>NC_137284.1:35930000-45930000 GCF_054371585.1 Giraffa tippelskirchi | reverse complement strand
GTACTCTGTATATAAGTTAAATAAGCAGGGTGACAATATACAGCCTTGATGGACTCCTTTTCCTATTTGGAACCAGTCTGTTGTTCCATGTCCAGTTCTAACTGTTGCTTCCTGACCTGCATACAGGTTTCTCAAGAGACAGGTCAGATGGTCTGGTATTCCCATCTGTTGAAGAATTTTCCACAGTTTCTTGTGATCCACACAGTCAAAGGCTTTGGCATAGTCAATAAAGCAGAAATAGATGTTTTTCTGGAACTCTCTTGCTTTTTCGATGATCCAGCGGATATTGGCAATTTGATCTCTGGTTCCTCTGCCTTTTCTAAAACCAGCTTGAACATGTGGAAGTTCACGGTTCACGTATTGCTGAAGCCCGGCTTGGAGAATTTTGAGCATTACTTTACTAGCATGTGAGATGAGTGCAATTGTGCGGTAGTTCGAGCATTCTTTGGCATTGCCTTTCTTTGGGATTGGAACGAAAACTGACCTTTTCCAGTCCTGTGGCCACTGCTGAGTTTTCCAGATTTGCTGGCATATCGAGTGCAGCACTTTCACAGCATCATCTTTGAGGATTTGAAATAGCTCAACTGGAATTCCATCACCTCCACTAGCTTTGTTCATAGTGATGCTTTCTAAGGCCCACTTGACTTCACGTTCCAGGATGTCTGGCTCTAGGTGAGTGATCACACCATCGTGATTATCTGGGTCGTGAAGGGTCGACGGACATGGGTTTGGGTGGACTCCGGGAGTTGGTGATGGACAGAGAGGCCTGGTGTGCTGCAATTCATGGGGTCGCAAAGAGTCGGACACGACTGAGCGACTGAACTGAACTGATCCTTAGATGACAAACTCCAGCTGCTCAACCTGGTGCCCCTCTATCTCCTGCCTCACACATCCCACCCCCTTGGCAGCCCGCAGTTGGCAGGACACAGGGCTCAACCTGCTCCTTCTCTGAATAAGCAGTCATCCTTCACTTGCAGTGAATCTCCCAGTGTCCCCGCCTGAGAGGGACGATGTCATTAGACACGTAAAGGGAGAAAGAGCCCTTTTCCTCTTCCAGCTGCAAAGGGAACAGGCTGCATCTGGGAGAGGCAGTGCAGCAGGGAAAAGCCCCGAGCGTGGCCTGCTCACCTGTGCGGGGCGGCGTAGACCGACGGAGAGCCCTGTCAATCCTCCCGGAGGAGGGAAAGGGGCCTGGGAAACAGGCCCGAAGCTTCAGCCTGAAAGAAAAATCCATCCCTTGCTGATGGAGAGAAGCAAGTGGTTTCCATCTCTCAATCCTATCAGGTACTGCGGTAAAGACAGAAGAAAAAGACACAGGTCCTGTCCTGAGTGAGGATTTTACTCTGAGGGGTGGTGTGGGGCAGGGTGGGGATGCAAGACCCAGCGTCGCTGCGGGTGACCCCTGCTATGCTTGGTGTGTGCTGGTGTAAGAAGTGGATTCAGAGGAGGCTGGAACCCTGGGGGCTGAGAAAGCTTCCTGGAGAGGGGGAGCCACACCCTGAGGGATGAGGGGGTTCAGGATGCGGAGGGGAGAGGCATTCTGGGTGAGGCCCCTGTGACATGGTCAGGGGACAGGGAGGGGAAGCCCGGCTGAAGCTGAGCACAGGAAGGGCAGTGGGAGGATAGAAGGGCAGCGGGAGGGGGCGGGACGCAGGGAGGGCTTGATGAGTGCGATCCCAGCCTAGTCTCTGCATCTCCGAACGGCCATGAGAAAACTGTGATATTCATAAGCATCGCTGAAGACACTGGATTAGAAACCTAACCCAGCAAACACCACTGTCTGTGCCCTCATGAAACAACAGTTCTGGGCTTGAAACTGGAGGAGAGGAGACAGGGCACAAGCTTTGCAAGCCTGAGGACACAATGTACACTAGTTAGAATCAAATGGGTCCAGAATGGCAGACAAGTCAACTTCAACTAGACCTTGATCCTCAGTATACATTCATTGTAACACATCAGCAAGCTAAATGTCTTGACACTAGAGGCGCCATGACAGTTCCAAGGCCGACCATCGAAGACCAAAACATGGGCAGTGGCCCAGTTCCTGGTAATATCCGTCCCTTCCCCAAAATAGTTGGAATAATTTTCCCACTCATGAACCTATGAAATTACCCAGCCAATATGGCACAGTGGTAAAGAATCCGCCTGCAATGCAAGAGATCCAGGAGGAGTGAGTTCAATCCCTGGCCCAGGAAGATCCCATGGAGTAGAAAATGGCAACCCACTCCAGTATTCTTGCCTGGAAAATCCCATGGACAGAGGAGCCTGCTGGACTACAGCCCATGGGGTTGCAAAAGAGTCAGACACGACTTAACGACTAAACAACAACAATAACATGAAAACTAACCACACCACATTCTGAGGCTGCACTCACCTTCTGTGACAGCCCATATTCTGTGGAGTGTGTTTCTCTCTGAATAAAACCACTTCTTAACCTATCACTTTGTCTCTCACTGAATTTTTCTGCCATGAGGCAGTAAGAACCTGAGTTTCACTGGGTCCTGAAACCAGGTCTGTGATCTCAGTTGGAGGACCATGGGTTTGCACTGGGTTTGTGTCTTGGTCTTGTGAGTTCGAGTCCCAATCTGAGGTAAACAGTTTCAACCTGAGATACTTGGGGCTTTATCCCACAGGCTGTGTGGAGTCACAAGAGCTGGTGAACAGGAAAAGGATTTCAAAGCCCAGGCAGAAAGGGAATTATGAAGGATGTGAGAGGGGCTTGTGGAAGGTTAATCCTAGTCTTCTCTGACAGAGGCCTGCAAGGACTGAGAACCCTGATGGAAGACGCTGAAGTCCCAGAGTTACCAGAATGGGAAACCTTCCAGCGACCTCTCAGACCCTGCTTGAAGTTATCAGATCATGTTGGAAACCTTCCCCCAAAACTCTCTCTAGCTCTCAGGAGGTAGGGGCTGCCAATCCCCAGTTCCTCTGAGCGAAAGCAGAATGTGTGGGTAGGATGGGAGAGATTCTCTTCTCCCTTATCAGTCATCACTGTCAGCCGTTTTTCACTTCAGCAAAAATTTAGTAGGTATATTAAAATGCATCCAGGCACAATAAAACCTTGTTTGAAGTTTAAAATATAGCTTGTCAGATGAGTATTTAGTGGTGTGTTTTAATGTGCATAAGTGCAAACCAGAATTTCACGTGTAGCCTAAGGTACACATTATCAATTTCACGAGTGATCTACAATCGTAGTGTCCATGGGCCACTCAAGGGGCGGGCGGGGGAGGAGAGGGAGCAAAGGAGCATACATCTTTGGGACCTTTTTTCTTTATCCCTCTAAGTAGGGCTTTGAATTCCCAGGTGACTTTATAATGGAGTTTCCTCATACTTATTGATTATTTTATCTCATGTTTTATTGAGAGAGAATTCATGTAACATAAAATTAGCCCTTTTATGGTGGGTAATACAATGGCATTTACTGCACGCACAGAGCTGTGCTCTCCAACCATCTGTTTCTAGCTCTGTAACATTTTTGTCACCCAGAAGGAAGCCCTGCATCCATCCTCCTCCTCTCCTGCTCCCTTCAGGCCCTGGCAACCAATCACTCATATGCTTTCTGTCTCCATGGATTTACCTATTCCAGACCCTTCTATTTTTAAAATTTGTTATTAATTTTGGCTTTTGTTTCTGTCTTATGATTCATAGAAGTGTATGTGTGTTTCTCTGGACCACAGGCAATAATGCCTGCTGTTTTGGAGGGATTCAGAGATTGCAAAATGGGAGCCAAGATGTCAAGTTTTTGAAAGGAGAGGGAATGCAGGGAGAATGCTACACAGGTAACGCTGTAGAAACCAGTACAGGTTAAGACAGGAGACAGTCCTACCGAATTTTTCCCAAGCAAGGCTATTAACCTTTTAGTTTGACTAGCCCCTTGGCAGTCTGATGAAGCTCTTGGACTTCCTCTCAGGATGGTGATTTGGATAAAATAGAGCATACAGGATTACAAAGGAAGCTAATTATATTGAGATTCAGTTATAAAATATTAAAGTATTTGGTGATCGTGTTTTATTTAATACTTCTTTATTAACATATTGAATAAGGAGACCTACTTGTGGGTCGAATAATACTGTAATCTTAAAGTAGTGAGAGGTGTAAATTATATTTGGAGATATCTGTAACACTATAAAATGCTATGAAAATATCTGACTTCTATTGGTGGTGAAGTAACAGATATTGCTAATATTACTGTGATTTGTCACTTATATTCATAATGGAAAGGAACATGCATGGAAGCTAGGGGAAACAAAGTTATCATTTTTCCCCAACCAAGTTCATCCACTGATGTTGCTTAAGAATCCTTATTCTGGAGTCAACGGTTTCTAATCTATTTTCAGCCATGGATGTCTTTGAGAATCTAACAAAAGCTATCTGTAGGCCATCTCACCCTCCTGCAAATGCATTTATTAGTACAAAATTTACATCATGTACAAGTACATGTACAAAAATTACATCATGTCTGTGGACCTCCTGACACCCGTCCACGGACCATGTCCAAGGTTAAGATCTCCATGACCCCAGGTTAAGATCTCCAATTTTGCGTGCACCAGTAGTCAAGGGCACTGTATGACTTAGCATTTCTTGGCTGTAGATAACAGAAACTGCCTGGAACCAGGCAGTTCTAGAGGGTGGCTGTAGCAGAAGCTTCTAGACAGTCTTATCTGCATTCCACATCTAGAATAAGGAGGTCCCATCTGGAGCCAGACTTTTGACCCTCGATCGTCATTCCAATGTCTGAGTGTCCTCTGCTGGGTCAAATGCCCATTCCTGCACTAGAGGAGAACTGGGCACCTCAGCAGGCTGTCTCTGATGAGGAAGAAGTATTTCTCAGAAGGAAATTGAGGCACAGCTTAAAAAAAAAGAACAGAAAAAAAATTGCTGTGGATATGAGGCAGAAAAAAGAGAAAATAATTTTTTTAAGTTCCATGAAAACCATAGACAGGCACTGTTTTATTATTATTATTATTATTATTATAAGATACTTTCTGGGAACATTTTAATATTTCTGCTATCAGGATATAACTTTCAATATACACACACATTGAAAGCAGCCCAATTCTCCTCCCCACGCCCAGACAAGTAAACTGCTGTTATATCAAATCAGCACTGTGTCTTACAGCTGAGTCTTAGAACTGTGGCCTCACAAAGTCATACAAGCCACATTTCCAGAAGCTTCAGATAGTGCTTCCATTCCTATGCTCTTCATGCTATTTTCTTTTAATCTCAGCTCTTCTAAAGCATACTTTATTTCTCTTATTTGGCTCCTTTTTCATATCAGATGTTTACCATATGACTAAACGCCGAGATGAAGCCTGATTCAATTAAGCAGGTGTCCTCTGAAGAGCAGCTACGAGTCAAGCTCTTTTCTGGGCATTGTGAGCATCACAAAGGGAGAATAAAGCAGAGTCACCTGCTCTCCAAGAGCTTACAGTGTAGGTGTAGAGGCTGCACACACACAGGGACCAGGTACCGCAGTCATCTGTACTGCTAGCCTAAGTGATGTACAATTTGTCGTGTCCCCATGTCGCTTTGGGACCCCATGGACTGCAGCACACCAGGCTCCCCTGTCCTTCACCATCTCCTGGAGCTTACTCAAATTCAGATCCATTGGTGGTGAGTCGGTGAGCCGGTGATGCCATCCACCCATCTCATCCTCTGTCGTCCTCTTCTCCTCCTGCCCTCAATCTTTCCCAGTATCAAGGTCTTTTCTAATGAGTCAGTTCTTCGCATCAGGTGGCCAAAGTACTGTAGCTTCAGCTTGAGCGTCAGTCCTTCCAGTGAATATTCAGGGCTGATTTCCTTTAGGATGGACTGGTTGGATCTCCTTGCAGTCCAAGGGACTCTCAAGAGTCTTTTCCAGCACCACAGTTTGAAAGCGTCAATTCTTTGGCGCTCAGCTTTCTTTATAGTTAGGTGAGCCTTTACGAGCCATCCCTGGGAGTCAAGAGTCAAGAGAGCAGGGTATGGGTTGAGCAGCAAAGCAAGACCCTGGGCATCCTGTCCTGGCTCTGTGCCTGTGTGGACACGGGGCTCTCTGGATGTCTCCCTGAAAGCAACGAGCCTTTGAGAAGTCTCACTCCTTGTCTTGGTCATGATCCAAGAAATACAGACTCTTTTAGTGAGGAGGACCATGTGGCCCCTGGGCCCCTGGGCCCCTCACAGGGCCAACCCCCACTCACCTCCCAGGTCTCTGCTTTAAGGTCACTTCCAGAAAGCTCCTCTCCAACCTCTCAATTTAGAACTAAATCCTGTTATGAAACTTTCTCATAGTATCTTCTCATAGTACCTTGTTCTTTGTCTTCAAAACACTTAAGATCATTTGTAATTACATGTTTATTCTTTTCTCCACTGGTCTGCGAGGTTTTCTAGGTAGGCAAGGACTATGTCTTTTTCGCTGGCCTCTGCATTCACAAAATTCAGTGCTGTGCCCAGGAAATATGTGTGGAGCGATTAGAGATTTAAGTATAGGCTACAGGCCTCCCTGGAGAAGGCAATGGCACCCCACTCCAGTTCTCTTACCTGGAAAATCCCATGGACGGAGGAGCCTGGTAGGCTGCAGTCCATGGGAGCACTAAGAGTCGGACACGACTGAACGACTTCCCTTTCACGCATTGGAGAAGGAAATGGCAACCCACTCCAGTGTTCCTGCCTGGAGAATCCCAGGGATGGGTGAGTCTGGTGGGCTGCCGTCTATGGGGTCACACAGAGTCGGACACAACTGAAGTGACTTAGCAGCAGCAGCAGCAACAGGCCTCCCTGGTGGCTCAAGTGGTAAAGAATCCACTTGCAATGCAGGTTCAACCCCTTGGTTCAACCCCTTGGTCGGAAAGATCCCCCAGAGAAGGGAATGGCAATCTACGCCAGTATTCTTGCCTGGAGAATTCCATGGACACAGAAAGCTGCAATCCACAAGGTCACAAAGAATTGGACATGACTGAGTGACTGACACTTCAGAAACCACATCAGTGTTTTCTGATAATGATGAGGTTCGGTTGAGGACAAGGACATCGTTGACAGGAAACACCGTTTAATGTTAAAATTGTGCCAGACCAAAGGGACAGCTGGTATATGTGTCACTGATGCAGATCTTAAGGGTTATGAATCTGAGAGTTAAGGTAATTAAGAAACATTGCTTTTTGGTTTGGAATTGAAAACCTGTAGTGAAATACAACCTATGGAATAAAGTGGAGAGGCTCCTGCTCGGTTACATCTATGCCAACTGTTTCAACTGTTCTGCCTTTAATGGGACTCTGGGGAGTTGTGTGTTACTGTGGTCTTATTTTCCCAAGCAAAAAAACAAACAAACAAACAAAAAACCATGAAACCCTGAAAGGAATTAGATGACTACAAAGACAGGCAAGTTAATGAAACTCTTATTTCTCTTCAAACAGAAACTTAACATTTGCCAGCAGGGAGAAAGTTGTGAAGAAATGAAGTTGAAAGAATCCACTAGCGTTCCTTGCTTGAGAGTTTGCTTTGGTTGTTGGCAGTGGGGTGGAGCAGGGATTCCTTTCCATTTTTTAGCTGAAGACTTAAATTTCAAAAATCAGAGGCAGTGAGCATAAAGGTCTTGGTTGAACTTTTCATTACTGCTCCAATGTGTGTGTTAGTCACTCACGTCTTACTCTTTGCGACCCCGTGCACTGTAGCCTGCCAGGCTCCTCTGTCCATGGGGATTCTCCAGGCAAGGATACTGTAGTGGGTTGCCATTTCCTCTTCCAGGGGATCTTCCTGACCCAGCTGGATCTCCTGCATTGCAGGCAGATTCTTTACTGTCTGAGCCACCAGGGAGGCCCAATGTCTTTGTACAAATGAAAGCAGAGATCCTGAAACTTTCCTTATATGGGATTTTACAGCTTTATAAACATGAGCAAGCCTCCCTTTACTGTGGAGTTGAGTATGTATAATTTGGCTCAAAGTCTTTTTTTTTTTTTTAATTAAAAAAAACTACGTATGTCTGATATTACTGTCAGTGAGAAAAAAGACATTTTTATTGTAATACTTGATACTTATGCAGCAGTCTTCTCTGAGGGATTCAAATTCCAGCTAAGTGTATGACATGGGTAGGCTTGCTCCTGGCGGGAATGTGAATATATGGGACTTTATGCTACCCTTGAAAACACAAGAAGTTGGATATTTTCTGCTCGCAGCTTAGGGAAGATAAATTTCACCTCTTTTTTAGTTCTAGAAGAGTCTTTCTGTAATGTCAGCTTCTGGGAATTCATATCGGATTTAATTTAACACCAGTTGAGTACCTGCAGAAGGAAGCATTGTCAAAGGAGTTAAGCGTTTGACCTCTGTATTCAGCTGGGCTTTGGTCTCAAATGTACTAGGTCTCAGTTTTCCCCTTTGTATGTGTGGGTTTTATGTCACTTCAATCATGTCCCACTCTTTGTGACCTATGGACTGTAATCTACCAGGCTCCTCTGTCCATGGGATTATCCTGGCAAGAAAACTGGATTGGGTTGCCATGCCTTCCTCCCAGGGATCTTCTCAACCCAGGGATCGAACCTGCGTCTCTTGTGGCTCCTGCATTGCAGGTAGATTCTTTACTGTTGAGCCGCCTGGGAAGTCCCGCTTTGTAAGATTAAAACAACATCTCCTCTTAGGGTCAAGTAGCCTCCCTCTGGTGAGCAGTGTTGGTGACCTAAGAAGGACTCCCTCTGCCACAAGCACACACCTGTGAGCATGTACGCATACGCATGTGCACACACACGTACACACACATACTCTGTCATTGACCAAACCCCTAGCCCAAAGTCTCAGTCCTGAGTCACCCCCAGTTTCTTCTCGACCCACAGCCACAGATGCAGTCCCTGGAGTGATGCCTCTTTAGGCTCCATATTCTAACCTGCAAATGTGTCTGCCACGTAGGTGAGAGAAAAGGAAGCAGAAGCGTGATTCAAACAATAGCAGTTGAATGAGTAATGGTGTATTGAGTCTGCTGAGCCTTTGCAGGGGTCACCCAGATCTCTGAGATTGTAAGGCAGTCACATGGAAGGCTTTCAGATGGCATGGCCCTGTAACATTACGAAAACATTTAAGGGGGAAACTGAGACTGTCAATGTTCTATTTTGCTGAAAACAAAACCTTAAGCCATCAGGACTATAATATTCATTGATATAAAAATGGAATGCATTTAGCTTTACATTACTCTAACAAGACCTCATTTTGCTTCTGAGTAGCAAAAACCTCTCCACGGGTCTGCAGGGTCAGCGATGAGCCTGGGACCCTGCGGTAGAGACGACACGGGGCCAGGGCTGAAGGAGAAGTTTCATGACTGCAGATGGCTGGCCTGTG
Source organism: Giraffa tippelskirchi (assembly GCF_054371585.1). NCBI lineage: Eukaryota > Metazoa > Chordata > Mammalia > Artiodactyla > Giraffidae > Giraffa > Giraffa tippelskirchi. Next base: position 45,920,700 of record NC_137284.1, on the reverse strand, counting down.
CTCCTGGCAGCTGCAGCCAGGCCACGGACCCAGTTTCAGTTTGGAGGATTCCTGTCTGCAAACACCCAGGCCTGCTGCCTTCCCCATCCCAGACCTCCCCTTTCTTACTTTGTAGCTTTTAGAACTCATTCCCCAAGACTGGCACAGGACTTCCCTGGCAGTCTGGGGGTTAGGGATTCGCCTGCCAGTTCATGGGGCATGGATTCAATCCCTGGTCTGGGAAGACCCCACATGCCGAGGACAGCTAAGCCTGTGAGCCCCAACTCCCGAGGCCCGCACACCCAGGGCCCATGCTCCGAAACCAGAGGAGGCCCCTGCTGAGGAACCTGCGCAGCACAACAGAGGGGCCCCTGCTTGATGCAACTAGAGAAAGTCCATCCACAGCAGCCAAGACCCAGCACAGCCAAAAATAAAGAAATACAACTAAAAAAATAAAGACCAGCATAGTCCAGCATAACACGGCCTACCTCAGATATGCAAAGTTCCTCCTTCACCCTGAGTGTGAGTACATGTCCTCCTCACAGTATCACGGACAGACCCAGCTCGGGGTGTCTTCCAGAAATCGATACCCACAACATTCTCTTTGTGTTTTTTCACCATTCCTATAAAGCTAATGTCATATGGAATGAGTCAGAAGAGTCAAAGGCCTATATTATTCATTCATTGACTTGTTCATTTAGTAAATTTTGAGAGCTGATTATGCAGCAGGCTCTACATCAGGTTACAAGGATACAGCAGTGGGCAGACAGCTCAGTCCCTTCTCTCATGGGGGGAGAACATGACAAACAAACAAATATGTAATCATAAAATGTGATGAGAACAGTGAAATGTCAGGAGAGTCATGACGGAGTATAAGAGATGCAGAAGGTAAGAGAAGCTCTCCTGAGAAAGCAACAGCTGAGCTGAGGCCTGAGATAATGTAGTAGATGTCCACTGGTTTTGGTCACCTTTGGTTCACTTTCTCTTCTTTTGATGACAACACATGATGATTGTCTTTGGGGGCTTTCTTTATGGGAGTCCCATTCTTCTTCGGTTGGTGTTGTGATCAAGCTAGGTCATGTGACCAAGCCAGGTCAAGCTGGCTTTCATTCAGGGCTTGCACTCTGAGTGGAGTGACACAGGACAGAAGAGAACCGGAGAGGGCAGGGCGTGCCGAGTGACAGCAGGAGCTGAAATGATGCTCCCGAGGGCTGGCTGCACCAGGCTTCCTGGGGCCAGATGAAGGCTTTGGATTTTATCCTAAATGCAAAGGGAAGTTGTAAAGCTATTTTGAGCATGAGGAGGATATTTTTGGTAGCAACCAGTGTCACAGAGGAAAAACAATGCAACAAACACTCTAATCCAATGAACAGTGTGAAGATCTCTGGTCTTCTCAGTTCTGCCCTGAGCTTGCTCCAGGACCCTCAGCATTTGTCAGGCTCTTCAAATCTCTCCGAGCCCTGTGCCTTCATCTGCAAAATGAGGTAGGAGATTAGCTGATCCTTTAATTTCCCTTCCTTGATCTACAGAGAAACCCTGTCAAATAGAACAAAGTGTTCATCATCAAGAAGTTTATAATCAAATGGGAGGTAGGAATACCCAAACTCTATAACCCCTGCTGTGTTCCAAGGAGCTATGTTTAAAGTGGTTTTTAAGCTGGTTTTGCCAGCTCATTGTCTTGGCTGCAAAAGGATTTTAACCAGGCTCAGTAGTCATTCAATGAAGAACTTTGAGAGAAGGCATTACTGGAAGTGTGATACTCTGTTAAGCTGAGACATATTAACTTAAACTGAGTGCTCCATGACAGAAAACACGAGATAGAGTATTGACTCTTGGCTGAATTTCACCAAGACCTTGGAACTGTGGAAATGGCTGCATGTGGTATGTCTGCTGCTGCTCTGTAACTAAGTCCTGTCCAACTCTGCGACCCCATGGACTGCAGCAAGCCAGGCTTCCCTGATTTCACCAACTCCTGGAGCTTGCTCAAACTCATGTCCGTTGAGTCAGTGATGCCATCCAACCATTTCGTCCTCTGTCGCCCCCTTCCTCCTCCTGCCCTCAGTCTTTCCCCTGTGTCTATCAGTTATCTATTGCTGCCAACACTCAGTGGCTTAAAGCAACCACCATTTTATTTCTCACAGCTCTTGGGACGGCTGGGTCATTTCGACTAGACTTGCCTGGGCTCACTCATGCGGCTGCATTCAGCTGGTGGGTTGGCTGGGGAACTGCTACAGCTGGGATGACAAGCCTCTCTCTGCCTCAGTCTTTCATTTTTGAGGAGGTTGGACCAGGTTTTTTCACGTTCTTCACAGCATTTCAAGAAGACAAGGAGCGGGGCGCAAGTGCTCGTCAAACAGCCCCTCTTGTGCTATGTTTGCAGATGTCCCAGCGGCCAAGGCCAGGGTTAACAGAGGAGGCTCGAGACCAAGGACACGCATAGGAGGTGAGAGTCATCAGACGCCATTAGGGTAACCATGTGAACTTTCCCTCTTAGATATGCATTGCAGACATGCAACTTTAACCTATACATTATGGTGCTTTCACAAAGACACAATGTTCATGTTATTACTAGTATAAAGAAGCATTGGGAGTCACCTTATTAAGGGATTGAATCCTACATCAAGTGGTTCTGCTTGCCTCGTAAAATTATTCATTAAATTTTGCAGTGGCCTTGGAAAGTTATGTACATATTTAGAGGAAAATACCATTTACAATTATAATGAATTAAAGCATTCTTTACTGCAGTACCACTGCCTCAGTTTGGAACTCAGTTCAGTTCAGTTCAGTCGCTCAGTCGTGTCCGACTCTTTGCGACCCCATGAACTGCAGCACGCCAGGCCTCTCTGTCCATCACCAACTCCCGGAGTCTACCCAAACCCATGTACATCGAGTCGGTGATGCCATCCAACCATCTCATCCTCTGTCGTCCCCTTCTCCTCCCGCCCCCAATCCTACCCAGCATTAGGGTCTTTTCCAATGAGTCAACCCTTCGCATGAGGTGGCCAAAGTATTGGAGCTTCAGCTTCAACATCAGACCTTCCAATGAACACCCAGGATTGATCTCTTTTAGGATGGATTGATTGGATCTCCTTGCAGTCCAAGGGACTCTCAAGAGTCTTCTCCAACACCATAGTTCAAAAGCATCAATTCTGTGGTGCTCAGCTTTCTTCACCGTCCAACTCTCACATCCATACATGACCACTGGAAAAACCATAGCCTTGACTAGACAGACTTTAGTTGGCAAAGTAATGTCTCTGCTTTTAAATATGCTATCTAGGTTGGCCATAACCTTCCTTCCAAGGAGTAAGCGTCTTTTAATTTCATGGCTGCAATCACCATCAGCAGTGATTTTGGAGCCCCAAAAAATAAAGTCTGACACTGTTTCCACTGTTTCCCCATCCATTTCCCATGAAGTGATGGGACCAGATGCCATGATCTTAGTTTTCTGAACGTTGAGCTTTAAGCCAACTTTTTCACTCTCCTCTTTCACCTTCATTAAGAGGCTCTTTAGTTCTTCTTCACTTTCTGCCATAAGGGTGGTGTCATCCGCATATCTGAGGTTATTGATATTTCTCCCGGCAATCTTGATTCCAGCTTGTGTTTCTTCCAGCCAAGCGTTTCTCATGATGTACTCTGTATATAAGTTAAATAAGCAGGGTGACAATATACAGCCTTGACGGACTCCTTTTCCTATTTGGAACCAGTCTGTTGTTCCATGTCCAGTTCTAACTGTTGCTTCCTGACCTGCATACAGGTTTCTCAAGAGACAGGTCAGATGGTCTGGTATTCCCATCTGTTGAAGAATTTTCCACAGTTTATTGTGATCCACACAGTCAAAGGCTTTGGCATAGTCAATAAAGCAGAAATAGATGTTTTTCTGGAACTCTCTTGCTTTTTCGATGATCCAGCGGATACTGGCAATTTGATCTCTGGTTCCTCTGACTTTTCTAAAACCAGCTTGAACATGTGGAAGTTCACGGTTCACGTATTGCTGAAGCCTGGCTTGGTGAATTTTGAGCATTACTTTACTAGCATGTGAGATGAGTGCAATTGTGCGGTAGTTTGAGCATTCTTTGGCATTGCCTTTCTTTGGGATTGGAACGAAAACTGACCTTTTCCAGTCCTGTGGCCACTGCTGAGATTTCCAGATTTGCTGGCATATCAAGTGCAGCACTTTCACAGCATCATCTTTGAGGATTTGAAATAGCTCAACTGGAATTCCATCACCTCCACTAGCTTTGTTCGTAGTGATGCTTTCTAAGGTCCACTTGACTTCACATTCCAGGATGTCTGGCTCTAGGTGAGTGATCACACCATCGTGATTATCTGGGTCGTGAAGATCTTTTTTGTACAGTTCTTCTGTGTATTCTTGCCACCTCTTCTTAATATCTTCTGCTTCTGTTAGGTCCATACCATTTCTGTCCTTTATCGAGCCCATCTTTGCATGAAATGTTCCTTTGGTGTCTCTAATTTTCTTGAAGAGATCTCTAGTCTTTCCCAATCTGTTGTTTTCCTTTATTTCTTTGCACTGATCACTGAGGAAGGCTTTCTTATCTCTCCTTGCTATTCTCTAGAACTCTGCATTCAGATGGGAATATCTTTCCTTTTCTCCTTTGCTTTTCGCTTCTCTTCTCTTCCCAGCTATCTGTAAGGCCTCCTCAGACAGCCATTTTGCTTTTTTGCATTTCTTTTCCATGGGGATTTTCTTGATCCCTGTCTCCTGTACAATGTCACGAACCTCTGTCCATAGTTCATCAGGCACTCTGTCTATCAGGTCTAGACCCTTAAATCTATTTGTCACTTCCACAGTATACTCATAAGGGATTTGATGTAGGTCATACCTGCATGGTCTAGTGGTTTTCCCTACTTTCTTCAATTTAAGTCTGAATTTGGCAATAAGCAGTTCATGATCTGAGCCACAGTCTGCTCCTGGTCTTGTTTTTGCTGACTGTATAGAGCTTCTCCATCTTTGGCTGCAAAGAATATAATCAATCTGATTTCGGTGTTGACCATCTGGTGATGTCCACGTGTAGAGTCTTCTCTTGTGTTGTTGGAATAGGGTGTTTGCTATTACCAGTGCGTTCTCGTGGCAAAACTCTATTAGCCTTTGCCCTGCTTCATTCTGTACTCCAAGGCCAAACTTGCCTGTTACGCCAGGTGTTTCTTGACTTCCTACTTTTGCATTCCAGTCCCCTATAATGAAAAGGACATCTTTTTTGGGTGTTAGTTCTAAAAGGTCTTGTAGGTCTTCATAGAATCGTTCAGCTTCAGCTTCTTCGGCATTACTGGTCGGGGCATAGACTTGGATTACCGTGATATTGAATGGTTTGCCTTGGAAACGAACAGAGATCATTCTATCGTTTTTGAGATTGCATCCAAGTACTGCATTTCGGACTCTTTGTTGACCATGATGGCTACTCCATTTCTTCTAAGGGATTCTTGCCCACAGTAGTAGATATAATGGTCATCTGAGTTAAATTCACCCATTCCAGTCCATCTTAGTTCACTGATTCCTAGAATGTCGATGTTCACTCTTGCCATCTCCTGTTTGACCACTTCCAATTTGCCTTGATTCATGGACCTAACATTCCAGGTTCCTATGCAATATTGCTCTTTACAGCATCGGACTTTGTGTCTGACACCAGTCACATCCACATTGGGTATCGTTTTTGCTTTGGCTCCATCCCATCATTCTTTCTGGAGTTATTTCTCCACTGATCTCCATTAGTATATTGGGCACCTACTGACCTGGGGAGTTCATCTTTCAGTGTCCTATATTTTTGCGTTTTCATACTGTTCATGGGGTTCTCAAGGCAAGAATACTGAAGTGGTTTGCCATGCCCTTTTCCAGTGGACCACAATCTGTCAGACCTCTCCACCATGTCCCATCCATCTTGGGTGGCCCCACACAGCATGGCTTAGTTTCATTGAGATACACAAGGCTGTGGTCCGTGTGATCAGATTAGCTAGTTTTCCCTGTCGGCCGCCACCCCTGGCCCCCGGGCCCCGGCCCGGCCTAGCCCCTGTTGGCCGCCGCCTCCAGCCCCCGGCCCGGCCTAGCCCCTGTCGTGAATCAACTAATAAGTGAATATAAGTGAGTTGAGGATGTTTACTATCTTTTTTGTTTCAAGATCTGCAGGATGAGGCATTGATCACATACTAGATTATGCTCATTTCTTTTCTTTGCTGGCTTTTTAGCATTGTTTAGACAGGGGCTAGGCCGGACCGGGGGCCGGGGGCCGGGGGCAGCGGCCGACAGGGGCTAGGCCGGGCCGGGGGCCGGGGGCCGGTGGCCGGGGGCGGGGGCCGGGGGCGGCGGCCAACAGTTTGGAACTAAGGCTTTCTAATTTCATATTAGCGGCGTCTATGTCCTCCCAACACCTCTGCCCAAGGATGTGGGTGCCCTTGTTGTCGAGTAGACCTCAATCTCTTTTGAGGGCAGGAGTCCTACCTCACCCATATTTCTTTCCCTCACTCTCCCAGCATGTATGACACTCAGTGGATGCTTCCTGAGCTATGCTATGCTAGGCTCAGATGCTGAGTCGTGTCCAACTCTCTGCAACCCATAGACTGTAGCCCCTCAGGCTCCTCTGTCCATGGGATTCTCCAGGTAAGAATACTGGAGTGGGTTGCCATTTCCTCCTCCAGGGGATCGTCCTGACCCAGGGATTGAACCTGCGTCTCCTGCATTGGCAGGTGGATTCTTACCACTAGCACCACCTGGGATGCTCCCTAAATGCTGGTTAAATAAACAAATCGACAGCTGCCTTTTAGTAAACACCTTTATGTTCCAGGCACTTCACTCACAGGTTGGATCACCAATCTCTCAATGCCACAGATGTGTCATTCTCCACAGTTTACAACTGAAGGGACTGAAGCACAGAAAGCCCAAGGTGGACAGGCTGGGATTCCAGCCCAGTCCTGTATGATACAACTTCATTGCACCTGCTGCGGTTTTCTATGCAGAGCAGAAGGAGACTGTCAAAAGTGAAAAGACGGCCTCCAGGTGTTGAGAGAGGGTCAAGGAGGAAACAGTAGAGGCTAAAGATTTCAGAAGCCCTTAAGCATTCACTGCCTTTGTAAGAAAATAAACACTGCTCATTAAGAGACTGGCCACCAAAACTCAGGTGGAAACCCAGTAGGAGAGCCGGTTCTACAGCTCTTGAAAAAACCCAGTACCAATTAGTTAATTCTTGGGGGTGGGGATGAGGAGAGATTGGAAAGGCCCTGTTGGGTAGGTGACAATTCCACACTCACAAGGGGTGTCCTCAGACCAAAAGGTGGCCATTAGTTTACATTTTGCGTATAGTTTTTATTACCTATTAGATCAGTAATAATAGTAACAGTAGCTACCTGTTAGTGATCATAATAAGGGCTTCTACCACTTAGTTCTGCAGCATAGGTGGGTGGAGGGGCCGAGCAAGGCACTTCACATACAATGCAAGGTCTCAATGCTCACGACAGCCCTGGGAAGTAGGTTTTACTATTCTCAGTGTATAGACGAGATAACCGCTTAGAGAGATTAGCTTTCCCAAGAGCTCCCAGCTTTTAAATGGAAGATCTAAATCCTGTCTGTTCGACTAAAAGCCCCGAGTAACTGGGCGGTGGGCCCTGTGCCGCTCCGTGCTGGTCTGAGGTCGGGAACTGTGAATCTTATTTATTTATGCAACGCTGAGCACGCGTCTGTGTGTGTAATTCACAAACGAAAAAACAAATCCAGGTCCGGGTATCTGTTCTCTGGAAGTTTAGAAGCCTGCGTGGTGGAGAGCTGCCAAAGTCTGTCCTCATTCATTCGCTCCTTGGATCCCGTAAGAAGTGTTTGTGGCGCACTTGGGTATTCCGGGCGGGGCGCTAAGCTAGGAGAGGGGACGGCGAGCCGGCTGCTCCCCAGCCTGACTTGACTTTCTCCGGGGCAAGGGTTAGGGTTCAGGGAAGCAGAAACGGTATGGAGCCGGCTGGGGCGCGATCCGCACCGGCGGCGGGGCGCGGGGAGGCGGCGAGCGGCGGCTGGCCAGGGCCGGCGCCCGGAGGCGGGCTCCCCGAGGCGGGCTCCCCGAGGCGGGCTCCCCGAGGCGGGCTCCCCGAGGCGGGCCCGCGGCCTCCGACGGAGCGTCTCGGAGCAGCGGCGGTGGAGAGCGGGGAGAGGGGCCGCGGAGCGCGGGCGGGCGGACCGGGCCGGGCCGGGCGGGCGCGTTAGGGTTAGGGCTGGAGGATTCGGCTTCCCGGCGGCAGAGGGCGCCTGGCGCTGCGGGCCGGAGCCGCGCGCCCGGGCGCCGGGAGGCGAGGCGGGGAGCGCGAGCAGCGGCCACCGCCACGTCTTCCAGGCAGCGGCGGCGGCGGCGCGGGCGGAGGTGAGCGGCGGCGCGGGCCAGGCCAGGCCGGGCGGGGGGCAGCGGCCCCGCGGTTCCCGCCGCTCTGGCTCCGCGCAGAGCCGGGCGGCCGCCGAGGCCCGAGCCCCGAGCGCGTCCCGAGCGCAACTCGTGCCGGCCGCGGGCGGGGGCCGCGGGGCCGCGCGTCTCTGTGCCGGCCGGGGTCCCCGCGCTGCGGGCCAGGGCCGCGCCCGGGAAAGTTGGGGCGGACCGCGAGCCCCGCGGGCCGGGCGGGAAGTGCGGGCGAGCGGCGGCCCCGGTGGACGGGGGCACGGGGGGGCGCTGGAGGCGGCGGGCGCGGGTGCTCGGCGCGCGGAGAGGAAGGGGCGCGCTCGGGGTCCCCGGCTGGAGCCCGCAGGTGCCCGGCCGGGCTCGCGGTGAGCAGGAGGAAGGCAGGCCCGCGGGGGGGACCGGGGGGGCCGGGGGCGGAGTGGAGCGGCGGTGGGCTTGCCCCCTTCCCCCTGCAGGGGCGGACGCCGGTGGGGGTGGGGTTTGGGCTCAGAGTTGGGGACGCCTCTGGGCGCCCGGAGACCCGGTGGGGAGTTCCTGGAACTGCTGGAGGAGGCGGCGGAGCCGCGCTTCCTCTACCGCCTGGGCCAAGTACTTCCCCTCTCCGTCTGCCAGACTCGCCTCCCCGACTGCGGCGCTGCTGTCTGGGAAGTTGACGAGGGAGGGACCCCTGAGAGGATGGGATATTTAGGGGTCCCGTGGGCAGTAGGATTGGGCTGCATGCAATCGTAACCGTTGCCAGGAGAAAACGCAGCTCTGACCCCCTCTGACACCCACGCACCCACCCCCATTCCCCTCTCCAGCACCAGCCACGTCGGTATTCCCTGGGTTCGGCTACAGATCCGCAAACCCTAGCAGCCCCTCTGTTCGCAGAGTCGTGGTCATCTTGAAGGGGCGTGAGACATGGCCTTTGATTCTCGGGCTGAGGCTGGCTATTTCAGAAACAAGTGGTTCTGGAGATGCTTTATTGGAATAATCTGTGTGGTGCCCCTTGACAGTGGAGATGACTCATGTTAGCTTTATTTTTTTTTTCCCCTTCAAATAAACTTTGTATTCAAGACACAAGTGCGCCAGGTTATTTGCAACAGTGATAGAGCTGGAGACCCACACTGCGGGCCTTGAGACCTTGTGCTAGTCCTAGATGTATTAGCAAGGGTTATGGCCTCTAATAATGGCATCACCGACTTGATGGACATGAGTTTGAGTAAGCTCCGGAAGTTGGTGATGGACAGGGAAGCCTGGCGTGCTGCAGGCCATGGGGTCGCAAAGAGTCGGACGCGACTCAGCGACTGAACTGATGGCCTCCAATGCATCACTTCCCCTCTTTGGAACTCAATTTCTTTACTGGGGAATTCGGTATACAGAATGTGCTAGACAGTCTTAGGTGGCAGGAGTAGGTGTTTGAGGGAACCTGACATCTTTTTCCTTGTGAACCTAGATCAGCCACACAAAGTCCACCTCAGCCTATTATAAAGAAATTAGGGTGGACTTAACACAGCTCAGAAGCAAGAGAGGCTGCATAAAGTAAAACAACCAAAAACTAATAATAATTGGTACTGGATTTGCAGTCAGGATACTGTTCTTATGCAGACAGTTAGTGTATTGCCTGTTAGCTATCATTACCATAAAGTTGTTAACTGTGCTTTAAAAAGTTATGTATGTCTCATCTGTGGACCTGAATTTTTTCTTTTGTTTGAACCTTCAAGCCTGGAGTGGATGCACAGTGGATCCACTTGGAGCAGCCTTACTCGAAGAATACCCCCAGGATCTCTCCTTGCCGTGGGTGAGTGCTCAGTCATGCCCGATTCTGTGACCCCATGGACTGTACCAGAGGACCCCACCAGCCTCCTCTGTCCATAGGATTTTCTGGCAAGAATACTGGAGTGGATTGCCATACCCTCCTCCAGGGGATCTTCCTGACCCAGGGACTGAACCTGGGTCTCATGCACTGCAGGCTGGTGCTTTACTCCTGAGCCCCCCGGAAGCCCCTCTCATTGCCACAGGACCATAGGTTTCTTTCTGTCTGACTGATGCTGCCGTCTTTGTACCACCACACTTCTGTCATCTTTTCCGTTCTGACTTGAGAAGTGGGGCGCTGATACCTGTTGCATGTGGCATTTCTGCACCTCACAGGTTTCTAGTGAGTGAAATTAATAGGCAAATAGTGCATTAGATACAGCACATTAAAAATAGCTCAAGGTGATAATGTGTCTGCTCCACCCCTATTCCCTAGACCCCCTGGGCAACCTCTCAGTAGAAGTTCAGAGGCACTTCCTGCTCATCTTGTTTTGGATGCTGAGAAGTTGAAATGCCATGGCTGGGTCAAAGGGCACATTCATGATCAAGCCCTGGTGCTGCTGGGTGGGGAAGGTTCTGTGTGTGTGTATGTGTGTGTAGTTTATCATAACTGAATGCTCCTGTTTTTCTGTTCTCTTCCATTAGTAGCTGTCAAATCCATATTGGGTTTGACCACATCATTTTCAGGAATCTTTTTCTGTCAGTTTCTTGTGTAAATTTTTACTTTAACTGAGAGCTATTAAATTAATAAAAATCCTGGTGCTAATAATAGTTGTCATTTGAACCCCTACCATGTATCAGGCAGGACAAGATACGGTGACTCAGCAGTAAAGAATCTGCCTGTGATGCAGGAGATGCAGCAGGGGTCGTGGATTTGATCCCTGGTGGGGAAAATGCCCTGGAGGAGGGAACGGCACCCACTCCAGTGTTCCTGCCTGGAGAATCCATGGACAGAGGGGCCTGTCAGGCTACCGTTCATGGGGTCACAAAGAGTTGGACATGACAGCATGCACGCATGTAATGTTTTATGATAGTGGAAGAGTAATTTTTTTTTTAACTTTTTATTTTGTTTTGGGATGTAGCTGATTAAAAACATTGTGTAGTGTCAGGTGAACAGCAGAGGCACTCAGCCATGTGTATGCATGTAACCCTTCTCCCCCAAACTCCTCTCCCGTGGAAAAGTAATTCTTAATTGTTTCTTACAGGGTTGAGATATTAAATGAGATCTTATATGTGAAAAGCAATGTGTAAACTGTAAAGTGCCCTCCAACCCAGGACAGGTTTTACCCTAAGCACCCGAGGACTCTGGAAGCTTATGAGTCCATGACTCATGAGCCCAGTGTCTGGTGGGCCTGGTGTACATGCTGAGCCCATAGCCTGATCCCTCTGAGCCTGATTTCTGTGTATGTAAAATTAGGATGATAGTATCTGCCTTGCACTAAATGAGATGCACTTGTGAGTTGCAGCAGGTCCTCAGTGGTGGTTAGCATTCACCCCTTCCTCTCCCCTTGCCCATGGGTGCTTGGAATAATGGGATTGATTTAAGTCTTCCAGTAGGAATTGTCCTCCAGGGAAAAAGGCTTTAAAGTATGTTTTTGTACTTATAAATAATTCTTTTAGCTTTTGGCTTCCCACTGCACCCTCAACACACACAGTGAATATTCTGGGTCTTAGCATCATCTGAAAGGAAGGGATTGCTGGGACTGGCTCTTGTAAATCAACTATACTTCAAGTGAGAATTAAAAGAAAGACGGGGCTTGAAGCAAACTAGAAGCCAGAAGGAACAGGTCTTTGGTATGGGCTAAAGATGGATGTGGCTAGTTAACCTTTTGCCCGTTTTGTGCAAAAAGGGGAAGAGACTGAATTTGGGGACTTCTGGTTGGAAGGAGGCGTTGTTAGAGCTATAGTATACGGTGGGAGGTCAGGGAAGCTATGAGCTGCGAAGGGGATGGAAGAGGTGATTTTGACGGTAAAATCTGGACAGTTTGTCATGGGAGAATTCTCCATTAGATGAGGATTTAGCTAAATATGGGACCAATTTCCATCAAGTCCTATAGGATCTCTTGTGGCACTTTGAAGTTTTTGGGCTCCAGGCAGATTTTGACTGGTGGTGGTATCATAAATGAGTTTCCATAGTAAGTTGTATGCGGAAAATGAAATTAAATTCCAAGAGGGTGTTTGTTGTGACTGATGCCAGAATTTCTCTGAGAATTTTATTAAGATTCAGTCAGTCTATAAAAGTACTTCTTAGCTCTCTGAAGATATTAATTAAGAAACAATTTAAAAGATACCCAGAAATGTCTCCTTTGTGAGCTTTTGAAATGTAATCTTCCTAAATCTTTGGAAAAAATGAAGTCTTAAGAAAAAGTTGCAAAGCGATATATTTTAAAAGCAGTTCCTCCGAAGTGATGTTTTTCTCTTCCCGTCTCTTCCCTCCTCTCACATTATTTTGATAATGAGTTAATTTTGGTGTCTTTCACGTCTTGGAAGCCTAATTTTTATGCTTACGACCCTTCATTTTTAGATCTCAAACGTGCCTTTTTCCTGAGCTTGCCTGTGTTCATTCATTGTGAGGAAGTAGCACAGTGAGCAGAGAAGGCACTGGTGACCCACTCTAGTACTCTTGCCTGGAAAATCCCATGGACGGAGGAGCCTGGTAGGCTGTGGTCCATGGGGTCATGAAGAGTTGGACACGACTAAGCGACTTCACTTTCACTTTTCACTTTCATGCATTGGAGAAGGAAATGGCAACCCACTCCAGTGTTCTTGCCTGGAGACTCCCAGGGATGGCGGAGCCTGGTGGGCTGCCGTCTATGGGGTCACACAGAGTCGGACACGACTGAAGCGACTTAGCAGCAGCAGCAGCAGCACAGTGAGGTCGTGAAGAGCAGAGACTCTGGGGCAAGGTTGGGGCCAGGGACAGTTGTGGTCCTTCTTGGAGAGCCAGGGTGTCCTCTGCTGGATTCACAGAGGCTCCGGAGGCCAATTGTGTTATTCCCCTTGCTCAGATGAGGAGACGGCTCAGAAGTGCCTGTGTCCCCAGAGCTGGTGCGGGGTGTTTGCTCGCATGGCAGCCCTGATGTCTGTGAGTCCAGAGCCTGGGGAGGCGGGGGTCAGGCCGCCCTGCCGGGGCTGGACTCCGTCCTGGAGACGGGGCTGGATGAGGGCTGCGGTTAGACGGGCGGCCCTGGGGGCTGCATGGAGTCCGCAAGGGGCCCACAGAGGAATGAGGCCATGAAGGTAGCTGGCCCAAGAGAGCGTGAGGGTTGGCGTCACGCCGTTGAGGCCGGCAGGTAGTGGGCACAGGGGAGGGCTGGCCGTGGACGGTGTTCACACCTTAAAGCTGGACTTGAGAGACGGGGGGTCAAGCCTCCGCTCTCCTCCCTGCCCCTCATGGCCAGTCTCGTGCCCACAGGTGGGGTATTGATGCCATGTGCAGACTGAGAGCCTCTCTAGAAACCACGGCGGCCTCCTGTGGTTTCTCAAGCTGGAGGAAGGTGCTGGACTAAAACCCCAAAGCCCTCCCCTGTCTTCGCCCGCCCACCTGGCCTTTGTTGCCACCTTTCCTGGGGCAGCTCAGGATGGAATTCAGGTTCTCAGACCCCAGTCCATGAGGGATGTGCTGGCTTGAATGTTCACGCTTCAGATGAAAGGATTGGAGGGGAAGAGCCCCGTGGAGGCTGCCTCCCTGGGTGGAGTCCGCACCCTCCTGCTCCGGGGGACCCACGGTGCTGGCTGTGGGCCTCACCTCTGATGGGTCCCCCAGGGCTGACCCGCCTCTGGATGGGGGTGGCTGGTTGGTGGGCGGTGGTGGTGGGCGAGTTCTCGGGGTGGCCGGCCCTGCCGGGAGGTGAGCCTACCGCCCAAGGAGTGCAGCGCGGTGGGGAGCCAGGCCGTGCTTGGGAGAAGCAGCGTCGAAGCCCAGGGGCGCGCGCGGTGCCTGTGCTCGCTGGGGCCTGTGGGTCCCGCCGCCACGTAAGGAGGACGCTGGTTCCGGGCCCTCTCCCCTCACCAGTGCCGGCGTCCGTGCAAACTTGCCCAGGCTTCCCATCTTCCAGCTTGCGTAAATACTTGGACTCTTCAGGTAGCTCCTGCTGAGCTCCCGTCCGTTGGCCAGGTGCTGGCTTTTCTTGGGCTGCGTCCTCACTGCGAGGGGGCCGAGGGTCCTTGCTGGGCCTGCCTGCTCCCGGCTTCTGCAGGCATGGCCTCGCCCCGGTGAGCCACACATGCGGACTCCGCTGTCCTGCTGTGTGGGGGGCACCCCGTCCTCCCACGACGGGGGTTCTATTCCTTGTCCTGAGGGTGGTCCCCTAGCCGTGGGCTGTTCCAGTGCCCCATGTGTTTGGGGCACTGATGGGGCACCTGTTCTCATGGAAGGAAAGCCCCTGCCCTCTCAGCTGTCAGCCTGCCTCCTGAACATCATGTCCTAACAAAGCCCCTCTCTTTTTCTTTTTGCTCTGTGTTTAGCTGTGTATTTGTGTGTGTGTTTTAGTTATTATTAGGAAGCAAACAAGGTCCTTATCAAATCTTTAAATTTACAGACATGTTTCTATGGGCAAGCAGAAAGAGTAAGTGTTTACCCAGAATATCACTGATGGATCTCTCCTTGTTCCACGTTGTTCTTGCTCTGTGGGCAGAACCCTCTGATGTGTGTACCAGTTCCGTTTCAGTGTGGAATGTGGAGGGAGGCTTGATTGGTTGTTTGGAGGGAGCTGAATGGGTGGATGCTGGGCTGCCAGCCGGGCTGTCCTTGGAGCCTCAGGAGCCTGGCAGGAAATGGCTCAGATGGTAAAGAATCCACCAGCAGTGCAGGAGACCGGGGTTTGATCCCTGGGTTGGCCAGATCCCCTGGGAAAGGAAATGGCAACCCACCCCAGTGTTCTGGCCTGGAGAATCCCCTGGACAGGAGCCTGGCTGGCTGCACTCCATGGGGCCACAGAGTGTGACACGACTCAATGACTGATACTTGCCCTCCTTTCCCTTTTTCTCCAGCTTCACTTGGGAGCGGCTTTGCTAGTGACAGGGTGACTGCCCCTCTGCTGTGGGAAAGGGAATTCTCCTTCACCCAGGTTCTCACTTTCTTTTCATCCTGTGGGGTGAGAGGGAGGCGAGTCTCGGAACAGTGGCTCCTGGAGCCCAGCGGCTTCGGGGGGGCAGCTGCAGCTCCCACAGCGCCGCCCTGAGCTCTCGCACCATCCACCTTGCCCTTCCTCCCTGTCCACCCTGATCCCGTCTGTCTGTAGCTTACAGATTGCACTTGAACTTCCTTATTCATTCTTGCAAAGACCTTGGAGTATGGCCCCAACTTGTTCAAATCGCTGTGGCAGCTTCATGCCAGAACACAAACAACCCTGCTTTGGTGGTGGTGGTATTTTTTAATCAGTTTGTTGCCTTTTTTCTAAGCAATACATGAATTTGTTACTCTCTTGCACCCCACCCTCCCATCCAGGTAGTGAAGTCCGCAGCAGCAAATAGAGTTCTTCTTCCCCGGAACCCCTCCCTCAAGCGGCCCCTCCGTGCTGACTCCTCAGCCGGACTGATTGTACCTTCCATCAGCCTGTCCAGACACAGAAACATACAGTTTTGTTTCTTCTGTAAGCATAAATTGGATTGCATCATATATATTGTTTCACTATTTTATCTTTTCAAATAATGGATCTTACAGATCTTTTCATGCATTCTCTCTCTTTGTCTACAAAATATTTTATAGTATAGATATATCATAATTTATGAGTCAGTCCCCCACTGATAGACATAATCTCACTCGTTAGTTTTGCTATTACATCTTCATACAGACATACTGCGTGTATTTCTCTAGGAGTGGAATCAGTATGCCACAGGTTCTTCATGTTTGAACTGTTACAGCAAATCCCCACGCTGCGCTCTTGAGGGCTGCACTGGTTTAAACTACCAATAGGTAATGAGGCCGCCCCTTCCCCGTGGGCTGCCATTCTGCTAGACGATAGAAGTGGATAGTGTTTATAGGCATTTCACCATTGCTGGTGTGGCTATGAGACTCACTTGGCTTTCGGATCTTAGTTGTGGGGGAGGCATCATAGCCCTGGAGGATGAGGACACTGAGCCCCTAGGACCACGGCTCTGCTCAGGGTGTCCTGCAGACAGGGGTGGGAATGTGGCAGTGGAAGCAAGTGCTCCTCATTTCACGTTCTCTCCACTTTTCCCGGAGGCTGGGCACTATAATGGATCATTTTAATTCTGGCTTGACCTGCCAGAGTCTTTCTGCGAGCCTTTCCCCAAGGAGGCAAGTGCTTGTAAGCAGCGCATTGATAGCAGTTCTGTTCTGCGTAGCTAAGGCAGAGGTGCCAGGCCAGGGAGCTGAGCTAGGGGCACGCATGCCAGAATGTCAGATGCTCTGGCTTTGGGAGTAGCCTCTGTTCTCGGCATGAAGCAGCACCCTGCGGCAGGGCTGTCCCTGCAGCAGCACGGTGCCCCTCCGCCCCTCCTGGCTCGCTTGGGAAGACCGTGACGGGCAGTCCCTGAGCAGCCTGGGCGGGCAGAGGGCATGTCCGGAGGCCTCACCTGGTCTTTCCCTGCGTGCTGAGCCGCACAGTGGGCTTTGGGAGCTCTGACTTAATGACAGCATCCTGCACCTGCTGGTCAAAGAAGGCCAGGAGGCAGGAGTGATGGAGGCGCGGCTGGGGTGGGAGGAGACTCCACTTTCAGCTCTTGCTCTGTCGTTCATGGCTGTGTGATGTAAGTACAGTTGTTTTTTCTCCCGGCCTCGGTTTCCTCATCTGTAAACCAGGAATAATATCAGCACCCACCCCACAGGGCTGTTGAGGGGAGTCAGGGAGTCATGTTTGTAAAGATTAGCACACTACTAGCATGCACTCAGCAACAGTAAGCAACTACTACTTTCATTTATGTTCTCCTCTCCTTAGTGGCGGTTTAATTGCTAGGTCATGCCTGACTCTTTGCAACCCCATGAACTGTAGCCCAGCAGGCTTCTCTGTCTGTGGGGATTCTCCAGTCAAGAATACTGGAGTGGGTTGCCATGCCCTCCTCCAGGGGATCTTCCCAACCCAGGGATCAACCCAGGTCTCCTGCATTGCAGGTGGATTCTTTACCACTGAGCCACCTGGGAAGCCGCTTTCCTTAGTGAGTGTTTCTAAATGCACGAATGAGTGTTGCCTTGGGTGAATGCAGCAGTGCAGATCGTCTGGTAACTTCGAGGAGGGTACAGGCAGACCCGGGTCAGGCGGGGCTGTGGGAATGCCCCAGGGTAAAGGGTTCAGGGTTCTCTTCCTGCACCAGCCCTGCTGTGGGCTGTCAGAGCAGAGGCCCCCGTTTACTTAGGGTGACTGGGTCCTGCGGATCCTCTAACAGCCTCTCCGCTTTGTTTCCGAGGCCAAGCCGGGCCGTGAGAGGAGCTGTGCGGCTGTGAGCCTGGTGGCTCAGCATGGAGGTGGGATGGGGCTCTGGGCTCGGGGTTCAGGGCTCTTTACCCTGTTCTGCACGCCAGGTAAGTGGGCTACATGCTGCCTCTTGTAGCCGCGGGAAAAGAGAACCACGCAGTGCTCAGTGTGCCCTGCAGAGTCTGCCGTCTGCTGCTCCGGGCCTTGTGAGCTGAGGTCGCTGCAGGGAGGGCCGGGGAGTGCAGCCCGCGGGTGGGGGGCTCTCGCTTCACCCCTGCCTGGTTGTGCTCCAACATCGCCGGCCCTGGGGTGCTGATGGCGCCGGTCTCCTGCCCTGACCACGTGTGTGTGTAGTGCATGCGGGTGCGATGGCACACTCTTCTGAAGTCCCTGGTATGTTTTCTGATGGTTTCTGCAAACCGGAGAGGCCTGCTGGCTGAGTGTGAGTAGGGCTGTGCCCAGGGTTCCAGAGGACCCTGGCCGCCTGGGTCCAGGGGGCAGAAAGGAATCCTGGTCCAGGGAGCAGAGCGTGGTGGGGGAGCCCGGTGTGTGCAGGCCCAGAAGGAACAGAGCCGCCTGGTGGGGACACAGGGGAGGCCTGCAGACCGTGGGGAGTGTGTGCCAGGGTGTGACTGCAGGGCGTGCAGAGCCCTGGGTGCAGTGAGTCCAGGTACGTGTGTGTGCCAGGGTGTGACTGTAGGATGTGCAGAGCCCTGAGTGCCGTGAGTCCAGGTGCGCGTGTGTGCCAGGGTGTGACTGCGGGGCGTGCAGAGCCCTGGGTGCCGTGAGTCCAGGTGCGTGTGTGTGCCAGGGTGTAATTGCAGGGCATGCAAGCACGAGTGCCCTGTGGTGCGAGCTGGACTTTAGGGCAGCGCTCAGAGAGCGCCAGAGGTGTCACCCTCAGCGTCAGATGCTGGATGGCTGTCCCCCGGCTCCCAGGCCTGAGAGGGCCTCGTGGAAGCAAGCCCAGGAAGATGGGCCTCGCTCGCATCTTCACCAGCAGGCTGGCCGGCTGCCCTTGGTCTGTAGGATAGGACACTGCCCTGGGGTGGCCTGGTTCAGGTCGCGGCTCTGCCAAGGGGTCGCCTGGAGCCTGCGCTTCCTGCTCTCCACTCCACGCGTGTGCTCACTGAGGGCTTGCGTGGCAGTGGCTCGCTCGGCGCCCGGAGTCACTCAAGGTTGCTTCTCAAAGGAAGAAACGAGGTCTTGATTCAGTTCTGGTCCTGGCTCTTCTGTCTCTGAGTGGAGCTGGGACACCGGCCCTTCAGTTGTGCCCTCTGTAGGGTGGGGGCAGCACCCCACCTCCCTTCTAGGCTCATCTTCATTCACTCAGAATCTGTCCAGCAAATACATTTTTTCAGGTGGATGGTATTCTATACGTTGGGC
Organism: Giraffa tippelskirchi; assembly: GCF_054371585.1. Classification (NCBI taxonomy): domain Eukaryota; kingdom Metazoa; phylum Chordata; class Mammalia; order Artiodactyla; family Giraffidae; genus Giraffa; species Giraffa tippelskirchi. Next base: position 45,901,784 of record NC_137284.1, on the reverse strand, counting down.
ATTTTGCATCCAGCGAAAGGCATCAGAATCCTTTTCTCTTGGGGCTTATTTTCTCGTGAGGGGCAACAGACCATAAATAGCTGATCGCAATTCATGGTACATGTCCCAGTTTCCTAGTGCTCTGTAACAAAGGACCGAAAACCAGATGGCTTAAACACCAGGGCCTTCTTCCCTCGCTGTCCTGGGGTACCAGGGCGCACCTGTCCCTTGCTCCCCCCATTTCTGGGGGTGCCTGTGTCCTCTGCTCCCTGCCTCCATCACTGCACGGCATCTTCCCGGTGTCTGTGGCCCCTCTCTGTGTGCGGGCCCCCTCCTCCACATGACCTCGCCCTAACAGTGTACATCTGAAGGCCCTCTCTCCAGAAGGGGTCACGTTCTGAGCTTCCAGGTGGCTGTGGGTTTGTGGGGACACTGGTGGACCCAGAACAGTGTGTGAGGTGGGGATGGCTGCTGAAATGTCAGGGGAGCGCCTGGGGCAGGGGGTGGTGAGGTGCTGAAAGCGGGTCTAGGCAGGCCTTGCTGAGCAGTCGTGTCTGAGGGGAGTTGTAGCGTGGAGGGGACTGAGTTCCCACCTGGGGCAGCTGCCACGGAGGCCGCAAGGTGGACGTGTGCGCCTGCTGGGCTGGTGTGGGGGCGCAGAGGTGGAAGTCATGTGCCTGCATGTGTGTGTGTGTGTGTCTGTGTGTGTGTGCCTGCGTGTGTGTGTGCGTGTGTGTGTGTGTGTGTGTGTGTTTGGGGTGGGGGGCCTTTTGCCCCCGGGGGATGGGAGCCAGTGTCGAGCCGCAAGCACAGCGAGAGCATCACTGGCAGATGAGCAGCCGGTTGAGGCTTTTCCAGGTTTAGATGCCGCTGCAGCGCCGTGTTTGGGCGCCTGGGTATTTTGCAGCAATTGTCTCTCTCTGCTCTATTGACCCTCGACCCACCGCCCTCTCCTGTCTGTCCTGCGTCCTCATAGATGCCTGTGCACCACCCGCTCCCCACGCGGAAATCACAAGCAAGAAGAGAAAGCAGAGAGGCCGGGGCGCCAGGGCCGCGTCTTGCCGACAGCCCCCGCGCAGGAGCTGTCCCCTGGGATGGAGCCCGCGCCCCGGCAGGTGTACAACAGGCTGACTGAGGCCCGCGTGCCCAGGGCGCTCAACGCCCGCATCCTTCCGCGGATCCAGTCACCATTAGAAGAGTGCAGTCAGTGCCTCGGCCGGCCGCCTCCCTTGGCCTGCAGAGCGCAGGGCTGGGAGGGGCGCGGCACAGGGGCCGGGCGCGCGGCCGGCTTGTCGCCGGCCCGCAGAGCTGTGCACCGTTGTTCCTGTTTGCTGTGAAAATACTCGGGCCCACCATTGTAGTCGTTGGAAGGAAGGCGCCCTGGGAATGGCTGGCCCGACGTGGGCTGGTTTGGCCCACGTGGCCCCCAGGGACTAATAACTGCGGATTGCTCGGCGTCGAAGCTCCTTCTCTGGCTCCCGTTTGATTTCCTCTCTGCGTCTCCAGAGGAAAGGGCCTGGCACATCTGCGATCCGGGCCTGGGAGGAGTGGCCGCGGGTGGCCCTGCTTTGGGCCGGCTTCCAGGCTTCCCCCTGCGAGGCTGGTGCAGGAGCAGCCGGTCCAGGAGGTGACCTGGGGCCGCTGGCACTGCCAGCCCTCCGGGGAGCGCCGCTTTAGGAGATAATTAGGTGTAAGCAGAGATGGAAATAGAACTCCGCGGCGCCCGGAGCAGCTGCTCCTCTGTCGGATTTCAGGAACTGCCTTGGGGGTGCCCCTCGCTCCCTGCCCCAGCTTTCTAACAGAGTACTCATCCATCCAAAATGAAACTGGGGGAAGGCCATGCCTCGCCGGGAACAGAACCTTAAAGTGTGTTTTGTGGGATCGTGGTTCCTTCTCCAGAGTTGTTCCGGGGGCTGCTTCCCCAGCGCAGCAGAAGGGCTTCCTTCTTTGCCGGGCAATCGGTAAGTTTTGACTCATGTGGCGTCCCCGGGAGTCAGTGGAGTCTGGCCTCGTTTCTGCATTAGAGGCAGAGAGGCCTTGCCCAAGGTGGGGAGCCAGGCAGAGCCCCAAGGTCCCGGTGAAACAGGCTCCCTGTCCTGTGCCAGGTGCCGTTGTCTCTGCTGATGCCTCCAAGTGTGTGCGTGCCCAGGTGTGTCCGGCTCTCTGCGACCCCATGGACTGTAGCCCGCCAGGCTCCTCTGTCCATGGGATTCTCCAGGCAAGAATACTGGAGGGGGGTGCCATTCCCTTCTCTAGGGGATCTTGCCCACCCAGGGATCAAACCTGCGTCTTCTGCGTCTTTCCTGCATTGACAGGAGGATTCTTTAACGCTGAGCCACTGGGGATGTGCCCCAAGCACGTAGTAAATAAGGACTGTACATACATACTGGATATCGGCCCTGATGGTTTCTTTCTGTTTTTTATTGTGTGTGTTTTTTTTAAACTGGGCATCTGTGAGCTACCTCAGGACCCTGAGAGTTCAGCCTTCCGGCCCGAAGTCAGGACTGGTCTCATCCCTGCAGCCTTGGGGCTGTCACTTGTCTCCTGGGCCTGGGTGACCTCCTCCTTCCCGGGGGCTGGATGGGCTGGCTGTCATGCGTGTCTCCTTCCTGTGCCCCCACAGCGTGGCACAGGCCCTGGGGTGATTTGCCTGCAGTGGCTCCCCTGTCACTGCAGGAGCTCCCGAGGGCAGGGAGCCTGGCGCGCAGAGCTCCCCCGGGCTCCCCCGGGCCCTTGTACAGCTTGGCTGGACCCCGGGGTCTTGCTCTCTGGGTGAGCGTCAATGGGGAGGGAGGAACAGGTGGCCGGGGTTTGACAGACACCTCCCTCCTGGCTTTGGGGGCAGGTGTCCCCAGCTGTCCAGCGTGAGCTCTGTGTTCCTGCCTCAAGTTTCATGCAACTTTTGATCCTTGCCCTGAACAAAGTCCCTTTATTTCTGGATGTTGTAGTGAGTTATTTCTGCACTTTTGCAGAAAAGAAGGGATCATGACGACAAAGTTGACTATATATTATATCCCAAATTTATGAAATATCTATGCTTTGGAAAAATACCACAAAGAATTTTATTTCACTGGTTGCCTCTGGATTTTAGTATTAAAGGAGATTCTTTTTATCTTTGTATTTTTCAGCATTTTCCATGTTGAGCACGTATTGCCTAGATAATAAAAGCTATTAATATTAAAATTACTATAAATAATAAATAGCTATTTATTACGATTTTGTATGTGCTACACACATAAGAATTGCCATTACACTCTTATTTAATCCTTGTTATGAATCTGTGAGGTTCTCTAACAATATAAAAGCTAGCCTATTTTATTGTGGTGAAATATACAAAATTTACCTTTTTAACCATTTTTAAGTTTTGTGGCATGAAGTACATTCACTGTGAGATCCTTTTTTTGAACTCCTTATTTTAGAAATGAGGAAGCTGAGATTTAGAGAAACAAAGATGCTTAAGTCACAGAGAGTAAGGAAACAGGATGTAGACCCAAGGTGCTGGTACTCAGAGGTCTAGGATCTCTGGTTTGTGGCTGCTGGGGTATGTGATTACCATTTGATCGCAGAAAGCAGTGTATGTCTGGTGTGTGTCTCTCTGGAGTTGGGTTTAGTGTGTTTACAGGGAGGTGGGTGCTCACCTGGCTTGGGGCATGAGTGGCTGACATAAGTGACACCACGTTTGATGATTTCTCTGCACCTGTTTGTTAAGCAGGTGGAAGTGTGTGTGTGTGTGTGTGTGGCCTGTGTGTTAGAGTTCTGTCTCCAGAAGGTGCTCAGCCGTAGGGGCCAGTGGGAAGACCAGCAGGCTAGAGCTCAGATACCTGGCTTTCCCAGGCCTGGGCGCACTGTGAGGGTGATTTTAGAGAAAAGGCATTGATCTTGGAGTTAGGAGGTCTGTGCAGCAGACCTGATTTTTACCATGGAGTAGACATGGAGGAGAAGGCAATGGCACCCCACTCCAGTACTCTTGCCTGGAAAATCCCATGGACAGAAGAGCCTGGTAGGCTGCAGTCCATGGGATCTCGAAGAGTCGGACACGACTGAGCGACTTCACTTTCACTTTTCACTTTCATGCATTGGAGAAGGAAATGGCAACCCACTCCAGTGTTCTTGCCTGGAGAATCCCAGGGACATCGGAGCCTGGTGGGCTTCCGTCTATGGGGTTGCACAGAGTCGGACACGACTGAAGCGACACAGCAGCAGACATGCTGTGGCCTCAATTTCCTCATTTCTAAGCGGGCGATGAAAGTACTTGTTCTGCTTGTCTCCTGTGACTGCAGAGGATTAAATGTCATGATGGGGTCAAAGTGCTAAATAAACTAAAGGCCTACCAAGTAAATTTCTGGGATAGGTATTTGAGAGCTCAGTCTGGGGAGAGGAGTCTATTGCTGCTGATGCTGGAGACCTGGGGAGGGTGGATTTGGATGTGAAGACTAGCAGCTTTGCTTCGACTTGTTCTCTTTGGTTTTGGCCGTCAGCTTGCTTCCTCCACCGTTGCTTAGTTGGTGAAAGACAGTGTTCCATTGTCTGCCTCGTACTGTATGTTGGAATGCTCTGGGATTTTACTGGCTTTGACTCTGCCAAGGCCCTTGGATTCACTTCCCTCCTTCCCCCATCTCTTGCCCCATGGCTCACACTGACCTAGTGAAATGAATTATGATAGAGGAGGTCTGTTTTGTAGCTACCTGGTGGTTGAAACTATGTAGCAGCTTTCCCTGGTCTCCTGTGCCTTCCTCATCTTTATAGCCAGCAAAGTCTGTCTGTTTCTATTCCCTAATCTTGAGGAGCCAAGCGTGGGAGTGGGTGGGACCTGGAAGACTTGCTGGTGAGGCGGCGGTGGTGAACGCAGCAGTGGTGGTGAACGCAATGCTTGCTTCTTGCTGCACCAAGACGCTGTGAAATATCACTGTAAAGAAGACAAAGTCTCAAAGAGCCCACTGTGTCCCGGAGAAGGTATAGATGCTCCAGAAACAACTATGAGGGTGAGGGATAGGTAGCTTGAAAATGGACTGTCAAGAGAAGTGGTAGCCTTTTGTTTAAATGACTGAGAATACATCATGGGAGCTGGTCGGGGGTGCACTGTTGTCATGACTTTGAGACTCTTTGCTTTTTAACAACTGTTTGAATCAGCTGTTTTTAAGCTAAGGTTTCTGTCTGGCCCCTCCCAAGAAAATTTCTTGAGCCATCACTGTTTCAGTGCATGTTTTGAATGACAGGAGAGCTGGAGTGCTGTGCAGGGCCCTGCGGAAGTCAGTGGACCCACCCGCCCCCTTGGGTCTGGCGTTGGGAATGGTACTGGAAGACTAAGTAGGTCACAGAGATCTATTTTGAACTGAGTGTGGCCAGGCTGCCTGGACGTTTAATTTCCGGATCAAATATTGTTGGGCTTGTTTGCCCACGAGGTTGGCAGCGAGCACTCTCTGGTGGGTCGTGTGGTATATTTGTAAAGTGTGAAGAGTCTGGAGGTAAGGAGACTGCCAGCCACTTCTCCTGCTGGTAGGGGCGCCGGTGGTGGAGAGGTTTCAGAATCCTCCCAGAAGACGGGGGAGTGTAGTTTTCCCCACCCCACGGCCTTGATTTGTCTGAAAATGGTCAGTCCTCATTAACTTTCTGAAATCTTTTTCTTTTCAAGAATGAGATCTAGTTATTACCCAGCGCTGGGTGGCTTCTGCTTATGTTAGGAAGAGCAACTAGTTGCTGATCAAGTCTTTTAGGTGTGTTGTTTCATTTAATCCTCACAACAACTTTGGAAATGGGGAGTGACTGCCCCTGTTTTGTAAGGCAAGAAACAGAACCACGTGATGCCAGCAGACCCGGTGTGTAAGTAGCAGGGCCAGAGATTTGAACCCAGGTCTTTCTTTTTAATTTTGTTAAAACCTTTAATTTTGTATTGGAGCATAGCTGATTAGCAGTGCTGTGATAGTTTCAGGTGCACAGCAGCTCAGCCACAGTTGTGCATGTATCCATTCTCCCCCAGACTCCCTCCCGTTCCTGCTGCCGCATAACATTGAGCAGAGGAACCCAGGTCCCTCTGCCCAGTCTGGCCTCTTGCTTCACTCCGCATGCTCTTGGGAGCCCATCTGGGAGCGGGGAGTGGGTAGCAGCTCCTGGGCCTGTTCGGAGGCAAGGAGTGACCTCCCCCCGGAGGGGAACAGGTGTGGGTGTGGGGGCGCCAGCCTCCCGACTCAGAGGCTTCTGTGCGCCAGTGGAGCCATGTTTCATACTACTTCTCTGATCTGATGGACCACAGAATCGTCGGAATTTTGCTCTTTGTTGGCGTTTCCTCTTTTTTCTCTAGGTGTTCTTGCCTAAGGCCTTGGGTGAGTGCAGTGGGGCTGTGAGATCCGTGAAGAGACGCAGGTGGTGATGGAGTCATCTCCACTCACTTCTTGGGATGCAGGGCCTGTCCGCCTGGACATCCCTCTGTCCTCAGGACTCTGCTTTCCCTGCGTTTCTGAGGAGTAGACACAAGCTTTCGGGTGTGTGTTTGCCCGTCTTTCTCTGCAGCTCTTTCTTCCCTGTGAGCCTCTTGCAGAGCCCCAGCAGTCAGCCTGCTGCTCGTGGTGTCTGGGTCGTGGGCGTGTCGCACCGCTCAGGCACTGTGCACAGGCTTGCCGCACAGGCTTGCCTCACAGTGCTCCCAGTGAGCCGCCGTCACCCCAGCTCACAGACTGGTTCTTTTTCTTTTCTTTTTTGCAAATTTTATTTGTTTGTTTACTGACTGCACTCAGCCTCTGTTGCTGCCTGCGGGTTTCCTCGAGCTGCAGAGCTCTGGGCTGCTCTCCAGTTGCAGCGGCGGTGGCTTCTCTTCTCTGGTTGCAGAGCACAGGCTCAGTAGTTGAGGCACACGGCTTAGTTGCTCTGCAGCATGAAGAATCTTCCCAGACCAGGGATCCCTGTGTCACCTGTATTGGCAGGCGGATTCTTAACCACTGGATCACCAGGGACGTCCCTGGATGGTTGCTCAAGGGACATCACAAACCTGAGACTTTAGGGTAACATACTGCATAGGCTCCTCTGATGTTTCAGACAAAACATCAGTGGGGGTATTAACTGAAACTCAGTTGTCTTCTGAGCATGAATGTGTGCCCCCTTCACACGCTGCCCCCACTGGCAAGGATGCCGTGGGGCCTGGGGGCCACGTCTGGGCCCATCCTGGTGTCCCTCGCAGTCACCTCCCAGCTTTTTACTCAATCTCTGCGTCTGTGTCCCCTAAGCCGGGCATAATAATAATATCTCAAGGAGCTGAGTGCATCTGTGTCCCCTAAGCCAGGCATAATAATAATATCTGAAGGAACTGAGTAGATGTAAACGAGACAGCGTACATGAAATCACCCGGAACTCAATGACCAGGTTACTATTTTCTGTCTTTATTTTAAGCCAGCATGACTTGGAGAGATCACAGACCTTTAACTCGGGTGCAGAGGCCTGAGACACTCCCACAGCCCCGAGAGCCTTAGTGACTGACCTCCCCGGTACACTCTCTCCTCCAGAGCAAGAGAGAGGACGGAGCATAAAGAGTCCTATTTTAGCCAGGTGTTTCCTAAGACTTTTGGTCTGGGAGTTGGGTAGCTGACATTTGCTTCATTCGCTGGGACCAGAGCGCTAAGGGTGTCCTTGTTAGCCACATGGCCACTCTCAAGTGCCCAGGCCCAGTAGTTTAAAAAATGAAGAAATGCCAAAATAAGATGTTAGAAACAGATTTTTTTATTTTTAATTTAAGTATGATATTTTGGGCGTCCCTCGTGGCTCAGATGGTAAAGAATCTGCCTGCAGTGTGGGAGACCTGGTTTCGATCCCTGGGTTGGGAAGATCTCCTAAAGAAGGGCATGGCAACACACTCCAGTATTCTTGCCTGGAGAATCCCTGTGGACAGAGGAGCCTGGCAGCTACAGTCCATGGGGTTGCAGAGTCAGACACAGCTAAGCAACTAAGCACATCACACACACATGGTAGATTTACAATGTTGTGTTAGTTTCAGGTGTGCAGCCAAGTGATTCAGTTATATATATATATAGCTTAAGATACTGAATATAGCTCCCTGTGATATACAGTCCTTGTTGGTTATCTATTTTATATATAGTAGTCTATATGTGTTCATCACAAGTTCCTAATTTGTCTCTTCCTCCACCCCTTTCCTCTTTGGTAACCATAAGTTTTATTTTCAGTGTCTGTTTCTGTTTTGTAAATAAATTTATTCATGTGATTTTTTTAGATTCTGCATGAAAATGCTATCATATGGTATTTGTCCTTCTTTGTATACTTACTTCACTTAGGGTAATCTCTAGGTTCATCCATGTTGCTGCAAATGCCATTACTTCATTCTTTTTTATGACTGAGTAATATTCCATTGTGTGTATATGCCACATCTTCTTATCCCTTCATCTGTCATGTTGCTTCCATGTCTTGGCTGTTGTAAACAGTGCCACTAGAAATAGTGGGGTGCATGTATCTTAGATGAGTTACAGTTTCCATCTTTTCTGGATATATGCCCAGCAGTGGGATTGCTGGGGCATGTGATAACCCTCTTTTTAGATTTTTAATGAATCTTCATACTGAGAAACAGGTATTTCAAATATACACATTGGACACATGAATACTTTTAGTACACACATATACAGTGACTTTATAATCTTAAGATGACTTTTAAATTCTAACTTTTGAGGCCTCTGGCCTCACCTTTCAGAAGACCTACTTAACCATCCAGCAGATTCAGTCTTATTTTTGACTGCCTCATGGGAGGGCTTTCATCCTAGCCACCCTTACTTCCTCTTGTAATTTTGATTCTGGACAAATATAGAGCAAGTTCCAGAGGAACCAGAAAGGCAATCAGTGATTTTCCATCTTTGGAGATTCTAGTCTTGTGATATTTGTCATGTGGTCTTAAACAGGTGACCTTACTTCCAGCCTCAGGGAACTTACAGTCACATCAGGGAGGGAGCGCTGGAGTTGTAACAGTCCTGCTGTTGCTGTGGGTATATCCAAGGATGGGCTTCCCTGGTGGCTCGGTAAAAAATCTGCCTGCAATGCCGGAGATGCAGGTTCGATCCCTGGGTCAGGAAGATCCCCTGGAACAGGAAATGGTTATCCACTCCAGTATTCTTGCCTGGGAAATCCCATGGACAGAGGAGCCTGGTGGGCTACAGTCCATGGCGTTGCAAAGAGCTGCACACAGCTTAGTGACTGAACAACAACAAGAGCAGACAAGGATGCTTTTCTTCCTGGCTTGAGACCTGGCTTGGAGGTGGTAGTTTCTGATTCTTAATACATTAGCAGTTTGTGAGCTTGTAGTTTTTTCCTACTAAGAAAAGTCAGCTAGGATTAAGGAGTGGGCCTTCCAGCATGAGCTGTGCTCTCCCTGGACGCCTGGGTTTCCGTTACACCACCTGGCACAGTGGGTTATACAGTCACCTGTTAACTGTTCATCTGCCCAGTTTGAGGGCACGCTCCGAGGGCAGGCGCTTGGCTGAGGCCCCATCGTAGCTTAGGCACCTCACATGTCATGCTTCCTGTAGCTGCTGCTGCTGCTGCTAAGTCGCTTCAGTCGTGTCTGACTCTGTGAGACCCCACAGACGGCAGCCCACCAGGCTCTGTAGCCCCTGGGATTCTCCAGGCAAGAAAACTGGAGTGGGTTGCCATTTCCTTCTCCAGTGCATGAAAGGGAAAAGTGAAAGTGAAGTCGCTCAGTCGTGTCCGACTCTTCGCGACCCCATGGACTACAGCCTACCAGGCTCCTCTGTCCATGGGATTTTCCAGGCAAGAGTACTGGAGTGGGGTGCCATTGCCTTCTCCAGCTTCCTGTAGAAAACAGACCTTTCCCCGCCTGAGAGGTCTGAAGGCGGCCCTCCGCGTGATGGAGGGGCCGCAGGCTGCCTGCGACCACTGGGGGGTGTCAGGCGCTGCGGGGCGGAGGCCGGGGTTCCAGACGTCGAGGTCTGTCCGGAAGGCAAGGCTTGGCTCCCTCCCGCCCGGCCTGCGACAGGCTCGGAGGTGAGTGGCATTGGCTCCTAGTTTACAGGCCAGAATCCGGAGGACTCAGGCAGCGCTTGGGTGCAGGTCAGCGGACTCCAGGTGCAGGCCCTTGGCTACCCTGGTGACTGCTGTGTCCGCCCCGGGACATGTGCAGCCGTACGCATTGAAGTGACCTGGCAGCTTAAGAAACTTAAGCTAGATGTAAGGGCCACCTTCCTGATTGTTTTCTGCCTTTTTATTTATTTATTTTTTAAAATTAGAGCTAAAAGAGGGCATTCTGGAGCAGGGCTTTTCAAGGTATCATCCAGAATCTTCAGTCACCGAGTCAATTTAGTAGGTTGACACATTGAAAAAAATGGAAAGGGCTTCCCTGGCAGTACAGCGGTTAAGACTCTGCACTCCCAATGCAGGGGGCACAGGTTTGATCCCTGGTTACGGAACGAAGATTCCGCGTAAACCGTGTGTGTGGTTCAGCCAAAAAAAAAAAAAAGGAAAGGGACCTAAGAGTATGGGATTAAGAGATACAGGCTACTATGTATAAAATTAATAAGCAACAAGGATATATTGTGGAGTCTCCCTGATAGCTTAGCGGTAAAGAATCCACCTGCAATGCAGGAGACACAGGAGACTGGGGTTAGATCCTGGGGTCGGGAAGACCCTCTGGAGGAGGGCATGGCAATCCACTCCAGTATTCTTGCCTGGAGAATCCCGTGGACAGAGGAGCCTGGTGGGCTACAGTCCATAGGGTTGCAAAGAGTCGCACACAGTTGAGCGACTGAGCACACAAGGATGTATTGTACAGCACAGAAAATATACCCAATATTTTATGATAATTTTCAGTGGAATATAATGTATAAAAATATTGAATCATTGTGTCGTACACCTGAAACGACTGTAATATTGTAAACCGACTATACTCGAATTAAAAAAGAAGGAAAGAGGTTAGGAAGTGTCAGCTCGTCCCACACGGTCAGGCTCCGTGTGTGCATGTGTCCCAGATCACGATGGAAATACCTTGCTGACCGGAAATACATTTCACGGCCAGAAATACCCTAGAGATTCAAGGATTTGTTTAGACCCGTCTGGCTTAGATGGTCGAGTTCTTAGGGGCAGAGATCTGTTTTCTCTTCCCTTTTATGTTTCCTTTATCCAGCTGGTTTGTCTGGGAGAACCGCTAGCGTTTTCCCTTCAGACTGGAAGAAGGGAAAACCTGCCCTGCTCTGTCTGAGGAGACGGCAGGGGGCCTTCCTGGGCTTTGTGCGTGAGGGGAGCGGAGAGCCCCGTGGAGTGAGGTGTCTGAGGGCTCCGCGCTCACGTCTGAGGGGAGCGGAGGGCCCCGCGGAGTGAGGTGGCCGAGGGCTTGGCGCTCATGTCTGAGGGGAGCAGAGTGAGGTGTCTGAGGGCTTGGCGCTCACGTCTGAGGGGAGCGGAGAGCCCCGCGGAGTGAGATGTCTGAGGGCTCGGTGCTCATGTCTAAGGGGAGCGGAGGGCCCCGCGGAGGGAGGTGGTTGAGGGCTCAGCGCTCACGTCTGAGGTGAGCGGAGGGAGGGCCGCGTGGAGGGAGGGAGATGGCCAAGGGTTTGGCGCTCACGTCTGAGGGGCCCGGGTTCCGCTACAGCGTCAGGGTGTGTGGCCCTGGGTAACTCTCTTAGCCCTGCTGAGCTTCACTTTCTCTGTCTTTAAAGCTGACTGTAAGAGGGGCACCTCCTGCCGAGTGTGGTGGGCATGAAAAGAGAGAGCTCGAGCGAAGGGCCTTCACACAGCTCTGGGCATCCGATCCGTGGGCAGGAGGCCTTCTCCGCTGCCCTTGTCTTTGTGATTCACATTGAGAGACTGTGACTTGCGCTGGGCCTGCGGCAGGTGCCCCTCGTGGAGCTGCAGTTCTGTGGCGGGTGTAGATCGTGAACAGACCAGAAGCCCGAGCCTGTGGGTTGGTTGTGCAGGGAAACGTCGTGGTGTTGCGCTGGGGCAGGTGTCTGCAGGCAGACGTTCTGGTTCTGCAGCTTACAGAGCGAAGCATCCTCCGTGTACGATGAGATGGCACTGTCACTGCGGTATCTGAGAAGATTAATGGCATTTCTTACAAAAGTCAGATGCTTTTTATTTAATCAAAAAGCATCACTTTCAATTTAATGTCATTTTTTACATTTTGACAATTTTCAAAAATAACTTTTCTGAAACTGAACATCGCCACGCTTATGATTAAACTGGTGATTCTGTGATGTTTTTAGTGGAAGCGCCAAGATCTGGTAAACACTGATTTCTGAAATCACCAACTGGGCCTGGCAGTACCACTATCCAGTTAGAATTAACTATGTGAAAATAAATATGGAACTTGTTGAAAGTGATAGATGCCAGACAAAATCCCAAAGGGATGTGTTTTGGCTCCAGCCTCTAATTTTTCAGGCCTGAGTCTAATCAGTTCTGTTGTCTGGGCTGGAGAGTCTTAAGCCTTCTTTCTCACCAAAGTTAAAATATTTTTGTTCTTTATATCCCTTAGTGCTGATTTTTTTTTTTCAATCTTGAAGGGCAAGGTGATAGACAATAAAAACTCTCCAGTGATAAGAAGTTTCTGGTGTACATTTTAGTTAAAAATGTGACTTCCTCCCTTGTTTGGAGGCAGTCAAATATTAATATAAGGGTCAAGAGCACGGATTTCAACTAGACCTAGGTTTCCATCCTTCATGTGCTGCTTTTTTTCCCCTCTTATTTATTTTTCCTAGCTGTTCTGAGGCATAATTAACAAATAAAAAGTGTATATTTTTAAGGAGTACCACAAGATGATTTGATGTACATACACATTGTGAAATGATTATCACAATCAAGTAAATTAACACATGCATCACCTCACATAGTCACCGCTTCTGTTGTGTGTGGTGAGAACACTGAGGATCTTTGCTTGTAGCAAATTAGGCATTCAGTATTATTAACCTAGTCTCCATGGTGCACCTTACACCCTAGAATGTATTCATCTCATAACTGAAAGTTTGTGCTCTCTGGCCATCATCTCCCCACCCCAGCTACCACCATTCTGTCCTGTGCTTCTCTATGGGTTTTGATTTTTTTAGATGCCACGTATCAGTGAGATCATGCCGTGTTTTATGTGTTTTTCTGTGTCAGGTTTCTTTCACTTAGCATAATGCTTTCCAGGTTCATCCATGCTGTTGTATATTTCCCTGTGCTTCTACCAAGCTTTGTGACTTTGGGCCAGTAGCTTAACCTCTCTGCACCTCATCTGTGAAATGGGCTAATAATAGTACCACATGCGTGCTAAGTCACTTCAGCTGTGTCCAACTCTTTGCGGCCCTATGGACCATAGCCCCCCAGGTCCCTCTGTCCATGGGATTCTCCAGGCAAGAATACTGGATTGGGTGGCCTTTTCCTCCTCCAGGGGATCTTCACGATCCAGGGATTGCACCGGGGTTTTTTATGTCTCCTGCATTTGCAGGCATGTTGTTTACCACTAGCACCGCCTGGGAAGCCCAATAATAGTACTTACTACTGCCTTACAGTTTGTTGAGGATTGAATGGGGTAATACCTGTAAAGCCCTCATTGTAATGTGTGCTTGTAAATTCTTCAGCACAAGGGTGCTGTCACCAGCACCAGCACCGCCACCATCAGTGCTGTTTAGTGGAAGGCCTTCCAGGGGGCCAGGGTTATAGACCTGGCTTTGCCATTGTTAACAGTTGGTCCTGGATATGTTGCTGAATCTCTCCGATCCTCAGTATTGTTTTCTCTAAAACAAAGGAGGGGCATGGACGTCACACACTCCTCTCTCTAATACTCCGCTTTGCAGCCAGGCATTCCGTTTTTTCTCGGGCCTGAGTGACGTGATGCTGAGTGCCAGGAGAATCCCACTTTATTAAGGACCTGTAGCTCTCTGTCCTGATAACCTTTGTTTTTTTTCACCTAGATTTTATATTATTCTCGGAATATGTCCCTTTCCCTCGCCTCCGTCAAATGAGTCCTTGTGCTTTTTTATACTCTTTCCCATTGGTCTGCCTGGTGGGCGGGAGTTAAGTCTTGACTTTGTAGAAGCTCACACATAGGGATGTTACAAGTAAGGATGTGTGTGTGTGTGTGTGTGCACGCGCGCTCAGTCATGTCCAACACTTTGGGACCCTAAGGACTGTAGCCACAAGGCTCCTCTGTCCATGGAATTTTCCAGGCAAGAATCAAACCCTTGTCTCTTGCTTCTCCTGCATTGGCAGGAGGATTCTTTACCACTAGTGCCACCTGGGAAGCCCACTTTGCTGTTGGGTTTTAAATCATGTCCATGTTTGTCTTTATCACGTTCCCTAGTCCAAGCACCGAGTCTGCCTGTATCTGAAGCGACCAGGCAGAGCCACTCACAAGAAAGGAATGACTTTTTTTGATTCATAATAAGCTACCTTTTCCTTTGTTTCCTTCCTGGCCTTGGTTTTAGTTTGAACTTTAAAGGGCTTGCTAGAGCTAATCTGGGAATAATTTTGCCTCTTGCACATGCATCTTTGCTAGACTGTGCTTTGGCCCAAAGCGGGGCTGTGGACTTAATCTGAGGCCACCGCTGGTGTTTCAGATGTGGCTTTGTGGAGAGCCACGCACAACGAGCTGAATGAATTTCTGTCTACTGGAACCCCTGTTCCCCCCACGCCCGCTGGTGATCCTGCCTGTCTCCTGGCTCACCGCCACTCCCGTCACACCGGTGTCTTGCTTGTGTCAGAAGAGTCGGTTTTGTCATTTGTGGTTAGCTCACTCTGCCTTCAGCGAGCTATTTTCTTCTTCACTTAATTTCAAGGTGTCGATGTGGCCTCTCCTGGGGCAGTCCCTCCACATTTCCGTCTTGCCACTGGCCTTCCTGCTAAAGCGTCTGCGGTGATCAGCTGCATAAAGCCGATGAGGCAGGTGCAGAGAGGCTGCGTACGCATCCTGGGCTGCTCTCTGCGTACACATCCCCCCTCGGCCCAGAGAGAGTCTCAGCGAGTCGTTCTGCAAGTGATGCTCCTGGCTTAGAGCTGATGTGAAGTGTTACTTTAAGAGATGGGACATGCTTTTTTTTTTTTTCAAATTAAGACTTCACATTTTAGAGCAGTTTCTAGTTCACAGCAGTCTTGAGCAGAAGGTAGAGATTTCCACATTCCTCCTGCTTGCCCCTACCGTGTAGAGAACCGCCCCATCATCAGCCTCCCCCACCGGAGCGGCACAGTTGTTGAAACACACAGACCTGCATAGACACATCCTGATCTCCCAGAGTCCATCCTTTACTTTGGTGTTTATTCTTGGGGCTGTCTGTTGTCCAGGTTTGGACACATGTGTGATGGTGTGTATCTATCATCCTGGTGTCACACAGGGTCTCACTGCCCTGAAACCCTCAGCGCTCTGCCCGGTCCTCCTTCCTCTCTGTTTAGGGTCCCCCCAGTTTACCTTTTGCACTACGACCTATGGTTGGAATGCACAGTGTGGAGTCCTCTCAGATGGGCCTCTTTCACTTAGGAGTGCACTATAGTTTATCCACTCACTTACCTTGGTTGGATATGAAGGATACCTTGGTTGTCTCCAAGTTTTGGCAGTCATGAAAACAGCTGTTATAAACATCCAAGTGCAGGTTTTACATGGACATACATTTTCACGTCTTTTGGGTGAACCCCAAGGAGTGTGATTTCTGGATTGATGATAAGAGTATTTTTAGTTTTGTAGAAGCTGCTAAGATGTCTTCAGTCTTCCAGTGCCTGTTTTACATTCCCATCAGCAGTGAATGAGAGTTCTTTGCTCCACATCTTCACTAGCATTGGCTGTTAGTATCTTCTGGATTTTGGCCATTTTAATAGGTGTGTAGTGGAATCTCATTCTTGTCTTAATTTGCATTTTCCTGATGACAAATCATGTGGCAAGATTATTTTTTAAGGAGTGCTGTTTTGTTTTTTTTTTCTTTTACACCAGGGACTTCTGTCTTTTCAAGGAGAAAAATGGTTGCACTAAAAATGAGAGCCAGAGCAGAGAATCCAGTCTTCCTTGATAACAGAAAGCCCACCCCACTTAGGACCTGTGCTGGGCCCTCGCAGCTATTTCCTTTGGTTCAGAAGTCTCAGAGCCCGCCTCCTGGTTTTGTGTGGACTCCTGGCTTAGGAGTGATTTTTGTTGTTAAAAATACTGTGGAAATACAGCAACCCTTGTTAATTATTTGGTAGAGTTGCGTGAGAGTCCCTTGGACAGCAAGAAGATCAAACCAGTCAGTCCTAAAGAAATCAGTCCTGAATATTCATTAGAAGGACTGATGCTGAAGCTGAAACTCCAATACTTTGGCCACCTGATGTGAAGAACCAACTCATTGGAAAAGACCCTGATGCTGGGAAAGATTGACGGCAGGAGGAGAAGGGGACGACAGAGGATGAGATGGTTGGATGGCATTACTAATTCAATGAACATGAGTTTGGGCAAACTCCAGAAGATAGTGAAGGATGGGGAAGCCTGACGTGCTATAGTCCATGGGGTCGCAAAGAGTCAGACACGACTGAGTGACTAAATAACAAGAATTACATACCTTAGCTTTCTCCTGCTAGTGTTCTCAGTTTTTTAAAAAGAAGTGTACTGTTTGGGTTCCTTCTGCCCAGACTTGAGCTTATTGAAAGAAGGGGTGAGACTAGAAAAATGTTTTTTTTTTAACTTCTTTGATCTCACTGAGGTTTTGCATTTTGCTTTCAGTGTCCTTCTGGCTTTCCTTTGTAGCATTTCCTATTTTCAAGATATGTTGAGGGTTCCTTAAAAAGTTAAACATAGCATTACCATGTTGTTTGTTGTTGTTTAGTCACTCATTTGTGTCTGACTCTTTGTGACCCCATGGACTGTAGTCTGCCTGGCTCCTCTGTCCATGGGATTCTCCAGGCAAGAGTACTGGAATGGGTTGCCATTTCCTTCTCCAGGGGATCTTCCTGACCCAGGGATCAAACCTGCATCTCCTGCATTGCAGGCGGATTCTTTCTCATCTGAGCCACCAGGGAAGTGCCCAGTGAACACCAGCGTTTGTCTCTGGTCTGTGGACGGAGACAATGAAGTGGCCACAGCTCAGGAAGAGAAGCAAGATGCTGGAAGCAGAGAAATGGGGGTGATTCCAGTGATCTAGGTTTTTAGGTTAGACCATTGAGAAAAGGGTCAAAAGCTCCCACTTCTTGGATTCCTTTTAGAAGTCACCATAACCACGTGCAGCCAGTGGAACCAGCAACAGCAAAGAACATTTGTGAAGCAGTTGCGAGGGTGAGAGCTGTGTTTGATAAAGAAGAAGGAACCGCCCCCCCCAGCAGGTTACAGAGCGGCGGGCCCCCGCCCCCCTACTTCCTTCCCTCCCACGGGCCCTGCCTCCTGTGTTGGCCCTTTAGTCTCTTCAGAGAGTTGGGCTCTTGCCTTCATCTTGGTTGACTTGGGTTTGTGTTTCTGATTTCTGCTTCCTTCCTCAGAAGCAGCACCTTTAGTTGTCACCTGGGCAGAGAGGAGTAAAAAGACGTGGCCCCAAGGAGAGAACTTTCACTCAGCTGTAGAGAGTCAGAAGGGAGCTGGGAAGCAGGCCTGGCTCTCGTTGATGAAGAAACATGGTTTCTGCTTCATCCTAGCACAAAACTGTTGTGTGGAGCTCTCTCAGTTCAGTTCAGTTCAATCCCTCAGTCGTGTCCGACTGTTCAACCCCATGGACTGCAACACGCCAGGCCTCCCTGTCCATCCCCAACTCCTGGAGTTTACCCAAACTCATGTCCATTAAGTCAGTGATGCCATCCAACCATCTCATCCTCTGTCATCCCCTTCTCCTCCTGCCTTCAACCTTTCCCAGCATCAGGGTCATTTCAGATGAGTCAGTTCTTCACATCAGGTGGCCAAAGTATTGGAGTTTCAGCTTCAACATCAGTCCTTCCAGTGAACACTCAGGACTGATCTCCTTTAGGATGGACTGGTTGGAATTTCTCACAGTCCAAGGGACTCTCAAAAGTCTTCTACAACACCACAGTTCAAAAGCATCAATTCTTCAGAGATCTCTAGTTTTAGAATATTCCGTGGATGTAAATCGGTGCATTGATTTCTCTCTTTTCTAATTCTGTTTGCACTAAGCATCTTTACTGCACAATTAGCACCTTATTCTACACTGGCTGTTCTTTACTGTTATTGCTTCACAATTTAGTGCCCAAATAATGTCAGCTGTGGTGTAGAATGAGTGACATTACTGGACTTGGGATCCGAAGAGCAGTGGCTTAGCAGTTGTGTGTCCAGGGTTTCTAAATACTTATGTTTATGGTATTATTTCATCTACCTTAAATAAGCCTTCTTCCTTTGTTGGAGACTGGTGCACGCTTCCTGTTTTTCTGGGGAAGCACCTTTCCTCTGTCTGAACTTGGGACCTGCCAGGAATGGTTCTTGACTGGTCCCTGTGCTGTAAGTAGACCCTTGACCTACTTGGGCCAGGCAGGACTCCCCTTGAAACTATTTTTTTTTTTTCTTTAGTAAAAGGGAAGAATTTATTATGAAGCTCCAGGTGTCTCACTCCAAGGCAGTAATTGCAGTCATGTGGGCTTCCCTGGTAGCTTAGATGGTAAAGAATATGCCTGCGATGTGGGTGACCTGGGTTTGATCCCTAGGTTGGGAAGATCCCCTGGAGGAGGGCCTGGCAACACACTCCAGCATCCTTGTCTGGAGAATCCCCATGGACAGAGGAGCCTGGTGGCTACAGTCCATGGGGTCGCAAAGAGCTGGACGTGACTGAGCGACTAGCACACTAACAGTAGGATGTTAAATGGTTTTTTTCCCCTGCCTCTGTTATCTGGAGCTGCCAGTGCAGGACTGTCCTGTACCATTGCAAGCTTGAGGCAGCCTCCTGTGTGGAAATTACAAGGGGAAAGCATAACACTGGTTTTGCCACTTTTGGACCCCTCAGCCAGGTCAGAGAGATGAAGCGAGAGGATGTGATGACGGGACATCTCTGGGGGGCCATCCATCCCCCGTCCCCAACCCAGCACAGTGCTGGGGGTAGGGAGGGGCGCTGACACATTTCAGACTCACCCCCTGGAGTCCTGAACTCCAGGCCCCAGAGCCTTTCCGTCTGAGGTGGTGGGCGGGGATGCGGGCTCAGCAGTGCTGGTTTCCTGTCTGCAGGCAAGGTCTGGGCCATCCAGGACAGGAGGACGCTGTGGGGGGGCACTGGGAGGCCCGCTGCCTGAGGCCCTCTTTCTTCCTCCTGCCACCCTGCTGCTCAGAGCGCTTTCTTTTGTAGCTTATAACCGGGTCCTGAGTCACGGGAACTGTGACCGTCGGGGACTCACTGAACGTCTCTTAGTCTTGTTTTGTTCTTACCCCACAGTTACTGAGATGCTCAGATGAAGTCATTTACACGGGGGAGTTGGGGAGGCTGAAACACAGGAAATATGGAAGCTGCTCCGCGTTTTGTGACTATTTTACTAACTACCCGACACTAATAATTTGATTAGTCTGAGCGTAGTTGGTTTCTTAGTTTAATTAAACATTCTTTAAAAAAATTTTTTTTAATTAAAAATGTTTTTAGCCATGCTGTAAGGCTTGTGGGCTCCTAATTCCCCAGTCAGGGGTCACATCTAGGCCGAGTTCAGTGGAAGCATGGAGTCCTAACCATGACCCTCAGGGAATCCCCGAAACGTTCTTCCAGAAACAAGCGATGCCATTAGCACGTTCCTTTTTTTTTTTTCAAGTCACGGAGTTAAAATAAGCTTGACTTGACCTATGTGCTTGTAGGAGATGAATGAATGAGTCTTGATAAACTGTGGCTTTCTCAAGCCTAAAAAAGCTTTCTGTGAGTTGAGCCCTGCTGAGGTCTTTGGTGAGTATTGGCTGTGGACTCCATATCAGATGGGCTGTTCTCTGGCCTCTGTGCCAGGGAAAAAGAAGGCAGAAACTTTAGAGTGATTGTGTATTTATTTGTCTTCGGAGTTAAGTAGCCTTAGGTCTGAATTCCTCTGTTGCCACTTACTCAACTATGTTGTCTCTTTGAGCCTCAATCTTGTCATCCGTAAAATGGAAATAATAATCCCTACCCTGCAGATTGAGGATTGCAGGAGATGCTGTATTTAAGGTCCTTAGTTGTACATTGTATGTGGTCAGTTCAGTTCAGTCACTCAGTCATGTCCGACTCTTTGCGACCCCGTGGACTGCACCATGCCAGGCCTCCCTGTCCGTCACCAACTCCTGGATCTTGCTCAAACTTATGTCCATTGAGTCTGTCGGTGATGCCATGCAACCATCTCATCCTCTGTCGTCCCCTTCTCCTCCTGCCTTCAATCTTTCCCAGCATCAGGGGCTTTTCCAATGACTCTGTTCTTCACATCAGGTGACCCAAGTATTGCAGCTTCAGCTTCAGCATCAGTCCTTCCAGTGAATATTCAGGACTGATTTCCTTTAGGATGGACAGGTTGGATCTCCTTGCAGTCCAAGGAACTCTCAAGAGGCTTCTCCAACACCACAGTTCAAAAGCATCAATTCTTCGGCAATCAGCTTTCTTTATAGTCCAACTCTCCCAACCATACTTGACTACTGGAAAAACCACAGCTTTGACTAGACGGACCTTTGTTGGCAAAGTGATGTCTCTGCTTTTTAATATGCTGTATAGGTTTGTCATAGCTTTTCTTCCAAGGAGCAAGCGTCTTTTAATTTCATGGCTTCAGTCA
The DNA here is from genome assembly GCF_054371585.1 of Giraffa tippelskirchi. Lineage (NCBI taxonomy): Eukaryota > Metazoa > Chordata > Mammalia > Artiodactyla > Giraffidae > Giraffa > Giraffa tippelskirchi. The sequence continues at coordinate 45,881,180 of NC_137284.1, read as the reverse complement.
CCATCTGCAGTGATTTTGGAGCCCCGCAAAATAAAGTCTGTCACTGTTTCCATTGTTTCCCCATCTATTTACCGTGAAGTGATGGGACGGGCAAACAGATGCCATGATCTTAGTTTTCTGAATGTTGAGTTTTAAGCCAACTTTTTTACTCTCCTCTTTCAGTTTCATCAAGAGGCTCTGTAGTTCTTCTTTGCTTTCTGCCATAAGGGTGGTGTCATCTGCATATCTGAGGTTATTGATATTTCTCCCAGCAATCTTGATTCCTGCTTGTGCTTCATCCAGCCCAGCATTTCACATGATGTACTCTGCATATAAGTTAAATAAGCAGAGTGACAATATACATCCTTGATGTACTCCTTTCCCGATTTGCAACCAGTCTGTTGTTCCATGTCCAGTTCTGTTGCTTCTTGACCTGCGTACAGGTTTCTCAGGAGGCAGGTCAGGTGGTCTGGTATTCCCATCTCTTGAAGGATTTTCCGGTTTGTTGTGATCCACACAGTCAAAGGCATTGGCGTAGTCAATAAAGCAGAAGTAGATGTTTTTCTGGAACTCTCTTGCTTTTTCGTTGATCTGACAGTTGTTGGCAATTTGATCTCTGGTTCCTTAATAAATATAGCTGTTACTATTAAAAGTGACAGCTTTAGTAACAGTTGCAATTAAAGGGGGTAAGACTAGGAAATGTGAATCTGAATTTGATATTTAATGCAAACATAGTCATTATAAAAACCAATTAATCAACAACTATTGGGTGCCTTGTCTATGCAAAGGATGGGGGTGTTTGCATAAGAAGGTATGTATTACCATTCCAGTTGGTTGGGGGAATGAGTCACATACATGTAGGAAAAATAGGTAACCTTCAAGGAGCTGGGCTTTGGAAGATGGCAGAGGATTGAAAACAGAGGCATGCCTGAGAAGGCCTTGAGCTGATGGAGAAATATAGCAAGGGGAGTGATGAGAAGAATCCAACATCCAGGGTGACCTTGGAAGAGGTCAAATGACCTACACACGTTACGCCCCATCTTTCCAGTTTTATTTTTCCTTTGTCTTCCTGATTCCCTCCCAGACCTGCTTAATACCTCCCATCATTATGATGAAGATCCACACCCGTCTCGTGTTGCAGAGTTTTCATAGTTTTTTGCAGGTTCCTTTTGTCTGTGGATTTGTTGGCCCATATCCTCAAGTGCCCATGAATTCTCCTGGCAAGTTGTTTGCCCGTCCCATCTCCTGTACCCAATCTTAGTGTCCTGAACTGTAAGTGGCCTTTTGGGGTTTTTTTATCACGTTGAATCATTGAATTGAGCACCTACCAGAGGCAGTGGGCAGGGCCATGTGCTGGGGAGGCCTGAGGAGTAGAAAGATGCATGACCCAGGGTGGTCCCTGCCCCAAAGCAGCTTGCTTAGTGGAGGAAACAGATGGGCAGACAGACTCTAATTAAATGTGATTAGTGCTTGATGCTGGGCACATGAGGAAAGACATTTGGCGGGGACCCTGAGTCCCCAGGTCCTCCATCACTCACTCTTTGTGGGCGAGTTCACAGAGGCTGTCAACCTCCCCAGCACAGTATGGAAAAATGCATGCTATATCTGTAGCTATAGTTGTGATGTGAGATCTCTCTGCCTGATTCCCTGCTTGGTGGACTGTGAAGGCTCCCTTTGTCCCCTCACCCTGTCCTGGCAGGAGGTTTAGACCCTAGAGTCTTATCTCTCTCTCCCCTCCCACAGACCCACACCTGCTCCCCACCCTGGGGCTCCCCATCTCAAACGGCAGCATTGCGGTAGGAACGGGGACCCCTCTGGGGCTGAGAGTGGACTCTTGTCTAACACTTGGAAATGAATTTTTCCAGGAGACACACATGCCGACAAGGCAGGAGGCTTCATTGGGAAGGGGCACCCGGGGAGCCAGGAGGACTGCTCTGCCGCATGGCGCGCAGTCTCGGGCTTGATGGTGCTGGTTAGTTTCCTCCTGTCTCTGGCTAGCCCTCTGACTCGGTGCTTCCTCCTGCCGCACGTGGCATTGAGCCCAGGTAGATGCCAGCAAGGAGGATTCTGGGCGATTGGTAGGTTGTAGGGCCTGGCGTCTCCTCTCTCCTTTTGACTTCCTCACATTCTTTTGTTTGGTGGTAGCTTGTTAGTTCCTCATTCCTTACTAGGACCTCCTGTTTAAGATAACTCCTACAAGTGGTCACTACGGTGGTGCCTGGCCAGGGTGGGTGGTCTCGGTTGGTTGTTCCCGCAACAATGTCATCATCCCAGAGGACTGAGTCACCTGAAACCCCTGCCCTGTAACCAATTGCCCCCAAACTGTCAGCTCTGTCCCCTCCATTGCCATCACGCAGGTCCAAGCCCTTGTCTCCAGCTGGAGGTCAGGACCCCGGTAATGGGGTTCCAAAGTTAATCTAGAGGGTCTCTGCCAGTATTAAAAAAGAAGAAGGAATATAATGGAAGGAAGGCATGAGAGTGGAATACACATAGTCTGGTTGAGTTTTGTGAAAGTTGTGTTGTGTATAGTAAGAGTTTTACAGAGAAAGGTTGACGCCATGAAGCGCTTTACACACATTGACTGATTTCTCCACAACAACTGAAGTCGTGGTGTCATTGTTCCTGTCCTTGACTCACAGGGGAGGAACTGGACTGCGGGAAGTGGAGAAACTGATCAGGGTCAAACTGGAAGCCTGCGTCTCAGACGCTACGTGTGTGTGTGTGTGTGTGTGTGTGTGTGTGTGCGCGCGCGCGCACGCGCACGCATGCGTGCGTGTGTTGGGTTGCCAAGTAAAGTGTCTTTCTCAGTCTGCAGGTTGTGGTGAAAACAGAATTTGAACGGTTTCTGTCTGACAGACGTCTGTGCCTGTTCTCTTGTCCTCTCCCCCTCTGAGCTGCATCCTTGCAGCCTGGATGCTCCTGCTCTCTCTCGCAGGGTCCGGCACTTTTGGGAGGGTGTGCAGTCTGTGTGCTCACAGAGCCTGTGAAGCCTGGTCCTGCTGACCTCCTCGGCTTGGAGGCTTTGAGAGCCCTCGGGCACCTGCCTGTGCTCCTGAGAGCACCCAGACTCAGGGCTCCATGGCCTGCCCGTGTGGCTCCTTGGACTGCAGGGTCCCAGCACATGTTGCTGTTGTTCAGTCGCTGAGTTGTGTCCGATTCTGTGTGACCCCCATGAACTGTAGCCCGTCAGGCTCCTCTTTCTGTGGGATTTCCAGCAAGAATACTGGAGTGGGTTGCCATGCTCTTCTCCAGGGGATCTTCCTGACTCAGGGATGGAGCCCACCTCTCCTGCATGGCAGGCAGAGTCTTCACTGCTGAGCCACCTGGGAAGCCGTCCCAGCACCTACTCCATCTATAGAGAAACAGCTCCTTGTTCACTTGACGTCCATCTGGGGGCCAGGGGCTCGGAGGCTGATGTGCATCCCCAGCCCAGAGGACAGTGTTTGGCACGTCAGTCAGTGAGCGCACACTGGGTGTTCCGTTAGCTGTGGATGGTGAAGAAGGGTAGGTCTTCTGCTTGGCTTGGATGAGGGGCTGTCAGCCCCTGTCTGTTGGGTGGGCTTTCAGGGCCCTGTGTGGGCAGGCAGGGTGGTCGGGTGCAGGAGTCTTGGCCTCATGTCAAGCAACGGGGGCTTTGGCTGCACTGCGTCTTGGCAGCTTAGCCACGAAACATAAATGGGGTGATGACAGTGCACCCACTTGCATCCTGGCTCATCAGAACATCAAAGGAGATAAATTGTGTATGGAAGTTAGATGACTGTGGTGTTGGCTGTTCCGGAAGGTGGTGGTTTGACGTTTTCTCCCTTCTTGGGTCTCCTTGGCCTTGACACGGGCCTTTGTGGTTGGAGAGGCCCTCTGGGTGCCATGCTAACAGGCCCACTGTCAAGGGCAGTTCTCTCTTCTGTTGAGCGAGTGTAGCTCTGGGCCAAAGCCATTCGAATTCCTGTTTTAAGCTTATGCATTGGTGATTTTTCTAACCGTGATCCTTGACGTTGGAAACTTTCTGGCTTAGGGTAATGCAGTGACAGCTCTACGTCGGCCCTGAAGCCATAACTCCAGGGGTGATGAGTACAGCTTGTGTCTGATGAGCATCCGCCACGTGCTGCTGCCCACTCAGCACCCTGTCCTCCCAACTTTGGGGAGTCAGTGGTGGATTCCCCACTTGGCAGACGAGGAAACCGAGGGCCAGGGAGTTTGAGAAACTTGCCAAGCTCTTCTGTTCCTCAGAGCATGCCATTCTCATTTTCGTTACAACTAGCCTATTGATTTTTGTGGGTTTTTGGTTTTCTTATTGTTGTCTTTTTTTGTTTGTTTGTTTGCAGCACTGCAAGGCATGAGGGATCTTCCCCAACCAGGAACCAAACTTGTGCCCCTGGAGTCTTAATCACTGGACTTCACTGGACTGCCTGGGAAGTCCCTTGGTTTTTGTTTTTGATTTAGAAAATAATGATTATAAGCTCCTTGAGAGAAAATTCTAATAGTTGTCTTGTCTGTTCTCGGTGGTCTGGGTATTTGATTGACGTGATCCATCTTTTCCTGGGTGAGACTCTGGTTGTCCAGGTAAGGATCCCTGGCCTCTGCCTGTGCTGGACTCTGCAGGGGTCTCCTTCCTCGGCGGGTACTTCGTGCCCCCTCCCCCAAGCCGCTGCCCGGCCCCCGCCCCACCCTGGAGTGGATGGAGCCTACGCTCTGGAAATAGGAGCTCATTTCCTCCTAACTTTTTACTTCTGAAGACTTCTGTTTGTCTTCTCTGGGCTGCATTCATTTCCCTTTACTGCTGCAGTTTATTGCTCTTTCAGTTCAGTTCAGTTCAGTTGCTCAGTCATGTCTGACTCTTTGTGACCCCATGGACTGCAGCACACCAGGCCTCCCTGTCCATCACCAACTCCCAGAGCCTACTCACACTCATGTCCATTGAGTCGGTGATGCCATCCAACCATCTCATCCTCTGTCGTCCCCTTCTCCTCCTGCCTTCAATCTTTCCCAGAATCAGGGTCTTTTCAAATGAGTCAGCTCTTTGCATCAGGTGGCCAAAGTATTGGAGTTTCAGCTTCAACATCAGTCCTTCCAATGAACACTCAGGACTGATCTCCTTTAGGATGGACTGGTTGGATCTTCTTGCAGTCCAAGGGACTCTCGAGTCCTCTCCAACACCACAGTTCAAAAGCATCAATTCTTCGGCTCTCAGCTTTCTTTATAGTACAACTCTCACATCCATACATGACCACTGGAAAAACCATAGCCTTGACTAGATGGGCCTTTGTTGGCAAAGTAATGTCTCTGCTTTTTAATATGCTCTCTAGGTTGGTCATAGCTTTCCTTCCAAGGAGTAAGCGTCTTTTAATTTCATGGCTTCAGTCACCATCTGCAGTGATTTTGGAGCCCCCCAAAATAAAGTCAGCCACTACTGGCTCCTTTATTTTCACTTTTCAGACTTGCCCAAAATGCACCTTAATTTTGGTATCTTTAGATCTTTAAAGCCCTGTACTCTGTTACTGATGATTTCCTTCATTTTGCAGAATTCTAGTTGGTTGCAAGTCTATTTGGTGAGACCCTGCTTCTTTCCCTTCTGTCGTTAAATTTTAATACTTTTCTGTTCCTCTTCATTTATAGGAATTTGTATTTCATTTTTTTTAGATTGTAGTAATGGACCTTCAGTGTCCTGCAGTCTGACTTCCCATCAGACTGACTGGCGTTTAGAATTGCATGTCCATTGAGTAGGGGTCAGCCTTACGGTGTCCTTGCTCCTTCTTTGGCAGGCGCATCTGTTGCATAATCTTGGTGCTCCCCACCCCTTTGCTGGCTTTTGTCGGATCAGCCCTGACCCCTCACCACAGCGGGGGCCACTGCTGGCCCTCTGGCTACCTCTTCACCCTCTCCTCTCCTCCCCCCACAACCAGAAGCTCTCTAACTTTTCATTTCAGGACCCCTTTTAAAATTATTAAAAGCTAGTAAGATCCTCAAAGAGCTTTCAATTATGTGGATTATGTGTAGCAGTACTTACAATATTAGAAATTGAAGTTGAAAAGATTTTAAAGTGTTTATTAAATTAGTTTAAATATAGCAGTAATAAACCCATTACATAATACAGATAACACTTTTAATGAAAAATAACTATTTCCAAAGCAGAAAATGAAGGGCAACATTGTTTTGCTTCTTTCCAGATAACTTTATTGCCTACCTTAATGGAAGACAGCTGGATTCTCATCAATGGTTTTGCCTTCATTCTGTTGCAGTGTCGTGTGTGTGTGTGTGTGTGTGTGTGTGTGTGTGTAAGAATTAAAAAAAATTAATTTATTTTTGGCTATGCAGGGTCTTCATTGCTCTGTGGGCTTTTCTCTAGTTGTGGGGGCCTCACTTCGTTGCCATGCACAGGCTCCAGGGCGCGGTGGCCCAGCAGCTGAGGCTCCGGCCCTCTGGAGCTCGGGCTCGGTCTCTGTGGCACACGGGCTTTGTTGCTCTGCAGCAGATGGGATCTTCCCGGATCAGGGATCCAACCCATGTCTCCTGCATTGGCAGGTGGATTCCTCTCCACTAAGACACCACGGATGCCCTGTTGTGTTTTATATATGAAGAAAATACAGCCTTCCCTGGGTATAGTTGGAAACGGGAGGAATGTTTTAACAACCTATTCAGTTAATTGTGGATAGTCTTTGAAATTACATCAGAGTTTGACAAGCGTTAGTTTCTTCAAGGTTTGTTGCAGCATAGAATCTGAAATCTTATATCAAAGAGTCTCTCATATTCTGTTACATTAAAATCTTTTGGTTTGTCTTGCACTTTGAAAGGATCTTTTATGCATTTTGTAACATCATGCATGAGTCATTTGAATAACATCACATTAGTTACTGTCACTACTGCTCTCCTCTGAAAAGCCTTAAAGTATTGAAAGACTCTAAAGCTCATAGTGGCCAATAGAGTTTTTCCAAATTTTAATTTTTGCTTGAAAGCTCAAATTTTTCTTTACTAACAAATACTGTCAGTTTTCCTTGAACTAACAGGCTCCCTTTATTCATTCTAAAAACACACAGATCTGAGTCACCATAGCTTTTCTGTCAGTCATTCTTTCAAGTTAAAATGGTGTTCAGTGGAAAAGAGTGGCCCATTCGGCTTGCCGCTGAGTTGTATGAATGGATTTTCCTGCCGAGAACCACCACACTGGGCTTGTAGCAGAAGTGCTGTGTGTGTGCTGCTCGTTTTGTCACGAGATAGTAAAAAGATGTGTACTCAAGGTTAATATTTAATGGAATTCATAACTTTTACTGCTTCCATTAGTATATTCTTAGATGAAATTGACCTTTTTTTTAAACTGTGAGAGTGTGTTGGTGGAGATTACAGTGACGGCTATCACAGTCAGATGCCACTGCCTTATTACTGGCTGAGGCTCCAGCCATTTCCCCCACCATTGTTTTTGCACCGTCAGTGCAAATGTCACACAACTGAAGATAGTTTTGACTTGGTAGCACCGCCAGAGAGGGTCTTGGACCACATTTTGGAAACCACTGGATAAGACCAATGTGTGCATAAAACCTCTGCACACATTGGACACTCTTGCTTCTGATCTGCCTGGAAAACCCTCTCCCTTCCTATATGTGTGTACAAATACACACACTTATACATATATACGTGTATGTATGCACGTGTATGTGCATATATGTACATGTCTCTGTCACTTAAGTTAATATTGGTTCTACTCATCATGTGTTCATGGGTCTCTTCCAGTAGACAGTAGACTGTGAGCCAGGTTTCACATTTATCTTAGGTGGTGATAGCACCAAGTACCATGCCTATTAAATATTAACCTGTTTAATGTTGCCTGTCTTCATCACCCTTATATTATTATTGTTTCCAGGGCTCAATAAATGTTTTTTGAACAAACAAAGAATTAGGTTAGTATTTTCCCAGGGTTTTCTTAGAATGTTGGTTCTCTTATATCAGCAAGTGTTAAGCATGCAAGGGCATCTGTGGTTAAGTTGATTTGGTAGGTTCAAAAAGCGTTTAATTGAAGGCTTTCCCGTATTCTTCATTGTATGATGTGCACTGTGAATTTTTAAGCGGGATGGGAGGCTACAGAACGTACTGTTTCTCACCAGTTGAATAACACATGAACCTTCTTTTCTTGGCATGTCTCACAGGATTAGTTGGAATTTTCTTTAGGAAATAATTGTGTAAACTGTCTTTTCCAGTTTTTACAGATTAGTGAATTGATTACACATGTTTATTCATGCATTAATTTATACCTTGTATTTAGTTAGTACTTTTTAAGGCTAGACACTGGTAGATTTAGGCATTCAATGGCTAGCAAAATGAAAAAATACTTTGAGAAAATATTAATACACTACTTGTGTGGAGTAGATGGTCAAGTGGGAGATTCAACTATCATCAACTGATCCCTGCAAATTACAAGTGTTATGCTGATGGTATGTTGGAAGGTACAGTTATTTCTTGGTACCCCTAGGAGATTGGTCCCAGGACTCCTGCAGATACCAGATCCTCAGATGCTGAAGTTTCTTGCATAAAATGACTTAGTATTTGCATAAAACATGTGCACGTCTTCCCATATACTTTAAATCTATAGATTATTTATAGCACCTTCCCGTATACTCTAAACCATCTGTAGATCCTGTGTAAATAGTCATATGTGTGCTTGGTCGCTCAGTCGTGTCTGACTCTTTGCAATCCCATGGACTGTGGCCCGCCAGGCTCCTCTGTCCATGGAATTCTCCAGGTAAGAATACTGGAGTGGGTTGCTATGCCCTCCTCCAGGGGATCTTCCCAACCCAGGGATCGAACCCAGGTCTCCTGCATTGCAGGTGGATTCTTTACCATCTGAGCCATCAGGGAAGCCCAAATAGTCATAAATACAATATAAATGCTATGTAAATAGTTGCCAATGTGTGGCAAATTTGTTTTGCTTTTGGGGACATTTTGGAAATTTCTTTTTTCGAATATTTTCCATCTGCGGTTGGTTGAATCCTTGGATGTGGAACCTGCAGAGACAGAGGGTGGACAGTCCGTAGTGCTAAAAGCGTTTGCTTTTTGTTTTTCTCCTTCTCAAACCTCCACTGGGCCTATTCAGGCACCCTGTCAGCATTTTGCTGCTGCTACATTCTTGTGACCAGAAGGCTGGTGAAGAGGCTCCGTAATGATGGGACCTCACCTGGCTGTGTCATCGGAGGGGATGGCATGTTGGAGACTGGGCCTTTAGAAATGTGAGCCAACTTCCTCTTAGTGCCTGGCATGTAGTAGGTGCTCGTGTATGTTGATTGGCTGAATGGTGAGTGGATAAGTGTGCTCAGAGACTAAAGGATAAACTCCACACTGTGATCCCATCAACCCCACGCCTGAGCTTGCTCCGCCATACAGGGTGGGCTGAATAAAGCCATGTAGCTGCTTTTCATGCCCCTCAGCTCTGACCTGGCCTGTGTTGTAGGGAACCAGTGACTCTTCAACCTTCTCTGCCCCACAAAACAAAACATGAAGCACGCCCTCCTTTCTGTGTTGATCCAGTTCTGTCCATACACTGGGAGAAAATGTTAATACACTCTATATGAAAGTATTTAATCAAAGGATATGATGTTGATACAGTAAAATTGGTCTTTGGTCCTCTGACTTCCTGGACAGATGATAGCAGGAGGGTTTTGTAACAGAATGGTCTCGGAGTCTGGACTTTAGTAAGATTAAGCCCGTGTTTAGTGTGACGTTTCGCTCTGTGAAGTCACCCACAGAGAAGGCAAACATTCCATGTTTAGTAACTAGTCCTCTTGGTTCTTGGCGTGTGGCCTACACCAGTTTGGGCTGGATGGGCTCTGGGGACGTGGGGACTTCTCCCAGTGCTGTCCCCTCCCCACCACTTCGTGTGGATGGGTAGAGAGGAAAACATGCACTCACTCAGACTGCCCTCTTCTTTCAAAGCCTGAAACTTCTTCAGCCACGTCATTGTCCTGCCAGAGTCTGAAAACTGGTAGGCTTTAGAGAGGCCGAGGGTCGGCTAGAGTCTCTTAGGAGATGAATGCACCCGGGTGGTTGGTTTCTTCAGGTGTTGCTCTGAGACTGAATTATGAAAATCCTCAGGGAGTTTTCTTGATTTTTCATTTTTGTGATTGAGTTAGAGTTGCAGAAGTATCATGAGTTGCTAATTAAAGAAGTGTTTTTTTCCATTTCTTTGTAAAAGAAATTCACGTTAATTGTAGAAATTTGGAAAAATATCAAAAGGCATACTGCTGAAAATTACCCATAATTTCTAGTATTCAGAGATAATCACTACAAAACGTTTTGTTGTATTTGCATGCATTTTATATGCATAATTAAGATCATTGTGTATAAATTTTGATTTCTCCTTTTCCCGTTTAGTATATTTTATCTTGCATTGAGAGTACTACAGCATGGGAACTTGTATTAGTTTCCTCTGGCTGCAGATTTCCACAAACTGGATGGCTTAAGACCATGGAAATGGATTCCCTCAGTTCTGGAGGCCAGAAGTCTGAGCCGGGCCTGAGGAGTGTGCGCCCCCTGGAGGCTGTTGTGGGGAGTGCGCCCCTCGACCCTCAGTTTCTGGTGACGTGTGCGTAGGTAGAGAGGAAAACAGCCACCTACTCAGATTGTCCTCTTCTTACAAAGCCTAGCGTTCCCTGGCGTTCCCAGCGTGTGGCCCCGTCTCTCCAACGTCTGCCTGTGTTTTCACATGCCTTTCCTGTGTGTGTGTGTGTGTGTGTGTGTGTGTGTGTGTGTGTGTGTGTGAGTGTGTGTGAGAAATCGCCCTCTGCTGCTCTTGTGAGAGCATTTGTGTCGGCTCTCACAACCCGACAATCAAGGATGTCTCTCCATCTTAAGATTCTTCACTGGCAGAGGTGCCATATCTACCCAAGGTAGCATTTACAGGTTCCAGAGTTAGGACCTGTTATCCTTGGGGGCCATTATTCAGACTGTCAGAGGATTTAAGAGCATAGACTTTTGAGCCAGACTGGGTGGGCTCAAAACCCCGTGTGGTCTCTTACTAGCAGAGTGATCTTGAGCAAGTGTCTTAACTATTGGTGCCTCCATTTTCTGATCTGTAAAGCGGGAATAATAACATTAGCAACCTGAGGATTAACAGGGTTAATGTTTGTAAAGCACCTGATAAGCTTAGGACAGTGTTTGACCCATGTAAGGATTAGCTGTTGCTATTGTAGTTGGTATTTTTATTAGAAATTTTTTGTAAAATGTCCTTTTCATGGCTGCATAAAACTTTATTCACAAACCTATCATAATTTGTCTAGTCATTTTCTTTCGTCGACTATTAACTTTATTTTCAGTTTTTTTAAATCTCATGTAAAACATTGCCATGGATACCTTTGAGCATTAAGTTTTGTCCCCATTTCAGATTCATTTCCTAGGGTTGAATTCTGAAAATGGAATTGTAATATCAGAGGGTATATACAGTTTTAAACCTTTTAATAAGAATTTGTCAAATTACTTCCAGAAAGATTCTGCCTTTCATACCTCCTGCCACTTGTTGAATGATGAGAATAGCCACTTTGCTATGGCCATACTGGGACTGAGTGTTGTCATTTAAACATCCTCGGGTATTTTGACATGGTCTGCCCTTTAAGGCTGAAATGTAACATGGAAAAGGACTCAGAATTGTAGTTTCTTTGACAAGGATGCTCCTGCAAGGCAAGAAAGCTTCTAATGAGAAATGAAATCCTTGTTTTGTCAGGTTTACAGGTGCGTCTTCCATCCTGTTATGAAGCCTGGATCTGAGTGTTTTAAAAGTTATAAGGCAGGATGTTCCTGGGGAGGAAATGTTAGTAGTAGGACAGTGCTACGGACACAAGGATTCTAATCAAACAGTTTTGTTTCTGTTCTCAAACTTGGACATTGAAAATTCTGAGCGTTGATGGGATGAGGGAGGCACCCTTAAACAACAAGAATAGCAACAGATGATGGATTTAATCCTTTTGCAGCTAAAGCCATTTGAGGGCAGGAGGAGGGTAGAGAGGAGTGGCCCCTGCACTTCCTGTCAGTGAGGGGGGCCTGCCCCCACACCCCAGCCTCCTGTTAGCCTCCTTTCCTTTCCTGGTGGCTCCAGGCTGATCTCACCCGGGCTCCTGGGCTGCAGCGGAGGAGCCAGGGTCCCAGCAGAGCAGAAGGCAGGGCAGTGGATTTCTCTCCCAGCTGTGAGCTGGTGTGAGCACACAGTGCACACCGTGTAACAGCTGGTCGCACACGCATTCCGCAGTATCTGAACCAGTCGAGGTGGGTGGGCTGTGTGGTGGCCCCAAAGATGTGTTTGAGTAACGTGACCTTATTTGGAAAAAAGATCTTTGTAGATGTAATTCAGATAAGGATTGGAGACGAGGTCATCTTGGGTTGAGGCTTCCCTGGTGGCTCAGATGGTAAAGAATCTGCCTGCCAGTGCAGGAGACCCAGGTTTGATCCCTGGGTCGGGAAGATCCCCTTGAGAAGGGCATGGCCACCCACTCCAGTATTCTTGCCGGAGAATTCCATGGACTGAGGAGGCTGGTGGACTATAGTTCATGGGCTTGCAGAGTTAGACATGACTGAGCAACTAATACACACGCACACACATCTTGGGTTATCTAGGTGTGTGACTGTGTGCTCAGTCATGTCTGATTCTTTGCAACCCCATGGACTGTAGCCTGCCAGGCTTCTCTGTCAGTGGAATTTTCCAGGCAAAAGTACTGGAGTGGGTTGCCATTTTCTTTTCCAGAGGATCTTCCTGACCCAGGAATTGAACCTGTGTCTCTTGCATTGGCAGATGGGTTCTTTACCACTGCAACACTTGGGAATATTGGGTTATATCTAGATGGGTCCTAAATGTGACCAGAAGTGTCCTTAGAGAGGAAGAGAGAGATTTTACACACATGCACACAGACACACACATACACGTGCACACACGAGAAGGCATGGAAATGAAAGAGTGATGCGGCCACAAGCCGAGGAATGCCAGCAGTCACCAGCAGCTGAAAAAGGCAAGGAACAGACTCTCCTCTAGAGTCTGGATGGGATGTGGCCTCGCCAACACTTGATTTCAGGCTTCTGGCCCCCAGAGCTGTGAGAGAATAAATTTCTGTTGTGCTATGCTGCTCAGTTTGTGATAAATTTTTTATGGCATTTGCAGGAAACTCATACAAAAGTCTGTGCTCTGTTCAGCAAGACAGTCCCCCAATCATGTGCTTGGCTGGGTAGCAGTGTCATAAGCACTAAAAACTTTTGAACTGCTCTTAATTTCTGTACTTGGCTTGTTGTGAACCAGCAGCAGAGAGGTCTGGTCGGCAGACCGCCCTCTGAGGGCCATGAGTCCTGTCTCCCTCCCCGGTTTTGTGGACAAGGAAACAAGCCCAGAGAGGAGAAGGTGGGGCTGAGATTAGAGCAGGTGCCCCTGCTGCTTGAAACAGAGATGGACGCTGGCCTCCTAGGGGCCAGGTCTGGGATGAGCAGACAGGATCGCTGCCCTTCAGCCTGCTTTGCAGGCCAGCTGGCGTCCCTGTCGCTGTTCTGTACCCCACAGAGTGAACGCTGATGCTCCAGGGAACCCCTGGAGCTCCGAGCTGCCTAGAAGGCCCAGAAGCCAGGAGATGCTCATGAAGCCCTTGCTGCAGCTAATGAGCCAACAGCAGCAGGCAAAGTACCCTGTCTAGGGTAAAGATCACGGCTACTGTTGACTTAATTTCCAGCTGACTGCTTTCGTCTTTGTGCTTTGGGTCATATTTTCCCTCCGTAGCCCAATTTTAACATTCTACATTTTCAGAGTGGTAATTATCTCTCAGAGAATATGGGATTAGCCTACAGTCATCTTGACTCTTAAGCTGCTTGAATAAAGTCCATCCAACTTAACTTGGGGCTTCCCAAGTGGTACTGTGGTAAAGAATCTCACTGCAGGAGATGCTGGTTCAATACTTGGGTTAGGAATATCCCCTGGAGTAAGAATTGGCGACCCACTCCAGTATTCTTGCCTGGGAAATCCCATGGACAGAGGAGCCTGGTGGGTTACAGTTCATGGGGTTGCAAAGAGTCAGACATGACTGAGTGACTGAGCATGCATGCAATTTAACTTGACATTCAGACCTCCTGAAAAGCCATCTACTTTCTAGTTCTGCCTCCCAGCCCTCCCTTTCATAGCCCTTATCTTTAAACTTCATGGAAGTCTTACTCCCTAGTAGAGGGATTAGAAGGGGTTAGAGTCTTGAAGCCCTACAGTAGGTGATTTCATGGTTGACCCACTGAGAAACCAATGGAAAATTAGGTCGAGGGGATAGTTGGCATAAATCTTTCAAGATCTTAGGGAAAAAAATGTTTGCATTTACTAAAATAGACTCTAAAGACAACATGAATAACTAGCACCAGTCACTAGTATGTGAACTGAATCAGCTGGTCTACCATCTGGCTCAGCTGAGCCACAGATGCCTGTAGCCACATGAGTAGACCAGGCAAGACCAGAAGAAAAACCACCCCACTGAGCCCAGCACTAATTGCTGACCCACCAACCATGAGTAAATAAAATGTTTATTAAGACCAAAAAAGGACAGCACAGTAAATCAAGACTTATCTTTGTTATTTCACTTCTCATTATAGTATTGATAGGCATTGTATGGTTACTCAATTATTCCTCATGTGCTATAGACACTTTCAGAGTCTCTCACCTTTATATTTTCATTGAAATTCTTTTTTATTTTGTTATGGGTAATACCCATGTTAGGAGCCCTCTTTCCCCAACATCTGGGTCTCCATCTTAGTATTGAATACCTCAAATTTTATGACTTATTTGCTGGGTCTCCTCTCTGGGTTTCCCACCTCTCTCTTCCTCTCCTCTCAGATATTATGGGATGGTAGTTGAGAGGCCCAGGTCACTGTCTCTCCTCTTTTATTTTTCCTGAAGCTTTGTTTCAGAAGTCTTTATTTCATCACCCTCTACTTATGTTTTTTTTTTTTTTTTAGTCCCAACCCTGGATCTCATAGTTTTAAATAAGTAACTTTTGGTTGCAAGGAAAAGAAATGCTCTCTTTCCAGTTTAAGTCAGCGGAGTGTCTGTTGCAGGAACCTCAGGAATGCAGGGAACAGCCTGACCAGTGTGCTGGGGGCTGGAGCAGGCATGCTCCTCTGGTTCTGGGCCTGTGGTCCTGCCTAGTGTGAGTGAGGGAGGGGGCGGGGCAGCATGAGTGCTGGTGAGGAGTCAGCTGGGGGAGGGGAGCCACTCAACCGCCCTCTCATCAGGGACTTGGTGGAGGTGTCACAGGAGGTCTGCAGAGAGCAATCCCACCAAACCTGTTATACCTCTTCTTCTGGTTTCTCAACAGGAATAATCCAAGTCACCTTTCCTGGAAGTCAGTTTGCTGAAACTACTGAAGCAGCAGTACTTGAAGTTGAAGAAAAGGTAAATAGAAGCAAATTCCTGTCTGCTAAAGTCCTCTCAAGAGGGAAACCCATGTTTGGAGGGATAACCGTCCCTATTGTTTTTCAGGCATACGCAGCCCTCCTCTGCCTGGCCCAGCCCTAGTTTCTCTTCCTAGTCGTCCCTCAAGGCCTTTATCAATGGCTGCCTCCTTGGAAAGGAGGGCTCTCCCCTCTGGCTGGTGTGATTTCTCCTGCTTTTGAACCCCCACTGTACTGTGTTCCTCTCACTGACCTGTATCCGAGGGGAGACCTTGTGCCCCTCCTCTCTGTCCTCCCATAGCCATGTGGAATGTGGGGCTCCTTCTCTGTGACCCTCACCCCACTGTAGCACTTCCATACTGGATTATAGTTACCTGTTTGCGTGTTTCCCCCAGTCACTCCCTTAAGATGTATCTGAACTGTGCCTCGAACATAGAAGCTGCCTCCACAAATGTTTATTGAATGAGTAGTGGTCACCTCATGTGTGGATTCACTACGTACCTCCACCATTCCACCCGTATAGGGCCTATACTATAAATCGATTTTATTCTTTGAGCATTCATCAGAGATTTTTAATCTCTAGCTACTTTTTGTGTTTTGGCTGTTGGGGAAATGAAGCAAAGCATTCATATCTAGTTTTTATTTTTCATAGACAGTTTGGTTCCACGTTAAGAGCTGTGATCCAGAAGCTTGAGGGGAAGGGAGGTGACAGGCAGGTCAGGGAACCAGTGACCTTGGAAGCACGGCTCCCCACCGCACTCTGCCTCGCTGAGGGTGGTGTTGAATGGGACTGCACGAGGTGGGGTTTCTCACACCTGTGTCTGTGGCCCTCTTGTCTCCTGATGGCAGACCCCTCTTCCTCCACCCACCCATCCATATGATCTTCCAGACTGCCTCAGTCAACAGAGAGTTGCATCTGAATCCACCTCTCTGCTCCAAACCTTTTTTTTTTTTAATCATTGTCAGTAGATTCCTTTTCTCATCTGCTTTTACTGAACCTGCTGAATATCCCAAAGATGTTCCTTATTTATTTTATCTGTTTTGTTGGTCACCATCCTCTTATAAGAGGACTCATTCCAGTTGTTCCCACCTGGCAGTGACCAGCAGTTGTCTGCTACATTTGATGAGTTCTTCCCGTTTCAAAAAGTGCTTCTCTGCTCACCATTAGAATTCTTCTCCCACCAGTCCTAGGAAACAGGCAGGGGCAAATGGCGGCTTCCCATTCCCGGAAACTCAGAGTGCTAGATATTCCACGTGAGGCCCGTTGCCAGTGTTAACAGCGCCTGATTTTCCTCTCCCTGCACCATCTTGCTCGTTCTCCTTGGAAGCGGCTACTGTCACAAAGCCGGGGGGCCCTTTTCACCCACTCCAGTGTCCTCGCAGGGGCGGGAGCCTTGACCTGTTGACCAGAGATGCGGTCTGATCCTGGCGTTTCCTCTACCCACAGCCAGGCCACTTTCTTAAAAAAGTAGATCTCTTCTTCCTGAGAGCTTTCGGTCAGTCTCGTGAGTTTTATTTTCTGTTCGGGCTTATTTAAACGCAGGAAATTGACTTACTTTACATGAATGCTGCGCTGTCTTATTCTCGGAGCGCAGGGAGACGCTAACAGGGATTGGGGCACCTTAATCTGGCTATCTATAACGATCTTCCTGCCTCCCCTCTAAATAATTGCAAATGGGGCCATGCATCAAGGCTGCAAAGCACAGTGCTTTATTGCCATGTGCGACTGTTTAGTTAAAATTTTTTTTTAATGGCTCAACTTTTAATTAGAAAGCAGAATGTTGAATGGCATTTTGATTTGTCCTTTGGTGGCAAAACTGGAAAAATAGATCTATCCTGATAGGACACCAGGTGCTGGTCCTGAAGAAGCATATTAACTTCAGAGCAGGATGTGAACTCAGAGTCATTGTTTCTCTAAAACAGGCGAAATTCAGGGTCATCATTTCCCTAAAACAGGCCATCTACTCTCGGCTTTTTCTTGTGAGAACTTCCTCTGCATCTGTACCACCATAGATTGACAGTTCCCTGGGGAGGTTCTACTTAGAATCCCCCAAACAGGGAAGTACCCCCGGTGATGTAACTGTCAGGACACATGGCTAGATACTGAGACCCTTCAGCCTGGATGCCTTGAAAATATCAGTGTCAGGAAGTCAGCACAACTGTTACAATGATTGTAATTGAAAAAAATACCAGGCTGTGTACTTCACTTTGGGCTTCCCTGGTGGCTCAGACGGTAAAGAATTTGCCTGCAGTGTGGGAGACCTGGGTTTGATCTCTGGATCAGGAAGATCCCCTGGAGAAGGGCATGGCAACTCACTCCAGTATTCTTGCCTGGAGAATCCCATGGACAGAGAAACCTGGCAGGCTACAGTCTATAGGGTCACAAAGAGTTGGACACAACTGGAGTGACTTAACATGCATGCACACATACATGCTTTACTTTGCATTGTTGTATGATGCAAATCCCATTTTATCATTAACAAGACTTTTTTTCTTAGCCCCAAAACTGGTCTGCTTTACTGAAGATCATCTTAGAAGCAGCTTGCACGTGTCCTGGCTGAGTTTAGCCACATGAGCTCCCCGTGAGGTACACCCCACCTTGAGCTGGCACAGAGGTGGACATATGAGCACCCTGAGAGAAGGGCAGGAATGATCATTTGTGAGATCCGCCCCAGGCTTCCATTACTCCATGCTTTGTGTTCACTGCTACTGCTAAGTCACTTCAGTCGTGTCCGGCTCTGTGCGACCTCATAGACGGCAGCCCACCAGGCTCCTCCGTCCATGGGATTTTCCAGGCAAGAGTACTGGAGTGGGTTGCCATTGCCTTCTCCATCTGTGTTCACAGCTCTTTTTATATCTTTTTTACAAATTTATTTATTTTTTAATTGAAGGATAATTGCTTTACAGAATTTTGTTGTTTTCTGTCAAACCTCAACATGAATCAGCCATAGGTATACATATATCCCCTCCCTTTTGAACCTGCCTCCCATCTCCCTCCCCACCCCACCCCTATAGGTTGATACAGAGCCCCTGTTTGAGTTTCCTGAGCCATACGCAAATTTCCTGTTGGCTATCTATTTTATATATGGTAATGTAAGTTTCCGTGTTACTCTTTCCATACCTCTCACCCCCTCCTCCCCTCTCCACATGTCCATAAGTCTATTCTCTATGTCTGTTTCTCCTTTGCTGCCCTGCAAATAAATTCTTCAGTACCATTTTTCTAGATTTTATATATGCATTAGAATACGGTATTTCTTTTCTTTCTGACTTACTTCACTCTGTATAATAGGTTCTAGGTTCATCTACCTCATCAGAACTGACTCACATGCATTCCTTTTTATGGCTGAGTAATATTCCATTGTGGATATATACCACACCTTTATCCATTCATCTGTTGATGGACATCTAGGTTGCTTCCATGTTCTAGCTATTGTTATAGTGCTGCAATGAACATTGGGATACATGTGTCTTTTTCAGTTTTGGTTTCCTCAGGGTATGTGCCTAGGAGTGGGATTGCTGGTATACTAGTAGTATTTTTGTATTCAGAAAACATAATGGCACTGATCTAGGTTCCTGAGCTCAGCTGGTGACCCACCCAAACAAAGCCTTCCTACAACTGGGGTCTAGAGAGAGGTCCAGACAAAAGATGAGTTACATGCAGCATGCTGGAGGAGGGAAGGTCAGAAAATGATTTGCAGAGAAGGTGACATTTGAACTTTCTGGAAGGATGATGAGAGGGTTTACCAGATAGTCGGGGTAGGCAGTTTGTTAATATGGTGTATCACACTGATTGATTGATTTGTGTATATTGAAGAATCCTTGCATCCCTGGAATAAACCCAACTTGGTCATGGCATATGAGCTTTTTGATGTGTTGCTGAATTCTGTTTGCTAAAATTTTGTTGAAGATTTTTACATCTATGTTCATCAGTGATATTGGCCTGTAGTTTTATTTTTTTGTGTGTTGTCTTTGTCTGGTTTTGGTATCAGGGTGATGGTGGCCTCGTAGAATGAGTTTGGAAGTGTTCCTTCCTCTGCAATTTTTTGGAAGAGTTTTAGAAGGGTAGGCATTAGCTCTTCTCTAAATGTTTGCTAGAATTCTCCTGTGAAGCCATCTGGTCCTGGACTTTTGTTTTTTGGGAGATTTTTGATCACAGCTTCAATTGCAGTGCTTGTAATTGGGTTGTTCATAATTTCTATTTCTTCCTGGTTCAGTCTTAGAAGATCGAACTTTTCTAAGAATCTGTCCATTTCTTCCAGGTTATCCGTTTTATTGCCGTATAGTTGTTCATAATAGTTTCTTATAATCCTTTATAAGGATTATAACAGTGGCAGACTTTATTTTTGGGGGCTCCAAAATCACTGCAGGTGGTGATTGCAGCCATGAAATTAAAAGATGCTTACTCCTTGGAAGAAAAGTTATGACCAACCTAGACAGCATATTAAATAGCAGAGGCATCACTTTCCCAACAATGGTCTGTCTAGTCAAGGCTATGGTTTTCCAGTAGTCATGTATGGATGGGAGAGTTGGACTGTAAAGAAACCTAAGTGCTGAAGAATTGATGCTTTTGAACTGTGGTGTTGGAGAAGACTCTTGAGAGTCCCTTGGACTGCAAGGAGATCAGTCCTGAGTGTTCATTGGAAGGGCTGATGTTGAAGCTGAAACTCCAATATTTTGGCCACCTGATGCAAAGAGCTGACTCATTTGAAAAGATCCTGAAAGATTGAAGGTGAGAGGAGATGGGGACGACAGAGGATGAGATGGTTGAATGGCATCACCGACTCAATGGACATGGGTTTGGGTAGACTCCGGGAGTTGGTGATGGACAGGGAGGCCTGGCGTGCTGCTGTTCATGGGGTCACAAAGAACTGGACACAAGTGAGAGACTGAACCGAACTGAACTAGAACATTAGTTCTTGTATGTTTTTTCACTGACACACGTCATTGAAATTTTATTCACTGGACAGTCATCAGGTTCGACTGAGCGACTGAACTGAACTGAATCCTTTATATTTCGGCATTGTCTGTTGCAACCTCCCTTTTTTTATTTCTAATTTTGTTGATTTGATTCTTCTCTCTTATTTTCTTGATGAGTCTGGCTAAAGGCTTGTCAATTTTGTTTATCTTCTCAAAGAACCAGCTTTTAGTTTTATTAATCTTTACTATTTTTTTAAATTTCTTTTTCATTCATTTCTGCTCTGATCTTTGATATCTTTTCTTCTAATAATTTTGGGGTTTTTTGTTCTTCTTTTTCCAATTGTTTTAGGTGTAAAGTTAGGTTGTCTATTCGATGTTTTTCTTGTTTCTTGAGGTAGGATTGTATTGCTATAAACTTCCCTCTTAGTACTGCTTTTGCCACATCTCCTAGGTTTTGAGTTGTTGTATTTTCACTGTCATTTGTTTCTAGAAATTTTTTTATTTCCCTTTTTATTTCTTCAGTAACCTGTTGGTTATTTAGAAACGTGTTGTTTAATCTCCATGTGTTTGTGTTTCTTACACTTTTTTTCTTGTAATTGATGTCTAGTCTCATAACACTGTGGTTGGAGAAGATGCTTGATATGATTTCAATTTTCTTAAATTTACTGAGGTTTGATTTGTGACCCAAGATGTGGTCTATCCTGAATAATGTTCCATGTGCACTCGAGAAGAAGGTGTATTCTTCTGCATTTGGATGGAATGTTCAAAATATCAGTGAGATCCACCTCATCTAATGTATCATTTAAGACTTGTATTTCCTTATTAATTTTCTGTTTTGATGATCTGTCCATTGGTGTGAGTGTCACCCATGAGTGTCCATGGGTGTTAAAGTCTACTTTTATTGTGTTACTTTTATTGTGTTACTGTCGATTTCTCCTTTTATGTCTGTTAGTGTTTGTCTTATGTATTGAGGTGCTCCTATGTTGAGTGCATAGATATTTACAGTTGTTCTTTCTCTTTGATTGATCCCTTGATCATTATGAGTGTCCTTCCTTATCTCTTGTAATATTCTTTATTTCAAGCTCTATTTTTTCTGATATGAGGATTGCTACTCCAACTTTCTTTTGCTTCCCATTTGCATGGAATATATTTTTCCATCCTCTCACTTTCAGTCTATATGCGTCTTGAGGTCTGAAGTTGGTTTCTTGTAGACAGCATATATATGGGTCTTGTTTTTGTATCCTTTCAGCCAGTCTGTGTCTTTTGGTTGGAGCATTTAATCCATTTACATTTAAAGTAATTATTGATATATATGTTCCTATTTGGAGAAGGCAATGGCACCCCACTCCAGTACTCTTGCCTGGAAAATCCCATGGACGGAGGAGCCTGGTAGGCTACAGTCCATGGGGTCGCTGAGAGTCGGACACGACTGAGAGACTTCACTTTCATTTTTCCCTTTCATGCACTGGAGAAGGAAATGGCAACCCACTCCAGTATTCTTGCCTGGAGAATCCCAGGGATGGCGGAGCTTGGTGGGCTTCCGTCTATGGGGCGCACAGAGTCGGACACGACTGAAGCGACTTAGCAGTAGCAGTAGCAGCATTGCCATTTTGTTAATTGTTTGGGGTTGATTTTGTAGATCTTTTTTCTTCTCGTGTATTTCTTCACAATATAAGTTCCTTTAACATTTGTTGTAAAGCTAGTTTGGTGGTACTGAATTCTCTTAACTGTTGCTTGTCTGAGAAGCTTTTTATTTCTCCATCAATTTTGAATGAGATCCTTGCCAGGAATTGTAATCTTGGTTGTAGATTTTTCCCTTTCAGTACTTTAAATATATCCTGCCATTTCCTTCTGCCCTGCAGAGTTTCTGCTGAAAGATCATCTGTTAAGCATATGGGGTTTCCCTTGTATGTTACTTGTTGCTTCTCCCTTGCTGCTTTTAATATTCTTTCTTTGTGTTTAGTCTTTGTTAGTTTAGTTAGTATGTGTCTTGGCATGTTTCTCCTTGGGTTTGTCCTGTATGGGACTCTTTGCACCTCTTGGACTTGATTGACTATTTCCTTTTCCGTGTTGGGGAAATTTTCAATTATAATCTTTTTAAAAGTTTGGTCATACCCTTTTTCTCTTTTTCTGGGACCCCTATGATTCAAATGATTCTGTGTTTGATATTGTCTCAGAGGTCTCAGACTATCCTCAGTTCTTTCATTCTTTTTACTCTATTCTGCTCTTCAGAAGTTATTTCCACCATTTAACTTTCAGCTCACTGATTTGTTCTTCTGCTTCAGATATTCTGCTATTGATTCCTTCTAGAGTATTTTTAATTTCAGTAATTGTGTTGTTTGTCTCTGTATGTTTATTCTTTAATTCTTCTAGGTCTTTGTTAATTGATTTTTGCATTTTCTCCATTCTGTTTTCAATGTTTCTGATCATGTTTACTACCATTATTCTAAATTCTTTTTTAGATAGTTTGCCTATTTCCTCTTCATTTATTTGGGCTTCTGTGTTTCTAGTTTGTTCTTTCATTTGTGTACTATTTCTCTGCTTTTCATTATTACTAGTATTTTTTTTTTAAAACTTACTGTGTTTGAGGTCTCCTTTTCCCAGGCTTCAGGATTCAATTCTTTCTTCCTTTTGGTTTCTGCCCTCCTCAGGTTGGTCCAGTGGTTTCTGTAAGCTTCATATAGGGTGACATCTGTGCTGAGTTTTTTTAGTTTAGTTTTGTTTTTCCCCTGATGGGCAAGGCTGAGTGAGGTGGTAATCCTGTCTGCTGATGATTGGGTTTGTATTTTTGCTTTGTTTGTTATTTAGGTGAGGCGTCCTTCACAGGGTGCTACTGCTGGCTGTGTGATGCCAGATCTTGTATTCAAGTGGTTTCCTTTGTGTGAGTTCTCACTGTTTGATACTCCCTAGGGTTAGTTCTCTGGTAGTCTAGAGTCTTTGTAGTCAGTGCTCCCACTCCAAAGGCTCAGGGCTTGATCTCTCATCAGGAACGAAGATTCCACAAGTGGTTGGTTATGGCCTTAAGTGAGATTAAAACAAATACCGAAAAATGAGAAACCAAAGATGAACCCTAGACAAATGGCAGTTACAAAAAATCAGGCAAATGATAATTAAAATAATGGAATATACACATATACGTATACACCCATAAACAAAATCAAAACAGTCTAACAAAAATAAAGTACAGTAGATTGCCCCGGTGAACAAAGGAAATAAAAAATTATATCTACCAGTTAAGAACAAAACTAACTAAATCACAAACTGGAAAACAAAACTGAAGCAAGGTGCCACGTGGGGAATAAGGCAATAAAAACAAAACTGACAAATATGTTGAGAGGAAAGGAAGGAAAGAAAAGGAAGAAAGAATAGATACACAAAGTTACATAGAGGTAGATAAAGAAGATTTATATACATTAAAGATTAACTGCAAGGGTAGAAGAACAGTAGGAAAAGTAAACAAAAAGGAATAAATGCAGAAAAAATAAAATGGATTTAAAAAATCAAAAACTAAAATTAAAAAAGGAGGGGAAAAAAAGGAAGACGACTGAAAAAAAAAAAAAAAGATAACTCCACAGAACTGCAAAAGCCCAACGTAGAGGCAGAGGTTTATACCAACAATAAAAAATATCACTGAGAAAAAAAAAAAGAGCTCAAAAGCTTAATTAGATTTCATAGTGCCAATAAAATTGACAGCTCAACAGAGGGGAAAGAAAAAGAAAAAAAAATCCAAAAGAATCTACAGAACAATTCAAAACATAAGAATGATAAATGTTTTTCTTGAGTCACTGCTGTCAGAGTCCTTTCCCTTGATGGGAGTCACAGTCCACCTCACCTCCCTGGGATGCCCTCCAACACTGTGTTCGTTTCTGGACCTGCTGTAGGGGCAGCTCGGATTCTAACCTGGTCCTACTCCTGTGTGTTCTTGCCTCCAGTGTCCACAGCTAGCAGAGCTAGTGCATTTTCTTTTGTGGGAGCTCTCAATGACCTTTTATATACTCTACAGACACAGAGAGGGGTTCTGGCTGCACCAAGTACTCAAGAGATTTAGTGACCAGGGCAGCAGGAAGTATAGTTCTCTAGAAGGGTGTGGCAACCAGTAGTGGCCAGTATGCTCCAGTATTCTTGCCTGGAGAACCCCCTCTCTGACAGAGAAGCCTGGCAGGCCACAGTCTACAGAGTCACAAAGAGTTAGACCTAACCAAAGCGATCCTGCACGCATAGACAAGACTTTTTTGCCTGTGGCAGCTCTGCCCCAGTGAGGATTGAGCATGAAGGTGGCTCAGCTGCTTGGCTTGCGGGGACCCTGGCAGTGCCACGTGTGCAGGAACACCAGCTGCCTCCAGTGCAGGTGTTATGGTCAGATCAGAGTCTTTTTTCGAGCCTCTTATAGCTGGCGATAAGAAGGCCTCTTTGGCCCATCTTTCTCTGTAGCTCTGCCCGTTGAGGCACTTAGAGGGCTCTCTTGCCTGGGGTCCTTCACTGTAGGTCAGTGCATCAGGCACATAGAGGGGCCCCCTGGGTGGGTCCTACTCTGTAGATCAGTGCATCGGGCATTTGATGGGCCAGCCTCTCTATTGTTCAGCTGCTGATGCTGGCGTGTGGGGAGAGAGGCTATGGTGATGGCTCCACCCCCTATGCGTGACTCACCAGTATCGCCTTGCTTCCATGGTGCCTGGCTTTCCTCCACAGGCATTTCCCACCACAGTCTCCTCCCTCACATCCCCTCTGTCTGTCTCTCCATGGTCAACAGCAGCCCTCGCCCTGGGATTGCTCCACAATCCCTAAACTCCAGTGCCCAGACGCTGCGCCTTCCAGGGGACCTGCTTTCCTGTCCAGGGTATGCATGGCTGTGGCAAGAACTGTCTGATTCTCATTCCATTTAGGCTGCCACAGGTCAGCTGTTTCTCTCTCAGCCTTAAATGTTTCTCCTCTGACTCAGACAATTGTCCCAATGTGGGGATTGGACCCTTGCTTCAGTTCCCCCACACACCGAGGGCAGGTCCAGTCCTACTAAGACTCCTGTTTTTTCCCCTAGTTCCTTCATCCTACCGAGTTTTGCATGGTTCTATATATTCTTTTCCGCTGGTCAGGTACTCCTGCCCGTCTCAGCTGGTGTTCTGCATGCACTTTTGCGTCTGAAGGTGTATTCCTGATGTATCCGTGGAGAGAGATGCACTCCACATCCACATACTCCTCTGCCATCTTGTTCTCTCCTCTGTTTATACCTTTGATAGAAGTTAGTGAACTTGGCTGTCTCATGGGCACCTAAAGTTTAATGGGTCCTAATTTTAACTCTTGGTCTCCTTCTGCCACAGCCCCTTTCCAGCCTTCCCTTCCCCCCATCTCATTAAGGAGCACAACTCTTAGTTCACTTTTTCAGTCCAGACATTGGGGAGTCGTCTCTTATCCTTTACCTTTCTCTTCCTCCAAATTGCAAGTCCTAGTGGTGCTCCCGAAGCAGGTCTTGAATTCATCTGCTGCCTTTCCTCATGTGTCTCCCAGGTCTGGTGATGTCATTGTTTGCCTAGATCACTGCAAAGGCCCTTGAACTGGTTGCTCTGCTTTTACTTATCCTCCATTTTGCTCACCATGTTGGAGCCAGAGGATCTTCAGCAATGCTTGTCTCATCATTCACTTCTTTCTCAAAGCTTCAGTGACCTCCTCCCGCACTGGGATGGAGCCCATGTGCCCAGCAGGGCCCATGGAGGGGACTGCGAAGTCTGGGCCCCGGGACTGGCTGGAGATCCCACAGCATTGTTTCCTTTGCATTGAAGTAGTTTGTGAGATGCTTTACCCTTTCACTTTTGACTTTCTGGGCGGATTGAAGTGACTCTGATTTCTCTAGTGCAATAAAATAACTGCAGGCCAGCTAAGGTACACTTAGGGTGGATTCAGAGTTCTGGGAAGTGGTACAGGGAGTGCTTTGTTCCTCAAACCCCAGAATATCAACCCTATCAATGCTTAGAACATAGAGGTGGACCACTATTTCATTTGAAGCCTTGATAAGTAAATAATCAATATGTAGTTAACAAAAATTCTAAAACCTAATATTGTGCTATTCTCCAAGCGCTCCTCCCCCAAATGTTTTGACATAAAAATGTGCACAACGTTTTAGCTCAGGAAATCATAAATGAAACTTGGTTCCAGGCCAGTAGAAGAAAAGACTGACTTTCTACAAGGGAAAAAAGAGACAGACAAAATACCAGTACACAGCTTTTCTTTTTATACACATTTCTTCTATTATGATCCCTACTTGTTTCCTTCCCTTTCATTTGAACTTTGCTTGTGTGTGTGTGTGTGTGTGTGTAGCCATGCACACACAAACAGCACCTGAAAAGTGAGTTCTTAGTCCAGTGACACTCTCCATTCTCCTCAAGCCTTTCAATCAAGGTAATGGGAATTACTGAAATTCCAGCTTTATTTTTGGTGCACTTTGGCCTCAAATTAGGACAACTTTTCTGTGACCTTGAGTTTGGAATTTTTTCTAGTACCAATTGGATGAATCACTGTGATGAGCTGCAAGCAAAGATTATAACATAATGGGAATAGCAGATGAGGGATCTTAGTGCAGCGTGGTGAGTGCTGGGGTGGAGTTTGACCCCAGATGTCATGGGAGCACAGAGATGAGTCCCCCACGTACCTCAGGGACTAGGGAGTCATGACATGCTTTCAGGAGTGTGTGACCCTTGAGCTGGGTCTCAAAGGAGGAATTTGCCAAGTGGAAGGGTGGCTGGGGGAAAAGAGGTGTATGAGAGCATTTCAGATAACTGCATGAGTGGAGGCCTGGGAGGTCGGCAAGGGTGTGGCCTGCCCGGAGGGCTCAAGGAGGATGCATAGCCACTGTAGTTAGAGGCATGGACTGGGCTGGGGGCTGAAAGGTGGGCAGGTCATGCTATAGAATGCCCCCATGGGACTTTACACAAGGGAGATCCTGGAGGTTTGATTTTACAGTAGGGATTCTATAGTCTGGGTTTCTACTTACAAGTCTTCTTCTGGATGGCAGTGATCTGATTCAGACATGCAGTTTCTTTCAGTGATTCCTAAGGGTGTGGGTCTCAAAATTCCACAGACTTCCAAGTTGAAGGTATGACTGCAGGCTATCTACTTGTGATCACAAGGATGTCATTAAAAGCTACTGAAATGTGATTGGTGTTAAGTTGCAGTCTGACCTCCGTGCCCTTGGGTTCTCCATTGGTGGCTCTAATCAGCCTTGGATCAAAAATGTTCGAGAAAAAAAAATTCCAGAAAGTTCCAAAAAGCAAAAGTTGAATTTGCCAAGTACAGCAACTAATTACATATCATTTACATTATGTTAGGTATTACAAGGAATCTAGAGATGATTTAAAGTATATGGGAGGCTGTGCCATAGTTTACATGCAAAAACTGCCATTTAACACCAGGGACTTGGGTGCACATTGAAGACGGGGGTCCTAGAACCAACCCCCTGCAGATCCTGAGGGGTGACTGTTCTGCCTGGTGGAGTTTCTAGATGAGTCTGTTTTGTCCTTAACTTGGAGTCTAGTTCCTCACCATGTGAGCAGTCATGCGTTTTAGGTTCCCATAGAGCATAGACTTATACAAGCCATAGAATTTCCCATAGATTTTTGCAAACAGCACCATAGTAAGAGTGTACTATTGCCAGCATCTTGAATTTGTGACAATTTTTAATTGCTAGGAATCTCGATGTTTAATTATCAATAACAGATAGCTTGTCTTTCTCATTATTAGTTGGTTGATTGTTTACCTTAAAGTGTGAAGTGGTGCCCGTTTACACTAGAAATGTGTTTTGGCTTATGAATTTCCAACAGTTCAGTTCAGTTCAGTTGCTCAGTCATGTCCAACTCTTTGCGACCTCATGGACTGCAGCACGCCAGGCCTCCCTGTCCATCACCAGCTCCTGGAATTTACTCAAACTCATGCCCACTGAGTCGGTGATGCCATAGACTTTAAAACATGTATGCGACTTAAACGAGTCATCCATGTGAAAAAGTGAAAGTGTTAGTTGCTCAGCCATGTCCAACTTTTTGCGATTCCATACCCTGTAGCCTGCCAGGCTCCTCTGTGCATGGAATTCTCTAGGCAAGAATACTGGAGTGGATAGCCATTCCCTTCTCCAAGAGATCTTCCCGACCAAGGGATCAAACTGGGTCATGTGCCTTGCAGGCAGATTCTTTACTGTCTGAGCCACCAGGGAATGAGTCATCCATACCTTAAATGTGTACATCTCTTGCATTTGCTTCTACAGTGATTCTTCACAACTACTACTGCATATGTTTTGCTCAGAAGGGGAAAGTGTGTGGAGTGGGTCCACACCCATCCATGGGCAGTGATTGTAGAGAGATTTAGTAATGTTTGTACTACTTAGGGCTTGAGAAAGCAGCAAGGCAAGGCAGGGAAACACAGGTTAGGCTTTTGCAAAAATCTGCCTGAACCAGACAAGGGCCTGACATACTGGTAGTGGGGATGGAGCAGGAGAATGAATTGAGAGATGTTTAGGAAAAGGGAGTAGTAGGTCTGTTTTGCCAAAAGTTTTACTTTCCTTTTAGGTTCAAAGGATTCATTAACAAAAGAAACCACTTGTTACATACATAAACAATTTCAGTTTTTTGTAGATTATTTGACTTAATTTCAATATGTATTCATTAAAAGAAAAGAAATAGAAACAATAGAAATAACAGCGTAAACATCATCAAATTGGGCCCACCTATATCCAGACTTCAACAGTGCTGGAAAGGCCCTCATTAACAGCAATCTGGGGTCCCAATTGGGAAAGGGTTCCCAGGTGGTGTGTCATCCCATGGGTGACATTTCAAATTGCAGTTTTGTGGGCTCCCGTGTGTAATCCCAGGCCGCAAACTGATGTCATCATCAGTTTGCATGCAAAAATGCAGCTCTAGTTTTACACTGTAACCATTTTACAATGTTCATTTCAGTTTGTGAGTCATAGGATTTCCTTAGACCCTGGGGGAATGGCCAGACCTCCAGGGACTCAAAAATTCCAAGACCCCACTCCCTTTCTTATCTGAAGTGTTGCTTAACTTGCTGTGTTTAAAGGCAGGCATGGAATCTGGGCAGTGTCCAGGCAGGTCGAAGGCCTGCTCTCCTGCTTTGAAGCCTGAACAAGACTTCCTCCATTTTAATTTCCCTAACATAGGTCTTGGGGGATAATTTGATACAAGGAATTAGGGGAAGGGGAGGCATCCAAAAAACCCCCAAACTTCTGCCTTGGGTGACGTTAGTAAGAGGAACAGGTTTAGAGCATTCAGTAAATGCTTACTGAATGTCTTCTGGTGGGGGAGGTGAACAAAAATGATGAACTCTTTAAAAAGAAAGAAGAGTGGAGCAAAGAAGGGCTATTTTAAAGGTGCAAACGTAGGCAAAAGGGTACCTGAGTTTGACTAAGGGGCTCAGATGGGCTTTCTCATCTGTGAGTAAAGCCGGCCAAGGTGAGAAGCTGTGGGTGTGAGGGCCTGTGGGCTCTCTGTGTCACCACGAGCAGAGGGTCAGGAGTGCGGCTGCTGGATGCCACACAGGGCACTGGCTGTGCTGCCGTTGGGTAGATTCTGCACAGCAGCCTCGTTTACTGATGCCTTTTGCAGGATATTTGGACTCTGTCAGTGGTCAGGGCCTGCAGTGAAGAACAAACAACAGGCTTTGAGACCTTGTTGTGCATCTGTAGCATCCTCTTTAGTGTGATCTTCTCACCCTCTCTGCTCCTCCTCTTGCTCCCTGGCCATCAGGCGCCCATGGGCCCACACTGTGGTGCTGCAAAGGTACTGTATTTTCAGGTGCCCTCCTGCCCTGGTTCTGCTCAAGTCTCACTCCCGCCTCTCCTTGAGGCCTCTGCTGTCTAATCAGATACAGGCCCCTGTAATGCTGTTAGTATTACCGCGTGCCCTCTGCTGTCACCTTATGCTGCTTTGTCTTTCTTCACAGCACTTCACTCCTTGATATGCTATGTATTGATTTGTCTCTCGTCTATCTGCCTTTCCTGGAATGTGTGTTCTGTCAGAGCTAGAACTTTGTGTTGTTCGTGATTCCATCTCCACTGCCAGGACAGTGCCTCATGCATCCAGGTGAATCAGTGACTGACGAGATGGACCAGTCAGTTCATCTGTCTGTATGTGCAGACGAGCAGGGCCTGGCATGCAGTAGGTGCCTATTAAGTGCTTGATGGTATGAACTGGTGAGTGAGTGACTCTGTGTCACTGGCTAGTCCCTAGCACTTAGGTGCCCAGCGAGTGTCTGTTGAAAAGATGAGTGGTCTAGAGAGCTTGCCCATCTCTCTCTGAGGCTGGCCCTCTGTGGGGTCAACCCCAGTGTCTGTGTTTCAGAAGGGCCCAGGCATGCAGTCTTGCATGCGTGTGGTTGCAGTTGTTCTTTGCATCTGATGTTTCAGTCAATCCCTCATTCTCTCTCTCTGTCTGCCATCAGCCAGGTGCTGTAATTAACTTGCCTTAATTTAGCATAGAGATGAATTTTTCATTTTAAAGATGCCACAAACAACTGGCACTTTTGATAGGTTGGTTGTTAATGAAGCTCATGCCTAAGAGAACATGAGGATGGTGTCCCATGTCTAGGAGAGAAGGGCTGTTTAGCCCGTTCCTGGCCAGAGTGTGAGGAAGCCAGAGGTATTCTGGCAGACTTGGGGTTCCACACGCCCAGGGTGCTCTCCAGCATGTGCACAGAGCCTTGGGGTGAGTGTGGTGTGGGCCCTGTTTTACCCAAAGGTTTGGGAGAAACAACATTTAAAGAATATTGCACAGGACTGGGGAAACAGACTCTTGGAGGGCACAAACAAAACCTTGTGTCACCAGGACCCAGAGACTCCACAGAGACTGAGCCAGAACTGTGTTTGAGTATCTCTTGTGGGGGTGGCCTGCCACAGGGGCCTGCCACAGCGGCTCTGCATGCAGCAGACCTGGGTCATACAGCCTGTCGCATAAGCCCTCTTGGAGGAGGTCACCATTAACGCCACCATAGAGCCTCCAGAACTTACACAGGACTGGGGAAACAGACTCTTGGAGGGCACAAACAAAACCTTGTACACACCAGGACCCAGGAGAAAGGAGCAGGGACCCCACAAGAGACTGAACGAGACTTGCCTGTGAGTGTCCAGAAGTCTAGCGGAGGCGTGGGTCGGCGGTGGTCTGGTACAGGGTCGGGGTCACGGAGTGCAGCAGTGCATGCACAGGACCTTTTGAAGGAGGTCATTATCTTCATTTTCTCCACCATACTTTGGCCTCAGGTCAAACAACAGGTAGGGAACACAGCCCCGCCCATCAACAGAAATTAGATTACAGTTTTACTGAGCATGGCTCCACTCATCAGAACAAGATCCAGTTTACCCCTCAAGTCAGTCTCTCCCATCAGGAAGCTTCCATAAGCCTCTTATCCTTCTCCATCAGAGGGCAGACAGAATGAAAACCACAATCACAGAAAACTAATCAAACTGATCACATGGACCACAGCCTTGTCTAATTCAATGAAACCATGAGCTATGAGTCTAGGGCCACCCAAGACAGTCGGGTCATAGTGGAGAGCTCTGTCAAAATGGTCCACTAGAGAAGGGAATGGCAAACCACTTCAGTACTCCTGCCTTGTGAACCCCATGAACAGTATGAAAAGGCAAAAAGGTTTGACACTGAAAGATGAGCTCCCCAGGTCTGTAAGTGCCCAATATGCTACTGGAGATCAGTGGAGAAATAACTCCAGAAATAATGAAGAAATGGAGCCAAAGCAAAAACAATGCCCAGTTGTTAATGTGACTGGTGATGAAGTAAAGTCCGATGCTGTAAAGAGCAATATTACATAGGAACCTGGAATGTTAGGTCCATGAATCAAGGCAAATTGGAAGTGGTCAAACAGGAGATGGCAAGAGTGAACATCGACATTTTAGGAATCAGTGAACTAAAATGGACTGGAATGGGTGAATTTAACTCAGATGACCATTATATCTACTACTATGGGCAAGAATCCCTTAGAAGAAAGGGAGTAGCCATCATAGTCAACAAAAGGGTCTGAAATGCAGTACTTGGATGCAATCTCAAAAACAAGAGAATCGTCTCTATTTGCTTCCAAGGCAAACCATTCAATATCACAGTAATCCAAGTCTATGCCCCAACCAGTAATGCTGAAGAAGCTGAAGTTGAACAGTTCTATGAAGACCTAAAAGACCTTCTAGAACTAACACCCAAAATAGATGTCCTTTTCACTATAGGGGACTGGAATGCAAAAGTAGGAAGTCAAGAGATTCCTGGAGTAATAGGCAAATTTGGCCTTGGAGTACAGAATGAAGCAGGGCAAAGGCTAACAGAGTTTTGACAAGAGAATGCACTGGTCATAGCAAACACCCTCTTCCAACAACAGAAGAGAAGACTCTACACATGGACATCACCAGATGGTCAACACCAAAATCAGATTGATTATATTCTTTGCAGGTAAATATGGAGAAGCTCTATACAGTCAGCAAAAACAAGACTGGCAGCTGACTGTGGCTCAGATCATGAACTCCTTATTGCCAAAATCAGACTCAAAATGAAGAAAGTAGGGAAAACCACTAGACCATTCAGCTGTGATCTAAGTAAAATCCCTTACAATTATACACTGGAAGTGACAAATAGATTCAAAGGATTAGATCTGATATAGTGCCTGAAGAACTATGGACAGAGGTTCATGACATTATACAGGAGGCAGGGATCAAGACCATCCCCAAGAGAAAGAAATGCAAAAAGGCAAAATGATTGACTGAGGAGGCCTTACAAATAGCTGTGAAAAGAAGAGAAGAGAAAAGCAAAGGAGAAAAGGAAAGATATACCCATCTGGATGCAGAGTTCCAAAGAATAGCAAGGAGAGATAGGAAAGCCTTCCTCAGTGATCACTGCAAAGAAATAGAGGAAAACAATAGAATGGGAAAGACTAGAGATCTCTTCAAGAAAATTTGAGATTCCAAGGGAACATTTAATGCAAAGATGGGCACAATAAAGGACAGAAATGGTATGGACCTAACAAAAGCAGAAGATATTAAGAAGAGGTGGCCAGAAGAACGATACAAAAAAGATCTTCATGACTCAGATAATCATGATGGTGTGACCACTCACCTAGAGCCAGACATCCTGGGATGTGAAGTCAAGTGGGCCTTAGGAAGCGTCACTATGAACAAAGCTAGTGGTGGTGATAGAATTCCAGTTGACCTATTTCAAATCCTAAAAGATGATGCTGTGAAAGTGTTGCACTCAATATGTCAGCAAGTTTGGAAAACTCAGCAGTGGCCACAGGACTGGAAAAGGTCAGTTTTCATTCCAATCCCAAAGAAAGGCAATGCCAAAGAATGTTCAAATTACTCACAATTGTACTCATCTCAGACACTAGCAAAGTAATGCTCAAAATCCTCCAAGCCAGGCTTAACAGTATGTGAACCATGAACTTTCAGATGTTCAAACTGGATTTAGAAAAGGCAGAGGAATCAGAGATCAAATTGCCAACATCCGTTGGATCATAGAAAAGGCAAGAGAGTTCCAAAAACATCTGCTTTATTGACTATGCCAAAGCCTTTAACTGTGTGGATCACAATAAACTGTGGAAAGTTCTTCAAGAGATGGGAATACCAGACCACCTGACCTGCCTCCTGAGAAATCTGTATGCACGTCAAGAAGCAACAGTTAGAACTGGACATGCAACAACAGACTGGTTCCAAATCAGGAAAGGAGTATGTCAAGGCTGTTTTATTGTCACCTTGCTTATTTAACTTATATGCAGAGTACATCATGTGAAATGCTGGGCTGGATGAAGCACAAACTGGAATCAAGATTGCTGGGAGAAATATCAATAACCTCGGATATGCAGATGACCCTACTCTTATGGCAGAAAGTGAAGAAGAACTAAAGAGCCTCTTGATGACAGTGAAAGAGGAGAGTGAAAAAGTTGGCTTAAAGCTCAACATTCAGAAAACTAAGATCAAGCCATCTGGTCCCATCACTTCAGGGCAAGTAGAGGGGGAAACAATGGAAACAGTGACAGACTTTATTTTCTTGGGCTCCAAAAATCACTGCAGATGGTGACTGCAGCCATGAAATTAAAAGACGCTCCTTGGAAGAAAAGGTATGACAAACCTAGACAGCATATTGAAAAGCAGAAACATTACCTTGCAGACAAAGGTTGGTCCAGTCAAAGCTATGGTTTTTCCAATAGTCATGTATGGATGTGAGATTTGGACTACAAAGAAAGTTGAGTGCGGAAAAATCGATGCTCTTGAACTGTGGTGTTGGAGAAGACTCTTGAAAGTCCCTTGGACTGCAAGGAGATCCAACCAGTCCATCCTAAAGGAAATCAGTCCTGAATATTCATTGGAAGGAGTGATGCTGAAGCTGAAGCTGCACTTCTTTGGCCAAGTGATGAGAAGAATGGGCTCCTTGAAAAAGACCCTGATGCTGGGAAAGATTGAAGGCAGGAGGAGAAGGGGAGGACAGAGGAAGAAATGGTTGGATGATATCACCGACTCAATGAACATGAGTTTGAGCACGCTCCCAGAGTGGGTGATGGACAGGGAAGCCTGGCCTGCTGCACTCCGTGGGGTTGCAAAGAGTCGGACATGACTGAGTGACTGAACTGAACTGAAGAGAGGAGAAATCAAATAGCTTAGTGGTTACACTGGAGTTCTGAAGCTAGACTGGGTGCATTTGAATGTGTCCCACCACTTCCTTGCTTCATGGTCCTGGGCAAGTTACACTGACTCTCAAGACCTCATTTCTCGGGACATCCCTGGTGGTCCAGTGGCTATGACTCTGAGCTCCCAATGCTCAGGTTCCCAATGACCCAGGTTCAATCCCTGGCCTGGAAATTAGATCCTACAGGTCCCAACTAAGAGTTCACATGCTACAGGTAAGTTCACATGCTACAGCTAAGTTCACTTGCTACAGGTAAGTTCACATGCTGCAGGTAAGTTCACATCCTGCAACTAAGGGTCCTGCATGCCACATCAAAGATCGAAGAACCTGTGTGCCACAACTAAGACCCGGCACAGCCAAATTAAAAAAAGAAACAAAAACACTCGTTGCCTGTGAGGTGCGAGCCTGGGACACTGAGAGCCCCCTTAGCACAGTGCCATGCACATCCCAAGTGAACAGCAAGGGCTAATGTCATATATGATTCCTTGACATTTTAAAATAAAAGAGGAGACAATTACAATTTTAGTCTTGTGTTGGCTTTGCCTCCAGGAATGATTGTCCACTCCTCTCTGCCATGTTTGAGATGGAAAAGTTAGAGAAACACTGCCTTAAAAAAAAATAGACATCCAGTGCAGTGCATGTAATTGGCTGGTATGATTATCTTCAGGAATTTTCCTGCAACCTTGTCTTAGTTTTCACCTGTCACAGAGTTGAGCTATCATTACCAAGTGATAAATTAGTGATGCTTACTTTCAGTACCTAGTGTCTAAAAGTACCTGATTGAATAGCAGATGAGGTTCAGGGAACCTGCAGGTTTGAATCAAGAATTGCCACTTAAGGAATGGCAATACCTAGAAGAGCTTGTAACTTCACATGCGTTACTTCCATTTCATTCTCATAAGAGCCTGTTATTGATCAAGGTGGAAAAGGCTGTCAGGCTGTTTCTGCGACTTCTTCTGGGAATGCGATTGAAACATTCACCAGCCCTTCCTGGTCTCTGTCCAGTGTTGTTTTGACTGCAAGTCATTTTCCATGGATTGAAGTGGCATTTCCCCTGATGAAAGAAAATAGGAAATATCAGAGCATGCTGCACATAATAAGCTTGCATTGGTGTTTAGTCACTAAGTCATGTCCAATATCATCTGTAAAACTTTGGTTTTAATTTGTGTGATGTGTGCTGCTGTTAACTGTATTTCTTTCTGGGCATCTTAACCATTTCAAAAGTTACTGTTTTGGAACCCAACCATTTCAAAAGTTACTGTTTTGGACCCTCTTACAGGACTTTCACATTCCTTTGCTTCTGCTTAGTCGTCTCCTTTGCCCTTTCCGTGGTTGAGTTTGCTTCAGGTCAACTAGTTGAAACAAATTGCTGTGCTTGCAGTTGCTGATCACTGTAAATTTAACTTTGACTTGTCTTCGAAGGAGGGCAGTGGGCCGTTTTGGTTCAATGATGAGATCCACAGCGTCTGGGCGTCCACCGCTTTGCCTGCCTCATGACCATCCCCCCATCTTTCCCCTGCCCCTCTGCGGGGCCTCCATGTCTGTACTTGCTTGGGCCACAGAACCTCAGGTCATCGTATTGTTTCACACTCCATTTCCAGTCTGCTGGTGAGTCGTGTTGGCACTCCCTTCAGAAAGCCCCCAGTGCCTGGCTGCTTTCACCACACCTGCCCCTGCCCAGGACCGAGCCACCACGTCCCTCCTGAGTGATTCACTGGCATCTGCACCCCTTTCCTGGCCTCGGCCCTGGCCCCCCACAGCCAGTGGTCCAGGGTTGCTCTTCTCAACACAGGCAGAGCCATCCGGTGACTCCAGTCTTGCCTAGGTCACTTTCTCACCTCCTGGAGTCTCTGGCCCAGTGTCACTTTCTCATGAAGCTTCCTTGATTGATTTCTCTAAATTTGCAGCCTCTGTTTCCCTCATTTTTATTTTCTCTAAAGCATGTAGCATCATCTGACACATAATCTATTCATTCGTTGGTTGTCCATCTCCCATGTTCCTGTAAACTACCCACCGTCTCTTGACATAGATGCTCAAAAAATATTTAAATGCTAGGAATTTTTATCCCTGTTTTAGATACAGTCATTGAAGGTCCGAGAGATTAAAGGTTCCTTGCCGAGACCCTATAAGTGCCAGGATGGGAATTAAAACCCAGACGTGAAATTGCTCTGTACACTCCACTTTCTTGTTAAAAAGGGCAGTAGTAGATAAGATGCAGAGATACCATGCGAGGAAACAGATTCTGCACAGAAAGCGCTTGGCTGGAAGGCTCCTCATCCCGCTTATTGAGAACCCTAGCTTTTTGAGTCTATGTTATTCAGCAGCCCACCCCAAGGTTCTTTTAGTGTTCCCGGATTTTTATTTAGGAATAGCTGACCCTGCTACCACGTGATTACCTATTTCCTTCTTCTTCCAGCCTTGATGAGAGAAGCGTGCGCGCGGGTTGGCGTCGGTCAGCGTCTGTCTGTCTGTCTGCTCCTCCCGCGGGCCGTGGAGCTCCCGGCCCCTGAGGCCGTGGGCGGCGGGGGCGGTGCAGCCTGGGGGCTGTCTCTGTGCGCTTGCGTCTGCGCCCCCGGGAGGCACCGATGTCAGCTGCACGTGCAGGCGAGTGTCGGGACCCCCAGCCTGCTCAGTTCTCCCGGCGACCCGCCGGCCCCCTGCCCCTTCTCGCCGGACGGGAGCGTGGTGATCACTGGCCCCTTGTGGCTAAATCTGAGGACAGAAAGTGAAGCAGGCTCCTCCGATGAGCTGTGCATACGTTTCCCTGCATTCAGGGCAGCTCCCCCGGGCTCGTGGCCGGAGCAGGTCGGCCTCCTGATGCTTTACGTCAGGATGGCGCAGCCGGGAGAAGAGCTGGTGAGGTCCCGGGCCCCCTGCATACACACCCTTCTTGGTGGTGGGTTAGTCGCTCAGTTGTGTCTGACTCTTGGCTCCTCTGTCCATGGGATTCTCCAGGCAAGAATTAGTGGAGTGAGCTGTCATTTCCTTCTCCAGGGGGTCTTCCTGACCCAGGGATCGACCTGGAGTCTCCTGCATTGCAGGCAGATTCTTTACCACCCAGCCACCAGGGAAGCCCCAGCACCCTTCTATGCTGTTTATTTGTTTGCATTCCTGATTTGAAAGTAGAAGTGTGCAGCGAGCACCTCACACTCACTGCCTTTTCTGGAGACAGGAGGTCTGGGGGCTTTGAGAGGTGAACAGCACGGAGGTGGGCAGCAGTCTCTGGCCGTCACCCCTGGGAGTGGTCTCCTGGGGGCTGCCGCTGGGGCCTGGCTTCTGTCCTCCCGTGGCCTGTGTGGGGAGGAGGGCTGCAGCCCACAGCCCCTCAACATGGTCACCTGGACATGCTGCTTTTAGCGGGCGCCCCTTGAATGGCCAGGGACATCCCAGGCGCAGCGGCCTAACCCATGGTGAGAGTCAAAGCAGCAGGCAGTGTGTCTTTAAACCCAGGACAGCAGCCCAGCCTGGGTGGGTGTGCAGGATACCTTCCAGGACTTGGGGCGAGTCGGGAACAGGCTTTACCTGCTGCCAAGTGAGACAGGCCACGGCAGCCTGGCTCCCGCTCACCCTGCCCGCTCCGCACAGCCTCCCTCTGGAGCTGACGGGCAGGAGCCGGTGTGGATCCTTGGCCCTGTGCCCCATCACTCTGTGTGCTTCTAAGGGTCGGCCTGGCTGCCTGGAGGCAGCTGTGGGACTGGAGCAGACAGAGGTGGGGCTGAATCCCAGATGCACTCTGACCTGGCTCTTCTCTGAGCCACAGTTCCCTTGTCTGCAAAGTGGGATTTGTAGAGGGATTTAGCGGGGCCTCCCAGGTGGCTCAGTGGTAAAGAATCCGCGTGCAATGCAGGAGATCCAGGTTCAATCCCTGGGTCAGGAAAATCCCCTTGAGTAGGAAATGGCAACCCACTCCAGTATTCTTGCCTGGAGAATCTCATGGACAGAGGAGCCTGGCGGGCCACAGTCCATGGGGTCGCAAAGAGTCAGACCTGACTTAGCAACTGAGCACACACACATGCAGAGGGATTTAGTGCAGTAGTCCAATAGGAAGTGAGGCTTCAGGATGTGATAGGTGACGTTCTTAATTGTGGGGTGACTGAGAGGCACTGTGGGATCATGCAAAGAGGATGCATGGACTTGGAATTAAGTCCAAGTTCACATCCTCAGTCCATTCATTTATTCAGTGTTTAATGTGTGATGATGCTTTTTGAATTGTGGTTCTAGAGAAGACTGTTGAGAGTCCCTTGGACTTCAAAGAGATCAAACTGGTCAGTCCTAAAGGAAATCAACCCTGAATATTGTTTGGAAGGGCAGATCCTGAAGCTGAAGCTCCATTACTTGGGCCACTTGATGCAAAGAGCTTACTCACTGGAAAAGACCCTGATGCTGGGAACCATTGAGGGCAGGAGGAGAAGAGGGTGAGATGGTTAGATGGCATCACCGACTCAATGGACATGAGTTTGAGTAAGCTCTGGGAGATGGTGAAGGACAGGGAAGCCTGGCATGTGCTGCAGTCTGTGGGGTTGCAAAGAGTCATATGTAACTTAGTGACTGAACACACACACACACACACACACATACATACATATTATGGGATTTACACTGGGATTGAGACCATGTTGGTTAGTCTTTGATGTGGGCAAATCACCATACTTTCTGAATCTCAGTTTCTTCATATAAAATGGGAGTGAAGATACCAACCTTGTGCTGAGAATGAGATGAGCATTTCTAAGTGGTAGCTAGCTGCTTGGTTATTTTCTGCTATAACTTTTTCTCCTCTACCGAGGCATTTTCTGCTGTAACTCTGTGGTTAGTATGTTAGATGACTGCTTGTATTAAACTCTTCCACCTTTGGTGTTCAATCCAGAGATGCTTGTTTGAGCACCTGTTATATGAGAGGCGTCTTGCCAGCCTAGGGGAAGTGCATGGTCCTGTGGGAACACCAGAGGCCCGGTTGCTTAGGTGGCGGCCACTGGTCAGTGCTGCAATAAAAGCATAAACTGAGTGCTGAGCTGGTGCCAAGGAGGGAGCGCTGAAGGCTAGGCATAGGGTATGACCATGGATGATTGCACAGAGAGGATGCCAGTGCATGGGGAAGGGCATGAGAATTACACAGGGGGAGGGCTTGTGACAGAGCTCTGGCGTGGGCATGAATGTGGACGTGGGGTGTGAGTGTGTGGGGTGCGCCCTCAGGTGTGTTGGTAGCTGTGGGTCGTTTGAGGTGTGAGGAGGCTGGAGAGATCCATTGGGGCTGGGCTGTGAGGGCTCTAAAGTCCTCACCATTGTGAGTTAAGGCTGCAATGTGGGAAACTTATCAGGGGCTGAACCTGGTGCTTATTTGCATGGGGCAGGCACAGGACTGTTCAGTTAAAATTCAGTTAAAGTGAGCCACTCATGGAATTTGATGTTTTTGAGTAGCCCACATTAAGACAGTAAGAAGAAAACAGGTGAAATAACTTTAATAATATACTGTATTGGACCTGGTATCTCCAAAATACTGTCATTTCTTGTAATTAATATAGAAGATATAAATGAGTTATTTTATATTCTTTCTTTTGGTACTGAGTCTTCAATCTCTGGTGTGTATTTCAAATATTTCAAACTACAGTACAGCTCAGTTTGGATCGCACTACGTCTCAGGGCTTGTAGCCACATATGACTCTGGCTGCCATACTGGGCAGTGCAGGCTTAGCCCGTCTGGGATACGGGAGCTGGGCGTGGTCTCTGTGATTCTGAACCTTCCCGCAGTTGCCATGCCAGCCTACTTCTCCCATTAAACCTCTGGGAAAACCTGCCCAACAGCAGGTTGGTAACTGGTGGTTTTCAGCAGGGAAGAGAGAAAAACTGGGGGATTCTATCATCTTGGGGTTACATGGTTCAAAACCAAAAAAGGGGCATAATTCCCTGGTGTCTCCCTCCTCACCTGCATCTGCACTGCACAAACATCCCTGGAGACTGAGTTACTTTGTACTAGTTTATTGAGCATCTAGTTTGGCCTGGTAATCAATACTTTGGTCTTTTTCTTTTTTTTCAGTAACTCCACAAAACAGGTTTTCTTGTCCCATTTTACAGAGGAAAGCCCATGAGAGATTAAGTACATTGCCCGGGGTTGTATAACTAGACATGGCACAGCTGAGGCTCAAACCTGGTATCAAACCCATGTTCTAACCTCTGCTCCTGACTATTTCCCTCATAAATTCTAAGGCTGTTATGTATGTTATGATCTCTAAGTTGGAAGAAATATACATAAAGATTTTAATAAGCATGTGTATGCACACATGTATTTACACACACACGCATATATAGAAAAGGCTGTGGTTTTCCTGGTAGTATGTACAGATGTGAAAATTGGACTATAAAGGAGCCTGAAGCCAAAGAATTGATGCTTTTGACTCTTGAGAGTCCCTTGGACAGCAAGATCAAACCAGTCAATCCTAAAGGCAATCAACCCTGAATATTCATTGGAAGGACTGATCCTGAAGCTACAATACTTTGGCCACCTGATGCAAAGAGCTGACTCATTGGAAAAGACCCTGATACTGGGAAAGACTGAGGGCAGGAGGAGAAGGCGATGACAGGATGAGATGGTTGGATGGCATCACCGACTCAATGGATATAAGTTTGAGCAAACTCCAGGAGATGGTGAAGGACAGGGAGGCCTGCTGTGCTGCAGTCCTGGGGGTCGCAGAGTCAGACACGATTAGACACAGCTTTAGTCTTAGTGACTGAACAAAAATATAGCAAAAAGACTGGAAAGCTTAGCAAAAAAACCCATGAAATGAGTCAAAACTAAAGGGTGTGTTTCCTCCTCTTCTCTACCCCCCTCCCTTCTAACCACGCACTGGGGACCAGTTGGAATGTTCCAGTGCTGACCAGTTGCTATGGGCCTGTTGGTGGGGGAGGGGCATCGGTGGAGCTCAAGTGTTTGTGAAGTCTTCCATTTCCTTGGTAGAGGAGCTCGAGACAGCAGGGTGGTCAGGGGGCAGTCACAGTTGGGCTGTAAAGCTAGAACTCAGCTCGTGGCCTCGATCCAGCCTGGGCTGCTTGCTGGGAAAGAGCCAGACTGCACCTTGTGAGCTTCATCTTTGACTTTCTCTCTGACGGAGGCTGGTGAGCAGTGATGTGGCTGCAAAGCGGGTAAAGGGCTGGGAAGGTCCATGGGGAAGGCACCGGAGGATAGTGAGGAGTCAGGCTTCAGGGTCAGACCGCTGTGGGTTTGACTTAGGACTCTGCCACTCCTTCAAACTGGAGCAATCATTTTAGCCTGGGCTCCTTCATTAGAGGCCACAGTGACCCACTGGAAATAACTCCAGTTCAAAGAGATTCAGAGATATGCCAAGATTCAGAAGCTTGTGTGCACAGGTCGGCTCAGGAGCCTGTACCGAGCAGGCCCTTGCAAGCTGTGCTGGAGAGACAGGAGCGGGCCTGCTCCCCAGCTCTCAGGAGACCCCGCACCCCAGCTCCTGTCCGCAGCGCGGCCTCCGCTGCCGTCTGCTGCTCATGGCATCAGGTTGCTTCCCCGGTGCCTGCCCCTGCGGAGTTTTCCAGCTTCAGTGTCCATTCAGGTTTCTTAGTTTAGATTTCTGAAATAGAGGCGGATTGGCCCGACTGCCTTTCCAGGCAAAGCCACACGTTTCAAAGGTCCTAGCAGACCTGGAGGAGCCAGCCCTGGGCTGGGTGGCCACTCGGTCCAGGCGGCTGCAGCCAGAGTGGGTGAGCCGGTCCTCAGCCTGCCGGAGGTGGGGGTATGGACACGGAGGATGCAGGGTGTCACCCATTCGGGCTGGTGTTCCCCTGCTCGGCTTGACTTCTCCCTCTCCACCAGGGTTATTCCTGCCTCTTCTTCCCTCGAGCCTGCCTCCCAGCTCCCTAGGTTTGCCCGAAGCCCTCTGCTCTTTCACTGAGAAGGGGAAAGCCTCTCATCCCTGCCAGGCTGTTCAGACCTGCCCCCTCCTGAACCCATCTTCTTTGTTTTGCCTCCCACTAGATTCCAACTCCTGCCTCTGCTTCTCTCAAAGGTGGAGCTGTCCTTTTGTGCTCTCAGCTTTCTCCTGAAGATACCCCCCCCCCCCCTTTTCTTCAGCCTTGAGGTTTTCTCCCTACTGTGGGAAACCTCATACATCCTCACGTTTCTCTCTGGGCCCCACAGGGGCTTCCAGCAGAGCTTCAGACCAGCTGTCTGTCCAAGGACAAGGCAGAGTGCTGGGGTGTGAGTCTCTGGTCACAAGTCATCACAGGACTGAGAAGTTTGTGATGGCATGTTGATCAGCTGTGCACTGTGAACACTTTCGTTCAGCTGACATTTTTTTCACAGCGAAACTTTCTCAATGAAGGAGGCAGTGTGTCATTTACAGTTGGGCACAGCTTCTGTCTGCTCAGGGACAGTGTGTGGCCTCTCCTGTAATAGCCCCAGCCTGGGCGCTCCCCTCCCACCCACTAAATGCAGTTCCTCGTGGCAGCTCCCCAAGTCACCAGATCCAGAGGCTCCTGCTTAACCTTCCCTTTGTCCCAGTGGCATTTGAAGCATGTTCTTCTCGACTCTTGGTCCCCAGGGCTCCACAGTCTTTTCTCTTCTTCACTCGCCTCTTCTCCACAGGCTCCCCCATCCCCCAAACCCCCTACTCCCACAGACACACACACACATGTTCCCTGTGCTCTCTGACTGTCAGATGCTCGGGCCGGGCCCTCTTCTGCATTTGCCTTGTCCTTGCTGAGATCACGTCCTCAATCGCTGGTGACTTCCAGTACAGACCTTCAGCCCAGCCCAAGCTCTAGACTCATGTCCTCACCACTTGCTGAGTGTCTTCATGCTGATGTCTGACAGGCCTCCTCACGTGCACCAGAGCACTGATGGCCTTTCTCAAATCCAGCCTCACTTCCCGTGATTCCCCTTTACCTCATGAGGGTGATCACCATCCACCCAAATGCTCAAGCTCCAAACCCGAGGTCTTCCCCATGACTCTCTTTCCCTCTCATGCCATGTCTAATCTGTCATTGGGTCTTATTCATTGTACCCCCTGAATAAAACCTCCCCTGGTGGCTCAGATGGTAAAGAACCTGCCTGCAATGCAGGAGACCTAGGTTCGATCCCTGGGTCAGAAA
Organism: Giraffa tippelskirchi; assembly: GCF_054371585.1. Taxonomy (NCBI): domain Eukaryota; kingdom Metazoa; phylum Chordata; class Mammalia; order Artiodactyla; family Giraffidae; genus Giraffa; species Giraffa tippelskirchi. The sequence continues at coordinate 45,837,144 of NC_137284.1, read as the reverse complement.
GATCCCCTGGAGAGGGGAATGGCTACCTACTCCAGTATTTTTGTCTGGAGAATTCCATGGGCAGAGGAGCCTGGCAGGCTACAGTCCATGGGGTTGCAAAGAGCTGGACACTTCTGAGCAACTTTCACTTTTTCCCTCATCTTTATCACTACTGATTGTCCCCACCAGGTCTGAGCCACCCTTGTCTGTCCCTGGCCAGCTCTAAGCACCTTCCTTTTCATCCCCCTGTACCCAAGTCTCCATGGACCGGCCTGAAGGAGCTTTTGAAAGCTTGCGCCTCCCCGTGCACAGCCCTCATGCTGCTCTGAGAGTGAAGCCTGACTCCTAGCCGTGGTCCAGCCGCCCCCGGGTGGCCTGGCCTCGGCACTGTCTCCACGTCCCCTCCTGTCACCCTGCGGACTCTGTCCTCTTCCTCTGCCTGCTGCCCTTCCCCAGGCTTTGTCCCGCTGGACCCTTTCTCCTCCCCTCGGCTGTCAGCTCAGGGGTGTTTCCCCTCCCTCCCCACCACCCCCTCTTCGGCTGAAGGAGCACTCAGGGCATGTTTCAGGCCCACGGCACAGGTGACTAAGAGCACTGAGGCCCCCCACTGAGTCTGTGTTTGCCCTTTAAGTCCTGGCCAGACCTGCCAGGAATGAGGCTTTTTTAAGCCTTGGGGAACTTCTGACACTGAGGCTTCGTGAAGCCCCAAACCATTCAACCAGCAAGTGATCCGTCCTGAGTTTGAACCCAGGTTGGCCTGCCGGTTCTCTGAAAGATTTGAGGAGGATTTGTAAAAGGAGGGTTTGTAAAAGGAGGGTTTGTAAAGCCAGGGGCTCCTACACCTGTCAGGTCCTAAAAAGTAGTGGCCTGTTGGTGGTAGAGGGCTCCTAGTCTCTTACCACTCCTCTCGTGCCAGACAGACCCCAGTATCTTTTTTGTATTATCCACAGTCAGGCGGAGTTTCTCAAAGTGCAAGAGGGCTGTCTTGATGTTACTGCAGCGGGATGACATTATGCCAACCAACAGCAAATAGTAAATGTTCCGGGCAGCCCCATTTAGGCAAACATATGATTTCCATCAGGCTTTGGAAAATAGCCATTATTCCTTTCTTAAGAAAGGCATCCTTTCCCAGCTGGGAACTCACGTTCCATTCCCTGCCACTTCACACCTTCCTTTAGGTGTAGATGTCGTCTTCCTCACCAGGATGTTGACAGGCCCCCAGCTGCCCTGGATGAAAACTGAGCACACAGTATTGTGGTGCAAAAGTCTCTTTGTTAGAGGAATACTGGTGCCTGTAGCTCCTCTGCCTCCGAAGGGGCCTGACTCCTACCAGGGCCCGGGAGGTTACAATACTGCTGCTGCTAAGTCGCTTCAGTGGTGTCCGACTCTATGCGACCCCATAGATGGCAGCCCACTAGGCTCCTCTGTCCCTGGGATTCTCCAGGCAAGAATACTGGAGTGCGTTGCCATTTCCTTCTCCAGATGTTACGATGGGCATTTGTTTTTTTTTATTTTCCTACCCAGTGTTCACCCTCTGCTCCTTCACTGTGCTTAGGAAACGCTCGCCTGGCTTGTGGAGGTTGGATGGCTGGGCTGCGGGTGTACTGGGCCTCCGCCTGTCTGGTCTTAAGCACATGATGACACAGGAAAGCAGGGCCCTGGGGGATCCTCCAGAGCAGTGACAGCGGCCTGTCTGGTCCACCTACCCCTCCAAGGCCCCCACCCCCACCCCCGCCCGGCTCCAGAGGCCTCGACCAGGCTGCGCTCCAGCCCGAGGCCGCCTCGAGACCCGAGGTGTCAGTGGGCTCCGGGGATGGCCACTGGCTCCGGAGTGCTCAGTCGTGTCCGACTCTGTAGCCCACCAGGCTCCTCAGTCCATGGCATTCCCCAGGCAAGAATACTGGAGTGGGTTGAGGTGCCCTCCTCCAGGGGATCGTCTCCACCCAGGGATCGAACCCCCGTCTCCTTCATTGCAGGCGGGTTCTTTACCACTGAGCCACCAGGGAAGCCCCTTGTCACACTGTTTCCTTGATCCTGTGCGGTGCCCAAGGCCTCTGTCTTAAACTCCTTCTCAACTTAAGTCGGCCACAGCCTGTTTCTGTTGCTTCAAACTCGGGATGGAACTTGCACGGAGTTACCCCGGATTTCCTTCCTTCCCTAGCCCCCGACAGCACCGCCGCACCCCTGGAGCGCCTCCCTGGGGCACAGACTTGACAGACGTGGGATGAGTGGGCGGCGGGCCCTGGGCTCAGCTGGTCCCACGTTATCCGTCTGTCTGCGCCAGCTCTCCACTCCGCCTGCAGCCCAGGGTGCACCCCCAGAGCACCTGCTCTGTGTGCACAGACCGAGGGTGCCACTCCTTCCTCAGCCCCGTGAGCAGAGCCTGGCACGTAGGAGGTGTGGGTGGGTGGGCGAGGGAACCCACGGAGAGACAGAGGCGGCGGTGCCCGGGCTCAGCAGCCCCGGCCTGTGATCAGGCCCCAGGTCGGGGGAGCCGTGGGCAGTCTGGCGCTGGGCTTGGCTGGGGAGATGGCAGATTTAGAAGGAGGTAAGTATGTGGAGCCTTGGGCGGGAGAAGGTTGCCCCCCCACCCGCTGAGTGGAGGCGGCAGTCAGCGCTCTCATCATACCATGAAGGCAGTGGTGTCCATGTGTGCCCAGGCCTGGCGGGCCACCCGTGGGGCTGAGAAGCCCTGTCTCAGCGCCCAGGAAATCCCTGGCCTGTCCCCACTGCCCACTGCACTGAGGCATGGCCAGGACTCTTCTGTCCTTCCCTCCTGGGCCTCGACTCGCAGATCCTCCTCCTGGTTTAGCATTTGCCTTTCACTCTGGATTCCTTTTCCCTTTCCCTCCATTGGTTCTTTTGTGTGTGTGTGTGTGTGTGTGTGTGTGTGTGTGTGTGTGTAATAAAGCTTTATTAAAGTATAAAGGAGATAGAGAAAGCTTCTGACATAGTCATCAGAAGGGGGCAGAAAGAGTACCCCCTTGCTAGTGTTAGCAGTGGAGTTATATACTCTCTAATGAATCAAAAGAATGTCTGGAGGTTGTAAAAAGACCTCACCAGACCTACTCCCATGATTTACATTTTAAAATCACAGGATTAGCCAGAAGGTTTAATCCAGAGACTGTCCTCAGGCAGGATACATTATTGTTATATAATCCTTGTAAAGACAGATCTACTCCCATAATTTACATTTTAAGATAACAGAATTAGCCGGAGGGTTTAATCCAGAGACTGTCCTCAGGCAGGATACATTGTTATATAATCCTAAGGAATGTAGAGAGAAAAGAAAAAAAAGTTTGTCCTTTCTTCTTCCTTGAGAATTCCAGACCCCTCTCTCCTTGGGGACCCCTAGACTTCTTATCAATCTGCCTAGCAAATGACTCTCTCTTTCCCCCCTTTTCTTTTAGGAGAATTATGTTGCCAAGGGAAAGGGGCGTCGTTTTCACTCCGTAGCTACTTCCTGCTGTTTAGGGGCGTGATCCCTAAATTGTTGAGGCAACATATTCTCCTAACCCTCATGTTGAGTGTCTCTGATCCAGGGGCCCCAAGTAATAGTTGGAGGAGGCTGTGGCACTCGTAGGAGCTTGGACAACCATTTGTAACTTAAAAGCTTTTAGATGGTTAGAAAACCCCATTATACAGTTACAGACGTAAGGCAAAATAGTCATTAAACCAAGTTAAAATCAAAATGAAAAGTCACATTATGTCCATAGTTACATCAGTCCATCTTAAGGTTGTTAGATGTCATCAGTTTAAGAAGAGGCATCACATATGATTGTTGTTGAAGGTATTCGCAGACTTGGAGAAAGTCTTTTCCTTGAAGTGGAGATGCCCACCACGGGAAGCCTTCCACTGATGAAGAGGGGAGCACTCTGCAGACCCAGCAGTTAGACCTGATTATGAAATGCAGCATAGGAGTGAGCCCAGGAAAGGAAGGCATTGTCTTGAGGATCAAACGGCAGACTCGGGATTTTTGGAGTCAGCAGAAGTAGGCTCACATAGATTATCAGGCCCATCAGAAAAGTACAAAGTCAGAGCATAGAAAGTAAAGACATAAAATGAAGTCACTTAGTTATGGTCAGGGTGCCACTTCTTAACTTGAGTGTGATGTATCCACGAATCAATTCCTGGCACTTTGACAGCTGTGGGAGAAGAAAGAATAACCTGGTAAGAGCCTTCCCAGAGGGGCTCAAGGATGGGCCCCCAGGCCCCAGTGTTTTTATGAGGACCTCGGCTCCTGGCTCAAATAGAGGCTTGCTTGACTCAGAGGCTGGATCAAGAGTCGTCTCCCGGAGTTCTGTTAATGCCTGTTGAAAAGCTGAGAGCTGAGTTACATAACTAGTTAATTCCAAGGCTTCAGGGTCTATAACAATGTCTGTGCATAAGAAAGGCCTTCCATAAATACATTCAAAGGGGGACAGTCCCTCCTTTTTTGGGGCCGTTTGAGCCCTCATTAAAGCTTTAATAGGGTAGGACTTTAATACAGTTGTCCTGCGTCTCTTGAGTTAATTTGCATAGATGTCTTTTGATAATGTCATTAGGTGTTTCAACCTTTCCTGAGGATTGGGGTCTCCAGGAACAGTGTAAGTGATATTCTATTCCTAGAGCTTTAGATACCCCCTGAGTTACAGCAGCTTTAAAGGCGGAGCCATTGTCACTCTGAAGGCTCCATGGCAGCCCAAACATGGGGATAATTTCATGGATTAAAATCTTTATAACCTCCTTAGCCTGTTCACTACGACAGGGAAAAGCCTCAATCCATCCAGTAAAAGTATCCACCCAAACTTGTAAGCAAGAATACCCATTAGCTTTTGAGTAAAATCAATTTCCCAGTCCTGTCCAGGATACTTTCCACTTCGTTGTAATCCAGATTTTGCTAGCTTTTCAGTCTTTATATAAACTTATAGCTGAAACTCAGCAGGCCCAAACCGACAAACTGGTTTGGTCTCTAGATACTCAAAAGGCTTTTAAGGTTCTTCAGACTGCTCTCCTGCAAGCTCCCGCTCTGAGCTTGCCCACAGGGTCAGAATTTAATTTGTTTGTCACTGAAAGAAAAGGTATGGCCTTGGGAGTTTTGACAGAACCCTGAGGGCCTCACCAGCAGCCTATTGCTTATCTAAGCAGAAAATTAGATATAGTTTCACGTGGGTGGCCCCACTGCCTAAGAGTAATTGGGGCAGTGGCTTTATTAGCACCTGAAGCTTTAAAAAATAATTAATGGACAAAACCTTACTGTGCTGACTTCTCATGATATGAGTGGAATCTTAAATTCTAAGGTTAATATTTGGATGACAGACAGTAGGCTTCTTAAATATCAGTCATTGGTGTTATAGAAGGACCAGTAACTAAGCTTAAAGTTTGTGGAAATTTAAATCCTGCCACTTTCCTTCCTGAGAAGGAAAATGAAACACCTGATCACGATTGTTCCCAGTTCCTAACTTTAAACCATGCAGCTCGGAAACATCTAATAAATACCCCATTAGACAATCCTGACATGGAAATATTTACAGGAGGCAGTTCTTTTGTTCGAGATGGAAAGCGTAAAGCAGGTTATGCAGTGGTGACTGCTGAACAGGTTTTAGAAGCAAAATCTCTCCCTCAGGGAACCAGTGCTCAGTTAGCGGAGCTTGTGGCTCTGACCCGAGCTCTAGAGTTAAGCAAAGGGCAGCGGGTAAATATCTACACTGATTTTAAGTATGCTTATTTGACTTTACATGCTCACGCTGCAGTATGGAAAGAAAGACAGTTTAAAACAACAACAGGAGAATCTATTTAACATTTCAAAGAGATCGAGAGACTTTTAATTGCTATATATTGTCCTAAAGAAGTAGCTGTTATGCATTGCAAAGGGCACAGCAGAGATGAGAGTAAAGTAACCTGAGGTAATCAGCTGGCTGACTGTCAAGCCAGAAAAGCAGCACTTTAGGAAACCCCTTCACTGAAGACGCCTTTGATCTGGACAGGTCCTGTGGAACAGGAAAAACCACAATATACTGAGGAAGAATTAGAAAGATATGAAAAAAGAGGAGCAAAGATTACTGATAAAGGGTGGTTACAGTCTGAGGATGGATGATTAATAATTCCTGAAAATGCTCAATGGAAAATTCTTAAAGGTTTACACCAGAGTTTTCATTTGGGTGTAAAGAGTACTTACCAGATAGATGGCTTCTCATTTGTTTGAAGGTAAAAATGTAATGAAAACTTTAAAGAACATTATCAAAAGGTATGAGGTTTGTCAGAAAAATTACCCAAAGACTGAAAACTTCCATTGGTTCTTTTTTTTTTTAATTAGTTTATTTATCTATTTTTTTAACTTTACAATATTGTATTTGTTTTGCCATACATTGACATGAATCCACCATGAGTGTACATGTATTCCCTTTCCAGAACCCCTCTCCCACCTCCCTCCCCATCCCATCCCTCCAGGTCATCCCGGTGCACCAGCCCTGAGCACCCTGTATCATGCGTCGAACCTGGACTGGCGATTTCTTTCACATATGATAATTTACATGCTTCAATGCCATTCTCCCATATCATCCTGCCCTCGCTCTCTCACATAGAGTCCATAATACTGTTCTATTTATCTGTGTCTCTTTTGATGTCTCACATACAGGGTTATCTTTACCGATTAACTAAATACCATATATATGTGTTAGTATACTGTATTGGTGTTTTTCTTTCTGGCTTACTTCACTCTGTATAATAGGCTCCAGTTTCATCCACCTCATTAGAACTGATTCGAATGTATTCTTTTTAATGGCTGAGTAATAGTCCATTGTGTTTATGTACCACAGCTTCCTTATCCATTCATCTGCTGATGGGCATCTAGGCTGCTTCCACGTCCTGGCTATTATAAACAGTGCTGGGATGAACATTGGGTTCTTGACCGTGGTTCTCTCGCAGGAGATCCGGCGCCTTGACCAGAGGGGTGTGGCCCTCCCATCTGAACCGGCTCCAGACCCGCCCTCCTAGCAGCCTGGGAAGATGCGGCAGCTCAAGGGGAAGCCCAAGAAGGAGACGTCCCGGGATAAGAAGGAGCGGAAGCAGGCCATGCAGGAGGCGCGGCGGCAGATCACCACGGTGGTGCTGCCCACGCTGGCCGTGGTGGTGCTGCTCATCGTGGTGTTCGTGTACGTGGCCACGCGCCCCGCCAGCACCGAGTGAGAGCGCAGAAGAACGGCCTGTATGCGCAGAGTTTCCTGAGCTCTGAGCAGGGGCCCCCTGTCTTCTCTGGTCTGTGACTTGATTCAAGTTTCTCCACTTTTCTCGGGAAGGGAATAGGGAACGTTTTATCAGTGAATGTGCCATACACCTTATGGTCCACTTCATGTGCCTTTCAGACTTCAAAGCCGTGTGTGTGTGTGTGTGTGTGTGTGTGTGTGTGTGTTTCTCTCCTCCAGTCGATGTCAACAGCTTCACCTGGTGAGAGGAGTCGTCTCTGGGTCAAGATCAGTTGGGATCAGAGCTTCTTACCCCATCCCTGTTGCTTTGAACATGACTCTTTCCTACACGTGTTCACGATTTCCGAAGGGACTGTAATCTTCTCTGTGCATCATGTGATTTGAAATATATGTCAACTCAAAAGTGAAATATTTATTTTTTGAATAAAGGAGATAATAGCCTTAAACTGGACGTTTGTCTTGTTTTGCCAGGAGGTGGTCTTTGCTCTCCGGGGACCACAAGAAAGTGTTGTCTGTCTGTGGGGGTCCTCCCCCTGGCTGGGCAGTGTCCCTCTGGCCTCCAGTCCCCTGGGCTTTGTCCACCTTGCCCTTCATTCCCTACTGTGAATCACTTTCAATAAAATCATGCTATTTGACTGGCTCGTTTTAAGATTGAGAGATTCTCTAGAGGGCCAGAAAGGAGGCATTAATGGGTCTGTTACAGCGAAATAAGAGTTGTCCACAAGCGCTTTAGACACCGGTGAGCAAAGAGTACCACAGACCTGGACTTGGAGGTCCAGGTCAGGCTTTGTTCTGTTCCAGCAGAGGGGCCGCCGGGCACAATCCAGCTGTGTTCTGGGTGCAGATTGGCCGTGCTGGACAGGTTGCTTCATTGTATTCCACGGGCATCGTCCGCCATCCTGCCTGCTGGATGCAGCGGGCCCCTTTCTAAGGTCAGATGCATGGCAGCTGTTCCAAGGGTGTCTGTTCCCTGGTCACTGCTGACTGGGGGAGGTTTGTGGGGAGAGAAGCACTTGTTTAACCTCGCAGGCTGCATGGCTCGCTCCCTGACTGTGAAGGCGTATTCTGGGGACGTGCAGCCTCTTGGAGCGAGTCTCTCAGACGACGAAGCAGCTGCTGGAAGGAAGGGCTCCAGCTGAAGCTCCGTGTGCCTCTGAGGGAGACCTGTGTCGTGGCCCTGGAAAAAGATTTGCTAAAGTCTTTATCAAATGCAGAGGCTGCTGGCATCAAGTTCCTCTTAGGTTTCTCTTTTGCTCCCCTTCTCTGGTTCTCAGAGGAGCCTCAGAGCTTGTTGGTCTGGGGACGCCTGGAGGCTGTCGCCCCCAGGACGCTCACGGGGGCAGGAGGCAGAGGCACAGCACCCCCCACGGCGGCCTTGGTCCAGGACATGCCGGGCTCCACGACCGCCCAAAGTGGTCCTGCGAAGCCCACGGAGGGCACCCCTTCTGCTCCTGAAGGAAGCCGGGGCTGTGCTGGGTCCCGGCCTTCCCAGCCCCCGGAGCTCGGTCTCCCTGTCTGTAACAGGAGGTCCAGGCACTCTCCGGGAAGGGACCTCTGGGGGAAACAAGGGTTTTAGAACCAGCCGGGGTCTTTTTTACAGGCTTTGCCACCAGAACCCTTCTGAGTCCACTTCTTCCTGTAAAAGTGGAGCTTATCTAGCCTCATAGGATTGCTGAGGAAGGAATCAATTGAAATAGTATATTTGTGATACCAAGTCTTAATGCCTGGGACCCAGTAGTTACTTGTAGTAATTGATTGTATTTGACATGTATTCATGTAATACAGGTCATGTATGTGTGCACATGTTATTTTCCATGTATTCACTGATTTCTCATACAGCCCTATAGGTAGGTACTGTTAGTGGTTGATTTTATAGGTGAGGAAATTGAGGTGCTGGTTTGATCCCTGGTTGGGGAACTAAGCTCACACATGCCTTGGGGCCAAAAAAAAAACAAAACATAAAACAGAAGCAATATTGTAACAAACTCAATAAAGACAAAAATCCACATCAAAAAAAAAAAAGCAAAAAACGTCCAGGTGACCTGGCTCCAAAGTCTATCCTCTTCATTGTGAAGATCTAGTGTATGTGTGTATGTGTGTGTGTTTGTGTGCTTAGCTGCTCGGTTGTGTTCAAATCTGCAACCCTATAGACTGTATCTCGCCAGGCTCCTATGTCCATGGGATTTTCCAGACAAGAATACTAGAGTGGTTGCCGTTTCCTCCTCCAGGGGATCTTCCTGATCCAAGGATTGAACCCATGTCTCTTGCATCTCCCGCATTGGCAGGTGGATTCTTTACTACTGCATCACCTGGGGAGCCCTGTGAAGATCTATTACCTCTTAATAAACACTAATTTCCTCCTGTTCACTCTCCGAGCCTAAAGCAAGCTTTCCTGCCCAAAACACGTGGACAGTCTTAGACGCCGTCTTTGGACCAACAGGCTGTTGTGATTCAGCTTTATCCACCGAGTGTCTGATACCTGCTCAATCGCTCACCCTCATGGTGATGGAAGAGAAAAGCCTGTTCCACAGGCTCCTCATGAAAGCGTCTTCGTGCTCGTGCTTAGGACATTTCAGGGGTGACGTGAGAAGAACGTGGGGTTTGGGAAGCAAGGACTGAGTCCTCCCCCGCCCCCTTGCTAGCCAGGTGACCTTGGTCATCCATGACATGAGCTGCAGCTGCCCACTGTATCAGGCAGGGTCATGTTACTACTGATGCAGAGGGTGTTGAGGGGATGCCTGGGAACAGAAGGGTATGGCACTGGGCCTTGCACACGTGAATGCTCAGTAAACAGCCCTTTCTTTCTTTCCTTGTCAGTGTGCTCAAACCCCCCAGGGCATGCCTGGAGGCCAGCCTCCCGGGCACCACGTGTCACCCTGATAACAGAGCCTTGAGGTGCTTCTGGCTCTTCCCTTCACCCACTGCTTTCTCTATATTGTCCATCTGGAGGCCTGGTGGACTCGTCCTGGGTTTTCAGTGAAGGCAGTTACCAGGCGGGCTTGGTGAAAGCCGGCTGAGAATGGATGCCTGAAAGTGAACACAGCTTTGATGTGAGCCCCCTCCTGGCAGTTTACTCGGGACTTGCTGGGTGGAACTGAACAGTTCTCAGGGTAAATGGTACTCTCCTGTGGAGGCACTGGGTAATGATTTGAGACAGCTTCTAAATTATGCCCAGTTATTCAACAGCTTCAAAACTAAGCAGAATGGTTTATTAGGAGTTTCACAGAAAGTCATGCTGTGGCTCTGCAGCAGGATCTGGGGCTTTTGGTTTCTGGGATCCTCATTTCTGAGTCTAAGGTTTCTCAAAGAGCAAATTCCAAAAGAGGAGTCAGGTTAGAAACAGGAATAGAGGCCATTGTTAGGGACTTCTTCGGTGGTCCAGTGGTTCAGACTCCTTGCTTCCAGTGCAGGGGCTGTGGATTTGATCCCTTTTTGGGGAACTAAGATCCCGCATGCCACATCGTGAGCCAAAGTAAACCCCCCAAAACCCACTGTCATTGGTTTGAAAGGTGTTATTTGATGTGTTTTAAGAAAGTTGTGTGGGCTTTATCCCAGGAATGCAAGGTTTCTTTAACATCCGCAAATCAATCAATGTAATACGCCACATTAACAAATTGAAAGATAAAAACCATATGATTATCTCAATAGATGCAGAAAAAGCCTTTGACAAAATTCAACATCCATTTATGATAAAAACCCTCCAGAAAGCAGGAATACAAGGAACATACCTCAACATAATAAAAGCTATATATGACAAACCCACAGCAAACATTATCCTCAATGGTGAAAAATTGAAAGCATTTCCCCTAAAGTCAGGAACAAGGCAAGGATGCCCACTTTCACCACTACTATTCAACATAGTTTTGGAAGTTTCGGCCACAGCAATCAGAGCGGAAAAAGAAATAAAAGGAATCCAGATAGGAAAAGAAGAAGTAAAACTCTCACTGTTTGCAGATGACATGATCCTCTACATAGAAAACCCTAAAGATTCTACCAGAAAATTACTAGAGCTAATCAATGAATATAGTAAAGTTGCAAGATATAAAATTAACACACAGAAATCCCTTGCATTCCTATACTCCAATAATGAGAAAACAGAAAGAGAAATTAAGGAAACAATACCATTCACCACTGCAATAAAAAGAATAAAATACTTAGGAATATATCTGCCTAAAGAAACAAAAGACTTATATATAGAAAACTATAAAATACTGATGAAAGAAATCAAAGAGGACACAAACAGATGGAGAAATATACCGTGTTCATGGATTGGAAGAATTAATATAGTGAAAATGAGTATACTACCCAAAGCAATCTATAGATTCAATGCAATCCCTATCAAGCTACCAATGGTAATTTTCACAGAACTAGAACAAATCATTTCACAATTTGTATGGAAATATAAGAAACCTCAAATAGCCAAAGCAATCTTGAGAAAGAAGAATGGAACTGGAGGAATCAACCTGCCTGACTTCAGGCTCTACTACAAAGCCACAGTCATCAAGACAGTATGGTACTGGCACAAAGAAATATAGATCAATGGAACAAAATAGAAACAAAATAGAAAGCCCAGAGGTAAACCCACGCACCTATGGACACCTTATCTTCGACAAAGGAGGCAAGAATATACAATGGAGAAAAAACAGGAGGGCGGGGCTAAGATGGCGGAGGAATAGGACGGGGAGACCACTCTCTCCTCCACAAATTTATCGAAAGAACATCTGAACGCTGACCAAACTTCACAAAACTACTTCTGAAGGCTGGCTGAGGACGTCAGGCTTCCACAAAAACAGCGCATTATCTTCAAAAGAGGTAGGAGAAATTATAAAAGATAAAAAGAGAGACAAAAGAGTTAGGGACGGAGACCCGTCCCGGGGAGGGAGTCGTAAAAGAGGAGGAATTTCCAAGCACCAGGAAACCCTCTCACCGGCGGGTGTGGGGGAGGATTTCTTATCTCGGAGGGCAACGTAACTGGGAGGAAAAAATAAATAAAATCCACAGATTACGTGCCTAAAGCAACTCCCAGCAAAGAACCCCAGACGCTCGCATCATCCGCCACCAGCAAGTGGGGGCTGAACGGAGAGGAGCGGGCGGCACTGCCTAGGGTAAGGACCGGGCCCGAGTGCCCCGAGGGCAATCTGAGGGAGCTAACGTGAGATAGTAACCTAAACTGTGGGACAGCGAGAGAGAGAGAACTATCCCGCGAAAAGCCCAACTCTAAGGCACTGCCGGCCCGCTCACAGAACAAAGGACTAAGCGATACCAGAGGAGAGCTAGCCGGCTGCGGACCGTCCCATCCCCCGCCGGACACAGCGGGCAGGCAGGGCCCGCCAGAGCCGGAAAGGGGCAAACTCGGCTCCAGAGAGGGCACCCCCTACCAAACTGCAAACAGGCTCCCAGTTTCTAAGCAAAGACTGCCTGAGATCCCGGAGGGTCGACAGCTGCCGGGAGGGTCGCAGCCAGAGACCAGCTCCCCAGAACCGACACAAAGCACACCGGAGCTGGGCGCGCCCGTAAACCGAGGCGGGGACCAGGGAGGTGATAAGCCGCACCGCCCCAACAGGGGAGAGCGCGTTCGCCAAACTCCTGGCCGCCGGGGCAGCTCCGACCGGGAACGGCACAAGCCGCGGGCGAAACTGAGTCTGCACCTTTGTGGAGTAACCGGGAGCCTGAACCTGAGCGGCTTAGACCTGGGAAGTGCACGCAGCTCAGGGCCCGCTCCCCGGCCGAGTAACCTGAAGCCTGAGCAGGGTAGACGGGGAAAGCACACATGCCGTGAGCGGGAGCGAACCCAGTGCAGCCGAGACACTGCGAGCTTACCACACACACGCCAGATTTGCAGTGTTCCTTCCTCCCCACAGCACGATTGAACAAGCGAACCTAAAGAGATCACCTCCACCGCTTTGTTGCAGGGCGGAAATTAGATACTGAAGAGATCTCCAAACAGAAGCCAAATAAACAGAGGGAAGCGCTTTGGAAGGGACAGGCCAACAGATTAAAATCCCTGTAGTTAATACCGACTGCATTGAAAAGGACCTATAGATCTTGAAAAGTATAAGCAGGAATAAGGATCTATCTAAAACTGAGCAGATCCCACACTGCTCACAACAGCTCCAGAGAAAGTCCGGGATATATATATTTTTTACTATTATTATTTTTTTTTATTTTTTATTTTTTAATTAAAAAAATTTTTTTTTCTCTTCTTTCCTTTTTCTTCAAGTCCTCTATTACACTTTTAACTTTCATTTTCATAACCCACTATTAACTTGCAAAAAAAAAAACCCCTATTTTTGAAGCAAACTACATACATATATCTTATACCTTTTGTGTTTTCTTTTTTTTAATGTTTTTTTTCCTGTTTTACTTCTTTTTACTGTTTCTTTTTTTACTGTTTTACCGTTTTTTTTTTCTTTTTACACGGTTTCCTTTTTTTTCTTTCTTTTTTTTTAGATTGTAAGTTTTATAAGAGTCTAACCTCTACTCTAGATTTTTAATCTTTGTTTTACGTATTTGATATCAATTTTGTACATTTAAGAACCCAATCTTTAGGACCCATTTTTACTCAGGAGTGTGATCACTGGCCTGATCACTCTCTCCCCCTATTGATGCTCTTTCTTCTCCCTCAGGGAACCTCTATCTCCCACCCTCCTCCTTCTCTTCTCAACCCAATTCTGTGAATCTCTGAGGGTGTTCTGGGTACCGGAGAACACCTCAGGAACAGGATACTGCCCAGATCTCTCTCTCCCCTCTTGATTCCTCCCTTTCTACTCATGCTCACCTCTGTTACCTTCCTCCCCCCTCTCTATGTATCTCTGTGAATCACTCTGAGGGTTCCAAACTGTGGAAAGCACAGAGGGAAGTGCTTACTGGCTAGATTGCTCTCTCCACATTTGAATTCCCCTCTTCCCCTCCTGGTCACCTCAACCTCCCCCCCCCCACCTCATCTCTCCATGTAACTCAGTGAACCTTTCTGGGTATCCCTCACTGTGGAGAATCTTTTCACCATTAACCTAAAAGTTTTATTATTGAGGCTGTATGGAAGGAGAAGTCTTGAGGCTACTGCAAGAATAAGACTGAAAGCCAGGGGAAACATTAATTAATAAGAGACCATCCAATAGCCTACATAAATACACTGAAACCAAGCTCCACCCAAGAGACAATAAGTTCCAGAGCAAGACATACCACGCAAATTCTCCAGCAACGCAGGAACATAGACCTGAGCATCAATATACAGGCTGCCCAGAGGCACACCAAATCCATAGACATCTCAAAAATTAATACTGGTCACTCCATTGCACTCTAGAGAGCAGAAATCCAGCTCCACCCACCAGAACACCGACACAAGCTCCCCCAACCAGGAAGCCTTGACAAGCCACCTGTCCAACCCCAACCGCAGTGAGGAAGCTCCACAACAAAGAGGAACTTCATAGTACCAGAATACAGAAGGGCCACGCCTAACACAGCAATCTAAACAAGATGAAAAGGCAGAGAAATACTCAGCAAGTAAAGGAAAATGAGAAATGCCCACAAAGCCAAACAAAAGAGGAGGAGATAGGGAATCTATCTGAAAAAGAATTTAGAATAATGATAATAAAAATGATCCAAAATCTTGAAAGCAAAATGGAGTTACAGATAAATAGCCTGGAGACAAAGATTGAGAAGATGCAAGAAATGTTTATCAAGGACTTAGAAGAAATAAAAAGGAGTCAATATAGAATGAATAATGAAATAAAGGAGATAAAAGACACTCTGGAGGGAACCAACAGTAGAATAACGGAGGCAGAAGATAGGATAAGTGAGGTAGAAGATAGAATGATGGAAATAAATGAAGCAGAGAGGAAAAAAGAAAAAAGAATCAAAAGAAATGAGGAAAACCTCCGGGACCTCTGGGACAATATGAAACGCCCCAACATTTGAATCATAGGAGTCCCAGAAGAAGAAGATAAAAGGAAAGGCCATGAAAAAATACTCGAGGAGATAATAGTTGAGAATTTCCCTAAATTGAGGAAAGAAATAGTCACAGAAGTCCAAGAAACCCAGAGAGTTCCAAACAGGATAAACCCAAGGCGAAACACCCCAAGACACATATTAATCAAATTAACAAAGATCAAACACAAAGAACAAATATTAAAAGCAGCAAGGGAAAAACAACAAATAATACACAAGGGGATCCCCATAAGGATAACAGCTGATCTTTCAATAGAAACCCTTCAGGCTAGAAGGGAATGGCAGGACATACTTAAAGTAATGAAAGAGAATAATCTACAACCCAGATTACTGTACCCAGCAAGGATCTCATTCAGATATGAAGGAGAATTCAAAAGCTTTACAGACAAGCAAGAGCTGAGGGAATTCAGCACCACCAAACCAGCTCTCCAGCAAATGCTAAAGAATCTTCTCTAAACAGGAAACACAGAAAGGATGTTTCAACACGAACTCAAAACAACAAAGTAAATGGCAACGGGATCATACTTATCAATAATTACCTTAAATGTAAATGGGTTGAATGCCCCAACCAAAAGACAAAGGCTTGCTGAATGGATACAAAAACAAGACCCCTATATATGCTGTCTACAAGAGACCCACCTCAAAACTAGGGACACACACAGGCTGAAAGTGAAAGGACGGAAAAACATATTTCATGCAAACGGAGACCAAAAGAAAGCAGGAGTCGCAATACTCATTTCAGATAAAATAGACTTTAAAATAAAGGATGTGAAAAGGGACAAAGAAGGACACTACATAAAGATCAAAGGATCAATTCAAGAAGAAGACGTAACAATCATAAATATATATGCACCCAACATAGGAGCACCACGATATATAAGGCAAATACTAACAAGTATGAAAGGGGAAATTAACAATAACACAATAATAGTGGGAGACTTTAATACTCCACTCACGCATATGGATAGATCAACTAAACAGAAAATTAACAAGGAAACACAAACTTTAAATGATACAATAGACAAATTAGATTTAATTGATATTTACAGGACTTTCCACCCCAAAACAATCAATTTTACCTTTTTCTCAAGTGCACATGGAACTTTCTCCAGGATAGATCACATCCTGGGCCATAAATCTAGCCTTGGTAAATTCAAAAAAATTGAAACCATCCCAGCCATCTTCTCTGACCACAATGCAGTAAGATTAGACCTCAATTACAGGAAAAAAACTATTAAAAATTCCAACATATGGAGGCTAAACAACACGCTTCTGAATAACCAACAAATCACACAAGAAATCAAAACAGAAATAAAATTATGCATAGAAACGAATGAAAATGAAAACACAACAACCCAAAACCTATGGGACACTGTAAAAGCAATACTAAGGGGAAGGTTCATAGCAATACAGGCGTACCTCAAGAAACAAGAAAAAAATCAAATAAATCAACTAACTCTACACCTAAAGCAACTAGAGAAGGAAGAAATGAAAAACCCCAGGGTCAGTAGAAGGAAAGAAATCTTAAAAATTAGGGCAGAAATAAATGCAAAAGAAACAAAAGAGACCATAGCAAAAATCAACACAACTAAAAGCTGGTTTTTCGAGAAGATAAACAAAATTGACAAGCCATTAGCCAGACTCATCAAGAAACAAAGGGAGAAGAATCAGATCAACAAAATTAGAAATGAAAATGGAGAGATCACAACAGACTCCACAGAAATACAAAGGATCATAAGAGACTACTACCAACAGCTATATGCCAATAAAATGGACAACTTGGAATAAATGGACAAATTCTTAGAAAAGTATAACCTTCCAAAACTGAACCATGAAGAAATAGAAGATCTTAACAGACCCATCACAAGCACGGAAATCGAAACTGTAATCAGAAATCTTCCAGCAAACAAAAGCCCAGGACCAGACGGCTTCACAGCGGAATTCTACCAAAAATTTAGAGAAGAGCTAACACCTATCCTACTCAAACTCTTCCAGAAAATTGCAGAAGATGGTAAACTTCCAAACTCATTCTATGAGGCCACCATCACCCTAATTCCAAAACCAGACAAAGATGTCACAAAAAAGGAAAACTACAGGCCAATATCACTGATGAACATAGATGCAAAAATCCTTAATAAAATTCTAGCAAACAGAATCCAACATCATATTAAAAACATCATACATCATGACCAAGTGGGCTTTATCCCAGGAATGCAAGGTTTTTTTAACATCTGCAAATCAATCAATGTAATACACCACATTAACAAATTGAAAGAAAAAAACCATATGGTTATCTCAATAGATGCAGAAAAAGCCTTTGACAAAATTCAACATCCATTTATGATTAAAACCCTCCAGAAAGCAGGAATAGAAGGAACATATCTCAACATAATAAAAGCTATATATGACAAACCCACAGCAAACATTATCCTCAATGGTGAAAAATTGAAAGCATTTCCCCTAAAGTCAGGAACAAGGCAAGGATGCCCACTTTCACCACTACTATTCAACATAGTTTTGGAAGTTTTGGCCACAGCAATCAGAGCGGAAAAAGAAATAAAAGGAACACAGATAGGAAAAGAAGAAGTAAAACTCTCACTGTTTGCAGGTGACATGATCCTCTACATAGAAAACCCTAAAGACTCTACTAGAAAATTACTAGAGTTGGTCAATGAATATAGTAAAGTTGCAGGATATAAAATTAATACACAGAAATCCCTTGCATTCCTATACTCCAATATTGAGAAAACAGAAAGAGAAATTATGGAAACAATACCATTCACCATTGCAACAAAAAGAATAAAATACTTAGGAATATATCTACCTAAAGAAACAAAAGACTTATATATAGAAAACTATAAAACACTGATGAAAGAAATCAAAGAGGACACAAACAGATGGAGAAATATACCGTGTTCATGGATTGGAAGAATTAATATAGTGAAAATGAGTATACTACCCAAAGCAATCTATAGATTCAATGCAATCCCTATCAAGCTACCAATGGTATTTTTCACAGAACTAGAACAAATCATCTCACAATTTGTATGGAAATATAAGAAACCTTGAATAGCCAAAGCAATCTTGAGGAAGAAGAATGGAACTGGAGGAATCAACCTGCCTGACTTCAGGCTCTACTACAAAGCCACAGTCATCAAGACAGTATGGTACTGGCACAAAGATAGAAATATAGATCAATGGAACAAAATAGAAAGCCCAGAGATAAACCCACGCACATATGGACACCTTATCTTCGACAAAGGAGGCAAGAATATACAATGGAGAAAAGACAATCTCTTTAACAAGTGGTGCTGGGAAAACTGGTCAACCACTTGTAAAAGAATGAAACTAGAACACTTCCTAACACCGTACACAAAAATAAACTCAAGATGGATTAAAGATCTAAACGTAAGACCAGAAACTATAAAACTCCTAGAGGAAAACATAGGCAAAACACTCTCCGACATAAATCACAGCAGGATCCTCCATGACCCACCTCCCAGAATATTGGAAATAAAAGCAAAAATAAACAAATGGGACCTAATTAAAATTAAAAGCTTTTGCACAACAAAGGAAACTATAAACAAGGTGAAAAGACAGCCTTCAGAATGGGAGAAAATAATAGCAAATGAAGCAACAGACAAACAATTAATCTCAAAAATATACAAGCAACTTCTGCAACTGAATTCCCGAAAAATAAACGACCCAATCAAAAAGTGGGCCAAAGAACTAAACAGACATTTCTCCAAAGAAGACATACAGATGGCTAACAAACACATGAAAAGATGCTCAACATCACTCATTATTAGAGAAATGCAAATCAAAACCACAATGAGGTATCATTTCACACCAGTCAGAATGGCTGCTATCCAAAATTCTACAAGCAATAAATGCTGGAGAGGGTGTGGAGAAAAGGGAACCCTCTTACACTGTTGGTGGGAATGCAAACTAGTACAGCCACTATGGAGAACAGTGTGGAGATTCCTTAAAAAACTGGGAATAGAACTGCCATATGACCCAGCAATCCCACTGCTGGGCATATACACCGAGGAAACCAGAATTGAAAGAGACGCGTGTACCCCAGTGTTCATCGCAGCCCTGTTTACAATAGCCAGGACATGGAAGCAACCTAGATGTCCATCAGCAGACGAATGGATAAGGAAGCTGTGGTACATATACACAATGGAATATTACTCAGCCATTAAAAAAAATACATTTGAATCGGTTCTACTGAGATGGATGAAACTGGAGCCCATTATACAGAGTGAAGTAAGCCAGAAAGAAAAACACCAATACAGTATACTAATGCATATGTATGGAATTTGAGAGATGGTAACGATAACCCTATATGCGAGACAGAATAAGAGACACAGATGCATGGAACAATTTTATGGACTCTGAGGGAGAAGGTGAGGGTGGGACGTTCTGGGACAATAGCATTGAAACATGTATATTATCATATGTGAAACAGAACACCATTCCATGTTCGATGCATGAGACAAATGCTCAGGGCTGGGGCAATGGGATGACCCAGAGGGATGGGATGGGGAGGGAGTTGGGAGGGGGGTTCAGGATGGGGAACACACGTAAACCCATGGCTGATTCATGTCAATGTATGGCAACAACTACTACAATATTGTAAAGTAATTAGCCCCCATCTAAAATAAATAAATTTATTAAAAAAAAAAAAAGAAAAGAAAAAAAAAGAAAGTTGTACCAAGATGTGTCTGTGTATCTGCTGGTTCTAAAGTCGCCCCTTTAATTCCTGCCCAGCTGGTTCAAAGATAGAGCGGCACATGCCCCCTTCCCTCGTGCATCCTTCATGAGCCACCAGGAGGGAAGCAGGAGGCCAGACTGATCTATAAGACGGAGATGGTTTTTAACACCTGCTTCAGGGTTGTTTAGGACTGTGAAAGAGATGATTGTCCTTCTCTTTTCCCCCAAAGGATCTTAACATCATTATTTACTTGCTAGAGGCAGAGAAAGAAGGACATCTCTTGAAATTATAGCTCTTAGATATCAATTTTGGAAGTCTGCCATCACATACATGTGTGTGGATGTATGTGTATGTGTGTGTGTACATGAATATGTTTATCTTTTATAGCTCCATATTGAAAATGCCCCCAATGCTCAGTCACCTGAAGTCTGTTTTGCTTCTCTGTTTTTTTAGATTTTTTTGATGTGGACCATTTTTAAAGTCTGTATTGAACTTGATACAATATTGCTTCTGTTTTTTGTGTTTTGGGCATTTTGGCTGTGAGGCCTGTGGGATCTCAGCTCCCCGACCAGGGATTGAACCCCACCCCCCAACTCTGCACTGGAAGGCAGAGTCACAACCTCTGGATCTCCAGGGAAGTCCCTATCTACTTTACTTTGAATACTTTTTATTTTAGGAACCAAGTTTAATTCTATGTTCTCTACAGTATTTGCCACAGACTTGCTTCAACATTAAAAATGAGATACAGAATCTTTGGATCAAGGAAATATATGAGTAGCTTCCTCCTGATCCTTCCAGAATATCTGTACTAGGATTGCGTAGGCGCTTGCACGTACTCTGAAGTCCTGTCCTACCTGCCCCGTGCTTCAAAGACCAGGGAAGCACAGTTGTGAACCTGTGTCCTGCCTCACCCACTCTGTTAGGCATCTTTGTGTCTTGCAGTATCCAGGCTGTCCGCTGTTGTTCTGAGTATTTGCTCATTACTCTACAAGGCAAATGTTTCTAACTTCAGTGTATTCCAGCTGGGTCATCCATATTATCTCCCCACCTGCCAGGTCTGTGGAAAGGAGCCAGTCTTTTCAAAAAGCTTTTAATCTCTTGAGCTGTTGAGTAATAACTTCAGGAAGGTAGGCCAGCGGGAACTTTGAGTGCTCAGTGATGCCATGGTTAAGGGTCTATGCTTCCTTTGTTCACTTCCCCATCGTATAGAAGGCTGTCTGTCTTTGAACCCTCCCAGGAAGGAAACTTCTCCAGCCTGTGACTGTTCCCTTTTCTAATTGGAACAAGGCACAGCTAGCTACATGGATCACAGCCACTGTTTCAGAGAGCACAGTGAGCTTTTTGGGGTTAGGCCCAACTCCCAAGGCATCACCTTCTTTGGACTGGAACAAATTCAGAAGTCCATAATGAGCTCCTCCTGCAAGGCCCTCCACCTGGAGTTACTTCTACCTCCAACTGTATTAGAGCTTCCTTGAAAGTCTTTCCATCTAGTTCCTTCACCTAGATTCTCCAGAGACATTGAAATTCCCTGCCAGGTTGGGTTTTCAAAGATGTAGTAATATCCACAAAAGACATATTTAAAGCCAAAGTATAGTAAAGACTGACAAATAAAAAGATGGAAAAAATACATGTCAACAGATTGAACAAAAGCCATGGCGGTAATCTTAACATTAGCAAAACAATTACAAGATGAATATGCTGTAAGGGGCAAAGGGTGTCATATATTATTAGTAACAAATGATATTATGATCATGGATATGTATGTAGCTGCCAATATAGCATCAAAATATATAAAGCAAGTGACTACAATCGACTAGAAAGAAGTCAACAGTTTTAATTGGAGATTTTAAGTGGCTAGATCAAAAGCTGAAAAAAACAAAGACACAGATTTGAGTTACAATATTAACAAACTTGATCTAATAGATAAATATAGATCTTTTCATTCAAGAGAGAATAAACAGTTTTTAAGAGCACACATGGGACAGAAATAAAAATTAGCTTAAAAAATTTCAAATTTGATGAAAAAGATAAACCCAGAGATTCAAGAATGTATAACAATTTCAAGAAGACCACAGTTAGGCATCTCAAGGTCAGATTTGTAAATAAGGTAACCATCGAAAGGTAAGAGTATAAAATTTTTTTTGAATGATCAGAGCACATACATAAACAAAACAGTCATATATAGGAAGTTATTTTAAAACATCAGTGGAAAGACCATGTGTCATGTAAAATATGATGAAAAAAAATAAGACCAAACAGCTGTCATGTCTGTAAATGTAAATGGTCCAAATACACTTAAAGAAAAGACTCAAACTGGATTACAAGGAAAATCCAAGTATACGCTATATAAAAAAGATACACCTTGAAGTGATTCAGAACAGCTGATGGGCAAAAAGTATGATATATCAGTGATACATGTGGAAATAATGCCATTCAAGGAGTGCTGAGAGGAACGTTTACAGCTTTAAATACTTATATCCGTAATCATGAAAAAATGACATTGTCAGAGAAACAAAAGGGAGGCAGTGTTTACAATCTCACTGTTACAGGTGGATCGTAGCAAAAACCTGAGAGAAAGGACACATGATGATGAAGTATATAATTCACAATGAAGATACAAAAGTTATAGATATGTATAAAATCACATTTTTCTCATCAAAAATTACAGGAACTACAAAGGCTGATAGAAGCCTATTAGTATTAATAAGTGGAGACTTTAGTTCACCATTTTCAGCTCATGACAGGGCAAGTAAATAAAAAATAAGGATTTAGAAGACCCAAACCACATAATAAAATATCAATAAATCTGACATATCAAATTCTGTCTCTAAAAACAGAGGCTGTCTTTTCAAGTTCCAGAAACATTTACAAAATTTATGTACGTCTACTTCCTGTAAATGATGAGCTCTGAGATGAGAAGGTGCCCAATAAGCACTTTTGAACAAGTGAAAGAACACAGCGCACAAAAGGGAAAAATATAAATGGTCAGTAAGGCCACCAGGGGAAAGGCACAGCTTTGTAAACAGAGGTATTCCTGTTCAAATAATAAAAGAATACCGTTTTACCTGTCAGACTGGCAAAACACAAAAACCAACATGCTCTAAATCCTTGCTTTGTATATATAAATGCATACCCAGATACTGTGTCAACTCTGCGAAATGTCAAGCAGAACAGATAACATGGACGGTTCTTCCCCGTTCCTGATCCTCCCATGCAAGCGTCCAAGGTGAGCCCTGCCCCTGCGGTAACATACTGGCTGCATTAGGTCCCGTTCTCACTGCCCCTTTACCTCATCAGGGGCCGCAGGCAGGACGGCGTGTTCCCCCGGTAGGCTCACAGCTGCGCGTGTATGTGCTTAGCTGCTGTCATGTCCGACTCTGTGACCCCATGTCCTGTAGCCCGCCCGGCTCCTCTGTCCATGGAATTCTCCGGGCAAGAACACTGGAGTGGGTTGCCATTTCCTACTGCAGGGGATCTTCCCAACCCTGGGACTGAACTTGAGTCTCCTGCATCTCCTGCATTGCAGGTGGATTCTTTGCCTGCTGAGCCACTGGGGAAGCCCAGGCCCACCGCTGGGGACCACCCGTTTCTGAAGAGCCCCCAGGAACTCCCTGCTGAGCTGCCCTCACCCAGCACGTCGAGACTGGAGCTCTGCCCCAAGGGAGTGTGTCCCCCGCACTGGCATTTACCCTGTTACTGACACGTCAGGTTGCTACATGGAACTCAGAGCACATTTTCACAAAGCAATAAAGGTGTGTATTTTATGGTTAAATTTCTATAACACCTCACAAAAAACTATTTGAATTTCAGAAACTTAGAGCCAAAAGACCCATCTATAGAAATTACTGGTTCAATCTCCTGCCTCTTCCTATAACACCCTGATCCATTCTGATGAAGTATCTACGATTAGTAGAGTGTACAGCTGGGGAGGATGGGCCCCCAATCCTGGTATAATATTGACAAAACAAAAAGCAGGAGAAAAAGGATTTTGAAGAAGATGCCACATACAAATACTTCCTCCTTCAAGTTAGGCTTGGGATTTGACTTCCAGCCTTCTAGCCTAACCATCTCCGGTAAAGAGAACTCATCTCAGCTATATCTAGTATGGTCATTTGAGTCCATATGCTTGACGTAACCACGGGGCTGAGGGCCAAGAATGATGACAAACAAACAGAAAAAAAAAACAAAAGAATGATGACAAACCCAGATGTCATGTTAAACCCTTCCTGCCATTTTAATTCCTCATGTGTTGGCTCAGATTATGATGATTTAAATGAAGACCTCTGGCTAGTGATGGTGAGTCAAACACATGCTCTCTCCTGATGATAAGACAACAGTGAAGGAAAAAAAGAACTTCATCCCAGGATGAAGACAAAGTGAGCAGCTTCCCCCCCCTATATCTAGCACCAAGAATGTGTCAAGGAAGATCATAACCTTAAGATGGAAAAGTAAAGTGTCTTCTGCAGGTAATTTAATAGGCCCAGGAGAAAAGACCTAAGGCATGAATGTTGTCAAAGAGTGATCTACTTGGGATTAGCCTTCACAGCAGAGCCCTTGGTCGTAAGCTCCCCGAAGCCTCACCCATGAGCACAGAGCTTCCTGGTGCCCTACCCTTAAATGCAATCAGCTAAGGATCGCAATGCATCTCTCTCTTTTTTTTTTTCAGCTGTGCTTCATGACTTGAGGAAATCTTAGCTCCCTGACCCGGGATTGAACCTGGGCCACCGCAGTGAAAGCACGAGTGCCAACCGCTGGACTGTCAGGGAATTCCCCACAATACAATTTTTTAAGGAGAAGCCAACATAAATAATTACAGTGCGATACGAAGGAAACTGAGACCACAGTGAATGAATAATGATTACTGGATCAAAGATTTTCTAATATAAATGTGAATATAGATACTTTGTGCATGCATGCATGCTCAGTTGCGTCCGACTCTTTGGAACTCCATGGACTGTAGCCTGCCAGACTCCTCTTTCTATGGAATTTTCCCAGGAACCCTACTGGAGTGGGTTGTCATTTCCTCCTCTAGGGGATCTTCCCAACCCAGGGATCGAACTTGTGTCTCCTGCATTGGCAGGCTGATTCTTTACCACTGAGCTACCTGGGAAGCCCTCACAGATGCTTTAATGGTGTTAACTGGGTGTGTGTGCTGCACAGTGGACAAAACTGAGACTGAAATGGAAAGACTGAGAAAGTGAACACCAGTCTATACAATTCAAACACAACTCCTGTTCAAAGAATGATCATATTTACATGATCCACACAACAGTTGAATAACATACACTTTTTTCCATGATGCAGTGAAAATCCAGGAGGTAGGAAAATGGGGTCAGCATATACCTAGAGAAGGTGAGCTCGTGATACTGATATGAGAGCAATGATAAGAGAAAGAGGATTTTGAAGATTCTAAAACCAGAGGGGTTCCATATCTGCTGCTCCTATCCCCTTCAGGTTAGCTTTGGGAATGGACACTTGCCATCTAGAAAAGCACTGCAGTAATTTTAAGGACTAATGAAGACACATTTTAAGACCTCTAATTGTGTCCAGACCTCCCTACAGCTTTAGCATCTAAGACTCCACTGAATGAATGTACGATGTTTCTTGTTGTTTGCATTAAGCTCTATACACTACTACAGCCTGTGGGCCAAATTCAGCCTACCACCTGTTTTTGAACAGATGGAGAGCTAAGAATAGCTACTTTTTAAAAATTAAACCTTTTATTTTGAGATTATGTCAGATTCAAATGCAGTTGTGAGAAGTAATGTAGAACGATCCTGTGTCCCCTCTACCTCGTTCTCCCCAGGACTGACTTCTTCAAACCTGTAGACAAGGACCTAGCTCAACTGGGATACTGACATCGGCATGGTCCAGATACAGAGCAGAGACCAAAGGATGCTCTGTCCCCTTTTTAGCTCTGCCCACTTCCCTCTTTCCCTCATTCCCTCCACTGTCCCACAGTAACCACTAACTGGATCTCCATTTCTATCATTTTGTCACATGTATTTGTTATTTTTTTATATAACAAAAATGTAGCCATTTGTGGTTAACTTTTCTGCTCAGCATAATTCTTTGGAGTGTCCTCTAGGTTGTATTTGAATCCATTGTTTGCTTGTTTTTTAATTGCTGAGTGGTAGATGTACCCTGCACCCACTTCCCCATTTTAAATCATTCACGTGTTGAAGGACATCTGTGTTGCTTCCAGTTTGAGGCTGTTATGGATAAGGTTGCTATGAACATTCATGTATAGCTTTTTGTGTGTGAACATAAATCCTTCTCTGGGATAAACACCAAAGAGTGCAATTGCTGGATCATATGGTGGCTGCCAAACTGTTTTCCAGAGTCGCAGTACCACTTTACATTCCTACCAGTGATGTGATCCAATTTCTGTGTGTTCTTGCCAGCATTTTGTGTCGTCACTGTTTTAAAATTTTACCTATTCTTATAGATCTGCAGTGATATCTTACTGTGATTTTAATTTGCATTTCCCTAATGACTGATCATGTTGAACATCTTTTTATATGTTTATTTGCAACCTGTATATTCCCTTCAGTGAATGTGTCTTCATATCTTTTACTCATATTCTAGTTGGCTTGTTTATTTTTTAACCTAGTTTTCTATTGAGTTTTGAGATATTTGTACACATTCCAGATGCTAGTTCTTCTCTGGATATGTGGTTTGCAAATATTTTCTCCTGGTAGTAACTGTTTTCCTTCTCCTATAAGGGCCCGTGGGGCTTCACAGGTGGTTCAGCAGTATAGACCTGCCTCCTAACTCAGGAGACTTGGGTTCAATCCCTGGATGGGGAAGATCTCCTAAAGAAGGAAACGACAACCCACTCCAGTATTCTTGCCTGGGAAATCCCGTGGACAGAGGACCCTGATGGGCTACAGTCCATGGGGTCACCAAAGAGTCAGACACAACTTAGCGACTAAACAACAACAAAACAGGGCCCTTAGCAGATCAAAAGTTTTTAATCTTTGATGACTTCCAATTTATCAGTTTTCCCTTTTACGGAACGTTCTTTTCTTTCACATCAAAGAACTCTTGGCATAGCCCTAGGTCTAGGGTGTTTTCCTCATAGATTTTTCTTATGTTTTTGTTCTTAAATGTTATAGCTTTACATTTAAGTCCATGCTCCATTTTTGTATAATTAATTTTATGATTTTTTCAATTGCCAAAAAATAATTATTGTATAAAGCCTGACAAATTCTCTTAGTTTTCCTTCACCCAAGAATATCTTGACTTCATTTTCTGAAGGACCTTTTCACTGTGTATGAGATCCTTGGTTAAGAGTTCTTTTCTTTCATCCCTCAAAAATACTGTGCCATTTACTTCTGGTCTCCATGGTTTCTGATTAGACATTCACTTTAATTAAAATTGTTTTCTCTTTATAATTAAGGTGTTTTCTATTGCTGCTTTCAAGACTGTTTTGTTTTCAGATGTTTGTAATACAGGTTTTCTCTGTTATCTAAAAGTAGAGAGTTCCTATGAAACATTTTGTATGCTGAAATGGTGTAAAGCAAAGAAGCAATTTTTTTTTCATAAAAGCAAAAATTTTCTTCAGATTGCTTTCAGTTAGTGAAAACAGGTACTAATGTAGGTCTTCTGTAGAAGTGAAGTGGTTTAAAGCAAACTTTTGAAAAGCAGGCAAAACCTGTGTGTGCAGATTTCTTGGGTTTGCCCTGTTTGGGCCTGTTCAGCTCCTCGGGAGGTTTAGAGGCAGGACCTCTTTAAGAACTTTCTCAGTACTGCCCTTTCTCTTCATCCTTCCCAGAGTCCAAAGACGTGGCTCTCAGGTCCCTTCTTATAGTTTCACATGTTCCTGAGAACTGGTAGATTTCTTTTATTTTATTATAATTTGATTCTATATTGGAATATAGTTAATTAACAATGTTGCATTTGTTTTAGGTGTACAGCAAAGTGATTCAACTATACATATACATGTATCTATTCTTTTTCAAATTCTTTCCCATTTAAATTGTTACATGATATTGAGCAGAGTTCCCTGTGCTATAAAATAGGTCCTTGTTGGTTATCTATTTTAAATATAGCAGTTTGTACAAGTCAATCCCAGACTCACAATCTATCCTTCCCCAACCTACCCTTCCTTCCTGGTAACCACAAGTCTGTTCTCTAAGTCTGTGAGCATGTTTCCCCTTTGTAAATAAGTTCATTTGCATCATTTTTTTAGATTCCACATATAAGCAGTATCATATGATATTTGTCTTTCTCTGTCTGACTTACTTCACTTAGTATGATCATCTCCAGGTTCATCCATGTTGCTGAAAAGGCATTATTTATTTCTTTTTAATGGCTGAGTAATATCCCATTGTACATATGTACCACATCTTCTTTACCCATTCATTTGTCAATGGACTTTTAGGTTGCTTCCAAGTCTTGGTCAGAGAAGGCAATGGCACCCCACTCCAGTACTCTTGCCTGGAAAATCCCATGGACGGAGGAGCCTGGTAGGCTGCAGTCCATCGGGTCGCTAGGAGTCGGACATGACTGAGCGACTTCACTTTCACTTTTCACTGTCATGCATTAGAGAAGGAAATGGCAACCCACTCCAGTGTTCTTACCTGGAGAATCCCAGGGACGGAGGAGCCTTGTGTGTTGCCATCTAAGGGGTCACACAGAGTCGGACACGACTGAAGTGACTTAGCAGCAGCAGCAGCATGTCTTGGTCATTGTAAACAGCACTGCAGTGAACATTGGGGTGCACGCATCCTTTCAAACTATGTTTTTCTCCAGATATATGCCCAGGAGTGGGATTGCTGATTATACAGCAGCTCTATTTTTAGTTTCTTAAGGAACTTCCATATTTTTTTTCATAGTGGCTGCAGCAATATACATTCCAACCAGCAATGTATGAGGGTTTCCTTTTCTCTATACCCTCTCCAGCATTTATTGTGTGTAGATTTTTTGATGACAGCCATTCTGGCTGGTGTGAGGTAATATCTCAATGTAGTTTTGATTTGCATCCCTCTAATTTTTGGTGTTGCTAAGCATCTTTTCATGTGCTTTTTGGCCATCTGATGTCTTCCTTGAATATATGTCTACTTAGGTCTTCTGCTGATTTTTTGATTGGGTTGTTTGTTTTTTCATATATAGAGCCACATGGGCTGTTTGTAAATTTTGGAGACTAATCCCTTGTTCAAATCATTTGCAAATATTTTCTCTCAGTCTCTGGGTTGTCTTTTCATTTTGTTTATGATTTCCTTAGCTGTGCAAAAGCTTTTGAATTTATTTAGGTTTCACTTGTTTATTTTTTTTTATTTATTTTTTTAATGGAAGGATAATTGCTTTACAGAATTTTGTTGTTTTCTGTCAAACTTCAATATGAATCAGCCCTAGGTATACATATATCCCCTCCCTTTTGAACCTCCCTCCCATCACCCTCCCCATCCTACCCCTCTAGGTTGATACAGAGCCCCTGTTTGAGTTTCCTGAGCCACACAGCAAATTCCCGTTGGCTATCTATTTTACATATGTTAAGGTAAGTTTCCACATTACTCTTCATTTTTTGAATTCATTCATTCATTTATTTATTTAAAATTTTTTTTATTTTAGCTGGTAGATTTTTTTTTAAAATATATTTATTTATTTTAGTCGGGGGCTAATTACTTTATAATATTGTAGTGGTTTTTGCCATACATTGACATGAATCAGCCCTGGGTTTACATGTGTTCCCCATCCTGAACCCCCCTCCCACCTCCCTCCCCATCCCATCCCTCTGGGTCATTCCATTGCCCCAGCCCTGAGCATTTGTCTCATGCATCGAACCTGGAATGGTGTTTTGTTTCACATATGATAATATACATGTGTCGATGCTATTCTCTCAGAACGTCCCACCCTCACCTTCTCCCTCAGAGTCCATAAGACTGTTCTATGCATCTGTGTCTCTTATTCTGTCTCGCATATAGGGTTATCGTTACCATCTCTCAAATTCCATATATATGCATTAGTATACTGTATTGGTGTTTTTCTTTCTGGCTTACTTCACTCTGTATAATGGGCTCGTTTCATCCATCTCAATAGAACTGATTCAAATGTATTCTTTTTAATGGCTGAGTAATATTCCATTGTGTATATGTACCATAGCTTCCTTATCCATTCGTCTGCTGATGGACATCTAGGCTGCTTCCATGACCTGGCTATTATAAACAGTGCTGCGATGAACATTGGGGTACACGTGTCTCTTTCAATTCTGGTTTCCTTGATGTGTATGCCCTAGCTGGTAGATTTTAATTATCATTCTGGTTTTTCTATTGTTCAGGTTAATGGTAACAGTAGTGCTCAGTGACTCTGTGTGACCTCCATGGTCACATAGCCCACCAGGCTCCTCTGTCCATGGGATTCTCCAGCAAGAACACTGGAGTGGGTGCCATTTCCTTCTCCAGGTGATCTTCCTGACCCAGAGATCGAACCTGCGTCTCTTGTGTCTCTTGCGTTGGCAGTCGGGTTTTTTACCCCTGTGCCACCTGGGAAGCCCAGGTGTTCAAGTTGGGTAGTTTCTACTATTCACTGATTGTTTCTTCCGTCTCCATTCTGCTTGAGGTCCTCCCCTGAGTTTTGATTTGATATTGTATTTTTCAATTCTGAGATTTCCACTCAGTTTTACTTTGCATCTTCTATTTCTTTGCTGAAACTTTCCATATTTTCATTTCCCCCCATTATGTTTCTGATTGCTTGCTGAATCATTTTATGATGGCAGCTTGAAACCTTTGTGGGCTCATTCTGACATCCATGTCATCTCAGTGTCCTGCACTGACTGTCTTGCCTCATTCAAGCTGAGGTCTTCCTGGTTCTTGGTATGACAAGTGAGTTTGAATATCTGGGGCATTATATTCTGGGATTCTGGATCTTGGAAAGACCAGAATGCTGGGAAAGATTGAAGGCAGGAGGAGAAAGGGACGACAGAGAATGATATGGTTGGATGGCATCATTGACTCGATGGACATGGGTTTGGGTGAACTCCGGAAGTTGGTGATGGACAGGGAGGCCTGGCGTGCTGCGGTTCATGGGATCGCAAAGAGT
Source organism: Giraffa tippelskirchi (assembly GCF_054371585.1). Taxonomy (NCBI): domain Eukaryota; kingdom Metazoa; phylum Chordata; class Mammalia; order Artiodactyla; family Giraffidae; genus Giraffa; species Giraffa tippelskirchi. The sequence continues at coordinate 45,806,274 of NC_137284.1, read as the reverse complement.
CGGATATGACTGAGCAACTGAACTGGACTGAACTGAATTCTGAGATTCTGGATCTTATCTAAATTTTGTGTTTTGGAAGGCCTATTCTGACAATGTCAGATGGGGTGTAGCAGCATTCCTGCAGATGGTAGTGGAAACTCCAGTTCTTGACTCAACTTTTGCTGACACCTGGGGAAGGGGCTCCTCATTACTGCTGGACAGGGGGAGTTCTGGCCCCCAGTAGTCTGTGCTGATACCACCCTGGCTGAGAGGGGCAGGGTGCCTCATTACTGCTTCCTCCACAGACTCGATCCCCATTGTGGGGCAAAGGAGGAGGACCTCATTACCACTCAGCTGTGGTTAATATCCTGCCTCTCCACTAGACCTCACTGTCGCCCGCAGTGGAGAGGGGAAGGGATGCCTTGTTATCACCTCCTCTGCTCTCCACACATTAGACTCTCCACTGGGACTGCTGGGGTGATGCCTCCTTGTATCCTGGCAGTGATGAAAGTGCTTCTGTCTTGCTACCCTACTCAGCCTTCCAGACCCCACTTTGATGCAGGATTTGGGTTGAGGCTGGAAATCTAGGTGCTCTGTCCACCTTTGCTGGTGTGGTTGGGGAGGGGCTACAGTTTGTGGTGTTTGACTGAATGAGTGTTGTTGTCTAAAAGGTTTCTGCTTTGCTCTGCTGCCCTTTGCTTTGTCTTCTGTGTAGAGAGAGCAGATTCTGCTGTTTTGTTTGTTTGTTTGTTTTGTTTGGGCCCTTTGTTCTTTCAAAGTTGTCAGCTTTTTCAGCTCCAAGGAAGTGTTTGCCTGGGCTCCTGTACCAAAGTGTTGTAAACTGGGTGGCTTAAACAGCAGACCCAAAATTTGGAGTGCCTTATACATCTAGCATAGTGTCTTAAATGAAATAAGTGCATTTTCTCCAAAATGAAGCTGTTATGTTTGGCCATTAAGTCCTTTATTTCCTTAAGTACTCATATTTTTAATATTCACAGTAGTGACTAAAACTAAATTTTCTAAGCTCTGAGACTATTCCTGACTCACGTTCATTTTTGTAAACCACCGTATTGAAATATGATTGACATATAAAAACTGTACATGTTTAATGTATACAACCGGATGCATTTGGAGATATGTATAGACCTGTGAGGGTTTTGAGAGAGTCATTTCCTAGGCAGGTTGATAAGAAGTCTAGGGGTCCCCAAGGAGAGAAGGGTCTGGAATTCTCAAGGAGGAAGAAAGGACAAACTTTTTTTTTTTCTTTTCTCCCTATATTCCTTAGGATTATATAACAATAATGTATCCTGCCTGAGGACAGTCACTGGATTAAACCTTCTGGCTAATTCTGTTACCTTAAAATGTAAATTATGGGAGTAGGTCTCAGTTCAGTTCAGTTCAGTCGCTCAGTCACGTCCAACTCTTTGTGACCCCATGAATCGCAGCACACCAGCCCTCCCTGTCCATCACCAACTCTCAGAGTCTACCCAAACCCATGTCCATAGAGTCGGTGATGCCATCCAACCATCTCATTCTCTGTCGTCCCCTTCTCCTCCTGCCCCCAATCCTTCCCAGCATTAGAGTCTTTTCTAATGAGTCAACTCTTCGCATGAGGTTTCAGCTTCAACATCAGTCCTTCCAATGTACAACCAGGACTGATCTCCTTTAGGATGGACTAGTTGGATCTTTTTGCAGTCCAAGGGACTCTCAAGAGTCTTCTCCAACACCACAGTTCCAAAGCATCAATTCTGCGGCGCTCAGCTTTCTTCACCGTCCAACTCTCACATCCATACATGACCACTGGAAAAACCATAGCCTTGACAAGACGGATCTTTGTTGGCAAAGTGATATCTCTGCTTTTCAATATGCTACCTAGGTTGGTCATAACCTTCCTTCCAAGGAGTAAGCGTCTTTTAATTTAATGACTGCAATCACCATCTGCAGTGATTTTGGAGCCCCCAAAAATAAAGTCTGACAGTGTTTCCACTGTGTCCCCATCTATTTCCCATGAAGTGATGGGACCAGATGCCATAATCTTAGTTTTCTGAATGTTGAGCTTTAAGCCAACTTCTTCTCTCTCCTCTTTCACTTTCATCAAGAGGCTCTTTAGTTCTTCTTTGCTTTCTGCCATAAGGGTGGTGTCATCTGCATATCTGAGGTTATCGATATTTCTCCCAGAAATCTTGATTCTAGCTTGTGTTTCTTCCAGCCCAGCATTTCTCATGATGTACTCTGCATATAAGTTAAATAAGCAGGGTGACAATATACAGACTTGACGTACTCCTTTTCCTATTTGGAACCAGTCTGTTGTTCCATGTCCAGTTCTAACTGTTGCTTCCTGACCTGCATACACGTTTCTCAAGAGACAGGTCAGGTGGTCTGGTATTCCCATCTGCTGAAGAATTTTCCACAGTTTATTGTGATCCACACAGTCAAAGGCTTTGGCATGGTCAATAAAGCAGAAATAGATGTTTTTCTGGAACTCTCTTGCTTTTTTGATGATCTATTGGATGTTGGCAATTTGATCTCTGGTTCCTCTGCCTTTTCTAAAACCACCTTGAACATCTGGAAGTTCATGATTCACGTATTGCTGAAGCCTGCCTTGGAGAATTTTGAGCATTACTTTACTAGAGTGTGAAATGAGTGCCAACCTCCAGACATTCTTTTGATTCAGTATATAACTCCACTGCTAACTCTAGCAAGGGGGTACTCTTTCTGTCCCCTTCTGATGCCTATGTCAGAAGCTTTCTCTATCTCCTTTATACTTTAATAAAGCTTTATTACACAAAAGCTCTGAGCGATCAAGCCTCATCTCTGGCCCCGGATTGAATTTTTCTCCTCCGGAGGCCAAGAATTCTGGCGTCTTTTCGTGGGTCAGCAACAAACCTTTCAGTTTCCCAAGTGGCTCAGTGGTAAAAAACCTTCCTGCCAGTGCAGGAAATGTGGGTCTGATCCCTGGCTCGGGAAGATCCCCTGGAGAAGGAAACAGCAACCCACTCCAATATTCTTGCCTGGAAAAGTCCATGGACAGAGGAGCCTGGTGGGCTACATTTCATGGGGTCGCAGAGTCAGACATGACTTAGTGACTAAACAGCAACAAACAACGATACATCTGTGAAACCACCTATGCCATTAATATTTCTGTCACCTCTTAAAGTTTTCTCCCTCTCTATTTATTATTAATTAATTATTTTCAGAGCTTCATGTGTGTGTATATGTAAGTATGTATATGTTGCTTACATATAAATACATGTACACACACATATATATGTATACATGTTTATTCTTCCGAAATTTTCTTGGGTGCAACACTTGTTAATATAAAAACTTTTGGTTCTAAACTAAACTTTTTATGTAGCTGCTGCTGCTAAGTCGCTTCAGTCATGTCCGACTCTGTGCGACCCCATAGATGGCAGCCCACCAAGCTCCGCCGTCCCTGGGATTCTCCAGGCAAGAACTCTGGAGTGGGTTGCCATTTCCTTCTCCAATGCAGGAAAGGGAAAATTGAAAGTGAAGTCGCTCAGTCATGTGTGACTCTTAGCGACCCCATGGACTGTAAGCCTACCAGGCTCCTCTGTCCATGGGATTTTCCAGGCAAGAGTACTGGAGTGGGGTGCCATTGCAAGCCAAAGAGCTGTTTTAGTTTGGTTACTTTTATCCATCAAAGTCATTTGGGAATGACTCATCAAATAATTTATCTCAGTCAAGAGATATGTTTGGGATTTGTAATGGTTTGAAATCAAATGGTACTGACTTTTGGAAGATTTTCCTAAAGCTGATGAATATGAGGAATTTCAAAGCTGTTTTTGTTCAGAAACAAACAACAACAAAGAAATCATACTAAAATGGGAAGAATGTTAGCTCAGTTCTTTTCTGTTTTATTGCTTTAATGTATAAAATTTTCTGATAGAGATCTGTTGTGTGCACCTTAAATACCACAATACAGTCCATGGAATTCTCCAGGCCAGAACACTGGAGTGGGTAGCCTTTCCCTTCTCCAGGGGCTTTTCCCAATCCAGAGATCGAACCCAGGTCTCCCGCATTGCAGGTGGATTCTTTACCAGCTGAGCCACCAGTGAAGCCCAAGAATACTGGAGTGGGTAGCCTATCCCATCTCCAGTGTATCTTCTCAACCCAGGGATTGAACCAGGGTCTCCTGCATTGCAGGCGGATTCTTTACCAACTGAGCTATCAGGGAAGTCCTAAATACAACATAGCATCTACTTAGCATGGGCCCTTTGGCCTCATCTTATATAATAATCTTTCAGGAAATTCACCACACCTGATAAAAGACATGTTGACCAGATAAGTGAGAAGCCTCATCCTTTTTTACGTGAAGCACACAGCACCCAATAAATTTTATCCCTGATGGTTCTTCCCTTTAGGAGAGCAACACTTTGTTTCTGCACAAGAAAACAAAGCTCAAGAAGTCACATATCAGGCTTCTCTTAATCTCGCAGGGGTCTTGATTATCAATTGTCACCTATCACTGTCACTACAAGTGTGGTTCAGTCTAACCACTTATGTCCTTTGCAGGGAGAGGAGGAAGGTGTATCACTTTAAATTGTTAAGTGGAGCCTCTGTCACTGGATGTCTTCCCCAAAGAGTTTTGTTGTTGTTCAGTCACTAAGTTGTGTCTGACTCTTTGTGACCCCATGGACTTCCCTGTCCCTCACCATCTCCTGGAGTTTGCTCAAATTCATGTCCATTGAGTCAGTGATGGCATCCAACCATCTCATCCTCCGTCGTCCCCTTCTCCTACCTTCAGTCTTTCCTAGCATCAGGGTCTTTTCCAAGGAGTCAGCTCTGCTCTTCACATCAGGTGGCCCAAGCATTGGAGCCTTGAGTTTACCTGAGAGTGTCACATTGGGTAGAACGTCTGAGGCGGAGACCCTTGATGGGGCTTTTGAAGAAAGAAAACCTAGGCTGTGGGCAGTGTCCCTACTGCCAGCAACTTAACTGCAGGGAGTCACAAGTCTTTGACTAAAATAACCCTAAACTTGGATGGACCAGGGCTTCTACAAATAAATAAGATTGTTTTTAATGGTGACCCTGGTGGGTGGGGGCAACCTTAAGAAGCCCTATGCCTGTTTTGAGGCAGTGTGGCTTGGTAGAAGCAGCATGGACTTTGCAGTCTCACTGAATGGTCACCTTCCAGATATCTGACCGTGAGAGAAATCACTCAGTCTTTTAAGTTTCAAAATAAAGAGGGCCTTATTCTTACTTTGTGGAGAAGGAAAAGGCAACCCACTCCAGTACTCTTGCCTGAAAAATCCCATGGACGGAGGTGCCTGGTAGGCTACAGTCCATGGGGTCGCTAAGAGTAGGACACAACTGAGCTACTTCACTTGCACTTTTCACTTTCATGCATTGGAGAAGGAAACGGCAACCCACTCCAGTGTTCTTGCCTGGAGAATCCCAGGGACGGGGGAGCCTGGTGGGCTGCCGTCTATGGGGTCACACAGGGTCGGACACGACTGAAGCGACTTAGCAGCAGCAGCAGCATTCTTACTTTGAAGGACGATTATAAAGATTACATTGAACATAAAAATCAACAATCATCAAAACTGACTCAAGAAGAAATAGAAGACTGGAACAGATCTGTAAAAGGGAAAAACATTGAATTAATAATTAAAATTTTCCCACAAAAAGCCCAGGCCTAGATAGCATCACTAGTAACTCAGATAACTGAAGAAGTAGTGCTAGTCCTTTACAAACTCTACCGGAAAAGAGAAGAGTAAGGGAAACTTCCTAGTTTGTTTCGTGATGTAAAAAATTGCCCTGATACCAAAGCCAGAAAAGATATGATGAGAAAACTGTAAACCATTGTTGCTTATGAATATAGACACAGAAATCCTCAACAAAAGGTTAGGAAACTGAATCCAGCAAACATGTGGAAACAGTACTTCATGATCAAGTAGAATTTATCCTGAGAATGCAAGATTGGTTCATCTTAAAAGCAAGTTTATACAGTATACTGTGTTGTGGTGGTTTAGTTGCTAAATTGTGTCTGATTCTTATAACCCTGTGGACTATAGCTCACTGGGCTCCTCTGTCCATGGAATTCTCCAGGCAGGAATACTGGAGTGGGTAGCCTTTCCCTTCTCCAGGGGATCTTCCCGACTCAGGGATCGAAACTAGGTCTCCTACAGTGCAGGCAGATTCTTTACCAACTGAGCCACCAGGGAAGCCCAGTATACTATATCAATAAAGAACAAGAACCATGTGATCACCTCAATAGATACAAAAAAAAAAGCATTTGACAAAATCTAATGTCCAATCATAAAAGCTTTCAACAAACCAGGAATAGATAGGAACATCCTTAACCTAATAAAAAGCATATACAAAAAAATAGAAAAAACTCTACAGCTAACATCATGGTTAACAGTAAAAGGCTGAAATGTTTTTCATAAGCTCAGGAACAAGACAAACAATTTGCTTTCACTGCTTCAAGTTGGAGTACTGGAGTTTCTAGTGAGTGCAATCAGGTAAGAAAAAGAAAGAAAATGCACCCAGAATGGAAAGGAAGAAGTAAAAGCTATCTTTATTTAAAGACAATATGATCTTTATGTAGAAAATTTTAAGAAACCACACTCAGAGTAAATAACCTCAGCAGGGTCACAGATGGCAAAATTAATGCACAGAAATCGACTGTATTTCTATGTAATAGCAATGAATAATACAATAAAAGAATTAAAACAATTTCATTCACAATAGTATCAGAGAGAATAAAGTGCTTAGGAATAAATTTAACAAAAGAACTCAAGACTTACACCTTGATAACTGTACAGTATTTCTAAGAGAAACTAAAGAAGATCTGACATAGTGGTTAAGAATCCACCTGCCAATGCAGGAGACGCAGGAGAAGTAGGTTCAATTCCTGGGCAGGAAGATTCCCCTGGAGGAGGAAGTGGCAACCTCCTGCAGTATTTTTGCCTAGGAAATCCAAAGGACAGAGGAGCCTGGTGGGCTACAGTCCATAGGGTCATAAAGAGTGGGACACAACTGAGTACGCATAGAAATAAATGGAGAGATATTTTATGTTCACTGATTGATTGGATGACTCAATTATTAAGCTGGTAATTCTCCATAAATTGAGATTCAATACTGGTTAATTTGGAGAGAATTGTCATTTAAATCCCTATCAAAAATTCCAGCAGGATTTTTTTCTGGGGGGGAGGCAGGGGGTAAAAACTAAAAAGCTGACAAGCTAATCCTAAAACTTGCCTGGAAATACAAAAGGCCCAGAATAGCAAAAGCAATCTTATAAGCTGGAGGATTTACACTTCCCAATATCAAAACATACTACAAAGCAATAATTAAGACTATGGTGCTGGCATAGGAATAAACACATAGATCAGTGGAAACGAATTAAGAGTCTAGAAATAAGACCTTATATTTATCTTCAGTTGATTTTTCAGCAAAACGTACCAAGGCAATTCAATAGGGTAAAGAATAGTCTTTTCAACAAATGGTGCTGAGACAGTGGAATATCCATCTGCATGTAAAACAGTGAATCTAGACCCTACACTATACAAAAATGTTAAATCAAAATGGATCATAAACCTGGTGTAAAACCTAAAACTATAAAACCTTTAGAAGAAAATGTAGGAGAAAATATTTGTGATGTTGAGTGGGGCAAATATATTTCTTAGATATGATACCAAAAACACAATCCTTTATGGGAAAAATTGATGAATTGTACTACATCAAAATTAAGAACTTACGTGCTTCAAAGAACACCATTAGGAAAATGAAAACAGAAGCCACAGACTAGGAAAAAATATATGAAAATCATACCTGTGATAGAGGACTTGCATCCAAAATATATAAAAAATCCTTATAGCTCAGTAAAAGGAGAATTGATTATAACTTGGTAAAAGATTTGAAAAGATGTGTCACCAAAAAAGATATATGAATGCTCAATAAGCCCACAAAAAATGCTCACATGGTTAGTCATAGGGAAATGCAAATTAAAACTAGCCTGAAATACCATTTCACACACTTGTGAAATGGCTGTCACCAAAAAGATAGAGGATATGAGAGAGGATATGGAGAAATTGGAACCCTTAGACCTTGCTGGTAACAAAATGGTGTAGCTACTTAGGAAAATAGTTTGATAGTTTCTTTTAAAAGTTAAATATACATTTACCATGTGAATCAGAAATTCTATTCATAGGAATGTACTCAATAAAACCAAGACATATCCACACACAGACCTGTATGTAAGTGTTCTTAATAGCTTTATTCATGACAGCCCCAAACTGGAAACAACTCAAATGGCCATCAACTAGTGAAAACGTGGTTAAAGAAAACGTGGTTTGTTAATACAACAGAATACAACTCCTCAACAACAATGAAAAGAACAAAATATCAATGTATGCTACCATATGAACCACAAAAATAAACCAAATGAAAGAAACCAGATGTAAAAACCCACAGAGTATCTGAGTCCATTTATACGAAATGTCCAGGTAAATCATAAAGACAGAAAGTAGTTCAGTGGCTGCCTGGGGCTGGGCGTGGGAAGGGGGTGATGGCAAATGGGCATTAGGCATCTTTTGAGAGATGATGCAAATGTTCTAAATCTGGGTTGTGGCGATGTTTGCACAACTTCATAAATTTAGTAAAAATCATTGAGTTGTACCCTTGAAATGGATGAATTTTATGGTATGTAAATTATCAATAGAACTCGTAATGATTAAAATGAGCTTATATTATAGAGGTTGGCACATGGTCCTCAATAAATGGTAGTCTTATTCTTTCATCTTCTGAGCTCAGACCTGATGCCTCAAGAGGCCAAGGATGGTAAATGGTCACAACTAGCATTTACTGAGTACTCAGTTTTGTAGCCTGGAGAATCCCATGGACAGAGGAGCCTGGAGGGCTACAGTCCATGGGGTCGCAGAGAGTTGGACATGACTGACCAACTAACACTCACTCTTCTAGACTCTGTGCTACCCGCCTTCTTTAAGAATTAATCTCATAACAGTTCCCTGACACAGGTGGTAATATGATGCCTGTTCTATAGGAAAGGAAATGGAAGCTTCGTTAAGGTCATGGGGTTGTAGCATGGCAAATCTCCTGTGTCCAACAGATCTAACCTGGCCAAATGTCCCAGGACCCCTTAAGACCTAAGAATTCCTAGTCTGCTCATGGGCCTGGCTAGGTGGTTCGGAGCATCTTCTTTGTGCTATACTTGGTCCTACTGAAACCGTTGCTGTTTGAGGCCTGCTCCTCCAGATTACCTGGCAGTTCTGCTGTGCAATGAGCTTGCTGGCCACCATAACAGTAATTGCCTGACTGGCCCTGACTCATGCACAAGACTGTGTCTATGACCCCTCTCTTTTTACGAGGTGTCAAATTCTGTTTTTAGTGAAGTACAGTTGATTTTGGTGGGCTGCCGCCGCTAGGGTTGCAGAGTCAGACCCAACTGAGTGACTGAGCACACAGGCACACACATAGCTGATTTACAATGTTATCTTAGTTTCAGATTCTTCTCTAGGTTATTATGAGATATTGAATTCAGTTCCCTATGATATACAGTCGGTTCTTATTTATTTTATATATAGTAGTGTGTACCTGTTAATCCCAAACTAACGTATCCCTCCACCGCCTTCCCCTTTGGTAACCATGGGTTTGTTTTCCACGTCTGTGAGTCTTTTTTGTTTTGTAAATAAGTTCATCCCTATCATATTTTTAGGTTTCTCATATAAATGATATGGTATTTGTCTTTCTCTATCTGATTTACTTCACTGAGTATGATAATCTCTAGGTTCAACCATGTTACTGCAAATGGCATTATTTCTTTTTTATGACTGAGTAGTGTTCCATTGTGTGTGTGTGTGTGTGTGTGTGTGTATAAAACACATCTTTTTGTCCATTCATTTTTGATGAACATTTAGGTTCCTTCCATGTCTTTGCTATTACAGTGCTTCTATGAACACTGGGGTGCTTATATCTTTCTGAATTAAGAGTTCTTGTCTTGCCTTTTCTGTATATACACCCAGGAGTAAGATTGCTGAATCATATGATAACTTAGTTTTTAAGGAACCTCCATACTTTTCTGTATAGTGGCTGCACCGATTTACCTTCCCACTAACAGTGTAGGAGTTCTCCTGTTTCTCCACAGCTTCTCCAGCATTTATTATTTGTAGATTTTTAAATGACGGGCATTCTGACAGGTGTGAGGTGATACCTCATCATGGTTTTGATTTGCCTTTCTCTAATACTGAGTGATGCTGTGCATCTTTTCATGTGCCTGTTGGTCATTTGTATGTCTTCTCTGGGGAAACTCTATTTAGGTCTTCTGCTTTTGACTGGGCTGTTTGTGGTTTGTTGTTGTTGTTGTTGCTGAGCTGTATTACCACTGCGACCCCTCTTGACTCATGCTGGAGGATGGTGATGTGTGGCAGGGAGCCTCTCAACACTGCTCACTAGGTTTCTGTGACTCAGGCCAGTGCTTCTGCCTCACACCTGCCTTGGGAGTCCCTGAAGTTCACGAACATGTTTCCTCAGGCTTTTCCCTCATCCATCCATTACCATCCTTAGGCCACAGTGCATCCTCTCTGTGGAAGAGCCTTTCATCAGTTTGGGATATTTTATCCTTTAGAGTTCAGCTCTGGGTGATGCTCCAGGCTACGGTTTAGAGAGTGAGACAGGTTCAGGTGCTAGCTGGGCCCAAATCCCTCTCACATTAACTGCTGCATTCCTGGGATTCTAATGGTTCCTTTTGTTCTTTATTGGATTCCTATTAGACAGAGGAGCCTGGTGGGCTGCCATCTGTGGGGTCGCACAGAGTCAGACACAACTGACGCGACTTAGCAGCAGCAGCAGCAGCAGTACACATTAGTTAACATATGTAAAAGGAGTATGTAGACGCTCAGCTGGTCTGCATGAAGTTGGGTATGAGTCAAATCTCCCACACCCACCAGCATTCAGACAAATTCACAGTGTTGTGCTCTTTTCTGCAGCTGACAGTCTGACGTGGCTAGGAGCTTGTCTTTTATCTAAACTGCTTCAAACTTCCTCTGCTTTTTGCCTTTGTGTTCCCCATATCTGGATTCATTGCACCCATTAATCACTACTTCTCAAATACCTGCCATGACCAAGACCTGTGCTGGGTGCACAAAGGAGGCAGAGAAGCCCTTTACTCCTCTTTTCCAGGAGCTTTCAGGCCAGTTGGAGAGACTAGAGGCGCACGTGTAAGGAGGAAATGTACATTCCCTGAGCGAATGGGATGGGGGGAGGATAACCCCACAGCACGGAGTCAGGTTAACCATGGCTGAGACAGTGCAGGGATCCAGACAAACCCACCGCAGGGCAGGCCTCTACTTAGGGAGCCGAGGTGCCGAGAGACGCTCTCCCACGGCACAGGGCACCATCTCAGGACCATGTCCTCCGCTGAGCCAGAGCAGCGCTGGTGACATGATCCAGAGTTGGCTATCATGTTAACTGAAATGTGGGCGTTATCTGTGTTTTTCCAGCAGCCCTCACTCCTCAAATGTGCTCAATTCTCAAACCAGTTTGCTCCTGGATAATTAAAAGTAAGGGCTTTCCAGGTAGCTCAGTGGTAAAGAATCCACCTGCAATGCAGGAGACATGGGTTTGAGTCCTCAGTCGGGAAGATCCCCTGGAAAAGGAAATAGCAACCCACTCCAGTATCCTTGCCTGGAGAATCCCATGGACAGAGGAGCCTGATGGGCTACAGTCCATGGGGTCACAAAGAGTTGGACATGACTGAATATGTATGCACAATCAGTTAAGAAGTAAAAATATATATCTGGGCCATTACGAGGCCAAAGTTAACTCAAGTCCCACCTCCTCTTGGAGGTGATTCCCAGCGCTAGACGGCCTGAAGGGTCTTCCTCAGATGGCCTGTGGCCCTCCTCTGCCTCCCTCCGTCATATTGTAGCTCAATCATGGGCTAAATCAGTTCAGTTCAGTTCAGTTCAGTCGCTCAGTCGTGTCTGACTCTTTGCTACCCCATGAATCACAGCATGCCAGGCCTCCCTATCCATCACCAGCTCCCGAAGTTTACCCAGACTCATGTCCATCAAGTCGGTGATGCCATCCAGCCATCTCATCCTCTGTGTCCCCTTCTCCTCCTGCCCCCAATCTTTCCCAGCATCAGGGTCTTTTCAAGTGAGTCAACTCTTTGCATCAGGTGGCCAAAGTATTGGAGTTTCAGCTTCAACATCAGTCCTTCCAATGAACAACCAGGACTGATCTCCTTTAGGATGGACTGGTTGGATCTCCTTGCAGTCCAAGGGACTCTCAAGAGTCTTCATCAACACCACAGTTCAAAAGCATCAATTCTGCGGCGCTAAGCTTTCTTCACAGTCCAACTCTCACATCCATACATGACTAGTGGAAAAACCATAGCCTTGACTAGACGGACCTTTGTTGGCAAAGTAATGCCTCTGCTTTTATATATGCTATCTAGGTTGGTCATAACTTTCCTTCCAAGGAGTAAGCGTCTTTTAATTTCATGGCTGCAATCATCATCTGCAGTGATTTTGGAGCCCCCCAAAATAAAGTCTGACAGTGTTTCCATTGTTTCCCCATCTATTTCCCATGAAGTGATGGGACCAGATGCCACGATCTTAGTTTTCTAAATGTTGAGCTTTAAGCCAACTTTTTCACTGTCCTCTTTCACTTTCATCAAGAGGCTTTTTAGTTTTTCTTCACTTTCTCCCATAAGAGTGGTGTCATATGCATATCTGAGGTTATTGATATTTCTCCCGGCAATCTTGATTCTAGCCTGTGCTTCCTCCAGCCCAGTGTTTCTCATGGTGTACTCTGCATATAAGTTAAATAAGCAGGTTGACAATATACAGACTTGACGTACTCCTTTTCCTATTTGGAACCAGTCTGTTGTTCTTTGTCCAGTTCTAACTGTTGCTTCCTGACCTGCGTGCAGGTTTCTCAAGAGGCAGGTCAGGTGGTCTGGTATTCCCATCTCTTGAAGAATTTTCCACAGTTTATTGTGATCCACACAGTCAAAGGCTTTGGCATAGTCAATAAAGCAGAAATAGATGTTTTTCTGGAACTCTCTTGCTTTTTCGATGATCTGTCGGATGTTGGCAATTTGATCTCTGGTTCCTCTGCCTTTTCTAAAACTAAAAATAGACTTTTTTTTTATATTGGTTTAGCCTTTCCCTTTTTTTAAAATTTATTTATTAATTGAAGGATAATTGCTTTAAAGAATTTTGTTGGTGTCATACAAAGGAGGTTATAACCACTCTTTGCTGATGTAATAACAAGACTTCTGCCTTTTGTTCACTCCCTCCCATAGCAACACCTGGGGCAATTGCTTGTGGCCTGCTGGATCTGGGGCGGTGAGGGCAGAGGAGGAAGGGGGAGGGGACGGGAGGGGAGGGGAGGGGAGAGGGGAGAGGAGGGGAGAGGGGAGAGGAGGGGAGAGGGAAGGGGGGAGGGGAGGGGAGGGGGAGGGGAGGGGAGGGGGAGGGAAAGGGGAGGGGAGGGGAGGGGAGGGGGAGGGAAAGGGGAGGGGAGGGGGAAGGAAAGGGGAGGGGAGGGGGGAGGGAGAGAAGCAGCAGTCCTCACTCCTCTCCTCCTTTCAATGTTCAACCAGAGCTGCTTGCTTTTTATCTCAACTGTATATGTGTTGGGCCTCAACCTATGATTTCTTTTGAATGTTGAATCCTGCTGTTAAGCAAAACCCATTGAAAACTACTGTTAAGAAACTGGGTATGAAGAGGAAAGCTGAAATAGTGATTTAAAAGAAGCTTGCCTTGCAAAGCAACTATACTCCAATAAAAAACAAACAAAAAACAAAGGCAAAGAAAGAAGTTTGCTTGTGGACTTGACACGATGATCCGGGGAGGCAAGTGCACTGTCCGTCCTGGACACACTCCACGCTCATGCTCTCTTGACTCTGTTGTGTGTGTGTGTGCTCAGTTGTGTCCAACTCTCTTGTGACCCGCTAGACTGTAGGCTCCTCTGTCCATGGGATTTCCCAGGCAAGAATGCTGGAGCCGGTTGCCATTTCCTTCTCCAAGGGATCTTTCCAACCCAGGGATCAAACCCTGAGACTCCTGCATTGCAGGCAGATTTTTTACCACTGAGCCACATTGGAAGCCCCTTGATTTGGTTAAATTTTAAGATAATTGTCATCTAGATCTTTGTTTCTGCATGCAATTTCCAATCATGTGTTAACCCTGAAGAGAATGAAGTGGCATTCAGATGTAGCAGGTTTTAAATTTTTGCCTTGTTTGCATTTGCATTAGGGATATAAAGGTTTTAGAATTTGTCCATGGACTGTTCTTTTCCTAAACACAAATTTTCTTTGCATCTTCTAAAGATAACATTTCCCATCTTCTAAAGATAACACTGAAAAATATCCTTTGTGTCCAGGATAAAAATCACTAAGTTTAAGGAATGATAACTTGGGTTGTTTTCCTCATGTGGAACTTTGTACCCGCCAATGTTCTGTCATGAAACGTGGTTACTGTGGCCACAGTGCTACTCACCACCTGCGTGCTCACAAGAGGCAATGCTGGAACGTGGTAAAAGCTAGAGCTGGGAGTCAGAAGCTGGCATTTCTCTGTTACTATGATTCTAGTAAGTTCTTAACAGCTTGAGTCCCAGGAGCAAGGATACTAGCCTTGCTGACTTCCCAGGCTTGTTCCGGGTAGAAATAAATAATTCTCTGTGAAGCCTTTTTGCAAATATCAAGAGCTCTACAAATCCACATGGCTGTGTCACTGAAGTGAACAGGGCTCTGCATTTCCCATGGCAATGGCACTCATCTAAAGGACATCGTGACTTATCTCTCTGTATGTGGAGATTCCGTTTCTTCAAAGAGAAAAATAACACTATAAAAGCTGTAGGGCTTACCTGGAATAATGACACAGGGATTTTTCATAATCTTTATATAAATGTCATTTTTAAAGAAAGAAAAGCAGATTATCACACTTGTTTATTTGTAACTTGAGTTTTATTGTTCACTACCATGTTATTACTCTTCTATACAGACTTGGCATTTGCGTTTTAAGTCCAAAGAATTTCTCATTCCTTTATTATATTTAAAACAGAGGTATTACAAAGGAGAAGGTAACAGTGATGCTTTCTATTTTATCTTATGTCCATGAAGTAATTAGTACATGAAGCATTAATCTTTGGCACATGTTTTAAGTGTGCAGACAGTATGTTCCACATCTTTTTGTGTTAAAACAGAAAGACATTACAAAGATGAATGCAGAAACAGTAAGCTATATAGTTTTTTCTAAAATAAATTTTAGGATATTTATATAGTTTAAAATACTTAAATTTTTCATTTAAAAAAAATCCTTGAATTTTCATACCTAATACAATGGAGCTGCACTTCACCTGTTTATACTTAGAATATAGTGCAGCCCTTTCCTTCATCATGTGTTGTTACAGAGGAAAGGGGTTCCCGTACACGTGATTAAAGTGAGAAAAAGCTGCATATTTAATTCCAAACAACTCCTTAGACTGGAGGGAAAAAAATCTCTTTTGGAGTAGTCGTGTTTATTCTATAGTAACTCTGTAGCTGAACAATTTATTATGTTAATACAGAAATACAAAGAGCTTTATCAAACAAAATACTTACTATTTTCTAGCTGACTTACAGAAATGATTTACTCAAGAAAACAGAACAAAATTTCTCAGTTTCATTAATCAGCTTTGTAAATATTTTGACAGAGCTTTGTTTTCCTGGAGTGGGGGAAGCAAATAAAAACGTTTAAAAGCTCATATGTGTCTATTTTGTTTTATCTTGGTGTATTTATTAAGAGTAAATTCTGTGTGTCTTTGCAGTTCATCAATATGTGTATTTAGAAGTTTTTCAAGTTCTTTTGCTCGCTTCTCCTCCTCCAGAAGGAAATGCTGTGCGGCCAAAGAAGCCGGGAAGGATATATCTGGGGGAGACTAAAGAAAGAGGAAGAAAAAGTTAGATGAGGAACACGAGGCCTTTTACAATCTTTGTATTTCTTGGTATGCTTCACCCCTGACAAACTGTCCAACACTGTAGCTCTTAATGAAAAATATATCTTAAGCTGAACTCTCTACACCAGTGTAATGTAATCACTGCTAATGAAGTCCTCAAGGAAATTTAAAAATTGGCTTAAAAAGGGGGCTTATGGCTGCATGCAGTTAGCCAGGTGAGGCGGGATAAAAGCATGATGTTTGGTAAGAGGGTAAATGTTGTCTGTCCAGTTGCAGTTGAGATCACCTCAGTGATGAGTGCTGGGTTGCACCCTTCATGTGGTATGGAGGTGCTCAGTTAACTATGACCTGTCTAGTGCTTATTTACACACACACACACACACACACACACACACACACAAACACACACAAAATGTATGACTGACGAATAAAGAGCAATGATAGATAATTTTACAGTGCTTCATTCAAAATTAATGTTTTAGGTTAATTTAAAAAATAAGTTGGGGAAATTTTTACTTTTGTCTTTTAGTTCTGCAGCACCCCCAGGCTCTTCTTCAATGTTTGTTTTATTGGGAGAATGGGATTTTTATAAAGCCTAAGAAGAGTCAACGATCTATATGCAGGTGAAGTCTTATGGAGAACACAGTCTACAAGCCTGGTCTCTGGCAGGGGTGTATGGATTGGGGCGGAGGGCGGTGGCGTGCAGCCAGCTCATGGGGCAGCCCCAGCGCAGCTGCTGGGCCAGGTACTACATCTTCACTCCAATAGAATATGGCAGTCTGGGGGCGTGGGACACTGCTGTTGATCTGGCAAATACATTCTTTTTAATACTCAATAAGGAAGAAGATCAGAAGTAGCTAGCATTCTTCTGGGACAAACAACAGTACACATCCATGTTCTCATCCCAACATGATGTTTTATGTTAACGATGCTGTCATAATACACTCTCTTAAGGAGCCTGGATCAGCTGGACATTCCAAAGACTGCAGATATAGTACCATGAGCATCATGCTAAGACATGATGAGCAAGAATTGGTAAGCATGCTGAAGGCTTGGAAAGACAGAGGTACTTCAGAGAGTTAAGAGGGAAACCCCAGAAGCAATTCAGGGCTTGACACTCTGTTTGTAGGTGTCTGGAGATAAGGAGCATGTCAGGACATCTTTTTAAGCACAAATTAATGTACCTTGCATTTCTTATCACTATGAAAGAAGCATATAGCTTGGTAGGTCTCTTCAAGTTTTGGAGGCAGCATGTTCCACTCTGGGGAGGAATAATCTGAATCATTTATTATGTGATACAGAAGGCTGTTTTGTTTGTTTGTTTTTAAGAAGGGCCCAGAGCAAGAAAGGGCTCTGCAGTCAGTTACGAGTGGGGCACAAGCCGTCTTGCTACTTGGGTGAAATGACTTAGCAGGTTTCATACTAGAAGAAGTTGTGGTAGAGAAAAATTGTGGTAGGCTCTTTGTGAAGCCTCTGGCAAGTTTCAAAGGGAAAGCTGTATTACAATCCCTTAAGCCATGCCATCTGCAGCAGAACACTGTATACTATTAGCAAGACAGTTCCTGTCATGCTCGTGAGCCCTGGTTGAGACAGAGCATCTAAGAAGCAGACAGGATGACTTGATCTAGCCTCTGACTTGGCTATTCCAATAGAATTATGCATGGGTCCACCAACACTATCTCCCTTTACCTAGGTTCATCTAGCTACTGTTCCTGTTGAATGTCTGATCTGCTTGCAATAGAGACCAAAGCTGAACTCCTGATATGGCACCATCCCCCATCGGAGATCAACCAGACTCTTGGTGGCAAATAGATTACAGCAGGTCCCTCAAACCTTGGAAAGGGCAGAAAGGGCAGTATGTCATCCTTACCAGAACTGACGTGTATCCTACAGTCTGCATCTCCTGCCTGCAGGGTCTTGGCCAGCACCACTATCTGAGGGCTCACAGAGTAACTGATTGATTGACCTGAGATCCTGATTAATAATAAGTGAACCTACTTTACAGCAGAGGAATATGGCAGTGAGGGCATGATCAGGTGTCCATTGATTCTACCACATATGGCATATTTGTCTTCAGAGGGTGCTAACCTGATAGGCTTCCTGAAGGCATAGCTGAGGCGTTAGCTTGTCAACCATATCCTTTCTTCAGGATATGGTGTGGACTTTAAACCAATGGCTGTCACAGGCTCCTGTGTTTGTAACAGTGATCTGGGAACAGAAGGGAGGATGTAGGAAAGGATTCACTCTCTGTTAACCCTCTTGGAGAATTTGTACCTTCTCTCTCTGTCTTTAGGCTCTGTTGGTCTACAGGTCTTCGGTGTCAGAGAAGGAATGCCTCTCACCAAGTAAGACCGTAGAGTCTCCACAAACTTAAAGCTTTGGCAGCATCTAGTCACAGGACTCTTCATGCTGACAGGTCAGAGGCACAGAAAAGAGGTGCTATATCGGCAGAGGTACCTGACCCTGATCATCATTAGAGGTGAGACCATTACTATACGGGGGCAATGAAGAATATGTCTGGGACTCAGGTAATCCACTGAGGGGGTCTTTTGGTGCTCTCATTGCCAGTTTTAAGTACAGATGCCAAACCACATCCTGATAAGGGCACAGGAACCAGGGGCTTACCCCACAAGGCCAGCCACTTGAACCAACAGAAGTGTCAGTTGGGGGAAGGGAATCTAGAGTGTGTGAGGAGACTATGAGGGTCAGTTAGGTCCTTGAGACGGCATCAAGGGCTACAGTTTGTTCCACTGACCCTCCTCCTATAAGTTTTCCCAGAAATTATGACCAGTCAGAATCCTAGAGAAGCTAGGCCTGAATGGAATGAACAATGTGAAAAGAACATGGATCTGAGTGGTTCAAGAAGGGGACCATAATGGATGCTGCCAGTGGTCTACCTGGACCCCGTCATCAGGCTGGCATGTCTATCTTCCAGCTGCCCTGGGTTGTGGCTGCTAACAGCTCACAGGTGGCCCCTTTTCTGGAGATCTGCACGAGGCTGAACTGGAGCCTCCTGCCTCACCTGGGAAGTTGCAATCCCCGCTCTTCTCAGGGGCAGTGACTGATTGACGCGGGGGTACAGCACACCAGCCGGGAAGATGGTGGAGCAGACAGGCCCTGCACTCACCTCCTCTCACAGGCATATCAAAATCACAACTGTCTGAAGAGAAACTATCATAGAAAAAGAACTAAGTGATGTGGAGATAGGCAATCTACCCAAGAAAGACTTCAGAGTAATGATCATAAAGATGATCAAAGAACTCTGGAGAAAAATGGATGCACAGAGCGAGAAATTAGAAATCAAGAGTTAGAAACTATAATTAACAACCAAACAGGGATGAGTAATACAATAACTCAAATGAAAAAATACATTACAAGGAATCATTAACAGAATAAATGATTCAGAAGAATGGATCACTGAGCTGGAAGACAGAGTAATGGAAATCACTGCTGTTGAACAGAAAACAGAATTAAAAGAAATGAGGACAGTTTAAGAGACTTCTGGGACAATATCAAGTACACTAATATTTGCATTAAAGGAGTCCCAGGAGGAGAAGAGACAAAAGGGACCCAAGAAGATATCTGAAGAGATAATAGCTGAAAACCTCCTGAATCTGGGAAAGGAAATAGTTACCCATGTCCAGGAAGTACAGAGACTCCCAAACAGGATTAACTCACAGAGTAACACACTAAGACACATAGTAATCAAAATGAAAAAATTAAAGAGAGAATATTAAAATCAGTAAGGGAAAAGCAAAAAATAAAGTGCAAGGGAATTTCCAAAAGGTTATGAGCTGATTTTTCAGCAGAAACTCTGCAGTTCACAAGGGAGTGGCAAGATATATTTAAAGGGATGAAAGGGAAAAATCTACAACCAAGAATACTCTGCCCAGCAAGGCTCTCATTCAGATTTGATGGAGAGATCAAAAACTTTGTAGACAAACAGAAGCTTAGAGAATTCAGCACCACCAAAGCAGCTTTACAAATATGGGAACTTCTTTAGGTGAAAAAGGCCACAACTAGAAACAAGAAAATTATGGAAGGAAAAATGTCACTAGTAAAGGAAAACATAAAGTAAAGGTAGGAAATCATCCACACACAAAGCTAGCAGTGAGGTTAAAGGACAAAAGTAGTAAAATCATCTATTTCCACAATAAGCAGTTAAGAGATACACAAAACAATTACATATAAATATGATATTAAAAATATGGTAACTGTGAGGGAAGGGGAATACAAATGCAAGGCATTTTAAATGTGTTTCAAATTAGAGATCAGCAACTTAAAACATTTATATATAACTATATGTAAGGACTGCTATATATATATATATATAAAACTATATATACATAGACTGCCATACTAAAACCTCATTGTAACTACAAATGAAAAATATATAACAATATACACAAAAAAGAAAAAGGAATCCAGTCATAACAGTAAATATACTCATCAAATCACAAAAAATAAAGGAAATAAAAGACCTACAAAAACAAATCCAAAACAATTAACAAAATGGCAATGAGTACATACATATCAATAATCACGTTAAATATAAATGAACTAAATGCTCCAACCAAAACACACAGACTGTCTGAATGGATCAAAAGATCCAAGATCAAAAGACCAGCATATTGCTGCCTATAAGAGACCCATTTCAGATCCTGGAGACACATACAAACTAAAAGTGGGAGGATGGAAAAAGATATTCTATGCAAAAGGAACTCAAAAGAAAGCCAGAGTTGCAACACTTATCAGACAAAATAGACTTTGAAATAAAGAATGTTACAAGAGACAAAGGGCACTACATAATGATCAAAGGATCAATCCAAGAAGAAGATATAACAACTGTTAATATATATGCACCCAACACAGAAGCATCACAATATATAAGGCAGATGTTAACAGACATAAAAGGAGAAATTGACAGTAATACAATCTTCCAACAACACAAGAGAAGACTCTACACATGGACATCACCAGATGGTCAACACCGAAATCAGACTGATTATATTCTTTGCAGCCAAAGATGGAGAAGCTCTATACAGTCAGCAAAAACAAGACCAGGAGCAGACTGTGGCTCAGATCATGAACTCCTTATTGCCAAATACAGACTTAAATTGAAGAAAGTAGGGAAAACCACTAGACCATTCAGGTATGACCTAAATCAAATCCCTTATGACTATACAGTGGAAGTGAGAAATAGATTTAAGGGACTAGATCTGATAGACAGAATGCCCGATGAACTATGGATGGAGGTTTGTGACACTGTACAGGAGACAGGGATTAAGACCATTCTCAAGTAAAAGAAATGCAAAAAAGCAAAATGGCTGTCTGAGGAGGCCTTACAAATAGCTGGGAAAAGAAGAAAAGCAAAAAGCAAAGGAGAAAAGGAAAGATATTCCCATTTGAATGCAGAGTTCCAAAGAATAGCAAGGAGAGATGAGAAAGCCTTCCTCAGTGATCAATGCAAAGAAATAGAGGAAAACAATAGAATGGGAAAGACTAGAGATCTCCTCAAGAAAATCAGAGATATCAAGGGAACATTTCATGCAAAGATGGGCTCAATAAAGGACAGAAATGGTATGGACCTAACAGAAGCAGAAGATATTAAGAAGAGGTGGCAAGAATACACAGAAGAACTGTATAAAAAAGATCTTCACGACCGAGATAATCATGATAGTGTGATCACTCACACTCACCTAGAGCCAGACATCCTGGCATGTGAAGTCAAGTGGGCCTTAGGAAGCATCACTATGAGCAAAGCTAGTGGAGGTGATGGAATTCCAGTTGAGCTATTTCAAATCCTCAAAGATGATGCTGTGAAAGTGCTGCACTCAATATGCCAGCAAATCTGGAAAACTCAGCAGTGGCCACAGGACTGGAAAAGGTCTGTTTTCGTTCCAATCCCAAAGAAAGGCAATGCCAAAGAATGCTCAAACTACCGCACAATTGCACTCATCTCACACGCTAGTAAAGTAATGCTGAAAATTCTCCAAGGCAGGCTTCAGCAATACGTGAACTGTGAACTTCCAGATGTTCAAGCTGGTTTTAGAAAAGGCAGAGGAACCAGAGATCAAATTGCCAACATCCACTGGATCATCAAAAAAGCAAGAGAGCTCCAGAAAAACATCTATTTCTGCTTTATTGACTATGCCAAAGCCTTTGACTGTGTGGATCACAATAAACTGTGGAAAATTCTTCAAGAGATGGGAATACCAGACCACCTGACCTGTCTCTTGAGAAACGTGTATGCAGGTCAGGATGCAACAGTTAGAACTGGACATGGAACAACTGACTGGTTCCAAATAGGAAAAGGAGTACATCAAGGCTGTATATTGTCACTCTGTTTATGTAACTTATATGCAGAAAGTGAAGAAGAACTAAAGAGCCTCTTGATGAAAGTGAAAGAGGAGAGAGAAAAATTTGGCTTAAAGCTCAACATTCAGAAAACTAAGATCATGGCATCCGGTCCCATCACTTCATGGCAGATAGATGGGGAAACAGTGACTTTAGTTTTCTGGGCTCCAAAATCACTGCAGATGGTGCCTGCAGCCATGAAATTAAAAGATGCTTACTCCTTGGAAGGAAAGTTATGACCAACCTAGACAGCATATTAAAAAGCAGAGACATTACTTTGCCACCAAAGTTCCGTCTAGTCAAGGCTATGGTTTTTCCAGTGTCATGTATGGATGTGAGAGTTGGACGGTGAAGAAAGATGAGTGCCGAAGAAATGATGCTTTGGAACTGTGGTGTTGGAGAAGACTCTTGAGAGTCCCTTGGACTGCAAGGAGATCCAACCAGTCCATCCTAAAGGAGATCAGTCCTAGGTGTTCATTGGAAGGACTGATGTTGAAGCTGAAACTCCAATACTTTGGCCACCTGATGCGAAGAGCTGACTCATTGGAAAAGACCCTGATGCTGGGAAGGATTGAGGGCAAGAGGAGAAGGGGACGACAGAGGATGAGATGGCTGGATGGCATCACCAACTCGATGGACATGGGTTTGGGTGAGCTCTGGCAGTTCATGATGGACAGGGAGGCCTAGCATGCTGTGGTTCATCGGGTTGCAAAGAGTCGGACACGACTGAGTGACTGAACTGAACTGAACTGACAATAATAGTGGGGGACTTTAACACCCCACTTACCTCAATGGAGAAATTGTCCAGACAGAAATCAATAAACACAGGTCTTAAATACCACATTAGACCCCATGGACTCTACTGATATTTATAGACAGTCCATCCAAAAGCAGCAGAATACACGTTCTCTTCAAGTGCACATGGAACATTCTCCAGGACAGCTCACATGCTAGGCTAAAAAACAAGCTTGATAAATTTAAGAAAACTGAAATCATGTCATGCATCTTTTCTGATCACAACACTATAAGACTAGAAATAACTACAAGAAAAAAAATTGCAACAAACACAAACATGTAGAGGCTAAACAACAGGCTATTAGACAACCACTGAAGAAATCAGAGGAAACCAAAAAATACTAGAGACAATGAAAATGAAAACATGATCATCCAAAAACTTATGGGATGCAGCAAAAACAGTTCTAACAGGGACGTTTCCAGTAATACAACTTTGCCTCAGAAAAGAAGAGAAATCTCAAATAAACAACTTAACCTTACACCAAAAGCAACTAGAGAAAGAAGAACAAAGTAAAAAGTTAGTATAAGGAAAGAAATCATCAAGATCAGAGCAGAAATAAATGAAATAGAGGCTAAAAAACAACAGAAAAGATCAATGAAGCTAAAATCTGGTTCTTTGAAAAGATCAAATTGATAAACTTTATAGCCAGACTCATCAATAGACAAAGAGGGAGGGCCCAAATCTTAGAAATGAAAAAGAAAAAGATACACATAATATCACAAAAATACAAAGAACCATAAGAGACTATTACAAGCAACTATATGCCAATAAAATGGAAAACTTTGAAAAAATTCTTAGAAAGGTACCATCTCTCAAGACTGAATGAGGAAGAAATAGAAGACATGAATAGACCAATTACAAGTACTGAAATTAAATCAGTAATTTTAAAGCTTCCAATAAACCAAAGTCCAGGACCAAATGGCTTCACCAGTGAATTCTACTAAACATTTACGGAAGAGTTAAGACCTATCCTTCTGAAACTGCTCCAAAAAATTACAGAGGACGGAACACTTCTGAACTCATTCTATGAGGCCACCATCACCCTGATACCAAAATCAGACAAAGATATCACACAAAAAAGAAAACTACAGGCCAATATCACTGATGAACTTATATGCAAAAATCCTCAACAAAATACTAGCAAACCAACTCCAACAATATTCCACCACCAAGTAAGATTTATACCAGAGATACAAGAATTTTTCAATACATTCAAATCAATCGTTGTGATACACCACATTAACAAATTGAAGAATAAAAACCATATGATCATCCCAATAGATGCAGAAGGAGCTTTTGATAAAATTCAACATTCATTTATGATAATAACTTTCCAGAAAGTGGAAGAAACCTCAATGTAATAAAAGGCATACAGGGTAGGGCAGGATGATATGGGATAATGCCACTGAAGCATGTAAATTATCATATGTGAAACTAATCGCCAGTCCAGGTTCGATGCATGATACAGGGTGCTCGGGGCTGGTGCAGCAGGATGACCTGGAGGGATGGAATGGGGAGGGAGGTGGGAGGGGGTTCTGGAAGGGGAACACATGTACACCCATGGTGGATTCATGTCAATGTATGGCAAAACAAATACAATATTTTAAAGTTAAAAAATAGATAAATAAACTAATTAAAAAAATAAATAAATAAAGGGCATACATGACAACCCCCCAGCTAACATCATACTAAATGGTGAAAAGCTGAAAGCATTTCCTCTAGGATCAGGAACAAGACAAGGATGCTCACTCTTGTCACATTTATTCAACATAGTTTTAGAAGTCCTAGCCACAGCAATCAGAGGAAAAAAAGAAATAAAAGATTCCAAATTGGAAAGAAGTAAAACTGTCACTGTTTGTAGATGACATGATGCTATACATAGGAAATCCTAAAGATGCTACCAGTAAACTAGAGCTCATCAATGAATTTGGTAAAGTTTCAGGATATGAAATTAATATACAGAAATCTGTTGCATTTCTATACACTAACAATGAAATATAAGAAAAAAATTAAGGAAACAATCATATTTACCATCACATCAAAAAGAATAAAATACCTAGGAATAAACCTACCTATGGAGGCAAAAGAACTATACTCCAAAAATTATAAGACAATAATGAAAGAAACTGAAGATCACACAAACAGATGGAGAGATATACTATGTTCCTAGATTGGAAGAATGAACATTGTTAAAATTACCATACTACCCAAGGCAATCTACCAGTTCAATGCAATTCCTATCAAGTTACTAATAGCATTTTTCACAGAACTAGAACAAAGAATTTTTAAAATTAGCATGGAAACATAAAAGTCTCCAAATAGCCAAAACAATCTTGAGAAAGAAGAATGGGGCTGGAGGAATCATGCTCCCTACAAAGCTACTGTAATTAAAGCAGTATGGTACTGGTACAAAAATAGACACATAAATCAATGGAACGATAGAAAGCCCAGAAATAAATCCATACATTTATGATCAGTTAATCAATGACAAAGGAGGCAATAATATACAATGGAGAAAAGATAGCCTCTTCAATAAATGGTGCTAGGAAAACTAGACAGCTACAGGTAAAAGACCAAAATTAGAAGATTCTCTATCACTATATACAAAAATTAAAATTGGTTTAAAGATCTAAATGTAAAACCAGATACTATAAAACTCCTATAGGAAAACATAGGCAGAATACTCTATGACATAAATTGTAACAATATCTTTTTGGATACATCTCCTAAAGCAATGGAACAAAAGAAAAAATAAATAAGTGGGACCTAATAAACCTTAAAAGCTTTTTCACAGGAAAGGAAACAACAAAGAAAATGGAAATAAAACCTACAGAATGGGGGAAGATATTTGCAAGCAATGTGACCAACAAAGGCCTAATTTCTAAAATATCCAAACTACTTATACAGCTCAATGACAAAACAAACAAAAAATCCAAGCAAAAAATGAGTAGAAGACCTAAATAGACATTTCTCCAAAGAAGACATACAGATGGTCAACAAGCACATGAAGAGATGCTCAATATAGCTAATTATTTGTTGTTGTTTAGCTGCTAGGTCCGGAGAAGGCAATGGCACCCCACTCCAGTACTCTTGCCTGGAAAATCCCATGGATGGAGGAGCCTGGTAGGCTGCAGTCCATGGGGTCGCTAAGAGTCGGACATGACTGAGCGACTTCACTTTCACTTTTCACTTTCATGCATTGGAGAAGGAAATGGCAACCCACTCCAGTGTTCTTGCCTGGAGAATCCCAGGGACGGGGGAGCCTGGTGGGCTGCCGTCTATGGGGTCGCACAAGGTCGGACACGACTGAAGTGATTTAGCAGCAGCAGCAGCAGCTGCTAGGTCATGTCCATCTTTTTGTGAACCCATGGACTGCATTGCTAATTATTAGAGAAATGCAAATCAAAACTACAATAAGGTACTACCTCACCCAAGTCATAATGGCCATCAACAAAAAGTCTACAAATAATAAATGCTGGAGGAGGTATGGAGAAAAGGGAACCCTCCTACACTGTGGGTGGGAATGCAATGGTGCAGCCACTGTGGAGAACAGTATCGAGGTTCCTTAAAAAACTAAAAACAGGGTTCCTATCTGATCCAGCAATCCCATTCTCGGGCATATATCTGGAAAAGATGAAAACGCTAATTTAAAAAGATATATGCACCCCAGTATTTATAGCAGCACTATAACACAGTTTACAACAGTCAAGACACGTAAGCAACCTAAATAATGAATAGATAAAGAATGTGTGTCATGTATCTATATATATATATACACATAACACACACAACAGAATATTACTCAGGCATAAAAAAAGAATGAAATAATTCAATTTGTAGCAACATGGATGGACCTAGAGATTATCATACTAAATGATGTAAGTCAGACAATGACAGATGTCATATATCACTTATTACTGAAATCTAAAAAAAAGTGACATAAATGAATTCATTCAGAGCAGAAATAGGCTCACAGACATAGAAAACAAACTTATGGTTATCTAAGAGGAAAGTGGGGGAGGATAAATTGGGAATTTGGGATTAACAGATACAGACTACTTGTGTAAAATAAACAACAAGGACCTACTGTTTAGCACAAGGAACTATATTCAATATCTTGTAATAACCTATAATGGAAAAGAATCTAAAAAAATAGACATGCATGTGTAACTGAGTCTCTCTGCTGCTCACTGGAAACGCTGTAAATCAATATACTTTAATAGAAAACAAACAAACCCACACGGGCCAAACTTCTCATCTCCAGGGGAGCAACTCTTTTGTGCAATCCGTGTTCCAAGCTCCTGGTGAGGCCAGACTAGACTAATCTCTAGCTAAGACCTCATCCTTATTTAGCCTTCCTCCCTTCCCCTCGCCTGCTTCCCTCATTCCTTCTGCTGAGAATAACCCCCGAATAAACCACTTTTCCAAGAATTTTCATCTCAGGTTCTAGGAAACCTGACTCTAGACTGATCGCTTCCTAGATTCTGGCTTGCATGGATGGATGACATCAATGACATCAATGCTAGTACAGAGTGAGAAAGGAAAGACAGTAAAAGAGGCCTGTTAAGGGTAATGTCTTAGTTACTTTTGATTCCCCAGATTCTAGCACAGGTTCTTGCACAAAGTATGCTTTCAATAATTTTCTGAATTAATATATTAATGAAGGAAATATATTCAACTCTGAATAATGTCGAGTTAGTGGTCATGTATGGATGTGAGAGTTGGATGGTGAAGAAAGCTGAGCGCCGAAGAATTGATGCTTTTGAACTGTGGTGTTGGAGAAGACTCTTGAGAGTCCCTTGGACTGCAAGGAGATCCAACCAGTCCATCCTAAAGGAGATCAGTCCTGGGTGTTCATTGGAAGGACTGATGAAGCTGAAACTCCAATACTTTGGCCACCTCATGCGAAGAGTTGACTCATTGGAAAAGACTCTAATGCTGGGAAGGATTGGGGGCAGGAGGAGAAGGGGACGACAGAGGATGAGATGGTTGGATGGCATCACCGACTCAATGGACATGGGTTTGGGTAAACTCCGGGAGTTGGTGATGGACAGGGAGGTCTGGTGTGCTGCGATTCATGGGGTCGCAAAGAGTCGGACACGACTGAGTGACTGAACTGAACTGAACTGAGAGGTGACTTGGGACACAGATTGTCAAGAAGACAGTGGGATATATCAGTCCTGATCTCAGAACATAGGTGTGGACCAGAGATGTATATTTGGAAGTTATATGTAATAATTAAAGCTATGACTTTGACTGAAATCATCCAAGATCTGAAAATAAAAGAAGAGGAAGAAATGCAAAAGTGGAATCCTGGGGAACACTTCATTTTAGGCACCCACTCCCACGGTTACATTCTTGACACTGTCATCAGTGATAACTGCATTACTTACTAATAGAGATTTTATGTAACCCACCTATTATGCTTTCAACTGACTTAGTCTAGCATTCCCACTCTCTCATATCTCTCTTTTCTAACTCTGCTCGCATTCCAATCCATTATTGTAGCCATTCAGCAACTTGTCCCTCCCTTTATCCTAGCTCCATGCTAGATACATGGTAAAACTCAGGCCTAATTACAACTGCTTGCACCAAGCATGTACCTGAGCGGTTGAATGCTGGGCAAGTGAATGGAGGAGAAATTACATTACACAGGGACTAGTTTCACTTAAAATTCATGAGCACAAATTTACATGGTTAGTTAGCACTGCCTGGCCGTTCTCCTGCACTTCCCTAGTATGCTCACTTCCTTAATCACGGCCATGCAGCCCTGCTCTTTCTCAGGACCTTCATCCCTCCATGCCACTTGCACTTAGAGTCACATTTTAGGCCACTCTGCTTCAGAGACCCTTCCTTCTACCCACACTGTGGATTCTATTCCATCTTACCTTCTTAATGACCTTGCTTCTTGGGTCCCACTCCACCTCTTTCACCACCAGACGTTCCTCCTCTCTTTGAAGATTCCCATTGGAGGACTAAACATAATGGTCTAAGGCTTTGTCTTGGGACAGCTTCTCCATTTACACTCTTCTAAGTATTATCATCTAGTCTGATAGATTTAAGTATCAGCCTCATGCTGATTAAAATGTCCCTTTTTTATTTCCAGCTCTGATCTATTCCTTGAACACCAGATTCACATATCCTATTGCTTGTTTAATTTGCATGTTTAGTAAATACTTAAATATCTAACCTGGAAATAATGAATTTTCTCCACCAACACTGCTCCTTCCTAGTCTTCCATGTCAGAGAGTGGTGCTACTATGTACCTGAGGCTCAAGCAGAGATCCTAGGAGTCATCTCTGAGTCTTTTCTTTCCCTCATTCTCCACAGCCCATCCACTGTCAAGTCTCATTTGCTCTCCAAAATATTTCCTGGCTCCACCTCCACTGTTCCTAAGCCAGCAGCATCATCTCCTGCTTCGACTATTGAAATAGCCTGATGGTTGCTCTCTCCACTTCTACCTCTGCCCATCTATAATTTATTTGGTAGTCAAATGGATCTTCAAAAAATTTTAAAAACAGATTATATTCTCTACCATTTGCAACTTTCTCATGGCTTCCCATTGCTTTAAAATAAATTCCCAATTGCTTCCCATGGCCTACTGATACAGATCTGGAGTTCTCCTGCCTATTTCTCTGTCCCTATTTCATTACACATTTCTTAGCTCCAGACCACCCGCTTCCCCTTTTCTGGTTCTCAATTTTAACAAACTTTGTTTTGCCAAACAGATTTGCCCCGGTCATTCCATCTGCCCCAAACTCTCTACTTCCAGATTTTTGCAAGGCTGGATCCTTTTTTGTTATTTAAGTTTCAACCTAAATGTCCCCTTCTCAGTAATCATTTTCCTAGCCACTTAACCTAAAGTCATCCCCCCACACTGTCATCACTTCTTATCACATAATTTGCTATCTTTTCATCAATTTTTATAGTATTTATAACTTTTTGATTTTTTAATTTGTTTCTAGTCATTAACTGTTCCCTTTCTTTGAGATAAAATTTACATAAAATAAGACTCACCATCTCAAAATGAACAATTTGGTGTGGATTTAGTATAGTCACAGTGTATTAAAACCACAACTCTATCTAGTTTCAAAGCATTTTCATCCCCAAAGGAAGCTGTACCCATCAAGCCTTGCTCCCTGGCTTTCCTGTCCCCTTGTACTCCTGGCAACCACCAACTTGCAATCTGTTTTAATCAGATTTACCTATTATGGGCATTTTTATGCAATATATAACCTTTTGTGTCTGGCTTCCTTCAGGTAGCATGATATTATCCAGGTTCATCCACGTTATAGCATGTATCAGCACTTCTCTCCTTTTCATGACTGAATAGTGTTCCACTGTGTATACATACTACTCTTTGTTTATCCATTCACCCACTGATGGAGTTCCCCTCTTTTTTCACCAGACTGTAGACTTGTATATCTCATCAATGAGTGTTTAGAATAGAACCTGCCATATAGTGAGTGCTCAAAACATGTTTACTCCATCAGTGACTGAGTGAATGATAAACACTAGTGGTTAAGGGACAGGTATAGGAGGGAGAACCTTGGAAGCAGACTGGGAAAGAGGGATTAGAAAGGCAACAGGAGACATGATATCAAGAGAAGAAGATTAAGGAAGATGAGTTCTTTAAACTGTCTATTTAATTAACAACGAGGATGTCACTGGTGGACCAAGGAGGAACAGCGCTGATGCAGAATAAAGAATGCAACAGTGGATGGAAGTCCCTGGACTCAGAACGGTGGTCTGGGCCGTGTCTTTCAGGAGCCTCCAGGGCTGCCATCACAGCCAAAGTTCCCTGTGCCCAGACCTACAATGGTAGAGAATTTTCTTTCCTGGATCACTCTGTAGTTATGAGCTCCTTGAGTAATAATGTAGAATTTTAGAGGTGGAAAGAAATCCAATGTTCATTAAGTTATACAATAGACACTCTTGCATGTCTTTTATGTACCTACTAGTGCCAGACATTATTTTAGGTGCTAGGGTTAAAACAGTAAACAAAAATAGAAAAAAATCCTATTTTAATGGAGCTTAAATTCTAGAGGAAGGAGGCAAACAAAATATGGTATAATAAAGTGCTATGGATAAAACAAAAAATAGAATATGATGAGGGATGTGGTACTATAGGGCAGTTCCTCAGGTGTTTCTGATGAGATGTTATTTAAGCAAAAACTAATCATCCTAAAGTCACCAGATATTAGAACAGTGAAGTCACATCATGTGTATGCTCAGTCATGTCCGACTCTTTGCGACCCCACGGTCTGTAGCCCACCTGGCTCTTCTGTCCAGGGAATTTTTCAGGCAAGAATACTGAAGTGAGTTGCAATGAAACCTTTAGCAATTAATCACTCCTCCCCCCCCGCCCCCACCCCTTGCTGGGTTGGAGTATGTGTTTACTTTGGAGTCCTTAAAGAGAGAAGTTTTGTTGATGCAGAACTTGCTAAGTCCTCTTGGAGGTTCCCTTAGCTTAAATGAGGAAGTTTATTTACTTTATTGTTATGGAATTTTATTCTGTTCAGATAATTTTGGCATTTTATGTTGAGATGAAACAAAAGAGCATTGCTGGGCTTTCAGTTCAGTCGCTCAGTCATGTCCGACTCTTTGCGACCCCATGGACTGCAGCACACCAGGCCTCCCTGTCCGTCAGCAACTCCTGGAGTTTACCCAAACTCATGTCCATCGAGTCAGTGATGCCATCCAACCATCTCATCCTCTGTTGTCCCCTTCTCCTCCCACCCTCAATCTTTCCCAGCCTCAGGGTCTTTTCAAATGAGTCAGCTCTTGGCATCAGGTGGTCAAAGTATTGGAGTTTCAGCTTCAACATCAGTCCTTCCAATGAATGCTCAGGACTGATCTCCTTTAGGATGGACTGGTTGAGATCTGTAAAACTTCCAGAGTTGATGGTTTTAAGTCTTCCTCTTCCACAACAGCTTAAATCTTACTACCAGCCCTTCCCAAAGCAGCTGACAGCTTCCAGAAAGGCAGAGAAGTGTTCATGGCATGCCTCAACTAGCTCAAACATTTTCTGTTTTTTGTTGTTGTTGTTGTTATTGTTGTTTGTTTTTATCATTTGTACCCAATATTGGTATAGCATGGACAGGCAGTGAAAAATTACATAATACACAAGTGAGGGTAAATGCAAGAGCACTACTAGTTTCTGAGGTAAAAAAACCTACATATCTTTTAAAAATGTGATTATGTTCAATAAATCAAATCACAAGGTAGAAAATTTCAGCAAAGAACTGGAAACTAAAAAAAAAAAAAAAATCAAATGAAAATTCAGGAACAGAAAAAAAAAAAATTAACCTACAGTATGAGGCCACTTCCTCAAGGCTGGGAGCAGTGGCTCTTCATGCACAGAACACAACGCAGGAAAGAGAATAGGAGAATGAGAAATTTAAAACCTTTCCCACTTGTTTTACGAGGACAGCATAATCGGGTACCAAAGCTTGACAAGGATAACAATGAAACATCACAGGCTAATTTCCCTCATGAACATAAAGCAAAACTCTAAACCAATATGAACAGATCAAATCCAGTGATCAAGTGTGGTTTATTCTAAGAATTCCAAGTTGAGTTAACAATCTAACATCAAGAAAAAAAAATGCCTCATTAACAGATCAAAGGAGAAATTATATGGTCATTTCAACAGCATGGGAAAAAGCAATTGATAAATTTAATACCAACTTGTGAAAACAAATTTACCAACCTAGGAATAAAAGGAACTTCTTAATCTTTTAATAAGGAACCTGCAAAATATTTACAGCAAATATTATGCACAATGGTGGCATATTGAATGTTTTCCCTTTGTAATTGAAAATGAGAGAAAGATGCTGGCAATATCACTTCTACTGCTTTACATTTACTAGAGGTCCTTGTGTACAATAAGGCAAGAAAAAGAAAAAAGGTATAAAGATTTGAAAGTAGGAAGTCTAGCTATCATTATTTTGGTTCTGAGTATAGAAAATCCAAAAGAATCTATAGAACTGGGAAACATTGTGTGCTTAGTCACTCAGTTGTGGCCGACTCTTTGCGTTCCTATGGACTGTAGCCCGCCAGGCTCCTTTGTCCATGGGGATTCTCCAGGAAAGAATACTGGAGTGGGTTGCCATGCCCTCCTCCAGGGGATCGTCCTGACCCAGGGATTGAACCCAGGTCTCCCCCATTACAGGTGGATTCTTTACCATCCAAGCCACCAGGGAATTTTGATTCCAAGTATAGAAAATTCAAAGGAATCTATACAACTGTAAAGCATATATAAATCAAACTGAATATTTCCATGGGAATGGGACAAAGGTTGTTCCTTGCACCATATGCAAATGTTGATTCCAGGTCTATACTTAAGTGAAAAAAAAAAAAGCCAAAGCTTCTAAAAGATAACATAGATAATATTTTTATAACGTTGCGGCAGGCAAAAGTTGTAAATAAGACACCAAAAATATCAAGCATAAAGAAAAATACTTATAAGTATGAACATATTAAAATTAGGAACTTCTGATCATCAAAACATTCTATTAAGTGAGGAGGCAAGTATGAATGGGAGAAGATATTTGTAATACCTGTAACTACCAAAGGGTTTAAATCTAGAGTATACAAAGAACTCCTATAAATCAATAAGACAATTCAATAGAAAATTAGGCAAGCAAATCAAACAGATATCAAATATCAAAATAGTCAATAAATTTATGAAAAGGCACTCACCTCATTAGTCTCCAAGGAATAAGAATCAAAGTCACAATAAGATGTTACTACCCACTGACCATGGGGTTTCCATGTGGCGCTAGTGGTAAAGAACCTGCCTGTCAAATGCAGGAGATATAAGAGACGCGGGTCCAATCCCTGGGTCAGGAAGATTACCTGGAGGAGGGCATGGCAACCCACTCCAGTATTCTTGCCTGAAGAATCCCATGGACAGAGGAGCCTGGTGGGTTACAGTCCATAGGAATGCAAAGAGTCGGACATGACTGAAGCAACTTAGCATGCACGTATGCACCCACTGACCATAAAAGTTAAAATTAAGACTGTGTGGATCACAATAAACTGTGGAAAATTCTTCAAGAGATGGGAATACCAGACCACCTGACCTACCTCTTGAGAAACCTGTATGCAGGTCAGGAAGAAAAAGTTCGAACTGGACATGGAACAACAGACTGGTTCCAAATAGGAAAAGGAGTACGTCAAGGCTGTATATTGTCACCCTGCTTATTTAACTTATATGCAGAGTACATCATGAGAAACGCTGGGCTGGAAGAAGCACAAGCTGGAATCAAGATTGCCAGGAGAAATATCAATAACCTCAGAAATGCAGATGACACCACTCTTATGGCAGAAAGTGAAGAACTAAAGAGCCTCTTGATGAAAGTGAAAGAGGACAGTGAAAAAGTTGGCTTAAAGCTCAACATTCAGAAAACTAAGATCATGGCATCTGGTCCCATCACTTCATGGGAAATAGATGGGGAAACAGTGGAAACAGTGTCAGACTTTACTTTTTTGGGATCCAGAATCACTGCAGATGGTGATTGCAGCCATGAAATTAAAAGATGTTTACTCCTTGGAAGGAAAGTTATGACCAACCTAGATAGCATATTGAAAAGCAGAGACATTATTTTGCCAACTAAGGTCCATCTAGTCAAGGCTATGGTTTTTCCAGTGGTCATGTATGGATGTGAGAGTTGGATGGTGAAGAAAGATGAGTGCCGAAGAAATGATGCTTTGGAACTGTGGTGTTGGAGAAGACTCTTGAGAGTCCCTTGGACTGCAAGGAGATCCAACCAGTCTATCCTAAAGATCAGTCCTGAGTGTTCATTGGAAGGACTGATGTTGAAGC
This sequence comes from Giraffa tippelskirchi, assembly GCF_054371585.1. Lineage (NCBI taxonomy): Eukaryota > Metazoa > Chordata > Mammalia > Artiodactyla > Giraffidae > Giraffa > Giraffa tippelskirchi. The sequence goes on along the minus strand of NC_137284.1, from coordinate 45,771,379 downwards.
TGAAACTCCAATACTTTGGCCACCTCATGCAAAGAGTTGACTCATTGGAAAAGACCCTAATGCTGGAAAGGACTGGGGGCAGGAGGAGAAGGAGATGACAGAGGATGAGATGGCTGGATGGCATTGCCGACTCAATGGACATGGGTTTGGGTAGACTCCAGGAGTTGGTGATGGACAGGGAGGCCTGGCATGCTGCGATTCATGGGGTCTCAAAGAGTAGGACACGACTGAGCGACTGAACTGAACTGAACTGAACAGTTAAAAACTGTTGGAAAGAATACAGAAAAGGAGAATACTCATACACTACTTGTAGGGCTCTGAACTGACTCAAACAGGAAGAGAGCTTGACAGTACATGCTAAAGCTGACCTTGTGCATATTCTATGACCTAGCAACTCTGAGTGAGGGGGCTCAGTGGTAAAGAATCCAGGTGCCAATGTAGGAGACATGGGTTTGATCCCTGGGTCAGAAGATCCCCTGGAGAAGGAAATGGCAACCCACTCCAGTATTCTTGCCTGGGAAATCCCATGGACAGAGGAGCCTGGCGGGGTACAGTCCATGGACTTGCAAAGACACAACTTAGCAACTAAACAACAACAATGACCTAGCAATTCCATTCTTAGGTACAGATCCAACGGAAATGTGTACACATGTGCACCAAAGGTCACTTACAGGAATGTTTTTAGGAAAAGTATTTGTAATCACCTCTGAACAGGAAATAATTCAAATGTATGTCAATAGTGGAATGGATAAATTTTATCATTATGGACAATGGTATCATTGTATATGGTATTTATATATAATGTAATAGTAATAGAGAAACAAAAATGGATAAACTACAGCCAACAATATAGATAATGACTCTCATCAAACAATGTTGAAACAATGGTGGAAGAAATAATCCATACAAGAGAACACATGCAGCATGATACCATTTATCTAAAATTTACAAATGGCTACAACCAAGTTACGACCTTAAACGTCAGGACAGTGGTTATCTTGGGAGCAGGTTGGAGTGACTGGAAGGGCGTGGGAAGGGGGCCTCTGGAATATTCCTGATGCTCTGTTTATTACCTGGGCTGTAGCTGCACTGCTCTGCTGCCTTTTCAATAATTCATCAAGCTGTCCAATTCTGATTTGTGCATCTTTCTGTATGTATGTCAGAGTCAGTAAAAGAGATTTTTTTTAAACAGTCACAAAAGATCACTTGTAGCTCTTTAAAATATACAGAGCTTTGAGGCTCATGGAATGTCCAGAAGTGACTTGCATATTTAAAAGTCACCAGTAATTTCAGCCTGTACTTGAGGTGAAATACGTCACAAAACATTATGGATGCTTTTCCTTCTATAGATAGTCACAGCTGAATTACTTGCAGACCCATCTTGGAGTCCTATTCAAAGAGCAACATTTTTTTTTAAACTACTGTGTACACATCAGTAATATCAGTATTAGTGTAAAAGTATTCACTCCATAAAGGAAAAAATAGTAACCGATAATCAGCAACTCACCATTGGGAATACTTCATCATCACTAACCAAAGGACTTGTTATTTCTTTGGTTTGAAATGGCAAAGATGGCAATGGAGGTGTTGTACTTCTGTTTGGCTCACGATCATGGTTAAATCTAAAAGAGAAGGACTGGTTGTCATTATTGCTACCAAGGACACCTGCTTATTTATGGAGCTAAGAATTTAAATTTCTCCAATTTCTAACTGTGAGGAAAGCACAACAAAATATTTGGGCTTGTTATCTGGGTATTTCTTTGAAAATAATTTTGCTGACAATTTCTATTCCACTTAAAAGACTTAGAACAATTAATAATGAAGCAGGAAACTTTCTTAATTATTATAAATATTCTGCCATTCTTATTGCCTATATTGTTTCTCTTTCTGTGTTTTACTGTTTTGTCTCTTTGCTATTTAATTAAATAACATTAAACCAGTTTGAGAAAAATTTTGAAACAGCTAACATGGATGCCCTTGACAATTCTAAATAGATACTCTTTTTCTATTATCATTTCACTTAACCTCACTGGCTTTCTTTTTTTTTTTTTTTTTATAAATTTATGTATTTCAGTTGGGGGCCTTTCTTAACATAATCGTTCTTCTCTTTTTTTTGACACTAGAATAAGTCTCTGTACAATAACAATAATTCTAATTGCTATAGAGCTTAATAATTTATAGTATGTTTTCAGTTTACATCATCTCCTAAACTCCTCCACACTTAGTTGTATGACCTTGAGCAACAGGTAACTATATCTACCTGTAACTTTAATTTTTTCATTTATAAAAAAGGGTTGTTATGAGAATTGAACTCCACAGTTTGATGAAAAGCACAGTATAGAATTTGTTGTTTGTGCCAAAATATAGGGTAGAAGATTAGACTGAATAAAATACCAGTGGGATTTTAAATTTTGGTGTTCTGACTAAACAAATGAATAATAAAATAAACACACCAACTTGCCCTAAAATTTTACACAAAAAGGTCCTAACAGTATGGGCTGTTTGGAACTAAATAAGTATCTTCTCTGAACATTAATTCATGAAAATAGGGTTTAAATTCAATCAAAATCATCAAAGACCATGGAAACATAAAAATCCTTTCAATTTAAAGTTATTTATTTTTACTAACAATTCAAATTCTCTACAGGTATTATTTAACCATTTTCAAAGTCTTCATATTTTAACTTCACATAGTTCAAAAAATTTACATTATTTTTCTCTGTTCTTATCCAAAGACTATCTGTCTATATAGACTTATTTTATTATGCAAACATTTTCAAAGCTATACATACAAATAGCAGTAAAAGTTAAGTGAGGCATCTGTAAATTAGTACATAAAAACAAACAAAACATGCTCTCCATTTTTACTTATCTTGAAATAGATCTTTTTTTTAATCCATTCTTCCAAACCATAATTACCATGGAAACAGAACAGAAAATTGAACTGCAATAACATGGTTTATGATGTGCAAAATAAAATGAAACATTCCACAATTCAAATAGAATTATAACAATTGCCTTGTACATCTGCATAGAATCTTCAGCTGAACCTTTTAATTTGAATGAATCCATCTATACTTCAAAGCACAGTGGAAAAAAATAAGATAATTATAGAAATGGTTCAAGAAATATACATCCCTCTGTAATCTCAATTATACAGAGATTTCAGAGAAAGTATTATTTGCCCTAAATTATCTAAATAATTATCTCAATTATCCATTTTTCTTTGGATGTATAGATACAACTTTATGGTCTTAATTATTAAAATTTATATATGAACATTTTCTTTATTGTAAGATCAATAGTGCAGAGAATGAAAGGAAAGACTACATTATGAAGCAAAGCACTTTTGCTTTAAATCATCTTTATATCTGACAGAAAAGTTCTTCTTCTAGAATACAGCTATTCAAATACTTCATAAAACCACCTTGCAAAAAAATGCTAAGTATATCAATTTAAAAGCTATCTTAAAAATTATTTAAGAAAGCTTTTACTACCATCTCACAGGCTGGTCTGTTCAATTAGCTTTTCCATAGACCCTATTCCAAGGCCTCTCCTTACTTTGCCAGGAGGGCAGGAGCAGGTGTCTCTGTTGGAGAGAACTCTACCCAACTGGAGCCGGCTTGAGAGCTGAATCAACTGCACAGTTTGCAGAGCTGTCTGTCTACACATCCAATCCTGGCCCTCCATTAAGTTTACAAGCCTCCCTGGGCTACATACAGCGTAAAGTCTTCAGCATGAAATGGGATCCCTTCACAAAGTAAGCTAATTTACCACTTCTGGCCTCCCCTTCTAACACTCCACATAACACTCCCTATTCCATGCACTACCCATTATTTTCTAGCCTGGAACTCTTCCGTCTGCTATGTTTTTCTCCTAACTGAGCAAGACCATGGTGCAAAATGGACTCAGCTTACTTTTTTGCTTCTAGATAAATAACTATTCATTCCTTGACAAGGGATCCTGTAGAGTGATTATGACAAACCTGACTTTGTGGTGTTTTAGTACTAGAGATTTTTAATTTGCTGACTAGATTTGAAGGAATTTTATTGATTAGCTTGTGAGTACCAAAATCTTTCCAGTACCTGATATAATTCTTAAAGCCATATATTCAGTTTTAAGTATGAACTGTATATAGAGATAAAACTCCATATACTAGAAAACTGATTTGCCATTAAAATTAGTTATATATTAATAGTTCTGGATACCACTATTCTAAGTTAGCTTGTAAATGATCCTTAAACTTCAAAACTCTAACTTAATTCTAAAAACGTTGAAAACATTTATTACATCATTGTCAGATTCAGTTTCACCTCATTCACTAGTCCTGTTTGTGTGTTTCTGGTCCCATCACACTGCCTGCAGGGTCTCAGCTCCCTGACCAGGGACTGAAACTGGGCCACAGCAGTGAAAGCCTGGAATCCTGACCATTAGGTCACCAAGGAACTCCATTAAGTTTTTTAAAGTGCTGAATAACTTTTTTATTGGAAAAGAAATCCTTTGAAATATCCTAAAATGCTTCACATTTTAAGTGGATGAGCACAAAAATCTTGTCACTTCTAACAGGAGTGAAAAACAATAAAAACTGAGTTAACTTCCAAGCAGACAGAAGATTATTTTAATAATATATTATATAAGTGTTCCTCAGTCAAAAGCAAGAAGGGGTTAAAAATTAGACTACAGACTTTAAAATGTTGTGGAACATTATGTTCATATACCTTTATCTAAAAGCTTTTTCCTTTCTAAAATACTTTAATAAGACCTTATTGCATTAGCCATTGATATGTAAATATGACTGTGTGTTTTTTTATTTTTTTCTTCCTAATAAACACATACAGCTTTTAGTATTTGACTTCACTGAGCTGTGCTGTGAGGGAAGGAAAGGACATTGCCTTTTTTGCTTGCTAAAATTAATAGATATGTGCTTTACAGCTCTCCAGCAGTGAGTTCACAGTGTCCTTGCCTCTCGACAATTCTTTCCCCATAGTGGGTTTTACATGGTAATAATTTATTCAGAACATTTGAAATGCTGTTTCTTTTAAAAATTAGGTCACTGGAGAACACTGAAATCAGACAAGCCATTAAAACAAATTTAATGAAACTTTCAACAAATGAGACTGGCAGGACACAGGGCTCTGCAGTAGGAACAGTCGTCCAGGCTGCTTATTAACAGTCTCCTGCTGAGCGTTTTACCTCTCACACTGCTCCCTGTGTCGCCTGCTGTCTTGTTTCTGTTAGGCACTCTTCACACATCCCGTACTGCCCAAGCAATCCAAACAATATAAACACTGTTTAAAAACAGTAAAAGGCAGAGGAACTGTCTTTTTGTTTAAGCAAGAACATCTAGTACCTTCACCTAAGGCTTTCCAAGTTATTCCCAACAAACAAGAATAGGAAACAGTGTTCTGCATTAACAGGGGCACAATACAGACCAGTGGCTGAAGAAGATATGGCGAAGACCCTCCATAACATCACCAGGGTCCTGTTTTTCTCTTACAGAGAGAAAACTATATACAGAGGGTGGTGATGTGACCCTTGGAGAAATGAACCCATGGGGAGAGGAGCACTTTGTAAAGGGTTTGTTCTATATTAGAAGTTATATTCTTAACCCCCAAATCAAGGTTAGATTCTTCTGGACAGATTTTCAGTCTCACTGGCCAGTCAACATGGGGACACTCACCAGGGAGATGGCCTCTGCCTGGGGCTCACGCCATCTCATCCTCCCCACATTCCTTTTGGACTCTTGCTGCACCGCCCCATACATAACACCCTACCAACCGAAGAAGCGCCCCTTTGGAGCAGCAGCAGTCTTCTCTCATTCCCTCCACTAACCCCCTGAAGAGTTATTAGTTCAGCACTTCTGAGTGCTTGCTGTTTCTTACACTGGGTTAGAACATATCCTTCCGGCACATACAGGGCTAGGGTGGTGAGAGTGTGAGAGGATGTACTACATGCACAAGGATGCTGAGCAGATGTGTTTAGTACGGCCGCTGGACTTACGGACGTCTACCAGTAGAACTGGGCTGCTTAGTGAGCTGGGCATCACCCTTCCCCAACAGGACTATCTTTAGAGGAAATGTCAGATTCAGCCATTTGTTTATCCACCAAAATATACTTTTTAGGTACTGGGAGTTGGAGAAGTATTAATATTATTGTAAATATTGACAATTTTGTTAGAATAATAATATCATGATAATGTCTAACATTTAGGGAATTATACATTTTACAAAGAAATAGGTTTTCTCCTATAATCCTCAGAAAACCCTTATAATTATTATCCCTATTTGTCAGATGGGAAAATAAAGGTTAAATATTTGAATTCCCCAAAGCTGCAAATATTAATTATTTGTATGTGAAGTTTTCATGCTAACTATTATGAGCTTTTAAACAAAAGTTGTATTGATGTTAGGTCTGGACCTATTGATTCACCGTTTCTCAGCACCATGGAATTTTAGTAAACCTGATATCAAATAAGTTTGGGGAATATTGCACACCATACCTGTTCCTGGAAACTCACAAAAGTAATTAGCACATTAATGGCTTTGCAAAATCCTGTAGAAAAGAAACTTATTTGTTTTGCTGAGCATTTTCCCAGTACTGGAAAATGGTGAAAGAACTCCAGAGACAGTTCTGACTCCAAACATATTTTATTAAAGTTGAAGAAATTAGTCAAATGTTAAGGCTGATATATTTACGTAAATTTGGAAGTAAGACATTTTAAAGAGCCTGGGGATAATGTAGGCAGCAGATACTGATATTTCCACATGCTTCTCTTTACTCAGAGAAGACCTCTCTTACACATCCACAGGTTCTTTCCTATGAAAAGACCACAGTTTGTCACCACTGCTGGAGTGTCAGTATAAAGTGTACATATATTTGAAGTTAAGCCAGACGTGCTATCTTCCTGTATTCTGACATTAAAAAAAATTACTTTTGTATATTCTGTATGCCACATCAGGTTCTAAGAAAGTTCTGAACTGACAAAAATTCATTTTAACTGTCTACTCATTTCACTATCATCCTTTGAAAGCTACTGAGACCATAGAATTTCATGTAACAGTGTATCTAGACTATTGAATTGTCCCCATAAACAAATTTTAAGCAGCTGAAAGGAAAGTGTATAAAATTACAATTTCATTATTTAAAAACAAATTTCACTTGAATGTTTGTACATTTATATCCTTATGTAAGTGGAGCCGGCACACTCATCTTCATTTTTACCCCATTTTTATTTGGCTTTGATAGGCATACCTTCCTGCTTCTTCATAGGTATTTTGATTAGCCCATGTTGATTTTCCACTGGCATGAAGTTTTGCAAGATCATTTCGGAGCCTTTCATTCTCGTATTCCAGTTTGTTAATAGATGTATGCCTTGAATGTTCCCTGTTAGTGAAGTCTACACTCTAGAGAATAAAATACCATTGAAAAAATTGTTACTTACAAGTGATGCATATTTTCTGTGCATTTGGACACATGTTGGAAAGACCCTTTCATGTAAGTCAAGTCATGTGACTTTACCCCTGTGTACCTCCTAAATGTCTCTCTTCACCCTCTACCTTCTTACAACACAGGTCCTCAGTGACAGCTGCCACTGAACACATCACAGTGAAAGGGATGCCCATGCTCCAGTATAGAAAAGGCGCACTGCATGCATTACTGTTCTCCGTAGCTAGCACAAACTTCTAGTTTTAAGACTTTATGTGTTAATAGGGCATGCCTTCTAGTGCTGATTAGTAGTGGAACCAGAATTAACATATCTTTTAATTTTAAAAGATTTTTTTCACATTAAAACAATATATGTCATTATAGAAAATCACTTATCAACCCCTCACCGTTGGGTGGTATGAAAAATTATATATTAAATCCATATGATGGCAGTCTGATTCTGGGCCATTCTATACCAAGATCACTAGGTCCTGGATGAGACTGTGCCAATAACACACAGTCTTGAGCAGTGCAGCATCATGAAAAAGTTCTACTGTCTGGTATGGGCAACAATAAGAAACATATTTAAATCACAACATGAAAAATTTAGAGCAAGATTAAAGATTTCTGATGCTGTTTTAATTAAATGCTGTAAGAAGTTTCTTAGGGAGAGTCTAAACTTTTCTCCTCACAAAATTTTAAAAAACAGGATATATTCTGATATGAAAACTCATGAAAATGCTTTAAATAACCCCATGAAGTCCTTTATAATAGAACTATGATTTGAATACCCATGAATTATGTAGTTGCTGATTAAACAATAGTTCTCTGCTTTCAGAAGAGTAATATTTTAGTACAAAAAGCATAACATGAGTAAAATATTTTTTTGAAGCTCCAATTTTCTATGTTTAAAAGCTTGTAAGCCTATAGATGATTATGGCTTAGAACTGTTATTTCTAAGTTTCTAAATTTAAGGCTTTGAGTGCCATTGCATATGGGCTGGCATGTGATAAAGTCACTCAAAAATTTTTTACTAACTGCACATTTAAAAGTATTCATATACTATATTAATATCAATATTGATAAATAAGAATAGAAATGCATATATTAAGCATTAAAAATGCTTACCTGTTTTATGTTTTGCTTCAAAGGCCAAATCCGTTCATTAAAACTTCTGTTTACTGCCTAATTATTATGTGTGTGTGTGTTAGTCACTCAGTAGTGTCCAACTCTTTGAGATCCTATGGACTGTAGCCCACCAGGCTCCACTGTCTGTGGAATTCTCCAGGTAAGAATACTGGAGTGGGTTGCCATTCCCTTCTCCAGGGGATCTTCCCAACCCAGGGATCGAAACTAGGTCTCCCATATTGTGGGCAGATTCTTTACCATCTGAGCCACCTACACTATCCTTTTATAGAAGTTTATAAATCTTTAGAAAGGTCTACTTTTGAATGGAAAAAAAATGCTCCAGGAGGTCAGACGTTCTCAGAACAATATTGGCCAGTGTGACTTTTGGGAGAGAAGGGTTATTCAGGGTATTTCTCTGCTTGTTAGGCCCTTGCCTTTAGCCTATGTTAACTTTGCTCATTTGAGATATACTAGTACAGATAAGAAAGTAATCTATAATCTGCTTTAATGGAGACAGGATTGCTCATTCTAAAATTTGAGCCCATCTGTGATAAACATAAAGAAGGTAGATCTAATACAATTTTCCTCTCCAAAGGAGAACACTCATGGGCAGATCTGTTGAAAAATGATCTTGGAAAAGATTCAAAATTTTACTCCTAAAAAGACATCTCCTAATCAAAATATATAACTCTTGATAGTCTGCTGCTCTGTTACAATTTCATTCAAAAATTTTCTATAAAATTAGATTTCACCTGTGACTTTTCGGCCCAGTGTTGGTTTAAAGTATTTAAGAATGATAGTAATGATTTTTTTAAAAAACCCACAATTTTCTAAATGTACCATAATTAAATAAGTGTTGAAAAGTATGACCTGAAAGAATTACACAGGTAATGGATTTATACAATTTGTATTTAAAAACATTTTCCATTTTCCTGGATAGCATTTTTGGTGCTCTCTCATTTCATTTCTTCCTAAATACTTTTCCAATGATTTCAAAAATATATCCTCCAGTAGAAGGTTATCATGTGAAAACAGGCACTGATTAAACTTTACCTACGTATTGTTGATGGGTTCTTTTTACAGGCCCAATCAATTTCTTATTCCCTACCCCCACCCCCCAAATTTTAAGGTTTCATAGTTTTAACTGACTTTTCTTTTCTTTTTTTTTTTTTTTTATAAATTTATTTATTTTAGTTGGGGGCCAATCACTTCACAACATTGCAATAGTTTTTGCCATATATTGACATGAATCAGCCATGGGTTTACATGTGTTCCCCCTCCTGGACTTTTCTTTTTGAAATGGCGAAACCTCACGGTGCCTGTTTAGTTGAACACACAGTTGGGTTACTGAACTGTCTGGATGATAGTATTTTATAAGAGTTTTTTTTCTCTTAAATAATAGTTAGACTAACAAAGTATTTCTATAGAAGGACTGACTTTAATCATGTTTTAAGGTTAGTTTATTAATTTATAGCATGTAAATGAATGTTTTAGATGCTTAAAGTTAGTCACATAATCGTGTCCGACTCTGTGATCCCAAGGACTGTAGCCTGCCAGGCTCCTCTGTCCATGGGGATTCTCCAGGCAAGAATACTGGAGGGGGTGGCCATTCCCTTCTCCAGGGGATCTTCCCAACGCAGGGATCGAACCCAGGTCTCCTGCGTTGCAGGCAGATTCTTTACCAACTGAGCTACTAGGGAAGCCCTTTAGATGCTTATGAGGGTACTAATTTTTTATGCTGTTATTTTATTTAGCAAACTGTAGGGATAGTGAAAGGCCAATTAGTCTTAACAATTACTGTAAGTTCTGAGTTCTGACTAAATCTAATTTTATAACACCTTCCCTAAGTGAAAGAAGATTTAACAAATACAAATATGTCTAAGTAAATATGGAATCACAAAAAAGCCTATCATGATAAACTTGATTCTTTGTTAATTACCCAGGAGCAGAATAAAGATAAACCCCTCACTTTTCTCTATATAGTCAAGCTTTTGCACAAATCCATGGAAAACATCTTTTTCAAAGCAACAAACAAACAAACAAACAAAACACCAAAAAATATCCAAATAAACCAAAAACCTCTTGCTAATTCTGGCCTTAAGTATGTCACTGAGACCAGAGTAAAGCTTACATGCAAGGTGGTTAGTCCCACTAGTAAATTCTCCAAAGGAAAATGGGGGTTGTCACAGCCCCAGGCATGCAATAGGTAAAGGACTGAGTGCAAGATAGCTGTTTCTACTATTGGGTGGGTATGAACTTTCAACCTTTTTTCCCTAAGTGTAAATAATCAGGGAGCTTCACACTTAAGCAGAAAAGTTATCAAAGCTCTAGTAATTCAGAAATGACCTACCTTTATATTGGTAATTCCACTTGTCTAGGAAGGAAAAAATAATTGTTATTTTAATATTATAGAAATACTATATATTTTAGAAGACTTAAAAATAATGATGTAAATATTATGGTTTTTATTGCCTGAGGGAAAATTTCAGCAAATTATTTAATTATATGTTTACTTATTCATTCCAATTATTTTAGAGAGAATTAACTATCTAATTATGGGAGTTTAACACATAACAGATGAATTTTCTTTATGATATCTTTAAACTAGTAAGTGGTAAATAAATGACGTAACAGATTATAAAAGCTTAAAAAAGACAAGAGTCATACGGAACTCTTTTTTATTATTCACTAGACAATTGAGATTTTTCTCTTTGGGCAATGGCTTGACTATGTCAGTTAGCAAAGTTAATTCCAAATCTTCACACATAAAAAATGGAGAGAGTTATAAAGTCAGCTTCCTAAATGGGGGGAGTGTGTTCAAGATGGCATAGCATAGCATAGTAGGAAGACCCTGCACTCACCTGTTCCAGGGGCAAATCATAAAAACGCCTTACACAGCAACTACCTATGGGAACAACCTGAAGACTAGCAGAGAAGATTTTACATGTCTAAAGATATAAAGAAGGAACCATAACGAGATGAGTAGAAGGGGTAGACTAAGAAGGGTGTAGTCAGAATCACATCCCTGGACCAGCAACTCTCAAACTGAAAGAATATCACAATTGCAGAGGTCCTCCCCAAGCAGCAACGGATCTGAAGCCCACATCAGGCTCCCTAGCTTGGGGATGTTGTACTGGGAAGATGAGCTTCTAGGATGTCTGGCTTTGAAAACCAGCAGGACTTACCTTTGAGAAAGCCAGAGGGCTACAGGGAACAGAGACTCTGCTCTTAAAGAACATACGCAAAATTTCTCATGCTCTGAGTCTCAGCACAGAGGCAGCAGTTTGAAAGGAGTCTGGGTCAGATCTACTTGCTCATCTTGGAGAGCCTCCTGGAGAGGTGAGTGGCAACTAGGACTCCCCTGAGGGTGGAGGTACCAGTGGCCACCGTTCTTGGGAGCTTATTCTACCATATGGACACCAGCACTGACAAGTACCATTTTGGATACCTGCCCACCAGCTGGTTGGCACCAGTCCCAGGACTTCATGGACTGCACATTCAGCTGTGCCAGGATCTGGCCCCACCCACTAAAGAGTTGGCACCAACCTTGGGCTTCACAGGCCCCATGATCGGCTATGCTGGGATCCAGCCCCACCCACCAGTGGGAAAGCAGCCAGTACATGAGGCGGTGGCTGGCAGCCACCTTTGCAAGGGGCCAGCCCTGCCAACCAGCATGCCCACAGCAGCTGGCCATGCCACAAGAGAAGGGTTCACACAGCCCACATATGAGGCATCCCAAGAGCATATAACTCCAGTGAAAAGAGGGAGTGTTCTGCTGGGCCCCATAGGACATCTCCAACATAAGGCCATTTCTCCAAAATCAGGAATCATAACCAACCTACCTAGTATGAAGAAATAAAAAAGAAAATTGGGCAAAATGAGATGAGATAGGTATAAATCCATATGAAGAAGATGTAGGATAAGCAATCTACCCAGGAAAGAGTTAGAGGTAATGATGTTAAAGATGTTCAATGGACTCAGGAGAAGAATGGATGAATACAACAGTAAGTTTAACAAAGAAAAAACACAAAGAAGATCCAAAAAAGAGCTTAATAACACAACTGAAATAAAGAAAATACACTACAAAGAATAAACAGTAGATTACATGATAGAAAAGAACAGACCAGTGAACCGTAAGATAGAGTAGTGGAAATTACCCAAGAAGAGTTAATGCTCATCCTTTTCAAACTATTCCAAAATACTGAAGAGGATGGAATGCTTCTGAACTCATTCTAGGAGACCAGTATCAGCATGATGCAAAAACCAGACAAAGACACCACAAAAAATAGTAACGGGTCAATATCACTGCTGAACATAGATGCAGAAGTTCTCAACAAAATGTCAGCAAATCAAGTTTAACAATACATTAAAAAGATTATACACTATGATTAAGTGGGATTTATCACAGGAGTATATGTATGGTTCAATAACCACAAATAAATCAATGTGACATACCACATTAAAAAACTGAAGAATAAAAGTTATATGATCATCACAATAGATAAAGGTTTTGACAAAATTTAACATCCATTTATGATAAAAGTTCTCCAGAAAGTGGCCATAGAGGGAACATTTCTCAACATAATAGAGACCCTATATGACAAACACATAGCCAACATCATATTCAACAGTGAAAAGCTGAAAACAGTTTCTCTAAGATTAGGATCAAGACAAGGATACTCACTCTTGCCACTTATTTAACAATACTAGAAGTCCTAGCCTCAGCAATGAGACAAGAAAAAGAAATAAAGAGATTTCAAATTGGAAAGGAAGAAGTAAAACGATCAATGTTTGTAGGTGACATGAAACTATATATAGAAAATCCTCAAGATGCCACCAAAAAACTATTAGACATAATAAATTAATTCAGTAAATTTGCAGGATACAAAATTAATATACAGAAATCTTTTGCATTCCTATATACTAACAATGAACAAGAAAGAGAAATTAGGAAAACAACCCTATTTAGAATCACATTAAAATAATAAAATGCATAGGAATAAATCTACCTAAGAAGGTAAAAGATATATACTTGGAAAATTATAAGACACTGATGAAAGAAATTGAAGATAGCACAAACAAATGGAAAGATATATGGTACTCATAAATTAGGAGAATTAATATTTTAAAACTGACCATACTCCCCAAGGCAATCTGCACACTCAATGCAATCCGTATCAAAATATCAACTGTATTTTTCACAGAACTAGCAGAAATAATTCTAAAATTTCTTCAAAAACACAAAAGACCTTGAATAACCAAAAAATATTGAGAAAGGAGCATGTTCTACAAAGCAAAAGGAAGAGTGGGCAGCAGAGGATGAGATGGTTAGATAGTACCACTAACCCAGTGGACATGAAACTAAGCAAACTCCAGGAGACAGTGGAGGACAGAGGATCCTGGCTTGCAACAGTCCATGAGGTTGCAAAGAGTCAGACACGACAACAAGAACAAAGCTACTGTAATTGAAACAGTATGTCACTGGGGCAAAAACAGTACATTGACCAATGGGACAGACTAGAGCATCCAGAAATAAATCCACACTAACATGGTCAATCAAAAATTTATGACAAAGGAGGCAAGAATATACAATGGGAAAAAGACAGCCTCTTCAGTAAACAGTGTTGGGAAAATGGACAGCTACATGCAGAAGAATCAAATTGGACTACTCTCACACCATGGACAAAATAAACATGGGATGGATTAAAGACTTATATGTAAGGGCTTCCCTGGTGGTCCAGTGGTTAAAAATGGCAGGTCCACCTGCCGATGTAGGGGACACGGGTTCGATCCCTGGTCTGGGAAGATTCCCAGACGCCCCACATATCTTGGGACAAGATTCCACATATCTTGGGACAACAAAGCCCGTGGGCCACAATGACTGAGCCTGCACACCTAGAGCCCATGCTCTGCAACAAAAGAAGCCCACACGCCACAACTAAAGAGTAGCCCCCGCCTGCCACAACCAGAGAAAACCCATGTGCAGCAATAAAGACCCATCACAGCCAAAAATAAATGAATAAACCTTAAAAAGACTTAAATGTAAGACCTGAAACCGAAGAACTCCTAGAAGAAAACGCAGTATGCTTACCAACACTGGTCTTAGTAATATTTTTTTGGATCTGTCTCCTCAGGTAAGAATAAAAAAGCAAAAATAAACAAATGTGTTTGCATCAAACTAAAAAGTGTTTGCACAGGGAAGGAAACTATAAACAAAAAAAGGCAGCTTAATGAATGGGAGAAGATATTTGCAAATGATACCTCTGATGAGGGCTTAATATCCAAAATATATAAAGAACTGATACAACTCAACATGAAAAAAAATCTCATTAAAAATGAATAGAGGACATTAACAGGCATTTTTACAGTGAAGACATCAGTTCAGTTCAGTCGCTCAGTCGTGTCTGACTCTTTGCGACCCTGTGAATCGCAGCACGCCAGGCCTCCCTGTCCATCACCAACTCCTGGAGTCTACCCAAACTCATGTCCATCGAGTCGGTGATGCCATCCAGCCATCTCATCCTCTGTTGTCCCCTTCTCCTCCTGCCCCCAATCCTTCCCAGCATTAGGGTCTTTTCCAATGAGTCAACTCTTCGCATGAGGTGGCCAAAGTATTGGAGTTTCAGCTTCAACATCAGTCCTTCCAATGAACACCTAGGACTGATCTCCTTTAGGATGGACTGGTTGGATCTTCTTGCAGTCCAAGGGACTCTCAAGAGTCTTCTCCAACACCACAGTTCAAAAGCATCAATTCTTCGGCGCTCAGCTTTCTTCACCGTCCAACTCTCACATCCACACATGACTACTGGAAAAACCATAGCCTTGACTAGACCGACCTTTGTTGGCAAAGTAATGTCTCTGCTTTTATATATGCTATCTAGGTTGGTCATAAACTTCCTTCCAAGGAGTAAGTGTCTTTTAATTTCATGGCTGCAATCACCATCTGCAGTGATTTTGGAGCCCCCAAAAATAAAGTCTGACAGTGTTTCCACTGTTTCCCCATCTATTTCCCATGAAGTGATGGGACCAGATGCCATGATCTTAGTTTTCTGAATGTTGAGCTTTAAGCCAACTTTTTCACTCTCCTTTTCACTTTCATCAAGAGGCTCTTTAGTTCTTCTTCACTTTCTGCCACAAGGGTGGTGTCATCTGCATATCTGAGGTTATTGATATTTCTCCCAGCAATCTAGATTCCAGCTTGTGCTTCTTCCAGCCCAGCGTTTCTCATGATGTACTCTGCATGTAAGTTAAGTAAGCAGGGTGGCAATATACAGCCTTGACGTACTCCTTTTCCTATTTGGAACCAGTCTGTTGTTCCATGTCCAGTTCTAACTGTTGCTTCCTGACCTGCATACAGGTTCTCAAGAGACAGGTCAGATGGTCTGGTATTCCCATCTGTTGAAGAATTTTCCACAGTTTATTGTGATCCACACAGTCAAAGGCTTTGGCATAGTCAATAAAGCAGAAATAGATGTTTTTCTGGAACTCTCTTGCTTTTTCAATGATCCAGCGGATATTGGTAATTTGATCTCCGGTTCCTCTGTCTTTTCTAAAACCACCTTGAACATCTGGAAGTTCACGGTTCACGTATTGCTGAAGCCTGCCTTGGAGAATTTTCAGCATTACTTTACTAGCGTGTGAGATGAGTGCAATTGTGCGGTAGTTTGAACATTCTTTGCCATTGACTTTCTTTGGGATTGCAATGAAAACAGACCTTTTCCAGTCCTGTGGCCACTGCTGAGTTTTCTAAACTTGCTGGCTTATTGAGTGCAACACTTGAACAGCATCAACTTTTAGGATTTGACATAGCTCAACTGGAATTCCATCACCACCACTAGCTTTGTTTGTAGTGATGCTTCCTAAGGACCACCTGACTTTGCATTCCAGGTTGTCTGGCTCTAGGTAGGTGATCACACCATTGTGGTTATCTGGGTCATGAAGATCTTTTTTGTATAGTTCTTCTGTGTATTGTTGCCACCTCTTCTTAATATCTTCTGCTTCTGTTAGGTCCATACCGTTTCCGTCCTCTATTGAGCCCATCTTTGCATGAAATGTTCCCTTTGTATCTCTAATTTTCTTGAAGAGATCGCTAGTCTTTCCCATTCTATTGTTTTCCTCTAGTTTGTGCACTGATCGCTGAGGAAGGCTCTCTTATCTCTCCTTGCTATTCTTTGGAACTCTGCATTCAAATGGGTATATCTGTCCTGTTCTCCTTTGTCTTTTGCCTCTCTTCTTTTTTCAGCTATTTGTAAGGTCTCCTCAGAAAACCATTTTACCTTTTTGCATTTCTTCTTCTTGGGGATGGTTTTGATCATCACCTCCTGTACAATGTTATGAATCTTTTCCCATAGTTCTTCAGGCACTCTATAAGATCTAATCCATTGAATTTATTCATCACTTCCACTGTATAATTGTAAGGGATTTGATTTAGGTCATACCTGAATGGTCTAGTGGTTTTCCCTACTTTCTTCAATTTAAGTCTGAATTTGGTTCATGATCTGAGCCACAGTCTGCTCCCGGTCATGTTTTTGCTGACTGTATAGAGCTTCTCCACCTTTGGCTGCAAAGAATACATCAATCTGATTTCAGTATTGACCATCTGGTGATGTCCATGTGTAGAGTCTTCTCTTGTGTTGTTGGAAGAGGTTGTTTGCTATGACCAGTGCGTTCTCTTGGCAAAACTCTATTAGCCTTTGCCCTGCTTCATTCTTTACTCCAAGGCCAAATTTGCCTGTTACTCCAGGTATCTCTTGACTTCCTACTTTTGCATTCCAGTCCCCTATAATGAAAAGGACATCTTTTTTGGGTGTTAGTTCTAGAAGGGCTTGTAGGTCTTCATAGAACCGTTCAACTTCAGCTTCTTCAGCATTACTGGTCAGGGCGTAGACTTCGTTAATGTGATATTCAATGGCTTGCCTTGGAAACAAACAGAGATCATCCTGTTGTTTTTGAGATTGCATCCAAGTACTGCATTTCAGACTCTTTTGTTGACTATGATGGCTACTCCATTTCTTCTAAGGGATTCTTGCCCACAGTAGTAGATGTAACGGTCATCTGAGTTAAATTCACCCATTCCAGTCTATTTTAGTTCACTGATTCCTAAAATGTCGATATTCACTCTTGCCATCTCCGGTTTGACCTCTTCCAATTTACCTTGATCCAGGAACCTAACATTTCAGGTTCCCACACAATATTGCTCTTTATAGCATTGGACTTTACTTCCATCACCAACTTCCACATCAACAACTGGGTATTGTTTTTGCTTTGGGTCTTTCTCGTCATTCTTTCTGGAGTTATTTCTCCACTCTTCTCCATTAACTTATTGGGCACCTTCTGACCTGGGGAGCTCATATTTCAGTGTCCTATCTTTTTGCCTTTTCATATAGTTCATGGGGTTCTCAAGGGAAGAATACTGAAGTGGTTTGCCATTCCCTTCTCCAGTGGACCACGCTTTGTCAGAACTCTCCACCATGGCCCGTCCATCTTGGGTGGCCCTACACGGCATGGCTCATAGTTTCATTGAGTTGGACAAGGCTGTGGCCCATGTGATCAGTTTGATTAGTTTTCT
The DNA here is from genome assembly GCF_054371585.1 of Giraffa tippelskirchi. Lineage (NCBI taxonomy): Eukaryota > Metazoa > Chordata > Mammalia > Artiodactyla > Giraffidae > Giraffa > Giraffa tippelskirchi. The sequence continues at coordinate 45,753,258 of NC_137284.1, read as the reverse complement.
GTGATTGTGGTTTCATTCTGTCTGCCCTCTGATGGAGAAGGATAAGAGGCTTATGGAAGCTTCCTGATGGGAGAGACTCACTGAGGGGAAAACTTGGTCTTGTCCTGATGGGCAGGGCCATGCTCAGTAAATCTTTAATCCAATTTTCCGTTGATGGGCAGGGCTGTGTTCCCTCCCTGTTGTTTGACCTGAGACCAAACTATGGTGGAGGTAATGAAGAAAATGGCAACCTCCTTCAAATGGTCCCTTACATGCACTGCCACACTCAGTGCCCCCGACCCTGCAGCAGGCTGGAGACTCCTGGACACTCACAGACAAGTCTGGGTCAGTCTCTTGTGGGGTTACTGTTCCCTTCTCCTGGGTCCTGGTTTGCACAAAGTTTCATTTGTTCCCTGCAAGAGTCTGTTTCCCCAATCCTGTGTAAGTTCTGGCGGCTCTATGGTGGGGTTAATGGTGACCTCCTCCAAGAGGGCTTATGCCACACCCAGGTCTGCTGCACGCAGAGCCCCTGCCCCTGCGGCAGGCCACTGATGATCCATACCTCCACAGGAGACACTCAAACACTCAAAGGCAGGTCTGGCTCAGTCTCTGTGGGGTCTCCTGGTGTGCATAAGGTTTTGCTTGAGCCTTCTGAGCATCTCTGATGAGCTGGAGTTTGACTGTATACGTGATTTCACCCCTCCTACCATCTTTCTGGTACTTCTCCTTTGCCCTTGGACATGGGGTATCTTTTTTTGGTGGAATCCAACATTCTCTTGTTGACGGTTGTTCAAAAGTGAGTTGTAATTTTGGAGTCTTGCAGGAGAAGATGAGCACACGTCCTTATACTCCGCCACTCCAAGATGGTGTATCTATATATATACACATTCTCCTTTATATTCTTTTCCATTTTGGTTTATCTTCACTGGTTCAATATCAAGATAGTTTCATAGCTAAGTTGTTCTAACCTTTAAAGACCTGTAATTCCAATATTATTTAAACTATGGCAGACCACTCATAAATATGGAAAACTCCCTATTTATGTTATAAAGCCAACATAACTGTATAACAAGCTGGAAAAAAGAAAACTATATACAAATCTCATTTATACACACAAATCTTAATTTCTAAATAAAATATTACCACATAGAAGCCAGTAATATATCAAAACCGTTAAGAGTATGACTGTTATATGTTGAAGTCCCAGCCATCATTAATACCTTAGAATATGATCTTATTTGTAAACAGGATCTTTACAGAGGTAACCAAATGAAGAATGAGGTCATTAAGGTGGACTCTAATCCAATACGACAGGGATTCTATAAAAGGGGGAAATTCGGAAACCAGAACAGACATACACAGAAGGAAGATGGTATGGAGAAACAAAAAGAAAGAAGCTGGCCATGTGAAGACAGGGCATTGGAACAATGCATGTGCAAGCCAAGGACTGACAAAGATTGTTGGCAAAACACTAGAGGCTATAAAGAGGCAAGGGTGAATTCTCCCCCAAAGATTTCAGAGGGAGCATAGTCCTATTGAGACTCCCCCGGTGGCTCCGACATTAAAGCATCTGCCTACAATGTGGGAGACCTGGGTTCAATCCTTGGGTCAGGAAGATCCTCTGGAGAAGGAAAAGGCAACCCACTCTAGTACTCTTGCCTGGAAAATCCCATGGATGGAGGAGTGTGGTAGGCTACAGTCCATGGGGTTGCAAAGAGTTGGAAACAACTAAGCTACTTCACTTTCTTTTTCTTTTCACAGTCCTACTGACACCCTGATTTTAGACTTCTAGCTTCCAGAACTATACAATGGTAAGTTTCTTTTGTCTTAAGACACTCAGTTTGTGGCAAATTGTTATGACACGACTCGAAAATGAATATAATGATCAAAAAGGTTTATTCCAGGAATTTAAAGGTGGATCAATATCAGGAAATCTATCAATCACAGTGATCAGTTCAGTTCAGTCGCTCAGTCGTGTCCAACTCTTTGCGACCCCATGAATCGCAGCGCACCAGGCCTCCCTGTCCATCAACAACTCCTGGAATTTACCCAAACCCATGTCCATCGAGTCAGTGATGCCATCCAGCCATCTCATCCTCTGTCGTCCCCTTCTCCTCCTGCCCTCAATCCTTCCCAGCATTAGGGTCTTTTCCAATGAGTCAACTCTTCGCATGAGGTGGCCAAAGTATTGGAGTTTCAGCTTCAACATCAGTCCTTCCAACGAACACCTAGGACTGATCTCCTTTAGGATGGACTGGTTGGATCTTCTTACAGTCCAAAGGACTCTCAAGAGTCTTCTCCAACACCACAGCTCAAAAGCATCAATTCTTCGGCGCTCAGCTTTCTTCACCGTCCAACTCTAACATCCATACATGACCACTGGAAAAATCATAGCCTTGACTAGACGGACCTTTGTTGGCAAAGTAATGTCTCTGCTTTTTAACATGCTGTCTAGGTTGGTCATAAACTTCCTTCCAAGTAGTAAGCGTCTTTTAATTTCATGGCTGCAATCACCGTCTGCAGTGATTTTGGAGCCCCCAAATATAAAGTCTGACAGTGTTTCCACTGTTTCCCCATCTATTTCCCATGAAGTGATGGGACCAGATGCCATGATCTTAGTTTTCTGAATGTAGAGCTTTAAGCCAACTTTTTCACTCTGCTCTTTCACTTTCATCAAGAGGCTCTTTAGTTCTTCTTCACTTTCTGCCACAAGGGTGGTGTCATCTGCATATCTGAGGTTATTGATATTTCTCCCGGCAATCTTGATTCCAGCTTGTGTTTCTTCCAGCCCAGCATTTCTCATGATGTACTCTGCATATAAGTTAAATAAGCAGGGTGACAATATACAGCCTTGACATACTCCTTTTCCTATTTGGAACCAGTCTGTTGTTCCATGTCCAGTTCTAACTGTTGCTTCCTGACCTGCATACAGGTTTCTCAAGAGGCAGGCCAGGTGGTCTGGTATTCCCATCTGTTGAAGAATTTTCCACAGTTTATTGTGATCCACACAGTCAAAGGCTTTGGCATAGTCAATAAAGCAGAAATAGATGTTTTTCTGGAACTCTCTTGTTTTTTCGATGATCCAGTGGATGTTGGCAATTTGATCTCTGGTTCCCCTGCCTTTTCTAAAACCACCTTGAATATGTGGAAGTTCACGGTTCACATATTGCTGAAGCCTGCCTTGGAGAATTTTGAGCATTACTTTACTAGCGTGTGAGATGAGTGCAATTGTGCGGTAGTTCGAGCATTCTTTGGCATTGCCTTTCTTTGGGATTGGAACGAAAACTGACCTTTTCCAATCCTGTGGCCACTGCTGAGTTTTCCACATTTGCTGGCATATCGAGTGCAGCACTTTCACAGCATCATCGTTCAGGAATTGACATAGCTCAACTGGAATTCCATCACCTCCACTAGCTTTGTTCATAGCGATGCTTTCTAAGGCCCACTTGACTTCACATTCCAGGATGTCTGGCTCTAGGTGAGTGATCACACCATCGTGATTTTCTGGGTCGTGAAGATCTTTTTTGTACAGTTCTTCTGTGTATTCTTGCCACCTCTTCTTAATATCTTCTGCTTCTGTTAGGTCCATACCATTTCTGTCCTTTATTGAGCCCATCTTTGCATGAAATGTTCCCTTGGTATCTCTAATTTTCTTGAAGAGATCTCTAGTCTTTCCCAATCTGCTGTCTTCCTCTATTTCATTGCATTGATCACTGAGGAAGGCTTTCTTAACTCTCCTTGCTATTCTTTGGAACTCTGCATTCAGATGGGAATATCTTTCCTTTTCTCCTTTGCTTTTCACTTCTCTTCTCTTCCCAGCTATTTGTAAGGCCTCCTCAGACAGCCATTTTGCTTTTTTGCATTTCTTTTCCATGGGGATGGTCTTGATCCCTGTCTCCTGTACAATGTCACGAACCTCTGTCCATAGTTCATCAGGCCCTCTGTCTATCAAATCTAGTCCCTTAAATCTAATTCTCATTTCCACTGTATAATCATAAGGGATTTGATGTAGGTCATACCTGAATGGTCTAGTGGTTTTCCCTACTTTCTTCAATTTAAGTCTGTATTTGGCAATAAGGAGTTCATGATCTGAGCCACAGTCTGCTCCCAGTCTTGTTTTTGCTGACTGTATAGAGTTTCTCCATCTTTACCTGCAAAGAATATAATCAATCTGATTTCGGTGTTGACTATCTGGTGATGTCCATGGGTAGAGTCTTCTCTTGTGTTGTTGGAAGGTGTTTGCTGTGACCAGTGTGTTCTCTTGGCAAAACTCTATTAGCCTTTGCCCTGCTTCATTCTGTACTCCAAGGCCAAATTTGCCTGTTATGCCAAGTGTTTCCTGACTTCCTACTTTTGCATTCCAGTCCCCTATAATGAAAAGGACATCTGTTTTGGGTGTTAGTTCTAGAAGGTCTTGTAGGTCTTCATAGAACGGTTCAAATTAAGCTTCTTCAGTGTTACTGGTCGGGGCATAGACTTGGATTACCGTGATATTGAATGGTTTGCCTTGGAAACGAACAGAGATCATTCTGTCGTTTTTGAGATTATATCCAAGTACTGCATTTTGGACTCTTTTGTTGACCATGATGGCTACTCCATTTCTTCTAAGGGATTCCTGCCCACAGTAATAGATATAATGGTCATCTGAGTTAAATTCACCCATTCCAGTCCATCTTAGTTCGCTGATTCCTAGAATTTGACGTTCACTCTTGCCATCTCCTGTTTGACCACTTCCAATTTGCCTTGATTCATGGACCTAACACTCCAGGTTCCTATGCAATATTGCTCTTTACAGCATCGGACTTTGCTTCTATCACCAGTCACATCCACAGCTGGGTATTGTTTTTACTTTGGCTCCATCTCATCATTCTTTCTGGAGTTATTTCTCCACTGATCTCTAGTAGCATATTGGGCTCCTACCGACCTGGGGAGTTCATCTTTCAGTGTCCTATCTTTTTGCCTTTTACACATCAAAAAACTAATGGACAAAAACTACATGATGTCACATATGTTGAAAGGGCATTTGATAAAACAGAAGCAAATCTTAAAAACTCTAAGCAATTCAGGAATAGAAAGACATAATAAAGACCATAAATCAAGAATATTATCCTAAATAGTAAAACTCTAAAATGGTTTCACCTAAAATCAGAAATTAGACAAACTTGCCAATAATCACTATGATTATTTAATATTCTCTTGGAAGTTTCAGCAAGTTCAATATGACAAAAGTTACTGACATGAACAGTAGAAGAGATACAACTAATTTTGTTGATACAACTGCATATCTCAAAGCACTTAAGAACCTCTAGTAAAAAGCCTACTAGGATTGAAAGATAGTTTGACTTTTTTTCTATATTAATAGATAAGACCTAAACCTGCTGACTTATAAGCATTAACAAAGGATAAAAGACACAGAGAAGTGTACAAAATGCAATCTATTTTTAAAAAAAGTTAAAACCCCTGAATAGGTACATGACTACACACACACACACACACACACACACACACACACACACGAAAAAACATAAAATGATGCATACCAAAGAGTTAACATGTTATCTAATGGATTGGTTATGAGGTGGCTAGAGAAATGGAGGGAAGGGGAGAAACAAGAGAAAAAGAGTGACAACACTAAAATCACTGGCATATAAGTTATGCTTCAATTCATTAAAATTTATACGTATTTTACATGAGTATATATGTTTTTTCTGAGAAATTAAGAAAAATTGAAAGATGTTTCTCTACTGACTTGTAGAGATATCCATGATATATAGTCAAAAGGCAGTTTATAATAATGTATATATTGTTGCTATTATAATCATCTAATAACAGTTGTGTGTCACTGTCATCATCTTAACATTACTGTCATCATGTAATCACTTGGTCTATCTCTTTTGTGACCCCATGGACTGTAGCCGGTGAGGCTCCTCTGTCCATGGGATTCTCCAGGCAAGAATACTGGAGTGGGTGCCATGCCCTCCTCCAGGGGATCTTCCCAACCCAGAGATCAGACCTGAGTCTGTTACATCTCTTGCACTGGCAGGTGGGTTCTTTACCACTGAGCCACCAGGGAAGGCCAAATGTAAATATTATACATGTATTTCTGTAAAAGAACACTCAACTCATCCTATCTAAGTGTTTGCACAAGCAAGGAAAACATTTTATAGAATGCAATACACTAGTTGGTTAGTATTGAGTATCTCTGCAGTCCAAACTGGGATTGAGGATGGACGTGGGGATAATTAGCTGCTTCTTTACACATCTTTCTGTGTTTTATTTCTTGAAAAATTGACAACAAATAAACAGAGCCAAATGCCTACAGGAGTCAGAGTGAAGCAGGCTTAGTGGGGGCTGTAATAAAGCAGAATGCACAACCAAAGACATTCAGACTGAAATTTTGAAAAATAACACAAAAACCACTGTTTTGAGAGAGAGAGAGAAAAGAGGCATAGATGAAGGCAGGATCCAATTTAACTTTTTTGTGTATACAGTTTAGGAAAAACAGTCCTTGTGTCACACAGACTTTCTGTAACAGACAGGGAAATCACACATACCTTATTTTTATCTATACTCCAATGGGGCTTCCCTGGTGGCTCAGATGGTAAAGAATCTGCCTGCAATGCGGGAGACCTGGGTTTGATCCCTGGGTTAGGAAGATCCCCTGGAGGAGGGCATGGCAACCCACTCCAGTATTCCTGCCTGGAGAATCCCCATGGACAGAGGAGCCTGGTGAGCTACAGTCCATGGGGTCCAAAGAGTCAGACACAACTGAGTGACCAAGCATAGCACAACACATATTCCAATCACATGATCCATAACAAGGTGCAAAGAAGAATGCAGAAAGCTTCCAGAATGATTCTATTCTTTGAGGCTAGATTATGGACTATTAGGAGAATTAAGGACATACTATCACAGAAATAGGACTTCCCTGGTGGCTCAGAGCTTAAAGCGTCTGCCTCCAATGCAGGAGACCCGGGTTCGATCCCTGGGTCGGGAAGATCCCCTGGAGAAGGAAATGGCAACCCACTCCAGTATTCTTGCCTGGAGAATCCCATGGACGGAGGAGCCTGGTAGGCTACAGTCCATGGGGTCACAAAGAGTCGGACACAACTGAGAGACTTCACTCACTCGCTTATCACAGAAATACAGTATCATCATAGACAGAACACTTTGATGCAAACTGTAGCAATATTTTTTGAATCTATCACCTGAAGCAAAGCAAATAAAAGCAAAAATAAACAAATGGGACCTAATTAAAAGGAAACTAATGACAAATTGAAAAGACAACTTACTGAATACAAGAAAATATTTGCAAATGATATATCAATAGGGGTTAATATCAAAAGTAAATAAACCTCTCATACACTCAACGTCAGAAAAACAAACAACCCAGTTAAATAATAGATAAACTGAATAGATACTTTTTCAAGAACATTCAGATGGCCAACAGGCATATGAAACATTGCCCAACATTCTTAATCATCAGAGAAATGCAAATTAAAACCACAATAAGATTATCACCTCACACCTGTCAGAATAGCTATCATCAAAAAGAATACAAATAACAAATGTTGGTGAGAACTTGGAGAAAAGGAAAACCTCATACACTGTTGATGGGAATGCAAATTGGTGCAGCCATTGTGGAAAACAGTAAAGAAGTTTCTCAAAAAACTAAAAATAGAACTATCTTATGACCCAGCAATTTCACTCATGGGTATCTAAATATCTGAAAAAAACAAAAACATGGTTCAAAAAGATACATACACCCCAATGTTCATAGCAACATTATTTACAATTGCCAAGATATGGAAGTAACCTAAGTGTCCATCAACAGATGAACAGATAAAGATTATGTGGTACACATACACACAATAGACTACTACTTAGCCATAAAAAGAATGAAATTTTGCCATGTGCAACAACATGGATGGACTTGAAGGGTATTATGCCAAGTGAAATAAGTCAGAGAAAGACAAATACCGTATGACACCACTTCTATGTATAATACAAAAAATACAACAAATAGTGAATATAACAAAAAAGAAAGATACACAGATACAGAGAGAGCAGGAGGGAATTAAGAGGTACAGATTATTATGTATAAAATAAATTATGAGGATATATTGTACAACACAGGGAATATAGCTAATATTTTATAATAACTATAAGTAGAGACTAACCTTAAAAATTGTGAATCACTAAGTAGTATATCTGTAACTTACATAATATTGTAAACCAACTATACTTCAATTAAAAATTCAAAAATAAAAATACTGACAAAGAAAGAAATACAGTATCTTGACTTAAGAGAGGACCATGGAGAATGCCTAATCCAACTTTATCACTTTATGGTGAGGAATCTGAGGCCAGGTTAAGCAATTTCCTTACTCGGATCCCCTGTATTCCCTGCATTGGCAGAAAATTATTTTATCTCAGAATTTTTACTCAAAACAAATAAATGATAAACAAGTAACTGTGATATTTTATTAGTTCAATAAATAAACATTCTCCTATTTTACATGTAAAAGACCAAACCTCAACTGTTATATTAAACAACTGAAAAGAAAGGCACATAACCTGTTTAAGCTGTCTTGTGTAAGCCTGTAAAGACACCAGTTAAAAACCACAAGGTCAGACCTCAGTCGTTCACTGATCCATTCTTCCTTTTATTCAACCAACATTTACTGAAGACTGTCTGTACCCCTGATGCTGGGAGGTATTGGTGATATGTTAATAAAGCACCACTCAGTCGATGTTCACCATCTGAGGGGGAATTGACAAGCTATGAAACAAATGGGCCCAAGTGCGGCTGGACTATCTGTTCTGACTGGAGTCTCAGGGGCACGTCATCAAGCAGAACTGACAGGAGTCAGGCCATGCAGGGTGTCGGAGTCCAGACGCAAAGGCAAGGACAGTAATATATGTTTGAGGAAATAATTGGAATTGAGCCCAAGTCAAGAAGAGAACAAGGAGAAAACCAGAAATTCAAATGTTCCAGCCTGCAGATAAAAGTAAATTCTATCCAAGTGCAAAATACTTTGTCACCCCGACTCCTGCATGCCTGACAGGCGGGAGGCGTTCAGTGAACAGTATCTGGCCAGGGAGGCAAGCTCTCTGCTCAAGCTACTGAGTGGCGTCAGCACATTACCATGTACCGTGCGGGGTCCAAGTCTCCCATCATGCCTTTCAGGTGTCTGTTTTCAGTCCCGGCAGCTTTGCATCTCGTATCCAACATCTGAAAGGAGATCAGTGGTTAAAAGTGAATGTAATATTCGTAATAAGAGCCCACAATTCTATGAAAATTAATTTTATTTTGTTAATATAAATATTTTCTAAGAGTAGCAAAGGGAGACACTTAGGCAGGCTCGTCATAAATCAGGTATTCTCATTCAGTTCCCTGATCTCCAGCAGGCTCCACTGGACCCTCCTTTCCTGACTGCTGCCAAATTAAAAACAAACTATACTGATTGATGACCCTTTCCCATTCCCAAATTCCATTTCTCACTTCTATTTTTTTATGGTATGCAAATTATCACCAGAAAAAAAAATCACAATTTTAAAAACATGCTTGAATAACACTGTCCATTAAGTTTCTTCATTACCTGATTAATTTTTACAACATGCAAATATGATTTCACGTTTAGTTTTGTTCTTCCTGATACTCCTGCCAAATTTCCTTCTTTTTTTGTGACTACTTCATTTTGTCTCCTAATTTATTTTCTCCCTAATTTCTTCTACTTGACAGTACGTAGACATAGCATCTGCCCTTTTATTTATCTAGGGCTCATTTCTACATAAAGCACTTTCCCTAAAAAGATTTACTTTTAAAAAGATTTACTTTTTAAGGAAAAAAAATTAAGTAAGTGGGTAATTTACTTTCGTAAATTACAAAATATATTCTCCTTGACAAAAGTCTAAAAATATAGAAGAGTATAAAGGTTAAAATAAAAACCATTCATGGTCCAACTACTGAGATCACTTTTAATGCCTGTACAATATTGTTTCCTGTACAGGGCAGCCAATGCTGTCATCCTGCCTATACAGCTTTCCTGTGTATTTTACAGCTTAATCACAGTGTAAGGCTTATAACTGGGCAAAGCCAGAATCTTTTCTTAATTTTACAATACACAGGATTTAAATAGCCCTGTTATTGACATTTTGCATGGACTGTAGCCCACCAGGTTCCTCTGTCCATGGAATTTTCCAGGCAAGAATACTGAAGTGGGTTGCCATTCCCTTCTCCAGGGGATCTTCCCAACCCAGGGATCAAACCTGGGTCTCTCGCATTGCAGGCAGATTCTTTACCATCTGAGCCACCAGGGAAGCCCCGGTAACCATAATAGATCTAGAAAATTATTGAATGGTGCTCTCAAAAACTATATTTGGGGTAATGTAGAGAAACCCTACACTTTCAGTAGCAGGTCACCAATTTGATAATGAGTACAGGATTGAGGTGATGAAGGAAATGGCAACCCACTTCAGTATTCTTGCCTGGAGAATTCCATGGACAGAGGAGCCTGGTGGGCTACAGTGCATGGGGTCGCAAAGAGTGGGACACGACTAAGTGACTAAACCACCACCACCACAGGATTGAGGGAATTTCAAAATAAATAGGAGGGGACGGAAGAAGGAAGGGAAGACTTAGAAGTCACTTGCAGTATCTGAACAGTAGAATGTTATAATCACTGTTTTTTCCCATGAACCATGCTATGCATTAAGTGAATATTCAGTGCATATGAGCTAATCTTCATTTTCAATATCCATTTTTCAAAATTCTAAAATAAAGATATGAAATGGGAGTGAGAAGTGTCCACGAAAAGCTGGAGTAAAAGCTGTTTTTAAGTTAAAAATATTAATTGACGAGAACTAAGGAAAACAAAATCAGGAAGCAATCTGTGACCACTGTGTGCTGATGCTGTTGGGGGTGATCAGAATATGGGTCACAAGAAAACGTTAGCGTGAGATTTGAAGAAATTGCCTTGTGCTGTCACTTGCTTCCCTGGCTTCTGGTTGATGACACTTCGCATTATCTCACCAAGGTGTTATGTGACTCCACAAAGCATTTCTGTGCTATTAGACTCAGAAACCATAGAAGATATAGAATGCTTTTAGTAATCAATAAGGAAGGTGACTGTCTGCACTAAACAAGAGTGACCTGGACAGGCACTCCTGCCCCTTGCATACCTGTTGCTTCGATAGTATTTTCTCTCTTATCTCTAACTCCATTTTTAACTGTCTTTCCAGAAGGGCAGCTTTCTTCATGACAGTTGCTATAGTGATCTCCTTCTGATGAAGCTCCTGTGTTAGGTCAGAGATTTCATTCCTCATTCTTTCCTGCTCAGAGCTGTGGTACTCTTCCTCCTGATAGAGATGACTTCTTATCTGCAGCAGATATTTTCCAGAAAACAGTAACAAATCCTTCAGAAGGCAGATGAAAGGGTTCACTGGCCATGTGCTGTCTTTCTATCCTACCTTAAACTTAGGCAGACCCCACCTTACCCTCCTTTTCTGATCAATGCTGAATTAAAAAGATACTTACAGTAATGATTCATTTACTTTTTCCTTCCACTTTCAAAATTTCTTTTTCACTTCTACTTCCTATTGTATGCAAGTCATCACCAACTACTGATACCACTTCGATGACTACTTTGACGGGAAGGTGGGGAATGTATTATCTAGCACTTCCCCCCAGGTTCACTGACGTATACTTGGTATACGAAAAACTGCACACAGTTCATGGATAAAATCTGGTGAGTTTGGACACAGACATAATAACCATTACAGTTGCCTTTAAAAGTTTCTCTGTGTCTCTTTGTGGTTTTGTTAATAATTTTGTGTGTGTGGTAAGAACACTTAAGCTCTACCTTCCTAGCAAATCTTTAACCGCACAATACTGTACTGTTGACCGTTGCACTGTGTTGTGCAGCAGATATGGAACTTACTTGTCTTGTATAACTTACTTTATAGCCATTAAACCACCACTCTGGGTTTGGTGCCATGGAAGAGTGCTGGACCCACCACCCAGAGACTGACGAACCAGTTTTTAGGGAGAAACAAGTTGGCTCAGAGAAGGGACTGGCTCAAAGTCATAAAGCTATTAACTGGAAGAACGAGATATAGAACTCAGGACTGTTGGCTCTAAATTCAGTGCTTTTTTTTGGACTAAACTGTGCTGTACTATTTGTGACTGAACACTGTGTTTTTCAGAATCAGGTTACAATAAATTTCAAACTTCATGTGTTCACGAAAAAGCATCACCCACTTTTGTTAGCCTGTGGAGTCTCATATTCTTAACATTCGCTAAACCTCCCATGGTGGAAACCGCTGGATCACCCTGGACTCCTCCCCTCCCTCATCCTCCCAAATCAAATCAGGTAGGAAATCATGGTCCTTCTGTTTCAGCCTCTCCTAAGTCCTGCCTCTGCTCTCCATTCCTACTACCTCTGTCTTAGTTCAGCCTCCTCTCACCTTTCTAGAAATCATTTGTATTCCTGTGGACCACAGCCCACCAGGCTCCTCTGTCCATGGAATTCCCCAGGCAAGAATACTGGAGCGGGTTGCCATTTCCTTCTCCAGGGGGTCTTCCCGACCCAGGGATCAAATCCATGTCTCTTGCATCTCCTGCACTGCAGGCAGATTCTTTACCACAGAGCCATCCGGGAGGCCCTTAGAAATCATTCACCGTTTCTAATTCACTGTCTCTGATTCTTGAGGTTCTGAGATAAAGTACACAATTACTGCTCTCAAAAAAAGAAAATCACAGTCCATCAGGGGAAACAGGAAAATAAACAGTTACAACAGAGTGTAGCGACCAGTACCAGCATGTAGTAGAGCAGTGCTTACTTCAGCCTGTTGGGGTCAGGATAGGGTTCCCAGAGGAAGGGGCCTGGGACTGATGCTGAAGGATGAACGGAAGCCCGAGGGAAGAGAGAGACGGGGATGGGATCCCAGGCAACAAGTGCAGCAAAGGAAAGGGGTCAGAGGGAGGGGTGCACTCAGTGAGCCAGAAGCAGCTTGACGGGGCTGGGACTCAACGTGCTGTGAGAAGTAAGGCTGGAGGTTAAGCAGGGGCTATACACAAAGAGATTTATATGAATTTACACCAGGGAACTTACTTCAAAAACTTTTTTTCATTTCATCTTAAAAAATTTCAAGACATAATCTCTAGAAGATTAAGAGTGTGCTCTCTCTCTTCAAACATAACCAGAATAATGTCTTAAAAATATTAACAATTCCTCAATATCATATAATACCCAGGCAGTATCGAATTTATAACTGCATCAGCAGTGTGATGAATGTTTTTAAATGTATTTGTTTGAACAGAGATCTCAATGTGGTCCATGCATGGAGACCAGCTCCTATAGTTTTAAAGCCTCTCTTTGTTCCTGTGTGCATGTGTGTGTTTTCTAAATACTCTACATACATCATCTGACTTAATCCCCACAATCTCTATTTTCCAGATTAGATAGAAAATTAAGATATGTAACTGTTCATAAGTCACATTCCTGGTAACTGGCAGTCTGATTACACTGTGCTATGTAACCTGTCTGAGCAGAGCCCTGGAATGTGGTTCCCACATTGGAAAAAAGCCAGAGTGTGGTGACCTAACATGGAAAGTACTCAGGTCAGGAAGGCAGGTGGTCCAGCCTCAAGCTTCATACCACCAATCTCTCACCTGGATCTATTCTTCACACTAACATTTTTAGAATTTCAGAGTTGGATGTACCCTTGGAAATCACATGATCTAACCCCATCATTTAAAAAAATAAATGAAAAAAAAAAAAAGACTCTCAGGGAAGGAACTGGCTGGGTCTAAATTACCCAGTCGTAAGAGCAGAAGCATAGACCAGGAGGCTGGAGTACAAGCACGCTCACCCCAGAATAGGATTACACATCTTTTGTCTCCCATCTTCTCTCTCCAATTTTTTTCCTTAAAATTTATCTGATGACCACTGGGGTTGTTCTATAATGTGTCTCAATTTGGATTTTATGATTGCATCCTCGTGATGTAGAATACACAGAAGAACTATACAAAAAAGATCTTTATGACCCAGATAACCATGATGGTATGATCACTCACCTAGAGTCAGACATCCTGGAATGTGAAGTCAAGTGGGCCTTAGGAAGCATCACTATAAACAAAGCTAGTGGAGGTGATGGAATTCCAGTTGAACTATTTCAAATCCTAAAAGATGATGCTGTTAAAATGCTGCACTCAATATGCCAGCAAATATGGAAAACTCAGCAGTGGCCACGGGACTGGAAAAGGTCAGGTTTCATTCCAATCTCAAAGAAAGGCAAAGCAAGAATGCTCAAAATATTGCACAATTGCACTCATCTCACACGCTAGTAAAGTAGTGCTTAAAATTCTCCAAGCCAGGCTTCAACAGTATGTGAACCGTGAACTTCCAGATGTTCAAGCTGGATATAGAAAAGGCAGGGGAACCAGAGATCAAATTGCCAACATCCATTGGATCATCAAAAAAGCTAGAGAATTCCAGAAAAATATTTACTTCTGCTTTACTGACTATGCCAAAGCCTTTGACTGTGTGGATCATAACTGTGGAAAATTCTTAAAGAGATGGGAATATCAGACCACCTTACCTGCCTCCTGAGAAATCTGTATGCAGGTCAAGAAGCAACAGTTAATCGGACATAGAACAACACACTGGTTTCAAATTGGTAAAGGAGTACGTCAAGGCTGTATACTGTCACCCTGTTTATTTAACTTATATGCAGAGCACATCATGTGAAATGTCAGGCTGGATGAAGCACAAGCTGAAATCAAGATTGTTGGGAGAAATATTAATAATCTCAGATACGCAGATGACACCACCTTTATGGCAGAAAGTGAAGAAGAACTAAAGTCTTGATGAAAGAGAATGAGAAAAGTGAAAAAGTTGTCTTAAAACTCAACATTCAGAAAACTAAGATTATGGTATCTGGTCCCATCACTTCATGGTAAATAGATGGGGAAACAATGGAAACAGTGAAAGACTTTATTTTTGGGGCTCCAGATCACTGCAGATGGTGACTGCAGCCATGAAACTAAAAGATACTTGCTCTTTGGAAGAAAAGCGATGACCAACCTAGACAGTGTATTAAAAAGGAGAGACATTACTTTGCCGACAAAGGTCCATCTAGTCAAAGCTATGGTTTTTCCAGTGGTCATGTATGGATGTGAGAGTTTGACTAGAAACAAAGCTGAGCACTGAAGAACTGATGCTTTGGAACTGTGGTGTTGGTGAAGACTCTTGAGAGTCCCTTGGACAGCAAGGAGATCCAACCAGTCTATCCTAAAGGAAATCAGTCCTGAATATTCATTGGAAGGACTGATGTTGAAGCTGAAACTCCAATACTTTGACTACCTGATGTGAAGAACTGACTCATTGGAAAAGCCTCTGATGCTGAGAAAGATTGAAGGCAGGAGTAGAAGGGGACAACAGAGGATGAAGCAGTTGGATGGCATCACCAACTCCATGGACATGAGCTTGAGTAAACTCTGGGAGATGGTGATGGACAGGGAAGCCTGGCGTCCCGCAGTCCATGGGGTCACAAAGTCGGACACGACTGAGCGACTGAACTGAACTGATGTAGCTTAACGTGTTCTCTTAAAATAGTACTTCTAAAATGTGGGAAAAAATGAATATACTATCATGAAGAAGGAGTAAGTTATTTTTTATTATTTTTACAACATTTAGATATTAGAGCATGCTATACTTCAAAACTCTTTAAATGAGCTTAATTTACCTAGCTCTAAATGACTTTTGGCTTTATTAAAAATGCAATTTTATCACAAAATTAGTGATTAAAAATCATTCTATATTGAAAAAAGAGAAAAATAAAATACTTGCAAGATTCATAATATATAGCTCTTGTTGGTTTTATTACAGGAGAATGAAAATGCTCTCTCCAAACACTTCCTGGAAACTATAGCTATTTATACACAATTTATTTGCTAGCTTCCCAGAGCCTGTGCAGAGATTTGTGCCTGGCATTCTCTCCCTCCATATCAAAACTAGGCAGAACCAGTAGATTCCATCTATCACTAAGCTATATTACTCTACCTAAATCTATAAGGTTAAGAACAGTATAACTATACTTTGGGAGGCTTTAACCAACCTTTTATCATAAGGTATTCACTGGGGTCTCCAGTAAAGAATATTTTTACAAATTATATTTTAAAATATCAGTAAAAGTAGTTCCAGGAGATTATGTGAAAAACATAAGAAAAATGTTCATTAATTCATAACAACTTTTTCTACACTTAACAGTTGCCTCATAGTCAATTTTTCAGGAGATTGGACTTGTCTTTTACATTTTTGTATTTTCCTACAGAAATAAGCAGAATAGCACTAGTCCTGAAGTGAAGTGAAAGTCACTCAGTCATGTCTGACTCTTTCTGAACCCATGGACTACAGTCCATGGGATTCTCCAGGTCAGAATACTGGAGTAGGCAGCCTTTCCCTTCTCCAGGGTATCCTACCAACCCAGGGATTGAACCCAGGTCTCCCGCATTGCAGGCAGATTCTTTACCAGCTGAGTCACCAGGGATCCTAGTAGATACTCAATAAATGTTTGTTGAATTTATACAAACAACAGAATTTATGACCCTATACAATTATGGGAGACCTCAGCATTAATATTGATTTGGTCGCTAAATATTTCTTTTCCCTCATCGTGTTCAGGCACTGTTCTGGGCACTGGATGATAGTTCAAAGCCATGCCTAAGTTTTTCCTACTTTTAACAATTGTTTAGACTATACAGTAATGAATATTCTGTGTAATCCTTTAACCTAAAGAATAGGGAAGTGAGTAGCAGCCATGATAAACTTATGGGAAAAAAAGCCACTATGGAATTTTACTAAAGGAAGAAGAGAAGGTATTTTTTTGTAGGAGAGTTGAAACCCACAGGTTCTTCCAGGGCAGTGCCCAGGTCTTATTCATCTTCCTGTTCCCAGCTGCTGGCAAAACACTTGCCACATGTTTGGTGTAACCAACAGTAATGGCAGCGAACATCTATTAGGTGCTTCCCCTGAGCTAGGGAGGCCCTGTTCTAAGCACTTTACTTGCATTATTCTCTGGATTTTAACTTAAAGGAAGAGTATGAACTCTAGAGCCAGATCGCCTGGATTCAGATCTGGCCTCTGCCACTTATTAGCTATAATATCAGTGGAAATTACTGACCTTCTCTGTGGTTTAGTTTCCTTATATATAAAAGAGGATAGTATTACTACCTACTTTATCAGATGGGAGGGCTTCCCTGGTAGCTCAGTTGGTAAAGAATCCGCCTGCAATGCAGAAGACCCAGGTTCGATTCCTGGGTTGAGAAGATTCCCTGCAGAAGGGAACGGCTACCCACTCCAGTATTCTGGCCTGGAGAATTCCATGGACTGTATAGTCCATGGGCTCGCAAAAAGTCGGACACGATTGAGTGACTTTCACTTTATCAGATGGTTGTGAGGAATGTAAGAATCAGGTTTTGCTAAGCCCTTAGAACAGCTTCTGGCACATGGCAAGAGCAGTTTAACGTTAGTTGCTCAGTTGTGTCCAACTCTTTGCAACTCCATGGACTAGGGCTCCCCAGGCTCCTCACTCCGTGGAATTCTCCAGGCAAGAATCCTGGAGTGGATAGCCATTCCCTTCATCAGGTGATCTTCCTGACCCAGGGATCGAACTGGGTGGGGTTGCCCGCAGTGCAGGCAGGTTCTTTACCATCTGAGCCACCAGGGAAGCCCAAGAGTTATTTAAGTAGCAGCTAGTATTAGCTCGTTTACTTCTCATCATGACCTTATGAAGTGAACTGAAGTGAAGTCAGAGTCGCTCAGTCATGTCTGACTCTTTGTGACCCCATGGACTATACAGTGCATGGAATCCTCCAGGCCAGAATACTGGAGTGGGTAGCCTTTCCCTTCTCCAGGGGATCTTCCCAGACCCAGGAATCGAACACAGGTCTCCCGCATTGCAGGCAGATTCTTTAACAGCTGAGCCAACAGGGAAGCCCCATGACCTTATGAGGTAGGACTAATTAGCCCAGCCCCTTCCTAGAAACAGGAACTTGAGCGACCGGCACAGGTAACTTCCTCGGTTATGCACCTGGCGTGTGGCCGAGTGCCTGGCTGGGCTCTCGCTCTTGCCATCAGTGGCCTTTCACGGAGCCCTAGGCCCTGCACCTGTCATGAGCAGGGTCCCAGCAGCAGAGTGATGACCTGAAGTTTGTGTTCCCTATGGCTTCACACTGAGAAGTGTCAGAATTAGCATCTTCGTAGGTTATTGTCTTCGGAGAAAATACATCAATAGCAGGAGGAAGAAGTGAGTGAGAGGGAAGATTTTTTTCCCCTTTGTATTCAAAGATTTCAGATCTGCGTGGAGGAATGGAGCTCCTTATTTGCCATACCTTGTTCAACTCTTTTTCATGATCTGGTTGATCTGGGGTCACTGAAAATAGCTCTTTCCTTTTTTTTTCTGATTCTTTAATAGACGGTGAATAAGATGATTCAAGTCTACAAATTAAAATGAATAAAAATTAAACTTGATAAATTGTTATGATTACATTGTTAATTTAGGCCATGGTAGGCTGCAGAGATAGATTAGTCTGCTGGAGACATTTCTAGTTACACATATGGCAAGTTCTAATACATTCAGGTCCCATAAGTATTTACATATTTAACTGAGTGCAAATAATAGTGTTAGTGAAAATAAAACACAGTAATTAATATGGAATTTCAATTATACATTAAAAATTGGCTGAATACTTAATTTGCATATGTAGATAAGATTTTTGGATAAGAAGAAAAAGACTGTTTCATATTATAAAATAGCTTGGGAACCAGTTTAAAAAAGGATACACACCTGACCTGCTTCTACATTGTGGAAAGGAACTATGTCAGGATATGTCCGAGGGGAGCAACTACTCCATAAAAGTGATCCAAAATGATTACATCTGACAGCCTACCCAGAGAAAGCTCAAATAGTCTATTTTTCGGCTGCTCAGTTTATAAAATGGAATAGCAACCACATGGGCACTAGAGAGGAAAGGCAGGAACTAGTATGAAAAGTACAATTTCCACAGGAAATTTGGAGAACTAGAAACAGGTAATGTTCACTTCCACATCAAGGAGATTGGTAAAAGAAAAATCATTGAAACATGAAAAATAAAGATAACCATGCTGCCAAAGAACTAAACAGACATTTCTCCAAAGAAGACCTACAGATGGCTAGCAAACACATGAGAAGATGCTCAACTCTTATGCTTAACTCACTCATTATCAGAGAAATGCAAATCAAAACCACAATGAGGTACCATTTCACACCAGTCAGAATAGCTGCTATCAAAAAGTCTACAAACAATAAATGCTGGAGAGGGTGCGGAGGAAAAGGAACCCTCTTACACTGTTGGTGGGAATGCAAACTAGTACAGCCACTATGGAGAACAGTGTAGAGATTCCTTAAAAAACTGGAAATAGAACTGCCATATGACCCAGCAATCCCACTGCTGGGCATACACACCGAGGAAACCAGAATTGAAAGAGACACATGTACCCCAATGTTCATCACAGCACTGAATAATAGCCAGGACATGGAAGCAACCTAGATGTCCATCAGCAGACGAATGGATAAGAAAGCTGTGGTACATATATACAATGGAATATTACTCAGCTATTAAAAAGAATGCATTTGAATCAGTTCTAATGAGGTGGATGAAACTGGAGCCTATTATACGAGTGAAGTAAGTCAGAAAGAAAAACACCAATACAGTATACTAACACATATATGTGGAATTTAGAAAGATGGTAACGAAGACCCTGTATGTGAGACACAGATGTAAAGAACAGTCTTTTGGACTCTGTGGGAGAAGGCGAGGGTGGGATGATTTGAGAGGGTACCACTGAAATGTGTATATTATCATATGTGAAGCAGATCACTGGTCCAGTTTCGATGCATGAGACAGGGTGCTCAGGGCTGGTGCACTGGGATGACCATGAGGGATGGGATGGGGAGGGAGGTGGGAGGGGGGTTCTGGATGGGGAACACATCCCACGGCTGATTCATGTCAATGTTTAGCAAAAACCACCACAATATTGTAAAGTAATTAGCCTCCAATTATTAAAATAAATAATTTAAAAAAAAACTTAAAAAAAAATAAAGATAACCATGCAAGAAACATAGCATGCTTTCCACTATTGCTGGGCTAACCTGATAGGATCTGGGGTTTTGAGGAATGTACCTACCTGTAACTGAGCATGATTTTAGATTTCCAAAGAGCTTTTAAAACAGCTCCACAAATCAGAAACTTAAGCCACACATACAAACAAAACAAAATCTGAGAGACATGAGAAATAACTAATGAAAAGATGGAAAATAAAGGGCTCTTTTAAAATGTATAAATTATACATGCATCCATTCTCCCCCATACTCCCCTCCCATTCAGGCTGTCCCGCAACATTCAGCATAGATATAGTAGGATCTTGTTGGCTATCCATTTTAATATAGCAGACTGTATATGGATACATGTTTATGTATGGCTGAGTCCCTTTCCTGTCCACCTGAAACTATCACAATATTGTTCACTGGCTATACTCCAATATAAAATAAAAAGTTAAAAAAAATAAAAGGTATAAATTAATAGTGATATCCTTGAGGTGCATGTGTCTGGACTGGACTACTTTTGGTCATCAAATATACATGTTACCTCTGCAGAAAACAGAGTTTATCAGAGTATACTGCTATAAGTTGCCATCTAGGAAAAACCACTGTTAGCATTTTTGTGTGTACTGTCTTTTTTGTCTACGCATATGTGTATACACACGTTTCCCATACAATTAGCATGTGCTGTACACACTGCTTTTCAGGCCCCTTTTGTTTCCCCTCAGGAACATACTGTGAGCATTTTATCCAGTATTCTCCTAAAACATTATTTTAGGATCAATCTTAAATTTGTCTTCTTTGCTATGATTTTAAAATGGTGAAAAATGAAATTTTCTATTTTTAATTCTTCCTAAGCAATTCAGGGAGTGGAATGCTGAACTGAATGGTAAAAATCTCATAATGATGTTATAAATTTCAGTGAGTGAGTGGAACAAACATCAAGCTTTAATGTGGACAAGTTCAAGAAGAAAACAATAATCATGTTAACATAAAGACATAAAGGAACTATCATTTATCATGTAAGAAGGGAATGTAGGAATTATTTTTAATAACTCTCAGAACATGTCAGCCCAAGATGCTTCTATAAGTAAAGAAAAGAAAAAGCTAACAAAATCTTGGCATTATGGCGAAAAGTTTTGAAAATAAATGAAAACACTGCAATGCTACTGTTATAAAACTATTGTGTGTTTACACTCAGTAGCCTTGGCTGCTTCACCCTAATACAACTGTAAAAAAGAAACAGAATTCAAACAAAAAAAAAAAACAATAAAGAGGACAGACTCATGTTCAAATGATAACAAAGGATTAGAAATTTTCAATGGGAAACATGAAGGCTGAGAAGACTATGCCCAAAGTCTAAAATACAATAGAAGCTGTGAAAAGTTAAATACCTATTCTTCATCGAATCTCAGAATACTAGAACTGAAGACTATCCTCCAAATGAGAAAGATGTAGTTTGGAGACCAAAATATATACCAGCTTAAATAGAAAATCGTAAGCAGGCATAACAGAAGAGTTGTATTGGCCAAATATGCAAATAACTGCAAGATTTTAGATTAAATCATATATTCAAGGAAAGCTGGCCCTGTCTGGAATTAAAAATTGACTGTGTGAGATACAGCTCCAGAGAAAATATCTACAGTGCTCTTCATAAACCAAAGCTAGGCATGGGCTGAATGGTTTGCTCTTCTAGGAAATTTCTTATGTTTTTAGGCATATACATTCCATATGTGAAGACATTTTTCACCAACTCACCACACCGGAACAGTGTCTTGCACATAATATATTTCCAGTGGATTTATTAATGACCAGTGGTGATGACATATAGCTTGTATATCTGACCACTCTAAAACGCATACTGGCTAATAGGCATTCTACCACCCTTGGTTAGATGGACAAGAGGTTATTTTGGGGAATATTAATTTGCTATTTGAAGACCTCAAAGGAATGCTAGCAGGTCCTACAGCTTTGAAAAAATAATGCTTCCCTTGGTGGCGCAGATAGTAAAGAACCTGCCTGCAATGCGGGAGAGCCCGGTTTGATCCCTGGGTCAGGAAGATCCCCTGAAGGAGGGCATGACAACCCACTCCAGTACTTTTGCCTGGAGAATCCCATCGTCAGAGGAGCCTGGTGGGCTACAGCCTATGGGGTCACAAGGAGTTGGACATGACTGAGCAACTGACACTTTAAAACAATGTAATCATCTTTCAATAAATATCCATCATCGTTTGGCTATTCAGTTTCTAAAGTCTTATCCCTCATCTGGCATTAGCCTTCAGATGTGAGAAGGACTCAAGGTCTACTGAGAACTGGAACAGCAGGGAATAGTTAGAACAGTCTTATTCACAAACATAAACATTTACTAATCCTCAGCAGTGCCATTTCCTTTGTGGTTATATGGTACACAATCTCTGACTTTAAAAGAGGAAGAAACATCTGCTTTAACAAAACTCCTAATGGAACTGACAAGGTGATGAGTTTGGAGGCCAAAACAAAACATTTATGAGTGAATAGTTGAGGCTTAAAGCCATCAACATAAAAACATTCGAAAAACATATAGTAAATCTTATTTATAAACACTGATAATTAAATATTAGCTCTATTCTGAAGAATAAAAGTTCTAAGAAAGTCTTTGACTTCATAAGTATCCATAATATCAGAACATGCTATAATTTTCTAGGTAAGTAAAGACATTGATTTTGAAGATAAAATAATCACTAGCTTTATTTTTAATACCTAATATTACCTAATAATTAATAGCATAATAATACAAAACAGACTTTTTATTCCAATTTCAAACATAAAACTCTTAAAAATATTTAAGCATCATGTTTTGAACAGTTCTTCTCGGGTTGCTGAATATAAAAATATACCTTTTCTTATTTTCTTCAGTACTTTGGGACTCTCCTAGTTTTAACAGTTCTCTGTGCAACTGCAATCGTTCCATTTCTATAATTCTCAAGAGATCATCACGTGACTGTAACTCACTTTTCACTTCTGAGAGTCCTGCTTCCATGGCCTAAATAAAAACATCAAAAAATTTCAATGCTCACATTTGGATATCATGATGTATGCAATACATTTTAAAATATTTAATATCTATGAAGCATCCTAATTTCAAATGACCTGATACCTAGTCCTTTGCTGGCTCGGTCTTACAGAATTTCATTCATTTATTCAACAAATATTTACTGAGCTCTTAACTCTGCTCAGTGCTGAGGATACAGACACAGGATCTGTCCTCATGAGCTCACAGTCTAGTGATAAAGACAAAGAATCATCCATATACAGCCATACTATATGAAAGACGGAAACATAAAAGCATGAGTACCAATGCATAAAATTTGGATTAATGCAAATAATTCCTAATGGCCAAGAAAAACCTAATTTCAAAGCTGGCCAACAAAGTGAATTATAAACTGTGGTCTATGGTTCCATTATTACCCGAGAGTAGCCCTACTTTAGCTGGTAACTAGAAACACCCACAATCCTGTGAGCCTTGTGTTTTATTTGGATAATAGCAGAGGCTTGAGCAAGTTTAGAAGCTGTTCGGAAGGATCCAGCTGGGAGACAGAAGGGTTAATACTGATGGTGTCACGGTCCTGAGAAGGTGGGTGAGGTGGATCCCAAAGCACAAGTGAAAGAATTGCCTAAAGTAGAAGAGAGTCCCACTGCCCTTGCAACAGGAAAGAAGGAAGGAAGATGGAATGGAGACACACTTATGCCTTTGGAAGAGGGGGTAGGAGAAGGGATATCTGTTGGCTTGTATTTTCCTTGTGAAGGACAAAGACAATGCCAGTGGAAGGAGAGGTGGAAGTGGGGCTTGGGAAGGGAATTTCTGAGACTGGAGAAGGTTCGAGATGGCCTGCAGTGAATCGGTCATCAAATCCATTGCCATTTTTACAGATGAGCAAATTGAGGGCCAGGCTTGGCCCCAAGTTACACAGCTCATAAGTGGCAGATTCTGCAATGGAAAAATCCAAATCTTTTGTCTACTAGTCCAGTTAGAACATTTAAGACTCAAAAATAATTGTTTCATGAAAAATAAGTAAAACAGACCTGTAGCTTATTGGTAAAGATGGGGGCAGGGCTGTTCTCAGGGTACTGCTAATAAAGACCATAAAAAACACTATTGATATTTTCAAAAAGTCATTTGTTTAATAATTCTTTATACATCAATAACAGATTCATTCAAATGTAATCCATATACCATAATATTCACCCACTTAAAGTGTGTAGTTCAGTGGATTTGAGCATATTCACAAAGTTGTGCAAGTATCACTACAACTTAATTCCAGAGTATTTTCATCACAAACCCATCAGCAACCACGCCTCATTTTCCCTTCCTTCCCACCCCCGGCAACCACTAACGTATGTTTTGTCTCTATGGAATTACCTATTCTGCACAATTCAGACAAACAGAATCATACAATATGCAGCCTTTTTGTGACTGGTTTCTTCCTCTTGATATAATGCTTTCAAGGCTCACCCATGTTGTAGCAGGTATCAGTACCTCATTCCTTTTTATTGGCTGATAACACTTAACTGTATAGATATACCATTTTGTTTATTCATCAGTTGATAGACATTTGCATATTTCATCTTTTTAGCTAGTATGAATAATGCTGTTATGAAATTCATGTATAAGCTTTCATGTGGATATACATTTTCTTATTAATTCTTATCCAAAATTTCACAGCTTAGAATTATAATTGTGTAGACAGTATAGGACATATGAGGTCCCATATAAACATTTTTTTAACCAAAGTCTTAAATATAATGTATTGTTTCCCAGGAGACCTAGAGATATTCCGAGCCCCAGATATTCCTAGCTGATTTGGAAATAAGTAGGAAAATATGTTCAAATAGATGATTTAATAAAGTTCCTGTCTCAAACAGTGTAGATTTTTCAGATGAGATTGCAATTCCAAAATAAATAAAAGAAATATGAAACAAGAGATTAGCAAATAGACAAATAAACTTGATGTGAATGTCATGCATTACTTCACCCAACTTAAGGAGGTATTCTCTGGGCTCCCTGCATTGCAAATTTGCTACCAGAGAGCACATGCACGTGAAACTGCGTGTAGAGGAGTGGACCCGCCTTCCTTGAGGAAGAGGGGTCACAAGAGGGCTCTAACTCCAGACCAGCGAAATGTAGTATCACCATGGGTGAGAACTGACAAAAATTCTGCAAAATCTGATACTAATGGAGTCTATTTATGTACTGTCATTAGACAATAATACCTAAAAGCGTGACATTTGGAGATATCATCAAGGGATAAAAGGCTTATTTGTGATCCAGCTACACAGATGAGAGAAGTTAAAACTGAAACTTACAATAAATAATGATTTGACACGTTTTTCTAACATGTAGGAATATGTGAAAGTTTTTAATTGACAGCATTATGTGAAGCTTTACTGATATTGATAAACTGAGTTGCTTTTTTGACTTACGTAATATCCCTTTGAATTTAAACTCAATAGTACTGGGTTGACACAAGAATTGGAGATTTAACTTAGATGTAGTTTTAAAATTAGCATGCTTTTTTATAAAAAGTCAAATCAATTATTTGCCAATGTGGATGCAAATATTCAGGAAAATGATTCTTTGGTACTTGATTCAGTTATTGGAACACTGTCAAGTTTATTTGGAACAACTTGTGTGTGTATGTAAGTTTAAAATTTTAACTGTAAATTTTATAAAATCTAAATACAGATCAGGTATTCCCAGTGATACTTAATATCCAAATTGATATGTGCTGCAAGTGTAACATATACACTGGATTTTGAAGGCTAAATATGAAAAGAAATGTAAAATATCTCATTAATAATTTTTTGACATTGATTTTATGTTGAAATGATAACCTTTGGATATGTGTTGTGCTGAATAAAATATATTACTATTATATATTAATTTTACCCATTTCTTATGACATTTTTTAATGTGGCTACTAGTAAAGTTTAAATTACATTTGTGTATTATATTTCTATAGGACTGTGCGGCTCTAGTACCTTAATGACACATTAATGAGCAAACAAAAAAGGTCATATTTTTTGGCATAGATATTAGGAAAGATACAGAACAATTTATTTCTGCCATTGACTACCAGTGGGAAATATTGCACACTTTCAAAATGTGAGTGTAGTGCAGCACAGAAAATAAATACATGTAGTGGGATCAGTGTGTCCGATGACACACTTCACGGTTGTAGAAAGACAAGTGAGAAGATGCGATTCTGTGAAAATTCAGATGCAGCTGGCATTAAAGTGTGTTGTAAACTAAAGAGAATTTTATATACAATAAGTGACAGTAATTCAGACTGAAATGGTTGTCTTTTTAAATGTATGTGCAAGATGTGGAGCACTAACATATGACAGTTTTGCAAAAAGAGACGAGAAACTTCTTTCTAAAAACATGCACTGGTTATAGTGATTATTCACCTCTAATTATTCCCATTTGGTAAAACATAATTTTTGTAAAACAAGTTTAAGGCCCATCTGTTTAGTTATAAAATTTTTAGACATCTTGAAGGTTTTGAAGCAATTATTTCTCAAAAGTCTTTTCACTGGAACCCTAACATTTTTTGGTGTATGAAACTTAATCCAGAATAATTTGAATTGCTTTTTTCAAACAAGTGAATCCTTTGTAAAGTATAAAACGGAGATGTTTAAATTTACGAGATCCAAAGATAAATAAATTAGTTTTTACATGAACAAAAATCTGTAAAACTAATTTTGGTAAACTTTCTCATAGAAATTGGTGGATTATAAACAAATAAATTCCAGTCACAGTAAAATTTATCATTAACTCTGGAAAACATCACAAGTACAGTTAGAGAATTACTGGTGAAGTCTATGAGAAAAATAACATGTCAAAATTTAAAGCAAGGTTTCTCAGCCTCAGCAAAGTTTACAATTTGGTCTGTATAATTCTTTGTTGTGGGGTTTGTCTTGTGCATTGTGAGACTGTTTAGATGTTTAGCAGCAACCCAGGCCTCTACCCACTAAATGCCAATAACACCCCTCTTCTCTGTAGTGATAACCAAAAATGTATTCAAGCAATGCCAAGTGTCACTGGGGAAGCAAAATCACCTCAGTAGAGAATCACTGATTTAAAGGAACATTAGTTTCCCTGGTGGCTCATGGCTGAGATGGTTAAGAATCTGCTTGCAATGCAGGGGACCTGGGTTCAATCCCTAGGTCAGGAAGATCCCCTGGAGAAGGGAATGGCAACCCACTCCAGTATTCTTGCCTGGAGAATCCAATGGACAGAGGAGCTACAGTCCATGGGATCTCAAAGAGGCAGACAGGACTGAGCAACTAACACTTTTCTTTCAGAACAATTAGGCAATTACGATAGTTACATTTATAAACTTTAGTATAAATATCAATCAAAATATTTTATAATTATATTGACTTCTGTGAGTAGCTGGGTTTTTATTTTGTTGGTATACATTTAGGAATGTTAATTAATTAAGTACATTAATAAATATTTATAAGGAAAAGTCAAAGTGGGTGACATGGACTTTCATTTTTTTTTAAATTTTATTATTGGAATATAACTGCTTTACAATGCTGTTTTAATTTCTGCTGTATAACAATGTGAACCAGCTGTCTGTATACATAGAGCCCCTCCATCCTGAGCCTCTCTCTCAACCACCTTGCATCCCACCCGTCCAGACCCCCACAGCACCGAGCTGAGCTCCCTGCGCTACACAGTGGCTTCCCACCAGCTATCTGTCTTACACATGGTACTGTACATACAGCAACGTTCCTCTCCCAGTCTGTCCCACCCTCCCTTTCCTCTGCGGGGTCCAGGAGTTCGTTCTCTACATCTGTGTCTCTATTCCTGCTAATGTGGCTCTTCCTTAGCCCAGACAACCTACAGAGCCTTCTCAGGAGTACAGGTAAGCCACCCACTCCAATCCTGCAAGTCTGTAAAGATCCTGGGTGAGGGATGAGTCATATCGGGGGTTAGAAGGGTTAAAATATATGACAATCGTGCTAAAGGATGGGTACGATGGCCTTGGCCATCAAGAGGTTCACGTCCTCAGGCTGCACTTTTGCACTTGTCCACAGGAGCCCAGAGTGTGGCAGGTGAGCAGCACAGGCTTACGGTGCTCACAGAGGAGCAGGGGTTGTAATCTGGACCAGGAATGTTAATTGACTAACGCTTCTCAATGCACCCACTTCCTCCATTTGCAGCCTTCTTTCTTTTAACAAGATTCTCCAGTGTACTTCTTGGAAAAGTATAAAAGATGAAGTTCTGAGAAAGAGAAAAGTGGGGCTGATGAAGGAAAGCATTACAGAGAAAGTCAGTCACGCTGCCATGCAAGGGGAACAGAACCTCTTCCTAGAATCCTGGACAAGAACAGAGATTTCTATTCCACATGGGAGCCAAGAACCAAAAGCTGAACCTCCGTCTAGAAAAGACAATGTTCTCGGGCTGTAATAAGTCCAAACAGAACTCTTTTGGGGGAGATGAAACTGAATTAATGTTCTTGAAGAATCAGGATCTCACTAAAAGGTAGAACCAAGCTTCATAACTAGACCTGTGGAAGAAATGTTTCAGGCAAACCAACGAAAACAGAACAAAATAGGTCGGAGCAGAAAACAGATTCCTAGGGACCAGAGCCACAAAGACCTCATGAAGGGACAAAGAGAAGTCCTCAGTCTGAGCAGCATAGCCTGAAACAAGGGGAGAATATTCTGGTAATACCCAGAAAAACAACTTCATTTATTGACTGTGACCCTGATGCAGGATCCAACCAGTACAAAGGCAGCTACCAAAATGTAAATATAAGTTGCCTTTAACTCAGGGCCAGAGGCGTGACCGGTGGCTCCTATCCCGGGAGATGAAGGGGAAGGGGAGCCCCTGAGCCTGAGAACCGCATGAACCGCAGACCCAGCTCTGCCGGCACTGCGGAACACCAGACGAGCCCGAAAGCAGAAGAGGAGGTGCTCGTCTCATTCACCTTCTAGAGAAGCCAGAGAAAACAGCATCATCGTCTTTTCTGTTTCTGGAAACTGTATGAGCTCCTCAGCATTTAGTATTTGTGGTTTAGCTTGGCTTGTTTGTTTACATCTGCTTTCTCATGTGCATTAGAATAACACCCCCTCCTCCAATGGAGCTGGAGTTTGGGGTGGGGAGCTGTACTTCTCTTAGAAATGCCACAGGGCAGGAGAAGCTGGGAGTCTGCGTTCTGACCCCTTGCCAGCCTGGGGACGGGGGACACAGAAGATGGGTGTAGAGAAAGCAGGGCAAGGATGAGGCCCACGTGTCATCTCACAGACAACGTGGCAGGAAGAGGGAGGTAGTCGACCCAACACTGAGAAATGGCCCTAGAAGAAGAGCCTGAGGCGGAATATCTTAGGGAAGCGCTCAGGCGGTGACCTGGAGCCCTGATCTCCACCTGGGGGGGAAGCGCGTGGGACTGAGAAATGGGCTGACGCAGAGGAATCAGTAGAAAGAGGCTGAGGGTTTGCAGGCGGGAGGTCTGATGGAGAATGGGAGAGAAAACCATTGAATGTCTCAAGTGACTGGGACAGCCATGAATATGAAGTACACATTTAGGCAAGAAGTTGGTGATGACCAGTTTTAACGAATGCTACATAACCTTCTTAGTGGTTCCAAGAGAGAGAGGGAAAAAAAAAAGAAAGAAAGATGTTTGAGTTAAAAAAATTAATCCTTGGAAAAACCATTAATCATATCTATTAATATGGAGTCACCTAAAAAAACAAAACTCTGGGCTACTATTTGGTAAACCATTATGATAAACCTAACAGTGATAAATCACAGGGAGTGATCCACATGCCTTTCACTGAGGTGATTAGAGGGTCAAACCCTTAATGATTTCCTGAGTCAGAGGCACAGGGTCAGAGAATGAACAGTGGGTTCAGAGGGTGTGGAGTGGCTTAAGAGCCACAGTGTTTAAGAACAGAGGTCCCAAGAGCACCTAGTGGGGGACAGTACGCACAGGATCACCAAATTCACTCATCAAGTAAGAATTAAGAGGAAATGTGAACTGAATTTACATGTGTAATAAAAAAAAATTAGCTTTCCAATCCATATACCTGTTGAGTCATCATTTGTATAACTCAAGGGCAGTATCAGTTGAAAAATAAACAAATCTTTACCTGGCACTGTCTTTGGTACATTTTCAGTTCTTGTAAGAGCTTCTGATTTTCATCTTGTAACTTATTCCTGCTTAATGCTATTTCACTCACAGCTGATTTTAATTTTTCAATAATGAATTCATCTCTTTCACTGGTTTCACAAGTGGAATCTGGTTCACATATCAACCGAGGAATTTCAGGGCTGCTGTCTTCTATGCCCTGTTTTTTACCATTTAGCTGAGTCTGGTAAGTTTGTGCCTGTTTCTGAGAAATTTGAAAACTGTGTCAGTTAAGTGGGGAATACCTAAGCTTTATATATAAAGTTCAAGAATGACAGAAAAAATTAGGAAAAAATATTTAAATATATTATTAGATGATGAAGCTCTGTCCTTCATAATTCAGCCTTGTATTTATTCTAAAACCTCAATTTCAGATGGCATAAAGAGAAGTCATATTTCTATAATCTCAGAGCAAAGATGCAGAGTAGTGTAGAGGGCTTTGGGTAGGAAATTCTTATTCAGCAAAAAATAAAATATAGAAGATATGAAAAAGAGGAAAAA
This sequence comes from Giraffa tippelskirchi, assembly GCF_054371585.1. Classification (NCBI taxonomy): domain Eukaryota; kingdom Metazoa; phylum Chordata; class Mammalia; order Artiodactyla; family Giraffidae; genus Giraffa; species Giraffa tippelskirchi. The sequence goes on along the minus strand of NC_137284.1, from coordinate 45,722,452 downwards.
AGTATGGATTTAATTACACAATAGTTGAAAATGTCTCCACGACCAAAAATAAACAAAATAAACAAATCTGGATTATAGAAAAAAGTTGTCAACACATATAACACATGTAATTTCCGAAGTACAAAAACTTCTATACATCATAAGAAAAAGACAAATAGCACAAAAGAAAAGTGGGCAAAGTTTGTGCGCAGGCAATTCACAGGACAGGAAATGAAAAATGCTGAGAAAGACATGAAGAGATGGTCAAGCTTACAAGCAGTCAGAGAAACATAAAGCAAATCAAGCCAGCATTACTATTAGTTTCTCAAGTTGGTAAAAATCAAAAGACTGATATTCCATGTTGGCAAGACAGGAGTAGTCTTTGACTGTTCATGAATTGTAAATTGCTATAATTAAAAAAAATAATAATCTGCTAATATTTATTAGAAATTTGAATGAGCATACCCTTTGGCTCAACAAACATTTCTAAGATTTTTATTTAACAAAATGAGAGTATTGGTATTTAAAGATGTTTATACAAGGACATTTGTTACACTACTGTGTAACAGCAGAAAACTGGAGACAACCTGAGTGTTCATTAATAAAGAAATGTTTGAAAGAATTATGGTATATCTACTATATACTATGATGTATATTATATATATATATAATATACACACATATATATACTAAATACTCAGAAATATAATTAAGCAGTGACTCAAAAGGCTATCCATAGCTTATTAATTAAAAAAGCAAAATTTAAAAAAGAAACATATATAATTTCCTTCCAAACAGATTCTCATATGTGTACAAACAAAAGAAAAATTATGTGAAGATAAACACCTAATTGTTTACAGTGTTTGTATTAAATGGATAAGAATAGAGGATGAGGTTAGCAATTTTGTCAGATTATTTTGTGCTGTTGAATTCAGGGAACACTATAACATATTCAAGTAATTTAAAGAAAGAATGAAAAAGAAGTGTATACGAAACAAACAAAAAAGCTTCTTACTGGCTTGAATAAACTTTCCAACTTCCTAGGTAAGCTTGCTGGCTCTTTACCACCTGCATCAGCCCCCAGGCCCCTCCTCCCGCCGCCGCCCCGCCTCCCACGCGTCCTCCACCCAACCGGCCTGCTTCCTGTTCCGCGAACTCGCCTTCTGCTCTCTTGCCTCAGTGACTTTGCTCTTGTTATTTCCACTACACCGAATACACGCTCTCCTGTCTCAAAATACATCCCTTCTTCAAGGTCCACGCCTCGTTCCACTCCTGCTGGAGGATGTTTCCTGACTATCTCAGTTCAAATTTTTCTCTTATTCCTGTGACCTCTAAAAGGATTTGAATCCTTTCCATTCACTTGTCATTAATTATCTGTCAACCTGTACCTGCATTATCTCTGTGTCTAGACTGTAAAGTTCTATGGGGCAGGGACCAATCCTTCTTAAAAGTAAATGACTTGCCCATAGGCATGCAAATACATACTATTTAATGACATAACAACAATGGAGGCTTTTAATAGCACCACCTTCTGGGACATACAAAGTCGTTAACGATATTTCATGCACTTGTAACTCTACCTAGTATTGGACCTACTCTGGTTATTTTCTGTTGCTTGGCATTTCTATCTGTAGAAAGATTACATGCTGAATGGTAAAGAGAATGTTTAACCTCTGATTTATTCTAATTTAGTATTAGACAGTATTAGAAAACATACCTGAAATTGATTACACTTCTCAGATAATATTTTTTGTTGAGCATCTAAAGAAACCAGATGAGTCTGATACAGTATCTCTTGCTTGTCCCATTCTCGTGACTTTGCTCTAAATTCCTTTAATAGAGAGAGAAATAGAAGCTAAAACAATGATTCATTTTAAAGCACAATAAATAAGACCTTTCATTTTCATCTTTGTTCTGAGAAAAAAGTATGGAACTTAATCTGCATTTTTTTTAAACTAAGGATTTTGTTAAATTTTCTTGTAAAAAATACTGATTACTAATAATGGAGTTTCAAACAACTCTTTGCATCAGCCAGTACTTCCTTTTTATTTCCTAATCTGACACCAGAAGTTTTTTTTTCCCTTCTTTATACTCAGTCACCAAACCTGCTACCTTGTTTGTGAGGGGTAGGGCTTGGGCTAATGTAGTGACTTTGTCCCCTGTGGCTTTTTACTGTCTCAGGCCTCCCTTAGGTGGAACCAACTGGGCTGAGCTGGGAAAGAAGTGATGCCCAGTGTCTTTGTGGAGAACGATTATCTGTTCACAGATTTACAAGACAAAAGGATGTGGCTTTGGGGACCCTGAAGAAAACTTCACAGCTTCGGGCTTCCCTGGTGGCTCAGCTGGTAAAGAGTCTGCTTGCAATGTGGGAGATGTGGGTTCAGGTCCTGGGTTGGGAAGATCCCCTGGAGAAGGGAATGGCTACCCACTCCAGGATTCTTGTCTGGAGAATTCCATGGACTGTATAGTCCATGGAGTTGCAAAGAGTCGGACACGACTGAGCAACTTCCACTTTTTCTATTTTGCCTAGGGCTGGCCGTTATATCTTCTCTTTTTGTCCAGGCGGTAAGCAACTTAAGACTAAGTACTACAGATTTCATTACTTTTGTATTGCTCACAGTGCCTGACAAGGTGCCAGGCACCACTTACTTACATTTCTTGAATGTACAAAGAAAAGCACAGTATTAGTATTTCCAGAAATGTAAACATTTCTCACTAAATTTTGCAAAGAAAATAACATGGCTGGAAACAAACTCTATAGCTACTGAGTCCATATGAGATATTACTGGATGTAGATACATGGCATGAACATATTGATGTTTCCAATCATCAATTCAGTAGTATTAAGCATCTAGTGTCCAGCAGGTACTGTGGAAAGAGGAGGATTTAAAAATAATACATGTTTAAAAGAAACAAATTTTTGAAAGAAAAAAAACAAGGACTGAGGGCTTCCCAGGTGGCTCAGTGATAAAGAATCTGCCTGCCTATGCAGGAGACCCGGGAGATTCGGGTTTGATCCCTGGGTCAGGAAGATTCCCTGGAGGAGGGCGCTGGCAACCTACTCCAGTAGTCTTGCCTGGAGAATCCCATGGACAGAGGAGCCTGGAGGGCTACAGTCCATGGGGTCGCAGAGTCAGACACGACTGAGCACACGTGCACATAATAAAGTAGGGAAATGTACATGTAAACAAATGAGTTTACAGTATTAGTACAATAACAGTGCCACGTAAAAGTCATACAGATGATGCCACGATTATCTCAGCCATCTCCAATAATACATCAAATTGGAAAATTGTAGTTCATTTCAACTATTTTGAGAGATTGGTGGTGTTTCAAAGATGGCTGAAATGACTGGATTGGCTATGCAGGAAAATAAATAGACTAATTTGGAGAATGAAAGCTTTATCTTGTTTAAAATGAGAATATGGCATTTCACATTTTCTATAGAGTAATGATTTTAAAGAATTTGGGGGGAAATCTTCATTTTATAAATCCACAAGTCCCCAAATAATCAGTGAGGGAAGACTTCACTACTAAATTAGTAGGCTTTTATAGTAATTAAGTGACCTGAAATTGAGTGGTGGTAATAAAGTTGGAGAAATATAGATAGACCCTGTTTTAAATGTACAATAATACCCTGATAAATAGACTATATTTATTAAGATAAATGGAGACAGTTCATTTAAAGTAACTGACTTTGATTCTGACATTTGACAGTTTTAAATAAGGTACATGAAAACGGGGTCTTCAGAAATAGTGACAAATTTACAAAACTACGGGAACATCAGTCTCTCTCCCTTACAAATTCTACAACAGGTAGAAATGAGGCCAAGAATGAGGCCAAACAAGGCTAAAATGTGTGTCATGAACATGTCAGCTGGTAATTATAATAGTCCTGGCTTTCTTGGTTTTAGATGTATTGGTTTCAATAACACACTATCCAGTAGTTATGGGGCCACACAGAGACTGAGAAAGAGACTGTAAGAATTTTGTAGAGACTGGAGATGTCAGCCCAGGGTCCAGTTCTGGAGCGTCTATATACTTGTCTAACCCTCCAGATTAAGTTCTCCATGGCTAGAAACCTTTTCTGGGTCTGTAAGGTTGAGGGTGGATAAGAGGCATTAAAATCAGTTTATAGCAGAAGTTGTAGTGTTAAATATATATTTTAATCCCTCTACTAAATCTTGAGAGGTAGAATGAACATTTCTTTAGTGATTACTATAGGTCAGGGACTCTATGAACCTTCATTTGTAAGACAGTTTTAACTTTTTCTTATGAAAATTTTTGTTACTTATATAAAAGTAGACAGTAAAACAAACTCCCATGCACCCTTCACCCAGTTTAACTCCTGTCAAGTCAGTCCATCTGTATCTCATCTCTCTACCTTGTTCACTGGAGTATTTTAAGGCAACTTTCAGACCTCATGTGTTTTTACCCCAGATGCTTCAGAGTGCATCTAAACACACATACACACACATATTTTCCTCTTCCATAACCACATGTCACTTATAAGATAATCTTAGCCCCCATTTATTGGTGAAAAGTGTAATCTCTGTGAGGTCATCAGCTTGTCCAAAGGTCACAGGGCAAATAAGCGAGACAGTCAGGCCTTATTTTAAGCTGTAAACTGTCAGGTTCTTTCACTGGAGCAAGCTGTTTCCCACTGTTCAATCACTGTATCAGTGTATAAATGTTTGTCCCAAAGGAGGAACATGCTTAGATGTAGGATAAAACTGGAACAGTCCATCTCCTACACATTAATTTTTCAGCTGCCTCTAAACAAAGACAGGTACATGAAGTGTTTCCTTTATGATACAGATGAAACTGTGTTTACATATTATGCTTAAAAACTTTTCTATAAATACAAATATATCACCTATTTGCTACTAATTTCCAGTATAATTTCATGAGGTACATTTTCCATATATAAATCTCTAAATGTAACGTGCACAAAATACTTGATATTAATTTAAGGCTTTTTATTTGTTTGAACAATTTATATGAATGTAGTTCTCCCACTAATCCCCAGGAGAAGTCAATCAAATGAAGAGTCAGTGATTTAACTGCATTTTCAGTGAAAGCCCATGTATATTATATCACAATCTTTGGGCATTTTTTATGAGACCAGAATATTCTAAAAATCAGTCTAGTTACACCATTGCAAGAGGCAGGAAGTTATACACAGTGCATTTTCCTAGAGGGTCATCCTTACTTAGTGGTAGTAATTTTATATTTTTAAAAATATATGTTCCTTATGCAGTACAATATAAAATTTACAGGAATTTAAAAACTAAAACCAAACACCCAACAAAATTCTTGCAATAGGCTGGTTTTAGGGCTGTGGTTCCAGTTTTTTTTTCCTGCTCTGAAAAATATTTTGGAGGAAAATTTTGAGCAGGACTGTAAATTGAAGAGTTAGATGACAAAGATGAAGAAGTATAAAACAGGACAATGACAGTTAGGAGGAAGACAGAGATAAGGCATTAGATACAGAAAAGGGTTAAATCTGGGCTGGAATAGGAGGAGTAAGAAAGGAACAGATCAAAGGTTCCTAAGAGGCTTCTACCTGGGTGATTGGGATGCACAGTGAGTGAAGCCAAAGTCGCTCAGTTGTGTCCGACTCTGCGAGCCCATGGAATTCTCCAGGCCAGAATACCGGAGTGGGTCGCCTTTCCCTTCTCCAGGGGATCTTCCCAAACCAGGGACTGAACCCAGGTCTCCTGCATTGCAGGTGGATTCTTTACCATCTGAGCCACCAGGAGGCCAAGAATGTTGCAGTGGGTAGCCTACCCCTTCTCCAGTGGATCTTCCTGACCCAGGAACTGAACCAGGGTCTCCTGCACTGCAGGCAGATTCTTTACCAGCTGAGCTATCAGAGACATATAAAGCCATTAACTATGAACAAAGTAGAAGAGACTGAAATCATTGGCTGGCTGTGGGGAGAAACTATTGTTTAGGGCTTGAAAACAGTGAAAAAAAAAAACAACTGAGTGGGATAACATGATGGGGTCAATTTGAGGTCAATTAGAAAATAATAATTGAGCCACAGAGGGAATTTAGCTAAGGTTAGAAAAGGAATTCACAGTAGACTCTATCTCCTGTTATGTGACCAGTAGCAGGAATGCACAAGGGCACAGGGAAGAAAAATAGCTTATTTATTTTTTCCAAGGTTGGAAAGTTAAGGGGATTGAGATAAGTGTTTCTATGACATGGTTAACCTTTTTAGAGACTGAGATTTTAGGAGTTCTGGGTGACACAGGGTCGCTATATTGGAGTGAAACTATCTCTTTAAAGAAAAGATCCTGAAACTTCAAGCTCTGTTCTGAAAATTGCTATGAGGCTTCATCAGGACAAGTACCTAATAGTTAGCTATTAAAAGATTTATTAGACATTCACTTTAACTGACCCCAGGGATGTCCTTCAATTTCACTCAACATCTGCAGTTTCTTTGAACATTTTTTTGCTCTCCAAAATGCTCATATGTATAAAAGATGCATAAATCAAAGTGATGTTTTAATTCACTAAGTGCCTGAAGGGAAGGTGCACTAAGAAAATATCTTCAATGGGAAGCAGATTTCTAATGGTGCTTTGTTACCACAGTGGTACATGCTACTGTGCATTCTGGAGACAAATAGCCCTCAACAACAACAACAACAACAAAAACCAATCTTAATACATACAGAGATAAACTAAACAATACAGCTTACCTCTAATTTCTGGTTCAAATTGTTCAGTTCAAAGGGCATTTCTTCTTTGAGGTGTGGTACTTCTTTTTGTCGAAATTTATTTTGTTTCATTTGGTGTAATCTCAGTTTTTCAAAGCTATTAGTTAGTTTGGAAAACTGTCAATAATAGAGAATGCTTATATTTTACTATTGCTTATTTCTAACTTGATTTCATGATAGTTCTCTTGCATACCTCTTTCAAAATTTAAGTCAGGATTAGGAAATGCAGTAAAGCTTAAATGTTCCAATTAGTGAAGATAGAATCAGTTATTAAAACTAAATTGTTGAACCTGAACACAATTCAGCTTTCACGTAAATTTGGAACTTCATTGACTGCACAGTTTAACAACAATTCACTTGATAAAATGTTTTGTTCAGTTTTATCTTAACCATACATAGCAAAGCTCACAATTTAAAACAACCAAGTTTTTTTTCTTACTTTTATTTAGTGCCATCTTGTGTTGACAATTTTAATTTCAATAACTCAATCTATAAAATGACCAATTTACATTTCTTTTAAGGAAATGGAGGACTTAATATAAAAAATACAAACACACTTATGTTGATGTAAGTTTAAATAAAATTAAATATAAAGCTTGATATAATCTTTCTCTTATCAGTAATTCTTGTTATAACTTAGACTGTAATTTTTTTCTCTTGTTCTACCTTCAAATAATAGACTAAAAGCAGCATGGTCTATCAACATCTGTTAGGAAATTTCTAAATAACTGTTTACAAAATTTGTTTTTCTTTTTTCTTTTGTAATAATTATAGATTCACAAGAAGCTGCAAAGATATTACAGAGAGATTCTGGGTTCTCTCCACCCAGTTTCCCCCAATATTTACACCTTATTGAATTTTGTACAGTATCAAACTCAGGAAATTGATGTCAGTACAATATGTGATCAATCTATCAATAGTTCACTTCTTTTTATTGCTCAGTATTATACCATGGTATAGATGTAACCACAGTTTGTTTGACCATTGACATATTGAGATATTTTTGGTTGTTTCCAGTTTTTGACTATTACAAACAAAACTATGAACAATTGTGTCTATTTTATATCTGAAGGTAATGCAGTCATTTCTGCTTCCTTTTTCTTTCTCACATAGTTTTTAAAATTGAGATATAATTCACCTACCATAAAATTTAGAGTATTACTTTATTGGTTTTTAGTATATTCAGTTGGGTAACCATCACACTATCTAATTTCAGAATACTTTCATCATTTCCAAAAGAAACCCTGTATCTATTAACAGTGACTACACATTTCCTTCTTCCTCAAGGCCCTGGCAACAACTAATCTCTGTTTCTATAGATTTACCTATTCTGATCATTTCATATTAATGGAATCATACAATATGCAATCTTTTGTGTCTGGTTTCTTTCATTCAGCATAATGCTTTTAAGGTTCATCCATGTTGTAGCATGGGTCAATATTTCATTCTTTTTAATGGCTGAATAATACTTCATTGCATGGATATACCATATTTTGTTTATTCACTCATCAGTTGATGGCCATGTGGATTGTTTCCACTTTTTCAATGTTATGGGGAAATACTGCTATGAACATTTGTGTAGAAGATTTTGTGTGGATGTAGGTTTTTATTTCTCTTGGTTATACATACCGAGGAGTAGAACAGCTGAAACTAGAGACTGAAATGTAGAAACTGTAAGTTTAATTTTTTAATGAACTGCCAAACAGTTTTCCAAAGTGGCTGTACCATTTTCCACTTTTCAGTGGTAATGTATAGGGCCTCAATTTCTCCATACCCTTGCCAGTGCTTGCTTTTATCCATCATTTCATTATAGCAATTAGCAGATGTGAAGGGATATCTCATTATGGTTTTGATTTGCATTTCCCTAATGACTAAGGACGTTGAGCACTTTTTCACATGCTTATTTGGCCATTTATATATCTCCTTTGGAGGAATGTCTATTTATATCTATGCCCATTTTAAAATTTGGTCATTTGTCTTTTTACTATTGACTACTAAGAGGTTTTTTTTTTTTTTTTTTTAATTCTGGATATGAGTACCTTATTAAATATATGATTTTCAAATGTTTTCTCCCATTTTGTGAGCTGTCTTTTTGTTGTTGTTGTTTTTTGGTGTGCTTTGAAGCACAAAGGTTGTTAAAATTTTGATGAAATCAAGTTTATCTAATTTTTCTTGCACTTTTGTTACCAAATCTAAGAAACTGTTGCCTAATCCAAAACCATGAGGATTTACTCCTATGTTTTCTTCTAAAGAGTTTTACAGATCTAGTTTTTACATTTAGGTCTTTGATTCATTTTGTGTTATTTTTTGTCTATGGTTTAGGTAAGGGTCCAATCTAGTTCTTTTTCTTGTGGATATCTAATTGTCCTGTCACTGTTTGTTGAAAAGACTATTCCTTTTCCACTGAATTATTTTTGCACCACTTCTGCTTTCTTTTGATTAGTATTTTCAGGGTATATTTTTTCAATTTTTTTCTATCTTTTTACTTTCAACTTACATATGTAGTTATATTTGAAGTGAGTTTCTGGAACAAAGCATACAGTTGGGTCATATATTTTTTATTTACTCTGAAAATTTCTTTTCACTAGCATATTTAGGCCATTTTCATTTAATGTAATTATTGTTATATTAGTGTTTAAGCCTGACTTTGTTTCACGTTTATTGCCTAGTTTTTGATTTATCTGTTTTAGCTTTCCTGTCTTCCTCTGGGTTCTTTGAACATTTTTTAGAATGTCATTTTGATGTATCTGTAGTATTTTTGAATGTACTTATTTGTTTAGCTTTTTTAGTTATTGCTCTAGGTATAATATTATACATACATAACTTATTACAGTCTACTGGTGTTGACATTTTACCAGTTAAGTGAAGTTTAGAACCTTAGTTCTCTTTGCCATGACCCATTTCTGACATTATTATCTTAATTATTTTCTCAGTATACATTAAGAACCACTTTAGCTATTATCATAATTTTTGCTTCAGTTGTCAAAAATTTAGAAAACTCAAGAGAATTAAAATCTACTGCATTTATCCATGCTTTCACTTTTCCAATTTTTTCTTATCATTTCCTTTTTACCAAGGAGAAATTCCTTTAGCTATTCTTTTAGGGTAGATCTATTGGTAACAAAACCTCTTTGTTGTTGTCCAGTCGCTAAGTCATATCCGACTCTTTGCAACTCCATGAACTGCAGCACGCCAGGCTTCCCTGTCCTTCACTATCTCCTCGATTTTGCTCAAACTCATGTCCATTGAGTCAGTGATGTCATCCAACCATCTCATCCTCTGTTGCCCCCTTCTCCTCTTGCCCTCAATCTTTCCCAGCATCAGGGTTTTCTCCAAAGAGTCAGCTCTTTGCATCTGGTGGCCAAAGTATTGGAGTTTCAGCTTCAACATCAGTCCTTCCAATGAATATTCAGGATTGATTTCCTTTAGGACGGACTGGTTGGATTTCCTCGCAGTCCAAGGGACTCTCAAGAGTCTTCTCCAACACCACAGTTCAAAAGCATCAATTCTTTGGCACTCCGCTTTCTTCACCGTCCAACTCTCACATCCATACATGACTACTGGAAAAAACCATAGCTTTGACTAGACAGACCTTTGTTGGTAAAGTAATGTTTCTGCTTTTTAATATGCTGTCTAGGTTGTCTTGGTTGCTTTTTAATATGCTGTTCAGATTGGGTAATTTCTATTGTGCTATGTTCAAGTTCACTCATTATGTATGTCTTCTATCCTCTCTATTCTGCCTTTGAACCCATCTATTGAATTTTTTAGTTTGGTTATTGTATTTTTAAGTTATAAAATTTCTAGCTGCTTGTTCTTTATAGTTTTCTTTGCTAAAACATTCTAATTTAATTTATTTCAAGCATGTTTGTAATGGCTCATTGAAGCATTTTTATAACAGCTACTTTAAACTCCTTGTCAGATAATTCTAACATCTATATCAACTCAGTGTTGGTGTCTCTTAATTGACTTTTCTCATTGAAGTTGAGATCTGCCTTGTTTTTTCTATGATGAGTGATTTTTTTTTTTAATTGAAACCATTTTGGGGTATTGTTATGTGACTCCAGATTTTATAGAAATACTGTGTTTTAGCAGTCCTCTTCTGACAATATTCCAGCAGGGAAAAATGGAATGGTGCCTCATTGCTGCCTTGTGGTAGTGAAAGTCCAGGTCTTAATTTGGCCTCAGTTGGTAACTGGGAGGAGGTAGGTGTTCCTCATTACTGCTGAGTGGGAGTGGGAGCTCAGGATCCACACATCTTTCACTGACACCACGTTGACTGAAGGGGCACAGATGCCTCGTGACTGCTTCTCACGTGGCCTTCAACGGTACTGTGGTGAGGGAAGGAGCCCTGTTACCACAGAGGCAGTGAATGTCCATACTACTCATTAGGCTCCCCCAGACGCCACTGAAGAGAGAAGGGTGCCGCATCACCACCAGAGGTGCAGAGAAGCCCAAGTTCTCCTCATGGTCACCCCTGACACCAACTGGGTTTCCACTCAGTCTTCTCTGACTCCACCGAGGCTGTGGCCTGGACTACCTCATTACAGAAGGTGAGGGTGGAACCAAGGCTGTCTACTCAGTCTCTGCTGGTGAAGTGGGTTTGCAGCTGTAGTCTATTCCTTTTCTGTGCCCTTTGGCTAGAGTCAAGCAGTTATTATCTAAAAGCGTTTAATCTTGGTAGGCTGTCTTTCTTCAGGTCTTTCAGTTGCAAGGAAGAGGCTTTCTCCCTCTTTTGGTTTGTTCGTGCCCACTGGAGAGTCAGGCCTGCTGGCTTCTCTGTTATCCCACTGGAGAGTCAGGCCTGCTGGCTTCTCTGTTATCCAGTCTACGACGTAAGAGGCAAAAAGAAATTCCAGGAACTGAACACCATGTTTTGCCTTGGGGCCCAAGGTCCTAGTTGATCTGTCTTTCCGCTCCACTTCTCAGTCTTATGTTGTTTTATAAATAATGTCCAGGATTTCTAGTTGCATTCAGCAGGAGGAATAGGGGAAAGTACATTGACTCCACCTTTCCAGAAGAATAAATCTCAAATGCATATAATATATATATATAATTATAGCTTTATAACTTTAGAAGGAAAATAAAACACACCATTTTAAAAAAGCAAGCAATTTAAAAAGAAAGTTTTGTCAGAGTTTTTTAAGGCAGAATGTGGTAAAACATATCCTTAAGGTATTTTAGGAAAATAAGGTTGTAAATAAATGAAGAATTTCAAAGAAGGAAGCAGTAGAGTGAACTAGCAGCAACAAAAGCAAGTTTGCCACAAGGTATCATTTTCTGGTTAGAAAAAATGACATATTACTAGCTATTACGCAAACTGAGGCAAATACACAGTACTTTTCTCTTTTCCTTTTACCCCTTCTTTCCTCTTCCTTCTCTTCTGCTTCCCCCCCTCCCCACCCCCTTCCTTTCTTTTAGCCACAGGAGAAAAGAAATGCAGAAGACTGCAGTGGGAGCAGATGGCTGTTCTCTCAACAACAGTGTAGTGTTTCGAAAGTATATTCTATGAAACACCTCTTTATGGTATTTACATTGTAGCTGTGCTACAGTGTTTGCTGGGTTCAGTTTAAAAAACAAAAGGGTTCCATGGTCAAATATGTTTGAAAAATGGTGGATTAAAAAGGCTAGATGGATGTTTTTAAAGCAGGACTTCTCACAGCCTATAATATGCTACTATGTACCGTAAACGTCCAGCAGCAGAGGAGTAAACAGCATTTCCTAAGCTCTCAGTGCTGGGGTACAGAACAAATTTTTGTGAAAACTGTTGTAAATATAGTTGTTAGCTAGCTGGCAGCCAAGTGATAAAACAGAGCTGCAAAGCATCAGATGGTAAGTATTCATATAGTAAATGACCACTCAGTGTCTGTAAACAAGCCCAAAACTTTTTAACAATAGACATGAAAAAAAAAAAAACACCCAGAAATTAAAGATTTGGTAAGCTGTGACTGAACTAGTTAAATGTAATTTAGAGATGGTACTTAACTTGTATCTAGATCTCTATTTTTTTCAGACTTATTCTAGATCATGTTCTTTTTGTTTACACTGAATTATTATAGAGATTCAATATTTATGTTGCTATATTAGAGCTTCATCTTTATATTAATAGAAAAAACAAGGTTATTTGGCTTAAGTGTTAAATGCTTCAAATCTTAGCTAGGAAAATAAGCATATAAAGTTTCATAATTCAAGTTGCCATCTAGCAGCAGCTATTTACATTGAAGGCAAAATATCCAGATAGACTTAAGAGCTAGTCTTGTAAGATCATACCCATTAACTGCACCAGATGCTTCATAGTCCTATCGTAATGGCTGATCACTTCCCTAAAAAGGTATGTTAGGAGGAGCTTTAACTACTTTGGGCTCCCTTAACCATATTACCATTTGTGAAATCTCTGCACTTCAATAAAAGTTGGTTGTAAAGTAAAATTCATAATCAAACCATTTTCCCCATTGATTAATTTACTAAGTGAAGCAAGGATGTAGTTAGTACCTACTAGACCTGAGATACTCAGATGCTTATTGCCCTATGTGTCATCCGTGTGAAGAAAGAGACTTTTTGCTTGCCAGCACAGTGGGGAGTATGACATAGGTATAAATCAGAAAGAAATCCCTCTCACCACATAAGCAGAAGCCCTCTCATTTATGAAACACCTATGTGGAACAAAGCAATAAAGATCAGTTTTGTTCTTTCAATGATCTATTTTATAACAGTGAAAGTCACTCAGTCATGTTCAACTCTTTACAGCCCATGGACTATAGCCCGCCAGGCTCCTCTCTCCAGGGAATTCTTCAGGCAAGAATACTGGAGTGGGTTGTCATTTCCTACTCCAGGGGATCTTCCCGACCTCCATATTTTAAACTGCCATAGAAGAAAGGACACCCCTATTAGGGAGTAGTGACTAATAAGATGATATTTTGTTGTTTTTCACATAGCTAATTATCATAATATAATCAGCTAGTCACTTGATAAATAGAAAGCCATTAGTCTAGCACTGTGCTAACAGAAGATAGAGAGCTTACAATCTAATACAAGAGACAAAAACAATACACATAAAACAACGAAAGACAGGGCCAAACATATAACCTGTACTTAAAATACAACAGCTTTTGCTTATATTAAAACAATTAATTTTAGCAAAATTAACAAAATTTTACAGGTCAAAACATATATCAAAACATGATACTAAATTGTAATAAGTTTCCTTACTTGAGCTTTTAGGGTTTGTAGTTGTCCTTCATAATTTTGAGTCATTGCTAAGTTACATTTTTCCAAACTGTCCAACTTCTGTCGAAGTAACCCCACCTGCATTAAGAATAAAGTTTAATTTTAATTTTTCTAAATTTTGCCTGACAAAATCAGAAAATGTACAAAAGAGGAGTACAATTCAAATAAAACCACTATACCAAACCAAGAATAAATATCTGTACTATGGTTCTTAGAATGGTCATCAATAATTAAATTCACAAACACCAGCCGCTGCTAGGGCTACCCCACTGGGCGCACATTAGGACAGTGTGGCATCGGTGTGGGGACTTCTCACCGGCGCAGTAAAGCAAGACTTAAAGTTTACTTCACATTGTCTTTTGGGGAGACTTACGTCATCACTCTTGGGGCAGGACCCCTGCCAACACATTTCAGCTTTTATTTCAGGCTCTGCTGCCTTCAACGGGGGCTCTTGTCTTAGTGGTGTTATGGAATAATTGTTACCTTTTTTTTTTTAAATAAAAACTAACAAATTGAAAAGAAAAATAGGACTTCCCTGGTGGTGCAGTGGGTAAGAATCCACCAGCCAATGCAGGGAACATGGGTTCAATTCCTGGTCTGGAAAAATTCCATGTGCCTCAGAGCAACTAAACCCCTGCGCCACAACTACCAAGCCCATGCTCGAGACCCTGGGCTCTGCAACTTCAGAGCCTCCTGCTGCAGCTACTGAAGCCTGTGGGCCTAGGGGCTGAGCTGTGCCACAGGGCGGACACCACAATGAGCAACTGCAGAGTCTCCTGTGCTGCTACTGAAGCCCGTGGGCCTAGGGGCTGTGCTCTGCAACAGGGGAGACACCGCAGTGAGCACTGCAGAGCCTCCTGCTGCAGTCACTGTGGGCCTAGGGGCTGTGCTCTGCAACAGGGGAGACACCGCAGTGAGCACTGCAGAGCCTCCTGCTGCAGTCACTGTGGGCCTAGGGGCTGTGCTCTGTAACAGAGGAGACACCGCAATGAGCAACTGCAGAGCCTCCTGCTGCAGTCACTGAAGCCTTTGTGCCTAGGGGCTGTGCCCTGCAACAGGAGCAGACACCGCAATGAGAAGCCGGTGCAGCCAAGAGTAGCCCCTGCTCGCCACAGCTAGAAAAAGCCCAGGAGCAGCAAAGAAGACCCAACAGAGTGAAAAAGAAAAAATGTCTAAGAGGAGCTTATAGGGATTTGGCTTACAGAATTTGTCTGCTTAAACAGCACATGAGGCTTCTGTTTGTACATCTGGGTTGTGACAGTACTGAAAGTCAGAAAGTAGTCCTTTGCATGTGCAATCTCATGACCTGCCTCTACTGATAACTACCTTAACTGGGCCAAACAATACCATAGTTAACTGAGACAAAAACTTAAGTTCCATTGAGAGTCCAGCAGAGGTAGAACAACAACTGCGGAACAAGTTGACCGCTGACGTTTTAGTTATTAGCATATGATCACTAAACATGTCTTATGCCTTGTCCCAAAGAAAATTCACAGACATGCAAGTCCACGTCAGGTGAAGCGTATGACTTTGCAGAACTCCGCAGCAGGCCCAAGAGCACACAGGCCTCCCTCTAGCTTCCCCAGCTTGGCCGCAAGCAGCCGCCCCAGGCCCAGGACGCTCCTCTTAAGTGGTGCACGTGCTCAGTCACTCAGTCAGGTCTGACTCTTTGCAACTCTATGGACTGTATGTAGCCTGCCAGGCTCCTCTGTCCATGGGATTCTCCAGGCAAGAATACTGGAGTGGGTTGCCATGCCCTTCTCCAGGGGATCTTCCCAACCCAGGGATCAAACCTGCATCTCTTGTGTCTCTTGCATTGGCAGGGGGATTCTTTATCACTGAGCCATGTGGGCACCCAGGTATACATACACCCCCTTCACCGAACTCTTTTCTCTCTTGACCTACAATCAAGGCTTTGTCTTTCACTTCTTTTAGGAAAGAGTCTTCTAGCAGATGAGAAAAGGCAAATGCTCCTGAACTCTGCCTGCTCCAAAGGCACAGCTCTGATGACTACTTTGTTTCTATAGCAGCAAAAGCACTGACATCCTTGCTTGAAAACAGTACTTCACATACATATCAAATGTTTACTTTCCTAGATGGCACTGACTAGACTCTGTCTGTCTGCATCGGCAAATTACTATAGGTTTAGGCTCTGCTTGACACTTATTTGATAGAACACATACATTCAGCACATTGTGACAGAATTTCAGGGCATTTCAAGTTATTGCTGATGCCTATACAAAGTATGTGTAATGAAAAATACATTCTGACAGAACTAGCACTATTTATAACAGTCTGAGGAATGAACAATTTATTATCACAGCTACACAGTACCTCTTGACCTTTCTGTTCCAGACACGTCTGTGCATTTGCCAATTCTTGATCCCGAAGATCTAATCGTGTCTCCAGAGCCCGCATCTTCCTTTCCCAATCCAATTTTTTGTTGTTTACCATGATGTCAATTTGCTCCATTAATTCCTGAAGCTCAGCCTCACAAGGAGAAGCTCTGGCAATTGCAGAAGAATAAAATACATTTTAAAAGACTGAAATGTGAGAACAAGAAAACTTATGATTTTGCTTGGAATATCTTGATAATTATTTTCTCAAAATTTTCAATTATTTAAATAGGAAGAATTCTGAAAACTATATGCTAACATTTTAAATTAAAACTAAAGGCTAATTTCAGAGCTAACAGTATATACTTTTCAGTGGCATTTTAAAAAGTATAGCTGTGCCATAATATAATGCAATATATTGAAAAAGTTAATATATAGATATAGTTACATCCTGCATTTCTCTTCTTATGTATCATGCAGATTATACATCAGAAATTAGGCCACAATAAATAAAGTTAATTTAAAAATAATAAATTTTAGAGTGGGCTAATTGGAGGAAAATTCTAATTATAAAAAATAATCCCAGGGACTTCGTTCGTGGTCCAGAGGTTAAGAATCCATCTTGTAATACAGAGGATGCAAGTTCGATCCCTGGTCTGGGAATTAAGATCTCACATACAGCAGGGCTACTAAGCCCATGAATCACAACTACTGAGACCTCATGCTGCAACTAACGCAGTCAAAAACAAATAAATACATAAATATTTAAAAAAAAATTCCATCCTCTTACATGTACATATACATATGCCTATGTGCTTATACGTGAACCGTGAACTTCCAGATGTTCAAGCTGGTTTTAGAAAAGGCAGAGGAACCAGAGATCAAATTGCTAACATCTGCTGGATCATTGAAAAAGCAAGAGAGCTCCAGAAAAACATCTATTTCTGCTTTATTGACTATGCCAAAGCCTTTGACTGTGTGGATCACAAGAAACTGTGGAAAATTCTGAAAGAGATGGGAATACCAGACCATCTGACCTGTCTCTTGAAAAACCTGTATGCAGGTCAGGAAGCAACAGTTAGAACTGGACATGGAACAACAGACTGGTTCCAAATAGGAAAAGGAATACGTCAAGGCTGTATATTGTCACCCTGCTTATTTAACTTATATGCAGGGTACATCATGAGAAATGCTGGGCTGGAAGAAACACAAGCTGGAATCAAGATTGCCGCGAGAAATATCAATAACCTCAGATATGCAGATGACACCACCCTTATGGCAGAAAGCGAAGAAGAACTAAAGAGCCTCTTGATGAAAGTGACAGAGGAGAGTGAAAAAGTTAAAGCTAAAGTTAAAGTTAAAGCTCAACATTCAGAAAATTAAGATCGTGGCATCTGGTCCCATCACTTCATGGGAAATAGATGGGGAAACAGTGGAAACAGTGTTAGACTTTATTTTTTTGGGCTCCAAAATCACTGCAGATGGTGATTGCAGCCATGAAATTAAAAGACGCTTACTACTTGGAAGGAAGGTTATGCAACCTAGATAGCATATTTAAAAGCAGAGACATTACTTTGCCAACAAAGGTCCGTCTAGTCAAGGCTATGGTTTTTCCAGTAGTCATGTATGGATGTGAGAGTTGGATGGTGAAGAAAGCTGAGTGCCGAAGAATTGATGCTTTTGAACTATGGTGTTGGAGAAGACTCTTGAGAGTCCCTTGGACTGCAAGGAGATCCAACCAGTCCATCCTAAAGGAGATCAGTCCTAGGTGTTCATTGGAAGGACTGATGTTGAAGCTGAAACTCCAATACTTTGGCCACCTCATGCGAAGAGTTGACTCATTGGAAAAGACCCTAATGCTGGGAAGGGTTGGAGGCAGGAGGAGAAGGGAACGATAGAGGATGAGATGGCTGGATGGCATCACTGACTCGATGGACATGGGTTTGGGTGAACTCCGGGAGTTGGTGATGGGCAGGGAGGCCTGGCATGCTGTGATTCATGGGGTCGCAAAGAGTCGGACACGACTGAGCGACTGAACCGAACTGAACTGATGTGCTTATAACCTGAGGAGGTTTGATGGCAGGCTGATTGGGGCTTCACAGGGTCTGCCGGGGCAGAGGCACAGACCCAGGCGAGGCAGGACCAGGCTCACAGGTGCCCGGGCTACACTGCTGCTCCTTCAGGACAGAAGCTTGATGCCATCTGGTGGGTGGTGTCTGCTGAAGCAAGCTGACTGGGCAGGTGTGGGCAGAGTAACGTAAGATTTTAGACAGTGCAGATATTATTAGTCAGAAAAGCAGCAATAGTTTGTCCTAGGAAGGCCTACGGTGTTTGAAACAGGACAGTTGGTGCAACTAGCATTATGGAGACTGAGAGTTGCTGAGGTCCTAAGTGCTCTCGGGGCAGGGTTCTCCTTCAGAGAAGCCGCAGTGCTCCCCACGGACCTGGTGTCAGTTCACTCATTCAGTCCAGATAAGCAGGTAGATATTGAGGTCTCAGGCTTCAGCTTAAGGCACACACAAACGTCCAGGTTAGAGAAGCAAGTTGCTTCAGTATCCATCTGTTCAGTGGTGATAGGGCTTCTGATGTATTTGTGTAGCTGGGAGGAAGGCAGGAGAGGCAAGTGTAAAATGACACCATTCCCTCCATTTAGTTTCACTGAATGAGAATTTTAGGGCTAATTAAGGATCATTTAGCACTTTAAAAAAACTGAAGCCCAGAGACATCAAGGTCACACATTGATTAATGGAAGAGCCAGAACTAGATCCTAGACAGCTGCTTCTAAATTAAGTGCCTTCCAATATCCACAGCAAAAGACAGGGTGTTTTTCTTCTTCCTCTCTCTGTTTTATTGTGGCTTTGTTTGTTTGTTTCAACATGCAAAGTTGAAAATTTTCATTTTCTCTATTAAAGTGTTGAGGACACTGGTGATAAGGAACACTGGCAGCAGAGTTGGTGGACTTATTTTGTTACTACTGCAGTTATTGCATGGTCTACATTAATAACATCTTCATGTTTTGAATAAGAACTTCCTTGAAAAATGTAGTACAAATGAGCTCTGTTGCAATAAGGTTTGAAATAGGTACATGAAGTCATAGGACTCAGAACTTCTAGAATCTCTTTCTAAAATACCCAGAGTCAACCTGAACAAGGGATGTCCCTTTGGCTGGCTTATTCAACAGCTCTCTTACCAGCTGTGACACCAGAGCGGTTTTAAGTACAAAAATGCATCCTGAAGTCTTCCAGTATTCCTGGGCTAAGGCCCAAAGGCTCTCAGTTTTTACATAAAACCTAAAACCAGTCTGAGGAGAGGAATTACTAATTCTTCTATGAATAACTGGAGAAGGCAATGGCACCCCACTCCAGTACTCTTGCCTGGGAAACCCCATGGATGGAGGAGCCTGGTAGGCTGCAGTCCGTGAGGTTGCGAAGAGTCGGATACGACTAAGCGACTTCACTTTCACTTTTCACTTTGATGCACTGGAGGAGGAAATGGCAACCCACTCCAGTATTCTTGCCTGGAGAATCCCAGGGACAGAAGAGCCTGGTGGGCTGCTGTCTATGGGGCCGCACAGAGTCGGACATGACTGAAGCGACTTAGCAGCAGCAGCAGCAGCTATGAATAACCTGACTGGATTTTAATTGGAATTCTGATGTGGGGAAAAACAACAGAACAAAAAGAATGGTTTTCACACCATTTTCTTTTTCGTAACAACATGTATTCCCTTTACTGTAAACACAATTTGTTTATTTTTTCTGCTGGTGTAAACCCTGAAAGGAAAAGGACTCTGACAGTATTGCTCATCACCATCTCACCAAGGCCAAGCACAGTGCCCCAGCACATGGCAGATGCTCAGTGAATCTTTGAGTCAACGAACAAGTGCTTTCCATTACTATCTCCTGGGCAATTAGGAGTGTGCCATGCCTGTGGAATTAAAACATACGCCTAAAGAAGAACATGGCATTACTATGAGCTACTCAATCAATACTGTTAAATAAATGAATGAAGGGTTTATTTCCTGGGTATGACTATGCTATACAAAAGTAAGAATATTAGACTTCAGGGTGGGAGGACTTTTACAAGTCATCTAGTCCAACTACCCACTTGGTGTTTGCATATCTTCCACAGGTCGGAGAGAATCATCTATCACACCCCCACTGATCAGATTCAGCAAGCCTAGGACAGACACCAGGTTCTGCATTGGTAACAAAGGTATCAAGTACATGCCATTTGGTGATGGTTAGCCACTAAGTCGTGTCCGACTCTGGCAACCCCATGGACTGTAGCCCACCAGGCTCCTTTGTCCATAGGATTTCCCAGGCAAGAATACTGGAGTGGATTGCTATTTCCTTCTTTAGGGGATCTTCTCCACCCATGGATCAGACCCCTGTCACCCTCACTGCAGGAGGTCTCCTGCATTGCAGGCGGATTTGTTAACATTAAGCCACCAGGGAAGCCCCTCAGTATCAATATTTGCTCCTAAATCTAGTGAACTTTAAAATAAAAGACAAAAGACTTAGTTTAGCCTCCTTCATTAGTTGGACACTGTTAGTCACTCAGTCGTGTCCGACTCTTTGTGACCCCATGGACTGTAGCCCACCCATTATTTATATTTTCATTTCTTTCTTTAGCTAAATGCTAACACTATGCTAATTACTCTGTTGTACTTCCTCGCATGAATCCTCACAATATCCCATAAAGTAGATCTTATTCCAACTTTATAAAAGTTGATTGAGGAGCTGAAGTAGAAAAAAAAAAACATTCTCTAAGCTGTTCAGCACTGGAGACTGGGTGGATTGTGTCTAATACACTACATCAGATAGGTAAGCTCTTGCCCTACCTATTGGGTTTATCCGTGGGAGCAATTCACAAGTGCAAGATTCTGAGAAAGGCTAGAGGTCTAAACGCATTAAGGCAGAAAGGAAGGGGCACACTGAGACTTGTAGGGTAACATACCAGTCTGAGGATCCTAGAGTTAAAAAAATCAGGACATCATTACTTGGAGATGGAGAGCAAAATAGAAAGCTGATGATACAAATGGAGGCAGTAGGGGCAAATGCGTTGGGGAGGAATGTCAGGGGGATCGATGTGGAGAGAGGCACTCAGAGAAATAGGAGTTGGGGTAAGACCCACGGACATGCCTGTCACTCCAAAGTCCTTTAACAGTGGGCTGAGGGGCTGGTTCTTAAAAGGTAGAACTTAATCAGACAGATAGCTATGATGACATATGATTTGTTATCCAACCCAGGATAATTTTAAAAGTGAAAAGCTAACTATTAATTATTTCAGGACAACAGATACAAACAATAACAGTTCTAGGCAAACTGAAATGTAGGGTCAGTCCATCCATCAACAACTGGGAAAACAGAAGTGGATATCAGGTTGTCTATTTAAAAAAAGAGTGAGCTTAGTTCAGGACATGAGAGATATCTGACAGAAGTGGATCTTTAGCTTGGGAGAGAGAAGCGGGGATTTGGCTTAAAAGACAAATATAGAAGTCATCATGGAGAAAGGGGAGAGGGGAAAGCATGCATGGAGAAAGAATAAAGAGGACAGACACTGCTTCATGTACCGTGGATGAGCCTAAGAAAACGAGTTTTTAAAACACTGATGAGCAGTCTTATCAGGTTTTAACTTTTCCAAAGAGTTTTAATAAAACTCATTTTTAAAAGGTATTAACATATTATTTGTCTTAGGTATGTTACTATTATTTAGCTGTACTAAATATATAATGGCACAATATATTCAAAGTGGTTATCATTCAGAAAGGATACAGAGTTTTCCAGAAAAGCTAAGGAATTCATCACCACTAAACTGATCTGACAAGAGATGTTAAAGGAAATTATTTAAGTTGAAAACAAAGGGCACTGATCACTAACAAGAACACATTTTAAATAATAAATCCCACTGGAAAGGTAAATGTATAGTAAAGGTAGTGGGTTAATCACTTATAAAGCTAGCATGAAGATTTAAAGACACAAATCATAAAAATATGATTTCAATAATTAAGGGATAGACAAGATGAAAAAATGTAAAATGTCACATCAAAAACATGAAATGCAGCAGAGGGAAGAGTAAGAAGGTTAAGCTTTACAGTGGTATACAGTGGTATCAAACTTAAGTTATTTACAATTTTATATCAACTGTTATAGATATAAATTGTTAATATGTGAACCTCATGCTAGCCACAAAGCAAAATAACTACAGTAAATACACAAAAGGTAAAGAAATACAAGCATACCACTAAAGAAAGTCATCAAATCAAAAAAGGAAGAGAGCAAAAGAAGAAGAAAGGAACAGACAGGAAACACAAAAACAGCCAGAAAACTATTAACAAAATGACAGTATGTGCACAGCTATCAATAATTGCTTTATTTTTTTTAATAAATTTATTTATTTTAGTTGGGGGCTAATTACTTTATAATATTGTAGTGGTTTTTGTCATACCTTGACATGAATCAGCCCTGGGTTTACATGTGTTCCCCATCGTGAATCCCCCTCCTACCTTCCTCCCCATCCCATCCCGCTGGGTCATCCCATTGCCCCAGCCCTGAGCATTTGTCTCATGCCTCGAACCTGGAGTGGTGTTCTGTTTCATATATGATAATATACATGTTTCGATGCTATTCTATCAGAACGTTCCACCCTCACCTTCACCCTCAGAGTCCATAAGACTGTTCTACGCATCTGTGTCTCTTATTCTCTCTCGCATATAGGGTTATCGTTAACCATCTATCAAATTCCATATATATGCATTAGTATACTGTATTGGTGTTTTTCTTTCTGGCTTACTTCACTCTGTATAATGGGCTCCAGTTTCAGCCATCTCAATAGAACTGATTCAAATGTATTCTTTTTAATAGCTGAGTAATATTCCATTGTGTATATGTACTACAGCTTCCTTATCCATTCGTCTGCTGATGGGCATCTAGGCTGCTTCCATGTCCTGGCTATTATAAACAGTGCTGTGATGAACATTGGGGTACACGTGTCTCTTTCAATACTGGTTTCCTCAGTGTGTATGGCTAGCAGTGGGATTGCTAGGTCATATGGCAGTTCTATTCCCAGTTTTTTGAGGAATCTCCACACTGTTCTCCATAGTGGCTGTACTTATTTGCATTCCCACCAACAGTGTAAGAGGGTTCCCTTTTCTCCACACCCTCTCCAGCATTTATTGCTTGTAGACTTTTGGATAGCAGCCATTCTGACGGGCGTGAAATGATACCTCATTGTGGTTTTGATATACATTTCTCTGATAATGAGTGATGCTGAGCATCTTTTCATGTGTTTGTTAGCCATCTCTATGTCTTCTTTGGAGAAATGTCTGTTTACTTCTTCGGCCCACTTTTTGATTGGGTCGTTTATATTTCTGGAATTGAGCTGAAGGAGTTGCTTGTATATTTTTGAGATTAATTGTTTGTCTGTTGCTTCGTTTGCTATTATTTTCTCCCATTCTGAAGGCTGTCTTTTCACCTTGCTTATAGTTTCCTTTGTTGTGCAAAAGCTTTTAATTTTAATTAGGTCCCATTTGTTTATTTTTGCTTTTATTTCCAATATTCTGGGAGGTGGGTCATGGAGGATCCTGCTGTGGTTTATGTCAGAGAGGGTTTTGCCTATGTTTTCCTCTAGGAGTTTTATAGTTTCTGGCCTTACGTTTAGATCTTTAATTGATTTTGAGTTTATTTTTGTGTATAGTGTTAGAAAGTGTTCTAGTTTCATTCTTATACAAGTGGTTGACCAGTTTTCCCAGCACCACTTGTTAAAGAGATTGTCTTTTCTCCATTGTATATACTTGCCTCCTTTGTTGAAGATAAGGTGTCCATAGGTGCGTGGATTCATCTCTGGGCTTTCTATTTTGTTCCATTGATCTATATTTCTATCTTTGTGCCAGTACCATACGGTCTTGATGACTGTGGCTTTGTAGTAGAGCCTAAAGTCAGGCAGGTTGATTCCTCCAGTTCCATTCTTCTTTCTCAAGATTGCTTTGGCTATTTGAGGTTTTTTATATTTCCATACAAACTGTGAAATTTGTTCTAGTTCTGTGAAAAATACCATTGGTAGCTTGATAGGGATTGCATTGAATCTATAGATTGCTTTGGGTAGTATACTCATTTTCACTATATTAATTCTTCCAATCCATGAATACAGTATATTTCTCCATCTGTTTGTGTCCTCTTTGATGTCTTTCATCAGTGTTTTATAGTTTTCTATATATAAGTCTTTTGTTTCTTTAGGTAGATATATTCCTAAGTATTTTATTCTTTTTGTTGTAACGGTGAAT
This sequence comes from Giraffa tippelskirchi, assembly GCF_054371585.1. NCBI lineage: Eukaryota > Metazoa > Chordata > Mammalia > Artiodactyla > Giraffidae > Giraffa > Giraffa tippelskirchi. The sequence continues at coordinate 45,697,907 of NC_137284.1, read as the reverse complement.
GGTATTGTTTCCTTAATTTCTCTTTCTGTTTTCTCATTATTAGTGTATAGGAATGCAAGGGATTTCTGTGTGTTAATTTTATATCCTGCAACTTTACTATATTCATTGATTAGCTCTAGTAATTTTCTGGTAGAATCTTTAGGGTTTTCTATGTAGAGGATCATGTCATCTGCAAACAGTGAGAGTTTTACTTCTTCTTTTCCTATCTGGATTCCTCTTATTTCTTTTTCTGCTCTGATTGCTGTGGCCAAAACTATGTTGAATAGTAGTGGTGAAAGTGGGCACCCTTGCCTTGTTCCTGACTTTAGGGGAAATGCTTTCAGTTTTTCACCATTGAGGATAATGTTTGCTGTGGGTTTGTCATAGATAGCTTTTATTATGTTGAGGTATGTTCCTTCTATTCCTGCTTTCTGGAGGGTTTTTATCATAAATGGATGTTGAATTTTGTCAGAGGCTTTTTCTGCATCTATTGAGATAATCATATGGTTTTTATCTTTCAATTTGTTAATGTGGTGTATTACATTGATTTATTAGTGGATATTAAGAAATCTTGCATTCCTGGGATAAAGCCCACTTGGTCATGATGTATGATCTTTTTAATATGTTGTTGGATTCTGTTTGCTAGAATTTTATTAAGGATTTTTGCATCTATGTTCATCAGTGATATTGGCCTGTAGTTTTCTTTTTTTGTGGCATCTTTGTCTGGTTTTGGAATTAGGATGATGGTGGCCTCATACAATGAGTTTGGAAGTTTACCTTCTGCAATTTTCTGGAAGAGTTTGAGTAGGATAGGTGTTAGCTCTTCTCTGAATTTTTGGTAGAATTCAGCTGTGAAGCCGTCTGGTCCTGAGCTTTTGTTTGCTGGAAGATTTCTGATTACAGTTTCGATTTCTGTGCTTGTGATGGGTCTGTTAAGATCTTCTATTTCTTCCTGGTTCAGTTTTGGAAAGTTATACTTTTCTAAGAATTTGTCCATTTCTTCCAAGTTGTCCATTTTATTGGCATATAGTTGTTGGTAGTAGTCTCTTATGATCCTTTGTATTTCTGTGGAGTCTGTTGTGATCTCTCCATTTTCATTTCTAATTTTGTTGATTCGATTCTTCTCCCTTTGTTTCTTGATGAGTCTGGCTAATGGTTTGTCAATTTTGTTTATCTTCTTGAAAAACCAGATTTTAGTTTTGCTGATTTTTGCTATGGTCTCTTTTGTTTCTTTTGCATTTATTTCTGCCCTAATTTTTAAGATTTCTTTCCTTCGACTACCCTGGGGTTCTTCATTTCTTCCTTCTCTAGTTGCTATAGGTGTAGAGTTAGGTTATTTATTTGTTTTTTTTCTTGTTTCTTGAGGTACGCCTGTATTGCTATGAACCTTCCCCTTAGCATTGCTTTTACAGTGTCCCATAGGTTTTGGGTTGTTGTGTTTTCATTTTCATTCATTTCTATTCATGTTTTGATTTCTTTTTTGATTTCTTCTGTGATTTGTTGGTTATTCAGAAGCGTGTTGTTTAGCCTCCATATGTTGGAATTTTTAATAGTTTTTTTCCTGTAATTGAGGTCTAATCTTACTGCATTGTGGTCAGAGAAGATGACTGGGATGATTTCAATTTTTTTGAATTTACCAAGGATAGATTTATGGCCCAAGATGTGATCTATCCTGGAGAAGGTTCCATGTGCACTTGAGAAAAAGGTGAAATTGATTATTTTGGGGTGAAATGACCTGTAAATATCAATTAAATCTAACTAGTCTATTGTATCATTTAAAGTTTGTGTTACCTTGTTAATTTTCTGTTTAGTTGATCTATCCATATGTGTGAGTGGGGTATTAAAGTCTCCCACTATTATTGTGTAATTGTTAATTTCCCCTTTCATACTTATTAGTATTTGCCTTACATATTGTGGTGCTCCTATGTTGGGTGCATATATATTTATAATTTTTATATCTTCTTCTTGGATTACTCCTTTGATCATTATGTAATGTCCTTCTTTGTCTCTTTTCACAGCCTTTACTTTAAAGTCTATTTTATCTGAAATGAGTATCGCGACTCCTGCTTTCTTTTGGTCTCCGTTTGCATGAAATATCTTTTTCCAGCCCTTCAATTTCAGTCTGTATGTGTCCCTTGTTTTGAGGTGGGTCTCTTGTAGACAGCACATATAGGGGTCTTGTTTTTGTATCCATTCAGCCAGTCTTTGTCTTTTGGTTGGGGCATTCAGTCCATTTACATTTAAGGTAATTATTGATAAGTATGGTCCCGTTCCCATTTACTTTGTTGTTTTGAGTTCGTGTTTAAACACCCTTTCTGTTTTTCCTGTCTAGAGAAGATCCTTTAGCATTTGTTGGAGAGCTGGTTTGGTGGTGCTGAATTCTCTCAGCTTTTGCTTGTCTATAAAGCTTTTGAATTCTCCTTCATATCTGAATGAGATTCTTGCTGGGTACAGTAATCTGGGTTGTAGATTATTCTCTTTCATTACTTTAAGTATGTCCTGCCCATTCCCTTCTAGCCTGAAGAGTTTCTATTGAAAGATCAGCTGTTATCCTTATGGGGATCCCCTTGTGTGTTATTTGTTGTTTTTCCCTTGCTGCTTTTAATATTTGTTCTTTGTGTTTGATCTTTGTTAATTTGATTAATATGTGTCTTGGGGTGTTTCACCTTGGGTTTATCCTGTTTGGGACTCTCTGGGTTTCTTGGACTTCTGTGACTATTTCCTTCCCCATTTTAGGGAAATTTGCAACTATTATGTTCTCGAGTATTTTTTCATGGCCTCTCCTTTTATCTTCTTTTTCTGGGACTCCTATGATTCGAATGTTGGGGCGTTTCATATTGTCCCAGAGGTTCTTGAGGTTTTCCTCATTTCTTTAGATTCTTTTTTCTTTTTTCCTCGCTGCTTTGTTTACTTCCACCATGCTATCTTCTACCTCACTTATCCTATCTTCTGCTTCCATTATTCTACTGTTGGTTCCCTCCAGAGTGTTTTTTATCTCCTTTATTTCATTATTCATTACATATTGACTCTTTTTTATTTCTTCTAGGTCCTTGTTAAACATTTCTTGCATCTTCTCAATCCTTGTCTCCACGCTATTTATCTGTAACTCCATTTTGTTTTCAAGATTTTGGATCATTTTTATTATCATTATTCTAAACTCTTTTTCAGATAGATTCCCTATCTCCTCTTCTTTGGTTTGGTGGGCATTTATCATTTTCCTTTACTTGCTGAGTATTTCTCTGCCTTTTCATCTTGTTTATATTTCTGTGTTTAGGGTGGCCTTTCTGTATTCTGATAGTTTGAAGTTCCTCTTTATTGTGGAGGTTCCTTCCTGTGGGTGGGGTTGGACGGGTGGCTTGTCAAGGTTTCCTGGTTGGGGAAGCTTGTGTCGGTGTTCTGGTGGGTGGAGCTGGATTTCTTCTCTCTGGAGTGCAATGGAGTGTCCAGTATTGGGTTTTGAGATGTCTATGGGTTTGGTGTTACTCTGGGTAGCCTGTATATTGATGCTCAGGGCTATGTTCCTGCATTGCTGGAGAATTTGTGTGGTATGTCTTGCTCTGGAACTTATTGGCTCTTGGGTGGAGCTTGGTTTCAGTGTATGTATGGAGGCTTTTGGATGATCTCTTATTAATTAATGTTTCCTGGAGTCAGGAGTTCTCTGGTGTTCTCAGGTTTTGGGCTTAAGCCTCCTGCCTCTGGTTTTCAGTCTTATTCTTGCAGTAGCCTCAAGACTTCTCCATCCATACAGCACTGATAATAAAACTTCTAGGTTAATGGCAAAAAGATTCTCCACAGTGAGGTATACCCAGGGAGGTTCACCGAGTTACATGGAGAGGTGAAGAGGGAGGAAGGAGATAGAGGTGACCAGGAGAAGAGGGGGACTCAAACATGGAGTGAGCAGTCTAGCCAGTAAGCACTTCCTTATGTGCTCTCCACAGTCTGGAACCCTCAGAGAGGTTCATGGAGATACATAGAGAGGAGGGAGGAAGGAGATAGAGGTGAGCATGAGTAGAAATGGGAGAATCAAGAGGGGAGAGAGAGATCTGGGAAGTGTTCTGTTTCTGAAGTGTTCTCCGGTGCCCAGAACACCCACAGAGATTCACAGAATTGGGCTGAGAAGAGAAGGAGGAGGCGGGGAGATAGAAGTTCCCTGGGGAAGAAGAAAGAGAGTCAGTAGGGAGAGAGAGTAATCAAGCCAGTAATCACATTCCTGAGCAAAAATGGGTACTAAAGATTGGGTTCTTAAATGTACAAAATTGATACCAAATATGTAAAACAAAGATTAAAAATCTAGAGTAGAGGTTAGACTCTTTAAAAAATACAATATAAAAAAATCACAAAAAGTATAAGATATATGTATGCAGTTTGCTTTAAAAATAGGGTCTTTTTTTTTTTTTGCAAGGTAATAGTGGGTTATAAAAATGAAAATTAAAGGTGTAATAGAGGACTTAAAGAAAAAAGAAAAAAATTAAAAAAAAATGATAATAGTAAAAATATATCCAGGACTTTCTCTGGAGCTGTTGTGAGCAGTGTGGGGTCAGTTCAGTTTCAGATAGATCCTTGTTCCTGCTTATACTTTTCAAGATCTATAGACCCCTTTCAATGTAGTCAGTGTTAACTACAAGGATTTTAATCTGTTGACCTGTCACTTCCAAAGTGGGTCCTTCTGTTTATTTGGCTCTGTTTGCAGGTCTCTTCAGTGTCTAATTTCTGCCCTGACATAAGGGGGAGGAGGGGGTCTCTTTAGGTTCACTTGTTCAGTCGTGCTGTGGGGAGGAAGGAACACTGTAAACCAATATCACTGGCATGTGTGTGGAGAGCTCGCAGTTTCTTGGCTGCACTGGGTTTGCCCCTGCTCATGCAGTGTGTGCTTTCCCAGTCTGCCCTGCTCAGGCTTCAGGTTACTCTGCCAGGGAGTGGGCCCTGAGATGCATGCACTTCCCAGGTCTAAGCCACTCAGGTTCAGGTTCCCGGGTACTCCACAAAGGCGCAGACTCGGTTGGGCCCGCGGTTTGTGCCGATCCTGGTCGGAGCAGCTCGGCAGCCAGGTGTGTGGCGAACGCACTCTCCCCTGTTGGGGCGGTGCGACTTATCACCTCCCTGGTCCCCGCCTCGGTTTCTGGGCACCCCAGGCTCCGATGTGCCTTGTGTCAGTTCTAGGGAGCTGGTCTCTGGCTGCGACCCTCCTGGCGGATGTCAACCCTCCGGGATCTCAAGCAGTCTTTGCTTAGAAACTGGAAGCCTGTTTGCAGTTTGGTAGGGGGTGCCCTCTCTGGGGCCGAGTTTGCCCCTTTCTGGCTCTGGCTGGCCCCGCCTGCCCACTGTGTCCGGCGGGGGATGGGGCGGTCCACAGCCGGCTAGCTCTCCTCTGGTTTTGCTCAGTCCTTTGTTCTGTGAGCAGGCCGGCAGTGACTTAGATTTAGGCTTTTTGCAAGATAGTTCTCTCTCTGGCTGTCCCATAGTTTAGGTTGCTATGTCACGTTAGCTCCCTCAGATTGCCCTCAGGGCATTCAGGCCCAGTCCTTACCTTAAGCAGTGCTGCCCGCTCCTCTCCGTTCAGCCCCCACTTGCTGGTGGCAGATGCAAGCGTCTGGGGTGCTTTGTTGGAAGTTGCCTTTAGGCATGTAATCTGTGGGTTTTATTTATTTATTTTTCCTCCCGGTTATGTTGCCCCCCGAGATTCAAAAATCTTCCCCCAAACCCGCTGGTGAGAGGGTTTCCTGGTGTTTGGAAACTTCTCCTCTTTTACGACTCCCTCCCCAGGACGGGTCTTCATCCCTAACTCTTTTGTCTCTCTTTTTATCTTTTATCTTTTGTCCTACCTCCTTTCAAAGATAATGGGCTGTTTTTCTGGATGCCTGATGTCCTCTGCCAGCGTTCAGAAGTTGTTTTGTGAAGTTTGCTCAGCGTTCAGATGTTCTTTCAATAAATTTGTGGGGGAGAGAGTGGTCTCCCCATCCTATTCCTCCACCATCTTAGCCCAATAATTACTTCAAATGCAAATGGACTAAATTCTCTAATCCAAAGACACAGAGTGGATGAATAGATAAGGAAATAAGACCCATCTGTATGCTGCCTACAAGAGACTCACTTTGGATGTAAGGACACACATAGACTGAAAGTGAATGGATGGAAAAACAGATTTCATGCAAGTGGAAACTACAAAAAATAAGTTGGAATGGCTATATTTTTATCAGACAAAATAGACTTTAAAACAAAGACGAGACGAAGAAGGGCATTATATAATGATAAAGAAGTCAATCCAACAAGAAGATGTAGCATTTGTAAACATTTACACAGCCAACAGAGAAGCATCTAACTAAAGCAAATATCAACAGATCTAAAGGAGAAATTGACAGCAATACAATAACAGCAGGAGACTATAATACTCCACACTTACATCAGTGGATACACAGGACAGATAATCAACTAGAACACATCAGCCTTTAACAACATTTGAGATCACAAATATTTACAAAACACTCGATCCAAAAGCAACAGAAATGCATTCTTCTCACTATTTCCCAGGCTATATCACATGTTAGGCCGCAGAACAAGCTTACTACATTTAAAGGGACTGAAATCACATCAAGCAGCTTTTCTGACCACAGCGGTATAAAACTCGAAATTTATTACACAAGGAAAACTGGAAAATTCACAAATATGTGGACATTACACAAGATGCCACTGGACAGTCAAAGGTTCAAAGAAGACAGAAAAAGAAAAATAAAAAAAATACCTTGAGACAAACGAAAATGGATATGTAACACCAAACTTCATGGGATGCAGCAAAAGTAGTTTTAAGAGGGAAGTTTACTGTGATAAATACTTAGCCTCAAGAAACAAAAAGGCTCAAATAAATAATCTAACTTCACACCTCAAGGAACTAGAGAAAGAAATACTAGTAGAAGAAATAAAAAGATTAGAGCAGAAATAAGTAAAATAAAGGTTAAAAGACAGTAAATAAGATCAATGAAACTAAGAGCTGGTTCTTTGAAAAGATAAAATTGACAAACCTCTAGCTAGATTCACCAACAAAAAGGAAAAGGGACTCAAATAAAATCAGAAATGAAAGAGGAGCTATTACAACAGGAATTACAACATATATTGTGAAGTGAAGTGAGTGAAAGTCGCTCAGTCGTGTCCAATTCTTTGCGACCCCATGGACTATACAGTCCATGGAGTTCTCCAGGCTAGAATACTGGAGTGGGTAGCCTTTCCCTTCTCCAGGAGATCTTCCCAACCCAGAAACATACAATCTACCAAGACTGAATCATAATGAAATAAAAAAGCTAAACAGACTGACTGCTAACAAGGAGATTGAATCAGTAATCCAAAACCTCCCAACAAACAAAAGTACAGAACCAGATTGCTTCACTGGTGATGTTTGCCAAACAGTCAAAGAATACCATCATTCTCAAACTCTTAAAAAAAAAAAAAAAGGACAGAACTCTTCCAAACTCTTTCTATGAGGCCAGCATTACCCTGATACTGAAACCAGATAAGAATGCCACAAGAAAAGAAAATTACCTGGTGAACGTAGATGCAAAAATCCTCAACAAAACATTTGCAAATTGAATTCAACAGGCATACACTGTGATCAAATGAGATGCAAGGATGGTTGAACAGCCACAGACCAGTCATTGTGACATGTCACATAGACAAAATAAAGGACAAAAATCATGTGATCATCTCAATAGACAGATGCAGAAAAAGCATTTGACAGCATTTGACAAAATTCAACATCCATTTATGACAAAATCCCTCAACAAAGTGGGTATAGAGGGAACGTACAAAAGTACTTCAACATAGTAAAGGCCACATATGATAAGCCTACATCACACTCAATGGTGAAAAACTGAAATTTTTTCCTCTAAGATCAGGGATAAGGATACCTACTTTTGCCAATTTCGTTAAATATAATATTGGAAGTCCTAGCCAGAGCAATTAGGCAAGAAAGAGAAAAGGCATCCAAATTGGAAAGGAAGAAGTAAAACTATTACTATATTCAGATGACATGATATGTATAAGTGTGTGTATATATTACATATATATAAAACCCTAAAGACTTCATCAAAAACTAACAAATTTGGTAAAGTTGCAGGATACAACATCAATACACAAGAACTTGCTTATTTAAATAAATTAATAATGAAATATTAGAAAGAGAAGTTAAGTAAACAATTCCATTTATGATTACATCAAAAAGAATAAAATACCTAGCAATAAATTTATCAAGGAGGTGGAAGATCTGTATATTTTAAATGACAAAACATTAAAGAAATTTAAAACAACACAAATAAATGGACAGATATCCCATGCTCACAAATTGGAAAGATTAATATTGTTAAAATGTCCATACCACCCAAATCAATCTACAGACGCAATGCAATCCCTATCAAAATCCCTATCCCAATGGAATTTTTCACATAAATAGGACAAATAATCCTAAAATTTATATAGAACCATAAGCAACCCCTTAAACAGCTAAATCAGTCTTGAGAAAGAATAAAGCTGAAGGCATCACATTATGTTTCAAATTATGTTACAAGCTGTAATAATTTAAACAGTATGATATTCACAGAAAACAAGACACACAGATCAATGGAACAAAATAGAGAGCCCAGAAATAAACCCACATATATATGGTGAAATAATGGGGAAAGAACAGTCTTTACAATTAAATGGTGTTGGGAAAATTGGACAGCCACAAGCAAAAGATTGAAACTGGATCAATACTTTAACATGCACAAAAATTAACTTAAAATGAATTAAAGACTTGAGTGTAACATGTGAAACCATAAAATTCCTAAAAGAAAACACAGGTGGTAAAGCTCCTTGACATATGCCTTGATGGTGACTTTTGGAATCTCACACCAAATGCAAAAATAAACAAATGGGACTACAACAAACTAAAAAGATTCTGTATAGCAAAGGAAATCATCTACAAAAAGAAAAGGGAAAAAACATTCGCAAACACCCAAAATAAAGCAAGAACTCAGACAACTTAATACACAAAAAGTGATTTAAAAATGAGAAGATCTGAATAGACACTTTTCCAAAAAAGACATACACATGGCCAAAAGACACATGAAAAGATGCTCTACATCATTAATCATTAAACATAATGCAAATTAAAAACATAAGGAGATTATCACCTCATATGTGTTAGAATGGCTATTATCAAAAAGACTAGAAACAGAAAGTATTGACAAGGGTATAGAAAAAAGAACCCTTTTACACTGTTGGTGGAAATGTAAATTGGTACAGTTTTTATGGAAGACAGTATGAAGTTTCCCCAAAAAGTTAAAAATAGAACTATCATACAATCTAGAAATTCTATTTCTAGGCATTTATCTGAGGAAAATGAAAATACCAACTTGAAAAGATACACACATCCTCATGAAAGCATTATTTACAATAGCCTAGTTATGGAAAAACCTAAATGTCCACTGGTGGATAAAGAAAATGAGGTATGCATGTGTATACATTGTGTGTGTTCACATACATCCACACAATGGAATATTACTCAGTCACAAAAAAGAATGATATCCTGCCATTTACAACAATCTGGATGAATCTTGAGGTTATTATGTTAAGTGAAATAAGTCAGACACTGGAAGACAAATACCGTATATACTCTCTTACATGTGGAATCTAAGATACATATATGAAAATGAAAGTGTAAGTCACTCAGTCAGGTCCGACTCTTTGCAACCCCATGGACTACACTGTCCATGGAATTCTCCAGGCCAGAATACTGGAGCGGGTAGCCATTCCCTTCTCCAGGAGATCTTCCCAACCCAGGGATTGAACCCAGGTCTCCTGCATTACAGGTGGATTCTTTACCAGCTGAGCCACCAGGGAAGCCCAAGAACACTGCAGTAGGTAGCCTATCCCTTCTCCAGTGGATATTCCTGACCCAGGAATGTAGCTATATATATAAAAAATCAGGTTCATAGATACAGATTGGTGGTTGCCAGAGGCTAGGAAAAATGGGTAAGCTGGTTTTTTTCAGTTTCAAAAATAATAATAAACAAATAGAATTTAACTTTTCTATGGTGGCTCACAGATCCCATGTGCCCATCACATACTGTATACTACAGAAACATAATTAGAGCCAAAAGGGAGAGACTCCAGGAGAACTCCCAGAACCCACTTTCATAGACATGTTTGTGGTAGCAGTCTGTTCTTTAGCCAATCGTCTCTCCTGAAACAGTAAATGAAAAATTTATCACTTCATGATTTTCAGGCCATAGCTTCATGGTTGCCCTTGTTCCAAATTAATCATTGAATTGTAGTTAAAAGTAACTTTTTCTCAAGCACTTTTTTTGTTGTCCAAAAAACGTTATTTATTGTCACCATGAGGTTTGCTGACATAGAGGCATTGCAACACCTATTTTTACTGTATATCCGAGGTGGTGGCTCATATTCAGTCCATTCTTCACTCTCATTTGTGATAAGCTTAGTGTTAGGATGTGGAGGAAGTATAAATCCCCTATTCCAATAAAGCATGCTTAAAGTTACCTATAATGGCCTTATCCTAAAGCATTCATCATAATAATCAAAGAAAGAAGTTTATAGAAATAAAATGCAATGTCACAACTTCCAAGTCTCTATCAATGTTTTTTAAGAAGTCTAATTCTCATCTTTAAGTTATAAAGAGAATGGAAGTTCTGTTAAAAAGCCTTCGTTACAGATGAAGTTTTTCTTGAAATTTCTCTATGATTATTCACATTCTAAGGAACATCCTGGTTCACAGATCAAATGAGGTAAACAGACAGTGAAATGTTAGCAAGCACTAACCCTCTTTCTTCAGAGTGATTTCTACAATCATCTAAAAGTTTAAATAATTCTCTGAAAAATAATTTCACGTTAATACATAGAAACATATAATGTAATTAATAGTGAATAAATGCTTACACATGCATTAGCTTAGATTCCTTTTTTTTTTTTATATTTCCTTTTTTAAGCCTATGGGAGAGGCTGAAATTAAAGTATATCTGGACATCTTATTAAGCCACTGAGAAAGAATAAACTCCAAATCTAATTTGTATCTAAACTATACTGTTATCCCATTTTCAAAATCTAAAATTACCCTTGGTACTTTTTTTGATTACTTAAACATTTAATTATTGATTTCCACCAATAACCATAGCTTGGATTCCATAAGCCAATATCTAAGATAATTAAAATTCCCTCCTGCCCAAAAGGTCTATTTAATGAAAGACTGTAGAGTTAGTACATATGAGGACAGTCATTTTACTCTTTTTCTATTTAAAACTACAGCCAGCTATTTCACTAGATCCTAACAGTAGAGTCTTAGGCAAACACTGATAAAAATCTGTTTTTCCAATGCTAGAAAACTAAGAAATACACTGTTTCCTAAATAGTGGAAATTTTTAATGGAACTTGAGTGCCAGCTTGTTCCGATAACTTCCTAATCAGTATCTGCAGCCTGAGCTGCTGGGCTCTGGACTTCTCTATCCAACTACCTAGTCAGCACTGAGATTCCCACAGGATATCTATACGCATCTCAGTCTTTACAAGTTCAGAACAGAGTGAGAGACTCCCTGTGCCACAAACCTGCTCCCACTCCAGTCCATCCATCTCTTTAATTGGCACCACTGCTACAGTTGCTTCAGATAAAAACCCTTCATGATCCTAGATTTGTGTTTTCCTCAAACCTCAGAACAATAGTTTTATCGGCACTGCCTCCAATATTCTAAATCCTGATCACTACTCACCACATCCAGTGATGAAACCCTAGTCTGAGTCATCCTTACCACTTGCATAGCTGGCTGTCTCCTCAACATCCCTCCTCCCTTTCCCCCATGCTAACAGAGCTCCGGTGTGTTATTCAGTATGGAACTGCGTCTGGCTGAGAACATGGCTACCTTTCCCAGTCTCCCCTGGAGCTGTGCTTGGCCATGGAACGAAAGCCGGCCTATGAAACGTAGTGGACGTTATCAGGAAGCAGCTGAAAGGAAGGCCACAGCAGTCACTGCTGATGTCCACACACCTCTCATGCTCACCACTTCTGGGCACTACGCCTGATTTCCAGTGGACAGAACCTGCGTTTCTTTGCCTGAGTGACTCTCTTCCTCTTTGACTCCTGTGTGATAGACAGGTCAGAAGTGATGGGGAATTGAAGCCCTTCAACCTGTAACTGTTGGCTACTGGTGTATAAACTCTCACTTGCTTCTTGGATGGACTAACTCTAAGGGCTGTGACTTAGACAGTGTTTCATAATTTCCCATCAGGGTTTTGCCCCAGTCACTCTCAGCCATAACTTGGTTTGATAACCTGCCCTTCCTTGTTTCAATTCCTCAATCCTGTAGGTGATAGGCTGAAAAATGGTCCCCAAAGATATCAGATCTGAATCCCTGAAACCTATAAATGTTATTTTATTTGGAAGAAAGTTCTTTGTCTAAATTAAGTGTCTTGAGATGGGGAGATTATCCTACATTATCTGAGTGGGCCCTAAGAAAGAGGCAGAGGGAAATCTGACACACACAAGAGAAGGGGATATGAAGATGAACCAAAGAGAGAGGTGAAAGTGCCGGCCTTAAGGATCAGAGTGATGTAGCCACAAGCCAAGGAATGCTGGCAGTCACCCGAAGCTTGAAGAAGCAGGAACAGATTCTCCCTAGAGCACTCAGAGGGAATATAGTCCTGTTGACACCACGATTTTAGCCCAGTGATACTGAATTCAGATCTTTGGACCCTAGAACTGTGAGTGAATAAATTTTGATTGTTTTAAACCACCAAGTTTGTGATACAGCAGTCATAGGAAACTAATAGTCCATACTTTCATCTCCCAAATAAACAACTTGTATCCAAATCTTTATTTCAGAACTTTGGCCTCCTAGGCGCTCCAAATAAAATCTGGCAGCACTCTTCTGCATTTACTCACTGCCCTTCCTCTGCTCCCTTCCTTGAGGCAGTTGTGCTGCTGGAGGTGGTTCAACCATCTTGCAATCATAAGGTGATGCCAAACAATAAAGCCACACACTGAGGGTAATAAAGCAGAAAGATTCATCTAGACCTGCACCTACAGCTAATTATCTGAGCTTCACTTGGATATGTAACAGGCGTCTCCAACCAAGCTTGCGTTTTCTCCAGTCTCCCTTATTTTAATAAATGACAATCTTATTATTCCAATTGATGGGCCAGAAGTCCACTATCTCATTTCCATCCTGCTCATCCCATATCCAGTCTATGATTTCTAAATATTATCAGCTCTTCTGTCACAACCTCCCCATTTGTCATTATTTCTACCAACCTGATCGAAATCACTGCCATCTCCCACTGAATTAGTCCAGCTTGTCTTTTTTTCCTGCCCTTGCCTTGCAATGGCCTAGTCTTCACATAGCAACCAGAACGAGCCTTTCAAAACATTAAGTCAGAAAATGTCACTGCTTTACTCAAAGTCTTCCAGGGACTTCCCATCCTACACAGTGAAATCTAAAGTCTTTACCAGGTCTGCAAAGCCCTATTTGCCTCTCTGTTCCTCCTGGCTTCCTCCTCTAAACACACTGGCCTTTTTTTTCGTTCCTTCAAAATACTAAGCATGCTCCTGCCCCAGAACCTTTGCTTCTGCTGTTCCCTCTGTCTGGAAGGCCACCCCCAGGATGTCCGTACAAAGACAATTCTCTTCAAAGGTCACCTTACCAGGTTTACTCTGTAACTCTCTACCCCCATAACCTGTGGAACTTTTCCTCAAAGTAGTCATCACCACCCTCTGACAGAATATATCCTCTTTGATGTGTGATAATCTGTCCCCCTGCTCCATTGTTAGCTGCACAAATCCCTGATGGTACACCACAGTGTAGCTATGAACTGCCAACCTCCAGAAAAATAAAACCCCTATTGTGTTTGGGTACTGTGTTGTAAGACTCTGGGTCTTATTTAAATGCTGTGTTTAATGCCTTTTCTGAGAAGGCTCCGGCAGAGGAGTGGGTGCTGCCTCATCACTGCCAGGCGGGGAACCCCATGCCTGTGCCTGCGCCTCTGCTGCTACCTGGGGACGGAACTCGCATCACTGCCGAGTGTGGGGTGGGGTTCAGGCGGCCCACTGGCCAGGGGCAAACACCACCACAGCGGACCAGGCAGGGGTGCCTCCATAGACCCAGGGGCACTGTGGAAGGTGTGTTATCATTCACCCCTCAGAGTGTTCTGCTTTTCTTTGCCATTGTGAGTGTGTACGACGGTGCAGATGTCCCTTGGGACTGTCCGCAAGCTGAGACCCGATGTGGGCGTCCAGGGGTCCTGGGCCACAGCACCAACTGTGCCTCGTACCCCACACTGCAGCTTCTCACATGATGGGGACAGACTACATCTGGACACTGACTGGCTGTCCTTAATGAGTCAGCTATTTTGTCGATCCATCCATTTTTCATATTCTTGAGCTTTTTAAAAGTAGTATATAACTTGAAAACCATAAGATTAGCATAAGATATTGCATTCATTTCTCTTTTATTAGAGAAAAACTGGAAGCCATTTCACTGCATGATTCTATAAGGCAGCTGGCTCTGTTAAGCTCTTTTTTGTACATAGCTTTTACATGAACTCCTGTCTAATGAAATCACTTCCTCCCCCAACACCCCTCCGCCAGGGGAGAGAACTAACAAGCTTCTGTTCCCACCACCTTCATGTTTTGGCACCTCTCTGTTATACCAGTTCTCTGACAAGAGGTTCGCAAGCATTCCAAGTGGTTCCAAAGTGGCAGACCACTGAATGCCGGGAATGTCAGGTCAGGCTGAGTGTGCCTAGGTCCTGATATATATGCCTAGGTTTACACATATTATGGCTTTGTCCTTTAAAAAAAAAAAAAAATGTAACTTGTAACTAATACAACTAAACTTTTGTAAACACCATCCTATAAAAAGTACTATCTCACACAGAGGTAATTTTTAATCTTTGCCTTAACAGGAGCTTAACAAGTCTTTTAGAGGACTCTTTCTCTTCCCCTCCTTCCTTCCTCCTTCTATTGCCTTCCTTCCCTCCCTTTCTTAAGTGTTTTCCTCTCCTTTCCAAATCACTCATTGAATTCTTACAATCACTTACCACTATGCTAATATTTCAGGATCTAACTTCAAATTCTGAGATATCAAAATTTTACCCTAGGTTGGGCTTCTCTTGTGGCTCAGACCGGTAAGAATCTGCCTGAAATCAGGAGATCAGGGTTCGATCCCTGGGTCGGGAAGATCCCCTGAAGGAGATGGCACCCCACTCCAGCATTCTTGCCTGGAGAATCCCGTGGACAGAGGAGCCTGGTGAGCTACAGTTCATGGAGTCGCAAAGAGTCAGACATGACTGACTAACTAATGCTTTCACTTTTTCACCACTTTACTTTGCTTCTTCAGAGAAACAAGAAACAGGAACTTGTTAAATGCGATTATTCTGGAGAGGAATATGTGTATTTTGTGGGAGATAAAGTATGATGGAGGGAGAATAACAGGGTATAGTCTAGGCCATTCAGATACCATGAGAGTCAATCAAATTAAAAATAATTTTCAGTGTGCAAAAATAATACATTACAATTTACTAAACTACAAGTATATATTGACTAATATTAGAATTTTTACAAGCTATAACTAAAACTGTATTTGACTCATAGGAAATAGGCAAGTAAAGCTGTGATTATGAATCTCTCCCAGAAGGAAAGGACACTCTGAAGGTTCAGAAAGTTGTACACGTAGAAGAGCAATCCTTTGAAGGGTTTTTCTGAATTCAGATGTGAGAACGTGCTTTAATATTCATCTGCCTTGGTCTCTGAAAATACAACTTTCACGGCAGATAAAAAATTCTGGTAGATTGTGTAGCACCTAGACTTTTAGAAAGGATTTGACAAGATTCTATGAACAAGATCAATGAATAAGATATAAGTCACAGAATAAAAAGTAGAAATAAATGATTCAGTAGAGAAAATGAGACTTTTTATTGAAGATGGAGGAACAAACAAATTTTGCTTCCTTCCCAAATCCTACTAAAATAAAGCAAAGGAATATTTTTAACTTAAGAGGTTAGACCTACAAGAACAAAAAAAAACGAGCTGGTACTGGAGAAAACCAAGAAGCAACCTATTAGGTATTTCTGGAAGTCAGGGGTGAATGCTGGCTGCCCAACTTACACCCTGTAAGCAGAAGAATTTAGAATCATGTTCTCTGGAAACTGAGAAGCCTGAGACAGAAGAGATTAGCCTAATGACCAGACAGCAAAGACCATGGTCAACAAGCCCTGCTCGTGTACACTGGAGCTTCTTGTCAGCTTTTGATGCCATTATTCTTAAATAGGAGCAAGTAGTCCGAGATCACAGACATCTGATGAAAGCGGTTCACACAACGAGGTCTAATACAAGTGGAAAGATATGATTTGAAGAAAATTACCCAGAAAGGAGAAAACTTCAAAAAAATTTATAATTAAGATACTAGAAGTATTAGCTCCAGGAAAAAACAAAATGTGCAAGAAAGGAAAAGCAATCACGGTATACTGTGATATATGGCTCAGAGGTTAAGAGTATTTATAAAGCTAGAGGTATTTATAAAGTCATAACAAGGCAAACAGAATACTGACCCAAGCAAAATGACAGTGTATTGCGAGAATGGAGGAATGGGAAGTGTGTGTGTATCTGTATGTGTGCATGTGCCCATGTTCACACACGCAGCAGGTAAGAGTATGAAAAATAAGTATCGTGGACGTCAACAGATAATGATCGAAACTGAAAAATCAAGAAGTAGCGATGTAAGGTTGTTATTTAGAGATATTGAATAAATACCAAAAGAATCAGCCAAAAGAACTGAAAGTGGTTGCTTTTGGGGAGTGGAAAACTAGGGCAGGAACAGGGGATTGCATTTTTTTTTTTGGTAACAGTGATAACCAAATGATTTTTTAAATTACATACATGAATAACTAAGTAAAGGAAAAATCTAGATAAATGTTTTTCAGTTAGAAAAGGTATTTTAAAGAAAAAATCCATCATATGTGCATTCACTTATACAAGGAAATGACATTTTTCAAAACATCACTCCAGAATTCAGACATTTGGAGACTCTACGTATGTGTTTTTATTGACCTTAGCATGGCTCAATGCATTTGTAGAATTCCTATCTAGAAATGACCTTCAGAAATAAGTTTATTAAACATGAGATTTAATAATCTTAAATATATTTGACTACACAGCACATTGGATGGTGGTTACGCTGGGCCCTCAGGAAGTTGTAGCTGCAATGTAATTGGTGGACTGATTTCTCGGGAAAACCTAATTGATTTCTCTTTGAGAGTAGCAGAGGTTGGGAGAAAGGCTGGGCTGTGGAGCAGTTGGGGTTTCGAAAGAGACAAATCGAAGAATGTAGGGAAATATACCAGAGATACACCCACAGAATGACTGACTCTAAAGGAGTTAATATAAGAAGCAAGAGATCACTTCAAACACTTCTACTTGTATTTTTAATGAGTCAGTGGTGTATTATATTAATAAAAAAAAGCAATTTACTAAGTATAAGGAACAATGAAATAAACATACAAAAAAGAAATATTGGAAATAAAAACACTGTTGTCAATACTAAAAAAACTCAAGAGAAGCAATTAAAAAAAATGCAATCATTGCTGAAATAAAAATGAGAAAATGGAAGAAATTCCTCTAGAACATAGAGCAAAAGAGAAAATGATGGAAATTATGAAAAAAAGGAGAAAGATATAGGTGTTCTAGGAGATGAGAATGAAACAATATGGGGAGAATCATTAACCAAAGAAACAGAAGAAAAAATTCACTGTGCTGAAAAGCTTTAAATCTTTAATAATAAAAGTGCTCACCAAATGCTTTGAAGGGATTGAGAGAGGTTCTATACCTAGAAAGTTATCCTGGTAAATTTGTAGATTCCAAGGATAAACAGAAATCCAATAATTCTCAAGATGCTAAAAAAGAAAGAAAGAAAGGAAAAAAAAAAAAAAACCCAAGAGAGAATGAGACTAGTATTGGACTTTCCATGTAACACCTCACACTTCAAGACCATGGGACTAATAACTCTTACGGAGTTCTTGTATGAGAGGAACAAGAAGACATCTGGACATGAAAAAAATTAAGAGGTATACCACCTCTGGTCATTTTTATTAAAAGACCACCTAAGGAAGTACTTGAGTCAAATTAAAAACGAATTTTAAAAAGTTTAAATTGAGAACAAGGAAGATTCTGTAAAACAGTAATAATCAATGCAATCAAATTTACAGCTGCTATAGAGAATTCTTAAAAGGGGAATAAAATAATTAACATTATCCTATATGTAATCTTTTATATATAAGTTAATAGCCATCAGGACTAGAAATTTAGATTATTTCTTGGAGGTGGAATAAGCAAATGCAGAATTAAAAACAGTACTAAAGGTGAAGTCTTACCAGGGTTGAGAGAGGTCAAAGTTACAGTTAAAATTCGGGAAGCCAGAAGAGGAATCTAATTTTAAATGTTTGTAAAAAATATAAATCAACAACTTGTAAAATAGGACATAGAACTTGTAAGAGAAAAAGAAGAAAACTAGATAGGACTAGTAAATATTGGGAAAGCAAAACAGATCCAATGTTAATATATTAATGATTATAAAATCCTCTCTTTAATGGGGAGGGAGGTGAGGGGGTTCAGGATGGGGAACACATGTACACCCATGGCTCATTCATGTCAATGTATGGCAAAAACCACTACAATACTGTAAAGTAATTAGCCTCTAATTAAAATAAATTAATTAAAAAAAAATCCTCTCTTTAATTGCAAAGACCTTCCAACTGAGGTGTATACACGCATTAACCTAACTATATGCTACTTATAAGAGACACATACGATATTAAAAAAAATGACTGAAAATGAGGGTATGAAATAATAGAAAATATATATTAGTCTCTATACCCAGTTCCTGGCACAGAGCTCCTAAAACCCTTGCAGTTTCCTAAGTGATAAGAACACTAGGGGCATCTTTTGCTCTAATATTGGTCTTAGACCTCGGTTCTTGACATCTGAGTAATTTCCTCGGTGACAGGAGTTTCTTTTGATCTGATGAGGCAACTCTGGGCAGGTTCCTAGATGATTCCTGGATTATAGCCGGTCACCTGAAAGACCAAGTCATTATGAGAAGTCTGGAATTTTCAGTCCCACCTCTCCCCGCTCCATTCTCTTATACAGGGAGATGGGCTGAAAAAGGAATTAATAATCAATCATGACTACATGATGAAGCCTCTAAGAAAATCCCCAAAGTATAGGGTTTAGAAGCAACAGTTAGAATTCGACATGGAACAACAGACTGGTTCCAAATCGGGAAAGGAGTATGTCAAGGATGTACATTGCCACCCGGTTTATTTAACTTATATGCAGGGTACATCATGAGAAATGCCAGGCTGGATGAAGCACAGCCTGAAATCAAGATTGCTGGGAGAAATATCAATAACCTCAGATATGCAGATGACACCACCCTTATGGCAGAAAGCGAAGAATAACTAAAGAGGCTCTTGATAAAAGTGAAAGAGGAGAGTGAAAATGTTGGCTTAAAAGTCAACATTCAAAAACCGAAGATCATGGCATCCGGTCCCATCACTTCACGGCAAATAGATGGGGGAAAAGTGGAAACAGTGACAGACTTTATTTTGGGGGGCTCCAAAATTACTACAGATGGTGACTGCAGCCATGAAATTAAAAGACGCTTGCTCCTTGGAAGAAAAGCTATGGCCAACCTAGACAGTATATTAAAAAGCAGAGACATTTCTTTGCTGACAACGGTCCATCTAGTCAAGGCTATGGTTTTTCCAGTGGTCATGTATGGATGTGAGAGTTGGACTATAAAGAAGGTTGAGTACCAAAGAATCGATGCCTTTGAATGTGGTGGTGGAGAAGACTCTTGAGAGTCCCTTGGACGGCAAGGAGATCCAACCAGTCCATCTTAAAGAAAATCAGTCCTGAATATTCATTGGAAGGACTGATGCTGAAGCTGAAACTCCAATCCTTTGGCCACCTGATGCGAAGAACTGACTCCTTGGGAAAGACCCTGATGCTGGGAAAGATTGAAGACAAGCGGAGAAGGGGACGAGAGGATGGACATGAGTTTGAGCAAACTCCAGGAGTTGGTGATGGACAGGGAAGCCTGGTGTGCTGCAGTCCATTGCCTCACAGAATCAGACACTACTGAGCGACTGAAGTGAACTGAACTGATAGGGTTTAGCGAGCTCCTGGATGCTCATCTGTATCCTTTAATAAACTGGATGAAAGTAAGAGTTTAAAGGTTAAGTGTTTCCCCGAGTTATGTGAGCTACTCTAGCAAATTAATCAAGTCCATGGAGGGGGTTACCTATAACTGTTTGGTCAGAAGCACAGGTGACAACCTGGACTTGCAACTGGAGTTTGAAGAGGGTGGCAGGAAGTCTTGTAGGATCAAGCCCTCAGCCTGTTGGGTCTAATGCTATTTCTGCGTAGACAGTGTCAGAATTGAGTTGAATTGCAGGACTCCCAGCTTGTGTTCCAGAGAATTGCTTGGTTGGCGGAGAAACCTCCACATATATGGTGACCACAAGTGTCAGACGTGAAGTGTTTCTATGAAGGTAAAGGAGGCACACAGGGAAGAAAGACACAGTAGGGAAGAACTGAGGTTTTTCCCTACAAAAAGAGGAAAAGACTGAATTTTTTCCTTTACAAAAGGGATGAACAAGGCTATTACAGGCTAAAGCAAGTTAAAAAGAAAACAGAGATGGCAATATCAGCAACAAGAAAGTAAAATTCAAAAAAAGCCATTCACTTATATTTGTGAGATATTCTACATGGCTAAATCATACAATATACCAAGAAGATATAACATCCATGAACCTCAATATATTGAGCAACAGAATACAGAAATACATAAAATAAAAACTATCTGAAATACAAGAAGAATTGGACAAAAATCACAATTATAATAAAGATCTTTCTTAAAATGTGACAGCTCAAATAGACAAAAAGGTAATAATGAATTTTAAAGGCACACAATTTGAACATAATAATAATAATTAAACAGTTTGATTATATATGTAAAACTTCTAAAACCTTTTTTCTTAAGCAAAAGAGAATATACATTTGCTTTCAATGCCTAGAGGACATTTATGAAAGGTGATCACACAACAGATCATAAGAATAATCTTTATGAAACCAAAATATCATACAGGTCATATTCTATGACCATAGATGTTGGAGGATTAAAAAGTAATGAATAAAAAAATAATTAAAACCTGAAGTTATATCTGGAAATTACATCTCCCAAATATCTACTGAGTCAAAGAGGAAGTCAAAGTCGAAATAATAGACAATTTAAGAAAATGAAAGTGGGTACACTAATCCTATTGCCTGCAGCAAAGCTGAGCCCAAGAGGAACTCCAGCTTTAAATGCTATATTATTCAAAGAAATCATGAAATTCAGAAATCATGAAAATAACTGAATCATATTTTCAACTCAGAAATCAGAGCAAGATAAGTAAAATAAAACACAGAATGACAAATTAACAAGAGTAGAAATTCAGGAATAATAAAAGAAAAAAAGAAGAATGTAGACAAGGTTCTCTTATAAAAAGCAGATTTTTTACTCATTCTATAATTATTTATGTTCTGGGCACACCACTCGAAAAACAAAAAGGGCAAACTCACTTAAATGTGATCGTTTCATTTAGAAGGAGTTCAAGTTGATTATTATGGCACAAATACCTATCCTGGGGAGGAAATCTTGGATAAACAAAAACCAAAACCTGTTATAAGCCAGAGGTCAGAGAATAATGGCTCACTCACATCATAAATGCTCTGTGTAAAAGCTCCCACCTGAGGCCTTTGCATTTTCTGTTCCTCCTGTTGGGAACTTTCTTCTCACAGACATACAGCTCTGCTCGAACACCACCCTACCAGGGAATCCGTGTGTGACCACCCCGTTCACATTCCCTTCCTCTCATCCTCAGCCTGTTTATTCTTCCTCCTATCGCCACATGAAACATGCTCATATCTCCCACTAGCATACTAAGCCCTTGAAGGAGTGCTCTCTGCTTTGTTCACCACTGTCTTCCTGGTGCTTAGACCAGTGACTTGCTCATCATAGACTTTAGATAAATGTTTGTCAAATGAAGGTTGTCCCACGAAACATTACTGTGTTATGTAGGTGACACCATTTGATAAGCACATACTAAATCCCTGATGAGTGAGGTTTCATTATTTTCATGATCTAAATTTTTACATATTTCTCAGTAGTGCACGGGACAGAGGCAAACCCAACCTGGTTCTCCATTCTTTGGAGACCATGCTCAAGAAGGTCTGCTCCCATGTCTGTTGTGAGCTGTGGCTTCCAAATGGAAACCTGCAGTAATTCTCATTCACTTCTGGTTTCCAAATACACTGTACCCAAACAAGCTCTATGGTTTCCTACTAAGTTTTAAGTTCCTTAAACGCCTTTGTATGAGTCAGAGAGCTTAGTGTTGTGCCTGGCATACGGTCAGTCTTCCACACCTTTTCCCAAAAGAATGAATGATGAGAAGCAGCAGTCTCCACGGCCTCAGATTTCCAGGAGTGAAGTGCTATCTGGTACCCAGCCCGAGGTTTAACACCTTCGATCTGCATCTTAGCCTTCAGTGCCATTGTCATACCAGGGGTCTACCCCCTCTCAATCCAGAATCCTGGTCTGGCTGTGCTACGGACACCAGGCAGGCCGCTCCCCACGCCTTCCTGCTATCCACTTACAGTGCAGCGAGGGATGCTGGGATTGGAGCCAGACATATCTGAAATCAAATCCTACCTCCTCCAGTAACCCAGCTGTGTATTCTAGGCCAAGTTCCTGTTTTATTTCTTTTTTTCTACCTTTCTAAATGCAGTGTGACAGAGGCTGCTAGTTGTCCACTAATATCCATTCTTCTTCCTTTCATTGTGTGTGTGTGTGCTCAGTTGCTCAGTAGTGTTCAACTCTTTGCAGCCCCATGGACTATAGCCTGCCAGGCTCCCCTGTGCATGGAATTTTCTAGGCAAGAATACTGGAGTGGGTTGCCATCTCTCACTCCTTTCATTATAGCTCCTCTAAACTTTAACTGACTACCTAGCTGCCCAGTTAGAGACCACATTTCTCAGCCTTCCTTGCAGGTAGGTCTTGCCCAGGACTAAGTTCTGGCCAATGGGAAGTGAACAGAAGCGAGGCTTGCCACTTCCAGGTCACACTTCTAGGAGGACTGGTCTCCCTCTCTCCTCCTGCTCTTTCCCCTTCCCTCCGGCAGGAGCACAGTCATGATGGTGGGACCTGAAGCAATCATTTTGGGCCCAGAGCTGGAAATCACATAGTGAGGTCAGCAGAGCTGCCCTACCAGCCCTGGTCTGTTCATCTCTGACTTTGTATGTGAAACAGAAATACAGTCTTTTTTAAATCCCCGTATTTGGGGGTCTCTTTGTCAACAAGAACTTAGAGTACGCCAAGCTCTAATACATTCAATTCTATTAGTTGTAGAATGAGGGCTGTTCTGAGGAGGAGTATGCTGTAGAAGTTCATAAGGCATAGCTTTTATTATCCAGACTTGTGCAGCTTTGCTTTAGCCTGATGTCAAGTCACGGTCTGAGCAGAATAACTGAAAGTGAGACACCCGGCGTGGTTTGACTAGTGCTGCAGTCAGTCACAGTCAATATCAAGCATATAATAACACGATCTCACCCTCACTTTCTCTGCTGCCCCCACCCTCCGAGTTCTGGGGGGTCAACCAGGGGTCAGCTGGCTAATGAAACAGGAGAAAGAGGAACCTTTATGATGCTGGTGGCAGCAAAGGGGTCAGGACAGACATTTGTCAAAAAGAATTTACTTTTTTACAATGGCAGATGTCATACAAACCCTATTCCTTATCGCTTTCCGAAACTTTTGAGAAAATACCCAGTTCATGCTGCAGTTTTGAGGAGTTACCTGGCGGCTTAGTCGGTAAAGAATTTGCCTGTGATGCAAGAAACCCAGGTTCAGTCCCTGAGTCAGGAAGATCCCCTGGAGAAGAGCACGGTAACCCACTTGAGTATTCTTGCCTGGAGACTCCCATGGACAGAGGAGCCTGCCCCATGAGATCACAGAGAGTCTGACACAACTGACTGACTAACACACACACAAATCTGTCTGGGAGCTGTGCTTAAGTTTTGAGTCCAGCTTCAAAGGCAAACTTCCCTTGTGGCTCAGCTGGTAGAAAATCCGCCTGCAATGCAGGAGACCTGGGTTCGATCCCTGGGTTGGAAAGAACCCCTGGAGAAGGGAAAGGCTACCCACTCCAGCATTCTGACCTGGAGAATTCCATGGAGTCACCAAGAGTCAGACACGAATGAGCGACTCTCCCTTTCACTTTGTCAAGGGCAAGCCTAGAGGGTGCCTGGACACTCAGTACAGCAGAAAAGGAGCAAGCCAGCCAGGAGCTGCTACACTGTGGAAACGCAGGGGCACGTGAGGCCCATGTGGGTACCCATCACCCCAGGAGAAATTCACTAAAAGATGGAAAAGAGTGACTTCTGAGTACTGATTGATAGTCAAAACTGGAAAGACTCGAACTATAGATTCTTAATTAAAGTCATTTGACTTTCTCTCAACTTCCTCACCAAAAATAATTGCTACATCCTCTATTAATACTAAATTTCCAAATTCACATTCCAGCAGGGGGATTCTTGGCTCTGTTAAGCACCAACTTATTAAAAAGAAATGTCTTAGCACTTACCCCAATGTATTATGGGTTTGGTTCTCCATGTCAAGAAACTGCTGCATCTGGTTTGTATTTCTTGATTTTGTAACCTGTGAGGGGGAAAAATGATCTAGATTCCTTAAACGCTTACCTTATTAACCTCTAAAACAAGAAAATTTTGTTACTGGCAAACCATGTTGTTCTACGAGTTTTTCTCAGCATAGTAGCTCTTGGTTCCAACAAAATGTAGAAACTTGCACACGTGTGTGCGGGTGTGTGTGTCACATGTATTTATGACACTGGCTTAGTGATGAGTTGAAACAGATCCTACTGATTGAGATGAACATTCATTTACTATCTACTGAACAACAGCTTGGTGCCAGGTACTCTGCAAAGAGCCAGCACATAAGGTGAGTAAAATCAATTCCTGCTCCAGACCACTCTCAGCTGAACGTACTTAAGCTTTCCTTCCTGTGGGTCCTCTAAAGGTTTGCCTTTGTCTGAATAGACTCTTTGCCCCTGTCTGGGTTTGGTTACAGTGAGTATACTATGAGATTTAGCACAAAAAGGTTAAGAACTGCCCATAGACTGAAATATTTCAGTTCCTCAGTGGCTTTGTAGGCACTGCTCACCTCTTTCACAAAATAAGGATGTTAGTACCTGCCTAAAGTAAAAGAAAAAAGTTTTCCCCAGCAACAAAGTTTTAATGAGGGAGAAGGTGAGGGTGGGACGTTCTGGGAGAATAGCATTGAAACATGTATATTATCATATGTGAAACAGAACACCATTCCATGTTCGATGCATGAGACAGGGGCTCGGGGCCGGGGCAGTGGGATGACCCGGAGGGATGGGATGGGGAGGGAGGTGGGTGGGGGGTCCAGGAAGGGGAACACATGTGAACCCATGGCTGATTCATGTCAATGTATGGCAAAAACTATTACAATATTGTAAAGTAATTAGCCCCCAACTAAAATAAATAAATTTATTAAAAAAAAAATAATCTATGAGGATAAATAGTCAAGTATTAAAAGGCACTTCAACTTCTCTGAATGAAAGTTAAACCGCATTCAAGGTGGTAGAAAGAGAAAACTGGCAGGCTTAAGTCACCCTGAAAGGAATTTAAGAGATCCCAAAACTGCGAGGGAGCGAGCGGAAGGGCAAGGAGCAGAAATGGGAACAGAAACTTGCCCAGTACGTTCAGGTGAATGAGTTGATTTTGCAGGTTCTCAAATCCTTCACTTTAATATCAAGGAAACTCAGGGACAGACGAGCCAGGTGACTCACCCCAAGTCACACACCTAGAACCTAAACCTTCCAATTTAGAGCGAATCTGTCCTGAATTCGCAAGGTCGGACCGAGCCTGTCTCCATCCGCCCCGCGCCCGCGCCCCCACCCCATGCCTGGCTAGGCCCCGGCCCCCGGGACGAGCCGCGAAGGGCCGGGCTTCGGGCGGGTTACCTGCCCCGCGCCGCGCTCTCCAGGTCCGAGGCCCCGCGAGTAGCAGCGCCCGGCCTCTGGCAGCCGCGAGGGCCCGCACCCGCCGCCGGGCCCGCCTCCGGCCAGCCGCCCGCGGTCGCCATGGAGACGCGGCCGCCAACGGCCGCTGGGGGTCGGGGCGCGGGGCGGGGCGGAGGAGGGGCGAGCGGGGAAAGGGGGCGGGGAGGAGAGGGGAGGAGCCCGAGGAAGGTGGGGGAGGGGGACAGGCGGGCGAGGGAGCTGGGGAGGGGGCTGGGGAGGGGGCTGGGGAGGGGGCTGGGGAGGGGGCGGACGGGGGGAGCCCGCGCCGCCCGCGCCGCCCGCGCCGCCCGCGGTCCCGCTTTCGGTGCCGGATCAGTAGCCGCGGGGCTCCCCGAGGCCGCCCTCTCGGTCCTTTCGTCTCCGTGGCCCGCACGGCCGATTCAAGTGTCCGGTACCCGACTGGAGCACAGGGAGGACTTGTCGGATGAATGGATGAACCAATGATGGGAGGAGCAAAGTTTAAACAGCTGCGGGCAGGGGGGTTCTGCATCCAAGCTCCTTAAATCCCTCTGACCTCTCCCCTGCCCCCTCACCCCCGTGGGCTTCCCTTGTGGCTCAGCTGGTAAAGAATCCGCCTGCAGTGCGGTAGACCCGGGTTCCATCCCTGGGTTGGGAAGATCCCCAGGAGGAAGGAACTGGCTACCCGCTCCAGTGTTCTCGCCTGGAGAATTTCATGGACTGTATAGAGTCAGACACGACTGAGCGACTTTCACTTCACTTCTCTCCCCCCTCTTAACCACTTTTGAGATGACAGGAAATAGACTTAGGGCAAAGAGAGTTGCCTTTCTATTCGCCAAAGTGTCCTCCAGCTGGATTTACCTTAACTGCATTGCTCAGTGCTCAGCTACTCTGGTCGCTCTAACAGAAGCAACTGCATCTGTCTTTCCAATGGAGCACATTGGTCCCTCCAACAACTTCAAGTAAGCCGGAGCAGACACTGTTGCCTCCCTTTTAGGGAGAAGGAATAGCACCTAAGTAGGGAAACCCAGACAGAACTCTGAGTGATTGATTCTAAATTCTTTTGTTCACTGAATTCTGAGAATAATTGATGACTGAGAAATGGAGCATTCCTGCCATGTTAGTAAACAAGGATGTCACAGTCATGAACATGTTGATTTCTGAGCCCTAAAGGCCACCAGGAAGGAAAACAATACATGTAATACTGCAGCCCTTAGGCTGCAGCCACTCCCCAAGATGAGCACTGAGCAAAAAAACAAAAACACAGGATACTGGGCCCAGAGAGCTGAGATGCACATGAAAGGAATGAGTTCAGTGAGTACACCTTCCCATACATAGGAAAGCACTAAATTCCTTAACTTGGGAAATATGGTTTCCTTTCATTAACAATAATCTCTTGATGGGGGCTTCCCTGGTGGCTCAGTGGTAAATAATCCGCCTGCCAATGCTGGAGATGTAAGAGACTCATTCGATCCCTGGGTGGCAAAGATCCCCTGGAGGAGGAGATGGCAACCCACTCCAGGATACTTGCCTGGGAAATCCCATGGACAGAGGAGCCTGGCAGGCTATATAGTCCATGGCATCGCAAAAGAGTCAGACATGACTTAGCTACTAAACAACAACAACAAAATCTCTTGATGTACATTTAAGATGCTGTCGCCCAGGCTTGAAGTCCTAAAAATTATCACCAAATAAAACATAACTGTCAACTTTTAGGTTGTGATTATTTTTTAAAGTTGATACCAGAAGCTCTGTCTCATGGTTCTGATGTCAAAGAAATGATAGGAAAGAATATACACATATATATTGTACGTACATATGCACACATATATACATTTTTTCCCACTGATTTACCATGAGTGATATTTTAAGCACTTAAATTTTATTTTTAAAAAAATATTCTAACATTATTTTAAGGACAGAATTCCTTCCCAGTTCTTTCAGTTGATTAATCCTTAAAGTTTTTATTTGCACTCTACTTTCATAATATTATGGAGAAGGAAATGTCAACCCACTCCAGTACTCTTGCCTCGAAAATTTCATGGACAGAGGAGCCTGGTGGTTTACCGTCCATGGGGTCGCAAAGAGTCGGACATGACTGAGCGACTTCACTCACTTCACTTCATAATATTAACATTAATTGGCTACTTTAATGTTGTTGTTGCTTAGTCACTAAGTTGTGTCCCACTCTTTTGCAACCCCATGGATTGTAGGCTGCCAGGCTCCCCTGTCCATGGGATTTCCCAGGCAAGAATTCTGGAGTGGATTGCCAGTTCCTCCTCCAGGAAACTTCCCAACTCAGGGATCAAACCTGCATCTCCTGCACTGGCAGGTGGATTCTTTACCACTGAGCCCAATACTTTAATATTGCCATCAATTTAATACTGACCCAAATTCCTCCATCCAATTCCGCCTGAATTTCAAAAAACCATTTGCTGTTTCTTGACAAATTGAGCTTCATAAATGAACTGTGTAAGGTAACTCAGGTTATTAATTCTAATAAGTGTTTCATAGCTCTTATTATGATTAACTGAAGAAAGTGATCATTTTATCTTAACTTAAAACCTTCCATTATTCTGTAAATCCTAGTCATATTCTCTATTCTTGTATAAACTGGTCAATGTTTTATTCTGACCCAAGGAAGGGGAAAATAAAACTAGGAATGAAATTTAATGAAGTTTCAGGATGCCTAACTTCACTCACACTGTTATTTTTTACCATCGGTAAGTATTTTCAGGATCATTGTTTCCTTATCTGCTCATGTGTACCATGTGACACAAGCGTAACAGGTGTTATTACAGTTCCTTTTAGCAGATTATGAACCTAAGGCTTAGAATAAAAAATATGTCCAAGAAGATACATCTGGTTCAGTTCAAGTGCATCTAAGTTATGAACCAAGATCATCTTACTTCAAGCCCAGAGCTCTTCAAACTCTATCCAAAAATTAAGGTTGAGTGGGTTTCTTTAGCAGTCAGAATCCTACATAGGTAACTGTAGATGTGTTTAAAGCCATATTTTCACAAGAAAGAATGAATGCAAGCACGACTTGCAAAGCATAGGTATATGAGAGTTCACATCCTGTGACAGAGTCTAAGAAGATTTCAATATAGTTTAGAAATACCCGGTTCAATTTAATAGGAATAAAGTTTTCATTTTAAGGTGAGACTTAAGGCTTAAAGTGCAAAGACCTACACACTTCCTTCCCCACCACTCCATGACTCCCTGCTATCAAGTAAGAACTTCAAAAACTGAAATTTACCCTAAAATGTACCTTTATTAGATCTTTTCAGGTGAAACTGTTTTGAAAAAGATGAGGAGAGGATCAAGGGATAGTCTATGGAAGAAAAGCTAAGGGATGAATTCTATAGACTAAAAAATAATAATTGCCATAGACTGAACTTTAAAAATTGAAAATCCTTCATTACCACAGTTTTCATGCCAAAATGTGTAATGTAGGTGTGTGTGCTCAACTGCTTCAGTCGCGTCTGGCTCTTTGTGACCATGTGGACCTTAGCCAGACTCCTCTGTCCATGGAATTCTCCAGGCAAGAATATTGGAGTGGGTTGCCATTTCCTTCTCTAGAGGATCTTCCTGACCCTGGGATTGAATCCTCATTTCTTGTGTCTCCTGCATTGGTAGGTGGATTCTTTACCATTATGCCATCTGGGAAGCCCAAAGACAAAAATAGAGATTGGAATTCAGGTTTTTTCCTTATTGTATGTTTCCACTTCTATAAGTGGAAGCAGGTTGAGGGAGTTCTCTGGAGATGGTTCAATGCATATTCCAGTTGAGAAAATAGCCATTCAGGAAAGGAGATTCAGTCTTTAGAACAAACACCACCCTAGAGATAGCATTGTCCCACAGAAATATAATACTCACCACCTATCCACCTATGTAATTTAAAATATTCTAGTAGTCAAATTTAAAAAGTAAACAAGTGAAGTTAATTTTAATAGTTTATTTATTTAACCCAATATATCCAAAATATGTTTTCAGCATACAGTTAGCATAAAAAATTGAGATAGTTTACATTCTTTTTTTCTATACCAAGTCTTCAAAATTTGGCCTGTAGCTTATACTTTCAGCACAATTAGTTCATAGAGTCATATTTGAGTGCTCAATAGTAACACATGGCTGGTGGCTACCATACTGGCCAGCACAGGCCTGGGATTTGGGCTCTTGGTCAATGTAATAAAGCCTTTTGTTAAGTGTGAAGGGTCATACAATGAAAAGAATTCTAAGTAATTTGGGTGTGATTTGAAAGGGACTATGAGAGTCTCCTCCCTCAAAATCCTTATTAACCTTCTCTTTGTTGGGAAAGGGGTTAGAGAAAAGCATAACTGGGCCCCATACCCAGACAAGGTGAAGCATTTGATTGCATCATGACTCACATTCCTGTCAGTTCTTCCATTCGGGCTGCTTTTCCAAAGACAATTTGGAAAATTCAGATTTGAGGGGAGGGCTTTACTTCTTATTCTCAGCTGGCCAGGGGCCCATGAACGTGTATCCTCCTGATGGAAATTAGGAACACCAGAACTCATTTTAGGTTCAGTCAACGAAACTGAATTCTCTAGAAAATGGGTATCATGTTTTTTCTTATACTTTTCCTTCTTAGGGGTCCATAGTTTTTTGCTTTGTAGTTGTGAAAGCATCATCTTCTCTTGGATTTGTAAGTGCTGTGCTCACTCACTTCAGTCATGTCCAACTCTCTGTGACCCCATGGACTGTAGCCCGCCAGGCTCCTCTGTCCATGGGATTCTCCAGGCAAGAATACTGGTGTGGGTTGCCATTTCCTTCTCCAGGGTATCTTCCCAACTCCAGGATCGAACTCATGTCTCGTGTCTCCTGCATTGGCAGGCAGATTATTTACCACTGCACCAGCTGGGAAGCTCCATCTTGGATATTAAGGGGAACCAAAGATTTTGTATAGTCTTGGATTAAAGTTTCATGGATGGAATTGCTTATTTCCCAGAATCGAGCATGGCAGGGTTCATACTGAAGTGAAAATTTTCCAGTGGGAAAAACAAATTTGGAACCAGGGACAAACTCTTTCCAAAAGCTCCTCTCCGTTATGGCCTTTCAGGGCCTGAACTAATACGATAGTGAGAAGCTATTGAGTTAAATATTGTTTTCCTCTATTTCTTTGCCTAGAAATAGATCAATGCAAAGAAATAGAGGAAAGCAATAGAATGGGAAAGACTAAAGATCTCTTCAAGAAAATTAGAGATACCAAGGGAATATTTCATGCAAAGATGGCAACAATAAAGGACAGAAATGGTAGGGACCTAACAGAAGCAGAAGATATTAAGAAGAGGTGGCAACAATACACACAAGAACTATACAAAAAAGATCCTTAATGAACCAGATAACCACAATGATGTGATCACTCGGATAGAGCCAGACATCCTGGAATGCAAAGTCAAGTGGGCCTTAGGAAGCATCACTTCAAACAAAGCTAGTGGAGGTGATGGAATTCCAGTTGAGCTATTTCAAATCCTAAAAGGTGATGCTGTGAAAGTGCTTCTCTGAATATGCCAGCAAATCTGGAAAACTCAGCAGTGGCCACAGGACTGGAAAAGGTCAGTTCTCATTTCAGTCCCAAAGAAAGGCAATGCCAAAGAATGTTCAAACTACTGCACAATTGCACTCATTTCACACACTAGCAAAGTAATGCTCAAAATTCTCCAAGCCAGGCTTCAACAGTATATGAACCAAGAACTTCCAGATGTTCAAGCTGGATTTAGAAAAGGCAGAGGAACCAGAGATCAAATTGCCAACATCCACTGGATCACTGAAAAAGCAAGAGAGTTCCAGAAGAACATCTACTTCTGTTTTATTGACTATGCCAAAGCCTTTGACTGTGTGGACCCCAGCAAACTCTGGAAAATTCTTAAAGAAATGGAAATGCCAGACCACCTGACTTGCCTCTTGAGAAATTTGTATGCAGGTCAAGAAGCAACAGTTAGAACTGGATGTGGAAAAACAGACTGGTTCCAAATAGGGAAAGGAGTACGTCAAGGCTGTATATTGTCACCCTGCTCATTTAACTTATATTCAGAGTACATCATGCAAAATGCTGGGCTGGAGGAAGCACAAGCTGGAATCAAGATTGTCAGGAGAAATATCAATAACCTCACATATACAAATGACACCCTTATGGCAGAAAACGAAGAAGAACTAAAGAACCTCTTGATGAAAGTGAAAGAGGAGAGTGAAAAAGCTGGCTTAAAACTGAATATTCAAAAAACGAAGATCATGGCATCCGGTTCCATCACTTCCTGGCAAATAGATGGGGAAACAATGGAAACAGTGACAGACTTTATTCTCTTGGACTCCAAAATCACTGCAGATGGTGACTGCAGCCATGAGATTAAAAGACGCTTACTCCTTGGAAGAAAAGTTATGATCAACCTAGGCAGCATATTAAAAAGCAGAGACACTACTTTGCCAAAGGTCTAGTCAAGGCTATGGTTTTTCTAGTAGTCATGTATGGATGTGAGAGTTGGACCATAAAGAAATCTGAGCACCGAAGAATTGATACTTTTGAACTGTGGTGTTGGAGAAGACTCTTGAGAGTCTCTTGGACAGCAAGGAAATCTAACCAGTCCATCCTAAAGGAAATCAGTCTTGAATATTCATTGGAAGGACTGATCCTGAAGCTGAAGCTCCAGTACTTTGGCCACCTGATTCGAAGAGCTGACTCTCTGGAAAAACCCCTGATGCTGGGAAAGATTGAAGGCAAGAGGAGAAGGGGACAGCAGAGGATTAGATGGTTGGATGGCATCACTGACTCAATGGACATGAGTTTGAGCAAGCCCCGGGAGTTGGTGATGGACAAGGAAGCCTGGCGTGCTGCAGTCCTTGGGGTCTAAAAGAGTCAGACATGACTGAATGACTGAACTGAACTGATTGGGTTAAAATCTAGGAAAGGCAAGAACCTACAGAAGCAAGCCCAGACCTCTATGCTGCTTTTGCTTGGAAGGCATTCAACGCTCTGGAGGAATAGCCACAAAACTGAGCAGCAGTTCTGGCAGTCTTGCAAAGCAAAGGGGCCAAAATACAAAGCCTGTGTCATGCTAGATAAGGATTCAATAAATACCTCTGCCTTAAGCTGGAACCCCATAGAGCTTTGTTCTCAGGAAAATAATGATGTGGAAATAAATCAGTCGTCTCACCAACTTGCAGCCCATCTTTGGATCATCAAGGTAATTCAGGACCATCTCAGTCTTTTTGTGCACAGATGAGGCAGTGCTGGGCTGGTAGATTAAGATACCTGGAGGAAGGAAGCAAAAATGTTTTCTGCTGAAGATTAAAATCATTTAGTCCTCAAAATCTTCCTAAGGATAATTTCTCAAATACAGTGATCAGAACACACTCAAATATAATCTAGAATCAGGAAGCAAAATACCATTAGGGAAAACCAGTGGAAAGTAATGACCACAGGAATAGGACCACAGGAGCTTTATCTATTGGACTCAGACAGAGATGATAAAAATATGGATAATATGTTTAAAGAAATAATAAGATTGAAAAAATCTGTAGGGAGCACTATTCTTCTTATCATATTATCTTATTTTCTTGTGTGGTTTATGGTTTTTTACTATAAGATAATTTGGAGGGGGAATTTATTTCTGAGACATCTTTGAGGGTAGTTCAGTTCAGTTCAGTCATTCAGTTGTGTCCGACTCTTTGCAACCTCATGCACACCAGGCTTCCCTGTCCATCACCAACTCACGTAGCTTGCTCAAACTCATGTCCATCAACTTGGTGAGGCCATCCAACCACCAGCTCTCATCCTCTGTGGTCCCCTTTTCCTCCCACCTTCAATCTTTCCCAGCATCAGGGTCTTTTCAAATGAGTCAGTTCTTCACATCAGGTGGCCAAAGGATTGGAGTTTCAGCTTCAGCATCAGTCCTTCCAATGAATATTCAAGACTGATTTCCTTTAGGATGGACTGGTTGGATCTCCTTGCAGTCCAAGGGACTCTCAAGAGTCTTCTCCAACACCACAGTTCAAAAGCATCAATTCTTTTTTGCTCACGTTTCTTTATACTCCAACTCTCACATCCATGCATGACTACTGGAAAAACCATGGCTTTGACTAGATGGACCTTTGTCAGCAAAGTAATGTCTCTGCTTTTTAATATGCTGCCTAAGTTGGTCATAACTTTTCTTCCAAGGGTAGAATTGAGGTTGAATTCTTCCAGAAGATTTGCATTTGTTTTTGAGAGTTGCCTTAGGGCATAACCAATCCCAAATTAAATTAAATATTTGACAGGAGATTTTCCAGACAACACACGTACTATGAATGAATGAAAAAGAAGTATAGGGATAACTTATGATACAAATTTCCAGAGAAAGAATTTTCCTTCAACCAGGGTCAAACTTGAGATATGTATGTGTTCTGCTGTTCCATTTTTGTGACTTCAAAAATAAATGTCTTTTATTTTATAATAGTTTTAGATTTACATGAAAATTGTGAAGATAATGTGGAGAGTTCCCATATACACCCCACACAGTAGCCCTTATTATTGACATCTTGTATTAGTATGGTCCATATGTTGCAGTTAGTAAACAAATGCTGATATATTATTGTTAATTACAGTTTGTTCTTTACTCAGATTTCCTTAGTTTTTACCTAACATCTTTTTTCTTCCTGTTGCAACATCTCATCCAGTATAACACATTGCCTTTAGTTATCATGTCTCCTTAGGCATCTCTTGGCTATGACACTTTCTAAGAATTTCCTTGTTTTTGATGATCTAGACAGTTTTGAGAAGTGCTGGTCAGGTATTTTGTAGAATATCCTTCAGCTGGAATTTGCCTTGTGTTTTTCCCATGCTTTAGACTGAGTTCATGGGTTTGAGGGAAGATCACAGAAGTAATCTGCCATGTTCATCACGTGGTATCAGGGTACATACTATCAGCATGGCTGATGGCTGTGGAAGTTGCTTTTGGTCATCTGGTTAAGACAGTGTTTGGCAGGTTTCCCCACTGACAGCTACTCTTCCCTCCTTTCCCATTCTGCTCTCTTTACATGAAAGTCATGATGTACAATCCACACTTAAGGAATAAGGAGTTTTGCTCCAGCACCTCCTTAAGGGCAGAGTAGCTATATAAGTTATTTGAAATTCTTCTGCATGGAAGGTTTGAATCCCATCTCGCCCACTTATTTATATCAGTATGGACTCATGGATATTTATTTTATGCTTTGAATTATAATCCAAAGCTATTTTGTTTATTTATTTTATTTCTCAAATTGAGAATTCTTTCAGTTAAGTTCTGTGTCTCTTTGATATACCCTCATCATTGTGGGTTTTAGTTAACTTTGTTTTGGAGCACTTCATTACTTTCTGGCATTATGAGATGTCCCAGGCTCATATGTATCTATAAATATCTATATCTACAAGTATCTATAAATATTTCTACATGTAACCAGTTGTTTCTTTATTAAGCTAAACGTGAGTTCCCATTGTATCACCAGCTCTAATCTATTACTTAGGTGGATCATTCTGACCTGCTCCCCTTGCTTATGTGTAAACATCTACTTCAACAGGAAAAAAACTGGCTGCCACTATACAACTTATATTTGCTTAATTATCCAACTGCATTAGTATATAGGTATGACAGTATTAAAAGTGTTAGCTTGTATCCTCTGAAAAGCAACTTTATCAATTATGATACAGTACTTATGACAGTTAACTTTATGTACTTAGTGTACTTGACTTGTGACAGTTAATTTTAACCTTTGTCTTTACAGATTCTATTCACATTCAAAGATAGATCAGTGCCTTTTCCCCTTATTTCTTCCTACATTTGTAATATAGTTATGTGCTTTTGTCACATTCTGCATTCTGTCCTGGGATCCTTTAACCTTCTAAATCACTTTTTAAAAATTTATATGCCTTAAGGTTCACTTTCTATCTCTTTTACTTCTGTTGTGAGAGTAGCTTTTGGGGATCCCAGTTTAATGCAGAGGTCTTCTAATGGAATCTTTACCTTGACTGGTCCTGGGCTTTATATCCCCTTGTTCTTCTGCCCATAGCTGTTCTACTGGCAGAAGAAACAGGCAGGGCAGAGCTGCTTTTAGCATCCACTCCCTTGCTAGAGGTCTTGCTTTCTCTTGGGTTTATAAATCTGCTCATTCCATTCTGTCTTTGCAATTCAACAATATATTTATATTTTGTGTGATAGTTTGTTTTGATAAGGAGTATTGTTCAGTATACCAAATCAAACATGCTGCCAGGAATGAAAGTCACTTTTACATTATTTTAAGTTTTCTCATATCCCATTATATATAAATG
Organism: Giraffa tippelskirchi; assembly: GCF_054371585.1. NCBI lineage: Eukaryota > Metazoa > Chordata > Mammalia > Artiodactyla > Giraffidae > Giraffa > Giraffa tippelskirchi. Next base: position 45,661,480 of record NC_137284.1, on the reverse strand, counting down.
TTATTTAAGTTTCTTCAGCTCTTAATTTTAGAAACAAGAAAGGTAAAAATTATGGATGGATTAAATAAATAATGCTTCAGTATCAGTCCACATCTGCTATAAAGAGTGTTGTGAGTGAGAAATTAAAGAATACGATAGCCATTTATAAAGTAAGAGAATACGTCTTTAAAATATATTTAGAGCACAGGATTTTGTATTAGAGAATTCAATTGTTTTTATTTAGTTGTATTGAAATGACTTCTATGAATTGAGAATGACTTTCTGTGTATTTCTGAGTGTCATGTTTCCTAGTTATCCTATAAACAGTGGTTAATGGGCAGTTGGCTGAATTAAACTGAGTTAACACGAAGAAACAAATTTTAATGAATAAACATTCTGTCATTACCATGAGAGACTGCAGCACCTGTTTTAGAGAGATACCAGTGTTTTATCCATTTTAGTGTCACCCTTCAGTGAGCATGTGAAACAACACGCGGGTTGAAGAAAAACGACTCCCAGTGTCCTCATTTCTTAGGCTTGTGTTGCAGGACTACTCATCATGTTGCCACTATTATGCCTCTTTTTGTTCCTGGTATAAAGCATGTTAGCTCTGCCACTGTTGCCACCGAATATGAGTTGTTATGCCTATAATAAAACACTATTCCAGGAGGCATCTGAGTTCAACGTTGAGGGAGCATGAGTTTGCCACATTCAATAGGAAAAAAGAAAACTAAAACATTTTTCCTTTTCTTTTTCCTGAAAAAAATGATGAAACCTCTTAGATGTGTCTCAGGAAAGGCAGCAGAGAAATGTGTCCCATGAAATCTAATTCCCAGTGCCCTCACATACAGAGCCGCTTACCCCCACCTGCTTGCATTCTACAGCGCTTGATTCTACAGAAGGCTTGTTAGAAAACAACTTTCGGCAACTTGGGGAGTGACCATCTCTAAGAAATACATTTGCATCATTCTGATGGAACATTTTGGAATGTTATCTGAAAAATGTACTCCTCTTCGTGTGTGCTTAATCACTCAGTTGTGTCTGACTCTTTGTGACCCATTGGATTGTAGCCCGCCAGTTTCCTCTGTCCATGAGATTTTTCAGGCAAGAAAAACCCAGCCTGGTGTGGGTTGCCATTTCCTTCTCCAAGCTCAACATCCAGAAACCCAAATTATCTCTGAAAGTTTGTGAATTGCTTTGTAAAGAAGCCATCAATCCCATTATCTTGGTGTTGTGTTGAAATTCATTATGCAGTTCTCTATTTGTGAACTGACTGGGAGAATTTTCTCAGTCTGCCATAAATCCTTAGATGGTAGAGACTGATGATCTTTGTGAGAAGAAGGCACATTTTCTTTTTTTCTCTTTCATCATTAGAAATGTTTCAATTGTATTTCTCACTTTAACTGGGTCTAAGTCACTTACCCATTAATGGCTGAATTAGTTTGTTAACAATGAAGAAAAGAAAAATTCATTGTTCTTAAAAGAGAATTTTTTCCCTTCAGGAAGGGAAAAATAAAATTTCAATGTTCATCATTTAAAATTGTGGAATTTTTTTCTTGAACCCTCCTTTTTCTTTGAACATACAATATGAGAATACAGCTATACAAATGATTTTATATCTGAGAAATTCAGCTGAGCGTTTAGAAAGAAGATGGACTTTGAATTCAGACAGACTACAGTTTGAATCCCAACTCTATCATTTAATAACCATATCATTTATGACCATAGCTGATGTATTTAATCTCATTGACTGTTAGTTTCCCCATTTCTGCTTTCCACATCACCACAGGGGCTGCACCAATAAACTTTCTGCGACTGTATCAAGGATCTCCTTTTGTCCAGTTTCCCTAAAGTTTTCCCTCACTCTTCTTTAAGATCTCACCACAGCCTCCCTATGGCAATCAAGCTTCTATTAACACTTTCTGACACTCTTCCTCAAAGCCCCTATAGCCTTTACCCGCTACCCAGTTTCAAAGTCATTTCCACATTTGTAGGTACTTATTATGGTAGCACCCTACTTTCAGGTATCAGTTATTCACTGCTGTGTAATAAATTACTCCTTAACATAAGCAGCTTATCACAACCATTTATTACATCACAGTTGCTGCAGGTCAACAATCAGGAAGCAACTTACTGGGTGGCTTTGACTCAGGGTCTCTCATGAGACTGGGTTTCCTAGGTGGCTCAGTGATAGAGAATCCACCTGCCAATGCAGGAGACACAGGAGACATGAGTTTGATCCCTGGGCCAAGAAGATCCTCCGAAGGAGGAAATGGTAACTCCAGTATTCTTGCCTGGATAATCCCATGGACAGAGGAGCTTGGTGGGCTACAGTCCATAGGGTCACAAAGAGTCGAACACGACTGAAGACACCTAGTACACACACATAGCAATATGTATAACATGATTATTTGGGGAGAAGTAAAACTAATGTTGCATATGTATGTATAACATAAAGATTTGTAGACTCCTACAGATCAAAATGTTGATAATGCATGCAGAGGTATAGTAGGTGGTTTGAAATGAGCCTAGTAGGCTGAAGAGGAGTGAGTTTTACATATTACATTGAAAAAGAGGTATAATTACAAGTGATCAGCCAAAGAGGAAAATGAGAAAAATAAACTATTTCCACTTGGGAGATACCTAAGGAAATGCTGTATTCTACTCAATTATCCTTCAGTGAAGTCCAATCTTTAATATACTGACTCTTTCTCTCACAATTTTAAGGCCTCTTTCTTAAATATGAGCAAAATAAAAACGACAAGAGATTTGGGGAAGAACTTTTAACATCAGAGAGACTAAAACAAACAGAAAAAGGTAGCACAGATGAAACAAACAATATAGGTAGCAGAAAAAACAAAAGCACTACAATTATCTTCAGGGATGAATACATCCTTGCATTACATCCATGACATATGCACATAAACATTATACAAAGAACATTTAGAAAACCAAATAGACCTCTTAGAAATTTTAAAATACGATACAAGAAATTACAATTTCAAAGAAGACATACAGATGGCTAACAAACACATGAAAAGATGCTCAACATCGCTCATTATCAGAGAAATGCAAATCAAAACCACAATGAGGTACCATCTCACGCTGGTCAGAATGGCTGCTCTCCAAAAGTCTACAAACAATAAATGCTGGAGAAGGTGCAGAGAAAAGGGAACCCTCTTACACTGTTGGTGGGAATGCAAACTAGTACAGCCACTATGGAGAACAGTGTGGAGATTCCTTAAAAAACTGGAAATAGAACTGCCATATGACCCAGCAATCCCATTGCTGGGCATACACACCGAGGAGACAGAATTGAAAGAGACACGTGTACCCCAATGTTCATCGCAGCGCTGTTTACAATAGTTAGGACATGGAAGCAACCTAGATGTCCATTGGCAGATGAATGGATAAGAAAGCTGTGGTACACATACACAATGGAATATTACTCAGCTATTAAAAAGAACACATTTGAATCAGTTCTAATGAGGTGGATGAAACTGGAGCCTATTATACCGAGTGAAGTAAGTCAGAAAGAAAAACACCAGTACAGTATATTAACACATATATGTGGAATTTAGAAAGATGGTAATGATGACCCTATATGCAAGATGGCAAAAGAGATGCAGATACAAAGAACAGACTTTTGGACTCTGGAAGAAGGCAAGGGTGGGATGATTTGCGAGAATAGCATTGAAACATGTATATTACCATATGTGAAATAGATTGCCAGTCCAAGTTCAATGCATGAAACAGGGCACTCACAGCCGGTGCACTGGGATGACCCTGAGGGGTGGGATGAGGAGGGAGGTGGGGGGGGGAGTTCAGGACGGGGGTCACATATACACCCATGGCTGATTCATGTCACTGTGTGCCAAAAACCACCACAATATTGTGAAGTAATTAGCCTCCAATTAAAATTTAAAAATTAATTAATTAAAAAAAGGAAATTACAAATTTGGAGTAAAGTTTAGAATGCCTCATGGTAGGCATATAGGAAGGTGGGGCTCCCTGGTGGCTCAGTGGTGAAGAACTGCCCCCAATGCAGGAGACACAGGAGACAGAGGTTCGATCCCTGGGTCACGAAGACCCCCTGGAGGAGGGCATGGCAGCCCACGCCAGTGTTCTTGCCTGGAGAATCCCAGGGACAGAGGAGCCCACAGGGCTACAGTCCATAGGGTCACAAACTGTCGGACATGACTGAAGTGACTTAGCATGCATGAACACATATAGAAAGACACCAAATGAAAAAGTTTAACTATTAATTCCAGGGAAAACATAACATTATATAAGGAAAAATATAACAACGTATTTGGCTAAGCTAAAAATAATGTCCACGTAGACAAATCAGTATTTGCAAACTCAAATACTGATCTATTTTAAAATATGATACAGCTAAAGTTATGGGTAGATGAAGGAGGAGTCTGAGTGGTGTCCATGGGAATTACGATGTATCTTCAACAGGTGGGGAAAGCCTAGAAACTGTCTAAAATACAAAATGAATAAATAGTAAAATAAACTTGTGCTTTAGAAAGCTGTGATGGGTCTGCCTTGGTGGTTCAGTGGTTAAGAATCTGCCAGCCAGTGCCAAGGACACGGGTTTGATCCCTACTGCAGTAAGATTCCACATGTCAAGGGGAAATGAAGCTCATGTGCCTAGAGCCTGTGCTCTGCAAAGAGAGAAGCCACAGCAGTGAGAAGCCCCTACTTAACCATGCGTAGAGAAAGCCCGCATGCAGCAACAGAGATCCATCAAAGACAAAAAATAAAATAAATAAATCTAAAAATAATCCTTCCGGACTTAGTCTTCCAAAAAAGAAAGAAAACCAGCTGTGGTCGACATTTGCCGTTTCTTTTCATGCTGTGCAGGTCCCTTTGGACAGCATATTCTTTTATTTGGGGAATTTACTTCCATATGAACTCTGTGTCCTCAAAATAAACTCTCAAAATCTCCTCCAGTGTCCTTTGCAGCTAGCACAGACACATGTGACCTGGACTCTGCCAGCCGACTCACTCATATGAGATTTTGACTTAGAAGTGAGTGACTTGAGGAAGCTGGTCCCATACAGGCAGGGTTGGCTGGTGAGGGCTGCGGGGGAGTCAGCCAGCTTGGGAGGGTGGCCCCAAGACTGAGTTCCAGGGCGGAACTCGCACCTGTGGAGCGTGTGGTAGGGGAAAGTGTTTCTTTCTTCAGGGGAGGCTGCTGTGTGGTTTAAGCATTGTTCCTGGAAGCTTAGCATCCCCCGTGAGCTAAGTAACATCTGGAGTCAGTCTGCGGCTTGCAATTACATAACCACGCTCAGAGCTACAGAGGCTAAAAACAGCTAAAGAACCTCAAATGTTTCCCTCTGGGAGTGAAAATCAAGCATGGCAAGTGGTTGATCAGGAAACTACTGTTTTTCATTATAAGACTTTGTCTTTCTCTTGGGCTTTTTAACCATGACTATTTGACTTTTTAGCTATGTAGCTACGTAAGTTTGATAAAAATTAAAACAGAAACAAAAGAGAGCAAAGAGACAATGCTGCTGCTGCTAAGTCACTTCAGTCGTGTCCGACTCTGTGCGATCCCATAGACGGCAGCCCACCAGGCTCCCCCGGCCCTGGGACTCTCCAGGCAAGAACACTGAAGTGGGTTGCCGTTTCCTTCTCCAATGCATGAAAAGTGAAAGTGAAGTTGCTCAGTCGTGTCCAACTCTTCACCACCCCATGGACTGCAGCCTACCAGGCTCCTCCGTCCATGGGATTTTCCAGGCAAGAGTACTGGAGTGGGGTGCCACTGCCTTCTCCCCTCTGCTACTGCTACTGCTAAGTCGCTTCAGTCGTGTCCGACTCTGTGCGACCCCATGGACGGCAGCTCACCAGGCTCCGCCGTCCCTAGGATTCTCCCAGGCAAGAATACTGGAGTGGGTTGCCATTTCCTTCTCCAGTGCATGAAAGGGAAAAGTGAAAGTGAAGTTGCTCAGTCGTGTCCGACTCGTAGCTACCCCCATGGACTGTAGCCTACCAGGCTCCTCCATCCATGGGATTTTCTAGGCAAGAGTACTGGAGTGGGGTGCCATTGCCTTCTCCGAAAGAGACAATAAAGAGCTATCTTTTGGAGAGTATAAGGCACTGTACCACAGAGTGTTTCCTCTCCTTTTTCTGTCTATAGGAGACATCACTAACTAATAAGAGTTCTTATTCCCTCTAGAGCCTGGAAACAGACTCATAGTCCTTCCCAATATCTATTTCCATGTATATTGGAGTTAGGTCTTCAGTTGAAAACTCTTTGCCATTCTTGGCCTAAGAGGAAATGCTCAATCTAGTATAGGCCTAACCTTGCATTCTGAACTTGAGTGAAAGCAAACCCAGAATACGTTTTATGGTACACAGATTTAGAACTTATATCCTGGTATACCTAATTTTGACAAATACCTTAATTAAAGAATACAAGTCAGCACTATAGAACTCTATTATTCCAGTGAAATTGCTGCAGTTGATAGAAGTCATTTAGGTTTCTGAACATTAACATGAAGAAAAACTTTGAAGTTTTATAGCACTATGATTAATAGAATTTTATTACCTGAGAGTTTTCCGAGGAGCTTAATCCCTTCACTAGCACTATTGGCATAGCATTTTATAAGAAAACCATGGCCTTTTGAGTCAACATGTAGTTAATTCACATTTGGAGATGAGGCTACCATGACAACATGGAAATTTAATGAGGTTTGAGCACCTTCAGAAAAGGAATTATTAAAAGGAAGAGAACAGAAATGCTTTGTGATAGAAAAAGAGAATACTGGAATTAGCTGGACAGTTTGTAACCTTCATTTGCAAGGACTTATTGTCCCTCTTTTATCATGGTTTTCTTTCTTCCTTTCTTTCATTCCTATGACTACAGAGGTAGAATTCTTTGCTCTATAATGAAATTGAGTTTCGGTACAAGATTCAAGAAGCATACTTAAATCCATCAAGCACAGCATCTGTTAAAATCTCCTGGCATTAAAGAAAATGTTTAACTGGATTTATTTCCAACCTTTTCAGGCAATGTAGAACAATTTAGAACTAATTAGAGATCTAATAACCCTCCCTACTGTTTCTACACTTTGTACTACTGCTTTATGTAGAGAGAAATATATGAAAAAAAAATCACTTCCGAAACAGCTTTAGGGTGGACAGCTCTCCAATCCCTTCCTACTGGCAGCTGACTATTTGTTCTTTGTATATGTAGGTCCATTTCTGTTTGGTGTGCTCATTTGTTTTGCATTTTAGATTCCACATATAGGTGAAATTATAAAATATTTGTCTTTATCTGACTCACTACACTTAGCATAATACCTCTAATTGCCTCTATGTTGTCACAAATGGCAAAATTTTATTTTTTTCTTCCTCCCGAGAAATAGTCCTTTGTATATGTATGTGTGTGTATAAGGTTTTCTTTGTCTGTTCATCTATCCATGGGCATTTCAGTTGCTTCCATATCTTGGCTCTTGTAAATAATGCTGCAGTGAATACTGTCATTTAGTCACTGAGTCATGTCGGACACTTTTGTGATCCCATGGGCTGCTGCCCACCAGGCTTCTCTGTCCATGGGATTTCCCAGGCAAGAACACTGGAGTGGGTTGTCATTTCCCTCTCCAGGAGATTTTCCTGACCCAGGGATCAAACTTGTGACTCCTGCATTGGCAGGCTGATTCTTTACCACTGAGCCACTGCAGGGAAGCCCTGCAATACATACAGGAGTGCATAAATCTTTTCATATATATCAGTTCGGTTCAGTACAGTTGCTCAGTCATATCTGACTCTTTGCAGCCCCATAGACTGCAGCATGCCAGGCTTCCCTGTCAATCACCAACTCAGAGAGCTTACTCAAACTCATGTCCATCTCATCCTCTGTCGTCCCCTTCTCCTCCCGCCTTCAATCTTTCTCAGCATCAGGGTCTTTTCAAATGAGTCAGTTCTTCCTATGAGGTGGTCAAAATATTGGAGTTTCAGCATCAGCATCAGTACTTCCAATGAATATTTAGGATTGATTTCTTTTAGGATGGACTGGTTGGATCTCCTTGCAGTCAAAGGGACTCTCAATAGTCTTCTCCAACACCACAGTTCAAAAGCATCAATTCTTCGGTGCTCAGCTTTCTTTATAGTCCAACTCTCACATCCATACATGACCACTGGAAAAACCATATCTTTGACTAAATGGACCTTTGTTGTCAAAGTAATGTCTCTGCTTTTAAATATGCCATCTAGGTTGGTCATAACTTTCTTTCCAAGGAGTAAGCATCTTTTAATTTCATGGCTGCAATCACCATCTGCAGTGATTTTGGAGCCCAGAAAAATAAAGTCTGACACTGTTTCCACTGTTTCCCCATCTATTTCCCAAGAAATGATGGGACCAGATGCCATGATCTTAGTTTTCTGAATGTTGAGCTTTAAGCCAACTTTTTCACTGTCTTCTTTCACTTTCATCAAGAGGCTCTTTAGTTCTTCTTCACTTTCTGCCATATGGGTGGTGTCATCTGCATATCTGAGGATATCGATATTTCTCCTGGCAATCTTGATTCCAGCTTGTGCTTCATCCAGCCCAGCATTTCTCATGATGTACTCTGCATATAAGTTAAGTAAGCAGGGTGACGATATACAGCCTTGACATACTCCTTTCCTGATTGGAACCAGTCTGTTGTTCCATGTCTAGTTCTAACTATTTCTTCTTCACCTGCATACAGGTTTCTTAGGAGGCAGGTAAGGTGGTCTGGTATTCCCATCTCTTTCAGAATTTTCCATAGTTGTTGTGATCCACACAGTCAAAGGCTTTGGCATAGTCGATAAAGCAGAAGTAGATGTTCTTCTGGAACTCTCTTGCTTTTTCAGTGATCCAGTGGATGTTGGCAATTTGATCTCTGGTTCCTCTGCCTTTTCTAAATCCAGCTTGAACATCTGGATGTTCATGGTTCACGTACTGTTGAAGCCTGGCTTGGAGAATTTTGAGCATCACTTTGCTAGTGTGTGAGATGAGTGCAACTGTGTGGTAGTTTGAACATTCTTTGGTGTTGCCTTTCTTTGGGAAAACTGACTTTTTCCAGTCCTGTGGCCACTGTTGAGTTTTCCAAATTTGCTGGCATATTGAGAGAAGCACTTTACCAGCATCATCTTTTAGGATTTGAAATACCTCAACTGGAATTCTATCACCTCCACTAGCTTTGTTCATAGTGATGCTTCCTAAGGCCCACTTAACTTCATATTCCAGGATATCTGGCTCTAGGTGAGTGATCACACCATTGTAATTATCTGGGTCATGAAGATCTTTTTTTGATAATTTTTCTGTGTATTCTTGCCACCTCTTCTTAATATCTTCTGCTTCTGTTAGGTCCATACCATTTCTGTCCATTGTGTCCATCTTTGCGTTAAACGTTCCCTTGGTGTCTCTAATTTTCTTGAAGAGATCTCTAGTCTTTCCCATTCTATTGTTTTCCTCTATTTCTTTTCACTGATCACTGAGGAAGGCTTTATTATCTCTCCTTGCTATTCTTTGGAACTCTACATTCAAATGGATATATCTTTCCTTTTCTCCTTTGCCTTTCGCTTCTCTTCTTTTCTTAGCTATTCGTAAGGCCTCCTCAGACAACCATTTTGCCTTTTTGCATTTCTTTTTCTTGGGTATGATTTCCTGTACACAGCCTCCTGTACAATGTCAGGAACCTCTGTCCATAGTTCTTCAGGCACTCTGTCTATCAGATCTATTCCCTTGAATCTATATGTCACTTCCACTGTATAATCGTAAGGGATTTGATTTAGGTCATACCTGAATGGTCTAGTGGTTTTCCTTACTTTCTTCAATTTGGGTCTGAATTTGGCAATAAAGAGTTCATGATCTGAGCCACAGTCGGCTCCTGGTCTTGCTTTTGCTGACTGTATAGAACTTCTCTTTGACTGCAAAGGAACCTATCAATCTGATTTCGGTATTCACCATCTGGTGATGTCTATGTGTAAAGTCTTCTCTTGTTTTGTTGGAAGAGGGTGTTTGCTATGACCAGTGTGTTCTCTAGGCAAAGAGAATGGTTTTTCTAGTAGTCATGTGTGGATTTGAGAGTTGGACTATAAAGAAATCTGAGCGCCAAAGAATTGATGCTTTTGAACTGTGCTGTTGGAGAAGACTCTTGAGAGTCCTGTGGACTGCAAGGAGATCAAACCAGTTATTCCTAAAGGAAATCAATCCTGAATATTCATTGGAAGGACTGATGTTGAAGCTGAACCTCCAATACTTTGGCCACCTTATGCAAAGAACTGAGTCCTTGGAAAAGGCCCTGATGTTGGGAAAGATTTAAGGTGGGAGAAGAAGGGGGCGACAGAGGATGAGATGGTTGGATGGCATCACCAACTCAATAGGCATGAGTTTGAGCAAAGTCCAAGTGTTGGTGATGGACAGGGAAGCCTGGCATGCTGCAGTCCATGGGGTCAGACCTGACCGAGTGACTGAACTGAACTGAATTGATATCTTTTCATATTAGTGTTTTGCTTTCTTCAGGTAAATATCCAGAAGTGGAATTGCTGGATCATATAATAGTTCTGTTTTTAATTTTTTACAGAACCTCCATAGTGTTTTCCATAGTGGTTGCACCAATTTACATTCCCACCACAAAGTGCACAAAGATTCCCTTTCTCCATATATTTTGCCAACAATTATCAATTGTAGAATGTCTTTTCAGCTGGTCTTCCAGGTGTTCTCAGAGATAGTTTCCCCATATGTTGTTATAAATTTGGGATGTCCATGGGAGGAGGTGAACTCAGGATCTTCCTACTCTGTTATCTTGTTCCACCTACACTCCTTCACCCTGGCACTTTTCTATTCCTTGGAATTTGATTGTATTGGCTTCCCTGGTGGCTCAGATGGCAAAGAGTCTGCCTTCACTGTGGGAGACCTGGGTTTGATCCCTGAGTTGGGAAGATCCCCTGGAGAAGGGAACAGCTACCCACTGCAGTATTCTGGCCTGGAGAATTCCATGTACTGTGTAGCCCATGGGGTACCAAAGAGTTGGACACCACTGAGCTTCTTTCACTCTTACTTTCATCTTTATTTTAATCACATGGCTAGTGGACACAAGGGTAAATGTTTACAGCTTAAATGTTCTGGCCCACAAAGTCTCAGAGGAGGTTGTATCTCAGATTCTGGAGAGGAAGACCCAGCAGTGCATGGTAAGTGGGATATGGGGCAATGTGGGTAAGGGCACAAAGCATCAGAAAAACTAGGGCCCCCAAATCCTGCCAAAGCAATAGAGTGACTTTGGGTGAGCCATTTAACCTCTGAATTTCATTCCTCTCATCTGTGAAATAAGATGACTGGGTTCAATCACCTCTAATATCTTTCGCTGCACTCAAATCCCTTAATATTGCTGTGACATATCTCTCATCTTTTAAGATTCCTATGGGTGAGAGTTAAACAGAAACTATGTAGACAGCATAACCTGTATTCTCCTACAGAAACCAAGAGTATGATCAGTGTCAAGAGCAATCCAAGACAAGTCGAGTTCACACAGGAATCCCTTTGAGTAGTTTTAAGATTGCTATGATTACATTTAGTGAGAAAAAGGTGTTAAGAGGCTGAGTATAAAGTATCTTTATTAGAATTATCTATATAAAGAACAAAGCTTCAAGAAAAATGAAAACTAAACTCCCTCAAGGCAGAAAGTGACTTATATACGTTTTTAGTTGTTTTGAGACAGTGCGTAGAAAGGAATAGCATCCTTTTTTGATAAGGAGACTTGATTTGGTAGGGCATGGGGGATGTGCAGTCAAGTCAAAGCCTTAGCTGTATCTCACAAATTTGGACACACTAACTATTTTTCTTCATTTCTGATTTATCATCTGTTAAATTTTGAAGGTTTAGTGTTTATGTTTCAGTACTGTATAAAGGAACATAATTCAGCAGAGTGGTCAGAAGACAAAGACTCTAGAGTCAGACAGAACTGGATTGAAATCCAAGTTCTATTACTTCCCATGTGTTGTTGGGAAAATGAAGTAATCTCTCTGAGCTCAGTTTGCTCATCTGTAAGGAGAGAACAGAAATCTTCCGTGTTTGCCTACCAGGCATTTCCCTCCCTTCTTTTGGAGCCCCTCTTTCCTGAGGGAACACTCACTCCATGTGGTTAGTTCAGTAAAGGCTGAACCCATTCTGTCCAATTCACATGGGAGGATATGACCTAGATGTGGCCAACCACATCACCCATCTCACTAACTAATCCCAACATCAGGGAGAGGCATAACATTTAAGGCAACCAATCAGAAAACTCCCTGGGAGTTTACCCAAAAAGCTGTGGAGAAAATGCCTCCTTTCTTTGTGGGTTACTAAAAAGATAGAATGTAAGTTTGAGTCTATCAATGCCCACCATGACTGCTCTAGAAAGAGAGGCTATTGGCAAGAGAGGGAGGTAGAGAAAAGGATGGTGCATGTGTGCACGCTCAGTCCTGTCCAACTCTTTGCGACCCCATGGACTGCAACCTGCCATACTTCTCTGTCCATGGAATTTTCTAGGCAGGAATACTGGAGTGTGTTGCCCAACCCAGGGAATTCATGTCTCCTGCACTGGCAGGCGGATTCTTTACCACAGTGCCACCTGGGAAGCTCAGCGATAGGATAGGAACATAGATAAGGATCAAGACAGAGGTGAGTATAGAGACACAAGTGAGGAGAGGAGTAGCATTGGGGATAGGAACACAGTTATACGTAGGGTTAGAGACAGAGTCGGAGGTAGGGACAGGGACAAAGGTGAGGTGACAGATGGGGGTGGGAATAGCACCTTGATGGTACTGTTAGAGCCCTAGATCCAGCTGAACCACTACCTTCAGATCTCTTGGCTAATTGAGCCAGGAAATTTCTTTTGCTTAAACCAGTTTGACTGTGTTCCTATCATTTACAACTAAAAGAGTTTGAACACAATACTAACTAATGGGTTATGACAAAAAAAATAATTAAATAGATCAAAGCATGGAAAGTACACACCACTGTGCTTGGCAGGGCCAAGTTGCCACTATAAGATGCTAAACACTCAGTAGCCAGTATGACAAGTAGTTAAATACAAAGTGTACTTATTTTTATCCATACTCCATTTTTGCCCCCAAAATACTCAAGATGAAGAAGATAAAGCATTGAAAAATAAACAGTAGACTATAAAATTCTAATATGATTTTTAAAGCATTGAGGATCTGTAACCTAGATCATCGAAAAAGCAAGAGAGTTCCAGAAAAACATCTATTTCTGCTTTATTGACTATGCCAAAGCCTTTGACTGTGTGGATCACAATAAACTGTGGAAAATTCTGAAAGAGATGGGAATACCAGACCATCTGACCTGTCTCTTGAGAAACCTGTATGCAGGTCAGGAAGCAACAGTTAGAACTGGACATGGAACAACAGACTGGTTCCAAATAGGAAAAGGAGTACGTCAAGGCTGTATATTGTCACCTTGCTTATTTAACTTATATGCAGAGTACATCATGAGAAACGCTGGGCTGGAATAAACACAAGCTGGAATCAAGATTGCCGGGAGAAATATCAATAACCTCAGATATGCGGATGACACCACCCTTATGGCAGAAAGTGAAGAAGAACTAAAGAGCCTCTTGATGAAGGTTAAAGAGGAGAGTGAAAAGGTTGGCTTAAAGCTCAACGTTCAGAAAACTAAGATCATGGCATCTGGTCCCATCATTTCTTGGGAAATAGATGGGGAAACAGTGGAAACAGTGTCAGACTTTATTTTTTTGGGCTCCAAAATCACTGCAGATGGTGATTGCAGCCATGAAATTAAAAGACGCTTACTCCTTGGAAGGAAGGTTATGGCCAACCTAGATAGCATATTTAAAAGCAGAGACATTACTTTGCCAACAAAAGTCCGTCTAGTCAAGGCTATGGTTTTTCCAGTGGTCATGTATGGATGTGAGAGTTGGACGGTGAAGAAAGCTGAGCGCCACAGAATTGATGCTTTTCAACTGTGGTGTTGGAGAAGACTGTTGAGAGTCCCTTGGACTGCAAGGAGATCCAATCAATCCATCCTAAAAGAGATCAATCCTGGGTGTTCATTGGAAGGTCTGATGTTGAAGCTGAAACTCCAATACTTTGGGCACCTCATGCGAAGGGTTGACTCATTGGAAAAGACCCTAATGCTGGGTAGGATTGAGGGCGGGAGGAGAAGGGGACGACAGAGGATGAGATGGTTGGATGGCATCACCGACTCGATGAACATGGGTTTGGGTAGACTCCGGGAGTTGGTGATGGACAGAGAGGCCTGGCGTGCTGCAGTTCATGGGGTCGCAAAGAGTCGGACACGACTGAGCGACTGAACTGAACTGAACCTAGACAACTAGAAATTGGAATTAGATTATTTAAAGTGGAATGGGATTCCCAGGTGGCACTAGTGGTAAACAAAACACCTGTCAATGCAGGAGATGTAGGAGATGAGGGTCCAATCCCTGGGTCAGGAAGATCCCCTGGAGTAGGAAATGGCAACCCATTCCAGCATTCTTGCCTGGGAAATCTCATGGGCAGAGGAGCCTGGCGAGTTACAGTCCACGGAGTCGCAAAGAGTCAGATACATCTGAGCATGTATTTAAAGTGAGGAGAGTACTTCCTAATGGCATAGGCCTCGTGGGACCAGTGGAGGATGTTAGACAGGCAGGAACTGGTTCCTGGGAGCACAGCAGATAACGTGGACGGCAGGGCTCAAAGTAGGAGACAGGTGGCATCGAGGCCAGGTATGGAAGAAATGACCAAGACACTTGTACCTGTTAGGATTCAGTTTGCCTGCACATGCAATTGTGGGAAAACAGTGCTTTAAATAAGATACGAGCTTATCTCGCTTTCACAAAATAATCTGAAGATAGGCAGCCCAGGACCGGTGAGGTTCCCCAGGAGTCAGAGCACAAGGCTCCTCGCACCTCACCGTGTGGTCCTCGCTAGATACTTGGTGTGACACCGCTGGCGCCTGAATCATGGAGTTATGTTCTAGGCAGCAGGTTGATGGGAGGGGTCCCAGAGGGTAGAGTGTGCACTCCACTCAGTTCCATTTATGACTTGTCTAAAATGACCTCATTTGTCCACACCTAGCTGCAAAACAGACTGTAAAATGTATATTTGAGTGGCAGCAGTGTATCCTGCTAAAATTCAGCATGATACTCCTAGGATGGGATAAAAGGGACTTTGGGAAGCAATTTGCAGTGTTGACCCAGGCCTCAAGGGGATGTAGCAATGTGACAGGGATGGAGCTGAGTGCAAAGCCTCCTGTCATTGCTAAAGGGAGTAAGCAAGAAGAGGTTGACTTGTGCAAGTAACAATGATCACAAGGACAAGCCTGCACTTGTGCATTCACTAGTGCACTTGCTTTGCTCCATAAAGATCTGTACATGTACACACGTGTGTACATACATGCACACACACATACTTACATGCCCACGCTACACAATGGATCAAAAATATTGTACAGAGTTCCAAGTAGGTTGGTCACAGAGATTAATAATAAACATGAAGCAATCCTGTCAATTCCAAAATCCAGATGATTCAGCTTTTTTTTCATATAGTAAAACCAGAAACAACTTTAGAAATATTTTTTAGCATAAACTCCAGACTGTATTCCTTACAAAGCTTTTCAAGATCAAGGGAACACTGAATATTCTACTATGCCAAAGGGTTTTGAGGGATTTGGAAATTTTTAAGAGCTAAGATTTCAATATTTGAGGTGATAGCCAACTAAGGATAGCAATTAAATCACTGTTTAAGACACTGTGTGTATCTGTCAGTCAGAGACTGGTCTTCAGATTCCCAAGAGAACAAGTCATTAAAATAAATAGGCCAGTGGGTTCACAGCATCAGCAAAGAACAAACCTATGAAATCTATGACACTGTTAAATTTCCATCTGCTCCATAAGCTGTTGATGATACACGTGAGGTTTTTTGCTGTTTTTTAGTCCTTAAGTTGCGTCCAACTCTTTCTGCAACTCCATGGACTGTAGCCCACCCAGTTCTTCTGTTCATGAGATGTCCCAGGCAAGAACACTGGAGTTCAGAGTTCAGTCGCTCAGTCGTGTCCGACTCTTTGCGACCCCATGAACTGCAGCACGCCAGGCCTCTCTGTCCATCACCAACTCCCGGAGTCCACCCAAACCCATGTCCATCGAGTCGGTGATGCCATCCAACCATCTCATCCTCTGTCGTCCCCTTCTCCTCCCGCCCTCAATCCTACCCAGCATTAGGGTCTTTTCCAATGAGTCAACCCTTCGCATGAGGTGCCCAAAGTATTGGAGTTTCAGCTTCAACATCAGACCTTCCAATGAACACCCAGGATTGATCTCTTTTAGGATGGATTGATTGGATCTCCTTGCAGTCCAAGGGACTCTCAAGAGTCTTCTGCAACACCACAGTTGAAAAGCATCAATTCTGTGGCGCTCAGCTTTCTTCACCGTCCAACTCTCACATCCATACATGACCACTGGAAAAACCATAGCCTTGACTAGACGGACTTTTGTTGGCAAAGTAATGTCTCTGCTTTTAAATATGCTATCTAGGTTGGCCATAACCTTCCTTCCAAGGAGTAAGCGTCTTTTAATTTCATGGCTGCAATCACCATCTGCAGTGATTTTGGAGCCCAAAAAAATAAAGTCTGACACTGTTTCCACTGTTTCCCCATCTATTTCCCAAGAAATGATGGGACCAGATGCCATGATCTTAGTTTTCTGAACGTTGAGCTTTAAGCCAACCTTTTCACTCTCCTCTTTAACCTTCATCAAGAGGCTCTTTAGTTCTTCTTCACTTTCTGCCATAAGGGTGGTGTCATCCGCATATCTGAAGTTATTGATATTTCTCCCGGCAATCTTGATTCCAGCTTGTGTTTATTCCAGCCCAGCGTTTCTCATGATGTACTCTGCATATAAGTTAAATAAGCAAGGTGACAATATACAGCCTTGACGTACTCCTTTTCCTATTTGGAACCAGTCTGTTGTTCCATGTCCAGTTCTAACTGTTGCTTCCTGACCTGCATACAGGTTTCTCAAGAGACAGGTCAGATGGTCTGGTATTCCCATCTCTTTCAGAATTTTCCACAGTTTATTGTGATCCACACAGTCAAAGGCTTTGGCATAGTCAATAAAGCAGAAATAGATGTTTTTCTGGAACTCTCTTGCTTTTTCGATGGTCCAGCAGATGTTGGCAATTTGATCTCTGGTTCCTCTGCCTTTTCTAAAACCAGCTTGAACATCTGAAAGTTCACAGTTCACGTATTGCTGAAGCCTGGCTTGGAGAATTTTCAGCATTACTTTACTAGCATGTGAGGTGAGTGCAATTGTGCGGTAGTTTGAGCATTCTTTGGCATTGCCTTTCTTTGGGATTGGAACGAAGACTGACCTCTTCCAGTCCTGTGGCCACTGCTGAGTTTTCCACATTTGCTGGCATATCGAGTGCAGCACTTTCACAGCATCACCTTTGAGGATTTGAAATAGCTCAACTGGAATTCCATCACATCCACTCGCTTTGTTCGTAGTGATGCTTTCTAAGGCCCACTTGACTTCACATTCCAGGATGTCTGGCTCTAGGTGAGTGATCACACCATCGTGATTATCTGGGTTGTGAAGATCTTTTTTGTACAGTTCTGTGTATTCTTGCCACCTCTTCTTAATATCTTCTGCTTCTGTTAGGTCCATACCATTTCTGTCCTTTATTGAGCCCATCTTTGCATGAAATGTTCCCTCGGTATCTCTAATTTTCTTGAAGAGATCTCTAGTCTTTCCCAATCTGTTGTTTTCCTCTATTCTTTGCATTGATTGCTGAGGAAGGCTTTCTTATCTCTCCTTGCTATTCTTTGGAACTCTGCGTTGAGATGGGAATATCTTTCCTTTTCTCCTTTGCTTTTTGCTTCTCTTCTCTTCCAAGCTATCTGTAAGGCCTCCTCAGACAGCCATTTTGCTTTTTTGCATTTCTTTTCCATGGGGATTTTCTTGATCCCTGTCTCCTGTACAATGTCACGAACCTCTGTCCATAGTTCATCAGGCACTCTATCAGGTCTAGACCCTTAAATCTATTTGTCACTTCCACGGTATACTCATAAGGGATTTGATCTAGGTCATACCTGAATGGTCTAGTGGTTTTCCCTACTTTCTTCAATTTAAGTCTGAATTTGGCAATAAGCAGTTCATGATCCGAGCCACAGTCTGCTCCCGGTCTTGTTTTTGCCGTGGAATCTTCTAGGACCAGGGATTGAACCCGTGTTCCCTGCATTGATAGGCAGATTCTTTACCACCGGGCCACCAGGGACATTTCCTGTTTCCTTTTATAAGAGAATGATACTTAAAACACATGTAGGAGCTAAATATGCTCAGCTGACTATACATGGAAATATATACAGGTAGCCCGAAAGGCGCTAGGCCGGGCTGGGGGCCGGGGGCGGCGGCCGACAGGAGCTAGGCCGGGCCGGAACCCGGGGGCCGGGGGCAGCGGCCGAGAGGGCCTAGGCCGGGCCGGGGGCCGGGGGCGGCGGCCGACAGGGGCTAGGCTGGGCCGGGGGGCCGGGGGCGGCGGCCGACAAGGGCTAGGCCGGGCCCGGGGCTGGGGGCGGTGGCCGACAGGGGCTAGGCCGGGCCGGGGGCCGGGGGCGGCGACCGACAGGGGCTGGGGGGGCCGGGAGCCGGGGGCAGCGGCCGACAGGGGATAGGCCGGGCCGGGGCCCGGGGGCCGGGGGTGGCGGCCGACAGGGGAAACTAGCTAATCTGATCACACGGACCACAGCCTTGTCTATCTCAATGAAACCAAGCCATGCCGTGTGGGGCCATCCAAGACGGATGGGTCATGGTGGAGAGGTCTGACAGATTGTGGTCCACTGGAGAAGGGCATGGCAAACCACTTCAGTATTATTGCCTTGAGAACCCCATGAACAGTATGAAAAGGCAAAAATATAGGACACTGAAAGATGAACTCCCCAGGTCAGTAGGTGCCCAATATACTAATGGAGATCAGTGGAGAAATAACTCCAGAAAGAATAATGGATGGAGTCAAAGCAAAAACAATACCCAACTGTGGATGTGACTGGTGACAGACGCAAAGTCCGATGCTGTAAAGAGCAATATTGCATAGGAACCTGGAATGTTAGGTCCATGAATCAAGGCAAATTGGAAGTGGTCAAACAGGAGATGGCAAGAGTGAACGTCGACATTCTAGGAATCAGCGAACTAAGATGGACTGGAATGGGTGAATTTAACTCAGATGACCATTATATCTACTACTGTGGGCAAGAATCCCTTAGAAGAAATGGAGTAGCCATCATGGTCAACAAAAGAGTCCAAAATGCAGTACTTGGATGCAATCTCAAAAATGATAGAATGATCTCTGTTCGTTTCCAAGGCAAACCATTCAATATCACGGTAATCCAAGTCTATGCCCCAACCAGTAATGCTGAAGTAGCTGAAGTTGAACAATTCTATGAAGACCTACAAGACCTTTTAGACCTAACACCCAAAAAAGATGTCCTTTTCATTATAGGGGACTGGAATGCAAAAGTAGGAAGTCAAGAAACACCTTGCGTAACAGGCAAGTTTGGCCTTGGAGTACAGAATGAAGCAGGGCAAAGGCTAATAGAGTTTTGCCACGAGAACGCACTGGTAATAGCAAACACCCTATTCCAACAACACAAGAAAAGACTCTACACGTGGACATCACCAGATGGTCAACACCGAAATCAGATCGATTATATTCTTTGCAGCCAAAGATGGAGAAGCTCTATACAGTCAGCAAAAACAACACCAGGAGCAGACTGTGGCTCGGATCATGAACTGCTTATTGCCAAATTCAGATTTAAATTGAAGAAAGTAGGGAAAACCACTAGACCATTCAGGTATGACCTAGATCAAATCCCTTATGAGTATACCGTGGAAGAACACTGGAGGGGGTTGCCATTTTCTTGTCCAGGGGATCTTCTTCCACTCAGGGATCGAACCTGTATCTCCTGCATTGCAGCAGATTCTTCACCGCTGAGACACATTTGGTTATCCAGGCTGTGTTTCAAAATGATATGTGTTGTTGAGACTGTTAATCATTTGCAGACTCACTTGGTGAGGACGACACAAGCCAGGTGCAAGGCAGCAGATGCAGTCTCCAGTTTACCAGGTTCCTGTCACAGCTAGTTCCCATTATGGCAGCCTGGTGCTCAAAATCTGCTCCCAGCTGGACAAACGTATGCTGGATGGCTTCATGTTTCTCAGGCTCATATATTATACCTAGCAGGTTGCTGGATAAATTAGTTTATTCCTGATCTGCAAGAATCATTTGGAATTGTCTCTGGACCTCCGTGTCAAAACCTTTAAGTGCTAGAAACTAAACCAGGATGAAACTCACAGGCTTGCCAGGACCATGACAGCCTTCTGCATTAGATGCTAATATATTATAAAGTATGTGCTAATGAATTACAAGTGGTGTCACAGTCTCTGCACCTTGTCATATTAATTCAAGATTTCAGAATTTCAAAATACATTTTCAATATGATTCAAGTGTATAAATATTAAGGAGGCATTAACCTTTATCAAAATGATTTTTTCTTGTGTTGAAAAGATCAAAATTTAACATAACAGGGCATACAATTTGACTGTGCTGTAAAGTGGCTGATGAGGAGAACTGTATCAGTCCCCAACTTATTCACATGAGGACTGTGAGACCTTTCATTTGCAGTTTTTTTTTTTTGTGGGGGCAGGGAATGGCAGGAGTGGGGATGGAAATTGGGGGAGAAAGAGAAATATTGCAAGTAGTGAGAAAAGAGTAAATTGAAGGATGTCAGTTCTTTAATTAACACGCTGCTTGTCATCTTTAGCACAAAGAATCACAAAACCCTGCAGGCACTAAATAAAATGAGCTTTTGAGAGGTTTCTCATCTTTGGCAACCTACAGCGCTTGTGTCAATTTGGAGTCACTGATGCAAACATTTTGTTCAAATACATTATTATTTGCTAGCTGCATGACATCCACAAGAATGGTTTCAAGGTCAAGTGAATATTTTGATAAGCCAGAGTGTCGGTTCTATGAACTGGGCTTCTTGAGGTTGATCAGGGACTTGAAGCAAACTGGAGCTTAACCTCAAGTCCCCGGACCATCGACACACTAATACCGCCATCGGTTCCCTTTTTTTTAAAAAAAGAAAAAACAGCACTTTCGCTCCAGCAAGATTTGCAACCAGAGTCAATCAGTTCTAGCCACAGGGAAGCCCCGACCAGGAGGAAATAAAACAGAAGTCCTTAGTTTTGTCTTACCTTTTCAGAATCTTCATTTTCAGGGGCAAATGTTTTGGGCAGCTTTATGACCACTGCATCGCTCCCCACACCATTGGGGCAGCAATCACATTGAACCTGTTTACTGCCATGTACCCATTTTCTGTCTCAGTGCCCGACACATAGCAAGTACTCAGTAAATATTTGTTGAATAAAAAAAGAAATTCAAAGGTCACATTATTAAAACTATCTCTTCAAGCTAACTTAGGAAACATTACAGGGAGTTTTAAGCAGTAATTATAATCTCATATTTTTGACTCATTTCCCATAAACTTCTTAAGGGACTTGTGAAATTCTAATATTCTAACTTCTCATTTTTTAAATAATTTTTGTTTGTGCTTGTGGTTGTTGTTGTTGTTCAGTCTTTAAGTCCTGTTCAACTGTTTGCTACCCCGTGGATGGTAGCATGTCAGGCTCCTCCTCTACTCCTCCTCCTGGAGTTTGCTCAAGTTCATGTCCATTGAGTCATTGATGCCATCCAACCATCTCATTCTCTGTTGTCCCCTTCTCCTCCTGCCTTCAATCTTTCCCAGCATCAGGGTCTTTTCCAATGAGTCAGCTCTTTGAATCAGGTGGCCAAAGTATTAGAACCTCAGCATCAGTCCTTCCAATGAATATTCAGGGTTGATTTTCTTTAGGATGGACTGATTTGATCTCCTTGCTGTCCAAGGGACTCTCAAGAGTCTTCCCCAGCACCACAATTTGAAAGCATCAGTTCTTTGGTGCTCAGCCTTCATTACAGTCCAACTCTCACGTCCGTATATGACTACTGGAAAAACCATAGATTTCACTATATGGACCTTTGTTGGCAAAGTGATGTCTCTGCTTTTTAATACACTGTCTTGCTTTGTCATAGCTGTCCTTCAAGGAGCAGGAGTCTTCAATTGTGCTTGTAGATTTACATGCAAACAGATAACTGAAGTATTTGTCAAGTCAAAATTGTAGAAAATGAGTCCAAATTATAGGCACTTTCTGTATTAAAACACACCCTCCTCAAAAAAGATGTACTCTTTGGGAAATAACATCATGGTTGGACATTTTGAATTGTGATTACATAGACAATTCTAACAGTACATCACCCCATGGAAGAATTTTATCTAACATTTTCATCTCTTTCATTGGGAAGGGAAGTCCTTTCATGAAAACAACTTACAGAGAAGCCACTACGGGACATCGTTAGTGTGTCATAGCATTGGAAACCTGTCCTCCATCATACTGAACAATACCTTAATATGGGTATCTTAGGTTGAACTCTGTAGAGTTCCCATGGGTTTATTTGGGAGAAAAGGGAGAGAGCTAAGCAATGAGCTCCCTCTAACTAAAAAGGCAGTGGGACTTCCTTTCTCCATTCCCAACTACTGTCATCGCTAATCAAGTCGGTTTCATATTGTCATTTGCTGGATACTTCCTAACGTGAATGTTTAATACTTAATTTAGTTTTTAAATGGTTGCTGTGGCACTGACTGCTTGCTATTGCTGCATATGTTATACAAATGAAAATAAGTTATACAAACATGTTATAAAAGATGGTCTTCGTGTATTGACCCATGGGGTGTTATCACTTCACTACAGGTCAAGATCTATTAGTTAAAAAGCCTACTAGCATCAAGCTCAAAATTTTATACACCCAGTTACTTTAAAAATAGTCCCAGTAAGCAGATTTTGGGGCTTCCCTTGTAGCTCAGTCAGTAAAGAATCTGCCTACAATGCAGGAGACCCAGGTTCGATCCCTGAGTGGGGAAGATCCCCTGGAGAAGGAAATATCAACCCACTCCAGTATTCTTGCCTGGAAAATCCCATGGGCCTAGGAGGCAGGATATAATCCATGGGGTTGCAAGAGTTGGACACAACTTAGTGACTAAACCACCACCAAGCAGATTTTTAGCCTTTTAAAACCTGATTGCTTGTATACCCTGTGATACCTTACCCAATATCTGTTGTCATGATAAGCTAGAGCCCAGTGGTTAGAAGATCACAAGCTGCAGCAGGAAAGGGCAGGAAGAATTGCAAGATAAGCATTGAAATACATGCATTACCACATATAAAATGGATAGCTAAGGGAAGTTGCTATATAACATAGGGAGCTCAACCTGGTGGTCTGCAATGACCCAGAGGGGCAGGATGGGGTGGGAGGTAGGAGGGAGATTCAAGAGGGAGGGAGCATATATATACCTGTGGCTGATTCATGTTGACCAATGAATCAACATGTAAACCAATACAACCAATACAACATTGTAAAGCAATTTTTGTTGTTCCTTGTTCAGTCACTCAATCATGTCCGACTCTTTGTGACCCCATGGATGGCAGCACTCCAGGCTTCCCTGTCCTTCACTATCACCTGGAGTTTGCTCAAACTCAGGTCTATTATAAAGTCAGTGATGCCATCCAACCATCTCATCTTCTGTCACCCCCTTCGCGTCCTACCTTCAATCTTTCCCAGCATCAGGGTCTTTTCCAGTAAGTCAGCTCTTTGCATCAGGTGGCCAAAGGATTGGAGCTTCAGCTTCAGCAACAGTCCTTCGAATGAATATTCAAGGTTGATTCCCTTTAGGATTGACTGATTTGATCTCATTGTAGTCCAAGAGACTGTCAAAAGTCTTCTCCATACCACAGTTCAAAAGCATCAATTCTTTGGCACTCTGCCTTCATTATAGTCCAACTCTCACATCTGTACACGACTACTGGAAAAACCATAGCTTTGACTCTATGGACCTCAGTTGGTAAAATGATGTCTCTGCTTTTTAATGCACTGTCTAGGTTTGTCATAGCTTTTTGTCCAAGGAGCAAGCCTTGTCTTTTAATTCATGGCTGCAGACACCATCCGCAGTGATTTTGGAGCCCAAGAAAATAAAGTCTGTCACTATTTCCATTGTTTCCCCATCTATTTGCCATGAAGTGATGGGAAGTAACGGGATAAAGCAATTATCCTCCAGTTAAAAATAAATACATTAAAAAAAAAGATCCCAAGCTGCTATGGCCCTTCGGGGCTCTCTGACCCAGAGACTTATCACCTCTCCTACTATCTTCTCTTCTGAGGTCCCTTGTCCTCATCACCCCCCCACACACACACACACACACTGTAGACTCTCAACTTTCTCCAACACCAATGGACTTCTCTTCTCACACAATCTTGCTAAAGTACTACCCATGTGGGTTTGTGCTAAGTGGCTTCAGTTGAGTCCGACTCTGTGTGACCCCATGTACTGTAGCCTGTCAGACTTCTCTGTCCATGGGATTCTCCAAGAAGAATACTGGAGTGGGTTGCCATTTCCTCCTCCAGGGATCTTCCCAACCCAGGGATTGAAACAGCATCTCTTACATCTCCTGCACTGGTGCCCCCTGGGAAGCCCGTGTGAGAACAGAGCAGGAAGACAGCAATCTGTAATAAGAAGTGGGTCTCACCAGACACCAAGTCTGCCAGTTCCTTGATCAAGGACTTCTCAGACTTCAAAACTGTGAGAAATCAAAGTTTGTTGTTGAAGCTACCCAGTTTGTGATACTTTTGTTACAGCATCCCAAACGAACTAAGACAACAGTCATCACAGGAGAAGGATCACAGCTGAAGCTCAGGGAAGTGGAAGCAGGAAGGATAACTGGGGAACAGCAAACATCAGTGGGTTATGTCATACAATGCATGAAGACAAAGATACGGAGAAAAGTTTGGAAATTGTATTTGGGTCACATTAGAACTAAGCCATTAAACAGCAGGGCCCTGAATACCATTGACTTTGGCAGGTGATAAAGGGTCCCTAAAGGCTCTTGAGTGAGACAGTGATGTGATGGGAGCTGTGTGCCTGTAGGATGTATCTGGAAACAGTGTGAAGATTGGACCGGAGACAGGAAAGACAGGAGATTAAAATGATACCACTTCAGCGGCTTTGTAGCAACCCAGCAAGATAATGAAAGTCTGAACTAAAGTGGTGGAGGGGGAAGAGACAAGAAATGTTCAGGAGGTTATTGATTATTTCTCCAACTGTAATACAGATGATGCTATCCTAAGTGTCTCATTCTGGTCTATTTTTGTCATTATTGCTATAGGTAGCCAGATACAAAGTGGCATTGCTTATAGCATGATCATATTTCTTCACATTGAGCACATCAAAATACTCACACAGACATCTTGAGCTTCCCAGAAATACATAGTGTGTAGGTAATTTACCAAAAGGATAGAACTGGATACTCTAATAGAATAAAAACAAAATGGTTAACTAAAGAGCCTTGTTGGCTGGAAACAGCAATTTCCCATAAAGACATGTATTTAATTAAAAATGAAGTTTATAAGTTCATGTGTGGATTTGGTATCTTTCTATAAAATACATTTGCATTTTTCAAAATACTTGTCTCATAAATTAATAAAATATAAGTTAACTATTTTGTTGGGAAGGAAATAATCAAGCATAGTGGGTTTCTGCAATACATCTGAAGCAATTATCTCAAGTAATTTTAATTGCCTAGGTACTGCCAACAGGGCACAGGCAATTGGGACATTAAAATTGGAGGTATAATGGAAAATTATTTTAGAAGTTACTTTCAGATGCTTTTGTCTGTTATTTCTGTGGAGTGTCTGCCTCTCTGGCATTTCTTTTACCTCTTCCTTTTTATCCAAGTACTGAGCAGTCCTTTAGCTCTTGAAAGTCACTTGGAAGAAACAAGTGACCTTTGCTATTCTGATTATTGTTTTCCATCACCATATGTTGCCATTTCCACAGGGAATGGTTTAGCACTCATGATCTGAAACAGGGAATCTGTAGAAGATCACTAGCTTTTGTTGTTAACAAAAACTCTAACTCAAATTGGCTAAAATATCAATAATAAGGATAATTATTTTCTGTTGGAACAAGAAGTCTAAAAGGAGAGCAATCCCAGCCATATCATGATAAGTTTCCAAGTCTCAGCTTCGCCTCCTCCACAGGTTGGTATTGTCCTCAGGATGTTTTTCCTCATGATCACAACAAGGCTGCCAGTAGCAACTACCACAACACATTTCCTTTCTCATACCAAACAGGTGAAATAGAGAGGGAACCTCTTTGTCTTTTGATATAACTGGGCTAATTTAGGACGTAAGCTCAACTTGAAATAATAAGACCAGAATATTTTCCCGATTAGCTCAAACCTTAATTCTTAATTCAGTCATTGATAAGAGGGTAAAAGTACTATGATTGGATTATACTAACCAGGATCCATGTCAGGAACTAGAGATGGGATGAAGGGATGAATACCTCCCCTCAAATTCCTGAAAGCTATGTTCTAGGAGTGGAAGAAGTTGGAGGAGGGGAGAGATGAATGCTGGTGCAAAAGATGTTAAAAATGCATTATCAACCGAGGCAACCATACAATCATGAGTCGCAAAACTGATTACTCTACAGAAATGTTAATGTAGGTGGCAGAGGTGGCGGAGAACTGATTAGATGAGTCACTCCTATCAAGGACTTAAATGGTTAGATGGTTGATATTGAGAGGGGATTTAGTGTGAAGGATTTTTTAAGAGATGTGTTATGAGTGTTATGAGTTATGTGTTATGAGTGTGTTATGAGTCCCCCGTCCTAAGGGGGAAGAGTGTCTCCTCCTATGGGTAGAAAGTCACCTGCACTTCAATTAACAATGAATGTTTCCTGCCATCAAGCTGTCAGCCTTTGCTGGGATACCATCCCCCTACCCAGCCCACTCCACGGTGTGCCCTGGAGGGAATTCTGATGGAGAAAAATGCATATTATCCCTAGATAGTAAAGATGCATATCAAATGAATAATTTCAATGAGCCTAGGCTCTTGAATTTTCCTATACTTAGAAAAGCACTAAAATTATTAACTTGAGATATCTGTTTTTTGTGGTTAGAAGTATTCTTTTGATGTTCAACTACATTTTTTTTTTCCTGCAAAAACTCCTATATTGCCTACATTCTCTCCCTTACCTCATTGGAATAGTTCCTCAGATCTATCTGAAAGCTTATCCCCCGGGTATAGTCCTCAGTAAGGTCTCAGAATAAATAGGTTGTGTGGATCTTTTCTTTTTTTTTTTTTTTTGTCAACACCTAACACAGACTAAGAAGGGCCTCAAGGGAATCGTTTGGGTAGCTTACTGTTTCCCCTGCAGTTAGAGAATCAGTATGGATATTGCTTGACTCCTCCTGGAAATCCAAAGGCTGGAGATGGGCTGGCAAACTGTTCTGGTGGCAGGAAGGAGGGTTGCTGCTATGCTATGATAGACCTGCGCTCACAGAGTTTGGGGGATAGGAAATGTATGAACTGGAGAGTCAGGGGGAGAACCACCTTTGATGCTTTCCATTAGGATCAGCAGAGGAACCAAGAGACCTTAACAGAAATGATACTGAGGTGGATCACCATTCCCTAGAGTTTGCAGAGGAAGGAGTTGCAGAAATAGCACAAGTTTGTCCAGATAGGAGAAACCGCAGGTCAACAACTATTGTGATGTCAAGGTCTGTAAAGAACCTCCAACAACGAGTACACTTGAAACGTCGGCCAGACACAGAAAGTGTGAAGCTGTGTTATAAAGTGCTGGTCAAATGAGAACTCTCCTCTCCCCCTTCTTGTCTAGCCTCTGTAATCCCCATTCTCCAAAAAGATCGTACACTGGAAAACAAACCAGATAAAGAAGAACAAGGAAGGAAAGAAGGGCCATACACGGAACCCCCTGCAATCGGCCAGCCCACAGCAGGACCTGGCTTTGTTGACTTTAAATCACTTTTAGAGGACACTGTATTTTTTATTATGGATTAATTAATTTTGGCTGCCCTGGGACTTCACTGCTGCACATGGGTCTCTCTAGCTGTGTCTGGGGTGGGGGCATGCAGTCTTCTCACTGCCTGGCTTCTCTTGTTGCAGAGCCCGGGTGCTAGGACACACTGGCTTCAGGAGTTTTGGCCTGTGGGCTTAATAGTTGTGCAGCACAGGTTTAGCTGCCCAGAGGCATGTGGGATCTTCCCAGAGCAAGAATCAAACCTGTATCCCTTGTACTGGCAGGTGAATGGACCTGGACCACCAGGGAAGTCCCTAGTGAATATTTTAAATGACTGAATCGACACATCTTTGCACTTTAAAGTGACTTTTGAACCTTGTTTGAGTTACAGGAGATTCTCCAAATCATGTTCTCCAAGCGTTTTCACCCTGGAACCACTTTATGTTGGCCACAACCTGCATGAGCAAAAGGGACCTTCTGCGCTATGCCTTCAATGTCCAGGAAGCTAGTGACTGGACTGTAGGACCTTTGCTGTAGCTGCCACAAGAAAGCAAGTGCTTTGACAACAGTGCTCGCAAAAAGCAGCAAGTGTGGCCTCTTATGCATCATCATGTCACTTCCTCCCAAATCCGGCCCGGGGCCATCTGCTGGGAGTATCTAGATCAGGGGAGCCTGGGGTGTCCTCTTAGCTTTCCTAGGCTCCAGTGGTAGGCAAACACATTCCTGTCAAGTGTCTGCGTGGAATCGAGGAAATCAGCCTACAGGATCTGCCGCTGTGCCCTCACCACATGCCTGGTAGTCTGTGTCCTGAGTAGTTTCACTACATGAATGTGTCTGCTAAAGAGACAGGGTTCATAAAAAATTGCTTCATAGCTTCACCCTGCACTTGGAAGCCAACTGCTCACTGCCATCCAAAAATGAGCTCCAGAGCCAGATGACACCAGGTGAGACCCCTCACTCTCTCCTGCCAAGTGGCCACACTTCTCCTGGAGTTTCCTTTTCCTTGAGAAATGAAGCTTCTCCCCACAGGTCTCTTCAGAAACTGTTCACATCTTACCCATTCTCTGGGGTCTCCCTGAAGGCCACCTCTCCCAGAAGCCTTTCCTTAGCTTTCCAGGCTCCTCTGAGTTCTCTCTTTTTCTGTAAATTTCTCGCACTTCCTGTCCAGGACAACATTATATGGTATTATTATATAAGCCTGAGATTCGTTTGCTAATTCATTCATTCAACAGATGTTTAAGGAGTCCATACAACGTGCTTTGTTGGATGCCTGGTGGTGAACAAGACAGGCATGGTCCCTGTCTTCTTAAAGCTTACAGACTACTGTGGAGGAAACGACATTAAACTCGTAAACAACATGTAAATATAGAATTACAGGCTGCCATCAAAGCTATGAAAGAAAGCTTTTAGATGTACCGAGAGAGTAAATCAGTGGTCTGTCTTAAGCTGAGTGGTCAAAGAAGGTGTCCCTGAGGAAGTGAAATCTGAAATAAGAGGTCTAAGTAGGGACTAGCCAGGTGAACAGGGGGAGAAAAAATATTCCAGGCACAAGGAACCATACGTTTAAAGACTTTGAGTCAGGAAGAGATGAAAGCACCTTAGGAACTGAGAGGACAGTATGTTTGGGACATTGTGGCAGGGTGCAGGTGTCAGGAGTGAATTTATGTTAGAAATATAATCTGATCACTGGACTTCCCTGGTGGCTCAGCAATAAAGAATCTACCTGCAATGCAGGAGCTGCAGGAGACATGGATTTGATCCCTGGGTAGGGAAGATCCCCTGGAGGAGGGCATGGCAACCCACCAGTATTCTTGCCAGAAGAATTCCATAGACAGAGGAGTCTGGGTGGCTACAGTCCATGGGGTCGAAAGAGTTGGACACAACTGAAGTGACTTGGCATGCATGCACGCATAACCTGATGACATGGGTCTTTCCTTGTTGTGTTAGGAACTCTGGACTTAAAGCTAAGGATATTGGAAATTTTTTGCAAGAAATTATAGCAGAGAGATAATATGACCCAATTAAAGTTTTAAAAGAATGCCCTTGTTCCTCAATGGAAAATGGATTTCAGGAGAACAAGAGTAGAAAAAGAGGAAATTAGCTAGGGAGCAATTACAAAAGCCCAGATGAGAAGTCATAGTGTTTGGCCACTAATGGTGGTTGCAGGGGAGATGGAAAGAATGGTTGATAACTGAGATTCATAAGCTTTGTGTCTTTGCTGCATGCCAAGCATCTGGCTTAGTGAAAAACCCGTAGTTCTACTCAGTAAGTAAATATAATAAATCAACACAGTAATTAGTTAATTAATTACATGCTGTTTTAACCTTTTAAAAAGAGAAACTGATCTATATTGTTAACTGGATCAAACATTTTGCAGCAGCTGAGAAAGCAATTATGTAGACACATAGTCAATCTGGTTTGTTTATTAAGAGTCAGTCTGGTTACTTTGGCCATATTAACAACTGAATAATATAGACCATATGGTTATCCAGAGTTCTGTTTAGTCACTGTAAGTCCAAGATGATATCAATTCTGTTTCAGTTGTTTTCACTGTTCAATAGATAGTGCTTTGAATGCACAACTTGGAATTTTATAGTATGTAAGGGTGATCCCTAAATATTTTTTATGCCATAAACCAATGTGTTGTTTTTTTTCAAATATTGGGGGAACTGCTTAATGTGCTCCCTTTTAGGTTGTTAGGAATGTGTATTAGAACAAACAAATAACTGCTCGCACAGCAAGGGTTCTTAACTGCAAGCAATAGAAGCTAATTCTGTCGGGCTTAAGGAGGAAAGAATTTATGATGGAGTTTTGTGTGGTTCACAGAATCACCAGGAGGCTGGATTCTTGGAGCCAGGTTATCAAGAACATTGTTCAAATCTTTGGTGTGATGAAGACCCCCAGAGCCCCTACAGCCCTTTTAAGGAGTAGACACCACAGCTTAACCATGAAGATCACCTGTGCTGCAGCTGGGAGGTCCAAGAACTGACACATGGCTTGAAGCAGACATAGCCACTGCTGATGCTGGGCAGTCCTTGCTTCATAATGCTCTTCTGGTTCAAAGACAGATGTGAACTTACCATTCATGAAGCAAAGTTCAGGGGCTTGTTTCCTCACTACAAGGAAGATGGGAAAGTGAGCTTCCAGGGCTGGAGGTAGGCAGAGGTTCCTGCTGAGTTCTGTAAAGTGCAGGATTTTCCAAATGTAGGAATAAGGTTTGGTTATTAGGATCCTAAAGAGAGTGATAACTGCCATTTATTATCCCCATCATTTCATAAGAGAAAAATAAAACATTTAGTTCTCAAAAGTAAAAGGGGATAAATTACAGTATATAGAATAGCCTATGAATGGAATAAAGTTTTTTTTAATAGATGAGTCACAGTATTGTCCTTATTGCTTTCTTATCATTGTTGTTGTTTAATTGCTAAGTCACGGCTCACTCTTTGCGATCCCATGGACTGTGCAATCCCATGGACTATAATCCGCCAGGCTCCTCTGTTCATTGACTTCCCCAGGTAAGAATACTGGAGTGTGTTGCCATTCTCTTCTCCAGGGAATTTTCCCAACCCAGGGATTAAACCTGGGTCTCCTGCATTCATTTCAGTTCAGTCGCTCAGGTGTGTCTAACTCTTTGTGACCCCATGGATAGCAGCACACCAGGCTTCCCTGTCCATCACAAACTCCCACAGCTTGCTCAAACTCATATTCATTGAATCGGTGATGCCATCCAACCATCTCATCCTCTTGTCCCCTTCTCCTCCTGCCTTCAATCTTGCCCAGCATCAGGGTCTTTTCAAATGAGTCAGTTCTTCACATCAGGTGGCCAAAGGATTGAAGTTTCAGCTTCAATATCAGTCCTTCAATGAATATTCATGATTGATCTCCTTTAGGATGGACTGGTTGGATCTCCTTTCAGTCCAAGGGACTCTCAAGAGTCTTCTCCAACACCACAGTTCAAAAGTATCAATTCTTCAGTGCTCATCTTTCTTTATAATCCAACTCTCACATCCATACATGACTACTGGAAAAACCACGGCTTTGACTAGATGGACATTTGTTGGCAAAGTAATGTCTCTTCTTTCTAATGTGCTGTCTAGGCTGATCATAGCTTTTCTTCCAAGGATCAGTTCAGTTCAGTTGCTCAGTCATGTCCGACTCTTTGAGACCCCATGAATCACAGCACGCCAGGCCTCCCTGCCCATCACCAACTCCCATAGTCTACACAAACCCATGTCCATTGAATTGGTGATGCCATCCAGCCATCTCATCCTCTGTTGTCCCCTTCTCCTCCTGCCCCCAATCCTTCCAGCATCAGGGTCTTTTCCAATGAGTCAGCTCTTTGCATCAGGTGGCCAAAGTATTGGAGTTTCAGCTTCAACATCAGTCCTTCCAATGAACACCTAGGACTGATCTCCTTTAGGATGGACTGGTTGGATTTCCTTGCAGTCCAAGGGACTCTCAAGAGTCTTCTCCAACACCACAGTTCAAAACCATTAATTCTGCGGCACTCAGCTTTTTCACTGTTCAACTCTCACATCCATACATGACCACTGGAAAAACCATAGCCTTGACTAGACGGACCTTTGTTGGCAAAGTAATGTCTCTGCTTTTAAATATGCTATCTAGGTTGGTCATCACGTTCCTTTCAAGGAGTAAGCATCTTTTAATTTCATGGCTGCAATCACCATCTGCAGTGATTTTGGAGCCCAGAAAAATAAAGTCTGACACTGTTTCCACTGTTTCCCCATCTATTTCCCATGAAGTGATGGGACTGGATGCCATGATCTTAGTTTTCTGAATGTTGAGTTAAGCCAACTTTTTCACTATCTTCTTTCACTTTCATAAAGAGGCTCTTTAGTTCTTCTTCACTTTCTGCCATAAGGGTCATGTCATCTGCATATCTGAGGTTATTGATATTTCTCCTGGCAATCTTGATTCCAGCTTGTGTTTCTTCCAGCCCAGCGTTTCTCATGATGTACTCTGCATATAAGTTAAATAAGCAGGGTGACAATATACAGCCTTGTATACAAGGGTATACAGCCTTGCATGCCCTACAATATAATCCTTTTCCTATTTGGAACCAGTCTGTTGTTCCATGTCCAGTTCTAACTGTTGCTTCCTGACCTGCATACAGGTTTCTCAAGAGACAGGTCAGACGGTCTGGTATTCCCATCTCTTTCAGAATTTTCCACAGTTTCTTGTGATCCACACAGTCAAAGGCTTTGGCATAGTCAATAAAGCAGAAATAGATGTTTTTCTGGAACTCTCTTGCTTTTTCGATGATCCAGCGGATGTTGGCAATTTGATATCTGGCTCCTCTGCCTTTTCTAACTCCAGCTTGAACATCTGGACGTTCACAGTTCATGTATTGCTGAAGCCTGGCTTGGAGAATTTTGAGCATTACTTTACTAGCGTGTGAGATGAGTGCAATTGTGCGGTAGTTCGAGCATTCTTTGGCATTGCCTTTCTTTGGGATTGGAATCAAAACTGACCTTTTCCAGTCCTGTGGCCACTGCTGAGTTTTCCAAATTTGCTGACATATTGAGTACGGTACTTTCACAGCATCATCTTTCAGGGTTTGAAATAGCTCAACTGGGATTCCACCACCTCCACTATCTTTGTTCGTAGTGATGCTTCCTAAGGTCCACTTGACTTCACATTCCAGGATGTCTGGCTCTAGGTGAGTGACCACACCATCGTGATTATCTGGGTTGTGAAGATCTTTTTTGTACAGTTCTTCTGAGCAAGCGTCTTTTAATTTCATGGCTGCAGTCACCATCTGCAGTAGATTTGGAGCCCCCCAAAATAAAGTCTTTCACTGTTTCCATTGTTTCCCCATCTATTTGCCATGAAGTGATGGGACCAGATGCCATGATCTTAGTTTTATGAATGTTGAGTTTTGAGTCAACTTTTTCACTCTCCTGTTTCACTTTCATCAAGAGGCTCTTTAGTTCCTCTTCACTTTCTGCCATAAGAGTGGTGTCATCTGCGTATCTGAGGTTATTGATTTTTCTCCTGGCAATCTTGATTCCAGCTTGTGCTTTATTCAGCCTGGCTTTTTGCTTGATGTACTCTGCATAAGTTAAATAAGCAGGGTGACAATATACAGCCTTGACGAACTCCTTTCCCGATTTGGAACCACCAGTCTGTTGTTCCATGTCCAGTTCTAACTGTTGCTACCTGACCTGCATACAGATTTCTCAGGAGGCAGATAAGGTGGTCTGGTACTCTCATCTCTTGAAGAATTTTCCACAGTTCGTTGTGATCCAGAGAGTTAAAGGCTTTGGCATAGTCAATAAAAAAGAAATAGATATTTTTCTAGAACTCTCTTGCTTTCTTGATGATCCAATGGATGTTTGCAATTTGATCTCTGGTTCCTCTGCCTTTTCTAAAACCAGCTTGAACATCTGGAATTTCACGATTCATGTACTGTTGAAGCCTGGCTTGGAGAATTTTGAGCATTCTTTGCTAGTGTGTGAGATGACTGCATGGGCACTCCTGCATTGGCAGGCAGATTCTTTACCACTGAGCTACCTGGGAAGCCCAACAGGAAAACTTTGCCTGAGACAGCTTGATCCACAGAACAATTTGATCCACAGAACAATTTGATCCACAGAATTCATGTATATAGACAACTTAGGCTTTGTTAACAAACTTGGTCTTTGCATTTCAGCTCTACCACTTACTAAGCAGTTATATAATCTTAGGTAAGTTAGATCTGAGATTCAGGGTCATCCTTTGTAAAATGCAGATAATAGTTCCAAACTTTGAGATTGCTGGGGGATTGTACGTATAATGTATGTAAATGTTTAACAGGACCTAGAAAGGCCCAGAGGTAGGTATTCCTCTTCTGTTCTTCCCATTTTTTGCTGGAAGGAGTCAGCATCCTGCACTAGAACCTGAACCTGTTAGCCCTTCCAGGCGTGGACCGAGGTAGGGTTGTTTGTTGTTGAGATCGTAGCACAATGGCTACATAATAAGTGCTCAGTGACTGCTTGCCAAATAGACAAGCAGCTCTTAAATCATTACTAATTATGTGAAGTAATAATGCAAGACACATGACATCATTCTTGGCACAGAGCAGGTATTAAGTATAAATTTGAGTTCACGACTTCCATTTCCAGTAATAATCAATGAGTTTCTTAGGACCAATCTTTCTCCTAGAATTTTTTTCAATGTGGTAAAATACATATAATGTAAAACTTACCATCTAAAGCATTTTTAAATGTATATACATTTCAGTGTATTAAGTATATTCACATCATTGTGTAATCATCACCATCATCCATTTCCAGAATTTTTTTTTCTAACTTTAAAATTTTATTTTTTTTAGGGATGTCCCTGGTGGTCCAGTGGAGAAGGCAATGGCAACCCACTCCAGTACTCTTGCCTAGAAAATCCCATGGACGGAGGAGCCTGGTGGGCTGCAGTCCATGGGATCGCTACGAGTCGGACACGACTGAACGACTTCACTTTCACTTTCCACTTTCATGCATTGGAGAAGGAAATGGCAACCCACTCCAGTGTTCTTGCCTGGAGAATCCCAGGAACGGAGGAGCCTGGTGGGCTGCCGTCTATGGGGTCGCACAGAGTTGGACACGACTGAAGCGACTTAGCTGCAGCAGCAGCAGCTGGTGGTTCAGTGGTTAAGACTCTGCACTGCCAATGCAGGGGGCACAGTTTCAATCCCTGGTTGGGGAACTAAGACCCCGCATGCATGTGGCACAGTAAAAAAGTACCATTATATTTTAGAGAAATTTTAGGTTTATAATAAACTTTAAAGGAAGGTGCAGAGATTTCTTATAAACTTCCTGCCCACATACACGCATAGCCTCTCCCATTATCAGCATCACTCACCAGAATGGTACGTTTCCTACCAAGGATGAACCTACATTACCTCCAAAGCCCTTAGGGTTTACCTTGGGATTCACCCTTGTGTTGTATATTCTAAGGGTATGGACAAGTATATCATTACATATACCCACCATTATACTATACAGAGTGTTTTCACTGCCCCCAAAAGTCCTCTGTGCTCTGCTTATCATCTCTTCCCTTCACCCACTCCCCCCCACCCTCTTCAGCCACTGACCTTTTCACTGTCTCCAGTGTTTTGCCTTTTCCAGAATGTCATGTAGTTTGAATAACACAGTATGTTCCTTTCTTAGATTGGCTTCTTTCACTTAGTAATATGTATTTAAGATTTCTCTGTGTCTTTTTATGTCTCAGTTAACTCGTATCTTTTTAGCATTAAGTAATATTCCAATATCTAGACACATCATAGTTTATCTACCATTTATCTACCAAAGGATATCTTGGTTGCTTCCCAGTTTTCACGATTATGAATAAACTTCTGTAAATATCAACGTGCATGGTTTTATCTGAATGTAAGTTTTCAGCTACTTGAGGTAAATACTGAGGAACATGATTGCCAGACCATATGTAAGAGTATGTTTAGTTTTATAAGAAACCTCTGAACATTCCACCCAAGTGGCTGTACCATTAGCAATAAATGAGAGTTCCTTTTTCTTCAACTCTTTGCCATTTGGTGTTGTCAGTGTTCTGGATTTCAGCTACTCTAACAGGTATGTGGTGGTGTCTAGCTGTAATTTGCATTTCCCTGATGACATGTGTGGAGCATCTTTTCATATGCTTATTTGTCATCTTCTTCATTGAGGTGTTTGTTAAGGTGTTTAATTCATTTTTAAATTGGATTGTCTGTTCTCTTATTGTTGAGCTTTAAGAATTTTTTGGATAACTGTCTTTATCAGGTGTGTCTTTTGCAAATATTTTCTCCCTATTGTGTCTTGTCTTCTGTTCTTGATATTGTCTTTCACAGAGCAGAAGTTTTAAAATTTAACTAAGTTAAGCTTATCAATTATTCCATTGATCATGCCTTTGGTGTTGAATCTAAAAAGATAGCACCATACACAAATCATATAGATTTTCTCCTATATTTTTTCTAGGAGATTAATATTTTTGCATTTTACATTTAGGTCTGTCTGCTATCCATTTTTGAGTTAATTTTTCTGAAGGGTATAAGGTGTGTATCTAGATTCATTTTTTTGCATGTGGATGTACAATTATTTTAGCACCATTTGTTGAAGAGACTATTTTGGCTCCATTGTATTGCCTTTCCTCCTTGGTCAAATATAAGTTGACTATTATAGGGGTCCATTTCTGAGCCCTCTACTCTGTTCTTTTGATCTATTTGACTATTATTTCATCAATATTATTATTATTATTATTTTAACGGTAGCTTTATTGCAAGGGTAGTGAGAGTTCTCCAATTTAATTTTTCTCCTTCAGTTTTGTATTAGCTATTCTGGGTCTTCTGCCTCTCCATATAAACTTTAGAATTAGTTTGTCAATATCAATAAAATAATTTGCTGGGATTTTTTATTTATTTATTTATTTATTTTTAATAATTATTTATTTTAGTTGAGGGCTAATTGCTGGGATTTTGATTGCAAATCACACTGAATCCATAAATCAAGTTGGGAAGATCTGACATCCCGACAATATTAAGTATTCTTATCCATGAACATGGGATATTTCTCCATTTATTTAGTTATTTTTTGATTTTTTCATAAAAAACTACAGTACCATATTTCCTCATATAGATCTTAAAAATATTTTGTTAGGTTTATACATAAGTATTTAACTTTTAGGGATAATAATGTACATAGTATCATATTTTTAATTTCAAACTCTACTTGTTCATTGTTGGTGTGTAGAAAAGCATAACTTTGTAACTTGCAACATTACTATAATCACTTATTAGTTCCAAGAGTTTTTTGTTTGCTAGGTTTGTTCATTCTTTTGAGATTCCCATATAGACAACCATGTCATCTGCAAATGAGGACAGTTTTATATCTTCCTTTCCAATCTGTGTACTTTTATTTCCTTTTCTTACCTTATGAGTTAGCAGTTACTTCCAGTATGGTGTTGAAAAGTAATAATGAGAGGCAATATCCTCACCTTATATATAATCTTAGTGGGAAAGCGTCAAGTCTCTCATCACCAAGCATGATGTTAGTTGTAGATAGCCTCAGTTAGTTTGCGGTTTCCCTCTATTCCTGGTTTACTGAGAGTTTTATATGTTGGATGTGGGCTTTCCAGAACTTTTTTATCTGGGAAAACTGAATTATTTGCACATTGAACATCAACTCCCCATTCCCTTCTCCCCCTAGCTGCTGGCAATCACCATTCTACTTTCTGTAGAAAGTATGAATCTGAATACTCAGTGTTTCATATAAATGGTATCACACAGTTTTTGTCCTTTTTGACAGATTTATTTCACTTGGCACAATGTCTTCAAGATTTATCCATTTTGTAGCATATGTCACCATATCTTTCCTCTTTAAAACTGAACAACATTCCATTCTATGTATAAACCACATTTTGTTTAGCTATTCATTATGTCAATGAGCACCTGAGTTGCTTCTACCTTCTGGCTATCATGAATAATTCTGCTAGAC
This sequence comes from Giraffa tippelskirchi, assembly GCF_054371585.1. Lineage (NCBI taxonomy): Eukaryota > Metazoa > Chordata > Mammalia > Artiodactyla > Giraffidae > Giraffa > Giraffa tippelskirchi. The sequence continues at coordinate 45,623,062 of NC_137284.1, read as the reverse complement.
ATGAAGAAATGCAAATATCTCTTCAAGACCCTGCTTTCAGTGATTTTGGATATTTACCAGAAGTAGAATTCTGGATCATGTGATAGTTCTATTTCTAGGTTTTTGAAGAGTAGCCATAATTTTTTACCCAATAGCTGAACAATTTTGCATTCCTACTAAACAGTGTCCGAGGGTTCCAGTTTCTTCAGATCCTTGCCAACATGTTATTTTGCTTTTTGATAGTAGGCATTCTAATGGGTATGAAATGGTACAGTAGTCGCCTCCCCTTATGTGCAGTGTTGCTTTCTGAGGCTTCATTTACCTGAGGACAACCAGGTTGGAAAATGTAAAACGGAGAATTCCAGAAATAAACAATTCCTAAATTTTAAATTTCACGCTATTCTGAAGAGCATGATGACATCTTGTGCTGTCCTTCTCAGTCCCGCCCTGGATGTGAATCATCTCTTTGTCCAGTGTATTCCTCCCTTAGTCACTTAACTGTTGTCTCGGTTTTCAAATCAATAGTCAAGGTATTCCATTATTTAACAGTGGCTCCAAAGCGCAGAAGTAGTGGTGCTCGCAATTCAGATATGCCAAAGAGAAGCTGCAAAGTGCTTTTTTTAAGTGAAAAGATGAACATCCTTGACTTACAAGGAAAGAAAAACAATTATATGCTGAGGTTGCTATGATCTATGGCAAAGGCACATAGTCTATTTGTGATATTGTGAAGAAGGAAAAAGAAATTCATGCTAGTTTTTCTGTTACAACTCATACTGCAAAAGTTATGGCCAGAGTGTGTGATAAGTGCCTGGTTAAGATGGAAAAGTCATTAACTTTGAATAATAAGATATTGAGAGAGAGAGAGAGGGAGACCACATTTACATAATTTTTATTGTTATAATTGTTTATATTGCTATAATTGTTTTATTTATTATTAAATACTGTTAACATCTTTCTTTAACAGTAATTATGTATTTATTTTTGGCTGTGCTGGGTCTTGATTGCTATGTGCAGAATTTCTCTAGTTGCAGAGAGCAAAGACTACTCTCTAGCTGCAGTTTTCAGGCTTCTTATTGTGGCAGCTTCTCTCCTTGTGGAGCCCAAGCTCTAGGGCTCACGGGCTTCAGTAGCTGTGGTGGGTGGGCTTAGTTACTCCATAGCATGTAGAATCTCCCCAGACCAGAGATCAAATTTGTGTCCCCTGCATTGGCAGACAGATTGTTAAGCACTGGACCATCAGGAAAGTCCTGTTGTTAATCTCTTACTGCGCCTAATTTATAAATTAAACTGTCATAGGTATGTAAGTATAGGGAAAAATAGTATTTAGAAAATCCGGTACTATCCACAGTTTCAGGCATTCACTGACACTCTTGGAATGTATTTCTTGTGAATAAGAGAAGACTGCTGTAGCTTATTCCTCTTTGAATTTTAAACACCAGATTAAAAAACAACCTTCTTAAAGGCATAAAAAAGCAATCACTTGTAACAAGTATTTACTAAGTCACAATCTAAGACAAGTTTAAACTCAGGGAGAACCTCAAGTCACTTTCACCCAGATTATTTTATTGATTCAGAAGAAACAAGACTTTAAAAATGAGCCTCAGTTCTGATAGCTTTGCATTCCAGTGGGGACCAAATTCCATGTCTTCTACCCAAGGCAGGGAGCCTGAAGGTTATCCCCACACACATAAGCAAAAAGGGCTACACTCACGGGCTCAAGGTGAAAACATCATGATCCTGGCCTCGGGGACTAGTGAAATTTAAGCTTGGAAGCCTCTCCTTAATATCAGCCTCTTCTAAGAGAGCCTTGGATATGTTTCAAATTGAGAACAAAGAAAGGTTCCCATACTCCTACTTGAAAACTGGTTTTTCTGCAGTGTTTGTAGCAAGAAGCCATCAGAACTGGCTTTGAACCCCTGTCTCATAGACCAAGGACACTTGTCTCAGTGAAAGTCAGTCCTTAGTGTCAGTCACTTACTCTTGAAAGTCAGCCTATCAGGGACTCCCTCCAGTGCCTGAATGTCAACTAAGCAGCAAGAATCTTATCCAGTAACCATCTCTACAGATGATATCAGTCTCCTTACCCCCTGAAAATCACCAATACCAGAACTCTACCCTTATCAAAGCCCCACATATATCATCAGTCTGCTCTGCTCGGAGAGGATATGACTGGTTATAGTAAGCAATAATTTCTGTGTGTGTGTGTGTGTGTGTGTGCACACGCGCGCACACGTGCATGCACACATGTGTGCACATACATGCCTCTGTGCAGGCTCTCTTTCAAATGTTGAGTGGTGGTTTCGTCCTTTGACAATATGATCATGTGTTTTTGTAAAATTTGCAAAAGTAAGATATTTTAACTGTAAACAGGTAAGATTGCTGTCTCTTTTTAGTCCTACTCCTCTGTCAAACTTCTTATTTGGGGCTTTTACTGGCTGCATTGTTTATATGGCTTGAGGCTATAGGAGTACTCATATACTAGGGATGCATGTATGGTACTTGTTCTATGCAACTTTTATATTTTGTGTATCTCAACATGTGTTGTGTGTTCAGTCACGTCCAACTCTTTGCGACCCCATGGACTGTAGCCTGCCAGGCTCCTCTGTCCATGGGATTCTCCAGGCAAGAATACTGGAGTGGGTTGCCATGCCCTTCTCCCTGGGATCTTCCCAACCCAGGGATCAAAACTGCATCTCCTTCACTGCAGACGAATTCTTTACTGCTGAGCCATCAGGGAAGCCCCGTATGTTAAGAATATTGACTGCATAAAACTATAATAATACTGCCAAGTGAATTAAAAAATGTAGCAATTATAATATTCAAGGACAATCCACTCCAGTATTCTTGCCATGGACAAGAACATTTGAAGGTAAATATAGAACATTTGAAGGCAAAAGCCTGGGGTAATATATACCTTGCAAAATTATTCACAAAAGAAAGTTGGTGTAGCTGCAGTAATATTAGAGAAAATAAACTTTATGGCAAAACAACTACCAAAGATAGGGGGTAATTTCATATTGCTAAAAATATTCAGTTCTTTAGAGTATATAATAATTATAAATTAATGTGCACTAATTCAGCACATTATTTAAAGACATAAAGCTAACATTGGAGCACTACAAAGAGAGAAACACAAAAGTACTATCAGAGTGGCTGATTTTAATCCATTTCTGTCAGTAAATAAGCAAATAAACAAAAAAAAACCCCAGAAAAAGTAAGAATACAGAATATTAGTAGATACAATGAACAAACTAGACAAAGTATATAGAACACAGATATTAACTGTTTATATAGGAATTTTAATGAAGACTTTCATACTAATAAATTTTAAAGATTAGAACAACTCTTGGAAAAAATGTTACCATTACTCAAAAAAGAATAGAAATCAAAAGCCTGAATTTAGATGTGTGATCAAAAGTTTTTCACAAAGAAAACTGCTGTCCCAGATGGTTTCTTTAGTGAGTGAAGCCATGAAAACTGATATGTTTCTACCAAACATTTAAAGAAAAGATAAGTCCAATCTTTTGCAAGGTTAAAATTTTAGAAGAGGGTACACTCCCCTGTGCTTTTATGAAATTATCAAAACTTTGAAACCAAAACTTGACAAGGAGAGAATCAGAAAAGAACATTACAGGCCAATTCACATATGAACTTGGATATAGTTAAAAGTAAACAAAATATATAATGAATAAGATATTATTACCAATTGGTTTAGATCACGAATGGACTTTAATAATAGGGGATAATTTCATATTGCTAAAAACATTCAGTTCATATTGCTAAAAATATTATTAAATATCTATTTAATAATAGAATATCAGTTCATATGATCATCTCAACAGTTGCAGAAAAAACATATGATAAAATTCATTTGCCAGTCATGTTGAAACTCTTAATCAATTTACATCATTTATAATCCACCCCCCCCAAACTTCTGAGATTAAAAGAGAACTTCATCCTGGTAAAAAAATATTCTGATTTTAAAAAATCCACAAAAATTTTTAGGAAACATCACACCTAGCAATCAGACCTAATAGTTTAAAAAAGGCTTTCCCGGTGGCTCAGGGGTAAAGGCTTCCCCAGTGGGTCAAGGGGTAAAGAATCTGTCTGCCAACTCAGGAGACTCGTATGAGCTTAATACCTGGGTTGAGAAGATCTCCTGGAGGGGGAAATGGCAGCCCACTCCCATATTCTTGCCTGGGAAGTCGCATGGACAGAGGAGCCTGGCAGGCTACAGTCCATGGGGTTAAAAGAGTTGGACATGACTGAGTGATTAAAACAACAACAACAAATGGTTAAAGAGATTTCCCTTTGAGATCAGAAACAATACGCTTCTACCAACACTTCTGTCTAACTTTGTACTGGAGGTCCTTGTGAGGGCAGCTAAACAAATTAAAAAAATGAATAAGTTATATAGAGAGTTTACGGATTGAAAATTGTCATCATTCATAGATAATATGAATACATGCACTGAAAATCCAAAAGAATCTATAGAGGAGTTGTTAATATCAATAAGAAACATTATCAACGTAGCTGAATGTAAAAATCAACTTACAAAATCAATACATGACAGGGCCTCCCTGGTGGCTCAGTGGTAAAGAATTTGCCTGCCAAAGCAGGAGACACAGATTTGACCTCTGATCTGGGAGAATCCCACATGCCGAGGAGCAGGTAAGTCCATGTACCACAACTACTGAGCCTGCACCCTAGAGCCTGGGAGCTACAACCCCTAAAGCCTGGAAGCCCTAGAGCCCACGCTCCACAAGAGAAGTCATGGCAAGGATAAGCCTGCACCCTGCAACTAGGGAGCAGCTCCCACTTGTGGAACTAGAGAAAAGCCCCAGCAGCAGCCAAGACCCAGCACAGTCAGCAATAGATAAATAAATAAATAAAAATTATGAAAAAAGTCAACACATGACAGCAGTGAAATTATAGAATGGATAAATTATACAATAGTCAGTAATAAAAGAATGGATAAATTATATGATAGCCACGTAATGGTTTATATACAGCAATAAAAGGGAATAAATTATAGGCATACACATTTATGGATGTATTTTACAAACATAACAAAAGCAAGATTCAAAAGAATCATAATGTACATTATGATTCTATTCATATACAGTTCAAAATCAGACATAGATTATATTAATGAAAGAAACCAGTATGTAATGTATGGTTCCACTTACATAAAAGTCTGTTGGATGCCAAACTACTCTATCGAGATAGAAAGCAGATCTGTGGCAGCCTGGGATTAAGACTGGGGGGATTTATTGCAAGAGGACACAAGAAAACTTGAAGTGATGGAAATTCTGTGTCTTGATTGGGGTGGTGATAACATAGGTACATATATGTGCAAAACTCACCAAGCTGTATTCTTTATATGGTGCATACATGTTAAGTTGCTTCAGTCATGTCCAACTCTTTGAGACCCCCTGGACTGTAGCTCAAGCTGCTTGTCCATGGGATTCTCCAGGCAAGAATACTGGAGTGGGTTGCCATTTCCTTCTCCAATGGTGCGTATTGTTACACATAAAATATGCTACCATTCATATAACAAATATTAAAATAAACACAGTGGTAAAACTACAATGAAAAGTAAGAAAAGGATTATCCCCAAAGTCAGGCCAGTAGTTTTCTCTAGCTAGATAAATATACAGTGGGTGGGGAGGGAAATGTCTAGTATCTTAGCAATGTTCGTTTTCTTGACCTGAGTAGTAGCTACATGAGTTTCACTTTATATAGTATTTGTTTGTTGTTGTTGTTAAACTGTAAATATATGTTTCCTGTACTTTGTGTGTGTGTATGTATATATTTCACAGTAAAACAAAAAATGAAACATAACTAAATTAATTTTAAAAAGGTGTTTCCTTCTTTTGCACTCATGGAGTGGAAAATCATGAGGCAATCCTCATTACCATTCAGTTAGGTAAACGGTACAGTGAACAGACCACATTACTGTGATCATGTTGATGGAAGATCCTAAGCGCATCTATTTAAAACAATTTATAGCAAATGCTTTGCTTAAAAAATATTTTTGTTGGGTGTAACTTCCCTCTAATGTAAATACAGAAGTATAGGATTTGGTCCCTGCTTCAGTGCCAAGTACAAGAGAAATTTCTCTAGGTTTTGAGAAGGAGACACAAGGCAGTTTTAACATCCTTATGAAGTAAACTAGATTCTTTGTAGCATGGCTGGATTCTCAGAGGTGTAGTTTTCAGATAACTTTTGTGTTGTTATTGTTCACGGTTTTGGTTTTGATTATTACCATGTTTATATTCCCAGTAATTGCCATATTTTTTCCCAGAAATGAGCTGGTGATTTTATCAGTCAGGATAAGTTATAGATTGTTGTTGTTGTTTGTCAGGATACATTTATCAGGAGGCTTCTTGTGTGCTGTTTTCAGTCTTGCATGAATTCTATGTTCCTTAACAGCACCTGAATACAGGTGCCAGAGAGCTGGCAAGCCGGCTTTTGGGAATAATAGAAATTCATGTATCTCATTCGTATGGAAATTCCATATGGTGAACAGCAGCCATTTACAACTCTTCCCTTTCTATATGTAAAGTAACTTTTACAACCCCCTCTATTGAGAATGATTCTAGCCTCTGGCTTTCTGGATGACTTGTTAGATTTTTGATCCCTGTCTCTGCTAAAAAGGGCTATCTTGTAGGAGAGTATATATATGCCCACAATAGGTTGAATAAACGCCTTTGTTCCATCAGAGCACTGGTCCCCGTGTCTTTCCTCATTCTCGCTCTCGCTTGTGCACTCTCTCTCTCTGTCCCCTTCATGCGGCTCAGCCTCTTTTTTTTCTTTCTTTCACTTTTTTATTGGTCGACTCTGTACCCCCGAGTTCCGGTCCATTAAAGGACTGCAACAGTTGTTCAGTAGCCAAGTCGTGTCTGACTCTTTACGACCCTATGGACTGCAGCATGCCAGGCCTCCCTTTCCCTCACCACCTCCCAGAGTTTGCCCAAATTCATGTCCATTGAATCAGTGATGCCATCCAACCATTTCATCCTCTGATGCCCTGTTCTTCTGTCGTCAATCTTTCCCAGCATCAGGGTCTTCTCCAATGAGTCTGCTCCTCACATCAGGTGGCCAAAGTATTCAGCTTCAGCATCAGCCCTTCCAGTGAGTACTCAGGGTTAATTTCCTTAAGGACTAGCTGGTTTGTTCTCCTTGCTTATGCCATGGTAATAAAAAATGGCAAAATCTCAGAGGATTAATGGAATGCACGTTTATTTTTCAGTCATGCCAAATCTCCTTTTGGTCTGGACAGCTCTGCAGACAGATGTTCTCCACATGGTACAGGTTAGGTTGTTGGGCTGGATTAATCGCAGGGCACTACCATGTCAGCAGGCACCTCTGGGACCACCACATGGGGAAAGAAGACCTGGACACTCAAGCAAGAGCGACTAGATGCTTCCACACGGAAGTGACGCATGCCACACATTTCACCGGCTGAAGCAAATCACGTGTTTATTCCTATATTCCAGGGAGGGTGGGGGTGGAGCACACAGGTAACTGTAACTCTCCTGCGTGGCCAGAAAGAGTGGTGTATCGGTGTGTTAGCAGTATAGTGCCCGCCTCCATTACGCAGCAGAATTAAGCCAAAATAAATTTTGTATTTTGTAAAAGTGAATGGAGTCCTAGTTGAATGGCAAGCATAATGATAATGATAGTATCTTCCTTTTGTTTAATACCTTGAAATTTATGAAGCACTTTCTTAACATATTTTTTATTCATTTATTCAGCTGACTTTAAAGCTCCAGTTATGGGCAAGGCACTTTGCTAAGTACAGAATAAGATGTAGACTCTCCCGTTCAGCATGGTGATGCCATGTGGTAACTGCAGTATAAAAGCCTGAATGGGCACAATGATGGCTGGGAGGAGAGTGCTCAGACCACCAGGGAAGGAATGAAGAAGACTTCTTACATGAAGTGGCATTTAAGCCACGATTTCAAAGATAAGTAGAATTTTATGAGCAGAAGAAATGGGGAGATGGGGAAGACAATGCAGGGAATGGGAAAAGCAAGTAAAAAGGTACAGAGAGTTATCTCCAAGGCTCTCCCAAACCCCCAGGAATTAGGCACTTGCCACTCTTGAAATTTTATAGATAAGGAAACCTATCACAAAGAAGGAAATGACTTTCTCAGCTCTCAAACTTACTACAAGACAGAATAGAACTTAAGTCATTTAACTCCAAATCCTTTGTTCTAAACACACATCGTTATTATCTAAATAAAAGACACATTTTAGGCTAATGGCCATACATAATTCACTCAGCATATTTTATCCATTTAATGGCTGGCATACAATCAATATTCAGTGATGGATGGTAATTGTAAAGCTCTAGATGACTCTGCATACTATACACCAGGTATTTCTGCTCTACATGGGCATCTCTTTTTGTTAAATTGAGATATAATTGATATGTAACTATATTAGTTTCAGATATGCAATGTAATGAGTCAAATTTGTATATACTGAATATACCTAGCACCTTGCCATCGTAAGTCTAGTCAGCATTTGTCACCACACATAGCTAAAAAACTTATTTCTTGTGATAACTTTGAAAATTTACTTTTTAAAGCAACTTTCAAATATAAGTACAGTATTTATTAACTACAGTCACCATGCTGTACATTACATCTCCTTGACATTTATTTTATATAACTGGCAACTCGTACTTCCATATGTCCCTTCTTTATCATCATATGTGTGATTTCAAGTATCTGATACATCATAGGTTCTTTATAAACATTTGTGGAAGATAGGAAGAAAGGAAAGGAGAGAGGGAGTGGGGAAGGAAGGATGGAAGGAACCTCTAAGCCCTTATCCTTAAACTAATGGGAAAAACTTCCTTAATCTACTTGAGCACTAATATAATTCCTCGCGTTGCATGCATAGACCTTCCAGTCCATCATATGTTTCTGTGTGAGACATTGTTCATTTTTCACTATGACTTATAGCAATGAGAACACGGAAGCATGGGTCTCACAGGGAAAGAGCCCAATGCAGGGCTTAACTATTCCCTACACGTGCATTGAATGGCTGGCTGAATGGCAAAATCATATCTGTCATTATTCATCTGAAATAACACATCTGTGTGGTTTAAACCTTCAGAGACTAGAGATTTATTATACATCAGCGATTACTTCAAACATTGGAGATTAATGAGGCATGAGAGATTACTTCAGACTTTAGTGATCTCAGGAGTTTAGTAAACATGGCAAACTCTCCAGTCGGTACTGAAAGGTCTGATGGGGCACAGCAGACCTTATTTATAGAAACTCTGGTTCTGCACCAGTGATGCATCTGTCCTTTTTTCTGTAAGAGAAGATTCAAAAGACGGTCTAGGGTGATTGCACATCAGTACTTACCTCATTGGTATATAAAAATGTGCCAGGAGTCACCTTCAGGATTAACCATCTCCATGTGGCTATTCATACAGCCTTATAGCCAAAAACACAGACGCTAAAGGCCACCTATCAGTCAGCAAGGAGTTTTAGTAATTTCTTCTTGTTGTTTTAGTTGCTAACTCATGTCTGACTCTTTTGCAACCCCATATATTGTAGTCCGTAGGCTCCTCTGTCCATGGAATTTTCAAGGCAAGAATACTGGAGAGGGTTGTCATTTTCTTATCCAGAGGATCTTCCTGACCCAGGGATCGAACATGTGTCTCTTGCTTGGCAGGTGGATTCTTTATCCTGGGCCACCAGTGGTATGAATACTAGGGAACGGCTGCTAGAGAAACAAAGGTAAGGCATATCCTTTGCTCTTAAGAAGGATGCAAACCAGTTGGGGTCATATAAGGAAATAATGAAAGAAGTCTTGAATTGAGTACCAAATAATTGGGCAATAGATGTACAAGAAAGGAGGGATCACCGGGTACCAGGAAGACTTAATGGACAGAACAGGACTTGAAATTGCCTCATTTTGGAAGTCACTCCTGCCTGCAGACTCTCAGGATCCAGACACATAGTATTCCACCTCATGTGAAATACACACATGTACTTCCTATGACATATAAGAAATTACAGGCGTCATGAAGTTATTCATGGGCTGCTCACACTGCCTAGAATATTTTTCCCCTACTTTTCTGCCTGGCTGAATCCTCTTCAAGGTCTAGTTCAAAGCTGACTTCCTTCCCCGGAGCCTTCTCCATTTCCTTTGGCACGTGGGCAAGAGTCAGCCACGCCTTCCTTTGCACTCCCATGGTCCTCTGTACAGGTGTGGGTGCGCTGGGCAGCACTCACCACCCCATGCTGTAATGGGCTGTTTACCCGACTGCTTCCCCACTCTGTGCTGTGGGCCAAGGCATGAGCCCTCCGTAACACTGCTTATATGGGTGGATGGATAAATTAACTGGAGGAGAGTTTTCAAATGGGAGGCCAGTGGGAGGTCTGGTAAGATGGGTCCAGACTTTGAAGGACCTTTTAAATACACGCCAGAGGGAGGGGGGAAGGAAGGAAGGAAGGGAGGGAGGGAGGGAGGGAGGAAGGAAGGAAGGGAAGGATATGTACAAGTAAGTTAAGGGAAAAGATTGGAGCTGGATTATTTTTTTTTAATTATTTTTTACTGAAGCATAATTGCTTTACAGAATTTTGCTGTTTTTCTGTCAAACCTCAGCATAAATCAGCCATAGGTATACATACACCCCTCCCTTTTGAACCTCCCTCCCATCTCCCTCCCCAACCCACTCCTCTAGGTTGATACAGAGCTCCTCTTTGAGTTCCCTGAGCCATACAGCAAATTCTTGTTGGCTATTTATTTTATATATGGTAGTGTAAGTTTCCATGTTACTCTTTCTATACATCTCACCCTCTCCTCTCCTCTCCCCATGTCCATGAATCTATTCTCTATTACTGTTTCTCCATTGTTGCCCTGTAAATAAATTTTTCAGTACCATTTTTCTAGATTCTATATATATGCGTTAGAATATGGTATTTATCTTTCTCTTTCTGACTCACTTCACCCGGTATAATAGGTTCTAGGTTCATCCACCTCATCAGAACTGATTCAAATGCATTCTTTTTATGGCCGAGTAATATTCCATTAAGAAATATTAAAAAGCAGAGACATTACTTTGCCAACAAAGGTCCGTCTAGTCAAGGCTATGGTTTTTTCAGTAGTCATGTATGGATGTGAGAGTTGGACTATAAAGAAAGGTGAGCATAGAAGAACTGATGCTTTTGAACTATGGTGTTGGAGAAGACTCTTGAGAGTCCCTTGGACTGCAAGGAGATCCAACCAGTCCATCCTAAAGGAGATCAGTTCTGGTTGTTCATTGGAAGGACTGATGTTGAAGCTGAAACTCCAATACTTTGGCCACCTGATGCGATGAGCCGACTCTTTTGAAAAGACCCTGATGCTGGGAAAGATTGAGGGCAGGAGGAGAAGGGGATGACAGAGGATGAGCTGGTTGGATGGTATCACCAACTCAATGGACATGAGTTTGGGTAAACTCCTGGAGTTGGTGATGGACAGGGAGGCCTGGCATGCTGCGGTTCATGGGGTCGCAAAGAGTCAGACAGGACTGAGTGACTGAACTGAACTGATTATTCCATTGTATATATGTACCACAACTTCTTTATCCATTCATTTGTCTATGGGACATCTAGGTTGCTTCCATGCTCTAGCTATTATAAATAGTGCTGCAATGAACAATGGGATACATGTGTCTCTTTCAGTTTTGGTTTCCTCAGGGTATGTGCCTAGGAGCAGGATTGCTGGGTCATATGGTGGTTTTATTCCTAGTTTTTTAAAGGAATCCCCATACTGTCTTCCATAGCGGCTGAATCAATTTACATTCCCAACAACAGTGCCAGAGCATTCCCTTTTCTCCACACCCTCTCCAGCATAGACTTTTCGATGAGGGCCATTCTGACTGGTGTGAGGTGATATCTCATTGCAGTTTTGATTTGCATTTCTCTAATAATGAGCGATGTTGAGCATCTTTTCATGTGTTTGTTAGCCACCTGTATGTTTTCTTTGGAGAAATGTCTGTTTAGATCTTTTTCCCACTTTTTGACTGGGTTGTTTGTTTTTCTGGTATGGAGCTGTATGAACTGCTTGTATATTTTGGAAATTAATTTGTCAGTTGTTTCATTTGCTATTATTTTCTCCCATTCTGAGGGTTGTCTTTTCACCTTGCTTATAGTTTCCTTTGCTGTGGGAAAGCTTTTAAGTGTAATCAGGTCCCACTTGTTTACTTTTGTTTTTATTTCCATTACTCTAGGAAGTGGGTAGGTCATAGAGGATCTTGCTTTGATTTACGTCATTGAGTGTTCTTCCTATGTTTTCCACTAAGAGTTTTATACTTTCTGGTCTCACATTTAAGTCTTTAATCCATTTTGAGTTTATCTTTGCATATGGTGTTAGAAAGTGTTCTAATTTCATTCTTTTACATGTAGCTGTCCAGTTTTCCCAGCACCATTTATTTGAGGCTATCTTTGCCTCATTGTATATTCTTGCCTCCTTTGTCAAAAATAAGGTACCCATATGTGCACTGGGTTTATTTCTGGGCTTTCTATCTTGTTCCATTGGTCTATAATTCTGTTTTTGTGCTGGTACCATACTGTCTTGATGACTGTAGCTTTGTAGAATAATCTGAAGCCAGGAAATTTGATTACTCCAGCTCCATTCTTCTTTCTCAAGAGTGCTTTGGCTATTCAGGGTCTTTTGTGTTTCCACATGAATTGTGAAATTGTGAAATTTTTTGTTCTAGTTCTCTTCTGGTAATTTGATAAGGATTGCATTAAATCTGTAGATTGTGTTTGGCAGTATAGTCATTTTCACAATATTGATCCTTCCTACCCAGGAACATGGAATATCCCTCCATCTATTTATGTCATCTTTGATTTCTTTCATTAGCATCTTATAATTTTCTGTGTAAAATACTTTTGTCTCCTTAGGTAGGTTTATTCCTAGATATTTAATTCTTTTTGTTGCAATGGTGACTGAGATTGATTCCTTAATTTCTCTTTCTGATTTTTCACTGTTAGTATATAGAAATGCAAGTTATTACTGTGTGTTGATTTTGTATCCTGCAAGTTTGCTAAATTTACTGATTATCTCTAGTAATTTTCTGATACTATCTTTAGGGTTTTCTATGTACAGCATCATGTCATCTGCAAACAGTGAGAGATTTACTTCTTCTTTTTCAGTCTGGATTCCTTTTATTTCTTTTTCTTCTCTGATTACTGTAGCTAGGACTTCCAGAACTATGTTGAATAATAGTGGGGAAAGTGGGCACCCTCGTCTTGTTCCTGATCTTAGGGAGAATGCTTCCAGCTTTTCACCACTGAGAATAATCCTTGCTATATGCTTATCATATATGATCTTTACTGTTTTGAGGTAGGTTCCTTCTATGCCCATTTTTTGAAGAGTTTTAATCATAAATGGGTGCTGAATTTTATCAAAGGCTTTTTCTGTATCTATTGAGATGATCATATGGTTTTTATCTTTCAATTTGTTAATATGATGTATCACATTGATTGATTTCTGCAAATTGAAGAATCCTTGCATCCCTGGAATAAACCCAGCTTGATCATGGTGTATCAGCTTTTTAATGTGGTGCTGAATTTTGTTTGCTAAAACTTTATTGAAGATTTTTGCATCTATGTTCATCAGTGATATTGGCCTGTAGTTTTCTTTTTTTGTGTGTTGTCTTTGTCTGGTTTTGGTATCAGGGTGATGGTGGCCTCGTAGAATGAGTTTGGACGTTCCTTCCTCTGCAATTTTTTGAAAGAGTTTTAGAAGGATAGGCATTAGCTCCTCTCTAAATGTTTGATAGAATTCTCCTGTGAAGCCATCTGGTCCTGGGCTTTTGTTTTTTGGGAGATTTTTGATCACAGCTTCAGTTTCAGTGCTTGTAACTGGGTTGTTCATAATTTCTGTTTCTTCCTGGTTCAGTCTTAGAAGATTGAACTTTTCTAAGAATCTGTCCATTTCTTCCAGGTTATCCATTTTATTGCCTTATAGTTGTTCATAATAGTATCTTACAATCCTTTGTATTTCTGCATTGTCTGGTGTAACCTCTCCTTTTGCACTTCTAATTTTGTTGATTTGATTCCTCTCTCTTTTTTTCTTGATGAGTCTAGCTAAAGGTTTGTCAATTTTGTTTATCTTCTCAAAGAATCAGCTTTTAGTTTCATTAATCTTCACTATTGTTTCTTTTGTTTCTTTTTCATTTATTTCTGCTCAGATCTGTATGATTTCTTTCCTTCTACTAATTTTGGGATTTTTTTATTCTTCTTTTTCCAGTTGTTTTAGGTGTAAAATTAGGTTGTCTATTTGGTGTTTTTCTTGTTTCTTGAGGTATTGTTATAAACATCCCTCTTAGAACTGCTTTTGCTGCATCCCATTGGTTTTGAGTTGCCGTGTTTTCACTGTCATTTGTTTCTCGAAATGTTTTGATTTCCCTTTTGATTTTTTCAGTAACCTGTTGGTTATTTAGAAACATGTTATTTAATCTTCATGTGTTTGTGTTTCTTACAGTTTTTCCTTGTAATTGATATCTAGTCTCATAGCATTGTGGTGGGAGAAGATGCTTGATACAATTTCAATTTTCTTAATTTTACTGAGGTTTGATTTGTGACCCAAGATGTGGTCTATCCTGGAGAATGTTCCATGTGCACTTGAGAAGAAGGTATATTCTTCTGCATTTGGATGGAATGTCCTGAAGATATCAATGAGATCCATCTCATCTAATGTATCATTTAAGACTTGTGTTTCCTTATTAATTTTCTGTTTTGATGATCTGTCCACTGGTGTGAGTGGGGTGTTAGAGTGTTCCTATGTTGGGTGCACAGATATTTACAATTGTTATATCTTCCTTCTGGATTGATCCCTTGATCATTATGTAATGTCCTTCCTTATGTCTTGTAATCTTTATTTTTAAGGTCCATTTTGTCTGATATGAGGATTGCTACTCCAGCTTTCTTTTGCTTCTCATTTGCATGGAATATATTTTTCCATCCTCTCACTTTCAGTCTATATGTGTCTTGAGGTCTGAAGTGGGTTTCTTATAGACAGCATATATATAAGTCTTGTATCCATTCAACCAGTCTGTGTCTTTTGGTTGGAGCAGTTAATCTATTTACATTTAAAGTAATTATTGATATATATGTTCCTATTGCCATTTTCTTAATTGTTTGGGGTTGATTTTGTAGCTTTTTTCTTCTCTTGTATTTCTTGACTATATAAGTCCCTTTAAAATTTGTTGTAAAGCTGGTTTGGTGATACTGCATTCTCTTAACTTTCGCTTGTCTGAAAAGCTTTTTATTTCTCCATTGATTTTGAATGAGATCCTTTCTGGGTACAGGAATCTTGGTTGTAGATTTTTCCCTTTCAGTGCTTTAAATATATCTTGCCATTCCCTTCTGACCTGCAGAATTTCTGCTCAAAGATCAGCTGTTAAATGTAAGGGGTTTCCCTTGCATGTTACTTGTTGCTTCTCCCTTGCTGCTTTTAATATTCTTTCTTTGTGTTTAGTCTTTGTTAGTTTGATTAGTATGTGTATTGGCATGTTTCTCCTTGGGTTTGTCCTGTATGGGACTCTTTGCACCTCTTGAATTTGATTGACTTTTCCATGTTGGGGAAATTTTCAACTATAATCTCTTTAAAAGTTTTCTTATACACTTTCTTTTTCTCTTCTTCTTTTGGGACCCCTATAATCCAAATGTTGGTGTGTTTGATATGGTCCCAGAGGTCTCTGAGACTGTCCTCAGCTCTTTTATTTTTACTCTATTCTGCTCTTCAGAAGTTATTTTCACCATTTTATCTTCTAGCTCACTGATTCGTTTTTCTGCTTCAGATATTCTGCTAGTGATTCCTTCTAGAGTATTTTTAGTTTCAGTAATTGTGTTGTTTTTCTCTGTATATTTATTCTTTAATTCTTCTAGGTCTTTGTTAATTGATTCTTGCACTTTCTCCATTTTGTTTTCAAGGTTTTTGATCATCTTTACTATCATTATTCTGAATTCTTTATCAGGTAGTTTGCCTATTTCCTCTTCATTTGTTTGGACATCTGTGTTTTTAGTTTGTTCCTTCATTTGTGCAGTATTTCTCTGCCTTCTCATTTTTTTTTTAACATTATTTTGTTTGAGGTCTCCTTTCCCAGGCTACAGGAAAGTTGAATTCTTTCCTTGAAGAAGTTTGAATTCCTTCTTCCTTTTGGCTTTTGCCCTCCTAGGATTGGTCCAGTGGTTTGGGTGAGCTTTATATGGGTGATTTTTGTGCTGAGTTTTTGTTTGTTTGTTTTTCCTCTGAATGGCAAGGCTGAGTGAGGTGGTACTCCTGTCTGCTGATGATTGGGTGTGTATTTTTGTTTTGTTTGTTGTTTAGATGAGGCATCCTGCACAGGGTGCTACTGGTGGCTGGGTGATGCAGGGTCTTCTAGTCAAGTGGTTTCTTTTGTGTGAGTTCTCACTATTTGAAATTCCCTAGGGTTAGTTCTCTGATAGTCTAGGGTCTTGGAGCCAGTGGTCCTACTCCAAAGGCTCAGGGCTTGATCTCTGATCAGGAACGAAGATTCCACAAGCAGTTTGTTATGGTCTTTAGTGAGAATAAAACGAATATCCCAAAATGAGAAACCAAAGATGAACCCCAGACAAATGGCAGTTACAAAATAAGGCAAATAATAATTAAAATAATGGAATATACACACACATATATATACACCCATAAGCACAGTGAAAACAGTCCAACCAAAATAAAGTACAGTAGACTGATCTGGTGAACAAAGGAAATAAAAAATTTTATTTACCAGTTAAGAACAAAGCCAACTTAAGCACAAACTGGAAAACAAAACTAAAGCAAGGTTCCAAGTGGGGAATAAAGCAATGAAAACAAAACTAACAAATATGTTGAGAGGAAAGGAAAGAAAAAAAAGAAAGAAAGAATAGATATGCAAAGTTAAATAGAGGTAGATGAAGAAGATTTATATACATTAAAGATTAACTGCAAGGGGAAAAGAACAGTAGGAAAGGCAAACAAAGGAATAAATGTAGAAAAATATAATAAGTTAAAAAAATAAAAATTAAAATTATAAAAAAGAGAAAAGAAAAAAAAACCAGAAGAAGAAAGAAAAAAGGGGAAAATAAAGGAAAACACAGAACTGCAAAAGCCCAACATAGAGGCAGAGGTTTATAACAACAATAGAAAGTGTTACTGAATATACACATATACATATACACCCATAAGCAAAATCAAAACAGTCCAACAAAAATAAAGTACAGTAGACTGACCCAGCGAACAAAGGAAAATGAAAATTCTATCTACCGAACTTAACTAATTAAAGCACAAACTGGAAAACAAAACTAAATCAAGGTGCCAATTGGGGAATAAAGCAATGAAAATAAGACTAACAAATATGTTAAGAGGAAAGGAGAGAAAGAAAAGAAAGAAGGAATAGATATTTAAAGTTAAATAGAGGTACATAAAGAAGATTTATACATGTTAAAGATTAACTGTAAAGGGAAAGGAACAGTAGGAAAAGCAAACAAAGGAATAAATGTAGAAAAAATAACAATAGGTTTAAAAAATTAAAATTAAAAAATGAGATAAAAAGCAAAAGGAAATCTCCACAGAACTGCAGAAGCCAATGTAGAGGCACAGGTGTATAACAGCAATAAAAATTGTGACTGAGGAAAAAAAAAACTCAAAAGCTTAATTGGATTTCTTAGTGCCAATAAAATCAACAACTACAACAGAGGGGGGAAAAAAGGAAAAGAAAAAGAAAAAAAAAAATCCAAAGGCATCTACAGAACAAGTCAAAACATAAGAATAATAAATGTTTTTCTTGAATCACTGCTGTCAGAGTCCTTTCCCACGCTGGGAGTCACAGTCCACCTCACCTCCCTGGGATGCCCTCCAACACTGTGCTGATCTCTGGACCTGCTGTGGGAGCAACTCGGACTCTAATCTGGTCCTACTCCTATGTGTTCTTGCCTCCAGTGTCCACAGCTAGCAGAGCTAGTGTGTTTTCTTTTGTGGGAGCTCTCAATGACCTTTCATATATTCCATAGACATAGAGTGCCTAGTTGATCCTGTGGATTTAATGTGTAGCTTGTATAGCTGGTGGAAAGGTTTTGGGTCTTCTTTCTTAGTCACACTGCCCCTGAGTTTCAATTGTGGTTTTATTTCCACCGCTGCATGTGGGTCATCCATTGGGGTTTGCTCCTGAGGCTGCCCTAGAGGACTTGGTTTGCCCCTGTGAGGGCCAGGTGTGGAGGTGGTGCAGCTGCTTGAGTGGCAGGGGTTCTGGCAGCACCAGGTACTCAGAGGGGTTGGCAGCTGCAGGAAATATAGTGCTCTAGAAGGGTATGGCTGGAGAAGGCAATGGCAACCCACTCCAGTATTGCCTGGAAAATCCCATGAACGGAGGAGCCTGGTAGGCTGCAGTCCATGGGGTCATGAAGAGTCGGACACGACTGAGCGACTTCACTTTCACTTTTCACTTGCATGCATTGGAGAAGGTAATGGCAACCCACTCCAGTGTTCTTGCCTGGAGAATCCCAGGGACGGTGGAACCTGGTGGGCTGCCGTCTATGGGGTTGCACAGAGTCGGACACGACTGAAGCGACTTAGCAGCAGCAGAAGGGTATGGCAACCAGTATTGGCCAATACGCAACAGTATTCTTGCCTGGAGAACCCCATCACTGACAGAGAAGCCTGGAAGGCCACAGTCTACAGGGTCGCAAAGAGACACGATCAAAGCGACCCTTCGCGCGTGTATGCAAGACTCTTTTGCCTGTGGCAGCTCTGCCCCAGTGAGGGTTGAGCGTGAAGGTGGCGCAGCTGCTCGGCTTGTGGGGATCCTGGCGGCACCACGTGCGCAGGGACACACACTGCCTCTGCAGCAGGAGTTATGGCCTGATCAGAGTCTTTTCTCGAGCCTCTTGTAGCTGGCGATCAGAAGGCCTCTTTGGACAGTCTTTCTCCATAGCTCTGCCCGTTCAGGCACATAGAGGGCCCCCTTGACTGAGGTCCTACTCTGTTGTTTGGTGCATCAGGCACTTAAAGGGGCCCCCTGGGTGGGGTCCTACTCTGTAGTTCAGCGTGGGCCAGCCTCTCTATTGTTCAGCTGCTGATGCTGGCATGTGGGGAGAGAGGCTATGGTGATGGCTCCACCCACTATGCGTGACTCACCAGTATCACCTTGCTTCCATGGTGCCTGGCTTTCCTCCACAGGCATTTCCCACCACAATATCCTCCCTCACATCCCCTCAATCTGTCTCTCCACAGTCAATAGAAGCCCTTGCCCTGGGATTGCTCCACAATCCCTTAACTCCAGCTCCCAGTAGATGCACCTTCTAGGGGACCTGTGTCTCTGTCCGGGGTATGCATGCCTGCAGCAAGGGCTGCCTGATTCTCATTCCATTTAGGCTGCCACAGCTCAGCTGTTTCACTCTCAGCCTTAAATGTTTCTCCTCTGACTCAGACAATTGCCGCAATGTGGGGATCAGACCCCTGCTTAAGTTCCCCCACCCGCCAAGGGCAGGTCCAGTCTTACTAAGACTCCTATTTTTTCCCCTAGTTCCTTTGTCTTACTGAGTTTTGCATGGATCTATATATTCTTTTCCACTGGTCAGATCCTTCTGTCCACTCTCAGCTGGTGTTCTGCATGAACTTCTGTGTCTGAAGGTGTATTCCTGATGTATCTGTGGAGTGAGATGTACTCCATGTCCACCTACTCCTCTGCCATCTCGTTCGCCTCCTGGATTATTTTTTTTAGATTACCCAGAAAATAAAAGCCCTCCATATTCCCACTTCTCAGTGTTGTCTACTATCAAAATTATCTGTGTTTTCCCAGAAGTTTTTCTATTTATATAAATACATCGTCAAATTTCCCTACAATTCATATTCCCACTATTCATGTAGAAAGAAAGTGAAAGTGAAAGTTGCTCAGTCGTTTCCGACTCTTTGAGACCCCATGGACTATACAGTCCATGGAACTCTCCAGGTCAGAATACTGGAGTGGATAGACTTTCTCTTCTCCAGGGAATCTTCCCAACCCAGGAATCAAACCCAGGTCTCCAGCATTGCACGCAGATTCTTTACCAGCTGAGCCATAAGGGAAGCCCAAGATTACTGGAGTGGGTAGCCTATCCCTTCTCCAGTGAATCTTCCTGACCCAGGAATTGAACCGGGGTCTCCTGCATTGCAGGCGGATCCTTTACTGATGTAGAAGAGTGTCCAAAAATCCAGCAGGCAACAAATATTGGTTGTGTGCTTATGACTTACTGTATAATTGTAGACAAACCAGACATTATCCCTGCCTTCTATGGATTTTATAGTAGGGTGGCTAAAACAGCACCTAAAAAATTATGTATGTTAAGTAACTGATTAAAATGTGTAAAGATTCATCCCCACCATTTCTTTGGATGTTTTCCACAGAAATATGATATGATAAAAGCAGTGCTATGAATGATAAGTTGGCAGCAGAGTGGATTGAAAAGGAGAAATGTTATGAAAACCTGGGCATGAATACCAGCAATGAAAATAGAGGAAAAAAAGTGAAATCAAGAAATATTTTAAAGCAAAGTTTCTTAATCTATGGACTATTTGGGGATACAAGGATAATCCAGTCTTTGTTAGGAATTTTGTGGGCTACAGTCCAGGGAGTCACAAAAGAGTTGGACACGACCTTTCAACCAAACCACCATAGGAGCATGAAAGTCTCCTAGAATAGCCCCTCAGCAGGGCACAGTTTTTAGAATGCAAGGAGAAGCCAGATTATAGCCTTTAGAAAATTTAGAGACTTTGGGTCTAAATTTTTGCTGATTATCAAAAATGTGGGCTCATTTTCATTGAATATTAAAAGCAGATGTTGCAGAGTGGGGAAGGGAGGAAGAAGGAGAGGAAAGCTGAATGAGAGAATGGAGACAGGCAAGAAGACTTCCAAAGGCTTTCAAATTCTGAGCATCTACGAGTAGACGCTAATCACAGCAACTGATGAAGCTGTTATACTTGGCCAGGAGTCAGGCAGAGAGCTTAAGACTGATTACAAATAATAATAGAGAGTTGCAGAGACACCCTAAAAAGATTCAAAGAAGTTGTCAAAAGTCATATGACTTAAACATGTATATCTCACTACCAGACTATACCATCTGTAGTTAATCTGTCAGTTAATGTATTTATCTTACTATATTTTCTCCTTTTCTTTTTATAATTTTGAGAATAAACTTTACAAATGCTATAAACTGACCATTAAATTATTTTTGTTATACTTTCTTCATTCATTAATGTTTGTATATATTTTTAATCATCTTAGAAATGATAGAGTCATATTGCATTGCTTTTGTGTTTTATAGTTTTCTTTTGACTTAGAATTGTTTTAATGCACAAAAAAATAGAAGTGGCCAGGACCTCTATTGTTTTCTAAGTAATCATTAAGGTCTGTTAAGTCACTGTGATAAAAGTGGTGGAAAATGGCACCTAAAGCTAGGAGGGAATGGCATTTTCAAAGAACGACAAGAGAATTTCTGCTCCAGTCTTACCTTGAAAGTCATAAAAAAGAAATGAAGTGTCAACTACAAATTGGCACTTACCATTGGCACTTACCATCTACCTGCAAGGATTAAACATGAGCAGCTGCAGCTGCTGACTTTCAATACCTGATGAAAGGAGTTCAGGGTGGAGAGCAGAAATGAGGCACTCTGTGCTCAGGGGAGAGAGGAAACTGGCAGGACAGGTCTTCATATAGTTAGATGTTTTCAGGAGATGATTTTATAAGCCCAATCCTTGTATCTCCTCATATCTAGAAAAGCACTAAAGTCCTTCATGGTGATTTTCATGACTAGTGGTAACCTGCAATAGACTAGCAGAAACCTTTAGTAAAAAAAATATGTGCTTGATTGCATGTACTCCCCCTATACCAAAATCACATGTGTATGACCTTCCCCCTACCTCTTTGGAGTGGCTCCTCAGAGCTATCTGAGGCGCCGTCTCCCAGGATGCAGTCTTCATTTTGACCCAAATAAAACAACAGCTCTCACGTTGTGCACATGTTTAAGTTGGGGAAAGACAGAAGGACAGAGAGGAAGAGAGGGAAAAGGAAAGATAGATGCAGGTTACTTCTGTTTACCACGAAGCAAATGTTTAATTATCTTCAGTAAGACAGGTCACAAGTGATTACTGAGAATCTATTATTTATTTGCCTAGGAACTTGGGAAATGAAAAGAAATTTAAAAGTATGGTTTTCTGTTCCCAAGTTACCAACGTAACTGTGGCATCAAGATTTCTGTCTAGGAAATAATTAGAAATAAAAGTACACAAATCCTGGACAATCCCTCAGGATGCTGTTTTCCTGGTTCTTTCCTTTTATGGTCAGGGAGGACAGTTTGTAATAATGTCTGTAATTTTTTAAAGCCCAAACTATATCTTCCAGGCTTCTGATGCTAAATGCATCCCATTTCGCAAACACAGCATGTAAAACACTAAGCAAATGCCATAGCCATCGTCCCTTTTGGGGAAAAAAGTTTCCTTGTCCCCAAAGTTACCTGAATTAGTGTCATGTGACCCTGTTACTTGGCCAAAATGGATTGAACCAGAAATCAGGGTCAAAAGTAATTGTCAAGAGCTGAGCATAGGAATGAG
The DNA here is from genome assembly GCF_054371585.1 of Giraffa tippelskirchi. Classification (NCBI taxonomy): domain Eukaryota; kingdom Metazoa; phylum Chordata; class Mammalia; order Artiodactyla; family Giraffidae; genus Giraffa; species Giraffa tippelskirchi. The sequence continues at coordinate 45,600,472 of NC_137284.1, read as the reverse complement.
AACTAAATATTTAATGAGCACTTGAGTCTGTGAGTCAAATGCTAAGCTGAGGCCTCCACTGGATTGTTTTATTTAATCTTCACAAGTCCTATGAGATTGGCTGAAATATTATCAAATTAATCTTAATAAGAATACACATAGTTACAGAGATACCCTGACAGGATTCAGAATGTTGTCAGTAACCATCCAGGTTTGACCAAATGTCTCATGAGCTGCCCACATCATCACAGAGGCATAGTAACTGGCCCAATGTCACAGGATGGTAAGTGGGACTTCTGGGGCTTGAACTCAGTCTCTTTCTGTTTGTCTGACGCTAGAAACATTACTCCTCACCCATAGCCTGAGAGGTCAGCTGAGTCTGCTCAAGAAGGGGACTCCATATTGGATGACTCTACTCAGTCAAATCCTCTCACTGGAGGGAGTGTTGAATGTAACATTTTTAGAGAGAGAGAGTATGGAAGCAATGGAAATATAAAAGAAGTAAAAATAGAGAGAAAAGGCTTAGGAGACTGGGCATTAGCCAAAACCAGGAAGATTGAAATATGGCTATGTCATTAGTGCTAAAGCAAGGTCACAGAAATGACCCTAAAATAAGTTTATTTGTATCATTTTTTTAATTGGCCTTTCTATATACTTCCCCTAGTATGACAATTTCCAGATCCATCCATATAGATGAAATGCCATTATATCATTTTTAATGGCTTAGTAATATTCCTCTGTGTATATACCACATCTTCTTTACCCATTCATCTGTTGATGGACACTGAGGTTGCTCCCATGTCTTGGCTGCTGTAAATAGTGCTGCAATGGTCACTGAGGAGCATGTATCTTTTCAAATCATGTTTTTCTCTAGATATATGCCCAGGAGTGGGATTGCTGGGCCATATGGTAGCTCTAGAGAACAAACTTATGGTTACTAGCAGGGACGGGTGGGGGATAGGATAGATCAAGAGTTTGGGATGGGCATGTACACACTGCTTTGTTTAAAACAGATAACCAACATGGACCTACTGTATAGCACAGGGAACTCTGCTCAATGTTCTGTCATATCCTAAAGGTGGTAAGAATTTGAAAAAGAATAGAACATGTATATGTATAACTGGATCACTTTACTGCATACTTGAAACTAACACAACATTTTTAGTCAACTATGCTCCAAAATAAAACAAAAATTTAGAAAAGGAAAATTAAACAAATTGTTGTTGTTGTTCAGTTGCTAAGTTGTGACTGACTCTTGATGACCCCATGGACTGCAGCACAGTAGGCTTCCCTGACCTTCACTGTCTGATTGAGTTTGCTCAAACTCATGTCCATTGATTCAGTGATGCCATTCAAACATCTCATTCTGCCTCCTCCTTCTCCTCCTGCCTTCAATCTTTGTCAGCATCAGGGTCTTTTCCAATGAGTCAGCTCTTCCCATCAGGTGGCCAAAGTATTGGAGCTTCTGCTTCAGCATCAGTCCTTCCAATGAATATTCAGGACTGATCTCCTTTAGAATGGACTGGTTGGATCTCCTTGCAGTCCAAGGGACTCTCAAGAGTCTTCTCCAACACCACAGTTCACAAGCATCAATTCTTCAGTGCTCAGCTTTCTTTATGGTCCAACTTTCACATCCAAACATGACCACTGGAAAAACCATAGCTTTGACTAGACAGATTTTTGTTGGAAAAGTGATGTCTGCTTTTTAATACACTGTCTAGGTTTGTCACAGCTTTTCTTGCATAGTTAAAAAAAATGGCACCAAAAGATAGTCAACATTCCAGCTTTCATTAGACCTGATGGTGGGACATCAACTCAAAGAAGTCACTCAGCACATCTCTGCCCTTGCCCCCTGAGCACAGGGAGTGACACAGAAATGATCTCCTGCTTGGGCAACATTAAGCTTCCTAAGTAAACTGTCACAGAAGAAAGTTAACTCTGGCACCTAAAACACATGGAGGACTCTCTAATTAATGACATAGGTTACCAGCACTTCAAGAGAATTTGAGAACTGATTTGACCATGAATTGAGACCTGTTAAAAGCTTCCTTAAAGCAGTTTCTGAGCCTGAGTCTGAGGGTCTTGCTAGTTTTTCAACCCTTCAGCTCCTTGAAACTCTCTCCCAGCATTAAATCAGGCCACCGTCGAGTGAAGATTTAATATTATAGTTTTTGCTCTAATGGAGAGAGTCATGTAAAGGACCATAATTTGAAATAATAAATACATTTTGTTTCACTGGGAGGAAAAGTTCATTTTTCCAGGTGAATAACTTATGCTTCCCCTAATTATAAAGGGAAATTTAATAACAGAATGAGTTTTCTGCCTTTTCATAGCTGCCAGGAAATTCACAGTATAAAGCACAAAGGCAGTAACTGATGGATCTCAGAAGCCTGGGACATTTATATAGCTGCTGTTTCAAGTACCTTTTATTCTTACTTTTAAAAAAAATGACCTGTTTTATATACTTTACTATAATAAGTTATCCCTGGACATTTTTAAAGTGTTAGGTAGAACCATCTGAAGTTGCCACTAGTCAATCAATTTTAGCTTTCAGAAGGAGCAATCCCCAATCCCATTATAAATCAGAAGTAAATATTTTGGATGTATGTGCACAGGGTAAATGGCAGTGGGACAATATATGCTTTTTATTTTTTATTCCCTGCTTTTTGTCTTTCCTAAATTTTCTATTGCTTCTGCTTTACTCAACAACATTGTTGTTTCTTTCTCTTTAATTTTGTCATAGATTGTGCCTTAATACTCTGCACCTACAATCCTGCGTTTGTTACCCTGCACTTACTATCCACATTTACTGCCCTGCGCTTATTACTTCGTGTTGTATTTTTTTAAAAGAAAAAAGTCTATGTACCTCTTCTGTGAATTTCTTGACAGTAAATACTGTGTCTTATTTACCTTTATAATCACTGTACCTGTACCTGAGACATAGGAGGGATTCAACAAATGTTTTACCAGTTGAATGAATAAATGTATCCATGTCTGGCTTAACTAAATCAAAACACAATTCATACATGGTTGTTTCAAGTAACTGATTTTTTTCTAAAAATAACTGAATAAAATTTCATAATGACTTTTCGCATTTTACATCTTCTATTAATGTGCTAACCTTTGGATGACATACATTCTTATGTTATATTCAGGTGACATTTACATTTCTTTTCAGCTTATTCTGACCCAGTAGTAGCTTTTAGCATTGCCCGACTATAGCTCTAAGATCATACTTGGATGTTTCCCAGATTTCTTGAATTGAACAGAGGCCATGTTCAAAGGATGTCCTTGACTCCTGTCTTTCTTGGCTTGGAATTGTTTCTTGCAATGAACCTAGGATCTACCCCAATTCTACAGTAGATAACCTTGAGGGCATTTTGACTCAGAGCTTCCTCTATGTTTTACATTAGTCAGCTTGTATAGTTTACAGAATCTCTTTAAGAATGACCAGTTTCAGATCATAATGATGTCCTGGATCTGAAATGTATCAACATCTCCACTCTCCCATGTACACGGAGGTGATAGGCTGTGATAAAATCTGATGCTTCTCAAAATTTAATGTGCATGCAAGTTATCTGGGAAATGTGGATTCTGACTCAGTCGCTCTGGAGGGGGAATGAGGTTCTGCTTTCTACCAAAGTGCTGTTGGTCTGAGCCCACAGTTTGAGTAGGAAGACTATAAACCCTTTAGTATAGCCCTCGGTATACATAAGAACTCCAACTTGAAGTCAGAAGAGGGCTCATTTCTAGTAAATACAAAAGTTCCACATACTGGTGGCATTACATCTAAGCTCTGCTCCAGTTTAGCTCAAGTTTTTTTGGGGGGGGGTCCTTCATCCCCCCCCCCATCTTTCTAAACGTTCTCTGCCTCCCGGCAGCTGAGGTCCTCACTGCGGCTTTCCACCCGCGCATTTGTAGCCTTTCTCTATGCAAACTGTCCTGTCCCTAACCCAGTCAGTCCAAGCTCCCACTTGAAGCTGATCTAAAGAACTGACGCTCAACAATGTGTCAGTACACAACACTGGTGATTTCCGCTTGAAAACCAAAGTCTTTGGTTTGCATCCTTGCTCTGCATTCACCAGCTATGGATATCAGCAAGTCATTTAGCGCCGGTGGTAGGTCAAGTAACGCCTCCCAAAGATGTCCACGTCCTAACCCCTGGAACCCTGGACTTTTACCTTGAATGTCAAAAGGGACTTGGCAGAGGTGATTACATTAGGATCTTGAGATGGGGAGATGACACTGATGATCTCGGTGTGCCCAGTGTAATCACAGGAACCCTTTATAAGAGGGAGGCTTGAAAATAAAGTGGGAGAAGGCAATGTGAAGATGGAAACAGAGATGGGAGTGGCGCAGCCATAAGCCGAGAAGTCTCTAGAAGCTGGAAGGGGAAAGGAACAGATTCCACTGGAGACTCCAGAAAGAACCAGCCCTTCTGACTGATTTTAGTCTCATAAAGCTAATTTTAGATTTCTGGCCTCCAGAATTGTAAGAAAATAAATTGCATTGTTTTAAGCCACTGCTGCTGCTGCTGCTGCTAAGTCGCTTCAGTCGTGTCCGACTCTGTGCGACCCCATAGAGGGCAGCCCACCAGGCTCCCCCGTCCCTGGGATTCTCCAGGCAAGAACACTGCAGTGGGTTGCCATTTCCTTCTCTAGGGGATCTTCCTGACCCAGGGATCAAATTCACATCTCCTACATTGACAGGTGAATTCTTTACCACTGAGCCACCAAGGAAGCCCTTTAAAGCACAAGATCTGTGGTAATTTCTTAAAGCAGCATTGGGAAATTAATACAGTTTCTGTTTCTTAGTCTGTAAGACGAGGCTATTGATAGCAAGGCTAATAGAAGCACTGGTGTGAGTTTTTAAAAGGATGCCTTCCTAACTGAGAACACCTGAACCAAATGCTCCTTGTCGATGGAAGCAGTGCTCTGAGAAGAGGACAACAGATTTAAAAGAAAAAATAAACCTAAGTTGAGACTTTATTTTGTGTTAGGCACTAAGTTTCTGCTCTGAAAGAATTCACAATGAGCTGGGCATAGACATAGAGCCATCACAGGAACATGGGTCTAAAATGTTAGAAGAGTCTTTTCGTAGGACAAAGAATAGCCATTGTTACGGTGCTATTGGCCTTCCCTGGGGGCTCAGCAGTAAAAAAAAAAAAAAAAAAAAAAATCAGCCTGCAAAACAGGAGACTCAGGTTCAGTCCCTGTGTCCGGAAGATTCCCTGGAGGGGGGTATGGCAACCCATTCTGGTATTCTTGCCTGGGAAATCCCATGGACAGAGGAGCCTGGGGGGCTATAGAGTTGCCAACTCCATAGAGTTGCAAAGAGTTGGACATGACTGAAGCAACTTGGCACATACGCATATGTGGTGCCACTGACAACTTTAAAGAGCCTATTGCTATGCCTTGTACCTTTCCTTAGAGATGCCTGTCCATCATAATGTTATATGAGCCCTTAGGGGACAGCTAATTCTGCTTGAGGATGGTGCAGTGTCTACTTTTATGTATCAATTTGACCCAACCATGGGGTGCTCAGATAGATGGTTGGATGGCATCACCGACTCAATGGACATGAGTTTGGGTAAACTCTGGGAGTTGGCGATAGACAGGGAAGCCTGGAGTGCTGCAGTCCATGGGGTCGCAAAGAGTAGGACACGACTGAGCGACTGAACTGAAGTGAACTGAAGTATTTTGAATGTGTCCATGAAGATGTTTTAGGATGAGTTTAACACTTCAATTTATAGATTGAGTAAAGCAGATTGCCCTCCCTAATGTGGATGGACCCTATCCAATTAACTGAAGGCTAGAATAGAACAAAAAGGGGGAGCTTCCCCAGGATAAGGAGGAATTCCTCTTCTTTGACAGCTTTGAGCTGGAACACTGATCTTTTCTCTTGCCTTCTGGCTCTGTCTGAGACATTGATTCAAGCCTGCTGGCCTTCAGGCTAGAACTACACCATCATTTCTCTGGGTCTCCAGCTATTGACTGTAAACCTTGAACTCGTCAGTCTCCATAGTTGCATGAACCAATTTCTCATAATCAGTCAATCAATCTCTCTCTATCTCTGTCTCTATACACACATCCTATTGGTCCTTTTTTTTCTGGAAACTCTAATACGGATGAGTATCTGGAAAGGCTTCACAGAGGAAGTCACTTTTCTGAGAGATGTTGATACCATAAATGGTCTATTTCTAAATATTAACTTCATAATTATAAATTGTCAATTCCTCTTCCATTCATCCATATCAATATGCATTTAGGGTTGAGATGAATTTAGTGAATGCTTCCTGTGTTCCAGGCACTCAGGTAGGCACACAGTTTGGGTCAAAGAAGACCTCAGCACTGTCCCCACGGCGAGGGAGTGAGGCATCAAGGCTGAGCATGGCAGAGCAGTATTGTGTGCACACATGGTCATTTGAAAGTGCACACATGGTCATTTGAAAGTGGCAGTCCCATTCTTACAAAAGAAAAACATGCTGCCCAGTTAAGAGTGCCAGGTAAAATACTGCATGGTTCATGCAATTATTTGTTATTTATCTGAATTTCAGATTCAGCTGGGCATCCTGCATTTTTAATTTCTATATCTGGCAACTCAATGTCCAGTTCTCCCTCTATATCCAGAGTAGTGCAGAGATTGGGAAAACAAAGCTTTCCTTTGGGCTTAGAAAGGAAGATGCCCTTCTCTTCTCTTCTAGATTGCTGCATTCAGCCCTGCCCCCTCTGCCTGGAACTTTCACTGCAGACATTGTCCTTCACACTTGCTGACAGAGCAAATCCCCTCTATGATCTTTCAGCAATGGTGGAGGGAGGTCCCACGGGACACAGGGGAGTGCCCGGGACTCTGTTGCTGGGAGTGGAGACGCCCTGCCTGCCCTGACTGTAATTCTGCTTCCCCAAAGCCCTGCCCGCCTGGACCTTGCTGCTGAAGGTACTTTTAGTTATGAAGGTCAGGGCCAGGCTGGGAAAGATGCAATCGCTCCTCAGCAGAGGTGGAAAGCAGGGGATTTGGAATCACCCAGCCGGCATTTGAATCCTTACGCTGTCACTTCTTGCTCTATGAACCTGTGCAGGTGACTTAACCTTCCTAAGCCTCTGTTTTTCATTGACAACATGGGGACCATCTCTCTGCTGTGAGGATAAAACACACTGATGTACATAAGGACCATGCCTGGAATGTAAGGTATCAATGCGTGTGCTCAGTCATGTCTGACTCTATGCAGCCTCATGGACTGTAGTCTACCAGGCTCCTCTGTCCATGGAATTCTCCAGGCAAGAATACTGGAGTGGGTTTCCACTTCCTACTCCAGGGAATCTTTCTGACCCAGGGGTCAAACCCATGTCTCTTGCATCTCCTGCATTGGAGGAGGATTCTTTACCACTAGCACCAACTGGGAAGGATATGTGCTCAGTAAATTACTAATGCTCTTGTACATCTAGTTTAGTACTAGTTTTTTTGTTTGTTTGTTTCAAATGTGCTAATGCAAACATTTTTGTGCACTTGACTTCTTTAAGTTTTGAATTTGTTTCTTTGAATAAATGTTTAAGAGTGGGATTATCAGGTCATATCAGAGTGTACACAGTGAGTACAGATTCTGGAGCCAGATCATGTGGGATCAAGTCCCAGCTGTCCTACTTCCTGGCTGTGTGAATTGAGACAGGTGCCTTCACTTCTCTGTGCTGCGGTGTTGAGAACTTAAACTAATGTCAGTTGTTATTGTGACTATTTGATAGATCTTACTACATAAGGGCAGGTTATCTTCAAAAATGATAACAATCTGATGACCTATATTAACTATCCCACCAGCCTTACAGCAAACTTTACTCTTCTTTGTGTCTATCACTTTATTAAAAATATTTCCACATTCTTTACCTGCTTTCTTTTCTCTTATTTTTGTTGTTTATCATACATTTTATTTATTTTTGTTTTTCACTGGATCTGTCTTTTCTACTATAAAATTTTCCCTTGCTTCAAGGGTGAAAGATTGTACTCCATTTAATTCATCTAAATGACTGATTTGGCACTTTGGAAAGCAAATGGGGAAGGTCTTTGGGGAACAGGAAGCCTTTTTTTTTAAGGTTTATTATTTTGTATCTTGTGTTTTGGCCATGCTGGGCCTCTGTGGCTGCTCAGGGGCCTCTTCTGGCTGTGGTGTGTGGACTTCTCCCTCGGCACAGTGTGGCTCTAGGCTCAGCAATTGCACCACAAGGGCTCAGCAGTCGTGGTGCGTGGGCTTAGCTGCCCCGCAGCATGTGGGGTCTCCCCAGAACAGGGGTCGAACTGAGTCCCCTGCATTGGCAGGCAGATTCTCAACCACTAGATCAACAGGGAAGCCCAGGAAGCCTTTTTAGTACCCTTTATGTAGCACCGGTCATGAGAAATTTGATGGCATAAGCAGAAACCAGGGATTCTGAGTACCACAGTACAATTGGCTTTGAATTTGAGATAGATTGTTTACATAGCAGGATAGGAGAAAAGTGGAAAAAAATGTCGGATTCACAAGGAAAACATCCTTTTGTTAACTGAATTATCTTTGGCAGGTGGACAAAATGTCTTCTGGTCTAGAGCCAGTAATTCTTAGATAATGCTTTAAAATTTTGCCTACCAACCCATATACTCTAATTAAGTAAGTCATCTAATTAAGCACTGTGTAGAGAAAACACTTAAAAATCAAGGAAAGAAGGTATTCTTGTAATTTGGGTGATATGGGCATAAAAGAATAGAAATGGTATTGATTGTTCAATGACATGTATCTCTACCCCTGGTGCTAGGGTACCCTGCTCTCCCAGGGAGGAGGCATTTTTATTTCTGTGATGAATAGAAATGCATGTCACGATTTCTCCGAGGCTAGTTGAATCCCACTTTTCCTAACTCACAAGCGCTGTAGAAGTGGCAGGCCTGTGTCTCAGGGCTTGTCCTGAACGACGTGGACGTGACAAGAGTGACTGTGGAGCTTCTGTGGAGCTTGTATCCCGTCACACTCCCCCAAATATTGTCCACCAGATGCTGGGTGATCTTTCACGGGTGTCCCCTCACACCTTGGCAACATCACACACGGAAGCATGTTTCTCATTGGTTTATTTTCTTCTCATACCCAATCAGAAGAGCAAGGGTCTAATTTTCATTGGCTCGCAGTTTTTATCTGTTCAGGAAGACAGGGTTAATGAAGCACACCATCTCCTGGATGACTTAAGTTACCTGATTCTTAACAGAGTTTCAAGCCCAAACATACTCTGCCTGAATTTTAAACACATTCACATGCATTTTATTTCTCTTTCCAGAGGTAATGTATAAAATAATGTTAGAATAGAAAAATTCCCAAACATAGAGTGATATCTGTTTTACCTTTTCACATTCTTCAAGGTTAGATAAGTACAGATGAAATTTAAAGAAATATTCTAAACAACAAGTATGTTAGCTCTCTAAGATTCGGTTTTCTCACTATAAAACAGGATTAATAGTAATCCCTATGCCTACCTGCCAGAGTTGTTATGTCTTAAGAGATATAATGTGTATAAAATAGTTTTGTAAACCACTAAAGTGTTTACAAACATTAGTTAGTATTTTTATTAGTTTCAAAATCTAAGCTGTAATTCTACTCAATACTAACAGAACCAAAGACAAATATTCAGAAACAGTAAAAGATGAGAACACATGATTCACTAATGTTCATTGAATGCACATAAATTAGTTAATTTAATTATTCATTCTACTAATTTCTTTTTAATTCATCAATTTTTTATCACTATTAATTCCATTCCTATGTTTTCCTTAAGCCTGTTTTGTGGTTCTGTTTTTCTAATTCCTTGGGTTGAGCGTGTAACTGATCTATTTTCATTCATTATTATTATTTTTTTGTTGAAGTAGAGTTGGCTTAAAATGTCAGTTTCCAGTGTACAACATAGTGATTCAGTTTTTTTGTGGATTGTATTCCCTTTAGAGTTATTGTAGAGTACTGGCTACACCCCCTGTGCTGTACGTTACATCCCTGTGTATCTGGTGCATCTGGTGGTTTTTACCTCTGTCCCTATTTTGCCCCTCTCACCAGTCTTCTCCCCACTGGTAACCCTTAGTTTGTTCTCTGTATCTATGAGTCTGTTTTATTATATTCATTCATTTGTTTTATTTTTTACATTCCACATATAAGTGAAGACACAGTATTTGTCTTTCTCTGTCTGACTCATTTCACTTAGCATAATACCCTCCAGGTCTACCCATGTTGATGAAAATGGCAAATTTTCATTCTTTGTTACCTTCGAGTAATATTCCATTGTCTGTGTATGTATGTGGATGTGTATCACATCTTCTTTATCCATTCATCTGTTCATAGACACTTAGATTGCTTCCATATCTTGACTATTGTAAAAAGTGCTGCCATAAACACTGGGGTGTATATATCTTTTAGAATTAATGTTTTTGTTTTCTTAGGGTATACACCCGGGAGTGGAATTGCTGGATCATATGGCACTTCTATTTTTAATCTTTTGAGGAACCTCTGTATTGTTTTCCGGAGTGATTGTACCAATTTACATTCCTGCCAACACTGTAGGCTTCCCCAGTGGCTCAGATGGTAAAGAATCTGCCTGCAGCGTGCGAGATCTTGGTTTGATTCCCGGGTTGGGAAGATCCCCTGGAGACGGGAATGGCAACCCACTTCAGTATCCTTGCCAGGAAAATTGCATGGATGGAGGAGCATGGCAGGCTACAATCTATGTGGTTGCAAAGAGTCAGACATGACTGAGTGACTTCACTCACCAACACTGAGCTACATTTCCATTTTCTGTTTCTCTTTTTCTTGTTTTAGTCTCTTCCCTTGTAGTTTGATCTCCAGTAGCATATTGGGCACCTACTGACCTGGGGAGTTCATCTTTCAGTGTCCTGTCTTTTCGCCTTTTCATACTGTTTATGGGGTTCTAAAGGCAAGAATACTGAAGTGGTTTGCCATGCCCTTCTCCAGCGGACCACAATCTGTCAGACCTCTCCACCATGACCCATCCGTCTTGAGTGGCCCCACATAGCATGGCCCGGGCTAGCTCCTCTCACCGCCGCCCCCGGCCTCCTGCCCGGGCTAGCTCCTCTTGGCCATGCTTCTGCACGTAAGTACAAACAAAAACACTCATTCACGTACATCTTATTCAGGGTAATTGGCTCCATCCCATCAGAAAGAATGATGGGATGGAGCCAAAGCAAAAACTGTACCCAGCTGTGGACGTCACTGGTGATAGAAGCAAAGTCCAATGCTGTAAAGAGAAATATTGCATAGGAACCTGGAATGTTAAGTCCATGAATCAAGGCAAATTGGAAGTGGTCAAACAGGAGATGGCAAGAGCGAACGTCAACATTCTAGGAATCAGCGAACTAAGATGGACTGGAATGGGTGAATTTAACTCAGATGACCATTATATCTACTACTGTGGGCAAGAATCCCTTAGAAGAAATGGAGTAGCCATCATGGTCAACAAAAGATTCTGAAATGCAGTACTTGGATGCAATCTCAAAAACGACAGAATGATCTCTGTTCGTTTCCAAGGCAAACCATTCATTATCAGGGTAATCCAAGTCTATGCCCCGACCAGTAATGCTGAAGAAGCTGAACTTGAACAGTTCTATGAAGACCTACAAGACCTTTTAGAACTAACACCGCCAAAAGATGTCCTTTTCATTACAGGGGACTGGAATGCAAAAGTAGGAAGTCAGGAAACAGCTGGCGTAACAGGCAAATTTGGCCTTGGAGTACAGAATGAAGCAGGGCAGAGGCTAATAGAGTTTTGCCAAGAGAACACACTGGTCATAGCAAACACCCTCTTCCAACAACACAAGAGAAGACTCTACATGTGGACATCACCAGATGATCAACACCGAAATCAGATTGATTATATTCTTTGCAGCCAAAGATGGAGAAGCTCTATACAGTCAGCAAAAACAAGACCGGGAGTGGACTGTGGCTCAGATCATGAACTCCTTATTGCCAAAATCAGACTTAAATTGAAGAAAGTAGGGAAAACCACTAGACCACTCAGGTATGACCTAAATCAAATCCCTTATGAGTATACAGTGGAAGTGACAAATAGATTTAAGGCACTAGATCTGATAGACAGAGTGCCTGAGGAACTATGGACAGAGGTTTGTGACATTGTACAGGAGACAGGAATCAAGACCATCCGCATGGAAAATAAATGCAAAAAGGCAAAATGGCTGTCTGAGGAGGCCTTACAAATAGCTGGGAATAGAAGAGAAGCAAAAAGCAAAGGAGAAAAGGAAAGATATTCCCATCTGAATGCAGAGTTCCAAAGAATAGCAAGGAGAGATAAGAAAGCCTTCCTCAGCAATCAATGCAAAGAATAGAGGAAAACAACAGATTGGGAAAGACTAGAGATCTCTTCAAGAAAATTAGAGATACCGAGGGAACATTTCATGCAAAGATGGGCTCAATAAAGGACAGAAATGGTATGGACCTAACAGAAGCAGAAGATATTAAGAAGAGGTGGCAAGAATACACAGAAGAACTGTACAAAAAAGATCTTCACGACCCAGATAATCACGATGGTGTGATCACTCACCTAGAGCCAGACATCCTGGAATATAAAGTCAAGTGGGCTTTAGAAAGCATCACTATGAACAAAGCTAGTGGAGCTGATTCAATTCCAGTTGAGCTATTTCAAATCCTGAAAGATGATGCTGTGAAAGTGCTGCACTCGATATGCCAGCAAATGTGGAAAACTCAGCAGTGGCCACAGGATTGGAAAGGTCAGTTTTCGTTCCAATCCCAAAGAAAGGCAATGCCAAAGAATGCTCGAACTACTGCACAATTGCACTCATCTCACACGCTAGTAAAGAAATGCTCAAAATTCTCCAAGTCAGGCTTCAGCAATACGTGAACCATGAACTTCCAGATGTTCAAGCTGGTTTTAGAAAAGGCAGAGGAACCAGAGATCAAATTGCCAACATTCACTGGATCATCAAAAGGCGAGAGAGTTCCAGAAAAGCATCTATTTCTGCTTTATTGACTATGCCAAAGCCTTTGACTGTGTGGATCACAATAAACTGTGGAAAATTCTGAAAGAGATGGGAATACCAGACCATCTGACCTGTCTCTTGAGAAACCTGTATGCAGGTCAGGAAGCAACAGTTAGAACTGGACATGGAACAACAGACTGGTTCCAAATAGGAAAAGGAGTATGTCAAGGCTGTATATTGTCACCCTGCTTATTTAACTTATATGCAGAGTACATCATGAGAAATGCTGGGCTGGAAGAAACACAAGCTGGAATCAAGATTGCCAGGAGAAATATCAATAACCTCAGATATGCAAATGACACCACCCTTATGGCAGAAAGTGAAGAAGAACTAAACAGCCTCTTGATGAAAGTGAAAGAGGAGAGTGAAAAAGTTGGCTTAAAGCTCAATGTTCAGAAAACTAAGATCATGGCATCTGGTCCCATCACTTCGTGGGAAATAGATGGGGAAACAGTGGAAACACTGTCAGACTTTATTTTTGGGGGCTCCAAAATCACTGCAGATGGTGATTGCAGCCATGAAATTAAAAGACGCTTACTCCTTGGAAGGAAGGTTATGGCCAACCTAGATAGCTTATTTAAAAGCAGAGACATTACTTTGCCAACAAAGGTCCATCTAGTCAAGGCTATTGTTTTTCCAGTAGTCATGTATGGATGTGAGAGTTGGACAGTGAAGAAAGCTGAGCACCGCAGAACTGATGCTTTTGAACTGTGGTGTTGGAGAAGACTCTTGAGAGTCCCTTGGACTGCAAGGAGATCCAATCAGTGCATCCTAAACGAGATCAATCCTGGGTGTTCATTGGAATGACTGATGTTGAAGCTGAAACTCCAATACTTTGGGCACCTCATGCGAAGGGTTGACTCATTGGAAAAGACCCTAATGCTAGGAAGGATTGGGGGCAGGAGGAGAAGGGGACGACAGAGGATGAGATGGTTGGATGGCATCACTGACTCGATGGACATGGGTTTGGGTGGACTCTGGGAGTTGGTGATGGACAGGGAGGCCTGGCGTGCTGCCATTCATGGGGTCGCAAAAAGTCAGACACGACTGAGCGACTGAACAACAACTTGTGGTTGGATGGTAAACATGATATGAAATATATTTGTGTTCCTTTCTCTCTAGTGATTATATATCTATTATAGGTTTTGATTTGTGGTTTTGATGGAGTTCATGCAAATTGACCTATTACTGTATCTACTACTTGTATAAAACTGATAGTTATTTAAGTTCAAACAAGTTCTAAAAGCTCTACATTTTTTTTCATTCCTCACCCACATTTTGTGTTTTGTCACCATATTTCATATCTTTATGTCTGTCCTTTAGGTGTTTATTGTTATTTTAGTTGATTTTACAATTTTTGTCTTTTAACCTTTGTACTAGCTTATTTAGGTATTTGATCCAATGTCTTTAGTATATATTTGCCTTTATCAGGCAGAGTTTTTTCTTCCTATAATTTCTTATTTCTTATTGTAGACTCTTCTTTTTCAGTTTTTTCACTCAGAGAAGACCCTTTATCATGTCTTTTAGTGTCATTTTAGCATTGGTGAACTCTTAGTTCTTGCTTATTTATGAAGTCCTTGATCTCTCCTTTAATTAAGAATAATAACATTTCTGGGTAAAGTATCCTAGATTGTAGGTTTTTTGCCTTTTTAGCATCATAAATATATCATACCACTCCCTACTGGCCTGCAACTTTTCTGCTGAAAAGTCAGCTGATACCCTTTTGGGGGTTCCCTTGTATGACTCTTCATTTTTCTCTTTTAACCTTTAGAATTCTTTATCTCTAACTTTCCAATTTTTATTATGCTCTATCTTGGTGTGGGTCTCTTTGTGTTCATCTTGTTTGGAACTCTGTGCTTCCTGGACTTGAATATCTATTTTCTTCTACAGATTCAGAAAGTTTTCAGACACAATTTCATCAAATACATTTTTTATTCCTTTCTCACTCTTTTTTCTTTCAGGGACCCATATAACATGAATGTTAGTGTGCTCATTCATTATTACTTAATAATGAAAGAATTTAAAAATACAAATTTACCTCTGAGCATAAATTTGGCCATATTACAAGTGTTTGATATGTAGTGTTATGATTGCTGTTTTCTAAATAGTCTATAATTACAGTTTGATTTTTCCTTTGCTCTAAGTTTTGTGGAGAGAGTTTATTTTCAGGAATGTGCACTATTTTGGTTCATATTTCCATTAATAATTTCTATTTCTATTGCACGTTGACTGCAGGAGATTAATGGTAAATTCTCAGTTTACTTATAGAGAGTTATTTTGTGGTTTCCTATATAATCAATTTCTGTATATAATCCTCTGAGCACATGAAGAGGAAAAGTACAGTATTTTAATTTTCTTAGGTGTAGAATTCTACATATACATTTATTTCATTACCTCACAATTAAAATATTTCTCTTCTCTGTATTAATTTTTTTTTAATGGGTGATCCATGGATGAGCCTCAGGAGATCTGTGTGCACCTTTTTTTAGGAGAAAGCTCATGGGTTTTTCAAGTCCTCAAAGGGATCTGACACTCAAAACATTAAGAAAGTTTTTTCCATCTTGATCTGTCAGAGTAAGAAAGGAGAGCTAAATTACTAAATATTAATATAACTTAAAATCAACATTAAAATAAAAGTTATAATTATCTATTAATATACTCGATTCCTGAGAATGATATTGATATTTACTACTTATCCTTCCTATAAATAGTGCTAAGTGGCATTGCTTGTTTTATTCCAGGCCCTTGAATGAGATTCACAAGGAAACTTGGCTTCTATAGGACATCAGAAAAAAGGCTGAGTCCCTTTATCAAAATTTATTCTGGAACAAGTTGTTCATATGTATTCCATTTTGCCTGTGAGGTTTGTATTCAGTCTTTTTGCAATCTCCTCTGATGAATTCAAGCCTTCCCTGGTGACTCTGGTGGTAAAGAATCTGCCTGCAATGCAGGAGATTTCCTGTAATGCGGGAGACACGTGTTTGATCCCTGGGTATGGAAGTTTCCTGGAGAAGGAAATGGCAATCCACTCCAGTGTTCTTGCCTGGAAAATTCCATGGACAGAGGGGCCTGGCAGACTATAGTCCATGGGACTGCAAGTCAGACACGACTTAACGACTAAACTACCACCACCACTCATGAATGCATTTCTTTTTTTAATACTCCTCCTCAGTGCTGAGGAAACAGTCCCAATTTCTCAAGCTAATCATGTCCTTAAGATGACTCAGTTCAAGGTCATGTACTTCCTAAAGTGAGGCAGAGAAGTAAATGCATCAGTTTCTAGAGTGAGAATGACAACCACTTAAAACCCGACAGCCAAATTACCAAATTACAGCTGTACATGGAAGCAAAGTATCTGCTGACAAGCAAGTCGTGAATTTTTAAACAATGTACACGAAGAATTTAAACTCCACCTTAAAAGAAAAATTGAAGAGGTCTTAAGAGGAACAGTGATGACTGAAATTATGACTTACGCTCTTCAAAATTCCCTATACCTAATCCTTAGAAGTATTAGAAATTCTCGGGGCTGATGTATCCAAAAGCTTCTATGCATGATACTTTCAGGGCCCATGAAAATATCTCAGTTTTAATTTTGTTTAAAAGCTGAAGAAAAATGACATAATAAAATATATCATATACATATATTATACATACAATAACAGTAATAATGTATATATAATAATGAATCAAGGCTGGATTATATTTGCCTTTATTCTAATGTAGTCATAAATATAATTCATAAATAGATATTATGTATAATATACACACATATATATTTATATCATGGGTCCCATTTTTTTTTTTTATGGAAGAAAAGATGCACAAAGGCCAAAGTGCCTACTTCTCATGAAAATCCAAACAGGGCCATGGGATTAATGATCTGCTCAACATGGTGAATGACCAGTATCTAAAGAGATGCCTTGGTGAAGGTTTTTGATGTGTGCTTATAAATGGTTTTGAGGCTTTTCTTAAGTTATATTCTCTTAGCAAAATGAAAATTGAGATTGTGTAGCCTCTTTACTTCTGTGCTTCCTTTGCCCTGTTTTCTTCAAACTAGCTCTTTCCACTCATTGGAAAACTGACGCTGAAGCTGAAGTTCCAATACTTTGGTCACCTGATGTGAAGAACTGACTCATTGGAAAAGACCCTGATGCTGGGAAAGATTGAAGGCAGGAGGAGAAGGGGACGACAGAAGATGAGATGGTTGGATGGCATCACCGACTCAATGGACATGAGTTTGAGTAAACTCCGGGAGTTGGTGATGGACAGGGAGGCCTGGTGTGCTGCAGTCCCTGGAGTCGCAAAGAGTCGGACACAACTGAGTGACTAAACAGTTCTTTCCACAAACTTTTTTTACTTGCTTAGCTCTTGCACATAGCTCAACAGTCTCTAGCCCTAACTCAGGATCAGCTATACCACTGATGTTGGTTTTTTGTAGATCTGAGTTCAAATGTTCTGATACAGCAGCCTCTAGTCAGGTGTTCACCATAGATCCAATTAGCTGTAGCTAATTTTTGCCCTCTCCTTCTTCCCTCCACACTCTTGCATGCCCTTCAACCCCCATAATGTGTATGGCTGGCCCTCCTTCAATCTGTGTTGGGGCAGCTAATGAAATGTCTTCTGCTGTACAGTTTTAATATAACTTGATTATACTCACAGCAGAAAACAGTTACAGGAAAAATGAGCTTAGTAGTAAGTAGTGGTCTACTATAATTACGCTGTTATACATTCTCATGCCCTGATGGTCATTTTGCCACCTACTCAGCACATGGAGAACAGAAGGTTCCTCCCCAGGAAAGGCCACTTGCAGCGACTATGTCCAATCTAGGCATCCATGAAAAGCCACATTTCATAATCAAGCAAGACTCCTGCCTTGAGACTAAACCATTCTCTGAAGATCTACAGATATCCTAAGTCCCATTTTTGCTGGATGAGTGACCTATATGAGTAAGTATTCATATCACATACACTTCCTGTCACTTTGGGATTGTAAAAAGCCTTCTTCATTAATGGTTATGTATTAGGAACATCTGAGTAGATATGACTTTAATAGAAATTTAAACTTTATTTAATTATCACAGTGTCACACACCTTTCTACCTTTGTAGAATTTTAATACTCAATAAGCACAGTATTTTTTCACTATAAAGAAGTATGATAGGTACATAACAATTTGGTATTACTAGGACATATATTATCTATCTAAAATAAGATGAACAACAATGAAATACAAAATTTTTATCTGTCATATTTTCCATTTATATGTGTCACTTCTATTTAAATTGAAGGACAGGAAAGCTTATGGTCCTTCTTGATAAGAAGAAAACCTCAAGCAGCAAAGAACCAATCAGTGACAGTTTTTTTTTCATTTCATAAAATCTTACTTCTAGAAGTAAGTAAAATCTTGCTTCTAGAAGTAGGAAAGTTTCTGTAATGGATATTGTATCAGCCATGATTAAGTTTTGAAGAGCAGAATCTCTTCAACAAGCTTAAGAGAAAGGAATTTATTAAAGGATGTTTTGTGGTTTACTGTACCATTGGGAGGCCAAAACAGCTGCCCTCTTTTTTGAGGGCTGAACTTCCAAGGTCAACTCCCAAGATGAAAATATGGAACTGGGTCAACAGAACGGCTGCTTCTGCATTGGCCAAGAGACTCCTGCATTTTCGGGAAGCTGACTTCCTAGTTGCCTGCCCCTGGACACACTGCCTCTCTGCCAACGCCACTGTCCATACCAGCCAAGTGGTATGCCAACTTGTCTCTCTTCCCATACGGCTTAGTTATGAGTCAAGTCTCATTTGACTACACTCACATGAAGCCCTAGAAGCAAGGAAGTATGAGAAGTGTGGTTTTTAGCTTTCTGTATTCTGCATGTTAAAGGGGGGCTGAAAAGGGGGTTGAATGAGCCAATTTAGGGTACTAACCACGGGTATGTGGTTGTGTAATATTGAAAACTGGAGTAACATTGAATGTGCAGATCAGATATGACCATCTGTGGGTTTATTTCTCCCCTTTTAGGACTGTAATAGTATTCATCACAATCTTCGGTTCATGACACTCTCATATCAGTGACCTACATATGGACCCAAAATTACTTAGTAGAATAACAAACATCACGGACCCATTCACCACCAAAATAAAAGCTAGGTCCTTGACAATAACCTACTTGTAACCAAATATCCCCTGACACTCCCATATTCTAGGAAATCTTCACCGTGAATTTCACATTTTATTGCATCTGCATGCATGATTACAAAACGCCTTTTTAGAAATTTTAGTAATTTCTGTACTGCTATAAAAATACAATCAAACCTAATGCAACATTTGATTCTTACTTTTTTCAGTGAATATTCCATTACTAGACTCATCCATATTTTTAAATTTCACTGTAGTTCATTTCAACTGTTGTATTCTATTGCTGAATATGACAATATCCATTATGTGAATATTCATCCATTTTTCTCTTTATGGACATTTGGACTGCTTCAGAAATGTTTTAAAATTTATTTTTGACTGTGCTGGGTCTTTCTTGCTGTGCAAGGCTTTCTCTGCTTGCAGTGAGCAGGAGCTGTTCTTCGTTGAGGAGCACAGGCTTCTCATTGAGGTGGCTGCTCTTGTTGCAGAGCACAGGCTCTAGGCATGCAGTCTTCAGTAGCTGTGGTACACAGGCTCAGTAGCTGCAGTTCGTGGGCTTTGGAGTGTGGATTCAGTAGTCGTGGTACATGGGCTTAGTTGCTCTGTGTCATGTGGATTCTTCCTTGGCCAAGGATGGAACCCATGTCCCCTGCGTTGGCAGGTGGATTCTTATCTACAGTACCACCAGGGAAGCCCCGCTTCAAAATTTTGGTGCTGCAAACAGTGCTGCTGTAAACATCCTTTTGTATGCACCAGAGTGTTTACTGGAGTATTTACTTGAAGATGGAATTACTGGGTCATGGGAATTTTTTAGTTTGAAGTTCTACATGTTGAAGGTCATCAAAATATAGTGTAATTTTCATCCATGTCTGGTTTAAAAGTAACAAATCAACATAATAATTAAAAAATATGAAGGACTTAGACTTTTTTTTTACCTCAAAAAGCCTATATTCCATTGGAAGAAACAATTAACATTTTTGCTTTGGTATTTTTTGGTACCTACTCATCTTCTTAAATACTTTTTTACCCAGAGGTCCAAAACACCTTTCCTCCTCTCAGTTGAGAATGATCAACTAATAGAGGTTCCTTGATACTCAATAAACAATCATCCTTCTTAGATCACAACCTTAGAACCATGATCTGTCTCTTACATTTCTCCAAAACCTCTTCCTATTCACGGTATATTCCCTTAGCCACTGAGTTCAGTTCAGTTCAGTTCAGTTGCTCAGTCGCGTCTGACTCTCTGCGACCCCATGAACCGCAGCATGCCAGGCCTCCCTGTCCATCACCAACTTCTGGAGTCCACCCAAACCCATGTCCATTGAGTTGGTGATGCCATCCAACCATCTCATCCTCTGTCGTCCCCTTCTCCTCCTGCCCTCAATCTTTCAGCATCAGGGTCTTTTCAAATGAGTCAGCTCTTCGCATCAGGTGGCCAAAGTATTGGAGTTTCAGCTTCAACATCAGTCATTCCAGTGAACACCCAGGACTAATATCCTTTAGAATGGACTGGTTGGATTCAAACTGCAAGGAGATCCAACCAGTCCATCCTAAAGCCCAAAGCTACTCCGCCACACTGTAGGGAAATCTGGGGGTTCCAACCACATTAGTAGGAAATTGATAAGGACACAGAGTGTCCATTTATTCTAGGTTGATTCAGTGTAACATAGTTATCAGAGTGTGACCAGGCTTTTGATTTACATCAGGCTGCCTAAGCTCTAGAGAGAACCCTTGAATTTCATATCTGTCATAGGAAAAAGACTCTGATACCAAGATTTATGTGCATGTGTTTTACTGGGAGGACTTTCAGTTACAATAACTAATAAGTCACAGAGTGAGGAAAGCAGAATTGAACAAGAGAAGTTGAACCACAGTACAGTCACAAGGGAGATCTCAGCTGAATTCCTGGGTAACTCTGACAGAGATGAACCTTCAGAGGTGTCCTGAACTCAGCAAAGGGCTAAGACCTTTGTCCTCCATATTGACTAGTTACAGGATACATGCTGCCCTTGGGTAGGGGTGTAGGCTTGAGTGAGTCAGCTCCCTTTGACCAGAGGTGATTCATGAGGTGAGCCTCTTGGCAGTTGAGAGGATAACTACTCAGTCCTGAAAAGGGGTCTGTGGAGAATATCACTGCATCCACAAGAGTCCATCTCTGGAGCTATATGGATCCATTCACTTCTTACAAATTTACACCATCTTGGAACAACAACCTGAGGATTCTTGTTGGTCTGTTTCCTTGGGGAAAGTCACAAAAGGAAAGTTACTGGACTAAACTATAAGCCCCTGCAGCTTATGGTCATAATAGTTCAAGTGATGCTCCCTCCTCTACTTCCCATTCCAAATTCCCCACACCCCAGCTAGCTAGCTCCTCTGCTGGTTTGGTGTCTGGACTAGTGGGGCAATTCAGACTCTTATTCCCATGGGAAGTGAGCCCCTAGTTAACAGGCAATTTTTAGGCCATGGCTACTAATTAAAATTAGATAAGACAATAACAAGGGACACTGCAGTGGCCCATCTGGGTACTATACATATTCTTTCTCACTCCTATTGCATAAGAACAGCACTCTCTCCTCTCTCCTACAAGGTCAATTATTCCTGGCAGGCTGGTGACTCCTTTCCTTGTCTGTTGTACCTGGCAAAAGCCCAAAGAAATTGGATGACACATATAACTTAAAATTCAATGGGACCTCTACTTATCACCTGGTGAAAGTATTCTACAGCTGGGAATATGAACTTCTAGACATGTAGAACCTAGAGCTGTGAAGATAAAAGCATAAATTACTCCAATAGGCCACTGGGGGTGATGATAATTGGAACCACTCCTATGTCTACTCCTTCCTGGAACTGAGTAGTCTACACAATGAGTCCAGTACCTTATAATGATCATTGGTTTAGCATATGTGCTGTTGCTGTTTAGTCACTAAGTCATGTCTGACTCTTTTGCGACCCAATAGACTGTAGCCTGCCAGGGTCTTCTGTCCCTGGAATTCTCCAGGCAAGAATACTGGAGTGGTTTGACATTTCCTCCTCCAGGGGATCTTCCTGACCCAGGGATCCAATCCACGAACCTGTGTATCTGTGTCTCCTGTATTATAGGTGGATTCTTTATTGCTGAGCTACTGGTGAATACCTCTAGCATATATATTGGGCCCTAAAGGGTGGTACACCATACTCAGAAAGCATCATCACCAATCTGGTGTCTCAACTGTGCCTTCAAAGTGCTGTTCCATTGTTCTATCAGGCCAGCATCCTCTGGATGGTGCAATGTGGAAAAGGACCATTGGATCTCATGGAATGAGTCCCTGTGCCGTGAATCAGGTCTCCATCTTGTGCGGGATCTCATGCAAACAGATCAGTTAATCCATGAGCCTTCAGATAGTAGTGCTTGCTGAAGACATGCAGGTAGGAAAGGCAAACCCACACCCAGAATATTCATCGATTCTAGTCAAGATGAAGTGCCAGGGTTGAAGTGGTCTCATTTAATCATTTTGACATCGAATGGCGGGTTAGTCTCTCCTAGGAATGGTATAATATCAAGAGCTCAATCCTGGTCTCTGTTGTGGACAGGCTAGATGCTTCACAGCAGCCATAGTTGTGCTAGTCTTGGAGAGTGAGAACCCATGTTACGAGGCCCATGTGTAGCCTTTATCCTTGAGGACACGGCTCCTCTTCGCAGGCACTCACTGTGCCGGTCCTCGGCTGGCCAAGTCGTTCTATCTGCGTGGTGGTTCAGCGCCTCTTTCACGGTGGAAGTCTCCAGTGTGGATTAACACGTCATACAAAAACCTTCATGCTCTTCATCCCCTCCCTGAGGTCCATGGACAGGCCTGCCTCTTTCCCAGTGCTCCTGGGCTGAGCCCTTTTAATCTTTCTCCTTCTAAGCCCCTGACCATGAGTTTGTACAGACACACACATACACACACTTGAATCTCAGGACCCTTGTCTTTCCACATGAAGTGTCTGATTGGGTACGTTTTCTGAAACTTGTCTCTTTGGGAGAATTCCCCTTCACTGGCGCCTTTTGCAGCCGTTCTTGATTGGGGCTGCCGTGTGTAGCACCCTGGTGTCAGTGTCACTGACATACTGAGCTGGCTCACCAACGAACCAATTCACTCCGTCTCCTTTTTTGTCAGCAGGTCTGTTATGACCTGGTGGTCTGAGCCCCTAGTCACCATGCAATTCTTAGGCCATGACTACTGTTAAAATTAGGGAAGATAGTCACAAGGGACCCTGCAGTGGTGTATCTAGATGCTAAACACAGTCCTTCTTGCTCCTGTTGTGTAAGAACAGACCTAAGATGGGTCTGGCATGACCCATCTCAGCATAGCTGAGGAAGAGGAGCCATCGCCACAGTGGGGGTGGCACAGGAGTCTGCGTGACCCTGCCATTCAGCTCACCTGTGTCCTGTGGCCCATTCACGCTAGCTTCTCCTGCTAGTACCTTACTAGCATGTGGTGGGCATCTTGGATGCTTTCCTTTTCTCAAAACATGTCCTACAGAATAATAACACTATGAGGTGTCCATCAGAAAGAATCCTACAATCCAACAGTTGATGAAATGTGGCCTACCTTATGCGGCTCTTGCAGGCTCAGAGAGCTCAGTAACATACTAAAGTCTCTGAGATAACTGACAGTATAACAGATTACTTCCTAATGTCAGCGTACCTAAAGCTTTTCTTCTTTTAACGGTCCATGCAACTAGAACTCCAGAGAACAAACTTTGGCCGACACTCTTTAATGCTTAAGGAGATTTCTCTTGGCCTCCAGCTTTCAAGGATTTTTCTAATTGATTGCTCTTCAATCACATAATGAACGTATACCTTTCTTTCCATTCCCATGGCTCTCAGCCTGGTCTAAGTCATTAAGATCCCACACAGCTAGACTACCGCAATTGTCTCCACCAGTGACCTTCCCTTAAGTTTCTCTTACTTTCAATCTTTTACGCGAACCCAAGTAAAATCAATGGCCTAGAACTGCACTCTCCGATAAGTGCCCACTAGCCACATGAGGGAAAAAAAGCATGCACAGATGAAGCAACTTGGATTAACTGGGAAATAATAGATCAACCGCAGCATGTACTTAAAATAGCCTATCACAGCCTGATTTAACTTGAATACATCAAGGCAGAGGAAAAGAACTCTGGCTTCCCCAGTGTTGTGTACACAATTTCAAAGCTGGAGGTCAGAGGACGGTTTCATGATGACTGGCTGCCTTGCCCAACAAGATACCAGATGGAGACTTAATAAATTGTCTCTCAGTTCTAAAATAGTAACACTTACAAGCTGAACCTGCCTCCTCTGATTTATCAGTGATTAAGGAATAAGCAGGGGGTCAAAGTCAGACTTTTTTGAACAGAATTACCTGTTTCAAATGATATGTTTCAAATAAAGATCCCATGAAATAGACACCAAGGTCAATAAAAGAAATAAAACCCCCTCAGTTTCCTATATCGCAGGAAGGTAACTACCAAGCCCATGTAACTTTCTTAGCCTGTGAAAAGGATAATACAAATCCTTGAAATTCATCAAAAGACTATGGCGCTCTCTCCGGAAGGAATAGGTCTCAGGGTAAATGACTGTTTGTGGGCTTCCCGACAGCCAAACATTCATGCCATTGAAACTGGATAAAAGGAACACAGTTTTAGCTTTAGAGAGGAAAGTGAAGGCAAAGGGGTGCAAACGGGCAAGAGGCAGCCTGAGGGGTGAGGGGCTGCGGATGCCAAACGCCGGCCACGGCTCCTTGTGCTGGTTAAACGTCCAGACCAAGACGCAAAGGAACGTGAGCACAGCGGCCGCAGGATGAGGCACGTGGTAGACCGAAAAAAGGGAAGCCTCAGACGCTGCGCTTCCAAGTAAGCAAGGCAGCAGAGAGTGCTTGAGGCCAGGACAACTAGAAAGTGCATGTCCTGTCTAAGGAGGGCACTGCCCCTCCACACCGGTCAGTTGTTGCCAAAGGAAACTAAGGTCTTGGATTGGCAGAGCTTATGATTTTATGAGAGAAATGTTTGTGTGATATTGTAAGAGAAATATATAAAATATCCTGGGGAGCAGTTGTAGGGGTGAGGGAGAGGTCTAGTATATCTGACTCTAGAACTGTTTTCATAGCTCATGCTTTGAGCCTTACTGACTGGTAGCAACGTCCTTGACTGGCTTCCTTCACTGAGGCCACCGTGAAGAGGTTGATGTGATCAGCACTGGTTCTTTAAATGAGTCACACATAAAACAGGCCTCAAGAGATCATCAAGATTTTTTAAAAGAATTTTCTTTATTTATTTGACTGTGCTGGGTCTTTGTTGCGTGTGGGCTTTTTTCTAGCTGTGGCGAGCGGGAGCTAGTCTCTAGTTGCAGCGCACAGGTTTCTCATTGCAGCAGCTTCTCCTGTTGCAGAGTGGAAGCCCTAGGGCACGCAGTCTTTAGTATTTGCAGTCTGTGGGCTCAGTAGTTGCAGCTCCCAGGCTCTATGTTAGCTATGGTGCACAGATTTAGCTGCTCCAAGGTGTGTGGGAATCTTCCCAGATCAGGGATCAAACCTGTGTCCCTTGCATTGGCAAGCATGTTCTTTACTACTAAGCCACTAGAGAAGCCCCTATCAGTCTAGATTTAACATGTGTGTATGTGCTAAGTCGCTTCGGTCAAGTCACTTCGGTCATGTCCAACTCTTTGCGATCCTCTGGACTATAACCTGCCAGGCTCCTCTGTCCATGGGATTCTTCAGGCAATACAGGAGTGGGTTGCCATGCCCTCCTCCAAGGGATCTTCCCAACTCAGGGATCAAACCAAGTATCTTTTGTCTCCTGCACTGGCTGGCAGGTTCTTTACCACTAGCGCCACCTGGGAAGCCTGGATTTAACATATAATTTGTAAATGCAAAATCTGCATTTTTGTAATTCAGGGATGACACTGAGAATAGTTTCCTATGTCAGGTGCCCCATAATTCTCTCCAGAGTGTCAAGGAAAATAAGCCTTGGAAATGACCTTTGTCTCTTTCCCAGTGTTAAGCCCTTCAAAAATACATGCTACTGTTGAGATCATAGGTGCTAATAAATCCTGGAAATATCTAAAATGCAGAAATCTTTACAAACAAGCACAGCTTTTATCTTCCTCATTCAGACAGTTGCCTGACATCACATGGGCAAAATCGTGCTGTAACACAGTGTTTTGATGTTACATAGATGTTGCCATTATAGAGATAGCTGCCTACAAAGGCTCATGGCTCACTGTGATTTCCTGCTTATATTAGGATCAGGAAAATGTTGTTCAAGTGCCCTTTCTCCCATAAGGAAGTTCCAGAAAGGCTGTTTGTACTTTTATCTTAAGCACCATGAAGACTTCCCATTAACCTAACTAGACTTTTGTAGACCTTAAAGTCACTGATGCTGAGAGTATCCTGCACTGATGGAAAGGAAGCAGGAGCCCCTTAAGTCATCAGAGAGCAGCTATGGAATGGCCATCAGGTCCGAGGTACAGTTGTGCCAAGAAAGCTCTGGATGGGAAGGTAGAGGAAAGAAACCTGAGCCCCTAACAGTGGCTACTTTCAGAGCTATTAATAATTGCAGGACTGTTATCAGGCTTAATCTCACAGCCGTGGCAACAAGTGCTCTGCAGAGCAGAGAAAAACAGAGGAATCGTTCTAGATGTCACTTTTTGGGGAGGGATGGAGGTGGAGAGGCTAGAAGGTAAAATGTAATTAGGGTCAGAATAAAAAATTCAGAAACTTTTATAGGCAGGAAAATCTTGCTTTTCCAGCTAACCCTATCAATCTATCAGTTGTCCGTCTGTGATAACCACTGGCGACATTATTTCTAACTCCAGGTTGCTGTTTCCTATTTAATTCCTTTGAAAAATGACACCAATATAGTTCATTTTAACTAAATTTTACCTATATACACACTGTGATTGGAGCAGGGGGGAAGAAACCCACAGGGAGTTCAAATATTGAAATTATCAAACAGGGATAATTAAGCAACTATATTGACTGTTCTATTTATTTATACTTTAATTAATTTTTATTGGAGTGTAGTTGATTTACAATGTTATGTTAGTTTCTGCTGTACAGCAAAGAGAATCAGATATATATGTATATATATCTCCACTCTTTTTTAGACTCTTTGGTCATATAGGTCATTACAGAGTATTGGGTAGAGTTCACTGTGCTACATAGTAGGCTCTTATTAGTTATCTATTTCATATACAGCAATGTGTAAGCAGACCTTTCTAAAAGAAATAAAAGACAGAAACTATGAAAAGTGACCTGACACATTTGAAAAAGATCTAAATAGAGCTTCTAGAAATTGCATATATGTATATATATATATGTGTTCAGTTCAGTTCAGTTCAGTCACTCAGTTGTGTCTAATTCTTTGTGACCCCATGAACCGCAGCACACCAGGCCTCCCTGTCCATCACCAAATCCCGGAGTCTACCCAAACTCACGCTCATTCAGTCGGTGATGCCATCTAACCATCTCATCCTCTGTCGTCCCCTTCTCCTCCTGTCCTCAGTCTTTCCCAACATCAGGGTTTTTTCAAATGAGTCAGGTGGCCAAAGTATTGGAGTTTCAGCTTCAACATCAGTCCTTCCAATGAATACCCAGGACTGATTTCCTTTAGGATGGACTGGTTGGATCTCCTTGCAGTTCAAGGGACTCTCAAGAGTCTCCTCCAACACCACAGTTCAAAAGCATCAATTCTTCTGCACTCAGCTTTCTTTATAGTCCAACTCTCGCATCCGTACATGACTACTGGAAAAACCATAGCCTTGACTAGACGGACCTTTGTTGGCAAAGTAATGTCTCTGCTTTTTAATATGCTGTCTAGGTTGGTCATAACTTACCTTCCAAGGAGTAAGCGTCTTTTAATTTCATGGATGCAGTCACCATCTGCAGTGATTTTGGAGCCCCCAAAATAAAGTCAGCCACTGTTTCCACTGTTTCCCCATCTATTTGCCACGAAGTGATGGGACCGGATGCCATGATCTTAGTTTTCTGAACGTTGAGCTTTAAGCCAACTTTTTCACTCTCCTCTTTCACTTTCATCAAGAGGCTCTTAGTTCTTCACTTTCTGCCATAAGGGTGGTGTCATCTGCATATCTGAAGTTATCAATATTTCTCCCGGCAATCTTGATCCCAGCTTATGCTTCCTCCAGCCCAGCCTTTCTCATGATGTACTCTGCATATAAGTTAAATAAGCAGGGTGACAACATACAGCCTTGACGTACTCCTTTTCCTATTTGGAACCAGTCTGTTGTTCCATGTCCAGTTCTAATTGTTGCTTCCTGACTTGCATACAGGTTTCTCAAGAAGCAGGTCAGGTGGTCTGGTATTCCCAACTCTTGAAGAATTTTCCACAGTTTATTGTGATCCACACAGTCAAAGGCTTTGGCATAGTCAATAAAGCAGAAATAGATGTTTTTCTAGAACTCTCTTGCTTTTTGATGATCCAGCAAATGTTGGCAATTTGATCTCTGGTTCCTCTGCCTTTTCTAAAACCAGCTTGAACATCTGGAAGTTCGTGGTTCATGTATTGCTGAAGCCTGTCTTGGAGAATTTTGAGCATTACTTTACTAGCATGTGAGATGAGTGCAATTGTGTGGTAGGTTGAACATTCTTTGGCATTGCCTTTCTTTGGGATTGGAATGAAAACTGACCTTTTCCAGTCCTGTGGCCACTGCTGAGTTTTCCAAATTTGCTGGCATATCGAGTGCAGCACTTTCACAGCATCATCTTTGAGGATTTGAAATAGCTCAACTGGAATTCCATCACCTCCATGAGCTTTGTTCACAGTGATACTTCCTGAGGTCCACTTGACTTCACATTCCAGGATGTCTGGCTCTAGGTGAGTGATCATACCATCGTGATTATCTGGGTATACATATATTTGATATTAGAAACTCAGTGTAGGAATTTAGAAGATGGAAAGAGCTAAAGATAAAATTAGTAAACTGGGAGATACACCTGAGGAAATTAAAAGGAATGAAGCACATAAGGATAAAAAGATGAAAATATGAAAGAATAATTAAGAAACATGAAGAATAACATGATACATTAATTATATCTCAAAAAGGAAGGTCTAACATAAATTAGTTGGAGTTTCAGAAAAAAGAGGGTCAAGAAAGTGGGCTGGAAATAATAGCTAAGAATTTTCCAAAACTGAAGAAAACAATATATGGTTTCAAGAAGCATAGACAATCTGAAGAAGGAGAAATAGGAAAAAATAAATCATAAACAAATCAAAGTGAAATTACAGAGCACAGAGAAAAATCTTAAAAACTGACACAAATAAAATACTACTTTTAAAAGAGCAACAGCTGACCAAAATCTGACTTCTCAGCCACAAAAAGGAACACAGAATATCTTAATTGTGCTGAAAACAACTGCTGATCAAGTATATTATAGCCACTTAATTTTATTTCAAAAATGAGGAGAAAAGAAATATTTTTAGCTCAAGGACATCAGACAGAGTTTACTGTGAGCAGAACCTAACTAAAGGAAATGCTAAATAATATACTTCAAGTAGAAGAAAGATAATTCCAGATGGAAGGTCTAAGAAGAAAAAAGAAATCAAGAGCAAAGAAAGTGATAAATGAGTATAAACAGCAATAATGCATTAAGTTAAAAGCAAAGAAAGAATGAAAATACATGATGATAACATGTAAGTTTGTTGGTGAGAAAAATGGATTAAAATTTTTCTAAGGTTTTAAGGTTATAATATGAAGGGAGCAAAGTCTTAAGCAATTTTAGAGTTTTATAACTTAAATGTAAATGTTGTAATATTTAGGATACCGCTAGAAGAATGGAAACATAAGGCACATATTACATATTCTAAACTTGTAGAAATAAAAACAGAAAGATGAAAAATATGCAATCCAAAAAAGTCCAGTGAAGGGGATAATAATAAAGACTGGTAGACTAGCATGTGAGATGAGTGCAATTGCGGTAGTTTGAGCATTCTTTGGCATTGCCTTTCTTTGGGATTGGAACGAAAACTGACCTTTTCCAGTCCTGTGGCCACTGCTGAGTTTTCCACATTTGCTGGCATATCGAGTGCAGCACTTTCACAGCATCATCTTTCAGGATTTGAAATAGCTCAACTGGAATTCCATCAGCTCCACTAGCTTTGTTCGTAGTGATGCCTTCTAAGGCCCACTTGACTTCACATTCCAGGATGTCTGGCTCTAGGTGAGTGATCACACCATCGTGATTATCTGGGTCGTGAAGATCTTTTTTGTACAGTTCTTCTGTGTATTCTTGCCACCTCTTCTTAATATCTTCTGCTTCTGTTAGGTCCATACCATTTCTGTCCATTATCAAGCCTATCTTTGCATGAAATGTTCCTTTGGTATCCCTAATTTTCTTGAAGAGATCTCTAGTCTTTCCCAATCTGTTGTTTTCCTCTATTCTTTGCATTGATTGCTGAGGAAGGCTTTCTTATCTCTCCTTGCTATTCTTTGGAACTCTGCGTTGAGATGGGAATATCTTTCCTTTTCTCCTTTGCTTTTTGCTTCTCTTCTCTTCCAAGCTATCTGTAAGGCCTCCTCAGATAGCCATTTTGCTTTTTTGTATTTCTTTTCCATGGGGATGGTCTTGATTCCTGTCTCCTGTACAATGTCACAAACCTCTGTCCATAGTTCCTCAGGCACTCTGTCTATCAGATCTAGTGCCTTAAATCTATTTGTCACTTCCACTGTATACTCATAAGGGATTTGATCTAGGTCATACCTGAGTGGTCTAGTGGTTTTCCCTACTTTCTTCAATTTAAGTCTGAATTTGGCAATAAGCAGTTCATGATCTGAGCCACAGTCTGCTCCCGATCTTCTTTTGCTGACTGTATAGAGCTTCACCATCCTTGGCTCCAAAGAATAGAATCAATCTGATTTCGGTGTTGACCATCTGGTGATGTCCATGTGTAGAGTCTTCTCTTGTGTTGTTGGAAGAGGGTGTTTGCTATGACCAGTGCGTTCTCTTGGCAAAACTCTATTAGCCTTTGCCCTGCTTCATTCTGTACTCCAAGGCCAAATTGCCTGTTATACTTCAAAAAATAAAGGTAAAAACTATTTTAGAAACCTGCAGCTATATACAACAGCATGGATGAATCATGCGAATTTAATATTGAGCAAGAAATTGAAACACAAAGAATGCATATGATATACTCCATTTAAACAGAGTTGAAAAATAGGCAACATTAAATTACCTAGTTTGGGGATGCACACATAGAAAGAAGAGCTATTTTAAAAGTGATATTGTGATTATCATTACAGCTTGCACAAGTTTACCTTTGGGGACAGAGGAGTGTTTGTGATCAGGACATGACACCTAGGAGAGGAGGTCTGGAAGGCTGACAATGTCCTGATTCTTATTTTGCAAGTGAATACAGGGTGTTCACTTTATAAATATTTGGGAAAATGTACATGTTTGCACTTGTATGAATGTAGATTACATTTGACAATAAAATGGTTTTAAATCATAAATTTAAAATGGTGAGGAGAGTATTATTTACTCTCCTATTCTCATGAATATGATTTATTATCAGTTTTGTATTCTATTCATTACATGATTTTGAGTGCTCTGCATGCACTCATACAAGGGGACAGATTTCTATCTTCAAGAAATTAATATCTGTACAGGGGTCTCCAGCCTTTCCAAGTGTAATGGTACATTTTTAATATAAAGAAATTTCCAGCCTCAGGAATTAGGCATTTTAGTAGCTGTTACTTAGAGATCTGTTAAGGGGAGGTAAGAAGCTTTTATTAAATCATAAAACCTTTTAGTAAATTTTTATTTTATTAATCACAGCAGCATGTATCTATTTGTCAAAGAGTTGAATTTATTTGCATGAGTCAAATATTTCATGCGTAATTTCATTGGTAATGCCTTATGTGCATATTCATGCATTCACAAAGCCTTATTGAGATCTACTTTTAGCCTGGGTGGCTCAGTGGTAAAGAATCTGCCTGCCAATGCAGGAGACGTGGATTCAATCCTTGAGTTGGAAAGATTCCTTGAAGAAGAAATTGGCAACTCAGTCCGATATTCTTGTCTGGGAAATCCCATGGACAGAGGAGCCTGGCAGGCTACAGTCCATGGGGTTGCAAAAGAGTCGGCCATGACTTCGAAAATAAACAATAACATTCACTATGACTATGGGTTCATGGACTCCAGGCAATATTTCCAAGTCCTGTCTGCATAGATCTGTGGTACCCAGGGTGAGAATCATTGATTTATATCGCTTCATCATAGTAGTGTCTTTATACTGGTCACACACAAAAATTTAAAGTGACACAGAACTTGCAATGCCAGATACAAAGCATCTGAGGCAAAGGCACACAGATCCCCAGAAGGAACAAATCTAGTATATTTGTTTCAGGTTATTACCCCTTTTATTTCTCTTGCAGCCATTATTTGCCTAGGATTCATCACAAACACTGAACATTGCTCTGCTTCTTAAGTCTGTTTTATTTTCATTAATTCTAATCTTATATATTTCACCCAGTTCATCTCCAAATTGGCCCCTTCCTGCAGTGTAGCATGGGAAGTCAGAGCATGGGCTCTGGGCTAACTCTCTGCTCTGACTTCGGCAAGTCAACGATTTCTCGATGTTAGTAAAGAGCCTCTTAGATGTGAGCATCAGAAAACCTAGCTGGAACTGTATTGTTCCAAGTCAGGATCTATCTGGCTCAGACACGGCTGGATCCCAGCACCGCTTTCCCCAGGATATCACACAGCACGTCTTGAGCACTCCTCTCCGCATCTCCTGTCTGCGCTTTCTTCTCCCTGCCCTCAAGGAGCTCACACTCTGGGGGAGAAACTCCGGGAAAGCCTCAGCCAGGTGCCTAGCGGCCTGCCTACACGGTTCCCTGTCTGGGGTTTGTTCTCTCACATCCTGCTGGTAGATTTTGTGTTCCTGCCTTCCACTCTAAGCATTCCTCTATCCAAGTCCACACCAGCCTACTTGCAGGGAATTGCCTTCCTAAAATCCAGTCCGTTTTTAAGAGTTCCCAGACTTTGTGCCTGTGGTGGCTGAAACCTCAGACTTTGGCACTGTAACTATACATGTTCCATCACATATAGTTTTATTCCTTCAGTTCCGTCCCTTTTCACAATGGTAGAAATCCACATAATGCAGGCTTAGTGTCCCTCAAGTATGAATGCGGTCTGAAAAAAGTGCTCTCTGCACCTGAACACCTTCTACAAAATATCCTGTTCTCCAAGAAGAGGGCTTTTATAGGCTTTCTTGAATTCAAATGAAAAAAGAATATTTTTTAGGAATTATGGATTGAAGATATCTTGATTGGCCAGAAATTGTTTTTCCTATGATCTCATTATCGAATATAACTCATTTATTGTAGCTATCAAATCCCTGCCCTGTGGGTTAGAAAGTCTCCTTTTACCTGCTAGGCATTACCCAACACAAATTATGCACTTTTTTAAACCAAAAGACATGTAGAAGGATGTTTATAGTGGCACTACTCATAATAGCTTCAAACTAAAAACAGCACAAATGTTCATCAGCAGTAGGACAGATAAACAGATTGTGGTCTATTCATATGATGGGATTCTCTATATTCCTGAAAGTAGCAAATCAAACTACATAAAAGCAAATTGAATGAATCTCATAAGCTAATAATGAGCAAAAACAGCCAGAGACACAAAAATGCACAAGGTATAATTCTTTTTATATAAAGTTCAGCACTAGGCAAACTAACGTAGAGTTTAGAAGTGGTTTGCTTTAGGAGGGAAGGACAGCATTTGAAGGAGGGCAGGGGGGACTTTTAGGTGTTGGTAACATTCTATACCGTGACCTAGTTTCATAGTTAGGTTCATTTTGCGATAATTCTTTGAGCTATAAATTTATGATTTGTGTACTGTTTTTTAACTAAAAGAGTTTTTCTTAACAAAAGTTGAACATTTGCTGCATTGCCAAGATTTTGTGTGAATCCAACTTCTGCTCCTTATCAGGAAAGCGCTGGGCTGGAAGTGTTGTTTTCCTAAGTAGCTGCAAGACTATGCGTGTGTGTGTGTGTGTGTGTGTGTGTGTGTGTGTGTGTCTGTGTGTGTGTGTGTGTGAGTGAGTGTTTGCACATGGATCTGTGAGCCAGAATCCTGGGGTTGATATCCCAGATCCACTAGTTTCTGCTTCACCTTGGGCAGGTTACTGAATCTCTCTGTGCTTTTGGACCTTTATTCAGGAAATGCACATAAAAAGTCAGTGTGATACTTGTCAAGCACTCCCATTCATGCCTGTTCCCTGGAGGGAACTCAGCACACACTGGTTACAGTTACTACTCCATCAGCACCTTGTCTTGTTTCCACAATCCATATACCCAGCACTCCCGAGTTTTACTGGAATGCAGGGAGACACCAACCTCTCCCTCCCAATCCAAGCTCTGAAGTTCCCACAGGAAACATCTTCCTTGGACATGAAAACTGTGACTAGAAAACAGGGTCACATTGTAAAAAATGATCACTCACACCAAATTATATAAATTATTGTTTGGTTGCTCAGTCGTGTCCGACTCTTTGCAACCCCATTGACTGTAGAACTCTAGGCTCCTCTGTCCATGGGATTTCCCAGGCAAGAATATTGGAGTGGGTTGCCATTTCCTTCTCCAGGGGATCTTCCCAACCCAGGGATGGAACCTGTTTCTCCTGCATTGCGGGCAGATTCTTTACCACTGAGCCACCAGGGAAGCCCAAACTATGCAAATTAGGGGTCATAATTGAAAATCAGGGGAGCAAGTCAGTTTCCAAAACAACAGAAGTAAGGATTAACTTGGGAGATAATGTTACGAGTACAGTATAAATAGCCCATTGATGGACCACCTTTACTCAAAATTAAACCATCCTTCTCTACACACAATGCTGAAGTGTATATTAAACCTGAGTATCTGTCCCAGATTTAACTGTGTGCTTAGCCAAGTTGAAACTTATATTTCTGTGGTTAGGAAAAAAAACAACAGATCCCACTCCACAAGAACAACACTTTTATTTTGTATCTCACTGGGTTTTTTTTCCCCCTGTGGTTTTTCTTTCAATGCTCGGCTTCTGTTTTATCTCAGAGTTTCTGAATGTTCTCCAACAACCAATATAAACACAGTAAACAGTGTAACAGTCAAGAACCTTGATATAGAAGTGGAGGCACATTAACAGCAAGACATCCAAGGACGCCGAGATAGAGCAGAGAAAAGCACGACATAGCTTTGAGCTGGGCCCCGAATGAAGAGTGCACAGTGTGGGGATTGCAGTGTGGGGCGAGAACGGAGAGCTGAAGTCAGTTGCTAAATTTCAAGTGTTATCAGAATAGAAATACTTAGAATGGTATTATAAACAGAGTAAGTGCTAAATAAATATTATTCAAATGAACGTAGGAATGAAGGAAAGAAGTAAAGAAAAATCAGACTTTTTCTATCATTTGCATATAGGCATTTTGATAAATCATGGAATCTTAGAATTAAATGAGCCCCAATATTGCCTTGACCTGAATGGGAAGGAAGTCCAAAAGGGAGGGGATATATGTATATATGTGGCTAATTCATCTTGCTGTAGAGTAGAAACTAATACAACATTGTAAAGCAACTATATTCCAATAAAAATTCATTTAAAAAATTAAAATGGGCCCCAAAAGCCCCTTTGTCTATTCCCCTCACAAGTGGTTTCACCTTAAGTACCTCAGAATCTCAAGTTTGCATTAAGAGCCAGTGAGAAAGAAAGAAAAAGAAGTAAACACTGAAGCACAGGTTTTTTATTTTTATTTTTTAAGGAAATACAGGCTGTTCTAGAATAATAGATCACTGAAGGACAGTTTTTAGCAAAAAAACTATCATGGGAGAATTGACAAGGACCCCAAAGAGATAATTTATCCTGTCATCTCTTCTCAGACTGCAAAATATAGAAATCATTAGTTAATACCAACACTCTTCTACATTTGTATAGTACTTTTGATTCCCAAAGTGCTTTCAAAGACATTATCTCCATTAATCCTCACCAGGAGTAGGTATACTTTCCTGAGGTCAAAAGAAATTACTAGCCCAGAAGAAATGGGTGCTTGTTGACTCATGGGTGCAGTTGCCTGAACACAGAAATGTGGAGTGTCTTTATAAAACACTGCTCCACAAAAATATACATTCATTTATTTGGTAACAGGGAGGGTTGGAGTTAATTGGTACCTTGTCTTGTTGAAGCTGTAAATTTATCAGTATTCACCTGGGAAGTATTTTTCTCTTCCCCTCCCAAGACCATAGCATGGAGAGCCATAAAGGTGCTCTTGCTGTTTATTTGAGCGGGGAGGGGAGGGAAAGTTAGGGAGTGGTCCCGCCCTCAAGAAGATCTCTCGGGGGCTGGGACGTGCAGAGGGTACGTGTGTCCTGGGCCTCACCATGTACTTGTGCACCACTGACAGGAACTGCTGGCAGAGGGTAGGACTCAGATGGGGATGCCTCTAGCAGGGGTCAGAATGATGGGAGTGAAGGGTTTAGTGTAACCCTTCCAGAGCAGGGGTGCCTTCTGGTAGTGAAAGACCAGAGCTCAACAGCTGCATTATCTAGCACAAAAGGCCCTTTGCCTCCATTTCCCTGAACTGCATAATGTTGTAAGCCTGGGATTTTGCTATGAACCATAGGAGGTAGAAGGCATTTTTTTAAAACAATAAATTAATATTGGACTTGTTACTAACCTTGGTAAATTGTATTTGATTTTATTCAGAAATATAAAGTTGCTATTTGATTTAGAAATATATATGTGATTCATATGTAGTGGAATATTACTCAGCCACTAAAAAGAATGAAATAATATCATTTGCAGCAACATGGATGGACCTGGAGATTATCATACTAAGTAAAGTAAGTTAAATAGGGAAAGACAAATATCATATGACACTATTTATATATGGAATCTAAAAAAATGATACAAATGAACTTATTAATATTTACAAAGCAGAAACAGACTCACATACTTAGATAATGAACCTATGATTACCTAGTGTGGGGAGGGGTAGGTTGGGAGTTTGGGATTGACATGTACACACTCTGTATTTAAACTATATAACCAGCAAGGACATACTCTATAGCCCAGGAAACTCTGCTCAATACTGTGTAATAACCTAAATGGTTGAAAAGTTTTGAAAAAGAATAGATATATACATAAAAAAAAACTGAATCACTTTGCTGTACACCTGAAACTAACACAACATTTTAATCAACTATACTCCAATATAAAATAAAAATTAAACAAAGAACTATAAAGATGTAATGTTTCTTGCATTTGAGTGTCATGGAACAATTGTGGTTGAATAAGTTTTCATTCAACCAGAAACTATAAAACTCCTAGAGGAAAACATAGGCAAAACACTCTCTGACATAAACCACAGCAGGATCCTCTATGACCCACCTCCCAGAATATTGGAAATAAAAGCAAAAATAAACCAATGGGACCTAATTAAAATTAAAAGCTTCTGCACAACAAAGGAAACAATAAGCAAGGTGAAAAGACAGCCTTCAGAATGGGAGAAAATAATAGCAAACGAAGCAACAGACAAACAATTAATCTCAAAAATATACAAGCAACTCCAGCAGCTCAATTCCAGAAAAATAAACAACCCAATCAAAAAGTGTTGGGCCAAAGACTAAACAGACATTTCACCAAAGAAGACATACAGATGGCTAACAAACACATGAAAAGATGCTCAACATCACTCATTATCAGAGAAATGCAAATCAAAACCACAATGAGGTACCATTTCACGCCAGTCAGAATGGCTGATATCCAAAAGTCTACAAGCAATAAATGCTGGAGATGGTGCAGAGAAAACGGAACCCTCTTACATTGTTGGTGGGAATGCAAACTAGTACAGCCACTATGGAGAACAGTGTGGAGATTCCTCAAAAAACTGGAAATAGAACTGCCATATGACCAAGCGATCCCATTGCTGGGCATACACACTGAGGGCTGGGCATACACACCAAGGAAACCAGAACTGAAAGAGACACTTGTACCCCAACGTTCATTGCAGCACTGTTTATAATAGCCAGGACATGGAAGCAACCTAGATGTCCATCAGCAGACAAATGGATAAGGAAGCTGTGGTACGTATACACAATGGAATATTACTCAGCTATTAAAAAGAACACATTTGAATCAGTTCTAATGAGGTGGATGAAACTGGAGCCTATTATACAGAATGAAGTAAGCCAGAAAGAAAAACATCAGTACAGTATACTAACACATATATATGGAATTTAGTAAATCAGTAAAGATAACCCTGTATGCAAGACAGCAAAAGAGACACAGATGTACAGAACTGTATTTTGGATGCTATGGGAGAGGGCGAGGGTGGGATGATATGGGAGAATGGCATTGAAGCATGTAAATTATCATATGTGAAACGAATCGCCAGTCCAGGTTCGATGCATGATACAGGGTGCTTGGGGCTGGTGCACCAAGATGACCCAGAGGGATGGGATGGGGAGGGAGGTGAGAGGGGGATTCTGGAAGGGGAACCCATGTACCCCCATGGCGGATTCATGTCAATGTATGGGAAAACCAATACAATATTATAAAGTAAAAAAATTGATAAATAAATTTTTTAAAAAGTAAAAAAAAAAGTAAGCATTTATTGAGCACCTACTGTGAATGTGAACATGCTTTAGGATACGAAAGCACTTGTTTCTCACTACATTGGGGCTGTAGTGAGAAACAAAACGGCAATGGTCCCTGTCTCTGAGGAGCTGGTTCCATCAGTCAGGAAAGACAGACAAACAAGGAATAACACTGCGGTGTGCTGAGGGTTAAAATAGAGCAAATATAGGCTCCGAGACACCACAGACTGGGGCTCCTTAACCTGGTCTGGGTGCCTGGGAAGGCATGCCTGCAAAAGCCACATTGAAGCAGAGGCCTGAAAGGTTCTGAGCTACATTACACAATGCTTCATTCTACCATTACCATATTAAGCACTCACTGCAGTTACGAGGTATTCGTCATTTTCAAATCTCTCACTCAGTATTGAGCTCCTACAGGTCTTGGAGCATGATGTAAACTTTTTAAAAGAAATATTTGCGTTCCCAGTACCTCTTACAGAGCCCTTGCAAATAGTAAACATTATATATGTATATATATGATTTTGTGCATGCGTTTATTTTCGGCCGTGCTGGGTCCTCCCTGCTGCACAGATGCTGTCTCCAGCCGTGGTGCGCAGGCTTCTCACTCTGGGGACTTCGCTTGTTGTGAGGCACAGGCCCTGGGGCACCGGGGCTTCCCTCGCTGCGGTTCGCGGGCTCTGGAGACAAGCTCAACAGCTGCCGCGCTTGGGCTTAGCTGCACCCCAGCGCATGGGATCTTCCCAGCCCAGGGACTGAACCTGCGCCTCCTGCATTGGCAGGCGGATTCTAATCCACTGAGCCACCAAGGAAGCCCAAATAGTAGGATTTCAATGCATGACAACCACACGAAAAAAAGAAAAAGGAATGATGATTTAAATGAATGAGTGAATAAAGAATGGCTGGAGTATTAACCGCACTATATAACAGAAGTGCTCGTGTTTATCTGGAAAGGGCCCAGGCGGATGCGGCGTCCTAGCTAAGTGCCCGGAGAGGCCTCTTCCTGCAGCGGGTGCGAAGCGTTCGCTAACTAAGGCTGCGCTGCCGCTGTGCGGCCGGCGAGTGCAGCGCCCGGGCGAGCGGGGCATGGAGCGCGGCTCGGCCCTCGGCCCGGCTGTGAGCGCGGGCGGGGCGGATTGGCCGGTGGGGTCAGGAAGGCCCGTCCCGGGGCCCTCCCCGCGGGCAGCCACCAGCCCTCTCGCAGGGCGCGGGCGCGCAGTCCCGGGAGGCCGGCAGGCGGGGTGAGCACGTGGAGCTGCGTTCTCACGGCGCAGCTTCGGCTTCACAGAGAAGCAGTGGCATCCCTCCTCATATGTACGTCCCGCCCCTTCCACGGCCCAGAAGAGCCCCTTGTGGATCGCTGACTTAGTTCAATTTGCTTTGACCAGAAGTCAAGCATAGGGTCGCTTAATAACAGAAATGTGTTTCTCACGGTTCCCGAGACTGGAGATCTGAAATCAGGGAACCACGACAATCAGAGTCGGGTGAGAGCCCTCTTCCTGGTTTGCAGCTGGCTGCCTTCCTGCTGTGTCCTCGCATGGAGAGAGACATGACCTCTTTTAGGTCTCCTCTTCTAAGAGCACTGACGCCTCTCCTGAGGGCTCCAGCCACATGACGGAATCATCTCCGAAGGCCCCACCTCCAAACATCATCACACCGGGCATTAGGACCCCAGCACAGGACTGAGGAGGAACACAGCCATCTTGGGTTAAGGTGGCGCTAGTGCATTGTCCCATTGCAGGGCCTGTTGTTGTGTAGCCACTAAGTTGTGTCTGACTTTTTTGCGACTCCACGGACTGCAGCCCACCGGCTCCTCTGTCCATGGGATTTCCCAGGCAAGAATACTGGAGTGGGTTGCCATTTCCTTCTCCAGGGGATCTTCCTGACCCAGGGATCAAACCCTCATCTCCTGCATTGGCAAGCAGAGTCTTTACCACGGAGCCACCAGGAAAGCCCTATCACAGGACCCGGGCATGCATGCTCAGGTGTGTCCCACTCCTTGTGACCCCATGGACTGTAGCCTGCCAGACTCCTCTGTCCATGGGATTCGCCAGGCAAGATTACTGGAATGCGTTGCCATACCCTCCTCTAGGGAATCTTCCCAACCCAGGTATCTAGAACCCACATCTCCTGTGGCTTTTGCATTGCCGGCTGATTCTTTACCACTGAACCACCAGGGGAGACCTCTCTTCCCTGCAGGGGGCTTTAAATGTGGTTACGCTCTTACCAGCATCCCTGGAAGGAATAATGTGCCAGCTTCTTCCTCACAAGTCTCCTGGCCAGTCCCCCAGACCACCGCTGGGTGGCCAAGGCGCTGGGAGCCAGGACACCTGGGTTCTAAACCCAGCTCAGGTCATTCCATGCATCTAACCTCAGGTCAGTTGATTAATGTCTTTGAACCTTAGTTAACTCATCTGTAAAAAAACATGAAAATATCCCACCTGTCTAACAGGAGTGCTGAAAGAATCATATGGTATATATATTGACTGTCCTTTGTAAACTTTAATGCACTATACACATACAAAGTATTAGTCTCATTAAGTCTTACATGTCTATGAAACGGCAATTTAAAAATGTACTTTCATGTTGTGGAATCCTTGCTGTCTCTGCTTGTCACCCACAAAACCCAAGGAATGACAAACCTGTGCCCTTTTCCTTCTTTCTTTCATTTCCTTCTAATCAGATCATTGAAACAATAGTTATGAGCAAAGTCTAGCAACAAAAAATATTTATTTAGTGCCTATGATGTGCCAGGAATGGTTCCAGCTGCTGGAGATACTAGAGATGAAAGCAAACAGGTTCCTGCCCTCATACACGTGGCCTCGAGCAAGGGGGTGAAACAGACGGTCCCTGCCCTCAGGAGCTTACAGTCTAGAGAGGGAAGTGGGATTTAAACAGTTATACAAACCTTAACTCACGCTAAGTATACAGAAAAGAAGGGAAATGCTTCATACTGTCTAGTATCTATCTTGGCCTTATAAACCCCCAATTCTCGTTGCTGGGAACATTAACTAAATGTCCAATATTTTAAAACTCCTTTCAGTCCAGAAGTTTGAATGATTCTCCATCAGGCAATGCTCAGAATCACCAGGAAAATGCTCAGCTTTTCAGACTGTCCTCCCATCCCTCTGTTTCAGCTGCAAAAGTCACTCAGTCATGTCAGACTGTGGACTATAGCCTGCCAGGCTCCTCAGTCCATGGAATTCTCTAGGCAAGAACAGTGGAGTGGGTAGCCATTCCCTTCTCCAGGGAATCTTTCGGACCCGGGGTTCAAACCTGGGTCTCCCACATTGCGGGCAGGTTCTTTACCGTCTGAGCCAACAGGGAAGCCCTTACAAGGAATGCATAGTCAGATGCTTATATCTGTGCTTGGTACCAAGCAAGCACTCAGAGAAAGATAGGGGTTATTTTCTCAACTTCCTCCTTCTTAGATGATTCCCAGATCTTCAGTTCTTAACCTTTAGAATACAACAGAATTATCTGGTGGGCCTGACTCAGAGTTTCTGATTCAGTAGGTCTGGAACAGAGCTGGAGAAGTCACACTTCTAACAAATTACCAGGTGTTGCCATGAAGCTGCCCCAAAGATCATACTCTGAGAATCATTGGTCTAGACCATTTCTTTTTTTCTATTTAAGAAAGTATCATTAAGGTTTTTTTTTTTTTCCTTAACATGAAAACCATTGATCTTGGCTTCCCATTCTTAATAAAATGTAGAAGCTTCAAATTGTACTTTTTACAGAGACTTCCTTGGTCAAATTCCACAGGCAGATAACAATATATTTAATATATTGCCTGTTCTGTAAGAAAGAAGAGGAAATAA
Source organism: Giraffa tippelskirchi (assembly GCF_054371585.1). Lineage (NCBI taxonomy): Eukaryota > Metazoa > Chordata > Mammalia > Artiodactyla > Giraffidae > Giraffa > Giraffa tippelskirchi. Next base: position 45,557,932 of record NC_137284.1, on the reverse strand, counting down.
TATATACATGTAACTTCATTTATTGCCAAAAAGAAACTTAGGAGAGACAAACCAGAAACTAACAAAGAGTATTGTTTACCTAGAGTCAGGTAGAAAGGACAGGAGATAGTGTCACTCTTCTCTGGGCATACTTTGTGTGTGTGTGTGTGTGTGTATAGCTCTCATTTTTGGAAGCATGCTATTTTTCATATTTAAAATTAAATTTAAAAGTTTGTGGAGAGGATCCTAGAATTTAATAAAAAGAAATAAATTAAATTAACAGTATGGCTAGATGGATTAACTTATTAAGAATAAATGGATGACAGAGCTATATGGAAGAGGGCAAAAAGAGAATGAATCCAAATCACTTGGAACACCGTACTTAGATATATACCCTCAGTCAAAAGAAAAACAGAAATACAAATGTACATTGTTTTGATAGTGATGTGGGTATAGCAATTCTGAAACTATTTTGTGTGCGGTTTAGGACTCAGCAAATGATAAATATAGTGATGCTATTGGAGGGCCAGATTTTCCACATAGGGAAAAGGAGATACACACACACACACACACACACACACACACACACACACACACACACATTTTCAGCTGAGTTTGCTGAAAAAGCTGAGAAGTAATGCTGCCCTAGTGGTAATGAACAGACCTAACACTAGCAATTGGGTTCCAAGATCAATACAGATGGTGACTGCAGTCACGAAATTGAAAGAAAAGATCCTTGCTTCTCGGAAGAATAGCTATGACAAACCTAGACAGTGTTTTAAAAAGCAGAGACATCACCACATAATCAAAGCTACAGTTTTTCCAGCAGTCATGTATGGATGTGAGAGTTGGGTCATAAAGAAGGCTGAATGCCAGAGAACTGATGCTTTCAAACTGTGGTGCTGGAGAAGACTGTTGACAGTCCTTTGGACTGCAGGGAGATCCAACCAGTCAACCCTAAAGGAAATCAACTCTGAATTTTCATTGAAAGGACTGATGCTGATGCTGAAGCTCCAATACTTCGGCCACCTGATGCGAAGAGCAGACTCATTGGAAAAGACCATGATACTGGGAAACATGGAAGGCAAGAAGAGAAGGGGGCAACAGAGGATGAGATGGTTGGAGGACATCACTGGCTCAATGAACATGAGTTTGAGGAAACTCAGGGAGGTGTGATGGACAGAGAAGCCTGGCATGCCTCTCTTTGGTTGCAGAGGGTCAGACATGACTCAGTGACTGAACAACAACAACAGCAACAACACTAGCACATAGATCTTGGTATTTAAATATCATTCCCCATTAAAAATAGCTGAGTCAAGAGTAACAGATTAGACTAGAACATATTGTTGTGCAGAAAACAAATGTGACACTTGACTCTTAAAAATGTGAGACTTGACTATGGACAACGGTATGGAGGTGACTTAAAAAACTAAAAATAGAGTTACCATATGGCTCAGCAATTCCATTTCTGGGAAAACATCAGGAAAAGACAAAAACTTTAATTTGAAAAGACACGTGTACCTCAGTGTTCATAGCAGCATTATTTCCATAGCCAAGACATGGAAGCAACCTAAGTGTCCATTGACAGATGAATGGATGAAGAAATTGTGGTTTATATATACAATGGAATATTACTCAGCCATAAAAAAAGGACAAACTAATGCCATTAGTTGAAAAATTCTGTGGAAAATTCTGTGGAAATTCTGAAAGAGATGGGAATACCAGACCACCTGACCTGCCTCTTGAGAAAACTGTATGCAGGGCAGGAAGCAACAGTTAGAACTGGACATGGAAAAAGAGACTGGTTCCAAATAGGAAAAGGAGTACGTCAAGGCTGTATATTGTCACCCTGCTTGTTTAACTTATATACATCATGAGAAACGCTGGGCTGGAAGGAGCACAACCTGGAACCAAGATTGTCAGGAGAAATATCAATAACCTCAGATATGCAGATGACACCACCCTTATGGCAGAAAGTGAAGAAGAACTAAAGAGCCTCTTGATGAAAGTGAAAGAGGTGTGTGAAAAAGTTGGCTTAAAACTCAACATTCAGAAAACTAAGATCATGGCATCTGGTCCCATCACTTCATGGCAAATAATGGGGAAACAGTGGAAACAGTGACAGACTTTATTTTTTTGGGCTCCAAAATCACTGCAGATGGTGACTGCAGTCATGAAATTAAAAGACGCTTCCCCTTGGAAGGAAAGTTATGACCAACCTAGATAGCAGAGACATTACTTTGTCAACAAAGGTCCATCTAGTCAAGGCTATGGTTTTTCCAGTAGTCATGTATGGATGTGAAAGTTAGACTATAAAGAAAGCTGAGCACCCAAGAATTGATGCTTTTGAACTGTGGTGTTGGAAAAGACTCTTGAGAGTGTCTTGGACAGCAAGGAGATCCAACCAGCCCATCCTAAAGGAGATCAATCCTGTATATTCATTGGAAGGACTGATGTTGAAGCTGAAACTCCAATACTTTGGCCACTTGATATGAAGAACCAACTCATATGAAAAGACCCTTATACTGGGAAAGATTGAAGGTGGGAGGAGAAGGGGATGACAGAAGATGAGATGGTTGGATGGCATCACCGACTCGATGGACATGTGTTTGGGTAAACTCCAGGAGTTGGTGATGGACAGGGAGGCCTGGTGTGCTGCAGTCCATGGGATCGCACAGAGTTGGACACAACTGAGCAACTGAACTGAACTGAACTGAATGCCATTTGCAGCAACATGGATGGACCTAGAGATTATCATACTAGGTGAAGTAAGTCACACAGAGAAAGACAAATACATGATAATCACTCATGTAGAATTTTTAAGAAAATGATACAAATGAACTTATTTACAAAACAGAAAGGCTCACAGACATAGCAAACAATCTTATGGCTTAATAGGGGGATAGGTGGGAGGGGTAAATTAGGAGTTTGGGGTTAACAGATACATACTACTACCTATAAAACAGATAAATAACGAGACCTACTGTATAGCATGGAGAAATATATTCATAATCTTGTAATAAGTTAAAAGGAAAAGAACCTGAAAAGAATACATACATAGACTGAATCACTTCACTGTTCACCTGAACTATACTTCAGTTTTAAAACATACCTCAAAATGGGACATGTAAAAAAGAAGAGGAAGAAGCATGAATGGATTTCTACTGGTCAAATCATCGACAATTTGAGCAAAATAATAAAGAATAATGATAGTAATGGATTATAATACATTGGGGAAAAAATCAACCAAGAATCCATGAGTCCTTAATGATACTAAAAAAAAAAAAGAAAAAGAAACAAAGAAATAAATAATAAGGATAACAAGAAGCCTTTTCTTTATAGTACTATAGAACATTAACTAGTAAATGTGGAAGGCATAATAGAAAATCACCATTTTTAAATCATCGTACTAATATTTTGTTTAGATAAGAATTATTAAGGAATGTTAAAACCATTAGGTGGAAGTTTGCTGAGTAAATTTCTCCTCAGAGCTTATCAACTATAAGAAAAAAAAAATGTGCTTTAACAGTAGGCAACACTATAGCTAAATAATCATAGTCAATGGGACAAGCTGGTATCACATGTTTCCTGATAAGATGAGCTGAAGGACACAATGTCATTTAGGTAACATTCCTGCCAAAAGTGTATAACCAGAATTTAATCATGAGAAAACTATCAGCCAAACCTAAATGCAAGGAAAAGCCACAAAGCAACCGGTTTATGCTTTTCAAAAATATCAATGTCAGAAGAGACAAAGAAAGGCTGGGGAACCATTCCAGATGAAAGGAAATTAAAAGAACTATGACAACTAAACACAAGGCATGATTCTCTGATGGATGAACAATTAGGAAAACATCTCCACATTGTTATAAAGATCTCCAGATTATTGGAATAACTGCTAAACATTTTTATCTGAGTGCCTAGTACGTAGTATTATATCATCCTTACAGTTTCTAAATCATCACTGGTCCATGTAAAAGAATGTCTCTTTTCTCAAAAGATAGATTCTAAAGTATTTAGGGGTAGACAATTGTGGTGTCTGCAACTTGCTCTCAAAAGGTTCATCAATAAAATAACAATATACATACAAATATATGGAGAGAGAGAAAGAAAATGTGGCAATGTATTAGCAATTGGGGAATTTTAGTGAAAGATTTATGTTAATTTATTGTTGTAATTTTGCAATTTTTCTCTAAACTTGAAACTTTGGCAAAAGAAAAAGGTGAAACAATTTTTTTGTTGTTGTTTTTAGATGAAGTTCTCTCCCCAACTAGATGAAATAGAAAATCATTTTCCCTTTAAGCCCAGAGGTCTTCCCCTAATCCTTTTTACTATTGCACTTTTCTGTTGATAACTCTTTTTCCTCTGGCTTGTACAACAGGTGGAGAGAAGGTGAGGGGCACAATTTTGATTTAGTGCATTTACAGCATCTCTGGGATATCCAATGAGACTCAGAGGAGATGTTTAGGCTGAGACATGAATCAAGTGTCAGATGGTGACACTCCTTTGGGAGTTTTTCTTGGGGGAGCTTGGAGAATAAGAGTATCACAATGGAGAAGACTAAGAAGTGGCACCCAATGAAGGGAGAACCCAGGAACATCATGTCTCAGGAGCTTTGGAAGGATAGAATTTCAGTTATGGAGGCCATGGCCAACAGTGTGAATGCTCCGAGGAGTAAAGTAGACATCTGAAAAGTTGACCATATTTGGCAAGTAGGTTGTCCCGGGGGACCTGGGCAAAGCAGTTTCCAGAGAGGGGAGACAGTGGGATTGATGTCGAAACCATGGTTGGGTGCCATGAAGAGTCATTGTAGGGATGAAATTACTGAGTCTAGAATTCTGCTAAGCCTACTTTGAAGACTAGGAGAGCAATGCTAGAGAATCTTAGTGACTGTTGGGTAAAGGCAGATTGATATTGTTGGTTTTGAAAGCTGGAAGGGATTTGCCTGTGGAGAGTGGAGGGTTGGAGAACTGACACAGAGGGATTCCTAGATTAGCAACAGCCCAGAGGAATCCACGGGCTTCCCAAGTGGCGCTAGCAGTAAAGAACCAACCCACTTGCCAGTGCAGGAGACCAGGAGACTCGGGTTCGATCCCTGGGTCAGGAAGATCCCCTGGAGGAGGGCATGGCAACCCACTCCAGTATTCCTGCCTGGAGAATCCCATGGACAGAGGAGCCTGGCGGGCTACAGTCCACAGGGTCACTCACACAGAGGAATCCACAGGCAGGGGATCTCAGCATGGTTGCAGAGCCAGCCCTGACGAGGTGAGAAGGGTATCTTTTCCTAGCAGTTGCCTGTGGTCCTCAGAGTCTTGCCTTCTGTCCTGGGTGTTCTTTCTCCTCTATAGGGTTTTCCTCTCCTCTCTCAAAAGCAAACCAGAGCATTCCCTTCTGCCCTAATATCTCCCCTGATGAGCCACCCACAGCCCCACAGGATCCCACAAAGCAGAGGACTGATACGGGTAGGACTCAGAATTTGGAGGCAGAAGACAGCTTATTTTTGTTTTTTTGGCTTGACATACTGTGTTATCCTTCCCAAGCAGCAATTTCCTCATCTTTAAAATGGGGAAATATACTCTATTTCATAGGTTTTTCTGAGAATAACTTAATATACGAAGACACTTTAAAAATTCTAAAGGAAATGTGATTAAGTAGCTTCCATTTTTCATTTTGTGTTGTGTGTACATGTGTTTGCTTGTTTTGGTCTATTTGTTATTGTGGCAAAGATTCATCCTGCAGTTATTTATCAAAGGCTCACCTTGTGCTGGACCCTCTTCTCTCAGGATCCAGCAGTGTTCCAGTGACCAGGAGACCTGAAGTTGTCAGGAACATTCTCTACAGCCACTGGTTTCTGATTGGGCAGCTTCACACAGGATCATGTGTCTTTGCTTTTTTGGGGTGTAAACTTAAAATATGAAAAATATACTTAAAATATTAAAAAATATTCACAGCCTAAAAGTTCAGAGTTACATTTTATTCAGTGGGAATTTTTAGAACTTAAGCCCAGGAGGCAGCATCTCAAGTAACCCTGAGAGAACTGCTCTGAGGAGGCAAGGGGGGAGGGGCTAGGTTACATAGAAGTTTTACAGCAAAGGGCAGGTAGTCTGAATATCAGGAGATGATTGTTAAAGAAAACCAAGTATCCCAAGCTAAGAAATTCAGTGCTTTTAACAGAGGAGCCTGGAGTACTACAGTCCATGGGGTCGCAAAGAGTTGGATGACACAACTTAGCAACTCAACAACAAGAAGCACAGAATGTGTGGGGAGATGGAAAAAACTCACTAAAACCATTTCTCTGATATGCACCTCAGCTATCTGGGGCCAGTTTCCTGTGTTTTCACATCCTGAGTTTCCTCAGGGCTCACTGTAGGGAATTGGCTGTAGGGAATTGCTAAGTTGTGTCCGACTCTGTGCGACCCTATGGACGGTAGGCCACCAGGCTCCTCTGTCCATGGCATTTCTCAGGCAAGAATACTGGGGTGGGTTGCCAGTTCCTTCCGCAGAGGATTTTCCCAATCCAGGGATCGGACCTGCAACTGCTAGATGGTAGCTATTTCTTTCCTTTATGAATTCCCTCAGGCTCACCGGCTCATACTGGAGAGTTGCAATCGCTGTGACATCCTTGTTTCCTGATATGGCAGGAAATATTCCAATTTTCAGGGAGGATAAGGAAAAAGGCATGTCAACACAGACATGGACTCTGTTCGTGGTTTGGAATTGTGAAGAACTATATAGTGCAAGACAATGGGAGCTCGTTGGCTATTATCACAATGAGGTTGCAATTGAGAACAGCTTATAATAATCTAATTTTCCACTAGGTGACAGCAGAGCCCATGGTATTACCTTAATCGTTGTTTCCCCCAACAACTAGGCTTGAGAATCTTCTGGAAGAAGATCCGGCCATTCTGGAGGGAGTAATTACTGCTAAAATGATGATACATGGCTTTGAGATGTCACAGTTGGTCTCTTGAGAGAGCTAAACTCCAGATTTTTAAAAAATGAATTTTAGTTTTTGACACTCTAAGTCACTTGAATTTATGGAAACAACTACAACAATAATTTTAAAAGCTAACATTTATTAAGCATTTGCTACATGTCGAGCATTGTTACAAGGCTTCAGAGCCCTTGAGACAACTCTACTTCTTAGAGGCTTCTCAGGGACAGAAAGTCCCTCCTTTAACAAAGAGCTAAGCCTTTCCCAAGCTGCTCCTGTAACCATAGCACTAACTACATAAACATGCCCTCAAAGTTTAAGTACCCAGCCTGGGAGAGGAGGAGTTTGGTTAAGCATTTTACAGCTTAGTCAAGAGCGCTTTACAAGGTTGTATAAACAACTTCAATTATAACTGGTGTTTCTCAGAGCATTTGTCTTCTTTTTTATAAACCTTTTTTCCCTTGGTTGGGTCCCCTGCTGGTGGTTCACTCATCTGGGGACTGGAAATCAATTTCTAAGTGACTCAGTGGAGTCAGACAGAATGAGTTTGACTCACCTCAGCACAAAGCCTTAAGCATTGTCAGGAAGAGGGAATTAGAGTGAGTGGCTGCCCTTTGACTCTGTCCCTTAAATGACTCCTACATGCTGGTGTTGGGCCCGGGCAGAGCAAGGACTGAGAAGTAAAATGCCAGGGCTGTTCTGTGCACTGATGCACAAGCAGACTTGCTTTGGTTTTTTTCTATCAGAAACCAGAGAGCCATTCTAGCTGGCTCCTACACAGCTACCTGCACAGCTATTTAATTTTTTGGAATTTTTCTCTATTTGAAAGAATGCTGTAAGTATAGACAAAGTTTCAAAAGGCACAATAGGGCACACAGTTAAAAAAGTAAGTTTTCCCTCCCACACTCGTCCCCCACGGGTACCCACTGTAACTACAGTTATCAGTTTCCAATGCTGTGCAGCTTTGGCACCCAGAGAGAACCGCTATGCTCACAGAAGAGATGCCGGCTCCTGACAAATCAGCTAGACGTAGCTTAGATAGCAGAGTCTGTTAACACATGAACATCTCCTGTTGGTTCTTAGAGGCTAGTGGATCGTGGAATGTGGGGAAATGAGCCAGAGAAAACTGGCAGTTAATGAGAAGATAGCCTTATTAGTACACATAGACTGATGTGCCTTGGGAAAATTCAGTGTACTATTCCTATGGAAATGACATGTTTTCAGATGAAGGTTACAGGTAAGTATGTCTTCTCTGTAAATACATGTAAACACATACATAAGTGCACACGTGTGTGTGTGCTTAGTCATTCAGTTATGTCTGACTGTTTGAGACCCTTTGCATTATAGCACGCCAGTCTCCTCAGTCCATGGGATTCTCCAGGCAACAATACTAGACTGAGTAGCCATTCCCTTCTCCAGGAGAAGTTCCTGACCTAGGAATCAAACCCATGTTTCCTGTGTCTCCTGCATTGCAGGTGGATTCTTAACCTTCTGAGCCATCGGGGAAGCCAAAATACAAATATGTATTTGTTAATATATATTTGATGCAGTTCTTCCCTATAGTGTGAGCCCAAGAATTAGCAATATCTCCAGGAGAGAAAAGCTGAGATTCCTAAGTTCACCAGGAGCCTGATCCCAGAAGGTTGGCTGGAACCACGAGAAGGAGCAGCCACTGCAGAGTGGCAGCCGGGCTGGGCACGCACACCCCAGTGAGCACATTTGATGGTGGACCACGTAGTTGACTCCTACCATAATTACAGAGTCCTGTTTGAGCCTCAAAAAATGTCTCAAGTTTGTCAGTAAATTATTTTGTTGTTGTTTAGTCACTAAGTCATATCTGACTCTTTGCAACCCCATGGACCTACCAGGTCTCTCTGTCCGTGGGATTTCCTAGACAAGAATACTGGAGTGGGTTGCCATTTCCTCCTCCAGGGGACCTTCCAACCCAGGGATCAAACCTGTGTCTCTGTATTTGGCAGGTGGATTCTTTACTGCTGAGCCACCAGGGAAGCCCATCAATAAATTATAGGATCACATTAAATACAGTTCTTCTGTGCTTCATCTTTCCTAGCATAGCCCAGTGATTATGGACCTCTGAGGGCAGGCTCAGGGGTCTAGCAGCTTACAGACCCCAAGCTGCAACCACTTTCTCTCCTGGGGCCTCTTTTGGATCTAACAGTTCCCAATTTCTGGGGTCCTTGAACATAAAAAGGCTAATTCTACCTCTAGTCCAGTCAATAAAAACCCTTACCCTCCTTCTAAGATTGGTTGTCCCAAATGCCAATACAGTAAGTCCCCTACATATGAATGAATTCCATTCTGAGAGCATGCTCATTAAGTACCAATTTGTTCATAAGTCCAACAAAGTTAGCCTAGGTACCCAACAAACACAATCAGCTATACAGTACTATACTGTAATAGTATTTTTCACACAAATAATACATAAAAACAAACAAAGAATAAAGAAAATATTTTTAATCTTACAGTACAGTACCTTGGAAAGCATAGTAGTCCAGTACGACATCTGGCATACAGGGGCACATTCACATCTTTGAAAGTTCATAACTCCGTTGTTGTTGGGGGAGGAAAGAGAGGCTGGGACAAATGGAGAGAGTAACAGGGAAGCATATACACTATCATGTGTAAAATAGAACCAGTGGGAATTTGCTGTATGACTCAGGGGACTCAAACCAGGGATCTGTAACAACCTGAAGAGGTAGGAAGGGGTGGAAGGTGGGAGGGAGGTTCAAGAGGGAGGGGACACATGTATACCTATGGGTGACATGTTGATGTATGGCAGAGGCCAATACAATGTTGGGAAGCAATTTTCCTTCAATTAAAAATAAATAAGCTTTTAGGGGAAAGTATTAAATCTAAGGCTATCTAATAAACATTCTAAGGCCACTGTGCACTTTTTTCTTTTCTGACTGCAAGAGCCATTTATGTAGTAGCTACTCCATGTCAGGTACATCATTTCTTTTAAACTTTCTAACTGTAAGATAAAACTATTATTATTTTTACAATTTTTATTTTGTTTTGGGGGTATAGCCAATTAACAAACAGTGTTGTGATAGTTTCAGGTGGACAGCAAAGGGACTCAGCCATACATATACATGTATCCATTCTCCCCCAAGCTCCCCTCCCATCCAGGCTGCCACATAGCAGTGATGTACTCTTTTCTTCAAGGGTGGTAGGGTGACCATCTGTCCTGCATTGCCCAGGATTGAGGGGTTTCCAGGGAGAAGGGCTAGATGTGCATTTCTTATCGTCTGCTGCCGTTTTCCACATAAGGTCCCTCATGGTCACCTCAAATTCAGCATGTTCAAAACCAGACTCAACATTTTAGCTTTCAGATATGAATTTTTCCATCTTTCCCATCTCTGCCAAGACCAGTACCATCCCCCTCGCTTGGGCTTAAATATCAGTGTTATATCACTCCCTCCTCCTCTCCGGCCAGTGTACAAATTCAGCAGATTCTAGCATTGTGCTTTGATCACCTCAGCAGAGCCCCCCTGCTATTCACCTGACATCAGGCCTCCTCACATGGCCTTCGTATCGCAGGGTTTATTAGCTCAGCACCCTGCACTCAGGCTGGGTCCCACCTGATTACCCTCTGATTGCTGCTTATGTCTCCTTAGAACTGAGATCCAATCATAGCAGTTCCCAGAAGATTAGTGGTTCTCGACTGGGATGTCCCCCAGAATCACCCAGGAGTTTTGAAATACTGAACTGCGAATGAGACTTAGTCTCTGGGAGTAGGACAAGGGCATGAGTGTTTTGGGAAAGCCCCTCAAGCGATTCTGATGATTGAGTCACTGCCTCAACGGGACCTCAATACCTAGTGAATAAACCTCAGCTTTTTTATCGTGATACTCTAGGCACCAATTTTTTGCTTTGAGCCTTACCTCCCTTATTGTTTACATACCCCAAAGTCTGTCCCAACTGATGATGACAGTCACTGTTTCCTGAATGCCTCCCAATGTTACACCTTTCATTAGTCTGTTCCTGCTATCAGGAATACCCTTTCTTCTTCATTTCTGCTTCTCAACTATGCCTTTTCTTCAAGGGCAAGTTTAAATGAGACTGATTTAGATAAAAATACATTTAAAGTACTTAGAATAGTTCTTGAGTGTTACTAAACCCTCCATAAATACTAGTGGAAGTTTTTATTATGAAAATATAAATTAAAAATTTCTACCTCCATGAATCTTTACCTTCCCCTAAGTCAAAACTACTCTCTCCTTTTTTTTTTGGTTTCAGTTGCACTTGTTTCTACTCCTTTAGGGTCCTTGTCAGATTCTATTTCATTTTCTACTTATTTTTACCCTTCCCTCACCTCTCCTGGTAAGTGCAATCTTGTTGGCGAACTCCGTGTTGGTCAAGGAACACATTATATTCAAAACCCTAGAGTCCCTACTTAGTCTTGCTCACAGTATTTTCTCACATTTTACCGCTTTAAGTTGAGTTCTAAATGATCTATATTAATTGCCAACCCATCCAGACCCAGATGTTAAAGAGCATTTCCAGCCTTCTTGCCCAGCATGTTTTTGTCTCAGAACTGAGTAGGGGAGAAGCCTGACTCAGAGCCCTTTAACTTAAAAGTGGTGAGAGGCTTTCAGTGAGAGCTGGGAGAAGGAGACATTAACATGAGTAGAGCCCATGCAGTCTGCCAGGACACCACGGTCTGTCTGCCCTTGGAGCAGGTGTGTAGCGTGGGGCTGCCTCTGACCTGTCTTGTCTTCTTCCCTGCTGTTGTTTGCTTAATGTCACATTTATGTCTGACATTTGGTTAGCGCACCTCTCCAATTGTTTCTGAGCCTTGTTAGAAGGAAACAGGTCACTGGGTGGTAGCTCCAGGTACTCAAATTTCCCTCTGAGAATTCAAGACCAGAGCTGCTGAGCAAGGGCAGAATTTGTGATGGTGTTAGCTGGTCTCTTTGAAAAGCATAACACTGTTAAAAGTCAAAATACATAGATTTGTTGTTATTGTCAGTCAGGCGGCTATTTAAATTGTGTTTGAAGGATGAATTTCAAACAGCAGTGCATGTCTGCTCAGTCACTCAGTCGCGCCTGACTCTTTGCGATCCCCTATAGCCCACCAGGCTCCTCTGTCCATGGGATTTTCCAGGCAATACTGGAATGTGTTGCCATTTACTTCTCCAGGGGATCTTCCCTACTCAGGGATCAAACTGGCATCTCCTGTGTTTCCTGCATTGGCAGGTAGATTCTTTTACCACTGAGTCACCTGGAAAGCCCTTCAAAGAGCAGTGGCCTTCCCCAAATCCATACTCCTGGCGGAGTTGACAGTACTGGCCCATCATTATGTCTCCGTGAACAGTAGCAGAAATGTAGATCCAGTTTGCTGGGGTAAGGGGCCAGAGTGGCTCCCTGGGCGCATGCTCCCATATTGGAAGGTGACTAGCACTGTGCAGATGGTGGCCGTATGTCTTACTACTCAAACTGGGACATTCCAAACAACAGAGTAAATTGGGGCTATCCCAGGCAAACTGGGACCTTAGCTATCAGAGTATAGGTCATCCCACTGGAGATGCGGTCATAGGAGGCCATTCTTTTCAACTGCAGTTTAGTGTTAGAAGAGAAGGTATGAATCCTGAGAGCAAGTATAATGATCCTCTGGACGTGCCGAATTAATCTTGAAGTGACGGAGCTATTCAGTAACTCTCTGTACTGTGACCTAATGTAAGAGCAGGCTTCTCAGTTGAAAGAGCAAGTCAGGCATTGGGTCAGCCAAGGAAAGTCAGGCTCAGTGTGGACTCAGCCTGTACACCGAAGCTAACACTTGAACTGGGAGTGTGTGTGTGTCTGTGTAGGTCAGGGGTGGGTCATCACACTGACTGCATCTACTGTTTTCTGGCTTCTCCAGTCAAGTGGTCATTCCAGGGCCTCCCCAAATCCTGACCTTATCCTCAGGGTTCAGTCAGAGGTGAGCTGTTCTGGGAAGTATTCTTGCTGTTCTTCAAATCCCATAGCTTTCCCTTTCCTGAGAACTGCTATGCCTTGTCTACTACAGATTTTGAGATTTAAGGGGAAATGTATCACCAGCCCAACTAGAAGGTGCCTCTACTCATTTTTAACCCCTGTAGCATTGAGAAATTCTTCAGTCCAGTTGGCCCATGGCATATAAGCTATGTGTGGGTAACTGCTCTTGTATATGGACTGTTCTTTCTTCCCAAGTGGATTGGGCAAATGAACTATATATTATTGTCCCTCTTCCATCTAAATGATTCAGTTATCTATGAACAGTGGTTGATTTTGAGAAGCGTATTATGTATGTGGAACCATTCTGGGTTTTTTCCCAAATAGAAGAGCTATTAACTTTAGTAAAAATTTTCTGAGCTCTCTTTGTACTTCTCAACACATTACTGAAAAAACCTAATCTGGCATTGATAATCAGACTTCTTAGAGGCATAGGGGCATGGAGTCAGTGTTTTAGCTTGCAGAGTGATGCTGGCAGCCTAAGGTTTGCAGTGGAAATGATACTCTAGGGATGGTGAGCACAAATACTATGTGAAAAATTTTCTGTGCTTATCTAGATACATAAAGGGAACTAGTTTACTTTTCTGGTTAACTTGGATTACATAGAGATACTTACCAGAAATTTTAACAGATGGATGTCTCATTACTTAGAGAGCAAAAGAGCTTGGGCAGTATCATGTTCTGTTGACTTACTTCACAAAGTTGGGCCCAGGGACCAACAGCACCCTTGTCTTTTTAAAACGCAGAATCTTAGGCCCTACTGCAGATCTACTATAAACCAGAATCTATATTTTTAAAAGAACACGTGAATGGTGTGCACTTTCAAGTTTGAGAAGCATCATTGTAGGAAATAACATGAGAGAGCCTGATGGAATTTCTGTACTCTTTAACAGTAGTTCTCAAAGTGTGGTCCACAGACAGCGACATCATCATCACCACCTGGGGCTTTTAGACCTAGGAATTCTTGGCCCCCACCAATGACCTACTGACTCAGAAATACTGAGGTTGTGTCCCAGCTATTTGCATTTTAACAAGCCCACCAGAGTGATTCTAATGCATGTTAAAGATTGAGAGCCACAGTTTTAAAGCAGAGTTTCCTAAAATTTGATCTTCAGACTAGTAAAGTCTCTTTAAACAGATGTTATGTGAAAAGGGTTCCATGGTCAAATAAGTTTGAGAAACACCAGATTAAGCAAAACTCAACAGTTGTATTTCAAAAGAAGTGTTTTGTAGCCTTTAATATGTTAATATACATGGCTATATCCAAGAGGGTGGTATAGAATGCAAACACATTTGACATCAGAATCATTTTTCATGAATTACCACATAGGATTTGTACTCATCATCCCTACAGTGTTGCCCTTATTTGTGTGATTCTGGGGCAAGAATGATATGCTGCGTATATTCTTTCTGCTCAGATCTCATTACCCCGAGTCCATCATATAGCAGAGATGGCTACGTTTCCATGTGCAAATGCTGTATTTCAATGAAAGGAAAAGAAGAAACAATCAGAGAAATAATCTCTGCTATAGCAAAGATATTAATAAACTGTGGAAGTGGGTATGTGGAGGCAGGGAAATAGCAATTTGCTTGAGGAATATTCACTTATGGTATTAAGATATGCCTGTGGGTTACTCTAGACTTGAGACAAAGTTCTGTCATAAAGCAGCCTTTTTTAAAATTAGTTTTTACTGGAGTTCAGTTGCTTTATAATATTGTGTTAGTTTCTACTGTACAGCAAAGTGAATCAGCTATATGTATACATATGTCCCCTCTTTTGGATTTCCTTCCCATTTAGGTCACCACAGAGCACTCAGTAGAGTTGCCCAAGCTGTACAGTAGGTTCTTGACAGTTACACACAGTATCTACAGTGTATATATGTCAATCCCAATCTCCCAACCATCTCACCCTTGCCTTCCCCTCTTGGTGCCCATACGTTTGTTCTCTACATCTGTGTCTCAATTTGTGCTTTGCAAACAGGTTCATCTGTACCATTTTTTTCTAGATTTTACATATATCCATTATTGTATGATATTTGTTTTTCTCTTTCTGACTTACTTCACTCTGTATGGTAGTTTCTGGGTCCATCCACACTCTACAAATGACCTAATTTCATTCCTTTTCATGGCTGAGTAATAGTCCATTGTATATATGTACCACATCTTCTTTATCATCCCTCTGCTGATGGGCATCTAGGTTGCTTCCATGTCCTGGCTGCTGTGAATAGTGCTTCAGTGAACATTGGGGTACATGCATCTTTTGAATTATGTTTTTCTCTGGTATATATGCCCAGTTGTGGGGTGGCTGGATCATATGGTAGCTCTATTTTTTTTAAAGCACACTTTTTAAATGCTTCCTGCTTTATATTTCTTTCTCAATCATAAAAGAAGATAATTATAAAGACAGCAGATGCTTTAGTGGCAAATCTTTATAAACCCATTAAATGTGTTTCAAGAGTCTGGCAAGGAATCAATTCCTGTGAATATCAGCAGTTAACAACACATTCTTCTATTGGTTTGGAGAGTACACAGGAGAGCAGCTTTTAGGGGCGGGGGGATTCTTTGACCACTCTGTTGTAACAACCTGGAATTCAGCCCCGTCTGGGCTAATGGCTTCATTTCTCCAGGATGAAAAGTGAAAGTGAAGTTGCTCAGTCATGTCCGACTCTTTGTGACCCCGTGGACTGCAGCCTACCAGGCTCCTCTGTCCATGGGATTCTCCAGGCAAGAATACTGGAATGGGTTGCCATTTCCGTCTCCAGGGATCTTCCTGATGCAGGGATCGAACCTGGGTCTCCCACATTGCAGGTAGATGCTTTAACCTCTGAGCCACCAGGGAAGCCAGGATATGGCTAAAGAAATCAAGCTGTATAGCAATTGAGAGGCACTATTTTGTACAATATAACGCTGTAATTTATGGTCAACTCCAAAAGATACCCTCTTATGCTTGGGAAACCTAACTGCCATGAGTGGAAAGTCTACTCTGACCCATCTCTACTGTACTAGTTCAAGTTCAGAAGATAGGAGACCAAGCAAATTTTATGCATGGAGATCTAGATTTCAGAATCAAGAGTTTTTTGTTTGTTTTTACACTTTTAAAAATTGAAGTAGAGTTGATTTATAATGTTTCAGGTGTATAGCATAGAGACTCAGTTTCATATATACATATATATATTCTTTTTCAGATTATTTTCTATTATCGGTTATTCAGTTCAGTTCAGTCACTCAGTCATGTCCAACTCTTTGTGACCCCATGGACTGTAGCATGCCAGGCTTCCCTGTCTATCACTAACTCCCGGAGCTTACTCAAACTCATGTCCATCGAGTTGGTGATGCCATTCAACCATCTCATCCTCTGTCATACCCTTCTCCTGCCTTCAATCTTTCCCACCATCTTGTAACAGGTTATTACAAGATATTAATGTTCCCTGTACTATGCAATAGGTCCTTGTTGTTTATCGATTTTATATATAGTACTGTGCATCTGTTAATCCCAAACTCCTGATTTATTCCTCCCCACCCCTTTTCCCCTTTGATAACCATAAGTTTATTTTCTACGTCAGAATCAAGTTGGGGTAATTGACATGTAAATAAAGATTATAATTAAGAGCCTTATTTTTAAACACCTAAATGTTGTGATATAAATAACTTTGTCTTTTATTTCCTTCAAGAGCCACATTTCAATGATGGCCAATGAAGATTAAAGTCAAACTTTTAGAAGGCAAGAATTTCTTGACACAATTAATGTAGATTCAAAGAGGCAATTAGACTATAAATTAGAAAACATTTAGATTATGCACAATGAACTGTTCCTTGGCTGATTTCTCACTTCTCTGACTTAATACAATGGCCCATCTTTAAGAAGTCCATCACTGATCTAATCTATTATAAAATGGATGCAGTCTATCGAGAAAATCAAGTCAAAGTACTTAGCCATTTCATGAAGGAAAAACCAAACAATGAACAATGATGTGTTATTATCACTGAGAAACAATATTGATAGGAACAGAACCATACAAATGGAGTCTAATGTGGTTTGTTATAGCCTGGCCTTAAAGGAAACAGGTTGGTGACTTTTTTTTAAGGGTATCTTTTTGTAAGGATTTCTTGTCTTATAGGGCTTCCCTGGTGGCTCAGATGGTAAAGAATTTGCCTGCAATGCAGGAGACCCAGGTTTGATCCCTGGGTCGGGAAGATACCCTGGAGAAGGGAAAGGCAACCCACTCTAGTATCCTGGCCTGGAGAATTCCCACGGATAGGGGAGCCTGGAGGGCTACAGTCCATGGGGTCACAAAGAGTTGGACACAACTGAGCAACTAACACACTTGTCTTATAAACTTCTGAGACGTGAGCTGGAATGCAAGTTTCTGACTGGAACATTTCCTGTCTCCTGAGTGGAAGCTTTCTAACTTCATGTCAGTTCTTTCTACTAGAAAAAACAGGTTATGTGCATGTATGAATTTTCTCTAATGAGGTCCACTGGGATCGGAACCTCTTAAACAGATTTCCCTAGTGAGGTATGGCTGGTTCTACTCCTTCCCAAGGCAGCTGGTATCACCCAACAACGTTTTAAGTTGTGAGCCAGTTCCTCAGATCACCATGGAGAGCGTTCTAAGTAGCAGGAATTCTAGGATTCCTCAGGTCTGATATATGTCTCTGGTGACCTACTTACCATAAGCAAGTCTTTCACGTACTCCCTTTGAACTGTGATAAAAAGTGGGCTGCACAAGAGCTGACAGGGACAGCATATCAAATCAAATCCCTAACCAGAGCCTGATGTTAAAATTGTGAAACAGAGGGGACTTATCAAGTTAGATTTTACATGTGAGAATAATGAATTCTTAGTGTCCAGAGAAAACCCAGACTTCTGTACTCAGCATGACAATAGTTTCATTAGAAGACAATACAGATTAAATCACTTCCTTGCAGGTTAATGTTTAACCAATACAAAATACTTAAAATGGAAAGAGGCACAATTTTGAAAACACTTTTTTTCCTTTTGAGACTTTTGGAAGGACACCTGGGATTTATTTCAAGCTTTGAAGCCTTCTTACCATTTATATTGGGCTTCCCTGATGGCTCAGCAGTAAAGAATCCACCTGCCAATGCAGGAGAGAGATACGGGCTCAATCTCTGGGTAGGGAAGATGCTCTGGAGGAGGAAATGGCAACCCATTCCCGTATTCTTGCCTGGAAAATCCCATGGACAGAGGAGCCTGGCGGGCTACAGTCCATGGGGTCGCAGAGTCAGACATGACTTAGCAACTAAGCAACAACAACCATTTATATTAAATACCAAGAGGAGTAAATAACATGTGGGAAAATAAGTGTGGGCTTCCTAGCACTTGCCATAATCACTTTTTCTACTGCCCTTCACAGAGTAATATTTTCAGAGGACAATGTTGAATATGTGAGTTCAGTTCAGTTCAGTCACTCAGTCTTGTCTGACTCTTTGTGACTCCACGGACTCCACACCAGGCTTCGCTGTCCATCACCAACTCCCGGAGCTTGCTCAAACTCATGTCCATCAAGTCAGTGGTGACATTTACATCAGAGTTAAGCTCCAATAGTGAAGCTTGTTTACCTGATTTCCTGATGATTTACCCAACACTTCATTAGCTCTCTGAGAATGGACAGACAGACACAAACAAAGCTCTAGTGACTCAATCACACCACCAACCAGTGGCCTGTAGTATGAAACTGCACCCATGATCCACCAGCTCAGGTGTCCTTCCTCCAGTGGCTGGAAGGCCCAGTAGTTTGGAGCACACATTCTAATGTTGCAACTGAACTTAGTTTTCAGCTGTGAAACTAGGGCAAACTGCTTATCTGCCTAAGCCTCAGGATTTTTTTTTTTTTTTGGCTAAAAATTGGAGTAATACAATACCTGCCTCATCGGGTTGTTGTACAGGATAAGTGAGGTCATCTCTGGGTGAGACTCACTTAGCACTGGGCCTGCCTCTATGGCAGTCGATTCCCTTGTTGTTAGATTTATTATTATTACTACTTTTAACTAGAACATTCTGATACAAGAACTCTTACTTTCTTACCTTTTTAATATGACTCAGAAGAAAAGGTAAAGGGACCAAACAGAACTAAACTAAGCCAGCCCTTATCATTTTACCTTCTCTTTTTAACCTATTTGCCCCACTGCCAAATGGCAGAAAAATGGAGTTTCGGTGGACATTTTTTCCAAGATGATTTACGGTCTGATGGCTCAGCTCTAGGACAGTATAATCCCAGTAGGGACCTCCACAAACTGGACAGGGGGGAGGGAAAATGAAAGGAGGAGACTGCAGAAAATTCTGTTCTCCATTTAACAGCTTGAAGAAAGGGGAGGAGTGGCTGGAGATGACAAATCAATGAGCAGAGTGACTGACAGGCAACAGGGGCCCACACTTGGTACCCTGTAGCACTCTATCCAGCATGCTTTATTTTATTTTTTGGTCAGAAGCCTGAGTGCTTGGCAAAATCAAAGTAACAGTTTCTTCAGTAACTGCTGTCTTCCTCCCTGACAATTATTGAGTTCAATCACTAAGCATCCTCAACAAAGTTATTGAGATGGTAATGAAAGTCCACAGGATTCCAAATTTTAAGAACTTTCTAGGAGACATGACCTGGTGGTCCAGTGGTAAAGAATCTGCCTTGCAGTGCAGGGGAGGCGGGCTCAGTCCTTGGTTGGGGAATGAAGATCCTGTCACGGAGCAACTAAGTCCATGTGCTGCAACTGCAGAAGCCCTCGAGCTGCAGCCAGAGTTCATGTTCCACAAAGAAAGATCCCACATGACGCAAGGAAGACACTGCGTGTCACAATGAAGACCTCAGGCAGCCAAATTTAAAAAGAAAAAAGAACTTTCTGGGGTGCAGACATGATTTCTCATCGCCTGAATAAATGTTTCTAGAGGCAGTGTCAGAGGAGGCAATGGCAACCCACTCCAGTACTCTTGCCTGGAAAATCCCAGGGACGGGGGAGCCTGGTAGGCTGCAGTCCATGGGGTCGCTAAGAGTCGGACACGACTGAGCAACTTCACTTTCACTTTCATGCATTGGAGAAGGAAATGGCAACCCACTCCAATGTTCTTGCCTGGAGAATCCCAGGGACAGGGGAGCCTGGTGGGCTGCCGTCTATGGGGTCGCACAGAGTCAGACATGACTGAAGCAATGCAGCAGCAGCAGCAGAGGCAGTGTAGTTGAATCTTGACCCTACTACTGGATTTTGAACAAATTGTTTAACTTCTCTTACTCTCAGTTTCTTCATTGTAAAATGGATATAATATTCGAAGTCTTCTTAGGGAAATAAATGAGACTATGTGTGTGCATTTATAAAGGTTTCACCAGGAAACAGACCCATACCCACTCATACGAGCTGCTAATGAGGAGAGATGAGGAGAGAAACTGTTTGCAATGATACGGGTGGGTTTTCAGGAGCAGCAGCAGCGAGTGATGTAGTATCTGAGGACAGGTTGTAAGGAGGAGCATTCACGCCTCTAGGCCTGGACAGGAAGGGATGCTTACAGGGACCCTGGAGAGGGCTGCCCAAAAGAAGCTGTGGCTTCCTTAGAGGGATGCGGTCAACCTGCACCACTTAGGAACCAGAAAAATGAATCCCCACTGATTGCACGTTTGTCCTGCGTTCCATCTCCTTCCAACACCTCCAAACTTCTAACCTAACTGGAAGCCCACTGAAGCGTTCTCTACAGGACAGTCCTTCCTGTCCAAGCAGGGATGAAAAGGAAGGAGAGAGGATCCAAGGAGGAAATGGAAGGTGAGTGGAGATTACCATCAGTCACACAGTATTTTGCCTGTTGCACATAGATGGTGTGTAGTTATAATTATTACAGCAAAGACCAGGTTTCAGATTCTAGCTCCACTTTTTGGGGGTGACTGGCAAATTATTCCAGAAATTTTCACGAATGTTCAAAGCTCTATAAATGTAGACTTTCTGAACGTTTTCAGAGCTATGTTTCAGTCATCTGCTTATTGTCAAGAGGATTTTTCCGATATACGGTCTTATATGCTTAGTGGTACATGTTTCAGTTCAGTTCAGTTCAGTTCAATCGCTCAGTTGTGTCCAACTCTTTGCGACCCCACGAATCGCAGCACGCCAGGCCTCCCTGTCCATCACCAACTCCTGGAATTTACCCAAACCCATGTCCATCGAGTGGGTGATGCCATCCAACCACCTCACCCTCTGTCATCCCCTTCTCCTCCTGCCCCCAATCCTTCCTAGCATTAGGATCTTTTCCAATGAGTCAACTCTTCGCATGAGGTAGCCAAAGTATTGGAGTTTCAGCTTCAACATCAGTCCTTCCAATGAACAACCAGGACTGATCTCCTTTAGGATGGACTGGTTGGATCTTCTTGCAGTCCAAGGGACTCTCAAGAGTCTTCTCCAACACCACAGTTCAAAAGCATCAATTCTGCGGCACTCAGCTTTCTTCACCATCCAACTCTCACATCCATACATGACCACTGGAAAAACCATAGCCTTGACTAGACGGACTTTTGTTGGCAAAGTAATATCTCTGCTTTTAAATATGCTGTCTAGGTTGGTCATAACCTTCCTTCCAAGGAGTAAGCGTCTTTTAATTTCATGGCTGCAATCACCATCTGCAGTTATTTTGGAGCCCCAAAAAATAAAGTCTGTCACTGTTTCCATTGTTTCCACTGTTTCCCCATCTATTTACCATGAAGTGATGGGACCAGATGCCATGATCTTAGTTTTCTGAATGTTGAGCTTTAAGCCAACTTTTTCACTCTCCTCTTTCACTTTCATCAAGAGGCTCTTTATTTATTCTTGGCTTTCTGCCATAAGGGTGGTGTCATCTGCATATCTGAGGTTATTGATATTTCTCCCGACAATCTTGATTCCAGCTTGTGTTTCTTCCAGCACAGCATTTCTCATGAGTACAAGTTTAAATGTATTGCTCCAGTTTTCTGGGAAAAGACACTTAGTGTGGTCAATCTGGAAATAAATTGTAATTCTACTGTTAGCCATTTCTTCCATTTGGGTTTCCTTTGTCCTTTGAACTGTCATGTTTTTCTAGAGAGTCCTTCTTAGGACTGTTGATGAAACAAGTAATTCAAGTTTTCAATAAATGCTACATTGTGTGGAGAATTTATCTTTTCCCAATCCAAATGACAAAAAGATGTAATTTATAACTGGTTATACAGTTTTGAATATAAGCAATTTAAGAATGGGATGTAGCAGTAGTTGTGTAAATTGATATTTAGAAACTTTAGTTCTTGTAGGTCAGCAGTCTTTCACAAGAAGATTCCCTCTCATTTTGACTATAAAATTTCAAAGAGCTTTTCAGAAAATCCACTCTCTTCAGTCTAAGCTAGTCATTCAAGTGTAAATTCTGAAACTGCTGTGTCCCCACAGAGATAACTGACAAAAACAGAGAATTTGAAAACAACTACTGAACAGGAGAACATGTAAATTTTTAAAAATAATAAGCTTCACATGAGTTTCTTGAACATTTCTCTTAACAAAAATTAGTAATTGGCAGGGACCACAACTTTCTTTCTTTGTAAATTTAGTGCTTGTTTTTTATCATGTACTCAAAGAATCAGATAAGACATCATGAAAAACAAGTTCTTGTTTCACTCTTCCTACAACTCCCTTTCTCAAGAGGCAACCACTTTGAACTCTTGATAGCTGTATTTTATATTTTTGCTTCCATATTTCTAAATAACATACGTACAGCAGTATTAATGTTTCAGCTTTAGATATTCTCTATATTCTCACAACTATGAAAAAGGAGAATTTAGCTCTTTCCCACAGTTTTCATTGAGCACATTTCTCCCCACCCCTCTCACATCTTCAAACAGAATTGTAATATATTCTCTGTTAAAGTTATATTTTGTGTTTTTATTATTATTACTTTCCATGTATTATTCACTACCAAGCAAAGTGGCACATTATACTTATATTTCTTTTATCAATGATTTATTCTTGAAGGCATCCCTTCTGGATATCTTCTGTTCTCCTGCCCTAACTGGAACTTGCTGCTCTCTAGGCCTGCTGCACAACTGGGATACTGCAACTCCCCTTTGGATCCTCTTGGGCTTCACCTCTCCCATGCTGAATTCCTGCTTTCCTGAATCTCATGTCTACTTCTTCCTAGGCGTACTTTTTAATTTTGATGGAGCTTCCCTGGTGGCTCAGTGGCAAAGAATCTGCCTGCCCATGCAGGAGATGGAGGTTCAATCCCTGAGATGGGAAGATCCCCTGGAGAAGGAAATGGAAACCCACTCCAGTATTCTTGCCTGGGAAATCCCATGGATGGAGGAGCCTGGTGGGCTATAGTTCATAGAGCTGGACAAGACTGAGCATGAACACTTGACTTTGATGGAGCATTCTTCCTATGCTTTCTAGGAGAAGGAATATAGGAGGTGTATTTTTTTGAACTCTTATATATCTTAAAATGTGTATGTTTTATACTGTCATTTTACTGATAGTTTGGCTAGGTATCAGATTCTAAGTTGGATGTGTTTTACTTCAGAAGTTGCAATTCAATTCTCCACTGTCCTCTAGTTTTCTTCTTTCCTTGTGATATTTATTTTGAGGAAAATGAGATGTTCAGCAGTGTTTATTAAATACTTACTATGAGCTACATACTATGCTGTTATCTGTTTATAATTTTTTATTTTTTAAATGATGAAAATATAACACATTTATAGGTGACTTGGAAAATATACAACAAGGTTACACACAGTTCCACTATATATTATACTTATTTCTTTAAGTAGATAAATTAAGATTTTAGTTGGAGTTTCAATATAAAACTCTCAAAAATTAATAGAATGAAAATATAGAGAAGTAGAAGGATACAGTAGACCTGAAAAGCATTATGAACCAATTCAACATAACTGAGATGTATATAATTTTTCACATAACCGTATCATACAAATTCTATTCAAGTTCTCATAGACTATAAACGAGGAGACACTGGAACATATCCTGTCCTCTAGCTTTTGATGTTGCTACTGGGCAGTTAGATGCAACTGTAATTTAATATGATTCCCTCTTTATCTTTTTTTTTTTTAATCTCAAGAAGCTGTTAGGATCTCTCTATTATTTTCTAATAATAAAATGTTCCAAAATTTTACAATTTTATCTTGGCTTAAGCCTGTTTTCATCTGTGGTATTGGGCATTCAGAATGGTATTGGGCATTCAGAATTTTATTGGGCAATCCTTTTAATTTGGAAGCAAATACCCTGCAATTATGAGAAATTCTGTTGTATTATTGCTTTGATTTTTCCTTCATCTTGAACCTGCTAGATGAACCATTAAATTAATTATTTTTTCTATTTTTCTTTCTTTTTGTCTTTCTGTTCTTCTTTTCATTCTCTGAACATTCTTTTTCCTATGGCATTATATTCTTATTTTATGGATGCACTATCTTTTAAAAATTTATTTGAGAATATCAGTATTTTAGTTACCTTTTTCTACTTGCATTCTTTTACTTCTAGTCACAGTTTTCAGTTAATTTTAATCACTAAATCAGTCACAAAGAGTTAAATAAAACAAACTTATTGGTGATAAAAGTAAGGTTATCAGTAACAATTACTTCAAAGAAACTTAAGAGAATCAGTGCTGGTTAACATGTTTCCTAAATTCTCAAGAGAATACAGAAGTCATTAAGGTGGATATTAGTTAGAAGATGGTAAAAAAATTATCTCTATATTCATTGAAAACATAAGAAGATGAAATGTACTTAAAATATATAATTGGGCTTCCCTAGTGGCTCAGTTGGTAAAGAATCTGCCTGCAATGGAGAAACCCGGGTTTGATCCCTGGGTCAGGAAGATCCCCTGGGGAAGGAAATGGCAACCCACTCCAGTATTCTTGCCTAGGGAATCCCATGGACGGAGGAGCCTGGTGGGCTACAGTTTATGGGGTCACAAAGAGTTGGACACAACTGAGCATGAGACACATAATAAGGTAATATTACACACAGAGGAGAATCAAAGTAAAGTAAACACCTAAAATTTGGTCTGTTAAATTTCTCTTTTTGGAAACTATTCCCTTCACCACACTGTCATCTACATAATTTCATCAGTGTGTATGTATGTTAATTGCTTGGTCATGTCTGACTCTTTGCAACCCCATGGACTGTAGCCCACCAGGGTCCTCTGTCCATGGAATTCTCCCAGCAAGAATACTGGAGTGGTTGCCATTTCCTTCTCCAGAGGATCTTCCTGAGTCATGGATTGAACCCTAATCTCCTGCATTGCAGGCAGAATCTTTACTAGCTGATCCACCAAGCCCAGTTTCATCAGTACCTACAATATATATGACTTTGATCACACCTCATTTGACTAGTCTTGGGTGAGAACTTGATCTAGTCCAATTAGAACCTAATCTAATCACATATTTTTCCTGGGAAATTTAAACACTTAAAAAAAAGAAAAAAGGACACTAGTATCTTTCTGGACACCTGAACACAGAAACTGCCAAGTTCTAGGAATCATGTTTCCTGCCGGGCAAACCTGAGAAGCAGATGAATTTAGCAAAAACCTTCACAGATACACAAGCAGGTACACGGTGAAAAGCAATGGCCAGAGAAGGAGATAGTCTCAGAGACATCAAAATCAGCTTGTCCCAAATCTAGGCACATCTCTGTTCTGGGATCTCAATATTCTCATTAAAGTCTATCTTTGTCTTAATTTAACTTGGTCTCTCTCTCTAGTGCTATTTAAAAAAAAAAAACAAATAAAAAAAAAACACTTCTAACTAATATGCTTGGTTTATGTGATGCTTTCTGCTGTGAAATGGAGTATTTCGGCCACAGAGGTAAGCAAGGATATTACAGCCATCAGGGTTTCCAGCCTTACGAATGTAAATTCGTGAGCCTAGGAAGAACAATGCAGGATACTGTACAGGCACAGTCACTTCCTTGTAAGCAGCCAGAGTGAGCACTGAGGAGCTGGGAGGATGTGAGAAAGCACAAGCCATGAGCCCCATCTGCCGCTCCCCGTGCTGAACCAGGAACTAAGGATGCCAACAACCAGGAAGCAGAATGTGGCCCCAGATAGCTGGGATGCCTATGAAACAAATGAATTCAGTGAGCCCAGATGCCTGCCTCTTTACATACACAGAAGAGCACTAAATTCCTTAACTTGAGATATCTGGTTTTCCTTAATTAACAATAATCCTTGATGTTCAGATGACCTGCCCTTTGTGTTGCCAACTTCTGTATAATCAGACTCCTTCCCCCACCTCATTGGAGAAATTTCTCAGGGCTACTTGGGATGCTGCCTCTGGGGCTTGAAGTCTTAAAAATGCCCACCAAATAAATATAACTCTCAACTTCATTTGTGACTGTATTTTTTAGTTGACACTGTGAACTTGGTAATGGGCTAATGCTCTAAATACTTTACCTCATTAAATCGTCACAACAACCTGTGAGGTTGGTAATATTATTTCACACATGAAGAAACTTTTGAGATCTAACTACTGTATAAAAGATAATGCAATTCAAATGTTCCATAGGTGTCTCAAATCAACATGCATAAAACACAACCCTTTCTCCCTCTGTAAAATGGGGAAGGCTATTCTCATAGCCTTGGCTGGTCTTCTCCTTACATACATCTAACCAATTCCTTCTAACATTTTCCAGTCCTGTGTCCACTGATGAGTTTTCCAAATTTGCTGGCATATTGAGTGCAGCACTTTAATAACATCATCTTTTAGGATTTGAAATAGCTCAACTGAAAAAGGTCAGTTTTTATTCCAATCCCAAAGAAAGGCAATGCCAAAGACTATTCAAACTATCGAACAATTGCACTCATCTCACATGCTGGCAAAGTAATGCTCAAAATTCTCCAAGCTAGGTTTCAATAGTACATGAACAGAGAACTTCCAGATGTTCAAGCTGGATTTAGAAAAGGCAGAGATACCAGAGATAAAATTGCCAAATTCTGTTGGATCATAGAAAATGCAAGAGAATTCCAGAAAAAACATTTACTTCTGCTTCACTGACTATGCTAAAGCCTTTGACTGTGTGGCTTACAACAAACTGGAAAATTCTTCAAGAGATGGGAATACCAGACCACCTGACCTGCCTCCTGCGAATCCTGTATGCAAGTCAAGAAGAAGCAACAGTTAGAATCGGACATGGAACAACGGACTGATTCCAAATTGGGGAAGGGGGATGTCAAGGCTGTATATTTTCACCCTGCTTATTTAACTTATATGCAGAAGACATCAAGCGAAATGCTGGGCTGGATGAAGCACAAGCTGGAATCAAGATTACCAGGAGAAATACCCAGGAGAAATATCCAGATATGCAGATGACACAATGCTTATGGCAGAAAGAGAAGACTAAAGAGCATCTTGATGAAAGTGAAAGAGGAGAGTGAAGAAGTTGGCTTAAAACTCAACACTGAGAAAACTAAGATCATGGCATCAGGTCCCATCACTTCATGGCAAATAGATGGGGAAACAATGGAAACAGTGACAGGCTTTATTTTGTTAGGCTCCCAAATCACTGCAGATGGTGACTGCAGCCATGAAATTAAAAGATGCTTCCTCCTTGGAAGAAAAGCTATGAGAAACGTAGTCAGCATATTAAAAAGCAGAGACATTACTTTGCCAACAAAGGTCTATATAGTCAGTTGTTTTTCCAATAGTCATATGTGGATGTGAGAGTTGGATCCAAAGAAAGCTGAGCGCCGAAGAATTGATGCTTTTGAACTGTGGTGTTGGAGAAGACTCTTGAGAGTCCCTTGGACAGCAAGGAGATCCAACCCGTCCATCCTAAAGGAAATCAACCCTGAATATTCATTGGAAGGATTGATGCTGGAGCTGAAGCTCCAATGCTTTGGCCGCCTAATGTAAAGAACTGACTCCTTGGAAAAGACCCTGATGCTGGAAAAGATTGAAGGCAGGAGGAGAAGCTGACGACAGAGGATGAGATGGTTGGATGTCATCACTGACTCAATGGACATGAGTTTGAGCAAGCTCTGGGAGTTGGTGATGGACAGGGAGGCCTGGCATGCTGCAGTCCATGGGGTCACCAAGTGTTGGACACGACTGAGCGGCTGAACTGAACCAATTTCTTCTAACCCAGAGCTGTCAGCTTAAATGTCATCTGAGAAGGCTTTCCTGCCTACTCAATCTAAAGTAGGTTCTCCAGTAGCAACCTATTAGTATTTTCTTCACTAACATTGTAATCACATAATAAATATTTTGCTTAGTTCTTTTCTTTTGCAAGTTCCTGTATTGTACTTTGAACTCCAGTTCATACCAGTGTTCTTTGCCATTATAGACCCTACATCTAGCACAGTCCCTGGCACAGGGAAGGTGCTTCATAAATGTGTTTGGCTAAATCAAAGCTTTCTAAAAAAGGCCATATTCAACAACTTTCAACACCTATTTACTGAACCACTGATACATGCAGGGCACTCTGTAAGACTTTATTGAGACAAAGACAGAGACAAAGATACAGCTTCTCTGTGCAAACAGTCACAGTATATGAGAAATGATATATTTCCTGCCATATCAGTAAATAAGGATGTCACAATCATCACTGATTGTA
This sequence comes from Giraffa tippelskirchi, assembly GCF_054371585.1. Taxonomy (NCBI): domain Eukaryota; kingdom Metazoa; phylum Chordata; class Mammalia; order Artiodactyla; family Giraffidae; genus Giraffa; species Giraffa tippelskirchi. The sequence continues at coordinate 45,529,474 of NC_137284.1, read as the reverse complement.
GCCCTCAAAAATAAGCTGGTTAGCCCTAAGAGTACTCAGGAAGGAGAAGAATACCTGCCCTCTAGCAGCCATCCCACTGCAGCCATTCCCAAGAGAGCTCAGGATGTGAAAACACAGGACACTGGCTGGGACAGCTGAGGTGCAAATGAAAGGAGTGATTTCAGGGAGCACAGCCTCTTGCATCTTCCCATATACAGAAAAGTGCTAAATCCCTTAACTTGGTATTCTTTAGTTAACAATAATCTTTTGATGTTCAGACTACCTGCTCTTTGTTGCAAAACTTCTATATATAACCTGGCTCTCCCACTCACCTCCTCAGAGCAGTTCTCTCAGGGTTACTCAAGATGCTGTCTCCCGGGCTTGAAGTTCTAAAAATTCCCACAAAGTAAAACATAACTCTCAACTTTTAGGTTGTGAGTATTTTTTTAAGTTGACACGCATAAGACACAGACAGGGAAATAATTATAAGGAGCAAGGTGTTATAACAGAGACATGAACAAAGTGTGGTTGTTACAAATGAGGAAGCAATTGAGATATGATCCAAGGTGTTAAAGTGAGGAAAAGAAAGAAAGGAATTGCTAGGGTTCACAGTCAGATTCTTTATAATATCGTTATTCTAATAAAGTTTTCCTTACCTCTTCTTCCAGTTTACAAGATCTGGAGCAGAAGTCACAGTAGTTTCTCAAGTAGTAAAATGTGAAACTGTATATTCTCTTGAATTTTATGATCACCCTTATCCCTTATCTCCATACCAACCTGTAAAGATATTGAGACAGGCTACTTGCTTCAGCGCAGAACTCCATTACAGGTCAGGTTTTTCCTCTCACACTGCCAGATCTGCTTATCCTGATGCTGAGATTGAAGACAATGGCTTTTGATCCCATATAATACTCAAAGAAAGCCTTCCTAAGTGAACAATGCAAAGAAATAGAGGAAAATTATAGAATGGGAAAGATTATAAATGAGATACCAAGGGAACATTTCATGCAAAGATGGGCACAATAAAGGACAGAAATGGTATGGAGCTAACAGACGCAGAAGAGATTAAGAGCAGGTGGCAAGAATAGACAGAAGAGCTATACAAAAAAGGTCTTAATGACCCAGATAACCACGATGGTGTGATCACTCACCTAGAGCCAGACATCTTGGACTGTGAAGTGAAGTGGGCCTTAGGAAGCATCGCTACGAACAAAGCTAGTGGAGGTGATGGAATTCCAGCTGAGCTATCCCAAATCCTAAAAGATAATGCTGTGAAACTGCTGCATTCAATATACCAGCAAATATGGAAAACTCAGCAGTGGTCACAGGACTGGAAAAGGTCAGTTTTCATTCCCATCCCAAAGAAGGGCAATGCCAAAGAATGTTCAAACTACCACACACTTACACTCATTTCACAGGCTAGCAAAGTAATGCTCAAAATTCTCCAAGCCAGGCCTCAACAGTAGGTGAAACAAGAGCTTCCAGATGTTCAAGCAGGATTTAGAAAAGGCAGAGGAACCAGAGATCAAATTGCCAAATTCCGTTGGATCATAGAAAAAGCAAGAGAATTCCAGAAAAACATTTACTTCTGCTTCACTGACTATGCTAAAGCCTTTGACTGTGTGGATCACAACCAACTGTGGAAAATTCTTCAAGAGATGGGAATATCAGACCGCCCTACCTGCCTCCTGCAAATCCTGTATGTAGGTCAAGAAGCAACAGTTAGAACTGGGCTAGGAACAATGGACTGGTTCCAAATTGGGGAAGGAGGACGTCAAGGCTGTATATTGTCACCCTGCTTATTTAACTTATACGCAGAGGACATCAAGCGAAATGCTGGGCTGAATGAAACACAAGCTGGAATCAAGATTGCCAGGAGAAATATCAATAACCTCAGATATGCAGATGACACCACCCTCCTGGCAGAGCCACAGTCAGCTCCCAGTCTTGCTTTTGCTGACTGTATAAAGCTTCTCCATCTTTAGCTGCAAAGAATATAACCAATCTGATTTTGGCATAGACCATCTGGTGATGTCCTGTAGAGTCTTCTCTTATGTTGTTGGAAGAGGGTGTTTGCTATGACCAGTGCATTCTCTTGGCAAAACTCCGTTAGCCTTTGCCTTGTTTCATTCTGTACTCCAAGGCCAAATTTAGTGCTTTTAGTGCTTTTCTGTGTAAGGGAGGATGCAAGAGTCTGGGCTCACTAAAATCATTCCTTTGATATGCCCCCACCTACCTTGGGGCTAATTTCCTTTGCTTTCACATCCTGAGTTTCCTTCCCTCAAGGCTCAGGATATGGAGTGGCTGATGGTTGCTAGAGTGCAGGTATTCTCCTTCCTGAGTGCCCTTAGAGATCACTGGCTCAGTGATCCTAGAAATTAGACCCCACCCCCACCCCCACCCCCACCCCCACCCCACCCCACCCCCACCCCACCCCCACCCCACCCCCACCCCACCCCACCCCACCCCACCCCACCCCACTCCACCCCACTCCACCCCACTCCACCCCACTCCACCCACTAAAACAACTACAGCAAATCAATTTTCCTCAGAAGACCCTAGGGAAATAGAAAGGACAAAAAGAAAAAAAGTCTTAGTCCTGGTTTTAAAAAACCATGCCAAAACAAAAACAAAGAACAACTGCAAACTTATTTTCATTTTATCCAAAAACCTCATTCATCCACTGATGCAGTCGAGAGAGGGACCAGCTTTGCATACATAAGCCCTAGCTCCAGTTGCAGTTAGAATTCCATATTTGCCATTTACTACTTCACTGTTAGGTAGTTGGAATAGGAAACAGAAGTCCAAAATGGCGGTGGCTAAAAGACAAGGAAGGGAAAAGCCCGCGAAAATAGAACAAAGGAGGGTCAAAGGAAGGTCCGAGGACCGGAGTGAGAACTTCAGGTAGAACAGCACTCCTGGCTAAGCCCAATTTGCATAGGGCAGGCCCAGGGGGAAGAAAAAACATAAAAAGAGGAGCCAAAGCGTTCTCTCTCTCTCTCCCGCACTCTGGGGCGTTCTTCTCTTTGGGTCCACAGTCAGCATGCCCTCATGCTTTGGGGATGGATTTTCCTGCTATTATTTAAATAAGTGAGCTGTAATGTTAGGGGAAGCACTTCCCAGAATCCCTCTCGCTAGCATCCATCTTGGCTGAGTAATGCGTGCGCCACCAGGAAAGACTTTGAATTAGAATGATTGGCCAAAGACCACCCGGAAACTAATCCCATCACATAAAACCCAAGACTGTGAGCCACGCGGCAGAGCTATTCTCCTGGGTTCCCTTACCCTACTGCTCTCCACCTGGGTGCCCTTTCCCAATAAAATCTCTTGCTTTGTCAGCACATGTGTCTCCTCGGACAATTCATTTCCGAGTGTTAGACAAGAGCCCAGTTTTGGGCCCTAAACGGGGTCCCCCTTCCTGCAACAGTAACACTGAGTTGTTAACACTGATTGGTCTAAGAGCTATAACATGGTCTGTTCGAGAACTGAGAGCTATAATGCGGTCTGTCCAAGACCCAGGAGCTGTGACTCGCCGAGGGCTCTAATGTCCGTCATTCCAAATCTTTGTTGTGACGAGACAGAACTGAGGAGCATACACTCGCCCGACATTCACTATCCTTGGACAAGTGTTACTTAGCTCTGTGCTTAGTTCCTGCATGAAGATGGACAAACTCATTAGAATTATTGCAGAGGCTTATCATCTGAATAAAATAAGACAATCCATGCATAGTGCTTAAGAATAGTTGACACTGCATCAGTATTAGTCTTAACCTTAATTTCCTTTCAATACTGTGGTAATAAAGGTAAGCATCTGTGAAGGGCACTGAGAAAAAGTCCTTAAAGTGAGACTGACTAAATGAAATGCTTCTTGAGGGGACACAACAGCTCTAAATAGAGGCACAGAGAGATTAACAGCCAAGGAGTGGTCAGAACTTCAACACGGATGGGGCAAATGCCCTCCTACTTCGCATTCTTCAAGGTGCCTTATAGAAAGATTGCTTGCGTTCTTGCTCAGTACTGTCCTGTCCAATTCTCTGCGACCCTATGGGCTTTCGCCCATCAGGCTCTTCTGTCCATGGGATTTTCGTGGCAAGAATATGGAGTCGGTTGCCATTTCCTCCTCCAGGGGATCTTCCCCACGCAGGGATCAAATCTGTCTTGGCAGGCGTATTGTTTACCATTAAGCCACAGAATTCAGAGTGCTGCGTGTGTGTGTGTTAGTCGCTCAGTCGTGTCCGACTCTTTGCAATCCCATGGACTGTAGTCCGCCAGGCTCTTCTGTCCATGGGATTTTCCAGACAAGAATTCAGAATGCTAAAGCCTTGCAAATACATGGGCTCCTCAAAGTTAAGCTCGTGGTTATGTTTAAAGGCACCCTCCCCGCCCCGGCCTTGTGGCCCAGCTGGTAAAGACTCCTCCTGCAATGCGGGAGACCTGGGTTCGATCCCTGGGTTGAGAATGCCTCCTGGAAAAGGGAAAGGCTCCCCACTCCAGTTTGTGGCCTGGGGAATTCCCTAGCCTGTACAGTGCACGGGGTCGTAGAGTCGGACAGGACTGAGCGCCTCTCCCTTCCCCGCCCCCGCGCCGTAAGGCCCGGGTCTCCGCTGGCTCTGAGCCGTCCCCAGATGTCCCTGAGGCGCCTTCGTCCCGGTGCCCCGCCCGTCCTTAGCTCGGGCTACCGGCCCCCGGCGCTCGGCGCGGGCTCGGCAGGCCCAGCCCCGCAGTGCGCATGCTCGGCGGCGGGAGGCGGGCTCGCTCCGCCGGCGCCCTCGGCCTGCAGCCGGCTACGCAGCGGCGGGAGCGCGCGCCCCGGGGCGGCGGCGTCCTGGAGACCCCAGAGCGATGGAAGCGGCGGCGCCGGCGGCGGCCGAGGCGGCGGGGCGCGAGGAGCTCGGTGGGTGCGGCGCGGGAGCGGGCGCCGAGGTCCGGGGGTGCGGGCGCCCCGCCGCCCTGCCCGCGGGTCGGGGTGCGCGGCGCTCGAGCCTCGGCAGGGTCGTCAGTGGGCTTCTTGCGGGGCGAGGCTCTTGGGGGCGTGGGTCTGGCGTGGGTTCGAACGTGAGAGCAGCCAAGTCCCGGGCACACTGCGGGCGACCGAGGCCGCGGAGGGAACTGACCTCGGGGCCCGCACCTGCGCAGGAGAGCAGGGTCAGGCGGGGAGCCAGGCCTGCAGAGGGTGTCAGAGTGTGCGTGTGTGAGAGTGTGTGTGTGTGAGAGCGTATGTGAGAGAGTGGGTATGAGTGTGTGTGACAGTGTGAGAGTGTGTGTGTGAGAGAGCGTGTATGAGTGTGAGTGTGTGTGTGAGAGTGTGTGTGACAGTGTGTGTGTGTGAGTGTGTGTGAGAGCGTATGTGAGAGTGTGTATGAGTGTGTGTGACAGTGTGAGTGTGTGAGAGCGTGTGTGAGTGTGTGAGTGTGTGTGTGAGCGTGTGAGAGTGTGTGTGTGACCGTGTGTGTGAGAGCGTGTGTGAGTGTGAGACCGTGTGAGTGTGAATGAGAGTGTGTGAGAGTATGTGTGTGACTGTGAGTGTGTGACAGTGCATGGGTGTGACTGTGAGTGATTATGTGTGCGACAGTGTGTGTGTCTTGAGACTGTGAGAGTGAGAGTGTGTGAGAGTGTGTGCCTGTGTGTGAGTGTGTGAGTGAGTGTGTGTGTGTGTTCGGGTGGCGTGCACTGAGTGTACGTGTCAAAGGCAAACCACAGCCTGCGCTGTGACTCGCACTGTTTTTTTCCAGTGATGCTTTAAGGAAGTTGTCACAGTTGGGCTTTTCAGAGGAGGCAACCGGATCAGGAACGCTGGTGAATCCTTAATTTACTCTCCGCCCCGCTGGGAGGGGCCAACGCTCGCTGATCAGACTCATACATGCAGTTGACTCACTTGGCAAACTTTTGTTTTCCTACTTTCCTTTGGTGTCTTATCTTGGCGACAGGGAATACACAACATTGTTTATGGTTTCCCGCTGTCCAAAAGAAAACAAAAGTAGAGATCGGAGTAGTAGTAATATTGTTCCTCCCAGTTATAATCATCGTATTAGGAATATTTGTAATTCGTTGCTAAATCATTAAATGATTAAAAAAGAAGTTGAGGGAATTCCCTGGAGGTTGAGTGGTTAGGGCTCCTCCCTTCCATTGCAGAGGGCACGGGTTCCAACCCTGGGTCCGGGAGCTAAAATCCTGCTTGCGCCTTTAAAGAAATACTTAATTATAGTAACAAGTAGACGTCCTGTAATAGTCTGTACTTTGCAGTTGATTTCTTTCAAGTCACAGTAATGGTAGAAATAAACATAGCGATATTGAATGTTACTGTGTGTCAAATAGTGTAAGTGCTTTTCCTACATTTTGTCTCCTTTAATTCTCACAATGATGGGTGAAGTAGGTGTTAATTATTATCCCAATTTTATAGTTACAGTAATGTTAAGCTCATTAATGGTACTACCCAGATAGGAACCCAGGTTTACCTGTTGTAAATTCGTTAATAACCCAACCCAGTGAGGATGTCGGGAAATGTGTATTCTCATGCATTACTGGTAAAAGGAGTGTAACATATTTATCCTTAAAAATGCACATATTGTTTGACCCAGCATTTCTACTTCTAGAAATATTTCCCAAGGAAATGAGTCATGAAACATATCAACAGATGTTCATTACATCATTTATAAAAGAGAAAAGCTGGTGACTATTTAAATGTTCAGTTAAAGGAAATTGTTCAGGTAAATTGTGATATAGCTATATGGTCATATGCTGAATAGCCATTTAACTGAAAGTCACATGGGAAGATATTTGCCATATATATTTTTACTAACTGAAAAAATTTTCTAAATTTTTTTTTAAGTTATGTCTGTTCATTAATTCAACACATGGTCATTGAGCTTCTCCCATGTGCTAGGCACTGCTTTAGGCATTTGGGATACATCTGTGAACAACACAGATCAGATCAAGATTCTTGCTCTCATAGAACTTATATTCTAGTAAGAGGAAGCAGACAGTAAACAGTAAGACTATTATCAGTTAATGTGTATGTGTGTTCTCAGTTGTGTTGGACTCTTTGAGACTCCATGGACTTTAGTCCACTAGGCTTCTCTCCATGAAATTTTCCAGGCAAGAATCCTGGAGTGGGTTGCCAATATCCAGGGGGATCTTCCCAACCCAGGGATCGAACCTGAGTCTATTGTGTCTCCAGCATTGGCAGGCGGATTCTTTACCTCTGCGCCATAATGATTACATTAGGCTAAAAGTGCTATGGAAAAAAAGAACAGAGTAAGGGAAATCAGGAATGAGAGTTGGGCTCGGCAGTTTATAGTATTTTATAAAGTGGTCTAAATGGACTTTATTGAAACAGTGGGATTTGAACAAAGACTTAAAAGAGGTTGGGGATTAGTCAAGTGGATATCTGAAGACAGACTATTACAGGCAGAAAGAACAGCTGGAGTAATGACAGAAATAGCAAGAAGGGCCAGGAAGCTGAAGCAGAATGGTCAAGGTGGTGATAAAGCCAGATTATGTAGTGGTGTGGACGTCCATGTAAAGCCTTTGGCTTTTACTCTGAGAGAAGAGGGAGCCAACGCAGAGTTTCAGGAGAGGAGAGACATGATCTGACTTTAATTCTAAAGGATCACTCTGGCTGCTGTGTGAAGAATAGACGTAAGGGAGCAAAAGTAGAAGCAGGTTATTTCAGCAATTCAGGAAACAGATGAACTTGTCCTTCACAGCAGTGCGGTAGCAGCGTGGAGAATGGAGAGAAATGGTTAGACTCTGGATATATAAAGCAGAACCAGAATGATTTCCTGACAGATTAGATGTGGAGTGATGGTGCAACAGAGGAGACAAGGGTAACTGCAGGGACCTGCGTGTCTGGAAGAATGAAATTGCCATCATCTGAGATGTTGTGGTGGTTTTATAGTATGTCTACAAATTCTTTGATGTTTCTCTCTTCGAGAGGAGGAACTTAATTTCCTTCCCTTTGAATGTGGGCTGAATTTAGTGACTTGTTTCTAATGAATAGATTATGGTGGAAATGATGATGGAATCATGGAAATGGTGGAAATGACCTCAAAGCTGGGTCCTGAAAGGCATTGTGCCTTGCTCTCTCTTTTGGATCAGTTCCTTGCAGGGGAACCAGCTCCCGTGTTGTGAGGATATTCAAGCAGCCATAAGGAAGAACCCATGTTTCATGGAACTGAGGCCTCTTGATGGCAGCCGTTAAGTTGTTATACAGTGATAGGTAGCAAGTACAGATGGTTAAAGCTGGGCAGAGCAGGCTTGGTGGTGAAGATCAGGAGTTTAGTTTGAGGCTTAATAAGTTTGAGATATCTGTTAGACATGAAAATGCAGATGTTGAGTAGGCAATGGGATGTATGTCTAGAGTTAGTGAGAAGCCCGATCTGGAGATAAATATTTGGAAGTCAACAACATGTAGATAGTATTTAAAGCCGTAGGGCTGAATAAAAATAAACTGAAGTGAATTAACATGTTTGTGTATGCTCTAAAATGTTGCCAGTGGTAGTTTCTAGGTAACGAGGTCATTTTAACTAAAAAAATTTGCTTATCTTTATATTTTCTAATTTTCTACAATGACCAAATATTATTTGATTTAAAAAAGAATTTAAAAAATTGGATGTCTATGTGAAAAGCACTAGTAGAGTTGTTAAGATACAGGTTTCCTTGAGCTTAAGGTCCATACTTTATTTCAGAGCAAATAGGAACCTCTGGAAGGTTTCGTGCTGTACATATGTTCTCTGCCTCAGAAATGAATAAAATAGTTACTGTTCCTATCTGATATATGGTAGTATATAGATTTAGGTGGCAACATTATGTTAGTTTTTAAAAAGGAAACCTTCTACTTTAGTTTATCCATTGTCAAAATATAAGTGGCTTCTTTTGCTATTATAAAAGTAATGCAAGTTTATTACTTTCTTCTTATTTTTTACACTTTCCAGAGAAAGACAGAAAAAGGTACTCAAGCTTTCATTGTCTGTATATACCTTTGTTAACTTATTCACATTTTGATATATTTCCTTTCTTTAATTTTTATTTAACTTTTAAACCATCATTGCACTTATGCTGTGATTATCTAGCTTTTTCTTCCTCAGCAGTTGATATATTATCTCTGTTTTGTTCAGACTTTGAAAGCCGTAATTTAGTGTCAGTGTCATAGTTTACAAAGGGGATGTACTCTAGTGAAATTGATCGATTTCCTGATTGTTACACATTTAGGTTGTTGCCAGATTTTGAGCAAAATTTTGTTTTGATTAACATCTTTGTGCAGAAATCCTTTTCTTCATATACTACATTTGCAGATGTGGGATTACTCAGTGAAAAGGATAAATATTTTAAAGATTTCAGTTCATATTGCTGAATGAATGTGATTGTTCTTTATTCTGATGATAACTGGAAATTTCAGGTTGATTTTAGTTTAGGAAATTGAGATTGAAAAGAGCATAAAAACAAAGCTAAAGAAACTTCCAGTATCTTAAAGCATAGCTTTACTTTTATAAAGACCTGTTGTACTGAGTTCCAGTTAGCACTAGGAGAATGGCAGCTGCCTAAATCTTAATCTCTCCACATATCCTCGCCTGAAACCTGTTAATTCAACAAGATCACAAGAAAACACATTTATGAAATTATTCTTTTAGTATAGGAGACCAAGGATACCACAAACTTCAAATAATCTGTAGATAGAAAAATAAACAGAAAATTTCCAACAGGGATCCTCTTGCTGCTGCAAACATGGAGAGTGGAGGGATCTCTGTGGAAAAGAGGAGAGGGAGCAAGAGGCTTGGAAGAAGCACAGTGAAAATCTCCTTCACAAAAGGAAAGTGTAAAGCGTGGTATATATTTATAATGGAGTACTACTCAGCCATAAAAAAGAATGAAATTCTGCCATTTGCAACAACATGTATGGACTTGGAGGACATTATGCTAAGTGAAATAAGTCAGACAAATACTGTATGATATCACTTATATGTGGAATCTAAAAAATATACCAAACTAGTGAATATAACAAAAAGGCCGACTCATAGAGGACAAAATAGTAGATACCAGTGGGGAAAGGGAAGCAGGGAGGGGCAATATAGGGTCAGAGGATTAAGTGGTACAAATTATTAGATATAAAAGCTACATGTATAAATGCAACATGGGAAATATAGCCAATATTTTATAGTAACTATAAATGGAGTATAACTTCTAAAAATTATGAACCATTATATGTATACCTGTAACTTATGTAATATTGTACAATATTAAAAAGATTTTTCATTAAAAGATAAAAGTATGATTATACTCACCATGATTTATGTACTCACTATGATTTAACGCTAACAAGAGATAAAAGTTCATTGGATTATTTCTTCACATTTTCCATACCATAATTCTGTCATCATTTACTATAAACCTCATGGAGACAAAATAGAAAATGTTTTGCAATGAATACTTATGCTTTTCACTTTGCGTTGCTTAGTCCAAACAAAATATCCAGCAGTTAAGTCTAGTTTCTTTCTAAATATGGTAAAACTCAAAAGTATTAATGTGTATTAACTTAGGGTAGAAATAGTAAAGATGAGTAACATTGCATGTCCTTCTATTAAAAACTTCATTTACACTAGCTTTAACTCAATTTTTAAAATGATGGTGAAGCACTTTTTTTTCTTTTTTAAGATATGGATGTAATGAGGCCCTTAATAAACGAGCAGAATTTTGATGGGACATCGGATGAAGAACAGGAGCAGGAGCTTCTGCCTGTTCAGAAGCATCACCAGCTTGATGATCAAGAGGGTATTTCGTGAGTAATTAGGGTTTAAATGTCTTTTTCTCTTTTCATTCACTGTATATTTTGTAATCATCTTCTATAGACCAGGCAGTGGGTACTGCAAAAGTCACAAAGATGAGTAATACATAGTTCCCACCCTCAAGACATTTATAGTCTATTTGGGAAAGAAGAAAAACATCTAAATTACAGAGCAGTGTATAGGAATCACTACATGATGAAAGTGAAAGTCACTTAGTTGTGTCTGGCTCTTCACAACCCCATGGACTATACAGTCTGTGGAATTCTCCAGGCCAGAATACTAGAGTGGTAGCCTTTCCCTTCTCCAGGGGATCTTCCCAACCCAGGGATCGAACCGAACCCAGGTCTCCCTCATTGCAAGTGGATTCTTTACCAGCTGAGCCACAAGGGAAGCCCAAGAATACTGGAGTGGGTAGCCTATCCCTTCTCCAGGGGATCTTCCCAGCCCAGGAATTGAACTGGGGTCTCCTGCATTGCAGGTGGATTCTTTGCCAACTGAGCTATCAGGGAAGCCCTCTTACTACATGATAATAAGTATCAAATGCTGTGAATCTTGAAAGAAGAGGGACTGGATTGAGAATAGAATTTTCAGAGAAGGGGCTTCAGCAATGTTTAGGAGTTAGACTCTGGGAAGTAGGCAGTAAACAGTTCTTTATGTCGAGTGAATGGTGTGAAACAAAGTCATGGTCTCAGGAAGACAGTGGAATATTTTTAAAATCTTTTTTGTTATTTTGTCATCATTAATAGATTTGAGTAAGTTATTATTCTAATGATAATTTGACAGTTAAGCAAATTAACATTTTTATTGACCAAAGAAGAATAGTATAAACTAATAAAAATTTTAGATAAGCGTTTTTTTTCAAAATTAAAAATTTGTGCCCTTCTTCCTAGATTGATTTGTGTTTTCTTTGCCAAGAGACTCTCCAAATGCCTCTTGGAATGCTTTCTTAGGTGAAATCCCTTGGGAGTTGATGATTGTAAAAGCTGATTAGTATTTATCTTACTTGATGATATACACAGTTTTAGAAATTGTATTTTTTTCTTTTAATTAACTTCCTCTGAGGTTGATAATCATAGATAAACTATGTTTAATGTTATGATTGCATAGTGCAATAAATTGCTGTCTAACCAGCTTAGCTGTATATAATATTCAACATAGCAGCAAAGAATCTTATGAGAAAATTTCCTTTCCTTTATTACTTTAATATGTACAAAAATACTTTCATTTAACTCATTTAATCTCCATAATAACCCACTGTATTCTGCTTTTAAAGTGCAAAGGTAGGACTTGAACCATACGTAACTTCTGGCTCCTTCAGCTTCTGGTTGAATGGAAATGTTAGTTTGAGTCCTTGCCTAGATTAATTTTTAGTTCCCTTCTGATGCTAAAACCATGGTCATGTAATTTTAATAGCTTTTGTTCTAAAATGTTTACTTTTTACAACTTCTACTTTCCAGATTTGTACAAACTCTTATTCATCTTCTTAAAGGAAATATTGGAACTGGTCTTTTAGGACTTCCACTGGCAATAAAAAATGCAGGCATAGTGGTAAGACTCATCTTTGTAATCTCTAGTTAAAATACAGTTACCAGTCTTAATTTACAGCAAAAATTAGAGCAAGTTAACATCTAACCTAGTCAAATATAACCTGGTCAGGTGACAACTAGATAATCATTTAGCTATTGTTGTTAAAATTATATGAACTATGATAATGTCTAACTAAAAATGAGAATTAATTACTCTTTTCATTTCTACCTAATTACTTGTTTACAATATTTGACAGATCCTGAATCAATATCTGATTTTTCCAGATATTGGATCTTATTAGATCTTATTAGTCTTTTGGATTTTCAGGAATTTAAGTGATACATTCATAGCAACAGATATATTTATAGAGTATTAGTATTGGTGTAATTTTATAGTTTTTTAGATTCCAAATAAAATACATAGTTTTCAGATTTTAAGAATAATAGTTAAGAAAAAGAATAACAATATCTTGAAAACAAATACTCAAAGAGTTTGTTGAAACCAATTATTGTAATTATAGAGAATCCTGAGAGGGGAGAATTCAGTTATGAACTAATGAAATTGTATTTAACATTTTTTAACTGATGAATTTTCTTAAGAAGAGTTTTAACTATCATATTGGACTTTGTCCATCCTAATTTAGAGAAACTGAAAATTTTCTGATTATAAAAATAACTTTGGCAATATTTTGTCTGCATCACTTTAATTTTAGTAAATGAATACTTGAAATTTTTATGTACCACTTTTTCAAATAATTATTTTCTAGGCACAGTTTCTCAGGTGTGATTCTCAACAAGCAATATTCAGAAGAAGTAGATTGCCTACAATCCCAGATGATACAGTGCTTTTTAGTAACTTAGATAATGTTTTATGGTTGCGTATACTTTTAGTGGTGGGATACCAGTTGTTGCAGACTTGCCATCTGATGTTAAATATCATGCTGTATTCTATTATATTGTGTTGCATGTCTATACTCTACATTCATAGGTTTGGATAGTCAGGTTGATAAGAGGTATTATATGTGGTTGTCTTAAATATTACTAAATTCTTTCTGTATCAAGTTCATTAATTTCTATTAGGCAAATGATTCTTTAATCGTTTTGTCTAACAAATATTTGTTTGTTACTGAAAATTTGTCAGTGACAATAGTCTGTTGTTTCGTTGTTTATAAGGTAATTTAATTTTTATTAAACTTAAATATTTAAAACTTATGTTTTCCCCACAGCTTGGACCAATCAGCCTTGTGTTTATAGGAATTATTTCTGTTCACTGTATGCACATTTTGGTACGTTGCAGTCACTTTCTATGTCAGAGGTAAATGTGGATTTGTTAAGTCTGTTTAATTTATTTTAAAGCTATATAGTTTTTAAAGGATAAGATAGTCTTATATTTCTACTGTGCTTTGGAACTAGACATTGTATTGCCTATAATCTGTTACATAAACAATTCTAAGAGACTGATTATGGAAAAAGGTAGCATTTCATATGATTGAAATCTGGTCAACATAAATATACTTCTTTTAAAAGTAGTGAAATCGAATTTTTTTTAATATAGTGTAAATGAAAAAAATCAGGGAAGATAAGTGGGGCAAAAGGAGGCAGCAGGGCTACTTTTAGTTAAAAAATAATGGTCATTTTGTTACTGATTTGATTTTGGGTATAAGGTCTTTTATGCTCTTTGCTGATATGTGGGTTGGTAGATAGTAAAATAATATTCTGTTTTATTTTTGTATCAAAATGTTTCTATTGGATAGTGAACCAACGTTTAAACAAACATTGTCTATTCTGGCAAACTAATATTCTAACTTTAACTCACTTTTGTTGTTGCTAAATGTTCTTAAAACTTTAGGCAGGTCATTTATGATCTTTAAATAACACTGTATACTTGAAAAAAATAGAGAATGTGGCTATTATGATGATTAAATAGGGTAATTTATGTGACAATATATTATAAAGCCCTCTATGGTTTTTTTAAAATAATGCTGTTATAAGAATGGAATAATTTAGGCATGAACAGTGTAGTTGATGTTTTTAGATAATTGAAATATTTAAATCAGTGCAACACAAATATTATATGAATTCAACAAATATAAAAACTTTAACAGTGGGTTGAAAACTAATATATTGGTAAAAAGATATATAAAAACTTTAAATTTCACAAGATGATTTTAGAAATATGCAAATCTCCAAATTTCAAAAACTCCTTTGTCAGTATATAGTCCATTTATTGATGTTCTTTTCAAGAAATAGATTTATGGAACAATTTAAAATTTTTCTTTTTCATATGCATGTATGTCATTAAATTTCAGGTTTAAAAAGTCAACATTAGGGTATAGTGACACTGTGAGTTTTGCTATGGAAGTAAGTCCTTGGAGTTGTCTGCAGAAGCAAACAGCATGGGGACGGTAAGGACTTGCTATGTTATTAATATCTAGTTATCAATATAAGTATTTTAATCTGATAAAGTACATTAATAGAAGTATAATAAAGTTGAGGGGAGACATAAGTTTTAGAGTTAAATGGACTTGGGTTCAAATTTCAGCTCTATCATTTTACAAATTTATGATCTGGGTCAAAGAATTTTTATTTGAGTTTTTTCACTATCAAGTGAGTTTACAATAATATTTCACAGAATTATAATGATAGTTGAAATAAAATGATATTTATAAAGCATCTAGCTAACCTACGACATAATCATGTTCAATAATTTTTAAGTAAAGGAAAAAAAGCAAGAAAAATGTTGCAATCTCTATTTCAAATAAAATTGTAGTGTTTAACCCATACTTACAAGACATCTGAAGTATGTATTTTAATATAATGTTCTTTTTATTATTGTATAGTTTAATTGTAACTTTATGTTGGCAGACATGGCTAATCAAAATCAGGTGAATACAGGACTGGAAAATAAGCATAGGCAGTTTACAGCATGCTAACCAGGGCACAGATAATGTGTGTGGAAGTTAAAAGAAGGAAAAGGATGGTATTAGTAGAGTGGTTTGTGGTTTGATTTTCAGAAAGTTACATGTGTCTGTGAGCTGCTCAGAGTTTCCGGCCTGATAGACTGTGCGGGAGAAGGAAGGAGACAGAGCCAAGGACCCTGCCTTCCTGCTACTCCTGCCAGTCTAAAGGCAGCTTTGTCTGCTTTTCCTGTCTAAAAGAATGGCTTTCAGACAGAAGCGACTGGGATGATTGTTGGTAAAGGGTACTAAAATTAAAGATGAATGAAGAGATCTTAAAGAAATACGTAAATGTAATTCATCAGAGAGAAGAAATTTGAATTCGTTTCAAGGTACCAACATTATTTACACATGAGATCCCTGAAGAACCACGAAGAAAGAGAGAATTATGGCAAGAGTGAAAATAGGCAAGGGCCCTTCCAACTTCAGACGGGAGGAGGAGGCTTTGTTGACTTTTAGATTAGACTGCTTGATAGCTTGACATTAATGATCAAATAAGAGACTATAATGAATTAGTAAGTGCAAGCTCATTGTTCCCAGAACAACAGGCAGAGGTGTGGACTATATACTAATAATATGTAGGCAGACTTTTAACTTGATTATAATCATACCCAAATAACGCTAATTTGGCCAGTGATTTCCCTTCCTCACTTCCATACCCTCTGTGTTATGTGGCTGGAATTGTTTAAAGTACCTAAAAAACTGTGCACAGAGCTAAGTGCCTGGAGAGGTCTCTGGTAGAATGATAAGGGCCATGTCCCCAGTCCTCTCCCATTTCATATTCTTATTAGTAATTTGGATGATAGGGAATATGCTCATCCTATTTGGTGGCAAATACACTAGGTTGATCTGAAAAAGATCTTGAGAAACAGGAGAGATGGGCTTAATCTAATTGCTGAAATGTTTTCATGAAGTCACTTTATAGATAGATACTCTTATGAATCTGTTGAATTTCAGAAGTAAATAATGCGAAAATTGGGAACTTTTAAGTATTATAACTTTTTTTGCTCAATAATATGTCTAGTGATATGCAGATCATAAATATGTGCTCTTTCTAGAAAATAAATATTTTAAGCAAGTAGAAAGAAGTGGAAGCAGCGACCGATTTTATTTTCCTGGGCTCCAGAATCACTGCAGATAGTGGCTGCAGCCATGAAATTAAAAGATACTTGCTCCTTGGAAGAAAAGCTATGACAAACCTAGACAGCATATTGAAAAGCTGAGACATCACTTTGCTGACAAGGTCCATATAGTCAAAGCTATGGTTTTTCTAGTAGTTGTGTCTGGATGTGAGAGTTGGACCAAAGAATTGATGCTTTTGAATTGTGGTATTGGAGAAGACTCTTTGAGAGTCCCTTGGACTGCAGGGATATCAAACCAGTCAATCCTAAAGGAAATCAGTCCTGAATGTTCATTGGAAGGGTTGATGCTGAAGCTCTAATACTTTGACCACCTGATGTGAAGAGCCGATTCTTTGGAAAAAACCCTGATACTGGGAAAGATTGAAGGCAAAAGGAGAAGGGGGCGGCAGAGGATGAGATGGTTAGATAGCATCACCAACTCAATGGACATGAATTTGAGCAAACTCAGGAAGATAGTGAAGGTCAGGGGAGCCTAGCATGCTGCAGTCCATGGTGTTGCAAAGCATTGGATGTGACTTAGCGATTGAACAACATTATGAAATGTTTTAAAATAGTTAAAAGGGAAAAAATATATTGACATTTCTTCAGCTCTTACTGATACTTATTTGTGGGTGTCCCTTTTCAGGAATGTGGTTGACTTTTTTCTGGTGATAACACAGCTGGGATTCTGTAGTGTGTATATTGTCTTCTTAGCTGAAAATGTGAAACAAGTAAGTGTTTTTCTCCAGTTTTTAAAATCATTTTCTTCTGATGCCACAGTTATGGCATCATATTTAGATATGGCATCAAACATAGATGGTTTGTAGTCTTGGTAGGGACTGTCAGTTTGAGCAAACATGCAAAGCACTGAAATAAAAAGCTCTCCTTTTAGCACAATGCCAAAGTACATTTCTTTATGTGCTTTAACTGATAGTTGGCCTGTATTATTCTTACTTTACCCTCTGTTTTTATTTAGTTATTTTAATCAATAACTTTTATTAATTATCCACATGTGCATGGTGCAATAGTAGGCATTACTCATAGTAATCTAGAGTACTTCTCTTGTAGGTATTTTAATATAAAATCATGTGAATATGTGTTCTAAAGAATCTATATGTATATATCTAGTATATATTTGGGCTTCCCTTGTGGCTCAGCTGGTAAAGAATCTGTCTGCAATGCAGAAGATCTGGGTTCGATCCTGGGTTGAGAAGATCCCCTGGAGAAGGGAAAGGCTACCCACTCCAGTATTCTGGCCTGGAGAATTCCATGGACTGTATAGTCCATGAGGTCACAAAGAGTCAGACATGACTGAGCGACTTTCACTTTCAAGTATATATTTGACTCACTTTTCTAAGTATAAGATAACTTCATTTTATATTTAGACCAAGATTTGGCAGCCATTTTTTGTAAAGGGCTAGATAGTAAGTATTTTCAGTTTTGCAGGCCATATGATCTCTGTCTCAACTCAGCTGTAGACAATAATACATTATATGTGGCTGTATTCCTATAAAATTCTATTTGCAAAAATAGATGGGAAGTTTTGGTCTGGGGGCCATAGTTTGATAAAGCCCTCTTCTTAGATTTTTAATGGTGGAAAGGGTCACTGAGTCATTCTTTTATGAATAAGAGAGTTGATGCTTTTATCAGCATTATTCATCATAGATGATGTGCTTTTGATTTTACAAGTATTTAATTCTTCAAGTCATATAGTTTTAGGATTACTGACTCAGTTAAGAGGCTATTTAATGTCAAGATAGGATATACCATTTTAGCAGTCATTTACATATAATATAATGGAAATGGTGCCTTTCTAGGATTGTGCAACATGGTAGTATTGTATCTTTTCTATCATCCTCTAAGAGAGCTACCAACAAGCTTGAGTTCAAGTTGTAGATAATGCTCATAATGCTTTATAATCCTATGTTTATAAACTGTGATACATATCCTTTAATTTTTGCAACTGCACTGTAATATAAGTATTATGCTTATTTTATGAATGAGGATACAGAGTCTCACAGAGCATGAGCAGTGTGCCTCAGGTCATGTGAATTAGGCAGAAACCTAAATGCCTCACACAGCTGCCACACTACTGTTCTTCCTAGGGCAGGACATTGTCTGACTTTAGTTGTGAGTATGTGTATGACACAGACTATGTAAGTACATAAAATAAATATCTGTAAGCTCAGGATTGGTGACTTTCTCCTATGAAATGTTATCAGTTGCCCCCAAAGTTGAATGGAAGAATTTAACTCATTTGCACATAAGACCGGGTAGAAAAAGTGACTCTCTGGAAGGTAAGGAGAAGCTTGCAGTTGATAGAAAGATGCTGTTTGCAGCCCAAAGAGCAATATTGAGGTAGATGTGAGAAAAGTTAAAAGCAATGCTAAGCACCTCACCTTAGCAGAGCAGACAGATGATCACTGAAACAGCATCATCAGAGATTGCCCCTTTCTGCAGAAGTGCCCTGACATTTGAGAGCAGTCTCCAATAAAAGACACACAGGTTGATTAAACTGTACTAATTGCTACTACTTTTACAGTTAAAACCTGTAAGATTATTACCACCTTGATCTGCCTAAAACTGAAGGTTCAGTATCACATTGAACCAAAGAATTAAGAGTTTAGTTCCCATACAGAGTTGTGCATCTCTTGCTGTGTAGCTGCTGCGTGGCTGTTCTTGGTCCTGTTAAGCCACTGTGGACAGTTGGCCAGGGGTAAAGTACTGTGGTGCTTCCAGTGATGCTGGTCCATCATGGTTATATTAGCTTCTTGCTGATCTTAAGTTAAAATGCTGAAGAAAATGTCAAACAAAATAGTGTATGTGGGTATGAAGAAAAGGCTATTACATTCAGAGGAAAAAAAATGTTGTGATACCAAAGACCATGAACTTCAGAGTCAGAAGATCTGAATTCAGATGCATGCTCTCAGTTTTAACTTACACTTGGGTAAGACCCACTTATTCCTGGTCAAGCCTTGATTTCCTTATTTGTAAAATGGGAATGATAGCAAAATCTCCCCATGTTCCTCATAACCTTATTGTGAGCATCAGCTAATGAAAGGTTTGTGAAAGCCTTTATACAATGCATTATGCATTTTATATGCAGTATGCAAATGTAGCATATTATAGCTTTAATTCTGCATTTTAGCTTTGCTGAAGAACATTATCTGCCTTTGGAATTTTAACCATTAAATCACTGAATTGAAAAGTTAATAAATTGTAGAATTTAGTAAATTTGAGCTCTACATGGAAGCAACTGAATTTAGTAATTTTATCTTATAATATTTATTTCAGTGTTTTGCATTTTGGTAAACATGTGAGAGCGTAGGAAGTCCTATTAGATAGCCAATCTCTGTCTCTAGAGGGCACCGAAGGACTCAAATGTTTACCTGAATCTTGCTCTGGGTATGTATCGATATTTTTATTTTACTTTATTTTTCAATCTTGAGAATTTCTTATAACCGTCTTTCTGCCAAAGAATACTAAATTATTATGAGAGGTTTGTGATAGAATTGATTTGAAATTCTTAAGCACCTAACAACTCAAACAGCCCTTTTTAGAATTGGTTATGTGACTACTTTTCTCTTGCCAGGAATCCTTGATAGAGCTTAACTCTACCGTTACCTCATCTTGATTATGGGAGGTACTTCTTTGAATACCTGTACTTCAGAAGTATTTGGCTGTAAATAATTTGATGACAGAGAAAATCAGGTCAACAAATACGATATTTTCTTAGAAGCCAAGTGATGTAAACGATCAATTTTGCTTCTATCTCAAGTTATAGAAGATAACAGAAAGTTTTAATGGCCAATTATAAGATAAATGAGAGCTGTGCTTTTCTTAAATGGCATGTGGCATAACCTGGGAGTCTGTTAGTCCAGTATGAGTTATAAGTTGCCAACATAACTTAAAACTAGTAGGTATATTCCCTGCAATTTAAGATGATATGTACATTTGTAGTGACACTAAACATTACTTATTGTGGGTAAGGGTAAAATTATCCCCCTGAATTATTAATCATGTCAGGATTTTGTTCTGTAATTCTGACTTTTGGCCCCCTCCTCCTGTATTTCAGGAGGGAGAGAGATGTCAGGAGGGGACCAGGGCCTCCTTGGGCAGGCCCCTCTTTAAGGCTCGTAGCATTTCGATCAGGTGAATGTGTACCTGTCACACGCTAGATTCTTGAGTCTCAGACTTGGGTTTGAATCCTAGAACCACCACTTACTGGCTTGATATTATATAGATTTTTCTTTTTTACTTTCCTTAAACCTCAGTTTCCTCAAGTATAAAATGAAAATTAATATTACCACCCACCTCAGAGAGTTGTTTTGAGGATTAAATGAGATGTTATATATAAAGTTCAGTACTTGACACAGTGTATATAAATCATAGTTTTCTTTATATTTCTCCTTCGTGAGTATAAGTTGATGGAAGTTTTTTCCTTCCGCTCTTCTTTATTCTTCTGGTAATCCTGTATAGGTTCATGAAGGGTTCCTGGAGAGTAAAGTTCAGTACCTGACACATAGGAAGTACTCAGAAAATGCTTGCTGTTATTACTATAAGTTTTGGTTCTTAATTTATATATCCAGAGATGTGATAATGTCATTATATTAAAAGGAATGTACAGTGTTTGGGGCAAATAGATTTTCACTGATATTTTTATTTTAGTATGAGCTGCCTCTGCTGTGAATTTTTAAGATTATTTTTAAAGTCCTCTATAATTTCATTTCTATTTTTGTAAGTTAGACTATTTGATTAATTGAATCAGGGACAACTTTTAATATATGGAGCCTATAAATTATGGAATCTCTTTTGGAAGCTAAATATTGGTTTATAGAAGTAGCTGAATAAATTTTGAGGTAAAGTTGGTTTATCTTATAGAAACTTTTTGCTCTGACAAAAATTTATTGTCTAGCACGCAGAAGATAGCTGATTTTTTATAAATATTTATTGACAGTGATGCTAATTCATCAACAGTTGCTTTATAGAAGACCTTTAAAGTTGGGTTGTCATTTCTGAGTTTCATTTTGACTACTGTACGTTTCTAAAAGGCACTTGGAGATTGTTTTTTGCTTTGAAAAAACTGTGTTAATAGACCACTCAGTGGCCATTCTAGACAAGCATACTTCTACTTTTGATTATCTCAGAAGCAGATTGAGCTTTTGCAGACATCACGAGCATCACAGTCACAAAGCTGCAAAATGGATTAGCAAGTCTGTCCTCATAAGTTTCTAGTGAACTTTGTTTTCACAGTATGATAAAGTTATTTTACAAAGAAGACTATTCTATTTTAATTATCCTTAAATTTTGTATATATGTATATATATTTCTAGGTTGCTAGAGTGTCTTGAAACTATGTATTTTTATTTATTGCAAAGTAATTTATCACAGTTTATATAGATCATAGTTTTCTTTATATTTCTCCTTCATGCTTATAAGTTAATGGAAGTTTTTGTCTCTCTTCTTCCTTATTCTGGTAATCCTGTATAGGTTCATGAAGGGTTCCTGGAGAGTAAAGTGTTTGTTTTGAATAGTACCAATTCATCAAGTCCATGTGAGAGAAGAAGTATTGACCTAAGGATATATATGCTTTGCTTTCTTCCATTTTTAATTCTTTTGGTCTTCATTCGTGAGCTCAAGAATCTGTTTGTGCTTTCATTCCTTGCCAACATATCCATGGCTGTCAGTCTTGTGATAATTTATCAGTACGTTGTTAGGGTAAGTATAACATGTTTTTAACTGTGTCGTATGTTTTTTAACAAGTAAACTTTTTGTTTTTTTTACTTTAGAGGTAAAAGTGATGATAGGTAAAGAGCCTACTTCATATGTGTCACCTAGGAGATAGTCAGGTTTCCTTTTGGGGGATACTGCTCAGCTGAAGAAGTATATGGCATGGGGGATGAAAGCATAAGCTTTGTAGTCAGATCTGGTTGTGAATCTTGGTCAGTATGCTTCTGAGCCATATGGTATTGCCTCAGAAGGTAGGAATGCCTGCCCTACTAGAGTTGTGAGACCTTGCCTTAGTACACTGCCTAACATGGAACAAAGAACTCATTAGTGTCTTGTTTATTCCTTTAAGACTTAAACCAGTCACAAGAGATGGGAGTCTGGATGTGATGCTATAATTTTCTTTCACGCCTGAAGCTTTATTTGCCGCCACCATTTCAGCTCACCACCACTACCCTGGGCTGTGATCTCTTTATGCAGTAACCGCAACTGAGTTCATCATCAGTAGTCTGGAGATACTTAACTCAGTTTCCTTAAAATAATCTGTTGAGGGGATCCAGGGGATCTGCAAATACCTTAAAATTATTTATAAGATTTAGTATTTCTGTATGTATATTTGCATTTTCCACTGAGCAGCTGTATAGCTTTCATCTCTCACTGGGGTCAATGACTCAAAAAAGGTAGAGAATCCTTGTTTTATTCTTTTCTGATGAAATTAGACTTTTGAGACATTGCTGCCAAAGCAGTTGTCCTAAAATCTCCATTAGCAGTCCATGACAAATTCTCTTATGATGAGTCCCTGTTTCCTTTTTGCCTTGTCTGAATTCCAGAGCCTGTGGACTCTCTGTTATAGCACATGTGAGTGGAAGAGGAGAAGCAGGAAGACTGCATAAGGTTTTCTAGAGTTCCTGACCCCTTAGTTGGACATCTAGGAGTTAGTGGAGCAGAAAAGTACGTTCCTTAGGTAGAGGGAAACTTGTGAGCCTTGAAGGAGTTTAGTATTTATCCAGCAATCCAAACATTTTAATTTTCCATTTTGATCCTAACATGTTTTTAGTCATGTATCACCATCGTGTCACACAATGCTACCTATGCTTCAGGTTTTCTCAGTTCAGTAGCTCAGTCGTGTCCGACTCTTTGCGACCCCATGGACTGCAGCATGCCAGGCTTCCCTGTCCGTCACCACTTCCCGGAGCTTGCTCAAACTCATGTCCATCTAGTCGGTGATGCCATCCAGCCATCTCATCCTCCGTTGTCCCCTTCTCCTCCTGCCTTCAATATTCCCTGCTTCAGGGTCTTTTCCAATGAGTCAGTTCTTCACATCAGGTGGCCAAAGTATTGGAGTTTCAGCTTCAGCATCAGTCCTTCCAATGAATATTCAGGACTGATCTCCTTTAGGGTGGACTGGTTGGATCTCCTTGCAGTCCAAGGGACTCTCATGAGTCTTCTCCAACACCACAGTTCAAAAGCATCGATTCTTCAGTGCTCAGCTTTCTTTGTGGTCCAACTCTCACATCTGCACATGACTACTGGAAAAACCATAGCTTTAACTAGGTGGCGGAACTTTGTCAGCAAAGTAATGTCTCTGCTTTGTAATATGCTATCTAGGTTGGTCATAACTTTCCTTCCAAGGAGCAAGCATCTTTTAATTTCATGACTGCAGTCACCATCTGCAGTGATTTTGGAGCCCAAGAAAATAAAGGTTTTCTAGACCTCTCTGACTTCCCCAATTATCCCTGTGCTGACACACTTCAGTGTCTTTGTTCATCCCTTTCACCAGCCTCAAATTCCACTTCCAGTCTGGTAAGGCAGAGAACACAGCATGGTGAGGAGACTTGGGGTAGCTGGAAGAAGTAGCCACTTTGGACCCAGACATCTTGAACAAGATGTGCAGATTGTAAGTTTCCAGATAGTGAGGGTTGGAACAAGGCTGTATGAGTCAGGACCAAGTCATCGAAGCCAGAGTCAAGGCTTATGCACAAATAATAAGGGTAGTGGCAACCATCAGGTCAAAGAGTAAAACTCTGAAACCAGGAGCTAGGGAGCCACACAGGGTTATGAGGTAGAAAGGCAGAGTTGGGCAATCTTAGAAACCAAAAGACCAATGAAAGTAGAGTGGGAATGAATTTCATGGGACACTGTCAGCGGTGGTTGATAACTGATTATATGGCTCTCAGCTCAGATGTTGAATATGCTTGCATATTTCCTGTTGTGGCAGGAGCCATGCCCAGTGAGAACAGCCTGAGACTTACAGGTGGAAACAGGTAATCAGGAGCATTTAGCTCATCTGGAATGTGTGGGCTCGAGGGAGACAATTGCTTCTGGCAGTAAAATCCTAACAGCTTGGCCTCATTTAACATAGGATGCTTTAATTTTTTATTGAAAGAATTATTCACATTTATAATCCACATTTGCTAGCGTGAAGCTCATAAGTGTATGATTTCACTTTTCTGCTTTAAATTGTTTCAAATAAGTAAGTAACTTATTTTTTCTTTCTTTCTCCAGAATATGCCAGATCCTCACAACCTTCCAATAGTGGCTGGTTGGAAAAAATACCCCCTCTTTTTTGGTACTGCTGTATTTGCTTTTGAAGGCATAGGAGTGGTAAGGATTTAGTCTTTATTATTATTTTTAAAATCTTAAGTCAACACAGAGACTTACTTACATTTAAAAATACATGGTTTTCTTTCCTGTTTTTTTTTGTTTCTATTTTTTTATTCCTAGAAAATGATTTGCATTTTGGTATGATAATTTTGAATTACAGTTTAGTTCCTCTACTAACCAGGAGTTTCATCCAAGTTTTATCTTGGATCATTTTCTTAGTATGTAAAATGAGAGCATTAGAATAGATGAGTTTTAATATTTTGTTGTGAAAATTTTCAAACTTATATAGTGTGATGAACTCCTCTGTAAGCGTCACCCAGCTTCAAAAACCATTAACTCATGGTTAATTTTGTCTGATCTATATTCTCTCTACTCTGTCAAATCTGGATTATATTTAGACAGATCCCAAACATCGTATCTTATAGACTAGATGATTAGCAATGAATTGAAATTGTTATAAAGTTTACTATTACATAAGAAGAGTTAAACACAAATTCTTTTTAGATTTATGCATATCATGTTTGTTTTGTGAAATGATGTTATCATGAAGCTAATACCAAGAGATTACAAACATTGTGAAGATTCTGAGATCCTAAATATTTCCATTCAAGATGCTTCCAGTTCAGGGACATCCTTGTGGCCTAGTGGTTAAGACTCCCAACTTCCAGTTTAGGGGGTGTGGATTCGGTCCCTTGTTGGGGAGATAAGATGCCAAATGCCATGTGGTGTGCCCAAAAAATTAAAAAAGAAGCTTCCCATTCATTGAAAGCCTAGAATGTATAGATTTGGGCAAAATAGAATATTGCTGTTTGTGTGCTCAGTCAGTCGGTCATGTCCAACTCTTTGTGACCCCATGGACTGTAACCTGCCAGGCTCCTCTGTTCTTGGAATTTTTTGGGCAAGAATACTGGATTGGGTTGGATCTTCTCAACCCAGAAATCAAACCTGCATCTCTTGTGTTTGCTGTGTTGGCAGGTGGATTCTTTTTGACACTGTGCCACCTGAGAAGCCCCCATACTACATTTGATCTTGATCAAAAGACCATGTCTTTTTGTCTTTTCATACTGTTCATGGGGTTCTCAGGGCAAGAATACTGAAGTGGTTTGCCATTCCCTTCTCCCTGGACCACTGGGACCTAGACCCTGATGCTGGGAAAGATTGAGGGCAAGAGGAGAAGGGGACAACAGAGGATGAGATGGTTGGATGGCATCACTGACTCAATGGATGTGAGTTTGAGCAAACTCAGGGAGATAGTGAAGGACAGAGAAGCCTGGCATGCTACAGTCCGTGGTATCGCAAAGAGTCAGACATGACTTAGCAACTGAACAGCAAAAGGCCATAGCTTGTGTTTCATAGTCTGATGGTTTGGTGTGGGAGCAGAACCACTGATAAACATCTGTTTGTATGAACCACAGACAAAATACACCTGAGACAATTCTATGCGATTTTAGTTGGGTTTCAGCTCTCTCTGAATTCTCCTTTACAGAATTCTTACTAATTCTTAGAAGCTCCATTTATCCCTGTTAGAGACATAATTGTAGATTTTCATTTCTGCTTTAACTAGTAAGCCATAGTTAAGCTATTGGACATTTCCAGTTAACTGTTGTTCCTCTGACGTCTCAGATTCAACAGCTCCAAAGTCTGACACATACTTTTTCTTTTTGTATAAAAGCAGTTTCACTTTCTCATTTCTCTGTTTCTTTTGGTTTTACTTTTGGTTGCTCAAACTTGAAACACTGGAGTATTTCTTTTCACTGTGTTCCTGGTTTCCCCATTCCAATCAGCAATTAAGATGTGTTGAGTCTTCTTTTTGTATTTCCCCAAATCAGCTCCATAAATGAGGTTATGTGTGAAACAGGTAATGCTGCTTAGCGCAGATGGAGCCTCTGTAATGTCCATTTCCTTCCCTTCCTCCTTTCCTAGCTGCACTGGCACCATGCTTGACTTGAGCTTCTCATTTCAGTCTGGGTTTTCTCTGGACCATACAACTTGTGTACTCTTCTGTTTTCTGTTAATCACTCACAGGTTTCATATGGACCTACCTAAATCACCTGAAAAGCAGAGATAATATTAGTTATTATCTCATGAAGTTATTGTAAAGACTCTGTAAGTTACTACATGCAAAGCTTTTAGAAAAATCCCTGGCGCATTGTAAGCACTCAGTAAATACTTATTATTACTTAGTGTCTTTTACTGTATGGTCAAATTTGTATGCCCAATACCTCCAAAGATTTGCCTACAAATTTAACTTTTAAATTAGCCTTTTTTTTCTAAAGGTTTCTTTTTTTCCCCCCATAACGTAAATACTTATTCATCTCATTGGGGCTTCCCTGGTGGCTCAGATGGTAGGGAATCCATCTGCAATGCGGGAGACCTGGGTTCGATCCCTGGGTTGGGAAGATCTCCTGGAGAAGGGAACAGCTACCCACTCCGGTATTCTGGCCTGGAGAATTCCATGGACAGAGGAGTCCACAGGGTCGCAAAGAGTCGGACACGACTGAGCGACTTTCACCTTTCACACGTTCATCTCATTAAATTGACAGACAACAGATACAGATGGGTAGAGAGAGAAACAGTTGTAGGCATGTGTGTGCTTGGGTTAGCGTGCATTTGCTGAGAGAGCTGAGAGCAGCGGCATCCAGGAGCGCTGAGCACATTCAGTGCCCAGACCCTGTCTAGATCTGATTCTCCGGCAAAGGAAACAAAGTGCTTTGGAGAAATGGCTGGTTACAGGATGGAAGCAAGGAAATTCAAGGTGTGTCTGGAGCATAGTGTAGTGCCACAGAGTGTGTGTGTTTGTGTGTGTGTTAGTTGCACAGTTGTGTCTGACTCTGCAATCCCCCGCCAGGTTCCTGTCCATGGAGTTTTCCAGGCAAGAATATTGGAGTGGGTTGCCATTTCCTTCTTCAGGGTGTCTTCCTGACCCAGGCATTGAACCCATATCTCTTACATCTCCTGCATTGGCAAGCAGGTTCTTTACCCACTAGTGCCAGCTGGGAAGCCCTGCCAGAAAGTACAGAAGTGCTCAAAACACAAAAGAATAGATGCATATCAAAAGGACGAAGGACCTCACCTGATAGAATTCATTATGACCAACCCAATGGTAGTAGTAACAAAATAAGCAGTAGTGAACTATAAAACAAATATATATGAATCCCTATGAATACAAGTTCAGTTCAGTCACTCAGTTGTGTCCGACTCTTTGCGACCCCATGAATCGCAGCACGCCAGGCCTCCCTGTCCATCACCAACTCCCGGAGTCCACCCAAACTCATGTCCATCGAGTCAGTAATGCCATCCAACCATCTCATCCTCTGTCGTCCCCTTCTCCTCCTGCCCCCAATCCTTCCCAGCATCAGGGTGTTTTCCAACGAGTCAACACTTCACATGAGGTGGCCAAAGTATTGGCATTTCAGCTTCAACGTCAGTCCTTCCAACGAACACCCAGGACTGATCTCCTTTAGGATGGACTGGTTGGATCTCCTTGCAGTCCAAGGGACTCTCAAGAATCTTCTCCAACACCACAGTTCAAAAGCATCAATGCTTTGGCGCTCAGCTTTCTTTATAGCCCAACTCTCACGTCCATACATGACTACTGGAAAAACCATAGCCTTGACTAGACAGACCTTTGTTGGCAAAGTAATGTCTCTGCTTTTTAATA
This sequence comes from Giraffa tippelskirchi, assembly GCF_054371585.1. Lineage (NCBI taxonomy): Eukaryota > Metazoa > Chordata > Mammalia > Artiodactyla > Giraffidae > Giraffa > Giraffa tippelskirchi. Next base: position 45,501,118 of record NC_137284.1, on the reverse strand, counting down.
TGCTATCTAGGTTGGTCATAACTTTCCTTCCAAGGAGTAAGAGTCTTTTAATTTCTGTGATTAAATAAATAAGCACATAGGGCAGATTTTCAAATAACTTATGTAGATACTATCCTCAAGGAGTTGTAACTTAATCCCCCCAGTCACTGGAGTGTGGGCTGCCTATAGTGATTTACTTCCAATGAATAGAGTATGAGAAGGAGGAAGGAAAGAACTTTACAAGCAGAACTTTACTGGCAAACACTGCCTTAACCAGGTGATCAAAATGAACTTCACCAGTGATAAATCATGTTGATAGCATGTGTGATAGGAAGGGCATCGCACTTCCATGGTGTACTTTTCTGAAACCTATAATCCCAATCTAGTCATGAGGAAAACATCAGGCAGTTAATAGAGGCGCAGTGTGCCCAATACATAACCAGTGCTCCTCAAAACTGTCAAGGTAGTGAACAATAAGGAAGGATCAAGAAACTGCCCCAAACCAGAGGAGACTCAGGACACATGATGGCAAAATGAAAGGTGCTGTCCTGGCCAGGACTCTGGAGCAGAAAAAGGACATTTGTGGGAAAACTGGTGAAATCCAAATATAAGTTTGGAGTTTAATTGTAATGCCCCAATATTGGTTTTTAGTTGTAACACATGTACTTTGGTTGTGTAAAATGTTAATAAAAAGAGAAATTGGTCAGGAGTATATGGGAGTCTTCTGTTTATCTCTGCATCTTTTCTGTAAATCTAAAGTTATTCGAAAGTAGAAAGTTTATTTTTTAAAAAACCTGACAGTTTTGCATATTAAGAGGCGATTTCAAATATTTTTATTTTAGGAATTTAAAAATCTGTAGTGTGAAAAAATATATAATACTTAGAAAAATACATCAATGATTATGTGTTGCATATAAACTATAGAAAGATTAATTTGGGCACCTATCAGACGGGTGCTATATTGTTTTCATTTACTTGCATTCTCTTCTTAGGTCCTTCCACTGGAAAATCAAATGAAAGAATCAAAACGCTTCCCCCAAGCATTGAATATTGGCATGGGGATTGTCACAGCGCTGTATGTAACATTAGCTACTTTAGGATATATGTGTTTCCACGATGATATCAAAGGCAGCATAACTTTAAATCTTCCCCAAGATGTATGGTAGGTAGACAAGAGTTTGTTAACCTAATTTGTATATTATATAAATATAATTTACCAGTGTTTTATGATAAAGGTGTATTTTTAGTTTTATGGTTTAAACATTTAAAATCTTTACTGTGGTTTCTTTATTTGTATAATCTAAATTTTTTCATAATCTTCAAAGGAGATCATCTGACTTTACAGATTTTTGTGGCATATTTTTAAAAGATTAAAAATTATAGAATATTCCAAATTTGAATAACAGGTGAAACATGAACTCTTTTAATATGGACTCACTTTAATAAAAAATTTAATACTTACCCCTGCTGCCAAAAATCTTAACATTCTGGGTTTCTGATAAACTCATGTAAACCATCACTTATGGCCCTCATGGCTTTAGTGGTCAGCTTTAACACTGTATGTGCCTCAGTCCTTTCTGAACACAGGACACATTATACAGTTGACCCTTGAACAACAGGGGTTTGTACTGCATGGGTACACTTATATGGATTTTTTTTAATTAACATGTTAGAAAAATTTTTGAGATTCATGACAATTTGAAAAGAACTCACAAACTACATAGCCTAGAAATATAAAAAAGGTATGTCATGAATCTATAGACTATATGTAGCTATATCTGTAACATACAAGATATGAGTTAATTGACTGTCAGTAAGGCTTCTAGTTAGTAGTAGGCTATTAGTAGCTAAGTTTGGGGGGAATCAGAAGTTATATGCAGGGTCAGACCCCAACCCCTGCATTGATCAAGGGTCAACTGTAAATAGTGTGGTGCATCTTTATATTCTCTTTAATATTAGAGCCATATTCTGCTAAATGAAGCAATATATAGAGTCTTTATATTCTTCCAGAGATTGATCTTTGGAGATTTAATAAAGATATTGGCAGTGATTATGATGTAGACTCGCTCCCTTATTTATGAAATGGAAAGTAACTCCTTCGTTTTGATAAATGCAAAGAATAAATGCTGACCTAATATCATGCTGCTCCTTTAGCTGTTTGGATGGAAGTCTGTGAAACCTTAAATTTAAATATTTTGACTGGCTTCCTGATGAGAGTTTGATTGCTATTCAGTAGTCATTTGAATCCTGGGTCCTCATTGGAGTCCAAAATGTTATTAGAACAAATGCATGTGGGAACCATTTATGATTAGGGAGAAGGTACCTAGAGTTGTTTACAGGTTGCACAAGACTCACATATGCGGTGTGTTTATTTTTTTTTTTAATTACAGTTTTACTTTAGCTATGATATATTTAGGAAGGCATTCCAAGTTGGAACCCATTTCAGTGTTGTACATTTGTTTCAAGCTGGAGACATGACTACAAACAAGACATATGATTGTTTGGCATTTATTTCATTAACCTATTTTATAGTTGATCATATAATTTTGTTTCCTTCAAAAGTGCTCCTTTTTTCTTTTATGTAATAGTTTAATATGGAGAATAGGCTAAGAATTATGGTAGTTTAGTTTCTCTTTCAAAGATACTACAGTGTCTAGAAAACAGAATGATACATTTCTCCACTTGGACTAATATTAGACTAACTCCTAAAAACGAATTTAAAAGTAAATTTGACAAGTACTTTTAGTATCAACTATAAGATGTAGGTGGGGAAATGATCTCAGAATTCTCCCCTACCCTTATTCACGAACATATTTAAAGAAAGTCTTAAGGGAGAAGATACCGAGGTGGGAGTGCCTGTGTGTCAAGTTGAGATGTTCCTCTCCCCAGGGAGCTAGGAACGTAGCGAAGTAGCAGTGGACACGGAGGTGGAGGGAATGCTTTTGGTTTTCACAGCTAAACCTCAATGGGGTGGTACTGTCCCTGCAGTAGCTCTACTTAATCCTTCCCTTTTTCTGCATCCATTTCCCACCTTTGCCTTATTCCCTAATTGCTATGGCTCCCCAGTTAGAAGGGAACTCATTATAAGCCTTAATTAAAAACAGACTATCAAATAAAACAGCTCTCCACTTTCAGGTTGTGACTGTTTCTTTAGTTGACAAGATCATAGTTTCTATTCAGGAAACCCTAGTTAGACATCTGCTTTTTATTTAGAAGAGGGGAGCCTTGTATCCTTGGAAACAAAAATCTGTGAAAAAGATCTAGAGAACTGCTGTTGATAACGCCTTTTGTGGCCTACAGTCTATTTCTTTATGGGCTGCAACTGTGCGTGCGTGTTCAGTTGCTTCAGCTGTGTCCAACTCTTAGTGACCCCACAGACTATAGCCCACCAGGCTTCTCTGTGGAATTCTCCAGGAAAAAATACTGGAGTGGGTTGTCATACCCTTCTCCAGGGGATCTTCCCAACCTAGTGATCAAACCCCTGTCTCTTACATCTCCTGCATTGGGAAGCGAGTTCTCTGCAACTAGGACAGTTAAAATACTAGCCATGGCTGAGGGATACTGGAGAGAAGATGCTTGTCTTTTATGATAATCTTCCAAAATGAGAAGTTTAGGATAATCATGGGGTTATCTCAGAGATTCGTTTCTTGAATTGCTATGTATACGTCCCTTCTTCCCTCCCCTTCTTGTGCTTCAGGCAATAGGCTGAGCAGTTTAGAGAATGTGTAACGTACTCTTTATTGGCTGGGTATTGATCTCGGAGAGGCAACAGTGACATGAAGCAAGATCTTAGTTCCCTGCCCAGAAATTGAACCTGGGTAGCCTGGATGAAACTAGCCATTCGATCAGCAAGGGTTAGAGGCTATAAGCTCTTGCCCCCATTGAAGTGCATTTCTCAAGGAGGCAAAAACTGTGAAAAGAGATACAAAGTTTATTATTAGACACACAACACAATCACAGGTGCAAGAGCCCAGCAGAGAAAGTCTGTGTAGCTGAGACAGAAGCTAGGCAGGGATGCACCGAGGTAGAGGGCAGTGTGTCCTCCTCACTGAGGGGGCCGTTAAGTCATTCATATAGGGCAGTTCTTCTGGGTCTTTGTTTATGTTGGGCCAACTATCTGGTTTCTTTTTCCACACCTGACCTACCCTAGGACCCTCTGCCATACGCATGTGCAACACCATGAACTGTAGCCCGCCAGTCCTGGGCTGGAATCCATTTTCCAGTGTGGATTCCGGCCCAGAGTACTTACTATAAGGCAGCCTTGGCATCACATACTATGGGGGGTGCCCCCTCCTCTGACCCAAAGGAGCCTTTGTGCACATGTTTAATGTCTCCCTTGCCCCAAGGATGGAAAATATATGACCTCTTGATTCTTTACTCAAACAGGGTTTAGCCCCTCTCTGTTTCTGCCATGACTGTTATTTTAAGGTGTCCACAGAAGACATAGCCTGGCTATTTTCCCTGTTTCTGTTGTTATTTCTATTTCAAAGTGCAAAGAGGAGGCTGGTTATAAATACATAATCTGGAGCCCCCCTATCTCCTGTCTCAGGAAATGCAAACAGGAGGCTAGCTGTAGAGTGTCCAGCCTGAAGCTCCCCCTTTTGTTTTTTTTTTTTTTTGTCCCAAGAAATGTAAGCAGGAGCTCACCTAATTCCTGCCTCAGATATGAAAGCCAGTGACTGTCACAGGAGCCTATGGAACCCAGCTACCAGCCATGAGAAGCTGTAAAGGGCTTTTGATGCCATGTTGACTTAAAGTCTCAGAGTTCATGTGGGATATTCCTGCAAGAAAAGATTGAGTTAGAGAGCAGCCCCAGAATAAAGCCAGTATGGATTAGAGTGGCTCCACGTTATTAATACTTATTACCTTCAATCTTAGTGAGGCATCACCTTTTAAAACTAGTTATGAGTGATATTGTTCAAAGTAGTGCATTTAGCTTTTGAAGTAAGGGTATATTTTAAAGATGATAATAAAGTAAATTGGGCTTCCCCGATGGCTCAGGTGTTAACGAACCTGCTGCAATGCAGAAGACACAGGAGACATGGGTTTGATCCTTGGGTTGGGAAGATCCTTTGGAGGAGGAAATGGCAACCAACTCCAGTGTTCTTGGAGCCTGGCAGGCTACAGTCCATGGAGCCTCACAGAGTCAGACATGACTGAGGGACTAAGCAATCAAGTAAATTCACAGTTCTGAGCTAGAACATGAGCACCTTGAGGCAGAAATCCTGCATCTCTGGGTTTGTGATGCATCTCCATAGTATAGCACATTACTCAGCACTTAGTAAATGTTCATTAAATAGTATTCTAGGTATAAAAGTATTTCCCTTGTAACTGCTAGTCTTAATTGAATGATGTTTTGGCACTGTTTTTCCAGGATTTCCACTAGAGTAACCCAAATAGCAGACATTCTTCTCCTAAGAGATATCAAGGGTATATTAAGTTTTCAGATGAACATTGAGAAGCAGTAAAGTGACTTCTTCCATCTCACGCATGGAATCCTTTTGAAGCACACATTGGATAGGGAAAATTCAAACAGGAGAGAAGCATGTAAGAACAGGGAAGATGTGGGGTAGATATTTTAATTTATTTAGATAAGTGATCTGGGACTTCACGTTCCCCACAAAACAGAAAAATCTTAAGTCTGAGCTCCTGTTTGTAGCATACAGGAACTAGGAGGTTGAATGTTCTGGGAAATATAGCTGACAAATAGTGACAGATAATCAAGCTGTCTTAATTGATCCTACCAGGAAATCTGGGAGTTGACCTCTGAGGAATTTGTTACCTAAGATGAAAATATTTAGGCAAGCATGGACTCACCAAGAGGCACAGTAAATAAAGATGTAGAGAAATATAAGGAGACAGGATAAAGAAGATTTGTATATTCTGAACTATTTCTTCCATTCTCGCCCTCAGAAATTCTTAATGATATTCTTCCAATATTAAAGTTGCCTATTATCTAGAAATCCTGGTTGAAATGACCTCTGCCTTTCCTTTCCTCTGCCTGTCTTCTTTTTTCATCACAGTAAATATTATTAAATTAAAAATGAAGGGCATCTATCAAATTCATCTGTCATCTAACAGATATTTACCGTGTGTGTTTTATGTACTTGGAACTATTCCCAAGCATTAGAGATACAGCAGTGAACAGATAATAATGTCCTCCTCATAATGCTTGGAGAAGGCAATGGCATCCCACTCCAGTACTCTTGCCTGGAAAATCCCATGGACGGAGAAGCCTGGTAGGCTACAGGCCATGGGGTCGCTAAGAGTCTGACACGCTGAGCGACTTCACTTTCACTTTTCCCATTCATGCACTGGAGAAGAAAATGGCAACCCACTCCAGTATTCTTGCCTGGAGAATCCCAGGGATGGCGGAGCCTGGTGGGCTGCCGTCTATGGGGTTGCACAGAGTTGGACATGACTGAAGCAACTTAGCAGCAGCAGCATAATGCTTACGTTATAGCGAACGTTCCTCAAACATTCAGTTGTTTAAAGCATTCAGTCTAGTGATGAATACTAGATAGCACTTGTTAGTTGTCTTTGTTGTTCAGCCACTCAGTCATGTCTGACTTTTTGTGACCCCATGGACTGCAGCATGCCAGGCTTCCCTGTCCTTCACCATCTCCTGGAGCTTGCACAAACTCATGTCCATTGAGTCAGTGATACCAAATTCAACCATGGCATCACTAACTAAATAAATAGTTAGTTGTCCTATTTATTTATTTTTAGCTTAGAATGAGGTGAGGTTCTTGGTAAGGACTGTAGCTAGTTGTCAAAAAGACTTCTTGACAGAGCTTAACCTCAAGATTCTTGAGGATCATGAAAAGTCCAAGAGGGAAAGTGAATTGTTAGATTATTTCCAAGAGTAGCTTCTGTTTTCAACCTTGAGAGAATCAGTCAGCCCCTTATTTCCCAGATTAACTTAAAAAAATTAAGGTATTCATATCTGTAAATTTAGGTTAAGTATTGATTTGTTAGCCAATATGGAGAAAAGAGGAGAAACCTTGTAATTTTTGAACTCTTATTTTTCAAAACTTATATTTTCACTGGAACATTTAGTTGTTTTTCTCCCCCATCATCTGATTCTATATATTGACTGCAAAGTAGTTATTTAAAATATATACATGTATTTCTGGTCTTTACCAAGATATTACATTTCTTAGCTATCAGTATAACCGACTTTGTTTTCAAGAGTCATCTTATTTTTGAAGTATTTTTATTTGTGATTTTGATTAAATGTAGTTTCAAAGAATTATCACACCCATTTTTGATCATTAATATTAATTTAACTAATATTTAGTAAGTGTCTCTCCCCTCCTAAGTGCATGAGTGGTTATACAGAGAATAGAACCTATGTTCTAACTTTCAAGAACTTTGACACTGAGTTTTAAAATACCTTTTAAGTTGTACCATATGTTATTTAAAAATTGTTTTATGTTGTTGAAAACATGTTAAAAAGCTCATACACCGTGATCAAGTTGGGTTTATTTCAGGGATGCAAAAATTCTTCAGTATATGCAAATCAATCAATGTGATACACCATATTAACAAATTGAAATATAAAAACCATATGATAATCTCAATAAATGCAGAAAAATCCTTTGACAAAATTCAGCACCCATTTATGATTAAAACTCTTCAAAAAATGGGCATGGAAGGAACGTACCTCAACATAGTAAAGGACATATGTGATAAGCCTACAGCAAACATTCTCAGTGGTGAAAAACTGAAATCATTGCCCATAAGATCAGGAACAAGACAACGGTTCTCACTTTCACCGTTACTCAACATAGTTCTGGAAATGCTAGCTATCGCAATCAGAAAAGAAAAAGAAATAAAAGGAATCCAGATCAGAAAAGAAGAAGTAAAGCTCTCACAGTTTGCAGATGACATGATAATGTCCATAGAAAACCCTAAAGATACTATCAGAAAATTGCTAGAGCTAATCAGTGAATTTAGCAAAGTTGCAGGATACAAAATCAATACACAGAAATCATTTGCATTTCTATATACTAACAATGAAAAACAAGAAAGAGAAATTAAGGAATCAATCCCATTCATTCACCATTGCAACAAAAAGAATAAAATATCTAGGAATAAACTTACCTAAGGAGACAAAAGAACTGTACACAGAATTATAAGACACTAATGAAAGAAATCAAAGATGACAAACAGATATTCCATGTTCCTGGGTAGCAAGAATCAATATTTTGAAAATGACTATACTGCCAAATGCAATCTACAGATTCAATGCAATCCCTATCAAATTACCAATGGCATTTTTCACAGAACTAGAACAAAAAGTTTCACAATTCATATGGAAACACGAAAGACCCTGAATGGCTAAAGCAGTCTTGAGAAAGAAGAATTGAGCTGGAGGAATCAACCTTCCTGACTTCAGATTATACTACAAAGCTACAGTCATCAAGACAGTTGGTACTGGCACAATAAAAGAAATACAGACCATTGGAACAAGATAGAAAGCCCAGAAATAAACCCCATGCACCTGTGGGTACCTTATTTTTGACAAAGGAGGCAAGAATATACAATGGGGCAAAGACAGCCTCTTCAATAAGTGGTGCTGGGAAAACTGGACAGCTACATGTAAAAGAATGAAATTAGAACACTTCCTAATACCATACACAAAGATAAACTCAAAATGGATTAAAGACGTAAATGTAAAACCAGAAACTGTAAAACTCTTAGAGGAAAACATAGGCAGAACACTCAATGACATAAATCAAAGCAAGATCCTCTATGACCTACCTCCTAGAGTAACAAATAAAAACAAAAGTAAACAAGTGGGACCTGATTAAACTTAAAAGGTTTTTCACAGCATAGGAAAATATAAACAAGGTGAAAAGACAGCCCTCAGAATGGGAGAAAATAATAGCAAATGAAACAACTGACAAAGGATTAATTTCCAAAATATACAAGCAGCTCATACAACTCAATACCAGAAAAACAAACAACCCAATTAAAAACTGGGAAAAAGACCTAAACAGACATTTCTCTAAAGAAGACATACAGATAGCTAACAAACATGAAAAGATGCTCAACATTGCTCATTATAAGAGAAATGCAAATCAAAACTACAATGAGGTATCACCTCACACCAGTCAGAATGGCCATCATCAAAAATTCTACAAACAATAAATGCTGGAGAGGGTGTGGAGAAAAGGGAACCCTCTTGCACTATTGATGAGAATGTAAGTTGATAAGCCACTATGGAAGATGGTATGAAGATTCCTTAAAAAACTAGGAATAAAACCACCATATGACCCAGCATTCCCGCTCCTAGGCATATACCCTGAGGAAACCAAAATTGAGAAAGACACATGTATCCCATTGTTCACTACAGCACTATTTACAATAGCTAGAAAATGGAAGCAACCTAGATGTCCATCGACAGATGAATGGATAAAGAAGTTGTGGTACATATACACAATGGAATATTACTCAGCCATAAAAAGGAACACATATGAGTCAGTTCTACTGAGGTGGATGAACCTAGAGCCTATTATACAGAGTGAAGTAAGTCAGAGAAAGATAAATATCGTATACTAACACATGTATATGGAATCTAGAAAGATGGTACCAATGGATTTATTTGCAAGGCAGCAGTGGAGAAACAGACATAGAGAATAGACTTAAGTACATGGGGAGAGGGGAGGAGAGGGTGAGATGTATGGAAAGAGTAACATGGAAACTTACATTACTGTATGTAAAATAGATAGCCAATGGGAATTTGCTGTGTGTCTCAGGGAATTCAAACAGGGGCTCTGTATCAACCTAGAGGGGTGGGATGGGAAGGGAGAGGGGAGGGAGATAAGAGGGAGGGGACATATGTACACCTATGGCTGATTCATGTTGATATTTAACAGAAAGCAGAAAAAAAGTCTGTAAAGCAATTATCCTTCAATTAAAAATAAATGAAAAATAAAAGTTTTATGTTTTTATATATCCTCAAGACAAATCCCTGTCACTTTAAGCAAGATTTTTATCCTTTTGAGAGATAGTTTACTGTTCATTTCTAAAACTATTAGTATATATGGCCAATATTAGTACATATGGACAATTACCACAGATACATGCTTAAAATCAAAATGAGAACAAAGGTTGATAAACATGTAGGAAAGTTGAGTATTGAAAAATAGAGTGCTTAAAATTATAGATATGAAACAGAGAAATTAGGGGGTTCTTGAAACAAAAATAAAAATAGAATAGTTGATTTTAAAAGGCTGTAGTGCTTCTCTTTAACACTCTGATTTCTATATTACTCTCTGGTGGATCCTTAGCAAGTATACCAGCTTCTAAAAAGATAGTGACCATTTTATTTCCCATTTTTACTCTGGGTAACATCAAATGATAGTAATTACATATAATTAATATTACTGAGTGGTGTTAATAATAACCAGACTCTTAACCTATATAATTTGTTTTATACCAATAGAAAAGTTATTATACCTATATGCATAATGATATATTTTTAGATATATTGTTAATCATATTTTAAAAACATGTAAGTTAAAAGATAATTAGAAAAAAGGACTGTAGTAATAAACTGATAAGAATATTTAGTTCTCCACAACTATGTATCAAAGTATATGAAGTAGGAGTCTTGGTTATTTTGTACATTTCAATAGCTTGACCATTTATGTTTAAACTTTAAACATCAAGGTGAGAAATACATCTTGAGGTCTTTTTAACAGTAAGTTTGTGTTGTTCCTAGCCCTAAGGCCTTCCTTCTTCCCTAAATTTTGCTGTTTGTAGTATTTTCAAATCTGTTTCTACTCAGCTTTCTTCCTTCCTCCTTCACTCCTAGGGTGAATACATTATAGAAGGAGACTTAATCAAATTCCTTCTTGCTTGGCAGCTGTTTAGGAAAACTGTTTATAATCTTGACATATTAGTGATATCATGCAGTATTTGTCTTTTTCTACCTGGCTTATTCACTTAGCGTAATGCCTGCCAGGTTCATGCACATTGTCTTGTTTTTGCTCATGCACGTTGTCTTAATATGAATCTAACTTTCTTTTTATTTTGGTTATTTTCATTTTATTTCTTTTATTTTTATTATGACTTAGATAAACAGAGAATAGATTGGTGTTTGTCAGGGGCTGGTAGATGGGGGAAAAGAGAAGAGTTTGGTAAAAGGATACAAGCTTTTGGTTAAAAGATGAGTAAGGTCTGAGCATCTAGCGTATAATGTGGTAACTGTGGTTGATGTTACTGTATTGTATGATTGAGATGTGCTAAGAGAGTAGAGTCAGTGTTCTCACCAAAACAGAAAAAATAGGCAAATACATGAGGTGATGGTTGTGTTTGTTAATTAATTCCATTTGTGGGAATTCTTTCACAATGTATACATATATCAGATCATCATGTTGTAGACTTTAAATGTCTTATAATTTCATTGGTTAGTTAAATGTTGGTAAAGCTGGAAATAAAAGAATGACTAAATTTTGAAAATTTTTAACAGGTTATATCAATCAGTGAAAATTCTGTATTCCTTCGGCATCTTTGTGACATATTCAATTCAGTTCTATGTTCCAGCAGAGATAATTATCCCTGTGATCACATCCAGATTTCATGCTAAATGGAAGCAAATCTATGAATTTGTAATAAGGTCCTTCTTGGTTACTATTACTTGTAAGTATCACTGCATACTTATATCATAGTGATTTTTATTGTTGAATTTCTTCTAATGAAGCTACTTAAAGTGTGTTTTTTATATTTTTGAAATAATTTTGTTCACCTAACTGGATACATTTTGGTTTAAAATTCTGTTATTCTACTGATATAGAAGAAAATCATAAATCAGATCCTATCACACTTAAAACAAGTAACCAAATTATTATTTTCAAAGTAATATCACTCATAATTGAAATATAAGTACATTTAAATCAGATGCATAAGTGACCCTTTATATCGTTGATAACGTTTTGCTTTGGCTTTCTAGTTTTCCTGAGGTTTTTTATATCTGCTAACTTGTGTATATTTAACAGTTCAGCTCTCCATGACTACCTATACAAATGGGTTTTGTTCTTTAATGATTTCAGTGGCTTATTTTACTTATTATTTGAAGGAGTGTGTATACTCTCTTATTATAGTTTCATATTATAAAATGCCCCCACAAGGTAGAATGAATCATGGAGACTCATGTAGAGGGGCCTTTAGTTTGGTATGTGACCCAACAGTTCAAAACTCAGGCCTCCCACTTTCTTGCTGGGTCTTTAGTTAAGGTACAAACCATCTTTGAGCCCTTCTTTCTTCAACTATGAAATGAAGATAAGACATTAAAAAATATGAACAAAGTAGTTAGAAGTTGCTGTTAATACTATCATTATTGTCATTATAATTATCATTATAATTGCAAAGAGAAAGATGATTGCCACACTGACCTATCTAATGGGATTGCCTAGGATGATACCAAGGACGAGATGACTGGTGACTGGGGGACAAGCAGCTTTGGAAACTCTATAGAAGATTTGGCCCATTCGAGGTTAGAGAATAGTAGAACTAGAAATTCTGGGCAACTCTGTAAATTGCATTGAGCACCTTAGGGTGGAGCTTATGCCTAGATTTAAAGAATTGGGTGTATTATATTTTGTTCAAAGAAACAGCAAAGCTGGGCAAAGTAGATAAAGTAGATAAGACATACTTTTCAAAGCAATTATTTAAATGAAATATGTCAACTAATAAGGGAAATGACATTGAGGAATGAAGTCAGTAAAGCCATACTCCAATGACTAATGAAACATCCAGGAGGAAAAAATTATTTTAAAACATTTTAGAATATTCTTTACACATTACTTTTATTGACATTTTGACAGCTGTACTAAATAAAAAGACGTATTTCAGGTAAAGTCCTTTTATCAGGAGATGTAAGGCAGTTCTATTCTGAAAGCATATCTCCTTTTAAGGTTAGCTACTGAATTTTAATAACTTCACCCATTTCTGCACATTGGCTGCTATTATGTTGAGCTCCCTGTCTGCTGCGGTCCAGAGCAGATGGCATTTCTGCCCCCAGGAGTTTATTCCCACAAGCCAGGGCTTTTCCTCAAGGGCTGAGGACATAGCACCACGAGTTGCAGCCTTTTCTTTGTTGCTTCTTGCTTTTAGTTAAAAACAGAGAAGCCTGTTTAACCATATGTGAGGGCTATATTTACAGCATGCTTTGGACACAGAAACAGACCATGTCATATGCCTTCTACTTCATTGAGACACATCGCTGGACACTGACCTTCATTTAAGTCTTTGGCAGGTCCTTCCAAATTAAAGTCAACCAGTGTTCATGACAGGCCTGTTTTGTATTGTTTCTTATCCAAAGCACTTGAAAATGTCCTGGGGTGGACTCTTTACTGATAGATGTGTGGAGAGCTGGCGGGACCTTGTCCTCTCTGTAGAGCGAGCTGTGCAGCACCAGCAGGGGGAGTGGAGGCCCAGCTGGGTTTGTGCGTTTCAGGCCCTATAGTCCTTTCCAGGTGCTGAGTCCACGTCTGTAGGACAGATCTTCAAAGTATGGGGCTCATCAGCTGGGTTATATTAGTTATGTCCAGGTCTCCATTCAGTATTTGAATCGCCATTTCACAGCATCTTCTTCATGGAATCAAAAGCTTGAAAGGATAGGTCAGGCTCTTCCTGCATGTTCCCCATAGACCCTTACCTGCTAGGTAGGCATTCCACAGGTAAGAGAGAAGAGTTGACTACAAACTGGCCAGAGGCCACCTTGGACTACAATAAATACCTTTTATTTTAAAGATGAACCTGTAGAAAAAGCTGCTAAATTTTGATTTCAAACCAGTATTTTGATTCCCTGTTTGAGTTGAACCTGGAAAATATGTTAAATACTACTTATTTCTGTTATTGTCCAATTCATTGATCCTTTTACTGTTTCTAATTTGAAAAGTCCTTGGATTTGAGAGTATGCTTTCTTCTTTTAGTAAACTAGGACTATATAAAGCATAAATCTTTGGTAGTTTGTAGAATATTAAGAAAATGTACCAGAATCATGTAAGTTAGTTGTCACAGTAGATGAAAATAAGTACCATTCTGTGCCCTAATATTCTATCTTAGAGTCAGTAGGTATATGGAGAGGATCATTCAATGTTTGTGCAATTTAAATTTATGTGCTGCAACTAGAGAAAGCCTGTGTGCAGCAATGAAGACCCAGTGCAACCAAAACTAAAAATAAATAAATTTTAAAAAAGATTTACATGCTAGAGTGTTGTTGATGTTATAATATCAAGCATTTTATTTTTTTTCTCTGATATAGCTGCTTTTACGATTAAGATGCAAGAAAATGGACCTTTTTTGCCATTTCTTTTTTTTCCACGTCAGAGGCAACTTTGTACCTTAAGGATACATTCTTTTCCTCTATAATACAGTTTTTGGAAATACTGAATATGATTAATTAGTACTTACTAGATATATTCATAATAACTGTCTGTAAATGACAAAGGGCACCATATTTATAGTAATCCTGTAGTGAATATTTGTAGTTTGTAATGAATAAACTATGCTTATCCAAGCTATCCTTTGACTTACTATTTTTGTGATTTTTGAGTTGTTCTATGTTAGATTTGCCTAAAGTATATACATTTCACTTTCTTCTCTACTAACATCATCAAATAACATCTCAAGCCATTTTTACTAGCAAATATATATTGGTTATATAATATTTAAAGAATGACTTTATCTAATTGATAAATTTCATGATTTAAAACCATTTGGTAAATGGAATTTTAGTCTGAATGAATAAATTCTAAAATACTATAGTGTTTCTCCAGATGCTTTTCCAACAATACTTCACTTGATTTACTCATAACAACTTGGCCTGTTGGAAAACATTAATAACAAAAAATAGACTCCAAAATGAAAGGCTCTTTAGATGATAAGGTGGTAGCCATGTTGGTCTGGTTGTCCTTTTAAATACTGCCATCTTCTATAAGTATTTTATCACAAAATAAAGCCAATGGATTTTGAAACATTCTGTTGTGATTGAGAGTTATGCTTTATACTTCGAGAGAAATGTTAAAATGGTATAGCACGCACCCATTAAACAAGGACTCACTTTATAAAGTATTTCTAGTTTAGAGTTCCAACTTGACATTCAGTTATTTTACTTAGGAAGATTTATTGTACTTCAGTCTTGTAGAAGTGCAGCTATGTTTATGATTTCAAAATAATTTTTTTAGGATTTTATCTTTCATAATAATGTAAATAAAAAGTGGTAAGTAGTAGGTGTGGTTCTAAGAAATGTGGTGGTTCCAAATTAATGCCACATCCTCCTGGAAAATATCGAGAGCCACAAAGAGAATATGGGAAGGGAAAAAACCATAAACTAACAATTAAGAAGTAAAGAAACCAGTAGACTGGAAACTTGAAACTTAATTACAAAGAGCATGAGTTAAATTGTATATACACACCACAGAAAGTTCAGTAAGAGACAAACATGCAGTAAAAAGTAAAGCAAAAGAAAGTAACCTTAGAAATAGAAGGATAGCAAAGATTAGTGAGAAAACTGATAGCTTTTGAAGACAAGGAAAGGAACACCAACACATACATGATTAGAGTCCTCACAGCGGTAACTGTGGTTGCGTAGTCCTCTTTGGTGGTGGTGATGATACAGCTGTCACAGCTTGCCTGCCAACAAACTTAGCTGTTATTGCTGGTGGCAACTCCAGCCCTTCACACATCATTCAATGAAACACTTAAGGACAATTCAGAGAAAGAATATGTCTCGATTTTTGCAAACCTTCTGTTGATACCTTTTGGTAAGATAAAGATAAGATCAAAAAAGTGCTGGATCAAAACTTGCAGAAAACTTGTCAATAGCTTGGCATAAAATCCTGCTGACGATAATATTGCATAATTTTTTTTTTAACTTTTCATTTTGAAATAGCTTAGAAAAGCTGTACAAGAAAGTAGAATTACCATAAATCCTTTACTCAGTTTCCTCTAATGTTAACAGCTTACATACCACAATACAACTATTAAAGCCAGGAAATTAACATTGGTAAAATGCTGCTAACTCATCTATAGACCTCATTTTGATTTCACCGGTTTTCCCACTGTTACCCTTTTTCTGATCCAGGAACCAATGCAAGGTCCCACTTGAATTTAGTTGTCAAGTCTACTTAGTCTCCCCCAACTGTCAAGAGACAGTTATCTTTTTTTGTCTTCATTTACCTTGACATCTTTGAAGTGTCAGTAATTTTGTAGAATTTCCTTCAGTGTAGATTTATGTGATGCTTTCTTATGATTAGGTTGAAGTTAAGCATCTTTAACAAAAATTCCACAGGTGATGCTTTGCACTTCTCAGTACATCACATCACGGCTCATGCCTGGTGATATTAATTTTGATCATTTGGTTAAGGTGGTGTCCATCAGATGTCTCCACAGTAGAGGTACTCTTTTTTCCCTTTATAATTAATGAGTTTTTTATAGGGATATTTCCTGTTCTTATACAGTTAGTGTTAAAAAGTGTAAAGTGTTAGTCGCCCAGTTGTGTCCAACTCTTTGCAACCCCATGGACTGTAGCCTGCCAGGCTCCTCCATCCATTGGATTTTCCAGGCAGAATACTGGAGTGAGTTGCCATTTCCTTCTCCAGGGGATTTTCTGACCCAGGGATCCAACCCAGGTCTCCTGCATTGCAGGCAAATTCTTTTGTCGTCTGAGCCTTTTGCCCACTAATTTTAGGATCCTTCATTGACTTTTCCTGCAACAGTTATTACTGTGGTGTTTACTTAATAATGATTTTCTGTTTCCATAGTTTCTTCTATTTTGGTTAATTGGAATTCTAATGTAAGAAATAGTTATCTCTTCTCTTTGATTTAACCATTTGTTTATACCATACCAGCCCAGATTTTGTGCTTTGTAGAATGAGCTATATAACAGAATAATGAAAATGCATTCTTTACCCAAAACTTCATAGCAAAAATTAAAGGTTGTTTATGTAAGAAACCCTATTGATAAGTCAGAGTCAGAAACATCGCTCAGTGTTTTGGTTTCTTTCTTTGTTTTCATTTTTAGCTCAGAACAAAACATGACAGATGCTTCCACAAAGAATAGTTTCGTTGTGCCTACTTGCATCAATTGATTTTAACGTACTGAAAGTATCTACGGTTAGTGTTTACGTAGGTATTAGATATTTACATAAGGAAAATTTGTATTTTCAATTTTCTAGGTGCCGGCGCGATCCTCATTCCTCGTTTAGACATTGTGATCTCCTTCGTCGGAGCTGTGAGCAGCAGCACGCTGGCCCTGATCCTACCGCCCCTTGTTGAAATTCTCACGTTCTCTAAGGAGCACTACAGTATATGGATGATCCTGAAGAACGTTTCCATCGTGTTCACTGGAATTGTTGGTTTCTTATTAGGTACATATGTAACTGTTGAAGAAATTATTTATCCTACTCCCAAAGCTATTGCTAGCACTCCACATGGTCCCTCTTTAAATTTGAATTCAACATGCTTTACACTGGGTTTGAAATAGTAGAAGCAGAGATATGAGTCTCCAGTTTAGAAATGATTTAAGAACCACTAGGACACGTTGGCAGTACTGATAAGCTATAACATATTTCTTGGTTTTAAGTATTAGCAGCAATTTCAAAAATTTTAGTTTTGAAAATTGAAAAAAAAAAATGTTAAAGAATTAAAGAAATACTCTGTTACTTGTCTTTCAGTCAGAAATGATTCAACCAAGATTCTGTCTTTTACCTCCATGCTACTCTTTTGTCACCCAGTTGAGGAGAGAACAGAGTTTCAACATTAAGGGAATTAAAGAAGAAGGTATAGGTAACTAAAATCTGACCACCCTAATGAATTTCAAAGTATACTTCATGTTAGTATAGAAATATCTCAATTGTGTTTTTATTAGAGAGCCAGATACTTAGGTTTACCTCTTGGAAGTTTAGAAAACCCTCATTGGCCATGATATAAGCATCAGAAAATCCCCCAAACAGAATTATTTTTAGCTGATCTTCATAATGAAAATCAAGAGGGCCTGTGCAAGAAGAGTCTGACTTAGTGTTTCAGCCAGATTTGAAAGAGACTTTAAAGGTTGTGTAGTACAAATTCCCTTGTATTTTTTTACCTGCAGAAATAGATACCCAGGATGGTTAAAGTTAACTTGATTGAGACCCCTCAGCTTGAGATCAAGAGAACCTGATCTTTGGATCCCTGGTCCAGGATTTTTTATCTTTCACATCACATCCTAGAAAAAGAATAAATTATGTTCAGTTCAACTTAGTGTTAAGTCGGTTTAATGTGATTTTTGCCAAGTGCATGTGACCTGAGCAGAAAGTCAGGGAACTCTCAAAACCCTGCACGCAGCCCTGGGACAGAAGCAGCGCTTTAGTGAACCAATGGAAACACCTTGCTGGTCCAGCTTCTGGTGGGTGGACAGCACCCAGCTGTCCTGTGGGTGGCTTTAGCTCTCCGTATCGTTTCTTCCTTTCTGGGTTTGTAGGTACCATCTTTCCTAATGACAAAAAAATAGATACCTGGCATGATACAGGACCTGTGCCCTGTTTCTGGCCTTATGGCCTTCCTCATCAGAGCCTTCTATTGCTCTGCATGGGCAAAATAAGAGAAAGATTCAAGCCTAGGAAAAATCGAGACAATAATAAACTGTTAAATTCCGAGAGCTCCCGGCTTCTTCCAGAGAAATGCATTCTGTTCTATTCCTCCATATTTTTCAAGCCCAGTTATTAACCAAAACAAAGAATCTCAGTGGACATGGAAGGTGAAAATTGTTAAATTTAAAATTGAGAATCTTGATTTTTTTAAAAAAAAAATCGTAATTTAAAACTCATTGAATTTTTTAGTCAGGTTGGTGATACTCTAACTTTTAATACCAGAAGATATCACCAAGATCACTGCAGCGTATATATTCTCTATTTTTGTATGTAAATGTCAGTACAAGTATTTTTTGCTTACATTATAGAGTCGAGCATAATCCTAAAGGTATATCAGAAACTTTGTTTTGGTACAAATTCATCAGCATCAAAACTTTTAAAAAAACATTTGCATCAGGAATCACCAATAATTGTTTATGACACTTTTATGTCAAATCTGTTGTGTTGAACCTTTAGTCATGTTGGGAAAATGTGGAAGAAATTGTAGGAAAAGTAATTGCCATTGAAGCTAATGTTATATAATCTTGAACATAAGAGTAAATTAGGTATTTTTTTTTTAAGATATGTAACTTGGTATAAAGTGACTTGAAAACTATTATTTAGTACAAAGCACTATTAGATTTTTTGTCAGCTGTCTCAGATAATTCTAGTCTGTGTGAAATTTTATTTTTGTAGTTTTGCCTTTGTTTATTTTCTTTATGAAATTTATCTACTTAAGTGAAATATCAAATGGTTGATCATAGCAATATATAAGTTTTAATTTCAGAGAACAAATGTTCAGTATATTTTCAGAGTCAAGTTGAAATGCAGAAAGGAAGAGGGGGAGAATAGTTTTAGTTCCTAACAAGAAACACTATATAGATGTAAATGCACTCTATATAAGGACTTTTGATGATTTATTTCATTTGCAAAAAAAAATCAGGCAATATTTTTCCTTTGAAAATTGTTTTTAATGAGTCATAACATTTTCTGAATGTTATTAGAGAAGAAACTTTGATCAAACCAGCTATTGATTTTATTTGGGGACCTGGAAAAATGAGAGTGATTGCACCTGTCAAATTTTTTAACCAGTATCTTTGGTCCATTGCATTCTGGCTAAAATGACTTCAGCATTTCATCTGCCACCACAGTAAAACACCTTCGGAAAGCCAACCAGGTGTCTTATGAACTTTACTACTGGAATGGGGAAGAGAAAGGAAAACTTTATTCACCTCTGAAAACCTCAGAGCTAAGCCAGTCACCTC
Source organism: Giraffa tippelskirchi (assembly GCF_054371585.1). NCBI lineage: Eukaryota > Metazoa > Chordata > Mammalia > Artiodactyla > Giraffidae > Giraffa > Giraffa tippelskirchi. Next base: position 45,481,251 of record NC_137284.1, on the reverse strand, counting down.
TGTTCCTTTCCAGCCAAAAGGGTTTCTCCAGTTCAGAGTCAGCTTACCAAAACACTGGCTCTCAGACCTTTCTTTTTTTTTTTAATCAAAGGATCTGCTTTTTCCCAAATGGCATGATTTCTCCACAAGTGAAGAAATAAGACCTAGTTTTTCTTAAAGACCAGTTTGTATAGTGTTACCAAATAGAAAACATACTATGTTAGCAAATGCCACATTATGTTTTAATTCTGTCCTCTGGGTTCTTCTCTGTCGAAATGATTTCTGCCTCTTGTCTGTCTGATGCACTTAACATTTTTGTGTTTTATGCAATATGCATGTTGTAAATGTCCTAACGTGGCCTAATTTCATTCAGTATTTTTGTAGTTGTTGTAGAAAAGCTCTCTAACTGTGCTATACAAATATTAATTGGGATATTAATTGAAGTTCTACATCAGCGACATGTCCAGCTGTGGGCATGCTTTACCCTAGCTTACCTGTAACATCTCCTCTGGGACTGACATGCCAGAGAGGTCAGAACAGCAATTGAGAAGTGCATTTGCTTACTGATAATATGTATCCTCTCATTTCTTTATTTGAAAGGGAGAAGATGCATAACAGAGCTAATAGAAGTAATAAATAAAATTACTTAACTGATTCCAGTGGCTCAATGAATATTTTCTGTTGAGAAAATAACTTGGTAAAAACAAAGGCAATGCTATAAAATGAGTTTTTTAAAATGAATATTTTAATCTTTTTGCCTCAGTTAGCTCCCCTTCATAAAACAATTTGAGAGACTTTGATCTAAAAGATATAACAAGATACTTCCTAACATTAAATGGCTGACTGTAATAATTAACACTTTGGCAGTATGGTTAATCATAATTAATCTTATTCATGCCACTGGTGCTCACTAGGCTAAACACCATTCTCAAAGTTGTTGGTTCTGACCTACAAGATAAGAAAACATGCTTTAGAAATGTTATTTATTGCCCTATGATAAAATGAAATGACAAATCACTCTCATTCTTAAAATTATATATCAAGGTTACCTAGTTCTGATATATGCACATATATACATAACAGTGGTCTGTGTTTTATACTAATATAAATTTGCCATTTAAATTGGATCCAGAAAGATGTGTGTTAAAAGATCACCCTGAAAATGATTCCTTTAGAGTTTTATTGATAACAAATAGGAAAACACATGCTGTACTATGAATAAATTAAGCTATGGAGTTTTGTTTCTCGAAATGATGTTGTTTGTTTGAGTGAAAACTTCATATCAGTGCACTTGAGTCAATTATATTTCTTTTAACTTATTTTTCTTTATAATATGAAAAAATGTCTTAAAAAGTACTGTAACTTCTGAATTTTCAATAAAATATTATTTTGCTTGCAAAATATTGCCTTTTTAAAATAAATTTGTCTTTTAGAAGGTTAAATGACACAAATGTCATAAACTGCAAAGGGCACTAGTATATTCTACTGTAACATTTTAATCAGTCTTTGAGGTTAATTCCTTGTCATGTGACCTTCCACATTGGAAGCTGCTGTTATGCCCCTCTGAGATATAAAAACCGAAGTTGACTGAAAATGAAAGGTCATACTCAAAACAGTGACCTGAACTTCCTGCAGAGTAAATGCTGGGAGGGCAGTCTGCCAGTGCTGCAGCCATGCCATCATTTACCATTCTCTTAAGGTCAAGACTGTACGGTCACACTAATACGTTTTCCTTGCAGGATGCCAACCCCAAATCAAAGACCATAAAGGTATTTATACCTTGACAGCAATAGTTCTGCTCTTGTGAACTTAAGAAAAGGGCATCCCACAGTTCTTCAGAAGAGAAAGACTCTATACCTAAAGGTGCATTGGCAGCCTCATGTGTAATAGTGAACAGCTGAAAACAACCTAACTATTCAACACTAAGGAAATCATAAATTGTGATATTTTAGCCTACAGTAGAATAGAGATTACATTATTCTACTAATGTTGTACTGAAGATTAGTAATTTGGTAAAGAATAAATACAAAGAGTTAATTTTTTAACTGTAGCTCTATAAAAATATGCTTTTGGACCAAGACAGGAAGATAAGCAGGAAGTAAACCATGGTGCTGAGAGAAAGAGATGGGTTTTACATTTTACTGCTTTTAAGTGAGTAGTTAAAAGAAGGCAGTGAGAGAAATAGGATTTTGAGAGAGGAACGGAGTTTATAAAGCTTTAGTAGTAGTACATGCTTTTGTTAAAAAAAAAATAGAACGTAAAGACCAAAAAAAAAAAAAAATGAACCAAACAAAAATTACAGGGTGTGGATAGGAGTGGGTACATAAAAGAGATGTAAATTCAATGAAAAGACCTATAGAATACTTGTTGAAGGAAAAAAATATATGATCACTTTGTAAAATTAACTTTAGGGTATTTTTTAAAATATAAAAATTTAGTGTTTGTTCATAACAGATAAGCACATTCTCTCAAAATTTTATATCCAGATTGATGGAGCTCGCATTTCAAGGATCCACAGACCCAAGGGGAAAGAATTCTTGGAAGAGGTACATCTGTTTTTGAAGAATGGGTTTGGTTCAAAGTTTCCCCATGGAGTGGATTTGTTTGAAATAGTATGGAGGTCTTTGGTCGTTACCAAAGCCATGAAGTACAGGAGGACACAGTAGGAGACAATACAATGCTTCTCAAATGAGACCTAACATATTAATCTTGCCAAGGAATTTGGGACTAATTTCCCCATCCCCAGTCCTGGATCTAGATCTGGCATACAGGACGAGGATTGGACGCTGACCACCCAACCAGCACTGTGTGGAGAGGAAAGGTGCTGGGTGTGGGTCAAGGCTGAGCAGGTCTTGAGTAGAACAAGACAGTGCCGGAAAAAATTAGTGCAGAAGCAAGCTTCTTCGGATCATGGACCTATGGTGCCGTACATATTTTTGTAGCTTCAGCAGCTCGTAACACTCCACTAGGGCACAGAGTAGGTGCTCAAAACACTGAGCTGTGTCTCCCCTGTGGTAAATCTTTCCTCCTTCCCCAGCCTCAGCTGTGTGAAGACCACGGCCTCCCCCCCATCTCAGCTCCAGGTTCCAGCAGCACCACTGCAGCAGCAGCGCACCACACACCAGCTGGTTTTCACCGGCATGACCATTGTGCCTGCATGCTGAAATACTTTCTGCTGCCTCCCCCACTGATTCCTGGCCAAGCCCTGGTTATTCTTAAGATTCAGTGTTGGTGTGTCTTCTACCAGGAAGCCTTCCCGTTTATCCTCTCCACCCAGACGAGCTGTGCACTCTTTCCTTCACGCTAGAAAATGATCTTAGGTTTACTATCCCATTTTGCACACTGGGGTAATTCAGTTTCTGGGTCTGTCTCTCCATTAAATTGGGAGTTCTGTGAGCATGCCATATGTGTGTGTGTGTGTGTGTGTGCGCGCGCATGTATGTATGTGTGTGTGTAGGTGATTTTGTCAACTGTGTTCAGTACTAGAAGCCTATCACCAGGCACATTGGAGATGCTCAAAAAATATTTGTTGAATAAATGATAAGGAAAATCATTCATTTAACAGAATAAAAAAGAAAAGCCCATATCAGAGTTCTGGCATTTAATAAAATCTTTGAGTACAGGGGGGCCAAGTCATATTTTTGTACTGACTCTTCCAGCCCTGTGCATATTTATTGAATGATTGTGGCCAACTCTCTTTTTCACTTTGTATGTGAGCTCAGCAAGTGTCTTACAGAACATCCTCTGAATGAGTCAGGCCTTAAATACATATTCAGGAAACTCTGGTAATTGATGTAAAGTCCTTAAGAAGGAAAAGACTGAAAACCCTCCTTTTCAAACCTTTATGTCTTCATGCTTTATATAAGCAGATTGTTTTGTAGAAAAAAATCAGAAGTTATACTTTCTATTTATCATATAAAAAAATATATATGACCTAGAATGCAAGTGTACGTTTCTGCCTGAAAAGAAGTATGTGTCTAAAGTGTAATGTCTAGTCCTGATATCTGAGGGTATTTTCCCGAACTTTTGATGCTCGAGGGATCCTTGCTGGTAAGAGTCACACATGTAGGTGTTTGGAATCTTCTCACAGAGGTGAAGACTCTCCGGCTGTTCTGAGAAGCTCTCTCTGGGTTCAGTCACACCTGACTCTTTGCGACCTCATGAGTTGTAGCCTGCTGGGCTCCTCTGTCATAGAATTTTTCAGGCAAGAACACTGGAGAGGATTGCCACTTCCTACTCTAGATGAACTTCCCAACCCAGGGATCAAACCTGCATCTCTTGCATCTCCTGCATTGGCAGGTGGATTCTTTACCACTAGCGCCCCCTGGGAAGTCCTTTCTGAGAAGCTACCTCTTGTCAAAGTGCATCCATCACTCTATACGACAGAGATGGACCTCAGTGCAGGGCAAGATGGAGAACCTATCTGTGTGGAAAAAGTGACTGCCAAGATGATTATTGTGTAAGAATAGCTAGAAATGAAGTGAAATTAAGAAGAATAGAAATTATATCTGGAAATTGGAATTAGTTTAACTGAAAATTCACTTGCTCCAGTACATTGTGTTTAATGAGGCTTTGCCCAAGTGTATTATTAGCACATAAAGCAGAGAGTGCTCTGTGGCAATGAGTGACCATAGTCATACCTTTCAGTATAAAACATACGAATTTTGCCACTGGAAAAATACAAGAGACGTCAAATTATACTCCTCTTGGAAAAAAATGGATCTGGGTCATCTTTTTACTATATACTTCTAACTCTGGCCACCCAATGTTAATGACCAGTCAATACCTATATCAAAAAACACTGCCGGAAAACAGTATGGAGGTTTCTCCACAAAAACTCAAAACTGAACTACCATTATGACCCAGCAGTTCCACTCCTGGATCTATATCTGAAAAAAATGAAAACACTAATTCAAAAAGACATATGTACACATTGTTCATAGTATCATTATTTACAGTGCTACTGTGAACCTAAGTGTCCATCAACAGATGAATAGAAAGAGACGTGGTGTATATATATATACAATGGAATATTGTTCAGCCTTAAAAAAGAAGGAAATTCTGCCACTTGCAGCAACTGGAGACCAAACTAGTGGTTCCCAGTGGGAATAGGGAAGGGGTCAGGGGCAATATGGGGATAGGGGAGTAAGAGGTACAAACTATTAGGTATAAAATAAGCTACAAGGATACAGTGTACAACATGGGGGAATATAGCCAATATTTTGTAATCAACTGTAAATGGAATATAAGCTCTAAAAATTGTGAGTCACTATACTGTATATCTTTAACGTATACAATATTGTTCATCAACTATACTTTAATAAAATTACAAATTAACAAATTTACAAAAAGACCACTGCTGGCGGTGTGCCTCAGCAGTTCACTTTTCAGCCACTGCGGTGGAGTATGTACATGAAGGAAGTACTTTATGACTTAAGGATACTGTGATACAGAAAATCCAAACCACAGGAGAAGAGATGTTTTAATTTAAAGTTTATTTTGGAGCCATTGTGCAGACTAGTGATGTTGTACTCAATTCTAACAAGGGCCCAGATTCTCACAAGAATAGATTACTGGTCCCTAAATCTAAACCCATGTACTACTTGGTTTTCAGGGGTTAATTAACAATCTATGGTAACAGAGACTCCTTATTGCAATTTTATGTTTAAGGAAATAGTGAAAATTATAACTACCGTCAAATTGCAGCTATTGAATATCCACTTTTTGAGCACATTGTGCCAAGAAATGGGCAGTGAATGTAAAACACTGCTTTTCATCGCTGAGGAATGCTGGCTGGCAGAGAGAAATGTGCTCCTAGAAGCTGTAAAAGCAGGGATGGGACATTCCTTCATGAAATTAATAATGTCAATAAACACCATTCCTATCATTTCAAATGCACAGTGCATCTCAGCAATATCTTCAATTACCTTAACAATCCTGAACTCACCACAGGAGAAACAAACTTTTGCCAGTTTTCCATGGTGAGGATAAGGTGTCAGAATTAAAACAAGACAAGACAAAACAAAACAAGCGAGGGTAAAAATGCTCCAGTCACTAGGAAATTGATTTATTCCCAATATTTGATGATTTTCTTTCTCATTAGAGAAAATAACACAGTGAAATCTTGAGTATGCTTAAAAGCCACATCAAAATGCAGCAATAAAATGGAAACAATTGCTTGACAGAATGAAATGTAACCAGGGTAGATTGAGAATTCGTTTGTCACTGTCCTCAAGTAAACTCAAACTGCCATGTTTCGATTTAATTGTGGACATAGAGTTTTCAAGGTACTACTTATTAAATCTCTCCATTAATTTCAGGTCCATGGTTGACTTGAATGGACTTCCCCAGCAGCTCAGCAGTAAAGAATCCACCTGCCAATTCAGGAGACATGGGTTCTATCCCTGGGTAGGGAAGATGCCCTAGAGAAGGAAATGGAAATCCACTTCAGTATTCTTGCCTGGGAAATCCCATAGAGAGAGGAGCCTGAAGGGCTATAGTCCATGGGGTCGCAAAAGAGTCAGACACAACTGAGTGACTAAACAACAAACAATATTTGACTCGAATATCCAGATTTACCAGATGGAGTCATCAAACACTTAAATTCCCAATCATCTATAACTGTCATTTTAGCCTCTAATTTAGTAGCAGTAAGAGACAGGAAAGAAGCACAATGCTTGTAGAACCTAATGCGTGAATTATTGAGTCAAAAGTGAAAAAGGTTAGCAATGAGATCATGTCTCTTCCACAGACATGAAACAATTATTTTTGCCATTAGTATTATGTTCCATTTTTATAACTTAAGTACTTATTGTGTCTCTTTCTATTCACTTAAAATAAATGGTCCATGAGAACAAAGAGTAAACCATAGGGTGGTTTGGGAATAACAAACATCTGAGAAATGCTAGTGAGAGATAGCTGATGGAAGGAATGGCTGAGGGAATTCTGTAGGCTACTCAAGAGCTGATGGTAATGAAAGTACACCCCCAAGTGACTTATCCTGGTTGTGACCATGGAAAAATGGGAATAAGTGCTGAAAACTGGTGGAGAAAGAAATGGCAACCCACTCTGGTATTCTTGCCTGGGAAATCCCATGGACAGAGGCGCCTGGCAGGCTGTGGTCCATGGGGTTGCAAAGAGTCAGACACAACTGAAGTGACTTAGTACAGCATAGCACAGCTGAAAACTTGTGTGAATCCTGAGATTTGCATTTGATGAAGACAGTTAATATGGGAATAATGGAATCTTTTGAAATTCTTAAAATACAAGTTTTGGAAATGATCGCATTAGTGTGAACTGATTGCATCATTAGTCACCATTTTTCGATAAAAATTGATATACACTGATAGAATGACAGTAGATCAGAAACCCTTTAAATCTACCAAGTGATGCAAACAATTTTTCCTCCTGACAAGAAGATTCATTTGCCAAAATTTCAACCCAACTAGCCTCTTGTACGGTATTCTGTGCAGTATAGAATAGGCCCTTGCATCTTGCGCGATATTCTGGACATCTTCTCTCTGTGATTATTGCAATAAAGCTCATTGAGCTTTGGGAACAAAGAAAGGCAAAAGAACAAATATTTCTGGTATCCACACACTGTATTAGTTTTATGTCTAGAAACATTGTCACAGCAAAAAGAAAGAGGAGAGAAATTGCCTAGATCCAAATCTCATTATCATCCTTCAATTTAGCCCCATTTTCAAATTTTATGAACTCAATGAAATCACATCATAATAGGTGTAGCTGGTAGGAAAAAATTGCTCTAAATATGTCAGACAAATAATATAGCTGCTGTAACAAATCACCCCTATAGTCTTAGCGATCTTGCGGAGAGAGTAGTTGAGCGGTCCTGAAGAGGGATTTTAGTTCTCTACACAGGAATTGAACGTGGGTAACCTGGATGAAAGCCAAGAATCCTAGCCACTAAACCGCCAAGGGCTAAAGACTAGAAGCTAAGTGGCCTTGAACATTCTTCAAAGAATGTTTCAAGGAGGCAAAGTCTGTGAAAACAACTACAAATTTTAGAGACTTTAGAGACACATAGCAAAACATGTGGGTGAGTACACAGAGAAACACCCACTGCTGGGCATACACACTGAGGAAACCAGAATTGAAAGAGACACGTGTATCCCAATGTTCATCACAGCACTGTTTATAATAGCCAGGACATGGAAGCAGCCTAGATACCCATCAACAGACGAATGGATAAGGCAGCTGTGGTACATATACACAATGGAATATTACTCAGCCATTAAAAAGAATACATTCGAATCAGTTCTAATGAGGTGGATGAAACTGGAGCCTATTATACAGTGAAGTAAGCCAGAAAGAAAAACACCAATACAGTATACTAACACGTATATATGGTATTTAGTTAATCAGTAAAGATAACCCTGTATGCAAGACATTAAAAGAGACACATAAATAGAACAGTATTATGGACTCTATGGGAGAGGGCGAGGGCAGGAAGATACGGGAGAATGGCATTGAAGCATATAAATTATCATATGTGAAACGAATCGCCAGTCCAGTTTCAATGCATTACACAGGGTGCTTGGGGCTGGTGCACCGGGATGACCTGGAGGGATGGGATGGGAAGGGAGGTGGGAGGGGAGTTCTGGAAGGGGAAAACATGTACACCCATGGTGGATTCATGGCAATGTATGGCAAAACAAATGCAATATTGTAAAGTTAAAAAATAGATAAATAAACTAATTTAAAATTAAAAAAAAAATAAAATAAAATTGAAACAAGGCAGAAATGTGCACCCATGAGGAGTGTGGGCATCCTGAGGTGACTTAGTCACTCACTAGGACAGTTCTTTGAGGTCTGTGTTTATTTTTGGCCCTGCTTCTTTCCTCCCACCTGACTGGTCCTAGGACTCTCCCCAAGATGTGCTCGCCACATTTTGCTAAGACAGCTTCCAGCCCTGAGGCCTGGACATACCCTGTCGGGGTATGTCCATGTGTATTATGGGCTGGCACCCCCTCTCTTTTGACCCCCAAGGAACCTTCCTGCACACTTGCAGATTGGGAAGTTTTCCTGCGGTGGGCACTTGATCGCTTCACCTCAGCCGAGCTCAGCTTTTGCCACAAGCTTTGTCCTCAGAGTGTCTGGGTGAGAACAAGTCTCAATTTTACTCAATTTGACAAATATCAGCTGTCCAGCCCAGGGGCCCATCTGTCTCCTACCTCACTAGTCACGTATCACAGCAAAATTTTCCTTCTTGACCAGGTCACAGTGTGCTATATATTGAGGCTGCCTCTCCCCATGTGGGGATTCAGTGATAGCCACCTGTCTGCGTCTTCTGTCACTGCTACAAGGTTGCCATGGAAGAGAAAGAGCCAGCACGGGAGACCTTTTGTGGTGTTCTGTGGCCAGACCTGGAAGAGCATTGCAAAACTTCTGCCTGCCTCCCAGTGCCTGAACCCTCACCATACAGCCTGGGTTACCAGTTCCAAGAGGGGCAGGGAAGGAGTCGTCCTGTACGCCCAGAAAGAGGGAGTGGGATTGGCAATCACGTGGGAAGTCTCAGGTGGTGATGGTAATAAGAAATACTACTTTACACCAAAGGTAATAACGCTATTAAGATCCAAAAAGCATATACATTTTAAACATAAAGCACAATACTCCAAAGAAATTTTGAGCTGAAGGGTTTTGATGGAGTTAAACTATGGACTCCTGAGAAAACACATTCACACACTGATATCTCAAAGAGATATCTCACACAAGAGATATCACACAAGAGATATCTCACTAAAGAGGTTTGAAAAGCTGGTAGCAATGCCCTCAGACTGAGCTAGCCACACTTTTTCATCTTCATCTTGGTGATTGGCATCAGAAAGCCAGGATCAAGTAGTACACAATCTGCACACTTAGCACAAAGCTCCCTCTCACATCTTCCCTCCAGTTCAGTTCAGTTCAGTCGCTCAGTCATGTCTGACTCTTCACGACCCCATGGACTGCAGCATGCCAGGCCTCCCTGTCCTTCACCGACTCCCGGAGTTTACTCAAACTCCTGTCCATTGAGTCGGTGACACCATCCAACCATCTCATCCTCTGTTGTCCCTTTCTCCTCCCGCCTTCAATCTTTCCCAGCATCAGAGTCTTTTCAAATGAGTCAGTTCTTTGCATCAGGTGGCCAAAGTATTGGAGTATTCCCCCCAGCCACTCTCTTAATGGAGATAACCATTAAGGGAAGGAAAGATGGAAACAACTGAGGTGCTGATCTTATTAGCACTGTGATCTGAGCCAAGAGTCCTCAACATGGGAAGCTGAAAGGAGATGACTGAGGATTAACTGCTGTTGTAAAAAGGGTGGAAGGAATCTAGTCTGTTCAGATTTTAAGATTAAAAATCAAAAAGGGGAAACTTCACAATGGAGAGGGATATGGAATGGTGCTTCATGTGTGTCCACTTCAGAAATTTGCATGTGATTTTGTCTTCAAAATAATCGCTCTCTCTCTCTCAAAGTTTCTCAATTGTGTCCAACTCTTTGTGATCCCATGGACTGTAGCTGTACTAGCTCCTCTGTCCATGGGGTTCTCCTGGCAAGAATACTGGAGTGGGTAGGCATTCCCTTCTCCAGAGGATCTTCTCGACCCAAGGATTGAACCCAAGTCTTTCTCATTGCAGGCAGATTCTTTACCGTCTGAGCCACTAGGAAGCCCCAAAATAATGGTTAGAACTAAATAGGCATCGTACAAGGAATGCAGTCATGAAAAAAGTTTAAAAGTCCCTCCTGCAGATGAACCTGTTTGAAGGACAGGAAGAGAGGCACAGACGCAGAGAACAGACATGTGGACATGGGGAGAAGGGTAGGGCAGGATGAACTGGGAGAACATCACGAACATACATACACCACTGTGTGTAACACGGTCAGCTAGTGGGGAGCTGATACATAGCACAGGGAGCTCAGCTCGGTGCTCTCTGATGACCTAGAGGGGTGGGGCGGGGGTTCCAGAGGGAGGGGATATACGTACACATACAGCTGATTCACTTTGTTGTATGGCAGAAACTAACACAGCATTGTAAAGCAATTATATGGCAAAAAAAATGATATTCACAAAGCTATTAGCAATATCTCTAGAAAAAATAAACAAAAAACCAAGTTATTCCAAAGAAATCCACATTCCCTTTCTCCTGAACTTATATACGTATTGGCAGAGCATTTGAGCAACCATGATAAAGATTGCATTTTCCAGCAAAAAGCAAAACAGAACAGTCCCTTCTGAACACAGCAAAGTGTCAATAAACATTTGATGAATTCTCAAACAGCCGAAAAATGGTATTGAAGTACTGACAGCTCCTGAATATAGCACCCTATCATTTTTTCATTAAAAAGATAAAGTCAGTAATTAGACTGAGTGTTTTGAGAATTAATTTTCCAGAATTACAATAACATTAAACGTGTAATCATTACATAACTCTAAGTAAATAGTTATAAGTTTCATGTTGTTAAGTAAAAAGCGTGATTTAATGTAGTTGGAATGCACACATCTGGAGATAACAGCAATGAAATGAATCAAACTCTTATAATAGAGTGCAAAACCCACCCAGTCACAGATTAACCCTGTGTGATTTGCAATTATTTTCTCCCAGAGTGTAGCTTGCCTTTTTGTCCTTTTCACAGGGTATTTTGCAAAACAAAGATTTTAATTTTGATAAAGTCTCATTGATATACTTTTGATTTTATAGATCACAATTTTGGTTTCAAGTCTAAGGACTCTTTGCCTCGATCCAGATCCTAAGGATTTTCTTTTTTGTTTAAAACAAATTTTACATCCTTACCTTTTACATTTAAGTTCATGATCCATTCTGAGAGAATTTTTGTTTAAGGTATGACACTTAGGTCAAGATTCATTTTCCTCTGTAGATGACCATTGCTCCAGCATCATATAATGAAAAGGCTATCTTCCCTTCACTGAATTTGTACCTTTGTTTGGTGATATTTGTGGGTCTGAGTTCTTTAACCCATTCCACTAATCCATGAGTTTATTCCTCCATTAATATCACTCTGTTCTGATTATTGTAACTATAGAATAAGTGTTGACATTTGGTAGACTGATTTCTACTACTTTATTCTTCATTTTCAAAATTGTTTTAGCTATTATAGTTCCTTTACTTTTCTATATAAATTTTAGGATCATCTTATCTGTATCCACTAAAAACCTTTTAGTAGGTTTTTAGCTTAGTTATTTGCTTACAACTTTAAAAACAACAAATGTGAGAAGTCACTGTGTGACCATTTTATGTTCACCTCAATTATGTTCTGGAGGGTTCTGGTTTTCAGCCTGTGGTTTTCAAGCTTGGTAGCTGTCATTATTTAATGTAAACATCATCTTTGAGGGGCACAGAATGACACTATCAGAAAGAGATGGAAGTTCTCATGTTCCCTTCCACCAGCTTGTCACCCACAAGAATTTGCCTCACTTGGTATCTTGAGTATAGTGCTATTTAACCCCTTGGTTTGGCATCTTGCTCCTTACTTCTAACCTGCTGCTCTGTGGTACTATTAGACTCCACTAATGGAAGTCCAGTACAGAGAATAAAATAATCTAGGAATTATTCCAACCACTTTTGACAGCCACTTTGCCAATGATAGCTGAGAGCTGCCACCCAAAGATCACCATCTAAAGATTGTTCACAATAGGGCTCAGCAAGACTTTGGGGCACTTGACTTCATAAATGGCACTTAGACTATTTTATGTAAGGGCCTTGAGCATCTCCGAATTTGGGTATTAGAGTTGGGGGAGACCTGGAACCAATCCCTCACAGATAAGAAGGGACAACTGGATATATTATATTTCATCACTTCTTTGTGGAGGGCAGTGACACTGAACAGTTAGGGATCAAATTAATTATCATCCTATGACATTATTCAGCTTTAATGGGAATAGCTCTTGGCATTTTTCAAAAGTCAGACAATGAAGCGGTAACTTCTTTAGGTGATTATGTGAATGCTTCCAGGTTGTTCCACTCTTTTAAAAATGTCAAGAGACACAAGAAAGGAGACAAGCTCAAATTGGAGCAGATCAGATATAAAGAAGATGTTCCCAAGAGTGTAATAAGCATAGAAATGTTTTACTGAAAGATGGAGTGGATTATCTTGAGACATCTGCAAAAAGGTTTAGATTTCAGCCTGTAGCAAGAGAAATTGATTAAATTACTCTGGAAGTCTTCAAGAGTTTTCATTATTAAGGAAATTCTGAATCAAAAATCACATCCTTAAAGACATATGTCTAAAATCTGTTTGGTTTTAATAAAGCAAGACCAAACAATTCCAAATCTCTCTGAATTTGAGGATTACTTAGAAAATTAAGATTTTGGTATAAATTTAGTAAGTTAACTTAGGTTAATATTGACAATTCAAATTATATTGCTGATTAAGACCTCCAAAGAATAGTTGGCTTTGCAATGAGAATTGCAATGTTAATTTGATATAGCTGAAGTATGTTGGACACACACATACACACACCATGCATACATGAATTGCAGATGCATGTGTGTTACTCATATGTCATAAAATTATTCTGAAAAGTTTATTTAAATAAATTTCATTTAAAAAATTAAATGAAAACTTCTAAAGAATAAATTTATTATTTAAGTTACATGTTTAGAGATATAAAAGCAAACCATCTGACACCCAACTATAAACACAAAAAACCCTCAAAAGTTGTACAATAAACAACATGCTATAATTGCTGAAATCCCAACACTATGGATTTAACTGAATTCAATTTCACAGACATTGAAGGAGCATCTCCCAAGTGTTGATCCTGTGTTAAGCACAAGAACTTCATTTCATGATGTTGGACCAAGCGTACATTGGGCTGTCCTCTGCCATCAGACCCCTTTGAAATAACAGTCAAGAGATACAAAGGGAATAAAGGCATTGTAGTAAAGAGAACTGCAGGAGAGTCATAAACAACTGAAAGATTCTTGAACTCCAGGGCCTTGCTTCAGATGTGTAAAATCCACCATCTGTTAAACCACTGATGTCTCTGTTGCTGACTCTAGGTCCTTTTCTTTGATCATGAAGCTGAGCAAGTCCAGGTCTTGTAGGCCTGTGGGATCCTACCCAACATGCTCTCAGGGGAAGCTAAACAGGCAGATGATGTGGTGCTAGTTGGCACTCTTTTTTAAAATACTTAATTTTATTGAAATATAATTGATTAACAATGTTGTATTAGTTTCAGGTATACAGCAAAGTGATTCAGTTATACATGTACATATATTCATTCTATTTTAGATTCTTTTCTCATATAGGTTATCACAGAATATTGAATGGATTTCCCTGTGCTATATAGTAAGCCTTTTCTAAGAATTTATATTATATATACTAGTATACAAGTGTTTATCCCAAGCTCCTGGTTTATCCCTCCCTCCATATTGTCCCTTTAGTAAGAATAAGCTTGTTTTTCATATTTGTAAGCCTGCTTCTGTTTTGTAAATAAGCCCACTTGTATATTTTTAATATTAGATTCCATATATGGGTGATATTATGATATTTGTCTTTCTCTGTGTGACTTACTTCACTTGGTATGATAATCTCTAGGTCCATCTATATTGCTGCAAATGGTATTATTTTATTATTTTATACAGGCTAAGTAATATTCCTCTCGCTCTCTCTCTATGTATATATATATATATATATATATATATATATACACACCACATTTTCTTTATCTATTCCTCTGTCAATGGACATTTAGGTTTCTTCCATGTCTTGGCTATTGTAAATAGTGCTACAATGAACAGTGAGGTGCATATATCCTTTAGGATTATTGTATTCTCCAGATATATGCCCAAGAGTAGGACTGCTGAATCACATGGTAGTTCTCAGTTTTTCAGGAACCTCCTTTCTGTCCATACATTCCCACCAACAGTGTAAGAGGGTACCTGTTTTTCCACATCCTCTCTAGCATTTATCTTTCATAGATTTTTTGACACTTACCAATACAGAAATCAGATTGATTATATTCTTTGCAGCCAAAGATGGAGAAAGCTCTATACAGTCAGCAAAAACAAGACCAGGAGCTGACTGCGGCTCAGATCATGAACTACTTATTGCCAAATTCAGACTTAAATTGAAGAAAGTAGGGAAAACCACTAGACCATTCAGATATGACCTAAATCAAATCCCTTATGATTATGCAGTGGAAGTGAGAAATAGATTTAAGGGACTAGATCTGATAGACAGAGTGCCTGATGAACTATGGATGGAGGTTCATGACATTGTACAGGAGACAGGGATCAAGACCATCCCCATGGAAAAGAATCCAAAAAAGCAAAATGGCTGTTTGAGGAGGCCTTACAAATAGCTATGAAAAGAAGAGAAGCAAAAGGCAAAGGAGAAATGGAAAGATACACCCATCTGAATGCAGAGTTCCAAAGAATAGCAAGGACAGATAAGAAAGCCTTCCTCAGTGATCAATGCAAAGAAATAGAGGAAAACAATAGAATGGGAAAGACTAGAGATATCGTCAGAAAATTAGAGATACCAAGGGAACTTTTCATGCAAAGATGGACACAATAAAAGACAGGAGTGGTATTGACCTAACAGAAGCAGAAGATATTAAGAAGAGGTGGCAAGAGTACACAGAAGAACTATACAAAAAAGTTCTTCAAGACACAGATAATCACGATGGTGTGATCACTCACCTAGAGCCAGACATCTCGGACTGTGAAGTGAAGTCGGCCTTAGGGAAGCATCACTATGAACAAAACTAGTGGAGGTGATGGAATTCCAGCTGAGCTATCCCAAATCCTAAAAGATGATGCTGTGAAACTGCTGCGTTCAATATACCAGCAAATATGGAAAACTCAGCAGTGGCCACAGGACTGGAAAAGGTCAGTTTTCATTCCAATCCCAAAGAAAGGCAATGCCAAACAATGCTCAGACTACTGCACAATTGCACTCATTTCTCTTGGTAGCAAATAATGCCCACAATTCTCCAAGCCAGGCTTCAACAGTACGTGAACCCTGAACTTCCAGATGTTCAAGCTGGATTTAGAAAAGGCAGAGGCACTAGAGATCAAATTACCAACATCTGTTGGATCATTGAAAAAGCAAGAGAGTTTCAGAAAAACATCTACTTCTGCTTTATTGACTATGCCAAAGCCTTTGACTGTGTGGATCACAACAAACCAGAAAATTCTTCAAGAGATGGTAATACCAGACCACCTGACCTGCCTCCTGAGAAATCTGTATGCAGGTCAAGAAGCAACAGTTAGAACTGGACATGAAACAACAGACTGGTTCCAAATCGGGAAAGGAGTACATCAAGGATGTATATTGTCACCCTGCTTATTTAACTTATATGTAAAGTACATCAAGAGAAACGCTGGGCTGGATGAAGCACAAGCTGGAATCAAGATTACCGGGAGAAATACCAATAACCTCAGATACGCAGATGACACCACTCTTATGGCAGAAAGTGAAGAAGAATTAAAGAGCCTCTTGATGAAAGTGAAAAAGGAGAGTGAAAAAATTGGCTTAAAGCTCAACATTCAGAAAACTAAGATCATGGCATCTGGTCCCATTACTTCATGGCAGATAGATGGGGAAACAGTGGAAACAGTGGCTGACTTTATTCTTCTGGGCTCCCAAATCACCGCAGATGGTGATTGCAGCCATGAAATTAAAAGACGCTTACTCCTTGGAAGGAAAGTTATGACCAACCTAGACAGCATATTGAAAAGCAGAGACATTACTTTGCCAACAAAGGTCCGTCTAGTCAAGGCTATGGTTTTTCCAGTAGTCATGTATGGATGTGACAGTTGGACTCTGAAGAAAGCTGAGTGCTGAAGAGTTGATGCTTTTGAACTGTGGTGTTGGAGAAGATTCTTGAGAGTCCCTCGGACTGCAAGGAGATCCAACCAGTCCATCCTAAAGGAAATTAGTCCTGGATGTTCATTGGAAGGACTGATGCTGAAGGTGAAACTCCAATAATTTGGCCACCTGATGCGAAGAGCTGACTCATTTGAAAAGACCCTGATGCTGGGAAAGATTGAGGGCAGGAGGAGAAGGGGAGAAGGGGACAACAGAGGATGAGATGGTTGGATGGCATTACCGACTCAATGGACATGAGTTTGGGTGTTTTCCGGGAATTGGTGATGGACAGGCCTGGTGAGGCCTGGCATGCTGCGGTTCATGGGGTCTCAAAGAGCCGGACACGACTGAGCAACTGAACTGAACTGAACTGGGCCTTCAACCTTTTATTGAGAGGATATCCAGTTACCTCTTGCCCATTTCAAAGTCTTAGATTTTTCTCTTTAATGATAAAATCTACAGTTTAGCCTTAGGACACTTAAGGAAGGCAGACTAAAGAACATATTTGCTGATGAAAAAGAGGAAGAAATCACATCTCTTTTATGTCTTGTGCTCAGTGTTTTTAACAAATAAAAATTAATAAAGCAAACAAAAATATCAATAACTGTGAGGAAGAAGTTGTAAATACTAATACTAACTTCACTTTAGTTATCCAAAATACAAATTAAAGAAATGCAATAACTAGTAACTAAATGCAAAATAGAAACTCATGTGCTTTGCTTATGGACAAAGTACATAAGCTCCATCAAATGAAAATAGAGATTTTTTTTTTAAAGATGTGAAATTATTCCAATCAATTCTTTTTCTCTTTAATGAAAGAACATGTATTCCCATGTTAGTAAGTCAAGCCACAGAAGTCTAGGAAGATGAAGTGGGAACATGGTTTGTTCTTCTTTAATGTAAACAGCCTATATGTCACATTCAAAGGTGTCTGAAAGAAATTTCCTTGAACTATTGACATTTGGTTGACTTATTTGATTTAAGATTAATTTATTCTCTTGTCTACAGGTTTGATGCATTTTAATTTTCAAACAATAGTTTGTTTAGCAAGCTTTAATTATATATTCTTAAAGAAAATTGTTGTTCAGTCATGTCCAACTCTTTGAAACTCCATGAACTACAGCCAGCCAGGTTCCTTTGTCCACAGAATTCTCCAAGCAAGAATACTGGAGTGGGTAGCCATTCCCTTCTCCAGGGGATCTTCCCAACTCTGGGATAGAAACTGTGTGTCTTGCATCTCCTGAAGTGCAGGCAGATTCTTTACCATCTGAGCCACCAGGGCAGCCCCTTACTAAGTGCCTAAAACCACACTAAGTAGTTTTATCTTCTATCATCCAACACTATGAAAAATACTATAATTAAATCAAATTGTAATCAGATCTTCCTTAGAGTTCAACCATAAGTGAAAAGTTAAGATCAAAGCAAAACTGCTGAACTGAACTGGTAGGAAAGTGAAGGGGATAAGACAGCACTGGAAAATTGTCACTGCTTGCACTTGGATTTCCAAAGACATCAAGAGCTAAGCAGTATACTCTCCTGAGGCACATTTACACCCCAATACAGATTCACAAACCTCACAGAATTCTGTGTAGAGTTCACACAAATATGATGCTCATTCACTTTTCTATAATTGTGCCAAAACAGAATTCTAAACCTTGTCACATTAATTTCCACTACCTGAATCTCATCCCTAGCCCCTCCTTCCCTACTAGACAGAGTTCTTTCGAGGACAATATATGTGTCTTGTACTTATGTAGGCACCATATGCATGTTCTTAGCACCTAGAGTGGCTAGCATAGAGTAGGTACATGAAAGGTTTGTGGACAGGTTAAAAAAATGAAGAAATAATAAGTTGAAGAAAAAACAGAAACAATTAGAGATTTTTCTGAGTTATCAAAAAACCTGTGGGATCTGATGCCATCTCTTGATAGTGTCAGACCTGGATTGAATTATGGGACACCCTGTTGGCATCTAGGAATTGTTGAGTGTGTGGGAACCCTCCCCCCGCAACACACGTATGTTTTGGAGCTGGGTACTAGAATTATATTAGCAGGACTTCCCAGGTGGCCCAGTGGTAAAAAATTTCCCTGCCAATGCAGGAGACATGGGTTCGACCTCTGGGTTGGGAAGATCCCCTGCAGAAGGAAATGGCAACCCACTCCAATATTCTTGCCTGGGAAATCCCATGGACAGAGAAGCCTGGTGGGCCACAGTCCATGGAGTCACAAGAGTCAGACACAGCTTAGCAACCACACAGCAGCAGCAGCCTCAGACAGTCTGTCCACAGGGAGATAAAACCTAATTAGGCTGGCAAAAAAACACCTTCCTAGATGATCTTCCTTGCCATAAATTGATATACTATGCCCTGCATTTACATGCCAGTATTTATAAAACAGCTTTGTTAGTGTAATGGAGCAAAACTTGTCATCCAAAAATATCTCTTTGGCATGTGGATTATTTTCAGTTAAAAACAATCAAGGCCTAAAAGACTCAAGATGAAACTTTATCATTCTCCCTAAATGTCTAAAAGAATTTAGAGAGAGGGCCTGTTTCAGCACCTGAAAAGAATATGGGCCAGTTGTGGTGGGGGAAGCTTTGCCTCTCCCCCTTTTTTTAAATCAGTCATTGAATTTAGGTTCTCATTTTCCCTGTAAGAGCAAAAGGTTTTTTCAAGTCTTTTAGCCACCAGTGAAACGATCAGGTGTCTGACAGATAGGAGTCTGTCATCAAAAGTAAATTCAGTTGGAAATTCCCTAGTCATCCAGTGGTTAAGAACCCACCTGTCTATGCAAGGGACACAGTTTGGCTCCCTGCTGTAGGAAGATTCCATATGCTGTGAGGCAACTAAGCCCATGCACCAGATCTCCTGAGCCTGTGCTCCAGAGCTGTGCTCCCCAGCGAGAGAAGCTGCCACAGTGAGAAGCCGGTCCTCGACCCTAATGAAGAGGATCCCCTTCTCACTGCAGCTAGAGAAAGCCCACAGGCAGCAATGAAGACCCACAGCATCCAGAAATAAAATAAGTGTTTAAAAATAAAAATTAAAAAAAAATATACAGTTCTACGAAGCGGCTCAAGATATGAATCAAACTGAAAACAGGAAGGCAGGGGATTGAAATATTATTGTAAGAGCCTTTCTCACCCCCAACTGTGAGTCACTCCATGGGCTGAAGGAAAGGAGGGCAGGAGGCCGGGCTACCATCTGCATGAAGCCACGGCTGGATCGGATCAGATATGGTTCTGACAGTGCCCCATTGTCTTTGCCTGGCCCAGCAAACATTTATCTGCCAAACATTTACTTTTCCACCTCCATGTTAATTGCCTTCCTCCTCTTTGAGGTCCCAAACCACAATCCCCACCATTCTCTTTGGCCTTTAGCTGAAGATGGTATTTAAGGTGAGATCGTCAGCGATTTTGGTAAGTTATTCAGTTTTCCTCGGTCTCTTCCAGGTATACATATTATTAAACTTTTGGGTGATTTTCTCCTGCTAACCTGTCTCACGTCAACTTAATTCTTAGGCCAGTCAGAAGAACTTACAATGGTAGAGGTAAATTTCTTCTTCCCTGATACTAGCATGTATCAGCATCTCAAGTTTAATCAGCTCTCAGACCCCATCCAGAGAGAGCCTGACCCTCGTGAAGGTGGGTGCCCCTAGAGACACCTGGCAGGCCTGGCACTTTGGGGCCTCTCCTGGAAGCAGTTGGAATTCCTAATGCTTCTCCTTTATGGTCTGTGAATAGCAGCAAATGGCCATTATGAAAGCACAAGAGATCATGCAAGGAGTGGTAGATGTAACGGAGCCAGGGACAGGTCTTTGGGCACATCAGAGGGGCAATCAAAAAACAAAAAGGAGCTCAAACAGACAGAGCTGAAAGCTGCATTTGGACAGTGGAGAATTTCTAGAAGAAAGCGGCCAGCAGTCTAACATTATAGGAGGTCAAGTGCGATGAAGGTTGAGCAGAGGCCACTGGCTTTAGCACCTGATTGTTACTCATTAGGAAGCATAGTGCTTTGAGCATGGTGAGGATGAAAGTGAGTGAAGAGTAAAGCAGTGTTACTGCATCTAGGGGCGTCCTTCACGGAAGCTGGCTGGGAAGGAAAATAAGATAGGTGAGGTGGAAACTAGAGGAGGGTGGAGAAGTTTCCCTGGACCTTTAGGTTCTCCCCTAATTGCTGTCAGAAGGAAGAGCTTGTCTGGGCTGCAGCTCTCACGAGCCTCCAAGTCTTCTTCTTCCTGGGGTTGGGGTGGGAACTGTCTCTTCACCACTCTTGCAGCACTGGGAGGGCATGCACAGCTCCAGTGTGGGTTTTAGATGAGCTCTTCTTTGTTCCCTGTTTGCTCACTTAGGAATATAGTTGCCCCCCACCTTTTTTTTGGTTTGCCTGTGCCAGTCTTCATTGTGGCATGCAGGATCTTAGTTGTTGCATGTGGGATCTAGTTCTCTGACTAGGGATCATACCCAGGCCCCCTGCATTGGGAGCTCAGAGTCTTAGCCACTGGACCACCAGGGAAATCCCCCAATATAGTTGCCTTTTGAACCAACTGAAACCATTTGTTGCTTAAGGTAACAGGTCTCCTGACAGTAGTTTCTTTTATCAGGAGCCTGTGACTAGTTCTGGGTGCCTTGGTCAGAAAGGCTGGGGTTCTGCAGCCCTGCCTTCACTTGGTTCCTCTGTGTCAATCCTTGTCTCCCTGTGCTTATAGCCAGTAGGCATCTTCTCTGTTGATTAGGGACAGTGTCAATCAGGAGCTGACTTTGGGCCAATGGCCATAGGTTTGGATTCCTCTCTTGGGTGGGTGACAGGGCAGCACCCTGGTACATGATGTAATGAGCTTTAGTGACAAAGAGAGCTGTAAGCATGACAACTCTCTCTTTTTTCCTGGACACCATTTAAAGTTTATTTTCAAATGTCTGTCTTTAACATGATCTCAAGGGCCTGTGAAGAGTACAAAGAAGAAATGAAAACTTACACCCACACAAAATCTTTTACATGGGTGTCCATAGCAGCATTATTCATAAGAGCCCCAAGATGGAAACAATCCACATGTCTATCAACTGATGAATGGGTAAATAAGATGTGATACAGCTGGTTCTCTGTATTCTTGGATGTGACTCCTTAGAAGGCTGGCTAAGGGAGTTGAACATGGATTTTTGTGGGGGTTCCTGGAGCCAATCCCCTGCAGATACCAAGTGACAACTGTATAACCCTATGATGTAGAATATTACTTAGAAATAAAAAAGAATGAATTACTGAAGCGTGATACTTACAAGGATGAACCTTGAAAGTAAGTGTGCTAAGTAAAAGAAGTCATTCACCAAAAGTCACATATTCTATGATTTCATTCATATAAAATGTCCAGAAAACGCAAATTCACAGAAAAAGGAAGTTGATTGACTGTTGCCTACACCTGTGGGGATTCAAGTGTTGGGGAGTGGATAATGATGAAAGTTTAGGGTTTTCTTTTTGGGGTAATGCAAATTTTTTTTTTGCAAATGTTCTAAAGATGACTGTAGTAATGGTTGCACAACTCTGTGGATATACTGATAGCCTTTGAATCCTACACTTTAAATGGGTGAATTGGATGGTATGTGAATTATATCTCAACAAAGCTGTTGGTAAAAATGCCAGTGGAGAGGCCTCCCAGATACCTTAATTTTGGCCTGCAGTAGCTGAGGAGTCCCAGGATGTGAGCCTTTCTGGGGAACCCTATCCATGATAGCAGGCAACTCTGCTGGTTGTAAAATCTAAGATGAGTTACTTCACTTCTCTGAGTGTGTTTTCTTCTTTGTGATCTGGGGATGAGAATAATACTGTCCTTATGATAACATAATACATGTTATTTACAATGCCTGGAAGGTGGAAAGATTTGGGTAAATGTAGGCTAGCACTATTATCAGGGAAATGAAGATAATAATACAGATCTCACAAGGTTGCTCTGATCCCAAAATGAGTTAATGTGATGAAATTACCTAACACTGTGCCTGGAACATCAACAGTGATCAATAAATGGTAGATAGGGAGGGGAGGTTATCATTGGGATTGTTGCTGTTATGATTTTAGTGTGATTCAGGACCAGGAAGGGGGAAGGATGGGGAAAGAATTTGAAAATCTCAGTCCTCACATGCACACACAATTTTTATTTTTTATTTTAATTTTTTAAAATTAATCTATTTATTTTAGTTGGAGGCTAATTACTTTACAATATTGTAGTGGTTTTTGCCATACATTGATATGAAGCAGCCATGTGTTTACATGTGTTCCCCATCCCGAACCCCCCTCCCACCTCCCTTCCCATCCCATCCCTCTGGGTCATCTCATTGCACCAGCCCTGAACACGATTTTTAAAATTAGCAAAGAACCTAGGTTGTCTTTGGTTTTAAATTAGGGCTCCAGCATCATCCAGCCCGCAGGGTCGTGGTCTATGGTTCTTCCTGGCTGCTTCAGGCAGGGTGAAGGAGCTTCAGCGCTGAAGGTTCTTCCTGTCCTAAGAGGTGCCAGGCAGGAGCAGGGAGATGGAGGGCTGACAGGGACCCTCCCTGACCTCTCTGGCTCCCTCTGCACAAGACAGACCAGTAGAACTGCTCTGCAGACCACGGGGAATTCAGGGTGCCCTTGGGTAGACCTGCTCAGAGTGGCTTTGAACTTGACTGAGTAGCTCTCCAAGGTGAGGTGGACTCTCTCCTGATGTTGCCTCCCTACTCCTCCTGATGTGGTTTAGTTGTGGTTTGGAGGGATTTGCTTTAGTTTTTACCTCTTCCTTCATTTTCTCTGCTTTATTGCCTGAAATCCCAGTTCCCTCATGAATTACTTGTTAGAGAAACCTCAAGAGGTTCTTTTTTGATCTCTGGCTCCCAAATCTTCATTTCTCTCCTCTGCTTTCACTCCAATACCTCTGGAAGGAGCTGTCAGAACCAAACTCTTCTTCCAGAGGGAGCAGTCACACTGTTGCTAAGGATCCTGGAGGGCAATGTCCTGAGATGCTCCTGTAGATATGGGACTTAGAGATTCTAACCTTCTTTTCTAGCTTCTGATATGCATTACCAAGGCTTTCCTTGAAGAAAGTACAGGTACTTCAGGGCCAGAAGGGTCTGGAGAGATCAGCTTTCCTGCCTTCCCATCAGTCTTGCCTCCATCTGCTCTTATGTAAGTCTTGCCCCATTCCCCCACTTTTGGGGGGTTCACACCATATATCCAATGCATATGCAATTCTTATTAGTTTCAACTCTCAAAATCTGCTCAGCTCACATCTGCTCCCTTTTCACTAACTGCAATCACACTAGTCCATACCACTGTCAACTTAAAAAGTAGTCAAAATCTAGAAGTTGAGAGTTATGTTTTATTTGGTGGAAATTTTTAGGATTCAAGCCTGGGAGACAGCTTCTCAAGAGACCCTGAGAAAACCACTCCAAGGAGGCAGGGAGGCAGGAGCAGTCAGGTTATATAGTTAAATCTGCAGCAAGGGGCAAGTAGTTTGAACATCAAAAGATTATTGTTAATTAAGGAAAACCAGATATCTCAAGTTAAGAAATTTAGGGAAGATGCAAGAGTCTGGGATTACTGAAATCATTCCTTTCATAAGCATCTCAGCTACCTGGGGCTAGCCTCTTGCGATTTGATTTTTCACATCCTTAGTGCCTTGCTCACTGTAGGGAGTGGCGGCAGCTTGTGGTGGCAGCTTGAGGACTGCCGGATAGCAGGCACTGTTCTTCCCAGGCTCAGAAATTCACATTTGGAGGGCTGGAATCACAGATGGCTGTGATTCCTTGTTTATTGATATGGCAGGAAATGCTCTATTTCACACCACCAATTCTCATTTGGAGTTTTAAAACAGCCTTATCATGAATCTTTCTGTGTAAAAAATTCGTAAGCTGAAACCTCAATAATTAAATAGAGCTAGGCGACTAGAAGGGGGAGCTCTCTCGCCCTGTGACCATATTAGAGCCCTACAGGAGGAAGAAAGACTCTTTCTTGGCAATGACTCCACCAAGCTATGGACTAAACCAAGGTTTACTAGAGCCCTTCTGAATTCTTTTTCCTCTCTCTAAAAGACTTCTCCTTCCCTGGCTGTAAGGGGGTTTGCACATGGCCCTCCATGGTTGTAGACCCTGAATTGAAATTGCCTACTGAGTCTGAATAAACCCATCTCTGCTGGAGAAATATCCAGCAGTCTGTTTGTGTGAGGTCAACACTTGCATCAAGCTTGCTTTCCTCGAGTCAATCACCCTCAGAAGCTGTAAGCAGCTCTTTGCAGGAAACCACCCTCAGCAGGAAGCCCCTTTTCTTGTCACATTAGCATGAAGCTACATTGGAACTAACTTGTAAACCATGCTGTACTCTTCCCTGGCCCAAGCACAGTTTTCAAAGCTTTTAATCACACAATACCTTGTCTAACTTGCTGGTTCTTTCTGTAGGATCAACGGAGTAGAAATGAAGAATTAGTAGTTAACAGATGACCAGATCTTTTCTCTGGCTTCCCCTCCAATAATCTCTCCAACAAACTGGGTGAACAAGATAACGTCTAAAGGACGACCACGAGGAGTGGACAGTCCTGCACACAGTGGGTGGTGATGACTCTGACCCCCCTCCAATCCCAATGATTACCTTCCTTGTTTCCCTTTAAAAACTTTCATGGCTGAACAGAGCCTTCACAGGTGGTTTTTGGGAAGCAGTGAGTCCACTCCACCATCTCCCCAGGTGCCAGCATTCTGATTAAGGTCATTTTCCCTTCTGCCATTTGTGAGTATGTAATTGATTTTGTAAAATGTGAGCAATGGGACCTGATCATTTGGCTACATAGCCAAAACATTAAAAACATGTATTCTTATGAAATTTATCATATAGGTTTTTATCATATTTAAGACAGCATATATGATTTAAAGAATAATCATGAAATGAACACCCCTAGTCACCATCCAGCTTAAGAAATAGAATTTACCAGCATTCTAGACATCCCCTATATTTCTTCCCAAATTGCATTTCCCTGTCTCCCTTCAGAGGTAACCTGCATCCTGAATTTTGTGTTAATCATCTTTGCTTTTTATTTTGTTAAAAAAAGTATCCCTAGCTAATAGATCAAAGAGTAAGTATTGTTTGTTTTGGACTTAATCATTCTGTGAATTACTTCATTTTTCAACCTTAGGTTTTTGAGATTCAGCCGTGTTGATTCATCTGAAAGCTTAAATGAGCTCATGTCCTTCGCCTGTTCAAACACTCTCAGTGGCTGCCCACAACAGTTAGGAATTAAATGTACCTGTCTTTCTTTCCTTAGAAGATCCTACAAGATTGGCTCTTGCTTGTTCCCCTGCCTCATCTCTTATACTCCCCTCCTTGTTTGCTCTGCTCCAGCTGCACTGACTTCTTGTTGAGTCTCAGATATGCCAGCATGGTTCTGTTCCTGGAAGCGGGATCCCTTCTGGGGCGCATTAGCGGGCTCTTGTCTAGCACTCGGAAATGAATTATCTGAGGAGACACATTCATTGACTAAGAGATTTTACTGGGGAGGGTGCCAGTAGGGTAAAGGAACCCAGGAGGAATGCTCTGCAACCTGGCTCACAGTCTCGGATTTATGGTGATGAGATTAGTTTCCAGGTTGTTTCTGGCCAATCATTCTGACTCAGAGTCCTTCCTGGTGGTGCACACATGCAGGTGAGGAGGATTCTGGGAAGTTGGTAAGACATATGGTGTCTCCTTTTGACCTTTCCTGAATTCTTCTCTTGGTTTTTGGCTTGTTAGTTCTATGTTCCTTACCAGGACCTCCTGTCATAAAACAAGTCATGCAAATGGTTATTATGGTGCCTGGTGGTTTTAGTCAGTATTTTCCCTAACAGTTCCTACCTCAGGGTCTCCGCATGGGTGGTAGTTCCCTCTGCCTGGAATTCCCTTACCTCTCTTCATGTGATTTGCTTCCTTACTTTGTTCTGTTTTCAAATGTCACATCTCAGAGGACCCCTACTTAATTTATCCTATTTTAATGTTTCCTGAAATTCTCTTTACTAGCTATCTCCTTACCTTGATATATTTTTACTTATAACAATCACCATTTGTCCTTATATTATGTATTAACTTATGATCAACTTTCAGGCAATCACTTGTCCTGTTCACTTATCTATCAGAGTCTGGCACATATTAAACACTCAATAATATTTTTGTATTAGTAAATAATTGAATGGATAGATAAGTGAGGGGATGGGAAGATGCATAATCTCCATTAGTTCACCCTTTCAAATCATCCAGATATACAAACAATCTAAATGTAAACATTGTTCTTGCTTTGAAAATGCAGTTTTAAGATAGATACCTACTCCTAGCCCAAGGTCCGCCCAGTATGGCTGTGGAGGTTTCTGTAGTGTAAGCCCTGGCACTTGGCTTTTCCTTTTGTAAAGCAATTGCCTGGATTAGGCTTTGATCATGCTGGCACCCACTTCAAAGAGGCATTGCTTCCAGAAGGCTATGGCCAATAAGCACTATTAGGGCTCACAGGGGGCTCATAGTGTATAGTTAAAATATGGCCCACTGTGGTGACCTGATAAACCGGGGATGAAGTCTCAGTGGCCACATTGCCCTGGTGGGCATCCTGTTTTTCCCTGCTGGTGCCGGTTTCTCAAGACTACGTGACCACCTGACTGAGACTCCTTCGACTATGTGACCACTAGACCCCAGCTGCCGGCTAAAGATAAATAGAGGCCCCCTCCCTCCAGGGCACAATTTCCCATCCATAGGGCATAAGAAGGGTTGGCTGTAGAAAGAGCAGTGGTTTCTCTCTAAAGCCAGTCACCTTCTTTCTTTCTTCCTATAATAAAGCTTTCTCTGCCTGACTGCCCGGCTCGCTGTCTTTTTCTCCTGCTTGCATTACATTTCTTGAGCCGAAACCTAGGAGGGAAGACCCACTGCGGCTAGGGGGGCTCCTCTCCTGAGTCCACCTTCGGTGGTCCCCTCCCTTGGACCTCACCGAGGATCTGTGGCAGGCCCCTGGGCAGGACCCTGCATTGGCCTTGCTGGATTGACGTCCACACTTCAGCTCTCACTTCCTGGCCGCAGGGGAGAGTGAAGCCCTGCTCCCTGGGGTCTTCTTTCTCCCATCTGGTGTTGGAGGCCCTGCTCCCTGGGGTCCTCTTTCTCTGGTCTGGGGTTGGAGGCCCTGGCATGAGGCGGATCTCTGTGACCCTTGGGCCCTGGCCTCACTTTGAGATGGGGGGCGCCTGTTTCAAGGTGGACCCTGTTGCTGTCTGAGAAGGCCGTGAGGATGGGGACACCTTTTCTCTCAGGCCTTTCTCCTGGTTTTTCACTCACCCTGGTTCGTCCTCCCTCCCTATTCAGCTATCATGGGAAATTCTCTGTCCCAACCTACAAAATCTACCCCTTTAGGCTGCCTTCTCCAGAACCTAAAAACCTTGGGATTTCAAGGAGGAATAAGGCCAAAGCGACCCACCCATCACTCTGTCAGGGGAGAGTAATCTCCTCAGATCTGTCTCGTCTCAGCAAAAATTTGAAGCAATGGACATTAAAGCCCTTGGCATGTCACAGCTCTCAGACAGACCGTGTTATAGCTCTCGGGTCTTGAACAGACTGTGTTATAGCTCTAAGACAGATCAGTGTTACAGCTCCATGTTACAGCTCAATTTTATTTAGAAAAGAGCAGGAAATACATCCTCAAGGCGTGAAGCGTGCTGACCCAAAGACACGAAGAGAAGAGAGAGTCCCGGCCCTTTGGCTCTTCTTTTTATATGTTTTCTTCCTCCCCCTGGGCCTTCCCTATGTGAATTGGGCTAGCCAGGAGTGCTGTTTGTTCTACCTGAGGTCCTCACCCCCGTCCTCGGAACTTCCTTTGTTCTATTTTCACGGGCTTTTCCCTCCCTTGCCTTTTAGCCACTGCCATTCTGGATTCCTGTTTCCTATTCTAACTACCTAACAACTCTAACCCAGTCTGGCCACAACATTGGCTGATAATAGGTTCCGGAGCCAGAGAACGGCGATTTTGATCATAGCACTTTACCAGAGCTCAGTAACTTCTGCTGCCACAGTGCAGGTGGTCAGAGGTGCCTTCTGTTCAGGCTTTCTTTCCTCTCCACTCCCCGCCCTCTCTCTGCACGTCCTGTTCCACTTCTCAAATACTTTGAGCCCACTCTGGGCCACATCCCCCCAATACTGTATCTCCTGATCCCTGTTTGGATGTTTCCACCTCTTCTTTTGGCCCTTCTGACCACAGTGCACCTCCAATCAGCTCTAATCCTTTGATAGCAGACCTGGTCCCACAACCTCCACCTTACATCCCCCCTGCCCTGCCCCCAGGCTGCCGCTGCTTCCGATCCTCCCCCAGGCCTGTTTCCAAAACAGGCTCTGGGCCTTCAGCTCCACCCTCTACTACCGAGAGTCTCAAGTCCCTATCCAGTCAGTCAGTTCAGTCCCTCAGTCATGTCCTACTCTTTGCGACCCCATGGACTGCAGCACGCCAAGCCTCCCTGTTCATCACCAATCTCCAGAGTTTACTCAAACTCATGTCCATCAAGTCGGTGATGCCACCCAACCATCTCATCCTCTGTCACCCCCGTCTCCTCCCACCTTCAATCTTTCCCAGCATCAGGGTCTGGGAAAAACTCATTTTCCAATAAGTCAGTTCTTCCCATCAGGTGTCCAGAGTATTGGCGCTTCAGCTTCAGTATAAGTTCTTCCAATGAATATTCAGGACTGACTTCCTTTAGGATGGACTGGTTGGATCTCCTTGCAGTTGAAGGGACACTCAAGAGTCTTCTGCAACACCACAAGTCAAAAGCATCAATTCCGACCTCCCTAAATATCCTCCTTATGGCCTTAAAGAAACAGGACCTTGAATCCCTCCCAGCTCCCTTCCTTCTCTTACAAGAGGTGGCTGGTACAGAAGGCTTTGTTTGGGTACATGTCCCATTCTCCTTCTCTGATTTATCTCAAACTGAAAAACATCTTGGCGTTTTTTCCTCTGACCCTGACACTTATTTAAAAGAATTTAAATACCTCACCAGTCTTATGACTTGATCTGGCATGATATTTACATTCTACTCTCCTCTGCCCTCCTCGCAGAAGAGAAAGAATGAGTCTGGCAAACCTCTTAGGCTGATGCCCATGAAATACATCAAACTGATGATACTATGCCTGTAGGCTCAGCTGCCACTCCCAGGGATGACCCTAATTGGGACTACCAGGATGAACAGCCCATGATCATATGGTGACTTGCCTTATTGCAGGCCTCCGAAAAGCAGGACATAAAGCTGTTTACTTTGATAAACTCAGAGAAATAACTCAAAGACCAGATGAAAAGCCAGCACAATTTCTAGCTAGATTAACAGAAGCTAGCTAGATTAACAGAAGCCCTACAAAAATATACAAAATTAGATCTGGAGGTGGTCCTAAGATGGCAGAGGAATAGGACTGGGAGACCACTTTCTCCCCCACAAATTCATCAAAAGAACATTTAGACACCGAGCAAATTCCACAAAACAACTTCTGAATGCTGGCAGAGGACAGCAGGCACCTAGAAAGGCAGCCCATTGTCTTCGAAAGGAGGTAGGACAAAATATAAAAGATAAAAAGAGAGACAAAAGAGGTAGGGACAGAGATCTGTCCCGGGAAGGGAGTCTTAAAAAAGGGAGACGTTTCCAAACATCAGGAAACACTCTCTCTGGCAGGTCTGTGGCGAGCCTTGGAATCTCAGAGGGCAAAATAACCATGAGGAAAAATAAATAAATAATTAAAACTCACAGATCACGCACCTAACAGCAACTCCCAGGGAAGCAGCAGCCCAGACGCATGCATCCCCCACTAGCAAGCGGGGACTGGACAGGGAGGGGCGGGCTGTATTGCTTTGGGTAAGGACTGGACCTGAATGTCCTGAGGGCAATCTGAGGGAACTAGCTTGAGATAGCAACCCAGACTGTGGGATAGCTATCCTGCGAAAAGCCTTAACCTAAGACACTGCCAGGCCTGCTCACAGAACAAAGGACTGAGCAGAGCTAGCTGGCTGCAGACCGGCCCATCCTCCGCCAGAGACGGGCAGGTGAGGACAGCCAGAGCCGGAAGGGCACAATCGCAGCCCAAGAGAGGCATCCTATACCAAACTACAAGCAGACCTCGTTGCTAACCAAGACTTCTTGGGATTCTGGAGGGTTGACACCTGCTGGGAGGGTCACAGCCAGAGATCAGCTCCCCAGAAGAGACACAGGGCACACCTGAGAAGGCACGCCCATTGTACACCCAGAAAACCCAGCGGCTGGGACGGGGGAGGGGAAAAGTCACAGCCCCCAATTGCACTAGCCAAAAACTTGGTCACCAGAGCTGCTCGAACCTGGAAAGGGCACAAAACCCAGGCTCAACCAAGTCTGCGCCTTTGTGAAATACCCAGGAACCTGAACTTGAGCGGCTTAAACCTGGGAAGTACAGGCAACCCCAGAGGCCCGCCTCAGACAGTTCCCAGCGGAGCAACCTAGAGCCTGAACAGTGTAGACTGGGAAAGCACACACACCGTGAGCAGGGGCAAACCCAGAGTAGCTGAATCACTGTGAGCACACGCCAGTGATATTTGTTTGCAGTGTTCCCCCCTCCCAACAGCACGACTAAACAAGTGAGACTAAAAAAAGTGACCACCACCACCCTCACTGTGTCAGGGCAGAAATTAGACATTAAAGAGACCAGCAAACAGAAGAAGCTAAAATAAACGGAGGGATCTGCTTTGGAAGTGACAGGTGCAATAGATTAAAACCCTGTAGTTAGCACCGACTACATAGGAAGGGGCCTATAGACCTTGAAAACTACAAGCTGGACCAAGGAATTATCTGAAAATGAACTGACTCCACACTGTCTGCAACAGCTCCAGAGAAAGTCCTAGATATAGTTTTACTGTTATCATTTTTTAAATTTCTAAAACTTTTATTTTTTTATTTTAAGTCCCCTATTACTCCTTCAATTTTCATTTTTATAACCTGCTATTACCTTGCAGGAAAAAAGACCCTATTTTTAAAGCAAACTTCATATATATATATATTTTATAATTTTTGTGACTCTAGTTTCTTTTTCTTTTTCTTTTTTTTTTAATATTGTATTTTTGAGAATCTAACCTCTACTCTAGATTTTTAATCTTTGCTTTTTGGTATTTGTTATCAACTTTGTATCTTTAAGAACACAATCTTCAGTACCAATTTTTACTTGGGAGCGAGATCACTGGCATGACTGCTATCTCCCCCTTTTGACTCTCCTTTTTCTCCACCAGGTCGCCTCCATCTCCCCACTCCCCCTTTTCTTCTCAACCCAACCCTGTGAATCTCTTTGTGTGTTCCAGCCTGTGGAGAACACTTAGGGAACTGATTACTGGCTGGATCTGTCTCTCCCCTTTTGATTCCTCCTTTTCTCCTCCTGGCCATCTCTGTCTCCTTCCTCCCTCTTCTCTTCTCTGTGTAACTCTGTGAACATCTCTGAGGGATCCAGACTGTGGCGAGCACATAGGGAAGTGATTACTGGCTAGCTTGCTCTCTCCCCTTTTGATTCCCTTCTTCTTCTCCTGGTCACCTCTATCTCTCTCCTCCCTCTTCTCTTTTCCGTGTAAATCTGTGTACCTCTCTGAGTGTCCCTCACTGTGGAGAAACTTTTCATCATTAACCTAGATGTTTTATCATCGGTGCTGTATAGATGGAGAAGTCTTGAGACTACTGTAAGAATAAGACTGAAAACCAGAGACAGGAGACTTAAGTCCAAATCCTGAGAACACCAGAGAACTCCTGAATCCAGGAAGCATTAATCGATAGAAGCTCAACAAATGCCTCCATACCTACACTGAGACAAAGCACCATCCAAGGGCCAACAAGTTCCAGAGTAAGATATACCATGCAAATTCTCCAGCAACACAGGAACATAGTCCTGAGCTTCAATGTACAGGCTGCCCAAAGTGACACCAAACCCCCTGACATCTCAAAACTCATTTCTGAACACTCCATTGCACTCCAGAGAGAAGAAATCCAGCTCCTCCCACCAGAACACCGACACAAGCTTCCCCAAGAAGGAAACCTTGACAAGCCACCCACCCAACCCCACCCACAGCGAGGAACCTCCACAATAAAGAGGAAACACAAACTGCCAGAATATAGAAAGGCCACCCCAAACACAGCACTATAAGCAAGATGAAAAGGCAGAGAAATACCCAGAAAGTAAAGGAACAGGATAAATGCCCTCCAAACCAAACAAAAGAAGAAGAGGTAAGGAATCTACCTGATAAAGAATTATGAATAATGATAGTGAAAATGATCCAAAATCTTGAAAACAAATTGGAGTTACAGATAAATAAACTGGAGACAAGGATCAAGAAGATGCAAGAAAGGTTTAACAAGGACTTAGAAGAGATAAAAAAGTCAATATATAATGAATAATGCAATAAATGAGATCAAAAACACTCTGGAAGGAACCAACAGTAGAATAATGGAGGCAGAAGATAGGATAAGTGAGATAGAAGATAGAATGATAGAAATAAACGAAACAGAGAGGAAAAAAGAAAAAAGAATTAAAATAAATGAGGACAACCTCAGAGACCTCTGGGACAATGTTAAACACACCAACATTCGACTCATAGGAGTCCCAGAAGAAGAAGACAAAAAGAAAGACCATGAGAAAATAGTCGAGGAGATAATAGTTGAAAACGTCCCTAAAATGGGGACGGAAATAATCACCCAAGTCCAAGAAACCCAGAGAGTCCCAAACAGGATAAACCCAAGGCGAAACACCCCAAGACACATATTAATCAAATTAACAAAGATGAAACACAAAGAACAAAAGCAGCAAGGGAAAAACAACAAATAACACACAAGGCAATTCCCATAAGGATAACAACTGATCTTTCAATAGAAACTCTTCAAGCCAGAAGGGAATGGCAGGAAATACTTAAAGTGATAAAAGAAAATAATCTACAGCCCAGATTACTGTACCCAGCAAGGATCTCATTCAAATATGAAGGAGAAATCAAAAGCTTTACAGACAAGCAAAAGCTGAGAGAATTCAGCACCACCAACCAGCTCTCCAACAAATGATAAAGGATCTTCTCTAGACAGGAAACACAGAAAGGATGTATAATCTCAAACTCCAAAATAAAGTAAATGGCAACAGGATCATACTTATCAATAATTACCTTAAATGTAAATGGGTTGAACGCCCCAACCAAAAGACAAAGACTGGCTGAATGGATACAAAAACAAGACCCCTATACATATTGTCTACAAGAGACTCACCTCGAAACAAGGGAAACATACAGACTGAAAGTGAAGGGCTGGAAAAAGATATTTCATGCAAATAGAGACCAACAGAAAGCAGGAGTAACAATACTCATATCAGATAAAATAGACTTTAAAACAAAGGCTGTGAAAAGAGACAAAGATGGACACTACATAATGATCAAAGGATCAATCCAAGAAGGAGATATAACAATTATAAATATATATGCACCCAACATAGGAGCACCACAATATGTAAGGCGAATGCTAACAAGTATGAAAGAGGAAATTAACAATAACACAATAATAGTGGGAGACTTTAATACCCCACTCACACTTATGGATAGACGAACTAAACAGAAAATTAAGAAGGAAACACAAACTTTATATGATACAATAGACCAGTTAGACCTAATTGATATCTATAGGACATTTCACCCCAAAACAATGAATTTCACCTTTTTCTCAAGTTCACACGGAACCTTCTCCAGAATAGATCACATCCTGGGCCATAAATCTAGCCTTGGTAAATTCAAAAAAATTGAAATCATTCCAAACATCTTTTCTGACCACAATGCAGTAAGATTAGATGTAAATTACAGGAGAAAAACTATTGAAACTCCCAACTTATGGAAGCTGAAAAACACGCTGCTGAATAACCAACAAATCACAGAAGAAATCAAAAAAGAAATCAAAATATGCATAGAAACGAATGAAAATGAAAACACAACAACCCCAAACCAATGAGACACTGTAAAAGCAGTGCTAAGGGGAATATTCATAGCAATACAGGCTCACCTCAAGAAACAAGAAAAAAGTCAAATAAATAACCTAATTCTACACCTAAAGCAACTAGAAAAGGAAGAAATGAAGAACCCCAGGGTTAGTAGAAGGAAAGAAATCTTAAAAATTCGGGCAGAAATAAATGTAAAAGAAACAAAACAGACCATAGCAAAAATCAACAAAGCCAAAAGATGGTTCTTTGAGAAGATCAATAAACTTGACAAGCCATTAGCCAGACTCATCAAGAAACAAAGGGAGAAAAATCA
Source organism: Giraffa tippelskirchi (assembly GCF_054371585.1). Lineage (NCBI taxonomy): Eukaryota > Metazoa > Chordata > Mammalia > Artiodactyla > Giraffidae > Giraffa > Giraffa tippelskirchi. The sequence goes on along the minus strand of NC_137284.1, from coordinate 45,446,167 downwards.
AATCAACAAAATTTGAAATGAAAATGGAGACAGAACAGACAACAAACAACAACCGACAGCACAGAAATACAAAGGATCGTAAGAGACTATTATCAGCAACTATATGCAAATAAAATGGACAACTTGGAAGAAATGGATAAATTCTTAGAAAAAGTACAACTTTCTAAAACTGAACCAGGATGAAATAGAAAATTTTAACAGACCCATCACAAGCATGGAAATTGAAACTGTACAGAAATCTTCCAACAAACAAAAGCCCAGAACCAGATGGCTTCACAGCTGAATTCTACCAAAAATTTAGAGAAGAGCTAACACCTACCCTACTCAAACTCTTCCAGAAAATTGCAGAGGAAGGTAAATTTCCAAACTCATTCTATGAGGCCACCATCACCCTAATACCAAAACCTGACAAAGATGCCACAAAAAAAGAAAACTACAGGCCAATATCACTGATGAACATAGATGCAAAAATCTTTAACAAAATCCTAGCAAACGGAATCCAACAACATATTAAAAAGATCATAAATCATGACCAAGTGGGCTTTATCCCAGAGATGCAAGGATTCTTCAATATCCACAAATCAATCAATGTAATACACCACATTAACAAATTGAAAAATAAAAACCATATGATTATTTCAATAGATGCAGAGAAAGCCTTTGACAAAATTCACCATCCATTTATGATAAAAACCCTCCAAAAAGCAGGAATAGAAGGAACATATCTCAACATAATAAAAGCTATATATGACAAACTCACAGCAAACATTACCCTAAATGGTGAAAAACTGAAATCATTTCCCCTAAAGTCAGGAACAAAACAAGGGTGCCCACTCTCACCACTACTATTCAACATAGTTTTGGAAGTTTTGGCCACAGAAATCAGAGCAGAAAAAGAAATAAAAGGAATCCAGATTGGAAAAGAAGAAGTAAAACTCTCATTGTTTGCAGATGACAAGATCCTCTACATAGAAAACCCTAAAGACTCCACCAGAAAATTACTAGAGCTAATCAATGAATATAGTAAAGTTGCAGGATGTAAAATCAACACACAGAAATCCCTTGCATTCCTATACACTAACAATAAGAAAACAGAAAGAGAAATTAAGGAAACAATTCCATTCACCATCTCAACGAAAAGAATAAAATACTTAGGAATATATCTACCTAAAGAAACAAAAGACCTATATATAGAAAACTATAAAATGCTAGTGAAAGAAATCAAAGAGGACACAAATAGATGGAGAAATATACTGTGTTCATGGATCAGAAGAATCAATATAGTGAAAATGAGTATACTACCAAAAGCAATCTATATATCCAATACAGTCCCTATCAAGCTACCGACGGTATTTTTCACAGAACTAGAACAAATAATTTCACAATTTGTATGGAAATATAAAATACCTCGAATAGCCAAAGCAATCTTGAGAAAGAAGAATGGAACTGGAGGAATCAAACTGCCTTTCTTCAGGAATCAAGCTGCCTTTCTTCAGGCTTTACTATGCAAAGCCACAGTCATCAAGACAGTATGGTACTGGCACAAAGACAGAAATATAGATCAATGGAACAAAATTGAAAGCCCAGAGATAAATCCATGCACCTATGGACACCTTATCTTTGACAAAGGAGGCAAGAATATACAATGGAGAAAAGACAATCTCTTTAACAAGTGGTGCTGGGAAAACTGGTCAACCACTTGTAAAAGAATGAAACTAGAACAATTTCTAACACCATACACAAAAATAAACTCAAAATGGATTAAAGATCTAAACGCAAGACCAGAAACTATAAAACTCCTAGAGGAAAACATAGGCAAAGCACTCTCCGACATAAACCACAGCAGGATCCTCTATGACCCACCTCCCAGAATATTGGAAGTAAAAGCAAAAATAAACAAACGGACCTAATTAAAATTAAAAGCTTTTGCACAACAAAGGAAACTATAAGCAAGGTGAAAAGACAGCCTTCAGAATGGGAGAAAATAATAGCAAATGAAGCAATGGACAAAGAATTAATCTCAAAAATATACAAGCAACTCCTGCAGCTCAATTCCAGAAAAATAAACGACCCAATCAAAAAGTGGGCCAAAGAACTAAACAGACATTTCTCCAAAGAAGACATATAGATGGCTAACAAACACATGAAAGATGCTCAACATCACCCGTTATCAGAGAAATGCAAATAAAAACCACAACAAGGTACCATTTCACGCCCTTCAGAATGGCTCCTATCCAAAAGTCTACAAGTAATAAATGCTGGAGAGGGTGTGGAGAAAAGGGAACCCTCTTACACTGTTGGTGGGAATCCAAACAGCCACTATGGAAAACAGTGTGGAGATTCCTTAAAAAAACTGGAAATAGAACTGCCATATGACCCAGCAATCCCATTGCTGGGCATACACACCGAGGAAACCAGAATTGAAAGAGACACGTGTACCCCAGTGTTCATCGCAGCACTGTTTATAATAGCCAGGACATGGAAGCAACCTAGATGTCCATCAGCAGATGAATGGATAAGAAAGCTGTGGTACATATACACAATGGAATATTACTCAGCCATTAAAAAGAATACATTCAAATCAGTTCTAATGAGGTGGATGAAACTGGAGCCTATTATACAGAGTGAAGTAAGTCAGAAAAACACCAATACAGTATACTAACACATATATATGGAATTTAGTAAATCGGTAAAGATAACCCTGTATGCGAGACAGCAAAAGAGACACAGATGTATAGAACAGTATTTTGGACTCTATGGGAGAGGGCGAGGGTGGGATGATATGGGAGAATGGCAGTGAAGCATGTAAATTATCATATGTGAAACGAATCGGCAGCCCAGGTTCGATGCATGATACAGGATGCTCTGGGCTGGTGCACTGGGATGACCCAGAGGGATGGGATGGAGAGGGCGGTGGGAGGGGGGTTCTGGAAGGGGAACACATGTACACAAATGGCGGATTCATGTCAATGTATGGCAAAACCAATACAATATTGTAAAGTAAAAAAATAGATAAACAAATTTTAAAAAATATCTACAAAATTAGATCCAACTTCAACAGAAGTTACTATTGTCCTTAATACATATTTTATTTCCCAGTCATCCCCAGACATTCAAAAAAAGCTAAAAAAAGGCTGAGGAAGGCCCTCAAACCTCTCAACGAGATCTTTTAAATTTGACTTTAAAAATTTTCAATAACGGGGAAGAACAGGCAAAACTAGAAAAAGCTCAAAGAGATCAGGCTAAATATTATCTCTTAGCCACTGCTCTACACGGCTCCAAACCTCGATCCTCTGACAGAGAAAAGAAGTCATCTAGGCCCTTCTAGAATTCACAAGTGCGGTAAAGAAGGGCACTGGGCCCGCTCATGCCCAAAACCCAGGTCCCCTCAGGGTCCATGTCCTAATTGTGGCATAAAGGGACATTGGAAGGTAGACTGCCCTAATCCACCTCTAGGGGTCCAGACATCCCCTCCCGGTCCTGATCAAGAGTCCTCGGACCCAGCTCTGCTCAGCCTCCTTGGACTTGCTGCTGAAGACTGAAGGTGCCCAGGGCCCCGGGCCCCAACTCTCGTTACCTCTGTGGAGCCCAGGGTAACTCTCACAGTGGCAGGAAAGCCAATCTCTTTTCTTTTCGACAGGGCGGCTACCTATTCTGCCATGCCTGCTTATTCTGGGAAAACCAGTCTCTCAGATCTCTATTGTGGGGGTTGACGGTTTTGTGTCTACACCACAGATTACTGAGCCTCTGCCTTGCATACTTCAAAATACCCCATTCTCTCATTCTTTCCTCATACTCCCAAAATGCCCCCCTCCAATCCTTGGAAGGGATCTACTCTCCAGATTCAAGGCTTTCCTCATTATTACAAATCTTTCTCCCGACCTGGGCTGGCTACTGCTGCTTGAACCTGCTATTTCCTCACATCCCCCATTACCTTCCTCCTCTGTAAACCCTACAGTCTGGGAAACTGATAACCCCTCCATCGTCTCCCACCATACTCCTGTTTATATTCATCTAAAAGACTTAACAAAGTTTCCTAATCAACCTCAATACCCTATTTCCCAGATACATCAACAGGGGTTAAAACCTATCATCTCTAAGCTGCTGCATCAGGGTCCCTTGCGCCCTACTCACTCTCCTTATAACACGCCTATCCTACCTGTTAAAAAGCCAAATGGCTCCTACCACCTGGGTCAAGACTTGAGACTTATTCCTGCTGCTGTTGGCCCCATTCACCCAGTAGTCCCAAATCCCTAAACCCTTCTTTCCCCTTCTACTACCTTTTCCACCGTCCTGGACCTCAAGGATGCATTTTTCACCATCCCTTTACACCCAGACTCTCAAGATCTTTTCGCTTTTACCTGGACAGATCCAGACACTCATCACTACCAAAAATTAACAAGGACTGTCCTTCCCCAAGGATTTCGTGATCATCCTCCTTTCTTTGGCCAAGCCCTGGCCTCAGACTTAACCTCCCTCAATCTTGCCCCAAGCTCTATCTTCCAATACGTAGATGATCTTCTCCTTTGTAACCCCTCACTCATACACTCTCAGTGACATACAACTCCTCAACTTCCTAGCTGACTGGGGCTATCAAGTATCTCCTATTAAGGCTCAACTTCCCCTTCCTGAGGTCACTTATCTTGGAGTTTTCCTGACACCAACAAAGAGACATAGAAAGTCCCTTATATCTGCCCTACCACTATCTACATCAAATGCAGAAATTCTGCCCTTTTGGGGCTTGGTTGGGTATCTACGCCTCTGGATCCCCAGTTTTGCCCTTCTAGCACAACCCCTACACCAAGCTATCCAGGGGGATCTTTCAGAGCTTCTTGAGACTAAGTCAAATGTCTGCACAGCTGTTGATGCTCTAACACAAGCTGTTCTCTCGCCAGCTTTAACATTGCCTGGTCTCTCATGCCCTTTTACACTCTACACCAATGAGAGACTTACAGTTGCCCTAGGAATCTCAGGGCAGAGGCAGGGCCCTTCCTCTGCCCCCTTACTTCTCTGCCAGAACAAGCGGATACCACACAGGGGTGGCCAGCCTGCCTGCGTGCTCTGGCTGCAGCTATGCTTCTCTCTCAAGAAAGCAAAATCTTGCTTTTGGGACACCCACAGTCTTTCACTCACCAGTGACCTTAAGGACTTACTCTCACACAAGGCCCTGTCTCTTCTGTCACCTTCTTGTATCGAACTAATCCACGTCACCCTCCTAGAATCTCCCGAGTTCTCTTTTGAACGCTGCCCTACTCTTAACCACCCTCATCTCTAATTCTTCTGAGCCTCCAACTCACACTTGTAATGAGACATTAGAAGACTTGATACCTCATTCCTCCCATATCTGCTCAGTCCCTTTAAATAGCCCTGATCTTTCTTTGTATTGATGGTAGCTTGTATACAACCCGAAAAGGAAAAGGAGTAGCTGGATATACAATTGTTTCTGACTCTGAGATTATTGAATCTCAACCTCTCCCTGAGGGAAACTCCTCCCAAAAAGCAGAACTTATTGCACTAACCAGGGCACTTATCCTTGCAGCTAACAAATGAGCACATATATACACTGACTCTAAATATATTTCTCACATCATACACTCACGTGTGGCCATCTGGAAAGAATGAGGGTTTCTTTCTACAAAAGGATCCCCCATAACTAATGCCCCACTTATACATCAACTCCTAAAGGCAGCCACTATGCCAACGGAAGCCAGCATCATACATTGTAAAGGTCACCAAGTGGCCTCAGACCTCATCTCATGGGGTAACAATGCTGCTGACAGGGAGGCAAAGCAAGCCTCACTCCGAACACCTGCTCATCAGCTCATAGTAATCCTTAACATAAAACCCCTTTATCACCCCAAGGAAAAGACACGGTTATTACAAGAGGGAGCCCAACTTCAAGGAGACTGGTTACAAAAACAAGGCGGCTATGTCCTTCCCCAACCCCAGGCCATACAAATTCTTACAGACATTCATTGAGCTTTACATATAGGCACTAAACCTCTCTATCGCCTTTAAGACCTCTTATCACCTATCCTAACCTCCTTTCACTCCTACAGCAAATCACTCCCTCCTGTACTGTGTGTGCCTCTGTCTCACCCCAGGGAGATCTAAGCCAATTCCCTCATTCCCCACACATCAGGCATGAGGTCACATACCAGGAGAAGACTGGCAAACTGATTTCACTCACGTGCCTCCTACACATCAAATAAAACTATACTCCCTCTAGCAGACACCTTTTGGGGGTGGGTTGAAGCTTTTCCTACAAGGTCAGAAACTGCCTCAGAGGCAACACAAGTTCTTATTGGAGAAATCATCCCTCGCTTTGGCCTCCAGCTTTCTCTCCAATCTGATAATGGACCCGATTTTGTCTTCCAAATCACTCAACAAGTGGCCCAATCTCTTGGCACAACCTGGAGGCTACATATTCCTTGTAGACCTCAATCCTCAAGAAAAGCAGAAAAGGCCAATTCAATTCTCAAAACACAGCTAACTGAACTTTCTCTCGAACTACAGAAGCCAAGGACTGAACTCCTTCCCATGGCTTTGGCTCGCATTAGGGCCGCTCCACGGCTCCGTCTTTTCCTAATCCTTTGGAGCTCATGCATGGCTGCCCTTTTCTCTTAGGTCAGTTTCCTACTTCGAGTCCCTTAATGGGAGATTATCTCCCCTCCCTTAACCTTATTAGATACCAAGAGAACTTGCAGATTGCTCTCTACCAAAGCCTCATCAAACAAATCCTACTGACTTGACCGTACCTGGGGATTGAGTTTTACTTAAGACATAAAGATTACAGCCTCAGTGGACCAGCCCTTTTGAGGTCATCTTAACCACACCAACAGCCGCTAACTTGGCAGGTCATTCTTGGTTTCATATCTCCAGGTTAAAGCGGGCCCAGGAGACTCTTAATCTCCACCAAAAATTACTCCCCATCGGACGTCCCTCGCTACTCCAGCACCATCCTGGGATCCACCAGGCTGCAACTGGATCGAATCCCTGAAGAAGCAGAACGCCATAAATAACCAATATTGACAAGCAAAAGAGACGATCAGATGTATTGGTTACTGGTTGGACTGGGGCTCCCTTTACTTACCTCGTTTGGACTAGGACTTTATTCTGTATTCCCCCTTGAGTGGACTCCTGTTAAGAAACTCCTCTTTTGTTTCATTTATTTCCTTATGGTTTCCATCCTTTGGGACATTCTTTTACTGTAAATTTAAATGGACTCATTGCCTACTTTTGTATATATAATATCACAAAACCTCGCTTTTTCACAAAATCTCATAATCACTGATCACTGACTTTTCCACACTTCTTGATTTTATTACTGATCTACGGTTACAGGGAGACTTAATAGACTTTGCACCTGTACAAACTGACTATTATACCTGGGCCCTTATCCTCACCGTTTACTCCCTTTAAATATGAGCCACCACCTCACGGTACTGATCTGATTCTATTTTCTTCTATACATTCATCATGCCCTACCTAATTCTCACTCTACCCTAAATTTAACTTACCTTTTTAAAACTTTAAACTTAACCTACCATTTACTCAATACCTCAAATCCAACTCTGTCTAGTGATTGTTGGATCGGTTTGTCCATCTCCTAGCCTGGTCAATTGGCGCTACCTGTCTCCACAAATCAGTGGAACCACATAAACACTTCCCTCTACCATACCTACAGGGGAGAGCCCCTCTTTTTGTCCTATATACTCTATTTATACTCAACAGATCAAATCAACAATCCTGATAAAATGTTGTCCTCACTTCTGCTGACTTCGCTTCCATCCATATCAAACCAGCTGTAGGAGGACCTACCACCTCTGATGTCTGTTTACAGCAATAGGCTCCCTATGCTTTCCTAGACACAACCCTGTAAATAACTCACACCCACATCTAGGCTCTATACCATCGTACCTCTGTAATCACACCTCACATCTCACCTTTCCTTTGGGCCATGCTATTTACCATGTCTCAGGAGCTCCAGGACACTCTATTGCTTTCTCAGGAAGGTTCCTTCACCCTATGAGGACACCAGCCCCCTCGTAGGAGCCACATGAGCTGGCTCCTTGTCGGTTTGGGAGTCAGCTAACATATACCCAGAAAGACTCTTATTTGCTATTGATTTCAGTTGCTGCCTTACTCCTGGAATATTTTTCTTATGTGGAACCACCACATGCTTATGTCTTCCAACTAACTGGACAGGGACATGCACCCTGGTATATCTAGCCCCAGATATCTCTATAGCTCCTAACAACCAGACCCTCCCTTAATCTATAACCAACCCAAATGAACAATCCAATTCATTCCCTTATTGATAAGCTTAGGAATAACAGTGGGGATCAAAACAGGGAGTGCAGGACTCATGATCTCTTTAAACTACTAACAGAGTCTCTAAGGATCTTACTGAAAGCCTAGAAGAAGTAGCAGCCAGCCTTATCACTCTCCAGGGTCAACTAGATTCCCTGGCAGCTATGGTCCTTCAAAACAGAAGAGGGTTAGACCTTCTCACAGCAGAAAAAGGAAGCCTGTGCCTTTTTCTAGATGAAGCCTGCTATTTCTATGCCAATAAATCAGGTGCTGTAAAGGAGGCTACAAGGAATCTGACAAATAGAGCCTCAAGAATACTTCAACATCTCAGTAATTCATGGGAAAACTGGTTAAGCAATTGGGATTGGATGCCATGGGTCCTACATTTACTGGGCCCCCTTCTCATATTAACCCTCATTCTGACTTTCAGCCCCTGTCTAATGCATCTTTTTTCAAAGTTTCTCCAGGATCACCCACAAGCCTTCACCAACCAGACTGTTCATGAGCTACTTCTAACTTGCTCCAATTATCAAAAGCTTCCTTTAATCCACATTCCAGCCTTTTCTTATCTTACCCCGTGATGTTGCCCCAAACTGGCATGAAGCAGATACAAAAGACTGACCTTTGGCCCTTATACTATATCAAAAAGGCTGGAATGTTAGGGTTCACAAGGGACCCATAGCGTATAGTTAAAATATGGCCCACTGTGTTGACCTGACAACAAGGGATGAAGTCACAGTGGTCACCTGGCCCTGGTGGGCATCCTGCCTTTTCCTTAAGGCGATATCCTGTTTTTCCCTGCTGGTGCCAGTTTCTCAAGACTACATGACCACCCATCCATGAGACCCCTTTGACTACGTGACCACAAGACCACAGCTGCAGGCTAAAGATAAACTGAGGCACCCTCCCTCTGGGGCACAATTTCCCATGGATATAAGAAGGGTTGGTTGTAAAAAGAGCAGTGATTTCTCTCTAAAACCAATTTCTTTCTTTCTTCCTATAATAAATCTTTCCTTGCCTGACTGCCAGACTCGCTCTTTTTCTCTGCACTCGCTTGCAAGCGCATTGGCCATCACTAGGCCAGACAGAGCCATGACCCAAGCCCCTTGCTGCCTCCCTGAGGCTCCTTTGTTTTAGAGATTCTGGTTGTTTTAGATAACTGGTTATTTGAACTAATTTTTTTTTTTTTGCTTACTTTTTCTCTCTTACGGCACTACAAATTCCCTCTCTTCTGTTTTAAATTTGCCAATAAAGACTCAGTCTTTGAAAGCCTAGACCCCTGACTCTCATCCTAATAAAAGTAGAACCCCAGGCCTGTTCCTACCCACCCACTACCTCGACCCCCACCCCTGCAATCACTCCTCCCCCAGCCCCTCCCCTCTACCCCTCTCCCTTCTACTCCCCTCTACCCACTCCATCGGCTGACTGCCTTGTATATGCCAAGACTTGTAAATAATGCATTCTTTTTTTATCCGAAGTTTCCTAATACTTATTGCTGAAGGGTGTCTTGCAATCATAATACGAATCACGAGGGTTGGTCCAGTAGTAATATTGAACTGGAATGGGGAGAAGTCTGTGGGGAGCTCACTGGGGCCCAGGTGGGTGCTTCCAGGCATTTCTAGCCCACATTTCCTGTATTATTATCAATAGGCTAAAACTAGCACAAAACAAATACATACTGCACAGTGTCCAGAGCCACCACACACACATATTAGTGATGTTGGAATAGCCACTTCTCATCACTCACTAGAATATTTGCTAGAACATTTACTTGGCTTTTTCCAATTAGTTGCACATAATAGAAAATGCAATCCAAACTGGCATAAAGAAGGAAAAGGATTTGTTGGTCTGTGTGCCTGGAAAGTCTAGCAGAAGAGTGGCCATCAGCCTGCCTGGTTCAGCAGCTCAACAATTTATGGTCAGGGGTGTACTTTTCTCTCACTTTTTTCTGCTCTGCCACCCAGAGTATTCGTTTTCTTCTCAAGTGCATCCCAGTAAGTTGGAAGCTGCCTGACTTCTAACTGAAGAGTTGCAGGAGGAAAGGCACAGTTTCTGTTTCAGCATTCCAGCTGGAATCCAGATTAGACTAGATTAGATCACGTGCGAAGTCTGAAGAAACTGACCAAGGTGAAGACAGTCTCATGGTCACAGGCACTGCTCAGCACTCAGTGTGGAGGCTCGCTGCAGGCTGGAGGGGAGGTTAGTCTCCCCAGGTAAAGGGTCTACAGGGGGCGGGGCTGGAAACCTGAGTACTATAAGCAAGAAGGGAAGGGTGACGAGCCCTGTGTAGACCCTCCAAATATGTCCGCTGAATCGCCCATGGACACTGTATGGGAACTGTGAGGTTAAGAGCGATCAATCAAGAGTGACAAAATGAAACCAGAAGTAGAAGTAGAATAATGTTGGCTCTGCATGTTGTGAGCATTTCTTAAAAAATAACTTTTTATTGAAATATGATTGATATACAATATTGTGTTAGTTTCAAGTTTGCAGCAAAGTGATTCTGTTATATTATACATATGTGTATATATATATATATATATTCTTTTCTGTACATTCTCTTCCATTACAGATTATTATAAGATACTGAGTATAGTTTCCTGTGCTATACAGTAGGTACTTGTTGATTACTTCACATATATAATAGTGTGCATTTAATGCATTTAATCCCAAAGTCCTAGTTTATTGCTCCCCCACCCTTTCCCCTTAGGTAACCATAAATTTGCTTTCTATGTCTGTAAATTTATTTCTGTTTTGTAAATAAGTTCATTTATATATATATATATATATATATTTCACATATAAGTGATATCATGTATTTGTTTTTCTCTGTCTGACTTACTTCAGTTAGTGTGACAATCTCTAGTTGCATCTGCATGTGTGCTAAGTCCCTTCAGTTGTGTTTGACTCTTTGAAACCCCCTGGACTGTAGCCCGCCAGGCTCCTCTGTCCATGGGATTCTCCAGATAAGACTGCTGGATTGGGTTGCCATGCCCTCCTCCACATGATCTTCCTAACCCGGGGATCGAACCCTTGACTCAGGCATCTCCTGCATTGCACCACTTGGGAAGCCCCTAGTTGCAGGTATGTTGCTGCAAAAGACATTATTTCATTCTTTTTATAGCTGAGTAGTATTCCATTGTGTACACACACACACACACACACTGCACACACATATATATACATATACATACCATATCTTATATACCAATTCATCTGTTGATGAGCACCTAGGTTGTTTCCATGTCTTGGCTATTGTAAATAGTGCTGCTATGAACATTGGGGTGTGTGTATTTTTTTTTTAATTTTTCCTTGATATATGTCCAGGAGTGGGATCACTGAATCAGGAAAAGGATATGTCATGCAAATAGAAATCAAAAGAAAACTGGAGTTAGCATTTCCTTCTAGAGCTAAGGACAGTCACTAAGTGTGAGGGCCTGTTCATTTTTAGAAATCCTTATACAGGGGAGTAAGATTTGAAATTGCGCCGGGTCTGAGTTTGAGCTCTTCCCTTGGCTGGGTAGTTTTCTCCTGGGCTTAAAGCAACTTGGCTGAGAGGAAGGAGGAAAAAAAAAAAAAAAACAGCACTGGGCTTCCCGGGTGCAGCACAGTCTGCGATGCTGTGTTGGCTGATTTGCATTCCCAGGGCATAGAGAAAATAACAGCTTGAGGTTCTGCTTCTTTGCGGCAGAGAATCTCACAAGGAGATCTCAGAAGTCAGCAAAGTGCTTAAGCCAAATGTCTGACAATATCCTGAGCTGGGAAAGGAAGCCTGGACCTTGGGGAAAAGAGTGCCTTACAGAGGCTTGGCCTCATTGCCTGGCGCCCACCTCTGCTTTGAGCCACTTTGTGTCCTGAGAAGGATTTGACAAATCACGACTCCTGGGTTTCATCATTACCTTTCATCAATATTTAAGGAGCTGGAGAGTAGGGGTGATAATGAATGTGATGAAAGGGACAGGAAAGCATGCCTGGACTGTGTTGGGGGGGGGGAATGTGCACATGTGTGTATGAGATGTGATTGGACCAGTAGAGGTGGATTAATCAATGACTTATTGGGGACTACCTCTAGGCATATCCCAGAGAGTTTCCTGACTCTGTGCGTCCTTTTAGTTTTCTTCTGTTGGTCTGTCTGAAGAGTCTGGTCTGCAGGTCTGAGTCCCCTAGATATTAAGTTGCTAAAAGGACGAGCAGAAAGGGAATAGATGGAGCAAACCACACAGTGCCCACATGGCACCCACATGGACACACTGCCACTCCACACCATCATGAAGCCAGGTGCAGGGGCGCCTTTCAGACCCAGCCAGAGATATGAATCGTGATACTCCCAATCATGAATTCCCATCACTGCAAAGAAGTGGTTTAGTCAGAATTCAGGTGACAAGGAACATGAACTCTCTCAAGTTAGTGTAGATAAAGGAGATTCTTCTGGACCCGAGTGTAGCATGTACAACTGTGCCTCATGGAATCTGGGAGGTTGCTGGGCAGCTGCCGTCTCCACTTCATTCTTCCTGACCACGTAGCCTTTTATCTTGGATTCTCTCTGCACTTCTGTTCTGTGGCTTGGTGCACCATGGTGCTGACTGATCCCAGCTTGACAAGACAATACAGCTCCAGTACAGCTCTAATACTTCAGACCACCCTTCCTGTGCTGGTTAGCTAGTTAGTTAACTAGTTAGTCAGATCAAGTAGTTGCATGATCAGGGTGCAGTCCCTTGGCATAAAGGGCCAGTTCTGTGGCCACTTTGGCTCATTCCTTTAGTATGTCTGTGGGGATGAGGTGATCATGCATATTGGGGACACATTTACATTAAAAACTAATTTCTTATTTCCCTGAAATTCAAATTCAAATTTAACCTATATTTTTATTTTCCAAGTCTGGCAACCCTTTAGGGGGCACTCTGAGAGAGTCTACCATAAGCACTAAGGAAACAATACTTTTTCAAGAGCACTTTTTGTCTTTCAGTCAAGGGCAAATATCAACTTTGCTATATGCAACAAGTTTGAATCCTATATTCTTCTGAATGCAAGCTTCAAGATGGGCATAATTATCTTTTTAAAGAAAAATCATTATGTAAGATAACTACTTACATTGTTCCAAAATAAAATATGAAATGGAGTAAAAAATAAAGCTGATATAGTGAGTGGCAGATTTAACCCTACAAGTTCTAGGGGCCAGATTGAAGAACTCTCAGGTAAAGTTAGGCTCCTGATAAATGGTGGAGACTCAGTAGTTTTTGGTTCCTTTGCAGGTTTCACCTTTCTCCTGCTTTAACCTACCCTTTTATAGTGAACAATTCTCATGACTGTGCCATGAACACTTAGCATTTTTTTCTGGGAGTTTCTAATTATTAATTTGAGAAATACCAATTAGTTGTCAAGTTCATTTGATAATGCATATATGGACTAATGGCAATCATGTCTTTTTTTAAAAAATATGGATAATAATTACAAAGAAAATGCAAGAACTGTTAAGGTAATGGGATGGTGAGGGGTTTTTGTTCTTATAATTTTATTTACAGTTAGTATAATGTTTTATGTGCAGTAAATTTGAATTACAAAATACATTTCTGGGGGCATTGTATAAAAGCATACTGTGTAAGTGTTCAAAAAAAAATCTTCTTGTGCTCTGGTTGTTTAGTGACCTACTTGGGGAAAGGCTTGCAGTAGTTTCTGCCAGTCATTGGCAATTAGTTTGATGGATACAAATGAAGAAATTGGCAAGCAATGTCATTATTTACCAAGAAAAAAAAAAAGATCGGGCAGCCCTAAGACCTGGAGCTGGAACAAAGGACATGAAGAGATGATTCCTGAGGAAGTTTATAAAAATCTGAGAAAACCCAAGGCTTAAGGTGAGGAACCTCACCTTTCCATCTCTGGGATTGTTACGAGAAGGTCAGGGGTTTGACCGGATATTAGGAGCCTCTGGAGCCGGGGAGTCGAACAACAACAGAACTTGCTCTGTCTTCAGGTTTTTACAAGAATAAATGAGCTGATATAGGTAATGCTAAAAACAGGCAGGTATGTAGTAAGCCCTGCATAAGCATCAGCTATTATCATGATACCTCCGTTTCTCATGGCTCATGTCAACCTCATTTTCTGGTGAGAATTTTTTGTTTGTTTGTTTGTTTCTGCATGAGAGGAAACACAGGTATTCATTAGCTTTTAGATTTTATGGTATTATTTTCTTCACTGGAAGGGGTTGGTCTCAATTTTCTAATTCCAGTTAAAAATTTTACAGCTGCGGGAACTTCCCTGGGGGTCCAGTAGTGAAGAATCCACCCTGCAATGCAGGGGACATTGGTTTGACCACTGGTTGGGGAACGAAGATCCCACATGCAGCAGAGCAACTAATCACAGGTGCTGCAACTACTGAAGTCTGTGGGCCACAACTAGAGAGTTCATGTGCTGCAAGGAAAGAGCCTGCATAATGCAATGAAGAGCCAGTATGAAGTTACCACAGGAAGACCTGAGGCAGGCTCCCACCAAAAAATGTCACAGATGTAAGGATGAATGAGAAGCAATCCAACCCTGCAGTGTTGAACACCAGGTCCAAATCAACTGGATGAGAAAGATACCTTAATCTATGAAACTATATTAAGACGAGGAGGCCTTACAAATAGTTGAGAAAAGAAGAGAAGCAAAAGGCAAAGGAGAAAAGGAAAGGTACATCCATCTCAATGCAAAGTTCCAAAGAATAGCAAGGAGAGATAAGAAAGCCTTCCTCAGTGATCAAAGCAAAGAAATCGAGGAAAAAATGGAATGGGAAAGACTAGAGATCTCTTCAAGAAAATTAGAGATACCATGGGAACATTTCATGCAAAGATGGGCACAATAAAGGACAAAAATGGTATGGACTTAACAGAAGCAGAAGATATTAAGAATAAGTGGTAAGAATACACAGAAAACTGTAACAAAAATTCGTAATGACCCAGATAACCATGATGGTGTGATCGCTCACCTAGAGCCAGACATCTTGGAGTGTGAAGTCAAGTGGGCCTTAGGAAGCATCACTATGAACAAAGCTAGTGGAGGTGATGGAATTCCAGTTAAGCTATTTCAAGTCCTAAAAGATGATGCTGTGAAAGTGCTGCACTTAGTTCAGTTCAGTTCAGTCACTCAGTCATGTCCGACTCTTTGCAACCCATGAACCGCAGCACGCCAGGCCTCCCTGTCCATCACCGATTCCCGGAGTCCACTCAAACCCATGTCCATTGAGTCGGTGATGGCATCCAACCATCTCATCCTCTGTTGTCCCCTACTCCTCCTGCCCTCACTTTCCCAGCATCAGGGTCTTTTCAAATGAGTCAGCTCTTCGCATCAGGTGGCCAAAGTATTGGAGTTTCAGCTTCAGCATCAGTCCTTTCAATGAATATTCAGGACTGATCTCCTTTAGGATGGACTGGTTGGATCTCCTTGCAGTCCAAGGGACTCTCAAGAGTCTTCTCCAACACCACAGTTCAAAAGCATCAATTCTTCAGGGCTCAGCTTTTTTTATAGTCCAACTCTCACATCCATACATGACCACTGGAAAAACCATAGCCTTGACTAGATGGACCTTTGTTGACAAAGTAATGTCTCTGCTTTTCAATATGCTGTCTAGGTTGGTCATAACTTTCCTTCCAAGGAGTAAGTGTCTTTTAATTTCATGGCTGCAATCACCAATGTCAGCAAATTTGGAAAACTCAGCAGTGCCCTCAGGACTAGAAATGGTCAGTTTTCATTCCAATCCCAAAGAAAGACAATGCCAAAGAATGTTCAAACTACCACACAATTATGCTCATTTCACACGCTAGCAAGATAATGCTCAAAATCCTTCAAGTTAGGCTTCAACAGTACATGAACCGAGAGCTTTCAGATGTCCAAGCTGGATTTAGAAAAGGCAGAGGAACCAGAGATCAAATTGCCAACATCCGTTGAATCATAGAAAAAGCAAGGGTATTCCAGAAAAACATCCACTTATGTTTCACTGACTATACTAAAGCCTTTATCTGTGTGGATCACAACAAACTGTGGAAAATTCTTAAAGAGATGGGAATACCAGACCACCTTACATGTCTCCTGAAAAACCTGTATGCAAATCAAGAAGCAACAGTTAGAATTGGGCATGGAACAACAGGCTGGTTCCAAATTGGGAAAGGAGTACGTCAAGGCTGTATATTGTCACCCTGCTTATTTAACTTATATGCAGAGTACATCATGTGAAATGTCAGGCTGGATGAAGCCCAAGCTGGAATCAAGATTGCCGGGAGAAATATCAATAACATCAGATATGCAGATGACACCATACTTATGGCAGAAAGTGAAGAACTAAAGAGCCTCCTGATGAAAGTTAGAGAGGAGAGTGAAAAAGCTGCCTTAAAACTCAACATTCAGAAAACTAAGATCATGGCATCTGGTCCTATCACTTCCTGGAAAATGGATAGGAAACAGTGGAAACAGTGAAAGACTTTATTTTCTTGGCTTCCAAAATCACTGCAGATGGTGACTGCAGCCATGAAATTAAAAGACATTTACTCTTTGGAAGAAAAGCTATGACAAACCTAGATGGTATATTAAAAAGTAGAGACATCACTTTGCCAACAAAGGTCCAGATAGTCAATGCTATGGTTTCTTTTGGTAGTCATGTAAAGATGTGGGAGTTGTACCATAAAGTAGGTTGAGTGTTGAAGAATTGATGCTTTTGAACTGTGATGTTGGAGAAGACTTGAGAGTCCCTTGGACACCGAGGAGATCAAACCAGTCAATCCTAAAGGGAATCAACCCTGAATATTCACTGGAATGACTGATGCTGAAGCTCCAATACTTTGGCTACCTGATGCGAAGAACTGACCCATTGGAGAAGACCCTGATGCTGGGAAAGATTGAAGGTGGGAGAAAAGGGGATGGCAGAGGATGAGATGGTTGTATGGCATCACCTACTCAATGGACATGAATTTGAGCAAAGTCCTAGAGATAGTGAAGGACAGGGAAGCCTGGGTGCTACAGTCCATAGAGTCGCAAAGAATCGGACACGACTGAGTGACTGAACAATAACAACATTAAGATGATCCTGATTATTAGCAAAAGCAAACTAAAGTTCTCTCTGGAGGAAGACAAAATAATCATTGACTTTGATTCATGTCAATGTATGGCAAAACCACTACAATATTGTAAAGTAATTAGCTTCCAATTAAAATAAATAAATTTATAAAAAAATAAACATTACTCAGAGTAATTTTTTCATATACTATATTTGGCATATAATCAATGATAAACAAGTATTTGAGGACATGAAACAATCAGAACAAACATCAGCATAAATAATAGAAAACAGAGACAGATAGGTGAAGGACAGGGTAGCCTGGGTGTTGCAGTCCATGTGACCTCAAAGAGTTGGACAGAACTGAGTGACGGAACAACAAGGCGTAACTCCTGACACTTGAATTATTTGATACAGCCTTTAAAACAAATGCTTATTATGTTTATAAAGATAAAGGACAAGTTTGGGAATTTCAGCCAACTGTTGGAAACTATTAAAAAAGTGACACGTATATTTTCAAAGGATTTCTGCATTGAAGAGTGGTGAAATAACTAGCAGCAGACCAGCATCCCACTTAGAAAAAAGAGAAAATTTGGATACAATTCAAAATCTTCTTTAAGGCAGTGGAGGGCAGCTGAAGCAATGGCCATTAGTGGGCCTAAGACTCAAAACAGGGAAGGACCTTGGAGAGGTGAGTTGACTGCTGCAGCCACAATTTCCTAAAGGCACATGTCAATTCTGAGTGTTGTAAGAGGCTGAGAGTCTGGTGAAAAGCCTGATGCAAAGCTTGGGAAAGATGTTTCAGGAGAACAAGGAAATCAGCAAAACTTTTGGCAGAGATTTTTGAGGGGCAGGGGGTCAAGCACACAGCTGGTTTACTCCTCTGGACATTTCCTGAATACTAGGGTAGAATGTTAAAAATTTTAGTGAGAAAACTTTGAATAAGGCAGTGGAGTTGCCTCAACAATCTTTTGAGGCAAGGTTAGAGCTTGGGGACCACTGGGGAAACAGATCCTGTAACTACATGAGGTTCTTAGTTAAAAACCCAGGAGAGCCAAAGGCAGATATTCCTAATTGGATTAAAGTGATAAACAATGACTCCATCTATCAAGTTGTTGCTGAGTTGCTAAGTCATGTACAACTCTTTTTCAGACCCCATGGACTGTAGTCTGCCAGGCTCCTCTGTCCATGAGATTTCCCAGGCAAGAATACTGGAGTGGGTTGCCATGCCCTCCTCCAGGGGATCTTCCTGACCGAGGGATTGAACCTGTGTTTCATGTCTCCTGCATTGGCAGGCAACTTCTTTATCACTAGTGCTACCTGTGAAGCCTGAAGTTTACATTGCTGTTTGTTGTTCAGTCGCTGAGTCTGACTCTTTGAAGCCCCATGAGCTGTGGCACACTGTGATTTCCTGTCATTCACTATCTCCTGGAGCTTGCTTAAACTCATGTCCATCGAGTCAGTGATGCCATTCAACCATCTCATCCTCTGTCACCCCCTTCTCCTCCTGCCTTCAATCTTTTCAGCATCAGAGTCTTTTCCAATGGGTCAGCTCTTCACATCAGGTGGCCAAAGTATTGGAGCTTCAGCTTCACCATCAGTCCTTCCAATGAATAGCCAGGGATTTTTTTTCTTTAGGATTGACTGCCTAAACACAGTTTTGTACGTAATGCCTGGCAATAAATAAAAGTTATTAGGCATGCCAAAGACAGGACCCTTTGACTAAAATCAAGAGAAAATAGTTATAGAAGACCCACAGGTGATCCAAATAAAAGAGCTAGCTGACAAGAATTTAACAAGAAACATGATTAATATATTTTTTAAATAGAGGGGAAAATAAATAAAATAGATGAAAAAGTGTAAACTTTCATTAGAGGTTTGGAATATAAAATAATTCAATTAAAATTCTAGAACTGAAAAAATATAAAAGAACTAAATAAAAATTTGAATGCTAACATACAATAGCAAAAATTAATAATTCAGAGGTTGTGTTTAACAAAAGATTAGACACAGCTGAATAGAAAACTAAAGAACTGGAAGATAGGCTAGAAGAAATTATACAGAATGGAACATGGGGAAAGAAAAGGATGAAAGCTACAAAAAAGAGTAAGAGAGGGGGTAGTCAGAAGGTGTATTATTTGCTTAAATGGATTTCCAGAAGGAAAGGAGAAAAAGAACGGGCAGATGCCATGTGTGAAGAGATAATGGCTGAGAATTTCCCAATTCATCAAACAGATGAATGATTTTTCAATTCAGAGATAATGAAAAAGTTCTGCAAACCCAAAGTATGATAAATAAAAATAAATCCACACTTAGATACCTCAAAATAAAACCAGTTAAAATCAGAGATAAAAAGAAAATTTTAAAAGTAGGTAGAAAAGATTACCTTCAGTTGAGTTCAGCCGCTCAGTTGTGTCTGACTCTTTGTGACCCCATGGACTGCAGCACGCCAGGCCTCCCTGTCCATCACCAACTCCCGGAGTTTACTCAGACTCATGTCTATTGAGTCGGTGATGCCATCCAACCATCTCATCCCCTTCTCCTCCCACCTTCAATCTTTCCCAGCATCAGGGGCTTTTCAAACGAGTCAGTTCTTCACATCAAGTGGCCAAAGTATTGGAGGTTCAGCTTCAGTCCTTCCAGTGAATATTCAGGACTGGTTTCCTTTAGGATGGATTGGTTGGATCTCCTTGCAGTCCAAGGGACTCACAAGAGTCTTCTGTAACACCATAGTTCAAAACCATCAATTCTTCAGTGCTCAGCTTTCTTTATAGTCCAACTCTCAGAGACATACATGACTACTGGAAAAACCATAGCTTTGACAGACCTTTGTTGGCAAAGTAATGTCTTTGCTTTTTAGTATGCTGTCTAGGTTGAACTATTATACTGATAGTTGATTTTTCAATGAAGATTGAACGTCAAACTATAGAATTTTGCAGGAAGAGAAGAGCTATCATCTAGAATCCTACAGCTAACAAAAAGTTCCTTCAAAAGCAGAACTGACAGCACAATTAAGACATTTCAGCTATGCAAAATTGAAAGAATTAATCACAAGCAAGCTCTGAAAGCAAAAAGAGTATTATCCCTGGAGGAAGTTTACAAATATTGGAATAAATAATGAACAATGGAAAAAGGCAAATATATCAGTAAAATTAAATAAATATTTCTTCTATAAGCTAATTGTAAAAGACAGAGAAGGCAATGGCAACCCACTCCAGTACTCTTGCCTGGAAAATCCCATGGCCGGAGGAGCCTGGTAGGCTGCAGTCCACTGGGGTTGCTAAGAGTTGGACACAACTGAGCGACTTAGCAGCTATAAGCTAATAATGATAATATATTGTGACATGTATCCATATGTTAGAAAGTAGAGAGGAACAGAAAGGGACAGAAGGAAAGAGAATGAATGAATGTTTATACACAAACAAATGTATAAAAATTGGGAGATGATAAAGAGAGTTAAATTATTTGAAGCTCCTTACTTTATTGCAGAAGCAGGTAAAAAAATTAATATTTGTTTTTGACAATTCTAGAATTAATGTTAATAATATAGCTCCTAAGAGGCTGCTACTGCTACTGCTAAGTCACCTCAGTCGTGTCCGACTTTGTGCGACCCCATAGATGGCAGCCCAGCAGGCTCTGCCGTCCCTGGGATTCTCCAGGCAAGAACACTGGAGTGGGTTGCCATTTCCTTCTCCAATGCATGAAAGTGAAAAGTGAAAGTGAAGTCGCTCAGTTGTGTCCGACTCTTAGCGACCCCATGGACTGCAGCCTACCAGGCTCCTCCATCCATGGGACTTTCCAGGCAAGAGTACTGGAGTGGGGTGCCATTGTAAAGAATATATTACTTCTACATAGGCATAAGAAAACAAAAGAAAAGAAATGATCATTAAAAAATATCCAAAAAAGGCAAAAAAAGAACAGAAAAGGAATATAGAATAGGCAGCATAAACAGAAAGTATATAAAATGCACATATTTACAAATATATAGCAGATAGGTATAAATTCAAATATATCAAATATTTACTGTAAATATCCTTATTTCATAAACAGGCAAAATAATTCAGAAGCTAAAAACAGACAAAATTCAAGCACAGGCTGCTTATAAGTGACATACCTTAAGTAAATAGATACAGTTGACTGCAAAATGACAGAAAAAAATGCAACTATACCAGTATTAGACAAGATAGAGTTTAAGGATGAAAGCATTACCAAAGATAAGAGGTGTCTCATAATTACAGGAAGTTTCAATTCACCAGGATAATATAGCAATTTTAAGTTTGCATGAATTAAATAACATACACTCAAAATATATAGAGCCAACCCTGACAGAACTATAAGGAGAAATCAGCAAATTAATAATTATAATGAGAGATTTAACATATCTCTCTCAGTAACAGCTGGAATAAAGACACTGAATCATTAAAGCTATAGAGGATTTGAACAACAGGATAAATTTAATTTAATAAACATATCTAGAACGTGGCTTATCATGGCCATGATCAGACCTTCTAATGGGTCACAAATCAAGGAGCAAAACAAACTTCAAAAAGTGGAAATCATACATTGTATTTTCTGATCCCAATGCAATTAAGCTAAGAATCAATAATAAAATATAAACAGAAAAACTTCTTATATACTGAAGTGAGTAAATAAATTTCTAAAGTTTTAAGAAAATGTCAAGGGGTAAGTTAGAAATGTAGGACCTTGGATTATAGCTTAAAGCAATGCATATTTGTTCAAATGTATGTATTTGAAAAGAAGTAAAGCTGAAGATTAATGAACTCAGGATTCATCTAAAAGAAGTTGGGAAAGAACTTCAAATCAAATCTAAAGAAAGCAGAAAAAAAATAATGACAAGAACAGAAATTAATGAAACAGAGCAAAAGTAGAATAGATTAACAAAGCCAACAAGGTTTACAACAGCCCAGGGGAAAGGAACTAAAATTTACCACATGCCTGTGATGTAATTTACAGTATGCTAGGGTCCTAAAAAATGCTATTTAATTCTTTTTAATAGCTTTATTGAGATATAATTTCAATACTATAAAGTTTATCTATTTAAAGCCTACAGTTAAGAGGGTTTAGTATATTCACAGGACGTGCAACCATCATTACTTAGAACATTTTGGTTCCCACATAAAAAAACTCCACACTCCTAGGCAGTCACTCCCCATTTCTTTCCACTCTTCCCTCCCCGACCAGGCCCTTGGCAACCACCATTCTACTTTCTCTCTGTAAGTTTGCTTCTTTCTGACATTTCATACAAATGGAATCTTACAATATACCATTTTTCATGACTGACGCTTTCACGTAGCATAATGTTTTCACATTTCATTCATGTTGCGGTGTGGATTAGTACTTCATCGTTTTTAAGAGGTGAATAATATTCCCTTAAATGTATTACCACATTTTATTTATTCATTAATCAGTTGAATGGTACTTGGTTTGTTTCTGCTTTAGGGTTATTATAATGGTGCTGTGAACATATGTATAAGTTTTCTGTGGATGTATGTTTGATTTCTTGGGTTGTAAGAGGTCTTTATATATCCTGGATACAAGTTCCTTATGACATACATGGTTTGCGAGATTTTTTTCCTTTCTGTGGGTTGTCTTTTCACTTTCTTGACAGTATTATTTTCAAAACAAGTTTCAAATTTTGATAGCATCTTAACAGTTTTGTAGTTTTAGCAGCTACATTTAGATTTATGACCCACTTTTTTAGTTTATTTTTGTGTATAATTTAATGTTTACAATAGCTTTGTAAGATGAGTACTGTTCTATTTATTTTATATGAAAAATAACTGTGACTCACAGTCTAAATTAATTCCCCAAGATGTAATGAACATGCATAGAAACTGGGACTCAGACTCAAATTTCAAATTAAATCCAGATACAAAGCTCACAATACCACAAAACCTGACTGGCATTTCTAGCATATGAAATCTCAGTTATTTTTAAAGTTGGCATTTTATTCAAAGGTATATCATTTCATGAAATGCTGTTTCATTAAGTGTTTAAACTGAAAAAAAAAAAAAACAATTTGGTAAACATCTTCTGGGGCTGAAGTTCATTAAAAGGACATGTACTATAAGGTAAAAATACATATAAGAAGACCAACCAGACTCTCCAGAACATGGTTAATGAGTTTCATAAATCACATCCCATTACATTCTATTTCTTAATTAAATGCTACATAAACTATTAAAATGCAGCATTTCTACTGTATAGGTAGCAATAGCACTGATATCAAAGGACCGTAAAAAGGTGTCTCAAGGCAGCTGCCTCGTAGCATCAAAGAGCTGATGTTTCCTTTAGGTGATGAAAACTCAAAGGGCACAGAAGTGAAAATAATTACCAGGAGAAAGAAGAAAACTAAGCCAGAGAGGCGCGACCCATCATTATTTTTGAAGGCAAATGATCTAAACATTGTTTGTTTATGAAACTGTCTGAAATGAGTCAAATAAGCTGGCCATTGAAGAGTACTTTTTGCTGGAAAGTTTCAAAGCCCCATACAAAATAGAGAGAAAGAGGAGAGAAACAGAGAGAGATAGAAAGAGAGAGACACGCACAAGTGATGAACGTTTTCTTCTACATAGAGAATCTGATGACTAAACAACTTGCTCCCTGATTAGGAGGTGGCCTAGAACTCAACTCTCCTGTGGATCTCCCAAGAGATAAATTAAAGTACTTGAAACTGCTTCACTGGGAGAAGAAATTGACCAGCATTGGAAGAAGTGGGCCAACCAAGATGTGCTGACATTACAAGTGTATTAGCAAGAACTTTAAGGAGAATTTTGATTTTGGCTTATTGTCTTAGTCCTCCAGCAACATACCATAGACTAGGTGGCTTAAACAACAAATATTTATTTCTCACAGTTCTGAAGGCTGTGAAGTCCAAGATAAGGCCCTGGCAGCACTGGTTCCTGGTGGGAGCTCCTTCCTGGTGTGCACATTGGGTGTCTTCTTACTGAGTCCTTTCACGCCCAGGAGAGAAATCATCTCTCTGCAGTCTCTTCTTCAAAGGGCACTAATCTCATTCATAAGGGCTCCTCCTTCTTGACCTAACACCTCCCCAAAGCCCCACTTCTAAATAGGATCACACTGCAAATTAGGGCTTCAACACATGAATTTGGGGGAGACAAAAACATTGTCTATAGCACTTACTAATACATAAACTACATAATATAAGTAGGACAAATTACCAAGAAGAATTCAGTGAGCTTCATACAAGCACCCTACAGCACTGGCAGTCAGCAACGGCTTTGTTGTTGTTGCTGTTTTACTAACAAACATCCTGATCTTCAAATAAAATCTTCTAATCATTCTCAGAACTCCCAGCATGTGAGGTAAATAAATACATATCAAGTATTTTCTTAGTGGAGAAAATAGCCCATAACTTCAAGTGGTTCTGTCTCCTACACTCCCATCTAACATCTCTTTTGTAAAACATTGTGAAAGCTATGGCAGCGCTAGCATAATAAACTTTCCTTATTTTTTTACAGTATTCAAAATATTTGAAATGGTGGAATTAATAGATGGCAGGCATTTTGCTTTTAAGACTTTGAGGCCTGGCTTTACAAAAACAAAACAAAGAACTAGCAATTGTACATCAGCTACTCAAATTTTTAAAAAAGCAATTAAACTATTATGTGTTGAGTTGTGTCCCAGCAAAAATATGTTGAAGTCCTAACCTTCAGTA
Source organism: Giraffa tippelskirchi (assembly GCF_054371585.1). Taxonomy (NCBI): domain Eukaryota; kingdom Metazoa; phylum Chordata; class Mammalia; order Artiodactyla; family Giraffidae; genus Giraffa; species Giraffa tippelskirchi. The sequence goes on along the minus strand of NC_137284.1, from coordinate 45,421,133 downwards.
CCTTAGAATGTGACTTTGTTGGGAAGTAGAGCATTTAATAGGTTGTTGTTCAGTCACTAAGTCATGTCTGACTCTTTGTGACCCCATGGACTGTAGCACGCAAGGCTTCCCTGTCCTCCACTATCTCCCAGAGTTTGCTAAAACTCTTGTCCATTGAGTCAGTAATGTTATCCAACCATTTCATCCTCTGTCAGCCCCTTCTCCTCCTGCCTTCAATAATTCGCAGCATCAGGGTCTTTTCCAATGAGTCGGCTCTTTGCATCAGGTGGCCAAAGTATTAGAATTTCAGCTTCAACATCAGTCCTTTCAATAAATATTCAGGGTTGATGTCCTTCAGACTTGTTTGATCTCCTTGCGGTCCAAGGGACTCTCAAGAGTCCTCCACCACCACAATTCGAAAGCATCAATTTTTCAGGGCTCAGACTTCTTTATGGTCCTGCTCTCATCTGTACATGACTACTGGAAAAACCATAGCTTTGACTATACGGATCTTTGTTGGCAATCAAACTAAAATGAAATTTTTAGGGTCAGCACTAATCCAATAAGACTGAGTCCTTATAAAAAAAAAAAGGAAATATGGTCACAGAGACATATATGTGTAGAAGGAAGACAATGTGAAGACACAGGAAGAGCACCATCTATGAGGCAGGTAATGTTGAGGCTATCAGAAGCTGGGAGAAGGGCACAGAGCAGATCCTGCCCTCACAGCCCTGTGAAGGAACCAACAAGCTGAAATCTTGATTTCAGACTTCTAACCCCCAGAACTATGAGGCATAAATGTCTGCTATTTCAGCCACCTAGTGTCTGGCACTTTGCCATGGCACTCCAGGAGACTAATGCACAAACAAAGCTTGAAATCTCAGAGGCTGGGGAACACTGGCTAAGCAGACTCAAAAGAAAAATAAGATACTCCTTTTCCCAGAGAAGGAAGGAAATCCATGTCAATGAAGTCCCTCCCATGTACCTGGCACTGGGAAGGGTATGGTTTTACTCATCTTCACATCTAAATTCTCAAAGCAGCACTAAGACATCGGTTATAGGAAACATATGCAGTACACTCTGACATATCCTAGTGATATTTTTCTGCATCTATTTCCTCAGGCAAGGGAAACAAAAGCAAAAACAAACAAGTGGGACTTAAAAGCTTTTGCACAGAGAAGGAAACTATGAGCAAAGTGAAAAAACCTATTGAATGGAAGAAAATATTTGCAAATGACATATTTGTTATTGGGTTAAAGTCCAAAATATATAAACAGCTCATACAACTCAATATAAGAAAAATTCAATAAAAAATGAGTAGAGGAACTTGAATAGACATTTTTCCAAAGAAGGCAAACAGATGGACAATAGGCACATGAAACGATGCTCAGCATCAGGGAAGTGCATATTCAAACCACGATGAGATATCACCCCACACCTGTCAGAATGGCTAGACAACAAATAAAAAATTTTGGTAAGGATGTGGAGAAAGGTAAACCATAGTCACTCTTGGTAGGAATGTAAATTGGCACTGCTGCTATGGAAAACAATGTGGAGGTTCCTCAAAAAACTAAAAATAGGACTAACATATTATCCAGCAATTCCACTCCTGGGTATATATCCAAAAAAAATAAAATAACCAAAAACACTAATTCAAAAAGAATATGCATCCAAGTGTTCACAGAAGCATAATTTACAATAACCAAGATATGAAAGCAATCCAAGTTCCCATCAACACAGATGGATAGACAAAGATGTGGTATATATATATATGAATAAAAGTTACCAGTAGGGAGAGGGTAGGGGGCTGGGGCAAGATAGGGGAAGGGGATTAAATAAAGAAGATACAAGGATATATTATACAGCACAAGGCATATAGCTAGTGTCTTATAGTAACTTTAAATTGAGTATAATCTATAAAAATATTGAATTATACCACCTTACCTGTCTCCTGAGAAACCTGTATGCAGGTCAAGAAGCAACAATTAGAACCCGACATGAAACAATGGACTGGTTCAAAATCAGGAAAGGAGTACGTCAAGGCTGTATATTGTCACCCTACTTATTTAACTTATACGCAGAGTACATCATGCAAAATGCTGGGCTGGATGAAGCACAAGCTGAAATCAAGATTGCCAGGAGAAATATCAACAACCTCAGATATGCAGATGATACCACTCTATCGGCAGAAAGTGATGAGGAACTAAAGAGCTTCTTGATGAGGGTAAAAGAGGAGAGTGAAAAAGCTGGCTTAAAACTCAACATTCAAAAAACTAAGATCATGGCATCCAGCCCCATCACTTCATGGCAAATAGATGGGGAAACAATGAAAACAGTGACAAACTTTATTTTCTTGAGCTCCAAAATCACTGTGGACGCTGACTGCAGCCATGAAACTAAAATTCATTTGAGCCTTGGAAGAAAAGCTATGACCAACCTAGACAGCATATTAAAAAGCAGAGACATTATTTTGTCAAAAAAGACCCGTCTAGTAAAAGCTACGGTTTTTCCAGTAGTCATGTAAGGATGTGAGAGTTGGATCATAAAGAAGGTTGAGCGCTGAAGAATTGATGCTTTTCAATTAACTCTGAAGAGTCCCGTGGACAGCAAGGAGATCAAATCAGTCAATCCTAAAAGAAATCAACCCTGAATTTTTATTGGAAGGATTGATGACCCATTCAACATGGCTGAAGCTCCAATACTTTGGTTGCTTGATGTAAAGAGCCAACTCATTGGAAAAGACTCTGATGCTAGGAAAGATTGTGGGCAGAAGGACAAGAGGGCGACAGAGGGTGAGATGGTTGGATGGCATCACCGACTCAATGATCATGAGTTTGAGCAAACTCCAGGAGATAGTGGAGGACAGGGAAGCCTGGCGTGCTGCAGTCCATGGGGTCATAAAGAGTCGGACACAACTGAGCAACTGCACAACAAAAAACAAACATATTTCAATTAAAAGCAAAAATGAATTGTGCTGTTTTAGATTATTTTATGATTCCCAGAGGTATCTTAATATCTATTTTGAACCAGTGCAGGCAGAAGATGACAAAATGACTGTTATCTAAAACACCAGAACTATTTTGATTTTTTTACGGTGTTAAAGAATGTTGAATTTAGTTTTAGATAGGAGACGAAAGGGAGAGAGAAAAGAAAGTCAAATTCATTTTAAAAGTTCAGTTACATGTAAAATGACTCATGATATATTCAATTTATATTAATGACTTTCTACAATTATTAAAACATGCTTTTTCAATCTTGACATCTAGACAACATTGGTAAAAGAAGCTTTTCTTAATAAAATTTTTTAACATCATGAGAGTTTTTCGGGACCAGGAGGAAAGCATCACAGGGAAGTGTAGGTTTGATAGAGGAGGTGATATAATCAATTTTGTCCTACTCAGGATCAACAAGGGGATTGTGGATCTCTGGCTTTGATTCAGTTACTTTGTCAGCACTGAATAAGACCTTTAGAACATAGCATCTATACAAACTAAGTTCTTTCAGGAGTATTTTCCTTTATATTTTTCTTTCTTAAAGTTGATGCCCCTCTTAAAGGGACATTCCTTTAGAGTATGTATTTTCCTTCCTCGAAGAGAGGACTTACTTTATTGTGTGTTATACTTTACGGACTTCTTACAGAAATAGTGAGATAAGTGTTCACAAATTTCTTAGCATAATGGCTGGAAATGAGAACACATCAAATCTTACTATAATTCCCTGGAAACCAGAATGTTAACTTTCTACAAGAAGGAACATAAAGATCATTCCACATTAGCAGCCTGTATCTTTTAGTTTCTTAGAGAAATGTCTCCTTCTATTTCTCCACCTTTCTGACTATGAGCTTTAAAACTTCTTTTGTTTCTTTAAGTCAGCTATGTCAAAGCCCTTAGATATTTTCAAACTTGAATTTTCATAGTCTTATTTTCAAAGAGCAAACAGTGAATTAAAAAACACAGAAGAGGATCAAAAGATATTTGAAACAGTTTGTGGCAGTTTGGTCATCAAAAACAGCAGTGTTTTTGATTCATTCCTGAGTTGAGAAAATAAGTACTATTTATTGACATTGGTGCCATTTATTCCCTAGGAAAAAACACATAAAAACCTTGAAACTCAGCTCTGTAGGGAGCAATCCAGATATCTAATTTCATCATTTCTGGAGAAGTTTGCAGTGCTGCTTCCTGGATGAAAAACATGAAAGAACCAATGGCATAAAAGAGAAGTTCCACAGAGTAATAAGAATAATTTCTATTATTTTAAATCAGTCCTTCAAAAAAGACTGCAGTCACCTTAAATTATTGTGTAATCTTAACCAAATTATGTATGTATGAAAATCTGTATTCATACTGCATCTATTTCTACCCTCAATTTTAAAGTATCTTAAAATAAAGAACTTTCAAAAGAATGATACAATTAGAATAGAAAAAAAGATAATGATAGAGGAAAAAGACTATTACTAATTATCAAGAAATAGTATGGTTAATGTAACTAGCAAAAGTTTTGTTCTAAACTGTGAAAAAGGCGGAGTCTCCTTATGAGAAAAAAAAAGACACATGACAAGACTGTTAAAATTGAAAGCTGGACGAAACATGGAACCACTGATGACTGTATGGTGCTTTCTGCAGCATCTTCTCATCCACTGGAAGGTCACATAAAGCCTCCTGGTGCTGACTTCCAAGCAACCCTGTTCAGCATGGCCAAAGATTGAAATCAAAATGTGTTTGTAGCTGCCCAATGCCATTGCTCACACAACAAATTTATTTGTTCCCAGCTGGCCATAGTGGTAAAGAATCTGCCCGCCAATGCAGGAGATGGTAAAAGACGTGGATTTTATCCCTGGGTCTGGAAGATCCTCTGGAGGAGGAAATGGCAACCCACTTCAGTATGCTTGCATGGAAAATCCCATGGACAGAGGAGCCTGGTAGGTTAGAGTCCATAGGATCACAAAGAATCAGACACAGGTGAAGTACTTAAGACGTACAAACGCATTTAGCTGACAGGTGTTTTTGTTTCTTTGGTTACAGTGGATCGACCGACCAATTTGATACAATCAAAACCAGCTGGCATCATTTTGGCTGAAACATCTGGTTGCAAGTAACAGGAACACTACTCATCTAAATAGTCTTATACCCTACCAAGCAAACAAAGATTTTTTTCCCCGCATGAAAAGGAATCTGAAGCTGGGCAGTGGATGGGTTTGGTAGCTCCCTGGAGAATTCCATGGAGGAGCCTGGAGGGCTACAGTCCATGGGGTTGCAAAGAGTTGAGCCCGACTGAGTGATTAACACATACACAAGGGAAAAGAAGAAATGTTATGGAAGTAATGACAAGACTTGTGGGGAAACGTTGGTTAATCCACCAAGAAGTCCTCATTTTTCAGAGCAGCAAGGTCTCTGTGGGGAGGTCTGAGTAGCTGTTGGAGCAGTGAGGGGCCCCTGATGGGATTGCAATCACTACAGGGCTGCAGGGATCCCATGACTCACGTTGAAGGAACTGGGGTCACCCCTTAGGAAGGTGCTGTCTATGTAAATCTCAGGTTCTTCTGCATTTTATTCCTACTCCTCTAGGGAGCTTATGGAAACCCTTGGGGGCAGATAACATGGAAACGGCTGGACATAATTTAGGATGTTTTAGGTATCAGGTTAGCCTTTTGAATCAAGTTGAGGATTATTATAGAAATTGTGTGATTGAAGCCCTCAGAGAGTCTGGAGGCATAGCACAGTACCTGGAAAAGTTATTAAAACTGCAGTGCTGGGGATATAAGCATGAAGCGTGCTTTCTCTATGATTAAAACTCATTAATGTTCATATCCCGTCACTTGAGGGAAAAAGCATTTGTTAATCAAAACGGACTGGTGAGATTTATCATCCTAGCCTCGGTTCCCCATCGATTTCTTTTCTTGAAGAAATCCCTTAGTGTGCTAATCCAAAGTTCCCCCAAGGAAATCCCATTCTCCTGTTTCAATTTAATTCCCTACCAATGGTTTATTGCTGTATTGCTGCTGCTGCTGCTAAATCGCTTCAGTCGTGTCCGACTCTGTGCGACCCCATAGATGGCAGCCCATCAGGCTCCCCCGTCCCTGGGATTCTCCAGGCAAGAACACTGCAGTGGGTTGCCATTTCCTTCTCCAGTGTATGAAGGTGAAAAGGGAAAGTGAAGAGCTCAGTCGTTTCCGACTCTTAGCGACCCCATGGTCTGCAGCCTACCAGGCTCCTCCGTCCATGGGATTTTCCAGGCAAGAGTACTGGAGTGGGGTACCATTGCCTTCTCCTTATTGCTGTATTAAGTGTACCTTTTTTAAAAAGTTCATTTCATACAGATTCTGTTGTCTCTCCAGCGGTTTTGCCTATTACCTGCAGGTTCAGAGGCCCCACAAGAAACATAGAATAACATCAGATGATAAATCTTCATCGTTGCTTGTAGCAGAGTCTCTATTTTATTTCTCTTCAGAATATCAAAAATAAGATTAAATATGTTAACATTCTTAATAAATATCACAATTCCCAGGAGCCACATTCAAAACTCTGAATATATATGCTAATCACCTGAGTTACATAAAATAAATATATTCAGCTCTGCCCTTGGTCTCTGAGGGTAGTTAGCAATGAATCTTGATAAGTACTGGGGACACTCTGTCTTGCTTAGGGTCCAGTCAAGATGCAGAAACCACACCAGTTATTTCACAATGTTGTGGTTGGTTGTTGTTTTAGTTGCTCAGTCGTGTCCAACTGTTTTGTGACCCCAAGGACTGTAGCCTGCCAGGCTTCTCCATCCGTGGGATTTCCCAGGCAAGAATACTGGAGTGGGTTGCCATTTCCTTCTCCAGGGGATCTTCCCAGCCTAGGGATCAAACCCTGTCTTCTGCATTAGCAGGCAGATTCTTTACTGTTGAGCCCCTAGCGAAGCCCTATTTCACAATAGAGACAGTTTAATATAAGGATTGCTAGCTGGGCATGAACAACTGTTAACTAGTAACTAAAAAGCCAGAAGCAAAATAAGAAAGTAGCACAGAGGTAGCAAATTCAGGAAGCACCTACTCCCCTGAGCTGGGGGACAAAGGGGAGAGGCTGAGATTATTAGAATTTAGTTGCCTGAAGAGAGTCCCTGCCAAGGAGTAATTTAGATCTCTGAGGAGGGGCTGACGCACAGCTGGTTCTGGATTCTGGACTTAGCAGAAGGACCCCAAGGACCTGAGACCCACACGTCTGAGGAGGGGGCGCCAGCTGACTGGTGCTAGAGGCTTTGAGGTATTAAAAAAGTCAGGCTCACTGAGTGCTGGAAAAACTGCTGCTTTTGGAAAGAACTACCAGCGCTGAGGGGAAAAACAACACGTGGTTGTGGGGCTGCTGTCAGGAACAGGAACCAAGCAGGGCAGAATGGTGGTGATAGGGACCTGCTCTAATTGGCTACGTGTGTGCGTACCAAGCTGCTTCAGTCATGTCCGATTCTGTGTGGCCCCATGGACTGTAGCCCATCAGGCTCCTCTGTCAATGGGATTCTCCAGGCAAGAATACTGGAGTGGGTTGCCGTGCCCTCCTCCAGGGAGTCTTCCCAACCAAGGGATCGAACCTGAGTCTCTTACCTGCCCTGTATTGGCGGGTTTTACCACTTAGTGCCACCTGGGAAGCCCCTGATTGGCTATAACCCAATAGAAAATTTTAAAGTTTTTTTTTAAATAAGTATCTGCTCTGGGTCTGGAGGACTGTTTTTGCATCTCAGCCCCCATCACTTTCCAGCTCTGTGATCTTGGGCAAGTTAGCCTCAGTTTTCCCATGCATACAACGGGGCTAGGATACTTCATGCGATATTCCTTACCTAAGGATCAAGAGTGAACAGACAGTGGAAAGCCCTTGGCAAAGTACCCAGTACAGAAATGCCTAATGCCCTCCTGCTGCTATTGCTACTAATACATACATGAGAGTTTAAATCAATGTGTCTCAGTCCCGGGTGACTTTGTTCCCCAAAAGACATCCAGCTGTGCCTGGAACTATTTTTTAACTAACTGGCCAATTATTCCTGGCTGCACTGGTCTCTGAAACTGTGTGCTGGCATCTGCAGTTGCAGCGAGTGGGGGCTTCTCCTGTGGCTCATGGGCTCCAGGGTGTGCGGCTTCCGTCATGACAGCGCACTAGCTCAGCAGCTGCAGCGCACGAGGCTCAGTAGTTGTCACATACGGTCTCAGTTACCCCACAGCATATGGGATCCTAGCTCCCCGACCAGGGATCGAACCCATGTCCCCTGTGTTGGCAGGCAGATTCTTAACCACTGGAACACCGGGGACATCCTGGAAATATTTTTGATCATTATGACCTGGACGCAGTGCTCTGCCATGTAGTGAACAGAGGCTAAAGAGGCTGCTAAATATCATACGATGCACAGGACAACAAAGGATCATCTAGTCCCAGCTGTCAACAATGCTGAGGTTAAGAAACCCTGGTTTAAACTAAAACAAAAAGAGTGTTTTAAGAACCTTGAAGGAACAGTACTTCAGAGGGAGGAGAGCTCAGCCAAGGCTACAGTAGTCTGGCCACATTGAGAAGGAGGACTTGGAAGAAAAACGAATTTGGTAATGAACAGAGGAAGGAGGGCACCTCAGATGGGCAATGACAGAAGCAAAGGCTTGAGGGGGTACCTTGCCTTCTTCTCTACCTTTATTACCAGTTTGCACATCCAGACCTTCACAAAAGGTTCTGTAAATCACGGACTCAGAAATGATGTGCCAGATGTAAGTCTCCTTTCAGGTTGTTTTTCTAACAGAAATCTCATACAACCACTTGTAATCATTATGGGGAAGAAGGTGTCCATTCAGAACACGTCCCTGGTTTAGCTGTCCTGCCAATCAGCATTTCACATAACCAGAGCAGCAGTCAGAAATCTGTCAGATGAGAAAAGATCAGAAGGAGGCCCAGTAAATGCAGCTACCTTTTAGAGTCCTGCCTTCTAAAATCATTTCTCCTCTAGCAACTCAGGGACCCTCCTGAGCAATGGCCTTTACAGGAAGCTGACCACTCTGGCTAAACCGCAGTTTGGCAAATCAGCTGGGCTTTGGACCACACACTTGAGCTCATGCAAATAACCTTACATGATTACTATGAAAAATACACTGATTCAGTCTTGCTTATTAATTTTTGCTTTTGGTGACAAATCCAGAAAGCATCACCAAGATCTATCCTCATGGGTTTACCCCCTATATATTTTCTTCTAGGAGTTTTATTGTTTCAGGTCTTTCATTCAAGTCTTTAATTCATTCTGAGTTGATTTAATCTGTATCCCCATGTTCATTGCAGCATAATTCACAGTAACCAAAATACAAAAACAATCTAAGTGGGCATCAACGAATGAATGGATGCAGATGTGAGAGACAGATATATATATATGTATATATACATATGTGTATATATGTGTGTGTGTGTGTGTGTGTGTGCATGCGTGTGTGTGTATGTGTGTGTATCCAAACTCAGAGGCACAGAGTCTAGAATGGTGGATACCATAGGTTGGGGGTTGGGTGTAATGGGGAGGCATTGGTCAAAGAAAACAAATTTTCAGCTATAAGATGAATAAGATCTGGGGCTCTAATGTGCAGTATGGTTATTACAGCTTACAGTCTTTCTTATATACTTGAAAGTTCCTAAGAGAGTAGATCTTAAATGTTCTCACCACAAAATATAAACAGTAATAATATGATGGGTTGGAGGTGTTAGCTAATCATTTTACATATGTGCTGTGTGCTGTGCTTAGTTGCTCGGTCATGTCCGACTCTTTGCAACCCCATGGACTGTAGTCTGCCAGGCTCCTCTGTCCATGGGGTTCTCCAGGCAAGAATACTGGAGTGGGCTGCCATGCTCTCCTCCAAGGGATCTTCCCAACCCAGGGTTCAAACCCAGGTCTCCCGCATTGCAGGCAGATTCTTTATCGTCTGAGTCTCCAGGGAAGCCCAAGAATACTGGAGTGGGTAACCTATCCCTTCTCCAGGGGATCTTCCCAACCCAGGAATTGAACCAAGGTCTCCTGCATTGCAAGCAGATTCTTTACCAGCTGAGCTATTAGGGAAGCCCTTTACATACATAAGTAATATATAATCATTTTGCAGTATATAAGTGCTGTGCTGTGCTTAGTTGCTCGGTCATGTCCGACTCTTTGTGACACCAAGGACTGTAGCTCGTCAGGTTCCTCTGTCCATGGAATTCTCCAGGCAAGAATACTGGAGTGGGTAGCCTTTCCCTCCTCATGGGATCTTCCCAACCCAGGGATCGAACCCAGGTCTCCTGCATTGCAGGTAGATTCTTTACCATCTGAGCCACCAGGGAAGCCTGCAGTATATAAGAACACAATGTGATATTTCAGTCATATAAAGCTGGAGAAGAGAAAGACCCTGATCACAGTCAAGGCTGTACCATAAATGAGTTGCCCGAGAGTTGTCAGGTTTTAGAAGAATGAAGACAACATTCAAGGAAGAAATGGGGTTGAGGATCCATCTCTGCTTCCGATGAACTGTGTGACCCTCCTTGACTAAGTCCATGCACATCTCTGTGCCTTAGGTTTCCTTAGCACTGAGAATAAAATCACCAGGAAAAGGCTTGCTTAGGTTAATTCAGGGTGTGCATTTTTAAGGTTTTATCTAGCATTTTCCCCCCAGAATCTAAAATTCCCAGGTCTTCTTTACCAAAGTTAGGAAACACAACATAGTGGTTGGTTGATTTGAACTTGCCTTTCCTGCTAGGGTGGAGACTCCACAAGGACATGAGTTCAGGGCTTCATCCTCAGCATGTAGAGCAGTTCCTGACTCCTAGTCGGCGCTCACTGAACATTTGCTGAATGTTGAAAGATCTCAGGTCTGCCATGGTTTAGAGATAGAGCTAGAAAAACATATGGAGAAGAAGAGACAGAACAACAGGTGATTTCCTAGAGAGAGGAGAGAAGGAAAGAGAGTCTTATTGGACTAGAGCTGAGTCTTATAGAATGTGAAGGAATTTGCATGGGAGGAAGTGAGGGAGAGGATTTTTATATAGAGGGGAAGAGTGCTAAGTCACTTCCATCATATCTGACTCTGTGCGACCCTATCTATGGACTGTAGCCTGCAGGCTTCTCTGTCCATGAGATTCTCTAGGCGAGAATACTGGAGTGAGTTGCCATGACATCCTCCAGGGATCTTCCTGACCCAGGGATCGAACCTGTGTCTCTTATGTCACCTGCAGTGGCAGGTGGGTCCTTTACCACTAGTGCCACCTGAGAAGCCCTGTATACAAAGTATTAGATAGGCAAAGGCCTGGGGAGCATAAAAGATCAAAGTTCTTTTCAAAAACTGCAAGTTTGCCGTAGCTTAGATCTGGGCATAAGATACAGCAGAGCAAACCTCAAAGATAATCTGAGAGAAGGGCAAACAAGAGAGAGATGTGTGTGTCTGCTGACTCCTCTTCAAGGAATGGGCAGCAACGAAAGAGGTCTAACGTGACAGACTGGGATGTGACAGAGCTTTCGCTGACAGCAAGAGGGCTGGACAAAAGGCAGGGAGTGTGGGCAGACATCGTGTCTGTCTGTGGCTGAGCGGGGGATGGTAGAGAGCAGGATACGATCTGATCTCTTAACCTCATCCAATCTTCTGAATCAGGCTGGGTGGGTTAGACTAACCATTCGCCAGAGGTTTCTCTGCTCTTCAAAACAGTATATAAAGTTCTCATAACCTTCAGGACTTGAAACACCGTGTAGATTATTTAGTACATTCAGCTAAACTCAAGTGAGATGTTGGTTGGTATCTCCATTACTTAGAGTTTCCTTTTGTAATGTGTTGACTGATTTTGAATGAGTCTTAATAACAGGTGGGTTTCTGTATTTAGGTCATATTATATAGATTTCCATGGAAATTTCAATAAGACAACCTCTTTATTATCATCACCAAATTGTCTGACAAGCTGTATGTGTTATATGTGTATAATTGTTTTGAACACCAAACTTACAGTGCAAATTTCTCTAGTAGGCTCATTTCTGGAAAAATAATACTTGCAATAAATCATTTATCATCAGCATTAACCATATTACCGAAGAGGCTCAAGTAAAAACAATGAATACATTTTCCTGTTTCACTGTTTTGTGATGGGCCATGCCCTTCCAGACAAAGGTGTACATGTTGTTAATTCAATCTCTATGTTTTTCTTGTCCTTTTGTAAACCCTCTCTTGTCATTTTTAAGTTCTCCTTGTCCTCCCTTTACCACTTAAGCTGTTTTTCTCTTTCCTTATAAACCCGTGTTCATATCAAGAGGGGAGGATTGGTCATTGGAGTCCAGACATCCCTCACGCTATTGGGTTTATCTTGTGCTCTATGTCTAGGGAGAGGCGCACGTTGGTCTTCTTCCTCCAGGGCTTTCTTTCTGTGCGATAATTGTAGTGTTTTTTATAATAAAGATGGCAAGACCCTTTGTGTTTAGAACTCATGCTCTTCCCCGAATCACAGGATCACAGGTAAGACACACAGAGCACCGCTGAATGGACAACAATGTGTATTATATCATTAGTGCTTTGCTGCCTCATGACTCTGCTTTAAATAGACCTGTAATTACTTTCAGCTGCTATTAATGAGCTTCAACCATGGGGAAAAACACCTCCCTAAGTAAACATACTGAAAACTATATTTGCTCACCTTTTCAGTGGAGACAGTATATTAGCAGGTTTATTGGCAGTGGATAACCATGTTGAACTTTCATCAGACTGATCACGATCACTGCCACTCTACATTTCGGCTTTTGTTTTTCCATGAGTTTTCTCTTTTCAGAGCTCAAACCACAGCCTAAATGCAATCTCATTTAATTTCATTGAGTTCGCTAAAATATGGAGAAGTTTTAGCTGAAAGGATAATTTTTCCCTCTGGTGTGCATCTCCAGCTCAAATGTTTGGAATGATTAGTGCAAACTCTTAACAACTTTGGTAAAGCATATAAAGAGTTATAAAAATAGGGTTTTCTGTCCCCAAAATACCCTCCTTCACTTCATTCCTTAAGAATTCACTGAGCATTTACTAAATGTGTCACTACGTTTACTATATGTGTTACTGTTATTGCTGAAAAATTTTCACTGATGCTCCATTGTTTATAGAATAAAATCCAAAGTTCTTAGTCTAGTGTTGTAGATGCATCTATGATGATTCCACTCATCTTCCCCCAGTTCGTACCAATACACACACACATGGACATATGTGAGCCTCCAAACATTAATACTATGCCTTCTTTTGGACCTTTGCTTATTCTCTGACTACTGCCTAGAATCCTCCTCTCAACTCTATATCATGAATTCTTACTATCCTTCAGGGACATCTATTATAAGGAAGCTATACTATGCTGGTAAATATTTCACAATCAACACTCCAGAAAACAAAATAAACAAAACTCCCCCACTGAACCTAATAAACAAACAAACAAAATACATTTGCTGATTTCCACCGAGTAAATATTTCTATTCTGGCTAATTTCAATGTGATATCACTATATGCAGAGCTAGGAAGAGATGAGCAGTAGCACATCATTGTATCACCAGATACAATAAAATTGAATAACCTCAAGAGTACAGATAATGGTAGAAGTGAAGTAATTAAGGAGTTGTGTACTTACTGCTTTTGTTTTCAATATATCTAATTGTAACTTTAACTTAATTTTTAATAATGATTGTATTTAACAACTGAAAACTTGCCACTTGTCTCTTGCGAGCTGGCTATAGCCAGGTCCAGGACACTCCTGCAAGGACCCTACCATACTTCTTAGCCCACAGATATCTCCCTTCATATGCACATACCTTCTATATAACTATTCTGATAATATATTCGAGCAACCATTTATTGAGTGCCTACCATGCACCAGAGAGATGCTGGGAAAGATTGAGGGCAGGAGGAGAAGGGGATGACAGAGGATGGCTTCACCAACTCAATGAACATGAATTTGAGCAAACTCCAGGAGATAGTGAAGGACAGGGAGGCCTGGTGTGCTGCAGTCCATGCTGTCACAAAGAGTTGGACACGACTGAGCAACTGAACAACAACAGTAAACTAATATACCAGGCAAAGACATTACCTATATTCTGTGTTCCATCAACTCTTCACATAGGTATTTCTTCTTTCCTCAGCAAAACTAAGAGCTCCTTGAAGACTAGAACCATATATCCCCAAAGTATCTGTCACACAGTGGTAGCTCTTACCAGGATCGTCCTTGAGGGGGTTTAACTGGTCTCAATGGCAACAGAAGAGTGGCTGGAGGCCTTTATAGAAAACAGAAAAGGAGCTGAGAGAATCAGTGTCTTTATTGCATGCAAAGCAGCTCCCAGGCATTGAGATCACCCTTGGCAGTGTGCTTGTACTGTAGGAATACTGGACCGTCTTATATGTGCGTTGAATTTGACATGTCACCTTTCCCCCGATCAACTGCCTGCCAGGTAGGCAGAGTGGGTATTATCAATGCCATTCTTCAGCAGAGAAAGCAGGCCCAGCAAGGGAGCAGAGATCAGTTTAAGGCAAGTCTGGAGCAAAGTTAGAGACTGAATTCAGATTTCCCTTCTTCCTGCCTGTTCAGGGTTCTGAAGTAAAAACTTTCTAAAACAACCATCTTCAATACATTTTATTTTGTACGTGACAACTGCACCCCAGCTGGGAAACTAATGCTTCATGCTTAGGGCAAAGGTGATGAACATAATCACAAAAAAGCATTTTTTGAATTTATTTATTTGTTGTTTATGTTTTTTGCTTATTTTTTAAACTGGTCTTTAATGTTTTTTTCTTTTAGTATTATTTTTTAAAGATTTATTTATTTCTTGGTACAAAAGCTGATTCCTCAAGGGAACTCCAGGATCCAAAAAAAATCTCAGACTAAAAGTATCTTCAAGAGTGTAGGGTGAAGACTTCCCCAGAGAACAAATAGCACATAAACCTAGGAAGAAAAAAAGCAATCTTGGTACCAAAGTCAGAAGTAAACAAGTTTGTGTTATGTATTATTCAGAAAAGACATTCCCTCTCATGACCTGGAGTGTCATTTCACTTTACTAGGCTGGGAATTGATCATTTTAATAATGGACTCAGGGTTCCCAGAGGCAGGAACACTTACTGCATTTGTAAATAAAACCAAACTTTCTTTCTTTTAGAAATGACTAAAACGCAGGCTTTGAGTTCCAACAAGGCAGTTAGTATAATTTGCTCATAATGTGTTTCTCCAAGGACAAACCTAGAATACAGATTCTGACCTTTCTTCTAGCTCATGGTATCTCCAGATTCTTCAAAGGCTGGAGGCAATTATCTAGCACAAGCTGCTTTTTCATCTGTTTCTTCATATAGGATGCAATCCCCAAACACCTGAAGAGCTTACAAGTGCCTCTTTGCCCTTCCAATCAAGTCTTCCAAGTGTCAGGGGTCCATTTCACAGGAAAGGGTACCTAGCTACCTACAAGCCACAATTGGAAATTTTCTGTGCACAAGACTGGTTGAAGCAGACTTCCCTGTTGGTCCAGGCGTTAAAAATCTGCCCACCAATTCAGGGGACACAGGATTCCTGATCTGGGAAGATTCCACATGTCCCAGGGTAGCTAGCCTGTGTGCTACAACTACTGAGCCCCACACCTGGAGACCGTGCTCTGTGATAAGAGAATCTACCAAAATGAGAAGACAACACATTGCAAATAGAGAGTAGCCCCCTGCTCACTGCAACTAGAGAAAGCCCACAGGCAGTGACAAAGACTCAATGCAGCCAGAAAGAAATAAACAAAATAAATTTTTAAAAAACACTTTAAAAATAAGTAAAAAAACAAAAAACTAAACAAAATTTTTTTTAAAAAACACTTAAAAAATTCATTGGACAATTTTACGAAAGAACTGATTGGTGCAGTTGCTTTTTTTTTTTGCTTAATGCTGTTTTTATTTTTTATTTATTTTTTAAAAGCCATGTTAAATTTAGTCTTGTTGACTTACAGCCAGATGCACCCTAAGAGCAAACATAATTTGTAAATGTCTTCTCTCTTCCAGTCTATTATTTATATCTTTAACATGCTATTTCTTTTTTTCCCCTTTTCCCCATTTTTATTATGGCAAAATACTCATAGGGCTTCCCTGGTGGCTCAGATGGTGAAGAATCTGCCTCCATGCAGGAGACCTGGGTTTCATCCCTGAGTTGGAAAGATCCCCTGCAGAAGGGTGGCTACCCACTCTGGTATTCTTCCCTGGAGAATTCCATGGGCAGAGGAGTCTGCAGGGCTACAGCCCACAGACTCACAAAGAACCAGACATGACTAACACAAAATACACATAACATAAAATTTACCATGTTGATCCTTTTTTAAGTGTACAGTTCAGTGGTATTACATACATTCATATTGTGCAACCACTGCCATCCATTTAGCTACATATGTGTATTTTTATATTTTAAAGATATATTTATACGTTTTCGTATTTCAAAAAATAATCTTTTAATCATCAAGTCACAACTGCGATCCATATAACAATTCACATACTTCATAGAAGTGGAAGCTCTGCTGTCAGAGGGGAGCTGTTGGATGGGGAGAGAGTGGACTGCAGAAGGAACTGGAGTTCCCTTGGAGCCCAAGGAGTGTTTAAGGAGGGGATAACAAGAGAATGAGAAGGTCATAAATTGTGTTCAGTTAGGGAGATAATGCAGTTTCAGACAACACAGAGGGAAAGTTACTGGACAAAGTGGAAGTGTAGCCTAAGAGGAAGTGGAAATAGAACAGAGGCAAAAAGTCACAGAAATGAGGAAGTCAGGCAGCAAGTTGAAGAGATAAAAAATGCTGTCCTGTCTGATTCTGATGAATCATAGAGGTGCCCCGCTTGTGCAAAGAAGCCCTTCCAAGGGTCCAGACTCAAGGCTCCATCAAAGGGCACTTGCACCCACTGGCGTGTGGGATGAAAGAGCCAGTAGCATCCGAAACTGTGGCCTTAAATCAGCAAACGATGCTCAGATTGCTGGTCCTACCAAGGGATACCTCAGCTGTCCTTGGTGGCTGAGGTCTGCTGTGAGTCGCCAGGAAGCTGCAAGGTCTGATGGAATCTTGATAAAAATGGCTCAGAGCTGTGAAGAATTCATGGTCATATGCAATCAAAGCACAGGCTCCGTTACATAGTGATTCCTGTAACCGTAGCAAGTACACCTAGTCTGAGGAGTCAGGGATCTTCCTCAGAAGAAATGAGACCTGAGCTGATATCTGAAGGAAGAGTGGATGCTGAGCACACCTGATGGTATGACCACTCATACTGTTTCTAGACTGGGGAAAAATGAGAGTTCCAGCTCCTTTATATTCTCACCAAAACTTGGAATTCTCAGGCTTTTTAAAAAGTTTTAGTTAATTAAGTTGATGTGTTGTTGTATCTCATCACATTTAATTTGCATTTCTCAGAAAAGTCATGAGGCTGAGTCCCTTCATGATTATCAGTCATTTGGATATCCTTTTCTTAGAAGAGCCAGGTCTTTGTCCTTTTTTTAAAATACTGAGTTCTTTGTCTTTTCCTTATTGACTCATAGGAATTCTTTATCCTGAATGAGTCTTTTGTTGGATATAATTATTGCAAATATCTTCTCCCAATAAATGGATTGCCTTTTCATTTTAATGGTATTTATTTTTTAAGGAATTTCTTAATTTTAAAGAAATTATATTAATAAATGTTTTCTTTTATGCTTAGCACTCTGATGTATTATTTAAGAAAAATTTTTCTACTCCAAGGTCATGAAGATATTTACTTCCAAAATTTTCATTGCATTTAGGACTATGATTCATATGAAATTAATTTTGTGTAGTGTGAAGAATGGATCAACTTTTAAAAAAAAAATGTGAATACATAATTTCTTCAAAAACATCTGTTTAAAAGACCATTCATTTTCCCTAAATTGCAGTAATGCCTTTATTATAAAGTGACTATATAAGTATAGATTTGTTTTTGAAGTCTCTATTCCATTTCATTGATCTGTTTGTCTACCTTTATGATTGTTTTGATTTTTTATAGTTTTAAAATAAGCTTTGAAACTGGTAGTTAAGTCCTTTATCTTTGTTTTTCTTTAAAGAATTCTTGGCAATTCTAGATCCTTGCATTCCCATAAATATTTAAAAATCAGCATTTAAATTTCCAGTGAAAATCCTGCTGGGATTTTGACTGAGACTATTGAATCAGTCAAAATGTTAAGATAATTAACATCTTAAAAATATCAGATTGTCCAATCCCTTAATACAGTTTATCTCTCCACTAATTTAGAAATGAAGATTTCTCTCATTGTGGATCAATAGTTTACAGTACAGTGGTAGTGCATATCTTTTGTTAGGTTTACTTAATCATTTGGTGGTGTTTGATGCTATTGTGAAAGATAGTTTCATTTTCCAATTGCTCATTGCTAGCACATAGAAATGGAGAGGGAAATGGCACCCCACTCCAGTACTCTTGCCTGGAAAATCCCATGGATGGAGGAGCCTGGTGAGCTACAGTCCATGGGGTCGCAAAGAGTCAGACATGACTGAGCGACTTCACTTTCACTTTTCACTTTCATGCACTGGAGAAGGAAATGGCAACCCACTCCAGTGTTCTTGCCTGGAGAATCTCAGGGACAGAGGAGCCTGGTGGGCTGCCGTCTATGGGGTTGCACAGAGTCGGACACAGCTGAAGCGACTTCGCAGCAGCAGCAGCACATAGAAAAACATTTTGCAGCTGTTCATTGCTAGTACACAATTGATTGTTAGTTCATTGCCAGCACATGATAAAAAAAATTTCAGCATGTTTGATGACTATGCTAAAATCAGTATCTAATTTTAATCATTCAACTAATTAGTTGCTTATTTGGGATATTTTAATAAACAATCATTCCATTTGTGAATATGAAACTTTTACTTCTTGCTTTCTGATGTATACCTCTCACGTTTATTTTCCTTGCCTCATCCCACTGGTTAAGACCCCAGGTCGATGCTGAATAGAGAAGCTTGTCTTTTCCCCACCGTCATCTTGCAGATGTTCCTGCGCCTCCTGAGACAGGAGTTTTCAGGGGAAACAAACCATCTTTGTAAAAAGAAGATGAGAACTGGAAGCTTGAGCAATGTTAAAGAGGACTGTTATTGGCTTGGGATTAATATGATTTCATGGAGCTTCAGTGGTGATTGGCACAAGGATGGGGAAGAAGCGTCCCAGGAGTATTTTGAAAGGCTGTATCTGTTTTGAAAGAAGGTTGATGTTTTTAGGCCTCACATAAGGACAGTTATGAAGTATGACTGTGACTGTGTTGAGGAACGTTAAAAGACTGTGTTCAGAGAGAAATTTGCCCAAAAGTGCATGAGACTTCTACAGAATTTAAGAGGAAACTTAGAAGAGAACTTTTTAAGAAGTAAAAAACTCAGACAAACACGTTAAACACAGTAAATGCATAACTCAAGGAATGAACCAAGTTACAGGCACCTTTTTGAGACAGTGTACACATATATGCACTTTGAGAAAAGCATCTGTGATAAAGTACAACCTCCAGGAATATCTGATCCCCCTGCTTGAAATAGAAATGCATATAGGTTTTATATATATATATATATAAATAAATGTATACATATATCAAGCAGTATATATATATGTGTGTGTGTATATATACATATATACTAATGACACAGGTTTATCTGCATTGAGTATCCATTTTTCCTGTCTTGTATAATTAGAAGGGAGGAGCTTCTGTGGCCTAGACAGTAACTCCATCTCTTAATTAAATGTGGGTCTGGCTGATCAGCCAAAGCAATTTCCCATCCTTAAGGGAACTTTATTGAGTTTTCACTTAATAATAATGACCATATATGACCAAGTAAGTCTGTTGAAGCACTGCTGGGGAGCGTGACACAAATATAAATTTCTTCCATTTTTAATTTGTTAAGAACCTTGAAGTATTGAGATTTGATATAGCTATTAAAAATTGAAGGTTGCACCTTTTTAAAAAAGTGAAATTTTAAGTAAACTAAAAGGTAATTCATGTCGATGTATGGCAAAAACCACTAAAAAAAAAAATAAGTAAAAGGTAAAATGAAACAAGTGAAATTAATTTTAATAATTTGTTTCATTTAATGCAATGCATCTAAAATATTATCACTTAATGAGTAATCAATATGAGATATTTTATACTCTTTTATCTCGTATGAAGTCTTCAAAATTCAGTATTTTACATTACAGCACATCTCAAGTTAGACTAGCCTCATTTCAGTTGCTCAATAGCCACTTGTGGCTAATATTGGTGTGTAGTTCTAGTGTAGTTTATATCCATGGATATAAACATTTTGGCAAGAATACTTCATAGACGACGTTGTATACTTTCACATCAAGAGACCCAGGATGACACATGATTAGTGACATAAATTTTATCATTTGATTAAGAGGGTGATCATCAGATTTGTTCATTACAAAGGTGTACTTCATTTGTATATTAGTGAGAAAAATGTAGGCTGATACTTTGGTGCCATGCAAATATCCTGTCCCTAATCAAATTTCACCTACAGATTTTAGCCACCAGGGCTAATGTTTGCCTGAATAAATTTCCATAATAGAGGCTGGAAACTACTGACTCTGTTATTCTTTTATATTCATTAACTTTACATTTGTAAAGAAGAGCTTTTTCTCAACCTTTCCCCCTCTTTTGAGGATCACTATGGCTTGTGGGTTTTTATTTGGTATGCCACGGTTTAATCGGTTTTTAAAATATTCAAATAATTGTAAGTTTTGGCCCCTTAAAACTTGTCTCTGTAAAGCAACTGGTAAGTTTGTCTTTACTTAGACACTTGCCTAAATAATATTTTTTTAAAAATTTCATAATCTAAGATAAAATACTGATAATATTTTAGAATAAGAATGCTCCAAGGTCTGTAACATATGGCTGTATCACAGCTGTTTTTAAGGTTCATTTCTTACACTAACATGGCAGGGATTATCTGTTAGCCAGAATATAAAATAGATTCCATCTTAGTCTGTCTAAATAACAGGGCTATTTATTTCATAAATAAAACACTGGTGTTGGGGCAATAATAGACTGCTACTGCCAATCTTTCACCCTCTACAGACATGTATCTTCCGACAGGAGTTCCATCAAATATGGTGATAAAGAAGATTGTGATCTGTCAGTCATAAACTGATTCATGGTGTTTTGTTTATTTCATGTTACCTTATGAGTGATTTTTCACTCTTTTCCCAAACTTATACCTTTCCTCATGCTAATATACTAGGAAATGTATTTCATGTCATTTTAAAAGAAGAAAAGCAGGAATCTAAAAAATGCTCTTTCCTTTTATGAAGTAAGCCAGACTTTCCCCATAAAAATGCTGTTTCCTTTTATCAAGTAAGCCAGATTTTTCTCATGTGAGCAGCTGTATTCATTCAATATCAGGATCATCAGTACTTCTCCAGATTCACCAGACGAGCATGTTTGGGAAGCTGCTCATCCTTCCATGCTTCCATGTTTCTTCACGATAAAACAGTGGACTGTGTTGTACACTTGAACAGTGATGGAGACACCATTTTCTTGAGCTGGTGCTTATCTGTGCCAAGTTACATGGCAAAGTCATCTGGGTCAGTAATAACAGCCAAGATGCTGCTTATGTATCCTCCTGTGTCCCTCCTCTGACCTCAGGGCCACTTGCTTTTGTTGCGTCATTTTATTTAGCAGAAGTGCTGGATCTTCTCTGCAGCATCAGTTCACATTTTCCAAGGTTTCTGCACACGCAGTACAAGTTTGGTACAGGGATTAATGCTACCCAGCGTTCAGGCACTGACCCTCGGGAAAGACACATACAAGCATCCCCTCTTTTTGACCACACTCTTACCCCAGAGCTGGCATAGAACACAGCTACAGATTTTGTGTGTAATCTGAGCCTATGTAATTCAGAGCAGGATGAAATTTCATCATCAGTGCTGTCCAATAAAAATATTATGTTAGCTACAAATGCAAGCAATCTATGTAATTTATAATTTGCTGAGAACCATATATTAAAATTAAAAATGAACAGGTGAAAGTAAGTGCCAAGATATAGTTTAGTTAATAAATATACCAAAAAGTCATTTGAAGATATAATAAATCTAAAAAATCATTAATGGGATATTTTATGTTTTGCAGAAATGATATTTTTGAAATCTGGTGTGTATTTCACACTTACATCACATATTGCTTTAGACCAGTTGCATTTCAAGTGCTTGGTGACCCTGTGTGGCTAATGACTACATTCGACAGCACATGTCTGACCATATTTTCCCCTGAGAAGGAAAATAGAAGCATATTCTTCATCTGTTCCATCTGATGAGAGTTCAGCAGATACAATTTCTTGTTATATTCCACTGAATATAACTGGTGTGAAGTATCAGAACCAGACAGAGAACAGAACCGGCTAACATTTAAGGAATCTGTTTCCCTGCACTCTTCAGTGCAGATCTGGTTGGGGTGGGTAGAGAGATTTTACCCTTAAGTGTATCAAGGTCAGTTTCCATGATGATAGGAAATACAGTGTAGCTTTGCTGTGTTTGGAGGATTGTTCACGTAAGTCATTCCAATAGGCTCAGATTCCTTAGCCTGCCATCAGACACGGTCCAGTCTGCATGGTGCAGAAGCATGGGCCAGTTCGCTGGAGCATTACCCTCCTTTCAGCCTCCCAGAACGAGCATTCCCTTGAGACACTCAGAAGCAGCTGATTGGGTGCAAAGACACCTACTTTCAGTGGGAGTTGGTCAAGTAACCTCAAGTGCATTAAATCTACCCAGAGGTCTCTACAGGGACAGTTACGTGGCACCATGGAAGGCTCCCAGAAGGAAGCACACATGGATGGAATGTATCCATCTGGCCTATGTAGTCATCTGTAACTTGCCTTAAGCTGGTAACATAAAGACCTATGTATTCTGTGACTATATTGACAGCATCGTTTCCCTTGCCCTGGCCAGGTTGTATTTAGAGCAAGGATAAGGACCGTGACAGTAGCATAACATGCTCGGTTAAGCGTATATTGATCTTCCCTATTGTCCCTACGAACCAGCTCACAGAACCACCACCCTGCACCACTCAGGACTGCAGGAGGTCTCCATCCATCAGCTGTGTGGCAAACAGTGCGGCTCCTCACTGTGTAAAGGCTGCCAGCACCAGACAGTTTCCTAACAAACTCCTGATTACATCTTATCTCCATTCCCCACTAGTTTTGCACCCCTCCAAACACACACAAACTCACATGAAGACACAAGTTATTTTCAGAATTAAAGGGCCTGGCTGGTGTATCACTTTTGGCAAGGATTCAGCAGCCATTAAAGCATGTTTTAGTCATTAATAATCACACATAGGGCCACCTTGAAGAGTTTCTTTTTCATATTTTCTTTATCCTTCAAAGTCTTCCTCACAAATGACGGCTTGCTGCTGCCAGACAACCGTTGAGGGTTCATTGTCCCTTTATTGTAATAATCAAGCCTGGAGTCTTTTAACCTGTCAAAATTAACTTCTGCCGCTCTATCCAGCATTCAGGGTGGTATCATTATTTTGAGCATTGTCATGTTTGAGAGTTTTAAAACTTGGGGTTTGCAGAAAGAAATCCTTAATTGATACCCAAGTGGTAACCAGGTGGCTCAGTTCAGTTCAGTTCAGTCGTTCAGTCGTGTTCGACTCTTTGTGACCCCATGAATCGCAGCATGCCAGGCCTCCCTGTCCATCACCAACTCCCGGAGTCTACCCAAACCCATGTCCATCCAGTCAGTGATGACATCCAACCACCTCATCCTCTGTCGTCCCCTTTTCCTCCTGCCCCCAATCCTTCCCAGCATCAGGGTCTTTTCCAATGAGTCAACTCTTCGCATCAGGTGGCCAAAGTATTGGAGTTTCAGCTTCAACATCAGTCCTTCCAATGAACACCCAGGACTGATCTGCTTTAGGATGGACTGGTTGGATCTCCTCACAGTCCAAGGGACTCTCAAGAGTCTTCTCCAACACCACAGTGCAAAAGCATCAATTCTGCGGCGCTCAGCTTTCTTCACAGTCCAACTCTCACATCCATACATGACCACTGGAAAAACCATAGCCTTGACTAGACGGAACTTTGTTGACAAAGTAATATCCCTGCTTTTTAATATGCTATCTAGGTTGGTCATAACTTTCCTTCCAAGGAGGAAGCATCTTTTAATTTCATGGCTGCAATCACCATCTGCAGTGATTTTGGAGCCCCCCAAAATGAAGTCTGACAGTGTTTCCGCTGTTACCCTGTCTATTTGCCATGAAGTGATGGGATCGGATGCCATGATCTTAGTTTTCTGAATGTTGAGCTTTAAGCCAACTTTTTCACTCTCCTTTTTCACTTTCATTAAGAGGCTTTTTAGTTCCTCTTCACTTTCTGCCATAAGGGTGGTGTCATCTACCTATCTGAGGTTATTGATATTTCTCCCGGCAGTCTTGATGTGGTAAACAATCCACTTGCCAATGCAAGAGACTCAGGTTCAATTCATGAGTTGGGAAGATCTTCTGGAGGAGGAAATGGCAACCCACTCCAGTATTCTTGCCTGGAAAATCCCATGGACAGAAGAGACTGGTGGGCTGCAGTCCATGGAGATACAAAGAATCAGATATGACTGAAAACGAAGCACAAACAACACATGTGCCACCCAATATCAGCAAACATCTAGATAATTCACTAGAATGCTCATCGGAGTAATTATCTAGAGATGGGTCCCAATCCTCCTCTGTGATGCTCCGGGCCACACAGGCCACACAGGTGTCTACCTGCTCTGTGACATGTACTGCAGTAAAGCAGGCTCTGATGATGTCCGCTCTTCACTTTCTGCCATAAAGGTGATGTCCACTGCAAAATACTTGGTATGTACATAAGCACCAAGGTGACATACCACACGTTAGATTATATAGCACACATGTTCAAGGTAAGCTGGAAGAGAGAACTTGAGGACCAATTCTATTTAAATAAACTAATCAGGCTTCCTAATAAAACATCCTTCCAATAAAACACAGCCACATCAGCACCTCTGAATTTTCAAGAGGACATATCCTAAGGAGGTGAGAACTGATGCTGGAAAGCTCCCAGGCTTCTCACTAAAGTAGTATTGGAAAGATTGGACCATACTTCAAATGTATTTCTCCAGCAGCAATCTCATTAATGTGCTGAGGGTTGAAGAAACACTCTCTAAAGCAACCATCCTCAATACATTTTATTTTCAATCTGATAACCACACCCCAGCTGGGAAATTAATAAGTTTTACAGCAAAGGTGATGAACCATAATTATCAAAAAGCTTTGTGGGAATGCTTTTATTTATTTATTGTTTATGTTTTTGCCTATCTTTCTAACTGGTTTTCAATGTTTTCTTTTTATTCTTTTATTATTATGTTTAAGATTTATTTACTTATTTATTTTTGACTGCACTGGCTCGTCATTGCTGCTCAGGCTTTCTCTGGTTGTGCTGAGCAGGGGTTACCCTTCCTTGCAGGGCACGGGTCTCACTGCAGCGGCTTCTCTTCTTGCAGAGCACAGGCTCTAGTAGTTGTGGCCTGCAGGCTCTAGAGCACAGGCTCAATAGTTTTGGTGCTGGGGCTTAGTTGCTCTGCAGCTTGTGGGATATTCCCAAACCAGGGATCAGACCCCTGTCACCCGCATTGGCAGGTGGATTCTCAACCACTAGACCACGAGGGAAGCCTGGGAAAGGCTTTAAAGGCCAGATTTCACAGATCTCAGGAGTATTATCTGTCACTTCCAGCTATGCATGTTCTCCTACAGCACCCTGCAGGGCACCAAGTCACTGCTGTGGCTTTCTATGCCTAGAGGGGTGGGTTGGCTGATCTTAGCCTGGGTGCAACAGAGCATTGATAGTAGCTTTCCAACTATCCTAAGAGCAGGCAGAAAAACATGCCCATTAGAGTGAAAACAATTTGGCCCTTTTCCAGATCAAAATGATGGGTTTTAGTATCTCAAAATGATCATAATTAATCTATGGGTGTATTTCATCTTATCCTAGGAGCAATATAAACTTAGGCTATCAGAACATCACAATGGGGCACCATCTCCCCGTCTTTGAACTGCTGTGTAAGCAGAGAGCATTCATTCAAACCCTCTCCCTTAAAGGAAACCTCGGGTTCAAGAGGTAGGAGCCAATTGTGCAGTCTTAGAAAGCCCATCCTGAAGGGAGCCTCTGATAGAGAACGTAACTGACATCCTACATGACATCACCCCACAGGTTACTCCAACCACAGCTCTAGGCTCACTCCTCTGAAGCTGGTGAGGCAGCCCTGGAAGAAAAGAAGCCTGAAATTCACAGGGCACCCTGACTCCAATGGTTGCAGCTCCCCTGGCAGCAGGCAGGGCACCTGGAGAGCTCCTGCAGGGCACTGGAAACCCCAGGGCTTGACAGCGAACCAGCACGGATCCCACGTAGCAGTGCTCTCCTGCAGAGGCGGCCATCCAGCATGCGCATCCTGACCGTTAACCAGGCCACGCACACAGAATAGCTACTGCTGCTGCTAAGTCGCGTCAGTCGTGTCCGACTCTGTGCAACCCCATAGACGGCAGCCCACCAGGCTCCTCCGTCCCTGGGATTCTCCAGGCAAGAATACTGGAGTGGGTTGCCATTTCCTTCTCCAGTGCATGAAAGTGAAAAGTGAAAGTGAAGTCGCTCAGTCATGTCCGACTCTTCAAGACCCCATGGACTGCAGCCTACCAGGCTCCTCCGTCCATGGGATTTTCCAGGCAAGAGTACTGGAGTGGGGTGCCATTGCCTTCTCCGACACAGAATAGAGAGGGAGACAACTCTACTGTGTTGTGTGCCTCCCAAGCGCGTCACACGCACCACATACATATCTGAAAAGATATATTCGAGTCTGCTAAGTAATGTCTTTACAGGTTCTGAAGCTGTACATTCTTCTTACAGCTATGCCATCCCTGTCTCTACAGATCAAACAGTTTATTCTCTTCATTCCACCATAAAAGCTCTTCTCTGTCGGCTGGCATCATTTGACCAAGCTCTAATACCTCAGAACTCACATGGACCTCCATATTTTTGATTCTGAAACATTTTCTTAAAGTGGAGGCATTGTCCCACAGTCCCCAGAAACTCAAGGCTCAGAGTGGTCTCCCCAAGTGATTGCTGTAATGCACTCACCCTAAGATGTGAATTCTGAGTGATAAATAACATCAAAAATCAGCCTTATTAGTTTATTTAAATAGAATTGGTCCTCAAGTTCTCTCTTCCAGCTTACCTTGAACATGTGTGCTATATAATCTAATGTGTGGTATGTCGCCTTGGTGCTTATGTACATACCAAGTATTTTGCAGTGGACACCACCTTTGTGGCAGAAAGTGAAGAACTAAAGAGCCTCTTGATGAAAGTGAAAGGAGAGTGAAAAAGTTGGCTGAAAACTCAACATTCAGAAAACTAAGATCATGGCACCTGGTCCCATCACTTCACGGCAAATAGATGGGGAAACAGTGAAAACAGTGACAGACTTCATTTTTGGGGGCTCCAAGATCACTGCAGATGGAGACTGCAGCCATGAAATTAAAAGATGCTTCCTCCTTGGAAGAAAAGTTATGACCAACCTTGACAGCATATTAAAAAGCAGAGACATTACTTTGCCAACAAAGGTCCATCTAGTCAAGGCTACAGTTTTTCCAGTAGTCATGTATGGACGTGAGAATTGGACTATAAAGAAAGCTGAGCGCCGCAGAATTGATGCTTTTGAAGTGTGGTGTTGGAGAAGACTCTTGAGAGTCCCTTGGACTGCAAGGAGATCCAATCAATCCATCCTAAAGGAGATCAATGCTGGGTGTTCATTGAAAGGACTGATGTTGAAGCTGAAACTCCAATACTTTGGCCACCTGATGCGAAGAGTTGACTCATTGGTAAAGACCCTAATGCTGGGTAGGACTGGGGGCAGGAGGAGAAGGGGACAACAGAGGATGAGATGGTTGGATGGCATCACTGACTCAATGGACGTGGGTTTGGGTAGATTCCGGGAGTTGGTGATGGACAGGGAGGCCTGGCGTGCTGCAGTCCATGGGGTCGCAAAGAGTTGGACACGACTGAGCGACTGAACTGAACTAATGCTGGGAAAGATTGAAGGCAGGAGGAGAAGGAAATGACAGAGGATGAGATGGTTGGATGCCATCACCGACTCAATGGACATGAGCTTAGGTAGACTCTGGGAATTGGTGATGGACAGGGAGGCCTGGCGTGCTGCAGTCCATGAGGTCGCAAAGAGTCAGACAAGACTTAGTGATTGAACTGAACTGAGATTATTTTGGGAGTCTAAAAATAGATACTTTCCTCTCATAAAAAGCTTTCCACTTAGGCTATAGCAAAACCTCACATTCATATTTCTTTGAGGAAACACATCAAAAGCTCTGACCACTTATGTGTTTTCTTAAAAATTAGTCTCTGTGGTATTGCCTTTTCATTGTGCCATTCTGAAAGAGCTGGGGGAGAATCCCCTCATGCCATGATGATGAACAGCTGTGAGAAAAATATGTTTGCCTTTGGGTTATGTTTATTACTTTTTTAAAAAACCAAGCTGAGTAGCAAGCAGCCTCTTAATTCTCCAACCAAGGGTCAAACCTACACCCCCCACCCTGCAGCAGAAGTGCAGAGTCTTAACCACTGGACCCCAGTGAAGCCCAAGGGTTGGTGTTTATTCTTACAAGTTACATGGCATTGGCCATAGATGTTGGTCAACCCAGAAACATCCTCAGATTAATCATTTTATTATACGATCAGAGTACGAAAATATAAAAACTAACTGGGGGCGTTGCTGACCAACCCCCCCCCACCCCAGACACAAGGAGTTCCCATCCACCATGGTCGCCTAAGAGCCACATCTGAATATTCCTCAAACAATTCCCCACTTCTCTGTTGTGTCATTTTCTGAAAGGAAGATTCCCCAGGCTGTGTGAAGCACCCCTACCTGGGGCACCGGCAGCATCTCACTTTGCTCTGGAAATTGCATAAAATCAGCAGCAAACATAGGTGTGAGCTGCCAAGGGGTTAAAACTCACAAGGTACTGAACATCATAACGAATCATCTGAGTACAAAGAACAGAATTTAAATTTCTAAGTGCGCTTCTCTCTGATTCTTTCCCCCCTATCAGGTTAACCTCATTAATCTATCACCAATAAGCTTGTGTTACTCTGCAACAAGGAAGCCCACAGCCTGCTGGACTTGCATGAGGACCTGGGCTATCCACACTTCTCTTGATGACTGGAGGTTATTATTATTAACCTCTACGCCCAGCTCTGCCAATCTCTGCAAACTCCTGATAGTGAGATAAAAGATAGGGTCTGGTTTCAATTCCCAAAATGGATTTGCAGTCATAGTTAACTCTATGAAAATGTCACACAGAAATTCTCAGTTTCTTTAAAAAAAAATCTTTTCAGCTTCCCCATCATTTCTCTTGGCTACTTTGTACTGTCTACAACAGCTTCTGCCTGTTCTTAGAGGCCAGTGTTTCAGATGATTTGTCTGAGGGGTACGGTGCAGAGCATGTCCCTACTGTCTCTCAGGAAGGCTGGCCAAACCTTTGGGACTTTGGTGCCACAACAGGCTGTAGACAGAGGCTGTTGGTTCAGAGCTACTCTCTCTACGCTAATATGCAGAACTGTATGGTAGCAAGAAATAAAATGGCAGCAGGTCCACCTTAAAAATCAGGCCCTTGGGGCTGTTGGACACATATTCCTTAAAAACTGTCCCTTTAACATCATCTGCCATATTCTTAATAATCTGTGTTGCTAACTTCAATTCTGTTATTGTAAGCACTTAAGCATTTCCATCAAGATGATGAGAGCCTTGCTATTTTAACGCCAAAGTGGCTTATTTTTTTTGCTTTCAGCCATACTACATAATATTAAAATCTATATACACACAATATATATGTATATACTATATATACATATTTGTAATATTAAAAATTTCAATACCACACGCCTGTTCCACAATTTCCAGCTCTTAGCA
Source organism: Giraffa tippelskirchi (assembly GCF_054371585.1). Lineage (NCBI taxonomy): Eukaryota > Metazoa > Chordata > Mammalia > Artiodactyla > Giraffidae > Giraffa > Giraffa tippelskirchi. The sequence continues at coordinate 45,391,216 of NC_137284.1, read as the reverse complement.
GGCTTATCACTTGTACATCTTCATGAATCCAGGGAAAGATTAGAAAACACTTGAAACTGTTTCCTCATTTTTATTGCAGCTTCTCTCACATTCATGTAACAATAACCATCGCCATTATATAGAAGACAGGAATATGTCCAATAAAAAAAAAAAATACATTTTCTTAAAAAGTGTATACACAACCAATTTTAAACATACTTTCCTACTGTCCACTTAAAAAACAGTCACAACCGAAAAATTGAGTTATGTTTTATTCAGAGGGAATTTTGAGGACTTCAAGCCCGGGAAACAGCATCTCAAGTAACCCTGAGAGAACAGCTCCAAGGAGGTGGGGGAGGAGCCAGGTTATACAGAAGTGTGTCAAAGAGCAGGCAGTCTGAACAACAAAAGGTTATTGTTAATTCAAGAAAACCAGATATCTCAAGTCAAGGAATTTAGTGATTGTCTATACATGAGAAGAGGCAAGAGTCTGGACTCAGTGAAATCATTTCTCATATGCGTCTCAGCTGCCTGGGGCCAGTCTCCTGTGTTTCACCATAGGGAGTGGCTACAGCCTGATCACAGCATTGTTTTCCTTCCTGGTTGCTCTGGAGAACTGGAATCACCTATGACTGTGACATCTTTGTTTATTGATATGGCTAGAAATACTCCATTTCTCACTCCTGACCCTCAAAAAGAAGTGTTTTCACTTACCTTGTGTGGTAGGTATAATTGAACACACGGGGGTGAAGAGGTACAACAAACCAGCCTCCCACCATTTCCTGCCATATATTATTCAAGTGGGTAAGAACTGCCCTATGCCTGCGTGTGTGCATGCTAAGTCACTTCAGTCCTGTCCAACTCTGTGACCCCATTGACTGTAGCCCACTGCGCCCCTGTCCATGGAATTCTCCAGGCAAGAATACTGGAATGGATTGCTATGCCCTCTCCCAAAATGTTTGGTTCAGATTGCTGGCAGGTGAGATTCAGGGATCAATCAGAGCGATCTGATAATGTTCAGATTAACTGTACATTATTCAGAAAATCGTTTAGCTGACAGAGTCACTCCCCGCCCCACCTCCAAGGGAGAACGTTTTCAGACGGTGGCTGGCCGGTGAGGCTGGTTCCCTCTTCGCCCCGCAGCACTGCTGGTTGCCGGTTTACGTCGTCCGGTGGTCGAGGGCAGCTGTTCTCATTAGTCCTCGCTGCTGTGAATGGGAGTCAGAGGCCACCACTTCTGCTCACTTCTGGGGAACAGGAGAGGTCTCACTTGGTATTTCCAAAGGAGAGAAGGGCCTTCCAGTGTGGTTAATAGAGCAACAAAGAGCATTTTTCAGAATAGATTACCCTTCACCACTAAAGAAGCCTGGAACATCAGAATTGGCCATGTGCATGGGCTCTGTGCCCAGGGAGAAGAGAAATGTTCAGTTGCTTTGGAAGCCTTCCCATTCACATGGGCTTTCATTACCTTTAGAATAACGGCAACTCCAGATCTATTCTCTCTAGCCAGGAACTCTCACCTGAGCTCCAGACAGACAGATCTATCCAGCTGTCTACTGGCTCCAGTGTCCCACACATGATCATTATGCTCCCCCCAAATCCTGCCCCTTGCTGCTGTTCCCCATTCTCTGCAACTATGCTGCCCAGGTGTCTTCACATCACCCGTCATCCAGAGCACCGTGTGTGTTCCATACTACTGAAAGGCGAACCATTTAATTCAATAGAATTTTGCTTTCTATTCATGGTGGAGGAGTCTGGCTCCTTTCTGGCAGGGGGAGGGATGCCATTTTCACATGTAGCTCCCAAGGTTACTCTGGGCAAGGACACCCAGGCAGATGGCAAGGGCAGAGCGGGTAGTCGTGGCCTGCAGGCTATAGTTTGCTGACCCTTGCTTGAGAATGTCAGCTGCATAAGATCAGAGCCTTCCCTGTCTCATTTATATTTCCTGTGTGCTCAGACACACTTGACCTTCCTGGGGAAGAAAGAATCTTCATACTGTGTTTGAACTGAAATATGCTAGGGGTGTTCTTTATTTCAAGCAGGAAGCAGAGAGAAAAATCTTTACTGGATTCTGATATTTTCTTACTAATGAAAGAATGCCCTCAGCATGTATAAAATAATGGGCTAATTAATAGCAGACTTAGTGTGTACATTTTACAATCTAAATGAACAAATAAAATTTCCTAAAATAAGGGTTAATCAAGTTTTGTGGTTCTAACAAATGTATGACTAAAGTTTACAGTACTGTGAAAGGAAATGAAATGTTTGTAGTTAGATAACTGAATACCTCGGAGAACCATCAACTTTCTTTTCAACCCTGGAACTATCAGTGGGAGAGATTTTAATCAAGAGAGAGATGTGTAACCAAGCACATTGGATATCAGTAGGCACTGAAAAAGTGAACGTAATATGGGCAAGGGATTACTTGAGCAACTTTCCTCCTAAAAACAACTGCAAATATTATATTTAAAAAAATATCTCCTCTGTCCGACTCACTTCACTTAGTATGATAATCTCTAGGTCCACTCATATTGCTGCCAATGGCATTATTTCATTCTTTTTTATGACTAATATTCCATTGTATATATGTATACCATATCTTCTTTATCATTTCAAATATCATACATCACTTATACATGGAATCCAAAAAATGCACTTATTTACAAAACAGAAAACAGACACACTGACATAGAATACAGACTTATGATTACCAGAGGGAAAGAGGGGAGAGGGATAAATTAGGAGTTTGGGATTAACTGATACACACAACTGCACATAAAATAGACAACCAACAAGGACCTACTGTATAGCACAGGGAATTTTATTTAATATCTTTTAATACCTATAATGGAAAAGAAACTGCAAAGCTGAATCACTCTGCTGACACTTGACATCAACACATTATAAATCAACTATACTTCAATTAAAAAAAAAAAAACCTCCTTAAAAGCGCTAAAGCCTTGATAAGTATGCTAGTCATCCGGGATGTTTCTCATCCTTCTGAGCACATGGTAGCTTTGCACTTCCCTGCCCTCTTGAACATGATGCACTCATGTGACTTGTTTTAGACAACAAAATATGAGAAGACTGATTTGTCTTACTTCTCAGCAGACATTTAAGATGAGTGGGTGATTCACCACGACCCCTCCTTCCCCATATGACAACCAGCAACATTACAGATGATCATGCCTCTGTCATGCATGGTCCATAAGTAAGAAAAGTGTGGAACACACCACCACAAAGGACAGAGATATGTATTATCAAAAATACATGTGCTGTGTTAAGTCACTGATATTAGGGGGCTTTATACTGCAGTATACCTTGGTTTATTCTGACTTACATATTAAGATTGTAAGACATTACCAGAGTTAAATTGTATGGGAGAATGTGTACTCAGAGTCTGTAAGCAGGAATTGAGCACATAAAAGCTCTTACCCCAGAGACACTTGCTGATCTGGGAAGATCTGAACTTGGTTTTAATGATCATGTGGTGCTGGAGTTAGAGGTCAACATCCAATGACTGTTGAAGCAGACCCCTAGCATGTTATCCTGGTATTCTAAAGGAGCAACATGTTAGAGTAAGGTTGAATATTTGCTGTGCAAGAGACTTCAAAGAAACTTGCCTTGGCATAGAGTACAGCCAGGAAGGAATTAAAAATAAAACCCAAAACTCAGCTTTGTTGGAATTCTCTGGTGCTCCAGTTGTTAAAACTCCAGACGACCAATGCAGGGGACATGGGTTCAATCCCTGGTGAGGGAACTAAGATCCCACAAGCTGAATGTCACAGCAGAAAACAAACAACAACAAAACCACAAAACCAACCAAATAAAACCTCATTCTTATGAAACTGAAACCAAAATCTAGCCCTCTAATGGATCTTTTGTCCAAATTCACATCACAACACCTGGTGGCACTAGCCTGGAAATGCCTCCTTAGATGCTTTGATGCTTTACAGAAGAAAACACAATTTGTTCCTAGAGGAAGGATATTTTATTCTAGATGTAAAAGAACACCACAGGTAATATTTCCAGTACAGTGATCAGTATACAATAAGATCAACTTTACTAAGCAGACAGTGGAACAAAGTACTGGAAGTGAGGGTCAGCAAAAACAAGAGTAAGCAGGCAGAGACTCATGAGGACATCAGATGTTAGAATCATCAGGGGTGTTTTTGCTTTTAAAGTGGCTTACTTTGTTTAAATAAGTAAAGGCAAACTTGTTAGAAAATGACTGCAGGGAAGAACAAAGTTATAAAGAGTAATACAGAAGATTACAAAAAGAACCAAAGAGAACTTAAAAATGCGAAAAATGCAGTTCCCTATTGCAAAACATTAATGACCTATCAGACAAGTTTAAGAGACAATTAGACAATAGATGAAAAGAGACAGCTGAAAGATAGGCCGGAAAAAAGACATATGTACCATAGAGAGAAAAAATAATAGAAAACATGGAAATGAAATTAAGAGACTGGAGAGACAGAGGGAGATGTTCTAAAGAAAAGTGAAAGTGTTAGTCACTCAGTTGTGTCCTACTCTTTGTGACCCCATGGACTGCAGCCCACCAGGCTTCCCTGTCCTTGGGATTCTCCAGGCAAGAATGCAGGAGTGGGTAGCCATTCCCTTCTCCAGGGGATCTTTCCAGCCGAGGGATTGAACCTGGGTCTCCTGCATTGTAGGCAGATTCTTTACCATCTGAGCCACCAGAGATGTTCTAACATATATTTGAGTGCTACAGGGAAGAAAGAATGGGTGCAGCAGAGGCAATATTTGGTTAGATAATGGTTGAGAATCTTCCAGAAAAACATCATTTCACAGATTTGAAGTTGTGATTCCCAAGTCGGATAAGCATAAAGATATCTCATCAAATATAGCATAGTGAAAGTACAGTTTCACATACAAAGAATCAATCTTAAAAGCAGCAAGAGGAAATAAAAGATAGTTTGCTTTCCAAGGATCAATTTAGTTAGATTACCAGCTGAGTGCTAAAGAACTTCTGTGGGAGTCAGGAGACAGGAAAGCAGTATCTTCAATGTGCTGAGAAAAATTAAATGGCAATTTCTATTCTCAAATCTATAAAAATAAGTTTTTTAAATGAAAGTAAAATTGACAATTTTTTTCCAGACAAACCGACACAGAGAGAGTTTATCAAACTAAGTTCTTATTAGAATTAAATTCTTAAGGATGTACTTTAAGCACATAGGAAATGGCAACAGATGAAAGTCCCAGCACCAAATGGGAGGAAGAGCTAAGAGACTGCACAGTGCATGCTTGCAAGCTAAGTCACTTCAGTCCTCTCCGACTCTTTGCGACCCTATGGACTGTAGCCAGCCAGGCTCCTCTGTCTATGGGATTCTCCAGGCAAGAATACTGGAGTGGGTTGCCATGCCCTTCTCCGAGGATCTTCCGGACCCAGGGATTAAACCCATCTCTTACATGTCTTGCATTGACAGGTGGGTTCTTTACCACTAGCGCCTCCTGGGAAGCCCGAGAGATGGTACATATGTGGATAATTCAAAACGGATGTGGACTGAATAACACAGTATTAATGGTTTGCAGGATTTTAAAAATAGAATGAAAAACCAATAATATTGGAATCATTAGAAATGTAAATTAAGTAAGTGCTCCCATGTCTCTGTGTTATCCAGAAGGAGGGTTTAAGGTTTGCTTAGCTCCAGAGGTCTGTTAAAAGGCTTCCCTGGTGGCTCGGAGCCACCGTGTTTTATCCAGAAGGAGGGTTTAAGATTTGATTAACTCTATAGAGGTCTGTTAAAGGGCTTCCCTGGTGGCTCAGAGCTATAGGATCCACCTGCAGTGCAGGAAACACAGGTTTGATTCCTGGGTCGGGAAGATCCCCTGGAGGAGGGCATGGCAACCCACTCCAGAATTCTTTTCTGGAGAATCCCATGGACAGAGGAGCCTGGCAGGCTACAGTCCATGGGGTCGCAAAGAGCAGGACAAAATTGAAGTGACTTAGAACACATGCACCGGAGAAGACAATGGCACCCCACTCCAGTACTCTTGCCTGGAAAATCCCATGGATGGAGGAGCCTGGTAGGTAGCAGTCCACGGGGTCGCTAAGAGTCGGACATGACAGAGCAACTTCACTTTCACTTTTTCCTTTCATGCACTGGAGAAGGAAATGGCAACCCACTCCAGTATTCTTTCCTGGAGAATCCCAGGGACGGTGGAGTCTGGTGGGCTGCCGTCTATGGGGTCGCACAGAGTCGGACACGACTGAAGCGTCTTAGCATTAGAACACATGCACAGAGGTCTGTTAAATATGCATGTTTAACTTCTAGGGTAATCATGAAAAAGAAAAAAAGAAACTTCTAAACTAATGGAACTAAAATGAAACTACCAAAAAAATGTTAGTCCAAAAAAAAGCATGAAAGAGAAGATAAGGAATATGGAATAAGTAGACAAATAGAAAGTACAGAATATATACTGGTAGACTTAAATCCAAGTAAATCAGTAGTCATATTAAACAGAAATATATTAAATGTCTCAGCTAAAAAATTAGAAGTCAAGAAACCATGGGATTAATCTAGTTTAAATGAGAATAGAAGAAGGATGATATTAAAAAGATAGAAAGAGAACTTTCCTGGTGGTACTGTGGATACGCATCTGCCCCCTTTGCAGGAGATACTGGTTCAATCCTTGGTCCAGGGAGACTCCACTGCCACAGAGCAACTAAACCCATGCACTACAACTCCTGATCCTACCCTCTAGAGCCTGGGAGCCACAACTCCTGAACCCTGCATGTACTAGGACCGGAGAGCCTGTGCTGCAGCCACTGAAGTCCAGGTACTACAGGGAGAAGCTTGTGCACCACAACTGGAGAGTGGTCTCCGCTCTCCTCAACTAGAGAAAGCCCGTGTGCAGCAACTAAGACCCAGGGCAGTGAAAAATAATTAAATATAGCGCTGTGTACATGTCAAAAAAAAGAAAAAAAAATACACACAAAAAAGAGCTCAGTGTGTTTAAAAAGATAGATACACAATGCAAATGTTAACCGCAAGAAATCTAATATAGCTATGTTAATAACAGGTGACCAAAAAGGCTTATTAATGATAAAAAGATCACTTTGGGGGAATTCCTGGGTGCCCCAGTGGTCAGGATTTGGAGCTTTCACTGCTGGGACCAGGTTCAGTCCCTGGCCAGGGAGCTAAGACCCCACAAGCTTCACTGTGTGGCCAAAAAAAGAAAAAAGGATTATTTTTTAATGATAAAGCATTAATTTACCAGTTAACATAACAATTCTAAAGTCTTATTCACCAATAACATCACCTCAAAGTGTATAAATCAAAAATTTATAATACAAAGATAAATAAATCCAAATATGGCAGCAGATTTAAAATAATTCTTTGAGTGATTTGTAGAAGAAAAAGAAAAATAATTTCTAACTGTATACAAAATATGAGCAAGCTAACAATCCTGACCTAATGGATGTATATACCTTCTATCTGACAAATGCAGAATACATACTATACATATCATTTTCAAGCCTACATAGAATGTTTTTTATAAATTGACCAAAATAGGGTAATAATGAATGATCAATATACTCCAAAGGTTTGCACTCATTCAGAGCATATTCCCTGATCATAATCAAATAAAGCCAAAAATATAACCAGAATATTCTTATATTTTGTAATCAAAAACAAACTCCTGAGTCAAATAAGAAATTAGAACTTCAATATTTTACACTAAAAATGAACAATGACATATCAAACTATGACATACAGCTAAAGAAAGACTCAAAGGAAAATTTATCCTTTCAATGTGCATTTTAGAAAAAAAGGAAAGTTTAAAAATTAAAGAGCTAAGCACTCAAACAGCAAAATAAGCCCAAAGAAATTTTTTAAAGTGATAATCAAATTTTTAATAGAAAACAAAACTTACAACAGGAAACTTCTTTGTAAAACTAAGAAAATTGATAAATTCCTAGCAAGATTCATGAAGTAAAAACTCAGCCATTTGAGGCAACAGGAAATTACCTTGAGGGCACTATGCTACATAAAGTAACTACAAATTGGCACTTGCCATCTAGCTCTATAAGAATTAAATCATGGCTACTGCAGCTGCTGATTTTCAACATCCCCTGAAAGGAGTTAAGGGTGGAGAGCAGAAATGAGGTACTCTGAGCTTTGGGAAAAACTGACAGGACAGGTCCTCAAGCAGGTATTTTCAGGAGTCGATTTTATGATCCCAATTTTTGTACTTCCCTATCTCTAGAAAAGCACTAAAATTCTTCATGGTGATGACTGTTACACGTGACTAGCAGAAAACTTCTGCAAAAATATGTGCTTGATTGCATGTTCTTCCCTTTCACTAAAATCACATATGTAGTGACCTTCCCCCCTACCTCATTGGAATAGTTCTCAAAGGTATCTGAATGGATGTTTCAGATTGCCCATTTCTCACAGTTTCTCAATGCTGTCTTCTGGGTTATAGTCCTCATTTTGCCCAAAATAAGACTTAACTCGCAACTTTCACACTGTGCATTTTGTTTTTTGATTTTTTGACTGTGTGGCATGGCATATGGGATCTCAGTTCTGCCCCCAGGGATTGAACCTGTGGGCCCTGCATTGGATGCACAGAATCTTAACCACTGGACCAGCAGGAAGTCGCATCACATTGTGCTTTTTTTTAAAAGTCAGCAGTTAGGCAGAGAAAGATAAGGCCATGTAATCTCACTTATATGTGTAATCTAAAAAAAGCCAAAACTGAACACTTAGATACAGAGAACAGATTGATGATTTGGTGATTTCAGCAGTGGGGGGGCGGCATGGGGGAAATGGGTAAAGAAGGTCAAAGGGTACAGACTTCCAATTATAAAATAAATATGTCATAGAAACATAATGTATAACATGGTGACCATGGCTAATAATACTGTATTGCATATTTGAAAGTTGTTAAGAGAGTGGATCTTAAAAGTTCTCATCACAAGGAAAAAAATTTAACTGGTGGTAATGGGTGTTAAGTAGACTTATTATGGTGATTACTTCATGATATATGTAAATATTGAATTATTATGTAATGGAAATTAATATATATCATATGTCAATTATGTCTCAATTAAAAAAAGAGACAAGGTATAAATAATAGAAACATAAAGAGATATTGCTACAGATGTTGTACATATTAAAATATAGTAAGATGATATTATAATTTTATTACAATAACTTTGAAAAAATTATATGAAATAGATAAATTTATAGAGAAATACAATTTATCAAACAGACAAGGAGAAATAAAAATTTTGAGTCAAGTGTAATAAATTGAATAAATTGAATCCAGTAGCAAAGAATACACAGAATACAGGTAGCAATGCACAGTATACATTAGCAACCCATACAGAATACAAGTCCAGCTTATTCCAAAAGCAAATCCTATATAATATTTAAAGAAGAACATGAAAGAGGAGGAAAGGAAGAGAAAAGACAAAGAGGAGAGAAAGGACAGTGTAAGTATTGGAAAGGAAGAAATAAAATTGTCATTGTATGAAGGTAATATGTATATTTATTTAAAATCTAAATGAAATCTCCTGAAGCTGATAAAAGAATTTAGAAGGGTTACCTATCTAAAAAGTCAAATATCTACTAAGCATTAGTTGCTCAGTTGTGTCCAACTCTTTGCAACACCATGGGCTGTAGCCCTCCAAGCTCTTCTGTTCCTGGGATTCTCCAGGCAAGAATTCTGGAGTGGGCTGCCATTCCCTTCTCCAGGGGATCTTCCTGACCCAGGGATCCAATCTGGGTCTCCTCCATTGCAGATGGATTTTTTACAGTTTGAGCCACCAGGGAAGCTGTATAATACAAAAAATTATATCCCAAAGGTCAAGCAACACAGAATTTAATAAATATTGAGAAGAATCCAACAACTAATAATAGAAAACTCTAGCGAACATCTACTTTTGTGTAAGTATAAGATTATCATACAGAAAACTTGTTCTATTAAAAGTATCTTCTAGAAAGGGAAGAAACTATTAGGAAACAGACTATGTTAGAGATCTAGTTAAGTGCACCCCATTTACAAATTAGAAACTGAGACTCAATGTTAAGAAGTAACATGTCCTTTTGGACATATCTCAATGGTGGAATCAGGACTGATTCCTGAACCTGACTTCTATTCTGGGCTCTGGTTTACCATATCTGTGTTCTCTCATTTTATGACTTAATCATGTTATTTATTCATTACATTTTTACTTTAAATTTGGAAAATTAACAAGTAAGGAAATGCCATCTACCAAACAACTCCTTAATTTTTCTAAAAAATGAGCATAACAAGAACAGGATGCAGTTCATAACATTAGAGCACTTGCTTAACTTCATTAAGGTCACAACTTTACACAGCAAAAAATTCACTTTACACAGAATTTGGTTTGGCCAACAGAAACCTTATATAAAAGTCACAAACTTTAAAACCTCTTTAATCTATATCATAGTAGCTTCATATGTTGTGAAAGGGTTTTCTATAATCTTGACATTTTCTTCAGACTGCCAGTTTTCCTGTTTTAGCTGCCTAATAAGAGCTTCCAAAGACTTCAATCTCCCTAGAGATATATAAGAATGAGTTATATTTTTACATAATAACAAGAAAATTCTAGAAATGACATTTAAAAAATATTTCATTCACAATAGGATCAGGCTGTTAGTTGCAAACAAGAAAATTGACTTCAGAGATTGGGTCGCTCATGTTGATGGCAAGCTTCTAGGCATAATGGTTTAAAATCATGTAGCATCTTCTTATTTTACACTGATAGATGAATGGATAAAGAAGATGTGGTACAGAGAGAACAAGATGGCAGGGGAGTAGGTGTACATGGAGTGCATCTCTCTCCACGGATACATCAGGAATACAGCTTCAGACACAAAAGTGCAGGCAGAACACCAGCTGAGAGCGGACAGGAGGACCTGACCACCAGAAAAGAATATATAGAACCACACAAAACTCGGTAAGATAAAGGAACTAGGGGGAAAACAGGAGTGTTATTAGGACAGGACCTGCCCTTGGTGGGTGGGGGAACTGAAGCAGGGGTCCGATACCCACATTGGGGCAATTGTCTGAGTCAGAGGAGAAACATTTAAGGCCAAGAGTGAAACAGCTGACCTGTGGCAGCCTAAATGAAATGAGAATCAGACAGTCCTTGCTGCAGCCATGCATACTCCGGAAAGGGACTCAGGTCCCCTGGAAGGCGCAGCAGCTGGGCGCTGGAGTTTAGGGATTGTGGAGCAATCCTAGGGTTAGGGCTGTTGTTGACTGAGGAGAGAAAGATCCAGGGGATGTGAGGGAGGAGATTGTGGTGGGAAATGCCTGTGGAGGGAAGCCAGGCAGCCATGGAAGCAAGGTGATACTGCTGAGTCCAGCGTAGGGGGTGGAGCCATCACCATAGACTCTCTCTCTCACACCCCAGCAGCTGAACAATAGAGACGCTGGCCCATCAAACGCCTGACGCACTGACCTACAGAGCAGGACCCCACCCAGGGTGATCACCAGCTACAAGAGGCTGGAAAAAAGACTCGGATAGGGCCAAAAATCCTGCGGTGGAGGCAGGCCATGTCCCCGCACACTTGGCGCCGCCAGGGTCCCTGAGACCCGCAGCTGCACCACCTTTACGCTCAACACTCACTGGGGCAGAGCTGCCACAGGCAAAAAGAGACTTGCATCTATGCACACAAGATCGCCTTGATCGTGTCCAACTCTTTGCGACCCTGCGGGCTGTGGCCTTCCAGGCTTCTCTGTCAAGGGAGTTCTCCAGGCATGAATACAGATGTGTATTGGCCAATACTGGTTGCTACACCCTTCTACAGCACTCTATTTCCTGCTGCTCTGACCGCCAACCCCCTGAGTACCTGGTATTGCCAGAACCCCTGAGACCCAAACAGCTGCACCACCTCCACACCTGGCCCTCACTGGGGCAAACCAAGTCCTCCAGAGCAGCCTCAGGAGCAAACCCCAGTGGACGACCCACATGCAGAGGTGGAATATATGAAAGGACATTGAGAGCTCCCACAAAAGAAAACGCACTAGCTCTGACAGCTGTGGACACTGGAGTCAAGAACACACAGGACTAGGACCAGATTAGAATCTGAGCTGCCCCCACAGCAAATCCAGAGATCAGCACAGTGTTGGAGGGTATCCCAGGGAGGTGAGATGGACTGTGACTCCCAGCATGGGAAAGTACTCTGACAGCAGTGACTCAAGAGAAACATTTATTATTCTTATGTTTTGACTTCTTCTGTAGATTCTTTTGGATTTTTTCCCTTTTTTTTTTTTTCTGATTCTCTCCCCCAACCCCCGTTGTAGTTGTCAATTTTATTGGCACTATGAAATCTCAGCGATCAATGCAAAGAAATAGAGGAAAACAACAAAACGGGAAAGACTCGAGATCTCTTCAAGAAAATTAGAGATATCAAGGGAATATTTCATGCAAAGGTGGGTTCGATAAAGGATAGAAATGGTATGGACCTAACAGAAGCAGAAGATATTAAGAACAGGTGGCAAGAATACACAGAAGAACTGTACAAAAAAGATCTTCACGATGGTGTGATCACTCACCTAGAGCTAGACATCCTGGAATGTGAAGTCAGGTGGGTCTTAGAAAGCAACACTATGAACAAAGCTAGTGGAGGTGATGGAATTCCAGTTGAGCTATTTCAAATCCTAAAAGATGATGCTGTGAAAGTGCTGCACTCAATATGCCAGCAAATAAGGAAAACTCAGCAGTGGCCACAGGACTGGAAAAGGTCAGTTTTCATTCCAATCCCAAAGAAAGGCAATGCCAAAGAATGCTCAAACTACCACACAATTGCACTTCTGTCACACACTAGTAATGCTCAAAATTCTCCAAGTCAGGCTTCAGCAATACGTGAACCATGAACTTCCAGATGTTCAAGCTGGTTTTAGAAAAGGCAGAGGAACCAGAGATCAAATTGCCAACATCCGATGGATCATCAAAAAAGCAAGAGAGTTCCAGAAAAACATCTATTTCTGCTTTATTGACTATGCCAATGCCTTTGACTGTGCGGATCACAATAAACTGTGGAAAATTCTGAAAGAGATGGGAATACCAGACCTCCTGACCTGCCTCTTGAGAAACCTGTATGCAGGTCAGGAAGCAACAGTTAGAACTGGACATGGAACAACAGACTGGTTTCAAATAGGAAAAGGAGTACATCAAGGCTATTTATTGTCACCTTGCTTATTTAACTTATATGCAGAGTACATCATGAGAAACGCTGGACTGGAAGAAGCACAAGCTGGAATCAAGATTGCTGGGAGAAATATCAATAACCTCATATATGCAGATGGCACCACCCTTATGGCAGAAAGTGAAGAGGAACTAAAAAGCCTCTTGATGGAAGTGAAAGAGGAGAGTGAAAAAGTTGGCTTAAAGCTCAACATTCAGAAAACTAAGATCATGGCATCTGGTCCCATCACTTCATGGGAAATAGATGGGGAAACAGTGGAAACAGAGTCAGACTTTGTTTTTCTGGTCTCCAAAATCGCTGCAGATGGTGAGTGCAGCCATGAAATTAAAAGACGCTTACTCCTTGGAAGGAAGGTTATTACCAACTTAGACAGCATATTAAAAAGCAGAGACATTACTTTGCCAACAAAGTTCCATCTAGTCAAGGCTACGGTTTTTCCAGTAGTCATGTACGGATGTGAGAGTTGGACTGTGAAGAAAGCTGAGCGCCGAAGAATTGATGCTTTTGAAGTGTGGTGTTGGAGAAGACTCTTGAGAGTCCCTTGGAGTGTGAGGAGATCCAACCAGTCCATCGTAAAGCAGATCAGTCCTGGGTGTTCATTGGAGGGACTGATATTGAATCTGAAACTCCAATACTTTGGCCACCTGATGCGAAGAGTTGACTCATTGGAAAAGACCTTAATGCTGGGAAGGATTGGGGGCAGGAGGAAAAGGGGACAAAAGGGGATGAGATGGTTGGATGGCATCACCGACTCGATGGACATGAGTTTGAGTAAACTCTGGGAGTTGGTGATGGACAGGGAGGCCTGGAGTGCTGCAATTCATGGGGTCACAAAGAGTCGGACACGACTGAGCAACTGAACTGAACTGATGAAATCTAATTAAGCTTTTGAGCTTTTTTTCTTTCTCAGTCACATTTTTTATTGTTGTTATAAACCTCTGCCTCAACATTGGGCCTTTGCAGTTCTGTGGAGTTTTCCTTCTTTTTTTTTTTTTTTCTTCTAAGGAAGAAAATGTTTTTTAAACCTATTACTAGTTTTTCTACATTTATTCCTTTGTTTGCTTTCCTTACTGTTCTTTTCCCCTTGCAGTTAATCTTTAATGTATATAAATCTTCTTTATCTACCTCTATTTAGCTTTGCCTATCTATTCTTTCTTTTCTTTCTTTCCTTTCCTCTCAACATATTTGCTTGTTTAGTTCTTATTGCTTTATTCCCCACTTGGCACCTTGCTTCAGTTTTGTTTTCCAGTTTGTGCATTAGTTAGTTTTGTTCTTAACTGGTACATATTATTTTTGATTTCCTTTTTTTGCCAGGTCAAATGTACTTTATGTTTGTTGTATTGTTTTGATTTTACTCATGGGTGTATATGTATATGTGTATATTCCATTATTTTAATTATTATTTGCCTGATTTTGTAACTGCCATTTTTCTGAGGTTCATCTCTGGTTTCTCATTCTTGGGTATTTGTTTTAATCTCACTTAATACCATAACAAACCACTAGTGGAATCTTCCTTCCTGACCAGAGATCAAGCCCTGATCTCCCTGATCTCTTGGAGCACTGACTCCAAGACCTTAGACTACCAGAGAACTAACCCTAGGGAGTATCAAATAGTGAGAACTCACACAAAGGAAACCACTTGAATACAAGACCCAGCATCTCCCAACCACCAGTAGCATCCTGTGCAGGATGCCTCATCTAAACAACAAACAAAACAAAAATACAAACCCAATCATCAGCAGACAGGATTACCACCTCACTCAGCCTTGCCCATCAGGGGAAAAACAAAACTAAACTAAAAAAACTCAACACAAATCTCACCTTATTTTGAAGCATACACAAACCCTTTTGTGAAGCTTACACAAACCACTGGACCAACCTTAGGAGGGCAGAACGCAGAAGGAAAAAATAATTCAACCTTGAAGTCTGGGAAAGTGAAGGAAAGTGAAAGAAAGTGAAGTCACTCAGTCGTGTCCGACTCTTTGCGACCCCATGGATGGTAGCCCACCAGGCTCCTCCACCCATGGAATTTTCTAGGCAAGAGTACCGGAGTGGGTTGCCGTTTCCTTCTCCAGGGGATATTCCCAACGTAGGGGTCAAACCAGGGTCTCCAGCACTGCGGGCAGATGCTTTACTGTCTGAGCCACCAGGGAATCAAGGAGACCTCAAACACAGTAAGGTAAAAAAGTATATAATGAAAAGGCAGAGAAATACTACACAAATCAAGGAACAAACTAGAAACACAGAAGTCTAAATAAATGAAGAAGAAATAGGCACACTTCCTGAAAAAGAATTCAGAATAATGATAATAAAGATGATAAAAAAAAAAAAACCCTTGAAAACAGAATGGAGGAAATGCAAGAATCAATTAACAAAGACCTAGAAGAATTAAAAAATAAACATACAGAGGCAAACAATGCAATTACTGAAATTAAAAATACTCTAGAAGGAATTACTAGCAGAATATCTGAAGCAGAAGAATGAATCAGTAAGCTTTAAGATAAAATGGTGGAAACAATTTCTGAAGAGCAGAATAAAGTAAAAAGAATGAAAAGAACTGAGGATAGTCTGAGACCTCTGGGACAATATCAAATGCACTAACAGTCAAATTATAGGGGTCCCAGAAGAAGAAGAAGAAAAGAAAGGCTTTTGAAAGAAGAATTTTCTTTCAAAAGAAAAATTTTGAAGAGACTATATTTGAAAATTTCCCCAACATGGAAAAGGAAATAGTCAATCAAGTCCAAGAGGCATAGAGTCCCATACAGGATAAACCCAAGGAGAAACATACCAAGACACATACTAATCAAACTAACAAAGACTAAATACAAGCAAAGAATATTAAAAGCAGCAAGGGAAAAGCAACAAGTAACATACAAAGGAAACCCCATACACTTAACAGCTGATCTTTCAGCAGAAACTCTGCAGGCAAGAAGGGAATGGCAGGAAATATTTAAAGAATTGAAAGGAAAAATCTACAACCAAGATTACTCTACACAGCAAGAATCTTATTCAAAATTGATGGAAAAATAAAAAGCTTTTCAGACAAGCAAAAAAAGTTAAGAGAATTCAGTACCACCAAACCAGCTTTACAACGGATATTGAGGGGATTATATAGTCAAGAAATACAAGAGAAGAAAAAGATCTACAAAATCAACCCCAAACAATTAACAAAATGGCGTTAGGAACATATGTATCAATAATTACTTTAAATGTAACCGGATTAAATGCTCCAAACCAAAAGACACAGACTGACTGAATGGATACAAAAACAAGACCCATATATATGCTGTCTACAAGAAACCCACTTCAGACCTTAAGACATATATAGACTGAAAGTGAAAGGATGGAAAAATATATTCCATGCAAATGGGAAGCAAAGGAAAGCTGGAGTAGCAATCCTCATATCAGATAAAATAGACCTTAAAATAAAGAAGATTACAAGAGATAAGGAAGGACACTACATAATCATCAAGGGATCAATCCAAGAGGAAGACATAACAATTGTAAATATCTATGCACCCAACATAGGAGCACCTCAATACATAAGACAAACACAAATAGACATGAAAGGAGAAACTGACAGTAACACAGTAATAGTAGGAGACTTTAACACCCCACTCACACCAATGGACAGATTATCAAAACAGAAAATTAATAAGGAAACATAAGTCTTAAATGATACATGGCATGAGATGGATCTCATTGATATCTTCAGGACATTCCACCCAAATGCATAAGATACACCTTCATCTCAGTGTGCCTGGAACATTCTCCAGGATAGACCACACCTTGGGTCACCAATCAAACCTCAGTAAATTTAGGAAAATTGAAATCGTATCATGCATCTTCTCTGACCACGATGCTATGAGACTAGATATCAATTACAAGAAAAAAAATGTAGAAAAGATAAACACATGGAGATTAAACAGCATGCTTCTAAATAACCAACAGGTTACTGAAGAAATCAAAAGAGAAATCAAAAAATTTCTAGAAACAAATGACAATGAAAACATGCCAACTCAAAACCTATGGGATGCAGCAAAAGCAGTTCTAAGAGGGAAGTTTGTACCAATACAATCCTACCTCAAGAAACAAGAAAAACATCAAATAGACAACCTAACTTTACACCTAAAACAACTGGAAAAAAAAGAACAACCCCCCCCCAAATTAGTAGAAGGAAAGGAATCATAAATATCTGAGCAGAAATAAATGAAAAAGAAATGACAGAAACAGTAGTAAAGATTAATAAAAACTAAAAGCTGGTTCTTTGAGAACGTAAACAAAATTGACAAACCTTTAGCCAGACTCATCAAGAACAAAAGAGAGAAGAATCACATCAACAAAATTAGAAATTAAAAAGGAGAGGTTACGCCAGACAATGCAGAAATACAAAGGATTATAAGAGACTGTTATGAACAACTATATGGCAATAAAATGGATAACCCGGAAGAAATGGAAAGATTGTTAGAAAAGTTCAATGTTCCAAGACTGAACGATGAAGAAATAGAAATTATGAACAACCCAATTACAAGCACTGAAATTGAAGCTGTGATCAAAAATCTTCCAAAAAACAAAAGCCCAGGACCAGATGACTTCACAGGAGAATTTAGAGAAGAGCCAATTCCTATCCTTCTAAAACTCTTTCAAAAAATCGCAGAGGAGAGAACACTATAAAACTCATTTTACGAGGTCCCCATTATCCTGATGCCAAAGCCAGACAAAAACAACACACCATAAAGAAACCTACAGGCCAATAATATCACTGATGAACATAGATGCAAAAATCCTCAACAAAATTTTAGCAAACAGAATTCAGCAACAAATCAAAAAGCTCATACACCATGATCAAGTTGGGTTTATTCCAAGGAGGCAAGGATTCTTTAACATATGCAAATCAATCAGTGTGATACACTATATTAACAAGTTGAAAGATAAAAACCATATGATAATCTCAATGGATGCAGAAAAAGTCTTTGACAAAATTCAGCATTCATTTATGATTAAAACTCTTCAAAAAATGGGCACAGAAGGAACCTACCTCAACATAGTCAAGGCCATAAATGATAAGCCTACAGCAAACATTATTCTCAATGGTGAAAAAGTGAAAGCATTCCCCCTAAGATCAGGAACAAGACAAGGGTGCCCACTTTCACCACTATTAATCAACATAGTTCTGAAAGTCCTAGCTACAGCAATCAGAGAAGAAAAAGAAATAAAAGGAATCCAGATTGGAAAAGAAGTAAAGCTCTCACTGTTTGCAGATGACATGATACTGTACATAGAAAACTCTAAAGATAGTATCAGAAAATTACCAGAGCTAATCACTGAATTTAGAAAAGTTGCAGGATACAAAATCAATACACAGAAAGCACTTGCATTTCTATATATTAACAATGAAAAATCAGAAAGAGAAATAAAGGAATCAATCCCATTCATTCACTATTGCAACAAAAAGAATAAAATATCTAGGAATAAACTTACCTAAGGAGACAAAAGAACTGTACACAGAAAATTATAAGACACTGATGAAAGAAATCAAAGACCACATAAACAAATGGAGAGGTATTCCATGCTCCTGGGTAGGAAGAACCAATATTGTGAAAATTACTATCCTGCCAAAAGCAATCTACAGATTCAATGCAATCCCTATCAAATTACCAGTGGCATTTTTCACAGAACTAGAACAAAAAAATTTCACAATTTATATGGAAATAAAAAAGACCCCGAATAGCCAAAGCAGTCTTGAGAAAGAAGAATGGAGTTGAAGGAATCAACCTTCCTGACTTCAGATTACACTACAAAGCTACAGTCCTCAAAACAGTATGGTACTGGCACAAAAACAGAAATATAGATCAACAGAACAAGATAGAAAGCCCAGAAATAAACCCAGTGCACATATGGGTATTTTATTTTTGACTAAGGAGGCAAGAATACACAATGGGGCAAAGACAGCCTCTTCAATAAATGGTGCTGGGGAAACTGGACAGCTACATGTAGAAGAATGAAATTAGAACACTTCCTAACACCATACACAAAGATTAAACTCAAAATGGATTAAAGACCTAAACGTAAGACCAGAAACTATTAAACTCTTAGAGGAAAACATAGGCAGAACACTCAATGACATAAATCAAAGCAAGATGCTCTATGACCCACCTCCTAGAGTATTGGAAATAAAAACAAAAGTAAACAAGTGGGACCTGATTACACTTAAAAGCTTTTGCACAGCAAAGGAAACTAGAAGCAAGGTGAAAAGACAACCCTCAGAATGGGAGAAAATAATTGCAAATGAAACAACTGACAAAGGATTAATTTCCAAAATACACAAGTAGCTCATACAACTCCATACCAGGAAAACAAACAACTCAATCAAAAAGTGGGAAAAAGATCTAAACAGACAATTCTCCAAAGAAGACATACAGATGGCTAACAAACACATGAAAAGATGCTCAATATCACTCATTATTAGAGAAATGCAAATCAAAACTACAATAAGATATCACCTCACACCAGTCAGAATGACCCTCATGGAAAAGTCTACAAACAATAAATGCTGGAGAGGGTATGGAGAAAAGGGAACCCTCTTGCACTGTTGATGAGAATGTAAATTGATACAGCCACTATGGAAGATGGTATGGAGATTCCTTAAAAAACTAGGAATAAAACCACCATGTGACCCAACATTCCCACTCCTAGGCATATACCCTGAGGAAACCAAAGCTGAAAAAGTCATATGTACCCCAGCGTTCATTGCAGCACTATGTACAATAGTTAGAACATGGAAGCAACTTAGATGTCCATCACATTTATGGTGCAAATGTGCCATAAAAGGAGGGCATTTGAGTCAGTTCTAATGAGATGGATGAGCCTAGAGCCTATTATACAGAGTGAAATAAGTCAGAAAGTGAAAGATAAATATCATATTCTAACACATATATATAGAATCTAGAAAAATGGTACTGAATAATTTATCTGCAGGGCAGCAAAGGAGAAACAGACATAGTGAATAGACTTATGGACATGGGGAGAGGGGAGGAGAGGGTGAGATGTATGGAAAGAGTATCATGGAAACTTACATTACCATATGTAAAATAGATAGCCAATTAGAATTTGCTGTGTGTCTCAGGGAACTCAAACAGGGGCTCTGTGTCAACCTAGAGGGGTGGGATGGGGAGGGAGATGGGAAGGAGGTTCAAAAGGGAAGGGATATATGTATACCTATGGCTGATTCATGTTGAGGTTTGACAGAAAACAACAAAATCCTGTAAAGCAATTATCCTTCAATTAAAAAATAAATAGAAATAAAATAAAAAGAAAAAAGATGTGGTATACACACACACACACACACACAATGGAATATTACTCAGCCATAAAAAAAGAATGAAATTGGGTCATTTGTAGTGATGTGGATGGACTTAGAGTCTGTCACACAGAGTGAAGTAAGTTACAAGGAGAAAAATAAGTGTATATCAACACATATATATGGAATCTAGAAAAATGGTACAGATGAACCTATTTGCAGGGCAGGAATAAAGAGACAGACATAGTGAATGAACACAGGGGGAAGGGGAGGGTGAGATGATTTGGAAGAATAGCACTGACATATATACAGCTGTTGCTGTTCAGTCACTACAACACGTCCAACTCTTTAAGACCCCGTGGACTGCAGCACACCATGCCTTCCTGTCCCTCATCATCTCCCAGAGTTCACCTAAGCTCATGTCCATTGAATCAGTGATGCCATCAAACCATCTCATCCTCTGTCATCCCCTTCTCCTCCTGCCTTCAATCTTTCCCAGCATCAAGGTCTTTTCCAATGACTCAGCTCTTTGCCTCAGGTGGCCAAAGTATTGGAGTTTCAGCTTCAACATCAGTCCTTCCAGTGAATATTCAAGGTTGATTTCCTTTAGGATGGACTGGTTGGATCTCCTTGCAGTTCAAGGGACTCTCAAGAGTCTTCTCTAGCACCACAATTCGAATGCATCAATTCTTTGAAGTTCAGCCTTCTTTATGGTCCAACTCTCACATCTATACATGACTACAGGAAAAACCATAGCTTTGACTAGAGGGACCTTTGTCAGCAAAATGATGTCTTGGCTTTTTAATATGCCGTCTACATGTGTAAAATAGTTAGCTAGTGGAAAGCTGCTGTATAGCATAGGGAGCTCAGCCCTGTGCTTTGTGACAACCTAGAGGGATAGGATGGAAGATGGGAGGGAAGCTCAAGAGGGAAGACTGTATCTGCACATATAGCTGATTCACTTTGTTATACAGCAGAAACTAACACAAAGATTTAAGGAAAGAATGCTCCAAATAAAATCTATCAGTTCAGTTCAGTTCAGTCGCTCAGTCGTGTCAACTCTTTGCGACTCCATTGACCGCAGCATGCCAGGCCTCCCCGTCCATCAACAACTCCCGGAGCCTACTCAAACTCATATCCATTGAGTCAGTGATGGCATCCAACCATCTCATCCTCTCCTGTCCCCTTCTCCTCCTGCCTTCAATCTTTTCCAGCATCAGGGTCTTTTCAAATGAGTCAATTCTTCGCATCAGGTCGCTACAGTGAAAATAAAATCGTGCAACAGAACTGCCCTGAAAAGGAGAGGAATTCAACCCCTCCTTCCTCCATTGATGTCAGTTCTGCTCTGGAACTCAACTGTGTGGCTGCCTTTCAAAGCTGAATGATTCTGCCAGAGTCCTCACCAGCAGGGTCTCCCACATGAGGCCACCTTCCTCAGGCTGCTCACTTCTAAACTGAAATCTCATGTGGGTCAATCTGGTGAGTGGCACCTAGGTTAGATAAATCTGTCCCATGTGCAAAGGACACTGTGGAACCGAGTTTCCTGAGTCCTCTTACTTGAAAAATACAAAGTATCTTGAAAAAAATCTAATAAAATGTATTCAAGAACTTATAGAGAAATTAATAAATGTTACTAAAATAAATTAAAACAGACCTAAATAAATTGAGTAGTAAGTACACCATGATCATAGATTCAAAGATTCAGTATTGCTGAATGTAAATTTTACTCCAAATTTATGTAGAGATATTTGTAATTCCAATCAAAATTCTAACATTTTTGAGTATTCAGCAAGATGATTCTAAGATTTTTATAAAAATTGCAAGAATGAGGTAGAGAATTTTTTTCTACCAGAAATTATCTCATTTTAAAACTATAGTAATTTTAAAAATGTAGTGCAGTTCAGGGAATAAACAAACAATCAGTGAAACAAAGTGGAGAGCCCTGGAATCAATTTATTAATATAAAGAATCTATTAATATAATATAGGCAGAGAAACCTGGCAGAAGAGGCAGTGCAGATTAAGGGAACAAGGTCAGTCTTTACATAGCGGGGAAGAACCAATCTGACTTCATACTGGATTTGTGTCTTGTGCTTTAACCTTTGTATCCTACCGCTTTCGCTACAAGTGAATCACTAAGAGCATGTCATCTATGGTTTAAAGTATACATAACAGCCTGTCTCCTGGACCTTGCCTTCCATGCCTGAGTTGAAGCTAAGATACCTTTGTTTAGCCCAACAGAAACATTCCGAACAGGCTTGCCTGTAAATGGCTGCAGGAAAGAAGAGACACACTCCCTTCAGTTTGTTGGAACCAGGAAATATTTGCAACAACTTACTGCCTTTTAAACTTTACTCCTTAACCCCTTCTTTCTTTCTTCTATAAAACAAAACAAAACAAAACAAAAAATCAGCAGCCAAACCTGAGCAAGATGTTTCCTTCAGGCGTTAGTTTACCATTTTCTTGGTTTGCTGGATTTCTGAAAAAGTCACCATTCCTTGTCCCAATAACTTGTTTCTTGATTGATTAGCCAGTCATGGAGTGAGCAGTATGAGCTTGGACTCAGTAACTTTTACAAGAAGTGATGCTGAGACAAGTCTATATTAATATGGATAAAAATGGAATCACATTCCTCCCTTGTACCATACACAAAGTCAATTCCACGTGGAAGGAGAGATTATAAAGAATAGAGAACAATTCTTTCAAAAGGTAAAAGGTTAAAAAAACAGTAGTAACAGAGGAAAAGTTTGATACATTGGACCATATTAAATTAAGAACTTCTGTACATCAAAAAAATCATAAAGAGGATAAAAAGGCAAGTCAAAGAATAAAAAGGCATTCATATCACATAAAATCAACAAAATACGAGAATCTGGAATATATGGCAAACTCCTAAAATCAGTAAGTAAAGAGAGAGAATAACCCCATAGAAAAATAGACAAAATTTTTGAACAGGTACTTTTGAAAAGAAGAGACCCAAATGCACAAGAAGCATATGAATTAATGTTAAACATATCTGTCATCAGGAAAATACAAATTAAGGACAAAACACTGCATATCCTCTCGACTGCAAAATGTAAAACATCTTGCACTACCTAACGGTGGCCAGGAGAGGAAGTATAAATGGGTACCACCACTTTGAAAAACAACAGGAGTGGTAGTGAATTTGAAGATGCCCCACTCTTGGTAATATTCTCTTGCAAAATGTGTGTACATGTGCACCAGGATACACGGCTGTTCTTGACATAAGAGAAAACACACGTGTATGATTCCTTTACATCAAATTCAAAGACAGGCAAAACTGTTTATTTAGGTTATATCCATTGGTCATAAAATGATAAAGAAAAGCATGAAAATGATTACGACCCAATTCGGAGTAGTGATTAATTTGTTGGGTGGAGAGGTTTGTGATGGGGAAAGGCATAAGGGGGCTTCTGGAGTAAATACTGACAATATTATCTTTCTTAACTAGAGTGGTAGGTATATGAGTTTTTACTTTGTAATTGGGGCTTTCCTGATGGCTCAATGGGTAAAGAATTCGACTGCAATGCAGAAGACACAGGAGACACAGGTCCAATTTCTGGGTCGAGAAGGTTCCCTGAAGGAGTAAACAGCAACCCACTCCAGTAGGCTTGCCTGTAAAATTCCATGGACAGAGGAGCCTGGTGGGCAGAGTTGGTCACGACTGAGTGACTGAGCGTACATAGAGCCTCCAGTGACTATAGTGGCAGATACATGAGTTTTTGCTTTGTAATTATCACTAAATCATCCTTACATCCTCTAGTTTATGCATTGTTTTCATATGTTACATTTCACAATTAGAAAAGCAGTTCGGTTCGGTTCAGTCGCTCAGTCGTGTCTGACTCTTTGTGACCCCATGAACCACAGCATGCCAGGCCTCCCTGTCCATCACCAACTCAGTAGACATGGTAAAGTTTCATGTGTGCAATGCTATATCTCAACTTCTGTATGTACTACAGCATGTTCGCCACCAACAGTTCAATTTCCATCCGTCACCAGTCAGCTGATCCCCTTTACCATTTCTTTATCCCTCCACTCCCTTCCCCTCTGGTTTCCACTGCTCTGTTCTCTGTATCTATGTATTTGTTTTTGTTCAGTTGGTTTGTTCATGTTTTTTTTGTTTACATTTTTGTTTTGTTCATATTTCATGTATGAGTGAAATTATATGGCATTTGTTTCTTAAGTAAGACCTTTATTGCCTAATCCCCTGATGGTGCTCCTTTTTCATTGTGCTCCTGTGATCATAAAAAGGCAAATATTCCCTGACTTTCTCATTTGTTGAGAATTTAACAGTTGGATTCTCCAAATACTTACTTCAACAAAATTATTTTCCCTATGAAATATCATAGTAATATAGTTTCTTTTAATATTTTCAAAGTCTGGTTTAAGTTTGAACTGATCCTTGAATTCAACATACTCAAATTCAAATTCTTCAAATGAATGCATATCCCATGCATACAATTCTTTTCAGTATGACGAGTCTATCCCTTTTTATCTCCTAGGAAGTATTTCCCTTGATTTTAAGCTGTGTTGGAAGCCTCAGTAGTCACTTATAAACGTTGTTGAAAGTACTAGAAACCAGAGTTGAATTAATTCCATTTTTTATAAAGAGGAAGAAAGTGGATTTTGCAAGCCTGTCTGACAGGTCAATTTGAAGCAAGATTCTGGGAGGGGTTGACTGTGAGCTATATAGATTTGCTTTGGGCACTCAAAATAAAAGAGGATATGAATTTTTTTTAGAACTCAATAGTGAACAAAGCTTTTTTTCCTTCTGAGTAACTAGCATGAAACTTTTTTCAATTTTGATGAGAATTATACAGTGTACTGATGAGAATTATTCAGTGGTAAAGAATCCACCTGCCAGTGTAAGAGCCACAGGAGATTCGAGTTGGACCCCTGTGTCAGGAAGATCCCCTGGAGAAGGAAACAGCAACCTGCTCCACAATATTCTTGCCAGGATAATCCCATGGACAGAGGAGCCTGGCTATAGTCCATGGGGTCGCAAAGAGTCAGACACGACTGAGCGATAATTATGCATGTGCACATGTAGTGTACTGTCTCAAATTTTGCTGCCATCTCCTAGGAGTCAGTTTTCAGTTCAGTTCAGTTCAGTTCAGTCACTTAGTCGTGTTTGACTGTTTGCAACCCCATGGACTGCAGCATGCCAGGCTTCCCTGTCCATCACCAACTCCTGGAGCTTACACAAACTCACGTGCATTGAGTTGGTGATGCCATCCAACCATCTTATCCTCTGTTGTCCCCTTCTCCTCCTACCTTCAATCTTTCCCAGCATCAGGGGCTTTTTAAATGAGTCAGTTCTTTGCATCAGGTGGCCAAAGTATTGGAGTTTCAGCTTCAGCATCAGTCCTTCCAATGAATATTCAGACCTCACTAAACAGTCCATGGAATTCTCTAGGACAGAATACTGGCGTGGGTAGCCTTTCCCTTCTCCAGGGGATCTGCCCAACCCAGGGATGGATCCCAGGTCTCCCGCACTGCAGTGGATTCTTTACCTGCTGAGCCACCAGGGAAGCCCAGGAGCCAGTTTTAGGCTCTGCGATATCAACTATGAAAACATTTACAGTCTGCACAATTGGACTCTATTTTCTGTCTTAGGTAAGCCTTTCTATTCTGATTTAAAACTCCTTGGTCCTGTTTTATCCTGCTTATTTGTGCTCTGTATATTTTCTGTATAAGACACTTCTAAATCCTTAGTAAAACAAGATAAAGGCAGCAGGAAGAAAAGAGAATGAGAAAGGAGGCCAGGGAAAATATGAATCTGGTAGAGAAAACCATGACCATACTTTCCAGCATGGCTTCTTTGAGCAACAAATCTTGGTGGGCAAATCAAATTTCCTTTCTTAATAATAAAGATTTAGATTGAACAAATAGATAAGGAAGGTATCATGGAATTCCGAACAAGAGTTGGAAAAGAAATTCCAGACACAGAGCATTTCAGAAGGGAGAGAGTTTATTAAGAACAAAGAGCAGAGACAATAAGGGAGCTGCCTCCTGGCAGGCCAGTGAGAGTCCACTATTAGAACAGCAGGTGGCTCAAAGGAGACCTGATCTTTTGGTGGGTTAGTAACCAATTTTTATAGCCTCAAGACAAAGAAAATTCCCACTGGAAGGATGGCACTAGGTGATTGGTTAGGGCGCTATCAGGTGAGCAAAATTGGGCAATTTTGCCTAATTTCGGCCCAGGAAGCTGGCTGCTAGGGACCAGGGGGGATTTTGACAACAGTTACAATGGGGCTCAGTCAGTTCCAGAGGTGACCTTGGTTCTGGGCTCTGCCTCTGTGGCCTTGGTGCAAGGACTTGCACCTGTGAGCCTGGGAAAGGACTCCACAGAAGGTAGGGAGCATAGTTACCTCTGTTTGGGCAAGGCCTTACCTGAGGTGTCATGATACCCTTCTGATCGGCATGGAGAATTCTAATAACAGCAAAGCTCCAGGGATATTTAGAATGTTTGCCTTTAAGTCAAGAAGGTGACCCTGAGACAAATACTCAGGGCTGGGGCAATGGGATGACCCAAAGGGATGGGATGGGGAGGGAGGCAGGAGGGGGGTTCAGGATGGGGAACACATGTAAACCCATGGCTGATTCATGTCAATGTATGGCAAAAACCACTACAATATTGTAAAGTAATTAGCCCCCAACTAAAATAAATAAATTTATTAAAAATAAAAAGAAGGTGACCCAGAGGGAATTTGAGAGTGGCAGGGCTTATGCAGGGACCCAGGCCCTGGTCACTGGCTCAGCATCTTCACCAGTGACTTGCATAAAGACCTAAATAGCATCCTCATCAAAGTTGCTAATGCAGTAGATTATAATCAGACAAGGCCTGGAACACAGTATATCAAAACCGAACAAGGCACAGACTGCGATGAAAAAACGCTGGCTTCAAATTCTGCCTCTGCCCACATTTTAGAGTGTCATCATGGGCAAGTCACTGCTGAGCCTTCATTTCACAACCTTTAGGTTAATACTGCTTACCTTTGGGTTTGTTATAAACATTAAGGGCAATATATACAGCACCTGGCATAGAGTAGCTACTCAATAAATGTCAAATATATTTGATCGCATAATTAAGATCAGAAAACATTAGGCAGTCTGTAGAGATGAATCACATCTAATAAAATAAGATGGCTTTATTTTATAGTTCAGATTTTGTTAAAAAGAATAAGTAAATACACCAAAACAACTTGCCAAATTTCAGGGAGAGAAAGCCATGGGCATAGCTCTCTCTACAAACCTCTCTGCACTGGGTTCTGACTAGTTCACTTTGTGCAAACCTTTTAGCCAAAGCAGATCTTGTAAAGAAACTGGTAGTTTTCAGTCAAAAAGCAAACATCCCATATGTCCATTCTGTGACCTGGTGCTGCCCCAGCAACACAAGCTGGTGGTTATTCTTCACTAGGAGTCTCTGCCTGGCAGCCTCCCAGCTCTGGACCCCATGGATCTCACCGCAGTCATTTACAGCCCCCAGGGCAGCACGTGGAAAGAATTCTCTTAATTGCCTCTCCCTCATTCTCGTTTTCCTCAGTTCTTCTCATGACTGCTTTGAGCACATCCCAGAAAAACTCTGGTTGTCCTTAGAATTCAGAGGTAGAACTTATTTTTGGTGAGGACCAGAGAGATACTGGGTTAATATTTTACCTGGAAAATTTTATGATAGTTCCCAGTCCATAGAGCATGAAAAGAGTCTCTCAAACTCTTATGCCTAAAGAGGCAGGAGAGTGAAGTATTTCCCACAAACCCCCTTCCCTGGCTCTGAGGAGAAATGAAAATTTGGCCTCTATTTTTTGGCCCCATTTGTTCAGCAGAATTTGGTGAGTAGCTACCACGTGCCAGGCACCACAGTAGCCACTTAAAAGTTGTTGATGGAAATAATAAACAGTCTGTAATAAGAATTGAAAATGGTTTTATTTGAGCCCAACTGAAGATTGTGGCCTCGGAGACACAGATTCAAGAAGCAATTGAATTGTGTTCCACCAGACTAGAAAATAGGGGAGGCTTATAGAGGCAGAACCCACAAAATGACACAAGCTGTCAGGAATTAAGGCTGAGGCTGGTGAGATGGGCGCCTGTCAAACAAGGATTGATTGGGGTCCAGAATGGCTGCACAGTTCCAAGCAGAGGCCTTGGAGCCATAAGTTTGCCACTGGCATTTGCTGACAGAATGGCTGCCTGGTGGCATCCTTGAGTCCAACATAGTTCAGAAAACTCATGTTCTCAGGGAGGCTGGAATGGGTCTGAAACTATGTCCACCTAGCTCCTTTTTAAATGCCTGAACCAGTTACTCCATTCTTATTTTGTAAATGCATTCCTTTCTTTAATGGTTACAGCAGATGTACAGTATATATTTAATGGGCCACAAACAGACTGTTCTGCTTGGCCTAAAGTTCAAGTTAAATCATGTATAAGCCAGAACGACTTCCCCATAATTCAATATGTGAATGCTTTTTCCACAAAATGAATAATGCTGTCTCCTGTTGGTCCCGTAACTGGCCATGCCCGATCATGCCAGTGGTCACAGACACCCCATGAAAAAGCAGTAAGCCCATCCTGCAATCCTGGCTCAACTCCTCCAAGCTCACTGAACCCTGACCCTTTGTGACAGTGAGGTCTCTGAAATCCCCTACCTGCTTGCTTGTTTGACTCTTCATCTATTCTCCTCTGATTTATATGCTAGTCTCTGGCTGTTGTCTTGACTCTGAACCAGAAGCCCACCCAAGGCTGCATCTAGTGATTGCCTCTGTGCCCCACACCCTGTCCCATAGGCAAGTGGAGCCCAGGGCTGGGCCACTGCAGGCTAGCCAAGAGCCTGCCCGTGTCATCTCCACCTAGGAAAGGGGAAAGGGCAAACCTCAGTAGGTCTATCAACCTGCATGGCCCCCCTGACCCACCTGCCCATCCTACAGCCAGCACAGCTTGAAGACCCTCACAGACCCTCCAGACCCCCAAGTGCAGCGCAGGTGGGCTCTCTGAATTCTCCTTGGGAAATAATCTATGCAAATGCACAGATATTTAATACTGCTGTTCTCGGTGCTCCCAGAACCTGGAAGGGATGGCAAACCCGTTGGATCCCCGCTTGCCTTTAGCTATTGCCTGATAGATGACAAGCCAACACCTGCTTCAAAGGCAGCCTGGCCTCGACTCTTGACATCCCACAGCTGGGCTGCGCAGCTAAGTAATGGGCCACGCAGCTGGGCTCCCGGCTTCCAGGTGGCTTCCACCTCGAGCAAGTCTCCGCAGCATATGCTCATGCTAGAATCAAGGATCCTTTCATAGGAACTCAAACTGTGACTGCATTTTACAGCCAGAAACTTTCCTTTTCTGCTATTAATCTATATCATAAAAAATAAAAGTACTGGGAAGTCTCTGGCAGTCTAGTGTTAAGACTGCACTTCCATTGCAGGGGGTGATGGTTTGATCCCTGGTAAGCTGTGTGGTGCAGCCAAAAAAGAAAATTAAATAAAACTATACCTTTATAAAAAATAGGAGTGCTATTCTCCAGACTTAGAGGAGCTGGAATGTTTCTGTTAAGGAAAATTGCACAGTATGGACAGAAGAACTCTGGACTAAGCGGAGAAAATTAAAGTTTATTGAGTACCTACTATTTTCCAGTACTCTAATCTTCACCACTATTCAATTTGCTAAATATTTTTTATTTCCATTCTACTGATAAGGAAACTTTAAGACTCAGAAAAGACTTTGGATAACTTGCCTGTACCATGTGGTTGATAAGTGGCAAGATCAAGATTTGCACCCAGGTCTATCTGAAAAGATCATCCACCTTCTCCCCCACCAGCCTCCTTCAAGCAAGATCACTGGGGGCCCATCTTGGATGGTAGCTATCACACAGGACATGGACCAGCCCCCTTCACTCCCTTGCTGAGCTCAGTGTCTCCTCTCTCAAAGCAGAATAGCTGACCTCACAGTACTTGTGATAATCAAATGTGAAGGCATCTTACCAACTCAAGCCCTCAGGCCTGGACTCCACCCATGAGGTAGGAGCTATTGATGCCTGAGAATCTGCAGGTGTCCCCGGTGGCTGGGACCTTGGGCCACAATTTAGAATAGAAAGGCGAGTTCCCCATGGGGTAGGCAGTGAAGGACACTGCCAGAAGGTACAGGTGCCCAGGTCACCTGACCCTGGACCTGTCTCTACCTGGATACCTGAAGCCTGTGACTCAGAGGCCCTTTCATCTCAGCTCCTGGGCTAAAAAGCTGGGTGAAACCTAGTGTGATCCAGGTATGAGTATGAGCCTTAAGGACAAAGGGTTTTTTTTTTTTTCCCTCTCTTTCTGAGTAAGGCGGAAAGAGGGTCCTATAATCTTTGGAAGAGCGCAGTAGCAGCAGTGAAGGGCAGGGGGCAAGACCAGGAGGAGCCTCCTGGCTTCACAAACAGGGATCACAGTCATTCCAAGAGAGGGCACACCAGGAAGAGGGCTTTCCAGGAGTAGCTACAGAGAATGTCAGAGTAGCGGAGCCGGAGGAACCCCGATAGGGACTCTCAGAAGATGAGCCTTGAGACAGCAGCACCTGGGGCAAGGGCCCAGGAGAGACAGGTTACCTTTGCATTGGGCTGTCCAGATTAAAGACAGAAATGAAATTCACCTCGTGACGGTTGGTTAGGATACAGCTGTATATTAAGTTTTCAGGGAAATAGTGGCTCTTTTCTAACCTCTCCCAAGATTCACATCATCTCTATAATTCATGCTCTCTACATGAAAGAGGTTAATCTGATTTTTCTTGTGAGGGTACCAGTCAATTTACATAGAAGTATATGACACCCAAATGAAACAGCACCTCCATCATTTTGAATCAATGATGCTCTCGCCCCCCCACCCCCCACCCCCCACTTGTAGCTATGTAAGTGCATATTCATGGAAGAAAATTAAAATATGCAGACTGTGAAAAGAAGGAAAAAAATACCCATCCTCCTATGACCCAAAGATGACCCCTTGGGGGAATCTCTTGAGGAATTATCCTTCCACATGTATTTCTACACATATATTTTCTAGAAATAAGGCCATGCTATCTCTGCTGATTTATTATGTGACTTTCATTCACTTAACAATAGGTTTTTAAAATATCAATAACTATTCATCTTCAACATTATTTTTGATGGTGGCATAGTATTCCATAGTATTGAACTTGTATCCGATTTTAACTTGATAATTCTTCTATTGGTTGAATGTTTAGATAGCTGATGATTGAGTTTTTAAATTCGGGGGGGAGCATATTTTAAAAAGACCTAAAATATATAAAATAGCCCAAAAATATCCGTGTGAAAATTGCATTTTGACTACTACAAAACAGATAATGATAAAAATTCCTGTAGTTAAATCTGTGTGCTTATATTTAATTTCATCACTAGGATAAATTCTGGGAAGTTAACTCAAGCTGTGTGCACATTTCCTCCCAATTTTATCATTTTAAAATATTCAAACATAGAGAAAAAGCAGAAGAACAGTACAATAAACCTAAATGGTAGTCTGCCAGGCTCCTTTGTCCATGGGATTTTCCAGGCAAGAATAATGGAGTGGTTTGCCATTTTCTCCTCCAGGGGATCTTCCTGACCCAGGGATAAAACCCCAGTCTCTTATGTCTTCTGCATGGACAGGAGGGTTCTTTACCACTAGCACCACCTGGTATTAAATACATGACATTTCACCCTACCTATTCCAGTTAGTATCTCCTAAGTACAATAATCATTAACACATTTAACCACAACACCACAATCACACCCCAAAGTTTTGACATTGATTCAGAAATGTTTTGGGGCTTCCCTGGTGGCTCAGACGGTAAAGAATCTGCCTCCAGTGTAGGAGACCTGGGTTCAATCCCTGGGTCAGGAAGATCCCCTGGAGAACAGAATGGCAACCCACTCTAGTATTCTTGCCTGGGTAATCCCAAGGACAGAGGAGCCTGGTGGGCTACAGTCCATGGGGTTGCAAAGAGTCTAACATGATGGAGAAACTAACACTTTCACTTTTTCACAGAAATGTTACCCAAGTTTCCCCAATTTTCCTTCAAATATCTGTTAGCTGTCACCCACCACGCCCATAGCCAGGATTCAATGAAAACTTATGCATGACATTTGGGTGTCATGTTCTTTTCATCTCCTTTAATTCTGGATCATTCTTTTGCCTTTTATTTTCTTTCACAATGTATTAATTATCTACTGAAGTAGAGCAGCTATATACCTCTCAAAACTTGCGGCTTAACTCTAAACAGATGTTAACTCACATTTTTCTGTGGGTTAGGAATTGGAGAATGGTTTAGCTGTGCAGTTCCAGCTTGGGGTAGGTCATAAGGTTGCAGTCACAGGTCACCTGAGGAACCAGCCATCTGAAGGCTTGCTTGAGGCTGGGGGATCACTTCCAAGGGGGCTTACTCATATGGTAGACAAGATAGACCTTGGCTGTTGGCAAGAGGTCTCAGTTCCTCACCACATGGACTTCCCCATAGGACTATTTATGTGTCCTTCTCATGACTTGGTGATTAGCTTCCTCCAGAGCAACTGAGCCAAAAGATACAAGGCAGAAGCCAATGTCTTTGAAGACCTAGCTCTGAGAGCCATACACAGTAATTTCTGCAATACCCTATTATTTACACAAGTCAGCCCTTGCCAGTGTGGGAGGGAACTATCCAAAGGCATGAATATCAAATAGCTAGGATTATTAGAGGGACATCTTGGATGGTGGCTATCACACATGACATTGTCATTTTGAAAAGTCCAGGCTGGCTGTCTTGTAGAATATCACACATTCTGGATTTATCTGATTTTCTCCTAACTAAATAATGTATATTTCTTATTATATCACATCAGGAGGTACATAGTGCAGTGTGTTCTCTTATTGATCATGCTAAGTTTAGCTACATAGTTAAGGTAGTGTGTGTGACATGCACTCTAAGTTTCTGATTCACTATTAGCTTCTTGACAAAGCATCTTCTCTTGGCAAAGCATCAAAATCACACGTGCCAATGTCTGGGGTGATTTCTCTGCCAAAAAATTGGAAAGTTCCCTTGTGCTTTGGTTACCAAACCAAACTTGGGTCTGCTTACCCAAGCAGCACAGCAAAGCCAATCTACCGACACCAGATTGTGGTGAAGGGAAGCACAACATTTATTACAAGACAACAAGCAAGAATATGGGCAGCAAGTGCTCAAAAGACCTGAACTCCCAAATGGTCTTTGGGGAAGGGTTTTTAAAGGTAAGGGGAGGCAGAGGGTCACAAGTTGCTTGATCAACTCATGGATGACGTTCTCTTAATTGGTTGGTGATGAGATCATCATGTGGTGTTTGAGGACTCTCAATCATCAACCTTCTGGTTCCAGCTGGTCTGGGATCTATGTGCTGGTGGGCAGCAGTTCACTTCTTCCACCTGACAGACATTTTCAGTATATGCTCAGGATATTATCTATAGCCCATGGGGAGGAACTAAAGGTTCTTGACTTTGTTAGCTTAACGGTTATCATTTTGTCTTGCTTGATGGTTTTCCTTTGTTTCTGCATTTTCTGACTTCTCTGATTAAATTTGCTCTTTGGGACTTGGGAAAGGCCTAGCAGGCTAAAGTTTTTCTACAAACAAGAGCAGGGTTCAGAGGTGGGGGAGGGAATCTCTGTCCCCAGGAAGGCCCTCCAGGCTGCTGCTCTGCTTCATTTTTATACTACCAGTCTTTCAGCACAACCAGCTCTGTGTGTGTGTGTGTTGGCGGGGGTGGGGTGTTTGATATTGATATTGATGGACATTCTGAAGATGCCATTTCAATAGGGAAGAGGTGAAGGGACACACCTCATCTCTCACCTCACCTCACACCTCACACAGGGAGTGAAGTCTGTCTTATTTTTCTTTGTATTCTGTTTGCCTTACATAGTGTTAGACAAATATAGTATTAGGCATTTAATAAACATGTGCTGAATAAATACAAAAACAAACGAAAATGGAAGGAAGCTAGGAAAAGCAGAGACAGTTTCTAATTTACAAACACGTAGAACGAAAATATTACTTTCTACCAAAATAAATGACTAAGTCTCTGGGATTCTCAGCACCCCCATTCCTGTCTTAGGGAGGTTCTAGGGCTTCTGTCCCCACTGTCCTCAGGCCCTGCCACCACGAGGGGTTTGGCTTTTCTGACATCTCCATGCTTCCTTAGAAAGCACACTGCATTCTAATCCCACTTTGCCTTTTCTTTACCATGATGATAAACCGCGTGCCTGGCGTCTTCTGTCTTGCTCGACCGACCTCTTAGTCTTTCCAGGAAGGAAGTAAAGTACTGAGTAATGATGTTTTCCTAATGGTGAGAGCCACGGTAAATGGAATTGCCTGAGCTAATCCAAATGCACTTCTGTATTCAGAATTACCCTTTCACATTCGATTCCATTTTCAATTCATTTGCTCTGTGCCACATTGATCTATGAGACCTCCCCCTGAGCTGCATAAAAGTGTAGTAAGGTGTCCCACAGTGAAGAAAATAATTAAAACAATAGGTCTCAGTTTGTAACTACCTTTTTTCTATTATAGAGAAAGAATGTGGAAAAGCACCAGGTACCATGGAGTTAAATGCCCCCTCTTCAAGCCTACCTCAGTCCATGCTCTATTACTCAGCTAGGCTGGATCAGTGGAAAATGACCTTCTCAAACATGTTCTTCCTCTGACACATTCATATAAGTGCAAGAACTGAGAAGCCAGAACACAGCAGAAAGAAGAAAGGAAAAAGGAATGAAGGAGGGAGGGAGGGGGTGGATCTTGCCTACCACAGCCAGGCACTGTCACACAAATTGCCTCACATGAGAGATGTGGGCTAAAGGGCATTCATGAATTGCTCAGGGTCTCAGGTAGGCAGGAAGTGTCAGGTGGAATTCCAAAGCTAAGGTCTCTCTGCTGCCAAGGCCAGTGCCCTGAACATCACACCACCACACTATTATGCCTTTTTTCATAACTTAGGATAAAAAGCCCTTCACCTCCAACATACTTTGGCTTATCTTCCATACCTCCACCCACCCAACCGTCATACACACCCTAAATTTGAGTCTTATTAGACGATCCTTAAACACATCATGTACTTTAAAGTTATCAAAGGGTGAACATATCCAAAGGAAATGAAATGAGGCTCCCAAAGAGATATCTGGATTCCCATGTTCATTACAGCATTATTCACAATAGCCAAGATATGGAAACAAGCTAAATGTCTGTTGACTGATGAATGGATAAAGAAAATGTGATATATATGCACAATGGAATATTATCTATCATTTAAAAGAAGGAAGTCCTGCCATTTGCAACAGAAGGAATAAATCCAGAAGGCATTATCCTAAGTGAAATAAGCCAGACATGGAAAGGCAATATTTCATGATTTCACTCACATGTGATTAACCTAAATACCAGATTCATAGACCCAGAGAGCAGAATGGTGGTTACCAGGGACTGCATAGAAGAAGGAATGGGGAGATGTTGGCCTAAGGGTGCAAAATTTCAGTTATGCAAGATGACTAAGTTCTGGAGTTTTAAGGTACAGCATGGGACAATAGTTAACAATACTGTATTGTATACTTGAGATTTGCTAGGAGAGTACATCTTAAGTGTTCTCACTGCAAAATAAAAATAGTAACTATGTGAGATGACAGGTATGCTATTTAGGATTGTGATGACTTTTGATTATATTATACTTTATCAATGTCAAAACATCAAGTTGTAAACCTTAAATATATACAATTTTATCTGCCAATTACACTTCATTAAAACTAGAGAAATTTTATCTTATAATATTTGACAGCTAGTATGGTTATATTCAAAAAGTATATGGACTATGTGGGAGAAGGCGAGGGTGGGATGATATGAGAGAATAGCATTGAAACATGTATCATGTGAAATAGATGACCAGTGCAAGTTCCATGCATGAAGCAGGGCACTCAAAGCCGGTGCTCTGGGACAACCCAGAGGGCTGGGGTGGAGAGGGAGGTGGGAGGGAGGTTCAGGTTGGGAGGACACATGGGCACCTGCAGCTGATTCATGTCGATATATGGCAAAAACCACCACAATATTGTAAAACAAGTATCCTCCAATTAAAATAAATAATTTTTTAAAAATTTATATGGACATCCCTGGTGGTCCAGTGGTTAAGAATCTGCCTGCCAATGCAAGGGACATGGGTTCAATACCTAGTCGGGGAAGATCCCACATGGTGCAGAGCAACTAAGCCCATGCACCACAACTACTGAGCCTGTGCACCCTAGAGCCTGTGCTCTGCAACAAAAGAAGCCACCGCAGTGAGAAGCCTGCACACCACAACTAGAGAGTAGCCCCCACTCACCACAGCTAGAGAAGGCCCTTGCACAGCAATGATGACCCAGTGTAGCCAAAACAAATGAACAACTTATTTTTAAAAAGTGTACCATGAACATCCTCCTATCCACTTCTGTATCATGCCTCCCAGTTTCCCTCCTCTCAGTCAATACATTTATGTGTCTTGTTCATTTTCAGAGATATCTTATGCATATATTACTGATTAAGAAAGGTTGTTGCTGAGCCATGAAAGATGCTGGGAATCTTGGCCTCTGAAGGAGAGGAATTCAATCCTGAGCCAGTGATGAGGCTTGATCACTCAGAGATTTTGTATAATAAAGTTTTATTAAAGTATAAAAGAGATAGAGACAGCTTCTGACATAGACATCAGAAGGGGGCAGAAAGAATGCCCCCCTGGTAGCCTTCAGCAGTATGTTATATTCCTATCAGCAGGCTGCTAATTAGAGAAAGGAAATGTCTCAAAACTCAGAGTGGCACCAGGCCCCTCACTCACAACATGCATTTTGAGATAGCATTGGCACAAGGTGAGTCATCCCGGACCATGAAACAATTGACATGGATCTTGAAGAAAGGCAGGTTTCCAAGCAAATACATAGTCTCATTAACATAGCTTAGGAGAGCATTTGCATGAGTAAAACATATTGGTTTGTCAAGTCAGTTCTGAGTCTTAGGCAGAACACTTGAAGAAAGAGTCTAGGGTAGTTCATTAACATAGCTTAAGAAAAACTATACAAAAGAACTATACAAAAAAGATCTTCTTGACCCAGATAACCACCATGGTGTGATCACTAACCTAGAGCCAGAGATCCTGGAATGCAAAGTCAAGTGGGCCTTAGAAAGCATCACTACAAACAAAGCTACTGGAGGTGACAGAATTCCAGTTGAGCTATTTCAAATCCTAAAAGATGATGCTGGAAAAGTGCTACACTCAATATGCCAGCAAATTTGGAAAACTCAACAGTGGCCTCAGGACTGGAAAAGGTCAGTTTTCATTCCAATCCCAAAGAAAGGCAATGTCAAAGAATACTCAAATTACTGCGCAATTGCACTCATCTCACGTGCTAGCAAAGTAATGCTCAAAATTCTCCAAGTCAGGCTTCAATGTAAACCGTTGAACTTCCAGCTTTTCAAGCTGGATTTAGAAAAGGCAGAGGAACCAGAGACCAAATTGCCAACATGCATTGGATCATCGAAAAAGCAAGAGAGTTCCAGAAAAACATCTACTTCTGCTTTATTGACTTTGACTGCATGGATCATAACAAACTGGAAAATTCTTCAAGAGATGGGAATACCAGACCACTGACCTGCCTCCTGAGAAATCTGTATGCAGGTCAAGAAGCAACATTTAGAACTGGACATGAAACGACAGACTGGTCCAAATCCGAAAAGAAGTACATCAAAGCTATATATTGTCACCCTGCTTATTTAACTTCTATGCAGAGTACATCATGTGAAATGCCGGGCTGGATGAAGAACTGTTGTAGCCATGAGTTCCGGGAAACAAATTCACTCAGAAGGACAATGCAGATAGTGGAGTGCAGTTTATTACACAGGTGGGCCCAAGGCAGAGTCTCCTCTTAGCCAAGGACCCTGACCAGTTTTTGTGAAAATCTTATATATTCTAAGTGTACGTGCCCAAACCCACCTCCCCAAATTCCCTGAAACTAGTCTGAACAAAGGAAAAGAAAGATACAATCAAAGATAACCCGTGATTCATATGCCTTAAGCCTAGGTAGTTAACAGTGAACAGTTATCAATAGGCCTGTGATCATACCCCAATAAGCACAATTGAATGCATGGTTCTATTTGGTTACACAGATAATTAGGGTGTTCTTTTAGGTGGAGAGTCTAGGTGCAAACCCTGAGCTCTTCCATCTGGGGGGTCTGGTTTTCCAGTTGGTATGTCTTTTCCATAGATACTGGGCACATAGCTCAAAGTCCACAGTCCGGCCCAGGATGGAGTCCTGCTTTCAAGATGGAGCCTGTTCTGTCTATTTTCTCCTTCAGCACAAGCTGGAATCAATATTGCCAGGAGGAATATCAGTAACCTCAGATATGCAGGTGACACCACCCTTATGGCAGAAAATGAAGAAGAACTAAAGACCCTCTTAATGAAAGTGAAAGAGGAGAGTGAAAAAGTTGTTTTAAAACTCAACATTCAGAAAACTAAGATCATGGCATCTGGTCCCATCACTTCATGGCAAATAGATGGGGAAACAATGGAAACAGTGAGAGACTTTATTTTCTTGGGCTCCAAAATCACTGCAGATGGTGACTGCAGCCATAAAATTAAAAGACGTTTGCTTATTGGAAGGAAAGTTATGACCAACCTAGACAGCATATTAAAAAGCTGAGACATTACTTTGCCAACAGAGGTCCATCTAGTCAAAGCTATGGTTTTGCCAGTAGTCATGTATGGATGTGAGAGTTGGACTATAAAGAAAGCTGAGCGCTGAAGAATTGATGCGTTTGAACTGTGGTGTTGGAGAAGACTCTTTGGAGTCCCTTGGACTGCAAGGAGACCCAACCAGTCCATCCTAAAGGAAATCAGTGCTGAATATTCATTGGAAGGGCTGATGCTGAAGCTGAAGCTCCAATATTTTGGCCACCTGATGCGAAGAGCTGACTCATTTGAAAAGACTCTGATGCTGGGAAAGATTGAAGGCAGGAGAAGAAGGTGAAGACAGAGGATGAGATGGTTGGATGGCATCACCAACTCAATGGACATTTGAGTAAGCTCCGGGAGTTGGTGATGGACAGGGAGGCCTGGTGTGCTGCACTCCAAGGGGTCGCAAAGAGTCGGGCGCAACTGAGCGACTGAACTGAAGTGAATTAAAGAAAAATGCACTGGTTAAGTCAAGGTTTGAGAAAAGTTAAGTTTAGGTGGAACCAGGTGTCGTTGTGGCAACACAGAATTTTAAGAGAAACCTCCTTTTAAATCTGTATAGAGAAGGGCAAAAACACCTGTAGTTTGTTTCCTCCTGCTGCTTAAGAGAGACAGAAAAAATGTCTGACACTTACAGCCTATTTCCTCAGTTTGGAGACCACTAGCCTTTCTGCCTGTTACCCTCTCAATTATTTCTATTTATTCTTCATTTTATTATGTCCACTTCATTCACACAAATAGTCGTCTTCCTCACCTGCTATTCTGTACCTTGTACTTTTCCTTTGTAAAATGACTTGGAGATCCTTCTGTGTCGAGGTATAAGGGGCCTTGTCGCTTTTATGGTGCCATATACTATCGCACTGATGCTTCTTTTCCCGGTGCCCTGTGACATACATTTAAGGTGTTTCCAATGTTTGACTACCCCAAGGTATGTTGCAACAATTAACCTAGTGCGTTTTGCACAAGGATGAATGTATCTCTGGCACAACTTCCTAAAAGAGGAACTGGTAGATTACACGGAGGTGCATTT
This sequence comes from Giraffa tippelskirchi, assembly GCF_054371585.1. Taxonomy (NCBI): domain Eukaryota; kingdom Metazoa; phylum Chordata; class Mammalia; order Artiodactyla; family Giraffidae; genus Giraffa; species Giraffa tippelskirchi. The sequence goes on along the minus strand of NC_137284.1, from coordinate 45,350,969 downwards.
GCAATCATGAGCAATCTGCCAGGTTGTCCTCAGTAGAGCTCAGGCCAGTTTACACTCCAACAGCACATGACAGGGCTTATTGCCTGCCCACACAGGATCACATACATTTTTCAACCTTTGACCATCTGATAAGTAAAAAAAATCAGACTATGCATTTCAGGCATCCATGCCTTTGCCTTTACTTTTGTACTTTCCTTGGTCTCTCTCACCCAGTCCCCTCTGACCTGCGACCTATCTATTCTGAGCACTGCCAGTCTCTATAATTCCCAAAAGCATGTAACTCCTATAGCTGGTTGTCCTTTCTGTTATTGAACCTCCCACATTACTTGGTTAGACATCTATCTCCCTGACTATTAATTTCTCCAAGGCAGGAACTTTGACTTAATCACTTCAATGTCCTCAGCACCCAACACCAGGCCTCTCAGATATATACTTGTTTAATGAATATTAAAAATACTTTGATTGCATATGAGTTGGTGACTCCATTATTAGTAGCACACTAGATTTTTGTCAGAGAAGGCAATGGCACCCCACTCCAGTACTCTTGCCTGGAAAATCCCACGGACAGAGGAACCTGGTAGGCTGCAGTCCATGGGGTCACTAAGAGTCGGACACGACTGAGTGACTTCACTTTCACTTTTCACTTTTATGCAGTGGAGAAGGAAATGGCAACCCACTCCAGTGTTCTTGCCTGGAGAATCCCAGGGATGAGGGAGCCTGGTGGGCTGCCGTCTATGGGGTTGCACAGAGTCGGACATGACTGAAGTGACTTAGCAGCAGCAGCAGCAGCAGCAGCAGATTTTTGTTGTTTGAGTTAACTTCTCCTCTCTCATGCACGTGATGCTCTGTCCCTGGAGCCACTCTGCATCAGGAGCCTTCCCTGCTTTGCCCCTGAGTACTCATTCTGTGTGGGCTTCCCTGCTAGCTCAACTGGTTAAGAATCTGCCTGCGATGCAGGAGACCCTGGTTCGATTCTTGGGTCAGGAAGATCCCCTGGAGAAGGGATAGGCTACCCATTCTGTTATTCTTGGGCTTCTCTGGTGGCTCAGATGGTAACGAATCTGCTGCAATGCAGAAGATCTGGGTTGGGAAGATCCCCTGGAAAAGAGCATGGCAACTCACTCCAGTATTCCTACCTGGAGAATCCCCAAGAACAGAGAAGCCTGGCGGGCTACAGTCTATAGGGTCACAAAGAGTCGGACACCACTGAGTGACTAAGCACACACAACACATTCTGTGCAGAGATCAAGGAGATAGTGACTGGGAAAGAGTTGTAGACTCCATCGTCAGATCTGACGCCATCCTTCCTGGAAAAGGTCTGGGTTTGACTTCTGAAAGCAGAGTTGGAAAAATGCTAAATGTTTTCTGCTGCCATGTGTTTCAGACTTAACGGGAACACATCTGATCCAAGGTGGCACTGGTGATAAAGAACCTGCCTGCCAATGCAGGAGACGTAAGAACCGCAGGTTCGATCCCTAGGGCAGGAAGATCCCCAGGAGGAGGGTATGGTAACCCACACCAGTATTCTTGCCTGGAGAATCCCCATGAACAGAGGAGCCTGGAGGGCAACAGTCCATAGGGTCACACAGATTCAGACATGACTGAAGTGACTTAACACGCGTGTACGCATCCTATCCACTACTTAACTAGAAAGGGGTTAGCTTTACTATTTCAGCCATGGAAAACTTCTCCCAACTTTCCTTGCAAATATTCATTGCTTAAATAAAAGGTTATATTATTGCCAAGTAAAACAAGCCAGATTTCTTTGAAATGAAAGCATGGAGCTAGTTTGTACATTAAATATGAATTTGAGGTTCATGAGAACCACTCCTGATTACTCTGAAAAGGAAATGAATGTGACTTGATCGTCAGCTCTGCCCATTTTTCTCATGTATGCAATGTGTCATCCTCCTAGTCTACCTCTACGCTGGTTAAATGAAGAGAAATGATGATGTATCACATCTACTTACCTTAATTTCATTGTTTCTCATCATGAGCAATTTATATGAGAACTGACATTAATTAATTCCACCTTCATCTGTCATGTAGTTCAACATTTAATCTAGTCCCGTGCATCAGATAAAAATGTAGTGTTGTAAATTCTGAAGTTTTTACCTTGAGTGAAGAAGTAGGTCATAAATCTAAGCACTGGTGTCTCGTCCTTTTGCCTGCCACTCCATCAACCATAAGTAGATACTGGCTTCAGGAAAGTTCAGGAAACAGAGCTGTCAAGATGGATGGACTTAATGTGGATGTGTGTGTTACCATGACCAGACTCTCAATTCCTAATGACCCTCACAATAAGAAGTCTATTCTGAGGAATGCTATCAGAAATTCTAGCAGCCTTCATGTTGAGTCAATACTATTTCCAGCATTTCATCATGATTGTGGATTCCTTTTTAGAGCCACAACAAAGATCAAACACATTCTGATGTGCCTCTTTGAAGAGCCAATTGCAAGGCTACGGTCCGCAGCACTTTCCCAATTAGCTGGAACAGCAGTCAAGCTTGCCCATGATCCCTCTCTCCAGTCTTTTTATCCAGAGCTCAGCACACCTGGTCCTTCCGTGTGGGCTTGGTTCTCCCCTCTCCCCACCACTGCTCAGCAGCCATGCTCTAAGTGAGCAGATCACTCATCTCTGTTCTAAAGCTAGGTCTGCCTCTTCCTTCATAGGTCCATGGCTGTGGCCCTGTCATTCCCCCTGACTCAGGTCTGTGTGTCCTCCCAAGATTCTCGTGTGCTCTTGTCATCTCCCTTCACTCCACCCTAAGGGCGAGGCCCATCCCTCGCCCCTAAGGCTTGTGGTTAAACCTCTGATCCTGCTGCCAAGCACATTCTGGTCCACACTCTTAGCCAGACACCTGGGGGTGAGGATATCCTGTATCTCTCTGGGGACCATGGACAGTGGATGCTTGCCTCGAACTGTCACCATTCACTGTTGTCCCTGAATAGCTGACTCTAGGTGTTGGATGTCTTAATGCTTCTTCCCAGCCCTATCAGTGCAACCACACCGGCCTCATCCCAGCCCTTCACTGGCAAAGGTAGGCCCCAAGAGCTCACCCATACCCTGCTCTCCATCCTCTTTTGCTGTGGCCAAGCCATCCTCGCCCAGTGAACTCATGACAGATGGCAAGAGTCCTAGTGATGTCAGTTCAGTTCAGTTCAGTTCAGTCGCTCAGTCGTGTCCGACTCTCTGCGACCCCATGAATTGCAGCATGCCAGGCCTCTCTGTCCATCACCAACTCCCGGAGTTTACCCAAACCCATGTTCATCGAGTCGGTGATGCCATCCAACCATCTCATCCTCTGTCGTCCCCTTCTCCTCCCGCCCCCAATCCTACCCAGCATTAGGGTCTTTTCCAATGAGTCAACCTTTCGCATGAGGTGGCCAAAGTATTGGAGCTTCAGCTTCAACATCAGACCTTCCAATGAACACCCAGGATTGATCTCTTTTAGGATGGATTGATTGGATCTCCTTGCAGTCCAAGAAACTCTCAAGAGTCTTCTCCAACACCACAGTTCAAAAGCATCAATTCTTCGGCGCTCAGCTTTCTTCACCGTCCAACTCTCACATCCATACATGACCACTGGAAAAACCATAGTCTTGACTAGACGGACTTTTGTTGGCAAAGTAATGTCTCTGCTTTTAAATATGCTATCTAGGTTGGCCATAACCTTCCTTCCAAGTAGTAAGCGTCTTTTAATTTCATGGCTGCAGTCACCATCAGCAGTGATTCTGGATCCCAAAAAAGTAAAGTCTGACACTGTTTCCACTGTTTCCCCATCTATTTCCCATGGAGTGATGGGACCAGATGCCATGATCTTAGTTTTCTGAACGTTGAGCTTTAAGCCAACTTTTTCACTCTCCTCTTTCACCTTCATCAAGAGGCTCTTTAGTTCTTCTTCACTTTCTGCCATAAGGGTGGTGTCATCCGCATATCTGAGGTTATTGATATTTCTCCCGGCAATCTTGATTCCAGCTTGTGTTTCTTCCAGCCCAGCGTTTCTCATGATGTACTCTGCATATAAGTTAAATAAGCAGGGTGACAATATACAGCCTTGACGTACTCCTTTTCCTATTTGAAACCAGTCTGTTGTTCCATGTCCAGTTCTAACTGTTGCTTCCTCACCTGCATACAGGTTTCTCAAGAGACAGGTCAGATGGTCTAGTATTCCCATCTCTTTCAGAATTTTCCACAGTTTATTGTGATCCACACAGTCAAAGGCTTTGGCATAGTCAATAAAGCAGAAATAGATGTTTTTCTGGAACTCTCTTGCTTTTTTGATGATCCAGCGGATATTGGCAATTTGATCTCTGGTTCCTCTGCCTTTTCTAAAACCAGCTTGAACATCTGGAAGTTCACAGTTCACGTATTGCTGAAGCCTGGCTTGGAGAATTTTGAGCATTACTTTACTAGCATGTGAGATGAGTGCAGTTGTGCGGTAGTTTGAGCATTCTTTGGCATTGCCTTTCTTTGGGATTGGAACGAAGACTGACCTCTTCCAGTCCTGTGGCCACTGCTGAGTTTTCCAAATTTGCTGGCATATCGAGTGCAGCACTTTCACAGCATCACCTTTGAGGATTTGAAATAGCTCAACTGGAATTCCATCACCTCCACTAGCTTTGTTCGTAGTGATGCTTTCTAAGGCCCACTTGACTTCACATTCCAAGATGTCTGGCTCTAGGTGAGTGATCACACCATCGTGATTATCTGTGTCATGAAGATCTTTTTTGTACAGTTCTTCTGTGTATTCTTGCCACCTCTTCTTAATATCTTCTGCTTCTGTTAGGTACATACCATTTCTGTCCTTTATCGAGCCTATCTTTGCGTGAAATGTAGTACACTTAAAAACATGTTTTAATCTTTAATTGTCATTAAGTAAGACATCTTCTCATGAACAAGAACAATATAAGGGGGCTTCCCTGGTGGTCCAGTGGCTGGGACTCCATGCTCCTAATGCAGCGGGACCTGCTGAATCCCCGGTCAGGAAACCTGATCCCACATGCTGCCATTAAGAGTCCACGTGCTGCAACTAGAGATCCTGCATGCCACAACTAAGATGTGGTACAGCCAAGAAAGAAGAAACAATAAAGAAATAAAGTGAAAAATGAGCTATTCTCTCCTTCAACCACAGTCCATCTCTTTTCCCGAAGGTGAAAATTTGGACAATTCATCTGCAGACTTCTATTGTGTACATACATCTTACTGAAACAGAGCAGCTCCATATGGTCCTTGCCTCCCACCATGTCCTCCACATGCCTTTTGCCTGTGGAAAACTGTAGTCAAAGAATAAGTTTAATCAGAGAAGTGAGAAATGTGGAAATAAAGGAAAACAGCCAAAGGAGACTAAATAATAATAGTGCAGTCATTAAGCACAGTCAAGGGCTTTAGTTCTTTCTCAAGGGTTATAGATAATATTCTGAGCCACATCCTATGAGCTGTCTTATAGATACCAAAATACCAGATGGAAAAGTTAACTACCTGATGATCAGACTGTACGCAGGACATGAGCTGCCACAATTCTGAGAACGGACCCCAAAGAAATGGGAACAAGTGCACCCCGGAACTGAAGATGAACAGTGCCTAAATCAACAAGATGATGCTGGTCAGACCGCCGGGGCCAGTTGAAGGTGACTGTTAGGGATGGAGGTGCTGTTTCTGCATGTAACCTCCCCCCCAACTCTGTCTACAAAACCTCTCACCCCTGCTTGTCCAGGTGGAGGAGTCAGCCTTGGGACAGATGTCTGCCACCCTCTCCCCCAGTTGCCAGCATCTGAAATAAAGCAAACGTTCTTTTCCACTAGCCGGGCCTGCTCATGGGCTTCTGAGCAGCGAGCAGCCAGACCCCCACACATACCTTCCAGTGACATTATAAGGAGATGAACACACAAAAAGAAGATATAATTTAAGGGGAAATGATACCATACTGTACACTATTATCTTCAATTTGATTTTTTTTCATTAAGCTTGCTATTGGTATAACAGATACAATTCCCTGTTGATATATACACTTACCTTCGCACACCAGCATAATATTCCATAGTTTATATGAACTGTTGTCTATTTATCCGTAGTTCTGTTGACACATACTTAAACTGAATACAGTTTTTCAGCACTACAAATAATGAGGTGAGCTACATTCTCATACAAAATATTATAAACAGTTGCACAAGTTACACAGCTAGGTCTGTACATTTAAGTGAGAAAGAGTCGATGGAGCAGCTGGTGAGGCAGTTGGAGAGAAAGGCGAGGGAAAGAATCACGTAGAGCTTGTGATCTTCATAAATGTGGAGAGACACAGAGTGATTTCCGTAGAAGAATGAAATAAACATTGTACATTTTGGAAAACCACTTTGGTTGGATTATGGAAGAGAGATGAGAAGAGAGCGAGATTAGAGCCACAGCAATATTTAGAAGGTTGTTGTTAACATCTAGGCTATTGTGGCAAGTGTATACACGGGGGATGGGTTGTTCACATACCATGCAATAGGTTAAAGAGCTCTTCAAGCTACATTAATATAAAAGATTCATCATTTTAAAACACAGACTAGGGCTTCCCTAGTGGCTCAGTGGTAAAGAATCTGCCTGCCAATGCAGGAGACACCAGTTCTATCCTTGATTCAGGAAGATCCCACAAGCTGTGTAGCTACTGAACCCCTGCACCACAGGTATTGAGCCTGTGCACTGGAGCCTGAGAGCCAAGATACTGAGCCCTCGTGCCACAACTACTGAAGCTCAAGTTCTCTAGAGCCCCTGTTCTGCAACAAGAGGGGCCACCACAATGAGAAGCACATATATCCCAACTGGAGAGTGGCCCCCACTGCCCAAAACCAGAGAAAAGTCCTTGCAACAACAAAGACCCAGCACAGCCAAAAATAAACTTAAAAAAAGGCAGAATAACTCACATATACACTGCTAGCATATTGATTTTTGTTGGTAATGAAATAAAGCAGTCAACAGAGTATGCACATAAAAAGGAAACTGGGCAATAAAAGTTGCCTACAAATAAATCGTAAAGATTTTTCTGAGTCACCAAAATAAAGGCGATTTAATTCCAGGCTACATTTTAAATTCCACCAGCCTAATCTTCTCCCTGGCTGAAATTCTGAGAGGAGACATCATCTTTTGGAGGTTTAAAATACAACTTGAGGCCCAACCAGTTCTAAACAATTACCTTGGCTATGGTACGGGAATAATTAGTAGGGTAGGCAGTATCCATCAAGGGCTCTTGAAAAGGACTCCTATCAGATGGGGGTAGGAGGTGGTCCCCACTTAAGCAAAAAGGGTCTGGAAAGGAATATGCTTATAAAATAGTTCATTGCCACTTGGCCTCCAGGATACAACCCACTGTCCCTCTGCATTTCCTTATGGACTGAGAAAGAACACATGCATTTCCTTTTGTCTTAGAAATGTTCGCCTTTGTCTTTACCCAAATTTGTATTTCATATGCATTTAATATCAATTCATCAGTTAATATTTGGAGAGAATGAAAGAAACACCCCTGAACTGGTCCTTACCTCTAGCTGGAGAGTTCGGTAACTCACAAGTAGACATCATCTGTCTCAAGAGACTGAAAGCTGACAGGAAGAGAATTAGACTGGGAATCTGAGGCTAAGCTAAATGGGAGTCACTGGGCAGGTTTGTTTCTTCTCTCTTTCCTGATGATAGCGCTGCCCCTTGTCATAGGATGTGGTTGTTATGGCGACAGCGCAGAGAGGAGAAGGAGTAGATGGCACCCTCAGACAGCAGTGTGAAATGTGGCAGGAGCAAGGGGCATGTTTGTTTCCACTCCTTTAACCTGGCTTCAGTCCTGAGATGCCCATAGACTGCTGAGGACATGATGAGGACATGACAAGGCCAAGAAACCCCGGAAGCAGCTCCTTTATGTCCCTGTCACCAGCATGCAGGCCCCATGGCGTCTGACTCCTCCCACTCACTTCTGATGATTTTTCTCTCAAGGTTGCTACCCCCTGCTATGCTGTCTCGCTTCCATCATGACTGTGTCAGCTCCATCCAGCCTCGTCTCTTTAGCCCAATCTTTCCTGAGACACAGGGGAGCTATGCGCAGCAAGGGCCGTGTACTGATGCCGGTGCTGTGCTCTCTCCTGTTTTCCTCCAGCAGCTCATCCCAACCTGAGTTCTGCTCAGGTAGGAGCCCACCCCATCTATAGGCACCCACCAGTGCCTGGGCCACATTTCTAGGTGGGTTTATAATAGGGGGAGTGAAAAATGAAAGTGAAACTGTTAGTCCCTAAGTCATGTCCAATTCTTTGTGACCCCATGGACTGTAGCCCCACTAGGCTCCTCGGTCCATGGGGATTCTCCAGGCAGGAATACTGGAGTGGGTTACCATGATCTTCTCCAGGGGACCTTCCTGACCCAGGGACTGAAACTAAGTCTCCCGCATTGCAGGCAGATTCTTGACCATCTCAGCCATAGTAAGGGGAAGAAATAGATAAATATCTCAACACACCAAACCAAAGGTACTAAAGACAGAAATAAGAAGGACAGCTTAACAACAGGAAAGAACAACCCCAGAACACCTAAGCTGATATGTTTTGATGTGTGGACCTCGAGTGTGTATTTGTGTGTAAAGATTACAAAAGAGACTAGAAAAAAATCAATGACTTTGAAAAGAACCAGAAAAAGTCGATTTTGTAAAGCCAAATTCAATTTGGAACTTTAACGGAGATCTGACTTTTAGACTTTTGCCTAAAGTGAAAAAAATAAGGATTTTATATTCCCTTTGATTTGTTCTCCTTAAAACTTTTGGAAATCTTTAAAAGCACTTTTACAATGAAGTTGTTGTGCCCGGTCACGTGCAAGGCCCAGTGCTGGCATCTTCAACTGAAATGTAAGTGGCACCGAAAACAGCACTAAATCAAATTCTGATGCTTTAGTTTTACATAGTGATTCAGTACAAATTATTTGATTTCCTTTGTGATTTTTCTTTGATTCATGGATTTTAAGACATATGTAGCTAATTTGCCATTAAGGAATGTGTAAAAAAGGTTTAATATACCAGGTCTGAGACCACCATCCTCAGAAAGGTCTGTGAGGTTGGTCCTTGGCTCCCATCTGGACACTTGGATTTTTCTCACCATTTGATAACAGAAAGAGGGACTCATTGTACCGAGATTATTTATACAAATAGTGTTTCTCGTGCTGAACACCAGCTTCCTTTTGTGGAATCCAGAATTTTGATCCATGCTGAGCACAGGGTGCCTATATGCCTGAGCTCCAGTAGAAACCCTGAACGCCTAGATTCAGGCAAAGTTCCCTGGGAGGCAACATTTCACGAGTCTCATAATCATTTGTGGCTGCAGTGATTGCTTCCTGTGTGGCTCCACTAGAAGAGGATTCTTCGAAGATGGCACTTGTCTTTCTCCAGATTTCCTCCACACCCCACTTTCCTATGTCAGTTTTGTTTTGTTTCCTTTACTCCACTCTGTCTAGGTACCTGTTAAGCCTTTCAAATAAACTTTTCATCTCTGTTATCACATTTTTATTTCAACATTCCCATTTTTAAACACAATTTTCATGTATGTGCTAAAATTTCCTTTTCACATACATTGTCCACCTTTTCTACCACATCCTGACCCATGTTTTTATTTTTTATTGTGATATAGTTGCTTTGTCATGTTAATTTCTGCTGTATAATAAAATGAATCAGCCACACATATACATAAATCTCCTCTTCCTTGGATTTCCTTCCCATTTGGTCACCACAGAGCATTAAGTAGAATTCCCCACCCTATACAGTCAGTTCTCTTTAGCCTTCTATTTTTTACATAGTATGAATAGTTTCTATATTATACATAGCCTATAGTACATATAGGCGTCCCAGGTAACACTGGTGGTAAAGAACCTGCCTGCCAATGCAGGAGATGTAAGAGACATGGGTTCAATCCTTGGGTCAGGAAGATCCCCTGGAGGAAGGCATGGCAACCCACTCTAGCATTCTCGCCTGGAGAATCCCCATGGACAGAGGAGCCTGGAGAGCTACAGATCATAGGATCGCAAAGAGTCAGACACCACTGAAGCGACTTAGCACACTCACACACACACAGTGTATATATGCCAATCCCAATCTCCTAATTCATTGCACCTCCCTTCCCCACTTGGTATCCATACATTTGTCTGTGTCTCTATTCCTGCTCAGAAAATAAACTCATCTATACCATTTTTCTTGGAGAAGGCAATGGCACCCCACTCCAGTACTCTCGCCTGGAAAATCCCATGGACGGAGGAGCCTGGTGAGCTACAGTCCATGGGGTCGCTGAGAGTCAGACACGACTGAGAGACTTCACTTTCACTTTTCACTTTCATGCATTGGAGAAGGAAATGGCAACCCACTCCAGTGTTCTTGCCTGGAGAATCCCAGGGATGGCGGAGTCTGGTGGGCTGCCTTCTATGGGGTCGCACAGAGTCAGACACGACTGAAGCGATTTAGCAGTTAGCAGCAGCATACCATTTTTCTAGATGCCACATCTATGCATTAATACATATTGGTTTTTCTCTTTCTGATTTACTTAAATCTATGACATCTGTATTTTTTCAGTTAAAGTCCTTATCTTCTAGTTCCAACATTTGCACCATCTCTAGTTCTCCTTCTATGATGACTCTGTTCTTGTCCAGGGGTTGAATCTCCTTTCCTTTTTGAGTGTCTCATATTTTTTACTTCTTGGTATGCTAGCTGTTTTGTGAAAAGAGCAGTTAAAACTGAAATAAAAACCACTGATGCTCAGAAAAGGGCCTACCTGTTCTGTCAGGCTTCTAGTACACACGTGCATGTGGTGGTGGCGGCGGGGGGGGGGTGGGACTGGTCCTGCCTCAGTCGAACCTCTAGTTACCCGAGTCTAGTCTTGCATCTTTCGTTAGATTCTGTTCAACACTAGCCTCAAATATTTTGAAGGTAGGACCAGGGTTTTCTTGGGATTAAGACACCTGCTCTGTGGTACCTTCTCATGCCAGCCTCAGCAAACTAACACAGATAGGAACGAGGGTATCAAAGTGGTATCTTTGACCAGGTTGTCCAGCATCAAAGAGGCAGAGGGTGAACAAAGTTCCCACACTATTGCAGCAAAATCATAATGATCTTTATTTAAAATCAGAGTCCATAGCGAGAAGCCATCCCATGTGAGTATGTATATGCCTGATGCCCTGGGTTTTCCTTTATCCCTCCATTCTCTCAGCTCCTGGATCATCACCAAAACCTTGGGAAAACAAAAAAGGTCCCAGTTAGTGGACTGTCAGTGCTGAACCCTGGCAAGCCAGGTGACGTCTGTGGGCCCAGCAAACTGAAGCGAGCTTTCATTCCTTCAATCATATTTACTGAGCCTGAGCCTGTGTCACACACTCACCCCAGAGTGAAAAGATACAGGATAAGAGGAGAAGGTGGGGAACACCCCATTGCCTTCACGTCAGCAGTGACTAGACAACCTCTGTAGTCAGTGCCTGAGGGCAGGAGGCAGGGGGCGCAGAAAGCAAGCACAAGCCAGGCCCAGTCAGCGCAGGCTCTGCCCAGAGCCGGGAAAAGTGGCTGCAGCCTGGGAAGAAGCCTTAGAGTTCCTGTGTGTCACTGTCTGAGGTCTGGACTGGGAGGCCTTAGAGTTCCTGTGAGTCTCTGTCTGAGGTCTGCCGCCCCGGGAGAGGCCTCAGAGGTCCTGTGAGTCTCTGTTTGGACTGGGAGCCCTCCCTGGGCAGGACTCTCCACACTGAGCAGTTGAATCCCAACCTTTCAGTCATAAAACCTGGAACACCTACATCCTGAGCAGTCTGGTTGAAGACCACCAGGGTCAGCATCAGATTCCCAGACCCTTCCCAAGATCTCCACAGTCAAAATCTGTTTAACAACCTCCCATACCAAACAAACCAACCAATCAAAAAAAAAAAAAAAAAAGAGCCCCCAGGCTCCACACCTAGCTTTGAACTCAACAAGCTCTGTGAGCTTGGGAAATCATGTCACTTCTTAAAGTCTCTTCTTTAAGTTTCTTCGTATAAGCACGGATAACATTTTTTCAAGGAGTTTTATAAGAATTAAACAAGATAACACATATACAGCACTTGGAGCCCCCAAGTTTCCAGGTGACCCAGTGACTAGGCACAGTGTGTCAGTCACTCAGTCGTGTCCGACTCTTTGCGACCCCATGGACTGTAGCCGCCAGGCTCCTCTGTCCATGGGATTCTCCAGACAAGAACCCTGGAGTGGGTTGCCATGCCCTCCTCCAGCGGATCCTCCTGACCCAAGGATCAAACCCACACCTCCTGTGTCTCCTGCATTGGCAGCTGTTTCTTTACCACCAGCACCACCTGGGAAGCCCTCTGGCAGCAACAGTGACGACTAAATGTCCCTAAACATTAGAAATGTCAAATGTTTAAATATGATTACCAAATGTTCGGTAATAAAATTCCAATGCTACTAAGTTTTGGGGGAAAAACCCTGAGAATACATAGGCTGAGGCGGGCGCTGGGGAAGGGCCATGCCCCCACCTCCATACCCACCTTCCCGTCCTCTTCCCTCCATCCCTGTCTTCACTGGTCACTGCTTCTCTCCTTCCAGGTTACCTTTCACTCTTTGTAGTTAGAATAATGATGAGGGAATGATGTCCGAGTGCCAGCCACAACCTCACTCTTGGGCTGTGTCATCCCAGCAGCTCCTCACACAGCCCTGAGGGGGCAGGCGGTGGCACGGTCTCCGTTTTAAGGGGAGTAACTGAGGAAAACAGAGGTTAGAGGTCTGCCAAGTCATATAACCAAGTCACACAGCTTGAACAGGGTGGGACCAGGAAAGGAAGCTGGGCAGACTCTGTACTCCAGACGCATCAGGGGTGTGTGTGTGTGTGTGTGTGTGTGTGTGCAGTATGTCTGTAGTGTGGTGTGAGTGGTATATACAGTGTATATAGAGCTGTGTGTGTGTGGTATGTCTGTAGTGTGGTGTGAGTGGTGTATACAGTGTATATAGGGGGGTGTGTGTGTGGTATGTCTACAGTGTGGTGTGAGTTGTGTGTATAGGGTATATAGGGCTGTGTGTGTTTGTGTGTGGTATGTCTGTAGGGTGGTGTCAGTGGGGTGTACAGTGTATATAGGGGTGTGCGTGTGATGTGGTGTGTGTGTAGTGTGTCTGTAGTGTGATGTGAGTGGTGTTCACAGTGTATACAAGAGTGTGTGTGTGTATGTGATGTGGTGTGTGCGGGTCTGCACACGCGCACACACGTGTGTGTAGGGAAGATCGTGGCAGGGGTGGGGTGCAGGACGCTGTCCTCTGAGCAGCGCCTGCAGAGGGGCACCTCGTCCAGCCCTGCAGAGCTTCCCCTTTCCGCCTTGCTCACAGAGGAGACCTGGACTCCTGCAGCCCCTCGGGGGAAGGAGCGAAAGCCGCAGGAAGCCTAAGCAGGAGGGCAGCGGTGGGGATGAGGCCGCCTCTTCCACCCCAGGCCTCTCTGCCTTCTGCTCCTTCCTTGCCCCTGCAGGGACCAGGCCCTGGCGCACCCGGACTGTGGGCAGGCTGGTCCCGATGTGTTTGCCGGGGCATGGCCTCCAGGACCTGCAGGGGTCCCCGACAGCCTGACCCCAGGGTGCTGAGGGCTTCTCATCAACAGGATGAAGGGCCACCAGCCGCTCGCTGCCCTGTGACTGGCTGGCACGGCCCAGGCGGCCGACCTCCCCCGAGGAGTGGATTCACTCTCATCATTTCCTGAGTGCGTTGCCTGGCCGGGCATCAGGTGGGAGATTATCTGCCTGGACAGGGGCCCGGGCGCTAACAGCGAGGGTAGGCTGGCTGCCCGGCCCCTCAGCCTGGCTGCCCTTGGAAGAGTCCTGCAGGCAGCGCCGTGGGGTCCAGAGGGCAGAGACGATCCTCTTGTATTCCCTGCGGAAGTTCTGGTTCAGCAGCCCATAGACGATGGCATTCAGGCAGCTGTTGAAATAGGCCAGGAAGTAGCTAGAGACAAACAGCCCCTCTGGGACCCGGGGAGCCACTTCTTCTGGGTCAATGGCCACAGCGAGGCCAATGCAGTTCAGCGGCGCCCAGCAGATGGCGAAGATCACAAAGACCACGAACATGCTCAGAAAGCTCCGCACGCGACTGGACCACGGGCGCGGCTTGCCCTCCGCCTTGACCTTCCTGCGGACGCGCAGCACCAGCACCCAGATGTGCAGGTAGCAGAAGCACACGACGGCCACAGGCAGCAGGAAGTGCACAAGCACCACGGCCGCCGTGTACCCGGCGCTGGCCGTCTGCGCGAAGGTGCACGAGTAGACGCGCGGGTCGTACTCCAGGGACCCCATGAAGAAGTTGGGCAGCAGGACCAGCAGGGTGAGCAGCCAGACGAGGCCGACATAGAGGGCGGCGTGCCGGCGGCGGCAGAGGCGGTGGTAGGTCACGCTGCGGCAGGCGTACAAGTAGCGGTCGACGGCGATGGCGGTGATGTTGAAGACGGAGCCGACCACGCTCAGGCCCATCACGAAGGCACTGGCCTTGCAGTGCGCCTCCCCCAGGGCCCAGCCATCGTGGAAGATGGCCACGAGGGTCAGCGGGTAGGGGTACAAGGCTACAGCCAGGTCAGCAAACGCCAGACTCACCAAGAAGAGGTTACCTGGAGCAGGAAACAGGCAGAGTCAGGACGAGAGCCTGCGATCTCCATCCTCTAGAATATTCTAGCCTCTGTCCCTCCCAGGAGGGACTCTCCCAGGACACCGATGCACCACCACGCATCTGGGGGGACCCTGCAGAGGCTGCGGTGACCACCTCAGAGGTCCAAAGCACCTGGCCGATGGAAAGGACCCAAAAGGCACAGCAATCAGAAAAGCTGGGCTGTGGTCTGATCCCAAGGGGGTTTGGGAAAAGGGGGCCTCAGAGCCACTCAGTTGGGAGTGCCCCCAAGTCAGACCCTCAGGTAAAGCAGATTCTATACCTGTAGCTACAAACAGACCCAGAAGGTAGAGAAAGTCCTCTCTGTCCAGATACACATTGTCACCCCACCTCAGGGAAGACTCCTGGGGAAGCTGGAAGACCCACAAGCAGGCTTCTTAAAATGCCTATTTTAGCGTCAGATGCTTGAGGTCACCTCACTCAGAAAGGACTGAAAAGACATTTGTTAGTTCCCTGAGAGTTCTCAGGACCCATCTGTTCCTGAGTCCAGAGCTGTGTTAGGATCTGAGGGAAAAGTGTCAGTCACTCATTTGTGTCCAACTCTTTGCGACCCCACGGACTAGTAGCCCACCAGGCTCCTCCGTCCATGGAATTCTCCAGGCAAGGACACTGGAGTGGGTTGCCAAGCTCTGCTCCAGGGGATTTTCCTGACCTAGGAATCAAACCCAGGTCTCCTGCATTACAGGCAGACTCTTTACCATCTGAGCCACCAGAGAAGGGTCTGAAGGAAACAGGGTGTAACTGAATAGAAGAGCTCATTTGGACATTTGGAAGTGCTTTCCAGGCAGTGAGATTCCCTGTCTCTTGAGACTTTAAAATACAGGTTGGATGGTGGAGGAGAACCCTGCCTTAGGGTAAGCTGTGAGATTCCTTCCTATTCTACTATCTCTAACTAATCTGTTTAGTTAATGGGAGAAAATCCCTCTCAAATTCTTTCTCGCTGGTACTATAAGCAAGAAATGCACATCTCAGGACCTGCTTGGAATGTGGAGGAATCTCCTGCTTTTTCATTTAATTCTCAGCCTTGTTCTCTGTCTCCACTGGTAGCTTTCAGTTTCTGATTCCACTGTGCATCTATGCATGCTAAGTCGCCTCAGTCGAGTTCGACTCTGTGTGACCCCATGGACTGTATCCCACCAGGCTCCTTTGTTCATAGGATTCCTCAGGCAAGAATTCTGGAATGGGTTGCCATGCCCTCCCCCAGGGAATCTTCCTGACTCAGGGATTAAACCAGTGTCTCTTATGTCTCCTGCACTGGCAGGCAGGGTCTTGACCTCTAGCACCACTTGAGAAGCCCTTCTGACTCTACTACTTAGACGTTACTTGATCTCAGAGAGTGAGACCATGTTGTCAGATGACTCAGGAATAATTATAGTTGATTTACAATATTGTATTAGTTTCAGGCGTACAAAATAGTGATTCAGTATTTTTATAGATTATACTCCATTTACGGTTATTATACAATATTGTCTGTATTCTCTGTGCAATTTTTACAGTTTATTTTGTACATAGTATTTTTCTCTCTGAATTCCTTATTGCTGTGGCCCCTCCCCCATCACCCCACCCCACAGATAACCAAGAGTTTGTCTCTGTATCTGTGACTCTTGCTTCTTTTTTGTTATAGTGACTAGTTTGTTCTATTTTTTAGATTCCAGATATAAATGATAACATGCAGTGTTTGTCATTCTCTGTCTGACTTATACTACCAAGTAGAATGGCATCCAGGTCCACCCATGTGGTTGCACATGGCAAAACTTCATTCATTGTTACGGCTGAGTAATATTCCATCATGTATGTGTGTATACCACATCTTCTTTATCCATTCATCTGTTGATAGACACACAGATTGCCTCCATACCTTGGTAATTGTAAATAATGCTGCTATGAACATTGGGGTGTATATGTATCTTTTTGAATTAGTATTTTCTTTTTCGTTTGGACATATAACAAGCAGTGGAATTGATGGATCATATGGACAGTCTATTGAATGCAAGAAAATATTTGCAAATGATATGTCTGATACGGAGTTAATATCTGAAATGCAAATAGCTCATAAAACTCAATATCAAAAAAACAAAATAACCTGATCAAAAAATGAGTGATAGACCTAAATAGATGTTTTTTCAAGGAAGACACACAGATGGCCAACAGGCTTATGAAAAGATGCTCAGCATCACTAATCATCAGAGAAATGCAAATCAAAACCACAGTGAGATATCACCTGACTGATCAGAATGGCTATGACCAAAAAGAACACAAATAACAGATGTTGGTGAGGATGTAGCGACAAGGAAACAGAACCTTAATACACTGTTGGTGGGAATGTAAACTGATGCCGCCATTGTGGAACACAGTATAGAGACTCTTCAAAAAAAAAATTAACTGTTGTTTTGACATTTGGAAGCAGGCACTGGAAGTTGGGGTGACCTGGGGTCATCTCAATGCTGTCGCTTTGTAACTTGACTGAGTCCCTGAACTTCTTTTCTCTGTGATGATTGCTTTGTCGGTTCCGTTCTTTATTTTTGGAGCCCTCTTTCCCCCTCCTCAGACACACATGGCATAGCTATTTCTGTGAAGAAAATCCCTTCTTTCCAACGTGGGGATGCTGGCCTCCGCAGGGCCCACAGCCTCCTGGTGGGGTGGCAAAGGAGCTCCCAGCCCTTGCAAGCATGCGGACGAAATCATGAGTGGCTGGGAGCAGGTGCAGCTCAGCCCGTCTCAGGAAGCAAGTCAAGCTCTGTGGTGTTAACATGGCGCAGCCCCGAATAATGCCCCAGAGGCAGCAAACAGCTTGTAAACAGTGGGTAGAACACATTCAGCTCCGCGTGGAAAGTGATTGAATTACTCTTCCCCATTATTCCGGCTGTTCCTAAAAGGCTGAAATCAACCAATTCCTGCTGTAGATCCATCTGCCCAGACGTCCTGTCGTCTCCAGACTTTCTTGACAAAATTCCAAATTAGAGGAATAAAATTCTTGCCGTGTTTCCCATCTGTAAGAAGACAGGCCCTGTCTCGGTAAGAGTCAAGGGGAGGCTGAGTTCTCCGTCCTACTTCCCGCAGACAGCTGAGAAATCGAGCCGGACACATGGTGCTGCTCATCAGCCCAGGCACAGGCCTCGAACAAGCACTCATCTCACGAATCTTGGTGCTACTTCTTTCCATCGGCCTCCATCAGACAGGGCATGTTAGTGGAGACAGACCCGCACAACAGGGTTTTGTACTAATACGGATGGAACTCCTCCCAGTATTCATACACAAAGCACATCCCTCCACATACACAGCTACCCTCCCTCTCGGCCTACTTTCTCTTTTTCAGGAACTCTAGTCCTCAGTGGGGCTGTGTTAACCCGGGAGAGAGCCAGCAGATGTTGAGCTATCCGGTCTTTATCAGAATTCTGCACCCCTCTTTCCTTCGCCCACTCTAGTTTCTAAGAAGAATGTGTTGGTTTTAAATTGTCTCTGCTCTTTGAGCTAAAAGCAGCAATGCAGAAATAGATAGTCATGGACTCATCTGCTCAATAAATACTGCTGAGTATTTACTGGGTACTGGTTCTGACTATGGGCTTCCCTGGTGGCTCAGCCAGATGCTCTGACTATGCTGGGGCTTAGGGTAGTGTGGTAAGCAAGAATGACGCATCTTCTCCTCTTACAAAGCTCATGGCCTCATACAGGGGACAATTAAATGAAAGTGAGATGTGATGGGACTTCCGTGGTGGTCTAGTGGTCACCATGCAGAGCGGCCAGGTTTGATCCTGGTCAAGGAACTAGATCTTGCATGCTGTGAATAAAAAAATCCTGCATGCAGCAACAAACGAACCCACATGCCTCAACGAAGACAGAAGATCAGGCATGCTGCAACTAAGACCCAGTGCAGCCACATACATGAATGAAATAAATGTTTTAGTGAGATGCTATGAGTGTTATGATGGGGAAGTTATCCTTTCCAACAAGGTTAAACTTCCCATGCCTTGAGGTCTTCCTCCATCTTCCACTTACTCAAATGTGTGCTATGTCCATTGAGCACCTATTGTGCTTGTGTAGGGCACAGTGATGGCTGAAAGACATGCCCCTGCCATTGAGATGCCCACACTGCTGTGGGGGAAAGAGACACAGAAACTGCCTTTTCAGTGTAGGGAGAGCTGGGCAGGAGACCAGCATGAGGGGGTGAGAACACTGGGGAAGAGCTGAGTCATCCTGGGGCTGAGGGCAGTGGGCGGTGGGGTGGGGATGGGGCTGGTCAAGCACGACCAGCCGAGGGATCAGCCAAAAATCACAAAGGCCCTTCTTACAGGCCTGCCTCCATCCCAGGATGGCTATTTACCTCAAATGGGATCTTGCATGGGAAAGTATTTAAGAAATAATAATAATCTTCAAACAATGTGAGGTATTCTTATTAGTTATATTCAGGGATAGGCATTTGAAATAACTGAATAGGTAATTTATTAAAAATGTCACTTCTTCACAAATACTAAAACAATGTCCTTTCATATTAACGTAAACTCCTAATTGGGCTTCCCTGGTGGCTCAGTGTTAAAGAATCTGCCTACCAGTGCAGGACACCCAGGTTCCATCCCTAGGCTGGGAAGATCCCCTCAAAGAGGGCATGGCAACCCACTCTAGTATTCTTGCCTGGGAAAATCCCATGGACAGAGGTGCCTGGCGGGCTATAGTCCACGGGGTCGCAAAAAAAGTCAGACACAACTTAGCGAATAAACAACAAACAGAGCTCCTAATTAATCCCCAAATTCTTTGAGGGTAGACATTGTTTTCTTCCAAAATCACATTATTTATGAAAATGCTGGAGCGTGTGAGTAAATCATACAAGGGCTCAGTTGAAATCTAACATAACTTTAACTTACACTTAGCAAGCAAATATACGATGCAAAAATATGATGGAGATATTTTAACCACTTAAAAGAATATATTTAAGAGCATAAGCATTCACTTAGATAAGTAACTAAAATGCTTATTGCTGTGCTGTGCTCAGTGGCACAGTCGTATCTGACTCTTTGTGACCCCATGGACTGTAGCCCACCAGCCTCCTCTGTCCATGGGATTCTCTAGGCAAGAATCCTGGAGCGGGCTGCCATTTCCTTCTCCAGCAGATCTTCCTGACCGAGGGGTCGGGATCGAACCTGTGTCTCCTGCTTGGCAGGTGGATTCTTTACCACTGCGCCACCTGGGAAGCTCTATAAGATGCTTACTACAAAATCTTATACCATAACCATCAAAGCATTGCTTGGAAACTCTTGCTACTCTAATTACACTTAGTTATAATGAGAAGGCTTCCCTGGTGGCTCGGATGGTAAAGAATCTGCCCACAATGCAGGAGACCTGGGTTCAACCCCTGAGTAGGGAAGATCCCCTGGAGGAGGGCATGGCAACCCACTCCAGTATTCTTGCCCGGAGAATCCCATGGAGAGAGGAGCCTGGTGGGCTCCAGTCCATGGGGTCACAAACAGTTGGATGTGACTGAGCCACTAACACACATAACAACAAGAAAATAATTGGTATAGCACCTTAATGTTTATAATATGCATTCATACAAACTGACTCAATTGTTTTTCACAGGAATCCTTTAAAGCTGATTGTATGATGGATCAGCTGATTCCATTTTACATATCAAGACATTAGCACCCAGAATATGTGAACAGAGAAAGAGGGGAGAAAAAAAAAAAACAAGAAGAGAAACAAGAGGAAATCAGGAAAAAGAAATGTCATAGGGATTAAGGGTGTAGAGGTTTTGGTCATCTCAAGAGTGAGAAAGCGCAAAAAAGTGCCCTCTCACCTGCCAGCTAGGAGACCAGCATTGATGTGAGCAAGGGCGATCCTGGTGAGTGCTGGAGGACACACTTTTGCACTGGAGGCCACCCTCCTAATCTGCTTTGCCTTCAAGAGGAGAGAAATGAACTGGTGCTTGGAAAGGGCTATCCTTTGATAGAGTGTGTAAGATTTTTTTCTTTTTCTCTCTCTTTTAAATGACTGACGCATAATAAGCACATAGTAGGGTTTCTTTTTATTTACAATGATGTGCTGATTTACAACGTTGTGTTGATTTCTGCTGTACAGCAAAGTGATTCAGTTATACATATATACACTTACTTTTGTTATATTCCTTTTCATTATGGTTTAATTGTAGGATATTGAATATAGTTCCCTGTGTTACACAGGAGGGCCTTGTTGTTACTCCATTATATATATAATAGTTTGCATATGCTAAGCCTACATATAACAATCTTAGCTATTATCTATTATTGGGATTTGTTATATTATTATCAACTGCATTATTGTAATTTATATTATTATCAGTCATATTATTACAATTACATAAAATTATGACAACTTGGTATTATTATTACAAAGAACAAGAAAGAGGCTCATAATGTTGGACTAGGCTCCTTGGGACATAAGATATGAGAAGTCCTATAGGATGAGAACAGTGACATTAGGACATTGCTTCTAAAGTGTAAACTCCCTCAGAACCAGGACTTGACTTCCCAAATGCCCTAATTTTTCCTCTCAGCCATCAGTATCTTAAACTGTAAGACCTAATGGGGCATCAGGATTTTCTGAGTTTTGCAGCAAATCATGCTAAATACAGACTCTAAACTTTGTGGAGAGGAAAAAAGGCAGTCTAACATGAAAATATTCACACTCGGATACTGAGGACTCCCAGGGGGGAATTAACAAGGATTATGAGCTTTCTGGCTATTTGGCTAAAAGACATAGTTAAGAGATTTAAAATGCTTCCATTCTTGCTCAGTAAAGAGAAAATACTTAGAGCTAAAATGTCAAGTTGGAAGGCTCAGGCAACATCAGCCAGGGGGTCTAATGCAGCCCAGTTTGGTTTTCAGCTGAAGCCCTCCAAAGCCTGAAGGCTCAGCAGCTCAGAAGATGCTTGCCACCAAGGGACGTCTCCAGGAGTGCTTGATGGTGGGTAAAGCCTGGCTGAGGTGGGGCCACTTACCTGGTAATGCCTGCAGGGCGGGGACTGTGGGCCCATTAAACATTTCCTCCAGGCCTTTCAAGAGCTTTAGCTCAGGGTCAGCCTGTGATGTGTAAATCAATCACCATTTACCTCCTCAATTCAGGATCTGCTCTGAGCTAACTGGGGATGCCAACAGGGCCAGGCTGAGATCCCCCAGGAAGTCTGAAGTGCGGTCAGTGGTTCTGGGTGAGAGATGATGCAGACTCAGCGCACTGCTGGGCACCCAGGCGACAGAGTGGATTCCAGACGAGGACCTGAGTGTTCACCAAGCACTCCACGTCTTTCTAGGTAATCCCAATGTCAAATATTCCACATCCTTCCTTACAAATCACAGGAGTGCCCTAGGTATGGCCATACCTCTGCTCACTAACAACACCTCCCCGACAGCCTCTTAATCCTCCTGCAGAACAAGAATCCATTGTCAGGTAGTGGCTCCTGATCATCAGCTGGGAAACTAGGGTCCCTGTGCCGGTAGGCCAAGAGCCATGGATGCCGTGGTGCCTTCCCCTAGCTGATGGAGACTATCTCTGCGTTATAGTAAGGACACGTTTCTCTCAGCTCTTTTCTGTGTGGTGGACAGTCTGGATAGTGCAGGGTAATGACAGGAGGCTCAGTTTTATAGGCAGTTTAAAGTGAGTAGCCTCAAGCCAGAACGGGCAAGAGGCATATAAACATTACTATATATAAAACAGATAAGAACCTGCTGTAGAGCACAGGGGACTCTACACAATACTCTGTAATGGTGTAGATGGGAAAGAATCTATAAAAGAGTGAATGCATGTATATGTATAACTGACTCACTTTGCTGTCTCCCTGAAACAAAACGTTGTAAATTAACTATACTAAAATAGTTGGAGAAGACTCTTGAGAGTCCCGTGGACTGCAAGGAGATCTAACCAGTCCATTCTAAAGGAAAGCAGTCCTGAATATTCATTGGAAGGACTGATGCTGAAGCTGAAACTCCAATACTTTGGCCACCTGATGCAAAGAGCTGACTTTAGAGAAGACCCTGATGCTGGGAAAGATTGACGGCAGGAGAAGAAGGGGATGACAGAGGATGAGATGGTTGGATGGCATCACCGACTCAATGGACATGAGTTTGAGCAAACTCTGGGAGATAATAAAGAACAGAGAAGCCTGGAGTGTTGCAGTCCATGGGGTCACAAAGAGCCAGACACACCTTAGCGACTGAACAACAACAGCATACACCAATAAAAATTTAAAAACCAACTCCCTAAGGAGTCACTGGGGCACAGTTTTAGGGAGCCTGCTGGCCACACAGGAACAACAGGGGTCAGTAAACTCTAGAGAAGGTGCCAATCAGCTTTTGAGGACAAGAATGAGATATACTTTGGGCTTTTAGTGCTCATAGCCATTCAATTTCCCTGAGATTCGTACTGATGGCATGAGTGGTGCTGAGTATACCTCACCTCAAGAAGCAAAATTAATACCTTCTGTCTCACTGCTTTCTTAGTATTTTGTCCATTTCAATTTGTTTCAGCAGACCTAGATTAAGTTTCAGAAATGGAATAAAAGTCTCTGCTCTCAATGATTTCACAGTCCTGTGGGGAGAGAAAAAACTCAGAGTGGTACTGTAAGGGAAGTGCTGTGTGGACTGGGTGGGGTCATGGGGGGAAGACAGTAACCACATCTTTTATGATATTAATTATAAAGCCAACAACCAGCAGGAGAGCTGAGGAAGGGGGTTGAGCTAGTGTCTTGGGAGAAGACAGTCTACCTCTATGTTGGCTACTTCTTCTCCTAGTCAAATTTGATTTCAAGGTCTGCAAAAAGAAAGTGAAAGTGGCTCAGTCATGTCCAACTCTTTGTGACCCCATGGCCTATAGAGTCCACGGAATTCTCCAGGCCAGAATACTGCAGTGGCTAGTCTTTCCCTTCTCCAGGGGATCTTCCCAACCCAGGGATCAAACCAGGGTCTTCTGCATTTCAGGCGGATTCTTTACCATCTGAGCCACCAGGGAAGCCCAAGAACAATGGAATGGGTAGCCTCTCCATTCTCTAGTGGATCTTCCCGACCTGGGACTAGAACCAGGCTCTCCTGCACTGCAGGTGGATTACCAGCTGAGCGACCAGGGAAGCCCTTGAGGTCTGCAACTGGTGTGCAATTCTTAGAGCCTGAAGGAGCCTCCATTTTTTGGCCGGGCCTTACAGCATATGGGATCTTCCCTGACCAGGGATCGAACTCGAGCTTAGGGTTTTAACCACTTACCACCAGGGTAGTAAGGGATTTGAGGGGGATATTCTCTAGCCAAAAAGAGGCAGGGGAGCTTCCCGAGATGAAGAGAGAGCATCAGAGAACACAGGCCGGGAGGGGGTGGCAGCAGCTCCCATCTCCGTGAGCGGGAGCAGAGAGCCGGGGCTGTGACCCTGGGGAGTCCTGCCGGCCCACAGGCTTGTGCTGGCCGGGTTCCGGGGCTGGGCCCCATTCTGTAGATGCAGGAGGTGGTCCCTGGATGCAGGGGTGCGTCTGACCATGGTAACAGGGAGGGCGGAGGGGCAGAGAAAGCTGTCTGGGGACCACGGACATGGCTTGTTTAGGGGTTGATAAGAGTGTGAATTGGGGCATGTAGAGATACTATGAGACCAAAATCAGGAGGACTTGGGGAATGAAGGAACCAGTGATGACTCTCAGGGATCAGAGGTCTCGAAGATGAAGAGAGGAAGGAGGTTCAAAAACTAGCATCAGGTGAGCCGAGGGAATGGAAGGTCCCAGGGAGGGAGCAGCCCCCAGCGTCACACAGCACAGGACATCTCCCAGGAGAGCAGAACCAGGGTGGGGGGCCTCGGGAGAAACGGGTAGCAATGGGGTGATTAATGGATATAAACTGTTACAGTAAGATGTCTGCTGAAAAGGAGAAAGGAGTCATGAAGTTAGAAGGACACATAAGACCAAGGAAAGATTATTTTTTCTTTTAAACAAAGGATCCCCATTGTGTGGGGGTGGGGAGAGGGGCTAAAGGGAAAGAGACAGAAATTGAAAACACAGCAGAGAGAGAAGGAACGTGATGGAGGAAGGGTCTGTAAAAGCAGGAGAGGAAAGGAGAAAATACAGGGGTGGATGTTGGCGAGGCCTGGACAGGGGATGGACGGCAGGGGTGGGCATAGGGAGAAGTTCCCAGACTCGCCAGGAGAGCCTGCGCCACGCAAGTGTAAGGCTCAGGAAACACGGCAAGGAGCGAAACACACCCCTGGCTTTACCGTCTAAGTGGCGCAGTGCTCTGCATCTGCCTCCCACCCTCCCTCCCTTCCTGTCTGCCTTCCTCTGGGGCCATCTCTGAGAAAGTTAGACCAAGGCATGAGCACAGAAGTTGCAGACAGGGGAATCGCCCATGCCCACAGAAGGACAGTCAATCTAACCATCTACACTGCTATGGAACATCCGTTATTAACAATAAGAATCTGCCAGACAGAGAAATTGAGTTTATAATAGTCAATTAGAGGATAATGACACCTGCTAAGAATGCAGCTGTGACTTTAATGTGCACTGTGTCCCTGAGTTATTGGAAATATACATGTTCTCATTATTACAGCCCTATTTTCTTAATACAGACAAATTAAAGAACTAGATTCAATTACAGAAAGTTCAGTTCAGTTCAGTTCAGTCACCCAGTCGTGTCCGACTCTTTGCGACCCCGTGAACCGCAGCACGCCAGCCCCCCTGTCCATCACCAACTCCCAGAGTCCACCCAAACCCATATCCATTGAGTCGGTGATGCCATCCAACCATCTCATCCTCTGTCGTCCCCTTCTCCTCCTGCCCTCAATCTTTCCCAGCATCAGGGTCTTTTCCAATGAGTCAGTTCTTCACAACAGGTGGCCAAAGTATTGGAGTTTCAGCTTCAACATCAGTCTCTCCAATGAACACCCAGGACTGATCTCCTTTAGGATGGACTGGTTGGATTTCCTTGCAGTCCAAGGGACTCTCAAGAGTCTTCTCCAACACCACACTTCAAAAGCATCAATTCTTCGGCACTCAGCTTTCTTTATAGTCCAACTCTCACATCCATACATGACCACTGGAAAAACCATAGCCTTGACTAGACGGACCTTTGTTGGCAAAGTAATGTCTCTGCTTTTTAATGTGCTGTCTAGTTTGGTCATAACTTTCCTTCCAAGGAGTAAGCGGCTTTTAATTTCATGGCTGCAATCACCATCTGCAGTGATCTTGGAGCCCAGAAAAATAAAGTCAGCCACTGTTTCCACTGTTTCCCCATCTAGCTGCCATGAAGTGATGGGATCGGATGCCATGATCTTAGTTTTCTGAATGTTGAGCTTTAAGCCAACTTTTTCACTCTCCTCTTTCACTTTCATCAAGAGGCTCTTTAGTTCTTCTTTGCTTTCTGCCATAAGGGTGGTGCCATCTGCATATATGAGGTTATTGATATTTCTCCCAGCAATCTTGATTCCAGCCTGTGCTTCCTCCAGCTCAGCATTTCTCATGATGTACTCTGCATATAAGTTAAATAAGCAGGGTGACAATATACAGCCTTGACGTACTCCTTTTCCTATTTGGAACCAGTCTGTTGTTCCTTGTCCAGTTCTAACTGTTGCTTTCTGACCTGCATACAGGTTTCTCAAGAGGCAGGTCAGATGGTCTGGTAGTCCCACCTCTTTAAGAATTTTCCACAGTTTATTGTGATACACACAGTCAAAGGCTTTGGCATATTACAGAAAGGTCCAATATAAATGTTTCTTAAAGTAATTCCAAACTCTTCAGTAAGAGGAAAAACTGACAAATAGTAGTGAAAGTCACTCAGTCGTGTCGACTCTTTTAAATTGTATATATAAATTATATATATATGTGTGTGAGTGTGTGTGTGTGTGTGCATGTTAGTTGCTCAGTGATGTCTGACTCTTTGTGATCCCATGGACTCTAACCTGCCAGGCTGCTCTGTCTATGGAATTCTGCAGGGAAGAATACTGGAGTGGGTGGCCGTTCCCTTCTCCAGGGGATGTTTCCAACCCAGGGATAAAACCCAGGTCTCCCACATTGCAGGTGAATTCTTTACCAGCTGAGCCACCAGGGAAGCCGATGAATAGTAGAAGGGGTGCTAACTATTCAAAGTGCTGTAGGTGTTTGGGCATCTTTTGAAATCTCAGTCTGCCAAATGATTTTTCATGACCATCATCAATAAAGCCAAGGGTCAAATAAAAACTGGTTAAGTTGTATGACTGGGGCAGGAAAATGTCAGAAATGAGAAGATCCTCTGAAGGGAACGGCTACCCACTCCAGTATTCCGGCCTGGAGAATTCCATGGACTGTATAGTCTGTGGGGTCGCAAAGAGTCGGACATGACTGAGCGATTGTCACTTTCACTCACAGATATGGTATTAAATTCTTTTTTTGGTCCTGGGCTGTAGCAGATTTGCCAAGACACAGGAAGGATGAACACAGGGCATGCCAGTGTTTTAGCAAGCTCATTACCCACCCCAGCCATGCTCTCAAATCAATAAGGTTTCTGTGAACTGAGGAGGGGAGAAGAAGCTTGCCTCCTTCAGGCAAAGGAAATAGCACCCTCCCCACCCAGCCACCCCGCCCAAGGGAGGAAGCCCACAAAGTCTCCTCTAAATACCTGGTTAATCTGGGAGAGAAGTCCTGCTTCCCTCGGCAGGAAATGAATCCCTGTGGCTGCTACAAAAGACAAAATGATCAAAATGATCTTAACCTGCTCTTTCCTCTATTCCAAGGACACAACAATATCTTGAAAAAGTTATTGCAGATAATAAAAGTCACCACTGCTGAAATGACGGGGTTAGAAAGCTTAACTTTTCCGTTCCTTCCAGTTTTATTGAGATGTAATTGAGACCCAGCACTGTATCTTTAAGGAGTAAAGCAAGGTGATTTGATTTATATACACCATGAAATGATTACCACAATAAGTTTAGTGAACATCCATCATCTCAAATAGATGCAAAAAGAAATAGAAAAAAAATATTTCCTTGTGATGAGAACTCTTAGGATTTACTCTCAACAATTTTCATATGACATACAGCAGTGTTATATTTATCATGCTGTACTCTGCACCCTGAGTACTTATTTATCTTAGAAGTCATCTGTGCCTTTAGACTGCCTTCATTCAGTTTCCTCTGCCCTCAACTCTTGCCTCTGGCTCTACAAATCTGACCTCTTTTTCTGAGTTTGTTCTTGAAGTATAACTAACCTATAACAATATGTTAGTTCCTAGTGCACAACACAGGGATTCACTACTTTTATACATTTCAAAATGATCCCTGTAAGTCTAGTTACCATCTGTCACCATACAATTACTTCAAATGTGGTTTCCAATATTACAGATAGAAGCTCACATTTTTATTTTGCTTGTTCTTTAGATAAACAGTCTTGGAGTCGCAGGGTCACATAGAGTGTTTATAACAATGTACTTAAAATAGCTTTTCTGAATGGTCTGCCTTCTTAGAAAAGCATGATTAAGTTACCTAATTGGCTTTCTGCTATCTTTTCATTTAATTCACTCTAACATTTGAGTTGCCCCTAAGGCCCAAACAGGCAAACGACAAATAGACAAACGGGTCACTGAGCTTCTCCGAAAGCTAGAAGGGTCAGCATGCTCTGATGATCCTCAGGGTCAGAGTTCAGAGACTCCCTCCCTCTGGTTTTGTTCCCTGACATACCTACATATGAGAAAGTTGAAATGAGAGTTTGTTGAAAGGGGTAAATAGTCTCAGGACTGCAACACTATTTGCCAAATTATTATTTTAATCTTCATTTAGTCCTACAAATTCCCTGTCTTCATTAAAGACGGGGGTTATTTGAAAACAATGCAGTTTCCACCAAGTAGAGGCTGTTGACGGCTGTCTTTGCACTCTTTTGTTTGGAACCAAGATGAGGAGCTAAGTATCAGACTAAAACTGTCTAGAGCGTTTCCACTAATTTACTCATTGTCTCAGTAAATATTTCCTAAGCACGTGCTGCGTGAACCATAGTGCTTGGCTGGGGAGGGAGGTGTTGAAGATGAGATTCCTGTGGCCAGGGAGGGGCACCATCCAGACCGGCAAAAATTGGAGCGCCTTGGAGAGCTTTGACTTCCAGACGCTCGGATTTTCACAGCGCCCTGCTCTGCCAAAAAGTGCGCGAGAAAAACTGTACCCGATTCACGCAGGCACTGCGCCAAGTGCTTCCCGGTGCGTTTGCAAGAGCCACACGTCGGGGAAAAGCAGCAAACTCAACCTACTTTTGAGTTCAAGACCAAACCTAGGGACTTGTTGAGAGAAGGGAAGGCGGCGCGGGGAGCGGAGGACAGACCGGGCAGCCGACTGCGCGGTCAGGGTCAGATCAGAGAACGGGCACCAGGGAGCCGCCCGACGTGGCAGCTGGCGCAGCGCTCACCTGCGTTCCGGAGCTTGCGGTTGCCGAGCACCGAGAGGATGACCAGGAGGTTGCCCACGATGTCCACGGCGGTGGTGACGACGAGCACCGCGGACAGCGCGGGCGCAACCCAGGGAGGCCGGGGAGCCCCAGAGGGCCGCGCACCGCCCGAGCCAGTCCAGCGGGGGCTCTCGGCGCGGCCGCCCTCCTCGCAGCAGTTGGCGAAGGAGCTGTTCTCCGGCATCCCGGACGCTCTGGCGCCAGCCACCGCGCACCCCGTCTCTCCTCAGGCGGGGCGCCCCGTGCCGAGCCCCGCGGGCCCCGCGCCCCTTCCCCTGCCAGCGAGGAGGCCAGTGCGGAGGCACCTGGAAGAGAGAATTAATTAAGCGTGGGCAGGGGGCGGAGAAAAACGTAGGACTGAGAGGAGCATTTGAGGTGCAGGCTCTGCTGAAAGAAGCGCGTCTCCGCTTGGCTCGCTCAGGAGCAGGTGCGAAGGCGCGCCGCCCGGAGCCCAGCACGTGTCTGGCCCGGTTCCGGCCTCAGCGCCTGAGCGCACCGCTCAAGAAGCTGGGTGTCCAGGGACACCCGGATTTTCAGACTGGAAAAGGTGCTGCTCGTCAGGACTTGCTGATTGGCTGTCAGAAGGGCACTGCCCCTCCAAAGCGAATACATAACTCCAGGCGCTGCAGAGAGATCAGGCAGGCAGCTGCAGAAGAAAGAAGACCCTGTGCTGTTTATTTGCTGTTTACCTGAGAAGTATTGGCAATGCCTCTGCCCTGTCCACTTTATAAAACCGCGACAATACTTATGAACATCTTTTTAAACATAATACTTAAAGAGATGTATGGTCAATAGTGGGGGTTATTATAAGGTGTTTTTTGAAGGGATTAGAACAAAAAGAGGAGTGCAGTATGGTTATAGGAAAGAAGAAACACAGATGCCCTTTATTTAACGTGTTTGAGCGCTTAATCTTATAATAACAATTGCTCGTCCCTCTCCAGCGTAATTTTATGCCAAGCACTGTCTTACCCATTTTTTGCATCACTAGAATCAAAATGACTGATAATCTATTTGGCAAAGAAATAAAGTACTTGCTTTGATGAGAATGAAAAATGGTACAGTCACTTTAAAGTGCTGTTTGGTAGTTTCTTATACAATTAAACATATTCCATTTTTTGACCAGCAATGAAATGAAGATGAAACATATGTCCACAAAAAGATTTGTGCAAGAACTGTCCAGAGCAGGATTACTTATAGTAGCCCAGACCTGGAAATACCCCAAAGGTCCCTCAAGAGACGATTGGATAAAACAATTGTGGTAATTGTCAATATGAATCGTCAGTAAAAATTACCGATACACAGCAACATGGGTTAATCTAAACAGTATTATATCAAGCAAAAGAAGCAGGATATGAAAGTATACATTCTTTATGATTCCAATTGTATGATGTCCAAAAACAGGGAAATTCATGTTTTAGAAATTCATAACTATGGTGATATTTATCAGAACAATGGTTGCCCAATGCGGGGTGAAGATTGACTGGAACAGAGCATGAAATAAATTTCTGGGATGTTATTTGTCTGTGTGTTATTAATGTACGTTTTACTCTCCCACTCTGCACACACACACAAAAAAACCCCAAAACAGAAGCAAAAGAAGAATGAAGAGAGGGACTCTAGCGGTGTGATGATGCAGAAGATGATAGCTAAAGCAACACATGCCTTGAGAGGTGAGCCCATCCGAGCCCAAGGAAGGCAGATTATTGTTAGGAGAGAGAGGCTTTCCCCCCTACAGGGGAAATGGAACATAAGCCAGTGCAAATTTGGACGTGTTTCTAGATCAGCATGAGATGAGGGAGTTCCTCTCTGGCTGCCGTCTTCTCAGGGAGCTCCAGGCTACCTCATTAACTGAGATTCAGGGGCAAAGAGTGTGGGAGACGAAGACAGGAGGCCTGAAATGTCATTGCAGAAAATAAGAACTTTAAGAAAACACAGCAGGTATGTCGGGAGATGGAAATGTCCTGGTGCAGCTTAAGATGATGGCTTGGAATGAAGCTAATCAGCCTTGTTGGTGGTTATTTAGCAACAACTTGGGGCTGCTCGAGATTCAGGGGCAAAGAGTGTGGGAGACGAAGACAGGAGGCCTGAAATGTCATTGCAGAAAATAAGAACTTTAAGAAAACACAGCAGGTATGTCGGGAGATGGAAATGTCCTGGTGCAGCTTAAGATGATGGCTTGGAATGAAGCTAATCAGCCTTGTTGGTGGTTATTTAGCAACAACTTGGGGCTGCTCAAGATAGACAAAGAGAAGGCAGAATGAAGTCACTCAGAATTTCAATTTGCCAGTGAGGAGTAGCTCACAGAAGGAAGTTCGAGGGCATGGTGGGAAGGTAGACCCCAGGAAGACATTAAATGAGAGAGGATGAGAGAGGATGAAAAAACAAAGGGAACTGGTGGATCATCGGAAAGAGGTGGGATTCAAGGATGGGAGGGGTTGAATTTAAAGAGTTGCGGTGAGTGAATTTGAAGAAAAATAGTTTGTGATACTGGGAAAGTGACTTGCTTGACACTGAGGTTTCTGAGAATTGTGGATTCTATCCATGTGAGGGCTCTGAGAGTGATGATGGGGGTGAGTTGCTGGAGGAAGCTTGTTGAAACTGAGAAGGTCAAGGACTTGAGGAGCCACAGGCCGAATATTATGGCGATGAGAGAAAAGGAAACCCATGCTTTTGGCGTGAATCCCCAATAAATGAGGAGGAATGAGCAGCCAGTCAGTAGAACAGTGACAGGGATGAGGGGAAGACACAGCTGGATGCAAGAGTGTTGTCCAGGGGCATGAAAGAAATGAAGTTCTCTTTAAAAAAAAAAAAAAAAGAAATTTGCTTGTTTGGATGTTCCAGGTCTTAGTTTCAACACACGGGATCTTTGATCTTCTTTGCGGTACACGAACTCTTTAAGTTGCATCATGCGGGATCTGTCTCCTGACCAAGGGAACTCTCTGCATTGGGAGTTGCAGTCTTAGCTACTGGACCACCAGGAAGTCGCCAGCAGCATTTTCATAGAAGGGACAGCCATGCTTTCCCTGTTCTTCCAAGTGCACATGTAACAAACAAAAAGTAACATTTCTCTGACTGTCAGTGGCCCCCAGGGCAATGGGTGAGTTAAGTATAAGTACCTCGCTCCAGCTCAGAAACATAATAACACACAATCGATTGATTGTGTATGAAACACATGGTATCTGCCCCTGGTTGCCCTGGACTGGGATCATGCAGATATCCACAACAGATATCTCAAGACCTTTGGACATTAAGAATTGGGGTGCATGCATGCATGCAAAATCGCTTCAATCATGTCCTACTCTTTGTAACCCTCTGGACTGTAGCCCACCAGGCTCATCTGTCCATGGGATTCTCCAGGTGAGAATACTAGAGTGGGCTGCCATGCCCTCCTCTAGGGATCTTCCCGATGTGGGAACTTGCAGCCTAAGATGATCATGCTGTCTCCTGGCAAAACTGCCCAGGCCATGCCTTAAAAGGTCAGAAAAATGTTGCAGCCACTTTGAAAGACAGTTTGGCTATTTCTTACAAAACTAAAAACACTCTTATCACATGATCCATCAATTGCACTCCTTAGTATTTCTCCAAAGTTGAAAACTTATCTCCACACAAAAACTTGAACATGGATGTTTATAGAAACTTTACTCACAATTTTCAAAAGTTGGAAACTACCAAGATGTCCTTCAATAGGTAAATGGGTAAAGTGTGGTACATTCATATAATGAAATACTGTTTAGCACTGAAAAGAAATGATATATTAAGTCATGAAAAGACATGGAAGAAACTTAAATGCATATTACTAGATGAAAGAGGCCAATCTGATAAGGCTATATAATATACGATTCCAAGTATATAATATTCTAGGAAAGGCAAAACTATGGAGACAGTAAAAAGAGCAGTGGTTTCCAGGGGTTAGGGGAGAAAGAGAGATGACTAGGCAGAGTACAGAGGACGTTTAGAGCAGCGAGTCTACTCTGTGTGAGATAATGGTGGATACACGTCACTACATTTGTTCAAACCCATGGAACGTATAACACCAAGAGCGAGCTCTAATGTAAACGATGGACTTTGGGTGGTTCAGACATCTTCAGGCGAAACAGAATCCACCCTACTATCAACAAGGCACACTAAAGCAAACCTAGGGGGAAAAGTTATGATGACGGGGAGGCTGGAGTTATGACATGCAAGGTGATGGGGATTTAAGAGAGTATCACATTCAAAGAATTGAGAAGACATTCTAGAAGAAGTAAGCTCAGTCTGAGATACTGGGCAAGAGAAGTGGCAGGAACTGGACTTTAGAGTCATCTCAGCTCTGGACTTGATGCCATGCATAGTGGAATCTGCTGAGGGGTTTGCAGACATCTGCATCCTGCCCCGCTTTTGCAGACTTCCCTTCCATAGCAGAGAGGATGTCTGCCCCGGAGAGCAGTTCCCACACTGACCACCAAGTGTGAACAGCGGTGATGGCTGCTGGTGCCCCAGGCCAAGGCCTTTTAACAGAAAAGGGCTCTTCCCCTAGAGGTGAAACTGATGGTGAACAGAAGAGGGCTCTTCCCCAAGAGCTGAGACTCTTGATGGACAGAAGAGGGCTCTTCCGCAAGAGGTGAGACTGATGGTGGACAGAAGAGGGCTCTTCCTCAAGAGCTGAGACTGTTGATGGACAGAAGAGGGCTCTTCCCCAAGAGGTGAGACTGATGGTGGACAGAAGAGGGCTCTTCCCCAAGAGGTGAGACTGATAGTGGTTGCCCACAGTGAAAACAGAATTCTGTAAGAGGAAAATTCAAATCCCGGAGATGGGAAGGGAGAGACACAAGGGAGAGAGTTCAACATTCTTGGCTGGTTTCTAGAACACCATTCCAGATTCGATGCATGAGACAAATGCTCAGGACTGGGGCAATGGGATGACCCAGAGGGATGGGATAGGGAGGGAGGTGGGAGGGATTCAGGATGGGGAACACATGTAAACCCATGGCTGATTCATGTCAATGTATGGCAAAAACCACTACAATATTGTAAAGTAATTAGCCCCCAACTAAAATAAATAAATTTATTAAAAAAAAAAAAGTAAATCAACAGTTTGATACCTGTGGAGGATCCTAGGGTTCCACAAATGAGTGGAACTGGCATTCTTTACACCAGCCCCCAAGTCCAAATGCAGATAGAAATGTGCTCACAGAAGGTCATCTTCCCACACCCCAACAATAATACCTTACACTCAGATAATACTTGAAGCCTTCCCAAATCGCTTTTACCCAGGCCATCTTGTATTTCCTTTCAACAGCTCTGTGAGGCCTGAGAGGCAGGTGTGATTGGTCCAGCTGGAAAAGAAAGGAACAGACTCTCAGAGACAAATAACACACCAAGATTTGTGGCTGATTAATGGCCAAGAGGAGGCTGTAACCCAGCTGTCTGACAGAATTCAACTCTTTTATTGAATGTATAATGGCTTTTACTCCCCTAGTATGAAATATGTAAAGCATATAATCAAAATTTCTTTGGGTAAACAGTTTGCAACATGGTTGAAAAAGCCACTTGCCCATTTACTGATAGTGCAAGAAATAATCGTAGCAGCCACAACTAATAGTGAGTGCCTTCTATGTGCTAGAAGGCATCTGGATGCTTTCATTTAATCCTCACATCTCCATGAGATGGATACGGTTACTGTGTACTTTGAAGAAACTGAGATTCGTCTAATGGATCTCAGAGCTAGGATGATTCCAAACTCTGGCAGTTTGGCTGTTGCATCAGAGAATGTTAAAACCTCTGGTTCTTCCCTGGTGGTCCAGTGGTAAAGAATTCATCTGCCAATGCAGGGGACATCAATTCGATCCCTGGTACAGGAAGATTCTATATGCCTAGAAGCAAGTAAGCCTGTGAGCCACAACTACTACAGAGCCAGCACTGTAGACCCTGCGTGCCCTAGATCCTTGCTTTGCAATAAGAGAACGCACTGCAATGAGAATCCCACACACTGCATCTAGAGAGTAGCCCCTGCCCCCTGCAACTAGAGAAAGCCTGCATGCAGCAAGGAAGACCCAGCAGAGCACAAATAAATAAATGTTTGTTGTTGTTTAGTTGCTAGGTCATGTCCAACTCTTTTGGGACCCCATGGACTGTAGCCTGCCAGGCTCCTCTGTCCAAGAGATTTCCCAGGCAAGAATACTGGAGTGGGTTGCTGTTTCCTTCTTCAGAGGATCTTCCTGACCCAGGGCTTGAACCCGAGTCTCCTGCACTGGCAGGCCGGTTCTTTACCACTGAGCCACCAGAGAAGCCCAATAAATAAATTTTTAAATCTTTAAAAAAAATAAAACCTCTGGATGCTTACCACCTCAAGAAAACATGAGATTGACAGTGTTGGGCATATTGAACCCTGGAAGGAAAAGGTTGTGTGTGTTTTGAAAAAGATGGTTTTTATACAGATCGCTTAGAGGGTATACCACAGTTTGGCATTGTGAAGCTGTCCTAATCTTTTCCTGAAGTGAAGAATAGTCTGGAAAGAGGGATATTTTACAACAGAAGAGCGAAAACAGGACAAAACAACGACGACGACAACAGGAAACTCACACCTGGGCGGTCTTCCTCTTGTTTGCCAGCACTGGCCCGGGGCAAAGGCCAGCCCGGTGACCCGGGGCCCAGCTGGGCCAGGGAGGCCAAGAGGTGAGTCCTCTTCACTGCTGGCTGCCTGATCTGTACCTGCTCTGACTTTTTCTTTCCTTCAGGGGAAACATCCGCATGAGACTTGTTGTCCTCGTTATTTCAGATTTGAATCAAATTAACAGCTCAGTGTTCAAGCAGAAGGGGCTGACCCTTGCCTCAGAATCCAGTGAACTCCAGGTCACTGTTTCTTTATGATCCTACCCTGTCTGGAATGGGTTATTTAGTGTGGAATGGGTTATTTAGTGGGTTATTTGGGCTTCCCTGGTGGCTCAGATGGTAAAGAATTTGCTTGCAATGTGGGAGACCTGGGTTCAATCCCTGGGTTGGGAAGATCCCCTGGAGAAGGGAAAGGCTACCCACTCCAGTATTCTTGCCTGGGAAATCCCCAGAGATGCCTGGTAGGTTACAGTCCATGGGATCACAAAAAGGCAGGCATGACTGAGCAACTAACATGTACACACACACACACACACACATGTAATTTATAAGTACAATTTAAATTGCCTAATTTTTTATTTATTGGAAAAAATTTTTTATAGTTTACAATTTACCAGAACAGTATATTTTCCTAGTAAAAATAAATTGAAGCAGAAAATCATAAGCAGAAAGATTCAAGTGAAAGTATTACACTATGGTTGGGATGATTTTGATTTCTATTGAAGGAAATTTATTTTGGAATCTTAATGCTTTCTTTTAAAACCTGGGGAAAGACTTCCCTTGTGATGCAGTTAAGACATCAAGCTTCCAATGCAAGGGGCACAGGTTCAATCCCTGGTCGGGGAAGTTCCACATGCCATGGGATGCGGTCAAAAAAATTCCCAAAGGTTTTGAAACCTGAGGACAAGGGGACTCGTTCACAGGGAAATCAGTTAAGGGACAA
Organism: Giraffa tippelskirchi; assembly: GCF_054371585.1. NCBI lineage: Eukaryota > Metazoa > Chordata > Mammalia > Artiodactyla > Giraffidae > Giraffa > Giraffa tippelskirchi. Next base: position 45,314,388 of record NC_137284.1, on the reverse strand, counting down.
GCTATTAGGGAATTGGGGAGAAGGCAATGGCACCCCACTCCAGTACTCTTGCCTGGAAAATCCCATGAACAGAGGAGCCTGGTAGGCTACAGTCCATGGGGTCGCTAAGAGTCGGACATGACTGAGCGACTTCACTTTCACTTTTCCCTTTCATGCACTGGAGAAGGAAATGGCAACCCACTCCAGTATTCTTGCCTGGAGAATCCCAGGGACGGGGGAGCCTGGTGGGCTGCCGTCTGTGGGGTCGCACAGAGTCAGACACGACTGAAGCGACTTAGCAGCAGCATTAGGGAATTGAGGTCCCCAAGCTATGAGGGAAGTATGGTCCAGGAGCCAATGTGAATTTCATCTCTGGGGACAGAGGGCTGGAGCCTCAGCTTGGTGGGGTCTGTAACCAGCATCCTGTCTCTTGGGGGCATGTCTGTTTTAGGAGAACACCCAGTGTCTCTGGGTGTGCTGTCGGCGGACCAGGCATCTTCCCCAGAGACTGGCTGTTATCGGCCCCCAAGGGCTTCAGTGTTGTGCGTTTGCCTCCAAGGCCAGTGAGTGGGACACTCAACCTGGGGCAGAACTTTATTGTCATTACTCTTTAAACTGCATAAATTTTTATTCAAATATATCCTTCTAGGTACATAGAAGTACAGGTCTCAGAAGAAAGTTTTCACCCTCTCCCAGTCCCTTTAAAGATATTCAGAATACACATGCCAACTGTCTCATGAATGCACACCCCCCACAAACTTTTTCAGGTATCTATATGCTACTTTGGAAATTTCTACCACTTACTGTCTCTCCATTGATACTCATCAATCAATTTTGTTGGTTCCATCAGGGCAGAATTTTAAACACCAGTGACTCACTTCAGGTTTTCTCTGTGACTGCTTAGTGACAGCTATTTTTTGTCCAACCAAGTTAACTTGCCAAGGCCTGGCCTATCCTCAAACTAATATCCACAGTCAGCTGAAGCCTTCTTGAATTTATGGAGATTTGAGTCTGCACTTGTGCTTGCAGAAGCAGCTCATAATGCATGGGAGCAACTGTATCTTCGGCCCAAAAGTCACCTATACCAGACAAGCCTGGTGGGTCATTAAAGAAGACATGGATGACACGTGGAAAATTGGTTTGTTTGGAAGGGCCTGTTATCACCTGCACTATTAGTCAGGGGGCAGAGAACTGCCAACCACCACTTGCTTACTTGACTTGCTGTGATCTGTTGTTGAGGGCAGGGACGATTTGATCCGGAAAGTGGCCTGTCCTAAGAGGAGATTGGATTCTTGATCCAGTGCCCAGGAGCATCGTGGGGATGAATGGGCATTTGACTGAAGTTCCTAAGAATTCACTGTCCACTGTTCATCCAGCACATGCCTATGTTGGTCCCCATCTCCACTCATATACAGAATCTTCTGGCTTGCAGGATGTACTTTCATCACTGTTGTTGTTCAGTCGCTAAGTCGTGTCTGACTCTTTTATCCTGTAGACTGCCGCATACCAGGCTTCACTAGCTCCCACAGTTTGCTCAAATTCATGTTCCTTGAGTGGGTGATGCCATCCAACCATCTCATCCTCTGTCGTCCCCTTTTCCTCCTGCCCTCAATCTTTTCCAGCATCAGGGTCTTTTCCAATGAGTTGGCTCGTCACATCAGGTGGCCAAAGTATTAGAGCTTCAGCTTCAGCATCAGTCCTTCCAATGAATATTCAGGACTTATTTCCTTTAGGATGGACTGGTTTGATCTCCTTGCAATCCAAGGGACTCTCAAGAGTCTTCTCCAGCACTGCATATTTGAAAGCATCAGTTCTTCAGTGCTTAGCAAAATAAGGTTGGTCCTCTTGTGGGCCTGTATCTACAGACTTCTCACTGTCATCGTTTATTCTTACACCTTTTCTTTTTATTTCTACACCCACATAACCTGGCCAGGGCTGCATCTAATGTTAACAGTCATTTGTTTAGCATATTTTGATACTGTGTTACCACTCCCTAGGCATCGAAAGTTAAAGTGTTAGTTGCCTGGTTGTGTCTGATTCTTGGCGACCTCATTTCTAGGCATTACCAGACAACAGCTCTCTGAAGTAGATAAGTTTGCTGTTCATATCTTACAGATGAGGAAACTGAAGCACAGAGACATTAACTCATTTTTCCCAGGCCATAGAGCTAAGAACTGACAGGTCCAGATTTGTCTGGTTCCAAAGCCTCTTGACCATGACTATCTTCCTAGTTAGATAATATCTCTGAGATGTATGGTGTGATAGCTAACCCTGGAGCCAGACTACTAGCTGTGTGACCCTGGACAAGCTGTTTAACGTCTCTGTGCCTCAGTTTCCTTCAGTATAAAAGATAAAAATGTTAAGTATATAAAATGTAAAGTCTTAACATGCAAACCCAGAAATGTCGTCATTTGACCCTGAGGTCCCAGAGGTCAGTTGGTCTGCCCAGGACTTAGTGGGCAGTGGGGAATCCAGGCCAGCAGCAACTTTCAGACCTCTCTCCTCTCATTCTGTTAGAATCCTGAGGCAGGTGGCCCACTCTGGATGTGAAAATGTCTTTGGGAGTCCCAGGCGGCTCAGTTGGTAAAGAATCTGTCTGCAATGCAGGAAAACGCCTGCAGGATACCTGGGTTCAATTTTTGGGTCAGGAAGAACCCCTCTGGAGAAGGAAATGGCAACCCCCTCCAGTATTCTTTCCTGGAGAATCCTGTGGACAGAAGAGCCTGGTGGGCTACAGTCCATGGGGCTGTAGAAAGTCGGATACGACTGAGGACCCTCACCCAAGTCCACAGGATCCAACCTGGTGAGTGTCCTGAGTGCCAGGCACACACAGATGATTGACTCAGTGGAACTGGCTGCATCTGGCTCTGAATGTCCCGACACGGATTCTACAGGCAGGAACGAGGAGAACCAGTGAAGTCACAAATGCCCACCATACACATGCAAATGTTTCTAAATTCCAAACCCTGGAGTGATTATATCTGACCATCTGGTCTCTAAGGATGTGATAGTGAGCATCTTACCTACAGTTCTTTGACACCCAGAGGATGAGGGAGCAAGCTTGGAGACTTGACTGAAATAAAACTAACCCAGTGCTTTTGATGACTCAGGCCCATTGCAAACATAAAATGGACACATAACCTCTGCATGAAGCCTCTGCTCACCCCTGCCAACCTCACGAGGCACCAGGCACCCTTTACCTCCTTTGCCCTCTGCCCTCATGTCTCCTCTATTCAATGGGCCTTCTTATTTGCTACACTAGCCAGTTCGAGAATCTAGACTCTTCATGACATTCCTCCATGGTCAGATATCTCTTTCTGTTTTCAGATCTTGGGTTCTTTCCATTCTTGGTTGAAAATGCAGGCAGCACACCTTCGTCCCCTTTAGACATTACTATTCTTTGTGGTACAGTCTGAGGTCACCCAGACTGGCTGTCTCCTTCTCATCTCAAAGAAAACACAAGTAGGACTAGGAACACAGTGAAAAGCACCATAGATTCTTAAAAACCTTTTATAAATTTATGATTTAATTTCTGGCTGCGCTGGGTCTTCGCTGCTGTGTGGGGGCTTTCTCTCATTGGGGTGAGTTGGGGCTGCTCTTTGCTGCACAGCTTTTCTCCATGGTGGCTTCTCTGCTGCGGAGCACGGGCTCTAGATGTGGACTCAGGAGTCGTGGCACGTGGGTTCAGGGATCAAACTTGTGTCCCCCCACCACTGGCAGGCAGATTCTTAACCACTGGGCTGCCAGGGAAGTCCCGTAGATTACTATTTCATTGTCTCAGGTATGCAGGGGATTATATCCATACCATGTGGCAAAATATGTTAAGGTCACTTTAAGCTATGCCCTCTCTTTTCCTGAAGTTGTTTCCCTTCATCGACTGACTCTCTCTGCTGCTGCTTTTCCCCCTTGGCCCAGCCTCTCTTCTACTCTCCAGATCCTCTGGCCGTGAGTTCATTTTTAAGCAGAGAAATGAAACCTTCTAGTGGCCTCTTACCTGTCACTCTCATTACCAAAACAGCCTCTCGGTGTTTGTCTTCTTGCCCACTTTCATTCTCCAACGAGAGGAAGGGAATTCATCCTTCTTCGGAAGGAGTAGGAAAGACATGGGAAAAATACCATCATAATGAGAAGGAGAGGAAGAAGTTGAACATACATCGCATAGCTGTTAAATGCCAGAGAGATTGTCATTTCTTCAGGGAGTGAAACCAGTTTGGCTTGGCCACAGAATTACGGCTCTGAAGGTACTTTGTAAATATTTTAATTAGATGTCAACAGTTGGAAATAAGAAGATCTCACACAAAAATACTGACATCTGGCTTCTCTTGACTGGAGACTTGTAATGCCTGAACTGACTGTAGGCAGAGCTTAATTGGGGCTGCCACTCTCATCTTCCCTAAATGGGGCCTGCTTTCTACCGGGTCCCCTTCATGGATCACAGCCTCGTTGTGGTGAAGAGGGTTTTGTGACTCGATGAAGCTATGAGCCATGCTGTGCAGGCCACCCAGGACACGGGTCAGAGTGAAGAGTTCTGACTAAACGTGGTCCAACTGGAGGAGGAGATGGCCCCCCATCCCAGTATTCTTGCTGCAAGAACTCCATGAACAGTATGAAAACGCAAAAAGATGTGACACCTGACAATGAGCCCTCCAGGTCAGAAAGTGTCCAATATGCTGCTGGGAAGAGCAGAGGGCATGACTAATAGCTCCAGAAAGACATGAATTTGGGCAAACTCTGGGAGGTAGCAGATGACAGGGGAGAGCTGGGTGCTGCAGTCCATGGGGTTGCAAAGAGTCGGACATGACTTATTGAGTGACAGCAACAACTTCTGTAGGGTGCCACATCCCACCACTCCCTGTATATTCTTCATATCAAAGTCGAATCAGCTGCCATCCTTCATCATGCTTGTACTGCTTCCTTATGGTCAGAAAATTAAATTCAAACACAGGTAGATAAAAGACCGTGTGTGCTATGTGCTCCTTGCTCTTACACACTAGTTCATTAATCTCACCTGCCTAGTTCCAATAAACACTTAAGTTTGCTGTGGTTTAGTTGCTAATGTCGTCCAACTCTTTTGCAACCCCATGGACCATAGCCCACCAAGCTCCTCTGTCCATGGGATTCTCCAGGCAAGAATACTGGAGTGGGTAGCCATTTCCTTCTCTAGGGGATCTTCCTGACCCAGGGTTCAAACCCAGGTCTCTTGCATTGCAGGCAAATTCTCTACTGTCTGAGCCACCAGGGAAGTCAATGTGTGGCGGGCATTCCACAATTCCCAATGAACTGAATGACTAAATTAAATCCGGCAGGAAGCCTTGCCCAATGTCTGCTCTCCTGCATTCTCCCTCCTTTACTGCTGCCGCTCAGGAGAGGTAGGCCCTCCTTAGTCCTTCAACAAAACGTCGAGTGCCCTTTTGAGCCAGTTAGTCCCAAATCTTCTGAAACACTTATGACTATGCAAGCAGGAGAATATCTAAAAAATATCTTAGCATCACTATATCAGTAGACCATGATAGAGAGAAGCCAAGTCTAAGTTAGATAAAACTAGCTCACACTTTTGTGGGCCAGCCAATTTAGTCCAGAAGCTATTTAATAATTTTTTAAACCACTCAGCTAAAAGCCCCTGTACTCAAGGAGAACTGGCTGGCAGGGTGTGGGCAGGGAGGAGCAAAGAAGGCACTGAAAAAAACAACGAACAATATTATAGGATATTTGCTCTAGATTTTTCAGTACACCTAATTGTACACTTTCAATAATGATAATTTATTAATTGAATGAGATGGTTCGATAGCATCCCTGACTCAATGGACATGAGTTTAGGCAAACTCCAAGAGGTGGTAAAAGACAGTGAAGCCTGTTTTACTGCAGTCCATGGGGTCACAAAGAATCAGACATGACTTAGCGACTAAACAACATTAATTGAATAGTCAAATGTGATCTAACTCTTATGCCTTTATAAATTTTCATTGAAATAATTTTAAGCATTAGGGAGAAAATTCATTGTGACACCATCAGTCCAAATTTCCTATGATAGTTAAAAATATATAATTCCTTTCCCAATAAAACTGGTACTTCTTGGAAAAAGCCAAAGAATCCTAAGGCTAAGGTGATGGGGTGATGTTAGGACTGGGGAAATAAGGTATGTATTTCTCAAGTATCCTTGGGAAAATGTTGATTTTATTCCTTACTTGTGCTACCTCTCTCTCTAGTCTACTTCACCTTTATTTTATATCCCATTTGGCTCCCTAGTGGTTTCTAATAAATGTACACCCTCCCCCTCATTATATCAGAATAGTTTGAGGAGGGAGTGTACCTTCTTTTTCCTTTTTTAGCCCCATTAGTTCCTCACATGGTACCCAACATGCAATAAGCTGAAAATTGCTTCTTGAATGAATGAAAATGTCTTTTTTGTTGTTGCTCAGTTGTGTAATCATGTCTGACTCTTTTCAACCCCATAGACTGCAGCACTCCAGGCTTCCCTGTCCTTCACCATCTACTGGAGCTTGCTCAGATCCATATCCATTGAGACAGTGATGCCATCCAACTATCTCATCCTTTGTCGTCCCCTTCTCTTCCTGTTTTCAATCTTTCCCAGCATTAGGGTCTTTCCCAATGGGTTGGCTCTTCGCATCAGGTGGCCAAAGTGTTGGAGTTTCAGCTTCAGTATCAGTTCTTCCAATGAATATTCAGGACTGATTTCCTTTAGGATGGACTGGTTGGATCTCCTTGCAGTCCAAAGGACTCTCAAGAGTCTTCTCCAACACCACAGTTCAAAAGCATCAATTCTGTGGTGCTCAGCTTTCTTCACCGTCCAACTCTCACATCCATACATGACTACTGGAAAAACCATAGCTTTGACTGGATGGACCTTTGTTGGCAAAGTAATGTCTCTGCTTTTTAATACATTGTCTAGGTTTGTCATAACTTTTCTTCCAAAGAACAAGCATCTTAATTTCATGGCTACAGTCACCATCTGCAGTGATTTTTTGGAGCCCAAGAAAATAAAGTCTCTCACTGTTTCCATTGTTTCTCCATCTATTTGCCATGAAGTGATGGGGCCAGATGCCATAATCTTAGTTTTCTGAATGTTGAGCTTTAAGCCAGTTTTTCCACTCTCTTCTTTCACTTTCATCATACTTAGCATAAAAACTAAGAAACTCTCCTACTTTCATCACTGTCCCCTCTCACAGCTATGCCTCACTGCTCCCTCCTCAGCATGGAGAGAGACTCTGAGTAGGCTGGAGACATTGGGAGGAAGAAGCCAGAACCAAACCCACCTCCAGTTTTTCCCACTTTTGAAGAAAGTGAGACATGGATGAGCATGATTCCACCATGATTGTGATGCTGGTGTGAACTGGGAGTGTGGGCTCCCAGGAAGGGGTGGCCAGCTGGACACCAGGCCCCTCAATGCTGTGTGTCCACCATTTAGGAGCAGCCCAGCTATTTTAATGTATGCACACATGCATGCTCAGTCACTCAGTCATGTCTGACTCTTTGCAACCTCATGGACTGTAACCCGCCAAGCTCCTCTGTCCATGGGATTTTCCTGGCAAGAATACTAGATTGGATTGCCATTTCCTCTTCCAGGGGATCACCCCAACCCAGGGATTGAACCCACGTCTCCTTCATCTCCTGCACTGAAGGCAAATTCTTTACTTCTGAGCCACCTGGGAAGACTAGCTATTTTAATGGACACTATCAAATATCTTAATACCTTCCTCAAACCAGTCCACTGGCAGCTTATCCTTAATGCTTTAAAATGAAGTTACCACAGCCATCCCCAAACCTGCTGGTTCTCTTTCATCTCCTTGTAAGAAGACTCCCATATTTATCCAATCAATTTTCATTCAATGCCACCATCCTATAAGGTATTACTGAACTGAGAGATAAGTGGTGGGTAAAAGGAAAGAGAGCTTTATTGAGGAAGCTGGCAATCTTGGGCTTCCCTTGTGGCTCAGCTGGTAAAGAATCTGCCTGCAATGTGGGAGACCTGGGAAGATCCCCTGGAGAAGGGAAGTGCTACCCACACCAGTATTCTGGCCTGGAGAATTCCATGGACTGTATAGTCCATGTGGTCGCAAAGACTCAGACAAGACTGAGTGACTCTTGGGGAAAAGGTAGACTCATGTCCCGAATAACCAACTCCTCACTTCCAGGTTTTGCTCACAGATAATGTAAGGAAAAGGTGAAAAGACTACTTACTGAGGAGAGAGTTGAGGGGTGTGTCATTGGGTCATGGACATTCTTCTGACTGGTTGGTGGTGAGGCAACTGGGAGTCAACATCATCAACTCTCTGGTTCTAACTGGTTTGGGGCTGCCGACTTGTGGTCAGCATACAGTAAACTTTTTCCACCTTGTGGGAGTTTCATTATCTGCAAAACAGCTCAAAGGATATGGCTCATAATATTATCTTGAGTAACCAAAGGTCCTTGACTTTACTGAATGGTTAAACTATTATTATTTTGTCTTGTTTGACTATTTTCCTTTGTTTTTGCATTTTCTCCCTTCTCTGACTAAATTTATTCTTTGGTACTCGGGAAAGGCCTAGGAGGCTAAAGCCTTTCTGCAAACAAGAAGGAGATAGAGGACATGGAGGCAGTCTGTGCAGGGGAAGCCCTGTTGGTGACACAAGGGTAGGATGACAACTGCAAGAGCCCCGATGAGTCAGCCTCTCTGCTCCTACCTTGCCTGCCTCTGACACTTTTCCCAAGTAGACAAGTCTAGTTTTTTAAATGTAAATTAATTAATTTCCTAGCTCAGAACTCTCCAATGATTTCCTTTCACACTTGGAATAAACACTCCAGGCTCCTTCCTACGGTTGCAAGATTGGATCTCATTTGCTACCAACATCCCCTTCTCCTCCTTCATCCCAGCCTCCTGGCCTCCTGGTCTCTGCTCTGTCTACAGCCTCTCTCTGTGAAACAATCCACTTTCACTCTGTCTTTGGCGGCTCCTTCCTGAGAAAGGAAGCCCCCCGCCACCCCAAGCCCACCACACCACCCTGCTTCATTTTCCACCTGGCACTTTGGATTAACTGCAGTGATCTACTCAACTTATTTCTCTACTTGTTTATTATCTGCTTTCTCCATGTGGCAAGATATAAACAGCATGTGTGTGTGCTTAGTTGCTCAGTCATGTCCAACTCTTTGTGACCCCATGGACTATAGCCTGCCCAGCTCCTCTGTCCATGGGGATTCTCCAAGCAAGAATACTGGAGTGGGCTGCCATGCCCTCCTCCAGAGGATCTTCCCAACACAGGGATTGAACCCAGGTCTCCCACACTGAGCCACTAGTATACAGATTTCCAAATACATTGTTTGGGTCTTTTCTCTCCTTTGGTGAGAAGATTCCTAAAACTGTAGTTATATCTGTAAGCTCTTTAATGATGAAATCAGCAACCTCAGAATAGTTCATTTTAGTAAGAAAAAAGATTAAAGAATTATTGCTTACTTTTTAAATGAATCACAATGGTACTGTGATCATATGTCTAAAAGGTCTTGATCTTTTAGGGACACATAAGAGATGCAGGTTTGATCCCTGGGTTGGGAAGATCCCTTGGAGAAGGGAATGGCACCTCACTCCAGTACTCTTACCTGGAAAATTCCATGGACAGAGGAGTCTGGTGGGCTACCATCCAAGGCACCTCAAAGAGTCAGACATAACTTGGCACACAAGTGATGAATTTGGGATAAGTTGATAATTATGAGTAATGCATGCATGGGTGTTCATTATACTAGTCTTTCTACTTTTGTATATGTTTAGAATTTTTCATAATAAAAAGTAGCAAAAGAAAAAAATTCTCACAACATTTTCAGAGACTTGTTTTAGACAAAAAATCTCTTTTATTAAGACAGAGATACACTGTCTGCCTTTCAGGTCATGCCAACTGAAGCTTGCCCTTGCACTGGGCTATGCCTATCTCATTTTAGCAGCTGGCAGAGATCCACAGAGCCTTTCCAGAATGTAAGCCATGAGCACAGAGACCTTATGTGGTGCTCCTGAAAGTACTCCAAGCCTCCAGACCCATGCCCGGGGAAAAAAAACATACTCACTAAACATTATTAAACACATAAAGTACCTATTTCAGATCATATTATGCTTATCTTCCCAGTCACTCAGACTGCAACTTCAAGGTCAGCAGTGCCCTCCTTCTCTACAGCCCATCTCTCACAGGGGGCCCTTTACTCCATGCCCAGTGTCAGTGTCCTTTATAACTGCTCATGTCCACCATTGGAACAACACAAACTTGTCTCTTTATTCCAGCTCTTCTCTTCCCTGGAGCATACTTTAAATGTTATCAGAGAGTTCTTTCAGAAGCAAGTTGAAAGCTTTACTTGGAAAGAATCAGTGGTTCCCCAATCTGGCCCCTTATTAGTAAAAGCATATTTATATTTTCATAATGTCAAACAAGCATCAACAGGAGAATGTTGGATCCCACCAAAAAAAGATACCCCACATCCAAGGGCAAAGGAGAAGCCCCAGAAAGATGGTAGGAGGGATGAAATTGCATTTAGAATCAAACCCCATACCCACCAGAGGTGCTCAGAGAACTCAAACAAACCTGTGCACACCAGGACCCAGAGATCCCACAGAGCCTAAGCCAGAACTGTGTTTGAGTGTCTCCTGTGGAGACATGGGTCAGCAGTGGATTGCTGCAGAAGCAGGGCTCTGGGTGCAGTAGACCTGGGTATGGCATAAGCCTTCTTGGAGAAGGTCACTTTAACCCCACCATAGAGCTGCCAGAAATTACACAGGACTGAAGAAACAGACTCTTGGAGGGCCCAAACAAAAGCTTATGTGCACCAGGACCCAGGAGAAAAGAGCAGTTTTCCCACAAGAGACTGACCCAGACTTGCCAGTGAGTGTCCAGGAGTCTCCAGGGGAGGCGTGGGTCAGTGGCAGCCTGCTGTAGGGTCAGGGGCACTGAGTATGGCAGTGCGTGTAAGGGACCTTTTGAAGCAGGTGGCCATTATCTTCATTACCTCCACCATAGTTTGGTATCAGGTCAAACACCAGGGAGGGAACACAGCCCCGCCCATCAACAGAAAATTGGATTAAAGATTTACTGAGCATGGCCCTGCCCATCAAAACAAGACCCAGTTTCCCTCAGTCAGTCTTTCCCATCAGGAAGTTTCCATAAGCCGCTTATCCTTCTCCATCAGAGGGCAGACAGAATGAAAACCACAATCACAGAAAACTAATCAGTCTGATCACATGGACCACAGCCTTGTCTAACTCAATGAAACTATGAGCCATGCCATGTAGGGCCACCCAAGATGGACAGGTAATGGTGGAGAGTTCTTACAAAAAGTGGTCCAATAGAGAAGGGAATGGCAAACCACTTCAATATTCTTGCCTTGAGAACACCATGAACAGTATGAAAAGGCAAAAAGATGTGACACCAAAAGATGAACTCCTCAGATCGGTAGGTGCCCAATATGCTACTGGAGAAGAGTGGAGAAATAACTCCAGAAAGATCGAAGAGATGGAGCCAAAGCAAAAAGAACACCCACTTGTGGATGTGACGGGTGATGTAAGTAAAGTGTGATGCTGTAAGGAGCAATATTGCATAGGAACCTGAAATGTTAGGTCCATGAATCAAGGCAAATTGGAAGTGGTCAAAAAGGAGATGGTAAGAGTGAACATCGACATTTAGGAATCAGTGAACTAAAATGGACTGGAATGGGTGAATTTAATTCAGATGATTATTATTTCTACTACTGTGGACAAGAATCCCTTAGAAGAAATGGAGTAGCCATCATGGTCAACAAAAGAGTCCGTGCAGTACTTGGATGCAATCTCAAAAACGACAGAATGATCTCTGTTCGTTTCCAAGGCAAACAATTGAATATCACAGTAATCCAAGTCTATGCCCCAACTAGTAATGCTGAAGAAGCTGAAGTTGAACGGTTCTGTGAAGACCTATAAGACGTTCTAGAACTAACAGCCAAAAAAGATGTCCTTTTCATCATAGGGGACTGGAATGAAAAAGTAGGAAGTTAAGAAACACCTGGAGTAACAGGAAAATTTGGCCTTGGAGTACAAAACGAAGCAGGTTAAAGGCTAATAGAGTTTTGCTAAGAGAACGCACTGGTCATAGCAAACACCCTCTTTCAACAACACAAGAGAAGACTCTACACATGGACAATCACCAGATGGTCAATACCAGAATCAGATTGATTATATTCATTGCAGCAAAAGATGAAGAAGCTCTATACAGTCAGCAAAAACAAGACCAGGAGCAGACTGTGGCTCAGACATGAACTCCTTATTGCCAAATTCAGACTTAAATTGAAGAAAGTAAGGAAAACCACTAGATCATTCAGGTATGACCTAAATCAAATCACTTATGATTGTACAGTGAAAGTGACAAATAGATTCAAGGGATTAGATCTGATAGACAGAGTGCCTGAAGAACTATGGATGTAGGTTCATGACATCGTACAGGAGGAAGTGATCAAGACCATCCCCGAGAAAAATAAATCCAAAAAGTCAAAATGGTTGTCTGAGGAGGCCTTACAAAGAGTTGAGAAGAGACACTAAAGACAAAGGAGAAAAGAAAAGATATACCCATTTGAATGCAGAATTCAAAATAATAGCAAGGAGAGATAAGAAAGCCTTCCTCAGTGATCAATGCAAAGAAACAGAGGAAAAATAGAGTGGGAAAAGGATATCTTAGAGATCTCTTCAAGAGAATTAGAGTACTAAGGGAACATTTCATGCAAAGATGGACTCAATAAAGGACAGAAATGGTATGGACCTAACAGAAGCAGAAGATATTAAGAAGAGGTGGCAAGAATACACAGAACTGTACAAAAAAAGATCACATTAACCATGATGGTGTGATCACTCACCTAGAGGTAGATATCTTGGAATGCGAAGTCAAGTGGGCCTTAGAAAGCATCACTATGAACAAAGCTAGTGGAGATGATGGAATTCCAGTTGATCTATTTCAAATCATAAAAGATGATGCTGTGAAAGTGCTACACTCAATACGCCAGCAAATTTGGAAAACTCAGCAGTGGCCACAGGACTGGAAAATGTCAGTTTTCATTCCAATCACAAAGAAAGGCAATGCCAAAGAATGTTCAAACTACTGCACAGTTGCATTCATCTCACATGCTAACAAAGTAATGCTCAAAATTCTCCAAGCCAGGCTTCAATAGCACATGATCCGTGAACTTCCAGATGTTCAAGCTGGATTTAGAAAAGGCAGAGGAACCAGAAATTAAATTGCCAACATCCACTGGATTATCAAAAAAGCAAGAGAGTTCCAGAAAAACATCTACTTATGCTTTATTGACTAAGCTAAAACCTTTGACTGTGTGGATAACAGCAAGCTGTGGAAAATTCTCCAAGAGATGGGAATATCAGACCACCTGACCTGTCTCCTGAGAAATCTGTATGCAGATCAAGAAGCAACAGTTAGAACTGGTCATGGAACAACAGACAGGTTCCAAATCAGGAAAGGAGTACGTCAAGGCTGTATATTGTCACCCTGCTTATTTAACTTATATGCAGAGTATACCATGTGAAATGCCAGGCTGGATGAATCACAAGCTGTGATCAAGATTCCCGGGAGAAATGTCAATAACCTCAGATATGCAGATGACACCACCCTTATTAAAGCGAAGAAGAACTAAAGAGCCTCTTAATGAAAGTGAAAGAGGAGAGTGAAAAAGTTGGCTTTAAACTCAACATTCATAAAACTAACATCATGGCATCCAGTCCCATCACTTCATGGCAAATAGGTGGGGAAACAATGGCAACAGTGACAGATTTTATTTTGTTGGGCTCCAAAATCACAGAAGATGGTGACTGAAGCCATGAAATTAAAAGATGCTTGCTCCTTGGAAGAAAAGTTATGACCAACCTAGACAGCATATTAAAAAGCAGAGACATTCCTTTGCCAATAAAGGCCTATCTAGTCAAAGCTATGGCTTTTCCAGTGGTCATGTATGGATGTGAGAGTTGGACTATAAAGAAAGCTGAATGCCAAAGTATTGATCCTTTTGAAGTGTGGTGTTGGAGAAGACTCTTGAGAGTCCCTTGGACTGCAAGGAGATCCAACCAGTCCATCCTAAAGGAAATCAGTCCTGAATATTCATTGGAAGGACTGATGCTGAAGCTGAAACTCCAATACTTTGGCCACCTGATGTGAAGAACCGACTCCTTGGAAAAGACCCCGATGCTGGGAAAGATTGAAAGCGGAGAAGAAGGGGACGACAGAGGGTGAGATTGTTGGATGGCATCACCGACGAGATGGACATGAGTTTGGGTAAGCTCTGGGAGTTGGTGATGGACAAGGAAGCCTGACGTGCTGCAGTCCATGGGTTGCAGCGAGTTGGACATGACTGAGCAACTGAACTGAGCTGAACTTCCTTTCTTAGAAAGAGATTGAGCATTATTGTGGTCGCTTGTGCCCCCTGGTGGTAGAGCAGGGAAAATACAACCAATGGAGTGGGAAGTTGGAAAGTATGCCCTGTGATTATGTCCTGGAGCCTACACTGAGAAACGGCGTCCACAAAGGTCGAGAGCAGCACACACACAGTGATGAAATACCTTGCCTGTCGCAGGAGACGCAAGAGACTCAAGTTCGATCTCTGAGTGGGGAAGATCCCTTGAAGAAGGAAATAGCCACCAGCTCCAGTGTTCTTGCCTGGAACATTTCCTGGACTGAGAAGACTGGCTGGCTACGGTCCCAGGGTTGCAAAGAGTCGGACACAACTGAGTGGATAAGTACACACTCACTGGTGTTAAACAGCTTTATTCACTTCTAAGCGGTCAGCACCTCTGTTAGTGCAAGAATAGCCAGAAGATAAAAATACTCCTGCATGAGACAAATGCTCAGGGCTGGGGCAATGGGATGACCCAGAGGGATGGGATGGTGAGGGAGGTGGGAGGGGGGTTCAGGATGGAGACCACTTGTAAACCCGTGGCTGATTCATGTCAATGTATGGCAAAAACCACTACAAATTGTAAAGTAATTAGCCCCCAACTAAAATAAATAAATTAATAAAAAAAAAATTCTCTTATTGTATCTGCATCTTTGTCACCAGTATTTTGTAATAAAATGCTGGAGGATCATCTCAAACTTCCCACTTACCCTACTGGCCAGGAGGACTAATCTGTATCTCTGGGGCATCTTGGGAGGGTGGCCGGGGGAGAGTGATCTTAAGCTGCAGTAGCCAAGACAAAATTTTTTGAAGTTTCATGATTTATTATAAAAACACAGGTGACTGCTGCATTCTAATGCACTAATATATCCCTATATTTAACATAAAAATGATATTTACCTCAAATCTCTGAATAAAATGAATGCTGTAGAAGGATTCACCATCTTTATGCAAAGCACCTTATCCCCCATGACCCTTGGGCCCAAGGGTCCCCAGTGTCAAGGGCAAAGAGATCCTGGTGACCTCCTGGGGCCGGGCTCCTCTGGTTCCAACCCCAGCCCTCCTGTTTTTCATCTATCTCACACTGGCAGATTAACTCATAGCTCTGAAACCCAGTTTTCTTATCTGTAAAAGCAACATGAAGCTCTGAGCTCTGGAGAGAGAGCCAGACCTGTCGAGAATGGTGAAATCTTTGCCTGCACGGTATTTCACAAGTTACCAAGCATTCCATGAGTTACCTTATGTAGCAACTCGGGCACCTTGATGTGGAAGAGAGCTAGAAACCTCAGTTTGTGCCTGGAGGGGCTCTGTGCTTGTAGGCAAGTGACTTCACCCCTGAGAGTATCCAAGAGCTCCCAAGGGGTAAGTTATGAATGAAAGACCCGGGATAATGACATTTCAGGTTACTGGGATAACTAAGTGCAACTTAGCCCCTCCCCTTCATGAGGGGCTTCCCAGGTGGTGCTAGTGGTAAAGAACCCGCCTGCCAATGCAGGAGACAGAAGAGATGTGGGTTCCATCCCTGGATTGGGAAGATCCCCTGGAGGAGGGCATGGCAACCCACTCCAGTATTCTCGCCTGGAGAATCCCGTGGCCAGAGGAGCCTGGCTACAGTCCATGGGGTCGTAAAGAGCCAGACACGACTTAGAGCCTAAACAACTACAACAGCATGCACAATACTGGTTGGCTCATGGAACATTAGGATTCCAGTAGGTATTTGTAGTTGACAGGCCATAGGGAAACAGAGGCTCAGAAAGGGTCCCCTCCATGAGTATGCCTTCATTTCCCCAAGTGGAATATCCAGGATTTAAATCTAGATCATGATTCCAGATCCAGTCATATTTTCACTGTTCTCCAATAAGGTCTCCTGGGACTGGGGGCTGTGAATTTTACATTAATTCCTCAAGTCCCTGGGGTGGGCCCACAAGGATCAGTGCTCACACAGTATTCCCATATATAATCATCAAAGCTTCTGGGGCTAATTACTTCTGGTTCAAGAAATAATGCATTATTGCTTCCTGGAGAGGTTGGTGGATAGACAGAAGCCCCCGTCTAATGGAACTTCTCCCTGGGACTAAGCAGTCCTCTCAGTTATCTGAAGCTATGGTAGGGAGCCAGCATCACTGTTCTGATACCTAATATCTGCCCAGGCTTAACAGAGCTCAGTTCAGTTCAGTCGCTCAGTAGTGTCCGACTCTTTGTGACCCCATGAGCCGCGGCACACCAGGGCTCCCTGTCCATTGCCAACTCCCAGAGTTTACTCAAACTCATGTCCATCGAGTCAGTGATGCCATCCAACCATCTTATCCTCTGTCTTCCCCTTCTCCTGCCTTCAATCTTTTCCAGCATCAGCATCAGGGTCTTTTCAAATGAGTCAGCTCTTCACAACAGTTACAAAAAGTAAAAGCAGAAAAAAAAATGGTGGATCATTTTCTCCAAATATAAAAGAAAACTGAGGCCCACAGAATTTGGAGCCCTGACGCACACTCCTATACCTGTTGTGATCTATCTACATCATAACCGGAGCCTTCTTCATCAGGGCTCCACCAAGCACATGCCCGTCCCACCATTACTGCTGTCAGCAGCCACGTTCAGTCATTATCTGTCCACTATCTGTTAAGTGTGTGTCCCAACCCCACTTCGTCCCTAAGCTGAAGCAAAGAAAAGTTTCAAAAATGCAGATCTTATCAGATCATACCCCTGCTTAAAATCCTTAAATGACTTCCCATGACTCCTAGATAAATCCTTAGGAAACAAAATCTTCACAAAACAAAATTCCAATCATACGCTGAAGTGTCTCACCCTTTTCTACATCTCCAGTCTTTCCCCACACCCTCTCCACCTTTCTCTGCACTCCAGACATGTTAACCTTCTACTGCTTCCCACCTCAGGGCCTTTCCATGTGATGTGTCTTTTGCCTGGAAGATTCTCTGTCACCCTCCACTTTCTACATCCTCTAGGTCTCAGCCTGTGTAGCTTTCCCAGGAAAGCCTCCCACAAAGCTATAGACCCTAAGTGATGTCAGACTGCTCTCTCCACCTCCTCACAACATCTTGGATTTTTTTTTTCTCATGGCATCATCACAATTGGAGGGAATCATTTAAGTAGCTGTTTAATGTTTGCTGACATGCTATGAGTGTGGATGATGCTATCAGAGTGAGCACCCCTAGGCCTGGGGTGGGTGACACTGTACAATGCAGTTGGGACAGGCAAGCTAGAGCTTCTACACAGGGTGCAGAACTGATCTGGGGTGGGAAGAGAAGGTGTCGGAGCACGGGGGCAGGGTCAAGCTCAGCAGTCCTGGCACTGCCACATTTGGGCACAGAACTCTGAGACTTCCAAGAATTCTAAATTCAAACCAGGATTTCTGGGTCAACTTGAAAGCAAATAAACCATTTTATGTAATGATTTGTTACTTGATTTATAATCATTAAATAGACACAGGCCATTGGAAAAGACCCTGATGCTGGGAAAGGTTGAAGGTAAAAGGAGAAGAGGGAAGCAGAGGATGAGGTGGTTAGATATCATCACTGACTCAATGGGCATGAATTTGAGCAAACCCTGGGGGACAGTGGAGGAGAGGGAGGCCTGGCGCGCTGCAGTCCCTGAGGTCGCAAAGCACTGGACTGAGCACTGAGCAACAACAACGTGGATCTCAATTTGTATTCTAGCCCAAAGGCTGATGACAGGATTTGTTAAATGAATAGATTTTATGCCTGGATCTCAGCATTTACCACATGGAGTGATTGGATGAAAAAATGTATGGATGGTTCATGCAAATCTGTTCCCTCAATAGCAAATGCATTTTATTTATTCATTTAATATTTAAATAGAAGGAAGGTCCAGCTGCCAAATGAAATCTGTCTACAAAGGGTGAGCTATTTTTCTCGGGGCAGCTCTGACTTGAATGTGTCCTTTCCATGATGCAATAAAAAGTACAATTAATCACAAGAGCTAACATTTATTGGGCCCTTATGTTCAAGCACTGTTTTAACTCCTTTACATGGATTGATTCATTTAATAGTCATAACCCTATGAAACAGGTACTGTTATAATCCTCACTTCACAGATGAAGTGAGATTCAGGAAAGTTAAGTGACTTGCCTAAGGTCACACAGCTAGAAAGCAGCAAAGCTAGAATTAAGTTCCCAGCATTCTGGGTTATGTATTTTGTAATGTGATTTGTGCAGAAGTCCAAGTCCTCCTGTGCCTCCACCCTCAATAGCGATCTCTGGGAGCTCTTGTAGTCTTAAGTCTGAACCCACACTCCCTAATGCTGAGTTGCCTTTGCAATGGGTGAGAAATAATAGGGGATTAAATTTGGAGTTTAGTTAGCCAGACGACTAATACCACTAATACCCCTATCCCTAGGAAGTATTCCATCCAATTTTTACATTCAGTCTCCTCCTGCAGGCTTATGGGAAGACAGAGATAAGATAAAGAATATCTCATTTATTTTGAATAATGAAGGTTATTGGATTTTCACTTAATAATAAATGACATCAAGGGACCCAGATTGGGGGAGTGGGGATCAAATTTCCCTAAAGTTGATTTTTTTACATGCTGTAAACTTTAATTAGCAAATATATTGACTGCCTGAAAATGCTCTACTCCGCCTGAGTAGAGATTTATTGTTAGAATGGAAAAACCCAAGTACCAAAGTGAAAGCAGAGAAGTCCTTTCCTGTTCTCAGGCAGTAAGCTCACTGGTCGTAGCTCCAGGGACCGCCAGGGGCAGTCTAACCATCAGAGATGAAGTGTGAGAACTAGAATGGGGTACAGAAGGGAGGAAAGCCTGGAGGTGGATGCAGAGTCTGGAGCCTGCAGAGTATTAAGTCCCCAGCTACTTGTTTTCAAAAGATGCTCACGTTCTCTGTTGTGTGTGGGTGGGGTGAAAGGGAAGCCATTACTAAGGTCATGCTCAGTATCAAATTGATATATGCCCTATCCCAGGAGACATTCAGAAGCCCCTGCTGTAAGAAGGTTTCAGGTAGTGTCTATATTAATCAACAATTAATAAATATTTTTGCATGACAAAAATATTTTTATTTTAGTGTTATTCTCTGCAGCATTATTCATAACAGCAAAAAATGAGAACACCTTTCGAACTCTGTAACTGGTGCTCGATGAATATCAATTCTCTTTTCCTCTTCCATTCTCATCCTGATCTTCACTTCCAAACTTACAAACCTGTATTTCACAGGGTCCTTTTGAGAATAAAATGAAACAAACACTTCTCTGCTCAACACAACTGCCATTCACTAGTAACCACGATTTATTGAAATGAAGTAACAGTTGCCAACACACGGTATAAGTTTAACACATTTGCTAAGCAAAACAAAAATGGTTAGAACATGGCTAAACTAAAAGGACAATGCTCCCCCTTTCCAAGCTTCTATGGATGTGTCCCAAATCAGAGTAATGGAAATAAACCAGACTGCAAACTTGGGATAGTCCCAGTGATTTCAAAGCAGGTAACAAAATCCAGGCTTTGGCATCAGTATCCTGAAATAAACTCCACACAGTTGTCAGAGGAGAGTCACTTCTGGTCCAGAAATTGGCTGCCTTCTCAAACGGTCATTCAGAAGGCACTTTGTTCTGCACCACAAGCCCTGGTTGTCCCTGTGACTGAATCTTTTCTACTCCTTGAAACAGTCACCTCGTGTTTCCCCTCTGCTTGCCCTCCCACCCTACTGCACAGATGCCTTTTCCTTTGGTTTCACATAGCTTTCTTTGGCAGGTAGGTCACATGGGCCTGGACTTGGGAAGCCTGAAAGTAGATTCTGGCCTTGTCCTGATCCTGCTTATGCAACTGACCCTCAGCAAGCTATTGGCTTCTCTGTGCTCTCAAAATAGTAATGATCTGGGGCTTCCCTGGCCGTCCAGTGGTTAAGACTCCATTCTTCCACTGCAAGGGGCATAGGTTCGATTCCTGGTCAGAGAAGTGCGATCCCACATGCCACCTGCCATGCACAGTGCTGCCAAAAAAAAGTAAGAGTCTGGTCATTGTGTGATTGTTATGCTTGAGAATCTCTTTCCTGAAATGTTCACTGAGCCCTCCTACTCTCTCACCTCCAGTTAGCATTACCCTAGTTGTGTATTATTTCTCTGTTAAAGTACTATGGATGCCTTGGTTTCAGCTTTTCTTCCCGCATGCCTGGATCTGAATCTCCTTATTGCCTGTGATACTCAAGAATATTTGATGAACGAAAGAATGGGAAAACAGTAAAAAGTACATTGCTTGAAAGCAGTCAAACTTATCTATAGAAGTCCAGATAGTTAATAGTTCAGGATTTGTGGGCCTGTTGCAACCACATTGCAACCACAAGAACTAAAAATCCTCTTGATGAAAGTAATAGAGGAGAGTGAAAAAGCTGGCTTAAAACTCAACATTCATAAAACTAACATCATGGCATCCAGTCCCATCACTTCACGGCAAATAGATGGGGAAACAGTGGAAAAAGTGACAGACTTTATTTTTGGGGGCTCCGAAATCACTGCAGATAGTGACTGCAGCCACAAAATTAAAAGACACTTGCTTCTTGGAAGAAAAGCTATGACCAACCTAGACAGCATATTAAAAAGCAGAGACATTACTTTGCCAACAAAAGTCCATCTAGTCAAAGCTATGGTTTTTCCAGTAGTCATGTATGGATGTGAGAGTTGAACTATAAAGAAAGCTGAGCACCAAAGAATTGATGCTTTTGATCTGTGGTGTTGGAGAAGACTCTTGAGAGTCCCTTGGACTGCAAGGAGATCCAACCAGTCCATCCTAAAGGAGATCAGTCCTGAATATTCATTGGAAAGACTGATGCTGAAGCTGAAACTCCAATACTTTGACCATCTGATGCGAAGAAATGACTCATTTGAAAAGACCCTGATGCTGGGAAAGATTGAAGGCAGGAGGAGAGGGGAAGACAGAGGATGAGATGGTTGGATGGCATCACTGACTCGATGAAGATGAGTTTGAGTAAACTCCGGGAGTTGGTGACGGACAGGGAGGCCTGGCGTGCTGCAGTCCGTGGGGTCGCACAGTCAGATACGACTGAGCAACTGAATTGAACTGACTGAACTGCAACCACTCACTCAGCTGGTGTGGCTGTGTTACTATTAAATTTATTTATGGACACTGAAATTGAATGTCATCTTATTTTCACATACTGTGAATTATCATTTTTTCTTTCATTTTTCTTAATCATTTTAAAATGTAAAAGTCATTCTTTGCACATGGGCACACAGAAAGTTGATGCAGGCCAGATTTGGCTCACAGGCCCTAGTTTGCCAGACCCTTCTCTGAAGCCGTAGAGGGTGTGTGCTCAGTTGGTAAGTCGTTTCCAACTCTGTGTGACCCCGTGGACTGTAGCCGGCCATGTTTCTCAGTCCAGGGGATTTCCCAGGCAAAAATACTGGAGTGGGTTGCCATTCCTTCTCCAGGGGATCTTCCTGACCCAGAGATTGAACCTGCGTCTCTTGCATTGCAGGCAGCTGTAAACCTGGGCCACCAGGAAGCCCAAAGCAATAGTAGATATGAATTTTTACAGGTGATGCTGGGACTGCCCATGGGTGCCTCTCCTTTCACGTGAATAGATACTGAGATCCACCAAGTATGACATCAGGCTGTGTCTCCCCACCATCAGCAGGGAGGCTTCTTCTGTCACCTGCTGCCCTGTCAACCTGAAGGTCTCACCAGCTGCCTTCCCTTCACTATGTCCTCTCAAATGATCTATGATCCTCTTGCTGCTGGGGTGCCTGGACTGATTTTCAGTACACAGATCATCTTCCCAGCAGTGGGAAGCTCTGCCGAGCTTCTGCCACATCTGCAGAGCATATTCTTTGGACATGCAATTTAGTTAAGAATTGGGGTGAATTTGTCTCTATCCTTTCTTATTCATTGTGCAATTACAATAATTTATATTATAATTCCTTTTGTTCATTGAACATGTTGTTGTTGTTGAGTCGCTAAGTCGTGTAGGGCCCCATGGAATGAAGCACGTTACTATATCCTCAGTCAGCTCTGCGCTATAGGACTTTTCAAGTCTACCTCATTCATAAAATGATTTCAAAGTAGCATTGATGTCTCCATCACCAAAATGGGCTTCTTTCTCTTTCAAGACCTGTTTAACCAAGGGAGGTTCCTAGGAACCAGCTTTGGAAGTATAAAAGATTTGTTGAGAAGGGAGACATAATAAAACCATCAGTTATTGAGAATTTAATACATACCAGGTGCCATTCTACAGATTCTTCCATGAAAGGATCAATGCAAATATAAGAGGGCAGATAATATCATTATTTCAATTTTATGTAGCAAACTGAGGCTTAAGAAAGTTTAACTGGTTGAAAGTCATTTATCTAGGAAGTAAGAGAGTGAGGTTTTGCCTAAGTGATCTGACTTCTGAGCCTCTTCCTTTTAACAATTTTGTCCCAGAATTGTTAAAGTCATAAGTGTATTTCATCATTTTCCACCATCAGGATAAAGTTTTGGCTAAGTCTCCTCTTCTTCCTTTATGTTCTTTTTATATTCTTTTATGAATTCCTGTTTCTTCCATCATCACCATCATTTCTCTCTCTCTTTTTTTTTTTTAATATTTTTTTTGGCCACAATGAATGTGAGATCTTAGGCTTCCCAGGTGGCTCAGTGGTATAGAATCCTCCTGCCAATGCAGGAGACTTAGGAGATGCAAGTTTGATGCCTGGATCAGGAAGATCCCCCAGAGTAGGAAATAGCAACCCACTCCAGTATTCTTGCCTGGGAGATTCCATGGACAGAGGAGCCTGGTGAGCTACAGTCCACAGAACCACTTTGAAGGGGTCATTTCAATGTCCCCTTTATAGTCATACTATATTATATCCTATATGTACATATTTTAATAACAAGCGTATATATACTATATGTACACATGTTATATGCAGTATTCAGAAGTCTGAGGGTTTAAGGTTTGGGGTCGTCTCTTGTGATTGTTAAGTGCCAAAGATAAACAGGAATGTGATTTGTTTCTTTATAAGAAATATGACCTCCAGGGAACTGCTCTTTTGCCCTATTTTTCTATGCTCTAAACCATTATTTTCCAAACTATATTCCTCAGTACATTAGTTCCATGAGTGGTTAATAGTGTACCTCTGAAAAAGGGTTCCCCAATTAAATACATGCAGTGAACTCTACCAAGAGTTTTTGCCCTCCCAGGAAAGAGAGTTCCCATAGAATCTAAGGCATGCCCTGCTCTGCTCTTACGTCTAATGAGGCTGCTGCCTTAGCCTCTGCTAATGAAGACACCTTTCTCCAGAGATTACAATATTATCAGCTTCTCGGGCACTTAAAATGCACAGATTATTGTTCAGCTGGGGCTACTTCTCCAGGACATGAACTTCACCAATTATGAATGCATTTTCTCATTGTTTCTTCTTTTTCAGTTTCATTTTCTGAGGGTTAGAAAAATAGCTTTCCTCGATATTCAGACAATAGCCTCAACTCACCTGCCTAAACCTTACCCTCCTTCCTTCAGCTGTCATTCCTTCTGTTGTTGCCAAGTCTTTTGACTACTTCAGTGCTTCACCAATAACCTTGACTTTTTAATGACCATCCCCCTCCACACTCTCATTCTCTGCATGAAGGCTACAGATGCTTATGGCCTTGTGAAAATAGCTCCTCATTCATTCACTCAGTTGTTAAAAATTAAGGAACTACTATGGGCTGGTTGAAAGGGTCAGTAAATGAATGGATTTCCTCCTCTGGGATTTGGGAAGCTCTGTTAAGTAATGCATGGCTAGGTAGGTATATTTATCTTTTAGGAAGAAAAGTGCTCTATAAATCAGGGAACTATTATAATATTTACATATTGGTCCCATGAAAAATGATTTAAGCAGTTTTCACTGTATTAAGACTCCTGATAATTTGCATTTATATAAGCACATTATTGGCACAAATTTGTCCCTCTGAGTAGCTCCACTTAAAGTGGTTTTGCTTTAATTATCTCTCACAGAGCAACTATAAAATGATTGTAAAACAATTTGCAAGTATGCGTGTTATCCATAAATGCTAAATAACAGTTAAATTATAAACACTATGCAGTGGAATCTGACATTTCTCAGGATAATATTTCAGTTGCTCACCTGACATACTGTCAACTCTGGAGCATTAATATCTGGATTAGGATAGATGTGTATCTGGAGAGGTAAGGAAGAGTGTGCACTTGCCTTAGGAGCATCCCAAAGGAAGGAGAACCTTCTTTTACCCTCTAATTTTTTTTTCTGTATCTTACTAACCCTCAGTGGACCACATGAAATGATTTCCAAAGCAAACCAAGGTAGTCATAAAACATGTATGTATTCAAGGGCTAACACCATGAGTTCAGATATATAAGGTGTTTTCAATATTATCTGATGAATGGACACAATAGACATCTGAACACTTCCTTTGATCCTTCATTAATGGACTCAGTGCAAGTCACTGTGAATGACATCTTGGCATCTTGGAGACAGCAATGAATAAGTTCCTCAAGATCCCTGAGCACCCATCCAAAAAAACACAGAAGCTCCTGATGATATTTACATAATCACTTTTCTCCTCCCGTGCTTTGAAGGTAATATTTATTTTTTCCAGCAATGCAGAATTAAGTTTAAAGTTCTCAGTCTCTACTCACTCTGAGCATAGTTACTCTGTGGATCCTTTTTTGAGCTTATAGTTTCATTTTCAACCCATTATCTGATTCTCCTAAGGACCAGTGTAGGGAAAGGACAGAATGGTGATCAGTCCTATTCTACAGGTAAAGAAAAGTGTGATTCAGAGTATCAATGGTTTATGCAAATTCACACAGGGATAAATGAGAGACAGAAACTGAACTTAGATTCTAAAATCAAGGGAGTGAAGGATGCTACAAATATGGGACATCCACAAAACAGTTTCCCCTATATCATATGCTTCACGGGCTTCCCTGGTAGCTCAGCGGTAAGGAACCTGCCTGCAATTCCAGAGACGCGGTTTGATCTCTGGGTTGCGAAGATCCTCTGGAGAAGGAAATGGCAACCCGCTCCAGTATTCTTGCCTGAGAAATCCCATGGAAAGAGGAGCCTGGCGGGCTAAAGGTCCCTGGGGCTGCAAAAGAGTCAGACATGATTTAGGGACTAAATAACAACAACACACACTTCACAGTGAAAAAAGTGACAATTGGAAATATGTACTTTCGCATTGCTACATGAATGCATGAATGAATCAGCAATTCTGTGCTGATATCCGGAGCTGACTTTTCAGACACTTGCTGTCTTCAAAAAGAAACCGTTTGGGACGTTTAACTTTGTGCCCTCAGCAGTCTTCTTCCAACCACCACCCCAGCACCACCTATTTCACGTCAGCCTATTTCCTTCTCTGTCCCTGTTGAACCACAGATGAAAAAAGCCCTTCCTGTTCCCCAGTTATTCCGCTGGGACACTTCTCTGAGCTGGTTGTGGACCTGGAGAAGGAGCTGCCTTGACAGTTTCAGTCTCCATCCTGTGCTCTTTAAATTCTTACAGAGATGGGGATACCAGGCCACCTGACCTGCCTCCTGAGAAACCTGTATGCAGGTCAAGAGCAACAGATAGAACCAAACATGGAATGACAGACTGGTTCAAAATTGGGAAAAGAGTATGGCAAGGCTGTATATTGTCACCCTGCTTATTTAACTTATATGCAGAGTACATCATGAGAAAGGCTGGACTGGAAGAAACACAAGCTGGAACCAAGATTGCCGGGAGAAATATCAATAATCTGAGATATGCAGATGACACCACCCTTATGGCAGAAAGTGAAGAAGAACTAAAGAGCCTCTTAATGAAAGTGAAAGAGGAGAGTGAAAAAGTTAGCTTAAAACTCAACATTCAGAAAACTAAGATCAAGGAATCTGGTTCCATCACTTCGTGGCAAATAGATGGGGAAACAGTGGAAACAGTGTCAGACTTTATTTTCTTGGGCTCCAAAAATCACTGCAGACAGTGACTGCAGCCATGAAATTAAAAGACGCTTGCTACTTCGAAGAAAAGTTATAGCAAACCTAGACAGCATATTAAAAAGCAGAGATGTTAATTTGTCGACAAAGGTCCGTCTAGTCAAAGCTATGGTTTTTCCAGTAGTCATGTATGGATGTGAGAGTTGGAGTATAAAGAAAGCTGAGCACTGAAGAATTGATGCTTTTGAACTGTGGTGTTCAAAAGAGAAGACTCTTGAGAGTCCCTTGGGCTGCAAGGAGATCAAACCAGTCCATCCTAAAGGAAATAAATCCTGAATGTTCATTGGAAGGACTGTTGCTGAAGCTGAAGCTCCAATACTTTGGCCACCTGTTGTGAAGAGCTGAGTCATTGGAAAAGACCCTGATGCTGGGAAAGATTGAAGGCAGGAGGAGAAGGGGACATCAGAGAATGAGATGGTTGGATGGCATCACTGACTCGATGGGCATGAATTTGAGCAAGCTCTGTGAGATGGTGATGGACGGGGAAGCCTGGCGTGCTGCAGTCCATGGGGTGGCAAAGAGTCAGACACGACTGAGCCACTGAACAACAGCAGCAGTCCTGTGCCCTGTCCTGCCTCTGAGCTGAAGTTTAGAGTTCACATGTGTTTGGATTTAGACTTCTATCTGGCTTATGATCCGAAGTGAGGAAAGATTGGGAGCCTTCAAATTAACCGCAGTCTTGGCAGAGCAATGTCACCTCTAGAGCAGTGGGAAAGAAAAGCAATTAATGAATAAACATTACTGGGATCTTCCTTTGTTGGACAGATGTTCAGTAGAGGTGCCTGTGGTCAAGTCAGTGAGCAAGGCGCACCGAAGGCTTGTGCTTCCACTGCTTGTGCACAGGTCTCTGTATTGTGGGAGCCTACTGTGTGTGAGTGTGAGCATGTCATTTTTGCCACCCAAGACTGGAAATGTGTCAGATCAGCTGGCCTGGGGATTCCTAGAGGTGCAGATCCTTCTTGAACCATGTCTGACACGTGAATGTTTATGGATTCCAATCAGATGGAAAAGGACTTGCCTGAGACTCAGTTTCCACATCTAAGATGAGGAACTGCACCAGAATGATGCTTAGGGGATTTCCAGGAGATAACATGTCCTGGCTATCGTTAAGTATGCTGTTTTTAGAAAGGAACAGTTTTGGGAGCTTCCCTGGTGCTCCAGTACTTAAGAATCTGTCTGCCAACATAGGGGACACAAGTTTCATCCCTGATTTGGAAAGATCCCACATGCCACAGGGCAACTAATCCCATGTGCCACACTTTCCAAGCCTGTGTGCTGCAACTACTGAAGCCAGTGCACCTGGAACCTGTGCTCTGCAACGAGGGGAGCCAACACGATGAGAAACCCGCTCAGGGCAACTGGAGAACGTCCATGGCAGTGAAGACCCAGTGTGGTGAAAACTAAATAGATAAAAAGAAATAAGTCCTAGAAAAAGAGAAAGGACATGCCTGGATTAAAATTCCACCCGTGCTCCTGCCTACATGTTGGATTCATTTTACCTGTCTGAGCCATCTGTGAAATGGGAGTTAGGCAAAAGCAGCTTCGAGGTGGAGATGCAGTAACACAATGTGCTCCAGAAATATTTGTTGAATGACTGATGCTCAGAGAGTTCAGAGGGAAGGCTTTCCATTTCAATAGGGCATGACCAGAGCTTCCCCCACTGTCCCTTCCCCCTAAAGTTGTCAAGCTCTGGAACATAAAGAAAAGGACCTTCTCCCCTTGTCTCCATTCTCCATCTAAGCAAGCATTATTTGAGTAGAAAATCACTAATTTAGAGTCACTCCAATATTTGGTCCTTTGTCTCCTCCAGTGCATGGACTCCAGCTCCTGGGTTGTGGGGTGGGTGAGCCTGGTGTTGCTTCGCCCTTGTGCTGTTGAGGCAGGGACAGCAGACATCCTAGTCTGCTACATGCTTCAAGACCACCACATAAAAGGTGCTCTATAAGCATCTGCACAAAGAAATAACTCCATCCTACTTAGGATTTGATTTCCTATGTTTGCAGGTCTGCAAACTGGACATCTCCTTGTTCAGGTGATCAGACCCTGGGAAACTCAGCTTTCCCTGCTTCTTCTCATGTACACATTTAAAATGGGACTAAACTAAGTCAAAACAATTCTTTTTTTCAATTTTTAAAATTTTTAATTGAAGTATAGTTTGACTTACAATGTTGTGTGAATTTCTGTTGTACAGCAGAGTGATTCAGTTATACACATGCACGCTGCTGCTGCTGCTGCTAAGTCGCTTCAGTCGTGTCTGACTCTTAGCAACCCCATGGACTGCAGCCTACCAGGCTCCTCCATCTATGGGATTTTCCAGGCAAGAGCACTGGCGTGGGGTGCCATTGCCTTCTCCGATACACATGCATACATTCTCTTTTATCTTCCTTTTCACTATGATTTATCATAGGCTGTTGTATATAGCTCCTTGCACTATAGAGGAGGACGGTGTAGCTTATCCATTCTATATATGCTAGTTCGCATCTGCTAACCCCAAGTTCCCCCTTTATTATTCCCCACTTCTCCTCTAGCTCAGCAACCTCAAGTCTGTTCTCTACGTCTGTGTGTCTGCTTTTGTTTTGTAGATAAGTGCATCTGTGTCATATTTCAGATTCCACATTTAAGTGATGTCATACATGTCTTTTTCTATGTGACTAACTTTAAGGTGTTGAAACTTTACCTTCAAAATTCCCCATGACTGACTCCAGTTTGTTTCATTTTGTGGCTTTCTTCTAAAGTATACTGATAATAACAGAGAACAGATAAACAAAAGATCCTACTGTATAGCACAGGGGATTATATTCAATATCCTTTGATAAACTGTAATGGAAAAGAACATGAAAAATAATGTGCATACAAGCATTTCTGAATTATTTGCTGTACAGTAGAAATTAACACAACATTGTAAATCAACTTTGTTGTTGTTCAGTCCCTAAGTCCTGTCTGACTTTTTGCAACCCCATGGACTGTAACATGCCAGACTCCTCTGTTCTCCACTATTTCCCAGAATTTGCTCAAATTCATGTCCATTGAGTTGGTAATGCTATCTAAATATCTCATCCTCTGCCAACCCCCTCTCCTTTTGCCTTCAATCTTTCCCAGCATCAGGGTCTTTCCATTGAGTTGGCTCTTTGCATCAGGTGGCCAAAGTACTAAATTTCAATAAAACAAATGAAAAAAATATATAGATATATATACTGATATTGTTGTGAAGACTCAGTCTATGTATGCGATGTAGTCTGTCTTTAGAAACTCGAATAAAATGGGGTGATCTCATAGCTACACTTCTGCTCACTAACTATAAAGATCAAGAGGTTTTGGTTAATAGGTAAATTAATTAATAGACATATTTAGTTCATGCCAACATTGGCCACATAGTCTAGCTTTTTTTAGGAATCAACCCTCCCTGGAGTAACTTTTCACTACCAACTCACCCCTTCTTGTATTTATGCAGTTGCCCAACAAGCACATCTTGACCATATAACTTCATTTGTCTCACTGCATTGAGCTTGTCATTCTAAATGATTTTATTTCATCCTAACTCATCCGAAGCCTACATTACAGTCACTATAGATTCATTCTAATTCTTAACCATCTCATTCCAGAAACCCTGATGACTTTATGTTTATACATTGTAAATACTATTTCTAATAAAATGATAATGAATTGCCAGGGCCCTTCAAATTTGTAAATAATGGGAATATTTTCCTAGCAACAGCCAATTACACTAGCTGGGAAAGTCATTCTATCAGGAGCACTTATCCTTCAGCTGATTTCAATGTCAGAAAACCTCTTCATTCTGATTATTCCTTCAGTTCAGAGTCAGCCAAGACCACAGAGACACTATGTAAATGGCTTAAATGGAAGAAGTATAACAATAATAATTCTTAATGAGGAGACAGTCTAGCTCAGCAGAAGCCTGGAAACCTGGAGATGGAAGAGTATCCTCCTATTTCTTCCCTAATGTGTTCTGTGACCTTGGGCAAATCGTTTGGTCTGTATGTAAGCCCTCGGCTCTCAGCAAGCGAGTCTGGCAACACCAGGCAGGGAGAGGAAGACAGGACCAGAGGAGATACTGGTTATGGATCACTTACCACATGCCAGGCACTGCGCAGGATGACTGAGTTCACTGCTCAAGAAAGCGGGAGGTAAGAATTACCCCCATGTTACAGATGAGGAGATGGAAGCTCAGAGACAGTCAATTTCCACAGCTGGAAAGTAGAGGAGGCAGAATGCAGACTCATGTATACCTGATTCTGAGGTGAAATTCCTTTACACGCCTGATTTGCCTTTGTGCTATTTCAAAAAGGCTCAAACAAGATGATACTATAATCTCATCGTAACTAGTAAGACTCATAGCAAGACTCATAGTAAGACTAGGGAACTTCAGATCCAGATCAGGGAGTGAGTAGCTCAATTGCACTGCGTGGAAGGGCTGGAGACTCAAGAAGGGGTCTAGACTCCGACCCTTGCTGTGGTCCCCTACATTTTTGGCACCAGGGACTGGTCTGGTGGAAGGCAGTTTTTCTATGGATGGAACTGGGGTTGTAGTGGGGGATGGTTCAGGCGGCATTGCGAGTGGTAGCAGCAACGGGCACTGGGGAGCGGTGGGTGAAGCGTCACCTGCTGGCCACCTGCTGCTCACTTCCTGCTGTGTAGCCGGATTCCTATCAGACTGAGGACTGGCGCTGGTCCATGGCCCAGAGGCTGGGGACCCCTGCATTAGCGTTAACTGTAGGGTCCTCTGGTGCTGTATCAAAGGCTTGAGATTGACATTGACTTTGAGGGAGAAGATGCTGACAAAGGCATGTGTTTCCCATCTTGATGGCAAGTGCTTCCGCTGGCACTTTTGGTCCCGCCCGCTTCCGAATCCCCCTCTATTTATGTGGAACACGCGTCAGCTGCACCCCCTGGCTGAGACGTATCTCCTTCTTCCAGGACTCCTGCAGTGGCCTCCTAAGGGTCTTCCTGACTCCAGCCTCAGCCTCTTGGAGCTTCTCATCACTGAAGGAACAGTAATTTTTCCCCTGAGGGCAATAAAGAGTAATCAAGAGATTCAAGCAAGGGGATTACATAATTAGACTTACAGTTTAGGAAAATTAAACTCTGAGGAATTAATGCATAATAATCTTCCCCTTTTATCTCTTTAGCCATTGTTTTCTTCCACCCATTCCCTCCAGGCAAACAGAGTCCAGAACTGTCCTTAACGGATTATTCTGCCTGACAAGCCCCTCTGCTTGATGCCCAAGCCTGTGGTCTTGCTGAAACATTTCTGTGAAACAGTCTTCCTCACCCCGCACACTTGGGAACCCCCCTCAAAGACCCTCACTCACAGCCCTCACAATTCACTTGTTACTTTGAAATGGCTTGTTTGTCTCCCTCCCAGAGCGTGAACCCCTCAGAGGCAGGGGCTGCACCACTCCCACTGCATTCACAGCTCCCAGGGCTCCGCTGGGCAGCAGCCCCTCCTAAATGTTAGCGGAATAAGTGGCTCTGCCTTCTCTCTTCTGAAAGATGACTGGATGAGGGAAATACACTAACGGTGGGGACCAAGGAGCTGCAGAACCTTGGGACAACCCTTTGGCCATCTTGGGCTTCCACCGTGGCTCAGATAGTAAAGAATCTGCCTGCAATGCAGGAAACGTGGGTTCGATCTATGGGTCAGGAAGATCTCCTGGAGAAGAGAATGGCTACCCACTCCAGTATTCTTGCCCAGAGAATTCTACAGACAGAGGAGCCTGGTGGGCTACAGTCCATGGTGTCACAAAGAGTTGGACATGACTGAGCGACTAACCCTTTCAGTTTCACTTTAACCATCTTAGACCTTGATTCTTCTGTAAAATCAGGAGAGAAAAGAGACAGACGTTTTCTGAGGATCCATCTTCTCTGACATTCCAGGTTTTTGGTTCCTTAGGTGCAAAGGTGAGAATGGTGATTTAAGAACAAGAAGTGGGGGATTTTCCTGGTGGTCCAGTGGCTAAGACTCCATGCTCCCAATGCAAGGGGTCTGAGTTCAATCCCTGGTGGGGGAACTAGATCCCGCATGACACAACTAAAGATCCTGCATGCCACAGCGAAGACCTGGCACAGCCAGATATATAAAGAGAATAAATATTTTAAAAAAAGAACAAGAAACAGGCAATGCTCAAGAAGGTGGGCCTCCATGGGATGGGGAACTTCCAAAGTCTAGAGTATTGGCCTCCTGCCATCCTGGGCCCAGGCTAGGGCTGTGGAGAGCGACTGGAGACTGTCAGCCTTGGCCAAGTGACTGAGCGCTGCCAAGAACCTTCCTGGAGAGGAAGGAGGACATACTCAGCCTCAGGGAAACCCCAAGTAGCCACAGTCCAGCCTTGAAGCAAGCGCCTCCCACCCCAGCAGTCCTGGACTGCTGACTGGAAGGAGCCCCAGCAGGACCAGTGACTCTCACGGAGCCTGAGAGCTCTCCCCAACAAAGTCTCGCTATGACCGCTTCCTATTCCGAGTCCTCAGCCCCTGGGGGTATCGGGCACTATACTTACCAGCGCACTGCACGATGTTAGTGCCTTAGTCTTGAGAATTCACAGGCAAAGTCTGATTCCATGCAGAATTCATTCTTACCAGAATTATTTATCTTTCTTATTTTTTTTCTTACTTCCCAAATCTTCCCTTCCCCAGCTCCACCCACACACCTGCTTACCCACCCTTTCTTCATCCGGAATATCCAATCAGTCAGAGAAGAAGTCTGTAAAATTGGGTTTGGGGGTAGGGAGTGGCATTCCCTACCCAGCTCTGGTGTCAGATTTGGGTGGAACCAGAGGCAGGCCCAGGGCTAGGCTCATAAAAGCAGGAGGTAAGACAGCCATTCAGTACTGTCACTGCAGCTCCTCCTGGATCACCTTTGGTCCTTCTTCTCAGAAGGTAGGCGCAGGCAAGGGGCAGAGGACCACCTGAGGCTATGTGATGGCAGGGTTTCATGTTTATGGAGTGGGCTTGGTGGGGTGGTTAGGGGGAATTAGAAGGATGGGAGGAATGTGGGGGGATGGCTGAGCCCCCACATGTTCTAGGGAAGGCCCACATAGGAGAAAGAGGACTGGGCCAGGACCGCTTGGAAATCCCAGCTATAGCCCTGGGACTGTGACCCTCGCCAGGGTGCAAGCCTGGCAAGTCCTTTACTTTCCAGCTGGTGCCACCGTGTCCCAAGCTCTAGGCTAGGCCACGACGTGGGCAGGGGGTGCTGGGGCAGAGCAGGAGGACAGGAGGAATAGAGAGAGGCGGGCTTGCCTGCCTGGATGTCTGGGCCTTACCCTCTCCCCCACCCTCCCCTCCAGTGCTCCAGTCAAGCACTGACTGAAGGAAGCAACCACCGCCGTGGGCAAAGAAAAGACTCACATCAACATCGTGGTCATTGGCCACGTGGACTCTGGCAAGTCCACCACCACTGGGCACCTCATCTACAAATGTGGGGGGATTGACAAGAGGACCATTCGATGAAGGAGGCAACTGAGGTGAGGCACCCACCCGTGGGGCTGGCTCTAGGAGTGCCGGGGGCTGGGGATGGTGGTCTGCTGCCGGCTGGGTCTAGGGGCAGAGCGTGGAAGCAGGGTGCACTGTGAGGTCTTGGAGTGGTGGCTAAATTCCCCGGGAGAGATCCGGCTGCTCGCCATCAATGCGCTCCTCCCTCCTCACCCCTTCCCTGATGGGTAAGGGCACTTTCAAGTACGCCTGGGTGCTGGACAAACTGAAGGCAGAGAGAGAGCGTGGCATCACCATCGACATCTCCCTATGGAAGTTTGAGACCAGCAAGTACTACATCACCATCATCGATGCCCCGGGCCACAGGGACTTCATCAAGAACATGATCACCTGCACCTCCCAGGTAAAGCAGCCCTTGTTCCAGGTTCCTCCCTTTTGAACTAGGGTGGAGGGGAGGGGAGGAGGCTGGCAGAGGGAGGGGAGGAAAGTCAGGCTTTATTGCCTCGGGGAGGAAGGGCGTCTTAAGCCTTAGAAGGTTTTCCTTATC
This sequence comes from Giraffa tippelskirchi, assembly GCF_054371585.1. Classification (NCBI taxonomy): domain Eukaryota; kingdom Metazoa; phylum Chordata; class Mammalia; order Artiodactyla; family Giraffidae; genus Giraffa; species Giraffa tippelskirchi. Next base: position 45,280,043 of record NC_137284.1, on the reverse strand, counting down.
CACGCCGACCTTCAGTTCTGACCAATCAGAAGACAGACTCTAATGCGGTCCAGACACCATCCTCCTTTCAGGCTGGGGCAAAGACTAGGTTTTCTGACACCCAGACGAGTAGACCACTTTGTGGGGCTCCTGAGGAAGGAACCAAAAGCTCCTGTCTGGACTGAGTAAGAGTTTAAGTGGGAAGCAGGACTTCTGCTCATAGCAGCATCCAGGGGATGAAGGCATTTGTCAGTTTCTGGGGAGAGTCCAGCCCGCAAGGGGCTGGGGATTGCCCGAAGCTCTAGCCAGCCTCCCAGCACATCCGGCGCCCCCTGCCCTAACTAACCTCTTGCCCCCACCATGTCTGCCTCCCGCAGGCCGACTGCGCCGTGCTCATTGTGGCTGGCGGTGTGGGCGAGTTCGAGGCGGGCATCTCTAAGAGCGGACAGACCCGCGAGCATGCGCTGCTTGCCTACAACTTAGGTGTGAAGCAGCTGGTCGTGGCAGTCAACAAGATGGACTCGACCGAGCCTGCCTACAGCGCCGCGCTTCCAGGAGATCACCAAGGAAGCGAGCGCCTACATCAGGAAGATCGGCTACAACCCGGCCACCGTGGCCTTTGTGCCCATCTCGGGCTGGCACGGAGACAACATGCTGGAGCCCAGCACCAACGTGAGTGCAGGTGGGGTCCACAGGCGGGGTCCATGGGCGGCCGGGCGGGTGGGCAGAACGGGTCTTGGTCCTGGGGTGGGCACGCTGGGAGCCACGGCCCGGACTCGACTCCCTCTTCACGGCATCTCCGTCTCCGCAGATGCCCTGGTTCAAGGGCTGGAAGGTTGAGCGGAAGGAAGGAAACGCCGCAGGGGTGACCCTACTGGAAGCTCAGGACTCCATCCTCCCCTCCACTCGCCCTGTCAACAAGCCCCTGAGGCTGCCGCTACAGGACGTGTACAAGATGGGAGGTGAGGGGCCAGGGCTGGGCAGGCTGAGGGGAGACACTAGTGGAGGACGAAGTCTGGTGTCTGACTTGCTGGGCTTCAGATCCTGACTTCAGATCCTTCTCCTGTGCAGGCATCGGCACGGTGCCCTTGGGCCGAGTGGAGACCGGCTTCCTGAAGGCTGGCATGGTGGTCACCTTTGCCCCCAGCGGCATCACCACTGAGGTCAAGTCTGTGGAGATGCACCACGAGGCCCTGTCGGAGGCCCTGCCCGGGGACAACATGGGCTTCAACCTGAAGAATGTGTCTGTGAAGGACATCCGTCATGGTAACGTGGCTGGAGATAGCAAGAACGATCCCCTGACGGAAACTGGCAGCTTTGTGTCCCAGGTGAGCCACCCAGGAGACCAGAGCCCTTGGTGCATGGTGGTGATGGAAACTGCCTCTTAGAAATCAGTCCCGGCTTCAGTAGAGGCCCCAGGCGGCTCCAGGTTTGGCCCTGGATCACAGGTCCCAGCAGATCTCTTCTAATCAATCCCATCCTCCTCCTCTCCTCCCCAGGTGATTGTCCTGAATCATCCAGGACAGATCCAAGCTGGCTATTCTCCGGTGCTGGACTATCACACAGCCCACATCTCCTGCAAGTTCGCTGAACTGAGAGAAAAGATTGACCGGTGCTCAGGCAAGAGGCTGGAAGACAACCCCAAGGCCCTGAAGTTGAGTGACGCGGCCGTCGTGAGGATGGTCCCTGGCAAGGCCATGTGTGTGGAGACCTTCTCTGAGTACCCACCTCTAGGTGAGCTGGGGCGGATGGCTGCTGAGTCCTGGGAGGAAAAGCACCTCTGACTGAGGTCAAGGAGCCATGTCTTCTGTGTCTCTTTTCAGAAATATCACTGTTTTCCTTCCTTCTGTCCTCCAGGCCGTTTTGCTGTGTGGGACATGAGGCAAACGGTGGCTATTGGTGTCCATCAAGGCTGTGGAGAAGAAGACAGCAGCTGCGGCCAACTCACCAAGTCAGCGGTGAAGGCCAGCAAGAAATGAAGCACGTCCTTCTCCCGTTCCATTTTCTCAGCAGTCTCCACTATATGAGATACTTCTATTGACTGAATAAAATTAGTAGTAAAACTTGTAGCCATTTTGGTTTCCTCCAAGAAGGAAAGCATGAGGTCAGTGAGGAGATTATGGGTAAAGAACCAATTTAAGGACCATAGACTTGGAAGCGTTTTATGCCCTGGGTGGTGAGCACACCATTCAGGTCTTAACAGCCTTCTCCTGTTCCCCACAAGGAAGAATTGTTTGGGGATGTGATAAAGTAGAGTCACAATGGCATAGGATGAGATCCCAGGGCTAATAGGTAAGTAAGTCCAACACTACCATGTCCAAAGGCTGAGTTTTGCCAAGAGAATGCACTGGTCATAACAAACACCCTCTTCCAACAACACAAGAGAAGACTCTACATATGGGCATCATCAGATGGTCAATACTGAAATCAGATTGGTTATATTCTTTGCAGCTAAAGATGGAGAAGCTCTATACAGCCAGCAAAAACAAGACTGGGAGCTGACTGTGGCTCAGATCATGAACTCCTTATTGCAAATTCAGACTTAATTGAAGTAGAGAAAACCACTAGACCATTCAGGTATGACCTAAATCAAATCCCTTATGACTATACAGTGGAAGTGAGAAATAGATTCAAGGGATTAGATCTGATAGACAGACTATGGATGGAGGTGCGTAACATTGTACAGGAGGCAGTGATCAAGACCATCCCCAAGAAAAAGAAATGCAAAAAGGCAAAATGGTTGTCTGAGGAGGCCTTACAAATAGCTGAGAGTTCCAAAGAATAGAAAGGAGAGATAAGAAAGCCTTCTTCAGTGATCAATGCAAAGAAATAGAGGAAAACAATAGAATGGGAAAGACTAGAGATCTCCAAGAAAATTAGAGATACTAAGGGAATATTTCATGCAAAGATGGGCACAATAAAGAACAGAAATGATATGGACCTAACAGAAGCAGAAGAGATTAAGAAGAGGTGGCAACAATACACAGAAGAGCTGTACAAAAAAGATCTTGATGACCCAGATAATCATGATGGTGTGATCACTCACCTAGAGCCAGACATCCTGGAATGTGAAGTCAAGTGGGCCTTTATAAAGCATCACTATGAACAAAGCTGGAGGGGTGATGGAATTCCAGCTGAGAGCTACCCCAAATCCTCAAAGATGGATGCTGTGAAAGTCCTGCACTCAATATGCCAGCAAATTTGGGAAATTCAGCAATGGCCACAGGACTGGAAAAGGTCAGTTTTCATTCCAATCCCTAAGAGAGGCAATTCCAAAGAATGTTCAAACTACCGCACAATTGCACTCATCTCACACGCTAGCAAAGTAATGCTCAAAATTCTCCAAGCCAAGCTTCAACAGTTCATGAACCGTGAACTTCCAGCTTTTCAAGCTGGATTTAGAAAAGGCAGAGGAACCAGAGATCAAATTGCCAACATCCGCTGGATCATCAAAAAAGCAAGAGAGTTCCAGAAAAATATCTACTTCTGCTTTATTGACTATGCCAAAGTCTTTGACTGTGTGGATCCCAATAAACTGGAAAATTCTGAAAGAGATGGGAATACCAGACCACCTGACCTGCCTCCTGAGAAATCTGTATGCAGATCAAGAAGCGACAGTTAGAACTGGACATGGAACAACAGACTTGTTCCGAATAGGAAAAGGAGTATGTCAAGATTGTATATGTCACCCTGCTTATTTAACTTATATGCAGAGTACATCATGTGAAATGCCAGGCTGGATGAAGGTTGGATGAAGCACAGGCTGGAATCAAAATTGCCAGGAGAAATATCAATAACCTCAGATATGCAGATGACACCATCCTAATGGCAGAAAGCAAAAAAGAACTAAAGAAACTCTTGATGAAAGTGAAAGAGGAGAGTGAAAAAGTTGGTTTAACTCAACATTCAGAAAACTAAGATTATGGCATCCAGTCTCATCACTTCATGACAAATAAATGGGAAAACAATGGATACAGTGACAGATTTTATTTTCTTGGGCTCCAAAATCACTGCAGATGATGACAGCATCCATGAAATTAAAAGATGCTTGCTCTTTGGGAAAAAAGCTGTGACCAACCTAGACAGCATATTAAAAAGCAGAGACATTACTTTGCCAACAAAGGTCCATCTAGTCAAAGCTATGGTTTTACCAATAGTCATGTATGGATGCGAGAGTTGGAGTATAAAGAGAGCTGAGCAGTGAAGAATTGATGCTTTTGAACTGTGGTGTTGGAGAAGACTCTTGAGAGTCCCTTGGACTGCAAGGAGATCCAACCAGTCCATCCTAAAGGAAATCAGTCCTGAATATTCATTGGAAAGACTGATGTTGAAGCTGAAACTCCAATACTTTGGTCACCTGATAGGAAGAACTGACTCATTTGAAAAGACCCTGATGCTGAGAAATGTTGAAGGCAGGAGGAGAGGGAGATGACAGAGGATGAAATGGTTGGATGGCATCACTGACTTGATGGACATGAGTTTAAGTAGGCTCCAGGTGTTGGTGATGGACAGGGAGGCCTGGCGTGCTGCAGTCCACGGGGTTGGAAAGAGTTGCATATGACTGAGCGACTGAACGGAACTGAACTGAGCTGCACTGTGTCCTCAGAATACTGGTGCTAGGTGCTTTAGCATTCAGAGCCCTGAAACAGAAAATGCCAAATTCTCTTAGGCAGAAGGGGTGCTATAAATGGATGTTTGGGCTTGAGCTGTTCAATTAAGTTAGGTTACTATGCCTAGAGGGTGAGGAATGAACGGAGCTTTGTAGCCTTTGTTCCCTAATTTTTGTTTTTCATTTTTTGGATGCAGCAGTAAATCTCATGGAATTTTATAAGCTATATCACATGTCATCGTGTACTGGGAATCAAGTCTTCCAGGTCTGCCTGTGATGTATTCATTCATCCATCAATTTGGCAGATAATTTGTGCCAGATGGTAATCTGATCCCTTAGACTATACCTAAAGTGTAGAGACATGTAACTATCAGCTGATAAATGCATAAAAGCAAGTGAGCAATAAGAAGGGTAGAGGTGGAAAGTAGACCATGAAAATTACAAAGCAGTAAAAATTTCCAGTCATCCCAGCATGATGGCAACTTGGACCAGGAGGATAGTCATGATGGAAGTAAGTGGTGAGAAATTCTGAATATATTTAGAAACTGACAAATATTTAAAAATTGCATGTGAGATATGAGGAAAGGGAGTTGAAGGTGACATCTAGGTTCTTGGCCTATGGAATTAGAAAGATTGAACTTCTATCATGAGAGGTGAGAGTGGATTGCTACCTAAAAGAAATGCTAGTCTGGAGAGGAGAGAGGTCCAGGCGAAGATAATCAGGGAAGTAATTAAAACATGGAAAGTGGATCCCTTGCCCAGAAGCATCTGCTTGGAGGTGGTAAGACATACACACCTACCCTTCCTGGAAGTAAATTAATCAGTTGCATAACCATTGCAATCAGTTCTCTACTGGAAAAGTCATTACTCTTCAAACATTGAGAGTGCTATTAAAATGAATCAAAGCCTAACAGGACTGTGGGAGCTCTTTCAGAAGCCAGGTTGGGAATGAGCAGGAAGTGATATTCCTAATTACTATGGAAATTTGATGTTCAAGATTTAGACCAGGTTGGCAGAGACCTATTTTTTTTTTTCCCACTGATCAATAACATTACCTGTTCCTGCCTGTCAAGTTGGCTTCCTTTCATCTACAAATCCCCAGGGAAACCCCACACCTATCACAGACCTAGAAATAATAACAGGATGACACGTCAGAGCTGTTACCATGCCAGGTATCAAAGCTCACCTGTCTCCAGTGCTGGGAAGCTTGTCAAATTTCAGCTGCTGTCAGTATGAAGCGGCCTAAAGGAACGTGGACCGGCCTTGGAGCATCTCAAGCTTGTCAACGTCAAAGACTACCCAAACTGAGACTAGTGCAGGGGCTGTGGTTGGTATGGGATGTAAATTGGTCACCTGTTGGATTCCTCGTGCCTCCTGGGGCCTGTGCAGAACGGCTAGTCCTTTTTGTCCTCAGAACACTTTATTTAAAATTCTCTAAATCATAACCACAGCTTTGCTTAGAATGATTGGGGAATTAAACTTCCACTTAGGTGTGTCCTTAATATGTACTTAATAAACATTTGTTGATTTGTGAATGAATGTCAACCTGCTTTTATTGAGAGAAGTGAATGTTTGAATGCTAATTTATTGTTTTTGAAAGTTTTTTTTTTTATGTAGACTAGTTTTAAAGTCTTTATTGGATTTGCTACAACATTGTTTCTGTTTTATGATTTTGGTTTTTTGGCAGCAAGATACATGGGATCATAGTTCCTGACCAGGAATAAAACTCATACCCCCTGCACTGGAAGGCAAATTGTTAACCACTGGACCATCAGGGAAGTCCTGCTAATTTACTCTTAATTTTTAAGAACAATCATGGTTTTGATCCGTGTTTCATAAAGATGTCTTTTTAATTTGAAAAAAAAAAGAAAAAGTATCATGGTTAATGCTCTAAGTACCATATTCTCTACTCAGTAATTCCACAATGGGTAGGAGCAAACATTGCTTGTAAGCAACAGAACCTCATCTCATTAGAAACTCCAAGAGTCTTTCTATACAGCATTGCAAAGAGCCACCAGAACTGGCCAAAGTTTGGCACCAAACTATGGATATAGCAGTTCACACTAGTAGTGAGAGCTCTGACATTTAACCTAAGAGGTAGTTTCCACTGGCCCAGTCCCCCTCTTTTACTCCTTAGCATAATGTTGTAAGTGGACCTAAGGTACCTTATAGTATGGTACATGAGTCGCTCAGTCATGTCCAAGTCTTTGCAACCCCATGGACTATAGCCTGCCAAGCTCCTCTGTCCATGAAATTCTCCAGGCAAGAATATTGGATTGGGTAGCCATTCCCTTTTCAAGGGGATCTTCCAGACCCAGGGATTAAGCCTGGGTCTCCTGCCTTGTAGGTGAATTTTTTTTTTACCATCTGAGCCACCAGGGAAGCCCAAGGCACCTTGGTTGGTCACAATGATTAGGTTCTTGACTGGCAGGTGTTAGAGGCTTTCACTTAGATGTCACCACCAGTTGATACAATGAACCAAGTCTCAGACAGTTCCTTCACATATACCTCTATTAGCAGGCATAAAACAATCACATGTCTGTTGTAGAGTTTGATGAAATCTCTGAGCTTCTAGAGACCTTTTAGTCTCTGCTGCATGTAAATGACAGCATTCTGGCAGTAGATTTCAGCTGGCCTTCTCGTGGATGACAAAACCCCCTAAAATGACTCAAAAAAAGATGGAGTCCTTCGGCGCTGACTGCCATCTCGGAGGCTGCTGGGTTCAACTGTTCATCCAGGGAGACGACTATGCAATAGTTTCAGTCAACTGGTGTGTCAACTCTGCTCACTTCACCCGTGAAACACACTTTACTATTACCCATTAAAGCAAACAGCATACCCTCTCGTGCTGACTGGAGATAAATACGGTTGAGACTCGAAACACTGTGCTCTCCACCCCTGAATCCATCAGAAGAGCTTCTGATTACTCTTTCCAATGTTATCTTAACCAAATACTCTATATTAACTAAGAAGAAACTACTCCTTAGTTTATGCTGGTTAAAATACTTCTTAAACATCTCTAGAGTGTGTTGTCTCAGGGTACTTTGAATATTAACCAATTACCCCTACTGATCCTACAGACTGCATCTCACATTAGAACACTCCATCTGGAGCCCACTCTTCCCTGAGAGATCATGTTGCCCCATCCCAGCCTCCTCGCCCACTTCTCAGGAAACCTGACTTGCTTTCCTGGCAGCTGCTTTCCTTCCAGAAGTGGCACTAGTGGTAAAGAATCCACCTGTCAGTGCTGGAGACACAGGAGATCCAGGTTGAATTCCTGAGTCAGGAAGATCCCTTGGAGAAGGAAAGGGCAACTCACTCAAGTGTTCTTGCCTGGGAAATTCCGTGGATGGAGGAGCCTGGTGGGCTCCAGTCCGCGGGTCACAATGAGTTAGACAGGACGGAGTACGCGCGCGCGAGCGCGCACACACACACACACACACACACACACACACACACACATCAATGATGGAATCATCCACCAGCCTCAAACCCAGAAGGAAGCACCCTGACTTCAAGATGTCAGTCTGCCCTATGTCGCATCCAGGGCTCTAAAACGCTTCCTGCCAGGGCACCTGTAAGCCCATCTTCTCAGGCAAACAAGGAGGCTCTGCTGCTCTGCACGCCCTTCTTGGGGTGGTCTGCACTTTCGTGAAGGGAGCTTGTTTTGGGCTGACATGCAGCTCTCACTGGGTCCCAGCCACCCTACACTCCAGGCTGTGGCTGGTAACCCCTGATTCTGAAGACTCTTTGTGGACACCTGGCCTCCTTCACTGAGTGAGGCCAGGAGGACATGAAGTCACTTATTGCTTCATTCATCATCCCCTTTCACCAGATGTTCACTGATAGGAAATGGGATGGAACTGGATTAAACATTTCATCCTGCTTACCTAGATCTTACCTGTCTGGCAAGGGAGACAACTGACTATTTCTTATAATAGGTGTAAGAAAGGCTGTGACAGGGCTCACCTCAAGAGCTTGTGGAGAACACAGGAGGGCCAACAACAAAGCTTGAGGTATCAGAGAAAACTTATTGGAAATACTAACCTCTTAAAAAAACACATGTGTAACACAAGGGACTTCTTTGGCAACCAGGGGACTTCGCCTTTCCCTGTAGGGGGTGTGGGTTCGATCCCTGGGCAGGGTGCTTAAGGTCCCACATGCCTCGTGGACAAAAAACCAAAGTATGAAAAGCAGAAACAATATTTTAACAAATTCAATAAAGACTTTAGAAATGGTCCACATCAAAAAAAAAAAAAAAATGCTTAAAAAAAAAGTACAAAAGTCCAGAGGGGAGTGGAAGCTGGGAGGGCAGGATGGTGGGTCTGTGGACTGGGAATGCCAAGAACGGGCAGGTCTTTGAAGAGCCTTGATGTCAAGCTGGGGTGTCTGGACTGGGTGGTGAGGAGCAAAGCTCAGGGGCATAGTTTTTCTCTGAATGAGAGGTGCAGGCTTCTGGCTGCCTCAGAAACTTGTCTCGAGCCCTAGCACAAAGAGAACACGGGGAGTAGATGTGAACTGACACTGCCCTCTACTGCTGGGTGGTCAGGGCACCCCTTCCCACTTTCATCAAGCCTGAGCGGCCCTGGTAGTGGGGGCAACCAGCTCGTTGGCATGGAAATAAAGAAATACAACTCTACCAGACTGAGACGGTCCCTTCTCAGGGTGGAAGCGAAATTGGAATTCTGAAGACTCTCTAGTCATTTGTCTCAATACAATGGATTTCTTCTTGTTATATTATACCAAGTCCCAGACTCCAGAAACAGAAACCCAAGCTGCCATTGCCCATTCACATGCACGACTGGTATTTTGGCCTTGTCGGAAGGCACACCAGCTCATGTTTACTTAGCTGCTTGCATTTAATGACAACATAACACAACTGAGAAAAGTCACCCTATGGAAAAATCTGTTTTCCTTCTGTTCTGAAAAGAAAAATCCCACCACATCGGAGAGAACAGACATGTCCGGCATTCACAGATAGACGAAGACTCTCAAAGAGAGATCTGCCCCCTTCTGTTTACCTATAGGCCAACTGGGGATTGGGAATATTTCCAGAGAAAAACTTCATACCTTACTCACTCACATTCCCATGTCTCATAATTAGCTGAGTCCTAATTATTCCCTGTATTGTCTCTGGCACATTCCTTTTGTGAGACAATGGTGGGTAAGACAATGGTGCTTAATTCAAACACAGGGCCAATCTAAATGAGAAACTGGTAGAGGGCTCACAGGACGATTGCATTATTCATGAAAAGACATCAGAACAATTGGAGGGTAACATTAGATTTTAAATCACAGTGGCAATTACAAGACAATTATCCCAAATGGTGTAATTGCCACAGCTACAGGGTGAGTGGCAGAACCTACACAGCGTTCGTGCCACTTTCTTTTAATACCATGATGGAGACTGGTTTGTTTATTGTAAGAGAAAATTCTCCGGAAGGAAACGTTTGTATTCCCTCCTTTTGTGCCCAGTAGAGCTGGCAACCAGAGCCTAAGTGGAAAATGGAACCAGAGGACCCCCTCAAGTCTTTCAGGCACCTTGCCTTGCCTACTCCAAAACATGCAGCGCTCAGCTCCTCTACCTTGTCCTAGAACTTCAATCCAAGTATAGAACCTGTGTTCCACTCTTTCTAGATGACATCCCTCAATTGAGGACTCCCCATATGCAGCAGTGGGAAGTCACTTGTTTGCCAGGCAGCAAACTGGGGTTTACTCCCTGTCCCAATTCTTATTGACACCACAGCTTAGTTGGCTCAGACAGTAAAGAATTGGCCTGCAATGCAGGAGACCCAGGTTCGGTCCCTGGGTCTAGAAGACCCCTAAAGAAGATGGCTACTCACTCCAGTATTCTTGCCGAAAAATTCCATGGACAGAGGAGCCTGGTGGGCTACAGTTCATGGGTGGCCAAAGTCAGACATGACTGAGTTATTAACACTTTCCCTTTCATTATAAAAGCAACTACCATGTACTGAGTACATACAATGTGCAACATGTTTCTCACATCTTTTTTTTATTTATACTGAGGTAAAGCTGATTTACAATGCTGTGTTCAGTTCAGTTGTGCAACAAAGTGATATATATATAATATATATATAATATGTATATTATATATACACACACACACATACAAATATATTCTTTTTCAGATGCACACATACAAATATATTCTTTTTCAGATTCTTTTTCATTATAGGTTATTATAAGATATAGTATATAGTTTTCTGTGTTACGCAGTAGGTCATTGTTATTTATGTGTAGCAGCACTATTTACAATAGCCAAGATATGGAAGCTATTTAAGTGTCCATTGATGGAAGAATGGAATATTACTCAGCCATGCAAAAGGATGAAATAAAGCCATTTGCAGCAATATGGACCTGGAGATTATCATCCTAAATGAAGTAAAACAGAGAAAGACAAATATGGTATGACATGGCTTATATGTAGAATCTAAAAAAAAATTACAAATGAACTTATTTATAAAACAGACAGACTCACAGACATAGAAAACAAACTTATGGTTACCAAAGGGAGAAGAAGGGGTAAATTAGGAGTTTGGAATTAACAGATATACACTGCCACGTATCTTTTCTTATTTAACTTAACCTCAGAGGTTCTTGGTTTTCTTTGCATTATTTACTCAACAAGTGTTTCTCCATCTAGTCTCTTCTTTTTAACTGGGATCTGTTTTAAGAGCCTGGGTTGCATCAGTGACAAAACAGAACCTTGCTTTCTTGGAGCTTACCTCATGAGAGTTATTTTGCACAACCTTGGAAACACAATACGCTGTCTGAAGCACAGGCAGAACCAAATGTAGATTGGTTGTCAAACACTCTCCACCTCTTTCCTAATCTCCTTTCTTTCCTTTCCCTTCATTTTCTCTGTCCTTTCCTTCTAGGCTGAATTTGCTGCAGAACTCTGAGTCTTTTCAAACCAACTCAACAAATACTCCTTAAACATCTGTTAATTTGATAAGATCTAGCAATATTTAAAATGAATTTATCTTTTGATGTCATAATTTCACTATTAGATCTTTATCATATAATATTCTTGCATAGGAGTGCTAAAATATATTCAATGATACACATTGCTGTGTTGTTTGTGACAGTTCCAAACTGGAAACTGTCAGGCAAGTGTATACTCCTTGGTTTTGTCTCATCACAACAAAGATTTGGAGCGATGGACATTAAAGCCCTCGGCGGGTCACAGCTCTCGGCTCTTGGACAGACCATGTTATAGCTCTTAGACAAATCAGTGTTACAGCTCTGTTTTATTTAGATAATAGCATGAGAATACATCCTCGAAGCATGAGGGCATGCTGACCCAAAGACGCAAAGAGAAGAGAGTGGGGGAGCATGCCAGCGCACGGGAGAGAGAGAGAGCGCTCGAGAGAACGCTTTGGCTCCTCTTTTTATATGTTTTTTTCTTCCCCCTGGGCCTGCCCTATGCAAATTGGGCTTAGCCAGGAGTGCTGTTCTACCTGAAGTTCTCACTCGGGTCCTTGGACCTTCCTTTGACTTTCCTTTGTTCCATTTTTGCGAGCTTTTCCCTTCCTTGTCTTTTAGCCACCACCATTTTGGACTCCTGTTTCCTATTCTAACTGCCTAACAAAACAATGAAAAATATCCATCAATAAGGGAACTGTTAAATAAATTATGGTGCATCCATGTAGCAGGATATTATGCAGCTGCTAGAAGAATGTACTGATTATAGGAAGATGTCCAGGGACTCCCTTGAAGTGAAAAGGGCATGTTTCAGAACAGTGTGTACAGTCGGGTCCCGAATTTGTAAAACAAATTTCACACATTTACATTTCATTATTTAAAAGACCAGAAGGATATGAATCAAATTATTATAGGGAGGTGCCTCTAGGGAGTAAGTTGAAAGTAAGAAAGATTTTACCTTTCTTCTTCACTTGTTTTCTGATTTAAAATCTGTGTAGATTACTTTTTAGTTAAAATAAAAACACATGAAGAATATGGATTATCTTCCCAGCCCTGAGCACTGGATAATCAGAGATGACTAAGAGGGTATGGATTTCTGCCCTGGAGGAGGTTAACATTATGTGTCAACTTGGGTGGGCTATGGTGCCCAAATATTTGGTCAAATATTATTTATTATGTTTGGTTAAACATTATTTTGGTCAAAGGGTATTCTCTGAAGCTGTTCCTTTTTTATGAGATTAATATTTAAATCAGTGGGCTTTGAGTTAAGCAGATTATCCTCCATAATATGGGTGCCTCGAATCAGTTGAAGACATTAAGAGACAAAGACCGATCTTCCCAGGTGGCCTCGTGATAAAGAACCCGTCCATCAACACAGGAGATGCAAGAGATGTGGGTTTGATCCCTGGGTTGGGAAGATTCCCTGGAGGAGGAAGTGGTGACCCACTCCAGTATTCTTCCCTGGAGAAACCCATGGACAGAAGAACCTGTCAGGCTACTCTGTCCAAGGAGTTTCAAAAGAGTCAGACACAACTGAAGGGACTTAGCACCCTAACCAAGTGAAGACATTAACAGAACAAAGACTGACTCTCCCACAGCAAGAAGGAATTCTGCTAGCAGACTGCCTCTGGACTTGAACTTTAACCCCTGAGTCTCCAAACTGCTTGTCTACCCCATCACGTTTTGGACCAACTAAATCACCATGATCACATGAGTCAGTTCCTTAAAATAAATCTCTCTATACCTCCTGTGGTTCTGTTTTCTGGATAACCCTAATACAAGGAGAATATGGTTTAGTGAATTAATGACTCTCCTTGGGGAGGGCTGGATCCTCCAGGCAGTCGTTGAGGCTAAACATGTAGTCAGCCTGAATACCAAGGGGTAACTTGGGTCGGGGGCTAGAGCTCCATAATTGTCAGTCACCCCAAATAAATGTGAAATCTATGAGTGTGCTTGGCCTACAAAAGTAGCTTTCAGAATTGTGGTGACTTCCTCTGGAAAACAAGGCATGACACGTTCGAAAGCACCACACCTGTTCCTCATGACCATAAGGTCCCCAGGCTTGGGTCTTGAGGTCTCCCAAGGCCTCGGGGAAGCATCCATCTCACCAAGGAGGCTCATTCTCAAACACAAGACCCTCCCGCCCCAGGGGACAGGCCCACAATCCCCACGTCCAGAGGGAAGAAGGCTTCCTTCTTTCTGACACCAGCCTCAGAAGATTTGAGACTCTTCTCATGGCCTTCTCTCCTCAGCTTTCCCAGCTTGGGAGCTCCATCTTCCACGAATTCATCCATGACCCTCAAATATAAAGAGGGGAAATTATTAACACTTAATTACGATTAAGTAGAAGCAAGAAAAATGCTTAAATATACAGAGTGAAAAAATAGAATCTGAAATGATGTCTATACTGTGATTATAATTATGAAACATTTATGCAAATGAATGAAAGACTGCAAAGTATCATAGAAAATACAAACAGAAATTGTTAAGGAAGTGAAAGTGTGGTGAGTTCTCCTCTCTTGCAATAAAAGCTTATTTCATATTGCTATTGTTGCTTGTCAGTCAAAATGAAATAACTGTTGTTTTGCCTGAGGAGGGCAGGGTTGGGTTATCTCTACTGGGCTTGTTTCTTACCTCTAGATCTCCTGGAACAGAAACTAGAATCTTAGCATGTGCCAAACATCTGTCGTGTTTGTACCTATAAGCAGCATCTCATTTAACCACCACCCTAACTCTGTATGGAGAAGGAAGTGGCAACCACTCCAGTACTCTTGCCTGGAAAATCCCATGGACAGAGGAGTTTGGCAGGCTACAGTGCATGGGGTCACAAAGAGTCAGACAGGACTGATTGACTGAACACACATGCTAATTCTGTAAGGTAGATATCATTTTGTAACACCAGATTTCAAAATCCATGTGTCAGCTGGGTTGGTTCCTTTTGGAGTTTCTGAGGGCAAATCTACTGAGTCTCTCTCCTAGTTTCTAGTGGTTGACAACATTCCTTGGTGTCCTCTGGCTTGTGTTCATGCCTCTTCAATTGCTGTCCCTGTATTTATATGGCATTCTCCGTGTGTGTGTGTGTGTGTGTCTTCATGTATCTTATCTTCTTAAGAGGAATATAGCCATACTGGCCTACAGGCCACCCTAATCCCGTGTGACCTCATTTTAACTTGCTTACATCTGCAGTGACCTTATTTCCAAATAAGATCATGTTCACAGGCACCAAGGGCTAGGACTTCAACATCTTTCCAGAAGACAAAATTCAACCCACAACCACGGATGTCAAACCCAGGTCTCTGTGCAACCAAAGCTACGTTCTGTGGTGGGACACTCAGAAATCTTGATAGAACAATTGGAGATTTTTATTGGTACAAAATGAGGCAACACAAAACAGAGTATCATTGTAATCATCTTGAAAATGCATGCTGGATAAATGGTGTATTAATAAAAAGCATCACAAATACCCTAGGAAATATTTAAATAAGCAATGACCAAAATAATGTAAAAAATGGACAATTTAAACACAGTAGGTTGTAGCACATCTTCTGTGAATGCTGGGTTCATAAAAAGTAAATTTTTTTAAAAGTGAATTTAATTTTTAACTGATACTAAACTGATGACTAAAAGCTGTTGACAACATCTTCCTGTTAAGGAAAGCAAGTTTAATTTTGTGGTAAGTAAATATAACCACCATTATATATAAGAATAATTTATTCATCCCTTTTGTCCCAGGGCAAATCATGAAATAGATTTACACACTTACACAATAATTACAAAGAGAGCAACATGGGCAACTTAGTGTTAGAGAAGATGAGAGTCAATTGTAATTTGTACATTTTTCTCTCAAGTATTTTTCAGCTCTGACAATCATTTCCATGATTTAGATTCAATCACTTGATCCTAATTTTTGCTGGAAAATCAAAATCAAAAGAAATAATTTAATTTACTGACTGCACTGTATGAACATTGCTCTTTACATTATCTAAATTCAAAATCTCTGTCACAAGACAGGAAAATTAAATTTTCTCATTGTTAAAAGTGATCAGAATAATTCAGCAGAATGCCTCCAGGTTATGGTTTCTCTAATTACCTTGTATCCTGAATTCTTAATTAATTATATTCTGAGACATGAAAAAGTCCCTTTGTGCTCAGAGCCCATCCTGAGCCTTTTTCCATGCTAGGTGAATTATTTACACAGTAAATCTTATCACTGCATTTCAGTTTTGTGCCTGAAGTTGCTGCCCTTTTGGTCATTTTAATATCATTCCTCTCAGAGTCAATTTCCTACCATTTAGAACAAGCATCCAGACCGTTAGCCCCCACTATACACCAAGATCTTGTCACCTGTCACTGAATTCCTTTGTGATCTAGTTAAATGACATTTTTTTTTTTCTGGGTCACAGGAATGACACAGCCTTAAAATCTCTGCCTGGAGAAGGAGCTCCTGAAATTGGTCAGGGACTTGGCTTCATCAGAAAGTGACTGGTCAAGATAGAGGATGAGCCTCCACCCAGATGGGCAACCACCTCAAAGCCCTGTACCTCCTATCTGTGCAAAACACATTTATTTAAATAAGATGGTGGATAATTCTCCAAAGAGTTTTCCTGCAAAGCTAGACTCCAGAGAACACCTGAGCTTTAAACTTAAAGGATTTTTCTTTTGTTGTTGATAGCTTTAATCATTATGAACTGAACTGTTCCTCCAGCAGCCGCTAGTTGGAGCTCTTGGAAATGATGAGAGCTGCTTCTATACAAAGGGACCTGGATGAAAATTAGGAAAAATCGTATGTGGCTACGATTTGAGTGCTTCGTATTTGTCACTATTTGTATGCATTATATCATTGTCTTCCTGTAAGCTGCCTGTCTTACAGATGAAGCAACTGAAGTGCAGAGTGATTAAGTAACTCACCCAAGTTCACACAGCTGGTACGTATCAGAGTCTAAATCAAAGGTCCAGCCAAGCTTCCCAGACATTCGTGTACAGATGTACGTATCACCTGGAGAACTTGTTAACAAGCAGATTCTGATTCAGTGGTGCCTGGATTCTGTGTTTCTAGCAGACTCCCTGGTGAGGTCAATCCTGCTGGTCCCTGGACCACTGTCTGAGGAACAGGATGCATGCGTGCTAAGTGGCATCAGTCATGAATGACTCTGCGCAACCCCATGGGTTGTAGCCCACCAGGCTCCTCTGTCCATGGGATTCTCCAGGCAGCAATACTGGAATGAGTTGCCATGCCCTCCTGCAGGGGATCTTCCTGTCCCAGGGATCGCACCTGCGTCTTCTGTATTGCCGGCAGATTCTTTACTGCTGAGCCACTGGGGAAGCCCAAGGAGCAGGGTGGTAGAGCCTAACTTCACAGCCTCTAAGGCAACTATCATAGTTTAGTTTCTGTCAATGGCACTTTTTTGTTTCCAACTGATGAAAGCTCATATGAAAATCCATGTTTCAAGGCTTCCTTTGAGCTTTTCTACATCGCAGATATAAACAATCTCAAAGTTAAAGTTTGTGGAATCACAATGGCTCAGATGTGGCCTAATGTTATGAGAACCTCAGCATCCAAACTCTATAGAATCTGCTTACATTTTTCTTGCTAAAATCTGTCTTGCCTGGACCCTCCTGTTGGAACATACAACCTGGGGGCCGGGCATTTAGCATTTCAGTGAGAATGAGTTCTCGGTGGTTCTGCTAGTCAGCTGTCTGGCCTTCCTCAGAGAGCCCTGCCCTGGACAGGCAGAGAAGAGTGGCACACATGACAGCGTTTATAGATGATATCAACACTTGATGGGTCGGTTCTCATGGCGGCAGCAAGTTTGTTTGCTCAGTTGCCAGGTTGTGTCTGACTCTTTGCGACCCCATGGACTGCACTCCAGGCTTCCCTGTCCCTCATCATCTCCCAGAGTTTGTCCAAGTTGATGTCCATTGCATCAGTGATGCCATCCAATCATCTCATCCTCTGTCGTCCCTTTCTCCTCCTGCCTTCAGTCTTTCCCAGCATCAGGGTCTTTTCCAATGAGTTGGCTGTTTGAATCAGGTGGCCAAAGTATTAGAGCTTCAGCTTCAGCATCAGCAGTTGCCATAGCAGTGCCTAACCTGGATCTCCTGAGGATCTAGAGCAGCAGTATGGCTTCTGGAAGAGAGGCCAGCTCTATGCACTTGGTGGAGAGAGTAAGTTATAAGTTGCTGCATGTTGGGTGTTACTGTTGGTGGGATGGGGCTTCCCAGGTGGCGCTAGTGGTAAAGAACTCACCTGCCAGTGCAGGAGACATAAGAGACACAGGTTCAGTCCCTGGGTTGGGAAGATCCCACGGCAACCCACTCCAGTATTCTGGCCTGGAAAATCCCATGGACAGAGGAGTCTGGTAGGCTACAGTCCATAGGGTCTCAAAGAGTTGGACATGACTGAAGCAACTTAGCATGCATGCATTGGTGGGATTATTATTTGATGAAACCATTTTGAAAGCAATTAAAATGGGAGAAAGGTTCAGACTTAAAAGTGGAGGTATTCTTTGATTTAAAAATTCTGCTTGCAGAAATCCATCCTTTGGGAATCCTAACATGTGTGCATATTTATACAAGAATATTCATGGGAGTCTTGTCTGTAATATCCAAACATTAAAGCAGTCAGTCTAGAAGGGCATGATTGATTTATATGTGAAATCTAAAAAACACAAGGAATGAATGAATATAACAAAATAGAAACACATTCACAGATATAGAGAACAAACTAGTAGGGAGAGGGAGGGAGAGAGGGGCAAGGTAGGGGTGTGGAGTTAAGAGATAAAACTACTCTGCGTAAAATAGATGAGCAACGAGGGTATATTGACAGCACAGGGAAACATAGCAATTATTTTGTGAGCAACTTTAAATGGAGTATCATCCTTAAAAGTACTGAGTCACTATGTTGCACACCTGAAACTAATATAATTTTATAAATCAACCAATTTCAGTTTAAAAAGAAGGGCATGATTACATAAAATTATGAAATAATCATGACATGGGAAACAATGTCATTAAGCAGAATATAGCATGGAGCTGTGAAGATGTCTAAGACAGAGGGTTAAGAGAACACAGTAAGTTTCAGTACAGTTTAGAATCCCATTCATTATGTGACTCTCATCTACATATGTTATATTTGTGCTGTGTGTGCTAAGTCACTTCAGTCGTGTCCGACTCTTTGCAATGCTATGGCTGTAGCCCTCCAGTCTCCTCTGTCCATGGGATTCTCCAGGCAAGAATCCTGGAGTGGGTTGC
Source organism: Giraffa tippelskirchi (assembly GCF_054371585.1). Taxonomy (NCBI): domain Eukaryota; kingdom Metazoa; phylum Chordata; class Mammalia; order Artiodactyla; family Giraffidae; genus Giraffa; species Giraffa tippelskirchi. The sequence goes on along the minus strand of NC_137284.1, from coordinate 45,261,259 downwards.
CGTGCCCTCCTCCAGGGGATCTTCCCAACCCAGGGATCACACTTGTGTCTCTTTTGTATCCTGCATTGGCAGGCAGGTTCTTTACCACTAGCGCCACCTGTACAGAAAGTAGCCATTATCTGAACCCCTCACTGTTAGGAGGTTGAATGGGGAAGCAGAAGTATCCACACTAAGAAAATATTCACCAACGAACTGAAAATTTGTAAAAATAGTGTCTACTCCAGCATCTCTTCCTGCTTTCTCCTGGAGTCAAGGTCTGTGCCGATCTGGCTCTAGCTGATCAAGGGCTCTGCATACTGAGTGTCAGTTCAATGCAACTTGCTACCAAAAGAAAAGGCACATCTGGAAAAAATGGATGGAAGGCAGGATTTCAGAAAGCCTGGGAAAGTGACATGGAAGGAGAGATATTTGACTCTTGTGGAATCCAGTAGACCAATGGGGAACTTGAAGATCAGAAAACGTCTAAAAGGGAAATCATTACAAAAGGTCACCAAAAAAGCACTTAATAGAGAATAATTTGAATATAAAAAGTTTAAAAAATGTCCCCTACATTTTTAAAGAAATGATCCTGTTTGTTTTGGAGGTCAAGGTGGTGAGGGACCATCAGTTGAAAAGTTCAGGGGATAGAGAGGTTCAAGAGGAAGGGGACATGTGTATATCTATGGCTGATTCATGCTGATGTATGGCAGAAACCAACACAATATTGTAAGGCAATTATCCTTCAATTAAAAATAAATAAATTGAAAAAAAGAAAAAATGTGCTTTGTTTTGGATGCCTTTATATTATGTCTGTCTTTGTGTGGAAAGCACTTATCTACTACTTGGGGCAATAGTTTTAAAAATTCCAAAAAGTGTATTCATAAAGATTCTCCTTTAAAAATATTAATCTATGTAGACAATGTCCTAAAATCATATACTCTGATAAACAAATGATCAGTTTTAGAGACATGTATAAGCATTCTATGAGCCCTTCTTTTGCCTGGCTTCACTTTTCTCATTTTTGTGATGAACCTGCACTGGTTTGGAAGTAAGAAAAAGGAAAAGATAAAGAGAAGAGTAAAGGAAGCAGGAAAGGAAGGAAGGAAGAAGAAAAGGCAGTACAAAAATTAAAGGGACATGAAAAAATGTTTTAGATAGAGTTTTCTACTTTTAATCCCCTTATTCTTGCTTGATCTGTTAGGCTGCTTTAATTTTGAGGCCAACTTGTTCCAAGTTATCATTATTGTTAATTATTTAGGTTGTTCCAAATCTTCTTTATTAAGAACGGTACAGAACAAGCATAAGTGGCTGAAAAGTAATTGAAAAGTAAAAGAATGGAGAGAAAAATGGAAGAAGTTTGAGAAATGAGCCAAAGAGCTTCAAGATGAATATCTAGGTTGGGAAACTGCCCTGCTGTGCAGCAGAAGAGAACTAGTGCCCACAGATGAGAATGTTTACGTAAATCACCGCTGAACAGTATTATCTGCTGACCAGCTTGGTTTCACCCAGGTGTTTTGGCAGAAGTGTTTTGTTTGGATCTTCTGTTCACACAGAGAAGGGCAGGTAGAGGTTTGAGGAGCTGTAGGCCACACGGAGGGTCCAGTGGAAATTGAAGCTGTTAATTGGTAGGAGCTTGGACAAACAGGAGGGCATAAATCTGACAGAAACCTCAGAGGGTCTGTGCAGAGACTCATAGGCCAGGCACTGTCCTCTGAGAGCCCTGCTCATGTCAGCGTTTGACTTGTGTTTGGAACAGTGAATTTAAGGGGGAGTTCCCACTATTTTAGCATCATTAATGCTGAACACTTACATTTCTTCTGGGAGTCTGGATTTTTGGTACATCCCAGGCCAGAGGTGCTGATAAGACCAGCCTTCAGTGAAACCCTGGATGCTGAATGTCTGTTGAGCTCCCCCCTGGTTGACTATTTTATAGCCATGAGTAGAACTCTTGTGCTGAGTCTCCAGTTATCTTAGGGAATCATTGAACTCAGGTGTGCCTTGGGGACCCCTGACCCAGACAAATAAAGTGGCCTTTCCACAGAAATCTGTTTCCAAGCTAAGAACCAGTCCCATTATTTCAAAGGAACAGCAGAGAATGGAGAATGACATTAAAAAAAATCTCTTTCTTTTCCTCTTTCCCCAGCCAGACCAATGTTATTTCTTAATTGACATCTCTGGGTGGCCCTACCATTTTGGAGGTAAGGATGGAGATTTAAACACATTTTCTTTCTGCTAATGGTGGCCACAGGAGAGTCATGAACACGAATATTTTCTTGGTGCTCAATTCATGAGCGCATCTCTGTGTTGTTGGATTGAAAGGCAGGAGACTCGAGCATTCTCAGTGACTCCCTCTCTTGACATCTTTCTTACTGCAGTTACCAAATTCACCAAAATGAGGAAGGATTTAAGATCAAGGGAATTTAGTTGGAGATGTCATTGATTAATTTTTCAATCAAAAATGTCTGATGAGGGTCAGTACTGTACTGTGTGTGCGTGCTAAGTTGCTTCAGTCGTGTCTGACTCTTCACGACCCCATGGCTTCTCTGTCCTCGTGATTCTCCAGGCAAGAATACTGCAGTGGGTCCCACTTCCTCCTCCAGGGATCGAACCCTCATCTAGTATGTCTTCTGCAATGGCAAGTGGCTGCTTTACCACTAGCACCATCTGGGAAGCCCAGTATTGTACTGGGCACCCAGGAAATAAAGACAGTAAAGACTCAACTCTGCCCTCAGGCAGCTTCTGGTCTAGAGGGGGAGCCAGGGCTCTACTGACATTGGCTCACAGTGGGTTTCCATAGCCCAGGAATTTGTGAGCTGGTTCACATTATCCTGGTGGTCTGAAGCCAGAACACCATGATACAAGTGTTTATACTGAAACCGAGCAGGACCCTGCCGGGCTCCTGGGCATGGAAGCCTCTCTGTGTCCCCTGTTCCTAGTTTGTAGGGAATAGGTTTTAGCCTCCACGGCCTTCCCTGAGTTCCAAAGGGCAGGTACAGTTATTAATCTGGCAAGGGAAGGGATGTAGCTACAAAGGAGTAGCAGTCAAGAAGTAATAGTGTAGCCCTGGGGCAGGATCCTGGTTCCACCTGAAGGGATGAACACACTGTCTCTGAGCTCTTCTGTAGAACTAAAACCCCGAAGGAATGGAAGATGCTAACTACTTGATGAAGCATTCTTCATTCCAGAGAGAAGGTCACAGATGGATAACTTGGGAATCACAGAAGCTCATCAATAGACCACCTGAGACCAGATTGAAGGAGGGCAGGCCCTGAACACACTCTGACCCTTATCAGCAACCCTATCTTTGAGCCACTGCTCTAAAACTCCTCACCAAATCCAAGACACACAATTTTGAGGGCATAAACCCTCTGCGATCTTTGCCTGGCAAAGCAATAAAGCTATTTTTTTCTACTTCACCCAAAACTGTGTCTCTGATTCAGCACCAGTGCCCAGAGGCTAGGTTTTTGGCCTCTAGAAGTTTTTGACGATGGAAGTGGGCAAAGCTAGCAAATTGGTGTGCCCCCACTTTTATCTGATTGTTTATCTGGCTACCAGTGCACAGATGTGTTAGGGGAAGCACACTGACTGAAACCGCCCACCCTGGCAGGCACCATAGTAACGATTTGCATGAGCTGTTTTACAACAGGAGGTTCTGGTAAGGAACCAGGAACTAATAAGCCACCACCAAACAGAAGAGTTCAGGAAAGGTCAGAAGGAGGTACCACGTGTCCAACCACCTCCCAGAATCCTTCTCGCTGGCATCCATCTTGGCTGAGTGATGCCTGCACCACCAGGAAAGACTCTGAGTCAGAACAATTGGCTAAATACAACCCAGAAACTAATAATAATATCCTGGACTGCAAGCCACGTGGCAGAGCACTCCTCCCGGGTTCCCTCACCCTCCTGCTCTCAGCCGGGGTGCCCCTTCCCAATAAAACCTCTTGCTTCGTCAACACGTGTGTCTCCTCGGACAATTTATTTCCGAGTGTTATACAAGACCCACTTTGGGGCCCTGGAAGGGGTCCCCCTTCCTGCAACGGATGTCCAGAGGATCGCAGTCCACCTAACTCTGCCCATTCGGTCAGGGCAGACTGAAAGCCCAGCCAGGGGAGCGTGGCACTGGCTCCAGCGTCCTGGGCGGGGGGGGGGCCGGCGGAGCTGGGCTGCTGGTGTGGGTAGGGCCAGCCTGCTGCTGCCGCTCAGACAGGGATGCTCTCACTGCAGGCCTGGCCCTCCAGCACCGAAGCGGGGTGGAGACTGTCCCTCCCCTTTTGTAGTCCCTTCTGGTCTCAAGTTAATTTCCTGTAATGTCACTTCTTCAGAAGATCAATTTGGCCCTCCTCCTCAACTTCTCTTGTATATATTTTGACTTTTCGTATGTATACAAAATTGTCTAGAGCTCTGCTTTTTGGAGGAAAATTCAAGTGCTAATTGTGCCCCCAATTTTTGGATTCATTTAGAAAGAGGTTTGCTGGTAAAGCTGCCTAGAATGCATGGGGATGTATTTACGAAAGATTTCTGCAGAGATGCGGCTCAATGATCCAGCACTGCTTTCATTCCCATCAGGAAAAAAACCTACAGGCGATGGTGCCCAGTAAGAAGCTACATCAAATTTCAATGTAGGTGCACACCAGAGCCCATGGAAGTCTTTATGGCAGAAAGAAGTTTCTGAGAAAACTACTATCCCCACAAATATAATTGCCACCTAAGCAATTAACTGAAGACAAATGAAAGGCAACACTTAAAAAAAGTCAACACGATTTATAGTTTCATTTTTTTCTTTTTACTTGAAAATTTGTTTTAACCATCAAATTTTGGCAGTTACAAACCTGTACACTGTTGGGGTTTTTGTGGGGGTTTTTTTTGTCATCTTTTTTTGTTTTTCTTTGATTTTTTAGAAAAAGAACACAAGACTGAATACTGCCAACAGCATTATATGCAGAAACAATTCATTTCCATAAGGGACAGGATCCACTTTAAGTGTTAGCTTTCCCTTTGCATAAGGTTTGGTGTGTGATGTGTGCGCAAGTTGAGGTGAGTGTATGTGAGTGTGAAGAAATGATGTACTTCATCCTGAATCTGAAATGGCATACAAATCAGGTACTTAGTAACTGGGCAAAATACACTCAATTTTTAAAATGTCAATAAAAACATTTTCTTGGAAACAGAGAAAGTTAAATGAAAACAGTAGAACCAAAGAAAGGCTACAGTACATTTGGAAATGATTCAAAAACATCATTTTCAAATCTAAAATGCTTTATGTGTGTGTGTGCAGTTACCTCAATAGTTTGCAGACCAACAGCATGGGTGACTTAGAATTATATTCGACCCCCCAAATTAAAGAATCCTGATAGGCATCAAATACAGTATATCTACAAAAGCCTGGAAAATTGAAACCATTATATACAATTTTATAAACATTTTAACACTGAAACATACATCTTTTACAAACCAGCCTGTTTGTAACAGGTAAATTTACATAACAATCTCTCTGATACAGTGCTTAAAACGAACTGCTTCCATTTCTGAACACATCTGAACGCATTTGTCACTTCCCGAAATGCAGTAGTATGGGCTCATAAAATTGTTCAATAGTAGCAATTCAGGTATTTGTTTGCCAGAAGGGTACTACAGTACATATTGGTGGGTCCAAACACACTCCAAACGACTCTACGATTCTCGAGTGCATTCTAAACACTGGAAGAGACTAATTATGGCCTTTGTGTAATATTACATATTTGTAATTATTGCTTTTCATTATTACATAAGGAAAGAAAATATTATTCTTTTCCTATCTCTTAGCCAGCCGGCTAAATATTAACTGATGCCAAATCCACATATGGCAACTTTAAACCCTAGAATTATACAACCAGAAGCTTAAAGACATTGTGGATTTCCACCAGAATAATGTGCAGTTGACGCTGCAGGACAAACCCCAGCAAAAACACAGAACCCGCCTTCTCACAGACCACACAAAATGATGACGCTAAAGAAATGCCTCTTCACATCTCCATTTCTCATGATTGGAAGCTAAAAACAAAAAACATAAAACCTAACCACTTTAGCAATATCTGTGCACTGGGAGGGCAGCAGAGAGGAGAGACCAGACAATTATCTGGACAACCCATGCCAAAGGAACACAAGAGCTCCCCGAATTACCTCCCATGGAGGTGTTCCCTGGGTCCTAAAGGATTTATTTTGGTTATCTCTTGTCTCCCTGATGCTGACCATGTAGACTCAAGCATCAGCAGGGGCAGCGGGTGGGATGGGGGTGGGAAGTAAACAGGAATTGGCTGACAGTGTTTTCCTTGCTTTCTTTCCCCAGGCTCTGCTACTGATTCCCAAGAGTGGTTCCAGGTAAGTTACAGGAATGTATCAATTCTCTTTCTAGGTTTTCACCCCGATTGTCTGATAGGATAAATCTTACATGCATGGACTTGACTTGTTCATATCACTAAGTCTTCTACAATGGCATTTCATGAACTGGCAGGATAGGAATACATGGAAAGTTGGCATGGAATGAAACTCAGTAACAAAATCCTCATAGAAGAAAGCAAATAAATTAAACACCTACCTTATTTATCTTTTACAGCCCCATAGCTTCTGCTGACTATATGACAAACATCACTAGTCCAGCTACTCTCAACCTAATCAGAATGTGTGTGATACAAGTAAAGTGCCTACAACAGGCTATGGAAAATGGCTTCTAGAGGTAGCACATACATGTTAGGAAAACATGCATGGGAAAGACACTAATTGGCTTAAATCTTTCCCATGTGGTTCACCAGGGTGAATGGGGTAGGAATAAATACCAGATCTGGGAGGAAAGAAGAAAGAAAAACAAATGGCCCCAGTAGGTAATATAATCAGAGTTTTACTGTACTTACTGATCAGTTTGAGTTCCATTTTACAATTATCATTCCATCCTCATTTTAGAAAACATTCATTTGGTGAAAGCATTGATAGATGTCCAAAGAAATGTATGAATTCTGTAACTGCACCTTTCCTATGGGGGCTGCAAAAAAAATCTAAGATCATGAGGCTTCCAGAGAAATACTCTCCATGAGTTCTCTCTTCTAGTATATTCCAAAGCAGGAATGGGGTGAAATCAAAAGCTCTAGCAGAAGCAGGCAGATACCATGCCCTAGGCAGTTAAGTGGTGAATAATAGTAATAGAAAGAATACTGGTCAAACAGATGAGTTCTAGTTCTTGTTCAGCTACTTAACTTCCTGTGTGAGCTTGGGTGAGTCGCTTCCCCTCTCTGGGTATGTTTCCTCTTTTATAAAATAAGGAGATTGGATAAGCAGATCTTAAGGACCCTTCCAGCTCTTGAATCATTGGTCACCCCACCTAGTTCCATCTTGGCCTGGCTGCAAACCATTTCAGAATCTACAGGAAGAGCTAATTATCCAAAAAGTGATAAGATATCATGTATTTAAAGGTAATTGATCAAAACATAACACATGCTTTTCTGGTATACATTTAGCTGCAGAGCTACTCTGCAGAAAACCAGGGGAAGATATTCTGAAGAAAAAGGTATTTTATATAAGTCAGAGTCAAGAGTGGGCACAATTTTCTTGGGTGACTTCACAACAGCATTAGGATCTATTTATTCCTTCATTACTGGGTTCCAAGGGCACTCTGCCTGGAGGGTATGCTGTGCAAGCAGGAGTGATTCATTGGCATTAATCTCCTTCTAATATTTCCTGGGGCAAGAAATGAATTGTTGGTTTTACTTTGATTGTTTTTTATGCCACTGCATTAGAGAAAGTGTAGCAGAGATTCTATTCTAGACCATTAGGTTGTCATTTTCTCTGTGACTCTTGTAAATGGGTTTCTTACATAAGAAAAATACCAAAGATTTCATTCTCCCAAGCAGCCTTAGTGAAATTCATTTATTTCAAGACCATGGTGCAGATAATATTCCCATGAGTAGGTCTGACTAAGAGATAGGAAGAGGAGAAAAGCTGAAAAATCTGTGAAGTGTATGAGTGTACAGTTTACTCAGGAAGCTTGCGAATGAAAAGGAATTTTTTCTGTTTGTTTTAACCAAAAACTTTTGGAAACACTGACTCCTACAAAGAAGTGGATTGAACATGACTGAGACAACTGAAAAATACGTCTGAGTGAATGATACATAGATTCAGGACAGTATAGTAGACACACCAACGCCATGTCACCAGAAACTGTGGACGCAGAGATTCGCTCATATGCAGAGAGTGCAAATATGCATTTATTTAACCATGGCCTCTGTGCACGTGCCCATGATCCAATGGAAGCAAAAGAGCAAAGTTACTCAGCTCATCAACTTTAAGCTTTGAGTTACTGTATTTTCAGTCAGATGATTCTCCTGGCAATTTTGGAAACTCAGGGTCAAAGCCCGCATGTCAGAAGAGGGGAGAACCAAAAGGCAAGGTGTAATGAAAATTTATATTTTTTTCAAATAAGCGTTTAGTTCTGAAAAATTATAACAAAATACTGTTTTGTCTTCTTCCTTAAAAAAGCACAGTTTTGTTGCAAGTTAATATAAATGGCAATACCAAAATAAAGTTAACTGAATTGGAATAAAATATGGCATTTGGTGTTTCTCTAATATCATTAAGATCAGAGAAATTGGAAGGTTGGCCTTGCTGGCAGGATTTTTAACATAGGTTGTATCCTAAAACCTTCCTGTCACTTTTCCTCAAGAGCAGCCTTACTGAGTGCAAGCACATATCTGTACATAGGCCCAGACACACACACTATTATAATTTATACACAATAACTAATCTTTCTTCTCCTTTTTTTAAAAAACAAAACTGCATCTATAGTGATGATGCTACCAATTTAAAACACATACCTTTTATATGCATTATCAAGAACTGTGATTATCTAGCTGAAAACTTTGGAAGTATTAATTTTTTTTTCCCCTGAATTTGTGAATTCTGCTTAAACCTCTCAATATCTCTCATTCTAGGGAACAATGTACTAAAATATTCCTTTTTTTGTCTCTTTATTCCCTGATTCTCAGAACAAAGGCCAATTTCTGCTGCAATGTTGAAATTGTGGGTACAGCCAAGAATATTTACTGGAAAACACAAAGACAGATAATCACATTCTTTCCAATGTTTGCACAATGTTAAGCTTCCCCTCAACCTACAAAATGGAACCCAGATATCTCAAGTATTCCTCTTCACTGATATCTTTCTCAATGATCATAAAATACAACTATATTATTTTGGATGCTTAACACAAACAAACAAACAAAAATAACTGAGCATACTAAACATGTTACCCAAACCTAACTTTATAGCTGAAAATTGGGTAGCTTATTAAAAAAAATAAAAAGTTCATTTGAAAGGCTTCAGCCCATTTTCTTATTAAATAATGGTCGTTCCTCTTTTCTTTTGCCTAAGAGACTAACTTTTCCAACAGTCATAACTACTATTTTCATTTCCCCCCATTGGCTCAAAATTACATGCAACAAAGCCTCTTGGCTTGCTGCCAGTTATTAATACTGCAAGGACCGGACCGACGCTGTAACCGTTCCCAGCGCACAGTACTGCACAAAGCAGGCAGATGGGCCGTCTAACTTCACGGCTGAGCTTGCTTCCGCTTTAAAAACTCGGTGCTCCTTCTGGGTCATGTAGGCAGGCACGCGCTGCCCGGGCGATGGGTCACCTCTCAGAAACAATTTCTGAGCCTTTCCTTTTCACCCAAGGGGAGTCGAGCTTGTTCGTGACAGTATGACTCGGGGAAGGGGTTTCCAGCTGAAAATACTGCGTTGCCTGCTGCGCAGAGCGGCGAGCCCCGCCCGTCTCTGCACGTTGTACCAGCCCGCGGGCTCCGCGCGGCCTCTACACCTGGGTCTGGTGCTGGGTCTCCAGAAAGGGAATGTGGAGGCTGGCGAGGCTGAGCTCCCCGACGCTCTCATAGTCACTCACTGCTGCTTCGGAGTCGTCGAAGCCGCAGCTGGCCGACATGTCGGAGGACGAGGGGCCCCGGGAGTTGTGCAAGGAGAGGGCCACGCCGTCTGCGGGGCCCGCCGCGGCCTCTGCGCCCGGGTTCACGCTCACGGCGAAAGTACTGAACTCACAAGTGGCGGGCGGGCCCCCCGAGTCCGTCTCGTGGGGGAAGGGGTGGGGAGGGAGGTACTGGCTGGGGTGGAACTGAGGCCGCCTCCGGCAGTCCGGGCTCAGCGTGCCAGCCAGCGAGCCGGGCCGCGCGGGCGGCAGGCCGTCGTACTGGTCCGAGAAGTCCTCGGGCAGTGGCGGCGGCAGCGGGTCCTGCCCCAGGAACTCGTCGTCGTGTGGTGGCGGGTACTCGCTGTCCACGTCGTAACCCCCCAGGTAGTAGTCGCTCTCCAGACCCCGCGCGCTGCCCTGCGGTGCCGCGCCCTCCTGGCTCTCGTAGGTGGGCACCTCTTCTATGTCAGACAGGCGGGCCCCGGGCATCCAGTCGGACGTGTCCCAGTGGTAGGCTGCGAGAGGGAAGCCGGAGCAGTTAGTTTCCACTAGGGCGGCGCTGGGGACGGGGTGCAGAAGGCTGCAAGCAGGGGGCCTGGCATGCAACTCTCAAAGCTCAGGAGACAGCGAAGAAGCCAGGCACAGCCCCATGCTTTTTACAGGGCCCATCTCAGGCCTAGCCGTGCTGTCACCTGGGGGTGTACAAGGCAGTGGCAACTCTGAGGAGGAGGCCTGCTTGCTGCTGCGTCTCCCACTCAGCCACGGCATAAGCCTTGGTGAGCAAGGGCGTGCTGTGGAAACACAGTTCTAGAAGGCTCTCCCCTCCCCTCCCTCTTTCTAGCCGCAGGCTAAGTGCAGAGCCAGGCTGGCAACATGCTCTGAGAAGGAAGATGCATCCGCCTTCCTGTGGACTGCAGGAGGGCGGGAGACACGCCATGCAAATAAATGAATGACTGGGGCAAGGGAGAGGCTTGGGGAGGGAGATGTGAGTGGGACTTTCACCCCTAGTGCCGAGCACACAAGACACCTGGAACATGCAAAAGTAAGGTCAAAGACACTCAGAAACCATGGAGGGAGACGGCCAGGTTAAGAGCAAACTCGGAAATTTCTAATGCATAAGTAACATCTGGTGCTAGGGGCGTGGCAGCGTCACCTCGGTTGAAGTTCTGCCCTTGATCCATGACAGACACTGTTTAAATACAAAGTGAGAAGTAAAACTGACAGTCCAAGGCATGTGAAGAGGGTACAGTAGGACATTTTGGGTGACTTTTAACAATGCTCCTATTTCTCCCCGTTGTTATTTACAAAACAAAAAAAATAAACCCCATCTATAGCAGACCCTAATAGTTTTAAATCACTAATGAAAGTTACTTGATTGAAATCAATCCCCATAATATTGTAGCTTTGAATAATTTCTTAAATATCCCTAGCTCATGGTAGGTGCTCAATCAATACATGTTGAATGTAAGAATGAACTTAGTATTAATATGGATTTCAACTAAGTGGCTACTCTTCTCTGGGAAGGGATTTTGTAAAAAGAGTATCTCACATATTGAAAAAATTTTGAACTGGATTTTTTTTTCAAAATTGTAAAATTTGCTCTAATTCAGAGAGAGACATTCAGTGCCTCATTTGAAACCACCTTTTTACTGATGGTGGCCAGCTGATTAAAATCACCTTTAGTTCATAAAATACAGACGCTACAAGGATGTATTATACAGCCCAGGGAATATAGCCAATATTTTGTAATAACTGTAAATGGAGTATAACTTTCAAAAAGTATTAATCACTATGTTGTACATCTGAAACATATATAATATTGTACAACTATACTTGAAAAAAATAAAATAAAATCATCCCTTTTTCAAAGTAACAAGGAAGCAGTCTTTCCTAAAAAGGTAATTGCACAAAGAGATGCTATGGAAGAAAACAGTAAATACCTTCATTCTCTATAGTGTCAACTACATTGTTGACAAGCTGAATGACAGTCACTATGGATGCTTGTGGCCAGGAAAGCAGACAGGAGGGAGGAGAAGGACAGTTTCAGGTTAGTTACGTCTTCTAAACATACACTCTAACAACAACACAGCAACAACAACAAAGGTACAGCACACAAATACCCAAAGTTTCCCATAGTCCATCTACTGGACTACAATGGACACTTTTATCCCCTTGGATTCTTGGAGGAGGGGAAATAGCAGCAAATTTAGGGCCAGTCCTCCTGAAAGGCATGGTTGGCAGGAATTGCCACGTCATAAATTCACACCTCATGGCCCAAGGAAATCAATCTAGAAAGGCAAAGGCTCATAAGCTCATGCTAATTTCTCATTAGTAACTCCCAAAGGCTCGGAGGAAGATCTCACTATTCCCAGGGATAATTACTTGCTGGTCAGCCGTGCTTCTCCGAGCCAAATGCCAGTGATGAACAATCACCTTTGCAGGACTGATGGTTTCACACTCAGATGGTGCCACCTGCAGCCTGGGATGACCCGGCTCCCACCCGCAAAGTGTAGAGAGGAGCTTGGCCTCTGAAATAGTCAGAAAATGGGGAGGAGATTTCTGTGCCCACCTGGGTCGCCTTAGCATCTGATACCAGAAGTTTTGGAGAGGTGATCAGGCTTAAAACCAGTCGGTAGAAGGCTAAGTCAAAGATCTCTTTTGGTAAATGTCACATTACTCTTGAAAATATATGGGTTATTTTCAAATATCTTTTGATATTGATTTCTAACATAATTCCAGTGATTAAGAGAACAGACTCTTTATGATGTCAATACCTTTAGACCATCAAATTTTTGTACCTTATTTTGTGTCCCTGGATATATTCCAGTGTCTCCCAGTTTCTAGTCCATGAGAACTTGAATAGAATTTGTATCCTACTATTGTGTGAAGACTGTATAAATCTTAATTATGTTGAATTGGTTCATGGTGCTTTTCAGGTCTACTTTGTATGTGTGTGTTAGTTGCTCAGTTGTGTTTGACTCTTTGAGACCCCATGGACTATAGCCCGCCAGGCTCCTCTGTTCATGGAATGCTCCAGGCAAGAATACTGGAGTGGGTAGCCATCTCCTACTCCAGGGGATCTTCCCGACCCAGGGATCCAATCCAGGTCTCCTTCACTGCAGGCAGATTCTTTATCATCCAAGCTACCAAGGAAGCCCTCAGGCCCACTGTATCCTTCTACTTTTCATTATATTCATTCAATTAACTTTTGAGAGTTTGATATTGAAAATCCAACTAAAAATTTTAATTAAAAAAATAATTGTAATATATAGTGAAATTATCTATAATTTTGTTCTGTATTTTCCAAATCTCCTGTAAATGTGTTATCATACTTTCATAATTTAAAAAACAAGAAAGTGGGAAAATAAAAACTAGTAGGTAGAAAATTCCTAATACTTTAGGAAGCCTGCTAGAATGGACCAGCCTAGAATGCTAAGCATGAAAGTCCCAGTGTGTGATAAAGCAGAGACTGTGAAAGTAGTCAACCAGACATCATCACTGGAGTTACTGTCCGGAGTATGGAAACACTATGTTCTTGGGTGCTTCTAGATAAAATACAAACCAGAGACAGCTTTTCTTCTTGGTTAGGGATGAAGAAGGGGGTAAACACCAAGGCAAACAGATCTGGAGACCTGCCTCTGACCTTCTGAGACAGCCTGGAAGAAGTCTGCTATCAGTGTGGCTTGTTGCCCCAGCAGTTTTTGCACCTCTCAGGAGGGCCAGGGATTTGGGAAGGAGGTGGAAGGGATTAGGGGGCAGTGATGAGGAAAGCGGACTGTTTTACTTCCGTGATTGACATTATAGTCTTGGGACTCCCGTTTCTATCTTTACCTGTGGGGTGGGAGTTGGAGGGGTGGCAAAGACTATGTTGTTTTCATTTTGTACCTCATGGTACAGAATGCCCAGTGTAGGATTTAGCGCTCAAGAGAAACTCTGCAAGGGTTTATGGGTGGAATGATTATATAAATTAATACATATTCAATTTTTACCAATTGTTGACAAATGGGAAAACGGCCTAAGGTATAGGCTAAGATAAGGTTGCCTGTCTGTTGATGACTATTTGAAATAATTCTTGGTTTGCCACCATGTGGTAAATTCTCACTGTTTTATGACCATTTCTGCTCCCCTCCCCTTCCTGGGGGAGATCAATCCAATCTCCAAGCCTGGTTCCTCAAGGTCAGAAAATCGAGTCCAGAATTAACGCCTCTCCATAAACATGGGTTCATGAGCGGTGGAGGCAGCAGCTTTGGAGTGTCAGTGGGGTTCATGAGCCACATGGAGCTGGATGCACCATTTTGGGTGCATGTGCATTTTTCAAAGGAGTTGATATATCATGTCTACTAGAGTCTCCAAAATCTCATGACCCCAAGCGATTATAAGGGGTTCTCAACTGAAGGAAGATACCGCCTCTCTGGGAAGCAGGTTCTACTGGAAGGAGGTCTTGCCTCTGAATTAATTTCTAATCATAGGGAGATTGGATGTAGAGTGAAGAGTGAAGACATCATCATGAATTAAAACAAAAAAGGAAATAAATCACAGTTTGCTAGAGAGTTTTCTTTGGGATAAGGTAGTTCCATCATGAGCCAATCAAAGAGGACACATTACTGGAGGTCTGGGAGAACCTCGTCTCCTTCTGCGCCTGCTCACAGCTGGGGCAGCTCAATGAGAGCTTGCTTTTTCTGTGACAATACCCAACAGTGGAGTTCACCAAAAAGCTGTGAGCATGGGCAGAGGTCCAAGATCAGGTCAGGAAAGGAAACAGGTCTCATCACCCTCCCAACCAGCGGCTGCCAGCACAGGGAACACAGTCCACCGGGGAAACAAATCCCGGGACTTCTTACCATTGTCATCGCCCGAATCCGACTGGAAGGAACTCAGGGACTGAACTTCCGAGTTGCTGCCTTTATTACTGCCTGCAAAGCAGGTCACTTCTCCCGGGTCATCAACCCCTTTGTCTTCGTGTACAGCCAGAGAGAAAGCAGAAATGACACTGGTTACCTTGTGCGTATTTCCAGCCCTGTCCCCTGCCAGAGTTCACTTCTTGGGGCGCTTTCATCTGCTTAGAGAAAAGAATTTAGCCACACAATAGAAAATTGATTGTGCCATTGGGGGCAAAGGTCTGTCAATCAAGAGATTTACATTAGGGATTCAAAACCCTTAACCCGCGGCAAATGAGCTTCCAAATAGCTGACAGCTGAAAGTGCTGTTCTGTCTTCAAAGGGGAGCAACTGAGAAGAGTGAAGGGAGGATGGAGTGGGCTGGTTTTGCCACTCAGAGTTAATTTAAATCATTTGCATGGACCGACGTGGTGTCAACACCAGGTTAAGTGAGATTATTTTTAAAATAGGGGTATAAATATTTTATAGGCAAGAATATCATTACAGGTCTCCAAACTTCCATCTCTGGGGAGTGAGTGAAGTTTTCCACATTGCCTTCTAGAGGGCAGCGTCACACCACTTTTGGGGATGACAGCACGTGGCACCCTGGCAGGAGGGCAGTCGGTGATGTGGACGTGCCGATAGCCACACACTTCCCCTTTCTTTGCCGCACAAAGACAGCCTGCACACACACCAACAGACACCCACACAGCCACACACACTATAGGGCCACTCTCTTATTTGATGGACTAAAGGAAGCAAGGGAAAACAACCCATATCTCCAAGTTGTCAACTGAAAAATGAATTAGTCGCCCAGAGACTGTCTTAACAAAGGAGGAAATGTATTCCATAAAAATTCAACAATACTTTGGGGGGCCGTGTGAGTTTTGGCCTGAGGTAGATTCTGGAAATAAAGCTGTCACATTCCCAAGTAGGGGAAGGGAACTGATCACCGGGAAAACTTCAAATCATTACAGAGTGTGATGGTACCAAGAGAGGGGGCCTCGTGCTTAAGGAACGGTTGTTCTCGGTGACTAGAGCGATCACCGTTTCTCCCACATGGGGTGGTGGGAGCGGGCACTGCGGCCTGGCCTCTGCCACCAGGTGCTGGAGTCACAGCGAAACAATGAGTTGATAAACAGCTGATCTAAGTGGAGAGAGATGCCAGGGAGAAATTCACCTGTCAGCAGCCACACCACAGAAAACAAGACGTGCCTTGGAAAAGCACAAAGTGGGCACCAGGCTCAGCCGTGAACGCGAGAGAGGAGAGGCCAAGTGGCCCACCCTGGTGAGCGCAGTGCTGGGCAGAAGCTCCTCTCTGCACTCCTCCATTTATTTAAGCCCCCTGCTTTTCACTGCTAAGTAAAAGGAGGCTTTCCATTAACCAGAGGGTTTAGCAAGGCTGCAGTGAAGTCTAACTCTACAGATAATTTGAGAGGGAATATATTTATGGGTAGCATCCAGGGCGACTACTTGAAGTATAAGTGTGCCTCCTCAAAGGAGGTCTCAGCAGTGGGGGCGCACTAGAATGTCATGCGTAGAGGCTCTCTGTCATCATCAGCAGACCCTCCCTCTCCTGTTCCTGTTTCTCTTCCCTGCTAAAGCTCCAGGAATAGTGTTGGGAAAAGCACCTGACGCACCAGGTTCGGATCCTATCCCTCCCTTTCCTAGTTACTGCTCATGAAGTGAAGTGGACGTCACTCAGTCGTGTCTGACTTTTTGCGACCCAACGGACTATACAGTCCATGGAATTCTCCAGGCCAGAATACTGGAGTGGGTAGCCTATCCCTTCTCCAGAGGATCTTCCCGACCCAGGAATCGAATGTAGGCAAGTCATTTCACTCATCCCTCCTCCAACTGGTACCCATGTGGGGCAGCGTGGGATTTAAGGAAACGATTCAGCACACAGCAGTGGTGGCTTTTCATGATCATTTGTTGCCTCTGTTTTCTCACCAAATCTCTTCGTCCTTAACCCTTGCACACTGGACTCTGTCTTGAAGACTCACTGAAACATTCTTGAGATCACTAAGAAACTTCCAGGTGGTAAGCATAGTATATCTATTTTTTCTGTGTAAGACTGTATCCTCCTGGATGGTTTTGTGGGACTGAACCCTGCTGACCTTATTGATAGTCTTAACTTCTGCTCCCCGCCCATTCCACTTTTTCTGCTCTCTCTTTGTGGCCTGTGTGTGTTTCCCTTCCTGGCCTCAGCCCCCGCCTACCTCCCACAAGCAGGCATTTGCAAGTGGCCCAGGTTGAGCATATTATCTGCTCCTGCTCCCTCGGTGAGCTCACACTCTCAGAGATTCAATCATCTTGAGTGTACTTGGCATCCGAACTTTTATTTCTAGCCTTGCCTTCCTCCTAAACGACAGAGCCAGACACTGCTCAGGAAACCCCTTCTGTGTCCCCTACACGAACTGAGCTGCGTCCTGTTTCTAGAAGGCCCTCTCAGATAGTTTTCTCCCAAATCTTACTCCTGCTTAAAGACACCAGGAGGCATGCCCCCTTCCTCCATGGAGGAACCCTTTATCTCCTTGACTACAGGTGATTTCTAGCTTCATTTAAAACCCACCTCCCCCTGCTTCTACTCCAACATATATCAGAGTACTGTATCCAAAGCCTTTGGAAACTCCAGCTACCCAGGGTGTTATTGCTGCTCGAAAATAAAGCCGCTAGGCCTAATGAAAAGTCATAAGATATAACAGAGCTTGCCTGACTGATACTAGAGCAGGGAAAGCAATCACTACCTCTTGCCTAGATGTTCGTAGAGGCCAACTAATTGCTTCCTTCTCTCTTACTTTCTGCTTGGTCTCTTTTCCATGAATTGGTCTGAGCCATCTTTTAAAAATGGAAATTACATTGCGCTACTTTCCTGCTTAAAATTCTACATTAGTGTTGCTCACCGAGCTCCAACTACATTGATCTTGTCTATGTTCTTCAATATACTAAAGTCTTTCCCACCCCAGGGCCTTTGCACTTGTGGGTCTTCCTTTTGCCTACATTTCTGCTCCAGGAGGCCAAGAGGAGAGGGAAACACTAGCATATGGCCTGGACCACATTTCCTGCTTATCTCTTGGACCCTGCATTCCAGCCAAACAGAAGGACCTGCTCTTCTTCTGAGTTTGTGGGTGCTTCTATGTGGAACCCCCTTTTTTTCCTGGATCCACCATCGTCCAACTCCAATGTCCCTCTGCTCCTCTCAAGTCTTCTCCCTAAGACTGGAAATACTCTCCTCTGATTTTCCAGAGCACACTTCCTGTATATTGCAAATATTGCTACCCTGCTTGGTTTACTGCCAACAGTATGTTGTTATGAGAAGAGCATGGGGTTTTAGAGGCTGGCATCCCCGGGTTGGAATACCAACCGCCCCTTAACGAACTCCGTGACGGTGGGCACCTTATGTATGTTCTCAAAGCCTCATTTTCCCCATCTGTAAATGGGGATAAGAACCAGAGCAAGATTTCAGGGCTGGTGTGAACCTTCAGTGTCAGGGCCTGTCCTAAGGAGAGCTCTGTGCCTCTGGGGTCGCTCTCCGTTCCCAAAGTTCCGCTAAACACTAGTGGAAGAAATGCTGCTGAATTCCTCCAGCGGACTCACTCTCAGTGCCTGCGTCCCAGCCGTTCTTGCGGATGGAGTCGCAGTCGGAGCGGCAGGGGGACACGGTGGGCAGGTTGGGGGCCACGCTGCACACCACCACACCCCGCCGGGCCGTCAGGATGCGCGGGGACTCGGGGTGGAAGGTGGTCATCTCCTGGGGCTCGCCGCCCAGCCCATCCCCAATCTTGTCCAGGTTGCTCCTGGAGTCGCCCTGGAAGCACGGGGTGTAGGCCATGGGACGCACGGGCACCTGCGGTGGCCCGGCCTCCTGGTACACGTGGCGGCCGTCCCCGGGGCGCAGGCTCCGAAAGGGCACGCCGTTGCTCTTGCGAAGCAGGGCGGCAGTGGCGGGGTCCTGCACCAGCGTGATGTTGTTGCGAGAGTAGCTTTTGCGGAAGACCTTCTTGCGGAAGACGACGAAGAGGACAATGAGGGCGACGATGACCAGGAGCACCGCGGCGATGCCGATCAGCTCCTCCCTGCCCACGTAGGCGTGCCCGGCCTGGATGTTGGGGACCACCACTGGCCGCAGCCCGCAGTACTGGCCCACATAGCCCGGCGTGCAGTTGCACACGAAGGAGCCGAACACGTTGACGCAGGCGCCGCCGTTCTCACACTCCTCCCGCTCGCACTCATTGACGTCCTCCTCACACCTTTGCGACAGAACACAAAAGCCCCCTCTCAACCAGCAGGGCCAGCGGGCATCTGCTCTTACACGGACATGTTTCAGAAAGATAAAAAGCCCCTGGAGGGGCCCCTGAAGCAGGACAGAAACGACGTGATGCAGGGTACACGGGAGATGCGTGGGCTTTTATGTGCCCACCCAGGACCCCAGTCCTCATCACGCATGAAGGGCTTCCTACCAACCAACCAATGCCATCTCTCCCGTACTCTGAACCTATGCTGCTGGGTGGGGAGGAAAGGGCTGTCCTGGGAGAGAACAGAAGGAGTGGAAAAAGAAACCAGAGATGCTGTTGAAGACTACCGGTCTTCAAATGCTCGGGGCCAGATGGATCTCAGAATGCAAAATTCTGCAATTTTAGAAATGACATACACTACGTGTCTTTCATATTATGTAAAATACCCACCCCATCCCACAAACTGGCATAGGACCTATCACCAAATATACCAGTGTTTCTACAGTGAGACATATGGATAGTCACACTAAATGAGGGAAATAAAGACTAGAATAACCTCGGAATGGTTTGCTTGGTTTTGCCAGCAAATGTTTGCCACGATTATATTCTCAATCTTTTTACTTCTTAGAGCTTTGGGTATTGTAGAATTGCAGATAAAGAGCTGCGAACCTAGACACCCTATACAGAGTTTCCCAGGAGGAGAAAGTTTTTGATTCTGACATTCCCCTCTAATGGAACACAGTAATTTTTGGTCTCTCTGGGAGGAAGGGTAATGGGGCATATGTAGGCGGTGGGTGGAGGGATACATAGCAGTGTTTATCTTCCAGATTCTAAGCTTAGGTTTTTTAAATTTATTTTTATTTATTTTATGTGGGATCTAGTTAACTCACCAGAGATGGAACTTGGGGCCCCTGCATTGGGAGTGTGGTCTCTCAGTCACTGGACCACCAGGGAAGTCCCTGTGTTTCTGTTAAAGGCTAATGCTAACTCAGATTACCAGGGGAAAAATGATTAAAGCATTCTAATGAAAAGTAAATCAGTTTTATTCTCTTTAAAGCAATCCATGACTTGCTTTGAGTATAGTTAAAATAGGCAAACATGTAAGTCTTCCTCTTAGTTTAATGTTATTTAAGAATATAGTCTTTCCTCTTCCTTGTCTTCTACTGCTGCAGTTGTTCCCACACGTTCATTTTAAAAGGTCTGATCACGTATATCTGTGGTAATTTACCTTTTAAAATGTAGTCAAACGTCCCTAATGTGAACAGATTGAGGCCAGGTCAGGTGGAAATTAGTCAGAATCACAGAGTATTTAAAAATAAATGCAGCTTTATTACTTTAAATTACATCCAACGATTCAAAGTCAGCTAAGTATTTCCTGGTAAAGTCCTCAGGAGATTTGCTTTAATGAATACATAAGACTGATCTGTAATTAGAATATCACTTCGCCTGAGATTACATATATGTATATATATACTTCTAAAACCATCAAGGATGGTTGAAACTGGTGTCTTACTCAGAACCGAAAACATTCCGTTTCCATTTGGCTAACACTTTAATTTCCCTGATTCTTGGGGGAAAAAAAGATTTTCAAAGGAAAGGTAAGTCTTTAGTTTCTCAGGATGATCATAAAACGCTAGGCAGTAGAGTCCAGTTGATGAGTTCTGGGGAAATGCATAGCATATCTGTCTCAGAATTATACTGGAAACATTAGGGTCATAGATGACTTTCTTTAAAAGAATTGTTTTCCAGATTATATAACATAGTAATTATATAACTTTTTGAAAATATAGAAAAGAATAAAGTAAAAATGTAATTTACCCATAACCCCACTCCCCAGAGATAATCCCTGATAACATTTTAGTCATTGGTAAGCACTCTTCATGTACAGGTATTAACCCTTTGCCCATCCTGTCAGTAGTGGATATTATACCCCGGTTAGTTTTGTTTTCTTAGCAAGAAGAGGCAGTGTAGAAAAAGACTAACTGCACAATCGCACTTACGTGACTCCAGTAAGCCCAGCTTTGCAATTGCAGATGAAAGTGTTTCCTATGGGGTCACAGGAGCCTCCATTCCGGCAGGGGTTTGGGAAGCAGGCTGTGATCTCAGATTCACAGTTTCTCCCGGTGAATTGGGAGAGACAAGTACACTGATAACCTGGAGGAACAGAGGAGCTCGTGAGCCATGGATGCTGCTGGTGATGCTCAGCGTGCACAGACTCTGCCACAGCGTGGCCTCCTAATTCCTCTGAGCAGGGTCCAAATCCCAAAGATGATTAGTAAATTGGTTAGTTTGAACTTGGAACACATCTTGCCATAAAATTGCCATGAAATGGTTTGTAGCTCGTGCTAGTCCACAAAAATTCATCTGATCAACCACATACATGAATGATAGTAAGAATGGTAAAAAAGACATCCAGGGAACAGATCCCAAGAACAGAGATCAGGATGCGAAGGAAGATGCTTTCCCCACCACACTGCTACTGTAAAGACAGGATGTCTCTATGTAGGAGTTTATCTAGGTACCTTGCTCATGTCATTAGAACTCTCCCAGCAGCTTCCTGAGAAGGCGTGTGCATGAGGTCAAGTGAGACCTCACACAGCTGAACATATTTTTACTCCATCATTACACTTTTTTTTTGATAATTAAGTTATGTATGGAATTCTAAGCAATTCTCTCTGTGTTACTTTTGGGAAATCCAAAGTCATTTTGGTTCCTGAAGGTTGTGTGTGACCTGGTCTTTTTTCCTCTCTTAATAGTTTGGAGGGAGGGCCTTCTCTTGTTCCCACTTTTCTGAGCTTTCCCCATGGTGTGCACTTTCATGTGGGTTTACTTCAACCAGTCCTGGGCACTCAGTGGTCTCTCACAAGCTGTCAATGGTAACAACTTTGGGAAGTTTTCTTTATTTCATTGATGATTTCCTTTCCTTCACTTTCTCTGCTCTATCTTTAGGGAAGGTTTATGGTTTGGATGTCAGGTCATTTGGATTTTCTTTAGTTTTATTTTTCTCTTATATTACACCTCTGTGGGGTTTTGCCTTACTTCCTGAGTTTATCATCTTTTGAAACTTTTATTGACATCTTCATATATGCTGAATTTTCCCAAAGGCTTTTACTTTGTTCGCTGAGCTTGTATTTTCTTAAAACCCATAACATCCGGCTCCCATTTTGTGCTTATAATATCTTCTCTTATTTCTCTAAAGATATTAATAAAATGTTAATGAAGCATTCTCCCTGCATTCTTTCTTCCAAGTTGCTTTTATCTGTTTCTGCAGTTTGGTCTCTGTGAAGGTAGACTTCCTATGTCCAGTTGACTCAGCTCTAGTGCCCAGTTATTGGTCAAACACTAGTCTAGAAGTTGCTCTGAAGGTATCTGTGGGTGTGATTAATATTTACAATGAGTTGGCTTTAAGTAGAACAGACTGGGCTTCCCAGGGGGTGCTAGTGGTAAAGAACCACTTGCCAATGCAGGAAACATGATGAGACATGGGTTTGATTTCTGGGTCATGAAGATCCCCTGGAGGAGGGCATAGCAACCCACTCCAGTATTCTTGCTTGGACAACCCCATGGACAGAGGAGCCTGGTGGGCTGCAGTCTATAGGGTCTCAAAGAGTCAGACATGACCAAAGCAACTTAGCATGCATGCACAAAGCAGATTATCTTATATAATGTGGGTTCAGTTCAGTTCAGTTCAGTTGCTGAGTCATGTCAGACTCTTTGTGACCCCATGGACTGTAGCACACCAGGCCTCCCTGTCCATCACCAATTCCCGGCATTTACTCAAACTCATATCCATTAAGTCAGTGATGCCATCCAGCCATCTCATCCTCTGTCGTCCGCTTCTCCTCCCATCTTCAATGTTTCCCAGCATCAGGGTTTTTTCCAATGAGTCAGTTCTTCACATCAGGTGGTCAAAGTATTGGAGTTTCGGCTTCAACATCAGTCCTTCCAGTGGATATTTAGGACTGATTTCCTTTAGAATTGACTGGTTGGATCTCCTTGCAGTCCAAAGGACGCTCAAGAGTCTTCTCTAACACCACAGCTCAAAAGCATCAATTCTTCAGTGCTCAGCTTTCTTTATAGTCCAACTCTCACACCCATACATGACTACTGGAAAAATAATGTGGATGGATCTTACCTATTCAAAAGAAAGCCTTAAGAAGAAGGAATTCTGCCTCAAGACTGCAACATAGAAATCTTGGCTGAATTTCTACCTCTGAGGATTTCAAATCAAAGACTGAAAAATAAACTTTTCATGAATTTCTAGCTTGCTGTCCTGCCCTATAAATTTTAGACTTGCCAGTCCCACAATCCTATGAGCAAATTTCTTAAAAATCAATCAGTGTCTCTCTTTCTTTGTTTGTTTCTCTCCCTCCATACCCATCTATAATCTATCTATAATCTATCAATCAACTATCTATCCATTCATCGACCCTATAGTTTCTGTCTCTCTGGAGAACCTTAAGACAGTCCCTGTCTTCCAAATGAGAGGATTTCCTTCCTTGTCTGATAATCCTGCCTTATAAGTTCACACTGAAGAGTGGGGTGGAAGAAAACTAGAAATTTGATAGGAAGCTCTAAGAACATCAGCGGGACTTGTCAACTATGATACTGTGTCAGTATCCTTGGGGGGTCAATTTCCACAGTAATGACCCTTATCCCCTGTTCAGAGGGAGGGTGAAGACCTGGTTTCTAACACATGGGGGATTGGGCAGCAGCAGAAGAAGGTGATGCTGTGAAAGTGCTGCACTCGATATGCCAGCAAATTTGGAAAACTCAGCAGTGGCCACAGGACTGGAAAAGGTCAGTTTTTGTTCCAATCCCAAAGAAAGGCAATGCCAAAGAATGCTCAAACTGCCGCACAATTGCACTCATCTCACATGCTAGTAAAGTAATGCTCAAAATTCTCCAAGCCAGGCTTCAGTAATACATGAACCGTGAACTTCCAGACGTTCAAGCTGGTTTTAGAAAAGGCAGAGGAACCAGAGATCAAATTGCCAATATCCGCTGGATCATCGAAAAAGCAAGAGAGTTCCAGAAAAACATCTATTTCTGCTTTATTGACTATGCCAAAGCCTTTGACTGTGTGGATCACAATAAACTGTGGAAAATTCTTAAAGAGATGGGAATACCAGACCATTGGATCTGTCTCTTGAGAAACCTGTATGCAGGTCAGCAAGCAACAGTTAGAACTGGACATGGAACAACAGACTGGTTCCAAATAGGAAAAGGAGTACGTCAAGGCTGTCTATTGTCACCCTGCTTATTTAACTTATATGCAGAGTACATCATGAGAAACGCTGAGCTGGAAGAAACACAAGCTGGAATCAAGATTGCCGGGAGAAATATCAATAACCTTAGATATGGGGATGACACCACCCTTATGGCAGAGAGTGAAGAAGAACTAAAGAGCCTCTTGATGAAGGTGAAAGAGGAGAGTGAAAAAGTTGGCTTAAAGCTCAACGTTCAGAAAACTAAGATCATGGCATCTGGTCCCATCACTCCATGGGAAATAGATGGGGAAACAGTGGAAGCAGTGTCAGACTTTATTTTTTTGGGCTCCAGAATCACTGCTGATGGTGACTGCAGCCATGAAATTAAAAGACACTTACTCCTTGGAAGGAAGGTTATGGCCATCCTAGATAGCATATTTACAAGCAGAGACATTACTTTGCCAACAAAAGTCCGTCTAGTCAAGGCTATGGTTTTTCCAGTGGTCATGTATGGATGTGAGAGTTGGACGGTGAAGAAAGCTGAGCACCGCAGAATTGATGCTTTTGAACTGTGGTGTTGGAGAAGACTCTTGAGAGTCTCTTGGACTGCAAGGAGATCCAATCAATCCATCCTAAAAGAGATCAATCCTGGGTGTTCATTGGAAGGTCTGATGTTGAAGCTGAAACTCCAATACTTTGGCCACCTCATGCGAAGGGTTGACTCATTGGAAAAGACCCTAATGCTGGGTAGGATTGGGGGCGGGAGGAGACGGGGACGACAGAGGATGAGATGGTTGGATGGCATCACCGACTCGATGAACATGGGTTTGGGTAGACTCCGGGAGTTGGTGATGGACAGGGAGGCCTGGCGTGCTGCAATTCATGGGGTCGCAAAGAGTCGGACATGACTGAGCGACTGAACTGGGTTAATCTCTGCTTCCCCCAGTGGTCAGTGATTGATATTGGGATATTGTAGATTGGTCTCTGCTGGTGTAAGATAATTAATAATCTGTTGATTGAAATAGTGTATGCTTTTGTGGATGTTTTACTGACTCCACACTCCAGAGAACTCTCATGTACAGGAGGACATCATGACTGTGTATGGGTGCTCATAGATTTGGAGAAAGACATCTTCAGGAGGCAAGTGGAAGAGGCAAGAGAGACATTTTCACATTCACAGAAGAAGAAATCTGTGTAGCCCCAGCCTCCCTGACACTAAGAATCACAGAGAACCAGAGATTGAAGCTCAGAGAGAGACATGGACTCTTGAATGCAACACTGGTGAAACATCAGAGAACTAATTTATAAAGAAAGACCACCGTTGATGCAAGCTGTGTCCAGAGACAGCTGGCCTGAAGTCTGTGGGCAAGATGTTCGCTTCAAATTATGCTGCTGACTTGGGCAATTTTTTCTCCAGTTTGGGAAACTGTTCACCTAAATGGAAGTGGGGATTGCTGAAAGCAGTTGTAACTGGGAAAAAATGCTTCTTTTTGTCACCTGGCTAGTCTTTGGTGAGGGTGGCATGCTGTTTACAAGGAGAGTGACTTGTGAGAAGGAACTCAGGTTCCTTTTTAGACTAAAGGAAGGGGCGGGAGAACCAGGAATCTGCAAAGCACAGCGATGATGAGGATGGGGAGGGTGGTCAGGAGGGGAATCCAAGGCAAGGGGGGTCAGCCCAGGTAAGACTCCTCCTCTCCAGCTCCTGTTCGACAAGCTTCTGGCTGTTTCTCAAACTACAGCAGAAGTAAGCGGAGGCCAGGGAGGGGCGAGGAGGGACTGTCTGAAACTAAGGAGCATTTGACTCACTATCATGGAAACTGGATTCTAAGGAGGGTCATGGGTGTGATTGCTTTGATATGGCGTCTCTGACCTTGGGCAATCAGAATTTAAAGTGAGGCCCGCCCTTCAGGGCAGTGCTGTACTCCCACACGTTTCCTCCTGCTTTTCGTCATTTAGCACTACTTGATGTGGCCGCCTGCCTGACTGATTAACCTCCTCACTGCCACTGTGTGTCTAAGCCATCAGCAGTGCTGCGCTGGAGCTGGCTCAGCTAAGGTTGGGGGTACTGACTTTCAGTGCTCAGGAAGTTGGCAGACAGTTATTAAATCACTGGGAGCCAGATGCCAGCCAGGTTGGGAATATTTACACCACAGAAATCAGCAAACACTGCAGATCAGGGCTTTTGTTTTTAGAAAACTGGTTTACCAGCACAGCTGGGGATAGGGATACAAAGACAGAGAAACACCACCTATGAGCACAGAGATCACTACCAATCCTGCATGAGGAGAAGCCCTGTTCTATATCTGAGAAAATTAGATGTCTATTTTGAAGGTGATGATGATGATGATGACATTTATTATGGACCAAGGACAGTTGCTTTTGAACTGTGGTGCTGCAGTAGACTCTTGAGAATCCTTGGACAGTAAGGAGATCAAACCAGTTAATCCTAAAGGAAATCAACCCTGAATGCCCATTGGAAGGACTGGTGCTGAAGCTGAAGCTCCAATACTTTGGCCACCTGATGTGAAGAGCCAACTCACTGGGAAAGACCCCTGATGCTGGGAAAGATTGAAGGCAGGAGAAGAAGTGGGTGGCAGATAATGAGATGGTTGGATGGCATCAGAGGCTCAATGGACATGAGTTTGAGCAAACTGTGGGAATTGGTGATGGACAGGGAGGCCTGGTATGCTGCAGTCCCTGGGGTCGCAGAGAGTCAGACACGACTGAGCGACTGAACAACAGCAACAACGAAGGACAGTTCTAAGCACTTTACTTGTATTAACTCATTTAGGTCTCAAAACAAGCCCACGATAAAGGGACTGTTATTATTATTCCAATTTTATAGATGGGGTACAGAGAAGTAGATTATGTGGTCGTGAAACCAGAGTGGACTTGAACCTCAGCAGTCTGGCCGCAGAGTCCTGAGTTGCTCAGTTCTCTCCTGAACTGCGTGTCTAATGATCACACTTCATCGCACTTGCTACCTGGATCTCTCTGCTTATTAAAGAGAGGAGCAAACTCTCCAGGATCTGCTCTCCTGATCTCAAACTCCTGGGACAAGAGAGGCAGAGCCCTTTGGAAGGCATCTTGCTTTTGTGAGTGTTTGTCACTCAGTCATGCTGGACTCTTTGCGACCCCACGGACTGTAGCCCACCAGGCTCCTCTGTCCGTGGGATTCTCCAGGCAAGAATACTGGAGTGGGGAGCCAGTCCCTTCTCCAGGGGATCTTACTGACCCAGGGATGGAACCTGGGTCTCCTGCCTTGCAGGCAGATTCTTTACCATCTGAGCCACAAGGGAAGATTTTGGAACTTTAAATTTGGAAAGATTTTTACATTAACATGTTGAAAGGGAAAAGCAATTGGATTTTAAAAAGTAGTCAGATTTTTTTAATGAAAGAAAAGTTATATTTGCTATTAAGCCTTTGTGAAAGTAGCTTGTTAATAAAATTAACTCATTCTAGCAAAGTATTATTTATGATCTCATTATTGCAGCCTGAGCCCTATTATTATTAATAATAATTTTTATAAAATCAGCAAGTCTGCCATAATGATATTCAGTGATGTAATGTTTTAGTGGCTTAAAATCACTTTGTCATTCTATGAAGGATCACAATAATTCCATGAAAGAAAAATAAGAGGCTCCGTTAACTTCCTAACTCCCTGGGAGTGTTGGAGAGATAAGTGGCTTGTTCAAGTATGTACAGCTAGTAAGCGATGAATTTGAACTTGAATCCAGACTTTCATATTCTCAGACATTTCTGCAAGACTGTGTTGGCATTGGGACTTGTCAGTAAGCCAGAACTCGCCACTTATGAGGCTCCCCACAGCTCTCCAGGGAGCCAACGAGATGCAGGGAGATGGACAGCATCAGGCACCCTTCAGGGAGCCAAATGATCATAATAAAGATAACAGCATATTAAAGCTTCTGCTTTTCCAAAGCATTACCGTATATTGATATAAAATACAAATAGAGGGAAGAGAATTCAAAGGATGGCCAGGCATTATTTGATCACAAATAATATTTTAACACTTTTGTGTAATTAAAAGAAAAAATTAAGAGGATAATCTCAAAGTTTTATTAAAAAGAGTGGATTCTTTTTTCTTGGGTTGGAAAACATCAAATAAGGAAATGATTAGCAAGAACAACAGCTTCTTACATGCTAGGAAAAACGCTAAGAACTTTCCATGCATTATCTCACTTAATACTTGATAAGAACCCTATGCTGAAAGTACTATTAATTTAAAAAATGGGAACTGAAGCTTATATAAGATTATTTGCCCAAAGTCACATAGTCAACAAGTGGGAGATGCCACTTTATACCAGTTTCCAGATTTAAAAAAGATAATTGAGTCTGTTTCTGTTTTGTAAGTAAATTCATTTGTATCATTTCTTTCTTAGATTCCACATATAAAAGAACGAGTTTCTGGTTGTAAGGGGGAAGGATGGGAGGAAGGGATAGGTAGGGAATTTAGGATGGGCATGTACTCTGCTGTATTTAAAATAGATAAACAAGGGGCTTCCCAGTTGGTGCTAGTGGTAAAGAACCCACCTCCCAATGCAGGAGAAGTAAGAGATGTGGATCTGATCTCTGGATCAGGAGGACCCCCTAGAGAAGGAAATAGCAATCCACTCCAGTATTTTTGCCTGGGAAATCCCATGGACAGAGGAGCCTGGCAGGTGATGGTCCATGGGATCGCAAAGAGTTGGACACGACTGAGCAACTAAATAACAACAAGAACCAACAAAGACCTACTACTGTATAGCACATGGAACTCTGCTCAATGTTATGTGACAACCTGAATGGTAGGGGAATTTGGGGGAGAATGGATACATGTATATGTATGGCTGAGTCCCTTTGCTGTTCACCTGAAACTAGCGTATTGTTTGTTAATTGGCTACACGTCAGTACAAAATAAAAAGTTAAAAAAAAAAAAAAGATAATTGTCCTGCTAGCACTGAGATACACATGAAAAAAAAAAAAAAAAGAACAAACAATTACCTCGAAAATCCTTGTGAAAGGAGAAGTGTATTTTAAAGCCTTACCTCAAAGCTATGCTCTTGCTTGTGATACTAGTTACAGCTGATGCAGATGATTTTGAAATCTGCCCCCAGAAAAACTTAAAATGCCCTCTTCTTTCCTTGCTCAAAGAAGAATGTGGCAAAACCTACTACATGCAACAAATAGAAATGGTTTGAGCAATTACAGAGTGAATTTGGACCGTGTAGGCAAATAATCAAGATCATTTCTATCTTACTCCTTTGACTTAGTAGTTGTTTTCCAACCTGATTCATACAAGTGATGACTTCCACCTTCTGCCCCACTCGCTTGGTGTAAGTGAACATTATCTTGATTGGGTTTTGCTTCCTTGATAAGGAAACATCTGCCTTCTGCACAAAGGGGGAAATAATGGCAAATGTGCAACTAGCACTTGGGATCCGAAGTCAGCATCAACCACTATGCTTGCTCAGTTATGGACTGCATTTAGACACTCCAGGAACTTTACGATTTGGGGAGAAGGCTGTGATGTGGGTTCTGGCTGTTTCCCATCAGCTGAACTGCCTGACCTCTAGGAACCTCCCTGTTTTTATCTGATAATTAAGCCTCACTCATACCCACTCATAGAGGATAATGAGGTTTCTGGATTCATCAACCACAATGCAGCCCACAAACATTAGGTGCATTATTGTTGTAATTACTGTAATTAGTATGAATTCAGAAATCAGCTTCATTTCTCTTGCTCATAAATCAAACAATGGAAAGCCATGAGTTTTGTTTGTTTTTTTTAACTCTGACTTGTAGGCAGTATCTGGAGAAGGGAATGGCTACCCACTCTAGTACTCTTGCCTGGAGAATCCCATGGACAGAGGAGCCTGGCAGGCTACAGTCCATGGGGTCACAAAGAGTCAGATACGACTGAAGTGACTTAGCATGCACGTAGGCTATTTATTGGGAAATATGGAAACTTCTAGTCAATGTGAGTCTCAGTGAGCTTGAGAAAACTGCTGGCCACATTATCACGTGGGATGCCACTCATAAGTGGAGTGAGCTTAGCTGTGGCTTATGGCCTCTGTCACTACTTCACCCCCTCGATGTGAAGTCTCTCAGACTCTCCTCTTGCACCAAGCAGGGCCCATGCAATACCTCAGACCTCAGGAGATGAAAACTTTGAAAGCAAGACCTCTAACTTTCCCAAGGAAAGCTGACTCACAATTCCCATACTGTACATTGGGCTGAGTCTCTAATATTTTCCTTGAGGATCCAGAAACACTTACTGTGTTGACAACATTAAGCACACTGTAACATTTTACTTTCTGGCATGTTCTTTTGTGTCTGCACAAAATTTGACTGCTTTAGGGTCTTGAGTTTTTCTATTAGGATCAATAAAATATTATTTATGCTATTACCATGAGGTTTTTCTAAAGTAATCCCCAGAAAGTTAATTCAGCATTTAGAAGAAAGTCACCCAGAAAAAAAATAAAATTTTTTTCACCTCATAAGCTTCATATCTTAGTCAAATTTGTCCACAGTATATTATCTGGGAGCCTGGCTTTTCTGTTCCTCGGTGCTAAGTGGGCCAGTGGACTGAGCACATACAGGAAACCTGTCCAATTCCTTTAAGCCAACCATAAAGGGAGGGAGGCCACATAAGTGGATCCGTTGGTCACAGAGACAGCAACAAGACCCTGGAACTTAACACAGAGCCTCACACAAGTCGGGCAATTGATTAGAGCTTGATAGACTAAATTAATCTAGACACTTACAAGTTAGGGGTCCAAAACATCACCTAAAGTAGCACAGGTCACTCTGTAACGGAAGATGCTTCTGTGCCCAGCTATTTACAACATCTGGGAACTTGCTGCCTCATGCACATTGCTTAGAGGGGGAAGGTACACATTATTACTTTTACCTTTGAAAGGGAGCTCAGGGTGACCCCAAACTTCTGAGGAACAAAGTTCAATCTTTACACTAAGGCAATTATTACAAAATGCAGGCTGTGCATCTGACATTCAATTTCTGAATGTCCTGTGTCTCCTGGAATTCACTGATTCACATTCCGGCAAATACAGAATTTATTGGGATTCTCAAATGTCAGTGGTTCTCAAGTTCAGAATTGCATAGACTTTGGAGGCTTGTTATAAACAGACATGCCTCAATTCTACTCTTGCAGATTCTGAGATTCTGATTTGTAGGTTTGGGTCTTTTTCTTTCTCCAAACTTTTCACTGATAATTTTTTTTTTTTTTTTTTTGGTGGTAAGTTCAGGAATTTGCAAAATACAACTCAGTAACCTAGCAGAAGGTTCCTCTGATGTGGACAGAGAATGACTGGGGCAAGTCAACAGATTTTCCTTTCTCCTTAACAAGCAAGAGACTCTTCTAGAACAAGGTCTCATTTTAATCAGGTTCTCAGGTGGTGCAGAGGCACCATGGAGTTTGAGAAATACTACATACAACACACACAAACAGAATAGAATTTGGGTTTTTTTTTGCGGGGGGGAGGCAGTGTTCAGGGCAGTTTGGAGACAGAGAGATAAAGTAGCATATCATCGAGGGATCTTGTTAAAAACACAGATTCTGACTAATTCTCAGATGCCGCATATTTAATATTTCCAGTGATGCTGCCGCTACCGTTGCTTGGAACACATTTTGAGGAACAAAGCTTAAGAACGTAGGGTGGGGGCAGGAGGGCAGAAGTTCCACAAACCTGGATCAAGTCCTGGCTTCCCAATCTTACTAGCTGTGTGACGGCAGGCTGGTTACTCGACCTCTCTTGTCTGTTTCTTTATCAGAAAAATGGGAGTTGAGGGGAGCAAAGAATAGCACTGATGCACGTACAGGTGTGAGAGCTGGACCATAAAGAAGACTGAGCACCGAAGAATTGATGCTTCCAAACTGTGGTGCTGGAGAAGTCTTGAGAGTCCCTTGGACAGTAAGGAGATCAAACCAGTCCATCCTAAAGGAAATCAACCCTGGATATTCATTGGAAGGACTGATGCTGAAGCTGAAACTCCAATACTTTGGCCACCTGATGTGAAGAACTGACTCATTTGAAAAGACCCTGCTGCTGGGAAAGATTGAAGGTGGGAGGAGAAGGGGACAATGGAGGATGAGATGGTTGGATGGCATCACCGACTCAATGGACATGAGTTTGAGCAAACTCTGGGAGACAGTGAAGGGCAGGGTAGCCTGGTGTGCTGCAGTCCATGGGGTCACAAAGAGTCAGACACACTTAGCGACTGAACCACAGTAAGAGTACTTGGGTGAGAACTGTGTCACAGGCATAAACACCTACAAGGTGCTCACCACAGCAAGGACATAGTAACAAGCGACAGCTAACAAATGGAACGCTATCACTGAAACTTATCAACTTCTCATTTTAAGATCAAGCTGTAATAACCTAGGGTGGTGGGAAAGGGTGGGAGGTGGGAGAGAGATTTGAGAGTGAGGGGACATATGTACACCTATGGTTAATTCACAATGATGTATGACAGAAATCAAACCAATATTGTAAAGCAATCATCAATCAGTTAAAAATAGATAAATATTTTTAAAAAAAGAGCTAAGTTTTCAGTCTCATGAAAGCCGCCTGAATGACTGTTTCTACCCTGACAGTCTTGGTTGCCACATTGCTTTGCCAAATTATAGTTTAGCTGCAACTGTGTTTTCTGGTCACAGGCTTGAGCCGAGCAGGATGAGACTCTGAGGATTGAGACCTGCATATTCAGACTGTGGGTGCTCCCTGGGCTGCTGCCGACCCACTGGGTCTGGAATGACAGGGGTCACAGTGGGATTAGGCTAGTTCTTTTCCACGGTGGTTGCTATTTCCAGCTCATGTTTATGAAATACATATAATTTTAAGGCTTTACCAAGAGAGAGCCTTCCCTCTGCGGTTGATTTTCAGAGTCATAATTATCCTCTTAT
The DNA here is from genome assembly GCF_054371585.1 of Giraffa tippelskirchi. Taxonomy (NCBI): domain Eukaryota; kingdom Metazoa; phylum Chordata; class Mammalia; order Artiodactyla; family Giraffidae; genus Giraffa; species Giraffa tippelskirchi. The sequence continues at coordinate 45,228,087 of NC_137284.1, read as the reverse complement.
TACAAGTCAGTTTTCTGGGCTCTGACTCCCCCAGGGTCCTCATGGCCGGCTCGTGGGACAGCCAGAGGTATAATACTGGTCAAATCTGCTGACCACGCCGTTCCGAGCTAGCAGACTCGGCAGCCTTGTCAAGGGTTTGAGTGGGTTTGGAAGTGGTTCGAGTAGAATCCTGATTCTCTGAAAGAAATCTGCTTCATGCTCTGGGTTGCCCACTTTTAAAACTCTGAATGCTCTGAACAAGAGCCTGGTGCTAAGATTGTCGCGATTTGAGAGTAAAGGATTACCAGGACAGCCAATGACCAATATCCTCCAGCATCCTCTAAGGTCTAAGAGAATGAGTATAGTAAGATACGTGTCGTAGAAGTTTAGAGTGATGCATAACTCAGGGTTGCAGCAACGGCAAGATGCTCAGGTAACTGTGTTACCAACATTCTCATGTGCAAGGAGTCACTTAAGCACCTTGCTCTGCTTTCTCCAGCTCAAATTTCCTCTTTGACTGCTCCTTGCATTCTAGCCTTTGATCTGGGGAAGGAAGACTCCTTCCCTGTGATTAGATACCCTGGTAGCCAGAGGGAATTCTTCCAGGCATGAATATTCTTTCATTAATGACAGTCTCCTTGTTCTTTTTATTTTTTCTTTTTCTTTCTTATTCTTTTTAAATCATCACTCACAACTGAAATGATTTCCCCCTTATTTTAAATAACCTTATAATTAGCTAAATAGTTCACAGATATGAGTTAAAGGCCAAACTGTTGGTTCTGCCTTTTCTTGCTCCCCCCACACCTCCCTACTATTTAGCACCAATTTAGGTCATGCACACATGCATGCTAAGTCGCTTCAGTCGTGTCCAACTCTGTGTGACCCTATGGACAGCAGCCCACCAGGCTCCTCCATTCGCAGGATTCTCTAGGCAAGAATACTGGAGTGGGTTGCCGTCTCCTTCTCCTCAATTTAGGGCAGTGGTCCCCAAACCTTTTTGGCACTCAGGGACGGGTTTGGTGGAAGACAAGTTTAACATGGACCAGGGGTGGTTTGGGGATGATTCAAGCACATTACATTAATTGTGCACTTTATTTCTATTACTATTACATCAGCTTCAGCTCAGATGATCAGGCATTAGATCCTGGAGGTTGGGGGCCCCTCATTAAGGGAATTTGCAGATGGGATACGGGGACCCAGCAAAAAGTCCTCTCATGTGAACAGACAGTGGGGCAAGAAAATGGATTCTCTCTCCTCTTTTCTACAAGCCAAGGCCCCAATCCCGATAGCTAGGCAGCAAATAGGTACCTCCTCAGAAGAGGGCTCTGTGGTCCCCATGGAAGCAAGGGAAACTCTCCTCTTGGATTTTCTGGTGAGTTGCTAGGAGTCTGCTGGCCCCAGGCTCAGCACTGCTGTGCATGGTACTGCCCTTTTGGACCATGCCCCGGCCCGGTGGGGCAGGTCCTAAGATAAGGACCACCGGGTTCTCTCAACTACCTCTCTCATAAGAGGTAGTAGGTTTGGGAGAAGGGAGGTGGAGATGAGGAAGGATACTTGGTTTTAAGAAAACATGAGCTCCCAGTAGAAAGCAAAGACTTGAGCTGATAAAAGAAAGACTTTATTCCCTTGAAAGAAAGAATACCTGCCACAGAATCCCAATCCCAAGTCCAATTATAGGGGTAAGCTGGGGAGCAAGGGACAATGAGGTGTTTGATAGAGGATGCAACCCACAGGCAAAGTTGGGTCCCTGGGGAAGGGGAAGCAGGTTCTTTAGACCATGTGAAAATATATCAATATATGGCAGCTGGGTCCTCAGTCCTAAACTTTGGTTAAGCCAAATGAGCTTTCAAAAACAAAGGAAAACTGCTGTTTCTGATGGGGGTCATAGAAATGTAATGAACATACCTCCACTTAAGACACAGCTCAGGGATTTTTATGGTAATTAGAGAAGGATGAGCCCTGAAGAACTGATGCTTTCCAACTGTGGTGCTGGAGAAGAATCTTGAGAGTCCCTTGGACTGCAAGGAGATCCAACCAGTCAATTCTAAAGGAAATCAGTCCTGAATATTCATTGGAAGGACTGATGCTGAGGCTGAAACTCCAATACTTTGGGCACCTGATGTGAAGAACTGACTCATTTGAAAAGACCCTTCTGCTGGGAAAGATTGAAGGCAGGAGGAGAAGGGGATGACAGAGGGTGAGACGGTTGGATGGCATCACTGACTCAATGGGCATGAGTTTGAGCAAACTCTGGGAGATAGTGAAGGACAGGGAAGCCTGGCATGCTGCAGTCCATGGGCTGGCAAAGAGTCAGACATGACTTAGCAACTGAACAACAAAAAAAATTAAAATATACACTGAAGAAAAAACAAGCTCCCTTAGTCTTTTTCCTTAACACAGTGATTATTATTATTTTCATGCTAACGCATTGTGGAAGCCCATAGCTTTGCCAGCAAAACAACATCCTGCCACTGTTAAAAGTATGTTACAATTTGTGGTTTTGGACCCAGTATTTGACATGGAGTGGTGTTCTATTTCAACCCAATTTAATTATATGCTCCCTTTATATATTGTGGATAGCTCACACTAGCAGAATTGTTTTGGCTGATGAAAAACTGGCCACGACTTGTCATAATAGGCTGGTTTATAGAACCACTAAAGTATAGTTATTGCTCATCATTTGAGAATTATGCCACCATAACAACCCTTTATTTACATATACTGCTGAGACTGTAAAAAAAGCAAATAGATTTCTTAAATTGAGATGGCAGAAATTTCCCCCCAGGGCACGTGGCCCTCATTGCAGCAGTAACGTATGCAGGCCTAAATAACTTCGGTATCTGTGTTTCAGCAGCGCATCGTTCCATGGGCAGTTCGCAACATTCTAATAATAAAATGGAGTCTAAATTTGGAGTTAGGCTTCACGAACAGTAGATGGTAACGTACACAGCGGAATCTCTATGTGATTTGTGAGGAAGGTTTAAATTTGCTAATCACACTCCCACTGAGAGATTCCGCAGAGGGGCTGAAGTGGAATCAGATGGCAAAGCCTTCAGCCAGGAGATCTTGACCTAGTTTACTTTAACACAGATTCTGCATCTGAGTAAAGTCAGGGATTCTTTCATCTTCAGGCTCCTAGAGTGAAACAGTCTTAGCTTTCCCCTCAAACAATAGAAACCCTCTATAAATCCACACCATCCCTGCCTCTCTCCCCCTTTTTTTTGCCTACCCCATTCTTTCCACTTCATGATCTCTGGGGGAAATTTTACTGGGGTAAAGCATCATTGCTCTCATTGACTGTTTGTCTTGATAGTTCATGTAAATTGCCTTCTCCTTATTCTTTTGGAGTTGCACTAGACTTATTTGTAATACACACATTTTAAAAGCTTCCTCCAAAACATCTCCTTTACATTTTGTTTCTAGGGTGGCGTATTCACCCTCAGGTGCTCTTTAGCTTCTAGTAAAGTCCATGTCTGCCTGCAAGTGGGTACTGCATGGTCATTACAACTCAGATTGTTACCAGTCTTTCTTCATTGACATGCAAGTGGTCCAAAGGGGGCAGATACTTCAAAGGGCATCCTGTTCCTCCCGGCTGCTGAGGCCTGGGAAGGTGTGGAGAGGGCGGGAGAGAGCGCCCAGACAGCATCTTCCAGGCCCCTGCAGCTGGCCTGCTGCGCCCCTGGGATTCTGCAAAACAAACGTCTCCTGTAATTGCCACCTTCCATCAGGGGGTTAAGAGGCTGAGCCAGCACGGAATCCACCTCTCTGGGGGAGCACTCCGGTTGGTGATGCTTGTGAGAGCGGTCCGGCAGGTCTGCTTCCCGCCCCCCCCCACACCCCTTCCTCCCCGGGACGGGGGCCCAGGGTGCTCACCTCCAGAAGCCAGGCCTGCGCAGCTGCCTCCGTGCTGGCAGGGCCCGCGCTCACAGGCGTCGGGGTAGAGCACACAGCCCAGCTTCAGCTCGGTCAGGCCCACCACCTCGGCGAAGCTGCTGCGCTTGTTCTGCAGCGGCAGCTCGTTGTTATTCAGCACCACCGAGTCCAGGCAGCCCTGGAAGCCGCTCAGCACCTGCGTGACCCGTGCGTCGGTCAAGCTGCGGATGCTGTCCGCCTGCACCAGGGCCCCGAAGTAGATGGCGCTCTCGGTGCCCAGCGTCTGGAAGTAGAGGGGCGCCCGGCGGCGCTCCACGTAGCTGTCGTCCAGGGCCAGGCTGGTGAAGTTGCGGTTGAGCTCCAGGAAGACCGAGTGCCAGCTCCCGTCATTGACCGCGCGGCCCGAGATGCCCAGGATGCCAGGGCCGCTGCCGCAGTCCAGCTGAAACCACAGCCTGCCGTCGGCGATCTGCGGGAACCAACACCGGGGCGCTTTTCAACATGCGTCTGGCCGTGGGCTCCTGGACACCCATCCCCAACCAGCCTGGGCTTTTGATCCAGTCCTAAATCTGCTCTGGTATGATTTTTAATAATCGCACTTTTTCCTCATTATATGCTATTCAGATGCATACCTGAGATTTCACAAATTGTCTTGTAATTAGCAACAGGAGTGCAGGCTCAGAAATCCACGCTAATATTTAAGAATTTCCTATTGTTTGCATCTTCATCCTTTAAAAATTCACTGCAGTTTTCTGTTTAGGGGGTTCATTTACTCTGTGCGTCCTGCTAAACTATGACCACTACAGAGTGAGTTCTGTGAACTCATTAATATTAATTTACAAATAGTTACTCCACATTCAAGGCCAGAAGGGGCCGTCATGAGTAGATACCCCTTGTCCAAGGTAAGGAGCAACGGCTGCATGTTGCTGGAGCAGACGTGAAGAGATACCCCACGTCCAAGGTAAGAGAAACCCAAGTAAGACAGTAGGTGTTGCGAGAGGGCATCAGAGGGCAGACACACTGAAACTATAATCACAGTAAACTAGCTAATCTGATCACATGGACCACAGCCTTGTCTATCTCAATGAAACTAAGCCATGCCTTGTGGGGCCACCCAAGACGGATGGGTCATGGTGGAGAGGTCTGACAGAATGTGGTCCACTGGAGAAGTGCATGGCAAGCCACTTCAGTATTCTTGCCTTGAGAACCCCATGAACAGTATGAAAAGGCAAAAAGATAGAACACTGAAAGATGAACTCCCCCGGTCGGTAGGTGCCCAATATGCTATTGGAGATCAGTGGAGAAATAACTCCAGAAAGAATGATGGGATGGAGCCAAAGCAAAAACAGTACCCAGCTGTGGATATGACTGGTGATAGAAGCAAAGTCCGATGCTGTAAAGAGCAATATTGCATAGGAACCTGGAATGTTAGGTCCATGAATCAAGGCAAATTGAAAGTGGTCAAACAGGAGATGGCAAGAGTGAACGTCAACATTCTAGGAATCAGCGAACTAAGATGGACTGGAATGGGTGAATTTAACTCAGATGACCATTATATCTACTACTGTGGGCAGGAATCCCTTAGAAGAAATGGAGTAGCCATCATGGTCAACAAAAGAGTCCGAAATGCAGTATGTGGATGCAATCTCAAAAACGACAGAATGATCTCTGTTCGTTTCGAAGGCAAACCATTCAATATCACGGTAATCTGAGTCTATGCCCCGACCAGTAACACTGAAGAAGCTGAACTTGAATGGTTCTATGATGACCTACAAGACCTTTTAGAACTAACACCCAAAAAAGATGTCCTTTTCATTATAGGGGACTGGAATGCAAAAGTAGGGAGTCAGGAAACACCTGGAGTAACAGGCAAATTTGGCCTTGGAGTACAGAATGAAGCGGGGCAAATGCTAACAGCGTTTTGCCAAGAGAACGCACTGGTCATAGCAAACACCCTCTTCCAACAACACAAGAGAAGACTCTACACATGGACATCACCAGATGGTCAACACTGAAATCAGATTGATTATATTCTTTGCAGCCAAAGATGGAGAAGCTCCATACAGTCAGCAAAAACAAGACCGGGAGCAGACTGTGGCTCAGATCATGAACTGCTTATTGCCAAATTCAGACTTAAATTGAAGAACGTAGGGAAAACCACTAGACCATTCAGTTATGACCTATATCAAATCCCTCATGATTATACAGTGGAAGTGAGAAATAGATTTAAGGGACTAGATCTGATAGAGTGCCTGATGAACTATGAACAGAGGTTCGTGACATTGTACAAGAGACAGGGATGAAGACCATCCCCATGGAAAAGAAATGCAAAAAAGCAAAATGGCTGTCTGAGGAGGCCTTACAAATAGCTGGGAAAAGAAGAGAAGTGAAAAGCAAAGGAGAAAAGGAAAGATATTCCCATCTGAATGCAGAGTTCCAAAGAATAGCAAGGAGGTATAAGAAAGCCTTCCTCAGTGATCAGTGCAAAGAAATAGAGGAAAACAAAAGAATGGGAAAGACTAGAGATGTCTTCAAGAAAATTAGAGATACCAAGGGAGCATTTCATGAAAAGATGGTCTCGATAAAGGACAGAAATGGTATGGACCTAACAGAAGCAGAAGATATTAAGAAGAGGTGGCAACAATACACAGAAGAACTGTACAAAAAAGATCTTGATGACCCAGATAATCACGATGGTGTGATCACTCACCTAGAGCCAGACATCCTGGAATGTGAAGTCAAGTGGGCCTTAGAAAGCATCACTACAAACAAAGCTAGTGGAGGTGATGGAATTCCAGTTGAGCTATTTCAAATCCTGAAAGATGATGCTGTGAAAGTGCTGCACTCCATATGCCAGCAAATTTGGAAAACTCAGCAGTGGCCACAGGACTGGAAAAGGTCAGTTTTCATTCCAATCCCAAAGAAAGGCAATGCCAAAGAATGCTCAAACTACTGCACAATTGCACTCATCTCACACGCTAGTAAAGTAATGCTCAAAATTCTCCAAGCCAGGCCTCAGCAATACGTGAACCGTGAACTTCCAGACGTTCAAGCTGGTTTTAGAAAAGGCAGAGGAACCAGAGATCAAATTGCCAACATCCACTGGATCATCAAAAAAGCAAGAGAGTTCCAGAAAAACATCTATTTCTGCTTTATTGACTATGCCAAAGCCTTTGACTGTGTGGATCCCAATAAATTGTGGAAAATTCTGAAAGAAATGGGAATACCAGACCATCTGACCTGTCTCTTGAGAAACCTGTATGCAGGTCAGGAAGCAACAGTTAGAACTGGGCATGGAACAACAGACTGGTTCCAAATAGGAAAAGGAGTATGTCAAGGCTGTCTATTGTCACCCTGCTTATTTAACTTATATGCAGAGTACATCATGAGAAATGCTGGGCTGGAGAAAGCACAAGCTGGAATCAAGATTGCTGGGAGAAATATCAATAACCGTAGATATGCAGATGACACCACCCTTATGGCAGAAAGTGAAGAAGAACTAAAGAGGCTCTTGATGAAATTCAAAGAGGAGAGTGAAAAAGTTGGCTTAAAGCTCAAGGTTCAGAAAACTAAGATCATGGCATCTGGTCCCATCACTTCATGGGAAATAGATGGGGAACCAGTAGAAACAGTGTCAGACTTTATTTTTTTGGGCTCCAAAATCACTGCTGATGGTGATTGCAGCCATGAAATTAAAAGACGCTTACTCCTTGGAAGGAAGTTTATGACCAACCTAGATAGCATATTTAAAAGCAGAGACATTACTTTGCCAACAAAGGTCCGTCTAGTCAAGGCTATGGTTTTTCCAGTGGTCATGTATGGATGTGAAAGTTGGACGGTGAAGAAAGCTGAGTGCCGAAGAATTGATGCTTTTGAACTGTGGTGTTGGAGAAGACTCTTGAGAGTCCCTTGGACTGCAAGAAGATCCAACCAGTCCATCCTAAAGGAGATCAGTGCTGGGTGTTCATTGGAAGGACTGATGTTGAAGCTGAAACTCCAATACTTTGGCCACCTCATGCGAAGAGTTGACTCATTGAAAAAGACCCCAATGCTGGGAAGGATTGGGGGCAGGAGGAGAAGGGGACGACAGAAGATGAGATGGTTGGATGGCATCACTGACTTGATGGACATGGGTTTGTGTAGACTCTGGGAATTGGTGTTGGACAGGGAGGCCTGGCGTGCTGCGACTCATGGGGTCGCAAAGAGTCAGACACGACTGAGTGACTGAACTGAACTGAACTGATTGAACATCTACTATGTGTCAAGCAGTGTGGTAGGGGCTGTGAGGACCATTGAGCAGAGAGTTGTCACCTCTGTCCTCCTGGGGCTTTTGTCTGAGCAGGGGACACGGCCATGAATCAAATAAGCCCAAAAATCTATGTATACGCCCCAAGAAAGTCTGTGTGACTGTGCTGTAGGGGGGAGAAGGAGGCTACATAGATTTCTTACTTCCCAGCTTCATGCATGTGTAAGATTTAAAAACTCTTATTAAATGCTAGCCATCTGCTTACAACAGTTCTTCAGGGTTGCTGTTCATCATTTAGGTTAAGATTATCTTATAAAATACTCAGGGCTTGGCCAGTTGCTAGGCACATATGTATATTCACTGCTGTATTTAAAATGGCTAACCAACAAGGACCTACTCTACAGCACAGGAAACTCTGCTCAGTGTTATGTGGCAGCCTGGATGGGAAGGGGGTTTGGGGGAGACTATATGGCTGAGTCTCTTTGCTGTTCAGCTGAAACTATAACATTGTTAATCAGCTATATCCCAATACAAAATAAAAAATTTAAGAAAAAAAGAATGTATGACCTCGGGAGCTCCAGAAGGATCTGGCTAACTGTGTACACCTTGTAGATACTCCCAACCCCTGGTCTGGGGTCCGCTACAACAGAGAGCTGCCTGCTGTTTTTGTTGCCCTGGTGCCGCGAAGGCACTCAGGTCTCCCCGGCCCCGAGCAGGCTAACTCCAAAAGGACAGCAAACTCAGGTACATGTGCTACCGGAGGATGCTGGCGGGCTGAACGCTGCTGGGCAGGTACCAGTCCTCCAGGGAGACCCAGGATCCCCTGCTGCTGAGGAGACGGGCTGGCCTTCGAATCCTCTGTTGTCCACCCTCATGTGCATTTCTCAGAGATGCACGATGGTGTGAGGATCCAGGGAATGAAGGCCAGAGCACTGTCTCATCAACAAGTCAGTGTTGGGCCATGAAGGAATCCACGGCCAGAAAGTATGAAACAGAAGCTACGGTTCTGTCCTTTGTGAAGCAGCAGAAGAACCCTGTGGAGGCCAGCAGCTGAGTCAGGCCAGGGCAGCCAGCCTTCATCTAAGATCTGCCGGCACATGCAGTCCCGTGCCAGGACCTGGGTAGAGAGCAGGAGCTTGTAGAGAGAGAGGGAAAGGGGCAGAAGGGGAAGGCACGGAGGCACTCAGGGCACTGATGCCAAGCAGGTACCAATGTCACAGAAATAAACTGAATCCATCTTTCTGAGATGAATTTGGCTCCTGACAGACCTGTTAGGGATGGTCACAACACCACTCACCCTCACAAATGGGATACTTTTCTATGCCTCAGCATGTTTTGCAGACAACTAATTCCTAGGGACTCTCACTTCTGCCACCATGACTCCATGAATTCATTGGCACCCTCTCTTCCTACATATAAAGTTTATGCCACATAAATATGTGTTTATGAAAGGCAGGAGGCTCTGTGAGCCAGGCAGAGCCTTGTGACTTTAGGAATGAGAAATCAAACTCCAGCTTTGTCATGTATCACACAGGTTCCCTAGAGAGAACTGGTTGGCCTCTGGGTTTGAAAAGTGCAAGCGTTCGTTTCTGAGCCATGTCTGACTCTTCGCGACCCCATGCACTGTAGCCCACCAGGCTCCTCTATGGGATTCTCCAGGCCAGAATACTGGAGTGGGTTGCCATCCCCCTCACCGGGGATCTTCCCAACCCAGGGATTAAACCCAGGTCTCCCATATTGTAGGCAGATTCTTTACTGTCTGAGCCACCAGGGAAGCTCTGGGTTTAAGACCCCTTATAGGGAAAGCAAAGAGAACTGCCATGGCTTATTTTATAAGGAGAATGAGTCCACTACAGAATTGTCAGCCACCTCGTATGGTACATACATCCTATGCTTGGTAATACAAATGTATGCAGGCAAAAAGACTGGAGACAAATTTTTATTTTCAGAGATCATTCATGTGTAATCTATGCCATTGTTTTTGTCATTCTTTTTGTTGTTGTTCAACAAAATGTACTGAATGAATATTGTAAACCATGCCAGAATACTTGCTCAGTGACAACTCCTGGATAATATCCATATTTTTATGTCAATGTCAGTAATAAAACGATCAAATGTGACTTTGGGGACTAACTGCCTCTGGCACAGTCCATCTGTTGTTGTGTTCAGTGGCTGTAGAGTCTATGAGGTCCCCAGTCTATCAAGGAAAATCTTGAGGTAAGTGTTCAATTCATCTAAGGTTTTGTAAAAGGATGTATTTAATTAATATATTACTTGGTCCATTCCCCTCCCTAACCCTAACCCCCATCTCTTGGGATAATAATCAAGTTATAATTCATCCAGGAGAACTGATGTGGCTCTGATGTAGTCACATACATAGATATTCTATCACTAAGGAAGATAAAATTATTCCATGGTAATACAGTGTATGGTTAAACTTTCTTTTTTGTTTTTCCTGTTGAAAAAATAACAGCAACAACACAGCTGAGTGAATAGAAAGCCAGACACCTACATGACTCCCAGCTTTTGAAAACAAAAGTGACTCATACCTTCTAAATTCTAGGAGTTTGGAATTATAAGCCTTGTCTAGATGACAAACTAGAATGCTGATACCAAAAGCTACCTTGTAAAAAGTCAGTATCTGGCTATTTTACAAGTATATTATGCCAGGAGGAGGAGAGAATGCTTTCATACCTGAGTCCTCTCACCTTGGAAAATTATACTCTGATCATATTTAGTTTTTCTGTCTTCAGAATGGGGTTTATCCAATTTTAAAGAATCTCTCTTTTAAGAAGACAAATCTTCTTCAAAACAGAGGGCAAGCTAGTTTAACAGAAACTGAAGTGTACGTGAAACTGTAAGAAAAGTCTGCAGCAAGGATCTGAAATGGTGTGTGTTTGTCGGGGTGGAGAAGTGGAGAAAGGTAAGCAACGTGTTCAATTAAAGCACAATGTCACAAAAGGTGTAAATATTCAGGGTTGTCTGAAATCAGTGATGCGCTTTAACCTGGATCTTCAGTGGCTTGCAGTTAGGGAGACACATTATCAGAGCAATAAGTCACCTTGTAAGAAAGTAGGATTTTGAGTAAGAAAGTATGAATTATAGTGCAAAATCTGACTGCTTCAGATTGTTGACATGTGGCTCTGGCAAGTGCACATAATCATAAACTTGTAAGAAGGTTACTAAATACTCTTTGAAAGGGAATGTTTCAAAAACCTATGTTTAAGATGGCCATTAATAGCTATCTGGCATGTAGTAGGATGGACACAATAAATGTAAGGACCTAGTAGAGGCAGAAGAGATTAAGAAGAGGTGGCAAGAATACACAGAACTGTACAAAAAGGTCTTAATGACATGGATAACATGATGGTGTGATCACTCACCTAGAGCCAGACATCCTGGAATGTGAAGTCAAGTGGGCCTTAGGAAGCATCACTACGAACAAAGCCAGTGGAGGTGATGGAATTTCAGCTAAGCTATTTCAAATCCTAAAAGATGATGCTGTGAAAGTGCTGCACTCAATATGCCAGCAAATATGGGAAACTCAGCAGTGCCCAGAGGACTGGAAAATGTCAGTTTTCATTCCAATCCTAAAGAAGGGCAGTTCCAAAGAATGTTCAAAGTACTGAACAATTGCACTCATTTCGCATGCTAGCTGGTTATGCTCAAAATCCTTCAAGCTATGTGAACTGACATCCTAAAGGAGATCAATCCTGGGTGTTCATTGGAAGGACTGATGTTGAAGCTGAAACTCCAATACTTTGGCCACCTCATGCGAAGAGTTGACTCATTGGAAAAGACCCTAATGCTGGGAAGGATTGGGGGCAGGAGGAGAAGGGAACAACAGAGGATGAGATGGTTGGATGGCATCACTGACTAGATGGACATGGGTTTGGGTAGACTCTGGGAGTTGGTGATGGACAGGGAGGCCTGGCATGCTGCAATTCATGGGGTCTCAAAGAGTCGGACACAACTGAGTGACTGAACTGAACTGAACTGATGTGAACTGAGAATTTACAGATGTACAAGCTGGGTTTAGAAAAGGGAGAGGAACCAAGGATCAAATTGTCAACATTCGTTGAATCACAAAGAAAGCAAGGGAGTTCCAGAAAAACATCTGCTTCATTGACTATGCAAAAGCCTTTGACTATGTGGATCGCAACAAACTGTGGGAAATTCTTAAAGAGACGGGAATACCAGACCACCTTACTTGTATCCTGAGAAGCCTGTATGCGGGTCAAGAAGCAACTATTAGAACCTTATGTGGAACAACAGACTGGTTCAAAATTGTCACCCTGTTATACACAGAGTACATCATGTGAAATGCCAGGCTGGATGAAGCACAAGCTGGAATTAAGATTGCTGGGAGAAATATCGACAACCTCAGATATGCAGGTGATACTACTTTAGTGGCAGAAAGCGAAGAGGACTAAAGAGCCTCTTGATGAGGGTAAAAGAGGAGAGTGAAAAAGTTGGCTTAAAACTCAGCATTCAAAAAACTAAGATCATGGCATCTGGTCCCATCAGTTCAGTTCAGTTCAGTCGCTCAGTCGTGTCCAACTCTTTGCAACCCCATGAATCGCAGCACGCCAGGCCTCCCTGTCTATCACCAACTCCCGGAGTTTACCCAAACCCATGTCCATCGAGTCAGTAATGCCATCCAACCATCTCATCCTCTGTTGTTCCCTTCTCCTCCTGCCCCCAATCCTTCCCAGCATTAGGATCTGGTCCCATCACTTCATGGCAAATAGAAGTGGAAACAGTGACATTTTATTTTCTTGGGCTTCAAGGCTCCAAAATCACTGTGGACAGTGACTGCAGCCATGAGCTTAAAAGATGCTTGCTCCCTGGAAGAAAAGCTATAAAACTTAGAGTATTAAAAGGCAGAGACATCACTTTGCTGCCAAACATCCGTATAGTCAAAGCTATGGTTTTTCCAGTAGTCATGTATGGATGTGACAGTTGGACCATAAAGAAGGTTGAGTGCCGAAGAATTGATGCTTTTGAATTTTATTGCCTGAGAAGACTCTTGAAAGTCCCTTGGACTGCAAGGAGATTACACCAGTTAATCATAAAGGATATCAACCCTGAATATTCATTGGAAGGACTGATGCTGAAGCTGAAGCTCCAATACTTTACAAACAGCTGACTCACTGGAAAAGACCCTGGTGCCAGGAAAGACTGAAGACAAAAGAAGAAGAGGGAGACAGAGGATGGGATGGTTCAATAGCATCACTGACTCAATGGACATGAATTTGAGCAAACTCCAGGAGATAGTGAAGGCCAGGGAAGCCTGGCGTGCTGCAGTCCATGGAGTTGCAAAAAGTTGGACATCACTTAGCGACAACAACAACATACAGTAGATGCTCAAAAAATATAGTTTTAATGAATATACAATGAATAAATCTCAGTCTCTGAATCTCTTCTTTTGATAAACAGTCGTACTCCTGACCTGCCTGCCACTGCCAGAGGCCAGGTCCACTATTGATTAGTTTAGGCAAGTCATTGATGGTCTCTGAACCTCAGTTTTCTTAGAGGTGAAAAAGTAGGCACTCACACCTGTGCACGAGAGAGTGAGAATAAAAATACGTGGAAGCTGCTGTAAAGCACAGGGAGCTTAGCCTGTGCTCTGTAATGACCTAGAGGGATAGGGGCATGGGAGGGAGGTCCAAGCATGAGGATACAGGTATACATATACTATTCACATTGTACAGCAGAACTAACACAACATTATAAAGCAGTTATCTGGGCTTCCCTGGTGGCTGAGATCGTAAAGAATCTTCCTGCAGTGCAGGAGATTCAGGTTTGATCCCTGGGTAGGGAAGATCCTCTGGAGAAGGAAATGGCAACCCATTCTAGTACTCTTGCCTGGAGAATCCCATGGACAGAGGAGCCTGGTGGGCTACAGTTCACAGGATCGCAAAAAGTCAGATATGACTGAGTGAAAAGCAGTTAAACTGGGCTTCCCAGGTAGTGCTAGTGGTAAAGAACCTGCCTGCCAATGCAGGAGACTTAAGAGACTCGGGTTGGATCCCTAGGATAGGAAGATCCTCTGGAGAAGGAAATGGCAACCCATTCTAGTACTCTTGCCTGGAGAATCCCATGGATAGAGGAGCCTGGCAGGCTACAGTCCACAGGGTCGCAGAGTTGGACACGACGGAAGCAACTTAGCAAACACACTAACAAGCAAGTACTTCTTGTACTTTTGCTATAATATTGGACCTGAAAGACTAACATAGGGAAAAATATTACTTGTGTCTAGGGAATCTCTCCTAGTGATCCAACATGTTTCTTTTATAGGTTTGAGGAGAGCCACAGAACCTATCCCACCATTTTCATCATGACTTTGGCTGCCACGAAATTCAGGGTTATGGTCTGTGTTCAACGAATCCCTGGTCTAGATTTTTCAATGTTCTGTCCATCCCTATTTCACTAGTTGAGTCTTAGCCTTTTATTTTTTATCTTTTTAAAAGTTCAGGTATAATTAACTTATTATATTAGTTTCAGGTGTGCCACATAGTGAATCAATATTTTTATACATTAAAAAATGATCATCAGTGTTGAGTCTAGCTACTATCTGTCGCCATACAAAGTTATTACAGTATTATTGACCACATTCCCTATGCCATACGTTACATCCTCACGGCTTATTTATTACTGTCCCTCTTGATCCCCTTCCCCTAATTCACCTATCCCTGTTTTCATCTTAATGGTGCTGTGATTTTATCAGTTTTCAGTTTTTACAGTGAGCCTGGAATCTCTTTTGAAAGAGACAAAGTATCAATTGTAAACAGAAGGATGAGCGCCTCCTTGTCCGTGAGAATGTTCATTTCCTGAGGTGTCCGTGCAATTCTTCAACATCTTCGAGGGGTACCCTCTACCTTGAAGATCATCTTAAGTACTTTTTAGAGAATGTGCTTTAGCTGGGAAAATATAAACAACCAAGAGGTGCAATTTAAACAAAGCACTGCAGTGTAGTCATTGAACCAAAGTACACAGCACATACTGAACCTAAAGCCAATGAAATTAAATCTTGCATGAGGCTGAAAATGTTAAGCAAACAGATTCGAATCCCCTAAGTGGATATTCCTGGCGACTACAGGGGAGTATCCGTGGTAGTTTAGTACAGCTGTGTCCTGCTTTGGGCAAAGCCAACATATGAAAAGCAAACTTACTGAACAGACAGATTGGGGTGGGGGTGATTATTCACATCACAAAGGGATTAATGGAAGGGTTCCTTCAAATAGCAACCATCCCTGGTTTATTAGAATTCCATTTATAGAAATTCAATTTACACAACTCTCAGAAACACACTTGTTTCATGAAATACAATATACCTTAGGAGCTAGAGCTGCATAAAAGGTTGAATTATTCTTCTTTCCCATTCCTAGGGTTCTGTACATTTTAGACATTTGCCAGTGAAGTGTCAAATGACAAGCTCCATTTTAGGATCAAGCCATTCATATCCCATATTTTTGTTCTCTCTCAAATTTAACACTATTTAAAAGAATTGCTAATAGAAAGTAGTTGCTTCCTAAGGATGTTCAGCAGCTGCCAATCCTGTTAAAGCTGGAAGGAGAGAGGGGGAAGGTCAGTGACACCTGGGCAGGGCCCCTGGGAGCTGTGACCTCTGCATGAGCAGAGTGCCTTCCCGGTAATCATACAACCCTGCCTCTCAGGGCTGTTTAGGATTGAGGGGACACATGTATACCTATGGCCGACTCATATCGATGTATGGCAGAAACCATCGCAATATTGTAAAATAACTATCCTCCCATTAAAATAAGTAAATAAATTTAAAAAAATAAAATTAAAAAAAAAAGAAAGAAACTGACCTCAGGATGCTAGGCAGCTTGCTTCAGTAGCCAGGAGGTTGAAGACAGGACTTAAGTTTTTGAATTTATCTTCTTCTATCGTGAAGATCTGATTTGAATTCACTGTTTTCTAAAACTGCATCCCGAGTGTTTCTCTCTCTTTTTTTTTTTAAATAAATCTGTCCAAAACTTTTCTAAGTGGTATACTTTATTTTTCTTATTTTTATTTTTTGGCCCTGTGGCATGCAGGATCTTAGCTCCCAGCCGGGGACTGAACCATGCCTACACTGTAAGTGTGGGAGCCTGACCACTGGGCCACCAGGGAAGCCCCACGTTTTCTTTAGAAAACACCGTTTTCCTAACGGGGCTAAAGTTATTCTCTGAGTTGAATGAGCCAGGGTAGCGGGAGATGCCTCACAAAAGTGGCCAACTTTAAACTCCAGTTCACTGCTCACCCCATCTGCACGGTGCTGGTAGCACCAGAAGCAGGTATAAAAAGTGGCGGGAGGGGCCATTGGCATCTACTGTTCTACATACTTTCCTCCCTCCAGGATTAAAGCCTGAGTCATCTGATCAATGTGGATATGACCTAACAGCCAAAGCACGGGAGCTAACACGGCCCACCATGATCCCCGTTAACCCAAGTGACAGAGCAGCAGGAAGGAGAAAACCACCCGCCATTTCCACGTGGATAAGTGGGTCCTGTTGGACAGATGCCACCCACCTCTGAGTGCACGTCCAGAGGAAAACTGTGTTCCATTAAACATGTCTCCCTCCTAGGTCCCCTTCCCCTCCCATCCAGGAAGGCTTAATCTTCTCTACAGAAACCCACGTGTGATTTTGGATAACATGAGTTGCAGTAACAACACTGAAAGCTGGGGACAGCGTGGGGATGGAAAACGTGGTGTGAGCGAGACTGGAGGCAGGGCCAGGCTTGGCACGCTTTAGCCGTACAACCTTGTAAATAATTCAACCTCTCTGAACCTCTCGTGTCTGACTCTTTGCAGCCCCATAGACTGTAGCCCATCAGGTTCCTCTGTCCAGGGATGTTCCAGACAAGAATACTGGAGTGGGTTGCCATTTCCTTCTTCAAGGGATCTTCGAGACCCAGAGATCGGACTTGGGTCTCTTGTGTCTCCATATAGGATCCCAGGTGGCACTAGTGGTAAAGAACCCTCCTGCCAATGCAGGAGACGCAAGAGACGCGGGTTCGATCCCTGGGTCCGGACGATCCCCTGGAAGTGGCAGTCCACTCCAGTGTTCTTGTGTGGAGAATCCCATGGACAGAGGAGCCTGGTGGGCTATACAGTCCCTGGGGTCGCAAACAATTGTATATGACTGAGTATATATATAAATCACACTTATTATATTAACTTCATAACACAAACCAAATGAGGCATGTAAAGCTGTTAGTATTATTGCTGCTGTTGTTTTTATGAAGGCATCAGAGGCTCTGATGTGAATACAAATGCCAGACTTGCTCTAAAGGAAATCTAGTGCCTTTGGAGAGTTTATGAGGCTGGGAATGATTTAAAAATTAGGCTACTTGGGCCAGAAGAGGGCATATGGAATCTTCTATACCCCAGATCTCCAATGTCCTTCCTGTGCAAGGATAGAAGTGACCTTCAGGGGTCACTGGGGATAGACCCACGTGGTATAAGAGGATACACAGTCTTTTGAAAGGACCACCCCTGCCGTGGAATTGATTAGGAAACACTCTAATGAACTGTTGAGTGATTAGAGCTCAAAGGAGGCCGGCCCTTGAACCCACTCTAGAGAGAGGTACCCCAGTCTCCAAAGAGGCAATTTTGAAGCTGAATGTACAAAAGGAAATGGGGTATTGGCATACTTCCCAGTTTTGCTGTTACTCCCCTGGCCCTAAAGTCAGCTTCTGGTTTCTGAACTTAAAAGACAAAATTATTTCAGACCCCAATCCAAGAGCCAAAATACTAACATGAGAACTGACTGCAGGAAAAGATAACACATTTTAATTACCTTCAGTATGATGCAGGGGTTTGCTTTGGTGTACATTATAATCCCGTTGCTTTGCAGGGTCCGCAGACGCAGGGCCAGTTTAAAGTCTTCTTCTTTGCTGTTTTCAGAGAGCCGGTATTTGATGTAACTGTTTCCGGCAAAGCTTAGAGAAGTGTGCCCTGAAAAGACCGTGATGGGGAGACATGGATACTTTGAACATCCAGAAACCAGAAGGGACCCATGAAATCACCGAACAACTACCAATCAAGTTGATTAAAGACTGTGGGAAGTTGGCGAAGGCACTGAGGACAAACAATTTTGGATTAAAGACCGGTTCTCCATCTTGGGTCACGTTCCAATTTCAAAGTAAAAATAAACTATTTAACTAGTCAGATGCCCCAAATCTGAGTTCTCTTGTGTCAAGGGCAGCTTGGTATGTCCTCTAACTTGAATTTTCCTAGAGTCACTAAACTCCCAATTCCTGCTTTCTAAAATTAGCATTTTTAAAAGACATTCCTTCATGCCCACCCACACCACTTAGACACTTGAAAACTTTCACTTCCATGAAACAAGGGAAAGATAAAACCATTTTCAAAGAATATCCACATTCCCCAAGTATCCTGATGCTTAACAGTGAATTTAGGTCATTTGCACAAATGTTGATAAAGGCAATGATACAAAGGAAGTTCAAGTTTTATGCAGTCACAACTCTACCTTTGACCATGAATTTCAGGCTCCCCTGCCTAGAATGTTAAGTAGCTACCCATATCACCCCATTCTGAGTTCGTTCTCTCTCTCTCTCTCCATTTTTTTTTTTTTTTTTTTACTGCCTTCCACTTTATGTTTTAAGAAGCAACGTAATGGCTGAAAAGCTGTCTCACTGGGGTGAAAGTGTGGAAATACACCAAAATGGATGATAATCATGGACAATGAAGAATTTTCCATATAGAAAGGAGAAGGGAGATGGACAAAAAGGGACATCTGAAGTTAGGAGTAGTGCCCTATTGTCACCCTGCAGACCCACCTGCTACAGCAGGCATGTTTGGGGTGGGACCAGCATAAGTATCTTAGAGCCTTAGAAGACTTCAAAAGCAAGTATGTGGATTCAGGGACAGCTCTGTACTTGAAGTCAACTCTGAAAGAGCTTTGGCTTCCATTTTTAAGAATAGTGCTTATCTTTGCAAAGCCTGAGTTTCTAGAACCCAGTGCTTCACAAGTGCCTTGCACATACTAGATATAATAATTTTTTATTCCCATTGTAATTGCTATTATAATCATCACTCAATAAATATTTCTTGGATTCTAAAACTGGTATCGGTGTGCTTACATCTGAAATACATCCTCTACTAAAAAGGGTTCTATTGGTAACAAAAGTGAACATTACTCTCTTTAGAGGAAAGAAATGGTAGAACATATATGAATCAAGAGAAGTATTGAAACTGATCAGAAATGGAGGATCATCTGGATTGGAATAACACAAATACTGATTTTTTTTTTTCTTTAAGACAAGGGAGGTGATCACCTCACCTTTCAGGAACATGCAGTTAGTTGTACATTTGCAGTGGAGAGTCTTACCTGGTCTAGGCTGGGGTTGCCCTACAAAGATCAACAGAACTGGCTCAGCTTCACTTTCTGTTGAGAGGTATAGGCTCAGAACATGAAAGGCCACGCCACAGATATGCCAACTCCTCTGCCTAACCAACAGCCTTTTATTTTCTATAATTTCACATCCTTAGCATCCACATGACACAACAGAAACACAGGCTATGGTCTCCCATTATATAAGGAACTCACAGGCATTGCATGTCTCCTGAGCACAGGCTGCAGCTATAATAAATTCCAAGTATTTGAGGGGGATGCTAGCTGGGTTCATTCTGAAGGAAAATGTTACATGCAGACAGATGTCTTCTGGAAGGGCTAAGGCAGTGTAATTTACTCAAGGGCAAGGGCTTCCAGAATATGAATTTAGACCCTCATCATCCCACCGCATTCTGCACCTGAGCACTCTCCAAGCTTTCCCGGTGGACACTGGCAGAGGAACGGTCTCCTGCTGGCTTCGTAACCAACACACTGCATGTCCCCCGGACACGGCTTCTCCACGCAAGGATCGTTGGCCCCTGGACACAGTCCTCCTGTGACAGAGGGAACACACATGATCAGTAGAAAGGCAATCACTCTACACTCCGTAAAGTCCAGGAAGCACAGGATGGTTTGAGAGCTGTGCTCGACAGGCTCTGAGCTGAGAGACAAAGTGCTGCCCAGAAGCAGGAAGTCCTGAGTGGGCTTCACCTGGTGTGGGTGCCCATCGGGGGTCTCTGCATCTCCCAAAGCTCACTGCCAGACTGAGGTAGGATGAGGGCAAAGAGTCAGTGGAGCTCCTCTTTTAAGGCTAAATCAAATATACTAAGGTTGTGAAGTTACTGGTTGCAACTTTAGCTGAAGAAAGAGCATACGACACAGGCTCCTTATCATCTGGGGCTTTATAGTCTTTATTGGCTGGGGCTCCTGCATGGTGTTGTTGTTTAGTTGCTAAGTTGGGTCTGATGTTCTTGCCACCCCATGGACTGTAGCCCATCAGGCTCTTCTGTCCATGGGATTTTTCAGGCAAGAATACTGGAGTGGGATGCCACTTCCTACTCCAGGGGATATTCCAGACCCTTGGATTGAACCCACAACTCCTGTGCTGGCAGATGAATTCTCTACCACTGAGCCACTAGGAAGTCCTGGGGCTTCTGCATACTGGGGACCATCTGAATGCATCACTTGTGTTTAGATTTCTTCCTCAACTCCAGTAGATGTTAGCTGTTGCTTTCAGAGGGAGGAAAAAAAGACTTTTCTAAAGAAAAGTGACTCACTCTAAATCGTGAAAGCGCAACTCCCATTGTTTCCTAATCCCTTCTGTCCCCTGCTATTTTACTGATTGGCTGTAAATGTGCCTCATTGGCTATCAAACATGGTAGAATTACCCTTGGCAAAGGAAGGCTTCCTTTTCACCTGTTTGATGTTCATAGCACAGTGAAATGAAAGGTTAATTCCTCAGAAAGGAAATTCTGGAAAGCAGATTAGCTGATTAAAGTAGAATTCAGGACCCAAGGGAGACTTTCAGAACTGTGAGGATGGCAAACACAGGTTCCCTGAAGGAAATGCACTTCCCAAAGGTCTTGGATATTTCAAATGTAATTAGGTGAGAGTTTAAATGGTAAAAGACTGTAGAAAAGAAGACACAAATTGAAAGCAACCTACACTGCTGGGTTAGACAGTGGCCTAAAGAAGCCCCTCTTCTCTGTGGACCAAGAACACACTGGACCTTAGCAGCATCTTTCCTCAGCAAGATCTGGTCCATTATCATCTTCCTTTCTAGCCCAATTCTTTCTTCCTCTTTAAGCATATTGTTCTATTATACAGTCATTTCTTTGTCCGGGCGAAAGTGGACACTTAATGCCAATAACATAAACATTTTAGGAACTTTAATCCTGGAGGGGAGTGATGTAAGAAGCACCAGCAGACTCAGAATTCGTAAATCCTGTTTTCCACCAGTTGAGAGTGCAGCCATAAAAGATACTCCTGGCAAGGATCCAGCTTACAAAGTCTTAGAAGATGAAGGGAATTTTAACTGGAAATTTGAAGTGATCTTCACAAATGGTTCTGAAAGACTTAAGTGTCTTGAAATATATCTTCCTCTGTTCCAAAAAAATCTTTATTCCTGCTGTGTTTTTATCAATATTTATGGACTTTAAGACAGGTGTTCAACCACCTTATGATCTGTTTCAAGGTGCTTTTGATAGGCAGTTTTGGAATTTTTGATGCATTCACCCAACAAGAAAAAAAAATTCAGGCCAATGAGGTGATAGGCCTGGGCATATAAAGATGAAAACAAAAATTATCCCAGCTCTCCCCCCCCCACCCTAGGAAACAACGCACAAACACATGGTTAGAATACAGTTAGGTAACTGCTTTGCTGGAGAAGGACATGGCAACCCACTCCAGTGTTCTTGCCTGGAGAATCCCGGGGACGGGGGAGCCTGGTGGGCTACCGCCTATGGGGTCGCACAGAGTCGGACATGACTGAAGCGACTTAGCAGCAGCAGCAGCAACTGCTTTGCTAGGGATTTGTGAGTACAAGGGAAGCCCTAAAGAAGGAACAATTGTGCTTCCTGGGAGAATGTCAAAAGTCTTTGCAAAGGAAGAAAGCATTTTAAACTCAGGTTTGAAGGATGAGATCTTTTGAGTAGTAAGAGTCTGTGCTTCTTGGGAATGAATCAACCATGCGTGCATGCATGCTAAGTCGCTTCAGACGTGTCCGACTCTTTGCGATCCTATGGACTGTAACCCACCAGGATCCTCCGTCCATGGGATTCTCCAGGCAAGAATACTGGAGTGGACTGCCATGCCCTCCTCCAGGGGATCTTCCAACCCAGGGATTGAACCCATGTCTCTTATGTCTCCTGCATTGGCAGGCAGGAGTTTTACTACTAGTGCCACCCAGGAGCCCTTAATCAACCGTAGTTAGTGGTTTAACCGCAAGCATGCTTACTCATGGTACACTCACAACTCTCCCTGCCCACTCTGTGCTGACTCCATGAGTGGCTTCACTTCTGTTTCCGAGGCCTGCACACCTCCAGGTAGCTCCCACCTGTTGGCTAGTTAGCATACGCTCAAAAATGCCAACTGAGCCCGGGGCCGATGTCAGCGATGCAGTGGTAATGAGCACAAATGAATCACAAAATGCATTCCCTCAAACAGGTCAAACTCTAAGATTACTGGACATTAACTTCCAACTCCAATACTTTGGCTACCTCATGCGAAGAGTTGACTCACTGGAAAAGACCCTAATGCTGGGAACGACTGGCGGCAGGAGGAGAAGGGGATGACAGAGGATGAGGTGGCTGGATGGCATCACCGACTTTGTGGACGTGGGTTTGGGTAGACTCTGGGAGTTGGTGATGGACAGGGAGGCCTGGCGTGCTGCGATTTATGGGGTCGCAAGGAGTCAGACACGACTGAGCAACTGAACTGAACTGAACTGAACTTCCAACTAGACATAGAAACAATAATTTATGCATTTAAGAAATCTATTCCTTTCTATTCCACGGACGGGTCTTTTCCTATGTCCTATTTTAGCCAGCCAAAAGATCTCCTTTCTATAAAACTCTGTGTTTCTGAGACATAGCAACATATACTACATTCATAGTCTTTTCTACACTAATGCAATGGCTTCACTGCTTAGAAAACTTGCATTATTAAAAATGCAGTTTAAAAACCTCTGCTTCAAAGGGGGAAAAGAGGACAAGATAATTTCAGACCCATGATAGCAAAGCTATTTTCTTCTGCCAGGAGTTATGGTCACATTAAAAAAAAGCTGTAAGTGCATATAATAAAGGCTAGACACTATATTTCAGAGTAAACACAGCATTTGAATACTTCTCCCTTTTATTCACATATTTTGACCTTTTCTTTTGCCACAAGTCCTGCCCTGCTAATTCGCATTGGGTTTCTCACTTTATCAACCATATCACTTATATTGGGTTACAGCAGAGTCACTTAGACCAGCAACTGGAGTTCAAATTCACAGTTCTTTTCTTCTTCTTCTTTCCTTATATTATAACCATGTGTGTGCTCGGTTGCTCAGTACGGGCGGACTCTTTGTAACCCTTGGACTGTAGCCTGCCAGTCTCCTCTGTGCATGGGATTTCCCGGGCAAGAATACTGGAGTGGGTAGCCATTTCCTTCTCCAGGGGGTCTTTCCAATCCAGGGATCAAACCCATGTCTCCCACTTCTTCTGCACTGGTAGGCAGATTCTTTACCACTGTACCACCTGGGAAGCCCATGTCATAACAACAGAACCTAGATAATTAAATCCATCAAATTAATGAATTATGTTAGATCCAGTCCTCCTTATAAAAACTCCAGCTGGTGGATAGATAGAAACTATATTAATACATTATAATAAGTACATTCTAAGATTAATATAAATGTAAATATTAGAATATAATGATACATATTTCTATTCATTCCAGCAGTCATTGACTTTGATAGGTTAGTGCTCCTTCTCTTTCTTTTTAATAGGTTTCTTAAGGCAGAAGGGACAGTTCCAGCAAGGGATCGGCTTCTTGATGCTTTAAAAATCCCAGGGGGCCTCCTCTCTGCCTCCCAGCCCGGGGCTGGAAGAGCCATAAACACTAGCTCCCCAGCTGCTGCTGTCACTTTGCTCTGCTTGCAGTCTGCTCTCTTGTGGCTCAAGGAGGCATGAAGGCAGATTAGATTCTGGAGGTTAGTGTGAATGTAACATCCTCCTCACCTGGGGACAGATGTGAGCAAGTGTACAAAACGTAGTCTCTTTCAAGCAGAGAAAGAGTTCTGATTACTGAAAAACAGCTTTCCTCAAACCAAATACTCCCCATATACAATACTGTATTTCTTTCCTATCAACTACGATAAGAAGTTAGATCCTTTCTGAAATATTTATGTGAGAGGGACTTGACCTTCATACACCAACCCTGAACAATGCCATGTGTCCTTTGACCTCAGATGGACGTCATATCTTCCCAACCCAGGGATTGAACCCGTGTCTCTAGATCTGGGTCCTGGGGACACCAACCCTCTTACCAGCCAAAGCCCTAAAATCTCTAGCAACATAAAATGCAGCATGATTTCAATGGATGAGGAGGGGTTAACTTGTTTTGCAAAGCTTATGCTTGTTCAGTTCAGTCACTCAGTCATGCCTGACTCTTTGTGACCCCATGGACTGCAGCACGCCAGGCTTCCCTGTTCATCACTAACTCCTGGAGCTTGCTCAAACACATGTCCATTGAGTCGGTGATGCCATCCAACCATCTCACCCTCTGCCGTCCCCTTCTCCTCTTTGAACAAAGGTCCACTGGAGGTGCAGGATCTGGCTTTACATGCTCTGTATCTTCAGGCATCCATCAGTTTGCGGCCAGAGTGAGCATGAAGGGAGAAGCGCCCTCTTTACCAGAGCAACTGATGTCATTGGTGGCGAGTCAGGGCAGGAGAGAAGGATCAGATGCTTTTAGCAACTGTCAGAGCAGGAAGCAGGCAGAGAGGTCTCTGTTCCCCACTCCTAGGTCCCCTCTGGAAGGCAGGGCAGTGTAATAGGAAACGGTGTGACACTGACAAGCAGCAGCCCTGAATTTTGTTCCTGACTAGTTATTCAATGTGTTTCTTGTGTGGGACCTATCAAAGTCAATGGCTGCTGGAATGAATAGAAGTATACCTTATTATGTGTCTAATATTTACATTAATATTAATATTATTAAAATATATTATGCATTAATACATTTTCTATGTGTCCTTCAGTTAGAGTTTTTAAGGGGTCACTTCACTTCTCTGGGTCTTCCTTCCCTTTCATGAAAAATGAGAAAAATTACCCTTGGAAACTTGTGAGCATTAGATGGTTTAATGTATGTGAAAGCAACTTGTAAAGAAAAAAAAAACTGAGAGTAAAAACAAATTACTACAGGGTCCCCAAACTGGAGACACTGGCCTGACTGGGAAACATGGCAGAGATCTGAGCTCCAGTATAATCCCTTCTTTGCTGTCCTTTTTGGGTCAGATTCACGATTTGTAAACTGACAGATGATATGACATACTGTGCACCTGGGAGAACTGTGTATTAATCAGTGTCACAGGGAGCGTGCACAGGGTCAGCCCCTTCATAACTGTCCCAGGCAGAGGGATTCTTTTCACAAAGACTCTCCACCAGGAGAGATGTGCACGCGATGTGGCTGCTCATCACAAGGCTCCCCACCTCCTGAAGCTTTGCTCGGGTGGAAATTTCAGTGACTCTCCACAGAGCTGAAAACACATAATTCACTCGAGCAGAAGCTCGGGGCTTTGGAACCTGCAGGGAGGAGAAAGGCAATCCTCTCGTGGTTTTAGAAGGGTCTCACTGCCCCATGTATGACTCTCCTCGCCTTATCTCCCCAGAATTCCCACGGCTCCCCGGGTTAAGTCTGTACCTTCAGCTAATGTATCAGTATCCAGCTGTGATTATTACTGCAGCCACTTTGAGCTTATTCAACCTCTTGATTTTCAACCTCTTGATCTGTCTTATTATACTGAGAATCTAATAACTAACGGTAAACATCCTATACCTTGAATTCACATGCTTTGCCAAGGTGCCATGTCTCAGTCAATGCCACATATGTCAGTAAGCTCCCTTCATAACTCCTGGCCTGCATGAAATTTTAAAACTTATTTTCCTAAGGTCCCTTGGCTTTGAAATGGCTTCCCGTGGTTCTCCCCAAAGCACAGAATCATCTTGATTGGTGTTTGCTTTGTTCAGCCCTATTTTCTGGGATGACCTTGCTAAAGGCTGAGTGCCATTTCATTCAAGACATCCTCTCTAGGGCAGCTGTGTGTGGATGGAAAATATAAGGGATTATCTACACGGTAAGAAGTTGGTATCTCTTCCACAGTGGACATGCCCAGACCTCTCCTGGTCCTTCAGGACTCTATGCACGCTAAAGATAAAGGATCTGCAGACAGACATCTAATATGAATGAGAAATAGAAACTTCCCAGTTTGTAGGGAAATCCAGTCAAGGTTCAGAGACACTGAATTATTCAGAATTCCTGGGGGTGGGACTATGGGCTCTGTCCTCGGAGAATTGGAATGAACAATCCTGGCCTAAGTGTAAACCCAATCTCAGATTTCCCTATGCTTTTTAAATACTCATTAAGGCTGAGTTTCAAGTATCTTCCTGCCTCATAGAGGCGGTCATTGTTTTACTTCACTGTGCTTGTGAGAAGTGCCTCACCATGGCTGCCTATCACAGGCCCTGTGACCTGTACTAGCACGTTCCTTTCGGGACTGTCTCTCCACCAGCCAGTTCAGCTGAGCTCCCTGTCATTCGCCCAGTGCACGATGCTGGTTCACGGTCCATGAGAATGGGACCATGTCAGCCTCACTCACTGCTCTAACTCCAGCAGCCCACCCAGGGCTTGGAAAAGTATTTGATTCACTGATGAGTGAATGAGAAAATAAAAGTAGAAAAGACACATTCCTTTACTACTTGCTCTGCTCAGAAATGCCTTCCCAGGACAATCCACTGCTTCCAGTGCTTTTCACAGACTCCTCCAAGTAAGACAGAGAACTCCTTCCTTTATGCTTGCTCTCTGTTCCAACTACACCACCTACGACTCTTTCTAGCTCCTATTCTTGATGGCCAAGGAACAGAGGATCTTCTGCTGTTTGTTTCAAAAAAGAGGACTCAAGGGGTCCTAGTAGCTATCCTCAGATGTCTGGAGGGTGGTTCGTACAGGCGGGTCAGACAGGTCAGGCTCCGTGTGGCTTCAAAGGGTGGAGCGGGTGACCTCACAGTGGGGAGACTGGGTGCCCGCCAAGCCAGTTGTCTTAGGCCCCTCTTAAGAGGTAGCGAGTGCTAGGACTTGGCTCAAACCTCGGCTGCATTATTGTGGCAGGAGTATAGTAAATAGGATGTCCGAGGTATGTGGGCAGCTGGATTCAGTTAATTTCAAGCTTTCTCAAACCTGTGTGGAGGTAGGAGATTGCAGTGGTTGGGATGGCCAGGTGTGAATCCTGGCTTGAGCAGGCACTGGTTCTGTGGGACCCTGAGCAAGTCAATTGACCATCCTGAGGTGTAGCTTCCTTAGCTTCTGAGGAAAGTTAATGATACCTGTCCTTTAGGGTAATTGTGAGGGTTAACTACAATAACACATATGTGAAAAAGCAAAACGGTAGCAGGTCACTGCTCAGTAAATGTGAGTTGCTACGCTTGTCCCTTCCTCCACCTGTGTACGGGCTGGACATGGCTTCTCACCTCCATTGCTTGGCTCTATAGCTCCCCAGCCTGGACTGACTCCTCCCTGTCTCCTGTCTGATTCTAGGCATCCTTTCAGACCAAGTGGGGTGGCCTCAGCCTCAGGGCCTCTCCTACCACCCTGCACAGCCTTCCGACAGCGGGCTTCCCCCGGCCGAGGGCCCGGCCCTGTCACCTCAACCGCCAGCACTGAGCTCGCCCATGACAGGCGCTCCACACATTTGACTGGAGCTTCAGTTTCAAGTCAGGGTTCTATATCTGAACCAAGACTGGACAAATCAGGCACCCACTTCCACTAACACTCATAAACATACCAGTCTTAAACGCTAATGGTCTCATGGCAAGTCCATTCTCTTGGACAAGTGTCTCCTTTTTGATATGTATCTAGATCAGATTTTTGAAAATTCAATGAAAATCTTCCCAAATGGACCATGACTACTGCCCCGCGGCTTTCCCAATACTCTGTCCTCTGACTTCCTCATCGGAGCTCAAGGGCGTTTATCATTCCCCAGGCTTTCTTACTCAAGTGCCAACATCCACTGAACAGCCAAGGTTTACCAGGAGCCATCTCAGGACAGCAGAACCCTTAAACTTCTGTTCAGACATGATGCTCGATGGGGGCTGGAATGTAATAAACCTCTCTGGCACTAAATTTCAAGCCTGCTTTCATTGTGTCAAAGCAACCCAGCATTTTAGTTCAAGATGCTTAACGATGTTAATTCAACCCAAAAAAAGTGTCCATGAGAGAAAGATGAGGTGGAAGTTGGGAGGAGGGTAGACTACTGAGGCCAAATCTGTATAAATATTCCTACACAGCCCAGAATGGATCGCTACCTCTATTTGTCTACTAATTATTCCACCAAGTGGTGGGAAAGTCCATTTACTGTATCTGCCAACCTTCCAGGCTAAACAGCAGCCAACACTAGGGTGTGTGTGGGGGAGTGGGCTAGGGGCATTTATTGACTTCAATTATCTCTCCTTTCCAATAAATGAGAAAATGCCTAAAATGCTTAATGCTTTCCTTAACAGTTTTTCACTGTATTTTCATTTGAGATGGTACTTTAGGAAAAGTGAGAGAACTATAACTATTATAACGAGGAGCTCACCCCCTGAACCCAGAGAAAATTTTTTCCATCTTATTTTACTGTGAGATTTATTAGAGTTTGGTTTCCTAACCACCAGAATTAGGGTCACCAGGCTACATGTATACTGACTCCAGGGCTCCACTCAAAGCCTCCCGTTATATTTGAGTGCAGAGCTCAGTAGTGGGCCTTTCTAGTAAGTCACAGGCCTACTGCAGTCCGAGACCCTCTGCTGTCCTGCCGTGGGTCTGTGAGACTGGTAATCAGTCTGTCAGGAAAAATGGGTTATGTGAATATTCTCATAGTGTACATAACACTGGGGTTGTAAGTCATATAAAAAATGGAAGAGCTCTTGTTCTTAGGATGCAAGGAATAAAACAAGGACCCAAAATGAACCTACATTGAATCAGTATGCCATTCTCATCAGCCGTATGCCCTGGGCTTCAAGGCAGGGAGCTATTGCATTTATAAAATGGAGATAATCATGAAAAGCTGCCAAACATGGGGACTGGACCAGATGGTGTTTTGAGGTCCTTTTACCACTAAAATTCAGTAGTTTATTTTACAGCTTAATTACACAAGTGACTTAAAGGTGGCAAGAGGCTGAGAGGTAGGCCTGAGTCTGCTGAGTTACCGCTCAGGAAATGCTCCCTTCTAGACTGAGAAAGCCTCCTCCTGGGATGTCTGGGGACTGAATCACAAAAACTTCCAGAATTCTGGGTTTCCTGTGAGTAGAAGGGTTTATGGGGACTTGAGGACAAGAGTCCTGGGCGAGGCTACCACCTTGAAACTCACTGCATTTAAAATATCAGTGTCTCTTTAAGGAGTGCCTTAAGTCTGAGAGTGGTGGTGGTTTAGTCACTAAGTCATGTCCTACTCTTTGAGACCCCATGGACTGTAGCCCACAGGCTCCTCTGTTCATGGGATTTCCCAGGCAAGAATACAGGAGTGGGTTGTCATATCTTTCTCCAGGGGATCTTCCTGACCCAGGGATCAAACCTGAATCTCCTGCGTTACAGGCAGATTCTTTTACTGCTGAGCCACCAGGGAGAGGTCCCCACTAACAGCAAACAAGGAAGTAGTATCCTTAACCCTACAACCAGAAGGAACTGAATTCTGCCAACTCTGAAGTGAGCTTGGAAGAAGATTCTTCCCCTGAGCCTCTGGCCGGAGAGCCCCAGATGTCTGACAGCTTGACTTTATCTTTGTGAACGCTTGAGCAGAGGAACCAGATGATGAGCTGTGCCCACCTGCACTTCTGACCTACAGAACTGTGAGATAACAAGATCTTGTTGCTTTAAACCAAAAAATAAAGTGAAATAAACCATCAGTGTCTCTGGGGACTTCCCTGGCAGTCCAGTGGTTAAGGCTCCGTGTTTCAACTGCAGGGCTCATGGGTTCGATTCCTGGTTGGGGAACTAAGATCCCACATACTGTGCATGGTGTGGCCAAAAAATAAAAATAAATAAATAAATAAATAAAACAAAAATGCAGAGGAAGATCCCTCTTCCCAACAAAATCACTCCTCTAAATCCCTGCTGTAAAGAAAATCTGCCAAGCCTGCCCTCTGCCCGTCTCTGCTTGATGAGCTCATACTCATCCTTCAAAACCCAGAACACAAGTGGTCCCTGGCATCTCAATGTCACAGAAAGCTTTCCTCTGCTTGTGACAGGGACTCTGTGCCTTTTTCCTCCCCAGCATTTCTTATAACACTATTAAGGCAAACGGGGACTCGCAAAAGCTGAGCTCACAACAGCCAGCTCCTGAGAGAAGGAACTGTGTCTTTTATTCACTTTGAATTTGCAGCACCTAAGACATTGCTGATGGGCTTCCCTGGTGGCTCAGATGATAAAGAAACTTCCTGCAATGCAGGAGACCCGGGTTTGATCCTTGGGTTGGGAAGATCCTCTGGAGGAGGGCATGGCTACTCATTGCAGTATTCTTGTTTGGAGCATTCCATGGACAGAGGAGCCTGGCGAGCTACAGTCCAGGGGGTCGCAAAGAGTCAGATACGACTGAGTGACTAACACAAGACATTGCTGCCACCACAGAGTTTTATTGAATAAAACGAGCTCTCAGAGAACAAGGATTAATTAGCTGGTTTAGCTTCTCCTGCAGGGTCTGCCCTGTCCTGTCTTGAACCTCTTTTGAACTGTGCAGTGAATCCCTGCAGGAAGGCTCTAGCAGACCTTTGGTGCATAAATCAATTTGCCTACAAAGGGAACCTAGGTGAGGTCTGGACAGCTGGCATTCATAAATCTTGCATGTTGGTGGCATCTGCCAGAAACACATTTCCCCTAGCATGCATGCTTGGAGTTACTTTGGAGCTAATTTACATATTCAACAGTTTGGACATCACTGCATCTCTACCTGATGGAAACACAAACAGAACTCACTGGGGACCACAGAGGGAGTGGCTCGCATGCTTCTAGGCTGCGTGGAGGTCATGGAAAGGTCTCCCGGAGGAAGCTGTGATCTCCGGGACTTTCTTCTAATCAACTCATTCTCCAAAGGGCAACTCGAAACTCTCTACAAGGGAAGAAGGAGAGGGCCCTGTCTGTCCTCAATGATCTAAAGGGGTGTTTTATGAATGGCTTCTCTTCCGGCCACAGTCCCTTTGGGCCAAGTTCATACTGGCTAGGAAAACTCCGGGTGCAATTTTCTTCGACGAGGGAAGTGAATTTATAGCACCACGTGTCAGAGAGAGAAAAAGAGGGAGTGAGCAATGCTTCTTGCTGACCTCCGTGGCTGACTCTGTGCAGCTATGACCTCTGAGAAGGGAAGGTCAAAGTTCAGTGACTCTAATTATATTGACAAACAGGAACCATTCCATCTCCGCCAATCTGCGGGCTGAACCCACCCCGATTGTGCTCCCAAACATCTGGCCCTTGGGTTTCACTCAAGCAAACCCAGCTACCCTTACTCACTGTGATAGCTTCTGAACTTGTTTCCCTGTCTCTGGCATGGCCCGTCTAACCCATCCCCTTAGCAGTCAGCAAGCTCTCCATGAAAGACAGACCTGATTCCTAAAGTGACTTCTCCACTTCAAATCAGCCAATGGCTCACACTGCTTTGGGATGATTTCTAGGACTTCATCCTAATGGCTCTTGTGTGATCACTGCTCATAAATCTCCTTTGTCATCACCAGAAAGCTCTTTCAATCCCCTTGGTGTAGGCTACTATCTTGCCCTTAAGTTTCATACAAATACCTTCTCCACTGGAATGCTGTCCCTCCGCTACCCTTTTCACACATCAAATTCCTACTTTTCCTTTTTTAAAAAATGGAAATATAGTTGATTTACAATGATGTGTTAGCTTCGGGTATACAGCAAAGTGATTCAGTTTTATATATATAATATATATTCTTTTTCAGGTTCCTTTCCACTGTAGGCTATTATAAAATATTGAATACAGTTCCCTGAGCTACACAGTAGGTCTTTTGTTGTTTATCTGTATTATATGCAGCAGTGTGTATCTGTTAATCCCAAACTCCTGATTTATCTCCCCTGCCTTTCCCCGTTCATAACCATAAGTTTGTTTTCTATGTCTGTGAGTCTATTTCTGTTTTGTAAGTTCACTTTTGTCATTTTTTTTTAGATTCCACATATAAGT
This sequence comes from Giraffa tippelskirchi, assembly GCF_054371585.1. Lineage (NCBI taxonomy): Eukaryota > Metazoa > Chordata > Mammalia > Artiodactyla > Giraffidae > Giraffa > Giraffa tippelskirchi. Next base: position 45,195,704 of record NC_137284.1, on the reverse strand, counting down.
GATATCATATGACATATGATACAGCCACTATGGAGAACAGTATGGAGATTCCACAAAGAATCTAAAAACAGGATCTAAAGAATCTAAAAAATCTAAAACTAAAAACAGCCACCATATGATTCAGTAATTCCACTTCTGGGCATACATCTGGAAAAGGTGAAAACTCTAATTCGAAAAAAATACATACACCCCAATGTTCACAGCAGCATTATTTACAGTAGCTAAGACATAGAAGCAATCTATGATCAACAGATAAATGGATAAAGAAGATGGGGGGGGGGTGTAACGGAACATTACTCGGGCATAAAAAATGAAATAATACCATTTTCAGAACACAGATAGACCTAGAAACTATCATACTAAGTGAAGTAAGTCAGACAGAGAAAGACTAATTCCTACTTACCTTTCATCTCAACCTAGAGAATAGTGCCTTCAGGAAAACTTTGCCCTTGACTGGGTCCCCTAAGGATGCTCATCGCATGGACAATGCCCGCCCACTTGTACGTCTGGCTGCCCATAAGCTCCACGCTCCACCGGAGCGGGGCTGAGCTTGTCTTGTTCACCCCGCAGCCCTGGCCTCTCTCACAGTGAGGAGGCACATCGTGGGAGGTCCAGTGAGTGAATGAATGGATACGAGTGTTCGCGGATGGTAACCCAAGCCGCCTCACACAGCCGGGGCAGGTGAGGGGACGCTCCAAACCGCACTCACCGTCGCAGGTGCAGTGCACGTTCCGGTAGAAACGCGGGCACACGAAACTGATGCGAGCCGTGCTGTAGGTCATGAGCGCGTGCGAGTCCAGCGACAAGCCCTGCTCGCAGTGCTGCTCCTGACAGTCCAGCCCGGAGCAGTTCTTCTCCAGGATGGCCGAGATGCGCATGGCATTTTCCAGGTGCCTCCTGGCGTTGGACAGCTTCTGGATGAGGTAGGCCGGCTTGTAGAACTCACTGCTGTGCGTCTCCACCGCAAACAGCATGTCCAGCTCGCTGGTGCCTGCCACGGGCTGGATGCTAATGATGTGCAGGCTGTCCTGCTTCTGGGTCAGGACCGCATTGCGCAGGGTGCGACGGAACCCGTGCATGTGGAGCCCCACAAAGTCCTCGGGGGACACGTTTTCGAAGCGGATGGTGACGGTATTCTGCAGCATCTCCTGCACCAGCTGTTCCACGTGCACGACCACGTCGATGGGCACCTGGAAGCGGCCATCGCTCACCGACACATTCAGGACGTACTTGCCGCTGTCCAAGCCTCCCAGGGCGATGATCTTTCCATCGTGACTGTTCACCTTGAACAAGCTCTTCTGCTCCGATTTCAGCGCAAACGTGAGGACGTCATATACGTCTTGATCGGTGGCATGGATCTTTCCGATGACCCCACCAGGAAAGTCGTCCTCCATGGTGACAATGAAAATCTCCAGGGGGATGGCTGTGGGCTTGTGGATACTCTCCTCAATGACCCGCACTCGGATATAGGAGTGAGACACTTGCTGAGGCTTGCCAGAGTCTTTTGCCTAAAATCACCCAGCAGGGAGGGAAGATGAGGAAGTAAGATAACAGCCCATAATAATTTTTAAAAAAGCAACAAAACCCAGATAGACAATGTCTGCTCCTTTAACCACATCACTGCTCCCTCTATCCCTTGTCGTTATTCTACAAAATGTTGAAGATATACATATAACTAAGAGGAATGATTTATCACTTTTGGTGTCCATAAGTGCACTCTGCTATGAGAATAAAATGTGTCAACATAATAAAGCCAGTGCGGGTGAACTGGGACGGAGGCCATAGGGTGCTCTGAGATCCACAGTGCCCCAAAGAGGCTGGCCGTGTTTTAATTTTGGACAGAAGCCACAGGGGAGCCTCGTAAAGTGGCATTCCCACTTAGAAGAGAAATCTTGGTTGTCTTTGGCTTCTTTGCTTTGGATGGGACCAGACAGCACTTTTCTGTACATTGAAGAAACAACGTTATTTCAAGTGAGATGTACACAATATCGAGGCTTAGAATAAAAGGTAGTACAATGAAAAAAGCCTGAAAAAAGCCATTTTGTCCTCCTTCTTTCTGAAAGGATTGACAGAACCACCACCCTGAAACAGATCTTAACTGAGCACCTGCCACATACAACATGAAGGTAGTCAGTGCCGGAGGACTTCTGAGAAGGGCAGATGATCAGCAGCTGGGTCCCCAGGGTGGGTATCTCAGGATGGGGGGCGGCAGTGGACCTTGCAGGCCAGGTGACACCTCAGGAGATATGTCCTTGCATGTGGAAGGCAGGGTGAAAGCAGGAGCTTGGTCGTCACATGGACCTGAGTTCAAATCTTTGCTCTGCCTCTTACTATGTGTCTGGCCTGGAGTAAGTCACTTAACTTCTTTGAGCTTCAGTTTCTGTATCTTATTTGAGTGAAATAGTCCTATCTACCTCACAGGATTCTTGTACTGTGGGGATTAAGACTCACATGATTGCAACATACTGGACAGACCTGACCCATAGAAGTACCTGGTGCATGAGAGTTGATGTGATTGTTGTTATCTTTATTATTCCCATAGCCACATGTTTTTAAAATGGACTTTATGAACCAGAGATGCTAGAATGGAAAATTCACGTAGGGGCAGATCAATTTAGCAAAATAGGACTGAACTTGAAGTCAAACTGTGACTTGAAGGATAATGATGAGTTCAGACTCCATAGGTCAGAGGTGGCGCACTCAAAGATCAGAGGCCAGAAAGGCAAGAAGCCACTGAGTGTAAAGTAACAGACTCCTGGGCCTGTGGGCTAAGGAGGACTGGACAGTCATGTCTGCCTAAAAACTCTAAAATTCAACATCTGAAGAAGCCAGAATTCACAAAGTTTCTGGCACTAGGGAGCTCGGATGTTTTTAGTTTAGGGGTTGGCACCCATTTTCTATAAAGGGCTAGACAAGAAATACTTTAGGCTTTGGGGTTATATGATCCCTATCAACTATTCAACTTCCAGCAGGAAGGCAGCCTAGAGCATATGTAAATGAACTGGCAAGGCTCAGTTCTCATAAAACTTTATAAAATCAGGTTGAGGACGGGATGTGGTTCAGGGGTTATAGTCTGTTGACCTCTGGTTTAGTGGAATGAGATAATCCAAGTGGAATGATTAGCCTGGGAAGGGTGCAGAGATAGATCAGAAGGAATAAAGCTGAAGCCAGAGGAACACCCAGGGGGTTCTGCAATAGTCTCAGTATGGGGCAATTTAGCATAAAGGGGGGAGATAGCAAAGGATATATACCCGATGCACGCTGAGACTTTTTGAAGACAGAACGTGGGCCTCGGTGGCAAGTTTAATAAAAGGGACCAGGAGCAGAAAGCTCTCCATGGTGTTTACAAAGTCTGAGATGTGAAACATGCTCTCTAACAGCCAGAGAAGGTATGCAAAGAACTGTACTAGCTTCTGTGCACACTCAAGTCACTTATTTGTGTCCAACTCTTTGCGACATGGACTATAGCTCTCCAGGCTCCTTTGTCCATGGGATTTTTCAGGCAAGAATATTGGAGTGGATTGTCATTTCCTCCTCCAGGGGATCTTCCCTGTGCAGGGATCGAACACAAGTCTCTTGCATCTCCTGCATTGGCAGGCAGGTTCTTCACCACTAGTGCCAGCTGGGAAGCCCCAGTAGCTTCTGTGAGAAGGTACTAAAACTCTCTCCTTGCCCTTGAAGACCTCTCCTGTGATATAAAGTCATTCACATAATATTGTTGGAGGAGTGGGTGGCAATTGAAGAGTTTATCAATGTGCTTTGAGCCAAAAGTCATTAATTTGAAAGGTTTCATGGGGTAGGTAAGCCATAACTTATCCAAAGAGATAGGTACACAATTAAACTCTATATAAAGACTGACTGTTCTCATCATTGCCACTATTAATAATAGGTTGTTCTCTGTGCCAACTGAGTTTAAAAAACAGTCACTCAGTTTCACTGATGGGACCCACATCTTGGGACTGGCAAAATTGGCAACCAGGGACTTTTTGGCGCTCTCTTGTTTCCTGCTTCTGTTCACATCCTTCCTGTAACTGCCACTTCTGCCTCTTGGTCTCCCTTCATTCAACATCATGGCCTTGATGAAGCTGAAATGTTGGGAGGCCACTGCCATCCGAGTCCCTGTTCCTATTTCCCCTCTGTGGGGAAATTTATCAAGAAGTGTGGTGTGCTAAGTCTCTTTAGTCATGTCCAACTCTGTTATCCTAGGGACTGTAGCCCTCTAGGCTCCTCTGTCCATGGGATTCTCCAGGCAAGAACACTGGAGTGGGTTGCTGTGCCCTCCTCCAGGGGATCTTTCTGACCCAGGGATCAACCCGTGTCTCTTACGTCTCCTGCATTGGCAGGCAGGTTCTTTACCACTAGTGCCACCTGGGAAGCTCAAGCAGAGGTCTCTTAAAAAGCAGAGGCCATGAAATATTAATAGCTCCATCACACCAGGACAAGGATTTGTTGTTTCCCATTGGGGTGATCTGGGAAATACTTCTCAGTACCAAGAAGTAATGGAGAAGGAGATGACAACCCACTCCTGTATTCTTGCCTGGAAAATCCCATGGACAGAGGAGCCTGGCAGGCTATACAGTCCATAGGGTTGCAATGAGTGGGACATAGCAACTAAATGACAGCAACCATCAAGCAGTAAACCTTGACCAATGAGTTGTCTTTGGGGCTCATCTGGAACCCCAGGAATGTTCAGAATACAGATTTAAGCCCAGAGAACGTCAGTCTGACACACCCTACAGGAAAGTCCCTTTTGAACAATGATGCTTCCTTTCTTTCCTGTTCAATTTCACACATAGGGGCCGCTTTTATTGGTGTGAAATTGAATTTGAGATTAAAAGGGGAACACTCCTACATGGTAATGAATTATGTTGACTTGCTCAATAGAAAAAAAATAAACAAACAAAAACCCAACTGAGGGGCAGAGCCCATAGTAGGAGAGGAAGCTGGCCTGCGACAGGTAGATGAGGCCGTACCTGGACACACAGCACGTACTCTGGAGACTCTGTGTGCTGGAAGACCACAGCTGACCTCAGGATCCCGTCCGAGTCCAACACGAACGCCTCCTCTTCGTTTCCCGACAAAATAGAGAAGGAGAAGGGAGGCCCGTTGTGAAAGGAGTCTTTGTCTGTCACCATGAGCTGCAGAACACTGGTGCCTGCTGGCTTATTTTCCTGCATAAGAGAGTATATTAAAAGGGAAGATAAAATTACACCTCTCTGCACATTTAAAAAAAAAACCCATCATTACCGGCTGAGAGTGCTGGGCTAGAAAACAGAGCTTTTAATGGAAGGGATTCCCTGTGATATTATCTCGTCTTCTGAAAAATGCTGGTGTCTTTAAGCATCATCCCACCCTTGGCTGCCTCCCCAGACTGCCCCGTGAGACGATGAGCTGCAGGTGAGAACACGAGGACTTGGCCTTGAACTGCTTTGTAGGTCCCAAGGATGCTGCCTGGTTCCATCTGTCCTTGAAAGGCCGGAATCGCCCCGAGTTCACCCAGATGGCTCTGGAAATCCATGGTGCTAATCAGACTTCATGACGGCATCAGAAATCCTCTGGGGCCAAGAAAACATCAACCTTTTGGGATGGAAAATCCATCCTAACACTTGTCACAACACAATTACTCTGAGGTCCAACACGGTGACACAGGGTCACAATACTGGACTTTTAGGGAGACAAACTGGCAACTTCCTGATAGAAATACAAAGGCATGTGTCGGATGGAAAATAGGGCTTAAAATCCCACCCATCAGAACACAGTTCCTCTGTTTCTTGAGGGAAGAGAAAGGGGATGGGATATTCCTCAATCAGAGAACGAAGAGAAAAGAAATGTACAACTTCATCAGAAGTTTAGGAAGCCAGGATGTCCTTATGCCAACGTTATATTGCAGAAACTCTGCCTTCTATCCCAGCTGGAAACACAGAGACTCTTAGTCACTCCTTCTTGGGTCCAAAGTTGTCCTCTGAAAACACGAAATTAAATTCCTCAGTGGCTTGGGCACCAATCTCCTTGCTTGGCCCTGTTCGGACTTCAGCATTACCAGAGTGTGGGCCTGAAGCCTGCTTCATTAGTTCAGGTCTTCTGAGGAGACTGACTTCGGATTAACTGAGTCTGGGTCACAGAGATGGAGACAGTGACACCCTGCATGATGGGAGTCACGCACATGGAGGGGGCACTCACGTTTTAGGTGCTGAATTCGTCTTATAAGAACCATGCGTTGGAAAAAGAAAATTATTCTGGGGTGAACACTGGGAGGAGTGTAATTTTTTTGCAGAGAATGAGGTGAGGAGAACCTCAGAGAGCTCTCATTTGCGTCTCCTCTCAAGTGGCCTTTGGGTCACCGGGAACCAGCCCCCGTCGTTCTCTGGGATCAGTCATGGAAACGCCCCAGTCCTGCACAGATTTACCGGTGCACACTGACAGCAGCCTCAGCACCACACCAAACAGATTTATGGATTTGTTTGCTGTCTCTATAAAAGCCATTTCCTCTGCAGAAGAGAGAGGGAGAGAGGATGTGTGCCCAAGGGGTCGCAGTGAGGAAGGAGGGTGAAATATGGCACAGACGGGCTGCGCTGCAGAGAGGAGCCATGGTCACTGCTCAAGGGTTGAGTCTCTGTTCCTCCCTGGCTGACTTCCTGGAGAGCGGATGAGAACAGGCTGTCAGGCCAATCAATCGTGTCATAAAAGCACAGGTTGTGGTGGCAGAGCCTGTTTTGCGTGGGGCTAGCGTGGAGCAGGGGAGGGGGAGACAGTGGCCCCTAGGGGACGGGGGTGGCGGGGGAGCCAAACCATCGAGGGGACAGGGGGCCGGGGTGAGGGGAGGGTGTCGGAGCCTGGGTGAGTTCTGCGGAGCCGAGGAGGGGCAGGCACGCACAGCTGCTGGAAAAGGCATCAGAGAGGAGAGGAAAAAAAAACACCCCCAGGGAAGGGGTCTGGTTTCGCCAAGGAAGTGCTGACAAGGGAGCAGAGATGCTCAGCCTGATCCTGGGGGGCCCAGTGCTGCAGGGCAGGGAAGGGGGGCGGGGGGGGGGTAGTCTATGGACTCAAAGCCTTGAACGTTGTTCCAAAGGGGGTCCCTCGAGACCTGGCTCACGCTCATCTCACCTTCTACCCATAAAGCCCTGGGAACACGTGGGGGTGATTCTGAGGGTGATTTTTTTAGAATATCTAAACCATCCCAGTACACATCTGTCCATCCCTGTCTCCTATAAATCCTCCATGCTGACAGTATTCCTGGACTAGGTTTCCTGATCCTCCTGAAGTCAGGCTTCCAGCTTCTAGAAATGCTAGGAAATGGAGGTAGCTCAGTGCTTAGGACTTGTGTTCATGAGATATCTTTTGAATAAAAATAAAAAGGTAGGATGAAAAGTTGTTCTCTCTGAGAGTAGAATAGCAGCAGGAAGTCACTGTCTCCTGCAGTCTAATTTTAGAGAGCAGGTGGGCTTAAAGTGCTAAGCAAACTGCTTATGGAAGACTTATTTAAATGAGGAGCAGCTCTAGCCTGATGGCCAATCCATCTTTGACAAAAGATATGGCCCCTATCAATCTCCCTACCCTGCTAGAACAGCACAAAATCCTTAAAGGCAGCCTGTCATTGTGGGCAGAGAATAGTCTTCTCTGAAGACAGAGCTGAATTCAAATGCTGACTCCAGCACTTAACAGCTGCCTGACCTTGGGTGAGCTACTGAACCTCGCAGATCCTAACCTCCTTCACTCTAAACCAGGGGCTGGGCCACAATGGGGACAGATGTACAGAAAGCACTTGACACTTGAGAGAATCCCATTGGCGATACTTTTCTTATCAATGTTTATTAATCAGTTGTGGTGAAAGAATCAGGCTCCTTTCATACTGGCTGGGAGAAATACCAACAACCTCAGATATGCAGATGACACCACCCAAATGGCAGAAATTGAAGAGGAACTAAAGAGCCTTTTGATGAAGGTGAAAGAGGACAGTGAAAAAGCTGACTTAAAACTCAACATTCCAGGAATAGAAGGAACATACTTCAACATAATAAAAGCCATATGTGATAAACCCACAACAAACATTATCCTCAATGGTGAAAAATTGAAAGCATTTCCCCTAAAGTCAGGAACAAGACAAGGGTGCCCACTCTCACCACTACTATTCAACATAGTTTTGGAAGTTTTAGCCATGGCAATCAGAGAAGAAAAAGAAATAAAAGGAATCCAGATTGGAAAAGAAGAAGTAAACTCTCACTGTTTTCAGATGACATGATCCTCTACATAGAAAACCCTAAAGACCCTACCAGAAAATTACTAGAGCTAATCAATGAATATAGTAAAGTTGCAGGATATAAAATCAATACACAGAAATCCCTTGCATTCCTATTCACTAAAAATGAGAAAACAGAAAGAGAAATTAAGGAAACAATTCCATTCACCATTGCAACAAAAAGAATAAAATACTTAGGAATAAATCTACCTAAAGAAGCAAAAGACATATATATAGAAAACTATAAAACACTGATGAAAGAAATCAAAGATGACACAAATAGATGGAGAAATATACCATGTTCGTGGATTGGAAGAATCAATGTAGTGAAAATGAGTATACTATCCAAAGCTATCTATAGATTCAATGCAATACCTATCAAGTTACCAATGGTATTTTTCAGAGAACTAGACAAATAATTTCACAATTTGTATGGAAATACAAAAAACCTTGAATAGCCAAAGCAATCTTGAGAAAGAAGAATGGAACTGGGGGAATCAAACTACCTGACTTCAGACTATACTACAGAGCTACAGTCATTAAGACAGTATGGTACTGGCACAAAGACAGAAATATAGATCAATGGAACAAAACAGAAAGCCCAGAAATAAACCCATGCACCTATGGGTACCTTATTTTTGACAAAGGAGGCAAGAATATACAATGGGGCACAGACAGCCTCTTCAATAAATGGTGCTGGGAAAACTGGACAGCTACCTGTAAAAGAATGAAATTAGAACACTTCCTAACACCATACACAAAGATAAACTCAAAATGGTTTAAAGACCTAAATGTAAGACCAGAAACTATAAAACTCCTAGAGGAAAACATAGGTAGAACACTCTCTATGCCCCACCTCCCAGAGTAATGGAAATTAAAGCAAAAAATAAACAAATGGGACCTAATTAAACTTAAAAGCTTTTGCACAATGAAGGAAACTATAAGCAAGGTGAAAAGAAAGCCTTCAGAATGGGAGAAAATAATAGCAAATGAAGCAACTGACAAAGAATTAATCTCAAAAATATATAAGCAGCTCATGCAGCTCAATTCCAGAAAAATAAATGACCCAATCAAAAAATGGGCCAAAGAACTAAACAGACATTTCTCCAAAGAAGACATACAGATGACTAACAAACACATGAAAAGATGCTCAACATCACTCATTATCAGAGAAATGCAAATCAAAACCACAATGAGGTACCATTTCATGCTAGTCAGAACGGTTGCTATCAAAAAGTCTACAAACAATAAATGCTGGAGAGGCTGCAGAGAAAAGGGAACCCTCTTACACTGTTGGTGGGAATGCAGACTAGTATAGCCACTATGGAGAACAGTGTGGAGATTCCTTAAAAAACTGGAAATAGAACTGCCATATGATCCAGAAATCCCACTGTTGGGCATACACACTGAGGAAACCAGAATCGAAAGAGACACATGTACCCCAATGTTCATCGCAGCACTGTTTACAATAGCTAGGACATGGAAGCAACCTAGATGTCCATCAGCAGACAAACAGATAAGAAAGCTGTGGTACATAAACACAATGGAATATTACTCAGCTATTAAAAAGAATGCATTTGAATCAGTTCTAATGAGGTGGATGAACCCGGAGCCTATTATACAAAGTGAAGTAAGTTAGAAAGAAAAACACCAATACAGTATATTAACGCATATAAATGGAATTTAGAAAGATCATAACAATGACCCTATATGCGAGACAGCAAAAGAGACCCAGATGTAAAGAACAGACTTTTGCACTCTGTGGGAGAAGGCAAGGGTGGGATGATTTGAGAGAATAGCATTGAAACATGTATATTATTATATGTGAAACAGATAGCCAGTCCAGGTTTGATGCATGAAACAGGGTGCTCAGGGCTGGTGCACTGGGATGACCCAAAGGGATGGGATGGGGAGGGAGATGGGAGGGGTTTCAGGATGGGGGACACATGTACACCCATGGCTGATTCATGTCAATGCATGGCAAAACCACCACAATATTGTAAAATAATTAGCCTCCAATTAAAATTAATTAATTAATTAAAAAAAAAAAACCTCAACATTAAAAAACCTAAGATCATGGCATCTGGTCCCATCACTTCATGGCAAATAGATGGGGAAACAATGGAAACAGTGAGTGACTTGATTTTCTTGGGCCCTAAAATCACTCTGCCGATAAAGGTTTGCATAGTTAAAGCTATGGTTTTTCCAGTAGTCATGTGTGGATCTGAGAGTTGGACTATAAAGAAGGCTGAGCGCTAGAGAAATGATGCTTTCAAACTGTGGCTCTGAAGGAAACTCTTGAGTGTTCCTTGGACAGAAAGGAGATCAAACCAGTCAATGCTAAAGGAAATCAGTCCTGAATATTCATTGGAAGGACTGATGCTGAAGTTGAAACTCCAATACTATGGCCACCAGGTGTGAAGTGCCGACTCACTGGAAAAGACTCTGATGCTGGGTTAGATTGAAGGCTGGAGGAGAAGGGATGAGGATGAAGAGGATGAGATGGTTGGATGGCATCACCGACTCAATGGATATGAGTTTGATCAAATTCTGGGAGATGGTGCAGGACAGGAAAGCCTGGCATGCTGCACTCCACGGGGTTGCAAAGAGTCAGACATGACTTAGGGATCAAACAAGAACAACAAATGATGTGATGAGTTGATATTAAGCAGAAACAAGAGTAAGCCATGGCAAGGAAAACACAGCAGAGGATGGAGGCTGAGTGCAACAGCACAAGTGCCTGGCAGGCCAGATTTGTTTACCTGAATCACAGCGGTAGCGTTAGCAGGCGTAAAGACTGGGCTGTTGTCATTCACGTCAGAAATATCGATGTTGACAGTGGCAGTTGAGGACATCGCAGGCATGCCGCTGTCTACTGCCTGAATAAGCAGGGAGTATCCAGACACCTGCCAAAGCACAAAGGGCCCACAGTAAAGAATCATGCACCTGCTTCCTTCTGGGCCCACGCAGAGGTGCTGTGGGCCTGCTATGCTCTGCTGAAGATGAGCTGTCTTCACTTTGAGTCTTTGGACCAGGTTTCTCAACCTGGGCACCAGCTGGCGTTTGGATCCAGGTCATTCTTTGTTGCCAGGGGTGATCTATGCATTGTAGAATGTTTAGCAGCACCCCTGGTCTCTACCCGCTAGAAGTCAATATTGCCTCTGACCATTTGTCAGAAACAAAAATGTCTCCAAATACTTCCAGATGTCCCCTGGCAGTACATCGCCCCTGGTGAGAAGCACGGCTCTTGGCCCTTGTTTAAATCACAACAGTTGTCACCACTGATCTGTCTCATGTATCAGTTTTGATACTTGGGGAGTATCTTATGGGGCTCTATCACACAGTGAGATCTTTCTATTTCTAAGCATCATGTCTATGGCATCTTTTTCCATATTTTAACTTCACTTTGAAGACACATTTTTGGTCAAAAGAGACAATGTTTAGAAACTTGGTTTCACCTTGACAGAGGAATCTTCTGGATTATTCTTTCTGACCTAGATACCTTCAGGTAGTCCTTTTGTGTCTGCTCTCTTAGGACCAATGCTGCTCATGAAATCAGGACCACAGGATCCCAATGCTGAATGTACTTTTCTGCCTTCTTGCTTAGGAAGGACAGAAATTCAAACCATTCAGAAATATACACTTTTGCTTTCTCCTAAAAACCTCCCTAAATAAGAAACCATCAGTATCTATTGGCAGCAAGTTCTTTCAAAGGTTTTAATGCAAATATTTGCTGCTGCATTTCAGCCCATACATATTTACTCCCATTATTTAGAACGGAGAGTGCGCGCATGCTCAGTTGCTCAGCTGTGTTCAACTTTTTGCCACCCCATGAGCTATAGCCTGCCAGGCTCCTCTGTCCATGGAATTTCCCAGGCAAGAATACTGGAGTGGGCTGCCATTTCCTTCTACAGGGGATCGTCTCAACCCAGGGATCAAACACGTGTCTCTGCAGCTCCTGCATTGACAGGTGGATTCTTTACCACTGAGCCACCTGGGAAGCCCATTTAGAATGGAGAACCTTCCTACTTATACTCACAGAATCTATGCCTGATTTCAGTGAAGGGGTGGGTGTAGATGGGAAGGGAGCAGGCCTGAACTAGCTTACCCGTTCCCGGTCCAATTTCTTCTTAACTTTCACAAGTCCCAAGACAGGATCCACAGCAAATTCATTATCCCGATCTCCATTCACAATGGAAAAACGAATCTGTCCATTGGGCTGGCTGTCTGCATCTTCTGCTATTAGCTTCACAGGATACAAACAAAACAAAGATATAATGGGGAGACCGAGAAAAGGTTTATTCTTAGGGTCCAGGTTTATACAGATGGGCACTGCTCTGACGAGTTTCTTAGGTGCACTGCTCAGCAGTGCCAGCGATCAAGCCCCAGGGGGAGAGATTTTGGGTTAGCCTAAGAAGGAAAGCACCATTACTGGAACTGTTATTTTATATCTCTTCGTTTTCATCTGAATGCAGCCTGATGCTTGTTAGGCCTGATTGCCCTCAGGCCTTGAGCCAGTTAAGACAGACCCCAAACTAACTGATAGGGATACTTCGGTAATTCTTTCCCAATTCTGCAAAACAATGATCTCTGCCACTGAGTTGGATGTTTTGTAAACCTATGCACTTTCATGTTAAGGAAGTCCAAGAGAACTTCCTTTCCCACACGGCTAACATGCAGACCCACTCTCTTCTGCTCCATGTTGCTGATTTGGCATTTGTATGTACGGAAATAGTATCATATAGTTCCAGGCCCCAGGAGAGAGGGCCTGGGGGGTTTACCTGGGATGTGTAAAGAAGGAGCACCCCCAACCTGGTGCTGCAGGAGCCAGGAAGGCACCCCTCTAGCCTAGGGGTGGTGAGGCTGCTGAGGATGGGACTCCCTGTTTCCTGATGTAACTTTTATATCTAAGAGAACCTGTGTTTTCCTAATGCATGTTCTTACTGCTATTAGAAAAAAGTTCCTTCCAGAAAGAGCTCCTCTAAGAGTGGCCAATTGATCTTAAGCTTGATCCTATTTGTAGCTGCCTTACTCTGTGTGTGTGTGTGTGTGTGTGTGTGTGTGTGTGTGTGTGTGTGTGTGTGTGTGTGTGTGTGTGTCTTTGGGTGGGGGGGTGGCTGTGGAAATAAGTTTTTCTATCCTTAGACTTGTCATCTAAGTTACAAACTAATAAGCAACTGTTAGGAATTAATTTCACAGTCTGTTTTGGTTCCTTGAAAAACATACACTCCTGGGAGGAAAGTGGTTAAAGATCACCTACCCCTTGCTGTAAATGAACTTATCAGACCCTCTCTAACAGACAAAACAGGGGAGGAGCAGCTGAAAGACTGGTGTCTGAGTAGAGTTCTTGGGCACCAAAGGGAGCCTGAAAGGAGAAAGTGTGAAGAGAATCCAAGATGGACTTTGCTCACTTTTTCACTCTCTTGAGGATCATTCATCCGAAACACCTAGACCTCCCACTGGCACCTACCAAAATCACTGAGTCCCCGACCAAGGCGTCTTCACTTATGACAGCGCTGTACACATCCTGGCTGAACTCGGGAGGGTTGTCATTCACGTCTGTGAGGTTGATGCCGACAGTGGTCACAGCGGTGAGGGCAGGCATCCCCCCGTCTTTCGCTTCCACCACTAGGTAAAACTTTCTGCATAATTCATAGTCCAGGGCCTCAGATACAGAAATACCTCCTTTGAAGAAAAATGGGGAGTTTAAGATTTGATTAGGAAAAAATAAAACCACTCTGGTCAGCAGCTCCACAATCATGATAATATCTGTAACATCGTCTCCAGCCAAGACTCTGAGATATTCAGGAATTTGTTTACTTAATGCCTGCTGAAGTCACCCCAGAGTCTGATTAATGCTGTCAGTTAAAACACAGCTACCCACCAGACACAACACTGAAGAAATCGAGTCTTTGTGTATTTCTGCAACAGTGTCAGAACCCCTCAAGCAGCCTGAAAATCTCTGGCATTATTCACCCTTGTGGGAAGTGGGGCGGGAGCAAGCAGCCCCCAGAAATGTCTCTGCAGGATTCCGCAGGAAGACCCAGGCAGATGGAGCCTGAGCCAAGATGCATCGATGTGACTCTGTGACTCAACCTTCATCAGTTAGTGGATGTGTGTGCGCGCTCAGTCGCTTCTGTTGCATCCGACTCTTTACGCCACTATGGGTAACCCACCAGGCTCCTCTGTCCATGGGGTTCTCCAGGAAAGAACACTGGAGTGTGTTGCCATTTCCTCCTCCAGGGGATCTTCCCCACCCAGGGACTGAACCCATGTCTCTATGTCTCCTGCATTCACAGACAGGTTCTTTACCACTAGCACCACCTGGGAAGGACCTGTTACTATATACTTGCGAACTTCACCTGAGTCTTCAATTTTACTACCCACTAAGGTGCCTTGCCTACTTACAATGTGCTTATCTAAAACTTTTAGGTCACAAAGAGGACAAAGACATCTGAAAGTTGAGGATACTGTAACATGCTGTAGAAGGAAACACTTGGGAATCTGTCACCAAAACAAGTGTGAGTTTAGTGTCCACAACTACAGAGAAGAGCTAACACTCATGAAAGTGAAAGTCCCTCAGTCGTGTCTGACTCTTTGTGACCCCATGGTTTATACAGTCCATGGAATTCTCCAGGCCAGAATACCGGAGTGGGTAGCCTTTCCCTTCTCCAGGGGCTCTTCCCAACCCAGGGATCCTGCATTTCAGGCAGATTCTTTACCAGCAGAGCCACAGGGGAAGCTCAAGAATACTGGAGTGGGTAGCCTATCCCTTCTCCAGTTGATCTTCCTGACCCAGGAATTGAACCTGGGTCTCCTGCATTGCAGGCAGATTCTTTACCAACTGAGCTATCAGGGAAGCCCAACACTCATGGTACAGGTTATTTAAGCAGATAAAACAGGTAAAAGCAGCTAGTTTGTTGGCACCCCCACGGCGTGCTCCCTAAGTTCTCTTTTCCTCCCATCCTAGTCCTTTCTGGTGGCAACCCAGTCCTGAGTTCAGCAGTTGGTAGTTGGTCACTTTGCCATCTACAGGGAAGTTCTCAAGGGCTTCCCTGGTGATTCAGATGGTAAAGAGTCTACCTGCAATGCGGGAGACCCGGGTTCGATCCCTGGGTTAGGAAGATCCCCTGGAGAAGGGAACGGCTATCCTTTCCAGTATTCTCTCCTGGAGAATTCCATGGACAGAGGAGCTTGGTGGGCTACAGTCCATGGGGTCGAAGAGTCGGACACGGCTGAGCAACTAACACTTTCATCTGGAAAACATTCACTGAGATCAAGGTGAGTACATTACATTTGTTCTCTTTCCAGACAGGCAGCTTCTCTAGGAGCGAAGGCTGCCCTCTACTTAAGGTGAGAAGCAGAAGTCATACTTGTAACAAGGGCCTATTTCTCACCATAATTTAGTTTTCTTAGCAATTACCACCTCTAGCGCTTTATTTTACATCCCAGTTTCGTTATCCAGAGCCATATTTAAGCAGTACTTAATCACTTCCTCATGATATTCATATACAATGGTCATAACTAGACAAGCTAAGGCTAACACATATTTAAATGAGGAAAATCCTCATACATTTTAATTTGAAATAATGTCCTTAATAAACAGGGTTACTGCTGGGAGAAGCAGCTACTGCAATCCTTTCATTAATTTTCACCCTCCCATTCTAAGGGCGGGAACTATATCTCCAGGGCAGGGACTATATCTCCTCTAATTTTTTCACCCTCATGGCATAGCTGTGTAATATAGAGGTTAGAGAATGTATCTCAGAGTCAGGAAGATCTGAATTCAAATCCTGGATTCCCCACTTCCATCCACACTTACTCTCACCGGAGAAATTATTTAACTTCCCTGAAGCTGATTTTCTCATATGGAAAATGGGGGAGATAACCAACAGGAATAAGTAAATAACAGGAATCTGGCATATTTGCCATGTTAGATGACAGTGCTAATTATGATAGTTTCTTATTCATATTTACTGGGTTATCCAACAGAAAATGGACCTTCTTTACCCTCTGGCTCAAGAAGCACATATTCCTTGAGTGATAAGGGAATTGGTTCCAATGGCCAGAAGGTGTCAGAGACTCACCTTTCTTATCTGTGAATGAGGGACTGCCTTGCTCACTCATGGGGAGAGGTAAACAAATGAGAATAGCCATGAAAGAGCTTGGAAAACATTAATATAAACACTATGAAAATACAAGGATGAGCATGTTTACTTTTCAAAGATCAACCAATTTTTTTTCTGAATTACCATCTTCATTTACTCAAAGTAGCCTTAATGGTTATTAACTACCTCAGGAAAAGAAAGCCCTGGGGTTCTATTTTTGTTCTCTTGGTTTCTCTCTAGATATCTTTTCCCCAGGAGACGCTGCATCATATCCCAAGTTTGAAAAGGGTGTGGTGAGAAATGGGAGTGCTCTGGCCAGGAGGAGTGAAAGTGAACATGTTAGTTGCTCAGTCTTGTCCAGCTCTTTGTGACGTCATGAGCTATAGCCTGTCAGGCTCCTCTGTCCATGGGATTCTCCAGGCAAGAATACTGGAGTGGGTTGCCATTTCCTTCTCCAGGAGCTAGAATCAAACACAGTGCCCATTCCAGCCAGCTGGGTGCTGAGTTGAGAAGATCTCAAGGTGACCATGCTGATCACTCTTTAATGTCTGCCTTGAGAGGTGACCAGAGACCCACTGCCTGAGTGTGGACAGGCGCAAGTGGAGGCGAATCTCCAGGAGCACTTCCACATGGAGAAACATAGAGCCCAAGTTAAAACAAAACAACAAGCCAACAGGAAAGAGAGATAACCAAAGAAACTCTTAGGCTCCATCTGCAAATAGTATCTCCCCATCTTGAACCACACTACTCCTCTTGAGCTTTCCTATCTGAAAAATCCTAGAGCAAACCTAGGGGCCAAGATTTGCCCCATGAGCCCATAGCATAGAGCTGAAACTTAGCAGGGGGCATCCTTATAAATTCCCTCGTGGCTCAGCCAGTAAGGAGTCTGCCTGCAATGCAGGAGACCCAGGTTCGATCCCTGGGTTGGAAGATACCCCGGAGAAGGAAATGGCAACCCACTCCAGTATTCTTGCCTGGAGAATCCCATGGACAGAGGAGCCTGACAGGCTATAGCTCATGGGGTCACAAAGAGTTGGACAAGACTGAGGAACTTCACTTCATCCTTAGAAAAGAGCATCAGAGGGCACTCTGGAGTCTGTGTGTAGGTCCTGCTAGGAAATTTGTTGGTCCACCAAGAAGGGTGATTGGTTAGAGGGTTAGGAGGAGAACCAGGGCACGGCAAAGCCTTGCATTCTAAGCAAGTTGTCATTTACCCACCTGTCTTTGGATTGATCCTAAATTTCCCCTGCTCATTTCCAGACCGGATGAGATACGTAATCTCAGCATTTGTGCCTATATCTTTGCTGGTGGCAAAAACAGCGAGGACTTGGGTGCCAGGGGAGGTGTCCTCCGGCACCGTCACCAGGTAGTCCCTCCTCTCGAACACGGGGGGATTGTCGTTGATGTCCAGGACAGTGATAGTGACGGTGGCCAGAGAGGACAGGGCCCCGCTGGGGCTCTGGTCAGTGGCCTGCACGCTGATGTTGTAGGAGGACTGCTGCTCTCGGTCCAGCGGGTGCTCCAGGACAACGATGCCAGACGAGCTGTCGACGGAGAAGAACCCGTTGGCCGAGTCGGCCAGGGAGTACACGACCTTCCTGTTGATGCCTGTGGGAGACAGAGGGCGTGCGTGAAAAGGGACGTGGCCGGACGCTCTCTGCAGAAGATGACGGCTCTGCTGACTGTCTAAGGGCCATACAAAGGAGCGCAGGAGCTGTAGGATGGTTCCTACAACAACTTCAGTTTGTAAAATATATGCAACCAAACCAAATGGTAAAGAAATGGAAAATATTGGCCATGAATATCAGAAAGAGCTGGATCTAAAGCAGAATGCCTTGCATGCATCACACTGTTATAAGCCTTTACATTAGCTAAGTTTTCAAATAACTGACTAGCTGTCTTGATCATGTTAGAGAGACTGACTTCAATTCTTTTGGCTCATATGCTTTGCAGAAGTCACAATCTTTCTTACCTGCCTATGCCAAAATAAGATGAAAATGATTTGGAAAGAGGAAAGAATATATAGGCTATAATTATTCAAACCCTTGACCAATTTCTTTATATATTTATAATCCCCATCTGAAACTATTCTACTGAGGATTACCACATATCTCCTAATAAACAAGCCAGGGGCCTAACAAAAAATAAAAAAAAAGAAATAGTTGAATCTTCTTAATATATTAAAGAACCCCATGAATTTAAAGAAAAACAATAAGATACCAATAAGTATAAGGGTCAAGATGTGCCACAGAAAGAGAAGTATAAATTAATTAATTAATTAGTTTCACACACTTTTATCTAGAATCTATCAGACACTATTCTAGGGGTTAGAAAGTTCCATAATGGACAAGGGTCTACCATTTCATGGGGGAAAATATTACATTCTGGTGAGTGTAAATAAGACAAGAACAAGCACAATGAATCAGTACAATATATGGGACGTGAGGGAGGAAAAAGGGAGAAAAATGAAGCCATGAGTGGGGGATCATGAGTGCTGGGGGAGAGGGAGCAGGGGAGCTAGAGGGGAGGAGTGGTTATTTCAATACAGTGGTGGGAAATTCGCACTTGAGTGAAGATGCGAAGGAGGGGATGATGAGGCAGCACAGACATCTAGGGAAGCAGACTGCAGACGGGGACCACCAGGAGCAGAGGTGCGCAAGAGTCAGGCTGGTGTGACTGAGGAGCATGCGGGAGTGGACCGGCATAACCAGAGCGATGGAGGGAGACACGGGAGGAGAGAGACGCAGGAGGACAGAGATGCGAGAGGAGGGAGATGTGGGAAGACGGAGACGCAGGAGGAGGAGAGATACGTGGGAGGAGGAGGAGACGTGGGAGAAGGAGGAGGAGACGTGGGAGGAGGAGGAAAACGCGGGAGGAGAGAGACATGGGAGGAGGAGATGCGGGAGGAGGGAGATGCGGGAGGAGGGAGACGCGGGAGGAGGAGGGAGATGTGAGAGGAGGAGGGAGACGTGGGAGGAGGGAGATGTGGGAGGAGGAGGGAGATGTGGGAGGAGGAGGGAGACGCGGGAGGAAGGAGATGTGGGGGGAGGAGGAGGGAGATGTGGGAGGAGGAGGGAGATGTGGGAGCAAGGAGACGTGGGGGGAGGAGGAGGGAGATGTGGGAGGAGGAGGGATATGTGGGAGGAGGAGGGAGACGCAGGAGGAGGGAGACGTGGGAGGAGGAGGGAGACGTGGGAGGAGGAGGGAGACGCGAGAGGAAGGAGACGTGGGGGGAGGAGGAGGGAGATGTGGGAGGAGGAGGGAGACGCGGGAGGAGAAGACGCGGGAGGAGGAAGGAGACGCGGGAGGAGGGAGACGTGGGAGGAGGAGGGAGACGTGGGGGGAGGAGGGAGACGCGAGAGGAAGGAGACGTGGGGGGAGGAGGAGGGAGATGTGGGAGGAAGGAGACGTGGGGGGAGGAGGGAGATGCGGAAGGAGAGAGACACGAGAGGAGGAGGGAGACTCGGGAGGAGGAGGGAGATGCGGGAAGAGGAGGGAGACGCGGGAGGAGAGAGATGCGGGAGGACAAAGACACGGGAGGAGGGCGATGTGGGAGGCGAGAGCAACGCTGACAGCGTGGGGCAGATTTCTCGGGTGGTGGTCCCGGGGGTGAGGTGGGAGGCCTGGACGGGCCTGAGCAGCGGGCAGGTGATGTGACTCAGATATTCACAGGCGCTCAGAAGGCTGGTGGTGAACAGAACAGCAAGACAGGAGGCAGAACAGACTCAGGCCTCCCAGTGTCCATAGCAGCACTATGTACAACAGCCAGGACACACAGGCAACCGAAATGGGTATCAAGAGATGAATGGATAAAACAGATATAGCACATATATACAATGGAATATTACTCAGCTGTAAAAAGGAATGGGATTGGGTCATTTGTAGGGGTGTGGATGGACCTAGAGACTGTCATACAGAGTGAAGTTGAGTCAGAAAGAGAAAAACAAATATTGCATATTAATGCATATATGTGGAATCTAAAATATGGTACAGATGATCTCATCTGCAAAAGAGAAACAGAGATGCAGACATAGAAAACAAATGTATGGATGCTAAGGGGACAAACAGGGGGTGGGGGGGGATAAACTGGGACTAGGATGGACATATACACACTACTGATGCTGTGTACAAAACAGATAACTAACAAAAACCTACTGGATAGCTTGGGGAACCGTACTCAGTGCTCTGTGGTGACTGAAATGGGAAGGAAATTCAGAAAAGAGGGGATACATGTATATACATAGCTGATTCACTTTGCTGAAGAGTAGAAGCTATTAATGTTAATTATTAACTAGAACAACCTTGTGAAGCAACTATGCTCCAATAAAATGTAGAAACAAACAGAAAGACAGGAAGCAGAGACCTGCTGGTCGTCCCTGCAGGAAGGCAGGCAGCGGTAAGGGCAGCTGGGCCAGACGTCGGTGCTGGGAGGGTGAGAGGTGGTCAGGTTACAGGTGTACTCTGAACACGCAGGAGTGAGAAGGGAGGGGCCCAGATGAATTCAGAATTCAGAGACGGGGAGAACAGATGGCTTTCTCATCATGGAGCTGCCAGGGTGTGGATGTAAATGTGAGAGAAGATCCCAGAATGACTCTTGGGTTTTAGTCTGAGACTGAAAAGAGGGAGTTTTCAGCAGCTGCCATGAAGGGCTTCCCAGGTGGCACCAGTGGTAAAGAATCCGCTTGCCAATGCAGGAGGTATGAGAGACTTGCGTTTGATCCCTGGGTTGGAAAGATTCCCCTGGAGGAGGAAATGGTTACCCACTCCAGCCTGGAGAATCCTTTGGACAGAGGAGCCTGGCGGGCTACAATCTATAGGATTGCAAAGAGTTGGACACGACTGAAGTGACTTAGCAGACACACATGCCATGAAGAGGGCTGCAGGAAGACTAACATCTGATCAAAAGATCATGGGCCCGATTGGGACAGACTGAGTGTGAGATGGGCATTTTATATTCAAGTGGAGATTCAAGTAGAAAGTTTCTACAGGAGACTGGAGATCAGAGGAGAGGTCCAAACTGGAGTTATATTTTGAAAGGGCATCAGCATTCAGAGAGTCATCAGAGCCATAAAAATGGATGTGGTTAAAATATACAAGCAACTTCTGCAGCTGAATTCCAGAAAAATAAACGACCCAATCAAAAAATGGGCCAAAGAACTAAACAGACATTTCTCCAAAGAAGACATACAGATGGCTAACAAACACATGAAAAGATGCTCAACATCACTCATTATTAGAGAAATGCAAATCAAAACCACAATGAGGTATCATTTCACACCAGTCAGAATGGCTGCTATCCAAAAGTCTACAAGCAATAAATGCTGGAGAGGGTGTGGAGAAAAGGGAACCCTCTTACACTGTTGGTGGGAATGCAAACTAGTACAGCCACTATGGAGAACAGTGGGGAGATTCCTTAAAAAACTGGGAATAGAACTGTCATATGACCCAGCAATCCCACTGCTGGGCATACACACCGAGGAAACCAGAATTGAAAGAGACGCGTGTACCCCAATGTTCACTGCAGCACTGTTTACAATAGCCAGGACATGGAAGCAACCTAGATGTCCATCAGCAGACGAATGGATAAGGAAGCTGTGGTACATATACACAATGGAATATTACTCAGCCATTAAAAAAAATACATTTGAATCGGTTCTATTGAGATGGATGAAACTGGAGCCCATTATACAGAGTGAAGTAAGCCAGAAAGAAAAACACCAATACAGTATACTAATGCATATATATGGAATTTGAAAGATGGTAACGATAACCCTATATGCAAGAGAGAATAAGAGACACAGATGCAAAGAACAGTCTTATGGACTCTGAGGGAGAAGGTGAGGGTGGGACGTTCTGGGAGAATAGCACTGAAACATGTATATTATCATATGTGAAACAGAACACCATTCCATGTTCGATGCATGAGACAAATGCTCAGGGCCGGGGCAATGGGATGACCCAGAGGGATGGGATGGGGAGGGAAGGGGGTGGGGGGTCCAGGAAGGGGAACACATGTAAACCCATGGCTGATTCATGTCAATGTATGGCAAAAACTATTACAATATTGTAAAGTAATTAGCCCCCAACTAAAATAAATAAATTTATTTAAAAAAAAAAAAGAAAAAAAAATGGATGTGGTTGTAAGGGACTATAAAGAAAGAAAAAAAAAAAAACAAATCCAGTGGCCCATAAGCATCCCATCAAAGAAGGGAGAGATTTCATCAGAGGGTTGTTTCCAGTTCTATGAATCAAAGAAATGCACTTCGTATCAAAATGTCATTTTACCTTAATATATACTAAAGCTAAAACATACAAACCAGGAAATATCCATTAACAACCAACAAAATCAGTGAATGATGATTGGATCGACTTTCGGTTCTGAAGATTGATTAAACTATTTTTATCTAGGATCTCAGCACTTCAAAATGGTTTATTATAAGCTTTCAAGTCCCTAGGAGTTATAGTTTATAAGCAAAATAGAACAACTTCATGAGTGGAAAAGCATCATGTTGTCCTAAATGCTCTAATGAAGACAGTATGACAGGTACCTGAAAATGTCTTTTGTGAATCACAGATCCTTAGAATATACGCTCTCAGAGGGAGGACCTATGTACGTCTGTTTTCTATTATAGCATCTCACCACGGGGACAGGCCTTTGGCATTAAGAAGAATTAAACACTGTATTCCCTCAGTGTACAATTTCCCTTAAGCCAAAATTCCCAGCAAACCAATAAAATCACGTATCTGGAGGGAATGACATAAACTGCATTATGTGGCTTTAACCAAAAGGTCAACATTGAGAGCCTGCTCTTGGTTCCATTCCAGGGAGCCCATTTTTTCCCAAAGTCTCATCATTTACTTTTATTTCTCTTTCAAAACCATCACCCTGTGATAAATAAACACCAACCTCTGGTTTTATTGGTGCTGGGATTAAAAACAAGAAGTCTTTCCTATTTCCTTGCTGCCCCTTGAAATAAGGCCCCAAAGCAGAGGTTTAGGGATGCTTTCTGGCTATTTTTAGAAGTGGTTGCAAGACTAAATTTTCCATCATAAGCTCCTGGGCTGAATACATGGGGGATGGCAGAGGTGATCAAGCTTGCACCTGAAAGACAATAACCCTGCTTGGGTGTCTGAGTGATTGTGTGTCCTGGGAGCTGCCCTGACTGATCTGATGGCCTTGGGACCCCTGTCAAAGGGCACAAAGATGCATTTATGGAAACACACCAGCGACTGACAGAAATATATCACTTCCTTTCTTGTTAGTCGCTTAGTTATGTCCAACATTTTGCAAACCTGCAAACCCAAACCATAGCCCACCACACTCCACTGTCCAGGGGATTTTCCAGGGAAGAATACTGGAGTGGATTGTCATTCTCTTCTCCAGGAGATCTTCCTGACCCAGGGATAGAACCCAGGTCTCCTGAATTGCAGGCAGATTGAGCCACCAGGGAAGACCAAGAATACTGGAGTAGGTTGCCATTTCTTTTTCCAGGGGATCTTCCCCACCCACGGATCAAACCTGGGTTTCCTGCATTATAGGTAGATTCTTTACCAACTGAGCTACAGGGAAGCCCAAATATACCACATGGGCTTTCAAATCACATATTCCTTGGGAATTTGATTCCCCGCCAGCATATGGAACACCACTATCACCAACAATAAGGTGTGGCAGGACATTCACGCAGAACCTTTCATCAGAGCATTGGCCAACAAGAACACCCCCTTCAGTGACGCACAAACTGAGGGCTGAGCGATCCGCCCACTGCCACAAGTATTTTTAGGTAAGCACGAGGGACAAAGTCCTCTTTCCAGGAGATCTGCTTCTGGATAAGCTTCCCCTTCAGGCTTGAAGACCATGCAGGAAGAAAGCAATTTCCGACTCTGTTCTGAAAGCCAGAGTGCTCCGACCTGCTGAGTTCCGAGAAGCAGGGCTGGGTTTGCACACTGGCTCTCTCTGCAGCAGCAAGAGCCTAAGGCGAGGTGGTTCTCATGGCTGCCTGTGTTTCCTTCACTGGGACTGACAGCTGAAATCTAAAAATATTTCCGTGTTCCCAGCCTTCAGATTTCTCTCCCAGCCTTCGGCTCTGCACAGACACCCATGCAGGAGAGGCGGTGTTCTCTGAGCGTCCACTCCTGTGGCAGGCAGCCCACTCCTGTGGCAGGCAGCCCTGTGGCGGAAGCCCTGCATTTACGAGGCTGACATCAATCACCGATGCAAAGACCACGGCTCCCCTCCGGGCAGGTTCTGTTAATTTAAAACTTGGTGACACGGTTTTTCTTCTTTAGCACATCAGAAAACCACTCCCTCCCCCACACATTGCTGACCCTAAGTCGCCCCCTCTCTCCATACATTGTTTCTGACTGTATCTTGGGCATGCACACCAGGAGGAGCAGAGAGATTTATGGTTGACCTCTCCTTTCTGTACCAGTCAGACTGATACGAAAGCAGCATTAGAAATGGTGGGGGTAGGGCACCCAAGCCACAAACCTGCTCAGAGGTCACTTATTATCTGGTAACTGAAGAAAAAGAGCAGGATATATTTTTGGAATGTATTAAAACTCCAATTTAGACACAATTGAAACAGATTTCAGTCGTTTCTAGAAATGAAGTCAGTTGCATAAATGCCAACGTGAAGGCAATAATTTTGGTGGAGCCCTTGGGTCTCTGCTGTATTACTATGCAATGGGGGTGGTCTTGGTTAAATGAACGCAGGTCCTGTCACTAAAATGGAAACTTTCTATCCAAGGGCGTTTGATAAATGCCTTCCTTCAAATCACGATCCTTTCCCCACGTACCCAGCAGAAAATCTGAACTCGAGCAGAAGACTTGCTTGCTAACTGGTCTCATGCTCTCACTGCATGTCACGACATGTTACATTAAGGTATAACATTAACCCATCATTTTGCATCTGTGTTTTTAAGTATGTAATTCTCTTCTCCAATTTGCACCTAATTTAATGAGGATGCAGCTATTTAACTTCTTAAGATGCTGAAATGCCAGACTACCAAGTATGATTTTCATTGCATGTGAAGTTTCTGCACATTAACTGTGGCAAATGGAGCAGGCAGGCCTTCAGAGGATTAAAAGCAAGTAAAAAGAGAATGACTAAAATCCCAATCTGTTTGAGGAAGTAATAGGTAGTGGCATTTTGTGGAGTGGGGTGGAAGGAAAGAAATGGCACATACAAGTTCCCAGGAGGGAAGGCTGTGAAGTCCTGGGGTAACTGGGTTGCCAAGGGCTTCTATATTCACTTCCTTTGAAGGTTTCTAAGTAGAAGCTAGTTCCTCTCATTTGGGCTAAATGGAAATGGATTATTTGGATGGGGGGCATGGATTGTATGGTGAAGGAAATGGCAACCCTCTCCAGTATTCTTACCTGGAAAATTCCACGGACAGAGGAACCTGGCAGGCTGCATGCAGTCCATGAGGTCACAAAAGAGTTGTATACGACTTAGTGACGAAACAATAAACAAATGGACTGTATATAAAAGTCAAAGCTTAAAGTGAGAGCAATGTGGTCCAGTCTTGAGAGACAGGAGACCTTGTTTGTGACCCAAGCACACTTGTGTAGCTTAACCTTGTTTGGTCTCAGGTGTCTTCATTTTTAAAATGATAGAACGTAGGTCCATTGAGGTCTAAAATGATCTTCCAGCACCATTTTTTAATTTATTTGCAAATTAAATTAATTGGTGTTGGTTTCATTTCTATTTTCAAAGGGTTGATCCTCTCCTCCAACTGGCCATTAAATCACTGGACCTTGGCATCACTGGGCAGAGTTAGCAAAGGAAAAGTCCACATTAAACCTGATGATGATGAGCTACTGGAATCTTCTGGATGGGATGAAAACTTAACACAGCAGATTCATGCCATTTAGTTATGTGTTGAGAGTTCACACATATAGTTTACAGCAAGGCTTTTACATCTCAGCGAGAAATAACGTCCACTGCCAGGATCATCTGCAAGGATCTCAACTAGTGTCAGAATAACTCGGCTTGATAGTTGAGATTGTTAAAGGTGTTAGAACCAGCACCAAAACCAAATGGCCAGAGCAGTCAACACAGCAAGATTGCTGAGATTTTTTTTAATCTGGTCTTTAAAAAAGATCGTCTCCTCTCCTTGTGAGATCAAGCTCCCTGAGCTTCGTGAACCTACAAGGGCGTTGCTCTTCCTTTGGGGTCTCACGTGGCAGCTGCTCTGACTCTGTCAGGGCGGGGCCTTGTCTGTGACATGCACAGTCTGCCCTCCAGCGGCTGCAAGGATCTGATCTGTCCGCGGCACACAGAAAGTGTGGACTGTACTAAATTGCTATAAACTGGCTTTTATAAAAAGACACAAATTTATACAGAATAGATATCTGAGGGAAAATGATTTGAAATAATCTCAGTAATCAGACTCTAGTAACACTTTACATTTTGGTTCTAATCACTTATTTTTATATCAGCTTGATATACTGACATGTCATAATTTATATACAATAATAGGAACACATTTGTCTGACCAACATACACCTCCATGGAAGCAGTGTCCTCAGAGCATTTCAGTTGCCCCCTAACGTTCCTTCATGTCCTGTGGCTGTTAGCCCCCAATTCCATGACCTAGGCAAACTAATAACTTGTTTTTGAACCAACACTTTCTCCCGCCTGCATGAGTGCCTATTCATCAGTGCTTGAAATCCCACAAGTACATTTAGATTTCAGTCTTTATGACCCAGGCTTGGTGATTAAGGCACATTCTTATTTAAGCTATAAGGATTATCTTTAGAAGAAAAATGCTAAACAAAGCTTTGGTTTTTGAATATGTCATTACATTCCTTTGTGACAGCCTTATCCTTAAAATATAGTACTTTTGAGAGGGGCAAGAGTTCTGTCTGTCTCACTGGAGACCCTGGTTATGATCCTCCCGTTTAATAAGGATTTGTCAAGTGCCACTTGTTTGACTATTACGGGCACCATGTTGACAGAAGTAGAGCCCAGAAGACACCTCCTTAACTCTAGGAGCTTAGCAACTTGACAAGGAATTACTCATACTATTAACTATGTATTTAAGTAATACCTAAACTATTTGCTTAGGGTTAGAATGCCGAGTTCTTTTGATTCTACCTCTGAGAGATATCCTGAGTGTTTGTGGCCAGGGCCTAGAGTCAGGTAAGTCTTCACCCTCTCTCACCTACCCAGCTGCAAGAGACTCCTAATTGCAAACTCAGACTCCATCCTCTCCTGGTTAAACTTAACCAGAGTTAAGCTCCTAAAACTCTGGGTCCAGTCCTGCCCCAGCTGCTCAAGGTTGTCACTGACTTATCACTTCTTACAGCAAGAAGTAAAAATGAGTCACTTCCCTAGTGGTCAAGTGGTTAAGATTCCATGGTCCCAATGCAGGGGGCCCAGGTTCCATCCTTGGTCAGGGAACTAGGTTTCACAGGCCATGCCGCAACTAAGAGTTTGTATGCCTCAACTGATTTTGCATGCTGCAACTAAAATCCAGAGTGCCACAAAGGAAGACAGAAGACCCTGCGTGCTGCAACCTAAAACCTGGCACAGCCAAATAAATACAAACAATCATTTTTTTAAAAAAAGAAATAAAAAAGATTGAGAATGGCTTTCCAGTCCTTTGCAGTCTGGTCTCAACTCACACTCTCCATGTCATTTCCAGCTCCATTTCCACGGTGGATGGTCTATTCTAGTCTCTCCCGAGGACACACACGCATTTACTACTGCAGGTTTCTGCTCATGCTTTCACTTCTACTCAGATCATTGTCTTCCCCTCCTTGTCAAAATCCTGCATGTTCTTTGCAGGTTCTCCTCTGGGATAGCCTCCTTAATTTCCCTTCTTTCTGCTTCCTTAACATCATTTTCACATTCTCAGTAGCTATATTTATGTCCTCTCTCCCACTACTAGATTAACATATCATTTAGGCAGAGGGACTGGGTCTTTTTTTTTCCCTTAGATTTTATTTTTTCCCCAGTTTTATTGAGATAAAATTGATATACAGCCTGTATAAGTTTAAGGTATAAAACATAATGATTTGACTTACATATATCATGAAATGATTACCACAGTAGGTTTAGTGAACATGCATCATCTCATATAGATATAAAATTTTTAAAAAACAAAAAAAAATATTTTCTTTGTGATGGGAACTCATGTAAGATTCACTTTTAACAGCTTTTACATAAGACATGGCATCGCATGCCTGCTCAGTTGTGTCCGACTCTTTGCAACACTTTGGACTGTGGCCTGCTAGGCTCCTCTGTCCATGGGACTCTTCAGGCAAGAATAGTGGAATGCATAGTCATTCCCAACTCCAGATCTTCCCGACCCAGGGATTGAACCAGTGTCTCCTGCGTTGCAGGTGGGTTCTTTACCTGCTGAGCCATCAGGGAGGCCCATATATTACATACAGTGATGTTAATTATATATGTTATGTACATTATAACCTTAGTACTTAATCTTCTTATAACTGGGAGTTTCTAGCTTTCCACTGCCTTCATCAATTTTCCCCACTCCCAACCACGACCAAAGGACTTTGTACCCCTGTACTGAACCCAGGGCTTGGCACATAATAGGAGAGAATGAATGGTGAACTGCAGAGGAAACAGCCAACGGACCATAGCAAGTGCATGATGAGCCTGCTAACATGACGAAGGCAGGGGTGGTGTGCATACTGCTCTTGCACGTCCACCGCAAATGCACATGCCAAAGAACTGAAGAGCCTCACAAAAGTGCAAAGTGGAGAAGTCAGGGATATTTAATACTAAAAATGAACATAAAATACTCATAGATATGTTGCTAAATAGATATCTGCATTTGTGAAAACAAAACAAAACTGGTAACTACTCAATTTTCCAAGAATAAAAACTGGTCGAATAAACTATATACATTCAGCTACTAAAAAAAGTGAGTTATAAAATAGCATTGAGTTTAGGAGCACTTGTGTAAAGGAAAGGGCAAGAGACCTTTATCAAAATGGCAACAGTGATTAGAATTCACTTATTTTTTCTTTTTGCCTATGCTTCCAGACTTTACACAGTAGTCACAGACCATGCTTACAATAAGTAAAAGAACTACTATAAAACTTATGTACATAGAAAATAGTTCTTTATATCAATCTTAGAGAGTAGTCACATTTTCACATTATTTTTAAACCAGTTTAATCCTCAACATACACACTATGTGAAATAATTGTAGAAATAGATGCTTATCTATTCTATAAGCTTCTTTTCCTGGATATTTCCATTCTTCATTTTAGCTTTTATAGAAAAAGATTTTTTGGTCAAGTTTCTCATTATAAAGTTATTTCAAGGGGTACATTTTTAAAACCATTTTTTACACTTAATTAAGCAGTTGAATAAAATTGCTAGCCTAAAATTCTTCTCTCATTTGTGGGAAGCAAATAAAATTCCATCACAGTGAAGGAACTCAAGCTGACCATTCTTTCTGTCTTTAAAGTATGCCTTCAGATGATAGGAAATAAAATAGAAAGTTGCCATGAGGAGGTCCATGGAATTACCATTACTTCTGAAGTAAGAAATGACTTTTAAATGGACTCTCTAATCAGGTCTGTTTTAAGTGCCTTTTAAAAGTTTTTCATTGGGTGATAACTAACCCTGGCACATTCCCACAGGCAAAATACCAACTCTGGGGGTCAGTAGTCCCTTTTTACTGTCGTTTTGAATAATCAAAAAAAAAAAAAAAAAGGACAGAAGGCAGCACCAGATGCAGAATCAGGGAGATCCTGACTGCACCATAAACCTCTTGGGGACTTGTCACTTGGGCTGGCACGTGCTCTGCTGAGCAAGACTGGCACACCATGTGAGGTCTCGGAACATAAAAACGCAGGCGCCCTTGTTAAACAAATGCTAAGAAATGAGCTTATTTATGAAACAGAAGCAGACTCATAGACATTGAAAACAAACTTACGGTTATCAAAGGGAGAATGAAGGGGAGAGATAGACAGGGAGTTCAGGATTAACAGACACACACACTGTATGAAATAGATAACAACAAGGACCTACAGCACAGGAAATTGTATTCAATATCTCCTAATAACCAATAATGGAAAAGAATCTGAAAAAGAATATATATACACATACACATGTATATATATCTATATCTATATATCTGTATGCCTGTGTGCTCAGCCGTGTCCAACTCTTTGAGACCATATGGACTGTATCCTGCCAGGCTCCTCTGTCCATGGGATTTCCCAGGCAAGAATACTGGAGAGGGTTGCCCTTTTCTACTCCAGGGGATCTTTCTGACCCAGGGACTGAACTCACATCACCTGCATTGGAGGTGGATTCTTTACTACTGAGCCACCTGGGAAGCCCATACACACTCAGACACACACACATCTCTATCCATATATATCTCTGAGTCACTATTTTGTACACACCTGAAACTAACATAATACTGTGGATCAACTATACTTCAATTACAAATAATCTCAAGACATCAGGGTAGCCAAAGCAGAGCATTAAACCAACATGGAGCCTTTCTAAGCAGGAGGCCCTGCACAGTTGCAAAGGTTGCACACTGATAAAGCTGGCCCCTTCTGAGACTGCTTTCCATGGTCCCTCAAAGGCTGCAGCTCATTAGGCTAAACCCAGGCATCTATGGTTTGGTAGTTTGCCAACTGGGATAGTCAATAAATAAATAAAATTAACCCATCAACCAAGTACTCAAAACTCCATCCCTGCTGGGGCACAGAACTTCTAAACTGAACAGCTTCTCAACAATAATATTAAAACTGTTTCCTGAGTGCGTCACTGACTATGACCATTTATCCATTCAATAAATATTCAGAGGACTTTCCTGTAAGGTAGGCAATGAGGATATGAAGCAGACTGGATCACAGCATCTTGACCCTCAAATGTCTCCTATTTCTAAGGAGACAAAGATTGTTGGAGAGGGGTGGCCAAGGAAAGTTTCCCAGAAAATGAAACAATTTAATTGAGCCATGGAGGAAACTCAGGAGTTGAAAGGAGTACCAAAGTGGGAAACTGACAAGAACAAAG
Organism: Giraffa tippelskirchi; assembly: GCF_054371585.1. Lineage (NCBI taxonomy): Eukaryota > Metazoa > Chordata > Mammalia > Artiodactyla > Giraffidae > Giraffa > Giraffa tippelskirchi. The sequence goes on along the minus strand of NC_137284.1, from coordinate 45,164,346 downwards.
GGCATTTTGGGTGTGTGAACATATGTGAAGTTAAGAAAGATGTAATAGTAAGCAGAGCACTCAGAGAAGGGTTAAGGAATCAGTATTTCAAAATTCTAAGTTTAGAATGGCAGGTTTTGAAGTTTTTTGTTTTTGGAGCCACTAGGAAATTACAAGAGCTGCTATTAACAATTACAGCTACAGTAAATAAAAATCTGGGCACAAGTTAATGGATAAATCAGCAGAGAGAGAAGAAGGAAGATTGGAAGGCGTGAGATGGAGTGAGTGTGCAGGCGGGAAGCACTATATAAGCTAGGGGAAGTTATTCCAAAAGCTCCTCACAGACGATGGACAACATAATTGCACCTGTCAAGAAGGCTTCACAAGGTGAAATGACACCATGTATCATGAGGCAAAGCTGATAAGCATACCCCACTGAGCCTCAGTACATCCTGCAGAGGCAACAAGCCAAAGCTGGGGTCCTCAGATTCTGCATAAATTACTCAGGGGCAGATGAAAATCCCCCCCAACACTCTAGCAGTCCCTTGGTCCTGTCCTGCATGCTGCTGCATGTTGGAGCAGGACTGACCCATACAGCTCAGAAGCCGGTCCCCAGTGTGTGGCGTCTATGGATGAGGCAGCGTGTGGACTGGGGAGCTCGCAGGAATGAATCACTGAGATAAGTTCTTAGAAATCAGAATTCCCTGTCCGTGGGTGCTGCTGAAACACTTCACTAAGATACTCCTCTCTGAAAGATGTCCTGTTTCATTTGATAAGTACTGTTTTGACCCCCTGCTTGGGAGATGTTAAAAAGAGTAATAATAATAGCTTGTATGTGTCCAATGCAAAGACTCCTAAACCAGGCAAGACATCCCAGTCAACTCCATAAAAAAATGCATGCCTAGCCCCATCCCAGACTTTCCCGAACAGACTCTGGAGATGCAGCCCTGGCCTATATGTTTATTTTTAAAGGCTCCCATGGGGATTCTGATACAGAGCCCGAGCTGACAGCCAGTTTGTCTTGCTTTTGTGCATTATTTATCTCTGCTGCTGGATCCTGGATTTGGAACAGGTGGTTCCTAAGGCCCTCGTCAACTGAAAGCATCCTATTTTCTTGGGCACATCACACTATTCTCCTGTGTGATTGGCCAAAAAGTTTGTTGGGGGTTTTCTATAACATCTTATGGAAAAACCTGAATGGACTTTTTGACCAACCCAATATTGTCTCCAATGGAACTGGAGAGGGGAATTTCCAGCCTCTGAGATTCCTACACAAGGGAGCCCAGGCCGTATGTATGAGAAGCCCTGAGGAAGGAATCCACCTATGTTCTAGACATGACATTAGGGAATTTAGCGGGAATGTCCTAGTTCTCACTGGGGAAGGAAACGGCAACCCACTCCAGTATTCTTGCCTGGAAAATCCCATGACAGAGGAGCCTGGCAGGCTACAGTCCCTGGGGTCACAAAAGAGTCAGACACGACTGAAGTGACTGAGCACGTACGTCTTGGTTCTCCTCACCCCTGGCAGCTCAGCAGACCTGCACTGAGCCCATCCTGGACGGCTCGGGCCCGGCCCCTGCTGTGGACACAGAGGTGGAGAGGCTGGCACATCAGCCCTCCTGGAGCTCGCGGCCTGGAGAGAACACAAGGAGCTCATATCTCGTTTTTCCAGGAAGGAAGAGGAATTCAGATGGGCGGGAAGACTTGTTTAAGGCTAGAGAATTAGTAAGGATTGGAACTGGGATATTTAATCTGGTCTCATCGCAAAGCTACTGTGTGATGTCAGTTTTCAAAGTGCCAGGACATGTGACCCTGAGATGATGGGGCGTCACAGCCTGCGATGTTGCCGGATGTCCTGCAGAAATGTGCTGACACTGCTGGCAGGTAGAGAAGTCAGGGAGAGATTTACCGGCCAGGCATCATTTACTCAGGACTACTACTCATTTCACAGATGCTTGAGAGGGGCACTATGCCTTTTCAAACTTCACTTTCTTCATCTGCTGGCAGGAACATCAAGGTCTGTTCCAGCTGTAGCAAGATGATAGGTGTGAGGGTTTGGGGCTCTCCGGATCAAGGCTTCAAGCCTAAGATTATCCGTTTTGATAGCTGTACAACAGACTAAGGCTTTTGCCCACAAAGTGCTCCAGAGAATGGTTCACGTCTCTGTGTTTCGGGGCAATTATTTAGCTTTTACAAACATTTTAATAGTCTCTCAGCTGCCTTCAAAGATTTAAGACTTCAGAAAATAACAGAGCTTTGGGGAAGGAAAAAACCATATTAAATCACTTGACTTGTACAGCTTAGAGGTAATAATTTCTAAGGTGTTAAGGAAAGACATAGAATATACGACACTTAACAGCAGGCAGGTTGACATCAGATTTGAATCCTTCTCATAATGTCTTTAGGAACATGTATATTTATATGGATATATGTATAACTGAGAGGCTTCCCAGATGGCTCAGTGATAAAGAATCTGCCTGCCAACAAGGAGACATGGGTTCGATTCCTGCGTCGGAAAGATCCTCTGGAGAAGGAAATGGCAACCCACTCCAGTACTCTTGCCTAGAGAATCCCATGGACAGAGGAGCCTGGTGGGCTACACTCCATGGAGTCACAAAGAGTCAGACATGACTGAGTGACTGAATACATAACGTATAAATGAACCACTTTGCTGCACACCTGAAACTAACACAACATTGTAAAGCAACTATATTTCAATAAAAAAAAAGTTTTTAATAAAAATAAAATTCTCACCTCTGTTAGAAAAACTGATGATTCTATTAAAAGCTATTAAAATAGAAAACAAAACTCCAGTATTTTCTGGTAGAAATTGCTAGAGAATAGAAAAGCACTTTGTACTGAGGTGTCAGAGGACTCTTTTTTTAGATCCAGCTTTGCCACTAAAGAAGTCATCTTGGGTAAGTGTCTTTATCTTTGACCCCAGCTTCCTTCTCAGAGAAAGAAGGGTTTGACTGGATCTAGCCTTCCAAGCATAGCACCCCAAGATTTACAGGGGCTATGACTCACAAGGGGAGTGGGCCAGGTGCCCCAGGGGGAAAGCGTGGATCCGTGAGAACAGCCACAGAGAGCAGCCAGCGGCTGTTATGTCATCTCTCACGCCGTCAGTACCGCGGCAGCCGTGTGCTCAGTCTGGCTGAGCCGCTCCGCCTGGAGGGAAGGCCCTGTGCTGACTCACCGACCTGCATACAGGGGCCCTTCTTCCTTCAGGGTAAAGCCCTTGGAAGAGAATGGCCATGGGAGAATTCTTAGGGATATGTGGGTAGAATTCAGGAGGCTCATAAACTTGCACTAGGCTATTAGTTCTCTACTGCTCCATGCCAAACAGCCCCAGAACTTACCGGCATAAACAATACATATCTAGTAAATTATGGTTTCCATGGGGCAGGAACAGCTTAGCTGGTTATCTGTGGCTCAAGGCTTCTCACGAGGCTTCAGTCAAGCTGCTGGGCTGGGCTGTGGTTTCATCCAAAGGCCCCAGAGGAGGCCGGGTTCTCTCAAGTTCACTCATGCAGTTGTTGGCGAGCCTCAGGCCCTCGAGCTGTAGGCCCCTCACAGGCCTACCTTCCCATGTCCTAGCTCTCTTCCCCAGGCAAGCGATCCAGCCAGAGTCAGAGGGCCTACTATGCCCTGAACTGTGTTCCTCTCAGATAGACCCAGGACCTGGGATTCCTGGCTGCAGTGCTGCAAAGCTTGTACCTGGACACGCCTCTGTTTGAGTTGAAAAATACAAAGAAACTATATGTGACTAAAAATAACTGTGCCCATGTGTAATTGGGGCAAATACTGGACCAAAAAGATTCAAAAAGACAAAAACCAACCAAACAAACAAGAACAATCCGATTGCCATTTCTGAGAAGCTGGGAGCAGGCATGTAAGAGGGTACTGTGCCTGTTCCCTGTACTTAGCACCACAAAGGGGTGGGCAAGCTATGCAAGCCACCCCTCTGGCCCAACTCCTGGACACACCCCTTCCCTCACTCCATGTAATGCAGCAGTCCCCAACCTTTTTGATCCCAGGGACGGGTTTCGTGGAAGCCAGTTTTCCATGGACAGGGTGGGGATGGTTCAAGTGGGCTCATGTTAGCAATGGGAGTGATGGGGAGCAACACAGGAAGCTTCAGCCAGCTCATCCACTGCTCACCTTCTGCTGTGACCCCAATGGGTACCAGAGACTGGTACCCATCTTCAGTCTGGGGGTTGAGGAACCCGATGTAAGGAAACAGCTCACCCTCCTCGGGAAGCAAGCAAGGGAAGCTGTTGCTTGTTTTTGTTCCCTCTCACAGCCGGCACAGGAACCTCAGTAAAATTTTGCCTAAATTTCTTGTTTGGCTAACCCCCTATGTGGCTGTATGTAGAGCTAGGGCTTTTCAGGTATTAAGGTTCAGGAAGTCAGAGGGTGGGGTCCTAACCCAAGAAGATCAGTGGTCTAGAAGAAGAGCGGGACAAAGAGAGCTCTTTTCCTCCCTGCACACACCAAGGAAAGGTCATGTGAGCGCCCAGTGAGAAGGCGGCCACCTGCAGGCCAGGAACTGAGCGTGCTGGCACCCTGAGCTGACAGCCAGCCTCCAGAGCCGAGAAAGTGTGTTCCTGCTGGGTAAGCCACTCGGTCTACGGTATTTTGTTATGGCAGCCCAAGCAGACTAAAACAGAGAGCATGACCAAGAGGGAAGGAACAGTCTTTCTGTGACCTGATCTCAGGAGGGATACCAGCCAGCACTTCTACCATATTCTATTCATCAGAAGTGAGACTGGGGGCTTTCCTGGTGGTCCAGTGGTTAAGACTCCGTGCTCCCGATGCAGGGGGTGTGGGTTCAGTCCCTAGCTGGGGAACTAAGATCCCACATGTTGCATGGCTTGGCTAAAAAAAATAATAATAATTTAAAAAATTTAAAAAACACAAAAAGAAGTGAGTCCAGCCAACTTTCAAGGACAGAGATGGGACTACCAAGAGGTGGGGGATCACAGGGGGTCATCTTAGAAGCTGCCTACAACACTGGGAATAATTTACATCTTTACTTTCATTAACCTCTAACTGGACTTGGCATCACATTCAATTGTAAATGTAGGCAACCAATCACTACAGGATGAGGAGCACCTGTGATCTGGTAACCAATCACTGCTATTTTCATATTATTTTACAGTTATGGCACATATCCCTGTTTACCACCACTCCAAAATATCGAAATTATGAGATCTACTGTGTTAGATCGTATTTAATCTACTAAAGCAGATATTCATTTTACTATACACTAAGACCAAAAAATACTTGGATGCACCATTTCATTTCTGACCTTTTGCATTTTATTTTATGACGTGTAAAACACTATTCTGAGAAACAATCTGTAGGTGTCACCAAACTGTCAGAGTACTGGTGGCACAAAAAGTTTAGGAATCCTTAAGCAAGTGGCTCTGCAAGTATGGTCCTGGGAACAGCAGCATTAACTTGCCCTGGGAATTACTCTGACACACAAATGATCAAACCTCCTCCCGGACCCAATCAGAAATGCTGGGGGTGAGAATAGTAATCCCCAGGTTAACAGGCCCTCTAGATGACTGGTGCACGCTGAAGGCTGAGACCCATTGGTCTAGAGTCTGTCATTCAGAGTTTGCATTTCCAATAAGCTCCCAGGTGAAATTAGTCTGGGGACCACTTTTGAGAGCAGTGCTCTTGACTAAAACATAAAACATCTTGACTATTAGCTGGATATGTGTTAACCAAGTCTCCTTTGGTGCCACTAACTAGTCTATCGTTCATGTCAAGTTAACCCTTCAGAATTTATTCATATGTTAACTAGAACAGTAACAAAAAATATCTGCTAACTTGCAGAAGCTGTTGTGAGAACTGGAAATAATGTATCTGCAGTACTTGGCATGGTGCCTGGAATGTAATAGAAGCTTAAAAAGCAAATGTCATTAGTCATATTATGTTTATTACCATTTAAAATTCTTACCAAACCCCAGTTTTGCCTTGCAGGGTTTAAGAGTAGGAGAGAAGAGGTACGTGAGCAGTTCCACGTAAGGAAAATCTCGAGATGCTGCTGGAGACCCAGCTGCAAAGAGAGCTGGGTTGGCAAATTACTCCTGTGCTCCTAACACTATAGAAGAGCAAACAGTCTGAGGGAGACCAGTGCCTGGCCCAAGGTCACATAGCCTTCATAGTGCAGGGTACTAATCACCCAAGGCTTCCCCCCACCCACGTGGCCTCTTGACCTCTGGTTATGAGATGTGTCCTTTAAGGATATTTGGGAATCCACATCATGATATTCAGGGTCCAGAGGAGTCAAGAGTTGCTGGCTCGGCTGGGGTATGATGTCACCAAGAAGCTGTCTCCTTGGGAAGTCCTAAAAGAGAAAAATGGTAGTCCACCCACATACCCCCATTGTGGGGTACATGGGCACACCTAACCTCCTTTACAGACTCCACACACTGGCCCTCTCTCCCACACAACCAGGTGAAAAAGAGATGCTTCAGAATTTACCCGTTTGGTCAGGTGTAACATTTTTCTTTTGCTTTTGGGGTGGGCCCAGTGCAAAGGTAAGCTAAGCCCTTCCAAGAGTACATGCTGAGTGAATACTTGTTTTCCTCCATGAGACTAGAAGGTGATGATGAAAGATTTCAGATCAAACCCCATTACAGGGACCTCCATGAGACCAGAAAGGTGATGAGGGAATACTGAAAATCTAACATCATCTCAGGAATTGAAACTTTGGCCATCTCACTGAAAGTAAGGGAGAGCTCCAAATGTAGACAAATGTTTCTGACTCTGACAGATTGGTTGGTATACACGACCCTCCTTCAGACTTCGTCCCAGGATAGGAAACAGCCAGCCTGGAGCGCTGGACTGACACGCTTTGCACTTAACTCATCTCATAGCTGTTCCTCCTGAGTCTTCCCATGGTTTTCACAAGTGATGGACACAAGGCTAGGACATGTCAGAAGAGGCAAGAAATGACTGGAGAGACTCATTTAAAGTGGTTTGGTTAGGAAGACCTCTCTTTAATAACTCTCAGCAGTTATTTTTGTGAACATTCCTCTCAGATAAACAATTTCCTGCTCCTTCATGGAGCACTACATACTCAGATCTAATGATGCTCTGAGACACTGGGCCAGCCTTTTTGTCTGACAAGATCTGTGCTCTGGAAAACCAAGTTCATTCCAGCTTTTGGCCCATGAGAGCTCAGATGGGGTCAGGATGCCATCTGTCTCCCTCATGAAATATGCAGAAAATGAATCCCCAACAAGAACTGCAAGCTTACATCACTACAGTGGATGGCAGTGCAAAATTAAGGATGCTGAGGGCTGCTGGAAAAAAAAAAAACTCTTGGGTAAAAATGGAAAAGTTCTGTCAAGAGATACATTTTCTCTGTTTCTTTCCTGTTCTCTGCTAATAAGACGATCAATTGATGTTAGAGGGAAAGGCATCATTCTGGAAGACTCTGAGAGAGAACTTCTATCTTTTCTATTCATGAAATTCACTCTACTGGTTGGGTCTGTTCACTTCTGTAACCCAGCACCTACAGAGCCCTCAGTGGGGGAGGAACTTTTCTTCCCCATTTTTCAGTGACTCCCTCTCACGTTGCCTTCAGCCCCTGAAACTAACTCCCTGTACTCGCCTCAGAGTGCCCAGCCTGGCTGCTGCCATGTTAGTCTCTTTAGTTGACAGACTCTCTTAGCACATGGAGATGTCTGAGGGCAGATATGTGCCTCCCAACTGGGTTTTCCTCAGCCTCTCCCTCTTAGTTTCTTCCTTTGAAAGTCAGTCTTTTTTCTTTCTGCTTCTCTCCTTCCTTTCATGTCTAGGATTAAGAGGTCATGGTCTCTCCTTGTTGCTAAGGCTCACCCTCCCTAACCATATGAGGAATGCCATCTTTTCCTACTTCTCTGAGATGTGATGGGGCAATTTCTCTTTCCTGCTTTCATTACTGTAGCAGAGACATTAGTGCTCACCAAATACCCTGTAGCCTCTCCTATACCTCCCAGTGTCATCTGACTAGATCTAGTCAATGGACAGTGACAAAGTGACGTGGGTCTCTCCCAGGCTGAGGCAGGAAAGAGCTGACATGTCTTCTTCATCTCTCTCTTCTTCTGCTGCAGTAATCTTGGGAAGCAAAGGTCATGAAGGTGGTATTGACCCAATGGAGGGACCAGATTTCCACATCACTGAATGGACACGCACTGACCTGCTCCTCACAGGAGCAAGAATTAAACTTTTGCTGCACTAAGCCATTGAGATTTTTTGAAAAGTTACCTCAGTCTATCCAAGGCTATCTTAGCTAATACAATCCTCTTTTGCTACTAGATCTTTCCCCTCTTCCTGCCCCAACATAAAGCCCCAACCCTTAAAACCTGACTTGAATGTAAATACCATTTTGTGAATACTTTCTGAGTTGTCCCACTTGAAAATTCACTGTTCATGTTTTCATGTTTCCGCAGAGACCTGAGCTAGCATTTTACATGTGTCTGACTAATCCTTAAGAAGTCCCTACTTTTACAGATGAAGTGACTCTGTTATAACATTGATCCCATTTTCTCTGAATGTTCATTTGCGCTTGTCTGTTTCCATTAATGACTGGAAGCCCCTTGAAGGCAAGGCCTTCCTACTCTGTAATGATTAGCAAACTTGCCGTCTTCATTCCTGAAGGACTGTACTTTAGTTCTCGATGTGTCTCCAATTTTTTATCTTTTTTACACGAGGTCCTGCTTCAGGCCACCTAGGCTATTTCTGTCCACCTTGTACCCAAATTTGCATTCTTGCCTGGCCTGTCCACTGTGCCTTCAGTCCAGTCAGTTGCCAAGGTTGACAGATTTCGCATGTAAAATCTCTCTCTCATCTGCTTCTTCCTTTTAAATCACAAGCTACCACTTGAATTTTGGTCCTTGTGGTCTTTCTCAATAATCTCCTAGAAGCTTTCTTCACATCCAGGTTAGAGGCTCCCATCAGATCAGCAGTTCCCAAACCCAGAACTGATGAATTTCTTTTGTCCTATGTGTGCAGTGGTTCTTTTCCATCTTTGGGTTTAAGCACATAATTCCTGGTTTTTGTGAACCCCCACAACTGGGCCCAGATGCCTTCTCTCATCTCACTGTCAGCTTTCTGTCCTGGACCATTTGATGCTCTCCCAACTATTTAATTGGGTCTAAAGAGATGGGAATACCAGACCACCTTACCTACACCCTGAGGAGCCTGTATGCAGGACAAGAAGCAACAGTTAGAACTGGACATGAAACAATGGACTGGTTCAAAATTGGGAAAGGAATACGTCAAGGCTGTATGTTGTCACCCTGCTTATTTAAATTATATGCAGAGTACATAATGTGAAATGTCAGGCTGGATGAAGCTCAAGCTAGAATCAAGATTGCCAGGAGAAATATCAATAACCTCAGATATGTAGATGACACCACCCTAAAGGCAGAAAGTGAAGAGGAACTAAAGAGTTTCTTGATGAAGGTGAAAGAGGACAGTGAAAAAGCTGCCTTAGAACTCAACATTCAAAAAACTAAGATCATGGCATCTAGTCTTATCACTTCTTGGCAAATAGATGGGGAAACAATGGAAACAGTGACAGACTTTATTTTCTTGGGCTCCAAAATCATTGTGAATGTTGACTGCAGCCATGAAAGATGTGCTCATTGGAAGAAAAGTTATGACAAACCTATACAGTTTTAATACTAAAAAGCAGAGACATCACTTTGCAGACAAAGGCCCATATAGTGAAACAAAGGTTTTTTTCAGTAGTCATGTATGGATATGAGAGCTGGACCTAAAGAAGGTTGAGCACTGAAGAATTGATGCTTTTGAATTGGGGTGCTGTATAGAAAATTCTTAAGAGCCCTGTGGACAGCAAGGAGATCAAACCAGTCAATTCGAAAGGAAATCACCCCTGAATAGTCATTGGAAGAACTGATGCTGAAGTTGAAGCTCCAATACTTTGACCACCTGATGTAAAAAGTCAACTCATTGGAGAAGACCCTGATGCTGGGAAAGATTGAGGGCAGAAGGAGAAGGGGCAACAGAGGATGAAATGGTTTGTTGGCATTACTGATTCAATGGACGTGAGTCTGAGCAAACTCAGGGAGACAGTGAAGGACTGGGGAGCCTGGAATGCTACAGTCTATGGAGTCACAAAGAGTTGGACACAACTGAGTGACTCAACAAAAACAGCATGTTTCCAACTTTGCAACTTTATCCTCCTGGTTCCTGTCTTCCTGAAGGCCTTCCTCCCTCTACCTATTGAATCACATTCATTATGAATTCTGGAAGCTCTTCCTTTTACATCAGGTTTGTGTGTTTCCGATTTATGCCCTTTACTTCTGCATAGACCCTGGGCCTGTCACTGCATATTCCTTGTACAGTTCCTTCTATAATAGCTGCTATGTACCTACTCACTAAATATCAGCTATATTGAATGGAGAATAATTTTAATGTGTGTTACAAGCTTCTGAGTTTCTCCAAAATCCCTGAAAACAGTTCTAAACTGTCTAGGAAATATTTTACAGGAAAGGAGTGAAGATGTTCATTAGAACATTTCCTTGCTTTATGTTCCTGATCCATAAGAGGAAAAATATGTCTTCTTGAATCTCAAATATCTGGACATTGGCCTCTCAGTAAATCATGGGCTCTGACACATTTTCCAGTGTAAGTTTACATTTGATTTTCATGTCACTTTGCCTAAAATGGTCACAGATTTTAGCTCTGATTTTTATCACTGCATATTTCCTTTGTTAGCTTAAGAAACCCTCAATACTGAGAACCTGGACACCTAACCTTACCTTAAGAGGTAGAGTAAATAGCAAAATATGAACCCCAAAAAGGTGGTATAGCAAAAAGTCTCCTAATGTTTACTGAAAGGATTAAATTTTTATAAATATTAGGTCACAAAGTAATGTCATTAGTTCATGGGGTGGAGGATGTTTCCACTTTACATGAAAACTAAGAATTTAATGCTAAAAATCTAGACAGTTGCCATGCTATTGGTTAGAACTCATAAAATGGGTGCTAATGTGGTCTTGTCTTCCTGTTTTTATTTTTTTTCCTGATCTAGGCACTCTAACATTAGCATGGTTCATTAGGAATAATGAATTTGGCATAGGAAAGAGTTGTTTGGCTAAAAATAATGATATAGATACATATATATATACACACATGTATATATGTATGTATGTATATATATATGCTAATTAGAAAACCAGGATATGAAAGGTTAGCAAGAGATTGCAAGAATTTTGAATTTATGAAGTAATGGAATCAGACTTCAGGTTAATATATCTTTGTCTTTTTTCTCCAATTTATAGTGGCTTAGTATATGCTATAGCCAGATACTGATGAAATCGTTTGTAACTTTAGGTAAAGGAATATGCTTGACAAAAGAAGTTTCATGAACCAAGTAGCCCTGTCATTTATACAAATGGAGGCAATGTTCTTCACTAGGATCAAAAACCAATTAGACAACTTGGATGGATCTCAAGGGAATGATGCTGAGTGAAAAAGGACATTTGGAAAAGGTTACAAGCTGCACGATTCCATTTAAACAACATTTTTGAAATAATTAAATTATAGATATGGAGATTAGTGGTTGCCAGGGGTTAGAGACTGGGAAGGAAGTGTGGGGAGAAGGTGGGTGTCGTTATGAAGGGGCAGCAAGCAGATGAATGGGGTGGTGGTTACATGAAGCTACACAGGTGATAAAACTGCACAGAACTACATGCACACACAATCACACACACCACACACACAGATACACAGACACCTGTGTCAAAATCTGAGTGTACTACAGTTATGCAAGATGGTATCACTGGGAGAAAAGATTGTGTGAAATGTACATGCCATCTCTTGTACATTTTTTTTGGCAAATTCCTGTGAACTTATGATTATTTCAAAGTTAAAAGTTCTTAAACATCAGAATTTCCTTGTCACTTTGGAGAAGGGACCTCTGCAGGTCAGGCGGTAAGCTAAGGGAGATGGCTGAGAGGGTGTGAACTGGCTGATGGAAGCTTCCATCAAGCTCCGACCATGGTGGGACTGTGTGCCTGGAATTGCTGAGTCTTCTGAGTGCTGTTTTTAGAAAATGCCAGAAATTGAAAATTCAAATAAATATCTCTTGACTTTTATTGACAATTAATTCAAACTGTTTGGAACACTCTATATAAGCCAGGCTAAAGACACTGGTTGGCTGGATTCAGTAGGGTTGGGTTCAGTCTTAATGATTCAGGAGCAAACTCAGCTTTAGGCCAGAGGTTAGGTTTGGCCTCCAGATGATTCACCCAGTCCTGCCCACCCCAAACTGCTCATCTCAATATGTAGCTCATGCTCCTCTGTGCTGACTTACAGAAGACTGAGAAGTGGGGGTCAGGCCACTGATGAAAATGGCATAAGCACCCCCCAGTCACTGATACCTGGGACTCTGGAGAATACGAGTTTGACTCTGGTTCTCCCTGCAGGCTCTGATCAAGACCTCTACCCCCACGTTCTCAGCACGGTGCCTAGAAATAGCAGGTGCTCAGTTTGCCTTTTTAGAGGAGCTCATTTGTTACTCCCAAGCTGTCTTAGTTTTTATTTTTAAAGCTAAATGAGATCTAAGAAAACTGAGAATAAGACCTAGAATCTGGTATCCTATGCTAGAGTTTTCTGGAAGTGAATACAATAACCTGATGAACACACAATACGAACAGCACTCATAACCTCTGTGTTGGCCTGGAGCCATGAATGTAAGCCTTTTGCTAATGACTGCAAAGAGCAGAGAGAGGTGCTGATAGGTTATTCCGGGTTTAGTGTTTGAAAGGCTTCATCATCTCTGCCCCTGCTAATGCGCAGAGTCTAGTCAACCCTTCTTCCCCAACTGCCAACCTGGACAGCTGACTCGGGAGAATCGGGAAGCACAAAGCCAGCTGCATACCCTCTACCGCAATCACATCTGTCAGTTGATAACCTCTCACCTCCTGTCTGAAGCATAATGTACTGATCAGACTCCCTCCATCTTCATTCTCTAGTAGGCAGAGCACACCCAATTCCTTTAGGAAGGAGGTGAATAGAAAAACTCCAGACTTTTTACATTGAAATTTTAATTAAAAAATTTTTCAATCTTAAAATTTCATCTCTGGCCCAATTACACATTCTCAAAGTTAAGTTATTAATGATTCACCTGTATAATTTCTGTCCTCTTTTCACCAAAAGCTAGCTATCACGAGTCCAGGGAATGCTTTCTAATCCTCCTTTAAAAAGGAGTATTTGTAAATAATTCGTGACTATAGGTCAATAAAAGAGTCTTTTCCGGAATTTCCTCATGGTCCAGGGTTTTGGACTCCGTGTTTTCACTGCTGAAGACCTGGGTTCAATCCCTGTCAGAGAACTAAGATTCCATAAGCTGCATAGTGCAACTGAAAAAAAAGTCTTTTCCTATTTATTATGTTTTTTACCAAGCTTTATAATATGCAGATTTTTAAAGGGTTGGTTCTCAGCCTCGAAAATTATGCTAATAAGGTAAGAACAATAATTCATAGTAGAGCCACTAATTTCTCTAAGGGGAAATATGCAGAGACCCTGGGCTCTACATTTGTTTTCAACTAATTATCATGTATTTACTTTTCCATTAGTCCAATAATTTTTCTTTCAATTCAGAATTAAGCAATAAGACACTGAATTATATAAAGGCCTGTTTAGCATAACAGACACACCCCATCATTCCCCAGTCCTCTGATTTACAGCTCTTAAAATGCTCAGCCAAGAGGCTGTCTATATGCCCTTTTTTATTTAGACTCCATCATGCAGTCACCTCAATAACTTATGCATTCTCAGAAAGGCTACCTAGCAATTAACTCCAGTCTTTTCTAACTCACCATCTTATTATGTAAAGTGGATCTGAACACAAACTTTATTAGCAACTTTCAATGCTAATTCCTTATCCTCCCCCGCCCCGCCACTCCCACCCTTTTGAGTAATGTCAGTTTATATGACCAAAATACTCTGGAAAATGGCAGTTAGAAAAAATCCACACTGGACTGGCAGCACATTTAGTAATTGGTCTTTGCACTATGGGGCACCACCATAAATAGAGACTGTCATATTTCAGCTAAAGCATGGGTTGCAATTCTTTATAGAAATAGAAATGAATTCTCTCTACCACACAACATTTAACTATGTTCAAGAGGAATGCGCAAGTAGGAAAGCTATTATTTTTATTCTAAGGGCTAAAAAACCCCCACAAACTCAAAACCCTTTGTTAAAAGTTAAAGGAATTCACAGTATCGCTTTTTAAAACCCTACAAAAAGGTGGGGAGATGTCTTGCAGATTTCTTTCACGTGTGTGAAGTACATCAGCCAAAGAGCCGAAATGTGGTTTACTGTACTTGCCCTAACGGTAAGGAGCCCAGGTGGGTTGATGGAGCTAAAAGACAAGCAGCACCTGAATGCGTCAAATGCACAGACAGGGAGGCACTCCATCGGTGCGGCTGACTTACCAACATCCGGATCCACCGCTTGAACTCTGGTCAACAGAGCCTTGGTGGCCGTGTTCTCATACACACAGGCGTTATAGTGGTCGGACGAAAACACCGGGGGGTTATCGTTCACGTCCTCCAGGATTAGACGGATGTCGGATTGGCAGAATCGGCCACCCCCGTCGGCGGCCCTGGCGATGAGGCTGTACACAGGGACCCTCTCCCGGTCCAACGGAGCCAAAGTTTTTAACTCGCCTGTGAAAATAAACGGCCTGGCTTTTCAAAAACTGTCTTTCTTCAAAGAGCAGAGAATCAATTACATACAGAATCCCAGTATAAGAAGGACTGCTGATTTTTGGCTCAAGAGCTTCATACTTTGAAAAATAGAGCAAGTTCAAATTTTTTAAGCATTAGGGAAAAATTTATGGGATTGTGGATGCAATAAGGAACCAATGGCATGACCTTCAAAGGAATTAATTCCACTGTAAAGCCTCTTGTATCAGGGATTCCTTCTTTTGACAGGATGGAGAAGCTCCACCTCTTTAAAGCTCTCAAGAACTGCTCAGTTCTCTGATGGTCAATCAGGTCAATGGTCTTTAGAACCAGAAGCGTTAGTCTCTCTGCTTCCAGACACTTAATCTTTTTTTTACCCCATCTTTTACAGGAAAACAAACAGTCCAAACAGGCTGGCTCCAGCAGAAAGAGGTTACAAAGGAGTCCTATTGTGCCAGGCAAACCCCACTTGCTGGGAGAGTGGGGGGCCGGCAGTTGTTGGGGGGTCCCAGTGGGGGATAACTGAGGAGCCTGGAGCAGACATGCAGGAAGGTGATTTTCATAACCATGGAGTGATTATTATTTTAATCACTGGAATAGCTATACCGGTCCTGGGTGTCAGTCCCTGTGGGGATTTCATTGTTACTTAAAGGCAATGAGCACAATGACAGACCTGAATAAATGCAATTTGGTGAAAAGTCAGACTCATGAAATATTATTATGTACTCAGTAAAATTAGCAGATATCACAGGGAGCAAGTTATCAATACTTACAAAGATGTTCCTCCTACAGCTTCCTGAAGGCAGGCAGTTCTCAAATACAGGCTGGATCATTTCCCCCTCCTCAAAAACATCCAGGGAGTTGTCAGTTGGGCATTTAGGACCCTCCAAGATCTGACCTAGAGTTATTTTTCCCACCACTTTTCTCATGAGTCATCCTGTGGCTCCTCTGAGCAGGGACAGTGCTGTACACGGCATTTCCTGGAGGCGCTGGCAGGGTCCCACTTTAGCTCCTAGAATCCTGGCTCAGTCCAAATGCCGATTCTTCTTTACAGTCTTCCTCTTCCCTCTCATCATAACATTAGCTGCTTTTTCCTCTGTGCTCAGATATAACTCTCTTGATAGTTCTCACAGGCACTCATGGCATTCTGTCTTTCACTACTATTATTACTTCTGTTATTATTATTACCGATTCACTGCTCTGTCTTCTCCACTGGGTTACAGTATTGCTCGGAGATGCTTTGAGGGGTTCATGTCAGAGTCTATCACAAACATTCCATAAAGTGTTTTTGGGTCTAGTAGTTTATAAATGCTAGCTGTTCAATAAAAAAGTGCCAGGCCTCTATATCCACGTAGCATATTTTTATGCAACTAAGCCCTTCCCAGTAAGATATAGCTGACATGGGAGTGGGTTATTGAGAAGCCAATAACTTCTGGAAACTCAGGAGTTAGTGATTATTCACTGCAACCAATACAACGCTGGAAATATGCAAATTGTTTAATCATTACACTTCAATTAAAAATTGTTGTTGGATGGGCCAATCCAGTACACAGCACTGTAACAATTTACCTCCATAGAAAATATCTTTTCCTTAAGCTTTGGCCTTCAATGAGGGCATCTGCCTTCAGTGTACATAACCTTTCACCTTATAAACTTTACCTTAACATGGAAGCAAATCTGAGGTCTTACAACTAAGCAGAAATGATGAATAAAAACCAGACAAGTGTGTTAATAAGCATAGGAACCCAAAAAGGGTTTCAACAAGGCGAAATTCTCCTTACTGTGCACTGCTGTCTGGTTTGCATGGAAACCTGCATTTATAATATAATTCTATGTATACACTTTATAGGGCAGCTGCTTTAACTCATGGATATGAGAAAGAGGAGAAGCAAACAGAGACATCTGATTCCCTGGTGCTACTACATGTACATAAAGTCAGAGCAAGTTTATAAGTCAGATGAGGTTTGTGTCTTCCAGACACAGTATGCCACTAGCATTTCTTGAGTCCAAGATAACAGAGTGTCACATTAAGGCTCTTATATACCAACTACCCCCTAGTGATAAGACCATGTGAGAAGTCAACTTCTCTTGTGGATTAACAGTGGCATTTCAGAGAATAAATTGTGCCTTACCACTTTCTGGATCTAGAAAAAATTCATTGTTTCCAGGTCCATAGAGTGAGTATCGTATATCTCCATTGGGTCCAATGTCAGCATCCTTGGCACCGACCTTCAGGATGATTTTGTTTGATGGAATGTCTTCGGGAAGTGACGCTGTATATGCAACCTGGGCAAAGGCAAAATCATTAGTATGTGTGGGGCGATTGCCATATTAGCCTTAAAGATGATTTCTTTAAAAAGGCACTCACATAATTTATCTTCAGTTATGTTTTTCCTTTACTGCAGAATCATCTTACACCATTAGATGAAACATAGAATATCTCTTGCCCTGCCCCTCCCATGCTCATTCATTCAACAAATGCTAATTGAGCAGCTACTATCGGCTAGGTACTATTGAGATGCTAGGAGTACAATGCAGAAGAAAACAGACAAAAATCCCTGCCCCTGTGGAACTGTGATGCACATCAGATAATGATCACATCAGATAGTGATCAAGCACCAGTGAGTCCTTGGGACCCTTCAACTTGAAAGAGCCACTACTAACATCTGGCATTAGTATGATTTGTAACAGTTTTCTAAGCTAAAGAACACCAATATTGTCTCGCAGTCCACACGTAAGGAAAAGGTAAATGCAGGGTGATTTAATTTTGGTAAGAAAGAATATAAAATCAATAACTGACACCTTGTACCGGCTCTCATGCTTTGAACTGTGGGGGAAATGACAGTTCATGGGAAGCCTGGAGACCCAGCTTCATTACCAACATTGCTGCCAGCCAGCTGTGTGAGCTTACACGACGAAAGTAATTCACACTTTTGAGTGGTCCAGTTTTCTTTTATGAAATTATTAGTTTAGATATGAAAAATCACCATATTCTTTATGATTCCTTAAAAAGCTTTTTATTTTAAGAGTCGTGATTCTATTTTTTGTTTGAATTTTTTAATGGGCAGAATTAGGTACTAATTGTGCTACCTATACTCTTTCCATGCTTGTAGTATTTCATCCTCTTATGTGCTTATATAAAATTGGACTGCACTAATTAAGGAGAAAAGAACAGAATGTAGCCAGGTCTTAAGGAGAAAAATGAAATGGGTTTTTACTTAATTTTAGAGAAGCAGAGTGAAAAGCAGCAATATATCCGACATGGCCACAGATCTCACCTGGTCACACACAGGGCTATTGTCATTCACATCACTGACAGTCACTTCTACTGTGGCCTGAGTGACGAAGAGCCCGTCGGTGGCAGTGATATTGAGGAAGTAAATGTCCTGTTCTTCTCTATCCAGATGCCTCTTCACATAGACCTTCCATTCGCTCTGCACTAGGCCCAGGGCAAACCTTCCTCGGGGGTTCCCTCCTGCAGTGAAAAGAGAGTTTCTGAAGATACAGCTTTGATCTCCACCTACAGTGAGAGGCCTGTGCGAGGTCAACCAGGTGCCTCACAAACTGCATCCTTTAGGAGTGTGGAAAAAAATTGACACTTCCTTTTGATTCTCCTGCAACAAAGCATGATATTTACATGCTTGGCTTGTGTGGAAAGTAAAACAGTAACTTGCCAAGGGAAGAAAATGCACTTAGAGAAGCCGGAGATGATCTCTTGTTTGGCTCCCCTTAAGGACAATCAAATTCAAACTGTGAACAATCAATCTTCTTCTCAGATGATACAACTGTCTTTCTCCTTCCTCTCAAGAGAGGATGTAATACACTATAGCTCTTGTTACCCAGACAATTTCATTAGCCGTTGATTATGCAATCAAGGAAAGGCAGCTCTATTAAGGAATGTTTTAATGAAGGCGTTATCATACCACGGCTCTTCTTCTAAGGACTAAAATCTGGGAGAGAAAAGTTTGTGTGACAGAGGAAGACCCATTTGGATTAAATAGCCACAATGAGGGGTTATTGAAGGAGCTGCTCAAAGATAAGCACTGCAGTTAGATCAAATTTATCGGAGGGAAGCTGGTGAAAATGGAAGAAAAGGAGAAGAGTTGGAGTGGAACCACTTTTGATGAGGCTGAAACAATGAAAGTGGTCCCAGAAATATTCCTCTCCCACATCACTGAATTACACGGAGACAAAAGCAGCTTGGAAGAAAGAAGAAGAAAACCACTGTGACCTTCTAAACCCGAAGAGGGAGATAACGTCACTTCAAACATGGAGGAAGACTGGACGAGACAACTGGCCTGAAGCCCAGACTCCAGTTAGATGTTCACTGTTTCTTTGGCTTGGGGACATTCAACACGTATTTGTCACCTGCTTTGGGCCATGCACGGAGCCAGGCAGTGGGGTTACAGGAGTGGACAAAAGTGACAAAAATCCCTGCTGTTGTGGTGGAGTTCACTTTCTGGTAGGAAAGATTGACAATAAACAAGTAAATAAGGAGCGCCCACTGCCTATTGGCTGCTACTGCATTGAAAAAGTGGAGCCATCTCACCTTCTTACAATGAATCTTTAAGAGTGTGAGCTAAGAGTCAGTTGTGCCTGACTCTTTGTGACCCTATGGACTGTAGCCCACCAGTCTCCTCTGTTCACGGGATTCCGCAGGCAAGAATACTGGGGTGGGTTGCCGTGCCCTCCGCCAGGGGATCTTCCTGACCCAGGGATCGAACCCGTGCCTCTTTGTGTCTCCTGCACTGGCAGGCGGAACCCCTTTATCACTAGCACAACCTGAGAAGCCCTGGCCTGGACGTGACTGTAACCAAGCAGGGTCCCATGAGGCCTTCCCAGAACAGACCCCACCCATGTCCTGTCCTCTACCTGCTTTTTTTTTAATTTATTTTTTTATTGAAGGATAATTGCTTTACAGAATTTTGTTGTTTTCTGTCAAATCTCAACATGAATCAGCCGTAGGTATACATATACCCCCTCCCTTTTGAACCTCCCTCCCTTCTCCCTCCCCACCCCACCGCTTTAGGTTGATACAGAGCCCCTCTTTGAGCTTCCTGAGCCATACAGCAAATTCCCATTAGCTATCTATTTTACATACGGTAATGTAAGTTTCCATGTTACTCTTTCCATCCATCTCACCCTCTCCCCATGTCCATAAGTCTATCCTCTACGTCTGTTTCTCCATTGCTCGCCTATAAATCTGCCTGGCTTTTCTCTGTAGGAGTACTTTGCTGCTAAGTTGCTTCAGTCGTGTCCGACTCTGCGCAACCCCATAGACGGCAGCCCACCAGGCTCCCCCGTCCCTGGAATTCTCCAGGCAAGAACACTGGAGTGGGTTGCCATTTCCTTCTCCAATGCAGGAAAGTGAAAAGTGAAAGTGAAGTTGCTCAGTCGTCTCCGACTCCTAGCAACCCAATGGACTGCAGTCTACCAGGCTCCTCCATCCATGGGATTTTCCAGGCAAGAGTACTGGAGTGGGGTGCCATTGCCTTCCCCAAGGAGTACTTTAGTCAAAGGATAAATTTAATCTGAGAAGTGAGAAAATGCAGAAAGGAAAACAAGCAAGAAAAAATGATACTGCATTAGCCATTAAGCAAAGTAAAGGACTTTAGTTCCTCCTTGGGGACTAGAGAGAACACTCTGAGCCCTGTGCTTTGAGTTGTTGGCAGATACTGAACCTCCCAGGTCAAAGAAGTTAACTATGCTACCCACAAGCAAGTAGACCCCAAACCAGTTGGAACCAGAAGGTTGATGATGCTGATGCGTCATCACCATCTCAACCAACTGGAAGAATGTCCACAAGCTGATAACACCCTGCACCTTGAACACTATAAGGCTCCTCACTGCCCACCCCCCAGGGTGTAACACACAGTCTTGGGGGCATTAGCCCACTATGGCCCCCTTTGCCTGGCAAAGCAATAAAGCTGTTTCTTTCTACTTTGCCCCAAACTGTCTTTGAGATTTAATCTGGCACTGGTGCACAGTTCAGTTCATTTCAGTCACTCAGTCATGTCCGACTCTTTGTGACTCCATGAACCACAGCACACCAGGCCTCCCTGTCCATCACCAACTCCCAGAGTTTACTCAAACTCATGTCCATTGAGTCGGTGATGCCATCCAACCATCTCATCCTCTGTCGTCCCCTTCTCCTCTTGCCCTCAGTCTTTCTCAGCATCAGGTCTTTTCAAATGAGTCAGCTCTTCGCATCAGGTGGCCAAAGTATTGGAGTTTCAACTTCAACATCAGTCCTTCCAATGAACACCCAGGACTTATCTCCTTTAGGATGGACTGGTTGGATCTTCTTGCAGTCCAAGGGACTCTCAAGAGTCTTCTCCAACACCACACTTCAAAAGCATCAATTCTTTGGCGCTCAGCTTTCTTTATAGTCCAACTCTCACATCCATACATAACTACTGGAAAAATCAGAGCCTTGACTAGATGGACCTTTGGTGGCAAAGTAATGTCCGCTTTTTAATATGCTGTCTAGGTTGGTCATAACTTTCCTTCCAAGGAGTAAGCGTCTTTTAATTTCATGGCTGCAATCATCATCTGCAGTGATTTTGGAGCCCAGAAAAATAAAGTCAGCCACTGTTTCCACTGTTTCCCCATCTATTTGCCGTGAGGTGATGGGACTGGATGCCATGATTTTAGTTTTATGAAAGTTGAGTTTTAAGCCAACTTTTTCACCTCCCCTGTAGCACTGGTGCACAGAGGCTGGATTTTGGTGATTCAACTATGGACTAAATGAACCATAGTGGACAGACAGTGCAGAGAAGCTGAGGCCTGCACATTCCTCCAAGGCAGTGATTCTCAACTGAGAGTGGCTAGTCCCATATCCCCGGGACATTTGTCAATGTCAAGAGACATTTCTCAATGCCTCATTAGGGGTGATGCTGATGGTAGGGCTACTGGAATCTACTGGATAGAAGCCAATGGTGCTGGTAATCATCCCACACTGCCACCTGCAGCAAGGAACAGCCACCCACAACAGAGACTTATCCTGCCCTCGATGTCACTCTGCTGAGGTTGAGAAAAATGCTCTGGTGAGGCACGGGGTTCTCCCTGGGATATCACTTTCCTCCACCACTGACTAGGATTCAATTAGGCTTCAGTCGAATATGATTTCAGCATGCCCAAATGTAACCTCTCTATTAAACGCTTTCAGTGCAGGCCCACATTGCTCTTTTGTGAAATAAAATGATTAATGGTCCTTTGTTCATCTGTGGCAGCCCAGCCAAGTTGTGTTACATCAAGAGCAAAAGTTAAATCTAATTAAAATCAGTTGGTGGTTGGCACAGCTAATGGTAACAGTAGCTTGAAGCTATTCTGTCCTCATTACTTTAGTAAAGTCGGTGGGATGGTCCCTTAAACCATCCACTGAGAATTCAGAGACAACGTATAAATAATTAAAGCTGAGTATTTAACTATTCTTCCAAATAGAAAAGTATTCCTCCGAATGCCTAAGAAGCTTTTTGTCTGAAACTGAATGCAAATAAATCAAAGTGATACTTTACTTACCTTTCTTTCCTCACCACAATCACTCATGTCTTTACTGCAGAAATATACATTTTAATGAAAAAAAAAAACAAAACACAATGGAAGGTATCAGAAAAAGCATAAATGCATTAAGACCTTTAAACAGAAAACAGCCTCAAGATAGCAGTTGCATAAAGAAGAGGAGTGTGGAGGGAGGTGTGAGGTCCCAGGCACAGGCACGGATGCTCTCCTGTGGGTCTTATTCTGCGGTGATTAATTAACTTTCTCACTAAAGGACTTAAGCAGTTTCTGCATCCTAAGGGCATTCTAATTAATTCATTTTTCACTTTGAATAATGTTGTTTTTCTAAAGGGAAGCCACCTGACTACAAGTATAGATGGATTCTTTGAAATCTTTTGGCACTTGGCTTATGTTCTGCCTTTAAATGGCACAACATCAAAATATTAGCTTTAGAACCCCCAAACAGAAAGACTGCTCCCACACCACCAACCTCTCCTCTTAGAAGTTGAAGGCCATCACCCCTGGAAAGCTACCCCTGATCAGTGATAACCCATCTTCACTCTGACACAAGATCCTCAGAGCAATGGTGACATTTGTGTGTGTGTGTGTGTGTGTGTGTGTGTGTGTGTGCATTCTGTGTGACCTCACTTGTCTATCTTGGCTTTCCTGTTGAACTGCTAGTTACTATTTGGAAAGACAGAAAAGGGATCCAAGAAAATTGCCATGTCAGGAGACATACCCTTTGACTTGGGAGTTATAATTTAAGATTTTTCAGGAAAAGGTACAACCACGCCCTCTGATTTGTGTGTGTGTGTGTGTGTGTGTGTGTGTGTGTGTGTGTGTGTGTGTGTGTGCATGCATCTGAGTTTTTATTACCAGGAAAAACTCGTAAATAAACCTATTTATTTTCTTACCATTACAAAAAGTAGGAAAAAGGAATATACTTGAAAATAAATTCCTCTATCAAAGCACAAATGCATTAAGACCGTTAAACAGAAAACATTAAGAAAACAGCTCCATAAAGAAAAAGAAGAGTAGTGTGGAAGGGAAGTGTTGGGGTTTTTTTTCCATTAAAATGTATATTTCTGCAGTAAAGACATGAGTGATAATGGTAAGGAAAGAAAGGTGAGTAAAGCATTACTTTGATTTATGTATATTCATTTCAGACAAAAAGCTTCTTAGGCATTCTGTTATTTTTATTTCTTCAACTGGGATATTTGGCTGGACTCTTTTTAAATTTTATTTCTTTATTTTGGCTACTCTGTGTGGCATGTGGGATCTTAGTTCCCTGACTGGGGACCGAACCTATGTCCCTTACAGTGGAAGCAAGGAGTCTTAGCCAGTGGACGCCAGCAAAGTTGGACTTTTTTTCAAATGATAAAAACTGACTGAGTATCAGTCTGGGTCATCTGTCACAAGCAAACCAATGAACTGCAAAAATAAGGCTGAGTTAGTAACAGCTAAAGAACTGAGTCGTCTCTGCCCCACAGAGGTAAGATAACTCCTCAAACCCTCATCTCATCTCTCTCTCCCCTACTCTTACCCCTTTGCCGTGCATGTGTGCATGCTAAGTCGCTTCAGTTGTGTCTGACTCTCTGGGACCCCCTGGACTGTATTCAGCCAGGCTCCTCTGTCCATGGGCCTCTCCAGGCAAGAACACTGGAGTGGGTTGCCACGCCTTCCTCCAGTGGATCTTCCCACCCCAGGGATCGAATCCGTGTCTTCTGTGGCTCCTGCACTGCAGGTGGATTCTCTACTGCTGAGCCACTGGGGAAGCCCACCCCCTGTCATCTTCCATCTTTCTTTAGGAAGCAAAGCACAGAGTGAACACCGAGGGTGGCAGCCTTACCTGTAATATGATAGCTCACTTGGCGATTGATGTCAGAAGTGTCTCTGTCCCACGTGCTGAGGACAGCTACCACCTCGCCCGGAGGGTCGCTCTCCTTCACATTCCCTCGGTACACCTCGTGGGCAAAGACTGGAGCGTTGTCATTTATATCTGTCACCCTGACAGACACCAATGCCGTGGAAGAAAGAGAGAAGGCTTCCCCAAGGTCGGAGGCCACCACGGAGAAGGTGAACATGGGGTCTGTCTCATGATCCAGGTCCTTCAGGGTACTGATCCAGCCTGTGTTGCTGTCAATGCTGAAAGCTTCCATCACCTTCTCAGGCTGGGAATCTGAGTGGAGGGAGTAGGTGACCTGCCCGTTGGCTCCCCAGTCCATATCGATGGCTCTCACCTGTGTTAGTTTCGTGCCCACAGGCATCCCTTCCATGATGATCGTCTCATAGTTTGCAGTTTCAAAGACTGGCTTGTTGTCATTCAGATCCAGTACCTTGACGTCTACATCCACCGTGAACACAACATCTACTTTGTCCAGGGGTATAGTGGCTGCTACTTTGAAGTGAAAAGCTGGGTTGACCTCATGATCAAGACGCTTGTCCAGCTTGATCGTGCCTGTTTCCTGTTCTATGATGAAGACATTGCCTTTGTTATTTTCCAGCCGCTCCCCATTAACTGTGCTGAATTTGACCTTCTGAGTGGGCAAAATCCTCAGGGTATCCACTGTGCTCCCAATGGCTGTATCTTCTGACACAGTGAATGAATACTGAGATTGGGTAAAGGAGGGCACGAACGTTTCAGGGGGTAAGACGTGGATGTAGACAGGAATGAGGGAGTGCTTCACTGGGATGCCCCCATCCACTGCTTTGACAAAGAAGGATAGCACTGTGTTCTTCAGCTGGTTAAAATGGCCCTTGGTGACCATCCAACCATTGTCAGGATCGATTTCCAGGAGGTCAGCCACTGAGACCGAGGCCTCGCTATAGAGGGAGTAAGTAATCCTTGCATTTGCTCCATCATCTGGGTCCATGGCCTGGACCTGCGTGACCAGGTGGCCCCGTCCAACATCTGCCCTGACGCTGGCTCTGTATTCCACTGTCAGGAACTGGGGGGCATTGTCATTTTCATCCCCCACAATCACTCTCACCGTACAGAATGTTGTTCTTCCTCCGCCGTCGAGGGCTCTCAAAAAAATACTGATGTCTCCTTCCAGAGGGTTTTCCCTGTCAAGCCTTTCTGTTGTGATGACCTGTCCATTGCCATCTATGAGGAATCGATCCTTAGCAAAGTCATTGATGATGGCATAGTTGATCTGCCCATACATCCCTGGATCCCCATCCGTGGCCCTAATGTGAATTACCTTTGTCCCAGCAGCTGCGTTCTCTCTCACCTCAGCTACGTAGGTGCTCTGTGAAAAGGCAGGGCTGTACAGGTTGGCCCCAAGGACCCTGATATGCACCTGGGCAGTGCTCGTGAACAGCCCATCAGAGACCGACACATTGAGACTGTACAGAGGCTCCATCCGCTGCTTGCGGTGGTTGGATAGTGTAATGATGCCACTCTTGCTGTCCATCAGAAAGCTCGTCCGGTCATTCCCAGATAAAATGCTGTATTCCAACCGGTCAAAGTCAGAGCTGTCTGCATCGGAGGCTTGCACACATGTTACAAAATGGCCCCGGGGGGCTAATTCACTCACGTAGGACTCATAAATGAGCTGATTAAAGACTGGAGGGTTGTCATTTACATCCGAGATGTAGATATGAACCAGGACCTCGCTGCTCCGTGATGGGAAGCCATTATCTGTGGCTCTGACTTTCAAAGTGCAGTGTTGTACTGACTCATGGTCCAGCATCCGCGCGGTTAGGATTAAGCCACTTGTACTGTCTATGTGAAAATAATCCGTGCTGTTGTAAGTATCCTGGACAATCTGATAATGGACCATTTTATTGTTTCCTGAGTCTGCATCAGTAGACACAACTTGTAAAACAGGTGTCCCGATGAGGGACGCTTCTGATAATGTTGTATTGTATGTGGGTTGACCAAAAATAGGGGGGTTGTCATTCACATCATTAACAAGCAGGTCAATGGTAACTTCAGCCCTGGCCCCAGTAAGGGCATCACTGGCTCTTACTGTCAACTTGTAAACTGATGTCATTTCATAATCCAAAGGGCTAATGACTTTCAGGACCCCAGTGTCAAAGTCAATGTTAAATTGTTTATACAGATCCCCATCAATAATGATATATATGATGCCTTGGCCTTCTGGACTGGTGGCGTTGATGCTTAGAATGGGGGTGTCCATGCCAATATCTTCATCTACAGATGCTGTGTAAAAGGGCTTATCAAACACAGGCATTGCTTTGTTGACAATAGTGATGGGAAGTTCCACGGATGTAGACAAAGAGGGTTTTCCACCATCCCTAGCTAGGATGGTGACTCCATACTCAATGTTGGACAAGTCTGAGTTGAATGCTTCTTTTAAAATAACATTCCCTGAATTAGGGTTAATTTCAAAGTGGCCATAGTCATCCTGTAGGACGTAGGTCACTTCTCCATTTGCACCTTTGTCTTTGTCAATGGCCGTCACTCGGTAAATCAGAGTGCCAGGCTCAGCATCAACCTGTACAGCAGCGTAGTAAGGGAGACCCACAAAGACTGGCGAGTTGTCGTTTATGTCTTCGATGCTAACCCTGACCACCACCCTCGCCACCCGCAGATGGTCAAGCTCTCGGCTAGCTTCCACCACTAGCTCATATAACTCTTGCTCCTCACGGTCAAAGGGGACTCCGGTGGTCTGAATGACCCCTGAGGTAGATTTTATCTTGAACTTGTTTCCTGGGTTTAAGATGCTATATTTTAAGGGCTCATTAAGGCGATTTCCAACTGCATTGACAATGGCAACTTTAGTTATGTTAGTGTTGTTCTCTGAGATGGAGGTGGAGTAAAAGTTTTGAGTAAAGTGGAGGCCACTGTCCATGGCTTCTTTAACCAAGATGGTGACCATAGATGTACTATAGAACTTTCCATCAGACACCCTCACTATCAGCATGTAGTGATCTTTGGAGAGGTTGTTGTTTTTAACGGTGAGCACTCCACTATTTGAGTCAATTAAAAAATGATCTAAGCTGCCTTCCATTAGGCTGTACATCAGTTCAGGGGGTACCTCGGAGTCAGGATCCGTGGCACTAACTTTCAGAACCTCCACTCCGACATAGGTCGGTAGAAGTAAGACAGTCTCAAACACAGCCTGAGTGAACACAGGTGGGTTGTCATTCACATCCGTCACCTCTATATTGACTTCAACAGGACTCTCCGCGGTCAGCTGGGGGCTACCACTGTCTCTCACGTGCACATGAAAATGGAAGTGGGCGATGGTCTCATGGTCCAGGTTGGCGATTGTTCTGATCGCCCCTGTGCTGGAGTCCACTGTGAAGAACTTCTTGGCTGTGGACTCCACGATCTGATACACAAGCAGAGCATTCCGGTTGCTGTCGGCATCAGTAGCTCGAATCACTAGTGGGCTGTTATCCAAGCTCCTGACAATGCTATTGATGGGGGCTGCCTCGCTGAGGCTGCCAGAATATTGAGAAAAGAGAAAAACGGGTGCATTATCGTTTTCATCAACAATCTGAATATTGACTGTAACATTGGAAGCCATTCCTGCCATGTTGGTGGCCTGGACAATGAGCTGATAAGAGGAAGTCTGCTCGTAATCCAGTGTCTTCCGAGTGGTGATGACTCCAGAATAGGGGTTTATGGTGAAGACCCCATCAACATCTCCACCTTTCACTTCATAGATGAGAGTGGATTGACTGATGGCAGAGATTAGAATGACAGATGTTCCAATATCAACATTTTCATTCACTTCTGCTTGGTAGTCTTTGTGAATGAACCTGGGGTTAGAATTATCAGACATGGTGACAGAAATGCGTACAATCGCGGTGGCAGACATCGGTGGGGAACCCTGATCCGTGACTTTGACTGACAGGACAAACTGACCCATTGTTGTCATGTCTGGCTCTTTGGAAACCGTGATGATGCCTAGGACCGGTTCAATCTTAAACGTGTTCCCAGTGTTCCCTGCAATAGAGAAATCAAAAAGAAAATGAGTTCAAGTGGGTCATTTTCTGAAGATTAACTCTTCATCTTGAGGCTACTTTACACAGCATGGCAAATTGAAGCAATTATTTGTTTTCACTCCACCTTATCCTGAAATAAAATGAGAGACTTCCCTAAAAGGATATTCAAAAGACTTTGAAATGAATTTTCCAGTACATTGTGAATTTCAGATTAGTATCTTCTTACTCCAGGTGAACAAGAAAAACAACACAGCACTTATGTGCTTTCAAACTGGGAAATAAGAGGGTTTGTAGGAAAGACTTTTCTGGTAAGAATGCTTAGGACTTTATTATTGCCAGATTGGGCGGGCACATGCCAGTGACACTGATAGAAAGGTATTTATCCCCAAACCAGTGCCACAATTCCATGTTCTATGTTGCAAGAAAGAAGGTCATAGGAAGCACTTCAAAACAGTATCACATAATCATTTAGTTTAAGATTATCTCAAAGGTAAGTTTTGCTGCATGGAATTGGTATTGTTTCATATCATCAGGATCAACTTCATTCCAAACACTACTTGGGTGAGGGGGAAGGGGTTTGCTATTCAGGCATGGAGAATTCTTCTCAAGCCATCATTTGCTTTGTAAGCTGTGAGAATTTTTTCTGAATCCCCTATACTAAAAAACACATACATACACACACACATGCACACATGGATGTAACAGTGGACATAAAAAATGACAAGGCAGCTGTTTCAATCTGTAGCCATTCTATTTGCTAAATTTTTGAGAGGCTTCTGGTGAAGTACAGAACTGTTCATCAGAAGCAGCATTGAAACCAAGAACTTGGGGCATAAACTTTAGGAGACTGAGAGACTATACCCAGCTCTGCACCCTGACACTGCGGAAGCT
The DNA here is from genome assembly GCF_054371585.1 of Giraffa tippelskirchi. Classification (NCBI taxonomy): domain Eukaryota; kingdom Metazoa; phylum Chordata; class Mammalia; order Artiodactyla; family Giraffidae; genus Giraffa; species Giraffa tippelskirchi. Next base: position 45,135,328 of record NC_137284.1, on the reverse strand, counting down.
GAGAGCCCTGCCTCTGAAACAGGTGGGGGTGTGGAATCTGGGACTATGGAGGGTGAGGAAAAGAGTAGGAGAGAGTGGGGAACACAAAACATGAAGAGTGCAAAGAACGCGGCTCACAGGTCACAAACAGTGGGAAGTAGCATCCTTCACCATATGGGGCTTTCCCTTACTTCTCAAACAACACACATACTTCTGGGTCTCCATTCTTTTACATCACAAGGTAAAAATCTCAGTTATTCAAATATATCTGAGTTTTTCTTACTTTTTGAAATTCTATAGTATGGCAACATACAGAGAGTTTAAATGTCATTATCATTACGATAGGCTCCAGGATTGAGGGGGCAGTTAAGTACAGTGCTTATTGAAATATGGAGCTTCCCTGGTGGCTCAGTGGTAAGGAATATACCAGCCAATGTAGGAGACATGGGTTCGATCCCTGATTCAGGAAGATCCCCTGGAGTAGGAAATGGCAACCCACTCCAGTGTTCTTGCCTGGGAAATCCCATGAACAGAGGAACCCAGTGGGCTAAAGTCTATGGGGTCACAAAAGAGTCAAAATATACAATATATACAACTATTTACATACTTCTTACTACGTACTTGTTATAATTAAACTTTTCCATGTCTGAAAACTAAAATGTCATGTTCCTGTGAAGTCTATTTGTATGTTTGTTTATTTCTCGAGAAGGAACAAATCTAACAGAGGTAAAGAATTTGATTCTGACCCCAAATGTGGACATGCCACCTGAACATGACCATTTCATGATGACAACAAGAAGGCCAATGAGCTCAGAAACAAGCTTGCAAATTTTCAATAAATGGTACTGTGGAATCGAGTGTGCTCCAATATTTGATTCACAGACCCTCACAAGACAGCAGGAATCATTTCACTCCAGCATCTCAGGGGAGGAAAATATAGAGATACCTGACATGCAGGCCTGAATGCTACATCCTCATCACGGGCCCCACGTGGAGTTTTTAGGTGAGACCTTTCTTCCTCCAGGCTCAGGACATAACAGCAAGATACACATGCCAGGGATGAGAGAGGCCCAGCCTTTGACCCTGAGCAGCGCTGCCCCACTCTGCGGTCCATGGCTGCTGACCTCCCTGCTATCCTGCCTCAGGATGCTGTCCAGCGGCCGCCTTGTCTCTCTTTCATGCACTGTCCTTCTTACGTGGAATCCACTCCCTGCTTACTCTCTTCTGCTCTACTTGAATCTTTGGAAGCTAATCTCTGCTTGTTTTCTTGGAATCTATGCCAATGCAGGAGATGTGGGTTCTATCCCTGGACCGGGGAGATCCCCTAGACAAGGAAATGGCAACCCACACCATTATTCTTTCTAGGAAAGCCCATGGTCAGAGGAACCTGGTGGGTGACATCCATGGGGTTGCAAAGAGTCAGACAGGATTTAACGACTCAGCAATAACAACGGCATGGTTTCTCATAGACTTTCGGCAACTGGGCAAAAGCTGTGCTGACGTTACTGACCATTATGAATCTGGGATACAGCACAGTGCCTGGCACAAAAAAAGGAGCTCAATAAATATTTGTTGAATGATTGACAGAGGTAGACCCAAAAAAGTTTAACTCTCCGTCTGTATCTATCTTGGGGTCTAATACGCTCCCACCCATTGTAACTTAGCTCTTTCCTAGTCCTGGTGTCTTCTGTACTGCCCTCTCTGCAAGCTACCTGTGAACCACTGCTGGCATCAAATGTCAGACCTGAAGTTCTGCACTTCATTCTACCTCAGTCTTTTGGGTAAAAATAAAAAGCTTCAGGGACTTCCTTGGAGATCCTGTGGCTGGGAGTCCGAGCTCCCAAGGCAGGGGCCCAGGTTTGATCCCTGGCTGGGGAACTAGATCCCATGTGCCACAACAAAAGATCCCTCAGGACACAACCAAGACTCGGTGCAGCCAAATCAATAAATAAATTAAAAAAAAAAAAAAGCTTCAGTAGTTACTTCAGGCCAGGCAGGAGATAGGAAATGTATTGCTGTTGTTGAATCACTCAGTGTGTCCAACCCTTTGTGACCCCATGGACTGTGGCCCACCAGGCTCCTCTGTCCATGGCATCTTCCAGGCAAGAATACTGGAGTGGGCTGCCATTTCCTTCTCCAGGGGATCTTCCTGACCCAGGCATGGAACCCGAGTCTCTGTGTCTCTTGCATTGGTAGGCAGATTCTTTATCAATGAGCCACCAGGGAAGCCTTAAATATGGACCACCAGAACATGTGAGATCTTGCTTATTGAGGTTTGTGAGAGCATTTAAATGAGTTGAGTCAGGCATGACTTACCGACTAAACAACAATACTTTACACCTAACTCTTGTTATTTGCTTCAAAGTCCTGAACTAGCTGAGATCTGCCTGTCTCTTACCATGATCTGCAAAGAAACTGGGCTTAACCAGAGCCAGTCCAGGTCAAGCATAGGTCTGTCTGTCCTATAATTTTCATTAGCTGTTTACACATCTAATCAAAGGTTATTTTTGGAGAAACCAAGCATGCCTTGGGTTTTCTGGAAATTCAAGTTTCTGTATAAAAGAAATTTTAAGGAAAAAAAACTTTTCTCTCTAGCTTTAATTGAAGAAATGACTGAAGTCTTTCTGCATGATTAGCACTCGGCTACAGTCTTTGGAAGCTGAAAGGTAAACGACACAGAACTTTCAGCTGGATGGTAAATTACCCTTAAATTACTTTTTGAGAACCCCCAAATTGGTTTCGAAATTGTCTGGTTATCTGAGAGGAGAAGTAGTAGCCCTAATGACAAATATAAAAAACAAGTAGGCACACAAACAAACGCTTAGAAGATGTTAAGAAAAGTAGAAATAAAACCATATACCTAAATGATTACAATGACATAAAAGAAGGTATACACATAGATAAATGAGGAGAAAAGAAAAAACACATATGATTAGAGGAGAACTATAGAATGAATATAAAGAGTTATTGAATTGCTACGTTTCCTGTGGCAGTATTTAAACATTTATTTTTTAAAGTTTCCCAATATTATTTGGGAAACTAAAGGAACAAGGATTGAATAACAAAATAATTAAAATGGCCTGTGATAAACAAGAAATGCAAAAATAGCGTTTAAAAAAAAGTATTGTCAGGTTGCCCTTCCCAGGCAGTGCTAGTGGTAAAGAACCCCCTACCAATGCAGGAGACAGAGGAGACATGGGCCTGATCCCTAGGTCAGGAAGGTCTCCTGGAAGAGGACACGGCTCCCCACTCCAGTATTCTTGTCTGGAGAATCCCATGGACAGAGGAGACTGGCGGGCTACAGTCCACAGGGGCACAAAGAGTTGGACACGACTGAAGCGACTGCACACATCTACACACACACGCACTGTCAGGCTTTAGGCTGAAAGGAAACTCTATGGAAAATTGGAAAAGAAATGGACAAATTCTCTTGGGGCACCTGGCTGTTATGAACCCACGTCTTGTTTTTTTTTTTTTGGTATAAGTGTCTAATGCAGGAAATAGTGTTATATTGTCATTCAATAGAGGGGCTATTTTTAAAGAAGGTTGTTGGCTTTTTTTCCTAAAAATTTTTAGGCCAAAGTTGTCATTCTGGCATTGATATTTTAATTCAATCACTCTCAAAAATGCTCCTTATTTAAATCAAGAGAAAGAAGCCTTTTCAGCACTAGCATGAAAAGAGACAGCATTTGGCATTATGCACGACAGACATAATGTTGCAGAACATTTTGGAAATATGTGGCCTGAATGTTCAAAGAAGAGAGAACAGGGAAAGGGAAAATCGAGCAGGGAGAGGATCTTGGTAATTTTTAGGCTTACGGTCCTCTCCTTACTTGGACATTCATCTCTTCTGTCTTAAGTGTTTTCTAAGTGTCCATCTGCAGACCATCAGTAAACTATGGTCTTGCCTTCTAGATATTAAAATTGAATTTTTAAAATACTCTCAAGTTTTAACAACACAAGAGCCTGTATTTATTTATCTGTCAGGTTAAGCAGGCTGTTCAGTGCCTACCCACTACTATGCTACTCATATCACCTCCAATGAAGGGAGTTTGTGCTAACTAGGGTGTGAGGGGTATAGGCATTTTTGAAGCCCACAGCCCACAGCCCACCTACTGACAAGTAAACAATGATCTTTAAGATTCAATTCACAGAACTGTCTGGCAGCCCTCCTATTATGGGAGGCTTTGGTTACTTCAGTCTGAGGCCACGGGCTTGTTGACCCATCAGAAAAAGCCACAGAGTTTATTACGCAGTCTTCTCTCTTCTCCATTCCAGAAAAATCTGAGATTGAACACAATAAAAGGAAACTCTTTCTTTGCTGTCAATGATGGAAAACATATTACTGAAATGCCAAGAGCTTAATATACCATCATTGAGCAAATAGGGCAGTTGCTTGGCCAAAAAATCCATTTGGAGACATGCCAGTGGTAACTATGAGAATTTTACATGGTGATAAATACTACTGAGGGTCCAGTGCCATGCATGATGCTGCTGTCTGCACCAGCTCTCACCTGCTTCTATGGTATACATGAGTTCTGCATTTTCCCCTTTGTCTTTGTCCAGAGCCGTCACCTGCAGTACAGCTGATCCCAGAGCAGCCGATTCAAACACAGACGCTTCATAGAGTGGGTTGGTAAAATAAGGGCTGTGATCGTTAGCATCTTCCACATTCACAATGACTCGGGCCAAGTTTCTTCGATAAGGAAACTCCTGATCTCTGACCTTGAGGCAAAATACAAGAAGCAATAGGACTAAAATCTTTAAGTTGCAAAGAATTCACATGGCTGTGCCTACAGTGAAATCAAAATGAAATCATGCACGGAAAGTGCTTGACCCATTCTCAGGCTGAGTAGGTTCTCAGTAACTAACAGTGCATCTAGCCAGGGGGACACTGATGGTGAACACGGTGAGGGCTGGGGCCACACTGTATTGCTCAGCATTATGCCTGGCCTCTGGCCTGTGTCCAGTTCGTGCTTATGGAACTGAAGCCTGAATATCACAAACACAGCACTTTCCTCTGGTTTCCCTCACCCAGCCCTCTGTAATTTGCCTGAACAGTTGCTAAGGGAATAGTGGATGGAGGCTCTTCTAAAGGGGAAACTGAAATGCAGAAGTAATGAATGCAATGTAGTCACTATCATTCATTCATTCATTCAACAAACATTTATTATCATCTATTATCTATTAAGCCCCAGGATGGCCCCAAGTGTTTTAGCACTGATTAGATACAGTTCCCGCCCTCAGTAGTTGACTAGGGAATGCAAACAAGTAAGTAGTCAGATAAAAGGCAAAGAGATAAATGCCAAAATATGAGTAAGCAGTAAGAAGAATGTAGCCTAGCTTACAAAACCAAGTAGAAGTGGTAAAATCCTGGGAGAGATGGTATGTAGGGTATATTTCAGGCAAGACGAACCAACATAAGTAAAGGTCCAGAGCTAAGAGAGAACCCTAACCACTGGGAAGATGAACCAAATCTTAATTTCTAAAATGTGACACCCCCACACTGTGAAATACCAAAGAACCTTGCCTGACTGCTTTCAAGTTCTCCCTGGTTTGCATATGGCAGGCACTTAGTTCAGTTCAGTTCACTTTAGTTGCTCAGTCACGTCTGACTCTTTGCAACCCCATGGACTCCAGCACGCCAGGCTTCCCTGTCCATCATCAACTCCTGGAGCTTAGTCAAACTCATGTCCATCACGTCAGTGATGCCATCCAACCATCTCATCCTCTGTTGTCCCTTTCTCCTCCTGTGTTCAGTCTTTCCCAGCAACAGGGTCTTTTGCAACAAGTTAGCTCTTCGCATCAGGTGGCCAAAGTATTGGAGTTTCAGCTTCAACATCAGTCCTTCCAATGAATATTCAGGACTGATTTCCTTTAGGATTGACTGGTTGGATCTCCTTGCAGTCCAAGAGACTCTCAAGAGTCTCCTCTAACACCACAGTTCAAAGGTATCAATTCTTCAGCACTCAGCTTTCTTTATAGTCCAACTCTCACATCCATACATGAATACTGGAAAAACAATAGCTTTGACTAGACTGACTTTTGATGTCAAAGTAATGTCTCTGCTTTTTAATATGCTGTCTAGGTTGGTCAGAGCTTTTCTTCCAAGGAGCAAGCGTCTTTTAATTTCATGGCTGCAGTCACCATCTGCAGTGATTCTGGAGCCCAAAAAAATAAAGTCTCTCACTGTTTCCACTATTTCCCCATCTATTTCCCATGAAGTGATGGGACCAGATGCCATGATCTTCATTTTCTGAATGTTGAGATTTAAGCCAACTTTTCCACTTTCATCAAGAGGCACTTTGGTTCTTCTTCGCTTTCTGCCACAAGGGTGATGTCATCTGCATATCTGAGGTTATGATATTTCTCCCAGCAATCTTGATTCCAGCTTGTGCTTCTTCCAGCTGAGCATTTCACATGACTTACTCTGCATATAAGTTTAATAAGCAGGGTGACAATACACAGCCTTGATGTACTCCTTTCCCTATTTGGAACCAGTCTGTTGTTCCATGTCCAGTTCTTACTGTTGCTTCCTGACATGCATACAGATTTCTCAGGAGGCAGGTCTGGTATTCTCCTCTCTTTAAGAATTTTCCACAGTTTGTTGTGATCCACACAGTCAAAGGCTTTGGTGTAGTCAATAAAGCAGAAGTAGATGTTTTTCTGGAACTCTCTTCCTTTTTTGATGATCCAGTGGATGTTGGCAATTTGACCTCTGGTTCCTCTACTTTTTCTAAATCCAGCTTGAACATCTGGAAGTTCATAGTTCACATATTGTTGAAGCCTGGCTTGGAGAATTTTGAGTATTACTTTGCTAGTGTGTGAGATGAGTGCAATTGTGCAGTAGTTTGAACACTCTTTGGCATTGCCTTTCTTTGGGATTGGAATGAAAACTGACCGTTTCCAGTCCTGTGGCAGAAGCTTGCAACTAATCAATTCTATAACACATGATTTTGCTATAATTGTATGTAGCATTAATCCAATGTGTGCTTTTTTTCTTGTCCAGGTGTAGATCCCCTAACTTCAGAGAGATTTGAAGAAATTAGAAAATCTACCAAGAAAAGCCCTACCCCTTACCCTACCTTTAGATATAAGGGGAAGGGGTTTTCAGAAACAGTACCTGAAAGAAGTTGAACAAAATGACTAAAAGGGCTTAGCTTGGAGAAAGGCAGCATAAAGGAGTTGTTTGCTCTAAACACTCAAGTTACATAAATGATAAATGATACAGGGAGAGCACACTGAACTCTGAGTTATTTAAGGAAAGAATTAACAGACATGGCTTGAAGAATGGTGCTGGGAGGGGATTTCTGTTCCTGAAGAGATACATGTAAACATTAGCCAGTGAGCATGCTAAGTTCCCTGTCTATAGCCCAGCCTGCCCCACCTAAGGACCAAGCTGGACTCTGTGTTTTGGGATTACTGAAATCTAGGTCTTTTCCAATCAAATGTCCAAGGGTGCAAGGACTTTGTCTCTTTTATATCCTCATTATCTAGAACAGAACGTAATACACAGTGGGTGCTGGAGAAATATCTGTTCAATGAATGCATGAATGAGCAGCCAGAGGAATGCATCTGATGAACCTGAGTCCCTCCTCTGTTCCCCGCACTCTCATCTGGTAACCACAGCCAATACCATGGCACTCAGCTTTCCTCTTGCCCAGAGAGGTTTCCAGACTTGGAAAGAAAGAGCAGCACTTACTGGAACATTACTTCAGCCGCTTGGGAATTGATAGCATCTTAGTGCATCTTAGAGTCAAATCAGTACAAAGATTAAGTCTCTGCCCTCCTACCTAGTCTTAAGGAACTCGGGGGTCTCTGATAGGCAGTATCTGTGAAACTGCCCAGAGAACTCTTGGGTAGTTAAAGGGACAGGTTTTAGGTCATAAACAAGGGTGTTTTCTTACTAATCTTTACTTCTCATTTATGCAAACTCATCAAACTTTGTTTTAAAATAAAAGCGACTTCTACATAATTTGGAGACCCTATGACCCCAAATTTAGACTTATTTCTACAGGCTTTGGTGAGTTCTGAGATCTCTTTTGTGAGCCAGTAGTTATCGCGAGGTCCAATGCCAGTGCAATAAGTAATAAATCAGTCCTCTAAATGCTTCTAAGGACTAAGGACTATACAGGTCAAATAAGTGATTACCCTTGTGATTATCTTCTCAAGGAACTTTTTTTAAACTTTTCCACCAAATCTTCTGGATGCGAACCAATACCACAGCCTCGGAGATTTATGGAAACACGGCCTGTTCCTTCCCTCTCAAGTCAGGCTTTCATGAGCTTTTATTGTACAGTTTATCTAATATTTCAGTTTGGCAAAAATAGGGAGTTGCTACCTAACGATAGTAATTCCTCGCTGAAGTAAAAAGGCAAGAAAGAAGGCAACCCTACTGTGAAAAGATCAAATTTACTATTACTTACAAAATTCAAGGGCCCTGTCCGCCTGGCAGCTAAGGCGTGTGCCTTAAGTAGGTGCTTCTGCTAGGAGAGCATTAAGCAGCCTGGTCCTACCATTATGTGCAGGATGTGCTTGTCTTGAGCCTCGTGGTCCAGCCTTTCAGCCGTGTAGAGGACGCCAGAGCTGGGGTCTATGCGGAACTTCCTCATGCTGACGGAGTCGATGCTGCTGTGGACAGTGTAGCTTAGCTTGTGCTTCTCGTCTCTGTCTGTGGCTTCAATCTGCAGGATTTCTGTATCTGGAAGCACATCCTCAGAAATGGTCACATCGTAATTTGGCTGAGAGAATTCTGGGCCGTTATCATTATTATCCAGCACTTTGATAAATACCTACAGTTAAAAGAAGACAAGAGTGATGACCGATGCCAATCTGCTCACTGATAATAAAAGAGGCCCCCTCCCTCTCTCTTCCCTCCGAGTTCTTGCATCCCAGCTTCAAACAGCTGTTTTAATAGGTAGGGAGATTCTTATGAAAGTGCGCCGTAATTAGACATTGACAATAAACCAGCAGTTCACATTAACAGGAATATAAACTGTGAGGATCAATATTCTCACTATTAATTGAACAGATGAGACGACCCCAGGAGGATGATAATTCTGGAAGATTATCTGAGGTGCAATGTAAGACATCCCAAGGTGACCTCAGCTTGTTAAGTTCCCATTATCAGTACATTCTGGTTATGTGCTCTTACTGCTCTATAGTGGCCTTGACATGGAGGCAATGGCAAGATCAGCAACTAGGAAGAGGCAAAGGAAAAGGAGGAGAGAGCCCAGAGGTAGTCCTCCTTCAGAAGGGTGTGTACCGAAGAGTGCAGGGCTAATGCCAATGGCAGCTAGAGCATGAAGGTCCCAAGTTGTTTCTTTTTAGAAAGTATTTTGTTTCCAGACTTTTCAGGAGAATTTTATAAAAGTCATAGCTTGATGAACCCTTGAGTATTCATCACTCAGCTTTGGCAATGATCAATTCATGACTAATCTTGCTTTATTTTTACGCCTGTTCATTCCCATCTGCTCCCTTGTATTATTTTGAAGCACAATCTAGCCATCCTGTAGTTTCAGTGTACATCTCTAAAAGACAGGGAATCAAAGTAAACACACACATATCACACACACTCATACACACTCACAATACCACTATTGCATCTAAACAGAGAAAACAACAATTCCTTAATGTCTTTAAATATTCAGTTGATGTTCATACTCCTGTAATTGTTTTTTAATGAGGTATATATGTTTGCGTACTTGTGAATATGTATTTGCATAGTTTCTTTTAACCAAGATGTGCAAATAAGGCACATGCACTGCACCTGATTGATGTCTCCTTCAGTCATCTCTTAATCTGTAGTTTCTCCCCCACTTCTCCCTTGCAGTTTTCATGTTGCTGTTGTTGTTAATCAAAAAGCTGAGCCATTTCTTTTTTTGTTCCCACAGTCTGAATTTTGCTTATTGTATCCCTATAGTTTTGTTTTACATGTTCCTCTGTCCCCTGTATTTCTCACATTGGCAGTTTTATGTAGAAGACTTAATAGAATTCCCATTCAATTTCCTTCTTCCTTTTCTTTCTTTTTGACAAAAGCCCCTCATGGGTGAAATTGTGTATTTCCATCTGGAGATACATAATATCTGGTTCTCTATCTTATTTCGTGATATTGGCCACTGATGATCATGATGCAATGTTAATTTATTAAAGTGCAAAACAGCACCATTTTTAATTCTATAATTTCTTCCTCAACTCTTAGCTAGAATAGTTCTAAAAAGAAACTTTTCTTTAATTATTTGGCTACTTTGAAATATGCTTCATGTAAGGGCTTTCTCGGTGGCTCAGGAGTAAGGAATCTGTCTGCAACGCAGGAGATGTGGGTTTGATCCCTGTGTCGGGAAGATCCCCTGGAGGACGTCATGGCAACCCACTCCAGCATTCTTGCTTGGAGAATTCCATGGACAGAGGAGCCTGGTGGGCTATAGTCCGTGGAATTGCAGAGTTAGGACATAACAGAAGTGACTTAGCATGCACACATGTATGCACACTTCATGTAGAAAAGGACTATATTTATTGATGCACACATGGTCCTTCCTTGGCCTTCTCTAGTTGGCTCTTGTGATGCTCTGACACAACCCAAGCAGTCTTTGATAGTTTTCTTGTTTTCCTGTAATTGCTACTGGTAATTTTTTCAGAGTCATTTTATACATATCTCTGCTCCATCCTTAATTTGTCTATAACTTCAAGAAGTGTTGGTTTCTTTTTAGTTAGAAGTGGCATTTAGAAACCATGATCTGGTGCTAGGAATGCTTATTGCTGTCAGCTTTGGTATTTTTTAGCGGAGTCAGCAAAGCATTTTTAATAATTATATCATGAGTTCATATTGATAGTGCCAATTCAAAACAAAGTTGTTAACAACTTTGTCCATCAGTGGACTGGCACAGCCCTGGGCCCATTCCCCCCAGCCCGGCCCTGAGCCAAGTGGCCAACTACACTGGGATCCGACCTTGTCTGCAGTGGGCCATTGGCCACAGCATGTGGCAGGGCCTGGAAGCTAAGAGGGATGACAGCCAGTCTGCCTGCCCGCACATCCACAGTAGTTGACTGCCACAACAAAAGAGCCCATGCAACCCACATAGGAGGCGTAACTAGCCCTTGTAACAAGAGGCTAGTATGCTGCTGGGCTGCAAAGGCTGTCTCCTGCACAATGCTCCTTTTCCAAGATTGAGAAACATAATTGAACTACCTAATACATATAACAAGTATAGGAAATAAGGTACAATGAGGAGATGGAGAATATGCCCTAAATGAAAGAACAAGACCAAACCCCAGAAGAACTAAGCAAAGTGGAGATGAGCAATCTTCCTCCATCGAGTTTAAGACTATGATCATAAAGATGTTTAATGAGCTTGGGGAAAAAAAATGGATGAGCAGAGCGAGAAGTTTAACAAAGATTTAGAAAATATAAAGAAGAACCGAACAGAGCTGAGGAATACAATAACTGAAGAAAAAAATACTCCAGAAGGAATCAACAGTAGATTAGGTGATGTGGAGAAAAGAATCAGGGAACTGGAAGATAGAGCAGTGGAAATTCCAAGTTGAACAGAAAAAACAAACACAAAAAAAGAATTTAAAAAAATAAGGATAATTTAAGAGAGCCCTGGGGCAACATAAAACACACTAATAAACACACTAGTGGTCCCAGAAGGAGAACAAAGAGAGAAAGGGGGAAGATAGTATATTTGAAGATATACTAGCTGAAAACTTTCCTAACCTGGGAAGGGAAACAGACATCCATGTACAGGAAGCATAGAGAGTCCAAAGCAAATTAAATTAATTAAAATACCAAAATTAAATATAAAGAGGGAATCTTAAAAGCAGCAAGAGAAAAGCAACTAGTTATAAACAAGAAGACTCTAATAACACTATCAGCTGACTTTTCAGCAGAAAATTTGCAGGCCAGAAGTAAATGACATGATATATTCAAGTGCTGAAATGGAGAAAAAAATCTACCACCCAAAATAATCTATCTGGTAAGATATCATTCAGAATTGAAGGGAAGTTTTAAAAGACAAGCATAAGCTAAAGGAGTTCATCACCACTAAGACAACTTTACAAGAAATGTTGAAAGGATTTCTCTAAGTGGAAAAGAAAAGTCCACAAATAGAAATTTTTTAAAAAAGCTATGACTGGAAAAACCTCACTGGAAAAGGCAAAATACAGGAAAGGTAGTGGATCAAAACACTTATAAAGCTCAGTAGGAAGGTGAAAAGACAAAAGTAATAAATCATCTTTATCTACAATAAGTATATAAGTAATACATAGAATAAAAAGATGTACAATGTGTTGTCAAAAACGTGGGAGCAAAGGAGTAAAAAATGTAAGCCTGTTAAAATGCATTCAAGCTTAAGAAATAATGAACTTAAAATCAATACCCATACATAAAGATGTTATATATAAATCTCATGGTAACCACAAATCAAAAGCCTAAAATAAACACACACACAAAAATAGTAATAAAGAGAAAAGAATCCAAATAAACACTAAAGATGGTCATCAAATCACAAGGGAAGATTGGAAAGGAAGAAAAGGAATAAAGGAGAACTACAAAAACAATCAGAAAACAATCAACAAAATGGCAATAATACATATTTATCAATAATTAAATGAAAATAGACTAAACGCTCCTACAAAAGACATAGAGTGACTGAATGGATAAAATAAGACAAGGCCTACATACATGCTGCCTACAAGAGACTCATTTCATATCTAGAAATACATACACGATGAAAGTGACAGAATGGAAAAAGGTACACCCTGCAAATGGAAATCAAAAGAGAGCTGGAGCAGCAGTAGTTAGACAAAATAAACTTTAAAACAAAGACTGCAACAAGAAAGATGTTACATAATGTTAAGGGAATCAATCCAACAAAAAGATAATAATGCAAATAGGTATTTATCCAACATGATGTTGCTATCATTTAGTTGCTAAATTGTGACTGACTCTTCTGTAACCCCATGAACTATAGTCCCTCTGTCCATGGGATTTCCCAGTAAGAATATTGGAGTGGGTTGCCATTTCCTTCTCCAGGGAATCTTCTCAATCCAGGGATTGAATCCACATCTCCTAAATTTTCAGGTGGGTTCTTCACCACTGAGTCACCAGGGAGGCAAATTAAGCACATAAATACATATAGCAAATATTAACAAACATTAAGGGAGAGAATGACAGTAATATAATAATAGTAGGAGACTTTAACACTCCACTTAAATCAATGGATAGATCATATGGACAGAAAACCAGTGAGGAAACATTGACCTTAAATGACACATTACCCAGATGAACTTAATTGATATATATATATATAAATCTCTCTCTCTCTCTCTTTCTCTCTCTATATATATATATATATATATAATATTCCATTCAAAAGCAGCAAAATACACATTCTTTTCATGTGCACATGCACATGGAATATTCTCCAGGAGAGGTCACATGCTAGGCTAGAAAATAAGTCTCAGCAAGTTTAAGAATACTGAAACAATATCAAGCATCCTTTACAACTACTACAATATGATACTAGAAATCAACCACAAGAAAAAAATACTGCAAAAAAACACAAATATGTGGAGTTGAAACAGTATGCTACTAAACAACCAATGGTCACTGAAGAAATCAAAGAAGAAATAAAAAATGCCTGGAGACAAATGAAAGTGGAAATACAATGATCTAGCATCTATGGGACACAGCCAAAGCAATTCTAAGAGGGAAGTATATAAGTATATAAGTATATAAGTCTACCTCAAGAAACAAGAAAAACCTTTGGCCAGACTCATCAAGAAAATAAGGTAGAGGGCCCAAATAAACAAAATTAAAAATGAAAGGGATGTTACAATTCATGCCACAGATATACAAAGGATCATAAGAGATTATTATGACAAATTTTGTGTCAGTAAAATGGACAACTTAGAGGAAATACATAAATTCCTAGAAACTTATAATCTTCTAAGACTGTATCAGGAAGATAGAAAATATGAACAGATCAATTATTAGCACTGAAATTGAGTCAGTATTAAAAATGCCAACAAACAAAAGTGTAGGACCAGATGGCATCACAGAACTCTACAATACATTTCAAGAATCAGTATTCATGCTTCTCAAAATATTCTAAAAAATTGAAAAGGAAGGAATGCTACTGAATTCATTCTATGAGGCCAGCACAACCCTGGTACTAAAACCAGACAAAGACACCCCTCAAAAAGAAAATTACAGGCCAATATCACTGGTGAACAAGGATGCAAAAATCTTCAATAAACTATGAGCAAATGAATTCAACAATAAATTAAAAAAATCATACACCATGTTCAAGTTAGATTTATCCCAGGAATGGAAGAATGGGTAGTTCAATAAGCACAGATCAGTCAGTGTGATCCATCATATTAACAAACTGAAGAATAAAAATCATATGATCATCTCAGTAGATGCAGAAAAGGTTTCTGACAAAATTAAACATAAATTTATTATAAAAAAGGTCAACAAAGTGAGTATAGAGGGAGTACACCTCAACAAAATAAAGACTATGTAGGACAAACGTATAGCCAATATCATAATAAATGGTGAAAAAGTGAAAGCATTTCCTCTAAGATGAGGAACAAGACAAGGATGCCCACTCTTGCCACTTTCAAAGTTGGAAATCCTTTTATGTGTTAGAAATCCTAGCCACAGAAATCAGACAAGAAATTAAATACTTCAAATTGGAAAAGAAGTATAAGTGTCACAGTTTACAGGTGATATGATACTAAATTCAGTAAAGTTTCAGGATACAAAATTAATGTAAATAAATCTGCATTTCTATAAACAAGAAACTATCAGAAAAAGAATGTAAGAAAACATCCAACTTACAATTGTATCAAAAAGAATAAAATGCTTAGGAATAAATCTAACTAAGGAGGTAAAAGACCTGTACTCAGAAAACTACAAGACACTGACAAATGAAGTTGAAGATGACACAAAAAGATGGAAAAACAAATCATTTTCTTGGATTGAAGGAATTAATATTGTCAAAATGACCATATTACTCAAGGAAATCTACAAATTCAAATGCAATCCCTATATAAATGGCAATTTTCACAGAACTAAACCAAATACTTCTAAAATTTGTACAGATAGCCAAGACAATCTTGAGAAGAAAGAACAAAGCTGCAGGCATCATATTCTCTGCCTTCAAACTATTCTACAAAGCTACACAAATCAATGAGGTATGGTACCTCATCAAAACAGAGACAGAGAGATAAATGGAACAGAAGAAAGAACCCAGAAATAAACCTATGCTTATATGGTCCATTAATCTGTGACAAAGGAGGCAGGACTATACAATCAGGAAAGGTCAACCTCTTCAATAAATGGTGTTGGCAAAACTGGACAGCTATAGGCAAAAGAATCAAACTGGATTATTGATACTTTCTTATACCATATAAAAAATAAACTCAGAAGGATTAAAGACTTAAATGTAAGACCTGAAACCATAAAACTCTTAGAAGAAAACATAGGCAAAATACCCTTTGACACTGGGCTTAGCAAAATTTTTTTTGTATATATCTCCTCAGGCAATGGGAATGAAAGAAAAAAAGAAAAACTCTTGACAAAAACAAACTGGACTGCATCAAACTGAAAAACATTTGTGTAGTGATGGAAACTATCAACAAAACCAAAAGACAACCTACTGAATGGGAGAAGATATTTGCAAATGATATATTTGATAAGGGGTTAATATGCAAAATATACAAAGAACTCATACAACTCCACATCAAAAACCCAGTCTGATTAAAAAATAAGCAGAAGACCTGAATAGACACTCTCCAAAGAAGACATACAGTTGGTTAACAGACACCTGAAAAGGTGCTCAACATCACTAATCGTCAGGAAAATGCAAATAAACCACAATGAGATATCACCTCACACCTGTCAGAATGACTTATCAAAAAGACCACAAATAACAAACATTGGTGAGGAGGCTGAGAAAATGAAACTCTCATTCACTATTAGTAGGAATGTAAATAGATTCAGCTGCTATGGAAAACAGTATGCAAGTTCCTAAAAAAATTGAAAATAGAACTGCCATATGATCCAACAATTCCACTTCTGGATATTTTTCTGAAGAAAACAAGAACACTGATTTAAAAAGACATATGTTCTCTTATGTTCATTGCAGCATTATTTAATATAGCCAAGATATGGAAGCAACTATACATATATATACATATACAGATTGTTTTAATGGAATACTACTCAGCTATAAAAAATAATGAAATCTTGCCCTTTGTGACAATATAGATAGCCGTAAAGAGTATTATGCTAAATGAAATACCTCAGAAAAAGACAAATACCATATAACTACATTTATATGTGGAATCTGAAAAACAAACATAACAAAACAGAAAAAACAAACATAACAAATATAAACACACAAAAAACAAACATAACAAAACAGAAACAGACTCATAGAAACAGAGAATAAACTGGTGGTTGCCAGAGAGGACAGAAGTGAGGATTTAAGTGAAATAAGTTAAAGGGATTAAGAGGTACAGACTTCAAGTTACACAATAAGTCACAAGGGTGTAATGTGATGTAATGCAAAGGGAATAGAGTTGACAATATTATAGCAACTTTTTATGGTGACAAATTGGAAGTAGACTTATTGTGTTGATCATTTTGCAATGCATAAAAATACTGAGATAATATGTTGTACACCTGAAGTTAATACAATATTGTAAGTCAATTATACTTCAATAAAAACAAAACAAAAACAATATTAAGGTGCCCATCGAGGTTTTTACATAATCTCATTCTTTTTACATGTGTATCTTCTTTCTCCCATGATGACATTTCTCATGCTCAATGACATCATCATACTTATTCACCTGTCTGAATATTCACTTATCTGAAATACATGCCACAAAGTCTCTGAATAACACCAATATTATTATAATTACAATTATGGTCATTTAAATTGATCTAATATTCTTCTGCAGTACTTTTTGTCCTAAAGGACAAATCCTAAAGGATTTATTCCACTAGGAATATATAGTCAAATTAGTACGTGTAAAGTCATGTAGAATAGTTTACCCTGTGCATACATACTTCCAACTGGATACACATATAAATTTGTTTGCTTCCATTTACTTTCAAATTTTTGACTTGCTTTTTTAACATTTAATTTCATTTTATATTATATGTAAGATTACCAGTGTTAAATTTACAGAAAAGTTATAGTCAAGCTTAGCTTCATTATTTTTCCTTTTCTTGTATTCCCTTCTACAAGCAACCATTTTTTCCAGTAATGTTATATTTTATCCATCTACTTTATCAGTATAAACATATTGTATACACTTCCGCCCCTCAAGCTATTTCACCTAACATTTTATCAGTAGTTCTCAACCAAGGAGGACTTTGTCTCCCAGGGTCATTTCACAATGTCTGGAGATGCTTTTGGTTGTCACAACCTGGGGGGAGGAGTTTTCCTAGAACCTGGCGTGTAGAGGGCAGGGAAGCTGCTCAACATTCTCCAATGCACAGGCTAGTCCTGAGGCAGGAGGCAGATGGGGCCCCTCTGCACCAGGGTAAAGGGATTAGAGGCTGGCTCCCTGTGGACTGAAACCCCGAAACAGCAGTAGCAGGACAGCTGAGAGAGGGGTCTGCCCAGACAGAATATAATGGCCCATATACTTCTTTTGAACTGGGATGTTGGAGAAGACTCTTGAGAGTCCCTTGGACTGCAAGGAGATCCAACCAGTCCATCCTAAAGGAGATCGGCCCTGGGTGTTCATTGGAAGGACTGATGTTGAAGCTGAAACTCCAATACTTTGGCCACCTCATGCGAAGAGTTGACTCATTGGAAAAGACCCTAATGCTGGGAAGGATTGGGGGCAGGAGGAGGAGGGAATGACAGAGGATGAGATGGTTGGATGGCATCACTGACTTGATAGACATGGGTTTGGGTAAACTCCGGGAGTTGGTGATAGACAGGGAGGCCTGGCGTGCTGTGATTCATGGGGTCGCAAAGAGTCGGACATGACTGAGCAACTGAACTGAACTGATATACTTCTCATTCTCAAAGCCAGGAAACCTCCCCAGCTACTCAAGCACAGAAGGGCTCCTTGGAGGTCCAAAGGGAGGGATGCTAATGCATGCCAAGCCAGGCCTCTTTGGTGGAACCCACCTTGGTTACGAGATGCATGTGCACACATGGGAGGACCCTGAGACATACCAGAAACGGACTCTGAACCAGGCAAGTCAGAATGACTGGCCAGGGGAAACCTGGAAGAAATGCCCCATTAAGTCACTTAAACTGTCACGAGGGCGTGACTCTCTGAGTCACACTCTGCGTGTCTGTCCACGTGTACTGTACACTTTTTCCTCCTAATAAATACTTGTTCACCACTTTCTTTGTGGGAATTCTTTTTCTGCAAAGCCAAAGGGTGAGGGCTTTGTCACTGACCATTGGTCTGGCAGCTAGGATGTAGCCTTCTGACTGCAGCAGCCCGACCTCATCCCTGGCCGGGGACCAAAGCCCTGCCTCAAGCTGCTGCAGGCTGTGGCCACCTGCCATCAGCCACTTGCAACAAAGAGCCATCTGACTCAAAAGGTCGATAACATCGC
The DNA here is from genome assembly GCF_054371585.1 of Giraffa tippelskirchi. Lineage (NCBI taxonomy): Eukaryota > Metazoa > Chordata > Mammalia > Artiodactyla > Giraffidae > Giraffa > Giraffa tippelskirchi. Next base: position 45,116,748 of record NC_137284.1, on the reverse strand, counting down.
TGCTTTATATCATGAAGACCATGCCACAACAGTGCAGAAATAATCTTCCAAGGGTAGATGTGTTATAATTAATTCAACCAGTCCTCTACTGACGTTCATTTAAGATGTTTCCTATTTTTGCTCTTAGAATAAACATGCAATAAAGAGCCTTGTGACTGTGTATTTGCATAGTTTTCCTAACATATATTTGTGTCCCTAAAATTGGGATTGCTAGATCAAAGGAGAAGCGCTTATGATTTTGTGAAACACTTCCTCTATTTCCACGCCCATAAGTTTGATCACTTGGCATTTCTGTGGTTATGTACAAGAATGACTGCTCTCTCACAGCCTTACCAACAGAGTATGCAATAAAATTTTTGGATTTTTGGCCAATCTAATAGATGAGAAATGGCAGCTCAGTGTTATTTAGAATTTTCCTTTCTCTTATTACAAGTGAGGTTGAGCGTCTTTTCATATGTTTAAGAACCATTTGCTCCACAACCAAGAAAGGCCAGAGCCACAGCAGCAATTTCCCGCCTCAGTTCTCCCATCCCAAGCTAAGGGGACATCCCTGATGGTGCTGCCGGGGGAGGGCCTGGATGAGGGGGCAGAGGTTTTCATTCCTGGCTTGCAGGACCCTACATCTAGCCGGATGCCCCCCACACACACTGTTCTAGTGCCCTGTCCACAAGACCCCAACCTACCCTCAGGAGCACACCCACCTTACCCTTAGCAGCACACATGCACTTCTTTTCCTGTTAAAACTATCAGCTCATTCTTCTATGGGTTAGATAGTCCTTTTTTCTGTTTATTTTGGAAGCATGATATAAATTTCCAATGTTGTCAACTTTGTCATTTATTTTTATTTTGTTCATGGAAACTTTTTTTTCAACATGCAAAAGTTTTTATTTTATTTTCATGTAGTTGAATACATCAATCTTTTCCCTGATTGTTTCTGGATGTTAAATTACAGTTTTACACTTCCAGGTTTTGGTGATCACACATTTTTCAAAAATAGAATTTAAATGTTTCTTTTTCTTACATTTTTATCTCTAATCCATTTGGAATTTCTCCTAGTATATTATGTGAGGAATGAGTCCAGTTTTATTTTTTTTCCACATGGCTCTCCATTTATTTAAATGATAACTTTTAGAAGACTACCACTTCCCCATGGATTTGGTAGCCACTTTTACTCTATATTAAATTTACATATGCAAATAGTATATTTCTGGCTTTTCTATCAACATCAAAATGTTTTAATTATAGATCCTTCGTAGTATTTTTTTCCATCCAGTTTCTGGAGACATAACTGACATAAAGCACCGTGTAAGTTTAAGATGTACAGCATAATGATTGCACTTCATGTAAGTTGCGCAGTGATTATCAGAATGAGTTTAGTGAACATCTATCATCTCATATAGACATGAAGCTAAAGAAACAGGAAATACATTCTTCTCTGTGATAAGAACTCTTAGGATTTACTCTCAACAAATCTCATGTATAACATATAGAAGTATCAATTATATTTGTTGTGCTGAACATTACCTCCCTAGTACTTATTTATCTTATAATTGGAAGTTTGTACCTTTTTCGTAGGCTTCCTAGGTGGCTCAGTGGCAAAGAACCCTCCTGCCAATGCAGGAGCCATAGGAGATGTGGGTTTGATCCCTGGGTCAGGAAGATCCCCTGGAGGAGGAAATGACAACCCACTCCAGTACTCTTGCCTGGAAAATCCCATGGACAGAGGAGCCTGGTGGGCTACAGGCCATATGGTGACAAAGAGCTGAACACGACTGAGCGACTGAGCACGCACACAAGACAAGACGAGACCATTTTTTGTACCTTCATCCAGTTCCCCCTCTTCCTACCACCTGCCTCTGGTAACCACAACTATGACTTTGTTTGTTTATTTTTGAAGTATAATTGACCTATGGGGCTTCCCCAGTGGCTCAGTGGTAAAGAATCCGCCTGCAATGCAGGAGCCACAGGAGACACGGGTTTGATCCCTGGATGGAGAAGATCCCTTGGAGGAGGGCATGGCAACCCACTCCAGCATTCTGGCCTGGAGGGCTACAGTCCATGGGGTCACAAAGAATCGGACATGACTGAAATGACTTACTGTGCATAATTGACCTACAGCACTATGTTACTTCCTGGTGTGTAAATAGTAATTCAATATTTTCTTTATATACATTTTAATTATTTGGAAAAGCTAAGCCCTCACTAAGGTTTGTTGTTTTTTTTTTCAGGATTTTCCTGGCTATTCTTGCTTGCTGTTCTTCTAAATTAATTTATAATAAACTTATTGCACCTGACAGAATGATAGCATTTTAAATTTAGATTATGTTAAAAGTACAGGATAATTAAGGGAGAACTAAATTTCTTAATGATAGAGTCTTTCTATCTAAGAATATATTTTGTCTTTCTTCCTTTATTTATATCTACTATTTTTTCACTAGGGTTTTAGTTTTCCACAAATAGGCTTTGAACACTTTTAAACTTTATATATATATGTGCTACCCTAAATGGGTTCTTTTTCATTACACACTTTCACTGTATTTTTTTGGTGACCGGGAGGTGAACTATATATGTAGGCTATTAATGTTTGTTTGTTAAATTTATAACTTGTTACTTTACTAATTTTCCTATCTTTTAAAGTAGCTCCATTCACTCTTTGGAACTTTTCAGATATATAATTACACTATATACAAATAGAGATCAGTTTACCTTTTTCTTTACAATTCTTATAATATAAATTGCTTTATCTTAGCTAATTGCATTGGTGGATACTTACATCATACTGTTAAATAGTAGTGAAAACAGTGATATTTTTGTCTTATCCCTAATAAGAAAGCCTTTAGTTGGTTCTCCATTAAATAATAGGCAGGCTCTTGGCTATAGTCTAAAAAATTACTTACTTTTAGAAATAAATTTAATCAGACCATCGTTGTTCTTATAAATACCTGTACTATACATTACTTTGGTGGAGATCGTTTTTGAGTGAGAGGAAAAGGTTGGTACCATGTCTTATGCGCCAGGATGACTTGCCATGGGGGTGAGCTTGACATGCAGACAATCTTTGCTTGTAGTTTATGGTAGAAAAATTTCAGAGAAGTGTGACAGAGGAATTTTGGGCATTGTTTTATCTCCACTGTGTTTGGAAAGCCATACTAGATTCTTTGAATGCCATTTATTTCCTTTAAAAAGTTCCAGTTAACTTAGCCAAGATGCTAAAATATTTGTGTTCACAGAAGCTGTTATATTAATGGGATAAAAGAGCCTTTCCGGCCAGAAAGCCTGCCCTGACCTTCCTGAAGTTTCAAAGTTGATGTGCTCTTGAAAAGCTTGCCTCTTTCTGCTTGCTTTGTCCTGAGCCTAATCTACAGTCAGAACAAGTGTTTCTCTGTAAAAGACTTCCTTTTCCTCATTTGCTTTTTATTTCCCACAGTTGGGGCCATTTGTGAGCTCCTGAACAACCAAACAAAGCAAAGTAACTTTCAAAGATGTTGTGTTCAAAATGGTAATTGAAAGGCCTAAAGAAGCACAGTGGACTCCAAGCAGGAGGGACCCTGGGTGTGGGAAGTCTCCTCGGCGCTGGTTTCAGCGCTGCTCACCACACTCTGGGCTGTGCAGGCTCGTCTGAGCTAAGTCTGGGTAGACACCGAGCCTCGCTTTACAAAGACTCATGGTGTGAAGTGTGCATGGGGTGAGTTGAAGGGTAAGACCTCTGTCTTTTATTAGAACCAATTAAATCCTGAATTACTGACAATTCTGCCTCTGTTTGCATTCAGAACAATATTTAAAACACTCCACAGTTGTAATTTCAAGGATGATGTCTCTTGTATCCCCTCCAAGCTTGCAAGACTTGTTTTTGAATGCATTAAGGAGAAAAATCACATCAGCATGTGCTTGTTTTCCAGTTTATCAACTTATATCATATTCATTTCTTCAACTTTACTATCTTTAGCTTATCAACGTGACAAATGAGAATCAGAGATGTTAAGCAATTTGCCCAAGTCATAACGGCAAGGCCACACTCAAAGCTAGATCTCATGGAGCCAAATTCTGTAGCATTCCATTATAGGATTTCCATGTGCACTTAAATTGTTGTTGTTTATAGGATTTCCATGTGCACTTAAATTGTTGTTGTTTAGTTGCTTAGTCGTGTCTGACTTTTTTATGACCTCATGGACTGTAGCCCACCAGGCTTCTCTGTTCATGGGATTTCACAGGCAAGAATACTGGAGTGGGTTGCCATTCCACCCACCAGGGGATCTCCCTGACCCAGGGATCGAACCCCTGTTTCCTGCATTAACAGGTGGATTCTACTGCTAAGACACCAGGGAAGCCCACACTTAAATTATATATGCATTAATTATAAATGCACAAACATAATCCATTATACAAAAATCCTAATTTACAAAAGAGCTAACTGACATGACCATTCTTATTTCAGGAACATGAATCATGAGATTCTTCTGAACAGAAAGGGTCCTGTCGCCTTTAAAACTGGAATCCATTTTCAAGAATTGATTTGCTCATAAGTTGTCAGGCATGGATCTATTACATACAGTGAGATTTTATTATTATTATTTTAACATGAAGTCTCCAATAGAGTTGGCTTGCTGCCTTATTTCATCTATTTAATTGCACTTGTTCCAGCATTGTCCTAACCTAAATATACAGGGAAGCTTTGGGCCCCTGCCCTTTTCATCTGTTAGGAAGGAGATGATGTTAAAGGAAACAGAAGATATACCCAAAGAGAGCATCCCTCGATCCAGGGGGTCAGGGAACAACATTGGTTGCTGTCATTTTTGTTGTTTGGTTGCTCAGTTGTGTACGACTCTTTTGTGACCCCATGGACTGTAGCCCACCAGGTTCCTCTGTCCATGGGATTTCCCAGGCAAGAGTACTGGAGCAGGTTGCCATTTGAGGATCTTCCTGACCCAGGGATCAAACCCAAGACCTCAGCATTGGCAGGCAGATTCTTTACGACTGAGCTACCAGGGAAGCCCTGAAGCAGCATTAACAAAAGTGATCTGTTTCTACCCTCCACCCCCTTTTAAGCAGGTGCAAGTTGGAGGAAAAGGCTAAGACAAAGTTCGAATCTTCAAGGTGAAAAGTGAAAGTGTTAGTCGTTCAGTCGCATCTGACTCTTTGCGACCCCATGAACTGTAGCCCGTTAGGCTCTCTGTCCATAGGATTTCTCAGGCAAGAATACTGGAGTGGGTAGACATTCTCTTGGCCAGGGGACCTTCCCAACCCAGGGATGGAACCCAGATCTCCTGCACTGCAGGCAGATTCTTTATCATCGGAGCCATTGTTTTTAAGGAAGGAGGCCAATCAGGAACTCCCAACATCACCTAGAGATAAAAGAGGAATGGAATCCCTGTGGTTGTCATGGGCAAGGCTAACCTAGGAATGCACATCATGGACCTCCCAGCTCCAGAGAGCACAGACCCGCTGGCAGGAAGACTTAGTGGTCAATCTCAATTAACTACTCTGTGGGGTTTAAGAAATGTGGGGATGATCTGAAAGAGATTTTTAACCTCAGGTTTGGCTGTGGAGCAAACAAATACAAGCTGATTTTCATATCTTTATAAATCAAAGCAGGACTCAAATAAGGAAAGCATATTAAAATCACAAAAGCATATATCACGAGTCCCTGAATCAAATCAGTGTAATTTTGAGATTATTATTTGGGCATGCATATCTCTGCTGCCTTTCATAAATAACAATAAAAGCCCCCACACATATGATTTTATAGCTAGTAGGTATATTATTCAATTTTAAGTTGAGAAAAGATTATAATAATAAAACCTACAAGTGTCTGGCAGGTCACAGATCTCAAGATACCTCATAGCATCTTATTTTATTCTTAACAATAACCCATGAAGTATGTAAGATCTTATTCCCATTATACCTGAGAAACTGAGTCTCAGAGAGATGAGGCTCCCTACTGTGGTAAGAAATTGGTTTAGGGTTGACTTTGAACTAGGGTCACCTGATTTAGGGTCAAGGCTCTTTCCACTAGGCAAAATGCTTCCCCTAATGAATTTGCCAATATACTTTGCATACATAGGTATGTAGGGGAAAGTTCCTGAGATGGTACACAATTTTGAGTAGGAAGAAATGGGTTTGTACAATATCTCTTTACCTGTGTGCACCTAGGGCAGCAGCCTAACCTGACTGTGCCTCACTTTCTCACTGGAAAATCAATGTCATGATAAAACTTGATTTAACTACTCCCAGGATGTCAGGCAAATGAAACTTAGAATGATGCTAATTAATTGTGCAAATAATATGTGCTATATATTACTATAAATTTTCATCCATTGGTCTTTTAGGAGAGGCAGGCTCTCAGTTCAGTTCAGTTCAGTCCCTCAGTCATGTCTGACTCTTTGCAACCCTATGGACTGTAGCACGCCTGGCTTCTCTGTCCATCACCAACACAGTGGTTATAAGATCACAAGCTGTAGCAGGAGAGGGCAGGAAGAATTGAGAGAGAAGCATTGAAATACATGCATTACCACATGTAAAATGGATAGTTAATAGAAAGTTGCTATATAACATAGGGAGCTCAACCGGTGGTCTGCAATGACCTACAGGGGCTGGATGGGGTGGGAGGTAGGAGGGAGGCTCAGGAGGGAGGGAGCATATGTGTACCTGTGGCTGATTCATGTTGATGGATGGCAGAAACCAAAACAACATTGTAAATCAAATTTTGCTGTTCGTTGCTGTTCAGTCACTTAATCGTGCCCAACTCTTTGTGACCCCATGGACTGCAGCAAGCCAGGCTTTCCTGTCCTTCACTATCTCCTGGAGTTTACTCAAACTCATGTCCATTGAGTTGGTGATGCCATCCAACCATCTCATCCTCTGTCATCCCCTTCTCCTTCCACCTTCAATCTTTCCCAGCATCACGGTTTTTTCCAGTGAGTCAGTTCTTCACATCAGGTGGCCAAAGTATTGGAGTTTCAGCTTCAGCATCAGTCCTTCCAATGAATATTCAGGACTGATCTCCTTTAGGATGGACTGGTTGGATCTCCTGGCATTCCAAGGGACTCTCAAGAATCTTCTCCAACACCACAGCTCAAAAGCATCATTTCTTTGGTGCTCAGCCTCCTTTATGGTCCATGTCTCACATCCATATATAACTACTGGAAACAACATACCTTTGAGTGAATAGATGAACCTTTGTTGGCAAAGTAATGTCTCTGTTTCTTAATATACTGTCTAGGTTGGTCATAGCTTTTCTTCAAGAAGCAAATATTTTTTAATCTTATGACTGCAGTCACCATCTGCAGTGATTTTGGAGCCCAAGAAAATAAAGTCTTGCACTGTTTCCACTTTTTCCCCATCTACTTGCCATAAAGTGATGGGACTGTATGCCATGATCTTAGTTTTATGAATGTTGAGCTTTAAGCCAACGTTTTCACTCTCCTCTTTCACTTTCATCAAGAGGCTCTTTAGTTCTTCTTGGCTTTCTGCTATAAGGGTGGCATCATCTGCATATCTGAGGTTATTGATATTTCTCCTGGCAATCTTGATTCCAGCTTGTTCTTCATCCAGCCCAGCATTTCTCATGATGTACTCTGGATATAAGTTAAATAAGCAGGGTGACAATATACAGCCTTGATGTACCCCTCTTCCTATTTGGAACCAGTCTTTTTTCATATCCAGTTCTAATTGTTGCTTCTTGACCTGCATACAGACTTCTCAGGAGGCAGGTCAGGTGATCTGGTATTTCTATCTCTTGAAGAACTTTCCAGTTTGTTGTGATCCACACAGTCAAAGGCTTTAGCATAGTCAATGAAGCAGAGGTAGATGTTCTTCTGGAACTCTCTTGATTTTTTTATGATCCAACAGATGTTGGCAATTTGATCTCTGGTTCCTCTGCCTTTTCTAAAACCAGTTTGAACATCTGGAAGTTCACGGTTCATGTATTGCTGAAGCCTGGCTTGGAGAATTTTGAGCATTACTTTGCTAGTGTGTGAGATGAGTGCAATTGTGTCGTAGTTTGAACACTCTTTGGCATTGCCTTTCTTTGCAATTGGAATGAAAACTGATCTTTTCTAGTCCTGTGGCCACCGCTGAGGTTTCCAAATTTGCTGGCATATTGAGTGCAGCACTTTCACAGCATCATCTTTCCGGATTTGACATAGCTCAGCTGGAATTCCATCACTTCCACCAGCCTTGTTTGTAATGATGCTACCTAAGGCCCCCTTGACTTCATATTCCAGGATGTCTGGCTCTAGATCAGTGATCACACCATCATGGTTATCTGGGTCATTAAGATCTTTCTTGTATAGTTCTTCTGTGTATTGTTGCCACCTCTTCTTAATATCTTCTGCTTCTATTAGGTCCATATCATTTCTGTCCTTTCTTGTGCCCCACAGAGACTAAGCCAGACTTGCCTGTGAGTGTTGAGGAGTCTCTGGCAAAGGCGTGGGTCGACAGTGGCCTGTGGTGGGGTCAGAGGCACTGAATACCATAGTCCTGGCATAAGTCCTTTTGAAGGAGGTCACTATTACTGCCATTACCCCTCAGGCCAAACTACAGGTAGGGAACACAGCCCCATCCATCAAAAGAAAATTGGATTAAAGATTTACTGACCATGGCCCTGCCCATCAGAGCAAGACTGAGATTCCCCTACAGCCAGTCCCTCCCATCAGAAAGCTTCCACAAGCCTCTTATCCTTATCCATCAGAGGGCAGACAGAATGAGAACCACAATTACAGAAAACTAACCAAACAATACTTGGATCACAGCCTTTTCTAACTCAATGAAACTATGAGCCATGCCGTGTAGAGCCACCCAAGATGCATGGGTCATGGTGGAGAGTCTGATAAAATGTGGTCCACTGGAGAAGGGAATGGCAAACCACTTCAGTATTCTTGCCTTGAGAACCCCATTAACAGTATGAAAAGGCAAAAAGATGACACTGAAAGATGAACTCCCCAGGTCGGTAGGTGCCCAACATGCTACTGGAGATCAGTGGAGAAATAACTCCAGAAAGAATGAAGGGATGGAGCCAAAGAGAAAACAATGCCCATTTGTGGGTGTGACTGGTGATGGAAGCAAGGTCCTATGCTGTAAAGAGCAATATTGTATAGGAACCTGGAATGTTAGGTCTATGAGTCAAGGCAAATTGGAAGTGGTCAAACAGGATGGCAAGAGTGAACGCTGACATTCTAGGAATCAGTGAACTAAAATGGATTGGAATGGGTGAATTTAACTCAGGTGACCATTATATTTACTACTGTGGGCAAGAATCTCTTAGAAGAAATGGAATAGCTATCATAGTCAACAAGAGTCCAAAATGCAGTACTTGGTGCTATCTCAAAAACGACAAAATGATCTCTGTTTGTTTCCAAGGCAAACCATTCAATATCACAGTAATCCAAGTCTGTGCCCCACCCACTAATGCTGAAGAAGCTGAAATTAAATGGTTCTGTGAAGACCTACAAGACCTTCTAGAACTAACATCAAAAAGAGATGTCCGTTTTATCATAGGAGGCTGGAATGCAAAAGTAGGAAGTCAAGAGATACCTGGAGTAACAGGCAAGTTTGGCCTTGGAGTACAAAATGAAGCAGGGCAAAGGCTAATAGAGTTTTGCCAAGAGAATGCACTGGTCACAGCAAACACTCTCTTCCAACAACACAAGAAAAGACTTTACACATGGTCATGACCAGATCATGAATACTGAAATTAGATTGATTATATTCTTTGCAGCCAAAGATGGAGAAGCTCTATACAGTCAGCAAAAACAAGACCAGGAGCTGCCTGTGTCTCAGATCATGAGCTCCTTATTCCAAAATTCAGATTGAAATTGAAGAAAATAGGGAAAACCACTAGAACATTAAGGTATGACCTAACTCAAATCCCTTACAATTGTACAGTGGAGGTGAGAAATAGATTGAAGGGATGAGATCTGATAGAGAGAGTGCCTGAAGAACTATGGATGGAGGTTCATGACATTGAACAGGAGACAGGGATCAAGACCATCCCCAAGAAAAAGAAATCCAAAAAGGCAAAATGGTTGTCTGAGGAGGTCTTAAAAATAGCTGAGAAAAGAAGAGAAGTGAAAGGCAAAGGAGAAAAGGAAAGATATACCCATTTGAATGCAGAGTTCCAAAGAAGAGCAAGGAGAGATAAGAAAGCCTTCCTCAGTGATCATTGTAAAGAAATAGAGGAAAACAATAGAATGGGAAAGACTAGAGATCTCTTCAAGAAAATTAAAGATATCAAGTCAGGCTCTAGATTTGTTTAAAGCTACTATGAAGATAATGGCAACCCACTCCATTATTCTTGCCTGGAGAATCCCATGGACAGAGAAGCCTGGCGGGCTACAGTCCATGGGGTTGCAAAGAGTTGGACACCACTGTGTGACTACCACTTCACTTCCCTTCCCTTCCCTATGAAGACACAGCAGCTCATATGTGTTTGCTAGATGCATGGGAAAAACTGCTCCTTTCTCTTCCTTGCTAATGTGTGTCTCTGTGGCCCATAAGCTCAGTGGTGGAAAGGAGGGCTCTAAGGTGGTTGGCATATTTTTCTCTCTTCCTAGCATATACGACCGGCTATGAGACAGTCTGTCTAATGGCCAAAGGTAGCACCATGTTTACCTGGCAGCCATCTTTAAAAGTGTCCCCTCTCACAACAGCAGAGCCAGTTGAGTGTCTCTTCCTGCCTTAGAAAAATTAGCAAAGACGTCATCTTCCTTTTGAGAGGCATCACAGTATCGTGGTTGAGAACATATAGCAGGTTCTGGAATCCAACTATCTATGTCTGAACCCTCATCTACTGAAGTTACTTAAAGCTGTTTTGCTTCAGTTTCCTTATCTGTAAAATGGGGGTGATAATAGGGGATTATTTTCCTATTTCCAACATAAATCATCACAGTTTTAGCAGTTTAAAACAATACTCGTTTATTATTCCTAGTTCTGCAGGTCAGATTTTGGGGTATGGTAGGGCTTAGAGTCTCACAAGCACCAAAGCAAGGGGTCCTCAGAGATGTGTCCCTTTCTGGAAGGTCTGAGGATGAGTCAGTTCAAAGGTCACTCGGGTGGCTACACTCAGTTTCTTGAGGTTCAAGTCCTGAGGTCCCGGCCTCCTTGCTGGCTTTCAGCAGGATCAGAAAAGCTGCCTCTCGTCCTGGCTCTGCTGCATCTTCCATATTCAGACAGGGGCTCCCCTGGTGGCTCAGACGGTAAAGCGTCCGCCTGCAATGCGGGAGACCTGCCTAGGTTCCATCCCTGGGTCGGGAAGGTCCCCTGGAGAAGGAAATGGCAACACACTCCAGTACTCCTGCCTGGAAAATTCCATGGATGGAGGAGCCTGGTAAGCTACAGTCCATGGGGTCGCAAAGAGTTGGACATGACTGAGCGACTTCACTGGTTATTCAGACTAGCAATGGTATTTCAAATCTTCTCACATTCGGAAATCTCTGGTTTCTCATTTTTCTGCATCGCTTCCAGCTTCAGCTGGACAGAGTCATCTGCTTAAGGGCTCATGTGATTAGACTGGATCCATCGGAGTCATCTAGGTGAGTCTCACAAGTTAAGATATGTAACCTTAATTACATCTGCAGGGCCCCCTTTGCCATGTAATGACATTTTTACAAATTCTAAACGCTGGGAGGGCACAGACACCTTGGGTACATTCTGCCCATTGCAGATAGCACCTGCCTCAGGGAGGGATTGTGAGAGTTAAATGAGTTTGTTTGTTTTTGATTATAGTGTAAACACAGGTTTTATCTATTTCATATGTTTCAGTCTATTGTAGTCATTATTCTTTTTGATGCTCAAACATTTCCATCTCTAACTAGTGTTATGCAGCTTGAATTGTCTCTTGTTACCATCAAACAAAATTCCACTAGCCTTTTCTGGCAGGATAAGATGCCGAGGCTTCTGTCCCAGACCTGGAACCAGCTAGTTCTACAAGGAATTCTGGTTTCTTCCCATGGAAAATGGTGTGTAGAGACCACAGTCTGGATGCTAAGAATAGAATCTCTCTTCACATGGATCTGTAGTGTTCTTGTAAGTATGGACAGTAACCTCATCCTTCTCAGCAGCTCATTATTTCTGCTCCTTATAAGCCTCCAGTTCCACCTGATGTTCCTCCTTCCCCTCTTACAACAGCCTGTGTTCCTGTGATGCCTCAGCTTCCCACCAGCCAGGAGGCCCCCCTTCTCCTAATCCTCTCATCATTCTCTGCTGGGCCAGACACCGATGCTCACTTCTGGCCTGGCATGACATCAAAGTGGGGAATACTTCCATAACGCTGAAGAATACCGCACCCCCCTTTTTTACAGAATGTTTCTATTTTTAAAAAATTTCTTCAAGGGAGCTAACTTCCTATTTTCTACTGAGAGAGTCAATTCCCCAGGAGAAGACAGAGGTTTGGAATTCTCAAGGAGGAGGAAAGGACAAATGTCATTTTTTTTCCTCTACATTCCTTAGTCTTAGTCACATAAAACTTTTTCTTTAAGCCCAGAACTGATGATTACACAAAAAACAACTCAGTTTAAACTCTGTACTAAGGATTATATAACAACAACGTATCCTGCTTGAGGACAGTTTCTCCTTCCTGAAAACCTTCTGGCTAATCCTGTTCTCTCAAAATGTAAATTATAGGAGTGGGTCTAGTAAGATCTTTACAACCTTAAGACATTCTTTTGATCTACTGTAATAACTAATTAAAAAGTGTATAACCCCTTGCTTAGACTAGAGAGGGGGGCACTCTCTGTCCCCCTTCTGGTGTCTATGTCAGAAGCTTTCTCTGTGCCTTTTTATACTTTAATAAAACTCTGCTACACAAAAGCTCTTGAGTGATCAAATCTGGTCCCTGGTCCCGAAGCTAAATGTTCTTCTTTGGAGGTCATGAATCTGACACTGTTCACCGTAGGCTAGCACTATTCAGGGCTTTGGTAAGCAAACTGATTCTCTTTCTTAACCCAGAATGACAGTGCTTTGAAATAGCATGGCAACAGCCAGCCCCCAGTCACCAGAGCAGGAAGGTATTACAAAACCAATAACTCCCTCAGGTATGTGTGCTTTCCCGGTGGCTCAGTGGTGAATAATCTGCCTGTCAATGCAGGAGACACAGGAGATGCAGTTTTGATCCCTGGGTCAGGAGGATCCCCTGGAGGAGGAATGGCAACCCACTCCAGTATTTCTTGCCTAAAAAATCCATGAACAGAGGAGCCCAGCATGCTATAGTCCATGGGGTTGCACACACAATCTGTGTTTCCTAAGAAGTATGGGTGGTTGCATGTTGAAATTTTTTTGAGTTTCCCAGTAATGAAAGTGTTGAGGAGTTAATTTACCTTAACCACTTTTAGGGCAACTACCCATTTAAAAATCCGATTAATACTGAGGAGCTAGCTACTCTCTGAAAATATGTACATGCATACCAAAATTTATCAACACTTTCATGAATTTCAAGGACCTTTCACTCAAACTATCTTGGAGAGTTTAGTTTATTTGCACTAGAATCTTTTTTAATGTAGACCATTTTTAAAATCTTTGTTGAATTTGTTATATTGATTCCTTTTTGTTTCTTTGCTTTTGTTTTTTGGCTGCAAGGCATGTAGGAGCTTAGCTCCCTGACTGGAGATCAAACCTGCACCCCTTGCATTGGACGGCAAAGTCTTATCCCCTGGACCCCCAGGGACATCCTGACAGCTAGGTTCTGGTTTGCATTGGCTTGTTGGAGGCAGCCAGATGTGGAAGCTGGGAGGGGGTGTGGATAGAAGGGAACACAGCTGGAACTAGGGTGGAGGTTTTAAATTTCTCCATTCATCATTATTCATGCTCTGGTCTATAGCAGTGAAGGCTATTTCTGATGCCAGTCATGAATTATTTGCTACTATTCCACGATATTATATGTGTAGAAATTGGAAGTCAGCTCTTAAAACTTGGGATAATTTTGGAATACAGACAGCACTAAAAAATGGTAGCTAGTTTTAGGCAAAGAGAAGACTGTCAAAGAGCCATCAAAGGTAGCCATCCCACAAGGGAAGGGAATGGCACCCCACTCCAGTATTCATGCCTGGAGAATGCCATGGACAGAGGAGCCTGGTGGGCTACAGTCCATGGAGTCACAGTCGGACACGACTGAGCTTCTGAGCACACATGCTATATTATATACAGCACAATAATATCAGCACTTCTTAACACATAAAATCAACACCTCTTTTATACAGAGGCCCTTGTCCATCTTGGCTGGAGGTTTTTGTAAAGAGGAAACTTTGTTCTTTGGTTTAGTATATCTGAGTCTTTATAACTTGAAGTCCATAGAACCTTTTTACATTCTGTACTTGTTCTGGAGAATCTCAGAGAGAAAAAGATGTTTATTCGTCACCAGATATTATACCTCTGAGGCACAAGAATCCTGGGAGAACAGGACAAAACCGAAGATGAAGGGAGGGTTTTCATGTAGACACAGAGGTCCCTGAGGCTCTGATTTATTTGACGTTTGTGAAGGGAAACTCAACAGATTGTTTATGGCTGATTTGAAGCCCTTGTCATACCACGTTTTATGGTTCCAAAGGAACAAAGCAGAGAAAATTTCCCTAAAGAAAACTGAACAGGTGTTTTGGGACTACAGGACATTTTAGTTACGGGGAGAAGAATCTCCATTTGATGGTGAATCATTAAATTGCCTTGAGCCATGGGTTGGAGTGTGTTTTAGCGGTTGCTAAAAGAAATCTAGAATGGTTTTCATTTCCCCGAATATCCTTCTTGTAAAAACGTCCTTGACATCAGGGCTGACTAAGCCAGAAACCGCCCCTGTCGGCAGCACCAGAAGCCGTGGCTCAGGTGGGCAGACGCCTGAACGGCAGAGGCTGGAGAGTCTTCAACCCAAATACAGCTGGAGAAACAGAGAACTGATTTTCTGATGGTAAGAATGATGGCACATTTGTACCTTGAAAACTGTTCTCGCTTCTTAAGAAGCCCATGGCTTTCCTGGAGGTCCAATGGTTAAGACTCTGTGCTCTCAATGCAGGGCCCAGGTTCAATCCCTGGTCAGGGAATGAGACCTCACATGCCACAGGTAAGAGTTTGCCTCAAAAAAAAAAAAAAAAAAACCAAGAGTTTGTATGCCATGACTAAGACCTGGTGCGGCCAAATAAATAAATCTTTTAAAAAAGAAGAAGCTCATGGCCCTGGAGACACAGAGTAACTTGGAAAGTTCTGATAAGAAAATCTCTTGATAGCCTTTAGTAACCTACTGAGCTTGGCCTTGCCAAGGGGAACCACCAAGTTTGCTCCAATTCTCTAATTTCTGAACTGCCCTAGTGAAAAGTGAAAGTGCAAGTCACTCAATCCTGTCCGATTCTTTGCAACCCCGTGGACGGTAGCTCGCCAGGCTCCTCTGTCCATGGGATTCTCCAGGCCAGGATACTCGAGTGGGTAGCCGTTCCCTTCTCTAGGGGATATTCCCGACTCAGGGATCAAACCCAGGTCTCCTGCATTGCAGGTGGATTCTTTACTGTCTGAACCACTAGGGACTGCCCTAGAGACAAGTCTAACTGCACACTGGTCTGAAGTAAGATCAACAAAAGCAGGATGTGAACAATGTGCCCATTCAAAGGCTTGTAACACATGCTCTCAATTAATTTTTTTAAAAAATAGGTGCACATCAGTCACCTGGATTTAAAACTCTGAACCACTCTGACTTCAGGCAGGTAGTAAGCTCCCTACACATGGCATGGACTCAAGAAATATTCGTGGAGTAGATGCTACTGAATGATTTATCATTTGGTCCTACTGAAATTTTGAAATAATAGTTTCTAGCTAATTTTTGTTTTTGGTTAACATGAATCAGTTGTGTTTTCTAGACATCCAGCATACCTGCCATTCAGACCCTGATGAAACTGTAATTTCTACTATTCATTAATTCGTTCTGAAATATTAACATGTATCTATAACATTCTGGGCACAATGAATCACCATTTAATTCAACTGTTACAAAACTCTAGAGAAAAGTATGTAATGAATAGGGTTCCACACTTTATTTGTATTTTATTCAAATGCATCTTACATTTTTCAGTGGTGCTAAGGGGTTGAAGTTGGATATGCTAAAACATGGCTAATTTAAAAACTCTAAATTCTCATTTAAAGTGAATTAGCACTAAAGACTTAGCAATACTACACGTGGGCTGTTAATTAGTCTTTAGAGACTGTGATTCCTGCAGGATCTGAATCCTGGGGTCCCTTTCAGGTCTTGCTATCAGTCTTGATTTAGGTAGGGTGACCACATAATTTATTATTCCAACTGGGGCAACTTTGAGTGCGAATAGGGTACTGTTGATGATTACATCAGTGCAATAGGTATAAACAGGAGTCTCTTGGACAAACAGGGTCTTGGGTTTACGTTAGGAATGAACACTGGTGGAAGGATCAGGAGTTGGTACACACTGGCTGCCTTATCAGTGCCTGTCATGTCCCCTTTTTGGGTTTCAGTTTATTGGAATGAAAATGAAAAGTGTTGTACTAAAACCAACCAGCAGAAGATGAGATGGTTAGATAGCATCACTGAGTCATTAGATGTGAATTTGAGCAAACTCAGGGAGATAGTGAAGGACAGCGGAGACTGGAGTGCTGCGGTCCATGGGGTCGCAAAGACCTGGACAAAATTTAGCAACTGAACAACAACAAAACCAACCCAGTGCTTCCTTCAAACTTCACCACTTTACAATTACAAATAGACTCTAAGGAAAGAATCCCATCATGTTTTTGAGACAGCTTCAAATTCAGAGACAGCTGGCTAGACAAGCACACAAAACACTTTTTAAAAACTCGCCCCTTTTAAAAACCATGTTGTTACCAAAGCTTACATCATATTTTAAATAAATCAGCTTAAGTAATCAACAAGCTGACTTCAGGGTTGGCAAACATCTCATCCACACCACCTGAAGCATCATGTTGAGAAGGACTCTGAGGCTGCACCTGGGCTCATGAGGAAAAAAACAACAACAAACCTCAATCAGTTAGTGATGGTTTCTGGGGTCATGGGGACATGAGAGAGAGGCAAAGAGGGTAGGAGGGGTTACAAGCTATGTGTGTGCGCACGTTCCCTGCCAGGGCTAGCCGAGGGTCTCTGGTACTAAAATATAAAAAGCAACAAAAACCAAACCCAGGTTTAGGGTAAATCTGCTTCATACTGGTATCTAACACAGCGTGGGTCTCACCCAGAGATTCTTGTCCTTTTCCCTGTTCTCAGTGGCTTTCCATAAGCACTCCAGTGGCAGAGTATAAGTGACAGTCAGCAACCTTGGTGCATGTCAGGATCACACAGGATTGCTGGGAATGGGCCAGGCTTCGCCGGAGCTTCCACCAGGCAGGGAGGACAAAGACCCGCTGGCAGAGGGGCTAGAACGGGGAGGGAGGTCAGGGGCCCCTGCTCTCAGCCCTCATTTCTATAAAAGCTGTGTGGCCTTGGACATATTACTTTTCTTAGTTTGTAAAACGAAATTGGATTCAGGGATTTTCTAACTTTAACTTTCTGTGACTAAAACATGAAAAGGTGAAAAATATCATGGTGTGTTAACTCCATGCTAGATGTCCTTTTCTTTGCAAATTCAAGGAAAGCTCCTTTTGTGATCAAACAGATAAATCTTGCAGTCAATGATCAGGAAACAAACACATATAACTCTTTCATGCATCTGTGTGTCACTTGCTCAGTCCTGTCCGACTCTGTGCAGACCCACCGACGAGCCCGCCAGGCTCTTCTGTCCATGGACTTCTCCAGGCAAGAATACTGGAGTGGGTTGCCATTCCTTTCTTCAGGGGATTGTCCCAACTCAGGGATCAAACCTGGGTAAGCAGGCAAATTCTTTACAGACTTAGCCACGAGAGAAGTCCATTCAAGCATAAACAGTCATAATTTTTTGAAAGATATATATATAACACAGTAAGCCCCCTACATATGAATTTTCAAGTTGCGAACTTTTGAAGATGCAAATGTCCCCCTGTATGCCAACTGTTGTGTTGTACTACTGTACCTTTCAAGGTATTGTACTGTAAGGTTAAAAATGTCTTATTTTTTATGTTTGTTTCTTACATATTATTTGTATGAAAAGTATTATAAACAGTACAGTACTATATGGGGAGGCCTTGATGGCTCAGATGGTAAAGAATCTGCCTGCAATGAGAGAGATCCAGATTCAATCCCTGGGTCAAGAAGTTCCCCTGGAGAAGGAATTGGTAACCCACTCCAGTATTTTTGCCTGGAGAATTCCACAGAGGAGCCTGGTGGGCCACAGTTCATGGGGTCGCAAAGAGTCAGACATGACTGAATGACTAACACACACTATATAGCCGACTGTGTTAGTTGGGTACCTAGGTTAACTTTGTTGAACTTACAAACAAATTGGACTTGTGAACATACTCTTGGAATGGAACTCATTTGTATGTAGGGGGATTTACTGTACTGTTGATAGAATCCTTTGTCTAGGTTGTTCTTGCAAATTTTTTTTTTAAGACACTAAAAATCCATGGACATAATTTATTACTTCCAACATATATTTTAGTTGCTTGCATCTCTTACTTTAGCAGATTTCTCAGCATTCTCACTGTTTCATAATTTGACATCTTACCTGAGTGACAGCAACATTTGTCCCGTCGGTGACTTCCACACTCATATTATAGATAGACCTCTGCTCTGCGTCCAAAGGTTTTGCAATGACAATGGTCCCAACACCTTTCTCTGCATCAAAAGAGCTGTCAAAATTGCCCCCTGACGAGTTCACAGAAATAACATGAAATTAGCATATCTCAGAGGTTATTACACATGCTGAAGCATACAGTCTTAAAGGGAGCTCATATATAGAAACGCTTTTTCTGGACACACACCCCTATGGCTCAATCTGTACTTCTTAAATGAACCCTTTATTTTCTAACTTAACTCATATTTCAAAACACAGCCTCTACAATGCATAACAAATGTCACACACACAAAAAATGTATTGCCAAAAATCCTCTCAGCACTAATGTTAGAGCAGTAAAACAAAAATTGACCCCATAAAATATTTAGAAAGCTAAAGTCCCATTCAACCCCTGTGGCTTCTGGGCTAGGAATTTGTAGACCCTTTACTTTTCCAAAGTAGATTAAATGCTAAGTAAACAAACAGTCCAATCATTATTAACAAAATGAGTAGGCACTTTGAAATCTGTACCAGGATTGATGGTAAACATGTGGTTGTTAGAGTTCAGATTCCCTCAATTTGATGTCAGAAATGAAGTTATAAATACTAGAAAATAATGAAAAGCAACAAAGTTGGATTTCATATTAAAATTTTTCTATCTGTAAGTTGGGATATTTATAGAAAAAAAAATTTGTTTTGCCATCTTGACAGTGTGAGTTATCTTTCTCTGCCCAAAGCAGAAAGTTTACAGGAGATTCACAAAATGAAATCTGGAAAGAATGCGAAGGAAACATCAGCTATGGAACAACTGATAAAATATTTCATATGAAAGTGTAGGAAACTTTACTTTCTACCACTGTACCAGGTGTAATCCTTAATCTATGACTAAATGTGCTTAAGACAATATAGACTTTATTGAAATTACTATAGATGTTTTCATCTCTGTGAATCAAAGTGTGGTTTATGATCTTTTTCAAAATGAAAGATCTTTTTTAAGGGGGAGAGATGTTGGTAGAAATGCTGGAACAATTTTAATGAAGTATCAGTCTATGTTCACAAACTCTATTTACTCTAGCTTGAAATTTCACTATGTCAATTAATTTTGTTCCTGGGCAGTAATTTTATTTAACTATAGCACATAGGGCAATGCATTTACTGAATTTCATATTTTAGAAAGGAAATCTTGGCTTTTGTTTTCTGCATTTCATTTTGCTGATCAATGAACAATGTTATATACAATTTCTATGATGTTACAATTAGAAATGGGAAGATGAGTTAAGGGAAAGAAGAATTTTGTGTGAATTACTAGAATTTGATGTTTAATGACATGAAATAAATAATGTGGTGTACTTACAAAAAAACTGGTCATATATATTTCAAATACTTATTGCTTGAAGCTGTCATATACACTTAAGATTATTTAATTGCTAGAGAGAACATAATTGCCCTTGACATTTAATTAAAACTATGAAGATATGGGGTACCAGAGAATTGCTTGGAGATGATATATTTTTCGAAAATTTCATTTAAAAAGAGACTCATCTTCCAATTAATATCTTTAATTGATTTACTGAGAAATACTAAATGTTAACTCCAAAAAAAAAAAAAATGTCTTTTGAAGAACAGGATAAAGAGAAAGGGGAGGAAATCTAGGCTGAAAGAGAAGCAAGCCTTAGGTCACCATGCCTCTTTCAAAGGGAATGTTTCATGTTGATAACCACACGAAATGAAATGTATGGCTGATTCAAGTGTCTTGAATAACCATCCTAATGAGCAAAGAAAAGTCATTTGCTATCAAGGGGTACATTCTGAAAAAAAACTTTGCCATGGAAACTTTCAAAAGAAAGATGAAAAATCACCTCAGAGTGTGTAGAAGGAAAGATGAGAAAGCAAATTCTCAAGATATTTCTGGTGGGTATTAAGTGATATTTTAAATCACATTTAAAAATCGTCTTTAGAATGCCTCCTTACCAAAATTCTTACTTTTTTAAATCTGAGGACCATGATTTTGTGGGGTGGGGGTTAAGAGTGGGCCCATTATTTTAGAAGGTGAAAATGTGTAGGTCAATGTAAAATGGAAGCTCTGCAAATGATAGAACTTCGGCTTGCTCCAAAGACAAACAAAAATGAAATTTAGAGGATATGCAAGCAACGATTTCCAGCTGCAGTTACTGCTACAGTGGGACAATTCTACACCCTTTCCCTCACTGCCCAAGACCCACATTTTCCCTGTGCAGAAATATATCATCATTATGCTTGCTGGCATAAAATTTACATATTTTACATACGTCATATAGATTGCATGCATTATTAGTCTTATTTTGTATCAAAAAACATTTTTGATTACTTTTATGGTAGTTTAAAAAATTTTATTTTATATTGGAGTGTAACTGATTAACAATGCTATGTTAGTTTCAGGTGTACAGCCAAGTGATTCAGTTATACACATACATGCGTCTATTCTTCAAATTTTTTTCCCATTTTGGTTATTATCAAATACTGAGGAGCCCACAGGGAGTTCTGCTCAATGTGGTGGTGATTTTGTACAGTTCTCTCTCTTCCTGTGTGTGCGTGCATGTGTGTGTGTATCTCCCCCATTCACCTTTGTTGTTTCAAATACTCTAGACTAGAAACCTTGAAAGGAGCAGGGGAGATAGACAAGGAGAAAGCCGATCACGGTGAGCTGGAGAAACCCTGTATCTCTCCATCCATCAATAAGGCTAGCAGCCTCTGATGCTTACTTCTAGGGCTTTCACTCCTAGTGAAACCACGATTTCATGTAAAACCAGGTTCCCCAAATCGTCCCTGAGTTTTACAATGAATTTCTGACAAGGGACACAGAATTTAGACCAGCAGTTCACCATCAACCCTCCCGTGATTTCATAACCTACCACTTAAGCCTCCCATTTCATGAACGCCTCTGTCTCTCTCCCCTAGGCATCACTTCTCAGGCTCCCTTCTAGCCTGAAAGGTGATTGCATTTTGTCGGATCCCACGTTCAATTCATCTGGCGTGAGCCTATCAGATGGAATGAGTCTGCTTCCACCAGCAGCACCGTTTAAAGAAGATGTGCTTCCTCAGAGCCAGTAACAGCATGCAAAGCCGGAGTGTGCTGGGGTGGCAGCGCTGGGCTCAGCACAGGGTGGGCAGGGGGAGACACTGCCAGCTGGGCTGATCAACAACGTAGGGGTCAAGAGAAGTCACAGCCTGAGCGTTGCTGCGGGGCGTGCGGCAGAGATGGTCATAAGCGAGGTTGTGAACAGCCCACGTAACAGAGAATTCATGTCAGGGGATGTTTCTCTTTGCCCATTTTCGGTCAAGACAGGGGCAAAGGAGTAAACAGAGAACTACGGGAGGTGTGTTGGATCTCTACTGGATTCTAAAGTTAAACATCAAAAGTCGGAGGGTCCCAAAAAAGCTTCAAAAAATGGGATGGGAATGAAAAATACTTGGAGCCAGCAGCTACTGCTGGAATGTGCCAGGCAGCAGGGTGTTGGGCCGTGAACCAGTTAAGTTTTCCTTTCGAGAATCCCTGCCTCCCCATTACGAGAGCCAGGGATGACTATCTCACAACTTTCCCTTTAGAAAAGCTTCCAGACCCCTCCCCTAGCTATGATTCCAATCCACTCTACTCGCAATCGTAAAACTACCAACCAAAATTTCAAAATCAATCAAGGGGGATGAGCTGTCGGAGAAGCTCCCTAAACACTGAGCCACAGACTCTCAGTGAATTACAGGAGTCATTTGCAAGCTGTTCATTCAAGCTCAGCATGCACACCGAGCTTGAGGGAAAATACTACACACTGTTTCTGTGGTTTGATCATGAATAACTGTCTGCCTTGGAAGGAAGAAAGCACAGTACAGGGCTAAAATGGATATTTACATGGAAGGCAGGAGAAGCAGGCTGGAGGTTAGAAACAGTGGTAGGAAGGAAAATCCCGTCTAGAATCTGGTTTAAAAGTCATTTTCTTATGATAATATCTGGAGCAGTTTAAAGCTTTTTATTGTTTCCCTAAAGCTTCTTCGGGTGTTTTCCTATGGACCACATGGTTGCTGCGGAGGAAAGAGAGGCTTGTTGGGGATCCAGTGAGAAGAAATGATGTCATTGATGACTCTGAGCAAGTGTCGCCCTGACGGAGGAAGAGCTGTATGAGAAATGGGACAGCCCTCTTGGGAGGGGTAGGGGAGAGTTCCGTGATTAAGAAATGTGGCCATTGGGTTAGAGAAGACCCAGAGAGGTTAAGTGCTAGTCAGGGTGCCATCAAAGAGTTTGACTTGCCTACTTGATGGAACCCTGGGGCTTCCCAGGTGGCTCAGTAGTACAGAATCCACCTGCCAGTGAAGGAGAGGCAGGATCAATCCCTGCATTGGGAAGATCCCCTGGAGGAGGAAATGGCAACCCACTCCAGTATTCTTGCCTGGGAAATCCAATTGACAGAGGAGCCTTGTGGGCTACAGTCCATGGGGTTGCGAAGAGTCGGGACATGACTGAGCACGCACACACTTGATGGAACCCTAATAGGGGATGGTCCCATCAGGGGTGAGGTTCTAGAAGGACAGGTCTAAGCTTACAAGACAGAAGCAGTTAAGAAAGCATATTCCTCAGGAAGCAATGACAGACTAAGGGCCCAGGCTGTCTTCATGCCCCTGAAACAAAGAAATGTATTTCAGCTGAGCTGGACCCACATGCCACCTTATTCAATCAGGGGATTATTTTCAAAGAACAACTTTTCTCTTCTCTATGCATTAGGTGAGGCAAATAAACAGAGATAGGTTAAGTGCTTACTGCCTCCAGAAAAACAGTTTTCCTAGTCTAAGTCAGGGGAAAAGCTAGAAAAGTGGGTGGCAGTATCTCCCATCAGACTGGAAATAAAGAGGAATCATTTGGAGTATGTAGTAATGGTGGTCTTTACAATACAAATATTTGTCAGTGGGATAAAGAGACAGGGACTGAACTGTGAACCAGATTGCATGCACATCAGAGAGTATGTAAATCAAGATGCTGCCGAGCTGAAATCTTAGTCTCCTGAGAAGTGTGAAGATATGTGATAAAGCCACAAAGGATTGTGGGTTAGTTTTGTTCCTTTTGTCTTCTCTGCCTTTTAGCACAGGGAAGGAACATGCTGTGAGATGGGCTGTTTAAACACAGAACAGCTGAACTTTATAACGTTTCCTTTTAATTACAGCTTTCTTAACTTGGTTACAAGTGGGCTTCTGTTTCTGGAAGTTAAAGAGAGTCTAGCTCTGTAACACGGTAAGCAGTGGTCTCTTTGGAGGCAAAAGAAAGTATCTGGCAAGTCCTTGATGTGGGGTTCCCGGCTTGGGAACAAAATCTTGCTCTCTACACGGCTTTTGTGAATTCACATGATCGGAGGAGGAAAAGAAATGCAGTTAAACAAGAATCAGGGGGATTGGGAATATGGAAATAAGGAGACAATACTCTCAGGGGAATAGGCATGCTAGAACACTATTTCTGCTTATTTAATGTGAATTCATTAGTTAGAGCATCTGTAAGCTGTGTTAGGCTGGGAGGAGGTACGGTCTGTCACTGTGAGTGTGTGTATAGGTATCTATCCAGCTTTGCTTAGGCATTGAGAAGCCCTTTCCCTTATTCCCCCTTGATGTTAGCTTGGCCAGGAAAGCTACTTGGGTAAGGAAGAAGGAAAGAGACAGGGGAGAGTATTGGGGGCCAAGGATTAATAAGTAAGAAATCTTGAAAGAATGAAACATCTGAATATGATAAAGGAAACAATAGGTTTTTAGAGCAGAGGAAAAGATGTTGTCAGCAGGTTGGAAAAAATATGGCTCTCTGAGACCAGAAAAAATTTTCAAAGGGGGGATTTGGTGGAAGAGGGACCATATCTATTTTGAACGCAGCCAGCACCTGGAGAAAAGTTCGTACTTTCTGCATGACTTAAAGAGTTGACATTTCAAGAGGCTGGCTGGATGCAGGGATGGAAATAAAATCAAGTTCTGTTTGGGCATCTGGCCCAGTAAATTTAATTTTCAGGAGAAGCTTGACTGGATGTTGCCAGATATACAGTGAAATCTGTGATGGAAGCATCTAGACTAGAGGGACAACCTAGTAGGTCTATATTAAGAGAAGTATATGCATGCGTGCTCAGTCATGTGTGACTCTTTGCGACCCCATGGACTGTAGCCTGCCAGGCTCCTCTGTCTATGGAATTCTTCAGACAACAATACTGCAGTGGGTTGCCATTTCCTACTCCAGGGATCTTCCCGACCCAGGGATCAAACCTGTGTCTCCCAAGTCTCCTGCATTGGCAGGCAGATTCTTAACCACTGAGCTACCTGGGAAGCCCATTAAGAGAAGCATCTGAGAACTAAAACTGGAAAGATTCTATAAAAGGAGCACAAATTTAGGAACAAAGATGGATAAACATGAAAATGGAAGCCATGTTTTTGATCATGATTCCTAGATATTATTTGGAGCAGCCTAAAGGGACTCCTTCCTGGGAGGACTCTGGTTTGTCAACTGCTTGTCTCTTCTTGGACCCGTTCTTATTTGGTCAAAGGTGCTGTGGTTGCTGAGGCTGAGAATACAGTGGAAGGTCAGAGTGACTCTGGACGCATCTCAGGAGGCATCACTGGGGTTAACACATGGGCTGCCTGGGGCATCTCCATCAGCTGGCATCGTTATTCCACTCACCCTGGGTGGAGATCAACAAAAGCAATGGCAGGAGGAAGAGGTGAGGACACAAAGACCTTGACCTTAAGGATTAAGATTGAAGCCAGGATAAACACCATGAACATGTACACCAGCACTAATACAGCTGAATGGAATTCATGCAAGCCAGGTTACATGCAGCATCATTAGGCATGCTTTCCTATACACAATCATACACACACATGCAGGCATGCTAAGGAGTTGCAAAAACGACTTGGATAAATGGGGTCCGGTGGCCGGTCAGACTGAGCATCAGAGAAAGGTGTGCTTGTGAGATTTCTGAAGAGGAGTACGCGCAAGGACATCCTGGGGTGGGTGAGATGTGCCGTATGTCAAGAGGTTGTATGCACGCCTCATGAAAGGGAGAGAAGCAGTGCTGTCAGGCTGTAGAGGTGCTTGCAAACTGGAGTGTCAGAGAAGGATGGAGATGAACTGATCATTGATGGCAGAGGGCAAGTCCTCCCATGGCTCAGGACAGTGCAGCAGGAGCCTCAGCCTTTAGCTTTCCACTGCACTCTCCCTCGAATTACCGAAAAGAAGTCACGATTGCACTGGAGACATGCTGAAACTGAGATGCATCTTCTGTGACCCTGACTGGGGGGGCGGGGTGAAGGAATTACCAAAGGTGATGTGGCACAGACAGCCAGGCGGTGCCTGGGTTGTGAGAAAATGACTGAGAAGATGGAGGAGCAGAGAGATCTTTCATGGGTCAGAAGGGGTGCCATTTCAAAGGCATTAAGTGGAAATGAAGAAGGAGTGGAAAGCTGGGAATGACGATGGTCATGTATAGGGATGGTGTGATCAACGCCCATTAAGAGAAAGAAAGTCAGTCTACCAGCATTCTAGAAAATGAAATAGGTAGAAAACAAGCCTTTTCTTTGGGGGAAGTTCATTTAGGGGCCATGGGGTATTCATTCTTTTTCTGTGCTTCATTACAAAAGATGTGGAACGTTCTAAATGCTTTCCCCAGACCCAGTCATTCCTGGGAAGAGAGGCAGGTTCCTGCCCATCCCATCCAAGCAGTGACACGTGAAGGAGATGATTCCCCCAGACCAGCTCTCCGGATTCACCACCTCCCACGGAGGACCGTGGGAAGCCAGCTTCAGCTTGACCCAGCGTCAGATCCAGGGCTGGCGCGTACTCTTCCGTTTGCTTGGATTCCTGGTCCTCAGCACTTATTTCCTCTCCGCCGCCTCTCCTTGCCGGGTGGGGAAGGGACAGTTTTGCCCTCTCTTTTTGCAGCCTGGTGTGCTTGCTTGCTTTCTTTCAAGGAATTCAAGGGTTGGCTTTTAAGGTCTATCCTGCCTGCGTCCATCTGCTTTTTGTATTTGGCTCTCGCAGGAAGCTCTCTCTGGCTATATATCTAAGCTCTGTTTCCTGTCCTTCCTATTGTGGACAGCAGCCTGGGACTCTCCTGGTGGGGCTTTTGGGTCTACAAATGGCACTCCTGCAAAACTGAGGGGCTGGGATCTATTTGAATTTACTTTTCAATTGGAAAAGGCCCAGGTAAACTAACCCATGAAAAGATCAAAACAACAAAAAGCCCACATACCTCAAAAGCAGAGAAAAAAGTTTCTCTAAAGAAATCAGAACAACCTCCCCTCCACCCCAAATCCAAACCCCATCGAACCTCAAACAAAGGAGTCATTGGATATGAGTAATGCAATCGCTGTTAGAGGCATGTATGAAATCTGTGGGCTGCACTTCAGCCTGTCACAGGCAGTTATGAAAGATGTAATTTAATTTGCTTAAAAAGAAAAAAAAACCCGTAAAAGGCAGATTGGATAGCTGTATTTTAGCAAACGTGTTTGCACTAAGGGTACCTTCTGTTGAACAGTTCTGCCCACAAGCTGTCTGTAGAATATAGAACATCTCTCGAGCATGCTTGCCACCTTGAAGCAGGGCAGTCGGGAGCAGAAAAAAAAAAAAGAACAGAATGCAGAAAAAAGGTGAAGAAAAAGAGAGAAATGAAGGACAGCAAGTCTAGTACCATCAATACATTTAGAAATGAGATTAGCCAAGTGTGACAATAGAATTTAAATGACACACGGAAAGACATTAGGATTGCAGTAAATAACGTACTATGGAAACTCCAGCCAGAGAGCACTTTCGGTTCAGCTTAGCTACAGAACTCGGAACGAAAGCACAGGTTGATTATTCATCTTACTGGCTCTTTTGCATTCCAGCACTATACATCTTTTCATCTTAGCACTAATCTTTAAGTGTTTTTGTTGTTATTGTCTTTTCTTTTTTGCTAGTTGCTCTGAACAGTCAGTGATTATGTTGGCCAATACTGCCCTGGGGGACTCAAACTTACCGACGATGTCAAACCACAGAAGGGTGTTAGCTGGCTGCACAGACACCACCCCGACAATCTCGGTGACTTTGTCATTCTCCATGACTGTGAAGTTGTAAAATGGCTCATCGAAGGTCAGTGGTACAGGCGAAGGAGGCGGTTTCTTAATCCATTCAATGTGGAGGCGGGCTGTGGAGGACTTCTGAGGGCGCCCGTTGTCCACAGCCTTGATCTGCTCACACACGGAGAGGACAGAGAGCTGCTTCAGAGCCTGGGTCCTGATGGAAGCCTGCATCTGTCCCTCATAAGCTGTGGGGCTCAGAGTCCATCCTCACGGCAGGGTTGGCAAGGGGAAGACGCGGGGAGCAATCTGAGGAGAATGGGCTCAGGGACTCTGGGAAGTAACTCGGGCACATGGGGTCCCAGAGCACATTTTCCAGAAGGTGTTTTGAATCACTGCCAACCTTGCAGATGTGGAAAACTTGAAAAACAAATGGTGCACTTGCAAATGTTAGTGTTGTATGGACATGAATGACAGCTACAAGAATAAGAAGAGCTAATTTGATTTCTTATAGCTGTGGTGGTAGTGTTGAAAAGGGAACAAATTCATTGTCATTGTCACGTAGACACATAGAATTGTCACATGGGATTCCAAGAGGGAGATGGGAGGAGGCAGGGAAAAGGCATCAACCTTGCAAAACTCATCTCAGAGGCCCTTTGGTTAAGCCAACTCTGAAGGAGTGAAGGAGATCTCTCTTGGTGGAAACGTGAGCCCCTCAAGGCAGTGGAGTGAGGAAGGGGGTGTTAATGACTCTTCTCTATGGTCTGATATAAGGGCTGAGAAAATCATGTTTCCTTTGCCCAGATATGCAGGGTTAACTGCCATGCTGTCGTGGACTTAAATGCGTGTGTGTGGGGTGGGGTTGCAATTAAATGTAACAAGCAAACCATCAGTGACAGAAAATTTAAAACCCAAAATAAAAAAGGATTGCAAACTGTTACATTAATAATACCATTTCCAGATGCATTGCTAATAGTTATAGCCTTTAAAAACAGTGACAACTCATAGCTCCCTAGTGCTGTGTTCATGCATGATCACTTTGCCCCAGTTTCTGTGAGAGGAAGGGCCCTTGAAGACAGACGTCTTAGGTTGGGTTTCCCAGGAGCAGAGTCTGAGACGGGGATGTGAGTACAAATGATTTCAAGAGGAAGTGTTCCCATGAGAAAGGGAGTGAAGAGAGCAGGACAGACAGAGGAGGATGCTAAGCAAGGATGTGGTCTCGGTTGAAGTCTAACCTCAGCCTGATCCCAAAGGGACCTCTGAATCATTCACTGTACTACTGAGTTGGATCCACCTGGAGGCAAGGAGGTTGGGCTTTTATATCTGGTGTCAGTTAGGAATTGGCTGTGGGCTGCTGGGCTGTAGGAGTATAGATCATCTTGGCTGAGAAGTGTAGCCAAGGATGAGTCTCTGAAGAAGGAATCAGCTTTGAGCCCTTAGCAGTCAACACTCACAGCAGTTGGGGGATGGCTGCACCAGCCTGATAAAGGGGATCTGGGCAGGGTACCAACAGTATCCACTGCAATCCACCCGGTCCTCAAAGATTTCCACTGACAAGTCTCAGACAACGGCAGCTGCACCTGTTACATCAGAGCTGTCGATGGTAGAAACAGGACTGGTTTTTTAAGTTAGTTTCTTTTCTCTGTTCACCCTTCTGAATACACTACTGAGAAGGGAATGGAGCCCAAGTCCAGTCCATAGGCACAAAAAAATAAATGGACTCAGACCGTCCTTTAAAATAACAAAGGACTGACCGTACACAGTGGAAACAACTGAAGACTGAGAGAAAGATGGCAGATGGTGATAACTCTTGACAGCTGTTGGGACCCTGGAAAGTGCCCATCACCGGTGAGGCTGACCAGTCTCCCTTTAGGCATAGGTGCTACGTGTCTAAAGTGGTTGGGGCTGGGGGAGCAGGCTGGTGCCTTAGGCATGGTATTAATAGATTAAATCTTTGAGATGGTGCTCATATTTGTTTTTATTTTTGATTTTCTAACAATGAAAAATGTCATTTTTTACTTAAGATTTTTCACTCTTTCCAGAATAAGCCTCGCTATGATTCATATCCCTCAATTTATACAGTTAAATTCATGTTCTATCACTTTGTCAACATTACAAGAGTTGTTTTCATTGGGATGTCTTCAAGACATGTTGAGAGGCAGGCAGGTTATGTTATTCTGCTGTTCCCTTCAGTTTACATCTATGCGCAGTACCTTGAAATGATCTGGGGCTATAGGAAGTGTAACTGAGTAAATGATGGAGCAGGCTGTGTACTGGAAATGGAGAAAATGGCCTCATTATTTAAGAATGTCACTGCAACAGAAAGTAGCCTTCCATTGTTATATGGATGCACTTTTTGGTCCAGAGATTTTTTTGTTTTTGCTTAAAACATATATATGAATAAGAAAATAACTTCCTCCCCCTCATTAATGTTATTGAGGTTCAGAAAAATCTCACCGTGAGAATGTCATAACTCCCTGCTGTAAACTGCTTTCTGGAAGAGACCATGCCGGTTTTAGGATCAATGAAGAACCTCCCATCATCATTCCCATCCACGATGCTGTAGGAGATCTCAGCGTTGGGGCCCTCATCTCTATCAAACGCAAAAGCCCTGTAGATGGGCTCTCCCCGCTTCTTCCGATCGCGCTCTGGCAGCTTGATCTGGTAGACCTTCTCTGGGAACTGGGGCTTGTTGTCATTTTCATCCAGAACCTGAACCACCACCCAGACGGTCGACTGTTTTGGGGAGAAGCCACCATCTGTCACGGTCACCTGAGTTTTGAAAGAGAAAGTGTTTTACAATCAGAAAAGAGAAAAACTTTTCTCACCGCTCCTCCCCCTGCTACCCCCTGAAAGGTCTGTTCTGGCCAGGAGGGCATCTCAGCTTCTCTTTTTCTTGTATTTCATGTCAAACGCATAACTCTTCATTGTTCATGCATAAGAGCAGGGAAGACCCTCAATCTGGTAATGGAAATCACTAGTGAAAAGGTAGGAAGGAAGGAGGCTCTTGTTTTGGTGTGGAGAGGAGAGGGAGAAGAAATACAGTTGACTTTACAAAAGGTACCAGGTTACTGAGATGCAGCAGACCTAAAATATGTCCCTCTCTGCTGAAATTCGCTCAGTGGCATCCAACTTTTTGCGACCCCATTAACTGTAGCCCACCGGACTCTTCCGTCCATGGAACTTTCCAGGCAAGAATATTGGAGTGGTTTGCTATTTCCTATTCCAATGCCCTTCTTAACAGACACTGAAACCACAATAGCCACTATTCTGTGTTAACCCGGGGGCATTTCGTCTAATCCTTGGGCAACGCCATCACCATCCAAATTCTTTCACAGTACTCATGCTCTTTTCTTTCTTTTCCATCTTCATGTAAAATTTGTGATTTTTTCACATTGTCACTGAACAAAAGGAAAATTCTGATTATAAATTTTGATGGCTGTTTGTAAGTACCTTTGACAGTTAAAGTACGTTTTTAACAGTCACAAAATATTTTTTTCCTCTCTGGGAAGTAGAAGTGAATGACCACCGTTTTCCATAGCTCTGAGATGTTATTCTTATCTAGAACAAGAATAGCACATCTGTGGAAATGGAGAGAGGACAGAGAAGAGGAACTTGTAGATAAAGAATCTGCACCACAGATGTAAACTTTGAGTCTTAGGGTGAATAATCTTCTTGGTCACAGTGATGATTATTATCTTATTAATACTTAACATGTGGATGTTGACATATAAAGCACTCTTCTATCTTTCCTCAGTGAGTGGAGCACATTTATTTATTCCCATTTTACAGATGAGAAAACAGAGGCTTGAGGTTCCATTACTACTAAGTCTGAACTCAGGTACTGAACTTTTGGCAAAACTTGCTATTCTGTTTAACCACAAAACCTGGAGGAACCTCTATTCAATCTTTCAGTCACTATCTTGATTGAACTAACTTTAAGACTAACTATAAGATAGTTTATTATTTCAAAATACATAATTGGAGGCTGGAAGGAATGTAAAGATGCACTTGGCATCAACAGAAGAAAAACAACTGTGAGTTACAGCCCCTCATCATCCAGTTTCTCACTTAATGAAGCAACCTGATGGGATAAATGAGGAGAAAAGAGGCCCGAAGCGTGGGAAAACAAATGAATGGCTTTTTGCAAAATGGGACCCCAATCTAGTCTAGTTTCTCTTACAAGCTGCTTGAGAGGATGGCTTTAATAGACTTCAGGTAAATTTTCATAGGAGTTCTTGTTTTCTTTGAAAAATCAATCAAGTTTCCTTCTAAGGTTATTGTCCCAACTGGCTTGTTAAGTTTCACAAAAGACACACTGTTAGGGTGACTATGTGCCAAGGCTGGATTTTGACTAGAGTTAATTCCTGGACATGATGAGTTCTGAAGAGGTACATTCTACTGCTGCTGCTGAACTAAATTGTTACACTCCCAGGTGAGCTGTGTTGACCAAAACGCATTGATTTCTTGGCGCTCAACACCTCCACCTCTCTTTTCTGCTTGAACGGCCCCTTTCCAAATCCAGATAACTCCCACTGTCTTCTCTGTGCCCAGAATCACCTCCTCATTGCTTGTCAACACGTGCCCTGCAGAGGGCTCCAAGTGGAGCTCTGGGGCTACTTCAGGGCCAGGAGTCTGCCAAGGAACAGACAGGCCCTCCTGGGGCCACTCACCTGAGGATCCTGCTGCTATAAAGGTGCCTCCTTTTGGAGTCTGCCTGGGTTTACAAACCCAAGTCCTCAAGGTGTCTGCTTACAGGCGGGGGAGGGCAGCAGCTGCACAGGCTCATGAACAGCCTCTGGGCTCACCTGCATCGCCACCTCTCCCCGGGTACCAGCCCCCATGCTCCCCCAGTCACACGGGCATCCTTCATGTCTTCCAGCATACTCGCTTCCATCTCAGGGTATTTGCCTATGCTGTCCTCTGCCCCTCCCTTCACTAACCTTGCCAACTCATCCTTTGGATCTAGCTGAAATGCCGTTTCTTCAAGGATGCCCCCCGACTACATGGATCAAGTGCCAGCCCTCCCCACACCCCACCCCCCACCCCGGCTACTCTCTCTCCCTCCTGAATTACATACTCTTGAAATACCTTATACTCTTCTTTTGCAACACTTATTGTCATGGAAATTAATTAAGCACATGATTCTCCACCAAGCTGATAAGTTGCATAAGGGCAAAAACAGATTTTGCCTGTTTTGTTCACTGCCCTTTTGCCTGTGTCAAGTCACACAGGACATGCTCCTTGGGTATTTATTTAATAAATTAGACTCTAACTCAGGTCCTCGGAGAAGGCAATGGCACCCCACTCCAGTACTCTTGCCTGGAAAATCCCATGGACGGAGGAGTCTGGTAGGCTACAGTCCATGGGGTCGCTAAGAGTGGGACACGACTGAGCGACTTCACTTTCAATTTTCCCTTTCATGCACTGGAGAAGGAAATGGCAACCCACTCCAGTATTCTTGCCTGGAGAATCCCAGGGACGGCGGAGCCTGGTGGGCTGCCGTCTATGGGGTCGCACAGAGTCGGACACGACTGAAGTGACTTAGCAGCAGCAGGTCCTATTTGGACAATCTCTTTAGGCAAAGCAGTATCACCTCATAAGACCTTTGTGGATCATTAAAGGAGGCCTGCCTAAGCGGCCTCTCCGCCCATAATGCCGCCATTTCCTCATCCCCTGCTTTAACCATCACCTCTATGCGGATCATTCCCCAATACACACTCACGCTCAAACCTCGTCTCCTGTCTGCAAACCAACACGTTCAACTATTTACTAGAAATCTACTCTCTGGACCTCACACATGCACTCCAACACCCTCAAAGCCCCTTCCTGAAAAAAATCATTATCCTCAAATCTTCTCCTTCTCCCTTTTGCATTGTCTCAATGAATGACAGCTCCCACCCCTCACCCACTCACACACCAGTCTGCACCAGGACCCTGGGCGTCCACGCAGGGTCCCTACTCTGTCTAACTATTCACATGCAAGCAAACGTGGAGGCCAGGAGGCATTTCTCATGTGTACCATTCACACCTGTCTCTTCTGGGACAGGCCTCATCTGCATCTTGCTTGGAGACCCTCAGTGGCGTTCTGGTCTCCCTGCCTTCAGCCTTCACCTTTGTTGTAAAGCGTTATTTCTTCCTCAAAAGAAATAATTTCTTCCTTCCATCTGATCACATCACTGACCTGCCTAGCATTTTTCAGGTACCCTTGAAGCTGAGGATCTGGCCTGCGTGATTATCACTGCGCTCTACCTGCTCCTCTCCACCCTCCACGCTCAGCTGCACAGTGAGCCTGGGGTGGTGCTGAGTAGGCTGTGCTCTTACATCTCCATTTCTCTGCATATCTGGTGGCTTCCATGGAAGCCTTTCTCTTGAGAATACATTTGAATCATTCTAGAAGCTTCAATTCAAGCACTGTTTTTTCTGCAAAGCCATTCCTGTCCCCTGCAGACAGCTCTACATGCCCTCACCATGTTCCCACTCCACTGGGTGTTCCATCCCAGGACATTAATTATCATCTTGCAGTTTTAAGTGTCTGTTGCCTTGTTGGTCTGTGCTCAATCCTTCCAGATGGTGAGCAAGCTGAGGTCAGGGACTGTCTCATTCATTGTTGTGTTCTGACACCCTGTACAGCTCTAAGTGCCAAATAAATGTTGTTACATGAAATTAAGAAGTGACCCACTCCCAACTCTGCCCTATGATAGAGAATGGAGGAAACATTCAGACAGTTAAGGGGTCTGCTTCTTTATCTGTAGGAAATGAAGAGACTGGTAACATAAGATCTCCCAAGTGCTCTATGATTCTCTGAATGGGGTCAGGTAGAGGGAGACAGAATTTGTTTTTTTAATTTTGTTTTGTTTTGGCTGGCACCATATGGCTTGTGGGATCTAAGTTCCCTGACCAGGGATCAAACGTCGGTCCCCTGCATTGAAAGTGTGGAGTCAACCACTGCACCACCAGGGAAGTCGCAGGTAGACACAGTTTTAACCATACACTGGGGTTCATTACATTGCTTACATTGCTGCTAAGCCCAAGATTACTTATAACAATTTCTAGCTACTTCCAAAACTGTGCTGATCGCTGTGGACACTTGTCTACAATTTACTCCAGTGATCTTTTTGTGTGTGGGCTCCCTCAGAACAGTGTGAGCTACTTGAAGGCAAGAATCTTTTCTTCTTCGTCTCTTTCCTGGGACCTAGTATACAGCTAATAAATGTTTGTTGAATCAAACTACATCCCCTATAACCTCAAAGTCTTAATGTCCGTTATCATTTCTCTAGACCCACTCATGTCTCCAGCCACATTGGTATCTGGAGTACTGAAAGTGAAAGTGAAGTCGGTCAGTCATGTCCGACTCTTTGCGGCCCCATGGACTGTAGCCTATGAGGCTCCTCCATCCATGGAATTTTCCAGGCAAGAGTACTGGAGTGGGCTGTCATTTTCTTCTCCAGGGGATCTTCCCAACCCAGGGATCGAATCCGGGTCTCCCACATTGGAGGCAGACACTTTTACCGTCTGAGCCACCAGGGAAGCAATCACTGACAATTCCATCAGATCCTCAAACTTCACACTTCACGCTGCCTTAGACCTCAGTCCATCACATGGAATTAGCCTACATGGAGGAAGGAGCAACCCTGGAGGCTGAGCCCGACTGAGATAAATCCTCATCACCTCCTCCTCTGCATCAGTTTTCATAAATGACATGTAAGGAATTAGCCGTTGTTTAGAAACTATCCACGTGTCTGCTCGCTCTGCCACCCTAACCCAGATTTTCTACTCTCACAATCGATCAGTAATCAGTGGTTCAGCAATCAATCACCATCCTGAAAGTTTAATTTCTTTCATTATTGACAGCTAACAAGGAACCAGAAATAACATAGTACCACTGAAGGACAGCACTGCTTGTTTCAATTTTCGATGCTCCCCTTGTGATCTGTGACGACCCAGCAGAGACAGAAGGCAGGCAGCACGGCCCAGCACATGGTGATGGCAACATGACACAGAGGAGTCTATTGTTACATCTCTCCATGGAAGATGCCAGCGCTTCATAGGACTAAAAGTGGGCGAACACCAAGGATTCTGGAGTTACGGCAGCCCAGGGAAGGCCATACTTGTCCATACTTGTCCTCCTCTCTTTCTAAAGAATGTTTTTATTTATGTATTTGGCCACGCTGGGTCTTAGTCGTGGCACGCAGATCTGGGTCTTCACTGTGGCACGTGAACTCTTAGTTACGGCACGTGACCAGGGGTCACACCCAGGCCCATGCCTTGGGAGCACAGAGTCTTAGCCACTGGACCGCAGGAGAGTCCCAGAAGGCCATGCTTCTCAACCATTTAAATCGCATGATGTATTGACTTTTGTTTCATCTCTCCATGTAGCAGCAAATAAGTATGTAAGCTGCCTGAGAGCTGAGACGTTGTATCTTGTCTGCTGTCTTGTCCCAGGGGTTATAAGAGTGTATGAGAATATATTCAACATTTCTAAGATGAAGAGTTTAATTCTGTCATTCTTTTCAGCCCTTGATTTATCAAAAATGATTACTTCCAGGCCACTAACCACTGAACTGCTAGGGAATTCCCCTATATTTAAAATTGTAAACCTTTCTTCAGAGACTATGTATCTCTCCTGCTCCACTTTACACAAAGCCTTTGACACTTTATTTTCATCTGATATATTATATACACTTCACATGTAAGCTTGTTTATTACATGTCTGGCTCTGTAAGAATATAAGCTCCAGGAACCTCCCTGGTGGTCCAGTAGCTAAGGCTCTGTGCTCCCAATGAAAAAGGCCTGGGTTCCATCCCTGGTCGGGACACTAGGTCCCACATTTTGCAATTAAGACCAGGTGCAGCCAAATAAATAATAAATGAATATTCTTTAAAAAAAAATATTATGAACTCCACAATGCATGAATTTTAATCTTTCTTTTGTTCATAGATACATCTACAATGGAGGATGTAATAGGCATAGCGGCTGCTCTTTGCTGGAGCAGCCATGAAGAGATACCCCACGTCCAAGGTAAGAGAAACCCAGGTAAGATGGTAGGCGCTGAGAGAGGGCTTCAGAGGGCAGACAGACTGAAACCACAATCACAGACAACTAGCCAATCTGATCACATGGACCACAGCCTTGTCTAACTCAATGAAACTAAGCCATGCCACGTGGGGCCACCTAAGGCGGACAGGTCATGGTGGAGAGGTCTGACAGAATGTGGTCCACTGGAGAAGGGAATGGCAAACCACTTCAGTATTCTTGCCTTGAGAACCCCATGAATGGTATGAAAAGGCAAAAAGATAGGACACTGAAAGACGAACTCCCCAGGTCGGTAGGTGCCCAATATGCTATTGGAGATGAGTGGAGAAATTACTCCAGAAAGAATGAAGGGATGGAGCCAAAGCAAAAACAACACCCAGTTGTGGATGTGACTGGTGATAGAAGCAAGGTCTGATGCTGTAAAGAGTAATATTGCATAGGAACCTGGAATGTTAGGTCCATGAGTCAAGGCAAATTGGAAGTGGTCAAACAGGAGATGACAAGAGTGAACACTGACATTCTAGGAATCAGCGAACTAAGATGGATTGGAATGGGTGAATTTAACTCAGATGACCATTATATCTACTACTGTGGGCAAGAATCCCTTAAAAGAAATGGAATAGCCATCATAGTCAACAAAAGAGTCCAAAATGCAGTACTTGGATGCAATCTCAAAAACGACAGAATGAACTCTGTTCATTTCCAAGGCAAACCATTCAATATCACAGTAATTCAAGTCTATGCCCCGACCAGTAACGCTGAAGAAGCTGAAGTAGAATGGTTTGATAAAGACCTACAAGACCCTTCTAGAACTAACACTTCCAAAAGATGTCCTTTTCATTATAGGGGACTGGAATGCAAAAGAAGGGAGTCAAGAAACACATGGAGTAACAAGCAAATTTGGCCTTGGAGTACAGAATGAAGCAAGGCAAAGGCTAACAGAGTTCTGCCAAGAGGACGCACTGGTCATAGCAAACACCCTCTTCCAGCAACACAAGAGAAGACTCTACACATGGACATCACCAGATGGTCAACACCGAAACCAGATTAATTATATTCTTTGCAGCCAAAGATAGAGAAGCTGTATACAGTCAGAAAAAAAGACCAGGAGCTGGCTGTGGCTCAGATCATGAACTCCTTATTGGCTAATTCAGACTTAAATTGAAGGAAGTGGGAAAAACCACTAGACCATTCAGGTATGACCTAAATCAAATCCCTTATGACTATATAGTGGAAGTGAGAAAAAGATTTAAGAGACTAGATCTGATAGAGTGCCTGATGAACTATGGACGGAGGTTCGTGACATTGTACAGGAGACAGGAATCAACACCATCCTCAAGAAAAAGAAATGCTAAAAAGCAAAATGTGTGTCTGAGGAGGCCATACAAATAGCTGTGGAAAGAAGAGAAGAAAAAAGCAAAGGAGAAAACGAAAGATATTCCCATATGAATGCAGAGTTCCAAAGAATAGCAAGGAGAGATAAGAAAGCCTTCCTCAATGATCAATGCAAAGAAATAAAGGAAAACAATAGAATGGGAAAGACTACAGATCTGTTCAAGAAAATTAGAGAAACCAAGGGAAGATTTCATGCAAAGATGGGCACAATAAAGGACAGAAATGGTAGGGACCTAACAGAAGCAGAAGATATTAAGAAGAGGTGGCAACAATACACAGAAGAACTGTACAAAAAAGATTTTCACAACCCAGATATTCACGATGCTGTGATCACTCACACTCACCTAGAGCCAGATATCCTGGAATGTGAAGTCAAGTGGGCCTTAGGAAGCATCACTACAAACAAAGTTAGTGGAGGTGATGGAATTCCAGTTGAGCTATTTCAAATCCTAAAAGATGACGCTCTGAAAGTGCTGTACTCAATATGCTAGCAAATTTGGAAAACTCAGCAGTGGCCACAGGACTGGAAAAGGTCAGTTTTCATTCCAATCCCAAAGAAAGGCAATGCCAAAGAATGCTCAAACTACTGCACAATTGTACTCATCTCACACGCTAGTAAAGTAATGCTCAAAATTCTCTAAGCCAGGCTTCAGAAATACGTGAACCGTGAACTTCCAGATGTTCAAGCTGGTTTTAGAAAAGGCAGAGGCACCAGAGATCAAATTGCCAACATCCATTCGATCATCGAAAAAGCAAGAAACTTTCAGAAAAACATCTATTTCTGCTTTATTGACTATGCCAAAGCCTTTGACTGTGTGGATCACAATACACTGTGGAAAATTCTGAAGGAGATGGGAATACCAGACCACCTGACCTGCCTCTTGAGAAACCTGTATGCGGGTCAGGAAGCAACAGTTAGAACTGGACATGGAACAACAGACTTGTTCCAAATAGGAAAAGGAGTATATCAAGGCTGTATATTGTCACCCTGCTTATTTAACTTCTATGCAGAGTACATCATGAGGAACGCTGGGCTGGAAGAAGCACAAGCTGGAATCAAGATTGCCGGGAGAAATATCAATAACCTCAGATATGCAGATGACACCACCCTTACGGCAGAAAGTGAAGAACTAAAGAGCCTCTTGATGAAAGTCAAAGAGGAGAGTGAAAAAGTTGGCTTAAAGCTCAACATTCAGAAAATTAAGATCATGGCTTCCGGTTCCATCACTTAATGGCAAATAGTTGGGGAAACAGTGGAAACAGTGTCAGATTTTATTTTTGGGGCTCCAAAATCACTGCAGATGGTGATTGCAGCCATGAAATTAAAAGACGCTTACTCCTTGGAAGGAAAGTTATGATCAACCTAGACTGCATATTAAAAAGCAGAGACATTACTTTGCCAACAAAGGTCCGTCTAGTCAAGGCTATGATTTTTCCAGTAGTCATGTATGGATGTGAGAGTTGGACTGTAAAGAAAGCTGAGCGCCAAAGAATTGATGCTTTGGAAATGTGGTGTTGGAGAAGACTTTTGAGAGTCCCTCGGACTGCAAGGAGATCCAACCAGTCCATCCTAAAGGAGATCATTCCTGGGTGTTCATTGGAAGGACTGATATTGAAGCTGAAATTCCAACGCTTTGGTCACCTGATGTGAAGAGCTGTCTCATTGGAAAAGACCCTGATGCTGGGAAAGATTGAGGGCAGGAGGAGAAGGGGACAACAGAGGATGAGATCTTTGGATGGCATCACCAACTCAGTGGACATGGGTTTGGGTAGACTCCAGGAATTGGTGCTGGACAGGGAGGCCCGTGGCGTGATGTGGTTCATGTGGTCGCAAAGAGTCGGACACGACTGAGCAACTGAACTGAACTGAAATACTTATTAAATTAATTAACAAAATATTTATCCAGTGCCTTCTAGGTACAAAACTTTTTTTTTAGGCAAATTGGGAAATCAACCAACCAACAAGCATGGATTCCTATCAAATTCACCCCTTCCCCTTGCCGCAAATCCTTCTTGGTGTTCCTACCTCTGGTCATCGGGCCTTATTCAGATATTTTCAATAAGAACTAATGCCTTATGATGCCGTTCATGTGCTGCTTGATATGTCCAGTCTTCCCAAAGTTCTTCTTCTTATTGAACCTGGATCTATCCATCTATTCTTAGCCTAGAAAGACTATAGCTTTCTACAGAGTACCTTTGTTTTGCTCTTTGTAACTATACAGAAAGACTCAAATTCCTCTTCCACATTGTGCCAGTTATCTACTGCTGAGTAACCCCAAACTAGGTGGCTTAAGATAACCAGAATTCTTTTATTAACTCTCCTCCTTCTAGAGCTTGAATGGAGCACTTCTTCCTTGGAGTCTCTCATGCAGCTGAAGTCATCAGTTACTTGGCTTTGGTCACTGGTAGCATCTGTTGGTTGATGGCAGTCACTGGCTGGGACCTCAGCTGGGGCTGAGGTCAGCAGGCCCAGTATCTGCAAGGGGCCATTTGGTGTGGCCTGTGCTTTCTCTCAGCGTGGGGCTGGGCCCTGTAGGCAAGAGGCCTGGGGACAGGAAGTGGCAGGCACCAGTTTCTTCAGGCCGGAACCCAGAAACTGGCATAGCGTCACTTGATCCATGTTCTGCTGGGCAGGAGTCCCAGAGTCCAGATTCAAGCAGAGGGGTCATAAATCCCACCTCTAAATAAGGGAGGTTTAAGTAATGTGTGGAGGGCATTTTAAAAAAAATTTCATTTAGTTGGCTGCATCAGGTCTTACATGGGATCTTCACTTCGGGACAGAGGCTCCAGAGAGGGGGGCGTCCAGAGCATGCGGGGTCTTAGTTTCCTGTGCTCAGTCCCACAGTCGTGTCTGACTCTTTGTGACCTCACGGACTGTAGCCTACCCGGCTCCTCTGTCCATGGGATTATTGTGGCAAGAATACTGGAGGAAGTTGTCATTTCCCCCTCCAGGGGATCTTCCCAACCCAGGGACTGAACCCACATCTCCTGTGGTTCCTGCATTGGCAGATGGATTCTTTACCACTGAGCAACCTGGCAAGCCCAAGGATCAAATTCATGTCCCCTGCATTGCAAGGCAGGTTCTTCACAACTACACTACCAGGGAAGGTCCCATGGTGGGGGGAATGGGGCATGTTTTAAAACTACCATACTCTCATTATCAGTTCAGTTCAGTTCAGTTCAGTCGCTCAGTCATGCCCAACTCTTTGTGACCATGAATCGCAGCACGCCAGACCTCCCTGTCTATCACCAAATCCAGGAGTTTACCC
Organism: Giraffa tippelskirchi; assembly: GCF_054371585.1. Classification (NCBI taxonomy): domain Eukaryota; kingdom Metazoa; phylum Chordata; class Mammalia; order Artiodactyla; family Giraffidae; genus Giraffa; species Giraffa tippelskirchi. The sequence goes on along the minus strand of NC_137284.1, from coordinate 45,075,368 downwards.
AAACTCATGTCCATCGAGTTGGTGATGCCATCCAGCCATCTCATCCTCTGTCGTCCCCCTTCTCCTCCTGCCCCCAATCCTTCCCAGCATCAAGGTCTTTTCCAATGAGTGAGCTCTTCGCATCAGGTGGCCAAAGTATTGGAGTTTCAGCTTCAACATCAGTCCTTCCAATGAACACCCAGGACTGATCTCCTTTAGGATGGACTGGTTGGATCTCCTTGCAGTCCAAGGGACTCTCAAGAGTCTTTGCCAATACCACAGTTCCAAAGCATCAATTCTTTGGCTTTCTTTATAGCCCAACTCTCACATCCATACATGACCACTGGAAAAACCATAGCCTTGACTAGACCCTTGTTGGCAAAGTAATGTCTCTGCTTTTTAATATGCTATCTAGGTTGGTTATAACTTTCCTTCCAAGAAGTAAGCGTCTTTTAATTTCATGGCTGCAATCACCATCTGCAGTCATTTTGGAGCCCCCCAAAATAAAATCTGACACTGTTTCCATTGTTTCCCCATCCATTAGCCATAAAGTGATGGGACTGGATGCCATGATCTTAGTTTTCTGAATGTTGAGTTTTAAGCCAACTTTTTCACACTCCTCTTTCACTTTCATCAAGAGGCTTTTTAGTTCCTCTTCACTTTCTGCCGTAAGGGTGGTGTCATCTGCATATCTGAGGTTATTGATATTTCTCCCGGCAATCTTCATTCCTGCTTGTGCTTCATCCAGCCCATGGTTTCTCATGATGTATTCTGCATAGAAGTTAAATAAGCAGGGTGGCCATACACAGCCTTGACGTACTCCTTGTCCTATTTGGAACCAGTCTGTTGTTCCATGCCCAGTTCTAACTGTTGCTTCCTGACCCGCATACAGGTTTCTCAAGAGGCAGGTCAGGTGGTCTAGTATTCCCATCTCTTTCAGAATTTTCCACAGTTTGTTGTGCTCCACACATTCAAAGGCTTTGGCATAGTCAATAAAGCAGAAATATATGTCTTCCTGGAACTCTCTTGCTTTTTCAATGATCCAGCAGATGTTGGCAATTTGATCTCTGGTTCCTCTGCCTTTTCTAAAAGCAGCTTGTACATCTGTAACTTCACGGTTCATGTATTGCTGAAGTCTGACTTGGAGAATTTTGAGCATTACTTTACTAGCATGTGAGATGAGTGCAATTGTGTGGTAGTTTGAGCATTCTTTGGCATTGCCTTTCTTTGGGATTGGAATGAAAACTGACCTTTTCCAGTCCTGTGGCCACTGCTGCGTTTTCCAAATTTGCTAGCATATTGAGTACAGCACTTTCACAGCATCGTCTTTTAGGATTTGAAATAGCTCAACTGGAATTCCATCACCTCCACTACTAGCTTTGTTCATAGTGATGCTTTCTAAGGCCCACTTGACTTCACATTCCAGGATGTCTGGCTGTAGGTGAGTAATCACACCATCGTGATTATCTGGGTCGTGAAGATCTTTTTTGTACAGTTCTTCTGTGTATTGTTGCCACCTCTTCTTAATATCTTCTGCTTCTGTTAGGTCCATACCATTTCCGTCCTTCATTGAGCCTATTTTTGCATGAAATGTTCTCTTAGTATCTCTAATTTTCTTGAAGAGATCTCTAGTCTTTCCCATTCTGTTGTTTTCCTCTATTTCTTTGCATTGATTGCTGAGGAAGGCTTTCTTATCTCTCCTTGCTATTCTTTGAAACTCTGCATTCAAATGGGAATCTTTCCTTTTCTCCTTTGCTTTTTGTTTCTCTTCTTTTCACAGCTATTTGTAAGGCCTCCTCAGACAGCCATTTTGCTTTTTTGCATTTCTTTCTTTTGGGGATGGCCTTGATTCCTGTCTCCTGTACAATGTCACGAACCTCCGACCATAGTTCATCAGGCACTCTGTCTATCAGATCTAGTCCCTTAAATCTATTTCTCACTTCCACTGTATAGTCATAAGGGATTTGATTTAGGTCATACCTGAATGGTCTAGTGGTTTTCCCTACTTTCTTCAATTTAAATCTGAATTTGGCAACAAGGAGTTCATGATCTGAGTCACAGTCTACTCCCTGTCTTGTTTTTACTAACTGTATAGAGCTTCTCCATCTTTGGCTGCAAAGAATATAATCAATCTGATTTCGTGACTCTCATTATCAGAGAAATGCAAATCAAAATCACAATGAGGTACCATCTCACGCCAGTCAGAATGTCTTCTATCAAAAAGTCTACAAACAATAAATGCTGGAGAGGGTGTGGAGAGAAGGGAACCCTCTTACACTGTTGGTGGGCATGCAAACTAGTACAGCTACTATGTAAAACAGTGTGGAGATTCCTTAAAAAACTGGAAATAGAACTGCCATATGATTCAGCAATCCCACTGCTGGGCATACACACCGAGGAAACCAGAATTGAAAGAGACACGTGTACCCCAATGTTCATTGCAGCACTGTTTATAATAGCCAGGACATGGAAGCATCCATCAGCAGATGAATAGATAAGAAATCTGTGGTACATATACACAACAGAATATTACTCAGCTATTAAAAAGAATGCATTTGAATCAGTTCTAATGAGGTGGATGAAACTGGAGGCTATTATACAGAGTGTAGTAAGTCCGAAAGAAAAACACCAATACAGTATATTAACACATATATATAGAATTTAGAAAGATGGTAAAGATGACCCTATATGAGAGAAGCAAAAGAGACACCGATGTAAAGAACAGACTTTTGGATTCTGTGGGAGAAGGCGAGGGTGGGATGATCTGAGAGAATAGCAGTGAAACATGTATATTATCATATGTGAAGCAGATCGCCAGTCCAGGTTTGATGCATGAGACAGGGTACTCAGGGCTGGTGCACTGGCATGACTCAGAGGGATGGGCTGGGGAGGGAGGTAGGAGGAGGGTTCAGGATGGGGAACACATGTACACCCATGGCTGATTCATGTGAATGTATGGCAAAAACTACTACAATATTGTAAAGTAATTAGCCTCCAATTAAAATTAATTAATTAAGTAAAAAAAAAAAACTACCACACTGATAAAATTCTTATGGATGTTTGAGAATCCTCACCCTAGATTGAAAAAATTCAAATCCATATAATCATCTCTCAGGTCATTCATTATTTGTAATGCTGCTGCTGCTAAGTCGCTTCAGTCGTGTCCGACTCTGTGCGACCCCATAGACGGCAGCCCACCAGGCTCTGCCATCCCTGGGATTCTCCAGGCAAGAATACTGGAGTGGGTTGCCATTTCCTTCTCCAGTGCATGAAAGGGAAAATTGAAAGTGAAGTCGCTCAGTCGTGTCCGACTCTTAGCGACCCCATGGACTGTAGCCTACCAGGCTCCTCCATCCATGGGATTTTCCAGGCAAGAGTACTGGAGTGGGGTGCCATTGCCTTCTCCTATTTGTAATGAATTTCTATTAATTATAGTCCTTGCCTTTGTCAGGATATTTTCTCATATATCAGATTCATTCTTACAATATGATGGACAGGACAAAAAAGCACATCAAACTTACTCAGATCTGTGCAAACTGCTGTAGTCTTAGAGACAATCTAAAGTCTGTTTATTCAGCTCATCATTCTACTCCTGCTAAGTGGCAGTCCTGTCACACAGCTCTAAGACATGAGTGAATTAAACCATTTAAGTCTTTTTCTTAAGAGAAGCAATAAGTGTGTGGTTTCCTTATGAAGGCCAAAGTGCTGAATTTTACACTCCTTACTATTCAGCTTCATCTTACTGAAGGTTTTAGCTCCATATTCTAGGCTGCTAGGATAATCAAAAGGATGACAAAGATCAGGTATCAAAGGTTACTGTGCCCAGAGGGCTCACTCTGAGAGGCATACTCCATGCTCCTTTAATTGTTCCTTTTGCTGTTAAAACAATCTCATGAGGACTTTCCTAGTGGTCCAGTGGATGAGAATCGGCGTGCCAATATGGGAAATATGGGTTCAATCCCTGGTCCTAGAAGACTCCACATGCCATGGAGCGACTGAGCCCATATGCCACAACTACCGAGCCTGCTGCAGGTACTGAAACCCGTGTGCCTAGAGCCTGTGCTTCACAATATGAAAAGCCACCACAATGAGAAGCCTGTGAGCACAATGGAGAGTAGCCTCTGCCCACTATAGCTAGAAAAAGCCCTGTAGCAGCGAAGACCTAGCACAAACAAAAAGAAATAAATAAGTTAATTAGTCAGTTCAGTCACTCAGTTGTGTCTGACTCTTTGTGACCCCATGGACTGCAGCATGCCAGGCCTCCCTGTCCATCACCAACTCCTGGAGTTTACTCAAACTCATGTCTATCAAGTCGGTGATGCCATCCAACCATCTCATCCTCTGTTGTCCCTTCTCCTCCTGCCTTCAGTCTTTCCCAGCATCACAGTCTTTTCCAACAAGTCAGTTCTTCGCATCAGGTGGCCAAAGTATTCGAGTTTCAGTCTCAGCATCAGTCCTTCCAAGAATATTCAGGACTGATTTCCTTTAGGATGGACTGGTTGGATCTCCTTGCAGTCCAAGGGACTCTCCAACAGCACAGTTCAAAAGCATCAATTCTTTGGCGCTCAGCTTTCTTCACAGTCCAACTCTCATATCCATACATGACTACTGGAAAAACCATAGCTTTGACTAGATGGATCTTTGTTGGCAAAATAATGTCTCTGCTTTTTAATATGCTGTCTAGTTTGGTCATAGCTTTTCTTCCAAGGAGCAATCATCTTTTATTTCATGGCTGCAATCACCATCTGCAGTGATTTTGGAGTCCAAAAAATAAAGTCTGACACTGTTTTCATTGTTTCCCCATCCATTAGCCATAAAGTGATGGGACTGGATGCCATGATCTTAGTTTTCTGAATGTTGAGCTTTAAGCCAACTTTTTCACTTTCCTCTTTTACCAATCAAGAGGCTCTTTAGTTCTTCACTTTCTGCCATAAGGGTGGTGTCATCTGCATATCTAAGGTTATTGAAATTTCTCCCGGCAATCTTCATTCCAGCTTGCGCTTCATCCAGACCAGCATTTCTCATGATGTACTCTGCATATACGTTAAATAAGCAGGGTGACCATACACAGCCTTGACGTACTCTTTCCCCAATTTGGAACCAGTCTGTTGCTCCATGTCCAGTTCTAACTTTTGCTTCTTAACCTGCATACAGATTTCTCAGGAGGCAGGTCAGGTGGTCTGGTATTCCCATCTCTTTCAGAATTTTCCAGTTTATTGTGATCCACACAGTCAAAGGCTTTGGCATAGTCATTAAAGCAGAAGTAGATGTTTTTCTGGAACTCTCTTGCCTTTTTGATGATCCAGCGGATGTTGGCAACTTAATCTCTGATTCTTCTGCCTTTTCTAATTCCAGCTTGAACATCTGGAATTTCATGGTTCATGTACTGTTGAAGCCTGGCTTTGAGAATTTTGAGCATTACTTTACTAGTGTGTGAGATGAGTGCAATTTTGTGATAGTTTGAACACTCTTTGGCATTGCCTTTCTTTGGGATTGGAATGAAAACTGACCTTTTCCAGTCCTGTGGCCACTGCTGCGTTTTCCAAATTTGCTGGCATATTGAGTGCAGCACTTTCACAGTGTCATCTTTTAGGATTTGAAATAGCTCAACTGCAATTCTGTCACCTCCTCTAACTTTGTTCGTAGTGATACTTCCTAAGGCCCACTTGACTTCACATTCCAGGATGTCTGGCTCTAGGTGAATGATCACACCATTGTGGTTATCTGGGTTGTGAAGATCTTTTTTGTACAGTTCTTCTGTGTATTGTTGCCACCTCTTCTTATTCTTTCCTCCTCTTCTTAATATCTTCTGCTTCTGTTAGGTCCATACCATTTCTGTCCCTTATTGTGCCCACCTTTGCATGAAATGTTCCCTTGGTATCTCTAATTTTCTTGAAGAGATCTCTAGTCTTTCCCATTCTGTTGTTTTCCTCTATTTCTTTGCATTCTTCGCTGAGGTAGGCTTTCTTATCTCTCCTTGCTATTCTTTGGAACTCTGCATTCAAATGGGTATATCTTTCAGCTTCTCCTTTGCCTTTAGCTTCTCTTTTCTCAGCTATTTGTAAAGCCTCATCAGACAACCATTTTGCCTTTTTGCATTTCTTTTTCTTGGGGATGGTCTTGATCACTGCCTCTTGTACAATGTCATGAACTTTGGTCCATAGTTCTTCAGGCACTCTGTCTATCATATCTAATTCCTTGAATCTATTTGTGACTTCCACTGGAGAAGGGAATGGCAAACCACTTCAGTATTCTTGCCTTGAGAACCCCATGAACAGCATGAGAAGGCAAATAAATAAAGGAATGAATAAATAAATAATTTTTAAAAGTTAAGATCTATCCATTATTTAAAAAAAAAAAAGAAACAAAACCTCAGGACACATACACTACTATTATACCCATTTGATAGATAAAGGAGCTCAATTTATGACCTTCTCCAAGGTCACACTGCTCATAGTGGAAAGACTTTTATTTTAATACTGGCTGTTTGGTTTTTACACCCTGAGATTAGCACAAGACAAATCTGGCCACTTGTTTTTGTAAATAAAATTTTACTGGGATGCAGCCATGCCCCTTCACATCATCTAAGAACATACTATCAACAACCGTTTTCCTGCTTTAAAGATACAGTTGAGTACTTGAAGCAGAGATTATATAGGCCACAGAGCCTAAAATATTTATTATTTGGTCCTTTACAGAAAACTTTTGCCAATCTCTGTTCTAAACTTTATGTTCTGCTGCCACTTTGGTTCATGGAAGTCACTGACTGCATGTTTGTTTTGCTCAGTCCTTGGCGTGATCATTTACACTGTCACTATCTTTCATAGGAACCCTGGAGACACTGCCATTTCTATTCTATAGCTGGAGACAGTAAGACTCAGAAGTGATGTAAGTTTTGCAAGGCCACTCAGCCAGTAAGTGTCGGGACTCAGGTTTGCACCAAGTCAGCTTGGCTTCCCAGCTCCTGCTCGTTTGCTACCCTGCACAGCCCGTGTAGAAGCATCTGTTAACCATCTGTTTAAAATTCCCTCCTCAAATGTGGCTTTGGATCAGCATCAAGCTTGTAGCTGTGCTTCTAGAATCAAGCTTTTCCCTCCTTTAATAATTGGGGCCATCCCCATCTCCAGCCTTGTGGCACCCTTCCTGTCATCCTCAATCGCTAAAAGACTGCCACCAGACCATGGGCCATGGCTGGAACTTGTTTCAGCTCTCTGCAACTTATATAGTGGAGATCCAGCTTCTCCTCCTATTTTGCTCTGTGTCTACACCTTCAGCTCCGCTCTCACAGAATTCACCAGGACCTTCTCCCTGGTGAAGGCGATGGGGGGAAGGAGGGTGAGCCTGAGTGGTCCCCAGTTTCTGCTCTCTCCTACTCATCAGGCACTTAGTGCTCATTCTGTGCACACACTCTTCTAAATCTTTAATAAGTATTAACTCATTTATCCTTACATCTGGTTTCCCAGATGGCTCACGTGGTAAAGAATGTGCTTGCCAATGCAAGAGATGCAGGTTCAATCAATCCCTGAGTCAGGAAGATCCCCTGGAGGAGGAAATGGCAACCCTCCAGTATTCCTGCCTGGAGAACTCCGTGGACAGAGGAGCCTGGCGGGCTGCAGTTCATGCCTGCATGCCCAGCGGCTTCAGCTGTGTCTGACTCTTTGCTACCCCATGGACTGTAACCCTTCAGGCTCCTCTGTCCACTGGATTCTCCAGGCAAGGATACAGGAGTAGGTTGCCATTTCCTCCTCTAGGTGATCTTCCTGACCCAGGGATCAAACGTATGTCTCCTGCATTGTAGGCAGATTCTCTATCCACTGAGCGACCTGTGGGAAGCTTGGGATACATCCATGGGGTCACAAAGAGTCAGACACAATAGAGCGTGCACGCGCGCACACACACACCCACACACACACCCCCTTACATAAGTCCTGGGGGCAGGCGGGATAGTCAACCCCACACTGCAGATTAGGAAAAGGCTTAGCGCAGTGAAGTAAAGTGGACTCAGCCTGCGCCAGGGTCTGAGCTCCTCACCTCTCTACCCTATGCTGCCTCTCACCTAAATGCTTGCTCCAACTCCTTCCTGCAGACGCTGTTGGTACATGCTCTCTCACAGCCCTTGGCACCATAGTTAAGCCTTGAGCAAAGCTGGCAAATCTATGGCATGAGGGCTCTGGCTTCTCCACTTTGGCAGCCGCACCCTGAGGCCACTGTGGGCATCAACAGGTCACTCTTCATGCTGCCTGTGGGGCCTTGCACAGCCAGGGTACAGCTATCCTGAGCGCCGTTCCCATCAACCCATCTGCCTCCATCCTGGCTAAACACACTCCAGTCCCCACATCTCAGCATCCTGCCTTGGCTGCTGCACACCTCCTGCCCGTCTGGCAATACCCTTTCTTCTTCCCAAGTACTCCGTGCCCTTTTTCTGAGTCTCCTGATTGCTCTGAGCTGTTTCAGCACCTGATACTCTTCTGAAGTGGAAGACAAAGCTTAAAAGAAATTTATTTTTCCCTCCCCTTATTTCATCATCTAAAGTCTCAGGCCTGGCTAATAGAGTCTACACAAGGAAGAAATCTAAAGATAAAGCCATTTAAACTAAGACAGTTTCCAACCACATGTGGCAAGTCAGTGTCAGATGTACTGCAATATACATCCTCCTAACCTTTTGGTAGATGTGTGTGACCTACTCTAGCTGAATCTAAGGGCTAGTCACCTCGAACCTTGGGTTAGCCTTGCGCTTTACCCAAAGATAGCGTACACATGTTATCATCTTCTTTGTGCACGATAAAGGGGAAAAAGGTTAGGAAGCCTTGTAGTAAATTACAAATACTAATAATGTCACCCTTCTTTTGCATCTGATTATATTCCAACACAATTTGTATAGAGGTCCCTGGATTCAAAAGACATGTGCTCCATGGGTAAGATATTAGATGCTGTTGACAATAAATTCTAGTGAGGATGCCTATCTGTTTTCACTGTTTTACTCCAGGGCCCAATGTGGATGGCACAATTTTCACCACTTATGTGCGCTTGGGTATCTCTATTCATAGTCACCACCCATGTAGGCAAACAGATGAAGGGACCCATTGCAGAGTATTTTCTTACCCCTGCCATGTTGTTTTACGGACTTCAGAACCTCAGGCTAAGGAGAGACTGGCTTTCCTCACTTCTATTATATTCAGGAAGGCATAGTCACTAGACATTAAGAGAACTCAAGAGTCCTTGGAGTTCTGGTTCCATCTGCTCACTTTACAGATGAGGAAGCAGATGTAGACTGATGTGTTTCTTAACCCAACACCATATTACTGGCAATAACCTCAATGTTTCCAAGAGATTAGTTCCATGACTCCAAGCTGCCCTTTGAGCTTCAAATGAAGCATGTACTCACAAATTCTCAGATACAGATATCTGCATGATTTCAGTATGGCAGCGGCGTTAATTTAGGTATTTTTCAAAATGCTAGACTCTTAAAAAAAAAATAGAAGTGTGTGTAGAATAGATGTCATGTTTATTTTTCATGTTTACTTATTATCTTCAAAATGTCCCACAACTATTAAATCCTTAATCCTTCCAAGACAGCAGAGAGGTTGAAAACAAGTTTATCTCTTCCTCACAAGGGGAGCAACCTTCTCAAGAATACTCAGGGGCTGATATGAAGGCAAGCACTGGAATTCAGACTTGTCTGCCTATGCGTTCTGACTACTGCACTGCTGGGAAGACAAGTGTTTCCTGCCATTTCTAGAAAGGAAACTAGGAGCAAACAGTAAATTAAAGGATAGATCTCAAAGGAGGAGCAACCTGAAGATAAACTTTCTGGAACCCCCACAATCATTCATATTTTCCATGAAGGAAAAGAAAAAAAAAAAAACAAAACAAAAACAGCCCTAAACCATCTGCTCTTGGATTTACTACATGCGATTTCTCTTATCTGACCTTTAACTTGGCATTGTGGCTTTAATAAGCCAAGCGGGGATGGGAAAGTGTTCTGGTCCCTTCCCACCCTGTCTTCCCCATCGCATGTTGCCGGACCTATTCTCAGGCATTTCAGGAGATGATGTATACTCAGTAGTTTGCATACATTTACAGAGTGGTTTATTTTATACGGAAAAGTCTCTATCTGAAATTTTTAAAAAGGAAGGAATGTGGAATGAAAGGAAAGAAAGGAAAGAAGAGAGGAAGAGATGAAATGGAGGAGAAGGAGAGGAGGAAGAAAACATTAAAGTATGGTATGAGGGAAGGAAGGAAAGAGGGGGAGGAAGGAAATAACAAGGTCGGGTAGGTAGGTAACCTTTCAGAAGAGGTGAATCTGGAAGGAATAAGCAGAATTCTTTTCTGAAGAGAATGGGTGTGTATTACTTTCCATGGGCTTCTCTGATAGCTCAGTTGGTAAAGAATTTACCTGCAATGCAGGAGACCCCAGTTCAATTCCTGGGTCAGGAAGATTTGCTGGAGGAAGGATAGGCTACCCGCTCCAGTATTCTTGGGCTTCCCTTGTGGCTCAGCTGGTAAAGAATCTGCCTGCAATGCAGGAGACCTGGGCTCGATCCCTACATTGGGAAGAACCCCTGGATTAGGGAAAGGCTACTCACTGCAGTATTCTGGCCTGGAAAATCCCATGGACAGTGTAGTCCATGGGGTCACAAAGAGTCGGACACCACTGAGCGACTTTTACTTTCACTTTACCTTCCATACAGAGAAAGCCATTGAGAAAGTCATAGAAACAATAAAGTCCAGTCACTTGGATACAGAATATGTGCTATACATACACGATGGAATATTACTTAGTCATAAAAAAATTAAATGTTGACATTTGCAACATGAACCTAGGGATTACCATACTAAGTGAAGTAACTCAGAGAAAGACAAACACCACATGATATCAATTATATATGGAATTTTTTTTAAAAAGGATACAAATTAATTTATTTACAAAACAAACTTACAGACATAGAAAACAAATTTATGGTTACCACAGGGGAAAAGGAGGGGCAGAAGGGATAAATTATGAGTATCAGTAAACAGATACACGCTACTGTATATACAATAGATAAGCAACAAGGATTTACTGTATAGCCTGGGAACTATATCTAATACTCTGTAACAACCTAAAGTGGAAAAGAATCTGAAAATATATATATGTATATGTGTGTATATACACACACATATAGCTACACTACTTTGCTGTACACTGAAACTAACACAGTATTGTAAATCAACTACACTTCAATTAAAAAAAAATCCATTCACTAAATGCTGGGACTGCCAACCTTTGGGAAAAATCTGATGCGAGTTTGCTCTGAACTGTCTTTCAGAAAGTTTCTTTTTTCTAAAAAGTTGTTTTTGAAATGGCACAAACCAGAGGGGCTCTGTGGTCCATAGAACCATGGAACATAGGTTTTCAGGTCACTGAATCACACTCTTTATTTTTGAGATATTTCTCTCTGCCCAAAGATGCCTATTATCAGGGAGCCCCAGGACAGTCTGCTCACAATCCACCCAGAGAGTATAGCGTGTTGATTCCCACGAGTCTGTAAGCCACTTCGAGACTGGTGCAGCACTACCACAGAGCTGGTGCTCAGGAAATGTTTGTTTGCGGAATGCACGGTCGAAGCTTGTATCTCAGGACAAGAAGGCACTTTTTCCTCACCATGTTGAGACCCAGCAAAAGCTAAATGGCAGCTTTTTTTTTAGAAAGATCCTTGACCAATTCACTTTGGCAGTGGCTGCTAATATTACAGCTTTGTCCAAATCTCTTCTTTGCACTTCAGGAAATAAAGTATTTCTCAGCCTGACATCCCTTAGAGCTTTTTTTTTTTCCCTGCAGAGAGGTATACATCAGCTACTAATCTCATCACATTTCCATTTCCTTCCAGGCTCATCTGCTCATCATTTTCTATTCATAAAACTTGCTTGATTCTAATCTTCCCTATCAGCAGGAACTAAACACCTCCTCAAAGTTTCTTTAGAGCGATGGTGATTACCACACATGTGCTAACTCCCCCTTTCAAACAGATGGATCCAATCTGCGTGCTCACATGCAGGCCGTTAAGAAAGCTCTGCCAGGAACCAAGAGGTGACATCACATTAGCCCCAGGACTAAATCCCCCTGCACCACTTCACAATCTCCCTGACATCAAGGCCTTAGTCAATGCATGATTCCACACTCCCCATTCTGTGAAACAGAATCCACGAGGTATGAATTACAATGGGAAGTGTATATTAGTAGCCTCCCCTCTCCTTCACAGCACCGGACATCACACTTTATATTACTTTTATCCTGGCAGACTCTCATGCCTTAGCACCACCGGTGATGCGATTTGAATGAAAGCTCTCTAACACTCTCCAGGCACCAGATTTTGGGACTTTCTTTCTATGGTAAAGACTTAATGCAAAAATAAGGACCTTGTTCTAATTATCAGCGCAGGAAACACGGCTTTTCTCCTTCTGGCAATTCAGCCTAGGTTTGCAGGGCAACCTAGCAGGTCATTTAACACCTTGTCTACCTAAAAGTAGATCCCATTGACTTCAGACTACCAGGCTCCTCCGTCCATGGCATTTTCCAGGCAAAAGCACTGGAATGGGTTGTCATTTCCTTCTCTAGGGGATCTTCCTGACCCGGGGACCAAACCCAGGTGTCCTGCATTGCAGGCAGATGCTTCACTTCTGAGCCACCAGGGAAGCCCACTTAAAAGTATATGAATTTTAAATTTATCAACTTAAAAAAAAGGGGCCCGTGTGTGTACAAAGCACATATGGACTAAGAGAGGAATCATGGACTGGTGGGGCCCAGAGATATGCTTTTATTTGGCCCATACAGACTATTGAAAGTTTTCTGTCTATATCAAAAACTAGAGAGATATCACACAAAAATTCAAATACCCAGTCTCTCCTGAAAAATCACAATAATTGGCCCGCTCTTCTCTATATTTCTTAACTGCCACCATGTCAGGTGTCAGTCATCATCAATACTGTGCAGACATTTTTCTTAGAGTAGAGAAACATTTCTCACTATCTACATTCCTGTCAAAAATGGTTATAAAATATAGATGGTGGAGACTGCATATTCAAAAGCAAAAGTGGAAAGCAGAATGTCTTTTGGTAAGTGAAGGACATTTCTGTAAGTTTAACATGCAAACACAGCCTGCTCCATACTTCAGTCACTGAACATGCCCGAGTGGACTCTGGAGACATTTGGGTTGGCAATCCTTGGTTTAAGGTGTTGGTAAAAATCTCTTCTTAATGATAGGATATTTAATTTCAAGTGTGGTGGAGAGAAAAATGTAACTCCTGGTAGAGGCTGTTCAGAGCAAATAGAAATGCATCTTCATCATCATTGTTTCTCTAGGTACAGTGATTGCAGATATTATAGTTTTAGAAGTATTAGAAATTTGCAGAAAAAAAATCAAGACATCTTTGGCCATGCCATCATTTAAACAAGAAACATGAGTCATCGTGAATGCTCTTCTTGCTTTCCCCCCACATCTCATCAGTCATTAATTAGGGACCTTGAAGCTGTGAAACACCCTGTCCTTCCTCTAGATGGACACAGCCCTCCTCCTGGAGGCACAGCTTGGTAACAAAGAGTACAGACTGGATTCAGTGCCCGGGGATCACCTTGGCCAAGAGGCTCTGGGCAGCGTACAACGTGTCTGACTCCAGTGACAGCTCTGACAAGTTATACCTCTGAAATGTCCTTGGTGGCTCTTGGTTCTTTCTCCTTGCTTCTTGGGGGTTCAGCTCTCATTATCTCCTGCCAAAACTATCACACCTATCATCAACCTGGTCTCCTTGCCTCCTCTCAGTCCATTCTTTAGAAGACCAGTGCATGCTAAGTTGCTTCAGTCATGTCCAACTCTGCAATCTCATGGACTGCAGCTGCCAGGCTCCTCTGTCCAAGGGATTCTCCAGGCAAGAACATTGGAGTGAATTGCCATTTTCTTCTCCAGGGGATATTCCTGACCTAGGGATCGAACCCACAGCTCTTTTGTCTCCTGCATTGGCAGGCACGTTCTTCAGCACTAGGGGTACCTGGGAAGCCCTGAGTTTTTAGAAGACCAGAAAATTTTCTAAAATACAGTTCAGATCAGTCCCATTGCTGAAAGGTCTTTAAGGCCCCCTGTTAGGACAGATTTCCGTAAAATGTGCCATGGAGAACCCCAGTCCTGCAGGGTGGAGAGGGTCTAGGATCCTAGAAGTTTGAATTCTATAGATCTTTCTTGGAGCTTCACAATGCACATGAGCAGAGACATGGCTCAGAAGAAATCTAAGCAAAGAAGCTACTGTTTAAACCAGCATTTCCCAAGCTTATTTGACAACAGAATGCTTTTGTTGAGAGATGCTTATTACTGTCCTTCAGATTTGACATTTTAAGGGACATACTTTGATAAGTACTGAATTACAGGATAAAGTCCATACTCTTTAGTATTAAGTTACAAGATTCTTTAGTACTGATACAGCCTATCTACTGGGCTCTTCTCAGCTTCTGGTTTCCACCCACTCTCTACCTAAAGTTTTAATCACACAATCAGATCACATATTCAGCAAATATATACAGTGCTTACAGTGTGTAAGGTTTTAGACATGGGGTAAACAGTGATGAGCAAGATGGACTCCATTCCCTGCAGGGGCTCCCCATCGACCTGTTCTTCTAACGTGGAGCATGTACTTCAACTTGCTCACAGCTTTACTGGGGTTCCCTCTGTATAGAATCCCCTTTACTTCCCTGTTCTTGCAGTTCTTACAAAATCCTCCGAGGCCCCATGCAAATGTCTGTTCTTTTATGATTTCTTCTCAAGAGATCATGTTCAGGTAGGATTACTTCCTTCCGTGATTCACTTGACTTGATTTCGTATACTAATACATTACTGATCACATATCTGATTATTACGTGTCTGTCCTCTTTTATACCCTTGCATTAAACTAGCTTTGTAAGTTCCCTGAGGATAAAGGCAATCAATCACTATATGGGTAGCATTCTGCATGATGTCTTGTACATAATAAGGGTTAAACTAACATCAATTTCATTTGGTTTTCATAAGAGGCACAGGAAAAAGCCCCTGCATTGGGGAAGAAATTATTCCGCTTTTTTCTGCTTCTAATGGATGTTATTTTTATTTTGAATCATAACAGAGATCTTAGATTGCTAATAAATTAGGATAAATTAGGTAGATATCCTGTGGGTTAGAAACAAACATTATTCATTATCCCATTAACACAGCTGTTAAGAACTCGGTGTTCTCTTGAATTCATCACAAAACAGGTGGGGTTTGTTCTTTATATGTGAAAAAATAAAAATCTCTGGGGAAACATGTCTTAGGATATACCTACTAAAAGAGAAAGATGGTTCATCTTAGATACTTAAAGCATCTTAATTACTTTCACAAGACAAAAAGGAGTATATGCAAGTTTTAAATAAAGATCAATTCAGTAGACTTAAATAGATTCACAAAGTTAAATTCAAGGGTGAATATAACGATCAATAGGCAATGGCAACCCACTCCAGTACCCTTGCCTGGAAAATCCCATGGACGGAGGAGCCTGGTAGGCTGGAGTCCATGGGGTGGCTAAGAGTCAGACACGACTGAGCGACTTCACTTTCACTTTTCACTTTCACGCATTGGAAAAGGAAATGGCAACCCACTCCAGCGTTCTTGCCTGGAGAATCCCAGGGACGGGGGAGCCTGGTGGGCTGCCGTCTACGGGGTCGCGCAGAGTCGAACACTACTGAAGCGACGTAGCAGCAGCATGCAATATTTAGGGCCTCCTAGTGGCGCTAGTGGTAAAGAATTTGCTTGCCAACGCAGGAGATGGACTCCGTTTGATCCCTGGCTTGGGAAGGGAAGGGAGTAGGCTCCAGGCAACCTGCTCCAGTATTCTTGCCCGGAAAATTCCATGGACAGAGGAGACTGGTGGGCTACAGTCCTTGGGGTTGTGAAGAGTCATATAGGACTGAGTACATTAGCACATGATATAATATTTAGGAAGTATTTGTCATGTATTGGTATTTAGCAAATTTATTAGATGTATATTTGCATTCACCCAGCTTTTGCCTCCCAGGAGAATGTAAGACACATACACTCAGTTCTAGGTTTAAACTATGTCCCATCTTCTGGGAGCCTTCAGTTTATGCTCATTTCTATCAAGCCACCTAAAAGTCTGCATTAAAACTGTGAGTTCCTTGAGGGCAGGAAATGTGGCTTTCATTTTTCCATTTTCAGTACCTAGAGCAGAATGAAAACAATGTATCGAAAAGTAAACTGCCAAAGTTATGAAACACAAGCTGGAATCAAGATTTCTGGAAGAAATATCAATAACCTCAGATACTCAGATGACACCACCCTTATGACAGAAAGTGAAGAAGAACTAAAAGAGCCTCTTGATGAAAGTGAAAGAAGGGAGTGGAAAAGCTGCCTTAAAACTCAACATTCAGAAAATGAAGATTATGGCATCTGGTCCCATCACTTCATGACAAATAGATGGGGAAACAATGGAAACAGTGAGAGATTTTAATTTTGGGGGCTTCAAAATCACTGCAAAATGACTGCAGCCATGAAATTAAAAGATGCTTGCACCTTGGAAGAAAAGCTATGGCCAACCTAGACAGCATATTAAAGAGCAGAGACATTACTTGACCAATAAAGGTCCATCTAGTCAAAGGTATGGTTTTTCTAGTAGGCACATATGGATGTGAGAGTTGGACTATAAAGAAAGCTGAACACCTAAGAACTGATGCTTTTGAACTGTGGTGTTGGGGAAGACTCTTGAGAGTCCCTTGGACTGCAAGGAGATCCAACCAGTCCATCCTAAAGGAAATTAGTCCAGAATATTAATTGGAAGGACTAATGTTGAAGCTGAAACTCCAGTACTTTGGCCACCTGATGCGAAGAACTGACTTGTTGGAAAAGACCCTGATGGTGGGAAAGATTGAAGTCAGGAGAAGGGGATGACAGAGAATGAGATGGTTGGATGGCATCACCGACTTGATGGACATGAGATTAAGCAAGCTCTGGGAGTTGGTGATGGACAGGGAAGCCTGGTGTGCTGCAGTCCATGAGGTCGAAAAGAGTCGGACACGACTGAGTGACTGAACTGAACTGAAAGTTATGAAAATTCAGCCATGAAAAATATTCAGTTCAGTTCAGTTCAGAGTCTTTGTGACCCCATGAATTGCAGCACGCCAGGCCTCCCTGTCCATCACCAACTCCCGGAGTTTACCCAAACCCATGTCCATCAAGTCAGTGATGCCATCCAACCATCTCATCCTCTGTCATCCCCTTCTCCTCCCGCCCTCAATCCTTCCCAGCATCAGGGTCTTTTCCAATGAGTCAACTCTTCGCATGAAGTGGCCAAAGTATTGGAGTTTCAGCTTCAACATCAGTCCTTCCAATGAACACCCAGGACTGATCTCCTTTAGGATGGATTGATTGGATCTCCTTGCAGTCCAAGGGACTCTCAAGAGTCTTCTCCAACACCACAGTTCAAAAGAATCAATTCTGCGGCGCTCTGCTTTCTTCACCGTCCAACTCTTACATCCATACATGACCACTGGAAAAACCATAGCCTTGACTAGACGGACTTTTGTTGGCAAAGTAATGTCTCTGCTTTTAAATATGCTATCTAGGTTGATCATAACCTTCCTTCCAAGGAGTAAGCGTCTTTTAATTTCATGGCTGCAATCACCATCTGCAGTGATTTTGGAGCCCTAAAAAATAAAGTCTGACACTGTTTCCACTGTTTCCCCATCTATTTGCCATGAAGTGATGGGACGAGATGCCATGATCTTAGTTTTCTGAACGTTGAGCTTTAAGTCAACTTTTTCACTCTCCTCTTTGACTTTCATCAAGAGGCTCTTTAGTTCTTCTTTGCTTTCTGCCATAAGGGTGGTGTCATCTGTTTATCTGAGGTTATTGATATTTTTCCCGGCAATCTTGATTCCAGCTTGTGTTTCTTCCAGCCCAGCATTTCTCATGATGTACTCTGCATACAAGTTAAATAAGCAGGGTGACAATATACAGCCTTGATGTGTACTCCTTTTCCTATTTGGAACCAGTCTGTTTGAAAAATATTAGCAAAAAATAATTCCACAGTGTATCAAGAAAATGAAGCCAATCACAAATAAAAAAATATAAAATCTATCCACATAGTCAAAGCTATGTTTTTTTTTCAGTAGTCATGTATGGATGTGAGAGTTGGACCATAAAGAAGGCTGAGAAATCGAATAATTTAAGGAAGTGAATTTTTTAAATTAAATTAAAAAAAAATGCCTAAAACTTCCACATTGTTCCTAGTCAACACTACCTATTGAAATTCCATTTAAAGCTTAATTCCTTACTTTTCACACTTTCCAACAGTGGAGGCCAAGGGCTGAGTAAAAAGATCCTCATCATCAGTGCCCCAGGGAGCCCCTACAACCAGGCCTAAGCAATGAAAAACAGTGGCGGGTGAACTTTCTGCCCATGTCAAAGGCAAAATAGATTAAATATGTTAAATCATTGAGGATAAATAAGTCACACTGCCCCAGGAGGCAATTAAAAATGTACAACTCAGTCCTGCATCTGTAAACTTTAGAAATAGCCTTTTTGCCTAGCCAAAACTACTGCAAAGGCACTTGAAACAAAAGACTTCCAAGATGTACTCGGTGTCTCTAATATGGTAGTTTTCACAGATGATACTTTATAATCTTGAATTTTATTCTCAGAGTGAGCTCATGATGATCAGATATAACTCCCTACAGTGTGCCATATTCACATAGGCCACCGTCTGCTTTTAACTGCTACACCTTTCCCACTTTATTTTGTGAACCAAGGCGTGACACTGCCAGGGAAGTTCTCCTTTCTCAATTTCTATCCCAAACTTTCTTCTTAGAAGATCATGACCACAAGTACTTACATGTGAAAACTTTTGAGATCCCTGGTGGGCAGCACTGGAGAAAAGTGAGTAATGAATAATGAATGCCTCTTTGCAAGAGCTCTACTTAGCGGGGAGCTGAAACTATTTTTACTTTATGGCAAAAGCACTCAAGAGAAATATTCCAAAACCATGTTCCAAAATGTGTGAGAGGCAGCAGAGATTGCCAAGCATTGGGTGAGATTTAACGCCACAGTGCACACTCAGGGAAGATTGAGTTGTTTTGCTCCAGTTGTCCTGAAAAATCTTATTCTGGACATAAATATGGAACTTTGTGAAGGAGTATCTATCTTTTCCTTCTAGCTTTGTTGCTTTGTTAAAGAAATGTTTCAGGAATCCCAATACTTGCCCAAGGTAAGAAGAAAAAATTCACTAAAATGTACGGAGAATGTTCTAGGAAGTCTTATAGCTTGACAGTGAGAAGAACAGGCTTACGAAGCTCCCAAATGGATTAGACTTTTACTAGAATAAAAAACTAAGCAGAAACAGACACAAAGACATATATTTGTGGTTGCCAAGGGGCAGGAAGACAGACTGGGAGTTTAGGGTTGGTAGATGCAAACTATTACATTTAGAATGAATAAACAATAAGGCCTTACATAGGGAACTGTATTCAATATCCTTGGACAAATCATAATGAAAAAGAATATAAAGAATGTATGTAACATTGCTGTGCAGCAGAAATTAACACAACTCTGTAAATCAACTACCCTTTAATTTAAAAAAAAGCTCAGCAGAGAGCTTATGATAAAACTGACTCTTGAATAGACTCAAAAACAGTGCGAATATCTACTGATTATTAAATATTATCAGTTTCTGGGACTTAGCTTGTGGTCCAGTGGCTAAGGCTCCACACTCCCAACGCATGCGACCCAGGTTCCTCTGGTGGGATCCCACATGCCCAACTAAGAGTTTGCATGCCACAACTAAAGATCCTCTGTCAACACTAAGCCCTGGCACAGCCAAAAACGATCAACAGATGAATAAATAAATAAAGTAAATAGATAAAATATTTTTTAAAAAAGTTATCAGTATCCATGCTGTAATGAATAGGCGTACTGTGTGCTCAGTCATGTCCGACTCTTTGCAACTGCATGGACTTTAGCCCCTCAGGCTCCTCTGTCCATTACCATAATATATAGGCTCACAGCCTTTCCTGAAAACCTCCAGAAATTATTCAAAGGAAAGACCACACAAGGCATCAGGACATTGTGTCGGCAGCAGCTGAAGACTACCTGAAGCCAATGAATGAGGAAGGCAATGAATGATGTATGGCTGTCTGTCCGGTTCTGGTCCTTTTGGTTTTCAAATCTGACGGTCAGGGCCCACGACACACCACTGCAGCCCAGGGCAGGCTGAGCGGGAGATGACCTGTGGGCTCACAATGATGCTCCCGTCACATGCTTTAGATCTTTGAGTCAGATAAGGTCTCAGGGCTCCTCAGTGCTTTTGAGTTTGGTGGGTCTGTCGTCAGGGTGATTTATTATTGAAAACTACAGGGTGACAGGGACCCCTCATATTCTAGGTCCCTAAGGCACTATAATAACAACACTGAGGCCACCTCATTCATGCCACCCCTTTGGAGCACTTTCACATCTGTGACCTCATTTGTTCTCCTGATGAAATGACCAGGGAAGTGGGTCAAGCCATATTAATCCCATTTGACAGCAGACAGAAGACCCAGCCCAGCATGGTGTGAAATCCAGGCTGATGCTACGACACCCTCACAGGCTCACAGGATACCAGTTCAAGTTCACATACACTCCTAGGGAAAATCAGCTAAAAGTGGGGAAGTATCATATATTTTGGTTTCCCAGGTGGCTCAGTGGTAAACAATGTGCCTACCAATGCAGAAGATGCAAGAGATGTGGATGCGATCCTCGGGTCAGGAAAATCCCCTGGAGAAGGAAATGGCAGCCCACTCCAGTATTCTTGCCTGGGGAATTCCATGAACAGAGGAGCCTGGTGGGCTACAGTCCATGGGGTCACAAAGAGTCAGACACGACTGAGCACACACACATCCATCTATCCAGCCATCCATCCATCATATCTTTATATATGAAAGTGTACCGTTTATATTAGAATACTTTGTATTCACTATTATCAATCTGAAATACGTATCATGTGCTCAATGATTACTTCTTGGGGACCTGCAATGAGAAAGCACTGTTTGGGAGCCAAATTATGAAGACGAATAAGAACACAGTCTCTCCCCTACCTGAACTTACCATCTGGAAGAGACAACAGGTACGTTTACAAATAAAGAAGGGATGATAGAAGAGAGAAAAGCTCTGTATGAGGACTGTGCGTGGAATAGTCCATCTGAAACCTCCGAGCGGCATCATCAATGCAATGGCGCCTGCGGTATTCCTAGGGAACCCAGTGTTTCAAAGGAATGCCCTTTACTTCTGGAAAGTCAGATTCCCAGGAAAGAAATCTGTATTATTGATGTCTCTTCTTCTAAGGCTACTACAGAATTTTTCCTCATAAAGGGAGATGTTTTTAAGTATATCTGGAGTGATACAGTTGTGTTGTTTTGGAGAGCTGCCCAGAGGCTTCCTCACGGTCCTGCTTGTCCTTAAGAGCTGCACTTCTCACGAAATGCTACAGAAGAAAAGATCATAGCCTGCCATATCCCTTTTGTATGGGTTTGTAGGATATCACAATCATTTACCACTGATTCTCAGCTCCTGTGCGAGGAAATAAGTAGTTCACTTGTTTCATAGCCTTCTCGGAACCAAGAGGGCCAAGAGCGACGCTAGCTTCTGGATGACCTGACATCACAGACAGTAGGGCCAGAGAATTAGGTTTCTTAGCATCTTTACACAACTGAGCAAATCCTAGCAGTGCGTGGCTTCTGGACTCCTGCTCTGGGAGTTATGTGAGCAATACATTTTTTAACTTAAAGCAGTTTATTCTTCCCAAATTTCAGTAACTAATTCCACTGAGTTAAATAAATAAAAAGTTAAAATAGCAAATATCTGATTTTTTATGTTTATATTTCATTGAAATATACTGAGAATTCTGACTGCTCATGTTTAGTAATTCTATTGGAAAATTAAACTAACCAGGTAAATTCTTATCTAATGGCTGGGTCATCAATTTTAGTTATTCACATGACTTTATCATGTGTTCCTTTATGAATAAACAACTTTCATTTACACACACACGCATGCACACACATATGCACAGTGATGCTGACACACACACTCTTTAACTGTGGTTTAGGAAGATGCTCTGCGTGAGGTCCTTAACCTGCCTTTGGATGCTGCAGGCAGGGATTAGGATCAAATTACTTGCATCTGACATCACCACATCATAATAGAACAAAATGCTCTTTGCAATTCTTTAGATTATAAGTTCTGTGGCTACCCAGAGAGAAGCCCTGTTTATAATGAAAGGACCCCAGATGAATGGAAATCAGAGACTGAAATCAAGGGCTGGTATATCCTCTTTGTTACAGAGTGTAATCAGGAGACCAGGCAGATTACTTGAAATTCCAATTTCTTTCCCCTCTGCTGACAGTACACTTCATCTTGTGCTTTTCCAAACATTTTGAATGGTGACTGAGAATTCTGTGAGGTATTACTGCTTCAGTCTTCAGAAAGTTGCAATTAAATATGCTCTAAGTAGATGCCACCTTGTCACCTTTTTGGAAAGGTATAAGAGAAAAAATTAGCCATCAGAGGAAACGAATTCGTAGTTAAGGTTCTTTCTTCTCTGTTAACCACATTCTGTTGTATCTTTATGGCAACAAAGGTCTGTAATCAGTCTGGTTCCAGCTTTCTAAAGGCATCAGTGAGATGAGCAGGGGGTGGAGTGGGAGGATCATATTGCCTTCTACAAGTACGAAAGGAGAAAATAAAAGACCACCTTGCAAGTGAGTGAAATTGCATCTGAGTAACGGATTTCTTAAATAAATGGATCAGATTGTGACTGAATAGCTCAAACACCAGGAATCATTCCTTTTCAACAGGGTATAGGTGTTGCTCTATGTATGACTTTCTTCCCAAAGACAAACTTTTTATGATCTCAGTAGCTAAATGAGGCCTGGGGACTTTCTGAAACTTTTGGTTGGACAATGCCAATGGCCTCTGGAATCAGGAATTCAGAGAAGGTATAGGTACAGTCTTAAAATGAATTTGTTCTTTTTAGCAATCTCATGTGGGTCTGCCCAAACACCTAAAGGGTAATTGGCATGATTTATTTCCTATCACTTAGCAATTCTGCCTCCACATGCCGTTCTTCTTCTCCATTTCACTCTCTTGCAGTGTCATCAGGTTCTACTGACTCAACGGGAGTTGTTTTCATGGTTATCTGAACACAGTCTGGTGGCCTGTGGGTGAGGAATTACAGCTGCACGTCTGGGCCTGTGGAGCATCCTGCAAGGCTAGGGTCATAAAAGTCATCATCGTGTTCATTTCACAGAGCTGGGCCGCTGGGGCGACCACAGCTCAGGGGCTCTGCTGGGGCTTCTCAAACGGCAGTTCCAGATGGAAATGCAAAATGTCTGAGTCGGCACAAACCAGTCGGCTGCCAATTGTGGGACTTCTCCACGACCTGGGAGAATCACTCAGTTCCCAAGTAGGGCACTATGCAGAAACTCAAGAAGGATCACGCGATGTGTTCCAAGAGCCGTCTCGATGACAAAACACTGCTTCTGGGTCACAGAGGTTTGTGCTCGAGTCCAGTATTTTCACTGCTTCTGAGCTTAACAACCTTGGCAAAATTATTTAAAACTTTGCGTTTTTTAAATTATTTTTATTTATTTATTTATTTTTGGCTACGCTGGATCTTCCTTGCTGCGTACGGCCTTTCTTTGGTTGTGGCAAGAGGAGGCTTCTCTCTAGTTGCGACGCACTGGCTTCTTGCTGCAGCAGCGTCTCTCACTGCAGAGCACAGGCTCTAGAGTGCACGGCTTTAGCAGTTGTGGCGCATGGGCTTAGTTTTGCTCCACGACATGTGAAATCTTCCCAGACCAGGGATGGAACCCATGTCCCCTGCACTGGCAGGCAGATTCTTAACCATTGGATCACCAGGGAAATTAGAAACTTATTTAAATTGTATCTCAGTGCCCATGTCTGTTATGTAGGGACAAAGATATTTACCTTACAGAGATTTTACTAGAATTAAATGAAATGTTATGTTAATTATTCCGCAAATATTTTTACAACACCAGCTTCCTGCTCTAGGAATACCAACATTAAAGATCCTCTACCTCTGTCTCCCAAGAGCTTTCTCCCCCTCATTGCAACACGATTACTGCTGTAGCTTACCACTCCTATTGCATCACGTAATTACCACTTCTTTTTTGTGGTGAGAACATTTAAGATTTGCTCTCTCAACAACTTTCAAGTATATAATACAGTATTTCCCAAGAAGACATACAAATGTCCAATAGGTACATGAAAAGGTACCCACTAATCATCAGAATCAAAGCCAGAATCAGCTATCAGCTTACACTGGTTAGAATGGCTGCCATCAAAAACATAAGAGATAAGAAGTATTGGTGAGGATGTGGAGAAAAGAGAATCTTTGTGCACTGTTATTGGGAATGTAAACTTACAACAAAGACCTTTGAGTCTGGTAGTGTACATAAGTATCCAAAATAGTGTCTTGCATGGAGCTGATGGTTAATAAATTTAAGTTTGCCTTTTATGAAATCATTTTCTTTTAAATTTTTTTAAAAGTTATTTTAAAATTGTTTAAAAATTTTATTATTTTTATAATTTTCTTTAAAAATAGTTAACATGCTCATGTAAACAAGGCAGTAACTGCTATCATTAATATCTATTTGCCTGTCTATCTATGTATCTATTACTATTTATCTTTATCTACATCCATCTATTAGTCTTCCTAATCACCTGTTCATATACTGCCAGTGTCCATCAGTTTAACACGCACACACATATGTAATGAGCAGAGGATTCCATATTCAGTGGACTTCTGGTAAGGTGCCTGAAAATTTGAGAGCAAATGCTTTATAAATAATGACTTTCATGACACTGGCCTCATGGAATGGTCTTAATGCAAATGACTTTGTCCTAAGATAGTGAAATCTTCTAGGAAAGACCCCGTGTGAACTGCTATGATTATTCTTTCTGAACTGCAATTCAGTTCTACAATCATGAAAATGGCTATGATTAGCCCCCTAGTGACATGAAAATGCTAATGCTACTTCCCAAAGTGCCAACCAACCAATCAGGGAGAAGAGCCTTGGTGCTGCAAAAATCAGGCCCATCATTCAACACAAGGTGTGGTCAGATATGCAAGTTCCAAGTCCAGCACGACTCCCTCAGGCTCAACTGGGAGTCTCATATGGTGGCTTTGAGAACCCCGGCCTGTTCGATCAGCCACCAAGTTCCTTTAATTCTAGCAGCCAAATCTATTTATAATCCATCTTCTCTTCTCCATCTCTACCTTAGTTCAGATCTTATCCATTCTCCTCTGGACCAGGGCAATAATCTCCTGACTTGTCTCTTTTTTTCCAGTCTTGGTCCGACTGTAACCATGCTCCCTGTTGCAGGCTCAGGCATCATTTTGTACAGCACATCTGATCATTTGCTTGACAACATTTTCAGCACGACCTTCCAACACACCTGTACACCTTGCCCACTCTTCCTTTCTCTGTATTTTTGTACGCATGCCTTAATCTTTCTTTCTGGGATAAACACACCTTATTCCTTTTTCTCCTTGCCTATCTGGCAAACATTTATTTTTTCATTTTTGAGCACTTATAATGTTCCAAGGAAACAGTGTGTTGCTTTTTTTTTTTTTAAATTAGGTCTGTAAAAAAGTGCCTCCTTTTCCAAGTTTCTCCTATTATATGCGGTGCCTTTGTTATCACTGGTGAACCAATACTGATATGTTATTATTAATGAATGTCCCTGGTTTACATTAGAGTTCATTCTTTGTGTTTCTATTCTGTGGGTTGACAAATGAATAATGACCTGTGTCCTCCAGTGTTACAGTATCATATAGGTTAGTTTTATTGCCCTAAAAATCCCCTGTGCTCTATCTATTCATCCTTCTCTTACTCCCTGAAAAATCCTGGCAAGCACCGAACTTTTTTGAGGGGTGAGGATATGAAAGGTTTTTATTTTCCTTTGCTTGTAGGTCATCCACTTTTTGAGTTTTTATTTACTTTATTTTTAAAAACTTTTAATTTTATATTGAAGTACAGGAGTGGCACAGTGCTAAATAATCTGCCTGCCAATGCAAAAGATGCAAGAGATGCAGGTTCGAGCCCTGGGCTGAAAGATCCCCTGGAGGAGGAAATAGCAACCCACTCCAGTATTCTTGCCTGGGCAATCCCGTGGACAGAGAAGCCTGGTGGGCTACAGTCCATGGTGTCCCAAAGAGTTGAACATGACTGAGCACACACGAGCATAGCCAATTAGCAATGCTGGGATAGTTTTAGGTGGACAGCAAAGGGACCTGGCCATACGTATATGTTTATCCAATCTCTCCCACACTCCCCTCCCATCCAGGCTGCCACTTAACATTGAATAGAGTTCCCTGTGCTACACAGTAGGACCTTGCTAATTATCTATTTTAAATATATACAGAAGCACTGTATTTTTTACTGCTTCCAAAGTATGCCTTTTTCTAGAATGTCATACAGTTGGAATCATTCATAGGCTTTTCAAACTGGATTCTTTGACTTAGCAATGTACATTCAAGATTCCTCCATATTTTAAAAAAACCAAAAATAAACAAATGGGACTTAATTAAACTTAAAAGCTTTTACACAATGAAGGAAACTATGAGCAAGGTGAAAAGATAGCCTTCAGAATGGGAGAAAATAATAGCAAATGAAGTAACTGACAAAGAATTAATCTCAAAAATATACAAGCAGCTCATGCAACTCAATATCAGAAAAACAAACAACCCAATCAAAAAGTGGGCAAAAGACCTAAACAGACATTTTTTGAAAAAAGACATACAGATAGCTAATAAACACATGAAAAAATGCTCAGCATCACTCAGTATTAGAGAAATGCAAATCAAAACCACAATGAGGTATCATCTCACACTGGTCACAATGGCCATTATCAAAAAGTCTACAAAAAATCAATGCTAAAGAGGGTGTAGAGAAAAGGGAACCCTCTTACACTGTTGGTGGAAATGCAAACTGGTACAGTCACTACAGAGAACAGTGTCAAGATTCCTAAAAAAAATGGGAATAGAACTGCCATACGACCTGGCAATCCCACCACTGGGCACATACCCAGGGGAAACCAGAATTGAAAGAGACACGTGTACCCCAGTGTTCACTGCAGCACTATTTACAGTAGCTAGGACATGAAAGCTACCTAGGTGTCCATCAGCAGATGAATGGATAAGAAAGTTGTGGTACCTATACACAATAGAATATTACTCAGCTATAAACAGGAACACATCTGAGTCAGTTCTAATGAGATGGATGGACCTGGAGCCTATTATACAGAGTGAAGTAAGTCAGAAAGAGAAAGACAAATACTGTATATTAATGCACATGTATGGAATTTAGAAAGACGGTACCAATGATCCTACACGCAGGTCAACAAAGACAGATGTAAAGAACAAATTTTTGGGTTCATCAGGAGAAGGTAAGGGTGGGATGATTTGAGAGAATAGCATTGAAACATATACATTACCATATGTAAAACAGATGACCAATGCAAATTCGATGCATGAAGCAGGGCACCCAAAGCAGGTGCTCTGGGACAACCCAGTGGGGTGGGGTGGGGAAGGAGCTGGGAGGGGGTGCTCAGGATGCGGGGGGACACATGAATACTTGTGGCCTATTCATGCTGATGTATGGCAAAACCATCAAAATATTGTAATTATTCTCCAACTAAAATTAGTTAATTGAGAAAAGATTCCTCCATATCTTTTTGTGTTGATATTTCATTTCTTTTTTCATTATTGAGTAATATTCCATTATATGAATATACTATAATTTGTTTATCCATTCACCTATTGAAGGACATAATAATTACTTAAAAGTTTTGGCAATTATGAATAAAGCTGCTATGAACATCTGTGTGTGTAGGTTTTTTTGTAAACACAAATTTTCAACTCATTTGGGTGAATATTAAGTTGCATGATTGCTAGATCCTATGTTTAGTTTTGTAAAAAACATCCAAACTACTTCTAAAGTGGTTGTACCATTTCACATTCCCAGCAGCAAATTAGAGTTCCTTTATCTCCACATCCACACCAGCAAATACTTCTGTGTTTTGAATTTTAGCCATTCTGATAGATGTGTAGCATGTACTTCATTGCTGTTTACCTCCTCTTTTTTTCTGAAAGTCAGGTCAGGTGGCTCTACCTTTGTAATGAACTCAGTGCCTATAAGAGCTCTCATCTCAGGTGTTGATGTTCTTGAACTAGAACCTTTATGGCGACTGTGATTTTCAGAAATCTGCACGCACACAGCTACCATTTATGTGCTTAATGAATACTTTGTTAGCTATAACACTGTCAACTAAGTCAGATACACAAGCATAAGCTTAGCTATGCTGTGTTCTGTGCTTAGTCACTCAGTCGTGTCTGGCTCTTTGTGACCCCATAGACTGTAGCCCACCAGGCTCCTCTGTTGATGGAGTTTTCCAGGCAAGAATACTGTAGCGGGTTGCCATGTCCTCCTCCAGGGGATCTTCCCGACCCAGAGATTGTACCTGTGTCTTTTGCACTGGCAGGCGAATTCTTTACCACTGAACCACCTGGGAAGCCTGCAACTTAGTTATAGCTAGATATGATTTATAATGAATATATCCAAGATTTGATCATAGCCCTGAATCTCCCCATTTCAAACACATCCTCTGTGATGTCGTCTACTCTGCCAGCTTGCCTCCTCCGGTTATCATTGTTGTTTAGTCGCTAAGTCCTGTCTGGCTCTTTCGCAAAAGCATGGACTGTAGCCCACCAGGCTCCTCTGTCCATGGGATTTCCCAGACATGAACACTGGAGTGGGTTGCCTTGTCCTTCTTCAGGGGATCTCCCTGACTCAGGGATCAAATCCACATCACCTGCGTTGGCAGGAGGATTTTTTACCAGCACCTTCTCCAGTACTCCTGCTCAAACAGCATTATTACTTATGAGACCCCAGATCCACTGACCTTCTCATAGGTTCACTAACCACCATGTCCTTCAGTCATCCCTTTCTTACTCAGCTTGGATTCTACTCTAGCCTACTCACGGGCTTTCCTCTTGTAATTTTCAGTGCTTTTCCCTGTACTGCCATTTACATTTTTTTATTTTATTGAAATATAGTTGATTTACAATGTTGTGTTAATTTCTGCTTATAGCAAAGTGACTCAGTTATACATATATATGAAAATTTTCATACTTTTCCATTATGGTTTATCATATGACATTGAATATGGTTCCCTGCACTATAAATAGGACTTTGGTTTTTATTCATTCTATGTATAATAGTTTTTATCTGCTAATCTCAAGCTCCCAATCCTTCCCTCCCCACTCCACTTTCCCTTTGGTAACCATAAGTTTGCCTTCTGTGTCTAATGAATTTGTTTCTGTTTTGTAAATAAGTTCATTTGTGTCACGTTAAGATTCCATGTAAGTGATATCATATGATACTTGTTTTTCTCTTTCTGACTTACTTCATTTAGGATGATAATCTCTAGGCCCATTCATGTTGCTGCAAAAGGCATTTCTTTTCATTCTTTTATATGGTTGAGTAGTATTCCATTGGTAATCACATCTTTTTTATCCATTCATCTGTCAGTTGACATTTAGGTTGCCTCCATGTTTTGGCTATTGTAAATAGTGTTGCTATGAACACAGGGGTGTATGTACATTTTTGAATTATAGTCTTGTCAGGATATATGCCCAGAGTGGGATTGCTGGATCATATGGCAACTTTCTTTTTAGTTCTTTGAGGAACTGCTTTCCATACTGCCTGTACTGGTTTATATTCCCACCAACAGCTGTGCCACCATTTTCGATTCCCTCAGTACTGGGTCATATACTTAGGAATAAGTAATAGCAATAATCATCTTCAAACAAAACAAAATCTTCCTTAACTCAAAGCTTTGTTATTGTTACTGTTTTATTTCTTCACTCTCATTCACAGCAAACCCCCGGAAGAATTGGGTGTACTCACTTCCTCCACTTTCTGACCCTCTCTCCCAGTCAACTGGGCTTGTGCCTCCAATTCCACAGAAACAGATTTATCAGTGTCACCAACACCCTACACCAGCCACAGCTGATGGTGTGTTCTGTCTTCATTTAACTTACCTCCTCACTATTTCTGAACCCTCCAGTCATAGCCATTTTGAAACCCTATCTTTTCTGAGCTTCCAAGCCACCCCTGTTTGCCAGCTTCCCTTCTTCCTTCACTGCCTCCCCTTTTGCAGTCTCACTAAGATGTTGGGCTGCCCAAAGCTTTCAGCACTTGCCTCTAGTCTATCTACTTTCTCTGTCTCATGGCTTCAAAACCTATCCATATGCTGATGACCCCCAGGTGTGGATCTCCAGACTTGGATCTTTGCCTAGAGCTCTAATTCTCAGTGTAAAATCCTTTAGAGGTTTCCCATAACATTTGGAGTAACATACAGTGTGTGTGTGTGTGTGTGAGAGAGAGAAAATGTTAGTTGCTCAGTTGTGTGCAACTCTATGATCCCATGGACTACAGCACACCAGGCTTTCCTGTCCTTCACCAGCTCCTGCAGTTTGCTCAAACTCGTGTTCATTGAGTCGGTGATGCCATCCAACCATCTCATCCTCTGTTGCCCCCTCTCCTCCTGCCCTCAATCTCTCGCATCATCCGTGTCTTTTTCAATGAGTTGGCATCAAGTGGCCAAAGTATTGGAGCTTCAGCTTTAGCATCAGTCCTTCCAAAGAATATTCAGGACTGATTTCCTTTAGGATGGACTTGTTGGATCTCCTTGCAGTCCAAGGGACTCTCAAGAGTCTTCTCCAACACCACAGTTCAAAAGCATCAATTCTTTGGTGCTCAGTCTTCTCTATGGTCCAGATCTCACATCCATACATGACTACTGGAGAAACCATAGCTTTAACTAGAAACCATAGCTTTGACATCACTTTGTTGGCAAAGTGATATCTCTGCTTTTTAATGATGTCTAGGTTTATCATAGCTTTTCTTCCAAGGAGCAAGCGTCTTTTGATTTCATGGCTGCAGTCACCATCTGCAGTGATTCTGGAGCCCAAGAAAATAAAGTCTGTCACTTTCCATTTTTTCCACATCTATCTGCCATGAAGGGATAGAACGAGATGCCTTGATCTTAGTTTTTTGAATGTTGAGCTTTAAGCCATCAGAAAATTTGCACAAGCATCTTATCCTCATCCATCAGAGGGCAGACAAAATGAAAACCACAAGCACAGAAAACTAACCAAAATGATCACATGGACCACAGTCTTGTATAAGTTAATGAAACGGTGAGCCATGCCATGCAGGGCCACTCAAGATGGACAGGTCATGGTGGAGAATTCTGACAAAATGTGGTCCACTGGAGAAGGGAATGGTAACCATTTCAGTATTCTTGCCTTGAGAGAACAGTATGAAAAGAGGCTCTCCACTTGCTGCTGTTTCAGCTTATAAATCTTTTCCCGTTCCCACCTTCTTCTTTTCATTTAGGTCTTAACTCAAATAGATATCCTCAGAGAGATCATTTGCTGACTATATATTTGCTAAAGCAACTCCCCTACTCACTCAACTATATTACTTTACTGATTAACATATTTCTTGTCCATCACATCGCACTTCAACACCAGTTAAATGAGAACAGGCACCATGATGATCTCATCTCTGTTTTATGCTCAGTGCCTAAACAGTGCCTGGAACAGACTAGATGCTCAGTATATACATTCAGTGGCAGCTGACATTGTCTCATTTAACTGCAAATATTACTTAGCCTTTTGAGTTCAATTCAAATAATCGATTTTTCTACCTGACTTCCCTGGGCAAGGAGACCTCTGCCTTTGGTACAGACCTCTGGTTGAGACCTTATCCATGTTCACTGTGACGATTTGCTTGACTTGCTCCCCAAAGAATTTGCTGTGTCCCCAGTATGTGACCTAGTGTCCAATACATAGTAGGCACTCAAATATATGCGGGGTCTTACTGACATCTCTATCACCAAACTGAATTTCAACTTGCTTCTCTCTCTCTACCAGAGATTTTTTTTTTTTTTCAGAAGAAGTAGGTACACTGGGTCTGGTTATTAAAGAGCTCTCACCATAATTAAACTAGTGATGTTTCCCTATGTATTAAAAGATTAGATACTCAGAGAGTGCTTCGGAGGCTGGAAAACTTCATGCAGCTTCCAGAAGTGCCAGTTTATCACAAGGGAGTTACTGAGGACCCAGAACATGCTGGCTTATTAAGTAGAAGCACTTGTTAAGCAGATGGTTTCCAGCAAAGAAAAGTTTACTTTTAAGTGCCTCTCTGTTAATCAAGTGTCAGAGTAAAGCAACTAATTATCACTGCTACTGCTAAGTCGCTTCAGTCGTGTCCGACTCTGTGTGACCCCATAAACGGCAGCCCACCAGGCTCCCCCGTCCCTGGGATTCTCCAGGCAAGAACACTGGAGTGGGTTGCCATTGCCTTCTCCAATGCGTGAAAAGTGAAAGTGAAGTCGCTCAGTCGTGTCCGACTCTTCGCGACCCCGAGGACTGCAGCCTACCAGGCTCCTCCGTCCATGGGATTTTCCAGGCAAGAGTACTGGAGTGGGGTGCCATTGCCTTCTCCGAATTATCACTAGCGAACTTTTAAAATACTGACATAAAGCACATGAAAGAAAGTGAAAGTGAAGTCGTTCAGTCGTGTCCGACTCTTTGCGACCCCATGGACTGTAGCCCACCAGGCTCCTCCATCCATGGGATTCTCCAGGCAAGAATACTGGAGTGGGTTACCATTTCCTTCTCCAGGGGATCTTCCTGACCCAGGGATCGAACCCGGGTCTCCCACATTGTAGGCAGACACTTTACCATGTGAGCCACCAGGGAAGTCCAAAGCACATGAAGAAGCATCTACTTACTCTTGAACAATCATCTATGTTTTGATGATTCCCAAATCTGTTCCTCCAGCTTCAATTTCTTGTTTCCCTCACAGATACCTGAGGTCTAAACGGGAAGTTTCGCTTTTTTGACTCTCTTGCGTCTAAAACACAATGAGTCAAACTCAACTTACTATTTTCTCTCTCAAACCACATCTGCCTATTTCATCCTGGTTTCATCCTGGAACCACCAAGCCCTCATTTTCCTCAGCTAGAAATTTATTTAATAGCAGGCTGTCTCTTCCCCCTGTCATACTGCCGGTTTTTCCTTCCAGAAGACTTCCATCCATCTCTCCATCTCTGTTTCTGTTGCTCTCCCATACACCTGGTCTAGAGTTTGATAACTGAATAACTGTTACATATCTGGCATCAAGCCTCAAGTCTCTTTCTCATCTAGGACACTGATTACATGGTGCTAAAGCGTCATGTTTGTTGTATCACTTGGCAGATAAGAGACCACCGAGATGACCAAATTCCATCATAGTCTTGCTTCACCCTACTTATTCAAATTGGTTTCCTGAACTTTCACATATGAGCCCTGAGTGAGTAACCCCAGAATGTGCCACGTTTCCTTGAGTCTGCACTCTGACCCTTCCAGAACATAGGACTGTTTTATTCATCTATTACGTGCTTACCAAGTACTCTGTTTTTCCCAATGGCCAGTTCCCAGTTGTACCCAAACTCTCTAATCAGCTCAAAGCCTTCTGACTCCCAGCTTTGCTCCTCAAGCTTTGCTCCTCTTGTGTCCACCACCCATGTCCCTTTCCTCTCTCTCTCTCTTCTTTTTAGAAAGCATTCATTTATACATTTTTCCTTACTTATTTGGCTGGACTAGGCCTTAGTGGCGATCTGTGGGGTCTCTGGCGTTCACCGTGGCGTGCAGAACCTTTGAGCTGTGGCGTGTGGGGTCTAGTGCTCTGCTTAGGGACTGAAGCCGGGCCCCTCCATTGCAAGTGCAGAGTCTCAGCCACTGGACCATCAGGGAAGCCCTGTGTGTTTTTTGTTTTTGCTTCCCCTTCTCCCTTTATTCTCTCTGTCTCCTGTCTCTTCTAGATTTCAGTCAGCTACCTACCTCTAACAAACCTGCTGTCTTTATGTCTGGAACGCCCTGTTCAGTTTCATGCTGGGATTAACTTCTATTGTTTTTAACATCAGATTCAGTGGTTTTCTCCTCAGGAATCTGTCCATTGTCACCTTTCCAGCAAAGCTGCTCAGTGACTGCTTGCATGGCATTTATCAAAGTATCCAGGAAGGTTTGCCTACTGTCTATTTTTTATCACCATATCATGACCTCTTTGAAGGAAGAAACAATATCTTGCTGATCTTTATAATCTCTAGACATAGAGCAGACACTCAAAATTATGCTTATTTAGTATGTGACCAATAGACAAAAAGAATACCTGTCTGAAGCTCTTCCTATTTTCAGGAAGGTAGGTTGGGCCAATTCACTTCAAGTTCCTCCACAGTTCAATTCTATTTTAATCTTTCTATGAATAGATTTCTATAGCACTCAGTCATTCTCTGTTTTTTAATTGAATTATATAATGCCATATTGCCTTTACTCAAGTCTTGCTTCCTCATTACTGAAAGGCAGGCTTCTTACACCTTTATGATCATGTTATCAGCACTTAGCATAAAAAATAATTAGTAAATTGATGAATGAATTAACTGGGTGAAAAACAGATCGCCACCTGGCATAAATAAAACCAATGGAAAAAATAAAACTGAAGTTGGAAGATAGGGTCATTCTGAGGAAGTTGATGGGAAACCACAGGCAACTGAATTTTATGACCTATAACTTGAATTCAAAAGTCTAAACAATACAGTGAAAGTCATTCATTCAATAAATATTTATTACCCAGCTTTTATGTGTTAATACCATTACCCTAGGTACTGGCATTATGCTGTAATTTAATTTACTGAGGGCTGACCAAAACAAAACATCACCTTTAAATTGCAACCAAAAATCCAAACCTATTCTATTGGAGCTTTAAAGAGAGGATATAGACAAAGGAGCAACCACCTGTACTCCTGAGGGTCTTCGTACTGTCCTAAATGCTTCCCCCACCAAAAGAAATTAATCTGAGATCTCAAGGAATCCTCATGTCACCAGAGAGCAAGCCACTTTCATTCCATAGGGTTGAGATGTGAGAGCCATTGCTATGCAAAGGTTAGGGAGAAGTAAGAGTGAATCTGGATGTCCTGAGTGTTGCTTGACCTCGGTTTAAATGTACATTTTGTAAAGCCTGCGTCTCTGTGCCTTTCAGTGGGAATAGAGCTGGGACCAACTATGAGATGGAGCTGAAAGATGGGTGCCGTTAACCTATGCCAGCGTTTGTGAACATGGGCAGTGTTGATCAAGTTCTGTGTTGTGGGGGGCTCCTCCATGCATTTGGGGATATTTAGCAGCATTCCTGGGCTCAACCCACTAGATGCCAGCCCCCTCCATTATGACAACCAAAAAAAAAACAAATGTCACCAGACATTACTCAATGTCTCCCGGGTGCAAAATTGTCCCTAGTTGAGAACCCGTGATGTATGCTGTGCTTTGGAAGTATCTCTGAGAACTGAAAAGTAAACCATCAATTAGTTTCTTCATATGCATTTCTATATTCAATAAAACATTTATCCTTTCTTAATGATTTTTATCATGAGATTTTTTTAACAGTTATTTCTGTATTATATATAGATAAGTATGTCTTAGTTACACCGTACATACCGTTTCCTCTATGGTCTTTCATTTACCTTTGTTATGAAATTCTAAATATTAAGATCTCTCTTAATACTATGGATAACTTGGGACTTCCCTGGTGGTCCAGTGGTTAAGATTGCATTTCCACTGCAGGGGACCCAGGTTCTATCCATGGTCAGGGAACTAAGATCGTGCATGCTAAATGGCACGGTCAAAAAATTTTTAAAAACTAATACAAATAAATTGTCTTCTAGAATTAGTTACCCACTGTAAGGTAGCATTTAAAAGAAGGCTTCCCGTATGCTGTTTTCGGTCTTGCATAAATCCTTTGTTCCTCATAGCACCTGAATGCAGGTGCTGGAGGAACCGCAGGCGGCTCCCAGAATAACAGGAAATTATGCATCTCGTTCGTATGGAAAGTAACTTGTCCATACGGTGGAAAGCAGCCATTTACAACTCTCTTCCCTGCTGATATGGAAAGTAACTTTTACAATCCCCTCCCTTGAAAATGATTCTAGCCTCAAGCTTCCTGAATAACTTGTAAGATTCTTTTATCCCTGTCTCTGCTAAAAAGGCTATCTTGTAAGAGAGTATATATATGCCCACAATATGTTGAATAAACGCCTTTGTTCCATCAGAACACTGGTCCTCGTGTCTTTCCTCATTTTGTTCGCTCTCTTTCTCTCTCCCCCTCTCCCTTTCAGGCTGCTTCCACGGAGTACAGGTGTCCGCAGTGTCTACTTACTTGCCCGGGCTTTCAAGACCTCTTCGAGAGGGTGCCCTGAGCCTACGTAGATGGTGCTAGCTCTTTGTCCTAGAGTTATATTGGCATACTGTGTAAACCAGGGAATATCAGCCTCTTTTCTTCCTTCTTTCACTTTCTTATCGGTCGACTCTGTACCTCCGAGTTCTGGTCCATTAAAGGACCACAACAACACACCCTTAGTGTTCTCAGATCTAGACTCTGCCAATCTTTAGAGTTCTTAAAAAAAAAGTCTTCCCAAGAATAAAAAATTCTACAATACTGCAGCAGTATAAAAATATATCCTTTAGAAAGTGTCAGAGACCCAAAGGCCACTTCTAATGAATTTTAACTGTTCGATTCTCTTGTGTAGAGGTCTGGGAATGCTGTGACCAGCCAGTATGTTCTCTCAAAGACTAAGAACTCTGAGGAGAGCAAAAGGCGGCAGAACCACAAGCATAAAAATGAAGAAAAGAAAAGGGGACTGGGGAGACCGACCTCGGTGAGGGCAATGGGGAGCAGTTACAGAAGAGCAAGCAGTAGACAGAGAGCATCTAGAAGCCCTCGGGCGAGTGAGACAAAAGACAGAAACGCGTGGGGAGGTCGGGCTATCACGGAGACCACCTTTAGGGCATGTGAGGAAACAAGAAGGGCACGCGCACAAGCGAACGCCAGAGCCTAGAAGGCAGGCAGCCCCGCTCCAGTGGCGCCCACTCCCGCAGCCGTGCCAGCACAGCAGCACAGTGCTGTGGCGATGTTCAGCTCAATCCCCCTGGGCTGTTTTGACAGGCAGACTGCATTTTCCATGTCTGTTTCTGTTTTGGTCATGCCATGCGGCATGAACGACCTTAGTTCCTCAACCCCAGATCCAACCATGCTCCCTGAACTGGGAGCACGGGTGTCCTACACTGGACGACCAGGGAGTCCTGATTTTCTATTTCTGGTCAATTAAAAATAAAAACTTCCGATACCAGGTCTTCCTCTCAAACTCTCTCATTTCACACCATGCCTTTTATTTTTTTTTAAAGCACTCATTAAAACTCAAGCTAAACAATTATTTGAGTAACTTTTGTTTAGCGTTTGTCTTCCCTGTTACAGATTGTAACTACCAAGAGGGGCAATACCTGTGTCAGCCACCTCTATACACCTACTTTCCTAGCCAGTGACTTGTGCCACTTGGTATTTATTTTATAAGAATGAGTCTTTGATTACCTCTGTTCTGTGAGGGCACAAGATATCAGAAGAAAGCCAAATTGCTAAAAATCAATACACTGAAATAAACAATATACAGAATGACCAGTTTGCCAAAGCAAATTTGCCAAAAATCAATGTGCTAAATTTACCAAAACATCTTATTTCTTGTAACTGTTTACAAAGTTAATGGAAATTCTATTACATTGGGTGGTTTTACTAGCTTTTGACAGCCTTAAGGAAGTATTACACTACTGTTTTTCCATTTTAAGAGCTGCATTTTAGTGAATGTTCATTTTACTGCGAGTTAAGAGTCAGAGTGATTTAGATTTCCACTGAATAGATTTAATGGTAAGATAAATTTGATAGTTTCCTGATCTTTTGAGTTGTCCCACCCTATTTCCTTTCTACTGCTTTGGATAGTTCTTACTTTTCACATTGAATCTGTCTGCCCACTGCTACCATGGTGACATATCCCGTTTGTCTTATAGCTTAGTTGCTAGATAATAACATAAGAGCTTATCATTTGAGATGGAATGGCTTTAGACATTCTAGATTTCGTTAGTTGTTTTTCATACTTTCTACCATAATGATTTATCAGTCTTCACTTGGTGCTTTTGACAATTTGTTAAATTTTACTGTATCATGTGTGTGAAAGGGCTGTTTTGGGCATATGAATATCCTCCACCCTTTGCCATTAAAAATATTTCAGATTTTATCATTTAATCATTCTTTGACCAATGACACAAAGGGTGTTTCAGCTTAAGATTTGTATTCTAACAACGAGTAACCAAACTCATCATATCCTATTGACCTGGCCGCTCTGGATGTTTCCTCAGCAAATTCTTATTTATGATGAATATATAGGAATGAGTGTTATCCTGAAATTACAGTTGTTGGCAATAAAATATATTTTTTCTAACAATTAAACCTATCAACTACCTGCGACCCTTAGTTTTAGAGAAATTAAATATTTTTAAAGTGATGGATATAAAACAGAAAAACTTGGACTCTGTAGAAACTGTCAAAGCTGTTAAAGTAATTCTATTCAGTGTGAAGTTCTGTAACTCTTATTGCTGGTATTATAATAAATTTGATGAGGTGGCTTAAAGCTTTAGATAGCATAAGTTTTTTGTAATTGATTAGCGAAGAGGGTAGCCATTCTCTTCTCCAGGAGATCTTCCCGACCCAGAGACTGAACCTAGGTGTCCTGAATTGCAGGCAGATTCTTTACCACTTGAGCCACCAGGGAAGCCCTAAATTTCAAAAAATTCTTAAAATTAAAAAAATAAACTGTCTACTTGTAGAGAGATAATGGAGAGATAGAATATCTCTCCAGTGTGGCAGCGTGATAAACTGTTGCCACTATTTCACTCTTGAATCAATAGATAGAAATGTTGAATAGGAATCTCTATATAAAACCTGAGAATTAAAGCAAAGAAAAGGGGTCGTGTTTCAAAGAAAAAAATAAGAGCTTTTTATAATCCTAAACTAACATGCTATTAAGAAATTTGCCTAGTAACTTTATTAGAAAAGTCTCCATCATATCTGAGGCAACAGATTGTAGAAAGAAAATGGCCACTTAAGATGCCATTTAAGACACTAGGCTTCTATACCTACAGAGTCAGCTATTAAGAAGTCTAAAGTAAGAAGGCCCTTTTTTCCCCTTCCTCTTTTATCAGGTATCTCGGAAGCAGGCATTTAATTTGATGCCATCACATGGAGGGCTGTGTTTATAGAGAATGAAGGTGTAGGGATAGGAAATCAAACTGAACACTCCCCCAGGTAGCTGGGAGATGTATTTTTCTACTTGAGACACAACCTTGAACCTGAAGAGAAAATTGAAAATCTGATTGTAAAACTTCCAGTGACTGTGGACAAAGGTTTTTGGTTCTTTTAGGTAAGGTGGAGCATCTGTGGAGCTGAGTGGTTTTCCTGGCTAGACCCTGCAGGCTGCTCTCCACCTATAAGGGGGGCCCTCTCTTAGGGACAGTTGACAGTGAGATGATGACGGGACTGTTTTAACAAGGTTGTGACATCTTCAGCAATTTTAGACTACCTGCTGCTGATTTTCCTTTTGACAAATAGCTTAAAAATGGTGGATTTCATCAATTTATTTTCTTCTATCAGTCAGTAGGATCAGTTCAGACAGTTCAGTCATTCAGTCGTGTCCAACTCTTTGTGACCCCATGGACTGCAGCACACCAGGCCTCCCTGTCCTTCATCACCTCCCAGAGCTTAGTCAAACTCATGTCCATTGAGTCTGTGATGCCACCCAACCATCTCATCCTCTGCCGTCCCCTTCTCCTCCTGCTTCAATCTTTCCTGGCATCAGGGTCTTTTCCAGTGAGTTGGCATCAGGTGGCCAAAGTACTGGAGATTCATCTTCAGCATCAGTCCTTCCAATGAATATTCAGGACTGATTTCCTTTAGGATGGACTGGTTGGGTCTCCTTGCAGTCCAAGGGACTCTCAAGAGTCTTCTCCAACACCACAGTTCAAAAGCATCAATTCTTCAGTGCTCAGCTTTCTTTATGGTCCAACTCTCACATCCATGCATGACCACTGGAAAAACAATAGCTTTGCCCACTCTTGATGTGTTTCTTGTTGCATTCTTGTGAATGCTTTGGTCTACTCTTGAGACCTGTTGCTGTGAGAGAACTTCTAACTGGTAAATAACCAGAATCAGAACATAAAATAAAATGAAGTTGATTTTCAATTAGCCAATGTGTACTAATTATAGCATAATTTTAATCCCATCCTGGGTTCTTTGAATCCCATCCTGTGGCATTTTTTTATAGCAGCTCAAACTGACTAAGATATTTGGTGACTTACTTTGACCAAAAACACACAGTGAGAGTAACACTGTGCAAGCTCCAATCCAAAGTCTGAAGCTAAAGGCTGAGAGACCACGTGGAGGAGAAGTGAGAGCCTTGGATGCTAGCCTGCCAACTGCTACTTGAGTGAGTGAATCTATCCCAGATCAACCAGCCTTCTCATCTGCTGAACGCAATCTCTTGAAAAAGTCCAACTCTGGATCAGCCACACCAACCAAGATAAGAACCACCTAGCAATCCACGAAAATGTGAGCTAAACGAAATGAAAGTTGTTTTAAGCCGCTAAGTTTTGTTACACGGCAATAGGTAACTGATGCAAACGTGCTTTATATTTTATACCTTTTACTCTCTGTAAGCAGCCCCACCACAATGGGACTCAATAAATACCTGCTGGTTGGCAGGAGCATCAGGGATGCAGCATTTGTATCTCATGAAATGCAGCCATAGCCACAGACAAGATTCAACTTTCAGGAAATTCCCTAGGCAGTTAACGTTTTCACCTTTCATGTTGTAGTTGCTAACTTGTTTCAACTCAAGGTTTGTTAGGATCATGGATGCCTTTATAAGTATATGTAAATTAAACCATTATTTCATTTCTGCACTAGGATTCAGTGCACTAGGATACAGC
This sequence comes from Giraffa tippelskirchi, assembly GCF_054371585.1. NCBI lineage: Eukaryota > Metazoa > Chordata > Mammalia > Artiodactyla > Giraffidae > Giraffa > Giraffa tippelskirchi. Next base: position 45,034,370 of record NC_137284.1, on the reverse strand, counting down.
TTTAAAAAAGACAGTTTTATTGAGATTGTTAATACTTCACATATCATAAAGCTCCCCTGTTTAAAGTATGCAATTAAATGGGTTTTAGTATATTTAGAGAGTTGTGCAATCATTACCAAAATCTAATTTTTAGGACATTTACATCACCCCAAAAGTCACACAGCTTCTTGCTTCATATTTTTCTACTACTGATAGCTAAAAAGGACCTTTAGCATCTTAGTTAATTCATGATAACATGTTACCTGCATCAGCCAATTAACCCATATTGCAACACATGCAGTGTGCCTTGTTATTAAAAACCAAAATTTAGAATCCTGGACCGTCACACAGAATCTGAAGGGCATAACAACCGCTGAGTTCAAATACTATTTGCATTAAAAGGGCTTATTCAGCAGATTTTGAATTTGAAGCTTAGTAAGCTTTTGTTTGCTTGTTTAAAATTTACTTATTTATTTTAACTGGAGGATAATCATTTTACAACACTGTGATGGTTTCTGCCACACAGCGACATGAATCAGCCAGAGGTAGACAAGTGTGCTCCATCCTCACCACCCCCCCCACCCTGTCCTCCCAGGCTGGCACAGGACACTCTGGGTGCCCTGCTTCGTACCTCAAGCCTGCACCGGTAATCTATTTTATATACGTCAATGTGTTTTTCAATCCTATAGTAAATTATTTTTAGAGTGGAAAAATTAAACAAATTTAGCTTGCATTTCAAATTGCTATTAACAAGGCAAAGAAGAGTTAAGTTCCAGAAGCTGGAGTGTGGAATCTAGAAATATGGGTGCAGAATAGAGTTGAGATATGTTGCACAATCCTAAAAGTGTTAGAAAATGTCAGCCACTCCCTTACCCAGGGTGCAATACTGCCTAATTAACAGTCTTCCTTCACCAAATATTTCACAGTTCAGTATTTCAGGACAGTTTTAATGAAAACATATCTCCGTCTGCATGGTAAAAAAATGGCAGGAAAATAGATTCATTTTATAGAGTCAACTCCATAGCTCACCTTCGGTGTACCTATTTCCTAAAGAAAGGTTAACAAGATCACATTTTTAAAGCACTTTAAATTATAGGTTATAACAGTTATCTTATCAGTGACTTCTTGATTCATTTGCAGTATATCAAGCTCTGAGTAAAAGAAGATAATCAAACCTAGAGTTTCAAAGATATTAAAGTGCTCCTGAAGATCAATTAGTAATTATTCACAATAGGTTTTAGGGTCTAAGAATTAGATGCCATGACATGCAGTGGGAGGATACAGACAGGAATCAACTTCTGAGTCTACTTAAGAGCTATCTCCTGGGATCTCTCTGCAAAGTGCATGGACTTCAAATTCTAGATCCCAGTATTCTACAGGTTTTGGTCATAAATAAGAACATTAATTAAGCCCCAGTGGCACAGAAGAAACCTCAAGAGAGACTCATGCAACAACATATCAACCATTTCAAACGTGCTATGGCAAACACAGGGTGAAGACTAATCTGCCTCCCACGGAATAACCTGAAGGCTTGACTCAGCTTCCCCCAAGGGCCAGGTTTCTCTCAAACAGAGGGAGGACAAGGGAAAGTCATGTCTTCCTTGGACTGCTCTATGTGTCTCAGGAGTAAGCATCCACTTATTAATTACCAATACTATACCTACTTCCAAAGAAGGTTTAAGAAGACTTAATAGGAAAAGTATGTGTATACATGTAATTGTTAAAATCATGTATATACGTAACATATGAGCCAGTAATCCCACTGCTGGGCGTATATCCAGAAAAAGATGAAAGCTCTAATTCCCGAAGATACATGCACTGCAATAGTCATAGTAGCATGTTTATAACAGCAAAGATGCGGAAGTAACTGAAGGGTCCACGGACAGATGAACGGGTAAGGAAGATGTGGTGTGTATACACAATGAAACGATGCCATTTGCAGCAACATGGATGGGCCTAGGGATTATTATACCAAGTGAAGTAAGTCATAGGGAAAAGACAAATATGTGATATCATTTATATGCAGAATCCAAAAAAATGATACAAATGAACTGATTTACAAAACAGAAACACACTCAGGGACACAGAAAACAAACTTCCAGTCACCAAAAGGGGAAGGAGGAGAGGGAGTAATTAGGGGTTAGGGATTAACAGATATACACTAACATACACAAAACAGGTAAACAACAAGGGCCTACCCTACAGCACAGGGAACTGTATTCAATATTCTGTAATACCCTAGGTGTGTGTGCTCAGTCACTGCAGTCGTGTCTGACTCTCTGTGACCCTATGGACTGTAGCCTACCAGGGTCCTCTGTCCATGACGTTCTCCAGGGAAGCCCTATAATGGAAAAGAATCTGAAAAAGAGGTGGCGCTAGTGGTAAGGAACTTGCCTGCCAAAACAGGAGACATAAGAGATGCAGGTTCAGTCACTAGTTCAGGAAGATCCCCTGGAGGAGGGCACGGCAACCCACTCCAGTGTTCTTGCCTGGAGGATGCCTGGAGAACATAACTAAAGCAATTGAGCACACACACGCATATATAACACATATATACGCATATACATATTTACAATCACTAACACAGTACTGTAAATCAACTATAATAAAAATTTAAAAATAATAGAATAAATTATATTTACATATTTACAAAAAAGGAAAAAGCAAAGGGCTAGGAGATAATAATATGAGAAAATCTACAATAAGGGAAGCTACTACTGTTTAGCACAACAGTTCCTTCTATAACAAGGACTAAACTTTTCATCTGAGAGAGAAGGAAATGTCCCTTAGCCCCTTGATACAAACTCAGATCCTCCTGTGTGGATCTTTCCTAGGAGATAATGAAAAACACAGAACAGCATTCTGAGCAGCACTTTAAAAAAAATATTCAGAGATTCTGGATATGGCTGTGTAGCAGAAGAACATAAGAATAAAAATCAAGAACACAGTGTAGCCAGAATAACCCAATCCAGGTAGATGGTGTCCTGATGATCTGACTTGCCACAGGGTTTAGCTCAGAGCTTAGAGAAGAACCAGAGGCTAACATTTCTTAGCCATTCCTTTGGGAATATCAGTTTACAAGATATGCAGAGCAGGCCACTCAAACTTCAGATCATTAGAATTACCTGCAGTGTGACTGCTCTATGCTGCTGCCGCTGCTAAGTCGCTTTAGTCGTGTCTGACTCTGTGCAACCCCATAGACGGCAGCCCACCAGGCTCCGCCGCCCCTGGGATTCTCCAGGCAAGAACACTGGAGTGGGTTGCCATTTCCTTCTCCAACGCATGCAAGGGAAAAGTGAAAGTGAAGTCGCTCAGTCGTGTCCGACTCTTAGCGACCCCATGGACTGTAGCCTACCAGGCTCCTCCGTCCATGGGATATTCCAGGCAAGAGTACTGGAGAGGGGTGCCGTTGCCTTCTCCGGACTGCTCTATGATGGGGCAATAAACATCATGATTAAATACAGAGAAGCTAATGTTCAGTAGTAGAAGTTCATGCGTTTATTTACTGAGTACCTATTACGTATTAAACACTAATCTAAAGGCTGAGATTCAGGGGAGAACAATACAGACTTGGTCCCAATCATTACTGAGTTTACAGTCTGCACAGGGCAGAGAAGGTAGAGAAATAAAATGATAAACAAGTAAATTTTTTAAAAAGATAATTTCAAATGCTCAGTGCTCTGAAGACACTTGCAACAAAGAGTAACAGAGAGTCTGACTCCCTGTTTCAGTTTGCTGATGGCTCTCAGGCTCTACCATATTATCTTGCTCTTACATTCTACATATGGCAAGCTGGTGAGAAAGCTCAAGTGTACCTTTGGTGTTGGAAAGAAGTTCAAGCCATGGCAACCGCTCCTCAAGGGCAGGAACCCTCACCCCAGTCCCACCCCAACCACCAAATATGCAACCCCAAGCTCATCTCCTTTCCCTACTTTCTCAAGCCATTTTTGGAACAGCTTAGGCGTTCACCCTTCTCACCCTAGAAAGCACTTTATTCTAACAGTGAACTTTTCATTCCCTCCTGGTCAATGTGTGACATCGTGAGTCTTGACGTTTGAAGCAAAGTTTGGATGGAGGGCCCATCTTCCTCTGAGAAGTGATCCTATCAGAAAACAGGCAAAGCCCCAGGATTACAAGCACAGTAAGAAAAGCAACCAGGTCTCTTGAAGGTAGCCTGGGAAACTGCAATGTCACATCAGCTAGATGGTTACTAGCTGAAGTCCCCAAGCCAAGTCTTCACTCTTGCTAGCAGCAGCTGTGAAAATCTGTCTCCATCTTTGCCATCCATCATGACCATCAAGCTGAAAGCAGTTTGGTCACACCCAGTTTATTCATTTTGTTACAATGTGAGCAAAAATCTTTTGACCAATATCATTACTGATAACTGTGTCTCTTGATGGCTCAGCATGGCTTCTCCATGCTGCAAGAGGTGGGGCTGGGGTCCCAGTGGGCCAAGTCTTACCTCCTTATATCCCTAGGACACTGGGCACAGAACTTGCATATCCTAGGCACTATTGTTATGTTTTATGTGTTACAAGTATTCACATGTATGTGTGTATACAAAATTATTATAGAAATGAACTAAAGTCAATCTTAAGCTAAGAACTCTGTAATAGCTAAAGCATAAGGAGTAAAAGGAGGAAAAAGCCTGTCATAAAACATTTGGAAAATCTTCCACATATGTTCATACATCATCTCATACATCATTCCACATTTTTCAGTCATTTTGAAATCAGCAGTGTCAAACCGAGGCCTCTTGTCAAGTGGGTGGCAAAGGCATTGGAGATAATTCTGACATTCTAATAGCTTAATGAGGCACCAGATCTGTAGGAGGGTGAGTCATCATGAACCTCCCGACAGACCTGCGAGATGAGAAGAATGGCTCACCTTGGGGAGGGCAATGTGCACACTCACAGTTCTATGGGTGCATGCTGGCCGAAGGGCTGCATAAGCTTCCTCTATTGGAAGCTTGACTATGTATTTGACTATGTATTTGACGTGTATTTGACTATGCATGCTGCTGCCTTCCCTGGTCCTCACAAAGCCCTTTGACTTTAGTATCCACTGGGCAAAATACTTACTGACTTTGCTAGGACTGTGCTAAGCCTTAGGAACAATGAAGCCTACAGGGGTTTCTGCCTTAAAGAAGAAGGAAACTAATAGTAGTTCATAGACTGTTCTATGCTAGCCTCTCTGCATATCCTTTCTACACAGCACTTAGAACAACCCAGTGAGGTTTTAATATAGATTACGAATTTGTTCTAAGTCATTCGTCAAGTATATGGCAGACTCTTGATTCAAATCCTGGTCAGTTTCAACCTATACACCCAGGCTCTTTCCAGCCTATAACAACATGTTTCTTCCAGTTATGCAAATATGGTAATTAAAGGAACACCTCCCTTCCTTCCCCCAATGAACCTCTCTTTAGATTCCATCTGCACACAACTGTGACTTCAATGGGATGATGGGTTCATCCAACAAAGTAGCCCTGGTGAGTGGACCGCCCACGCCTCAGGACACATACAGTAAAGAAAGAAATTAAATACGTGGACCCCCAAGTCACACTTAACTCTGCTAGAAACAGTACAGTTTCCAGAGTGGCTGCAACATGCAGAATCAAGAATTTTATGAAAAGAAGTAAAACTAGAATACACATATCTTTACAATAAAAAGAAGGAAAATCACCTTTCATTTTCTTTCAGAAAATGCTTATGAAAGGCTTCTTTTTCTGTACAAGATAAGATTACACAAATCTTGAAATCATAGTCTGATGGTGATGCATGCATTCTCAGTTGTTCAGTTGTGTCCAACTCTTTTTGACCCCATGGACTGCAGCCCACCAGGCTCCTCTATCCATGGCATTTTCCAAGCAAGAAATACTGGAGTGGTTGCCACTTCCTCCTCCAGGGGATCTTCTCGAGATTCAGGGATTGAACTCAAGTCTGTCACATTCTCCGCCACCAGGGAAGCCCCCTGATGGTGATGCGTGCATGCATGCTAAGCCGCTTCAGTAGTGTCCAACTCTGTGACCCTATGGACTGTAGCCTACCAGACTCCTCTATCCATGGGATTCTCCTGGCCAGAATACTGGAGTGGGTTGCCAGGTCCTCCTCCAGGGGATCTTCCCAACCCAGAGATTGAACCCACATCCATCTCTTATGTCTCTTCCATTGCAGGCAGGTTCTTTACCACTAGTGCTACCTGAGAAGCCCCTGAAGGAGCTAATTAAGTAGGTAGCAGCCATCATGATGACCACATAACTTCAGCTAAAGGGAAGAAACACAAATGAAGCCAACACAAATGACGTCTACCCAAGTCTGCTACTGATACTAGCTTCTGACAGCCATGGGAAATAACTACCCGAGTCCTCCCTTAAGTCTCCCAGTTAATCCCCAAGTTTTGCCCATATTTCCATGTGTCTTTAGCCCCATAGCATTCCCATGTGACTGATGGCCCCACCTGGGATTGGGTAGCAGTCCCCCTACATCTGGACCTACCTTCTCTGAACTGGCCAGGATGATCTCAGTCTCTTTTTTACACCAAAGTCCCCCTTTACCAGATAAATTCTTTGTATACAACTTCCATCTTCTGCTCAAAAACCTTTTCATTGCCGGGCTTCCCTGGTGGCTCAGTGGTTAAGAATCCGCCTGGCAATGCAGAGGACACAGGTTTGACCCCTGGTCCAGGAAGATCCCACCTGCTGCAGAGCAACTAAGCCCGCGCGCCACAGCTATTGAGGCTGTGCTCTGAGACTGCGAGCCACAACCATGGAAGCCCACTCACCCTAGAGTCCAGGCGCTGCAAAAAGAGACCCATTGAAATGAGAAACCCGCACACCGCAACTAGAGAAGAGCCCCGCGTGCCGCAACTGGAGAGGAGCCCCCAGCTCGCCACAGCTAGAGAGGAGCCCCCAGCTCGCCACAGCTAGAGAGGAGCCCCACGCACCGCAGCTGGAGAGCAGCCCTGCGCACCACAGCTAGAGAGGACCCCCGGGCGCCGCAGCTAGAGAAAAGCCGTGCGGCAACAGAGACCCAGCAGAACCAAAAATAAATGAAAACAAATAAACAAAAACCTTTCGTTGCTCTGTATTTCCTCATGTTTCTAGTCAAACTACTCCCTTAGTTTTTCCACTCCATTGCTCTCCAAGTCCTACTGCCCTTGGCAGACTCTTGTTACAGACGTCTAGGGGTGCCATATCCACCTCTCTCTCTATCTGTCCTTAGAGTATGCACATCCTCTTCTTTCACACTGCTCTTCCTCTCAGCCAGAGCTCAGGTCAAGTCTCTCATGTTCCATTAAGCTTTCTCTTATAAGTCCAGCCCTTAACTTTTACAGGACACACAGATTGGTTCTCAGAGTTGGGTGTGTAATTGCATTACATCCTGTCCTACAGTTAATCATTGCTTCACTTGTGTTAATCTGGTGTCCCCAGTTGTTTCAGGGAAAACTAGTATGTAATCACACGTTTTATGTGTTGGAAATCTCACATGTATGTATGTGAGACACACACATGTGTGTGTGTTTACAAATATGTGAGTCTATTGTTCTTTATTTACCGTATTAACCACTTATTGTTAATCTAATTTCACACCAGATATTTGCATATTCTCATGAATGATAATTTATAGATTCAATGTCAATTTAAATATTTCTAGAGTAATTTTATCACACTTATGGATAAAACAGATTTTTAAGAAGTAGGCTAGTTGCCCTAGTAGAGAAGGAAATGGCAACCCACTCCAGTCTTCTTGCCTAGAGAATCCTGTGGACAGAGGAGCCTGGTGGGCTCCTGTCCATAGGGTCTCATAGAGTCGGAGACGACTGAAGCGACTTAGCATGCACGCATGTGTTGGAGAAGGAAATGGCAACCCATTCCAGTGTTCTTGCCTGGAGAATCCCAGGGATGGAGGAGCCTGGTGGGCTGCCATCTATGGGGTCACACAGAGTCGGACAGGACTGAAGTGACTTAGAAGCAGCAGCAGTTGCCCTAGAAATCTCAAATGAGATATGAAAACAGTGAAGTATTTTTTTTTTTAAGGTAATCTCAACAGTTTTCTCCCTTTAAATGAGATCTTAGAACAGTTGTGAATTTCCCTTCATAGATGATTCATTCATTCATTCATTCACACAACTAAATAGTTCCAGAATGCTTACTGGATGCCAGGTACTGTATCAAGTATCAAGGATGTTATTCATATCAGAACTACCTGGAGGTAGTTTCTATGAAGCCAAAAGAAAAATGCAATTTCATAGGAAAAATATGTAGACACCATCAAGATATCCCAAAGTCTGCTGCTAAGTCGCTTCAGTCATGTTTAACTTTGTGCAACCCCATAGACAGCAGCCCACCAGGCTCCCCCATCCCTGGGATTCTCCAGGCAAGAACACTGGAGTGGGTTGCCTTTTCCTTCTCCAATGCATGCAAGTGAAAAGTGAAAGTGAAGTCGCTCAGTCGTATCCGACTCTTCGTGACCCCATGGACTGCAGCCTACCAGGCTCCTCCATCCATGGGATTGTCCAGGCAAGAGTACTGGAGTGGGGTGCCATTGCCTTCTCCATCCCAAAGTCTAATGGTAGCTAAATTAGGCTGACAGACAAACTTGGTGGTCCTGACTAAAAGAAAAAAAAAAAAACATATTCCAGCTCCACCTGATTTCTACTTTAACCTCTTCCATTGACACAGATTGAGGCTGGTCAGAGCTATTTAACTGTCACAGATCTATTAGAATTTTCTGTCTCTCCCCTTTTTTTGTGTGTGTTAGGGGTTTATGATGTAGATGGCTTGGAAGATACAGATTGGAAAAGCCAGGATACTGAGCCTCCAAATTTTAGTGTGGGAAGTAAAGTTCTCCTGTGGTTAAATGAATTCTTGGAAAACCCGATGGCTTTGTTCCAAAAACGTCCTGCTGCAGTGGAGGATTATCTCACATGGGTCATTACACATCTAAGCTTTAAGCCTCAAAATGAGCATTAAATTAAAATTCCCTACACCTAGTAGGCAGAACATTGTGACACTTAAAAGATGTGGAAGTGCTAAATGAATTCTGGGCAATAATATTATTATCACTGCACACTTATTGAGTTCAACAGGGTGCTAAGTACTGTACAGACAGATAATACAAGCAGCCTATACAGAAAAAAGCAACAGCAGTCATCTTATAACCGTCTCCCATTCATCTGCTTGAGGAACAGACAGTATAACTAGACTTTTTAGAAACAGTCTCCTCTTTTCAAAATTGTCCTCAAGGTTTCCCATTCTTTTGTTTGATTGGAAAGTGGCCGATTTTCTACAGTTACCATTTATGAATGTGGCCAAGTCTCTCAAATGCAAAGTTCCCATAAGAATGCTACAGGCATTTAACTGAAGAACTTCGTTCCCTTGCAAATGGAAATTATGAGTGAAGTTTTCTGGGAAATCTTAAATAAATCAATTGTAAAATATGATATACATACCATTGTGTTTTTCACCCAACAGGGGAAATAGAAGTTTTCAAAATTAACAATATTGCTCTTTTTAACTAGCCTTCAATTTTCTGAAAAGATGCATGCATTTGAATGTCAAAAGAATTTAAAAATTAATGAGTGAAAATACTCAAAGTTGAAGCATGAAGCAAATTTCTTCTTTTTTTTTTTTTTTTTAACAAATCTAGACACAAATAGAGTAAAAGTTCAAGTACAGTATACCCAATATGTATGTGCAAGAAGCAAAAATGCATGTGGATGAGCTAGAAGAATAACTTTGCATACACAGAAACTAATTGAATTTCAGAAACCTAACCTTCTTTATTTAAATGCCAGTCCATCAGGGTTAGAAGAAAAAAAAAATTAAGCACTTTAGAGAAAATGGGTTATAAACTGTCATGGTTGAGTTTAATGTTCTGACAACTTTGAAAGTAACTATAATGCAATTTCTCAAGTTGGTAGCTAAAATAATGGAACATTTGGATGCCATTGAAATGTATGACAGTCATGGAGAGAACAGAAAAGCAGCAGGAACAATGCTTTTCTTTGCTTGTAATTCTTTGTGGTTTTGAACTCTTGCTCCAAACCTTGGTTTCGGCAGTGAAGGGCAGCTCTCTGCTCAGTGGTTCTCCTGTCATCCCTGCTCACATGAGCCCCATCTGGGCCTGCTTACCGCTTTCAGCAGCTGTCCTTTCCACCAGCTTGTCTCCTTCATCTGCTGTCAGGCCTATACCTGGACAGCTTTGGAAAGAAGTGAGTAATGTCTCATGTAAATGGGTCAGTGTTGACTCCAGCCTTGTAGGGTAGGTCTGGCCTTTGGAATTAGTATCTCCAGTTATTAACAAACATGGAGTCCAGTCCATTCTGTCCTGGGGATTGCTGTTCAGTCGCTAAGTCGTGTCCAACTCTTTGCAATCCCATGAACTGCAGCACACCAGGCTTCCCTGTCCTTCACCATCTCCCAGAGTTTGCTCAAACTCACGTCCATTGGGTCACTGATGTGATCCAACCATCTCATCCTCTGTTGTCCCCTTCTCCTGCCTTCAATCTTTCCCAGCATCAGGGTTTTTTCCAAAGAGTCGGCTCTTAACATCAGGTGGCCAAAGTACTAGAGATTCAGCTTCAGCTTTAGCCCTTCCAATAAATATTCAGGGTTGATTTCCTTTATGATTGACTGGTTTGATCTCCTTGCTGTCCAAGGGACTCTCGGGAATATTCTCCATCACCACAATTTAAAAGCATTAATTCTTCTGCATTCAGCCTTTTTTATGGTCCAACTCTCACATCAGTACATGACTACTGGAAAAACCATAACTTTGACTATGCCAACCTTTGTTGGCAAAGTGATGTCTCTGCTTTTTAATATGCTGTCTAGGTTGGTCATAGCTTTTCTTCCAAGGAGCAAGTGTCTTTTAATTTCGTGGCTGCAGTCACTGTCTGCAGTCATTTTGGAGCCCAAAATCTAAGTAACACTAATGTGACAACATGTAAGTTGAACGATAGGGAAACAAGATTCAGGTACATTTGTCTTACCAACAGGCAACGTCAGATGGCGCTTCCTTCTACTGTTTCTGGACTGGCCTTGTCACTTGTCAAATGAGTAGAGTTACATATTTATGTCATTGGAAATATCTGGGCACTGGCCTATGCAACTCAAGTTCCTCCTGGATAAGAACTGACTCATTCCTTTCTCTGTCTAACCACAATAAAGAGGAGGGGGGAAATATATTTTTTTCAATCCAATTCAGCCCATACTTACTTGGAGTCTAATAAGTATGACCTTAGTGCCAGGAGGAAAATAGAAATTGTCATTAAAGACTTTGTAATCTATGGTCTCATAACAGACACATACTCATGAGTGATATATTTCTTTCCATTTTTACCTTAAGAAGGGATATTTCATAGAAGCATATTATTTTTCTTGCCCTCCCTCACTGAAAACCACACTTCAAGGTTGTCTGAAATTGGAGTCTCTCTGGGTGCAAAGATGACTTATTCTTGGCATGCACACCAGCGTTTCCACAGTCCCTTTTATTTACCAGTGCCAAGTTGGAGCTGATATGACATGTGTAAGGGAGTCAGGGCTGCCCTTGTTCCTACTAGCTCTCCTTGTGTCCTTCGATGGGATTTTGTTTTGAAGCACCGGAAGGCATATGCCCTCTCTAAATGACATGTCAAGACTCAGACACAGTTTGGTTGGGATCCTTTCCCCCTTTTGACACCACAATTTGTCACCAGTAGAGAATGCAGATAGCCATGCCAAATGTGAATGTCGCCTGCCTGCCCACATTTGGCAAATGTTTACCCAGATCTTTACTTTGAGAGTTAAACAGCTAATCATCTAGCTGTTGTTGTTTAGTTGTTAAGTCATGTCCAAGTCTATTGCAATCCCATGGACTGTAGCCTGCCTGGCTCCTCTGTCGGTGGGATTTCCCAGGAAAGAATACTGGAGTGGGTTGCCATTTCCTTCTCCAGGGGATCCTCCCAACTCAGTGATCTAACCTGCATCTCTTGCATTGGCAGGCAGGTTCTTCATCACTGAGCCACCTAGGAAACCCTCATCATCTAATAGATGCTAAGGTACTACTTAGCATTGAAATTTTGTAATTCTGTGGGATTTATTGGCACTTTTGTGAAAAGCTGCTGCTGATATGCCATTTTGCTTTCACTGAGAAAAATGTTATAAAGGAGAACATTAATCTACAGTGGAAGAGATGAGGGTAGTTCATATTTGTGGGCAAAATGTTCAGAAGTCTAACGCTACCTATTTAGGTTACATGTTCAGGCTTCTGACATAATTTTTCAAATGACATGAATAAATATGCAGTAGTCTTTTTTTTCAAGTGTTTTAGAGATATTGATGTAAAAATTTTCTTCACTTTGTACTTCTTCCTTCAAAAAGTTAATGCTATAAGGTAGGGTTTCATAACTCCAACCAAGGGAATGCATTTTGCTTGTATTTGCATGCAGTCTGGTCAAGTGCCTGAAACAATCTGGTAAGTAATATTTGACCATGCCCAGAGTCTTGTTTTCAGTTGATCTACAGGAAGGAGGTTAAGAAAGTGACTGCTTTCAAGAAGGCACCAAACCAACACTACAAAAGTATGAATAGGAAAGCTGTGAGTCTAGGCTGTATCCATTACAGTCTTCCAGAATAAGTGATGGATGGTCCATTTCTTAAGGTCATTAAAAACCCTAACATAGATTGTCATGTATGCAATCCAAAAAAAGGGCCATATTGAATCTGAATCTTTTAATGTAAAAAATTTCCCACAATAAACTGATAAATGCAAAAAGGATGTTACAAAACTATAGGTATAGTATGATTTCAATCTTTTTGATAAATTGGATTATATGTCATTTATGAGCTTATACACATAAATGCAAAATAAAAGTTCATACAGTTTATATCCCAAAATGTAAAAAGTAATCATCATTTCATTGGAAGATTATGAATATTACATTTTTCTTCTTTTTTTGCTTATCTTTATCTCTTTTTTAAAACAAGTACATATTATATAATATTATATGTTTCTGGTGCATCATAGTTACATGTTTTTACCTATTCTGTAATTAGAAATAACTGTATTTAAAAAAAAAAACCTTACCATAGGCACTAAGTAATTTCTAAAAGAAGAGTTTTGAAAATAAACTCGAATTTTCTCCGTTTCATTGAAGTATATAGATACACGCTTTAGATCATAAGAAATTGAGTTCACTCTTTCCTACATATGGATCTTTGTGATATGACAGGAACTTTTAAATGAGTTGCTCCTGGAAGCATCATTTCTGAAGACGGGTAAATGGTTTTATGTATGTATCAAAGCACATATCATGGGTCTGTCATAGCTTTGCACAGAGAGATTTGTAATTCTTCATCCCGAAGTGGAGCAAGCATATTCCGCTCCCACTGACAGAGAGAACAAGGTCTCCTATTGTCAAAATGCTAAATAAAACCCCCCTTGTGTTCTTTAGCTGAAAGCACATCTCTAATTCCCAGACACCACAAGTCTGTCTGCCATAGCCCTGTCTCCCTGCTGGCAATGGTATAATGTGCTTTAAATTTAACTGCAGCCATTTTGACTTCCTCATCTAATGAGAAGGGGTCCAAGGCCTTTGGATGGTAATGATGGAGAGTGTAAAGGTGTATGTGCGCGTGCTAAGTCACATCAGTTGTGTCCGACTCTTTGTGACCCATGAATTGTAGCTGACTAGGCTCCTCTGCCACGGGATTCTCTAGGCAAGAACACTGGAGTGGGATGCCATGCCCCTCTCCAGGGGATCTTCCCAACCCAGGGATTGAACCTGCATCCCTTGTGTTTCCTGCGTTGGCAGGTGGGTTCTTTACCACTAGCGCCACCTGAGAAGCCTCATGTAAAGGTGAGACTTATCCAAATTTGTTAACAATGGCAAAGAGGATGCCCCCACAATGTAAAGAGAAAAAATTTAGTTATTTGGTATTTTTGATACCCAAAGTTGCTTACAAAATACTCAATTTAAGAACAACACAAGAGAAAATCAAGTCCCCTCTAAATGGAAAAAGTTGGAAGACAGTCTGCTTTTTTAGAACATGGAGTTTGATTGGTCAGAGGCTCCTGACCAGTGGGCATTTGTTTCTTAGTTTAAAAACATCTTTGTGAAGCTTCTAAAGAGGGATATTAATGAGTATCTATACATTTTTTTAAAAAATGAGCTTCTCCTATTTTATTTGAAATAGTATCCCAAGTTATCTCAACTACATATTAGCAAAGTATACCTTAGCATGGAACTGAGCCCCATGTCCAATTTTTAGATTTATCAGCATTTAAAAATGTATAGTGGCATGCCAAGAGTTATAACATGGTACCTCATGAAAAATCTACAATCTTCCTTCTGAATTATGTATTTATGACCTCCTGAGGATGATAGATTTCAGGGAGAAAAATGTGATTTAGGAACTGCTTTTTTGCTCCAAACATAAACTGGGGTTTGCAAGAGGTCTCTGTACTGACTGGGGTGCAGTGGGGTGAAGCCTTTCCCCTTTCTAAAAGTCAGCCAGCACCACAAGAAACATGCCAACCTCTTGCTTAGGCACCTACTTTTTGTGGATTTCTGTCAGTACAGATCACAGCATCCTGGGAAATACAGATTGTCTGGTTTGTGGATTACCTGGAGCTCTAAACCTTAAGTTCAACCAGCGTTTAGTGGGTGCCCATGATGTCCCAGGTATCGTCCCAGGTGCTGGGAGTATAAAGAGGGGCACTCCTCAGTTCTGGCCCCCATCCCACCGTTGGCCTTCACCAAAGAGAGGGCCAGGAAGGGGGCATTGTTTAATCTCTGGGGAAGCCCATCCTGCAGCTTGCTAACAGATCTGAGACAGCCTGAAGGACAGGCAGAGCTTGAAACCACTGAGCGCAAGGAACTGTGAGTTAAGGTATCTGTTGCTGAGCATTAGCTATGCTGTGGATGACCTCCACTGAGAATCTTTTGATTATTCACAATCAGTTTACTATTTCCACACAACTGAGGTGCTGACATCTGAATGAGACAGAAAAAAAAATTCCCATTATGTGTTTAAGTCTTAAACACATTGCATTAACAACCAAATGTAATTTAAGGCCTTAAAGTAGTTATAATTCTGGACAAGACTTGGGAGTTAGTGATGAGGCTGGGTAGGCCTAGAGAGCGTTAACCTGGAGAAATTAGCTATCTGTCCCAGACAAGTTTCAAGAATAATTATTGAGTCCCTGGATTGTTGGAAAATGTATAGCTCCACCATTTGAGCTGGGATGCCTCTGTCTCCAGCTCAGATTCTGACTTAGAAAGTCAGGGGACTGCAGATCCTCCATCAGAGCCCCGTGACCTTCTTCATAACCAGGCTGGATCCATGGTTGACTCCTGACTCTGCCTATCTTGGGAGAATGGGCTGTTGCAACTTAGATGGTCATAGTCCATTTAGTGGATGTTAGCAAATGGAAGAAGATAAATCTCTGAAACTTTGGGCTCATCTTCAAGAAAAGGAAGGAAAAAATTAATGCTCTTTTGAGTGCATACCATATGCCAAGATCTAGGTACACTTATAGATGCTATCTTGTTAAAGTACTGCAAATATATTCAACAACCATGGGCAAAACTATAAATACAATGCATAATATAATGCACTAAGTGTTCTGAATTCAGCCACAAAAAGACAGCTTCAAGAGTCAAAAGAGAAAAATTTTAAGCTTCTAATCATATGGCTAATACTTCATATGCACCATGCACATGCACCAGGCCAATCCTCAAAAAATCCTATGAAAAAGAGATTATAATTATTGTTATCTCAATTTTATAGGAAACGGAGACTAGGTAGATTAAGAAAGGTTATACAGCTAGTGCATGCCTACGCATGTCTGTTTTCAAATGCTATGCTATAAGCACCTCTCTCAAAATTTGTTTCACATGATTCCAGTTCCAGTTCAGTCGCTCAGTCATGTCCGACTCTTTGTGACCCCATGAACAGCAGCACGCTAGGCCTCCCTGTCCATCACCAACTCCCTGAATCCACCCAAACCCATGTCCATCGAGTCGGTGATGCCATCCAGCCATCTCATCCTCTGTTGTCCCCTTCTCCTCCTGCTCTCAATCTTTCCCAGCACCAGGGTCTTTTCCAATGAGTCAGCTCTTCGCATCAGGTGGCCAAAGCATTGCAGTTGCAGCTTCAACATCAGTCCTTCCAATGAACAACCAGCACTGATCTCCTTTAGGATGGACTGGTTGGATCTCCTTGCAGTCCAAGGGACTCTCAAGAGTCTTCTCCAACACCACAGTTCAAAAGCATCAGTTCTTTGGGGCTCAGCTTTCTTTATATTCCAACTCTCACATCCATACATGACTACTGGAAAAACCATAGCCTTGACTAGATGGACCTTTGTTGACAAAGTAATGTCTCTGCTTTTTAATATGCTATCTAGGTTGGTCATAACTTTCCTTCCCAGGAGTAAGCATCTTTTAATTTCATGGCTGCAATCACCACCTGCAGTGATTTTTGGAGCCCCCAAAAATAAAGTCAGCCACTGTTTCCACTGTTTCCCCATCTATTTCCCATGAAGTGATGGGACCAGATGCCATGATCTTCGTTTTCTGAATGTTGAGCTTTAAGCCAATTTTTTCACTCTCCTCTTTCACTTTCATCAAGAAGCTCTTTAGTTCTTCTTCACTTTCTGCCATACGGGTGGTGTCATCTGCATATCTGAGGTTATTGATATTTCTCCCGGCAATCTTCATTCCAGCTTGTGCTTCCTTCAGCCCAGTGTTTCTCATGATGTACTTTGCATATAAGTTAAATAAGCAGGGTGACAATACACAGCCTTGACGTACTCCTTGTCCTATTTGGAACCAGTCTGTTGTTCCATGCCCAGTTCTAACTGTTGCTTCCTGACCCGCATACAGGTTTCTCAAGAGGCAGGTCAGGTGGTCTGGTATTCCCATCTCTTTCAGAATTTTCCACAGTGTATTGTGATCCACACAAAGGCTTTGGCATAGTCAATAAAGCAGAAATAGATGTTTTTCTGGAACTCTCTTGCTTTTTCGATGATCCATCGGATGTTGGCAATTTGATCTCTGGTGCCTCTGCCTTTTCTAAAACCAGCTTGAACATCTGGAAGTTCACAGTTCACGTATTGCTGAAGCCTGGCTTGGAGAATTTTGAGCATTACTTTACTAGAGTGTGAAATGAGTGCAATTGTGCAGTAGTTTGAACATTCTTTGGCATTGCCTTTCTTTAGGACTGGAATGAAAACTGACGTTTTCTAGTCCTGTGGCCACTGCTGAGTTTTCCAGATTTGCTGACATATTGAGTACAGCACTTTCACAGTATCATCTTTTAGGATTTGAAATAGCTCAACTGGAATTCCATCACCTCCACTAGCTTTGTTTATAGTGATGCTTCCTAAGGCCCACTTGACTTCACACTCCAGGATGTCTGGCTCTAGGTGAGTGATCACACCATCGTGATTTTCTGGGTTGTGAAGGTCTTTTTTGTACAGTTCTTCTGTGTATTGTTGCCACCTCTTCTTAATATCTTCTGCTTCTGTTAGGTCCATACCATTTCTGTCCTTTATTGTGCCCATCTTTGCATGAAACATTCCCTTGTATCCCTAATTTTCTGGAAGAGATCTCTAGTCCTTCCCATTCTATTGTTTTCATCTATTTCTTTGCATTGATCACTGAGGAAGGCTTTCTTTTCTCTCCTTGCTATTCTTTGGAACTTCACA
Organism: Giraffa tippelskirchi; assembly: GCF_054371585.1. NCBI lineage: Eukaryota > Metazoa > Chordata > Mammalia > Artiodactyla > Giraffidae > Giraffa > Giraffa tippelskirchi. The sequence goes on along the minus strand of NC_137284.1, from coordinate 45,016,695 downwards.
TGATTAATTTAACATAAACTTTATTAAGAAGACTATTATAATCAGGACACTGTTGTGAGAGATGTTTTATTTCTCACTTCAGTTCAGTTCAGTCACTCAGTCATGTCCTACTCTTTGCAACCCCATAAACCGCAGCATGCTAGGCCTCCCTGTCCATCACCAACTCTTGGAGTTTACTCAAACTCTTGTCCATTGAGTCGGTGATGCCATTCAACCATCTCGTCGTCATCCCCTTCTCCTCCTGCCTTCAATCTTTCCCAGCATCAGGGTCTTTTCAAATGAGTCAGCTCTTCGCATAAGGTGGCCAAAGGATTGGAGTTTCAGCTTCAACATCAGTCTTTCCAATGAACACTCAGGACTGATCTCCATTAGAATGGACTGGTTGGATCTCCTTGCAGTCCAATGGACTCTCAAGAGTCTTCTCCAACACCACAGTTCAAAAGCATCAATTCTTTGGCGCTCAGCTTTCTTTATAGTCCAACTCTCACATCCATACATGCGGGTGTGTTTATTTCTCACTAAATAAGATTAAATAATTGTCTAAAATACATTTCCAAAATGTGAAACAACCAAATTTATAACAGGTTTTCTCAATTTTAAAGGAACTGTATTTGCTCCAACGCACAGACCTAATTTCTTTGGCTCTGAAACCTCAGACTTTTCTGACTTCTCTTCCTTACAGTCATCTGAGTCCTGCTGACAACCCTCTCAGCATCTCACTAAGCCAGTCCTGTTGCAAAATAGATGAGGTTGGTAGCCCCTGATTTGCCACAAAAGTGAGTCACTTGAAAGGTCTGAAAACAATAGCTCATTCGAATAAAGCTCTCTGCAGCATGCAGAAGGCAAGCCAGAGTAGTTTTCCTTTTTATTCATAGAGGTACTTGAGTTAAAATCTCAAGTTCTGAACCTGCTGCTGTTTCATTTTTTATTTTCTCACAGACAGACTTAAAGTGCTCAACTGGGTCATACATGGTCTTAGGTATAAGTGTGGATGCTTTCTGAAGGGCCCGATGAAATCAGACTGCATGGATCATTCTGCAGCTCACCAAGTGTGTTGCACAAATAAATCAGAAAAGCAACACAGTGGGAGAAGAGGGAAAATTAGCTGGGAAAGCCAAGGGCAGAGGGTCAATTCACCATTTCTGCACTATGGAGAAGCCAGTCTGGGCTGCCAGGCCACAGGGTTGGGAGCTCTCACGATTGTTCAGAGCCATGCAGGGAAATCCGAACCTCTTCTCTCAAAAGGGAGAAGCCATTTGTGTGATGCCAGCCTTGTGGGGTGAGAGCTGGCACCTGCCGACAGGACCCCTGCCACAGGCTTGCCCCAGAGGCTTGAAGGAAACAGCAGCACATCACTCCATGGAGAAATGAAAGCAGATTCTCAGCTCCCTGAAACCTGTGTGCCCAGCTCAACAAGCTGTAACCCCGCTGGAGCAATTAGCTGCCCGCACAACATAGAGCAGAGCGCAAAAGCCCCCTCATTTCCAGACCGAGCCACTGGCACTGGCCGGAAGGGTTTTCCCAGGTACAAGGGAACAGATCTCATTCACTGTTGCTCTACTAATCAGTGTTCAGATTTAAGAGGAAATAAATGCAACATTTCACAAACAGGTAAATTAGAGGTTGTTAGTTATAGAATTGAGGCTTCCCTGGTGGCTCAGTGGTACAGAATCTGCGTGCCAATGCAAGAGACTCAAGTTCGATCCCTGGGTCAGGAAGATCCTCTGGAGTAGGAAATGGCAACCCACTCCAGTATTCTTGCCTGGGAAATCCCAGGGGCAGGAGAGCCTGGTGAGCAACAGTCCATGGGGTTGCAGAGAGTCAGACATGACTTAGTGACGAAACAACAAGAACAATTTATGGGATCAAAGATTGCTTTTAGACAACTCTCTGAGCATATGTACATGTTTGTCTTCCGATCATGAACTTGGAGGCTAACCAGGGGCTCAGAGGAGCAAGGCTGAGAGACGGGGATCTGATGGGGGACACAGCAGATGTGATGCCCAAGCAGCTCTGTGTCATTCAAGGACCCACAGGAGCCCTCCCGGCCTCAGTTCAGACAGAGGCTGAGTGAGAAGAAAGCTCTCAGCCAAGATCCTAACCAGCTCCGCGCATGTGTGTGTGTGCTAGGTCGCTTCAGTCCTGTCCGACTCTTTGCGACCCCGTGAACTGTGGCCTGCCAGGCTCCCCTGTCCATGGCACACTCCAGGCAAGGGTACTGGAGTGGGCTGCCAACCCAACTCCTTACATGCTATCATTTTCACCCTCAACAGTCTCTCTTAAAACTCAGCCCTGAGCTCATTTCTTATTTTTTTTTATGGGTCCAAAGGGGCACATTGTGAAAAAATGTGAGGTGAAGAGATGACAAGAGATTAATTGCAGTCTACAATCCATGTGAATTACTTCCTTTGTGAGAGGATTACATATTATGAGGCAAGTAAGGAAAGAAATCTTTTTTTATATCAAATGTTGCCAAACAGGGGCTCATTGGCTTACAGAGTATTAAAAAATGGAGGTGTCAAATTTAATATGGGGAGATTTGTCCTGTAAATTTGATTTTGTTAAAAATAAGACTTTCTGATGAAACGGCCTGCTCCCATAGCTGCCACTGGCTGAGCTTCAGGGACACGTAAGAGCCACCGTAGTCCCCCTTCCATTGCCATCAGCCCACACACCGCTCCTCTGAATTACCTCCCCAGCCCTGTGGGCGTCTGGGAAACTCTGTTTTGAACATACTATCTTAGAATTAATATTTGCTTTGAAAAATATGCTTGTGTGTCTGATTCAATATTTACTCTTTGGTCAATTGGGAAAATACCACAGTCTATCAGCAGTTCACATTGATGGGGGGTTTTCATAAAAGATGGTTTTTAAGGATCCACATGAAGCTGGACCTCTCTGTAGGAACCGGAACATCACTCTTACTCCTACCTCATACACATGCGTGTGCACACACAGACACATACACTACCACCACTAATACTCCTTTTTAACTGGACTGGAGTGCCCAAGGCCCTCCCTGCCTGGCCTATTGGGGCACTGCTTAAGACATAGGAATGACACCAAGTTAGGAAAATCTACTGACGAGCAGCGAGCTTCTCCCGTGGCTCAGTGGTAAAGAATCCATCTGGAATGCAGGAGACTTGGGTTCGATCCCTGCGTTGGAAAGATTCTCTGGAGTAGGAAATGGCACCCACTCCAGTATTCTTGCCTGGGAAATCCCATGGACAGAGGAGCCTAGTGGGCTGCAGTCCATGGGGTCGCAAAAGAGTCAGACATGACTTGGGAACTAAACTGTAACACAGCTGATAAGGAAGGGTTTGTTTCTGAGTGAGAATAATTCCTGTGGGTAAAGGGATACAATATCTGGGAAAGATGGACTGGAAATCCTTCCTGAGGAGAGTGGAGGAAGCAGGCAATCAGAAAGGCAAGTGCTTCAGTCTAGGGAAGCAGGAAGAGCCTTCAGTGAAGAATTGTAACTCAGGGGTATCCCTCTCTTGTACTCTGGAGCAAGGAGTACGGAGATATTCATATTTAGATGGAGTTTATAGCCTTCTAGGCTGGAAGCATGGTTGCCCTGGTCCCTTGGTCTCTGATGGAGGTTATAGTCTTCTAGGCTGTAAGCATAGTTGCCCTGGTCCCTTGGTATCTGATGGAGGTTATAGCCTTCTAGACTGTAAGCATAGTTGCCCTGGTCCCTTGGTATCTGACAGAGGTTATAGCCTTCTAGGCTGTAAGCATAGTTGCCCTGGTCCCTTGGTATCTGATGTGTGTACACAGCCTGTGAGGTGGTGGGGTAAGAAGAGAAGGGGGTGGGGGAGAAACGTTCTGTGAGTGAAGTCTAGCTGCTGTATTAGTTATGAGGGCTGCCAATACAAAGGACTACAGGCTGGGTGTTTTGAACAACAGAAATTTATTTATTTTCTCACAATTCTGGAGGCTAGGAGTGTTACCAAACCAACCTTGAGTCTGCTCATCCGTGCACAGTAAAGCCAATCTATTGACACTGGGTGGTGTTGAAGGAAAGTACATCCTTTACTGCAGGGCACCAAGCAGGGAGAACGGGCAGCTCATGCTCAAAAGACGTGGTAATCTTTGATGGATTTCAGGGAAGAGGTGTGTGTGTGAGGCAGTGTGAGGGAGGGGCTGCAGGGTGTGTAGTCAGCTGGTGCACAGTCCTTGGACTGGCTGGCATCGAGGTGAAGTTACGAGCATCACCAACCATCTCTGTTTCTATCGTGCATCTTTACATTTCCTAATCATTGACTACTGACCCAGTCTTTGGAGACCCAAGGGAGGCCTGGGAGACTAACGCAAAACCCTTTTCCTTTGAAAGGATACAGTGGGGCTTCCCTGATATTCCAGTGGTTAAGAATCCACCTGCCAGCACAGGAAACATGGGTTGACCCCTGGTCCAGGAAGATCCCACAGCCATGGGGCAACTGAGCCCGCGTGCCCACAGGTGCTGAGCCCGCGTGCCCACAGGCACTGCGACCGTGTGCCCACAGGTACTGAGCCTGTGCTTTGGAGCCTGCTCACCACAGCCACTAAAGCCCTCACACCCTACAGCCTGCTCTCTGCAACAAGAGCAGCCACCATGGAGAGATGCCCACTGGATGCAACTAGACACAGTCCACGTGCAGCAATGAAAACCCAGGCCAACCAAAAACAAACAAATGATAAATATATAAAAATAACTTTTGAAAAAGTGCACAGGGGCTTGCATATAGTCTCAGCGCCCTCTTGTCTTTGATACTCCTCAGTGTTGTGGGGAACAAGTTCAGGAAAAGAGAGGAAACAAAGGTTTGGATGGAGAGGTTAATTGTAACCTCAGCAGAGGAGCTCAGTTCTGGGGTGATTCGGTGTCTGGAGTCTGTGGGGAAGGAGTCAGCAGGTTGGCTCCTTCTGAGGCCTCTCTCCTGGGCTTGAAGCTGGTCATTTTCTCTCTGTCTTCCCATGGTCTTCCCTGTGGATATGTCTGTGTCCAAATGTCCTCTTCTTGTAAAGACACCAGTCACACTGGATTAGGGCTTACCCTAAAGGCCTAACTTCTATGTAATTACTTCTTTAAAGACTCCAAATAGTCACGTTCTGAGGTAGTGGGGATTTGGGCCTCAACATACAAATCTTTTTTTTGTAAGTTTTTCTTTTGGCTCTCTCCTTCACACCTTCTTAACATTTATTTATTCATTTTTATCTTTGGGCCACATTGTGTGGCAAGTGGGATCTTAGCTCCCTGACCAGGGATCGAACTGGAGTCCCCGGCTTTGGAAGCATGGAGTCTCAACCACTGGACCGCTAGGGAAGCCCCTGACATAAGAATTGTAAGGGGATGCGATTTAGTCTGAAAGAGTTGGCGTACAGTCACTCTTCAGCTGGAGTCCAAGCGGCACTCGCTACAGGGACACAGCATCCTCTCAGATGGACTTTGTCCTGGAGCTGGGGCAGGGCCAGTGACAGAGTGAGCCCTGTCCAATGCGGGGCCTGCCACTCTGAGGAGCAAATAGCGGAGGGGCTGGTGAAAAGATGACCAAAGATTGTAACAGAAAACCTCCTCTTCCCCTACATTGGGGCCCTGATCCTTGAGGGGGGCACTGAGCTGACTGTTGGATAAATCTGTTATAAAATGAGAGTAGGGGAAAGATGATTTGCTTTGCCACACCGTGACACGCTGACGGGTGTGCAGGGCTGTGTATGTCCTATACACCGAGGAATACCTATACTGGACATCACTAAGGAGTGATTGTGTGACCTCAGATCTCCTCTTTTCCAGGTCTCAGTTTCTGCATCTCCGTTTCCAAACAGAAGAGAAGCAGTTGGGATGACGTGAGTGAAACACAGCCCCTCGACTCCAAGACAGAAGCTAATTGTAGCAGTTCATGAACGACTGGCAGTGTAGTCTCTGACAGAGATCAGCATGAAAGGCAAAGAAACAGACCTGCTGTGGGAAAAACATGTTAACTCCAGTAACAGGACCTTGGTGTCTAGCCCAATACCAGCCTCAGGATAAGCATTTAAAAAAGGAAGAAAACACAGAATTGAGTTTCCATTAACTTCATCAAAGTTGATAAATACGAGGAACAACTAAGACTAGTGAAGGCACAGTTCGAGAAGTAAAGAACAGGAAGAGAGAGTTCTAGGGCTCTTTTGGGAGTTCTGGAAAACAAAAGTCACAACCAGCTCTCCTTTAGAGGCCCGTGCCTGCTACAGGCGCTCTCTGCATGCACAGACACACAGCTTTTGTGATGGCCTACAGGTACTTTCTGCAAAGTTTTCTGAGAGTGGCAAAGAGCCTAATGAGAAAAACGGCCATTTCACTAGGAGTTAAATTATCAAAATATGGATGGCTTAATGGGTTGAAATAGACCTGCAACTCTTCACCACCAGAAATTACTGTCATCTCAAAAGCAGCTGCTTACCAAAGTAAGAAACCACTAAGGATGTACACTCACTAAAGAAATCAATTTGCATCCCAAAGCAAGAGGAAATGTTATAAAAACTTACCGAAGAGCAGTATTTTTTTTCCCCTCAGAAAATACAACTATAAAAAAGGATGAGAATTTCAGACAGGAAGAAAAAATAGTCACAGGAGATGCACCATACCGAGGACGATGGATGAGTATGCTAAAGAGACAGATACTAAATAATTTACATTCCTATAGATCTAGCACATTCCTCTGTAATATGTTGTGTTATTTATACTGACTGCACTATAAAATCTCACCACCTTCTCTGGCTTCTTCAAGATATACCCACAATTTCTCACCCTCTGTCTTTATGCTGGTTACTGGGCCTTGTCATCTTTTTCATTTGTGAATAAAATACTCTCTCTGCTCTCTTCTGGAGATTTTTATCAGAACCATCCACCCCTGAACAGAGGAGCATTTCAAGATCAAAAGAGAGGCAAAGTCACACTCTTAGCAAGTGAGATAAAGATTCACACATAATTAGGCCAGGACAATAGGATTATTTAAATGGCTATATCTTTTAAGAATAATCAACTGCTATAAGCTATTCAAATACTGCAACCAGTACTAAAAAAAAGACAGGGAACTGACAAGGCATTTACCGAGGACTAGGAGAGCAGGCAAGGGAAGAGGGAGGGGCGAACAGTGGTTTAAAGTGTCTGTGCAGGGGCTTCCCTGGTAGCCCAGTGGTTCCGAATTCGCCCACCAATGCAGGGGACACTGCTCTGATCCCTGGTCTGGGAAGATTCCACATGCTATGGAGCAACTGAACCTGTGCACCACGACTACTGACACCCATGCTCTCTAGAGACCCTGCTCCGCAACAAGAGAAGTCACCGCAATGAGAAGCCCATCCTCCACAACTAGAAAGTAGCCCCCACTCACTGTAACTAGATAAAGGCTGCACACAGCACCAAAGATCCAGAGCAGCCAAAAGTAATTTTTTAAATAGTGTCCCCATTATACGGGCTTCCCTGGGGGCTCAAATGGTAAACAATCTGCCTGTAATTCAGGAAATCAAGCTTAGATCGCTGGGTTAGGAAGATCCCCTGGAGAAGGGCATGGCAACCCACTCCACTATTCTTGCCTGGAGAATGCCATGGACAGGATGATGATAATAATAATAATAATAATAATCCCATGGAACCTGGTGGGTTACAGTCCATAGGGTTGCAAAGAGTCCGACACGATTGAAGCAACTTAGTATACACATTTTACAGATGACAAAATGGAGGTTCAGAGTTAATTTAATTTGGCAAAGCAGATGGAGAGAGGCAGAATACTCTGTCCTTTCTGTCTGCAAGCCTACGCGCTCTCCCCTGTGCTAATACCCACCTCTGTGATCTCATGGAGAGGGAAAAGGAAGGTGTCTTAGAGTAATCACTCATTCACACACCCTTTATTGAGAGTCCCATGGTTCCCAGGTACTGAACTAGATGCTCTGAAGAGAAAGACACATGAAACAGTTGACTGGTGCTGACAACACCGACTCCCTGCCACCGTCCCTGGAGTACACTATCTAACAGACATCATCTTCGGTACCTTTCATTTGTCATTCTGTAATTTGGAAGAACAAATCTGACTCCAGATGAGAGCTGTTTCTTTTATTTTAACCTTTGTATTCCATTGCTCTTGCTATAAGTTAAGAATGTTGCCTACAGCTTGAAATAGATAGGATAGCCCATTCCAAAGGCTCTGACCTTTAAGAGTATAACACATTCCCTTTCACATAGAGATAAATTTTCAGAACAAAGAATAACATTTGTCTTGTTGGAAGATTACAGGAACTTGTGACCTGACCTATGTGAACAGCTACAAAAACCAAGGATTCTGACACCAGGTTTGCAGCAACCAGCAACCAACCATACCCCCATCCCTTACAGTACAAAAGAAATCTCAATTCTAACTGCGGTAAAGTGAGTCTTTGGGACACTAGTCTACCGTCCTCTTATCTCTGCTGGCTTTCCAAATAAAGTCACTATTCCTTGCCCCAACCACGTGTTATCCCTTGATTCTTTGGCCTATCATGGAGGGAGCAGTATGACCTTGGCTGTTCAGTCACTCAGTTGTGTCTGACTCTTTGCGACCCCATGGACTGCAGCATGCTAGGCTTCCCAGTCCATAACCAACTCCTGGAGCTTGCTCAAACTCATGTCCATCGAGTCAGTGATGCAACTTTATATGCTCTTTACATCAACCCTCTGATAGAAACCGAGAACTCCCAGATGTTCAGGCTGGATTTAGAAAAGGCAGAACAGCCAGAAATCAAATTGCCAACATCCACTGGATCATAGAAAAAGCAAGAGAGTTCCAGAAGAACATCTACTTCTGTTTTACTAACTATGCTAAAGCCTTTGACTGTGTGGATCATGACAAACTGGAAAATTCTTCAAGAGATGGGAATACCAGACCATCTGACCTGCTTCCTGAGAAATATGTATGTAGGTCAAGAAGCAACAGTTAGAACTGGACATGGAACAATGGAGTAGTTACAAATTGGAAAAGGAGTATATCAAGGCTGTATTTGTCACCCTATTTATTTAACTTACATGCAGAGAACATCAAGCAAAATGCCAGACTGGGTGAAGCACAAGCTGGAATCAAGATTTCCGGAAGAAATATCAATAATCTCAGATATGCAGATGACACCACCTTAATGGCAGAAAGCCAAGAAGAATTAAAGAGCCTCTTGATGAAGGTGAAAGAGCAGAGTGAAAAAACTGCCTTAAAACTCAACATTCAAAAAATAAAGATCATGGCATGTGGTCTTCCATCACTTCATGGCAAATAGATGGGGAAACAACAGAAATAGTGACAGACTTGATTTTTGGAGGCTCCAAATTCACTGTGGATGATGACTGCAGTCGTAAAATTAAAAAATGCCTGCTCTTTTAATAGGAAGAAAAGCTATGACAAACCTAGACAGCATATTAAAAAGCAGAGACATCACTTTTCTGACAAAGGTCCATCTAGTCAAAGCTCTGGTTTTTTCAATAGTCATGTGTGGATGTGAGAGTTGGACTATAAAGAAAGCTGAGTGCCAAAGAATTGACGCTTTTGAACTGTGGTGTTAGAGAAGACTCTTGAGAGTCCCCTGGACTGCAAGGAGATCAAATCAGTCAATTCTAAAGGAAATCAGTCCAAACATTCATTGGAAGGACTGATGCTTAAGCAGAAGCTCCAATACTTTGGCCACATGATGCAAAGGACTGACTCATTAGAAAAGACCCTAATGCTGGGAAACATTGAAGGCGGGAGGAGAAGGGGACGACAGAGGATGAGATGGTTGTATGGCATCACTGGCTCAACAGACATGGGTTTGAGTAAACTCCGGGAGTTGGTGATAGACAGGGAGGCCTGGCGTGCTGTAGTCCATGGGATCCAAAGAGTCGGACACGACTGAGTGACTGAACTGAACTGATGGTAGAAACCACCATCCCCACTTACAGATGAAGGAAAGGGGATTCAGAAAGTGTGATAGCCTGCCTAGGCTCTGTGAGCAGTCCCCACAATAATCTCAGGACTGGCTGAATGGGTCACCCATGCTTTTCCACACCACTTCCCGTCACTATCTTGATAAATCAAGTTTCATGCCTATAAAGAGATTAAATATGGTAGGTGAAGAAAAAAAATCTATACAAGTAATTATAATATATGAACGAATTAATGTGTTTCTTTCTTTATTTCACAGCTGCCTTTTTGATAACGAGGTAAACAAGGCTAAAGTCATAGCCATTAAGCTAAAACGTTAATTCACAGTTTAGTTTATGCATCATTTTCAACTTTGTGCATCTATTTGCTGGAATTAGCCTTCTACCTCCACTACAGTCATAACTGGCTATCAAGGGATGTATATGACTTTGAATAAATGAGCTGAAAATTCCAGACTTTTGCATTTCATGGTAGGGAAAAAATATCACACCAATATTTTCACATATTTTCATATATGACTAAGAAGTAACACTTAGAACTCACTAGAGTAGTTTAAGCTGTACTTGTGAATTTTTCTATACTCCTTTGCTGCTCTTGTTTCTTTAGCAAGACCCTTCAATTCTGATAATGACAATCCCTTCTTATAGTCACAGATTTAAGGAAAATGTTCTATAAACTCCATAACCCTTACAGTGTGTGTGCATGCATGCTAAGTCACTTCAGTCATGTCCAACTCTTTGTGGACAACTGTAGCCCTCCAGGCTCCTCTGTCCATGGGATTCTCCAGGCAAGAATACTGGTGTGGGTTGCCATTTCCTTCTCCAGGGGATCTTTCAGACCCTGGGACTGAACCTGAGTCTCTTGCATTGACAGGCAGGTTCTTTATCACTAGCGCCACTTGGGAAGCCCTATAGTGTATACACAGTCAAGCTAAATGTCTGAAATTAAAGTACAGCATAGTACCAGCAGTATACAATTAAAGTGCCTTCCATAATAGGGCTAGCACACTACAAACAAATCATTAATGTCCTCCTGGTCACCTATTCAGAAGTGTATCTCCCAAGTCAGCTTCTAAACTGATCCTTTCAAGAAGAGTCCAATTTACTTGATTGGAGAGGAGAAAGATGAAACAGAGCCACAAGGTTAATATGAGTTTAAAGAGGAGCATAGGGTTACCTTGGCAATTAAAGGCTTTCTAGGAGGTTAATTACCCACAGGCCGGACTTAAAACTCACACAATGTATTGGCAGTTAAAAAAATGTGTGTACAGCAGAGAGCGGTCTTCTGCACTCTGAATGATATTATTTTATTCATTTTTCTTGCAGGGCTGAGTTAAAGCAATATTCTTTCCATGATCCAATCAGAACAAAGAAAGAAATGCCATTCAAATGGTTGCAGAAATATTATACAGAAACAAAACAATGTGACTAAGAATTTTACAATTTAGGAAGTGAAAGGAAGAGTGTTATCTGCGAGAGAGAAAGAGAAGAAGAGGAAGAGAGAGAGACAGAGAGAGGGAGACAGGCATTCAAGTGGTTTTTCACAAACTTTGGAAGAGCGTTTGCTGAAGAGCGCCTCTGATGGAGAATATGGGTATGTGGGCAGAGCTGGAGGGCGAGTAGCATAAGCCTGATGACCTTCAGGTATGCAAGCTCTACCCTGGGAACTTCAGAGAAGCCATATGCTCTCAGTTGGCTAGAACCATGATGGGATTTGTATGAGACCTTCATCCACGTCCCCATCATCTCTCACCCAGTCCTTCTGAAAGAACCCTCTTCCCCAGTCTGCCAGCTACGAAGGCCCTGCCCAGCCCCCATCTGACCCGCAGGACGTCCCATCATCTCTCCCTGCCAATCCTATCACACCCCACCCACTCTCCCTGCTTCATGGCTTGCCACAGAACTTGGGAGAAAGTTCAGAATCCTTACCACAGCCCTATTTGTGTTTTCCAGCTTGCTTTCCTACCACCTCTATAGCCTTCTAACTTTATACCCTCAATCACACTGGCTTGGTTCTGTTTCTCCAACAGACACTTGGCTTCCTGTCACCAAATGTCACCTCCTCAAAGAGGCCCTCCCAATCGCTCCACTGCATGTTGCCTACCCCCTCTTCTTTTACAGACACTGTTCTGGAGCCTTCTTTGAGCAGCCCAGAGAGCTTGTGTCTGGAGTGACAGCATTTACTCATCGCAGCATGCTTGTCCATCCTTACCACACATTCTGTATCTCTGGTACGCAGCTCAGCCCTGGAGAAATGGCTCAGCACAGTGGCTGCTGCCTCTGGCTCCTTCTGCCCTGGAGCATGCAGGTGAAGCTGAATCTTTAGGAAAGGTCAGGCATTGTGACACCATATGATAATAATTAAAACCACAACAATTTTAACTACGTCTTACTGAGCACCTGTGTTAGTCCAAAGGCCCAAAGTGTTGGGTCGGTGTTCATGTAAGTCTGTAAAGGACGGGAAACTGTTAAGGATTCCTTTGGGAGTGAATCTGAATGCCTGGAAAACACTTTTGCCTCTTTTTCCTAGAGTCACACTCTGCACCACCCCACACAGCCCCAGGACACCACCTTTCTGGGGACAAGGCAGCAAGTGATCTCAGCAGATTTCCCAGCTAATGAGACACCGTCCCTCTTCCCTGCTGGGAATTAATAGGTTCAACTATCTGAGAACACAGCCCCTCCAGGAGAGCTGGCCTTTGCTGCAGAGGAAAGAAGGCCATGAATATAATATAAGGGGCCATTATTCTGGCAAACCTACTCTAATTCTGGACCAGGTAGGTACTAGAGCCCATTAGGGTGATTTTGAAAAAAAGAATTACAATAATTATTTTTTGGCAGCCTGGAGTCTTTTATCTTTATGTGATGATAGCAATGTTTTAAAAGGGTTATCATAGTGCTGCATAATAATAATAATCCTTTATTAGGTGTAATGCTGTAAGAGTTTTAAAAATACTTTGACATAAAAGGTCAGGTTTGATCTTAATCACAATCCTTTGAGGTATATGGAGTAGCAGTTATTTGCTGCATTTCACAGTAGGGGAAACTGAGGTCCAGGGCAGCTGAATGGCTTCTAAGGGTCCAAGCTAATCATGGCAGGGAAGTCCTAGGACCCAAGGCACTGATTCCTAGTCCAGTGTTCTTTAAATAAATCATTACTGGAGAACTGACTTAAAGGAGAATATCAGAAGAGATTTGAGGTGTGTGTGTGTATGTGTGTGTGTATGTGTGTATATAGGATTGTGGATTCCAGTGAGTGGTTCCTGGGACTGACAGATCATTTTAGCAGCAAGGATACAATATAACAAAGCTCTACCTTCTAAGCATTGTCATCCACTCAGTATCAAGACTGTCACACTTAAATCACAGCATCATACATATTACCCAGGCTTCAAGCTTCCCAATAAAGAAACTTGATATGTATGGAAAGAATGTTCCAAAAGACTCTTTCACATCTATTTTCTCATCCCTTGCCTTATGTTTTTGTGTGTTTTTCTCCAGAAATAATGCTCTTACAGTTTATATTGCTGCTTCTGTCTTAATGAATTATAGGAGTATATTTTGTGGTTTCAGAAATAGTCCTCTCTGGCTGTGAATCAGCCAGCAGCTTTCTCTTCCTCAGTCTCTCCCAAGAAAAGAAATGAGGAGCCTAGCAGTACCCTTCTTCACAAAGAGCATGCTTCACGCTAACTGCTGAACTTTGGCACGCTCTCTCTCTCTCTTTTTATCTCTGAGGCTGTGGTGGCTTACAAGGTTCTGCTCCTGAACTTTCTTTTCTGATTATTGACAAAGGGGCCCAAAGTCAAGGCAGAGAGGTCAATACATCTGCTTGCTTTCAGGAAGGGCAAAAGTCCCACCATCCACATAGGAGTGCATCACTGGAAGGCACCAGAAATCTCCAGCTTCAGAACTAGCCAGTCCAAGAGAAAGAGTTTCATTTTGCAACCCACTGTTAACACACATTCACGCTCCAGTTCACGTGGAAGGTTAAAGTAGTTGAGGGAAAGTCAGTTTTAATGAATATTGGCTCCCTCTATGCGCTTACCTCCAGAAAATGCTCTGCCTGCTGTTCTCGATCCAATTTCCTTGAAGTTGTTGTAATCAGACCTGTGTAGAAATGAGAATATTTGACTTGTAAATATCTGGGGCAAGCAGCTTACTGAGTGTGGCAAGCAAGTCCAGTTAAAGGAAAAGCAAAAGCAATGGGGAACAGTATAACTCACGAGTCCTCAGCAACAGTCAGATGGTCTCAGAATTACCCTTCAAACAAAATAAAATTGACAAAGAAAACCCGAAAAATTTGTTTCTGGGTTCTGCTTTCCACTGTTGAGGTATCTTAATCACTTTGGAGATGTAGAACCTCACTAAGGAACAATTGTTTTTCTGGTAATGAGGAATTTCAATGATTAATTTGCATATGACTGAAATTCTGCCATAGAAACCTCATTGAAGATTTTAGAGTTCTTGAACAATTAATAGATTGCTGATTAGATTCAGGCTATGAAACAGAACTTTCTTATTTAACTTTTTTACGCCTATATAATTTTTTGGTTATACTGACGAGGGTTATTTTTGCAATAACTACTTGTACACATAATTATTTCAAATTTACTCATATATGAAAGATCTCATGCTATAGCTTTATCTCTTTGTTTTATTTGCTTGAGTCTTTACACAAAACAAGTTCTACATTGGAAATAACTATCTTTCCTATGAATGGCATTTCTCATCCCTTTGAGAAATGAATCATCCCTTTGAGCAGAGAGACAAAGAAAAGGGAAGGAGAAGACAAAACTTTCAAGGCCATCCAATTTGTCTTTTGCAGATTTTATCATGATTATTCTTAAATGGCAATTAGGAGGTCAAATTTACATTCCATTTCTTGATTCCACATTGTCCCTGAAAATAAGACCCTCTGATTGGGCTGCTAACTTATGCTGATCAATGAGAGAACTGAAAAGCTCACTCTCAGTGCTGGTGAAGTACATGAAATATGGAAAAGGTATTTCATCAAAATCTGCTGAGGCGTTCACGTTTTTATTTTCCAGTAGTGGATGCAGTACATGATTTTAGAGAAAGCCAATAGAGAGACTACAAGAGGTTAAATGGCTCCCCATGGCCTTGAAAATAAAATCCAACTGGAAGTAACATGGCTGTTAGGGTTAGGGTTAGGAAGATTTGACTTCCAGTAGGACTTGAGCCTCATTATATGCTCATTGTAACATATTAGCATGCTAAATGACACACCCACAGCCTCATGACAGTCGCAAGACTGACCATAAAAGGCCAAAAAGTGGGCAGTGGCCCAGTTGCGGAAATCCCCGCCAGATTGTTGGAATAATCTTCCCACTTGTTAGCCCATGAAACTACTTGGCCTGTAAAAACTAACCACTGCACATTTCGAGGTCTCTCCTGCCTTCTGAGATGGACTGCCTTCTCTCTGCGGACTGTGTCTCTCTCTACGTAAACCTGCTTTCTCACTGAGTTCTTGAGCCAGAGTCCCCTTGCCTGCCTGCTTGTATCCTTCACAAACATCCTGCATTAATAATTAAATCTACTTCTTACTTACTACTTTGTCTCTTGCTGAATTCCTTCTGCACTGAGACATAAAGAACCTGAACTTTAGTTAAGTCCAGACACCACATGAGTGGTTTTAATGAAAAGACAGCGGGTTCAATTTCCAGTCTGAGGTTCGACAGGGTTCAGGTCTCATGAGGCGTGACTAGATTTGTGCTCCAATCTGAGGGGTGTGGTTTGAACCCCACTCACTCTACTCTCATCTGTCCACATCCCCCTGGGAGGGAAACCCAGGCTCCTCTTGCACCAAGGATCTGCCTTTCCATGAAAGTTTCCTGGAATGTGCCCCCACCTTTCTGCTTCATCCACAGATTCTTCAAACTTAGCTCAGGTGTTAGAGGTGACCCTCTCTCCCAGGGTTAGGGGTCTGATAAATACTACCAGAACAAGTATACTCCACCACACTATCATTCTTGGCCTTTTACTACACTTCTTTGCTCACATGTCTGTATTTTCCCACCAGACAGACCGACAGAGTGACTCCATGGGAAAGACCTGCCTTCTGATTAGAAGCCCTGGTGTCCACCTAAGCACCTGGCCTAAAACAAAACTGGAAACTCATTAACAATGAGTTGACAAAAGCTGATATGGAAAAGAGAGTTCACTCATATTCTGATCTTCAGTGTTGCTACAGACAGGCTTAGAACGTGGTTGTTTAGGAGGCACTGTTTCAGGTGTGGGAAGAGCATCTATGGGTGGGGAGGGGGTGTGTGTGTATTCAGTGTTCAGTTAAAGCTATTTTCTGAGTTCCTCTATGTGAATGGTGCAGTGCTAGGCACTTCTGCATATAAAAACGAGTTACTGTCAGAGATGATGGGGAAAGACTGCTATCAAGAGTTTCAAGGTAGGGGGCTTCCCTGCTGGTCCAGTGGCTACAACTCTATGCTCTAAATGCAGGGGGCCTGGGGTTCAATCCCTGATCACAGAACTAGATCCCACATGCTGCATCATAGGGTTCCGCATGCTGCAGCTCACAGATCCTGCATGCTGCAACGGAGACTGAAGACCCCACATGCTATAAAGACCTGGCATAGCCAAAGAAACAGAGAAGTAGACAGATTTAAAAAAAAGAAACTTCCAGGGAGAGAATCAGTAACTTCCCTTCCTTAGCTGCCCATCAGAACCTCCTGGGAAACTCAACACACACGGATTTATCCCCCCCTCTCCATCCCTCATTAACTGCCTTTGAATCTCTTGGGATGATGCCCTGAGGTGGTGCTCTGATTCTAGGAGAAGGCTCTCTGCAATGCCATTATCCTTTGTTGAATTTCATGACGACCTTTTATTGACATGAGCTTTTCTGCCCATCCAAGAATGAAATACACTGAGTAGCTTTAGCATCTGGATAAGACCTTGGGCTCACTGTATGTGTGTGTGTGTGTGTGTGTGTGTGTGTGTGTGATGGGTGAGCAAAGGGGAGATGGAGATGTGTGAATGCACTGGTGGGTGAGGTGATCAAGGAGGAACAGAGAGGAGCCTGCTCTGAGTCATACTGACTCAGGCTCAGTGTGGTCACACCATTGAGTGCCTAACACACAAATCTGACACCTTTACTTTCAGGTCAGGCTGTTCCACAAGCTCATTTGTCACAGAAGCTCTTTCTAAGTGAGAAGTAACTGTGTTCTTGAAAGGGGTCAGGAGGCTTTTGCAGACCTCACCCCCTCATCAGGGAGCATCCTCTGTGAGAAGTCACAGTGGGAATGAGAAATGCTTGTTTTATGGAGGCTATAAATGGGTGAGCAGGCTGACAGCCTCTGTTCCTGTTCTCCTGCCACTCTCTAGACACAGAAGCCTAGCAGCCCTTTCCCCTCTGCCCCCCTGTGGGCTCCTGTGTCATTCCGGGTCCTCCTCGTCCACGTCGTGCAGTCACGGCCCACTGCGGTGACGGAGCTCTGGAAGGAGGTCAGCTTCCCCTCCCAACTCTCCCGAGGGGAATTCCTGAGGAAAGCCCCTTCTCTTCACAGCGTCCATGTGCAGGTGGGGGGCAGGTGGCTCCCTCCCATCTGCCTTCCTTCCCCAGGGTGTGCATTTCACTTACTTATCAGTCAACAGAGAAGACGGGCTTCCTGAAAAGTCTGAGAAAAACACACGTGACAATGAACCCGGAGCTATGAGAAAGACAAAGAGTTTCCGTTCCTGAAGGAAAAGGCAAGGAAACCTCTGCAGGTCTCAGTTCTCTGGGTTTCCATCACCTTTGTTTTCACAGATCTAAAGTAAAACATAGGAAAAAAATCTAAGTCAAAGTGAAAATCAGGACTTCCCTGGTGGCCCAGTAGTAAAGAATCCACATGCCAATGCAGAGGCCATGCGTTCGATCCCTGCTCTGGGAAGATTCCACAGGGCAACTGGGCCCCTATGCCATGAGTACTGAAGCCCGGGCACGAGAGTCCACGCTCTGCAGCAAGAGAAACCACGCGGTGAGCAGCCCGCCGCCCGCGACAAAAAGCAGCCCACCGGCCGCAACCAGGGAAGGTCCAAGCTCAGCAGAAAGGTCCAGCGCAGCCAAAAATGAATCAATCAATTTTAAAAAGTGAAACAGCACAAGAGAAGACTCTACACATGCACATCACCAGATGGTCGACACTGAAATCAGACTGATTATATTCTTTGCAGCCAAAGATGGAGAAGCTCTATACAGTCAGCAAAAACAAGACCGGAAGCTGACTGTGGCTCAGATCATGAACTCCTTATTGCCAAATTCAGACTTAAACTGAAGAAAGTGGAGAAAACCACTAGGCCATTCAGATATGACCTAAATCAAATCCCTTATGACTACACAGTAGAAGTGAGAAATAGATTTCAAGGACTAGATCTGATAGACAGAATGCCTGATGAACTATGGATGGAGGTTCATGACATTGTACAGGAGACAGGAATCCAGACCATCCCCAAGAAAAAGAAATGCAAAAAAGCAAAATGGCTGTCTGAGGAGGCCTTAGAAATAGCTATGAAAAGACGGGAAGCAAAAAGCAAAGGAGAAAAAGAAAGATATACCCATTTGAATGCAGAGTTCCAAAGAATAGCAAGAGGGATAAGAAAGCCTTCCTCAGCGATCAGTGCAGAGAAACAGAGGAAAACAATAGAATAGGAAACACTAGAGATCTTTTCAAGAAAATTAGAGATACCAAGGGAACGTTTCATGCAAAGAGGGGCTCAATAAAGGACAGAAATGGTAGGGACCTAACAGAAGCAAAGCCTCCTGACCCCTTTGCAAGAATACACAGAAGAATTGTACAAAAAACTTCTTCACAACCCAGACAACCACGGTGGTGTGATCACTCACCTAGAACCAGACATTCTGGAATGTGAAGTCAAGTGGGCCTTAGGAAGCATCACTACAAACAAAGCTAGTGGAGGTGATGGAATTCCAGTTGAGCTATTTCAAATCCTGAAAGATGATGCTGTGAAAGTGCTACACTCAATATGAGAGCAAATCTGGAAAACTCAGCAGTGGCCACAGGACTGGAAAAGGTCAGTTTTCATTCCAATCCCAAAGAAAGGCAATGACAAAGAATGCTCAAAATACTGCACAATTGTACTCATCTCACATGCTAGTAAAGTAATGTGCAAAATTCTCCAAGCCAGGCTTCAGCCATATGTGAACCATGAACTTCCAGATGTTCAAGCTGGTTTTAGAAAAGGCAGAGGAATCAGAGATCAAGTTGCCAACATCCGATGGATCATCGAAAAAGCAAGAGAGTACCAGAAAAACATCTATTTCTGCTTTATTGACTATGCCAAAGCCTTTGATTGTGTGGATCACAATAAACTGTGGAAAATTCTGAAAGAGATGGGAATACCAGACCACCTGACCTGTCTCTTGAGAAACACGTATGCAGGTCAGGAAGCAATACTTAGATCTGGACATGGAACAACAGACTGGTTCCAAATAGGAAAAGGAGTACATCAAGGTTGTATATTGTCACCCTTTTTATTTAACTTATATGTAGAGTACATCATGAGAAACGCTGGGCTGGATGAAGCACAAGCTGAAATCAAGATTGCCGGGAGAAATATCAATAACCACAGATATGCAGATGACACCACCATTATGGCAGAAAGTGAAGAAGAACTAAAGAGCTTCTTGATGAAAGTAAAAGAGGAGAGTGAAAAAACTGGCTTAAAGCTCAACATTCAGAAAACTAAGATCACAGCATCCAGTCCCATCACTTCATGGGAAATAGATGGGGAAACAGTGGAAACAGTGGCTGACTTTATTTTTCTGGGCTCCAAAATCACTGCTGATGGTGACTGCAGCCATGAAATTAAAAGATGCTTACTCCTTGGAAGGAAAGTTATGACCAACCTAGACAGCATATTAAAAAGCAGAGACATTACTTTGCCAACAAAGGTCCGTCTAGTCAAGGCTATGGTTTTTCCAGCAGTCATGTATGGATGTGAGAGTTGAACTATAAAGAAAGCTGAGTGCCAAAGAATTGATGCTTTTGAACTGTGGTGCTGGAGAAGACTCTGGAGAGTCCCTTGGGCTGCAAGAAGATCAAACCAGTCCATCCTAAAGGAGATCAGTGCTGGGTGTTCATTGGAAGGACTGATGTTGAAGCTGAAACGCCAAAACTTTGGCCACCTGATGTGAAGATCTGACTCATTGGAAAAGACCCTGATGCTGGGAAAGATTGGGGGCGGGAGGAGAAGGGGATGACAGAGGATGAGTTGGCTGGATGGCATCATCGACTCGATGGACATGGGTTTGGGTGGACTCAGGGAGTTGGTGATGGACAGGGAGGCCTGGTATGCTGCGGTTCATGGGGTCGCAGAGAGTCGGATATGTCTGAGCGACTGAACTGACTGAAAAAGTGAAAATTAGTAGGAAATGGGACGAAGCGTGGTGAGGGACAGAGAGTGACTTCTAAGGGGTAGAAAGTTTCTTTTGGAGCTGATGAAAATGCTGTAAAATTACAGATTATGGTGATGGCTGCACAGTGCCCCTAAGTATTCTGAAAGCCAGTGAATTGTATCCTTTAAATGGGTGATTGTCATTGTACATAAATTATGTATCAGGAAAGCTGTTTAAAAATCTGCAGGAGATCATAAACTCTGCCTTTTAGATTTTAACAAGTTGTTCCGTTTTGGAGGAGACAGATCTTTAAAAATCCTTAAATGATTGAATGACTATATTTCACTATATTTTTTAAGATTGAATGAATGAGCGAGTTAGTCTACGAATCTGGTAGGAAGAAGGATTGGAATGAATAGATCCATCAGGTTTGTCCATGGGGAATCTGGAACTTAAATACAATGAAAAGAACATTTTCGGTTAAAGTCACAATTGGTGGTAATTTGCACTGAAAATAAACCTTGTTTTCAAGACAGGGTCAACTAAACCAAGGAGGGGAAAAAGATTTCTTCTCTCTAAAGGTGCATACTTAGGATGAGCCATGGAGCTTCAGCAGCACACTGTGTTTTGCAGTCACACAGGAATGAGGTGGACCATCTCTCACAGATCAGAGGAATTAGACAAAATTGCCAAAGCTGCATCTTCCTTTCTAACAGCTTTGTTGTAGCTGAATGTAGTTGGGCCTTAGAACAGGGCAGAGACTGAAACAGAGCAATTCCCTCTTCAACTGCTCTGATTCATCACTGTGGAAGGCACCCTCATTGTGTAATCTCTGCAAGAGAGAGGCATGTACATCACACATGTAACTGTAGACCCATTGGGCGCAGTAAATTGGGGACTGACATGATGAAATTGAATTTCAAAGATAAATCATAGGCAAGCTTTTGAAAGTGGTTTGGAGATATAAACAAACACATCATTTGATATAATTACATATGCAAACCTCCAATTTAGGAGGGGATTACGCCAGTCCTAAGTAAATGATACTAAGTAAAGAGAAAGGGAGAGCATATGGTTGGAACCATGCAATTACTATAAAAGAACTGCTTTTGACTTTTTTTTTGTTGTGGAAATGGGGGAATCTAACAACCTTTCTGAGAAATAGTCTTAGCATGAAAATGGGGCTGCCTGTTCAGAAAAGAACTCAAAATGTTCTAAGTAGTTATGGTCAGAGAAGTGATCCTTAAAAGGATGACATCTTTTCCCTGCTTTTCCTCCCTGTGGGTGTCCTGGGTCGCAGCTGTGTAATCTAGTGCCATGACATTGACATTTTCTTTAAGTGCTACTTGAAGCCGTGTAGGTCTTTGCTCAGCATAATTTTCCAGAACTGTTGGAAGCTGAGATTGGTATTACAAGTACAACCGGAATAACAGCCCTGTGAGCTACAATTAGTGTTTACTCTCTTTTTCCATATTCCATTTACTCTTCTTACCATGTCTCCATGCCTACCCCAACTATCTGGTAAACCCTCTCATCATCCTTCCAGAAAGTTCAACTGTCACCTTCTCTGCAAAGCATTTTCTGACCTTCCCTCCTCCAGCATGCTGCATATAACTCATCTTTTGTCTGGACCTCTCTCTAGACCCCAGTTGTAGGAAGGCTTTGTTTGGGTGGGTCACCAGCTGAGCTCAGGAACCTAGATCAGAGCCACTATGTTTGTTGAATATAAAAAAAAACTACTAGTAAACCAGCATATGACCCAGCAATCCCACTCCTGGGCATATACCCTGAGGGAAACAAAACTGGAAAAGACACATGTATCCCAGTGTTCACTGCAGCACTACTTACAATAGCTAGAACATGGAAGCAACCTAGATGTCCACCGACAGATGAATGGATAAATAAATTTTGGTACATATGCAGCTGCTGCTAAATCGCTTCAGTTGTGTCCGACTCTGTGCGACCCCATAGACGGCAGCCCACCAGGCTCCCCCGTCCCTGGGATTCTCCGGGCAAGAACACTGGAGTGGGTTGCCATTTCTTTCTCCAATGTATGCATGCATGCTAAGTTGCCTCAGTCGTGTCCAACTCTGTGCAACCCTATGGACAGCAGTCCACCAGGCTCCTCCATCCACAGGATTCTCTAGGCAAGAATACTGGAGTGGGTTGCCGTACACAATGGAATATTACTCAGCCATAAAAAGGAACACATTTGAGTCAGTTCTAATGAGGTGGATGAAGCTAGAGCCTATTATATAGAGTGAAGTAAGTCAGAAAGAGAAAGATAAATTTTGTATACTAATGCATATATACAGAATCTAGAAAAATGGTACTGAAGAATTTATTTGCAGGGCAGCAATAGAGAAACAGACATATGTAATAGACTTACGGACAGTGGGAGAGAGGAGGTGAGGGTGAGATGTATGGAAAAAGTAAAATGGAAACTTACATTACCATATGTAAAATAGATAGCCAACGTGAACTGGCTGTATGGCTCAGGAAACTCAAACAGAGGCTCTGTATCATCCTAGAGGGGTGGGGTGGGGAGGGAGATGGGAGTGAGGTTCAAAAGGGAGGGGATACATGTATACTTATGACTGATTCATGTTGAGGTTTGACAGAAAACAAAAAAATTCTGTAAAGCAATTATCCTTCAATTGAAAAATAAATTAATTAAAATAAATACTACTAGTATAGGAGGTCTTCCCAGGTGGCTCAGATGGTGAATCTGCCTGCAATGCAGGAGACCCGGGTTCAATCCCTGGGTCAGGAAGAACCCCTGGAGAAGGGAATGGCAACCCACTGGAGTATTCTTGCCTGGAGAATTCCGTGGACAGAGGAGCCTGGTGAGCTATAGTCCATGGAGTCGTAAAGAGCTGGACACGACTGAGCAACTAACACACACACACACACACACACATACAGTATAGAAACCAATATTTGCCTCTAATTTTTTTGTTAAACAATCTGTCTTCCCTAACAGGATATAAGCAAAAGGTAGTTAATAGATCTTATTTATCCTGTGTGTCTGACATTTAATATAGAACCTGGTACATTGAAGGTATCAAGCAAAACTTGTTTGAATGAGGGTAACATGGATACAGTCCCCCAGGACTCTCAATATTGCCTTATACATAGTGGTCACATAGCTCCTAAACATAGAAGTAAGGTTATCTGAATGCTTTCTTCCATTCTTTGAATAATTTTAATGTTTTCCCAATTTTTGGACACTTTCTTCCATGCTGATAGTTGGAGGTCATTAAAACCATTCCTGATAGACTTTATTTATTCTATTTTTCAGCAGTTGGTTAAAGATTTTTAATGTTTAACGTTAGACACAGCATCTATGTGTTCATCCCATAGTCCTCCCATATCCTAGTTTCTAACTAATTCTCGGAGAAAGGTAGGTAAATGATAATACAATAGTGTCCAACATTTATTGAGTAATATGTGCCAACCGCTAGCACTAAACAGCTTGCATACATGATCTCATTTAAACTAACCAGAGTTCTGAGGGATAGAAACTATTTTGCCTCTGGAAATTGAGGAAGAAATGGAGAAATAATTTGCCCAAGGTCAGCCAAGATGGAGCCATGACTTGAACCCAGGGACTCTACCTCTGAAGCTTCTGCACTGTCTTCTTAGCAGACGAGAATGCAGAGCTGTGGCAAAGCCACCCACCCAGGAACCAGGAGACCTGCAACCCAGTTTCAGCACTGCCAGTGACCGGTTATGAGATTAGAGCAGTCATATCTTTTTTTTCTTCCTCCTCTAGAACTGTTTCCTCATCTAGCAATGTCCTAAAGTCTCTTTTCAATGTGAAGAGTCTACAGTAATACAGAAATATTAAAAAGCAATCATTCTTCCTTTCCTGCTCCCTCATTGGACCCCACTTTCTCCTTGATGAAACTGAGTCCAGCTGTGCAGGACATGGGAAGGCCACCCAGGTACGAGCAAGAGGGGTTGTGTTCTGGTTTTGATTTATTCACAAAATTAACATTCTTAATACCCACATGTATATTTCTCAAAAGGAGCAAAGTAAAAACATCAGTTATCTATGAATGCATGTTTTTAAGTAGGGGGAAAAAAAACTAGTTATTTTCATGTTTGCTGTCTCTTCTACAAAATTCTAACTTCTAGAAACAGAGAACAAACCTGACTCCATATTGGATCTATGCCTTTAGCTCCAGGGCTCTGCACCTTTGTAAAAGAATGTTGCCTACAACCTGAAATATACCTGATAGTCCATTCTCAAGGCTTTGACTCTTAAAGATATAACACTTTTACATTCATCTAGAGATTAATACATTGCATAAAAGAAAATAACAATTGTCTTGTTGGAGGTTTATAAGAACATTGTGACTAGACCTCTGTGGACAGGTACAAGAGCAAAGAATTCCAGCACCAAGTAGTTTACACCAACCAGCCACACCCCTTCCTCTTTTAAAATAAACACAATTTCTAACTCAGGTAAAATAGTAGTTTGGGACATTAGTCCACCATCTTCTGACTCGGCTGGCTATCCAAATAAAGTCACCATTCTTTGTTGCAACAGCTCATCTTTTGATTTACTGGTCTGTCCTGCATTGAGCAGTAAGAACTTGGACTCTGATAGAAACTATTTCTACATCTCATTTCAGCCCATTAGAAAGCCTTATTCCCTGTAGTATTTACACATAGACCTAAGACTATTCACTGAATTTGGAGAGACCGAAAGGGACCCAGTAAATGCAAATTTCAGTATTGTAGAAAAATATTAAAGTTGAAGTGAAGACATGCATTAGGTTTGCTTAAAAAAGACTAAATGATGTGTGTTTGGACCATATGATGTTTCTTTGAAAAGAAAAGAATAACCAGAAAGACAAAAGCATATACCACACCAGTTGGGAAGGAGGTTAACAGAAGGATTCTGGGAACCGGTCCCATCAGGCTTTTTTCTTAAGTAGGAGTTGTTTTATCTGATATAAGATTTGGAGTTACTCAATTAGGTGCACAGCGCCGATATTAAATTTCCGTCAGAAAATCTGATAGGGAAAATCACCGGTGGCGCTTTAAGCCTGCAACTTGGATGTTTCTTTATAAATAGTGATTTCCAAAAATGCCAATAGAAGTTTTAAACTGCATACGTGAGAGTGTATCTTAAACCTAAATATGAAGACCCTGCGTGTTCATAGCTGTTGGTTTTCTGTCACAGGTAAGTTTCACTTGTTTTTCTTTGCAAGCCAATGGATAGCATTTCCCAATTCTGCCTTGAAAAGTGAAAATTAAAGTGAAAATCACTCAGTTGTGTCTGACTCTTCATGAGCCCATGGACTACCCAGTCCATGGAATTCTCCAGGCCAGAATACTGGAGAGGGTAGCCTTTCCCTTCTCCAGGGGATCTTCCCAACCAAGGGATTGAACCCAGGTCTCCTGCATTGCAGGCGGATTCTTTACCAGCTGAGCCACAAGGGAAGCCTAAGAACACTGGAGTGGGGAGCAGGGAAATAGAGGGCAGTGCTCTTCTGCCAGAAACACTTCCCCCTTTGGATCCCATAGCTGCCACAGGTAGCAAAGGGGGAAAGCCAGCTTGTGAAGGAAAGTGTTGATGCTGGTACATACCTTGCACCTCCATCAGCCTTAGATGGCAGATGGACTTGTCTGCAGCCTGGAGGGAGAGTTCTGAGATTCAAGCAAACCCTGTTCCCTCTCTGTACCACTCATTACAGACAAAATCGATTAGGGGATCTGGGTCAAGGCAACTTGTCATCATGGTGAAAGATAAGATAGTAGCTAACAAGGGAGGAGTAAAGTTGAGGCTGTACGGTGAAGAATATTTCCAAAGGCTGCCTCCTCTGAATAATTCTTAGACCAGGTGGTCCTGGCACATATACCCACATATACATACACGTGTACACACACATATACTTAGGACCAATGGACATGAGTTTGGGTGAACTCCAGGAGTTGATGATGGACAGGAAGGCCTGGCGTGCTGCGGTTCATGGGGTCACAAGGAGTTGGACATGACTGAGCGACTGAACTAAATTGAGCTGAGAGATGCTGTATATGAGTCCCATTTTGTCAGAATACCTGGATACTTACCAGTCCCATCTGTCCATTCCTCAGTTCCTCGCCTAATTACCATTCCTCATGGCTCTTTCCCTCCAGGGCTCACACAGCCCTTTGGCTCAGCCTCATGATTCAGCCTAGATGAAGAAGCATTTATGCACCTGAGGAAGTCTCTAGGTGATTTAGCTAAACCTTGAATGCCATGTTGGCTTTCTTCAAAGAAATTAAGCTGCAGATGGTGAACCAATATTAGGGATGTTGCATGAAATGATGCCATTTTAGGTGCCATTAACACGCCTCTGACGTGTGTGCTCAGATGTGCAATATGGTGCCCGCCACCCCTTTCTCTTTCTGCCAAAATATTTTCTTTTGCAGAATTCTGAATATTGGATGATCAAAATAAGGAAGTGACTGGCAATCTAAATTACATTATATGGATGGGTTTTAAAGATTATCTAGCCTGAGAGGCATCATGTACCATCAAGTAACCAGTACTCAGGCTCTGGCATCAGACTGCCTTGCTTCACAACTCAATACCAGCCCAAGGCAGCTTTCTGATTTTTAACAAGTTATTTAGCTTCTTTAAGTAAAATGAGACTTATTAAATTAAATGCTGTGTTGTGCTTAGTCACTCAGTTGTGTCTGACTCTTTGTGACCCCATGGACTGTAGCCCACCAGGCTCCACCATCCATGGGATTCTCCAGACAAGAGTACTGGAGTGGGTTGCCATGCCCTAATAGTTAATTTAAAATGCTTTGCTCAGTTCCAGGCACATTTGTTGTCGATCAGTCACTCAGTCGTGTCTGACTCTTTGTGACCGCATGGACTGCAGCACGCCAGGCTTTCCTGTCCTTCACCATCTCCCGGAGTTTACTCAGACTCATGTCCACCGAGTCAGTGATGCCATTCAACTATCTTATCCTCTGTCATCCCCTTCTCCTCCCACCCTCAGTCTGTCCCAGTATCAGGGTCTTTTCCAGTGAGTCAGTTCTTTACATCAGGTAGGCAAAGTATTGGAGCTTCAGCTTCAGCATCAGTCCTTCCAATGAATATTCAGGGTTTATTTATTTTAGGATTGACTGCTTTGATCTTCTTGCTGTCCAGGGGACTCTCAAGAGTCTTCTCCAGCACCACAGTTCGAAAGCATCAATTCTTCGGCGCTCAGCCTTCTTTATGGTCCAACTCTCACTTCTGTATATGACTACTGGAAAAATCCTTGCTTTGACTAGATGGACCTTTGTTGGCAAAGTGATGTCTCTGTTTTTTAATACTCTGTCTAGGTTTGTCATTCTTCCAAGGAGCATGCGACTTTTAATTTTAAGACTTCAGTTACCGTCCTCAGTAACTTTGGAGCTCAAGAAAATAAAGTCTGTCACTGTTTTCATTTTTTCCCCATCTATTTGCCAAGAAGTGATGGGACTGGTTGCCATGATCTTAGTTTTTTGAATGCTGAGTTTTAAGTTAATCCTGGCACATTAAATGCTTAAAAATGTTACTCTTATTATTAGCTCCAAGAATAATCCTTGGGGTATCATATGTGTCCAATGGTCTAATATTGCTTCCTGGCCATCGTGATATACCCCTCACTAGAGTCTAAATATTGGGGCAACAAAAACTGTAAAATTTCTATTTCTTACCCTATCATCTGATAGAGAAACTGATCCTTGCACTTTCAATATTAACAACTTGTTCAAAGACTTATTCATAAAAAATCCTTCATCTAAGCATTGTTAAATTTTATTGAGAGGAAAGTGAATAGCTTTACTACTCAAAGTGTGGCATGGCTGAGCAGCATCAGCGCCACCTGGGAGCTAAGTTAGAAATGCACAGATGCAGGCCCTCCCAGACCGGGAAGTACCTCATACTGAATTCTGAGGAGCTTGACTCTAGAATCACATGCAGAACATTAAAAAATACTGATGCCAGGGTCCCATATCCACACATTCTGGATTATTTAGTATGGGTAGAGGCCTAGGGATTTTTAATATGCTCCAGATGATTGCAATAGTCAGCCAGAGGTGAATATCACTGTATATACAGATGTTCTCAAGGGGTATTGCTAAAGTGAAAGTGTCAGTCATTCAGTTGTGTTCGACTCTTTGTGACCCATGGACTGTAGCCCACCAGGCTCTTCTGTCCAGGAGATTCTCCAGGCAAGAGTACTGGAGTGGGCTGCCATTTCCTTCTCCAGGGAACCTTCCCAACTGAGGGATCAAACCTCCATCTTCCATATTGCAGGCAGACTCTTTACCATCTGAGCTACCAGGAAAGCCTCAATGGGTATTGGGGTTGTGGTAGTCATGTTTTCTGGCTTATCTAAATAGTCTCATTTTCCCAGAATGAACAACACTTGACTTTATAATACAAAACAATGAAAGGTCAGTAAAGTGAGGCACCCAGCACATGGCCTCCAGCGTGTCTTCCTCTGAACTCTGCAAGATTCTGTTCTGAACTCTCTGGAAAACGACTGAACGATGGCTGCCAGGTCTCTTCTGCCTTCAGCTCTGCTGCAGGCCGGGCATGTTCCCCTAGCACACTGGACCATCCCAGTCACAGCCTGGCGTCCCCACCCTGGTGCACTCTCTCACACGGCGCTGCTCCTCGCCGGACATCTCCTGGCCCTCACGATCCTCGCTGTTGTTTAGTCACTCAGCCGTGTCCAACTCACTGTGACCCCAGGGACTATAGCCCACCAGGCTCCCCTGTCCACGGGATTTCTCAGGGAAGGATACTGGAGTGGGTTGCCACGCCCTCCTCCAGGGGATCTGCCTGACCCAGGGATCAAACCCACGTCTCCTTCATTGGCAGGTGGATTCTTTAGTGCTGAGCCACCAGGGAAGCCCCAGGATCCTTACAGCAGAGTGTTAAACCCCACCTCTATGTGATGTGACCTCTTTCCCAGAAAAGCATATTTTTCTAGGAGGTACAGTGGGAAGAGCCACGAGGATACAACAGCATCTTACAACCATAAGCTTCCATATTTGCCCTCAAGGAACTAACAATTTAATAAGCAAGACAGGTGTGCAAATAACTGTGACATTAGGTGTGAGCTAATACATGCCTTGCACAACTGTGGGTAGCCTGAAGAAAGAAAGATTGCTGAATTGTACAACTGGAAAAGATAAGGGAATAAGTTGAATTTGTCCTGGGCCCTTAATGGTGAATCAGATTCTAATAGAGACATTGGAAGAAAATGTCAAACCTGTAGCTAAGAATCATGAGACAGAAGGTTAATGCAAAAGGGAAATCTAGGTTTAAATCTTGGCTCTGCTATTTCTTAGCTGTGTGACCAAGGACAAATTACGTCACTTCTCTGATCTCAGTCTTGTCAGGTCTGACGTGGGGATAGTAATAACTCCCTAATAGGCATTTGGTTAGAAGTGATCCAGATGAAGTGTTTAGCAAAGTGCCTTGCACGTAGCAGATGCTGTTCTTAAGAATAGGAACAGCATCTATAAAAGCAGTGCATTATTTTTTACTTTTATTAAAAACCCAAAGAGCAATGGGATGCTATTTCTGATTACATTGTAAAGGAAAACCTTATTGTCTCTAGATTGGTCACCTCTGACAATGTTTGAAAATGTAATAATAGCCAACTAACTAAAAGCTGAAGTTTCCTTATGCTTATTCAAATGAACACTACAAAGTTGTTTCATTCCTGCCGTACTCCAGAGGTGTGAAAAACAACCGCTGCACTCCCCTTAGAAATGATTTCACTGCAAATAATTTTCTCTACATCTGGTTTCACATGACAGATAAAATCAGGAGGATGGGTAAAGTGCAAATTACTCAGAGGATGTGCAAAGTCTTGAAAACATACAGTCCTTTGCAGGCGTGCACTCCTTTAAGATCATCTTTGCTCTACGAGGTCTTAGGTAGGAGCCATGTTTTGAAACCCAATTAAAAAAATCTGGGAAAAGCATCACTTGTTATGGAGAGCTTTCAAAGCTATCAGAAGACTGACAACACTTTTTTAAAAATATCACACATTTTCCAGTTAATTTTCACATAATTCAATCGTTTCCTTTTGTCCTACATTTTTATACACGATAAAACCTCATTATTTTTCATTCTCGCTATCTAAGAATCTGTAATAGTTCTGTGGCTGGTTGAAGTTTACCTTTGTACTACCCAGGTAAATTAATAGGGTGGAAAGGTCCCAGGAGAATATTTAATGTACTCCAGACAAACCATTTGCAAAGCACTTTAATTTTAACAACCCCCATTTTGATGTTCTAATTGCAAATGGCCTACCTTAACTATTCATTAGAGTCTGTCCAAGCAGGTCTTTTGTTTGGCAACATTTTGTTAATAGTAGCATTAACCTTACATGTTTATTTGAAAGCAGGAAACCCGTGTTTCCTGAAATATTCTAGAATATGCATTTTCAACCTCTGTAAAATCTTCCTCAAAATGAGTCTGAATTAATGGAATTTTATGGTGCTCCTCTTTTCTGGGGAGCCATACCGTCTCTTGCAAGGATAATGAAATTTGTAGTTAATCATTTATCAATAAATGCAGCAACTTTGTGTGAGCCTTTAAAAATGTTATGTGCCTCAGTTTCTTCCTCTGTAACATAGTAGTGATTTAATGAGGACTCAATTAACTTTTTCCATGCTACAAGTAATATATGCTATTTTTTCCTTTAAAAATATAAGTGGAAATAAAGGAGGAATTAGGATCCTTTATAACTCCTTGAGAAAAAAAATGCCTTATCGATTCAGGGAGGAGTTGAATATTCCCTCTGCTCTTTTGTAGAGAAATTTATGAACGATTCCATTATAGCCTCATCACTTTGTATTTTGTTTGAGTGTTTGTTTTCTTAGACAGACTTTGGCTTCTCCTGGGCCACTATATTTTCATTCATTTAATGTTCATTAAAGGAATAGCTTTTAAGAGCCTATGCTAATCTTTATAGCTTTCAAAGGACTATGGATGATGATCAATATATATGAACTATCTGACAGAAAGTGTGTACTGAAGTGTGTGTGATCACAGGTACATGTAGTACCACCTAAAGCTGGGAATGGTCTACACTCTTGAGAAGGAGCATTCAGCGTTTATATTGTGACTTACAAAAGCTTCTATGCCTTTGGGGAAAAGCTTCCAAATAAATTTAAAATGAAATTATGTGCTGTGATAATTAGTATTTTGGGTTTTCAACATACAATATTACAAGTTCACAAAGCCACATTTTTTGGTATTGGATGTCAGAGTCTGCAGTCTGCCTGGTTAATTGAGGTTAATGGGGGGAGATGGCAGATTGCCAATGCTAATGAGTTTTTCTTGACTCTTTCCAAAGTGTATTTTATTTCTCTTTTGCCTTTACTTTTTGTTTAATTAAGTTATGTTATTTATCCAAGAATCTGTCACATATAAGCAGAAATTGCCAACCTGCCATAGAGGGTTCAGCCCATGTTTCACTTTCCAAAGAACAATAAAACAGTGGCAGGGAGGCTGCAACAAACAGAGACAGGGAGCCTGGAAAAAGCAGCCAAGCTCTGTTTCCTCAGGATCCACCAAGCGCTCCAAAGTGAAGAGCAAGATGGGAGATGAGTCAAAGGGCCTTGCAGGATTGCACTCCCAGGTGGACGCTAATGCTAATCCTTCCAAAATGCAACCGATAATCTAGTAAGAGGAGTGTACTAATGGGTAGCTCAGCCACGTCTTGGTGAATGAGTGACTTAGGTGCCATTTTAGTTTCTTGTTCAAAAAATGAAAAAAAAAAAAAAAAAAAAAAACCTGATAGAATTGGCAAGTAAGTAAATCACCGAAAGAAATAAAAGCTGGGGTAAAATCAGAGAGCAGTAAATACTGGTTCTACAGGGGTGGCGCTGGTGTGGGGAGCTGTGGGGAGGTGCGCAGCCTTGAAGATCACTGTAGCATCTGTCTCTAAATCTTGATTATTCCATGTTTATCAAAAATATCAACATAAATGTAAATGCATGTCATTTATTAAGAGTTACATTACTACTGTTTATGACTTTCAAATGTGTGCCCTGAAGCTGGTATACTGTAGTCATTTGCTAGGCTTTCCTTTTACAGGTGCCCTTGGAAGAGGTGGCAGAAGCATGTTTAGGCTTTCCTCCTATTTCAGGGATGGGAACAGTGAGGGCCAACCTGAAATGGGGTAAACTGGAAATTCAGGGCAGCCTTGGGTGCTGGGTCAGCTGCACAGCCATGTTCAGCTCTCTCTTTCTTACCGCTTCTCTTGTCATCCCACGGTTGACTTCCCCTCCCACAACACCCGGCAAAGAGGATAGAAGCAGAATCGTTAAGATGTTTCTTCTACGTTTTCAGCAATTTAGCATCCCCTCTTTGGGACTACCAGTTTGTAGTGGGTGAGTAACATGAGACACTGATTTAAAAACCAGCAAGCCAAGTAAACATGCCATCCATGTTAAAAGACAATGTCATTGTCTTGGCTGACACTGAGAAATTCAGTATCTTCTGAACAAATGGCTGTGCATACAGACTCTGAGAGTGGATTTTTAAACCATTCACAACACTGTGTCAGTCCTTCTTTCTCAGTGAAAATGAGCTCAATTCTGCTGTGATTGTAATTAGTGGATAATTAGTACTTGTACATGTCAATGCTATGTGTCATGGAACTGGCGCCTGGCTTAGTATCCATTCAACAGGATTATTTAATTTTGCTGCAATTTTCATTCTTGTGAGTCACATTGGTACCCTGGCCCTAGAAGACCTGGAACTCATGCTAGATAGACTAAGGTTTGAAATTATAGTAACGAGTTTCATTTTTCCCATGGAAAAGAAAATCACTAAAAGGTTCTGCATTTAAAAACCAGAGCAGCAGACAGGACAGAGGGAAGGACATATTCCACTGTCTCATCAGCCATTCTGGGCTGTGAATTTTTAATATTACGTGAACTACAATTCCTGCCCCAGGGCTGCTTGCAACTAGGGTACTTGCCTTCTGAGAATGCTGATGGTACTGGCAGTGGATAAATAATTATAACTAAACTGTTGGAGAAGCAGGTAGAATTATGAAGAAAGGCAACATGGGGGCACAGAGGAGTCCGCCTTGAACTCTACCTGGGAAAGCAAGGGAAGCCATCTCAGCATGGAGCCTCTTGGTTGAAACAAGCAGTTTGTCAGCTAGACAAGGAAGAGAGGACTTTTCATGGTATTATGGTGGGACAGAGAGTGTAGTGCTAATGCTAAGTCGCTTCAGTCGTGTCCGACTCTGTGCGACCCCATAGACGGCAGCCCACCAGGCTCCGCCGTCCCTGGGATTCTCCAGGCAAGAATACTGGAGTGGGTTGCTATTTCCTTCTCCAGTGCATGAAAGGGAAAAGTGAAAGGGAAGTCGCTCAGTCGTGTCCGACTCTTAGCGACCCCATGGACTGTAGCCTACCAGGCTCCTCCATCCATGGGATTTTCCAGGCAAGAGTACTGGAGTGGGGTGCCATTGCCTTCTCCGCAGAGAGTGTAGTAGGGAAGAACAAATCTGACTCCATATCAAATCCCTTTCTTTTACTGTAAACATTGTATTCTATTGCTTTTGCTGCATGTTAAGAATGTTGCCTACAGCCTGAAAGATACAGGATAGTCCATTCTAAAGGCTCTGACCTTTAAAGGTATAACACTTTTCCATTCATATAGAGATAAAAAGCTGTTGAACAGAGAATAACATTTGTCTTGCTGAAGAATTGTAAGAACACATGACCCGACCTACATGGACAGCTGCGAGAACAAAGGATTCCTAAAGAAGTTTGCAACAACTAGCCACACCCCTTCTCCTATTAGTACAAGGGATGCTTGAATTCCAGCTCAGACAAGAGGCTTCTTTTGGACACTAGTTCACCATCTTCTCAGTCTGCTGCTTTCCACATAAAGCACCAACATCTCACCTCTTGATTTATTGTCCTGTCACGCAGAGATCAGTACAAGTTTGGACTTGGTAGCAAAAGCACACAGGAAAGAAGGACCCCAGTCCTATTTCAAAGTTATTTCAGAACATCTTATGAGAAACCTTGAAATTCTGTATTATTTATTGTTGGAAATGGAAAGAAAATAATACCTTTCTGCTTACAAGCACTCAATCAGTCAGCTCTGCAAGGCACTCTCTTAACTTTTAACATGGAAGCATTTTTACATGTCATGAAACAGCATGGTAGGTGACAATGGGAAAAGTCCTCTCTCCACTCCTGTCAGGATCAGAAAAAAGGGACCATGCCCATGGTGCAAGCAAGTACGTGAGCCTAACAAAGTGACCGATAGCTAATGCTAAGAGAATGTCAGTCAAATATCATTTAACCAGAGCTCCTCTCCACTGCCTTTGCCTCCTCTTGGAAGCAACACTTTTGGAGTGTGAGCAACCATTTCCTGAGAATATCCTGGTTTTTAGCACCGAAAGTCCCAGTTCTACATCCCAAGAAACCTCTCAGTCTTAGGAAAGTCAGGATCAATGGTCACATAGTTTTAGATCACAACTGAACGCCGGGTTTCTGTGATGCACTTATTCAAACAGTAGATGTTCAAGGCCGGATGCATCTGAGGGCCTTTACTACCTGGCCTGACATCCCTTGGGTTTGCAGATGAGGAAACTAAAGCCCTAAAAGAAGAAGCATCTTGTCAGAGAGCACAATGCTTAGCCACGATTAGGCAACGGCTGTGTTCAAAACCACTCAGAACCACTTTCTTGCCTTTTTTTTTTTTTGTCTTCCTCACAGTCACACGTTTTTCTAAAATAGCTAATAACTGATACCATTTCATGAGTTCAAACACCATCTCTCAAGAGAACACGTCCCTTCTTGGATCACCACACCCAGAGTCTCCTCACCCTTGCTTTATTTTCTTCTGCTCCTATTGTCTTAACTTATCCCGTTTGCATACTTGTTTACTTATCTATTGTTTGTCTCCTTCTCTAGAATGGAAGCCTTGCAAAGAAAGGTAGGAGCTTTGACTCCACCTGATGAACTGCTACCCTTGAAGCACCTAGAAGAGTGCCTGGCACAGAGTAGCCCCCCAGTAAGTGACTGTTGAAGGAAAGAAGTGTTGCAGGAAAGAGAGTGGGGCACTAGAGATGGTCAGCTCCCATGTCTCAGACGAGTCCCTGAGACAGCCGTCAATTGTGGGTTCCCGGCTTCGCTCAAGAGTGAGCCACAGTGAAGTGAAAGAACGTTTATTCGGGGAGGAAACACACTGCACAGACAGCGTGAGCCATCTTGGAAGGCAAGAGAGGTATAAGGACATAGGGTTCTCTGCTTTTACAGGGGTGAGCAATTTCGTAGGCTAATGAGTAGGAGAGGTACTCCAATTGTTAACAGCAGTGTTACAGCAGATATTTGGCTCATGGGAAGAGACAAGCCACACGCACTCCGAGGACTGGAAAAGACTGTTTATTTCAAACTGGTGCTGGCCCAGCAGAGTCACCTACAAAGGCTGAGAATCCAACTCAGGTTTTGCTGGTCCTATATACACACAAGCTATTGGGCAGGATAGATCTTTCATGCAAATGAGGTGTTTCTTAAGGGGAGCCAATCAAGGATGAGAACATGCAATGTGCCTTCTGTTCTCAATCAGGTCTGCAATTTAAACTACCTTCTTTTGGCACTATCTCTGGCAGTTGGCTGATGCAATAAGCAAGGTGGGTTACAGAAGCAAAAATGTCAAACAGAACATTACATAGAGGATTTGTTGAATATTCCTTGTCACAGCTATTTTGGGGAAGGAGTGAGAATTGCTAGGAATTGGGCCACTGTCCACTTTTTTGACCTTTATAGCTGCCCTTGGGACTATCATGATGCCTGTGGGGTGCCATTTAGCATGCTAATGTGTTACAGTGAGCATACACTGAGGCTCAAGGTCTAGTGGAACTCAACTCATCTGCCATGTTGGACCTAGTTGGTTCGAATGTTTCTGTCACATCCTCAAATTGTGCCATTCTTTTAAATGTTGTGCCCTGCCCCTTCTTGTCTCAGAAGGAATGCCCCTATGCAAAATACTTACGTACATTGCCAAAGCCCTCTTGCCCTTACATTTAAATATTCCATAAGCTTTTTGTTCTACTTTTATTTTCACAGTGAATGTTTTCAGTATGGGTCTTGACTCTATGAGTAAGTTTCTGGATATTCTCCATCCAAGAACTAGCCTGAAGGACAGCAGACAGGAGTCAAGAAAGATCTAGGTTTGTTTCTAAGCTTCCCCACTTCCCAGCTAAATGATCTTGAGCAAGTGACTCAAACTTGCTTTTCTCAGCTTCGGTTTCTTTCCTAGTGGGAATGTTCATCTCTACTTCATGGGACCACTGTGAATATAAAATGAGATGAGGTTTATAAATTACCTGCCCTGCAACAAGGAAGGACTTGGTATGTCCCTGACACAGTTATTAAGTATATCTAACTTTTATAAGGCAAAAAAACATGACACTGAAAGATGGACTCCCCATGTTGGTAGGTGCCCAATATACTACTGGAGAATAGTAGAGAAATAGCTCCAGAAGGAATGAAGAAGCTGAGCCAAAGTGGAAACAATGCCCAGTTGTGGATGTGTCTGGTGGTGAAAGTAAAGTCCGATGAGGTAAAGAACAATATTGCATAGGAACCTGGAACCATGAATCAAGGTAAATTGGAAGTAGTCAAACAGGAGGTGGCAAGAGTGAACATCGACACTTTAGGAATCAGTGAACTAAGATGGACTGGAATGGGTGAATTTAATTCAGATGACCATTATATCTACTACTGTGGGCAAGAATTCCTTAGATGGAGTAGCCTTCATAGTCAAGAAAAGACTCTGAAATCCAGTGGTTGGGTGCAATCTTAAAAATGACAGAATGATCTCTGTTCATTTCCAAGACAATCCATTCAATATCACAATAATCCAAGTCTATGCCCCAACCACTAATGCCGAAGAAGCTAAAGTTGAATGGTTCTATGAAAACCTATAAGACCTTCTAGAAATAATATCAACATCAGATGTCCTTTTCATCATAGCAGACTAGAATGAAAAAGAAGGAAGTCAAGAGATACCTGGAGAAACAGGCAAGTTTGGCATTGGAGTCCAAAGTAAAGCAGGGCAAAAGCCAAAAGAGTTTTGCCAAGAGAACGCACTGGTCATGGCAAACACACTTTTCCAACAACACAAGAGATGATTCTAAACCTGGACATTACCAGAAGGTCAATACCGAAATCAGACTGATTATATTCTTTGCAGCTGAAGATGGAGAAGCTCTACACAGTCAGCAAAAACATGACCAGGAGATGACTGTGGTTCAGATAATGAACTCTTTCTTGCAAAATTCAGACTTAAATTGAAGAAAGTAGGGAAAACCATTAGGCCATTCAGGAATGACCTAAATCAAACCTCTTATGATTATACAGTGGAAGTGAGAAATAGATTCAAGGGATTGGATCTGATAGACAGAGTGTCTTAAGAACTATGGATGTAGGTTCATGACACTGTACAGGAGACAGGAATCAAGACCATCCCCAAGAAAAGGAAATGCAACAAGGCAAAATGGTTGTCTGAGGAGACCTTACAAATAGCTGAGAAAAGAAGAGAAGCAAAAGGAAAAGGAGAAAAGGAAAAATACACCTATTTGAATGCAGAGTTCCAAAGAATAGCAAGGAGAGATAAGAAAGCCTTCCTAAGCAAACAATGCAAAGAAATAGAGGAAAACAACAGATTGGGAAAGACTAGAGATCTCTTCAAGCAAATTAGTGATACCAAGGGAAGATTTCATGCAAAGATGGGCACAATAAAGGACAGAAATGGTATGGACCTAACAGGAGCAGAAGATATTAAGAAGAGGTGGCAAGAATACACAGAAGATCTATACAAAAAAAGATTTTCATGACTCAGATAACCATGATGGTGTGATCACTCACTTAGAGGCAGACATCCTGGAGTGCAAAGTCAAGTGGGCCTTAGCAGCATCACTATGAACAAAGCTAGTGGAGGTGACTGCAATTCCAGTTGAGCTATTTCAAATCCTAAAAGATGATACTGTGAAAGTGAGCCAGCAAATCTGAAGAACTCAGCAGTGGCCACAGGACTGGAAAAAGTCAGTTTTCATTCCAATCCCAAAGAAGGGCAATGCCAAAGAATGTTCAAACTACTGCACAATTGTACTCATTTGACATGCTACCAAAGTAATGCTCAAAATTCTCCAAGCTAGGCTTCAATAGTACATGAACCAAGAACTTTCAAGTGTTCAATCTGGATTTAGAAAAGGCAGAGGAACCAGAGATTAAATTTCCAAAATCCACTGGATCAGAAAAAATGAGAGAATTCCAGAAAAACATCTACTTCTGCTTTATTAACTTTGCTAAAACGTTTGACTGTGTGGATCACAACAAACTGTGGAAAATTCTTAAAAAGATGGGAATACCAGACCACTGTACCTACCTACTGAGAAACCTGTATGCAGGATAAGAAGCAACAGTTAGAACTGGACATTGAACAATGAACTGGTTCCAAACTGGGAAAGGAGTATGTCAAGGCTGTATCTTGTCACCCTGCTTATTTACCTTATATGCAGAATACATCATGCAAAATGCTGGCCTGGATGTAGCACAAGCTGGAATCAAGACTGCCAGGAGAAATATCAATAACCTCATATACGCAGATGACACAACCCTAACGGCAGAAAGCGAAGAGGAACTAAAGAGTCTCTTGATGAAAGTGAAAGAGGAGAGTGAAAAAGCTGGCTTAAAACTCAACATTCAGAAAACTAAGATCATGGCATCCGGTCCTATCACTTCATGGCAAATAGATGGAGAAACCATGGAAACAGTGACAGACTATTTTCTTGGGCTCCAAAATCACTGCAGATGGTGATTGCAGCCATGAAATTAAAAGACACTTGCTCCTTGGAAGAAAAGCTATGACCAACCTAGACAGCATATTAAAAAGCATAGATATTACTTTGCCGACAAAGGTCCGTCTAGTCAAAGCTATGGTTTTTCCAGTAGTCATGTATGGATGTGAGAGTTGGACTATAAAGAGAGCTGAGTGCCGAAAAATTGATGCTTTTGAATTGTGGTGTTGGAGGAGACTCTTGAGAGTCCCTTGGACTGCAAGATCAAACCAGTCAATCTTAAGGGAAATCAACCCTGAATAATTGTTGGGAAGACTGATGCTGAAGCTGAAACTCCAGTATTTTGACCATCTGATTCGAACAGCTGACTCGTTGGAAAAGTCCCTGATGCTGTGAAAGATTGAGGGCAGAGGGAGAAGAGGGTGTCAGAGAATGAGATGCCTGGATGGCCTCACTGATGCAATGAACATGAACTTGGGCAAACTTTGGGAGATGGTGAGGGGACAGAGAGGCCTGGTGTGCTGCATTCCATGGCGTTACAAACAGTCGGACATGACTGAGTGACTGAACAACAAACTTTTACCTAACTGTCTACATGGAACAAGTCAATGATGAATTTGGAAACAGAGTTTGCACTATATGGAAGTTCAGGAAAGCCTTAGAATTTTTTTCAAAAACCCTGGAACCTTGAGTAACAACTGTCAAGAAAGGTCTGTTACAAGTTTAGTTCTATAGCAATGTCTGGAGGTCAGCACCCTGCTGGCAGAAAATTCCAGGGAGGATGTAACTTCTACCAGGAGACCAAAGAGGTTAGTGTGAAGGTTAAGAGACCTAATCTCATATTGGAGTCAATGTACGGATATTAATAGTCTCCTGCAAATGAGATCATCAAAACAGTTCTCTGGTCCTCTGGGCAAGCACTTCTTATTTTTATATCCCCTTTGCTCAGTTGTAATCTTTGTTGGGGGTGGTAGGGGGGTTGCAGGGGGCTGTGCTATGTGACTTTCAGGGTGTTAGTTCCCAGACCAGGAACTGAACCTGGGCCCTGGGAGTGAAAGTGCCAAGTAGTCACCACTGGATCACCAGTTAAGTCTTTCAGCTGTAATCTTCTACCTGAGTAAATGGGCTCTTCTGTGACCTGACAATAGGTAGACATTTTCAATTCTCTTTTTTGACCCTGCCCCTGTTATTTGCTAGGTGGCCTTTAGTAAGAGAGACTGCAGTGGAGGATAGCGGAGAAAACTCCAGAGCCCAGAGAAAAGGGCTAAGCTAAACCTCAGTTTCTCCCCTGAGATAATCTTTGATCTTATGCAAGTCACACAGCCACTCTGACTCAGAGTCTGCATTCTCACAGGGATAATAACAACTCCCAGCCACATAGCTCATCCGTTTGTCATCTTCGACCACCACATCCTTGTAGCCTATTAAGTACAAAGTCTCAACCTCACCTGATGTCCAGCGCCTTTTGTGATCCCCTCCCTCCCCTCCCCCTTTCTTTCCAGCCCTAAATCTCCTCTGCAGTGTCTAGACATAGGTTTTAATAAATACCAGTTGAGAGAATGAATGAAAATGAGAGGCTTCAAGTAAGACTACTTTACAAGAGTTATTTCAAATGAAAAGTATTACTTTAACAAAATTAGGACAGTGATTAAAGTCTCTTGTTTTTCAGACTTCAATATAGAGATGTGACTAAAAAAGATATATAATCACAGACTCTCCAGACATTCTGTAGTTAAACAGTCATATTTTGACTAAGATTCACTTCTGCTTAAACTTACCTATTTCAAAACCCAATTTTAATGTTCATCTCATTTATTGAGTCAACAAGAAAGTGCTGAATGCTTTCAGGCTATGCATCAGGGATCTTTGACTCCTTCAGGAAATGTCCAGGTATGACCATTTGGGTCCAACGTCTGCCATTTCTTGTGCCTGAGTGGGTGGGAAGGGTCTCTGTGGCAGTGATGCCAACTATAGCCAAATCTAGCTTAAGATGACCAGAATCAAACAGAGTGGATTCCAGTCCAAGCCTCAGTGTTTACTTTCCATGTGCCATTGGACAGCCTCTCTTTCCTCATCTGTTAGGTAGGAAACAATACCAACATTTTATGTCTTACTGTAAATATAAATTATGATCATACATATAAAAGCATGAAGGATGAGGGCTGGAGAACAGTAGGAATGAGTCCATGTGAATACCTGGCCCTTGGTTGCATCAAAATTAAACCACTCC
Organism: Giraffa tippelskirchi; assembly: GCF_054371585.1. Lineage (NCBI taxonomy): Eukaryota > Metazoa > Chordata > Mammalia > Artiodactyla > Giraffidae > Giraffa > Giraffa tippelskirchi. The sequence goes on along the minus strand of NC_137284.1, from coordinate 44,975,359 downwards.
CATTTGTAGTGGAGGCTTTATCTTGGTGAAATGCATCATATTGCAGCAAAGGTAACAACCATTATCACAGGCCAGAACAGATAGCTGTTGCTCAGCGCTTTACAGGCATTCCTTGTTTCTTTTCTCTGGCCTTTGTAATCCCTACCTCTATGCTCATCGTCCCCTCTCCTGTAATTATATCCTAGAAGGGATGTCACAAAAGGCTGCTCCTTTAAAGACCTGTTAAATGGTCTCAGGATGAAAACAGAAAAGACCTGGTCATCCAGGCAGCAGTATCCTCCTTATATAGCCTTCCCAACTGAGAAAGTCAGAGGCTGGAGGCATCATCCCAAATCAACCCATCGACCTAAAAGGGGAGACCATTTGTTTTTCTCCTGCGAAAACTTTTAACAAGGAATAATATGAGCGAAATCAATCTTTGGTTTAACTCCTCTAGGAATGATTCTTAGCAGAGAATACAATCAAATGAAATTTAAGTTCAATTTGACCCAAGTTCTCATAAGATAAACACACCCCAAATGGAGGGTGATGGGAACCTCATTACTTAGAATTGGACAAATAACCTAAGGCAGTATGATTATAACCTGGCAGCAATAATGGTTTGCTCAGCAAACTGCCTGAACCTCTACTGGGAACATTTAACACCACTTGTATTTTGAAATCACAGGCTACATCTACAGGCAATAAAGACTGTTATCTCTCCGATTCATTGCAGTTGCACAAACACCCAGTTAATTCAGCTATAACACATCTGCCCAGAGAAATGTTTACTTTTGGAGCCTCCAGGGTGTGCTTTAAATTTTTCCTAATTGCTATCCATTGAGTTCTAAGTTTAAATGCTGTTGTGATGGACTTAGGTCCTGTTTCCATCCTGAGAAGTTCACAGCTATCAAACGCAAACTGCAGATTCTCAAATGACCTTAGCTGTGCTCTTAGGAACTATTTTCTTCCTGCACTGGAGGGGGTGAGATTCTCCCTGAGTCTAAAAAGATGACTTTTTCTTGCTGCTCATTTGGCTTCTCAGTAGAGCAAATGGATGATAAATGTTTCTCAAGGATCACAGAGAGAGTAACACTCATGTTTTTGGCTAAAGAATTAGATTTCTCAACCACTCAAGCTGTAGGAAGTGAATTCTCAGGACACCTCTTCAAACTGTAGCAAGCGTTAAAATTAAAGCATTAAGATGATAAGGAAATTGAGTCAAGGAAGATCAGTTTTAGAGGAGGAACAAGAAGTAAAACCTAGCAGATCTCGTTCTCAGAGGAGGTACTAATTATGAAAACACCTTAATAAACATAACTTATTTATCTTGTTCCTTCCAAACCCCTAATTATATATATATTTTTCCTGGATCATTTTTTGCTTTATTTTTATTTTTATTTTTTTTTATAAATTTATTTATTTTAGTTGGGGGCTAATTACTTACAATATTGTAATAGTTTTTGCCATACATTGACATGAATCAGCCATGGGTTTACATGTGTTCCCCTTCCTTTTTGCCTTTAAGAAGCGTGATGAGGGAACACGATTCAGAATTAAGAGGCAGGTTGGGGAGGGTAGAGAGGGGAGGAACATACTGACCCCAGGTTCTCAATGTTTCTGCACTCAGATCCACACCTCTCTGTGTGCCAGAGCACACACCCAGAAATCCCTTCCTTTCTCTCCTTGCCCTGGACCTCAGGAGCTCTCAGTCCTTGGAAGTACCAACATCACAGTACTTCGCCCTCTACATTTCCAAATTCCTCATTGCTTCCCACATCACATCCAGCACCTTACCCAGATCACAGTAAGTGTCCCTTTTGGTAAATGAGGAAGAGGCCAGGAAAAGTCAAGAAGGGCTCCTCCCTCACCTGATTTTACACCAATCTTCAGAGGTGGGACCATTTCGATTCTAGACTCCAAAGACATTTTTTTTTTCAATTGCAGGACTAGAGTCTAGACTAGTTGAAAATTAATACACGATGAGCACACTCTAGCAAAGGCAGTAAGATAATGAAATAAGGTTAACATACCAATATATAAAGAAGTAACATAGCACCTTGTGAACATCTCTCAGGCACCAAAATACCAACTGAACTGCAAACTCTTGGAGGAGAGAAATCATATCTCGTATATTTTTATTTATTTATTTATTTTTTGCATCTGGGTACCTACCAGTTAGGCCTTTCCAAGTGCCTCAGTGCCCATGCAGGAGACTAGGGTTTGATCCCTGGATCAGGGAGATCCCCTAGAGGAGGAAATGGCAACCCACTCCAGTATTCTTACCTGGAAAATCCTATGGACAGAGGAGCCTGGCAGGCTAGAGCGCATGGGGTTGCAAAGAGTCAGACACAACTAAGCAACTAAGCATGACCTACCAGTTAACCTTCTGTTGGAAGTCTCCCTAATCGCTTCTTCTCTCCGAGGATGTCTTATACAGTCTTCTTTGCACTCATATAGTACCATATGTGAATGTCTATCATGACACTTATCACCACACAATAGGTATTCATTAGTGTTTGTTGAATTGAACATAATTGGATATTTAACAGTAAAAATTAAAATTAAACGGACACTTGGAAAAAGCTTGATAGTTGATGACTTCTTTGCCAAGTACTGGTATGAGCTGTTCATGTGAAATGGAGGAAATAATCTAATTTCAATTTAATTCCCCTTTTAAATCACTTTAGAATAGTAGCCTGACCTTCTGATCCCAAGGCCTGAAGTAAAGCAGCCTAAAACCAAAGCCAAATCAAACTAATGAATGGTTCTTAATAATAACCCCAAGCAGAATAAGAATTACTAACTCCCAGAGTTGGAAAAAGCTTTAGAGTTCATTTCAGAATCAGTACATGAACATGTTTTGCAATATTCCTACCAGATCGTCAACCAACATCTGCTTGGATTCTCCTCACAGCATCACGTCAGTTCTCCTCACAGGTTACCCTTCACCTCTGAATCCAAAAAGGGGTCACAAGCTCCTACTTGTGGTGATAAAAATGAATCCTCATAATGCTCACATCAGCCCTCCAGCCAAACACAGGCAAATGTTCTCCTGTTCCGTATGCGTGCTCATTTGCTCAGTTGTGTCCAACAATTTTGTGACCCCATGGACTACAGCACGCCAGGCTCCTCTGCCCATGAGATTCTCCAGGCAAGAGTACTGGAGTGGGTTGCCATTTCCTCCTCCAGGGGATCTTCCCAACCCAGAGACAGAATCCACATCTCCTGAGTCTCCTGCATTGGCAGGCAGGTTCTTTACCACTGAGCCACCTGGGAAGTCCTCTCCAATTCTACATGGTACTTACTTGAATACTTCATCATAAACATTGGATTTCTCCTTTTATTTATTTATTTATTTAAATTAGTTTATTTTCTATTTTTTTAACTTTACAATATTGTATTTGTTTTGCCATACATTGACATGAATCCACCATGGGTGTACATGTTTTCCCCTTCCAGAACCCCCCTTCCATCTCCCTCCCCGTCCCATCCCTCTGGGTCATCCCAGTGCACCAGCCTCGAGCACCCTGTATCATGCATTGAACCTGGACTGGCGATTCGTTTCACATATGATAATTTACATGCTTCCATGCCATTTTCCCATATCATCCCGCCCTTGTCCTCTGCTATAGAGTCCATAATACTCTTCTATTTATCTGTGTCTCTTTTGATGTCTCGCATACAGGGTTATCTTTACCAATTGACTAAATACCATATATATGTGTTAGTATACTGTATTGGTGTTTTTCTTTCTGGCTTACTTCACTCTGTATAATAGGCTCCAGTTTCATCCACCTCATTAGAACTGATTCGAATGTATTCTTTTTAATGGCTGAGTAATATTTCATTGTGTATCTGTACCACAGCTTCCTTATCCATTTATCTAAGCAATCTTGAGAAAGAAGAATGGAACTGGAGGAATCAACCTGCCTGACTTCAGGCTCTACTACAAAGCCACAGTCATCAAGACAATACGGTACTGGCACAAGGACAGAAATATAGATCAATGGAACAAAATAGAAAGCCCAGAGATAAACCCACGCACCTATGGACACCTTATCTTTGACAAAGGAGGCAAGAATATACAATGGAGAAAAGACAATCTCTTTAACAAGTGGTACTGGGAAAACTGGTCAACCACTTGTAAAAGAATGAAACTAGAACACTTTCTAACACCATACACAAAAATAAACTCAAAATGGATTAAAGATCTAAACGTAAGACCAGAAACTATAAAACTCTAGAGGAAAACATAGGCAAAACACTCTCCGACATAAACCACAGCAGGATCCTCTATGACCCACCTCCCAGATTATTGGAAATAAAAGCAAAAATAAACAAATGGGACCTAATTAAAATTAAAAGCTTTTACACAACAAAGGAAGCTATAAGCAAGGTGAAAAGACAGCCTTCGGAGTGGGATAAAATAATAGCAAACGAAGCAACAGACAAACAATTAATCTCAAAAATATACAAGCAACTCCTGCAGCTCAATTCCAGAAAAATAAACGACCCAATCAAAAAGTGGGTCAAAGAACTAAACAGACACTTCTCCAAAGAAGACATACAGATGGCTAACAAACACATGAAAAGATGCTCAACATCACTCATTATCAGAGAAATGCAAATCAAAACCACAATGAGGTACCATTTCACACCCGTCAGAATGGCTGCTATCCAAAAGACTACAAGCAATAAATGCTGGAGAGGGTGTGGAGAAAAGGGAACCCTCTTACACTGTACAGCCACTATGGAGAACAGTGTGGAGATTCCTCAAAAAACTGGAAATAGAACTGCCATATGACCCAGCAATCCCACTGCTGGGCATACACACTGAGGAAACCAGAATTGAAAGAGACACATGTACCCCAATGTTCATCGCAGCACTGTTTTTATTTTTATTGTTTTTAAGAATAATCATTATGTCCCAGTTCCTCCCTCTGATTCAAGAATTTCAATCGTGTTCCATCATGGCACCCTCCTCAAAACAAGCTACCAAATCTGTATATCTGGTTTGATCTCAAAGGCACCATGGCTGCCAAAGACGTTCCACCATAAATCAGGACCATTTGAAACAGGGCAGAGTCTTCAGCCACACGTAGTTGAAGGTTTCCAGTCTTTGGCAACATTGCAAAACCCATTTCTGCTCGAAAGATGCTTCTGTTAGATTTTCCTGCCCATCCACCAATGGGCAGCCTTCAGACCACATGGAAGGACAGCCTGACTCTGAAAGGGTGTTTCAAAATGGGATAATGCAGCCAGGAAGCCAGGTCAAGTGAGCATGACTAGATGGATGGAGAGTCTGAGGAGGAGAGGGTGCTTGCTATATATTTTGTTCTTCTTGCTTAGCATGTGGCCCTGCCAAAGGCCTCATTCATTAATTCATTTATTCCAGAAATTATCTAATATTTAGATATTATCTAAATATTTAAAATTATTAATAAAGCCTCTATTATTTCCTAGGCAGTTTTTATGAAAGAGTTAAAATGTTAGCTGCTCAGTCGTGTCCAACTCTTTGCCACCCCATGGACTGTAGCCCACCAGGCTCCTCTGTCCATGGGATTCACCAGGCCAGAAGCCTGCAGTCAGTTGCAATTTCCTTCTCCAGGGGATCTTCCTGACCCAGGGATCAAACCTAGGTCTTCTGTATTGTAGGAGAAGGCAATGGCATCCCACTCCAGTACTCTTGCCTGAAAAATCCCATGGACGGAGGAGCCTGGTAGGCTACAGTCCATGGGGTCGCTAAGAGTTGGATACGACTGAGTGACTTCACTTTCACTTTTCCCTTTCATGCACTGGAGAAGGAAATGGCAATCCACTCTAGTATTCTTCCCTGGAGAATCCCAGGGATGGCGGAGCCTGGTGGGCTGCCGTCTATGGGGTCTCACAGAGTCGGACACGACTGAAGCGACTTAGCAGCAGCAGCCTGCATTGTAGTCAGATTCTTTTACCATCTGAACCTCCAGGGAAGCCAAGCATTTTTTATCATTTTATCTACTTATTTATTCTTGGCTGTGCTGGATTTTCGCTGCTGCATCGGATTTTCTCTAGTTGCAGCGAGTAGCCTTCTCATTGCAGTAGCTTCTCCAGTTGCAGAGCACGGGCTTTAGAGCGTGTGGGCTCAGTAGTTGCGGCATGTGGGCTCAGCAGCCACAGCTCCCAGGCTCCAGAAGACAGGCCCAGTAGCTGTGCTGTGCGAGCTTAGCTGCCCCGCGGCAGATGGGATCTTCCCAGAGCGGGGATGGAACGCAGGTCCCCTGCCCTGGCAGGTGGATTCTTTACCATGGTGCCACCAGGGAAGCCCTACTGCCTGAACATTTTACTCAGATATAGAAAGAATAGAACAAAAAGCAAAACACGTACAATCCCTGCCCTCACAGGACTCACAGTCCAGCAGGAAAGATGCCCATTAGACAACCCACAGATATAGGATGGGATGCTGTAGTAAGTGCTTTGAAGGAAAATCAATGGGTGCAATGAAATGGACAAAAAAAGAGACCAAATTTAGACTGGAGGGCACAGCGAAGACTTGTTTGAACAAGGGAGCTCAAAGGCGAGTCTTGGAGAATGGACAAAATTTAGTCAGCCTGAGAAGGGGAGAAACATTCTGGGCAGTAACCGGCATATACTACCAACCTGAGATGGGACAAGAACTCGGTGAATCAATGAAAATGGAGAGGAGGTCAGTGCAACTGCAGAAAAGTGAGCCAAGGAGTAACAGGGTGGGCTGAGGCTGGAGGAGCAGGCAGGGGCGTCGTATGCTGTATTCAGGTTCTTTTCGAATTTATTTATATAGCAATGGAAACCTACTTAAGGGTTTAAATGAAGGGAGTGACATGATTGATGACCAGCTTGGGAACCAGAGGCTTCCGGAGCCTTCCTCTTGTCCGATGAGTAAGCTCTGGCTAGACACAGAGTGGTTTTGTGTCCAGACAATTTGTCTACCCTAACCTGTCTCGCTTCCCCGCCACAGGTGTGACCCATTTATAAAACGCTTTTCTTCTCTTTTGAAATTCAAGCCATCTCTTCTGCAGATGTGATCACAGTGTAAATAATCTAGCACCCACTCTGCTACACTGGAATTCAGGAAACCGTGTCATGAAACACAGTTTGGTCCCAATTCTCAGGCACTTCGGGCACGCTGGCTCAAAAGGACACCTGATATGTCAACGCAACTCATCCCCTAAATGACGCAGGTCAGATCATTAACAAAGTACTTCCTCTCAGGGGGAATTCGAATATCCTCTGAAAGCATGCGATCTGCTGTGTTTCATTAATAAAGGAACATGTAATGCGGTTGCAGATCTGTATCTAGAAAAGCCTGCACAGTGGTTTTGTCGATTTGGGCAAGGAGGGGCACTGCTTTTAGTGCTGCTCAGGATCAGCTTGGGTGAAATTAGTGAAAAGGGAAGTCTGCTTTTAAGGAACTCTCCAGAATGGAAAGCAGTTATTTCAACCCAAAGGAATGAGACACTCCTATCACAAACATGTTCACTGAAGATAAACAAGAGGTTGCCCATGATTTAAAAGGATGTCTAGAAAGCAGATGCTAAGTCATCAAGAATGAAAGCCATCTCTGGGCAGCACCAAGAAAAAGAGATAGAATATTAATAAAAATAGGGGCATAACTTCTATTTTCTCCTTTTAGTAAGAGAGCACCACTGTGGAATCCATATGAGAAGAATTATTATGCCTTTTGACAACAGAGAAAATACACCCAGAGCAGCTAAAAGGCTCCTCTATAGTCACATGGGCTTCCCAGGTGGTGCTAGTGGTAAAGAACCCGTCTGCCAACACAGGAGACATAAGAGACACAAGTTCCATCCCTGGGTCAGGAAGATCCCCTGGAGGAGGAAATGGCAATCCACTCCAGTATTCTTGCGTGGAGAATCCCAGGGACATAGACAGGAGCCTGGAGGGCTACATTCCAAGGGTTACAAAAAGTCGGACATGACTGAAGCAGCTTAGCACACTATAGTCACATGGCCCATTGTTGATGACACTAGGTTTTGACTTCTGGTCCATTTCCTGCCTATAGCCCATGCTGCCCGTTGGGAAAGACAGTAGTACTAGCTAGCTGCTTTGGGATTCATTTACATGTTCTCATGTAATCTCCACCATCATACTGCAAAGTTGGCATGGTTATTCCCACTTTATGGATCAGGAACAGAGTATAATGCGTTGCCTAGGGCCTGTAGCCAGTGAGTGATGGGGCTGGTACTGGAAGCCAGGGTTGCCTGTCCGCAAAGCATATGCTCTTAAGCTGTCCTATTGCCACACAGCTTCCAGATAAAAAGGCTAGCCAATTGCTTCTAACCCAGATAGGAAGACTGAGCCATTTACTCATATGGGCCATAACAGAGACAGGCCAAGGATTAAGGAACTGGTAATTGACATGTCCAAAGTGGGGATTCTGTATAGGAAAGACCAGGTCTGTTGGACAGACAAGAGAAGGGATATGATAAAAATCTGTATATTGACAAAGCCAAGGACATAAGGAACACAGCCTTGCCCATGAAATTCAGAAGGGGATTGTTGGCAGGGCATGAATTGTTTCATTTAATTAGCACAATTGTTCAGCTTAGACTTTGTGATCACTGCTTTAGAGGCTCAGGAGCATTGACTGACTATGTGAGATCACAAAGCTAGGAACCTTTGCAGCTAAGATCTGTTGGTCTGAAACCAAGCTCAAGCTCTGAAGGGTAAAGGAATTGGTTTATAGCAAGCGAGAGAAAGGATTACTTGAGATGACAAGAGTCAACTTTGATCCTTTATCTTAGGCCATAGAATAGTGCGAAACCATCAAAAAACTGAAAAAATATCCAGCTGAATCATTGCTGAAGGCACCATTAAAGGTGTCTCAGAAAGCCAGGGATGTTTTACAGGACCCCCTGAAATCCTGTAAATTAAAATCACTAAAGACAGCCATGTTCTCACCAGGCAGCCCTTGGCACTGTTGCCCTAGTACCCTGCTTGCTTTCTGAGCTCTGTACTTTAGCCCAGTCAAGGGACTTCTTTCCCAGTGCAGGACCTTTTCATTCAGCTTGGACCCAACCCACTCCTAGAGCAGATCCCAATGCCAGAGCAGCAGTGTGGAATATTAGAAGATGCTTATGTCATCTAGTCCAACTCTTACACTTTACAGGTAAGAGATTGAGGAAACTCAGATCTGTTTACTCAGCAATTTAGTTGATGTCAGGCACATACTAGGAGCTTGACACACATTTATTCTAAACCCCACAGTGATCTGAGAAGAAGATATTGCTTCCCTCATTTTATAGATTACTGGAGAGAGAGATACAGGAACGTGAGATAACTTGATCAAGGCCATGCAGCTTACAGGCAGTAGAGTTCAGATTCCAAGTTACATTGTGAGAACCAAGTCCATGTTATCTCTCCCTCTCTTCTGCAATCTCTTTTTCTGCCCTGGAAGGCCCCAACCAATGCATGAGGCCAGAGTATTTCAGAACTGCTTGGATCACCGTAGATTCCCAGGGTTGCCCCAATAGACACAGTTAACCTCTTGTGGGCAAGGATCTTCCTGGGTCTGCCCTGGCGGCTCAGATAGTAAAGAATCTGCCTGCAATGCAGGAGATCTGGGTTCGATCCCTGGGTCAGGAAGAACCCCTGGAGGAGGGCAGGGCAACACACTCCAATATTCTAGCCTGGAGAATCCCATGGACAGAGGAGCCTGGCAGGCTACAGTCCATGGGGCTGCACAGAGTCGAACACAACTGAGCGACTAACACTTTTTTCAGGCAAGGATCACACCTTCCTCTTTGAGCTTTCCACTTTCTGTGCTGAGTTCCTGCAAGGAACTCAGGCTGTGCATTTGTAAAAGGCCCCCTTCCTGGTTGGCAGGATGGAGATCGATCAGCTGAGGTCACATTGAGCCAACCTCAATCCTGGGACAGGTGACTAAGGAAAGATTTACTGAGCAACTTTCTGTAAGAATTCTCGTGAGTTCTGACAACTCTGTTGTCCTGCCACCCAGCCCTGAAGACACACTGTGCTCCCAAAATGGAGGAGACAAAAAAGCAAACTGCCAAGCCAGCAGCCAGTGCAGGTTCCTTGCTTCTCTGGTGACCTGTTCAACAGGGAGCCTGAGGCAGCCTCCCCGCCCTCCACCTGTCCCCGAGACAGGTTATATTTGCACAAGGAAAGCACACACATCACGAGCTGCTCTTGAAAGGGCCTTGGTGGCAAAAGTCGCTCATGATCCACTTTTATATGAGAGTCTGACATTTGGGCAACAGAAAAAAAAAAAGAAATCAGTTTGAGCCAATGACATTTCTATGGGAAAGGCGCCCACTCCACAAAAGAGTGAGTGAAAGTGGCAGTTAACCCTGTGGTGGCCTTATTGTTCCTCTTTCATGATGGAGAACACTAGGACCCCCGAGAGGAGGGCTGGGAGAAAGGGGGCTGCCACCTGCTGCTAGGAATGACATCACCAGTCCAGCAAGTGCCAGCATTCTTTGGGCAGCTTGAGTGCAAGTCATCAATCAGCACTGGCTCCTCCGCAGCCCCATTCACCAAGGTCTCAACTGTCAGCACTCCGGCTTCAGGATTCCAAAGGGTCTGCCAAAACGCCCGGCCTGTATCCTAGGGGGACTTGGCCAGCATTCAAAGTTGCCTCGGAGGGGAGGGAAGAGGTGTGGGATGATCTCTAAGTTTTGTGTTTTTTTGTCTCTGTTCTGTTTGTTTACAAGCCTGCAGGGGTTAAGTAGGCAAGGGGAAAGGGTATAAGGGGCTGAAAAGAAGAACAAGAAAAACTTACCTCATCCCATGTAATGGGAACAGGAAAAAGTGTAATAGGGAAGAACAAATCTGACTCCATATTAGATTTGTTCCTTTCCCTTTAACCACTGTGCTTTGTTGCCTGTCCTTAGTCATGTTGACTCTGCACTTTTTGTAAGAGAATGTTGCCTATAGACTACATAGGATAGCCTATTCCCAATGCGCTGACCTTTAAGAGTATAACACTTTTCCACTGGAGGGGGGGTGGGCATGAGCCACCCATTTCTTTGCAGGACCATGCAACAAACTATTCTCTGCCTCAAACATTCACATTTTGGTTTGTTTGGCTTCACTGTGCATCAGGCAGACAAACTTGTATTCAGTAACTCAGTAAAAAGAAGTCCCATGAAATACTTCCTTTTAACATAACTGCTGAAGTTCACTTCACAGTTTTATTTTATTTTTTTAATTTAATTGGTGGAAAATTCCTTTAGGAATTGACTGCCAACAGATGAAGATTAATATATATAAAATAGACAGCAAGGTCCTACTGTATAGCACAGGGAACTATATTCAGTATCTTGTAATGACCTATAATGGGAAAAAAATCTGAAAAATAATGTGTGTGTGTGCACACGCGCGCGTGTGTGTGTACTTGTATAATTGAATCACTTTGCTATACACCAGAAACTAACACAGCACAGTAAATAAACTATACTTCCCTGCTGGATCAGACAATAAAGAATTCACCTGCAATGCAGGAGACCTGGGGTTGATCCCTAGGTTGGGAAGATCCCCTGGAGAAGGGAATGGCAACCCACTCCAGTATTCTTGCCTAGAGAATTCCATGGACAGAAAAGCCTGGCGGGCTACTTGTCCATGCGGTCGCAAAGAGTCAGACATGACTGAGCAACTAACACACACACTTCAATTAAAAGAGTAATAGAAAAAGAATTAACTGCAAATGGTGCAGCAGTCAGATAAGAGATCCTCTGTCCATTTGGAATCACAGATGTTAGTGGTATCAGTGAAATCTTAGACGTCACCCTTTCTGTTTCCGGGTGAGTAGCAAACTCAGGCTCAGAGAGGCTTGGCTCGGTCCTGACCCTCCAGTGCTGTTAGCTAGTGCTCACCAGAGCTGGCCTCCTCTTCTTCCTGGGCACAGCTGGACTAGACTGTCCAGCTCCTCTTGCAGCTGGACGTGGCCAGTCAGTGGAGTGTGAGGAGATGGGATATAAGTCCCTTGAGACTGGCCCAAGGCTAACTCCAGGCCTAGGCTCTTTCCCCCTCTGCTGGCCCACTGCACTCCACAGTAAGGCTGGACAGTAAGTTCAATTCTCCTACCTTCCCCTCCTCCTCTCAGAACAAGTTACACCAGCAACCTGTCCCTGAAGGATATAGTTTCAATACCCCTCAAATTCTTCCCTAACTATGGACGAAAAATAAAATCTGGATAGGCAAACTATTATATATAGGATGGATAACCAAAAAGGTCGTCCCAGAGTATAGCACAGGGAATGATATTCAATATGTGCTAAGTCACTTCAGTCCTGTCTGACTCTTTGCGACCCCATGGACTATAGCCTGCCAGGCTCCTCTGTCCATGGGATTCTCCAGGCAAGAATACTGGAGTGGGTTGCCATGCCCTCCTCCAGGGGATCTTCCTGACCCAGGGACTGAACTGACGTTTCTTATGTCTCCTGCATTGGCAGGTGCATTCTTTACCACTAGGATTGATAACCAACAAAGCCCTACTGTATAGCACAGGGAGCTATATTCAATATCCTGTGATAAATCACAATGGAAAAGAATATGAAAAAGAATATATACATGTATAACTGAATCACTTTGCTGTATAGTGGTAATAAAGACAACACTGTATATCAACTACACTTCAATAAAATTTAAAAAGAAAAAATAAAATCTGGATAAATTAATCTATCAAGTATTATCTGTTTTCCTGCCAAATTAACATCTTGATCAGTTAAATCATCAAACACAAATGTTTTACCCAGACTCCTCTCAAGCTTGAGGTTCTTAGTTCACTGCTTTTACTACATTCATAACTCAATCCCTTTCTCAGCCTCTTTTTAGCAGGAGGTTGCCAACAGGCAATGTCATAAAATTTGCATCAAATGAGGCAGAGAAGGTGTTTCAGAGCAGAGTGCTAAAAGGGGAAAGAGAAGCTTGGAGTGCAAGCAATTTTTGAAGTGGAACAAAGACCCACTTTGAGAAATCTGCCTCTCTCCCTCAGGGAAAGTGTCAGCATCCTTAGAAGAGCTTGGCTCTTCAGGCAGACACAGAAAAAGTTTCTCAAGGTGGCCAGTGGAAAAGAAAGAGAAGGCAAAGACCACAATGGGTCAGAAAGGAGACCACGTGAGCATAGCTTGTTTCCCTGCCAGAGTTTGAAGCTGTGATCAGGAAATGAGAACACCAAGTTCCTGCTTGATTGATCTCTGGTTATTCCCTTAGTTTTTAGGGGTTCAGTGACCAGCAACTGAGGTGACACCATTTCCTTCACAGTTAAGTGGAGGAAAGTCATAGAAACCCTAGAAGAACTCTCCTGGGACTTCTTTGAGAACTATATCCATTGCTATCACTAGTGTTCCCTAGCTTGAGTATTTTTCTTTTTTTTTTTTAATTAATTAGAAAGAGAAATCTTGCTGTCAGTAGAACCAGATAAACACAACTATAGTTGGTACTAGTTACATTTTTAAAAATCTGTTTTTTTTTCTGGAGTCTCTCTTCCATACTTGACAACATCACATTGTGAGATGCATCTGGACAAGTACTCCTCTCTGGCAAGAGCACAGCAGAGATGGCCTGAGGTCAGGAGGGAGGGGCTGTGGCGTTCAAACCAAACAGCAACATGCATTTGTGGGAGGTTCTCAAGGAAACAATTTATTTTGGAGGCAAACAGAGACTCTTCTAACCTTTCCTGTCTCACAGTATTAAAATGATTTTGACCATAGAACATAATTGGATAAAAATCTCCCAACAAGTCTTGGGAAGTCTGAGCAGCAATCAGCAACCAACTGTCTTGGATGACAAATGGGACAAATATGACTTCTTGCTGAGGGTTTTCAGGACACAGATTTCAGACCAAAGACATGACCAAATTAAAACTGTTCCTTCATTCGATCTAACACTGCAGACAAAATCCCCAACAAATAACCAGTCCACTCTGGTTGGGAATGAAGGTGGATGAGGATGGCGACAAAAAACCAAACAGAAGAAGAGGAATTCATAAAGGCACTCAAATGGCAGACAGATAAATAATCTAATATTTGAATATTTTATGTAAAGAAAGTGTTTTCCTGAAGGATCACAAGTTAAGCTAATGATCAAAATTCTGGGAGAAAAGTATATATCAAATGCATTATATATTTCATGTTCTCATCCATAAGCTAGAATGGTAATTATTATTCTTTAAAGAGATATAAAATTTCTCTTAAAAAGTGTATGTGTGTGTGTTGTGTGTGTGTGGGGGTGGGGTAGGAAAGACACATTTGCCAAGTGCAGATAATATGTTTTATCTCTGCTAACTCAGTTCACAGAAGAATACAAAGTAAATTTAAAGAAGATTTGAGAGTTGGGTTAAGAAATGGCACATCAGTAATCCATCACACATTCATTTCACAGACATTGATTAGAGTCTCCTGCATATTAGGCAGCAGAAGGAGAACTAATGCTAAACAGACTATGTCACTACATTCACGCTGTTTACAGTCTGATGGGAGGGACAGATATGGGAAAATAGCTTGTTATTACTTAAAGGCAACAGACTAAAAGTGCTAAACTACTCACTCTACACACTAGCACTACAGGAGCACTGAGCAGTGAATGGATTGACCATTGTGATGAGGAAACAAAGAGAAGAACCCAGTGGGACTTTGAAGGATGAATAGGAGTTTGCCGTGCAGGGAAAGGACACGCCATGCTGAACGCACACTTAGTAGAAGCATGGAGATGAGGACAAGCATGTACAGCAGAAAACACAAGCCCAGACATGGTGTGAGGTGTGCTAGGGGTTGGGAATTTGGGGCAGAGGTGCTAGGATTAAAAGGAGAGAAGGCAGAGAAGGCCAAATTGTAATAGTTCCTGTGACAGTTCTTGATATTGTGAGAAGCAGGGCTTTGTACTTTGGTAACAGAGAGCCAACGGTGAGTTTAGAATCTCCAAGTCATATGAGCTTATCTGTTTTTGAACCATAACCAGGAGGCTGGACTGGGGAGGGGAAAAACAATAGAATGGAATCAGCTGATGTTGGATGACAATGAGTACGAGGAAGCAGATTCACCCAGCAGGAGTGAGAGTCTATCAGATGTGATGACTGGTGTGTGGGAAGGGAGAGATGGAGCACTTAAGGATGGTCAGAGTCCTTTTTTTGAAAGTTTGACCTAATGAGTGGGTGAATGTGCTGTTTCTCAAGAAAAGTAATGAGTTTCGATTGGTCGAACTTCTGGACACGCTGGATACCAGACTGTACGTGAGAAATCCTGATAGAGCAGGGGGTACTTAGGTCTCCAGCTCAGGAGACAGGGTGGGGGCAGTATCTCCGGGAGTCGGTCAGCATCTGCCCTCCTCCTGAACCGTAGGATTGCCACTCTTATGCAATGGCTTCCTTCAGCTCCCCACTGCCCACAGAATCAGGCACAGACTCCTTACTCCAGCTTTCTGAGACCTCTGTCTCAGCCTCTCTTTCCAGCCTTCTCTCTCTCAACCTAGAAGCTCAAGCCAAGAAAACCACCATCTGTTTCCTGAACACACCCTCAGGTGTTTGAGTTTCCCTGGCTTTGGGCTCCCTTCCTGCCCACATTCACTCCATTGATAGAAATCAGACCCATTTCAAGTTTCAACCCAAACCCCGTCTTGGTACTCCTCCGTGATAAACAGTCTCCTCTTCCTCGGGGCTTCTAGAATCCGCAGTTCACACCTCTCATGTGTGTCTTGCCTCCTCCAGCCTGGCCCGTCACTGTCTCCCTAAGTCACTCTCCCACACTGGACTGGAGCTTATCTGAGCAGGGTCATCCCCACAGGATGTGCTACATCAAGGCGTGCAGGCTCCTCGGGCTTCAAGCACAGAACGTCCTTTGCTCTGCTCCTGGGAATGCAGAGTCTTGCTATCACAGCGGAAGCTAAAAGCTTCAGGGCTGACCGCTCAGGCCCCAGCGGGGAATAGAGAATTCAGGATGATGTGATGAAACATGACAAATGACTTAGCGGACTGACAAAATTGCAAAGATTAGACCTTCCTTCTTTCCTGGTGTTCATCTGGCTTCTCTGCTTGTCATGCCCCTTTCCTGCCATGCCTGAGCATGAAGACTTCTGTGTGCAGAGCCCAAGAAGAGGGAAAATGTGTTTTCTGTGAAAATTTAAGCATGAGGTTTTCATGTTTATGTACCCATTAGATATTTTGAAAAAAAAATAAAAGATTATTGGCACTTGTGTGAAAACATAAGCACGTGTGACCCGACGGTGGCTGAATTCAGGCTGTAACCTCAGCTGTCAACAGTTTAAGATCTTTCCAAGAAAACACATAACTTAACCTCTAATTATCAAGGAACTATTCTAGAAAGGAATCAGGTTAATGAGGGGTGGATCTCAGAGTACAGACAGGCTCTTCTTCTTTGTAAATTCTCTCATCACCCAAGAGTTTAGAGGTGCAAAAGCAAGCAAAAGATGCTTCCCACTCCCCAACAGCTGCCTCTCGTTTCTGCTGCTTGCAAGGCTTCTCCTGATAATGGCTGTCTGGCATAAGAAACCTGTTCTCGCTTCATATTAGTTGACAAGATACTAGTAAAGGAGATTCTCGGTGCCAATAGGAAAGATCGTGTCCTTAGATTCTGCTCATAAAATAGAGCTCCTTCTATATTTAGACCAGTCAATGTTAGTTGATATTAATAGTATCCCAATAATTATGGTGACAGTAATAATAATATTGATATAGAGGTAGAAGAAACACAGATCATCTGCTTGGCTACCAAGAAAGACACTTTTTTTGGTATAATAACCACCCACATTTCATGGATGTGTAAGGCATGCTTCTTACATCTGCCTGAAGAGCTTCTGTCTGTCAAACAAAATACAAAGATTCTTTGTGTCTCTCTATCTTATAATTCCTTTCTCACAATCTCTGCCTGGACTCTGTAAATAGCTGGTGCTTATTTTAGTAAAAAATTAGATGCAGATTTATCGATCATTTCTAAAACGCCTCTATTCCCTCTCCAGTTCTTTCTGAAGCACTCGCTTTTTCAATTTCTAAAGACAAATGAATTGTCTCCCAACATGAATTTCTTGCCCCTTCCAAACACGTCAGTGGAGATGGGAATGTTTATTGATGTGAGTGGACATGTGTCAACATGCTGTAAAAGTAGAAAGAAGAAAAGACACACTTGCTTCCAAGGAGCATGCCAACCAGACTCTAATGCCCATCCATTATGCCTCAGAACCCATGTGTGAAACTGTCTGCATGACTCTAGGGGGTCCTTGGAGGCAGGATGTGGATCTTGCAATTGAATTCACTTCAAGACTTCCTCCAATGGTAACAGCACTTCTATTCAGAACTGCAGGGCAGTTCCAGATACATCATGGACCACAGCCAGGGTTCGAAAGACCACACACTTTTCAGTCCCATCAATGTGACCACATTTTATCAAGTTTATCTCATGGATATTTTTTGCGTACCCTTGACTCAGATGTCAAGAAGGACTGATGATGAAGCTGAACTGTAAGGAGATCAAACCTGAATACTCATTGGAAGGACTGATGCTGAAGCAGAAGCTCCAAAACTTTGGCCAACTGATGCGAAGAGCTGACTCATTAGAGAAGACCCTGATGCTGGGAAAGATTGAAGGCAGGAAGAGAAGGGGATGACAGAGGATGAGATGGTTGGATGGCATCACCGACTCAATGGACATGAATTTGAGTAAGCTTCGGAAGTTGGTGATGGACAGGGAAGCCTGGCGTGCTGCAGTCTATGGGGTCACAAAGAGTCAGACATGACTGAGTGACTGAACTGAACTGATCAAGTACTTACAAAAATGAAGTGCCCAGACTAATGTGTGTGTGTGTGTGTGTGTGTGTGTGTGTGTGTGTGTGTGTGTAGGTAGCAAAATAGAGTAATGTAATATTTTTTTAAAGATTTAATTTTACTAGGTCTGTTGATTCTACTCTCTTTGCCATGGGACCTAAATATTGAAGAAGCCCCACTGTGAAGACAGCTGTTGCTGTTTAAGACATAATCTAGAACAAGATATATTTTATGTGCTTATGATTTTGGAGAAAAATTTAGGTGAAAGCTACATGATGAAAACCTTTCAGCCCGTGAGGTCGATGGCAGGCTGAAGCTGTTGTTTACCTTTGTCTCAAAGCCGTGAAAGCCAGAGCAAGGAAAAGAGAACTCCAGGTTAAGACCACAGTTTAAACCACTGCACGAGACCCAGACTGCTCATCCCCTGCTTTCCTCTTAGCATAACGCTCACTCTCACAATAATTACCATCACTCTCAGAAAAGGACCACTATGAGACAGACACCTCTCAACCATGCTGAAAACAAGATTTCATTAGCCAACAGGATGCAGTCTGGGGCACGCAGGATTGCTCTCTGCTGCGGGGTCGCTAAGAGTCGGAAACGACTGAGTGACTTCACTTTCCCTTTTCACTTTCATACATTGGAGAAGGAAATGACAACCCACTCCAGTGTTCTTGCCTGGAGAATCCCAGGGACGGAGGAGCCTGGTGGGCTGCCGTCTATGGGGTTGCACAGAGTCGGACACGACTGAAGCGATTTAGCAGCAGCAGCAGCAGGGTTGGTCATCACTTTTGGATCTTAGTGGACAGACCTCTGCTCAGAAACTCGGAATGATAAGGTTATCACATTATCCAGGCCCTGCTGGCATCTGCCTCCCCCACCCACCACTTGACAAGATGTCAAAGAAAATGAAATGCTCTTGAGATCTTTATTCAGTCCAGACTCTAACGTTAATGAGGAAATCATCTCTGTCATGAATTTAAAGAAACCATTATAAACCCCGCTTCCCTGATTTCCAGCACACATGTTCATATATTTCAAATTGATTTATTCTTAGGTTAGATGCTAAAGTACTGAATGTTACCACTTAAGTGTGGAGTTTAAAATATAAAACAAAAGAATGAACATAACAAAATAAAAACAAACTCCCAGACACAGAGAACAAACTAGTGGTTTACCAGAGGGAAGAGGGAAGGGGGAGGGACAAGATAGGAGTAGGGAGTAAGAAGTACAAACTAGTATGTATGAAAAGAATCAATCACAAAGATATACAGTACAGGGAACATCGGCAATAATTTATAATAACTTTAAATGAAGTATAATCTATAAAAGTTTTGAACTATTTTGTTGTACACCTTAAACTACTATAATATTGTAAACCAGCTATACCTCAATAAAAAAAAGATATACTGTTTTTGTGTTAAAAAATAATACAATAAAATAAGTAAGCTACAATGATACATTGTACAGCACAGGAAATACTGCCAATATTTTATAACAACTTTAAATGGAGTATAATCTATAAACATTTTTAATCACTGTTATACACCTGAAACTAACATAATATTGAAAATCAAATATATTTCAATTTTTTAAAACCGCTTTGAAATAAATAAATAAATAACAAATCCAGTGAGTCATTTTGGGTCTTTATTATATTTTACTCATACTTATGTGGAGCACACCACCGTTTATTAGACAGTGGGAAAAAATCCTAAGTGGTACGCATACAATCCAAGCCACCAGGGAAGCCCCCACTGCTGCACTAAATCTTCCTTAATTCTCTTTTCACGTTTTCCATATGCCACCTGGAAAATACAACCATATTCTCAACAGGTGACTCTGAGAGGCCCAAGAAAGAGCTCTAAACTTGGCTGCTGTTTTTTATATTTTTTTGCTTTCCTAGCACCTTCCCAACATTTCTCAAGGAGTCACTATGTAAGAGCAGCATCTGCACGAGGTTGGTGTCCACACAAAGCGGGCTCCCGTCCACATGCCCCAAGATGCTCCCGGCAGGGGCTGCACGGACCCCACTCAGCGGCCCCTGAAGGCATCCTCCTCTCTGCCAGTCATCAGTCATCACTCACATTTCGGGAACAAGGCCGTCCACCACCAGCAGCCTCACACCTTTGTTTTTTTCCCTTTTAGGCTCCGGGCTTTACAATAGGGAGTCCAGCCAAGGCAGCAGCCCTCCTAAGATATTATTTCTCTAGGATGATTCTACACTAACATTGACTATCTTTCCTCTCAGAACTTTTCATTGGCAAAATCAGGGTGATGATGAGGAAACTGTGAGAGGAGCTGTAAGACAGTATCTGTGAGCATTCTTAGAAAGAGAAAGTGAAGTGAAAGGAGAACGCTTCATTGATGCAATGGGCACAGCTTTCTAACAGATGGGAGTGCATCCAGTGCTTAGTGGCTCAGTCGTCTCCGACTCTGTGCGACCCTATGGACTGTAGCCCACCAGGATCCTCTGTCCATGAGATTCTCCAGGCAAGAATACTGGAGTGGGTAGCCTTTCCCTTCTCCAGGGGATCTTCCCAACCCAGGGATCAAACCCGCATCTCCTGTCTCTCCTGCATCGCAGGTGGATTCTTTACCCACTGAGCCGTTGGGGAAGCCCATAACAGATGGGTAGGAAGGTAGTTTTCCTACCAGCTCTCTGCGCTGAAAATGTCACCCTCATTTGGGGGTAGAAACTTCAATGTACAACACAACTGTGTTACACTGAGAACTTGTGTTATTACATTCCCTGGGCTCTGTCTCCTAATAAGGATGAACAGCAGAAATAGCATGGAGTTGGGAGACAGGCTATCTTGGATTTACATCTAAGGTCTGATGGGTGATCCTGGGCAAGCAAATTCACCTCTGTGAATTTTAGTATTCCCAATTGTAAAACAGGGCAGGGAGAGCCAGCTAGACTTCCCTCAGTGAGTATTAGATAAGCATGCCTAGGTATTTTAGGTTCTTTTCTTTTCCATAAACTCCTTAGTTTAATACATAGAATGAAAATACAGGTTCTCCATCTCCAAACAGGAGCTTCAGTTGGATGGTGAGGGTTTGATGGACTGCAAGGGGGAAAGGAGTGATGACCACACTGATGATGATGATAGTGAGAACAATGGCCAAGATCATGAGGATAAAAACGACTTTTTAGACCCTTTAACCATAAAGTGTTAGTTGCTCAGTCATGTCTAACTCTTGGCGACCCTATGGATTGTAGTCCACCAGGCTCCTCTGTCCACAGGATTCTCCAGGCAAGAACACTGGAGTGCGTAGCCATTCCCTACTCCAGGGGATCTTCCTGACCCAGTGATTGAAACTGAGTCTCCTGCATTCCTGGCAGATTCTTTAGCATCTGAGCCACCGGAGAAGCCCCCTTAACCAGAAGGCATTTATAATTCATTCAACAAGCTGTAGGCTAAGCTGATAGAGCAAGCTGAGCCAGCTGTCTCTGCAAAAGGGCATTTATCTATTCAGAAAATGCAATGGGTTCTTGAAGAGCTATAAGCATATCTACTTGTAGAGAAGAATTTGACAAAACAGGTGGCATGATAACTTTACAAGGACTAAAAATGCTCAGGTTTGTGTTTCAAGTAATCACTGAGTCAATAGCCTCTGGGAAAGTGGCAAGGCAGAGTGGCAAGATCAGCTTTGCAAAACTGGATGAGCTCAGAGCAAGCCAGTGATTATTCAGTATGGCTTCTTCCACTGTGCTGCCAATGGATGCCAAGCAAGTCCTTCTGCTCTGCCCCCTATTTTTGATTAAGGCCCTGCTTCTTCCCAATGCCCACATGGAGAATGATTCTGAATCTAGCCCCATGCTGCCAATGCACTAGCAATCATCCTCATGTGACTACTGACCACATGAAACATGGCCAATGCAACTGAGGGTCTACCTTTCAAATTTCACTTAATTTTAAATAGATAAAATTAAAATTTAGACACTGATGGTATTGTTGGAAAACTTTTAAATAGGTTTAGAACCACCTGGATATATGAATCTATCTTCAACTGTAAATTTTACTGTCAATCTAAATACAGATGAATTTCTTATGCAAACAGCATTCAAATTGAGATGTGCCATTAGTATACAATGCACATTGGATTTTGAAGATTTGGTGTGAAAAATAATGTCATATCTTTTTAGTATTTTTACATTCATTACATATCAAAATTATGTTTTGTACATAGAAAGTTAAATATATTATTAATATTAGTTTTCTCTGTTTATTTTTATCTTTTTAATGTGGCTAGTAGAAAAATTTAAATTGCATGTGTATATTATATTTTTATTTAACAGCACTGGCCTACACATTTCAGAAGTGGAGATAAAATTCCCAATATTATTGACTGCTAAAAATGCTCTGAAAATATCATATCTTTTGTAATGGATTTGTTGGGTCTAACGGGGCATGGGCTTTGGAGCCTAGAGCTGAATTTGAGGGCTTTCCAGGTGGCTCAGTGGTAAAGAATCCGCCTGCCAATGCAGGAGACTCAGGAGATGTGGATTCTGTCTCTGGGTTGGGAAGATCCCCTGGAGGAGGAAATGGCAAACTACTCTAGTATTCTTGCCTGGAGAATCCCATGGACAGAGGAGCCTGGTGGGCTATAGTCTATAGGGTCGCAAAGAGTCAGACATGACCTAAGTACTGAGTAGGCACACACATGCTGAATTTGAATCTTGCTTCTACTAATTTATAACAGACATCATCAGTCTCTTACTGCTGTCTGAGGTCTCTCTGAACCCTGATGCAGTATTTGAAAATATTTGTTTTCCCTTTTATCTCTATGTCCTCTGAAAATTTGATAAATATGCCTTCTACTACTTGGCTGACTGACAAAATGTTGCAAAATTCATCTGGGAAGGCTTCAAAGTTGTGTGAATTCCACTGCACACTCCAGCTTTCTGCCATCATTTACAGCAGTGAAGACTGCCTTCCACAGTCCAAAGAAGGAACCCTTCTGCACTCTACATGTTGATTTCACCAAAAACCTGGCTAACTCAGACTCCAGGGCTATACCCACTATTTCCTTTCTGTGTGTCCACAGTGCAAATAAAAATCAAGTGGTGCCTTCTTCCATCAGAATTATTACCTAAGAAACATTAAATGCATATCTTTACCCTTTCATGATTATTTTTATTGAGCAAAATTTGCTCACTCTAAGTTCACTGGGCACCTGACTGGATGCACTGCAGGAGATGCACTTTGTGGACCACCAACCGCTCAGTGTAACAGGGGATCAGCCTAATCCCTGTTCTGGGGATGGGGGTGAGTCCTTGGTGATGCCACTAAGAAAACAGACATGCTTTATACAAAGAGATCTGGAAAATGCTTAGCAGTGTGACTTTCCAGTGGAAATATACTCTCGATTCACTCCCACCCTCTTCTCTCCTAGGGCAGAGTCTTCTCTAGCCTAATTCTTGGTAGTCATCAAATTTTCTTTTGTGACACAGATACTCCCCACATCTCCCTCTCCTGGATATATGCACACATAGAAATCTGTGAGGTAGGTGTTTGGGGGAGAAAATCTGGTAAAATGAGCAGCAGAGGAGGGGGCTGGGAAATAAACAAGAAAAGACAGAGCTCCAAGGGGCACACCTGAGTTGATGTATTTCAGTTCCTCCATTTATAAAATGGGATCCAGGCTGATAAAGTCTTCCACCCAGGGATACTGTATTAATTGGCTAATTAATGACTATAACTCACCCTTAAAAATTCCAAGAAAGCCATTAATGCTAAGTATTTGCTAGGTTTTTTTTTTTTTTTTTACACAGAAACCTTTTAAAGTGATTAGCAAAACTAATGCTGTGAATCAGAAAATAAATTTAAACTTGTGAATCTATGACTGGGATGGCAAAAAAAAAAAAAAAAGCTGAAGTAATGGTGGTCTAAGCCATCGTAGTGGGAATTTTATGTCGATGTGCAGTGGTTTTGTTGTGTCATTACATCAAGAAGATGGGCTATCTGTGAAGAGGAGGTAGCTTGGGTTATAAAAATAAATATGCAGCAAAAATGCATGCATGCAGGTGCAAAGAATAAAGTAGAAAATAAGGCATCTATATATTGGACACTGATAAACCTAGCCCAAGGCAACTAATCACTTTAGAGCCCCCAGGTGACTAGACCAGAGCTATAGGGTGGATTTTAAGGGAACAAAGCAAATTCATCATAGCAGGCTATCTATATTTTACAGTGGAGATGAAGGGAACTTTAAAAACCAAACCCCATCTTCACATCACTGAACATTACATAATTTTGCTTCTATACCCAAGATGACCAAACACTCATAGTTTCCCAGAAGGAACATTTGTCAAAGGAGCAGAGGCAATGGTTTGAATCAAATATGAGGTAAAGGAACTCAATCCCAGAGACTCATAAACCCCAATCCGGAGGTCCGTGAGTCTTGGCCAGTGTTCAGAAGAGATTTCAAGCACTTCACAGGCTGGGCACAGCTTGGAGTCTGGATTAGCCAAGTTCTGGGCGAGGGCTATGAAACTGACATGCAGAGCACAGAGAGCCCCTTCCATGGGACTGTGGGAGGAGCTGTCTTTATTGTTACAAATGCTGGGACTTCACTGCCACTTATAAGTACAGTGATAGACAGGATGGGATACATTTAGTACATTTAGGAGCTTAAGATCTAGTTAGAATGACTCATTCATTTATTCACTCATTCAATATATATGCAATGAGGGCTAAATGCAAGGTATACTGCTGGACAATGTGAGGTTACAAAGCTGAACCTGACACAGAAGTACTCTCAAGGAGCTTACTGTCAAACTTCACAAATCAACCAATCCAAGCATGCATGCTAAGTCTCTTCAGTCATGTCTCACTCTTTGCAACCCTATGGGCTGTAGCTCACCAGGCTCCTCTGTCCATGGGCTTCTCCAGGCAAGAATACTGGAGTGGGTTGCCCTGCCCTCCTCCAGGGGATCTTCCCAAGCCAGGGAATGAACCCTCATCTCTTATGCCTCCTTCATTGCCAGGTGGGTTCTTTATTAGCGCCATCTGGGAAGCCCATAGCAACCTACAGAAATAAATATATTTGCACTCAACACAAAGCTCAGTACCTGTGGGCAGTTAAAGGAAGTTGAATAGCTGCGCACAAGACAGAGAGGAGTAAGTGCCATGTTCAAAGCACACACGTGGCAGGCCAGCGTGAGGGGGAGCACTTCCCTCTGGAGGAACGCCGGTGCAGGGCCTTAAGAGCTGAGCCTGAATGATCTGAAGAGACGGATGGAAGGAGGAGACACACGTGCACGGAGAAGAAAAACAGTGATAACAAACATTCTAAGCTAAGAAGTTTCTATAACATGCTAAGAAGTTTCTATAACTATTTCATTTTGTCCTGACAACAAACCTGTGTATAGAAAAAGGAACAAATAGGAAAGAATGAAGCAGTCTATCCAGAGACACAAAGTGACAGAGCCAGGATCCCTTCATTCACCTACTACTCATTAAGTGGCTACAAAGTGCCACAACTGTTCTAGGTGCTGGGCATACAGAGCTTTACAAAACTGATACTGTTGTTGCCCTCACAGTGGGTTGGAATTCTGAAGGAAATATATAAAGCATTCCCCTCATTAATTTATCTCCTGAACCCTGCAGAGGGTAGGATATGTAAAGTCCCTTAAGTAAGCAGATTTCTGCCAACATTGACCAAGATAGAGAGTCAAACTAACTTGCAAACATGACACAAGAAAATAAGGGAATAATAGTTTAAAATGGAGTGATTTAGTAATTTATAAGCAAATTTTAAGACAAAATATCAAAAGGCTTAGAAATACTGCAACATCACCATGAGGCTTCCAGAGAGCTTTGAGAAGTGGTGGGCAATGTGTGGAGTCCTTTTTCTAGAACCATGAGAGGCCTTGTAGAGGCAGCATAAATAATCTACTCTATTGAAAAATTTTTAAAAAAGGAAAGTGAATGTATTTAAAATTCACTGAGGAATTAATGCTAATTAGAGCCATACTTTGGCAGGCAAGAACAGAAGTTGTAATTTGTTAGGTTCACAGTAGGAAGGTATAACAGGAACTGGACTTTCCAAGTGCAATTTATGGAACAGTGAACAATGCAATGACTTAAGATTGATTGTGAACCAGACTCCATCGCTTCTGAATACTGCTTGAGCAGCCAACTGTGTTAGTTGAGAGAGTTTTGGATGCTCCCCAACACACTTATATTGAATACATTTTTGGGACACAGAGATGGGGTCTTGATAGCCTTTATCGGGTACTAATACACACACAGCATCATATTGGTGGGAAGGTGGGCTGCAGAGACGATTCAGGTCTCCCATTTCCAAGGAACTTATCTATCAGCTTAGAGTGGGGCTCAGGAAGTCTGGTACACCCCAATTTGTAACACCACAGGAGATGAGGGGCGCTGGGATGGTAGAAAGAGCCATTGGGACACAGAAGTGGTTTCAGTAAATTCTGGCTTAGGATTCATAGAGGAGGAACATTTTAGTTCGTTATCGAAAGATGCGCACACACTCACACTTTATGACAAGTAGAGAAGGGATGCTAAGCAGACTGTGAGCCCAAATGCAAAGGAATTGGGCAGAAGCCAGGATCAGAGATGTGGTAATACTTCAGGGAGCATCTCCCCAACTTCCATATTTAAATGGAAGATGCAAAATCATTACAGTAATATACATACATACAAAAGGATGACTATCATTGCCCAGCAGAGTGCCTCCAGACTCTTTTTGTTCCTCTGTTTCTGAGGAGCAATTAAATCAAAGGGAAACATTCGTGTGATGAAGGCAGCCTTCTGGGTAACTGGGAGAGACACAAGAAGCATGGCATTCACAGCTCTTTATCCCAGGTAAGCTAGTGGTATTCTGAGTTTAATCAAAGCCTTGTTTGCAGCTCTGAGGAACACAGGGCCAGTTTTATTAGAAAATGTGGGCCAGAGTTTTACATAAGTATATCTTTTCAAACTGACTTAGTCAATTCTTAAAAGCAAAATCAGTTTGATGGCCTTAAAAATGGTATTGGAATTAAATATTTAAAAATTATGTTAATTTCAATATCTGACCTCCTTAACACAGCATGCACACATCTGGATAGGGCTTATATCTTTGATGAGAACCAAGCCCCTTTCAGACTGGAATGGAGGAGCTGGAGGCAGGGCCTTGCTGTCAGTGGCAAATAGCGAGAGGTGGTCACTGGTGCACCAGCCTTGGGAGCAGAGCTTTGGAGTCAGGCTGTCCAGGTTTCACCAAGGACGGACTGTGGCATGTGGAGAGGGTTAGTTCAGTTCAGTTCAGTCGCTCAGTTGTGTCTGACTCTTTGTGACCCCATGGACTGCAGCACGCCAGGCTTCTCTGTCCTTCACCATCTCCCAGAGCTTGCTCAAACTCATGTCCATCAAGTCAGTGATGCCATCCAGCCATCTCATCCTCTGTTGTCCCCTTCTCCTCCCGCCTTCAATCTTTCCCAGCATCAGGGTCTTTTCTAATGAGTCGGCTCTTTGCATGAGGTGGCCAAAGTATTGGAGTTTCAACATCAGTCCTTCCAATGAGTACCATCCAGCCATCTCATCCTCTGTTGTCCCCTTCTCCTCCCGCCTTCAATCTTTCCCAGCATCAGGGTCTTTTCTAATGAGTCGGCTCTTTGCATGAGGTGGCCAAAGTATTGGAGTTTCAACATCAGTCCTTCCAATGAGTATTCAGGACTGATTTCCTTTAGGATGGACTGGTTTGGTCTCCTTGAAGTCCAAGTGACTCTCACGAGTCTTCTCCAAAACCACACTTCAAAAGCATCAATTCTTCAGTGCTCAGCTTTCTTTATGGTCCAACTCTCACATCCATACATGACTACTGGAAAAAACATAGCTTTGACTAGATGAATCTTTGTTGGCAAAGCAATGTCTCTGCTTTTTAATATGCTGTCTAGGTTGGTCATAATTTTTCTTCCAGGGAGAAAGTGTCTTTTAATTTCATGGCTGCAGTCACCATCTGAAGTGATTTTGGAGCCCAAGAAAATAAAGTCTGTCACTGTTTCCAGAGGGTTAGAAACATTGCATTTCAATACATATGTAAAAGGAATCATAACAGCATCTCCCTCCTAAGATTGCTCGTGTGACTACAGTGAGGCTATGTGTTACACAATATTGGGGGATACATGAGGAAGTCCCTTACATTCAAAGTGCTTATAGTCCAGACAGGAAGACAGAGAATTAAAATGAATATACTATGCAAATTATCAAGTCCATTTCCATTTCTTTAAGCCAAAGCATCACTTAGATGTCAACATTCAAAATCTTAGAAATTTTGGAGTTGGCGAAGAGTTGACAAGCACAGCTTTGACGTTGCCTAAGGGAGACAAAGCCTGACCTGTTACATGCTCATTCCCCCCACAATCCAGAGGAGGTGAGAAGACTGGGAGGAAAAACTGGGAAACCTGGAAGTGTGCAGTGGAGCATCCACTCTCCTGGTGGAGGCCTCTGCTCTCATCATTGGCTCTATTTCCAGAAACTGAGTGTGCACCTCCTGACTCTGATTAGCCAAGGTAGAACTCTGTGGAAAGGGGCCATGTCACTGGATTCTGAGAATTAAAAATTAGATCTTAATTCATATTAAAAGACTCAGATCCCTCCTACTGTGACTCTATTGTTATCATCGTTTAGTTGCTATGTTCAGTCTGACTCTTTTGCAACCTCATGGACTATAGCCCACCAGGCTCCTCTTCCATGGGATTTCCCTGGGAAGAATACTGGAGTGGGTTGCCATTTCCTTCTCCAGGGGAACTCCCCAACCCAGGGATCGAACCTGCGTCTCTTGCACTGGCAGGCGGGTTCTTTGCCACTGAGCCATGAGGGATGCCCAACTGAGACTATAGCCTAAAGCAATACACAGTCTTAGATTGGATCAGAAGTGCGAGCAGATCTTCTTTACTCCATACTGGCTTACATGCAGGAAAGCCCGTTTCACATTTGACCTGTCTCTGACGCTGGGTGTGTCGACTGAGCCCAGGAGTCCTCCAGGGAGGACTCATCCTGCAGCTCCAAGACTGCCGCCCTGACTTCCTTAGCCCAGCCGGCCTCACAGTTCGGTGCTCCGTGCACACATTTGTCTCCCTCCACTGAACAGTAAGCTGCTTGAGTGAGGTCAGGACTGCTCAGGTATTCTCCCTACAGTGTGTGTCTCTTTTGAGAACAGTGGCCATTTAATAGGGCTTTTCAGATGGCGCTAGAGGTAAAGAACTTACCTGCCAATGAAGGAGACATGAGACGCAGGTTTGATCCCTGGGTTGGGAAGATCCCCTGGAGGAGTGCACAGCAACCCACTTCAGTATTCTTGCTTGGAGAATCCCATGGACAGAGGAGCCTGGTGGGCTACAGTCCATGGGGTCAAACAGGATGATGGAACTACAGGAGATGGTCAGAGTTGCCAGCCCTACTTTGCTTCTCAAGAGAGTCTGCTAAACCAAAGGACCCCAGTCTCTTTCCATAACTGAAACCAACATTATGAGTTAGTTGGTTTATACTGAAGTTCACCAGTGTGCATGTGTGCATGCCAAGTTGCTTCAGTTGTGTCCAACTATTTGCAACCCCATGGACTGTAGCCCCCCCAGGCTCCTCTGTCCATGGGATTCTCCAGGCAAGAACACTGGAGTTAGGTTGCCATGCCCTTCTCCAGGGAATCTTCTTAACCCTGGGATCAAACCCAAGGTTCCTGTGGCTCCTACATTGCAGGTGTATTCTTTTACCACTGAGCTACCTGGGAAGCCCAGAGTTCACCAGAAGTAATGCCTATTCCAGAGAGAGAGAGTTGGATTACTGATGAGACAAAGGTGCCTAGCACTCCTAGCTGGCAGAGGGAAATGGCAACCCACTCTAGTATTCTTGCCTGGAAAGTCCTGTGGACAGAGGAGCCTGGTGCGCTGCTGTCCATGGGGTTGCACAGGGTTGGACATGACTAAAGCGACTTAGCAGCGCAGTAGCAGCACTTCTAGCTAACTAGGTATCCCTCACTGAAAGGTTATGATGTTCATCCTGCTTACCTAAATTCTGTATGTGAAATATCATTGAATTCTCACAACAGCCCTTTGAAGCAATTATTTTCATATTAACCTCATTTCACATGTGAGGGACATGGGGCACGGAGAGGGTAAGTAATGTCCCCCAGGGCTGAAAAGGGCTCAGTCCTAGGACTGATGGTGTCTGGTACCAGCGAGTGAGACTCAACCATAATCTCACCTTTTGCTAACTGCACTGAGTGATTTCACTTGGGTACCTTAAACTTGGCCATGGTGGGAGTATTCAGTTCAGTTCAGTTCAGTCACTCAGTCATGTCCAACTCTTTGCGACCCCATAGACTGCAGCACGCAAGTCCTCCCTGTCCTTCACCAACTCCCGAAGCTTGCTCAAACTCATGTCCATTGAGTCGGTGATGCCATCCAACCATCTCATCGTCTGTCATCCCCTTCTCTTCCTGCCTTTGGTGGGAGTATTAACACCATGGAAATGAGCAAGCACTATAAATCAGGTCTTCAGGTATGTGCGAGTCTGAGTGTGTGACAGCTAATTCCTACCAGCAGCACATCCGCTATCTAGGGCTGTCTGATTTCAAAGTCTCTGGGCTAATGAACCATTACGCCTGTGTAATCAATAAGCAATAGTCATTGACCATGCCTGTACAACATGCAGGGCCATGCCTGCATGTTGGCATGACAAGGGCTGGGGACAATGCTGAGTGCAGACAGAAGGACAGAGTATGTGCGGAGACTAAAAAAGGAGCATGGAGCATTAAAATCTGCCAGGAAGGCCCCCACAGTAGATGAACACTGTAGCTGGAAGGCCCAAGCCACTAGAAAGCGATGTTCTTGTAAAGCAGGAGGAATAGTTCATAAGTTTCTGCCACAGGCTGGAACAAATCTCTCTCAAGACCATATAGTGATCCTTCACTGATTCCTAGCTGGCTTCTGATACCTGGACAGCAGAGCTGACACCAGCATTCTGGTTGTTGAACGCTATACACTCAGTGGTGATGACAGAAAATGACTCTGTGGGCTCTCTGTGGACCTGCTCACTCCTCTCACGCTTGACCCTCCTGGTGGGTCTGATGAAAACGCTCATCTCCACACAAAGATAAGCACTCAGTAGTCTCCTCAAAAGGACCTGACTTCCTCTTCATTTATTTGCTCTAGAAATAAAGTGACAAGGGAGAAAGCAAAAGGCAAGAAAGGAAAAGGTCATATACACAATGGTGCAAAGTGGGTGTTCAATCAGTGCTTGATGAACAAAGAAGAAAAGGTAATGAGAAAAGAAGTTATGACTTTAATTTGTTCTGTAAGTATCTCATATCTAGATCTCTGATATGAAAACTTATCTAAGACAGACTGACCTGGCTCCATGGGGATACAAGGTCCATTCTCCCTCATTTGGTATCATTTGCACCACACGGCACATCTGTGAAACCCTCTGAGGTCAGAGTCTGAATAACAAGGCACTCAGCCAAGATGTTGATGCTTGCTCTGTAGCTTTGGGGGGATCTTTCCAAAATATGCGGGATGGATGTCCAGATTTGATACTTGCTGGCAACATGACAAGGAGATAGGCCCCCAACAACAGGTACAAGAAAAGGGGAGCAGAGAAAGAAAATAGTCAATTCCAGAAGAGTTCTTGAGCTCTGCATTCAACTCAGGAGTAGCCTCTGCCTCCGTCAGGTCAGTCTTCCCAAGGATGGCTGGGAGGCATTTGCAGATAAAGCACAAGCAATTATTTTTTAAGTCATAAAGCCTCAGACAAGCATCCGAGGCTGATTTTTATGGTACTCTCTAGAGTCCTACTTGCTATAAAACACCATCCTGAGGTATCGGTAGCTGTGGACTTCCATTTTGAGGTTCATAACTCTCTACAAGTTAATGGAAATCAATAGACTCAGTGATCCTATATTCTTCATAATTAGTGAGAAATGCCAGTCTTCATCACAATCCAGGGTGAGACCTGTTTCATCACGTGCCAAGACATTGTTCCACACACAGGTTATGAAAGACAAATAGCACATTTTGTGCCTTGCTGGGCAGGTACATGAAGCTGAATTAGAAAGATGAATAGATGGAAAGAGACTCAGAACAGGACTGAAGAGAGCAGGGATGGGAGACAGAAGGGAAGGGGTCACCCAGGGGTATCTGCAGCAATCCTGGGTGTCCCTGCAGTCTCGGGAAGTCTTTCAACTGTGGAGTCATCACAGGGTGCACTTAAATGTGCATCTTCATGCCTGCTATTGGTCCCTGGTCAAAAGTATGTCTCCAACCTATTGTTGGATCCTGGTTCTGGAAAACAATTTTGAAGACAGCCTGCGTTTTGGGGTAGGTTCCCCAGGAAGCTCATTGAATAATGAATACTCACTGGAAGGACTGATGCTGAAACTCCAATACTTCGGTCACCTGATGTGAAGAGTTGACTCATTGGGAAAAAACCTTGATGCTGGGAAAGACTGAAGGCAAAAGGAGAAGAGGACAGCAGAGATGAGATGGTTGGATGGCATCACTGATTCAATGGACTTGAGTTTGGGTAAACTCCAGGAGATGGTGAAGGACAGGGAGGCCTTGTGTGCTGCAGTCTGTGGGGTTGTAGAGTCAGACTCGACTGAGCAACTGAATGACAACAATTCCTAGGAAACAGACTGAGATGAAGATTTGTGTGTAGACAATTTACTGGCGAGCCTCTTGGGATCAACAGTCACAGGGCTGTAATAGGAGTAGATCAAGCAGATGGAGGAATTGAAATGCAGCAAAAGCTCAGGAGCCGGGATGACCCTGCAGAGCTGTTTGGCTTTGAGGGAAGTGGGTCTTGGCATATCCCTGGAGGCAAACTGTTTTGGGAGAGCAAGGTGGTTCTCTTCAGCTAAGACCATTCCCAGAGATGGAATCAACTGAGGGTCATTGGCTGCCAGCACTCCCAGAAGCAGAAGGGATGGGTCTTGGCCCTAAGGGGCCTGCACAGCAACCACAGCATCCACTACAGTTAAGGGCAATCAAGGAGGCCGAGCACACACGACACTGTCTGCTATGGTTTTCAGTGGTGTCAACAACTGTAGTCACCCTTCAAATCATTGTCTTCGTGTCCCTTCTTTGCAGAAAGCCTCATTTCTCCCAACAAAAAATAGGGCAACTTGATTCATCTGCTATTTGCTCTCCAACCCAGAAAGAACTTTACTATTTTCCTACCCCACTCACCCCTCCACTCATCAGAACAGACCTGGCAGACCAGGCCATCAGAATGAAGACAAACGTGCCTTCTCAGCCTCCAGTATCCCTGGTATCCTGACCACTTTCCTCTTCCTGGGACATTACCAGGTGGATTTTTACTGAAATCTCCATTCAGGCTATTCTAACCATGGGAGAAGGGGATTTTTGATATCCAGGTGTACCAGTGAAATGGGTCTAAGTAGACTTTTTATGAAGGGCTTCCCTGGTGGCTCAGATGGTAAAGAATCTGCCTGCAGTGAAGGACACCTGGTTTCAACCCCTGGATAGGGAAGATCCCCTGGAGAAGAGAATGACTACCTACTCTAGTATTCTTGCCAGGAGAATTCCACAGACAGGGTGAATGTACAGGATGGGAAACAAGCACACTATCAACTCATTTAGTGATTTCCTATTCTGTACATTTGACATTTATTAAAAAACCCTTCTCACGTTGGAGCAGTCTATTTGCCCCATCAAACATGAGACAGGTGTCTACAATTTCCTGTGTTCCTTGTTTAGAAAGCCAGAAAAATTAAGATCTAGAGATATGATAAAGGTAATATAATTTATTTGATAGGCTGCTGGTTGGTGATAAACCAAAGTGTTGTTTCTCCAACTCTACTCTGCACTTGGCTGAAAGTACAAAATGTTATCTTATTGATCATGATACCTCCCAGACCTCCCAGCAGAGGTTACTGCTCAGCTCAGGGGAATGAAAAATGTTACAAGAATTCTGAGTTACTCTCTGAATGAGGAAATAATTTAGAAGAAAAACTCCATGTGAAAATTCAACTCCTTGAGAAATGTACACACTGTATCAGTGTGAAATACCTCATCATGTTGTGTCAGACTTTTCCGATTTTCCGGCTTCTTTATTCTAGCATCCAAGGACTCAATCAGGTGATCACAACTCACCTTGTTCATCTTATTTCTAGCAATTATCTCATCTGAAGCCCATTCTTCAAATTTATTGTTTTTCTTAACATGTTCCTGTAACTGGATCCTAAACTAGATGATATATTCTCTTTAAATAAGGATATATGTTATTTGTTTATTATGATTTCTATAACTTTTTCTGACTCTAACAATTTGCATAAGCACTAAGCTCTTGTCTGCTTAATTTATTTTGTGGACATAGAGGTAGATTAAAGCAAGATATCATACAATGAACAAGCAAAACAGAAAGAGAATTAAAACATAAGGATCAGAGAAAAGGAGAGAGTTCAAAAATGCCAATGGAAGGCTGAACATAGCTGCCGGAGTTTCACTTTTGGGTCTGAGCCTCCAGAAGCCAGTAAGACAAAGAAAATAAGAATTGTCCTAGTTCTCCTCAGAAAGAAGAAAGCAGAACAAGTCTCTTTTTAGCACAATTCTGAGAGATAATTCTCAGCAAGGGATTCTGTAAGGAGAAGTAGCAGTCAGTATTTCATAGAAAATGATTCAAAAAATTACATACATTGCTTCCAATAGTGTCTTTCCAAAAACGGTGTTGGTTATGTCTTCTCATCTCTAATTCACTGTAAACTAACAGCTTCTAGATTAAAAAATACTATTACTGTTGACGATCCTGGTTCTACACCCATGTTTTAGCAAAGGTTCTTTCTTTGGGAATACCTTCCTTCACCATCTTCAGCTTTTGAAACTTTCTCCTTTCATTCACGCTCAGGTTAAAACTCACTCATGGGCTATGCACCTGTGGTCAGTCTATGACAAAGGAGGCAAGACTCTATAATGTTGGAAAGAGAGTCTCTTCAACAAACGATGCTGGGGAGATTGGACAGCTACATGTGAGAAAATGAAATTAGATCATTCTCAACACTACACAAAACTAAACTCAAAATGGATTAAGGGCCTAAATGTGAGACCAGACACTATAAAACTCCCTAGAGGAAAACACAGGCAGAACACACTCTGATAGAAATCACAGCAATATCTTTTTTGATCTGTTTCCCAGAATAATGGACATAAAAACAAAAGTAAACCGATGGGACCTACTTAAACTCAAAAGCTTTTCCACAGCAAAGAAAATAATAAACAAAATGAAATGACAACCCACAGATTGGGAGAAAATATTTGCAAATGATGTGATGGACAAGGGATTAGTCTCTGAACTTTACAAACAGCTCATGATGCTTAACAATGTCGAAATAAACAACCGAATCAACAAATGGACAGAAGACCTAAACAGACATTTCCCAAAGAAGACATACAGATGGCCAAGAAGCATATGAAAATGATGTGCAACATTGCTAATTATTAGAGAAATGTAAATCAAAACTACAATGAGATTCACCTCACACCAGCCAGAATGGCTATCATCAAAAAATCCACAAACAGTAAATGCTAGAGAGGGTGTGGAGAGAGGGAAATCCTCCTACAATGTTGATAGGAATATAAATTGGTACAGCCACTATGGAGAAGAGTGGAGGTTCCTTAAAAACTCAAAATAGAGATACTATATGACACTGCAATCCCACTCCTGGACATATATCCAGAGAAAAACATGATCTGAAAGGACGCATGCACGTTCACTGCAGCACTGTTAACAACAGCCAAGACATGGAAGCAACCTAAATGTCCATTGATAAAGGAACGGGTAAAGAAGATGTAGCACATATATACAACGGAATATAACTCAGCCATTAAAAAGAATGAAATAATGTCATTTGCAGCAACATGGATGGACTTACAGAGTGTCATACTGAGTGAAGAAAGTCAGATAGTGAAGGAGAAATATCATATGGCATCCCTTATATGTGGAATCTAAAAAGAATAACACCGATGAAGTTACTTACAAAATAGAAAGAGATACACAGACTTAGAGAATGAATTTATGGTTGCCAGAGTGGGGTAAGGGGTAGTTAGGGAGTTTAGGATGCTATATTTAAAATAGATAACACACAAGGACCTACTCTATACTACATGAAACTCTGCTCAATGTTATGTGGCAGTCTGGATGGGAGGGGAATTGGGGGAGAATGGATGTATGTATATGCATGGCTGAGCCACTTCACTGTTCACCGGAAACTATCACAACTGTCAACTGGCTCTCAGTTCAGTTCAGTTCAGTTCAGTGGCTCGGTCGTGTCTGAGTCTTTGTGACCCCATGAACCGCAGCACACCAGGGCCCCTGTCCATCACCAACTCCCAGAGTCTACTCAAACTCATGTCCATCGAGTCGGTGATGCCATCTAACCATCTCATCCCCTGTCGTCCCCTTCTCCTCCGGCCCTCAATCTTTCCCAGAATCAGGGTCTTTTCCAACGAGTCAGCTCTTCGCATCAGGTGGCCAAAGTTTTGGAGTTTCAGCTTCAACATCAGTCCTTCCAATGAACACCCAGGACTGATCTCCTTTAGGATGGACTGGTTGAATCTCCTTGCAGTCCAAGGGACTCTCAAGAGTCTTCTCCAACATCACAGTTCAAAAGCATCAATTCTTTGGTGCTCATCTTTCTTTATAGTCCAGCTCTCACATCCATACATGACCACTGGAAAAATCATAGCCTTGACTAGACAGACCTTTGTCGGCAAAGTAGTGTCTCTGCTTTTTAATATGCTGTCTAGGTTGGTCATAACTTTCCTTCCAAGGAGTAAGCGTCTTTTAATTTCATGGTTGCAATCACCATCTACAGTGATTTTGGAGCCCGGAAAAATAAAGTCTGACACTGTTTCCACTGTTTCTCCATCTATTTCCCATGAAGTGATGGGACCAGATGCCATGATCTTAGTTTTCTGAATGTTGAGCTTTAAGCCAACTTTTCCACTCTCTTCTTTCACTTTCATCAAGAGGTTCTTTAGTTCTTCCCTTTCTGCCATAAGGGTGGTGTCATCTGCATATCTGAGGTTATTGATATTTCTCCCGGCAATCTTCATTCCAGCTTGTGCTTCTTCCAGCCGAGCATTTCTCATGATGTACTCTGCATATAAGTTAAATAAGCAGGGTGACAATATACAGCCTTGACGTACTCCTTTTCCTATTTGGAACCAGTCTGTTGTTCCATGTCCAGTTCTAACTGTTGCTTCATAACCTGCATACAGGTTTCTCAAGAGGCAGGTCGGGTGGTCTGGTGTGCCCATCTCTTTCAGAATTTTCCACAGTGTATTGTGATCCACACAGTCAAAAGCTTTGGCATAGTCAATAAAGCAGAAGTAGATGTTTTTCTGGAACTCTCTTGCTTTTTCAATGATCTAGCGGTTGTTGGCAATTTGATTTCTGGTTTCTCTGCCTTTTCTAAAACCAGCTTGAACATCTGGAAGTTCACGGTTCACGTATTGCTGAAGCCTGGCTTGGAGAATTTTAAGCATCATTTTACTAGCGTGTGAGATGAGTGCAATTGTGCAGTAGTTTGGCATTCTTTGGCATTGCCTTTCTTTGGGATTGGAATGAAAACTGAACTTTTCCAGTCCTGTGTCCACTGCTGAGTTTTCCAGATTTGCTGGCATATTGAGTGTAGCACTTTCGCAGCGTCATCTTTCAAAATTTGAAATAGCTTAACTGGAATTCCATCATCTCTGCTAGCTTTGTTCGTAGTGATGCTTCCTAAGGCCCACTTGACTTCACATTCCAGGATGTCTGGCTCTAGGTGTGTGATCACACCATCGTGATTATCTGGGTCATCAAGATCTTTTTTGTACAGTTCTGTGTATTCTTGCCACCTTTTCTTAATATCTTCTGCTTCTGTTAGGTCCCTTCCATTTCTGTCCTTTATTGAGCCCACCTTTACATGAAATGTTCCCTTGGTATCTCTAATTTTCTTGAAGAGATCTCTAGTCTTTCCCTTTCTATTGTTTTCCTCTATTTCTTTGCATTGAGGAAGGCTTTCTTATCTCTCCTTGCTATTCTTTGGAACTCTGCATTCAGATGTGTATATCTTTCCTTTTCTCCTTTGCTTTTCACTTCCCTTCTTTTCACAGCTATTTGTAAGGCCTCCTCAGACAGCCATTTTGCTTTTTTGCATTTCTTTCTTTTGGGGATGGCCTTGATTCCTGTCTCCTGTACAATGTCACGAACCTCTGTCCATAGTTCATGAGGCACTCTTTCTATCAGATCTAGTCCCTTAAATCTATTTCTCACTTCCACTGTATAGTCAAAAGGGATTTGATTTAGGTCATACTGAATGGTGTAGTGGTTTTCTCCACTTTCTTCAATTTCAGTCTGAATTTGGCAATAAGGAGTTCATGATCTGAACCGCAGTCAGCTCCCAGTCTTGTTTTTGTTGACTGTATAGAGCTTCTCCATCTTTGGCTGCAAAGAATATAATCAATCTGATTTCAGTGTTGACCATCTGGTGATGTCCATGTGTAGAGTGTTCTCTTGTGTTGTTGGTAGAGGGTGTTTGCTATGACCAGTGCATTCTCTTGGCAAAACTCTATTAGCCTTTCCCTTGCTTCATTCTGTACTCCAATTGGTTCTACTCGAATAAAAAATAAAAATTTAAAAGAAAAAAACAAACAAACAACTCACCCATGGGCTCTATGAAGTCTAACCTCAAACTGCGGATTTCCTCCTCTGTGTTCATGTGATATTTACATATATAGCACATGCCACTCTCACCTAAATATGTCTTTTAGGTTGTTCAGTAACTATGTTTTCAAATTGGATGGTGTGACAGATTCAAGATGGCTGCAATTATTTTTGCTACTGGGAGAGTAATCGGCTATCCTCCTACTGAATCTGGGCTGACTTTAGGGACTCACTTAAATATTTACATATGGTGAAAGGGGTGTTATGTCCATCCCATGCCTATCCTCTTAGACAATCAGTACCTTTTTTTTTTGCCCTCTTGAAACATAGTGTCACAGCCCTGTGGGAAGCCCACGCCACATGAAAATCCATGCAGATTCTAGGATCAAGAGTTCCAGTTGGGTCAAGCCTTCTATTCATCCTGGAGAAGGAAATGGCAACCTGATGCAGTATTCTTGTGTAGAGAATCTCATGGACAGAGGAGCCTGGAGGGCTATTGTCTACAGGGTCACAAAGAGCACACAACTGAGCAACTAATACTTTCACTTCACAATTTTCCATCTATCCCCTCAAGGACTAGATATGATAAAGCCTTCTAGTCCAGTTCATCTGCCGGCTAAGTACCACCAAATGACCTCCATCAACACCATGCAGAAAAAAGAACTCCCAGTGAAGTCATGCACAAATCCTAAGATAACCAAATCTTGAGAGCTAATGAAATACTAGTTGTTTCAAGCCATTTAACTTTGTGTGTTTGTTAATCGCTGTTGTGTCCAACTCTTTGTGACCCCATGGACTGCAGCCTGCCAGGCTCCTCTGTTCATGGGATTTTTCAGGCAAGAATATTGGAGTGGGTAGCTGTTCCCTTCTCTAGGGGATCTTCCTGACCCAGGGATCAAACCTGCATCTCCTGAGTCTCCTATATTGCAGGCAGGTTCTTTATCATCTGAGCCACCAGGGAACTTCGGGGGCGGTTTATTATTTAACATCTGATAGCAAAACATAAACATCCTGAAGCTAAAATCATGCATTCTGCTTCATTTCTTAATTTATTTCAACAAATAGCTATGGCGTATCTACCATGTACCAGGTACTATTATAAAAGCTAAGAGATACAACAAAATAAATAGGACAAAATCTCTGCCCTTTTTAAGCTGACATTGCAGTAAGGGAGATAGACAATGAACATGAAAACAGATCATGTTAATTTGTAATCTCCAGACTGCCAGGTATAGAGCTAACTATAGAAAGTGACTAAGAGATGCTGTTCGTCTGTGCCCTACAACACAGCTCAACGTGTCACTCTCCATTGTACTTAAAAACAAAACCCAAAAAACCTAACTGAGTATAAGTATTTGGAAGATGTAGTTATTAACAAGACAAATCAGATAAGCCAGAGAAGTTTATAAACAACACATTTCTGGAACAACAGGTATAATGAATGGATGTTTACCTATTTCTCAAAAGCAGTGTCTCTTTTGCCTGTGGAACCCTAAAACTTTTATTAGGAGCATGGGGGCAAACCCCCAGGTCTTCAGAAATGTAGGTTTCCCTAACCAGGGTAGAATGTATCGCTCCGTGAAATGTCAACATCAAAACAATATAAAAAAAATAATTACAGACAGTGTTAGTGTTGTAAGCTGATAAGGACCAGATGGTCTTTTGTATTTATGGTTTTCCTTGTGCATACAAATGCTTTGGGGATCTAATTAGCCTTCTACAAAACTCAAACTGGGTAATTACTATCATTATCCCCTTTTCAAATAAATCTGAAGTCTAAACTGCAATTATGTTTTTTATCTTACATTTGGTATTCACATATTTTAAGAATTGTTCTTTGCCATCTACTCAGTTCATCTTCTTAACATGAACTGAAGTATACAAAGTGAAGGAGGATGATTTAAAAAAAAAGAAAACATTTTTAAAAATTGCATCACTCTGTTAGAGGAAAGTGCTGACAACCACCGAAGCACTTTCTCAACCAGGGTCCTGTTTCTGTCACATTTTCATTCCAATCAAGAATAAAGTCCCTGTTCTCCATGATTTTATATTTCCACTTACACTTTGCACAGCAGAAGAGAAGAATATCTACACGGAGACATAAGCAGTCACGCATGTTAGAGAAAGGATTCTCTGTGAGATGCAATGTGGCAGCCATTTCAATTAACTTGTGACTCTGCCCCCAAAGAGCGATACCTGGGCTGGCAAAGAGCTATGGAAAAGGAACAGCGGGCATAACAAGGCTGGCAAGTCATCTTTATCGGATTTTTGGCCTCGGGACAGTCAAGTCACATGGTAACAGCATCTCTGGACTGCAAGTAGAGGGAGACGTGATCATGTGCACGAGTGAACTCATAACAGAGAATGTACCCAAATCTATCTCCAGTGAGAAGTACATGGCAGTGGGGGGCAGGGCGTTGTCGAGAAGCAACCGCTTCATTTCAGGCACAAGGCCAAGGATTAGAGGTGATCGGGGGCACGTGTGTCTTCCTTGACAGGGCAAAGCATGGACAGTGACAAGTGATGAGGAACACCGCCTCTCCTGTCATGCCTTCTGGGGAAAAGGGTCAAGAACACTCAGAATGTCTGGCTGACATCTCAAAACTCAGCATTATGATGACTGGTCCAGAGGGCAACATCCAAAAATAGCTGACAGAGGGGAAAAAGCCAGATGATGAAGCAGAACTGAGGGGGACGCCTGGCCCTGGGGAGGCACTTCCGCTGAAGGAGGATGCTGAATGTCAATGCGGGTTTCAGAGGTGCCCCTGGCCTGCCCGACAGAGGAGGGCTGAAGGCCTGCCACCCGGGTCCTGCCCCCTGAGCCTGCCCTGGGCTGCCCTGGAAGGCAGCAGCACAGTCATTGACAAGGATGCCTGCAAGTTCAGACTCTATAGTCCCTGATAGGATGGCAGTAACCTCCTCTTGCTGCTGCTAAGTCACTTCAGTCGTGTTCGATTCATGGACAACCCCATGGACTATAGCCCAAGAGGCTCCTCTCTCCATGGGATTCTCCAGGCAAGAATACTGGAGTGGGTTGTCATGCCCTCCCCCAGGGGATCTTCCCAATCTTGGCATCAAACACTTGTCTCTTATGTCCCCTGCACAGGCAGGCCAGTTCTTTACCACTAGCACTACCTGGGGAGCCTGATCTCACAGCTCACTGAAAACAGTCTCAAAGGCATGCATCCCCTCTTCCATTTAATCAACAAATATTTACCAGGCATCTTCTTAGGGCCATGCACAGTGTGAGATGATTTATGTGAGTCAGGTGTCAGTGAAGACACTGGCCTTGCAAATCCTGTCATCAGTTTCCCATCATAAAAGGAGTTAGAGCCGCAGCCCAGCACTGTGGCAGAGTCGTAGTGGGTGGAGCAGAGCTGATGGCCTGGTGGGTGGGTGGACAAGCTGTGCTGAAGTCTTTGGGTTGCGGAACTTGTCATGCAAGGAGCTGCCTGTCTATCTCTGAGTTCATACACCTCCTCGTGATCACATCTTAACATTGGTACAGCTATTTTTACAGTGTCTCTTGACTATCATCATCCTTGTCGGAAGCAAGACAGGTGCTAAGGTTCTAATTTTACAGATGCACAGATAGATCAGAGGCATGAAAGGACTTGCCAAGAACTGGACAGCAAGTAAGAAGTCTAAGTAGGACTCACACCCAGATCTTCTCAAGATAAACTTAGATTTCTAGACACTTCTCTGTCTAAGGGGGCTTTTTTCTGAAGCCTCTGAACAGAAATCTTGGTGTCAAGGCTGCTCAGCATCTCAAGTGTTCCTCTGGCTTCTGAGGTTGCATATCCAGAAGCCCAGGGAGCTTGAATCGGGGCAGGACCACAGCAACTGCCTTAATTAGCTTGCAATCTGATACAGCAGAACAAGCAACTTCACCTCTTTGTGAGTTTGTTCCTCACATGTAATCATACCTGTTGCAATTAATAGTAAATCAAAAGCATCCTGGGGCTGACATTACGTATAATACTTCATTTATTCATTCATACCATCTTCCAAGTTCACAAAGAGCAAGTGATAAGACACTTGGGATAATGCACAGAGTAAGGACTAGCTGTGTTCCTCTTTCTATTATCCCCTGTGGATTTTGTCTACTCTGTAAAGGGGTTGTCATTATTTAGCACGAAGTTGTGTATGACTCTTAGCGATCCCATGAACTCTAGCCCACCAGGCTCCTCTGTCCATGAGATTTCTCAAGCAAGAATACTGGAGTGGGTTGCCATTTCCTTCTCCAGGGGATCTTCCCAGCCCAGGGATTGAACCCGTGTCTCTTGCATTGACAAGCAGGTTCTTTAACATCTGAGCCACAAGGGACGCCCTATCTGGGTGTACCCTAAATCTAATGAAAGTGAAGTCGCTCAGTCATGTCCAACTCTCAGCAACCCCATGGACAGCAGCCTACCAGGCTCCTCTGTCCATGGGATTTTCCAGGCAAGAGTACTGGAGTGGGGTGCCATTGCCTTCTCCGGAAATCTAATGAAAGAGTTCTTAAAAGAAAAAAGCAGAGAGAGATTTGAAACACAGAGGGGAAGTCCATGTGAAGCCAGAGGCAGAAATGGAGTTATGCAGCCTCAAGCCAAGGGATTCCTGGAGCCACAGAAGCTAGAGGAAGCAAGAACAAATTCTTTCCTAGAGTCTTCAGCAAGAGCTTTGCTCTGCTACATCTTAATTTTGGACTTCTGGTTTCTAAATGGTAAGTGAATAGATTTTTTGGTATTTTAAGTCATCAAGTTTGTGATAATTTGTTACGGCAAGTCTAGGAAACTAAAACAATATGTTTATAATGTATATATAAGTGATCTATATATCTACGTATCTATATCTACATATATATCTCCAGTGTGTGTTTGTGTATTATACAATGAATATGTTGATCACACAGGATCTAAATTCCTTCATCATCTCAGGTTGAATGATGGAACAAAAAACAAGAGAGATTGTCACCCCTTGACCAATTGCATTCAACAACTGTGGCTTAAGTGGAGGACATAAATAATGACACTGGGACTCTTAAAATGGGAATTGCATAGAAAGAAAATCATACAGGGTTATCTCTTACTCAGAAAGAATCATTAAATACTAAACAAGCTTAGGGTACCTGAAAGAATTCAAGATAAATGCATTAATAATATATATTCAAATACAAAGGTTGAGTATGCTCAACATTCAAAGGATTATACAACATGAAACGTAGAGTAACAGTTCATATAAAGTATTTTGTCCTTATTTTAATGTGTATGCATTTAGAGTAAAACCTCCTGGTATGTTTATAACCTGCTCTATAAATGATAAGGGCTTTCCTGGTGGCTCAGTTGGTAAAGAATCTGCCTGCAACTCAGGAGAAAGAAAGTGAAAGTGAAGTCGCTCAGTCACGTCTGACTCTTTGCGACCCCATGAACTGCAGCCTACCAGGCTCCTCCGTCCATGGAATTTTCAAGACAAGAGTACTGGAGTGGGTTGCCATATCCTTCTCCAGGGGTCTTTCTGACCCAGGGATCAAACCCGGGTCTCCCACATTGCAGACAGATGCATTACCATCTGAGCCACCAGGGAAGCACTCCTGCAGTTCAGAAGACCCAGGTTCAATCCCTGGGTGAGGAAGATCCCCAGTGAAGGAAGTAGCTTCAGTATTCTTGTTTGGGAAATCTCATGGACAGAGGAGCCTAGTAGGCTACAGTCCATGGAGTCTCAAAGAGTTGGACACAACTTAGAGACTAAACCAGCACCATAAATAATAAAACAGTAGTTACAATGGTTCTAATTAATGATTACTGACCATTTACTTTGATTCAGG
This sequence comes from Giraffa tippelskirchi, assembly GCF_054371585.1. Lineage (NCBI taxonomy): Eukaryota > Metazoa > Chordata > Mammalia > Artiodactyla > Giraffidae > Giraffa > Giraffa tippelskirchi. The sequence goes on along the minus strand of NC_137284.1, from coordinate 44,931,123 downwards.
TACCAGGCCAAACTACTTACATGCATTTTCTAGTTTAATGAATCCATATTGAAGTCCAGTGAGGAATGCATCATTACATCTGTTTTTCAGGTAAAGAAGCAAACATCATGTTCATCGAAAGAAGTGACCATGCTGGTGGTCACTATAATGACCAGGGCTAACAGGCCTTTGGCCTTCTGTTGCTGGGCTCCAGAGCCCCTGACCCTAACAAGCACATGGTGGACCTGGGCCACGTGGAACCTAAAACCTCTCTTGTGAGATCCTCTGTGTACTTATAATTAGTGACAAGACCCTGATAGAACCTTTACACTCCCTGCCCCAATTCAGTTCAAGACAGAAAAAACTAAACAAACAAATGCCCACAAGACTGAAATGAAGACTTTTGGGAACTGGGAGGGGTTGCAAAGATGCGGAGGGTTTGGGAGAGTGGAGGAGAACGCACTCTGAGGAGGGCTCAGCAGGAGGAGCCTGCAGGCTCACGGGGCACTGCCGGGCACCGGCCACGGGCACCTCCACCACCAGCGCATCACCTGAGCACGGCCCGAGTTTCCTCCCTTCAGGTGATTAAGTGAATTTCCAATCTAGAAAACGTACTTGTAAAGAGGTTGAGAGTGAGTAAAATCCATGCAGTTCACAAGATAAAGCGGTTATTCTCAATGGCAACAGGAACTACTTGCAAATAAGTCCCACAGCTGGTGGGTGAGGGCTGAAAAGCACAGCACATTCAGAAGCCAAGGCCCTGGAGGCCTCAAACTCATGTTCTTTACAGGCTGAGGAGGTTCACACACGTCGGGTGATTCTGTTGTAGGGGCGTGTCACTGTGCAGGTATATTGTTGAGTGCAACGATCAGACAGTAAGTGGCTCCTAGCAGATTTGGCAGGTTAGCGGGGCTGGGAACATAGAGAGAGAGAGAGGCGGAGAGAGAGAGAGGGAGAGGGAGGTGGAGAGGGAGAGGGGGATCAGGGAGTGACACTGAATTTTTCACAACCACATCTCAGTGCTATTTGCTAAGAACCACAGGACACTCTAACGCTCCCTAAACTGCAGGAACAGGTACCCTGCTCTTTGCATAGTCACAATCCTCAGAGTATAATTGATTTGACTAGAGGAATCAGGTTTCGTTTACTCCTCAAAGTGAGGAGAATGTGGAAAAACATTAAAGACGGTGCCAGGGAATCTTTCTCTAGAGGGGCAGACATTAAATCTGAAGCTCCCGGGACCCTAGGATGGCGCTGTCATTATTATTTCTCCTCCTCAAGACTGTGTGTTGGTTCACATATTAGGGAAGGGCTAGAGGGTTGATTCCAGGACAGGAGGGGCTTCAGTCTGGAAGGCAGCCTAAGTTAACTCATCTGTGTCTGTGCCTCAGGCTATGAGCATCAGTACACTCACCATACTATAATAACTAATTAACGCATTAATCTGGAGAAACGTGGGTTCCTAGAGATACTCTGACTGTGCATGGGAGTATGGGGTCTGGACCTTCTCAGTTAGACAGGGCTAAAGTCAGCCTAGCAGGGGCTCTAAGAGGCAAATGACAAATCCGTGAACAAGTACCACCACACTCTGAAACATGACTAATAGCACTACCAGACCGATCATCATCGAGGTCCTTTACTGTATCAGGTTGAACATTTTTAGAAGAAGGGAGTAATGACTCTTGGAAACCAGGTCTAGATCCTATAGTCTCACTTCTTCTTCATGTATGTATACAATCCAGAAAAGCAAAACTCACATCAGAATGTCTTCATGACTTATGAAAACTATTACTGATGCTGACATTTGCTGTGATGCATGCCAATACGTTTTCAGCCCAATTGTAAAATCCACAGTGAGTCCAAACGTGTTTCTGGAAGAAACCACATTTTTGAACTCCTATTCATTTAGACATATCCCACAGTGTCAAACATAGCTTTCCCCATAAAGTCCGAATTTATGATGCAAATGAGCTTACTCAGTTCATTTAGAGGTAAAGGTCAAGAATCAAAGAGCTGCTATTAAGATGGACAATCACATTGGGATAAACTTGAGATCTCAGCTAAGGCAACAGATATGGAAATAAGAGTCAAGAACACTCAAAAAAAGTCCTAAAGTAGGACTCTGATGATTTTATTGCACTTGGGTCAATATCATGGTCAACAGATCATGAAAAGATATAGGCGTTCAAGGTTATTTTTATATCATACTTGCATACACACGCCTATTTGTTTTCCACATTATTTAATGTAGCTTAAATTTAATAATGCAAATAGTCATCACCCACTCCAATGAGTACATCAAAAATTTTTTCTTGGCCGTGCCACATAGCATGCAGGATTTTAGTTCTCCTACTAGGGATTGAACCCATGTCCTCTGCATCCCTGTATTGGAAGGGTGGTCTTAACCACTGGACCGCCAGGGAAGATCCTTTTCAAACTTTTAAAAAGGCATTTTAGTAAGTTCTGGTTATGCTAAATCAAACTAAATCCATGTGAAGAGATTCATGTTTTCCCATGACCCAGGCCAGCAGACGCACCACACATAACAAGGAGCACATGGGTTCCTTAAACATCAGTGTACCCGTTACCTGCAGAAGGGATATGCACTCTGTGAAGGTAAAAAGGTGATATTCACCCAACATGCAGGTTGCTGAGTCAGTTTTATTTCCAGTTGCCTCCTATGCCTGATATACTAGCTTATTTATCTTAAAAACAAAAGCCCCAGGTAGAATGAAGAAGCATCATTATCCAGAGACATGACAGAGTCCGAATTATTTCCACAGTAGAGAGAATATTCACAAGCTCAGCAACGAAAAATAACCCTTCTTCACAGTTACCTTGCTCTTGTTTATTTGGGAGATTTTCTTAAACCACATGGAAGTGAACGCAAAGTACCTATGGCTCTTTCAGCTCTTAACAATGTATGTTGATACCTGATCATAAGTTACTTGGCTATGCAATGCCTAATCATAAGTAACTTGGATACTCAGTGAAGATGAACATTGTGTGGGTATTTATCAAGCCTTGCTGTGGAGAATGATGGAGATACCATATAGCCTTTCTTAGTCTTTGCAATGACATATTGCAAAAGTGAGAGAAAGTATTAATAACAAATAACCTACTACTTATTTTCAGCAAGATATGTAGCATGTTACACTGTCTTAATTTTGTTATTAAGTGACCATCCCCTGTTAGCCATTCTCTGTTCCAAGATAACATGAGGGGTTCTGAGGAGAAGGGATATGCAAGAAGTTTGGTATCTTTCCTTAAACCAATATTTGATGGAATACTGGTTTTCCAGTCATTCATTCTATGCCTTACACCACCCTCCTCAACAGACTGTCAGCTTCTCCAAGACAGAGACTGGCTTTTCCTTTTCATAAGCCTTTGGAGCTCGCCCCCTTTCTCACTTTGGTCCTAACTCTCCCAGCAGAACACCGGTTCTGAACTGTGAATGCCGGCACTGCATCTTCACCCAGTAAAGGCCTGCTGTAGTTGCATGAGGGATCCTTTGAACGCTGACAGAAGTAGGCAAGTTGGAGGCTAGAGCCCCCATTCTGAGAAGAAAAGGTGAACAGCAGAAATAAGAAATGCTGAGTCTGTAGTGCCAGCCAGATGTCCTGTTAGAAAGGATGGACAGGGTTAGCACTGAAGTCCTGGGAGATACTGGTATTTGGAGCCAAGATGACTTAATTTTACTTAGGATTGGACATTAAGTTGTTTGCAGAATAAACTAGCTGAGGCTGACAATGAAAAGGACGTAGCTGGATTGTCACCACAGCTCTTTTTGATGGAAAAGGGCTCACTGAGCAATCTGCTCTTCACCTTCACCTGGACGAAAGTGAAGATGCCTGAAGCCTGGAGTCCAGTTTGAGCAAATTCTTTAGTGACTTCCAAATGGTGCTGTCAATAGGAAGCCCAAGAGCTGTTATGAATCTTGCTGACTTTATTATTTTTTTAATAGCACATTGATCTCTCCTTTATTGTTGGAGCTTTGTTTTCCAGAAACTAGTGGATACCCAGGGATGCTTTTGAGAGCTGCTAAAACTCACTGCCCAATAGTTCAGAAGATCTAATTTGTCTAAATTCTACCTAAACCTCTCAAGCTATACTCATCTGTACTGCCTTAAGTCCTTTAACAAGCTGCAATGACTGAAATGGATTATAATTCACAAAGAACTCCAACCGGGCAGACGTAGAGAATGGACTTGTGGATACAGCAGGGAAATGAGAAGGAGGGACAAATTGAGAGAGTAGCATTGACATATATACACTACTGCGTATAAAATAGATAGCTAGTGGGAAGCTGCTGTCCGCTTCCCAGGTGGGGCTAGTGGTAAAGAACCCGCCTGCCAATGCAGGAGACACAAGAGATGGGGGTTCAGTTCCCGGGTCAGGAAGATACCCTGGAGGAAGGTACAACAATCCACTCCAGTATTCTTGCCTGGAGAATTCCATTGGCAGAGGAGCCTGGCAAGCCACAGTCCACAGGGTCGTAAACAGTTGGACACGACTGAAGCAACTTAGCACTAGAAGCTGCTGCACAGCACAGGGAGCGCAGCTCAGCGCTCTGTGATGACCGAGAGCAGTGGGATGGGCTCAGCGGGGGGGAGGCTCGAGAGGGAGGCGATAAATGCGCACATAGAGCTGACGCACACTGCAGTAGCGGAAGCAAACACACCACTGTAAAGCAATTATCCTCTAATTTGAAAAGATGTTAAAAAAAAACACATAAAGTATAAAAAGGAGAAAATGTTAAAAAACTGTAAAGGGAAAAAATGTAAAAAAAAAAAAAAAAAAGGAACTCCGACAGGAATATGGATTATAGATAAGGTAATGACGAGTCTCTGATTTACAGAAAGAAGAGTCTAGGGTATAACTGAGCCTCGCCTTCTCCTGCTCATCGTGCATCATGACCGAAGTCACAGGACGCCTTTGCATCATTTAAGAATAAAGAATCCTGTAGGCACCGCTTAACCCTCTCTCTCAGGCTGTGCTACTGACCACACAATGACACGTCCTTTACATTTGTTTTCCTAAAGAAATTACACCCACTTCATATTGAAATATTTACTTTGAGCTGTAAGACAGAACACTTCTCTCCTCTGCTTTAATCTTACCTTAACACAAAAGACTGTAAGTATTTAAGTCACTCCAGTTACATCAAAAGGGAATAATCAGTTTCTGTTGAGTACTAGCTGAGTTAAATAGCAGCTCTGTTTCCAGAAAGATAATAATGTCAAAAAATTAGCGAGAAAACAGCAGGCATTCTGGGGAATTTAACCGTTGAACAAATGACTGGAAGGTGTTTCAAAGTCAATTTAAATAATTTTTTAAAAATTACACCCTGACTTGAAGCCTAAGAATTTTTTCTCTATGTATAATTAAAACATAATGCTGAAGACCTCATCAGACAATGATTTCTGATATTTTAATAATAATGTACAATGTCCTCATGGTATAGCTTATTATTAAATAGATTTGAATGTACTACAGACTAAAGCAATTCCAGTGGAAAAAAAACTAGCTACAGCATCAAGTAAAAGCCTGGTTCAACCAACTCATCTGCATAATGGATTCCTCAATATCAGGAAAATGCCCCGTTGAAAATGCTGGCTTAAATATTCTACTGGAGAAGTAGGTCAGAAACACAGGGGAAGTAGGGAACTCAGCATCCTAGCAGGCTCCCACAGGAACAAGCCTTGGGAGGATCCAGAGACACAGAGAGAAGCAGTTAAGGATTGCCCAGGAACAGCTTGCATTTGTCTGCTCAGGCTGCCACAATAACAGACCAAAGGCTGGGTGGCGTAAACAATAGAGCTTCATCTTCTCACAGCTCGAGAAGCTGGGAGTCCGCGGTCGGGGTGCCTGCGCGGTCAGTTTCCAGCAAGGACCCCCTCCCTGGCTCGCAGACGGTCGTCTTCCGCTGCGGGCCTTGCATGGCCTTTCCTCGGCGCATGTGTGTGGAGGAGAGTGCAAGCGGGCTTTCTTCTACACAGTCAGTAAGCCTATCAGATCAGGCCCTGGCCTACGACCTCCTTTAACATTAGTTACTTTCTTGGAGGGCCCTTCTCCAAAAATGATCACGCTGGAGATGAGGGCTTCAACACAGGAGTTCGGGGCCGGGGGACACAAATACACGGCCTGTACCGCTGTTCATCTCCTTCCTCTGCTCCATTCCCATCTCGAGTGAAGGGCTGGGCCCCTCGTGTGCAGGACTGTCCACCGGCTGAGGGCAGCCCGGGCTGTCTCACCACCGCTGCCTGCAGAGTCCACAGGCAGGCCCACACGCCACTCCCCGGAGGACATGAGCTGTGCGTGGTTCAAGGATTAGAAGAGGAAATTCAGGAGGAAATGTCAGAGGAGCACCAGTTGTATATCTGAGAGAAGAGAAGATGCAGGTGACTTAACAATGTTTCATACAGAAGGAGAGAGGACGCACAGACTTCTGACCAGCTGTTCTCTTCTGCTACTGGGGGCTGATCAGGAGAAAAGAGGACTCAGCTACAGCCCTGGGGGAAATATGCGTGAGACAGAATGGACAGACTCTTGGACGGTGCAAATCTGTCGCCTGAGTGGGAGGACTGCAAGACAGGGGAAACAGGTAACAAAGGGGGTCTTGGGCTCCAAGGAGCTGTAAGAAACAGGGATCCAATTTCTCCAAAGAAGACATGCAGGTGGCCAACAGATGCATGTAAAGAGGCTCAACGTTGCTAATTATCACAGAAATATAAATCAAAACCACAACGAAGTGTCTCCTAACCCCAGTCAGAATGTCCACCACCAAAAAAAAAATCTACAAATAATAAAGTCTGGAGAGGGTGTGGTTAAAAGGAAACCCTTCTACACTGCTGGTACGAATGGAAATTAGTGTAGTCACTATGAAAAACAGCATGGAGGGTCCCTAAAAAATTTAAAAGTAGAACTACCATATCATCTGACAAGCCTGCTCCTGGACATATATCCAGAGAAAAATCTAACTTGAAAGGATACATCCACCCCAATGTTCACTGCAGCATTATTTACAGTAGCCAGGGCATGGAGACAACCTAAACGTCCACTGACAAAGGGATGGATAAAAATGCAGTACACATACACAGTGGGGTACCAGTCATAAAAAAGAATAAAGTGATGACATTCGCAGCAGCACGGAGGGATAATCATCCTAAGGGAAGCAAGTCAGATGGAAAAAGACAAACTTCATATGGTATCATTTGTATGTAGAATTTAAATGTGATATAAATGAACTTATTTACAAAATAGACTCACAGACATAGAAAACAAGCTTACCATTATCAAAGGGGAAAGCAGGGGGAGGGATAAATTAGGAGTTTGGGATTAACAGATACACACTACTATATATATAATAGATAAATAGCAAGGACCTACTGTATAGCATATGGAGCTATATTTAGTTTCCTGTAATAAGCCACAATGAAAAAGAATCTGAAAAGGAATATATATATATATATATATATATAAGAACCTGAAAAAGAATATATATATATATGAATACACACACATATGTATATATTTTCTTTTTCAGATTCTTTTCCACATGTGTGTGTGTGTATATATATATATATATGTATGTATGTATGTATGTATGTATATGTACGTATATATGTATGCTGCTTCTGCTAAGTTGCTTCAATTGTGTCCGACTCTGTGCGACCCCATAGACAGCAGCCCACCAGGCTCCTCTGTCCCTGGGATTCTCCAGGCAAGAATACTGGAGTGGGTTGCCATTTCCTTCTCCAATATATGTATATGTATATATTTAAAACTGAGTCACTTTGCTGGACACCAGAAACTAAGACAACATTGTGAGTTAACTGTACTTCAATTTAAAAGAAAAAAAGGAAAGAAACAGAGGTCCAAAATGGTAGGAAGAAGTAGTAGTAGATCAGAAGTAAAGCACTGAGACTCATACCACCCTTGTCTAGAGTTCTATTGTATCTGAAACGCTATCCACTTAAGACTTCAATGTTGGAAGCTCTGCTTTTCCAAATCTGCCCTGGCCTGGGCAGGGCTGCTACATTCAAGAAGAAGGCTGTTTATGACACAAAATTCTATCAAGCAGAGGACAGAGGGCCTCAATTCCTTGGCATAAGGAATGAAAAGTTATGTTATACCAGGATCTTTATATGCTCCTGAACCCAACTCTGCTTTAGTCCAAGCCCCCAGAAAGAAGAAACATTTCACTGAATGCCTACATTCACAGCACTTAGTCCAGTGCCCAGTACACACAGGCAAGGACAAGTAATTTTTTAAAATAAAAAAAATAATAACAATAAATAAATAAAATAAAAATAGCGACACCTACAGGCAGATGAGGAATCCAGCTGAACTCTGGCAGGCTCCATTTTTCCTTTCTCTTTAACCTCACCTATTGAAGCTCTCTCTGGAGAAACATCATTGGAATGGCGATCAGAAGTGATCAGATTCACGTTTATCAAGTGATCCATTGCCTTCCATCCTTCACCTTCAAGACTAATAAGTAGCGAGATGAACAAGGCCCAACAGAACATGCTTTGCTGCTCAATGTATTGTTTAAAAGGGAGAGTTCATTGCCTTTCAGTCTTTTGTTCAGAACTTTTTGTTCTCCTTTGTGAAACCAAGTCAGTCTCCTGAATTTGAGGGCAGCGGATGAATAATACACTGCGGAATTATTCAGAAGCCCTATTGGACTATGCTGAGTCCCTACGCAACTGCTGACATTTGTGGAGTTCACAGGAGCATTATCCTGATTTGGGGGATGTTGGCAACCAACAATGCTCTTAAAGTTAGACTCTGACAACTTCTCTGGCTTATTTTGGCTTAGAAAATGTAACCACAGAATTTACTGTCCTCTAGGAACACATATCAGACAAGAAATGGCTCTCTCAGCCCACTCAGAGCAGAGCCAGCACTCACTTACTTCAAACGTGGGAGAATACTCGTTTCGTATTAGAAACTATCAATTCACGAGGGATTAAAACCTCCTCAACTGGAAAAAACAAAAAAACAAGAAACCCTCAACTGTAGTCATTTTGTGAGTGAAAAGCTCCTTATGTTTGTGAACCTTCTTATGCACAGAATTGGTGATAGTTAGTCAACCCCCAAATGTGTCAAATGACTTCCCTGGTGGCTCAGATGGTAAAGGGTCTGCCTACAATGTGGGAGACCTGGGTTCAATCCCTGGGTTGGGAAGATCTCCTGGAGAAGGAAATGGCAACCCACTCCAGTATTCTTGCCTGGAAAATCGCATGGACGGAGGAACCTGGTAGGCTATAGTCCATGGGGTCGCAAAGAGTTGGACACGACTGAGTGACTTTACTTTCACTTTCAAATGTGTCACAAAGTATCAGAGAATGAGGAAAGTAACCAGGAATGGACAAGTAATTTCTCAAATAAATACAGTCTATTATACTACTGAGATTTCAGTTAACTACCATCAGTCAAGGCAGCAGGTTCCAAATGAGGCAGAGTGTGTAGGCAGCAATCATAGGCGGCAACGTCCTCTCAAACATGAGATGCTGATGCAGAGGCCGTGAGGACAGCTGCATATACTTCCCGGCCCATGACGTCCATGCGCTCTAACACCCACGTTTCTTCAAAGACAGAAGAATGACCTCAGGCCCAGAATAGAATTAACCTCTGATCACACGTCCACAGCAAAACTGGGAATAAAATGTTTACAGGCCAGAAGGTAAAACCCGGCATGGCTGCTCTACCTTTGGCCTCTGACCCTGCAGCCCATGCAACTTTCCTGATGACCCTGATCGGGGCTGTGATTCTGTTACAGGCATTTGTGTTCAATGACTTGTTTACCTTCTCGACTTTTCTTGCGGCCCCACGAGCAGAAGCTGGCCGGAAGGAGACCTCAGTTAACGCCTGCAGAATAGAAGTGACTGCCTCGCCTTGGGGAGCAGGCCAGACAAACTGAAGGATGCTTTTGGAAACCACTTTCAGGAGCTGATCATCCAGCTGGTGCCTCCGCACCCTCCAGCTCCAGTCCCCTCCCCTGTAGCCTGCCTGCCTCTGGGCCATTTTGCCTCTCATTAGCACTTTTCATGAAAGCAACCTGGGAAGGGAGAGGTTGTAGAATTCAAAGACTGCTGGTCTGACATGGAAGCAACCTAGATGTCCATCAGCAGATGAATGGATAAGGAAGCTGTGGTACATATACACAATGGAATATTACTCAGCCATTAAAAAAAATACATTTGAACCGGTTCTACTGAGATGGATGAAACTGGAGCCCATTATACAGAGTGAAGTAAGCCAGAAAGAAAAACAACAATACAGTATACTAATGCATATATATGGAATCTGAAAGATGGTAACGATAACCCTATATGCGAGACAGAATAAGAGACACAGATGCATGGAACAATTTTATGGACTCTGAGGGAGAAGGTGAGGGTGGGACGTTCTGGGAGAATGGCATTGAGACATGTGTATTGTCATATGTGAAACAGAGCACCATTCCATGTTCGATGCATGTGACAAGGGCTCAGGGCCGGGGCAATGGGATGATCCAGAAGGATGAGAGGGGGAGGGAGGTGGGTGGGGGGTTCGGGAAGGGGAACACATGTAAACCCATGGCTGATTCTTGTCAATGTATGGCAAAAACTATTACAATATTGTAAAGTAATTAGCCCCCAACTAAAATAAATAAATTTATAAAAAAAAAAAAAAAAAAAAGATAGATAATAATGAGTGATTCAAGATTCTTATGTTATCTGTAGATTTAAATTGTCCACACCATGCCTCGTCCTCATTAGCATGGATGGTCGAGGTCTTGCTAGAATGGCTATATTTAGTACATGGCAGGTTATGCAGCAAATGAGCCTACAGGTCTTTACAGATACTCTATGTGGATAATTTTCTGTAAAGAGTGGCTGAAGCCAAGAAAAATACTGCAGATGTAATCCTAAACACAGTAGCTGAAAACATGGGCTCTCAAATTTCACCTATCACCCATGGCTACACTAATAACCACTTATTTAAGTTGACATATTTTCTCTAAAAAACTCCAAAGGCAGTTATCCAGCAAAGGGCCAGAAAAACCAGCAGGTTTCATAGAGGGAGGGGTAGGGTCAGAGGGAAGCTTCCATAATGTCAAAGGAAAAGATGGAAACTTTCAATTCTCCTGAGTCATCACCAGATTGAACAAGGGCTTGCTGCCCTGAGCTATGCTTTCTGCCTGTGCCTGGGGGGTGAGGGGATGACAGGCTTTAATTTTTCAATGATATTTTATTGCAGCAAGTATTCCCACTCTGTGACAGATCCAATCCAGAAATCAGAGACTCAGCGAGGAGGCTGCATAGTGATTCTTTGGACATAGAAGACTTAAGTTCCACTGATCATGCCTGTAATTCACTGCTAATCAGAATAGGTCTGGAGAGAAAATACAAGTCTGTGTAACTCATTGTGTCAAGTTGCTATCTGTGGCAATGAAACTAGAGAAAGGTCATTTTTAAACAAAATAGCTGGCTCTTGCAGTGTGAGGGAGAGCTTCCAGCTGACCTAGTTTGGTGTTGGGGACATGAAGAGGGGCGGAAATTCTCAGCTTAACCAATACCAGTCTGGTGGCTGGCGATTCAGGCTTAACACTAGCCCTAAAGCTCATCATTTCACGTATTTGATCTGTAAATAAGAAATTTGCAAAGAAGCTCTGGGTTGAATGGTTCACGCTTTCATTTATCTAACCCTATTGATCACCTGCCAGGCATTCAGCTAGATGCTGAGGATACAGCATGAAGCAGCTATATTTTCTAAGTTCATGGTTCTAACCACCCAACGGGTGGCAAGAGCATGAATTATGGCTAGGTACCTGGCAGGACTGTTCAAAGTCTGTCTCAAAGGGTAGTAATAAAGGGCTGAGGCTGGCAGAGAAGTAAATACGATCAAATACTCAGGAGAAAAATTGGAAGGATTTGGCAATGTTTAATGTTCAGGGTAAAAAACAAAAATTAGATGAGAATGGCTTCAAGTTTTGGCTTGCTTGACAGTGGGATCTCTCCTGGGAGAAAACATGCTGTAGATGATTTAGGGAGGAAGAAAATCTTTGGACAAACTGAGGCTGAGGCTGAACATGTGTCTACACACAGAAATTTCAATGAGAATCTGGAGCTTAGGTAAGAGATGATCAGGGCTGTAGCAACATGTGGGTGTCATCACTGTATCTGTGGTAGTTATATCGTGAGAATGGGTGAAATTAAATTGCTCAGTGTCTGCTGCTGTTTAGTTGCAGATTGAGGCTTTCGGGATTTTTGTTGAACTTGCCTGATCATAAGCCCGTAGTAACAGAACCAGGATGTCAACACAAAGTGCTCTCTCTTAATCAGTTGTTGTTGAGTCACTAAGTCATGCCTGACTCTGTGACCCCATGGACTGCAGTCCACCAGGCTCCTCTGTCCATGGGATCCAGGCAAGAATATTGCAGTGGGTTGCCATTTCCTTCTCCAGGGGATCTTCCTGACCCAGGGATCAAACCTGAGTCTCCTGCTTGGTAAGCAGATTCTTCCCCACTGAGTCACCTGGGAAGCCCACCCAGTGTCTGTAGGGAAATACGACTAGAAGGTTGAGCGTCGTATCCTGGGGAAAACCAACACTTAAGGATAAGGATGAGAAATTAGAATATACAAAGGATTCCAAGAAGGGATGGTCAAAGAGCAACAGCAGAGTATCACATGTGCCAAGTCGGGAGAGAGCTCTAAAGTTGGAGTGACCACCGCGTGCCGGGCTCAGCAGTGAGCCCACACTCCCCAGCGCCCAGCAGTTAGGGAGGACAGCAGTGGCCCTGGCAAGAGACTCCACTGGTGCGAGAGATGAAAGCCCGACAGAGGAGGGCTGGTGGGAGAGCAGGGAGAGAGGGCGTAAGTCGCGGTGAGTGTGGATCAGCGCTCCCATGCTTGACAGCACACCAGAGTCACCCAGAGAGCATGCGGAAAAGTCAGTTGCTGAGCCACATTCTGAATCTTCGGAATCCAAACCTCTGAAGAGGAGCCAAGGAATCTGTATTTTATCAGGCTCCCCTCATGATTCTGATACATAGGTTGGTTGGGACAAGGAAACTACTCTTTTAAGACACTAGGCACAAGATGGGATGAGAGACATGGGCAGGAGTCTGACCGAGATGGGAGAGGGAAGCAGGGGTCAAGACAGGGAGACCAGAGCATCCTCACCGCTTGGTGTTTGGGGAGAGCAGAGGTCAAGGTGAGGGCAAGAAGAGGCAGGAAGAAGACCCTGGTGATGTTGACTGCTCATCACAGGGAGAATTCAACAGAATGGTAGTCCCCTTTCCTTTCATTTTCCCTCTGTTGTTCAGTAGCCCACTCATGTCCGACTCTGCGACCCCATGGGCTGCAGCACGCCAGGCTTCCCTGTCCTTCACCCTCCCTCGGAGCTTGCTCAAACTCATGTCCACTGCGTCCGTGATGCCATCCAACCATCTTGAACATAATTTAGCAGAACAAAATTTCTAGCATAGTTAAAAGTAACTGAATTCTCTCTGCTACTGTATCTTGATTCATTTCCAGTTACACTAATAAAGAATGACCACCTTGTAGGAAAAGATCTGGGTGTATCCTCCATACACATTAATTGGCTCTGCTAGACAGTGCTACAGTTCTAGGTAGTATCTTATGTAAGAAAAGTTGTACACCCTTTTTCTTATCACTATTTAAATCCTGAATGTTTGAGAAGCCAAGCTTTTTGAGAGAAGAAGTATGTTTGACTAAATTATGAAAAGAAAATCTGATGCACTTTTTCCCTCAAAAATCTGTAACAGGATTCTTTCAAGGAGAAGAATTCCAGCAGTGCAGTGTGTGTGTGTGTGTGTGTGAGTGTGTGTGTGTGTATGCCTATGGGCTCTTCTTGTTTCAGGAGATCCGGCTGCTAAGTCACCACTTTAAATAATAGCTCCACACACATGACATCATAATAGTCTCCACAGCAACTGTGAATGATATTACAAACCTGTCTGGGACTAAATGGGAAAGATAAGCAAGAAGACAGGAGTGGGCAATCTCCTAAGCAACAAATGCGCTTTTTCCATGGAAACACCACCTCGTGGAAGAGAAAAGGAAACAGATAATAGACATAGGTACACAATAGTTCCTAAATATAGCATTTCACTAAGAACTCTGTCAATTGCAATTTAAAGACCATTCAACCTATGAGAATAATCACTGGAAGAAAAGCTTCCCCTAGTTTAATGCTTCCAGAGAAAGAGGGCAGAGGCATTTTTCTTGAAGTTGGTCACCACGTATCATCACAGCTGCTCACAAAAGAGGGCAAATGGGAATGAAGCAAGGTAACAGTTAAGAGTTCAGGTTTGCTCCCACTTTAAGATAATACCAAAGAACAGAAGCCAAACTTAAGAAGCCAGATATAGTCTGAGTAGATAAGAAGCATTAGAAAAATCTCCTTATGAAGAGAATCATGCTAGTTTTCTTTGAAATATCATGCTCCCTCATGAATGGATGATAAAATGCATATTCTGAGAATTATTTAAACCATTTTAGGGAATAATTTGCTCAACTGCCAATGACATTGGGTACATACACATTATTGTTTAGTCACTAAGTCATGCCCAACTCTTTTGCAACCCCATGGACTGTAGCCCGCCAGGCTCTACATGGGATTTTTCAGGGAAGAATACTGAAGTGGGATACCATGTCCTTCTCTAGGGGATCTTCTCGACCTAGGGACTGAACCAATATCTCTTGCATCTCTTGCTTTGGCAGGAAGATTCTTTACCACTAAGCCACCTGGGAAGCCCTGCTGACATGCATTATGCAGAAGTAAACATCAACTTGCTGATGGCCCACTATGCACAATCACTTGCTATGCCCTGGGCATCAGTACCTGAGCTATCCCATTCAAGGACCAGATGAAGGAGACTGTATTATCCTGGGTGTCACATGAGAAATGGTGGCTGTAGGAGCAAACATTCCCAAGACACGGTAGGTGTCAGGCTGTGATTCAGACCCACCTCCTGACTCCAAAGCCCCGGCTCTGTTCTTGAGGTTCTGTCACTCAGTTGCAAAGCTGGTCACATCTACCTTTTTCTATAATCCTTTCATGATTAATGTCAACTCATCTTTGTAATACCATCACCCTGCTTATCAATGGCATGTACATTTTGCTCTCTGCATTACAGTCACCGACTATTAGAGGAAAGGGAGACTTCAAGAGACCCTGTCCAAGGATCTCTTTTCAATGCTCAGGAAACCAAAATCCAAAGAGCGTCAGTTCCTTCCATAGAAGTGAGGCTCAAGTCACAGTCTTGCCTGGTTCTCGAACCCCAGCTTCTCCCCACTACACCCCCTGACCTAACCCTTGTTATTGTTGATAAATTATTTTCCTAAATGCACTTCTTTATCCCTTCTTCCTTTCCCTTGCTTTGCCTCTACCAATTATAAATTTCTGGAGATTTAGGAGACATTTTATACTATAAAAGCTTAAATCTCAGAGACTTGTTTCACAAAGGACTCCCTTTCTCTCTGTTAACTGCTATAAATGAGACTTTCAGAAGAGCCAGCTGCCTTTTTTCCATCCCTCCCCAGCCCATCATAAACTCATACATCTTTAGGTTGTATTTATCATCTCTGATGTAATAGAACCTTCACCTGTGAATCAAGCCATTGACTTTATTTGCTCATACAGGGCCACTGAAATCATTGCTTGTCTTCCTTACTAACCTTTATATAAAGAGGTCTCTTTCATTAATCTGCAGGAACAATGAGTTACATGCATATCAAAGAAGACCCCATTTCCTTGACAACATTCAATTTCCTCTGAAGACCTTTAAAAAGTGAGATGGCTGTCGATTACCCATCGCTAATAAATGGGGATTTGCAGGCTGATTAAAATTCACAGGGAGAGGCAGTCTATGTCTATTTCAACAAAGTTGCAGCTTCATTAGTAAAATTCACTCATTTTTTTCTTAACTGTATTTCACTGGGTGGCTTAAAAGTATATCAGATGGCTTTTACTGGGATGAAGAGCCTTAGTCACTGGGCTCCCCCCGTATCAGAACGAGAACCATGAATAGTTCATGAGAAGTAAAATAAGCAACCTTAATAGCCTGCAGGCCCAATGGAGTGGAGGCTATCTGCCCTGACAGCCCTGGGGCAGCCACCCCATTTACTCCACACCCTCCTTGACTCTTTGCTGGACTGAGGAGAAAACCCAAACCTCTCTACAATCACCCTAGTTCCTCACCACTTCTCGGTCAAGACAAAGTTCTAGAACTACTTGTCATTCATTCTGGAGCTGGCATGTATGAGAGGCTTTAGAGTCCTCTGGGATATAGTCCTTGGCTTCAAAAGGACCCAAGTGAGTATCAGAAACAGAAGCCACAGAGTCTTTGACAGATGAACTCGTTAAGGAAAGCATCAGGTTTACTTTTGGAAGAGTCCCCAAATCGGGTATGTTATGGCAATGTCAAACTCTCTTTTCCTTGGTCTAAAATATCTTTCTGCTTAGCCAAAAAAATGATGCACATAAATTCTTTTCCTTGTAACTCTCTAATCTAAAAGGGCCCAGCATATTATTTCTCTAAATTCCCTGATGAAATCAGGGAAATTATATCAGGTTACCAAAAGAAATATTAACTTTCGACACTATTACCTCAATCTTTTTTCTTTGAACTTTCAATAACAATAATGTAGGCAAGTACAATACCAGTGTCTTTCTTCAGTTGGGAAGAGAAACAACCTTGGATAAATCCCAAGTTAGACTCTGGGGCTACTCCAGGGGTGACAATAAAAGGAGTTTTCCAGAGTAACACTTGGTCGTTTTCCAAACCTCAGGCATCCTCCAGCTAACCCTCCATTAGGATATCATTTGTTTGGTTCACTTCAAAGTGCTGGCTACTTTCTTGCATTTTTCTGAAAACAAGGAGTTGTCTGTGGAAATGATTTTGTCAGGCGATTTGGCAAGTCACTTACAATACTCATCAATTTCAGTACTTTAATTAAACCCAGGAAGTCCCTGTGCCCAACGGTGATCCTCTTCTCTGGGTCGCAGTTTATCTCTGCCTTCAGCAAGACCCAGTGCTTTAAAGCGGCATGGAATCTCAGGCCTGGGGTCAGCTAAGTATGTCTCAGGATTTGGGCAAAACTGACTAATCTGCTTTTAAAAAAAAAAAAAGTGAAGGTCAGCTCCTGAGTTTACTGACTTCCGGGCTGACAATCTACCCACTCTACCTCACTCCCACGGAGCATCAGATGATCATAGCCGATGAGACTCGGGAAACTAAAGAGTCAGCATGGTGTCTGAGCATATGCAGCTGCTGAACTTGCCATCTTTGCTCTCTGGATGATCCATATGAGTTTGTGGGGGCTCCAGCTGATAATATGATTGTAGAGAGCGCCGAGAGGCTGGTTTTGCTGGCCTCAGGTGTCATTCCTGGTAATGACAGCCACCGTCTTGAGAAGGGGGGAGTTGAAACAAGGACTAATGTCATCCGAAAAGAATGCCTTCAAGGCCATAGCATCTGACAGCCCCTGAATAAGCTGGACAGCCCACGGTTTTGCCATAGGACCACTCCTTTAGGCACTGTCAGAGACTAAACCAATAAAGGAAGATAAATGCAGAAACAAAGGTGCTGAATAGGCATAAAGTAAAAGCCACCAAAGCAAGCAGCTTATGTGATCATAATACTATATTTAAGCAAAACGTGGCATGGGCAGCCACATAGCATGAAACCAATCTTATTTTCTCACCCCTGCACCTACCAAATCCCCTTCTCAGCAGATGGCCCCACATCCACTCTTACAGGCTGAATGGTATTTCCCCCCAAAATATATCTTGGATTTCTAACCCCTCCCCCAGTGTCTCAGAATGTGATCTGATTGGAAGAGAGAGGTTTTTCAGAGGTTTTCAAGTTAAAACAAGGTCATTAGGGTGAGTCCTAACCAAATAAGGGGTCTTCCCTGGTGGTTCAGTGGTAAAGAATCCACCTGCCAATGCAGGAGATGTGGGTTTGATCCCTCAGTTGGGAAGGAAATGATCCCCTGGAGAAGAAAATGGCAACCCACTCCAGCATTCTTCCCTGGAAAATCCCATGGACAGAGGAGCCTGGTGGGCTACAGTCCATGGGGTCACAAAAGAGTTGGACACGACTTAGCAACTAAACAACAACAACAAATCCAGTAAGACTGGTATCCTTAGAAAAGGGGTGTGAGCCAACTTCATCTAATAATTCAAATCCCACATCTGTGGAATCTTCTGAACTTTGTGTACATGATCATATCGTCTGAATAGTAGGGGTTGTATTTCTTCCTTTCCCATTCATTTTGCCTTTTTTTCCCCTCGATTTATTTCCCTGGCTGGGGCTTTTAGTACAATGTAGGAGAGACTTGGTGTTGGGGGTATCATTGTCTCTTTCCCAGTCTTTGAGGAAAACTTTCAAAATTTCACCATTAATTGTGTTCTCTGTAGATTTTTGTTATTTTTGGCAAATTGTTATCTTAATAAGGAATTTTCCTTTTACTACTAGTTAACTAAGTGATTCAAGGATTTTTTTTATTTTTTTTCCTCATTTGGTCATGAATGGGTACTGAACTTTGTCAAATGTTGTACTTCAGCTACTGAACTTATGACGTTTCTCCATTACTGTGTTGATTTAGTAAACTGAATTGACTAATTTTCTAACGTTAAGCCAACATTGATTCCCTATGTGAGTCCAGTTTGATCATGATGTATTATCTTTTCTTTATATTGCTGGACCAGTTTGCTAATAGTTTGTTGGAATTTTTGTTATTATTATCCTAGAGTGATTTACCCATAATTTTATTTTCTTGCAATGGACCTTAATAGGTTTGTAAAATGGAGACATTTACCATAATGTATAGTGTCGTTATTAGGATTAAATGTGGAAATATATGTGACAGAAAGAGGGGGAGTGACAGTTGGATATGGGGAGAGACATGCATGTTGTTCAGTTACTCAGCAGTGTTTGACACTTTGCAGCCCCATGGACGGCAGCACATCCTGTCCTTCACCAACTCCTGGCATTTGCTCAAACTTATGTCCATTGAGACATGCACAGAGGAACGAAGATGTGGAGAGACAGAGGGAGACAATGCCATCTTCAAATCAAGGGGAGATGCTCTGAACAGATTCTGTCCTGACAGCTTGGCTGACTCCTTGATTTCAGACTTTCAGCCTCTGGAACTCCTAGACAATACACATCTGTTTAAGGCATCCAGTTGGTGGTACTTTTAACAGCAGCCCTAGCAAAGGAAAACTCCCACCAAGCCAGACATTGACATTTCCTCTGTCTCTCTCTCTTGACCTATAGCCCAATAGTGCTTGGTCCACTAATTCTTAATATTTTCAGAATCTGTTCACTTTTCTCCACCCTATTGTTTGACCTTAGTTTGGACCACCATGATCCTTCATGTGGGTCCCCACCAGAGGCTTCCAGCTGGTTGGCAGGCCTCCAACCTCAGCATCCTCCAGTTCTCCTTGTTGCCAAGGTAGTCTTCAATGCAAACAGTTTCTAAACCTTCACCACACACCTCATGGCATCAGGGTAGAGAAAGTATGCTTAGCCTATACATGCCAGACCCTTCGGGATTGCACCCAGTAAGCTTCTCCAAGATTTTTATCTTGCTAATTTCCCCTCCCTCAAAGTCATGACTCACCTGATTTCCTAGAACTGCCAGGCTCCCCGTCTCTACACATTTGTCGCCATTCTTCTCTCTGCAGGGAACATCCCTCTCCTGACTCTTTACCTGGCAAAAGACTGCCCAACCACAGCCAGCTGTTATCACTTCCAGAGGCTTCTCTGGGAAGCCTTTTCTCATCCCAGGAGGGCTTTGCTCCGTTCCTAAACTTCTTCCATAGTTGCATGGCTCCATCAAAAGACTTGCTATGTTACTCATTAACTGCGTCTGACCTGTGAGCAACTTGAAAGCAGAGGCCATGTCTTGTTTGCTCTCCTACCCTTGTTTATTGTGTGTCTAGCCTAGTGGGCACCTGCTTAGAACTTCATATGTATCTGTTGCATGGGGTAAAAGTTTTACTATTTAAAAGCAGATGATACCAATTTTATAACACTGTATGTGCTACAATTTAAAAAACCATCACAGTATCCACCCCCACCACAGTTTAGCATCCTTTATACAGCAGTGAACAAGCAAGAGATTCTCTTGTCTTCCTACAATATTGATACAGTAATCTTTCAGTTGTTTCCGGAAACATGAGTTCACACATCCTCTGCTAACCCATCTGATTTACGACAAATTAAGACCAATCCGATTTAAGTCAATTCAAAGCAATTCTCTAAGTACATATGTGCTGTGAGTGCTGCTGATACGTTGCACATCAAGTAAGGGACGGAAGCAGGTGGGAGTGAGGGAGGCAGGTGGGATAGGGAAGACTAGAAATACTAAAGTGAGCCACAAGGGCCTTGTTTTCTGTATAAGATCACACATCATTGTAAGTTTACAGATCACTGGGGCAGGCACACGTCCTTCTCTGCAATCAGCTGTTACATGGGACGAGGTAAGGCAGACATAACAAATATTCTGTCTTCGTGTTCTTTTCTAAGTTTTTAAGACGAAGTCAGGGCTGAACTTTAAGGCTTTCAAGAGTAAAGCGTCAAAGGCACTCAGCACTCAAAGACATCCCTGGGGTCAGCCTTGTAATGGGAGGTGGTGTCCTGAATCCAAACTTGCCGGGAGGCCACCCTGGTGGGGGTGGAGGGCTCTCAGTCAGTGACTGATCCATCCTTACAGAACCACAGGGAACATGGCCAGAATCCTTTAAGCGGAAGCTCGTTCACATGGCAGAGGCGGACATGAGGTTGCTTCTGCAGCCAAGTTTCTTACAGGGAGTCTCAGGGAAGAAGCGCATCATTTCAGGCAGAAGATTTAAACTCCCTTTTATTAACCTCTGTGACTTTACTGGAAACTAGTAGGGCTCAGAGGAGAACACTGCATGACCCTGCGCTCAAGAGGCCCTCCTTTCTTTCCTTTCAGTTGATTTTTCACTACTTCTTCCTAAAACCTCATGAAAACAGGTCATGCGTGACTTGTGATGTGTGATGCTTCCACTGAAAGGTTGATATAGAAATACACACAGCGTGTCTATTGCTTATCACAAGGGAAAACCTCGCATGCTCCCCAGAAGTCAAGGCTGAGGAGGCAGCAATGATGGATTCACAATCAGAATCACTCAACAATGGTATCACCCTCTGTCTCTCTATCTGCTTGTGTAAACATTTGCTGCTGTACATACTCTACTGCCCCCAAAGAATTGCTCAGAAAGAGATTATTGGAAATATTGTCTAGGATCAATAACCAACATAGAGTATGAAAATAACTGCACTAATAAGAGAGACCAATCTCAGGACAAAGATCCAATAAAGGTCCATATAGCCAAAGCTATGGTTTTTCCAGTAATCATGAATCGATGTGAGAGTTGGACCATAAAGAAGGCTAAGCACTGAAGAATTGATGCTTTTGAACTATGGTGTTGGAGAAGACTCTTAAGAGTTCCTTGGACTGCCAAGGAGATCCAACCAGTCAATCCTAAAGGAAATCAGTCCTAAATACTCATTGGAAAGACTGCTGCTGAAGTTGAAGCTCCAATAGTTTGGCCAAATGATGAAAGGAGGCGACTCATTAGAAAAGACCCTAATGCTGGGAAAGACTGGGGGCAGAAGGAGAAGGGGATGACAGAGGATGAGATGGTTGGATGGCATCATTGACTCAGTTGGACATGAGTCTGAGCAAATTCAGGGGGACAGTGAAGGACAGGGAAGCCTGGCAGGCTGCAGTTCATGGGGTCGCAAAGAGTCAGGCACAACTTAGTGACTGAACAACAACAATCTCAGGAACTCTTCCATAATTATATTCCACAAAAAATTTAAGGTGCTGGATGCTAACGGTGAGAGCAGAATTCTTACCTACGATGGGGTATGTACATGATGAGCCACTAAGTGTAGACCTAAAACTTGAATATATTAGAATTATGTGGGTTGCTAAAATGCAGACTCTTGAGTCTCTACTCAGAGTCACCATGCCCAAATCTGATTTTTAAACAGAAATCCCAGGGGTTTCTGACAGAGGGGTTCTGCTGATCCAGTCATAAGAAACAACTCTGAATATTTATACAGCGTGGGTTTGGCTATAGGCTCGTATAACTTTCATGTCATTCTTATATGAATTCAAGCAATTCAAAGAACAGGCTTTAGAAACCACAAACATTCAGAGAACAGAACGGAAATACAAAGATAAGCCTTTAAGATAAAAGGACGAGTAGAAGAACCATCATGATCATTGATGGTAAAGGAAACAGGATGGTCATGATCTATCTGTGCTGTGGAAATTAATGATGCTGCACCAGCATTTGGAGGACAGAGCCAGATCACACACTGACGCTTTTGCCAAGTGTCCTGTGGGTGATTCTCTCCATCTCCGCCAAAGAACTGATCTGGTTAGAGGAGGTTCAACATTTCAAGGAGGAAGGTTAGGGAATGAAATGAAAACCTCAAGGATAAGCAAGAAGCTTTGGTGATATAATCTATTTAAGTTCATCTTAAAATTAATTTTTCTTTTTCCCCGACTTCTTACACAAGATAAAATTTCTGCTACCTCCATTTCTGGTTGGATACTCTTGATTCCCTGATGAACCCAGAGCATCTGTAAATATATTCCCTGGTTGACTGGGAAGAGATTTTCAGGGATAAGAGGCAGAGCTAAATTTTGTAGTCAAATTAGGAAGTAGTTTTCAAGGTCAAGCCTTGCTGTAGGATGGTACTTGTTAGAGACTACACGTTTGTGTTCCTTCCAAATTCATATGTTGAAACCCTAATGGCCAACGTGATTTTTGGAGATAAGGCCTTTAGGAGGCAATTAGGTCATGAGGGTAGAGTCCTCATGACAGGATTAGTGTCCTTATGAAAAAAAGCCTCTTGGGACTTCCCTGGCAGCCCAGTGGTTAAGACTCTGTACTTCCAATGTAGGGGGCACAGGTTAGATCCTTGGTCAGGGAACTAAGATCTCACATGCCACATGGTATGGCCAAAAAAAAAAAAAAGCCTCTTTCTGCTCTTCATCCTGTGAGGACATAATGAGAGGACGGCGTCTGCAAACTAAGAAGAGAGCTCTCACTAGACGCTGGATCAGTTAGCACCTTCATCTTGGTCTTCCAGCCTCCAGAGCTTGGACTTCCAGTATAAGTGTCCATTGTTTACAGTATTTTGTTACAGCAGTCTAAAAAGACTAAGGCAGTGACAAAAGAAACAAAAAATGGCACACAAATTTTAAAAATAGTCTTTTAAGGATATAAGCATATTGATTTAAAACTTCAATTAAAAATGTGAACTTCAAGAAGAATTTTAAAAAGTAATGGTATGTTGAGAGTGTACTAAATAAAAGAAATCAACTAAAATTTCCCCTCATTAGCTGAGGAGGTAAAATGATTGAAATTTGGTTAAAAAAGTAAAGCTAAGCTAATTTTGCTGTAGGAAACTATAGAAGAAAAAGATGAAAAAAAAATGAGGCTTAAGTCAATATAAAATTTATACTACTGAGATTTCTGTGTTGAAGTACACACTCCATAGAACTTGGGAAAATATCAACAAGGAGACAGAAGACTTGAACAGCACTATAAACTAACTAGACCAAAGAGACATCTATATATCACTCAGCAACAAATTACATATTCTCAAGAACAAATGGAACAGGATAGTCCATAAGCCAAGACCCAATACATTTAAAAAGATGAGAATCACGCAAAATGTATTCTCTGATCACAATGAAATGAAGCTAGAAACCAATAATGAAAAGATACTTTGGAATTCCTAATGTATGTGGAAATTAAATACAGTCCTAAATGACCCATGAGTCAATGTAGAAATCACAAGGGAAATTAGAAATACTTTAAGATAAATGAAACCAAAAGTACAACATACCAAAACTTATGAAGGTTAGTTGCTCAGTTGTGTCCGACTCTTTGTGACCCATAAACTGCAGCATACCAGGCTCCTCTGTTCATGAAATTCTCCAGGCAAGAATACTGGGGTGGGTTCCCATTCCCTTCTCCAGGGGATCTTCCTGACCCAGGAATCAAACTCTGGTCTCCCACATTACGGGCGGATTCTTTACTGTCTGAGCCATGAGGGAAGCCTAAAGGTGTCCTTACCCCAGGTACTTATGAGATGCAGCTAAATTAGTGCTTAAAGGGAAATTTATAGTTGTGCATGACCATAGTTAAAATAATAAAAATTTCAAATCAATAACCTAAACTACTTTAGCTGAAAAAAGAAGAGAAATCTAAGCGGAAAGCAAGTAGAAAGAAGGGAATAATAAAGAAGATAGTAGGACATAAAAATAAACCTATAATAAATAAAGAGGTTGAATTAATAATAATTAATTTTTAAAAATCTTCCCCGAAATAAAAGACCAAGTGCAGATGGCTTCATTGGTAAAATCTACCAAACATTTAAACATGAATTAATTTCAAATCTTCACAAACTCTTCCAAAAAATATGAGAAGAGGGAACACTTCCCAACTCATTATAGAGTATTATCTTGATGCCAAAACTACAATAAGAAAAGAATAGACTCATATCTTTTATAAATACATATGCAAAACTTCTCAACAAAACACTAGCAAACTGAATCAAGCAGTGTCTAAAAGGGATTGTCATATTGAGCTTTTATTCCAGGAATAAAAGGTTGGTTTGATCTGATAATCAATTAATATAATATGCTATTTCAATAGATTAAAGAACAAAAAACACATGACTATACTAAGTTTCAGAAAAGTGTTTGACATATCCAATACCCCTTTCATCAGTAGAACAATAAACAAATTAGGAATATTAGGGCCCTTCCTAAATTGATAAAAGGCGTCTAAACAATCTCCAGGGCTAACAAAATACATAAAGATTGAATGCTTTCTAAGTTCAGGAACAAGACAAGGATGTATGCTCTTTAATTCAACATTGTACTGAAGCTTCTAGCTGGGGCAATTAGCCAAGAAAAAGAAATAACTGACATCAAGTTTGGAAAAGAAGAATGAAAACTACTTGTATTTGTAGATGACATGATCCTGTATATGGAAAACTCTAAGGAATACACAAAGAAACATTAGGGCTAATGAGTTCAGCAAGGCTATAGGATCCAAGATGAAACACAAAAATATCAATTGAATTTATATGCACTAGCAATGAACAATCCAAAATTAATAAAATAATTCTATATGCAACAGCATCAAAAAGAATGAAATCCTTGTAAATTAACAAGTGTATAACTTCTATTCTGAAAACTAAACAATGTTGTTAAAGGAAACTAAAGAAAACAAATAAACGGAAAGATATTCTTAATACATAGATCACAAGACTAAATGCTATTAAGATGGCAATACTCCCCAAACTCACGTTAAGGATTCATATAATATCCAACAAAATCCCAGTTATTGTTGGTTTTGTTTTTTTTTTAAGAAATTAACAAACTGATATTAGAAATTCACATGGAAGTGCAAGGGACAAAATAGCCAAAACTATCTTGAAAAAGAGGAAAAACCTTCGATGAGTCACTCTTGCTGACTTCAAAGCTATATGTAACTACAATAATCAAAACAGTGTGGTACTAGCCTTAAGATAGGTGTATAATTCTATGGACTAGAATTGAGAGTACAGACCTAAATCCTTCCATTCATGATCAACTGATTTTCAATAAAGAAACCAAGACAATTCAAAGGAAGACTGTATACAACAAATGCTTCTGGGACAACTGAATGTGTTGTTGTTGTTCAGTTGTTATGTTCAACCCTCTGAGATCCCATGGGCCGTAGCACGCCAGCCTCCTCTGTCCACCATCTCCCAGAGCCTGCTCAAACTCACATCCACTGAGTTGGTGATGCTATCTTCAGTATTCTTGCCTAGAGAATCCCAGGGACAGTATGAAAAGGGACAACTGAGTACCTACATGAAAATGATGAAATTTGGATCTCTATTCCCATTATAACAACAACAACAACAAAAAGACTCAAAATGAATCATAGACCTAAATGCAGGAGCTAAAACTATGTAACTCCTGGAAGAAAATATAGGGTTAAATCTTCATGACCTTGGATTAGGTAAAGTCTTCCTAGATACAACATCAAAAGAACATGTGACAAAAGAAAAAAATAAATTTAAGTTCATAAAAATTTTAAACTTTCGCTATTCAAAGACTATCATCAAGGAGGTGAAAAGATAATCCACTGATCAGGAGAAAACATTTGCAAATCATCTACCTGATAAAGAACTTGCATCCAGACTATCTAAAGAACTCATACAGTTCAACAGTAAAACAAGAAACAACACAATTAAAAATGGCAGAGAATTCAAAAGGACATTTCTCCAAGAAAGAAATGTATATCCTCAATGAGCACATAGAAAGATAGCTAACATCATTAGCCATAGGGAAATGCAAGTAAAAGCCACAGTGAGGCACTGCTTCAAACTCAGCAGGATGGCTAGAATCACAATAAACAGATAAAGAGAAGCTATAGTGAGGAGGTA
The DNA here is from genome assembly GCF_054371585.1 of Giraffa tippelskirchi. Taxonomy (NCBI): domain Eukaryota; kingdom Metazoa; phylum Chordata; class Mammalia; order Artiodactyla; family Giraffidae; genus Giraffa; species Giraffa tippelskirchi. Next base: position 44,904,620 of record NC_137284.1, on the reverse strand, counting down.
AGGAGACTGCTCACACAGTGGTTGTAGGGAGGTCAGATGGCAGAGCAACTTTAGAAGACAATCTAGTGTTTACTCAAAATGATGAACATAAATTAACCATATGACCACATCCACTCCTACATATGCTCCTGAAAGAAGTGACAATATATAGTCACATAAAAACTTGTACATGGATTATTCATAATAACCAGAGAGTAGAAAAGTCCAAATGTCTGTCATCTGATGAAAGGACATACAAAACATTCCACATGATGCAATATTATTCTGCAACAAAAAATGAAAAACTGTTACAAACTGCAACACAGATGATCCTTGAAAACATTATACTAAGTGAAGAAAGATAGTCATAAAAACCATGCATTATATGATGTGACTATTTATTGATACATGAAAGGTCTAGAGTAGGGAAACGTATAAAGAGAAAAAGTAGGTCTGTGGTTGTCGAAGTGTGGAAGGCTGTGAGGGTGGTGGGAAAAGACTGATAACAGGTCAGAGTTTGTTTCTGGGCTGATGAAAGCGGTTTAAAATTGGCTGTGCTGATGGGTGTACAACTGTCAATACACTAAAAATGACAGAATTGTACAATTTAAAAATAAGCAAACAAGTATTTATTTCATTACTTTTGATTCCTTTGTGCTTCTCAGTAAAGCTGTCTGATACTTTGATGAAGGAACTTCTTAGGGAGTAAGCTGCCTCATTCTCCTTTGCCAGTTCCCAAATAGATGCTGAGAGATGGGGTTTGGAGAGTAACCCTAGAGGAGTAATGAGAGAAAAGTTCATTGATCCTTAAATATGAATGTGTGTGTGTGTGTGATGTGCTCATGAGATTTTTTAAAATGAATACTGAAAGATAGTGATTTAAAAAGGAGTTAGAAGCATTTTTTCCCTTCCCATTGCTTTTTAAATCAATCTAAAGTTAGCTTAGAAGTTAATTGCATTATTTTAGAACAGTTCAGTTTTTTATACTTAATTGCTTTTGAACTCAATATTTTCACCCTCAATAAAGGTGTTTTAAATGAACTCTCTGGTTTTCTTAAGTCTGAAATAGAAAAGCTAGAAAACTCCACAAATGAGGAACAGGAAGAGGTTAAGAAGAAACAGCTGTGAGTGAGCCAAGCCAGTGACTTCAAAACTCTTTCTAACTGAAGAAGTACAAGAGACATCATTCCAGAAATATATATAATAAGACCAAAACATAGAACTGATGCACATATAGACCTATTAAACTCAAACATGAGCTGCAGGAAACGCTTGCCTTAGAACCTAAGAAAGTGATCCTTGAGTTTGATAAGAACTATGATCTTCATCTAAAGAACTTTAGAGACTCCAAATATAGGAGCTGTTCTCAGTATGGTAAGTACAGTTTACTCTATGACCCCATGCTACTTTTTAAGCTGTTGGTCTCTCCCTCCCAACACCTGCTTAATACACATTCACATTTAACCGAAGCATCACTATTTCTCCCTTATCTACCTACCTTTGTGCCTTTGGTCATACGCTTCCTTCTGCCTAGAGTGCCCTCTCAGGGTTTTATCCTCACCTATCAAAACTGCAGACATCCACGAGTGAATCTATCTACAAAACAGAAACAGACTCACAGACATAGAGAACAGACTTGTGGTTACCAAGAGGAGGTGTTACCAAGGAGGTTACCAAGGGGGAGAGAGGGATGAATTGGGAGTTTGGGTTTAGTAGATGCTAGCTAGTACGTATTGAAGGGATCAACAACAAGGTCCTACTCTATAGCACAGAGAGCTATAGTTGATATCCTGAGATAAATCTAATGGAACAGAATATAAAGAAAAACGTGTATATGTGTAAAACTGAGTCACCTTGCTCTACAGCAGAAATGAACACATCACTATAAATCAGCTACATACTTCAATCAGAAGTAAATAAATAAAAACAAAAAAAAACTGCCACCCTCCTTCCAGGTCCGTCTCCGATGCCACTGTCTTTCAGGCAGTGTCTCCTGATTCCTCCGGTCAGTGCCACCTCTCCTACCTGTGAGCTGCACGCCACACTTCCTTAGAACATCTCTTATTTAATTTCATGGCACAGAAAGTATGTACTTAAATTGTCCCTTCACTAGAATTTAAGTGAGCAAGGGTTTGCTTCCGGACAGGCGCTCATACATTTATGAAACGAGAAAGGATGCCATCACTTCTCTGTGACTCAGTTGATGTCCCTTCTCTTCAGCCAGTCTTTATCAATTCGATTCCCCACATCAAGACAAGCCTTCTGACAGAACTGCGTCTAAATCCTGGCTTAATTCAGATGAAAGAAGTCCCTGCTCTTATTTCTTTCTGTTTTTCTTCTTTTTTTCCCTGCTGTGTCTATGTTCCCTAATTAACCAGCTCTCAAAGCCCTGTTATAGTATCCAGCTTTCTCCCATTCCTCTAATTGAGAAAAAAAAAAAAAATCCATTCATAAAAGTGATAAAATGGATTCTTATCACTCTCATTATCAGGTACAGATGCAGAGTCAAGTTGCAAAATGGGGGCTTTTGTGGGGGTAGGATAGAGACATAAGTAACCAGTTGTCATTTTTATGGTTATTCTGGGACAAAGAGAAAAAAATGGTTTAGTATAAAATCAAACTGTTTTTGTATGGAACACTTTAACAAGTAAAGCAAGGGAAGAAAAATGTGGAGATGGTCTTATTTTTGGTTAACTCTAAATATAGGAGAACAATAAAATAGCTAATATTGAGTGTCCCCAATATGCCTGCATGCATGTGCATGCTAAGTCGCTTCAGTCGTGTCCGACTCTTTGTGACCCCATGGATGGTAGCCTGCCAGGCTCCTCTGACCATGGGATTCTCCAGGTCAGAATACTGGAGTGGGCTGCCATGCCCTTCTCCAAGAGGTCTTCGCAACCCAGGGATCGGATTCGGGTCTCCTGCTTGGCAAGCGGCTTCTTTACCGCTGAGCCACCTGGGAAGGCTCCAGTGTGTCTAGTACTGTGTCAATTAACCAACTTTCATGTATCATCTTTTCTAACCTTCAAACTGCCCTATGAAGTAAGTCCTATTTTCCCTCATTTTGAAGATGAGGAAACTAAGACACTAAAAGGTAAGATACCTTGTTAGAGGTCTCACAGTGAAAGCAGATGTGAAGTTTCCTCACACAGTCTCAATTCCTCTAGTCTTCTTTCTTCTGAGGTATAGGGATGTTTGGCCCTTAGGGCCTCCTCCTGAATGATCTCTGTTGATAACGTTGCAACTGGATCTCTTCCCTCTTCCAATTATTCCTGTACCACCCTGTGGCTCAGTTAGTAAAGAATCTGTCTGCAATGCCAGAGACCCTGGTTCCATTCCTGGGTCAGGAAGATCCGCTGGAGAAGGGATAGGCTACCCACTGTAGTGTTCTTGGGCTTCCCTGGTGGCTCAGCTGGTAAAGAATTTGCCTGCAATGTGGGAGACCTGGATTTGCTCCCTGGGTTGGGAAGATCCCCTGGAGAAGGGAAAGGCTACCCACTCCAGTACTCGGCTGCTGCTGCTGCTAAGTCGCTTAAGTTGTGTCCGACTCTGTGCGACCCCATAGACAGCAGTCCACCAGGCTCCCCCGTCCCTGGGATTCTCTAGGCAAGAACACTGGAGCGGGTTGCCATTTCCTTCTCCAATGCATGCAAGTGAAAAGTGAGAGTGAAGTCGCTCAGTCGTGTCCGACTCTTAGCGACCCCATGCACTGTAGCCTACCAGGCTCCTCTGTCCATGGGATTTTCCAGGCAAGAGTACTGGAGTGGGGTGCCATTGCCTTCTCCGTACTCTAGCCTGTAGAATTCCATGGACTGTATAGTCCATGGGGTCGCAAAGAGTCAGACACAACTTAGTGACTTTCACTTTCACTTTTACCAGTGTATATCAAGAAACTTCAGAAAGAAGACAGTCATTCAATAATCTTACATGGCCATTTGCTAATTCTTCATTAAGAAAAAAAAAATCTTTTGAAGATCAAAAGCAAAATATTACATATTAGAGATTTAAAGTCAAAGAAAGAAACTAACCTTGTTTTAATCGCTCCTTAATCCTGAATTTTGAAATATTCTCCAATTAAATTTGATTGGCCAGGAAGGAAGGCAAGGGAGAGGCCAGCCGAGAACCAAGGACTGGGACCAGTGACAGTCTTTGCACATTCACTCTCTTCCTCTGGGAGTATCTATTAAGTGCCTACTGTGTGCCAGGCATTCTCTTGGTGTCAGACAGATATAGTCTTTATCTAGTGAGGCTTTTAGGTTGGGGAGAGGGAAGCACAAAAATTATATATTTAATGGTGTGATTTCAATTATGGTAAGTGCTCTGAAACCACTGTAGGATGGTTTGAGATCTTAAAGAGGGGAACCTCACCTGATCTGAGATGCCAAACAGAATTTCCCTGAGGACAAGACACTTAAATCAAGATTTTATAGTTAAAGAGAGTGAGATCTGAAGCTTGTAACTTAAAAGATGAAATGTTTTAAAGACACTAAAAAGTCTAAAAAAGAGAAGTTGAGCCTAAACACTGGTCTGAAATATACGAATTATTGAAATTTAGAATATCTTTAAAGGCACGTAGCTTTGTTCTTTTCAAACATATTATGCAGCAAAAATCAGTGCTATCAGGGTGTTTCAGAGCTAACACAAACTTGTTTTAAGGACCAAGGTAGAGCTCATTAGAATTACTCTGCAGAGCCCCACCAGTATCTAAAAAACAAAAATTAAAAAGACAGTGTCTTTAACAATAATGTGACAAAACCTGTGCATAGACTAGATGCTTAGTAAATGTCTAATGTAAGGGTGACTAAAAAATTCCTTCTAGTATAGATTTTACTGCTAATTTACTGTACTATTTTAATTTAGTTACCAATCCTTTATACCAATGCAATAGTAAATGAGAGCTCAATCAAAATTAAATTAGCTCAAAATTTCACTTAATATTGACTTAATAAAGTTTATCTAAGTACAGAAAAATTTCAAAAGGAATCTGCTTAAAGATGCATTATTAATGTAGAAAAAGGTGAAGGCTGACTGGAAAATCATTTCTAGAATTATCGACATTTCAAACTTACTAAAAATTTCTTTGTTTCAGTTACTAACAAAGAAAGACAACTTTAGTCTGCCAATTGTAAGTAGTTCAATGTCAATTATTCAATGTCTGAACCCAGAGATTGAGAAATGATACATCTTCCAGGTCCCTTTGTACAATGGAACTGAAATAGTGTCAATAGGAAAAGATGTGTTTAAATTGTAGATATGCACACACACACACACACACAACATCCATCCAGTCTGCTCTTTTAGCCACAAGATGATTGAAAAGTTTAAAAAAAATTTTATTGAAGTGTAGTTGATTTACAATGTTGTGTTAGTTTCAGGCATATAGCAAAGTGATTCAGTTATATATACATTATATATTCTTTTTCATATTCGTTTCCATTATGATTTATTATAAGGTACTGAATATAGTTCCCTGTACAGTAGGACTTGTTTATTTATTTTGTATATAGTAATTTGCATCTCGGGGAAGGCAATGGCACCCCACTCCAGTACTCTTGCCTGGAAAATGCCATGGACAGAAGAGCCTGGTAGGCTGCAGTCCATGGGGTCGCGAAGAGTCGGACATGACTGAAGCGACTCAGCAGCAGCAGCAGTTTGCATCTGCTAATCCCAAATCCTAATTTATCCCCTTTCCCCTTTGATAACCGTAAGTTTATTTAAGACAGTTCAGTTCAGTTCAGTCGCTCAGTCATGTCTGACTCTTTGTGACCCCATGAACCGCAGCACGCCAGGCCTCCCTGTCCATTACCAACTCCTGGAGTCCACCCAAGCCCATGCCCCTCGAGTCGATGATGACATCCAGCCATCTCATACTCTGTCGTCCTCTTCTCCTCCAGCCCTCAATCTTTCCCAGCATCAGGGTCTTTTCCAATGAGTCAGCTCTTCGCATCAGGTGGCGAAAGCATTGGAGTTTCAGCTTCAACATCAGTCCTTCCAATGAACACTCAGCACTGATCTCCTTTAGGATGGACTGGTTGGATCTACTTGCAGTCCAAGGGACTCTCAAGAGTCTTCTCCAACAACACAGTTCAAAAGCATCAATTCTTCAGCTTCCTTTATAGTCCAACTCTCACATCCATACATGACTACTGGAAAAACCATAGCCTTGACTAGACCCTTGCTGACAAAGTAATGTCTCTGCTTTTTAATATGCTGTCTAGGTTGGTCATAATTTTCCTTTCAAGGAGTAAGCGTCTTTTAATTTCATGGCTGCAGTCACCATCTGCAGTGATTTTGGAGCCCAGAAAAATAAAGTCAGTCACCCTTTCCATTGTTTGCCCATCTGTCTGCCATGAAGTGATGGGACCAGATGACATGATCTTGGTTTTCTGAATGTTGAGCCTTCAGCCAACTTTTTCACTCTCCTCTTTCACTTTCATCAAGAGGCTCTTTAGTTCCTCTTCAATTTCTGCCATAAGGGTGGTGGCATCTGCATATCTGACGTTATTGATATCTCTCCTGGCAATCTTGATTCCAGCTTGTGCTTCTTCCAGCCCAGTGTTTCTCATGATGTACTCTGCACATAAGTTGAATAAGCAGGGTGACAATATACAGCCTTGATGTACTCCTTTTCCTATTTGGAACCAGTCTGTTGTTCCATGTCCAGTTCTAACTGTTGCTTCCTGACCTGCATACAGTTTTCTCAAGAGGCAAGTCAGGTGGTCTGGTATGCCCATCTCTTTCAGAATTTTCCACTGTTTATTGTGATCCACAGAGTCAAAGGCTTTGGCATAGTGAATAAAGCAGAGGTAGATGTTTTTCTGGAACTCTCTTGCTTTTTCGATGATCCAGCTGATGTTGGCAATTTGATCTCTGGTTCCTCTGCCTTTTCTAAAACCAGCTTGAACATCTGGAATTTCACGGTTCACGTATTGCTGAAGCTTGGCTTGGAGAATTTGGAGCATTACTTTACTAGCATGTGAGATGAGTGCAATTTTGCGGTAGTTTGAGCATTCTTTGGCATTGCCTTTCTTTGGGATTGGAATGAAAACTGAACTTTTCCAGTCCTGTGGCCACTGCTGAGTTTTCCAGATTTGCTGGCATATTGAGTGCAGCACTTTCACAGTGTCATCTTTCAAGATTTGAAATAGCTCAACTAGAATTCTATCATCTCCACTAGCTTTCTTCATAGTGATGCTTCCTAAGGCCCACTTGACTTCGCACTCCAGGATGTCTGGCTCTAGGTGAGTGATCACACCATCATGATTATCTGGGTCATCAAGATCTTTTTTGTACAGTTCTTCTGTGTAGTCTTGCCACCTCTTCTTAATATCTTCTGCTTCTGTTAGGTCCCTACCATTTCTGTCCTTTATTGAGCCCATCTTTTCATGAAATGTTCCCTTGGTATGTCTAATTTTCTTGAAGAGATCTCTAGTCTTTCCCATTCTATTGTTTTCCTCTATTTCTTTGCACTGATCACAGAGGAAGGCTTTCTTATCTCTCCTTATTATTCTTTGGAACTCTGCATCCAGATGGGTATGTCTTTCCTTTTCTGCTTTGCTTTTCACTTCCCTTCTTTTCACAGCTATTTGTAAGGCCTCCTCAGACAGCCATTTTGCTTTTTTGGATTTCTTTTTCCTGAGGATGGTCTTGATCCCTGTCTCCTGTATAATGTCACGAACCTCCATCCATAGTTCATCAGGCACTCTCTATCAGATCTAGTCCCTTAAATCTATTTCCCACTTCTACTGTATAGTCATAAGGGATTTAATTTAGGCCACACCTGAGTGGTCTAGTGGTTTTCTCCACTTTCTTCAATTTCAGTCTGAATTTGGCAATAAGGAGTTTGTGATCTGAGCCCCAGTCAGCTCCCAGTCTTGTTTTTGCTGACTGTATAGAGCTTCTCCATCTTTGGCTGCAAAGAATATAATCAATCTGATTTCGTTGTCGACCATCTGGTGATGTCCATATGTAGAGTCTTCTCTTGTGTTGTTGGAAGAGGGTGTTTGCTATGACCAGTGCGTTCTCTCGGCAGAACTCTATTAGCCTTTGCCCTGCTTCATTCTGTACTCCAAGGTCAAATTTGCCTGTTACTCCACGTGTGTGTTGACTTCATACTTTTGCATTTCAGTCCCCTATAATGAAAAGGACATCTTTTTTGGGTGTTAGTTCTAGAAGGTCTTGTAGGTCTTCATAGAACTGTTCAACTTCAGCTTCTTCAGCATTATTGGTCAGGACATAAACTTGAATTACCATGATATTGAATGGTTTGCCTTGGAAACAAACAGATAATTCTTGAGATTGCATCCAAGTACTGCATTTCAGACTCTTTTGTTGACTATGATGGCTACTCCATTTCTTCTAAGGGATTCTTGCCCACAGTAGTAGATATAATGGTCATCTGAATTAAATTTCAGTCCATCTTAGTTCACTGATTCCTAGAATGTCGATGTTCACTCTTGCCATCTCCTGTTTGACCACTTCCAATTTGCCTTGATTCATGGACCTAACATTCCAGGTTCCCATGCAATATTGATCTTCACAGCATTGAACTTTGCTTCTATCACCAGTCACATCCACAGCTGGGTGTTGTTTTTGCTTTGGCTCCATCCCATCATTCTTTTTGGAGTTATTTCTCCACTGATCTGCAGTAGCATATTGGGCACCTACTGACCTGGGGAGTTTATCTTTCAGTGTCCTATCTTTTTGCCTTTTCATACGGTTCATGGGGTTCTCAAGGCAAGAATACTGAAGTGGTTTGCCATTCCTTTCTCCAGTGGACCACATTCTGTCAGACCTCTCCACCATGACCCATCCGTCTTGGGTGGCCCCACACGGCATGGCTTAGTTTCACTGAGTTAGACAAGGCTGTGGTCCATGTGATCAGATTGGCTAGTTGTCTGTGATTGTGGTTTCAGTCTGTCTGCCCTCTGATGCCCTCTCTCAGTGCCTACCATCTTACCTGGGTTTCTCTTACCTTGGACGCAGGGTCTCTCTTCCCAGTGGACTTTTATTTACAACTGTCATAATCACTGGTTTTCACTTTTGTATCTCATCTCTAGCTTTGTTTTATAATCCCCAAACAATCTTTGATATCAAAATATATTGTTTTGGCCACCAGGTCACTCAGACAGTATCTGAGCTAGATTGAGGTTTTGGTGCATTTTTTTTCATGAACACACAAAGCAAATCCAGATTCAGGTTCTATCGGGGATCGTGTGCTTCACCTCAAATATACACACACCCTCAGATACACACAAAGCATATACATGGAGCAACCTACAAATTCCAAACAGGTTTTCACCTATATTTACACTAAATATGAACCAGAAACTCTCAGGCAACCACTTGATGCTTCTGTAAATGCTTCGCTATTATTACCAAAATGTTGGTGTCTCAGTCTTGTCTCTTTGTGACCCCAGGGACTGTAGCCTGCCAAACTCCTCTGTTTGTAGAATTTTCCAAACAGAATAATGGAGTGGGTTGCCATTTCCTTTTCCAGGGGATCTTCCCTACCCAGCCATCAAACCTGGGTCTCCTGCATTGCAGGCAGATTCTTTACCATCTGAACCACCAGGGAAGCCCAAGGAGTTACTTAAACGTTCATTTCTGCTATGGAAGTGGCAGAGACAGGCCACTTGTACAGAAACAAGCGCTGTACACAGCGCATTCCAGTTCTGAGAACCCAAGGACCCACAGTTAATTATTCAGTAATCACAAATAAATAAGGACCAGTGGGGAAGCAAGGGCCTTTTGCTCAGTAAGTGCACAAGGATACATCTGCTCAAAATATAGGCAAAGCGAAACAGCTATGTTATAAACAGTGGCATTTCTAAACCTCAGACACAAAAGTAAAAAATTAGGAGATATCTCTGGGAAAGGTTTCCATTTAATGCTTTCCTTTCCTTGCTCTGTGTCACAAAGTTGTAGCCTCCGGAAGCCTGGTCCATGCAACCGTTTACTTCCAGACTTTTCAAAGCTTCTGCAAAGGGGAGGTTCCCAGTGTTCTCTGGCTGGCTGGCTCTCTGTGGTTACTTCCACCTTCTCTGGCTGAGATGCTGTTCCCTAGGCAGCAAGCACACTGCCCAGTTAGATACAAGTTGTTTTTAATTCATGAACTCAGGACTGTATTTTCACAAAGATCATTATCTTGCTATCAAGTTGTGTTTTTTTGTTGTTGTTGCTAATTCCCTGAATCTTGCAGGCAAAATTACCCAGGAATGCTCCTATGCAATCAGCTAGCCTGATTGAAAACCTATATCCTCTTTCAGGATGCTGTCAGGAGAGAGAGGTAGACTGGAGAAGTTTTGAGATAGGATGCAAAAAGAAGACACAGACAGAAAATATGTAACCTGCAAATTCACATATTTCACACCCAAGCAGGATTTTTCCATTTCGTTTTCTATTAAAAGCTGAGTAATTGCAATATGAAAGCGTGAACACAGATTGAAAAGTAACAACTAACAGCATATCATTCTGTAAGGAGCTGAAAATGAAAAGTAAATTAACTGAGTGTTGGCAAGTATCAATATCCCGGTAATATAAAACCTATCAGAAGTCATGTGTGTAATAGTGCCTCAAACAACTCACTGGAAATGGAAATAAAATGCATTAACTTAACGTTTGAAGATTTTTAAGATCAGGGAATTGGTATTTGTTCACAGAAAAAAGGCAGTGATGACTCAGCTCCTTCAGATATATGTGAAATTTGTTACACTTATCATCCATGTATCATTATCTTATGGCTCCTGCAGGCATCCCAGTGTTTAATTTCCTGAACACACTTAAAACCTCAACCACAAAGTTAGATGTCATGGTATTTCATTTTGAGGTGAAAAAGATAAATGTTCCAAAGTGAAAGGAATTCTTTGTTTACTGGACCACATATCTAAGGGAATTTAGGTAGATATGAGAGATGCTGGTCCAGAGTCTTCTCGGTATAAAGGAAATTGGACAGGGCTATGGAGACTGGAAACCAGTAATATTAAGGGTGACCAAACACATACATGTATTTACTCACAGGTATATATAGAACGTGACTCACAAATCAATCAGCAAAAAAAGTAAATCATCTTTAAAATGGAAAATTGAGAAGTGAGAAAATGTAAATGAGAGATTAATAATAATTTTTTACTAATGTGACTTACATGCCAAGAAAAGTTTATGATAATACATGAAATATGGGGGTGATTTTAATCCCATGGCATTCAAGAGGATGATCAACATTGAATTGTTCAATTGTAATTAACAACATTGTAATTGTTAAATACATGCTTAAAATATAGTCCTGCCTGGTTAATTTGTTTACAGACTGAACAGCAAAACTATAATTATCTCTTCATATATGCACGAAATTCCTAAACATTTGTTTCTAAGCTGGTTTGAAAACAGTGGAGAAAAACAGATAAAATTCCCCAAGGAGACACAATATCCTGTTACTAACAAACTGTTGTATGAAAATGTCTCTAGAAGTTAATTTTAAAAATCAGTGTAATTGCTGCCATGTTTCTTTGATCACATGGATGACAGCTAGCTGCTGGAGCTGGTCATTTTCCCCCTCTCTTAGTCTCCTCTGTCAGCATCCACCCTACCCTTCTTCGAAGGCGGTACAGGAAGAGGTGAGAGATTATATGAGAAATGATGGGTCTCCACGGGGAAAATTTTCATCAAGTAAATTCCAGTGAGCACTTATACCGATCACCAACAAAAATTTCTAAGCATCACAGAAATTCACTTCTACCAAAAATACCAAGTGGGCTCCCAATCAAGGATACAGATGCTACAATAGACTACTCAGGCGAAAACTGAGGTCACAAGTGGTATGGTGTGGTTAGGTGACAGGTCTTCATTGCTGATGGCGGGTGGCTTAGAACAGAGGATGAAGATGTAGAAAGCTGCCCAGCTGCTCTGTAATCCAACAATGCATTCGAGTTACTGCGACATCCCCATTTTCCCGCATCCCTGTCTTTGTTGGGTAGGGACACCGACAGTGAACCAAATGATAAGAAAAGGGAGGGAGGGATGGGTACTTCCCACCCACATCTGCTCCAAAGTCCACAGAAACTCATTAAGAATCAGGTGGGGATGAGACAGAGCCAGGGTTGGGTCTGGCTTCTGAGGTAGCACTAGTGGTAAAGCATCTGCCTGTCAACGCAGGAGACGTGGAGACGCATGTTTGATCCCCGGGTCTGGAGGAGGAAATGGCAGCCATCTCCAGTGTTCCTGCCTGGAGAATCCCATGGGCAGAAGAGCCTGGTGGGCTACGGTCCACGGGGTCGCAGAGTCTGATACGGCTGAGTGACTAAGCAGCAACAGCAGCAGGTTTGAGTCATGAGCAAATCAGTTGACCATCTTGAGTTTCAGTTTCCTCAACTTGCAAATGTGACTGAATAATGGAGACCTCAGAAAACCGGTGAAGATTAAATGAAACCACACACATGAAGCCGTTAGAGTGACGGGCACAGTGCTTTACTCAACAAATGAAAAGTGCTTTCATTGTTGCTGTTATCATCTTCAGCGTGTGGAGATGCACGTCCCCTGGTGAGCTGGGAAGAGCAGGCAGAGGGTGGAAGCAGCCCACCCCTCCTGCAGGCGGGCGGCCCAGGCGGCACCCAGGGTCTCAGGCGTGCCGGGCCCCTCACCTAGAGGAGCATGTTCTTGGGAGGACATGCAGACTGCCCTCTTGTCCTGGGAGGAGGAGGGATGATGCAGGCTGGGTGGGCTTGGAAGGGAGGATGTGGCTTCATCCGGAATGGGAACAGAATCCTCTGCTTAGTAATTAAATGACATGGGTTTGGGTAAACTCCGGGAGTTGGTGATGGACAGGGAGGCCTGGTGTGCTGCGATTCATGGGATCGCAAAGAGTCGGACACGACTGAGTGACTGAACTGAACTGAACTGAACTAAAAAAAAAAGACCTCATTAAGAAACTCTTGGAAAAAAAAAAAAGAAACTCTTGGGACAAAATTACGATGCTTGAACACTGCAGTCACAGAAACCTCCTAACTTGCTGGGCTGATAAAACACTGAGGCTTTCTTGACTTTAAAGAGTAAGTAGCAAACTGGAGGGGCTGAGGCCTGGGATTCAGTCACCAGTTGTTGACGGCCTAAGGAGGGAAAAAGCAGACACTTCACCACACAGCTAACTCATCCAGCTTGTAAATGAGGAGAGAACATAAGTTTTCAGTGAAAAGATGATATTCTGTGTTCACTGAATTTACTGGCTGGTCACCCGTTCTGAAAGCTGATGCTTTTAGGCAATGGGGCAAAGGGACCCAGGCAAGAAGCACTGCACAAGTCACCAGACTATCTTGGTGCCAGTCCAGGTCTGGCCTTCATTAGAGTTGACATGGGTAAGAATGACTCTTCCTGAGTTTCAGTTTCTCATTTGTAAAAACGGGATAATAGTAGCTATTTCAGTGTATTACTGTGAAGTTTAATTTTTTGCAAGGTTTAATTTTTGTGATTTGTAAAAGGACACGAAGTAGTGACCTATAAGTCGTTTCAACTATTATTATGCCATTTGTAGATCCAGAGGGGATTTCTTTGCATTTCCAGGGAGCAATTTCGGGAGAAAGCTCTCTCCCTTTATTTTTTTTCACAGTGCCCTCTTCTTTCCCAGTATTTACTAATGCGCATTTATTTATTTTTTGGGAGGGGAAAGATCCTCAGTGTTCTTTTTTTTTTTTTAATTAGTTTATTTTCTATTTTTTAACTTTACAATATTGTATTTGTTTTGCTATACATTGACATGAATCCACCATGGGTGTACATGTTTTCCCCTTCCAGAACCCTCCTTCCACCTCCCTCTCCATCCCATCCCTCCGGGGCATCCCCGTGCACCAGCCATACTAACACATATATATGGTATTTAGTCAATCGGTAAAGATAACCCTGTATGCGAGACATCAAAAGAGAGACAGATAAATAGAACAGTATTATGGACTCTATAGGAGAGGGCGAGGGCGGAATGATATGGGAGACTGGCATGGAAGCATGTAAATTATCATATGTGAAACGAATCGCCAGTCCAGGTCCAATGCATGATACAGGGTGCTCGGGGCTAATGCGCGTTTATTGAAGCGTCTTGTCCCACACTTGATACCTGTCTGGGGGCGGAGATCAGGCTTTCTTGCCCATCACTGCTCTGCAGGGCCGTGCCCACAGCTGGGTAAGAGTCAGCACTTGGCAAATACCGCGAGATGAGGGCCCATCGCGCCCAGTCACTGCCCAGCCCACCCTGCACATCAGAGAAGCATGGCCCCCCGGCACGCCGGGACACCCTTCCTTGACACACACTCTGTCGATGATCTAAACCTGAAAGCCGGCCCGCTTCTGTCACCTAGACAAGAGCCGATTTCTTTGTCAAGCCCCTCTTGTCTGTCAAGACTAGGTGGGTGTGAGACTTCAAAAAGAGACATGATGTAGGCTTCTGCTGCTCGGGAATTCTGCTGCTGCTGCTGCTGCTAAGTCGCTTCAGTCGTGTCCGACTCTGTGCGACCCCATAGACGGCAGCCCACCAGGCTCTGCCATCCCTAGGATTCTCCAGGCAAGAATACTGGAATGGGTTGCCATGTCCTTCTCCAGTGCATGAAAGGGAAAAGTGAAAGTCGCTCAGTCGTGTCCAACTCTTAGCGACCCCATGGACTGTAGCCTACCAGGCTCCTCCATCCATGGGATTTTCCAGGCAAGAGTACTGGAGTGGGGTGCCATTGCCTTCTCCGCGGGAATTCTGCAGAAGGCAGTTGGAAGGGGATTTATTTATGATCCTGGAGGCACTGGGCTAATGCGTTTCACAGGACGTGCCCAGTCCTGTCAGAGCTCCAGGCCCTGAGCGCAGGCTGCGGGCCAGGCGCCCTGTCTGAGGCTGTGCACGTTGACCTCACTGCCTTCTTTATAAACAGCTTGCAGGAGGCATTATATTTACAGATGAGGAATCACATGTTCAAAATGTGGAAATGCTTTGCTCGTGGACTCTCAGCTGGTGGATATCTGAGCCTACATTTGAGCTCAGGCCTGGCTGACCTGGAACCCTGTGCCCCAAGCATTCCTGCAAGTCCCCACCTCCCTACCTTTTCTGAGGACTGGGGGTGCCATGCAGGGAAGGAGGCCGGAGCCAGAGACCCGCCCCCGGAGTCCAGAGCTGCTGCTGGGAACAGAGGAAGATGATGCTGGGTAAGCAAGTATTACTAAAGAGCAATGAATGCCAAAATCTCTAAGCTTCAACAGTGGAAGGAAAATCCTCTGGGAGCAGTGATTGGTCATGAGGTACAGCACAGTTTGGTTTGGGGGTAAGACTGGGATTGGAGGACACCTAGGGAGGATGATAAACTAAACACCTCTGAAAGAGGTCAATGCTTGTGTCATTTATTTCTTTGTGATTCCCAGCCTGGTGCTGGAGATGTAGAAGATATTAAAGTACAATTGAATATAATTAAGTTTACAAGGTTATTCTGCACTCCTCAAGCACAAATTCATAATAAAAAGGGAGAAAATAATCCTTACCAGCAAACTGGTCTGTCTATATTAACATGTGGTTTTACATAATGTATTTTTTTTAATATTTCCCTATTCGTTTAGCAATGTTACCCTGGGAGATACACTCTCAGGGATCTCCCCCTCTGGGTGGGAATACTGAAAACTCATCAGCACAGCGGACGGTCACATTTACAGAACAAAACACACACAAATACCGGGAGGACCCTCAAGGAAACACATATATGACATCCATTTCCCTGCAAATGAAAACTCTTCTCCTCTACATGGGGAAATAAGCATTTTATATATAAGTAGCTGGGAAGATACTTTACTTTTAAAGGGCCACTTTTAAAGTCTTCGTTGAATCTGTTACAATATGACTTCTGTTGTTCATATGTTGGTATTCTGGCCTCGAGTCATGGGGGGTCTTAGCCCCCCGACCAGCATTTTCCTTCACACTCCATGCACTGGGAGGTGAAATCTTAAGCTCTGGACCACCAGGGCAGTCCCAGGGAGGGTATTTCAGACTGAGCATTAAGGGCAAGGTTAAATATGTATTTTTTGTTTGTTATCAGGATGCAGAATATAAGAATGTGGTACATGTGAAAGCAGAGAATTTGGAATGGGCCAAAGTCAGGAAAAAAAATATATCATAAAAGCATACATTATGCTTCTTTTTGGTAGAAAATGCTAGTTATTTAAGTGCAAGCTGGTGAACTGTTCAATTTCACAAACATATCATAGACACCTATTACCTACAAAACTTGGTGTTCGGTGCTGTGAAAATCCAAATATAAGGTGAGATCTTGAGGGCACAGAAATTACTGGGACAGAGGCAGACCCTAGTAAGGACTTTGAGTGGAAAAAAAATTTTTTAATGCAATCTAAATATCTAAAGATTTAAATGGAATTTATCCCTTTATGAGCAATGTAAAACTTCTGAAATCCCATTTCTTGTTGAAACTGAGGTGCAGGTTTATTTTATGGGGCTCTGATACAAAGCAAAAATTTTTAACTGAAATGGCCAAGCGATTAACCTTGAGAATTTAGGTGAACAAACATTATTCTCCTATCGTGGAGACTTTGATGAGTTGCAAACTTGGCTGAACTCATTCATATACATTATAGTCCTCTGGAAGGAAAGCAAAAGTCACTGCGGAACTGCGTGATCCTGGAAATGCTTTTCCCAAGACGGCATGTGACAGGCACAGGTACCAGGGGTGGATTGGGCAACACCAGAGAGTTGAAGAGAGCCTGCCATTCTCACTGATGGCCTGGAAGCCTAGCGGAGCTTACCAAAGTTCAAGAGTTATGGAGAAAGCATCAGCCATTACAACAAGACTTCTGTACATTAATTCTGATTAGTAAGGTCTGAGGTAAAGGATTTATCACCTTGTCTCACAGTATTCACACTGAAAGTAATGAAATCTTCGCAATATGAACCTTCCTTACAGCACAGGGCTAGTAAATCTTTGTTGAAAAGCATGTCGAAGCTGCCAGGATGATTATTTTTATTTTTTTGGCTGACACCTGGCAGAGCCAACAATTAAATGAAATGAAAATTCCCACCAACCCTGGATCTACTGAATCTTTTGTTCAAGAGCTCACAAACCTTGTACTCTGTTCTTCTTCTTTTTAATAAGTCAAGTATTAGATATCTACTATCCTTCTATCAAGGAAGAAGCTGCTTTGGGGTTGGAGGAGATTCCAGAAGCTGTTTAATTAAGAAGAAAACAAACAGATGAGGGTCGGGCTGCATTGCAAGCCAGGAGTACCAAGTGGCAGTTGGTCTGTGCCTCTTAGAGGTAGCATGTGCTTCATCTGCACTTGAGTCCCTGAGCGTCTGAGCCAGAACATAAAGCCTGGGGGAGGCAGGGTGGTGAAAGGCAGGGACTCAGAAGACGAGTGGCCGGAGTTCAAATCCTGACTCCATCTCTCGTTATCTGCCACCTTGAACAATCGAACCACCCCAGTGTGCTGTGCAAAAGTGAGATAAAAAGGTATGGGAATCTTAAATAAGGGAATACACATCAGCTAGGAGGACTGTGCCTTGCACATGGTATACGCTCAGGAAATGTCAGCTCTGCTTATTCTTACAGAGAGAGAAGCAGAACCAAGTGTACTCTAAATACCTGGCTGGAATCGGCCCAGGTTTGTCTTGCAAAGCCCCACATTCTCAGAGCGCACATGCCAGCAATTTCAGGATGAGTTATTTTGGAATAAGAAACTGGGCTCGGTGCAATTTCTTCTATGTGAACTCTCAGAGGCAATCAAGCCTTGGCACTAATGGTGTGAATACCAACTCTAAGCTGTTTTGCAGAAGGATAAACACAGAAGTGTAGCCTTCTCAGCTACAGAAGTTTATACCATATGTAATAGATTCCATTTGAAGATTCCACATACGAGTGCCCCTCCCTCCAGCTTTACATCCTTCACCGCCACTCTTCTCAGACCATCTCCCCGCACATTTCCCCCCTCCCCTCTCTCTCACACACACCCCTTGCACTCTATGCTTCTTCTTTCACAGACGCTGCCTGGAATGCTTTTGCCTGTGTTACGTTCACCTCCCCTCCTGCCGCATCTCAACCTTCTTCTCCTCACAGGATCCAGGCAGCCTTGCAAAAACAGTTGGTTCCCATCACTCACCACTAGAAACCTCCTCCCGGTTTTGTGTTGCCCTTGTAATGAGACCCAGACTCCTCTGTGCCCTGTCCACCTCCTTCTCTGATGCCCTCCCTACCTGCCCCTGTCCCACCTCACAGCCGCCCCTCTGGCCCATGGTGTTGCTGAGAGGGCCCGCGCTCAGGGCTCCTGCACCCCCGCCCCCCACCCCGGGCATTCTCCGATGCAGCCCCTGAGACCTTCCCTGCTCTGTGTCTATCAGAAGGTTCCTATTTCTCCATCTTATTTGTCTCCAGCAGTTATTACCCTCTCACGTGCTCTTGTTTCTTTTCTTTTTATTGTCTTTCCACTCTCACATACATGTTCCATGAGAACCTTGTATGGCTTATATACTATATCTTGTGCTCCTTTAACACAACCTGGTATACAGTCTCACTCCATTAATATTTACTGAACAAGTGCATGAAGGAGTGGATGCATGAGGGAGGGGATATGCCAACTCTAAGTGGTTCTTTGAGGTCTAGCTAAAGCTTCTCTTATTCTATGAAGTCTTCTCTAAGGTTTCTCATCTAATCTGAATTCCCAGTGCACCTACTATCATGACTAGGCACTTTCTCATGAACATGCATGTTCTATTTCATCTGTAGAAATGTGCATTTTCTCTCCGCCACTGGCTTCTAACTACCTTGACAGCAGCAACCTTGACTATCTCAAATGCAGCTGCAGGTCAGGAGTTATCAGAAATTCAGGCACACAAATTGGAGCAGAGGATGCTTGGGCCACACTAAGGGTCTGTGAACGTGTTAATCACTCAGTCATGTTCAACTCTTTGCAACCCCATGGACTCCCACCATGGGATTGTAGCTCTCCAGGCTCCTTTGTCTATGGAATTCTCTAGGCAAGAATACTGAAGTGGGTAGACATTCCTGTCTCCAAGGGATCTTCCCAACCCAGGGATCAAACATAGGTCTCCTGAATTTCAGGCAGGTTCTTTACCTTCTGACCCACCAAGCCCCTAAGACAAGGGTCTATCTACGTGTTCCTATTTAGGCACAATTTCAGTATCCCAACAGATTCTGACAACAAGAAATAACAGTAAGGAATAAGAGGTAAAGAAGACAGCTCTGGAAGAAGAAAGGTGTAAGAGGTCAAAAGGCACACATGTCAGGGGGTCGGCATCACATGGTAAGAGTCAGCACTCGACCACAAAGGCATCACGAGAGCTGCTTCATGGTAGCCAATGCGATCGTGGATGGGCTGTGGGTCAAGGTCAACTGTGAAAGGCACAGGAGAGTGTTGTGTACTATAGAAAAGCTTGCAATCAAAAGAAGTGTTTTGATAAATCCTGGAGAAGGTGTTGAGAAAAGGGAACCGTCTTATACTGTTGGTAGGAATGAAAATTGGTGCAGACATTAGGGAGAACAGTATGGAGGTTTCCTGAAAAACTGAAAACAAAGCTGCCATATACTCTAACCATTCCACTCTGGGGCATACATCCAGAGAAAAGTCTAATTTGAAAGGATATATGGACCCCGATGTTCACAGCAGTGCCATTTACAACAGTCAAGACACAGAAGCAACCTAAGTGTCCACTGACACACAGTACATCAGTAATGAAGACAAATCAACAATACATATATACAATGGAAAACCACTCAGCCATAAAGAAAAATAAAATAATGCCACTCAAAGCAATGGTGGTTTAAGTGGATGGTTCTAGAAATTATTATACTAAGTGAAGTAATACAGACAGAGAAATGCAAATATCATATGATATAGCTTATGTGTAGAATCTAAGAAAATGAAACAAATAAACTTATTTACAAGCCAGGAATGAACTCACAGACATAGAAAACCAACTTATGGTTACCAAAGGGAAAAGCAAGGGGAGAGAAAACTTAGAAATTTGGAATAAATAGATATACACTACTAGATATAAAACAGATAAACAGCTAGGACCTACCATACAGCCCAGGGAACTATAATATACTGTAATAATCTATAATGGAAAAATATCTGAAAAATAATATGCATATATATTGTTATGAAGCCAGCATAATATTGTAAATCAGCTGTACTTCAATAAAAAAGATATTATTGGGATAAATAAAAAAGAAGTCCTTTGAGGTATAGGTTTCAGTTGTCAAGACTTCTCCCCTTTGGGTGGGACACCATTTTCCAATGAGGTCAAATAAATAAGGCCCCCTTGCTCTAAGCTTAGCACAGGGTTGTGCACATCACATAATTTTTACTGACAGAACCATTTCCTTGGGGAAGCAGCCTAGAATGTGAAATGTAATCTCTGTAATCACTAATTCTCTTTGCTAAGGGACAATTATTTGATCTGGTATTTGCTGGGAGAGTGATGGGGCTTGTTGATTGGCACTTCTGAACTTTCCACTAACGCTTCTTTCTGGCATGTTGAGACCATGTCCTTGGGCAAGCAATGAACTCCCTGGACAATTTACACCAAACAGAGAGGTGAGGAGACACAGAGGGCTGTCCTCCTCTCCAGATGGAAGGCACTCCGGATGGTGTCCTCTTCGCAGGAACTCCGTCTGCAGCCAGCGGGGGCAGGACGGCATGGAGGAAAGAGCATGGGGCTGGGAAGCAAAACCATTTCCAGAGGAACTGACATCTGTCATTTCTCTTGTGCTGGGAAACTGTGCTGAGAGCTTTTAGACCATTCAGTTCAGTTCAGGTCAGTTCAGTCGCTCAGTCGTGTCCGACTCTTTGCGACCCCATGAATTGCAGCACGCCAGGCCTCTCTGTCCATCACCAACTCCCGGAGTCTACCCAAACCCATGTCCATCGAGTCAGTGATGCCATCCAACCATCTCATCCTCTGTCGTCCCCTTCTCCTCCTGCCCCCAATCCTACCGAGCATTAGGGTCTTTTCCAATGAGTCAACTCTTCGCATGAGGTGGCCAAAGTATTGGAGTTTCAGCTTCAACATCAGCCCTTCCAATGAACACCCAGGATTCATCTCCTTTAGGATGGATTGATTGGATCTCCTTGCAGTCCAAGGGACTCTCAAGAGTCTTCTCCAACACCACAGTACCTCACTTCATATTGGGGCTTCCCTCATAGCTCAGTTGGTAAAGAATTCGCCTGCAATACGGGAGACCTGGGTTCGATCCCTGGGTTGGGAAGATCCCCTGGAAAAAGGAAAGGCTACCCACTCCAGTATTCTGGCCTGGAGAATTACATGGACTGTATATTCCATAGGGTTACAAAGAGTCGGACACAACTGAGTGACTTTCACTTTCACTTCATAATAAGAACAATTCTATCAGGCCTTTTCTGTCACTACCACCACCAACACAATAATCATCCCCATCAGATCCCCATCATCATCATGCAGAAGAATAACAGAGGAACAGAGAGTGAGGCCTGACTGAGATTAGCAATCAGAAGAAGCCAGGTTTCAAATAGACTTGGTCCCACCACTTTCTAGTTGGATGTCTTATACATCACATAAACTTTCTGGGCTTCAGTTTTCTCATCTATAAAATGGGAATAATCCACATTCTCTCCCTCACAGATCTGTGTGAAGTTCAAATGATGCCTGCAAACCCCTGTGAAAACTTTACATGACATACAAAAGTAAGTGCTATGTATAAGATTAAACAGATGATTTCTATGTAAACACCTATGTAGCACAAAAATGTGTTTTCCTCAAGCCTAAGAAGCCCATTTAAAAAAGGAAAGTGTACCTCAACTTTACACAAGTTGACATGTTCCCCCCCTCCCATCAGTCTTCAATATGGATTTCAAAATTGTTTTCCAACTATGACCTTCTAAGAAAGCTATTCTGTGGAGACTATCCTCTTAGGAAACTCCAAATAAAATACAAGTCTTTCAAATAAATGAGGCCATTTGCATTCCCATGAGTTACTTACGCATTTTTTATTTCCATATTTCAAGCATTTTCTCAAAGGCTTTTCTCCCTTTGATCCATATCAGTCTGACATGTTGAACTTAGTTTTAAAGTTGTTACTAGCCTGGGATCCCTGGGTCATTTAGTTTTGTACCCTGTTATCAATATTATATAACAAGACCTACTTCAGAATAAAAGCCTACATTTCTTAGAATTAATCCTATTGTCCAGGCAAATATGCAGCTAAGGAAGAATTGCTTGAGAAATGATCAGAGGGGCTTCCCTAACCAAGGACTTTCAATCCATGAAGGAGTCTCCATAATGCAAATAGTAGGGCTTGGCTAAAGCCACAGAGACCAGAGTTTAAATCATGGCTCCATCCTTTCATCAGCAATGTGAATGTTGGGAAAAGACTTAAACTCTGAGTCTCAATTTCTTTAACTATAAAATGAGAATAATTATATCCTATAAATCGTCTGTCACTTGTAGGTACTCAATAAAATGTTAGCCAGAAAAGAGGATGCATTCATTTACACTGAAAAGATTTGATGAATCACAGTCTAAAGCTACAGTTAAGCTATAGCTTAAAGAGATGGGAATATCAGACCACATGACCTGCCTCCAGAGAAATCTGTATGCAGGACAAGAAGTAAAGTTGGAACTGAACATGGAACAACAGACTGGTTCCAAATAGGAAAAGGAGTACGTCAAGGCTGTATATTGTCACCCTGCTTATTTAACTTATATGCGGAGTACATCATGAGAAACGCTAGGCTGGAAGAAACACAAGCTGGAATCAAGATTGCCGGGAGAAATATCAATAACCTCAGATATGCAGATGACATCACCCTTATGGCTGAAAGCTAAGAAGAACTAAAGAGCCTCTTGATGAAAGTGAAAGAGGAGAGTGAAAAAGTTGGCTTAAAACTCAACATTCAGAAAACTAAGATCGTGGCATCTGGTCCCATCACTTCATGGCAAATAGATGGGGAAACAATGGAAGCAGTGACAGACTTTATTTTCTTGGGCTCCAAAATCACTGCAAATGGTGACTGCAGCCATGAAATTAAAAGACACTTGCTCCTTGGAAGAAAAGTTATGACCAACCTAGACAGCATATTAAAATGCTGAGACATTACTTTGCCAACAAAGGTCCAACTAGTCCCTGGGTTTTTCCAGTAGTCATGTATGGATGTGAGAGTTGGACTATAAAGAAAGCTGAGCACTGAAGAATTGATGCTTTTGAACCGTGGTGTTGGAGAAGACTCTTGAGAATCCCTTGGACTGCAAGGAGATCCAACCAGTCCATCCTAAAGAAAATCAGTACTGAATATTCATTGGAAGGACTGATGCTGAAGCTGAAACTCCAATACTTTGGCCACCTGATGTGGAGAACTGACTCATTTGAAAAGACCCTGATGCTGGGAAAAATTGAAGGCGGGAGGAGAAGGGGGCGACAGAGGATGAGATGGTTGGATGGCATCACCGACTCAATGGACATGAGTTTGAGCAAAATCTGGGAGTTGGTGAAGTACAGGGAAGGCTGGTGTGCTGCAGTCCGAAGGGTTGCAAAGAGTCAGACATGAGCTGAACTGAAGGGAAGACCTCCAAAGAATCATTTCTAACCAGATCATCTGTCCATAAATGACACAGTTAAATGTGACATCAGACTAGTTCTTAGCAATCAGGCTAACTTATGAAAACACTCTGTAAAGCATTAGCACATCCCAGAGGCTGCGATGAGATAGGTGTAATGAGAAAGAATATTGAGGGAGACATGTTGGAGGTGATGAAAAGGACAGAGTGAAGTAAGGAACAGGGACAGGGAAAAGAAAAGAGTTAAACTAAAAAGGGAAGGGTACAAAATCCACACATATGTGAAGGTTGGTCTTCAAGTGATAAAGAGGAGGAATGTGGGGAAAGAAAATCACAAAATCTTAGTTCTACAGGGTGGGAACAGTGCGAGAGAACTACCCAGTGACTACAGTCAAGCTCATGAGAACTCCTGTGGCCTTATTGGGCTGACAGGGCCCCAGCAACTGATGGTACTAAGACAGGAGGGACGTCTGACAGCATTAAAGCCCAATGTAGGCTGTTTAGTCAAAACATTTTGACAATCAGGGTCACTAGGAAGTTGGGAGGAAAGCAAGTTTGTTGTTCTGGCAATTGGATATGAAGGAACAAGTATTTGACTCAAGAGAATAGAGGAGGAAGCCCAATCTCATTGTGCCCATGGCTCACTCCCCTGCATGGTGTGTATGAGGGTCAATAGCAAGATGGTTATGTCTGTCATCAGATGCCATCATACACTGGAACACGGGATCCGCAGGCCACTCAATTCAGAAGAGCATGTCACCAAAGCGTGGTGTCCGAAACCACCGTCAGTCTCAGGGATAGACTGGAATATACATGCAATCTGAACAAAAGATTGTGTTGATTCTGCAAATGTGGTCCAAGGCAAGTTCTTGAAGTCCCCATCATTCTGACTGACCCCCACCCTGTCCCATACGGAAATTCTAGAGCTGCCACTGCTAGTGTATCTTAGAAAGTAAGATTTGGAGGGTACAAGGGGTGGGTGGGTAGGGGGAGAAGGTGGTGGCGCTGGGTTCCACAGTGGGGAGGCCTCACCAGCTGTGTACTGGCCTGAGAAGGTGAGGCTTTCCCCAGGATTTTTTTTTTTTAAGAATATATGTTAAAATGTGGCTTCCAAGCTGGCTCAGTGGTAAAGAATCCACCTGCAATGCAAGAAATGCAGGTTCGATCCCTGCGTGGGGAAGATCCCCTGGAGAAGGGCATGCCACCCCACTCCAGTGTTCTTGCCTGGGAAAGCCCATGGACAGAGGAGTTTGGTGGGCTATATTCCATGAGATTGCAGAGTCAGACACGACCTAAACAACTAAATGACAGCAAATGTTAAAATGTAGTATGTTTCTTACTAAAAGAATGGTTACCCTGTGGGGCTTGTGTATTGACAAGGGTGACCTCGGAAACCTCACTCTCATGGGGCTTCACACACCGCCGAGCTCTCTCTCCAGCATCCAATGTCCCCCGCCCCCAGTCTTTTCTGGACCACACAGACAAACAGTCAGTTACCCCTGCAGATCCCAAGAACCTGGAGGTCAAGCATGAAAACATGCCAGTTGCGGGATGGGAAGCTGGTCTCGGAGTCTGCCCAGCATCGTTACTGTACAACACTTAACGGCATTCAAGATAGTGCCTGTGAGCACACGAGGTGTCAGTCTCAGGGGTGAAGCTCCACATGAATGAGGTCATATTTATTTATGCCATCTAACGCCCGATACACTACCATTGAGTACTTACAATGCTTCCTAATGAGAAAGTATGTCTTGTACCTTGGAATAAGATGTGGGAATAAGCTTGCCTTTATAAAGGACTTAATTATTACTTCGTTATTAGGGTTACAAAGCTCTTGTTCTTTTCTTTCTTAGCTCACAAACCAACAAAAGACAGACCAAATTCAACAACCATGGAACTCCTGCGCCAGGAAGTACCACCATAATGTTCGCGGAGAAAAGCAATTTGTGTTGTGAACAGAATGCATTTCTCTTCCATTATAACCACAGCCTGTTAAAAGCCTGTCAGGAAATAAATAAAACACTTTTTGTTCTGCTGCCCACATCCTTGTACTCAATTCAACAGATTCGAGCTTCTCAGAAATGCAATCGAAGGTGAAGCCAAAGAGGACACACAGGCTGGGGAAGGGAAGTGCCCAGAGGAGCCTGTGGGGATGTGGGCCCCTCAATACTTGCTTCCCCAGTCACTCTGCACCCACGACCCTCACCTGAACTCACATGCTGTTGAAACAGATTCAACCACGAGGTTCACATCCCTGACAAGTCCCATCCTTCCTGCCAAAAAGCAGCATTCATCTTACCAAGGAAAAGAGGGGGGTGAAATTAAAGAGCTCACATGGTTTATGTAGAGTACACATGGGCATCGAGATGATTCTTATTTCTAGCTCCAAAAAAATACTATATATCTGAATGAGTGCTTTAAGATGTATGCTTTTTCTAACACTATATCTTAAGTGAAGCTGACTATATATAATATATTTTTCCCCTGCAAGCAATCCACCTCACACATTTTCAGAAGCATTACCAAAATAGAAAGTGTTCTTAAGCATGCTGTGGATTCTGGCAGCAAACATCAAGGGTGGGGAAAGGGGGCTGGGTTTTATGGTAAAGCAATCTGGGGTATCATTGCAAAATGTATAGGCAATCTTTCAACTAAGAGCCCCTGCCTTATGAATAATCCATAAATACCAACTGACCCTAAGTGTCCACCATAAGCTCAGTTACCTTTTTCACCACACTATATTCCCATGCCCAGCAGAGGGCCTGACCCACTAGGCATTTAAAGGATGAGTTCCATACAAGCGTGGCCTACTGACTTAGTGAAGGCTGATGAAGGTTCGAGGGCAACTGGTACACAGAAGTGACAAATGGTCTTGTTTTCATGGTTCTAAACACCTAAGGACTGAGCAAGATTATTCAGTCATTCTCATATTCCCTTACACAGATGTGCAAGCTAAATAACTGGGATCCAAAGTCCTTGCAGTGCCCACCATCCCCAGCTCCCTGAATCCTGCCTCTTATTCTTTCTGCTTCTAGTGCTGAGCCCTCACTGTGACACACACCACTGCTTATCAGTGGGTGAAAGGGACACAGGGTGAAGGGGTCCCTGTTCCTCCTAGTTTTGTTCAGGGTGTGTCTCTGAAGTCACAACCTGAGATAAAGCTTTATAATAAAAATTATCATACCAAGTTGCTACTTCTTGCACAATAGGCTTTCCTGACCTAGCTTGGGAATCAAATACTATATTATAATGGTATGTGTTCCAGTAAGACATTAGTAAATACATGTAATATACAATCTGCTCATAATCGTAAGGTTCCTTTCATATGAGGTCGTGAGACAAGGTGCTGCATCGTGCAACAGGGTATGGGTTGCAGACCCTTAACCTGGCATAGTCACCCTTCTAGAATGTGGAGGGAACAGAATGCACCTGATTGTAAGCTGAGGTCACCAGGCAACTTTGGATCAGCCAACTAACTACAAGAGAAATACTCGTACAGCTCAGTACAACCCAGCCCAGGGTCTTTAGCCAGCAAGTGCTCCATAAACATTTGATAAATGGCAAATTAAAACCAAAGTAGACCACTTCACACCCATGAGGATGGCTACTAGGAAAAAAAAAAATAGAAAAATAACAACTGTTGGTGAGGATGTGGAGAAACTGAAACTCTTATATACTGTTGTTGTTGTTCAGTCGCTCAGTCGTGTGCAGTTCTTTGCGACCCCATGGACTGCAGCATGCCTGGTTTCCTTGTCTTTCACCATCTCCCAGAGTTTGCTCAAACACATGTCCATTGAGTAGGTGATGCCATCCAACCATCTCATTCTCTGTCACCCCCTTCTCCTCACATCTTCAATGTTTCCCAGCATCAGGGTCTTTTCTAATGAGTTGGCTCTTTGCATCAGGTGGCCAAAGTATTGGAGTTTCAGCTTCAGCATCAGTCCTTCCAATGAATATTCAGGACTGATTTCCTTTGGGATGGACTGGTTAGATCTCCTTGCAGTACTATTAGTGGGAATGTAAGTGGTGAAACTGATATAAAAACAGGAAGGTGGTCCTCAAAAAATTGAAAATAAAATCACTATCTGCTCCAGAAGTCCCACTTCTGGATATATACCTAAAATAATTGAAAATAGTCCTTAAAGAGCTATTTGCACACCTGTGCTCATAGAAGTATCATTCACAACAGCCAAAAGATGAAAGCAGCCCAGGTGTCTATCCACAGACAAATGGATAAACAAAATGTGATGTATACATTTTCCTCTGTAGCCCAGCCAGGGATGCCTCTCACCCTTGGACTTCCCTGGTGGCTCAGATGGTGAAGAATCTGCCTGTAACTCAGGAGACCCAGGTTCAATTCCAGGGTTGGGAAGATCCACTGGAGAAGGGAATGACTACCCACTCCAGTATTCTTGCCTGCAGAATGCCTTGGATAGAGGTTACAGTCCATGGGGTCACAAAGAGCTGAACATGACTGAGCACCTACAAAGGAATATTATTGAGCCTTAAAAAGGAAGGGAATTCTGACACATGTTACAACATAGATAGATTCTGAGGACATTATGCTGTGCAAAATAAGCCAGTCACAGAGATAAACAGTACGGTAATTTCACTTCTATGAGGCACCTAGAGTAGTCAAATTCACAGAGACAGAAAGGGGAATAGTGGTTGCCAAGAGCCACTGGGGAGAGGAATGGAGAGTTGCTTAATGAGTGCTGTGTTTCAAATTTTCAAGATGAAAAGAGTTCTGGAGATTGATTGCCAAACAATAGGAATGTACTTAAGGCTGCTGAAACATACACTAAAAAATGTTAGGATGGTAACATTTATGTTTTGTGTTTTGTCACAGTTAAAAAATACGTCCACAGAAACAAAAAACATATCCACAACAACTGAAGAGAGATAATTCTTTAATATCATCAAATACCCATCAGCAGTCCAATTGTTCCATATATGTAATAAATCTTTTAAACATAGTTTGCCTTAATCAGTACCAAAAAACGGTTCATACTATTTTAAAAAAATAATTAGAAGATTTAGAAGATTCTTGATCTATTGTTGGGCAATATTATGGTCTATAAAAGAAGTAGTGTCTGCTGCTGCTGCTGCTGCTGCTAAGTCGCTTCAGTTGTGTCCGACTCTGTGCGACCCCATAGAGGACAGCCCACCAGGCTCCGCCGTCCCTAGGATTCTCCAGGCAAGAACACTGGAGTGGGTTGCCATTTCCTTCTCCAATGCATGAAAGTGAAAAGTGAAAGTGAAGTCGCTCAGTCGTGTCCGACTCTTCCTGACCCCATGGACTGCAGCCTATCAGGCTCCTCTGTCCATTGGATTTTCCAGGCAAGAGTACTGGAGTGTGGTGCCATTGACTTCTCCGGAAGTAGTGTCTAGATAAGTTTTAAAATGACACATATTTCTTGATCACAAGACTAAGAAGGATGTGAAGGCAGGGGCTGTGGTCTTATTTATTCTGCATCCCCAAAGCCTTAGAAGAAATACTGAATAAATGACCAAATAGTGCATTCTCTCAGTTTAACTACTGCGGAAACAAGATATAGGTCCAAAGAAACTGACAGAAAAGGCTTATTTTCCTTTGTAACAATTCATCTGTCAGAAGCTGGATGCTTGCTATTCTGCCTGCAGCTAAATTGATAAAATTCTATGCCTTTTTAGAAGCAAAAATATTTTAAGTTCCTGTCATGAGCTTGTAAAACAACTGATACGCTTATAGTTTAGCAAAAATTGACTTGGTATGCCTAGCAGTCTCTGCATTAGAGATACTGTGTTAGACATTAAAAAAACAAAACTCTTTAGAAGACAATAACGTTCTACATGAAATAAGATAATTAAGAGGGATGCAATTTTTCATATTAACCATTTTAAAAAAGTCTTTATTGAATTTACTACAATATTGCTTCTGTTTTTTAATGTTTTGGATTTTGGCTGCGATGCATGTGGGATCTTATCTCCCAGAGCAAGGATTGAACTAACAGCTTACCTGCCTTAGAAGGCAAAGTCTTAACAACTGGACTGCCAGGGAAGTCCGAGAGAAATATAATTAACACAGTAAAGTCCTAGCTGCTATGCTTCTGTTGTGGTGATGTGGTTGTTTACATTAAGTGAGTGCATTCTTGCAACTGACAGAAATAGATGAATACATTCCACAGTATTCCAGAATCCTTCCAAAATCCTCTCCCAGAATGTGGCTCTCTTATAGGGCTCCTTCCATATGAGGCCTACACTGTGGATACACCCAATGCAGAAACCAGCTGTGGGAGGCACAGGGTCCATTAAGAGCCATAGCTATTTTGGCATGTACTGCAGAGATGAGGGGTATTAAAACATTAAACTTCAGCCTTAGAGGATATGAGGTCACCAAAGCCATATTTCAAAGCCAGAAGGCCATCCTAAGTACTTTAAGTGGGTTTTTTTGTTTTGTTCCTAGGGCAGGTGAATTTACATTTGGCTTGGTAATAGAATTCTTTCAAAGGGGCTTGAATTTGAAAACATCCAGGCCCTTAGCTTTCCTTCTTTCGTATCTGATTTAAAGACACATAGAGGTGAGTCTCCTTGGGTTTATGGTTGAATGATAATTCCAGCAGTAGAAATGGGTTGTGCTGGACTGATTTAAGGAAAGAAATTGGGAAGGAGCCAGTCTTATAACCAAGACTGCTTACAAGTCTTGTAACCAAGTCAAGACTGGTTACCAGTCTTGTAACAAGACTGCTTTAGGCACAGTTTAGCCTCTGTGTCAAAATCCTAGCTCCTCTGACCATATTACATTATAGAGGGATTGTTAGTAAAACATGAAAGAAAAGAAGGGATGTAAGATAAAGACAATAAACATCTCCTTTGTTTTTTACCTGTACATCAGCATGCTAGCAGAGAAGGAAATGGCAATTTACTCCAGTGTTCTTGCCTGGAGAACCCCATGGACAGAGGAGACTGGTGGGCTGCCGTCTATGGGGTCGCACTGAGTTGGACACCACTGAAGCGACTTAGCAGCAGCAGCAGCACACTAGACCAGCACATACGGTGAATGCTGATAATCGATGACAGTGGTTGCTCAATAAGCAAGTGCTTCTGAAGCTTTTGTACCCGATCAAATGAGACAACTACTGTAAAACAGAGGACTGTTTTTATTTATAAATAAATGTTAGTTTTCGAGCACTCTTTCTTCAAACTTTTTGTATAGAGTCGGCTATTTTTAGGAGAGAACAGAAGTAGTGATAACTAGTTAAAATCTGAGTTTGGTTTCATGATAAGAAATTGTATCCTGTGAGCCTGGCCTCCTTCTGTCACACAGCTTCTCAGTTGCTTATCCATCTACAGTCTGATTTCTCTACCTATGCACGTGGTTTTTCCCCCTCACCACTCCGCCTTCCTTCCAAATACTCTAGTGCCCTCTGTGACTGAACTTTCCATCTCCTAGCTCAGCTCCTCCTCCGCCTGGAA
Organism: Giraffa tippelskirchi; assembly: GCF_054371585.1. Classification (NCBI taxonomy): domain Eukaryota; kingdom Metazoa; phylum Chordata; class Mammalia; order Artiodactyla; family Giraffidae; genus Giraffa; species Giraffa tippelskirchi. The sequence goes on along the minus strand of NC_137284.1, from coordinate 44,873,614 downwards.
AAGCCTTCCTACCACACGTCCCTATCTAAGGTTTAAAGGCCAAGTTTAAATCTTCCTTCTCCCAAGAAGCCTCTGCCACACCTCCTCATTTTGTATTAATCTGTCACTCCCTAACCTCCTACAGTATATTGTTGAAACTTTGATTATATCACCCATGAGTAAGTTCCCTGGACTAAAAAAATCTCTTATGTGTCAGCCTCTGTGTACGAAGCACTTGAATCATATACTTGAATCTGAATATCTTGAATCTGAGCATCTGCTTAAGAATATCACTGAAATCATACCAAAAGAACACAATGAAGGAAAAGGTGAGTTTCTAAATGGAGAGAAATTTGTTCCAATTTAGAATTCCACTGAAATTTAACGGGATAAACATGAACACTAGGCCCCTATTTGTATTGCTCTGAAGTAGCAGGCTGGTGCTCCACGGGCTTACTGACGGTACAAGATTGATTTCCTGTATTTAAGCATACTTTTATGACAAACGGGGCTTGACATGGAAGGAGACAGCAGCTTCACAGTATGAATAGCCTCAATTAGGGCTCAGTTAGATGTGTCACATCTTTGTTATTGAGATTGGAGGGGAAGAAATGTCGTCTACCTGGCCAGAGAGAGAGAGAGAGACCATCCAAAGTCATTCTAAAAGATAAGCTCACTCAAATAAAGCCAGCATGATATATCCACTTGGCTGAACACATGAGCAAGTTTCAGCTTAAGTAAGCAACACAACTTAATAAGGAGGAGAAAATTGTGCCAAGAGGGTGTGAGTAGAGAGTGTCAGAACTGGGATCTGTGGATTAGAACTTGCTATACTTCTTCATACCTGAATTCATACCTGAATCAACTCATTCAATGAAAATATATTGAGTACCCATAAGTGTAAGAATCTGCCTGCAATGCAGGAGACCCCAGTTCAATTCCTGGGTCAGGAAGATCCCCTAGAGAAGGGATAGGCTACCTACTCAAGTATTGTTGGACTTCCCTTGTGGCTCAGCTGGTAAAGAATCCGTGTGCAATGCAGGAAACCTGGGTTCAATCCCTGGGTCAGGAAGATCCCCTGGAGAAGGGAAAGGTGACCCAATCCAGTATTCTGGCCTGGAGAATTCCATGGACTGTATAGTCCATGGAGTCACAAAGAGTTGGACACAACTGAGCGACTTTCACCCATAAGTGCTAGTTACATGCTGTTTGACAAAACTTTCACTAGTGAAAGGGGGAGTGCTACAGCAAATACATTCGTGGTGGAGACTGCCTCTCGCCCACCACTGTCTGTTCTCTCCTTTCGCAGTAATGGGAAAGCATGGCCACTCAGCTAGAAACCACATATATTCCTTGTCCTCCTTCACGGCTGGGTATGGAGAGTTCTGGCCAATGGAATGCAACTCCTAGGTCATCTCCAACTAAGAGATCAAGCCATATGTCCTTCCTTCCTTTCCTTTCCCTATGAGCTGAAACATGGATGTGCCTAGGACTCAGCTTCAACCATAGACAGAAAGATAATACCCAAGGAGATAGTGGGGTCGTATGATGGACAATTCCTAGTCCTTGACTGGTCACATGGAACAGACCCACCACACCTACCTGAACGGACCTCATTCCTGTTACAGTAAAAGGAAGCAAACTGTCTTCATTATTCTACTGCACTTCAGAAGTTTCTTCTTTATGACAGCTTAATTTTCATCCTGCCTAGCATTTAGCCTTTCCTAGAGTCAGAATGGGGCTTCCCAAGTGGTGCTAGTGGTAAAAAACCCACCCACCAATGCAGGAGACAGAACAGACTAGGGTTCAATCCTTGGGTCAGGAAGATCCCCTGAGAAGGACATGGCAATCCACTCCAGTGTTCTTGAATAGAGAATCCCCATGGACAGAGGAGCCTGCTGGGTTACAGTCCATGGGATCTCAAAGAGTCAGACATGACTGAGCGACTAGCATGCACAGAGTCAGAATGGGGGCCAGGCCCTTGTCTTATTTTGTGGGAAATGTGTCAAATACTATTTGCTCTTCTGTGGGTCCTTGTCTACTTTTGCTCCAAACTCATCTGGCTGACAGCTACCAAAATAATGGTTGACTTCTTTCTCACCTGATCTGTGAGTACCAGTGACTTGCTGAATGGTCCGGAACATGCCTCTTAACTCTTTTCATCTGCGACAGCATAAGTATCCATTTTCCTCTGTGGAGTATTTTGTTAATTAATGTCAGTAGAGCAGAGAATGTTCCAAAGCAGGACTATTACTGTAAGCCTCCTTTACTCCAACTGTATAAGCAACATTAGAACTAATCACTCAGGAAGTAAAATCAGTAGGAAGTTGTCAAGAGGGTCAGCCTGTAATTAATCAATGAGGTCACTGCCAATAACAATAGTACATTCTGTTACACGTGTAACTGGATTTAATGGATGTACCACACTGGCACGTTACTGGAAGAAGAAAACATTCCAACTTTGCCCTGGAACAGCATCTTATTGCAAAACACAAATGAAATATCTGTGCATGATGCCAAACAACACCAAAAAGGAAGAGTAGCAGAGGCCGTTGCTAGAAACACTGTTACTCTACAAGAGAATTCAAAGTGAACCGCAGAAGAGGGACACCACTGTTGAAAACATGTATGCTCTCTAAGTCTTGAGCACAAATCTATTGGAAAAAATCCTTCACCTTGTATGGTCATCCTCTTGATGGTAAAACAAAGTAGGAGACTGACTGCTTCAAGTCCTAGAAGTTTTTAAGTGACTCAGAGATGTGGTGAGGACTTGACAACAGATTTTAAATACATGGAGAGCTGTTCATGTTGCTGACCAACCTTGCTCCAAATCTACCAATTAGAAAAAATGAACAAATTTCTTCCTTGGTGAGATTCGGCATTAGGCAGAGCTTGCAATTTCACCTTCTCCAAGGTCCCTAGGCATCTATGTTCTTATACCATGATGTGGTCTAAGTCAGTAGACTCACTATTATGATGCCATATTCAAGATCAAGGTTTCATTTTGCTAAGTTAAATATGCTATACTTTAGCATTTTTAATTATTAAAAAAAACCTTAAGCAGTTAAAGTGATGAGGGGCATTTTAGTTCATGTGCCTCCAAGTATTTTGGCAACAATTCAAAAATCTCATCTCTTTGACTTGCAAGTCTGCCTCTAGGAATATTTTTCTAAAGGGAAAATAGAAACAGATTTACAAAGATAATGACCAAAGCATCTTTTTAATAAGAGTAAAAAATTAAAACCAGTCCCATCCTGGATATTGGAGACAAAAGAAAAGGCAGTACATGGGATCTGCTGAAATGAAATTATAATAACCAAGTTAGTATAATAAAACACTTCATTTTCTACAGATATAGGTCCCTGTCTTGAAGATCCTGAATATAATGTAATGAATTCTTTTGAATTTAAGAGGATTATAAAAGTAGGCCCACTTGAACATCAAATAAAAAATCCTTCAAAAATGTCACATTGATATCCTCTCATGTCTGGAAGAAAATTAAGTAAAAGGAAGAACACATCAGCTATAAATATTCTCATCCTTATTGTTGTTGTTCAATTGTTAAGTCGTGTCAATTCTTTTGCAAACTTATGGACTGCAGCATGCTGGCTCCACTGTCCATGGGATTGCCATGGGATTGCCAGGTGAGAATACTGGAGTGGGTTGCCATTCCTTCTGCATGGGATCTTCCTTACCCAGAGATTGCAGGTAAACTTATACTAACAGGAAATCAGTTGTACAGCTTTGCACATTTCATTTTTGCCATGCCTCTCACATTTGAAATAATTCCAAGACAAGGAGAACATCTTTCTCTTAATTACCTGGAACCAATATTCTAAAAAACTCTCCAGTTAGTATTATTCAGAAACATGATTTTTACAAAAGCAATTTAGGAAAAGAGGTTGCTGAAATGCAGCCCATTTCTTAAAAGCAGGGTATTTTAGTGAATCAGAGTACATTCTGAAAAGAAAGCATATAAAAATATTACCATTATGCAGACTTACTATTTGCAATTAAAAGAAACTCTTGTTTAATCCACAATTAGTAGAATTCAATAATCCTTGATTCTGGGGATTTGATTAAATTCCAAACTTTAAATTTACTGACAAAAAGAACCAGAAAGTAACAAGACAACTGTGATCCTGGCCAATATTATTATTTCTTTCTTTTAATTTTTATTTCAAAATAATTTCAAATTTACAGAAAAGCTACAAGTAAAGCATAATACACCTTCATACATCCCTCACTCAGAGACACTATTCAGATCTAACTAGTAGTCCTAATAATTCCCTTTACAGAAAAGGATCCAATCTAGGACCAAATGTGGCACTTGATGGTCATGACTCTTTAGTCTTCCTCAATCAGGAAGACACTCTTCAGTCCCTCCTCACCTTCATGACCTTATCATTTCTGATGATGCAGGCTGGACTCAGGTGTGCTTATTGATACTGAGGTGTCCCTACTGAACAGAGCTAAGAAATATCTGTATATAAATACACACACATGTCCTTGCATCTATATTTATTTCTACAGCTACCTATATATCTTGACTATAGCAATACCTCTAATTCCAATCCAACATCGAAGAGTCACTCTGGCCTTCTTCTTCTACTATTTGTAACATTCTTCTCTGACAGTAAGAAAACTGGCTTCCATTATCCGCTTCTTTGCTCACTAGCCAATACGTCACCAGTCTCATCTACTGACACAACCAGCCATTGGTCTCAGCACTTTCCTCTCTCCGTCTCTGACCTCAGTGGGGCCAACTCTAACCAGCCACCCCCTTCACTTGGCCTTTTTCCCCCACCTTCATTCTGAAGTAGAAAGGAGGTAGAAGAAGAAGGAAAAAAGGAAGGAGGGAAAGGAAAGGAGAAAGAAAGGAAAGGAGAAAAAAAGTTTTTGATAGTAGTAGGTATGGTACATTTCAGGGACAAAAAAAAAGGAAAATTAGAAAAAGGAGGACAAGACAAGAGGTGGCAGAGATAATCAGTATGATTCTGGGCTCTGGAAGCAAACTTGGGTTGGAATCTTGAATCTGCTACTTAGTAGTTGTGAAAATTCAGGAAATTTGCTTTACCATTTTGAGCCTTGTTTCCCCAAGGTTAGGACAGAAATCATGTGCCTATCATATAGGACTAATATGTTCACATATTAAAAGCATATAGAAAAGCACTTGGAACTTTGTAAGAATAACTGAATGCTAACTATTTTATTACTTATCTATAGAAGTGCATAATTTCTCTCCTGAACATGAGGCAATTCTTTTAATGCATTCAGCCAAGTTTTCTACCTTAAGATGTCCTGGAAAGTATGCTGATTGTGGAAACTACAGAAAGACAATGCAAAATTAAATTTACAGTCACCAGAATTTAAAACAATGAAAACAAAACTCATAATCATATCCGGTCCTAACTCTTTCATATTCCCCAGTCCCTCATTTCTACAGAATGGGCACATCCTAAGATCAGAGACTGGGTTATCTTGATTGTCGAAGACGTGCAAATATTAATTATGGTCCCAATAACTTCATTGTCAATGACTGCTGTTATCATTTTCATCATTTTTCTTCCCACAGGATGATAGATAAGGTATTTATTCAGCAGTGAAAATTTCTAAAATGAAGGCCTCTACATGAATACAAAGCAGTATCATTTTAAATTCTAAATCTCTAGCTCAAATAATCTAAGTACATTCCACAGGCTATTCAAAACACAGCTCAAGGTAAAATACTGCCCTCCAGCTGAGATAATGACTAATTTTCCAATCAGGTATTTTTTTTTCTTTTTTTTGGTCATTTTTCAATCTACTGAAAATGTTCTTCTGCATGTTTAGAAAATGAAGTGAAATATTCTGATTTATAAATAATTACCACACACATCTCTGGAGGGATAACAGACTATCAAAAAATTAAAATCTATGCATTCCCACTCTTTTGTAATATTTGCCTTTTTACTATCATCCTCACCATGTCAGTAGCCTGTCTAAGATCCATTTCCATCTCTATTCCATGTTCCTGGACATAGCTATTTCACCAGTTAATGGCATTAACATGGCCACAAATGGAAATACTCACTCAGCCTGTGCTCTCACCCTTGGCTCTATAAATGGGTTCAGAAACTGCTATTTACTGAATGTTTGTGTCCACACAAATCCATATGTTGAAACCTAACCCTCAGTCTGATGGTGTTCAGAGATGGGCCCTTTGGTCAGTGATTAGGTCATGATGTCATGAACGGCATTAGTGACCTAACAAGCAGGGCCAGGAGCGGGTCCCCGTGCCCTTTCCACCATGTGCAGCAACAGTGTGAAGACAGTCACCTATGACGAAGCAGGCCCTCACCAGACCCTGCAACTGCAGGCACCATGGTCTGGAACTTTCCATATTTATGTTCTCCAGTCTTTGAGGAATAAATAACTGTTGCTTGTAAGTCACCCAGTCTATGAGATTTTGTTACAGCAGCGAGAACAGACTAAGATGCACATATAAGCAACAAGGCAAAAAAGCTCCCCCAAATGTACTGCATAGCCATCAGGAATAGGCTTAGCTAAATGTCAAGTGGCAACAACAACAAAAAAAAGAGCTTTCTGTACCATAAAAATCACTTCAATGAACGCCATGAATCACAGTTAAATCATTTTTTTAAATGATTGAAAATACAAAGATTAGGTCTTTCCAGAATTCAGAGCCCACCACTATGATCACTAATGTTGAATCCTTTTGAAAAATGAAGTCTCTGTGCCCTGGGAGGAGGCTGAGGAAGCAAAGGGCAAGCGGCTGCTGGGAAAAGGGCACACCTGATCCCCACCATCATACACAACAATCAAGACAGTAAGAGCCATTGTCTACAGAGATTATTCAAAACTAGCCAAGGCATACAGTGTCCTTTAATCTTCTCAGAAATACAGAGGGGCAGCTATATTTTATCACAATTTTGTAGACAAGGAAAGGGAGGATCAGACAGTTTCTGAACCTTGTCTGAGGTCATCACCAAGAGAGCAACAGGAAGAGCTGGAATTCAAACCCTTTTCTATCTAAGGGTGATCCTTGCTTGCCACAAGAACTTGCATTTTGCAATATCCATAAGAATTCCCTCTAACCTTGATGACTCAATTAAAATACTTCATCTACTGTCTACTGGTTTTCAATATGCTGCTTGAAATCATTTTCTGTAGGCACAGAGCATCAGACAACATCAATGCTAAAATTCCTTCCAGTTAAAAATGAAAGAAGGAAGGAAGAACAGAAGGGAGAGAGGGAAGAAGGAAGACTATTCAGTTCCTGAGCTGCCTGGAAGCTGCCTAAAATCAAAATGTCAGGCAAAATTAAGCAGAACATCAACTTCAGAGAGAGCTGATAACAATGACAGTGGGGTTGTGGCCTGAGGTCAAAGAGTACAGAAGGTCTTTTTGGAGCTTTAGAGATGGGACTGGGTAAGTCAGATAACTTTCCAGACCAAGGATCATCAACAAATAAACTGTTGACAAAAAGAGGGGCAGAGTCTAGCTCCAACCACGTCTCTACAAATGACCAAATTTCATTCCTTTCCATGGCTGAGTAATATTCCACTGTATATATGTATCTCATCTTCTTTATCCATTCATCTGTAAATGGACATGTAGGTTGCTTCCATGTCCTAGCTGTTGTATGTACAGCAGAAGCTAACATAACGTTATAACACAACTACACACCAATTGCACTCATCTCACACACTAGCAAAGCAATGCTCAAAATTCTCCAAGCCAGGCTTCAACAGTATGTGAACTGTGAATTTCCAGATGTTCAAGCTGGATTTAGAAAAGGCAGCGGAATCAGAGATCAAATTGCCAACATTCACTGGATGATCAAAAAAGCAAGAGAATACCAGAAAAACATCTACTTCTGCTTTATTGATTACGCCAAAGCCTTTGTGTAGATCACAACAAACTGTGGAAAATTCTTAAAGAGTTGGAAATACCAGACCACCTTACCTGCCTCCTGAGAAATCTGTATGCAAGTCAAGAAGCAACAGTTAAGAACCGGACATGGAGCAACAGACTGGTTCCAAATAGGGAAAGGAGTACGTCAAGGCTGTGTATTATCACCCTGCTTATTTAACTTATATGCAAAGTATATCATGTGAAATGCCAGGCTGGATGAAGCACAAGCTAGAATCAAGATTGCAGAGAGAAATATCAATAACCTCAGATACGCATATGGCACCACCCTTATGGCAGAAAGCAAAGAACTAAAGAGCCTCTTGATGAAAGTGAAAGAGGAGAGTGAAAAAGCTGGCTTAAAACTCTGCATTCAAAAAAGCATCCGGTCCCATCACTTCATGGCAAATAGTTGGGGAAACAGTGGAAATAGTGATAGGTTTTATTTTCTTGGGGCTCCAAGATCACTGCAGATGGTAACTGCAGCCATGAAATTAAAAGATGATTGCTCCTTGGAAAGAAAGCTATGACCAACATAGACAACATATTAAAAAGCAGAGACATTACTTTGACGACAAAAGGTCCATCTAGTCAAGGCTAAGGTTTTTCCAGTAGTCATGTATGGATGTGAGAGTTGGACTATAAAGAAAGCCGAGTGCCAAAGAATTGATGCTTTTGAACTGTGGTGTTGGAGAAGACTCTTGAGAGTCCCTTGGACTGCAAGGAGATCCAACCAGTCCATCCTAAAGGAAATCAGTCCTGAATATTCATTGGAAGGACTGATGTTGAAGCTGAAACTCCAATACTTTGGCCACCTGATGTGGAGAACTGACTCATTTGAAAAGACCCTGATGCTGGGAAAGATTGAAAGTAGGAGGACAAGGGGACAACAGAGGATGAGATGGTTGGATGGTATCACCAAATCAATGGACATGAATTTGAGTAAGTTCTGGGAGTTGATGATGGACAGGGAAGACTGGCGTGCTGCAGTCCATGGGGTCACAAGGAGTTGGACACGACTAAGTGGCAGAACTGAACTGAACTGAACTGAACTGAATACCCCAATTAAAAAAAAGAGGGGCAGAGAAAGGAGAATGACACAGAATGTGAAGCAAGAAGACCAAAAAGACATATTATTTATACTCTTTAGTTTTGTTGAGGATCCTAAAGGCAGACTATATGTCAGATGAACTTTATCCTAGGTTGGTCATATCTGAGCTAATATATTAGTATATTAGTTTAAGAGGTTACCAATTTCCATTTTCCTCTAGGTGTGATTTCCAGAGACCAACCCAGAGCAAAGCTTTCCACCAAACCCCTGACTTCACTCAACAGAAAGGAGGAAAATACAAAAGAAGGGGAAGGCTATCTGGTGAAGCTTCCTAAACTTTTCCCATGTTTTTCTTCATTAATAGAGAAAAGAGTGTCTCTATTCAAGGGGAATATTCCAAGACGCCTCCCTTAATAGGAAAGGTCTGTGTAATGTTAAATAGATTTGCTAAATGCAAAGATATTTTCTTTTAGACAAGAGAGCCTGAATTAAATTTAATTTAACATAATTGTAGGAGATGGGTGATTTAAAAAAATATTCTGCAAAGTGCTAATGTGATTCACCATAATCACAGCCTAATAAAGGAAACCAATATTTACAGGGAAGTATATGAAGTGAAACACGAAAATTGTTAAGGAGTATTTAATAGGTGCTTTATCATGCACAATATATTTCACTTCCACTGCTTTCTGTGGTACCTACTGTGGCTAAGTTTTACATCTAGGTGTTTGCTTCCATGCTCAGAAGAGGTCCAATTCCATGTTAAGATAATATTTAGAGAAATGCATTTTGAAACTATTGAATAGGACTTTATCTTCACAACAGAAGATCTGAAGATGAGCTGAAGTTTATATGATTTACTCCTTTAAGACAAAGTGGATTGAAGTAATCTTGAAGGGTGTCAAGTCATTCTGTGTGCCATCACATTATTTCACAGTTACTAAGCTTAGAAAACCTTTCCAGACAAAGATTTCATCTGATATCTAGCTCTGAGCAAGTGACTAAATGTCACAGACACTTAGTTTCCTCATTCCTAAAATAACAAATGAAATGAATGCTTTGTGTGAAAGGTTGCTACATATTGCAAATTAAAATATGAGCTGCTCAGTTAAATTTGAACATCAGATAAACAATAAATAAAGTTTAGGTTAATTCTTTAGTATGTTACAGGACTCAGAATTTTCATTCTGCATTTTACCTGGCAACCCTACTTGTGTAGATTAAGTTAAATAAATCATGGACAGCCTGGTACATACCAATATGTATGTGTGTGCATACCCACGTGCATATGTATACACAATATTTCCTGAAGGAGGTACAGTGAGCAAAAGAGAAAACTATGGCATTTCCTCCCCACTCCCACCCCCAGGAGACTCTATCAGCTAGATGGTAAGATGAGATCTCCATTTCTGGAACAACTGTAAGATAACAATTCAGTCAAGGCCAAAACCATAAATGCACTGTGTGGGTGAGGATGGGGAAAAATCAGATGGCCTGAATTGTGGGACAATAAAATCGTTGAGAGAATAGGTCTTGAATTGGGTTCCAAATGGATTGTGATGGAAAATGAGAGTAAAAAGGAGGCTGTTTTAGATAACGGGCCATCCCAGCACAAGCAAATTCCCCAAGGGGGCAGGAGCCCGAGGTCCTCAACAGTCACCAAGAAGAGCCACCCAATAGGAGGGGCTACTTGATGGGAGAGGGCAAAGAAGCTTGCCTAGAGAGGGTGAGGGCAGATTACACAGAGTTTTGGGTGCTGATATAAGACTCTCTAGGAGAAGGCAATGGCACCCCACTCCAGTACTCTTGCCTGGAAAATCCCATGGACGGAGGAGCCTGGTGGGCTGCAGTCCATGGGGTCACTAAGAGTCGGACACGACTGAGCAACTTCACTCTCACTTTTCACTTTCATGCATTGGAGAAGGAAATGGCAACCCACTCCAGTGTTCTTGCCTGGAGAACCCCAGGGACGGGGGAGCCTGGTGGGCTGCCGTCTATGGGGTCGCACAGAGTCGGACACGATGAAGCGACTTAGCAGTAGCAGTAGCAGCAATAAGACTCTGACTTGTTAATTTCATAGGGGCCATAATTCCCTTTCCTACAAGGAGAACAGCAGACCTCTGGGTCCCTACTAGGATGTGCAATAATATGTTGGACGGTGACTTGCATTTGGGCTGAAAAAATACAGGGAAAGTAGAGCCAAGAGTCAGTTCCTTGGCAGAATGAGAACAAAAAACAAAGCCAAGAGCTGCCCTGTGAGGGTCATGACATGATGGAATGATCCAGAGGCCAAACTCAAGCACATGGAAACGAGTTAGAAACTAGGAACCTCAAACCAAACTCGGGAAGAGGGAATGGAATGAAAAAGGCAAAGGTTGGAAAAGTTCCCTGAGCTCTAAATTGTACCTGTGGGATTTGCTGGCTTCCCAAAGCTTAGAAGGAGAGGGCAAGACTGCCAAGAACAGGCATCTGAACAAGCTCAGATGAGGTAACTGGGGCAGGAATTCAGCTATAAATCATCAAGAAAAGTCCAGAGCAAGAGAGCAAAAGTGAGAGTGGGAAAAAGACATTCAATTCAAAGGCATAAAGACAAGACCATTGATGGTGGGTAAAGAGGTGGCAAGAGGGGAAACAGCTTCAACAAATATTTAGTTAATATCCAATATATGCATGATGGGGTTCTAGATTTTGCAGAGAAGACAAGGATAAATAGGACATCAAAGCCTTCAAAATGCTTCTGATTAAGGAGGGAAAGATTAAGACATAAACAGCCTGATTCTGATAAGGCCAACAGAAGGCATGACGTAGGTACCATGTGTTGTGTTGTGCTTAGTTGCTTAGTCCTGTCTGACTCTCTGTGACCCCATGGACTATAGCCCTCCAGCCTCCTCTGTCCATGGGGATTCTCCAGGCAAGAATACTGGAGTGGGTTGCCATCCCTTCCTCCAAGGGATCTTCCCGACCCAGATCTCTCACAATGCAGGAAGATTCTTTACCATCTGAGACGCCAGGGAAGGTCAGATGCCGTGGATGTGCCCCTGACAGGAAACTGTCCTTCCAAATTGGGAACAAGGGGGAAATTGGATAAATGACCTTTGAGTTGAATCTTAAAGAATGTGTAGGGTTTTAACAGGTGCCGATACTATTGGGGGAAGAGTATTTCCAACAAAGGTGCTATAAAACAATCATGGTAGCATTGCTGGATGAACTGGAACAATGGGTTCAGGACATAATGAGCCATCTAAATAAGGCTGCTCTGGAATTAGCTGGAAAAACAAAGTTTGAGTTAAAACTGAAAAAGAGAATGTCAGTAAGAGATAGGAGTCATTATTCTTCCTCACCTAATCTTCTACTTAACACAAAAAACTTACATTTAAATTTTTTCCCACGCCAACTTAACAAAAAACAACAAAAACAAGATACACTGGAGGCTGCTTTACATGCTTTAAGCAATTCAAGCAACTATCGGGCATTTAATGTAACCTGGATAACTAGCCTTATGTAATATTCTAGTCTATGCCAAACTGTTTGCTTACCCTCACTACTGGCATTTTAAAAGCATATTAATTGTATAGAAATATTCAGAGATTACATAATTACTGCTTTTTATGAGCATTTAATAATTTTCAAAGGGGGCATCCCATACTCTGCCATTTGGGGTACCAAAGTGTGTGCATGCTCAGTTGCTCAGTCATGTCTGACTCTGCGACCCCATGAACTGTAGCCCACCAGGCTCTTCTATCCATGGAATTTTCCAGGGAAGAAAGAATACTGGAGTGGGTTGCCATTTCCTACTCCAGGGGAGACTTCTGCATTGGCAGGCGGATTCTTTACCACCATGCCATGGAGGAAGCCCTCATAAGGTGATGGAATGTGGCTAGTCCTTTAAATTCCCAAATCTTTTCATAACAGGTACTGACAATGGGGCAGCTTTTCTGATGTTACTGCTAAAGTAGTCAGAATTCTGTAGCTATGAAAAAAAGAAACAATCTTATGTTTTCTCATAAGGTCTTTACTTAATATGCCAAGTAGCATTTCATGGGGTCCTGCAAGGCTGCAGCTCTTCAAGTGAAAGACTCTACATACTGAAGTACTCTATCCCCAAATTTAATTATCTCAGGACATGACCACACACCATGATAGAATGTGCCCTTTTATCTACTGCCTCTAGCAATCTGCTGAGATGGAAAGGTGGCCTATTATTAAATATATCTCCAGAAAAAAACAGAGATTCTATAAATTCAATCAATAGTGCATTCCAGTAGCTTACAACTCTCAGACGCATCACGGTCTCCCTAGAGCACTGCTTATAATCCTCTGGTCATAATTTAAAGCAATTTCTTTTCATTCTGGCCTCCAGTCACCATCCACCTCTCATATATCTCTCAGCCTATAGCTTGTCTTCTATTTTATTCTCTCTCTCCAACCTTTCCCTAACAAGTTCTGCTTCCTAATTCGGAGTCATTTTCACTGATCCATTCCTGACCTTTTCCAAATATTTCATCTATCGTAGGGTCTTGACATAGCAATTTAATAAGAACAGACCACTGATCTTTATGTTACAAATTTTACTCCCAGAGGAGTCTGGATTTTAGTTTACAACACAATTAATGGGGCTATAGATACTCATCTGGTTTTTAATAAAGAACTGTCTTAGTAGAACCATGGGCTCAGAAATGCCCTTATAAGGTAACACCATCCAGTCACCAAGATAACAGACTATTTTTATTTTCATCAGTTTTTCATTCCTTTCAACTCCTCTGTCAAAGCCACATATTTAATTATCTTTCCAGCATTGGTTTTTTATGACATATTAGACGATTACAGTGAAAAATGTTACTTTGCCATGTACTTTTCTTCTAAAGAGCACAAAGCTTCTCTCATAAGTGACCTAATGTTCCTTAAAACTCTCATCTCTGATAGATGGAAGTTTTTGTTACTCCTTATTTTATAAACAGGCAAAGTGAGGCTTCAGAAGAGGACATGAGTAAGGTTTGACAGATGGTTAGAACAGAGGTAAGAATTGGGTTGTGTATCCCTGGTTCTTTGCTGCCTAATGCAACCGGAAGATTGTCCTTGGTAATAACTCTCTCAAATTTGCAGTCCATTATCAAAATAGTAAATATCTCCAACCCCACATAACTGTGTTGCAGGGAACAACATGGCCCAGTGGAAAGCCCTTGAGGTCTGCTGTTGTCGGAAGACTTCTTAGAGGTGTGACTTCCAGTTGATCACTCAGACTCTGGGTTTTTGTTTTGTAAAGTGGTCTTGTGGCGGCTCAGCAATAGATAAACAACCTGCAATGCAGGAGATGTGGGTTCGATCTCTGGGTCGGGAAGATCCCCTGGAGAAGGGAATGGCAACCCACTCCAGTATTCTCACCTGGGAAATCCCATGGACAGAGGAGCCTGGTGGGCTACAGTCCATGGGGTCACACAAGAGTGAGACATGATTCAGTGACTAACAACACAACAGCAACTCGATAACAAAAGTGACCACAGGGTAAATCAGAGGGTACACAACAGCACTTGCAAGCTAGGTATAGGCGTTATCACTGCAAATGAGCAAACCACCTTCAAACCTTTGACTCTTCAAGGCACTGTATAATTATTTTAAATGACTTGGCACACACACAATCTGTCAATTAAAGAGAACCAAGTAACCATGTGAACACTACTAGTCAGGGTTGGTCAAATTAGTATTTTTTTCTTTTTTCTTATCCTTAATATTTAGTACTCAAATAGTTCTTTTCTGTTAACTATTTCACTGTCTCTTTGAGTCCATAATTGATTAGCCTGCATACAATTTTTAAATGCGAAGCTTAGAATTTACATAATAGCTCTGTGTCCCATTACCCTGTGTATACTTTAGGTATGCCGTAAGAAAGTGCCGGACCATTTCTAATAGAGGGATTACTTGCAGATGATTTACTTCTCAGTGTGTGCACTCTCTAGTTCACTGTTCTCTCCTCTTCTCTCTCCTCTCTTTTTCTCTAAAACTCAATATCTTTCTCTCCCAGGTTTCCCACAAGATACAATCGAAGGAAATAAAACAATAAAAATTTATATCACAAAAAGCATAAGCAGATCTGCATTTTCCTTTGTTAATGGATGTTATCTCCTAGCATTCTGATGCTCTGTGAACCCTGGGAAATTCTCTGTTGAGTTCCAGGTAATCTGAATGCAGGAATTTCAGTGCCACCATATTAATTGTTTTCTTTTTTTTAAATTTATTTAGTTTGATTGAAGGCTAATTACTTTACAATATTGTGATGGCTTTTGCCATACACAGACATGAATCAGCCCCGGGTGTACATGTGGCCGCCCATCCCGAACCCCCCTCCCACCTCCCTTCCCATCCCAAGCCTCTGGGTTGTCCCAGTGTGCCAGCTTTGAGTGCCCCGCTTCATGCATCGAACTTGGACTGGTCATCTATTTCACACAAAGCCACTTTCCTTTCTTGAGGACTATAAAACTTTTAGTGGAACGAGTGTACTGCTTCTTTCTCTTCTTGGAGGTTATCAAAAGCAAAACCTAAGTTGGAGATGAAAGGGGTATTTTTCGGTTATTTTTTTGGTATTTAAGCTGCTCCTTCATCACTCACAGGAAAGGTATAATTCTAACTATGTTTATCCCTCCATCATGTGACAAACACTCAACTGATTGTAACTTTGGCCTGGAAGTTAATGCCGATTTTCAGAGGTGTATTCCTCATAGGAATGCCAACTTGGTATGTTTTGCCCATATCTGCCACTTTTAGCATTTGATAACAGGGGCTAGAATTTGGGGGTTTTTTAAAATTTTTTAAATTAAATATATATATATTTTTTTTACTTTGCAATATTGTATTGGTTTTGCCATACATTGACATGAATCTGCCATGGGTGTACATGTGTTCTCCTTCCAGAACCCCCCTCCCACCTCCCTCCCCATCCCATCCCTCTGGGTCATCCCAGTGCACCAGCCCCGAGCACCCTGTATCATGCATCGAACCTGGGCTGGTGATTCGTTTCACATATCATAATTTACATGCTTCCATGCCATTCTCCCATATCATCCTGCCCTCACCCTCTCCCATAGAGTCCAGAAGACTGTTCTATACATCTGTGTCTCTTTTGCTGTCTCGCATACAGGGTTATTGTTACCATCTTTTTAAATTCCATATATATGCGTTAGTATAGTGTATTGGTGTTTTTCTTTCTGGCTTACTTCACACTGTATAATAGGCTCCAGTTTCATCCGCCTCATTAGAATTGATACGAATGTATTCTTTTTAATGGCTGAGTAATATTCCATTGTGTATATGTACCACCGCTTCCTTATCTATTCATCTGCTGATGGACATCTAGGTTGCTTCCATGTCCTGGCTATTATAAACAGTGCTGCGATGAACATTGGGGTACACATGTCTCTTTCAATTCTGGTTTCCTCAGTGTGTATGCCCAGCAGTGGGATTGCTGGGTCATATGGCAGTTCTAGTCCCAGTTTTTTAAGGAATCTCCACACTGTTCTCCATAGTGGCTGTACTAGTTTGCATTCCCACCAACAGTGTAAGAGGGTTCCCTTTTCTCCACACCCTCTCCAGTATTTATTGCTTGTAGACTTTTGGATAGCAGCCATTTTACTGGCATGAGATGGTACCTAATTGTGGTTTTGATTTGCATTTCTCTGATAATGAGTGATGTTGAGCATCTTGTTAGCCATCTGTATGTCTTCTTTGGAGAAATGTCTGTTTAGTTCTTTGGCCCACTTTTTGATTGGATCGTTTATTTTTCTGGAATTGAGCTGCAGGAGTTGCTTGTATATTTTTGAGATTAATTTTTTGTCAGTTGTTTCATTTGCTATTATTTTCTCCTATTCTGAAGGCTGTGTTTTCACCTTGCTTATAGTTTCCTTTGTTGTGCAAAAGCTTTTAAGTTTAATTAGGTCCCATTTGTTTATTTTTGCTTTTATTTCCAATATTCTGGGAGGTGGGTGATAGAGGATCCTGCTGTGATTTATGTCAGAGAGTGTTTTGCCTATGTTTTCCTCTAGGAGTTTTATAGTTTCTGATCTTACGTTTACATCTTTAATCCATTTTAAGTTTATTTTTGTGTATGGTGTTAGAAATTGTTCTAGTTTCATTCTTTTACAAGTGGTTGACCGGTTTTCCCAGCACCACTTGTTAAAGAGATTGTCATTTCTCCATTGTATATTCTTGCCTCCTTTGTCAAAGATAAGGTGTCCATAGGTGAGTGGATTTATCTCTGGGCCTTCTATTTTGTTCCATTGATCTATATTTCTATCTTTGTGCCAGTACCATACTGTCTTGATGACTGTGGCTTTGTAGTAGAGCCTGAAGTCAGGCAGGTTGATTCCTCCAGTTCCATTCTTCTTTCTCAAGATTGCTTTGGCTATTCGAGGTTTTCTGAATTTGAATGGATGTCCCAATAGCACAAAAGCACTTCTCGGACTGTAGTTACTGAAATAAGAACAGCTTACACATCTTGCTTGGGAATGAATACATGATCAAAACAGAAATATGAACTCTCAGGCTAAAAATTTATAAATTTACTTGTGATACAATCCATCTGTTTGTCAAAATGTCCCAAAGACCTCACCACAAGATGCTATTTAATGACACAGGCAAGGTTGTGTTGAGGTTGAGACCAACAAGTAATTGAAACCAAACCAAAAATATTTAGTATTCTCTAGGAATCAGCTCTGAGGAGCCCCCAGCCTCCAGAGAAATGGACACAGCTCTGAGAGACAAAGTGGGCACCTGGGGAGGCTGTACTGCTTCTTCAGTTTCACCCTGTAACGACCTGAAACTGTCAGTCACTGGGTCATGTCCGACTCTCTGTGATCCATGGACTGTAGCCCACCAAGCTCTTCTGTCCATGGAATTCTCCGGGCAAGAATACTGGAGTGAGTTGTCATTCCCTTCTCCAAGTGCCGTTCCTAACCCAGGGATTGAGCCTGGATCTCCTGCATTGCAGGCGGGTTCTTTACTGCCTGAGCTACCAGGGTTCTTCCTTTGAAAACTACTCTGATCATTTGCATATACCACAGAATCCTGTCCCCGGTTGAAGCAATTACCTATGCTGGCAAAGATGATACTGAGAATCAGCACACATTTTTAAGCTCTCAAGTTGTAATTCATTTTATGACAGCTCAGTATTGTTGCTGTTGTTGTTCAGTCTCCCAGTCGTGTCCAACCCTTTGCGACCCCATGGAGTGCAGCATGCCAGTCCTCCCTATTCCTCACCATCTCCTGGAATCTGCCCAAGTTTATTTCCATTGCATCGGTGATGCCCTCCAGCTATCTCATCCTCTGATGCCCTCTTAATTCGCAGGTGAACCTGAAATTAGTTGTGGTAAATTTGAGCACAACCTAGAAGTCTGGATCTCTGATACTTTTAAGTATCTCTACTTTACCGCAAACTCTGACTTTCCATTTCTAGTCTCAAAACACTGAAAACAGCCCTGAAGAAAAGTCTTCCTTCTGCCTACTAACACAACTGGATTTTTTTACTTAAAAATTTATTTTTAAATTTATTCATGTTATTGCTGAGACTGCACCTTTTAGAAGTGCCAAGCATGGAGTCAGCGCATGCTCTTAGCACTGAATTATATAATGACAACTTGGTGAAGTAACCACTATCAGCCCCACTTTACGGTTAAAAAAATCGAGACTTAGCGAAGTGTTAACATTATCAAAAAGAGATCCTCCCCCTCTGCCTACCCTATAAAACAAACCAACAAAAAATATAAACCAATTCTATTACAAGAGCTTTAGAAGGGTTTTACGTATCGTATACTTAGATAATTAAGTTGAAAGTATTAAAGACAAAATATACATTGTTTAATTTCAAATTTGACTCATTTCAGGAAATCTCATTACAGATTCATACGTAGTGTATTTTTATTATTATTACTATGTCTTCAGCATCATTTACAATCAATTTATGGTATTGCCTGGGAAGTAGAAAGAGGCAGCAGAAGAAACCAGACTGAGGGTGGTTCTAGTGTGGGGCATGAATGGGAAGACAGAGGGATGGTGTTCATTGTGCTCCCTTACTGGCTCAGGGGTAAAGAATCCGCCTGCAGTTCAGGAGACCACAATTCAATCCCTGGTCCAGGAAGATTCCCTGGAGAAGGAAATGGCAACCCACTCTAGTATTCTTGCTTGGGAAATCCCATGGACAGAAGAGCCTGGCAGGCTACAGTCTACGGGCTTCTCAAAGAACTGGACATGACTGAGCGACTAATACTTTCACTTCAATGCTTCAGAAACCAGGTTAGAGTTTACCTATATTCTCTCAGGTAATATTTACATCACCTGTATTAGCTTTATATATTGTCCCTCAAAATTCCTGAAGTAGCTAAACGATATCCATGCCAGACAACAGTATAAATAATAAATGAGAAAATCAGGGTAAACAGAGAACAATGATAGGGCAGTTTTTAAAAAGCAAGTCACAGGCATTATACTAATCATGTATTTTGTGTGGGCAGGAGTCTGGGCTCTGGAGCTACCAGGTCTGTAATGGGGTGGGATCTTGAGTCAGTGACTGTGGTCCACTCAGAGCCTCAGTCCCCTTCTCGGCAAAGTGGAGACAATAATGGGAGCATCACTATCCCCACCCAGAGCTGGGGTAAGACAAACAGTCAGAATACATATTAAATGTTTCGCACAGTGACTACACACATTAGCCATCGATATGAAAAACAATGCACAATATATAGTGCTCAACGAGGTTGCCAAAAACACAGTACATTTACTAGAAGCTCACTGGCATTTGGCTCAATCTCAAACACACTGAAATAGGAAGAACAGAAATCTGCTTCAAGATCTACAGGTTGTGTTAGCAGAAAACAAATCAACCACTGAAGAGATAGATAGCTGCTTTCCCTTCCTGTTAAGGAGGCTGATGAGAATGCTTCCTGTGATGACATTATTATCCCCATTTTATTGACAAAGAAACAAAACCCTGCAAAGTCCAACTCCACAATGAGAGCCCAAGCAGGACACAGGGCTCCTTCTACGTGACTCTGCTGCCAGGCTAAGGCATTTGGACTCTACTGAGAGATTTGCTCAGACGGTAAAGAATCCACCTAGAATGCAGGAGATATGGGCTCAATCCTTGGGTCAGGAAGTTCCCCTGCAGAAGGAAATGGCAACCCACTCCAGTATACTTCCTGAAAAATCCCAAGAACAGAGGAGCCTGGCGGGCTACAGTTCATAGGGACATGACTGAAGTGACTGAGCATGCATGCAGCCACAAGAGATTTGGGGCGTACCATCAAGGGAGCAGACACTTCTGTCATCTCTAGCATGTGCCATGAACACATTTCAAATTCTAAGTCTGATGTGGGAAGGGGGAGTTTGGGGAGGGATTTTTATTTCCTGCTGTTCTGCTGCTACAGTGTCATCTCAAACATTTGTGCCTAACTTTGGCCACCAGAGACCATAACACATAAAACAGGTGTGTGGCACGGCTCTGTGGCAACCAGCCTCATCCACTGCTACATTATTTTCAATGAGCAGGGAGATATAAATCAAATGTCTCTTTCCCCTAAAGGCCCTTGGAATGTTTGGAGGCATGTCAGCATTGTGAAAACCAGCATTTGCTCTTTTATGAAATTTGCCTTGAGTGGAATGTGTCAGTTATATGTTGTGGCTGGATGGAGACCCTTCATTGTAGGTGATTTCAGTTTTCTTTATTAGTTGTTACAGTTGATCAGTATGTTAGTTTCCTAGAACTGCCAGAACAAAGTACCACAAGCTGAGTGGCTTAAGGCAACAGAAATATATTCACCTATAGTTCTGGAGGTGATAATGTCAAAATCAAGGTGTCAGCAGAGTTGGTTTCCTTTGGAGGTTCTGGAATTCTGAGCCTCTCTCCAGCTTCTGGTGGCTGCTAGCAACCCTTGACTGTCACTGGCCGGGGCAGCACTGACTCCTTCACTGTGATCTCTGCCTCTGTCTTCACATGCCTTCTTCCCCCTGGCTGTCTCTGCATCTTCTCCTTTCCTGTCCCCTTTGTAAGAAGATTCACTGTGGGACTTAAAGCTCACTGTACTTATTTATTTTCAAACTATTCCAATGAGAGGCTTATTTTATTTTTTAAATTGAAGTGTAGTTAACTTACATTGTTGTGTTAGTTTCAAGTGTACAGCAAAGTAATTCAGCAAATGGATTTCCCTAGTGGCTCTGGGGTAAAGAATGTGTCTGCAGTGCAGGAGACGCCGGTTTTAACCCCTGGGTCAGGAAGATCCCCAGAGAAGGAAATGGAAACCCACTCCAATATTCTTGCCGGGGAAATCCCCTAGACAGAGGAGCCTGGTGGGCTGCAGTCCATGGGGTTGCGAATTAGTGACTAAACCACTACCTCCACATATATATATATATGTAAATATAAATATATTCTTACTCAGATTCTTTTCCATTATAAGTTATTATGAGATATTGGGTACAGTTCTTGTGCTATACAGCAGGTTCTTGTTGTTTACCTATTTTATATATAGTAGTATGTATATGTTAATCCCAAATATCTAATTTGCGAGCCCACTTTAAATTCATGATGATCTCATCTCAAAATCCTTAACTTAATTACATCTGTTCTCAAAAAAAGGTCATGCTCACAGGGGCTTGGATTAGGACTTGGACATATATTTTAGGGGTCTTATGTAACCCATTGTTACCACTATAACCAGTAGTTTTCTGTGTTCAGGCTTACCAGCTGGGTCAGTGTTAAAGAATCTGCATTCAGCAGGAGCCACAGGAGACCCGGGTTCCATCCCTGGGTCGGGAAGATCCCCTGGAGGAGGGCATGGCAGCCCACTCCAGTATCCTTGTCTGGAGAATCCCGTGGACAGAGGAGCCTACTGGGCTACAATCCATGGGGTTGCAAAGAGTTGGAGACAACTGAAGCTGAGCATGCATGCAATCTGTGTTCACTTTCAACAATTCCAACAAAATGGAAAGTAGAGGGGTATTTCTAGGAGTTATGGAGATACTTCTTGTAGGGGTAGGGTTTGATATTTTGGGGAAATTACTCCTATCCCTACCAGCATAGTCACCTGGGTGTCAGGGAACAGAGGCTGAAGTGGCCACCTCTTCAGGATCCTCTGACAGCACATTTAAGCATATTTTACCCAAAATAGTAATTCAGTTGATGCTTCCCCACTAGTCTGTTGGCTCATGAAAAACAAGAACATCCCTCTTCATCTCTGTGCCTTAGCACCTGCACACGTCCCAGGACATAATAATTAAGACAGTTCAGCTACAGGGAAGGTGGGGGAAAATTAAGAAACTGGAATAGTAGACAGAAGATAAAATAGCACCAATTTTGTACAACTCATCACTGTTGTCTAAACCAAGCTATGGCATTTCTCAATTTTGACATAACTCAATCTACCTTCTCTCTTTTCACTGGCATGCTGGGTACCATTTTCTCACAGCGTCAGCTTCTTAATTAGGTTAGCAAGACACCGCATGCTTATCAGTTCACCCATGAGGAAATCAAATGCTTAAGTTGTAAGTAGTGGAAATTCAATGTATGTTACAGAAGATGAAGGGTTCTGTTGTCATGGTAACTGAACAGGCTGAACAATTCACCCATTCACCAATTAGATACTTCAGTGAGTGGTTAACTAGTTAAAAACACCTCACTGTACACAGTCATTTTCATTCTTTCACTCCTGGGAAAGCTTTAAGTTTTATACCTCTCCTGACATGTGAGAGGTCCTACCGATGCATCACCACACACTGCCTTTCATTTAACTATATTATTAAGGTGGCAATATTGACAGCTTTTTTAAAAACCATGGTCAGTTGTTAATATTCTTGCTCAAATAGCACAGAGAGTGAGTGGCATTTTAAAAAATGTCCCCTGACATTTAGTGCATGGATGAGAAAATGCTGAACTATCTGTAGCACTTATCTCATGTTATTTTGTGATCAGATGCTCAGGGTTACCATTTCATCCTGGCTGGCTTCAGGCTAAATCTCTGAGAATCTATCAGCTTTGAGTATAAAAATTACCCATGAAACTTGTTGGTAGAATAACATAGTAACTTAGTTAAATATTATTGGGTTGGCCAAAAAGTTCATTTAGTTTTTCCTACTATCTTCTGGAAAAACTCAAACAAAATTTTTGGCCAACTCAGTATCTTTAAAACTATAGACCTCTAATGTTGTTTAGTCACTAAGTTGTGTCTGACTCTTTGTGACCTCATGGACTGTAGCCCGCCGGGCTCCTCTATCCATGGAATTTCCCAGGCAAGAACACTGGAGGGGGTTGTCATTTCCTTCTCCAGGGGATCTTTCCAATCCAGGGATCAAACCCATGTCTCCTGCATTGCAGGCAGTTTCTTTACTGCTGAGACACAAGGGAAGCCCAGACCTCTAAGATCTTTCAATTTAAATTGTACAGTGAATGACATCTTTTAGAGGCACGATGTGTTACCATAAATCACAATGGGATGGGTGCTGAGCCCCATGAAAGCAGAGGCTGTGTCTCCTTAATGCCACATGAACTTCTACGCCTGAGACATAAGGACACTCAGCCAATACTGTCTGAATGAACAAGGGGATTTATGGCCAGGTACCTATGAGGAACTGGACATGGAACAACAGACTGGTTCCAAGTAGGAAAAGGAGTACGTCAAGGCTGTGTATTGTCACCCTGCTTATTTAACTTATATGCAGAGTACATCATGAGAAACGCTGGGCTGGAAGAAACACAAGCTGGAATCAAGATTGCAGGGAGAAATATCAACAACCTCAGATATGCAGATGACACCACCCTTATGGCAGGAAGTGAAGAAGAACTAAAGAGCCTCTTGATGAAAGTGAAAGAGGAGAGTGAAAAAGTTGGCTTAAAGCTCAACGTTCAGAAACCTAAGATCATGGCATCTGGTCCCATCACTTCATGGGAAATAGATGGGGAAACAGTGGATACAGTGTCAGACTTTATTTTTTGGGCTCCCAAATCATTGCAGATGGTGAATGCAACCATGAAATTAAAAGACGCTTACTCCTTGGAAGGAAGGTTATGACCAATCTAGCTAGCATATTTAAAAGCAGAGACATTACTTTGCCAACAAATGTCCATCTAGTCAAGGCTATGGTTTTTCCAGTGGTCATGTATGGATGTGAGAGTTGGACAGTGAAGAAAGCTGAGCATCGCAGAATTGATGCTTTTGAGCTGTGGTGTTGCAGAAGACTCTTGAGAGTCCCTTGGACTGCACGGAGATGCAACAGGTCCATCCTAAAGGAGATCAATCCTGGGTGTTCTTTGGAAGAACTGATGTTGAAGCTGAAATTCCAATACTTTGGCCACCTTATGCGAAGAGTTGACTCACTGGAAAAGACCCTAATTCTGGGAAGGATTGGGGGCAGGAGGAGAAGGGGACGACAGAGGATGAGATGGTTGGATGGCAACACTGACTCAATGGACACGGGTTTGGGTAAACTCCGGGAGTTGGTGATGGACAGGGAGGCCTGGTGTGCTGTGATTCATGGGGTCGCAAAGAGTCAGGACACGACTGAGCGACTGAACTAAAATGAACCTATGAGGGCTGTAAAAGCCAAGTGTCAGGATGAGGGTGAGACTTCAAGCCTTCCTTCCATCCCCAAATATGTGACAGGCAATGCTGAAGTTCAAACGTTTTCAGACATACAAAAATGCTACCTCCCTGAAAACTTTCACATGGTTACCTACAAGGAAAGCCAGGAGAAAATGGGAAGAAGGATGGTGAGAGAAAAGGAAGAAATCAAATGTGGAAGTGACTCAAAATGAGCAACAAAAGAGAGGCAAGAATTAGACTGAGAAAGAGAACCCAGGTCCCAAAAGAGAAGCTAAGTCCTAGAGGAGAAAGGGATAGAGAAAAATAGAGATAGAGCAAAAGCAAAAATGACAGCAGCTGTCCTGCTCTCACTAGGCCTCTGCAGAAGATACCTCTGTGAGCTGACAACACTGTCACACGTTCAAATTTCAGGTCAGAAGGAACACTGACAAACGTGTCTTAAGTCAGGGTAAACCTGCAAAGAGAAGCGAGGTGGCCCTGTAGGGTGGGGATGGTGTTGACAGTCACGCTGAAAGAGCAGCCTTCAACTTGGGGTGACACGGGCTTCACTGAGCTCATCACAGTAGGAAGCAGACTGATGATGATGTGGTTTGGGCTGCAGATCCCATGAGCAGTGGATGCTTCCAGGACGGCCCCTGGCCGTCTCCCACTCTGATCCCCGGCTGCCCACGTCCTAGCACCAAGCAGCACAGGCCTGGAGCAGGACACCTGTCCCTCAGGAGAGGGGAAGGCTCCGGGAGCCCTCCTCCCCCTGCACTGAGCCTGCTCATCCAGTCCCTGGGTCATGCCTCGGTCTTCCCCTCCTCCCTCTTTTATTCTTCACTTCCAGGCCCCCTTGATGGAATCTATTCCAGCTAGAGAGTTCTGGAAAGAGCTAAGAAGAATTTTGCTTTTTATTTTTAATCCAAACACCCAGTACAGTCCCCAGCAAAGAACAGATATAAAATGGTAGTCAGTGACCTTCACTGAACACTCAATAGAGGGCAGAAACTTCATTCTCAGAGGATAAATGAACCAACAAATTAACAAGCTCCTGACATGGAAATTACACCTTGCTTGTTGTCACTTCCACTGGCTATTAAATGAGGATCTTGAGAAACTCTGGAAAAGACTGGCTCTGTGTGATCAGAACAGGGTCCATACAGACAGGGACTATGCCATTTTGAATCAATGGCATTAAAATGCCAAGCAGAGCTTGCTCTTAGAAAATATCCTTTGAAGGCAGACAATGCATTGTAAATTGTATATTTATTTAATTTACTGCATTATCTGCATATATATGTCACAAACTTTCCTATATGTTTTCTTCAAGTTAGTTTGATGGGTGAAAGGAACGCTAGGGGTATAGATGAAATAAGCTTAGCCAAGGGTTAATAGCTTCCCTAGTGGCTCAGACAGTAAAGAACCAACCTGCAGTGCAAGAGACCCAGGTTCAATCCCTGGGTTGGAAAGATCTCTTGGAGAAGGGAATGACAACCCACTCCAGGATTCTTGCCTGGAGAATTCCATGGACAGAGGAGCCTGGTGGGCCACAGTCCAGGGGGTTGCAAAGAGTCAGACACGACTGAGGGACTACCACTTCACTTCATTTCAGTAGCGGTTGAAGCTGGATGCTGGGTGTATAGGAGTTTGTTACATTATTCTCTTACAAGTGGTGTTTGTTTACCCACTTTCATTAGCAAAACATTTTGAAAATTCCCCAAGATAACATCACTAATGATTATCCAACACCATGTTCAGATTCTCACTCACACAGTCCTTGATCAACCGTGTTCTGAGGGGTAATACATGCTGAAGGTGCTTTATATGCAAGCACTGGGTGACCAAGGCTGACTTAGGGAGCTTACCCCTAGAGAACAGACACAACATGTGCATCTATTATTATTATTATCCATGGCAGGAGCTGAAGACTGTTCCCAAATGAAGAATATACAGCGGAAGAGTGAATTCAGCTTAAGTCAATTATAATTTTTCATTCTCGCCAACTACTGCACACTCATTCTATCCTTTGCTCACCAGCCAAAATCCAGTTTTACTACATGGTCCCAACACAACTATTAAGGACGCACTGATCACAGTTCTCATCACCAACTGAAATTGTGGATTTCAGACACCTTGCTGTCAGAGACATTAAAGGAACATGCGTAGTCAGACAAAAGCAAGCAATAATGCCTCACAGGCTGACAAGGAGGCCTGTGGTGAGAGGCAGCGCTCAGTTCTAGCTGCAGATAGCATGAGCTGTTGGAAATCACTTTTCCCACCAATTATTGCAATGAGGCACTGAGGTGGTAAAGGCTTGAAATTCCCACAGCAGACACCAGTCTCCTAACGAGGCAGTGAGCATGCAGGCTTTATTAAATATGAAAAATGATCAAATTAAAGAGGCGGACTTTAATTGAGTGGGGATGTGTCCACTAGTCTTCTTATGAATACAATAGGATATGTAGGGCAGTTAGCCATTTCTCTTGGGGAAAACAACAATAAGAGCCACAACAACAAAAATTACATGAGCAACCATGTTTCTGCTCAATTTCCTACCAGTACAGCCGGAAATCTACCAAACCTACCAATTTCTCTAGGGAAAATAGGGGTAATACTGTTTTTAGCATCCCAGTCTCGTCTCATCTTTCTCTTCCCTTCTTCCTGTGGTTGGCATCGCCTCCCTCCGTTTGTCACATCAAATATTCAAAACAAGCAAGAACTCGATGCCATAAATGACAGTGTCATTTAGACTTTAACGAAAGGCTACATACACTTATGTGGACTTGCACAGACTTTGCATTTTGACCATGGTAGCTAAACTGATTCTAAGAGGTGTGTCGAATACCATATTTCTGCTACCTCATAAAAATGTTTGTTACCTTCATTTTACAAGAAAGGAAACTGAGGCACTTAGAGGTTAAGTACCAGCAGATCACAGAGTTAGTATGTGGGAGAGCAATGACTGCTCTCGCGTGAGGCCACCCGAGATGGGTGGAGGTCCAGTGGAAGCTTCTAGTTTATGTGCAAACAGAGGTCTTGGCTACCTGCTCAACGAACAGTCCTGTGACACCTAATGGTATAGACGCAATGGGGTCTATACTCCAGAAAATCAAACTATATCCAGAAAGTCCTCCAAAGCAAAACCACTGGTTTTCTTTCTTTTTGTTAAACTGGAGTACAGTCGATTTTAACATGGTGTTAGTTTCAGGTGTACTGAAAAGTGATTTGGTTATATATATTCGTGTGTGTGTGTGTGTGTGTGTACATATATATTTTTTATTTTATTTTTTCCATTATAGTTTATTATAAGATATTGGATATAGTTTCCCATGCTATATTGTAAATTCTTATTGTTTATCTATTTTATATATGGTATGTGCATCTGTTAACCCCATTTCCCAATTTATATATCCCTTTTGGTAACCACTAGTTTGATTTCTGCATCTGTGAGGCTGTTTCTGCTTTGTAAATAAGTTAATTTTTATGATTTTTCTAGGTTCCATATATAAGTGATATCATATATTTGTCTTTCTCAGTTTGACACGTCACGTAGTACGATAACCTCGGGGTCCAGCCATGTTGCTGCAAATGGCATGATTTCATTCTTTTGTCTGGCTGAGGATCATCCCATTGCCTAGCACATCTTCTTTGTACATTTATACACTGATGGACACTCAGGCTGCTTTCGTGACCTGGCTATTGTAAATACTGCTGCTGTCAACACTGCGGTGCATGTATCTTTCTGAAGTTGGGTCTTTGTCTTTTTCGAACTCATGCCCAGGAGTGGGATTGCTGGATCATATGGTAGATAAAGAAGACTGAGCACTGAAGAATTGATGCTTTCCAACTGTGGTGCTGGAGATGACTCTTGAGAGACCCTTGGACTGCAAGGAGACCAAATCATTCAATCCTAAAGGAAATCAGTCCTGAATATTCATTGGAAGGACTGATGCTGAAGCTAAAGCTCCAATACTTTGGCCACTTGATGTGGAGAACTCACTCATTTGAAAAGACCCTGATGCTGGGAAAGATTGAAGGGAGAAGGGGACAACAGAGGATGAGATGGCTGGATGGCATCACTGACTCAATGGACATGAGTTTGAGCAAGCTCCAGGAGATGGTGAAGGAGAGGAAAGTCTGGTGTGATGCAGTCCATGGGGTCACAAAGAGTCAGACATGACTGAGAGACTGAACAACAACAACATGGTAGACCTAGTTTTAGGTTTTAAGGAATCTCCATGCTGTTCTCCAAAGTGGCTGCATCAATTAACATTCCCACCAACACTGTAGGAGGTGCCCGTTCTCTCTACGCCCTCTCTGGAATTTATTCTTTGAAGAGTTTTTGGATGATGGCCATGCTGACTGGTGTGAGGTGGCATCTCCTTGTAGTTTTGATTTGAATTTCTCTGATAGTGATGTTGAGCATCTTTTCATGTGCGTGTTGGCCAAAACCACTAGTTTTCATGAGGACCAGGTGGTGCTACTAGTCCACAGTTTAGTCAGGGAAAAAGACAAGTCAAGATAATTAAAATTCAGTGAGCTGAGGGCTGACAGGCACCTGGGTAGAAAGGCCACTGGAGGTCAGAGTGCGGGGTGAGTAACGGTCTGGAAACATCTGGGATGACTTCATAAAGGGGATGATCTTTCAGCAGTTTTGAAGGACAAGTTGGAAACCACTGGGTAAGTAGGGTGAGGATTATATTCAAGGCATGTATAAATGTAAAAAAAAAAATTGTTAACAAGACCAAAAGGCAGGTAAGAACCAGAGAGTGAAGGTGCCTGAATGCCAGGCCAAGGAGTATGGATTTTATCCCATTAGCAATGGGGAAATATTCAAGGACTAAAGAGCTGTATGATAACCAGTATAGTCACAGTGAGCTAATGGTTGCCTGAGGATTTGCTACACTTTTGTGTATCTGGGCCTAATAGCAACACATTTTCTCTTTTTTGCATTGCTGGCATTGATCACAACAAAGCATCATCACCTACAATTTTTGGTTCACGCTAAAGCAGTTGCACAATATAAAAAGGGCTTATTGTCTGCTTCCCCAGTACCTGATGATGCCCTCAGGGCACTGTGAATACTACAACTGGCAGGTCACCACCTACCCTGGAGAAGTGGAGAAGGGGCAGTGACACTGTTTATCTGCACATTAAATATCAGTAAAATTTAAATTCTTCTGATCTTGGCGGGTGCGGATAAACATATTAGAAGTTACACAATGTGTGCTGTGCGCGTCCACACTGCTGCTCTACTACTAACAGGCGGTCTGCCGTCAGGACACCAGCGGGAGGTGTGTCTCACTATATTCTCAGGGCCTGGACCAGTCCCACATGGCCAAGCAGATTTTCAATAGTTTGCTGTATGGTCTGAAAGGAATGAATGTTTTCCTTCCTAATTTTTAAAAAATTACAAATTTTGTATTGGTTATTTTCCATGTATAGTTATTGTAAAATATTGGCCATATTCCCCATGTTGTAAAATACATCCTTGAGCTTATCTTGTACCCATCTCCATTCCCCCAATTCTATAATTCTGCTCTTACTCCCTGCTCACTGGTGAAAAGGATGAATTTTAAACTGGATTTAAAGCAGGTTAGGTGGAGGGACAGTAAGTCTCAAGAATTTCTAGAGGGAATTTATTGTGGTCCAGTGGTTGAGAATCCGCCTTCCAATGCAGGGGACATGGATTCAGTCCCTGGTTGGGGAACTAAGGTCCCACAGGCCACAGGGTAATGAAGCCTGTGTGCTGCAACTAGAGAAAGTCTGTGCAATGCAACAAGGAGCCCTTGTGGCACAATGGCAAAATTAGGAAAAAGAATTCATCGAATTACTCCGTTAAAAATGCGTACCTATCATAAAACCAATCCTGGGTTCATACCTCTTGGCTTAAAGTTAAAGAGCGCCAAGACACTTCTATTACTATCAATAACAATAAAAGCATATTTGGATAACCCTTTATTTTTTGAAGCTGGTTGACATAAACATGTTTTTCAGTTGATCATAAAGTACTGAGGTGATAGCCCAAAAATGTTTGACTGATAGCAATACATGATCAAAAAGGTAGGAGACGAGTGTTTTAGTTTCTGGCATGGTACATGTGTGTTTGGTCATGTCCAACTCTGAAACCCCATGGACTGTAGTCCGCCAGGCCCCTCTGTCCAGGGGATTTCCCAGGCAAGAATACTGGAGTGGGTTGCTGTTTTCTTCTCCAGTTTTAGTTAGTAACCCCTCAAAATTAATTACAGTCCCTCCCTCTCCTCACATATTATCTGTTGCTTCTACAGAGCCAACATTATGGACAGAGAAGTCTTTTTATAGTCAGAGAATAAAGTAGTTACCTAGAAACCAGTAAGAAACATTTCTGAGCAATTACTTCACAGATGACATTGAACTCAGGGCAGAAGAATCTATGGGAAGAAGAAAGCAGAGAAAGAAGAGGAAGAAGACTCCATCTCCAGATTTTTCCAAATATAGTCCAAAAAAAAAAGCTGTTTATAAAAGTTTTCTTCAGTTCAGTTCAGTTCAGTCACTCAGTCATGTCCCGACTCTTTGCGACCCCATGAATCGCAGAATGCCAGGCCTCCCTGTCCATCACCAACTCCTGGAGTTTACTCAAACTCATGTCCATCAAGTTGGTGATGCCATCCAGCCATCTCATCCTGTCATCCCCTTCTCCTCTTGCCCTCAATCCTTCCCAGCATCAGGGTCTTTTCCAATGAGTCAACTCTTCGCATAAGGTGGCCAAAGTATTGCAGTTTCAGCTTCAACATCAGTCCTTCCAAAGAACACCCAGGACTGATCTCCTTTAGGATGGACTGGTTGGATCTTCTTGCAGTCCAAGGGACTCTCAAGAGTCTTCTCCAACACCACAGTTCAAAAGCATCAATTCCTCAGTTCTCAGCTTTCTTTATAGTCCAACTCTCACATCCATACATGACTACTGGAAAAACCATAGCATTGACTAGATGGACCTTTGTTGGCAATGTAATGTCTCTGCTTTTAAATACACTATCTAGGTTGGTCATAACTTTCCTTCCAAGGAGTAAGGTCTTTTAATTTCATGGCTGCAATCACCATCTGCAGTGATTTTGGAGCCTCCCCCCAAATAAAATCTGACACTGTTTCCACTGTTTCCCCATCTATTTGCTATGAAGTGATGGGACCGGATGTCATGATCTTAGTTTTCTGAATGTTGAGTTTTAAGCCAAATTTTTCACTCTCCTATTTCACTTTCATCAAGAAGCTCTTTAGTTCTTCTTAGCTTTCTGCCATAAGGGTAGTGTCATCTGCATATCTGAGGTTACTGATATTCCTCCCTGCAATCTTGATTCCAGCTTGTGCTTCATCCAGCCCAGCATTTCGCTTTACGTACTCTGCATATAAGTTAAATAAGCAGTGTGACAATATACAGCTTTGACGTACTCCTTTCCTGATTTGGAACCAGTCAGTTGTTCCATGTCCAGTTCTAACTGTTGCTTCTTGACCTGCATACAGATTTCTCAGGAGGCAGGTAAGGTGGTCTGGTATTCCCATCTCTTGAAGAATTAGCCACAGTTTGTTGTGATCCACAGAGACAGGATGGTTTCCATAAAGGAATCCCTGCTTTGTACAGTTTATGTGGTGACTTCATATAGGAGGCAACCACATTTACACATCACATGTCAACATAAATATCCAAGTGCGTGCATGTGTACTTAGTTGCTCAGTCGTGTCAGACTCTTTGCGACCCCATGGACTCCCGCCAGGCTCCTCTCTCTGTGGGGATTCTCCAGGCAAGAATACTGGTGTAGGTTGCCATTCCTTTCTCCAGGGGATCTTCCCAACCCAGGGATCGAACCTATGTCTCTTATGTCTCTGCAAAGGCAGGCGGGTTCTTTAACACTAGCACTACCTGGGAAGCCCAAATATCCGAGTAGTGACTTATGTATGAAAAAACTCCATGTTAAATGGTGAAAGGCTGGAAAGCGATCATCAGAGTTAAACAGAGCCAGGTGAGACGTCAGTTAACACGGTTGCTGGGAGGGGAGAGCACCCAGATAATAGGGCAAAAGGAAAGGTTACCTCGGGCAGAGATTTTCATCACTCAACTTAGTGAACGAATGTGTGCTCAGTTGCTCAGTCATGGCCAACTCTGTGCGATCCCATGGACTGTAGCCCACCAGGCTCCTCTGTCCATGGAATTTTCCAGGCAAGAATACTGGGGTGAGTTGCCATTTCTTTCTCTAAGTGAATGAATATAGATGCTATTAAGATCAAATTCCTAAATATCCCTTCTTCATGGGCAATATATCAGGGCTTCCCTCATGGCTCAGTAAGTAAAGAATCTGCCTGCAATGCAGGAGACCTGGGTTTGATCCCTGGGTGGGGAAGATCCCCTGGAGAAGGGAAAGGCTACCCACTCCAGTATTCTTTCAGGGAGAATTCCATGGACCGTATAGTCCATGGGGTCTTGAAGAATCGGACTGACTGAGCGACTTTCACTCACTTTCACATGGGCAAGAGGCACTTAACATTATCAAATGGTTGATGGCAAGTTTACTATTTCCTCTGAGAAAACAAAAGAAGAAAGACATGGGAACTTTAGAGACAAGATATTTATGGAGTTGGATAAATTCCCACATGTAAAAAAACATAGCTTAGCTCTTTAAGGTACTTTTAACTGCATGGATTTTGGTGGAAATTTTATGAAAATTAAGGAAATAAAGTAGCTGAATTTTCTCCATGTAAATGCTGTATTTTCACCTTCAAAGAGCTCTCAGAACATTATCAAAGATAAAGAAGATAACATTAATACATGAGGCAGATAAAAGTGTCATAATGGAACCATTTTGGGTAAACAAACACACACATACACACACACACAGTAGAAGAATCTGAAAGACTGTCAATACTGAAGGAGAAGAACTATAGAAGTGTTATCCACGCTGTATACACTAGGGTACTGTAGTGACAAAAACATCTATGAAATTTGGAGAATTTTCCTTGCAAGTGCCTCAGATAGGCTATTAAGTAACTGAAAGAGAAATTTTCTTTCCTACTGATAAGTGCTGCCTAACCAGTCTTAAATCACCTTTTAAACATTCTGTCAAAAAAGCTGATAACATAAAGAGGGTAGTGCATTGACAGGCATTCTTCCTTGTCTAAAAGGATCTCTTAGAATTTCTAAAGCATGAAAGGTTTCTACAGTAGATATTCTGGTATTTGTGCAGAAATGTTTAGAAGGCCAATTGGTGAGAACAGTAGCATAATAACAACAACAAAATATAAGCAACATATAAATCACAGGAGCTGAAATATATAACTCAGTTACAAATAGACCAATAAACATCATCAAAACCCCAACCAGACTTAGTCCAGCACCTATAATGAACACAAATGATGCTCAGTTGGGGGGGAAGGATATCTTTAGAAAACTTAAGGATAAAATTGGATGATAGTAGTTTCTATGATCATGCACAGTAGAAACAATATTTTTCAAAAATTCCAGTATTATTGAACCAAGCAATATACCTATAAAAAGGAAAGTATGTCTTAGAACAATAAAAATAAGAAGCAAAGCATGGGATAAAATTTTGTGACTTTGGATTTGGTAATGTGTTCTGACATGTGATAATCAGAGCACAAGAAACAAAAGAAATGAGCAGATCAACTGTTTTGATCAAAATCAAAACATTTCCATTCTTCAAAGGACACTGTCAAAAAAGTGAAAGACAATCAGAATGAAGAGAAAATATTTGCACATCATACATAACTGATAATATATTTGTACCTAGAATATATAAAGAACTCTTACAAATCAATGACAAAAAGAAAACACAATTAAAAAGTGGTCAACGGACTTGATTAGATACTTTCAGAAAGAATTGATATATCTAATAAGATGATACAAGAATAGGCAACAAGTACATGAGAAGATATTCCACATTATTAGTAATTAGGCAAATATAAATCAAAACCACCATGTGATAAGGAAGCAACCTAAATATCCATCAACAGATGAATAGATAAAGAAGATATGGTAAATGCACATAATAGAATACTACACAGCCATAAAAAGAATGAAATAATACCATCTGCAGCAATGTGGATGGACATAGAGATACAAAGTGAAAAGTGAAAGTGTTAGGCGTTCAGTTGTGTCCAACTCTTGGTGACCCCATGGCCTGTAGCCCACCAGGCCCCTCTGTCCAGATGGCAAAGAATTTGTGGTTGCTGAGGTGGAGAGGGGTGGCAGAGGGAAGGAGTGAAATTTTGGGGTTAGCAGATGCTGACTATTGTATATGAGGTGGATAAACAACGAAGTCTGACTGCATACAACAGGCAGCACTCAATACCCTTTCATAAACCTAACATAAGGAATATGAATTATATATACATATATATATATATATATATCTGAATCACATTGCTGTATGCCAGAAACTAACCCAACCCTGTAAATCAACTATACTTCAGTCAAAAATAAAAATCAATCAAACAAAAACCCACCACGTAATACCACTGAACAGCCTGTTGGATGACTGAAAACAAAGTCTGATGATCACAATTGTTGGAGAGGATATGGAGCAATCAGAAACTTCACACTGCTCCTAGGAATGTGAAATGAAGCATTCACTTTGGAAAATCGTAGGCAATTCCTCAAAACTTTAAACACATAACCTAGCAATAACCATAAGACTTAGGAATTACACTCCCATGTATATTCCTAAGAGAGTGAAAGTATATATCCACATAGATAAAAACGTGTACATGGACATTCATAGTAGCATTGTTCATAACAGCCCAAACAACCCAAATGTCCATCTGCTGATGAATAGATAAGCAAAATGTGGTATATGCAGATAATATCCAGCTGTAAAAAGAAATTAAGTACTGATGTATATGACAATATTAATAACCTTGAAAACAAAAGGCTACACATTGTATGATTCAACTTGTATGAAATGTCTAGAATAAGCAAAGATACAGAGATGGAAAATAAGTTAGCTGTTACTTAGGGTTGTTACAAGGGGAAGGGGGGTGACTGCTGTAAGGTGCAAGTCTGTAAAAGTTCTAAAACCGATCATGGTAGGAGTTGCACAAATCTGTAAATATGTCAAAAAATGGTACATAAATATGTGAATGTGTACTTAAATAGATACATAAATTGTGTGGTATATGAATTATATTTCAATAAAGTTCTTATCAAAAATAAAGTTATTGGAGCTTCCCAGGGGCTGAGACTGAAGGTGAAAATAAATATGGCATCACAGAAATGGAAGTAATACAGTACAAAATGGGACTTTTGAGGTTGATAAGCATAGGTTTGAATTCCAATTAAAATACTTATTGCCCGAATGAATTTGGAAAAGTCACTTATTCTCCCTAAACCTCAGTTTATCAATTTGAAAAGAAAGTAACAATTATACCAAATGTACAGAAGTATAATGATGAGTACCATATTTCCAGTTTGCACTGAAAACAGAATTATCTGGTATCAATGTCCCACATTATTCTCTGACAACCACCAGCAAGTGTAAAATACAAACAGCTTCTGTAAGAGGAACAAGTGTTTGCCAATGAGTTATGACTGCAACCTACAGAAATAAAATGAACAATAAATGCAATGTGCTTGAATCATCCTGAAACCATCCCCTCACCTCATCTGTGCAAAAACTGTTTACAGCGAAACTGGTTCCTGGTGCCAAAAAGGTTGGAGACTACTGCTCTAGATCAACAAATTTGCCAGTCTTGGAATAGTCATTATGATTTTAGGATTGGGAAGAATTACTCTTAAAGTGAAAAAGCAAGTTTTAAATACTATGTTACTAAGTCTCAAGGTCCTCACCTCTGGAGTAGAGAATAACAGTAATGGCTTCACTGGCTGTTATGAAGATGAATTAAGATATATGAACACACACAACACCTAGTGTGTTAGAACATTCTGAATGACTTTTTAAAAGCATTGGCAGAAGCCAGAAAATTGTGCTAAACAATAAAGGCTCTGGCTCAGTGTTAGTATTCACTGATCAGTTTTAATACCAACTGAAGTTCTCCTTGACCCACACTAATGTGGCTTGGGGAGTGTGAGGGTGAAGGAGCAGACCCTTGAAGGTCTCCGCAAAGTCAGCTCTTTGCCATCGAGGAAAGAAACTCCCCAGCCAGGTGCAGAGTAGCTATTTGGAAAGGCTCCTGAAAAATTCTTCTCTGGGTAATCAAAAATATTAAAAAAAAAAAAAAAACTCACAAAAACAATTTTGTCCTTGTATTATTAATTACCTTTCAGGACAGAAATAAAACAAAACAAATTACCCCTGCTGAGTAGCATGATAACCAGAGACGGTACCAGACGAGCCAAGCCTGTTTCATGCCAGAGACAAATAGGGCTTGCTCGGTGCCAGAGATAAATTGGACAGACTCATCTCCTACTAGAAATAACCCTCAAAATACTAAAGCAGGTTTAAGCACTTAGCAGCTTAAACACACACACACACACACACACACGCATGCACCAGTAGCACACACAAATACATCACACTCTGCACTCATGCTTTGACTTCTGAGAGACCATTCGAAATGTAATTTAATGCTGGTTAGGCAAGAGCTTATCTTTAGGAAAAGAAAATTCCCTTTTACCTAAACAAACATTTTCTAGAGTTATTCAAATAAATTCCTATCAGTGGTTAGTAATTATGTGCCCTGGAATGAGCCCCTGATAACCAGCGCCTCTGAGAGGACAGAAAACTCACCGTCTCATCCAGCGAGCCCAGACCTATCCTGGAGAATGATGGCCCGGGATGGGATGCTTTGTATCTCAAAGCATTTCTCACAAGCCAGAGGCTGGCAGCGAATGCCTGCTATGACAGCATGAAACATCTACCTTGGCCAAATAAAAAAAGCCATTCCAAAATAAGGC
The DNA here is from genome assembly GCF_054371585.1 of Giraffa tippelskirchi. NCBI lineage: Eukaryota > Metazoa > Chordata > Mammalia > Artiodactyla > Giraffidae > Giraffa > Giraffa tippelskirchi. The sequence continues at coordinate 44,836,215 of NC_137284.1, read as the reverse complement.
CCATAAAACATGTGGCAAGAGCCTTCAGGCCTATGAAATTTTCACATTTTGTCAAAGGCAATCCTGGCGAATCTTTACCCCCAAATAAGTCACCCCTCAGGAATAGAGAATGAACTTTTTTATTTCCCTTATTAAATTCAGAACATTTCTTGGTTCCTAGCACATCAGAGGCCAAGATTTCAAGACATTTTAAGGCATCCTATGATTCTATTTTCCTCCCTTCTAAACCAGGACGGCCTTACTAAAGCACAGGTTTTATCACTCCCCCTCCTGCTCATGAATTTACAAAGGTTCCCTGCAGTCTGAATGGGACAGAGAGCTGCAAGCTGTCACCAGACCATGGCTGAGTTCAAGGTAGGTCCTGCATCAACACAGAATTTATCAACAATGCAGCAACCCTACCTTGGAAAGGTCAGGGCTACAGAGATAAGGGTGCTAAGTTGCTTTAGTCATGTCCGATTCTTTGCGCCCCCATGGACCATAGTACGCCTGCCTCCTCTGTCCTTGGGATTCTCCAGGTAAGAATACTGGAGTAGGTTGCATGCCCTCCTCCAAAGGCTCTCCCCCACCCAGGGATTGAACCTGTGTCTCTTAAGTCTCCTGTACTGGCAGGCCAGTTCTTTACCATGAGCACCATCTAGGAAGCTCCATAGAGATAAGCTGGATGGGGTTAAATAGGAGAGAAGTCAGAGTTGACTTGTGGCTTGAGGTCTGGTCAAAGACCACATGGCCCAAAGCAGGCAGTTAGGCAGAGAGACACAGAATGTGGACCACAGTGCCAAGAAGAATTTTAATTGGTTTAAGGTCAGTACTCTGAACAGCTTTGGGGGAAGGAATTTAATAGTTAAAATTAAACTTCCTTAGAGCCTGCACTATTTTGTAAGTCATCAACTTAACAACAGTAGAAAACATAGGTGGAGGAGTGTCCTGGGAGGAAAAGAGACCCCAGAATCCACCCCACTGTCTCCCAGAACATGTAGTAATGGGGTACAGCGAAGGCAACTTATGGGAAGGCAAGGGAACTCACACAGGTCAGTATCAACACCCTTGATAAAATATGAGCCAAATTTTTCTGTAGAAAGTGAAGACAACAGAGTGGAAGATTCAGTGGAGATGTTTGAAAGAGAAACAGGGAGGACTGAGATGGAGAATAAAAGAAAGATTTTAAAAATATGAAAAATGGGCTTGCCAACCAACAGTTAGGTACTACTTACAAAGCTGAAAGTGAAAATGCATAAATTGACATGAATTGAAATTTTAATTGAATTCCTACTATAAACTAAGCTTGTATAGGGGCACAGAGACATACAAAGCAGTGTATAGACTCAGAGTTCAGTTGGGACAGGTATGCAAACAGGAAGTTACAATTCAGTGTGTGGTTAGTGCTGTGATTGTGCCAAACACAGGGCATTTGTGAATAACAATCTGTATTGGAGCTGTGATTTTCTTTTTCCTTCCTCTGGTGGGGCTTGGCAGCCTAAAACCATTAGGACTGAGGATTTCAGTGACCCAGAGGTTTGTGTTGATTAACTGGGTGCGGAAACAGTGTGCTCTTTATCGTGTTTCAGCACCTTGGAGAGTGCCAGGATCAGAGAAGAGCTTTGACTTTTCCCCCTCTTTGGTACGGGAATTAGAAGACAATTCTGTGAATTAAGTAATAAATCACCATGGCTCTTCACTGAGCAGGAGGCATGTGAACAGAGAAAGAAGACAAAGGATTGTGAGAATTCAATTTCAGGGGTAGGACTCAATGAAAACATTCCTGCTTTGCACATGTAAATGACCTGGAGAAGAGAGAAGTTGATTTTGTTTGAAATCATGAACTTTTGATAATCACATGAATCACTGTAGTCTCTGAGGATAATGATGATGGCAAAGATAGAGAAGATGATGGTATGGTAGGTATGAAACACATAGTTTGTGGGAAAATGTGTGGGAGGCTGGTAGATAACAGCTAAAGGCACAGATAGAATTTAGGGCAAGAAACTGAACATGTTATTCAGTCCTCCTCCTCCACGTTATGCCAAATAAGAGAGAAGCCTCTACTTGAGATGGCTTCCAGAAAAGTAAATTCCTCTACAGTGAGTTGGCCATGGGTACACTCATAAAAACAATGAGAATCATAGCCAACATTAGTTCAACACTTATTTATTCACTGTGTGTGCATTACCCCACATAATCCTCCTGTCCATAATAATGCACAGCACCATTATTAGCTTCATTTAAAAATGAGCAGACTGAAGCTTTCAGGATTTCTGTTGAACTTACTTGATCATAAGCCCATAGCAGCAGAACCAGGATGTCAACACAAAGCTCTCTCTCTTAACCAATTGTTGTTGTTAAGTTGCTCAGTCATGTCTAACTCTTCATGACTCTGTGGACTGTCGCCTGCCAAGCTCCTCTGGTCATGGGATTTCCCAGGCAAGACTGCTGGAGTGAGTCACCATTTCCTTCTCTACTCTTAACCAACAGGTTACAGAGAAGGAGGATAAAATGTAAGATTCGGGATAAATGGGATAATTTATGTGTTTGTATATTTCTGATTAAAAACATAAAATGGCATCAACTTCCCAAAATGAATCTGTGAGTTCTGCCAACTCTCAAAGGCCTGCGCCGAGTCTCCAGTGGACTAGCCGTGAAGGGGTGGGTGGCTGCCAGGATCAGTAAGCCCAGGCTGCTGCCCTCCCTTTCTGCTCGGAGCACAAAGCGCAAAGGGGCAGTGATAGGAGCAGCTTCCCTGCTTGGCTGGGCTGTGGGCATCAGCTCAGAACAAACTGACCAGAAGGTGGCCTAGACACGCCTGAATGAACAAAGCAATACAGGCCTCAAAGAAAAAACAAATTTGTCCCAGGAGTTGAGAGTACACAAACTGTTATCCCAGAAGGCACTTGGCTTCATAACAAAGGATAACAGCTTCAAACAACCACAACTTACCATTTTCATTTAAAACTAATTTTATGGCCTGCAGTTCAAGTTATTTCCAACGTAAAGTTATATAAGAATATTATTCCTAACCATAACCGAGGGAAACCTTTTTCCTTTCCGCACTCTCCTCCTTCCCACTGCAGTAAATACCTACTACACATGGCAGCGACAGTCACAGAAACTCAGAATCATATCACATCATGTTTTCCAGGAAGAGAAGTGTATCTGGGCTTACTGGTATCACTGCAGATTTTCAATGTAAAGCACCAACTAGTTCCAGATAATGCAGGAAAAACTTGGAATGAGATATTTTAAAAATTTTTTATCTCAAAGCTTCTGTGATGACCAAAGGATTGAAAACTATGCCTCTGTAATAATAGGTATTCTCTGCTAACATACTAGTGAATGAGCATAGTCAGACACATGAATAAAAAGTGCTAACAGTGCTGTGATCCCCAGTGGAATCATCCCCCTTAATCATGAGCTTATGGGCAGCAAGCATATGAGGATCAGAGCGTGAAGAGAGGATGCTTCATACTTCCCCAGTGCCAGCAACAGAGGTGCTCACAGCCAACTCAGGGACTGGCATCAAGACACGAGATGCACCCGGCACACGGCTCCCCTTAAGGAAAGGGAGCTTGTCTGCCTTGTAACCAGCACCCACGGGCCATAGGTAACATAAAGCCTGGCACAAGAGCTGGAGGTGTCCTCCTTAGGAGGACACACCTCTGGATTGTTTATTACGTTCAGAGGACATGAGATCAAAGGTTGGGGTTAGAATTAGGTTGTAGATGTTACAAGCATTCATATCATCCACTAAGCCATTTACTTCTGCTAAATATCCTATAGTTATGGGTTTGAAATATGCAACCACTGCTGCCAAGACCTCCATTTTCTTTCCCAAACTGAATCCTATCCCACCTTGCCTCTCAGATGATAAAGAAATCGTGAATTCTAGAATGTCTGACTCGGTTTTCCCATCAGTGCCTCTCTAGGACTTAGATCTACTCCTAGTGTGGCAAAAAGCTCAGCTTCATTCTCCATTTTGCATATAAACTCCTGATTTTCATGGGAAATATCAGTCTTCCCACAGTGTAAAACTGAAAAGTGCGTGGTAACTTCAGGGACAGAGCATCCCCACTGTGAATTCTTTCTTTCTGGAAGAAAAAAACCTCTCCAAACTCTAAGCTCTTTTAAGCCAGTACTAGCGTCTTGTTATCTTAGCGCCATGTAGAAACTCCACAAGTATTATTATTATATCACTTCAAAAAGAACAGGTGGAAAGTATTTGATATTTGGATGAAATTTAGTCTTTGAACTAACTGTAAAGAGGTGATGCCTAAAGTTACAAAAGTACAGCTGGAATGTTAATTTTTAGCCACTATATTATCAAATACCATAAAGGAGTAATACTATTCCTTAAAAACTAGAGATTTCTTTCTTTCTTTTTCTGTTTCTATTCTTTTTTATTCTCCCTCCCATTTCTAATTTCTTCTTTCTTTTCTTTCATCAATAAATTTCTTATTAAGACTTTATCAAGGGTGTTAGAGACCATGTTAAAAGAAAAGCATAGCTTCTACAAGCAGGTGGCTCAGTAGTAAGAATCCACCTGCAGTGCAGGAGACCTAGGTTCGATCCCTGGGTCAGAAATGTCCCCTAAGAAGGAAATGGCTACCAACTCCAGTAGTATTGCCTGTATTGATTGTATCATCCTGCAGACAGAGGAGCCTGGTGGGCTACAGTCCATCGGTCACAGAAGAGTCGGACACCACTTAGCGACTAAACAACAACAACTACAAGCAAAAATACCAACAAATCCTGAGACTTGAAGAAACTTTCTTTAAGTTATTTCTTATAAATAGCAGACAGAGGACTTGAATCCAGAACTCATTAATCTAAAACTAGAATTCATTTCACCATAAGAGTCTGCCTCTCCCACTCTCTCAACAGTCAATGAAGCACATTCCTTATATTTACTGACAATAGTAAATACAAGTGCTTTCCTTCACTTTAAAAGTAGAAAATAGAGTATTTCATTTTCCTCTCCGTAAGAATCTTAAAGTGAGCTGGTATTTATTAATGTGATTCTTAAACATGACTTTTTCTATTTAATTGTGTGACTTGTTATAAAGAGAGACACTCAAAACAAAATTATTTCACATTTAATTATTCATGTTATAATTAGTTACAAACACATTTTATTTTTATATTAAAGAAAGAGAGACTGTCCCTTTAAGGGATTTTGTCATGATTTTCTACTGCAATTCAATAACTGCTTGGTGCTGAGAAGGCCGAAATTTTCATTTGAATTCTTGTATTTAAATTTTTACATCACTGACTGTAACCCCAGGGTATGGGCAATTTGTAATGTTAGCAATTCTTTAGATGCTGAATATTAAAATCTACTTTTGTATTTCAAGGGTTATTTCTAATTACATGCACAATTGCTAATCCATCTGCCTACTACATAGATGTCTGTGGTTATATATGCTTGAATACTTACTGAAAATTAAATAACATCATAAACAGTCAAATTAATTTCCTTGAGCATACCAAAGGCAAGAAGGCTGTGCTAAGACAAAATATGATTCACCCTGAGAAACATAAAGGAGGCTTATCTTATACCTCACTGAATTTGTCACATTCTATCATTAGATAGAGTCTTTTAAGAAAAATCCTAAAATTTGAAACAAGCAATACCTGAGAAATATTACCTCATATATATATATATATACATACATATATATATAAAACACCTTAGCTGGATGAATAATTTAAAATTTTAGTCTAAAGATGTTTCACTGTCAAACCAACAAGTCCATGATGTGTTTCCTGCAATAACATGACCAAGTGTAGCAGTTTCAGTAAGAAATTATTTCCCTGCATGTTCTAACATAATAGAAAATTATAAAAGACAAAAAATTCCTGGGCTGTCTTTTGTTTCTTCAATCACTGTCATTGTTGTAAACTAGGGTAAAAATATGAAAGGCTGGACTTCAGAGTCCATGAAAATGATATCTATCCAAATTTTAGTAGAGATGTTGAGTAAAACTTAATTGCTGAGAACACACAAACACACACCTCAGAAAAAAAGGCAAAGGTTATCTGAGCAAGTTGCAATAGTGAAACAGTTCAGGTGGGAGGAAGCCTAAGGAATATGTCTCCCTGTTTTAGAGAGAAAATAAGATCCCGTGTTTTAAAGTTGGCTGAGAGGGTTGCTATTGACAGAATAGTTCTCACAGAGAGAGATTTAGAAAGTCCCAAGGAAGGCAAATTTGACCCTGATGTTTCCACTTCAGGTTCTTTCAGAAAACGAGCCCCAGGTTGCACCTAGACATCTGCTGAAGGTGAGGACATTTGCTGGCCTCCAGCTGGTCTACAGAAACCACTAGGGCTTAGCCCTGCCCCACAGGGATGAGAACAAGATACAGACAGAGGATGATGGGTAGAAAGGTAAATGAACTTTTGTTTGAGGTTCAGCCTCATGTGAGCCACAGCATTTGGGGATCTAGAAGCTGGGCCATACTCTAACACTGAAGCTGGTGCAGTTTCCAAGGCGGGGGTGGGAGCTGAGTTCAGATCCGAGTGGTAACTCAGGTAGAAGAGCAGAAAACACGTGCTGGTTCACGGCGCAGGTAACATGCAGCAACTGGGGATGGGGAGAGACAGAGCCAAAGAGGCAGCTTAGCAGGAATGCTGCTGAGGAAGGTCAGAGGTACAAGCGAGGGGCCTGCTGGACAGAAAAGAGACCTGTTAACGAGCTACCAGAAGACCAAGGACAAGCTCCAGGTGGAGCCAAAAGATAATGTCCTGGATCATTCGGGAGCCTGGATAACCCGAAGATCCATGTATGCACACACATCCACACATCATCATATCAAGCCATGTTTAAAACCAGGCTTTTAATTTTAACTGTTTCAAATGTTAAAATCCTTTTCCATAAGTGGTTTCTTAAGAGTACCGCTCTCCATGATACAGACCTAAGTAAGAATCCTGCTTTGCTAATCTGCTGGCTATGTGACCTTGGGCAAGTCCAGTTGACCTCAGTTAATAGATACATACCACTTAACACTGTTGAGAGAATCAGAACAGGTACCGCACAGAAAGTATTTTGTCCAGTGCCCAGCACTGGGCTCTTCCCCATACGTCCCATGTTCTCATTCTGTTTATGCTGGCTCCCTCCCAGAAGGCCCTCTATCACAACTCTATCTACAGGTTTATACACAATCCACCCCCAGACTCCTGGAATTTGGGTTCAGTGTGCCCCCCAACCCTGAACTTCCTCGGAATCTTGTCTCATCAGGACCCATCACCCTGTGCTGCTCCTTCCCTTCTATCTCTGAGTCCCACTGAAACCTGAGCTCCATAATGGCAGCAACTATGTGCACTATATTTGCTGGGCTATCTTCAGGCTCAAAGAAGTGTCTGGCACATAGGAAGTGAAGCATTAACTTTGCCAAGTTCATAAATGAATAAATGAGAGAGTTGGTTTTTGGACACCAGTCTACCTTCTTCCTGGGCTTTGCAGGTGACACTAGTGGTAAAGAATCCACTTACCATTTCAGGAGCTGCCAGAGATGTGGGTCCGATTTCTGGGTTGGGAAGAGCTCCTGGAAGAGGAAATGGTAACCCACTCTAGTATTCTTGCCGAGATAATCCCATAGACAGAGGAGCCTGGCAGGCTCCATGGGGTCACAAAGAGTCAGATATGACTGAAGTGACTGAGCACGCACACACTAGCTTCTCCCCAGGTTGGCCACCTCCTAAATAAAGCAACTTTTCCTTTCCAAACAAAAGGAAAAAATTAACAAGTGAATGAGGTCTAGATTCTCTGTGATCTCTCAGACAGTACTGAGCTGTCCTTTCCTCAACTAAGGTAGCTATTACCCATGATAATATTGTATTTCTTAATTACACCCAGATTTACACTGTGGTTTATACCTGTACATATGCAGGTATATCCCAAACAAAAATTTCAATTCTTTATTATCTCAATGCCACCCACTTCTACACATAGCAGGGGGTCAACAAGCATGCAATGAATTAAAATTGGGTTCATAACTTTTGGAAAATTAATTAAATTGTGTGTATCTCAGTTTCCTTCTCTGTAAAAGGTCTACATAAGCTCTGAACACCTTTGATTCTGTGAGTGTACTGAAAGGAAAAATCAGGTGTGAATTATCAGTCAACATGCTGATATAGAGCACAGACCCACACATACAACCTGTCCTCTTATAATTTTTAATTAATGTACCATAGGATATAAAGAAGCAAAGGACTCCCAAATCAAGTTCTGTATCAAGGAAAAGAACTGCATTTCCACATGGAAAGGCACTCATTTTGTTAAGCACCCACAAAGACCTAAAGACATTCATGCCAAGGACTGTTTTAGCATGAAGGCTATCAAGAAACATACTTGCACATACAAAACCTAATTTTTTTTAAAGACAGAAATATGGCAACCAGGTGGAAGGAACAAGGTAATTTCCAAAGTCCTAGCTTTCTCTTGGCAGGGGATTTGGGTAATAGCCTGCCAATTGCTGGTTAGTGCTGCCAAGGACCAACACTGCTGTGTTCAAATTGCTGGCAATGGCCACCTATTGTTTGTGAATTTCTGTCTCAGCAGGAACTCAGCAGAGAGGCTACTCAAGACAGCAGGGAAGTGGATCTGGCCAATGCTTGCAGGGGTCATCACTGCCTAATGTAGAGAAGTCACAGGAGAACAACATGAGAACGAGTACACCTATGAAAATCTCCCTGAAAGATTTCCTGAATCTTTGGCCAAACATAAATGTATACGTACATATGCATATGTATAGGTATATGTATATCCATCTGTATACACAGATATGTAGGTGGATGATGCCCTCTGCAAAATAAGCCATAAAATAATGTTAAAAATTACCCACTCTAATCACTGAACAGTTACAGAACCACAGCTTGCAGCCCGCTGGCTCTTCTCGCTTGGCTGGTGGTCTATTCATTTAAGCTGGGTAGTGATACACCACACAATAGCTCACACAACTGGATGAACGAATCCATTCAGAAATTTTTGTCTGGCAAACGTAAGTATAGACACTGTGGCATCTCTCTTATGGCTTATTTACCCAGTGTTATCTGCTAAATACTATAGAAAATGATTTAAAACAAAAATTGGCTTTAAATTCTTGAAGGTTTCTCCTCTTTCTGGTCAAAAGGCCCAGCACTCTAGAGGCTCTGGAGTAAACCCCAACTCTTATGTTTACAAGCTGTGTGATTTGGGCACATTTATAAAAGCTCTCCAAGCTTCGGTGTCCAATGCAGCTAATCACAATACTCTCCTCTGGCTTGCTGGAATGAAATGGAATCAGAGTATATATGTAAGGCCATTCCTATTACTAAAAAACGCTGGCTATCATGTCTGTCTTTATATTCATGGAGCATTAGACAAAAGCACTTGCTCTCAAGTCAGTGGATCTGTTCTTGAGTTCTGATCCTGCTACTTACTAGATGAGTGACCCTTCCAAGTTAGATTCCTGAATTTCATTTTTTAAATGATAAACTAGGAATGATCACATTGATCATTAAGCATGCTTGGCATATACACCAAGATATAAGTCATCATTATCATTCACCTATACCTTCACTAAATGCCCCAAATCACAACATTCTCCTCTATATTCTTCCACTATTATTTGGGATCCACTACTTAATCCAGCTCATTGGGTCATGGAACCAATGAAGAAAGAAAGAAATTCCAATGATAGATTGACAGCAGGTGAAAAATAACAACCTTAATCTCCAATATAATACAAGCTGCATTATGACTAAAAGAGCAAAAAGATTTTGAATGAGTTTCTTGATTTGAAATATTCATATATATATATATATATACAACTAGATCTGCTTGCACTAAAATATGGCTTATTGCTTGTCCTAAATGAAAATGTCCTAATAGCGGAGGCAATGCCTAAGATAGGAAACATGTGAATGAGTCTGTGAGGAAGAGGGTATCCAATAATATCTATTGCCTTTCTAATATAAAGAGGCAATTATGACATTTTCAGGCATTAGAAACCATTCTGCACATAAAAGAAGTATTCCATAATGGGGTTTTCAGGCTTGTATAGCCTTAGAACCAGACAGTATTATGATCTTGGCAGGCCAATTAGCCAGACTTTCTTTTTTTAAACAGTTGATTTAATACACTAAATAGAAGAGCATATAAGTCTGATGCCAATACTCAATGATCATTGCTGGTGGCCAAGGAAACCTGAAAATGCCAATTTAACTGACTTCAGTATTAAATCCTACATTCCACACCAAATAACCAGTCTTATAATTACAAAATGTTTTAGTTTAAACTGTGTTTAAAATATCTTCCTCTTAGTAAGGAAACTCTCTTTCCCTCTTTTCACTTGCCTTCCTAAACAAAAACATCAACAGTAGCCTGTTTTTGAAAAGATCCTTTACTGTTACATAAAAGCTACATGGGTGTATGTTTCCAGGGAAACTTACGCAAGAATATAAGCACCAAGTCCTTTGAACAAATTAATTTTAGGAATCATACATAGCTTTGAAAATGGTTACAAGGGCCCTAAAAATCAAAAAGTTATCAGATTCAGAGGAAAGACATGAACATTTTCATATTTAAACAACACCATCATGCTGATTTCATCTGCTGCTCTTTTCTCATGCCAAAGTGCAAGATTTCAAGGACTAGAAAGGTAGCCTCAGATGGTCTTTGTATTTAACTGCAAGAGCCTAAAGCAAACAATTGTGGCTGACAGAGTTCCATGGAACAGACATTCCCTAGAAAGGAGGCTCTGCTCAGAGGAACCAAAGGTCTCATCCATAACTGGTTAGAAACGACCTTAATAAGCCAGAATAAACTTTATCTCATCTCCATCTTCCTGAGGAGGAAACCAAGGATCCAGGAAGCTAAGTAAATTGTCACTGATCTGGCAAGTGATTGGACTTTCAGATACGTCAGATTCAGTTGACTAAAAAGCCTTCGACTCTACACTGTCTCTCACTAGCCAGGAATCTCCGTTGTAAACAGGCTTCCCTGGTGTCAGCTGGTAAAGAATCTGCCTGAAATGCGGGAGACATGGGTTCGATCCCTGGGTCGGGAAGATCCCCTGGAGAAGGGAAACGCTACCCACTCCAGTGTTCTGGCCTGGAGAATTCCATGGATTGTACAGTCAATGGGTTGCAAAGAGTCGGGCATGACTGAGCACCTTTCACTTTCACTTTCCTTTGTAAACTGAAGCCTTGAGACTAATAAGATGACCTCTAAGATCTCACTGGGAACAAATAATATTCTATGGATTGAAGGCTTAAACACACCCTGAGATTCCAGCACTGAGGCCGCTGTCTCTACATGGCAGGAGGGGAGCCTCTGGGCCTCGTTCAGCCTTGCCAACCCTGACAAGACCAAGAGCTTGAGGAGCCGTGGAGCTGGGCCCACTGGGTGTTGGCATATAACCTTGCACACTTGGACTGAAGTCTAGATTCTAGACCAGTCTCTGGCTTTAGGGATCCTGGGATTCCTTGTCTCAGTCACCACCTGTAGCCTGTTTCCAGGCTGGGGTGGGTCTCCTCAGTAGATCCGTTCTCCCTGGGTAGGCCATGCCCCTCCAGTGCCCGGGACAGAGCCCTGCTTAAGCGGCAGCTGCTTCTGGGGGCAAGTGTTGGTGCGTGAGGGAGCAGAGCTTGGCATCGTGCCGGGGGTGAGAGGGGAGCTGGGCAAGGGTTGGCAGGGCCTGCTCCCCCCGCACTTGGTCTCACACTCGTAGGATGCGGAGACCTCCCGTTTCAAACACAGTCTTTCCGATTTGAATATCTGTCAGAGGAGGAGGATGGAACATATTTTATTAACAGCTGTGCTAGCTTGATTTATTAGTTTTAAATATTTATACTTGTGGTATATGGGCCTCTATCTGTTCTCTCTTTGACCTCAGAACTGCTAGAGTTAAGGCCGTAGGCACATTTTTGTTAGGCTGGCGCCTACGTCTGCTTCTTTTAGGTTTGAACTAACATTATATAAAAATCAAGGGATTTCTGGAGCCCATTATACAGAGTAAAGTAAGCCAGAAAGAAAAACAACAATACAGTATACTAATGCATATATATGGAATTTGAAAGATGGTAACGATAACCCTATATGCGAGACAGAATAAGAGACACAGATGCATGGAACAATTTTATGGACTCTGAGGGAGAAGGTGAGGGTGGGACGTTCTGGGAGAATAGCATTGAAACATGTATATTATCATATGTGAAACAGAACACCATTCCATGTTCGATGCATGCGACAAGGGCTCAGGGCCGGGGCAATGGGATGATCCAGAAGGATGGGATGGGGAGGGAGGTGGGTGGGGGGTCCAGGAAGGGGAACACATGTAAACCCATGGCTGATTCATGTCAATGTATGGCAAAAACTATTACAATATTGTAAAGTAATTAGCCTCCAACTAAAATAAATAAATTTATAAAAAAAAAAAGAAAAAAAAAAATCAAGGGATTTTTCATGAACACAGTGATTTATCGCATCCCTTAAAGAAAGAGCTAGCCACTCCCATGCAACATTCTGGATTCAATCACCTTTAGGGATGAAAAAGCAGCAGCTCCCTGTTAGATGTGGGCAGGGCAAGACTGGCTGTTAGGCCACCTTCAGGGAAAAGTGAAAGTGAGTCATTCAGTTGTATCTGACTCTCTGCAACCCTATGGACAGCAGCCCGCCAGGCTCCTCTGTCTATGGAATCCTCCAGGCAAGAATACTGGAGTGGGTAGCCATGCACTTCTCCAGGGTATCTTCCTGACTTGGGTATCGAACCCAGGTCTGTTTACCGTCTGAGCCACCAGGGTTCCAGGTAACCTGTCCAGCTGGATCTGTGCAGCCAGTGTCCTGCTTTCTGTGCGGCTACCTGACCAGGCCCACCTCACTCCCTAGTGCTCCCTCTCTGCCCTGGCAGGCATCTGAGCAGACATCCCTGATCTGAAGAAATCTTAAGGCATTAGCTGAATCACCTCACCTAATAGGATCATCTGGGGAAATTAATCTAATCGAGCTTGTTTTGTGAACAAATAAGTGTCATTGATGTGATTGAAGATATAACCCCTGGCCTCACAGCTCTCTCACTTAAGACAAGAACATGGGGTAATCACTTGAATTGAGAGAGCAGTCTCTTTAACTATCCATCTTTCTCCGGTTCAGGGCACACCAGATGAACAGTTAGTTAAAGAGTTCTTTCCTAATCGTGTTCACAGAAAGAAAATAACCCTCTTAAAAAGCCTTGTCAAAAAATAATGAATCCAAACAGTGAGAGTATCATTTGTATCCTCATGGTGGAATCTCAGTCTTGAAAAGAAGGGCAGTGCTGCTTGGGCTTCATTGTGACAATAACATTTTTTTCTGGATGTTGAAAACTCTAGGGTGACTCTAATTTCAGTTCAGATCAGAAGGAACCAAGGTATGATGTATGAAAGCAAAATTAATGATGGCCTCAACATCCCTTCTTAATTTTTTTCTCCTCATCATGTATTAATCTTCTGGGGATTATTCTACATGTTAAAATACGGTGTACGAATTGCTGTTAATATGCTGTTGCCAGGTTAAAGTGCTAGAGAATGTGAGGATGCCAGAAAACAAATCCCAGAGAGAAATGAAACAGTGCTTCCCTTAGTTTATGATTACCATACAAATAGACTCCTTCTGAATTTAAATTACAATGACAAAAAAAAAAATCCTTTACACGCACTTAAGCACACCAACAAGGATGAAGGGCAGGGGAGCTGCACATGGCAGTTCTGGGGCTATTATCACCATTTCTACAGTCTCACATGCAAAAACACAATCAGACAACACACTCTCACTTTGAAACTTGGAAAGTATCGTGTTGCAAAACATTATGGCAGACGACATTTCTTGAATTAAAAGCAAAAATCTGTTATCTTCAACCGCAGGGAAAAGTTATTATAAACAACGTATGGAAAATCTAACAAGCACACGGAGAGAGAAGCAGGGAAAAAAATGACAATTTCTCTAAGTACAGTTGTGAATATTTCCAGGATCAAAAGCTTAAGTTTAGAAATGCTCACATTCTACTATCAGTTATCATCTCAGGATGGGAAGGCTGTTTGGTAAGCCACAACATGTCCAGACCTGGCTCTGAAATGGCTTTGGTATAAAGCATGAAACATCCATGACTGCACAGGGGAAAATGCTGTCTTTAAATAGATGCCTGGCAAGGAAATTCCCATACAAACCCAGGACAGAGGGAAAGAATGTACCTGGCCACCTCTGCTTCCATACCTTCATGTACACCTTGTCTTTTCTCTCTTTGGCCCACTTGCCAACATCTGCACATTTTAAAAGATCAAGTTCATATCATGCCTACTCCCTAGGCTTTTGGTTTGGAAAATTAGCGCATGGCCTCTCAACAGAGAGGGTACAAATTTGGACCTCCTTATTTGTAATCCCTCCAAGTAAGGATTCTAGCAAATTTATTCTCTCATTAAATTATCTGATTATTCACTTATTCATTCAACAAATATTCACTAGGGAATTCCCTGGAGATCCAGTGGTTAGGACTCCACGCTTCCACTATAGAGGGCACAGGTTCCATACCTGGTCCGGGAACTAAGATCCTGCATGCTGAACATCAAAGCCAAAAAAAAAAAAGTGACTGGAGAATGAAAAAACTATTTACTAAACATCTACTTACTTGCCAGTCACTATTTAAGACAGAATGTACAGGAGTCAACAGACAGACACAAGGCCTGTCTTCCTGGACCTTCTATCCTAGTGGGTAAATAAAGAAGTCAAATAAGCAGGTTACAGATACGCTGTGTTTAACAGTGGGAAGTGCGCCTGAAAGAAATGCAGTGGGGAGGGGCTCAGGAAGAACAGGACCTGCAGGGTTAGCTGGGTTGGTCATGGAGGGCCACGCCAGGGCTGACACGGGGGCAGGACCCGGGGAGAGAGTGCGCCAGTTCCCGGGAGGCTGAGGGGACGCGTCCCCGGCCCCAGAACAGGAGTGCAGGTGCCCATGGGCAGAGGGGGGCATGCGGAGTGGGCGTGGGGAGCAGCGTGGGGAGCGGGGGGGACCCGGCAGACCTGTTCTTCGAGGCCAAAAGAACTCGTGCTGTGACCTAGTAAAACCGAACTTTTTGAGCATCTGTGGAGCAGTGAACATTAATTACAGAAGGTGCCTCTGACAGTTCAATAAGTCACGGGCTCACCTCACCTCCAAACCAGTCTGAACAGTTAGTCACTTCACTGCCTCAGGGTCCAGCCACAGGAGTGACCACTGTTGCTCATAGGAGCTCCCCGAGGGCCCAGGCGGCTGGCCACTCCTTCCTGCCCTGGGAGAGGGGGCTGCCCGCTGAGAGCACCACGGGTCTGTGTTGATCCTAAGAGCTTCCTTAGCGGCACTAGTGGTAAAGAATCCATCTGCCAATGCCAGAGACGTAAGGGATGTGAGTTCCATCCCCAGGTCGGGAAGATCCCCTGGAGGAGGGCATGGCAACCTGCTCCAGTATTCTTGCCTGGAGAATCCCATGGACAGAGGAGCCTGGAGGGCTACTGTCCATAGGGTTGCAAAGAGTCAGACATGACTGAAGAGAATTAGCATGCACACAGAGCTTTCCTGGTTGGGGACAGGACTCTGGGAACCTCAACTAAGGGTGACTCTGCTAAAAGTCCAGCTGTCACAATGTGATTTACTTCCTGGGCTGGAGGAGACAGGGCAGGTGATGAGAGTTGGTTTATACCAGGGAGTGTTTCAATTGTGGTTAAAACAGATTCAGTTCAGATCAGTCGCTCAATCATGTCCAATTCTTTGCGACCCCATGGACTGCAGCATGCCAGGCCTCCCTGTCCATCACCAACTCCCAGAGTTTGCTCAGACTCATGTCCATTGAGTTGGTGATGCCATCCAACCATTTCATCCTCTGTCGTCCCCTTCTCCTCCTGCCTTCAATCTTTCCCAGCATCAGGATCTTTTCCAATGAGTCAGTTCTTTGCATCAGGTGGCCAAAGTATTGGAGTTTCTGCTTCAGCATCAGTCCTTCCAATGAATATTTAGGACTGATCTCCTTTAGGATTGACTGGTTTGATCTCCTTTCAGCCCAAGGGACTCTCAAGAGCCCTCCCCAACACCACAGTTCAAAATCATCAGTTCTTTGGTGCTCAGCTTTCTTTATGGTCCAATTCTCACATCCATACATGACTACTGGAAAAACCAGAGTTTTGATTAGATGGACCATTTTTGGCAAAGTAATGTCTCTGCTTTTTAATATGCTGTCTAGGTTGGTCATAACTTTTCTTCCAAGGAGTAAGCAGCTTTTAATTTCATGGCTGCAGTCACCATCTGCAGTGATTTTGGAGCCCAAGAAAATAAAGTCTCTCATTGTTTCCACTGTTTCCCCATCTATATCCCATGAAGTGATGGGACCGCATGCCATGATCTTAGTTTTTTGAATGTTGAGTTTTAAGTCACCTTTTTCACACTCCTCTTTCACTTTCATCAAGAGGCTCTTTAGTTCCTCTTCACTTTCTGCCATAAGGGTGGTGCCATCTACATATCTGAGGTTATTGATATTTCTCCCTGCAATCTTGATTCCAGCTTGTGTTTCATCCAACCTGGCATTTCACATGATGTACTCTGCATATAAGTTAAATAAGCAGGGTGACAATATACAGCCTTGTCGTACTCCTTTCCCAATTTGGAACCAGATTTAAAATTCAAAATTTAAAACAGATTGTTGGTTCTCTATTTACTTGTTGTTGTCATTGTTTTCAATTTTATTGAAGTATAGTTGAATTACGATGTAGAGTTAATTTCAGCTGTACAGCAAAGGGATTCAGTTATATATATATATATATATTCTTTTTCAAATTCTTATCCATTATGGTTTATCATAGGATATTGACTAAAGTTCCCTGTACCATACAGTAGGACGTTGTTGTTTATCCATCATACATACAATAGTTTGCACCGTATGAATCCCAAACTCTCAATCCATTCCTCCTCAACTCTTTCCAAACCCTTGGTAACCACAAGTTATGTATCTTGAGTCTGTTCTATTTCGGCTCTGCATTTACTTTTGGAAAGATACCAGTTTCTCTCCACAAACATCCTTTTGGAAATGTGTTCTTCTTTAATATGTAACTGAGGACTGTATGCCCCAAACAGAACTATTTGAGTGTATTTTTTACCAAGAGGGCTGACAGCAGGATTCACACATGCTCCTCCAGTGCAAGGAAGTATTGGTTTACAATCATTCTTGTCTTGACAAAGAATCCAGGATGCCGAGGAAATTAAAGCTATTTATAGGTAAGGGAGCATTTGTTTAGTAGGGATCAATAAAAATGACATGAAGTACTGCAAAAATTGTAACAAAAGTCTGAAGATCCTGCCTACCTTAAGGAATGACATGTTCTTGCTTTTGTACTTTTGCAACGCCTGACACAATGCAGGTTTTCCTTATAAGTTTGCTGAATTAATTAACTCAGAATTGTTAAATGGGGGTTTCCTTGGTGGCTCAGTGGTAAAAAATCTGTTTGCCAATGCAGGAGACATGAGTTTGATCCCTGGTCCAGGAAGATCCCCTGGAGAAGGAAATGGCAACCCACTCCAGTATTTTTGCCTGGGAAATCCCATGAACAGAGAAGCCTGGTGGGCTACAGTGCATGGGATCACAAGGAGTTGGACACAGCTTAGCATCTAAACCACCACCAACATCAACAAATATTACATGAGTCAAGACAACACAATATCAACTCATGGGAGGCCAGAGAATACTGAATTTATTTACGATGTTTATGATAAAGACCAAACCATAAAAACCATAGACAACCGGCCTTACTTTCACCCCAACCCTTTCTTTATTTTAACTCTCAATACAATGGTTGCCTTCCTCAAAAATAAAGGATCTAAGTAGGATTGGTTAGTAACTGAGATCTGTCCACTGTTTTTGATTCTGAGGTATACAATTCTAAATCTAGAGAACTTTTCTGTAGGTTACCTAGGTGGACTTTCATCTTGTGAAACAGGTTATTCTAAGCCTATCATAGATAAAATGTGTGAGAGTTTTAAATCTGTGAAGCATCATATAAGTTATAATTATGATCATAATTATTATTATGATATCTATCAGCAAAGAGCAACTCCCATTTCCCCCCTGTTTATGAAAGTAAAAGGTATATCCCAAATAATTACCTGCTGCCCCCCTCCACATGTCAAATCACATTAAAATCCGACATAATAGAAGGACAGCATCATAGAGGTAGGTCAATGTGACACTGTTTTAACCATGCCCACACCAGCTAATGTTAAGACCTGGCACAAAATTGAAGCTGCAATTTCCAAAGCGCTTTGATAACCTAGAATAAACCGATTGTAAAAAAGACTAAGTTGCTTAGTTTTCCTTTATGAACACATGAAATTTTCAGGACTTTGCACATTTTGATGACTTGAAGACTATGTCAACATAAAATTTCTTTCAACGTCTCAGAGGCAAGTGAATCCAGAGATGACATTTTGAATATAGTTCAAATGTCAAATGGAAGTTTAAACAAAAGCAATTAGTCAGGAGAATTTCAACCATGGTTGGATTTCAGAAACATTTAAGTGCTTTTTGCTACAAACGGAGTTCAGAAATCCCTATGCAGTATTAACAAATGACACATATCCAAAGCATGTATTTCTTTTCCATCTTTCCACATTTCCTTAGAGTTCTGTTGTGTGTAAAGCACTGTTCTACAAATGGAAAACAACTTCCCATTTCCCATTATACCCTGGTGCCCACTGCAGTGTCTGGCACACAGTAAGTGCTCGATAAATAACACAGGATGGTGAATAAATGAAAAGTAAACGTGATGAGGGACTTCCCTGATGGTCCAGCAGCTAGGAATCCGCCAGCCAACACAGGGGACAGGGGTTCGACCTCTCATCCGAGAAGACACCCTGTGCAGGGGAGCAGCTAAGCCCATTTGCCACAACTGCAGAGCCTGAACGCTAGAGCCTGTGAGTCACAACTGCGGAGCCTGAATGCTAGAGCCTGTGAGTCACAACTACGGAGCCCATGTGCTGCAACCAGTGAAGCTCAAGGGCCTGGAGCCTGTGCTCTGCAATGAGAGAAGCCACGGCAACGAGAAGCCAATTAGCACAACTAGAGTGTAGCCTCCACTCACCGCAACCAGAAACAGACCTCGGCAGCAAGGAAGACCCAGTGCAGCCAATGAGAAATCAATCAATTAATTAAATTAAAAAATAATGATGAACAAGAAACATCCCTTTCCACACTGAAGACTTTTCTTATAATACAAATGTCAGCACATTTCTTCTACAATGAACAACCTAAGAAATAACAGAATATTTACATGGTTTTGCTTACTTTTGCCAGACAGAGCTTGAGCGCTGAAAAGCAGAAAACTACTTACTACAGAACGAAACTAGAAATCACTGCAAAGATGAGCTAGTAGGAATCCAAGTAGACTGTGAAAAATGAAGTTGCATGATTATAGAGAAAACCTAGCAACTATGACCTGTGTCAAAAAAAAAAAGAAAAGAAAGAAAATCATGCAGAATGCTGTGATATACAAATGTACTTATAATTTTTTTAAAAAGTATAACATGGTTTCCTTTAGGACAAGAGGGCATCAAGCAAGAACAATGCTTTGAAGGTACATGGACAATTTGAAAGGATAGAAATTACTGGAGTCTAAAGTGTTTTCACTTTAAAAATCTAAAGTGTTTTAAAGTATCTAAAATCTTTAAATCTAAAGTGTCTTAAGTCAACAGGGAAAACTTCATAGCCCACAAGATTTATGTGACAGAAGTTTCATGAAAGAAACCTCACTTATGTTCTGTCTATGATTAATTTTGAAAATTAAGTGGGTTTTGAAAAGAGCTTGTTGCCAAAAATTTCCCTTTAATAGAAATGGACCAGGATTGCACGGTCTTAGCCGGTGTTTATACAGAGGTGGCCTCTTCACCACAGCAGTCGGTCCAATGGAAGAGCAAAAGTGGCCTGTGATCACTAAAGCTGACACCACGAAGCCTGTTTACTGTGCTGTGCACTTTCACTCTGAGGGAGGAGTCTTCAAGGTCACCCTTCAAAGCCTGGTGATTCTTAACCTACTTATTATTAGAATCCCTCATTTATATGATGTCTCAGCAGATGAGAAGCAGCAAATTAGAAGACAGAGCCCTGGGAGAGAAAGGCATGCTGATAACAGAGGCCAGTGCTGGCGAGCTGAGCTCAGACACGGGCATGTGCGTGCTAAGTCACTTCAGTCGTGTGTGACTGCTTGTCACCCTATAGACCGCAGACCTCCAGGTTCCTCTGTCTATGGGATTCTCCAGGCAAGAATACTGGAGTCAGTTGCCATGCCCTCCTCTAGGGGATCTTCCACATCCAGGGATGGAACCCGCATCTTTTAAGTCTCCTGCACTGGTAGGTGGGTTCTTTATCACGAGCGCCACCTGGGAAGCCCGGATGAGGAGGTGCAAACAGTAGAGCATTTGATGGCCCTAGACAACCATCAGGAGTCCAGAGGGAAAGCCCGTATCCACAGTGGACCACGTAATTTTCAGGGCCCAGTGTAAAATGAAAGCACCAAGCCTCTTATTCAAAAATTATTAAGAATTTCCAGATAGTGCCAGCAGAGCTTAAACCACACTTGTGACCTTTCTGAACATGAGCCCCAGGTGGGCCCATGACACCAGAGCTGCTGGTATCATCATGTTCAATATAAGGATACTATGCTTGCAAGTTGGAAGATATATTTAACACACTTTGGAAAGTGGACCAGAAATCTGGAGATGTTTTATTGTTGTTTTGGCACTTAAAGTTTTTGTTTTTTTCTTTTTTAACTGAAGTATACTTAATTTACAATATCATGTTAGTTTCAGCTATATAGCAAAGTGATTCAGATTCTTTTCCATTATAGTTTACTATAAGATACTGAGTATTGTCCTCTGTGCTATATAGTACATCCGTGTTATTTACCTATTTTATACATTGTAGAGTGTGTATCTGTTCACTTCAAACTCCTACTTTATCTCCACCCTCCTCCCACCCTGCTATCCCTTTTGGTAACCATATGTTTGCTTTCTATGTCTGTGAGCCTACTTCTGTTTTCCAGATGAGTTAAAGGGCTAAACTTCAGTTATCTGGAAAACCACTTCTGTGTAATTTCACTGTCCTGGAAGTTGCTGGATGTGACTAAACTTCCAACACGCAGCTTCAGTAACAAGTTTAGCATTCAACCCCAAACCTACGTCTTCTTTTTGTTAAAAGTGGTTCTCAATCTTGTAAAAACACACTGTTTATTCTCTTAGGGCTGAGAAGTTTCCTAGTTCTTTGTGTTCCTCTCATACCTGTGTACAGAGTCCCCAAACCACAAAGCCTTATTAAATCAGACAGGAATGAAAACACAGAATAACTTAAGCCATTTACTAATTATGATAACCCAGCAAAGCACTGATAGCGATCAACTGAAACCAGCTCTGACATTTCTAAACATATGTACGTAAATATAAATCCACCAAGTGTATTTGATTAACTGTAAAAGTTAGACTTTGGGGATGGACTGTCAAAGCCCACTCTACACTGAAAGTCATTTCACTGGGCACTAGAAACACTTAAATACAAAGTGAGAGAAATATGTCTAAATCTGGTTTCATAATAAACCATTTTAATAAATAACCCTATTTCCCGTGCACGAACATCATTTCTTCAGAGAAAAGCATTTCTCACTGTGACAGAAAACAATTTTAACTAAGGAAAAAATGGACAATTTAGTATGTACATAGCCAAGATGAAGTATGTCTTTATAAAATAGGAAATTTTACAGAGAAATTAACTAAAGTGGTAGGAGGTAAAACTGGATTTGTCTTCCTTAACTGAAGTATCTGTAATGGCAACGTATTTAAAAATGGTGCATTGGCAAAAGCTCAGCATTTGCTGCCTGTAATAGTCTCTTTCTAATGTGATGTATTTATTTTACATTTCCTCACTCATGTTCTCAGATGTTTTCCTTCCCAAAATAACCTATAAATATTATAACCATCTATTATCGCCGGGAAAAAAAAGTCCCATAAAAGCCTTTAATATTATTTACTTCATCTCTACATTTTCAAGCTGTGTGACAGCAGCAATGAGTGGCAGCTGATGGTGAAATAATTCCACGCTGAAATCCTGAAGAGCAGGGCTCTTGTTTTATCATCCTTGGACACTGGTATACAGCAAACACTCATAAAAAAATGAAACACTTTGTATATATCTAGTTCCCTCAAGGCTTCTATTTACACTGATTCTTGTCAGTTTTCAAGAAAGTATTCTTTATAGGCACATCTTGATGAAAGGCAAAATGTTGAATGCGTTCAATAATGACTGCATGCATGCACGCTCAGTCACTCAGTCGTGTCTTACTCTTTGCGACCCAATGGATTGTAGCCCACCAGCCTCTCTGTCCATGGGATTTTCCAGGCAAAAATACTGGAGTAGGTTGCCATTTTCCTCCTCTAGGGGATCTTCCTGACCCAGGGATCGAATCCACATCTCCAACATCTCCTGCATTTGCAGGTGGGATTCTTTACCAGTAGACCCTGGGAAGCCCCTTAATAATGACTATGGCAGTTCATACTATATTTCTTGAGCATTTTATTTGTACAAGGCTAAGCTAAGGCTTTATAAAGTACATAAATCTGTTAAATCTTAGCAACAATTTGGTATCCCCATTTTCCTGATGAACAACCTGGTCATAAGAAGTTAAGAAACTTGTATATTGCCGTAAGTTTAGCATGTGAACAAGATGGGGTGCCAATTCAGGAAGAATCCTTGCTTCTCACGGGTGTACTTAGTGAATTTCACAGGGTGAAACTCTGAGAAAACAGGTGGTTATCATGCACATCTTGTTCAAAATATTAAGGATTAACAGGGTTGTCTAAAACAGGATAATGTGCTTTTAACCAAATTGTTGGCAAATTTTCCTACAGATAAAATTTAAGCCAGCTAATATCCCTCTGAGAACTATTAATAAAGAGAGACAGGGCTTAATTCAAGCACATGCCGGAGACCACAAATATTTTAGGTCATGACTCACAAAATTCCACAAATAAAAGATGCAAAGTGGTGGCTGACATTCAAGCTAATGCAGATGAACAATCCTAGCAATAACGTGACTTAAAAAGACAAACGCCTTTCACTAGTTTCTCCCCAAATTACCAAATCTAAACGCTTCTTCTAGTCTTTAACCTTTGGGCGCTGGCGACATTGGAGAACGTGTCTTCTGTCCTGAGCCCCTCTCCTGACTTGGTTTCCACAGCAATGGTCTGTTATGGTCCTTTCATTTACAAAAGAGATGCTTCAAACTCTGATGGAAAAAGTATGTATTATCACTGTAGGGTACATTAGAGAATCTAAGGGCAAAGAGTACAGCTGTGTGTCACTAACCTCTGGACCAACCAATGGAAAGCCTTCAGGATCAAGCCTATCAGAGCCTGTCTGTCTGTCCCTCAGCTGTCTCATGCTCACAGCCTCTGTCTCAGTCCATGGGGGTAGCTCTAACAAAATATCATCAGCTTGGTGTTTCATAAACAACAGAGATTTGTTTCTCACAATCTGGATGCTGGAAGTCCAAGATCCAGATGCTGCAGACTCGGTATCTGGTGAAGTCCCACTTCCTGGTTGGCAGACTGTGTCTTCTAGATGCATCCTCATTTTGCAGAAGGGGAGAGGGATCTTCCTGAGATTTCACTTATAAGGGCACGGATCCTATTCATAAATCCCACCATCATAAAAGAATTATTTACCAAAGGCCCCACCTTCACATACTACCACATCAGTGATTAAGTTTCAATATATGAATTCTAGGGGGACACAAACATTCACCCACAGCTGTCAGGTTTAAAACTCCTCAATTCCACCACACCCAGAGATTACCTGTGAATCCCAGTAACAAATTTGGGAAGACAGCATCTTGGTCTCAGGGTCAAGGAGGGAAGGACTGGTGGTCAGTACTCAGAGAAAAGGGATGATGTTCTGGGCTAGGCATATACCTCCAAAGCCATTTACAACAAGGTATCTTCTCTGTGGGGCATCCCAGGTGACTCAGTGGTAAAGATGCCACCTGCCAGTGCAGGAGATGCGGGTTTGATCCCTCAGTCGGGAAGATCCCCTGGAGGAGGAAATGGCACTTCAGTACGCTTGCCTGGAACATCCATGGACAAAGGAGCCTGGTGGGTTACAAAATGGGACTTTGCAACCCCAAGTCCCTGGGGCTGCAAAATAGTCGGACATGACTAAGTGACTGAGCACGCATGCACATATCTTCTCTGTGAGATTTCAAGTCTGATGCTACTTTGCACCACATCACAAAGACAGTTTTCAACGCTCATGTTCACCAAGTTCTGGTTAGCTGTATTTCTATGCTTTCTCTCCTGTCAGTCCCCTTCTTTCCCTCCCTTCAATATCACCATGTTTTAGAGACTCAAAGACTAATCATACAATGTGGAAGTCAAATTAGCTAAAATAAACTTCATGCATGTGAAGACAACATCATTTTACATTTATTGAGAATTTACTATGTGCTAAATTCTTACTAAAGTACTCTGCATATATTAACTCATCTATTCTTGGTGGCAAGCTAATTCATTATTTATTGTACGTACTCTCATTTTTGCAGTAAACTGAAGCTCAGCGAGGTTAAGTAATGTGCCCAATATCACACAGCTAAGAAAGTGGTAGAGCTAGGATTTAAATGCAAAAATATCTGATGCTAGTGTCCAAGTTCTTGGACATTATTCCACCTGGCTTTTCTCCTCCCGTGATCATGAGAATAAACGGCAAAGAGCTAAACAGACACTTGTCCTTGTGCTATTAAGTCATGAAACTGCTATCAATAACTCACCACAGTTTGGTTTAGTGATTTTATTGTTAGATTTCCATATGCTTTCCTAGAATAATCTACCTCAATGTGAATAAAATTTATGGATTTTTAAAACATTTTTATAAGAATGTTGGGAAGCTAGGAACAAAGTCATTTAAAAATGACAGCAAATATCAAGACCAGAATGTAAACTGGCAACAATACTAAAACTGGACTTTGGGTTCTCAAGGTCAGTGGTGAAACTACACCTCATCCTGTAGCTGCTTTTCAGGTAGAAATTTCCAGTGCTTTGAAAGGAAAGTGCTTCCTGAGAATCTATTTTAAAGGACTCAAAAGTGATCAAATAAATGAGATTCTGATGAGATTCTGATTTATGAAGCACACCAGTGACGCTCAATAGTAACTTCCATGTGGCCTTGTCACTTACATAAAAATTCTCCCACACTCAGTCCCATGGGTATGAGAGCACCATCCATGGATGCTCTTTCAGGAGTCCTGAAATGATTATAACAACTTAAGGCCACACAGATCTCTCATCAAATCCCTTATACCTGTTAGAACTCCCCCAATCATTAAACTTAACCAAATCACAAGTACTGCACAACAAACAACAAGAATGAGAGATCTAACTAAAGCCTGGATTGACAATCTCAAAAACTGCTAAATTCTTAGGTTCCACATATAAGCAATATCACATGATACCTGTCTTCCTCTGTCTGGTGTGCTTCCCTTACTGTGATAATCTCTAGGTCCATCCATGTATGGTTCATATGTAGAATCAAGAACAAAATGCAAATGAGCATACATGCAAAATAGAAATAGACACACAGACATAGAAAACAAACTTATGGTTACCAGACAGGAAAACAGGGGGAAAGGGATAAATCAGGAGTTTGCCATTAACACAAATACACTAACATACATACATAAAATAGATAAACAACAAGGACCTACTGTATAGCAGAGGGAACTATACTCAGAAATTTTTAATAACCGATAAGGGGAAAGAATCTCAAATATATATCTATATATATGTGTGCGTGTGTGTATATATATTTTCCAGGTGGCGCTAGTGATAAAAGAACCCACTGCCAATGTAGGTAGACAGAAGAGATGAGGGTTTGATCCCAGGGTCAGAAAGATGTCCTGGAGGAGAGCACAGCAACCCACTCCAGTTATTCTTGCCTGGAGAATCCCATGGACAGAGGAGACGGGTGAGCTACAATCCATAGGGTCACACAGAGTCAGACACAACTGATGTGACTTAGCTTAGTGTATATATATATATACACACACACACATACACACACACACACACACACATAACTGAGTCACTTTGCTGTACACCTGAAACTAACCCAAAGTTGTAAGCCAACTATATACTTCAATAGGAAAAAAAAAAAACAAAACAAAAACTGAACAAAGACACTGAAAAAAAGCCCTGCTAACTTGTTAACATTTGGTGTAATAAGAAAAACATGATATTAGGAGTCCTTGGTTATGCCAACTACCTGCACCCCCTTAGGAGAACTCAGCCTTCCCATCTGTGCCCTTAGGCGGTGTCCTGTAGAGTCTCTGAGGGCTGCCATAACCAAGAACTGCAGACTGGCTGGCTGAGCACAGCAGACATGAATCATCATAGTGAAGATCACAGGGTAAAAACCGGGGGGGCAGCAGAGTTGTGCTCCTCTGAAAGCTCTAGGTGAGGCTTGTCCCTGCTTTTCCTGACTCTGGAGGATGCTGAGGACCCCTGGCACTCCTTGGCCTGTGGCAACACGTCTTCAACTCCTGCCTCTGTCTCCAGCCCCACGGCCATCTTTTCTCTGAGTCAGATCTCTGTGTCCAAATGTCCCTATTCTAATAAGGACAGCAGTCACTGAATTAGGGTCCACCCTCATGCAAAAGGGGTTACCCAGGTGGTGCTGTGTGTGTGTGTTAGTCGCTCAGTCATGTCCGACTCTTTTTGACCCCATGGATTGTAGCCCACCAGGCTCCTCTGTCCTTGGGATTCTCTAGGCAAGAATACTGGAGTGGGTTGCCATTTCCTTCTCCAGGGGATCTTCCTGACCCAGGGATCGAACCTAGGTCTTCTGCATTGCAGGCAGACGCTTTACCGTCTGAGCCCCCAGGGAAGCACAGGTGACGCTAGTGGTAAAGAGTCTGCCTGCCGGTGTAGCAGACTCAACAGATGTAGGTCTAATCCAGTATTCTTGCCTGGGAAGTCCTGTGAACAGAGTCATCTGGTGGGCTACAGTCCCTGGAACCACAAAGTCAGACATAACTGAGCGACTGAGCGTGCACACACACACACACACACACACACTAATGGATCTCATTTTAACTAGATTATATCTTCAAAGGGCTTATTTCCAAATAAGGTCACATTCATGGATAGAGGGGGATTAAGACGTCACTATGTCTTTTGGGGGGACACAATTCAACCCGTAAATACGTACAAAATACAGTGTGTGTACAATCATCTGAAAGAATTCACTGAGCACCAGAGTCCTCAGATCTTTAACGCATTCCCTGAGTTGCTCACATTTTCACATCCTGTGGCACTTGTCTATAGCACTGAGGACCATTAATCAGAGCAACCCTAGCTCTGCACAAACAGTTGGGTGACCTTGGGCAGGTCACCAAGGTGCCCACAGGCCCATTTTCTTCCCAGGACTGTGTGTGTGTGTGCTCAGTCGTGTCTGACTCTGCGACCCCATGGACTGTCGCCTGCCAAGCTCCTCTGTCCATGGGATTTCCCAGGCAAGAATACGGGAGTGGATTGCCCTTTTCTCCTCTAGGGGGTCTTCCTGACCCAGGGATGGAATCCATGGCTCCTGAGGCTCCTGCATTGCAGGCAGATTCTTTTACAACTGAGCCCCCAGGGAAGCCCTCTCAGGACCCTGATGAGAGGTGAACTAGCTAATCTGTGGAAACACGGGCATGGCTGGGGCACAGAGCAGGTCCGCACTTGGCTTCCCTGGCTAAGGTTCCTCTTCTTGCTGTCACCCTCGGGAGGAAGGAAGCACATGCCAGGGAATATGCAAGAGTCACCCTAACAATGTCCGGAAAGAATGAAGAGAAGCAGGCAGTGATTTCAATTAAAATTCACTGTTTCTCTCAGAACAGAAGAAAGTAATAAACCAATGCAGTAAATTACTGCTGTGGAGTTAATGCCCAGATAAAAGATATAAAAGGGAAATTTACGACTTTAATCAATCTTTTTTCATTTTTATATATATATATATGTAAAACTCCATCATCTGCTTTATTTACGTGACTGTATCCCCCTCCCAAATAATTCTCAGTAATTTCCAACAGCAGCTATGCCAGCAGCTGAGCCCCAGGAGCAGGATGGGCATCTACTGGGTATCTGGGGCCTGCCCCTCCCCCGGCCCTCCTCTGGAGGCTGGAGGACACACAGCGGCAGAGCAGCAGCACAGGCGTTGCTGTTCAGTCACTCAGTCGTGTCCGACTCTTTGTGACCCCGTGGACTTCAGCACGCCAGGCTTCCCTGTCCTTCACCATCTCCCAGAACTTGCTCAAATGCATGTCCATTCAGTTCGTGATGCCATCTAACCATCTCATCCTCTGTTGTCCCCTTCTCCTCCTGCCCTCAATCTTTCCCAGCATCAGGGTCTTTTCAAATGAGTCAGCTCTTCCCATCAGGTGGCCAAAGTATTGGAGTTTCAGCTTCAGCATCAGTCCTTCCAATGAATATTCAGGACTGATTTCCTCTAGGATTGACTGGTTGGATCTCCTTGCAGTCCAAGGGACTCTCAAGAGTCTTCTCTAACACCACAGTTCAAAAGCATCCATTTTTTGGCACTCAGCTTTCTTTATAGTCCAACTCTCACATCCACACATGACTACTGGAAAAACCATAGCTTTGACGAGACAGACCTTTGTCGGCAAATTAATGTCTCTGCTTTTTAATATGCTGTCTAGGTTGGTCATAGCTTTTCTCTATGCAGCAGTATAGAGACATGAGCAATACCCCAGCATTGGTGAACAAGCAGTAAGCAGAATAAGCAGCATCCAACCCAGGTGGCGCTAGTGGTAAAGAACCTGCCTACCAATGCAGGGGATAAAAGAGACCAGGGTTTGGTCCTTGGATTGGGAAGATCCTCTGGAGGAGGACACAGCAACCCACTCCAGGATTCTTGCCTGGAGAATCCCATGGACAGAGGATACAGTCCATGGTGTCTCAAAGAGCTGGACTCCACTGAAGGGACTTAGCATGCACACACCCCCTTGGGGAGGGGCCTCTGAGCCACCTGCATGCCCAGGGTCTGTTCCCAGACAGGCATCTCTTCCTTCCAGCTTGTGCTTGTGCAGGCTTCTGCCCGTTTCGCCCAAGATCCCCATACCAGCTTGGAATTGGTTCTATAGAAATTAGCACCTGAAAATCCTTTTCCCAAGTAACAGTCATATTAACTCAAAGAACCAAATCTGTTTCTCATGAATGCTGTTGCCTAACTAGCAGCCTCATTCGTGAAAACTTGACTTACTTTGGTGGTCCAAGTTTTCCTTCCTATTACTTACAGAGACACCAATTCTCACCTAGCAGAGTCTTTTCATTCTATGGTGTATCCTAGGATGATGATCTCAGACACTAGTTTTGACTCCCCATAAATCTACCAGTTCTCTGGGGCTTATAAATGAGCACTGCATACTTATGAGAGATGCCAAAGGTCTCCAAGAGCCCTAATCTAGATACAGGACTGCAGAATCCCCGGCTGAGGGCAAATGGATTTGTCTTCTTCTTTTTCACCTACTTTTATTCCAGGGAAAAAACAATCCACACATTTATCCATTAGAAAGCTGACATTAAGCAGAAACAGGATATGAAGCTGCTTAAATATTTCAAGGGAATAAACCCTGGGACCCTCAAAATACTCTCTTGATGCTGTTTCCTGAAGAACGCTGCACAAAACTGACTTTGATGAGAATTTTGTCACCAGCCAAATCCTCTCCAAATACTGAGAGTTGAGAAAACGATAGTTTCATCCACTTTCATTCTGCTAGAAGTTATTGTTTTGTTCCTTTTTTGCCAATAAATTTGATTTCAAATATTCATAAAATCTTTAAAATACAAGGAACCTGGAGTCAGAGAGGCACCTTTGGATTTCTTCCTTTTTCATTTTATTTCATTTGATTATTATTAATATATATGCACCTGTATCTATATATTGATATATGCACACAAGCACTTTTTGAAAATGTTAACACCACCATCACACTTCCCTAATTAATCACTCATCTGGCACAGGGTTTTTTTGTTAAGGGCATATGAAACAGAGTCTTAGAAAATATTCCACATGAGTTCAATGGTTTTCAATGAGTTCAAAATATTCCACATGAGTTTTTACCCCAGGGGATGTTTGACAGCGTCTGGAGGTATTTTGGCTGTCACAACTCAGGGAAGGGGTGCTAGTGGCATTTTGGAGAGGCCAGAAATGTCACTAAGCATCTTATAACACATAGCACAGCCCCCCGCAACAAAGACTTACCCAGTCCAGAATATCAAAAGGATTGAAGCTGAGTAACCCTGAAATCGGTACTTAAATTCACAGCCAGCATTCTAACAAATCAGGCCACAGGAAGGCACAGCCAGAGTACACACTAGGTGAAAACACATCCCCCCTTGTGATGTACCCCACCCTTTCCTCACCAAGCCCTCTGCACTCTCAGAACCGCCCCCGAACCCCCAGTCCACACTTATGAGTTGATCACATGGGGAAATGCACAGTCTCCCCAGAGACACAATGACAGTGCAGAAAAGTTCCCTTTGTCCTTGTTCATGTGAAGCACATTCACAGGGATGCAAAGGTCACCACTGAATTTAAATAACCTCCTGTGATAAATCTGCATGAGGCCGATTTGTTCTACTGGACTTGTTGGATTAAATGAACACAATTTAATGTCCTATAGGACAAGGCCTCCTTTCATGGCTGAAAGAAGGGGCGAGGGTGATTTACAGTTTCATACATACTCATTTGCTGCATTATCTGCTTTGTGCCCGGACTTATGAATATCAACTCATCACCCAGCGGTCATTTCTCCCCATTCAGGAGAATTTAGCTTTCCACTAGGAAGGCATAAGGAACAAGAGACTGTAACAAGAGATTTCTGCAATGTTCACTCGAAAGAAAAAGCATCAATATTTGTCCCCTTGTTCCTCACCTTGTGTGGTTTTTCTTTTTTTAATCTCTGATGTTATAAAGCAAGGTCCCCTTCTGTTTTCCAGGAAAAAGTATTTTCCTAAGCAGATTATCACTGAAGAGAGCTGGACATCAACAGAAGGCTTAGCTTACTTAAAATGTTAGATTATTTTTTGAGCGCCCCTGTATTCTGACTTATTCTTTTTATGATGATAAACTAATACCGAAGGTCTGTCGATTCATTAAAGTAGTTCTGAATTCCACTTAGCAACAGTTTCTTCTTAATTATATATATTTGGAAATAATAAAAGTGTATCCAAACATTGATATAGCCCAGATTTTTATTAACCACAAGTCTTAGGAATCGCAACGTTTTTGCTCATGGACCATTAAAGAGATAGGATTTTCATTTTTCTCTACTTCATAAAACAGAGAGTATCTGACGGATCTGAGAGTTGATTGTAGGGGTAGGTGCAGAGAGCACCCTGAACTCACGGTCCAGTCTCGGAACCCCAGCTCTGGAAGGAGAGAATGTGTGCATAAAGGAGAAAGGTGGCTGCCCTGCCTCAGGTACGTCCCTCAGCACTGTTACCTCCCTCTTTGGTTTCTCTTTGGATATTGAAGTCCTGAAGCTTGGGAACCAAGCTTTCAGGGGAGCAATGTCAGCATCACATAGGACCTTCTTAGAAATGCAAATTATTGAGCTCCATCCTAGGAATCTGTAGTCTAATAAGCTTACCAAGCAATTATCATCATGCTGAAGTATGGTCTAGAGTTTTCTCTCTCAGTTACCCCTCTGGGTAACATGTTCCAGGTTTGTTTTAAACCATATACCAAAAGGCACACTAATGCTTTTCATTTATGTATGTATTTTGGCCACGCTGCAGGGCACATGGGATCTTAGTTACCCAACCAGGGATCGAACTTACGTCCCCAGGAAGCAGGAAGCAGTGGAAGCAGGAAGCGTAGTGTCTTAACAAATGAACCACAGGGAAGTCCCAAGCTGATTAGAGTTAGTTCAGAAACTAATGACATCCAATGTTTGAATAATTTATCCCTCCTATTTGTACAGGGAAACAGTCTAAGCCCAAGGGAATCAATAGGTAAGGTTAGGCTTTGATATATTCCTACAGCAGACATGCTTTTGAAGAGGATCTCTTTCTTTCAACTCCCCTGAGAAGAGGAGATGACAGCGAGTCTTCCTACACATCAGGGTTCTTTGGTCAGGTCAATGTCAAGAGGCTCACACAAAGAAAGCTGAGCCTCCACCTCCACTCAAAGGTAGCTGGAAATGCCATCAGCCAGAACACGGGCCAAAAAGAGACATCACAACTGCAGGAAGGAGTTTAGAAAGTCTGTGCCCTGGATAGTCAACAATCAAAAGGTCTGGATTAAGTAAGGCTCACTTCCAGAGATGCAAGGTTTCAACACAGCACAAGCTAATCCTGATTGGATGTTTAACAGAGGCAAAGCAAAGAATAAAGGGATCTCTCTTAGGCATAATTTTTCCTCTCTAAAAAATTATTTTACTAGGCTTCTCAGAAGGTAGACATAAAACCCAAGGCTTTTAAAAATCTAAATATTATCAAACAGAAATAAAAGAGATGTGCATAGTTGCTACTTCTAATATCTTCCAACATTCCAGACATTTATGTCCTTTAAAATTCCTTCTCTAATGATATAAAGCCTCTCCAACTAGATCAAGTAGCAACGGATGGGCTTTCAAGGTCAGCTTAATGTGTCCATAGTCCCTGAGTAATTTTCTCAGTTCTCTCTTTGCAGACTGATCCATTCTTCAGGGCTCCCACTTCAGGGGTCTTCAAGTCCTCACACCATCCTCTCCCACTCCAGCTGGCATTGAACTCTGCCCCACCCTGACGTATTAGTCTGTTCACAGCTTATATTCCACAAAGTTTGGCCATTTATTTATTTTTTTAATAATCTGCCTTAGACTCTTGCTAAAATGCATTGTATGCATGATGGGCCTATTTTCCCCAAGAGAATAAATTCCGTAAATGCAGTAATGTCTTTCTTATATTTCTGTTCTATCATCCATTCCACCAATGCCTGAGGTCTAGAATAGCAGTGGCACACAGCAGTCCACTTAACACTTTATAAAACCCGATGGAAGGTTCCAGTGCTACACACTGACTAGGAAGGGAAGACATCACTTCAACTATGTCTCTTTTGCAGCAACATGGATGAACCTAGAGCTTATCACACTAAGTGAAGTAAATCAGACAGAGATCATCATATCATATCGTATCATATCACTTACAGGTGGAATCCAAAAAATGGATACAAATGAATTTATTTACAAAACAGAAACAGACTCACAGACACAGAAACCAAAATTGTGGTTACCAAAGTGGAAAAGGGAGGACACATTAGGAGTTTGGGATTAACAGATACATGCTAATATATACAAAATAGATAAACAACAAGGACCTACTGTATAGCATAGGGAACTATATTCAACGAGCCGCCAGGGAAACCCATCAATATCTTATAATAACTTATCATGGAAAAGAATCAGAAAAAGAATATATATGTGTATATATATATGTATATATGTATGTATGTATCTATACGTATTTATATATATCTACATGTATATATATGTGTGTATGTGTATATATACACATATATAAAGACAGTGGGGTTGGGAAGCAGTATGGTTGCAACTTACACAAACAACTCTAGTGGGGAATACAGGATGACTAATAATAATAACAACACTTATTGAGCGCTCTACTAAATGCTAGCATGCTGGCACTGTGCTAAATGGTTTCCATACTGTAGACAAGGCTACAATAAACACTCTGAAATCCTAGAGGAACTTCCCACACCTGTTCCCCAAATCAGCCTGGACGACCACTCAGCGGCCAGCTTGGATTTCACTACAAATGCTGGAAGAAAGCATTTGAGTTCCTGCTCACCCAGAGAAACAGGTGAGCGCCAGCCTGCTGGGTGTCTCTGGCTCAGAACATGTGGGCAGGGCTCCGGTTACTGACAGGCTAAGGCAGGAGCCTGCCTGGAAGCTGCCTTTGATTGAAATCAACTGCTCAGCCTGGAATCAATCTAGGGTTCTCTGCACAAGCCAGAAAGGATCTAGGAGCATTACAGCTTTTGTTTTCCTTCTTAAGCCACAGGAATTATTGGAGAAAGTCCACAGACTACTGACTTTAAGTGATTTTAGGTCTGGTAGAGAAAAACAAAACAAAACAGTTCTTTAGGTAGAGAACAGAGTGTTCATCAGAGAAATCTCTCTTCCTTCTCGAGTTCAGGACATCTGCTATCTGCTGCAAGCTGTGGACCCTAAGCATTGACATTATTTGAGTTTGCATTAATCATTTTAATCCTTATTTATTATGGAGCACATTGCCAAAGCAAAACGAAACTCTATAAATTTCAGCTCTACCACAGAAGAATGAAAGGTCAGTTTACCAGAGTCCACATCTAGTTGAAAAAAATCTAAAGCATAAATCTTACCTAAATATACCAGTTAGGTACATCTCCCCTGCATTCCTGAAAAAAGGTTACGTTAATGTAACCATTGCAGACAAAGGGCTTTAGAGAAACAAGAAGTATGCCCGAAATTAAAGCGTCTCATTGGAGGGTTTGTTGAATTGGATGGAAATTTCTCCATGGACAGCATTATTAAAGCAACACACTCAACAAGAGTTACACCAGGCTCACGGTTCCGTGAGCCTCAACAGAAATAGGAACAGTAATAACATGACTTCAAACACGGCCTTCAAACACATCATGACATTGAAACTTCATGAGCAATTTGTATGAAGAAAGCAAGGCATTTTCCTTCTCTAGGTAAGAACTTGAGGCCCTAGGAGATTAAATGATGTGCTGTAATCAGTTACAGCAGTCAGGATGGGGTATCAACTTTCTTTGCACAGTTTCAGTGTGCCAGGCACTGTGGTGATCATTTCACATGAGAACCTCTCTATCCCTTGCAACAATCCTTTCTCACTAAAAAATGAAGTTCAGAGAGGTTCAATAACTTGCCCAAGCTCCTAAAGCACAGAGAGTCTGATTTAGTCTATGTTTTTCTCTGCAGTTGATGGTGCTTCCCAGCTAGATGTACAGAGCAAGGTTTTGAAAACCAGGACTTCTAACCCCAAATGTAACCTACTCCATGAAGTACTCCCTGACCTCCCCTCTCACCTGCCCCATATTGAGTGACATTCTCCTACCGTAATCAGTTATTGCACTCTTTCACTCTACTTTACCATAAATGTTTGTCATTTTATGAATTTCATGTACCTTCATGAGCTTTCCCTGATAAGCTTGGACTATCTCTTAAGTTTATAATGCTATATATTAGATCTTGTTTGTAAACCAGAAGGCACAATACATTCTTGGTGAATGACTAAATGGAGAAACAAAATCCAATGTTTTCTTATCATGTGTCTGAGAATTACAAAGTGTGCCATGCATTCATTTTAGGCTATTAGAAAAGTTGGTCTAAAATGTCATTCCTGGCACAAATCCTTTTTAAAAATCTACAACAAGGACAAGGAAATTATAACTATGACGAAGGTTCCATCATGTAATGGAGTCCACATTTTGATAATACAGGACTTTCTGAAAATTTATGCATAAACTTTTCAAAGCTGTATAAAAGACATCTTTAGTTACACGAATCTACATGTTCTTCTCTGCAATAATGTTCATTCTATGGTCTTCACCTCCAACCCAAATTCTTCCCTGTGACGTGTATTCTTTCCTTAATTTCAGTCATGAGTGTAGGAAGAGACCAGTTGGCATTGGCCTTGTGCAGTGTCTTTTGTAAAAGAGGGCACTGGGTTTACCCTTACTGACTCAAATGCCAATGGAATCAAGAGAGAAGACTCAGAATCTAGCTGGGGTGTTTCAGATTCCACAGGGGCTGTGAAATCTTTTCTGTGACTTTTTTTGTCTTTGTCCTTTCTTCTTCTTAAGTTGCTGCAATATCTGAATTCACTTCTCTTTCACCGTATTGCAGCGTCCTTGGCTACAGTGAGAAGTGAATCAGGAGGGTGTCCTCACATTCATGGGTCTAAGGGCATGCTGAAGGGATGGGCGGGGCTCCAGTTCTCCGGGCCCTCCCTCAAGTTCAGGGAGGCCTGAATCAGACACTGATGGCTGATGACTACTCTCTGTCTTCTAAGGAATGAGGGTCGGATCGAGACTCAAAGCTATTCAAATGCTGAACTCTGCTTAACAAAATGACTAACCTACTCATATTATAGTGAGAAAAAAAAATCAATAGTTAAAAAAGAAAACCCTTGGCATTCTCTTTAAATTATGCTAATGGGAATCTGGCACTTGTAAAATGCTTGGGGTCAGCTGTATGTTTCTACTTGAACAAACACAGGTAGGAAAAATAACTAGCAACTTCATCAGGACTTTGTCAGGAAAGCAGAACACGTCCCCACCAACATATTTCCATCACTCAGCCTAACTTTTGACCAACATCAACTTGCCCAGAGGAAAACAGCAATAATATCTTTACATTCTTCTAAATTTCAATTAATTAAAACAGTATCCATCTCAGCTCTCACTGAGTATTTCACCCACTTGTACATAACAAAAAGAGGCAAATCACAAGAAAGCAACAAACTTCTGAGATTTACTCCACACAGCATTTTTTCCAGTGTTAAATACTTGCTTCAGAATGCATTCAACCAACTCCATACCTGCCCTTTCTGATCCTTAGCCAACAAGTATAGTTTTCAGCAATCTCTAGAAACTCTTTAAGCTAAAACCCAGAAAATTAAAAATATGTGTTTTATGTAAAGATTTAGATACTGGAAGTTCTTCTAAACATAACATTTCATTGATGGGTAGTACAGAAATCACAACAATCTGGGGCTTAAAGTTAAGGCTTTAAGGAGATTATTTATAATGAGCTGGATTAAGGCCAAGTGAGGGAGGCGTTCTCCAAGGAGAGGCATCACAAAGCCAGATAGCCAAGGAACTCAGCATAGCCTAGG
The DNA here is from genome assembly GCF_054371585.1 of Giraffa tippelskirchi. Classification (NCBI taxonomy): domain Eukaryota; kingdom Metazoa; phylum Chordata; class Mammalia; order Artiodactyla; family Giraffidae; genus Giraffa; species Giraffa tippelskirchi. Next base: position 44,799,253 of record NC_137284.1, on the reverse strand, counting down.
TTACATTCTCCTAAGAAAGAGAGAGCAAGCAGCCAGCTCTCTGAATGATCTAGGTGATATTTTTTGTAATTATGACTAAAGCAAACCTAAGGCTTCCTGAGAAAGTGTCTTAATTTCTGTTAGATTACTTCACTTCCATTCAGCTGAGGTTAAAACATACCACAACAGACTGGTAGAACGTTCACCTTCTCAGAAACTGTTCCCAGAAAGAAGGATGCTCTTCTCCACACAATGAAATAGATAAAAGGACACAGCAAGTACCAGAGTTGTGAATTTAAAAGGTGGTCTAACAACTGAAAGAAAAAAAAAAAAAGTCACACAAGCATTCCCTTACCTGTTTTGATGTTGATGACAAAAAAGTTCTGAGGATTCCCGCTTGTAATCCTGTAGGTCAGTTTTTCATTGGAACTAGAGTCAGGGTCCTCAGCCTGGATCTGAATGACAGATACATCCTTTGGAGAGTTTTCCATGACAACAGGATAATAAATAGGTTCCGAGGTCAGCGGGGCGTTGTCATTCACGTCTTCAATTTCAATGTAGACCTCAATAGTGGAATAGAGTGGAACAACACCCCTATCTGTGGCATACACAGTCAGCCAGTATGACCCCGTTGTCTCTCGATCAAGAATGTCTGCAGTAGAGATGACTCCTACGAGAAATCAGGGAAAGAGTGACTGAGAGAGCAAACCGGGAAGATTATCTCCAATAGAGAAGGGCTGTGCTAAGTAATAATGGCAAATGAAAAAACAAAAATACAAAATCAAGATGTTTCTCTTTACATCAGAACATTATTTTCCCCAAAACTATACTAACTAGTTCGTCCACCATTTGAGACGTATAATCACATTCACAAATATTTTATTTGAATTTCTGGCATGGACAAAACACACACACACACACACACACACACACGAGACAACAGGGAGCAATGGGAAGAGAGTGGGCCAGAGGTCAAAACACTTCCCATGATGCACGGGAAATCAGTGCACAGTCATACCAATATTTCCATTTAATCTGAGGTTACATTGATTTCTTATGTAACCAAAAGCTTTCCCAGGATAGTGTTTTATCTGTTCATTCACAAAAGTGCAAAAGATCTTTCAAGTATTCTTTAGCCTATTGGGATGGAAAATGCTTTGCATGCAAATATATAAGCCTCCTTGACACAATTTCCCTACAAATCAAATGTCACAGTTATTCCAAAAGAATCAGAGAAGACATCATAATCCATACCAACATACTTTCTACATGAGCTCTAGGTCTCTCAAGAACTCTACAGAGGGCCCTAAATAAACTCTGAGCCACTTTAAGGGATATTCATGGACAAGCATTTTAAATTAGAAGCAGAAAAATGCCCAGTCTGCTCCTTCCCACCTTTCTCATTTCAGGGTTGAAACAAGCGCCAAACAGGTAATCAAACATATGCCAGAAAAGTCAAAGGAAAACACAGTGTTCTTGAATATCATTACAGCCCTCACCCAAAGCACCAAAGCTACAGCAACTTGCTACAAGAACTCTGAAGGACTTACCACTGTGATGGGAAAACTCTGGGGCTCAGCTTATAAAATCTCTAAAAGTAATTAGGATACTCATGAAAAGCATGGAATTCCTGTAAACTGTTATACCGTAAAAAAACATCCATGGACGGGGTGAAGAAGCAGTTCTCCAATTCTGGCCTGAATCCTCTATCCTTGGTTTTCCTGTCAGAGTTTTGACCATTTTAGGCACATAATCTGGCCTATAGATTTTGAATAAGCAAACTGCCAAGTGTATCACCTGGGAGGGAGGAGTGCATCTGTCCAAAAACAGTTAGGCCAGAATGGAGTTGCCTAAATTTCAGAACAGCTAAGTGATTCAAAGGGAGACCATACAACTGATGTTGAAGTTTTAGCTCTAAAGTTATCCACCAAAGAACCCTGCAAACTTTATAATTCTCTCACAAATAAGGGCATTAAATCTCAAATGTGAGTATGTAACTTGTTCTAGGTTGCATGGCTAATTGGAGAACTCAGGTCTGCCTGCCTTGAATGTTCCACTTTAAAATCCAGACTCCACTACTTGCCACCTCTTTGACCCTGTACTATGTGTTTAAACCCTGCAAACCTAGTTTTATCACCCATATCTCAGTGCCATGGTGGTCATGTAATTAAATGCATGTCGAGTGTTTGGCACAAAGTTTGCAATATAGTACAGTGTTACTAGATGCTGAGTATATGTTAAATCAAGATGAATCAAAAGAAATTCCCCAAAGCCTTGTAAATAGTAACCACATCCCAAAGTAAGGGCGAGAAGAGACAGAGAGACACTTGGGATGGAAAGTCTTGTTAGATGTTATTTTCTTCTCCAGTCATGTGGCATATTGTTGCTTGGTCTTTGTGATTGGCCATGATACCTTTTCATGAAAATATCTGGCCTGTTTGCAGAACAGCAAATTTAGCCCATTGAAAAGAAAACTTAATTCAACAAGGAACAAAATCAAAGAAGTTAGGTCAGCTTTGTCTGTACCTTGCCTGATCACCCACCATGCATGCACTCACCTGCACAGACAGCAAGTATGCATCTGCATACACACACACACACACACATTTGTAGTCACAGAATTGCTCTGTGGCCCCTGGAAGTCACTTAAATCTCTTTTCTTGCACCTGTCAAACTGGGAGATGGTGTATTCCTGGCTTTGGACATTTAGGTGATTTTGAAAAGTCCTTGGGTGAAACGCACCCACTAATGTAAATTAAAATAGATGGGTGAAATTTTACTCTATTTTTTAATGAAACATTAGACATGTCCTCTAGAAGTTAGAATTCTCTCTCATTAATATGAAATATGTTTATGGCTATTTACTCATTAAGAATAAGTGCAAATGAGTATCTTGGAACACAGTGTTCAGGCATCAATCCTGATCCAAAAATCTGAGGACAAAAAGAAAAGAATGACTGTGAAATGTGTTAACAATTATTTTAAGATTCATCCAAGGCTCCATATTAACCATATTAAGCAACTAATGCCCAGTGATAGCATTTCCTCACTTTCTTCAGTGTTTCACAGCTAATTATGATCTACATGGTCACAATTAAAAAATGGAAATCCACATGAGCTTTTCTATCAAGCAAAAACTTACTTCTGAGTTTTCCAAAGACTGCCAAAATCATATAAGCCCATTGCTTTTCTTGTTACTACCATGCATTCCTTTTACTTTTTTTCAATTGAGATATAATTGGCATACAATAACTGTACACATTCAAAGAAAACAAACTGTAAGTTTTGATACCCATGAACCATCACCACCATCAAGACAACAAATACAATCATTATTTCTAAAAGTATTCTTCATCCCATTTCTAATCTAATTAAAACGTTCTTAATTTTGCCTCCCCTCCCTCCCACCACCATATAACAGATTAGCATCTGGTCCCATCAACTCATGGAAACAGAGGGGGAAAAGTGGAAGCAGTAACAGATTTTATTTTCTTGGGCTCCAAAATCACTATGGACAGTGACTGCAGCCATGAATTTCCTCCTTGAGAGGAAAGCTATGACAAACCTAGACAGCTTATTACAAAGCAGAGACATCACTTTACTTACAAAGGTCCATATAGTCAAAGCTATGGTTTTTCCAGTAGTCATGTATGGATGTGAGAGTTGGACCATAAAGAAGGCTGAGGACCAAAGAATTGATGCTTTTGTACTGTGGTGTTGGAGAAGACTCTTGAGAGTCCCTTGGATTGCAAGGAAATCAAACCAGTCAATCCTAAAAGAAATCAACCCTGAATATTCATTGGAAGAACTGGTGCTGAAGCTGAAGCTCCAATACTTTGGCCACCTGATGAAAAGAGCCTACTCATTGGAAAAGACCCTGAAGCTCAGAAAGACTGAAGGCAAACGGAGAAGGAGGTAGCAGAGGATAAGATGGTTAGATAGCATCACCAACTCAATGGACATGAGTCTGAGCAAACTCTAGGAGATAGTGAAAGACAGGGGAGCCTGGCATGCTGCAATCTATGGGGTTGCAAAGAGTTGGACACAACTTAGCGACTCAACAACAACAAAAATAAACCATCTACAGTGAGCTTCTAGAAGCAAGTTTCTGGGGGTGCTGCTCAGTAGAGAGGACTCAAGTGGACTATCCCAGATGCAGATACATCCTTCCCCTCATGTTTCACAGAAATGCACAACATAGACTCTATTGGGATGCCCAACTTTATGCTGATATTTATGAAGATGTCTGTTTAAAAGTTCTTTAGAAATACGATTGGGATTTTTTATACTCTTTGAGATATGCTTAGGTTTATAAAATTTTTCTCCTTCTATTTCTTCTTACTGTATAATAAAAGCAGACTGGAATTATTTGGGTGACAATATTTAATAGTATAAGCAGGCACATAAACTTTATTTATTTATTAGAACTGTGCACAGTTTGAAATGGAATAAGTTGATCCCAGTATGAAGCAGATGCCAGCTATAATTATTCTCTTTCATAAACAAATTATTAAAAAACAACTTAACTGCATATACCTACATATACTTTCATCGATTAAGCTCTGAATATTGGAGATGAGAGGGAAAATGTATGGAGCTGTTCGAAGCAGATGACTATCACAGGCTGGGTTACTCAACTCATCTATTTTCCAGCCATATCTCCATATGGAGCAACCAAGGTGTCAAATGATATCTTGCCCCAGAAAAATGACACCCAAACATCCACAACTACTCTAAAAAAAACTGTCAACAAATGGTTTAGGGAATGCTTTGGCGGCATTGTGCCTACATAACGATGAAAATCCCTTTGCCAGGAAAAGTATTATAGATTCTGAGGCAGTTAAAAAAAAGACAAAAAAAAAACTTTAAAAATACCCTGGCAGTATATTCTTTGTAGATACTTCTAATAGAGATTTGCCTGTTTCCTTGTGCACATATATATATATTTAATTCTTATTCCCAGTTAGTCAAAATATTAATTCCCAATTCTCAGTGCACTTACATTTTTGTAATAACTTCTTATTCTGGAATAATTATAAAGTAATAGGAAGGTGCAAAGAAATGAACTCGAGTTCCTGGGCAACCTTCACCCAGCTTCCCCCAGTGTTAACGTTAAGTGTATTTTTAAATTGCTTACTTCTTCAAGAATCAAACACTTACTACTTTTACCTCTGAGAAAACATGGAATTCTTTCATGGGCTTCATAATCCTTTTTAGCCAACCCTTGCTTGCCTTTATTTAAGAGGATCACACAGATACTATTTTTCTTTCTTTTCCTATTCATCCCTAGACTTGTATAAAGCTCTTATGGCCTTAGGAAGGATCACTGATCTGAGCCGAGTGTGGTGATAATTAGGGCAAGAACGGGGATTTTATCCTCATAGCTCAACCCAGGGTCACTGCATTCATACCCATGGTCATCCCTATAACTGTTACCACTCTGAAATAGACTTAAATCAACTGAAATCAGCTAAAATGGGATGAACCAAGACACACAAAGCAATCGTGGGAGGACAGAATCTTAAAATAGGTATTCAAAATGCTTCAGATACATTTTAGTATATACATACACACGCATATACTTTAATACACTTTATATGTCACATATTTGACACACAGTGTATTCAAACATATGCTTTAAAGCACTTTTAAAAGTGAAAATTTTAAGCGATTCACCCAGCTAATCGAGTGGCAGAGTCAGGTCTGGAATCTGGAGCTGTGAACCTGAGCTCACTCTCTTTTCATTACTGGAGCTACCTGCTGATCTATCCGTATGTGCCCATTATCATGAAAAAGAAGGCAATCCCATGCCCCAGCATTCCTCACAGTGGGTTGGTATCAGCTCTTTGGTAGCAGGAAATTCAATAGTTTCCTTGCTTCCCTCTATTTCTAAAAGTTGTTTTGATATATTATTCTGAATCCATTTTTATACCTTCTCAGAAGATTCTCAGATGCTGGAATGGTTGGAGACGAGGAGAACTGGAAGACAATTTCTTCCCTAAATATCCCATCACCCCTCTGCTTTTGTACAAAAGCGTCTGCACACCCTGCTCCTTCAGTCCCTGCCTCCGGGAACCAAACCATTTTCTCTGTCCCTCAAGAAATTTCAGATTCAGAGAACACCCTCACCAGGCCAGCCGGCGTCTGGGGCGTCCCCGGCTGCTTTTACTTTGTCCCTTTACCAATCTACTACAACCTCCCTATGAATACAGAGCATTCTGTTTTGTTTTTCTCTATTTTAGGATGATGGCTAGAAATTTGGAACACTGTAAATGTTGAATAAATAAATGAAGGATAACATCATAACATTTGGTAAATGCAGGCAAGTTGGGATATCTGGCTCTTTACAGACAAGCACTCTGAGGAATAGCTTCATTTGAAAAAAAAACAAAACTAAGTCATCTAGCCATTCTGCGATCACTAGGCAAAGTAAAATGGGATAGACTGAACCTGTCATCAGTTTTAGATTTCTCTAGTGTACATGCAGAGTTACCTAGCTCTGGAAGTCAACTCTCCATCTGTGAACTATGCTGTTTGATAACAGTTTTCTTTTTTTAATTTTAATTGGAGGATAGTTTCTTTACAATATTATGATGGCTTTTGCCATACATCAACACGAATCAGCCATATATATATATACACGTGTCCCCCTCATCGTGAACCCCCTCCCACCTTCCTTCCCACCCCACCCCTTCAGGTTGTCACAGAGCCCTGGCTCCAGATGCCCTGAGGATAAGACAGTTTTCTTAAAAAACATGTGCAGTTTTGAGTTGGCCCTTTACTACCAAGAATGTGGATGGTGTCATGGTATTATCTTCAAGACTTGAAGCCAAGATGCAGCTTGATGAAGACATCAGTTGATTTTATCACTCACTTACACACTGCACTGTTCACAGGTACACACCACAGACAGCCGGAATTAAAGCCCCGGGCCCCCAGATGGCATGCAAGGCGCACTCTCTCTCTGACCGCTCATCCACTGATTCTCATCCACCCCTGACACTTTTGTTCTGCTCTGTTCCCTCCTCTTCATACCAACTCCTGTCGATGAGGTATCTTTCATCTTTGCAGAAGAAGAAAAAGCCACAGCACAGTTGCAGGAAACAATTATGTCCTCAAATGCAAGCCGCCTTCATTTCATGTTATTTCACAAGGCTCAAGGCTGGAGAGCAGCACATTAAATTAAGGCAAAAGACTGCAGGCTGATTTCAAGCTTTTGTTTGGAGTTAATGAAAATGGACAGCTCTCCTCGTCTGTTTGGGACCCAGGAATTTTAAAACTTAGCTGCCTGCTCAAAAGCCTCCCAGGAAGTTCTATGAACTCAGTAAACATTCGCTTGGTATTTGATTTTTTTTTAAAGACAAACTTTTCAGGACCAGTTTTGAACAAACTCAAAATGTATACCTGTTCTCTCTCTACAGTAAATCTGGTCTGTGTAGCTAGCACCAGATGCCAACAGCCTAAAAATAGGAAGTGGACAGAGGACCAATCTGTAGCACCACATCCAGCTCTCATTGTTTTGTTTTTCTTTTCTTTTCTGTATCCCAGATTGTTCCCAGCCTCAGATCCTTTTTGTGGTCCATGTTAATTTGCATACCATCCCTAAGCACAATGACTGGATTCACACAGTCAAGTAGAAAGGAAGGTTGAAATTTAAACCAATGGAGAAAATGATTTCAGGAAACATATGAAATAAAGCCAAGAAGTAGTTTTGTTAAGTGTCTAAATGCATAGAGGTTATTTCACAAAGAGCAGTAATTAGCTGGATTCTTTAGAAGAAATGAGCATACACCTCAGCACAAAGTATTTTGGGTAGATACACAGAAATACTTTCTGATAGCAGTGGAGAGGAACAAAGAAATAGGTCTATGAGGGAAGCTGAAGTTCCTGTCTATTCCTGTGTTTCAGTGATAGGAGACAGAGCAAGAGAGAAGGACAGGGAGAAAGGGAGAAAAGGAAGGGGGAGGAGGGAAGAAGGAAGGAAGGAAAGAAGAAATAGCAAGAGAAAAAGAAGGAAGAAAAAGAAAGAGGCAATCTTTTGCCCAGCAGAAACTTTTGGAGCATTCAAATTGGTTATTAGCAAAGTCTTTGTGTTAAAAATAAAAAGACTTCACTGTAGAAGAAAATATGCAAAATAAATACGCTTTAAAAACGCTCATTATTTCATGACCCAAAGATAGTAACTGTTAATGTCCTTGATGTATTGCCTTTGCTCTAGATTATTTTCACCCCAAAGCAGATATTTCTCTGGAATTATGTATCCTCACTTACTATTATCTACTGAACAGCTTTCCATATCAACACCTGTAGTTCTATACATTTTGCTTTTAATGGTTGTGTGGTAATGCCCACTTGCCCACTAGCCAACTAACAAAAAATATAAGCTCCCTTTGTGTAAGAGTTTTCTCTGTTGCATCACTGTTGTCTACCCTAGAGAAATGGCTAGTACACACTAGATGCTCAATAAATACCTGTTGAAATACTCACACAATGGTTATCATTTATTTAATGAAGCCCCTCTTGCTAAGTCATTTATTAGGTCACATTTTATTTTTTGCTATTATTAACATAACTCATACTTACATGAATAACCTTGCATCTACATCTTTTTTCAATTATTTCTTAGGATAAATTTCTAGAGAGAAATAATGAGTCAAAGGGTCTTATATTTTTAAATGCATTTGAGTCAACTGTCTTCCAAAAAGTCTACACTACTTATAATCTCACCAGCAGCTTCTGACCATGTTTTTTACTAAATCTTCAAAAAATCTGTATTATTGTTAATGGAGAAAAAAAAAAACAATCTGCAATTTAGATTGAGCTAACAGCTCAATCTTCTATAGAGCTAACAGCTGACCTTATAAAACCCTTTAAATCATTCTTCACTGTATTTTAACCATTCGACTCAATAACCAAACGCCATGTTTTTGTGGTGAGACAAAACACTGTTGACAGCGAGATGGTGCTAAAAATTTTGTTGAAAAGAAAGACTTCATATGAGGCACAGCTTTAATGAAATTAACCTCTGTCCACAAAAACAAATTCTTCAGCTTTGAAAAGTGCTGTAGTAATTTTAAATGAAATGTCAGAGCATAACCTTTAGCTCTTTGAGTAAGAACATTAGATATTAGTCACACTTTAATCCAATATTTAGGTTTATCTACTACCAACTTAACTTAGCACAAAGGACAAAGGGCACCTGGGTTCTCTGAGCAGACTAGCTCTCTAAGAGTCTTCATTTGGACTGGATTTTTTTTTCTCCCAGTTTCATTGTGATACAATTGACATACATCACAGTATAAGTTTAAGGTTGTACTTTACTGTATTGTATGGCATAACGGTTTTACTCACATATACTGTGAAATGTTTACCACAATAAATTTAGTTAGCATTCACGATCTCATATTGTAGATATAAAAAAATAAAATAAAATCTGGGATTGGGAAGTTAAGTTTTGCTTAGAAAAACCTTTTCAGTTCCAAACAGTTAGACTAGACATGAAGAAAGATATCCTGAACCAAAACTTCTGGGCTAATGCTTTAGAGTGTGTACTACAGACACATTCACAAAAGCTCTTGTGTTTACTTTGCAAGCAAAGCAGGGTGGTACAAAGTTCACTCTTAAAAATGGGACTGCACCACTTGAACTTTATGGAAATTTTCACTTTTGGAAAACTTTTTCTCCAAGTTAAAGGGAACACTTTTTCCTTTTCCTTTTCCTTTTTTATTTCTCCTATATCACAATATGGCAACTATAAGTCACACTGTATCCACCCAGATACAAAGCTCTTATCTACCATTCCACAGGGAGCTTCCCAGGTGGTACTAGTGGTAAAGAATCCACTTGCCAATGCAGGAGATACAGGTTCAATCCCTAGGTCAGGACAGAGGAGCCCGGTGGGCTACAATCTATAGGGTTGCAGAGCTGGACACGACTAAGCACTGTCATACTGTTAGGGGAAGCACACTGATTGAAACCGCCCACTCTGCCCAGGCACCATAGTAACTATTTGCATGAGTTGTTTTACGACAGGAGGTCCTGCTAAGGAACACGGAACTAATAAGCCACCTCCAAGCGAAAGAGTTTCGGAAAGGTCAAAAGGAGACACCACATGTCCGACCACCTCCCAGAATCCTTCTCTCTGGCATCCATCTTGGCTGAACAAGGCGTGCACCACCAGGAAGGACTCTGAGTCAGAATGATTGGCTAAGGACAACCCGGAAACTAATCGGATCACCATAAAACCCTTAGACTGCAAGCCACGTGGCAGAGCTGTTCTCCTGGGTTCCCTTACCCTCCTGCTCTCCAGCCGGGTGCCCTTTCCCCAAAAAATCTCTTGCCTTGTCAGCACATGTGTCTCCTGGGACAATTCATTTCCGAGTGTTAGACAAGAGCCCAGTTTCGGGCCCTGGAAGGGGTCCCCCTTCCTGCAACAATACCATTCCATAAGGAGCAACAGCCTTCAGAAACTTCCTAATAAAATAATGAAAGCATACAGTTCATTTATTATTTTTCTCAAGTGAATGCACTCTGACCTTCACAGCTGAACGGATATTTACCAAGAAAATATTTTTACTGAAGTTGTACAGATAACTGCATATATGATACCCCAAAAGTTGAAATGATTCCCTTGGCAAAAACACACTCTAGGTGATGGAAGTGAAACACAGAGTAAACAAAGGAAGCTGGACTGGAGTCTAAGTTTAGTATTGTGGTTGCTTTTCCCGTATGTGATTGAAAAACTTATAACTATGTTTATTATGGCAAGTTTATAAAAGCTTATCTAGGAGAAAAACACCCTTCAGAACTTGTGTCTTCTTTCATCCTTTCAGGTTAAATCTCACTAGATTGCTTTTTCCTTTAACCAATGATGCTGAAATCACACAGACAATGCCATACTTAAGTAATTAAGTTAGGCTGATTAGGTTATAGGGACTATACATGCACATGAATAAAATCCTTGAAACCACCTTACTTTTCTTTACAGTGGAAACAATAAACTCTTTGCTTTCCTATTTATAACCAAATAAGCACCTACAATAGCCCAGAGAAACCAGGGCCCAGAGGAGGGAAGTGTCTGGTTTCAGCTAATTGAGTTTCTCCCATTCTCATCTTCTACAGATTCCTTGGATTGTTTTCCAATTTCCATTCGCATTTCATCCCATTAAACGGTTCTAACCTCTGACGCATGCACTCCACCCCGGATTCATCTTCTATTCATAAATGGGCTGAAATATGCCCACTTGCTCTGTCAACAGTACCAGAGGCACTGACAAGACAGAGATAAATACTCAGGCTGTTAGACCAGCTTCTGAGAAGAAAACAAAAGCAGACTCCTCCTCTAGCTGGAGTCCTTAACATCAGGGTGTGCAGGCACAAGGCTTGCATTTTTTATAAATATGTAGCTGTTGACTTGCAAGAAGAAGTGAAAAGAAGAAAAAATGCTGCTATTAAGCCTAGTGTGTTGTTACCATGCTGATTTTATGTCTCAGATAGGAACTCTTTTCCAAAATTTCTATATTTAAAAGTGCTTAGTGATTCTAAGTTATGCAAATAGCAATATAGGTAAATGTTAGTTTCAGGACAAATTATTGAGATTTGTGAACAAATTGCTATACCGTTTTCTCAACATGGAGATGAAAAATCATGTTGAATTTTCTCCCCTTTGCAAGAACATTAATTTAGATACTGCCCATAATGTGATGCAAGTAATATGCAGGGAATTAGAAACAACTATTTTAGAAACTCTAAAAATAAAGCAGTAATAATGTGACCTCTGCATTACTGTGAAAATTCAAGATAATTTGAAAATATTTTATTATATTCTGTTAACATACTGATTAAGATATGTATGTGAATGGCTCCCAAGAACGGTTCTGACGTTAGGTATAGATAGTGTATGTACATTACTGATAAATTTCCAGTATCCAAAGAAAGTTGAGTCACTGACATTAAAATGTGTAAGACTGGTATTTGGGAGGTATCCCTCAACAAATGTGGCCCCAGGTAAAACCTAGGGTAGTTCTTTGTCAGATACTATGGACACAGGTGGATCAAAGAGCAGAGAGGAGGGGAGTTCAGAAAGGAGGCCTCTGGACTGTCACGGCCTTCACTGCACACCCTTCCTCCTTTCACGCATCTACACTGCATAGTCCAACAAAGGTGAAATCCCAGGTCCCTAAGGAAGGCTGCAACAGCAAAGGACTGCATGGGAAATGTGATATTAAAGAGGATGCAGGAATAAAAGGAGAACAGCTAACAAAATAAAGAGGATGCAGGGAAAAATAAATACCATATGGTATTACTTATATGTGGAATTTAACATGTGACACAAATACACTTATCTATGAAACACAAACTGACACACAGACACAGAGAACAGACCTGTGATTACCAAGGAGGAGAGTTGGGGAGGGGGGGAGGCGGATTGGGAATTTGGGATTAGCAGATGCAAAGTATTATGTAGAGAATGGATAAACAGCAAGGTCCTAACTGGGGGATTAATATAACAAAGAATTTATGTGTATGTAGAATGGAATCACTTTCCTGTACAACAGAAACTAACACAACATTGTAAATCAACTGTCAATAAAATAAATTAAAAAAAAAAAACAAACTAAAATAGAATGCAGGAATAACCCTGGGTTTTCAGGAGATGGTCCTGGACTGCAGGTTGCCTACAGAATTTTTGTGTTGGGGTCCATACCAGCCTGTTATTTGCTCAAAGTCTTAGGCATGCTCTGTAGTTACAGAGGCACTTGCCTTTTTGAGGAGCAGATTTCATGGCAGGTGACCTTCTAGTGCCTACCTCCGCATTAGACTATATCATATCCCCCAGGGCAGAGGATCCTTCCTGTCTTTCTCAACGCAGACCCCAGCACTTCCAGAGCCCCTGACGCTTTGTGCACAAAATACTTGAACGTTAAATACGTGTTGAACGAGTGAACGGTGTTTCTATTTCCCATGGAGTTTTGACGGCTGCGCAGAAAGATTCCAGCCGATAATTATTATAATTCCATTAGCATCGTCCAACATATGGCAACGCGCTAAAAAGGTAAAAAAAAAAAAAAAGCAACCTTAGTTAGCCCCAGGAGACCGGAAACAGGAAGAGCTGCTGAAAGCAAAGTTTAATTAACATAGCAGGAGGCCCCACTGAGAAGGTCTAATCTTCCCCCGTTGGCACAGTCTTCCATAACCTACGTGAGGCTGCAGGAGGGGTAGGTGGGTGAGCTTGCCCCGCTACGGAGACTGCCCAAAGAGGGCAGTGACCGCGCTGGCACCACACTGGACTCTGCTTCAGCTCCTTCCAAGGGCAGCCTGTGTGTGACCAGGAGCTGGGACCAGCGGTGTAAACAGACTCCCGAAGTCCTGAGACAGGAGTAGCGTCTGCTCAGCCTCCCACGGAAAGTGTCGGCAAGTTCAAGAGCAGCTGCAGAGGGCGGAGTAGCCAGAGTCATCCTCTCGCGCAGAGGGCTGAGAGCCCTGGCCCAGGAAGACCCGGTGAGGACAGGAGCAGGCGGGCCCTGCAGCACCCGAAGTCGGTCCGCTGTCGCAGCGAGGCACCGTGGCCATCTCTGCCGCCCCGTCTCCTTCCCCTGCGCCCCACCCACCTGCACACTGCAGACACCTCAAAACGGCCCACGTTAGCCCCTCTGCCTGGAAGAACCAGCCTCCCACCTTGAAGACACAGCCTCGGTGCTTCTTGCTTTGTGAAGTCAGTAACTCCCAACCCAGACTTGGCCACTTATTCTCCCGCTGTATTTATAGCCGCCATTACTACGGCATTGAAGACACCATTCTGCAGTTGTCTTTGTAGGTCTGACACCTCAACGAGTGTCTTGAAGGGGGCCAGTGTCTTATTCATCTTCTGCCCGCTCGGGGCCTGACACAGAATCACTCAGCCAATGCGAACTGGATGAAAGGGAAACTCATTCCTGAGCTGCAGCCATTCGCAGAAAGGTCCTGGTGGGGAATGTGCCAACAGGTAAATCTTGTCAGGAAGATCGTAAAGTCCAGGATAAGGGGATAACTGTTCTTGTGCAAAGAGAAATTATAGCAAGGAAGGGGAGGCAAATGTGTAATATATTTATTCATAACCAGTTCAAGGAATGCTTCAAAGACATGCCGACACAGGATTTTTAAATCAGCTATAAAAATGCTTTATTTTTAGTGAGTGGAGCTGATCAGTCCTTCCCTAGGTTTCTTGCAGAGAACCAATATTAAATTCCTAAGGAACAGTTGTTCACAACCAGTTGATCTTTGGAATACCTAACTTCTGTTTTTGCTATCAAACCAAAGCCCTGAGCAGAGACCAGAAAGGTTTCAAATGCCCATTAAATAAATGGTCATATTCGCTGGGAAGCATCCAGAAGAGATGGGTGGAAAAAAAATCACTAAAATGAGTTAGACCTCCTCCCTCCATGCCCAAGTCTGAGCACTGACCTCCCAAGAAGTCTGGCTCCTTCCTGGAGTCTGGGCAGTCTTTTGGCTCTTACATTGTATTTTTCATGGCACAACTGGCTTCCGTGTATGATCGGAATCTGACAGCTATGGCTGTTCTAAAATGAAAAACTACAACTATTTAGCTTCCATTACATATAATTCACAATCTCTGATGGAAATGTTCAAGTCACTTAGGACTCTGATTTGGAACAATGTATCTGTTTTAATTCAGATGACAGCAGTAATTCATTTGGACAACATCATTCATATAATGTGCTTCTCCTTCACTGTAACCTTTGCTGTTACGAAATGACACCATTTCATGAGACCACCTCGAAAGAGTAAGAAGCAAATCCTTTTACATATATGAGTCTTATAACTTATCCAATGTATAGAATTTTTTATTCCTACAGGAAAAGAAAAAGTATGTATTATTTTTTTTATTTTAATTGGTAATGGTCACTAAGTTAAGATCAATTCAGTAAGTCCAACCTGTGTATTTTTTTAATGAAATATAATAGGAGGGAAAAAATCAATGTTGTGTATAATAAGGATAAATAGTGCTTTGTAAAACTTTTTATGTGTGAGAATGACAGAGAAAGTACAGTGGGCTATGATACAAAATGCATTTAAATGCATTTTTTACTGAGGGTGATGACCAAAAAAAGGCAAAAAATGGCTGATAAATTGACGGTGAGTGAAAGTTGCTCAGTCATGTCCGACTCTTTGCGACCCCATGAATTATACAGTCCATGGAATTCTCCAGGCCAGAATACTGGAGTGGGTAGCCTTTCCCTTCTCCAGGGGATCTTCCCAACCTAGGGATCAAAACCAGGTCTCCCACATTGCAGGTGGATTCTTTACCAGTTGCGCCACAAGGGAAGCCCCCATAAATTGACTGTAAATGACCCTAATTTTCAAGTCAGGAAGCATAGTGAAAATTCAGGTAAAAAGTCTTGGTTTTATCTCTGTCATTTATTAGTGATGTGCGCTTGTGCAAATAACAACTTCTCTGCTTGTTTCCTTACCTATAAAATAGGGATTGGCACCTCATAAAGTTACTTGAGGTTTAAAGAATATAAATGTGTTTAATTCATTATTATGATAATGGTAGGAAACACAGATTGTTTACTCTTTAAAATGCCTAGCACAATATTACAATATTGTAAAGTAATTAGCCCCCAACTAAAATAAATAAATTTATAAAATGAGGAAAAAAATAAAAATAAAAAAAAATAAAATGCCTAGCACAGTGCCTGGTACATAACAGAAAGTGTGACAGTGTTAGTCACTCAGTCATGTCCTAATCTTTGCAACCTGATGGACTGTAGCCTGCTACGCACCTCTGTCCATGGAATTCTCCAGGCAAGAATACTGGAATGTGTAGCCATTCCCTTCTCCAGAGGATCTTCATGACCCAGGGATTGAACCGGGGTCTTCTGCATTGCAGGCAGACTCTTTACAATCCGAGCCACCGGGGTACGTAATAAATACTCTTTAAATGCTGGTAATTGTTGTTTTTATATTATATTTTTCAAGAATTACTATTGTTTTATAAGGCAATATGTGCATTATGATCATGTATTGCCTAAAATAGCATCACCAGCTCAATGTACATGAATCTGAGTAAACTATGGGAGATGGGAGGATAAAGGAGCCTGGCATGCTGCAGTCCAGGGGGTCGCAGAGTCAGGCATGGCTTCGTGACTGAACAACAACAACAAAACTTGCCTAAAATGCAAGAATCAATTATTACATTCCAAGCTCAATGGATATAACTAAGCAAACTAGACTGGCACTCTTGTCATTGCCACACTTTCTGATTCAAATGTCTTGACATTCAGCTGAAAAATTAGCTAATAACTCATTATTTAACCCTCGCTAACAATAGCAAGAAACTGAGAACTGAACATTATATTAGCATTTCATCAGCTGAACTTTAACTCACTGGTCAGACTAAAGCGAAGAAGAAGAGTAGGTATATAAGGTTAGAGCGATGCCGGTTGCCTTTGATAGAGTGCTTACTGTACTGTGGCAGTTATTCACAGGTGCTCTATTAAACCCATTTTAGAGATGAGAAAACAGGTTTGAAAGTTGCAGTGATATTTGCAAGGTCATATCATTACAAGCGAGAGAATCATGCTTTGCTTTCATGTCTGTTTGGCGCATCTTGAGAATCTCAACACAGAAAGAACATCACAATCATCAAATTCACACATCCCCGGTGGCAGGTGAAGGCCCACTCTATTCTTGAGCTCCCTACTTTCCAAGCCTTTCTGCTCTATCGATAGGCAGATGTAACTGATAGAAAGCTCCTTTTCATATCTGACCTGCATATTTGCCTGCCTACACTTTGCACCCACTGGAACACTACAGAATATGTATTCAGTCTCTTCTATTTAACATAACTGAGTACAACGAATGAATCTATCTCGTCTGTCTTTTCTCCTCTGGAGTCAACATTCCTAGTTGTCTTTGGATTTCACTCTTATACAATGGCTTTTACCCATTGTTCACATGCTGTTCATCTACTCCTAGATGATACTCAATCTGAAAACACCCCATAATGCATTATTCCCAAGGCGTGAAGCCTGCCCAGAGTACTGGAAAACTGGTTCATTTAAAACCACACTTGGGCATCACTGTACTTGGAGGCCATCTTAAGCTAAATAGAAACAAACTACATCACTGTTTCATCTCCAGGTTTTGGTCACCTAATGAATCAGGGTAGTTTTCAAATGAATTTCCAGGCCATGTTTCCACCCTTCATTTCTACAACCACACTTCTGAACCTCAATGAAAGTTTTATTTTCATCCCTACAATATTTCCTTGCCTTGCTTTTGGCCCAGCTTTTCAGCCTAGAGAGGTCATTTCAATTCTTAATTCTGTCTTTCATAAAATTAACTCATTCTCAGGAGTACATCACATGTAAATGTAAAAAGTATGTGGTTACATTAAATTGCTGTAAGTTGACAGCTGATGCGAGCAGATGGAAATGTATATATACACCCACAAAAGCACCCATTTTTGCTCTTCTCATTAAATCTTGAGCTCACGTGCTCCTGAGCCCTGCGTCCTCTCCTTTCACTACATTGTGTGGGAACAAAGGTCACCATATTCATTTTGACTGAATGATTATTAATTTGCACATGTCAAAACTCACTGCTAGAATTGATGATAAGCCAAGAGGCAGGAGAGGAAATAAAACACCACACATCTGAAGTGTGGGTTCAAAGGCAAGGGCTGGCACGTGTTGCCTCTCTGAACCCAATCAGTCAGAGACGTGACAGAAAATGGAAATCCAGATGAGAAAGGAATCCGGCAGAAAGACAAGAGAGAGACAGGAAGAAAACACACGTATCCATGTGCCTACGTATACACACACACATACACAAACTCACACACACACACAAGTGACTGGTGAAATTTCTTAAAGTAGTTACTAGAAGGCTTTCACACATGAATACTGCCATTTAATGGCATTAGATCCTTGACTTTGTATTGCTATTAATAGACAGCCTATTAGGGCCTTGCTATTTATGGGTGTCCAGAAGGCAACATGATTTCCCAGTAGTATATTACCATTAATTGGTAAAAGGCACTCTAGGAGTATCAGTCTGAGACAATAGCTCAGCCACAATTAAAACAGAATTGCATTTGCTGACCTAGACGACAAAGCCAAGTGTGCCTGGGAAACTCTCCACAATATTTTACAACCTGAACTAATTAAAGATCACATTTTCCATACAGCCAGAGAGCAAACATGAGAAACACCCCTCAGCTGAAGACTTTCTAGTTTAATGGTTACTATAATGAGTTCAGTCCCAAAGGGACAAGAGGATAGAAAACAGCTTCTGTCTGAAGGTTGTGGCGTGAAACTCGGACATCCCTTAATTTTAGAGCAATTCTTTCTTGTGTAGTATCAACTTCATCCAAAGCCCCACAGTCCATTTCTTTTTCTACAGTAAACACAGGGAATGTAGGGGGGAAATGCATCGCATTGTAGCCTGCTAAATTTCTTAAACAGATTTAATGTTGACAAAGATTAAGAATAGCATATCACCATTGTCAGACTGTGTGGTGGATGAGTTTCCTTTATTAACTTAGGGGAGTCGTCCCTCATCTAAAATAGGCAGCAGACTAAACCTGTTTTTACTATATGATTAAAGTATCTTTACACAGGCAGCCCAAGGCACCCCGAGTTATTGCTCTATCGCCTGGAGGTAAATTAAGGTGATCCTTTTCCGTTTCCCCATCTCTAATAGGATTGTATATTCTGCTTCTGGCAAAACCGATTACACTATTACCTACTGCAAAAACCTCATTTCTGAATGCTGATGTGTGTTCTGTCACATTTGGCTTGAAAAAAAATACCTTTTACTACTTGGTCTGATAAGGGGGAATCTTGCAAGAAGGATGCTTTCTGGGAGGGAAAGCAAAACACAAAAGAAAAATGCACATTAGGCACTTAATGTGAATTACCAGATGTCATTATTTGAAAACATTTCATCTTGTTTTTCCTTCTTCAAATTCCTTTTACAATCAGCCTAATCATGTTGGCCAGCATTTTAGAGCATCAGTGCCATTGTGGTAGGTGCAGGTTTTTTTTCATCTCCAACATAAATCTCTTCTTAGAAGAAAAAAAAATACCTTCTGATAATAAGATATTTAAAATTAAATGCAATAATTTAATCTAAACCAATGCTCTATGAGCCAATACAAATCTTTGAGAATTGATCCTTAAAGGAAAAAAATCAATATGTAATGTGTGTGATGAGTCTTAGCATTTTAGTGTCAAGAAGCCCTGAAAAGTCTAGCTAAGAAGTATTTATTGAACATCTACTATGCTTCATGCATTTTTCTCAATCTTTGGATACAGCATGGAATGTGAAAGCCCAAAGAGAATTAAAAGCACTTTCCATTTCACAGTATTGTTTAAGCTTTCTCTACCATAATACATAGGCCTCAGTACAATTCCAATCTGAATTTCAAAAATTTCTACATCTATCAGATGCTTGACATATGTAAAGGGAATGAATATTCTGCATTAACACTCCAAATCTCAGATGCTATTATAGGTTCCTTGACCGCTATGCTATCACTTTTTTTGAGAAAGGTCACATTTCTGATGCGTTCCCTTCCAACACGAGTAAATAACTGCTTTCTAAGTTTTTTAAGATTTAGTATTTCACATGACACTGGGCTGGAGGAAGCACAAGCTGGAATCAAGATTGCCGGGAGAAATATCAATAACCTCAGATATGCAGATGACACCACCCTTATGGCAGGAAGTGAAGAAGAACTAAAGAGCCTCTTGATGAAAGTGAAAGAAGAGAGTGAAAAAGTTGGCTTAAAACTCAACATTCAGAAAACTAAGATCATGGCATCTGGTCCCATCACTTCATGGGAAATAGATGGGGAAACAGTGGAAACAGTGGCTGACTTTATTTTTCTGGACTCCAAAATCACTGCAGATGGTGACTGTAGCCATGAAATTAAAAGATGCTTACTCCTTGGAAGGAAAGTTATGGTCAACCTAGACAGCATATTGAAAAGCAGAGACATTACTTTGTCAACAAAGGTGCATCTAGTCAAGACTATGGTTTTCCCAGTGCTCATGTATGGATGTGAGAGTTGGACTATGAAGAAAGCTGAGCACAGAAGAATTGATGCTTTTGAACTGTGGTGTTGGAGAAGACTCTTGAGAGTCCCTTGGACTGCAAGGAGATCAAACCAGTCCATCCTAAAGGAAATCAGTCCTGAATATTCATTGGAAGGACTGATGCTAAAGCTGAAACTCCAATACTTTGGCCACCTGATGCGAAGAGCTGACTCATTGGAAAAGACTCTAATGCTGGGAAAGATTGAGGGCAGGAGGAGAAGGGGACAAAAGAGGATGAGATGGTTGGATGGCATCACCGACTTGATGGACATGGGTTTGGGTGGACTCCGGGAGTTGGTGATGGAGAGGGAGGCCTGGTGTGCTGCAGTTCATGGGATCACAAAGAGTCAGACATGACTGAGCGACTGAACTGAACTGATTTCACATGACGGTCATTTCCAACAAGGCAATCAAAGCTTTGCTCATGTAAGAGGTGACTCAAAATGTCATGAAGAATAGAAAAGCCAAGTTCAGATGTGACTACTGGGGAGTCAGGCAGGCTCACTCACCCTGCAAATCCCTTGGTTCCATTAGCACTCCAAAGTCAGGAGATTCCAACTGGATTCTCAGAAAAATTAGGAATTGCTCGTATCAGGTACTCTCAAAGCAGTTCTTGAATAATCAAAACCGCTGGTGTTATATCTTTGATTATTAAAGGTATACTCTGCTGAGTACTGTGTAGCAAAATTTCATTTGGTTGTCACTTATAGTTAACTTTTGGATGGTAGATGACAGTTGCACATAAAATGTGATAAAATACGTGGTCCAGAGCTGCCACTCAGAAAATCATCTTAAGTGACTGGATCAGTTCAGTTCAGTCACTCAGTTGTGTCTGACTCCTTGCGACCCCATGAATTACAGCACTCCAGGCCTCTCTGTCCATCACCAACTCCCAGAGTCTACCCAAACCCATGTTCATCGAGTCGGTGATGCCATCCAACCATCTCATCCTCTGTCGTCCCCTTCTCCTCCCGCGCCCAATCCTACCCAGCATTAGGGTCTTTTCCAATGAGTCAACCCTTCGCATGAGGTGGCCAAAGTATTGGAGTTTCAGCTTCAACATCAGACCTTCCAATGAACACCCAGGATTGATCTCTTTTAGGATGGATTGATTGGATCTCCTTGCAGTCCAAGGGACTCTCAAGAGTCTTCTCCAACACCACACTTCAAAAGCATCAATTCTGCGGTGCTCAGCTTTCTTCACCATCCAACTCTCACATCCATACATGACCACTGGAAAAACCATAGCCTCGACTAGATGGACTTTTGTTGGCAAAGTAATGTCTCTGCTTTTAAATATGCTATCTAGGTTGGCCATAACTTTCCTTCCAAGGAGTAAGCGTCTTTTAATTTCATGGCTGCAGTCACCATCAGCAGTGATTCTGGAGCCCAGAAAAATAAAGTCTGACACTGCTTCCACTGTTTCCCCATCTATTTCCCATGGAGTGATGGGACCAGATGCCATGATCTTAGTTTTCTGAACGTTGAGCTTTAAGCCAACTTTTTCACTCTCCTCTTTCACCTTCATCAAGAGGCTCTTTAGTTCTTCTTCACTCTCTGCCATAAGGGTGGTGTCATCCACGTATCTGAGGTTATTGATATTTCTCCTGGCAGTCTTGATTCTAGCTTGTGTTTCTTCCAGCCCAGCGTTTCTCATGATGTACTCTGCATATAAGTTAAATAAGCAGGGTGACAATATACAGCCTTGACGTACTCCTTTTCCTATTTGGAACCAGTCTGTTGTTCCATGTCCAGTTTGAACTGT
Source organism: Giraffa tippelskirchi (assembly GCF_054371585.1). Lineage (NCBI taxonomy): Eukaryota > Metazoa > Chordata > Mammalia > Artiodactyla > Giraffidae > Giraffa > Giraffa tippelskirchi. The sequence goes on along the minus strand of NC_137284.1, from coordinate 44,777,404 downwards.
TGCTTCCTGACCTGCATACAGGTTTCTCAAGAGACACGTCAGATGGTCTGGTATTCCCGTCTCTTTCAGAATTTTCCACAGTTTGTTGTGACCCACACAGTCAAAGGCTTTGGCATAGTCAATAAAGCAGAAATAGATGTTTTTCTGGAACTCTCTTGCTTTTTCGATGATCCAGCGGATATTGGCAATTTGATCTCTGGTTCCTCTGCCTTTTCTAAAACCAGCTTGAACATCTGGAAGTTCATGGTTCACGTATTGCTGAAGCCTGGCTTGGAGAATTTTGAGCATTACTTTACTAGCATGTGAGATGAGTGCAATTGTGCGGTAGTTTGAGCATTCTTTGGCATTGCCTTTCTTTGGGATTGGAACGAAGACTGACCTCTTTCAGTCCTGTGGCCACTGCTGAGTTTTCCAGATTTGCTGGCATATCGAGTGCAGCACTTTCACAGCATCACCTTTGAGGATTTGAAATAGCTCAACTGGAATTCCATCACCTCCACTAGCTTTGTTCATAGTGATGCTTTCTAAGGCCCACTTGACTTCACATTCCAGGATGTCTGGCTTTAGGTGAGTGATCACACCATCGTGATTATCTGGGTCGTGAAGATCTTTTTTGTACAGTTCTTCTGTGTATTCTTGCAACCTCTTAATATCTTCTGCTTCTGTTAGGTCCATACCATTTCTGTCCTTTATCGAGCCTATCTTTGCATGCACTGTTCCTTTGGTATCTCTAATTTTCTTGAAGAGATCTCTAGTCTTTCCCAATCTATTGTTTTCCTCTATTCCTTTGCACTGATCACTGAGGAAGGCTTTCTTATCTCTCCTTGCTATTCTTTGGAACTCTGCATTCAGATGGGAATATCTTTCCTTTTCTCCTTTGCTTTTCGCTTCTCTTCTCTTCCTCGCTATCTGTAAGGCCTCCTCAGACAGCCATTTTGCTTTTTTGCATTTCTTTTCCATGGGGATTTTCTTGATCCCTGTCTCCTGTACAATGTCACGAACCTCTGTCTGTAGTTTATCAGGCACTCTGTCTATCAGGTCGCTCATACCAAATGGAGACTTGGCCAGTTCCTTACCTGCCTCCCTCCCTTACCCCCTCCACCAGCAGAATCAGTCACTCCATCTACTAGATTTCCAAAATCAATTTTCTGTATCACTAATAAACCACTCAAGGCTTCCCAGATCCATGGAGTGGCACAGGGTCAGACATGACTTGGCAACTAAACAGCAGCAGCAATGAAGCACTCACGTGCTATACATCAATTATCCCTTTTAATGTATCTATTCAAGGTCCTAGGACACGTAGTAGTCACTTCTGTATCAAAAAGAGAATAGGTCTTCAACAATGTTTACTAAATGAATGACACCAAAATAGCCTCTGTAAGTATGCCTGCACTAAAGATGAGCAGTCACACAAAGTGGCACGGAATTGCAGAAGAGTAGAGAAAGGGGAAATTCTGAGAAACCCTTCAGTCCACCTTGGCTTTTAAGCAAGACCTTACAAAAAGACCAAAAACTGCATTCCTTTATACAGTATGTTTGTCTTGTTGATCAAAGGCTTCTGACCAACTTAAACTGTGTCACCTTGATAATTGCTAGATGATGTCATATCATGAAGTCTTGGAGACAGACCTGGGTCAAGGTCTGACTCTGTCAGGAACCAGCTGTGTGACCTCACACCAATGATTAAACTTCTCAAGAGCCTCGGCTTCCTCCTTCGTAAAGTCGAGCTGAGTATGGCACCTACTTCACAGGGGAGGTAAGCATGAAATGTATGTGGCAGAGTTGCACCGACTTTAGTTTCTATTTGTACCAAGTCTAAAATGGTATGTCCCCAACCAAGAGCTCTGCACTAGGCACCTGCTGGTGGTATTTTAAAATGCCTAGATATTAACCTTGATTTGAATCCTTTTACTAAAAACAACCCTCCGGGGGTACTTCCCTGGTGGTCCAGTGGCTAAGAATCCACCTGCCAACGCAGGGGACATGGGTTCCATCCCTAAGTCTGGGAACACCCCACATGCCTTGAGGCACTAAGCCTGTGCGCCACAACCACGGAAGCCCGAACATCTGGAGCCCGTACTCTGCCGAAAGAGAGGCCATTGCGAGAAGTCTGCGCCCCGCGACAGAGCAGCCCTGCTGCCTGGAGAAGAGCCTAGGCAGCAACAAAGACCCAGCACCACTCAAATAAATAAACAAAATTTTAAAAAATACTTTAAAAAATAATCCTCCTGAGAGAGTTTCACTTATCAAAAAAAAAAAATAATAATCTGCTCAGGCCTCAATTAAGTGCCAGGCAGCAGGGAGACAGCTATGGTCACTTCTCTGATGGAGTAAAAAGACTAACAGGGGATAGAAACCAAACCCACCACGATGGAGAAGTGTGATTAAGTGTGTCACTGGACACAAATCAAGTTCAAAAGGAAAGGGAATCCCAGGGACCTAAGGAAACAGCGGAGATGCAGACTGGGCTACAGAATAATTCCAGAAACTCTAGACAAATGCAAGAGAAGTCCATCACCAAAGTCAGGTTCAGTCAGTTCTAATGAGGAGGATGAACCTAGAGACTATTATACAGCATGAAGTAAGTCAGAAAGAGGAAAACAAATATTATATATTAACGCATATACATGGAATCTAGAAAGATGGTGCTGATGAACCTATTTGCAGGGCAACATGGAGACGCAGATGTGGAGAACATACTTGTGGAGATAGTGGGGGCGGGAGAGGGTGGAGGGAACAGCAGCGTGGGAACATGTACATCGCCACACGTAAAACAGCCAGCGCAGGGAGCTCAAATCTGGTGCTCTGTGACCACCTAGAGGGGTGGGGTGGGGTGGGAGGTGGGAGGGAGGTGCAAGAGGGGGGGACAGATGTACACCTGTGGCTGATTCATGCTGACCACGGTAGAAACCGACACTCTATCATAAAGCAACTATCCTCCAATTAAAAATAAGTAAATTAAAAAAAAAAAAAAACACTTTCCGCAAGTAAAGAGGCCAAACAGAGGCCGTCTTGTGGCATGTATTTAAGTAATCCCAGGGAAGGGGTGGAGGATGAAGTGCGCATGTGCGAATCACCTGATGATTATCACCTACCACTATGAATGCTCTGCAAATATTAGCACTTCCTAGCTCTGGAGTGTTGCCTTCAGCCTCTCTGGCTCTCTCCAAGAGCCCAGAAGGTCTTCTTCAAACTCTGGTCTCGGAAAGTAAAACTTAACCCCCACCCTCTTTTCCTAAAGCAGTTTGCAAACGTAATACCTTTGGGCTAGATGCTGCCCTCTTTCGTTCCTTACACTCAACAAGGGATTGGCAAGTGTCTGCTGTGTGCCTGTCCCAACTCTAGACAGAGGAGCACCTGCATGAGCAGAGCAGAGGCCCTGCACTCGTGGGCACAGCCTAGGGGCCTCTGACACGTGGCCATGGAGTATGAGAGATATGGCCCGGGAATTCTGTGCAAGGGAAAACGGCACACATGGGGATGCGGTGGACTCCCAACTCCAGCAGGTGTCAGAGAAGTTCCCACAGAGGAAGAGCGTGTGATCTCGGCTCACAGGGTGAATAAGATCTCTAGGCAAGAGAGGGGTTATGGAAGTAGAGATTTTCCAAGAGGCAGCAGGAAGTCTTGCCCTGGTAACAGAGGCCACCTGGGTTAGAAGTGGGGTGGGAGGGGGCAGGGGTGCAGTGGGGAGGCAGCCTGGGGTGAGCAGATGGTGAAGGTCCATGATGTTACACTCATGCAACAAATGTTCACTGACCACTCTGTGCCAGACACTGGGCACAGAATCAGGAGCAAAATCTCGATTCAACTGGAATATTCTCTAAGAGGTTACATATGCTGTAAGATCCATTGTCTTTTAATACATATCCGCTCAGTGGGTTGGGCTGGCAGAGTAATCCTAATCCAAGCCTTCACCCAATACTCTGCACAATAGATTTAATCGATCCACAGTTCCTCCCCCTGCCCCAATTTTTGCACTGAAAATTGTCACTGCTCATCTTTTGGATGGATCCACAGCAGAGCAAATGCAGGTCTAAGGAAGATTTTACAGATTACCAAAATGAAGAGCTAAAACTTGGAATTGTCTCTTCAACTCTGATTTAAACCAGCTGATGTGGATTCAAATAGCTAAGGGCTAATGACCAAAATCATCTCCATCCCATGTGGCTCACACAACAAAGAACTCTATTAAACTGGCCTATCAAGGGCCTGAAAAAATAGCATACTGCGTACATAGCTTTATTACTCTCTAAAGACCGTCCTGTGAATGTTATGTCTCAGAAGTCACTGGAGTTGGTTGGATGACCTCTCCAACATGAAGCTGGATCCCATTTACCAGCTGCAAGGAGATTATTCCCAGTGATGACTAATGAGAAGAGAGTGTGTGTTAGCCATTGACTCAAAATGTGAACTTCTCTGCTCTGAGAAGTTTTAGGTGTCTGAAGAAAAGACTTTCAAGGATGACGGGTGGTTTACTTTCTGCTTCTTTCCTGTGTGTGGGCAAATTGCAAACAATGTGCTTCTAAGTTACTTTAGGAGAAACAGTGGAAAACAATGACAATCGATATTTATCTCCAATTGTTTTGAGTCAAATCAGCCAGTCAACATTTACTGAAGATTCCATTGTGTTCAAATTGTTGCAACTGTCCAGTGCCCTCCCCAGAAACAGGCATTCAGGAAAAGATACACGCTGAGCCCAGAGACTTGTCACTGACTACTTATGCAATCTCTGATAACTCACCCCTGCTAATCAGACTTGGCCATCTCATCTGTTCACAAAGAAGGATGTCTTTTGCCCTGCCTACCTCACCAGGTTACTGTGAGGAGCAAACGAGATGAGTTTACAAAAGCACTTCGGAAAGTAGATTTGCTAGACAAATACAATGATCCATCATTTAACAGAAGATACTTTCCTATCTTCGAGGAGGTTATAGACCAGCAAGGAAGAAAAAAGCAAACTAGACTGCAAACTAGACTGTAGATTTCTAGTAACCTGAGCACTTAAAAAAAGTAAAAGAAAAACAACATTAAATTTAATCTCCCAGAGCAGTTTTTAGGCTGCCCCTAAATGATGCTCAGTGGTCTCCTGATTTGTGCTTATAATTTATGTTTTAGGATTATTAATGTGTTAGGATTATTTGGCCCTCTGGCCCATTCTTGGGTAGATTTGGGAACCTGAAATACAGTGTTTCATTAAGGTAGCAATTGTAATTTCCACAGGTTTTGTTTAGGTTCCCACAGTAGAAGTCTATATGCCAGAGCTGCATCAACTTTGTTTATGTTTGTATGAAATTTTCCTTGCTAAAATGGTATGTCCCCAACCAAAAGTTCTGCACTTGGTGCCTGTGGTGGCATTTAAAATGCACAGATATTAACTTTGATTTAAATGCACAGATACTAACCCAGGACAGCTTCACATGGGTATGTCCTGACATCACCAGAGGTAACATAAGGGATGGTGGGAAGGAGGTCCTGTAGTAGGACTGCCTGACTTTAAATCTCAATTACTTATTATGGAAAATATTGGGCAAATCACCCACATTCTGTAATCCCAAGTTTCCTCATCTGTGAAACAATTATGACTATAGAACCTCTTATTTTGCAGGATTACTGGGGTGAAAAATCAAGAAAATGTAGAAACAGTGTCCACCACAGTGCCTGGCACACTAATGTTTATTAATGATCATGATGATGGCAACCAGAGGGTAGACACAGTAAACTCAGAACATGCAGCAGACACACGCAAGGGGCACCCTAAAGTCTCTCACACACTGGGGATGCTAGCCATAAAAACACTTTTCACTAAGTGCCAACTATGGGTCAAATGCATTATCTCTAATTAGGTGATACTAACCACATTTTTACCAAAAATGCAAGTCATCATCAGAGAACTTATACAATTTGCATGAGATTGTAGAGTTACTAATTGACAGAATGAAGACTTCCCTGCAGGTCTGAGAGGCTCCTGCAGATTCCAGGAGGCCATTCTCCCAGTCCATTGCTGACTCTAGCTAAGTCTCTGAAACTCCTGGACTTCATATATGGTCAGTTCCCAGGGGCACCAAGAGAATGAAGTTTGAAGGATCTACATATAGTTCCATTCCTGCCATTATCCTTCAGCATGTCTGTAAATACTTTTTGCTTCCTTCTCTGTCTCCTTTTTTATATGCATTGAGGTACAACTACTCCATGTTTACATCATAGCAGGCCTGTGAATTCAATGAAGATTCCTTTTTCATAGCCCCTTGGCCATATGAACTCAAAGTCTTCCTGGGGACACATAGGAAACTAACAAGCATGGTAAGTAGCATAATAAATATGATCACATATGTCATGTGATTACATGAGAGAGAAAAGTTCTCCCTCTGGGTTGAGCCTTAGAAATGATAGCCATGTCTGTCCTTGAGGGTGGAAGTTCAGTTCAACCAGAGTGAAAGGAGCATTAGCATATTCAAGAACACCAGGCAGAGGAAGGTGTCTGAGGAAATAACAGAAGATTGGGCCAAAGCTTACTTAAGTTACCTGAACTCCACGTGGAGTTCAGTTTGGACCAGGGGAGCTCTTAGGGTTTGAGATGGGAGGCTACACACCATCAGTAAAGTGCCAGAGTAATATCTGCAGCTCAGAGGAAGGCTAGAAGTCAAATGACAGCAGCTCAGGGTGTAAATAGGAAATTGTCCACCTCCTGGGTGGTCTAGTTCAAGGAGACCCCCAGAGATCACAGAAGAAATGACTTAGCCAGAGAAGAAATACTGGAGTTCAAACCAGGACTGGAAGGGCATGTAACCAGGAGATTGATGCAGACAGGGATGAGCCCTCCATCCAAGGTCAAAACCATCCACAAGAAATGTCTAGAGATGTCTAGAGATCAAAGCAGAAACATTTCACCTTGGAGAATGACAAGTCCTCTGAAATTCACTGAAGTTTGAGGGAGAGAAGAATCTCTCTATCTTTTGCAAAAGTTAAAGAAAACAAGGCCAAACAAAACAAAATCTCTGTAATTCCCCTTATTTTCACCCATGACTTTTATTTAACCTCATTTGTTTTCGCCAGCAGTAAAATCCAGAGAACATCTTGACGGTGACTGCCTCAGGGAGAAGGGAACCAGCATTTGTTCAGTATCTACCGTGTGCCAAGAATTTTAAATGTTTTATTTCATTTAGTTCTTGCAGATCACCCAGTGATGCTTGGAAAACTTAAATGACTTACCCAATGTCACAAAGCTCTGACTTACCGCTGCTTCTGCAGAACTGGTACCAGACTGGGATGGCAGGACTACGTAGTAGCAACTGTTGTGGCAGGATGGAGAGGGGAGCTCTCAGTGTGAGTTCCAAAAAACAGGAAGTCATCTTATCAACCCTACTTTTCTCCAAAGTGCCAATCACAATGCTCTGCACGCCATCATCATCACTGTCGTAACAGCAGTAAAACTAAAGCTAATATCGATTAGCATATCTGCTGTTGAAAAGTAAAGTGCTAGTCGCTCAGTCGTGTCCCACTCTTTATGACCCCAAGGACTGTAGCCCACCATGCTCTCCTGTCCATGGAATTCTCCAGGCAAAAATACTGGAGTGGGTTGCCATTCCCTTCTTTAGGGGATCTTCCCAATTCAGGGTTCAAACCTGGGTCTCATGGATTGCAGACAGATTGTTTACCATCTGGGCCACCAGGGAAGCCCATGTTTTAGATCCTTTGCATACTATCTCTCATCCTGAATCCAATTTTGCTCTTTTAAGTATTATGAGCTCCATTTTAGAGACGTGGAAACCAAAGCTTAGAGAGGTTGAAAGCATTTGCCCAAAGACTGGGAAAGACTGAAGGCAGAAGGAGAAGGGGATAGCAGAGAATGAGATGGTTGGATGGCATCATTGACTCAACGGACATGAGTTTGAGCAAATTCTGGGAGATAGTGGAGACAGAGGAATCTGGCGTGCTGCAGTCCATGGGGTTGCAATGAGTCAGACACAACTTAAGAGACTGAACAAAAATAACAGAAGCACAAAGGGCTGGAAAATTGCATCAGCTGAGATCCACAGCCCTGCATTACTGCTGAAGAGCACCGTGGGTACCACTTCCACATGCTGGTGCATCAAGCTTCTCTGCAGCACAGACTATGCAGGAGACATTGTACCAGGTGCCAAAGCCAGGAAAGAAGTGTTTGGCTCACATGTTCAAATGTTCACCTTCATGGGGTCTACTTCTTAGAAACACTCATCGAGGGGAAACGAGACCAGGTCTGTGAAGTCCTGAGGCTAGGTTTGATTATCCGCCTGTGTTATCACTACAGAGTACTAACCGCATGCACATCTTAAGAACTGTGATGATATTCACAGGCTGTCTGGCAGGAAGAAGTATTTATTCTCAGGAACAAAATGAATTTACAATCCAACCCTCAATGTGAATTACTGCTGGAAAAAAGGAACTTAACACAACGCTACTTCTCTCAGAAATGCTACAACAGTGCCAAAGAGATCAGGATTTCTTACATGTGAGGCACAATTCTAGGCCTCTGTATTTTTGCAAATGCCACATTTGTTGTCAGGAATGCTCCCTCCTTCCTCTATCTGCCTGGACAAATTATTTGTTATTTTTTAAATTCCAGTTCTGGTGTCGCTGCCTCCAGGAAGCCTTCCCTGACTCCTCCAGCTTGAGTAAGGTTTCTCAACCTTGGCACTATTAACATTTGAGGCTTTGTAATTCTTTGTTGTGAGAAATAGGGCTGTCCTGCACATTGCAGGATGTTTGGCAGTCTCCCTAGTTACTAACCATTTAGATGTCAATAGTACCTGACCAGCTGCAACATAATAGATGTCTCCAGATATAGGCAAATGTTGGGCTGGGGTAAATGTTGGGCTAGTTCAGAACCACTGAGCTAGAGTAATTGGGTGTTAGGTCTATACCTTGGTCATACTGGCTGAGCCCTGGATCTAAGCAAATGATTGAATCATTGAAGTCCCTTCTAGTTCCATGTTTCTATGCTAGCCGAAGGTTGAGATTTAAAAAGAAGAATTTTCCAAGTGGTCCACTCTGCAAACTCAAGATCCTTGCCTATGTTTGAGGACAAGAGAATGGTGAATTCAAGCTTGGACCTCGGACCTTGTTCTAAATTTACTTATCCTAAAAGTGGAACTAATTTTTGCTTCCTCCTAAGTTTTTTGGGTTAAGTAAAATACTCACATAAAGCTGCCTAGCAAGATCATATCTCCCTGTGCCCCAGAAGGTTAGGAATGGGTTGATGTGTGACAAAATGCTTTATAAATCGAAAGTGCTAAACACTTGTGAAGTGTTACTATCTGATTTTTAAAAATCAGCAGTGAAATTTGAGCTTTCTTTTTCAATGTAGCATTCAAACGAATTTTTTAAACTCCCTGTCCTACAAATTAGCAATAATAATGACCTCCTTTCACACACATGGTCTCTTTTGATGGCCTCTTTGCTCAGGATGGCATTGTCTGCAAAGTGAGGAGATGACCTTAAAGAACTAAAGAAACACCCCATGTTCTCAGAGTTGGAAAGCGAACACTCAAATCCAGTTTGTGACCTCTTTCCAGTGAGCACTGAAGTAATATTTTAAATAAAGAACAAAGAGCCATTCAGCCCAGTCTTTCTGAAATTTGAATTACATCCCTATATGCAAAACTAGGTAGATAGCAGAGACCATTAGCACTGATTATGTCAATGGCTATCATCATTAGTTGCACATAAGCCAGCATTAAAGATTTGCAGACATAAAAAAGAGCTATTTCTTTTGTCAAAAGCAATTATAATTAATTCTCACAATATGTATATGTTCAACCTAAATCAGATGAAGGAATAAACCAAGGGGAGAGATGGGCTCCTGCCATAACAACATGCAAAAACTCTTAATTAAACCCAGACATTCAAAAGTATTTTCAGAAGAAAGGTTAATGAGATAGGGTAGGGAGGGAAACATCTCCAGAGAACCTTGCAGACTCTAGTTTTCCAGGCCAGCTCTTTTGTTGCTCTCAGGGTAAGTAAAAAAAAATAAAAATCTACAAAATGCATTTCGCTTTTTGGAATCAAGACTGGAACTAAGCTCTTCTCCAGCACACTGCAAAGAGTACTATGTTGTGATGTGTTCTCCAGCACTCTGACCAGCCCTGGTGAAGAGGAGCCGAATTCCAGACACACAGCACTGCATCTCAGAGAGAGGACAATATAGTCTGGTTTAGAGCAGTAAAGTCCTATTAACATCTGGTGGATGCTACAGCTTTGGGAATACATTAGGAAAAAGGAAAGTACTAAGGAGCAAAGACGCTCAAGTGTTTGACCTCATACAATCATTCAAGACTCCCTCTCCTCTCTGTTCCACAGCAACAACAAATTATAGACGATGGTACAGAGTTCACTGGAACCCATGATCAAGAACAAACCTAACAGATTCTCCATGTGATCTCAACACAACCCAGTGGGTGAAGCATGGGGCTCACGGGCCAGTGCAATGAGAGACTGAAATATAGAGGAAACTGCATTCCACCCAAGTGGAGAGAACACACATGGATCTGGGAACAGTCCCCCTGGGTCGGGGTTCCGGACCTGTTACTGTATTGCTTGACTGTCCACATCATGCCATGTACTGCAGGGAGCACAGGGGCTGAAATGAGAAGTAAGAATGGTCATGTTTCCTATTCTCTTGCAGCTTACAATCTAGAAGGGAAGACAGACGTGAGCATTAACAAATGGAAAATTTCAAGCAGTGAAGTGAAGTATGGTCCATGTGAGATCACAGCAGTCCCAGCACAGAAAGCAGCAGAGCCACTGACTAAGAGCAGGCCAAGTACCATTTAACTCACTTGATTTTTCTAGCCTGATGGAGTGACCCCATGTCACCATCGCCCCCTCTTTAATGAGGATGATGATGTGTTCCTAATTTGATGATGTAACCGATCCTCAGGGCTTCCCCGGTGGCTCAGCAGTAAAGAATCTGCCTCCAATGCAGGAGTTTCAGGAGACGCAGGTTCCATCTCTGGGCCAGAAAGATCCCCTGGAAGAGGGCATGGCAGCCCAGTCTAGTGTTCTTGCCTGGAAAATCCTATGGAGAGAGGAGCCTGGTGGGCTACGGTCCATAAGGTCACACAGAGTCAGACACGACTGAAGCAACTTAGCACCCACACACACATGCAACTGATCCTCATTGCTTTAGTGTTGAAGAAATGGAGACACAGAAAGGGTAACACCTTTATTCAAGGTTCGTGCCACAGATTGTAAATGGTGAGGCTGAGATTAAAACCTGGACAGATGGATTGCAGAGCCCATACTTCTAACCTCCAAGGTGGTGTATAACAAGGGCTCCTCATCCGGGCTGAGGGAAGCGAAAGCTCTGCTGAGGAGGTGACCTTTGAGCTGGAAGGTGAGTATGGGTTCATCTAAAGAGAGATCAGAAGTTAATCCAGGGGAGGGGGTCGCTCTAGGCAGAGGAGAGAAATGGGGCAGGGGGTGCTTAAGTTGCTGCAGCAGCAGAACATGTGAGACAAGCCGGGACTGGAACCTTTGCTCCAATGCTCATACCTGGACAAACGTCTCCTGGAGCAACAGAATAGGAAGAAAGTATACGAGACTAAAAATAACTGGCACTGGGCGCTTATTATGGTCAAGATACAAAAAGATGAAAGACCCAACTGCCACTTCTGAGATGACGGCACAAAAGCAGGGTCCTGGGCAGGGGGACTGTGCCCAGCACCAATAAGGCCGCCCTCCACCCGAGCTGGGGGTCAGCCCCCGCCCTCACCCTGGGAAGGAACCAGCTCACTACCGCCCAGCCTGCCAACTAACAGGGGACCTGTTACTCGTTTTCATCCCCTTGTGCTGCAGCACAAGTGCCAGTAAAGCAGAATCTGCATCCAGAAGCAGTGGCAAGTTGCTGAAAAGCTGCTGTGTGTGTGTGTGTGTGTGTGTGTGTGTGTGTGCTTAGTCGCTCAGTCATGTCTAAGTCTTTGCAACCCTGTGGACTGTATTCCATGGAATTCTCCAGGCCAGAATACTGGAGTAGGTAGCCTTTCCCTTCTGAAGGGTATCTTCCCAACCCAGGGATCAAACCCAGGTCTCCTGCATTGCAGGCGGATTCTTTACCAGCTGAGCCACAAGGGAAGCCCAAGAATACTGGAGTGGGTAACCTATCTCTTCTTCAGTGGATCTCCCCGACCCAGGAATTAAACCAGGATCTACTGCATTGCAGACAGAGTCTTTGCCAACTGAGCTCTCAGGGAAGCCATAAGAACTTTCTATAATGTACCATAATCATGGGGGTGACATTCATTGCCTTTGCCAGATGCTATTGGTTAGATGCAAGTCATGGATCCCTTGCACAGATCCCTTGCACACACCAAGGCACGAGTACCGGGAGGCAGAAGCTGTGGGGCACCACCTCAGACCCTGTCCACCATAGACCCCATTCTCTGTATTGTAAGATGTCTCCCAGACAGCAATGATGCGCTCTCCGAGTTAAGAAGTGCTACTCCAGAGTATGGATTTTAGAGACATTTAGAAGTTTCAATCAAAAGAGCTAGGAGCTGCAGCAGCTCTACAGATTATTTATTTAGCACTGTGGTCATAAGCATGAGCTTTGGAGCCATCAAGATATAGGTTCAAGTCTCTGCCACTTCCTGAATTATGTGACCTTAGGCAAGTTACTTAACTTCAAGTAGCTTCAGCTTCTTTTTTCTTTCTTCATCTTGTATTATGGCATTCCCAAGGAATCTGCTTCTGAGAATTTAGGGCTGTGGTGAGAGAGAACTGGTCATCAGTGTAAAGTATGTCTGGATGTCTGACATAGAGACACACTCAACAAACACAGGCTGCTATTTAAAATAACTGTGGGATTCACCTTCCTCTGTAAAAATGAGATTAGACCACATAATATATGTCTCCTGGTTCTAGAATTCAAGTATTATAGATGAAAGATCTCGCTTTACAGAAGGGTGTTTTTTTTTTTCCTCTGCTTTCTATAATGGTAATAGCACCACCCAAACTATGAGTTTTTAATCTCCTATGTTACTGGAATGAAGCCCTACCAGCCTCCTTTTGTTTGCTAGAAACTATTTTTTGTGTAGCCCTGCCGAATGCTTTGTCTACCCTCCAGGGACCCAGTTCCTATACTTGCCTCCTTTGAAAGAGATAATTTGAAACAGATTAAAACAAGTCATACAAACACTCTCAAGGAAGTACCTAAACAATTACTAAGTGAGAATTCCGTTCCATGGGAACTTGTGCTTTGGGCACTTATCAGAAAACATTGTAATTACAGACTTACTTTTCTGTCTCCCTTTCTTGACTAAAAACTCCTTGGAAGTAGATACCACATTGCACTGTCCTGGAAAAGGGGGAGGAGAAGCTTCTCTTGGAAAAAGGTGATGACTTTTCTGACTGTCTTTCTCTCTCTTCTGTTCTCTTGTGTCCTCTCTGTCTTCCCCAATCAAAGTTACACTTCCCAGTAACTGGGAAAAACTTTGCACTTAAGAGAATGCCTGCCAATATGGGTCAGAAGGGAGCCAGACACTGGGGTAAGAGCTTGGTAGAATATAAAGGAAAACTTAACTTCAACCCCCCCTTTAGTTCTCTGTGCCCATAAAGGTAAAGATTAGAGTTCATCTTTGTGCAAAGAAAGCTATTTAGTTAGGAAAACCACTCGAATGGGCTTTTAACGTTGCCAAGGTAAAACAAAGACTCAGAGGAGAGAGATGAGGATGCCTAGAGGAGACAAAAGCAAAGTTCTGGATGACACCAATCATACAGCTCTCAGTGTAGAGTTCTGGGTAATGTTCTTCAGGAAGGCAAAGAGGAAAGACAGAATCCCTGGGATTTTTAAATTATACATGATTATAGTATCCGGCACAAAGACAGTACTTAAAAATGCTTAAACTAAAGAATGAATAAATGAATGAAATCTAATCCTATATTTTTCCCCTGTACTTTGTAATTTGACCTCTCTTTATTGACTACTAAAATATGAAACGGACATGGCCCCAGTAAATAGCAGACAAAAATGTAAAAGAAGCACCAAAAACTGCCCATCTGAAACAAGCACCGCCATCTGCCTAGGTTGGAAAGTATAATTTAGTAAAGAAACAAGCAGAACACGTAGTTCAGAGAATGTTAATCCACAGTCAATAAAGTAACTAACCAATCCGTAGTAACAACCCCCCAAAGGACAATTCTGGAGTGTTTTATTCTGAGAGCAAATTAAAGCAAAACAAAGATGAGTCTACCAAAAAAACAGCAGACTCTCCTCTATTTCTCATATGAGTCCTTAGAGGGATTCATGGAAATTATCTGTATATTTCCATATCTCCTACCTGCAGTGTACAGTGTCAACCCAAAATCTCCTTTGTTCAAGTGCAGCTACACTGCATGAAATCTGAGCTCAGGGCTCTACACTATTTTTTAGATGTAAAATATGTTCAGAATTAACTATTTACAAGCAGTATTGATCTAGGAACAGAGTCAGAGTTTTGATTAGGTTGCAATGAGCCAGTTACCCAATCAGAAGTCCTTTCATCAAATCATTAATGATTATTTTTAAAACAGTAGAACTCCAAGGGTACATAAAAGCTGGTATTTTATTCTTTGCACCTGAGAACGGATTCTATGCTTTTCTGGTGCTTCAGTGGCTGGGAAGCATTCCCACAGGACCTGTGGTTGTTTAGCACATGTGACCTTGTGTGCTTGTGTTGGGGCCAGGGCAGGATGAGCACAAGTGTTTACATTCATCATATATACATGACCATAGAATTAGCTTTTCAGACACTAATTTGGGGTTTGGGGCCCTTCATTTATATGCAATCTATTGGATTTGGTGCTCTCATTAAGATGATTAAAATAAGCCAGTCTATCAATATGTGGTCCAATTATTTCAACTGTCCAAACACAGGTTTAGTCTGGTCCTTTTCTGTTGCAAGAGAAACATGACATAAGAGATCACTTTTCTGGACTTTTCTAGGACACCTGGGTCACTCCAAGCTCCCTTATGTCTTCCAATATGAAATCAGGGTAGAGAAGAGATGAACAACCTATATTTCAGTCTTCAGTGTATGTTTACTATAAGTGACAAATCCACTAGCATTTCCAGAGAACATACAAATGATCTAACGGTAGGATTCCAAGCAGTTAAAATGGCATATTTTCATTACATTATTGGCTTCTATGATGCCAGGGAGCTTCTCTTTAATTTGATGTATTGTTCTATTTTCAGTCAATTGCAATTAAACATGACTTGTTTTTCCCTTAGACAAACCTATCTACAGGCTTAATTCTGTATTACTTACTTCTGTGTTTTTTAATCTGTGAATCTTGTTTTCCAAAAACTGTACACTGAGTGAACTGCACACTGAGGCTGTATAAACACACACATGAACACTCCCCTCAGTCAGTTTCATCACACACATTTTCAAAGGCACTTCTCAAAAATTACTCGTGCAATTAACTTCTTTATGAACAAATAAATTCTCTTCACCTACAGATGAGCTACAGTTACAATCTAGCAACCGGGTGTCGGATTTCAGAATATTATTAATGGTGGTTATTAGCTGAAGATACAAAGGAGAGGTGAACATATAGAGTGGATTTACAGTTACTGTCTGCAGAGAGATGGTAAGAATCACCCAGTGCCTCTAATCTAATTTACATACAATAGACTAGGTTTTAGATTAAATGATTTTTTTCCCTGTGGTTCAGTAATTTACATATGATAAAACTGATGCATCGTCATTATCAACTTCAACATTTTAAATCTTTGTTTTTCTTTCCTTGAAGATGCCTAAGGAAGGCAATATTTCATTGTTCTAATTTTCATCTTCTCCCTTTCCCAGGTAGATCATCTTGAGTGTCACTCTATACCTGTATCTACCCACGCAGTACAGAGGAATCCTTATCAACAACAGTATTTAAGTACTATCTTCCCGAGGTTTCTTTCTTTCTGATAATAGTCAACACTGGTGAAAATTCTAAAATGTGTAAAATTTGCCCAACCTCAGAGTCTACCTTATGGTAACAGTTGTTATATAAGAAAGTAACAAAATATGTTATAAAAGAGTAACAAAACTGGACCACTGGACAAGGGAATGGCAAACCACTTCATTATTCTTGCCTTGAGAACCCCATGAACAGTATAAAAAGGCAAAAAGATAGGACACGGAAAGATGAACTCCACAGGTCAGTAGGTACCCAGTATGCCACTGGAGATCAGTGGAGAAATAACTCCAGAAAGAATGAAAAGACGGAGCCAAAGCAAAAACAACGCCCAGTTGTGGATGTGACGGGTGATGGAAGTAAACTCCGATGCTGTGAAGAGCAATATTGCATAGGAACCTGGAATGTTAGGTCCATGAATCAAGGTAAACTGGAAGTGGTCAAACAGGAGATGGTAACAGTGAACATTGGTATTTTAAGAATCACTGAACTAAAATGGACTGAAATGGGCGAATTTAACTCAGAGGACCATTATATCTAATGCTGTGGGCAAGAATCCCTTAGAAGAAATGCAGTAGCCATCATAGTCAACAAAAGAGTTCAAAATGCAGTACTTGGGTGCAGTCTCAAAAATGACAGAATGATCTCTGTTCGTTTCCAAGGCAAACCATTTATATCACAGTAATCCAAGTCTTTACCCCGACCAGTAACGCTGAAGAAGCTGAACTTGAACAGTTCTATGAAGACCTACAAGACCTTTAGAACTAATACCCAAAAGAGATGTCCTTTTCACTATAGGGGACTGGAATGCAAAAGTAGGAAGTCAGAAAACACCTGGAGTAACAGGCAAATTTGGCCTTGGAGTACAGAATGAAGCAGGGCAAAGGCTTATAGAGTTCTACCAAGAGAACGCACTGGTCATAGCAAACACTCTCTTCCAACAACACAAAAGAAGACTCTACACATGGACATCACCAGATGGCCAACACCAAAATCAGATTGATTATATTCTTTGCAGCCAAAGATGGAGAAGCTCTACACAGTGAGCAAAAAAAAAGATCAGGAGCTGACTGTGGCTCTGATCATGAACTCCTTATTGCCAAATTCAGACTTAAATTGAAGAAAGTAGGGAAAACCATTAGACCATCCAGGTATGACCTAATTCAAATCCCTTTTGATTATACAATGGAAGTGACAATAGATTCAAGGGACTATATCTGATAGAGTGCTTGAAGAACAGTGGACAGAGGTTTGTGACATTGTACAGGAGGCAGGGATCAAGACCATCCCCAACAAAAAGAAATGCAAAAGGGCAAAATGACTGTCTGAGGAGGCCTTACAAATAGCTGAGAAAAGAAGAGAAGCAAAAGGCAAAGGAGGAAAGGAAAAATATAACCACTTGAATGCAGAGTTCCAAAGACTAGCAAGGAGAGATAAGAAAGCCTTCCTCAACTATAAGCAAGGTGAAAAGACAGCCTTCAGAATGGGAGAAAATAATAGCAAACGAAGCATCAGACAAACAATTAATCTCAAAAATATACAAGCAACTCCTGCAGCTGAATTCCAGAAAAATAAACGACCCAATCAAAAAATGGGCCAAAGAACTAAACAGACATTTCTCCAAAGAAGACATACAGATGGCTAACAAACACATGAAAAGATGCTCAACATCACTCATTATTAGAGAAATGCAAATCAAAACCACAATGAGGTACCATTTCACACCAGTCAGAATGGCTGCTATCCAAAAGTCTACAAGCAATAAATGCTGGAGAGGGTGTGGAGAAAAGGGAACCCTCTTACACTGTTGCTGGGAATGCAAACTAGTATAGCCACTATGGAGAACAGTGTGGAGATTCCTTAAAAAACTGGGAATAGAACTGCCATATGACCCAGCAATCCCATTGCTGGGCATACACACTGAGGAAACCAGAATTGAAAGAGACGCGTGTACCCCAATGTTCATCGCAGCACTGTTTACAATAGCCAGGACACGGAAGCAACCTAGATGTCCATCAGCAGATGAATGGATAAGGAAGCGGTGGTACATATACACAATGGAATATTACTCAGCCATTAAAAAGAATGCATTTGAATCAGTTCTATTGAGATGGATGAAACTGGAGCCCATTACACAGAGGGAAGTAAGCCAGAAAGAAAAACACCAATACAGTATACTAAAGCATATATATGGAATTTGAAAGATGGTAACGATAACCCTATATGCGAGACAGACTAAGAGACACAGATGCATAGAACAGTCTTATGGACTCTGAGGGAGAAGGTGAGGGTGGGACGCTCTGAGAGAATAGCATTGAAACATGTATATTATCATATATGAAACAGAACACCATTCCAGATCCGATGCATGAGACAAATACTCACGGCTGGGGCAATGGGATGACCCAGAGGGATGGGATGGGGAGGGAAGTGGGAGGGGGGTTCAGGATGGGGAACACATGTAAACCCATGGCTGATTCATGTCAATGTATGGCAAAAACCACTACAATATTGTAAAGTAATTAGCCTCCAATTAAAATAAATAAATTTATTAAAAAAAAAAAAAGAAAGCCTTCCTCAGTGATCAGTGCAAAGAAATAGAGGAAAACAATAGAATGGGAAAAACTAGAGACTAGAGATCTCTTCAAGAAAATTAGAGATACCAAAGGAACATTTCATACAAAGATGGGGTCAATAAAGGACAGAAATGGTATGGCCCTAAGCCTTTGACTATGTGGGTCACAAAATCTGTGGAAAATTCAAGAGATGGAAATACCAGACCACTGTACCTGCCTCCTGAGAAATCTGTATGCTGGTCAAGAAGCAACAGTTAGAACTGGACATGGAACAACAGACTGGTTCCACATTGGGTAAGGATTAGATCAAGGCTGTATATGATCACCATGCTTATTTAACTCATATGCAGAGTACATTATGAGAAATTCTGGGCTGGATGAAGCACAAGCTGGAATCAAGACTGCCGGGAGAAATATCAATAATCTCATATATGAAGAGGACACCACCCCTATGCTGCTGCTGCTGCTAAGTCGCGTCAGTCGTGTCCGACTCTGTGCGACCCCATAGACGGCAGCCCATCAGGCTCCTCCATCCCTGGGAGGCAGAAAGCAAACAACTAAAGAGCCTCCTGATGAAAGTGAAAGAGGAGCATTAAAAAGCTGGCTTAAAACTCAGCGTCAGAAATCTAAGATCATGGTATCCGGTCCCATCATTTCATGGCAAATAGATGGGGAATTAAAGGAAACAGTGAGAGACTTTATTTTCTTGGGCTCCAAAATCACTGCAGATGTTGACTGCAGCCATGAAATTAAAAGACACTTGCTCCTTGGAAGAAAAGCTACGACCAACCTAGACAGCATATTAAAAAGCAGAGACACTACTTTGCCAACAAAGTCCATCTAGTCAAAGCTATGGTTTTTCCAGTAGTCATGTATGGATGTGAGAGCTGGACTATAAAGAAAGGTGAGCACCAAAGAATTGATGCTTTTGAACTGTGGTGTTAGAGAAGACCCTTGAGAGTCCCTCACACTGCAAGGAGATCCAACCTGTCCATCCTAAAGGAAATCAGTCCTTAATATTCATTGGAAGGACTGATGCTGAAGCTGGAGCTCCAATACTTTGGCCCCCTGATGCTAAGAACTGACTCCTTGGAAAAGACCCTGATGCTGGGAAAGACTGAGGGTAGGAGGAGAAGGGGATGACAGAGGATGAGATGGTTATATGGCATCACTGAGTCGATGGACATGAGTTTGGGTAAACTCTGGGAGTTGGTGATGGACAGGAAAGCTTGGCGTTCTGCAGTCCATGGGTTCACAAAGAGTCAGACATGATTGAGTGACTGAACTGAACTGAAATAAAATATAAAAGAAAAACAACAGAAAATAAAACTGCTAATGTGGGGAAATATCACAGTGGAACTTGGAATGTAACAAATATTTGTTTTTATAACTTAGGTAGCATAGACAGAGGGCCAAAGTTGGGTTCTATGCCAAGAAGGCAGACCTTGAGACAGAAGGTGATCTTTTAGAAAATTTGTACAATGGTCACATTGAGAAAGCAAAGCAATGACAGCTCTTGACCACCTATTCTATCCCACATGGTATTCTTAGGATCCTTGACACTGACATACCACCCTTATCTTAGTGTTAACAGTAATAAAAACTACCTAAACTGGGCAGGCTAGTTGGGAATTACATCATGGCTATATGCAACTGCAATTTGATTTCTGTAAGTAAGTGGGGAAGTCAATTAATACTCTTGAAATTCAGTTACTTTATTGTTGTAAGACATTGACAGATGAATGTAGGCAGTATTTACAGAATGGGGTTTCCCTGGTAGCTCAGATGGTAAAGAATCTACCTGCAATGCGGGAGACCACGGTTCAGTCTTTGGGTCGGGAAGGTATCCTGGAGAAGGGAATGGCTACCCATTCCAGTATTCTTGCCTGGAGAATCCCATGGACAGAGAAGCCTGGTGAGCTACAGCCCATGGGGCTCTTCTCTGTGTCAGATACTATGCAAGAGTCTAGGTTACCCAGCCCTTTGTATTAGATGATGGGCACAGTGACAGAAAAGGCTATATTTCGCACAGGTCATTGTAACCTCTAAGGGTGTGATATGCTTCGCAGTTCTTGACGTAGAAGAGGTGCTTAATACACTTGGATGGAAGAAAGGAAGCAAAAAATGGTAGAGGAAGATAGAGGTGACAATAAAAGAGAAATGGGATAGGATTCATACCTGCATAGTCTCACGGTCTGAGAGCCACATAAATAAATATTAGAAAACAACTCTGTTTAAAAATAACAAAAGAAAATAAAAGACGGGGGAAAGTGTTTGATAAGTGAAGTGGGGAAAGCTTAAGAAAGAAATTGGGTTATGATGGACATGCAGAAAATTTCCAGAAAAATGTACTCCTCCCACAGATGCCCAGAGGTCGTTCAAACACGGCTACTTGTACTCCGTAGTTCACACAGCTTGTCTAAGCATCAGCACAGGCTGGTGGTTATTTTTGCAATAGGAGTTTTACCGAATGACACAGCAACGTCTCCCAGTTTGTTTACTTGGCTGCTCCCAGTACCTGGTTGTGCCAATGTAACTCAAAGCACCAAAGAGCATCTATGACTCTTTCCGTATTGTTCATACAGTAACTTTTCTTTCCTCTCTCCCCGCCCTGATTTATGATGACAGCTGCTCTTTGTGACTGCTTCTGAGATTGCTGGTCAGCCGAAATCTGTTGGCTGACAGCAAAGGCATTATAAATCCAGCAAACCTAAAGGGATTGCTCCCTCTCTTTCTCTGGGACCTAGGGAGGCTGCGCTTTCTACCAGGAATGCGGTCTCAGCAATGAGGCCAATATGGAGCTGGGGAAGGGTCAGGAACAAAAAAGGAGGGACGGACTGGATGCCCAGCCCTGTCTCCAGATGTGAGGGTGGAAGCAAAGGTCTTGAAGGGTTTTGTACAAGGCTGGCAGCACAGCAAGGTGGAGAAGAAGCTCAGGCTGAGATACAAGAATGCAACTGGATGAAGCAACTCAAGTATTGCTGCAGACCTGGCAGTGGGGTCAGAGGACAGTGACGGGCTGTAAAATCAGGGAGAGCAGGGTTTAAGTCCCGAGGCTGTTTCTTGTTTGCTAAATGGCTTCAGGGGAGTTTTTAAAATTCTTTAAAACTTAGCTATAAAATGGGGAAACATAAAGGAACCTCCCCACCACAGCTGTTCTAAGGATCAGAAGGGAACGCTGCACATTGTCAGCAGAAGACCTGGTGCACAGGAGAGACCACCAAGTTACCAGCAGCGACTGCTGCTATGATTAAACCTGTGATCCCCACTGCAAGCATTTTAATTCACAGAGATGCTCTGTGGGATCTACCCATTGGGAAGTGGAAAAGACTACCCATTGTAATAATGTTGGAAATGATGAAAAATGGAACACGATCCAAATGTTCACTAGCAGAAGCAGGGTTTATGGTGTAGTACATCCTTACTATATTAAAACGAATGAGATCTACCTATGTACGCTGACATAGCAGGTGCCCAAATGGATAATTCAGTAAAAAAAAAAAAAAGAGAGAGAGAGACGAAGCTCAACGATACATATGCAATATAGCATTGGCCCATTTCCCTAAGTTAAATCCATTTTAAAATATCTGAAAAGTATAAGCATCAAGTTATTAGAAATGGTTATATCTGTGGAGTGAAGGAGTGAAATTAAAGGAGGCTTTAATTTTCTAAAGTATACTTGGCATATTTGTGTGTTTTAACAAAAATGTATGCATTGTGTAAAGATAATTTTTTACTATTATTTTTTAAGGAGCAGATATTGAGATGGCTGACCTTTTTCTTAATAGCCTTATTCTCAATAGTCTGCTTGCTACCTGGTGTCCCTGTGGGCACTGAATCACATGTCTGATGTTTTTCTACTTTCTGTTCTGCAATTTAAAGCCACTAATATCTGATATCTCACAAAGGAGAGAAATCAAAAGAAACAGTAACTAACAGTATGAGAGCTACAAGCATGAAACATTTGTATTTTAGATGTTGACTTAATTAATTTCACTAGTCAATTTGCTTCTTAAAATCCTGAGAAATGATCAGAACCAATTCAATATTACTCTGTAGTCTTCCTTGCATGATACTAAAGGAACAAATCTAAGCCTACCTTCAATTAAATAGATTCTTCAAAATAGGAATATAAACAGGATTCAAAAGGAAATAAACATGATGAATGCACTAAAATTGGTAATATACTATTCCCTTGAATTTATGTTTCCTCTAACTTCATAGTTCATGCTATGATTGCTTTTTTTCCCCCTAGAGATTTAAGATTTGACTTCTGAAGCAATAATGTAAAAAAAAATATTTTAAAATATCACCAGGATCCCAATATATAATACAAAGAGGTAAATACTCTATACAAACATGGTTTTTCAAACTATATATAATTTTAATATCATCATTGCCCAGAGACTTTTATTAGGATGAGCAAGGGGTAGAAATGGTATGATTCCGAGTTAACTGATTGGAATAATTGAATATTTTCCTGCAATGCATGCTCACATATAGACATCAAGTCAACAAATGCTTAAATGATGCAAAGATCACATTGACCATCCAAGTTTTCCTTCCTCATTACCTGTTTAGGTTCTTTTAAATGAAATCCTCTTACTCATGTTTAAAGAAGAAACTTCTAAGTTTGCAATAATATTTTCTTGCTCATATGAATGAACAAAAGGAACTGGACAACAGTAACAGCAGCTCAGTTGCTTCCCGGAGCTCCATTCAGACAACTTTGTAAGAACTTCCTTTATTTGTAAGAACATCCTTCAACATCTCTTATGGCCTAATCTACAAAGATCATTTCATTCCACGTGATCTATGCATTTCTTTCTTTGGTTATGCACCATTCAATGAAAGGATTTTATTACAGTCACAGTCAGCAACTGGTTGACTCCTCTGGTGCTTATAACAAAGCACTTACATGCACCTACAGTCACAATAAAATGGGCACTGCTTCCATTTACATGATCCTGGAGCCTTTCTGATCTCCCAGGAAAATCCACATATATCATATAATGCTACAGAAAGGGGCATATAGAGGGTTAGGTATCTTTTGCTGGTAATGTTTGAGGACACTGGAAAATCCATTTTGTATAAACTTACCAAGAAAGTAGAACACAAAGTCGGTTGTCCCTCTTGCCTTTCACCCTGTGGGTTGCATTCCAAAAACAGTCCCCAGTGCAGTTTTGGTATAGCGAGTCCTTTGATGCAAATGCTTTCCTTAATTTGATAGTAAAAGCTCCAGTATTAGTTTGCTTCATAGTTCAAGTATGCAGAAGCAGCCAACTCCAAAATACATCAACTCTTTGAACTGACTCCACTTAAAATGTGTTTTCTGGCACTGTTTTAATGGCCGCCTATTCACCATTATTAATGGAAGTGTTCCCATGTTACGGTCATGGGGATGGTGGGACACAGGACATTCAACACGGGATGGATGAGTTCAATTGCAGTTTATTAGTCCCAAATACTCACAGGTCAGGGGAGGGGAATGGGTGTCAGGCAGGACCACACAGGGGCTGTGCTTGGGAACAAAGCGAACAAGCAAGGGCCTGTAGGAGGCAGGCTTTGTAACACCAAGACAACAGTGTGCCCCCGTTTCTTACAGATGATGTGATTGGCTTATTTGAAAAACTGTGCAGGCTGGCAGGAATGAGCGGGAATTGGACCTGGTCCCTTTGATAAAGGGGAGTGTTTGACCAGGGAATCTTATCTTCAGGAGCAGGGTGGGGAGAGGAGCTTGCTGTAGGGCCATTCAAGACATTCCTCAGTAGACCACAGGCTGTTAGCATAATACTGAACCTTAATTTTAGGCCTTACCCCAGAGGCACATAGTAACTACTCATAAATATTTGTTAAATGAGTGAGTGAATGAGTGTTGAAAGTGGGACTTTGGGCAAGACACTTAACATCTTAGCTGCCCTGCAGCCATTTATAAAGTCTATAAAATGGAGATTATAGTATCTTTTCTGTTTATCACAGGAGGTTGTTTGTGGGAATAAAATCATTAACATATGTGGCCAGCATCCCCAAACGTTGAAAAGGCCTGCAAGGTCCTCCACCGATGGCTTGTTCCCCTTCACACCCACCTTCCTCACATTCTAGGCACACTGGGTCAACTTCCATAGATGGCTCCATAGCCATCATGCATTATTAACGAGGAAGGTGAAGACACGATCTTTAACATGCTTTCAAAACACCCCAAATTTCATCTACAACTCAAGCTTAAATTGTCTGTTTCATGTACGTCTCCTGAATATCTGGCAATAGTAAATGTTCAACAAAATAGTAAATTTTCCAAAAAAAAAAAAAGGTGAGCACAATAAATGAATATAATGGTGTACAACTATAAAGCCATACTTAGAAGTTACAAGTTTGACACGGTATTAAAAGGGCAAGATTATTACGACTTTTGTCTCACCCTTCAGTTGTGGGGAGAGTCCCCTTACATGTCCCTCCGCTCCGCCTCCCCACCCCGAGTCTCACAGCTGCGGTGCTGTCTGCCTTGCTGAGTAGGGAGACCTGGTCTGGGCTCGTGGGTCAGTTCACACAAACCTTTCTACCTTCCCCTACCCAAGAGCTGGGCTTCTGCCACAGCAACCACCAACTAGCCATTAAGTAAGAGCAGAATTTTCAGCATTAATAGATGACTGCATTTTTTTTTTTTTACAGTGTAAATGGAACTTGGCACAACCAGAAAAGTCTGGAAGAAACCAGTTCTCCCAAATGTCATAGGTAACAGATTATCATGAAAAATTCTTAATTTTTTAGAGAGTTCTACACAAATTGAATAATTTTACTGGTGGAAAAAGCTGTGGACGGCATCTGACCTCATCATTTGGTTCATAAGATGAAGAAATACGGGCCCAGAAATGACCTGCCCAAATTTACACCAGTAGCCAGCAACTAAACTAGAGTGAAATTCAGGTCTCTAGGCTTATATACTATTTCCTGCATTTTCCACAATGTCCTTTCTGTTTGTGCATGCGCATGTGTGTGTGTTTGAGAGACAATATTGAAGACAGTGGGTTCCCATACTGACATACAAGAAAATAAACAGAAGCAAAGCAACATATTTCTTCCAAGCTCTACTGATGTGAGTTAAAAATATATATGCATGCTTATAAATATCTGCAGGTATTTTTGCCACCATAAGGGGTAAAACCTTTTCCTCAAGGGAAGTTCTACCTCGGAAAGAGAATGAGTGGGAAAGATTTAAAACATACTAATTTTGATTATCAATTAAGCACTGACATACACTGGTTGTCTATAATTAAGCTGAATCATCTAAAATAATCTGATATTATCAGGGTCAACCTGTTCACATGTTACCTACAAGTGGAACTAGAGTATTGAGTTTCTGCCCTCAAGAAGTTTATAACTTCTTGGAAATAAAAGTAAAAGAGCTATAAAAAAGACAAGTAACAACCCAGAGCAGGAGAAGGCTGGGACTAAACTGTGCAACACTGTTATGCAACTGCTGTTTGAGTCTACATTGTAATGGGGTATAAATACAAATTGCTTACTCTTTGAACAACTGTTTTCCACTACCCCTATTAAGTCACCATTTCCTGACTCTTAATGACAGGGTTGACTGAATTCTAGTGACTTTTATCTATTAAACTTGAGCCAGTCCTGTTTCCATTGCTTTCTCAGCATCATCTCAATTAATACTCCCAATATTTTTAAGAATTAGACATTATTATTGACCTTCTTTTCCACTGGAAAAAATCTGAGGTTCAGAGGAGTTGGGAGCTATCCCCATGAGGCATCTGCTGGCCAATGGAAAAGTACGAGACATACATGCTCCCTTCTAAGCAAGGAGTCTGAGATCCATGGTGGAGGCGATCAAAAGAATTCACTAAATGAGCTCAAGGACAATGATGGAAACACTGGAAGAAACAGACAGCAAGCATCACGCTGAAATTAAACCTACAGAATTTGGCATGTGACCCAATAAGGAAGTCTAGGTAGAAATTTTTAAAGAGGAAAAAATGGCTTTCAGGATGTCAAGTTGGGGTGACTTGAGAAACTGATGTAGCATCTGTAGAAACTTGAGAGTCAACTGGTTTGAGAGAGAGCTAAGGTGATGAATGTCCAGCTCATGATATTCTCTGTGACATAAATACTGAAATTAGTGTTTTCCAGGCCTAGGAAAGCATTTTATTTTGAAAATGTTTATCTGGCCTCATATAGCCAGTGCTTAACCAATAGCTAGAGGCCTTAAATAACTTTTCTACAGTGTAATTTTCCCGTCAGAACACTTCAGAGTAGTAAGATACCACGCTAGACTCCTCAGTCAACCAGGCCTACTGGTTTCTACTCTGCAGGCTGTTACCAAGGACAGCATTACTATCAATGAGCCACCTGGCTTCACAGACCCCACGCCAAGCTGCCATTTGGACAGACCTCCCAAAGCATGCTCTTGTAAGTTAACGAAGGTCAAGGCTGATTATGACTTGCATACTCAAGAGCTGTCTAACCGATCTCAAGTTCTCATATGGACATAGAAAATTCAGTGAACCTTGAATGGATTCAACGCTATACATATCCTGGGTGTATGCTCTGGGGCCAGGCACCAGCTGTGTTAAATGTAAGAGCTACAAAGCTGATAACAATTTTCTGCCTTCAAGAAGCTCGTATCCAAGTCTGCACATGGACAACAGAATAAATAAGTACAGTAACACAAATTAAGTGCTAGAGGAGATGTAGATATTGTGAAAGAGTAATTGATTCCAGTGAGATAATAAATAAGGTCAGGGAAAGAACAAGATGGAATATTTAAAGACATGTCTATAAGAACAAGTGCTTAAAAAATGATAGGTATATAAATTACCCAGGAAAGAGGGGAAAGACACACTAAATATGGGAGGGTAGGCTGCATATCTCATTTTGTACCAATTTATTCAATTCCCTGAAGTAAGAGTCTGACAGTTTGTATTTGTAGAATGCTGCATTCACCATATACAAAAAGTATGAGGCCACACACAAAATACACTTCATACCAGAAAACCCCAAACAGTGAAACCTACATTGTCATCTGCTATACAGAACAAGCAATCTCATGTTACCATAGAAATCCCAACTCTTTTCTGTGGGGAAGTATTTTAAATAAAGCTGTCAGACAGTCTCAATTAAAAATAATAAACGAAAGACCAATCATGGTCCCTCTGGATTCACTAAAAAAGTTCATCAATGAACTTTCCATCAGGTATTCAGAAACAAAAATTTTAGCATATGGAGGAATTTTCAACGCAATTAAAGCGCACCATTTACATTTTACATTACTATCTTTGGCTGCTGGCAGTCTGAACAGAATTAAATAACTGGTTACACAAAGTGAGGCTTCACATGATGGCCAAAGGTGATAGGAGAAATAAACAAGCAGTGAAGAAAGCCATAGCAAATTTACTTGATATGGCCAATATTCTACAGCTTTCCAGAACAAAGTTAATTAGTTTTGAGCTCCTCTGTACCACTGTCTTCATCTCCGGTGCAGAATACTCATAATACCTGGTGTCTTTTAGTAAACGTACGTTGCCCTTTTCCATTCATGTCCCCCCCACAAAACTCTTTGGGTGTCCTAGTTTATAAGCTTATGGGCTAAAACTTTTGGGCTTCATGAGAGCAGGAGTTAGCTTCTCCTTCTCACAAAGCTCACTCAGTAATTAACAGATCACCCACTCAATTTGGTTTGATCATTTCAGTGCAATCAATGTCTTTGACGCCACTCCAGGGCTTTCTAGATGTCACTAGTGGTAAAGTACCCACCTGCCAATGCAGGAGATGTACTAGATGTGGGTTTGATCCCTGGATAGGGAAGATGCCCTGGAGGAGCGCATGACAACCCACTCCAGTATTCTTGCCTGGAGAATCCCTTGGACAGAGGACCCTGGCAGGCTACAGTCCCTGGGGTCCCAAAGAGTCAGACTGAAGTGATTTGGCATGCGCGCCACTGCTGCTCAGTCGTTCACTCCGCACTTTCCAGTCTCGATGCCACTGCATCACTCTGCGCATTCTGCATGCTCCTGTGTAGCTAGCATACGGGGCGTGTGCTACTCTGCCGAGAAGTCCCATAAAATTCCAAATTCCTGTTCTGCCTCTGCAATAAGAGACAGAGGAAACAGTAGACTTTGATGTAATTTTATGTCCCCCATGTATTTAGATGGCTTCTACAAATGATTTTGAAATTGGGTTACATAAATGAGAAAGATCCTCACTGGAACACTGCCATTTGATCAACTCTTTGGGTGGACCTGCTCAGGTGGCATCAACAGGAAGACAGTGGCAACTGAGCCAAAGCTGAACCAAAACAAAAGGCTGCCCTCTTGACACGTGTCCTCCGGCCATACTCTCAGGGATGCACAGATACCTCTTTACTTCCCACTCATGCTGTCCTGGAATCCTCTCCCATCCCCTGCACAGGCTGACCCACACCCGTGTACACCCACGGGCCCTAACTCACCTCTCCCACCCCTGCACAGGCTGACCCACACCCGTGTATACCCACGGGCCCTAACTCACTGCTGGCCCATGATGCCTCCATTAGAAATGTGAACCTTGAAAGGGAGTTGATCTCTCACTAGAGTTGTCTCATAAATCACTTAACCTTCTTCCTTTGTTCCACATTAACCTTCGGTCTTTAATTTCTTCCTTTTCACTTGATTTTATGACCTGCTCTCTCAATAAAGCCGTTTTATAAGGATTTGTATGAAGGTGACTCCCTAAAAATAAATTTCAACTTATACATGACTATGATGATTCTAGTCCATAATGGTAGATTTAAAATATCACGCTCCTAACACATACACATAAATAAGTGAATGAAAGATAATCAAGCCTAACGATTTGAAATACTGTCATATATTTCTTATTTTGCTGAAGTACTCTGCTTGTTTCTTCGCTTTGCCTTCCTTTGGTCAATGAGTAAGTGCTGAAAAACGAACAAAGAATTTACTATTTGGTGAAGTTGAGAACTGAAAAATTCCCCCCATAGGAGTGAGAATTGTCAGGCTTGGTCTTTGTGGGGAACACGCAGGCAGCTTTTCACATGTATATGTGGGTTCTTTCTGAACTGTTTCCCCGTCCCCCTGACCCTGGGCTCCCCGCAATGAATAACAGCTCAAGGCAGCATCTCAGGGCACATCCATGGCTATTGTTCATCAGTGACCCATAGACAATAAATAGTCCAGAACAGAATCACCAGTAGAGCGCTACTGGTGCATGGAGTTCTCCGCCAGGAGAGGAGGACATAGTTTGGGAGAGGTCACTAAAAACAGCACAAGGATTGAAAAAAAAAAAGGATGCAGAAAATCTCAGACTCTCCAAAGAGACAGGTGAATTAAGGAAGAGCAGTATCCCAGAACTAAAAGAGTGACAAACTTTCCACATTCAAGGACCATGCCATGAAAATGGTGATATTAAAAAATAGCCTGTAAACAAGACCTACAGTGGTAAGGTCTAACAACAGCCATCCATATCCAGGGGCAGGGGAGGGCGGTATCGAGAATTCCTGAAGATCACTGGACATCTAAGAAAGGCGATACACCCCTGAGGCCTTCCATATATAGGCCATTGAAATGACATTACTGCTTATAATAGAGTCAGTGAGTAAGAAGAGAACACAGAGGCAGCAAAGAACAGGTAGGCATCTTCAATATTTCCCCCACTTCCCGGTTTCTTCTTGTGTCTCCAGCCTCGGAGTAACCTAAAATCAGTCTTCACCTCGACATGACCTAAATGGAAAGAAACACGCTCTGCTTTCCCGTTTCACTTGGTAACTTCAGAGCTCAGCTTTGATTTCTGGTCTCTGTCTCATGTGGCCTTCCCAAGGAGCCCGAGTTTACAGCAGTTGCCACGCTCGAAGCATCCAGCAGGCCCTCTTCCCACTGAGACGCCCGCCCACCCTCTGAGCCCTCGCCTAAGGCCTCTTGTCCTGGCCACATGCTGAACACCTAGAGGGCAGGGATGACATCGAATCCTTCACTCCTGGTTCCCAGCACGCAGAACACACGCTCAGTCTACGGGTTCTGACCAGTTAAGGTGGAATCTGTGCCCACTTCACTACTATCAAATTCTCACTACTCTCAGAACTAGTTAGGCTGTAGGGGCCGTCACAGGAGTTAGCCTATTCTTCATCCATCTTTATATTGCTGTGTGCTGTGCTCAGTCACTTCAGTCATGCTCAACTCTTTGCAACCCTATGGACTGTAGCCCGCCAGGCTCCTCTGTCCATGGGATTCTCCAGGCAAGAACACTGGAGTAGGTTGCCATGTCCTCCTCCAGGGGATCTTCCCAACTCAGGAATTAAATCCATATCTATGGCATCTCCTGCATTGCAGGCAGGTTCTTAATCTTTATATTGGGTTAGCCAAAAACTTCGTTTGGGTTTTTCTATAAATGAATAGATACACCTGAAAGGACTTTTTGGCTCACCCAGTATTTTATGCATGCTCTTTTTAGGGAATGTATTTATATATCTATTATATCTCCTCCTGGCAATATATTTCTGATAAAGAAATGTGTTGTCAGAAGAGAAATTATGATAGCTCATTAGCTGGCTTAGGATCCCCTGTTATACAAAATGTTATACCCTGCACTTGTGGTGGGAAAAATCAGAGGAGTATGCCTCAGGGTAGGATTTATTGGAGATCACTGGGGTAGTCTAGAAGAGCCTTCCATCCCAAAGGGAAAGAAGACCACTCCTTTATCTCCTGACAATCAAACATCATGACCTCTAGTCTGAGTTAACATCACCTAATAACAAGGTACCCATGCGATGTTTGTGATTTGCAGCTCCATAAGCATGCTGGCAGCGAAAGTGTCTTGACAAGAGCCTTAAGTGACAGCAATAGATTTACAAAAAGCCCTATGGATACCTGAGGAGATCGCTCCTTTAACAGTCTTTCTACACAAAAGGCCCATGAAGAGCCCAAATCTTTCTGGGCTAGGACTATAGGAATGGCATATTTTTTTAACCTAAAAAAAATAAAAATGTTCTAAGTTTCTAGCCAGCTCTGATGTTCACACAGTGTCTTCTCTGTGAGAGGATTTGCTGACTCAAGTCCTCCTATCTCTTGTATGAGGCATAAAATACATTCTTCCTGGGACACTCGGGGTTAGGAGTTAGTATGTAACTTTGGGGCAAAACCAATGAAAGCAAATGTCTCACAAGCACTTGGAGAGATTTACCATGTTTTGTCCCAAGTATAAGCCCTATGCAATCTATGTCTGTCTGTACTGATGATTACAATGCAGGAATCAAAGCTGTGCTTGACTAAATATGCTAGTGAAGTTAAACTAAATTATTCCAATACTCGCGGCTTTCTGGGTGGCTCAGCGGTAAAGAATCTGCCTGCAATGCAGGAGACACAGGTTTGATCTCTGGGTCAGGAAGATCCACTGCAGAAGGAAATGGCAGCCTACTCCAGCATTCTTGCCTGGAGAATCCCATGGACAGAGAAGCCAGTCCATGGGGTCACAAAAGAGTAAAACATGACTTAGCAACTAAACAACAACAACAATAATATTCTAATACTATAAATGACAGGACAAAACTTCAAAATAATTGCAATCAACGGAAAAGGGATCCCAGTGGAAAAGGATGAAATACCAGAGAGGGATAGAAGAGGTGAAAATGTAAGACAGTGGCTAACTAACTCCACCTTTCTCTCTCTTTTTTTCTCTTTCCACCCTACTTCCTGAATAGCTGTCTTCACACACACACACACAGACACACACACATGACTGAGATGATTGAGATGATTGCTAATTCCAATTAAGTTAACAAACATTTACTGAACACCTGCTTTATGGTAAGCACTGCATCAACTAAGTCTACAATCATGAAGAACACAGTCTTGGACTCTAAGAAGCTTATCAACCTAATTAGGGAGACAGATACACACACCAAGAGTCTCACACCTGAGGACCGAAGCCTGTAGATGCGGATGTTCGCAGGGACCCAGGAGCACTCAGGAGAGGTGAGGATCAGGGAAGACTGTCCCAGGAATTTCCATCTATGCTAAATCTTAAGGGATAAGTAGGGTTTCCCAAGCAGATAGAGAGTAAAGAAAGTGTCAAACATGCAGAAAGAACAATCTGGAAGTCACCGGTGAATGGAAGAGTGAGCAGCTTCTAAGAAGCATGATCCAGCCTGCAGAGTGACAGCTGAGTAAGAGGGTGGCAGGCAGTCTGGAAGCCGTGACAGTTATGTTACGTTTCCACTGAAGGGTGGATTCAGACTCTGAAAAGGTGTTAGTAGTTCAATTTTTATGCAGAAAATTCAGTTGCAAGGAAGGCTCACAGCATTGTATGTTGTATATGACAGACATTCAAAAACAAGTGTTGACTTGCATTATTAGCTTAGCTGGAGACAATCTGGATGTCTAACCAAGGGCCAGGTAATTTTTTTGTAGATAAAAATTTGTTCCATTGCCTTTGAAAATACCTCTGACTCTTGTCAGAGTCTTCAATCACTTATTGGTTATCACAAGACAGACTAGAGAGTGTGGGTTCAAATCTTCATGATTGGTATAAATAATCTTCAAAATTAAACTACAGAGACTAGATTCCCAAACTGCCATCAGAAATGGAGCTGTTATCACTGTTGGAAAATATAGGGGGAATGGATAACCACCATTCTAATGGTGAACATAAAAATCGTTCATTTATACTTCAGAACACTAAAAAGTGTCGTGGAATAATATATACACTATATATTGCTTATTTAGCTTAAGAGCTAAAACTCTACAGATATAATTAAAATTACACTCCATTTCCCTCCATACATCACTGCTTTTATATCTCATTTTCATGCATGCTTTTTAATATAGTTACTCCATGTGAATATCTCCCAAAATAATATAAATTGATGCTGTGTTTGTTTTAAATATTATTTAAATGATATATGTAAAATGCCAAAAGCTGGCTCTCTTGAATCCTCTTTTTTCTATCAACAGTATGTTTTTGAGATTTATTTGTGCTGATAAATATAGCTTTGCTTTATTCATTTCACATCTATATGGTATTCTACTGTATAAGTACACTGAACTATGTTGATCCATTCTTCCATAAATGGACTTTTTAGATGTTCCCACTTTCTTGCAACCAGAAGCAACACTATATTAAACTTCCGTGCACTTTTAGGAGAGTTTTCTCCAATAATGATAAGTGTCAGTGGATTTTCAATTCTTCTTTACTAAAGATATTGTTGAATTGTTGTCCAAAGTTGTTGAAACAATTTACACCCTCCCCAGCAGTGCATTAGTGTCTCTCTACTTCACAGCCTCAAAATCACTTGGTTAGAGCCAAATTTAATTTTGGCCAAGCTGATAGGTGTGAAATGGTTCTTGCAATTTTAATTTGTTTTCCTGATTACCCGGGATGGTAAGTATCTTTTCATGTTCACTGACCATTTGGCTTATTCTTCTGTATAATGCTTGAGCAACACATTTGACAATTTTTCCATTGGACTATTTTTTTGCAGTTTCTTGTTACATGTTGATACTAATCCTTCATTCAAAAATCTTACAGAAAACAAATTATTATTATGTATGGATTTTAAGGCCTTTAAACATGCTCATATCTTTTAACCCAATAATTACACTTAGTTGCTTAAAAGTAAAAAAGTAATAAAAGTATATTTAAAGATTTAGCCTTTAAAGATGCTCACCAAAACACTGTAATAACAAAACTTACATGCAATATATTTAAGTAATAGCCATAAAAATACAAAATTATCCCATAACAAAAAAGGAATTGGCATATCCATAAAACAGACTACCATACAGACATTAAAACTGACATTTTTAGAAGAATATTTAAGGTGTAGAATAAAGTTAAAATTAAATGGGAGAGCAGGTTGCAAAAATTCTCAAGTAAAAATATGACCATGTGATCACTGCACTGTCTTCTTTTTTCCAAAATTTCTATAAAGGATATAGTAATCAAATAGTTTCTTAAAGTTATGCATATAAATATAATGGAGAGCCTCTTTCAAAACTGGATGATCAGGAGAAAAATTATTGAAAAGCACCAGATTGCAAAGACCACTGGAAACTACAAATAAGACCAGTTGTACATGTATGCAAGACTTCTGTTCCTAAGGCCAGATATTTCAGCCAAACCCACTGAAACTGATCACCTTTGGATTATTGCTGTCTCACCTAATGGAAAATAATAACCTGAGAAATTCTGTGGGTTCCATGTACAGAGGGCTGAGTGTTTCCCAAAAGATTTACAATCTAAGTAAGACAGATGAGACAATTAAGGCAAACAGACAAAGGATGAAAAAGGCAATGTGTACCCCAGTCATGGAGTGGGCATATGGTTTCTATGTCTATGCTTACATCTGAGGACAGTTTAAGGAGAGCCAAGCCAGATTTAAGTAGCAAATACAGCTAGAACTAGGTTTTGAGGGTTATAAGAGGTACACTTCATGCAGCTGATGCTAGAAGTCAACAAACAATACAGGATGAAAAGGCTGACTGTAAAACACCTCAACTGGAAATCAGATGGTGTGAACCACTGACATAACCATCTTTAGTTTATGAAAAACTTGCTTATAATTACCCGGATTTTGAAAGAATCAAAGTCAAATATGGAAAGGGAGCGAGAGAACATCCTTCAGGGTCAGATTCGAATCAGCCGTGGGCACATTTCTCAACCTCTTTAGACTCAACTTACTCATCATAAGAAAGGGAATAACAACACAGTATTAACAATTCATGGCTATTGGACCTTTAGAAATAATGAGAATAAGTATCATAGGCAGCATGTTGGAGGCACTCAAAAAGGGGAATATATGAATCCCAGGAATATAGTGGTTTCTTCTGCAAACGGAATTGGAACATCACTGGATAATATATCCTGGATATTTAACTGCCGCACGATGTAAACTAAGGGCTTTCCTGGCGGCTCAGAGGGTAAAGAATCTGCCTGCAATGCAGGAGCCCTGGGTTTGATTCCAGGGTCAGGAAGATCCCCTGGAGGAGGGCATGGCAACCCACTGTAGTATTCTTGCCTGGAGAATCCCCATGGACAGAGGAGCCTGGTGGGCTACAGTCCATGGGGTCACCAAGAGTCAGACACAACTGAGCAACTAAACACAGCACACCACAGCATGTAAACTAAACAAAATTCTAAAAGCTTTGATTAAAAGCTTACTGGCAACACCGTTTGGCTTCAAGCTTTACTTTTCTATTTAGAGTATATTTATTTTTCATCTTAAATGATCACAAGGTAGAACAATTTAAGATACTTTATAAAAAGGAGTCACCCATGGTCATAGGGAAATCCTAGCTCCCCTGGTTTCTTGTTCGTGTAAAATATACAATTAATATTTTAATCTAGCTCCTAAAATAGTATCCAACCATTTCTCCTTTGTTTTACCAAGAAGAGACAGATGGTGAATCAGCTTATAAATCAGCCCCCAAAATTCTTGAAGGCAAATAAGTGCTTTCTAAATCAAGGTTTTAAAAAGGTCTCGTTTTTATAACAGTTATTACTTTGAAGCAATCTTTCCCTAATTATCTTCATAAACATTAAACAGGGCTAATTTATGAGTTCCTGAACAATTTGGGGGTTTTGAATGAAACAATCAAGATCCCACATGCCCGCCTTTTCTCTTTTAATCATCTCTAACGTATACAATGACCTTGATCAGCCTTATGGTTCATTAAGCTATGACCCTAATAGACAGTGAAACCATGTTGAGAAATTATTATTCAGCATTAAAGGTCAGTACATTTGAAGATGACTTTGGGATGATGAGACACCTTGGTAGTTTGGGTATGGCCTCACATCCAAGAAAAAGAAATGATGAACAAAGAAAAATCATGTATAAAGATTGACACAAGCTTCTAATTCTACCCATACTCTCCGCATGCTGTTTGCCTCTCTGCTGATCTTATCTCCATCTCTCAAAGGGGAAAATGGGGAATTTTGCTATGCCTCTCTTCTGAATATATTGAGAGCTGGTACCTTATAGATGCTGTAAGAAATAGTGTATAGGACAGGAAAACTTTCTAAGGCTTCTACGATCTTTATAAGGCATTAGGACTTTCCTGTGATCCAGTGGCTGAGACTCGGCGCTCCCAAGGCAGGGTGTCTGGGCCAAGGAACGCGGTCCCATGTGTTGCAGCTAAGGACCCCGAGCGCCACCACTAAGACCCAGTGCCGCCAAATAAATACACTCTGTAAAAGTTCAAAAAGCACCAAGGAAG
Organism: Giraffa tippelskirchi; assembly: GCF_054371585.1. Lineage (NCBI taxonomy): Eukaryota > Metazoa > Chordata > Mammalia > Artiodactyla > Giraffidae > Giraffa > Giraffa tippelskirchi. The sequence goes on along the minus strand of NC_137284.1, from coordinate 44,740,680 downwards.
GCCAGCCATACTTTAATCTGGTGCATTTTATTGTGAGAAAACATGTACCATTTTCTAATTAAAGAACAGAAAGTCAAATTTCTATAACAAGGCATGTGGCATAGAGAGTGCTTTATACAGTCACCCCTCTGTTAGTGCAGGGCTACAATCTCTGGTATACCCACAATTCTAAAATCTCAAAATGTTCGAAAACTCTTTTAAACTGCAAATGTTAGCAAACCAGAAATCATTTCATGATTAAACACAATCTGGCCCAATGTGAGGCTATTATATTCAGCCCACCAATGTCACTCTCCGTATTTTTTTGCCACGGAAATATTCAAGTATTTGATTACAAGCTACTACCCTATCCCCAGCAGAAGATGCTATGTAAACATTACAGTACATATCCCCTCTCGTTGCCTTTCAAAAATTATGGGAAATTCTGAATTCTGAAACACACCTGGCTGGCCCCGTGGGTTTGGATATGGGATAATGGACCTGTGTTACCAGTTGTATTTTTCTTTTCTTCTCATAGGGAAGAAGGAAGTTAGCGCTGCAGCCCTAGGATTGGAGAAACAGTGAAACCTCAGCAAATGTTCAAAAACATTTGGTGTACTCGCCTCCATATTAGAGGGCACCATGGTCAGGTCACCCTCAACAACATTCATCATCAAGTCTGAGGTTCATCCGGGGCACAGGATGCAGGCATAGCCTGAAAGAACTGACAATGGGCGACCGAGCAACAAAAGGACCAAACTTGTGACTGCCAAGCCCTGGACACACGTAGACGTGATTAACCAAATTATACAGAGGCCAGGGGGTAAGGCACGGAGGACTGATGAGCAAAGCCATCATGGGTTGGCTTCTTTACACAGAAGAGAAATTGAAGCTGAGATCATGACTCTTCTCATTAACCCAAGGAAGGGAAGGATTAATAGAAAAAGCAAGATAATAACCACAGGGTCCCCAAGGTGTGTGTGAGTCTCTATGTGTACATTCACAGAAGAGAAGAGGAGAGTCATTATACATGTCAAAAGACGTTAGGAAACAAGTCACAGATGTGGCGACGTGCCCATGCCAAGTGGAAGGCATGATGGAGACAAGGTGAGGGATGCTGAGTGCACAAGTGATAGCTTTGAATCACGTTTTCAGAACTGAGAGATAAAATCTAATGAGTCAACATCCAGGAACGATTTTCCTCTTATTTATACATAAGCATATTTCATTTTATTGCATGTTTTACTAATTGATGTTTTCCGGCAACCCTGCTCTGTCAGATGGTATATTTGAGAAATAAAGGATTTTTAAAATGTATTTTTATTTATTTATTTGACCGTGCAAGGTCTTAGCTGTGGCACACAGGATCTTCAGTCTTTAGCTGCACCATGCAAACTCTCAGTTGTGGCGTGTGGGGTCTAGTTCCCTGACCAGGGATCGAACCCAGGCCCCCTGCCTTGGGAGCATTGAGTCTTAGCCACTGCATGACCAGGGAAGTCCCAGAAATAAAATATTATTTAACTGAGATAGGTACATTGTTTCCTAGACATAATGTTATTGCACACTAAATAGACTATGCTCATGTGTGCTCAGTCATGTCTGACTCTTTGTGACCCTATGCACTGTAGCCCGCCAGTCTCCTCTGTCCATGGGATTCTCTAGACAAGGACACTGGAGTGCCGTGCCCTCCTCCAGGGGATCTTCCCGACCCAGGAATCGAACCCATGTCTCCTGCATTGCAGGTAGGTCCTTTACCCACTGAGTCAACTGGGAAGCCCTTAACAGACTGTAGCATAGTAAAAACATAAGTATCATATGCACTGGGACATCAAAAAAATTGTGAGTCACTTTACTGAAGCATTTGTTTTATTGCAGTGGTCTGGACCTGCAGCATCTCTGAGGTATGCCTGTAGACCCCTCGATGTTAGGTTTCTGGTTGATTGTTGTCCATTTTGTGCTCCCACTCTCTGGTTTAACTGTACAGTTGATAATAGTAATAATCACCCTGTATGTCTACTTGCACAGTACTCTGTAATTTAGTAAATATTTCCGAAAAATGATTTTTTGAGACAATGATGTTCCAAGCACAAGTATTATTACCCTTAAAAATGAAACCAAAGTTAAGACAGTCAGAGTTCAAATCACAGTTAGCACTCCTACCTTTGATAAATAAATTAATCTATTAAAGCCTTGGTTTCCTCATCTGGAAGATGAGAACAATAATACCTCTTGTACAGAACAGTTAGCAGACTTCAATGAGGTTATACACATGAAAGTGATTTTCAACATTTACTAACACTAAAGCCCTATAACTGGTGCTTGTATCTGTGGCAACTGCATCTGTGACTTTCTTCGCGTCTTACTCTTAGGAAACATCCCCAGTCCTTTCTCTTTTCTTCACCGAGCCACAATTTAGTTTTGAAGGCAGAGCTTTAAAACAAAGCCAAAATCAGCACTAGGAAGACTCAATTCAATTTTCACTTTAAAAATAATTCTGATAATTACACTGGCTTAATATGAACTTTCTGGCATAAAGCAAACCGTAGTCTAGCAAGACAACATTTAAAATGCAATTCAATTAGCTTGCAATTAGTAGTTTTCACACGTACAGGAAAAAGTAAATTGATTTAGCACCTTTCTCCTGTCCACAGTAATACTGAAGACTTTTTCCCTTGCCGTTATTGTACCCTGGCTGCAAATATTAGTTACCCTAACTGCGTATCACATAAATCAAATAAATGCTTCCTCCTCCCACCCCTACCCCCATAATCATGTCTGCAGCTGCTCCAGCATGCTTTTCAATGGCCATCCACTGGAACTCATTAAGAAAGCATTATGTACAGTAAATTAAAATGCAAGGTCTATGATCTGCAGACAAAAAGATGACAAAGCTTATCAGATGTGTGCTTTAGCCTTCTCATTAGCTCTCAGGGTTTAAATGGCATTGTCTTCTCAAACAGGTCCAAGCACATTTCTATTTCTTATGAGGAGAGTGAAGTCAGACAAGCTTTATGTGCTACAGATATTTCAACATTCCAAAGAAATAACTTTAAACAGAAATTGGAGCCTGAGATTAAGGATTTGAATAGTCTGAGAAATATTTAGAAGTACTTATTTGCTTATTCAGGGCTTCATTGAATGGCTCAGCAGTAAAGAATCTGCCTGCAACACAGGAGATGCAGTTTCAATCCCTGGGCCGGGAAGATCCGCTGGAAGAGGGCGTGGCAACCCACTCCAGTGTTCTTGCCTGGAGAATCCCACGGACAGAGGAGCCTGGTGGGCTACAGTCCGTGAGGTTGCAAAAGAGTCAGACACGATTTAGTGACTAAACAACATAGAAACTTGTATACATTTGTTAGGCACCTTTTAAGTACTGGCACAAATGTTTGCTCTTCTGTGAAGCTTCCCCAAATACCCATGAAAAATAAAGTTTTCACACTACAGAGCTTCAGAAGCACATCAAATCACCCTCTGTCCTCGCCCCCCCACCCAGCCCCCAGGGTCTCTCCATAGCCCAAGGGGCCTTGTGGATCTGGGTGCTTAGTTAGCACAGTTCTCAGCAGACACCAGTGTGTGCCTGTGAAAGGAAAAAATAAAGGGCATAAAAGATGCCAAATGGACAACAGATTTGGTTGTAGGGAAATTGTATCTCTTTCTGAGACAAAACAGAGCATAACGTGTTGGAAGTTTTGCTGGCCAGGGAATAAAGCGAGCAATCTTTTAACCTAATATATCTTATTGGAATTTCAATTTCTAAAACAATTCTCCCCACTTCCACCTTTATTGAGATACAACTGGAATATGATAAAAGTAGATTTAAGGTATACAACCTGCTGATTTGACATATTTATATTGTGAAATGATTACCACAATAGGGTTAGTTAACAAATCCATTACTATCACCTCACATAGTTCTGTCTTTTGTGTGTGTATGTATGTGTGATTGGTTCACCAACTGGTGAACTGACTAAGAAAGGAGTACAACAGGGCTGTCTGCTGCCACCTTGTTTGTTTAACCTATATGCTGAGCACATCATGAGAAATGCTGGGCTGCATGAGTTACAAGCTGGAATCAAGATAGGCAGGAGAAACATCAACAACCTCAGAAACGCAGATGACACCATTCTAATGGCAGAAAGCAAAGAGGAACTAAAGAGCCTCTTAATGAGGGTGAAGGAGGAGAGTGAAAGAGCCGGCTTAAGACTAAATATTAAAAAAAACTAATATCATGGCATCTGGCCCCATTACTTCATGGCAAATAGAAGGGGAAAAGGTGTAGTAGTGACAGATTTCCTCTAATTGGGCTCTAAAATTACTGTGGATGGTGGCTACAGCCATGAAATCAGAAGACAATTTCTTCTTGGCAGGAAAACTATGACAAACCTAGACAGTGTGTTGAAAAGCAGAGACATTACTCTGCTGACAAAGTATAGTCAAGTATAGTATGAATTATATAAAGTATATATATATATATAAAGTTATATATAGTATAAAGTATATCAAGTATAGTCAAGTCAAAGTATAGTCAAGGCTATGGTCTTCCCAGTGGTCATGTATGGTTGTGAGAGCTGAACTGTAAAGAAGGCGGAACACCAAAGAATTGATGCCTTTGGACTGTGGTGTTGGAGAAGACTGCTGAGAGTCCCTTGGACAGCAAGGAGATCAATCCATTCAATCTTATGGGAAATCAACTCTGAATACTCATTGTAACAACTGATGCTAAAGCTGAAAATCCAGTATTTTGGTCTATGTGAACAGCTGACTCGTTGGAAAAGTCCCTGATGCTGGGAAAAATTGAGGGCAGGAGAAGAGAGCATTAGAGGATGAGAAGGCTGGATGGCATCACTGATGCAATGGATATGAACTTGAGCAAAATTTGGGAAATAGTGAGGGACAGGGAGGTCTGGCATGCTGCAGTCCACGGGATCACAAAGAGGTGGACATGACTGGGAGACTGAACAACAACATGTATGTGTGTACACACACATACAAAAAAACTTTGAAAAAGCTAGCTTAAAACAACATTTAAAAGATGATGGCATCAGGTCCCATCACTTCATGGCAAATAGAATGGGAAACAATGGAACAGTGGAACAACGGAAACAGTGACAGATTTTATTCTGGGGGGCTCCAAAATCACTGTAGATGGTGACTGCAGCCATGAAATCAAAAGATGCTTGCTCCTTGGAAGAAAAGCTATGGCAAACCTACACAGCACATTAAAAAGCAGAGACATTACTTTGCCGACAAAAGTCCATATAGCCAAAGCTATGGTTTTTCCAGTAGTCATGTGTGGATGTGAGAGAGTTGGACCATTAAGAAGGCTGAGTGCTGAAGAACCGATGCTTTTATACTGTGATCCTGGAGAAGACTCTCCAACAGTCCCTTGGACTGCAAGGAGATCAAACCAGTCCATCCTAAAGGAAATCAACCCTGAATATCCATCGGAAGGACTGATGCTGAAGCTGAAGCTCCAGTATTTTGGCCACTTGATGGGAAGAGCTGACTCGTTAGAAAAGACCCTGATGCTGGGAAAGATTGAAGGCAGGAGGAGAAGGGGATGACAGAGGATGAGATGATTGGATGGCATCACCGACTCAATGGACATGAGTTTGAGCAAGCTCTGCGAGATGGTGAAGGACACGGAAGCCTGTCATGCTGCAGTCCATGGGGTCTCAAAAAGTCTTTCACGACTGAGAGATCACTGAACAATGATGATGTATGTGTATGTGTAGTTAGAGCTTTTAAGATCATCTTAGCAATTTGCAAGTACACCTCACAGCACTGTCAGCTGTAATCACTGATGCTGGTCCCTCTTACCCAAGCCCAACGCTTGACTGTTTCTGGAGACAGATATTATTGTTGGGGCCTGCCGGGGGCTTACTATTGTTGCTGTTCAGTCACTAAGTCATGTCTGACTCTTTGCAACTCCAGGAAATGCAGCACACAAGGCTTCCCTGTCCTTCACTGTTGCCCAGAGTTTACTCAAACTCATGTCCATTGTGTTAGTCATGCCATCCAACCATCTGGTCTTCTGTCATTTCCTTCTCCTCCTGCCTTCAATCTTTCCCAGCATCAGCGTTTCTACATTTTCTTTGCCCATCATTCTTTACCTGTTGCTGACAGACACTTAAGTTGTTTCTACATCTTGGCTATAAAACACAATTCTTCATGAAAAGCATTCACAAAGAAGAGTCAGTCACTGCAGCATCAGGACGTTCAAACTTGAAAGCTAATTAATAATTTAGATTTGGAACTCTCCGGCATGAACAAAGGGATTATTCTGGGTCAAACATGCACAAAGCATCCTAGATTTCCTCTGAGAATAAAGAGGGAGAAGGCTGCACTTTTAGGAACTTCTCAACATGGTCCTCTACGCTTCCCTGGGTTCTCTCTTCCTCTTGCTGTTTGTTCATCTGCTTTGCCTTCCTCTGCCATTTCTAAACATAGAAGGATGATGAATCTGCCTTAATATCCCAGATAAAATGTTAAAGCTAAGCTGAGCGGGCATTTGCTTTATAAGCCAAGGGAAAGAGAATGAAAAAGAAAATGTATGCAATGTAAAAATACTCATGAAATTGGGAGTATGGGATTCTTGTCCTAAGGCTCTCAGTGGATACAGCTAAGAGTTTTCCTGAGTCCCAAACCTTTTTTTGGCAGACTGCTACCCTCAGTGCCAAAGGGAGTATATCAAGGGCTTCCTGGTTTTATTCTCAGCCAGGTTAATCTGTGGCTACCAGCAGGTATTCCTGAGCACTAAGGATTAGTTATGTCACAATGCTTAATGAGCTCCGAGTAGATACAAGAAATATCAGTGAACAATTAAGTCACATTCCTTGTCCTTGTGGAGTTTCTGGACTAGGTACATGAAAAAGTACCTCCCACACTGTCATGAGGAGCAGGGGGCGACAGAGGATGAGACAGTTGAATGGCATCACCGACTCAATGGACATGAGTTTGAGCAAAAAGCTCCGGGAAACTGTGAAGGACAGGGAAGCCTGGCATGCTGCAGTCCACAGGGTGGCAAAGAGCTGGACACGACTTGGTGACTGAACAAGGCTGTGACGAGTGCCATGATGCGGAGCTGTGGGCGCCTCAAGAGGAGGGCGCCTGCGTCTCAGAGGAGGGGACCTTATACCGCGGTGCTCCCTTACCTAGACTTCTGAACTGAACCCTCAAAGGCCTTGCTCATCTGGCCTGTCCCTCAGACTCCAGGGCCTTCTCAGGTCTCTGAAAAGACCACCTTCTGTTTCCCCTTAAAGCTAGCTCTTCAGCCACCAGCGCCCTGGGTCGGGGTCCCCTCCCCACTCGGTCACCCCCTCCTCAGGCCTTGATCTGAATGCCAGCCCCCTCGCCCCACGTGGCATTTCCAACTCTGCTCCAAAAGACATTCTGTATCCTCACAAACCCTGTTCTTTTTCACACCACAATGCTCATTTTTTTAAAACAATGCTTTGCATTTTGTAAAAACAAATTATGAATGTGTTTACTCTAATTTTTATAAATGTGTTTGCTCTAATTTTTATAAATGTGTTTACTTGATTTTATAAATGTGTTTAATCTGATTTTGTCTATCATTACTTCCAGACCATTAACTCTATGGACGTGAGGACTACACTCTGATTCGGTTACTATCTCACAACCAGGCCCACTGGAGAGGGAGGAGATATGGCAGGCAGCCAGGCCAGCACCAGGGAGGCTCCCATGTCTGTGCTCTTGTCTTCTAGGAAGATGCAAAGGACCCTCCAAGGGACCAGGATTAGGGTGAGACCAGCAAGGGACCTGTCCCAGTTATAAAACTTACGAGGGTGCCCAAAAAACCACCATAATCTAGACAGACACTGTCCTAAGGCAGCGTTTTTAATGATAAACAAAGTATCAAAATTTGAAATAAAGACAAGATTGGTATTATGGATTGCTCCTTCAATAACAGGCTGCAGTATGGTGAGGCAGGGCACAGCGCTTGAAACATTTTTCTAGTCCTTACAGCTCAGGACAAAAAGAACCTGCTATTTGGTTTCTGGGTAACTTCACAAGTGTATCTGCAGGGCAGCGGTGACAGCTTCTCAGGAGGGGCATTCCCTCCCTTATTCACAGAGAAACACCCTAAATCATAAAGTTTCCCACGATGCATCTATGGGTGCGTACATGCTAAGGTGCTTCAGTTGTATCTGACTCTTTGCAACCCCATGGACTGTGGCCCACCAGGCTCCTCTGTCCATGGAATTCCCCAGGCAAGAACACTGGAGAGGGTAGCCATTTCCTTCTGTAGGGGATCTGCCCCACTCAGGGATCGAACCCAAGTTTCTTACATCTCCTGCATTGGCAAGTGGATTCCTCACCACTAGCGTCAGCCAGGAAGCCCTATGTATCTATAATATAATGCTTTACCTTTACCACATCCATAACATGTATCTAATGAGAGGAGAAATACTGGATGCACGTGTCCTGTGTGTGAATGAGCATGTTTCTTCAGGGTGTAAAGGTCACTGCCTCACAGTGTGATTCTACGTTTCATCTATTTGTCTTACTAGCAATGGTTCCTTTGGACTGGTAGCAAGCACACTCTGTATCATGGGACCCTAAACACAGACAGATATACTTTCTAATACTGCTTTCAGACAGTTTTCAATTTCACATGAGTGCTCTCTCGCCTACTAAAAGATCACTGTTAAAAAAGTGAGATCCAAACCCACAAACACAGATAAGGCAGAAGAACTCCCAGCCCATTCATTTGTGTGATTCTGACAGCTGCGTAATTAGTCCAGCCCTGCCGCCTGCCTGTGGGTCAGAGTCGGGCCCCTGCTGAACAGGACAGTGAACAGATCAGTGCTGTGATTCAGCAGAGACCTGATTTCCTGAATGGCACCTCCCTCTGAAACACATCACTCATTCACTAGAAAATAAAAACACATCAACAAGCTGCCAGGAACAGACAAGAGCTTAGTTATCTATTCTCTTTTTAATGTGTGGATTCAATGTTTATGCTTCCATTTCTCGAACCTCTGAAAGAGATTCAAAATCCATTTCCCAGGACTCACTTTACAGAGCACTGCTAAAATTAAGCTGTGCCCAAGTATTCAAGACAGGCATCACTGGAGGCAAAACGAAGACAGAGAACAGCTGCTTTTCAAAGTTGGCTGATAAGTAGGTCTCTGCAGCAATAAACCCTGGGCTAAAGACAAAACAAAGCAAAACATATTTTTTCTTTGTTTTGCACTATCATAGCTCTTCTTGTTTAGTATCACACTTTGAAGGAGCTCCAGGCTTGCAGACCAGGCATGCAAAGTTCAAGATCAACCAGCATTTAAAGCAATAGCAAAAACACATCACACCCCGCACCAGCCAGCTTCCCATTCCTGATCCTCTGGACCCCCAGGGAAACGTGGGTTTGATGTCTGGCCAGAGAAACGCATGGTGACATCACAGCCAGTGTTGGCTGTTCCCCCAGTTAAGCAAGTCAGGCACTCGCCCCACCCCCCCTCAAATGAGCAGGAAGACATTGAGACCCCAGCTGCTGGAATTTGAACACGGTTGACCAAAACGATCCATGTAGCACTTTCGGTTCACTCCATCATCAAACACTTCCAAGCCCCTCCTCTATTCCAGGAGCAGACGGGGAAGTTAGAGACCATTTCCAAGAACATGAGGAGCTTATTTAATGGAACCTGACAACAGCCCAGAAGACCGCCACCCATGGTGTCCTGTGGCTGTAACACTGAAGACGACTCAGGCTTAGAGACACACTGCGGTTTCCCCAAGCTGCAGGGCCGGCCAGGGGGAAGCCAGCCCCCAAACCCCCACATGTTCCCTCATTCAATGCTCCTTGTCTCCTCAGCACTACGGGAGCAGCTGTCAGGACCAACTGGAAGAGCCCATGGGCGAGGGGGTGCTCTGAACCCTCCACGTGTGTGAAGTGGTTTCTGAAGCCGCGGGGTCAGCCGGCGGAGCATGCCTCCTGCGGCGCAATCACGCACCAGCGCCACCCCATTCAGGCGTCTGTCCTTGCCCAGCTGCACTCTAACAGGTCTGTGCCCTGCTCCGGGACAGGTGGAGCCACGCCCCAGCAGACCCCCTGCACAGAGGGTCACAGGACTGGAACAGAGGACAGTCTGCATGTCAAGGTTGTCAACCAATGTCATCTCAATATGGGGATTTGTAACCAACTGTCTCAACATATTATGATAAATAGTTGCAAATGCTGCTTCAATTCAAATGAAGCAAGCAGTCATCAAGGGCCTGTGCTTGGCCCCCAGAAGGCAGGCGCAATGCTGGTTGATGAATTTTGCTGAATGAAAGCAACGGGCTAAAGGCCGATGGAATCACAGTGCAAGGACTCCTGTGTCCTCCTCGGCCGGGCTCAGCTGTCCGGCAGCCTGCTCGGGAGCCCAGCCCGTGCAAAGCGGTGCTGCCACTTGTCAGTTCCCCCGGTAGGACATCACACCTTATGAAAGCCCGACCCGGCAAACACCCCTGATAAGGCCAATGAAAACGAGCCGTCTTTCAAAGGACAGTCACAGTGGCCCGCACCACATAGGGTGAGGGACACAAACGAAAAGTCTCTCTGCTGTGGCTGGGAAGGGCAATGGCAGAAAAAAGGGGGGGTGCAGAGGCAGTACTGGGTTTCTCAATTTTCATGGCAAAATACAGAAAACAAGTTCGACTTCACTCATATGAACTTTCTTCCCTACTGAGTAAGTGGTGTAAAAAAAATATACATTACAGGTTCTGGAAATTAAAAAAAAATTATTCCTTTAGAGAAAATCATACAAATGAACTTATTTACAAATCAGAAACAGACTCACAGACTTAGTTGCAGAAGAGAAGGAATAGTTAGGGAGTTTGGGATGGACAGGTACACACTGTTAATATTTAAAATGGATAACCAACAAGGATCTACTGTATAGCACATGGAACTCTTCTCAATATTATGTGGCAGCCTGGATGAGAGGTGAGTCTGGGGGAGAAAGGATGTATGTCTATGTATTGCTGAGTCCCTCTGAGGTGCACCTGAAATTATCACAACCTTGTTATTCAACTATTTGTTGCTGTTTAACTGCTAAGTCATGTCTGACTCTTTTCCAACCCCATGGACTCTAGCCTGCCAGGCTCCTCTGTCCATGGGATTTCCCAGGCAAGAATACTGGAGTTGGGTGCCATTTCCTTCTCCAGGGGATCTTCCTGAACACAGGGATCGAACCCATGTATCCTTCATTGGCAGGCGGACTCTTTAAGGAAGCCCATTAATCAGCTATACTACAATCCAAAATAAAAAGTTAAAAAAAATTTTAAACATAAAGAAACTGATGCCACAGAAACAGAAACAGAAACTATATACACCTACATAGTCAGGGACAAAGTGTAGAAGTAAATGTCAGAACCTGGAAAGAGCAAGGGAAATGCTGCTTCCAAATATAGATTAATGGGCATTGTGGCATCTATTATTTATCAGTTATGCCCTGTATGGTTCTACCCACTGCTTCAAATCCCTACGGCAAAAATACAATAAAATTCCATTAGTTAAAATAGTTAGAACAACCGAACTGTAATACCACAGTCTCGTTATAGCATTGTTTACCATGGAAGAAAAAAATTGGAAACCACCTAACAAAAGGCGGTATTTGGGGGAAAACTAGGGATTTTCTTCTGGTCATAAGTAAGAGGCTTTGGAGAAGAAGGTGATGCTTTTTCTCTTACATATCTCTGTGAGAGGTAGGTAAACTGCTGGCTTAATTCTGACCCAACACTCTAGTAAGATGTTTCAGTTTGTTCATTATAATGTTGTTGTGTAATCACTAAGTCATGCCCGACTCTTTTGTGACCCAATGGACTGTAGTCTGCCCTCTGTCCATGGGACTTTCCAGGCAAGAATACTGGAGTGGGTTGCCATTTCCTGCTCCAGCGGATCTTCCTGCCCCAGGGATCAAACCTGTGTCTCCGGCACTTGCAGGCAGATTCTTTACCACTGAGCCATCTGGGAAGCCCTATTTTAATGCATAATTATATTAAGTAGAGTGTAATTCTGGGAGATCAGACTAATTTGGATGAGGTCTTTTTTTTTTTACATATATTTAAAAATGTAAGAAGAGGTGGCAAGAATACACAGAGCTGTACAAAAAAGATCTTCATGACCCAGATAATCACGATGGTGTGATCACTCACCTAGAGCCAGACATCCTGGAATGTGAAGTCAAGTGGGCCTTAGAAATCATCACTACGAACAAAGCTAGTGGAGGTGATGGAATTCCAGTTGAGCTATTTCAAATCCTCAAAGGTGATGCTGTGAAAGTGCTGCACTCGATATGCCAGCAAATTTGGAAAACTCAGCAGTGGCCACAGGACTGAAAGAGGTCAGTCTTCGTTCCAATCCCAAAGAAAGGCAATGCCAAAGAATGCTCAAACTACCGCACAATTGCACTCATCTCACATGCTAGTAAAGTAATGCTCAAAATTCTCCAAGGCAGGCTTCAGCAATACGTGAACCGTGAACTTCCAGATGTTCAAGCTGGTTTTAGAAAAGGCAGAGGAACCAGAGGTCAAATTGCCAATATCCACTGGATCATTGAAAAAGCAAGAGAGTTCCAGAAAAACATCTATTTCTGCTTTATTGACTATGCCAAAGCCTTTGACTGTGTGGATCACAATAAACTGTGGAAAATTCTGAAAGAGATGGGAATACCAGACCATCTGACCTGTCTCTTGAGAAACCTGTATGCAGGTCAGGAAGCAACAGTTCAAACTGGACATGGAACAACAGACTGGTTCCAAATAGGAAAAGGAGTCCGTCAAGGCTGTATATTGTCACCCTGCTTATTTAACTTATATGTGGAGTACATCATGAGAAACGCTAGGCTGGAAGAAACAGAAGCTGGAATCAAGATTGCCGGGAGAAATATCAATAACCTCAGATATGCGGATGACACCACACTTATGCAGAAAGTGAAGAAGAACTAAAGAGCCTTTTGATGAAGGTGAAAGAGGAGAGTGAAAAAGTTGGCTTAAAGCTCAACGTTCAGACAACTAAGATCATGGCATCTGGTCCCATCACTTCATGGCAAATAGATGGGGAAACAGTGGAAACAGTGTCAGACTTTATTTTTTGGGGCTCCAAAATCACTGCTGATGGTGATTGCAGCCATGAAATTAAAAGATGCTTACTCCTTGGAAGGAAGGTTATGGCCAACCTAGATAGCATATTTAAAAGCAGAGACATTACTTTGCCAACAAAAGTCCGTCTAGTCAAGGCTATGGTTTATCCAGTGGTCATGTATGGTTGTGAGAGTTGGACGGTGAAGAAAGCTGAGCGCCGCAGAATTGATGCTTTTGAAGTGTGGTGTTGGAGAAAACTCTTGAGAGTCCCTTGGACTGCAAGGAGATCCAATCAATCCATCCTAAAAGAGATCAATCCTGGGTGTTCATTGGAAGGTCTGATGTTGAAGCTGAAACTGCAATACTTTGGCCACCTCATGGGAAATGTTGACTCATTGGAAAAGACCCTAATGCTGGGTAGGATTGGGGGCGGAAGGAGAAGGGGATGACAGAGGATGAGATGGTTGGATGGCATCACCGACTCGATGGACATGGTTTTGGGTAGACTCCGGGAGTTGGTGATGGACAGAGAGGCCTGGCGTGCTGCAATTCATGGGGTCACAAAGAGTCGGACATGACTGAGCGACTGAACTGAACTGAAAAATGTAGCTGGCTGCACTGGGTCTTGGCTGCAGCAGCACATGTCAGCTCTCAGTTGACCAGGCAGGATCCAGTTCCCTGACCAGTGACCGAATCTGGGCCTCCTGCATTGGGAGTGAAGAGTCTTAACCACTGGACCCCCAAGGAAACCCTCTAAGTGAGGTCCTTTTGATGATTTTTTTTTAAGGCAAGTGTCGGGAGCTGCGATAGGCATTACTGACAAAATGGAGGCACGGCTCCAACCCCCTCTCCTCATCCCGCAGGCACGGTCCCAGGATGAAGGAGTTAGGTCTTGCGATTCTGACTTGTCCTTTCCTTCCTCAGGTTGAGTTGGCTGGAAAGAATGTTATAATCCATAAAGTTAACTACTGACATTTGTTCAAGGATCTTTACAGAGAATGCTCCAGGATGAGCATATAGGCTGCAGCTTGAGACCATGGGAAACATTGTTATCTGAAACCTGCCTGTAAGGGGAATGTTTATGGCAAAAGAAGTTTGCTGAGTTTAGGGGTTAGGAATAATTAAGAATAGTTAGAAGCTAAAAGTTTAAGGTATGTTGTAGTGTTGGCATATTTTACTATAGCTTATGGAAACTAGGTATTTTAGAGATACTAATAGCTAAAAGCCTTTTTAGGAGATGATGAGCTTACGTTACTAGGGGATAACAGGATTTAGAGAGATAAGAAATAAACTGAGGAATGTGATATACAGCCCAGAGACAAACTTGAGTTACAATGTTATCACAAGGACACTTAAGAGGGAACTCTGAAGGACAACAATGATTTATGGAGACAGTAAATATGGGTGAGGGGAAACTGAAGATGTCATACCTCTGACCTAATGCTTTTGTAAAAGTATAAAAGAAAACCTGATGCTTAAAATAAACATGCAGCCCAGTGCTTTGAGCGAGAGACTGCATCATTTTCATTCGCCGACCCCGTTCATCCCTTCAGGGCGTTTCCCTGGCTGCTGGAGCTGGACTCCGGCAGGCAAGGACACTGATATCCATCTATCAGCCATTCTCTTCCATTTTTCTGAGCAAGCAAGTTGGGCAGGGTCCTCACTGCAAAGGAACTCACATATAGCTACCAGAAGCTCCGCAGAGTAGTTACAACCACACAACCGCACAGCTAGCTTCTCAAAGCTCACAGGTCGAAGCCATACCAGACCATCCATGTGAAGTTCCCATATGAAACACTCTCACATTTCCTCTTGACATATGTGTATTTATATATCATATTTATCACCTACAGTGTCTACTTCAAGGAGGCTTCCCGGATGCCCCCACTCACACAGCTTTTGGACCTTCTCTGACGGCTTGGGGCAGAGGGCCACAGCCTCACAGAGACAAGGGCTCCAGCAACGGGCAACACAGAGAAAGTCTGTGCTGCTAACAGAAGTTCTTCCTAGTCCTCATCTGCAGGATATCCGGTTTAGCTTGCCTTGCCTGTTGCCTATATCATATCCTATACTCCGTCTGCCCTCACTCTTAGATTTGCTTCCTGGAACAGGCTTGCTCTTCTTCCTCCTCTGTCCAGGAAGTGGACGACAGTTCCACCTTGGCCCTTACCTCCTAGCTACAGACCGTGCCTGTCCTCTGTGCTTTAGTCCGAGACAAACATTGGGAAGAGCCGCATGCTCTTTAGGCATAAGACAGTTTCATCATAGTGCTATTTGCCAAGGTGCACGCACAGAAAAAGCACCGAATGCTCAGAAGTGCGGGCTGACTGACGAATTACAGTGCATCCGTACCACAGAATAGTGTGTAGTCATTAAGAATCACTTGTTGTTGAGAAACATTTATTAACAGATAAAAATTTACCCACTAATGATAAAAATAGGTTGTAAACAGGATGGATAGTATGATTCCATTTTTAGAAACCAAGACAAAGACATGAAGAGCTATACATCAAAGTATTACCCACACTTACCTCTGAGTAGTGTGATCATGGATTTCAATGTTCCCCATCACTTTGTTCACTTTGCTTATTATTTTTATAATTTGTTTACTATCTGTGCTTATGGCTTCTACAATAAGAAAAAAAAAGTTTTTGTGTTGTTGTTTGACTTTAACAGTCATTAGAAAAGGGAATGATAAGGAGGTGAAAAAGTTGGAAATTACTGTTCTTGATTACAAATTATACCACATATGTGGTAATGAATCATAGCTTACTTATTCTTTCATATGCTAGGTTCGCATCCCCAGAGAAAGTATAATTTTCACAAGTAATAATAATATTATTTACTCAGGAGTAATAATAATTACTTCTATTTACCAAGAGAAATTGATGCTTTTGAACTGTGATGTTGGAGAAGACTCTTGAGAGTCCCTTGGACTGCAAGGAAATCCAACCAGTCCATCCTAAAGGAGATCAGTCCTGGGTGTTATCACTTATTGAGTATTTACTGGGATAGGAGTTTGTGTTTTACAATGCTAGCTCTAGTATCATTCCATCATGCCGGATAAGTAATTTCAAGATTCCAAACTAAGGAATGGAGCCAGGGTTTAGATTCTAGCTCTGCTTAGGTCATCTCACTCAAGAATTCATATTTTGTACCACCAGTCAGTTAACAGAATTTGTGCTGAGTAGTAGCCCCAGTGAAAAACGCCACACTCACAAAACGAAATTCTTTCCACCCAAACTCACACCATATTCCCAAGCTGGCAGAAGCAGACAACTGTCAATGTTTTCCTCGATTTGATTTCCCAGATCACTGCCTACAGGAAGCCATGCTTTAGTCTGGAAAACATCAGCCCATGAATTAACAACATAATTACCACATGATATCAGCCGACACTGCACAGTAGTGAACAGGTGTCCTGGTAGAGCAAGATTAATGAAGTGACTGCAGCAGGAGCTTGTCAGAGCCACAATTTCTGGTAATAGAGAGAGTCATCATGTTGAAATTGCAGGGCCTGGATAAACTGAAACTAGACTCAGAGAATTATCTTGACTCTCCCAGCCTAAGTTCAAACTACTCCCTGATTTTTAGAAAAGAAATGTTATAACTGTCACATTTACAGAAAGGAAGAAAGTATTTTAACACTCCAGTGTCAAAGATATTCAGAGATGTTCCCTGAAGCACATTCTCACGTAGTAGTTAGTCTACAGCCATCCTACCATGACTATCCAAAGTCAGCTTCTATTCAGATCCTAGAAGGTTGTAATTCTTGAATGAAGAGCACACAGGGATCCCGTGTTCTGTAACAGCGTGGGTTCCAGCACTGAACAAAACTCACAGTGGGGGAAGATCAGTCAAAATTTCCTAACCTGACTAAGCCTTAGTTTTCCTATCTACACATGAGGCAATTAATAGAATTGTAGCAATTAAAAGAGATAATGAATATTAATAGGGCTTAGCCCATGGAAAACACAAAGAAAGGTCATCTCTGACTATTACCAGCTATTTTCTAATAAATACATGTACACATACTTGCTTAAATTATACTGCATTTGAAATTTTTCTAGCCTTCGAAGACCAGAACAATGTTCCAGCAAAATACCTTTCTTTAAAATTACACATCCAACTTTCTGTCAGGCTTCCAACACACTCAAGGACCTACCCTAAGTAAAATTAAATGCTATCCTGACAAGGTTAAACAAGGTTTATGGATGTCTTCCTGCTGATTTTCATTAACTCATGAAGATTTACCCAATCGTGCTCCCTCTCCGTTGGGAAAACTTGATACTAGAGCTGAATGCAACTGAAACAATCAAAGAAATAGAAAATGTGTGTCTACAGGTCTTTTATCAACTCATCCGCATTCCAGATGAGATGATGAGAGTCAAGGAGAACTGGTCACACAGAACTCCTGCAAACAAGCTCAGGGAAGACTTTCCCACTGAGGCCATCTTGGAAAGGACCAGCATCAACCAGAATAGTGGCATTGGTCACGTGCGGCTGCTGAGTTCTTGATAGGAGCTGTCTGAACTGCGGAATGGTTAAGCGCAAAATATGCTCTGGATGTTGAAGACTGAGTAGGAAAAACTGGTAAAAATGTATGGTATCTTTAACAAGATAGTTTAATATAACTTTGATATTTTTAATATTAATATAACTAGTAGGTTAATAAGTGAAGTGAAAGTGTTAGTCGTTCATTCGTCTCTGACTCTTTGTGACCCCATGGACTGTAGTCCACCAGGCTCCACTGTCCATGGAATTCTCCAGACAAAAATGCTGGAGTGGGTTGCCATTTCCTTTTCCAGGGGGTCTTCCCAACCCAGGGATCAAACCCAGATCTCCTGAGTTGCAGGCAGATTCTTTGCTGTCTGAGTCACCAAGGAAGCCCAGTTGGTTAGTAGAATCTATTATTAAAATTATTTTCACCTGAGTTTTTTTTGGCCCACTTAACTAGAAAACTAAAACATAGTGTGGTTGTCTATCTGTTGGATCTATTGTCTACCTATTGGATAATGCTGATTCAGACCATGAGGTTCACAAGTCACACATGGTGTACAACATTTCACTTCCCTTAAATGGGTGATCATTTGATGGTTTATCAGACAGTTAATATGTGTTACAGTGAAACAAAATTGGGATAGGCAATAAAATAATACCTTGGACAAGAGTCCCCGTCAATAAACGTTAGCTATTTATATATAATTCTTATATGTTGAATAAGCAAAAGTGAGTTGAATAAGTTGAAAAGTAAAAGTGTAAGCTAAAATAAGAAAAATTTCTTTGGCCAAGATTTCTCTGAGCCACTACTCAACTTTATATGAAATTTGATACTCAAAAAAGATATGTGGCTAGTGTTTTTCAGACTCATTCAATCATAGGTCATTTTTATCCCTTTTTTTTTCTTTTTGAGTGCCTTAAGGGACCTTTTTGTAAAATGTTTTGGGAAATGACTCTAGTCTTTAGTTGGGCTGCAAAGAGACAAAAAAGATGAATCTTCCATTTAGAACCAGAGACCCTGAAATTTGATTAGCACAATTAAAAAATCCAAAGAAAGTAGAAACAACCTTTTGTCTGGCCTGTGTATATAGTACACTGTGGTACATGATAAAAAATTAATTTATAGCACTTGTTTTTATTAGTGAACAGTATGAAAAGCAGCATTTGAGCAATAATTTATCTTACTCTGACTGATTCACTGAGCCCAGGCTCTAAGAATATCTTTTGATTAATTTCTTAATGTTCACTTCTTCTCAAAGCTGATTGATTCTGGGTGAGAAGACAGCTAATGAGCAGTGATGTGAGTGGTAGTGAGTAGAGATCAACAATAAAACAAGGATATCAATTTAGGGTTACCACAGTGGATGTTTACAGGGAAGTTATCACCTGCCCTCTTTTTAGTTAATTCCATCAAAGAACTAATATGTGCTTGTCTCCTTTAGCATTAACTGAACCACAGTGTACAGGTCATTACAGCACCGCCCTGTGGGTACTTGTTCCCATCATAGTACTACAGCAACCTTTACATGCTTTTTAGAAAATCTCTTCTTTGCTGTGATATTTTTTTTAAATATCTAAACAATAGTGTTTTATTGGTAAAAGGTTAGTTTCAATGGACACAAAATTGCTGTGTAAAATAAGTTTTCAAAATACATTTTTATAGGTAAAGTTTTATCTCTTAGTAAAAGAGCAATTATCTATTAGCAAAGACATTTAGATTGGGGCAGCAAAACAAAAGGGGATTTCAAAGTGTAGGTCCACCCACACCCATGTATCCATTAGGTGGCAGCTGGCACTAAGTAGACTATATTGGGCTTACTATGTCTACCGCTTTCAAGTACTGCCACCTCGCTCCCTTTTTAAAAAACACCTTTTACTAGCATAGTTAGTAAAAGTGGATGATAAATGCCAAAATAACCCAAATAACTGGCCTTGCCTGGAGGTACCCTAAGGTCATGGAACACTTCTTGGAGAAATCTGTACAATGTACCTAAACCTATAGCTCTTGACCACTCGCAATCAGGCAACAGTGAAAGGGCAGTGGGGAGAACACCAGATGGTCTCCTGCAGTGCACCTGGCCCCCTTCCATCCTGCGTGGCCTCAGCCCTGGAGTACAGCGCTTCTCCACGTCAGCCCCGTGCTCTAGTGAGATGAGAACGCTGAGCCAGCACCCACTCCCTCCAGTCTCCTTCCCTGTGTCAGTGCCAGGGACCGATTTCCCACAGAGCACCGGAAACCAGCCCATGCGGTGGCACCATCAGCCAGCCCGTGGAGCGAGTCTGAAAGAGCCTCCACTCTGAAGCCACCTGTGCACAAGTCTGCATAACATGTAAGGAAGGAAACCACGGCGGCTAAAAATGGACGGGACAGGCCACACACTGCTATCTGCCTGAAAGCCACTGAGAACAGGATCAGTCCAAGTGAAGCCAAACCAGGAGAACCCGCTGGGGCCTGAGATGGCCCTGCCGAGACGCATCTTCCATACTGCAGTCACAGAAAACACGCCAAGTGCAGTATAAAAGGCCGGCTTCTGCACAGACCAACTGTTAATTTTCCTTAAAAAGTGACATTATAAATCTAGTTGAGTACAAATAGTTTACTGACTCTCACTGTGTAGGTGAGAATCTTAGCTGTGACATGAAAACTAGAGCTCATGGGTTTTCGAGGCGAACTCTATAGAACGTGGCTTGTGATGAGTTCTCTGCATAGGGGTTTAAAAAAATGACCTCAGAATTCAAAGACTTGTTAAAAAACTCACCCACCCCTAACAGCCTGTTGGTAGAAAAGCTATTTAAATATAAACATGTATCTAATTAGATTTCTTTTAGTTTGGTAAACAGATAATGTGCAGATGAATTAACAGTATGGAGTTATAGCAGTGAAACTGGCTTTAGGTGCTGTGGTCAAACAAAAGCAAGGCAGGGAAGCAGGTGCCATGGTTTGGTGAGAAATGGCCTCATACCCAGGCAGCTTGTCCTTCTCTGTTCATGTCTCTACTGCTCAGGAACATTCTCGGAAATCTGAATGTTCTGAAAGTAAATCACGGTTAGTCGATTAGGCCAGTCAAAGCAAATTCACTTACTAACTATACGTGCTGACTGGTCCCTGGGAACCGATTCTAGTGTTAGTGGTTACTTAAAGTGGAAGAAGAACGAAAATGGACAGTTCACCTCACAAAATATAAAGTATAACATCACAATGAAATGCAAATGTTAAGGTACTTCATAACAAAATAATACATGAAAAGTGTTTTAAAAAAATTAAATTCTCAGGCATAAGCACTGTGAAATGTGGACAGGCACCCCTTCAACAGTCTTGCAAATACGCAGCTGTGTTACTCATGGGAATATTTCTCTTGCAAAGTGTTTCCTCACACGTGGTGCCTGTGGACCTTGCCATCACTGTGGCTGCCCTGCAGCTGCAGCTGCACCTGCATCGGGGTGATCATCACCTGCATGCGGTGGAGCTCAGCTTCCTTCTCCAGGAAAATCTGGTCTTCATTCATGTCCTCACTTTCCACTTTGCCACCACCTCTCTTGAGCCTCTCTGATCAGGAGTTCTCATAGTGAATGTCCTGGGTCACCTCTTGGAGATGCTGCATGTGAGTGACAAGCGTCATCCTCAGCTTCAGAAAGTCATTGAGCTCTGGGTTCTCCACCTCCAGGATGCCCCAAGGGTAGAGGCGGCCTCTGACCTTCTTGCCTTTGGCTTTGATCAGCTGATTGGATCCAACCACAGAGAAAAGGATGCTGGCCTTGAGAAGTCTAGTCTGCTCTTTAAAATCTTCATCTTCACTGGACTCTGCATCAGGAAAGTGACAGGTTTTGATGTTATGTTCCTCGATTTCATCCAGAATCCTTTTCTTCAGGTGCCCCCGCTCCTTCAGTGTGAGCGTGTAGCCTTTCTCAATGACAGGCACAATATTCACAGTGTTGTGTATCGCCTTCACAAACGCAACATCCAACGGCTGAAGTCTGTGTCTGAAGGGGGAAATGAAGTAAAAGCAGTAGTGTGTCTTGTTACCAACGATGTGCCTCTGTTCAGACCATCCTGCAGGCGCCGTTCACACTGCCATCAATGTGGGAGATGACTGTTCTAAAGCAGTCCCTGCCGTGGATGGCGTCCCCAAGACCTGGTGTGTCCACCACGGTCAGACGCAGCTTGCCCCTCGCTTTTCAGTTTCAACAGTTGAAGCCTCAATTTGAAGAGTTCTTGCAATTTTCTCTGCAGCTCCAGGTAAGACTCTTTCTGGGTAGAAGTCAGTTAGCAAGATGAGGTTTATGAGTGTCGATTTTCCGAGACCCAGTTCACTGACCATCACTAGTGTGAATTCAAAACCTTTTTTGCACTGATTTTCGATGAACATGATTTGGGAGGATTTGCAAATCCAACATATCCAGGCGTTTCTGGATTTATAAATGGAGTTGGTTGTTGCTTAGACATTTTTAGTGAAGTTTCGTCAATCACAGACTCACCAGAGAACTAAGACCGACCAACCACACGCAGCGCACCCACCCCACGGCTGCCCTCAGCTGTAACCTTTACCAACCACTGCTCCTGAGTCACTGATCAACCTGTCCTCAGCGGCAAAGATGTCTATGATGGTCTTCACAAAGACTAAGGACCTTCACTGATCTCTATTTGCCTTGTGGTAGAGACCCCAGGGGGCTTTCCAGGTGGCACCAGTGGGAAAGAACCCACCTGCCAATGCAGGAGACGTAAGAGACTATGGTCATCCCTGGGTTGGGAATATCCCCCAGAGACAGAAATGGCAACCCGCTCCACTGTTTTTGCCAGAAAATCCCATGGACAGAGGAACCTGGTGAGCTACAGTGCATGGGGCCGCAGCAAGTCAGACAGACTGAGTGACTAAGCAGTAGGAGCAGACTACTAGACGCCTTGATCATTTCCTTGAAGGTGTGTATATCACTGTAAAATCCATGTTCTTACAGCTAGAAGGATATCCTTCTGACAGATACTATCACTTGCATACTTTTTGACATCAGTCCCAACACTGAAATAAAGACCAGAATGAGTCTAGAGTAAGCACATGCCCTTTACAAGAGCTCAGCCACAGAGAGTATGTAAAGATAGAACCCTAATGCGCATTGGCTGAGACCACACCTACAGTCTGCCTAGACAGACAGAACCGCATCCTAATGGACTGTTCTGCTTCCCCCTCTCTCATCTATCCGTCTGCCTAACTATCTATATACATTTAAAGACAATTTCTCAGAAAATAGTGCTATAAAGAGTCAGAATTGTTCGGAGAAATGTTTAAAAAGACATATGTGCAAAATATTCCTTGCCCATTTTTCAGGCAGGAACTTGTGATCAATTCATACAAGGCACTTTCACAGCTTAGGAAAAGAAAATACACATAAACAATTACTGGGGTCTCAAAGTTTTTGTTGCAAAAAGTTAATGTAGCCTCCAACTAATTTTTTTTCTCCTATAAAGACGTTTTTTTTCTCCTATAAAGAAGTTTTTTTTAAGTTCTCGCCCCTGTTCATTAATTTAGTTGCCAATCATTCACATCCCTCTGTTTCACATGATGGATGCTACCAAGAAAAATGAAAGGAAAATGCGTTATTAAATTTCAGAGAAGTATCTACATGCGTATGATAAGGAACATCCAAATACTGCCACACTCACATAACTAATGTTCACTTCCCCTCATTCAAAAATGGCTACTTCTTTCCTCCTTTAATGTCTTTCATAAATTTGTTCTCCAGGGACGGCTGGCTGCTGTTAATTACGCATATCAACTCCCGCTGTGCCAGAGGAAACTTAATTATTCTAATTTTCAAGGTCATAGAAATATCCAAAGGTGCCAGTTTGACAGTCCAAAGAATATCGAGCTCAAGGGAATCAGAAGCAGGACTTGCCATGGAAGGCTGGTTCCACCGTTATCCCAGAGCAGTGCGGGAGTTCGCTCGCTTCCCAACCTGAATTCAATTGTTCAGGACAGGCTCCCCCCTAGTGCCCTGCCAATGACCCTGGCCGTAAATAGGAAACATTTCTTTGCAACATGCGGGGAGGGCAGTTTTCTTTCTAGGGTCCTTCAAAGCTGCAACTTCTTTCAGACGGGCAAGAGTTTACCTTTGCAAAACCGCTTAAACCTTCTTGCTTAACCACTGAGGTTTCAGCCGTGAAGACAGAAAAGAGAGAAAGAAAAGAAATGCTCCTCACAATTTCAAATAAAAGCTGTTCTACAGTTTCGGGGAAAAAGTAACTCCAGAGTAAATTTCCAGAAACTGACCAGCAAGAATCAGGATCCTGTTTTAAATCGTCCTGATTTCTTGAGGAATCCTTAACCGGAAGCCCAAGATTACAGGATTTTCAATATTGTGATTAAAAGATGAGTTTCTAAACAATGCACATCTATCTGGATAATAATATTTCAAGGGAACATAACATAAAAAATGAACACACTCTCAGTTTAGCAAAGGATATTTTAAGCTCCTTAAAATTACTAAGAGGTGGCACTAGTGGTAAAGAACCTGCCTGCCAATGCAGGAGATATGAGAGACCCGGGTTCAATTTCTGAGTCAGGTGACCCCCTGGAGGAGGACATGGCAGCCCACTTCAGTACTCTTACCTGGAGAATCTCATGGACAGTGGAGCCTGGCGGGCTACAATCCATGGGGTTGCAAAGAGATGGACACATCTGAAGCAACTTAGCTCACATGCAAGTAAGTAGAACTCTGGGATTTCATGGCTTCTGGAACATAACTTCTTATTCACTGGAAGTAGATTCTAAATTCCCATGTCCAGCTCTGTTTATAAGATTTACCTTTTTCCTCCTATTTTCCAAGTCTTGCTGCTGCTAATTGCTTCCAGCCCTGAGTGGTTCATAATGCCTTTCAGTACCCAGAGGCTGTGATACTATGTTTCCTCTAGGGCCTTTATCTAGCTCATTCATAAAGATCTTCCAGGAAGCCTCCTAGTGGAAATTGCACCCATAAATCCCTCCACCATCACCCACCCCTCCCCACAAAGCCCCAAGGAAGCTGAGCTCTGAACATGAACACAATTTGAGAGAGTTCTCACCGCTGCGGGAAATTGTATAAGCTGTCCTTAAAGAAGATGCCATTCAGCCATCTAATGCCAAAAGTTTAAAAAATGCAATTCACAATGTAAATAGTAAGCACAATTATAATCACATGTGAAAGAAGGGAATTTAAAACAACAACAACAAAACAATGTTTCAAAGCATTTAATGGATCCTCAGCTGGCCTGTCAATGCTGAGAACATCAGGTCAGGCAGGAAGTATACAGATGGTTGTCACAGTCCATTGGTGCTAGGGCAGCATTCCTCTCTGGCTAAGGAGTTAGTATTGCTGGGCAAGAAATGGCATGGGGAAGGAAAAAAAAGTGAAAGTGTTAATTGCTCAGTTGTGTCGGACTCTTTCAGACCCAACAGACTGTAACCCATGAGGCTCCTCTGTCCGTGGAATTTACCCGGCAAGAATACTGGAGTGGGCAGCCATTCTCTTCTCCAGGGGATCTTCTCAACCCAGGGATCGAACCTGCATCTCCTGCATTTCAGGCAGATTCTTTACTGTCTGGCCACTAGGGAAGCCCATAGGGAAGAAAGCTGATAATCTGTGGTCTAAAAGCAAGTTTCTCAGACATGGGCTTTGGTGTACCAGATCAGTCAGTTTGGAGGGAAAGAAGTCTAGTGGCCAGGGGAATTTCATGAGAAGAAAGTGACCCATATTATGGAAGACAGGCCCACTAGAACTTGCAACAGAGAGTTAACAACAAAAGCAGAGGCAGCAAAATTAAAGGAGAATTGACCAACATATTCTTCTTGGACAGTTTATGTAAAATTATGCTTTGGATTCTAAAGGATGAATGACCTTTTACAGCTCTTTCCTATATCAAGATTCCAATTTTTCCATGTGGAGAAAATCTCTGACTCAGCCTAAGGTGGGAGAGTGAAAGGACTGTATTGAAATTTCGGCTCAGGAGCGGTTGAAGCCTCTTGCAAGTTACCGAGTTTCTCTGTGCCTTGGTTTTGTCATCTGAACTTGATCCTATACTGTTTTCAAGGGGACATAGTTTCCCAAAACACGCTCCTATGGCCTCTCTGCAACACTTGGCTCATCCCATTCACCTCCAGTTGGAGTGACTCGTGGTTAAAGCACACTGGGGAGAAAACTAGACACGCTCCATTCAGCTCTACACTTTTCCTCCTGAAACTGTGCTGTCCACAGAGAGGCCCAGTGCAACTGCCCCTCCCAGGCCTTAGATGCCGCTGGGCTCAGGGGACCAGGTGAAGACGCTTCCGCCGCGCTTGCAACCGGCATGTTCAAGTACTGATTCTGGGATTCATTCTTTGAAAGCTCATTTGGCTCTGAGAGGAACCTACATCAGCCAACTTAGCATCTCTACAATAAAGATAATATCCTGGCCTCCATCTTTGCTCTTTTATTTCCCAAACTGTTCAGAATTCAGGCTGAGAGGGGCAATGCTCTTTCCTGGTCTGTCTCGGGCATCCCCACCAATCTACAGGCTAGAGATCAGGAAGGTGTGAGGAGTAAATGAAGAGGCATCTGAAACCACTTACCACAAAGCCCCATACAGAGTCAGATTTCACAAAAAGCTGGCTGAATTAGAACCTTGTGCCCTTGTGCTGAACTGTTCACCTCCATGCCAACAGGCCAGCCAGCCACAAGGATCTCTAGACTCAACACTAGGCTGGCACCTGCCTAGATACATGCTGCCCTTGGGAACTACCTGGGCAGCAAAATCTGATCTTTGTAGTGTATCTTAGAGCAAGAGCACAAAAAACTTGACAACAGAATTCAGAGATCAGTGGCTCTAAATTGAGTTTGAAAGTGAAAGTGTTAGTCACTCAGTCATGTCTGACTCTTTGTGACCCCATTGACTACAGCCCGCCAGCCTCCTGGTCCATGGAATTCTCCAGGCAAGAATACTGGAGTGGGTAGCCATTCCCTTCTCCAGAGGATCTTCCGATCCAGGGATCAAACCCGGGTCTCTCACACTGCAGGCAGATTCTTTACCGTCTAAGCCACCAGGGAAGCCCACAAAGTGGGCTTAGTGACAAGTCAAATCCCAGAGACTGAATGAAAAGAGCTGGGAAGGAGGAAGTGTGAAAGCACAGCCCTGTTTCCACAGCACACTCTCAGCAGGCAACAAGGACAATAAATTAAGGGCGGGGAGGGAGTCCAGCCCCACCAAACACTCCAGCTGTGGTTAAAGGAATTTATCACGGAGAATGAGAAAAGAAATTGGAATCCTGAGCAAACACATCTGCTAAAAACTAATTCATGTTCTAATCTCAGAAATGTGTGGATGCGTAATTTCTGTTCTGCCTGCAATTATGTTCTGTACTGCCCAGGTCTATCGGAGTGCAGACTTTACATCTTAATGATTAGTTAGAATGATGAACCATTCTTAATATAAAAAGTAACTGTCTCCATGACTTTAATTTAATAACAGAACAGGCTCAGGACTTATCGTTCATAATGCCATACATTTTCCTGCCCCTAGAAAACAAGAAACCTCTGAGAGTCACCTCTAAAGTGGAAAGGCAATAAATCCAGGTGCAATCATGGAAAAAAGAAGGGAAGGAAAACTTGGCAAGAGCAAAACTGACCATTCAGCTCTCTACAGGTAGGTAGATTACAAAAGCTAACATTTACTGAAGGCTTGCTTTTTGCCATATATTGTCCAAGCACTTTCATAAATTAATTTCCTTAATTTTCACAACAAACTTTGAAGGTAGGTGCTATTTTTACCCCACTTTACAATTAAGGGAATCGGCCATAGTAAAGCAAAAAGACTTGCTCAAGGTCATATAACTAGTTTGCAGCTGAGACAAGGAGCCAAATCCAGGCCATCTGGCCTCAGAATGAGTTTGTTCAGCCACCCACAAGCCCTCCCTCCGGCTCTAGAATGAGCTTTTAAAACTCCAAGCAGATGTGAACCTCATTCTGAATCCTGCTTACCTGTCAGTGTGTTTGCAAGATTACATTCAGCTTCTACCCTCTATAAAGTTACGAGTGCTCTAGGCAGGCCTATCTTCCCCTCCCACTGCTCAAGAGATTAGCCTTGGATGAAAGGAGCCATTCTGGTTCTTTTCTTTCCACTCCTCCTTCCAGAAATGTTTCCACATCCCTGACTATAGGTCCTGGCTCACAGTGGACGGACACGCTTATATGAAGACACTTGCTCTGGCAAGGCACACAGGGAAACCTTGCCCAGATTCAGCAAAAGAAGTGTGTTGTCTATTTCCAAATAAGACCAGGGAAACTTCCCTCTGTGCCTTGCCCTCCTAGGAGTACATAAAAGTGTTATCTTGCTCTGTACAATTACTGTATGTCAGACTGGGCTCAAAGGAATTTTTGTTATAATATTGTTTAGCTGTTACCGGGCATTTAGTGGGCCAGGCTGGGACATCTGGAAGAACCCCACCTTAATTTTGTCATTTAATCTCCACCTGCAAGTAAATATTGTCCTCACTTTACAGAAAAGAAAACCAAGATTTGGGGGAGTTCAAAGGGTTCCCCAAAGTGACTCAGGGAGTGAATAAAAGAAAAAGAGTATTAGTCTAAGTCAGCCTGACTCTGAAATATGTGCTCTAAACCACCATTATATCTATACATATATTACATTATATATATATATATGTATTATATATAAATACATATTTTGTGTGTGTGTGGAATTTATAGCTAAAGGATATGTGAATAACAATTATTAGGCTACATTCAATCAACATTTATTTGCTACAAATTTCTTCTGCAGTATGTCAACCTGTGTAAATTTAGAGATGGGTTTTAGAGAGGATAGTCAACCTCAAAAGTTTACAGTCTCAGTGATTTTAAAAGTTAGGAGGTGCTGAAAATGTGAAGACATAAGATTGCAAATCCAGATGCATCACTCTAAGGATTAGTTTCTGATATTTACTTTGATGACTACCTGGAACTATTCAAAACTACACAAAATATCTTTACATAAGTGAAAAACTGAATATAAAAAAATATGCTCCATTTCCAATGATTAAGAAAAAAACATCAGCAGGTTGAAGACTGAAGATAGTAGGCAAAACAAAAACAGTTTTCATATTAGGATGGGATTGTGAACATAGCTTATGGACATATGGATATCTTTATAATTTAACACATAAGAAGAATTATTATAAAACACATTATATTCAAGAAAATCATGGTATATTAGTTTTTTGTAAGTGAAAATAAGAGAACTGTGTAGAGGCACCCCTTACTCTAAAAATATTTATTGCATAATTTCTGGTCTTTGATTGGGAAGCATGTTTGAAACCTGATACTGGTTAGGATCACTCCCAATGTCCTTAACACTTACATCTTTGAACTGTCTAATGATGGAAAAGGACATGGGAAAACAATCACAGATCAGAAACCTGAATAGGTTCCTTTGGTGGTGGAATTATGTGTACCTTTTCCTTGCTGAAGACAATACATGCATAATACATATATACACACACACGTGCTGTGCTGTGCTGAGTCGCTCAGTTGTGTCCGACTCTTTGTGACCCCGTGGACTGCAGCTTACCAGGCTCCTCCATCCATGGGATTTTCCAGGCAAGAGTACTGGAGTGGGTTGCCATTGCCTTCTCCAACACTAGTTACTAGGGCTGCTGTAACAAAGTACCATAGGCTGGGGGGCTTAAACATCGGATTCTATTTTCTCACAACAGATTTTATTTCCAGAGGCAAAAAAGTCTAAGATTAAGGTGTCAGCACTGTTGGTTTCTTTGGAAGCCCCTCTCCTTGGCTTGTAGATGACATTCTCCTTGCGTCTTCACATTGTCTTCCCGCAGTATAGGTCTATGTATAAATTTCTCGTTTTTTATAAAGTCACTAGTCCGATTGCATTAGAGGCCATCCTAACGGTCTTATTTTAATTTAATTAGTCCTTTAAAGACTCAATCTCCAAACATAGTCACATTCTGAAATACCAGAAGTTAAAAGACTTCAATATATAAATACAATTCAGCTAATAACAAACAGTTTTTGACTTTTGAATTTTATTGTGTATTATCAAAGAGACAGAACATTTTCCTTGAAAGACAGAAGCCACTGACCTACCTGAGAAGCCCTTCAATTCTTCAGTGACCATTAATTTCCCCACAAAGTACCTTTGAGAAAGGAAAGTGTGTGTGCATTGACATCTGCCATAATCAGGTGTCCTGAGCATTCTTATCTGATGTCTGTGAAACTGGCTCATCCATTCTTAAAGATCACTGTGCTTCTATGAAAGTAATATAAGCCATATTCTGCATTATTTTCCCCAAGATTAGTCCTTTAACATCATTAAAATATTTTTATTCTTCAGAACCTAGCGGATATTTTCTGCTTTGACTGACCTGAACTCTAACAATTAACTATGTTTCATTCATTCTTTGAATGACACAATTTTTATTATATTTCTTTATCAAATATTTCAATATATCACTCACTCTGTGCAGAACCCTAGTTCAAGTCTTTTTACAAACAGATTAGCTCATATTGTAAACACCACACTGTACGTATAGAGCTAAGAATGTTGGATAGAAAAAATGTCAGCCTTTGAATCAGAGCTTTAAGCTCTAGCTCTGTTACTTAAGCTATCTAACTCAAAGAAAACAATGTTACACCAAAGAGTCAGTTTCTTCACTTGTGACATCAACTATCTCACTAACTCACTTTGTAAATTATAAAAGAATAAATGACTTGAGGGCTTCCCTGGTGGCTTAGAAGGTAAAGAACTGCCTGCAATGCGGGAGACCTGGATTTGATCCCTGGGTTGGGAAGATCCCCTGGAGGAGGGCATGGCAACCCACTCCAGTATTCTTGCCTGGAGAATTCCATGGACAGAGGAGCCTGGCAGGCTACACTCCATGGGGTCGCAGAGAGTCGGACATGACTGAACGACTAACACACTTTCAAATTACTGGAAGGATCTTTTTCTCTTCTTCCTCATCCTTCCCTTCTTCCTAATTTCTTATTCGCCTTCTCATTATCCCTTTTTCCTTATTAATATAATTATAAGCCTATCACCAATAGCATGACAGGCTGGAACAAGGAACTGAAAGAGAACTCACTCACTGAGAAACAGACATCTTCCCACACAGAATGAATTGGTTTCTTGCAAAAGCCCTTCAGGAAATAGCTCAAAACATAATGTTTTAGAACAAAAATAAAATACATGCTTTCTGCGAGGCTGGCCTTGGCGACTTGAAATATTAACTGGACAATCCTCAAGTGTAAGAGACCACATGGCTATTCATCTTTGGTTTTCAACTTCTCTTCGCAGGGCCAAGTCAGGGGCCTAAATCACATGCTGGCAACAGTTCAAAAGAATCCAGGAGAACCTGAACATTTCTATAAAAGCAAATTTTTTAAAAAAGCATGCTGTGTTAATTTGTTAGAACAAAACACATATGTCAGGAATTTTCTCAGTAGCTCTGTAAGCATCTAACAATACAGTGTGGTGTGCACTTGGGGACTTTTGGCTACTGACATCCCATCCCTGCTCCCCAACAGTGGCGCCAAATTTGGAAAGCTTATTTTTAGAAACAATAAACTAGGAAGAGCCTCTCTACTCTCAAAAGACTGATCAGCTGAATTGATTTTTCTCTCCCAGATTTAGATTTCAGAATTATAGTTCCAGTTTTGAAAATACAAACTCGAAAATTATACAAGACATGAAACTATTCCTTGACAAAACTTTTACTATAGTTATGTTTACAATTATAATAGAATCCAGACAGATGCAAGAGGGATCAACTTTTGGCCAGTCCATCAAAAGACAACCACTGACTTGTGTTTGCCTATCACTGTAGACTTTTACTCCTTGGAAGGAAGGTTATGGCCAACCTAGATAGCATATTTAAAAGCAGAGACATTACTTTGCCAACAAAAGTCCACCTAGTCAAGGCTATGGTTTTTCCAGTGGTCATGTATGGATGTGAGAGTTGGACGGTGAAGAAAGCTGAGCACCAAAGAATTGATGCTTTTGAAGTGTGGTGTTGGAGAAGACTCTTGAGAGTCCCTTGGACTGCAAGGAGATCCAGTCAATCCATCCTAAAAGAGATCAATCCTGGGTGTTCATTGGAAGGACTGATGTTGAAGCTGAAACTCCAATACTTTGGCCACCTCATGTGAACAGTTGACTCATCGGAAAAGACCCTAATGCTGGGTAGGATTGGGGGCAGGAGGAGAAGGGGACGACAGAAGATGAGATGGTTGGATGGCATCACTGACTCGATGGACATGGGTTTGGGTAGACTCTGGGAGTTGGTGATGGACAGAGAGGCCTGGCATGCTGCAATTCATGGGGTCGCAAAGAGTCGGACATGACTGAGCAACTGAACTGAACTGAACTGAACTGTAGACTTTTCAAAGGGCTTACATGTATCATACACTGGTACATTTGTGATCAGTAACATTTCTTGGAAATAGAAGGGAAGGATTACGTTTGTTTCAGAAGATTCTAAAGATCATACACATCAGCCCAAATATCTCAGCTAATAGGTAGTATGGGAAAAAAAACTACACTATATAGTGTCCAGAGATGTAGTTTGGGATTCACGGTTACCTGCCAAGCTTCATCAGAGAAGGAGGACACAACAGCTTTTTGATTCAGTAGTGTGAAAACATGGCCTCTCTGGGTACCAGAGCAGCAGGCAAATACAAAAACATTAAAACACATTAAATGCACGCAGTTGCACATAGTGAAAAGGAGCTTGGCTGGGGTCCTGTCTTGATTCCCTTTGCCATCCGCTTTGCAGAAAATATCAGGGGTCTCTGCACCTGAGTGCTGCTTTGTAAAGTGCACTGAGTCTACACTTGCCAAGTAATTTTTGCTTCTTCAATGTGGAGAAAGTATGGACACAGCTATCTTACATATGTATGTGTGTATTATGCATGTATGCATGCATGTATGTATGTGATTTCCCACGTGATGCAATGGTAAGGAATCCACCCACAAATGCAGGAGATGCAGGAGACATGGGTTTGATCCCTAGGTCAGAAAGATATTCTGGAGTAGAAAATGGCAACCCACTCCAATATTATTGCATGGGAAATTCCATGAACAGAGGAATCTGGTGGGCTATAGTCCATGGGGTCACAAAGAGTTGAACAGGACTGAGCATGCACCCAGTTCAGTTCAGTTCAGTTCAATTCAGTCGCTCAGTCGTGTCTGACTCTTTGCAACTCCATGAATCGCAGCACGCCAGGCCTCCCTGTCCATCACCAACTCCCGGAGTCTACCCAAGCCGATGTCCATCGAGTCAGTGATGCCATCCAGCCATCTCATCCTCTGTCGTCCACACACATGTATATATGTATGTGTGTATGTATGTATATATGCATGTATGGTGGCATTGCACATAGCAATCTGAATGCCACATGTGCTCAAATATGATTCTGAAGTATTACATCTCAAAAGAAAACCAATCACTTATTTCAGGGCTTCATTACCTCACAGAATGTCTCATGAAAGAGACGCACTGTTTTTTCCAAAACTTTTTACATCTAAAGTAAGCCCTGGTTCATGAATGGATCTACAGAAGATGGGCAGCTGAAAGTAAAAGTAAGTCTCCGAGGATTCCTTCTCAAATTTACTCAAGTGGCTTCACATCCAGGAAACGGATGAAGTTCTGGATAAGACATATCCCTCCGGGATTCCCAGTCTGCAGGGACTGGATCTAGAATTATTCAGTTGTTACTATTTATATTTTAAATCTTAACACAGCTCCACTTGCATCCGCACATTAGTTAAGGAACAGAAAGAGACAGCCGTTCTACAGTGGTTTAAACACAGACTCCCCTAATAGGCACAAGATGCCATTTCGAGATTTAAATCAGCAGGACAGACAGCCAGTCCTCCGGGTTCTGATAGGGAACAATGAAATCAGTCAAGCAGCTCAAGACCGTGATTAAAGCACGACGGCGCCCACTGTAGAACTTCCATTGGTCATGTTCATCCTTCCCCATCTGGGGGTCAGCTGTAATTCACAGTCAGTGCTAAAATGGTTGAAGAAGTATTTATTATCTTCCAGGCACAATTTATTGCTTTTGATTATTCATTTTTCATTACTATGGGAAAACAAGATTAATTGTTTCAGAAGCAATTGCTTATATTAATCTTTCAAACACATGCTCCACGTAAAGCTCTCTGTCAGGGAAACATGTATAATTCCTGCTGCCAAAATGGCCATAGATAAAAGTAAAACAACATGTAATAGTATAATTCTAGAGTCCATCTGGAGACAGAGGAACAGGCGCAGAGAAGATACAGGGTGTGGGCTTTGGAGAATGGGCGGGGTTGGGGGAACTCTGGAGAGTGCATTTATTACAGCCAGCAAATGAATTCGATGAACATTTTAATTTCAATAGTCATTTAAATTAGCTCTTTATTTAACTGTGAAATTAGATTACTTCTGTAACTAACATACAGTACACTTATGAACTTAATAGACGACAAGGAGTGAGGCGGGAGCTGCACCATATCTTTGCATCCAAATAAATTGCCTCTTGGTGCTGGGAGAGACTGGAAAGAACCACCTCACTTTACTCAACAGGAGCCTGAGATCCGGAAAAATTCAGGGATGTTCCTGAAGTCACAGAGCTAACGAACAGCAAAGCCAGAATTAGAAGCAACTTTCAGAGCAAGCCTATTCCATCAGATTGCTCAATTAATACGTATTTGGATAATTTGGGGCTATCCAATCATGAAAGCACAATCATGACTATGTTTTTTGGTAAAATACTACTTTCCTTTCTACTGTCCCTCCTTACTGAAATTTTCCTTCACAGTGATTGATTTCTAAGACATTGCGTGGCAATCTGCTCTGTGTGTGTGTGTGTGTGTGTGTGTGTGTTAGTTGCTCAGTCATGTCTGACTCTTTGTGACCCCATGGACTATAATCTGCCAGGCTCCTCTGTCCAAGGAATTCTCCAGGCAAGAATACTGGAGTGGGTTGTCATTCCCTTCTCCAGGGGATCTCTTCAACCCAGCGTTCGAACCTGGTTCTCCAGCACTGCAGGCGCATTCTTTATTGTCTGAGCCACCAAGGAAGCCCGTTCTGCTCCATTCTATTCTCAGTTTCTTCCATTGACACCTCTCCACCATGATCATTCATGTTATGGATATAACTCAACGTTTTATCTCTTTCTTTGTTACGTGCTAAAGGTTCTAATTACAAACACCTCTGAGTATCACTGTCCAAGTGCCTTTTTTTCCAGCAACACAAGTTTATTTTCCTAGTTTCCATCCATTTACTGTCTCAAGAGTCCAAGTAGACTTGCTGTGCCTAGGGTCTCACAAGGCCAAAATCAAGCTATCAGCTGGACTGGACTTTCCACTATCAGATCTGAGAAAGAATCGCTTTTCTAGCTCACACAGATTGTTGGCAAGAGCCTGTTCCTATGGTTGCAGGATTGAGATCCCTGGTGTCATGCCGGCTGCCTAGCTGCGGTTGCTCTCAGCAGGCAGAGACTGCTCTCAAACTCTTTCCATGTGGTCCTTTCCACAGTCAAAGACACCAATGGCACACTGAGTCCTTCCTGTGCTTTGAATCTGGTTTCTTTCTGCTAATAGCTAGAGAAAACACCCTCATTTAAAGAGCTCACATAATTACATTAGGCCCAAATATAGTTTAGTTTATTAACTAGAAAACAATTATATTGGTTGATGAATGTCCTTATTATATATGTAAAACCTCTTTTGCCATTGTCTTACTCAGTGCAGGCTGCTATAACAGAATATCATAGACTAGATTAAAGAATTTATTTCTCACAATTTGGAAGGCTGGGAGGACCAAGATCAAGGTACAAGCAAAACTGGTGTCTGACCAGATCCCCTTTCCTAGTTTGCAGACATCCCCCTTCTTGCTGTACATGGCAGAGAGAGACTAAAAGAGGTCATTAACTAATCTCTTCTTACAAGGGCACTAATTCGATCCAGAGGACCTCACCCTCATGACTTCATCTAAATCTAATCATTTCCCAAACGTATCACCTTTAAATATCATCATATTGGGTGTTAGGTTTCAACATATGAATTTGACAGGACAGAAACTTTCAGTTCATAGCAGCCATATAATTTAACATTACCATTTATGTGATATTATGTTTCTAGTCCCAGGAGTTAGGTTGGAGAAACTAAGATTTCTGCCTAACAGCTGAGAGCTTTTTATTGCAGCCACAGAAGTGCATTCCATCTGTGCAGGGCACTCTGGAAGTGCCCACATCCACGCCCCTGGGAGCATCCTCAAGCAGCAGGGGTCCAAGAGCTGTGAACAGGGGCTGCCTTGGCCATGGCTGGGATAAGTCTGAGGTGTGTCACTCACTGTCTCCCAGAGCTCCCCAGCAGAGCTGAGTTCCTCTAGCCCTACGAGCTCAGCGTCTTCATGAACCACCCTTTAACAGCTTCTCTCCCTGCTTGTCCCCATTTCCTCACCCCTTGCTAGTGTTTCCTGGGATCACCCCCTAGTAAAGGACTTGCATTCAAATCCTTGCCTCTAACTCTATTCCGGGGAAACCCATTATCCAAACATTACAATGTTTACCCCCAATTCTGCACTTCTACTGGGCTCTTCTTTCCATCCAGAAGGTACCTCTGATGTATCACTTCCTTGTCTGTCACCTATCCTTCCGGGCTCTGGGCCAGGCTCCACCCCCCCAATCCTCCTTAGCTCATCACCCGGGAGACTGCCACCATCCTAAGAGCTGTGCACCTCTCAGAAGCGCAGGTCTCCAGTGAAGATGTTTACATGTGTACTGACTTCAGCTGCAATCCACAGATTAAATCACCAGGTCCTTGGGTCAGACCCCCTGTCATGTTCATTCTCACCTCCACTAGAGCAACGGTGCTTCTGTGCAGTAGGCTTTGTTCCATGTCTGCTAAGACAAAGTGAGCTTTTGAGAAATGTCCCTAAGTGAAACCATGTGTTTTTTCTTGAAGGACGATTCCTCATGGAGAAATCTGGCTTTTACATTGTATAATAAACATACCTCGTAAGACAGGGTATATGAGAGAAAAGTGCTAAAATATTCTCAATTCTGTTCTAGAACAGAGCACTGGAGCCTATGAGCTGCAGAAAATAAATTTAAATAGTTTAGTGTTTTTGCTACCTTTTGAGACCTTTTGTTAATACTGACGCAACAAAGGTTCCTATAAGTGAAGGAATCTGGGCATCAGAGAATCCAGTTATATGCAGCATGAAACTGATATGGAGATCCTTGATGCTCTAACAGAGGAAGGCTCTCCCGCAAGCAGCCATGTGCCAAAGCAAGGACTGGTGCCTCTGTGGACATTTTCCTTAGGTGTGTGGCCTTGACCAGCCCTGGGTCCCCAGGTTTCCTGAAGCTGGTGTGACAGCGTGATCGTGGATCTGGTGGCTTAGCTCCCGTACAACCTATGGTGCACACCAAATGCCTTCAGGTCCCCAGCAGCTCCTAAGTCCAGTTCCCATAAATATGGTGTCCCAAATGTATCTCAGAAAAAAGCATCATCCAACCCAGGGGGCTCACACACTGTAATAAAACCATGAGGACAAGCTGGCCCTCCCTCAGCCCCTGTGCTTCCTCTTCACTCCATCAGTCATGAACTTAGCCAGGGCGTGACTTCCCTCACCCCAGCAATATTATACTTGTGAACACTGAAACCTCACTTTATATTTTTTAACTCAAATTGTTTCAGCTATAAAATTTAAAAATTCAACCACTAGATAAAAGTATGAAGAATAAAGAAAAATCATCTATATTCTAGAGATGGAGATGGCTGCAGAAAAATGATAAATGTATTTAACATCACAGAGCTGTTCTCTTAAAGATGGTTAAATAGTAAATGTTATGTTATATACATTTTTAATTCAATTAAAAAGTCACCCAAAGGGAACCATTATTGATATTTCGGTTTAAATCCCTGCCGGACTTTTATGAATTAAGGCATGGGTCATTATACATACACATATATTTTTATGAGATCACATAAACACAGTATTTTACACCTTCTGAATCATTTTAGCATTATCTCGGTGATCTATGTCAATTAAAAAGAAATATCATTTTATCACTAGATAATATTGAATTATATAAACTTGCTATCCTTTAACCAAGCCCCCATTATTATTTAGGTTGTTAGTTTTAACCTATTATTTCTGCATACTTTTTTAAAAATCAAATCACCAGGCAAGAGTGAGACATATTTGTAAGTCTTTAACATACACTGTCAGACTACAAGCTATAATTCCACTTTATCAAAAGAAAACTTCCCTTCCTGTACAACCTCGTCAATTACTCTCCTTTAGTTCAAGTATAATCATATCTCTGTCTGTCTGTGTCTCTCTCTCTCTTTTTCTCTCTCATACTCACTCACACGCGCACACACACACACACACACACACACACACACACACGATTGAATTTAAATTCCATACACGCACACACACACACACACACACACACACATGATTGAATTTAAATTCCATGTCCTGGCATCCAAGACCAGCCATGATTATGTTTCAACTACTCTTTTAGGATCTGAATCTCCCTTCTTGAATTCATGCATTACACAGCAGAGCCAAGCTGGATTACTCCTAATGTTCCCATTAAGACTCTGAAGTCCCTGTCTCTGCCTCCTTCCTTCCTGGAATATCCTCGCCCACCATGAACACCTGTTGAAAATGTAATTTTGCAGATCAGCTCAGAGAGGATTTGTTTCACCATTCTCCACACTCCATCATAATAATAGCTAAAGTTTACTGAAATGAACTAATCTGGTGGCTTATTTCATTTAACTTAAAACAGCCCTATGAGCTACACTGAAACTATTTCCCCTTTGCATGCAGATGAGGACTCTGAGGTTAAATAACTTGCTCAAGGTCAAAAAGCTAATAAGAGGGAGAGCTAGCTCCAAACCCAGTATCTCTGCCTCCAATTAATTACTGTGTAATTAACACAGAGAAATAGTTTAAGTTGGCTTTAAGTTTTCTCATTGTTAAAATGCATAAAGGTAAATTAGATAACTATAAAAGTATTTTCAACTCTGATATGCTATGAGATTTTAAGAGTTTCTTAAATATTTCACATTTCAGTTTACAAGGCTTTGCATCCTTCAAAATAAGGATGAGTGTTTATTTACTGCCTACTCAGACATTCTAAGATTCCATCCACTAAGTTTCCCAGGAGACCGGAATGAAAAGTCTGACACTGAATCAATGTCATAGCTATTACTACACTTCTCAGTGATCGATTAATTGACTAACCCAAAATTCAAAGACAGGAATCAAGACAGCATTGAGAAAATAGTGTCAGAAAACTACTTTCCATCCAAGACTGAAATTTCTGGAAGCTTCCATGACAAATGCAAAAATATGCCTTCTCTTAATTTTTAAATTTGAGGACTGCTGTGCAACACTCCACCCTCTCCTGGCTTTGTACTCAGGAGGCAAAACAACACAGAACAGGTACCAGAATAGCAGAGTGGACCCATCAGAAACTGGAAGTCAGAGGCCAAAATGGAACACATGGCCCTCTGTTCCATCCAGACTCATTCCCGGATCTGAGAGGCGAACTTGCATCTCCATCCCTAAGAAGAGTGGCGGCTGACAGAACCAGGAATCATGCCTGGAAAAGCCAGGTCCTTGAAGCTTTGCTCAGCTGACAGAGAGTGTCTAAACTCTGAAAGGTGGAACCCCATTACTTCCAGAACAGATTCCTGTCAAAGCAGAGATAACTTTGGGTATCAAACTAAAGGGAGTGTAAAGAGCTTTTCACACCAGAGAACTCCCAGGGTGTCTCATAAGTGAATGAGAGCGTCTTCAGAGTACTTTAATTTACGCATCTTCATGTTAGAAATCTGGGAAGCACTAGGTCACAAAGACTTTGTGAGGTCAGAAATGGCATTTTATTCAACTTAAAATCCCCAGCACTTACCAGAGAACTAGACATAGTAAATAATGAAAATATGAAGAAAACAGGAAGGGAGAGAGAATCACAACGACTAAAGTCCTTAGGAGCTGTGTTACCAGTTTTGGCTTTCTTGTGATTCTAATGTCAGTTAGCAACAGTCCCAGTATAGATACCAGGGAAGAGCTACCTACCGGGGCACTGAAATTTCATGCATAAGGACACAAATCTAGAGAGAATTTGGGACAGCCATTAATAAATATAAAAACAGCTTTATGTAATGAACACTGGATGTATTGAGTAATGTGTGCACTGCTCTGTTTACCCAATCCCCAAAACGATTCTCAGAAGCAGATGTGACATTTCATGCTACAGAGGAACAGATGCACAGGAGGTCAAACGGTCTGTGTCACACAGCCAATCAGCAGTGGAGACTGATTTTTAGGTCAAGATTTACCTGGCTTGAGAACCAGTGCTCTGAAGCAACATCAAAGACTCTAGAAGGAGGCAAAACTTTGACAACAGCTGCACGAGACGATGATGCAGATGCAACATC
Source organism: Giraffa tippelskirchi (assembly GCF_054371585.1). Taxonomy (NCBI): domain Eukaryota; kingdom Metazoa; phylum Chordata; class Mammalia; order Artiodactyla; family Giraffidae; genus Giraffa; species Giraffa tippelskirchi. The sequence goes on along the minus strand of NC_137284.1, from coordinate 44,700,641 downwards.
CAGCAGATGATGCAGGAGCGAGTCCAAGTCCCAAAAATGCTGCTTGGGTTCTCTCCACATCGCATCATGATCACGGGTTTCTAGAGCGGTGACCTCAAACTTGCCTGACCAAATGTTCTGAGACATAGGCAGTATGAGAGCTCTTTAGACTAATTACTGATGAAGGTCCTACTTACAACAGCTGTATTTTCAAGAGTCAAAAGAAGCACTTGGGCATGAGCTCATATTGTGCTTTTGCTGTCAGCGGAAATGATGTAAATAAACATAAACATGAGATTCTAAGAGAGTGACAGTCTCCTTTCATCCTCTTTCCCAAACATCACATTTGTGACGCACTGCCAGGGAAGACTATGAGCAACTCCATCAAGAATTTCCATTGCAGACCTACCTTGTTCTCCTGGCCTTTGAGTTCAAGTCCTCAGCTCACAAGGCTCCCTTAATCCCCTGTGAGGTGAAACATTCCAAGACCCATAGGGCCTCTCACCTGATCAGTATCCACTGAGTCTCATCCTTCTCAACCCAAGTTAATGGCTTCCTTGAAAAAGTAGCCTCTGTTGCCACTTAGCGAGCAGCTCAGCCCTCCCTGAAGGTCCCCAAGGATGCTGAGGGTTGGGTCACTCCCAGCCAACCTCAGGACCCAGAACAGGCAGGGCTCAGCAGGAAGCTCATGATGGTAATGTTCAGAAGCAACTAGAAAGCTCTTTTAAAGAAATCCAAACAAGAGAAAAGCTTCATTCACAAAGCAGTTCACTGCAGCATTCTTTACAATTACAAAAGAGAACTGGTGAATATATTAAAGGTCCAGCAGGGAAGAACTCTAAATGACTTAAATGTGACATTCTCACATGATGAAGACTACATCTCACATGATGAAGACTACAGACAAGGCTTATGGAAGGTACTTATTGTTGTTGGAAAATGTTCCCTTACAAAGTCACCTGACAAAAACACAAAGCATAGAAGTATGTAAACCATGCAATTTTAATTTGTTAAAAGTTCACAGAAAATGAGGTGGAAGGGCAATGCTCAAATGTTAATGATCCTACTATATGATCATCAGAGTGATCAGAGTTACTATTTTTCATTTCTGTTCCTTTTTCATACTTCAACAGCTTCTGAATGATCTATAGTTGGCAAACAATCCTTCTAAAACTAGGGAAAATGCAAAACTTAAGGAATTAAGCACTAAGTTGACTATTGGGTCAGCAAAAATGAAGGATGAGCGATTCATTCGGATATTTTTCAATATAGAACTTTGCAGAATTCTCTTTCCTTCTCCAAGATCTTAACAAGGCCAGGTTTCTACTAAGGGTTTACTGGCTACTCTGTTGCAGTTTACTACAGGGCAAAGCTGCCTAGGGGTCAGTTCCTGCCATTTGGTGAAAATTAATGTTTTTGTGGATTTTCTGGGCACTTGAGAGCCCTCATACTTTATGTTGCAGCAAAAGACATGGCAAATTATTGACTACTTACAAAGATACTTTTACAGCAGTTTCTATAGTTTAAACAATGTGTCCCAAACAGCAAAGCTATTTAGGAACATTCTTCTCTAAACATTTCATGAAATATTTCATTATAAACGTTTCATAAAATATTAAAACAGTTTTAAATACAAAGTTACATATAATTCATGCTTAGTAAAATGTGATCTAAACCATTTTTTTCTCTAAAAAATTATTTTAAGATGCCACAAGGTCAAATTGTCAATACTTAATACATCCATTGCCAATAACTACAAATAAAATTAAATAGCACAACAAAAATCCTAACAAATTGTCCAGCCTCAGCACAGCGTTAGGGCATTAAGGAAAGCTTTGAGCTGTGTTCATCCACCTCCTCTCCTTCTTAAGTGGTATGCTGCGTAATTTCCTATGACAACTCAGCTGGGCTATACGACGCCCAGCTGTGTGGTCAAGTACCAGTTTAAATGTTGCTGTGAAGGTATATTTTCATTCTTAATTTTTTTTTTTTTTGGCCATGCTGGGCTCCACTGCTATGCACCGGCTTTCTCTAGTCGTGGGGAGCCAAGGCTACTCTCTAGTTTCTCTTGTTAGGAAGCTTGGGCTCTAGGGCAGCAGGCTTAGTTGCCCCAAGGCATGTACAGTCTTCCTGGACCAGGGATCGAACCTGTGTCCCCAGCACTGACAAGCAGATTCTTAACCACTGGACCATCAGGGAAGTCTCAAGGTATTATTTTATGTGATAAATAATTAAATCGATAGACCTCAAGTAAAGCAGATTACCCTCCAGAGTGTGTGTGGGTCTCATTCAATCAGCTTCAATATCTTAAAAGGTTTCCCAAGGAAGAAGGAATTCACCCAGGCCTGCGCTATGGAAACCCTGCCTACTGCCCTGCAGCAGAATTTGGACTTAGATGGAAGCATCAGCTTTTAGCTGAGTATCCAGCCTACTGCTGGCCTGTCTTATGCATTTTCAACTTGCCAGCCCCCATAAGAATGTACCTCAATTCCTTAAAATAAATCTCAGTACTCCCCCTTCCCCTTCCTCCGCTCTGTCTCTTCTGCTCCATACAGAGATAGATGGATCTAGATGTATGTAGATCTATATATCCCACTGGTTCTGTTTCTCTGGAGAACTCTGACTAATACAGGCAGAGTGGCCATAATTCTTAATTAGCTTGAGGCAGGCCCAGTTTACACCTGTTGTGGTCTAATTAAGAGCTACCCTTTTCCCTCTGAAATGTGTCCTGGCTGGCGTAATAAATCACATGATCTCTTTACACACAGGGCTAAAGATAGATTTATGATATTCCTAAGTAATGAGCTCTTTTCACTTAAAATGTTGTGTTTCAAACTTCTTGGTGACCCGCAATAAGAAATGTATTTTCTGTCACAAAACATAACTGACACTCATGATGTGCAATGCAATGATCTCTATTATATTTTATAATGTGTCATTTCAAATGCTCTCTGCAACCCACTGACTTCACAACATGATCCATGGATGGGATCATAACTCAGTTTTAAAAGCACTGACTTAGACGAATGCAGGGCTGGCTGGCAGGCAGTGTTTGTAACTGCCCCAGGACACACGGTGACAGAGAAGAGGCAAGAGCAAGGCCCACGTATCAGATATTCCACTTGGTCTACGCTCCATACAGTCTTCAATATCACTTCTCCTAAATATAAATAAGTGAAAGTGAACGTCACTCAGTTGTGCCCCACTCTTTGCGACCCTATGGGCTATACAGTCCATGGAATTCTCCAGGCCAGAATACTGGAGTGGGTAGCCGTTCCCTTCTCCAGGGGATCTTCCCAACTGAGGGATCGAACCCAGATCTCCCGCATTGCAGGTGGATTCTTTACCAGCTAAGCCACCAGGGAAGTCCTCAGTAATAGTAAATATAAACACACTTTAACGGCATCATCTTTTAGGATTTTAAATAGCTCAGCAGGAATTTCATCACCTCCACTAGCCTTGTTGGTAGTAATGTTTCCTAAGGCCCACTTGACTTCACACTCCAGAACTGATGCTCTCGAACTGTGGTGCTGGAGAAGACTCTTGAGAGTCCCTTGGACTGCAAGGAGATCAATCCAGTCCATCCTAAAGGAAATCAACCCTTAATATTCACTGGAAGGACTGATGCTGAAGCTCCAATACTTTGGCCACTTAATGCAAAGAGCCGACTCATCGGAGAAGACCCTGATGCTGGGAAAGATTGAAGGCAAAAGCAGAAGGGGCCGCAGAGGATGAGATGGTTGGATGGCATCACCGACTCAATGGACATGAGTTTGAGCAAACCTGAGGAAATGGTGAAGGACAGGGAAGCCCGGAGTGCTGCAGTTCACGGGGTCGCAAAGTGAGACACGACTTAACAACTGAACAACGAAAGAAGTATAAACACATCAGTGAAGAATCTGACTCTGAAGTGTTTTTCTTTAGTGTGTCTCCAGGTTCCTGTGAATCTTACACACAGAGAAGAGGCAAAATGAATAATACTGGCATCCTATTTGGCTATGCTATCTCTAGCTTCACTCTTCTCCAACTCAGTAAATTTCCCTTACAGGAAGACCTATAAAGTCCAGATTCCATCTGTGGCCATTCAATAAATATCCATGGACTGCCTGTCAGACACGGGGCAAGGCAAGACTTCCCTGTTGCAGAAACCAGTACTTGAGAAACCAAGCACCACACTCGGAGAGTTGGAGAACTCAGGTTTATTATGCCGGCGGGCCCAGAGGAGTTAACACTCCAAGCTCTGAGCTCTGAACAAAGGGGTTACAGAGTTTTTATAGACAGATTGTAGTGGGCAGCACTAGCTGCTAATAGGCTGGTTTAAACTAACCAGTTTCACTTGCGCGGGAATAGTAGTCAAGACAGGGAGGGGGATGGCTGACCTTCACACGGACAGGCATGAGTAAGCAGAATTGCAGGGGCTGGGTGACTGCAATGAGCAGGACAAGGGCGAGTGAGATAAGCTCCAGGTCCTAGTATTGTGAGTCCCCACTTTCTGAGACTACGTGACCTACATGATCCAGACTTTATAAGGAGCAAGCCGCGTTACAGAGGCAGAAGGAGCAGGAGGTTAGGTAAAATTTGAACTTTTCCTCTTCATCCCCAGCCACCAAGTCACAGAAGCTCTCAGCTGCCATAACCCCATGTCTGTATGCCAGACTCCTTGGCCCATCTTCGAGTCCTTTTGACCTTTTGTCTCCTTCACCACACACCTTTCCACGCCTGCCACTAACACACTCATCCACACGTGCACCCTGGTCCCAGCATCTCGCCGTAGCCTCAGGTCAAGTGTTCTTCTCCCCAACCCCAGGCGCCCTACCAAGTTTCTCCTTATCAAAGACTGCATCCCTTCTTCTTAAAACTGCCACTGTTTGCAGATGACATGATGCTATACATAGAAAATCCTAAAATTGCTACCAGAAAACCACTAGAGCTCATTGATGGATTCGGTAAAGTTGCTGAATACAAAATTAATATATGGAAATCTGTTGCATTTCTATACATTGACAACAAAATACAAGAATGAGAAATTAGGGAAACAATCCCATTTGCCAACTTGTCAAAAAGAATAAAATACCTAGGAATAAATCCACCTAAGCAGGCAAAAAACCTGTACTCCAAAAATTGTAAGACACTGATGAAAGAAGCTGAAGACCACACAAATGGGAAGATGTATCGTGTTCTTGGATTGCAAGAATGAGCATTGTCATAGTCACTATGCTTCCCAAGGCAATCTACAGACTCAATGCAATCCCTATCATATTACCAGCGGCATTGGTCACAGAATTAGAACAAAAAGTTAAGGCTGCCCTCGGGAACTGAAAAAGTGAAGGGGGTCAGGGCAGCGCAAGGCAGGAATGCACCGGAAGCGTCAGGTGACCGGGGCAGGGCACGGGCGGTTCAGGAATGAGCGGGTGGGGACAGAGGAGGACACGCTGCTGGGAGGCAGCCGGGGCACAGATTAGGTGCTCCTGATGGAGAGTCAATCACAGATGACAAGAAAGGCCAAGGACAAGGGAACAGGAAGGTTTATCACAAAGTGATCAAGCCACAGGGCACAGCTCAAAGCTCTATTCTGCCACACTGGCTGCCACACTGACTCAGACAAAGGTCACTTCCACATCTCAATTTCAGGATCTGCATCTGTCAGACAGGAAAGAAAACCAGCACTTGGTGGGCAGCAGAGGCGATGGGCCGCGTGAGAAGGCCTAGCGGGCTGACTGCGGGCCCAGTCCAGAGCCGTCCCCTCTCCCTGGCCGTCACACATCCCCGCGTGACTGGAGAGCTGCCTCAGTCTCCAGTCTCCAAGATTACAAAGGCACAAGACGTGGCCAAGAGAAACGGGAAATGCAGCTTCAGTGTTTTGAGACTGACTGTCACTCAGTTAAATGCAAACACATTTTTAACCAAAAGAAGGTATTTCAGAAAGCTTCCTCTTCAAGTCTGTTTGGAGACCAAAATTTAAGATCTCCAAAACTTGCTGATGTAAATTCCATAAACCCAAGTAAGCAGACAATTGCTCAATTACCATACACATGGTCACTTGCCAATAAAACAGGAGGAAGCTAAAAAAAATAATGCAAATGCCTTATGCAGACCTAGATGGCTTCAGCAACAGACTGAAAGGGACTCAACAGAGAATAAAACACTAAACTGAAACCTATTAATTCAAAACCAGGCATCTTTTCTAATTAATTTTGCAGACAAGAGCTGAATAAATTAAAACTGAATATCTTATCTAAAAGGTAGAAAATGATTTTTTAAAATATCTAGGCTCTTATCAATAAGAAACTACCAAACAGCAAACTACAAAATTAATGTAATTAAATTCAAAGTGATATTCAGATTACAACATTAAATGTGAAATTTGACTAAAACAAAAACCAAAGCATTATTCTTCATGATGTATTCAGATAAAATGGTTTTATCTAAGCCTCAAAGAATGTTCTGTTCATTCTTTTTAAAAATATATTTCTATTGAGTTATGCAATATCAATGAGCAGGCAAATTATCTGAGACGGAAAAACATCAGTTAATGGAAAAATGAGAAAGTTAATAAACAAAGTCAAACTGGGTATTTTATGAGTGCTGCTGAAAATACAATTCATAGAAGTAAAATACCATCATTATGACTGAACGTAATAAACTGATTACTTGTCTTAAAGGCTATGTGTGATAGAAATCATTTAAATCAATTGAGTTACTGTTTCTTAGCAATTTGATAAAAAAGGAAAACAGAGTAACGGGGAGTCAAGTGCACCTTTGGGAGGTGAAAAACAAGCCAGCTGGGTTTCTAAGTGCACTTTAATCTGTTTGTGTATTTCCCCCTTGTTTTAAAAAAAAAAGACAGGAAAGATTTCCTAAATCAAACTGCTAGACTCCTGGAATTTGTAGAATTTAAATTATTATTACGGACTTGGTTACGATGGGTATTCTCTCTGCCCTCCAAGCCCCATTGGAATTGAGAGGCTGATCACTGCTCACTCTAACCTTGACTTCTGGAACTGTTGAATCCTTTGGGACCAGAACTCGGACGTGAAATCCTACTCACTATGAAACGGTGGAAAATGAGAATGGAGGCTCCAGAATATCTCCATGAACTAAGGCTGAGTGAAGCCATCCACGGGTAATCTTGGTTTGGCTTTTCCCCACTGCATCCTTTATGAGAGTCAAACAATGTTCACTTTGGGGAAAGCAGAAATCGTAATGCATGGACTTATTGACAAGACCACTTCCTTTTTTTAATTTTTTAATTGAAATACAGTTGATTTTGGGGACTTCCCTGGTGTTCCAGTGGCCTGGGTTCGACCTCTGGTCAGCGAACTAGATCCCACATGCTGCAACTAAGAGTTTGCATGCTGTAACTAAAGACTCTGCATGCTGCAACCTAAAGACCCTTCATGCCACAGCTCAAGACTGAAGATCTCGCGTGCTACAACTAAGACTCGGCAGAGCCAAACAAAGAAATAAGTATTTTTTTAAAAAGAAAGAAAAGAAATATAGGGGATTTACAATGTGGTATTAGTTCCAGATATACAGCAAAGTGATTGAGTTATACATACATACAGTGGTGCTGGTTGTGGTGGTTTGATCACAAAGTCATATCTGATTCTTGTAACGCCATGGACGTAGCCTGCCAGGCTCCTCTGTGCATGGGATTCTCCAGACAAGAATACTGGAGAATGGAGTGGGTGGCCATTTCCTTCTCCAATACATACAAATACATCTATTCTTTTTCAGATTCTTTTCCCTTACAGGTTCTTGTAAGAAACTGAGTATAGTTCACTGTGCTATATGGTAGGTCCTTGTTGGCTATCTATTTTATATGTAGTAGTGTGTGTATGTTAATCTAAGACTCTTCCTTTTACAATCTATAGTTATTAATAAATTGTCCTCATAAATATTAAGCACCAAAAATATCCTAAGGCAGGGTTCTGCAAACTTTCTCTGTAAAGAGTCAGACAGTAAATACTTTAAGCTTTGTGATTCAGAGGGTTTCTGTGGCAGCTGCTGAACTCTGCCTTGTGTGGTGAAAGGTGTGTCCCATTAAAACTGAACAAAATCAGAACCTCCCTCCCTCCTCCCATCCCTGCCATCCTTCTCAAGAGGGAAGGGACATATGTTTACCTGTGGCTGATTCATGTTGATGTATGGCAGAAATCAACACAATATTGCAAAGGAATTATCCTCCAAATAAATATAAATAAATAAATTTTAAAAAACCAACAAAATCAGGTAGCCAGCTTACAGGCTGGGCTTTGCTGACCGCTGCTCTGACAACCAACTGAAGAAATAAAAATGGGCTTAAAATCTAAGTGAGCTTTCCATATTTTTCTGCCTTCGACATCCTCAAGGAAACAATCTTTTTTATTACACAAGTTCCCCAAATTCTTTAAAGACTCTATGAGGCTACCCTTGAAAGATGGCAAGTTATCCCTTTAGTCAACTTGTGATTCTGTCCTTTAGCCAGAGGGATGGCATAAAGTCTTCAAATAAATTAAAAAGAGTACACCTGAAATTGAATTGCTGGCTCCAGACTCTTACTTATCTCATTTAAGACTGGTCAGGGGCCTTGGCTTTAGTGATGGGTACACAGCTGAGATGAACAAATATACAACAGTAACAGCAGTCATAAAAATAAAGCATTAGAAAGGCAGAGAGTGAAATTCACCTTGGTAATCCATTCATGAAGATGAGCACTAACCCGACACACCTAGGGATTAAAGAAATCCAAGGTCTAAAAGAGATGTCATCTAATCTTCCTATCTCTGCTTTATATCTGATTATTAATCTTCATGGGGATCTTCAGCTTTTTAAAGCCCCAAACTCTCTGCTTCAGGCACACTTTATAGTGGGATTAACACAAACTAGGGCCCCCTGAACTTCCTGGATCTTTGTAGGTCAATATGCAACCTATACAAGGTTTTCCTGGAAGTCAGGTTGACTTAGCAATGTGCAAGCCCCTTAAACCAGAGGTCCGCAACTTCTGGGGTTTAATCTGAAGTGGAGCTGATGCAATAATAATAGAAATAAAGTGCACAATAAAGGTAATGCGCTTCAATCATCCCAAAACCATCCCACCCCTGGTCCGTGGAAAAACTGTCTTCCACAAAGCTGGTCCCTAGTGCCAAATGGTTGGGGACCACTCACTGCCTTAAGCCAGCTTTAAGAATGCTACATGGAAATGAACATAGCATACTACTATGAAATTTAAGAACATTTAACAGGAACAGAAATGTTAAGTGTTCATGAAAGCTGTTTTATCATTAAATGCTTATGTTGGGAAAATGAAATCCAGAAGTCATAATAAGGGTTCTGGTTTCCCAAGGAGTTTATATAGAAAACACTAATAATTTAATATAGAATATGGATTGAGGGAGGGGAACAGGAAGCCTGCACTAAAGGGCTTTCAGATTTGGTGAATGTAAGTCAGAAGTCTCATGGGGAAGGGGCCAGGGAGAGTCCAGAGCCTCTTCTGAACACTCCTTTGCTTTGCTGATAATTTCTGAAAACTAGAATGATGTTTGGCCAGGAGGTCCAAATGTTAACAAATGTTTTCTTCTCCAGGCTGAGTGATTTCCTAAAAGCTGTAACAGGCACACCTATGTTTTGCAAAGACTGAAAGCACTCTATGTGCAGTGGTTCCAGCTCTGTTAGTAACACATACCACAAAGGCAATTCCCAGCAAAGTTATGTCAATAAAAACAAACAAACAAATGGAATTTTGATTCAGAAAAGAACCTAAACACATTCCCTAAGCAAACTACATTATGCATCTGTTATTGCAGGCGGGGATGAGCCCTCTTGGCTGGAGTGGTCCCCAGGGCAGCAGGGTTGATAAGCCAATCAGATGCTTCCTGGGGACCTGCAGGCACAAAGAGGCAGATGCTGCTTGAAGCTGCATCTTTGCCACGGTGCACGGTGCCTTCTGATGACGTGGCACACCCCGTCACACGGGGAGGGCGACCGAATTACAAGGTACCAAGCCTGAGAGATGCTTGGTGGTGTTATAATGGACAAGTTTGTGTTCTCTGTTGGGGAGAGAGGAAGGTTGTTTAACTCTTTCACTGAAGCTTGCTATTGTTATTCCTAAATATCATTTTTACAATAATTTATTTGTGGCTGTGCTGGGTCTTGGCTGCTGCATGGGCTTCTCTCTAGTCACAGCGTGGTTTTCTCAGGGCAGTGGCTTCTCTTGTGGAGCGCAGGCTCCGGGGATCATGGGCTTCAGCAGTTGCAGCTCCCGGGCTCTAGCGCTCAGGCTCAACTGTCCTGGCGCACCGGCTTAGTTGCTCCGAGGCACACGGGATCTTCCCGGATCAGGGATTGAACCCAAGTCTCCTGCATTGGCAGGCAGATTCTTTATCACTGAGCCACCAGGGAAGCCCCTAAATATTATTTTTTAAAGTAATTTCTTCTCTAGCCTAATAAATGGCTTCCTCAGGGAATGAGCTTATCACTACATAAAATACATTTACTAAGTAAGCTAAAAGATATGGAATACTATCTCAGTTATCCAGTATCAGGGAACTGTTGAGACACCTGAATTATTCTCCTTCATGTGTCAAAGTGTATTACAAAGTGTTTTGATAGGTAATGGGATCAGAGTTGGAAGAAGAATTTAGATAGACACACAAACAGCTCATTTTGATCAAGATGAAAGGGACTCCACTAAGTGACATGCCCGAGGCGACACCACCCCATCGGTGACTGTAGGAAGGAGGCTAGAATTCCCTCCTCAGAACCCCCTGCACACCCACTCAACAGATACACACGGGGCACCTGCTGGTTTAGGGGAAAGCAGCTTCTAAATCTACTACTATTCCCTCTCCTAAATTTAAGGAAGATGGTTCTCACCTAAGTTTAAGAACAGCTATTGCTTAAATATCCACAGGGAGCACCAGTGATACTGTACACCATTATTAATAGAGCCAGAATCTATTACTTTAGTTGGGCTTTTTTTTTTTCAATTTTATTTTTTTTAGATTCTGTAAGTCACTTCTTTCCCATCCATAGTGGTTTAAAACTGTGTTTGCTTTGGCAGCACATATACTAAAAAACTGGAATGATACAGAGAAGATTAGCATGGCCCCTGAACAACAATGACATGCAAATTCATGAAGCATTACATATTTTTCTAGTGATTGCCAAGAGGGAGGCAGTGGTAGAGGGTAAGAGTGGGAGTGTGGGATTAGCAGATGCAAACTATTATATATAGAATGGATAAACAAGGTCCCACAGTATAACACAGGAGAACTAACTATAGTCAATATTCTGTGATAAACCTTAATGGAAAAGAATATGAAAAAGTATATATATATATATACACACATATATATGTATATATATATATATATACACACACACACGCATATATATGTATATATATATATATACACACACACATATATATGTGTATATATATATATATAAAACTGAGTCAATCTGCTGAACAGCAGCAGTTCAACACAACACTATAATCCAACTATAATTCAATAAAAATAAATTTAAAAGAAAAAAGGCTAAGTTATATAAAAATCCCCATCTATGCAACTCCGCTCACGCTGTGTGGCTCTGTTCAGTATGTTCTCATGTCTTTTCCCTTTCTGGTAAATTTCTATCCTTCTGATAACTCGATTCAGGTATCATTTCCTTTCTGAAATCTTCCCTAAGTCACACATTCGTCCTGCAAAGTTGGTAATGATCTCTTTCATGCTCAACTTTTACCTTAGCATTTCTGTGGCTACATTCACCCATCACACCCCTTGGTAGTTATTGGTTTACACATCTGTCTTCCATATGATATCTTCCAGAAGAACACAGTCCATTCTTTTCATTTTGCTATTTCCAGAATCCAGCGAAGTATCTAAGTGGTATCTAATACATGTATTTTAATGCTAAATTTGAGAATGTACATTTCAAAATCGAGTTCCTGGAATGGGTTTAATTATGTAATGAGAAACACAATCCTGTTATCAGCTGACAGCAAACTGTTCCCCACAGCTGTGATTTATAAATAACCTTCATTATTATGAAAGTAAACAGTTTTAAAGTAGGAACTAAACTCAACTCAACAAAGTGACCACCATTTTCTAAGAACTATCAAAACAGCAGGTTGTACAAAAGCAAAGATGACTAGGAATTCATTTCTAAACTTGAAAAGGGAAATTAATCAAACAATTGTCTCAATAGCCTTTTTATCTTCTATTCCCTTGGTCCATCTCCAGGATCATTCTGCATGGTTGGTATTATCTAAGGCACACATCCAAGCTGCCTTGGCCAAATTTCCCTGGCCGCTGCATAACCTCCAGCATCTGTCCTGGTACCCACCCTCTGCTCCAACCAAAGGTCAGACACGTCCATCTTTCTCAGCAGGATGTGGACAGATCTACACATGTGAAGGATGTGGAAGAACCACTGAGAAAGCATCTCTCCAGTTTCTGTGTGTTGGCCTCGAAACCAGGACCCGCTGGACAACAGTGCCTCGTAGGTGATCTCGCGCCTCACGAAAACCTCATCTATCCGGCAGTTTCTGGGGTGGGTTGCTAAAATGCTAATTGCTTTCAAGGGACTGGTGGCAACCATGTGAGCTGTTTATATCACAAGCCAAGTCAGTGTCCTGTACTGGATAAAGCACTGATGAAGCTTAGAAATGTCTGATCCAGGTGGCTCTGCCAGTGGTTTCTTAAACACACTTAACAAAACAGCATGTGTATTTTCCCAATGAAAGAAAAATGTGTAAGAAACTAATTCAAGGGTCATAAAAATTATCACAAATGTTAACATGAAAAGTTAAACAGGTTTTAAGGAGTTCTGTCTGTGGGACGATGGTTTGTTTAAAACACAGCAAAGAAAAAAAAAATCTTATACTGGAAGACGAATACATTGACCCACATAGTTATTTACCCTCTTTTTCACCTTTCAAGTGGTAGAGGCTTGGACTTCCCTGGTGGTCCAGCAGTTAAGAATCTGCCTGCCAGTGCAGGGGATACAGGCTCGATCCCTGGCCCAGGAAGATTCCACATGCCTTGGGGCAACTAAGCTTGTGTGCTCTTTGAGTCTGTGCTCCAGAGCCCGGGAACCACAACGACTGAGCCCACGCCCTGCAACTACTGAAGCCCGGGCACCCTGGAGTCCATGCTTCACAACAAGAGAACTCACTGTAGTGAGAAGCCCTGACGGCCACAACCAGTAAAAGCCCACGGGCCACAACGAGGACCCAGCACAACCAAAGACAAATAACACTTTTTAAAATTAAAAGCAAAGTGGTAGCAGTTATAACAAAGTATATTCCAGGGGGTCACTTGGACCTTGCAAAACCAATGGTACCAGGGAAACCCCCACAGTTAGTCCTAGACTTCAGATGCTTCGAACTACCTGCCTTGTGCCTAGTGGTATTTTTGTTCGTTTCTGACACTATAGATGCTCTTTTGTTCAACCGTGACAATGCAGTGTCTTCCTCAACCACAGCCGTGGATATACGAAGTGTGGAGCAAGTTTGCTCCAGTGAGACTCCATTCTTCTGAAACTGTGGCCAGCACAAGGGGAATAAAATACAATTCTGCTATTCCAGTGATGCAGGACAGATGAGCTAAGGGCCTGGGGCATCTGTTCCCACTCCAAGGCTTCTGGTTCTATGCTCATTCTGATTCAGACACGCCAAGAACACACAAACATCCAGGAATGCAGTACGCAAGGCAAGTAACAAACTGAGAGGCTGATCAATCTGTGGAACACGGTCAGCACTCACTGCTGAATAAATTAGATCAGATGAAAACATATTTCAGAGTTGGGAAATGGCAGGATTATTCTAGGCTTATAATTTTACAAAGGGAACAAGTTAAACAAGCACCGTGGTTCCTCATGCTGAAATTGGCAGGGGGATCCATTTTTTCCCTCGCACATCAGGAAAAGAAAGTTTCATTTTTTTTTTTTTTTTAACGGGAATGTTCAGAATCAAAGATGTCACTGCAAAAATATTAAAACACAAGCCACATTTATTCAAGGAAGTGAATTCTTTAGATTTTTTTAAAGCCCAGTTGCAAGAGGGTAGTACGTGGTGCTCTCCTGCTGAGAAAATTATGCCATTACTATATGCAGCTTTGTCAGATGTTTCCAAGGAAGAGCATCATCTAAGCCCGTGTGTTGTATTTCTTGTAGGCAAAGAGGTAATGAAGAAATACAAAACTGATGCAATGCTTTAAAAAGGCAAAATATGAAAAAACAGGCTAAAATTAAAATTCTAACAACACAACTACATTTTATTTTGCAGCGGAAAACCACATGTGCCAGAGAAATCACCTAGGGGGTCTAACTTTCTAATCAACATCAAGTACTCTGTATTGGCCAGAACACCAACCCAGGAAGCATTGTTCTGCTTTGCTCAAAACACAGCAGACTCTCACTTGTTCACTAGATTTGGGGGAGGTCCTGATTTCATTATAGCTCCTAGTCCCTTGCTTAAGACTTAGGAGGAGCCTGGGAGGCGATGATCTCTGCCAGCTTGTTCTTAGATGTGCATGCTAAGTCACTTCAGTCGTGTCCGACTCTTTGTGACCCTATGGACTGCAGCCCACCAGGCTTCTCTGTCCATGGGATTCTCCAGTCAAGAATACTAGAGTGAGTTGCCATGCCCTCCTCCACGGGCTCTTCCCCAGCCAGGGATTAAACCTGCCTCTCTTATGTCTCCTGCATTGGCAGGCAGATTCTGTACCATTAGCACCACCTGGGAAGCCCTGTTTTTAGATAAGTGATTTTCTTATCAGCAAAATAACTCAAAACAAAGCCTAAGGATAGAAGATGAATAGAAATGAGAAAGATAGGAGATGATATCCCAGCATGAAGCACAAGAATAAATTATGAGAACTGAGCATTACTCACTGAGCAGTGACCTCTCGAAGAAGCATGTATCCAGGAGCCCTCTCAGAACTCCTTGCATAACATGCAAGGCAGATGGAGAAGGTAGGTGTGGCGTCCCCTGTTTCCACAGCAACAAATGAAAGGACACCCTATGCCAACATCACACACAGGTCTCAGAGTTCCAGAGAGCCTGGGCCATGAGAACGCCCTCTCTGCCATGAAAGGCTCCATTGAGACTGGCCACACCTTCATCTCAGCTCTGCTAAGAACATTTATTTAGTCTTCAACGCTTTACAGACTCATGGGTCAGAAATTTTCCTCTCCTGCCTGTCAACGTATATAGAAATAATGTTCTTGGTGAAAACTCAAATGACCATACAGAAAAGTGTCTTAAATTTTCAACTTGGTGCTGTTCAGCAATCCCACCCACACTATTTCCTCTTTTATTGCTTTTAGTTCAAGCAGGAAGTGCTGAAATTCTAGACCTCCAATCGCGTGTGAGGGGGCCTCTTACGGCAAGATACAGCACAGGGAAGACCAGCTCGGACTGAGGAGCTCTCCATAATGGATCTTTCCTCGTCCCCTACCCACAGAAACTTAAACAGGAGAGAGAGATAAGAACAAAGGTGCAGATGGACAAACATGTGGCACCATTGACCGACATGATCTCAGTATTCTAGGACTAGATGAACAAATGATTGTGGTGGCTTAAAGGCACATATGAGATACAAGAGACAATCCCCAGAAATAGTAACTGTCATCTGTTAATCACCACCTGTGTTCTTTTACACACACTAACCACTTGATCACCACATGGCTTATGCTGATATCATGTAAGATGGATCCTTCTATTCCTATTGTACCAATGAAGATAGGCCACTGGGCTGACTGGCTGGACTTTTGCCCCAGTAAATGTGTTTTCAAACCCAGAAGGGCTCCTTTGCTGACTTTAAAAATTGCATAGGTTTGCACTGTGGGAATTCAACTTTTACTTTGTTAAGACCAGCATAAGAAGTTTAAAAAAATTTGTTTTGAACTTTGCTAATCACATGAGGTTGAGTAAGCTCTGGGAGTTGGTGATGGGCAGGAAAGTCTGGTGTGCTGCAGTCCATGGGGTCGCAAAGAGTTGGACACAACTGAGCACCTGAATGGACTGAATTACAGTTAAATAAGTTAGGGAAAAAAGAACTGCATTTTTATTCATAAGTAGAAATCACAATAGCTATTGAGTCTGCAGACAAAGGCCAGTACATACATAGATGGAGCTAAGATTCCAAGTAATCACTCCCAAGTTCCCCATGAATCCAAGGACAGTGTGTTAAAAACACTACCCCACACTCTCTTATTTCTGTAGGTAAATTCTCACAAAGAAAAAATAATATATGGACTCAAGATATTCATCCACTTTGCCTGCCGAGGCAAAGACCTCAACCAGCACCAGGTATAATTTGGGTCTTTGTAACTTTGGAGAAATATGGAAAATTTGGGGAAAGCCCAGACAAGAGCAATGAAAATGATAAAAGGGCTGGAAGGTAGGAGAAAAGGCTGACGAACGAGGATTAATTATCCTGGGGAAGAAAAGACAGTGGGGAACTTAATATTCTCCTTGAAATATAGCAAAGGCTGTTATACAAAATATGATCACTATGATTCACAATTCCACTGAGAACAAAAACAGAGGAAACAGCCTTATGGAAAAACATGATGAATATAGATTAAGTATAAAATAAATCTTTCATTCTAAGAGTTGGAGGCACTAATAGATGGTGGCTTAAGGACTTTGCAACTTTTGCCTTCCTGCAGTGCCTAGTTATGTTCTGTCTGCTCAGTTTAAATACCACCTTCCCCACGAAATCCTGAGTCTCTCTTTATACACAGAATATTTCTCAAATTTTAGCAAGCATCAGTATCCCCTAGAGGGATCATTAAAATACAGATTCCTGGGCCCCATCCCCAGAATAGGTTCAGGTGGGGCTAAAGAAACTGCACGTCCAACAAGCGGCAGACCTGAAGACACACTCCCAGAAGCAACGAACTGGATGCAGTCTCTCCCTACTTCAGGTCTCATAAAAATACATCTACTTCTCTGGGCATCTGTCATGGTTCTCATACAAGGTGGCATTAGTGGTAAAGAACCCGCCTACCAATGCAGCAGACCTAAGAGACGCGGGTTCAATCCCTGGGTTGGGAAGATCCCCTGGAGGAGGGCATGGCACCCCACTCCAGTGTTCTTGCCTGAAGAATCCCATGGACAGAGGAGCCTGGTGGGCTACAGGCTGTAGGGTCACAAAGAGTCGGATATAACCTAGCACATGCACACATGGCAGCTAGTGCACTTTTCTATTAAACTTTGGTCTGATTCAACTTTGAACTTTCTACAGTACCTAACACAATGTGAACAGCATGCACGCCCTAAGTAATACCATCCTTCACTGTTCCCTTAAAAGTGGGTCATTCTATGAAATAATGCCATCGGCAGCAACATGGATGGACCTAGAAATTATCATATAAGTGAACTAAGTCAGGCAGAGAAAGTCAAATATTATATGATATCACTTACATGTAGAACCTAATATAAATCAACTTACAAAACAGAAACAAACTCACAGACATAGAAAACAAAGTTATGGCTTCCCAAGGAGAAGGGGGAGGAGGAAGGATAAATTAGGAGTTTGGAATTCACATATATACACTACTATATATAAAATAGATAAGCAACATGGATTTACTGTATAGCGCATGGAACTATATTCAATATCCTGCAATAAACTTATAATGGAAAAAAATCTGAAGCTGTAAACCTGAAGCTAACACAATATTGTAAATCCACTATAGTAAAACAAATTTATTTAAAAAGTGGATCATTCTGACTTTGTAACTTGCCTAGAGGTTTTCCTGGCTTCATCATTTCTCATGTATTATTTTTTCCTGTTACTTTGCCTAAGTGACTCCACAGTTTTAAGAGCTTCCAATCTCTGCACATGAAATTGTCACATATACCAACTGTATATAATATTCAACATCAAGAAAAAAAAAATCTAGTGCTTCTGATAAGGTTTATTTTTCCTCAGAGTTTTGGCTTATGTCCCCAAAACTGTATTCCAAGAAAATGGCAGGAAATGAGCCGTATTTTTAATTTACTGTTTATTTGCCTGGTCCTGGCAGGAAGGCCAGGGAGACCAATGAGCAGATGAGGACCTGGCGTGTCAGAAATAACG
This sequence comes from Giraffa tippelskirchi, assembly GCF_054371585.1. Classification (NCBI taxonomy): domain Eukaryota; kingdom Metazoa; phylum Chordata; class Mammalia; order Artiodactyla; family Giraffidae; genus Giraffa; species Giraffa tippelskirchi. The sequence goes on along the minus strand of NC_137284.1, from coordinate 44,682,588 downwards.
CTGGCTGCAGCTGAAGTACAGGTCAGAAACCAATCTGGAAAGTTACTCAATAAATTCCCCCTCCCGCCCATCAGCTACCAAGCTTACTTACTGACCAAGAATAACATGCAAAGCAAATGACACAAGAATTTACACAACAGCAAAAATATGGACTCCTCCCCACATTAATGGAAAAAGTGAAGTGGGGATATGCCTCTTGGGCTTCAAGTTAACTCAAATTGATTCAACAAAGGTGTTTCTCAGATTATATGCCCAGCAACTGGGTCATCATATCATTATCTCTCAGATGTCTCAAAAGCATGGTTAAAGTTCCACTCTTCCCTTAAATTAGTCCCAATGATTATTCACACACACACACACACATTATAAAAATTTCAACTACAGTGAACTTTTAAATGGCCACAAAAAGCAATAAGCACGCAGGTGAATAAGCCAGGACAGAACACAGTAAAAAGGATTTCTGAATTTATGGAATCTCTAAGCTGCAGTACATCTGATGACAACAAACAAACAAAAATTCACAGACCACCTTACACAGAGCAGATAAGACTCATAATCCTAAAAAAGATCCTCAGGTAAAAACAATCTAAAAATTGGACTTCCTTTTATTCCCTATATTTTGACCCTTGCTTCTTCCATGCATTTTTTTTTCTTTTCCTAGAATGCATGCTCTTTGTTACTTCTTACCACTGAGTAGATAAACCGATGCAACAGCACAATTTAGCAGTCAAAAGCTGATGCCCATTCCACTCGACTTCATTTAGGAAAATTCAAGGTCTATTATCCCAACTGCCAGCACAGAACACTGTCTGAGACGAGCAAAACACAAAAGAAAATTAAAAACACGAGTCCACTTCAATGAAGAAGCACAGCAAGAAGGGACGCCAGGCTGCATGTGATAGTCTGCAGTCACACCCGTTCATAACTGTGAAATATGGTCATTATCTTATGGAGCTGATCTAATTTTGTACTCAGTGCCCTAAAATAAAGGGTTTCTTTTGAATATCAAATACAAGGACTGGGACCAAAAATTGATAATAATTTGACAGCACTTTCAAGCACAGCTTATTTTCCTTCCACCTGTCACACTAAATAGCACCAACTGACAACTACTCCACAGGCTGAATGAATGAAAGAAGATGCATTTGCTGAGCTGAGGAAATGCCACTGATATACTACAGCAGAAGACTGATATTAGCTCATTAGAGGGCTTAATACGCAGGCACAAATAGCATGTTTAATGAAAATCTACAAAGGTACTGGAATGCAGCTCGCGTAACACTAGATGCATTTTTTGTTTTCTTTAGTACAAAGAAAGGAAGGGGAAAATATGCTTATCTCTTTAAGAATATCAAGGTTCAGGCTGTAAGATTTGTGTTTATAAATGTGTGTGTGTGTGCGTGCGTGTGTGTGTGTGTGTGTGAATGCCTACAGACATGCTAAGCTGCTTCAGTCATGTTGACTCACTGTGACCTATGGTCTGAAGCCCACCAGGCTTCTCCATCATGGGATTCTCCAGGCAAGAACAGTGGAGTGGGTTGCCATGCTCTCCTCCAGGTGATCTTCCCAACCTGGGGATCGAACCTGCATCTCATGTCTCCTGCATTGGCAGGCAGTTTTTTTCACCACTAGTGCCCACTGGGAAAACCATATATATATATCCCACTGCTCTGGGCTCAACTGTATGTCCCCATATATATATGAAAATTTCATTAAATCAGGTTAATAAAGAAAGTGAATATACTGGGATGACATTTATTAACATCTGTGCTAAAATCAGGAATAAGAATTATATGTAACACTTGGCTAAAGGAATTTAATTTCAAATACAACAAGAAGAAAGCCCAGAAAAGACAGGGACTCTTTTCTCAGGAGACTTATTTGTAGAGCAGGATATAAAAACAACACTTTTGTACATAATGTTTAATTCATTAACAGTTGACAGAATTATTAAAGAAAAATATTTAAAGATGGGCATACATCACTCCATGGGAAATAGATGGGGAAACAGTGGAAACAGTGTCAGACTTTACTTTTTTGGGCTCCAGAATCACTGCTGATAGTGACTGCAGCCATGAAATTAAAAGACGCTTACTCCTTGGAAGGAAGGTTATGGCCAACCTAGATAGCATGTTTAAAAGCAGAGACATTACTTTGCCAACAAAAGTCCGTCTAGTCAAGACTATGGTTTTTCCAGTGGTCATGTATGGATGTGAGAGTTGGACGGTGAAGAAAGCTGAGCGCCGCAGAATTGATGCTTTTGAACTGTGGTGTTGGAGAAGACTCTTGAGAGTTTCTTGGACTGCAAGGAGATCCAATCAGTCCATCCTGAAGGAGATCAATCCTGGGTGTTCATTGGAAGGTCTGATGTTGAGGCTGAAGCTCCAATACTTTGGCCACCTCATGCGAAGGGTTGACTCATTGGAAAAGACCCTAATGCTGGGTAGGATTGGGGGCGGGAGGAGAAGGGGACGACAGAGGATGAGATGGTTGGATGGCATCACCGACTTGATGAACATGGATTTGGGTAAACTCCGGGAGTTGGTGATGGACAGAGAGGCCTGGCGTGCTGCAATTCATGGGGTCGCAGAGAGTCGGACACGACTGAGCGACTGAACTGAACTGAACTGATACTTTTAAGACAGAGTCCTGCTGAAAATGATTCCATTTTATTTTCTCATCAAAGAAAGGCCTTAGCCTAATCCCATAATTTGAAAGAATAGAATTAAAGTCACTCTCTCATTTACTCAAGTCATTAAAAATGCCTTCCTGAGCCTCACGATTCCACAGTTTCTATTGGTGTTAATGTATTTGCTAATCCTCTCATTTTCTCAACATCACCACTTACTCCGATTGTCACACGTTCTGTGTTGAATCCCTGGTTCTGAAGATTTTTCTGCCCCACTACAATATGATCCACTGATTACCGAAAGGGGCATCCACACCAAAAGTGTGCCAATAAAGCTGGAGCCCAGCCTGGTCAGGGAGAGGAGCAGACAGTCCCAGTGGACCCAGTGGTAAGGCGGCGGAGGGCTGGCCTCTGGCGAGCGACCCCTCCACACCCTGCCCTGGACAACATCTCTCAGCTACTGATTGATTGAACTCAATCGCTCGACTCAGGCTGTGATTCTTACTCCCCTAGCACATGGAGTTAGACTCAGAGAACCTAAGCAACCAGCCAGGGTGAATACAGCTAAGCAGAGAAAGCACTGGAAGTTGTCCCACTGCTCTGGGCTCAACTGTGTCCCCCAAATTCATAAGTTGAAGACCCAACCCACCAAGTGTGTGTACTGGAGACAGGGCCTTGCAGGGGGTAATCAAGACGCAATGAGGTTATGAGCACCATGCCCAGATCCGACAGGGCTGATGTCCTTAGAAGATGAGACGTGAGCGAGCCGCCTCTCCTCCCCCGTGGCCCCTGCCATCTCATCCTCTCTCCATCCCTCTTGGCGACCACTCAGAGGGAAGATGCACACGAGGACAGGGCCATCGAACAAGCCAGGAAAAGAGCTCTCACCAGAGACCGAAGTCTGCCTGAACCTTGATCTTGGACCCCAGCCTCCAGGGCTCTGAGATAATAAAATTTCTGTTCTTTAAGGCCCCCAGTCTGTGGAATATTGTTACAGCAGCTCAAGCTGGCTGAGACACTTGCTTTAAAGCTCTCCCTTGCCACGTTGCCTCATGGGATGCAAAGGTTCATTCCCCCTCAATTTCTACAGCAGAAGCCTCCTTCTGATCCCCTTGGACTTTCATTGTCTCCTTATTAGCTACATCCATATGAATGAAATAGATGATTCTGCAGGAGGCTCATCATAATTTAACAGGAATTAATGCCCTCTTATTATAAAGGACCGGACAAGCCGTTGCTTCACAGTCAGCCACAACTGGAATTAATTCATGTCAGATGAACATCAAGAAAAATCCATTTATGACCCTGAAGTCATGAAATTTAGCATAATTACACATGCTCTTGTTTGGGTAATTTTTTCTCTCCTCATTAAATTAAGGGTCTACATTAGATTTCAATCTGATCAGTCCTGACTAGTTATATGTCTGTAATCAAGGGCATTTCCTCTCAAATCAACCCAGGGTTTTGCAGGCAAACTACACTACAAGCATGAAGAGAAGCCAGGGTACTGAGTATTGAAAACTCAGAAGGTAACACTTTACTGACAGCAGAGAAACTCACTCTTACTATTTATTCATGCTTTCCCTCAACAACTATTTATCGAGTACCTACTATGCACTACGCAGTGTTCTGGGTATTTGGGAGACATGTGAAGTAATAGCGGAGGAGGAAATGGCAACCCCCTCCAGTATTCTTGCCTTGAAAATCCCATGGACAGAGGAACCTGGCGGGCTACAGTCCATGGGGTCGCAGAGAGTCCGACACGACTGAGCACGATGAAGCAACAGCACATGAGCATCATTCTGAGAAGCTCTGGAGCACGTGCCTGCCTTTCTTTTCACCTCTGTATCCTCAACTCCTCAACAGCACCCAACACTTAGTATTTGTTCCATCATCCAATGAATGAATAAACACATTTTTTCAAAAAGAATCCTTTTAGTGTTACCAGTCAATGTCCATCTCCCTATCTTTCTCTCTTAAACATACGCTGCCCCTTTTACTGTCTTGCAATATCTCCTAATTTTTCCAGCAAATAAAATCATCTGGCTTAAGCCTGAACAGAGAGACTTCCCTCGAGGCAGGTAGAATAATTGTCATCTTCAGAAAAGTTCAGTCTTCCAGGGTCTCTTTTTCTAATTATCTCCAGAGGTCAAGCCTTCTAAGATAGTGAGGGAAAATTTCTTCAGTCATTAACTTGACAATGTCATGAAGAAACAGAAGCCTCTCCTGGGTCTGCAGGGTGGATTTGTTGGCTGGCCGGGAAAAGGGCGCAGACCTGGAGAATCTGTCGTTGCCTAGAAGGATGTGTCTGTCTAATCCACGTTGGCAACTTCAGTTACCAGGGTCCCAGAGGCACCTGGAATTCGCCCACTGGGAGCTACTAGGATGTGCTGTTCCTGGTTCCTGGAAAGGGACTGAAATCAGTGCTCCTCCAGGCCAGGCTCATGGAGCCCACGACTGAAAAGACTCGACGTAAGTTATCTTTCCCTTTGGAAAAAAGTCTGTGCAGTCTGCACAGCTTTCCAGCCAGCAAATTAATCATGTGCATAAAGCAAAGAAATCAGATTATGTCTGGGGAAATCAGATGCTATTCCTTTGGTTACTCTAATTTAGGAAGCTGCTGCTGCTGCTGCTAAGTTGTTTCAGTCGTGTCCAACTCTGTGCAACCCCATAGACGGCAGCCCACCAGGCTCCGCCGTCCCCAGGATTCTCCAGGCAAGAATACTGGAGTGGGTTGCCATTTCCTTCTCCAGTGCATGAAAGGGAAAAGTGAAAGTGAAGTCACTCAGTCATGTCCAACTCCTAGTGACCCCATGGACTGTAGCCTACCAGGCTCCTCCGTCCATGGGATTTTCCAGCCAAGAGTACTGGAGTGGGATGCTGAAGCACTAAGGTATTTATTTAAGAAAAGGAAAAATTAGCTACAAAAGAATTTTTAAGGATCCCTTATGTGCTAAATATACAATTAGAAAGAAAGTGTTTAAACTGCTACAAAAATATGGTTTTATCAGGGACTGGGGTAACACAAGGAAAAGAAATAAAATAGCTCTTGTTCTCTAGATCACTAAATCCTGAAACAATTTCTCAAAGAACAAGACAATCTCCAAAGAAACATTAAGACAAAGTCAAAGAATGTATGGCTCAAATGGTAAAAGAGAGGCCTTTTAAAAATTCTGCTGTTGCCACACTAAAAGGAAGAACTTGAACTCTCAGTGGTGCCTGGGAAGGATATATAAGAAGCCATATATAAATCAAGCACCATGTATGCATGAACCAAAGCATGAAGCTTTTTTTTTAACCACTTTTACAATAACAAGGCATATTTAAAGTGTCAAGATTATATCCTGAAAGAGCCAAAGTTTCAAAATGTTCATGACTTTAACTAAGAAACTAGGAAAAGCTCAAACTGATTTTGCAAAAAGCAAAATGTTACTGGTCGTAAAAATTTTAAATATTTGCAAACTGCCTAAGAATAGCAAATCTGTGGCCACTCCCATTTCCTACCTTCTCTACCCAACTAAATACATACTTGTTTGAAAAGTTCTCCAATTAGTTCAAAGATGTCAATATATAAATAAATGGGAGCCTCATTCTCATGCCACCCTTTGTGTGTGTGTTTGTGGGTTCAGTTTTCTTGTCCAACTCTTTGTGACCCCGTGGACTATAGCCCGCCAGGCTCCTCAGTCCGTGGAATTTTCCAGGCAAGGATACTGGAGTGGATTGCCATGCCCTCCTCCAGGGGATCTTCCAGACCCAGGGATCAAATTTGAGTCTCTTATGTCTCCTGCACTGGCAGCTCAGTTCTTTACCACTAGTGCTACCTAGGAAGCCCATTCTTTGATACCACTCAAAAGAAGATGGGATGAGATCATGATATAGAGAAAGTTCTTCCCAAATAATATGACCTCTTTTAATAGGATTTGAGAGGCCCTGCCACCGTGAATGTCACATACTGCCCCCGGATGTACCTCAAGATTGTTTTGCTTCTCTGAAGCACCACAGGAAGGCATTAGGAAGGAATCCTCCATGATCAGAATGATATATGTAAACTTGGGGAAAACAGAAGCAACCTCTACACTTGGAAGTGAAGGATCTGTCAAACAGGAGAGTTCTGCTTGGGAAGAAATGGCCATGAGGAACACAGGAAGCAGCAGTAAATAAGAGATGTTTTAGGACAACTGCCAATAAGGCAGCTTCATCCACTGGCCACACTGGGCTCAGAGGCCATGACTCACACACAGTGGGGTCAAGCTGGGACCAAATACAGAGCGAAGACCTCCAAATCTACCAGTGGTCAGTGAGGAATGGTACTGAGGACCTGACAAAGATGGATCATCTATTCTAAGCCATCTAGGATAGTTTACTTGGGATGAGATTCTTCGGCTCTTTGCTATTCTTTCTCCTGCCTGACAAAATTAATCACTCCCCGCTCTGGGCCTCCCATACCCATCATACATTCCACCAGGACAGGACCTATTGCAGAGCATTTCAGGTACAGACACATCTGTCTTTTCAGTTGCAAAGCTCCTTGAAAGCAGGAGTTGCATCCGTTTAACCCTTGTACACTGGAATAATGGCAGAGAGACTAATATAGAATCAGTGCTTGATGAGATGGTTAGATAGCCTCATGACTCAATGGACATGAATCTGAGCAAGCCCTGGGGAGCAGTGAAGGACAGGGAAGCCTGGAATGCTACAGTCCATGGGGTTGCAAAGATTTGGACAACACTTAGCAACTGAACAACAATTTGCTACATGGAGAAACAAATGAATAAATTTATAGATAAAAGCTCCAAAGCCTTTAGCTGTTTTTCTTTATAGGATAAAATCCATAACCAATATTTCCCATACTTATCTTCTACCACTCCTTAATGCAAACTCTTTCTTCTCACTGGAGCAGACTGACCTACATGGACCTACACCTTCCCACCTCTAAACCTTTAATAATGGACTAGAACATTCTTACAGATCTACTCTACCTCTGAAAATGGCAACCCAAATTTGAAAGTCTAGTTCAAATCTGACTCTTTTATTTTGCCATCTTAGATGTTATCCTCAGCTTTCATCTCTAAACATCTACTGTACTCCTGGTCTGTAATATCCACAATCACATGTTGCAATGAATCGTATTTAGCTTGCTTTTTCTGGGAGCCTATGTTCCAAAAGGCAACCCTTTTTATGGAACAAGCAGGAGTAGGAGTGGCTCAAGGAAACACAGATAGTCAGTGAGAAACCTAGAAACAGAACAATTTAAGACAACATGGAGGGTGGGGACTTAGAAGATTGGGTAAAACAGAGAAGACCCAAAAACCCTAATAGGAGATCAGTGAAATGAAATATCTTGCTTGCTATCACAGGCTGTTTCTACTTGTTGCCATTAAGATGTTCTTTTTCCCTCCACCCTCACCTCTTTTTGTCTTTGTTCAGAAACAGAATAGTGGATGGGGAGCTTAGGCTCTGAATTATGCATCTTACTCACCCATTAATAGCTACATGACTGAGCAAATTACTTAACCAACCCCAACCCCTTTAATCTGTTAAACCAGTTTTTTTAGTTGACAGATATCTTAGTGTTGCACTATCTCCTAGGAGAAATACTTCACAGACATAATGTATTTTTGTCGGTTACACTGGTGGGTTCAATTGCTAATAATTTATTTGAGATCTTCACATTTATATTTGCAAGGGAGAGTTGCCAACTTGTCTTTTTCCCCCCACTCTTTTTTCTCTTTACCTTTCAGTTTTGGAAGTTTTATTGATTTACTTTAAAATTCACGTATTTTTTTCTTTTAGTGATGTTAAATCTACCTATGAATCTATCAAAGGCATTTTTTGTTTCTGTTATTGTTATTTTTTTATTATTATTTGTATCATTCCCTCATAGCTCAGTTGGTAAACAATCTCCCTGCAAGGCAGGAGACCCCAGTTCAGTTTCTGGGTCGAGAAGATCTATGGGAGAAGGGATAAGCTACCCACTCCAGTATTCTAGGATTCTTGGGCTTCCCTGGTGGCTCAGTCGGTAAAGAATATGCCTGCAATGCAGGAGACTCCGGTTCGATCCCTGGGTTGGAAAGATCCCCTGGAGAAGGGAACGGCTACCCACTCCAGTATTCTGGTCTGGAGAATTCCTTGGACTGTATAGTCCATGAGGTTGCAGAGTCAGACAGGACTGAGCGACTTTCACTTCTCTGCTGTCATTAACCACATGGGTTTGTATCTTGTCTATTTTTTTCACTAGAGCCTTTATAACATATTAACCAGAATCATTTTAAAATTTTTGATCATTGCAAAATCCATGTCATATCTAGGTCTGGTTCTAATGATTGTTTTGCCTCTTTAGACTGTACGTGTGTGTGTGCGTGCGTGTGTGTGTGTGCATGTAAGAGAGAGAGAATTTTTTCTTGCCTTTTGGAATGGTAATTTCTTACTGAAAGAAAGACGTGTAACACAGAATAATAGTTACTGCAAGAAACGGGACTTTAGTGTGAGAATCTGTATTAACCTGGCGAGGAGATAAGCTGTGTTCAATGTTTGGTGTAGCTGTTGGGTAGCCAAGGCTTCAAATCCTTCCACTTGGCTTCCCCGTCCCTCCTCTCTGGGCGTTTGGACTTCCCTTGCACTGTTTCTCAGAGAGAGCCCGCGTTTCGTGGTCTCTTCAGCGCTGCCCCACTAGTATTGCCACTGGAGGCTGGCTAGTGCAGGGCCAGGGTGTGGGGGAGAGGAGGGGCCTCTCACGCTCTCCTGTGTCTCAGGGGTGTGCCTTCTGTCCCTCTCCAGGAGCAGTGGCCTATTTCTCCCCTCTCCCCTCTCTCCTAATCATCTTCCAGGCTATAACATTTCCAGTCTATTTCCTCAAATCTCCCTCCCCTGTTGACTACAGCTTGTAACAGGCCACTGGAACATTCTGGCCAGCCCAATATTTATCTTCCCTGAGGTGAGGGGAGAGGCCTGGGGCAGCTGAAACGGGGCTAGCTCCCCTCCCTCATCTGGGATAAGGCTTCAGAACTGCCCTCTGGAAAAGTCCTCAGCTCTGAAGAGCAGACGTGTAACAGGGAGCAGGGCCTGGGAGGATTCCCTTTACCTCACCCAGTCCCTTTCCCAAGGCCATGAGGGGTGCTTTCCGGTGTCCTCGTCTGGAGCACTAGGTGGGTTCCCGAGGTGTGTGCGTGTGTGCTCAGTCACTTCAGTTGTGTCTTAACTCTTTGTGACCCCATGGACTGTAGCCTGCCAGGCTCCTCTGTCAATGGGATGCTCCAGGCAAGAATACTGGAGTGGGTTGCTAAGCCCTCCTCCAGGGGATCTTCCTGACCTAGCGATCAAACTCAGGTCTCCTGCATTGTAGGAGGATTCTTTATCCACTGAGCCACCTTAGAAACCCAGGTTCCAGAGGTTAAGGTTATGAATAGTGCTCACCCACTTAGACCTCAGCTCCCAGGAGCTTTTGAACTCTTGCGCTTGTCTGTTCTCAGCCATCAGAAATTCATCGAAATTTCTATTAAAATGTCCTACTAGTTTATGGCACCTGCTGGTTTCCGTCCCAGGTAACGAAATTCCAAGAAAAGTCAACGTCCAGTTTGATCCAGTGTTGTTGTGGACTAAGGATGCTGCCTGCCAGGTCAGTAAACAAAGGATACTGCAGCCAGATGGTAAGACCTGAGGGAACTCAGGATGGAAAGAGAATGTCCTCCATCAAGCCATCAGATACTGCAGCCATCCTTGACCATGGTGTACCCTGCAAATACGCATGATGAGAAAGCACAGGATACTGGCCTCAGATAGCTGAGGTCCATATCAAAGAAGTGAGAAAAGACTCCTGCATCTTCCCATACAAAGAAAAGTGCTAAATTCCTTAACTTGAGGTATCTGGTTTTCTTTAATTAACACTAATCTGTCCATGTTCCAACAACCTGATCTTTATTACAAAAACTCCTATATATCCTGAGTCCCTCTCTTACTTCTTTGGAGCAGTCTCTTAAAGTTGTCTGATAGGCTATATCCCAGGGTTAAGCCCTCAGTTTTGTCTGCCAAGTAAAAAACATAACTCTCAACTTTTAGGTTGTGTATATTTTTTAGTCAACACTGCAATGTTGAGAGTGAAAATATCCTAACTCTCTACATGTCAGAGATGGAGTTAGAAGTCTCCTTTTCATGCTTTTAATCTTTTTGGGTTTTCTATTTCTCTTGGGGTCAATGTAAGTAATCTATTCAAATTAGAGTCTGTTTGATCAAAGACCCAACTGTTTTCTATACCCAGAGTGGGAAGTGACTGGTGCTGCTCCTGGGAGCTTAGTCCTGGATAGCATGAGGGCACTGGAAGCCAGTTGGGAGACCTGGCTTCTAGTTCACTGCCTGTGGGCTTTGGATCTGTGGGCTTCAGGTCAAACAACAGAGAGGGAACACAGCCCCAAATCAACAGAAAATTGGATTAAAGATTTACTGAGCCTGGCCTCACCCATACAACAAGACCCAGTTACCCCCTCAGTCAGTCTCTCCCATCAGGAAGCTTCCATAAGCCTCTTTTCCTTCTCCATCAGAGGGCAGACAGACTGAAAACCACAATCAGGAAAAAGTAATCAAACTGATCACATGGACCACAGCCTTGTCTATGTCAATGAATCTATGAGCCATGCCGTGCAGGGCTACCCAAGACGGATGGGTCACGGTGGAAAGTTCTGACAAAACGTGCTCCACTGGAAAAGGGAATGGCAAACCACTTCAGTATACTTGCCTTGAGAACCCCAGGAACAGTGTGAAAAGGCAAAAAGATAGGACACTGAAAGATGAACTCCCCAGGTCAGTAGGTGCCCAATATGCTACAGGAGATCAGTGGGGAAACAACTCCAGGAAGAAGGAAGAGATGAAACCAAAGCAAAAACAACACCCAGTTGTGGATGTGACTGGTGATAGAATAAAAGTCCAACGCTGTAAAGAGCAATGTTGCATAGGAACCTGGAATGTTAGGTCCATGAATCAAGGTAAACTGGAAGTGGTCAAACAGGAACCACAAGAGTGAACATCAACATTTTAGGGATCAGTGAACTACAAGAATCCCTTAGAAGAAATGGAGTAGCCCTCATAGTCAACAAAAGAGTCCAAAATGCAGTACTTGGATGCAATCTCAAAAAACAACAGAATGATCTCTATTCATTTCCAAGGCAAACTATTCAATATCACAGTAATCCAAGTCTATCATCCAACCAGTAATGCTGAAAAAGCTGAAGTTGAACGGTTCTATGAAGACCTACAAGACCTTTTAGAACTAACACCCATAAAAGATGTCCGTTTCATTACAGGAGGCTGGAATGCAAAAGTAGGAAGTCAAGAGATACCTGGAGTAACAGGCAAATTGGCCTTGGAGTACAGAATGAAGCAGGGCAAAGGCTAATAGAGCTTTGCTTAGAGAATGCACTGGTCTTAGCGAACACCCTCTTCCAACAACACAAGAGAAGGCTCTACATATGGACATCACCAGATGGTCAATACCAAAATCAGATCGATTATATTCTTTACAGCTGAAAATGGAGAAGCTCTATACAGTCAGCAAAAACAAGACTGGGAGTTAATTGTGGCTCGGATCATGAACTTATTGCTAAATTAAGACTTAAATTGAAGAAAGTAGGGAAAACCACTAGACCATTGAGGTATAATCTAAATCAAATCCATTACGATTATACAGAAGTGACAAATAGATTCAAGGGATTAGATCTGATAGACAGAGTACCTGAAGAACTATGGACAGAGGTTTGTGACATTGTACAGAAGGCAGTGATCAAGATCATCTTCAAGAAAAAAAGAAATGCAAAAGGGAAAAATGGTTGTCTGAGGAGGCCTCACAAATAGCTGAGAAAAGAAGACAAGCGAAAAGCAAAGGAGGAAAGGAAAGATATATCCATTTGAATGCAGAGTTCCAGAGAATAGCAAGGAGAGATGAGAAAGCCTTCCTCAGTGGTCAATGAAAAGAAATAGAGGAAAACAACAGAATGGGAAAGACTAGAGACTACAGATCTCTTCAAGAAAATTAGAGATACCAAGGGAACATTTCACACAAAGATGGGCACAATAAAGGATAGAAATGGTATGGACCTAACAGAAGCAGAAGATATTAAGAATAGGTGACAAGAATACACAGAAGAACTATACAAAAAAGATCTTCATGATCCAGATAACCACAATGGTGTGATCAATCACCTAGCGCCAGACATCCTGGAATGCAAAGGCAAGTGGGCCTTAGGAAGCATCACTACAAACAAAGCTAGTGGAGGTGATGGAATTCCAGTTGAGCCATTTCAAATCCTAAAAGATGATGCTGTGAAAGTGCTGCACTCAATATGCCAGCAAATTTGGAAAACTCAGCAGTGGCCAGAGGACCGGAATAGGTCAGTTTTCATTCCAATCCCAAAGAAAGCAATGTCAAAGAATGTTCACACTACCGCACAATTGCACTTGTCTCACATGCTAGCAAAGTAATGCTGAAAATCTTCCAAGCCATGCTTCAACAGTACATGAACCATAAACTTCCAGATGTTCAAGCTGGATTTAGAAAAGGCAGAGGAGCAAGAGATGAAATTGCCAAAATCCACTGGGTCAAGAAAGCAAGAGAGTTTCAGAAAAATATCTATTTCTGCTTTATTGACTATGCCAAAGCCTTTGACTGTGTGGATCACAACAAACTGTGCAAAATTCTGAAAGGGATGGGAATACGAGACCACCTGACCTGCCTCCTGAGAAATCTGTATGCAGGTCAAGAAGCAACAGTTGGAGTGGACATGGAACAACAGACTTGTTCCAAATTGGGAAAAAAGTACATTAAGGCTGTATATTGTCACTCTGCTTACTTGCATACATCATGTGAAATGCTGGTTTGGATGAAGCACAAGCTGGAATCAAGATTTCCGGGAGAAATATCAATAACCTCAGATACTCCAATGACACCACCCTCATGGCAGAAAGTGAAGAACTAAAGAGCCTCTTAATGAAAGTGAAAGAGGAGAGTGAAAAATGTAAGCTTAAAACTCAACATTCAGGAAATGAAGACCATGGCATTTGGTTCCATCTCTTTATGGTAAATAGATGGGGAAACAAGACATTACTTTGCCAACAGAGGTCCGTCTAGTCAAAGCTATGGTTTTTCTAGTATTCATGTATGGATGTGAGAGTTGGAGTATAAAGAAAATTGATGCTGAAGAATTGATGCTTTTGAACTGTGGTGTTGGAGAAGACTCTTGAGAGTCCCTTGGACTGCAAGGAGATCCAACCAGTCCATCCTAAAGGAAATTAGTCCTGAATATTCATTGGAAGGCAATGGCAACCCACTCCAGTACTCTTGCCTGGAAAATCCCATGGACAGAGGAGCCTGGTAGGCTGCAGTCCATGGGGTCGCTAAGAGTCGGACACGACTGAGCAACTTTACTTTCACATTCATTGGAAGGACTGATGTTGAAGCTGAAGCTCCAATACTTTGGCCACCTGATGTGAAGAACTGACTCATTAGAAAAGACCCTGATGCTGGGAAAGATTGAAGGTGGGAGCAGAAGGGGATGACAGAGGATGAGAAAGTTGGATGGCATCACCGACTCGATGCATATGAGTCTGAGCAAGCTCCAGACATTGGTGATAGACAGGGAGACGTGGTGTGCTGCAGCCCATAGGGTCTCACAGAGCCAGACATGATTGAGCACCTGGACAACACTGAACCAAGTAACCTATCTGTTTCCTAGAATGTTGTGCATTTCATTTAGATTTTGTAAAGTATCGGCACATAGATGCTGATGCATTCTCTTTGTGACTCTCTGTACACACAATTTTTTAAATTTCTACTAACCCTCTAAATGTGGCTTTCCAGGTGGCGCTAGTGGTGAAAACCTGCCTGCCAGAGACCAGGGCTGATCCCTGGGTCAGGAAGATCCCCTGGAGGATGGCATGGCAGCCCTCGCTAGGATTGTTGCCTGGAAAATCCCATGGACAGAGGAGTGGTCTACAGTCCACAGGATCACACATAGTCATACACATCTGAAGCGACTGAGCATGCAGCACGTAACCTTATAAACAGGCATTTTTGAATATTACTTATTTGTGGTTCCTCTCATTTGTTGAACATATCAATTTTCATTGTTTTATCATACATTTTACTTAATTTGTAGTTTTATCTTCCCTCTTTTGAGTCCTTCATCATATTGTTATTTATCTAGCATTTAAATTTCCAAGTTTCAGTGTCTTTGGGAATAAAACTACATAGAGAGTACTTTTCTCATAAAGATGTTGGTAAGAAAATGCACATTTGACAAAGAATAAGTAATGTAAAAATGGAAGATGATATGACCACTGACTGCCAAGCCACCACAATACTTTTACTTTCAGATATCTTTATTTTAAATTCCTCCATAATCTGGCTCATGTACAGTGCTAACCATTTCTGACCAGCTTTATCTTCTGAGCATTAGGCCTGTTTGTTGAGCACTGTGATCTGCAGAGAAAACACTTAAAAGAGCACAATCAAAGTCAAAGCATATTCTTTGTGCCGATAAGCAATCCAAGGCTATGACAGTTACAAAGAAAACGGCTCTCAGTTGTTTCAAGCCAGGCTGCAGACCTCCTGTGTATTTCTCTGGATTTATCTCACCAAGTTAATAAAACATCACTTGACATTTCCTAGTAAATACCTAGTGAAGACACATATCTGCCTTTTTTAAAGTTCAGCTTAAACCCATTTTTCTCGATAAAAATACTGATACAGGCAAAAGTCACCTACATCAGTAGAGAAAGCTCTTTCATGGTGAGGGATGCGTTCCCTTCCTAACAATCTGGGAGATTCTAAGAAGAGCCAGGATGAGCCAATAACCCCTGCACTGAGATAAGAGCAGACACCCCAAGTCCACACCAAGAGCATCCTTGAAGCAGAGCAGGCACAAAGAAACAGGTCTATCAAGCTCCTTATATTTCTCCATGTTGTTTCACTTTTAATGCACCTCCTATTATCTGGTTTATGGTTAGGCCACTCAAGGTGGCTGTTCTCCTGCTCAACCAGAGACTGCTTCACCTACACCCTACTCACTTGCCTACGTACTCACCCCACCCCAGCTAGCAACTCACCCCAACCCCCAAAGGATGGTGGGGGGGTGGGCATGTTCCTCTGCCAGTTTCCCTGGTGACTGATGAGCCAAGCTGAGGCCAATTTCTCCTCTGACTGGCCATCTCCCCCGACCCCAGGAGCAAACACTGAACCCACGTCCTGCCACCATCCACAGCAGATGGTGGAGTGTTGCTCCGGGACCTTGCTTCAAGCCTGTAAGCTCCTCCTCTCCACTGATGTCTCTGCTACTGCCTCTAGGCTCTTTCTTCAGTCTTAAAACTGGGCAAGTGCTGGCCCTATAGGCTTGAAGAATGTATCCCAGCAGCTGGGTTCTGCTTTCCTTACCATATATTCTGTACCTGTGGTAGATGTACAGATGGGGAGGGCTGCAGAAGGTTTAGACAAGAGGCCCTAAATGGAGAACTGATTCAGGTAACAGCTCCTCAAAATGTGAGAGCTCCTTAATCCACTAGCACTTACCCAGCTCACCAAATAAACCATTGCTCATAGGAACCCACACCCATGGCTAGACTGAAGGGCCTTAGCCAGGAGGCAGTTCTCCATGATACCTCCTCTTTTGCCCCCACCAACTGAGCTGTTAAGCTCACTGAGAATCAGCTGGGTTTGTGCCTTAAACAATGTATGCCAGTTTTACTTGTTAACAAAACTGTGCAATTGAATTAAATATTGCAAAAGCTAATATAATATGAGTGCTAACAAAAAGAATATTAAGTTGAATGAGAGCTGATTTTTGTTAAATTAGCCATCAAGTCAGACATGAGCAAGACTATTGTGGGGGCTTCCCTGGTGGCTCAGATGGTAAAGAATCTGCCTGCAATGCAGGAGATCCAGGTTCAATCCCTGGGTTGGGAAGATTCCCTGGAGAAGGCAATGAACCCCAAACTCTTGCCTGGAGAATCCCATGGACAGAGGAGCCTGGTAGGCTATAGTCCATGGGGTTGCAAAGAGTTGGGCACGACTGAGCGATTAACATATACACACACACAAACACACAAGACCATTGTGAAACTTTTCAGGAAAATACTTAACTATTTTCTACATCAGTAGATAAAGCTCTGCTCAGAATTCTACACTCAAATTGCCTTGTGTTTTTAATTCTCACTCTAGTATTTAATCCATTATTTAAAAAAAAACAAAACAAAACCTCCAAAAGGAAACTGTGGCTTTATGCAGAAAAAGTGTGGCTTTATGCAGAAAAATTTTGCAGAAAAATTCTGCATATGGGCTTTATGCAGAAAAATCATGTAAAATGTCAACCATGGCATTAAAACAACAGCAACAGTAACAAACACAATTCTTGGTCCAACATTAAAAGACTGGAGAATAAATGAATAATTTCTATCTTGTATGATATGTGTATATACTTGCTGGTGTTATGAATTTTTTGATTAACAAATACAGATCCAGATTACATCAGATATAGTGGATTCTGTGTAGTTTCACTCCTAATTCCCTACTCATTTTCACTTCATTTTTATTATATTTAACTTTTTACTTAGTCACTAAGTGCATCGTCTGTTTGCAGCCCCATGGACTGTAGCCCACCAGACTCCTCTGTCCATGGGATTTTTCAGGTAAGAAGACTGGAGTGGATTGCCATTTCCTTTTCCAGAGGATCTTCCCCACCCAGGGATCCTGCATTGGCAGGCAAATTCTTTACTGCTGAGCCACCAGTAAGCCAAATAATTAATCTACCAGGTATCTTATCATAGATTCTTCTAATTTTCACTACAATCCTGCAAATTGTGGATTAAAATCCCCATTTTTTTAATAGAAAGAAACGGAAGATCAGAGAAGCCAGGTTCAAATTCAGAACCACCTCAATGGTATTTCAAACTTATATGAAGTTAATTTCACAAGAAATAAGCAACATTTTTCATAAAAGAAGAGAATAGACATTTAAGATATTACTTAAGGATTGGTGATCATGATGGATTGAATCACATCCCCCCCAAACAAAAGATACAGTCACATCCTAACTGGGGGTACCCCTTACTCCAGTCCCTCAGAATGTGACCTTATTTGGATAGAAGGTCTTTAGAGAGGTAATCAGGTTAAAATGAAACTATTCGGGTGAGTCCTAGTCCAATATGACCTGGTGCCCTAATGAAAAAGGGGAATCTGACCAGGGACCGACACACACAGAAGGAAGACCATGCAAAGACACAGAGGGAGAGCCCAGGACACCAAAAATCGCCACAAACCCCCGAAGTGACGAATAGGCAAGGGAGGTTCTCCCTGGAGTCATCAGCGAGAACACACCTAAGCCAGCCTTGACCTCTGGCCTCCAGAGCTAAGACAATACATTTCTGTTATTTTAAGCTCCCCAATTTGGGGTCCACTCTTACAGCACCTAGGAAACTGACATGGTACTGTTTCTCAAAAGCCTCTGCAGAGTCAGTCCCTTTGGAGCCTGTGCTTGTGTGGCTGTGGATGGATATTCGCATTCACAAGGTAAAATTTAATTCCTACGGTAGACTGTGACCCAAAGCAGTTTGTGAAACAATGTTCCATAACACAGTCAAATAAAAACCTATCAGGCAATCTCCTGAAGACAGAGATTAAAAAAAAAAAAAAAATTCTGGGGGAAAAAAGAGAGATGGAGCATTTGCAGGGTGGTGAGTGGGGGTTGGTTCCAGCACAGAAGGAGCTTTTCTGGGAAGACGGGCAGGGAGAGCAGTACGGTTAAACAGACTAGCTGGTGATCAGAGCAATATGCTGCACGAAACTGGCTGTGTGTCATCTGCAAGAGAAGACCAAAAGAGCTGTTTTTGCAGATATTTGGGGAAAAGGTTTTCGCCAATCCACTTTGCATAAGTGAAAACGATTTAACCCAGCCCCAGCTTAAAAAAAAAAAAAAACAAAACCGTGTGAGGCGTGTTAATGATGTTGGGAACTCCATCTAGACAGAGAGAAGACCAGAGTAATGGAAAAGCAGATCTTCAGGGACCTATGTGCCGTTGACAGCAGACGGCAGAAGATTGCTTAATATTCTTACACAATTAAACTAATTCCCTTTAAGCTGCATTCACATACCATAAACAAGATCTCCCGATCCCTTAGAAATTAACTTTTCACATCTGGGCAAATGTATTGTTTAATGCCCAAATCCCCCAAATTCCAGTTCTTTTTTTTTTTTTTTAAACAGAGGCCAGGCATTTGACAGTTACCCAGCTTTTGCTCCTAGCTCTTCAGAAATTTGGCAGTTGATTTTTTGGTCACTTTGTATTTTGCTGCCCATAATTTGCACCTGCACTCAGCTATTTTTAATCCCTCATAGTTTCTTTGTATTTTGTTGCTGGAGGAGATATTTGTCTAAGTACAAGCTCTGCAGCAAAGGGCCCCAGGTCCCAGGTCCCAGCCTGTCTGAATCGGACCAGGCAGTGGGAGACCTGGTTTATACATACTGATAGACTAATAGGGCGGTTTGCGGCTAGTGTTATGGTAACGGGCACTGAGGTGTGCATGAATCAGCCACTTGGCCCAGCCCAGGTCTCTGCGCAAGGACAACGATCAGACGAGCAGGTGCAGCCTGGGATGACAGCATGCCAGGCTGCCTCATCGCACAACCTGTTGTGGTTACTGAGTAAGTCACTGGATTTCTTTAGTTGTCACTTTGACACCCTTACTGGCTACATACATTTATGCATGACTGAGATTTGGTTAACAATGCAGCTTTTCCTCTATGAATGATAATCCGGTGCTAATTATAGGGACTTTGTGGCACTTAAATTGTGTCACAGTGTGCATTACAATAGCAAGCCTAGAACTGCTGACAAAACAGCAACTGCTGAATTTCTGAAGAGCTAGGAGCAAAAGCAGGGTATGCCCCGTGCACTCTGCACTCAGCCCCACCAAAGGCGTGGGCAAAACACCTCGGCACCCACCTGGCCCAGTCCCCGGACTCACCACCACCCTCACCCACAGGAGGGACAGTTCAGTCTCCCTCGGGGACTGAGCCAACAAGGTAACCTGTTACTTGTTCGTGCTTCCCACTCTAGCAGCAGGGCCCAAAAAAAACCTGCCTGAATTTCGTATCTGGCCTCAGATCAATTTCTATTGATTAAGGAAGGCCAAGAACCATGACTGGTATCAAGAAGAGAGCAAGCAGAGGACCTTTAAATTATGCCACTCTGGCTCCTGTAAAATGCCTGCCTGTGAGACAGTGGGGCAGCGGAGCAAGTAAGACAAAGGTTTAGACAAGGAAACAAATCATTCACACTGTAACACTCTATACTCAGTAGCTGCACATCTCTGGTTCTGTGGGAAGAGGGTGGATTTACGATCATACTCTTTTCACAAAGTTTCTGAGAACTAAATGAGATGGTAACTGTAAAATGCCTGGCTCAGGGATGGGCTCAGATTTATCACATGCAACCTTGAGATAAACCTACCCAGGTATATAAGAGAAGCTCTCGCTCAGTCATGCTGTAATGGGCTGGGGATTGAGTAGGCTTCAGGATGGGATGGCTATCAGTGAAGGAGACGAGAGTGAAAAAGCTAGTTTCGCTGAGCTGGACAGGCTCAACACCTACAGAGAGACACATCTAGACCAGTGTAGACCACAGCATTGTTGATTAAATATGACCAGGAGTCAGGGATGTCCAAGACAAGAGCAGGTGACACTGAACCCAGGTTACAAGAATACAGAGTAAGGAGCAAAAAGAAAGCATGAAAAAATGTGTGGTATGCTCACTCAGTCGTGTCTAACTCTTTGTGACCCCACGGATTGTAACCCACCAGGCTCCTTTACTCATGGGATTTCCCAGGAAAGAATACTGGAGTGGGTTGCCATTTCCTCCTCCAGGAGATCTTTCTGACACAGGGGTCAAACTCATGTCTGCTGCATTTCCTGCATTGCCAGGTAGATTCTTTACCACTAAGCCACCTGGGAAGCCCAAAGGGAGCTAAAAGGAGGCATGAAAAATTAGTCTATCTTTTAAAATATGGAAAGAAATATGGTGAAATGTGGTGAAGCTGGAATACAGGACTCTTTATTAGACAACATTGTCTAAGAGATGAAACAGTAAGGAAGACCTGGCATGCTGTATCATTTTGTAAAATATGAATGAGCAAAAAGCTGTCCATATACAGAAGGGGACTGAGAGTCAATCAGATGGGCTGCAATATTTCAACAAATATTTATTGAGCACCCAGTAAGTGATGGGTGCTGAATAATGTCAATATCGTCAAACATTTCAAGTATTTATTTCAACCATAAGTCTTTTTGTTTTACAGAAAGACAAAAGAAATTGATAAAGATCAAAAGGGGGATATACCTAGGGAAACTGTAGTGACAAAGTATTTAGTACTAGTGGAAATAGATGGGAAAACAATGGAAACAGTGAGAGACTTTATTTTCTTGGGTTCCAAAATCACTGTGGACAGTGACTACAGCCATGAAATTAAAAGACACTTGCTCCTTGGAAGAAAAGCTATGACCAACCTAGATAGTGTATTAAAAAGCAGAGACATTACTTTGCTGACAAAGGTCCATCTAGTCAAAGCTATGGTTTTTCCATAGTCATGTGTGGATGTGAGAGTTGGACGGTGAAGAAAGCTGAGTGCTGAAGAATTGATGCTTTTGAACTGTGGTGCTGGAGAAGACTCTTGAGAGTCCCTTGGACTGAAAGGAGATCAAACCAGTCAATCCTAAAGGAAATCAACCCTGAATATTTATTGGAAGGACTGATGCTGAAGCAGAAACTCCAATACTTTGGCCACCTGATGGAAAGAACTGACTCATTAGAAAAGGCCCTGATGCTGGGAAAGATAGAAGACAGCAGAAGAAGGGGACGACAGAGGATGAGATGGTTGGATGGCATCACCGACTCAGTGGACATGGGTTTGGGTGGACTCAGGGAGTTGGTGATGGACAGGGAGGCCTGGCATGCTGCAGTCCATGGGGCTGCAAAGAGTCAGACATGACTGAGGGACTGAACAACAACTACTGAAAGTATTTAATTAATAGTCTTAAACTAGAAAAAGAAAAAGGTTATTTATAGCACTAGGTTAGAAAATATTTGGGATTCAGGTATTCACTCAGCAAATACTCAACATCTAGTCTGAGCCAGGCATTCTTGCAGCTAATGGGAGAGGCAGAAAAACAAAACAGACACACATCCCTGCCCTAATGGGAGCTGAACTCTACGGATATAGTTAATGTGTTCTCATTTAAAAAGTTAGAGAGAAGTAGGGAAATATTAAAAACTTTTAACCCCTTTTAAAGATTCCAAAAGCCTTCATCTGTGTGTAGATAGATATAAATGCTTTATGACATCAGTTCAGTTCAGTCGCTCTGTCATGTCTGACTCGTTGCAATCCCATGGACTGCAGCACGCCAGGCTTCCCTGTCCATCACCAACTCTCCCAGAGTTTACTCAGACTCATGTCTCTTGAGTCAGTGATGCCATCCAACCATCTCATCCTCTGTCGATCCCTTCGCCTCCTGCCTTCAATCTTTCCCAGCATCAGGGTCTGTTCCAGTGAGTCTGTTCTTCGTCCCAGGTGGCCAAAGAATTGGAGCTTCAGCTTCAGCATCATTTATATATGCTTTATGGCATATATATAGGAAACTATGACTTTCCTATCAATTATGGACTGTCCAAGAAACTTGGGAAAGACTTTGAATCTAATTTGGGGTAAAAGTTTTCTGCTTTAATTCTTGTGTATAATTCATTTGCTAAAAATTTAACTTTTTATAATCTGTTGGTGATTTAACATACTGTAACGCCCCCTAAATAAATCTTATCTGCCAATGTATTGTTTCAATGAGTGATTTATTGAGTACATCTTCAGGGCCCAACGCTGTAGTGCGTTCCTAGGAGTAGAAAAGAAAAACATAAATAGCCCCTATTTTTAACAGATTCATCACTTCTTTAGGAGGAAGAAGGGGCAGAAAATATACATTCGAAACAACTAGAAAGCAATCAATTAAGAGCAATTTATAGTATATAAAATTCATGTGCTAGTGCCAATAGAAGGTAGAACCTTGTTCAACTAGAAGTTTAGACACTCTTTTCTGCCACTTAGGAAAACAACTGCTTCATGCTATATGTTTAATGATGCTTCTCACTAACAACAAGCCAGTAGATTAGGCCTTGGAAAAATACTGCAGCTCTTTGTAATTAGTTAATCCATTCATTACACTGTCAATTACTGTCTGGATCAGAAGTAAATTCAACACTATTTTAGTACCTATTGTTTCTGAAATCAAAAATGCAGAGTACCCCACTCCTTCCCCTCTGTTCTGAAAGCCAAGCACAGGCTGTGCTTATCCCGGCTGAGATGTCAGTCGTTGAACTATGATGCCTCACCCCTAAAAGACCTGGGGATGTGGGTATTACTGCTGATGAGAACATATGGTTCGGGTGGTTTGGCAGGCAAAATGCTGGCAGAAGAGTCTCAAGCGTCAGCAGATGCTGCCAGAGCACAGACATACAAACGGTGGCGTGACTGCCACTGCTGCTGTGACTCACGTATTTCACTGCGATGACAGCAATGCTTCCTCTTGAGGAAGCTCAAGAGGCTGGGGGCAAAACAGACGCCCTTCCCAATACCCAAGACAGACACACAGAGAACAAACACACATGAGCCACATGCACACACGTGCACACACAATCAGGTGAGGTCAGCCTTCCGTAGGTCCCTGTCATCTGCCTAGAATGGAAAGTCCCCTGGAAAGGGAATGGCATGTAGAAAGCTATTTTGTTTTTTGCTGGCTCAGATGGTAAAGAATCTGCCCACAATGCAGGAGACCCGAGTTCTATCCCTGGGTCAGGAAGATCCCCTGGAGAAGGGAATGGCCTCCCACTCCAGTATCTTTCCTGGAGAATCTCATGGACAGAGGAGCCTGGCCTGGAGAATCTACAGTCCAGGGGGTTGCAAAGAGTCAGACACAACTGAGTGACTACCACTTTCTCTTTTGCTTTCTATAACACTGACATATAGGTTCCATTCAGAAACAAGCAGTCACTCTAGCTCTCCACACAACCCACAGTCAAGGAAAAGATGGCCTGCCAGCAGCTCAGACATGAGGTCAGAGTCCTCTGGTCTCCAGGGCAGTCCAAGGCACTATCAGGTCCTGAAAGTAGTCACAAACTTTTCAGATTCATCTTCCTCAGGCTCACTAAGTTGGTCAACAAATCCTTATTGATCATCGCTATGGGCTTGGAGGGGAGAGGGCTTCAAAAGTCACAAGCACAAAACAGCTGAGGGGTGCTGGGCAGCATATCCTTTCACGCCTGCCCAACACTCTGCATCATTCATTCCACCCTGACCGAGCTGCAGCAGTCTAGCCCTAGACTCCACCTGGAAACCCAGTTCCAAACAGGACAGACGCTGTGCTCCCTGACTCGAGTAGAGGAGAGAGCTAGATCCACTGCCCTGTACACTAAGGCGTTGGGGTGTAGAGACACAGCAGGGCGGGCGGAGCCCTGAGTCCCAGAGAGAAATCACGGCAGCCGGGTGGCTGGGGGGAGCACAGCCAAGGCAGAGGGAACAGCTCTGGAGCCGGGCAGACATTTGTCCTGCAGTGTCAAATGCTCCCAGCGTTCACTCTTCATCTGCTATATGGAAGAATGTGAGGAAAGAACCTGGGACTCAGGAATGGATAGCCATCACTGTCGTGATTACGGTTATGTTAATGCTAACAATAATGGCAACACTGGCAGATGCTTGGAGCTAAGAAAACAAACGGAACATCCTGGGAAATTCACATGGTTCAGTTGGGCTGGAATATGATATATATTTGTGTACACATGTGTGACAGACAAAGAGAAGACGTGATGAGAGAGAAGCAGGAAGAGAGACTGGGTTGATGATCTGAAGGTAGGTGTCCGAGTTATTCCAACTTGAGCCTGGCGCTGAACTGCGGAATGCCAATGGAATGGACAAGGATGAGCATCCCGGACGACCGGCACCACTCCACAGGACAGCAGTGTAACTTCTCAGTTCTGTGGATGCCTCACCTATGAATAGAGCACCAGGATGCTTGTCCCATCTATCTCAAAGAATTGTTGATGTTTACAAACCCCATCCCTCACTCGAGCCAAGAAAAACTCCAGAAAGGACAGGTAGAATTAAGTGCCTGCAAAGAGGTCAACTGTCAGGCTCATTGAGATAAATCTCCAAGTTGGAGGGAGTGACTGACCTAAAAGCATGGAACTGTCTGTTTTGAATGTCAAATATTCGCACGGTCCACATTTGTCATTAACTGGATGAAAAGTAGACCAATTAATGAGCTGACAGAACACAGATCTAAACTGTATAAATAAGAAGAGCTCAGAGTAAAAGCATACTCATTGTCCTCCCTGGCATAGGAACTAAGTCACTCTGAAGAACAAGAAGAAAAACGTTACACACTTTTACAAAGCACAGATGCAGGAGCTAAGATGTCAAGATAAAGAACCATTTGTCTATGGTCTTGGGACCAAAACTAACGGGTGACTGACAGTGATTTAACTTCTCAGTCAAAATACAAATTAAGAGCATGAGGGGCCAACTTGGGAATGACTAGGCTGGCAAACCTTTGGGGGGACAGGAGTGTTACATTCATCCCCAAGTTTGCAAAGGTATCTTCAACTCCCCCCTTGGAGGGAGCCTGGAGTCTGACCGCTCTGAGCCAAGCATCACCAAGGATGCTAGTCCTGACCTACACTCACAGGCTTGGTAGAGTTGGAAGAACATGAGCTTCTGTCTCAGGCAGACAAATCCAGGGTTCAAATCTGCGTAGTTCTATCTCTTCCCAGTTGTGTAGCCTCAGGTCAGTTATTCAGCCTCTCTGGAGCTGTTTTTGAATATTAAGTGAGTCATTCTTACACGTGTGCAAAATGCTTAGTAGAGGACTTCATTGTAAAGATCACCAAACAAACAAAAGAGCTTCAGTGACTCCTCAGTGCCCGCAGGCTGAAGTCAAAACTCTATTCTCACATTCAAGGTCCCCCATGGCAGATGCTAGCCCCAAACTGTAACTTCAGGATTTAAGTATTTTCACAACACGAATTATGCTTTTCCACAGCCACGCACTCTGCTCACCCTCCTCGAAAGCTTCTCTTATCCCCTCACTTCCGAGGTCCTCCTCATCCTCAAGGTCCAGCTTTGGTCCCACCTGCCCCTGGAAGCCATTGCAGAGTATCTTAACTTCTCCTTTGGAAATGTAGTCAGTCCTACCCAGGTAAGATCTAGGTCTCCTTTGCTAGGCTTTGAATATCCTGGGTCATGAAAAGAGGCATCCCCATGGACTAGATGGCCCACATCAAGGCTCAGCAGAATGTCAGGGAGCAGGGGGGAAACATGGGTTCTACTGGATGGTGAACAACCAGCATGCAGGCAGCCATCGAGGAAGCCCTGATGAACAGTGGTGAGCCACCACCGTGGCTCCTCAAGGTGATGTACGGTGCCCATTTGAAAGGTGAAGGCCAGCAGGCTTTGGCTGGGCCTCCAGACATGGCCATGGCTGGCCCTGGCACTCTCTCCAGACTTGGTGGCTTTGCTTGTCTTCCTGGGGGATAGCCCAGGTCTGGCCCCATCACTGCAGAACCCAGACCCCTTATCCCTGCTCAAGTCCTAACTAACTCTCCTCCTCTACCTACCCGAAGATCTTCAGCTAGGCTTGGGAGGATCAGGTGGGGAGAGGGAAGCTTATAAATCTTCCTCTAGTCTCTTTCCAATCTATTATTATGGCATAAACCCTATGACCAGCTTTTTCCAAAGACCTTTATTTTTTTATTCTCAGGAGCCTTTTCTTCTCTCAACAAAACTTAGCTCTTAGGATCAAAACCTGTGCTTTTAAAAGTGTTATTTTTGATGTGGCCTTCAAAAGCCTATTTTGGAACTTAAAAAATAGCTCTTTCCCCCACTTTTGCTTTCTTTGCTTTTCTATGGACATGCCTCCTGCTTACTCTGCTCCCTCTCTAGAATGCCCCAATTCTCCACAAGGCAGTGAAAACTACCAGCTGATTAGAGTGATCATATGTAAGCCAGGAAGGAAAAGAACAATTCAGTTTAATATGTCAGGGTGTTACACTGCTATAATTGCAGTGTTTAAGAGAAAAGCCCTGGAAACAAACAGACGTGACATTTACTCTGACACTTACTAATATGTGATCATTAACTTCTCTGTCTGATTTCATCCTCAGTAATAGGGGAAAGTAATAGTACCCATTTCTAACTGCTACTGTGAAGATTATTATAAGGCATTTCACCAAGATGGGCACATCCATACCACTGAGTAAATGAGAGCTTTTATTATGCACCATGTATTTGACAATCCACCTTGAAAGTGAAAGTGTTAGTCACTAAATCGTGTCCAACTCTTTGTGATCCCATGGACTTAGCCTGCCAGACTCCTCTGTTCATAGAATTCTCCAGGTAAGAATACTGGAGTAGGTAGCCATTACCTTCTCCAGGGGATCTTCCCAACCCAGAGAGCAAACCTAGGTCTCCTGCATTGCAGGCAGATTCTTTACCTTTTACCTTAAGGTATATCTAACATTATTAGTTTTTATTATTTAAATTTCTTTTCATTTCACTTTCTTTGAACATAACCTTTCTCTCCCCAGACTAGATTTAAGTTTGTCCACTATTTTCTCATCTGTAAAACAAAAATAAGAATAACTTATCTTGTGAAGTTATAAGCATTAGCAGAAGTGTATTTAGTCCAGTGCCAGGACAGAGACCAACAGAACAATACACAGGCATGGGAGATATACTGTCAGGGCCTCCATGATATCCTAATAACTTTGCCATTTCTGATCATGCTAACATCATAATCTTGGACTTTCAGTTTCTAGAACTGTCAAAGAATAAATTTCTGTTTAATCCATTTCATTTACTGCATTTTATTTAAGCAACTGGAACTGTTTAAAATACCTTAACAACAGTTTTCAGCACTCTGAATTTTAGTTTTCTTATCTATAAAAATGGGGCTAACAATAACATCTGTGCCACAGTGGTATTCTGAGAATAAAATGAGAAACTCTGTGTGTTACTGTGGCATTTGCTGGGCACAGCAGGGAATAGAAAAGTTGAATAGACAGAGGTCTTACCCAAAGAGGCTCTAGAATAGTGCAGAATACAAGGCTCAGACCTGAAAAACTGCAATACAAAGAAGCACAGATAAAATGTAAAGAAACTCCAATTCAGGAAAAGGATATGACCTTCAACAAGCCTGCCATCTCGTTTAAACAAGGTAAGCAAGGCTGCCCAGAGAGACTCCTCTCTGAAGAACTCCTGGTAGGAAGGAGAGGGTGGGACTGAGGAGAGAGTAACATGGAAGCATACACACTAACATACACAAAATAGACAGACAGTGGGAAGTTGCTGTATGACTCAGGGAACTCAAACAACCTCGAGGGGTGGGATGTGGAGGGAGGTGGGAGGCAGCCTGAAGAAGGAGGCTCCACGTGTATGATCCATGCTGATGCATGGCAGAAACCAACACAATAACGTAATTACACCCATGGTGGATTCATGTCAATGTATGGCAAAACAAATACAATATTGTAAAGTTAAAAAATAGATAAATAAACTAATTAAAAATAATAAATGCAATATAACTATAAAAAAAATAAATACAAGTAAGCAAATTAAGAAAAAATATTCCTTAGCACTTGCTAGGCAGTTATGCTCTGAAGCCCCAAGCTATTTTGGATATACTTCTGTTAGAGTACTTTACTCACTGCTTTGCTCTTATTTGTTTGGAAACCCATCTTCCCCAAGAAGTTTATACATGCAGCCCCTTCACCACCCCAGCAAGAAACTCACTACAAAATCTGATACACACCAGTAAGTTCCAGATAAACACTACTGAAACATGAACAATTCTCTATCCTGCCTCTATATATGTACCATATGAAAAATGGAGAAGTAAATTATAGTCACAGCTTCATTTTTCTGAATAATTCTTTGTTTTTTAACTGAAGTGTAGTTGATTTACAATGTTGTGTTAGTTTCAGGTGTACAGCAAAGAGATGCAGGTACACATATCTTATTTTTTTTCAGATTCTTCTCCTTTATCAGTTATTCCAAGATATTCAGTATAGTTCCCTGTGCTATACAGTAGGTCCTTGTTGGTAATCTATTTGATAAACAGCAGTGTGTTTATGTGAATTCCAAACTCCTAATTTTTCTTCCCCACCATGTCTCTTCCAGGAAGTCTCTTGGCCTGAGGCACTGAGCACCATAAGGCAAATGGGCAAGTTACTACTTTCCACCCCATCGGTGATGGTCAGAAAATAAGGCAGCATCTTCTAAGGCTTCCCTGGTGGCTCAGCTGGTAAAGAATCTGCCTGCAATGCAGGAGACCTGGGTTCGATCCGTGGGTTGGGAAGATTCCCTGGAGAAGGGAACAGCTACCCACCACAGTATTCTTGCCTGAAGAATGCCATGGACAGAGGAGGCTGGCGGGCCATAGTCCATAGCATCTCAGAGTCAGACACGACTGTCCCTTCTTCTCTTGAGGAGCACACCGAAGTGACCTGGCCCACTGTTGGCAGGGGAGGGCGGCACAGGGCCAGACTCGGCCAGGAGGGGAGGGCATGTTTTCCGCTAGGAGCTGGGATTTCCTTCACTTTGAAAGAGCATAGAAATAATGACACATCCACAAAACCATGCTGAAATCATAAAATTTTCATTACTTTATCAGTCTGCAGCAAAAGCATCAAAAACTAGCAGTGCCAATTTCCATCTCCCTGCTTCTAAGTGCTGCCTCCAATAGCCTGGCAAAAGCCCCCAAATGGAAATTAGTTGTTCAGATTAATTCCCTTCACCAGAAAACATCCTTGTGGTGTATTTAAAACAAGCGGAGCACACCATGGTTCTCTAAGAAGACAGAACTTAATGTAAGCCAGTCACTCCCAAAACCGCTTAATGAGGAAAAGCCAGGTGACATACATTGATCCAAGATGATCACCTGCGTGAAGAAACCCACGCTTTAGCGCCTGCTCGGTGCCACTCCTATGGAAGCTTCATCTGACGTGTCAACATCCAAGCCTGTGTGCTCAGTCATGTCTGACTCTTTGTGATCCCATGGATGGTAGCCCACCAGGCTCCTCTGTCCATGCGATTTTCCCAGCAAGAATACTGGAGTGGGTTGCCATTTCCTCCTCTAGGGGATCTTCCTGACCCAAGGGGTCAGACCCACACCTCTGCGTCTCCTGCATTGGCAGGCAGACTCTTTACCACTGAGCCACCCGGGAAGCCACCTCTGATGTGTTCGAGGTTCATAAAATCCACCAGTATGTTGGCCTCATTCCACCTGAACAGTAACCTTTCTCCTATATACTTAATCTAGATAAATGGTCTCACCAGCCCACGCATATCATAAGCTAGAAACTTGAGGACCATCACTAATTCTGTCATTAGTCACTCCCCCAGCATCACCACCCTTCCTCCTAACACAGGCATCCATGGGTTGCCAGATTCTGTGACTTCTCCTTCCTTAATATCCCGTGAATTGGTTCCTTCCCTTCATTCCTGCTGCCCCACCTTACTCCAGCCACTTAATTCTGGATTTTCCACAACAAGTCTTTCTGGTGCCAAATCATCCCCTGACTCCAAATACACGTGGTTATTGACGAGATTTCCACAATGCTGTCCTGGCCACATCACTCTCTACTTAAAAACCATTAAATGAAAACCAGCCCTATTCGGCATAGAGACCCATACCCTTCATCCCCCTAGACCTCTACCCATGCTGAACTGAGGATGACTGTTCACCTTCTCAGCTGTCTTCCTTTTCTCAACCTTTGCAATTGCCACTCTTGTGACTTTAGGTTGCAATGAGCCCCATCCACCATATGAAACTAACACCTAGCCTTTTACTGGGATGTAGTTCCAACTGGACCTCCTTGGGGGAAGGATGTTCTGATAAGTTCTCTCTGCAACACATATAAGCATATACGCAAACACAAACACACACCAGCTCCTACAGGCCCTGGGCATTGCTGACTTTCAGCATATATTGCAGTACATTATAATTCCCCTTTGAGTCACAGGTCTCCTTAACTGTGTCCCCTGCAAATGTCTTTGCAGATCCAGAATCTGACATGGATCCTGCCACTCAGTAAGGACTCAGGAAATGCTTATTTGAAAGTACTTTAAAAAATGAATGCCATGTAGCCATATCATAGTTCTTATTCTGTGATGGAATGATCTTGGCCTGGGTCTACTACCCACTAACAATCAGGCTTTAATGGGAGTAATTTAACCAGATGAACACACCAAAGAAAAGAAAAACTGCCAAATAAAACAGCTCCCAGGGAGCTCTCCACTCAAACTGGTACCAAGTAGATCACAACTTACTTATTCAATTTATTATTTCATAAATCTTACCTCCTTCTCGCTCAAGTTTAAACAACCCAAGGGCAGTGACTAACATCCATTCGTTGAAGAAATATCTAACAAATACTAATGTGCAAGACAATAATGATAACTGACATTTATATAGTACTTAACAGTATACATACTGGGCTAAGAAAGCTCCGTTATGTTTTTGTGTTGCTGTAGGTAATGGACTACAAACAAGATGTGCTGTACTAAGTCACTTCAGTCGTGTCCATCTCTGTGACCTCATGGGCTGTAGCCCGCCAGGCTCCCCTGTCCGGGGGATTCTCCAGATAAGAATCCTGGGGTCCGCCTTCAGGGCATCCTCCTGACGCAGGGATCGAGCCTGCATCTCTTACATCTCCTGCATTAGCAGACGGCTTCCTTACCACTAGCACTACCTGGGAAGCCCAGGGACCAGAGAGACAGCTTCCTATCTGATGGGAAACACTCCTAAGCATTCAGTGTCTTTTCCCACAAACACGTATTGAATGTTTACTATGTTGAGGTCTTTTAAGGGGATCAAGGCATTTTCTTGAAGTAGGCATCCTTATTGTATCAAAGAGGAAACTGAGATATAGAGAGATAACTGTCCCAAATCCCACAGCTGAGAAGTGGTAGAACATCGACTTCAATGCAGGCAGCTGTTTCCAGGGGCTTCCCTGGTAACTCAGCTGGTAAAGAATCTGCCTGCAATTCAGGAGGCCCTGGTTCAATTCCTGGGTTGGGAAGATCCCCTGGAGACAGGATAGGCTACCCACTTCAGTATTCATGGGCTTCCCTGGTGGCTCAGACGGTAAAGAATCCGTCTGCAATGCAGGAGACCTGGGTTCAATCTCTGGGTTGGGAACATCCCCTGGAGTAGGAGATGGCAACCCACTCCAGTATTCTTGCCTGGAGAATCCCATGGACAGAGGAGCCTGGTGGGCTACAGTCCATGGGGTCGCAAAGAGTCGGACAGGACTGAGCGACTAAGCACAGCACAGCACAGTTGGTTCCAGAGCTCTTTTTTTTTTGTAAGCCACTAAACAAAACCACCTCTTGCTCATGGCTTCAGAAGAATAAGAACAGTTATTTTCTCTCACTTTCTAATCACTGCCCCCCATCTTTTATTGCTTTTTTGTGTTTTCTACTTTTTCTACATTGAGCCCTGTCATTTCGAGCATAATTTATAACAGGAAAAAAATGATTTGGCTGACCACATAGTGAAAACAGTTGCTGCTACATTATAAAGAAAATATGCAGAGAGATCATAAAATGCTAATTTGATGAGCTGTCTAAAATCAGCATGAGTCCATTTCCAGACTCTCCACTGATGGACACTCAGGGCCACCAGCCCGCATCCTGTGCTGCCAGCTATCCCAACCGGAGCCACAGCCAAGAAAGATGCTACCTAATTTCACTGCTTAAAAAAAGATCCCTTCATGAATTCAGAGGGAGAGACGTGATCAAGGGGAAAGAAAAACCAGGAAGACCTGGAGGTTGGTGCTGTTTTCTTTGGAGAAAACTACAGCATGATTTCCAAGTGAAAACATTCCAGTTCAAGCTCTGTGGTCAGCACACGGAAGAGGCGCTCGGGGTGCCCACGCTGTGCTGTGCAGATCCTCTCTCTGCTCTGTCTTCTGGGTGTCTGTAGAAATCTGGGTCACTCAATCACATGGCTGACCCACATTTACAGAAACCCAGCTTCCCATCCTATTAGAAAAACAGCAGCTCTGTGGAAGCAAGATTTATGAATAACTAAATTTACAGATAAGCCCATTTTAATTAGCTTGAGAAGACGAACTCCACTCCTTCTTCCAGACAAAGCCAATACTGATTTTTCTACATCAGCACATCTGCAAACAGCTCCTCTGATTAGTCTACTTTAAATTCCTTTTGAGTATCATTAATTTGCTTCCCCCACTTTTTAAAATCTGTGCATCAGAAGGGCAGTGCTTTTGAGCCGTCAGTTTGAGAGGGGATGGCAGTGCATGATCCCCAGATGCCTGGTACTCCGGCTTCTGCACGTGCTTAAATTCAGTTCACTTCAGATTTTCACAATGAATCACCATATCGTGGGGGGCGGGGAGGCAGGCTCTATGGGAAGGATTAGCTTAAGTGAGTTGTGAGTCAAAGTTCTTTTCTGCGGTTTCATGGTCAGAATTCTGGGACACACATATTCCTACTATTCTCTTTCCTTTTTCTAAGAATAAACCCTCTGAGAAATACAGTTTTGTCATTCAAATGCACTACAGGAATTTCCCTTTTTCTTTGGGAAGCCATCCTTTCCCTGTTTCCTCCCTCATACAGCAGACAGAGAAAGGGTGAAGGCTATTTAGCAGGGGGCATGCAGATGGGAGGAAAGTGAGGGGTGATCAGTGTGAAACCCTCAGAGATTTTTACAAGGAAATGCCATCTCTGCATGCTGCCCAAAAATTGCTGCTTCAGAGTTAAAAGATAGCCCCTCCTCCCCCTGCTTCCAATCACACAGAAAGGGAGGCTGGTATTAATGAGTTATCACACTTGTGTCTGCACATGTTCCTGTGGGGAGGCAAAACCTCCTGTAAAACGCATGTAAATTTCTTTGTTAGGCTCCAGCGACTCCAGGGAAGTATACCTTACAATCTGAGCATTCCAAATGAAATTTGTTGGTTCAAATTTATATGTTTGGATCAGCAGGCAAAGGGATAACATGCCAAGTTAATCTCATTTTTCTTTTCCTTTAAAAAAATTTTATTTGCCCATCCGTTTTCTTCTTTCCTTTCAAAAAATGTGTTTGCTGAATTGAGGATCAGGGAAATTCTGTAGATCTAGCATAGCTGGATGTCAGCAAGGCATTTGACAAAATCTCTCATGAGATCCCAGAGGACACGACAGGGAAAATGTGGGCTGAATGGCAAGTCAGGGAAAGGGGTATAAAAGTGTCTCAATTTCAGTATATGTAAGGCAGTGCCAATGTAGAATGAGTCTCCAGTGCTTTGTCTCTGGACTCTGAATCTAGACTACTTGCATTTGTCAATATTTTTCTAATGACTGGAATTAGGTCCTGGACATCTCACCAAATTTTCTCATGACTCAACATCAGGAGGAACAGCAAATGTCCTGAATAATAAAGCAAGGTCCCCAGTGGCTTCAACAGGCTAGGACGGTGGTCCTCCAAGTGTGGTCTGCACATCACTTATCCTAGAATCATCTGATTTAGAATGAATCATCCACTTTTAAATGCAGATGTTTGGTTCTCTCTACACCTGCTATCTTGTGGCAGACACTCTTCAAGAAACACATGAACGCCAATGTTCATTGCAACATTATTTTCAATTGACAAGATATGTAAGCAACCTAAGTGTTCATCAACAGATGAATGGGTAAAAAAGACGTGGTACATATATATAATGGAATATTACTTAGACATAAAAAAGAATGAAATAATGCCACCATTTGCAGCAACATGGATGGACTTGGATGAAATAAGCCACATGGAGAAAGACAGACGCTGCATAATATCACAAAAATGTGGAATCTAAAAAGTAAACGAGCTAGTGAGAAAAAACAAAATGAAGCAGACTCAGATACAGACAACAAACTAGTGGTTACCAGCAAGGAGAGAGATGAGATGGCAATGGAAGGGTTCTACTCCTGGATCTCTTTTATTTTTTGCTGCACTGGGGCTTTGTTGCAGCCCTTGAGCTTTTCTCTAGCTGCAGCACCCACAGGGTTCTCCATGCAGTGTTTGGTCTTCTCCTGTCATAGAGCATGGGCTCCAGAGCCTGTGGGCTCAGCATGAGCATCTCTAGTTGCAATGAGCTGGCGTAGTTGCCCCAGGGCAGATGGGATCCCAGTTCCCTAACCAGGGGTCAAACCTGTGTCCCCTACATTGGAAGGTGGATTCTTAACTACCAGACCACCAGGAAGTGCCAAGGTAGAGGATTTTTTAAAAAGGCTTATTGTGGGCTTATATAAAATCATGTGTATGAAACTTTGAAAACTGTAAAGCACCGTGGAATTTTAAAATGTTTTCATTCAATTAAAAATAAATTAAAAAAAAAACAAAAAAAACACTGAATAAGAACAGAGTCACCTGAAATAGAAGGTCTTGATCTATGGTTTGGTGTGTCCATGAACATCTTTCCTAATACACACTTGAAAAAGGTCATCAAACTATGTCAATCTCAAGATGAGCAAAACTTGAAGGAGGTAAAACCCTCCAGGTTATTGTTTATTCTTGTTGTGTTTAATTCAGGAAGACTAAGGCTTATCTCAAAATGGATTTAATTTGGAGGCTGACAGGCATCTAGGTGGTGGCAGAAAGATTAACACAAAAGGAAACTCTCGAAGAATTAAAGAATGTTCCTGTTTAACCTTCAGGGGACCCTCTTGTGAGGCAGAACCTCATAACAATCTCCCTCTCAGTCTATGAAAGGTTTTGTTCCGGGTGCCTTTCTGGGAGAAGCTACCTCAGCAGGTAATTCCATTAACTTTTTTACTTTAATAACAACCAGATTCACCCAAATGAAAACTGAAGAAAACTGAAAAATATTGAAAAAGGATAATGTAAATATTGCTTATTCCGGAAAATGATGCTCCAGTTGACCACCCCACCATTTTGGTCTCTGTGAATCTTGTATTTTAAATAGCATCTCTGAAATCCACTTCCAAGGGTCAGTGTGAGACTCATGCAACTTTCAAACTTGAGAAAATTAAAAATACATGTGAAACCATGGGGGTTTTTTATTATTAAATACTGGAAGTCGACATTAAAATCTAGAATCAAAGGAAAATGCAGCTTCTGCCCCCTTAACAGGAGGGGTTTTCATGAAGTCTGCTGTCTTCTAACATAATATGCAATTGATTTGAGCCAAAGCATTCAATTTTCTCCTGGATATTTTGGCATTTTACGAGATCAGGTCCTCTGAAAGTAACTAATACTACAATGAAGAAGCAACAGAAACTCATGAAACAAAAATCCTGCTGCAAGCATAAAAACTCCCCTCCAATGTTTGAGAAAAAGACAGCATCTCATGTTTCTTTCATTCTCTTTTTTAGGTTTGGCACGCTTATTTTCCCATAATGGATACTTAGTGTTTCAAAAATATTTCCCTTTAAGAAAAAAAAAAACAGAATGGGATACTTAAAATGGGCAATTAATCCATACACTTTCAGACTGTTACTAGGATTCATCAAAATATACAATTTAAAAAAAAAAAAAAAACAAACCCAGTTCATCCACTCATTATCTTTCAGCTAGCTGGCTATCTGCTTGAACAAAATGTATAGGTTTATTCCTTCAAAGTCAGATCAAAGGTGCTTCAGAAATATAACATTTCTCTTTTATCACTAAAGGGAAGATAAAGCAAGATGTGGTTTTATTCTTGAAACTCACCTCCTGGATTTATGATAACATAAATCCCAGTCCCTAGGATTCCACCTTCTCTTTTAACCATGGGGTCACTGAATTGCATGGCTACACTCTGTACTTATGAGAAATAGAAACGGAAGATGGAACCAGATTGGTGGTCTGCAGGCGCAGGGGTGAGAGGGGACTGGAGAGTCACTGCTTGGTGGGTGCCCAGTTTGGAACTAGAAAGAGGTCTTGGCTATACCACAATGTGAATGCCACAGGATCCAATATGTTAAAATGGTAAATTTCATATTATGTGAGTTTCACCTCAGTACAACAAAAGCCAAAATCAAAATGCCCATGTTTCCCTAAGGACATCATCCCGCGAACAGCTCATCGACAGAAAGAGATCAGCTGGGGTAGGGAGCATGGAGCGGGAGTCTATATTCTGGTACCTGCACGTGGAGATGTGAACCCTCCCACCTCTCCCAACCCATGAATGAATTCTAGCTGCTAAATCAAAGACTGGTGTGTTACCAAGAAGTTCTCTCTCAAAAGGGTGCTGCCTTAAAGAGAAAGGGATCTGGGTTTTGCCTCGGCTCTGTGAAAGTGTTAGTCGCTCAGTCGTGTCCAACTCTTTGCGACCCCATGGACTATAACTCGCCAGGCTCCTCTGTCCATGGGATTCTCCAGGTGAGAATACTGCAGTGGGTTGCCATTCCCTTCTCCAGGGGATCTTCCCAACCCAGGGACTGAACCCAGGTCTCCTGCATTGCAGGCGGACTATTTACGGTCTGAGCCACCAGGTCAGCCCTATGAAGAGAGCTAAATTATGCCGAGTATCCTTAACCCTGAAGTGTGGATAATTATGCCTGTGGCTTTGGAGGTCACACGGGCACCACCTCACATGGTGAGGCACAGTCAACACAGTTTCTTGACGGCCAAGTCAGCCTGGAAAAGGATGACGGAGCAGGGAGCACTGAATAAGAGCCACAAAATGCTGAAGGTCGCAGAGCAAGTGTAATGTCCACATCCCAGGTACAGACTGTGCACTCCAGCTATTAGCAAGAGGCACAGTAAGTGTCAAAGGTCAGATAGGAAGTGTGAGGGTAAGAGATGCCACTCCTTGTAACAGACATACTCACATATGTTTTCAACCCCAACCTTTCCCTCTTGTCATTCCTGTTATAAAATTTGAGTTGGACTATAAAGAAAGCTGAGCGCCGAAGAATTGATGCTTTTGAACTGTGGTGTTGGAGAAGACTCTTGAGAGTCCCTTGGACTGCAAGGAGATCCAACCAGTTCATCCTAAGGGAGATCAGTCCTGGGTGTTCATTGGGAGGTCTGATGTTGAAGCTGAAACTCCAATACTTTGGCCACCTGATGCAAAGAGCTGATTCATTGGAAAAGACCCTGATGCTGGGAAAGATTGAGGGCAGGAGGAGAAGGGGACAACAGAGGATGAGATGGTTGGATGGCATCACTGACTCAATGGACATGAGTTTGGGTGGGCTCCAGGAGTTGGTATTGGACAGGGAGGCCTGGCATGCTGCAGCTTATGGGGTCGCAAAGAGTCGGACATGACTAAGCGACTGAACTAAACTGAACTGAACTGGGCCTTTGGGGGCAGGTACGACTGAGCACCATTAATTTCCATCACATTCCTTTTGGAATGAGATATATATATATATATATATATATATATATATAAAATGATATATATATATATATATATATATAAAATCTTGGCCATGGGTGGTATATAAAATAACTCATTTAGTATATACAAAAAATCAG
Source organism: Giraffa tippelskirchi (assembly GCF_054371585.1). Classification (NCBI taxonomy): domain Eukaryota; kingdom Metazoa; phylum Chordata; class Mammalia; order Artiodactyla; family Giraffidae; genus Giraffa; species Giraffa tippelskirchi. The sequence goes on along the minus strand of NC_137284.1, from coordinate 44,644,428 downwards.
TTGTGGAACAAGCTTAAAACTATGCTGTTCTAAGAAGAAAAATAGATTATTTCCTACTGAAGAAGAAGATGGAATGAAGGAGAAGGCAAAATTGTCAAAGAAGTCAGAGAAGTTTTGCCAATAGAAAGTACATGGATGGGAGGATGGTTGGAGGATGACAAAAACCTAACTTTAAAAAACAGTAAAGTACTTTTGCAAAGAAATAGCAGAAGAAGGCAATGCACATAACGTAGAAGCTGAGGAGGAAGATATATTTTAAAAAATGCCCTAAAGACAGTGGTGAAATTAGAGGCCCTTGGCACAGTGGAAATAGTAAGGAATATCTTAGATAACAACCACTATCTGAAAGGAACCCAAAGTTCTAGCCATGGTATGAGGCAGCACCTGCTGAAGGAGACAGGGACGTGGAGGGGCTTGGTGAGTTGAAGTTGCCAATAATAAGTTGATAGGGCCTTACTGAAAAACAGAGGGGAGAAAAGAAAGATAAAAGAATTATGTGGATGATAAAGTCCTTCAGATGACAGAGTCAGCCTAAGAAATGGCCAAGAAGACATTAAACAAGCGAAGAAGCCAGGTGACAAGAAAGCACGGGGAATCAGAGAGGACACTTACACAGAAGCAGCGGGCAGGAGCTTCCCCGCTGGCCGAGTGGTAAGGACTCTGCGCTGCCAATGCAGGGAGTTTGGGTTCAACCTCTGCTCAGGGAACTAAGATCTTACAGGCCTTCTGATGTGCCCAAAATATTTTCAAAAAGTGATGAGCAGCTCTGTGGACATTTTTTTTTTCCTTTTGGGTGTGTTTGGGTAGGAAGAAAGAACATTTAAATACAAGCTAAAAAACCCTACTGGGGTCAATGGGCCAATGAAAAGTTATTACAAAGTAAAATTAGTTTTAAATATAACCTATTTTTATTTTTGTCTCTACCTTCAATAACTAGGAGAAAATAAGTCATGGATCTCCAGCACTGGCAAGGAAGCTCTTCAGGAGATCATTTGTATCTCAATTTTCTTTATCTACATAGTGGTTATTCAAAACTTTGAACCACAGTACAACAAGAAAGCTTCTGGGTCAAATCCCCACATGCTCAGAGGTGAAGCTAATTACCAGAAAACATGTTTCCTTCACCTTATCCAACCTTTGCAAAGGAATGAGAGAGAAACACGGAGCTGTGGCTGGATATACATAGCCAGCCCTTCCCTTCTCCTTTTCTTCCAAAAACCCCCACTCAAGCTCTGACTGGGTGAGCACAGGACACAACTGTGCTTAAGAAATAAATCTTTGGAAATCCTTTGTGGTGTAAACACCTACACCTAGACCTAGCATCTGTTGGTAGATACTTGCATTGTTTCCATGTCTTGACCACTGTAAACAGCACTGTTACGAACACTGTGATGCATGTATCTTTTCAATCAGAGTCTTCTCCAGACATAGGCCCAGGAGTGGGATTTCAGAATTAGGAGTACGGGATTAACAGATACAAACTACTATATACAAAATAGATAAACAACAAGGATTTACTGTATAACATAGGAAAGTACATTCAGTATCTTATAATATTATATAACAGAAAATCTGAAAAAGAAAAAAAAAAATATATATAACCGAATCATTTTACTGTATACCTGAAACTAACACAATGTTGTAAATCAACTACATTTCAATTTTTTTGAAAAAGGAAAAAAAGAGAGAAATAAATCCTGCCAAAGGAGCTCACAATTAAGCAGAAAGAATAAGACAAATACACAGCTGATATATAAGCTGGACCTATGTACCCAAATCTTGCACATGCTTGGCTATTCCAACAAAACCACCTGATCCACAGAGCTAGCTGGAAACAGTCCATTCAACATCTTAGTATTATGAATATAAAAAAGTTTTGTCATCTGCCCTCTGGGCATCTGAACAGAATCTTCATACATACAAAACAGAGACTAGATATGAATTTATACGACCAGACAACTGTTTTTATTTCCTAGGTAAATGTGGAGTGCAGTTGGATTTTTAAAAATTATTCCTATATAAACTATTAAGTTTAACCACTAGCAATAACTCCTATTGCTGCCTGAGTGTTCCTGGAAGAAAAATACAATTAAACTTTTAAGCTGGATTGTTTAAACTGATAGTCTTAAAAATTACATATTCGTAAACACAAGATGAGGCAACATGTTGGAAAGATGAAGTATTTGGACAAGTCACCAAACCTTCTTGTGCCTCATTTGTAAAATGGAGAGAGGATAACTCACAGGATACTGCGACAACAAAATGAGATGCCACATGCAGCAACACCTTTAAAACCCTTTATCATTACACTGTTACGTGTTCTCGTTCAACTTGTGATATTCAACCACAGATGGTGGTCAGAAACATGTTTTCCTATGCATGAACTCTTCTTGGGTTTAATTCATTTCTTTTTTTTTAAATAAATTTATTTATTTTAGTTGGGGGCTAATTACTTTACAATATTGTAGTGGTTTTTGCCATACATTGACATGAATCAGCCATGGGTTTACATGTGTTCCCCATCCTGAACCCCTGTCCCACCTCCCTCCCCATCCCATCCCTCTGGGTCATCCCATTGCCCCAGCCCTGAGCATTTGTCTCATGCATCGAACCTGGAATGGTGTTCTGTTTCACATATGATAATATACATGTTTCAATGCTATTCTCTCAGAACGTCCCACCCTCACCTTCTCCCTCAGAGTCCATAAGACTGTTCTATGCATCTGTGTCTCTTATTCTGTCTCACATATAGGGTTATCGTTACCATCTTTCAAACTCCATATATATGCATTAGTATACTGTATTGGTGTTTTTTTTTATCCATATGTGAATAGCAACCCACTCCAGTACTCTTGCCTGGAAAATCCCATGGACAGAGGAGCCTGGTAGGCTGCAGTCCATGGGGTTGCTAAGACACGACTGAGCGACTTCACTTTCACTTTTCGCTTTCATGCATTGGAGAAGGCAATGGCAACCCACTCCAGTGTTCTTGCCTGGAGAACCCCGGGGACGGGGGAGCCTGGTGGGCTGCTGTCTATGGGGTCGCACCGAGTTGGACACGACTGAAGCGACTTAGCAGCAGCAGCAGTACAGAATACACAGGTTTGAAAATTTGTACCTCAACATTCTTAAGCCTTTAAAGCTGCTTGCAATTGAAAATCATCTTTTTAATGTTTGCTGAAGGGAATTTACATTGTATTTATGGCCTGGACATAATCACTACTTTACAATAAAAACGACTCATTAAATAAAAAGCAATTTTCAACCATGAGCTTCTAGGATATATTTGCTTACTAAAGGAAATCCAGTAACCTCCTGTTCAGTATTTTCTGCATTTCTTACTACAGTTATTTGGGGTTCATATGGGCTGGAAGAAGCACAAGCTGGAATCAAGATTGCCGGGAGAAATATCAATAACCTCAGATATGCAGATGACACCACCCTCATGGCAGAAAGTGAAGAGGAACTAAAGAGCCTCTTGATGAAAGTGAAAGAGGAGAGTGAAAATGTTGGCTTAAAGCTCAACATTCAGAAAACTAAGATCATGGCATCTGGTCCCATCACTTCATGGCAAATAGATGGGCAAATGGTGTCAGACTTTATTTTATGGGGGGCTCCAAAACCACTGCAGATGGTGATTGCAGCCATGAAATTAAAAGACACTTACTCCTTGGAAGGAAAGTCATGACCAACCTAGACAGCATATTAAAAAGCAGAGATATTACTTTGTCAACAAAGGTCCGTCTAGTCAAGGCTATGGTTTTTCTAGTGGTTAGGTATGGATGTGAGAGTTGGACTATAAACAAAGCTGAGTGCTGAAGAATTGATGCTTTTGAACTGTGGTTTGGAGAAGACTCTTGAGAGTCCCTTGGATTGCAAGGAGATCCAACCAGTCCATCCTAAAGGAGATCAGTCCTGTGTGTTCATTGGAAGGTCTGATGTTGAAGCTGAAACTCTAATACTTTGGCCACCTGATGCGAAAAGCTGACTCATTGGAAAAGACCCTGATGCTGGGAAAGATTGAGGGCAGGAGGAGAAGGGGTTGACAGAGGATGAGATGGCTGGATGGCATCACTGACTCAATGGACATGAGTTTGGGTAAACTCAGGGAGTTGTTGATGGACAGGGAGGCCTGGCGTGCTGCCATTCATGGGGTCGCAAAGAGTCGGACACGACTGAGTGCCTGAACTGAACTGATGTCTATTCAAGATCTGCCAAATCTGAGTGACTCACTGACACTGAAAGACAGAAAACAATAACAAGAAACACACAAACAAAGAAAACCACACTCATTATCTGAAGTGAGAAATGCTAGAATCCTTTAGAGAACTTCTGATCTTCATTCGGCTTCTGGTTAGAAGCCGAAACACAGCAGGGCTGCTATTTCCAACATCTTTATTAAGAATCCCATGGGCCAACTAGGAAAGACTCCCCTGCAACCAGAGAAATCTTCTTGAGAGCGACAGATCATCTACTCAAACCCGGGTACCAATCTCTTCAGGTTAACCGAGCATCCGAGGTCCCCAGAAAGCTTCAGTGTTTGTCCCAGAGCCAATCCCACCTGCATGCTCCCCACACCTTTGCTTTCCCACCGCAGCTTTGTCAGCCTGAAACCAGCACTGGTAACTAGACAAAGCGACGATTTAATTTTACCAAAGGGCTGGATATTTGACCTCATAGCTGGAGAAACTGCATTGAGTTTGATCAGAAGAAAGAAGGCAGAAACCTCTCCCTTTCACCAACGCACACTGGTGGCCTGGCGAGCCAATTTCAGCAGAGAATTTTCAGCAGCTCAGCGTTATCCCAGGGAAGCCAGAGGAACATGGCTGGACGTCACTGGGTTTACCAGGCACTGCCAGAAGCCACAGGGGGATGTGTTTTGTTCGTGTTTTTCATAGCTCCCTAATATTTTAGAACGACAATGCTACTGTTTCTCATTTTAATGTGTAGTGTTCTAATGTTGGGCTTATTTATCTTACCCCAAACAGCACAGTAATTGCAGAGTAGAAAACCACTTTGGGAAAAGGAGTATTTGCATATGCTAATGATTTCAAGAGTTCTGTGACTAAGACCTGAGCATGTGTGATTTAAAAAAAGTGTGCTCTGCTCTTTGCTTCAAATGGTAGGTGTGATGTTTTTAGGTCAGTAAACAACAGAATGTACAATAAATTGCAAAATATCATAAAGCATGGTACCCGGAATCCTCACAAGTATAAAGTGCACAGTCAACTCTGGTGTCAGCCATTCTAGTAAAAGATGATGTCTGCTTATGGCCAAGTCTGCTTATGGCCAAGTCTGTAACGCCACATCTCGGTAGTAAATATGGTTAACAATGACAACCTAAGACTCAACAGCATCTTTTGAATCATGGAGACAGATCTCAGCGAAACAGTGGCACATGACTGCAAGTTCTGGGTTCTAGGCTCAATTGTACCACTGACCATTTTGGGATGGTGGAAAAGTCACTTTATCTCAATAAGTCTCATTTTCCTCAAATTTCAAAGCAGGGCACTGGGCTAAATATGCTCCCAAGAATCATCAAAGAGTGTTTAAATATCCAGTTCAATTATAATTTTGGCCAAAAAAGGGATATTAAATTACTCAAATTCTTTGAAAATTAGTAATTTAAGTACAGGGTATATACATGTTTCTTTTATTAAACAGGACAGCACACTTCCTTTTTTCCCACATGTATGCCTTAACCTCCCAACTAGAATAGAAATTCTCCAAGCAAGGCACCAAGCACCTTACCCAGCATCCAAGACATCACACCTGATGCAGCATCTGCTCAGTTCGACAGGTTTAAAGACAATGAGTGAGTGAGTGCTTAGTTGTTCAGTCATGTCTGACTCATTGTGGCCCCAAGGACTGTAGCCTCCTGGGTTCCTCTGCCCATGGAATTTTCTAGGCAAAAATACTAGAGTGGATTCTCCTTCCAGGGATCTTCCTGACCCAGGGATTGAACCTAGGTCTCTTGCATTGCAGGCGGATTCTTTCCTGATTGAGCCACCGGGAAAGCCCCTTAAAGACAACACATTTGATAAAAATCAAAGTAGAGTTGCTGTAAAACAGTATTCAGAAAAACAGACTCTAGAAGGAGGATGGGAAATAATGATATCATTACCAAGGGAAATAGATTTTTCTCTTAAGATGTGGGCATGTTGGAGTTAAAAAAAATTTTGAGATGGATCAGACTTCCCTGGCTCAGAGTGGTAAAGAATCCGCCTGCCAATGCAGTAAACCTGGGTTCAGTCTCTGGGTCGGGAAGATGCCGTGGAGAAGGAAATGGCAACCCACTCCAGTATTCTTGGCTGGAAAATCCCAAGGACAAAGGAGCCTGGTGAACTACAGTCCATGGGGTTGCAAAGAGTCAAACAGGACTGAGCAATTAACACATACACATTGATATTAAGGCTTTTGATTCACTGGAAAATGCTTTAAAACAGGATACTTCCGGGTTGAACAAATCTGTATTTACAATTGTGTCTTTTAAATTACACTTCTCCTACAGTTCCTAGTGGTTTTGTTAATCACCAAGAGCAGTTATCAGAGTTTGTCTATGACCATCAGCCAAGTTTGTGTCCTTTCTTTCTTGCCTTCCTGCAAGCTGAAGTAACAAGCTTCCACATCTAAAACCCCTTCACAACTCAATCCAGAGGCCGTCTTAGTGAGGGCTTCTCTGAAACCCTCTGCTACCTACACACATTCTTTCTTCCTTAGTTGAGGATATTTTTAGGTGCTTAGCACTTAAACCCATCTAACACATTGCATGTTATACTTATCTTGATTATTATCCATTTCTCCATTAGAATGTTACAAGGATAAGGATTTTTGTCCACTTGATTCACTGGTCTAACCTGGTGCCTAGAACAAAGCTCAGCAAATAGTAGGTCCTCAATATATACAATATATAATGGCATACCTTATCTGATACTATCAAATATATAACATATTATACCTTTATAACATATGATTCTATACGATGTATATTATGTGTTACATAGCATGTTTTGGAGGGCTTTCCCGGTAGTTCAGTGCTAAAGAATCTGCCAGCAATGAAGTAGACACAGGAGATGTGGGTTCAATCCCTGGGTCGGGAAGATCCCCTGGAGGAAGTTATGGCAATCCACTCCAGTATTCTTGCTGGAGAATCCCATGGACAAAGGAACCTGGCGAGCTATAGCTGTGGGGTCACAAAGAGTCAGACCTGACTGAAACAAATGAGCACAGCACACTGTAAATATATTTCTCTTATATGTTCATTATATTAAATATGACATGTATAATATGCAGCACATATTATAATGGGTTGCTGAAAAATGCAGATATTCCCTTTAAGCTCCTAGCAACAAAGTCACATGAGAAAAGGGGTGCACAGGGCCAGGGCAGGGGTGGGGGAGGCATTTTCTTAAGAGGCCCCAACATGGGGGCTCCAGGTGCAGTGTGTAGTCAGGACAAGGGAAGGACTGTGAAGTGAGATGATCCTTGGCTCTGTTACTTGTAGCTTTTTGAAATTAAGCAAGTTATCCAACCTCTCTAAACCTCAGTTTCCACACCCATAAATCTAGGGTCATGAGTCCCTGCCCATAAGTTTAATGTGAGGACTGCATGAGTTCCAATACGGGACACACTCTGCAGAGAATCTAACAGACAAAACAGTGCTGGATGGTGGTGGCGGTGGTCCCAACGAGGAGGACAACAGAGATGATTACATTGTGACAAGGAATGAGACGGGCACGTAGGTTAAGCAGACACACTTTCACAACACCCTCAGACCTTAGTCTGTCTTCTACCTCCCCTGCATTTCTAGCCCACAGACTCATGCACACACAAACAGTTGACAAAACAGCACTCAGATTTCAAGAAAGGAGAGGTGTTGCAAAGAGGTTTGGCCCACATCGATCAAAGATATGGAGTGCTGGCAGTTCTTCCAGTGCCATTCTTCGCACCCAGGGATCAGAGAAACAGGAATCATGACACTCTGACAAAACAGAGCCACTGGGGAAAGTGCCATTTTGGGTAATGAAGTTTTCTATGTAGCTGAACATCTAGGTAGGCATCACAGTATTATCGGTTGTGTTTCTTTCTGCTTAGACTTTGTTTTGACCAAAGATCTTTCCCAAATACATTGAAATTCTCTGCCCAGCCTCTGTGTACTGGCAAGATCCACTAAACTCAGCCTGATCCACTACCCACCCCAACAGAATTGAGGAGTTGATGCCCCAGGTGGCAGATCTGATCAATAGAAGGTCAAAGAGGGAAAGAATCAAGAGAAAAGCTGCTTGTCCTTCCCTGCATCTCCAGGCTGACTGGCCCAAGATGCAGAGGTTCCATGTGACCTCCCTAGAGACAAGCAGGGTGACTGAGAAACAGGCTGGCAGTTTTTGTAAAGCTGTGACCAATTTAATAACATACTAATTTATATTTGGTCTCCCTTTCTGCAGGTCTGACTTCCTTTTTGCCCTCATATGCGTTCCCCTGGGACTGCACCCTTAATAAAACATTAACTGTGCTGTAATTTTTGCATTGGGCTCTGTTTCCTGATGAATCTGGGCCTCTGTGATGACTGAGACTCTTCATTATGATGACTGGGACTCTTCATTATGCTGACCAGCTCTTATATGATCTGGTAATGAAGCGATGGGCTTCCTTTGGGTCAGCCCTCGAGGAGACACTTAGCTGTTTATCCAGCAAGTGTTTGAAGTGTAGGGAAGTGATTAAGAGCTCAGATAGGAGCTGGCCTGCCTCATTCAAATCCCAGCTTTATCATAAGCTGGGAAACCTGGACAAGTAACTGAAAACCAAGCTTTTGTTTCTTCATCCTTAGACGTAGGTAAGCAAGTAATGACCTCATGGAATCCTTGTGAAAAGTAAATGATTTAACACTTTTTAATGCCTGACACACAATTAACCCACAATGGGGGTTAGCCACTGAGTTCTCTTGCTGCCTGATTAACAGGGTTAGTCCTCAGTGCTGCCATTATGCCACCATACAGCAACCCTCTACGCTGTATAATCTCTAAGATATTATAAGATCATATATATGGAGTCTAGAAAAATGGTGCTGATGAACCCATTTTCAGGGCAGGAACAGAGGCACAGAAAGGGAGGACAGACTTGTGGACACATCAGGAGGAAGGAAAGGAGGGACAAACTGAGAGAGTAGCACTGACATATATGTATATATATATATATATATATATATACACACACACACTACCATATGTAAATAAGATAGCCAGTGGGAAGCCGCTGTAAACACAGGGAGCTCATCTTGGTGCTCTGGGAGGACATAGAGGCGTGGGACATGAAGGTGGAGGGAGGGGATATGTGGATACACATGACTGATCCAGTGTTCATGTATGGATGGGAGAGCTGGACCATAATGGAGGCTGAGCACCAAAGAATTGATGCTTTCGAACTGTGATGCTGGAGAAGATGCTTGAGAGTCCCTTGGACTGCAAGGAGATCAAAAAAGTCCATCCTAAAGGAAATCAACCCTGAATATTCATTGGAAGGACTGATGCTGAAGTTGAAGCTCCAGTACCTTGGCCACCTGATATGAAGAGCCAATGCATTGGAAAAGACCCTGATATTGGGAAGGATTGAAGGCAGGAGAAGGGGGCAACAGAGGATGAGATGCTTGGATGGCATCAACGACTCAATGGACATGAGTTTGAGTAAACTCTGGGAGTTGGTGATGGACAGGGAGGCCTGGCGTGCTGCAGTCCATGGGGTCACAAAGAGTCAGACACGACTGAGCGAGTGAACAAAAATGGCTGATTCACAATATTGTACAGCAGAAACCAACAAAACATTGTAAAGCAATTATATTCCAATAAATAAAGAGAAGTCTAGCTTACTAGAATTGTGTGCAAAGTAAAAGTAAATAAGATCCAGGAAAAAAATACAAGAGTTCATGTACATCAGAACAAATTATTTTTAAGGTTTTGTAAAAGGCTCCCCACAGCAATTTTTGTTTACACTCTGGTACCAAATTATCAAGTTCCAAATTAGCTAACTGTACATTTTTGAGTCAGGTGATGTGACTGTGGAATAAGAATTCTGACTTAGCATTAACACCATTGAGTACCTACATTGTCTAAGCTGTGAAACACAGGAGTTTAGTGACCATAAATGAAAGTCTGGCTCATTCTGATAATTTGCCTTCTTGAATAAAACTACCAGACAGACAGATGGACAATGGCTGCACTTTTAGCAATTAGAATGTTTTATGAAATTGTTATCTAAAATTTAATTATCACGTTTTCAATTCCAGTGTAATCATGTGGCAAAAATTTCTTTAGAGGTATCCTCAAGGTGTGAGAAAGAAATACAGAACTCTACCCTGGCTCGGGAGAGGTACTGATATACGTGAGAGCAGAGGATGAGTATACATGAAAGAAGACCCTAACCTTGCTTTCCATCACCACAGTCTCATTCAAGATCAGGATCTCATGCTGGCTCATGAGATCCCAAGTATCCCAAGTATAGAATTCTCTATCAAAGCTGATCTCATCAATGTTTATTTTTAATAATAATAAGACTTTATCAAAGTGTAGTCAAGGAAATCAGAAACATCCTACCAATGCCACCAGCCCATGGGATGGAAATTAGCAATTGTGAGATGTGCTGCTGAAATGTACAATTTAATAGTAATATACTGCTGCTGCTAAGTCGCTTCAGTTGTGTCTGACTCTGTGCAACCCCATAGGCAGCAGCCCACCAGGCTCCTCTGTCCCTGGGATTCTCCAGGTAAGAACACTGGAGTGGGTTGACATTTCCTTCTCCAAAGTAATATATTAGATTATCAAAAAACATTTTAACAATAATCTGAAGGACTTCCCTAGAGGTCCAGGGCTAAACTCCATGTTCCCAATGCAGGGGGTCCAGGTTCAATACTTGGTCAAGGATCTAGATCCTACATGCTACTACTAAGAGTTTGCATGCTGCAACTAAGACCTGATGCAGCGTAAATAAGTGATTTATGTATATATATGTATGAAGTGAAGACATGTTAGTTGCTCAGTAATATCTGACTCTTTGCAACCCCATGGACTATAGCCTGCCAGGTTTTCCTGTCTATGGAATTCTCCAGGCAAGAATACTGGAGTGGGTAGTCATTCCCTCTCCAGGGAACCTTCCTAACCTAGGGATGGAACCTAGGTCTCTCTGCATGGCAGGCAGATACATTACTGTGTGAGCCCCAGGGAAGCCCATATGTATGTGTATGTATGTATATATGTGTGTGTGTGTGTGTGTGTGTGTGTGTGTGTGTGTGTGTATTTTGCAGTAATTATGGTTAAGTGAAACCCCTAATGATTTAGGAGAAATTTCAAAGTCATGCTTTTAGGATAAGATCAGTTGAAGAAAAAGAACTCTGTGACAGTCATTAGGACAGCTCTCAAAGACCATTTTTCTTGGCTTCCAGATCCTGGTATATTCTTCCTAGTAAATTGCCAAAAGAAGTTAAAAAAGAGTTGGGCCCGAGGAACAATGGAATTCCCTCAGCAGCCAACCACTCAAAAAAGGCAGTGCGCTCAACTGTCTTTCTTGAACTCTCAGACTTATTCTTCGAGTGTTGCTTTGGCTACACAACTTCAAGGCACCTCCTTTAGATACTTGGAGATACCAGGGAACCCGGATCCACTCACTTGCAACCTTGATCTTATGTCCTTTGTGATGTTTTGTCTGTTGGTTCAATAATACATCAGAGTGACAAGAACCTTAAACCTGGTCTAGGTGTCAGCAAACAACAAATCGAGACTAGACTTTGTGGCCTGGCCCTGATCAGTCCCTCCCTCCAATGATGTTAAAAATGTCAGAAAAATGTTCATTTTCCAGTACTCATGGCAGATGCACATTTAATATGAAGCCATCAAAGCTTCCAAGCCCCAGGGAGGACGCAAGTAATGGTTCACAAGATTACACATTTGGCACTAGTGGTAAAGAATCCGCCTGCCAACACAGGAGACATAAGAGATTCGGGTTCAATCCCTGAGTCAGGAAGATGCCCTGAAGTAGGAAATGGCAACCCACTCCAGTATCCTTGCTGGGAAATTCCATGGACAGAGGAGCCTAGTGGGCTATAGTCCATGGGGTCTCAAAGAGTTAGAAACGACTGAAGCAACTTTGCACACACGCAAAGGGAACTAGGGGATCTAACTGAGAATGAGTTGAAGATACATTACACTTGCATTTAATGGCTCACCATCAATGCCATGTATAGACAAATTGTTACCAGCTGTCCAGGGTAGGAATGGCTTACCAAAAGCCTTCTACTACCCGCTGCACTGATACACTCAGCACTGCAGCATGGAAGTGACAGGACAGAGTTTGCATCACCACACGACCATAACCTGGGGTGGCCAGTACTAGAATTACAGCCACTGGGGAGAAGAAACTAGGGACCAGATGTACAGAGCCAGGAGCTAGCCTGTGGAAAATTCCCCAATCATTAGACACGCAAGCTTATAATTGGAAGATTTCGTTCTCAAAGTTTTCTCCTGAAAAGCAGCATACAAACTGTTAAGTGCACCAGAAGTTATTTCTTTTGGTTGATTAGAGTCTCAGAAATGGAAATTACTAGAATTTTTTTGTTTGTTTACAGAGCACAGACCTATAGCAGTCAGTTATTATTAACAGCAAGTAGATCTGTAACAGCTCATATGAGAAATAAACTTGACAGAGATTTTTTTTCAACTTTGACAGCAACGGAGAAAATACTTATAGCACTATCAGTAACAGCTGTGACTCTAGAAAAACATTTCTAACTCTGAATAAAAAAAATTTCAATCAACCACACTGGGGGAAAAATAATCTTTCTGCACTTTTTATAGAAACAATTACAAGATTATTATCTTATAAGAGGCAATCAAAGAAAAAAAGCAACCAAAAAGTACACAGGAAAAAAAAAGTATTAGAAATGTGTGTCAGAAACTTTATAAAATACAAACAAAATATTATACAAAATAATTATAAACCATATTTATATCTAAAATAAATATAAAAATATAAACGAAATATATTTTTTCTGAGATTTGTGATACATGTGTTTATTGACTTTCAAACTCATGAGTTACTGGTATTTCTTCCTCATTCTAAAGTATAAAAATTTTGTAGTCATGCTATTTATACTTTTTTCTCAAAGAAGGCACCCAAATTGTATCAGTTTCAAGCCTCATAAAACCTGGCTCCATTTCTGGGGTTATGCATTCCTTGACAATTAAGCCTTGCTGATATATCATCATCAACTGATTTTAATGCTCTGGTTATCTCTCAGACTGTCCTGTCTCCAATTGGAGTTTGTAAAAATCATCGCATAATGCCAAAGGGTGATGCCAAGGCCACAATGAACATGATAAATGGCCAGCACAAGGCTCTCACTTATCTTATGTCACCTATGTATCCCACAGTTTGCAATTACATGCTTCTCTGTCTCTACTACTCATCCTTGACTTAATCATCTATGCATCTTCTTCAGCCCAAAAGCACTGTGCCTGCAGGGAACCTGTGTATTATATAAATGTGGCAAGGAGAGAAGGAAGAGGAGGAAAATGAAGAAAAAAAGGGAGCAGAGAAGCAGCGAGAGTGAAGAGGTAGACTTTTAAGGAAGCAAGTGTAGAAAAAGATTGAAAATGGTTTAAGCTCTGTTTCATAGATCTTGCAGCTAAATCACAAAGCCTTTATGTTTTTACCATATCATCTGTGTGTGTGTGTGTGTGTGTGCTGACCTGTATACACCTAAAATTTTTATCTTAATTCCTTCAATTTTTATTCAAACTTATTCAAACTTTAAGACTCAAAATATTTCTTATTCAATGTATTATTTTACTTGGCATTATTCTCACCAGCATATTGCTTTTTAAAAGCAACTCAAATGTTACCTATATTATGCAAATGAAAATCGGTGAATTTAATCACACAGAGTTGTCCTAGAGGAGACACTAAATCATCAAAAGTCCAATGGAAAAATTTGGAGAGTCCTAGTATATTCAATAATTTGCATATCAGTGCCCAGAATTTAATATAAATTGAATTGAATCTTACACACAACTCTTCATAGATTCTGTCTGTCGATAAGACAAGCTTTCATAAAAACTGGCAAGCTAAAACTACAGACTGCAGCCCATTTTCATTTTCATTTCATTTTCTTTTCAATGAAACACTGTGAATATAGAGGCATCGCATAAATATTTATCAAACTCTATAATTCTTCCAAATGTAATAATAAATGAACGTATCCTTCAACGTGCATATAAAACACGTGCAAAAAAAAATTTTTAGAAGACTGAAATGAGATACAAGCGACCCAAAGTCACAAAAGGCAATAAATTTATCTCACTACCTCTTCCAGAGAGCCAGTGATCATATGATCGCTTTTGTAACCTCTGTTTTCTAGGCCTCTGAAATTTCATTCTTTGCTAATTGAAAAAGTATCATTCAGTATCACCTAGCACTGGGGAAATCATGATGCTGCTGACAGGAAGGGCCAGGTAAACCATGGGAAACCTCTATTATTAAAACATAAAAAGAAGAATGGTTTCAGAGAAAAGACCACACAAGCTTCCAGACTGTTGGCTTGCCCCCCAGTGTGGATTTCCACTTTATGCTGGTCATTATATTTATCATTTACTAGTTACATGGGAACAACAGCAGCACAAAGTTGATACACAAGGCAGAAATAATTACAGATTTGAACCAACGGTCCTCTATTAAAGCCTGAATTGCCTTCAGCCCACTGTTAAGAAAAGGTCAAGAAGAAGGCACCTGCTGAAAAGAGTAATAAAAACATGCTGTTCATTATTTTCCAGAAGCTTCTAACCCTCTCTCCTGTCTGATTTACATGACAACTACTACATTCATCTGAATGTTGTGGAGTGTTGAGAGCTCCTTCGGGAACATTATATTTCTCTCAGATAATTATGATCAAAAAGTCTAGAGCTAAGGTTAAAAATCCAGAGCCAAGAAAAGTTTCTGCTATCACTTGATCTTGACTTCATTCCTCTCCTTAACTTGCTCTGGTGCCAGGGGCAAATTTTGAGCTAAACGCAATGAATCTCTTTTGGCCTAGATGGGTGGGGAAACATCACGTGGAAAAAGAATGAGGATGCGGAACACCATTTAGCCTGGAATCATCGTGAACTGCACCAAAGTCTCCGAGTAATACCTGTCTTACTCCTCAAATTGTCAGAAAGGAGTTGAAAGGGCAAGTTTTTGGAAAAGAAGCTGGAAAGGTTAACAGCCATCTATAAGAAAAAATATGATTTCCAATGCCTCTGAGTATCAGAAAAGGGAAGCTTATATTTTATGATATTATGCAAGAAACATGATCCTATGGAAATTACCCAGCTCTTTAAATATCTGATTTCTGCAATGATAAAACACTCATCAAATTTCTAACAATACAAACGTTTCTTTTCCTGGTTTTGATTCACCCACTCTTGACACTTGATTGGAGTCTGCAGATAAAGAGTATTAGACTCAGCACTGGCAGCTAGCAAACAGTTCTTCATTTGAACTAAATAAATAAATGCTACATAGTTGTATATCTTTATTCTTTCCCTGGCCACTAGTTGAAATGAATTCTTCTCCCTATAAAAGACCAAGTATAGCATCTCAACACTGGAGAGCTAGAAAGATCCTGGTCACCCTGGAGAAGGCCCATTCTGACACCTGTGGCTCTCTGTGTCACCACAAACTGACCCAGCACCTTCCACAAAGGCAGTGTCCAAACAACAACAGATGGTGAAGACAACAGTGACAGCTGTCATATGCCATGTCAGGCTGTGTCGTTATTCAGTAATTATTCATTCCTCTCCCTCCCTTTCTCTGTAAGAGAAGTATTCCTCTCTGCCCCACATCGATATTCAAATCGATCCCAAGATGGTCTTTGGTCAATGGAATGCAGACCAGTCTTGAGTTAAGACTTCAAGAGGCACTGCAAGCTTCCATCAGCCTCTTGCACTCCTGATCTGACTTCAAGACCACTACAGTCCAGACAGTGAGTACTCCCTTCAGCCTGGGTCCTAGAATAGGAAAGACATGTAGAACAGATCATAACTCAAACTACAGCCTGCAACAACCTCAACTATTTTGCCAGACTCAAGAGCAAGAAAAAAAAAATATGCTTTTATGAGCCACTGAAATTTTGTGATTGTTTGTTACACAGCAATAATACAGAAAACCCTGACTGATACATACACTTAGCAAGGTTATGGTGGCATCCTAGAGTAGAAAAGAGGGGGACTAACATGAGATTTGGAGTCCACTTCACTAGACTGTCAATTCCAGCTCAGACAACTCCCAAATGCTTAAACCTGGTTAGGTAAAGCTCACTGAACCCCACCTTGCTGGATTAATGTGACAATTAGAAAGTAGCTACAAAGCACCCAGCACAGTGCCTAGCACAAAACAGGTACTTGATAAATGGATCAACAATATAATTAGTAATAATGAATGGTAAAATATCTTCCAAACTATCCATGATTAATGTTCTGAACTGGAAACTGTTTATTTGGATTAAATATTTCTTTAATACCAGCTAAATAAAACAGTGAAGTCATTGCAGCTTACAAAAGAATCTAACAGAAAATTAGTTTAGAATGTACAATGTACTCTATCTAAATCTTCTAAAACTTATGAGTAGCCAAGAATATGAATTTTTATTGTGTCAAAGAATAAGAATGTGTTCTTTGTGAAGGGAAAAAAATGATTAAATTGCATGTTCCATCTTCCAGACTGGTCACTGGTCATTTAAATTGTGATCGAATCCACTGTAGTTGAAGGCCCCTCAGCTAATCCACTTACTGTGAACGTTATTAAAGATTTATTAAGTGCCTGTACATGGTAAAGAACTTCAAAGGTATGGTTTTGTTCACTGAGTTCCAAAATAGCAAAGAACATAACACTACTAAAGTGTAAGTGATAGTCGCTCAGTCGTATCCAACTCTGCAACCCCATGAACTGTAGCCCACCAGATTCCTCTGTCCATGGCATTCTCCAGGCAAGAATACTGGAGTGGGATGTCATTCTCTCTCCAGGGGATCTTCCAGACCCAGGAACTGAACCCAGGTTTCCTGCATTGTAGCAGAGTCTTTACAATTTGAGTCACCAGGGAAGCCCCTAAAACTACTAAGTGGATCAACTAATCCCAGCATAAGCTGATTCACAAAACAGGAGCACTGCAGTTACTAAGGCATATAAATAGATTTTTGATTCATCAGGAAAGCATTCAGAAAACTAGCACTACTAATGAGTAATAGCAGATTTATTGGGGTTGGAAAGCTTGCTTAAAAAAGAAATTCATCCAAAATATGAGTTCAATTCCCTGCTTTTCCAAAGAATAAGGAAAAGGAATTTATAGGAAAGATAGAATCTGTAAAACATACTCTAAGGAGCCCAGGTAAATTTAGGGTAGTGTTTCTGAACCACATGCAGAAGAACAGCTTGAAGAGCTCACGTGAAGATTCTTAGGCTCCCATCCCAGAGCAATGGAATCAGAATCATTGGCAATCAGGCCTGGGGATCTGCATTGCGAACAAACTTTCCAGCTGATTCATGTACGTGCATAAGTTTGAGACCCATGAAACAATGCAAGCCATGACACAACCTTTGGCAGGAGTCTTCAAGGTTCTTGAAAGACAAAATTCCAAACAAGTTTAAGCCGTTTTATGCCTGGGGGTCAAACGAAGAGCAGAGTCCAGACTTCAGACCCCGTAGCAGTTGTAGGGCTAAACAGCCACTCATTCATTCTGTCAGCGGCTCAAGCCACGATTTTTAGCGCTTGGAGGCAAAGATCATTCAATAGGAGCATAAGCCAAACAGTACAAAGGGATGGCTTCTCTGGTTGCTCGTACATTTGCCAAACTTCTCCCCAACCCTAGCAGCCCCTGGCACAAGCCGAGGCAATCATTCCTCGTCAGCTTCCTGGGCTGGGATGTTAAAATCTACAAGAAGTGAGATGGAAGAAAGATGGTTAAGAATATTACCATATGGGAATTCTAATCTTCATTAACAAATTTCAACATTAAGTCCAAGCTTCTTTTTTGATAACCAGAGAAAAATATAGTTTTATTTCCTCAAACAGGGAAACCATATGAAATAAAAAGGAGAAAAAGAAATAGTCACTATAGTTTTAAAACTGAGTAATTCTCTAGGAAGTTAAATCAGAAACATGGGTAATGAATGCAAAGAACAGAGTACTGAGTTAAGACTGAGAGGAAATGGTTCTAGATGTATCCTCAAACTGGTATGTGACTTTACATAAGGCACTCAGCTACTCTTTACCCCGGAGGAGTTAATGTCCTAAGAAAAGAGATTTTTAAGTCACAGAGCGATGTCAAAATGAAAGTGACATTATTATCACTTATGGCAAAATTTCTTTTATGCAATCCAGAATATAAGGGAACAAATGCAAAACAGTAAGTTGACTTTTCAAAAGAGGTAAAAGATACCAAACTCCTGAAGTCAAAAACACTAATTCAAAAAGATACACGCAGCCCAATGCTCACAGCAGCACTATTCACAGCAGCCAAAGCAGGGAAGGAACCTAAATGCCCGCAGACAGATGAACAGGTAAAGAAGAGGTGAGAGGAATGGATAAAGAAAGGTGAGCGGAGTATTACTCAGTCATAAAAAGAATGAAATGATGCCATCTGCAGCAACACGGATGGACCTAGAGATTATCATACTAAGTGAACTAAGACAAAGACAAATGTCATATGATATCACTTACACTCGGAATCTAAAAAAAATGATACAAATCAACTCATTTATAAAACAGAACCAGACTCACAGACATAGAAAACAAATCTATGGTTACCAAAGGGGAAGGCAGGTAAGTGATAAATTGGGAATTTAGGATCAACAGATACACACTACTCTACATGTGCTGCGCTGTGCTTAGTCACTTGGCTGGGTCTGACTTTTCGCAACCCCATGGACTATATACAAAACAGAAAAACAAGGACCCACTGTATACACAGGGAACTATACTTGATATCTTGTAATAACCAATAATGGAAAAGAATGTGACTAGGAATATATATATATGCATATACATATATATAATTGCAAATCAACTATACTTCAAAAAAAATAATTTATATAAAGAATTATAAAAGCAGCTATAGCATCAAATGACTATACACACATTTTCTGCAGTGATACTCAAGATGAAAACAAAATAGCACAGTACAAACTGGCAAAATCTAGGCCACTCTCACCAAACTGCTCCTGCTCTTGCCTGCATCAAGCTACACCAAGGTGAAACTTCCCAATAAAACAACTCACTGTGGCTTGATGTAGCCATCTAGGTTGCAGTGGTTACTGATTCAGTCTGACACCTTACTGCTGACCTACCTACCTGTATCCACCTGAGTCCCAAAGGTAAGCTTCTCACGCTGGAGAAGCACACAAACAATGTGATTGCAAGGAAAAAGGGTGGTGATTAATGGCTGGTGCCAGCCATCTCTGAGCTCAGGACTCTAAGGATTTTGACACACATTTAACACTTTATTATCTTACAGATTTTAGATCAGCACCAAATTCAAATGTCTCTAGAAACAAGCAAAGAAGCCTGAGCTTGTCTTTAACGGGAGATTGCAGAGCATTCCACAGCTACTCAGAGCTAAGCTTGAGACTAGGCTCCAAGTTATGTGTCTTCTCTGAACACTGGTTCATGAGTTGAGTATTAAGATTAATGGGACTATTGGAAGAATTAAATAAGACTCGACTATAAAACCCTTCATAGAGTGTGTTGCCCATTGCAAGTACTCAATGAAGCCATTACTGTTCATAGTAAACTAGTAGTACAGAACAGACACTCAGTAAAGGTTGCTACTTTTCCCTTCTCATTTTGTACTTCAAAGGTAAAAATACATTCTAGCTGAATGACAAGTTATATATAGAGTATATGATTAAATCAGAACCCAGTTTTCTTGACATTTACCTTTTCCTTCATTGTGGCTATGGGGTCAGTTTTACAGTTTACACTGGTCATAATCAGAAATCACATATTAAAAATTTACAATTTAAAGTTTCAACCGGTGATGGTACAGTTTTGTTACTTCTATCCAGTATTTGAAACAGTTTCTCAAATCCTTTTTCTAGTATAACTAATGTAAAACTAGGATTCTTAGGACAACCCCTTCCCACAACCTGTTTTCATCATCATCATCATCACCGTCTTCCTTGCTGGGAACAAAACACCCTGTGAGTGCTATAGAAAATAGTTTACTGGATCCAAATGTGTCCCCCAAATGTAAAGCACCAACAGCATCATTCACACAGAAATAGAGGAGAGGTAGCCCCTGTCTTGTGATGTCAACAATCTAGAGAAGACTAGAAAAAAGATACTTTGGGGACTTCCCTAGTGGTCCAGCAGCTAAGACTCCATCCTCCCTATGCTGGAGGTCCAGGTGGGTCAGGGAACTAGACCCCACATGCCGCAGCTGAGCTCACATGATGCAACTAAAGAACCCAGTGCCGCAACTAAGGCTCGGCACAGCCATGGAGATCAATAAAAATAAATACTAAAAAAGAAAAAGTTACTGTGCTGATCAAGGCATGTGCACACACGCACACACACACATGGCCAAGCACCTGCATATTTAAAGGCAAATAATGACAATAAGAATAGAAATGAAATGCATATCTGTAGCTATGATGATGTGTAAATCAACAGGTAGGGGACAACAAAAATATTAGGACAATTTTGTCCCACATCTTAAAATTTTTCTATAAAATGTAAATTCTTACAGGTAAAATCTTAAAACCATTTCTTTTTAATAAATAAAATCCACAGCATGCCTCCTATAGTCTATCATGAAAATATTTTAGAAGGATGCCTCCATGTATCAGTGGGGCCAATACAGTGCAAACGCCTGTCATTCAAGGGCCAGATGAGCCTATGAAACACAAGAGACCAAGCAACTAACACCATATCACTTCAGAAAAGTCTGTCTGTAAAGGGAAATACTGGTATATAAGATCCATTTGAAAATTCATTTCACTTCTAATTTAATGCCAATTCAAATGTAATTTACTTTATCAGGACACTTAATTTAGTGAAGGTCATGAGTACACTCAACAGAGGTGAGAATCATTTATGCTTATCAAAAGATAACCAGGTGATAGCATTGCTAAACAAGAAAGAAATGAGGGATTCCCACTGGAAACCATCGGCTATCACTGTATAAAGAGGTCTTCTTACAAATCAGTGCATTCTAAGGAAAAGCTTTGATTTGATCACCTCTGCACCAACGCAACCCCACTTGTCATTCCATTTGAGTTCAAGAACAGCGCTTCACTTTCCCAATGCTGACAACTGACAAGACGTGAAACAACACTTCTGGCACAAAACATGAAACTTACCACTCTCGTCATCAATATTGAACCTTCCAAGACCACTGCCATCCCTGATGGAGTACTGGATCTCCCCATCCCTCCCCG
The DNA here is from genome assembly GCF_054371585.1 of Giraffa tippelskirchi. NCBI lineage: Eukaryota > Metazoa > Chordata > Mammalia > Artiodactyla > Giraffidae > Giraffa > Giraffa tippelskirchi. The sequence goes on along the minus strand of NC_137284.1, from coordinate 44,622,975 downwards.
AGTCCTCATCGTGGGCAGTCACCTGCAGCACGCTGGTTCCAATCCGTGAGTTTTCTTTTACAGAGCCAACAACAGCAAAGTCTGGGAAATAGGGAGTATGGAGGTTTTCATTGACATCCACCACTTCCACCTCCACAAAGGACACGGATGACAGAGAGACAGGCCGCCCTTTGTCCTTGGCCCGAACTGTGAGGTTATAGAACTGCTGCTTTTCATAGTCGAGCTCCCTACTCAGGCGGATGGCGCCACTTGCTTTGTCTATTTCAAATCTCCCATTGTAATCATTGACCAAAGAATAGCGCACTTGACCCCCCAGTCCCAGATCTGGGTCATGGGTCTCCAGCCAAGCAATGACAGTGCCAACAGGGAGGTCTTCAAGGATCTTCACACTGTAGCTACTGGGAATGAAAGCCGGGGAGCAGTCATTGACATCATCCAAGAAAACCTTCAGGGTGACAACCGAAAAGAGCTGCTGGCCACTTTCTGCCTTGTCTCTAGCTTCTATTTTTAAAGAATAGTTTGCTTTGGATTCCCGGTCCAATTGGTCCGCTATATATACAATTCCAGTGGAGCTATTGATGGCAAATTGCTGTGTATCTGTCAAGACTGAGTAAGTCACTTCACCATTAGAACCCAAGTCTTTGTCTCTGGCTTCCACCTGAATAATCTCAGTGCCAATACTTGAACTCTCAAGAATGTTAACTGAATAACTGTCTTGAAGAAAAATCGGGCTATTGTCATTGGCATCCTCCACGTTGATGGTAAGCAACCTCCATGAGGACTTTTGTGGATTCCCTAAGTCATAGATGGTGATGTTAAGGAGATAGAGGTCTCTGTGCTCTCGATCCATGGGCATAAGGACTTGAAGTTGCCCAGTCTCCATATCAATATTAAAACAGCTATCCATATTCCCATCGGATATTGTAAATAGCACCTTCCCATTGAAGCCAGAGTCAGCATCATAGGCTTTAATCTTCAGGATATTAGCACCAACTGGCAGATTCTCCTTCACAGCCACATCAGAAGGAAATGACTTATCAAAATGCGGTCCCTGCCGGTTAACTGAATAAAAGTCAAGAAATCCATCTTCTAGATTCAGTTTCCCATTTGCTTTGGCCTTAATGAGGAGCTTCTCTGCCAGCCTCTGAGCTACACGAGTTTCTCGGCAACTGAAGCTCTTTGAAGACACCTTCCCATGTAAGACTGAAATGTTAACAGACATGGGGTCCGCAAGATTCTCTCCATCAGTGGCTGTAATCCTGAGGGCAAAATTTCCATTTTTAATGCCAGAATTCATCAGTGACTTTTTAAGCTGCAAAACACCAGAGTCTGGGTTTAAATAAAAGAAACCAAGTTCGTTTCCAGAGATGATTTTGTACTTTACAAGCTCCAGCTCGTCAATATCGATTGCTGAGACAGCTGTGATATGACCCCCAACTGGAAAGTCATAGGAAATCACTCCCTGGCAAGCCACTTTTTCAAAGAGGGGGCTGTTGTCATTGACGTTTCCAACTCGAATAGTCACATTGACCTCACTTTCATGGCGGTATGGCGAGCCCCAGTCAGAGGCTCTGACGATGAACCTGTACGTTTCTGGAGAGGATTCAAAATCCAGTTCTTCGGTGGTGCTGATGACACCTGTAAACTGGTTAATGGCAAATGGCAACAAGTTCAAGCTGGCAATACTGTAGGTGATGTACCCATTTTCTCCTTTATCCTTATCAGAAGCTGAAACTGTCAGAACGCTTGTTCCCATGGGAACACTCTCATTCACAAATGCCTCATACAGTGGCTGCTGAAATTCTGGGGTGTGGTCATTGGCGTCTTCTATGCTGATGGTGACTTGTGTTTTTAAATTTCCCTCCTTATTTGTCACCCCCAGTTTATAAACCTCCTTCTTAATGGTGTTCAGTGGCTGTGCGGTGACAATCAGACCTGACCGAGGGTTAATTCTGAAGTACTGAGCATCCTCTCCAGGGGATAATCTGTACTCCACATCTAGTGGTTCGGGACTTAATTTTACTATAGCAACCACGACACCAGGAGGGGAAAATTCACTAATGCTCACTTCGTACACTTCTTTCTCAAATCTGACTGGGACAGTGTCTCTTTTGGGGTTGGCGATGTGGACTATCTTGACTGCTGAAAATTTCTGAGGTGACCCCTTGTCTTTGGCTTGAAGAGTGAGGTTGTAGCCATAGGGAAAGCTCTCCCAGTCAACCTGCTTCTTCTCCTTAATCCTGTACTCATTCACCCACTTTCCTTCCTTGGCCAGGAAGAACTGGTCTAAAGGGTCCCCAGCCACGATGGAAACAGACTCAATCTCTCCATTGGCCCCTTCATCGAGGTCATCGGCTGTCACCACCGCGTACACGGGCTCTCTGTCCAACGAGAAAGGAACGTGAGCGACCACGTGGAGAGCAGGGGCATGCTCGTTTACCCGTTCAACGTGAACATAAAGCTTGGCAGTGCTGCTCACTCCATTATTCCCATACAGCTTCATCCCCCGGTCCACGGCCAAGATCTCCAGATCATATCTGCTCTTTTCATCATAATTTAATCGTCCACTTAAGGAGATGACCCCGCTCGTGGGGTGGACTGAAAAGAGCTCAACTTTGTTCTTGAAGTAGTAGTAGAATTCGCCATTGGAACCGATGTCTGCATCTGTCGCCGTCACCTGGGCGACACTAGTCCTTAATGGTGTGTTTTCTGCGATTGTAACCGAGTAGGTTGTGGGTGAAAATAAGGGTCTCAGGTCATTCATATCTAAAACCTGTATGCTCACTTTGGTCCATGCTTCCAAATCCTCACCTCGGACAGAGCCTTTGACTATCAATAAATAATTGTCCTGAATTTCCCTGTTCAATATGGCGGAATTGCCACCTTTAGTTCTTATTCTGAGAAAACAGAAATCTGCAATGATGACTTCCTCGGCTTTGAAAAAGCCTTCCTCGTCTCCAGACACTATTCTGTATTTGATGTCCCAGGACAGATCGATCAACGTTATGCCCATTCGACTCTGGCTGTTGACGTAAGTCCTTGCTGCCGAATTCTCGTACACGGTAGCATTATAAATGGAATGTGTGAAGTGGAAACCAAGGGGTCCGGTCCCGGGCAGCCCCTGAGAGAGTGTAGTCAAAAGCTTGAGAAGCAGGAGAATGAGGCAAGAGGGAGGCCGTGTGCCCACAGAGTATCCCATAGTTATATCCATCACATCATACTTCCATCCTGGAGGGGAAAAAAGAGAGAGAGAAAAGATAAATTAACCTAGAGGAACATGAGAGAAGGAACAGAAGTAACTATTATGAAACAGTGCATTTTGAAAACTTTATTATAAAATCTTTTTACTAAAACATCAATACAAGGAAAAAAAGTAGAACACTCCCCACTACTAGATGACAAGGAATTCAAAATCACTAGGATTTAAACTTATCATGCTCGGTTTTCTTGAGTGACACTTTTACAGTGCTGATAGGGTTGACTGTTCACTGGTATAAGCTTTCTTGTATTCTGAAGGTCAGTTTAAAAATACATACTGCAAGACTTAAAAAGTTCATTTACCTCTGACATAATATTAAATTCTAGGAAATTATCCTAGGGAAATAATTAGACAAATGTCCATTTACAGGACAGTTTAAAATAAAAAATTTGAAAAGATATTAACTGCTTATTGATTGAGAAGCAAATACTTTGTGGCACATTTTAAAAAACAAAATACTATGCAGCCATTAAAAATAATGACTAAAAAGGTGTGTATTTTCAGATGCAGTAAGAATATAATACTACATGGAAAAAAGACCATAAACAGTACATGTGATATGATTCTATTATGACTTAATCATTTATATATAAACTGCATTTTTACCTTTAAAATGAGTTAATTATGTTGTGGGCTTGGGGAGCATCTTACATCTTCTAATATTTCTTCAGTCAACATTGTTCATCAATGATTGTGTAATTACTTTTTATAATTAGGATCTTTAAAGAAATGTTTTCAAAGTATTACCATCTTCTGCCGTGTTGAGTTTTAAACTGGTCAAGAGTTAGGCATAATCCAATAAGATGAAGATGAACAAAATATCACGTAACAAACCGAGCAGGGAGGACCATCCCTAAGGAGTTTCCTGATCTAAGCGATGTTCACGAGTGGGCTGTGCCTCTCAGAACAAGAGAGGTAAGATTTTGTGCAAGGAAAATTTTAAGAATTACAAGAGATTTATTTTCTTATGAGTAATTGAAGGAATTACTTCCAATTATTTTTATCAGCTACTATTAAATTTCCACAGTCACCACAGCTCTATGACTGTATAGAAGAAAAGATTAAAAACATTTTCCTAAAAAAAAAAAAAACAATTTTCCTATTTTAACTGTAAAATCTGTCAAGTGCTTTAAAAACAGAGAAGGGGAATGCTATTTAACAGGAAAGAGCTGTCTATTTATATGCTTTGGCTCAGATTTTTAGAACAACCAAATCCTCACAACAACCTAAAGTACTACAGCACCCAACTACATGTTAGAAAACTGAAAGTTAGAATACTGTTAACCCATTTGGTTGGAACACTGGCCCATCCAGTTTCTCCCAGCAGCAGAGCAGAATCTCAAACCCTGGTCTTTCCTGCTCTAAAAGCCATGCTTTTTCCCATCACACCAACATTCTTCCTAAATTCTCTGTCAATATAAGCAAGGATGAAATTATTAAGGCTTCCCAGAAGCACATATGACTTTAATTCTACTGAACTAGTCAGTATTTATCACTGATGGAAAAACATAAAACCCACCCACCTTCTCTATTTGGTTACCTCCATTCTGGTTTTAAACTAGTTACAGTCACTGGTTGTAAGCTGAAAAATCCCCTGGGGAAGTTTAGCATCTTCAAATATTACCAAGTATTTTTGTAGCTTATAAAAATATCCATGGTTGGCAAGGCACATATTATTATAATTTTTTGTAGATAAGAACATCAAACCTCACTTTCCTAATAGCAGAGTCTGAATTAGAACTCAGACTCTCTCTACAGTCCACAATGCTTTCTCATTTTTTCCCCAATTCTGCCTTCCAGGAAACTCTCATAAGTGAATTTCTGGGCCTGCATTTGCTTAGTTGTACCTGAGAAGGAAATACGCCTTGCTGCTATTATCAGATGCAGCACCTAGGAAACACTGAATAGGTGAGCAAAAAGAGTACAGTGTAATACAGGAATTTCATAAGCAAAATAAAGACTAAAAATAAAACACAGAAAGATGTAATGACCATTTATATAAGAAGTTAATTTCACAGGCAGTTCCTCTGGCTGTCTGTCCTTGGGAAATGCTCCATGAGCTAAGTTATGTGCAAAGAAGCAGCTTGGAGGCAGAAAGTTCAAATATCCCTCCCAGGAGAATGAACCCTGGGGGACCAGTGCAACCGGAGGTACCTCTCTGTGGAGCACGCTCAGCTGAAAGATGGAATCCTTAGGGATTACAGATAGAAACCAGGAGAAGCTTTAATAAGAACCCACATGACTTAAGAGACTCTTTCAGTTCACCATCTGAGAATGCTCCAAAATGGAAGAGGCATTTTTACATTCACTATGAACACAGTGGAAGGAGACAGGTGTTTATAAGAGAATAATCGAAGGCATGCACACTCACTTAAGGTAGAAAAGAGGTTACTCCCAGCATCTCCAGGGAAATGCAAATTCTGTTTCTGCCTTGTTACCTACTCACCAGTCTTCCCCAGTGGCTCAGACAGTAAAGAATCTGCCTATAGTGCAAGAGACCCTACTTCAATCCCTGGTGGGGAAGATCCCTGGAAACAGGAATGGCAACCCACTCCAGTATTCTTGCCTGGAGAATTCCATGGACAGAGGAGCCTGGTGGGCTATAGTCCATGGGGTTTCCAAGAGTTAGATATGACTTTCATTTTTTCAACAGAGTCTATGTCCAGGGCGCTTCCTGTGGTTTTACCAATACATTGCCCAAGGAATCTGGACTCTTTGGTCACCGAAAAGAAAACCACTCCAATGGTGAATTCAGTTCAGCTAAAGTTTTCTTAGTCTGTCCCCACATTTCCACCCTAAGCCCAGCCTGAAGGAAGCCTGTCAGGATGAGCCAAAACTGTACAGCATCCTGTTCCTGACATCGACACCAGTGTGTACCAAGAACCACCTACCACGAAGAAGGTGTACAACACTGGTGTACTGAACACAATGCTTTCTGAAATAGACTCTTTCTAAAGTTTTTATCAAATATGTTACAATGTTGCTTTTGGATATATTTTGGTTTTTTGGCTGTGAGGCATATAGGATCTTTCTCTCCAAGCAGGGATCAAACCATACCTCGTGCATTGCAAGGCAAAGTCCTAACAACTGGATGGCCAGGGAAGTCCCCACTAAACACAATATTAAGGGAGGGAAGTAAATAGAGGCCCAGAGGCCTGTAGTATGCTCAGCTCCCAAATCCTCCAAATAAGCACATCTTACTTCAGGAAAGAGAATCAAGAAATTCTACAAACTCAAAGGAGGCTGAAGGGCTTCCTAGGTGGTGCTAGTGGTAAAGAACCAGCCTGCCAATGCAGGAGACACAAGAGATGCAGTTTCGATCCCTAGGTCAGGAAGAACCCCTGGAGAAGGGAATGGTACCCCACTGCAGTATTCTTGCCTGGAGAATCCCATGGACAGAAGATCCTGGTGGGCTACAGCCCATGGGGTTGCAAACAGTCGGACATCACTGAGGGACTGAGCACACACACATACAAAGGAGGCTTAAAGATTATGTTTCACTCTCTTGAGTTTACAGGTGAGGAAACTGCTGCCCAAAAATAGGATGAGATCTAAGGTCTCAGATCTCCCAGGTTCTAGACAATGCCAAATGGAAAAGTTTGCCAATTGAATTAGTTTTCCTTTGAGTTTTATTACAATTTTCACTCTGTGGTTTATCATCATTTTGCAGTCATCTTTGTTTTCTAATATCTTATTACTCCCCCTGGAGTTACTCCCTCCTCTAGGGAGTTAACTGTTTATAAATAAACATTTAAGTGCCCTGGGGGAGAGTTACTTTTACAAACCCTTCTGGTGAATCTGTCAAAACAAAAAATGTTGCCATAATATGAAAAAACATCATTCATTTTAACTATTCGAAAATGATATTTTTGCATACTGAGTTTATTTTTTTTTTAGCAAGATACACTGCTGGAATATTTTTCTTATAAAGCAGAATTAATGATCTTAAATGTAAATGAAAAGACTTTCAAACCACACTGAAATTGAATTGTATTCTTATGTTCTAAAATCTGGATTTAACTTCAAACCCTGAGCAGGACTGACTTGTCAACTTCAGTTGTTAAAACGAAAATATCTCATGAGATTTTAGTATTTTTACTTTTGTAAAAAAAAAAAAAAGCCCTATATGGCACAAACTAATTCAAAACCTTGCAGTTTTCTCCATCAATTTAGAAAATAAAGGCGTCTGAGAAGTGAGAAATTCTTTAAAATTCTGTAAAGTAAGTATTAAAATAAGACTTTGGCTTCCTTCTTTTAGTAGGCAAAGATGACTGTTGAGATGTTTTCTTAAAAAAAAAAAGAGTCCTGCTTTTCCCCATTGGAGACAAGCTATTTGTGAAACCCGAGTACGAGAGTGATGGTGTTTGAGAAGCTCTGCACATTGATTTATTTTACTGCTTCTGGATTATTTTAAAGAAAGCACTTAGTTCCCAACCTTGGAGCGTATTTTCTACGACTTAGTAACATAATCAATAACTTTTGATATAATCTCTGAAGAGATCATCGAGTCATCAATCTTGGAGACATTTCCTTTCCAGAGGCAGCACAGCGTGCCTCACCGCCTGGCCCTGTCCGCTTGGATGGAGGTTCTCAGGCTGGGCTGCAGAAGGGCAGGGGGTTTCCTTTCCAGGGATGAAAAAATACCACAGACCCCCAGGCAGAGAACAGCTCTTACAAAAGCCACCTCTCTGTGAGCCTTGGCTCGGAGAGGCTCAGCTTGCTTGGGGAACCTAGGGAAGCTCCGTTTTGCCACCATTAAACTGGCCTCCTGAAACAGCTAGGATTTCGGAAGAGTAGAGCAGCGCTTTAGAAAAGCGTCCTATTTTTACTCCATCTCTTCCTATCTTACAGATTTTTGAAAGGGGTTTATAAGCCAGACAGAGATGGTGCTTGGGGAATGAGCTTTGAGAGCCTGTGAGAGGAAGTCAGTATCCGAAGGGTTTCCCCTCACAGGCATACTTGACTAAGATGCCTAATGTGAGAAATGCAAAGGGAAGCTCACGTGAGACCTGTGACTGAGTCCGAAGCCTCTGCAAGCGCTGTGTACTGTCGCTCCAGAACAGCTCGGGTGCCTGACTGCCTGGGTCTGAATCCCAGCACTGCTCTTGAGGGGCTGTGTGACCTTGGGCAAGTTATTTAACCTGGCAGTGCCTCACCGTCTTCAACTATACAATGAGAATGATAGTGTCCACTGAATTGGATTTGAGTTAATAAATATAAAGCACTTAAAACAGTCCACGGCACATGGTAAGAGTACAACTGCTATCCATTAATATCACTAACTAAGGCAGTTTTTATAGAGGACACAAAACTGTGAGTCACAGATGCAGGATAATGGAGGAAATTCACAACCTACACTGACATTTTCTTTTTCAACAAGAGAATCCACATCTAAGGTAAAGGAAAGGATGACTTTTTTACTAACAGCAAAGGGCCACTCCATGAGACCCAAAGGTAGCTTTGCCATTTACTGGCTGGGTGACTTTGGGGTAACACTTAAAGCTTTTCAAATAGGGCTTATCTTTAAAATAGGGCTAACACCAGTTCCCACTCTCATGAAACAGGCTTACAACTGTGTTGGGCACACAGTAAATGTTCCACAAATATGAACTGGCATTACAGTAAGTCCCCTACACATGAACGAGTTCCATTCTGAAGCACCTTCATAAGTCCAATTTGTTCATTAGTCCAAGTTATCTTAGGTACCCAAGTAACACAATCAGCTATACAGTACTGTAATATAATAGGTTTATTAATACTTTTCACACAAATAATACATACATAAAAAACAAATGCAAAAAATAAAGACAACATAGTTCATATTATCGGAGAAGGTAATAGCACCCTACTCCAGTACTCTTGCCTGGAAAATCCCATGGACGGAGGATTTTCCGTCCATGGGGTTGCTAAGGGTCGGACACGACTTAGCAACTTCACTTTCACTTTTCACTTTCACGCCTTGGAGAAGGAAATGGCAACCCACCCCAGTGTTCTTGCCTGGAGAATCCCAGAGACGGGGGAGCCTGGTGGGCTTCCGTCTATGGGGTCGCACAGAGTCGGACACGACTGAAGCGACTTAACGGCAGCAACAGCAGCAACAGTTCATATTATAATACAATACCTTGAAAAGTACAGTAGTACACTACAACAGCTGGCATACAGTGACTGGCACACAGGTTCATATCTTTGAAAATTTGTAACTCAAAGGTTTGTACGTCGAGGACTACTGTATAATTATTAAAGTGTTCATAAGAAGGGATACAAAGCAGAAAGTAACTGAAAATTGGGCTAAGGATAAAGGGTCAAGAAGAAGACCATCCATAGAGTGTGTGCATGCTAAGTCACTTCAGTCATGTCTGACTCTTTGTGACTCTACGGACTGTAGCCCACCAGGCTCCTCTGTCCGTGGGATTATCCAGGCAAGAACACTGGAGTGGGTTACCATGCCCTCCTCCAAGGGATCTTCCTGACCCAAGGATCGAACCCGTGTCTCCTTTGGCTCCTGCATTGCAGGTGGGGAGCAGTCCATCTTTAATAGGAAAGCCACTCTTCCACAGACCCAGGCCCCTGCCATGGGTTGGGGTCAGAGCTAGGGAGGGGTTCCATGCATGCTGACATGGGCTAAGGACTCTTGCCACAGTTCTGTAACTTATTCCCAACTCCTGAGTGTACACTTTCAAACTTAAGAAACCAGAGCTGCATTAGGGAGGTACTCCTCAGACTTGGCATTTAAGTCCTGGGGAGTTCTAGCAGGATTTCTCCTTGCAATGATGAGCCCCCAGCACAGCCAGATACCGCTAAACCCTATCTTCCAGAGCAGCTTATTCCAATATGGCTTAAATTACCATCCTCATGACACTACTTGATGTTCTGGGTCCCTGCTCCTGAAATCAGTTTCAGACTGTCTATGCAACACACTTGGAAATAAAGTTTTACTCTCTGGCTGATGCTAATGGCTGCCTGAAAAGTTGGAAAAAAAATGTTTATTGTGTAGTTTTTCTTAATACAAATCATTGTAGCTAGAGAGTCTACATAATAATATACTAGGTGTTTGGGTCACAAATAATCCATGTCATGCTATTACTCAGAAGATATCATGATATACTAAACCAGAGGCATGTAAACCCACTGAGGATCATAAAATTGTCTCATGCAACAGCCCAGGTTTAGAGTTGAGGAAACAGACCAAGAAAGGTTAGCTGATTTGGACAAGGTCACACAGATTGCCAGTTTAAAAAAAAAAAAGCTAAAAACCAGACCTCAGATTTCTACTGTGAATTTGTCTCATTGCTATTGCTTCCTTTATAATATAGGCCTCCACTTGTTTGACTCTTTAAGTTTTACTCATCTTCCTTGATTTAGCTAAACTGTACATACTCTATGAAGCAATCCCAGAGATACCCCTCTACTCAATCCACAGTGAGCTCCACATCTAAGGTTGCAATTCTTAAACTTGAGCAAATATCTGAAACATGGCAGGACTTGTTAGAACTCACATTGCTGGGCTCCCCTCCAGAGTTTCTGGATCAGTTGGTCTACAGCGGGGGCTAAGAATCTCATTTCTAACAAGTTCCCAGGAGATGCTGGTCTCAGCGTGATCAGCGCTCTGAGGACCACTTCTCTAAATTTTGTCTGTATTTTATCTACATGCACCTCCCCCGACAGCACTGCCTTCCTTGTATTAAAGTTTCTTACATGGGTTTGTAAATTACATAGTGCACTGCAATCTCCCTTGTTTCTTCTTCTTATAGTATTTCACAAGTGTCTTGAAAAGGCAAAACTTCAATCAAATTTATGGAGTGACTCAGGTCTAGCCAGAGTACACTGCAACTCCACAAAATGCTCCGGTGGGGGGGGGATGAAAATGAGCCTTAGACAAATCAGGAATTATAATCATTGAAACTAGAGACCTTGGTAAAATATCTGGTCCACCATTTCCCAAACTGTATCCCATTTCACTCTACGGACATGTGAATATGTGTGCAACTAAGAAACGTTTTAGGAGACATTGGTTAAACAAAGGTAAGCAGATTTCTTCATTTAGAACTTTTTGGAGTTTCAGTATGCTCCAAAATAAACTTCCCGCATCTCCCTTCCTTAGTCATCTCTAACAATTTCATCCTGCAACAATTTTTCCTGCTTTGCAATCTCCATAGGAAAGCACAATCTATATTTATCATTTCCACTATAGAAATAAAGTTCCCTGATACTTGGTCAGGAATCAGTAAATGCTTGCTGTGTGCACAGGCATACTATGTAAATTGTGATTCCAAGGGATATTATATACACAATTTCTGAAATCTTTTTGATCATGAATTTCCTCCCCATTCCGCTCCCCACACTGCCACTGGCAAGAGAAGAAGGAATATTTTGTGAATACAGTTGGGGAAACTCTGATCAAGTCCAAGTTAGATATTGTGGCCTAGACAGGTCAAACAGCTGCCCGGAAAGCTTTGAAGGTGGGAGGTAATCCCAGGATTCTTGAGACTGGTTCATTATTCTTGCTACATCATATCACAAGGTATGCATTCTCATTTCAACTAAGCAAGGACTTATCCCTGAAGAAACTGCTTCAATGCTTATCACATAAACACATCTCCATGGTTTAAATGAAGGAAAAGCTGAAAGTGCCACAGTGTACTGTACATTTTCTTTTCTCAATGAAAAAAAGGCAAATTAAGAATTTTCACAGTTCTAATACAAAGAGTCTATATTAATCGTTTCATAGTTTTTATTATCTGTTTTTACTTATTCAACAGTCACAAAGTACTTTGCCAAGTCAAAAATACTCTGAGATGCAAAACCTTAAAACCAAGTTCATATTTCACACCTCACTGGAAGATTCTGCTTGTCTACTTGAGCCCCAAGTCTAAGTAGGGTTTTATAAGCAAAAGAGTATTTCATCAACAAGGATAAGATATCTGTCATTCTGAACAAGGACTAAGTAAGTCCCAAACCAAAGCCTCCAGCTGGTTCTGTCAACTAGCCAAGCAGACCATTACCTAAACTCAATCCTTTTCCTTATAATAATACTGTAAATTCTCATTTTTTTCCAGTGGTGCAAATCTTTCTATTGTCTAAAAGTGGTCTCTCAGGAGAAAAGTCAGTCAGCATGAAGCAAGTGTAATTCAAGTTGGTTCTGAGAAAAATGGAAGATTCAGCCACACAGCGGCAGTACTATGAACAACTGCCTTTATTTTCTCCCCAGGTGCTAGAAATATTTCCATACAACAGTGGTTAATGTCAAGTATCATTTCATCAGTAAATGCTTCAAATTCAGGGGTAATTCAACCAGGGGCTATCAGAAGGAAAGATTAGCATGTTGTTCAAGCCTTTTAAAAATCACTTCTCCCTCTGGAGAAAGAAATTCATCATGGAGTAAGAGAGGAAAAAAAAAAAAAAAACATAAGGAGAGGATGTAATTTGCTTCTACGCTTGGCTGTCTGAGAAAATGTTCCAGAAAAATGCATGATTTCAATTTTCTCTGGTGAGCTTTGCTAACAGAAACCAAAGAGTAAATACATTAGTATTTGCTTACTCCCAAGATTTTTTTTTAATGAAGAAAAAAAAGCAAGGAAAAAAAAAAGAGAGAGAGGGAGAGACTGTCCGAGTAATAACATTTACACTGGGATAATTGCCTAAAAGAAAAAAGAATCCGAACAGTTTAGCTGAAAGAATGCCTTTAAACAGTGTTGATTCCAATAGTTATGGGGCAAAATGCAGTTGAAGGGAAATGTGTTCTCTACGAGCTTCCCTGGTGGCTCAGTGGTAAAGAATCCACCTGCAGTGCAGGGGAGGCTGGTTTGAGCCCCGGGTCCGGAAGATCCCCTGGAGGAAGACATAGCAACTCACTCCAGTATTCTTGCCTGGAAAATTCCATGGACAGAGAAGCCTGGTGGGCTACAGTCTATGGGGTCACAAAGAGTTGGACACGACTGAAGAGACTTAGCACAAAACAACATAACTTTTACGTTGCATTAGGTATTATAAGCAATCCAGAGCCCTTTGCTGACTACCTTTTGACACGACCCATACTTACTGCAACCTCCAGTACATGGAGAAGGACAGGGAAGCCTGGCGTGCTGCAGTCCACAGGGTCGCAAAGAGTCAGACACGACTGAGCGACTCAAAAACAACAACAAATACTTACTGCTGTGTTAAGCCCTTGTGGTATGTCCTATTTCTAAAGGTTAACATCCTTTCCACCATCTCAATTACTGTTCCCCTTGAAAAGTGGTCTTCTTTAAGGGAAAGAGTATTGTGAGCAGTAAAATCAGGCATCAGGAAAAGAGAGTATGGGGAATCTCTGTCTACCTCCATTTTCCATCAGTGATAAGTAATGGTAATACTAGGAAGGGCATCCTTGGGAGAACTGAGGAGGGCTGAGGGACCCAGACCAAAGCAAGGTGAGGAGAAGCATCAGGCTCCCCTCTTCTCACAGCACTGAATCACCAAAGGAAGATGCAGAAAATGAGAACATCCGAAACACTGTTGGAAGTCTTCTGGGAGAATTCAATTCAATTCCATAGTTTTCCAAAATCACAGGATCAGGTCTTACTCTGGACAAAGCAGGTCACAAGTTCCAGAAGGCAGTTCTGGAAAGGCCTATGTGTTTGGCTAAATACCTGTCACCCCTCCCCACCCACCACCCAGCTGACAGAAGGCAGCAGTTCAGTTCAGTTCAGTCGCTCAGTTGTGTCCGACTCTTTGCGACCCCATGAATTGCAGCATGCCAGGCCTCTCTGTCTATCACCAACTCCCGGAGTCTACCCAAACCCATGTCCATTGAGTCTGTGATGCCATCCAACCATCTCATCCTCTGTCTTTCCCTTCTCCTCCCGCCCCCAATCCTACCAAGCATTAGGGTCTTTTCCAATGAGTCAACCCTTCACATGAGGTGCCCAAAGTATTGGAGTTTCAGCTTCAACATCAGACCTTCCAATGAACACCCAGGATTGATCTCTTTTAGGATGGATTGATTGGATCTCCTTGCAGTCCAAGGGACTCTCAAGAGTCTTCTCCAACACCACACTTCAAAAGCATCAACTCTTCGGCGCTCAGCTTTCTTCACCGTCCAACTCTCACATCCATACATGACCACTGGAAAAACCATAGCCTTAACTAGACGGACTTTTGTTGGCAAAGTAATGTCTCTGCTTTTAAATATGCTATCTAGGTTGGCCATAACCTTCCTTCCAAGGAGTAAGCGTCTTTTAATTTCATGGCTGCAGTCACCATCAGCAGCGATTTTGGAGCCCCAAAAAATAAAGTCTGACACTGTTTCCACTGTTTCCCCATCTATTTCCCATGAAGTGATGAGACCAGATGCCATGATCTTAGTTTTCTGAATGTTGAGCTTTAAGCCAACTTTTTCACTCTCTTCTTTCACCTTCATCAAGAGGCTCTTTAGTTCTTCTTCACTTTCTGCCATAAGGGTGGTGTCATCCGCATATCTGAGGTTATTGATATTTCTCCTGGCAATCTTGATTCTAGCTTGTGTTTCTTCCAGCCCAGTTTTTCTCATGATGTACTCTGCATATAAGTTAAATAAGCAGGGTGACAATATACAGCCTTGACGTACTCCTTTTCCTATTTGGAACCAGTCTGTTGTTCCATGTCCAGTTCTAACTGTTGCTTCCTGATCTGCATACAGGTTTCTCAAGAGACAGGTCAGATGGTCTGGTATTCCCATCTCTTTCAGAATTTTCCACAGTTTATTGTGACCCACACAGTCAAAGGCTTTGGCATAGTCAATAAAGCAGAAATAGATGTTTTTCTGGAACTCTCTTGCTTTTTCGATGATCCAGTGGATATTGGCAATTTGATCTCTGGTTCCTCTGCCTTTTCTAAAACCAGCTTGAACATCTGGAAGTTCCTGGTTCATGTATTGCTGAAGCCTGGCTTGGAGAATTTTGAGCATTACTTTACTAGCATGTGAGATGAGTGCAATTGTGTGGTAGTTTGAGCATTCTTTGGCATTGCCTTTCTTTGGGATTGGAACGAAGACTGACCTCTTCCAGTCCTGTGGCCACTGCTGAGTTTTCCAGATTTGCTGGCATATCGAGTGCAGCACTTTCACAGCATCATCTTTCAGGATTTGAAATAGCTCAACTGGAATTCCATCACCTCCACTAGCTTTGTTCGTGTGATGCTTTCTAAGGCCCACTTCACTTCACATTCCAGGATGTCTGGCTCTAGGTGAGCGATCACACCATCGTGATTATCTGGGTCGTGAAGATCTTTTTTGTACAGTTCTTCTGTGTATTCTTGCCACCTCTTCTTAATATCTTCTGCCTCTGTTAGGTCCATACCATTTCTGTCCTTTATTGAGCCCATCTTTGCATGAAATGTTCCTTTGGTATCTCTAATTTTCTTGAAGAGATCTCTAGTCTTTCCCAATCTGTTGTTTTCCTCTATTTCTTTGCACTGATCACTGAGGAAGGCTTTCTTATCTCTCCTTGCTATTCTTTGGAACTCTGCATTCAGATGGGAATATCTTTCTTTTTCTCCTTTGCTTTTCGCTTCTCTTCTCTTCCCAGCTATCTGTAAGGCCTCCTCAGACAGCCATTTTGCTTTTTTTGCATTTCTTTTCCATGGGGATGGTCTTGATCCCTGTCTCCTGTACAATGTCACGAACCTCTGTCCATAGATCATCAGGCACTCTGTCTATCAGGTCTAGACTCTTAAATTATGCACAATACGGCATTGCTGAATGAAGGTAGCAAGAGAACAATTCCCTACAACGGCGTGATACTGTATGTGTCTTCTCATGAAGGCTGGGGAACAGGCAGATGAGGATGGAAAAAGAATACATGAGCAAGAAATGAAAAAACAACATATCGGGAAATTGGTAAGACTCTTAGAAAACAGCAGCTTAGGTAGCAATCTCAATAAACTCAAAAATGCAAAGAAATGACAAAACAGGTTAATCTATGAAAGATGAACACATTATGGTGAGAGATTAAAAAAAAAAATGTAAGAAAAGGCAAAGCAGATAATGTGGGAATAGGCAATGAGAAAAAATTGTCCAGGATTTAAAACAGCTCACATGTAGGTCAAGAAATGCCGACTCGAAGTTTGCTGACAATCCAGAAATCTTGTCAGTCATGTCTCCTCACGTTGCCATCACTGACAACTGGGTCTTAGCAAACAAGGCACAAATGCAAATCGGGTTCCTTCAGCTTTCCCACATTCCCCATTAAGGTTATTTATTATTGACTCACGGGTTTAGGCCAAAGTTGCTTGGATTAGTACCCTGTGCTAATGAGACCAGGGTCACAAGTTCAGTCCCCACATGGGATTACCCAGAGTGTTCCTAAGAACAGGTCAGCAAGGATTGCTGAGCATCGACTACTCTTCATCTTGAGACACCCAGGGATGCAAAATCATGTCTGTGGGGTCCTCATGTTCACTAAAGAAAACGTGTTTCCAGAGAGAGCTAAGACATTTGTGAACATTTCTGTAGACCCAGACTAAAGAGTTGCCAAAGAACCTCTGAACACCTAGATAGTAATTTTCAGCATAACCAACCTTATCCTGACACGCTGGGTGCAGTACAGGGTGACTGTCCCAAAGCAGCTGCATGTGAACTAGGTGTGAACGCTCAGCGCCTCAGAGCTGGACTGAGGACGACTCTGGGCCTAGAACGAAGCCAAAAGGCCAAGGGCAGACCTTCCCTTTGGAGACCAGCTCATAAGCACACAGTCTGTGCTGCTCAACAAAGTCACCCTGAGAGACACTAAACTACTGCTTCTCCATCTCTGTCAATCCTGCCGCACATTCGAATTTTGGAAGAATGAAGACCCAGCATGGTGGCGTGGTTAATGAAGTGGGGGGACATTGCCTCAGCACTCCCCACCCTGTCCCTCGCCTTCTAGGGACCCTGGTATCATTCTGGAACCTGAGAACCAGAAACAGAAGAGCTGCCAAATGTAGTACGTTCAAAAAGAAAATGAATGTTACGGGAACGCTGTGAGTTCAAATCCAAGACTCTGGAGTTGGAAGCGATTACAGGTCACTCAGGGCTGATGAGAAGGAGGGTATTGCTGAGGGCACGTGTCCTGGGCTTTCAGGATAATAAAGACCCGAACTGTCAACGCGCCTCACGAGTAGTGTCAACATCACACATGTCGAATGAACCCAGCCCTCACTTGCTGTCTGGACTCGTCCCCAGCCACGGCGTGCCCAGCCCCCCAGCCTTCACCTCCTGTCTGGACTCTTCTCCAGCCATGCCGTGCCCAGCCCCCTGGCCCTCACCTCCTGTCTGGACCCGGCCCTTTCCAGCCCCTGGCAGATCTCCTCCCACCCCGGTGCTCTGCACACGCGGCCACCCTGGCGCTGAGCTCCTGTCCCTGATTCCCCATCAGGAATCCCAGGCACCTTCCCCTCAGCTTCTGTCTCTCTCCAGGCACATTTGTCTGGTTCCCAAGTCTGGCTGTGGCTTCCTGTTATTGTTCCTTAGAGCACCCAGAACATTTCCTTTCTAACAGTTATCACTATTTTAATTATATTTTAGTGAGACTAATCAATTATATCTGTTCTCTTAACTGGACTATAAACTACATGAAGGACAGGACTGTCTCCTAGGGTTATCACTGCTGTCCCACAACAAACCTACTGCTTGGGACATAACGGATGCCTAGTATTTGCGACTGTTGGGTAAACTATAAATGTCTGATGAGAATACAGGATTAGAGCAGTGGTTCTCAGCTGGGGCTGATTCTGGCCGCAGAGCAGTCTGGCAGTGTCTGTGTACATTTTTCACTGTTACAGTGAGGAGAGAGGTGCCACTCACATTTAGTGGGCATGGGCCAGGGATGCTGCTAGACATCTCAGAAGACACAAGATGCCTCTCAAACAAAGAATTATCAGGAGAAAAGGTCAATTAATGCTAAGGCTGTGAATGCACTAGGGGAACCAGGGCAATTATATTGGGAAGCATGCATGTGTCATTTCAGTTGTGTCTGACTCTCTCTGACCTCATGGACTATAGCCCAACAGGTTCCTCTGTCCATGGGACTCTCCAGGCAAGAATAGTGGAGTGTCTTGCCATGCCATCCCCCAGGGGATCTTCCCGACCCAGGGATAGAACCTGAATTTCTCATATCTCTTGCACTGGCAGGCACGTTCTTTACCACTAGTGCCACATGGGAAGCCCGCATTGAGAAGCACAGAATATATATATGAATAAAACTACTCCCAAGAAGCATGGTTCATAGCAGAGACACTGTGCAAATCCTTCTGCTGCCCTTGAGATATGCCCAGGGTATATGCAGGGAGACCAGCTCTTAGTGTCCAGTACTAAGAATTGAACTCTCCTCTGCTAGGAGCTTCCCTGGTGGCTCAGTTGGTAAAGAATCTGCCTGCATTGTGGGAGACCTGGGTTCAATCCCTGGATCAGGATAATCGCCTGGAAAAGGGAATGGCAATCCACTCCAGTGTTCTTGCCTGGAGAATCCCATGGACAGAGGAGCCTGGTGGGCTACAGTTCATGAGCTTGCAAAGAGTCAGACACAACTGACCAACTAACACTTTCTTTCTGTTAGGGATGGGATAACTCTTATGCCTAGAATATGAGCCTGTCTGTGTTCTCAGCTCCCCATCTACCTTTCAGGGGGAGGACCATTTGACCTGATTTCTCCAGGAAGCGGTCACGTGTGGCCAGGCCATCAGTCACTCTGACAGCCAGACTCCCCGCTCCAGTTTTCCACCAACCTGACTTGGATCTCACTCTTTACAGAAGCATTTATTCTGCCAACAAAATCAAGACCTTGGAAGGTTGATCTTTCCAGGTCAATAGAGGGCCACGTCTCTTGAGGTTTACATAATTTTTTGCTGCATGCCTACTAAGACCACAGACTCCCCAGCCTTTGAGCAGCTTCACTTTTCCATGGCTTCCAGGGAATCATTTTCCTCTGCAGCATGGTATACAAGGCAGTGGTCTCAAACCCAGTCCTGGATTGAGAGACCAAACACAACTTCAACAATTACCCCAAGCTGCAAGAGCCCAAACAGATTTTTCAACACCCTCTACATGAATGTGAACCGTGAACTTCCAGATGTTCAAGGTGGTTTTATTAAAGGCAGAGGAACCAGAGATCAAATTGCCAACATTCGTTGGATCATCGAAAAAGCAAGAGAGTTCCAGAAAAACATCTATTTCTGCTTTATTGACTATGCTAAAGCCTTTGACTGTGTGGATCACAATAAACTGTGGAAAATTCTGAAAGAGATGGGCATACCAGACCACCTGACCTGCCTCTTGAGAAACCTGTATGCAGGGCAGGAAGCAACAGTTAGAACTGGACATGGAACAACAGACTGGTTCCAGATAGGAAAAGGAGTACGTCAAGGCTGTATATTGCCACCCTGCTTATTTAACTTATATGCAGAGTACATCATGAGAAACGCTGGGCTGGAGGAAGCAAAAGCTGGAATCAAGATTGCCAGGAGAAATATCAATAACCTCAGATATGCAGATGACACCACCCTATGGCAGAAAGTGAAGAAGAACTAAAGGGCCTCTTGATGAAAGTGAAAGAGGAGAGTGAAAAAGTTGGCTTAAAGCTCAACATTCAGAAAACTAAGATCATGGCATCTGGTCCCATCAATTCATGGCAAATAGATGGGGAAACAGTGGAAACAGTGGCTGACTTTATTTTGGGGGGCTCCAAAATCACTGCAAATGGTGACTGCAGCCACGAAATTAAAAGACGCTTACTCCTTGGAAGGAAAGTTATGACCAACCTAGACAGCATATTAAAAACCAGAGACATCACTTTGTCAACAAAGGTCCATCTAGTCAAAGCTATGGTTTTTCCAGTGGTCATGTATGGATATCAGAGTTGGATTATAAAGAAAGCTGAGCGCTGAAGATTTGATGCTTTTGAACTGTGGTGTTGGAGAAGACTCTTGAGAGTCCCTTGGACTGCAAGGTGATCCGACCAGTCCCTCCTAATGGAGATCAGTCCTGAATATTCATTGGAAGGACTGATGCTGAAGCTGAAGCTCCAATACTTTGGCCACCTGATGCGAAGAGCTGACTCATTTGAAAAGATCCTGATGCTGGGAAAGATTGTGGGCAGGAGAAGAAGGAGACAACAGAGGATGAGATGGTTGGATGGCATTACTGACTCAATGGACACAGGTTTGGGTAAACTCCGGGAGTCGGTGACAGACAGGGAGGCCTGGCGTGCTACGGTTCATGGGGTTGCAAAGAGTCAGACACGACTGAGCGACTGAACTGAACTGAACTACATCAACAGCTGCTGGCAAGTCAATGGGATTGAGACGCTTAGAAGCCTTAAACCAACTATTCCCATTCGTGAAGTTAAATAGAGCTTTCTTCTTGTCTACCCATGAGTATATGTAGTTAAAAAATAAGTATGCATTTTGCCACTAATTATGTATTACAAATAAACAGTTTACACAAGCATATGTAAACCATCAGGGGGGAAGCTGCCACTCTGAGCAGCCAGGACAGATGTTTAGGGACAGCTGCACAGAGGAGCTGACGAGAATTCAGATGAAATTTACTTTAAAGTCCCACAAGAGTGAGAGAAGGTTTGTTTAACCTTTACCAAACCATTCTACTTAAGGGGTTCAGATTTGGATTTTCCTTGAGAACAGATTTCTCTTGCGTTTAACATGCCTTTCCCACTTCCTTTTTGAACTAAAGAAAGAAGCCCTAGTGGTTTCGCCATTATGAGCAAATGTCATCCAACCATTACAAATGTAAGTTTGCTTTTCAATGGCCATGTGTTATTAGTAAATGTAAACAGACTAAACATTATTAATAAAAAATTTAGCAACAGAAAATTCTGTATACCAAACACTCTAAGTTCCGAGCTTCAAAAATCCACTAGGCTACACTATTATTTTCAAAAATCTCTTGCCTTCCACATCAAAAAGACAGATGCCAGCTCTCAGCCTACAAGGGAAACAATACTGCCCTTTCACTACGTATACATGTTTCTAAGAGAAAGAACAACTGATATTAATGAGCAATTACTTAGATTAAATGTCCCTAACTAGAATCATAGGCATCACTACCCTTTGCCTCCCATATATGCTGTAAGAAGAAATACCAGGCATTCAATAAATATTTGTTGACTTGGGAAAGACTAACAAGAGCTAACACAGGATGAGTGCCTACCACATGGCCAGTCTTGGTGTGTTGTTTTGTTATCTAAGGTAACTTGATAACTGGTGCTTCTAGAGTTAAAAAGGTTAAGAAAGAGGGAACTTAAAAAAAAAAATGGAAGAAAGAAGGAACGTTAGAAGTAGTTTTGTAATTATTGTTGTAGTTTACTTGCTAAGTCCTATCCAACTCTTTGGGACCCCATGGAATATAGCCCACCAGGCTACTCTGTCTATGGGATTTCCCAGGCAAAAATTCTGGAGTGGGTTACCATCTCCTTTTCCAGGGAATCTTCCCGATCCAGGGATTGAACCCATGTTTCCGGTATTGACAGGCGGGTTCTTTACAACTGGGCCACGAGAGAAGCCCAGTTTTATAATAGTGAAGAACAAATATGACTCCTTATTAGCTATCCTTCAGTGTCTTTAACCTTTGTGCCCTGTTGTGCTGGTTCTGTACCTTTTATTAAAGAATGTTGCCTATTAGTTCAGCTCAGTTCAGTTGCTCAGTCTTGTCCGACTCTTTGCGACCCCATGGGCTGCAGCACACCAGGCATCCCTGTCCATCACCAACTCCGGAGTCCACCCATACCCATGTCCATTGAGTCGGTGATGCCATCCAACCATCTCATCCTCCGTCATCCCCTTCTCCTCCTGCCCTCAATCTTTCCCAGCATCAGGGTCTTTTCAAATGTTGCCTATAGCCTGAAATAAACAGGATACCCATTCTCAGGTCTCTGACCTTTAAAGGTATACCACTTTTCCACTTGTACAGAGATAAAAAGTTTCAGAGCTGAGAGAAGAACACTTATCTCATTGGAGGTTTACAGGAACATCATGACCTGACATACCTGGACAGCTACAAGAACAAAGGATTCCAACACCAAGAAGTTTGCAACAACAAACCACTCCGCTCGCTCATCTTGCCTTGAAAAATGCTTTGCTAAAACCCTCTGGAGAGACTCAAGGTTTAGGGGGCGTGAGCCACCTATCTCCTTGCATGACCCTGCAATAAACATTTCTCTGCTACAAACTCTGACATTTTGGTATTGTTTGGCCTCACTGTGCATTAGGCCCTTGAACTTGTGCTCAGTAACAGTTTGGTGCAGCAATCGTGGCATGGAGGTTGAATGACGATGCTCAGTACTAACTCAGTACTAATCACAGGGGCTTGCTGAAGGCAGGGCCAGGATAACTCAAACTCTAAGCCAAAAATAAACAGTTATAATACTATTAGCTTTTAAAATAATTTTCTAGAAGTACAAGTTTAGCTCAGTTGCTCAGTTCAGTTCAGTTGCTCAGTTGTGTCCGACTCTTTGTGACCCCATGAATCGCAGCACACCAGGCCTCCCTGTCCATCACCAACTCCTGGAGTTTACCCAAACTCATGTCCATCAAGTCGGTGATGCCATCCAACCATTTCATCCTGTTGTCCCCTTCTCCTCCTGCCCCCAATCCTTCCCAGCATCAGGGTCTTTTCCAATGAGTAAGCTCTTCACACCGGGTGGCCAAAGTATTAGAGTTTCAGCTTCAACATCAGCCTTTCCAGTGAAGGACTAATCTCATTTAGGAGGGACCGGTTGGATCTCCTTGCAGTCCAAGGGACTCTCAAGAGTCTTCTCCAACACCACAGTTCAAAAGCATCAATTCTTCAGTGCTCAGCTTTCTTTATAGTCCAACTCTCACATCCATACATGACCACTGGAAAAACCATAACCTTGACTAGATGGACCTTTGTTGGCAAAGTAATGTCTCTGCTTTTTAATATGCTGTCTAGGTTGGTCATAACTTTCCTTCCAAGGAGTAAGCGTCTTTTAATTTCATGGCTGCAATCACCATCTGCAGTGATTTTGGAGCACAAAAACATACAGTCTGACACTGTTTCCCCATCCACTTCCCATGAATTGATGGGACCAGATGCCATGATCTTAGTTTTCTGAATGTTGAGCTTTAAGCCAACTTTTTCATTTTCCTCTTTCACTTTCATCAAGAGGCTTTTTAGTTCCTCTTCACTTTCTTCCATAAGGGTGGTGTCATCTGCATATCTGAGGTTATTGATATTTCTCCCGGCCATCTTGATTCCAGCTTTTGCTTCCTCCAGCCCAGCGTTTCTCATGATGTACTCTGCATATAAGTTAAATAAGCAGGGTGGCAATATACAGCCTTGACGTACTCCTTTTCCTATCTGGAACCAGTCCGTTGTTCCATGTCCAGTTCTAACTGTTGCTTCCTGCCCTGCATACAGGTTTCTCAAGAGGCAGGTCAGGTGGTCTGGTATGCCCATCTCTTTCAGAATTTTCCACAGTTTATTGTGATCCACACAGTCAAAGGCTTTAGCATAGTCAATAAAGCAGAAATAGATGCTTTTCTGGAACTCTCTTGCTTTTTTGAGTCATGTCCAATTCTTTGCGACTCCATGGATTGCATGTCCATGTACTTGCAGAGGTACAAAGAGAATGTTTATTTACCACACTCTCATAGAATTGCAAATGGAAGCCATATAGTATATGAGCTTACCTCTCCCACTCCAGAGTGTATTTGGATTCAACATGTCACTAAAAAACAGTCAAGAGACATTATTTGGTAGCTTAGGTTATTTAGTTTTACAATAAAATAGCTACTAGTGACTTTATTTTATTTAAAAATGGCTCCCAAAAGTCAATTCTGTTCCAGATTATCATAATGTTGATCTCTTCACTAAGTAAGAGTGAAGCCTATGCATAAATGACTTATATGTTTTTGTCCTTCCACAGTTCACATATAGATTATATAGAATATATACTCATATGATTCACCACATATCAACCTGCCTTTGAAATGTTGGACTTTATTCTGTTTTATTTTGAGGGCAATTTTGGACTGTCCTTCTTGCTCTAGCTAGTTCCTTTTCCACTGTTTCAATTTTAGTTTCAGTTCCAGAATCTTTTTTTTTTGAACAACATGTTCACAATCTCTGTCCCATTATTTCTGGACTGAGACCTCCTCAGTATCATTAGCTTATAATTAGAAAACAATGTGAATACACTTAACACTACTGAAGGATATATTTAAAAATGAATATGATGGTAAATATTATATGTTTTTTATAAAATTAGACTTCCTTTTTTGCATCAATTTTATACACTGATGCTTCCCCTGTGGCTCAGCTGGTAAAGAATCCACCTGCAATGCAGGAGACATGGGTTGGGAAGATCCTCTGGAGAAGGGAAAGGCTACACACTCCAATATTCTGGCCTGGCGAATTCCACGTATTACAGTCCATGGAGTTGCAAAGAGTTAAACACAACTGAGCAACTTTCACTTTCATACTATGCAAAGTCTTTGAGATTCTCAGACAAGCCACATATTTTTGGAAAGAGGGAGTGATTGTTGTAGATTACATAATAGCAAGCAATCACCACACTCAAACCAAGGAAGTATACAATAATTCTAATACATCATCTCTGTCCACCACCCATCCAATGGATCACAAAACTCCCCTTCCTGACAAAAAAGCCATAATCAACAACTTAGCCCAAATAAAAAGTCAAAGGAATGAAACCTTCCATTTCAAGTTATTTGGGAATTTACATACATTCAGTGTATGAGTCGGGGTAAAAGACAGTTGGGAAATTTTTGCTGTTTTTTAAAACAAAAACAAGTATTTAGGTTTCACCACATAAATCAACAGGAGAAGAATCCAACACACAGGCTGGGAGGAAATGGGCTAATAAAAGTAACTCCTAGGGAGTCTCACAGTGAGCCGATGACGGGGTGGTGTCCATCTCGTGTCTCATCTCCCCGGTGCAGCACCATAAGACATTTAACACAGTCGGCGCTTCTCCTTTCTAATTCATGCAGGGTTCCTCAAGATCCTGGCACAGAGTGCCTTCAGGATAAGAATTTCCACAGGTCTAATCAATAGTGAGCACACAGGGCAGTCCTTCCAGCCTGACATTCCCTCACAGAAGCCTAATTTAATTGTGACCAGCTTTTATCCGAGTCAGCTCTTCACTAACAGAATAGAGCATCTCTGCACAGGTTTCACAAATGCTAGCCCAGGGCTGTCTCAAAGTCTTCCCATAATTAATGCAGGTATCTTTTCTCCTCAAGATGGTGTTTTCATATTTTACCAGGGAGAAAATTATAAGCTCGAGATGAGTGGCATTGTCTGCATGTGGGACGTGCCCTCCTAACTCACGGAAAGAAGCACTCCTTTATCAGCTGCACTCTGGAATCCCTCTATGTGTTCAGCCACTTCAGTCATGTCCGACTCTTTGTGACCCCACGGACTGTAGCCCACCAGGTGCCTCTGTCCATGGGATTCCCTAGACAAGAACTCTGGGGTGGGGGGGTGGGGGGTTGCCATGCCCTCCTCCAGGGGATCTTCCTAACACAAGGATAGAACCTGTGTCTCCTGCGTCTCCTGCATTGCAGGCAGATTCTTCACTTCTGAGCCAGCAGGGAAATCCAGAATCCCTCTACAGATCAGTGAAGTTTAGAAATGGAGAAAGAAGGAAAACCATCAGCTACAAATTAGCCTCTTAGGTAAGAGTGTGAAATGAAGCCTGATAACAGTCATAAGCCATTTTGATAGGCATTTTGCAAAGCCTATCAAAGATAATGACGTTGGCTCTCTAAGTCAGAACTCTTGTTTCATGAAGTCACTCTAAAAGAGAAGAAAGGCAAGACGGAAACACTGGAGTACGGGTCAGTTCCTTTGCTCAACAATTCAATTTTCACCCTCAGTCCTTTACCAATTGTAATCTACTTAACTGGGAACCAAGTGAAAAAGTTTTCTCCCCTTTTGATTTTGGGGTTAGAGGAGAGAAGTTGGGAATCAGGGGAGAGTTACGATTAAAGACATGTTTTAGGAAAAGTATTAAGGCTTCGCAGCTCAAAATGTGTGGGTTAAAACTGGGGAGAGCCCCTAACATCTTGTCCTTTCTTCAAATATGTCTGAAGGGTGCCTTAATGGAGAAAAAAATACTTTTAAATTAAAGCCTACATTTAAGAGGTAGATGAAGGGAGGATGATAATTAGAACATGATCTAAGGTTGGAAAAAACTTTCACAGTTTCTCTTGACTTTGATAATTCAAGATGAGAATCTGGAGAATTCTGAATGTGTTCCAGGACTTGTGGTTCCCAACTCCCCACCAGATAAGGAAAGTCAGAGAGAAATCACAGGTGATTAGAGAAGAGGAGGAGGAGAGGGGCAGGATGGCCAGAGAGACTGCTGACTTTCCTTCCCTCCGGGTCACAGGCGGGGGTGTCAGCTGCTGCTTGACTTGACTGCCTGACTCTCTTATACCACAGCTGCAGTGATTCAAGTAAGTCAGAATGAATGAAAAGCTAGCACTGCTAATATGACCCGTGCTCAGTCACTTCAGACTCTTTGTGATCCCGTGGATTGTAGCCCACCAGGCTCCTCTGTCCTTGGGATTTCCTAAGCAAGAATACTGGAGTGGGTTGCCATTTCCTTCTCCAAGGGATCTTCCTGACCCAGGGATTGAACCTTAGTGTCCTATGACTCTTGCATTGTAGGTGGAATCTTTACCACTGAGCCACCAGGGAGGCCCTTTAATGAGAATCTAAAATACAGAGAAATCACCATTACAGTAAATATTTGTAACTTTACAAAGAGAGCAGATCAAATCACGGGTGCTAATGTCCAAACACCCTACACATAATTCCATGCTGAATGGCCTTGCATCAGTTATCTGACCTCTTTGTCCTTCCCAGCTATTTATAATTTAAGGATCTGGCCTCTAGTGCTGCTTATTTTCAGCTCAGTTTCAATCATGACACTATACAAATGATGCTTGAGTTTTGACATGACTTAGAAACCATTAATTGTTTAAAATTCCCATTTATTTTATGATGAAATCATTTAAACCCCACTCTTATTAAGTACAGTGGTTCAGCAACTCAACTTCATTCAACCAACATTTGGAAACACCTAGCAGAGATAAACTTCAAGGAGCTTAAAGGAAGGAAAATGCTAACTGAACATGGCAACACTATAAAGATGCAAAATGTTATCAGAATTCAAATAGGATGCTAATTTCTTTGTAGGATGGAAAACAGAGAAACTCCATGCAGGAAGTGGTGTTTGATAATATTTTACTGAGTGCCTACTAAATGCCAGGCATTGTTCTCCTATGCACCTTACCTGTATCATTTTATTTCATTTTCACAATAAATTTATGAGGTATCACTATCTCCATTTTATAGATGATGAAACTGAGGCTTGAAAAGTTTAAGGTCTGGGCCCATATTCTCTTTCACCTATGACAGAACTACAATTCCATCTGGGTGTGCCAGACTGCAATGTCCAGGTTCTCATCCATCACAGGATTACACTCTCATGTGCAGGGGTCATAAAGGGTAGACAAAATTCTAATGATCAACTCCATGGGAGTGAAAGCACACATGTGGGACAGTGCAGACCTTGAAAAAACCAGTGTCCCAGGGTAGCTGGACTCGAGAAAGCAAGAGGCCACAATGAGGAAAGAGATGAATAAAGCTCAAGAGACTGACCTCCAAACCGTTAAGTATCACACTGAAGACCATGAGCTTTAGAGGCAATTCTGGAACCCTCTCACTGCCTATTTTTGTTGATCAGGGAAGCATCATGATGGAAGAGTTGCTTTGGGAAAATTATAGCTCTGTAGCTAATGTGTGTGGGATATAACAGTCCAGGTTCGATGCATGAGACAGGGTGCTCAGGGCTGGTGCACTGGGACGACCCTGAGGGATAGGATGGGGAGGGAGGTGGGAGGGGGGTTCAGGATGGGGGACACATATACACCCATAGCTGATTCATGTCAATGTATGGCAAAAACCACCACAATGTTGTAAAGTAATTAGCCCCCAATTAAAATAAATAAATTAATTTAAAAAAACACAAAAAATAAATGAATAATTAAATCTTTTTAAAATGTTAAAAAAAAAAAAAAAAGAGGAGATAAGAGCCAAGGGAGTCTAATAAGAAACGTTAAGCTAGGAGAAGGCAATCTTAAGAAACATAGCCCTTAGTCTGGTTAATTCATCTCAGCTTTAGTATATGCATTCTTATTTAATATATAATTTCTCTATTTATAAAGCCCCCTAGTTACATATCTTGGGCTTCCCTGGTGGCTCAGCTGGTAAAGAACCCGCCTGCAATGTGGGAGACCTGGGTTTGATCCCTGGGTTGGGAAGATCCCCGGGCGAAGGGAAAGGCTACCCAATCCAGTATCCTGGCCTGTAGAATTCCATGAATAGTATAGTCTATGGAGAAGGCAATGGCAACTCACTCCAGTACTCTTGCCTGAGAAATCCCATGGATAGAGGAGCCTGGTGGGCTACAGTCCATGGGGTCGCGAGGAGTCAGACATGACTGAGCGACTTCACTTTCACTTTTCACTTTCATGCCTTGGAGAAGGAAATGGCAATCCACTCCAGTGTTCTTGCCTGGAGAATCCCAGGGACGGGGGAGCCTGATGGTTTGTCGTCTATGGGGTCGCACAGAGTCGGACACGATTGACGCGACTTAGCAGCAGTATAGTCCATGAGGTCACAAAGAATCGGACACGACTGAGTGATTTTCACTTTCACTTTCAATTACATAGCAATGCTACTTTACTCAACAGAGTAAAAAATGATTGAGTCACAAGAATACAGTAAAGTCTTTTTTAAAAGCAAAGTTCCAATGCTGTTTTTCATTCACATTAGGTTTCATTGTGTTATGAATTTCACAAGCTAAAGACAAGAATGTTAGTACCTCACTACTGGAATGTCTCAGTCCATGATCAGGGCAAAGAAGTGAGGATGTGTGTTATAGTCACTATGGTTCAAAAGGACACCAGCTGCTCCTGAAGCCCTGTGGCAGAGACTTTCATATGGAGGGGTTCTCTGCTGAAATTACAGCCTGCACCTGCCCTGGGGGGCTGTGTCCAGTGCTATCTTACTATGATCTGCATTTCATGTGCCTCTGCCACAGGCCTTTATTTGGTCCAACAAACTATAATATATGACCTGCCTGAAGAGAAAATATTTATTCAGATCAGAGAAGGACTTTTGATATCATAGAGAGGTTTCGATGGAAACCACGTTCAGAAAAAAAGGGAAGAAAGAAAACATATCTTATGTACATTGCATTTCATGATCCATTCAACCATAGATAATGTTTAACTGTGCAATAGGAGTGCTCAACAATGTTAAATTACTGTTGATCTATTACATCTAGAGATAGCCTGAAAACTTATCTCAAATGGCACTCCTAAGTATACATTTTACTTGACATGATAAAGGATTTTATTACAGGTTTCATTTTCTTAACATTTATTTACACAACTGTATACAGATTCAATAAAAGAATCTGAAAAGCTGTAACTGTGGTTGTAGATGTTTTACATACACACACAGACACAAGCATACACACTGTACTCTTGTCAGTTTCACTAACAAGAAATCCCTTCCTTTATTCCATTACCATAATTTGCAAACTAAAGTCAATGGAAACTCATTAAAATGCTTCACATTATTCGATATTTGCTATGTTTGTCAGATATGTAAAGCCTTTCCTTCCAAAGTGCTAATGCTCCCAATAATAAAACAATTACAAATTTTGGAGACATAATAGCAACATGTAAATGTTTACTCAAATAAATAACAAGGAAGCAATAAAGTACTCCATTTATTTGTATAGTCTTATCCTTTACCCAATGTCAGGTTCTCACGGTTTGTAATAAACCCTAGCCAAGCAGTGAAGCTGAAGAAACTGGATTTGGGAAGTGAATGCAAGGTGAACTCCTGCTTGCTTATGATCCTGGGCAAAATGTTTCAACAGTTCCACCTCTCCTATTCCACAGAGCTACTATGAAACTATGTATTTGAAAGTAACCTGAAAAGTAACCTATGAACTGTTTCTCAGTGTACTGAGGAGGAAGCCATCCACAAGAGAGGAAATGTATTGCAAAGCTAAAATCCAGAGGGCAACAGAGCCAACACAGCTGGGGTGGATTCCCCAATAAGCAGACTCATGATTGCTGGGGCATCAGCAACACAGAAGGCAGAAGAGAATAGCTGCCAAGTCCATGCCAAGTTCTTCAATCATACAGTCAAGAAATGTATTATTTTAATTTCAACATTCATGAAGCCTGTGATATTTCTCCCCAGATAGTATTTTATTTTGATTATATATGATCTCTAGGATAATAATTCTGCTTTTTCCTTCAGTTTTCTGTCCACTACCCTACAATTGCTTTGGGGTTTGTCTGTTAGTTTTCTTCTTAGCAAAATTCTTTGCTAAGAATTTACAACCTTTGCTTTAAAATATTTAAAGTATCAGTTAATGCATGGAAAAAATGTTAAATTCAAAAGTGCTATTCAAATAAAAGTGTTAGCGATCTACCAACCTATAGGTAACTTGAGTTGGAAAACCAGTTTGTGATTTTCTGTACTAAATAAATCAATTAATATTTGATCAGTTTCAAGTGCAATGATATAGAAAAAAAACATTTAAAGTCCAAAGTCATTTTAATGTTTGACTTTAAGACTATGCCCAATTTCTAATGACTATGAAAGAAAAAAATGTCACACAGTCGTGTCCAACTCTGCGATCCCATGCACCATAGCCCGCCAGGCTCCTCTGCCCATGGAATTCTCCAGGCAAGGGTACTGGAGTGGGTAGCTATTTCCTTCTTCAGGGATCTTCCCGACCCAGGGATCAAACCCAAGTCTCCTGCATTGCAAGCAGATTCTTTACCAACTGAGCCACTAGGGAAGCCCAATGACTATGGAAAGATATATTCAAATAAAGCTGAAGTTTATTAAGCCCAGGTAAGAACTTCCTGAGCTTACCAGGTGTCTCAGTGGTAAAGAATTTGCCTCAAGCACAGGAGATGAAGGTTCAATCCCTGGACTGATCCCTGGTTTGGGAAGATCCCTGGAGAAGGAAATGGCAACCCACTCCAGTATTCTTGCCTGGAGAATCCCATGGACAGAGGGAGCCTGGTGACAGTCCATGGGGTTGAAAAAGAGTCAGACACAATTAAGCAACTAAACAGCAACAACAACAAGAACTTCCTATGATATCACCAAGTGTACAAGTTTCAGTCCTCCTCTACAGCTTACAGCTGCAGAAACTGTCAAGATACTGACTCACTGACAGGTAAGGCTCACAAGAGTTTTGGAGTAACAAGCTAGGAAGGGAGAGGTTTTGGGGTGTGTATGTATGTGTGTATGTGTGTGTGTATGCGCGTTTTGTTTTGGTGGCTTTTTTTTTTTTTTTTGCATTTAGCACCAGCCTCCTTTTTGCAACCTGTTCAGATCTCCTTGTGTGAAGCTCCCAGGATATCACAAAAGAACTGGATGCTTGTGCAACCATTACCCTCTGTTTACTGTCTGAGACAAGAAACAAAGAAAGATAGGTGCCCAGCAACGGAAGCGCAGCAGGAAGAATCTGAGTTGGCCCCCATCTTTCAGAAGCCGCAGTTAAAACAAGTTAGCAAACAGAGGCAGTTTTCCCCCAGCAACTCCCTGAATGCTCAGGGCTCAGCTGGCTTGAGGTTTTAACTGACAAGACTGTGTTAGGTGCAAACAACTCTTCAGGATCTATGAAATTAGAAAGCAGAAAGCCTAGTGCCTGTTCAGAAATTGCCTGCCAAGATCCATTTCCCATAGAGTTCTCCAAGGTCTAGTTTGCGGAAATGTGAGCTCTGAAGTAAATAAGTCATGGGTTTTGTGGCAGGTAGGTGAGAACATAGCCAAAAGGTGGGTGAACGCTCTGGTGCCTGTCTCTGAGCAGCTCTTTCTCTCCCCCAAACGGGAGGTGGTGGGGACTTTTTGACATTTCAGCTGGAATTCCAGTATTTTAATTTGAGCTGGAGCTGATGCAACACAGAAGCACGATGAGATTATAAGAATACACCGACAAGCCCCAACTCTCCATGCTGCAGGTAAATTTGGAGCACATTTCAGAGGTAATATGAACCTCTTGCTTAGTGTCTTTAATGCACACAGCACTATACTAGTTGGACACTAGGGGATTAAAAAAAAAAGTAGACAATGCAATCATCACTTCAGAGAGCTTAACTCACCACCCACCTTGACAGTGTGAAAAATACAATTCAAATTTCACTTTTAATGCCACAGTTCTTAAAAATGTATCTATAATGCCTGGTGTTTCAGGATACAAAGAATCAAGATACAACCTTTACTGGCATCAGAGGAAACTTGATCTATATCAGAAAGACATCCAAAAAAGGGTTCACAGTCATTTACAGCACTTGTATTACATATCTTAAAATCTCACCCTCTGCACAAAATTTTCCAAATTACTCAGGTAATTTTTATATGGACCAGTTAGCATTTTCTTCATAGCATCTCTCTGAATCAGGCACTATTTCTCATTTTATAGGGAGGGAAGATGAGGCTCAGAGAGACTAAGTGACTTGGGAAAAGTAATCAGCTCTTAAGGCCCACAAAAAGAACTAACATCCCAGGGTTTTGATTCACAGAGGCCTTGATTATTATGGACCCCCAAGCAAAATAACTTCAGCCATGCTTTTAGTTAGAGGAGAAAAGTATTAATTCATGGATATATATTTTTTTCTTTAGTATATTTTAGCTTAAGTTATAACTGGTTTAGTGAAAATCTAATTTAAGAAGATTTCTCTTGCAAAAGATTTTGAATGCCCTTTTGTGACGGGCAAGCATTGACCCGTGTCTGTCCCTTCCTGATGGAGACACGGCAAGGCGTGGGGTCTGGTCCCCCCACCGCTCTGACCTTGGGATGACCACATCCTTCACACCCTGAGATCTGTTTCTGTTCCTTTTCATGAATTTAAAGGTGTCTTCAGAGAAAAGGGGGCTCAGAATAGATCAACACTTCACCAGTGATCTTCCACTGCCTTGCAGCCTACCACCTTCCTAACCTAAGATGCAGTTTCTGTTTTTCTAAGAAAGACTTGCTGAGGATAAATACCTTCTACCTACATTTCTGTCCTGACCTCATTTCCTCTATAAGCAATCCTCTAAGCCAGTTACATATATATACTCCCTTAGTCATTCATGCACTTATATTACTTGAAGACATTTTTCATGAATTCTGCTATTTTCTCATTCTGTACTGACAATAATGCATCTGTTTGTGGATGGGATTCTCCTCCAGAAGAAATACACTAAATTCTGTAACCCTGTGTAAATGCAGGTCTTTGCCACTCTCCACTAAGTTCCATTATTCATCTCAAGATGCTTCCTCTAGCAAATATCTTCTTGGTCATCAAGTATGTTTTTTTGCCTTGTCTACTAAGAAACCAATTCAAATGACTGACTCATTATCTTTCATTAGTCACTAAACCATGGTGGACTGGTCCTAAAACACATCTTAATAGGCTTAAAGTACGGACAGGGGATAGTTTATTAGCTTTTCAGATCATGGGCTTCCCTCACAGCTCAGCTGGGAAAGAATCTGCCTACAATGCAGGAGACCTGGGTCTGATAACATGATACTATAAATAGAAAATCCTAAAGACACTACTAGAAAACCATTTAGAACTCATCAATGAAGTTGCTAAAGTTGCAAGTTACAAAAAAGTAGTACGCAGAAATCTGTTCCATTTCTATACACAAACAGAAAGAGAAATTCAATAAATAATTATATTTACCGTTGCATGAAAAAGGGTAAAATACCTAGGAATAAACCTACCTAGGAAGACAAAAGACCTGTACTGCAAAAAATATAAGACACTGATGAAAAAAAATCAAAGACACACAAAACAGATGGAAAGATATACCATGTTCCTAGATTGGTAGAAAAAAATTTATAGTATTTCCACAATCTTGCCAGGGAGAAGACACAATGCTTAGAAAGGCATAAAGAAAAAAGCTAACAGATTTGATTGCATGTAAATTAAAAGCATCTGAGCAGCAGAAGATGCCAGAAACAAAAGACTAATGACAGACCAGAGAGAGCTTGGACTCAGAGGCAGACAAATACAGTCAGTCCTCCATATCCATGAGTGCTATTCATGATTCCACCAACCACGGATCAAAAATGCTCAAAAAAATTGAAGAAAATTTCGAAAAGCAAAACTTGAATTTGCTGATTGCTATTTACATAGTATTCATATTGTATTTATAACTATTTGCATACATTTTCAATGTATAAGGTATTTCAGGTAATCTAGAGACTGATTTAAAGTATACAGAGGAAGGAGGTGGGGGGGTGTGCCTAGATTAAGCGCAAACAGTATGCCATTTTATGTAAGGGTCTTAAGCATCAGGGGATTTTCGTTTCCAAGGAGGGGAGCTGGGGGCTGAACCCTCCCCCATGGAGAGAGTGGGGAGAAAGGACTGCACTGATAAAGAAGTCTGGAACAAGGACACGAGCTAGCCCTTCACAGCAAAAGACATGCAAGTAGCAAAAAAAAAAAAAAAACTATGACAAAGACGTACAACCATCACATGATCAAGGAAATAAAAATCAAATGAGGGCCTGTTTTTGTTTATCAAATTGGCAAATCAGAGTCATATCCCCCAAGGTTGGTGAATATGTGGGGAATCGGGCACATTCAAACATTGCAACTATTAATAAAAGAGTAATTTAGGATGACAGCTTTGGAGGACAGTGAGCAGCCCTTATTAAAATTTTAATATTGCATATTCTTTGACTCTGGAACTTCACTTCTTTGAATCTATATACAGAAATACTGTTATAATACTTTTCACTAGACTGTTTTTAGTAGTGATATACTAAATAAAGACTAAATGCCCTTCCGTACATAATGGAAGTACCTCTAGTGACTCCATCCAGTAGAATGTCAAGCACTCATTAGGAAGAATCAAGTAAGTCTTTTTGACTAACAGTGAAGGACTTTTTTTTAAAGCAACTATGATTCATTTTTTTAAAAATGTATATACATACATACATTGTATGGTATAGAAAAAGGTCTAGAAGCTTATGCATTCAAAATTCACCCAAAAGAAGGATTTGAATGGGGTAGGAGATTTTACACTTTGCTTCATATTCTTCCTTATTGTTTAAAGAATGAAGAATTGTTAAAGGCATACCATTTGAGGAATGAAGAACTGTGATTTTTTATTTGGTGCTTTAAATGCAATCTTCTAAAGCATCAGAGCAGATGGTAGCTTGTCCCATCCCCACTGACTGTCCTCCATTGGTCAGATGAAGTGCTGTTACTAGGTAGACAACTGCCCACGTCATGGTATAAAATGTCCCCATTTCTCTATGCCACACAATGCAACGCCTGTCTTCACTGAGTCCACTTTTAAAAGATGAGAAAAGCTAAAAAAAAAAAAAGCAGGTGGTGGTAGATGTTTTACAGCTGCAAAGCTGAGCCTACATACACTTGAGCTCCGTCTAATTTGCAAGTCATCTTCTAGAGTCAATACGTCC
This sequence comes from Giraffa tippelskirchi, assembly GCF_054371585.1. Lineage (NCBI taxonomy): Eukaryota > Metazoa > Chordata > Mammalia > Artiodactyla > Giraffidae > Giraffa > Giraffa tippelskirchi. The sequence goes on along the minus strand of NC_137284.1, from coordinate 44,587,194 downwards.
CTTGAACACATGGTGGCTCTTTGGCTGGTACTGGATTCAACAGGGAAAAAGATGAGGAACAGGAAGTAGAAATTGTGAAGAGGCGGCTCCTACAGAAGCCAGAACCCAGGATGGGAAGATTTAGGTGCAAGGTCTTGGGTTTTTTTTACTTTTTAGCTGGTTGACGTTGAGTATTACCTGCTTAATCTCTTTGAGTCTTAGCTATTCAAATGAAATAAATAAAATCCAAGAGGGATATCCCTATTTTGTTCCTTGGTCTGGTAGGAGAATTACAGTAAATATGATTAACGTGAAAGCCTTTTGCAGTGAATAAAGCATTATATACCGTGTTAGTCTTATCTCCACGTTATTTCACAAACTGGAGATCCTTTTCAGGAGAATGAGATGCTTGTAAAAAATGCAAATAGCTTGCTGAAGTTCAACACCATGGGGAAACCTAATGTCCATCACTGTCATCAAATAACCCGGCAACTAGCTGAGTCTGGCTTCATGTTCAAAGAATGCAGAAGGTGAGTGGAGAGGGGAGTGACATTCTGAAGCGGAGGGAGGCCACGTCTGGCAGGGGCGGCGGGAAGGAGGGCGCAAATCCAAAGCACGTAATGTCTGGGCAGAACTAGGAAGAAATAGAAAGAGGCTAAGCCCCTAAATCCCAGATGGAGGGCAGCAAGAACAAGACAGGAACCAGAGCCCATGCAACTCTGAGTTAGTCTAGAAAACTGAGCATCACAGACTTGCTGGGCACCACCCTGTCCTCTTGTGGAAAGAGGAAAACAAAATTGGAGATAGGGGTCCATGGAAGCTTCCATCACTTCCTTCACCATTTTTAATATTTGCTCAGGCTCAGAGCAATAATGCAAACATTCCCAGATTACCTTAAAACTGCACACCCCAAAGGGAGAGCAAGACCCTAATTTTGGAAGTTGAACAGGTCAAACACACCCATTGTTTCATTGACACGAACTCCCTCAAGCTAAGTGACTTCTCTCAAAGTTACTGCCACATGAACTGTGACCGGCTAAACCAATGGCTGGCACCCAGGGCTCTCAGCTAAGGGGGCTGATGCTGTCTCCATCACCCAGTCAGGTGAGGACCTGGTGATGGCCAAACATCATTCAAGGGCTACATGCCACAGAAAAGACACATTCAACCCATGTTCTAATTAGCTTGGGAAAAGCCTCTTGTCTCTTCTTGACAAATGATGAAAGAAAATAGCCAAATTTCTTTTACTAGGAAAAAAACAGACTAGTACCATACAATATAAACCTTGGCTTCTGACTTTTCTGGAACACTCTGCCCCCAAATAAGAGTCCATCAGTGTCTGAACACTCCAAGAATCTCTCCATCGTCCTGGTCTCTCGAACACAAGGCAACCTATTTCTGTCCATTCCCCGCCTCCCTCTGCTTGAACTATAAAGAAACCTGAATTCTCTGATTCAACAGTTCTGACTCCTGGCTTTGCAAGTAGAAAAAATAACAATAATGAAAGGAAGTCATCCATTCAGTCCAGGTGCTTTTCTATAGGAAGCCTTCAGAAGTAATATTTTTCTTTCCATGCAGATAAGAAAGAGTGCTCCATATCTTTTCATAAATACTATGAAAAAGCTATCTAGACCATATAAGGAATATCTTAAAGCTCTGATTATGCTTGTTTCACCTTGAGAAAATGATAGAGAAAAGAAAAGGGAACTTCAAGTTTACTTCTCAAATGCAATACTAGGATAAGAGACAAGAAAGCCTTCCTCAGTGATCAATGCAAAGAGTAGAGGAAAGCAATAGAATCGGAAAGACTAGAGATCTCTTCAGGAAAATTAGAGATACCAAGGAAATATTTCATGCAACGATGGGCACAATAAAGGACAGAAATGGTACGGACCTAACAGAAACAGAAAATATTAGAAGAGGTGGGAAGAATACACAGAAGAACTATACAAAGAAAGATCTTCATGACACAGATAACCACGATGGTGTGATCAGTCACCTAGAGCCAGATATCCTGGAATACAAAGTCAAGTGGGCCTTAGGAAGCATCACTACAAACAAAGCTACTGGAGGTGATGGAATTCCCGTTCAGTTCAGTTCAGTCGCACAGTCGTGTCTGACTCTTTGCAAGCCCATAAACCACAGCATGCCAGGGCTCCCTGTCCATCACCAACTCCCAGAGTCCACCCAAACCTATGTCCATCGAGTTGATGATGCCATCCAACCATCTCATCTTCTGTCGTCCCCTTCTCCTCCTGCCCTCAATCTTTCCCAGAATCAGGGTCTTTTCCAATGAGTAAGCTCTTCGCATCAGGTGGCCAAAGTATTGGAGTTTCGGCTTCAACATCAGTCCTTCCAATGAACACCCAGGACTGATCTCCTTTAGGATGGACTGGTTGGATCTCCTTGCAGTCCAAGGGACTCTCAAGAGTCTTCTCCAACACCACAGTTCAAAAGCATCAATTCTTCAGTGCTCAGCTTTCTTTACAGTCCAACTCTCACATCCATATATGACCACTGGAAAAACCATAGCCTTGACTAGATGGACCTCTGTTGGCAAGATAATGTCCGCTTTTTAATATGCTGTCTAGGTTGGTCACAACTTTCCTTCCAAGGAATAAGCGTCTTTTAATTTCATTGCTGCAATCACCATCTGCAGTGATTTTGGAGCCCAGAAAAATAGTCAGCCACTGTTGCCACTGTTTCCCCATCTATCTGCCATGAAGTGATGGGACCGGATGCCATGATCTTAGTTTTCTGAATGTTGAGCTTTAAGCCAACTTTTTCTCTCTCCTCTTTCACTTTCATCAAGAGGCTTTTTAGTTCTTCCATTTCTGCCATAAGGGTGGTGTCATCTGCATATCTGAGGTTATTGATATTTCTCCTGGCAATCTTGATTCCAGCTTGTGCTTCCTCCAGCCCAGCATTTCTCATGATGTACTCTGCATATAAGTTGAATAAGCAGGGTGACAATATACAGCCTTGACGTACTCCTTTTCCTATCTGGAACCAGTCTGTTGTTTCATGTCCAGTTCTAACTGTTGCTTCCTGACCTGCATACAGGTTTCTCAAGAGGCAGGTCAGGTGGTCTGGTATTCCCATCTCTTTCAGAATTTTCCACAGTTTATTGTGATCCACACAGTTGAGCTATTTCAAATCCTAAAAGATGATGCTGTGAAAGTGTTGCACTCAATATGCCAGCAAATTTGGAAAACTCCGCCGTAGCCACAGAACTGGAAAAGGTCAGTTTTCTTCCAATCCCAAAGAAAGACAATGTCAAAGAATGCTCAAACTACTGCACAATTGAACTCTCTCACATGCTAGTAAAGTAATGCTCAAAATTCTCCAAGCCAGGCTTCAACAGTAAACCGTGAACTTCCAAATGTTCAAGCTGGATTTAGAAAAGGCAGAGGAACCAGATGAAATTGCCAACATCTGCTGGATCATCGAAAAAGCAAGAGAATTCCAGAAAAAAATCTACTTCTGCTTTATTCACTATGCCAAAGTCTTTGTGTGGATTACAACAAACTCTGGAAAATTCTTCAAGAGATGGGAATACCAGACTACCTTACCTGCCTCCTGAGAAACCTATATGCAGGTCAAGAAGCAACAGTTAGAACTGGACATGGAACAACAGACTTGTTGCAAATTGGGAAAAGAGTACGTCAAGGCTGTATATTGTCACCCTGCTTATTTAAGTTATATGCAGAGTACATCATGAGAAATTCCAGGCTGGATAAAGCACAAGCTGGAATCAAGATTGCCGGGAGAAATATCAATAACCTCAGATATGCAGATGACACCACCCTTATAGCAGAAAGGGAAGAAGAACTAAAGAGCCTCTTGATGAAAGTGAAAGAGGAGAGTGAAGAAGTTGCCTTAAAACTCAACATTCAGAAAATGAAGATCATGGCATCTGGTCCCATCACTTCATGGCAAATAGATGGGGAAACAATGGAAACAGTGACAGACTTTATCTTCTTGGGCTCCAAAATCACTGCAGATGGTGACTGCAGCCATGAAATTAAAAGATGCTTGCTCCTTGGAAGAAAAGCTATGACCAACCTCGACAGCATATTAAAAAGCAGACACATTACTTTGCCAACAAAGGTCCATCTGGTCAAAGCTCTGGTTTTTCCAGCAGTCATGTATGGATGTGAGAGTTGGACTATAAAGAAAGCTGAGCGCTGAAGAATTGATGCTTTTGAACTGTGATGTTGCAGAAGACTCTTGAGAGTCCCTTGGACTGCAAGGAGATCCAATCAGTCCATCCTAAAGGAAATCAACCCTGAAAATTCTTGGAAGGACTGATGCTGATGCTGAAACTCCAGTACTTTGGCCACCTGATACAAAGAACTGACTCATTAGAAAAGACCCTGATGCTGAGAAAGATTGAAGGCAGAAGGAGAAAGGGATGACAGAGAATGAGATGGTTGGATGGCATCACCGACTTAATGGACATGAGTTTGAGTAAGCTCTGGGAGTTGGTGATGGACAGGGAAGCCTGGCATGCTGCAGTCCATGGGGTCGCAAAGAGTCAGACACGAATGAGCGACTAAACTAAGGATAAGAAAGTAAGTTACCTTGTATTGGGCCAATGAGTACTGATTTTAAGAAAGATTTAGTTCCAAGAACTACTACAGAATTATTCAGCTTTGACTCACTAATCTAGATAATAGAACTAAGTCAATGTACTTTCCTATTTCTAAGTAAGTCTTGGGAGCTAATAATCCAATAGGAAATTGGCCCCCAGTTTTGAAGAAGTAAGAGTGAGGATGGTTGTAAGGAACGGTGGGCCCCCACTTCAGTGAATACAGACTGTGCAATGAGAACACACCAGGGAGCTGTCCATCATCCCAAGAGAGTGAGTCAGGACCAGCAGGCTTCATGCTTATTGGGATGGTGAACCAGTCATGGTCAAAGACAGTCCCACATCACATGCATTATATTCATCATAAACTACAACCATCCTGATGGATGTAACCAAGAGGAGGGAAGCCATCCTTAACCATATGATGGAGACTAGGGCAGGCAACTGGTTGATGCAAATGCTTCCTTCTTTTTCCACGGTACCGAATGAATAATACAGACTTTAAGCATGGTCAGTTCAACATGGAGGAGGGCTAGAGGGATTAGGATTAACTGTTTCCCTTGGGCATTTAATTCCTCTAGTATAGAAGGCAGTTCGTACAGAAACTAAGATGAGGAATGCAATGTCATTGAAGTCTATTTTTTTGTCTATCCAATATTCATCATCCTGCTGTTACCTAACACCATATTTATTTAAAGAGCAAATATGTCCAACTCCAGGTGAGGACCACAGTTGATCTCCTTTGCAACTAGGATGTGAGTCAGTGTAGGCCAATGAAACTAGCAGAAATAAGGATGATATTATGTGACGGGAAGCACGACCTTTCTTTCTTTCTACCTGAAACGGGATGTGATGTCTAGAATTCAGTAGCCATTTTGCAACCATGTGGAAGAAAAGAGGGAAGTCTATCAGAATCACAGAAGCATTGACTGTAATATGGCTGAGGTCCTTAACCGAAGTTAACAACCTCTAGACAAGTTGCTAAATTAAGAAGATAAACTTCTATTTGTGTAAGCTGTTATAGTGGGATTTTATTATTAATATTTGCTGCCAAATGCATTTCTGAAGAATATAAACATTCCCTATCTTCTTACAAAATGAAACATTAGATAAAATATTTTTATACATAATGAAGATGAAATACACGCTGAAAACAACCAAAGTAAAAAAGAGAAGCCAAGGAAACCAAAGACTTACAAACAGTAATCTAAAGCTTGCTGATGTGACAAGTGCCAATCACAGCCACCAACAAAATTCCTTGAGAGCAGATGCATTAATTCAGAAATTCTATTCCATGTTCATATCCGTATCATTTATCACTTGAGCTGTCAAGGAAAATATATGTTAAAAATACATTTATTTTATGTTAGTGAAATGAACTCCAAACAATAATTATAGTACACTTGCGTGCATCAAGCTGCTTCAGTTGTCTCCAATCTTTGCCACTCCGTGGACTGTAGCCCACCAGACTCTCCTGTCCACGAAATTCTCCAGACAAGAATACTGGAGTGGATTGCCATGGTCTCCTCCAGGAGATCTTCCTGACGCAGGAATTAAACTCACAACTCCTATGTCTCCCGTATTGGCAGATGGGTTCTGTACCACTAGCACCAGCTGGGAAGCCCCATAGCACCATTTACAGAGTACTTAATATGTACGCGACACTAGTTAAGTGTCTCCAATGCACTGTCTCACTTCACCTTAAGATGATCCTAGAGGTAGATTAAATGAGCCATATTTCACAGATGGTCATCTGGGAAAACTGAGGCCTAGAAAGTAAATTACTTGTGTTCAATCACATAACTAGTAAAGGATGGACCCTGGGTGAGCTCAGAGCTCAGAGTTCTTAGTAAGATAATGTTGCCTATTCAAGATGCGCTTGCTTTGAACTACTTTAACAATCTGGATATGGCATGGGAGCCAGACCCTAAGTTACAAAGGCTTAGGCCTGCATCAAAGAAATGCGCACATCCCCACAGATAAAGAAGGACCCTTATTCTATGTCACTCAAGCTGCTATGGACACTCCACAAAGCTGCATTCCAAAAGCACAGACACCATTTTAGCCGGATGTCAAAGGAGCATTAAGCAAGGAGCTATCTGTCAGAATAAGGAGACACATACTGTCAATTAAAGCACAATTAAAAACAGAAAAAAGGGAATTACACCCATTCTGTACACCAAGGGAGTCATCGATAATAAGCTGAAGTTTCTAACTTAACAGCAACCACCAACCCAAGAGCTTCCACCTTTTCTCAGCAAAAATGTCTTTCATGCCGTTCTGGCCACAGGGAACAGAATGTTTTCACTGTGCCAAGGATCCAAGAAGTGTCTTTGGGTCCCCTCCAACTGTTTGGAGCTATCAAGTCTGGCAGGCACATCAGAAAGGATCAAGTCGGGCTTGTCATAATTGCACCTTAATGACTTCACAAGCTGTAGGTCCCTCACCTGCTCCAAATGTCAAACAACAATCCCCAGAGAATGCTCAGATGCCAGAGCTATCTCCCCAGAGCCTCGACATAATTTACCTAACATGCCTGAAACAGGTTTTAAATGTGATCAGATTAAAGGCCCTAGTTCCTAGAAGATCTCTGCAAGAACTATCTTCAAATTCCTGTGGTAGTCTTGAGTCAGGGCCTCTGTCTAATTCACAGAGAGTTCTAGCTTGTGGAATGTCAGCAATAGTTGGTCTTTTCTTCAGAGAATCTTTGAATCAATTTATATTATCATGAGATGAGTTAGAGGCCACAATGCCCATACTGTTTTTGGTGCTTTGTTATCTTACATGCACGTGTTTTCCTGGGACTCTCACACAAGGCCCACATTGAACCTGAGTCTTCACTTCAGCAGTTAAGATTTTTGACGATGACTGCACAAAAATGTTCAAAACCCCTTCGTTTATCTATGACTGCAAGGGTCCATGGTATCGAAACTCAGCAACAGTCACTTGCATAGAAATGGTGATCTGGTTTGCAGCATCTTATTAAAAGAAAAGACACTCAAGTATGAGTATATGAAAAACAGCTTTCCACACAAAAGGATATTCAAAATGAAAAGAAGATTGTATTTATGTTTAACCTGATTCTAATGGCTGTGACAGGAGTCACCCATTAGAGCATATTTTCTCCACCCATAGTACAGCTGCACCCCTAATACCTTCAAGGCTGTCCACACAGAAATGCAAAGCCTGCAGTGAACTGATCCAGTTCTACAGCCCAGCTCTGAGGCTCTGAGTTGTAACAACAGAGCAGTTGTGAGGAGAAAGTCAAACCTCTTTAGAGGGGTTCCCCAAGTTTTCTTGTCCCTCTGAAAAATCATGTCCTTTTCAGAAACAGTATTTTTTGTTTTATATTTGTCTAATCGCATCATTTTAACTAAGCCACTGTCATAACCCCCTTCAGCACAGTAAATTAACAATCTAGAGTCCAGTCATAGAAACAACCAGGATTTTTTAAAAATGAGATCCTTCACTCTCTCCTCTCTTAGAAGACATCTATTTTATGCCAAGAGTTTATCAAACTCATTTTCATTACAAAATTTCCTATCTCTGGGGATTTGGGTTTTTATAAATCAAATAAGTTTAAGCATTATTCCCTAACAGAAGGAGAGAACAGAACAATTTACCGCATATTACATTCAACCTCTTGGGAATGTCTGCTGCAAAAAAGGAAAAAAAGTATAAGGATAATAATATTAATGAAATAAATACCACTACAAAAAAAAAAAAATAACATGTCAATGAGGACTCAAAAAACAGGCGTGATTTTTAGTGCTATCTGAACCACCATCACATACAAAATAAACAATTAAAAGGAAAGTCCCAAACCAATACTTGATGATCATTTTTTTTTATCTTTAAGCCTTTTGTATGAGAAATGAATTGACCAGCATTTTGTAATCTGTTAGTTCCATAAATGTCCACATGCATTTCTTGGATAAAAGAAGTTGTGTGGTTACATAAATTGGGGCAAGGAGGGCTGCACTAGGCACGACAGCGGTGCCTTGGAGACCTGACGGAACAGATGAGCCAGCTGCCTAAAGGTGGTCTCCCAAAGGTGTCTTCAATCAAAGTCTGTAGTTCCCACCTCCTCAAATTTTGATTCACTGAGTCTTTGGAGCCTAGGAATTTGTGATTATGATTTCAGATTTGGGAACTATGGCTATAACGCAGGTTGCAGGTCCACAGTGCACATCAAAATGATATGTTACAGGGCTTCCCTGGTGGCTCAGTGGTAAAGAATTCACCTGTCAATGCAGGACACCTGGGCTGGATCCCTGATTCAGAGCTGCGACTGCCGAGCCCACGTGCCTCAGCTGAAGACCCAGTGCCCTGGAGCCGTGCTCTGCAACAGGAGAAGCCCCGCCAATGAGAGGGCGCACCGCAACCAGAGAGAAGCTCAGGCAGCAACAAAGACCCAGCACAGCCAAAAATAAACACAATTATCTTAAAAAATTAAAGGTTACAAAAAAGCGTGTGTAAGGGAACCCAGCTAACTTTCTTTAGCCCAATGTTTCTAAACTCCTTTGACCAGGAAAGCTCTTGTCTTCCCCCTCCCCCTCCCCCATAACTATTCACGTTTTGCCATTGAATTAAACTCAGAAAGCACTGATACAAGCAAATGCCCTGTTTTCATAATCTCCACATGTTCAGAATCTCATTATATACATTTACATATATATATATGAATTTATTAAATGACTTTCAGAAAAAGATTCCCATAATGCTTCCTAACCCAAGGTGGGATATCGAGGCTGTCACATTACCTGTCTGTAGTGATTTGTCTATTTCTAGAAATCCAGGCCCAATACGGTATTTCCTCTCCCCCATGGGAAGTTATGTGAGCTGGACTTTGCAAAGTACTTTACAAAATACTTTCAAAGTAAAGGTACATAAATTCTGTTAAAGAAAAAGCTTTCTAGCGGTGGCAGATGAGTTGGAATAGCTCTTTCCCTTCAGTCACTTTGGGCCAACTTTGATCACAGGTGGGAGCTTTCGTATTAAATAAATGCAGAGAAGAATAAAGACTATTGGAATCAAGCCTCCCTGGTGAAGAATCCACCTGCCAAGCAGGAAACACAGGTTCAATCCCTGGGTCGGGAAGATCCACCAGAGAAGGAAATAGCAACTCACTCCACTATTCTCGCCCAGAAAATCCCACGGACAGAGGAGCCTGGAGGGCTACGGTCCTTGGGGCAGCAAAAAAGTTGAACACGACTTAGCACAAAAGGACGACACGGCTGAGACCACTGAGGTAAAAGAACTCCCCAAGGGCAGTCGGTTACAAGTAGTGACTGCATTTCTGACTTCGACCAGAGTATTTCCTTCCACCATATTCCCTGTATGCTTTAATTCTAGCAGTCTGAAGACATGGAAAGCCTTCAAAAAAGTTGTGAGCACTAAAGCAGCCTAAGGCCACTCTAGTTAGTCTGAAGTATATACTTACTAACAACCAGGGAGAAGCCACGGTCAACTGGGATAGGCTTTACCCAACCCGGCAAAGAGAACATGACATTTGGCAAACCTGTGAGCAGAGCTTGATTGACTGATTGCCCAACAAAGACTCCCACTTCTCTCTAAATCCCAAAGAACAATCTCTTTCCCTACCAACAGCTCCACTTCTTCCTACAAGCCTACCCTGGTTTGCAACACCAGGCCACTTTCCTTTCCAATGCTAATGCAGTTCAAACAACCAAATCCTTTGAGTTCCCAGCAAAATTGCCTACCTGGGGTCAGTCAGCAATAAAAAGGCATAACAAAACTGCAACTAAAAAAAATTAAACTTTATATCCTGCAAACAAAAGAATACAACTAAATCCAGAAAGAGTACCTGTGAATCTCCATGTCCATGTTTGGAGGGAGTGGTTGAAAGCGTTTTAAAAGTGCATGTTTCTGGTTTTTTCATCCTTCATTTTTCCTTCACCACCCCCCCACATCCCTCTTTCCTTCCTTCCTTCCTTTTCTCCTTTTTTCATCACTTTCTCCTTGGCCACGTCCTTAGTGACACAGCCAATATGCTCCATACATCCTAGAGCTGGCAAGGTGTCTGGTTAATCCCTTCTTTGTTCAAATCAAGCCACAGGTTTCCCGTTTCCCAAGGCACCTGCCTAGAGAGTGGAGAAAGGGTAGCAAGTGAGAAATCACTGCTTGAAAGCCACAGTGAGGTCACTACTGAACAGGGCACGCAGCTCAGCACACAGCAGCACGGGGGTCCCTCAGGCCTTCCTTAACCTAGACCGACGGCCAAAAGGAGACATGATCTAAAACCCAATGAGTCCAAAGTGTGATCTAATCATTTTTTTCTTCAACACACAGAGAAGGTGGGCACCATGCAATTCCAGCTGTCAGCTTAATTTTGCACTGATACTAGAACAGATCAACAATTTGGTTGTGTCGTTTGCCAAGACTAACTGAAGCAGTTAAATTATGAAGTAGTCAAGAGGTGTGCGCTCAGTCACTTCAGTTGTGTCTGACTCTTTGTGAGCCCATGGACTGCAGCCAGTCAGGCTCCTCTGTTCATGAAGTTTTCCAGGCAAGAAGACTGGAGTGGTTTGCCACGCCCTCCTCCAGGGGATCTTCCCGACCCAGGGATCAAACCCGCATGTCTTATGTCTCCTACATTGGTGGGCAGGTTCCTAACCACTTGTGTCACCTGGGAAGCCCACGTCAAGAGGTAAATCAATTCAATTTATTAAGCATGGATAACTAGAGGCTTTTTTAAAGCATATTAAAAGGACCATTGTAAATAGAAAAACAGACATTTAGATTGCTTTTATAAATCAAAGCAACTAATAAATATGCATTTTTATATACTTCTTCAATGACCAACAGTTATACTACTGCCAACAAGCATGTTATCCTAGGTTGCAGCCTATGTCTGAGAACTGAAACCTCTCTTTTTCATCTCAAAGAAACCTTCTACACTTACGGAGCTCCAAGAGGAGTGTCTTCTTTATGCTTCTTAAGGGATCTCTTCTTGCTATCCTCTTTATATTCCTAATTCTGCTTTGTTCCAGGCAAATCAGAGAACTGAAGTCTCTACAGAGGTCTTTGGGGACCTCTCGGCCTAGCACTGTCCATTTGTTTTTACTTGGGAACACAATTCACTATAATGTATCATCACTGGAAACCCCTCAGGAAATCTTTTAATCATTTCATCCCTTTTGCACAATACATTAAGAAGTATTTAAAATAAAGCATTTCACTTGAGATCAATATATTATTAAAGATATTATCATAAAGTTCATTTAATACAGTTTTAATTACATTCATTATGTGTGAAAACAAATTTCACCTTTTCCTCCAGTTAATAAGAAGTGCTGTTTCATTTACCTTGAGTGTAAGAAAAATAGTCATTTGTATACAATTTAAATTTAAAGGATCACACACATGTTAACAACGTACATTGAGGCTTAATTGCACCATATTGTGTCAAAAATTTTTTTAAAAATTAACTTTGTGATCTGATAGTTGAAATGTTTTCATCATATGATTAACCTACTTTTTTGGGTAATTTTTATGAGCACACACATCTCAATAAATAATCATAGAGTGGATATGAATAATTTTTAATCTAAGTAAATGAAGAGCTATAGTGGATGGAGCAGGCAATGGGTCTTATATTTTTAGCACCTAATATGCTATATAAGAACCCCAATCAACTCAGCCTGAAGATATGCTTAGAACAATCTTAAGGTTATTAGCAGGATTATCATTTTTATGCTTCTGGTCAGCTTATTTGTATTTCAACATCAATTTTCTTGTTTCCTCTCTTCAACCAGAAGTTCATGAAGAAGATTAAAAATTAAACTATATATGTGTATTAGTTAGCTATGGCTGTAATAATAAAATACCACAGGATGAGTGTCTTAAATCACAGAAATTTATTTCTCACTGTTCTGGAGGCTGACAAGACCAAGATCAAAATGAAGGCGGTTTCAATTCTTGTGAGAACTCTCTTCCTAGCCCGCAGACAGCTGCCACCCTCTCTCTGTGTCCTCATAGGGAGAAAGCTCTGGTGTCTCTTCTTGAAGGGCACCAGAACCTATGGGATTAGGGTCTCACTCTTACAACCTCATTTAACCTTTCTCACCTCTTTGCTGCTGCTGCTGCTGCTGCTGCTAAGTCGCTTCAGTCGTGTTCGACTCTGTGCGACCCCATAGACGGCAGCCCACCAGGCTCCGCCGTCCCTGGGATTCTCCTGGAGTGGGTTGCCATTTCCTTCTCCAGTGCATGAAAGGGAAAAGTGAAAGTGAAGTCGCTCAGTCATGTCCGACTCCTAGCGACCCCATGGGTCTGCAGCCTACCAGGCTCCTCCACCCATGGGATTTTCCAGGCAAGAGTACTGGAGTGGGGTGCCATTGCCTTCTCCGTTTCACCTCTTTACAGAGCCCATCTCCACAAATGGCCACACTGGGGTTACAACTTCAACATATAAATTTTAGGTGGGCACACAAATGTTCAGTCCCTAACAGGACGCTGAAGAGTAAAAACAAGTTAAGTATATATAATGGTCAAAGCATCAGCCCGGTAGTCAAGTGCGTAAATTCTGAACACCGTCATCTGACCGAGGCCTACACATGTGCCCAGGAAACCTTCCAATGGCAGCACCTGAAATGGAAGCCTCATGAAGGAGTGGGGGAGACGAGCCCTCTTGCCCAGGTCAGGACAGAGAGCCGCCACGTGGTCTGATGGGCACCGCCACTGGGAAGCAACTCACGGGCCCCACGTGCAGCTCCAAACTCTGGGGTCATCACTTTCAACTCCCTGGAGAAGTTCCACACAGTTCTGTAGGACAAGAGTAGTGGTCTGGTGGTGGTATAGACACTAAGTTGTGTCTGCCTCTTGAGACTCCACGGACTGTAGCCTGCCCAGCTCCTCTGCCCATGGGGTTTCCCAGGCAAAAATACTGGAGTGGGTTGCCATTCCCTTCTCCAAAGGATCTTCCTGACCCAGGGATCGAACCCATGTCTCCTGCATTGCAGGTGGATTCTTTACCACTGAGCCACCTGGGAAGCCCTTCAATGGGCCCTACCCATCGACTCAATCTCCAAAACTCCTACTAAGAAACTGTGAATTAGGATGAAGGAAATAAAGCTTTTCCCCTTTAAACACAACATCCTCCCTTTAGTATACACATTACTTCTTGTTTCTTCTCAAAGTCTAATCACTAAAGAAATCCAGTTTATTTTGCTACTATCACTAGGTTGTTAAAGCAGATACATCAATATGTTAGAGGAATATGCATCAATATTGGAGGAAACATTTCCCGAGGCTCTTTGGCCCAAATTTTATAAAGTAATAAATAAAATAAGTTGACTTAAATTGGTTATCCAAATATACACCTTTCCTTCATTTATGGCTTATGAGACAGATTGATAAATACAATTAGATCGCAACACATATCACATGTCCTGAGCAGTAGCTATAAAAGATCTCCATCCCCAAGAAAAGACATCCTACACTCCTACAAAAGAATCCCAATAAATCACCAGAGCTTAAGAAAATAAGGTGTAATCATATTTTTTTCAATAAAACTCAGCTGGTTTCCAACTGTACAAATTCCACAATGATGGACAATCTGTTTTTGAGATTATGTTTCTTTAACCAAAGTTAAGCTTTTTTTCCATGATAATAGGCATTTAATAGTTCCTATTACTTTAAGTGGGCAAGTTTGAGAATCCTGTTATTTCAGTTCCTATCTGACTTCTGAACAAAAACGGAAAGTTTCCTCTAAATACACACAAAACAAGAGGCACAGTTGGTGATTTGTATTTATCAACATGTATTAACTCTCACTACAGTAATTGACCAATCAGTGTAAATGTTACATCTTGTTTAAATAGTCCCTAACTTTCCTCATTCTTACTACTCAAATGCACTGCACTATAATTCTTCATTGGGTGAAAATGCAGCCTGCCAGAATAAAATATTCTTATTCTGGGACAAGACTACAATTCTTATTCCCAAAGTTTACAGAAATCATTGAAAATGGTGATGGCATGTACCCCACAACTCTTCACTGGTAAATAAAAAGTTTTAGATGAAAAGAAAAGAGACATCATAGAGTCAAAGTTTTTTTTTTTTCTTTGAAGACACATAAATAGATATTCCATTAGTGGCCATAGATTGCCAAGATTATATTTCTTTCAGATATTTTTTAAAAATTAGAGAGATCTAATAGATAAGCTAAAGAAGTCAAGCAAAAACTCTTCATTCCAATCTTCCCTCAAGAGTCAATTAGTTGAAGGCCTTAGAAATAGAACAATGAACGAATTCTTTGCAGCAGCAAATTACAGAAGCCCTTACCTTTTAGTCAGAGTAAGTGACAGATAACCAGCAGAATGGACTCAGCAGGCACGCTTGCAGCACACATTTCTCAGCAGACTTTTTCTGCAGCCCCCAAAGAACTGTGCATAAAATCTCCAGCCGGCCTGCTCCATCCTTCACTGTCTGAGATACCCACTCGCTACCACGGTAACAAGAAAGGGTTGAACTAAGCAGCAATCTGAGTTTCTTAAGGACCTTTGTCCTGGAAAAAGAGAAGGGAAAAGAGCAAGGGCTGGGAAGAGGGAAAAAGGGAGATGAAGAGAGTAATGACTTTCATGAAGGTGAAGAGGTGTTTGCCATAAACTAAATGCACAGCAACGAGCTTTCGAAGCTTGAATGGCTTTGCCTGCAAGTTCCTGAAAGAATCTGCCCCTTACCTCTGCCTCTTAAGGGAAGAAAAGTGTGTGTGTGTGTGTGTGCATGTGTGCACACTAACAAGTGCATGCCAGTGCTTGGAAGCCTGAACAAGGAAGGGTAGATGACTGAAGGGATGTGGGGAGGGGAGGGGGAGAGCTAGGATGTGACCCACATATGGAATGAGCCTTAGAACAATGAGAGCAGGCCAGCCAAACCAGTGCACTCTGGGGCAGCAGTTTTCAAAACAAGGCTTCACAGCTTTGCAGCAAAGGGGGGTGTGGGGAAACACAACACAAACCAGCTAATTGAAATAAACAACTGGATACAAAATGTGCTGTCCCAATCACCAGCAAACTGGGACATGGCAGGCTCCTGGATTTCATTTTTCTGCAGCCTGTGGGTTATTTCCCCTTCTCAGTAGAAAGCTTCCAGTCTCGAGGGTTTAGAATTCCAGAGGACCCAATTAACACCACACTTGGCTAGCTCTCTGGTATGATCAATATGAAATAAGCTGCCTTTTAGCATCTCCATAAAGTAACACAGCCCGGAAACTGGGTCTGCTGCTTTTTTATTTCCTCCGTAGAGTGACAGCCAAATTGGGAGCAGTGGAGGGGGGTTCAGAGGGGGAGACACACATGTATCAGGCAGTAAGTAAAGACAGAAAGGGTGTGATGACTTGATTGGACATACTTAAGAACCTTAACTCTAATAGAGCTTTTCAGCCAATGAAATCACCTCTGCTGTACCCTCAGGACTTTGAAGGCCAGCAGACAGTTACACGTGCAAAGTTTTCTGAACTTGGACTCACAAAGGACTCTCATGATTACTGGCTTCTTCATGGCAGAATTTCAGTGTTTTCTCAAATGATTCATTCATATAGATTTTAGAGAACCTGACTTGGTTCCCTCAATACCCTTCATAGCAAGCCTTCCTTAGAAATGGTATTCTTTCTGGTTCTGACTCATTTGATTATCAAACAGCTGATTTTTTCCCAAAGCCAAAAGATAAAACATCAAAAACAACATTGCTAAAGGCAACTCCCCTACACTGCTGGTGAGAATGTAAATTGGTGCGGCCACCATGGAGAACAGTGTGAAGATTCCTTTGAAAACTAAAAATAGAGCTACCATACGATCCAACAATCCCACTCTGGGGCATGTATCTGGAGAAAACCATACTTTGAAAAGATGCAAGTACCCCAAATAGATACGTTGCAGCACTGTTTGTAATAGCCAAGACATGGAAGCAACCTAAATATCCATTGACAGATGAATAAAGAAAATGTAGTACATGTATACAATGGAATATTACTCAGACATAAAAAAGAATGAAATGCCATTTGCAGCAACATGGATGGACCTAGAGATTATCATACTAAGTGAAGTAAGTCAGAAAGAGAAAGACAAACATATGATATCATTTATTTATGGAACTAAAATATGACACAAATGAACTTATTTAAGAAAAAGTAACAGTTTAACAGTCATGGAAAACAAACTTAAGGTTACCAAAGGGGAATGGGGTTGGGGAGGGGTAAATTAGGAGTACAGGATTAGAAGATAAAAACTACTATATATAAAATAGTTAATAAGTCCTGCTGTATAGCAGAGGGAACTATATTCAATATCCTGTAATAAACCATAATGGAAAATAATATGGAAAAGAAATATATATATAGATAAAACTGAATCACTTTGCTATATATATACCAGAAATTAGAACAGCATTGCAAACTAACTACACTTCAATTAAAAATTGCTGGATATAAGTATCTCATTAAAAATAGGAACCATTGTCAATGAAGGTTCCAACCCATCAGCTCTTCACTTAGTAATATTTTACTTCTAGCACAACTAGTTTAATTTGTAATTTCTAATTCTTTCTGCCTTCTGTCCTCTGCTTACTCTGAAAACACAGATATTTAACCAACCCATGAGAGAAAGAGAGGGTATAGCAGTAAAGCTTTCTGAAAACACACACATACACACACCCCAACTGTAAAGTTCAGGAGAGAAGGCTACTTCAAAATAAGTACCTTGTGTCTTGTATTATAATTCTAATCTTCTGATTTCAGAAGTGTGTGACCAGAAAAATAAAATGTCCTTGGTAAACTTGGGGTTAGAATACCTAGGTTTATACCCAGCTTTAAAAAAAAAAAATCACTCTGATAAAACCATTAAAGATCAAATTTCCATAAGAATAAGCTCAATTTAAAATGTTCATAGAGAAGAGGTCATTAGTTTCCATGTGCTACAAAAGGTCTTAAAGAGTTAAATCACAGAATATGAAAACCTGTGTTTAAATAGTTTTGAGGCAATGACACCAGCTGAGGAGGGAAATAAAATTAGTAAGTGGCAGGAATGAGGAGCTGTCAACACCAGTCCCAAATTCAGGCTCCTTGGCTTGATCCTATATTTCATTTAACACAGATTTCTACATATGGATAATTGGCCTCTTCCTGTGAGGTCTGGTACTTGAAAATCTGGGCTGTGAGCTTATCTGAGAGATATGATGAAGTGGGATGAGCTGATGGCCAGGCTGGGGGTGGAATTTACAAGTGTCAGCTGTACCTCCAAGTCAGCTCAAGGCATGTTGCTTCTCAGGGTCCAAACTGCACTCCTCTGGGCAGTGATCTTTCAGATGCAGCAAAGCTGATCTTCTGACCAAACATGACTGCTGACAAGGGTGCTTTTCATTTGCATTTGCTTTTATTTGATTCTAATTTTGCCTAGTCAAATAGTGAACCAAATCCAACAAAGGAAAACTTTTAAAATACTTGATTCCAGCTTCCGCTTGATGTTGTTTTCTTCAGTTGTTTTGAAATGTGAGTCAGGATGTAAATGGACTGTGTCATCTTGTGTGTGGCTGCCTCAGGCAAAATAATTCCCAGGAAGCAGGAATATTTCAGGTATTGTGTGGCCTGTTACACTATGTGCAGGACCCTCTTTAAGAAACAAATATAAAACTATGAATTCAAAATTGTCACTCAAGAGGGAGGGGATATATACACAAACTTATGGTTGATTTGAATTGTTGTATGGCAGAAACCAACACAACACTGTAAAGCAATTATCCCCCAATTTAAAAAAAAAATTTAAAGATATCATGCAAAAAAAATTCTTAATTAAAAAAAAATTAAGTCAGAGGTTTTTCAAAGAGGTCTCTGAGAGTGAAGGGTTCTAAAGCTGAAGCTTCAGTGACTTTATGGTAAATATGCGCTATTATCATTGGGATCTCACTTAAGAACAGCCCAAGGGTGGAAGACTCAGGTAACTGGGTGGGAAAACCTGGACCAGCCCTCCTCTCTTCAGTAGAACTTTGAGTATCCTCTCTTATTGGTGATGATGAGAGGAGAGAGCAACCCTGAGAAGCTAAAAAATGTAGTCTGAATATTCAAGTAAAATTATAACATCAAAGGGACATCTGCATGTGCTTTAATTTTCTTAGAAGAGGGATTAGGTATATGCAGAGACAGGATATGAAGGAATCAATGAATCCATTAGCTCAATGAAGCTTAATGTCTCCTAAATAAAGAAAAAAAAATTTTTTTAATTTGAAATTTATAAAACAGTTGAAAAACTAGCACAAAGTGTTCCCAAATACCTGTCACTCAGCTTTCCTAGCTCTCACATCTTATACAACCATATAACAATTATAGGAAATTAACACTGATGCTACACTATTAACAAATCAACAGACTACTCAGTTTTTGCCTATTGTCATAAGTATGTCCCTTTGCTGGTTCAGAATCCAATTCAGCTGTCACTGCATTTAGTTGTCCTGTGTCCTTACTCCTTAAATCTGTGTCCCATGTCCTTAAACCTGTGACATTTCCTCAACAACCATCACTTAGACATTTGAAAAGTACTGGTTACTTATTTTGTAGAATGTCTCTCAATTTGAGTTTACATCGTGCCTCCTCATGACTAACTCAGGGTGTATATTTTTGGAAAGAATACCATAGAGGGATGTTCTCCTTTCTCCTGTATCAGACCAAGCATTACATGATACTGATATGGCATGCAAAAATAACTGTGATCATCTGGTTAAGGTTGTGGTTGCTAGGTCTCTCCACTGTAGAATTACTATTTTCCCTTTTTAAAGTATATGTCTCTCATAGGGAGATACTGTGGGAACATGCAAATATCTCGTTTCTCATCATACTTTCATGCACTACTTTTAGCCACACTGGTGATTATCTGTGACGATTATTGCTGCGACATTTGCCAAAGGATGATTTTCTATTTATATTATTCCTTCTACATTTATGAATTAGAATTCTACAGTATGAAGGAGCTGTCCCTTCTAAAACAGGGACTTTGAAAAGAAAAAATTATAAAAATGTAATTACTCCCTAAACAACCTAGTTGATTTATATTACACACACACACACACACACACACACACACACACACACACACACACACACACACATAATAGCACCTCTTTGGACCACCTGAATTTTGGATGATGGGAAATCTCTGAAGCCTTCGCTTTCAACATTCTGTTGGCATTTCAATATTTTTCAGCAGCTCCACTGCAGAGGAGAGGGCAGAAGATGCAAGAAAAGGACAGAGAAATGCCACCAGTTTCCCATTAGCAGCTGAGGCTTATAATGAGAGAAAAGTGAAGTCATTCAGTCGTGTCTAACTCTTTGCGAGCCCATGGACTATAGCCTACCAGGCTCCTCTGTCCACGGGATTCTCCAGGCAAGAATGCTGGCATGGGTTGCCATTTCCTTCTCCAGGGGATCTTCCCGACCCAGGGATTGAACCTGGGTCTCCCACATTGCAGGCAGATGCTTTAACCTCTGAGCCATCAGGGAGCTTATAATGAGAGAACTTTGAAACAAATGGACAACTTTTCCTACAAAGGTCAAGTAAGCAAACTTAGCCAATATGTCCCATTTATGTCCTTTTTCTGGTCCAGAGTTGAATTCTGAAACTCACACCGCATTTGGTTGTCATGCCTAGGTTGGCCTGATCCATTTAAAAGATTATGTGCCCACCCTGCAGAAAAGACCCGCAAAATGGCCTGCATGTGGCACATCACACCTCCTGACCACAGCTCCCCTCCCACCACGGATCTCCACATCTGTGCGACGTCCAGGATGTGCCTCGACCTACCTCCTGCAGCTCTGTGAAAAATTGGGCTTCTCTAAGTCCAAGACAGAAGTTGTCCCCTTTCATTCTTCAAATAATGCCTATGCAGAACCCAACAGACCTCATCTTTCCGACCCGGGTGTGTCCTGGTCAGAGACAGAACCCAGATACTAGCCCTCTTTGCCCCTTCACATCTACAAACAATTGAGAGACAACCACAGCGCTGATTTACTTTACTGGTTCTTAGACTGAAACTTCAGTCATGCAAACTATACACACATAGAAGAAAACAGCCAAGAGGAAATTCTGTGAGAGCAAGAGTAGACAGTCATTCTAGAAACAGGTGACCATACTATGACCAAAACTGGGGCACCCTCTTACCCAGTATATGCGTCTTCCCAGTTCTTTCTCCCGACAGCTGTGAAGGAGACATATGGGCCCTGAGGTTTGGGCCTACACTAAACCCCATCAGAAAGACCAAGAAGGGGACTGAGAAGTAATTGTTTTCTAGAGAAATTACTCTGTCATTGACACATAGACCCAAGAGGAACCCTGATTCATCAGGCAGAAGGAAAGGTAGAGGTCCACAAAGAAGTTACCCAGCCCCCTTCTGAGCACCCATGGAGAACTAAAAATGACACCCAACTGTGGATGTGACCGGTGATAGATGCAAAGTCCAATGCTGTAAAGAGCAATATTGCATAGGAACCTGGAATGTTAGGTCCATGAATCAAGGCAAATTGGAAGTGGTCAAACAGGAGATGGCAAGAGTGAACATCAACATTCTAGGAATCAGCGAACTAAGATGGACTGGAATGGGTGAATTTAACTCAGATGACCGCTATATCTACTACTGTGGGCAAGAATTCCTTAGAAGAAATAGAGTAGCCATTATGGTCAACAAAAGAGTCCAAAATGCAGTACTTGGATGCAATCTCAAAAACGATAGAATGATCTCTGTTCGTTTCCAAGGCAAACCATTCAATATCACGGTAATCCAAGTCTATGCCCCAACCAGTAACGCTGAAGAAGCTGAAGTTGAATGATTCTATGAAGACCTACAAGACCTTCTAGAACTAACACCCAAAAAAGATGTCCTTTTCATTATAGGGGACTGGAATGCAAAAGTAGAAAGTCAAGAAACACCTGGCATAACAGGCAAGTTTGGCCTTGGAGTACAGAATGAAGCAGGGCAAAGGCTAATAGACTTTTGCCACGAGAACACACTGGTAATAGCAAACACCCTATTCCAACAACACAAGAGAAGACTCTACACGTGGACATCACCAGATGGTCAACACCAAAATCAGATTGATTATATTCTTTGCAGCCAAAGATGGAGAAGCTCTATACAGTCAGCAAAAACAAGACCGGGAGCAGACTGTGGCTCGGATCATGAACTGCTTATTGTCAAATTCAGACTTAAATTGAAGAAAGTAGGGAAAACCACTAGACCATTCAGGTATGACCTAGATCAAATCCCTTATGAGTATACAGTGGAAGTGACAAATAGATTTAAGGGACTAGACCTGATAGACAGAGTGCCTGATGAACTATGGACAGAGGTTCGTGACATTGTACAGGAGACAGGGATCAAGAAAATCCCCATGGAAAAGAAATGCAAAAAAGCAAAATGGCTGTCTCAGGAGGCCTTACAGATAGCTGGGAAGAGAAGAGAAGCGAAAAGCAAAGGGAAAAGGAAAGATATTCCCATGTGAATGCAGAGTTCCAAAGAATAGCAAGGAGAGATAAGAAAGCCTTCCTCAGCGATCAAGCAAAGAAATAGAGGAAAACAACAAAATGGGAAAGACTAGAGACCTCTTCAAGAAAATTAAAGATAGGATCAATAAAGGACAGAAATGGTATGGACCTAATAGAAGCAGAAGATATTAAGAAGAGGTGGCAAGAATACACAGAAGAACTGTACAAAAAAGATCTTCATGACCCAGATAATCACGATGGTATGATCACTCACCTAGAGCGAGACATCCTGGAATGTGAAGTCAAGTGGGCCTTAGAAAGCATCACTACGAACAAAGGTAGTGGAGGTGATGGAATTCAAGTTGAGCTATTTCAAATCCTCAAAGGTGATGCTGTGAAAGTGCTGCACTCGATATGCCAGCAAATTTGGAAAACTCAGCAGTGGCCACAGGACTGGAAGAGGTCAGTCTTCGTTCCAATCCCAAAGAAAGGCAATGCCAAAGAATGCTCAAACTACCGCACAATTGCACTCATCTCACATGCTAGTAAAGTAATGCTCAAAATTCTCCAAACCAGGCTTCAGCAATACGTGAACCGTGAACTTCCAGATGTTCAAGCTGGTTTTAGAAAAGGCAGAGGAACCAGAGATCAAATTGCCAATATCCACTGGATCATCAAAAAAGCAAGAGAGTTCCAGAAAAACATCTATTTCTGCTTTATTGACTATGTCAAAGCCTTTGACTGTGTGGATCACAATAAACTGTGGAAAATTCTGAAAGAGATGGGAATACCAGACCATCTGACCTGTCTCTTGAGAAACCTGTATGCAGGTCAGGAAGCAACAGTTAGAACTGGACATGGAACACCAGACTGGTTCCAGATAGGAAAAGGAGTACGTCAAGGCTGTATATTGTCACCCTGCTTATTTAACTTATATGCAGAGTACATCATGAGAAACGCTGGGCTGGAAGAAACACAAGCTGGAATCAAGATTGCCGGGAGAAATATCAATAACCTCAGATATGCGGATGACACCACCCTTATGGCAGAAAGTGAAGAAGAACTAAAGAGCCTCTTGATGAAAGTGAAAGAGGAGAGTGAAAAAGTTGGCTTAAAGCTCAACGTTCAGAAAACTAAGATCATGGCATCTGGTCCCATCACTTCATGGCAAATAGATGGGGAAACAACGTTCAGAAAACTAAGATCATGGCATCTGGTCCCATCTCTTCATGGCAAATAGATGGGGAAACAGTGGAAACAGTGTCAGACTTTATTTTTTTGGGCTCCAAAATCACTGCTGATGGTGATTGCAGCCATGAAATTAAAAGACGCTTACTCCTTGGAAGGAAGGTTATGGCCAACCTAGATAGCATATTTAAAAGCAGAGACATTACTTTGCCAACAAAAGTCCGTCTAGTCAAGGCTATCGTTTTTCCAGTGGTCATGTATGGGTGTGAGAGTTGGACGGTGAAGAAAGCTGAGCACCGAATAATTGATGCTTTTGAAGTGTGTTGTTGGAGAAGACTCTTGAGAGTCCGCTGGACTGCAAGGAGATCCAATCAGTCCATCCTAAAAGAGATCAATCCTGGGTTTTCATTGGAAAGTCTGATGTTGAAGCTGAAACTCCAATACTTTGGCCACCTCATGTGAAGGGTTGACTCATTGGAAAAGACCCTGATGCTGGGTAGGATTGGGGGCGGAAGGAGAAGGGGACGACAGAGGATGAGATGGTTGGATGGCATAACCGACTCGATGGACATGGGTTTGGGTGGACTCCAGGAGTTGGTGATGGACAGAGAGGCCTGGAGTAGTGCAATTCATGGGGTCGCAGAAAGTCGGACACGACTGAGCGACTGAACTGAACCTCAAGCTGAAGGACCAGAAAACCAACTGGAGAAGATTAAGGAGCGAAGTCTTATGAGGAAAATGTTAGAGAGTGACTTGAAAACCACATCACATAGCTCCCTTACTTTTTAGGTGCACACTCTACAAACTTTTGAAATCAATGGAACACCAAGCAGTATGTCATCAAACCCTGTGGACTCTCCATCAAAATCTCTACATAACCATGTGGCTGCTAAAACATGCTTCTATATGGATTATATTAATAGGATGGAAAACCCTCTAAATTACATTTTAATGGGCTGTCAAAACTTTCCCTAGGTTTTCACCACCAGGTGCTACATTTTCATCCAACATGAAATGATTATGTGATGAGGTGAAGCCAGTCCACCCCCTGCTATGGTACCATGGTTTCTCTGACTATTCATCTAAGAAACAAATGTTTCATAAGGGGACAAAATGAAAGAGCTAGTTCAGCACCTAGGCTCTGTTACTGGAATTCTAAGCTAACCATACAAATATTGTTCTTAAGTCCATTTATATGGTGAGAATCTCAAAGACCATCTAGACTCTATAAGAGCAAATTATGGAAGCAATGCCTACCACTTGGTTCAAATTCTTCAGTGCCTAAGGTGATTCAAACTGTTAGTCCCTTTAACTAACTATGTTAGTAAAATATTCCAATGGCACTTTTAACAGTTGGAAAACTAAGCACTCTCAGATGTGAACCTTTGAAAGTTAGTCACAAGATACAACCATGTGGGCTGGTGCATGAGACAGAGATCTCTATTCAACAAATGAATAACCACATCACCACGCAGTTAAAAGAGGGGAAATGGAAGCAAAAACAACACAGCATAATTTTAAAACTATCGCCAATCCTAATTTTAAAATAAATTTTATCGACAAAGTAGTAAATAAATTCCTTGTGAAACTGATTTTCATTTAAGGGAAATCCATGCATTAAGCCAGGTGGCCCTAGTGGTAAAGAACCCACTTGACACAAGAGAAGTGGGCTCTCGATCCCTGAGTTGGGAAAATCCCCTGGACAACGGAATGGCAACCCACCCCAGTATTCTTGCCTGGAGAATTCCATGGACAGAGGAGTCTGGCGGGTTACAGTCCATGAAGTCACAGAGTCGGACACCATTGAGCAACTAACACTTTCACACATTAAGAATCAGCACAAATTTAAAATTATACAGGGGATCTCAATCCTTCTCAGTAACTGGCATGGACCAAGGATCCATGAATGAACGACTCTAGTAGAAGCTAAACATCTCTGATCCAAATTGCAAACATCCTAGAGAGGTCAGCACCCCTGTGACTCCACAAGCACCCACTCCATTCATTAGCCGTTGAACTAAAATAGAAGATGACATATCCTGAATCTCTGCTTATCCCCACCCTTGTTATTAAGTAAATACCATTCTTGTGAATAAAATTAAACTAAACCGACATACACGAAATGACTTCTTCCCTTTCTTCAAAATCTTATTAACATAACACTGACAGAAAATTAATCAACACAATTGTTAAATGATTAATCAAAATAGTGATTTTACTAATACTCTCTAACTTGAGACTATTTCTCATTCAGAATCAATCTATGAGTTCTGTTTGGATTTTCCTGCCAGCCTGAGGAAAAAAAAAATGTTTATAAATGTAGAGACTGTTTGTAAATGCAGCGCCTTCTGTGCTACTATAGAAGTTAGATAACAATCTACAAAGTGGTGATTTCTACCAATTGGTATTAGCAAATTTTTCTTCTTTTCCCTAAATTAAATTCAATATACATATAAATGGCACTGAACCTGAAAGAAAAAAAAGGAAATAAAACTTTTCCATAACAACTCTTACATGAGAAAAGGTTAGGTAGATAATTACAATTTACATCTACACAATAAACTGCCAGAGTTTTTCAGCTGATTAAATGCTACTCTAGTTCATTATATAGCCATGCTGCAGACAAAGGCCAATTTTTTTCCTTAGAATTTCAGTTTCTGTGACATGAAACCAGCAGGAGGTTTGAATATTATCCCATAGTATTTTTTTAATTTATTTATTTTTAATTAGAGGATAATTACTTAACTATATTGTGATGGTTTCTGCCATATGTCAACATGAATCAGTCATAGGTCCTCCCCCTCTTGAATCTCCCTCCCAACTCTCACCCCATCCCACCCCTTTAGATTTTCACCAAGCACCAGGATTTGAGCTCCCTGCGTCATACAGCAAATTCCCCCAGCTATCTATTTTACATATGGTAATATATGTGTTTCAGTATTACTCTCTCAATTTGTCCCACCCTCTCCTCCCTCTGTTGTGTCCACAAGTCTGTTCTTTATGTCTGTGTCTCCACTGCTGCCCTGCAAATAGGTCCATTAGTACCTTCTTTCTAGATTCCATATATTAATGTATCGATATTTGGTTTTCTATTTCTGACTTACTTCACTCTGTATAATAGGCTCTAGGTCATCCACCTCATTAGAACTGACTAAAATGTGTTCCTTTTTATGGCTGAGTAATATTCCATTGTATATATGTACCACAACTTCTTTATCTATTCACCTGTCTATGGACAGCTAGGTTGCTTCCATATTCTAGATATTGTAAACAGTGCTGCAGTGAACATTGGGAGGCATGTGTCTTTTTCAATTATGGTTTTCTTAGGGTATAGGCTCGTAGTGGGATAGTTGGGTCATATGGTAGTTTTAAAGGAATTTCCATACTGTTCTCCATAGTGGCTATATCAATTTACATTCCCAGCCACAGTGCAAGAGGGTTCCCTTTTCTTTGCACTCTCTCCAGAATTTACTGTTTGTAGATTTTTTGATAATGGGCATTCTGACTGGTGTGAGGTGATACTTCATTGTAGTTTTGATATACATTTCTCTAATAATAAGTGATGTTGAGCAGCTTTTCATGTGTTTATTACCATCTATATGTATTCTTTGGAGAAATGTCTGTTTAGGTCTTCTGCCCACTTTTTAATTCTTTTAATTATTCCTTTAATTTTTATCCCATAGTATTTTAAAGCTCATGGAAAAATATTTCCATCTTTTGTTAGTCTCTACCTCTTAAACTAATGATCATTAATGAGAAATAAGGTAACTGCACTCTCTTATGGGGAGATGGTTATATATACAGTTGATCCTTGAACAAACACGGGCTTGAACTGCGTGGGTCCACTTATACATGATTTTTTAGGAAGGCCAGAGGGTCAACTGTACATATTTTTGTGTGTGTATGTGGGTGTGTGCACACACATGCACATCTCATCCCTAAAGCAGAGATGACAGGAGTTAATACCCTGACATTTCATTAGGACATGTCAGTGGAATTCTAGAAGGTTCTGCAGAGTTAGGCTGTACCCTGAATTATCCAGGCTTCTATGGGCCCTTTAGAAAGAGGTGGGGGATGTAGTTTAATGTAAAACACACACACACACACTCTAGACCTAACATAAGGCATACAAAGATGATCCAGTTATGACATCTGACACTTCAATCATTCTGATTCCCATGCTCCCCTGTAATAACTGTAGGAAATTACAAGCTCACTTGGAGCAGAGGAACAGTAATAACAGCTTAACTGGCTGCTCTGAGTCCCAAGGCTGAGAACAGTAGGTATAACTGTCTCCACTGTTATGGAAAGAATGATGGACTGGTCATCCAGCAAAGCTAGTTCCACACCCTTACCCTGCTGCCTGCCTTCAGACTATGTATACAAAGGTGGTTAAGGTAAGGGTGACTGGCTGGCCCAGAACTGGGGCATTCTCTGCCTATTCCGATTTTATCTTACAGGAAAAAAAGCAGATTCTACAGAGAGGAGGAAGAGGGGTGTGCACACAGCCACCTCCACCCAAGTGAGCAAGGCTCCGTGCATATAGGACACTTGAGTGATTGGAACCCCAGGATTTCCCAGTCACAGGTTTATCCCCCATGGTGCTCTCTCCTTTGCCATCCTCTCCTCTTCCTTCAACTCCATGATCTTATTTTCCTTTGGAACACTCATTACAGAAAGAAGAATAAAAAAATTACCGCTCTCCCTCACGAATGTAAGTCATATATCAGGGTGGGCAGCTGACTTGATGGAGACAGACAGTTGAAAAAGACAAAAGAGATCAGACCAAACCCTGACCCTGGGATGCCAGGCCCCAAAAGCACGTGAGTGGAGGATCCAGGACCCCATGAACGTCTGTGCAGCACCTGCTGAAGACAAGCCATGAAAAGTCAGCAGCCTAGAGCCAAATGTGGTCAAGGATAACATGCCATCCTGCTATTTATCTTAGAGGTGCCAGAAAATTCCAACCAACCCAGAGAAAGAAGAAAACACTATGAAAATCCATCAAGAGCTCGTTGATAAATAATTAAAATGTGTGTTGGACCAAAAATGCAAACTAAGTAAAATGGGAACCAAATGCCCTTCATGGATTACACAAATACGTAATGAAGGCTCTCGACAGGTCAGGCACTGTTCGAGGTGAGAGTGATCTGGCAGTGAATAAGACACACAACATCCCCACTCTTAGCTTCAGTTAGGAGCAACAGACATAAGCAATCAAGGACAAGGACTACTGTATAGCACAGGGAAATCTACTCAATAACTTATAACAACCTGTAATGGAAAAGAATCTGAAACTGATGGTTAGGTTGTATCACCAACTCAATGAATGTGAGTTTGTGCAAACTCCGGGAGGTGGTGAAGGACAGGGAAGCCTGGTATGCTGCAGTCCATAGGGTCGTAAAGTCGGACACTACTTAGCTACTGACAACATATACGTGTGTGTGTGTGTATACAATCACTTTGCTACACACCTGAAACTAACACATCAACCATTCTTCAATTTTAAAAAAGCAATTGCAAAATAATTTCACATAGTGATGCCTGCTACAAAGACAACACACATTGACAAAGTGATAAAGAGAAACCTGGATGAAAGGAGGGTCTGTTTTAGAGAAGAGGGCCTCTAAAAGGTCAGGAGAGGCCTCTCTGAGACTGAGTCATCAGTTCAGAGATCTGAGCCAAACACATCATGGACAGCAAGGACACGAGGACAAAGGCCTGCCGTCATGGTGGGCCTGCATGCCTGTGAATTTTCATTAAGCTCCTACTCTTCACCAAAGCAGACTCGACAAAGCCCTTGCCTTTGAAGGCCCCATGGTGCAGTAGGGGAGACCCAGAGACATAATAAGTGTACCCCAAACTGCCACCTGAACCCCAATGGGAAAAGTCCATGAAAATTTCTAAAAAGCGACCTTCGACCATGACCTTGACTGAAGAAATGGATTTTGCCACCACACCTGCTAGAAAGAACATTCTGGGTCCAGGAAATATGATGTGGGAAAGAGCAGTGGCCTGGGAATGCATGACATGTCTATGAATGACGTCTGTATCCTGCAGAGATTACTCTTATGGCACGGAAGCACTTAATCGTATGGATTTGTTCCATGTCTTCCCCCGCTTGCTAGAATGCACATTCTTCAACAGCAAACTTACTCATTTTGAATCATTATCCTCTGGCACTCTGTACTGGATGAAGAGTAAAAAGATAGGTTCCCGGCAGTTTGTGAAGGTTGGAAGGTGAAGGCTGGGGAGAGTTGAACTTTTTTCTGCAGGTATGTGGGCCATTAAAGGTTTTGCAATTCACAAGAAAACCTCAAGGATGACAACCGTGAGCTTAACCTACCAGTGAACTCAGAAACCTGCCCTTATAAAGCCTATACTGGTAGTGCTGACAGGGCGCTGCTGATGTTGTTTAAATGAAGATATGGCTTTTTGTGTCCTTCACTGAAGAGACATATATTAATTACAGTGCTTTTTAAGGCATGAAACATGGTTTTAAAAGCTTGATAATCTCTTCTACTGAAGGTTTCCTGCTGTGATTGTCAAACTTAAGTCTTCATCCCTTCCCTGGGAGCCGCCCTTCTGCCATCACCTGGCTCCACACTGAATCAGTCAGCCCATGTGTATTTATCATCTTCCTCCTCTATGCACAGCAAGGAGCATCACGTGAGCTGTGCATCATGTGAGATAACATCCTTTACACGTCAGAACTGTAAAGTAGCCTTGATGGCCTTTGAATAGAGGAAGAAAGTTTATGGCATTTTTGCTCCTACTGTACTTGATTATCAGTCCAACTCTTTCATCTCACCTTAAAGACCTAGTCCAACCCAGATAACTTGGTTGGTTCCTGGAAGAGCTCAAATGTCCACTTGGGTTTCCTGGCTTCATGTCATTAAGGGATCATGCCTTGTCCTTCTTAGGCACTTTGAAGGTTGCCTAACACAAGGGCTCAGAACTTAAAAGCTCAGTGTATTTCCTCAGATTAATTAATACACCCTATAGGAGCTTAGTCACTCAGTCATGTCTGACTCTTTGCAACCTCATGGACTGTAACCTACTAGGTTTCTCCTCTGTCCATGGGATTTCCCAGGCAAGAATACTGGAGTGGGTTGCCGTTCCCTTCTGCAGGGGATCTTCCCAACCCAAGGATTAAACACACGTCCCCTGCCTTACAGGTGGATTCTTCACTGTCCGAGTCACCAGGGAAGCCCCATGTCCCACCCTAATACACCCTATGCCCCACCATTATAAAACTCTCATGTCTGTGCCCAGCGTACCTCTCCAATCTCTATTCCCTTTTCAGATGTCAGGGTGTCAGGCTCATGAAAGTCCTAAAGCCATAGAGAGCTGGCCCCCTATGGCATAACTCTGTTCATCAGCAGGAACTCTGGCATGGCAACACATGCAACATTTGGCCAACCAGAAATAACCCAAATGTGGCCACACATCTTTGAGCATACAAGGCACTAAGATTAGATAAGTGTCTGACGTTCAATATAAATGAGGCAGACATGGGCAAAGCCCAGCTGATAAAATAGATCCATTCCCCCAAGAGACCCATCCCAATCATGCAAAGGTACCAGGGCGTTCCACTGATCAGGTTCAGATTCAAACAGGACACCCTAAGTTTCTTAATCTCATTCATACCCTGACAAGTTCAATACTCTGTTGTGATGAAAACATTTAGCTATTTAGTCTGCATGGAGATGCCTGGCTTAGAGATAAAAATTAAAAAGGAACTTAGTGACTATTTTTAATAGTATAATGGATAATCACAAGCAAAATAATGGAAGGGTAGTTGTCCAGATCAAAGATGTTGAACCAAAATTCAGATCATCAGAGAAAACGTGAAACTTAGTAAGTATGATGAATGTCCCTTCCACTTATGCTAGCAGTTTTAATTCAAATTAGTTGTTAATGATCTACTATCACCTCATTTTACAAAACACTAGTTTGGAAATTGGAAGTTAAGATGCATAAAGGAGACATCACAGTGCACAGAAAAAGCAGAAACCCAACAAGAGAGAGGGAAACAACTGCTCTCAGAAGGAATGGGTCCCCTGGGAAAACACGACATCCTCAAAGTAAACTAACACATGAAGAACTTTTTCTTCAACAGTTCTGCACATTTCCATGTACTATGCACAGAATCATCTCCTTAAGCAGAATGCATTTATCTCTCCAAGACAGAAAACCATAATTTAATTAAAGTTAAAATGAAGAACTTAAAGATTTGCTACATTATTAGAGCCCTTTGAAAGAGTTAAATGTTCCCCTGCTCAGATCTCCTCTCTTCCCAGGCTTCAAGATAAGTACTGGGAGATTTATGTGCCATGAATTTCCAATTACCCATCTCCACCAGCTGGGCTGTCAATCACCACTTGTCTCATCCTAGATGTCTTCACCACCCCCATTTCCTTGTTGTGCACACAGAAACAAGCTTATTCTTCCCCAAAGAGCTTACCACCAGGCAGGCAAATGCTGTGTTTTTTTTTAATGTCCAGCTTCTACTGGACAGAATTTCTGACTCAAATGACTGCCATCCCAATCATTCCAACATATTCAAATAAAACCAGAGCTGCCACAGATTGCAAACAATTTAAAATTTCAAAAGAGAATTTACACACGCATCTTCCCAGTGTCCAGTGAAGCAGAATTGATGAGCTCTCAAGAGCAATCCCTCCCCCACCTTTGACATCTTGAAGCAGGTGGGAGAATTCTACATGATAACTACACTCAGACACCAGCAGAATAAAGAAAACAGCATGTTTGCAAATGTATTCTTACATAATAGCTGCAGATTTGGAGGAAAAATATTAACAGTGGAAGCTCTTCCTTGCTTTTGGCCATGGGTTTTTGTCTGGAGGATGGACATCAAAATTAACGTATTGAAAAATTCTTAAAAGGACTCTAGAAGGTCTGGACATCAGTATTGCAATTAAATGGTCTGAAAAGTAAATGGCAGCTGTCATTCAGACATCAGAATTACAATTGTGAGTCTTGATAGTACAGATTCATCTCTTGTAATTGTGCCCAGAACATGTATCCATTCACTTGATGGACACTGAGTACTTACTTTGTAAAAAGGCTTAGATGTTAAGGGAGATACGAAAATAACTAACATAAGTCCTTCCCCTTAAGAAGCTTGTAGAAATCTGTGCATAAATAATTTTAATAACAGAAAACTAGTCCTTAAAAAGTGACTGAAATATGAGAATTCAGAAAAGGCAAGACCTTGTATCTGGCTGGAGCAAGTTAAGAATTTGAAGACAGCACCGTGAAGGAGAAGGACTTTACCAAAGATGGCTAAATCCAGTTAACTACAATATTCCAGTGCTGTGGCCCATCTACTTCTGGGGCTGCTTCTCTTTCTCCTTTCAGACTGCTTGTTTATAGAGGACAAGGCAAAAGCAAGGAAACTAAAATTCAAGCTCGTATGCTGTTGCTTATTTGAAGCATGGGTAATGCTGATGCCTACAGAGGTTTTTATCACTAAAATGAAATCTAAGGGTCACTTCATACTCACTGCTCTGGGTCACTGAGTGGTCTAAATAACACAGGAGGCACATTCAAATCCAGGAAAGGGGTCAGTCTGTTTTTTAGGTTCAAGTCTGGAGAGTGCTAAGGCATAGGATCTGCTATGATTTCAGGCAGCAGGTACAATGGAGTCATCCTTCACGCCCCATCCTGGTAAATAGGGAGGTCAGTCGTGAGATGGAAAAGGCTAACCCTAGTTCAGCTCCATTTCATTCTGGACTTCAAGACATCTATGAAATATTTCATCCATTTATTCCACTGATTGTCAAAAACCCATGAAACAGACATGCCATGACAAGTTGGACCTGATATGCAGTTGGCCACCAGCAGCATCCTGAACTTGCTTTCCACTCTTAGATCATCAGTTAGATGGGGGTAGCCAGCATTACTGGCTTCCCAAGCGGTCCAGTGGTAAAGAATCTGCCTGCCAGTGCAGGAGACATGGGTTCTATCCCTTGGATGGGAAGATCTCCTGGAGGAGGAAACGGCAACTCATACCTCTAGTTTCTTATGCAAGTATTCTTGCCTGGAAAATCCCATGGACAGAGAAGCCTGGTGGGCTACAGTCCAGGCGGTTGCAACGAGCTGGACACAAGTGAATCAACTGAGCACGCACGCACGCACGCACGCACGCACACACCCAGCATTGCTGGTGCTGGGACCGGCACTCAGAGCCCAGGGCCTCTGGATGACCCTCATATTAGATACACTACTGCCTGAAATTCAATGCCCAGTGAGCTTCTCTCTGCAGCCAACAGAAAGAAGGGCTTACTCTTTGTGCAGTCTGTTTTAACCATTAAAATCCTATGATGCTACATGCATTTATTCTACCATTTTTCCAGAGGAGGGGCTAAGCCACGAAAACAGAAAGTAGCTGCTCCGGATCCAAACTTGGTAAGTGTAAAATCCAAGATGTGAATCCTGTTCTTTCCAACTTTAAAGCCTGTGACCTTGATCTTGTGCTCTGAGCCACAACTCTGTAATTTCTGAGCTTTTAACCTAGGGAAACTGTTGAGAATGCGGGTCTGAATCTGTCTTATTTCAATAAGCATAATACCCTCCAAGCCTAAGGGAGACAAACACTGTATAATATCACTTATATGTAGAATCAGAAAAATACAACAGACTAATGAATATAATGGGCTTTCCAGGTGGCCCTAGTGATAAAGAACTTGCCTGACAATGCAGGAGACATAAGAGATGCAGGTTCGATCCTTGGGTCAGGAAGATTCCCTGGAGAAGGAAATGGCAGCCCACTCCAGTATTCTTCCCTGGAAAATCCCATGAACAGAGGAGCCTGGCAGGCTACAGTCCATGGGGTTGCCAAAGAGTCAGACAGGACGTAGTAACTAAACAACAAAGTGAATATAACAAAAAAGAAAATAGGCTACCCGATACAGAGAACAACTAGCGGTTCCCAGCAGGGAGCGGGAAGAGTGAAGGGGAAAGACAGGAATTGGGGATTATGAGGTACAAACTACTAGCATAACATAAGGAAGTACAAGGATACATTTTACATCACAGGGAATATAGCCATATTTTATAATAACCATAAGTAGAGTATAACCTTTAAAAATTGAGAATCACTATGTTGTACATCTGAGATTTATGTAACATTGTAAATCAACTATACCTCATTAAAAAAAAAAAGAATGTGGGTCTAGACATGGACAAATGATTTCAGCTTTATTTAGACACTCTGTGTTTGGCCGTGACCACTGAACCGGGAAGAACCCCTCAGTGACTTCCTTCATCTACTCCTCCCATCCATTCCCTCCAATTTACCAGGAGCAGCTGCACGTGATCAATCATCCAACCAACCAAAACCTGGTGAAAACTGAGTGCGACCTGGTAAGATGGTGGCTCCCCACCTTGCTGCACACAGGAACCTCAGGCCTGGGTACCACCCTGGAGACTCTACTGGTCTGGAGCAGGACCTGGGTGTTCGAAACATCCAAGGTGATTTCATTGTGCATCCGAGAATCAGAATTATTGAGTTAAAAGAAAAAAGTCAAGAGTCTGAAGCCCCTTCTTCCACAGTCAACAGAGCAGCTAGTTTCATCTCTTGCTATTGTGGAAGCACATGAATATATATATATATATATATATATATATCCCCCTAGCTGATGAGGGACTACTCTCGCACGAAGAAAGCATACCTCTGGCTGATGAGGGACTACTCTCGCACGAAGAAAGCAATTTCCTGACTGTAACCTAAAATTGAAGGAGAAGGAGAAGAAAAGCAACAAAGGGAAAATTTTTCAGAAGAGTAACATATGTTTCTAGATTAAACATAAAATAAATGATCAGTAGGGAACCTATTTTTTTCCAACTGAGAGGATGCATTTTTTGACCTTGCATCCATAATTCTGTGAAAAAATTGTATTCAGACATCACCCAGCCCAGGATGGCAAATATGCACTTTGCAAGTCACTTCTTCTCCACACACATGTGCATGTGTGTGTATGTGCTAAGTTGCTTCAGTTGTGTCAGACTCCATCCATGGAATTTTCCAGGAAAGAATACTGAAGTGAGTTGCCATTTCCTTCTCCAGGGGATCTTCCCAACCCAGGGATTGAACCCGGGTTTCCCGCACTACAGGCAGATGCTTTACCATCTGAGCCACAGGGAAGCCCCTCTTTGCAACACTATGGACCATAGCCTGTCAGGCTCCTCTGTCCATTCGATTCTCCAGGCAATAATGCTGGAGTGGGCTGCCATGCCCTCCTCCAGGGGATCTTCCTGACCCAGGGATCGAACAAGCCTTCTCTCCACTCACAGCCCCACTGATCCAACAGAAACTCCTGGTTAAGTCTGGACACAGTTTTCAGAATCATTTAACATATCAATAGCTGTTCCTAGCAGATCCTTGGAGAAGTCAATGGCAACCCACTCCAGTACTCTTGCCTGGGAAATCCTATGGACAGAGGAGCCTGGTAGGCTACAGTCCATGGGGTCGAGAAGAGTCAGACACGACTGAGCAACTTCACTTTCACTTTTCACTTTCATGCATTGGAGAAGGAAATGGCAACCCACTCCAGTGTTCTTACCTGAAGAATCCCAGGGATGGCAGAGCTTGGTGGGCTTCTGTCTATGGGGTAGCACAGAGTCAGACATGACTGACGTGACTTAGCAGCAGCAGCAGACGCTATGAACCAAGTTTGTATATGAACTGCAGACTCTCCATCCTTGTACTAGCCCACACATACCTCCAGGTGAAGAATTATCTCATTCTGCCTTGTACCTCAGAGAAGGCAATGGCACCCCACTCCAGTACTCTTGCCTGGAGAATCCTAGGGATGGCGGAGCCTGATTAGCTGCCGTCTATGGGGTCACACAGAATCGGACACAACTGAAGTGACTTAGCAGCAGCAGCCTTGTACCTACTAGTTCCACCAAGAAGAGTTTATGACAAGCAGCAAATGTTTAGTAAATGTGAGTTGAATGACTAAACGAGGCAGCAACATGGGAAATGCATTTTATAGAAAATCTTCAGCACTCTGATGCCTTTTTCTTAGCAAACTGAGATTTCAAGTTTGTTCCTGACCAGGTGATCAGAAAGACCTTGAGAGAAAAAACCATGCCTATGGCCACTGAATAAAGCAAGCAAACTACACTAGGAAAGATCAATAGGGATTGACAGAGACTGCACAGCTCTACAAAATCATCCAACGATCTCTTTAAACAGACGAGACATAGAAGAGGGAATAGAGAGGAGCACATGCCTGGAATTAACATCATGACAGCTGCCTGACTGTAGGCTCTGCATTTTATTTTATTTATTCATATCCCATCTTTCCACAAAAAAATGCAGGAGAGAGAGTAAAGGATTTTCATGGCTCACAAAATCTTATTAAAATCCAGCAAGATGATGTTAAATACAATAAAATAAGAAAGCAAAGGCAAAAACAAGTTCGATATTATGTGCTTGAGGTAGACAGCAATATAGAGTCAACATTTATTTGCTATCTCCTCTTCTGCCTGACACCTACTTTTCTCTCAAGTTGTAACTCATATGTCACTTCCCAATGGATGTCCTCTCTAACTTACAGTCCTATACGAGTTCACAATTACACTATAGCATCACATGGCAATTTCATATGGATATGTCTCCACCCCTTAGATCCCTTAGCAGTACAACAGCAGTGGATACCTAATAATATTCGTTGGATAATGTTATGGACTGAACACTGTATCCCTTTAAATTTGTATACCGAAGACCCATCCCATCAGTTCAGTTCAGTCGCTCAGTCGTGTCCGACTCTTTGCGACCCCATGAATTGCAGCATGCCAGGCCTCCCTGTCCATCACCAACTCCCGGAGTCTACCCAAACCCATGTCCATCGAGTCGGTGATGCCATCCAATCATCTCATCCTCTGTTGTCCCCTTCTCCTCCTGCCCCCAATCCTACCCAGCATTAGGGTCTTTTCCAATGAGTCAACACTTCGCATGAGGTGGCCAAAGTATTGGAGTTTCAGCTTCAACATCAGACCTTCCAATGAACACCCAGGATTGATCTCTTTTAGGATGGACTGATTGGATCTCCTTGCAGTCCAACGGACTCTCAAGAGTCTTCTCCAACACCACACTTCAAAAGCATCAATTCTTCGGCACTCAGCTTTCTTCACCGTCCAACTCTCTCATCCATACATGACCACTGGAAAAACGATAGCCTTGACTAGATGGACTTTTGTTGGCAAAGTAATGTCTCTGCTTTTAAATATGCTATCTAGGTTGGCCATAACCTTCCTTCCAAGGAGTAAGCGTCTTTTAATTTCATGGCTGCAGTCACCATCAGCAGTGATTCTGGAGCCCCAAAAAATAAAGTCTGACACTGTTTCCACTGTTTCCCCATCTATTTGCCATGAAGTGATGGGACCAGATGCCATGATCTTAGTTTTCTGAACGTTGAGCTTTAAGCCAACTTTTTCACTCTCCTCTTTCACCTTCATCAAGAGGCTCTTTAGTTCTTCTTCACTTTCTGCCATAAGGGTGGTGTCATCCGCATATCTGAGGTTATTGATATTTCTCCTGGCAATCTTGATTCCAGCTTCTGTTTCTTCCAGCCCAGCGTTTCTCATGATGTACTCTGCATATAAGTTAAATAAGCAGGGTGACAATATACAGCCTTGACGTACTCCTTTTCCTATCTGGAACCAGTCTGTTGTTCCATGTCCAGTTCTAACTGTTGCTTCCTGACCTGCATACAGGTTTCTCAAGAGACAGGTCAGATGGTCTGGTATTCTCACCTCTTTCAGAATTTTCCACAGTTTATTGTGATCCACACAGTCAAAGGCTTTGGCATAGTCAATAAAGCAGAAATAGATGTTTTTCTGGAACTCTCTTGCTTTTTCGATGATCCAGTGGGTATTGGCAATTTGACCTCTGGTTCCTCTGCCTTTTCTAAAACCAGCTTGAACATCTGGAAGTTCACGGTTCACGTATTGCTGAAGCCTGCCTTGGAGAATTTTGAGCATTACTTTACTAGCATGTGAGATGAGTGCAATTGTGCGGTAGTTTGAGCATTCTTTGGCATTGCCTTTCTTTGGGATTGGAACGAAAACTGACCTTTTGCAGTCCTGTGGCCGCTGCTGAGTTTTCCAAATTTGCTGGCATATCGAGTGCAGCACTTTCACAGCATCACCTTTGAGGATTTGTGGCTGTATTTGGAGATAGGGCCTCTAAAAAATAATTTAGGTTAAATGAGGTCTTAAAGATTGGACCTTAAACTGATAAGACTCAGTGCCCTTATAGGAAGGGACACTAGAACTCCAAAGACACTCAATACCTGTTTCTTTCTTCCCCTCTCTCTCTTCCCCTTCCCCTCCCCTCATGTGTCACTCACTAAAGAGGGGCACGTGAGAAAAAAGTGAGAAGTCAGGAATGCGGTCTTCACTAGAAACTGAATTGGCTAAAATCTAGATCGTGGACTTCTACCCTCCAGAACTTTCAGAAAATAAATTTCTGTTGCTTAAGCCACCCAGTCTATGGTATTCTGTTACAGCAGCCTGAGATAAGACAACAAGGAATTGATGTACTTACTATGATGAAAAAAATCACTTCATTTGAAATTTGGATCTTTATCCAACGATGTTGTTGTTGTTCAGTTGCTAAGTCGTAACTGACTCTTTGTGACTCCATGGACTGCAGCTCACCCAGCTCCTGTGCCCATGGGGTTTTCCAGGCAAGAATACAAGAGTGCTTTGCCATTTCCTCCTCCAGGGGCTCTTCCTGACCCAGGGATCAAACCTGAATCTCCTGCAGTGGCAGGTGGATTCTTTACCACTAAGCCACCAGGGAAGTCCATCCAACTTGAAGGTAAATGACTTTAGCCCGATATTTTGTTTCCTCATCTCCAATATGGGCAACTCTAGACCACTTTGTCGACTCTTAGTGACACTACAGGATCAGAGAACCTCTGAATCATCTTAAAGAGCTTCATGAACGCAAGCCTGTGCAGCATTGTTATTACACGCAGAGCCAGGGTCCTTTCCAGAGCACCCCGACGACCAGGCTCCAGTGGCCTGAGCACTGGGCGGGCTCCCCAGCCTCTCCTGGAGGCCCCTCTCTCTCTACACACCACATTGTTTTCTAATTGATTAATTAAGAAAGCTGATGGCTAATATGTTAACTAAAGCGGTATGTTGTGTATATTCCAAGTGGATAAGGAAAAAACTACCTACAGAACACCTGAGGCTCCACTTCAAAATGGTAAATGGTTATGTCAGGGTCAGGTGGTTATGGGCATGAGTATAATTTTCTTTTTTATATTCGTGTACACTCTTTAAATCTTCAACAAACAATGAATCATTCTTGAATGAAGAGAAAGAAAAACCCACATAGGATGCAGGCTGTTGATTCTTCTAAAGAGAAGACCCATATCCCTGTTCCAACAACCTCACCCGCTCCCTTGAGCAGAACAGAGGAAAGAACAGCCCTGGAGCTAGGGGATGACTGCACGCCTCCCCCAGGAACCTCCCTCTCCCTGTGGCCTTCCCTCAGTGAACCAGAGAGGTCCTGGGACAGCACTTGCCACACTCCCAGACTCTCTTCTCCATCAGCTCAGGTCACTGAGAGCTGATTTCATTCCAAAATGTCCAGGATGTCCAACCCCATCCCCTTGCCCTTCCTGAAACACCCCTGCTTTCAGAGTCCAGTAAGAAATCCCAGCTCATGCCCAAAGCACACATGTAGCCCCTGCCAGGCACACAGGCGCTCAGTCAATGTGGTTTTCCCTTCTTACTGGACCCCACACAGAAAGCTCCCTTTTAGATAAAAGTATCATTTTTGGTGCATAGACATTTGCTATAGAGGACTTCCCTGGCAGTCCAGTGGTTAAGACTGGAAGCTTCCACTGCAGGGAGCGCAGGTTCCATCCCTTGTCTGGGAACTAAGATCCCGCATACCACACAGCCTGCCCCACCCCCCCACCCCCCAAAGAAAGAAATTTGCTGTATACAGCACAGGCTAAAACTTGCTGTACATAGTCCCAGAGCTATGCAGAAGCATAAACTGTATCTGCTTAATAAACACGGTAGCACTTCATTCTGTGGCTGAAAACTATGCATGCTAATTTTCTGGAAGACAGAAGGCGATTGTCACACAAATTAAGTTTCCTCACAGACAAAAGCAGCTGTCTTACCTCACTTCCCATCCCCATGGTCCTGTTCAACAGCCTAGATTTGAAACTACTGCAGGAAGTATGTTTAAACTTGAGAGAAAATACAGTTCTGGACATCTGGATTCATTAAAAAATAACCTAGCCCCTTCTCTCCCTAAGGATAATAATGATAAACCCACCTTTAATGTAGTCACACTCTTATGCTACACCCTGAGTATATTTTTAAAAATTATTCTTCTGTTTATCATTCAGAATATGTTTAACCAACAGGTTGTGCCTTGATTACAGACCATTGATATCCATTAATTAATACACTTATTTGGGTTTCACATCTGTGGCTAAATTTTGCCTTGTAATAGAAAAAAGGAATTAAAAGACTAACCAAACTTTCAGATGCCAGCACACAAATATGCAATTTCTACATAAATCAGTATTTTTTTCAGGAAATAAACTGCAAACTTGAAAGCAAATCATGATACCGCCAACCATCCGTGTGTGTGTGTGTGCACGCACGTGTGCTCAGTCACTCAGTCATGTCCGACTCTTTGCGACCTTCCATGGACCATAGGCCACCAGGCTCCTCTGTCCATGAGATTTTCCAGCCAATAATACTGGAGTGGGCTGCCATTTCCTTCTCCAGGGATGTTCCCAACCCTGGAATCAAACCTGAGTCTCCTGCAGCTCCAGCTCCTGTACTGGCAGGCAGATTCTTTACCATCCTTACTCTGTATTAAAAAAAAAAAAATTGCAAATCTTCAGTTGTGTTCTCGATACTAGGCTAAATCCTAAAGCACCTGCCAGAAGGACAATGGAGGGAATATGTCACAGGAGAGGGAGCAGAGTAAGCCAAGGGTCAGCGTGAGAAGAGAGAAGTGTGTGGGAGCACTTGTGTGTTTTCCCTGATGGCTGGAGCACACACAATAAGGAAATGTTCGGGGAAACACTAACTGAAACGGCCCCCTCGGGCCCGGCACCATAGTAACCATTTGCATGAGTTATTTTAGGACAGGAGGTCCTAGTGAAGAACGCAGAACCAACAAGGCACCACCAACCAGAATAATTCAAGAAAAGTCAAAAGGACACGCTATGTGTTCTACCAGCCTCCCAGAATCCTCCTGGTTGGAATCCATCTTGGATGAGCAACTCGTGGCCACCAGGAAGGACCCTAAGTTAGAATGATCAGCCAGAGACAACCTCAAAACTAATCCCATCACCAAAAAATCCCAAGACTGCCAGCCACATGGCAAAGCAGTTCCCCGAGGTGTCCTCACCCTCCTGCTCCCCCTACACTGGCCACCCCTTCCCAGTGAAGTCTCTTGCTTTGTCAGCCCGTATGTCTCCTGGGACAGTACATTTCTGAGTGTTAGATAACAGCTCGGGCTTCCCTGGTGGCTCAGCTGGTAAAGAATCCGCCTGCAATGCAGGAGACCCTGGTTCAATTCCTAGGTCGGGAAGATCCCCTGGAGAAGGGATAGGCTACCCACTCTAGTATTCTGGCTCGGAGAATTCCATGGATTGTATAGGCCAGGGGTTGCAAAGAGTCGGACACAACTGAGCGACTTTCACTTTCAGAAATAGCTCACTCTCAGGCCCTGGAAAGGGACCCCTTTCAGAAGAAGTGATGCAGGATCTTTAAAATCCATCTCAGCTCTAAAATCCACTGCTTTGGGTGATTAGAGTAGATCTGGGCTTTTCTGTGGCTCAGATCTAGGAAAGCAGAAATAATTTTGGGCCCCCAGAGCAGGACATGCATTTAGACCAAACTGATTTGTCCAGACACAGGTAGGAGGCAGGCACTATATCTGAGTCCAGCAAAGTTAGAGACTGGGCTTCTCTTCCCAGCTAAGCCTCTAAAGCACTCCCTGCTCAGCCTGAAGCACAGAGATGGGCCCCAAGGCTGAGGGTTTGGGTGGATACCAGCCTCAGCCTGGACCTGATGTCATGAATGCGTCAGGCTCCCACTAGGGGCGGAAGCACCTACATGATGAGAAAGGCATGAGCCGCCCAGTGATCCCTGAGGAGTTCGTCCTTCCAGCAAAGCAGAGTGTTTAAGACATCTCCTGACTTGGCCACTTACTCACCTTTGAACATGACAAGCTACTTACGCTCTTTACACATTAGGGTCCTTATTTGCAAAATGAGAAAAAAAAAAAATGCCCACCTGCCTCACTGTGTGTGTAGGTGTGTGTGAGAGAGAGAATAAAGAGCATTTAGCAAAGTAAACTACAGAGTAAAGGCTAGCATTTTGTTTTTTCATTTTCTTGGCTGCGATTGGGTCCTCTTTGTGGTGCACATGGGCTTTCTCTAACTGCAGCACTCAGGCTTAGTCACTCCGTGGCATATGGGATCTTAGTTCCCCAGCCAAGAATCAAACCTGCGTCCCCTACACCCCTGCACTGGAAGACAGATTCTTAACCACTGGACCACCAGGCAAGTCCCAAGTGTTAGCTACTTTTGTTATGGTTGGTCTCTTTAAAGGACAGTTAGGGGGCATCTGGCTTCTCATATATCTTTGCAAGTCCAAGCTTTTCAAGTTAATATTTATAATATCACCACTATAATTATGTGAAAATTCCCTGGTTAGTTAGACAAGTCACATTGGTGTTCTAAGGTGGTCAGTGTGCAGCTAAGAAACCATTACATAAACCAAATCCACTCCTTCTGC
Organism: Giraffa tippelskirchi; assembly: GCF_054371585.1. NCBI lineage: Eukaryota > Metazoa > Chordata > Mammalia > Artiodactyla > Giraffidae > Giraffa > Giraffa tippelskirchi. The sequence goes on along the minus strand of NC_137284.1, from coordinate 44,544,123 downwards.
TGGTGAGCTTGAAATGTCTCTTATTAAAAATTAACACCTCCAAAAACAAAACCTTTGGGCCATGAAAAGGCAGGTTTTGCTGGAAAGCATTCATTCATTTATTCAAGGCACTGATGCCTTATTATGGATCAGGCACCATTAAGGAGCTAGTGATACAAGCCCAGACAGAAAGCAGATGATAATCTTTGCCCCAGAGGAGTTTACATTCTGGTGAAGAGAGACAAAAAAGAAATGAAGAAAATAAAATATATGATGATAGGGACTGTGGAGAGAAAAAAGGCAGGAGAGGGAGGCAGGCAGGTAAGAGTCTTCACGGCGTCACCTGAATGAACAGTGGGTGCAACAGAGGGATCTGTGTGGGAGTGAACGGGAGAGGGTGCAAGGCTGATGACGCAGCACAAGCAAAGGCCCTGGGTGGGAGCAGGCTGCTCTGCTGGGGGACGGGAATGAGAGCACTGTGGCAGGAGTCAATGAGATAGAGAAAGGGGAAGATGAAGTCGGAGAGAAACCAGGTCCAGATCTAGTCTTTGCCAAGTTGACTCAGAGTCAGAGAGGAAGCCATTAGCATTCTGAGCAGAGAAAAGAGACAATCTGACAAAGGTTTAGCAATATTACTGAGCTGAGGTGTTGAAAAGAACACAGCACATAAGGGTAAAAGTGAGGAGCATAGTTAAGAGGCTTCTGCAACAATCCAAAAGGGAGATAATGGTGATCTGAACCAAGGTGAGAACAATAAAATATGGTCAGATTCTGAAGCTATTTAATTTAAAAATATATAACAAATATGTTTAATATAGAAATGTATAATTTACAAATATAATTTATAACTTCATAGTATATTTATTATAGTTATTATTATATGTACATGTATATATATATATACACACACATGTATATACATGCATGCCAGGAAGCAACAGTTAGAACTGGACATGGAACAACAGACTGGTTCCAAATAGGAAAAGGAGTACATCAAGGATGTATATTATCACCCTGCTTATTTAACTTATATGCAGAGTACATCATGAGAAACGCTGGGCTGGATGAAGCACAAGCTGGAATCAAGATTGCCAGGAGAAATATCAATAACCTCAGATATGCAGATGACACCATCTTTATGGCAGAAAGTGAAGAGGAACCAAAAAGCCTCTTGATGAAAGTGAAAGAGGAGAGTGAAAAAGTTGGCTTAAAGCTCAACATTCACAAAACTAAGATCATGGCATCCGGTCCCATCACTTCATGGTAGGATCTATAGATGGCATTAAAAGCCAGGAGACTAGACATCGCTAAGGAATGCATCTTGTTTCAGAAGAGAAGTGAACTGACCCCAGGGTATCCCTATGTTTCACAACAAAGGAACCTACAAGACATCAGCAAGGGAGGCTGAGAAGGCAGGAGCAGTGTGGTGGGAGGAAAGCCAGTGTCTCCTTCCATGAAGAATGAGTCTCAAGGATGAGGCAAGATATGAGGGATTGTGTCCAATACTGTTGATGGGTTAGAGAAGAAGAGGGCTGAGTGCTGACCACAGGGCCACTGATAACACTGACGAGTATTTTCAGGGGCACGGTAAGGATGAAATGGAAAGGAAATGAGAGAAACAAGAATTAGCAACTACTGGGACTTCCCTGGCAGTCCAGTGGTTGGGAATCTGCGTTTTCACTGCAGGGAGCCTGGGTTCTGGGTTCAGTCCCTGGTCAGGGAACTAAGATTCCACATGCCTTGCAGGATGGCCAAAATAAATAAAATGAAACAATTTTTAAAATGACCCTCTGCTTAAAAAAAATAAATAAAAAAGAATAAGCAAATCTTCAAGGAAGTTTAGTGAAAGGGGAGCAGAAAATGGGGCGGTGTCCTGAGGGAGATGTGAAATCAAATGAAGGTTTTTTTTTTTTTTAAAGTCGATAAGAATTCCATCATCTATGCATGCCATTAGAAAGTAAAGGAAAGCAGGAAAGAGACAGTGCAATAGGAATTTTCATTCAGGATCAGGCGACCCAGATCTTGGTCCCCATACCTGAGCCTGGAACTAAAACACAGGTGAGAAGCAAGGAAAACTGTCCCCACCTTGACAAGCACTAGAGCCAGTCCTAGGGGACTAACCCTTCCAACACTGGAAGTTTCCAAATCGCCAGCCAACGTGTGTGACTGAGATCACGGGAGAGGTCACGTAGAGAACACCTGGTCTTGTGCAGACCCCGCGGGTTATCTATGACTGTTTTTACAGCTCTGCCCCTCTTCCCCTCGAGGCCTGACCTCTCGCCCTGACTCCGGAGCCCAGGAAGCTGGGCCTGGTGCTCACAGAGGATTATCTTCAGGCTCTAGCAGCTCCAATGGGGAGTTGTCAGTACATTCACAAGGAATGGACAGGGAGGGAATGACGTGGGAAAGCTTTCTTTTCTGAGATCAGGTTTAACTACCCTTCACCAAAGAGCTAACCAAGTGTGGTCCCAGCAAACCAGGAGGATTTTTAAAAAATGCAAGTATCTGATTTATGAGGCTCATTCCCTAGCAATACTTTTTGAAAACACATAGCACAAAACAGAATTTTAGATGCTGTAGGTTTTGTTTTAGTTGCAGCAAGGTCCTTATCTTCCTGCAACCCCTATCTGAGGGGTGGAGGAGGGAAAACAAGCAAGATAAGGCAAACACGTGCAGATTTACAATATGGGTAAACAAACAGATGATAAGAATGAACATAAACATGCACATTAAAACACAAAAGGCATAAATTCATTCACTTACTGATATACTGCCCTGTTCCAGGCAAGATCTGAAATGAGGAAATGCGTAAATAAGCCAGGCTGCAGAGCTAAAGAACAGGGCAGGCGAGAAGCAGACTCAGGTCCTGATCAGTTCTAAGGCTCTCCCTCTATCCCTCTGAGCCACAGTCTCTTCATTGCTAAGGCAGCAGGCAGAACCTGACGAACAGGGCCTTCTCTATCTCAATGCTTTTTAAAAATATTTATTTATTTACTTATTTGACTGCAGCAGGCCTTAGTTGCACCATGTGACATCTAGTTCCCTGACCACGGATTGAACCCAGGCCCCCTGCATTGGGAGCACAGAGTCTTAACCGCTGGACCCCCATGGAAGTCCCTACCTCAATGCTTTCTTGACTTCACAATTCATCTTATTTCCCCAAAAGTATTTCTCAGCCCAGGAGTGACTTCTGTTTAACAAATGCACGCCTCCACACACTTAAGATCAGAGACAATGCATTTGCTCTGCAACTTTCCTGCACCTGCCAAATGGTTTCATACATAGGCCAATTTAACAAATGCCACAGCCCTCAGTTCCATGGTCAGTCCAACGTGTCCAGTTGACAGCAGACACATTCTGGAAGAGCTGCCCCCTGGTACATGTGGCACTCTGGAGTAGACTGGCTCTTTCCAAGCCAGCATCACAATGTTGAAGATGGCTGCAGGGGCTCAGGGCAGTGATCACTAAGCTCAGCGGCTTAAAAATCCAACTCCACAAAGCAACTCATGGAAAGCAGGGCTGGCTTCTTCAAGAAGTATTATGACTGCTAGTCTCAAACCAAAAGAGAAAAAATGATGGGGATCATTTAAAGGGGAGCACAAATATTTGGAAGGGTGAGGGGAAATCTTAACCACAGCAGAAAAAATGTGAAATAGAAGATGTGGAAGAGGACTTCCCTGATGGTGTGGTAGTTGAGAATCCGCCTGCCCATGCAAGGGACATGGGTTCGATCCCTGGTGCAGGAAGATTCCGCATGCCACGGAGCAACTAAGCTCGTGTGCCACCACTGCTGAGCCCACGCTCTGGAGCCTGTGCTCTGCAACAGGAGAAGCCCCGCAGTGAGAAGCTTGCACGCTGCGACTAGAGCGTAGTCCCCGCCTGCGCACCTAGCCTGCATGCAGCAAGGCAGGCCCAGTGCAGCCAGAAAGGAATGAATAAATAACAAAGAATTTTTAAAAATTAGACTTGGAAGATTTGGGGTTTGCCTATTACTCTGCACAAAATTCTACTTCCTCACAATGGCATTTCTGATTCAAAAAGCAAGATAGGAAACCCAGGTCCAAAGTAAGAGCTAAATATGGCTACAGTATAAGATACTATACTGTACATTGGGCAGAAGAAGAACAGTTATAAAGGACTCATGGTGCTTCTGAGTAAGTTTCTCAGCCACGCTGCACATCGACTATCTTGTGATACCGTCATGGCAAGTTCTCATTCCAAACCACCTCAGGATGCAGATTTTTAAACACCACTTAAAGGATCTTCTCCCAAAAGAATCAAATTACTATGTAGAATCTACTCCTCTATTAAAAATTAATAAATTTACTAGGTCCTAGATAGAGGACTTCATTTGTTTTATAATGAAAGAAAAGCTTTGATCTGCAATTCTCCAAGGTTCGATTATTGTTATTCTTCAGCACTTCTCATTAAAAATAAATATCTTCATTCTCTAAGATACACCTGCAAAGCACTTAAAACACCCATTTGAACAATAGGAAACCTATTTTCGTCTCCTTGCAAAAGAACCTAGTGTTTCAAGTGCTCCTGCAATGGGAAAAGCATTGTTCGTCTGTACCCAGGCACCATTCTGGGTGGTGAAGGACCAAAATTGAAGGTTTGTGACTAATCAGTATTTACAGAGCAAGCTCAAAGGGCAATGTCTTAAGGCTGAAGATCTGAGCTGTAATCAGAATTCTTCACTTACTGTCTTTTGCTCAAGAGGAAGTAAGGAGCCAACGTGTGAAGTCACAGATTGATTCACTGAATACTTCAGGCTCCACCCCTAACACAGCCCAAACCACCAGGAGTAGCTTTTCTTGAATACATGCCACAAGCCTTAATAGGAAAAGGCAAGTGAGCTCTTAGTATATAACCTAAAAAAATGGCTGGCAACAGCTAGAGGTTTTCTCCCATGCTATCACTACAATAAAATGCTCATAATTGGGCCCCTAAGTGTTTAATGTGTGATTAAGACAAGGGAACTGTGAGGCTTTTCAAAACAAACTGGTTCAGAGAATATTGCTGCTGCACATGTGGTCATTTAGGAACACAGCTACACCAAAAACATGTTCCAAATTTAAATAACAGAACCCATTCCACTCCAGTAACTATTTGTTGATTACATACAGAACAAACACAGTATGTTCCCTCCCGTGAGTAAAAAAGGAAGGTTTCACAAAGCTATTTCCAGAATTTGGGCATCCACATCCTTCACCCACCACTAGATTATCCAGGCTTCTGCAACATGAAATTTAGAATAATCAAAAACCCTGGACCGATGCTGTCACTGGCAGTGATTGCCTGCCTAGAAGTCGATGAAATAGACTTGAACCCTGAATTTTTCCAATCCACCAACACCGCACACTGAATCTCTGTAATAAATCATCTGCTGGAGTGACAAAGCATCACCAGCGATGTGTGTCCCTACTGCCAAAACTGGGGAGAGTTTCCCATTAGGAAGTGTCTCTGATCTAAAGCCTGGAGCCAGCAGGAAAGGGAGTCAGTCAGTCCCCAGGGAAAGGAGGGAGTCCTGCTGTTGTTGAGGAGCAGCTTCTGCCAGCACTCCCATCCTGGGGAAGAGCATGAGCAGCAGCATTCAAGATGCTGCCAAGCTGTTCACCCGCTGCCTGCCATCCTGCCCACCAGGCCCCATCATCTTCTGAGGAGGGGCACGCACACAAAGTGGAACATTCTAGAAAACAAAACACAGAATCCCCTCAATATGCTGCCATATCCACCCTTTACTGCCTCAACTCAACACAGAGGCAAACACATAAGGACTAGAGAGAAGTTTTCTTCGTTTTGGCATGGAAGTAAAAATACAGGGATGCCTCCTCTTAGACGAAACACTGACGTGGACAACAGAGCCAGATCGAAGACCCTTCTGGCAAGATCCTGCTTTTCCCCAAGTATAAAGGAAAGATTTCCAAATTTCACTACGAGATTACTTCATGAAAACAGAAGAGACCTAACTGTCCGCGCCCAGATGTCACACCGATGATCAAAGAGCCACTTGAGTAGAGGCTTCAAGTGAGTGGCAAGGAAGGGAAGCCCCTCAGAACAGAACACGGCCAGCACTTCACAAGTGCACTGTCACTTCGGCCCCAGTGTGCTCTCTCCCCTTTCTCCGCATACAGTTGCATAGTCCACTTAAAGTCTGTTTGGCAAAACAAAGGTAATAATAATACCACGTTAATAGATAACAGCTTGTTCCCAGCAAAAAACTAGATGTGTACACCCGTGTGTGTCTAACTGGAAAAACAAACAGACTGGGTAGGTTTTCCATGAACCCAGTTGCACGTGGAGCTGTGCACACGCAAGTCACAAGCAGAGGCTGCCGAGCTGTCTCCACTGCGCTGGGCTCTCACTCCTCTCCTGGGACAAAGGGAAGACATCGGTTCCATGCTGTCTCCACTTTCCTGGACCCCCCCATTTGTGTCCCAGGGAGAGTCACTGAGCTGATGACAGCCCACTGCCCCCTGCCCTCCTCTTTCTGCTCCCCCCGGTCCTCGCAGCATGAGGGCTGCAGGAAGAGAATGCCTGCAGTGTCATTTTCCTAGGAGAAAACGCTACTACCCATAAGCTAGGAGCATCCAACTCCGATATGGATGGAAACTTCTGTTTCTGATGCCCCTGAGGTGAGCAATATTGTCTTTGGCTATATTTCAGCAACTTAATTCCACTCAGACGATATTGACAGAGGCTCCTCCGTGTGCCAGCACTGCACTCAAGCTGGGGAAACAAAGTCGTCTCAGCCAGTTGCAGTCATCTGTGGCGAAGACTGATCTGCAAGCATCTGCAGGACAATGGTATCGAGGTACTGTGTTGGAAGCAAGTGCAAAGAGCCAAGGGGCAGAGTAACCAAGTCCTCCAAGCACTCAGCCTCTGCAAAGTTCATCTAAAAAAAAAATCCAGCACAGGTTTGTTCAAACACAGCATGGCCCAAGGTTGACAAACGAAAACAACACACAAGTACTTTCCAGTGGGATGAGCCCATTCCAAGCACACTGGCTTTCTTCCCATTCTAGTCCTACTCGGTCCTGAACTCCTTAAAGGATTTCCCAGGCTCTGATCCTCATAACATGATATTCCCATTCTGATTCCTCAGCTTTCTTTACCTTAAACCCTAAGAGATGGAGTCTTTAGAACTGGTGCAAAGGTCAGCGAGCTGCAAATTTATTGCCTATTTGTTGCCTTTTCTGCAAAGCCCATATCAGATCCCAAGCTCCTTTTCTAACATGATTTCCATTTGCTTACCTCGGGGAATCCCACATTCCATCCAGAAGGAATCACTCTTGCATTCACAGAGGCTTGAATGCATTCCCATTTCTGTATATTTAATATGCTGCCTCCACTTCTGTGATGCCCTCTCTCCTTTTCTTCATGTCCATCCTGCAAGCCAGCTCAGATGCCATCTCCTCCACCATCTTCCCAACGGAATTGTACTTCATCCCACACATATGTGTTTATATATTCATCATACATTTATTAAAAACCTGTGCTGTGTTGTGCCTGGTTACTAGGGAGGTAGAGATGAATGAACAGAATTTGTTCCAAGTTCTCACAAAACTCAGAGACCTGGACATACAGAAATGCAATACAATAGGATACAAGATTTAATAAAGTCCCCAAAACACAAAAGGTTTCTTGGGACTTTATTACCATCTGCCTCAGTGAGGCAGCAAAGGCTTTAAATAAGAAGTCTTATCACCCTTTCTAGATATTAAATTACTTTAGGGTCAGGGTCTAGTGAGTTTAAGGTCAGGGTCTACTTAGTTTCTGCAAGGTACAGTAGCCCAATAAATAATGTGAAATAAAGGAATAAATGCATGAATGAGTGACTGACATAGCCAACTCATCCTATGGCTCTCACTTTGTTCAAGGCCACTTCAAAGAAGATTTTCAGAAAGCACCAGGATTCCAATTGCACTGAATGCATCCTAGCTCTTCCTGAATTGAAGGTGAGACCAGAAGCTTATTCAAGTGAAAGTGAAAGCGAAGTCGTTCAGTTCTGTCCGGCTCTTTGCAACCCCCTGGACTGTAGCCCACCAGGCTCCTCCATCCATGGGATTTTCCTAGCAAGAGTACTAGAGTGGGTTGCCATTGCCTTCTCCAGGCGATCTTCCCCACCCAGGAATCAAACCCAGGTCTCCGGTATCACAGGCAGATGCTTTACCCTCTGAGCCACCAGGGAAGCCCTCTAGTGAATAGCCCATCATTAACTGTAAATGTTGCAAAAGAAACTGGATTCAACTCTTCAGGGTATTCACTGAACTGAGAGCTAAAAACTCTCTGAAACCCAAACTGGGAAAACTAATGAGCAGAGAATCTAAGAGGTATTACAGAGCCAGTGTTTTGATAGAACCAGGCCTACCTGACTGTCACAGTATCTAAGATGACTCAGAAAGTGATCTAAGGTTTAATTCTTAAGGTGGCAGTTTTGTGTCAAAAACTTTGTCTGATGAATTTTATAATACTCCAACCTACCTGTCAAGTACAAAAACTCCTAATCCCTCGTAACTCAGGGGCAAAACTTGCCACAGATAAGTAGGCCTCAGATTTGGTTTTGCTTTAATGGGGATAAAATGGTTACTGGTGTGATCTTTTCTGGGGAGATAAAGCCAAGATGAGAGAGGAAGAATTTCCAAAGAATTGGTCTGAGCTGTTGACAGAGCACTGAACTAGGATTTGCACAGGAGTAGAATTCGGAAGGTCGTGTTCCAATACCAGCCCTGTAATTTAATTGTGACTGTGGAGAGATCATTCTAACTCTACACCCTAGTTTTCTCACCTATAAAACAAGGATAAGCATACTTACATCAAAGGCTTATTCTGTAAAAGCTAAATCAGATTGTAAATTTCGGGTAACAGCAAACAGAAAAGATAGAAATGATGGTTACTGAAGTCCCAACCAGTGCTAAAATTTCCTGCGTTTACAGCAAAGCTAATGTTCAACAAAAATTAATTCACACTTCCTAAGCAGCCTCTTCAGAGGGGTCAAAGAGTATTACTGGGGCTTCCCAGGTGGCGCTAGTGGTAAAGAACCCGTCTGCCAATGCAGGAGATATAAGAGACGCAGGTTCAATCCCTGGGTCGGGAAGATCCTCTGGAGGAGGTCATGGCAGCCCACTCCAGTTTTCTTGCCTGGAGAATGTCCTGGACAGGGGAGCCTGGTGGGCCACAGTCTATAGGGTCACACACTGAAATGACTGGGACAGAACAAAGAACATTACTATTATTGTTGCACAAATGAAACAATAGAGGAAGAACTTAAGCTGTACTCATTCTATTTTCCAAACATCCCTGCACCATTTTACATTGTAAACTCTCAACCTCCATGGACATAACACCTCCTGCCGCCCACACTTAGCCTCCTACCCACTCACAAGAGGCGGAGTTCAGTGGGCCCCCAGAGGGTCCCTCTCCTTTCCGTGCCTCCCCTTGACTGCCAGTCTTCCTCACCACAAACCTCCTTCCCCAGGCTTCACAACACGGCCTTGCTCAGCATCCACAGGGATGTTCAAGGCTTTAAACATAATTCCAAACTGTTTCCTCCGTCATCCCCTCCCACCCTCTTCTTTTAAACTAAGACGAATGACCTCTTTGCTGTCCTCCAATTCATTTTGTCATCTACCACTTTTGTTTTTCCCTCCAGCCATCTCCACCACCTGCCATTTTCTATACCACTCTCCATATCTTACCTATGTTTCAAGATTCAGCTATGTTACTTCCTCCAAGAAGCCCTTATAGATACACCTAGTGGAAATCAAAGATACACCTGTTCCTCAGATTCTCCTGGACACTGTATGTTTATCATTGTACTTATCAAAGTTCATGTTGTAGCCTGTCTATACATAGTATCTCCTATGAGACTGAGAAATAATTCTGTGGACCGGGAGTCAAGCTTTCTCATCCTTATCTATAGTTCTTTTCATAGCACTACAAATGGTAAGCATTTTGTACCTTCTTGTTGAACTGAACGGAACTGAATGTATTTATCCTTCACTGTGTTTTCCACAGATATGGACAGAATGCCTTCTATTAATACATACCAGACGCAGTCATAGGCTCCGCGGAAACAGCTGTGAACAAAACTACCATTCATCTTTTCATCTACTGGAGGTTAGAGAGACATAAATAAGGTAAACTATATATGTCTGCTGGTGACAATGACTATACAGAAGAATAAAATAAAAATCAGATAGGGCTTCCCTGGTTGCTCAGTGGTAAAGAACTCGCCTGCCAATGCAGGAGACATAAGAGGCACAGGTTTGATCCCTGGGTCAGGAAGATCCCCTGGAGGAGGGCATGGCAACCCACTCCAGTATTCTTGTCTGGAGAATCCCATGGACAGAGGAGCTTGGTGGGATATAGTCCATGGGGTTGCAAAGAGTCAGACATGACTGAAGTGACTTAGTACGCAAGAGACCTGGACAAATAAAATTTTTAGTTTTAGATTGACTGGTTGGGGAAGGCTCAGGTAAGAAAAATTCCTAAGGCAGAATTGGTGATACAAGGACACAATCATTTACAGGGCACTAACTATGTACAAAATTATAATTTTAATAATTATAATAATTATGTAAAATATAAGTACATATAATAATGTACAAAATATAACAGGCACTCACTGTTAAGGACTGAAATCTAAACAAGACATGCTTCATACCCTTGAGGATCCTTAAAGTCTCCTCACCTTCACAGAATAAACGAGGTAAACAAAAATAACTAATACAAGGCAAGAGACAGGAAGTCCTGATAAAGAGATTTCAAATCTCTGATAAGACCAAAGACATTAGGAAAAGCTTCAGGGAGCTGAAAGAAGGGGCAGTTTGTAGAGGTCAGATGGTGGGCGTGGGGATTTGAATAGTAGGACACCCTGAAATGTGAGGACTTCAGGTTAAGTTCCAAGAAAAGCAGCCTTCTAAACCTACCATCATTTCTCCCAGGCCCCCATGCTCTCCAGGTCTGCTGTTATCACACAGCAGGCCAGTGAATGATTAGGTAGTGGCCTAGCTCTGGAGGAGGTGTCATCGTTAGTTTCGGGGTTCACGACCTTTGACTGGGCACTCATCATAGGGAAGCTACTATGCTGGGGGAAAGTCACTGAAGACTCCTGTCTGCCCTGAAGAATATCACAGTCTGGGACTGGGAGAGATGAATAGATGAGTGACTAGCATCCAGTAGCACAGATGCACAGCTGAAGCTGAGCACAGGGCCTGCAGAAATGTGAAAGAGCGGGATCCCCAAGGGCAGCGGAGGTCCAGGAAGGCTTCCCAGGCAGGTGGACCCTTGAGCTCATCTGCATGTGTTTAATTAGAACTGTTTTCTTGATTATAAAACACACATACACTCGTGGAAACTTGGAAAACATAATAAATTAATATAAATATTTTATATAAATTTACTACATAAATAAAATATAAAGAAAAATTAAAATCACCTATAATTCTACCATGCAAAGAGCTTCTATCACTTTTAAGATATTTCCTTCTCGTGATATTTTCCAATCTCTCTCTTCCCCTCCTCATTAAATAGAGGAACAGACACTAAAACTAATAAATGAGAATAAATATACATGTGTTTGTGTTTCCTACTCTTCTAATTTAATATTACAGATGTTCTGTTATCAAAAAATCTATGAAAATGTAAATCTAATGCAAGGTAAATGCAGTATTGGATGGTGTTTATTAAATCATTTCCCTACTACTGGATAGTTAAGTTGTTTCAAAGTTAGTACTTTTGCTATTATAAACAGTAGCAATAAACATATTTGCACATAAATATTTGTTTCATTAACATAAATTCTTAGAAGTGGAATTATTAGGTCAAATAGAATACACACTATTTTAACCAGGCTTGAGTTTTGAAGGGGAAATACAAGTACTAGGAAAAGAAAGGCTACCCTGGTGGCTCAGTCAGTAAAGAATCTGCCTGCAATTCAGGAGATGAGGATTTGATCTCTGGGTCAGGAAGATCCCCTGGAGAAGGGCATCGCAACCCACTCCAGTCTTCTTGCCTGGAGAATCCCACGGACTGAGGAACCTGGCAGCTACAGCCCATACGGTCGCAAAGAGTCAGACAAGACTGAAGCAACGGAGCACGCATGCAGTACAACACGGAAGGGCCATGTTGATACAAGGAATAGTACATGGACATGAAACAACCTGACAACTTTCAGGAACTTCAAGTCATAACTGGGCAAGGCTAAATCAAAGGGGTACATATGATGAGAGAAGGGCGTAGCTGAAGGGAGGTGAAGCTGAAGAGACGGCCAAGGACCAACTCAAAAACACAAATTGTCTCGGGGCTGAGGTACTAGGATTTAACTCTGTCACAGAGCTAGTCACCAGAAACTCTGAAATAGTTTAAGGAAATAATGAACATGCTTGTATTCGTGATTTAGAGATCACGCTTGTGGAAATAATAGATGAGGGGTATGTTGAAAGGGAAAAGACACCTTGGAGACCTGCTTTAATATTCCAGGAGCAAACGAAGAATCCCCTGGAGCAAGGCAACAGTGAGGCACAAAAGGTGTACATACAAAGCATATTAATCTGACAGAATCTGCAAGATTTGGAGACTGATTTCAAAGACAGAGCACTGCTAACAAGAAGACCTGTAGGCGACCTGTCCCATTTGAGAGGGAGAGGGTGGCACGGACTGATGAAGTTCTAGAAGGACCTCGATGTCCCTCTTCCCAAATCCACTGTTCAGGTTCTCTCCAGAACCTTCCCTCTGTAGACATTTATTCAATATTCTTCCTTACTTCTGACAGATATGTCCTCATTACCTTAGAGCTTGGCCTCCAAACTGACCTATACTTGCCCTTATATAGAAGGCCTCAGCAGTCATCAGTGAAGGGAGGTTGAGCCATATGTTGGGATGGGTCACACCAAGGGCGGGAGACAGGTGGTACCTGATGGTATTTAGACAAATCTGCATACCCTAAGGTCATCTTATGGACAGTATAAAAAAGCTTAAAAACTCTTCTATAAAATGTATAGTAGTGACTATAAATGATGCCACTTTTCTTTGCACCCATCTCTGTACTGCTCAGGCTAGAATTCTATCCTCGTGGGAGAAGCATTTCCTGATTCAGAGCTTTTGTTTCCCTTACCTCTTCTCCTGATGTTCCTGCGGTCCTTGGAATCCAGCAGTGTACACCACAAAGGACAGGAAGCCACCCACGATGAAAACATTAACTGGCCACACAATCAACCAACACTGTATTTATCATCCTTGAGACAGACTGTCTCTCAGGATGGGCTGGTCTCCAGAAAAACGTCCCTTACTCAAACACGTATCTTTTCTAATTGGCACTCATGGCAAGGGGACCTAACATGAATCACTGCGTGAGGCAGATTAACTTTGTACAAACAGGATTCAAACCTAAAGAGCTGAATCACAACCTGTCTTTATTCATCCATTTATTTTGACATGTGCTTATGACTTCCTTATATAGGGACAGAATATATATATACACATACTATAAATTTATGAAGTATATATATGGGTGTATCTATATGTACTTCATAAAGAATACATATGTAAGATATTTGTATATATATATATAACTGTCCACCCACCTCAGCTTCAGTTTCCATTAGTATATACTGCCTAAAATTACTTCTAGATTTAATAAGTCCAAAAATGTGACCTTTAAAATTGTACACTGAAAGTCCAAAGAGCCCCGCAAATTCTAACTGTGCAGAGCATCCGAATAAAGGCCTGCTTACAGGGAGAGATGCTATCACAAAGAACAAACAGGAAGGAATGCTTATTCCAACAGGCAAAACCTCACAAATCTCCCAAAAATGTTCTACACGGGAGCAAACTCCAATTAAATATCCCTAACAAAGCTTCTTTTCAATCCAATACTTGGGTCAATGAATCTAAAAAGGTGATAGGTGATTAAAATAGGAAATCATGTCTTAAACGTGTAATTTTAACATAAAATACAGAGATATAAGTTCCTTTCAGTTCAGTTCAGTTCAGTCGCTCAGTCATGTCTGATTCTTTGTGACCCCATGGACCACAGCATGCCAGGCCTCCCTGTCCATCACCAACTCCCGGAGTTTACCCAAACTCATGTCCATTGAGTTGGTGATGCCATCCAACCATCTCATCCTCTGTCATCCCCTTCTCCTCCTGTCTTCAATCTTTCCCAGCATCAGGATCTTTTCAAATGAGACAGCTCTTTGCATCAGGTGGCCAAAGTATTGGAGTTTCAGCTTCAACATCAGTCCTTCCAATGTATATTCAGGACTGATTTCCTTTAGGACTCTCAAGAGTCTTCTCCAACACCACAGTTCAAAAGCATCAATTTTTCGGTGCTCAGCTTTCTTTATAGTCCAACTCTCACATCCATACATGACTACTGGAAAAACTATAGCCTTGACTAGATGGACCTTTGTTGGCAAAGGTTCCTTTACCTATCATTAGAGAAGACCAAGGCTTCTCTCAGCTCTGTTTTATATGAATGGCATATACAGGTTGTTGTCTATGATTTCTAGTTAGTCAGAATTCATCTGCCAAGCAGGAGACCCGGGTTCGATCCCTGGGTCAGGAAGATCCCCTGGAGAAGGAAATGGCAACCCACTCCAGTATTCTTGTCTGGGAAATCCCATGGACAGAGGAGCCTGGCAGGCTACAGTCCTTGGGGTCACAAAACAGTTGGACACAGCTTTGTGACTAAACAACAACAACATTCTTTAAAGTAAAGTAATAAGTTAGGGATACTTTCAAAGCAATCTTCAAGAGCTTACAATTGTTTTCCATTCTTAAACAGTTACCTCACTTGCCTTATTTGACAGAAACATTTTGGAAACTAGCTTTTCCACAGTATTTAATATGGAAAGAAACAACTATCTTTACACAAATGTATTTCACTAATAGGTACAACTGGTATCAACAAGTTTGAGTGCAACCAAAGCTTATTATTGTAAGCACCTAATGACTGTTGTGGACAGAAGCATGTGAGCACCTTGAAGAATAAGCTACCAGCTGGCTGTGATCAGTGAGTCACAAGTATCAGACTGTTTTATCAGAGTGGGAAGGGAATGTATGTGAGCCCAGAAAGGAACTCAGAAAGTGAGTTAGTTAGGAAAGATTTTGTCAGAAACAGAAATGAATTAATAACAAATATGGTTGTCCTATGTGTCTACATCAATTAAATAATGTCACAATTATGCTATATAACAAATACATCAAATTCAATGGAATACAATCAATCATAAGTGTTTCATTCTCATGCATATAGGTCCATAAGCTAGCTCTGATCTCAGCAGGTCAGCATCTCTGCTTCAAACTGTGGGTCAACTGAGCTTGATTCACCACTGCAGATGGAGCTGGGTCTGCTTGACACGCATATGTTCAGGCACCCAGCTACCTGCGGGAGGGCGGGGAGGGGTGGAAGTTCTTCTCATGGCAAAGCCAAAGCACAATTCACCTTTCAAACCTCTCTTCATGTCATGAGTGTTAATATTCCACTGGCTGAAGGGAGAAAGTCACCAAGGAACAGGGAGCAGATTCCACCAACCTTGAGGACAAATCCAGTGAAATGGGAAGTCCAAGATTCCAGAGTGGGAAAATATATTTCTCCCACAGGGACAGAGCAGGGAGTGAATATTTTCAACCATAATCTAATCTACCACATAGACCAAAGTAAAAGGCTTATTTGTGGTCTTGAGTATGTCAAAATTCTGGTTAAAATAAGAGACACAGATACATAGAACAGTCTTATGGACTCTGAGGGAGAAGGTGAGGGTGGGACGTTCTGGGAGAATAGCATTGAAACATGTATATTATCATATGTGAAACAGAACACCATTCCATGTTCGATGCATGAGACAAGGGCTCAGGGCCGGGGCAATGGGATGACCCAGAGGGATGGGATGGGGAGGGAGGTGGGTGGGGGGTCCAGGAGGGGGAACACATGTGAACCCATGGCTGATTCATGTCAATGTATGGCAAAAACTATTACAATATTGTAAAGTAATTGGCCCCCAACTAAAATAAATAAATTTATTTTAAAAAAATTGATTTTTAAAGTCACTTTTAGCTCTATTATTTTATGATGTCACAATGTTGTGACTACTTAGGTAAAAATGCATTGCTAGACTGATTGATAATGTTAATAGAAACAAAAAGAATTCAAGTTCTTGGCACTGTTTTTGTTAAACAGTTTGAGCTAAAGACATTTTAATTCAGGTCCAGTTGTCCATGCAGATTCAAGCACAGAGAACTGCAATTTAGCAGAAAAAAATGTCCCATTATGACAGCCAAGCAGCCTCCTTTTCACATTCAAAACTTGATGTAGTGAGATATCAGTTCAGTTCAGTTGCTCAGTCGTATTTGTCTCTGAGACCCCATGAACCGCAGCACACCAGGCCTCCCTGTCCATCACCAACTGCCGGAGTTTACTCAAACTCATGTCCGTCGAGTCAGTGATGTCATCCAACCATCTCATCCTCAGTTGGCCCCTTATCCTCCTGCCCTCAATCTTTCCCAGCATCAGGGTCTTTTCCAATGAGTCAGCTCTTTGCATCAGGTGGCCAAAGTATTGGAGTTTCAGCTTCAACATCAGTCCTTCCAATGAACACCCAGGACTGATCTCCTTTAGGATGGACTGGTTGGATGTCCTTGCAGTCCAAGGGACTCTCAAGAGTCTTCTCCAACACCACAGTTCAAAAGCATCAATTCTTTGGGTCTCATCTTTCTTTATAGTCCAACTTTCATATCCATACATGACCACTGGAAAAACCATAGCCTTGACTAGATGGACCTTTGTTGGCAAAGTAATGTCTCTGCTTTTTAATATGCTGTCTAGGTTGGTCATAATTTTCCTTCCAAAGAGTAAACGTCTTTTACTTTCATGGCTGCAGTCACCATCTGCAGTGACTTTGGAGCCCAGAAAAATAAAGCCAGCCACTGTTTCCCCATCTATTTGCCATGAAGTGATGGGACCAGATGCCATGATCTTCGTTTTCTGAATGTTGATCTTTAAGCCAGCTTTTTGAGATATCATGTCCTTTCAAAAAATCTTACCCTATATGTACCACATACATATAATATTATAAATATATGATAAACTATGTATACAAGTTTGACTCTAATTTTAAGGGTGAAAATATTCTAAATATGAGATATTTCATTTTATAGCTTAGGAAAGTTGCTGGAAAACTTAAATTATTGAAAATAAAAGATTGAGATTAATAAGCATAAGTGTAAATAAGTCTCAAATTTGGGAATCATTATCATCAAAATGGACACTTATAAGGTACTACTTATTTTTCAAAGTGCAAGTGCTCCTGAAAAGTAATCATTCAATTGGTAGTTAATTTTTTAATGGCTCTATATGTATTTTTTATTTATTTTCTTAATTAACTATTATTAGAGTATAGTTGATTTACAGTGTGTGTTGGTTTCTGCTGGACAGTAAAGTGAATCATTTATACATATATCCACTCTTATTTAGACTATTTTCCCATATAGATCATTACACAGTATTGAGTAGAGTCCCTTTTGCTATACAGTAAGTTATTAGTTACCTGTTTTCTACATAGCAGTATGTATATGTCAGTAAGTTTTTTGTTCGTTTGGTTGGTTGTGCCGTGCAGTGGTTTATGGGATTTCGGCTCCCTGACTAGACCAGGGATGGGACCTGGGACCCCTGCAGTAAGAACACTGAGTCCTAACCACGGGACTGCCGGAAGTGTTAAATCAGTGATAGAGACTCAAGTCTGCCTGCCAAGTGAGGAAGAGCAGTGATTCTGGTACATGGTGAAGGTAAGAATCGAGATGGACTTTAGAAGATAGGTAAGTTTTGGTAAAATTAAGATGACTTAGTCAGATGAAATAGTCCAGAAAGGCTGGGGGAAGGGAGCCATAATTGATGTCTCAGAAAAGAGAACAAGCATGGTATGTTTGCCATCAGTAGAACCAAAGACTGACAGAGGGTCTCTCAGCATTTACAGAGAAATTAGGAGGAATACAGAGACCAGTGGTGGCAGCTTTTGAAATCCAGGCCCTGGAGTTTGGATTTACTACGGTGAGGGGGCGAAATGCTGAAAGCAGCCGAAAGGGAAAAGTTCCTGTAGCAACACGGATGGACAACTAGGAAGAAAGGAAAAAGAGGCTAGTCCTTAATTCAGCTCGAGGTCAGGCGAGGAGGGGCTGGCCGCTGCAGGGCCTCTCAGGGACGGAGGGGGCAGGGGAAGAAGGCTCCTGCTTTTGGTATGATGCCAGGGAAGACTGGAGAGTTAAGGCTTAGGATGCAGGGTTCATCTTGCAGCAGAAGTCCCCTGTTATTGCTGCCACACTGATTTATACTGCATCAAACATCTGATACACATTATTAAAATGCGGAAGTGACCATCATGTATGTGCGCAAATAGATCTTTTTATGAAAAATGTCTCCTAATGCCCATTTACAAAGTCGTCATTCTTTCATGTGGATCTACTGGTTTCCAACAGCTGTGAAAAGCTCTTCATATTAATATTCATAAAAGCACATAACACAGCAAAATAAACATATAGGAAATGCTAGACAAATGTGAGTGCCTACAGAGTCACAGGAAAGGTCAGGAATTCAGTGTTCTATTTTCCTCTGGGTTTATAAAAACGGGTAAAATGAGACTTCTAAGATGATAGCAAGGTCAAAATACTATAGTTTTGCCCCTAAGCTAATAAAGGAAGCACAGAAATACAATGAAATAACATAAGTGTAAAACATTTTTAGAGATTTAAAAGCATATAAAAACCTTTGGCCAAAATGTTTTCTAGAAGATAAGTCCTGTACAATTTAACTATTTAAAAATGCTTTATAACTGGCATATCACATTCACAGAAATGAGATTTGAAAATCAACCAGAAGTAATAAAACAAGTGCTCAAAATTCTGGGACTTTAAATTTAAATCAAAATTTGCAATGTGTAATTGCAATTAACAGCAATATTATTTAATTTTTTAGAAAACACTCTTATCAATAATTCTGAATCAAACATTAGTGACCCTTCAAGTAATCAGATATTTTTAATTGAAGAGCAAATCAATAAAATGTGCAGTATTATTACAAATATAGTTACAAAAAGAAGTTACTTTGTGAAATAATGGGAAAATACACATAAATATTAGATATTATATTTATATGTGTGTGTCTCTGTTGTTCAGTCACTAAGTTGTATCCGGCTCTTGGCAACCTCATGGACTGCAGCACGCCAGGCTTCCTTCCCTTTCCCTCACTATCTCCCAGAGCTTGTTCAAACTCATGTCCATTGAGTCAGTGATGCCCTCCAACCATCCCATCCTCTGTAGCCCTCTTCTCCTCCTGCTTTCAATCTTTCCCAGCAACAGGGTCTTTTCCAATGAGTCAGTTCTTTGAATCAGGTGGCTAAAGTATTGGAGATTCACACACACACACACACACACACACACACACACACACACACACACACACACACTGGTCTCTTCCCCCAGTTCCTGACAGAGAGTTCCTAACATACTTCTAATTTCCTAAGTGTTAACAGCACTAGGAGCATCATTTTGTTCTAATCATTTTGTTCTAATCTTTGATCTTTGACTGGTTCTTGACAAACAGCTCCTAAATCCCCTGGAATTTCCTGATCAATGGTGATGCCTTTTATTCACATTAGGTGACTCTTGGTGAGTTCCTGTATAGCTCCTGTATAGCTTCATTAAGAAAAGACTAAGGAGTGATTAGAAGCTTAAAATGATCAAAACTAAGCTATGATTAGAAGCTTGGAACTTTCCACCCCACCCTCATTCTTTGGGAAGAGGAGACAGACAGGAGACTGAGTTAATGACTGAGCAGGGCCACATGATGAAGCCTCCATGAAACTACCCAAAGAACAGGTTTCAGGAAGCTTCCAGACTGGAACATGTGGAGGTGTTGGGAGAGTGGTGTTCCCAGAGGGGAGATGGAAGTCCAGCACCTCTTCCCACATACCTTGACCTGTGTACTTCTTCCATCTCGCTGTTCATCTGTATCCTTGATTATATAATAAACTAGCAGATGTAAGTGTCCCCCTGACTTATATGAGCTGTTCTAGCAAATTATGAACTCTAGGAGAGGGTGATAGGAACCCAGATTTACAGCTCAGTCCATCAGAAGACGGACTTCCCTTGTGACTCAGCTGGTAAAGAATCAGCTGCAATGCGGGAGACCTGGGTTCGATCCCTGGGTTGAGAAGATCCCCTGGAGAATGGAAAGGCTACCCACTCCAGTATTCTGGCCTGGAGAATTCCACAGACTCTATAGTCCATGGGGTCGCAAAGAGTCGGACATGACTGAGCAACTTTCACTGTCACTTTCTTTCCATCAGAAGACAACCTGAGATGTCCCATTGGTGTCTCAAGTTGAGACAGTCTTGCGAAACTGAATCCTTCCTTCACGGAAAGTGATGCCACCTCCAGGCAGACAATGGCAGAACTGAGCCAAATCGTAGGACACACATTTGGTGTCGCAGAAATTCCTGCTGTGTGGAAAACCCACACATCCAGTGTCAGACATGAAGTGTGGTAGTAATATGAGAGTAAAGGAAATAACAGGAAAGTGTTTTTTTCCAATGTGTGCCTATTTTCTTAAAAAAAAGAAAGAGAAATCTCCCTTAATCATGCTCCACCTTTCCTCTATAATCACATTCTAGATTATGCACGTGAAGGAAACAGTGACAAAACAGCACCAATGAACATGTGAAACTTCAAGAATTGTAGTGCTTGAGAAAGATAACGGGCGCACAAACTGATTAAAGTAATAATGAGAGTCTTAGAAATATTGAGACCTGGTTTTTAATAAGAAAGCTGAGAAATACCATCATAATTTTCATTAAATTTTTGATAACAGCAGACATTACATTACAGGCTATAAAAACCAATGCATTGAGCTATGCACTAAACTTGAAACCTGCTGATAGCAGGCCCCTCATAAAGTCAGTTTATTATACCAGAAATGTTCTAATAAACATAATCGTATTCTACAAATCGAGCAACTTTGCATACTAACTTACATCAGCGAGGAAGAATAATAATGGTTAAAACAAATGAGGGGGTGAGACTATCATTGTTTACTCTCTATAGAATAACAGGGGCCCAGAGACTCAGAGACCTTTGTTGACATGAACTTGATTTTCAGAAATTTATTCTGGCTACAGAACTTTATACTTCTCCCCTAATTTAGCCCTGTAGGACTAAATATAGTCTGTTCTTCCTCCTTCACCAACTTCTAGACCCTGTGACTTTCATTTCATTTTACACAGTGGTTCCATAACAACTTCATTTGCCAGCTTTTAAATTATTTTGATAAAGTGTATGATATTATACAGTTATTACAACTAGGACTGCAGGAAACATTACCAGATCGATATCACCATCTCCCATTAAAAGGCGATTCGGTGTGTCAGTAATTTCCTTTCATTGCACTTCAAATCCTTAAAATACCCAAGATCTTTTATTATGTCCTCTACAATCCCTGCAGGCTTAGAATGTTATAGAATCTGGAGGGGTGGGGAGGATGACAAGGGCAGAGAAGGGGCGAGATGAAGGGGCTGGACTTAATAGGACTGCTACAAAGATGGTAAAGAAGTCATTTTATTTTTTCCCCAAAGCTGAAATGATTTTAAAGGCAGAAGACATAAGTTTCATATAAACAGATTCAGCATCTCAGAATCACATATAAATAAAAGAGATGAATGGTAGGTGGTTTATAATTTGCGAAAACATATAACTGGTACATCAGACTCATGATTTCCAAATACTATTTTAGGATGACATTTGGTTTACTTAAATAAAACAGAGGATCAATTTATAGAAAACTATGATATAAGTAGGAGGATAGGGTACCCATCAGTGACATTTCATTAGAAGGTGATACTTGAAAACCTGACTTGGGAAACCACTCATACTGTTAACCTCTGCTTTCAGAAGTGTGTTTTAATTATTCAGTGCTAAGAAGCATCTTTTCCTTCGTTAATGCTCGTTCAGAAAAGGAAAGCACAGTCTCAGGAGTTGAAAGTTCTCCATCATCCAGCCAAAGCAAAACACAGTTTCCCCAGCCTTGGCTTGTAGGGTGTGCCACTGTTTCCAGATGCTCCCACTGTTGTAAGACAAGCTGATGGAGAACACTTGGTTTCCTTTTTGTTTGCCTTCATAACTTACTGAAATAAAGCATCTACCAGTGTCAGATCAAAGAATGCAAAATGATTCCGTATCAATATAAATAAGACTATCTTCTGCAAAAAAGAAGTAGACCTCAGAGTCCATGCGGTAGGCATCTCCCAGTTTCCCTGCTCAAAAATACAACAAGGTGCAGGGTCAGATCCCCATCGGAAGCTGGACAGCAGGTTTGCAGATTTTGAGTGTATTGGGCTCAACAGATCTTACTTCTGCAACAGGTCTAGCAGGCTTCCTTGGCAATCTATTCTTTAACAAGGCTGTCCAAGGTCACGGACAACAAGAAGGACACCTGAGGGTTACCCTTCCTTAACTTCAGTCATTCGGGGCACGTTTTCCCCAGCTGCCCCATCCCCACACCACCCGAGCTCCTCAAATGGCCCCTCTTCCACGAAACCTTCCCTCTTCATCTCCCTACACGCATTCTTCCGCCAACCTACATGGGCTCTCCCCTTTCAAACACCCACTGCATTTTTCTCCCTTCTTTCTTCTGGCCTAAAACACATTACACCCTTTATGTTGATTATTTTCAAATTTATTAAGAGCTCCCTGAGCACACGATCCATCTCTTTTTCATCTTCCCAACCACTGTCACCATCCATCCTCAGTAACTCACATAATATCACACATTTATGAGCAACACAGAGAGTAGTCTAATTGTGCCATGGGAATACAAAGCTTATCCTGGAACAGAGAAACCTTAGCCAGAAAGTTGGCAGAGAACACTCAGCCTTACTTGCTAGATTTCTACCCTGCTTGGTCATCTGTAACCAGGCGGGACTTGCAAAGATGCAGAGGACAGTGAAATATAGTTCAGTTCAGTTCAGTCGTTCAGTCGTGTCTGACTCTTTGCGACCCCATGAATTGCAGCACGCCAGGCCTCCCTGTCCATCACCAACTCCCGGAGTTTACCCAAACCCATGTCCATCAAGTCGGTGATGCCATCCAACCATCTCATCTTCTGTCGTCCCCTTCTCCTCCTGCCCCCAATCCTACCCAGCATTAGGGTCTTTTCTGATGAGTCAACTCTTCGCATGAGGTGGCCAAAGTATTGGAGTTTCAGCTTCAACATCAGTCCTTCCAATGAACATCCAGGACTGATCTCCTTTAGGATGGACTGGTTGGATCTCCTTGCAGTCCAAGGGACTCTCAAGAGTCTTCTCCAACACCACAGTTCAAAAGCATCAATTCTTCGGCACTCAACTTTCTTCACCGTCCAACTCTCACAACCATACATGACCACTGGAAAAAACATAGCCTTGACTAGATGGACTTTTGTTGGCAAAGTAATGTCTCTGCTTTTAAATATGCTATCTAGGTTGGCCATAACCTTCCTTCCAAGGAGTAAGCGTCTTTTAATTTCATGGCTGCAGTTACCATCAGCGGTGATTTTGGAGCCCCCAAAAATAAAGTCTGACACTGTTTCCACTGTTTCCCCATCTATTTGCCATGAAGTAATGGGACCAGATGCCATGATCCTAGTTTTCTGAACGTTGAGCTTTAAGCCAACTTTTTCACTCTCCTCTTTCACCTTCATCAAGAGGCTCTTTAATTCTTCTTCACTTTCTGCCATAAGGGTGGTATCATCTGCATATCTGAGGTTATTGATATTTCTCCCGGCAATCTTGATTCCAGCTTGTGTTTCTTCCAGCCCAGCGTTTCTCACTATGTACTCTGCATATAAGTTAAATAAGCAGGGTGACAATATACAGCCTTGACGGACTCCTTTTCCTATTTGGAACCAGTCTGTTGTTCCATGTCCAGTTCTAACTGTTGCTTCCTGACCTGCATACAGGTTTCTCAAGAGACAGGTCAGATGGTCTGGTATTCCCATCTCTTTCAGAATTTTCCACAGTTTATTGTGATCCACACAGTCAAAGGCTTTGGCATAGTCAATAAAGCAGAAATAGATGTTTTTCTGGAACTCTCTTGCTTTTTCGATGATCCAGTGGATGCTGGCAATTTGATCTCTGGTTCCTCTGCCTTTTCTAAAACCAGCTTGAACATCTGGAAGTTCACGGTTCACGTATGGCTGAAGCCTGGTTTGGAGAATTTTGAGCATTACTTTACTAGCATGTGAGATGAGTGCAATTGTGTGGTAGTTTCAGCATTCTTTGGCATTGCCTTTCTTTGGGATTGGAATGAAAACTGACCTTTTCCAGTCCTCTGGCCACTGCTGAGTTTTCCAGATTTGCTGGTATATCGAGTGCAGCACTTTCACAGCATCATCTTTCAGGATTTGAAATAGCTCAACTTGAATTCCATCACCTCCACTAGCTTTCTTTGTAGTGATGCTTTCTAAGGCTCACTTGACTTCACATTCCAGGATGTCTGGCTCTAGGTGAGTGATCATACCATCGTGAATATCCGGGTCGTGAAGATCTTTTTTGTACAGTTCTTCTGTGTATTCTTGCCACCTCTTCTTAATATCTTCTGCTTCTGTTAAGTTCATACTATTTCTGTCCTTTATTGAGCCCATCTTTGCATGAAATATTCCCTTGGTATCTCTAATTTTCTTGAAGAGATCTCTAGTCTTTCCCATTCTGTTGTTTTCCTCTATTTCTTTGCACTGATCGCTGAGGAAGGCTTTCTTATCTCTCCTTGCTATTCTTTGGAACTCTGCATTCAAACGGGAATATCTTTCATTTTCTCCTTGGCTTTTCGCTTCTCTTCTTTTCCCAGCTATTTGTAAGGCCTCCTCAGATGGCCATTTTGCTTTTTTGCATTTCTTTTCCATGGGGATGGTCTTGATCCCTGTCTCCTGTACAATGTCACGAACCTCTGTCCATAGTTCATCAGGCATTCTGTCTATCAGATCTAGTCCCTTAAATCTATTTGTCACTTCTACTGTATAATCATAAGGGATTTGATTTAGGTCATACCTGAATGGACTAGTGGCTTTTCCCTACTTTCTTCAATTTAAGTCTGAATTTGGTAATAAGGAGTTCATGGTCCGAGCCACAGTCAGCTCCCGGTATTGTTTTTGCTGACTGTATATAGCTTCTCCATCATTGGCTGCAAAGAATATAATCAATCTGATTTCAGTATTCTCCTCCTCAGTATCCCCTCTGTCACCTTTCTGTGGCTTCCCTGTTCCTTCCCATTATCACCTCTACATCTGATGGGAGCAGGAATTCACAGCAACATCAATGAAAGAGCTCTCTTTGATGAATAAGCCAGGGATTTTCCCTTCTGCAACCCCAGAGCAGTGAGCTGAAGGATGATTACTGCTTCAGAGAAGGGATCTAAATTCTCACACAACTTCATGATGAAAAAGATGCTATCTTGAGGCAAGCCACGCCCAATCCAGGAGAGAAGGGAGAGAAGTCAGTATAGTCTGATTCTAAAAGTTGTCTAACACACAGGTCAAAAAAGGGGGCAATGGTTTTACAACATAAAATAAATCCATTTCCAAAATGGGTATAAGAAGAAGACAGAAAAAGGGAAGCTACATTAAAAAGAATAGGCTCTGACAGGGTAATGTCTTTAGATGAATGTGGCAAATCTAACTTAGTCCAACATATCAAAGGGAATTGTTACCTCTCTTTTTAAAACATAAATGAAAAGAGCTACAGAAACCAAGAGGCAAATATAATCGAGCAGTCTTTAGTGAGCTGCTACTATGTACCAAGAAGCAGCACTATGTACTGTACTATGTACTGTTCCGAATAGTGATGGAAGAGCAGGGAACCCGACAGGCACCCAAAGACAAGAAGTTCCTATGGTGGATGACAGAGCAGAACATATAAACACACATTTCAGTATTAAAATGTGCTGTGAAGAAGATGAAATAGGTTCATTTGAAGAGAGAGTGTTGAAGAGGAATTATTTCAGCTAGGACAGTCAGGCATGTGTGCTTGGAGGGAGTGAGTCAAGATATAAATGATAGAAAGCAGAAGAGAGATGACCCGGAGGAAAAGGAAGCAGACGGGGCAGTGGAAACAAAGGGGATGGAGCAGGACATCTATGACACAGAGAGAAGGCCAGCACGGTGTGACACCCAGAGACACATAGTGGAGGGAGGGGAGGTCAGAAAGGACAGGGGTCAGGTCACAAGGAGCCTTGGGTCTGCAGTAAGGAGTCTAAATTTTATACGCTATCAGTGGAAGCCACTGAGAGGCTTTAAGCAAGACAGGGATGTGCCTGATAGCCCTCTGGTTCAGTGTGGAGGATGAATTTTAAAAGTAGGAGACTGGATGGGAGCTGCTGCAGCGGTCCAGGGATGAGATGCCAATCATCAGAACAAGGGCTGTAACAATGGAAATGGTGAGAAGTGGTCAGGTTCAGGATGGGAACAAATGGGAAGTAAAACAGATAGGATTTGATAATGATATGGATGGGGGAAATGAGGTTAAGAGAAGAATTGAGGGTGACTCCTAGGTTTTTAGCTGAAAAAAAATGGGTGGATGATGGTGCCATACATGGAGGTTGAAAAGGCTAGGGTAAAATCAGGGATTGGAGAACATGAGTTCTCTTTAGCTACATATGTACACAAAGTCCTTCAGACATCCACATGAGAGTCTCGATATGTAAATTTAAATGTAATTAATCTACAGATGGTATTAAAACCAGTGGACTAAATGATATCACTAGAGGTAAAGAAGGAGAATGTAGATGAAGAGAGAAGAGGGTCCAAGTTCAAGACCCAAACACTCTCAATATTTAGTGGTTGGTAGGTGGTCAATGGGCTTCCCTGATGACTCAGCAGGTAAAGAACCCACCTGCCAATATAGGAGACATAAGAGACATGGGTTCCATCCCTGGGTCAGGAAGAACCCCTGGAGGAGGAAATGACAACACGCTCCAGTCTTCTTGCCTGAAAAAAATCCCATGGACAGAGGAGCCTGGTGGGCTACAGTGCAGTGGGTCACAATGAGTTAGATATGACTGAACAACTAAGCACAGCACACAGGAGGTCAATAAAGGAGACCAAGAATGAATGGCCAGTAAGATGGAAGGGTAATGTTCCATATTACCAGGACAGGGTAATATTACTGAAGACCAAAAATGAAGATGTTTCAAGGCAAAGGAAGTAGTCATCTATACCAAAAGCTGCTGAGAAATCTTGCCACCTCTGGCAGCTTAGAATCTTAAAATACATATCAACCAGACGTCATCAATCAGCTGGAGAGAAGGAGCCTTAATGGAGAGGAGAGTGGCCACAGCCAAAATAGTAAGGGAACATCTTTATTCTTCAGATGGCTTCATCATCAATTATTTCTAAAGTGTCCAAACTAATAACTTAATGCACGTTACAAAGTGAGCTGCAACAGACATCAAGATAATGAATTACTGGGGAGCACTAGAGGATGTCAGGTAGAACACTTCCCAAAGCCCAACTTTCCAAATTCCCAAAGCTGACAAATGGGAAGGGGAAGTGGGTCATAGTGGGCAGACTGATGTCGAGAGAACAGCATTCTTGGTTTGATTCTGCAAATCATCTTACCTGTTTCTACGAGAGTGATACTCAGCATTAAGTACCCTCTATGCACATATGGATAAGGAAGAAGCTAGGTAAATATTTCACTGCCTGAGAGCACTCGGTACCCTGCATACGCACACTATTAGCATATTATCCTTTCTTTTGACATCATTTCTAACAAGAGATAGTTTCCATCTTACGACTTCAAGCCATAGGCTCTTTCAACAAATAAACTTAGGGTTTCCCAAGTGGCATTAGTGGTATGGAACCCACCTGCCAATGCAGGAGACATAACAGGAGAGGGTTCGACCCCTGGGTGGGGAAGATTCCCTGGAGGAGGGCCCGGCAACCCACTCCAGTATTCTTGCCTGGAGAATCCCAAGGACAGAGGAGCCTGGCGGGCTATAGTCCATAGGGTTGCAAAGAGTCGGACACAATGGGAGCAATATAGCATGCACGCACAATTAACTTAAAGATGAACTGAAGAAAGTTCTGTTTGTTCAATTTATATGACCCGGTATGACCCAGATTTATTTTTTCATGGGATGTGGATAAAAACAGGAAAATGAAAATAAACCAGTAGAACAATATCCATTCTCATGTAAAATACCTTGTGGAAAAACCCAGTGGGAATCTCACCCAGTACACACTTGCCTACAGATCTAACACACACACAAGTGATCTGAATTCAGGGTACTTCTGAGTGGTCGACCGGCTAAATGGCCAGGCAGAAGAGTATTTTTAGTTCATTAAGACCACACATCTCTCAGCTCCTGCGGCCTTTCTGGAATCTGTCAACATTGTGAGTCATATCATAACTATAAGGAAATGTTTTAAACTTAACTTTTGACCTTCAGTCTAATGAATCCTCTAATTCTACCAGTTCAAACTGTTGAATAATTCAACAAACAATGTTCTGACCCAAAGCAATTCAAGATATGGTGATATTTTTGCTCTGAGATGAAAAGGAGAAAAGAGCTGATTCTGCATTCCATTCCAGCTCATCGTGTTAAAAACACCTGAATACATCCATTTTTTAATTTCTCCTATGCCAAGGAAAAGGCTGAAGTGGAATGAAATGAAAAAAATAATGGTTTCAAACCAGAATCTCTTTACTGTAACCAAAATCTCCCTTGAAAATGTCTCTTTTTCTTCCCCCTTCCTTAAAAGGAAGAAAATTGTAAGTTGGAGCACTGCTTACCAAGGGGTATATTTTGTGCATGTTTTCTAAATGCCAGAAGTTTTCTGAAGCCAAGGGTAACTTATATTTTAGTCAATTCTGTATGAATGCCTGGGGAAATATGTAAAACATTAATCAGGCTAACTACAATTGCATGCTTATCATCTGAATGGAAAAGAAATATATACACAAGGGCAACCAGAGATTAAAATTAAGTTAGTGAAGCATCTGAAAGCTCAATTAGGTTTTATCCAAAAAAAAAAAAAAACAAGCTTAAAAAAAGAGAAGGAGAATTGTGAAATTATAGTCTTGAGGAAAATTATTTTCATTTTTGAAAAATTAAGAAAAGGAATTCTATGTTAATCTTTTTTACAACTGACATATATGTTCAAATTTTTCCAAGTTAAGTAATATATAATACATTGGAAAGATTACCATTTAGGGGAGTATGATACCTGGGTTCTAGTCCATTCTTCTTATCACTAACTAGCTGAATAGCCTTAACTTGGGGGTCTTCATGGAAGGAACACCAGCACTGACACTAGACAGATCTAAATTTAAAATTCATCTCTGCCTTGTGTTGTGTTTCTCTAGACCAGCTCCTTAACCTCTTGGAGTACCAGTTTCCCAGTATGTGAAATGGGGATAATAGTTATCACACAAAGCAAAAGTTAAAATAGTTACTGATCTAAAATAATTAGCACAAAGCTGGTACCAGAAATTATTCTCCTTCCCTTTTCTTGTTTTAACTATTCCTTTTTTAATTAATGAGGGACTTAGAGCAAATAACTCAATTTCCTTTATACTCTAAAAGCCTATGTTAGTAATACACACTGAAGAAGAGCTTCAATTTCCAATTATTTAAGGACCTCATGAGGAAGTGCTATTTCATTTAATCTAAAGAACTAGCTCCCCAAATCCTAACAAATAAGTGTTTATGTATGTCATTATGCAAAGGAAGTACCCTTACACAGCCCCATAAAAAGATTTTCACAGACTCGATTACTTAAGAATTTAAGGGCATGTTCATTATGTTGAAGAATGTGGTGCTAGTGATAAAGAACCCACCTTCCAATGCCAAGATGTAAGAGATGCCAGCTCGATCCCCGGGTCTGGAAGACCCCTGCAGGACAGCATGACAACCCACTCCAGTATTCTTGCCTGGAGGACACAGCCTGGTGGACTACGGTCCACAGGGTCACAAAGAGTGGGAGAGGACTGAAGCAACTCAGCACACATGCATGTTCCCTCTAGGCCTACTTTCTGGAAAGTCTTTATCATATATAGATGCTGAATTTTATCAGAAGCCTTTTCTGCATCTATTAAGATGATCATATATTTTTTCCCTCAATTTGTTCATGTGGTGTATCACACTGATTGATTTGTGGATACTGAATGATCTTTGCATCCCTGGGATAAATCCCACTTGATTACGGTGTATGATTCTTTTAATGTACTGTTGGATTCAATTCCCCTGGACAATAGGAGGTTAAGGGCACCTTTGTTGCTGCTGCTGTTGCTGCTGCTGCTGCTGCTGCTGCTAAGTCGCTTCAGTCGTGTCCGACTCTGTGTGACCCCATAGACGGCAGCTCACCAGGCTCCGCCGTCCCTGAGATTCTCCAGGCAAGAACACTGGAGTGGGTTGCCATTGCCTTCTACAATGCATAAAAGTGAAAAGTGAAAGTGAAGTCGCTCAGTCGTGTCCGACTCTTCGCGACCCCATGGACTGCAGCCTACCAGGCTCCTCCATCCATGGGATTTTCCAGGCAAGAGTACTGGAGTGGGGTGCTATTGCCTTCTCTGAAGGGCACCTCTTCACAGTCCCAAATCCACTTATATTCAGCCCTCCATATCCCTGGTTCTGTGTTGGTGGATTCAGTGATCCATGGAGCATGTAGTATTGTAGTATTTACTACTGAAAAAAAATCCACATATAAGTGGACCCTCAAGGTTCAAACTGGTATTGTTCAAGAGTCAATTGTATCCCCAAATAAATAAGGGTAACAAGTAGCTTCTGTCGAGAACTGTCAGAATTAAACTTTGCTTTTTTTACTCCCCTTTAACATACAGCCACTCAGTTAGAGGATAAAAAAAATGGACAGGATGTGAATAGTCTAATTGGTAGATGTATTTAGGGGGTTCATTTACCATCATGGGCTTCCCGGGTGGCTCAGCAGCAAAGAATCTGCCTGCAATGCAGGAGACATGGCAGGAGATGCGGATTAGATCCCAGGGTTGGGAAGATGCCCTGGAGGAGGAAATGGCAACCCACTCCAGTACTCTTGCCTGGAAAATTCCATGGACAGAAAAGCCTGGAAGGCTACAGTCCATAGGATCAGAAAGACTCAGACACAACTGAGCGACTGAACACACACACACACACACACACACACACACACACACACACACACACACACACACACACACACACACACACACACACTTACCATCACGTGACATCACTGCTTTTTTCCATACTTCCAAAACCCTTCAGTTGTTCCTTCCTAAAAGCAATTGCTCCCAAGTATCACTTCCGGCCCAAGGCCCTTCCCCAACTCCTATGCACTTCAGGCTGGAAGGGGACCTCTAGCTTCTATGCTCTTCTTCCCCTAACCCCAGCAAAACATATCTATCACATTATTTTTATACATAAGGTTAACTAATCAGAATGGATTAACTAATTAGATTTCTGGTAAGAGGTTTCAGCATTCATTTAGAAATTCTTTACAAACTTAAATGAATAACCTCTAATGAGCAATCTCTACACTGTGTTCATCTTTGAGAAGTGGTAGTGTTGTTGTTCAGTCATGTCCAACTCTTTGCAACCCCAATGGACTGTAGCGCGCCAGGCCTCCCTGTCCCTCACTATCTACCAGAGTTTGGCTAAGCTCATGTCCATGGAGTCGGTGGACATGATGGTTGATGCTATCCAACCATTTCATCCTCTGCCACTTTCTTCTCCTCCCGCCTTCAATCTTTCCCAGTATCAGGGTCTTTTCCAATGAGTCAGCTCTTCGCATCAGGTGGCCAAAGTACTAGAGCTTCAGCTCCAGCATCAGTCCTTCCAATGAGTACTCAGGTTTGATTTCCTTTAGGATTGACTGGTTGAGGAGTGTAGGTACATATAAAAAAATTGTTTTCTGCCCCATTGCTTCTGTCCTGAATAACAAGTAATACGATGAACTCACAAAGGCTGAGTAGGCTTCTTTTGCAGTAAATGTTTTCAATAAATGGGGTGGTACAAAGCATCAGCGTGGCGTGCGTTTCGGGAGCTCTGGCTGGTGACAAGCAGGATGCTGTCAGGCGGACACCCTTTCAATGCCTTTCCACACCAGAGTGGAGCAGTGGCCAACTCCAAGGTTCTTCTAGAAGTTTTCTATCAGCCCAGGGGAGCACTCAGACACATGCTAATGGACCATTTGCTTATGAATATTACTCTGTGGGTGACATGCTAGAATTAACTAAGAATCTTGGGGCATGAGTCACAGAGTATGAAAATTATCAGATGAAATCAGGAAAAGGCACTCAAAAAGCATACCCAAATTTTCAGACGGTGTTTCCATAACATTTTGGGCAAATAGTTACCCTACAAAAAGAAGACACACTCTCTCTGCAAAACAGAACTGCAGATGAGCTGAGTTTCTGCGAACAATTCCTGCTACCCCTCAGCAGAAGGCCTTCAACCAGAGGGTAGACAATAAGGGTGTTCAGTCACAACCCCCTAGACAGAGCAGGCTGAGGTTGTCAGAGTGGAAAGGGACATGCATCTCTCCAAGGCAAAATGTTGTACTAAATTCCCTAAAGTAAAATATACCCACTAGAGTCAATAAAGGAGTGAAAGCACCCAAGATTACACTTAATTTTCTAACCCAGACAGTGATAAAAGCTGAAACGTACCTATCAACTGAGGCCACACAGCTCAATATGCCTCCCTAATGACATTTTATCAAGGAGGATTTGTATGTATCAAACACGGAAATAAATAGCATTTTGGTTCTGAAGACACTCCTTTAGCTCCTGCCCTTACTAAAGAGAAAATACAGTTTCAAGGATCT
This sequence comes from Giraffa tippelskirchi, assembly GCF_054371585.1. Taxonomy (NCBI): domain Eukaryota; kingdom Metazoa; phylum Chordata; class Mammalia; order Artiodactyla; family Giraffidae; genus Giraffa; species Giraffa tippelskirchi. The sequence goes on along the minus strand of NC_137284.1, from coordinate 44,511,296 downwards.
TTGAGCATAATTTTTCACTGTTAGGCCAGCTTCTCAAACTAGAGAATGAAATGAACAGCATGAATTGCTCAGAGAGCTATGTTGATGAATTTTGAAAAGAAATGTAGCTTATTTATTATCCCCTTTCTCTTAATGAAAAACTAGTCAGTATTTCTCTAAAAGCAGCATTTAGAACCTGAGATAAATCTCCTTCTAAGTTAATGACTGGGAGGAAAATATTACAAATCATGCCTTATGTTTAATAGTAAAAATAGTTATTGAAACCATAACTTCAGTTGGGACAAATATTCAAGATAATCTCCAAAAACGGGAAGAAATGAGGGAAGGAAAGGGGAAGGGAGAAAGAAGAAGGGGAAAGAAGCCTGGAGTCTCCTGCTCTGCCCCCTGAGCCATCCTCCAGGAAGTCTTTCCAGCGCCAGAGGCCTTGGGGTTCCCCTTGCCTGCTCAGGGAACGCTGAGTACCATGTTGTCTCTTCTGTCTACCCATCAGGCTTACTCCTAAGACCGGGGATTTATGAAGACAGAAAGACAGGTCTGCCCCCAGGAACCACGCTGTCCACAGCTCCCATCACAGTGCCTGGCACTCAGTCCTCACCGGAGGATGGAGAGAGAAGGTGAAGAAAAGACAACAGAGGGGCTGCAGGGAGAGGGCCCAGGAAAGCATCGGGCAGCAGAGCTGTACTTCTTAGAATTTCCTAAGCAGTGTTTGGGCTTCCCAGGTGGCACAGTGGCATAGCATCTTCCTGCTAATGCAGGAGACACGGGTTCGAGCCCTGTGTCGGGAAGATCCCCTGGAGAAGGGAACAGCTGCCTACTCCAGTATTCTTGTCTGGGAAATCCCTTGGACAGAGGAACCTGGTGGGCTACAGTCCATGGGGTCACAAAGAGTCGGGCACAACCGAGCACACAGTCACACAAGCAATACTTATTGTTAGCCAAGCGGAGTAGAAGCCAGCGCGCGTGCTGTTTTTTGTATAAACATAGGGTTTCAGCATTAAATGGCTCAAAAATTGCTGAACCATCTACAGCTATTTGATTCTTTAGTAGTCCCCTTAATTCATACTGTGGGTCCCAAAGAAGGAATCCCAAGAGAAAAAGCCCCAAGGAATCTGGGGGTAATTCCCAGATACTTGGCTTAGTAACTGTTTTCTTTCTCCTCTCTTCCACTTTTCTTTTCTTTCCTGAATGCAAAGAATCTCCCCTCTACATACACACAATATTCACAGAATGAAGTCCTTACCATCTATTAAGGGGGGTCTGGGGTATCTCTGATTTTGAATCCTCTTTACCCAAGGAGATTCAGATTTCAAACCCAAGTTGAAACAAATACATGCTAATCTTTGAATGAGAACAGTGAGGAAAAATGTCTAATCTCCTATCATAACTGTCCTTAAGAGGAGTTGTCAGCACAGCTGAGTGACATCCAAGCTGAGTTCCAGGACCTCCACTAGGAGATGAGAGCGAAAAAGAGAAATAATTGTGTAACTCTGAAGAAATATGCCTAATGTCTTTCTCGCTTCTTTGTAATATGAAGTTAGAAAAGATAAACATGAACTGTGAACTTAAGCAGTATTTAAGTTTTGTGTGTTTATATTCTAAAATGGACAAAATGAAAACATATCCATTGTCATAGTAACCTGGATCCCCCACAGTACGTATATGGTATGTGACAGCGGTCATCCTGAATTACTGGTTAAGCTCCCTCTAAATGCATTGTGTGTTCTACAGGACAAGGGGCACAGATGACTTTAACGTCTTTGAACAACCCAAGTTTGGTGTCTGCAACTTAACCATTTCAATACACATTTCATTTACATTACAGATAATTAACTTCAGGCTCGGTTCTTTAGATGTGGAAATCAATGCAATAAGACTCACTATCCTGAAATGGGTATCAGAAGAAAACAAGGCTCAAAATTCAAGCTCCAAGTCATTCCAATTCAAATATGAAATAAATATTTAGTATTAGCATTAGGATAACATCCCTTGGGGGTTTCCCAGGTGGCGCAATGGCAAAGAATCTGCCTGCCATTGCAAGACACAAAAGACGCAGGTTCGATTCCTGGGTCCAAAAGATCCTCTAGAGAAGGAAATGGCAACCCACTCCAGTATTCTTCCCTGGAAATTTCCATGGACAGAGCAACTTGGCAGGCTACAGTCCAGGAGGTCACAAAGAGTCAGACAGGTCTATAGTTAAATCAGCCAAGATCAACAAAATGACACCTTAGAATACACAAGGTAGAAGAGGGAAAATGGTGAAATTGAAAAGAGACCGTGGGCTTGGCAGTGCTTGGTCTGTAGCCCAAAGGTAACTATGGCCCTAAAGTACTTAACTACCCTGCAGCCATGTTTCTCAGTGGAAGTAATAATACTTACCTCATTGCTCTTCTCTGAGCACAGTCTCTCTAGCACAAAACCTAGAAACACAGTGGTTGTTCAGGATATGTCAGTATTCTTTCCTCCTAAGAGATAATACCAACTGTAGTTCCTTGCTCTTGGGTGCCTTAGAAAAGTAAGTCAAGCTGAAAAAGAGAGTCAGAAGATTAAAAGAAATACAAAGTAGGATATGCCAAATGCTAATAGATGATAAATTGGGGGAATATTTCATCATTTGTTCATGGGAAATCATTTAGAATTAATATTATAACACGCAGATATACTTATATTTAAATGCCACACTTGTCATCTTACACTTTATTATAAATGGAATTTTACCTAACACATCCAATCTTCACATTTTGTGCAGACATGAGAAAGGAAATTTGAGACAGAGGATAAACAGTGTTTTGCAAACCATTAAAATTTTTATAAAGCAGTGTTATGCTTATTACTCCAACAGACTTGATAATATGAAATCTTTCTCAAGAAATCGATTTTATATTTACAATTGTCTAATATGACCAACTTAGACAGCATATTAAAAAGCAGAGACATTACTTTGCCAACAAAGGTCCATCTAGTCAAGGCTGTGGTTTTTCCAGTAGTCATGTGTAGATGTGAGAGTTGGACTATAAAGAAAGCTGAGCACTGAAGAATTGATGCTTTTGAACTGTGGTGTTGGAGAAGACTTTTGAGAGTCCCTTGGACTGCAAGGAGATCCAACCAGTCTATCCTAAAGGAAATCAGTCCTGAATATTCATTGGAAGGACTGATGCTGAAGCTGAAACTCCAATACTTTGGCCACCTGATGCAGAGAGCTGACTCATTTGAAAAGACCCGGATGCTGGGAAAGATTGAAGGCAGGAGAAGAAGGGGACGACAGAGGATGAGATGGTTGGATGGCATCACCGACTTGATGGACATGAGTTTGAGTAAACTCCTGGAGTTGGCGATGGACAGGGAGGCCTGGCATGCTGTGGTTGATGGGGTCACAAGGAGTCAGACACAACTGAGCGACTGAACTGAACTGAACTGAATGTACATAATGTTAACACTGTATATATAGTGAACCTGTTGACTCAGAAAGTAAAGAATCTGTTTGCAATGCAGAAGACTGAGGTTCAATCACTGCGTCAAGAAGATCCCCCAGAGAAGGGAATGGCTACCCACTCCAGTATTCTTGCCTAGAGAATTCCATGGACAGTGGAGCCTGGAGGGCTACAGTCCATGGGGTCGCAAAATAGTCAGACATGACTGAGCAGCTAACACTTTTATATATATATATATATATATATATATATATATATATATATATATATATAAAATACATATATACGAATATATGTGTGTATATATATATGTACATATATATATACACATATGTATATATATTTCCAGACTGTGATCTGACACAAAAACCCTGAAGAAAACTAGGTTAAAAAATTGAAAAAGAAAATGATGGACAGAACCTCAAGAAGTGCAGAGTGCACCAAGGGTCAGGGGGTTCCATGGAGATGCCGCACAGCACACAAACCATTACCTCTCCAGCACCGTACTTAAAACACTGCGAACAGAGCCACCAAAAATCCCCAGGTAGATGTGACCAGTATTCCATTTATTCGAAGAAACAACATGGGCTATAGCAACCAGCTACAGAGTGAACCGGAATTAAAAAGGGAAAGAAGATAAAAGATAATGCTGTAGGGGTACTGCAGGCCCAAACAGGCGCACCTGCATTTCAGAAGCTACTTTGACCAGAATGAGTCTCAATTTCTCTGCGCTTCTACTATCCTGTTCTTTGCAGGACAGAACTGACAAGCATCCTTCAGAAGCATTTATGATTATTTGCTTTGGGACCAGGCGTTATAGATTTGGAAACATGGTCACTGCCACCTCACCCCTTCTTCTGGGAATGTTTCCTAACCCTGGTGTTATTTCAGTCCAATGTGGCATCTTCTAACTTCCTCAGGAGGGATATGGATAAACTCCCAAATAATTATCAAAGTAAAACTTGATTCAGTTCTTCCATTAAATTATTTGAAATATATCATGCTCTGCCCATTCATAACGGACTAGCAAAAATCCCAATGGATGGGGAAATAGATTTAATTTCCTGAGATGGTGAATGTGTCATTAAAAGGCCTACCAGGCCACGGAAGCCTTCAAAGTCTCTCCTAATAGTTCAGGGATTGGACTCTCCAAATTCTGAGCTAAGGTTTCCTCAGTTGATGGAAAGAGCTTAATACATCAAGTGACTCCTCAGAATTCAGTAAAAGTGGGTATATATTTGCTCTTTCTATCCAATCTTCAAAAGAGTCACTAAAACTACTTCTTGACATCTATTCACAAGAACATATAGGAGAAGGAAAGACAAAGAATTCTGAAAAATATTAAAACCATCCACAAGCAGTTATTACCAATTGAAGGCAACTAAAAAGGGCTCCTTCTATTTTGTGATTGCTCAAGAATGGAATTTCCAATTAAATGCTCCTTCTCTGGACATTCTTATCATAATTCTGTCATCTCAGATGCTTCTGGTAAGCAAAAGCCACATCTAATATGGTAGCCTTTGTGCAACTTTCTTTAAGTCACGTGGAAGCAAAATAATGTCTATTTACCCTTCTAAACACTAATGCATTTTTTTAATGTAAAGAAAAAGGCAAATATATAATAAAGGGAAGCAATATAGGCTTAAGAAAATCTGGAATTCAGGGGAAAGAGGGTAATGTAATTTAATTGGAAAATTAATTAGAAGGCATTAATTTGGAGAATCCTGAATGAAAGGAATGGTTAAAATGCCTTGGCATCCAGCCAGCATGAGTAGGTCAAAGAACCAGGGCTTTGGAGATTCAAAATATACTGCCCTTAACTCTTAGTTGTGGCACTATTCTGCTTTTAGAAAGAAATCTTTTGACAAATGCAGTACCAATATATAAGATATGTAGCCACCAAGGAGTCGGAATAATACAAAGGTTTGGAAGTTACAAAACCTCTAGATTGAATGCTGTAACTGAACTGGGTTCAGCTGGTGACTGCAATTTTGCTGTTCTATTCTGAGCTGGGCTAAAATGCCCATAAATAAGAAAATAGCCAAATCAAAAACAAAGACAGAGCAAATTAATGCTCAGTTCTTATAATTCCTCACCTTAAAGCACAATTCTCAACCCTTGTGAGTATGAGGTCCTTTTAACACTCCCCCTCCACAAACAGAAAAAGATTCAGTTTTTACTCATTAAGTCTGTAGGCGATGGAGGTCTGACACAACTGCAATAACCCAGAGGTCTGAGGCCCCAGGCTGGGGAGAGCTGTGTTAAGATATCTTTAAACTGGGTATATCCCTCCTTACCTTCCCTATTTAATGATAGGAACTCAGTAAATGGCTTTCTTGCTTGGATGAATTCTTCCTTACACTCTAAAATTCCTCCCATGAAGAAACAGAAATAATTTTGCCTCTGAAAATACTATCTTTTCAAAAATCCCCTGAGTACAGGGATTTGGGATGATTTATGGGAGTAACACTCATCTGAAGTAGAACATTGTCACAGCATTTTTTAATATGAATAATGACATGGTTCTTTCTTTTCCAGTAACTCTGCCCTACAATAAACTAGCACCACACTACCCATGGATAATGATATAACTTTTTTTTCCCCCCAGCTATTCATATTGCTTAATATCTCCAGACAAAAAGCAAATAGGATAACCACTACTTAAGTTATTTTGCTGTCTATCTGATGTCCTATGTGTTGGCATACTCAACCTGCAATTCTCAAAATCTCCTCAACTCTTCTATTAAAGGACATTCTAATGTCCACTTTAACTTATCAAAGACAGGCTGTCCAGTGTACGTATGCCTTCAACTATAACCTAAGGTTGTAACTACATTGTCTCAACCTCAGGCTGACAGAGGAAGAGATAAGTTAACTTGATGATCTATTTATTAGGGGTACATAAAAGAGGCTTCCTTGTCTAGATTTCGTGTCCTGAATTAGTTTATGGTCCTTTCCTGTAACATACCTGGATGGAAGCTTATTACACTGATGCATTTACCCACAGGGTCTTTAAGGCCCTAAAAGAACTGTTGAAAGCAGGAGTTTACAAAGATTTCAAAGAAACGCTCAGCAAAATTCAACTAAAGGAAATAAGCCTAGCTATTTTTATGCCATCTGTTCCAATTTCATGCCTTACCACTTTTATAACCAAATAAGAAAGCTGATAAGGATTTCTGCTCTTCCTTTTCCCTATGGGGCAAAATTTTCAGAAACCTGAATCAAGTTTTTTTTTTTTTCTTTTCTTTATAACTCCTGGAAGACAAATAGGAGTCTGAGTTCAAGCACATAAATGAAGACTCTTAAAAACACACACATACACGTACTCACACACATCCCTCTTATAAGCTGCTAAATCTGAAACATTCCTAATAGGAAACAAAAACAAGACTGGAAGGAACATGGCCAGCAGGAAAAGAGGCCAGATTGCCAAGGGCTGCATATGCCCAAGAAACCAGGTCACACTGACAGGTTTTATAAACGGGGTGCTTAGAATTCTGCATGACAGCTGTACAAAGCTCTTCAGCCTCACTTTCCTGCCTCAAAAATAGCAGCTGCCCAGGGTGTAATAGATCCGATCCCTGGTAACACTGTCTTATCCTTGAATGACTGGAGGGCAAACCCCAGTCCCAGCTTAGAAACACTCCAACCAAGTCTTCTGTTCTCCATCCCTTACATGAAAAAATACCCAGAGGAAGAAGAGATGAAAGCAGGTTGAAAACTTTCTCTTTTAAAATCTGTGGAGGTCATTTAGGTGCTCTCCAGTATGTAAGAAAGCTCAATCCACTCGTTTTCAATGACAGGTCTGTTTCCTTTCCAAATCATTTCAACTCAACAAAACTTCAAGTAGCTCAGAGCCATAAGGTTATTTACAAATTGTTAGATGTAGAAAAAGATTTCAGTTCTTTCTGGAGTGCTGTTTTGAGCACTAAATACACCCACCTATACCACAATCCAAGGTGGACCTCTTCTTATGTCATCTACCATATATAAAGGCAAGACAAGAACTTAAAGGTAGTTTTTTTTTTTTTAGCTTGTAATATTCATTGCATGTCCATTAGTGTGGGTCTCTTTGGAAATTTCAACCCATTTCCTATTTATTACCCAATGCACAATTAGCCTCGATAATAAAGCTGGCCAGTGTAGATACCACCCCAAACTATTGCCATCATAAGTGTCAAAGGTGGAAATTTCCTCTTCAGTAATTAACATATTCTTCCACCTTTCACTTAAATTGTATTTTTCGCTTTAAATGTCAAGAGCTTAAATCTTATGCAGCAGCAGAAAGTTCAGAAGATTTCCATATTCCATTTCCTGTTCCTCTCTCCTCTTAACTTTCTGAGAACTACTGGAACCATTCCATTCTCTATTTTTTTAAACAAATAACATTTGGAATAATAAGTAGTCAAAATTAAAGATGTCTTTTTGCAGATGTAGAAGCACGTTCCGGGGGGTGGAATTGCCAGCCCAAGATTACAGAGCGAAGGAAGCATCAGATCAGGTTCTGAAAGATGGCCAGCCTGGCCCCAACTCTTTCCAGTTCAACAGACCCACCTCCCCCTTACACACACACGTGCGCACACACATGTCTCCTTTCTCACCTAACTCTGTTACCGCCTTTCTCTCTGTCATCCAGACTGCTCCCCACCACCCTCCTAACCATACAGAATCAGAGACTCAACTACAGGTTCTACTTCCTCAGCAACCCTGGACTCTGGTCCCCACCTCCATCGTACCTCCTCTGCGTCCATCCCCCATTATCTTCATCCTGATTCATCTGATTCTTCTGTGTCATTCTCTCCTGCCCTCAAGTCCCTCCAACCCATGGTGCACACCTCACTGCCTCCGGACAACTCTACTGTAATCGTGGTTCTCACAACAATGCCAAGATGCTCACATCTTTTCAGCAAAGCCCGAGGAATCAAGCCCAATTCCCCCCCTGACATTCACAACTATTCAAAATCTGGCTCCGATTTTCTCACCCACTACCATCCTCCACACAACCAACACTCCAGTCAAAGGAAAGCATGCACAGTGCCCTGCCAGTCACGTCTGTGCGCCCCAGTCCTGGGACTCTGCTACAGCTCTACCAGCTGTACCCTCACTTCCTGGCACAGGCAAGACTGTAGCTAATTCAAACACTCTCTCCCATGATGATACCTCAAGCCATGGCGAAGTCTCCCTCATCTGAACTTCACGGCACTTGGATCCTTTAAAGCTCTCGCCATAACATACCGGCTATTTTTTAAATGTGTTTTTTTTTATTGTGTTAAAATCACATATTATAAAACTTACTATTTTAATCACATGTAGCTGTACATTTCAGTGGCACTAAGTACATTCACTAGCTACAGGTATCCCAGTGGTAAAGAATTCACCTGCCAATGGAGGAGACGCGAGTTCGATCCCTGAGTCAGGAAGATTCCCAGGAAATGGAAATGGTAACCCACTCCAGTATTCTTGCCTGGGAAATCCCTTAGACAGAGGAGCCTGGTGGGCTACAGTCCATGGGATGGCAAAGAGCCAGACATAACTGAGAATACACACATACACACTATAAGTACACTCACATTGTTGTGCAACTCTCACCATCATCTATCTCCAGAATTTTTCATTTTCTTCAACTGAAACTCTGTCCCTACTAAACACTAAATCCCCCTTCCCCTCCCGACCCTTCCACTCTACCAATGTACTCTCCGACTCTATGAATTCGACGATGCTATATATCTGGTATTTCTGTTTCTTTCGTAAATGAGTTACTTCTCCCACTCACAAAAACAGCAACTCAGTGTTTGTTTCCAGTGTGGGTCCCTTGCAGCTGTAACACAATGCAAGGCACACAGCAGACACTCACATGTTGGTCTGAGGAGCATATGTGGAATCACAGAAGCCAGCTTCCGCTATTGTTGTTTACTCACTCAGTCGTGTCCGGCTCTGTTGTGACCCCATGGACTGTAGCCCTCCAGGCTCCTCTGTCCAAGGAATTTCCCAGGTGAGAATACTTGGAGTGGGTTGCCATTTCCTCCTCCAGGGAATCTTCCTGACATAGGGATCGAGCCCCAGTCCCTGCACTGCAGGCGGGTTCTTTACCACTGAGCCACCAGGAAAGCCCCTATTCAGTCAGTTCAGTTCAGTCACTCACTCGTGTCCAACTCTTTGCAACCCCACAAACTACAGCACGCCAGGCCTCCCTGTCCATCACCAACTCTTGGAGTTTGCTCAAACTCATGTCCATCAAGTTGGTGATGCCATCCAACCATCTCATCCTCTGTCCTCCCCTTCTCCTCCTGCCTTCAATTTTTCCCAGCATCAGGGTCTTTTCCAACGGATCAGCTCTTGGCATCAGGTGGTCAAAGTACTGGAGCTCCAGCTTCAGTGTCAGTCCTTCCAATGAATATTCAGGACTGATTTCCTTCAGGATTGACTGGTTGGATCTCCATGCAGTCCAAGGGACTCTCAAGAGTCTTCTCCAACACCACAGTTCAAAAGCATCAATTCTTCAGCGCTCAGCTTTCTTTATGGTTCAACTCTCACATCCATACATGACTACTGGAGAAGCCATAGCTTTGACTAGATGGACCTTTGTCAGTAAAGTAATGTCTCTGCTTCCCTATTGGAGCTTATTTATATCCAAAGCCATGCACAGTTTTACACACATTGGCCAATAATAAAAGTTAACTCCAATACTTTAGCCACCTGATGCGAAGAGCTGACTCATTTGAAAAGACCCTGATGCTGGGAAAGATTGAAGGCCGGAGGAGAAGGGGATGACAAAGGATGAGATGGTTGGATGGCATCAGCGACTCAATGGACATGGGTTTGGGTGGATTCCGGGAGTTGGTGGTGGACAGGGAAGCCTGGCGTGCTGCAGTCCATGGGGTTGCAAAGAGTTGGACACGACTGAGCAACTGAACTGAACTGAACTGAACTGAGGAGAGCAAGAGACACTGTGTCCTCCTGGGAGAATCTACATAACAACAAAATGCATTAAAATCGAACAATTATTGGGATGTATCACGGTAGGGGACTGGGCTTAACATTCCTGGCTTCAGATACAATTTCAAAGCAAAATGGAAGTGGGGGGTGGACGGTGTTCTAGGTGAAAACAGATTGCATAATGAGCCTCTTTGAGCAGGAAACCCTGGTATACAAACAGCTAAGCCACTCAACAAATATCCATATATTCCTTCCATGGAAAAACAAAATGCTCCATCATAATTAGGTTATACTGGTCATTAAAATATACTTTCAGCTGTACCCAAAGCCACGTTGAATGGCACCAAATCTCAGCATTCAGCACTGATTCAGAAGGGGGAAATGAAGCTACAGAATTTGTGAGTTTCAATCACATTTCATTCCTTTCTTCTACATGCGCCTCTCCTGGCTTGTCTCTGTCTGAGAACACACCCATTCTTCAGAGGCAAGACAGAGGGCAGCAGTTACAATCCTGAAAAGAAATCAAGGTGGTTCCAGTTTCACATTTCTGTCGCTGTTTTTTAAGGCAATTTTTCCCTTCCTAAAATTTTAAGAAATGGAAAATCCATTAGGTAATTATGGCCAACCCAAGAGACCAATTCAAGCTTGCTCCCTACAGTTCACTCTCCAGCAATTTTCCAGTCCACTTCCCTGGGGAAATGCTCAAGTTGTCTCCCCCACAGCTCCTTTCAAATTTAGACTGAACCTGGTACCCCTGTAAAGCTTTAAATGTAAACTTCATAATGAGACCTGAGCTGAAATTGCAAACAGCCATGAAAACCAGGACCTCTGCTCTTTGCAAGGGGGCAAAACAATCCTAGGCACAAATGGAAAAGACCACGTCAGGTCTCTGTGCATTTCTGAGTTAATCTCACCATAGCTGTTCTCCCCAGCAAGGTTCCACACGTGGAAACTTATTTTTCAGTGTTGTCATTCTCAAAAGAAGTAACAACAACCTGAGCTAAAGTATGTGGTTTTCATTTGGATTCATCTAAGTCAATACCCAAATGGTCAAACGCAGGCTACAGACTTCTAAAACTCAAAGTAAAATAAAATAAAATAAAATAAATTACTAAAAGAGAGGAGCAAGATTTGCTCATCCATCTAAGATCTGTTGCTGTTGTTACCAAAAGCCCATGTTTCCTAAGGGTGGAGATTATATGAAGCACTGGTATCAGGGCAGACCTGGGTTCCAATCCAGGCTCCACAACCGATTGACTATATAATCTCAGTCACACTAAATGATGTCCTCAGCCTCTGTTTCTCAACTATACAATGGGTATAATAACACTGACCTCAGAGAACTATGATGATCTTGACACAACACAAGTAAATGTTAAACACAAAACATCCTGTGGCTCAGAGGAAATTCACAGTAAATGCAAATGGTAGAAAACAAACAAACAAAAAAACACTTAAATGACTATTAAACCCAAAGAATCATAGTATCTTACACCTAGAAAAGGCTTGATCATAAAAAAGAATGAAATATGGGACTTCCCTGGTGGCCCCTGTAGCTAAGACTCCACGCTCCCAATGCAGGAGGTCTGGGTTCATTCCCTGGTCAGGGAACTAATTACCACAGGCCACAGTTACGAGTTCACACAGCACAACTAAAGATCCCATGCTTGGAGGAAGACTGAAGGTTCCACGTGCCACAACTAAGACCCCGGGCAGCCAAATAAATCATTTTTATTTAATTTTTAAAAATTTAAATGGAAAGGAATACCAGCATTTGCAACAACATGGATGGACCTAGAGATACTTAGTGAAGTCAGACAGAGAAAGACAACTATTATGTATCACCTATATGTGGAATCTAAAAAATTATACAAATGAATCTATATACAAAACAGAAACAGATTCACAGACAGAAAACAAACTTACAGTTACCCAAGAGGAAAGGGAGGAGAGAAGAGGTAAATTAGGTGCATGGGATTAATAGGTATACATACTATATATGAAATAGATAAGCAACAAACATTACACAGGGAACTATTATTCTTTTAATAACATCTAATGGAAAATAATCTGAAAAATACAAATATATATAACTGAGTCACTCTGCTATACACCTGAAACTAACACAATATTGTAAATCAAATACACTGCTGATTATTTTTTTAAAAAGGAAGAAAAGGCTTAATTCACACATGTTAAATGACGCCTGGATTTTCTTTTGGTTTCATACTTTGGTTTTCTAATTTGCTATCTCCTTTTTATTTAGTTGTCGCCTTGTTTGTTCATAATATCTGCAACCTTAAATTTGGAGGGCTTCTTTATCTTATGATCAACAGTGCTTTATAACCTTTACAGATGAGTCATGTACAACCTTGTTCACCTGGAAACCCCTTGATCATAAATTCCAAACATTTAAAGCATTCCTGTGTCACTGAGGGAAACCATGAGCATTTTAACAGTGTGTGTGAACTGAGTGTGCACTTTTCCCAGATGGTCTCCTCTGGACGCCCATCTTCCTCCCAGAGAAACATGCCCTGCTCCATGAAGCACCTACTGCTGTGCCAACAAATGGATGCCAAACCCTTTCAAAGTGAAACTGGGCAACAAGGAGACAAAACAGTCAGACACTCAGTGTCACTTAGGTTCAGGGACAAAAAGGTATCCATTAGCACACTTCAATAGCCAGATAAGAATTATGAGTTTTTGTATTCTGTACATCAGTTTTTCACAAAAGTTAAGGGTACTCGCACAGGCACTCAACATTCTAGTTTTACAGTCAACCCCAAACGGGCTTCCCTGGTGGCTCAGGCAGTAAAGAAAGAATCTGCCTGCAATGCAGGAGACCTGGGTTTGATCCCTGGATCGGGAATATCCCCTAGAGAAGGGAATGGCTACCCATTCCAGTATTCTTGTCTAGAAAATCCCATGGACAGAGGAGTCTGGCAAACAGAGGAGCCTGGGGTGGCAAACAGTTGGACACGACTGAGCAACTAATATGTTCACTGTTTTACTTTCACTTGAACAACAAATGTGGGTTTGAACTGCATGGGTCCACTTACTTTTTCAACAGCAAATACTACAGTACCCCATGGTCTGCAGTTGGTTGGATCCACCGATGAAAAACCTCAAATAGGGAGGAACTGCTGAAACAGAGGGATAAGTTATATCCCAATTTTCCACTGTGCCCCTGACCCCCACATTGTCCAAGGGTCAACTGCACTTGATCTTCTCTGTGGTAATGGGGTGGATGTCACCTCCTTATTTCCATTACTTGGGCAATGAACGCTGTCTCTGGTTTCACCCACTCCTGACGTCCCTGTCCTATTAAAGGCCTTGTTTCTAATTAGTGACAGTCTGAAACACACACGGCAGTGAAGTTTCTCCCTGCTTAGTCAAGAGCCCATTCATCCATCTTTACCCCACTCCTCTCAAGCACTCTCTATGTGTCAGGTCCTGCTTCCTATTCATAAAACTCTACAGGGTAGGTGCTATGATTATTACCTATTTACGGAGAACATTAAGACATAGAAAGGTTAAGTCAATTTCCAAAGCCCTGAAAGCTGGGGAGTGGCAGAGTCAGACTCAGTCCAGAGTGCACATGCCTATGTGTTCAGTCGTGCCCGACTCTTTGCGACCCCATGGACCGTAGCCCGCCAGGCTCCTCTGTCCATGGGATTTTCCAGGCAAGAATATTGGAGTGGGTTGCCATTTCCTCCTCCAGGGGATCTTTCTGACTCAGGGATCAAACCTGCACCTCCTGTGTCTCCTGCATTGAACATAATGCCCGTAACTACTCAGGCAGACTGCCTCCCTTGTATCCAAAATGCCCACATCAGCTCCCTTTCCCTGATAAAAGGGTAGAAATCTGATTGTTTCAGCACTCACTCGTTCATTCATTCAATATGCTCATTTAATTATGTTTCTATTATATGGCAGGAGCTATGCAAAGTAACAAGGTTCCAATAATGAAGAAGACAAACACTGTATCTGCCCTCAAGGCAACTATTGAGAAAGTCTTATTCAAAAACTCTAATATTAAAATTTAACAAATAATTAAATAAAATTTACCAAAGAAAGCCCTAAACTTAAAAATTATGTAAGCAACTAATTAAATACAGTCAACATCATTGCTACAAGCCTGGGAGGACCCTGAGAAAGGATGCATAAACCTAGGATGGAGGGCACCATCCTGGTCTGGAGGACCAGGAAACCCAGATTTCTGATGCTGTTGATGGGGCCATTAGTCAGGGCTAACTTCAGCCACAGCATCAACAAGAGCAAAGTGGCACTGGATTTGTCTCTGGAACACCTGGATTCCTGATTCCAGTCCAGTAGAATTGTTCAGCCATTTGTTAATTTTTTTAAACAATACAGGATGGCTGTCAATAAAACTTCAAAATGCCAATCTTCTTCCCCCTCTCTCTGGCTCTCTATGTATGCCTAGAGATTAGATAATTTCCTCTAAAAGTCTGATAAAGTAGTGTGCCATAAAATGCTTTCCCCAGCCCTAAAATTTCAAGTAGCTCTCTACCATCTAGCCTGGCATCCATCACCAGGTTGGAGTTTATCTACGGCTCCTCCCTAGCTAAGGATTTGGAAGTTTCAATATGTAATGGCTTTAAAATATTGCAATGCCCTATTTTTCTCAAACGCTTTGTAAACAGGGTTAATATTTCTAGCCATCAAGGTCTTAACTGTTTGAAACTTTCTTTTTACACTTTGCCCTTTAAGATCTTTCTAAAATGCATTAATACAGTGCTGTATCTTAGTAACAGTCTAGTGACTAAAATAAAACTGATCTGTGATTAACTCGGGATCTTGGATTCTTCTGTGCGATTTCTCAGGATGTTAACATTTCTTAAATCTTGTCTCACTGACCATATTTGGGTGTGCAGATAAGGACCTTTGACATGGAAAAGATGGTATAGTTTTATTAGATGACAGTGAGCAGGCAGAGTTGCTGGATTTCGACTTTTCCTCCGCCCTCCATCTTTCAGTCAGAAGAACACAAACAAGGCAGACAGGACCAGGGGATGATGTAAGAATCCATAGTTCAGAGCCCTCTTCCTCTGCAGTTAGGGAACTTTGCTTTCATCTATTTCAAATCTGGAGCTTCCAGGGAGAATTTCAATGTCAAGAAAGGCGGCCACGGCTTTCAGGGGTTAGAAAACTACTAATACCTGACTGGAATTAGTTCAAGTGTCTGAACCCAAATGAATTAACTCTCAGAGTGACCTAGGAATTTGCAAAGTGATCTTTTCAGTCCAGAATTCAACAAGCAGAAGGCGGACAATCTTTCTTAAATCTCTTTGAACTTGAGATTTCATGACTTGAATCTGTTATCAGCCCGGACCACTTACCTTGGACTTTTCTGCAGTTAAAACAGAAAAAAAAAAAATCCCCACAAAGGCTGACTTTCTTAAGTTTCCTTTAAAAAAACTACTAGGAAGAAAAAATATGGCTAACTCACAGTTGCAATTTAAGGTTCTTACCATCTGAGAACAGTATTACTTCACATTAAAAGAAACTGAATTACTATTAAAAAATGCTCTCTATAAATTCCAATACTAAATAATTATCCTCAAACTTTCCAGTTGGTTTCCTTTTCAAAGAGCCAATAAATATGTCCTAGATGCCCTTAGCAAGCAAAAGCACCAGGTCTTGTCACCTGGGAAAAAAAAAAAAAAACCAAACAAACTCAGAGCAGAAACCAAGGAAATAAGCAGGAAAAACTAGCAAGAATGAAGTGAAGTGAAGCAAAAGTCTCTCGGTCGTGTCCGACTCTCTGTGGCCCCATGGACTATATATACAGTCTATGGAATTCTCCAGGCCAGAATACTGGAGTGGGTAGCCTTTCCCTTCTCCAGGGAATCTTCCCAACCCAGGAATCGAACTGGGGTCTCCTATACTGCAGGCAGATTCTTTACCAACTGAGCTACCAGGGAAGCAAGAATGAAGGGCAATGCTTTTAACTATGAAGCTGGTGTTTTAAGTCATAGGTTTGAATATACCAATTGACATATCAGTTGAAGAGTGCGCTCCCCAAATAGAGGAAGGACCAAATCTGAAATGCATTGGTGGGGAAAAGAGAAGCAGAAGCCATCTAGGATACAGGGAGGCGAAGAAAAGGGATAGCTCCTTTCTGGTGTGATGGACCAATTTTCCTCCCTCTCTGTGAATGTATTACCCAGATCCACTCAGCAACATGGGACAGGGAGAGCCCTTGAGCATCGTAGTGAGAACCTTGGGCGAACGTGTGAAGGTCCTGCTCAGGGCCATTCGCAACTGCCCAGAGGGAATAAAAGACACACCTCCAGGTTGCTCCCTGGAACAGCGCGCTGGGGGAGGTGAGGTGGGTGGAGGGGGTGGGGTAGTGACTGAATTTATGCAACAGGCCCAGGTGCCTGCAAAATACTGCTTGCAAAAAGGCAGCAGCACAAGGAAAGTATGCAATGATTTTAGAAAGAGCAGGAGGTACCTGGGCTTGAGTACTGATCTCAGAGTGACAGTCAAATCCCCTGGGAAAAGCAACATGGAATATTTGTGACTTACACAACTTACTCCACATCCAACATTTTACAGGGCAGGCGTAAAGGAGGGAGGTGAAGAGAAGATGCCCTTCTAGCAAATTTGATGTAGGAGTTGAGAGAGAGAGAGAGTTACTTATTGCTATTGGAAGACTGGGCTTTCCTGGTGGCTCAGATGGTAAAGAATCTGCCTGCCAATGCAGGAGACGTAAGAGATGGTGGGTTTGATCCCTGGGTGGGGAAGATCCTCTGGAGGAGGGCATGGCAACCCACTCCAGTATTCTTGTCTGGAGAATCCCATGGACAGAGGAGCCTGGCGGGCTACAGTCCATGGGGTAACAAAGAATTGGATACAACTGAAGCAACTTGGCAGGCATGCACACATTGGAAAGACTACCTGTACTTACTTGCTTATTCTTTGCCAAGGAAATTGCCTTGAGACAGCAGGACCCAGGAATCTAAATTGTAGGGCTCCCCTGATTCTAACACACAGCCAAGTTTGGGAACCATGGCTTAGGAAACAGCTTTGACCCTGGCACGCTGTTAGAGATGGTTAGAAACCCAAGGGGATGGGGCCAAGAAACAGAAGGAAAGGGAATGATCCAAGGTTCCGACGCTGCGCTTGCAGCCCAATAGACTGAGGTGTTCAGTGACATGATTTAGAGGAAGACTCTTCTCTCCTTGATGTCCCCTCCAAGAAGAACCACAGCATAGGGTCCCTGAGAAATGGTCCGAAAGCTTCGGGCACAGCCTGGCAGCTGTGTACCTGTGCCCTTCTGGGGCAGTGCAGCTGCCACAGTCACAGAGGGCAGCTGATCCAAAGGATTCCCCTCCAGTCCATCCCGTGTCTCTGCCCAGCCCTGACATGGATCCACAACTTAGGAGAAAGAGCTCTCAGTACCAAAGACTGTGTGAAAAGCTGGTCTTTGGCAAAGTCGCTAAATGTACTTTCTGCATTCTTTCCTCGGGCAATTTCTTTCCTCAGATATGTGGTCGCTGACACCCCAGGGCCTTCTAGAAGCACCACTTGACCGAGTGGCTTCTGATGCTTTTACACATTTATGATCAACACGCAAAGCCTTGTTAATTCATCCAGTGTTAGTTGTTGAAAGGGAAGAGGGAAAAATCGGGAGCTTGGGAATAACATGTACACACTCGATAGGACTCGCCTGGTAGGCCAGTGGTAAAGAATCCACCTTGCAATGCAGGCAACTTGGGTTCCATCCCTGGTTGGAGAAGTAAGATCCCACATGCTGTGGAGCCTGCACACCACAACTGCTGGGCTGTAGATAAATGAATAAATAAATAATTTTCAAAATAAATAAAATAGATACTAAACAAGGACCTACTCTACAGCACAAGGTCCTCTACTCGATATTTTGTAATAACCTATAAGGGAGAAAACAAATCTGAAAAAGAAGATATATTTGTGTGTGTGTGTGTATACACACACATAGATGTCACTGAATCACTTTGCTATACACCTGAAACTAACACAACATTAAATCAACTATACTCCAATTAAAAAAAAAAAGAGTACTATACAACTTCAGATAATCTAATCACATTTTAAAAAGTAACCAATGAATTACTTATATGGAAATTTCAAGTTTGTTAAAGCAAAACAGGAGGGAAGATTTTCCCAAGTAAACTAATAATACTTAACAACACATCAGTTTGCTTGCTCCTAGGGTCTTTCCAAATGATAGCTAATTCAAATGGATAAAAGGAAATCAAATCTAGTTATTAGCTATCTTTTCTCTCGAAAAACTGTAAGTTTCATGAGGACAAGACTTTGCCTGTCCCGTCCCCGTGTATCACTGGCAGCTTCAGAAAGCCTGGAACAAAGTAGGCACTCAAATTTCATATTCATTCAATGAATTACTGAAAAGGTAATTTTTAATTATGAAATATAATTTGCGGACTTTTTCCACAGATTCACCTTTTTAAAATTAATTTCTACTTTGATTAATACTAAAATAAATGTGAATTTCTTAAACACGTTACTGGAGACGTAAGAGGTAAGAAAACTAGGGTAGAAAAAATACCTGGTTGTGGAAAACCATGAAGTCATTGTATTTCAGTTACTCCATCAATTCTTTTTCCTTGTTTTAACAACTGAATGCCTGTTTTTATGTCTAAATGTTGTTGTTGTTGTTCAGTTGCTCAGTCGTGTCCAACTCTTTGTGACCCCTTGGACTGCAGCACACCAGGCCTCCTGTCCCTCACCATCTCCCGAAGTTTGCCCAAGTTCATGTCCATTGCCTCGGTGATGCCATCTAGCCATCTCATCCTCTGATGTCTCCCCAAATGTTGAAGGTTCCTAAATGTCTAAAAGTTCCTTAAAATATTAAAATGAATAATTGGATGAATTCAACTAGTATAACCTGATACATTCTACAGTTTTTTAAAAAATATTTATTTGGCTGAGGCACTCAAGACTCTCTAGTTGCAGTACACAGGCACAGTCGCTTCACAGGATATGGGATCTTAGTTTCTGGGCCCGAGAGTGAACCTGCAACCCCTGCATTGCAAGGTGAATTCTTAACCACTGGGACCACCAGGTAAGTACCTACTCTACAGATTTTGAAGACTGTGATCGCAACGTACCTGGTTTCCATTACTCATCATATGTGGAACTCAGGCGCCTACCTCAGGCTCGGTTTCCTCATCTATAAAGATGAAGGACAGTATCACCACCAGTGGCCAGAGGTAAGGAAGCTTACGTGAGACCACCTGTACCACCGCAGTACAGTCTTTCAATTAATAATGATGCTTACTTGTACTCAAGTCTTGAAACATACTTCATTTTGGTTTTTCAGATTCTGGTTTCAAGGGAATTTCTCTGGCTCTGTTTCTTTACGAAGACCATCTCAAGAAAACACCACACGTACTGCAGACATGACTGATCCACAGTAAATATGGCCACCATTTATCACCTCACTTCATGGATGGGACTTTCCACAGCAACGTTCTGAGAGTTCACGACATTTGACTAAACTAGTGCAAAAGGCACACTTCTGCCTATAAATTCTGTTTGCAAACGCTGTGAAGAAAAGACAGCTATTCCCAGAACATTTCCCATCCTCCTGCCTCCCCCTCACAGAGAAAACAGAAACCGTGGCTCTGAATCACCAAAGAATACACGGGTTCCCAGCCCCTCTTCTCCAGCCTCAATTGTTTTGCTCTTTCAAAGCACGGTCCCTTCAGAATAAGCCACTTCTCACATGTGAGGGCTTAGCGGGCTGGAGTGCTTCAGAAGTCAGCTCTATTAATTACAGACAACCTCAATGGCAGTTTTTGCTTTCTTTTTCCCTTTTGATGCATTAAACTGGCTGTCAGAAATTAAATTAATTCAGAAAGGAATGACTGAATATCTCCAAATTAAATCAGCTATGAAAGAACACCTGGAATGTGATTTTTTTGTTGCTACTGCTAGACGACCAACCTACAAAGTAGACTTCCTTGTTATTTAAGGGGACAATAGACATTATTATTATTATATAACCTCATAGGTCTTTCCATAAAAGTCCCACATGCCTGTTTTATATTATAATAAAAAACGCATAGATGCCAAAAATAGGAAACTATACCTTCGGTGTTAACATCCTACTTTGTATCAGTAAATAAAAAAAAAAGGGGTATTTTAGGATTCATCTGCAAAATAAGAATTTTAAATGTCATGTAACTGCTTTATATTATAATGAAAAACGCTTAGGTGCTAAAAATAGGAAAAAAAATTCTCACAGAGTTTAAATATCTGTTTGTATCCAGAAATAGTAAGAAGTGAATATTTTAGGATTCATCCATAAAACAGGAATTTAAAATGTTCACAGCAAAGAGAACAAGGACTGTTTTTCCATGAAAAGTATAGTAACAAACTTCAATTCCTAAGATTTATGAATTTGAAAAAATTTTAGGAGCAGACGAGATCATAGGTATCAAGCCTTTTATTATTCTACTGCGGGCACATAAAATGGAACCCTCCATGACAGACAAAAATCTATTCTATCCTGTACCAGGATTATGGATTTGCAATCAAGTAGAAATACCTGCAGGTTTCCCCGGTGGCTCCATGGTAAAGAATCCACCTGCAATGCATGAGACACAGGTTCAATCCCTGGGTCGGGAAGACTCCCTGGAGGACATCATGGCAACCCACGCCAGTATCCTTCCCAGGAAAACTCCATGGACAGAGGAAAATGGTGGGTTACAGTCCATGGGGTCGCAAAGAGTCAGACATGATTGAGCATGTATGTACCCAAGAATATCTGCTATTATTTGCAAGGGTGGCACTTCATGACATAATTAGTACTGAATTCTTTTCTTGGTTGTGAATTCTCTCCAGATCTAATATATCCGAGAGTATAAGGCAAGAGCTTCCACTAAACTCAGGAGGGCTGGTTGCTACCACTCTAGGTTTTTACAAGGTGTTTCCACTGCTTTTAAATCAGTTTCATCATAATGACACTGTCTTTTGATGCTTCAGTCTTGCATATGAAGCTGAAAGAGGAAAGATGAAGTTCTTTGTTACTGTGATTTGAGTATCAATCTTTTCCAACCCTCTCAGTCTGCACACACAAAAGCCAAAAAGCCTCTTAAAAGAAGGTGATTTATGAACTTGTAAAACCCAAGAAGTCAATCAATATGTAATGAAGTAAAGAGAAAGAGAAAGAAAAGCAGGCAGGTGTGACAGAACGCTTGGTCGATCGCAATTACTGACATGTCTGGATTGAAAGCATTCAGTTCACTTACGAAGATCTCCAATTCTGATAAACACGGATTGATGAGTGAGAGATAAATTTTGGATGACATGTGCCTCTGCGTTTTCAGTTTTCCTCCAAGTCACAGGTGGTGGCTCGGTAGTCACAGACACAGGCTGCCTTGTTATTGTCTCCCGTTCCCATTTGATCATCACATTCATCTCAGTTACTCCCTGCAAGTTCATCTGAGGGGATAGTGTTTGTTTCCAGAGTGATGTAACTGTCAAAATGTTCCCGTATTTTGTGAGCTAAATGCAGGTACTTTAACTTATTTTCCAATCTAACATGCCTACCACACCTTGAAATTCAGCCTGCAAATGCTAAAGTGCTTCTAAAGTGCTTAAACCTAGATGACCAATCATGGAACTAATACAGGGCCTAGATGGAGTGTGGAATTTGTATTTTAGAATATTCGAGTCTAGCCCCTCACTAGGTTCCAAATTAGTTTCACAATCCTGGGAAATTTATTAGCCCTCAAAACTTCAGTTGATCTGTAAAGAAAGGAGATTAGGTCAGACTCTCTCTAAAGTTTCTTTTGCCCTAAGACTCCATAGTTATTACATCTTTCAGGATTGCTAATGGAACTATGGTTTTAGAACTCACTTTGTCTCTTAGGAATTGCCTATCTAATACAGATTATTCAAAAGCCAAACAAACTCTATGCCTTATCAAAATGTGTGTAGAAATGTCATCATCATGTAGTCACTTCTGAGATCCTATTTGTCTGTTGAGTATAATCAACATCAGTTGTTTTTCTTTTTTTCCAATATCTATTATTTCCCCCAATGACAGTATAAATAAAGTTGGGATAGAGTATTGAAAGAAAATTTTAAATTTCTTTTTAATGCTTTAGTTCTGAAAATACTGATGGATGTCAAGTGGAGCGTAAAATTTTCTGCACAGATTTTGTCAAAGGGAAAACTTTCATACATTCCAGCCAAACAGGTAGGGCATTCATAACATCTGACAGCTATTCTAATAATCTTTCCCCAACATTCATTATCTTTCATATTCAAGTCTTTCCTTTGGCAATTCCAAACTGGAGGGAAAATTTGCAAAGGATAATGCCATCTGTATAAGATATGAAATCTAGTGTGAGATGTGATGATTCAAATATAAAAAAATGATACACTCTTTCAATTCATTTTCTCTGATTTTTCAACTGATACAGGAGAGAGCAAGATATATACATCAAGCCATTCCTGCAGAAGAAAAAAAAACTTCAGAAACAAAGGTAAATTTAAAACACAGTCCTCTTTTCTGTAGGTGAAAAACAAATGTTTGTATAGAAAAAGAGGAGAAAAGAAGAAGGATTGGGGCCAATGGGGAGAAACTTATCTAGAGAGAAACTATTTAATTATTTATTTTAGGTTCTTCTTAAAATTTTCATTTGAGTGTTATTTTTATTTAGTTTATTAAAGTTATCATACATGAAGTTGCATTTCTTAGTAGAAAAGGATTCAGTTCCTTTCAGAGGGTAATTTGCAACCAAAAGCTGGTAGAAAGATAAGTGAGCCCAAATATTTTACAACAGACAGGCTTCCTCAAAGAAGTCAGTCACAACACAGACTTGAAGGTATCAGTAAATGTTCAACAATGCCCAACAACTTAGCAACAACTTAGGGAGAAAGACTGCTCTCTCTTTCATAGAGGAAACTGGAAAGCAGCTCTCTTCTGATTGCCAAAGAACAGTGATGGAAGTTCAAGTCACCAACAGAGAAGTACGCGAGCAGTAGTGCAGTGTTAGTCTATCATCTTTCTTCATGCTTCCGCCGGGGGGAAATGAGGAAACAGAGTGAAAATGTGCAGTGAGGTGCTTCAATGGTCACAGAAAAGACACGTCACAGCCAGCAGGGGCAGGAACAGACCAACAGAGCCAGGGCTGCAGAGCCTCACAAAGATCAGAAGAAGGCCGCTTCCAGGCTCCCTCAGGTCGAAGAGGAGGCAGGTCCCCTGCTGGAACAAGAGCTGCATCCTCTCCCGTCATGGCCTTGAGTGACTTTAAGATCCACCTTGCTGGGCCTTCTCTGGTGCTCCAGTGGTTAAACAGTCCCCCGGTCAGTGCAGGGACGCAGGTTCGGTCCCTGGTCACTGAACCAAGATCCCACGTGCCCATGCCCTTCAACCACTGAGCCCACAGGCCACAGTGAAAGATCCCGCATGAGGCAACTGAGACCCAGCCCAGCCAGACAAATACTAAAATAAACAAATACTTAAAAAAGAAATCCACCGTGCTAACCTACCCAGCATACTCGCCTCAATCCCTGAACATACACCCTTCAGCTCAGCTTCAGAGCCTAATGCCACAGCCACACCCCAAACCCTTGGGACTGTCTGCCTCCAAAATCACTAAGAAACCTCATCGTCTCCAGTAACTTCCGACCCACCTCAACCCCCTTACATCTCCCTCCACACCTGCTCTTCTTCATCTTCACCAAGACTTCAGCCTGTGACACTCTAGGTTTCCTTTCCTTTTCCAATTCTTCTTTGTTTCTCTTCATATTCCCATTCACAAGCATCTCCAGTTTTATCAGCTCATGCCTTTCTGACCAACTTCCCTTGATAACCTGCAATTTCTGCATAACCCTCCGTCTGTTACATGTTCTGTATTTTCCAGGCAGCTAGGACTACAGCAAAGTTCCATGTACCAGAGTGACATATGGATGCCCACAAATAAGCTTCAACCCCAGAGAGTCTCCACGCTGCAGGTAAACGTGGTACTTTCTGCCTTACTGCCTACTCCAAACCATCAGTTTCCTTAAAAGCCCTGCTTCCCACAGTCTCTTCACTCTCGCTGAGCTCCCAGCCTTTCCAAGGAAACCGAGGCTGTGGGTTGGGAAGTCTCTTTCCTTCCTGGGAATGGAGCAAGCTCACGCACTCCTGTCCTGGAGGGAGCATTTCCCTCCTGCAGTCCAGGGCAGTCTCCGAGGGCTGTTATCCTTTCCCACTGCGGCTTTGAGAACTTCTCTCCATTAAGGCTCTCTCCTCTCCTGGATTTCCATCCGTTCCCTGCTCACTCCCTGTGCTCCACCTGGCGGGCTCCACCTTCTGAGGACACCGTGTGTTTGCAGCCCAGGTTGACACTTCCACAGGCCCTTACTCTCTGCCTATAAACACACTTGGTTTTCTCTTATGCTCATAAAAAGCTTCTCGGACTCAATTTTCTCCTAAAGCTTCAGCCTCAAGGCCCTCACGTCCTTCACGGCCAAATTTCCTGAAATGGGATTCAGCACTTGTTGCCTCCACCTCCTCCACTTCCCCCCGCCGCCGTCTGGCGCATCCCTCCCACCATTCTGTTCAGACTACTCAGTGAACAGCGGTCACTGCAGCCTAACCGCCCATCCAGAGGCCTCGCTCGGCGTCCATCTCCCCCCACACTCTTAGCTGCCCGGAGACAACAGACAAGGGTGGTCAGGCGTCCATTCTTGAAAACCTCGGCTGCCTTGGCTTTGGGGCTCCCCCACTTCCCCAGGTACCCTACCATGGCTCAGATCACTCCTCCTCCAGTTCCTTTTCTTCCACTTAGCTTTCAAACCTGAACATCCACAGTACTTACCTTTCTTGCGGCCCAGAGCAGGGGCTGCAAACTGAGGTGACCAGGGCCCAATCAGGCCAGCACCCTAGTCTGGTAAATCAAGTTTGCCTGAAACAGAGCCATGCCCCATTCATTCATATACACACCCCCTACAGCAGCTGAAGGAGGCAGAGTCAGGGTGAGACAGTCCAGCCGACAGAGCCTAAACTCTTTACTATCAGGCCTTTACCTAAAACATTTGCAGTTCCCTCTCTAAGAGTCTAGGCTGTAGCTCCCGAAGTGTGGTTCCAGATGAGGAGCACGAATGTAAACTGGAAAACTGCCAAATAAGCAGTCTTTGAACCCCACCGCAAGTTTACAAAATCGTGAATTATGGAGTGAGTGGGTCACAGGAATCTACGCGTTACAAACCCTCCCGGTGATTCGGATACAAACTGCAGTTTAAGAACCTTGTGTGCGTATGTACTAAGTCACTTCAGTCGTGTCCAACTCTTTGCGACGCCATGGACTGTAGCCCGCCAGGCTCCTTTGTCCATGGGATTCTCCAGGCAAGAATACTGGAGTGGGTTGCCATGCCCTCTTCGAAGGGATCTTCCTGACCCAGGGATCAAACCCGTGTCTCTTAAGTCTCCTGCATTGGCAGGCGGGTTCCTTACCACTACTGCCACCCTGGAAGCCCCTTAAGAACCTTAGGTCAACACAATGATCCTAGACAGTCTCCAGCACTCCAAGTACCACACTTGCATGTGATGGTGACTCTTAAATCAAGCTCTACTGTGCTCTAAGTTAGCATTTTGAACTAACTCCTGGATATTTCCCCTTGGAGGCTTATTTAGAAATTCAACAAACCCTTTCTCAATACTCTCTATAGGATGAACTGTGATCTGTGCAGGAGCTGAATGGACAGATAAAAACATGTCTCATGTAATATTGAGGATATACTTATGCAAAAGAATTGCTGGTTGTTCAATTCAAATTCAACTAGAGATTTGTGTTTTTATTTATTCCATCTAGCAAGAGCTATAAAGTGAACATGAAAGAGCAAATTTTTACTCGAGTAGTACGGAGTTCAATCAGGAAGTCAACGACATAAGCACAATATAAAACAATAAAATTACCCCCAAATTCTCACATTTCAAAAATATCCCTCCCCTCTTCTTATGACAGTTAACGGTTCCAAGGTCTTTTTGGGCTAAGGTACTTCAAAGGCCTCTTCTAAATTTCCCCCAAAAAGAGATTCTGACCCTAGAATTGAGGGAAAAATTGTAAGGCATAGAGGAGCATTCTAATCAAGTGTGTGTATAAGAAAAGGGTTGCCATATGAATCACAGTGGAAAGATAAAGGCCTTAAATTTACTTGGGTGCTCATTTCTTTAAACTCTGATCTTTATCCATTGTTATATACAATGAACAGTAACAGAGTTGTTATTTACCATGTTAAGGCATTTTTAATAAACATTGGATCCATAGTTTAAAAAATCACACCCAGTGAAAAATTCATGATTTGGAATCCGGATCTAAAATTAAAGTCTTTGGCTTATGGTTTAGACCACAGCCCAAAGCCTTGTGGCTCATCTGGTAGCATTTTACCCTAGTAGCAGGCCAAGGATCCAGGAAGAACTCTTTAATGTTGGGTTTACGAATCCTGATGACAACAGTGAATGTAGAGCAGTCTATCAACCTGCATCTCTGGCAAAAAGAAAGTGGATTTCTGAAACAATGGATTGGGGAGGATGCAAAATGTTTGACTTGATAATTTATTATTTTCTGACAGTTTTCTAAAACATAGAGCTAGGCAATTTAACAAACAAACAAACAACAAAAAACCAGGGCTTCCAGCAAAGAACATTTCGGTCTAACTCTTAACTCTAAGCGAACTCATTTTTAAAACTTTCCTCAAAAGCCCCAGAAGAAAACTTACCACTATGATAATTCACCCACGCCTGAAAGCATTCCATTGAATCATCTGTGCTAATGGAAACAATGACAGCAGAGACAAATGATATTCAGACTTTATCTCATTTTAGCTTCTACATTCTCTAGCTTTGTCTCCTCTTTTCATTTTAATCAATATTGGCTGATTTCAATTCAACAAGTTCCACACTCAGCACCTGGATGAGGTGGAAAAATGAAGTCCATGGAGAAGGGGCAGCTGCCAGCAGCAAGATAATCTGCAAACCAACTCAAGTTACCCCGGATTTTAAAATATCGAACACTGTTTTGGTAAATCCAAATTTACAACTCATAAATGATATCTGTCTCTTGATAAAACAATAACTTGGAGGGCCTCTTTACATGAAAAGATTTCACATCAATTAAAAAAAAAAAATCTCTGAAAATGATGTATTCTGTTTCCTAGCCTCCCTGGTGGTTCAGACAGTAAAGAATTTGCCTGTAATGCAGGAGACCTGGGTTCAATCCCTGAATCAGGAAAATTCCCTGGAGAAGGGAATGGCTACCCACTCCAGTATTTTTACCTGGAGAATTCCATGGACAGAGGAACCTGATGGGTTATAGTCTATGGGGTCGCAAAGAGTCAGACATGACTGAGCAACTAACTAACACTTTTCATAACACACCTACTAAATAAGATTTCCTTCTAATTGTTCCTTGAATAAATAGCAATTGCCAGGACAGAGCAGGAGCATCAAGCTGAGAAATTGGACTCTTCAAGCATTAGTTAGATAACTGGCCACCCCTGGTCTCTGCATCAGGATCTTCCAGCACTGAACAGGGAGTCCCGCCTTCAGTTCAGTTGCTCAGTCGTGTCCGACTCTTTGCGACCCCATGGACTGCAGCAACCCAGGCTTCCCTGTCCATCACCAACTCCCAGAGTTTACCCAAACTCATGTCCATTGAGTCGGTGATGCCATCCAACCATCTCGTCCTCTGTGGTCCCCGTCTCCTGCTGCCTTCAGAGGTGTTCATAAGAGACAGAAGAGAAATCAACTCCCAGGGGAAGTTCAGAGAAAACACTTCAGTGCCCAACCACTGTAGCAAAACCATGACTTATTCCTTGATGGTTACTGGTAGGCCTTATCTCACCCCTGTATCTTAGCTTTCGAGAGGCCAAGAACAGTGTTGTATTTACATCCTCAACTCTCCCAGCACCCAGTAAGATGCAGAGTGTAACAGGGTCACCATGAATGTTTATGATCCAGTAAAGAACAGGAGAGGAGATGGAAAAGCACAGAGAAGGGTAGTTCTGAGCTTTCACTGTAATCCTGCACCGAACCAGCCCTTGAAATCCTGTTCCACTATTTTAACTACTAGTAGTTTTCTACTGCCCTTGATCAAAATCATGAAGGCCTAATGCCACTCTCAGCAGAATTCCAGATAACCTGTCATTATCAGACATCTGAGCAGTCCTTCACGCCAGTAGGCAGTCAGATATGACACTTTGAAAGGTACTGGTTTGTAAAAGGCCAAAGTAGCTTTTAAAAAATTATTGTAGTTGATTCAGTACCTTAATCCAAAGACATCTGTTTATCCATGAGAGGGGTCAAATCCTCATTCTGGAATTTTCATGGGAACACAGAGCTGCTCAAATCACCCCTCTCATCAATGTCAACATTTCAATTTTTAATGTGGAGGGGAGCAAGGTGCCAAATGAATGCTCTTCTCCAGATGCCTAAGCCTTCTTACACCGAGTGTAAGGTGTGCTTTCTTTGAGTTAGCAGTTATTCTAGCCAAAATCTCAGGATTCAGTGTTTACACAGCTCAGCACCTGCCTGTGTATAAAGAAAACCTACTATATTGAAATAACCACTGAGAGAATAATGACTTAATGAATCAGCCATTTAAAATATGGCCAGTTGCTCAAACAGCAAAAGGCTCCTTCAAAACTGGAATTATGAGATAAATTCATCATACTTTTATAATCATATTTTTTTAAAAAGAACAAATCACAGTAGTGAATTAAAAACTCCCTTTAACCAAGCAAATGTAACACCAGCAATAATCTGTACTCATTAAAGTTTCTTACGGAATTAAAATCAGATTTCACCACCTTCAGTAACAAGTGTACTTACTATTAATGCATCTGCAAAATCAGATGAAATCAAGTTTGAACTGCGAACAATTAACTTTAAAGGAAGTATTATGTGAACAGTTATCAGCCCAGACACACATTTTTCTACAGAATATCTGCAAGAATTTGTGACAGATGCAAGTGAATAAAACATTTACCTAAATATATAGCAGTTAACAAAGATAAAAATACCTGAGACAGCAAAGAAAACATCACAAATGAGCTTTCCCAATACTGTCTTGGCATACAAACAAGTGTATCTTTCGAATAGAAGTATGGGTTTCCTGAGGTACCCACAGTCTGAGGAACAGCATGGAGACGCAAAGAGGTCCTTAAAATGAAAACATCCACTAAAGAAGGAGCTATTGAACTCAGCAGCCTCAACCAGCAGGTTCAGAGTCAACAAAGAGTTAAACACCTAGGCCAGTTCAGTAATGAATGCTTAGTAAGTTTGGCCAAGGAATATCAAGTAGATACCAGGGCTAGAGTGACTGCTAAAGAGATGACCTCCTTGAATCTCATTTACATAGCAATGAGATGTCACAAAGGCATTAAGTCTGCAACTGCAATGCTGTTTCTAATCCATGCTTTATTTTGTTGTGACATTTAGCACACTGGTTTTTAAAGTAAAGCAGCAATGATTCCAGCAGTGCAAGGATGGGGTGGGGGGGGCAGTGAGGGAACAAGTATGGATTATAAAATAGGCTGGAAAACAGCTATGGAAAGAGCTACTGAGTCACTCTGTGAGCAAAACCAGCTGAAAAGAACAATAAAATAGTAACTTCCAAGCATATTTCCAAAGTGAGCTCAGGTAAGTAAGTTGCTGGCTTCTGTCAACTGATGTATGTTACTTGGGCCAAGAATAATGCCTGTCTACTCACAACAGACAAAACAACATGTTAATAAAATAAGCCAAACTCTCACCAAGCCGATCTGTGACAGCCTTAGGCTGTTGCCTGTAACGATGCAAAAAACCTTCAATTGCAGTTTGGAGTTTGTTTTTGTTTTGCCTTACTTTGCTTTAAAGAATTGTACTTGCAAGTATTATTATCATTAGCTACCACTAAAGGAGACTGGAGGGCTCTTTAGCATTGAAGAATGCAACTTCTTTTTAATACATTGGATTAAATTACATATACAGCCAAAGCTGCAAAAGAACAATGAAAAAAAAAAACAGTATTGAAGTCAAGTTTTTGTGTTAAAACAGATACAAACTGAAAAGGCATGCATTAAAATAATGAATATTCAAGCCCTACCTGTACTTTAAAAAAAAAAAACACTTCCAAACTTCAAATGTCACAAGTTCATTTCCCTCTCAGAGTCTTAAGCATCAAATCTAAAACCAGTCACAGTGCAATTAAAGGAAAATAAAACAAAAACATTTCCTGCATGATGCCTTAAAGATGCAACTTACCCAGTGATGGTTGTTTCACTGCTGTAATTACCAAAGAACATAAAGAGTTTTACCCATTTCTGTCAACAACACAGGCAAAATGAGAGTGGTGTTTTAGCTGCCTGTTAAATTCCTGAACCACCTTTCCAAAGGCATAAAAATAACTCTTTCACTTTGTGATTTTGACAGAACCTCAAGTTATTCAACAGACCATATGAATCTACTTCGGGCAATGAAATTAATATTTCAGTAAGTCTTCGTCCATGAAACAGGAAGCCTTTTAGTAATGACCTTGGACCGGATAATAAAAAAGCGAGAAGAGCCGGGGTCCGAAGCCAGAGGGTAATTGTGATTCAAAGACTCTTTTATGCAAATAAAGCCCCTAATCAAGCTAATGCAATTTTCTGCATTTTTATCTTCCATCTTTTTATTTACATTCAGCTCAGAAATCAAAACCAGAAGATAGCAGATTTCCAGCTTCTTGATGCAAACCGTCCTGTGTAAGCAACAGCCATGGATAACTGTATGATGGTCACCAGCAATCTAATAGCCCAACTCCCAAGAGTCAGATCAACTCAGATCAGCACAGCAATTCTGGTTAGTTCCAGCAAGGTTGCAACAACCCACATGTACAGGTACTGGTTAACCTTTCTATTTCCTCTTGTGTTGTCATATTATCCTAGAAGGGAAAACTAATTTTCAAGAGGGAATATCTTAACTCTTCCTATGACCTTCTCCTGCTGCTGCTGCTGCTAAGTCGCTTCAGCCATGTCCAACTCTGTGCGATCCCATTGAGGGACTCAATTTGCTTCCTCTGTCCTGAGTTGCATTCTCAAGTTTTAGAAAATCAAACTAGATTTGCATGCACTGGCAGATGTTTTCAAGGATACTGTAGTCTGGAGACATCTGGATGTTTCCACAGGATCACTGTGTGTTAGTTGCTCAGTTGTGTCCGACTCTCTGTGACCCCATGGACTGTAGCCCACCAGGCTCCTCTGTCCATGGGATTTTCCAGGCAAGAATACTGGGGTGGGATGCCATTCCCCTCTCCAGAGGGTATTCTCGACCCAGGGATCAAACCCAGGTCTCTCACATTGCAGGCAGATTCTTTACCATCTGAGCCACCAGGGAAGCCCAGGATCACTAGAGGGTCAGTATAAACTATGACTGAGGCTGAGGACAGGCCAGCAACTCAGAACTCCACCAAGGAAAGAAACAGTAGCCCAGTGGAGGGATGAAGAGCACAGTTTATACAGTTAGATAAAGCTGAATTTGAATCCTGACCCTGACACCTGCCAAAGTGTATCACCCTGGGCAAGTCACTTGTCAACTCTGTGCCCCGATTTCTTCATCTGTAGAGAAAATTGTGATACCTGCCTCAAAGAATTGCTGGTGGGTAAATGAGATACTATATATAAATCTCTTATCAATGTTAGCTGTTGCAAGCAAATGCAAAAATGAATGACGAATTATAAATGGTAAAGTTCTAAAAAAAATGCAAGTTATTATTAATATTGTCAAGAATTACTTTCTAAGAATCTTTCATAAATTCAGTGCCTACTGACCAGTGGAACTTTGGGAGTATTCTGTTTTTCAAGGATTGTTAATCCAAATTCTCCTTTTCTCAAGTGTCTCCTGTAAGTTTTATCATCCATACAGTAAAACTAGGATGAAATGCCATTTATAACTAACCAATTGATCACAGGCACAGCAATTGTTTTTGGTGTCATAATTATCATTCAAATAATGCAGGGAAGTATGGTTCTGTGCCTGCTTCTCAAACTTGGTTCCATAGCAGTTACATTAGGATGCTTAAAGCTCTTGGATAAACAAGACAAAATCATGGGAAGTTTTAGCACCCTCCTCCTCGCTAACAGCCCCAGGTCACTGCAAATACTCATGCAATCTAAGTAAAAATCCACACTTTAATGGAACAAAATTTCAAGATATGTTCCTCAATCCCTCTTCCAACCAAATTACCACCACTGATTCTCTCTTCATGGAACGCCCATAGGAGTTCCAGAGGACACATGAAGAGCAACCTTAGGTGGGTCCCTTGTAAGTAAAGATTTGGGACAGAAAAATTAAGTATTGGTACTTTAATAACTAAGTAATTTAAAATATGATTTCACATTTAACCAAACACATTACGCAACAGACTTCAAAATTCCCATAAATATTTGTAGAAAAACACTCAGCCTGCAAAGAAATCTGACTGATCTAATGGCCTATCTCTGGGCTCCACCACCAAGCTCTGACAGTATGAGACCATCCTCCTCTGCTGGTAAGGGGACTTGTACAGCTTCATTTGAGAACCCTGATTATCAACTAGAGCTGTTGGTTCAAATCCTGACCCTGCCAATGAAGGTCTGTCAGTTGGTTCAATTCCTGATCATGTATTTGTCACCTGTGAAATGATGATGCTAACAACCACCTCCCAGAACATGATGGATGCTGGAAGAAACGTACATATGCAAAGAGCCTGATATAGTAAATGCTCAATAAATCTTAACCCTTTCTTCTTCCATACCCCATTCCCCTTGCCTCCTTGTTATTCATGATCTCTGATCATAATGATGCTTGGAACTCCACAAAACATGATCTACAACTTCTCACAAAGATGCTAAATCATGCCAGCATCCCAAACGTATACAGCATCCCATTCACCCATCCAGCCAGCAGGTATTTTGTGCATATATTTTGTGGCAGACATTGCGTATGAATGAAAGGACTAGGAAGCAAGAAAGGATGTGTGTGTGTGCATGCCAAGTCGCTTCAGTCATATTAGACTCTGTGCGAAACTATGGACTGTAGCCTGCCAGGCTCCTCTGTCCATGGACTTCTCCAGGCACATA
This sequence comes from Giraffa tippelskirchi, assembly GCF_054371585.1. Classification (NCBI taxonomy): domain Eukaryota; kingdom Metazoa; phylum Chordata; class Mammalia; order Artiodactyla; family Giraffidae; genus Giraffa; species Giraffa tippelskirchi. The sequence continues at coordinate 44,477,829 of NC_137284.1, read as the reverse complement.
ACTATTCAGGTCATCATTCCAGAGATGAAGTAGCTTCCGTGATACCAAATGACTACAAAGCCTTCTCAGTTTAAGGAAAGAGGGAAGCAATGACAAAACACGCTGAAATTCTAGGTAATTCCAGTGTAGTTAATGTTCCCGTCAGTGTTCACTAGGATACTGGCATCTCAATTCAGTTCTTATCAGGTATATTAATGATAACCAAAAGCTATTAGTGAGGCCAAGAAAAAGAAAGGAAAATCCCCCAGACCCAAATAAAGAAGGCTTCCCACAGCAAAGAGCCACCAAGAAGAAACTGCCGGAACTTGGTCCCCCATGCCTCAACTACACAGCCTGCCCATTTAGTCTCTTTCCGGGGCAGTGGGGACCGTCATCCCACCATTCAGACGTGGCACTCACCAACTGCTCCAGCCTGCCCAGAAATCTACATGGTAGCAAAGGATCAAATGCCTTTTCATCTAAAGAACTGTGAGTTAACTCTCTGCCTTTTAATTACTCTCAATTACTTTCCCACTATTTATAAAGATTTTTTTTTTTGCATAACAAAATCCAACTAATCAATATATGCAGTATATCCCAGCTGATTAGGGTAATTCTTACTCCACCATGATGCTGGAGCTGTGCCAGCTTTACCTAGCACACAATTAAATGTCTGCTAGTGCCTGCTGCTACCCAGCAGGCCTCATGAGTTAACAGCAAAAAAACGGAATTCACATTTGCCTCTACCAGCCCCTGAGTGCCCTCACTGCCTCTCATCTGCTCGTAGACACGTACAAAGCGTGCCTGCACAAATAAGGGCCTTGCACAATTCACACAGACCTAAAAGGCACAGGAGCATCAGAAAAGGACGCCCCAAGTCTAACTCATCTTCTCATTTCAGCAAATCCTTCCAGGAATAAGCTATCACTCTTCCCACCCCCTATTCCAATAGTGGACTTGTAAGCACATTCGAAGTACAGAAAAGACTCAGTTATCTAGACTCACCTAAATCCAATATTATGAATTGTGTTCAGTGTACCTTCAAACCAATTTTCAATAAACACAAATCACTTAATAAGAAATTAAGAGCATTACACATTTCTCATGCTCCCATGCATTCAGTGTTAATGAGATTTTGTTTGTTAAGCTCACAGAATGACAGAGTGTCTAAAAGACAGACACAGCCTTTTTTCCATTCATTCAAGATATAGTTATTGAACCTTTTTTTGTAATATGACATTCTCGAGACACACATCTGGTCACATGTTGATTTTACCCACCAGCTCCTCAAAGAATGCTTTCTAGTGCAATGTAGTTTAAAAAAGGAAAAATACTTGGAATTTTACAAGACTTGCTTTTAATCTATTCTAGCTCAGGTAACCTTGTGCATTCATGTATACACACACAAGCTTTATTATGTCTCAGACACTAAACTCAGCCCTTAAAGTAGGATTCTCTTGCCCAGGATTGTCAGAACTGGGTAAGTGATACCCTTGGGGAAGCTCTATATCTTGGTACTCACTGGAATGGTGCATTGATTATAATTTATTGTAACAAGAGTTACAGCAAAAATGTTTACAAATAATTTCATTTTAAATATAAATGTAAAAGTCTTCAAATGTTCTTACAATAAAAACATTCTCACATATGTATTCTATGCTGTCCTTAGAAGACTCAGCACCAAGATGTTCTCCACCTCCCCATAAATTTCACCTTTGACTGTGTACATCAATATCTACGTGTATATACCATTAGGCTAAGTAACTGCCTATCAGAACCTCCTGGAAAACAAAGTGGTGCTCCTGAAAAGTGACAAACATTTGGATATACATGCCTTTTCAGTGTCTTTACTACACTTGCTGAGAACTTACTGGGAAGATTCACAGCGTAGACAGATAAGCCAATAAAGAACCTGGGTATACATGCCTGGAGGGTTTTTTCTTCAACTAGACAATAGGGACCTCAAGTCTACTACAGCCTTCCCTCAATATCCACAGGGGGTTGGCTCCAGGGCTCCCCTTGGTACCAAAATCCATGGGTGCTCAAATCCCTTATATAAAACAGCATAGTGATTCTATGTAACCTACATACCATCCTCCCAAATACTTTAAATCATCTCTACATTACTTATAATAGCTAATACAATGTAAAAGCTAGGTTGTGTTGTTCTAAGTCTCTTCAGTCATGTCCGACCCTTTACGACCCCATGGACTGTAGTCCGCCAGGCTCCCCTGTCCGTGGGATTCTCCAGGCAAGAACACTGGAGAGGGTTGCCATGCCCTCCTCCAGGGGATCTTCCTGAGTCAAGGAGAGAACTCCGATCACATATGGCATGGGCTTTCCAGGTGGTTCAGTGGTAAAGAATTCACCTGCAATGCAGGTGCCACAGGAGACATGGGTTCGATCCCTGGGTTGAACATGCCTGAAGCGACTTAGCACGCATGCAGTGTAGTAAATTCAAATTTTGCTTTTTGAAATCATTTGGAACTTTTTATAATATTTTCTATCTGTGGTTGGTAGAATACACAGATACAACACCCATGGATATGGAGAGCCGATTGTAAATCCTACCAGCACCAGAATCATAAGGAAGTCCTAACACCCAAAGGATGTTTTTCAAGGTTTGGTCTTAGATGCTCCACTGTGAAAGTCAATGATACATTATTCAAGCTGGAACATCAACAAATATGGTCATATAGTTTAAAATATTGAACACTGATAAGATACAGCAGTGAAAAGAGTGGTGGTTCAAAGATTCATGTTATGTCACTGAGCCCGTGGAATGAAGGTCTATAGGAGACAAAAGACACCAACACAGGTAAGTTCATTACAAGGCAGATAGGTGTCATGATAGTAACACCAACTGTAGTGGGCAACTGCGTACAGAAATATTAAAAAGCAGTACAGCAGGTTAGATTGAAACAAGACCTTCAGGATGGCACAGGGCTCTAAACAGTGGCTGCAGGAGTTGGGGAGGGACAAAGATGCCAACAAGCACCAAGGAGAGCAAAAGCCACAAGAAGGGACCATGGAAGTTGAGGAGCCCTGAGCCAAGGGACCCTTCTCCGGATGCCCCAAAGGCTGGGAAGGGGACTGGTCCCACTAGGCATCCTAACTGTGCCAGGGATGGACGCTGCAGCCATCAGACGCCACAGCTGCCCCCCGAAGGTGAGAGCTGAGGCTGGGAAGAGAATGCCAGTCATCAGGCCATCAGACACTGCACCCCTGAGCCCAGCATGTGTGCCCTGAGAAGACTCAGGATGAGAAGGTACAGGATACCAGCCCCAGCTAGCCGAGGTCCGTATCAAAGATATGATTTCAGTGAGCCCAGACTCTTGCATCTTCCCACACAGAGAAAAGCTCTAAGTTCCTTAACATGAGATATCTGGTTTTGTTTTATAAATAGTCATCTTTTGATGTTCTAACTACTTGGTCTTTGTTGCAAGTACCCCGTATGTCCTTACATCCCCCTTCACCTTTCGGAACAGTCTCTCCGAGTTACCTGAGATGCTGGGTCCCAGGCTTAAGTCCTCAGTTTTGTCCACCTAATAAAACATACCTCTGAAATTTTAGGTTGTGCTTTTTTCTGTTTGTTTCAGCCAATGTCACAAAGGAGCAGATATCATCAGAGGTGTAATTCTGGGTTGCACTGGCCTGGTTCTATGGCTCAGAAATTCTCAAGCTTTCTAACATTTCCTCGACCTTCATGAATGACATGGACCTCCCCATCCTCTCTAACTCCAGGCGTGTCTTCCCCATTTAGCTTCCCATTTGATGCCTCTCTTCAAAGCAGTGCAGAGGGAGAGAGTCAAACTTTCAGTTCATCACATGTTTAAAAGGAAATATATTTCCCATAGGCATATGCTCTTGCCTCTAAGTACTCTGATATACAAACATTTAAAGTTGAAACACACATAAATTAAGGAGAAACAAAATATTCTTTACTTTATAAAAGAATGTGCCACAGGATCTGCTGAAATAGTGGAGTTCAGTTCAGTTCAGTTGCTCAGTTGTGTCCGACTCTTTGCGACCCCATGAACTGTAGCACGCCAGGCCTCCCTGTCCATCACCAACTCCCAGAGTCTACCCAAACCCATGTCCATCGAGTCAGTGATGCCATCCAACCATCTCATCCTCTGTCGTCCCCTTCTCCTCCTGCCCCCAATCCTACCCAGCATTAGGGTCTTTTCCAATGAGTCAACTCTTCACATGAGGTGGCCAAAGTATTGGCCACAGCTTCAACAAATAGTGGAGAGTTTTCCCTAATTGAATGCAGTTAAAATGTGATTTGCTTGAAAAAATGGGTTTTACACTCCCATTTAAAAACATATCTATTGTATAAGAGCAATCTAAGTTTATTCACTTTGATTATTATAATAACCACTGATGAGCTCTATGTAAGTGGCAAATCTTATAAAATACCTGTATCTCTCTCTCTCTTTTGAGAGGAATGTTATTAATCCTATCTAGTTAACAGAAATAGAGTATAAATTGAACAGGCTGTGTGTTACCACTGAATACAGCTTGGGAATACAGTGATTAAGACAAATAATTACACATAAAAATTCTGTACTTCCAAAGTAAAAGATTATCTAATTATTGGATAATCCAAGGAGATCAAGGAAATTGATTTGGCAAGGTAGTATGTTTTTGTCTTACATTTCCTAATCAATCACCTAGATTGCATAATTTCCTCACTGTAGTCACTGTCTTCTAAATATAAATGGAAGGTATACTGTCCCCTTGTTAATGTGGGCATTTTCAAGTAGATGACATCACTTCATCTCAATAAAAGATGCTGGTACCATCTTTCTCACTTGGGTAGCACATGCATTTTGCTCTTTTCTGGGCCTATCTAGGTAAATAAGAGTCAACTGAAAAAGCTAACTTTCGAAGGGTCAGGCACCACATTTGTTTAATATGCTCTATGTAAAATCAGTCCAAGGTAATAAGAGCACATCAATGCATTTTTGCCAACAACGACATGAATTTGAAGAACTCAGCACAAGCCATCAGAAAGACTAACAATGGAATGTATACTTAGTTCTCCCAGACTGTGAATGATCTGCTATGTCTACAGGAAAGATGGAATGCTAGATTACATTAAACTGCTCCTAGAGAACATAACCTATGAAGACGAGGAATTAAGAAATCATATAAAACTAGCTGTTCACATTCATACCATTACAGGAGGCAGCTAAAATTTGAACTGCAAACAGGTAGCAACAAATCCTCGAGGATCAGGTGAACTGTGTTTTGCCCTCTTCCTCACTTGGTGTCAACATTCCCAAGTTATTTCTTTATTATTTGCAGGATTTTCAAGCATTTAGAATCATCAAATGCAGCTGAAAAAGAAATATATCCCACAACAAGGATATGAAAACAGAAAAAATGTCCCATTCTCCTACATGACGGGGGAAATGCCAGCCACAATCTGGAGTAGAAAGGATTTATACCACTAGCTGATCCACCATAAAACTGAGCAGGACACAGAGAAATGTGAATTTCAATATGAGCTAAATATAATATAGAGCTAACAGTATTGGGAAAAAATTCATCTCAACAAATTCACAAATTACTTTAAAACTGCTAGAGCACAAATTTAACTGTAATAATTTCACTTTCCAATCCTTGTTTTTCAGCAGCATGAAGGCCCTGTGTGATGCTCTGGTGACACTTCATAATGTTAGGAAATATCACAGGTTCATTCCTCGGGAATGTGCATCCATTGGGAGAAGCAGCATCATCTGAATCAGTTGCAAAGTTAAAAAAAAAAATAAATAAAGTCAAGAAGCACAAAATGGCAAATGGTCAAGTTCCAACAACTAACAAGATCCAAGACATTATGAGCTTTTAATGAGTGAAGCATGCCATGAGAAAGAGACCTTTTGTCAATAAATCCAAGCCCTGGTTCACTAATTGAACCATCGAATACAGTGTCTGAATATGTAGACACCAGACTTCAACATTTCTTAATTATATTCAATTCCAGGCATATCTTTCCATTTAATTGACATCCTGAAATGCCTTTACAGTCCTATCAGATAGGTACCAAGTTCTCAAGGGAGATTACGACACACTTCTGACTTTTGGCTCATCTGATTGAAATGATTAGTATGAAACTTTCTTTTTTGAAATGTGGGAAAGATTCACATTTTTCTCCCTAACTCCAGCAATGTTAAAGCCGTCTGCATTTGGCCCACTTTCATGTGTACATTTCTTTATGGAGAGGCTCTCCACGGCCAGGCCAATCTAATGAAATCGTAGCCACACGCTCCAGCCCGGTGTGGGACCATGCCACACGCATCCCACAAGGCCCTTCTCAGCCAATCATGGTGCTAATGGCCATCTTTTAGCCACCACGTAGAGCCAAACAGAGAATTTCAAGCCACAATCTTTAAAACAGACTACAGATACCTCAAAATATTAATCACACACTCAGATTCTGGAAAAATCAACAAAACATCATTCTTAATAGATGCTCTAGGTTTCAAAAAAGACTGAGCTACCTCTTCTCCCGAGATACAGCCTCCTCCTGCTTTTGAAGAAAATGTACACACTCAGTGTCTATCTGATAGAAAAAACTGGTATTTATACTGTCATTAAGCACATTTGTCACTAGATGTAATCTATATTATGGGGCACGCTTTCAGATGTTTACCCGTGTTAAGTACTGTTCAATGATATTTAGTAGCATTAATAATTTTGAGTTTATTTCAAAATGTTAAACGTAATAGCTGCTCCACTGTGCTCACTTTTTAACCTTTCCGGGTACTGTAAAGGCTATAATTTTTATCAGATTGTTGGGAATTTAATTTAGTCGAAGTCCTAAAGTTACATTTAAACTTCTAGTTAACCTTTCCTATCTGCACATCACTCAACAGTTGGGCTTAACTCTGGCATCTTGAAAAAGAAAAGAAATAAAGAATAACTGAAACAGTATTTGCAACTGCTTTGCAAAGTACAAATATCAGCAACTCATGCTGAACCTCCAAGGTAAAAGTTCTGGCCTTTTCACCCATCTTCTGAAAGGCAGCATTACAAGGCTTACCATTTATTTGACCTTCTTTTTTTTTTTTGAACGTTAAAAAGCCAGCAACAGACCCGAATGCTAAATTCATAAAGGACCGATCACCTCAAAGTGTTCTATGCTATAGGTAACTGTGAGATGACTAAGGGCCAGAGGGAAATGGAACTCAGAAGATGCCAATTACAAGGTACGTAGGAATTAAGTTTCTTCCCCACACACGCCAGAAGCATGCATGCCTTCAACCTCCAACATTAAACAGTGCTGTGATTTTTTTTTTTTCCTTACGTGTACACATTTTGGGCTCTAACTAGACTGTAAGCTTCTTGAAGGCATGATTCATTTTTTCTGTGCAGTGTATTTCTTGTAATCCTTACAAATAAAAAGAAAACTGAGCATATATTAATGGATTGCATTGCAGTCATTTTCCAAATTCAGAGTTACATAAAGACTCCAGATACAACGAGTCCAATATAAACAAGGGAAGAATTTCTGTTCCTGAAGATGTTTGAAACTTTGCAAATATCATTTACCAGCTCCTGGACCATAATCATGACTAGCAGCTGGAGAAGGCATCTTGGCCAACTAGAGACAAACTGAGGACAAAGCCACGTTAGGCAGCAGAAAGCGTTATATGCTGGCACAGCAAAAAATCAACAGAACACGGGGGGAGAAGCCAGGGACCTTCCCAGCCACCTCCTTCAGCCTGAGTCCAGCTTAACTTCAACTCTGTGCAGAGTCCCAGGGGTTACATTCACAGCAGGAGAAGGCAGAGCATGTGTTTCTGATTTTCATTCAAACTCCCCGGGGCCTGGGAGCTTCCTGAAAGAGTGAACTCTAACTCCAAATAGGAGGCACAGCCTTTACAGCAGTGGTCCTCGACCTTGGCTACCAGCAAAATCCACTGGGAGGCTTAAAAAAATACTGGTGCCTGGGTCCTACCCCTAGAGAGTCTGGTTTAAATGGTTTGGATGTCACTGGGTAGCCAAGGCTGAGCTCCCTGCGACACACAGCAAATTCCCACTGGCTGTCTGTTTTACTGTGCTAACACACATGTTTCAACAGAGGGGTGGGATGGAGCAGGGGTGGGAGGGAGGTTCAAGCGGGAGGTGACACATGGCTGATTCACGTCGATGTATGGCAGAAACCAACACATTATAAAGCAATTATCCTCCAGTTAAAAATGAAAAATAAAATACAATTAACAGTTATTTAAAAAAATGGTCTGGATGCAACTTGTGAGTCATCTGTTTTAAAAGCCTCTGGGGGATTCCAAAAGTGCAGTCCGGGTTGAGGACTCTCACTTTAGGACCCCTCTGGGGAGCTTTGGGAGGTGGGAGAAGACTCCCAGTTAACTGCCGAACAGCAACAGGCTATGATAAAGGACCCAGTAAATTTGATGCAAAACAGCAAAAATCAATGATTCTTTAACAGACCCCCTAAAGGACAGTCCTTCTGTCCTTTATTTGCACCCACACTTTTTAAACACTATCAACAGGGAAAAAACCTAAAAACCCCAGAATGGGTGATAGAAGCACAAGGAAGCCAGAATGTGTGTACAGGTAGGGGTGGAAGCAGGTGCCCGCGTGGGCACTGGTGTGCAGGCTCCCAGACGCACTTCAAACACCTGCAGCTCTTTTCTGAAGCTGGGGGTGAGAATACCACAAAAGGATAATAGAGAAAAGGGCCTGAATAATTCAGGTGTCTTACCAAAATACTGAAAAACATCCCAACAGTCTATTTGGCCTGTTCCATGAGTATGTTCTTCCCAAAAGGAGCACTGTCCTAAAGAAATGAAAGACTTGATTAATTCTATACTGTCTTGACTACATTAGAGTTTTACTAAGAATTATTAAATTGGATTATGTTCACTTCATAGTCCTCAATCAGTTCACCCTAAAGCAAATCAATCTTGAATATTCATTGGAAGGACTGATGCTGAAGCTGAAGCTCCAATACTTTGGCCACCTGATGCTAAGAGCTAACTCATCAGGAAAGACCCTGATGCTGGGAAAGACTGAAGGCAGGAGGAGACCATCTCCTTAACCGAGGATGAGATGGGGTTGGATAGCATCGCCCACTCAATGGACATGAGTTTGAGCAAGTTCTGGGAGATGGTGAAGGACAGGAAAGCCTGGCATCCATGCAGTCGCAGGAGTCAGACACTACAGAGTGACTAAAGAGCAACAACAATACTCCTCCTAAAACTTTGCTCCAGCTCATATTAATCTCTCTTCCTCCAGGATCCTGTTCAGCAACACTATTTTGTCAACTAATATGTCCTTGTGTTGATTTCTGGTTTGCACACATGGGTATCTCCCATTTTCCCAACAACACGGTAAGCACAAAGAAGCAAAGGATATATTTTACTTTGACAAAGGGTATATCTGAATCCTGTGTGATGCCTTGCAAAGGGACGTAGGGTCAGTAAATATTACTGAAAAGAAATTCAGTGAAATAAATTCCTTAAAGGAATAAAAGAAACAAAATAAAATAGGTTTAAAAAAGTGAAGCTTTGCAATTCTTTTTTCTATTTCCTTCACCATCACTGACTTTCAGACTACTGCTAGAAACTCCTAACTGGTTTCTCTGCATTATTTTTCTTCCCACATTTCCACAGTGAGTTCTACTCCAGAATTAATCAGAATAAAGCAGCTTCATCCGGTCTCAACCCAACCCTCCCAGTGACTCCATTGTTTATATTCAGCCTGGCATCCTAAGTTCTCCGTAACTTCTCCTACTTTCTCAACCTTAATGCGTGTGTGCTCGGTCCCTAAATCACATCCACTATTTGCGAATCCATGGACTGCAGCCCACCAGGCTCCTCTGTCCATGGGATTTCCCAGGCAAAAATAATGGAGTGGGTTGCCATTCCCTTCTAGGGAGGGCTCGTTTCAACACAGGGATCGAACCCACGTCTCATGCATCGACAGGCAGATTCTTTACCTCTGAGCCACCAGGGAAGGTTGTCAATCTTAGCTTCTACCCCTTTTCAACATAAATGATGTACTGCCACTAATTTCTACGATTTGAGAACTAAATGGATATGAGGAGCCTCATGTTCACTTCAGTGTGGAACATGTTAAGTTTCAGAAGATTACACTGCAGTTAAGTAAGAGAGGTTCTGAAGACAGGTAGAGACATATGTAGCTAGAGCTCAGAGAAAAAGTAGCACGTGAAAGAAAATAAAAATTGATCAAATATCAAAAACGTAAAGTTTTTTTTTTAAAGAAAAAAAAGCTGAAACAACTTTAAATTCAATGGGACTTAACAGAATAAAAATTAAGGGATAAATTTAAGACATAGAAGGGCAAGAATTAATTGAACGAATTTTCTTTATTAAATACTGGCTTCCCTGGTGGCTCAGACAGTTAAGAATCCACCTGCAATGCAGGAGACTCAGGTTTGATCCCTGGGTCGCGAAGATCCCCTGGAGAAGAGAATGACAACCCACTCCAGTATTCTTGCCTGGGAAATCCCATGGAGAGAGGGGCCTAGCAGACTACAGTCCATGAGGTCACAAGGAGTCAGACAAGACTAGGTGACTTCCACTTGACTTTATTAAATAGAGGTTGTAATCCACAATCTTGGACCTGGAAGATCAGAAAGATGAAATACTAAAATCTGATCACGGATCCCTTTCAGGGTCCCGTGAGGGACCTCGACTTTTCTGTTCAGGCAAGGCAATATTCTCATAAAGCATTTTCTAAAGAAGGACAATTCACAATCCTTCCCAGACCTCCTCCCAGGCCTCCACATTCACACATATCTATCCAGCAAAGTAACACGCTAGTTGTATGAAGAGTATGATCATTAAGTTTTTAAATCTGTTCTCTATTTTCCCCAACCATCATCATGGCAGGAAATCCATTCTCAAATTTTCATCCTTTCTACTTTAATACAAAAATATCTCAATCCTAAAACTGACTAATATTAAGACTAACCGGGGAGTATCATTCCAATCCAGAACTACTAGAATGGTCATTTGTCACTGTTACATGTAACTGATGACTTATTCTGGTAGACCAGGAACTGGCTCAAAGCCACTAGACAAGTGTCAAATATGTTCTCAATAAATTCAATCTGTGGCATTAAATCTTTTTGTTTTTATTTCTTTAAGGAAAGGAAAGCTTTCCTAAAGTTATTCTTGGAAATAGATTTGGGGGAAAGGGTCAGTGTAAACAAGGGAAGAAAAAAAGCTCATTAAAGAAGTAGATACTCTTCAACTGACAGAAAAATCAGTAAGTTTGAGAAGGATGCAGAATCAAACTGAGTGAAACACAGAACGATATGTACCGTTGGGGTCACCACAGAGGAAGTCACCCAAGCCACAAACGCTTCTTTAGAGTCTATTAGGCAGTAGGGACTGTGGTCATCCTCAAAGGACGGACTATAAAAAGAGACTTAGTCCTCACAATGGAGTAGAAAGATGCTTATAAAGATACACTCAACAATTAGAGATTGAAAAGTATTTCATAAAATTTTATCAGTAAGCAAAACAGTCCAACTGGGGTTATGTTTCTTTAATTCTTTAAGGCCCTGTTCATCTGGGGAAATCAGGGGCTCTATTTTCCGCAGAAAGGAACTGAGGGGCAGACATGCCCTCCCACTAGGTCTGTCAGGTCTCTTTCTGTTTAATTATCATTTCTGCCTGATGTCTGTCACAATCAGCAAAGACAAGGGTTCATCAATAGCCCTTTCCCAGCAGTCAAAGGAAATCAATCCCAAATGTATGGTCCCACCTGATCCCATCAGATGATCCCCGCTCAGTGCTCTTGCAGAAGGAAAGGACCTTGGAGTGACCCCAATGCAAGACACCAAACCCTCCAATGTGGCCCTTTCCTTCTGTGCTGGCAGGAAAAAGCCAACCTACAGTCAGCTGGACAGAAGGAATGCCACACCCACCTCTGCAAACAGGAAAATAAAGCCACCCTGGTCCTCCTTGCCTCCTGAGCCATTAAGATAGAATAACAACACAAGAGCCATGCGGAGCAGGCCTCAGATCAGCTGCTAAAGCCTAAGTATCTTGTCCTCATTGGTAACTGCCTAATGCTTTCTATTTAACGTAATTCATCAACCAGATTAGAGCGGGTCATTCCGCAGCATATGAAGAAAGCAAGGCTGATAACATAATCTGACACATCAAAAATATTCTGAAAACAGCCTGAAGAGCTGTTTACAAAAAGCTATGAGCAGGCAAAATAACAATATAGCGTACAGGTCAGTGGGCAGTCAGTCTGTTTATTGCTACTCATTTCATTTTTGAGTAGCTCAGCACAACTGTAATTGCTAGTTAACAGATAGACTGGGTCCTGACTATCAAAAAAAAAAAAAAAATCCTCAAAATGACTCTGCCAAGAGGCAGAATAAACAAATTTGGGGGGGGGTACTCCCAGCCCCATTTCTGGTCAACAAACACTGGCTGTGAAAATTCTGGGACTCCAAGACACGAAGCCAGCCTAGCAGCTGAGCGATTTCTGATCTCCAAACCAGCTGCCTTTGATGTGAAGTTCTCTGTGTGCCTTCGATATGAAGACATTGTAACTGGGCAGTGCTGGGAACTTTCTCATCGCAGTTCACTGTGTACAGAAACTGCCCCCAGCACCATTCACTGTCCGAGTTCCAAAAAGACAACAGGGATTCATGATTAAAGATCACCATTCGCCTATATCTGAGAGGCAACTTTTCTCCTGGTAAAACGTGAGATGCCCTTCCCCCACTCCAATCCAAGAGGGAAAAAATGCACATCAAAGCGCTAAAGTTACTATGCATTTTTTTGCCTTTGTCTCTTGGCGCCCTGGTTTTCTTGGCTGTCCTTTATTCTCTCACTGCTCAGCTGCTCCAATTTAGGAATAAGAACTCAAAAAAAGGAGCAGTTGGCTTGGTGCTGTTTCCAGGATTCTGCAGAATCTCAGTCTCTCCATCTCTCCTTCCTTCCCTCTCTTCCATCCCCTCCCTTTCTTTCCTTCTCAGATTCAAATCTCCACGTCACAAACCAGAACGCCATTCAAGCCTTCCATAAACGTTAAGAGAAGTTCCGCGCCTGCCAGGGGAAGCGAAATCCGGGCTGCCTTTGATCGACACCGAGAAGGGGGTACCTCAGTCCTCGGTTCCTAGATGGCGGGTTTGCCCGGTCCACCACCTAGCCCTGCCGCCCGGATCCGGGGCAAAGTCGTCTGCAGTCTTTCAGGCCGGTTCTCAGCCTCTCCGCCTGTATTTTAACTCAGCCCGGGCGCAGTCAGAGAATCGTACCCCAGCAACAAAGCCGGGGGCGCAAACCCGCCGTGATGAACCGGTCGGCCTGCCGCCAGCCCCCTGCCTCCCACCCCGCCGACTTGCCTTTGAAAAGACAGGCGTTGGGGCAAGAAAAGGAATACGTCCGAGGCGAGGAGGAGGGAAGCGGCGGGACATAAGTGGCCGGAGTGGTTTGGGGGTCTTGGTTTGTTTACGTGTCTCTCTTAAACACCCAGGACCCACGGAGGTGAGCCCGGGCGAGTCGGGCGCCCCGCGGGAGCCGCACCGCCCGAGGCGCTGCGCAGACAGCTTGCCCCTCGCTCACCTCCCGTCTGGCGGGCCCGGGGTGAACGGGGGATGCTCGCGCGGGTTTGTCTGACACTTGTAAATGGAAGTGGGATCCAACTTGGAAAACAAACGCGCCGGGGTCTGGGGGCGGGGAGGGGCGGGAGACGGGGGAGAAGAGGAGAAAAGCTTCTTCACCCGGCGGCGCGCCCCGCGCTCCCCGCCGCCTCCCGCCGCGGCGGCTGCAGGTTACCCGGCCCCAAGGCCGAGCCGGGACCTGCGCGCGGGGCGCGGGGCCGGGGCGGGCTGGGGTGGCAGATGGGGCGAGCCCAGGCTACCGAGCGCCCGCTCTCCAGGCCGCCGGGGCCTCTCGCTCCCGGGAGCCTCCCAGAGCCCCACGCCAGGTCCCTGCAGGCTCTCTCCCTCCGTCCTCACAGCCTTCCAGGGATCCCCTTCCACTACCAGCTCTGCCCCCATTATTACGTGGAGCTACAGCTGCAGGATGCCGCCATCACACACACACACACACACACACACACACAGACACACAGACACACACACACACACACGGCGGGGGGGGGGGGCTCCTCTCCTCTCGTCGCAGGCTACCCCGAGGCTCGCTGAGCCCGCAGCCACACTCCCGCCACCCCCGCGTCCTTGCCCCAGCGCTCCCCAGCCCACGAGAGCCGGGCTGGGAAAAGGGAACAATGAAAGTTGCTTTCCGCGAAGCCTCATCGCGGTCCCCGTTTAACCGTCTCGGAAAGCACACGCGACACAAGTCGGCGGGAGAGGGGAGAGAGGAGTGCAGACCACGGCGAGGCTAAAAATACCCGGGCTCTGCGCCCCACGCCTGCCTGGGGGTCCGATGCATTTTAGCTCAGCGACCCCCACTGGCGGCGCACGAGCGCGCCGGGCGAACACGCTCCCGGCCACCTCCGCCGCCGCCTAGCCCGCGCGCCGCAGATCCCCGCCCGGACCCTGCACCCACACTCGTCCCGGCGCAGGGGTCCAGCCGGCACCTCCCGGGAAGAGGCCTTGAGTGTGGAGCTGGCGCAGGCTCGCATTTGACCCCTCTCGGCAACCCAGGGCAGTCCGCAGCGCACCCCCCAGGACGCCCAGACCCGCACGGCTTTCTTTTCAAAGGCAAGCAACCTTCACTCACGCCCGCCAAAACCTGTGCTCTCCCAAGGCACTCCGTTTGCCTGTCCCCAAGAGAGCAGGGAAAGTCCCACCTCCCCGCCACTCCACACACACACACACACACACACACACACACACACATAACTGTCGCCCCAGTCCCAGAGTCGCTGCCGCTCGGTACACCTCACTCCGCCCGTGACCACCGCACATCAGAGTCACAAGCGGAGCGGACCCGCAGAATGTCTCGTAACCCGTTCCCCTCCCTGGTCAGAGTGGAGTCCGGGCTCTGTTACAGCCGGCGCCTCGCCAGGCGACGACCCAACTTGAGCCTCGGGTCCCCAAGTGCATCTTTTGGCTTCTGAACGTCCCTACAGCGCCCCACCGGCCTCGGCAACCGAGCAGGCTCGCCGCCTGGACCCTCCGATCCACCTGCAGCCGGCGGGCGGCCGGGAGTCGGGGGCTGGGTGCACCGTTCTGCAAGCCGCCCCGCGCCCCCTTTTCCAAATCCTCAGCCCCAAACTTGGCCAACTCTCCATGCCAACCTCCCAGCTGCCGCCTCCAGACCGAGCCTCCTTCCTCTCCTCCTCGCGGCGGCAGCCAAGGCTGCTCCGAGCCGTGCCGAGGCAGGAACTTTACCAGGTGAAAAGTTTCCCCCGCGCGCCCCACCGGCTCTCGCCTCCTCGAGCCCCCCGAGTCCCCGGTTCCCATCAGGCAGCTGCAGCTGTGCGTCTGGCGGCGCCCTCCAGCCGGGGCACCCGGCAGCCAAAGCATCGCATTCAAGATGCCCACGCACCCTTGCCTCCGCCGGCGACGCTCCGCTCCACCAGGCGCTGTCCGCGGGCTCTTCCTCGGCCGGCGCTCCCGCCCGGGCCGAGCCGGCCACTCGGCCGCGGCCGCCGCAGTGCCCGCCGCGCGCCCGCCGGGGCTGGAGCCGCTAGCAGAGGCTCTCGGGACGCCGCCGCCGCCGCGGGGGCTCGCGGGCGGAGGGGCGAAGCCGGGAGGAGGGGGCCGGGGGCGCCAGACCCCGATCCGCCGCGCAGCTCGCGGCGCAGCTGCCGGGAGGAGCGCCGGCTCCCGCGTCTGCTCCGAGGCGCCGCCGCTGCCGCTAGTGCTCGCCGCTCGGCTGCTCCGCGCTCCCCATCACCGCCGACGCCGACGCGCGGCCAAGCCCCTCTCCCTCGCCGCCCCCCTCGCGCTTCTCTCCCGCTGTCTCCTCCTCCCAAACCGCCGGCGCAAAGGGCGAGGGGGGAGAAGCCGCGCGGCCGGGATGACTCGCGGGCGCGGAGCGCCGCGGGCGGGGGGACGGGGGCGGGGGCCGCAGGAGCCGCGGCGAGCGGGAGGGTGCTCCCGGCGCCCGGCCTGGAAGCCGGACTAATTTTAGAGCTTGGCTTCCCCAGCCGCTCTCTGGGGCTCCAGGATACCGCGAACGTGTCTTCCTGGCGCGGGGGATGTTGGTGATGCTGGCTCCAGAAAGCTCGCCCTCGCCGCCCTCGGTCTCAGCCCCGCCACAGCCCCGCGCTGAGGTCTCACGCGTGCTGCTCTCACGGGACCGGGGAGGAAACCGAGTCACGTCGAGGTTTACACGGCTTATCTAAGATCCTGAGGTGAATTTGTAACTGGAAACCATCAGATGTTGCGCATTTTGATTTTATATCTGCGTCCCAGACAGGGGTCCTAGTACTTGCCCACACACTTTTGGATCCTGGGGGTCCCCTGTGGAGGAAGGGTATCTTTCCTTGGCCCATCTTCTTCCCTTCCCGCAAATCGTTTAAATCATTTTCATCGAAAATGGAGGAGAGGTCCTCTCAGTGGAGTGAGGGAGTGACTTGGGCCTTGGTGATTTGCAACGCCAACCTGTCAGTAGGCCTGTTCCAGTAACTTCTGCGCCCTCACCCTTCCCTGGATTCGCAGACCACGCTCTCACCCCACTGCCACGCACGCCCTGTTGCTGAAGGGCTTACACTTACCCCCACTCTGTGTATCCCGGCCTTTCTTCCCCTCAAAACTGAGACGCCATCTCAGCACCCCCCACCCCCGGACCCCTTTCCCACTCCCGGGCCCCTTTCCCACTCCCCACACGCAGCAGCGCACGTCTGTCCCTTAAGCAGGCGCACAAGCTGGCACCTTCCCTGGGACGCTCTCTGCCAGGCAGTTTCCCCCCGCCCTGACTCTACCGCTGGCATCACAGGGAGGTGCCCAAGGCCTTCGGATCTATTCTCCAAGAGAAATCGTTACCTCTTTTTTTTGAACCATAAAATTCTCCTTGGGGAATGAGATAGGGGTAGCTACTGGAGACTTTGTACTCAGTCACCAGAGCGAGCCCTTGGAAGAATCAGCTGAGTCTGCCTTTCTGCCCTTCCAGCTCTCAGCCTGGGGCCTCTGTCTTGTCGCAGCTGCGCAGTGGCCCTCCTGCCCTCCGCAGGTGGAGGGCTTCCGGCGAAGGCCTGCAGCAGCCTCGCCGCCTTGACTGCCCCATAAAGTACTAGCACCCTCTGGTCACCGCCCTGAGAGTTTAATGTGAACACTGAAGAACAGGAGGGCTCCCCATACATCAGCTAATTCAGAGACGATCAGCATGATGTTACCTAGGGCTTCCTTGTCAGGGAAGGACGAAAGATGGGTCTGGAGGGAGGGAAAACTACCGACAGGGCTAGGAAGACTTTCCAGTCCTCCAAGATACTATCAATTGAATAATTTAGTTCTGATTTTATGTTTATTTCACTAGCTTTCTAAGGCGTTGGGAAGTTTATTACATATGTGTATATATATATGAACATATACGTATGTACATATACACACATATATAAGTGTGTGTATATATATGGGGCTTCCCTGGTGGCTCAGATGGTAAAGAATCTGCCTGCAATGCAGAAGACCCAGGTTGGATCCCTGAGTGGGGAAGGTGCCCTGGAGAAAGAAAGAGCAATCCACTCCAGTATTCTTGCCTGGAAAATTCCGTGGACAGAGGAGCCTGGCAGGCTACGGTCCATGTAGTTGCAAAGAGTTGGACATGACTTAGCAACTAAACAACAATAACAACTATACACACACACACACACACACACACACACACACACATATATATGTATGTATATATATATATATATATATATATATGGTGGGTATACATGTCCCTGGCATGGCATTTTTCTTGTGACCAGCAGAATTCAGCTAACTGCATCAAAGGTTTTAACAAATCAGTGCAACTCCCACCCAGGTACTTCTATGGAAGTGCTGAAACAATTTGGCTCCTGAAACCAGGCACTTTGGTCAGCTAGCAATTGTTTGGCCACTAGGATGCTCAAGGAAAGAGTGCTGGCAAGGAGACAAAGCATCTTCTACCTTCTGCTTGGGAATACTGCCAGGTGAATGTAGGTGTGGCTGCTGCTACAGCTGCTACCCCTCCTGGACTTCTGCTCCTCAGAATGTTCTCTTATGCCTCAGAGGCACCTTACAGATAAGTACAGAAATCTGTCTAGGTTTCAGCCTCCCCTATCCCCAGGCAGTACATAGATAATAAAGTAAATTGTCTTCACTCCCTTGGAAGACATAAGCCATTACAGCAGGGGGTGAGACACTTCCTACAAGAATGATAAAGTGTTTTATCTAGTGGGACACCCCTCTGGTCATTTAAGATCTGCATAACATTTAATACTCATTCTTAGAAGGCTATTTTATTTCTTTAAAAAGTGCCTACTGTGTGCTAGTACTGTGGTAGGCTCAGTGTTGATAACACAGTAAGCTTTATGACAGCGGGGAATCCGTTTTATCATAATTATGTTTCTATCCCCAGTTGCCTACATGAGGCCCAACACACTCAATGAATATTAGTAAATACTCAATAAATATTCAAAGGGTTAACAGATAATGAGAGCTTTATACTCTCCCGTTAGACCCAACGAATATGAGACATAGGATATAATTGAAAAAAATGCGAACCTATAAGAAAATAATGTTATGTTACTTGCTATATCACATCTCCCATTTACCACTTCCTATCCTCTGTGCTCCATACGTATCTTTTAGCCACTGCTGGAACCGAGTTCTAAACGGGCTCCAGCTGGCTTCAGTCTGACAGTGTCTGACCCTCAACGTCTCTTACATCTTTCCTCTCACCCAGAGGCTTGTTGGTTGAAGTTCTGGTGCAGACTAAAGCCCAAAAAGAAGTGTGAGAGCTTAAACACTTGTGATAAATCTTTGACCAATGGGAGCCCATAGATAAATGTTCCCCTTACCATCCTCCAACAAAGGGTCCTGAAATGTGTTCCACAGAGCTTCCCGGGTGGTCTTCCTGAAGAGCCAGTCTCCCAAAGCAGCGGCCAACTTGATAGCGCATCCTTGTACTGGCTCTCCATCCTTAGCTGGGTCCCTCTCGCTGTCCCTCACATGTTCCCTGAGGTCACACACCCCAATGAAGTACTTCAAGTAAGTGTTTGTTATCAGGATCTTTGTTTATCATGATCCCAGAGAATCACTCACCATCAATCCTAAATATTTACATTAAGGAGCAAATGATTTTCAAAATGTGCTATAGTACACACACACACACACACACACACACACACACACACACACACACACACACACACACACTTGCTTACACCGGCTCCTCTTTGTGATCAATTAAATCCCACACAGATCTTTTCTTAATAATTCCATTCACTCTGTTTCTGTGCTTATAAAAAATTGCAGAGGAACTTGTCTATCTCATTGCTAACCTTCCATAAACATTTCAGAAGAGTTTGCCTATTGGACTATTGAGAAACATGATGGAATTTCTTCCCTGGAAATATTTAATCAAAGGATAGGTGTTTATCAACTTGGGATAGGCGTGGATCTGTCCAGAAACTGTGGTACTAGGAGATGTTTTGGAAACAGATAAAGTCAAGTTACAGGATGGCAGGGAGTCAGTTTAGGGAGGTGTGAAATGAGCAGGCCCTGGAGGGAGGCAGAAAGACTGAGTTAGGATCCTCGCTTTCCACCTTCATCTTCTGTATTACCTTGGATAAGTTACCTAATTTCCCTAGATTTTAGTTCCTTCATATACAGCTCAGAGCAGTACAATGATAAAATTATTGTAAGGATAAATAAGATAATTCATAACAGCATGTACTCAGTATGTAATGAATACCCAACAAATGTTAGCTATTATTGTTCTTTTAGAGACAAATCATTAAGCAACTATTTTATAGCATCTGAGTTTAAAGTAAGTGCTAGAAGCCAAAACAGAGTTCAGACTTACTACAATCCCTTCATGCTAAAATTCTGTGACACTCACTTCAGACCTGGAAGGGCATCTTACTATTCACCTCGGCAGTGAAGGCCAAACTTTTATTTAAATACAGCAAAGCGATGTTCCAGATATTCAGTATCATGCAGTCCATAAACTGTGTATGGATAAGGGGATCATTGGTGGATGAGGACATCTGCTTATAGCCTTTTTTGCACCTCATTAGTAAACAGACCTGCTCAGATTTCTGTAGGAGGGGCTTGCCAGGCTGGGTCTCTGCTGCTGCACAGGCTGTCCTTACCTCTGGCGAGCAGGGGCTGCTCCCTAGTTGCGGTGCATGGGCTTCTCACTGTGCTGGCTTCCCTTATTTCAGAACATGGGCTCTGTGGACATGCGGGCTCCAGTAGTTCCAGCTTGGGGCGCTAGAATTCAGGCTCAGTAGTTCTGGCCCTCAGTAGTTCTTGAGCTTAATTACTCCATGGCATGTGAGACCTTCCCAGACCAGGGATCGAATCCAGGTCCCCTGCATTGCCAGGTGAATTCTTAACTACTGGACCAGCAGAGACATACCATCTTCCCTTGATTTCAAATTCACCTTCTGCAAGATTATATATTATAATTAACAATGGCGTCATACAGTACATGCATGAGTGCTCAGTCACTCAGCTGTGTCTGACTCTTTGTGACCCCATGGACTGTGGCCCACCAGGCTCTTCTGTCCATGGGATTTCCCAGGGAAAAGTACTGGAGTGGGTTGCCATTTCCTCCTCCACGGGATCTTCCCAACCCAGGGATGAAGCCAAGTCTCCTGCATTGGCAAGTGGATTCTTCACCACTGAGCCACCTGGGAAGTCCCCATATAGTAT
Source organism: Giraffa tippelskirchi (assembly GCF_054371585.1). Classification (NCBI taxonomy): domain Eukaryota; kingdom Metazoa; phylum Chordata; class Mammalia; order Artiodactyla; family Giraffidae; genus Giraffa; species Giraffa tippelskirchi. The sequence continues at coordinate 44,457,068 of NC_137284.1, read as the reverse complement.
GTATATGACTAATTATAATTCAAATATTATCGTAGAAAAACGTTTCCTCATTTGCCTCTTCGTATTATAAAACATCAAGGAATACAGAAGAGATTTTGGATACATTTTATGCTTTTTGAGTCATGGACATCTTTGATTAAAGTTACAGAACATCTTTTTAAAAATATACATATGCACACATATACATTTTGCTTTCTATTTCAGTAGTTTATGAGTCCCTCTAAGGTCCCTCCAAAGAACCTAGATTAAGGAAAAGGTTGTGCATGAAAAAATTACCCTGAAATTCAAGTTCTGTTTCTTCAAGATTTTAGTCACTGAGCTAGCATTGCTTTTGCAGATTTACTAGAAGAAATATGTAATATCTCAGGGTTTGGAAATGGAAACCCACACCAGTATTCTTGTCTGGAAAATTCCATGGACAGAGGAGCCTGGTAGGCTACAGTCCGTGGGGTCGCAAAGAGTGGTACACGACTGAGTGACTTCACTTTAGCTCCAGGGTTTGGAGGCATAAACTGTATCTGAAATGAACTTGGATTATTTTAAACTCTTAAGAACTTACTCTTAAAATAAACATGTATATCCAAGGCCACGTGTGTTGGGGGACCCACTGTGCAACAAGAAGTTATCTGAATTAACTTCCACTTAGACAAAAAAGCTTATTAAAAGACAAGGAATTAAAATGTGCTAATTTAGAGTTTACAAACTCCAAATTAAAACTTAACAGTAACTAAATTACAATGATATAACTGCACGATTTTTTCAGAACTTAAAAAAAGAGAGATCTTGTTACAGAAGAATATTTTATCACTGATGTTTTTAGAGTTGCATGTATATAGTAATACTAAAGAACAGACAGGACTTCTCAGGTAGTACAGAGGTAAAGAATCCATTTACCAATGCAGGAGATGCAGGAGACTCAGGCTTGATTCCTAGGTCAGGAAGATTACCTGGAGGAGGAAATGGCAACCCACTCCAGTGTTGTTGCTTGGAAAATTCTATGCACAGAGGAGCCTGGCAGGCCACAGTCCATAGGGTTACAAAGAGTTGGACACAACTGAACACGCATGAGGAGGGAAAGAGTAGGCTGAGTTTTCTTTTCAAGTTCTCTTTTAAAATTCTCTACATACAGCTAGAGAATTACACTTCCATTCAATCCAACACCTGCATGCGGGTCAGACTACTCCTATTGCCCCACCTTTTGAACACAAGCCACTGATGATTCTTGCAGGGGTCCTTTTTTTTGCCACTGAACTATCCTAGAGCTGACTAATCCCAATCTCCCTTATTTTGGAACAACAACCAAAGAAAACTTGGACAGTCCTAACCACTTGGCTTTCACCAAGCAAACTGTCTTACTGTCCTTATCCTTTGGGAAATTTCTTTTTATACATTTGTCTTTGGCTACAAATCTCCCCTCTTTGGCTATGTGGAGACTAATAATAAATGAAATATCAGACACTCATTTTTAACACATCTGCAATTCTACATTCTTTAGACCACTCCTCTTTCTTTTTTATTTATTCAAAAAGTTCATTTCAAAAAGTCCTACACAGTTGGCTGTCTGCTAAGTGCCAAGATTTTAACGGTTAAGAAAAAATGATGCAATATCTGCCTTCTTGGATCTTTGGGCCAGTGGAGAAGTCACTCTTAATTAAATAATTATACAAAAAAATGTAACAGTCAGAAAAACTGCAAATGAATACTTCAAGTTGTTTGTTTAATGATCACTGCCACTCAGAGGGAACTTCTCATTCATCCTTTTTCTTTATTTATAAACTAAAGTTCAACACTAACCATGGCTAATAAGCAAACAGGATATTCAGTGCTACATCTGATTTATGTTTTGAGATAATAGTATACATGATAAATGTCATCAAGTACTAAGATATTAGAGTTTTTTTTAATTTCAGAGGTTTCTTACTCAAAACCACTGCCTTTCAAATTATAAAGTATTGGTACTTACTGTCTGCCCCTATATTTCAATAAAATACATAATTTAATTATGAATAAAATATGCTTATGTGCACTAATCTAATCAGATCACAATTTATAATATTTTTCTGTGGGAGAAGTATATCACATTCAAAACAACTGGTTTACAAACTTTGGGAACATGGCTTGTTTGTAAAAGATGTCCCATTCCCATAGTTGCTATGTAACATAAAAGTGAGGTAATCATTTATTACAAGTTCCATAAAGTCTTAAAAGTTAGAAAAGTAGAATTTTCTCTCAATGTCTTTTAATTTACCTGTAAGTCATAGCAGCTTATTGCTTCAGCCACTAGTGCATCTCAGAAAAAAGCAGTCTAGGCACAGAACAAAGACTTTTGTCTACTTGCTAAAAGGAAGAAATATACCATCTTCTACCCATTCACTGACTAATGCAAAAAGGAATGTGAAAAAGAAATCCATCTAAACTCAGGGGCCCCTGAACCAAAGAAAAGGAAAAAGCCTTTTCAAGAGGTTGGTGAACAAATTATAGCAATTGATTTTATTACCTGATCTTAATTGAATCAGCAGAGTATTATTAAAAATAAATGTTGGCATACTGCCTTAAATTAAGGAACATAGACCCCTTTTTCATTTTGAATTCATGAAAAGATCTACTTACTCTTATTTTTGGAATACTTTAGCTCAACAAATTAATACCTCTTTCATTTCAGTGGGCCGAATGTTAGCCATGAATGTCAGCATAATTTTTCAAAAATGGACTGCATCAAACTATTTGCATAACAAAAATGTCACTGTGAACCAGCACCTTGCTGCCCCTGGCTGTTGTCACAGGAAGCTGGAAGAGCATCATCTATTTTTATACCTGATAACTTTGTTCATCCCCAAATAACTGCTTGTCAAATACAGTTGGTTTTCAGTAAAGTGAAAAAAAAGAAAACTACTGACTCTGAGGAAGTAGCAGGTTCAAGCATTTGAGTGTAGGATTAAGTTGTTTATTTTTTTAATTAATTAATTAATTAATTAACTTTTGGCAGTGCTGGGTCTTTGTTGCTGCGTGGGCATTTCTCCAGCTATGACGAGCCAGGCGCTCTCTAGTTGTGACGCACAAACTTCTCACCGTGTGGGCTCCGCTTGGTGTGGACCATGGGCTCTAGAGCACCCAGGCTTCAGCAGTTGTGGTGCCAGGGCTTAGCTGCTCTGTGGAATATGCAACCTTTCCGGACTAGGGATCAAACCTGTGTCCCCTGCATCAGCAGGTGGAATCTTATTCATTGCAACACCAGGGAAGTCCCAGCTGTTTTGTTTTTGTTTTTACATCTCAAAATCTGCCAGTCCAAATTCACACCAGATTTGTGCTGATTAAATGTTCTTTTCCCTCGACTCTGATTCAAAGATCAATTTGAAGGAAGCTGCTTCTCTCCATACGTTTTCCACTGAGCAGATTGAGTCATTATACAGCACTTACTTTTTTAAATTTATTTATTTTAATTGGAGGCTAATTACTTTACAATATTGTAGTGGTTTTTGCCATACATTGACATGAATCAGCCATGGGTGTATATGTGTCCCCAATCCTGAACCCCCTCCCCATCCCATCCCTCAGGGTCATCCCATTGCACCAGTCCTGAGCACCCTATCTCATACATCAAATCTGGACTCACGATCTGTTTCACATATGATAATATATATGTTTCAATGCTATTCTCTCAAATCATCCCACCCTCACCTTCTCCCACAGAGGCCAAAAGACTGTTCTATACATCTGTGTCTCTTTTGCTGTCTCGAATATAGGGTCATCGTTACCATCTTTCTGGATTCCATATATATGCATTAGTATACTGTATTGGTGTTTTTCTTTCTGACTTACTTCACTCTGTATAATAGGCTCCGGTTTCATCCACCTCATTAGAACTGATTCAAATGTATTCTTTTTAATGGCTGAGTAATATTCCATTATGTTTATGTACCACAGATTTCTTATCCATTCGTCTGCCGATGGACATCTAAGTTGCTTTCATGTCCTGACTATTATAAACAGTGCTTCGATGAACATTGGGGTATGCGTGTCTCTTTCAATTCTGGTTTCCTCGGTGTATACAACACTTATTAAGTACTGACAACAACTCATTCACACACTGAAACCCTACTATGTGCCGAGAGGCAGATGTTGGAGATCTTTGTGGCATAAATGGTTCCTGATATCAGGAAGCTTAACCATGGCAACCAGCCCTTGGATTCAGTAAGGCTGACTTTTTTGGATGTCAACAGAAATGGGAATCTCTGTTTCTCAATTTCCCTGGTAAAAAATCTGCCTTCAATGCAGGAGACCCAGGTTCAATCCCTGTGTCAGGAAGATCCCCTGGAGAAGGGAATGGCCACCCACTCCAGTATTCCTGCCTATGGAATTCCGTGGACAGGGGAGTCTGGTGGGCTACAGTCCATAGGGTCAAAAAGAGTTGGACATGACTGAGCAAGTGAGACTTTAGCACCTTTATTCTCAGGTCTTTGCTACCACACCAACCCCAAAAGCTTTTCCTAATGAACTTCCAGTCCCGGTGGAGTGTCTGTGGTCTGTGTTACCAGCAGCAACTGGTCTTTACCTCTGTGAAACCACTTCTCATGCTGCCTCTCCCTCATCTTCCTCTGGTTTTGTCTCTGTCTCTTCACCAGAAAGGGAGCCTCTTAAGGATAAAGACTGGCATTTATCTCTGCATCACCGAGGTGGGCATCACATGGTGCGTGCTCAATGAGAATGTTTGCAAGTTGACTGAATCATCTCATCGTTGTCAGGTTTCCAGGATGTGGTAGAGCATGGAGTTGTCATTTTCCTGAGAGAGAGGCCTGATCAGTGGTTCTCAAAATGTGGTCCCTGGACCAGCAGTATTCCCATCAATTGGAAAGAGGATGTATTAGAAATGCACATTCCCAAGCCCCACGCTAGACCTCAGCTTAGTTCAGTTGCTCAGTCATGTCAGAGTCTTTGTGACCCCGTGGACTACAGCACACCAGGCTTTCCTGTTCATCCAGGCTTCCCAGTGCATCACCATCATGCCAGACCTAGTGAACCAGAAATTCTGGATGTTGAGCCTAGGGATCTGACTTTTAACAAACCCTCCTGTTGTTTCACTCTTCCAATGCTTGTTAAAACTTGAGAACCACTGTTCTTCACATGCACATGTGTTCAGGGTTCAGAATAAGCCCATGTGAAGACTGATCTTGTGTCCTCAAAGATGGAAGTGCCACGCCCCTTTAACTCAACCTGGAAATCAAGACACAGTCTGCAGTCAGTTAGTCTGACTCATTTGGCAAAACTCCACATTATTCTCTCTGCTCCCAATGATGGGGCAGTGTTTGGGCTTGAATTGCCAGGTAGTTGCTTCAGTTAACCGATTCATGTTGCTTAGGCAGGCACAGCTGGTGGGGAACCCATCTACAGTATTCTAAAGTTATTCACAACAAATTGTGGGAAATTCTTAAAGAGATGGGAATACCAGACGACCTGACCTGCCTCCTGAGGAATTTGTATGCAAGTCAAGAAGCAATAGTGAGAACCAGACATGGAACAACAGACTGGTTCCACATTGGGAAAGGAGTACGTCAAGGATGCATATTGTCACCCTGCTTATTTAATGTATATGCAGAGTACATCATGAGAAATGCTGGACTGGATGAAGCACAAGCTGGAATCACGATTGCCGGGAGAAATATCAATAACCTCCGATATACAGATGACACCACCCTTATGGCAGAAAGTAAAGAAGAACTAAAGAGCCACTTGATGAAAGTGAAAGAGGAGAGTGAAAAAGTTGGCTTAAAACTCAACATTCAGAAAACGAAGATCATGGCATCCAGTCCCATCACTTCACGGCAAATAGATGGTGAAACAATGGAAACAGTGAGAGACTTGATTTTGGGGGGCTCCAAAATCACTGCAGATGGTGACTGTAGCCATGAAATTAAAAGACAATTGCTCCATGGAAGAAAAATTATGACAAACTAGACAGCATATTAAAAAGCAGAGACATTACTTTGCCAACAAAGGTCTGTCTAGTCAAAGCTATGATTTTTCCAGTAGTCATGTATGGATGTGAGAGATGGACCATTAAGAAACCTGAGTGTGGAAGAACTGATGCTTTTGAACTATGATGTTTAGGAAGACTCTTGAGAGTCCCTTGGACTGCAAAGAGATCCAACCAGTCAATCCTGAAGGAAATCAGTCCTGAATATTCATTGGAAGGATTGATGTTGAAGCTGAAACTCCAAGGCTTTCGCCACCTGATGCGAAGAACTGACTCATTGGAAAAGACCCTGGAAAGATTGAAGACAGGAGGAGAAGGGGACAACAGAGGATGAGATGGTTGGATGGCATCACCGACTCGATGGACATGAGTTTGAGCAAGCCTTGTGAGTTGGTGATGGACTGGGAAGCCTGGTGTGCTGCAGTCCATGGGGTCGCAAAGAGCTGGACATGACTGAGAAACTGAACTGAACTGGTGGGGAAACCATGTAGATATTCTAGCACATTCTCCTCAGGTTGGAGCCAACTACAGAGCTGCTGGGAGAGGATATGCATGCACCATTTGGGGGGAGAACAGAACCTATGTCTTCCTTTATTTGGCCCAGTTTACACGTTTCTTTCCTTTACACCCTAATTCATATGGTTTTATGCTACCAGGGTCTGGTACTTGAGTGATGGAAGGAAGTGCTTTCCTGTATGGAATCATATACAATTAGGGTGCATCTCCCCCATCATTAGAATCAAAATAGGGAAAATGGACTAGACTGGGGAAATTGCTGCTGCCTCAGCAGCTTTGATTTTCCTGTCAATGTTAAGTGCAGCTTTGCATGGATATGAACCTGAATTTGTCTCTGTACCTTATGAACGCTATAGCCATAATAGTCATAGGATTTGTGAAATTTTGAGATGACAATTTTGAGGCAGGTAATTACAAGTGATCCTGGTCAGTTTTAAGAAGCACTCGGATTACTTACATGGATTAGGCACCTGAAAAAAAAAAATTGAAAGACTGTTTAACAGTGACATGGAAACTATTTTCATTTTCTTCAAGTTGTGCCTAAAATCAGTAACTTTTTTTTTTAGCCCTGCTGCAGGTATTACTTTCCCTGAGATATTGGAAACCTGGTGCCAATAACTTTTTATTTGCCTTTAAGACAAAATTGACTCACTTTATAGAGCTTTCTATCTTTCCAAGTTGGAAGGCTTAGGTGAAGAAATGTCTGAAGAAAATTTCATTTCTCAGGACATATTTCTGAGCTTGTTTGGGAGTGACAGTAATGGCATTACAAGGTATTGAAGCGCTGCTCCTGGAAGCAGGAGGATAGGCCGGAGTGGTGTGGAAATTGGCGGATCTGTGGAACGTTCTCACGAGGGTGGCACAGCGTGATTTTCACAGAAGCTGACTCCGTCTTGCTATTGACAAACAACATTTAGAGATCACGTCAGATTTTTTGCTTACGGTTTTTTGAAGTGGGGGCAGAGTATTGTTTATGTTTTAACTTTAGTGAACATTCATGCCTTAGCCCATGATGGTTAGAATATCTAGAAGCTCTAGAGAATTCATGAAACACCAGGTATTAATTACTGGAAATTTGAGTGTTAATTCTGATAGGGGATTCTGATAAGTTTAAGGTTGGAGCTTCCCAGGTGGCTCAGAGGTAAAGAATTTGCCTACCAAGCAGGAGACACATATTCTATCCCTAGATCAAGGAAGATCCCCTGGAGAAGGAAATGGCAACCCACTCCAATATTCTTGCCTAGAAAATCCCGAGGACGAGGAGCCCAGTGGGCTACAGTCCATAGGGTAGTGAAAGAGTCAAATGTGACTTTGTGACTAAACAACAAGAAGGTTAAGACTGGACTAATAAGCTCCATAAGAACAGAGATGGAAAAAGACTACCACTTCTATTTGTTTATTAGCCCATGTATTCACTTCTGCAAACACAAATGCATGCTACACACACCGCTGAGCGTCTGTTGTGTTTCAGAAGCAGGGAGCCCAGTGGTTAATGTGACAGTCCCTGCCTCAAGGAGCTTGAGTCCTGCTCTGACTGTGTCTGCTCACCTTTTCTGTGCCCCAGAACATGTTAACAGGGATTTTAATTAAGCGTGTGCTTGCTTCCTCTGCAGGGTTCTTGTCCCTTTCAGAGTATCTCTAAGTCCCTAACTTGCTTACTATTTTAAAAAAACATCCAGAGCAGCTACTAGGATCTCAGATGTGTGGCACTATTTCATGTGGTTTAGAAGCCCCAGGGCTGGGTCCTGAAAAGTCCCCAGGGGATTATTCCCAGTAGTGACTTCTCCCTGAAACAGAAAGAGCTAGTGATGGGAGACTGCTCAGCACAAACCATTGTCTTGCCCCCAAAGGGTTAGAAACAGCTCTTCAGAGAATGGACTTGGCAGCTTCTTCTTTATTGAAGTGGCACATATGGTTACATCCACTCCAACAGGGCACCTCCTTGGTCAGTTTCATTAACATTTCCCTAACAATTGACTGGGGCTTTCCAGGTGGCTCAGTGGTAAAGAACCCGCTGCCAATGTAGGAAAACTGGGTTTGATCCCTGGGTTGGGAAGATCCCCTGGAGAAGGAAATGGCAACTGGCTCCAGTATTGCTGCCTGGGAAATCCCATGGACTGAGGAGCCTGGCGGGCTACAGTTCATAAAGTCAAAAAGAATCAAACACGACTTAGTGACTAAGCAATAACGAATTAACTTGGAAGGAAGACTAGTGTTTAGTCTGAATGATCCTTTCCTCCTAAGTAGAAACAGCATATCATTGTGGTTTTGCATTAACAAATCTTGCTGAATAACAATCTTTCCCAGTTCTTGCTTTTCTCAGTACCATTCCCTAACTTGGTCAAGCATCTTGGGTGGTCCTCTATCACATCACTGGTGAAGACACTGAGAAACTGCATCAGCAGTGACCTTGAAGCAGAGTCTGCCACTCACAAGTCCATAGCTTTTGAATGGAGCCAGTTTGAAATCTTGCCCAGGATCTTTGAACTCCAGACCAGCCTCCAGGCTACCGTGAACTTGCATTTGTCTCACAATGGCTGTCTCCCAGCATTGGCAGTCTCTGCCCTGCAACAGAGACACACAAGCGCCCACCCAACCAAAAGGAGCAAAGAGGCAGAGAAAGGGGAGGGGAGGGACCTTTTACAGTCCTTTTTTGTTCTTAATCAAAACTTCAGAGCTGTTTTTACTATATACCATCTAGCTAGCTTAACTTAAAATATTTAGTTGCATTAACCATTTAACCAATTATTCTTAGAAGGTAGAAATAGTGTTTGTTTTGTTTGTTGCTGGCCGCATTCCTGGCTCTCAATATGCTTACACTCTAGTTGTAGAGACAGGTGTTAGACTCCTAACAAAAACCAACAATCACAAGGAACATTTCCTAGCTGCCTAGAGAGTAGGGCACGTAATGAGAGATTTGTCCTTTCTGGGAAATGAGAAATTAACTGCATGCTGAGACAGTCAGAAGCTTCATTGAAGAGGTGCAACATGGGCAAATCCTAAAGGATGAGAGGAGATTCAGAGAGATGGGCAGGACAAATGGATCATTTCAAATGACTTGGATAAAAAGATCAGTATGGAGGGTGGTGAGAGTATTGGGCTAGAGCTTTTCTGTGGGAGTTTTAGTGGAAAATAATAGCGTGAAGTTCAGATTTTAAAGATCGTGGGGAGGTGGGCAAGGGAGCCTGAACATCATCTTAAGGCAGCTGAGAGACACTGAGGATTTTTAGTTAAGGAATGGCAAGAAGAAGACAGTGTTTCAGGGCACCAGTGGTGGTATGTGTGATCTGCTTGGAGAAGGGATGAGCCCACAGTCAGGGAAACCAGCAACTGAGAGGAGGGCAGTGGCCAAGAGAGGGGGCTTTGGGATTCAGAGGATCTGGGTTCCAGCCTTAGTTACTTCACCCTTCTGAAACTCAGATTTGGGTGGGTGATCACCTCTGTCCTCTTCATACATTCAGTGAAAAGTCCTAAGAACCTGCTCTGCCAAGTACTCTTCTGGGCACTGGCGATATGTGTATGTATGGGCTCAATCATGTCTGACTCTTTGTGACCCCAGGGACTGTAGCCCACCAGGCTCCTCTCTCCATGGGATTCTCCAGGCAAGAGTACTGGAGGGTGTTGCCATTTCTTTCTCCAAGAGATCTTCCCGACCCAGGGATCGAACCCACATCTCCTGTGTCTCCTGCATTGGTAGGCAGATTCTTTACCACTGTGCCACCTGGGAAGCCCAGGACACTGGGAATACAGTGGAGGGAAAATGAACAGATTCCCCTGCCCTGAGCTCCAGCTTTCCACGGCTGTAGGAGAACTGGGAGGATGATACGACGTTATGTATGTGGTGTCCATGGGGTACAGTAGATGCTCAATAAGTGGTGACAAGAAACTCCCTGGTGCTTGAAGGCAGGTAATGAAGCAGGAAAATTTCAATAGTATGCTTTTCTAGAGCCGTTGGTTGCCAGGGAACAAACACGTGTATACATTTCAGGGTCTGGATTCCATGGCACTTGCTCTTTCTCAAGGAAGCCTCGATCCTTTTATTCCTTCTGGGCTGGACTCCAACCACTTGAACCTCTCACACTTGCATGGACTTATCTTGCTCGTTGCAAACCCACTGAGTGAGACCAGTGATCCAGGAAGTGTTTCCCCTCTCTGGATGCCTAGTTTGTGGAATCAGCCACAGGCCTTTTCTCAGCCCCAAGCCCAGAGCCTTTCCTTCCCTCGGTCAACCCCATCACCTCCTGCATTTCACCTGAGAAGAGGATGAGAACTGGGATTATCTCCTCAACATCGCTGTGGTCAGGCCAACTCTGCTAAAGCAAGATGTGTCCTTAAAGGATCTGTTCACGATCTGAGCACCTATATTTTCCCTCGCCAGCTGGTGGACCAAAAGAACCAGCTATGTTTGATATCTTTGATATCCTCCAAAACGATGCCAAGGGAAGCACTGAAACACACTTTATTTTTATCCTGCATTTGCAACTCTATAATTTGACTTGGAGTCGGCTGCCAGTGAGTTATTAAACAGTATTTCCTCACTCTCCATTACATGTGGAATATTGTGCTGGATGTTAGGGTTGAAAGTCTGGAAAAGTCCAAATTCCTCATTGTTATACTTCAAAGGAAGTATCACTAAACTGGGAGGCAAAAAGAAACAAGAGTTCTAGCCCTGGCTATGGCATGTGGTCCTGAACAATGCATTTAAATTCACTGTGAAATCCGAACAATGTAAAAACAGTTAACATTGGTTGAATTACTATATGCTTGAAGTACTAAGTGCTCTACATATATTATCTTATCTTATTCTCACATCAACCACATGGAGTGCATATTATCATTATTCTTCATTTATACATGAGAGACATGAGGCTTGGAATGCACACCTTGCCCCTGCCCCCATGACCCTACGACCACTAATGGAAAAACCAAAGTTGAAACTACGTCCCTCTAAATCCAGAGCTCTGAGGCTTAACCTTCGTTCCCCAGGGTTATTATAAACATCTAGCCAGTTCATATATATAAAAGTGTACTTGGAGCTTGTAACTAGTATAGAAAATGCTTTTTTTTCAACTGTAAAACTTTGAAAGAAAAGGTTGTATCTGATTCCTGTGTGTATTTTATCCATTCTTGGTGTGAACCAGTGGGTGATCAAGGCGTACTGGATGAACAAAACATTTGTATACTTGTGTTACCTTATTCCCAGCCCCAATGCCATATCAAATTAATCTCCATGTCCACTGAACTGCCCCAAATGTTGCTATTTACAGAATGAACAGTGGATGTCATTTACATACTGAAATGAAGTGTCCCTAGCTCTCAAATTCTATTTTAAATTACTACTCAATTTTGAGGACATGCATATCTGTAGAAGGCTAAGCTGTCACACTTAGGAATTTTTACCTTGTCAAACTGAGAATCCACCTTACGAGACTGTCATGACTGCAGTATGAAGAGAGCACAAAAATGCCAGGGGAGAACCAAGCAAGCGATGATCATTCAGGGGGAATAAATGATGAAAGGCATCCCAGCGTGGTTATTTTTAGGAGAATTTTGAGGGAATGGCAGGAGGCTGGAATGGCAGGAATGACTGTCTGCTCAGGATATGACACACAAACCCCTCTCCCCTGGTTTTCTTAACTCATACCTCTCCTGGCCTCCTAACGTTGTTAAGACTAACTGTAAAACTGATAGGTCTTTTAAACATTTACTGGTTTTTGATGGGGGCCGGGGGCCGGGGGCCGGGAGCCGGGGGCGGCAACTGAGAGGGGCTAGGCCGGGCCGGGGGCCGGGAGCGGCGGCCGACAGGGGCTAGGCCGGGCCGGGGGCCGGGGGCGGCGGCCGACAGGGCCTAGGCCGGGCCAGGGGCCGGGAGCTGGGGGCGGCGGCCGAGAGGGCCTAGGCCGGGCCAGGGCCCGGGGGCCGGGGGTGGTGGCCAAGAGGGGCTAGGCCGGGCCGGGGGCCGGGGGCAGCGGCCGACAGGGACTAGGCCGGGTCGGGGGCCGGGGGCAGCGGCCGACAGGGCCTAGGCCGGGCCGGGGCCCGGGAGCTGGGGGCGGCGGCTGAGAGGGCCTAGGCCGGGCCGGGGCCCGGGGGCCGGGGGTGGCAGCCAAGAGGGGCTACGCCGGGCCGGGGGCCGGGAGCGGCAGCCGAGAGGGGCTAGGCCAGGCCGGGGGCTGGGGCCGGCGGCGGTGGCGGCGGCAAGAGGAATTACCCAAGGCCCAAGGTAAGAGAAACCCAAGTAAGACGGTAAGTGTTGCGAGAGGGCATCAGAGGGCAGACACACTAAAATTAAAACTACAGAAAACTAGCTAATCTGATCACACGGAACACAGCCTTGTCTATCTCAGTGAAACTAAGCCATGCCGTGTGGGGCCACCCAAGACGGATGGGTCATGGTGGAGAGGTCTGACAGATTGTGGTCCACTGGAGAAGGGCATGGCAAACCACTTCAGTATTCTTGCCTTGAGAACCCCATGAACAGTATGAAAAGGCAAAAGTATAGGACACTGAAAGATGAACTCCTCAGGTGAGTAGGTGCCCAATATGCTAATGGAGATCAGTGGAGAAATAAATCCAGAAAGAATGATGGGATGGAGCCAAAGCAAAAATGATACCCAACTGTGGATGTGACTGGTGATAGACGCAAAATACGATGCTGTAAAGAGCAATATTGCATAGGAACCTGGAATGTTAGGTCCATGAATCAAGGCAAACTGGAAGTGGTCAAACAGGAGATGGCAAGAGTGAACGTTGACATTCTAGGAATCAGCGAACTAAGATGGACTGGAATGGGTGAATTTAACTCAGATGACCATTATATCTACTACTGTGGGCAAGAATCCCTTAGAAGAAATGGAGTAGCCATCGTGGTCAACAAAAGAGTCCGAAATGCAGTACTTGGATGCAATCTCAAAAATGACAGAATGATCTCTGTTCGTTTCCAAGGCAAACCATTCAATATCACGGTAATCCAAGTCTATGCCCCGACCAGTAACGCCGAAGAAGCTGAAGTTGAACGGCTCTATGAAGACCTACAAGACCTTCTAGAACTAACACCCAAAAAAGATGTCCTTTTCATTATAGGGGACTGGAATGCAAAAGTAGGAAGTCAAGAAACACCTGGCATAACAGGCAAGTTTTGCCTTGGAGTACAGAATGAAGCAGGGCAAAGGCTAATAGACTTTTGCCATGAGAACGCACTGGTAATAGCAAACATCTTATTCCAACAACACAAGAGAAGACTCTACACGTGGACATCACCAGATGGTCAACACCGAAATCAGATTGATTATATTCTTTGCAGCCAAAGATGGAGAAGCTCTATATAGTCAGCAAAAACAAGACCAGGAGCAGACTGTGGCTCAGATCATGAACTGCTTATTGCCAAATTCAGACTTAAAATGAAGAAAGTAGGGAAAACCACTAGACCATTCAGGTATGACCTAGATCAGATCTCTTATGAGTATACAGTGGAAGTGACAAATAGATTTAAGGGACTAGACCTGACAGAGTGCCTGAGGAACTATGGACAGAGGTTCATGACATTGTACAGGAGACAAGGATCAAGAAAATCCCCATGGAAAAGAAATGCAAAAAAGCAAAATGGCTGTCTGAGGAGGACTTACAGATGGCTGGGAAGAGAAGAGAAGCGAAAAGCAAAGGAGAAAAGGAAAGATATTCTCATCTGAATGCAGAGTTCCAAAGAATAGCAAGGAGAGATAAGAAAGCCTTCCTCAGCGATCAGTGCAAACAAATAGAGGAAAACAACAGATTGGGAAAGACTAGAGACCTCTTCAAGAAAATTAGAGATACCAAAGGAACACTTCATGAAAAGATAGGCTCGATAAAGGACAGAAATGGTATGGACCTAACAGAAGCAGAAGATATTAAGAAGAGATGGCAAGAATACACAGAAGAACTGTACAAAAAAGATCTTCATGACCCAGATAATCACAATGGTGTGATCACTCACCTAGAGCCAGACATCCTGGAATGTGAAGTTAAGTGGGCCTTAGAAAGCATCACTACGAACAAAGCTAGTGGAGGTGATGGAATTCCAGTTGAACTATTTCAAATCCTCAAAGGTGATGCTGTGAAAGTGCTGCACTCAATATGCCAGCAAATTTGGACAACTCAGCAGTGGCCACAGGACTGGGAAAGGTCAGTTTTCGTTCCAATCCCAAAGAAAGGCAATGCCAAAGAATGCTCAAACTACCACACAATTGCACTCATCTCACATGCTAGTAAAGTAATGCTCAAAATGCTCCAAGCCAGGCTTCAGCAATATGTGAACCATGAACTTCCAGATGTTCAAGCTGGTTTTAGAAAAGGCAGAGGAACCAGAGATCAAATTGCCAATATCTGCTGGATCATCGAAAAAGCAAGAGAGTTCCAGAAAAACATCTATTTCTGCTTTATTGACTATGCCAAAGCCTTTGACTGTGTGGATCACAATAAACTGTGGAAAATTCTGAAAGAGATGGGAATACCAGACCATCTGACCTGTCTCTTGAGGAATCTGTATGCAGGTCAGGAAGCAACAGTTACAACTGGACATGGAACAACAGACTGGTTCCAAATAGGAAAAGGAGTCTGTCAAGGCTGTATATTGTCACCCTGCTTATTTAACTTATATGCAGAGTACATCATGAGAAACGCTGGGCTGGAAGAAACACAAGCTGGAATCAAGATTGCCGGGAGAAATATCAATAACCTCAGATATGCGGATGACACCACCCTTATGGCAGAAAGTGAAGAAGAACTAAAGAGCCTCTTGATGAAGGTGAAGGAGGAGAGTGAAAAAGTTGGCTTAAAGCTCAACGTTCAGAAAACTAAGATCATGGCATCTGGTCCCATCACTCCGTGGGAAATAGATGGGGAAACAGTGGAAACAGTGTCAGACTTTACTTTTTTGGGCTCCAGAATCACTGCTGATGGTGACTGCAGCCATGAAATTAAAAGACTCTTACTCCTTGGAAGGAAGGTTATGGCCAACCTAGATAGCATGTTTAAAAGCAGAGACATTACTTTGCCAACAAAAGTCCGTCTAGTCAAGGCTATGGTTTTTCCAGTGGTCATGTATGGATGTAAGAGTTGGACGGTGAATAAAGCTGAGCGCCGCAGAATTGATGCTTTTGAACTGTGGTGTTGGAGAAGACTCTTGAGAATGCCTTGGACTGCAAGGAGATCCAATCAATCCATCCTAAAAGAGATCAATCCTGGGTGTTCATTGGAAGGTCTGATGTTGAAGCTGAAGCTCCAATACTTTTGGCCACCTCATGCTGGCCATGGTTGCCAAATAGGAAAAGACTCATTGGAAAAGACCCTAATGCTGGGTAGGATTGGGGGTGGGAGGAGAAGGGGACGATAGAGGATGAGATGGTTGGATGGCATCACCGACTTGATGAACATGGGTTTGGGTAGACTCCGGGAGTTGGTGATGGACAGGGAGGCCTGGCGTGCTGCAATTCATGGGGTCGCAGAGAGTCAGACACGACTGAGCGACTGAACACTGAACTGAACTGATCTTCTTTTGTATTTTAAATGGTGGTAAAGTTGCCGACAGAGTAGACAAAGCATTAGATCAGACACTGCCCCACTTCCCTGTCTCTTTTCCACTCAGCACCAGCTGCTGGGACCTCATGTGGTCCCAGCTGACCATGCCTTGCCTTTGGCTGATGACCAGGTATTCACCTGTTGTCCATGTGTGTGCAAACCCAAAGTGCAGGATTAATGCTCCAATGACTGAATCGCATCCAATGGGAGATGGGTACTCGTGGATAAAGGCTCTTCCTCTGTCCTATGGATGACCTTGAGATTCTGGTTATGTAGCTTGCTGAATTGTCCTGTGACGGCCAACTTGACAATGCATCCTCATGTTGGCTCTATTTCCTCCCTGACTTCTCCTCCTCTTCCCCTCCCTTCCAGTAAGCTGAGAGAATGCATACCCTCTGTCACTGACTGTGCTTTCTGGAAGACTCTGTTTATAACAAATATTAAGAATGGGAGGTCAGTATCTTAGCCATGAATATCCTTAAAATGAGATCTTTATTTTTTTGACTTATGTATATCAAATGTGACCATGAGAGGTGTAGACATGAAAAGGAATTCATTAGTTTGTTGAACTAAAAGCATAAAAATCATCCCCTTCACGAATATTTAGTGAAAATGATCTGGGTTAACACCCACAATATTAAAAATGAGTAAAATTCTTCAGTATTTGCAAATCAATCAATGTGATACACCACATTAACAAATTGAAAGATAAAAACCATATGATTATCTCAATAGATGCAGAGAAAGCCTTTGACAAAATTCAACATCTATTTATGTTAAAAACCCTACAGAAAGCAGGCATAGAAGGAACATACCTCAACATAATAAAAGCCATATATGATAAACCCACAGCAAACATTATCCTCAACGGTGAAAAATTGAAAGCATTTCCCCTAAAGTCAGGAACAAGACAAGGGTGCCCACTCTCACCACTACTATTCAACATAGTTTTGGAAGTTTTAGCCACAGAAATCAGAGAAGAAAAAGAAATCAAAGGAATCCAGATTGGAAAAGAAGAAACAAAACTCTCACTGTTTTCAGATGACATTATCCTCTACAGAGAAAACCCTAAAGACACCACCAGAAGATTACTAGAGCTAATCAATGAATATAGTAAAGTTGCAGGATATAAAATTAACACACAGAAATCCTTTGCATTCCTATACCCCAACAACGAGAAAACAGAAAGAGAAATTAAGGAAACAATTCCATTCACCGTTGCAACAACAAAAAAATAAAATACTTAGAAATAAATATACCTAAAGAAACAAAAGACCTATATATAGAAAACTATAAAACACTGATGAAAGAAATCAAAGATGACACAAATAGATGGAGAAATATACTATGTTCATGGATCAGAAGAATCAATATAGTGAAAATGAGTATACTACCCAAAGCAATCTATAGATTCAATGCAATCCGTATCAATCTACCAATGGCATTTTTTCAGAGAACTAGAACAAATAATTTCACAATTTGTATGGAAATCCAAAAAATCTCGAATAGCCAAAGCAATCTTGAGAAAGAATGGAACTGGAGGAATCAACCTTCCTGACTTCAGAATATACTACAAAGCTATAGTCATCAAGACAGTATGGTACTGGCACAAAGACAGAAATATAGATCAATGGAACAAAATAGAAAGC
This sequence comes from Giraffa tippelskirchi, assembly GCF_054371585.1. Lineage (NCBI taxonomy): Eukaryota > Metazoa > Chordata > Mammalia > Artiodactyla > Giraffidae > Giraffa > Giraffa tippelskirchi. Next base: position 44,439,377 of record NC_137284.1, on the reverse strand, counting down.
CCAGAGATAATTCCACACACCTATGGACACCTTATCTTTGACAAAGGAGGCAAGAATATACAATGGAGAAAAGACAATCTCTTTAACAAGTGGTGCTGGGAAAACTGGTCAACCACCTGTAAAAGAATGAAACTAGAACACTTTCTAACACCATACACAAAAGTCAACTCAAAATGGATTAAAGATGTAAATGTAAGACCAGAAATTATAAAACTCCTAGAGCAAAACATAGGCAAAACACTCTCCGACATAAATCACAGCAGGATCCTCTATGACCCACCTCCCAGAGTAATGGAAATAAAAGCAAAAATAAACAAATGGGACCTAATTAAACCTAAAAGCTTTTGCACAATGAAGGAAACTCTAAGCAAGGTGAGATGACAGCGTTCAGGATGGGAGAGAAAATAATAGCAAATGAAGCAACTGACAAAGAATTAATCTCAAAAATATACAAGCAGCTCATGGAGCTCAATACCAGAGAAGTAAGCAACCCAATAAAAAAAAAATGGACCAAAGAACTAAGCAGACATTTCTCCAAAGAAGACATACAGATGGCTAACAAACACATGAAAAGATGCTCAACGTCACTCATTATCAGAGAAATGCAAATCAAAACCATAATGAGGTACCATCTCACGCCTTTTTGATGGCTGCTATCAAAAAGTCTACAAACAATAAATGCTGGAGAGGGTGCAGAGAAAAGGGAACTCTCTTACACTGTTGGTGGGAATGCAAACCAGTACAGCCACTATGGAGAACAGTGTGGAGATTCCTTAAAAAACTGGAAACAGAACTGCCATATGACCCAGCAATCCCACTGCTGGGCATACACACCAAGGAAACCAGAATTGAAAGAGACACATGTACCCCAATGTTCATCGCAGCACTGTTTACAATAGCCAGGACATGGAAGCAACCTAGATGTCCATCAGCAGACGAATGGATAAGAAAGCTGTGGTACATAAACACAATGGAATATTACTCAGCCATTAATAATGCATTTGAATCAGTTCTAATGAGGTGGATGAAACTGGAGCCTATTATACAGAGTGAAGTAAGTCAGAAAGAAAAACACCAATACAGTATACTAATGCATATATATGGAATTTAGAAAAAAGGTAATGATGACCCTATATTCGGGACAGCAAAAAGAGACACGGATGTAAAGAACAGATGTTTGGACTCTGTGGGAGAAGGCGAGGGTGGGATGATTTGAGAGAATAGCACTGAAACATGTATATTATCATACGTGAAACAGATCGCCAGTCCAGGTTCAATACATGAGGCAGGGTGCCCAGGGCTGGTGCACTGGGACGACCCTGAGGGATGGGATGGGGAGGGAGGTGGGAGGGGTTTTAGGATGGGGACACATGTACACCCATGGCTGATTCGTGTCACTGTATGGCAAAAACCACTACAATATTGTAAAGTAATTAGCCTCCGATTAAAATAAGTAAATTAATTAAAAAAGATGAGTAAAAAGTAAGCCACCTCTTCTCTGTGTTCTAATTTTCTATAAAGTACACGTTTATGTATATGCCAGAGTAACATGAAAGAAGGATGCTAATGCTCTACTTGTGGTTATCTCTGGGTGATGGCATTAGGGCTGACTATTTATTTGGTCTTTTTTTATAATTTTCCCTATTGTTTATGATCGTGCTCTACTCTTATTTATTTAATTTATTTATTTTTGGCTGCCCCGCGGGGCTCGTGGGATCTCAGTTTCCTGACAGGGATGGAACCCGGGCCTCCTCGGTGAAAGTGCTGAGTCCCAAACACTGGACCACCGGGGAATTCCCTTTATCTTTAAAATTAGAGGAAAAAAAAAATCTTGTTATTAGAAGTGAGCCTAAAGAATCCTTTATTGATTCATTTAAAATTTTTTCTCCATAAAAGCAAATGTGTGTTTCTGCCACTGGAAGCATTCCAGAGCCTTCTTTTTTTCCAGGTCAGGAGTTGATATGGCTTATGCTATACTTCAGCTGCCAGTGGAAGCCTAGAAATGGCGTCACCCTTGGGGCGTGTGGGGACTTCCGCGGCAAGGAGGCAGATAGCACGTGTGCGGGTGGGAGGGTGATGCTAATGACAGTGATGCAGGGAAAAGCGCCGAGCGAGTGTGGACGGCCTGAGGATGTGGTCAGAGCACAGGCGGACACGGTCTGAGGTCTAGGTTTAATTTACATTTACACAGGACATCCTGACAGCCCCGAGGGTCACACTCGATTGCTGAAGATTGATGAGGAGACATAGGTACAGAGACTTTACTGGGCCTTTAGCATCTTAATTCCTTTACATATGGGTAAAATAGGTGGCTGCCCATGGAGAGTGGTGCTTCCCTGGGGGCTCGTGGTGAAGAATCTGCCTGCAATGCAGGAGCCGCAGGTTGGATCCCTGGGTGGGGAAGATACGCTGGAAGAGGGCATGGCAACCCACTCCAGTATTCTTGTCTGCAGAATCCCATGGACAGAGGAGCCTGGCGGGCTACAGTCCCCGGGGTCGCAAAGAGTTGGGCACAACTGAAGTGACTTAGCATGCACAAATGCGTGTAGGGTAGTGGCAGGTTTGTGCCTAACCCCAAAGTCCATCACAAGTGCCAAATTCCTCCCTTTTTACTTCTTTGTGAGAGGGTAAGCAATATCCACAGTCATGTTAGACAGAGTCCCTCAGTGTAGTCCTCGGAAGACCTATTATCTCATTATCAGTTCATATTTTATACTGAATATCAGCTTTTTTCATCTTGGACAGCAAATTAAGAGCAGATTAAAAGGACAAAGAGTGAAAAAAGAAGGGAGTCTGACTTCACATACTCTATGTATGGGTCTCCAGCTTGTGAACTCATGCTGGTGAACTAAGTTGGAGCTGATGTAATAATAATAGAAATAAAAGGCACAATAAGTGTAATATTCTCTAATCATCCTAAAACCATCCCCCTACCGCCCCAGTCCATGGAAAAATTGTCTTCTGCAAAACAAGACCCTGGTGCCATAAAAGCTGGGGACTGCTGCATAGGAGCAAGCTATTGCCTACTGTAAAGAGACCCAAGGGACTATATATTACCAAAATAATAATTTCACATATTTCTACATCGCTCTATCTATCTATCTACAAATCTATGGGTCATAAATCTATCCACACATAAACTTATGCCTATCTGACTGTAAACCCCATAGGGTAGATTGCCCCCAAATCTTCACCATTTCTATATTTGTTCCCTTTGCCATGTGACTTTACAGTTGCTCCTTTGAAACTTTGAACTAGGTGACAAATCTTGTTTTGACCAAGGATGTATGAACAGACATGGCAACCCTTCCTATTTCCACTTGCTCTCCTTCTCCTCTGCCATTGTCAAGTTAAGAGCATGCGGCAACCGGCCGATGGAACCAGGATGAGAGCTGTCTGACGCAGAGCCTGTTCAGAGGAGCGCAGCCTGGACAAGTGTGCCCCAGCCGATCCACAGTTGCAAGTGTGCATGGGGGTGTGTCCAGTTGTGTCCAGCTCTTTACGACCAGATGGAATGTAGCCTGCCAGGCACCTCTGTCCGTGGGATGATCAGTAATTAACGACTGTCATTTTCAGCCACCAAGTTTGAAGTGATCAATTACACAGCACTAGCTGGGTGATACAGTGCTCTTTTTTTTTTTTCTTACATCCGAAGTTCGCTGGCTCCTAGTTCAAATAACACTGAGCATCATGTGGACAGGAACTTTTTTTTTTCTCCAGCACAGTGTTTGGCACTTGTTATGTAATTGATGAATGTCTGTTGAATGAATGTCCACAATAGTTCCCAATTGACCTTTTCAACCTTAACTTTATATTATAGGTTAAACTGAGTACCCCCTAAAGAAATGTTGAAGTAATAGCCCCTGGTACCTTAGAGTGTAAACTTATTTGGATATAGGGTCTATATAGTGTAATCAAGTTAAAGTGAGATCAGAAGGGTGTACCCTAACCCCATATAACTGATGTTATATAAACAGGGGACATTTGGATACAGACGCAGACACACACAGAGAAAAGAGACATGAAGACACTGGTAAGAAGATGGCCAGGTGACTAGACTGAAGCATCTACAAGCTAAGTGTGTGCATGTGCTCAGCTGTGTTCGTCTCTTGGCAACCCCGTGGACTGTAGCCTGCCAGGCAGCTCTGTCCATGGAATTTTCCAGGTAAGAATACTGGAGCAGGTTGCCATTGCCTTCTCCAAGGGATCTTCCTGACCCGGGAGTCAAATCCATCTCTCTTGGATCTCCTGCATTGGCAGGCGGTTTCTTCACCAGCTGAGTCACCATACTAAGAATTGCCAGCAACCACTAGAAACTAGGAGAGCACAAAGCAGGATTCTCTCCTAGGGCTCTCAGACGGAGTGAGGCTCTGGGAACACCTTGATTTCAGACTTTTAGCCTCCAGAACTGTGAGACAATACATTTTTATTGTTTAAGACATCCAAGGTTTGATACTTTCTTAGGGCAGCCACAGGAAACCAATGGACTCCACTGCCGTGTCCATGTACTCCTCTCTGCCCTTTTTTGAATACATAAAATTCTGCTTTTGGAATTTTACTCTTTGTCTTCCTCAGGTATTTAACTTCCTGTTCAACTTTCAAACTCAGCAGAAAGCTCACCTCCACTGAGAAACCCGATCTAAATACTGCAGGGAGAGTTCATTTCTCATCCTATGTTCTTTTTTTTTTTTTGATGTGGAACATTTTTAAAGCTTTTATTGAATGTGTTGCAACATTGTTTATGTTTTGGTGTTTTGGTCAGGAGACATGGAGTGTCTTAGCTCCCTGACTAGGGATTGAACCCATACCCCCTGCACTGGAAGGTGAAATCTTATCCTCTGGACCACCAGGAAAATCTGTCTACTATTTTATTTTTGGCTTCATAACTGTCTTGTAATATTTCTCATACTGTAGTTCATTATCTGTGAATGAATTTCCCCCCTTGTAAGACTATAAACAGGGCTTCCCTGGTGGCTCAGTGGTAGAGAATCTGCCCGCCTATGCAGGAGACATGGGTTTGACCCCTGGGTAGGGAAGATCCCCTGGAGAAGGAAATGGCAACCCACTCCAGTATTCATGCCTGGGAAGTCTCACAGACAGAAGAACCTGGCGGACTACCCAAGTTCACAGGGTTGCAGAAAAAGTTGGACAAAACTTAGCTACAAACCACAACAACGAAGACTGAACTCCTGGAGAGCAGGACCTGTGCATTATTCCTCTCTCCTTACATCTCCAGTTCTACTACAGTTTACGACACAAGTCCTTGTTACATACTGGCTGACTGACCACAACGGCTTACAGAAGGAGGCTTCCTTTGGGAATAAAGGCTTAAGAGGTGGCCACGGGACACCTCCGTGGTGGCCAGGGAGCCTGGTGTCCATGGGGAGAATGCATTTCACGGGGCTGGAGAGGTGGACAAAAAGGAAGATACAGGCTGGCAGCTTAAGCTTTTTCTCAAGGGAGCGTCTGACTCTCCCCACAGCAAAATATGAGTAAAAGGGCACTTCTGGTGCTAGTCTGTACACTTATAGCCTGATTGTTGCTGCTGGAAGTTTATAATGAAGACAAAAAATGAAGGGGGCTGAATGCCCCCTTCTTGGAGGTCTCCTATTAGAATACACAGTCGTTGTGGAGGAATGTACAGCAAGCAGGGCCTTTGAAGTCAGGAAGACAGGGGTTGGAATTTCCCTTGTATCACTTGTCTTCTGTGTGACTTTGACCAATTTCTTTTAACCTCTCTGAGCCTCTGTTTCCTTATTTATAAAAATGGAGATGTTACTTTCTGCTTCATAAAGCCATTGTAAGGATCAAAGTAGACACACTGTCTGAAAGAGACGGGAGCATAGATAGTATTCTTTAACACCAGTTTGCCTGTTTTAGGCCTAGTCAATGAATAATTCAATCCGGAGCAGGAATTTGCCTCTTTGGCGACAAGAACAAGCAACTAGAACATTCTGATCTTTAGATCACATTGCTTTATCCTGTGCCTTTCACAGTAAAATATATGAAAGTGATTAGAGAACAGAAAAAAAAAGGGGTGCTAACCTTATAATTCTGAAGAATTTGCATCAAGTTCAACCCTTGATACACTTTTACAGATGAAAACTTACAGAAATCAAGGTTAAAATGAAAATGGACAGACTTTTAACTCAAGTAATAAAAGGGGTCTCTTTTTGTAATGATGTAAGTACAGTAACCCTTGGTTAAATTTTATCAGGGTTCACAGGTTTTTCACTGCTGGATAAAATAATTGCAGTATGGTACCTGGATTCAGGAAAGAGTATAAATAATATATTTATAAATGCCAACAATTTTGTGGTCTCATTTCATACCTGTCACCTCACATTAGGAAATACATCTTTCTGTGGGTACTCAAACACACCAACCTTCCTTTCGTCTTTAGAAGTGTTTCCATTTCCATTATAAAAGCCTGTTCAGGGGCAAATCTTGTTCTTAAAAATTGCAGTTCATGAAACCTGTTTTCAAACTGAGCAAAATTATTTCCATAGCATCTGGTTCCTTCATGTGCTCATTTATTTTTATTTATTAGAAGAGATTTTCTGACAGTCAAATATAGACTCAGCAACAGGTTGGCAGATACGCCAGGTGCTTGACTGTCCTTATAGCCTTGGGTCAACCTCTACTCAACAGGGTCACTCCAGAGGCACCTTCCACACAGGGATTCCTCTCAGCCTCAAAGAGGGAGTAGAGACCAAGCTTTGCTTTACAGTGACTACAAATATATTTAAAATATATTTACCCCTGGAGGTTTAAGTTTTACTGTGTATAAAAAAGAGAATCTGAGTTTTAGTGCCTTTCCTAACCAGGATCTCCTATTAAATTCTTTAAATTACATATGAGAAAAATAAAATTAAAGAAAAGCAATGTAAGTAACAGAATTGCAGAGCATATATAATAAACACCTCTAAATCAGAAGGGCTCATAAAAATAATATTTGAAGCTTTTGCTATTAATATTAATATAAGACAGTTAAAATTAATATACCTACATAGTGCTGCCCTTTTTCCTCCAGGAAGCTGAAACTGTTTTACTGATACTATTAGCCAAACTTTAACACATGCTACAGGGTGTGGAAAACACAGAACTTATTTCTCCTGATTTGTGTGGAAGGTGACCAGACCATAGAGAGGTTGAGTGAGTTTCCTGATTGCTAATCCCCGTATTACAAGTTTAAGATTACACTTTTTCGAATTCTTTCACACAGTGCATCTCATTTTACTCTAACCCAGAAGATCTGGCTTTAGTCTTCCCACCCTGCCTTCTCCCAGCCAAGTGGTTTCCTTTGTAAATCTGGTGTTCACGCCTCCTTTCCAATTATGAAGTCACTTGATTCGTCTCCCAAAATCTGTCCTCAGGCAGAAGCCAGCTCAGATTGGAAGGATTTTGTGCAATCTTTTTCCTCCTAAGAACTCCTAACAATCAGATATTCCTCAGGGTGTTAACTCAGATGGTATAAAACTAGCTGAGAAATTCAAACACTAAAGGCAAGGGTCAGCCCCAACTACTGCAAGCCTCAAGATAGTCGTATAGGCAGGAATTACCTTCTCCTTGAAGGGAGTCCTGCATGCCTGCATTGACTCATCGATAAGCTGTGTTCATCACTGGGAATGAGATAAGAGAACATACCTTGAGATAATGCTGTGAATTGTGCATTTAAGTATCATTCTGTCTTCCAGATTGGGGGGGGGAGGACATCGAATGAGAACTTTTACAAGAGATTTTGTGTTTTAAAACAAGATGATTAGGGACCTGCCTGGCAGTCCAGTGATTAGGACTCTGCCTTCCAATGCAGGGGGCGCGGGCTCCATCCCTGTGTGGCTGGGGAACTAAGACCCCAAAAAACCAAAACATAAAACAGAAGCAATGTTGTAACAAACTCAATAAAGACTTTAAAAATGATCTACATGCAAAAAATAAATCTTTAAAACACAAGACAATCATCCCCATGGACCAGAAATGAAATGTAAATGCAAGACCAGGAGCAAGGCTGAGAGACTGTCCTGTTGGGCTCCTGGCCGCCTGTTCACAAATAGGCAGAGAACATTAGGAGGCCAGACTATACAGGAAGATTGGACTGAAAGTGCTTTTTAAGGAGATGGGGACCAGAGCCAGGCTCACTACTTGAGCAGGGGCAGGAGAAATCCCACTGGCATCCCCCACTGTGAAAAGATGTGGAAAAGGAATTGTCAACTGCTTTCTAGACTAGAGCCCCTATATAGCTGTATAGTTATGAAAACTGAAGGACATATTATCACATTAGGAGGTACAAGCAGTGCTTATTCGAGCTGGATCTGCTGAGAAGCCACAGAAAAATGTAAAAATCGAGATGACTTAAAATATTCATCTATTTCTATTCTGTTAATGATGAACATGAAGTATAAATTGTGTCTGAAAATCTACCACTATGATAGTTTGAAACCATTGTAATTATCAAGATATTGAGAAAATTATTGAAAATGTTATATTAAATTTTTTGTATTACATGGTCAGTTCAATTGCTCAGTCACGTCCAACTCTTTGCAACCCCATGGACTACAGCATACCAGGCCTCCCTGTCCATCACCAACTTCTGGAGTTTACTCAAACTCATGTCCATTGAGTCGGTGATGCCATCCAACCATCTCATCCTCTGTCGTCCCTTCTCCTCCTGGTCTCAATCTTTCCAGCATCAGTTCAGTTCAGTTCAGTCACTCAGTCGTGTCCGACTCTTTGCGACCACATGAATTGCAGCATGCCAGGCCTCCATCCATCACCAACTCCCGGAGTCTACCCAAACCCATGTCCATTGAGTTGGTGATGCCATCCAACCATCTGATCTTCTGTCATCCCCTTCTCCTCCTGCCCCCAATCCTACCCAGCATTAGGGTCTTTTCCAATGAGTCAAATCTTCGCATCAGGTGGCCAGAGTATTGGAGTTTCAGCTTCAACATCGGTCTTTCCAATGAACACCCAGGATTGGTCTCCTTTAGGATGGATTGATTGGATCTCCTTGCAGTCCAAGGTACTCTAAAGAGTCTTCTCCAACACCACAGTTCAAAAGCATCAATTCTGCAGCCCTCAGCTTTCTTTATAGTCCAATTCTCACATCCATATATGACTACTGGAAAAACCATAGCCTTGACTAGACGGACTTTTGTTGGCAAAGTAACGGCTCTGCTTTTTAATATGCTGTCTAGGCTGGTCATAGCCTTTCTTCCAAGGAGTAAGCATCTTTTAATTTCATGGCTGCAGTCACCATCTGCGGTGATTTTGGAGCCCCAAAAAATAAAGTCTGACACTGTTTCTCCATCTATTTGCCATGATGTGATGGGACTGGATGCCATAATCTTTGTTTTCTGAACGTTGAGCTTTAAGCCAACTTTTTCACTCTCCTCTTTCACTTTCATCAAGAGGCTCTTTAGTTCTTCTTTACTTTCTGCCATATGGGTGGTGTCATCTGCATATCTGAGGTTATTGATATTTCTCCCGGCAATAGTGATTCCAGCTTGTGCTTCATCCAGTCCAGCATTTCTCATAATGTACTCTGCATGTAAATTAAATAAGCAGAGTGACAATATACAGCCTTGACATACTCCTTTTCCTGTTGGGAACCAGTCTGTTGTTCTATGTCCACTTCTAACTGTTGCTTCCTGACCTGCATACAGATTTCTCAGGAGGCAGGTCAAGTGGTCTGGTATTCCCATCTCTTTCAGAATTTTCCACAGTTTATTGTGATCCACACAGTCAAAGGCTTTGGCATAGTCAATAAAGCAGAAATAGATGTTTTTCTGGAACTCTCTTGCTTTTTCGATGATCCAGTGAATGTTGGCAATTTGATCTCTGGTTCGTCTGCCTTTCCTAAATCCAGCTTGAACATCTGGTAGTTCATAGTTCACATATTGTTGAAGCCTGGCTTGGAGAATTTTGAGCATTACTTTACTAGCGTGTGAGATGAGTGCAATTGTGCGGTAGTTTGAGCATTCTTTGGCATTGCCTTTCTTTGGGATTGGGATGAAAACTGACCTTTTCCAGTCCTGTGGCCACTGCAGAGTTTTCCAAATTTGCTGGCATATTGAGTGCAGCACTTGCACAGGATCATCTTTCAGGATTTGAAATAGTTCAGCTGGAATTCTATCACCTCCACTAGCTTTGTTCATAGTGATGCTTACTAAGGCCCACTTGACTTCACATCCCAGGATGTCTGGCTCTAGGTGAGTGATCACATCATCATAATTATCTGGTTGTGGAGATCTTTTTTGTACAGTTTTTCTGTGTATTCTTTCCACCTCTTCTTAATATCTTCTGCTTCTGTTAAGTCCATGCCATTTCTATCCTTTATTGGGCCCATCTTTGCATGAAATATTACCTTGGTAGCTCTAATTTTCTTGAAGAGATCTCTAGTCTTTCCCATTTTATTGTTTTCCTCTGTTTCTTTGCACTGATCACTGAGGAAGGCTTTCTTATCTCTCCTTGCTATTCTTTGGAACTCTGCATTCAAATGGGTGTATCTTTCGTTTTCCCCTTTGCTTTTCGCTTCTCTTCTTATTATGGCTATTTGTAAGGCCTATTCAGACAGCCATTTTGCTTTTTTGCATTTCTTTTTCTTGGGGACGGTCTTGATCCCTGTCTCCTGTACAATGTCACGAATCTCCGTCCATAGTTCATCAGGCGCTCTGTCTATCAGATCTAGTCCCTTAAATCTATTTCTCACTTCCACTCTATAATTGTAAGGGATCTATATTACATATAGATTTACAATATATGCTATTTTTCAGAAAAATAGTATTGCAAGTGTGTTTCAAACACATATACATATGTTCAGTTTCTACTTCAAGTTGGTTCACTGATAGTAGGCTGGTATCAAGTAAAGATGGAGACCGTACTACGGAGGAGATGCTCATGGTGCACAGGTGATGGGGCACTTGACATAGATGAGTGCAGAGGCACATGGAAAACTTTTTCGAGGAGAAGTAGTCCAGCCTAGAGGGTTTTCTAGGTGGCACTAGTGGTAAAGAACCCACCTACCAGTGCAGAAGATGCAAGTTCAATCCCTGGGTTGGGAAGATTCCCTGGAGGAGGGCATGGCAACCAACTCTGGTATTCTTGCCTGGAGAATCCCATGGACAGAGGAGCCCAGCAGGCCACAGTCCATAGCGTTGCAAAGAGTCGGACACGACTGAAGTGACTTAGCAGGCACGCACCCAATGCAGTGTAGAGGAAATCAAGGCTGAGGGCTGAAGGACAGATAGTTCTGAGCCAAGCACAGAGAGGGTGGAGGGCATTCCAGGCAGAAAAACCAAAATCAGCAAGGGCATGGCAGACTTGAAGTGTTCTGTTGCAAGTCACACTGATGTCAAATTTTCAGTGTTTCCCTTGGGAAGGAATAAAACATACCAGCTCGACAAAGAAAAAAAAGAATCAACCACACAAGCTTTAGTGTCGGACAGACTCAAGTTTGAGTCTAAACTCTGCCACCTGTTCTGCGAACTTCCGTTGCTTCTCTTTGATGACCATGGATGCTTCACCTGCAAATGATAGTAATCATACCTATCTCATAGGATCACTTTGAGTGTCACCAGAGATGCTGTACTCTACTCAACGCCATGGCTGGCCTGTGCCCAATGTTGGGTGATTGCTGTAGGTGGTAAGGAGTTTCTAGGAAATATTCATGAGGGGAGGCAGCAGTGGTCCAGACCCCCCAGGGGCACCCTGCAGATTGCACTGCCATTGAGGACACTGTTTGCTGGCACATTCTACCCTGAATCTCACATGGCATAGAAAGAAGCCTTCAATACTGTAAGGTAACAGATGAAGAAAATGAGGAGCAAGGAAGAGCCCTTTTGATGAGTTGTGTTGGGATGGAATGGAGTGTTGATGGAGGTAAGAAAGCACTTGGAGAAACTCCCTGGGGAAAGAGCATTCTGAACTGGGAGAAAAAATGACCCTCTCCCTTCTCTTCGGAAGGAAAATCTGGCATACACCGCTGCCAGGCTCCACACGCAGGGCTTGCCTGAAGGATGGGGCTGGGACTCGTCTCTTCCAGTCATGTGTCTCAGTAATGCTCTGAGGCAGGTAAGGAAGCACAGTCAGTGGAATTGCAGACAAACCAATGTCGGGGAAGAATTTCTATCACCAAGAAAAGAAAGGGGAACAAAAGACTGGAGAAATAGAGTTGGGGTGTGTGTGTGTGTGTGTGTGTGTGTGTGTTTGTTTAAAGGGAAGGATGTTCTGTTTTATTGTGTTGAGGAAATCACTGGAAGAGAATTCCGTCAGTCTAGGTCAGGAAAAATTAACTCAAAAGAATGACATTACAAATCAGAAAAGGAAGTAGAGTTCTCAGCTTCACAGGAAACCCCACAGTGGGTTGCTACTCAATTACACCATTTCCTCATGTTGTTATTGTTTTATCCTCAAGACCATCTTGACTTTTGTCTGAATCGGCAGCTTCTAGAAGGTACGGGTTGAAAGACACAGGGAATACCCACCAGCCTGAATTTCCTTTAAATCCTTGTCTTCAACGTTCAGGCTCTTTTACTTGCATGTATGTCTGCTGACATGACCTAGTAATTAGATGGTGGCATCTCTCACCATCAGTGCATTTCAGAGGAATATGTCTCTTCTAGGTAGCAATAGGGTTAGATATGTCCTCTCCCCAAATCTGCACTTTTCATAGGAATACCCATTTTTTTCTGTTGGAGCAAAGAATGTTTGTTCTAGCCACTGGACAGTTTTCAGTTCCATGAAGAAGGCTTATCCGCATGTGGTGTGATGGAAAGACTTCTTTTTGTCCCTGCTACACCAAGTACAGAGGATTTGGTTTTGGGCAAGTTACCTAACTTTTCTGAGCCTTAAATTTCTCATCTACAAGTGGGAAAACAATGCCCACCTAAAAGAATTGTTGCAAAGACTGAATAAGATAGTATGTTTCAAGTGCCAGGCACAGTGGCTGGCATATGCGAAGAACGCAATGAATGCTAATTACTTCATTTCAGATGGTAAAGAATCTGCCTGCAACGTGGGTGACCTGGGTTGGATCCCTTGGTTGGGAAGATCCTCTGGAGAAGGGGATGCCTACCCACTCCAGTATCCTTGCCTGGAGAATTCCATGTTCAGAGAAGTCAGGTGGGCTACTGTCCATGGAGTTTCAAAGAACTGGACATGACTGAGAGACTAACATTTTCACTTTTTTCACCAGGCACATTGCCTAGCATACCCCGTGAGTGAACCATTTAATTAGAAGTTACATTTAGTTAATTTAATTGAATTCTCTGGAAAGGCCTTCTCCACTTGGTGAGGAAGATGACTCTGAACTTGAACTGTCCTCACTGCTAGTGATCCCATAGACAAGAGGGTGACCCATCTCTTGGTATCAATATCAGTCTTCAAAGAACACTGATCAGCCTTGTTTTGCTCATGTGTTTACCCTTAGACCATGACAGTGACTAGAGTGATGAGATACTTTGAGCAGCCTATGTCATTTGACCACTCCTGTGGTAGGAAGCATAGGCAGATAAAAAAACCTACTCCTTATTCAAGTGCAAATGACGTAAAAGAGGTAAAAAGATGGGCAACATGCAGGATGGAAGCCTTGCAAGGCTAGACCCAGCTTTCAATGAGCATTTTGACCTCCTAATCTTTAAGGTTCTTCCCATTCCCTTAATGTCATCATTCAAAAGCAACTGGACATTTGTTTTAAAAACACACCAGGTAGAAATAATATTGTGTATTCAGTATTAAGAAGAATGAATAAAATAAAATGCAAAGGGAAAAATGAATTATCTCGGATAACTAGACCATGAGACCAAAGCCTGAGAAACTATCACAGTCTACCTTTTGGGCATTATAAACATCTAACCGCACAAAATCATAGGAGACCTGCTATGTGGATACATCCAGTGGGGCTGAGTATCTATCTCTAATTTCTATAAGGTAGCCGGATAATCCTGGAGAAATCTGGGTGAAGCAACAAGAAAGAAGCCAGTCATGTGAACACGATTCAGGGAGATGGCAAGCAAGGCAGCAAAGAGGTGGTGAAGTGGTACCTGGGGAATGGACCTCCAGGCAGGAACAGAGCTGAATTCACATTTTCAAGAATATAATAATAACTTTAAAAATGACTTAAAAAAATACATGCATGTCTATAGCATGTATTGTGTGCCTATACTAAGCACTGTATGTATCAGGTAATTCTCACAAGAGACCTCATAAGAAGTAAGGGTGGGATATTGATCTCATTTTGACACCAATTAAAGGTAACAAAAACAATGAGAGGGTAAAAGGCTACTTATTAAAGGAAATAACATTTTCCCCTGACAAACTGCAACTTTCTTTTACCTATAGGAATGTTGATTTGACACTATCTTCACCTAGCACAGCAATTATCTTTAAATATTACTATCAATTTATTTTATGTAAATTGGTATGTGAGAAGTCATGTCATTACAATAGGAGAGCTCTTCCAGGTTTAATGGGGGCAGTCTTAGGACACATTATCATCTGGTGGCATTTTCAGAAATTTTTTGCTTGTTACTTTTGGCCTTGTAAAAAGAATAACTGTTTATCTCTGTCCTTATAGAAGGAAAAACATTTAATTTATAAGGATACCCAAATTAGAAATAAAGCATTTTCTATTTAATTATCAGCCTCGCTAGAATGTATTTTTCACTTTTCCTAGTTAATGACAGAGATGACACTCAAGGGAATTAAAGAAGGAATGTTCAGAGACTGACCATAACTATTTCAAAACATCAGATTTGATAAAGGATGTCAGCTGACCACCCAAGGAAGTGTAATCTATTTAAACATGATTTAGCTTTTTCTGTAGCATTTCTATAATGCAGAGTGTATTTTGTTCCATCTATCACTCTTTTAAGAAACTATGATGACAAGCTACAGAACTGCTTATTTCTCATGGATACCTGGTGAGCCAGGTTGCTATTTCAGTCCTTGGAGGTGAGAAACAGAATCAGTGAGGCCAAACTATTTAACTCATGTTAGTTACAAGTTGAGAGCTGGGTGTAAAACCTAAATTTGTATATTTCTTTTCTTTGAGCCAATTGCTTCTCTTTACAATCATGTATTTTTATGTTTTATATATTTTTAAGATAATGAAAAATATTTAATATAATGGAAAAAATGACTAATAAACACATCACTTTATATATTTAATGATAGTTATCACTTGCTAGTCCTTGCTTGCATGCATAAATATTTTATACGTGTGTATCTGACAGTCCAGCTTTTGGGTACTACTCTCATTTTTAATTCCCAAATACTAATAGTCAGAGTTCTCATCCTACTATATTGCAGGAATAGCAGTCTGTTTTTAGATTCTCCTTCTCCAAAGTTTCTACATATCCCAAAGAAAGCTTGTGTGTGCATGCTCAGTCATGTCTGACTCTGTGCTACCCTATGGGCTGTAGGCTGCCAGGCTCCTCTGTCCATGGGATTCTGCAGGCAAGGCTACTGGAGTGGGTTGCCATGCCCTCCTCCAGGGGATTTTCTTGACCCAGAGATGGAACCTGCATATCTTAGATCTCCTGCATTGGCAGGTAGGTTCTTTACCACTATCACACCTGGGAATCCCAAAGAAGGCTTATTGTTCCACAATGCCATTCTGCTACAAAAATGGCCCAGACCCAGTGATGTTTTGTATCAACAACTGGGTTGCTGGAAAAAAAAAATGTATTCATATATATGTACATAAAGATAGCACTAAGTCATGTCTGACTCTTGTGACCCCATGGACTGTAGCCTGCCAGGCTCCTCTGTCCATAGGATTCTCCAGGCAAGACTACTGGAGTGGGTTGCCATTTCCTTCTCCAGGGGAACTTCCCAACCCAGAAATTGAACTCAGGTCTCCCACATTGCAGGCAGATGATTTACCAACTGAGCTATGTGGGAAGCCCATGTGTACATAAGTTTATTATTAATTTGACTGATATAAAGTATGTAACACAATTTACAATTACAATAAAATATGCAATATTTTTATAGTAAATTCCATATCACAATTGGTTCTCAAGGAATTATTTTGCAGAACTGTTGTGCCCTAGACAACATATGCTTGCAATTTACAAGTGTACTTCTAACATAAATGGTTGACATTTGGGGTTATATTAAGGAATATAGCAAAAGTGGAACAATGAAAACATAGGCTGAGCTTCAATCATTTCATTTTTGGCAATGTTTGAAGCTATTCACAATGTAATGGCTACAGACATAACACAATTTAAAGGTTAATCTGGATTTTAAAATATTTTCTGTATCACTTTCTTCAGTCTGGAAAGTCAACAAAACAATAAATCAAACCCTATTTTATAGAAGTTGCCAATTTTGTGGTGTAAATGGAGCCACCGTGGCTGATTTCAAACTATTAACATGACACCATCAAACATGAGTTGGAGAGAGCTGTGTGCAGTGTGAGCGTGCATGCTAAGTCACTTTAGTCATGACTGACTCTGTGCGACCCCATGGACTGTAGCCTGCCAGGCTCCTCTGTCCTTGGGATTCTCCAGGCAAGGATACTGGAGTGGGTTGCCATGCCCTCCTCCAGGGGATCTTCCCAACCCAGGGATTGAACCCTGCTCTTTTCCCTCTCCTGCATTGGCAGGTGGGTTCTTTACCACTAGCGCCACCTGGAAAGCATTATCTATTACACAGTATTTCCTACCATACAGATACTGGGGGTATAAGTAACTTCAAGAGCGCAGGTGGTAGTAAATATAACAAAATTTTTGTTATAAAAATATAATGTATATATAACATATGTATTTGTTATATATACGTTATATATACCATGTTATATGTACGTTATATATAACATGTTATATGTTACATATGTAACATATATATATAAATATATATAACAAAATAGGAAGTGATGAGTTTTGAGAATTTGTTAACTTTATTTGTTTATTTTTTAATCATTTTTTTGGCTGCACCATGCAACTTGCCAGATGCTAGTTCCCCAACCAGGGATTGAACCCAGTCCCTTGACAGTGGAAGTGAGGAGTACTAACCACTGGATTGCCAGGGAATTTCCTAACTTCATTTTTAATAAAATTTATTTAATTGTAAGAGTATATAATGTAATTTAATTGTATTAAATTGTAAGATTGTATGACAACATTTAATTGGATGATTATATCATGACTTTCCAATAATGTCTGCTTTTAACAATGATCTCACAAAGTTCCTGAGAACTTAGCAATTGAGTTTTTGGAGCCATCACGAGCTGGCTTCAGTGCATTATTCCCTAACCTATGCTTCTATGCAGAGGTTAAGCTCTAGCTTCTTTGAAAGACCTTCTCTACCACAGCTACCCAAAGGAGGAGAGGGATAGGAGGCTCAGGATGTTATTTAAAAAGGAAACAAAATCTACCGAGATACATACATCTCTACTTGCATTAAAGACCAGATCATTATTACACAGAGCAATTAACCTCCATACATCTTCCCATTTCACAGAAGGATTTTTGGTTCACTCTGTAATAAAACGTCCACCAAACATTCCTTCATGGACAAATAAATCATCTGCTCCAAAGGCAAACTTTCCTTCCACCTCAGAAGGCAGACCCTGCTTAGAACTTTATAAATAGAACTTCCTCTCTTTATAATCAGGATTGGCTTTAAAAATACGCAAGAGAATTCTATATTCTAATGGACTCAATTGCACTGTAAGTGTTCTGTGTGTCTAAAGGTATACATATTGTAAATATTATGTTAATCACGTTGTAAATGTAATATACAACTGTAATTTACATAACATTTCCTATTTTGCTTGCCTTACATACATAATATATTGTATACATTTACCTATTGTGTTTGCAATTTCCATTTTACTGGCTGTATATAACATAGAATGTTTCCTACTGATTATAGTAACTTAAGTTCACTTATTCATTTAACAAAAAATTTATGGAGGACCTACCTGCCAGGTTTTATGATGCAGGCAAATCTTGAATGATGCATAAAACTCTCATGATCCCCCTTCCTGCAACTCACAGTCTAGTGGAGGAGAGAAACATTGTATCAAACACACAACTACTTAGAAATTGACCTGAAAGCTGAGTGGAAAGTTCAGTACATGATTGGAAGGAATAGCAGAAACAAGACCATGTAGGGTTGTAGACCATTTTAAGAAGATTAAATTTTATTTATTGTCGGTGTTATGGGAAGTCTCTGAAGGTTTTTTTTTAATACTCAATGTTTTGATTTATTTCCTTCTAGTCTTTTTTTGTTGAATATTGATTCACATAGTTAAGAATAAACTGTATGTCTAACTTGCAAGTATACATATAGACATAAATGTTCACAAGTGTTCTTTCATAACATTAAAAAGCCTTTATAAAAACATATTTTAATACTGCATATTCCTCTTCCTCATCTTTATTTTTCACCTTCTATTTGAAGGTTTTTAATAGAGATTAGGTGGAATGCAGTTTACATTTTGAAAGCTCTCTGTGGCTGTCATTTGGAGAATGGGAGGGGAGCAAGAACGTAAGTGAAGGGATCACTCTGGAGGCTAGGGAGATGCTCGTGGCTTGGGGCAAGGCTGGAAGGAGGTGGAGTTAACTGATGTGACCTCAGGGGTTGGCACTGATAGGATGTGGACGTGAAGTGATGGAGGGGTTCGAGGAGCTATGTGGAAGGAGCCAGTCAGAATTCAGAGAAAAGGAGTGTAGGATCACACTTCAGGGGCTGGGAATTATTGGCAGTGGAGGGTCAAGGATTCATGGTGTTTGTTTGTTTTTAATTTAAGCATATTTGCTACTTCAAATTTTGGCAAGATGAGGTTAATCTCGCTACATGCTTTCTTTTCTGATGACTAACATATAAAGTAAATTTAGAGTCTCTGCAAATTAAAGGATACATCTTATAGGCAGTAAGATATACAAGAAGCAAAAGAACCTAGAAAACTACTAGAGAGAAGAAAGAAAAAAAAAGTTTAAAAGTCTCTGTCAAATCACAAAGAACCATTGGAAATATACTGTGTTATGAAGTTCTGTAAGAACTAGCTTGTTACTGGCATACGGTGATTGGAAGCTTATAAGTTTCTTGCATGCAATTTTTCCTACTTAATAAAGTTGGCATTTGCTTAAACCATGAAAGAGGCTAGGGGTTACATAGAGTCATAAAAGGGGAAAAACTCCTTAAAAGTGATTTAGCCTATATTGAAGTTATATCTTAGATGATCTGAGTTATAAGAACTTTGAATAAATTGCAGGGATACTTTCAGTTTCTTTTCTAAAAATAAGAGCCCTTCTGCAAAGTGACACCACAAATGTGAGTAGGCTAGAGTTGGTTACTCTCTGGTTACTGGTACTTCCAAGCTGATCTGTCTATCCTGTGCTCTAGAACCTTGGCTGTGATTGCTATTTGGGTCCCACAAATTCAAAGTCTTCCTTCTAACCATATCTTAAAATGTTTTTTTTATGGGGGACTTCAGGAAGACATCCAATACATATAAATAAATATACAAGTATTCAGGAAACTACACATAATATCATAGAGCTATGTTCCTGGAGGAGTTGCTTGGCTTGTCTCAGACTGGGTTTCCTTATATGAATTGTATGGACAGAAATATGTAATTCATAAGATTACTTGAGGATCAAAGGAGATCTTGCTTATAAAGTGTTTCTCACTATACTTGGCAAAGAGTAAACTCTTAATAACTAGTAACTATTATTTTATTTACTGAGGTATATGCTGTCATTCTTTTGTTTATCTCAAGTTTTTCTCAATAAGCACTTGTTGAAACCCTTATTTTCTGAGCATTACTAGAGTTTGATCTTTTTGTCACTTTATTCCATAATGCCTGCTTATCTTGTATTGGAATTTTCTTCTGCACATATTGCTGCAAGACTATAACTTATTGAGTTACTACTACGGGTTAGAGGATGTTTCAAAAGGACCATCCCTGCCACTGTTTGAGCCGGGGCCCCAGATCAGTAAGTGTGAGTGTTACGGAGTCCAAGCCCAGACTCCCTGCCAGATGACAGTCCAATAAATTGAGAGATGAGCTGTTGGAGCAAGAAACAGCAGCTTTAATTGGGAAGCCAGCAGACCAAGAAAATGATGGAGTAGGGTCGCAAAGAACAAGCCTCCTTGAATTAGAATTTAGGTATCTTTTTACTAAAAGAGGAGAGGATATGATTGGTTGTTTCAAACTTCTTGGTGTCAGAATCCTTTGTTCTTGCATCTGTTCACCAGGGTCAGGTCACGATGTTCAGGTTCCTGTAAACCTCCAATGAGACAAATGTTATTTTCCATTTTGCAATTTTTTTTTATCTCTGTATGAATGGGATAAGTGTTATACCTTAATGGTCAGAGCCTTCAGAATGGGCTAACCTGTATATTCCAGGATATAAGCAACATTCTTATCTTTAGCAAAAGCAATAGACAATAGAGATTAAATTAAAGGAAACATCCAATATGGAGTCAGGCTTGTTCTTCCATATTATACAAATGCTCTTCTATAATAGAGTGAGGTACCAAGCTACCTAGGCGGGGTTTACTAAAAAGTTTTCAAAGTCCAGTTTCATAGTCCTTGAATAAACACCTCTTTTGAGGGTGAAAAGTAGAGAAAGTGTGTGGAAAAGCTGTCAGTGTTGAGGCATTTTCTCGCATATCTCGTTTTGCTGTCTAAACATCTCTTGGCATTGAAAAACTGAAGATTTTAACAACAGAAGTAACCGTAAAGGATTCTACCCATTAATATCATCGTATTATCTCAAATTGTAATACAGAATCTCAGTAAATTCTTTTAACAAATTCATCAGCTCGGTGCTGTGTGATGATGTAGAGGCGGGGGAGAGGGCAATGGGAGGGGGCTTCCAGAGGGAGAGGGTATATATACTTAGACTTTACATATGTATCTGATTCACATTGTTGTACAGCAGAAACTAACATAGCATTGTAAAGCAATTATACCCCAATTAAAAAATAAAAGCAAAAAAATTCAAGGGTTATGGTATTGTTATGTTTTCCCTGCTTGGTCATGTCCATCTCTTTTGAGACCCCATGAACTGTAGCCCAGGCTCCTCTGCGTTTGGAATTTTCCAGGCTAGAGTACTGGAATAGGTTGCCATTTCCTATGTAAATTAAATGATTTGTTGGTGATTGCCATTTAACTCTTCTTTATTAAAGAGCTAAATATTTTCATGTTTTTTACATTTTAAGTCAAAATAGAATATACATTCAATCCTCATCCTAATTCAAAAATGTAACAAAATCCCTTGAGGTTCTTTTCTATATCAGGGTGAATATCAAAGCAAAACTGTAGTCACAGTTAAAGAAAAGCAAAGGTTACTAAAAGCCTTTCTCATCTAAGGTCTCATGATTTAAACATTGTATAGCAGCCAATACTTAAAGTGAACATTTTTTATACTTAATTTATAACTCATTTTCTTATGCCATTCATGTTCAGGCCACTGTGCTAGGTGCTGTAAGGAACAAAAAGTAAATAATCTGTGGATTCTCTGACCTCAAGAAGTTTATGATTTGGTGAAGATAACAAAAAGTGAAGTGTTGCAGAAGAAGAAAGTTGAGTTCAGAAAGTAAGGGGGGAAAATAAGGGGAAGAGGAAGTTGTAAAAGAAATTAGTTGTAAAACTAAACTTCTTAGAGTTGAGTTAGGACAAGACTTTTGATCGAAAGCCCATCAGTACAGAGGAAGAAAAAAGAAAAGCACCACACTGATGTGCTGGCTACCTGTTCATCTCTCTATATTCACTCTCCACTATTCACCACCTTCTAACATGATGGATAACACCATCTGGTCCCCAGCCCTTGGGCTCGTGGGTGGGTTAGGCCAATGGGAGTCCCAGTGAGCGATGGAGGGAGGAAGAAGGTAAGCTCGGGGTGGTTATCTGCGGCTCCCTCTGTGTGGAATCTCTTCAGGCTGATTGTGTCCCTCAACCAGCCTGCCGTCAGGATGCTTTTCTGTGTGTGACTCCCCGGCCAACCTGTCTTTCCTTTTCCTGTTGAGCTCAGAAGTGGTAGCAGCTCTGTAATGCTCCTAAGTCACGGCAGCCTCCTCTGTGACTCTCCTGCATCTGCCTTACCCAATACCATCGTAAATCTCCTCCAGACTGTGTGCGTGCTTGCCAAGCTGCTTCAGTCCTGTCCGACTCTGTGCGATCACATGGACCACAGCCCACCAGGCTCCTCTGTCCATGGGATTCTCCAGGCAAGAATACTGGAGTGGGTTGCCCTGCCCTTCTCCAGGGGATCTTCCTGACCCAGGGATCTAACCTGTGTCTCTAATGTCTCCTGCATTGGCGGGCAGGTTCTTTACCACTAGCACTACCTGGGAAGCCCCATCCTCCAGATTACTCCTCCTCAATACTTCTTCTTTATTAACTTGAGTGGTCCGTTGTTGGAGGAGGTTATTGAGAAGGTGTGACTGCAGGTCACCAGAGAGCTCGGCCCAGGCAGTGTAAGGCTCTTCATCCCCTCCCTTGTCCTTGAAGGGTATGTTCTCCCCACTGTCCACATCTCTGGACTCTTTTCAAGACAAGAACGCAGACTTGAGAGAGCCACATGTTGTTGAGACCATCTGGACAGTGTATGTGACTGAACCAGGTTAAGGATGCTTGTAAGACTCCAGAGGGTGGGAGGGGAAGTCTACGCGTCTTGTGGCTGCCCAAGACGAGCCTTGTGTGTGAGTTCCCTTGCTTATGAAACCTACCACCTACCAGTCTGGATGGGTGAGCCTCTTTCTTTGGTCTCTTCTTGCCCTCTTTGTACAGGGGAACTCCTCAGGTTACACACAATGGCCATCTGATCTTATGAGAATCCTGACTGATAAGCTGAGGTCAATCATGAAATTTCAAAATGTCAAGGAAAAAGAGAAAGACTTGAAAGCTTCAGAAAGGAAAAAACCTACGGTAGGTATCTACAAAGGAATGAGAGACAAATTAGCCAAAATTCTCCTCAACAACACTGGCTGAGAGATGACAACAGAAAGATGCCTTAAATATTATTCTGAGGGAAAACTATTTTAAATCTGGAATTCCGTCCCCAGCCAAGCTATTTTGAGGGCAAAATAA
The DNA here is from genome assembly GCF_054371585.1 of Giraffa tippelskirchi. Lineage (NCBI taxonomy): Eukaryota > Metazoa > Chordata > Mammalia > Artiodactyla > Giraffidae > Giraffa > Giraffa tippelskirchi. The sequence continues at coordinate 44,416,324 of NC_137284.1, read as the reverse complement.
AAACATTTCATAGACTCACGCATGTGATCAGCTTTTCCTATCATATCTCCATGTACCCTTTGCAGAGATTGAGACTCTAGGGAAACCTAGGTGAAAACCAAGAAAGACGATCAAGAATTCAAAATATTGTGGGACTAAACCAAGGTCTGATTAAAATTTATCCTGTAATGATCATTTGTTCAGAGGTCTAAAAAGCAAAGGTGTAAATGGCTAAGATAGAAGTTTCCATGAAAAATGTCCTCATGAAAAAAATTGTAGTGGATTATAAGCCGTAGAGGGAATAATCAAGGGGCTGAAAATTGGCAATATTAGTGAAACTATGAACTATTTTGTCAAGAAGAAAAATGACAGGCAATTAGAAACTTATGGGAAAATTAAATAGAAAGTTGTGTGGGAAGTCATGGTCCAAAGGTGAAGAAAATAAAAGGTATTACGTGAATTACAAACATATGGGGTAAACATGAGCAAATCAATTTGATCTGGATAGTTGAAGCATTCTCCTCAGAAGGGAGGTGAAGTGGAATCAAAGGTAGGAACATTAATATTTTTAAAAATGTATTTATTTTTAGCTAAAGAATAACTGTTTTACAATCTTGGTTTCATTTCCGCCATGTGTCAACATGAATTAGCCGCAGGTGTACGTGTGTGCCTTCCCTCTTGAGCCTCCCCGCGACCTCCCCCCACCTCCCACTCTTTCCCACCCATTTAGGCTGGTGCAGAGTGCCAGTCTGAGTTCCCGAGGCACACAGCAAGTTAAAATAGTTTTCTCTCACAGGCTCTGGGGCCGTGAAGATGCGTCCCCGCGCTCTCTCCACTCACCTCCCCCTCCTCCTCCTCGCTGTGTCCGTAAGTCTGTTCTCTACCTCTGTGTCTCCATTGCTGCTCTGCAAATAGGTTCATCGGTACCATTTTTCTAGATTCCACATACAAGGGTTAATGTATGGTATTTGTTTTTCTCTTTCTGACTTACTTCACTCTGTATAATAGGCTCTAGGTTCATCCACCTCATTAGAACTGATTCAAATGTCAGGAACACTGTTATTTTCACTGCACGTAACTGAGAGTCAAGGTGTACTTCCCAAAGTTGATGAAAAAAGATTAGCAAAAATCAAAAAATTGGGAGAGAGTAAGAATATCGAAAACAAAGTAAATAAGTTGAAATTTATTCTCGTGGCTCAGATGGTAAAGCGTCTGCCTACAATGCGGGAGACCTGGGTTCGATGCCTGGGTTGGGAAGATCCTCTGGCAAAGGAAATGGCAACCCACCCCAGTATTCTTGCCTGGAGAATCCCATGGACAGAGGAGCCTGGTGGGCTACAGTCCATGGGGTCTACAAGAGTCAGACACGACTGATCGACTTCACTTCACTTCACTTCACTTCATTCTTTCATGGCAGGAACTAACATATGATATTCTAAGCTTACAACTCAAAAAATATGATAGCTAATATCTAGAAGTACTAGTATACAAATGCTGAAAAATGGTTACCTTTAGGCACTGGGAAGGTTTGGGGATTGCCAAGTAAGATAAGGAGGGTCAAACCCTGTTGCTTTTCATGAGGACTCCTTTTGTATTATTTTAAAATCATCATCATATGCTTGTATTATATGGTTATGTTGTCTTGACACAAAATAAAGTAAAAACCTTTGAAAGATACACACAAAGAAATACAATGAGACACATGTTATAAAATGAGAGATAAACAGTAAAATATGCTTGAGGAATCAAAGAGGGAGAGGTCATTCAGAGCTAAGAGAATTAGAGAAACTTTCACGAAGTAAGTAGTTTTAAATCAAGGTAATTTCTTTCTTTTGAGAAGAAAAATTTAGGATCAAGCCATTTGAGGGGTGTGTGGTGTGTACACAGTGAGATGTGTATGTAATAACTACGCTAACAAAAAACTGTTGCCTTGAGAATGAAATAAACAATGTGCTTTCCTTTGGTCAGAAAAAGCTGTAAAAATCAAATGCCGTTAAATTGTAGTGAAATAATTAAAAATAGCCATTTTTGTAACCTCTAACACCTAGCAAGTTGAGTGACACACAGTGGATGCTTGGTAAGTACAGGTGAGGCAATTATTAATAAATGAGTGAATGAATCACTTGTGATTAAGGAATTACTTTAGGAAAGTGTACAAGTATACAGCAACAAAGTCATGGCTTGATATATGTGCTGTGCTCAGTTGCTCAGTCGTGTCCGACTCTTTGTGACCCTGTGGACCGTGGTCCACCAGGCTCCTCTGTCCATAGAATTTTCCAGGCAAGAATACGGGAGTGGGTTGTCATTTCTTGCTCCAGGCTTGATATATAAAATACATCAACATACCATATGACAAAAATGGTCATAGAGTGGAAAAAGCCCCCACACTGAATGCTGAAGCTGTAGGACAGGGCCATTATCAGCTTCGTGTTCTATAAATCACTGAGTGCATATAAGGCTCAGTAAAAACAGAGGTATGTGATGAATGACTTGTCTCTGCCCTTTGTACTCACATCATTTCAGATACTAATTGGAGAGAGGTTTAAGGTAAGGTAATAAGCAACTATGCTGAGGAAGTCCAGATTTAGTATCCAGGATACAAAAACAAAACAAGACTGAATTGAATTCTAAGCAGAGGCAGTCAATTAGAATTTGGCTGTCTTCTCATGATCATGGCTATCTGAGAGTTTTCTGGACATAATTAAGTAAAATAAGTCAGGAAGCATTGCTCTCTGCAGTTCTACTTTCTCAACTATATGTTTTGCATTTTGGAGGAAAGAACACTTAATTTGATAACTTTAACCAGGTCTTTCTCAGGCTGGAAACATATGTACCTGTTTACTAGCATATTTCCAGGCTATACAGTTTTTGGCCCAGAGCAGGTGATTGATCAATAATGTGTTAGGAAGAGAAAACAAATGCTGAAATTCTGACTTATTAATTCACTTCAGAATTGATCTCACTGTTCTCTGAGCACCTTCAATGATAGTGAATTCACACTAGCTGAAAAAAGGAGATCCTATTTGTAGATAGTGGTACATGAGTCATTACCCCTCCTATGTTGTGGGCCCAGATCCAAATCACTGCCCTAGATGACCTCTGTAGTACAAAATAAGGCACTGCTCCCTGCCTTAAAAAAAAAAAAAAAGTTTATTTGTTTGCATTTAGAAAATTTTTTGACTGTGTTGGATTCTCACTGCTGTGCGTAGAGAGCAGGGGCTACTCTCTAACCATGGTGTACAGGCCCCTCACTCCGGTGGTTTGTCTTGTTGCAGCACTTGGGTTCCAGGGCACTCGGACTCAGAAGTTGTGGTACCTGGTTTAGATGCCTCGTGGCATGTGGAATCTTCCTGGACCAGGGATCGAACTCATGTCCTCTGTATTGGCAAGTGGATTCTTAACCCCTGGAGCACCAGGGAAGTCTTCCCTGCCTTTTTTGAATTCTGTGTATCTATTAAGAATGTATTGACTTTTGATCCTTCATGCCAAGGAGTTTATTCATACTGAATTTATAATTATTTCTCATACTGTTACATGTATGCACATTAAATAATATCTTTCTCATTTTGTAAATGAAATCAAATAGTTTATGGTTACCCATGTTACATTTTGGAAGGGAAATATTTTTCATTTAAAAATTTCAGTGTATTTTGCATATAGTAAAATTTACTGCCTTTACTGTACAATTCTTTGAGTTTTGACAAATTTATTCAACCATGCAGCCACTACCACAATCAAGATAAAGAGTTTTATCGCTCCAAAATATTCCCCAGTATAGTTTCGTAGCCAGCCATTCTCCCATTCTCACGTCTGCAATCACCGATCTATTTTCTGTTCCTACAATTTTGCCTTTGCAAGAATGTCTTTTCAGTGAAATCATACAGTTTATAGGCTTTTGACTATAGCTTTTTTCACACAGTAGAATTCACTGAACATTGAATTACATTGTTGTGTGCATCGTGTGTGCATCTTTTTTGCTGTTGAGTAGTATTCCATTTTACAGATATACTGGGAGTTTATGTGTTCCTCAGTTGAGAGACACTTGAGCTATTTCTAGATTTTGGCAATTTACAGATAGAGTTGTTTTAAACATCTGTGCATATCTTTTTGTTAAATATAGGTTTTTATTTACTTGGCTTAATATTTGGTAGTGGAATTTCTAAGTTGCATTGTAAGTCTATGTTTAACTTTGTAAGGAACTGTCAAGATGTTTCCCAAAAGTGAAGCATCAGTTTGCATCCCTTTGAGAAATGTTTGAAGGTACCACTTACTCTGCATCTTCATCAGTACCTGATGCTGTCGGATATTTTTAAAAAATTAGATTTGACTCTAATAGGTATATATTAATAGTTGTATTTTACTGTGGTCTTAATTTTCACTTCTCTAGTGACTATTGATGTTGAGCATCTTTTTATGTACTTAGTTGCCATACTTGTATCTTCTTATATGAAGTATCTACTCAAATAGCTCCTCATTTTAAATTGGCTATCGTTGAATTTTGAGAGTTCTGTTTATAAGCTGGATACAAACTCTTTATTAGGAATATGATTTACAAATGTTTTCTCCCTCTCTAAGGCTTGTCTTCTCATTTTGATATTGGCTTCCAAAGAGTAGATGTTCTTAATTTTGATGAAGTCCAACTTATTGAGTATTTTCTTTATGGATTGTGCTTTAGGTGTTGTATCTAAGAAATCATTGTTTAGCTCAAGAAAACAGCAATTATTTTTTACATTTTCTTTTCTTTTTCCTATTTGGTTGTCTTTTATTATAATTCTTTTTTTCTTTTAAAAAATATGTATTTATTTTTAATTGATTGATGATCAGTTTGATTTCTGTCATTATTTTCTTTTAGAAGTTTTATAACGTTAGGTTTTACATTTAGGTCTATTATCCACTTCGAGATAATTTTTGTTTGGTGAGAGGTATGGATTGTGGTTCATTAAAGAAAAACAAAACAGAATTCCCCACTGTTACCTAATTGTCCCAGCACCATTTGTTGAACTTACTTTCCTTTCTCTTTTGAACTGCCTTTGCACCTTCGTAAAAAATTAAGTGATACTACATATGTGCATCTATTTCTGGACTCGTTATTTTGTTCCATTTATTTGTATGTATTTCTTCTCACCAACATCAGACTGGCTTGACTTCTGTAGTTCTATAGTAAGCTTGGAAATCAGGTAATGTGAAACTTCCAACTTCCAACAACTTTTGATTATTCTAATTTCTTTGCCTGTCTATATAAATTTTAGAATATTTTTTTAAAAATAATCCTCTTGGAATTTTGATTAGGATTACACTAACTTTGTAGACCAATTTGGAGGAACTGATATAACAATTTTGAATCTTCCTGTCCTTGAGATAGTATATCATTGTATTTATTTAGAACTTCTTTGTTTCATTCATTAATATTTTATAGTTTTTAACATACGGGTCTTATACTTTGTGATATTTGTATACAAATATTTCATTTTTGATACTATTGAAAATGGTGCTTCAAAAAATTTAAACTTCTGATTATTTACTTCTAGTATATAGAAATACTATTAAATTTTTATATTGATATTGTATTCTTCAAGTATGGTACTCACTAATTAGTTTTAACAGCTTTTTAAAAGGTCTTTGAGTTTTCTATATCATCTTTATACAGTTATGCCATTTGCAAATAGAGACAGTTTTATGTCTTTCTTTCCAGTCTTTATGCCTTTTATTTTTTATTGCATCTCTATTTTATCTATATACCTATTAGTATATATCTATATATCCATATCCATATGCTGTGCTGTGCTTAGCTGCTCAGTCATGTCTGACTCTTTGCGATCCCATGAACTGTAGCCCACCAGGCTCCTCTGTCCATGGGGATTCTGTAGGCAAGAATACTGGAGTGGGTTGCCATGCCCTCCTCCAGGGGAACTTTCCAACCCAGGGACTGAACCTAGGTTTCCTGCATTACAGGTGGATTCTTTACTGACTGAGCCACCTGGGAAGCCCAAGAATACTGGAGAGGGTAACATATCCGTTCTCCAGGGGATCTTTCTGACCCAGGAATCGAACCAGGGTCTCTTGCATTGCAAGCGGATGCTTGAACAGCTGAGCTACCAGGGAAGCCCATCCATATTCATATCTATATCTATATAGATTTAGCCCATTGTTCTAACCTGTCAAGTGGGCTTCCCGGGTGGCTCAGGGGTAAAGAACCTGCCTGCCAATGCAGGCAATACAGAAGACACAGTTTTGATACCTGGATCAGGAAGATCCCCACTCCAGTATTTTTGCCTGGAGGATCCCCTGAACTGAGGATCCTGGTGGGCCTCAGTCCATGGGATCGAAAAGAGTCCAACACAATGGAGCATGCATGCACTAGCCTACTAAGAATCTTGGAATCATGAAACTGACATCTAATTTGTTTTATTGTTGATCAGAAAGTTCACCAGTTCCCCATTCTAGTTTTTAAAGTACCAAACTAGATAATTTTTGTAAACAAAATAGATTTGCTTTTTATTAGGAGAAATTTAAAGTATCTATGTTGTTGTTGTTTGATCTCTAAGTCATGTCTGACTCTTTGTGACCCCATAGACTGTAGCCCACCAGTCTCCACTGTCCTTGGGATTTCCTAGGCAAGGATACTGGAGTGGGTTGCCATTTCCTTCTCCAGGGGATCTTCCTGACCCAGGGATCGAAACTTTGTCTTCTGCATTGCAGGCGGATTTTTCACCACTGAGCCACCAGGGAAACCCTAAAGCCTCTATGTGTGTGTTAGTCACTCAGTCGTGTCCAATTCTGCGACCCCATGGACTGTAGCCCACCAGGCTCCTCAGTTCATGGAATTCTCCAGGCAAGAATACTGGAGTGGGTTGCTGTTCCCTTCTCCAGAAAGCATCTGTAGATATGGGGAAACAGTACAATGAACACGTCACTCCTATCAGAAAGCTTCAAAGGTTACCAATATGTGGCCAGTCTTGCTTCTTCCATACCTTCACTGGCTTCCTCTTTGTGTGCTTACCGGTGGGTTATTTTACACAGCATAGTATTTTCAGATAGAGGTATTATACTGAACACCTCCACTATGCTATAAGCTATCCAAAGTAAAGAATGCTGTCTTACTTATAATTTTATACCCACTATAGAGCTATACACCTTGCACATGGAATATATGTTCAAGATATTTTTGTTGAACTAAATTTTTGTGGAATCTCTCACTTCAGTATAGTTCTAAATGCCCTTTCTCCCTTTGTTTTTTGAAAATCTGTCTAGTTTCTTTGAGGTCCTTTCCTATATTTAGTTGCTTATATAATCTTCTTTTTGAAAATATTTTATTTAAAGCTCATGATTAAATGTATGTAATGCATATGTACCAAAGCATAGTAATACCATGGATGCTTAACACCCAACTTAAGAAACAGAATTTCACAAGATTACTGGAGCTTCTGTACCCCTTATCCCCTTCTAGAAGTAGTCTCTATTGTGAATTTTATCATTCATATTTTAAATAGTTATATACATAAGTAGACTCTGTATCTTTGTCAGTACATGATGTTGTCAGACATTTTTAGAAACATCTTTAAGAAACATAGTGCTTAGTTTTGCTTATTTTTATTAGTTTAATTGCTTTATAATGTTGAATTAGTTTCTGCTATATAATTTTGCTCATTTCTGAGGCTTGTAAGAATGCTATTATATAGTTAAGTGTCTGCAAATGATTTTTAAAATAATACCATTCAGACAATTTTATTTTATATAATTATTGGTATGGTTTGCCTTAAGTGTACCATAATTGCTTTCTGTTTGTCTGATCTGTTCTTTGTTCCTTTTTTGGCTTTTCTTGATTTCTTTTGGATTAATAGAATATTTTTGAGATTCTCTTTCACCTCCATTTGTTTTTTTTCTAATTAAGTTTCCTTTATAATATTTTGGTGACAGCTGTAAGGTTTAAAATATATGTTTTAGCTTAGTATAGTCTATCTTCACATTTATTATATCACTTCATACAGATTGTGTGAGCCTTATAACAGTATTCTTTCCTTTCTTCCCTGCTATCCTCTGCACTATTGTTGTCATATGTTTTACTTCTCATATATTATAAACTTTGTAATACATTGTTACTACTTATGCTTTAGACAACATATTTTCTTTTAACATTATTAAAAATAAGAAAAAATTTCTCTACCCATTCCCTTTTCCTTTTGGTAACCAAAAGTTTGTTTCCTGTGTCCCTGAGTCTCTTTCTGTTTTGGAAATAAGTTCATCTGTGCCTTTTTTATTTTAGATTCCACATATAAGTGATATCATATGATATTTCTTTATGATATCATATGATATGTCTTTCTCTGTCTGGCTTACTTAGTATTACAACCACTAGGTCCATCTATGTTGCTACAAATGGCATTATTTCATCCTTTTTTAATGGGTGAATACTATTTCATTATGTGTATATATATACCTCATATACAAACTAATATATATATATAACTAGATACCTGTGCTGTACATCTGAAACTTATGCTATTGTAAATCACCTATACATCAATAAAAATTTTAAAGATAAAATAAATAAAATAACTATGAAAAATTAAGATTAAAAAGATCATCTCAGGTTTAGGCAGCACCTTTGTGCCTGGGCCCTGGGGATAGGGCATGCTCAGCATTTCTATCAATTCGGCCTGTGGCAACAGAACTCTGCCCTGGATCTGCGGCAAGTATCCAGAAGACGAATTCCTGCCCAGGCCTGAGTATCAGACTTCTGCTCTGTGTAGCTGCAGAGCACGAACATAGAGATTTTCCATTGTTTCTACCCTTCCCTAAGAAGCTTTCTGGTGGCAGGAAGGGGAGTGTCATACTCTTCCTCCAGAGGCTGATGGGTTCTGCTGCCATCTCTTCTTTGGTGACCCTGGACACCCGAGGACTTTCTGTTCTTCCCAAAGCGGCTTTTGTTTTTGATGAGAGATGGATTTGCCCAGAGAAGGCAATGGCACCCCACTCCAGTACTCTTGTCTGGAAAATCCCATGGACGGAGGAGCCTGGTAGGCTGCAGTTCATGGGGTCGCTAAGAGTTGGACACGACTGAACGTCCTTGCTTTCACTTTTCTCTTTCATGTATTGGAGAAGGAAATGGCAACCCACTCCAGTGTTCTTGCCTGGAGAATCCCAGGGACGGGGGAGCCTGGTGGGCTGCCGTCCATGGGGTCGCACAGAGTCGGACACGACTGAAGCGACTCAGCAGCAGCAGCAGCAGCAAGCAGAAGCTGCTCTCCATCTGTGTACACCCCTGAAGGGAGATCTCACTGATTTCCTGCCTGCCTCTAATCTTTTTTTTTTAAAAATAAATTTATTTATTTTAGTTGGGGGCTAATTACTTTACAATATTGTAGTAGTTTTTGCCATACATTAACATGAATCAGCCATGAGTTTACATGTGTTCCCCTTCCTGGACCCCCCTCCCACCTCCCTCCCCATCCCATCCCTCTGGGCCATCCCATTGCCCCAGCCCTGAGCATTTGTCTCATGCATCGAACCTGGAATGGTGTTCTGTTTCACATATGATAATATACATGTTTCAATGCTATTGTCCCAGAATGTCCCACCCTCACCTTCTCCCTCAGAGTCCATAAGACTGTTCTATGCATCTGTGTCTCTTATTCTGTCTCACATATAGGGTTATAGTTACCATCTTTCAAATTCCATATATATACATTAGTATACTGTATTGGTGTTTTTCTTTCTGGCTTACTTCACTCTGTATAATGGGCTCCAGTTTCATCCATCTCAATAGAATCGATTCAAAAGTATTTTTTTTAATGGCTGAGTAACATTCCATTGTGTATATGTACCACAGCTTTCTTATCCATTCATCTGTTGATGGACATCTAGGTTGCTTCCATGTCCTGGCTATTGTAAACAGTGCTGCGATGAACATTGGGGTACACGCATCTCTTTCAATTCTGGTTTCCTCGGTGTGTATGCCCAGCAGTGGGATTGCTGGGTCATATGGCAGTTCTATTCCGTCTTTTAAGGAATCTCCACACTGTTCTCCATAGTGGCTGTACTAGTTTGCAATCCCACCAACAGTGTAAGAGGGTTCCCTATTCTCCACACCCTCTCCAGCATTTATTGCTTGTAGACTTTTGGATAGCAGCCATTCTGACTGGTGTGAAATGGTACCTCATTGTGGTTTTGATTTGCATTTCTCTAATAATGAGTGATGTTGAGCATCTTTTCATGTGTTTGTTAGCCATCTGTATGTCTTCTTTGGAGAAATGTCTGTTTAGTTCTTTGGCCCATTTTTTGATTGGGTCGTTTATTTTTCTGGAATTCAGCTGCAGGAGTTGCTTGTAGATTTTAGAGATTAATTGTTTGTCTGTTGCTTCGTTTGCTGTTATTTTCTCCCATTCTGAAGGCTGTCTTTTCACCTTGGTTATAGTTTCCTTTGTTGTGCAAAAGCTTTTAATTTTAATTAGGTCACATTTGTTTATTTTTGCTTTTATTTCCAATATTCTGGGAGGTGGGTCATGGAGGATCCTGCTGTGATTTATGTCAGAGAGGGTTTTGCTGGAGCACCATGGAGAAGAGTTGGTGTGTGAATAAGAACTATCCTGGGTCTGGGGCTCCTAATTATTCTAAACTTACATCCTAGTCCACATTTGGACTTTAAGAACTTGTTAAAATTTTAGCTGATGTCTTACCCTCTGCTGGAGTGGCCTCCTATTTTTCTTGATCTCTGCAAAGGTGAAATAATTTCCATGTCTTGTCTTTCTTTAAAGGGACTTGTCTGGTTTTGAAATTCAGTTCTTATGGCTGCCTTGTGACCTCAGCTCCCTGCTGGGTTCAAGATAAGTTATAATTTTACATATTATCTGTTTTTTTGTTGTTATTAGGATGGGAGAAACATTCTCTTGCAGCTTTCTATAGCTTATGTGGAAGTGGGGTTTATAAAGCTTATTTTCTTCACTCAGTATTAAAGTTTTAAGATTTATGTTAATGCATGTAGCTGCAGTTCATTTATTTCCCCTGATGTATATATATTACAAATTACCCATTCTCCTGTAATTAGGCATTTGAATTGTTTCTAGTAATTTATTTTTATAAACAACATTGCTTTGAACACTCTTAGTCATATTTGTTGGTCTACCTTTGTAAGCTTCTCTAGCCTGTATGTCTATAAGGAGTGCTACTGGATTGTAAATTATGCATGCAAGTTATTTGTTCACGCATGCATGTATGTAAGTTACTTGTTCAACCTTACAAAACAATGCTTTTCAAAAATTTACCGCACCACACCTTCTGAACAATAAAGAAAACCTGCCTGCATCATTTACATGTATCCTTTTTTTTTTTTGTCATCACCTATGTCTTCCCTTCCTTTCCTTATGATCTCTTGATTTCTAAATCCTTATGTTTTCCTATTTGGTTCCTTCAGCTTAGGATTCAGCTCTTACTTAATCTTAATGCTATTTTTTTTTAATTTGCCTGCATCAAGTCTTAGTTGCAGCATGCAGGCTCAGTCACTGCAGCACATGGACTTAGCTGCTCTGTGGCATATGCACGCATACACGCGTGTGGGATCTCAGTTTCCTGACCAGGGGTCAAACCATGTCCCCTGCATTGCAAGGCAGATTCTTAACCACTGGACCACCAGGAAGTCCCCATATTGATGCTATTATTTCATTTTCTTGATTTTTATCTCTTAGTTTTTTACAACATATTTTTGCTTGCATTTGCTCACGTTTGCTTGAATTTGCTAACATTGAAATAGCTAACATGTGTTCAGCTATAGATTATAATAGCCCTCATTTTACTCAGGCCCTGATCTCCCATCTCCAGCTCTCGGTAGCTGAGCCAGCATCCTGACTAAGTATTTATCCCTTGGCCTACTGTGTGTGTGTTGGTGGTGGTGGGGGCATGCATGTGTGCATGTTCAAGTGTGTGTATTATCATCTAAACACATGAATTTGAAATAACTCTACCAATTACTATTCTTTAGGTAGACTTAATTTCATTCTGGAAACTGGTTTAAGTAATTAACTATTCACAACTCCCAACCGTGTTTCTCTTCTTAGTCTGCAAGGATGTTAAGAAAGATAAAATTGAGGTTTAGACAGTTTAGGACTTGGTGATTTTTTTTTCCCTTCACACTATAGGTGACTCAGAGAACTTGCTTAATAAAACACAAATTAGGATTTTTTCACGGAATTCACAGATTCACAGTGAAGTTGGAGAACTCCTCCTAGCTGCGAGAAACCACTTGGTCTTGGAGGTCCTGGCACCACCGCAGCCTGGGCCCAGGCTGATGACTGACTGATGACTGATTGATAGGGCAGAGACGGCCGAACTCCTTGCCTCTGCAGTGGGGAGAAGGCAGCAACTCTGTGATGTGACTCATACTCTAGAGAAGGAGTCAGCAAACCACCGCCCCTTGGCCAAATCTGGCCTGCTGATTGTTTTTGTAAACAAAGTTCTGTTGGAACAAAGCCAGGCTCCTTTATTTTCTTGCCTACGGCTACTAACTAATATGCTACAGAGGCAGAGCTGAGCCACTGAGAGATGATGACACCTGCTAACTCCTGTTCTAGAGCCTCATTCCCAAGCGCAGACCCCACCAGACACCCCTGTCCTTGCTCGGTTCTCCCCTTTACTGTGCCGTTTCCTCTCCTCCCTCACAGGTTGAACCCAAATCTCGTCGTCAGTCTCTGCTTCCCGACCAGGGGATCGAACAAGTGTACTCATACACTTCATTTTCCTGCTATTTGCTTTCTGTGTCCACTGGCTCTAAGGGAGTGGCCCAGACTGACGTGCTGACATTGCTCAGCAATCAGCTCCCTCCCAGTTGGTTTTCTGGATCAGTGATGCTCGTCTCAGAAAAGGAAAGTGCTCATCATTTCTGCACATTCAACTTTTCTTTCTACAGCTTCTCTGATAGAGTGACAGTCATTGCCCAGAATGATCTTTGTTACCCTAATTCCAAGAATCACAGGTTATTATTACTTCACTGGCATTTATAATATTTTTCAGATCACCAGACGCCTCCATGGCATTTATCATCATAGGATGCATGCTATAGCCCATGTCCAAAGACCTCTGGGAATATAAATTTCTCACCCCAACTGCCAGTAATGATAAAGTTGTTGTTGTTTAGTCACTAAGTCGTGTGTGACTTTTGTGACCCTATGGACTATACCCCGCCAGGCTCCTCTGTCCATGGGATTTCCCAGCTAAGAATCCTGGAGTAGGTTTCCATTTCCTTCTCCAGGGCATCTTCCCGACTGACCCAGGGACTGAACCCATGTCTCTGGCGTTGGCAGGCAGGTTCTTTACCACTGAACCACCAGGGAAGTCCGATGATAAAGTATGGGCAAGAATTAGGTGAGGATATTGTTGCAATTCATTATATTAAAAATAAGAAGAAAATATTTTGTCTACCATTTGTTGAGCATCATACAGAAAGGATGAAGTTTTGTGTAAGTAGCACAGAGCCCACCAGACACCCCTGTCCTTGCTTGGTTCTCCCCTTTACTGTGCCGCTTCCTCTCCTCCCCCACATGTTGCACCCAAATCTCATCGTCAGTCCTGCCCTCTCCCTCCAGAGTTGCCTGCCTTCATGCTAACGAAGCAGCACTGAAATCCTCCCATGATGGGGATGTCTTCCGTGCGTGATTACTTGCAGTTGATGCTTAGAAATACATTCATGTTTTCTAATGCAGTATGTTTAAATTTTTTTTTCTTACTGAGAAAATAAAGGAAGCAGTAGGGCTAACACATAAAATGAAAAATATAATTAGCATCAAGAGTTGAAACAAAGTCATTTTCTGAAAAGATAAAGAGGGGAAATGAGAAGAGAGAGAGAAACTTATTAATGAAGTAGGATCAGGTGTGTGCTGAGGTTGCATTTTAATATTGGCTGAGGATTTGGGCTGGGATGAACAAGGCAGGGACTGTTCATATCTTTGTGTAGAGACAGTGGATCATTTCAGAATGTCTGAGGCTGTTTCTCAGGACACAGGAGAGGTACAGTCTCTCTCTCTTTCTTTTCTGAAATACATGTCTTCAGGTCAGTGGTCCACTGTAGGATTTTCAAATGGGTGGTTTCATACAGCTTGCAGGAAAGTGCTTTATGTATGGCATAAAAATAATTGCTTTACCAGAACAGGGATTTTATGAGCAGAAATTTAATTTAGAATGTCATTTGTTGATGAACTTCAGTAAAATATTTTACATCTAAGGGACAGACAAATCCTGACTGAACAACTGCCTGTGATGCAGCTGTTCTACACTACTGGCTTGTGAAAATGGCATGCTTTAGACCCTAGCATTATCATTATGTTATGAATGTTAAGAGCTTTACTTATATTTTGGCCAAGTTGGAGGACCAACCCATTGCACTAGCTGCTTGGAAAGTGGGTGTATTGTAGGTAAGGTTACTCTTTCCCTTCTGAGAAAGCACTGACTTTTCCCTGTGTGCTTGCATTCCTCAAGTTCTGTGACTTATAGTGCAGGAAGGACAAGTATCATCTTCATACACCAGACATACACCTGCATACACCTGCATGCACCTTAGGAAGTGCCTTTCCTAACACTGCGGGCAACAGCATACCTGTTACTAGAATTTTCCTTCTCTCATTCCCTGGACCAGAGGGGTTTACTGTAGTAGACACTGCTTAAAGCTATGGAAACAACCCAGTTATGAAGACTTCAGCTTATTGCTTCTGCCATTCCCTCTGGTTTAAACCATTTCAGATCGAATTCTCAATAATCTTGTTTCATGTCCTAAAATAATGCTTGCTTGGGATGTGCATTTCCATGGGTGAGATTTTTCATACTTGGCTGGTTACCCTGGTGTCAATATATGTTTTCAAGGACTTTGGTCCAGTCATGTAGGTGGACCCAATTCAATTCAGTTGCTCAGTTATGTCCGACTCTTTGTGAGCCCATGGCTGCAGCACACCAGTCTTCCCCATCCATCACCAACTCCCAGAGCTTACTCAAACTCATGTCCATTGAGTTGGTGATGCCATCTAACCATCTCATCTTCTGTTGTCCCCTTCTCCTCCTGCCTTTAAACTTTACAGCATCAAGGTCTTTTCTAAGGAGTCAGTTTTTTGCATCAGGTGGCCAAAGTATTGGAGTTTTGGCTTCAACATCAGTCCTTCCAATGAACATTCAGGACTGATTTCCTTTAGAATTTACTGGTTGGATCTTCCTGTAGTCCAAAGGACTCTCAAGAGTCTTCTTCAACACCACAGTTCAAAAGCATCAATTCTTCGGTGCTCAGCTTTCTTTATAGTCCATCTCTCATATCCATACATGACTACTGGAAAAACCATAGCTTTGACTAGATGGACCTTTATTGGCAAAGTAATGTCTCTGCTTTTTGACGTGCTATCTTGGTTGGTCATAGCTTTTCTTCCAAGGAGTAAGCGTCTTTTAATTTCATGGCTGCAGTCACCATCTGCAGTGATTTTGGAGCCCAAGAAAATAAAGTCTGTCACTGTTTCCACTGTTTCCCCATCTATTTGCCATGGGGTGATGGGACCAGATGCCATGATCTCAGTTGTTTGAATGTTGAATTTTCAGTCAACTTTTTCACTTTCCTCTTTCACTTTCATCAAGAAAGCTCTTTAGTTCTTCTTTACTTTCTGCCGTAAGGGTGGTGCCATCTGCATGTCTGAGGTTATTGATATTTCTCCCGACAATCTTGATTCCAGCTTGTGCTTCATCCAGCCAGGCATTTCACATGATGTACTCTGCATATAAGTTAAATAAGCAGGGTGAAAATATACAGCCTGACATACTCCTTTCCCAATGTGGAACCAGTCTGTTTTTCCATGTCTGGTTCTAACTGTTGCTTCTTGACCTGCATACAGATTTCTCAGGAGGCAGGTAAGGTGGTCTGGTATTCGCATCTCTTGAAGAATTTTCTAGAGTTTGTTGTGATCCACATAGTCAAAGGCTTTGGCTTAATCAATAAAGCAGAAGTAGATGTTTTTCTGAAATTCTCTTGCTTTTTCTATGATCCAACAGATGTTGGCAATTTGATCCCTGGTTCCTCTGCCTTTTCTAAATCCAGCTTGAACATCTGGAAGTTCATGGTTCACATACTGTTGAAGCCTGGCTTGGAGAATTTTGAGCATTAATTTGCTCACGTGTGAGATGAGTGCAATTGTGTGGTAGTTTGAACATTCTTTGGTATTGCCCTTCTTTGTTATGGGATGAAAACTGACCTTTTCCAGTCCTGTGGCTGCTGCTGAGTTTTCCAAATGTGCTGGCATATTGAGTGCAGTACTTTAACAGCATCACCATCTTTTAGGATTTGAAATAGCTCAACTGGAATTCCATCACCCCCACTAGCTTTGTTCCTAGTGATGCTTCCTCAGTCCCACTTGACTTCACATTCCAGGATGGCTGACTCTAGGTGAGTGATCACACCATTGTGGTTATCTGGATTATGAAGTTCTTTTTTGTATAATTCTTCTGTGTATTCTTGCCACCTCTTCTTAATATCTTTTGCTTCTGTTAGGTCCATACAATTTCTGTCCTTTATTGTGCCCATTTTTGCATGAAATGTTCCCTTGGTGTCTCTAATTTACTTGAAGAGATCTCTAGTCTTTCCCATCCTATTGTTTTCCTCTATTTGTCTGCATTGATCACTGAGGAAAGTTTTCTTATCTCTCCTTGCTATTCTTCGGAACTTTGCTTTCAATGGGTATATTTTTGACTGTGGCTCAGATCATGAATGTAGAAGGCAATGGCACCCCACTCCCGTACTCTTGCCTGGAAAATCCCAAGGACAGCGGAGCCTGGTAGGCTACAGTTCATGGGGTCGCTAAGAGTCGGACACGACTAAGCAACTTTACTTTCACTTTTCCCTTCATGCACTAGAGAAGGAAATGGCAACCCACTCCAGTATCCTTGCCTGGAGAATCCCAGGGACGGCGGAGCCTGGTGGGCTGCCGAGAGTCTATGGGGTCGCACAGAGTCGGACACAACTGAAGAGACTTAGCAGCAGCAGCAGCAGCAGATCATGAACTCCTTATTGCCAAATTCAGACTTAAATTGAAGAAAGTAGGGAAAACCACTAGACCATTCAGGTATGACCTAAATCAAATACCTTACTATTATACAGTGGAAGTGACAAATAGATTCAAGGGATTAGATCTGATATACAGAGTGAAGAACTCTGGATGGAGTTTCGTGACATTGTACAGGAGGCAGTGATCAAGACCATCCCCAATGAAAAGAAATGCAAAAAGGCAAATGGTTGTCCAAGGAGGCCTTACAAATAGCTGAGAAAAGAAGAGAAGTGAAAGGCAAAGGAGAAAAGGAAAGATACACCCATTTGAATGCAGAGTTCCAAAGAAGAGCAAGGAGAGATAAGAAAGCCTTCTTCAGTGATCAGTGCAAAGAAATGGAAGAAAACAGTAGAATGGGACCCAATTGAAAAAAAAAAAATAACCATTTCTGTTGCTCTTATAAATGTGTGTGTGTGTGTGTGCGCGCGCACACTCTAGTGTGCCCAAGCCTTTGCTACCCTATGGAGTATAGCCTGTCAGGCTCCTCTGTCCACGGGATTCTCCAGGCAAGAACACTGGAGTGGGTTGCCATGCCCTCCTCCAGGGGATCTTCCTGACCTGGTGATCCAACTCGGGTCTCCTGCGTCTCCTGCATTGCAGGCAGATTCTCTATCACTTAGTCGTCAAGGAAGCCCACTCTTATAAATATTTCCATGTATTTTTATGGTTTCTCTTTCAAGAGATGGTAATTCCAAGATTGGGAGGACAGGATGTGCTTTGGCAGTTTAAAGGCGGCCACTTCATTCACACATACGACACACAAGTGGAATTATGTCAGTGCTGGTGGCATTTGTTTGAAAGGATAAACTGATGTTTGTACAATATCTGCTCACTTATTTGTAAGATTCTTTTCCTGATGGTGTTGTAGCTTCCATATGCTAATGGTGACATCCAATGCAAAGTGAGATTATGGCAATAGTACATGAGCTTAATTTTCTGTCCAGTGCTGCCCCTGGATTCCTAGTTAATGAAGTATTTCTTTACTGTTATCTGTCTTTTGTAAGAGAAAATTCCCCAGGCATGTGAAATATATTCTCCTGAGTCTCATCACAGAATTAAAATTTAGCAGTTATTGCCTCCATCTTTATGGTTTTTTTATTGCAAAAATGAAACTCCAAGTTCTGAAATGTTCAAAGTGAAATATGGAGCTATTAATAGTTCTTACCCCAATACCATCCCCTTGAAATTTTTTGATTAATACTTTGTCTCAGTTTAAGGATTTATCACAAAAGGAATATGTTCATAAATATATTCACTCAATAGATTACATAAAATATCATAAAATATTTTGTGCTTGGAACAATGATAGCTGGTTAGTGAAGTATTTTTATGGGTGCATGTTTGATTTTTAAGCTCTGATTAAAAACCAATATATCAAATAAAAATAATGTGAAAACCTCCAATAGTAAAACATGAAGAATATCCATTTCAACAGCTCTCCTTTCCAGAACTAATCAGTAAAGTCATTGAAAAGGTATTTTATTCTTCGTTTTTCCAGGTTCACTCCATCAGGCACAAGTAGATGGAGTTTTCGAGGGCTGAAACCAAGACTTGTGTCTTAGAAATTTAGAGAATAGTTTTCTGGTCTTTGTGAAGAATGTCTTCTCGAATAAACTTGTGTGAATGAATCATCTGCATATTTTTATCTACTCTGTAAACGTTTCAACTGGGACTGGCATTCACTTAGCAAGATTGAGCCACAGGTGAGTTAATGACATATAGCCCTGCTCTGTGCCTTTGCAAAACATCTCCATTTATCTTGGGAGAGGATCAGCAGGACCCCTACAGCACAAAAAGAAAGCACAGAGGTGTGTGATGAAGGTCTGAGTTAATCAGGGACAAATGCAAGCTAAGGTCTCTAAATCCTATTGTAATTCATTTATGATTGAGTGTAGAGACTGCTGTGGCTGAGTTTTCCATGATCCCTTAGGCCCGGGTTAACTGCATCTCCTAGTTTCCATGGCATCCTGTGCACAGAGAACACTATTATCATTGCAGGTTACTTGAATTTCCAAGTGGTAAGCCCTCTGAAGGTAAGGATTTTGTCTTATTAATGATTGTCTCCCCATCTCTTAACACATTTCTTCACGCACAGTGGTATCTCCATAAGTGTCTACCAAGAAAATAAATATACAAACACAGGAATAAATGTTTACTAAATTTTCCAACCTCAGCAATAGCTTCCAAGCTCTAGCTTCAGGGTTTTGTTAACTGTTAACACTAGTCACTAAACATGCTTAAGAAGGCTAGCTTCCTGTCTTCTGAGACACGTCTCAGTTGTTAGCATGTTCAGGATTCTCAGAGAGGGGGGCTGTTGTTCTGAGCTATGTACTGAGTTGACACCCTTCTAAACAAACACATGTAAGAACTTAACAGGGTGCCTCCCATTTGCATCACCTTAAACTCTATCTCAAGAGCTACATACCCTCTTAACAGGCAATGCTGTTAAGGGAGGGCCAGAACCTAGCTTATTTTGCTTTGAAGTTGGAGAGAGAAAACATACCTGCTGATCATTTCTGGACACTGGTGGGCATTCCCTGTAATGGGCACAGTGGAGAAGAACACAGCCTTTGAGTGCCGGGGACACTGCTGCTGCGGGAGGCGGGCAGGTCCTTTGCACTTCACCTGCGTGTCCTCTGGACCTCCTCTCAAAAAGTAAGTTTTCAGTGAGAGTTAACAATATTTCCCATAACTGATTTATAATTGCCTGGTTTCTTGTCTTATTTCTTCATAAATCGACAAACCTCTGAACCATGATTGTATCCTGTTAATGAACAGCTCCTCATACATTGGTGTAATACAAGAAGTAACGTAGAAGTAATTATTTCTGCTCAGCGTGGGAGATTTCTCAGGTGGTATTAAACTTGGAAGTTATATTAGGAAGATGACGAAGCCAAGAATGTGTCCTTTTCTTTCTGTAACTAAGCAGAAACAGAAAATTATAACAGGCAGTGTCACCAGGTATGTGCTGGAGAACTTGCCCCCAGGTTCTTGCACTGCACAGACAGATCAAATTAAGTACAACCATAAACAATTAACTACAGCCATACTTCCCAGTGGCTCAGCGGTAAAGAATCCACTTGCAATGCAGGAGACCTAGGTTCGATCCCTGGGTTGGAAAAATCCCCTAGAGAAGGAAATGGCCACCAACTCCACTGTTCTTGCTAGGAAAATCCCATGGACAGAGGAGCCTGGCAGGCTACAGTCCTTAGGGTCACAAGAGTCGGGCATGACTTAGTGACTAAACCACCACCACCACCATACTTAGAGCTACAGAAATAGAAATAGAGACTCTCCTGACAGTGTTAATTTCTGGAATTAGTTTTAAAAACCATAAAGAAAGGAAAAAGGTTTCCTTATGGGAATTGGTAAAATCAGTGAACAGTGCAAAAAAGAATGAAGGAAGATCAGGTCAGAGAACTTTAGTTCACAAACTCCTTCTTGGGGTTCACAAATTCTCTTCTTAAGACAAGTTAAAGTGAAGAATAATGTCTTCATTCATTCATTCAACAACTATTTTCCAGGCAATGTGTTAGGTTTGGGGGATTTAAAAAAAGTAGTTAAGCCTTCATGGAGTGCATTGTCTAGTAAGGAATAGACAAAACTAAAACAAAATCAGGAAGGAAATAGTAAAGCAAGGCTAATAACACTTTTTTACTTTAAGCATAAAATAGTACATAGAAGGGAAACACTGCATCTTGAGAGATGAGAGAGCAGAAAACGTGACGTGCAATGTTTTGAAAAGTAAGAATCAAGATATGGAGTTATGGGTCATGAGATTGAAGGGCAAGCAGGGTCACTTTGTTACTATGTTAGGATCTTGAACCTACAGTGTAAGTCACAGAGAATTGAAGGGTTTTAAACCACAGAAACATATTTGGATGTTACACAAGCATATTTGGGGGTGGTGACTGGTTGGAGGATGGATACCAGAGAAAAACTAATGAAGATAAGGAGATGTGCAAGTGGTCCAGAGAGAAATGATGAGGGGGTAAGCCTGGGAAGTAGTTTGTAGGAATGGAACACAAGGATATCTTCTGGGAAATCTTTCAGAGGTCAAGTTGGAATTATTTAATAATTCACTGCAATGTGGGAACGAGAGAAAAGTAGAGGTATGGATGACTGTTGCTGGTTTTGTGGGTAGATGTTGATGTGAACGGGGAGAGGACCACAGGAGGAGGACAAAGAAGAGGGTAAGTGTAGTTTTGTGGCTCTTGAACAGAGAAGTTTGAAGTTTTTGCTGAATATATGGGAGTAATATTAACAGGTGAGGAAGAAAACAGATATATATTTGTATATGCCATCAGTATACAGTTTGAAATCACCAGAAGAACAACCTTGTACATTGTTTTATATTGTACATATTAAATACTTGTATATTATAATATTTATATATTATACTGTATTATATAATTTGCTATATTTATGTAAGAATTAATATTTATATATTCACACATAATGTTGTCAGTACTAAATGAATACATTATAATACAATATGGATTTGTGGATTATATATATTTTTATATTGTATGTGTCTGTGTAGTAGTCACTCAGTCATGTCCAACTGTTTGTGACCCCATGGACTGCAGCCCACCAGGCTCCTCTGTCCATGGAATTCTCCAGGCAAGAATACTCCAGTGGGTTGCCATTCCCTTCTCCAGGGGATCCTCCCAAACCAGGGATTGGACCCAGGTCTCCTGCTTGCAGGCAGATTTTTCACCATCTGAGCCACCAGGGAAGCTCATGTTCGTATGTTAAACTCATATATATATATATATATTTAATATTTACATTTTTGTATTTATACTTAAGCTACTTTGCTGATGGGGCGTATTTTAGAAGGTAATTACTCTATATTCCCCCAAAACAGTGATGCAATGTGGTCCTTGGCCCTATGCTTTACTTCTAATACTTCTTTAGCCGAGAGTGAATGGTTGGGCTCAATGACTTGGGGCCCAGTGGTTATTAACCCTTCCTCTAGTTCACAGACCCTCAAATTTTAGGAACAAAGGGATTGTCTATAAAATTCCAGGTCTCCCATCCTTTTATTTTCTAACAAAGAAGTGTGTTCTGTTTGAAAATTGTAACCATTCCAGAGTAATCAAATGAATCCTCTTTTAACTTACTAGACTGCTATGTATGAAAAGACTCCAAAAAAGAGTCAATAATCTTAACAGGCATTTTAGCTCTATAACATAAACAGGATTTAACATCCACACAATGCTATTTTCACACTGTTAACTAAGAAGTATGCATGTCAACACCGGGCTGGTCTGTGCTGACATTTTGTTCACACTTCATTAAGAAGAGTTGGGGCTCTTGGTACTTGAGGTTGTGCCAGAGATAGGATATTTCTTTTCCTTGAAAACCACATACTTTCCCCCAAAGCTCCAGAGCTTCTTGGATGTTTGTTAATATTTATATATATTTCAGCTGTTATTTAAAAAAAAAACAAACCCTAATGGCTTCTGCTAACATCTTATATCTCACAGAAAGTCAGAAGTTCTGAGTGTCCTTCTAAGGATTCATTTTAGATCCAAAGTGCTCTCCTTGAGAATAATTGTCCTGACAGGTGACTCGGCAGTGGTGGGGTGGTGGAATAATCAACCATGGGGCGAGTTTGCTCCATTCAACCGTGGCTTTTAACCATTCAGCATTTAGTAAGCACTTATGGTACTTATTAAGCACTTAAGAGTGTTCTAAGCACCCTGTTAGTTTTCGTGGATAAAGTATAAAGAAATTTCAATCCTTGAGGATGGATTCACCGAGTGATTGTGGAATGTAACCATATATATCTTACAATGTAGTAAATGTAAATACATATCTTACAATGTAGTGTATTAAATTTCACAATCCGATTATGAATAGTGTGCTATGGAAGCCCTGCCTCTAGGACACTGACATGGAGAAATGGATATTTAGTCTGAGTGTTTGATCGTAATTAAAAATTTTCCATATGGAGAGAAGTGTCTGTGTGTGTGGAGGGGTCATTGGTGTGTGTATTCCTGAATTTGGAAAGGGAATGGGTTTTTACAAACCCCAACTGTGTCCTGAGTACAAGAGGAAATGGCATACTGAGAAGATAAAGTGCTATTGAAGCCTCGAGTGTTAGGCCAGAGACGGAGGCCCATGCTAGTTCATTTTAGCTGGGCAGTCGGACCTCAGTCAATTTCAGCTCCTGGAGCCCTCTTGGAAAGCCTAAGAAATTTCCAGTGTGTAAGATTAAGACTTACTGAGCAATATCTTCAATGATAATAGACATCTGAGTCTGAAACATCTCGGTCCTAAGACTGTTGGTCCTGAGCTGAAGACCACCAAGGACCCAGTTTTTCCTTAAGTCACTTCAAGTCCTGGATTAATGCGGTAGGTGGAGGATCAATTGCTCATGACTTTTAGGCTTATGTCTGTTTGCAATGCAACCCAGACCTCATTTCTCCTTGTCTGTGGGGCTCTAATGCTACCCTGAAAGAACAGGCAAAATAAAGGTCAGCCTTTGCATCCTCAGCATACTGAGGGGTTCACGTCTACACTTTCAGGAAGGTAACTGTGTGCACCTTGCAGACAACATGCTCAGACGAAGTGTCACTTTTGTGAGAAGGAAAAATGTGAGCCACATTTAAATTTTCATTTCTGGAGTACTGAGTCAGTTTCACAAGGGACTGATTGTTCTTCATCAATTAACGACTGCTGGACTCCTAAGATGGGATTAACACTGGTTGAAATGAATTTTCCTTGTAGAAGGAATTCCAGGTGGCAAAATCTTTTTGTATTTTCAAGATCCTGGGGACATTGTATTGTTCATTGAGGACAGTGGCCATCTCTTGTTCAGTTTTATTTACGTGGTACTTACAAAAGTGTTCACTATTTTTGAATAAAAAAAGACTTCATGGATAGTGTTATCTAAAATTTTTCTTATAAGATTTTAAAGTTCTGTTTGGAAGTATTTAAACTTGGAGGATAACAAAAAGCAAGGTAGGTATCTGTCTATATATCAGAAATTTTCTTATATTCTTGTGATCTCCCCTTGGAAACAAAGAGTAGCAGAAGTCATGAACACTATATTTAGGGTTCAGATAGAAAGTGTATCTTGACTTAAAATGAATAGAGCAACCGCCCCCCTCCACTCCAGATTTATTCATATCAGTCAGCATGACCCAGCTAGAAAAGTATTTTAGCTTAACATAGTTCTCTAGTTAAGACAGAGCAGTTAAGCCAATAGTAGTAGGCCAACCTTTTGCTGTAGGTTTCAGAAGAGACAACAGAAGCAGAAAGGAAGCCCTTATATTTGAGGTAACAGCCTTGGGGGAAGAGGACAGCTAAGTGAGCTGGGCAGGAAGTGGTCACTGAACACTCTACAAAGCTCTAAGCACTTGTCACAGCCTGGGACTGACTTTCACAGTTGTCATCACGTTTGTTCAAATGGCCCCTTGAGACCCAACTCTCCATCTCCATTTCTTTGCAGGGCAGAAAAAGCCAGACAGCACAGTGAACCCTAGTCCAGAAAAGGTTGTCAGAGCTGCGTCTGCTTTGACCTGTGTCTACCCGGGGGGTCTCATGCTTGATGGCGAGGGTCTATAGCATTACCACGTGCCAAGCTTCCAGAGAGGGCCGTTCCCATTGCTGAACACTGGAGGATTGCTTGGAGGCTCAGCGAGCAGTGTGGCCATGGGTAGCCCTGATCTTCTCTGGCGGGTGAAGGACTAGAAACACGGCAATCGTGGAGGTGGTGTGACTCTGCCCTTTTTTCCCAATTCCAAATAACAAGCCTCTTTCCTCCCTTTTTAAATATAAGCATGACACATTGCTTACCTTGTTTGAAACAGACAGGTAAATTAGAGAAAACAGAGACAGAATGTCTGCAAACAACTCAATTAGATACAGTAGCCTTTCTGTGATTCCAGCTAGAAATAACCACTTATAGGACAACAACTCAGTTAGGTACAGTAGCCTCTCTGTGATTCCAATAGAAATAGCCACGTACAGGACAAGAAGAGTAAGTGCCTATCTCATTTACATCAGCCAAATGCCTGTTGGAGGAGGGGCTCATTGACCTTTTCATCTTAGTTTTAATTATCTATCAATTATTTATCTCTGTCTGTGAGCCATAGACTGTCTTAGATGCTTAATACATTCTTGCTGGAGGAAGCTGCTCACCAGCTTTGCAGGGGAGATCCACAACAAAGCTGCTTCCCTTCTTTTTCCTCTCTCTCTCTTTCAGCATTTTATATTTAAAGGAAATACAGCTGATATATAAAAGAGGGAAAAATAACTCAGTAGGTCTGCTGTTAGCATTGGGGGGTTCATTAGAAATATGCAATTTACAAATACACTGTAGCTCAACTATTGCACATTATATATCGCTGACCTGCCCTCTCTGGCCGGTGGCTGTATTTTGGTGATACATTGGCAGGACAGTAGGTTTCACAGCTAGATTGCTCCCTTGATCTTAGTAAAACAAGGTTTCTGTCACACATGACTTCAGACATCATAATTCTTAGAACAAGAACCAGCATTTCCAAGGAAGTTTTCGGCAGTTGCTTGGAGCAGGTTAAATTACGACTCAGTGCAAGGTTAATATGTTTTCTTTGATAAAATTGCAAAGAAAATAAAGCTGTAGACTCACGGGATGACCTTGGGGGATTTGTAAAATAATCATTATCCCCATAATGGTAGGAATTTTTGGTGCTTTTATCTACATCCATCCGTCTGTCGTCCATTACATGCTGTCATGTCTGACTCTTCTTGTGACCCCATGGGCTGTAGCCCACCAGGCTCCTCTGGCTCTGGGATTCTCCAGGCAGGAACACTGGAGTGGGTTGCCATTTCCTCCACCAAGGGCTCTTCCTGACCGAGGGATTGAACCCTTGTCTCCTGCATTGCAGGCGGATTCTTTACCTCATGAGCCATCAGGGAAGTCTGCTTTTATCTACATAGTGTTTCATATATGGTGCGTGATAAAAAATTATACATGTTGATTATCTTTAAGTAAAAGAATTTCAGAAGGAGCAATCTCCTTATTTACTTGAGGTCTTAGTTTTTACTGTTAATAAAATCAGAGTATAACTGTTTCACCTCACACAGGGGTTAAAGAGCAGATTAGAGAGAAAATGATGGTACAGAGTCCTGTGAATATTTTAGTGGCACAGAAATGCTTATTATCAATAATAATAGTAATAAGCAGTGAGGGATTTTGCTGAAGAAGTTGAAGGTGAGACATTGTCACATTGTTTCCCTAGAATTAAAAAAACACTTTGGCAATCTTGTGCACATGACACTTTCAATTGTGTGGAGAGAATAAGAGCTGTAAATGCGGTGCTTGGTTGTCTGAGGAATTCTTGATGGAGACAGACTTCACAGGAAGTCTCAATTGTGTCACTCACTGTCTGAGTTTTTGCATTAAGATCTTTAAAACATAATTTGTTGATTCTTCATGTAACCTCAGGCTGAAATCTCTCAGGTTATCACAGAAGAAATATTACCCCCAAGCAGAAAATATCCCGGAGACTGCTTCAGGCTTGAGCACAAAATTTCTTGTCAAAAAATTAAGTCCAATCTTGAAGGTTATCAGTATTTGCATATATACCCCTATTCTTTCCAGTTCCCTGGGACATGAAAGACTGAGTAGAAGTGGGAGGAAAGATTATTCTTACATTGAAAATACTAAAAATTGGTTGATAGAGTCAAATTCGTAGAGTCAGGAAGTACATTGGTAGATGCCAGGGCGGGGGGATAGGGGAATGGGGGTGAATGTATTTAGTGGGGATAGAGTTTTTGTCTAGGAAAGTGAAAAATTCAGGAGACGGTTGGTAAGAGGTGTCCAACAATGTGAATGTACTTAGTGCCACTTAACTGTACAGTCAAATATGGTTTAAAGGTATGTTTTATATTATGTGACTTTTACCGTAAGAAAAAATCATAAATAAATTGGCCGATAGCATTTTCCAAGTCTGAGTATATGAAAAATGTCTGTATACCTACTTGAGTCTGTATCCCTGAGTCACTGCAAAGAAATGTCTTAAGCTTTTAGCTTTGCAGGCAGGATCCACAATTGCTTATATGCAAGTACTTTTACCATTTCCTCTTCAAATATCAGTCTATTTTAGGAGCAGGTACTTTGTAATTAAGGAGAAGGCAATGGCACCCCACTCCAGTACTCTTGCCTGGAAAATCCCATGGATGGAGGAGCCTTGTAGGCTACAGTCCATGGGGTCGCTAAGAGTCGGCCACAACTGAGCGACTTCACTTTCACTTTTCCCTTTCATGCACTGGAGAAGGAAATGGCAACCCACTCCAGTATTCTTGCCTGGAGAATCCCAGGGACGGGGGAGCCTGGTGGGCTGCCGTCTATGGGGTCGCACAGAGTCGGACACGACTGACGTGACTTAGCAGCAGCACTTTGTAATTATATATGATGTTACACATGAATTACTTTGTGGGTAATGTGACATTATTGCAAAGGGCAAAGTAATAGTATTTTCTCTGTATGGCATGTTTTCTGTGTGTTTTCCCTGTGGAAATTAGAAAGGCAACATTCATAGGGTTTCCCTGGT
This sequence comes from Giraffa tippelskirchi, assembly GCF_054371585.1. NCBI lineage: Eukaryota > Metazoa > Chordata > Mammalia > Artiodactyla > Giraffidae > Giraffa > Giraffa tippelskirchi. Next base: position 44,388,738 of record NC_137284.1, on the reverse strand, counting down.
GGCTCAGATTGTAAAGAGACTGCCTGCCATGCAGGGGAGTGGAGTTCGATCCCTGGGTCAGGAAGATCCCTTGGAGAAGGAAATGGCAACCCACTCCAGTATGCTTGCCTGGAAAATCCTATGGACAGAGGAGCCTAGTGAGCTACATCCCATGGGTTCGCAAAGAGTTGGACATGACTGAGCAACTAACACACATCCACAGTAAATTCATTTGATTTAGCAATGTTCTTTTGCTCATGGAAAGCAACCTTGGACAGAAAAGCAGATATTTTGGAAAATTAGGCAGAAGGGAGCAAGGGGATGGAGCCTGGTGAGCTTCTGGAGGCGTGTGTCACTCAAAGCCCGCCCATTCACCTCCTAAACTGAGGGAAAAGGGTAGGATCTCATTTTGTAATTACAGCCTGGGTCTCACTAGTGATCTGATGCATTCTGGAGTCCAGGATATTTCTTGATGAATTTCAGACATCAAGTTACCCTAGAGGAATTTTGTTTTTATTTTTAAGGAGATGCTCACAGGACTACTATCTTTGTTAAACACCAGCACCAGGGAATTGTTACAGATAGGAATGCTTCTTGTCCATCATATAGATTGGTCTGGCAAAGAATTACTAAGGATTTGGGAAATTTCAGAATTTGGTGTTAGGGTGTTAGGAACACTTTATGCTGAGGGCAGAAAGGTGACTTTGAACCTCTGGGGGTAGCCAATTACCTAACCACACCACACCTGTTTTATTCAAGACACCACCCTAGGCCTTTAGAGAGGCACCTAAAGAATTATAAGACACAGTCTCTGTGGCCAAAGAGCTTACATTTATTTGCAGAAAAATTCAGAAGTGGACAAAAAATGAATGGGGTAAGGCAGTGTCTGGAAAATGCCCAGTGAAAGACAGGGGAAGAGAGGCTACAGGGAAGAAGGGGTATGAGTCAAGATTCTTTGATTCAAACCAACAATAATGCTCTTTACTTGAGCAGAAGAGAACTTATTTGAGGAATTGGACACGACTGAGCAGCTGAAAAACAAGAAGGAACTCACAGACTTGTCAGGAAGTCTTGAGAGTCTTGCTTGGAGGCCTGGGACACCAAGCCTGGGAGGGCTTAGAAATCAGGCTTGCAAGAGCCGTCCAGAAATCTGAGGGTGTCATCAGCCCTGGGATTTGAAGGAATTCTGTGTTAGATCACTCCAAGCGGTAGAAATGATTTGAAACATTTTTATGTCCCGGCAGAGGTATAGAAATGTTGTTGCTTGTATACTTGGAATGAGGCAGAGTTCTTTTTGCTTGGAGAGTGTTAGGAGCTCAGTCTTTGCAACCCTATAGACTGTTCCCCACCAGGCTCCTCTTGTGGAAGGACCTATAAAAACAAAACAGAGTCTAATATATGCTTTCTGCCTGTGTAACTCAGCTTGTCTCTTGCATGATCACTATAGATCAAGTAGTTTTGGGGAAAAACAGCAATACCAGGAACTTAAACTTACCTCACTCACCCTGCTTCTTGCAATTACCCAGCCTCTGTAGTCTTGCTTAGCCATGCTTGTCTGTGTGAAGGGCAGGCAGTTCCCCGCCCCCTCCCCATACTGCGCACCTAAAGTATACAATACAAGATACAGAACGCACACCCAGAACTGGGACCCTATGAAGGAACTGTACACCCAACGGTCAGGGCTCAGAGCTTGCAGTGTTAACTCCTCTGGGCCCACCGGCATAATAAACCTGAATTCTCCAACTCTCAGCATCGCTTGGTTTCTAGACAGCCAGTTTCTGCAACACTCTGTCCGTGGGATCCTCCAGGTAAGAATACTGGAGTGGGTTGCCATTGCCTTCCCCAAGGGATCTTCCTGGCCCAGGGACTGAACCTGGGTCTCTTGCATTTTAGGCAGATTCTTAAGGAAAGAGATCAAGTTGGTAAAGTAAGTGGGAGCCAGATTGCGGAATGCCTTCCTAAAATTATCTTACTAACAGTGGGGAGCTATTTGGCAAGTTTAGCAAGAGTTGTTGTCATCCTTTAGTTGCTAAGTCATGTCTGACTCTTTTGTGACCCCACGGACTGTAGCCCTCCAGGCTCTTCTGTCTATGGGATTTCCCAGGGAAGACTACTGGAGTGGGTTGCCATTTCCTTCTTCCTGACCCGGGGATCGAACCTATCCCCTGCTTGGCAGGCATGTTCTTTCCCACTGAGCCTCTTGGGAAGCCCTTAGCACAGTGCTATTGAAAATAGCACTATTTTCAATTTTGTTCTTTGCATTGGTGTTTTCAAAGAAACTTCCCACTCCTTTCCTTATTTCTGACGTTTTTTAATTCAGCCTGTGGCTAGTCTCTTCCTGAACTACTTGCCTTCCTCAGAGCAGTCTCCGGCCTGCTTTCCCTAGGGCAGAGTTTCTAAAAAGAGCTTCACAGGACTTCTTGTATCAGAAGTAACTGGAGAGATTTGTTAAAATGCATCTTCTGAGGGCTCTACAGAATTAGAATCTTTGGGAGTGGGGGCAGGACTCTGGATTTTTAACAATTTCCCTAAGTGATTCTTTTGTGCACCAATATTCATGAACCACTGCCTTGGGGAATGCTTAAATGGACTGATAGATGCAGAGTTTACGGGTAAGATGCTTTCTGCCTGCCTTCTTTTCTTGATGTCTCTTCCTTTTCATTTTCCGAATTCTGCTCCTCTTCCTCTGTCTTCTCTGACTTAAGAAGCACTTCGCTCGTTGAGCACCTATTGTGCAGGATGCCGATGAATGTTTTTCACGGACACTGGAGGCGTAAAGACATACCTGAAGGTCTTAAAATATGTCTCTGTTCCAAATAAGCATTGGCAGAAAATCAGCGCTATTTCAGGGTGAGCCTTTTATGGAAAAGTTGTTTAGCATTTGCTTTGAGTAAGGCTGACTTTGATTTGCAAGCTTGGTAAGACTTGAGTCAAGAATATCTAAAAAATTTTGGCTGTTGATAAAGGAACAGCAGCTGGTGAAATGAAATGGCAGTGATCAGGGTAAGAGAGTCTCCTTCAGATTAACTCAGAACCTCAGTGACTGGGTAGAGCCAGTTAGCAATGCTTGGATTAGTTCTCTCTCCCCTTATTCACTGGTCTGGTTTTGTTTGAGATATCATAAAGAGAAACAGCACTAATTTAACATATCCCATGTTTTATAGACATCATCTTATTACTAGAATAATACCTAGCACATAGTAAGCTTTGAATAAATATTTTAAAATATTTATTTTATTTTTTATTTATTTGGCTTTGCTGAGTCTTAGTGGGCATGCAGGATTTTTTTGGTTGCGGCCTGTGGGATCTTTAGTTATGGCAAGTGGGATCTAGTTCCCTCATCAGGGATCAAACCTGGGCCTTCTGCACTGGGAGTGCAGTCTTAGCCACTAGACCACCAGGAAAGTCCTTGACTGAATACTGTTGTTGACGGACTCATTCAGTTAATCAATCAATGCACACTAAGCAACGTTCCAGGTCCAGGAGATGCAGCAAAGACATAAAAAAAAAAAAACAAATCACTGCCCTCATGTAACTTATCTTCTAGTGCTGCCTGTTATTTTATGTCAACTCTAGGTGGATAATACCCATTATCAAATAATCTCCATTTGACAGATGAGGAACTGGAGCTCGGAAAAGTCAGCTTGCTAGAGGTCAGACAGCTAGGTATTTGTGAAGTCTGTAGGAAACAAGATTCCCACATCTGTTTGGCTTCCAAACGCATATATTTTCTGTGACATCATTACAGCCTCAGGCCATTTTTTTTAAAAATCTATCTTCTTTCCTCTGGGTATGTTGGTCACCCTTTGGAATTGAAGTGGATTTCTTAGAAAACTGCCTTTAGGTAATGTGAAGAACTGAGAAGGGGCCAAACAATGGATCACTCCGTCTCTTGCACCCTGTGCAGAAATCAAGACTCCAGTTAATCTCTTAGAAACCGAGTTGAACTGGAAACTTACATGGTGTTTGGAAATGTCTAGTATCTAAAACACACACCTGCCTCTGACATGACTCCCCATTTCTTTTGGGAAGAGTTTTGCACACCTGCCTATAAAGCAGCCAACCTGCTCCACATTAAAAGTCATGCGTGCTATTCAAGTAGTTGAAAAGTTATCCTCCCAACCTCTCACTCACATGCTACTGATACCTAGCAGAGCCCTGCGGGGCTCCTGAGGGCAAAGCCTTTCTGTGCCTCTATTTCTTTAATTACAGGAAATAGCCCTCATTTAGCCTCCATGACCTTCCCTGAGTTCCAATGGGCAGATTCAAGCAGTTGTTAATTAGGGAAGGGAAGGGATATAAGACCAGGAAGGAATAAACAGTCAGGAGAAACAATAGTGCATCCTTGGGGCAAGGTTTTGGTTCCCCATCAAGGGATACACATAACAATATCTTTGAGCTATTTTGCAGATGCTGAAACACCCTCCAGGTGGGAGAAGTTGAAGACTAACTGCCCACAAGCATGTAGACCACAGACCAGTTGGAACCTGAGGGTCAATGATGCTGATTCCTACTTACCTCCCTTCCAGACCATCAGAATGTTCACAAAATGATCACACCCTTTTTGCACCATTAATATAAAACTTCTCATTACTCTCTTTAAGTTGGGGCACTCAGTTTTTCGAGGCAGGAGACTGCTGTACCCTGCCTTGCCTGGCAAAGTAATGAAGCTATTCTTTTCTACTTCATTCAAAACTGTCTCCAGGCTTCGATTTGTCACCAGCGTAAGAGAAGCTGGCTTTCGGGATTACTATTTTCTGTTTCCTTTCCATCCCACCCTCTCTTTTCTCTGACAACCCAGTGTCTTCCCAGAGCCTTTCAGACACAACAGAATATGACCTTAAAAATGACTGTGTAAGAGATGTGATATTTCTCTTTTCCACTTTTTGCATTTTAGAAGAGGGTACAATTCAGTTCAGTTCAGTCTCTCAGTCGTGTCCGATTCTTTTGTGATCCCATGAACTACAGCATGCCAGGCTTCCCTGTCCATCACCAACTCCTGGAGTTTGCTCAAACTCATGTCCATCGAGTCAGTGATGCCATCCAACCGTCTCATCCTCTGTCGTCCCCTTCTCCTCCCACCTTCAATCTTTCCCAGCATCAGGGTCTTTTCAAATGAGTCAGTTCTTCGCATCAGGTGGCCAAAGTATTGGAGTTTCAGCTTCAGTATCAGTCCTTCCAGTGAATATTCAGCACTGATTTCCTCTAGGATGAACTGGTTGGATCTCCTTGCAGTCCAAGGGACTCTCAAGAGTCTTCTCTAAAACCTGAAGAGGGCACAGCTGAGCCCAAAGGACTGACAGCTGTCAAGGATGGCTGAGAGAGGGTGCAGTCTATGATGGTCACTCCACTGTCCCTTCCACTCTACAGATTTCCTCTTCCTCCCAAGCAGAATTAGTTACTTTTTTCCTTTGAGTCCATAAACTTCTGCTAATACCAGTGCTTATCACAGACTCACCTGTTTGATAATCAGTTGTGATTGTGGCCTTGCCATGGGACAGCACTGGACTTGCATCTTGGAAACATTTGAACACAAGTAGTGGCTACAGCAGTCTTTGCAGGAGCTCCACAATGGTTTGCTGCACTGAATGGAATTGAAGGAGTTATTCTGAGAGAGGGCAAATTAAAAGAGTGTGAACTTGACTTTGTGTCCATTCAGAATAACTTGCCAATGATGTAAATAGGTGTAGGGAAAAGAGTTGGGTTTTCCAAGTCATTCTCTAAAGAAATCAGCTGGGCTTTCCCTAGTGGTCCAGAGGTTAAGACTCTGATTCCACTGCAGGGGGAATGGGTTTTGATCCCTGGCCAAGGAACCAAGGATCCTCCATGCTGTATAGTGTGGCCAAAAAATAAGAAAAGAAACTATGAAGGCATCAAGTAAATGCCATTTTTTGGTCCTGACCATACACTTAAAGAATGCAAATTTGGATATACTGGCTGTCCCTTACTAGGTGGCACAGTGGTAAAGAATCCATGCAGGAGATGCAGGAGACACGGGTTCAGTCCCTGGGTTAGGAAGATCCCCGGGAGAAGGAAGTGGCAACCCACACCAGTATTCCTGCTTGGAGAATCCCATGGACAGAGGAGCCTGGTGGGCTACAGTCCATCAGTTTGGACAGGACTGAAGGACTAAGCACACATGCTCGATTTTGGATGAGTTATCTTCTTTCTCAGTGACTCAGTTTCTTTATCTGTACAACATGTTAATTGTGAGGATTCCGTGGGATAAAGCCATGAACACACATCCCAGCACATAATAACTCCTCAAAAAACACTTCTTATTATTACTTCTATTCTCACAATGTTTTGAGAGTCATGATACCTTCATTTTACAGATAAAGTAACACCAGCCACTATCATTTATCGGGTGCAATCTTTTGTTGAATTTTTACAGCAAGCTTGTGGGGAGGCATGGTGATCACTTCCGCTTTCTCCAAGAGGAACCAGGGTGTATCTGTAGTCACCCAGCTGGGTGAGTGGTGGAGCGGGAATTCAGACTTAGCTCTGATGAAGTCCTGAGGTTTCATTCTTGCCACTATGACAAGCTGCCTGTAAGGAATGATTGCCACTTCAGAATGGCACTCAGCCTTCTTAAAATACTTCTATTCTTCAAACGAAATCCCTCACGTCAGGTCTAAATCTGTAATACTTGGGGAATTACAGTTTCATCTCATGTAGTGTTGCAGAGTGCTCTCTGCACTGCTGAAACCTCAGACAGGAAGGGTCCTGCCCTGAGGCAGCTGCATTTCACGAGTGGGTGGCTGATCTCTGTACCATCTATGAGGTGCTCTGAGAGCTCTCTGGATGAAGGATGGCTGCAAATGGAAGTCAGTATTTCTGCACAAGATGAATTTGTTCCCACTACTGTTCCCACTAATACTGAATGTATTAGTTCATTATGTTTCCCTGGAATACTGAGAGCACATGTGCAGCTAACGTTATAGCATGCATCCATTTCACACCCTGAGCTGGCATTTTACAAGCGTTCAGTTATTAACATGTGAATTTGAACTCTTGTTCCCTGCTGGAGGTAGCTGATAGCAGAGTAAAAACCATTGAATTCAACATTCAAATGCGAATGGATAGGAACAGAGCAAAATCTTCTGACTGGAAACTGGCCCCTTGCCAGCTCTTGAGTTCTGAGAGAGATCTAAGACCTGGGGGAAAAAATAGCCAAGATATGAAATATGATTTCCGTTTGCTTTCACTTTGGTTCTTCAAATGTAACATTCCCATGTAGTTCTCAGTTGCGTTTGATCACATCAAAGCTGGCTTAGATACATCTTTTGAAACACTCAAAACATTTTGCTGAATAACCTAGAGAGGTCATTTATTTAGTGTGAATAAAATCCAGATCTATTAGAAATAATTGCCAATCTCTTTCCCCCCCATATCTGTACCAGTCCTAGACAAATTTTCACAAATCTTTGGCAAAATGAAAAAAAAATAAAAGAGAAGGGTGATGTGGCAGATTTTCCATGATGCTAAATACATTCAGTGAAAGTGCTGACCTCTATTTTGAGAATTGACTTTGCAAAATACTTTGCGTTGTAATGAAATGGTAGTATTAGTAGACTGAAGTTTTTGCTTTTCATGTTTTTGGCAGTATCCAAAGTTGCTCTATTTCTGTTTGTCATTTTTGTTGTTATTGTTAACTTACTGGCCTGTATAATGCGAATCTGGAAATCAGTGGTGTGTTAAAAAGAGCACACGTTTTGAAAGTAGAAGCCCCTGTGTTCCCTTCCTTGTTGGATTTGCTAGGACCAGATGAGCTGAGTCCTTACTGGTTCTTTGTGAATTCCAGTTTCTCCAGCGGTAATGTAAAGGTGAGGGCTTCCTTGGTGGCTCAGTGGTAAAGAGTCCACCTGCAATGCAGGAGCCTCTGGGGACACAGGTTCAATCCCTGGGTTGGGAAGATCCCCTGGAGGAGGGCATGACGACACACTCTAGTATTCTTGCTGGAGAATCCCCCTGGAGAGAGGAGACTGGCAGACTTCAGTCCAAAGGGTCACAAAGAGTCGGACACAACTGAGTGACTTAGCAGGCACACACACAATGTAAAGGTGATAGAGTTGTTGAGAGAATTAAATAAGACCACATATACAAAATGTCTAGCTCACAATCCTACCTAATAAATGAAAATCTCTCCTCTTTAATTTTTCCTCATAGAAGTTCAGTTCATGAGGAGTAGAAGAGTGTGGTCACTGATTGAGATTTGGGGGTAGAGCAGGTTAAGTGGGGGGGTGCAAATATAAAACAGTGAAGGTCCCAAAGGCACGTTGTGTTTGAGGGAAGCCTTTCTTTCTATACCTTACAACATTTTCTGATACTGAGGAAACTTGGAGGGTGGGAACATATCTTGTTGCCTTTGATTCCCCACCATCTGGTCCAGGGCAGGCAGCACTGCTACAAGTGGTACAACTTGGAAAGTAGCCTTTGATTTAACTATTTGCATGCAGGAGTTTATAAGGGTGTGTTTTCCAGTTTAGTGCCTGCAGGGGAAGTAAAGGAAGAGGCCTAGGCAGTGATCTCTGCCAACACTGCAGGAAGTTTCGTCCCTGGGATAACTTTACAAAGTTGTTCTGACTTGTGGCAAAGGATTCAGACCCTTTACACTCCCCTTATCGACCCATCATCGGTTGTGGGTTGATACAGGGAAGGGGTGTGACTTGGGAGAGGTGGTCTCCTCAGCTGAGGACAGTCTCAGGAGGGTGTTTAGCTGTGAGCTCTCAGTGGCTGGGATGGGTAGAATTTTGTCCCTCCAGAAGACGTTGAAGTTCTGACCCCTCAGCACCTGTGAATGTGACCTTATTTGGAAAAGAGTCTTTGCAGATGATCAAGATGATCAAGTTTAGATGAAATCATTAGAATGAGTCATAACTCAATATGATGTTATCAAAAGGGGGAAGTTTTGACAGAAATAGACAGAGGTAGAGGGAAAATAGGGCTTCCCAGGTGGCGCTAGTCAGGAAGCAACAGTTAGAACTGGATATGGAACAACAGACTGGTTCCAAATGGGGAAAGAAATACATCAAAGCTGTATATTGTCACCCTGCTTATTTAACTTATATACAGAGTACATCATGAGAAATGCTGGGCTGGAGGAAGCACAAGCTGGAATCAAGATTGCTGGGAGAAATATCAATAACCTCAGATATGCAGATAAACCACCCTTATGGCAGAAAGTGAAGAAGAACTAAAGAGCCTCTTGATGAAAGTAGAAGAGGAGAGTGAAAAAGTTGGCTTAAAGCTCAACATTCAGAAAACTAAGATCATGGCATCTGGTCCCATCACTTCATGGCAAATAGATGGGGAAACAGTGGAAACAGTGAAAGACATTATTTTCTTGGGCTCCAAAATTACTGCAGATTGTGACTGCAGCCATGAAATTAAAAGATGCTTGCTCCTTGGAAGAAAGCTATGACCAACCTAGATAGCATATTAAAAAGAAGAGACATTATTTTGCCAACAAAGGTCCATCTAGTCAAAGCTGTGGTTTTTCCAGTAGTCATGTATGGATGTGAGAGTTGGGGTATAAAGAAAGCTGAGTGCCGAAGAATTTATGCTTTTAAACTATGGTGTTGGAGAAGACTCTTGAGAGTCCGTCCCTTGGACTGCAAGGAGATCCAACCAGTCCATCCTAAAGGAAATCAGACCTGAATATTCATTGGAAGGACTGATGCTGAAGCTGAAACTCTAATAATTTGGCCACCTGATGCAAAGAGCATTGGAAAAGACCCTGATGCTGGGAAAGATTGAAGGCGGGAGAAGGGGACGACAGAGGATGAGATGGTTGGATGGCATCACTGACTCAATGGGCATGAGTTTGAGTAAGCTCCGGGAGTTGGTGATGGACAGGGAGGCCTGGTGTGCTGCAGTCCATGGGGTCGCAAAGAGTCGGACATGACTGAGCGAGTGAACTGAACTGAGTGGCAAAGAATCCACCCACCGATGCAGGAGATGTGAGATCTGGGTTCCATCTGTCGGTTGGAAAGATCCCCTGGAGAAGGGCATGGCAACCCATTCCAGTATTCTTACCTGGAGAATCCCATAGTCAGAGAAGCCTGGAGGGCTACTGTCCAGAGAGTTGCAAAGAGTCGGACATGACTGAAGGGACTGAGCACAGAGGTACACATGCAGAGGGAAAATAAGGTGAAGACTCGGGCAGAATGCCATCTACAAACCATGGAATGCTTGAGGCTTACCAGAGTCCAGGAGAGAGACATGGACCAGATTCTCCCTCACAACCCTCAGAAGGAACCCAGCTTGCTAACACCTTCATTTCAGACTTCCAGCCCCTAGAACTTTGGAACAGTCAATTTCTGTTGTTTAAGCTGCCCAGTTTGTTTGTGATACTTGGTTACAGTGGCCTTGGGAAACTTAACAGCTGTCATTGCTCTGGAGAGCTGTGCTGGGTGAGGCTGAGTTCTGAAGTGGGATGTTGGAGGGAGTACATTGACTGAAACCCCTGCCCTGGGCAGCAGAGTCACCATTTGCGTTAGTTATTTTAAAACATGAGGTCCTCCTGTAAGGAACAGGGAACTAACAAGCCAGTACCAACCATGAGAGTTCAGAAAACATCAAAGAGGCACCATGTGTCCTACCACCTCCCAGAATCCTCCTTGCTGGACTCCATCTTGGCTGAGCAATGCGCTGGCTGCCAGGAAGGACCCTGAGTCAGGATGATGGGTCAAAGACAACCCGCAAACGAATCCCGTCACCACAGGACCTGAGAGCTCCATGTGGCAGGAGCAGTCCCCCTGGGTTCTTCCTCCTTTACTCTCCTGCTCTCCACCCAGCCGCCCCTTCCCAGTAAAGCCTCTTGCTTTGTCAGCATGTGTGTCTCCTTGGACAATTTGCTTCTGAGTGTTAGACCAGAGCTCCCTTTCAGGCCCTGGAAGGGGTCCTGTTTCCTGCACATGGCAGTGTTAGCCACAGAACTCCACGCTGTCTGTGGGATGAGGGGCCTTCAGGTGACAGTTCTGAACAATGCTGGCTCGGGTTACTCCCTGAAACAATTCAGTTTACACGGCAGTGGACCGTCCTTTCTTCTAATGATGTCCATGCACTTCACTGCAATGAAATACCCCGTCATGTGAAGCTACCCTGAGGCTGTGCCTGGAAACTGACAGAAAGAGAGGGCTCTGAACATGCTCAGCACACCCTGAATCTGAGGTGCCCTAGAAACCAGGGTATTTATGGAGTTGGGGCTTAAGATAGGCTAGGGCTGTTCTGGAGCTTATGGCCACCACTTTAGCATTGTCAGTTTGAAAAACTTGTTTAAGGACATGAGGTTTTAAAATACATCGACAGTCCTGGCTTTGGAGAAGGAGGGAGATATCACAAAGTGAGTGTAAGGATTCTTTATTGTCAGAATCTTGCTCCGCATAAAAGCTAATGAGCAATTCTCTTAGGATAGAAGAGAGATGAGGCTGGATTCACGTAATTATAAATTGATGTTTGCTGGTACGACATGTTTCTCTGTTATCTTTGGATTTTGTCCAGCTTTCAAAGGCAGGGGATGTGTCTTATTCATCTCTGTAATCTCATCACCAAGCAGAACGGATGATGCTGGGGACTGAATGTGTGTTTAGAGCTGGTGGGGTGGGTACATGAAATCGGCTTGCATAATCCTTTTGCGTCTTCCTGCAAGTTGTGGGTGTTAGCTATATTCTTCTTCCATCAATAGAACAGTGGGAGGGGAAGAATCCATTATCTCAGGCCAACAACCAAATTGTCATCAGAGTTTGAATTGCAAAATCTTTATTTCAGGTCAGAGACAGAAAGAAAGAAACAACTGGCTTTCTGCTGAACTCCAAGTAAGTACTCAGGGCTTGAGGTTAAATAAGGTCGTTGTTGCATGGATATGGAAGGCACGATTAAAACCTTTCAATGCTCTCTAATTTTTGTTTTTGTATTGTATATAAGTTTATGCCCATTAAGGAAATCACACAGTTTGGTGCAGGAAGGTCCAGACAGACATTCATTGCCTGCTTGCAAATCATACTATACAACCCTGAGATTCATGACAAGCACGTAGTAGGTGTTCAGTAAATATATTTGGAGTGCAATTCCATGCTTTATGATAGAAACAGGTCCCCAAAGGGAACATGCCAGGTTTCCACTGAAAGGTCCTTCAGGAGAGGACAGCCATCTTTTAGACTGTATTATTCTCATCTTCTCTTCATCACCCTTCCCGGTCCTTCTTCCTTTTCCTTTGTATCTGTGAGCCTCCTACTCACTTCCCGGTCTGCAGCTCCAGCCCCAGGGAGGAGGCACAGCAATGGGGCCCTGGGCAGCTCCGCTTACTGGGTGCAGTGTTGGTGAGAATTGGAGGGTCCTCTGTAGGCAGGTGCCGAACGCCTGTGGAGTGACAAGGCTTGCTGTGTTTTTCCCGCTCTCCTTTCCCATGCAGGGCGGAAGCTCTCTGAAGGGCTCCCTCCTGGTACCCAGCTGCTCTAGACTAGGGGTGGGGCGAAGCAGACAGTCTTCCCTAGCCTCTTCCATGTAGCCATCTTTGGTTTTTGAGCTCAGCTGGGTTTCTGCTGCTTCTTCATTGTAATCTAGAACTTTCTCAGAGCTATTTTCATTTTCTATCTTGTGAGGGAGATGAACATTGGGACCTCCTGGCCCATCGTCTTTTTGACGTCTGTCCAAGATCTTTAAAGGATCTGTCTTGAAAAGATAGACCCTACTATTGTTGGAAGCATTCACCTCAGGAACATCCTTCCAGCTTGAGGAAAAAATGAGCAACACAACCCTATATCCAAGCAACTTCCCTCAACAGTCTACAGAGTTGTAGCCAAGCTGGAATGAACTCTAACTCCTAATGTGATTTTGAAACTCAAGAGCACTTTGTATTGTATAGACTTTTCCAGATTATCAGCCCTGTCGGGTCACCCTGAGGCCCCCTATTGTCAAATAAATCATAATTTCTTGTGGGGTTCTGGAGAGCTGAGACTATTCATCACTTATCTGAACAAATGGCACCACACAGGCACCTCTTATAACTGATCCAACAAATATTTGCTTGATGACGTAATGGCCTGTGAGGATTGGACCTTGCTATTAGCTTTGAGATTTAGGCAACTTTGAAAATCACACTGAATTAACTTTCTTGACACCTACTATATAGGATTGTGGTAAAGATCAAATGAGGACTTCCCTGATGGCTCGGTGGTAAAGAACTTGCCTGCCAATGCAAGAGATGTGGGTTCGATCCCTGGGTCGGGAAGATCCCGTGGAGAAGGAAATGGCAGCCCACTCCAATATTCTTGCCTGGGAAATCCCATGGACAGAGGAGCCCAGCGGGCTACAGTCCATGGGGTCACAAAGAGTCAGACATGACATTGACTAAACAACAACAACCAAGGTCAGATGAGAGAGTGGCTACCGAAGCCCCAGGCACACACTCGGTGCATAGTAGGCACTGTAGGTCTCTGTATTTCTCTCTTCCTCCTTCCTTCCCTGTCTCGATCCCTCCCTCCTACTGGCCATTTACCTGCCATCGCACCTCAGCACTCAACACAGGCCCGACAGTCTTTTCTTCTGTGCTCATCTGCAAATGCTTCCTTCTTTCTCAGCCTTTTCTCCCTTAGCCTCTCTCTTTAGCACCTTTGTTCTGCGTTTCTACTTAACATTCAACTCGCCCTGTACCTGGCTCCTCTGCCTTTCCAAAGGTTTTATTTAAACACCTAGTCCCTCTCGCCTACGAAACACAGGTGATGGAGACTTTGCTCTTTAGGTTGAAATACCAGTTCTCAACTGCCTGCGGGAAAAAGACTCCTTATGGAGCTTGTCTTCTGCTCCCCACTGAGACAAAAGGGCTCCCCAAGCCCATGCAGCCCACGTACTGAAATATTAATAGGAAAAGACCGCGAGGCAAGGGCACACACTTTGGGTGCGAGCCCAGCAGGTCTTCTGGAGCTCTGCTCCGTGAGGAGCCCCCAGGACGGTTGACATTCAGCTCGCCTCCACCCGGAGATGCAGATGGCTGGCTAGCCTATTTCAGGGAGCAGACAGGGAAGGGGGTGGGAGAGACTGGCAGAAGAGAACCACAGATCCTTCCCCGGGCGTCAAGATGCCAAGATGCAAAGACAATTAAGAATGGATAAACTGAGGGAACACACACAGGAAGACAGTTTGAGCCTTATTAAAATGCATTGAAAAACTTTGTTTTGAAATAGGAGGAAAAATTAATCTGATTTGTTTTTAAACTACAAAAAGTAAATATCTCTCAAGATTGGCCTCTCCTAATAGGGTCAGTAGGGGCATGGCTATGTAAAAATAAATCCAATAGGACTTCCAACAGTATTTTCCTTAAAAAAGATGCCAATAAATTTGAATACTGCCAAGTTCCAGAAGAACAGATTGAATTACTCAGGATTAAAAATCCAAAAAAAATTTTTCCATTTTAATTTCTTTTGAATTGCAAAATCTTTATTTTTGATTTTTGAAACTATTTTATTTTATTTCAATTTTTTATTAAAATTAATTTTTCATTTAAATTTAATTTTTAAATTTATTTTAATTTCTTTTCCTAGACTACTCCAGGGTGGGGAGGGGTCACTGTCTTTCAAAAGTTTCTTCTTTTGCTTCCCCCCACCTTCGCCCTAAGTGGCAGGCTCTAGTTGCAAGAGATACAAATACTTAGGTAGATTAAGTTAGAAATCACTTTGGGATTTCCCAGTAACAGCCCAAGATGGGAGCAGTGTCCATATGTGAAGATGGTGAAACTATTAGTTCAGTGTAGTTTATTATTTTCTGATAGTGCATTCAGGGCTGGGCAAAGCCTATCTTCTCAGTCTCATTCATATAAAGTCAATGAGTCTTCATTTAAAAAGTATGCTCTTCTTTCATTTTTGGTCCTTTCTTCACCACTATAAATGTACTGGTGCTGTTGTTTAGTGGCAAAGTTGTGTCCAACTCTTTTGCGACCCCATGGACTTTAGCCCATCAGGCGCCTCTGTCCATGGAATTTCTCAGGCAAGAATACATCTCCTTTTCTAGGGGATTTTCTCGACCCAGGGATAGAACCCACGTCTCCTGCACTGGCAGGTGGATTCTTTACCCACTGTGCCACTAGGGAAGCCATAAAGTTTACTAGCTCACATTTATCGTATAGTGTGTAAGAGCTTAAGCTCGAAAGCTGGATTTTCTTTTGGGTTCTATTCTATCCATCATTATATTAGCTGAATGACTTTGGGCACATTACCTCATTGCTCTGAGCCTTGGCATATTCATCCTTAAGATGGGGATGTTAACCCTTGCCCCTGATGACAGTGAGAATAGCATGGGGTCAGCATGTAAAACCCTGAGCAGGTTGTGTCTGGCAGGCAAGTGAGGAATCAATGCTCTATTGACTAATATTATTTTTGCTGCTGGAAGAGTTTGTATGATACCAACATAATAACTTCTGATATTTTCATAGCATTTTGCAAATTTCAAAGCATTTCCACTTTTATCACATCATGCGTCCTGTGAGGTTGATAGAGCAAGAATAACCGAATCTCCCTTAACATATTATATTTAGACACTTACCCAAAACCATGCAGTTAGAAAATATTAGGTCAGGTTTGAAGGTCAGTGCTTTCTTAGTCCATTGATACATGTATGAAATATTTATATTATGTTTAAAATTTAGTGAGTCCTTACAATGCACCAAGCACTGTTTGATGTGATTTACATCTATGATCTCATTTAATTCTTACAATACTTTGATTTAGGTCCTCTTATTTCTCCATTGTACAGATGAACAAACTGACGTTTAAACATTAGTATCTAGTCTCCTAACATAGTCACTTAACATTTTAGGTAAAAATACTCAGGACTACTTTAAGCACATCTGAATTTTCCAGTGTGTAATCTTGAGGAATTTCTTTACATTTTTGCTACCTTGTCTGTAAATTGGGAATAATAATCCAAACCCACTTCCCAGAGTTGTGAGGATAAATTAAGACTTTCAAATGTCCTTTGGAAAAATAACACACAGGTACTAATTACTATAAATACGGCAGTAAGTCAGTTATACAGATATGTAGCTAAAATGACCACCAATGATGTGGGTATAATTATCTTTTTCCCATTTAAATCCCATTTTGGCAATCTATAGACACAGATATGAGAAGAGGTGCCTAGGAGGACAACAGCTGTATCACTGCGGTTATAACAACTGTGATTTCTTCAAGAAATGGCCAAATGAGCAGCGTTAGCGTAGCTCAGGTAATCTGCCTTTCAATGCCCTAATTGTCCACGGCCAGATCTGCATGGGCGCTGATGTTTCCAGCTCACGGCTTCTGCACTGATGGCCGATAAATTCTGGATGTCACTCTTTATTGGAATTGAAATAGTTCTAAATTCATGAACGGCATTTTAATATTTGTGCAGGTAACCCACAGGGAATCAGCAACTGCAATTGATTTTGGCTGTTCATTCCTCAACGTGAAGTCCACTTAATGCAGTTGTTTGAGGAATGATGTCTGAGTAAACATCCGTCTGCACAGACCTGGGAGCCCCTTCACCAGTGTTGTTTACCTTCGTGTTTAAGGAAAAAAAAATCAAACAGCCGTGAATAGAAAGACGAGACTACAAGCCACTGGACTATCTTCTTCAAGATCATCCCCAGGTTCGGAGGCTGCCATGTCTTCTGAAATATGTTAGCATAGGTAGAGCCTGGGGTCTGCACATCCTGTAAACGATCCCTCTCCTCTTACTTCGTCTGTGGCCCCCCACTGCCTGAGTGCAGGGGAGAAGCATGGTGCAGGCTCCTCTGCTGGGCAGCTTGCGGGGACTCCCGACTCTGTGGGCACTGCGGCCTTGATCTTGATGAGTTTCCTGACTCTTCTCATCATCTGTAAAATGGGGATATTAGTAGACAGGTTTGGATTAAAGATAATGAAGATGCTACAGGTAAAAGTGCATCAGTCAGTTCAGTTCAGTCACTCACTCGTGTCCAACTCTTTGTGACCCCATGAATCACAGCACGCCAGGCCTCCCTGTCCATCACCAACTCCCAGAATCCACCCAAACTCATGTCCATCGAGTTGGTGATGCCATCCAGCCATCTCATCCTCTGTTGTCCCCTTCTCCTCCTGCCCTCAATCTTTCCCAGCATCAGGGTCTTTTCCAATGAGTCAGCTCTTCCCATGAGGTGGCCAAAGTATTGTAGTTTCAGCTTTAACATCAGTCCTTCCAATAAACACCCAGGACTGATCTCCTTTAGGATGGACTGGTTGGATCTCCTTGAAGTCCAAGAGACTCTCAAGAGTCTTCTCCAACACCACAGTTCAAAAGCATCAATTCTTCGGTGCTCAGCTTTCTTCACAGTCCAACTCTCACATCCATACATGACTACTGGAAAAACCATAGCCTTGACTAGACAGACCTTTGTTGACAAAGTAATGTCTCTGCTTTTTAATATGCTGTCAAGGTTGGTCATAACTTTGCTTCCAAGGAGTAAGCATCTTCTAATTTCATGGTTGCAATCACCATCCGCAGCGATTTTGGAGCCCAGAAAAATAAAGTCAGCCACTGTTGTCACTGTTTCTCCATCTATTTGCCATGAAGTGATGGGACCGGATGCCATGACCTTGGCTTTCTGAATGTTGAGCTTTAAGCCAACTTTTTCACTCTCCTCTTTCAACTTCATCAAGAGGCTCTTTAGTTCTTCTTCACTTTCTGCCATAAGGGTGGTGTCATCTGCATATCTGAGGTTATTGATATTTCTCCCGGCAATCTTGATTCCAGCTTGTGTTTCTTCCAGCCCAGCGTTTCTCATGATATACTCTGCATATAAGTTAAATAAGCAGGGTGACAAGATACAGCCTTGACGTACTCCTTTTCCTATTTGGAACCAGTCTCTTGTTCCATGTCCAGTTCTAACTGTTGTTTCCTGACCTGCATACAGGTTTCTCAAGAGGCAGGTCAGGTGGTCTGGTATGCCCATCTCTTTCAGAATTTTCCACAGTGTATTGTGATCCACACAGTCAAAGGCTTTGGCATAGTCAATAAAGCAGAAATAGATGTTTTTCTGGAACTCTCTTGCTTTTTCGATGATTCATTGGATGTTGGCAATTTGATGTCTGGTTCCTCTGCCTTTTCTAAAACCAGCTTGAACATCTGAAAATTCACAGTTCACGCATGGCTGAAGCCTGGCTTGGAGAATTTTGAGCATTACTTTTCTAGCATGTGAGATGAGTGCAATTGTGCAGTAGCTTGAGCATTCTTTGGCATTGCCTTTCTTTGGGATTGGAATGAAAACTGACCTTTTCCAGTCCTGCGGCCACTGCTGAGTTTTCCAGATTTGCTGGCATAATGAGGGCAGCACTTTCACAGCATCATCTTTCAGGATTTGAAATAGCTCAACTGGAATTCCATCACCTCCACTAGCTTTGTTCGTCGTGATGCTTCCTAAGGCACACTTGACTTCACATTGCAGGATGTCTGGCTCTAGGTGAGTGATCACACCATCGTGATTATCTGGGTCGTGAAGATCTTTTTTGTACAGTTCTTCTGTGTATTCTTGCCACCTCTTCTTAATATCTTCTGCTTCTGTTAGGTCCATACCATTTCTGTCCTTTATTGAGCCCATCTTTGCATGAAATGTTCCCTTGGTGTCTCTAATTTTCTTGAAGAGATCTCTAGTCTTTCCCATTCCATTGTTTTCTTCTATTTCTTTGCATTGATCGCTGAGGAAGGCTTTCTTATCTCTCCTTGCTATTCTTTGGAACTCTGCATTCAAATGGGTATATCTTTTCTTTTCTCCTTTGCTTTTTGCTTCTTCTTTTCACAACTATTTGTAAGGCCTCCTCAGACAGCCATTTTGCTTTTTTGCATTTCTTTTCCATGGGGATGGTCTTGATCCCTGTCTCTTGCACAATGTCACGAATCTCCGTCCATAGTTTATCAGGCACTCTATCAGATCTAGTCCCTTAAATCTATTTCTCACTTCCACTGTATAATCATAAGGGACTTGATTTAGGTCATACCTGAATGGTTTGGTGGTTTTCTCTGCTTTCTTCAATTTAAGTCTGAATTTGGCAATAAAGAGTTCATGATCTGAGACACAGTCAGCTCCCTGTCTTGTTTTTGCTGTCCATCTTTGGCTGCAAAGAATATAATCAGCCTGATTTCAGTGTTGACCATCTGGTGATGTCCATGTGTAAAGTCTTCTGTTCTGTTGTTGGAAGAGGGTGTTTGCTATGACCAGTGCATTCTCTTGGCAGAACTCTATTAGCCTTTGCCCTGCTTCATTCTGTACTCCAAGGCTAAATTTGCCTGTTACTCCAGGTGTTTCTTGACTTCCTACTTTTGCATTCCAGTCCCCTATAATGAAAAGGACATCTTTTTTGGGTGTTAGTTCTAAAAGGTCTTTTAGGTCTTCATAGAACCATTCAAGTTCAGCTTCTTTAGCGTTACTGGTTGAGGCATAGGATTGAATTACTGTGATATTGAATGGTTTGCCTTGGAAACGAACAGAGATCATTCTGTCATTTTTGAGATTGCATCCAAGTACTGCATTTCGGACTCTTTTGTTGACCATGATGGCTACTCCACTTCTTCTAAGGGATTCCTGCCAACAGTAGTAGATATAATGGTCATCTGAGCTAAGTTCACCCATTCCAGTCCATCTTAGTTCGCTGATTCCTAGAATGTCGACATGCACTCTTGCCATCTCCTGTTTGACCACTTCCAGTTTACCTTGATTCATGGACTTAACATTCCATGTTCCTATGCAATATTGGTCTTTATAGCATCAGACCTTGCTTCTATCACCAGTCACATCCACAACTGGGTATTGCTTTTCCTTTGGCTCCATCCCTTCATTCTTTCTTGACTTATTTCTCCACTGATCTCCAGTAGCATATTGGGCACCTACTGATCTGGGGAGTTCATCTTTCAGTGTCCTATCTTTTTGCCTTTTCTTACTGTTCATGGGGTTCTCAAGGCAAGAATACTGAAGTGGTTTGCCGTGCCCTTCTCCAGTGGACCACATTCTGTCAGACCTCTCCACCATGACCTGTCCGTCTTGAGTGGCCCCACACGATATGGCTTAGTTTCATTGAGTTAGACCAGGTTGTGGTCTGTGTCATCAGATTGGCTAGTTTTCTGTGATAATGGTTTCAGTGTGTCTGCCCTCTGATGCCCTCTCGCAACACCTACCGTGTTACTTGGGTTTCTCTTACCTTGGACGCGGGATATATCTTCACGGCTGCTCCAGCAAAGGGCAGCGGGTGCTCCTTACCTTGGACGAGAGGTATCTCCTCACAGCCACCCCTCCTGACCTTGAACGTGGAGTAGCTCCTCTAATCCCTCTTGCACCCACGCAGCCACCACTCCTTGGACGTGGGGTAGCTCCTCTTGGCCGTGCTTCTGTGCCATCCGTCACAGCCGCCGCACTTCTGAAAAATTATTTCAGGGACCTCTCTGGTGGTTCAGTGGTTAAGAATCCGCCTTCCAATGCAAGGGGTGTGAGTTCAATCCCTGGTAGGGAAAGTAAGACCACACAGGCCACAGGGTGCAGACAAATAGTAAAAAAAAGAAAAAGAAAAAAAAATCATTTCACTGATGCTCAATGAGTTCTCTACCATCAACACTCTTATGAAGTTCTAAACCACAGGTCTTTAGGGAAAGGGTCATGGAAGGTGGGATGATTTAAAATGTAGGATGCTTTACACTCGTTATTTTGTTTTATCCATGAAATAGGTACTGTCATCTTTATCTACTCCATAGAAGCTGTAGAGAGTGTAAATCACGTGGCCGGGGTGCCCCCACCTCATCAGTAGATGAAAGATTCAGACTTTGAACGCTGTGTTCTTTATTGAACAAAACACCGGATTTGGAGTGACTTTTGTTGACATGACAATGGTGGAGTTAATATTACCTGAACCTTATCCATATATTAGGCCTGTGCTAAGCTGTTCCAATCACCAGTTCAGTATGTTCATAATAACACTCTCCCCATTTTCTGTGCAAGTAAACTGTAAGGTTACCTGTCTAATTTCAGGTCAACAGGTGTGTGGCAGAGTCAGGATTTGGCCCCAGGTAACCTGGTTCAAAAATCTCTGCTTTCTGTTCTGTACAGTATTAACTGAGGCTACATACACCTTTGCCACTCCAAACGTGACACTTCTCTGTCCTGGGCCCTCAGCTGGTTAACTGGAAAAATGAGGAATTCATTTAGACAAACCATAAGGCCCTTTCCTTGAGTTTATCCAATAGGGCGAATCAATGCTGTTATAATAAAAAATCACCTCAGGGCATATCCTGCAGGTCCGGCCCACACTCACCATTCAGTCCATGAGTATCAGGGGCTGGGAACCTTTTCTTCTGTTTCTGAGCTGGAGATGTGAAGCTGAGGTTTACTGGGTTCCAGAGAAATGTGGTATCTCTATGGTAAGACCTTTCTGTCCTCTGAGGTGAGTCCTCCTTGTTCTCCTTGTAATTTTCTTCCCAAATTTGAACTTCCTTTCAGTATAATCAAAGTCAAGATACAGGTGGCAAAGGGGTGGGTTATTACTGGGGCTGTGATCCTGGTTCCAAGTGTGTAGCTGTGATAGATGTGGTTGGTACTCAACAGAACCTGGGCATTGGTTTCAAGTTCTGTACAGTGGAATAGGCCAAACTGAAGCTCTCCGAGCTTCCCCTCGAAGAAATGAAATCGTTCATACATGTGTCCTTACACATGTTGTAATGTTAGCTAGTAATGTCACCCTCACAACTGGTGGTCCCTATCCCCGTTTGCTTCACCAATCTGAACCCTGCAAATCCAAGTGGATCATGGTGGATGATGGTGGATCATTCAAATATAACCAAATATTAGTGCCAATGGCAACTCTATACAGATGTGGTTACTTTCCTAGAGCCAACTAACATAGAATACTGCTGCTGCTGCTGCTAAGTCGCTTCAGTCGTGTCTGACTCTGTGCGACCCCATAGACGGCAGCCCACCAGGTTCCGCCGTCCCTGGGATTCTCCAGGCAAGAATACTGGAGTGGGTTGCCATTTCCTTCTCCAGTGCATGAAAGGGAAAAGTGAAAGTGAAGTCGCTCAGTCATGTCCAACTCCTAGCGACCCCATGGACTGTAGCCTACCAGGCTCCTCCACCCATGGGATTTTCCAGGCAAGAGTACTGGAGTGGGGTGCCATTGCCTTCTCCGAACACAGAATACTACTCAGCCATTAAAAAGAGCAAAATAAGGCCATTTCCAGCAACATGGATGCAGCTAGAAATAATCACACAGAGTGAAGTAAGTCAGACAAAGACAAATATGACATCACTTACATGTGGAATCTAAAATATGACACAAATGAACCTATTATAAAGCAGAAGCATACTCACAGATGTAGAGAACGGATTTGTGGTTGCTGAGGAAGCGGGGTGGGGCAGGATTGGACTGGGAGTTGGGGTTAGCAAAGGCAAACTGTTATACATAGAACGGATGGACGGCAAGGTTCTACTGTATAGCACAGGGAACTGTAGTCAGTGGTCTGGGATAAACTGTGATGGAAAACAGTATAAGAAAGAATGTACATATTCGCATAACTGAGTCACTGCTGTATAGCAGAAATTAATACAACATTGTAAATCAAATATACTTCAATTAATTAAAAAAATACTCAGACAGACTTAGGTACATGGTATGATGCTGTTAATTAATTTTCCATACTCATCAAGAAGTATGGTTAAGAATGGTTCACATTCACAAGAGACAAGTAGAAACACACATTTACGGTCTAGTGACAGCTCTGGGAACTCTTCTGTTCTCTGTCATAATATATTCCAAAGGGGCCTTGACTGTCTGGACGATTCAGAGCATCACATTAGTCTACAAAATTGATGACATCATGTTATATGACCTGATAATCATTAAGTAGCAAGTACATTGGATGCCTTGAAAAGACACAGGCAGCACAGAAGGTGGGTGATAAGCCTTACAGAGATTCAAGGCCTGCCACACTGGAGATTTTAGGGACTTAGTGTTCTGTAATATGCCAGGATGTCTCTTTCACAGGAAAGGGCAAATTATTTCACCTTGCTCCTTCTACCACTCAGAAACACGTACAGCACTTAATAGCATTCTTTGGATTTTGGAGCCAGTCCATTTCACACATGGGAATTCTGGCACAACCCACTTACCAGGTGACTCAGAAGTCTTCTAGCTTTGACTAGAGATTGAGCCTGAGACTCATGTGGAATCTCTGGCAGGACCCAGTAGGAGAGTCACAGAGCAGAGTCTTGTTCTGGAACAAGGCTCTGCCATCTGTAGCAGAGCACTACATATCATTCTAAAATCTCTCTGATGTGCTTCTGGGCCCTTATTGAAACTGATCCCCTGACTGTGAGTTACCCACTGACCGTGGGACCAGCGCTGTAGGTTCAGTGATGTGTCCTGTCAAACCCACCAAGGTGTAAGAAAGAAATTCCAGTATCAGTTTATCAGTACATAGAAGTGGTGCACCCAGGATCAGGTTCAAGAAGGCCTAGAGGGATCAAAGTAACCTGGAGGGCAGGAGGCCCAGAGCCAAATGTCACTTGTTATATGTCACCTTTCACATCTAGACCCACAAGGTGGGGGCTCTGCAGGATCAGCGGGTGACAGAAGAAAAAGCCCCAATTCAGTTCAGGAGTGGACTGGCTTTGTGTGTATGAAGCATGAGCCATGCAGAGACTGCCGCTTCACTACAGCCTCGCTCAGAAGTGCCCTTAAGAGAGAACGCTACATAAAGATCTTTCCAACGTACTGTATTTGAAGGAAATGAGAGAAAGGACAAGGAGAAGCAGAGAGAGAGAAAAACACATATACCCACACACGTTGAAAACACATGAACATCTTAAAACGTTACTGAAGAGTTAGACAAATCTCCCAGTGACCTATATATGCAACGGGACTGCTGTTCTATAAGGACAATGGGCAGAGCTTTGGGCTTTGAACCTCGTTACCCATTTTGTGTGGAGAGAGAAATAGTTCGGAGCAAGGGTATACATAGACTTATGCAGTGAATATCTTAGTTGGTCAGAGGTGAAGTTTGAAAGTGCAAGGTTGGACACCTGGGGACAGAGTCCTAGAAAGAGTAATATAGATAATCCCAAGAAAGTGGGGAAAATATGTTTCACGTGTCATCGCCCATTAGAAAACATACATGGTAGAAGAGGATTAGACTTCCAAACAGATTAGCTAATACAGACAGTAGGTGTGACGCACCCTCTATCATCAAGGACCCCAGTAAACAGATTAGTCCTGATAGAAGAGATGGAGGCAATTCATGGATTCACCAAGGCTGATGTAGCTACTACTACCATTGAATGTCCAGCCTTCCAGCAACAGAGAACCTGAGACTATGTCATCTTTAATAGAGACAAACAAGTTGGCAAATTGACAGACTGGATAGCTTTCATCTTGACGAGGCCAGTAATTCACGTTTACTCAGACTGACTATAGCCTATTTTTGCCTTTGCCTGTCTTTCGTGCCTTAGGCAGTGCCACTATCCAAGACCTCATAGAGTATCTGACTTACCAACATGGAATCCCCTATGACATTGCTTGGATCCATTTTACGGCAAAGGAGATGGGGTTGGCAGCACATGGTTATGGCATTCATGGGTCTTGCCTCATACCTACCATCCAGAAGCTTATAGCCTAAATAGAGCAAGGGAAATAAACTCTTGTTACTATAGCTGGATGAGAAGTGTTGAGAAGACCTCCTGCAAAGATGGAGTGCTAATAGTGTGCATTTATACCGTTAAGCATTACATAGTCTCTTTCCAATAGTTATTACAGAATACATGGCTCTGAAAACTGAAAAAATGAAAGTGGTAAAGGCACCATTCATTCTGCCTCCCTATAACCCAGGGACTGTTTTGAAAATCTTTTCTGCAAATTTGAGGTCTGTGGATTTAGAGGTTTCAGATTGCTGAGGGGGCTGCTTCCATCCATAGACTACTAATCTGAAGGACTTCTAATCTAAAGCTGTGGTGGTCATCTGCTCACTTTGGGATCCTCAAGCCAGCTGACCATCAACAAAATAAAGGAATAACCATAATGGCGAATCATGAAATGGTAGGATTGCTCGTAGATAATTAAGGTAAGGAGAATACACCTAACATAGAGACAATCCCATCTCTTGCTGCTTTCATGCCCATTTGTAAATTCAAATTGACAATTAGAGTAATGATATCCTAGTAGTAGCATAGTAATCAAGATTTAAGGCCCTCTAGGGTTAAGAATGCGCTTCCCTGGTGCTCAGCTGGTAAAGAATCCACCTCCAATGCACGAGACCTAGGTTCAATCCCTGGGTTGGGAAGATCCCCTGGAGAAGGGAAAAGCTACTCACTCCAGTATTCTGGCCTGGAGAATTCCAGGGACTGTATAAGGTTAAGAATTTGTGGCAACTCATCAGACAAGTCCCTAGTAGAAGCATTGGCCCAAAGGGAGGGAAATCTACATGAGTTTTAGAAGGTAGGGGAGATGCCTTTTCGTTATGCCTAAGTGGCAGGTGGGGATATAGTTCATCTTGGAAATTTTTCCAAGAAATTGACACCAATAAGAATCCTGAGAAACTACACTCAGAAGGAATAATCTTAACATAAGAATCACATGAATACAAGTGGTGCAAGGAGTGAAATATAGTGGATGCTGTTGGTACTTTGCCTAGATTTTAAAAAATCAACCAGTACACTCACGGCTGCCTGAGAATACTTCGCAGATATTCTCTTTTTAGGAGAATTGCTAAAGGGTCACCTCAGCTTGAAAGCTATCTCTCCTTTCCTCTTCTGAGACAAAAGACTCACTGGCATAGTGTTATAAAAGTTCAGCCAGCCCATTTGCCTCAAGATGGGACTAACATATGATGCAATTTGTTATCCAGAGCTTCCCTGTGACATCAGAATGATGAGACATCAAGATAAAACCATTTGGTCTCCTTGTCCCATCTGGTGTCATGTACTCTTTTTGCTTGAAAATGTTTTGTTTTTCAGTTGCTCAGTCATGTCTGACTCTTTGCAACCCCATGGACAGCAGTATGCCAGGCTTTCCTGTTGATCACCATTTCCCAGAGTTTGCTCAAACTCTTGTCCATCGAGTCAGTGATGCCATCCAACCATCTTGTCCTCTGTTGTCCCCCTTCTCCTCCTGCTTTCAATCTTTCCCAGCACCAGGATCTTTTCCAATGAGTCAGCTCTTCCCATCAGGTGGCCAAAGTATTGGAGCTTCAGCTTCAGCATCAGTCCTTTCAATGAATATTTAGGTTTGATATCATTTAAGACTGACTAGTTTGATCCCCTTGATGTCCAAGGGACTCTCAAGAGTCTTCTCCAGCACCATAATTCGAAGGCATCAGTTCTTCAACACTCAGCACTTTTTATTGTCCAGCTCTCACATGAGACTGGAAAAACCATAGCTTTGACTAGATGGACCTTTGTTGGAAAAGTGATATCTCTGCTTTTTAATATGCTGTCTATGTTTGTCATAGATTTTCTTCCAAGGAGCAAGTGTGTTTTAATTTCATGGCTGCAATCACCATTGGCAGCTGTTTCCACTGTTTCCCCATCTACTTGCCATGAAGTGATGGGATCAGATGCCAAGATCTTTGTTTTTTGAATGTTGAGCTTTAAGCCAGCATTTTCACTCTTCTGTTTCACCTTCATCAAGAGGCTCTTTAGATCTTCTTCACTTTCTGCCATAAGGGTGGTGTCATCCGCATATCTGAGGTTATTGATATTTCTCCCGGCAATCTTGATTCCAGCTTCTGTTTCTTCCAGCCCAGCGTTTCTCATGATGTACTCTGCATATAAGTTAAATAAGCAGGGTGACAAGATACAGCCTTGACGTACTCCTTTTCCTATTTGGAACCAGTCTCTTGTTCCATGTCCAGTTCTAACTGTTGTTTCCTGACCTGCATACAGGTTTCTCAAGAGGCAGGTCAGGTGGTCTGGTATGCCCATCTCTTTCAGAATTTTCCACAGTGTATTGTGATCCACACAGTCAAAGGCTTTGGCATAGTCAATAAAGCAGAAATAGATGTTTTTCTGGAACTCTGCTTTTTCGATGATTCATTGGATGTTGGCAATTTGATGTCTGGTTGCTCTGCCTTTTCTAAAACCAGCTTGAACATCTGGAAATTCACAGTTCACGCATGGCTGAAGCCTGGCTTGGAGAATTTTGAGCATTACTTTACTAGTATGTGAGATGAGTGCAATTGTACAGTAGCTTGAGCATTCTTTGGCATTGCCTTTCTTTGGGATTGGAATGAAAACTGACCTTTTCCAGTCCTGTGGCCACTGCTGAGTTTTCCAGATTTGCTGGCGTAATGAGGGCAGCACTTTCACAGCATCATCTTTCAGGATTTGAAATAGCTCAACTGGAATTCCATCACCTCCACTAGCTTTGTTCGTCATGATGCTCCCTAAGGCACACTTGACTTCACATTCCAGGATGTCTGGCTCTAGGTGAGTGATCACACCATCGTGATTATCTGGATAGTGAAGATCTTTTTTGTACAGTTCTTCTGTGTATTCTTGCCACCTCTTCTTAATATCTTCTGCTTCTGTTAGGTCCATACCATTTCTGTCCTTTATCAAGCTCATCTTTGCATGAAATGTTCCCTTGGTGTCTCTAATTTTCTTGAAGAGATCTCTAGTCTTTCCCATTCTATTGTTTTCCTCTATTTCTTTATATTGATCGCTGAGGAAGGCTTTCTTATCTCTCCTTGCTATTCTTTGGAACTCTGCATTCAAATGGGAATATCTTTCCTTTTCTCCTTTGCTTTTTGCTTCTTCTTTTCACAGCTATTTGTAAGGGCTCCTCAGACAGCCATTTTGCTTTTTTGCATTTCTTTTCCATTGGGATGGTCTTGATTACTGTCTTCTGTACAATGTCACAAACCTCCATCCATAGTTCATCAGGCACTCTGTCTATCAGATCTAGTCCCTTAAATCTATTTCTCACTTCCACTGTGTAGTCATAAGGGATTTGATTTAGGTTATACCTTAATGGTCTAGTGGTTTTCTCTGCTTTCCTCAATTTCAGCCTGAATTTGGCAATAAGGAATTCATGATCTGAGCCACAGTCAGCTCCCAGTCTTGTTTTTGCTGACTGTATAGAGCTTCTCCTTCTTTGGCTGCAAAGTATATAATCAATCTGCTTTCAGTGTTGACCATCTGGTGATGACTATGTGTAGAGTCTTCTGTTGTGTTATTGGAAGAGGGTGTTTGCTAGTACCAGTGTGTTCTCTTGGCAGAACTCTATTAGCCTTTGCCCTGCTTCATTCTGTACTCCAAGGCTAAATTTGCCTGTTTCTTGACTTCCTATTTTGCATTCCAGTCCCCTATAATGAAAAGGACATCTTTTTTGGGTGTTAGTTCTAGAAGGTCTTCTAGGTCTTCATAGAACTGTTCAACCTCAGCTTCTTCAGTGTTACTGGTTGGGGCATAGACTTGAATTACCGTGATATTGAATGCTTTGCCTTGGAAATGAACAGAGATCATTCTGTCGTTTTCGAGATTGCATCCACATACTGCATTTCGGACTCTTTTGACTGTGATGGCTACTCCATTTCTTCTAAGGGTTTCCTGCCCACAGTAGTAGATATAATGGTCATCTGAGTTAAATTCACCCATTCCAGTCCATCTTAGTTCACTGATTCCTAGAATGTCAATGTTCAGTCTTGTCTTCTCTTGTTTGACCACTTCCAGTTTACCTTGATTCATGGACTTAACATTCCAGGTTCCTATGCAATATTGGTCTTTACAGCATTGAATCTTACTTCTATCACCAGTCCCATTCACAACTGGGTGTTGTTTTTGCTTTGGCTCCATCCCTTCATTCTTTCTGTAGTTATTTCTCCACTTATCTCCAGTAGCATATTGGGCACCTACTGACCTGGGGAATTCATCTTTCAGTGTCCTATCTTTTTGCCTTTTCATACTGTTCATGGGGTTCTCAAGACAAGAATACTGAAGTGGTTTTCCATTCTCTTCTCTAGTGGACCACATTCTGTCAGACCTCTCCACCATGACCCAGCTGTCTTGGGTGGCCCCATACGGCATGGCTTAGTTTCACTGAGATAGACAAGGCTGTGGTCCATGTGATCAGATTGGCTAGTTGTCCATGACTGTAGTTTCAGTCTGTCTGCCCCCTGATCACTTCTCTCAGGCCCACCGTCTTACTTGGGTTTCTCTTACCTTGGATGCCGGGTCTCTCTTCACGGCTGCTCCAGCAAAGCACAGCCACCGCCCCTTACCTCGGATGCGGGGTAGCGCCTCTCAGCCCTGCTCTTGCGCTGCGGCAGGATTGGAATGAAAACTGTCCTTTTCCAGTCCTGTGGCCACTGCTGAGCTTTTCAAATTTGTTTGTGTATCGAGTACAGCACTTTCACAGTGTCATCTTTCAGGATTTGAAATAGCTCAACTGGAATTCTATCACTCCACTAACTTTATTCATAGTGATGCTTCCTAAGGCCCACTTGACTTCACATTCCAGGATGTCTGGCTCTAGGTGAGTGAGCACATCGTGATTATCTGGGTCATGAAGATCTTTTTTGTATAGTTCTTCTGTGTATTCTGGCCACCTCTTCTTAATATCTTCTGCTTCTGTTAGGTCCATACCATTTCTGTCCTTTATCGAGCTCATCTTTGCATGAAATGTTCCCTTGGTATCTCTAATTTTCTTGAAGAGATCTCTAGTCTTTCCCATTCTATTGTTTTCCTCTATTTCTTTGCATTGTTTACATATAAAGGCTTTCTTATCTCTCCTTGCTGTTCTGTGGAAATCTGCATTCAGATGGTGATATCTTTCCTTTTCTCCTTTGCCCTTCACTTCTATTATTTTCTCAGCTAATTGTTAGGCCTTCTCAGACAACCATTTTGCCTTTTTGCATTTCTTTTTCTTGGGGATGGGTTTGATCACCACCTCAGCAATATTACTAACCTCTTTCCAAATTTCTTCAGGCAGTCTATCAGATCTAATCCCTTGGATCTATTTGTCATTTCCACTGTATAATCATAAGGGATTTGTTTAGGTCATATTTGAATGGCCTAGTGGTTTTCCCTACTTTCTTCAATTTAAGTCTGAATTTTGCAATAAGGAGTTCATGATCTGAGCCACAGTCAGGTCCTTGTCCTGAAAATACTTCTTTTTTTTTTTTTTTTTGAAACTACTTCTTGAATAAATCACTTGAATATATTGTTGGGGGACACTAACACATCCTATAGCTTTCACTTCTTGTTTAGTCATAGTCCATTGTATTGGGTTGGCCAAAGTGTGTGTCTGCTTTTTTTCCCATAAGGTGGCTCTAGTATCACTTAGTTGTCTTTAACTTCATTTGACACGATTTTGTTACATTGTATTATGACAGTTCTCATATCAGCATGCATTAAAAAAAACTGATCAAAATCAGTGAATTTTTGTGCAGCCACTTTAATATTGAAGATGAAAGAAAAAAGCAACATTTTTGGCATATTACACTTTCTTACTTTAAGAAAAGTAAAAGTTCAACTGAAACTCTAACCCATCCCCTCACCTGACAGATTTGTGCAGAAGAGTGGAGAAGGTGCGATGACTGATCGAACATGTCAAAAGTGGTTTGCAAAGTTTCATGCTGGAGATTTCTTTGGATGATGCTCCATGGTGGGGTAGACATTTTGGAGTTGATAACAATCAAATGAAGACATTAACTGAGAACAGTCAATGTTCTGCCATGTGGATATGCTCAAATATCCAAAGCAAGCATTGAAAATC
This sequence comes from Giraffa tippelskirchi, assembly GCF_054371585.1. Taxonomy (NCBI): domain Eukaryota; kingdom Metazoa; phylum Chordata; class Mammalia; order Artiodactyla; family Giraffidae; genus Giraffa; species Giraffa tippelskirchi. The sequence goes on along the minus strand of NC_137284.1, from coordinate 44,358,025 downwards.
ATTTATACCAGCTTGGTTATGTTAATCACTTTGATGTTTGGTTCCATATAAATTATGCAAAAAAATCTTCTTGACCATATTTCTACATATGATTCTCTACTTAAATGTTTTGAAAATGTTCCATTTTTAAAACAAGCTGTGATGGGTGATGAAAAGTGGATACTGTACAATACTGTGGAATGGAAGAGACTAGGGGTAAGCAAAATTAATCATAACCAATCACACCAAAGTCCAGTCTTCATCCTAAGAAAGTGATGTTCTGCATATGGTTGAATTGGAAGGCAGTCCCTTATTATGAGCTTATTCTGGAAAACCAAACAATTAATCCCAACAAGTATTGCTCCCAATTGAAGGCAGCATTCGATGAAAAGCACCCAGAATTCATCAAAGGAAAACATAATTTTCCATCAGGATAAGACAAGACCACATGTTTCTTTGATTACCAGGAAAAAACTGTTACAGCCTGGCTGAGAAGTTCTGATTCATCTGCCATATTCACCAGATATTGCACCTTCAGACTGACATTGCACATTTGGATGTCCATTTATTTTGGCCTTTACAAAATTCTTTTAATGGAAAGACAATCAATTCCCTGAAAGACTGTAAAAGGCATCTGGAACAGTTCTTTGCTCAAAAAGACAAAATTTTGGGAAGATGGAATTATGAAGTTGCCTGGAAAATGGCAGAAAGTAGTGGAACAAAATGCTGAATACGTTGTTCAATAAAGTTCTTGGTAAGAATGAAAAATATGTCTTTTATTTTTACTTAAAAATCAAAGGAAATATTTGGCCAATCCAATACAAAATAATGGGAAATCTTTGTGCTAAAATATAAGGGGAAAAGTAAAGCATGATATGGTAATAATAAATTATTTGTCTTTTCACTTTTATAAACTCCCAAACTGAGGCCTCTTGACACCCACCTCTAAACTCATTTCCTTACTAGTCTCTGAGAACAACCTGGTTTCATTCTAGGGTGGCTTAAGGAGGGATAGTTAAGAAGCTACTAAGGCATGCCATCAGATTTCACATTTTTAGGATTCCTCACCTTCCACTTCAAATCACTGTATCCCAGTCTCACCGCTCATATTTAAGTTCCTGCTTTGCTACCTTGCCTGGTACTTAAGTTCCCTCAAGACTGAGAAGTACCCTAGTTTAGATGAGTCCTGCTAGCATCCACAGCCCTGGCTTTGCATCCTATTTGAGCTATGATGTCTTACTTAATGACACACAACTGCACTGATGCTAACTGCTTGTGTACCTGGATCTCTCATTTCATCTCCTCTGAAACTAGCCCTTATACCACTTCTTGGACCATCCTATCACTACAGCATATTTTTCTGGTCTTGTGTCCCACCTGCCTGCCTGAACTTCCTCCAGGTAGCTTCTCCAAGGATTGACTCATCCCTATGGGCTCTGCTTAGATTTCAGAAAGCCTTGGCTTCTCCTTAGCTTTTTCACTCAGTTTCATATGACCTTGTGAATGTTACTCAACATCTCAGTTCCCTAATTCCTCATCTGATGAATAAGTGGGACTAACAGTTTATGAAGAATAAAAAACAAAATATTCATAAAGCTTCCAGAAAGGTGCCTAACCTAGTATCACTCAATAATGGGAGTTATTCTTGTGAATTAGTTGTTACAATCTATGATGCAGATCTGTCAGGAAAACAAAAGCCACCTTAGGGATTTCAAGCAGAAAGAAATTTGACACAGTGAGAAATCGGCTTTTACAACGTCGAAAGACCCAGGGCTAGAAGATTTAGCTGCTACTGCTAAATTTCAGAACACACTGATGTTTAGGAATCACAGAGAAGCCAGCACCTGTGGTCTCAGCTGCCAGCCTCAAGGAAGTGGGTGACAGTGACTGTCAGGTGTTTGCTAGGAAGTTTCTGGAAAAATGCTCAACTTCTCAATGCCCATATGCCTATATATATAGCTGAAAAAAATGACTTTTTCTTCTTTTCTGTTTTATGAATCTTAATGCAAGTACCTCACTGGAAAACTATAAATCTTGAAGGAAGAATCATGAAAAATCATAGGTTCTAAGCTTTCAGTCCTTGCAATAGAGGGGTGCTTAGAAATGCATGGATGGTGCTGAGGATCAGTAGATAATAAATGCCACAGTTTTTTTCTTGTTGGTGGTAGTGTTTTTATAATGATTGCTTTTCTAGCTCTAATGTGTTAGAAGTCATGTAAAGGGAAATCTGAGATGGAAGTCAGAGGATATGATAATTGGAAGTGAGCACCAGAACCTTCCTAGAGGATTCTGAGTGGTTACATAGTTGACTGATCTGCAGAGAGGAATGAGCAAGCTCAAAAATAGAGCTGACACGGTTGTCTAATGAAGACATGCCGAAAGCCTTGTTATGGATGTTCTTGGGCAATTTATTGCTAAGCCTCTCAAAACTGATAAAAATGTCAGAAACAGAGATTACCTTGTAAAGCGGACGTCATCTCTGGGGCTTTTATTGATGATGTTGCATCCCATGTCATCGCATCGCACTTGCCTCTGGTGGTCAGGCTTCTCCCTGCCACACTCAGGACCGGCCTATAGGTGCTGGCATTGTCCACAGAGATCTAGATACAAGATATTCTCACAATACTAGTGTCAGGAACTAAGAGTAGAAAAGGCAAATTACAGGTCGCTCCTGTATTTTCAGTGGCTTGCACTGTGCCTGTCATGTAGAAAGTGCAATAGTATGATTTGTTAAATAAATGAAAGGTTATTTAATCCAACTTCTGTGCTTCAATGTCAAAGGCCCACAGCTTGTAGGGGCAGTTTATCCCACTGAGGGTTCTGATTACTTAGAGGAAAGCTCCAAATAGCCTTTCAGGTTTGGGGGGATTGTGACCCAAAGGCAAGGGAACACTGAGGTGTAAACTTCATGGTTCCACCTGGGCAGCTCTCGAGCAGTTTATCTTACCCCAAAAAAACAGTGAATTCAAGGTCTCTGCACAGATGCTGAGCAAATAAATGACTCGAGGGGATGTCTAGGCTCTGTGGAAGGAAGAATATCCCCTTTGAGAATGCTGAAAAGCTATGCTAAGTGCTCTTTGTGATGCTTTAAGAGAGTAGGAGCTTAAGTTGAAGGATCTTGGGGTTCCCTTTACACTTGGCAGAAAAGCAAACAGATCCCTTTCACATTTCCTAGGGTCACAGAATTTTAGAATCAGAAAGACTCTTGGAGACTTTCTGGCCATACTCTTGTCTGGTATCTGAATTTCCTTTTTATAATTTTCAAGAAGTTATTGTTGTTGTTTTTCAGCCACTAAGTCTTGTACAACTCTTTGCCACCCCATGGACTGTAGCACACCATCCTTCCCTGTCCTTCACTGTCTCCTGAAGTTTGTTCAAACTCATGTCCATTGAGTCGGTGATGCCATCCAGCCATCTCATCCTCTGCTGCCCCCTTCTTCTCCTGCCCTCAATCTTTTCCAGCATTAAAGTCTCAGAAGTTATTGTCCTGCTGTTATTTGAATCTTACCTTGTTCAAGGAGCTCACTACCTTTCTAGTCACTGCATTTCCTTTTTTAATTTATTGGGATCTCACCTCTTCCCAGGAGTTATCAGTGTTTTGATTCATTACTCCATGGAGCCCCCAATTTCCTCATCTCTTTTTCTCCCCCTTCCTAAATCTTCGCTAGAGAAGATCTGTTATCCAGTTCACTTTAACCCTCCCTTTGTAAGGGACCGTGCCAAGTGATAAGACCAAGATGGGATCCCAGGGTTGTCTGAAATCCCAAGCCTGGACTCCCAACCATGACATTTATAGTGTTGGGCAAAAAATGTGCATTTGTGTGCTCACACCATGTTGTTTATCTTTCCACTGAGTCAGGTGCTCCTGTTAAATTTCAGTGCCTAGAAATGTCCTTCACGTGAGCCTCATGGAACAGTTGTAGTTCCTGAGAACTCACAGACCCCAGATGGGATGTTTATGTGGTAATTCACCTTCCTTGCAGACTCTTTCACTAGACTGTCCAAGCCAGAGGTTTTAGTGAGTGTTAAATAAAAGCCCCTTGTTTTATTAAAGGGGGTATCAGGACCACAGTGTGAGGTGATGGCCCAACTTCTCTTGGGTAAGGAGCTGAAGAGTCAGCCCTGACCTCAGAGCTCCAGAACATTGCATATGTGAACAGCAGTGCCTGGTGCTGTGCTGATCAGAGTGGGCCAACCACACATATCAAAACCCTGCAAGACTGAGACCTGGATCCTTGTCTATCTATCTATCTAAACTTTAGTCTGGCTTTTACCCTTCTTTGGAAACCCAGACTAATTTTTCTGTGTAATTCTATGCTCTTTTTACTCAGTAACTCACATTATTCACAGTTATCTATGTGGACACGAATTATTGTTAAATAAGAGAGCCGGGGTGGAGGAACAGATAGATGGGTCCCCAGTGAAGGCCCAGGGTCAGAGCTATGCTTCCTCTGTAACATGAGACCAGACCTTCATGATCTCAAGAAGCCAGTAGATGGCAGTGACAAGAGCCATGCAGATCTGGATTCAAATCTCACTTCTAGAGCTTTATACTTGAGTTTCCTACTCCTGGTTGGCCTTAAATTCCTCAGTTGTAAAATAAGATTTCGTAAGGATAATGAAAAACATGTACATAAAAGTACTTTGCTTGGTAACTGGGGCATAGTAAGTGCTCAGTAAATAACATAGCCTATTATTTTTTATTGAAAGTGAAAGTATTAGTCGCTCAGTTGTGTCCAACTTTTTGTGACCCCATGGACTGTAGCCCACCAGGCTCCTCTGTCCATGGAATTCTCCAGGCAGGAATATTGGAGTGGGTTGCCATTCCTTTCTCCAGTGGATCTTCCCAACCCAGGGATTGAATTCAGGTCTTCTGCATTACAGGTAGATTTTTTACCATCTGAGCTACCAGGCAAGCCTATTCTTATTGTTATTACAATGTATTTAATCCTTTGTTCTTTTTCCATAAAGTGAATATTCAGTAGATTTCTGTTGACTGAGTATATAAAATCTGCAAGCTCTTATTGTTACAATAAGGGAGGAAAGATGGTATCTTTTATTCACAACCCTGATAATCTGAGGAAGAAGGCTCCTGGCATCAGGACTAGTGAATACAGATCTAAACCATGGCTTGGGAAACTCCGGTCCACTGGCCAATCTCTCCACTTCCAGATTTTGTAAATAAAGTTTTATTGGACCACAGGCATGATTGTTTATTTCCATATTGCCTATGGCTGCTTTTACATTTCAGTGAGAGTTGTGCCATTGCCATAGAAATCATAAAGCCATATCTGGCCCTTTATATAAACAGTTGGCTGTCTCCTGATATAAACAGATATGAGCCAGTTGGGTGCATGATGGACATCTCAGAATGTCTACATATGTAAGCAAAGGTATGTGAAGGAGAAAAGAGAAACAAAGTTATTTGGCTGCATGGGTTGGGAGAGATTATGAACTTAAAGTCAGGAGACCTGGGTGACAGTCTCACCCTCTCTAGCAGTTAGCTGAATGACCTTGGGTAATCACTCCACTCCTCTAGGCATAGTTCCTTATCTGCAAAATGAAGGAGCTAGTTTAAATCAGTCCTATGGTCATTCAATTGCCAATGGTCTATGATTCTTTAGAACTGAAGGCTAGGGCAGAGAGGAGGCAAGGCCTGGCCTGATATTACCTTGATAAAATGATATTCTGTTATCTCTTTAGGAAGTAGGAACATCTGGGAAAGGAACCCAGAATGATACAGAGGTGGACTTGAATTCAGAAAGAATTATAAAATACACTTGTTTCCCCCTCAAACTGGAAGTGAAGTATGAACTTTATTAATACTTTTCAAATTCTAAGGGGAATAAAGAGACTGCACTTTATAAAGCTATTTTTGGCTTTTGTCAAGGGCAATAACCACATGGTTCAGATATAACAGCCAAGCACTAAAAGCATTAGGGGGAATTCCTTTCTACCGAGCATTGCTAACATGAGATTATGGCAACAGAGCACTCAGTTTGAAAAGTTTAGAGAGCCTTTTAGAAAGTTACTTGGGAGAAATAGATTTTAGTGTTTAAAAATTTATATAAATATATGTATATATACACTTCTTGAGATATAGGTGAATGTATCATTAACTCGCCCTTAGCCTGACATTTAGTAGTAGTTGAATAAATGCTTTTGAATGAATGAATAAAATCCACTTAGAGCTGCTACATTATACTGCTTACACCTTAAACATATGTTCATTTCATGGCTATTATTTGGATTATTGAGGCTTTTTTCATGGGTTACCACTTTACACAGTATAATGAGTTCCTTTTAGCACTCCAGATGTTGTTAATAATGTTCCTTAGATGAAATCCAAGGAGGGAATCCCAGAATAATAGTTTGAGAGTTGACAGGGGCCAGACAAACCCCCTTAACTCTTAAATGTCTTCTTCCTCTCTTACCCAAGGTCCTAGGGCTGAAAGCAGTTAGATTTTAGATTTCTAAAATTCTTTTCTTTCTTTTGATTTCTAATTTAATGTTTCTTCCTTTACAATACCTCAACTTACATTTTAGAGTTTTATAATGGCATTTTAATACAAAGAATCCTTGACCATGACAAGGAATTTGGGTATTCTTATTAATGGCAATATGCTTCATCTATTCATTCATTCTTCAACAAGAATTTATTAAGTACACATCATAGCTGTTGAAATTTGCCAGCCTTTCCCATGGATGAAAAGGAAGGAGAACACAGCCTGTTCCCCTGACTCTGCTGTCTTCTGCAGGGAGATTCCCCTGAACCTCTTCTGTTGCTTTAGGCTCACCTCCAGCAATATGATTGCCACGTTACTCTGTACTTTCCTGTTGACCATCCATCCCTTTTGTGAGTCTGAAAGACACTTGAGGGCACAGACTATGCTTTACTAATCACTGGATGCAACCTGTCCCTTTCCTTCATGTCCCAAAAGTTACTTGATCTGCTACTCCAGGGAGAAAGTGAATTATATATATCTTGCTGGTTTAATACAATATGTTATGGACTGAATGTTTTCTGATCCCCCCCAACACGAATTTTGAAGCCCTAGTCCCCAGTGTGATGGCACTTGGAGATGGAACCTCTGGAAGGTAATTAAGGTAAAATGAGATCATGAGGGTGGAGCCCTAGTCTGATGAGATTAGTGCCCTTATAAGAAGAGACCACAGAGCTCTCTCTCTTCTTTTTCTTTTCCTCCCCCCACCTCCTCTTTTCCTCCACCCCTATGGCACTGAGAAAAGACCATGTGAAATCACAACAAGAAGGCAGACACATGAAAGTCACAGAGTCTTCACCAGGACCTGACCATATTGGTACCCTGATCTCAGACTTCCAGCCTCCAAAATTGAGACAAAATAAATTTCTGTTTTTTTAGGCCACCTAATCTGTATTAGTTTTAGCAGCCTGAACTGATTAATACAAAATACTAAATCATAATTTTTTTGCATTAATCTATACTGAAAATCAGGGGCTTCCCTGATGGCTTGATGGTAAAGAATTTGCCTGCATTGCAGGAGACACAGGAGATGTGGGTTCACTTCCTGGGTCAGGAAGATCTCCTGGAGGAGGAAATGGCAGCCCACTCCAGTATTCTTGCCTGGAGAATCCCATGGACAGAAGAGCCTGGAGGACTGCAGTCCATAGGGTCGCAAAGAATCAGACATGACTGAGCATGTGCATGCACGCACGCACACGCGAGCACACACACACACACACACACACATCTTCTCAATAAACCTGAGAGATGGGGAATGTTAGCATTGTTAAAGCTGTTGAATACCTCATACGAGGCCCTATACTAATGGTAAAGCCAGAATTTAACTAAGACCTCACTAATTTGTAGGTCTTAACTACAAATGAAAGCATTTCTTCTTTAAAAAAAAATACCCTATAAACCACTTTGGGATTCCTTGTCTTAAAACTTAAAGAACTCTTTTTTCTATTGTCTGCCTTGAGAATTATCTCGACACGACTTAAGTGACTTAGCAGTAGCAGCATATTCAGGAACAACCTAACTGAGGTCAGATGCACAGGCCATCTGTTGCCTGATTAGGTTCTTTAAGAGTCTATCTCGCTCCTTCTTTAGGTTAGCTCATCCATCAGCGTCTCTACTCATCTTCCCTTTGTCTTGGTAATCCACATCATCCCTGAAGCCATTTCTAAAAGCTAGGTCAGGTCCCAAAGAGAAACTCAATGAATCTTGTGTGGACTTCAACTTTAGCCTGAAGTTAGTTTTGGTATCAAGAGAGCCTAATTCTCACACTGCTGTATTCAGTCATTGCATCTTCAAAATCTACCTGAGACATGAGTTCAGTCAATTCACCCTGGATTTGAAACTCTCCTATGCCCTCACCTCTCTTCTTCACCCTCTTTTTTGGACCCTGATCCCCAGCCAGAAGCACATCCATATACCAGCCCCACTTAGCTCTGCATGGGTTTTCCCAAGGCAGTTGGAAGACTCATCATATTATTTGCAATTGTATTTCTGCATTTTGAAGCTGTTTGAAAAATTCCAGATTGATTTTCAGCCGAGCAGTACAGCCTCAATCCTAATAAGGTTCAAGCACTGAAAAAGTACAGCAATGAACCATTGATTAAGTTGACACTGCAATCTATTTTCTCTGCCCCTAGTAGGCTGAACTGCCTGCTTGCACTTTCATTTGTTAAATGTTCCAGGCTTTTGTCTTTGTGAATAATCTTATCTGAAACCAGAGACGGTCCTGCTCTTAGTTGCTCTGTCTGGGTATCTGTCAGCGCCTGTTTCTAGGGATGTTGAAAATGAAGGCTGAGGAAATTAAGGGATGCCCACAGGGAATTCACCAATCTGAAAACCTGGTGTCCTGCTCCGCTACTGTGTAGTCCGAGTTTTAGAGCAAAGAAGGAAGACCATGGTTGGAAAATGAACATGTCTTTAGGGGAAATAACACAGCAGGAATGCGCACTACTGAGTGTCAAGTTTAAGGCAAGGATAGCCTTTCCACGTTAGGTGAGTGTCCCTAGACAGGGGCAATTCTGTTGCAAACATACATCACTAAGAGACACAACAGTAGATCATCTCTCCATCCTAATTCACTCACTTCCCCAATTTCTTTGAAATGATGGATTTTGTGGTGAATCAGATTCTTAAAACTTACCTGCTGTGTGCTCTTTGAAAAACCTGAACTTACCTTCAGTATCCTCATCTCTAAAATGGGTCTTTTACTGATACTGCCCTCATGGAATATTGTTATGATCGAATAAACTAATGGGTTTATAAGCCTAGTTTACAGCAATCATTTCATCCATTAATACTAATGCAGCAAAGTTTCAATTGGAGACAGATAAAAGTATGTTGAAAACAATCCATTTTAACAAAGATTTTTTTTTTCCATCAATGTTTAGATGTTCAGATGAGTGGATAGAAAGAAGTGGTGTGGTTCATTCCCACAGTGGGAGGGAGCAGCCTGATCATCAGAGAGAGCCCCTGATGGAATTGTCAGCCACACTCACAATGTTACAGCAGCGAGTCCTTATATCAGCAGTGGCAGGATGGGAAAAAATTGCTGGTAAAAGGCATCTTGCTCCCAAGCTGCCCAGCCCTCTCTGCTCTGCCTCAGCAAATGCAGCCTCCCTGCCCTCCTGTCTTCAGAGTGATTTCTAGTTGCATAACAGTTGTTCTAGGATGGCAAACATTGGGTCTTTTGAGTCTAATGTAGATGAATTTTAACCGTATGCATAGAATAAATATATACACACATCCATACACATATATAATCTTCCATGAATATTTATGGGGAGTATATAAATGATTCACACACAAATCCCTCTTATCTAGGAGAAGAATGGAGAGATGCACTGTTCTTTGACCCGACCTCTCAACCCCATCAGAATGCAAATCATCTAACCCTGGACGTGTAATTGCTCCAATAACACAAGTCCTAGAGAACTAATTTTCATGTGGAGCACAGCCACACTCCAGACACGTTCATCAGTCTGCGCCTTTGACAATAGATCCCGGACATTTCCCACCAGCTCTGTGCCTGCCTCTAGCTTATTCTGAAAACATTGCTGCCTTCCTGTTGTTGTATTTTAAAACATAGATGCATGCAGAAGGAAGCTTGAATCCGACTCTAGAGGAAATTGTTGCCTTTGGAGGTGGGGGCAGAAGGAGGCCTTTCAACCAGCACTGTGCAAGAGCACTTTCTGTGAGGATGGAGATGTTCTTTGTTCAGTCCACTATAATCACCACTGGCCATGTGTGGCTAGTGGGCAGTAGAAATATGGCAGGTGGGAAGGAGGTACTGAATCTTTATTTAATGGTAACTTTGAACTGTGGTGTTGGAGAAGACTCTTAAGAGTCCCTTGGACTGCAAGGAGATCCAACCAGTCCATCTCAAAGGAAATCAGCCCTGAATATTCATTGGAAGGACTGATGCTGAAGATGAAACTCCAAAACTTTGGCCACCTGATGCGAAGAACTGACTCATTTGAAAAGACCCTGCTGCTGGGAAAGATTGAAGGCAGGAGGAGAAGTGGACTACATAGGATGAGATTGTTGGATGGCATCACCAACTCTACGGGCATGAGTTTGAGTAAACTCCTGGAGTTGGTGATGGACAGGGAGGCCTGGCGTGCTGCAGTCCATGGGGTCACAAAGAATCAGCCACGATTGAGTGACTGAACTGAACTGAACTGAACTAAATTTTTAATGTTTATTTTTAAGGTGCTTTTCTTTGTCTTTTTTTTTTAGTATTTTAAAGTCTTTATTGCATTTGTTACCATATTGCTGTTTCACATTGTGGTTATTTGGCTGCGAGGCGCATGGGATCTTAGCTCCTTGACCAGGTATCGAATTTGCACTCCCTGTATCAGAAGGCAAAGTTTTAACTGGTGGACAACCAGGGAAGTCTCTTAACTAGTTTAAATTTAAACAGACGTTTGTGACCCAAGTCTACTGTATTGGAAAGCATACCTTTAGAAAACAGATAGCACAACCTTCTTTCAAGGAGATAAATAGGAAGTAGATGGAGAGGATCGGGTGAATTGGAGTGGGAGGAGTAGGAAGAAGCTGATAACATTTTATCTTCTGACTAAAATACTCAATCTTGGGGTACTCTAGATCTGTTAACATGAAGACAAATGGAAGATTTGAAGATTGCTTATCAATTCCTTTGTCATTTACTAAGAACTTTAGTGTCATTTGATATCCTCATTCTGAAAGCAAGTGGGGATGAAGAAATAAATAAAATTAAAAAGAAAAACAACACCTATACCTTTGCCCAAAGCGTGTATTTTCAGAACATCAGACAGGCACACATTGCAATAACTATATACTGTTTAGTAGAAGAGAGGCCATGGAAAATAACCGAAATATTATTACATTTTTGAGAGGTATAGTTAATTTGGATTGGGGTTGACAATTATTCATAATGGTATTCAAGAAACACAAAATATAACTACATGAAGTTTATAAAAAACTGAAGTATAGTTGATATACGATATTATATTGATTTCAAGTATATAGCATAGTGATTCAACATTTAAATAAAGTATGAAAGTATTACCATAAGTTTGGTCATCAATCACCTGTCCCCACCTTAAGTTCACAGGATTACTGATGGTATTGCTTATACTGTATGATACACCCCTATGACATTCAATTTCTAATTGGAAGTGCGAACATCTTAATTCTCTTCACATATTTCACCCCCTACCTTCTGTTTAGTAACCACCCATTTGTTCTCTGTATTTATGAGTGTGTTTTCATTTTGCTTTGTTGCATTTTTTAGATTCCACAGTGTAAGTGAAATCCTACTCTATCTGTCCATCTCTGACTTATTTCATTTAGTATAATACACCCTGATTTCATCTATATAGTGACAAAAGGTAAGATCTAATCATTTTTATGGCCCCACAATATTCCATTGACCAATTTTTAATCAGTTCTTTGCTTTTATGCTATTGAGCTGTACGAGTTCTTTGAATATTTGGAATATTAGCACTTCATTGCATATCTTCTCCATTCAGCAGGTTGTCTTTTTGTTTTGCTGATAGTTTCCTTCTCTGTGGAAAAGCCTTTTAGTTTTATGTTGTACCATTTGCTTATTTTTGCTTTCGTTTCCCTTGACTGAGGAGAAATATCCAAAATACTGTTTCTCATGTCAAAGAGGGTATAGCCTATGCTTTCTTCTAAAAGTTTTATTGTTTCAAGTTTTGCATTTATCCATCCTAAATTTATTTTTGTGTGTGATATGAGAAAGTGGTCCAGTTTCATTCTTTTGCGTGTAGCTGTCCAATATTACCAACATCATTTATTGAAGAGGCTGTCTTTTCTCTATTGTATATTCTGGCCTACTTTGTGATATAGATTGATCTATAAGCATGGGTTTATTTCTGGATTTTCTATTCTGTTTTATTGATCTATGTGTCTGTTTTTGTGCCAGTACAATATTGCTTTGATTACTGTAGCTTTGTAGTACAGTTTGAAATCAAGGAATGTAATATCTTCAGCTTTGTTCTTCTCAGGGTTACTCTGGCTATTCTGAGTCTTTTGTGCTTCTGTACAAAATTTAGGATTATTTTTTCTAGTTATGTAAAAAATGTAGTTGGTATTTTTATAGGGGTTGCGTTGAATCTACAGATTGCCTTGGACAGTATTAAACTGTCTATGTGTGCCAGGCACTTTCATAACAAATAGGAAAACCTACAGAATAGTGAATAGTTTCCTGGACTCTGTTGAGACGGAGTAAGCCTAGTCCTCCCAGGTCATAACACAGCAAAACAAGGGAGACTCTGAAAGATTGAAAGAAGAAGGTGACCTGCATACAAACACTGGGACTTGGGAAGGAGCATAGTGATAAGTTCCTAAGGTTTCCTTATCGCCTTCAATATATCCCCAACAGAGTTTTGCAGAAGCCTCTATTCCAGATACATCAACAAGCACAGATAAAATTCTCCAAGAAAGTCTTATTCCCTTTAGTCAAAGGACTAGGGAAAAAGTGTCCTAACAATAGAAAGCCTTGTGGCAATATCTATCTCAGCCCAGTCAAACATTAACAAAAAAAATCCTGTCATGCTTTCTTCCATTTCTGCTGGCCAGCCAAGAGCTGATCTTTCATGCTCCCTTTTAGCCCTTGTCCTCTGGGAGCAGAAGGTGTGCCCCAATCCTCCACTGGATGATGTCACAGGTGGGACAGGGACCTGCCTTTCCATTTCCTGCTTGCCAGAAGCTGGTGGCAACAGCCCAGCTTCCCCACCAGCTGATACTGGCAGGCTGAGCAGGCAGCTGGCCCTCCATCCCCATTCCAGCATACCTGGCAGTACCTGAATTCCTCACCAGCTTAGAGTTATTGCTGTCTGCTGGTGAGCTGAGCCTCCACCCCTACCTGGCATCACAAGGCTGACAAAGCAGTCCAAGTGGAGAGTAGGGAACACTTGATTTCCCCACCCCCAGCCCATGTCAGTGGGGCCCATGGGAACCTGAGCCTCCACACCCATCCTGCAGCAACCAAGTGTTGGGAGTCAGCCCTCTGCTTATCCCGTACGTAGCCCAGAGGCAGGACCTAAATTTCACTCCTCCTTGGAGACAACAAGGGAGTGTGATCATGGATGCCCTATTTTTAAAGGAGAAGCAAAGAGGGGGCTGAATGTCTTCTCCACCCTGAAATGGGTGGGGTGAGTCAGCTCTCCTCTGTTGCTGGACAGCACTGTGGGCCTCCTGGGCCTCACGCGACAGTGTAGTAGAAGGGCAAACTGATAAAACAAGGAAAAGATTAAATAAGGTCCAGTCTCGTAGTATCTAATACGTTCAGGTAAGTCACTTATTACACTAAGGATGAGGGAAATCACAACAAGAATGGTAAAAGACAATAAACAGAAACAAATGCTAATCTGAATCAGAAGTCAGAATTATCAGACAAGTATTCTAAAGCAGTGATCATAAAAATGATTCAATGATGATCTTGGAACAGAATAAAAATTAGAAAATCTAAGCAAAGAAATGAATGTTATAAAGAACCAAATATAAATAATTTAATTGAAATATGCAATATTTGAATGAAAAAAATAGATAAAACCTCACTGGATGAGTTCAAAAAATAGAATGGAGATGAAAGGGATAGAAGCAGTGAACTTGAAGATAGATTAATGCAATTTACCCATTCTGAATACATGAGAGAGAAAATAGATTGAAACAAAAATGAACAGTCTCAGGCACCTGTGAGACCATAACAAAATTGCTAACATTCATCACTGGAGAGCTTGAAGGAGAGGAAAGAGTGGTACTTAAGAAGTATGTAAAGAAATAATGACCGAAAACTTTCCGAGTTTGTCAAAGCACAGAATCCTTGAAAGGCACATCAAAATTAAGCTTCTGAAACTAAAAAAAAAAAAAATAGTCGGAGAGTAGTGATGCATTCCTTTTTTTAGTAGAACACCAATTAGAATGAAAGTACATTTCTTATCTCGACCCATCATGGCCAGAAGGAAGTGGTGCACCATTCTTTGAGGACTGATAGAAAAGCACTGTCATGCCTGAGTTCTGTATTCAGCGAAAATAGCCTTCGGGTATGAAGGGAAGGGAAAAGACATCTTTCAGATGAAGAGAAACAAAGAGAATTAGTTTCTAGGAAAGCTTTTCTGAAGAATAAAGAAAATTCTATAGACAGAAAGAAAATGATAGCAGAAAGAGGCTTGAAATTTCAGAAAGAAAAAAAGAACATCATAATAGGTACACATAGGCAAAAATGTAACAAGTCATCCTACTTCTTGTGAGAGTTTTGTAAATGAATATTTGATGATTGAAGCAAAAATTATAAACATCTGTTGTGGCTTTCAATGTATGTACAGGAAATATTTAGGATAATTATATTTTAAAAGTAGGAAATGTAAAGAGACTTATATGGGAACAGATTTCTACACTTTACTTGAAGTGGTGAAGCATTGATATCACTCTCACAGACAGCAATATATTGTGTATGTATACTGAAGTACCTAGAACAACCACTACGAAAACTATACACAGTGATATCCTCAAAAACACTATATACATAAATCAAAATTTAGTGAAAAAATGTTCAAATAACCCCTAGGAAGGTAGAAAAAGGAAACAGGAATGGGGAACAGAGAAAACAAACCATCCAACATAAAACGGTAAACTTAAACCATGCTGTCTCAATAATGACCATCAGTTTATCAGTTTCAGTTTCAGTTCAGTCGCTCAGTCGTGTCCAAATCTCTGCGACCCCATGGACTGCAGCACACCAGGCTTCCCTGTCCATCACCAGCTCCTGGAGTTTACTCAAACTCATGTCCATCGAGTTGGTAATGCCATCCAACCATCTCATCCTCTGTCATCCCCTTCTCCCCCTGCCTTCGATCTTTCCCAGCATCAGGGTCTTTTCCAATGAGTCGGTTCTTCATATCAGGTGGCCAAAGTATTGGAGTTTCATCTTCAGCATCAGTCCTTCCAATGAATATTCAGGACTGATCTCCTTTAGGATGGACTGGTTGGATCTCCTTGCAGTCCAAGGGACTCTCAAGAGTCTACTCCAATACCACAGTTCAAAAGCATCCATTCTTCAGTGCTCAGTTCTCTTTATAGTCCAACTCTCACATCCATATATAACTACTGGAAAAACCATAACTTTGACTAGATGGACCTTTGTTGGTAAAGTAATGTCTCTGCTTTTTAATAATGACCATAAGAGTTCTGATTTAATTAAAATACAAGATAAAAATTGCCAGGTGGACAAACAACAACAACAACAAGATCCAACAATATATGATCTACAAGAAATTCTCTTCAAATACAACAACAATGATAGGCTGAAAGTGAAAGAATAGAAAAATTAACACTATGCAAACCATGATTTAAAACAAAAGCAAGAGAGTTTCTAATATTTGATAAAGTAGATTTTAGAGTAGAGAAACTGTCTCTGCAATGTAATAGCAGTTACAATAATGTAAATGATAATTTTCATGTTATTAGAATGTTATATTTTCAATTTTTGGATGGAAAACTGTAGTTAACTGCCACCAAAGCCAGATTATGGGCTTAGAGATGCAACTAAGCAGTGATTTCAAGTTAATTTCTTTTCTTTTTTTTTTTAAAATTAATTTATTTATTTTAGTTGGGGGCTAATTACTTCACAATATTGTAGTGGTTTCTTTTCTTATATAATCAGCCCACAGTGTTTATTTTAGTGTGTGCTGAGCATTGCACTGAGTGCTCTTGTGTGATGCACCTAATAGGGAAATTCCATGGGAAACATGGTGCAATGATATTTTGAGTAGTTTCTAAGGTTTAGGGAAGTGATTTTTTGAATATCAGACATATTCAGGTGTTTTGTAAAAGCATAGGTGAGTAAGACAAAACAAGACTTTCTTGTTCTCACAGAAATTAGAGTGAGCATGATTAAGAAATAATTAACTTGCGAAGTTGAGAAAACAGGATAATGATGAAGTCAGATTAAGGGGAGTTAGAAAAGTGTTGGTTCCTCAGTCATGTCTGACTCTATGCTATCCCATGGACTGCAGCCCTCCAAGCTCCTCTGTCCATGGAATTCTCCAGTCAAGAATACTGGAATGGGTTGCTATTTCCTACTCCAAGAATGTAATGTAATCTTTAGAATAGGTGGAAATCTCAGGAAATGGGTAGGATGAACTGGAGAAGGAGCAGAAGGCTCAAGAGTTCTGCTGTCCAGGTGTGTGATATCTGAAGGTGGAAAGGAGGGTAATGATCCTGTCCTCATCACAAGCATGGGCATCTGGACTACTAGGGGTGTAGTTGTAATTGATAGAGCCTGTCTTTTGCTGAGGCTCATGTTTTAGGATATTCTTTCCAATGCTGCATATGTGTTGGCTTGGTTTTCCCTTCATTTATCAAAAAGACAGATATAATATTAAAGATACTTCACATTTGCACTTTTCTGAGCATTTTGTGTCATCATCAGTCTTTATGAGAATACTGTGAGGTAAACACAGAAGGAGTTATACATATTTAAGAGACAAGGATTTCACATATAAATGGCATCATATGATATTTGTCTTTCTCTAACTTACTTCTCTTAATATGATAATCTCCGGGTCTATTCATATTGCTGCAAATGGCATTTTTCATTCTTTTTAAAGACTGAATAATATTCCATTGAATATATGTCAATTCATCTGTGATGGACATCTAGGTTGTTTCTGTGTCTTGGCTATTATAAACGTGGAATCTAAGAAAATGATACAAATGAACTTAATTTACAAGCCAGAAACAGACTCAGAGATTTAGAGAATGAACATACGGTTACTAGCAGGTGGGGGAGGGAGGGATAGATTGGGAGTTTGGGACTGATATGTACACATCGCTGTACTCAAAATACCTTCCCAAGAAAAAATTTAATTTAATTATATTTAACTTAAAAAAGAGAGACAAGGAAATAGACTCCACCACATAGTACCTGTGGAACTTTTGGCTGTAAACCTATGGCTCAGTTTCCTTATTTATAAAGTAGTGATGAGGATACTATTAAATCAGAAGGGAATTTATGTAATTAATTAAAGAAATTACATGTAGATTACTTTGAACAGAGCCTAGCACATAGTAAGGAATCAACAAATATTAGCTGTTATTATATTTCTTAACTTTCAATGTTTATTTAATCCACTTAAGGCTAAAACCCTGTTTCAAGCTTTCTTGAATCCTATATTTTTTTAGAAAGTAGTGTGGAGAGAAGGAAAAAAATGTAGGCATTGTAGCTGAGGAGAAAAGAACATTCTTATTTCCAATTTTAAGTTTTTCAGGAATCTGTAAGAAGTTGGAAAACTGTGAATCTTAGTTTCCTCATGTTTAAAATGAAGACAATGACGATAATATGAATGGTTTCAGCTTTAGCCTCGGAGCTTTAAAATGCAGAGCCTGAGTAAAGGATTAACTGCTTGATGCCATCCCAGGGCACTCCCAGTGAAAAAATAAGTGTAGCAGGTAAGAAAGTGAAATTAAAACAGGTAACAGGGTGCAGTAGTATGCCCGCCCCTCTGGCATGATCTGTACAGGCCCAGCCAGTCACTTGGAAGGTATGCCTTGTAGGATGTCTCCAGCACTGTGCTTCCAGACCTGCCATCAGTGAGAGGAAGGGAGTGGGGTAGCTTGTCTGCAGCTGGCCACAACTTATCCCGCAGGGAATGAACTCTGACAGCTGCTCAGAAAATCAGAACTCACATTCTTTCGCCTGGCAGTGTAGCAGAATCTGGAAGTAGAAGTGGTGGAAGAGCTAGTAGCTACTGGAAAGGGGAGTGTCAGTTTGTGGAGGTGGCACCTCCAAGGCCTGCACAGCGGTCTCTGCCCTGGCCATCCTAAGTGAAGGCAAAGCAGCCGGGGGTCCAGGGGTCCGGGGAGGGCCTCAAGATGGGCCTGTTATACCCTCAAAGGCCGACAGGGCTTGCTTAGTATGGGCTGCTATTCCTATTGCCAACAGAATAGGCTGTTACCTGTTGACAGTTTTGTTACCTGTTCACAGCTTTTTTTAAAGGCTGAGAAGCCCAAGATCAAAGCTTCAGTAGATTCAGTTTGGTAAGGGTTCATCTTCTGCTTCATAGATGATGGTCGTCTTCTTGTTGGCTCACAGGCAGAAGAGACAAGGGAAATCTCTGGGATCTCTAAACAGGTTCTAATCCCATTTATAAGAGCTCAGCCTCATGACTTAATCACCTCCCCATGGCCCACATCCTAACAGCATCACACTGGGGACTGGATTTCAACATATGAATTTGGGGACACACAAAAGTACAGTGTGGTCTATAGGTGGGCTGCACTAATACTAGTTATTAAATTTCATCCATCCCGGGTTGAATAATGGTGGCAACAGGAAGAAAGATTGCTGAGTGGAACTCTAGAAGGCACTTTCAAAATCACAAAAGCCGACGTATATTGGATCCTCTGAGATACAAAATCATCTACTAATGTGTTTCTGAAGGCAAGGCCATTACAGATATTCAAGTGTGACATTCATTTACTTAGCAAGGGCACCTAGTGGTCTGGCACATGAAGAACAGTAGCTGGAAACTACTAGCAAGAGCAAGAATATTGTGCACTATTTAAACAAATGCTTATAAATTTAGAAACCCCTATCTCCTATAGTAAGATGGCCACACTAATGTATATCTTATCTCAGATGACCTACTTGCAGTGTAACCTTGATACTCCTCCATAAGGAGGTAGAGTCTACCCTTTAAAACTGGGGGAGGGACTTTGTAACTGCCTCGCCCAATAGGGCACAGTGGAAGTGATGCTGCATTTTTTCCCCCCAGACTGGGTGATAAAAGGCAAAATAGCTCTCTCAGGCTCTCCCTCTTGGCACATGCATCTTGAGGATCTGATCTAACATTAGAAGTCTAGCCCTCCAGAAGCTGCTTACTGGAGAGATGATATAGAGAGACCTCAGAGAGTCTGAGTTACTGCAGCTGTTTCAACCCCTGCTATGGGAATCTTCCACTTCAGGCCCCAGACACTTGAGATAAGAAGACTCTGAGATGACCCCCAGCCACCACTGCTGACTGCAACCTTGTGAGAGAACAGAAGTATGGAGCTGGTCTGCACAGCTTGCCAGCCCACGGTAATCATGAATGAAAAGAAATGATTATTGTCGCTTTATGCTGCTAAGTTAGGGAGAAATTTGTTTTCAGCTATAAAAACTAGAACATCTGTGGAGCCCTAGGTGCTCTGATACAAGGCTATCATGGCAGCTGTTTTAAAAGTGTTTTATTTCATTTTCCTTAAAATGTTTAGCCTTAATCATTTTGTTAATAAATAAAATATTTATTGAGTGCCTACTCATTGCCTGAACTGATCTAACTGCAAGGGGTATGAAGAAACAAAACAGTCCCTGACGTCATGACACTTGGAGCCTATGTGGGAGGACACGCTGACAAGTATATAAAGAAGAAGCACGTGGTACAAAGATGCCCTACCACTTTACAGAGCTGTTCTTCTCCCTTTGGGGAAAACTATATATATGACTATGTATATATGCATGTATTTATGTGTATATATATACAGTATAATTTACAAAAGTAAGATATTTTAACTGAAAGCATTTGAAATTGTTGACTGAAAAAAAGATGTACAACTTAAAAGCTGAGAATTGTACTTTATTCCACGGACTTTCTGAGCATGTAAGCCTGGAAGACAGCCTCTCAGATAGCTCTGAGTGACTGCTCTGAAGAGGTAAGAAAGGAGTTAGGATACACAGTTTTTGCAACAAAAACCAAGTAGTTGGAACATCAAAAGATTACTGTTAATTAAGGAAAACCAGATATCTCAAGTTAAGGATTTTAGCACATTTTCATGTGTGGAAACAGTTTGGGCTCGTTGAAATAATTCTTTTGATATGCTCCTTAACCTTCGAGGTCCAGTATCCCGTTGTTTCCTGTCCTGGGTCCCCTCAGGGCTCAATGTTGGCAGAGGCTATAGTGGTGGTTGGCTTGATGACTGCAACATCCTTTGTTTATTGATATGGCAGGTGACATTTTTCACCCACACAGCTCATGTTTCTTTCTGCTCCGGTTTCTCTCTCATTGTTCCTCCTCTCCTGTTGGGTGGTGTTGGAGGCATCATGACCTTCATGGTATCCTCTAAGAGGAGGCTTAAGTTGAGGATGCTTTTGATTTGACATTAGTGGGTCATGTGAACATGGATTCCAGTTAAATTATTGCTAGTTGCCCTGGTGTGGGAATGGTTTCCAGGAATACTCCTGCTGCTCACTGTGCTGATTCAACCAAAGCCGTGAAACAAAAGTTCAGAACTTGAAGTTGTGAGTAGAGTACACCGCAGATAGCTTGCACTGGAAGTTCAACAGCAGTTTGAGAGAAGCAAGTTTAATATGCATGGGGCCAGGAGCTGATCTGTGGAAAATTCTTCTCAACCTAAGACATGGAATTTCAAACGAGGGATTCCATTCTCACTGATACCTGGTCAAAAGAGAAATACTCTTCCATCAGGAGGATATTCAATTCTCAATACAGTGTATCAAATCTAAATGCATATGATTAAAAGTTGACAAATAGCTCAAGCGTTTCAAAATCCAGAAAAATAACATGATTGTTTTATTATTTAAGCATCTAGTCAGCAAGAAATTAAGCTCATTTGCCAATGTTTTTATATGATTCACTCCTCTCATTAACTGGATTACCAAACAACACTGAAGTCTATTTATTAATGCTATTCAAAATTAATCTCATCCTCTTCATAAGTTATTGCCTTGGGTATGATGTGACAAAATTATTTTTACAATTTTCCTCTTCATGTCAAAACAGTTTCTATTGATTTCGGTGCTTATCTTGTTTGCTTTGCTTTCATATTTCATTAACTTTTAATTTGATTTTTTTTCCAATCGTTAATAAGTAAATATAAGACAACAAAGAAGGTATGCTTCCATGTTGACCAGACTGTGTGTAATTTCTCACTTGATTTAAATTTTTAATGATCACGATATTTTTCTCAAGAAAAAATTACCTAATTTTGAATGCTTTTATTTAAGGCAGTAGGGTTTTGGGGAGACCACTTAATTACTGTGAGTTTTGAGATGCCTATGTGAGTAGGGTTGGCAACAATGTGGAAGATGCAACAGGAATGTGGAAGATGCAACAGGAATGTGGAAGATGCAACAATGTGGAAGACTAGGAGATAGGGTTATTTGAATGGTTTTTTTTTTTACCATATCTCAGGCCCTATTTTATTTTATTTTTTTTTCATTTCTTTTTTTTTTTAATAAATTTATTTATTTTAGTTGGGGGCTAATTACTTTACAATATTGTAATAGTTTTTGCCATACATTGACATGAATCAGCCATGGGTTCACATGTGTTCCCCTTCCTGGACCCCCCACCCACCTCCCTCCCCATCCCATCCCTCTGGGCCATCCCATTGCCCCGGCCCTGAGCCCTTGTCTCATGCATCGAACATGGAATGGTGTTCTGTTTCACATATGATAATATACATGTTTCAATGCTATTCTCCCAGAACGTCCCACCCTCACCTTCTCCCTCAGAGTCCATAAAATTGTTCCATGCATCTGTGTCTCTTATTCTGTCTCGCATATAGGGTTATCATTACCATCTTTCAAATTCCATATATATGCATTAGTATACTGTATTGGTGTTTTTCTTTCTGGCTTACTTCACTCTGTATAATGGGCTCCAGTTTCATCCATCTCAGTAGAACCGATTCAAATGTATTTTTTTAATGGCTGAGTAATATTCCATAGTGTATATGTACCACAGCTTCCTTATCCATTCGTCTGCTGATGGACATCTAGGTTGCTTCCATGTCCTGGCTATTGTAAACAGTGCTGCGATGAACACTGGGGTACACGCATCTCTTTCAATTCTGGTTTCCTCGGTGTGTATGCCCAGCAGTGGGATTGCTGGGTCATATGGCAGCTCTATTCCCAGTTTTTTAAGGAATCTCCACACTGTTCTCCATAGTGGCTGTACTGAATGTTTGTTTCATATGGATTTTCACTCACTTTTCAAACCTGCTACTAAAGAGCGCCCCTCAACTGCCGAGCAAGGAAGCACACTCACAGCTTGTGCATTGGGAGAATGGGCCAGAAACTTAGTGATGCGACTCATCTTTAAAAAAATATAGTATCTTGAAATTATAAAAATATACCTAAATTTTGAATGCTTCCTTTTATTAAAGAAAGAAGGACATCCAAACTATAGAAGCTTTAGGACTCATTCCTAACTGGATTCATTCCCGTCTGGACATGGGGAAGAGGAGATCTTAAGCCTAGGTTTAGCACTATTGATTCCCAGATTGTCCTGAGATGATTTCTAGAGCTCACCACTCTAAACCAGATGCATACTTTTTCTCCTAAAGCTTACAATAATTCTGTGAGGTGGTGTGATACACAATTTTATGTGTCAGCTTCGTTGGGATGTGGTGCCTAGTCGTCTGCTCAAATGTTAACCTAAATGTCACTGTGAAGGTATATTGTAGATGTGATTAATATCTATGATCACTTGTCTTTAAGTAAAGGAGATTAATGTAAGTGGACCTCATGTAATCAGCTGAACATTTTCAAGGCAAAAGTAAGGTTTTCTGGCTATGAAGGAATTCTGCCTCAAGTGTAATGTAAACTACTGTATAGCACAGGGAACTATATTCAGTATCTTGGAATAACCTAGAATGCAAAAGAATCTTAAAAAGAATATATATATATCTGGGCTTGCCATGTGGCTCAAATGGTAAAGAATCTGCCTTAATGCAGAAGACCTGGGTTTAATCTCTGGGTCAGGAAGATCCCCTGAAGAAGGGAAGGGCTACTCACTCCAGTATTCTTGCCTGGAGAATTCCATGGATAGAGGAGCCTGGTGACTTACAGTCCATGGGATCACAAAGAGCTGGACATGACTGAGCAACTAACTTTTTCACTATTCATATGTATCTATATACATATATATACATACATACCTGATGCTGGAGAAGATTGAAGGCAGGAGGGGAAGGGACAACAGAGCATGAGATGGTTGGATGGCATCAACAACTCGATGAACATGAGTTTGAGTAAACTCTGAGAGTTGGTGATGAACAGGAAACCTGGCGTGCATGGGGTCTCAAAGAGTCAGACACGACTGTGCGACTGAACTGAACTAACTGATATATATACATATAATTGAATCACTTGGCCGTACACCTAAAATGAACAGAACATGGTAAATTAACTATATTTTGATTTTTTAAATGGTTAAAATAAATAAAAAGACTGTAGTATAAAAATTCTGAGTTTCCAGACCACTGACCTGCCCTGTGGCTTTAAGACGTGCTGGTCCCCACAGTTTTATGAGCCAGTTCATTAAAATAAATCTTTCTTTATCTCTACCTTTCAGTGTACACACACACACACACCCTGTAACATTATATTGTTGGTTCTATTTCTCTGGAGCATGCTGATTGGAAAAGGTAGCAATCACTAGTATTTTAGATAAGGTTAGCAAGTAACTGATCTCAGGACACTCAGGAGGTAAGTGTTAGACCAGGTCGGTGAACAGATCTTGCTCTCTTCTCTGCAACGCTGACTCTTTCTGGAGTCAGAAAGCCTCCTTAGTCCAACCTTGTCTCATTGGATAAAGGGATCTTAGAGATTTGGTACCAGCTTCCCGCGTTTTCCCTTTCCTCATCTGTCAAGTGTGGTAGCAATGGCTCTTGATTTAA
Organism: Giraffa tippelskirchi; assembly: GCF_054371585.1. Classification (NCBI taxonomy): domain Eukaryota; kingdom Metazoa; phylum Chordata; class Mammalia; order Artiodactyla; family Giraffidae; genus Giraffa; species Giraffa tippelskirchi. The sequence continues at coordinate 44,333,858 of NC_137284.1, read as the reverse complement.
ATCCATCCCCTGGACTCTTTTGAGGTTCAATGAGAGAAGTGGGTGAATGCAAAACAACTCTACAAATATGACTCATTGTTAAGTAAGAAATGAACTTCATGACTTTTCCCAAAGAAAGAACTGCTTTTCCCTTTCCTGAGTGTTAATCTCTTCCTCCTCTTTCGCCCACTTCACGGTTCCTTTTCTTTTCCAGTGGTATTATACTAAAACATTTGTGTTCTCATATACAATATTTTGTTTAATCATCAGAACATGCTTGGTTATATAAATATTATACCCATTTCACAGATGAGGAATTGATGCACAGAGGTGTTCACAACAATATCTCCAGATAACAATAAAGTTGGAGTATTCTTTTACTATAGCAAAGTGGAAGAAAAAATTATAAAATTTTAATCAATTTGAACCCTGGAACGATTGCCATTAAAAAGAATCCCTTACCTTACAGGAAGAAATGTCTTTAATTCAAATCCCCTTACTGCCCTAAAGGGAGCAAATTATAATTTCAGTGATTAAGCTTTTAGAGTCAGTATCTCCATTGGAAGACTCTGTGTCTGATTCACCTGCCAGTACATAACTGAAGCTATCAAACATTTGGTGCCCAGCTGGCTGAAGAAGATTAAACTCCGGAAAGGTATTTAAATAAAATTTAAATAATTCATAATTTGCCTGCCTCTGAATAGCAAAGCTTCTCTAGTGCAAGAAGTAGCAGTAAAGTTTTCAATAGAAGGTTGAGTTAGGAGAGGAAGAAGATTTGGAATCTGATTTTCCAGGTAGATTGGCAGACAAGGGGAGTTGATATCTTTCCTTTCTAAATCTCTAAACTAACGGCTTACAAACTGATTTAATTTAAAATTAAAGTGCGCAGAGAATGCAGTTTGTATTAGACTAGAAATTGGTTACCATAGTTTCAGCATGATATTGACAGACCAGAGCAACGTTTTAGGATTGTGAAGACCCTGTTGTAAGAGTCACAGCTGAGGAGCTGGTGATGATCAGCCTGATGAAGGCTCAGAGGAAATAAGAAATGATTTTTCAATATCTGAAGGGCAGTTGTTTACCTCCAGAGGTCCCGTGAGTAGACTATAAAAGGAAAGCGGTTGAAAATCTCTTGTAACAAGGAGCATTATCCAGGCATGGAACGGGCTGGTTAGTGATGTGGGGCTCCTTGGGCTAAAGGTGGCGACCAGTGGTGCTGGTGTCTGAATCCTGCTTTCAGCCGTGTGGTGTTGTATTGTTGCATTAGTCTCTCAGCCGTGTCCGACTCTTTGCGACCCCATGGACTGCAAACTGCTAGGCTCCTCTGTCTGTGGAGTTCTCCGGGCAAGAACACTGGAGTGGGGTGCCCTTTCTTGGACTGCCCCAATTTAAGGTCTCCTCTATTGTTAACATTCAAAGATAGCATGTTGATAGGAATTGTCTTTCCATTTAAAATATACAGGCTTGAATCCATTTAAGCAGAACACAATGGCTTGCTCGTTTAACTTGTCTCAAGAGTAACTGGCATACATTAAAGATCTTTTGTGCTGTGCTGTGCTGTCGCTTCAGTTGTGTCTGACTCTTTGCAACCCTGGGCACTGTAGCCCGCCAGGCTCCTGTCTCCATGGGATTCTCCAAGTAAGAATACTGGAGTGGGTTGCCATTTCCTCCTCCAGGGGATCTTCCCGACCTAGGAATCGAACCCGTGTCTCCTGTGGCTCCTGCATTGCAGGCAGATTCTTTACTGCTAAGCCACTGGGGAAGCCCATTAAAGCCATTTTACTCCCTTCTAAAATCTGCTTTCTAAGTCTCAGATTCTTTATACATAGAATGGGAAAACTACTGTGCATTGGGAAGGCTGGTTTGAGATGACACACGTCAAGTGTTCAGAACCTGGCACATAATAATTCACCTATAAGTGCTAACTATTATTATTGTTGCTGTTATTATATGTAAATTTATTCTGCCTTATAACCTTGTGAGCTTGATGATGTTATCACCCTTTTAAAAATAAGGCAGTAGAGGCCTCTACATCAAGTAAACTGCTTGAGTTCCTGTAGTTGGAAAGATGTAGAAACGAAAGTGTTTGACTATGTCTTTCTCATACCAAAGCCTCCAGATTCTTTGGTATTCCATGTGGATGTAGCGCCCTTTCTTGTTTTCTCAGACGTTTGCCTTGAAAATGACCCTGTTATTTCATTTTGATGTTTAACCATTCTGAGTTCCAATGGAAGCAAAACTGTGGCTTTGTGTTACGTATATCCACACACACACACACACACACACATACTACACATTCATACACACAGCCTCGGTTACTAGCGTAGAAACTGTAGGTGTTAACGTGACTCTATTATCTGAAACATCATTTACTGACAGCTCCGGCAAAGCTTTTGATCATGCCAAGCTGTGTGGCTCAATGAAATCCATGTATAGAATCCTATCTAGCTGCAGAAAGATTGCATCAGAGAAGGCTGAATGGTTCAATTGCTGCTATCCTAAAGCCAGCATTCTGAGGAGAGCATTAGTATTCACAAACATCAAAAGAGTCGCTAGAATGGAAATTGACCCTGTCTTGTAATATAAACAGGTCAGCTGTTTGAGAGTTTTCAAAGACAGTTATGATGTAATAGCCTATATACAGTACTCACAGTCTAATCTGTTTTAAGCTTCTCCTCTGGCATTTCTCTCTTTCCCAGGGATGAAATAAAAGGAAAAGTGAATACAGATAAAGAAGAGAGCTCATACCTTTTGCCATTTAAGAAATGGCCTATTGTCCGGCCTCTGTAAGGAAATGGCGTTGCTGGTAAACTCAATATTTATATCACTGGGGCTGTTTTCATGTGAGCCTTTTTTTTCCATGTGAGATAGTATCATCTTGTTATTTGTGAACTATGCATCTCGGCTGACATTTTTTTCTAAAGTTTTCATTGTTCATAAATGTACTTAACACCAGACAAATAGCTAATACTGATCGTGTTGACTACAGGTGCAGCAGACATTTTAAATAAGAACACAATTAAATGGAAATCTGAATTCTAGCCAGCAGGATGTTAACAATACTACAGTGCACTGGGGTGCCCTGTTATATCGATCCTGTGGTGCTTCTATAAGCAAGGGCTCATAGTGCACTTGCCACCAGATGATGAACAGGCTTTTTCAGCAGAGCCCTCTCCCACTCAGTGGGCTAGCTTGTAGCAGGACTTGGGCTGAGGCAATCCATTCAGATGTAGAATGTAAGTCAAGGATGAAATTATACTGCATTTTATCCGAGCTTTCCTTTTCTTTTAAATTTGCTGATTTCACTGGTTTCTTAACAATCCCTCCCTCCTGAAAGTTCTACAACAATTATTGATGAGCATAAAAATTAAGAGTGAAGAATCAATTTACACTGAAAAACATAAAAGCACAGCTTTTCCAAAAGTGACTTTTTCTAAAATTAAAGGTGAAAAGCCACCAAGAAACTGCAATTGGTAGAAATGTAGACTGATTTAACTCATGGCTCTAAAGGCATTAAAGTGAACACAGAGTTACAGCATCTTATGAGCTTTACCTAGGCCAGTCTTTTGGGGTCATGTTTGATCTGTAAGGCTCAGACCAAATGTCATTTATCTTTCAGAAACAGGTTAAGAGGTCCATGACTCTGAGTCAAGTCAAAAGCATGGTGACTTTTTCATATGGCTGGAGAGTTTTCAGTTGTGTCTCTTCACAATCCACACTGTAAATCTCTAAAGTTTTTTTTCTCCCCCCATACACTTATTTCATCATGGATGATGTGCAAACATGTTAACAATTTTGGAAAATCTCTCAATATATGGCTTCAAAAACAGAGATTAAATGGAAAAAATAGTACCTTATTATATGTATTTTTCCAATTTATGATTTTCTTTGCATATGTAAAAATGAATGGTCCATTAGGCATCCTATAAAATCAGCTGCACTGGAGTAAGTCTAAGGCCAGTGAGTCCTATAGCCACTTCCCATTCTCACAGAATCCCATTAATTCCCACATTTGTCCAGTGGCAGTCAGAGTCTCTCATATCACCCCTGACACTCACTTAGGTGTGCAACGTTTTCCTTGTATTCCAGCATTAGATACGCCATCTACTCTCCCAGCTCCATTTTCTACATAAAACCATAGAAAGAGCAACTGAATCGAAGAAACTAAAGCCTGAGTCTCAACTCTGCTCTTTCCTGTTTGATTTTGTTCACTTACTTATCTCCTTTGAGTTTTGGGGTTTCTCATCTGCAGATAAAGATATATTATACACACCAAAAGGAATATTTCACAGAGCTGTGAATGTTAAATTAAATAATGAGTGCAAAATTCCTAGTACAATGCCTAGTATGTAGCTGTTGCTCAGTAAATATTGATTACCTTTTCTCTGTGTATAAAAGAGATGCAATGAATCATTCAATGTTTCTCTTATCTTGATGCGAATTATTTGCATTTTAAAAGGGATCCCTTGTAAACCGAAAGGAATAAAATATTGACAGTGGAGTTTTAGAGAGGAGGGCAGACTGGAGTGAGAATTATTGTGAGAGTTATTTTTAAGTCAGGAGACACTCCAGTTTCACTAAATGTCACAGTGAGGACACCTAGTCCATCTGTGTTTCTGTTAACACAGAAATAAGAACATTATCATAATAGTGCATTAAATAGTGTCTCTCATATCCTCAATGATCCTGAGTTTTAGAAAATTAAAGATCATTATTATTTGATCAAATTTAATTAAACAGAACCCACCACCTTAGAGCCCCTGGGCTTCTCTAAAGAGAATATGAATGCAATGATTAAATTAAGTCACAGCCAATAAAGATTCTCATCAGAAAAGAAAATGGAAGGAGTTATCTGATTGAGAACTCTGAGTCAATTATATGCCTTGGGTGTTTCACGAGAAGCCATTGAAATTTACCTGGGCTGAAATGGAGAAGAGACCGCTTAGAAAATATAGCTAATTTATTCGTCCATTCATCCATCTCATGTGGTCGGTGCTTTGCTGGACATCTTGTGAGAGATAACAGGATAAATGAGACGCATTTCCCGGCTTCCTCCCAAAATTTGGAGTGCAGAATACTCCTAAATGAATATATTCCATAGAATTTGGGATGCAGAAAAATATATCAATTTTGAGCTGAAAGTATCAGGAAAATATTCTTTGATAAGATTGTACTGAGTTCAGGCCACAGAGTTAAGATGATTCAACAAAAGTAGTTCAAGTGTTTTCCATTATATCCTTACCAGATGTCAGGAGCTATCCTAAGTCCTGGGGATATAGTTTTAGAGGGAATGAGATTGTATATCAGCTCTGCTATTTTCTGGTTGTGAGCTGTGGTGAAAATTATTTAATCTCTCAAATGCTCAGCTTCCTCAACTCAGATAAAATAAGTTTTGAGCTCATAGGTGAAGAGTGAATGAAATAATGCACATAAAAGGAATTATGTGCTCAAAAAAGTTAGCTATTGTTATTTTAAAATTCCATTGAGCTCCTCTCTTTCTTTGTCTTTTTCTAAGCTCTCTTATCTCTGGCTGTCAGCTTCAATCTCATTAAGCAAAATTTTAGTCAACAAAATCCAAGAAAAAATTTGTTAGCTTTTCAGCATCTCTTGAGAAACTCTAAATGCTTTTATATTCAAGGCATATCATGACCTGTTTCTAACCATTTTATTATTTGTACTGTCTAGTTTCTGGATAAACCATATTCCAGGATGTTGTGTAAATGTTTCCTGCCTTTGTGCCTTTAGACATCTTTGAGGGAAAACGATCTTTACCTTTCCTTTAAATAGTATTCTTATTTCCTAAAATAGTATTCAAGACCTAGCTGAAATGTCACCTCTTCTGGTAAGCCCTCCCTGATTCTATTGGTTCATCACTCTTTTTTGGACATAGTATTGATCATGTTAAAATACTGCTCAAGAACTTTGTTGGCTTTCCTTCCCTGGTGGATCAAGTCTAAACATTTTACCGGACATGTCCTTTATAATCAGACTTCCCTGGTGGCTCAGACGGTAAAAAGTCTGCCTGCAGTGCCGAAGACTTGGGTTCGATCTCTGGATGAGGAAAATCCCCTGGAGAAGGGAATGGCAACCCACTGTAGGATCCATGCCTGGGAAACCCCATGGACAGAGGAGTCTGGCGGGCTGCGGTCCTTTATAACCGAGTCACCCATGTGATTTCCCCAGCAAGCTATGCACTTTCGTGCTTGCCTCACACGCTCTTCTCCACATGGAGTGCTCCACACTGCTTCAAGATCTTTGGTCTTTTCAGTGGTCAGATCTGTGGAATCCTTCTGAAATACCTCAACAGAATTGATCTCATCCATCCTTCCAACGCCTCATTTATATTCTATTACAGTACTAGGTGACCTCTCAACACACATAGCTAGCTGTATGTTCCTACTTTGCTTCAAAGAATATGGATTCTTTAAGACACTGAGTAACTTTTATTTATCATTAGATGACCCATTTGCATCAGTGCCTGTCACATACTAGGGCTCAATAGATGTTAACTGAATGACATCACGAGCACAGCCTGTCCTGGGGACAGAAGAGCGGTTTTCAATGTGGTGTTTTTGTTTTTTTTTCCTGATTCAAGAAGTGGCTCATTCAGGGTTCTGTGCCTCATTTCAGTGTTATGAGCAAGTGGAATGAATTCCTCTTGGGTTTCTTCATCTCAGAATTAGGGCTCTTGTTAGGTGGCTTGCATAAGTCACTTTGCTTGCAATGGGCTTTAAAACCAGAAACCCTGAGGGAGTCACGGGGTGGCAGTCCCTCTGGGGGCAGTGAGCACTGGAGAGCTCTTCAGGACCTGAGCAGACTCCTGGCTTTGGGCTCCATGCCCAGGCTCCTATTTCTAGGTTTAAATGCTAGGTTCAGTCATTGCCGTTGTGAGCACTAAATAGTGATGTGTCTGGCACCGCGTCTGGATTATAGTTTCTCAGTAAAACTGAGATTGATTTCTCTTTCCTTTCCCCCTACTCAACCAGTTTAGGACTGGTTTTATATTAATAGAATATATAATTAAAGAAATAATCTCCATCTCCAAAAATCCACATGAAATCTTGAAACACAGCGGTTGGAATGTGCTCATGTTCAGGTCTGCTCTACAGCCTCAAGCATCATCTGCTCCAAACCCACTCACGGCCTCCTTCTCAAGGTCGATGGCTGGATCACATTCTGGCTTCTGAAGAGTGGCACGCAAGCTACGAGGCAGTAACAGCCTGGTGACTTCAATTTCTTGGATATGTTTAGGTGGGAGAGAATTCCCTGCCTGGTTTTCTTCAGGTTGTGGGGTACTCTCTAGTGTTTGCTAATCAGCTGCTCTGCTCTGTTACAGTAAGTCCCTTACATACAGATGAGTTCTGTTCCAAGAGTGCATTTGGAAGTCCCTGTTCATTCATAAGTCCAACAAAATTAGCCTAGGTACCCAACTAACACAATCAGCTATCTTATATTGTACTATAATAGGCTTATAATATTTTTACACAAATAATGCATAAAAAACAAAAAACCACAAAAAATAAAGAAAACATTTTTATTCTTACAGTGCAGGACGTTGAAAATTACAGTAGCCCAGTACAACAGCTGGCACACAAGGGCGGGCATCAAGTGAACAGGCGAGAAGAGTGACTGATGGAGGAGGGTGAGGAGGTGGGAGCTCATGGAACTGGGGGATGGTCAGTGACAGGAGACAGGGGTGAGCTGCAGCTTCACCCCCGCCTGACGCTGATGGCATAGATCTGGCCTCGTGCTGAACCAGCTGCGTGCTCACATGCTTGAAGGTTTGTATATCAGAGAGCTGATGTGTCCTGCACTGGAGGTGAGCCGTGAGTCTAACACAGCCTTTCTGTCTCTTCCACCTGGTTCATGACGTTTTGCTGAGAGCCAGGATGGGGGTAAAGAAGGGAAGGGAGGGCAGAGAATAATAACAGTGACGTCAATGACACAGTTTGTAAAAGGTAAAAATGCCATTAAAGTCTATGCTGAAACAGGCTCTGTATTTTGGTTGCATTAATCCTGAAATACGGTATAAAATTCAAGTCACTGTTTTCCAGGTAGTGAGCTCCTCATTAATGGTGGCATGCACATGGCAACTGCTTTTGGAGGAGAGACAATGGAATCTCATGATTAGTTTTCTCTCAGTTATGAGAGTCTGTATTTTCATGAAGAGATGACCACAACTCTCACGAGCCCCTACATCTGCAGACGTCTGTGAGTCCACAGGTATGATAAGGACTCCAGAGCTCCAGGTGGTAGCATGGAGCTGCCCAAGGGACTGCAACTCCCACTGCCCATGATGTCTATCCGTGGTCATTCTCTTGGCTACAGAAATGTCAAAATCCACTTCTCCATGGGTAAAAGGACCGACCCTTCTGGGCCCACATAAGGACCTAGGGGAAAGTGAAGAGTCTATTTCTTCTTTCTACGCTTCCTGGCAGGCTTCAGCTGACAAATGTAAGAGGTGGAAAATGAAGGGAGAGCTCTGGTTCCTGAGGAAGAGTGAAGATTGGAAGGATCCTAGCTTCCTTTAAATTTTAATCTGTAAAGCTCTCCTCACTGATGTAGTTAATGAAAACTAAGATGGGAACATCAAGAAATTAGAGCTGGTTTGAAATTGAGAATAGATGGGCTTTTTCTCAAAATACAATCTTTCTGTGATCCTGAAAAGATTTGAGCACTGATGTCACGAGAAAATAAAACAGAAACTCTCATTGTAGGCAAAGCAGGCAAAATGCAATAACATTTGATCAAATAACATAAAATCCTCCATTGTGTAGCTTTCTGTTCCATCTGCTCTGATCCTGGAGCATCCCCAGGCCGGTTCATAATGTGTAATATCACGGAAGATGTGAACTCCTGAAGAAAGCAAGTGAATACTTAATTCCATAAACAGCAGTGAGAGAAGTGTTGCAGGATTTGCAGTCTTAAGTGTCAGGTAAAGTCATCTTCAGAAACAGTGAAATCTCTAAATGAATTCAGTCTCAAAGTATTTGCAATAGCACTTTTAAGATCCAGGACCAAGAATGATGTGAATAATACAGTTAGTGGATCTCACCACTGAAGAAAGTAAAACATTGTAAAGTGTCTTTTTAAAAATAACAGCTTCAATGATACATAATTCACATACAACAAAATTTACCCTTTTAAAGTGTACAATTCAGTAGGTCTTGGTGTATTTACAAAGTTGCACAACCGTCAGCACTACCTACTTATAGAACACTTTCACTCACCCCCGAAAGAAGAGCAGACCCACGCTCAGTTGCTCCTCATTTTGCCTGCTCCCAGCCCCCAGCAGCCATAAACCTATTTTCTGTCTTTGTGGATATACCTATTCTGGACATTTCATATAAATGGAGTCATACAATCCCTGGCCTTTTGTGTCTGGCTTTTTTCAATTAGCATAATATTTTCAAGGTTCATCAAAGTTGTAGCATGTATAGTACATTTTCCCTTTATATGGCTAAAAATATTTAGTTATGTGGATATATGATATTTCAAAAAATCCATCCATCCAGTTAATGGAAACCTTGTTTTGTTCCTTCTACTTTTTGGCTATTTGAGTAGAGCTGCTGTGGACATTTATGTATAAGTTTTTGTGCAGACATAAGTTTTCAATTCTCTTGGGTATATATATATCTAGAAGTGGTATTATTGGGTCACATGATGACTCTATGTTTAACCTTTTGAGAAACTGACAAACTGTTTTCATCGAAGTGACTGCACCATTTTACATAAATATATAATGTCTTTTTAATCTCCCGTGTAGATGAAGAAGTTTATTCTGCCCTGGAGACCATGTTGTCCCAGAACTATGTCTTTTTAAAAAATCCATCACATTCTGAGGGTATTAAACCTCACCCATTCTGGCTGTCTTCCTTCTACCTTGGCAGAGTCCCCCTCATAAACATTTATAGGCAGTCCGATTATATTGAGAAAAGACCTAAGCCAGAGAGTGAGACAAGGCCTTGGGCTACTGCATGCCATTCAACCTTGAAATTATTTCCCGTATTCTTCCTCCACTGGGAAGTCTCCAATTCTCTTTATCACATTTGCACTACCTAATTTCAATAGCAATAAGAACATATGATAAGTGAGTGTCTACTTTGTGCCATGTAATATATTTATTCCTGGAGAGAGTAAGAGGTCTGACATCAAACTACCATTCAATGGTTTCACAATTCCCCATGGGCACTGATAAGTGCTTCAATAGATATACAAAAGAATATATATTTTCAAAGACAGAATGATATAAAGCAGAGCTTTTAAACTTTAGCAATTGGTATTCCGGGTCTGATAAATCTATGTTGTGAGTGGCTGTCCTAAGCACTGCGGGATGTTTATCAGTATCCCTGGCTTCTATTCTCTATGTATCAAGAGAATCCCTCCAACTGTGACATCCAAAAGTGTCTTCAGATACAGCCAAATATTTCCCTGGAGCAACATTAGTCCTGGCTGTGAATCACTGGCCAAGAGTTTAGAGCAAGGGCTTAGGCAGGATCCAAGTTTCAGGATGTTGGAGAGGTAGCTAAATCTTTCTGATATTTATCTTCAAAAAATAGAACTAATAATAGCTACCTTAGAGGGCTACTGTACGGGTTAAACAAGATCATGCATACAGAACCCCCTCATGAAGTGTTGGGTGTACTTTTCTCTCATAGGTAATGAGGGCCATTCAGGAAGCTTGGATCTCAGTCTGAAAATACTGGAGAGGATGACTCTGGGATTGTACTTTCCTCTCATGTTTTCTCTTTTGTTAAACTTGAATTGTAAAATGGTAAACTGGGAAAAGCCTAAGGAATGAAGAAGCGGGCTTTTTCTGAGTATCCTTGTGTGAATGCATGGCTGGAATGCTGGATGGTTATGGAACCAGACACCTGTTCACTCATGGGTTCACTCATCCATTATTTGTTCATAAGAAATATTTACTGACTGTCTGGTCTGGATCCCTTTCTGCCCTTCTGCTCTCTAGTCACTGGGTTATTTCTCTGACTGTTGCCTTCTCCCTCCTGTCTCAAGGATCTTCCATATTTTCTGTTCTCAGTCTGGGACACTTATTCTAGTTCACTCCTGTTCATTATTGAGACTGCAGTTCAAATTTAGTATTTTCAAAGCTACATTCACTGACGCTTCCTGCATCCACTTCATCCCAGATTAAAGCAGAGCCCACAGAGTAAGCACTCAAAGCCCCTGGATTATTTTATTGCTTCAGTTCCTGTGAATCCCACTAAACTCTGACCTATTAAGGAGGCAGTTGTGTCCATTTTTCTCATCGGTTCTCAGCCCAGAGCCAAGCACATAAGTATTCGGTAAGTATTTTCAAACCAATTTTCTGCTGACTGGCTAATGGAATGAATGAACAAGTGTTAGGCACTGCCTAGGTTTCCTCTGGCTTTTCTTAAAAAATGATGGACTTGATGGTGACTGTCACCTGTCTCAGGAATGATGAGCCCTTGCTGGGCAGGGTGTCTAAGGCTGACCAGTGAGTGTCCTCTGATGGTAGGAGTGAGGGAGAGACAGGCTTGGGAGGCAACGGGCAGAGGACCCGGGTGTCTGTTAAAGTTGGGCCTGAAGTCTGACTCATTAGAAAAGATCCTGATGCTGGGAAAGATTGAAGGCGAGAGGAGAAGGGGACGACAGAGGACGAGATGGTTGGATGGTATCACTGACTCAATGGACATGAGTTTGGGTGGGCTCCGGGAGTTGGTGACGGACAGGGAGGCCTGGCGTGCTGCAGTCCATGGGGTCGCAAAGAGTCGGACATGACTGAGCGGCTGAACTGAACTGAACTAGAAGTCATTTGAGGGCAGAGCTGCCATCTTTACCTAAAGCACTGCCGTGACTTTAGCCATAGGAAAAAATCCTTCCTTTTCTCTCCACTGACACATGCACTCTTTTTTCATCATTTGAAGCTAAAATCCTATTTCACCATCTTTCTTTCTTTTTCTTTTGCCCTAGGAAGTAGAGATTGTTCATTTTTGAACACAATTTTTCTATGCCAAACAACTTTCCATAGTCTGGTCAAAAATTATGTTAGCCTTTGTGTTTCTTTTGTCTTATTAATAATAGGTATGATCATTGGGATGGTCAACCATGTTCTCAATGTACAAAGAATTCATTCTCTAGGCTTTTACTCAGTCGCTCAGTCGTGTCCAACTCTTTGCGAGCCCATGGACTGTGGCTCGCCAGGCTCCTCTGTTCTTATGCTTCTCCAGGCAAGAATACTGGAGTGGGTTGCCATGCCCTCCTCCAGGGGATCTTCCCGAACAAGGGACTGAACTGGTGCCTGTTATGTCTCCTGCATTGGCAGGTGGGTTCTTTACCACTATCACCACCTGGGGGGCCCATTCTCTAAGCCTATAATCCGCCAATTTAAAACATGCTTATTTGTTAAACAGTCCTTGGGCTGCTGAGGCGAATAGCTTTTTTTTTTAATTTTATGATTACATAAATGAGAGCGAGCAGCCTTCACCTGGGTTTGCAATGTGTCCAGTGAAATAGTAACCTCTCGTCGCCTATGAGTGGATGCCTCTCTTGGCCCTGACTGAGAGGTCTGCTGCTTTGTGTCAATGGCACTGTTGGATTCACAAAGAGTCTTGCCTGGTGTGAAGCAAGGCCTTGCTCCCAGTCTTCTATCTATTTATTTAGCTTCGCTGTGTCTCTGTTGCTGCCTGTGGGCTATCTCTAGTTGCGGAGAACGGGGGCTCCTCTCTAGCTGCATCACGCAGGCTTCTCACTGCGGCGGCTTCCCTTGTTGCGGGGCAGGGGCCTGAGCGCATGCGCTCCAGCAGTTGTGGCGCTCGGGCTTACTGGCCCGTGAGATCTTTCTGGACCAGGGATGCAAGTCGTGACCCCTGCACTGCCAGGAGGACTCCTAACCACTGGACCACCAGAGAAGTATCTTGTTTCCAGTATTGATGCTGTCTACCAGCTCTGAACATACTTCTTGTTGCACCAGACTGGAGGCCAATAACGCAAAATAACCAGGATCTTGCAACGTTAAACACTGACACTCTAACATGAATATTTATTTGCGTTTTGCAAAGCTGCTCCTTTTTCCTGTGGCTGAGGGTGGAAAGCAAGACTGATGATCAACTTAAAGTGGTGTGATGAGGAGGGAGAGGAGAGATAGTTGGGGTGCGTGTATATGCCTTGATCCATCTCCTGGTTCTGATGCAGTTTGGATGAATGAGTCTATTTTCCACTCCTTTCCTGGAGGCTTGTGAGTCTTCTGTAAGAGAATCTTCCTTTCCCAGTTTAATTGTGAATTCTGAGGAAGCCACTTTCAGCATCTCATATTAGAGGTATCATCTGTGGATGGGGTTTTTCATTTCTTTGTTTACAGCAACCTGGAATTAGACTTGTTTTGTTATTCACAACACTTGTTTGTACAGTGGTCTCAATAATTAAACCAAAATGTCACTAGATCCATATGCCTTTCCATATCTTATTTTCTTGTTGAAAGGTTTATCCCATAGGAAGTAACCCAGTTTCAGTCAAGTTCTGATTTTGCCTTGGGGAAAGAAGACACACAAAAATAACTTGTCTTTTCAAATGTTTTACTTAAACTGTAGGACAATTAAAATTATTTATCTACTACCATGCCACAGAAGTAATGAGATGATTAAAATATTCTTAATGAGCTTGCATTTTCCAATTGTTTCACTTGATGTAGCAATACATATTTATGATTTTAATTATTGTTTTGGTCTCAGAAAGTGTCTGTATAAAGAACAGCAGGGTTCATGAGAGAGTTGATATGTTGATTTTTTTTTTCCCTTAGACTATTAGCAATTAAAATAATACACTGTGGTGGGGAAGTCGTTTAATAAATTCATTTAAACATGTAAGAGGCTTTAAGAAATATAATTCTGAGATCTCTTTTCATTTGAAAGTAATTATAAAGCCCACAGGGTCTAGTGAACATGGCGTAATCCACGTAGCACGTAGAGGTGATTAACCTGTAAACTGGGGGGAAAGTCTCACATGCCTCCTCCCCTTTCTTTACCTCATTCTCATCTTGGTAGATGAGCAATGGCTCCAAGAGGTGGGGGTTAAATCTACCATCTGCGTGTGCTCAGTTGTGTTTGACCCTGTGACCCCGTGAACTGTAGCCCGCCAGGCTCTTCTGTCCACGGAATTTTCCAGGCAAGATTACTGGAGAAGGTTGCCATTTCTTCCTCCAGGGGATCTTCCTGACTCAGGGATTGAACCTGCATCTCTTGCATTGGCAGGGAGATTCTTTACTGCTTCCTAACCTGTGAAGCCCATCTGTGCTCCAGCACTTTTATTTCCCCAGAGACTCAATTCATCAGCTATTCCTCTGTCCTGTTTCTTCAAGCTCTGCCACTGCCTGTCTCTCTGCCTAAAAAATACTCATGTCCTTCCATGAATATAAAATAATATCATTAGAAAATCCTTTCTTCACCTTATGACAGAGATCTCTATCTCTTGCCTTTTATTTTTCCCTTGACTTCTAAGTTGTCTTTTCTTCCTCACTTATTGTTCAATCTCAGTTAATCTACCTTTTACCCCATTTCTTTATGGAAAAGGTACTCCCTTTATTCCAAACCGTCTCCAGCATTCGTTTTGTAGACTTTTTGATGATGGCATCTGTATGTCTTCTTTGGAGAAATGTCTATTTAGGTTTTCTGCCCTTTTTGTTTTTGATTGGGTGTTTGGTTTTTTTGTTATTGAGTAGTATGAGCTGTTTTTATATTTTGGAAATTAAGACCTTCTCGATTGCATTGTTTGCAAATATATTCTCCCATTCCATAGATTGTCTTTTCATTTGGTTTATGGTTTCTTTTTCTGTGCAAAAGCTTATAAGTTTGTTCAGATCCCATTTGTCTATTTTTGCTCATCTCCACCTTAGGTCATCTTTCTTATTCTAGATCAAGCTTTGTTAACCAACTGGATTATTGCATTAAGTATTCACAAAGGCCTATGTGCCAGGTTTTCCTCCATTCTATTCTCTATAACAAAATAATGTTTCTAAAGCACACATTCTTCAAAATATCTTATTATTTTGAAGAAACAACTTAAGCTTATTATTAAGAACACTGTTCATGAAGGCTTTTTGCCTTTTTCTACAGCCATTCCTTAAGTCATGTCTGGTGGTGACCGTCTATATTGAACTCCATGTGTTTCTGAGAATTCCTCATCCTTTCTTTCATTGGGATTTTTAACTACTGTGTAAAATGCTATAATGATAGGGGACTTCCCTGGTGGTCCAGTGGTTGGGAGTCCACCTGGTAATTCAGGGGACCCTGGTTTGATCCCTGGTCTGGGAGGATTCCCCATGTCACAGAGCAGCTGGGCCCCTGCGCCACAATTGCTGAGCCTGTGCACCTAGAGCCCATTCTCCTCCACAAGAGAAGCCGCTGCAGTGAAGACTCCTCCTCCAAAATGAAGAGGAGCTACCGCTCCCCACCGCTAGGGAGAGCCTGCGCTCACAGCGAAAAACCAGCGCAGCCGAAAACTAATAGATTAACTAAAAAAATTGATTTCACTGTCTGTTCCTCTGACCCCAGCCTCTTCACCTCCCTTTATTCACCATCTCCTAACTTCTCAGTGTCACCCTCTGGCTCACAGGCTTCTAGTGGGGGTAAAGTGAGTCAATATGTGATCGTGTTTATCACAGGGCCTGGCATATATTTGCATCTCAAGAAATGTGGTCTCTTATTTCTACAGTAAGTCCCCTGAAAATGAAAATGAAGGTCTCTCAGTCATGTCCAACTCTGCGACCCCATGGACCATACAATCCATGGAATTCTCCAGGTCAGAATACTGGAGTGGGTAGCCTTTCCCTTCTCCAGGGGACCTTCCCAACCCAGGGATCGAATCCAGGTTTCCTGCATTACAGGTGATTCTTTACCAGCTGAGCCACAAGGGAAGCTGAAGAATACTGCAGTGGGTAGCTTATCCCTTCTCCAGCAGATCCTCCCAACCCAGGAATTGAACCGAAGTCTCCTGCATTGCAGGAGGATTCTTTACCAACTGAGCTATGAGGGAAGTAAGTCCCCTACCTACGAACAGTTTCTGTTCTGAGAGGATGTTCATAAGTCCAATTTATTTGTACAAGTCCAGCAAAGTTAGCCTAGGTACAAACTAACACAACTGGTTCTATAGTAGTGTACCCTAGTAGGCTTATCATACTTTTCCAACAGAAAATACAGAGAAAACAAACACAAAAAATAAAGAAAACATTTTAGATCTTCTAGTACAATATTAAAAAAAGTTACAGTATAGCAGCTAACACTGAACGAACAGGCAAGAAGAGATACTGCCTAGAGAGGGGAGAGGAGGTGGGAGATGGTGAAGCTGAAGGATCACCAGCGGTAGGAGATGGAGAGCCAGCTGCAGTTTCACTCGCGCCTGACAATGGCAAGGTTCTGGTGGCTTGCTGGGTTCAATTTTACCTAGACTCTTGAAAAAACAATCCAGTAATGCATGTTTGCATCTTTGAAAGTTTGAAACTTGAGGGTGTGCATGTAGGGGATTTTTCGTGTTATTATTCTTATCTTGGCTAGTGGTATCACTGGACCACATACTCCAGCCTGAATATCCAAGGACAACACGTTTCCCCATCTTCCCCAGGCCTCTCTTTCTCCCCCATAACCCAACAGCTGTGAGACCCGGCCTCTGCCTGCCTGCCCATCCTTCACACCCACCATTCCCTGCTTCATGAATTTTGTTCTAGCAGGACTCACTTATTTGAGAATTTTAAAATTCTCTCCCTTTTCTTGTGCAGGCCCCCATGCCTAGAGCCATCTTCCTTTCTTTCTTTACCTGTTTCATTTTCTGTTGATTCTTCACACTCAGTTCAGCATCATGTTCTTCAAGAATCTTCAGTCTCCTAATCCTTAAAATGATTTGGATGTTTATTCTCTGTTTCAGCAAAGTGTCCCAAACTGTCTTGTATCACACACAGCCTTCTACATTGGATTGTGATTTTGAAGGACGATGTCTTACTCATCTTTGCTTGCATTTCACTCAGTGGAGGGCCTGGCATATATTGTGTACACAATAAATATTGGTTACATTAAACTAAACTATTGATTCAATTTAAATACTAAATGATAACCTCAAAACCTTGTGCTGTATCTCCTTGAATGTTTCAGAACTGAACTCTTTTAAGTTATAGAACCACAGATGAATCTCCATTAAATTTTCTTTCTGTTGGATTCTATGTGTATTTTGAAAATTAAGGAGGATTTCTTTTCAGATGCTGATCTTTCCATTTTCAACTTGAACAAGACATCAAGGTACGTACAACAAAGTACCTGGTTCAAAATTCAACAGATTCTAGAATAGAATCTCCAGAATTCTTATATTTACCAGTAAGTACTATTAAGTGTAGACTATAAAGTATCTTTTATTTTTACTTGTAAAAAATATGGTTTGCGTTTTTCCCTAATTACAATGATAGGAAAGCTCAATATGTAATATTATCAATAGAAAGCATGGAAATTCACAGAGAAAGAAAACAAAAATTAGCTACAATTCTACCACAAATATAATTGAAATGTTAAAATTTGCTTCATGATCTATCAGGCTTTTCCATATCTTTTCTCTGTATAAGTACTATGATTTAAGAATTGTTCTGTAGTCTGTTTTATTTTTCTCTTAGCAATATAAGAAAAACATTTTTTCTATGTCAATAGAGATTTGGCTGTAATGCTATTTTAAAATTTCTACCTTTTAAAACTATTTTATTGTGTGGATATCCTTTATTACTAAACATTGAAGCTTTTCTAAAAATTGTAATACAAATTTTATGCACATATTTTTGCTATACCTATTTAGATATTCTTTGTGTGCTGGGGTACTTACATATACATATGAAAATAGAGTTTAACCATGCAAGTACAGTTTAAAATCTTCTCTTGTTTACACTGATGAGTATCTTGGAACATTGACCAAAAGGGGCCCCTAATGATTCTTATTTCCAATTTTGTAGCTCAGATGAAAATAATACTTCCTTGCAGATTCCTGGTGGTGATTTGCAAGTGATTCATTTATGTAAGATTAGTAAGGAACATAACTTTATGTTTCTAAATGTTTTACTCATAAAATGGAACTAATAATATACTTGTCTCCAACCTTTGTGGAAGACAAGAGAGTGTATTAAAGCACAGATGGGTATGTTGCCACATACAGTTTTCATGGTTATTATTTTAAAATTTTTTCTCATTGTTCTTTTATATTGTAATTTTTTGGTATTTTTGCTTCCCTTCTCATCTTTTGAATGAATGATGACTCTAAAGTACAATTACTTTTCTGTTTGTGTGTGTCCTGTGGCTTGCTTTTTTTATAAGACAATATTTTGTGCTACACAGAAATACATAATAAATATATTTCTAAATTACATTTCAAAATGAGCTATTGTTTCAAAGTGAGCCTCAAAATATGGGAAGTCTCTGAAGTGGAGGAAAAGATGAAACGGACAGATTAAATGAGATGTGGCCACCTCAGGGGACATTCTACTTCATACAAGCCCCAGAAATCTCAATGAAATCACTACATAATTTACGCATGTTCATAACATTTTTCTTTAAGGATTCAGTTTTTAAGTGCATAAACTAAGCAATCCTGGTGACCCACCTCCAGCATGAGATGGGGAAAATATATTTCAAGTCTAAAAAAATGACTTCATGTGTTGTGGTTAATGGAATATTTGCTGGTTGCTTTATTGAGGCCAAAGGGACATTAGCAAATGCACATCCTTTGATCATTTATTAATGTATCATGCGCTGTGCCTGTTAAAATAATTTTAGCATTCAGGAGCTGGCTTATGAGAATGGAAGAAGCTTGAGAGAATGGCTAGGCTGTATTTTGAAAAGTGTTTTTACCATCTTCACTGAACTGTGCTACATAATCCTCTCCCTTGCTATAATTAGACACAGGTATCACTGTTACAACTCCAGTTTTATTAGTGGGATTAAAAATTAGCAGAGGAGATAAAGGGTAGGTTTTGTTTCTGGACTGATTCAGAGTCTGCCCAAGAAAAGGGAATGTTAGGGTCTGATGCAGAATTCTGTCCCACCTCTGAGGTCTGCACTCCAAGCCTCGGAAGTATCTTGAAGTATTAAAGAGCACAGGGTTTTCCCTCACTGATGGGTGAGGGTCTTGCCTTAGCCAGGGTAGGAGCCTCATGTGCGGCTAAAAACAGGGGATTAGCTGTGGGAAGACCAGACATGCTCATCTTTATCTTGCCTGAAAGTTTTTCCATGGGCGAACAGACCATTCATCATCAGTGAAAATACAATTCACTTCCATCTTCTCACACACAGGATTGGTCTCCTAAATGTGCACATCTGGAAATATTATCTAGGCCTGTGTAATGACCAGTGTTTAAGTGTAATCTGTGTGTAAGTGAGTTCAGCTGAGAGGGAGTTTGCCTTTTGGCTTTTACTGTCTGAAGCCCTGGTACTACTGAGCTTTCTTCCTTGAAGTTTTATTGTCTGCACAAGAAAATTAATAGGAGCTAGGCAAGAGACCCTAGACTGCTGATTTTACAAAGAATGTGGCCATGCTTCTTGCAATAATATTGTATAGGCTGGTTAGCACCACTGGATATCTCAGTGGCTTTCAAGGCTCTGAGTCAGCTTTTGTGGTCATTTGGATTAGAATGACTTCTAATTACATGGGTGTGTGTCCATAAGGAAGGGCAGGTATAACACAAAGGTCTAGAATTTGTTTTTCTTATGCATTATGGGCACAGAGTGGTCCAGTTGTCTGTCATAGGTTATCTCAATTAATCCCTACAGAGTCTTGTGTGCATCTGTGCTTAGTTGCTCAGTTGTGTCTGACTCTGTGACCCCAAGGGACGGTAGCCCACCAGGCTCTTCTGTCCATGGGGGATTCTCCAGGCAAGAATACTGAAGGGGGTTGCCATATCCTCCTTCAGGGGATCTTCCTAACCTTGGGATCGAACCCAGATCTCCCGCATTGCAGCCAGATTCTTTACTGTCTGAGCCACCCTCGAGAGAGGCATTGTTGCCCAAATTTAAAGATGACAAAACTGATGGTCAAAGGATGAAGTGACATCCTTAGGAAGTGTTATGGCAGATATTGAAGACCACCTCTATAACTTCATAAGTTTCCTTTACATATCGCTTGTGGAACTCAAGACTCCACCAATGGACATTTGCTGACTTTTTTTAGTCCACTACATGATTCTCTATATCTGTGAGTCTGCTTCTTTTTTGTTATATTCTCTATTGTTATTTTTAGAATTTCACATATAAGTGAAATTATCATACAGTATTTGTCTTTCTCGTCTGATTTATCTCACTTAGCAAAATGCACTTCAATTCTATCCATGTTGCTATAAATAGTTCATTCTTTTCTTTTTATGCTTGAGTAGTATTCCATTGTATATATATACAACAACTTCTTTATCCATATATCTGTGGATGGACATTTAGGTTTCTTCCATATCTTGCTATTGTAAATAATGTTGCACGAACATCGGGGTGCGTTATATTTTTGAATTAATGTTTTCTTCTTTTTTGGACATATAACTTGGAGTGGAACTACTGGGTCATATGGTAGCTCTACTCTTTCTGAGAAACTTCTATACTGTTTTCCACAGTGATAGTACCAATTTACACTCACACCAATAGTGTATGAGGGTTCCCTTTTCTCCACATCTTTGTCAACATTTGTTATTTGTGTTTTTGATGACAGTCATTCTGACAGGTGTGAGATGATCCCTGTTGACCTTTTTCTTCTGTCAAACTGCTAGAGAGAGGGATTGGAAAGCCTTGTCCACAATGGAGAGAACTGGTACATGTGAAAAGACTGCATGGCAATTCATGGAGTAGCTGCTGCCTTGGGGGTAGATGATGTCACTGGGGGTCCAAACTAGAGGAATCTCACATTTCTCCACCTACCAGGGGCTTCCATGTGGATGGTTGGTGGTGGACTTTTTCGGAGCATTGCTGGAATTGGTTTCATCACAAACATCTTTCCAACTGTGTGTTTGTGTTCAGTCACTCAGCTGTGTCTGACTCTTTGTGACCCTGTGGTTTGTAGCCCACCAGATTCCTCTGTCCATGGAATTTTCCAAGCAAGAATACTGGAGTGGGCTGCCATTTCCTTCTCCAGGGGATCTTCCCAACCCAGGGATTGAACCCACGTCTTTGTGTCTCCTGAGTTGGCAGGCAGATTCTTTACCACTGCACAACCTGGGAAGCCCCCTTTCCAACCATAGCTGCTCAACATCTGATCTGCAGTTTTGCAGAGATCCTGGGCTTTTACTGAAAGCTCAGAGTCTCTGAATAATAAGGTGAAAATGGAAAGAAACGCTACTTCTAAAGAGAGTCCTGCTACTTCTTGCCATCTCTTTGAGAAAACTGAGAATGTTTTAGTTTTATCAAGCTGGTACTTGGTGTATCTCTTTAGTTAACAGCTTGGCCTCTATATTCAGGCAGATCTGAGATTAAACTGTGGCTCTGCCAGGTCTCGATTCTGTGACCATGGTAAGTTGTTTAACCTCCCTGAACTTGTGCCTTTGTGTGTAAAATGGAGATGTTTGTAATTCCTTACCTTATAGGATTATTTTGAAGGTCAAATAAAAGAGTAATGGTTATGCACTTAGCCACAGTGCCTGGTGGTATTGCTGTTGATAGTTATTTTTATTTTTAAAAACTGTTTCAAGTGATTCCAGAAGATGTTTACAAAATTGTTAAGCAAAAATAGAAAAAGATGATGTCTACTGCTGTTGAAAATTCACAAAAATGACTGCAAATGGAGGCAGAATAGTTTGGCCATAGAGACCTTCCCTTTAAGTCTGACATGTCTGAGTTCAAAACTTGACCCATGTCATCTCTACGTGATCCCAAGGATGTTTTCCTTAACTATTCTAAGCCTCAGTTTCCCAGTTTGTAAAATGGAGTTAATTATAGTTCTAATATCTTCAGGGTTCTCTAAAGATTAAATGCGATAAGACCTATAAGGGTCTAAGCCCAGTGTCTGACACATAACAAGAGACCAATACGTACTAAATATTGCAAGGCAATAAGTATAGTTGTGCTAGTGTGATGAGATTATCAGCATTTTGAATTTAAATAGAATTTATCTACTCTTAATACTATCTTTATACATGTAATCTCAGTATAAAAGTGGAAAACTTCTCTCCCCAGGATCAATGCAACCAAAGTCTGCCCTTAGAATGACAATTCAATACGATATTTATCACAAACGGCCTATCCAGGAAACAAAGACAGCCTCACAGACATAAAGGACAGACGTGCGGGTGCGCAGGCTGAGACAGGCGTGGACGAGGGGAGGCCTGGATGTCTGGGAGGAGCGATGCAAACCACTGGGTGTAGACAGCATGCTTCTACTCTGCAGCGCAGGGAAATACATCCAATATCCTGGGATAAACCACAATGGAAAAGAATATAAAAAAATGTATATATGTGTATAACTGAATCACCTGTCTGTACAGCATAAATTGTCATAACATTATAAATCAACTATATGTCAATACAAAAGAAAAAAGGAAACAAAGAGAACTTAAGAAATATATTTATGATTTCAATATGTATACCCATGACTCTTGTGATCATTTTTAACAGCCTGAAAAATAGCTGAGGAAGTCTATCTTGTGACAACCCCAGACTGGAGATGACAAATCAAAGGAAGGGAAAAGAGGAAATGAACTGGTCTTTGTATGTATGGAACCATGATTGTTGTTTGGGAATATACGTTTCCAGATAAGGACGTTGAATTATAAAGAGAACCTCATTCCGCTCCCTGTGGGGAGAGAAGTGACAGGGCCATCCTTGTGAATGGAAAAGTGAAGGAAGCAGGGTGACGATCCCAGTAATGTCAGCATTATCAATTAGGTCCACAGAGGTCCCAGGAGATGCACGCATGGGTCTAGGCCTCCGATCTCGGCGCATGGAATCCAAGTGTCAGAGCCCAGAGTGACCCTAGCAGACACCTTGTCAAACCTCCTCCTTCTCAGAGTGGGGAGGTGAGTTGCCCTTTTATGCAGCTGATAAGTGGAGCTGCCCCTGCTTAAACTTGCTCTTACAGCTCCAATCTTGCTCCCTTCCACTCTGCGGGAACCACCCACCTCCAGGTAGTTTTGAAGAAATTCCTTAGAGGGGCACACAATCCATGAAGAAATGAAGATAGTATGGGAACCTAGGACAGTTCCTTAACCTCTCTGAATTTCCACTGCCTCAACTGCACTGGGGTGAAAAGATTCAATTAGAAACATCTTCGTGATGGCAACTACATAGCAATAAAAGTTAGCAAAAGTTGGGCCCTCACTGGGCTTCCCAGGTGGCACTAGTATTAAAGAACCTGCCTGCCAACGCGGGAGACATGAGACCAGGGCTCCATCCCTGGGTTGTAAGACCCCCTGAGGAGGGACTGGCAACCCACTGCAGCATTCTTGCCTGGAGAATCCCATGGACAGAGGAGTCTTGTGGGCTACAGTCCATGGGGTCACAGAGTCAGACACGTACAGGCCCTTACTATGGGCCAAGGGTTACTCTAATGTTGACTTATATAAGTACTTCATTTAATCTTCACAACAACTCTGCAAAATCGATACTGTCATAGATATCCTAACCAAAGCTTAAAAAGATAACATAAATTTCCCAGTGTCGTATATAATTGAAAAAGGTAGTGGAGTGAAATTTTATAGAATTCTGACTTCAAAATCCACATACCCAATTGCTCTAAAATTCTTCCTCTGTCGTTGGTGCTCTGTACAGGGAAGACACACTGTCATGACCAGATTCACACAAAGGTATTTGACAATCTAAATGATAATGACATTGCTTAATGGTAAGGGCTTTGTCAGTATCTCTGAAACAATCTCAGCAAGATGATGAAGTTCCTAATAACTAACCAGAGGCGCTTCCCTGGCTGTTTGGGTTCTTAATGACTCTGTAATGGCAAAGTGGCCCTGGAGAGGTCTCTCAAACTAAGGAGTGTACTTCTAAGAGATGCTTCCCCCTTTAGAAGAGAGAAAGAAAAAAGACACTAAAGTTTGTGAGGTGCCGGCTCTAGGTCAAGTTCCTTGCCATTTGATTTGCATGGTTCTCTCAGGTAAATCTCACTATCAGCCATGAAGCTACTTGGGACTGTTCTGTTTCACTGAGAAGTTCACTTAAGCACAGAGAAGTGAAGTAACATGCCCAAGGTCATATGACAAACTCAATCTGAGAGTAAGAGTGAAACTGAAGTCTGTTGGTCACCAAGATCCATGCTCTTCCCGTATCACACTACCTTCTTGACATGTTTGTTTTTACATTGTTACCTCTTCTAACCATGTAGAAACTAATGCCCCCACACACCTCTCCTCCGCACACACCCTGTTTATAACACCCCCAGTCTGCATCCCCCATCATCTTTCACATCAGGTGGGTCCTACAATTATCCTGTGATTGTTCACCGTGATAGACTGATTCTTAGAAATGGATGAGCTGGAGATATCGAATTAGTACATGCTGATGGAGGTTCCGAATCACTGCCCTAACGCACTACCCCATCGATTCACCTACACTGATCTCTAGACAGTCCATGGGGTCGCTAAGAGTCGGACACGACTGAGCGACTTCACTTTCACTTTTCACTTTCATGCATTGGAGAAGGAAATGGCAACCCACTCCAGTGATCTTGCCTGGAGAATCCTGGGGATGGGGGAGCCTGGTGGGCTGCCGTCTATAGGGTCGCACAGAGTCGGACACGACTGAAGCGACTTAGCAGCAGCAGATCTCTAGACTAGATGTGCATTGAGAGAAACTGGGGACTCCTTATAATAAAACCCAGCTAAGCTTGCAGAGTGTACTCCACTGGGCATTTAAATTCTGAGGCAAGCATCAGGCTGCCCTGTGAACAGGTGCTTCAGCTGAGCCCTGGAGGAATTACAAGAAGACCCCGAATTCACCCAGAAGCCTGTAGGGGTCCCAGGTGGTAAATAGGAGTTTCTCCATCAGTGTCCAGGGCTCACACTCAGGCCTAGCTTCAAGCCTCACATCATCAGATTGAGAAAAGTATGGCTTGTAACTTGCATTGAGGTAGATGGAGTTTTGTATGCTGCTGTCATTCACTTATTTATTTTGTCGTTCATTCATTTCTCTTTTTTCAGTAGACTATTTGGTTGTGCCGTGGCATGAAGGCTCTAGTTCCCTGACCAGATACTGAACCCAGGCCCTCTGCACTGGCAGTACAGAGTCTTAACCACTGAACTGCTAAGGAAGTCCCTATTCATTCATTTCTTTAACAAGCATTGAGAGTCTATGTTAAGTGGCGAGCTGACAACAGTGAAACAGACACAAACCTGGGAAGGAGTTGAATACAGATGTGTCTGTTGAGATACAAAGCATCACCACCTTTTCATCTGTCCTCACTCACACGATGATAGTCTTGGGCATAGGATGACTGTTGTTTCTCCACTTCTTTGTATAATTAGAGTTCCTCGGTGTGTTATGCTTCCCAGATGGCGCAGTGGTAAAGAATCCACTTTTTGATGCAAGAAACACAAGAGACGTGGGTTCCATTCATGGATTGGGAAGATACCCTGGAGGAGGGCATGGCAACCCACTCCAGTATTCTTGCCTGGAAATCCCATGGACAGAGGAGCCTGGCGGTCTACAGTCTGTGAGGTCGCAATGAGTCAGACACAGCTGAGCACAGGCACACACAAAATTACAACACTCTGGGCAAAGAGGGATAACAATTCAGTACACGTGGTCCATCTGTTATCAGCCAACCTCCTTCATATACCTCACTGCAGGGTCCTTTATTAAGTAATCGAATCACGGGATATTGGATATTCACACCCCTATTAGGCAATGTGACGTGACAGAAAACAGACATATCTGGAAATGCATCTTGGGCCTGGCACATGTTAGTCAGCAATGAAGGACAATCTCTCAGCCACAGGGATTACTTCTTCTGTAAAAAAGGGGAGGGTGGCAAACTTTGCCCCTGAGGTCAGGTGGGAGGATTAATGCGATAAAGGAAATAAATGTTCATCCCCCACACCTCAAGCAATTATTTAGTTTCACATGAGTTCTTTTGCTACCCAGGAAAACATGTTTGGAAATATTTGACTTGAGGTATAAAAAAATCCTCCTGAACTGGGCCCGGTTTATCCTCCACCCTCACAAGGAGAGAGTGAATGATTATCCAGCTCTGTCCACCAGACTGGGAATCCTGGAGGGCTAGAGTCATAGTCAATTTATTCTTGTATCTTTAGCTCAGTTCTGGCCTGCCATGTTGTAGGCACTTCCTAAATGCTTGTTAAGTTAAAAGACGTCTCAATCTCAGAACCCCACTGCTATGTGCCAAGCACCTCAATGACTTTATCTTTATGATGGCATTTGAATTTCTTCACCATCAGATTAGATCTTATCTCCCGAGTCTCTTTCATTTCCAGAGCTGTTATCTTCTTAGAAAACAATAATTTAGAAAGACTTTGTATTAAGAATGTCATTTCAAACTGCTTGACTGTCTTGGGTTATAGCCATTTGATTATGCAGCCAAAAGTGATACTGTGAAAGCCTGCAGCTTTCTGGGAAAACTCTTACAGGTCATACTCGATTATAAAATCATGTTTGCCACAGTTGGAACAGAGCTTGTGTCAGCAGAGTTTCTCTAATGAGAAGGTGATTCGAACTGAAATGTCTACATTGTTTTGTTTACTTGAAGTCTAAGTGTGTGACCATTTCTTCAGGCTTCATTCAATCACATTAAAGCCTTACTGTAAAACATCTTATTCAAACACAGAATTTTTAAAATTTAGTGAATTCCAAGGACGGGGAAATGTACATTGCTCCATTATTCCTATTTTAGGGGTAAAAGAAAAATGAGGCTGAGATTAAAATGAGTATAGGTCAAAGAGAAGCCCAGGCGTCAACACAATATTATTTTGGATTTATGAGGGGGGAAGGTCTGTGCAAATTAGTGAAATCTGAATATGTATTACAAAAGTACAAGATTATTATTTCTAGTGACATAAAATTATGCAGAGAAAATCTTCCTTGATATGTTGTACTTAGCAAATTATTTGATAATAAGACAGAGGGACTTGGAATTAAATTGATTTTATACAACCTGATCCTATAAGTGAGAGCAGTCACTAAAATCCTAAGCTAAACTACTGAGTTTTCCCCCATTTCATAGAAATTAAAAATAAGGGAGAAATAGTTGATTAATCATGATAACAGATACCAAAATAATAGGAAGAAATTATTACGGTGGTCTTAGGCCAAGCACTAAGGATTGCATGACTCCAGTCTTGGTTCAGCTTTGCATCCTTGGTTGAAAGTCTCTGGAGGAGGTCCATGTACAAAGGTCCATGCCCCCTCTTGCAGGTGACACTACTCTTTATTACTTAAGATTTTGGTCCAGTAACTTAAGCTGGAACCATAAGGAGGATTTCTTTTCCCTAAGATATCTAGGATTAAAAGTACACAGAAAGAGAAATGTAAGACCTAGTCTTGCTACTTTTTAAGTCCAAAGAGGAGTTTTCCATCTTTCCTCTTAGTGGGAAAAGAAGCCATCCAAAATCAGAGACAGCAAGTGGAGCTAGGACAGCTGGCGAGAGGTAGTGTCTGTTGTGTGTGGGGCTGAAGTGGCCCAGGCCTGTTTCCTCCACCCTGCCATGCAGGGGAGAGAGAAACAGACAGACAGAGAGAAAGAGAACAAAAGCTAATAAGCCCTGGATATTCTCCCCACTCAGATGCAATGGAAAAACTAGAGAAGAGAATGAATTCCAACTAGGAACAAGGATCACTTAATTCTACTAAGTGACAATGTTTAAGGATTCAGGGTCATAAACAGTGTTGTAAAGCTTGATGTAACTAACCACTGCAGGTCTCCTTCCTCTTGGGATCCAGTAAGGGAAAGGCACATAGAATTCCTTCTGAAGGCCACTCCTAGAATCATTTTCATGTATTTTCTCACCAGGTATGTCAAAGGGTCCTACTATTAGATCCATTTTACAGATGATTAAACTGAGTTTCATTGAATTTGGGAAATTTGCTGAATTCATAGAATCAGTAAGCCATGGAGATTCTACCACAAGTCTGTCTGACTTCCAAACTTCTAAAACCAGATTTGGCAATAATTCCAGTGCCACCAATGATTCATTTCTTGACTTCCAGCAAAGCAGATGAGTAAAAAGCCCAAATGAAGTTAACTGGTTTCCTAGCCTGAGAATAAGTAATCCCTACTTCTTAGGGTTGCTGTAAAGATTAAATGATATAGATAAAAGATAAGTGATAGGTGGGTGTATAGGAAGAGTCTTAAAGGGGTGAAATAAATTCTTACTGATTAAAAAAGACTTGCTAGGATATTTTTTTCTTAATTGATAACTTTGAGGTACATGGCAGAAGGAACAAGTTCTTTTGCTGTCTATTGTCAGGAATCTAATGAGGAGTAAGACTGAGTAGTCCTTTTTGATTGACTATGACCACTCTGATAGTCTTATGTTCATGTATAATAGGTGCTTTTAAAGTGCTTTCAAGCACTTAGTTCCCTAAAGAAATAGAAAAATTCTTTCTCATTATCTTGTGCGCATGATTATTTTACCTGTCTGCTTCTTTTCTTTGCTAAGTACAAACATACTAATTCAAAGATGAATAATCCTATTTTCAAAATAAGTAAAGAATTAGTAAATTTTTCCTCCCTGTGTAAACACAAGTCCACTTAGATGCCTGATGAAGAACCTCGGATCACCTGAGTTTCTTGGAAGCCAGACCTCTAGTGAACTTTTCATCTAAAGTAAAACTCCTGGTGTATGAGACCCGTGGACAGTACCCTCTGAATGTGTGCTCATTCACTTCAGTTGTGTCTGACTCTGCGACCCAGTGGACCCAGTCCACCAAGCTCCTCTGTCCATGGGATTCTCCAAACAAGAAGTGCTGGAGTGGGTGCCATTCCCTTTTCCAGGGGGTCTTCCCGACCTAGGGATCGAACCAGCATCTTTTATGTCTCCTGCATTAGCAGGCGGGTTCCTTACCACTAGCTCCACCTGGGAAACACAGACAGTGCCTTCTACTTGGAACTTTTTCAGTAATACCTGGTGCCTTTTTGAAATTTCTAGCTTCTCTGTGTATAAATCACTTAAATTTGGAGAGATTTGTCAGAACCGCTCAAAAATACTGATGGCTTCATCAAGGATTGCCTAGATCTTTCATCCCAGGAGTCTCAACAAATATTCTATATGTTAAACTCGACACAATTCCTGCCCTTTTTATAGGCCTATGCTACACTTTTCCTCCACCCACCACATATAATTCCAACAAAGTACCTTGTAATTTCCGTTCCTCACTCTCCCTAAGCAAACTGAGAATATATCTTACTCCTAAGAAGTATTTGCTTTTAATCAAAATATTGTCTCCTTTGGCTCTTGCCATACTTCTTATTATCTCTTGAAAGGACATACTTTATCTTTACTTTTTTCTTATCTTCTACTCCAAAAGACACCTCTATTTTCACAGCTGAACTCTGAGAAAACACAGAAAAATTAACACATTTTATTTGGATCCAACTGATAGCAACGTCAACAGAATTCATCCTCAGGTGCTAATCTGCTCTTCTCTCCTTTTTTTAATCAGCATCATCATTCATCTATGTCACCCAAGGTGGGAGAACTGCCTCTGAGAGCACATCGGTCTGCAGCCTTGATAAGAGAACTTTATAACTTGCAATCCTGATTCCCATATTTTACTCATGATTTTGATACTCTTAGTTATTATTTCCAGTAACCTTCCACTCAAAGGCTTCAGGTTAATGTGTATGGTAAATTTCTCTGCCAATGGCTCTAACAATTGACTGGCATGGCTAGAGCAGTCTCTGTCAAACAGTATTAGGCTCTTGGTTGATGATGCAATTTTAAGTACAGACTAATTCAAAGGGACCTAAACTATTTGAGGGAAGGTGCTCAAGCAAATTACATTTCTACAATGTTAATTTTAAGAATCAGAATTAAGCTCATTTTAAACACTGTAGTTCATAACCTTATTTTCGTAGCATTTTAGAGGGATGAATCTGAATTTGTTTTACTGAGATAACTGGAATGTCCTTCTGTGTAAAACATTGAACTATAACTAATGCTGGACTGGAAGACTCAGTTGTATCAGTAATTACCTGTGACCTTAATTAATTAAATTAACTTCTTTGGGTCTTAGTTTTCAGAGGATGGTTCAAATTCTTTGATAATAGAATATCAGCAAGTACTGTTGAATGAGTGCAATGGAATGTAAAATCCTCTGTGCAGCCAAAATTTTTATTTGACAACAGTACAAATAAAATTGTCTGTTCTCTCTATTTCTATTCTCATTCTTTTAGTTCAGATCACTATCATCACCCTCCAAGATTATGTCAACTTGCCTGTTTTCCTACTTCTGATCTTACTCCTCTGTTTGTATCTTTTCCACAGCACAGTAAGAGTGATTTTTCTGAAACACACATTTGATTGTCACTTTCAAGAGTAAAGTTTTTGCCATAGAGTGAATTTCTCTCCCCCTCCCCATCCCCACCCTCTTCTGTATGTTGAAGTCCTAAACCCAGTGTGATATTATTTTGGAGCTGGGGCCTCCAGGAGGTGAATAGGGCAGGAGGATGGAACCTTCACGAATGGGGTTAGTGCCCTTATCAAAGGGACCCAGGGAGCTCCTCCACCTCTTCTGCCATGTGAGGTCACACAAGGAAGAGAGTCATCTATGAAACAGAAATTGGGCCCTCCCCAAACACAAAGTCTGCTCCAGCCTCTAGAACTGTGAGAAATAGATGTTTGGTGTTTAAGTCATTCAGTCTATGGCTTTCTTTCTCTGTTTCCCTTACTAAAAATGGCAGGCACTTTGCTATTGCTTAGAATTAGCTCTAGGGACTTCTCTGGCAGTCCAGTGATTAAGAATCCACATACCAATGCAGGGGACACAGTTCAATCCTTGGTCAAGAAACCACATGCCTCTGGATAACTAAGCTCCTACACCACAACCACTGAACCTGTACTCCCCAGAGCCCATGCCACAGCTCAGGACCCACCCTGAGCACAACGAGGATCATGTGAAATTTTCAGATGTTCTTTCACCTCTTTCATATGACATTCTTTCTCTATAAAATACTAGTCTCTCTTCCCTGACAAATTGACTCTTCCTACTCATCCTAGGTCATACTTTGCAATTTGTTTTCTCTAATAAGCCATTGCTGATGTTCTGAATTTGGTGTTCTTATGGCCCTCTCTTCCTCACCTATCTTAGCAGGCTTTACATTGGAGGGTAATAGCCCATTTCTTTATCTGTACCAATCCCTAGACAGTAAATTGTACCAAAGGATAGGAACTACATTTGTCTTGACCACTGTGGAATCACCAGTTCCTAGCCGAGTGCCTGCATATTATATATATTTGTGAAACATATTAATATGTGCAGTAGATGAGAGGATGTTGCTAAGTTCTTTTTTAAAAAAATGATTAATCAATTTTTGGCTATGCTGGGTCTTCGTGGGTACACGGGCTTTCCTCTTGTTGCAGTGACTGGGGGCTGCTCTTCGCTCCAGAGTGCAGGCTCTAGAGGGCACACGCCTCAGTAGTCAAGGCCTGTGGGGGCTCCTGGGCTCTGGAGCACAGGCTCAATAGTTGTGGTGAAGGGGCTGTGCTGCTCTGGGGCATGTGGGATCTTCCTAGACTAGGGACTGAACCCATGTCTCCTGCATTTGCAGGCAGATTCTTTACCACTGAGCCACCAGGCAAGCCCACTAAGCTCTTTCATTCTTTATCTATAGAACGTGAAGGTGAATGTGCTACTTTGCACTGTTTTCAATTTTATACCCTATCTCATGTAAAATGCATTTTATACATACAGAGAAAATAGGAAACAAAAAAAGAAGAGAGAAATATGTAAGCATTAAGAGATGGTAATAAACGAATGATTTCTTTTTTCACTAATTACCATACAGGCACAGTAAGCTAAAAATGGTACATCCTTGAATTGTATTAATAGGCTCTCTGGAGGGCCAAATAAAGTCTTATGTGCTTCTTGGGAAAAAATAGCTACTTTCTAATAATGAACTAGCTGTGAGACATCAGCATCTGTGGAGAAAGAGATTTAGAAAAAAAATAAAGCTGAGATTAAACCAAAACATAATTTTATTTTGTTTAATATGTTCAGAGAAGAAACTAAAAAACATAGTTTCAGACGACATATGCAGATTGTTTAGTAGGTTTGTGACATTGTACAGAAATCCATGTGAGGATTGGCATGGGGCAATACTTAAATTATCTTTCAGGAGCTTGAACTGTATTTTTTTTTTTTTGTCTATCAGTATTTTTGAAATGGTTGGTTCTTTGGTTTAATACTTTGAAATTAGAGCCAAAGGGATTGGCTGATTAATTGGATGTGGGTGTCAGAGGAAAAAAAAAATCAGTCAAAGATGCCTATAAGTTCTGGCCTGAGCAAATGGACAGATGGCATTTCTAACCAAAGGGAGAAAAAAGGCTGAAGATAAAACAGATTTGGGGGAGACGATCAGAAATTCAGCTGCAGTTATGCTAAGATACATGCAAATGAAGATGTTGAGTAGGCAGGGGATAGATGGGTCTGGATTTTGGGAAAGAAATCTGTGCCTTGATTACAGTCTTGTACATGTTTGAGACTCATAGGCATACAAATGATACATTCAGCTCTAGGTAAGATCACCCAAGGAAGTGAGGGTAGATTGAGAAGGGGAGAAGAATAAGGTTGGAGTTGGGAACGTTCTGATGTTAAAGGTAGGAGAGGAGAAAACAGCCAAGGAGAATGAGATGGGAGGACCAGTGAGGGAGTAGGAACACCAGGAGAGAGTGGTGTCCAGGAATTCAAGTGAAGAAAGTGCATTGAGGAGCAGCAAGTGATGTTCTGTGCAAATATGTGTATTGTTGGTAGAGCCACGAGATGGAGGCTGAGAATTGACCCTTAGATTAGCAGTGTGGAGTCACTGGTGAGTTTGGGAGGAATGAAGGAAGACAGAACAAGACTCTGAGTAGAGTGGGTTGAAGAGAGACTGGGAAAAAGGGAATTTTAGATGGGAAGTGTAGACCACTTTCTGTAATCCTTGTAGCACATATTTAAAAACATTTTTGACCCAATTCTGAACGACATTTTTCTGAGCTTTTACATGTTAAATGTTCCATGGAACTAGAGTCATTCTTTTTTCAACGAAAACAATTCATTGTAACAAAAATACAATGTACGTGAACAGCAGTGAGGAAGCATATGGGTTTTAATGATTGCTAAGAATACTACAACCCACCTACAAGCTTGCTGGTTAGAAGAATTTTATTTTAAATGGCATTTGTCATGAACATATTGGCAGAAATATATCAAGTGTCTTCATGAAGATTGTGGGTCTCTTGGTTTTCCTAGTCTATTTCCCCTGAAATCTGGTATTTAACTGCTTTGTTCTGTGTCATTTCAGCTATTTTAATGTCTTTCACATTAAATAAAAGGCTCCTCTTATGCTTATTGATTGGTCTTAGAGAGGACCTTATGGACTAGTATAAGAATGGAAAAATGCCCTGAGTTTCATTAGCTATTGTGGCAGTTCTGAAATAGGCACACTTTTCTTGGCCAGTTCTTGTGCCATGGTCACAAAGTTAAGAGATTCTATTTGACCCAGGGCTGGGATTTCATCCTTAGACTAGTGTTATAAGTATCAATCTCTTATAGCTCTAAGAAGCTGCCCATAGTGAATGGTCTGGTATTAGTCTTCAATTTGCCATTTCTACTGTGTAGGGTCCTTGGAAGTAAATTAAACACACGAGTGCCTCTGTGAGTATCGCCCCCAAGTGTATCTAGTCCATTTAGTGGACTATCCTGTGGGTTCACTTCCATTCCACACTAGAATGGCAGCTTGATCTACTCATGCCCAAGCAAAGGATCTCAGCAAGGATATAGAAATAAGTTCTTTTCCTTCCCTCAGATACACTTACTCTAATTAAAGGCCAGAGCAGTTAAGATACCTCTGTTGAGAACTTTATTACAGTAACTGACTCATCTTTGTATGTAGGTCTTTTTGTCATCAAGTTCATAAGCAAAAGAGCCCAGGGATGCATATGTAAGTTGGAACATATTATGTTAAAAACTGTGATTGTGTTTGTATGCGAAAATGCTATGGGGCCATAAAGGAATGTAACAAAATACTGTCAGACATTTGAACTAGATATTAAAGCAAGACTAGTAGTTGACCAGATGGACAAGAGTCACAGCACATGTGGCGATGGGACGATCAGCAAGCACGAACAGAGGCTTGGAGGTGGCACCGAACATATGTGCTGGGATAGTGGGTGTGTGGGATGAACGTGTACAGCAGTGAGGCTTATCATCTTATCAATGGATTAGTACTGAACCGAGACACGTGAGACTTGTCACTTCATGAAAGGTTTTCTCTTAACTATTTTGGTCATTTATTTAATAAGAGGCTAATCAACTCTGAGCATCAGTTAGTAGAGAAGATAGAATTCATCAGTTCTATGGGTCAGGCAGAATGAGAGGACATCGTACCTGAGGACTGGGAGGAGACATCCTCCTTGGCATATTCTCTAAAGTTGGCAGCTGGCTTCTGGGGCTCTGTCTTGACATTATGCTTTCATCTCCCAGAGTTTCTCCATGCCTCTGTGACCATGACTACAAGTTTAACACTTAAATAGGAAGAGTGACAGATGACCTCTTTTTAATGTCCTTTGAAGCCAAATCCAGCCTCTGTACTCCAACATTGAATTAAATCTCGGAGACAGAGTTTTGGGTGAAGCAGAAAAGAACAGCTTTGTTCCATTGCCTGGCAAAGGGGGCCAGAGCAAGCTAATAACCTCCAAACTAGGGGTCCTAACCTGCATGGGTAATGAAGAGTCTTATAGTAATGGCTCAGTGAGGGTGTGATCAGCTCGTGGACACTCTTCTGATGGTTGGTGGTGAGGTAAGTGGGAGTCAGCGACATCAACCTTTTGTTTTCAAGGGATTTTGGGTCTGCAGGCTTCTGAGCAGCGTACAGGTAATTTCTCCTCCCTGGTAGGGGTTTCAGCATCTGCAAAACAACTCAAAACCTTTGCTGTGTGTATCCCTTGGTGGGAAAGCAGGACCTTGCCACGAGGCTGCACCAGTGTTTCTTGATTATTCTCCCCTGGTTTCTGTATCCGCTCCTTTCCCTGATTAGCAACTCTTTGAACTTGCCTGTTGGAACTTAGAGAAGTTTGTGGAAGCTGAATGAAGGCTATTTCTTGTAACCAAGAAAGGTTTTTGTACCCAGGAGCCCCACATGGTCCTACTCAGTATACCTTTGTTCAGTTCCAGCGAGAGAGGCTCCTGATATCATGGCGTGACTTCTCATAGGCTGTCTACCTTTAGCTCTGCATGGGTAGAGTCCCTCATGGCAGAATCTACTTTTTCTCTGATGATCTCTGTCATTCCAATCACAGAGCACATCTCTCCTTGTTCATCAGAGAGCAAGTGGGGATAGAGTTCCAAGGCTGTGACATTTTTCATTCAACTTCCTGCTTATTTCCTAGGACAGAACTGAGGAAACTTCAGTCCTACCTTCTGAAGTAAATTTTTATCTCTTATTCTAAGTCACATCTTCTTTTACTAAAACTTTGTATTTTGAGTTATCATTAAAATGTATTTTAGAAGCATCTGACAAAAATGAGTAATAAATAAGAGAAGATCTCTCCTTTGCCTTTATATCTTATTTAAAAAAAATATTTATTAGCTTTCTGGAGAATGAGTCAGTCAACGTGACTAACTTGGAATGTAGCTTTTATCTCCAGCTTAAAATTCATAATATAATTAGGTCATGGTTTCCTATGTTGATACTTGCTCCACGATAATTCCGAGAGCTGATAGTTTAATTGAATTTTCATGTGTCTGAAACAGATGCTATAAGCCAACTCCCCCATCAAAGTGGAAATGTTAGTCATGCAAATTTAGAGGAGAGTGTTCCCTCATTGTTCATTGCTACATTTCAGGGCTATAGCTGATTTAACAATTGACTCATTTAACCACAAACATTGACATTAACCATAAGAGTTCTGTGTTTAGTTATAAGTGGCTACCAAAAGACATTTTAAAAAATGATTTAAGCCAATAGTGTGATATAAACTCTTTTTAAAATTGCTTTCCCTAAGCAAAGGCTACGGAATAAAATGACTATGCTTTTCATGATTCTAGGTTATTTAAAAAAGAATTTCAGTGTGTCAAAAATTATTTTGCTTTTCCTCTTGATTAATGTCAGAGCATACTGTGTGCATTTTTGGTTTAATGACTGAAATTGGGGGAAACAGACGCATGCATCAAGAGAATCTGAAATAACCTTACCATGAGTTCTATTATATCATATGAAACATCTAGAATTTAGAGTACTTACAAACAAACTTATAAATAATGGAAGAGACTTAATCACGTTGACCTTGCTCCATCATAAATAACAAGGCTGCTTTAAACTCACTCTAATTGCCCCCTCATTATACAGAAACTTTTCTAATCCTTTCCAGCCCTGGGAAGCTGTGTAAAAAGCTATAGCACTCCTTTGGGTGGATGGATTTCTTTTTGAGAAATTATTCTTTGCTTATACCTTTTTCTTTGCACTCTCTCCTGTTCTTTGGGCGTCATCTGCCACTGTGATCTCTAGCTTAGTGATACAAGTGATTCTCCAAGTGTTTGTCATGGGAGCTCTGAAGTCTTGGGAGTGCCTATCCATGCAGAGACTTAGACAACACTTGCTGCCTTTCAACAGTGGTGCACAGAAGTGCAAAATTTCAGTGTTGAAATTACCACTGCTGTGTAGAAAATTATGTGAATAATCCACGCGCTACCCCCTACCCTTGCAAATGTTGTTAATGCTTTTTGAGAAACAGGACATATAAGCAACGTGAGAATAATGTCTGCTTTTTAAAAAACAAAACATGTGTTTGGGAGACAGAATATTAAAGGGGCATAGTAAAATTCTATTACATCATTTATATAACAATAAGAATAAACATGAAGAAATTATTTTTAAAAAAATAAAAAAAATATCTGGGTGGAATACTGATACTCCTTGCATCTCCAGTCAAACACTTGGAAGGTATGACCAGAATATGCCAGACCATTTTTTTTTTCTTAAAATTATAGATAATATCATAATGCTGCTAAGTCGCTTCAGTCATGTCTGACTCTGTGCGACCCCATAGACGGCAGCCCACCAGGCTCCGCTGTCCCTGGGATTCTCCAGGCAAGAATACTGGAGTGGGTTGCCATTTCCTTCTCCAGTGCATGAAAGGGAAAAGTGAAAGTGAAGTCGCTCAGTCGTGTCCAACTCTTAGCGACCCCATTGACTGCAGCCTACCAGACTCCTTCATCCATGGGATTTCCCAGGCAAGAGTACTGGAGTGGGGTGCCATTGCCTTCTCCTAATATCATAATAGGGAAAAACAAATCTGAATCCATATTAGATCTGTTTCTTTTACTTTAACTTTTGTAATCTATGGCTTTTGCTTTGAGTTAAGAATGTTGCTTGTAACCTGAAAACATACAAGATAGCTCATTCTCAAGGCTCTAATCTTTAAGGGTATAACACTTTTCCATTCAATAGAGATAAAAGTTGCAGAATAGAGACTAATATTTCTCTTATTGAAGGTTTGTAGGAACATCATGATCTGACTCCCATGGACAGCTGAAAGAACCAAGGATTCTGACAACAGGGAGTTCGCAGCAACCAACCACATCCCTCCGTCACCTTGCCTTTAAAACACTTTGGCACTCCTTTAGGGAGTGCGGGATTTGGAAGGATATCTCCTTGCATGGTCTAGCAATAAACCTTTCTCTGCTCCAAACTGTGACGTCTCAGTGTATTGTCTGGCCTCACTGTACATCAGGCACACAAAGCTGAATTTGGTAACAACATGAGGGCAACTGGACTTCCCTGGTGACTCAGATGCTAAAGAATCTGCCTGCAATGCAGGAGACCCAGGTTCGATCGATCCCTGAGTCTGGAAGATGCCCTAGAGAAAAGAATGGCTACCCAGTCTCGTAGTCTCGATCGATCCCTGAGTCTGGAAGATCCCCTGGAGAAAAGAATGGCTACCCAGTCTCGTATTCTTGCCTGGAGAATCCCATGGACAGAGAATCCTGGTGGGCTACAGTCTATGGGCCACTAACACTTACGTTGTTACTTATGAAGACAACTGTGCTAAGTCACTTCAGTCATATCTGACTCTGTACTCCAGGCAAGAATAGTGGTGTGGGTTGCCATTTCCTACACATACATAAACATACAAACATACATATACATATGTATGTTTATGTACATGTATGTAACAAACCATGGACATTAAAAAAAAGGCAACATACATTAAAATATTAATGAAGACTATTTTTTGGAGCAATGTGAAACAATAGAAAATTTAATATTTTTCTACTTTGTTTTCTCAATATACTATGTCACATTAGAATTACACATAACTTTAAAAACCCAGGATATAAACCACAGCAATATGTTTGGACTGAGCTGTACTCTGTACATATTAAGTTCAACAAGATGGACATCGAAAGTCTAGTGCTATATGCTCTGATACCCACACCCTCTGGAGGAGGGGTCACTCAGAACTAATTACCAAACTCCCCTTTGCTGCATGTAACACAGCACAGGGGTGAACATAAAGAAAGAAATAGTACAAATAACATAAAGGATTGGTTCTTCTGGTCTTCAGTCAGTTCAGTTCAGTTGCTCAGTCATGTCCAATTCTTTGCGACACCATTGACTGTAGTATGCCAGGCTTCCCAGTCCATCACAAACTCATGGAACTTCCCCAAACTCATGTCCATCGAGTGGGTGATGCCATCCAACCATCTCATCCTCTGTTGACCCCTTTTCCTCCCGCCTTCAATCTTTCCCAGAATCAGGGTCTTTCCCAGTGAGTCAGTTCTTAACATCAAGTAGCCAAAGTATTGGAGTTTCAATTACAGCATCAGTCCTTCCACTGAATATTCAGGACTGATTTCCTTTAGGATGGACTGGTTGGATCTCCTTGCAGTCCAAGGGACTCGCAAGAGTCTTCTCCAACACTGCAGTT
This sequence comes from Giraffa tippelskirchi, assembly GCF_054371585.1. Lineage (NCBI taxonomy): Eukaryota > Metazoa > Chordata > Mammalia > Artiodactyla > Giraffidae > Giraffa > Giraffa tippelskirchi. Next base: position 44,294,818 of record NC_137284.1, on the reverse strand, counting down.
CAAAAGCATCAATTCTTCGATGCTCAGCTTTGTTTCTAGGATGTGTTTCTAACTCTCACATCCATACATGACCACTGGAAAAATTATAGCTTTGACCAGACAGACCTTTGTTGGCAAAGTAATGTCTCTGCTTTTTAATATGCTGTCTAGGTTGGTCATAGCTTTGCTTCCAAGGAGGAAATGTCTTTTAATTTCATGGTTGTGATCACCACCTACAGTGATTTTGGAGCCCCCCAAAATAAAGTCAGCTACTGTTTCCACTGTTTCCCCATCTATTTGCCATGAAGTGATGGGACTGGATGCCATGATCTTAGTTTTCTGAATGTTGAGTTTTAAGCCAACTTTTTCACTCTCTTCTTTCACTTTCATTAAGAGGCTCTTTAGTTCTTTGCTTTCTGCCATAAAGGTGGTGTCAGCTGCATAACTGAGGTTATTGATATTTCTTCTTATATCTGGTCTTAGCAGTTAGTATTGGGTCTTAGTGGTTAGTATTTGGTTAGTTCTGGTCTTAGCAGTTAGTACTTTTTGTCTATGTGACTTGGGCATGAATAAATAATAGATGCAGATATACTGTTTGGGCTCTCTGTGACTCTGTTGTGAGCATGCTATTCTTATCAGTGGGATAAATTGATAAGTGCCTGGAACACAGGTTGTAGAATGAACCGTGTGAGCTAGATCCACATTAGTTTTCCCTATTATTCCTGCCAGCTTGTAAGGCTTGTTCTGTAAGTTTCCCTGGGCATGCTACTAGCCACTGAACACATATTTCCGGTTAACAGCAAAATTCATCAATAAGCAAATGGAAAACAAATCAGTGTAGCAATAAAGTTGAAAAATAATCACAGCTTCTTAGAAGAAACCCACAAGGTGACTTCGCAGTAAGAGTGATGGCAAAATTGCTGGGATGTGACTCGAATTTACACTGCAAAAGACTGTCATGGGGCCATGGTACCAAGTGGCAAATGATGCTGACATGATGGCTGTGAAAAACCATATCTGTGCTTTCCAGTTACAGACAGAATGCCAAGAGCTTTCGACAAGGATATAGAACCTGAGTACTTTGTCATGTGCTATTTCAGAGTAGAAGTGTTCTTGTCCACCATGGACGCACACTGTACAAAGAGAGCAGGCATCATCTTAATGGCAAGTGGCTTCTGAAGCATTTGATGATGACGAAAAATATAGCTACATTTTTGCATGTTTCCTAAGCATTGTGCTAAGGATTTTAATATGCCTTGTTTACTGACCTCAAATTCACGTGAGCTCTTCAATGTTTATCTCATTATTTCCAGACTGACTTTCTGCCCTAGACACATACTTTATTCCTATTATCTGGTTGATAGGTCTGACCTTCTGGATCTCCTTCTCAGTTATTTCTCATATGATTTCCCTGTCCTGTGCTTAATACTTCCGAGGTATGTATAATAATTCTGATAGGAAAGACTTATCAGATGCTTACTACATGCCAGTGGGAACTATTATCTCTCTACTATTCTCTCTCTTTATTCTCTCTATCATCAATACACTTCAGTCAAAAACCTAATGAACCCAAAAAATTGACCAAGTGGAGTTTACTGAAGTTATCTAGAGGGAGAACACAGGAGAACAGGAGAAGGAAACAGTGGGGCATCTCAATAATAGGATGTTAGAAAGTATTTATAAAGGATTTAGGGTCTAATTGCTCAAAATTCTCCAAGGCAGGCTTCAACAGTACATGAACTGTGAACTTCCAGATGTTCAAGCTGGATTTATGAAAAGCAGAGGAATCAGAGATCAAATTGCAAACATCTGTACGATCATCAAAAGAGTGAGAGAGTTCCAGAAAAACATCTGCTTTATTGACTACATCAAAGCATTTGACTGTGTAGATCACAACAAACTGTGGAAAATTCTGAAAGAGATGGGAATATCAGGCTACCTGATGTGACTCCTGAAAAACCTGTATGCAGGTCAAGAAGCAACAGTTAGAACCAGACATGGAACAAAAGACTGGTTCCAAATCAGAAAAGGAGTAGGTCAAGGCTGTATATTGTCACCATGCTTATTTAACTTATATGCAGAGTGCATCATGTGAAATGCCTGGCTGGAAGAAGGACAAGCTGGAATCAAGATTGCTGGGAGAAATATCAATAACCTCAGATATGCAGATGACACCACCCTTATAGCAGAAAGTGAAGAGGAACTAAAGAACCTCTTGATGAAAGTGAAAGGAGAGAGTGAAAAAGTTGGCTTAAAACTCAACATTTAGAAAACTAAGGTCATGGCATCCGGTCCCATCACTTCATGGGAAATAGATGGGGAAACAGTGGAAACAGTGGCTGACTTTATTTGGGGGGCTCCAAATCACTGCAGATGGTGACTGCAGCCATGAAATTAAAAGACATTTCCTCCTTGGAAGAAAAGCTATGACCAACCTAGACAACATATTAAAAAGCAGAGATGTTACTTTGCCAACAAAAGTCCATCTAGTCAAAGCTATGGTTTTTCCAGTAGTCATGTATGGATGTGAGAGTTGGACTAGAAACAAAGCTGAGCATTGGAGAATTGATGCTTTTGAACTGTGGTGTTGGAGAAGACTCTTGCGAGTCCCTTGGACTACAAGGAGATCCAACCAGTCCATCCTAAAGGAAATCAGTCCTGAATATTCATTGGAAGGACTGATGCTGAAGCTGAAACTCCAATACTTTGGCCTCCTGCTGCAAAGAATTGACTCACTGGAAAAGACTCTGATGCTGGGAAAGATTGAAGGCAGGAGGACAAGGGGACGACAGAGGATGAGATGGTTGGATGATATCACCGACTCAGTGGACATGAGTTGGGGCAAGCTCCAGGAATCAGTAAAGTACAGGAAGCCTGGCATCCATGAGGTCACAAAGAGTGGGATGCGACTGAGAGACTGAACTGACTGAAGTGAAGATCTAATTGACGGATTTAGGGGGAAGATCTAAAGAAGCGGGAATTTTTCCTAAATTGGACGCTGTCAAAAAACAAGGTCATACTTATGATGGAGTATGGAAGATTTAATTATCTTTAAATCTTATGCAGAGTGGGGAGATTAGAGGCAGAATCAAGTTGTGGTAAAGAAGTAGCAGTTAGTCATTTTAGTCAAGAGGGTGTGGTGTGTAGCCCTTTTCTAGGCAGCTCAGTGACCTTGATTTTGTCTGTTCTTCCCAGGAGGAACTAGTGGTAAAGAACCCATTTGCCAAAGCAGGCAGCAGGAGACTTGAGGCGTGGGTTCGATCCCTAGGCCAGGAAGATTCCCTGGAGGAGGAAGTGGCAACCCACTCCGTTATTCTTGCTGGGGGAATCTTTTGGACAGAGAAGACTAGTGGACAACAGTCCATAGGGTCGCAAAGAGTCGGGCATGACTGAAGTGAAAAAACACAGACAAAATTATATAGTGGCTTTTTTTTCTCTTACTCTCTCATGGTCTCAAAGTAACTTTGGCTGGGGTTGGTATTCCGTGAGAATTTTTAGTGCCCACCTGGAGAATAACATGGACTGGTTGTGAGTGCCTGGCCAGATTCGACATGTTAAGGACAGTTCTTTTTTATTATCTATCAATCAATCAATCAATCTGTCATCTATCTATATCTTTCAGTCATCTATCTATGCTCATTTAATAATCACAACAACTCTCTGGGATAGGTATTATAGTTATTTACATTTTATATATGATGAAATCAAGGAGCAGAGAGAAGTAGTGTGCTCAAAGTCTTCTGCTAATATATAAAGACCTGGGATTCAGTCTCAGGCAGTCTGATACCATAGTCCATGTGAGTCATCACTCTCCTGTACTGGTTGACAATGAAGTCATCTGTTAGGTAGTCCATCGTTTCATCACAGGTAGCCTGGACCTTTCTATAATGAACTTCCACATTGCTGTTTAAGTGTAGGAGTGACAGAATATTAAACTAGTTGGGAGGAAAGCAAGTTCCTGATATGGCAGCCTGATGGGAAGAGATTTTTTTGTGAAGAAGAGATTTAAGAGAATCTAACTTTCATCTTGAGGTGTGTGCATGTGTGTATGTGTGTTCAGTCATGTCTGACTCTTTGAGATCTCATGGACTGTAGTCTGCCAGGCGTCTCTGTCTATGGCAAGACAGGCAAGACAGGCAAGAATACTGGAGAGGGTAGTCATTTCCTTCTCCAGAGGATCTTCTCGACCCAGGGATCGAACTTGAGTCCCTTGGGTGTCCTTCATTGGCAGGTGGATTCTTTACCACTCTGCCACCTGAGGACAGCCATCTAATTCACCAGGGTTAGCTCTGAATAGGCTGAGCAATTGAGAGCATGTCAGCAAGAGAGAGCTGGGGATGGAGCTGCACCAGCCTGTGCCTCCTTGCCTCCTGGGAGGAGAGGAGTGTCTGAGGACAGGGTGAAAGGTACACTCATCTAGGCAGGAGGAAAAGCAAGAAAAAGTAAAAACAGACTGAAGAGGTGGAGTGGGGAGAAGGGTAGGGAGCATGAATGGGAAGGAGGAGAAGCAGGCTCTGGTCTTTGCCTTACGTCCCTTGGGTTTAAGAGTGGGACAGTCCCCAGGGAGCAGAAGCAGGGGAAGAAGAGGTGACTAGAGCATGACCCATGGAGATGTTTGTCCATTAGAGGCTGATTGCTATGTTACTCTAGAAGATTCTTTCCCTGGAAACCTGGGTCTGTCCAAATCATTAGGACAGAGAGAGGAGATAAAACAGGTAAAGAAATAAAGAGAAGGCCCAGATTCTGCTGGAAGCTAACAGCAGGAAAGACAAAAATAACACGTTCACGGCACCGGTCCTGAGCCTTAATCTAAAAATTCAAAAAGAGTAGGAACACTTAACCTCAGAACTTTCAGCTTATCAGATCAGACACATGGAAATTCAGAACAAAACAAACAACAAACTAAAATGCTATTTAAATAGAAGTAAGTGGCATACCTCACAGTTGTTCAGTCCAGTCGTCCAGACATCTCAGACTCTTTGTGACCCCATGGACAGCAGCACACCAGGTTTCCCTGTCCATCACCATTTCCCATAGCTTTCTCAGACTCATGTCCATTGAGTCAGTGATGCCATCCAATCATCTCATCCTCTGTCAACCTCTTCTCCTCCTGCCTTCAATCTTTCCCAACATCAAGGTCTTTTCCAATAAGTTGGATCTTCGCATTTGGTGGCCAAAGTATTGGAGCTTCAGTTTCAGCATCGGTCCTTCCAATGGATATTTAGGGTTGATTTCCTTTAGGATGGACTGGTTGGATCTCCTTGCTGTCCAAGGAACTCTCAAGAGTCTTCTCCAGCATCATAGTTCAAAAGCATCAATTGTGAGATGCTCAGCCTTCTTTATGGTCCAATTCTCACATGCATGCATGACTAGTGGAAAAACCATAGCTTTGACTAGATAGACCTTTGTTGGAAAAATAATGTTTCTGCTTTTTAATATACTGTCTACCTTTATTATAGTTTTTCTTCTAAGAAGCAAGCATCTCTTAATTTCATGGCTGCAGTCACCATGAGATGACTTTGGAACCCAAGAAAATAAAATACTGTTTCCATTGTTTCCCCATCTATTTGCCATGAAGGGATGGGACTGGATGCCATGATCTTGGTTTTTTGAATGTTGAATTTTAAGCCAGCTTTTTCACTCTCCTCTTTCACCTTCATCAAGAGACGTTTTAGTTCCTCTTCACTTTTTGCCATAAGGGTGGTGTCATATGCATATCTGTGATTATTGATATTCCTCCCAACAAGTACACATATATAATTTGAGGTTCAATTTTTTTACTTTCCTTTTTTTTTCTTTCCAACATTCATCACATGTTTATTCAGCATTTGCTGTGTCTCAGGCACAATGCCAGACTTGGGGACACAATGATTAATGAGTGAGTCAGGATCTCTGCTGGGCACAAAGTAAGCCCCAGACACTAGGTCATAGCACTGCTTCAAAGACAAGAGGCCTCCAAGTCTTAAATGTATTCTGATTCATTTCTCTCATTCATACTCTCACAGATTCTGAAAGTATCTGTGAATTTGACTTTTAAAGTGTTAGATTTATACCAATCGGGCTGCCATGTGGGAATCAGCTTACCTAGTTGGAAGAAACATAATTTGAATTTTTGAATGGCTGTACTTCCAACCTGGGTCATTTATGCTTCTTGCTTCTTCAGGAAGCAGACAAAAGCCGGGCTCTCCATGACTTATCCAGAATTCCTATGTGATCAGGTGGGTTGAATTTGCAAGTCTCATCTTTCTCCGCCTTTGCTTTCTGCCTTTTTTTTTTTTTTTTTTTTACAACTTAGGAGCTGAAATCTTAGTTGGATCAGTGGTTCCTCAGGTGCCTAGTGGAGTGCAGTTGCTCAATAAATGAAAATAGGATATTGTCAAGGTAAAGAGACCTCTGAACTCAGGTGAATGGCACTTCCTAAGTACTGCGTTCACTCCCCTCTTCCTTTTTAACTCTCCCCAAGGGAGGACGGGTTAGTTGACAGGTCCCAACCTTTCCCACCTGAATTGAGTCTTCTAAATACCCACATAAAGTCATTCCTCCAAGACTCCAGAAATAGTCAATAGGTCCAGTCACAAAAGAGTATTCAGGGATTTTGTTTCTCAATAGAAAGAAAGTAGGGGAGAGAATCTCTCTGATACTATCTCTCTTTTAGCTTTAATTTCTCATTACAGAGATATTTCAAAAAGTCTAAAGAAAGCTTTCAATAGCCAGACATCTTGTGAATACAGGTTATTGTGTTGCTAAACTGTGTCATAAAACAGGAGGTCTGAGTGAGTCTGTCCTGTTGATCCACTTTAGATACCTTTCCATTGTCTGTAAAAAGCCTTTCATCACAGACCTTTTACTTTCTTATTCTCAGTGGTTGCAGATTCCCTGGTGGCTCAGATGTTAAAGAGTCTGCCTGCAATTTGGGAGACCGGGGTTCAACTCCTGGGTCAGGAAGACCCCCTGGAGAAGGAAATGGCAACCCACTCCAGTACTCTAGCCTGGAAAATCCCATGGATGGAGGAGCCTGGCAGGCTATGGTTCATGGGGTCCCAAAAAGTCAGATGTGACTGAGCTACTTCACTTTCTTTCTTTCTCGGTGGTTACAGAGCAGTTAGGCTTTTAGTGTAGCTCATTAGCTGATGAAAGTGAGGCATCTGGTTCAGTTTTAATTTTTTGTCTTTTCTAACAGGAAAATCCTCACGGATACCACCTCCTGGAGTTGGACTATGAGATTTCTGAGAAAAAAACCCTCACCTTCAGCAAACCAAAACCAAAACCCCCTGACAAAAATAAATAAGTAAATAACCAAACAAATAAAAACAAAACCCCAAAAATAAAAAATGGAGGGACAAGAACAAAAACAAACCCCAATGAAAAAATTAAAACCCCTACAGAGGGTGATTTTCATCCTCTATCTCAGACAATAGTCTTCATGAAACCTTATGCAATCTATATCATAAATTTACTTCTGCTTTAAAATAGGGGGATAAGGACATATTCTTATAATGTCTGAGATTGCAACTGAAAAGTGTCTGGGCAGTCAGGGTAGCATAATTGCAGAAAATTGGCAATTTATCAGCCATTCTTGCAAGTAGTATCTATGACTCTGTTAGCAAAGAAATGGACTTCTATAATTTTTTTTCATTGAATTTTAATGAACAGTCATCTCTTGATGAGGGAAAGAGTGACAATGAGATATTACTGAATTGTCACTAGATACCACAGGGGACAATGCTGTGTCATTCTGCCTGCTCATGCTTACACCATCTAGTCTCATATCTGATCAAAATTCTAAAACTGAGGCTTCAAATCTGATTCTTTAATAAATGATCTCAGCAGAAGGTGCACTGACCTCATGAATCAGATCCTATGAGGTTTGAGTTCAATATTTCCTGGTTAAGGATTTGTTTGGCAGTAGTGGTAAAGAATCCACCTGCCAATGCTGGAGACATAAGAGATGCAGGTTTGATCCCTGGGTTGGGAAGATATTCTTGCATGACTCGAGTGGGCATGACAACCCACTCCAGTATTCTTGCCTGGAGAATCCCATGGACAGAGTTGCCTGGTGGGCTGCAGTCCATAGTGTCTCGAAGTGTCAGACATGACTGAAGCAAAATATCAAATTGGGAACCTACCCTTGTTCATGATTTCTTTGGAATCATTTAATGACTCACTTGCATTATCTTTGCCTTCCATAGTAGAAGGCTGGGAAGGCTTGTTAACAATTGGAAGGCTTGTTAACAATTGGAAGACTTGGAAAGCTTGTTAACAATCTTTTAGGGCTTGTTAATTATGTCTCCAGATCTAAGCATGGTGTATGCTGAATAGGTACTTAAGAGTTATTTATGTATCTATATTTATTTTTATCAATAGTTATATATGAAAAAGAGGACTTCCCAAGTGGTGGTAGTGATAAAGAAATCAACTACCAATGCAGGAGACAAGAGACATGATCCCTGGGTTGGAAATATCCCCTAGAGAAGGACATGGCAACCCACTCCAGTATTCTTGCTTGGAGAATCCCACTGATAGAGAAGCCTGGTGGGCTACAATCCATAGGATCACAAAGAGTTAGACACGAGTGAAGCAATTTGGCACACACACACATTTATTAAAAAAAAACCAAACAAGAATAAATAAACTAGTGACTGAAGGAATAAAGGAATTTGAAAAGTTTGGACTCTTTGAATTTCTTATATGAGTGCAGATGGAGTCTTCCCTGGTGCAGATATGAACACATGGTTTCAGGTGCTAGGAAATGAAGATGTCTCTGGCACATGGCAGGTGCTCCCCAGAGGCCAGCTCTCTTTCCGGCACATACCTTGGTGGAGGTTTGGTTGAATTCTGAAGAGAGTGGAATCTGGAAATACATGGAGCAGGACAGGCCTTGAGTGCTCGAAGGGCAAAGAGCTGTTGTAAAGGATGTGGGGAGAAACCAACACCACACTTTACCAGACACGCAGTTTTCCTTACACTCGGCCCGAAGCACTACCTGAATTGCCGGTACCCCCTCTACTCAGGAATCCCAATTCAATAAGCCACCTTTATTAGAATTCCACTCAGTGATGCCAGAATGTCTCGAGTAACAATAATGTTTACATTTCTATTTGTGACCTTACATCATATAAAAAAGTAACTCCAAATGAACCAAAGACCTAAATGTAAGACCAAAAACTACAAAACTCTTAGAAGAAAACAAGGACAAAGCTTCATGACACTGGATTTTGCAATGGTTTCTTGAGTATGATGTCTAAAGCACTGGCAATAAAACAGCAAAAAAAAAAAATAAATTGGATTACATCGAAATTACTATTTGTGGCAATTCTAAATACTACCAAGGGTTCCTCTTTCCTATTACTAAGCTGGGGTTTGTGCCTTGCAAGCATGAGTGGACTCACACACTGTCTCCTGTGTTGACTGCACAATGGAAAAATACATCTGAACAGCACTCATTCTCAAAAGTCTTACAGTTGATTGAAACTATTCCCTCTCAGCCCTGTAAGGTTGGGGTATCATTGCATTTTCTGTTTTTGGTTGTTTTGGGGTGTTCTTAGGTTTTGGTTTCTGTATAATGTAAGCAATAATAAAAGCATATGAGTTGCCTCACAGAACCAAAAGAACATTTGAGGATACACCGTGGGAAAGGTTTTGGAAACAATGGAGCTCTTGGGAAATCAGGTAGCAAGAGTTAACCCCTGTCTCATCAGAAAACACTGAGGATCAGTCAGCTCCAGGCACGTTTTCGAGTCCTTCATCTCTACACTCAAGGTTGTATCAGCTAAGAATGAAGCGTGCATCTCCCAGTCTTCCCTTCAAGAAAGAAATAACATCTTTATTTAGGATCCACCAAGACCAAAATTCAAGACCAATGTTCAAGATCTCATTCTATCAAAGGGAAGAAAGTGCTCTTTCCAGAGAAAGGGAACTCGCTATGCATCAAACACACAAACACATCAAACCAACCAACCAACCCAAGTCCACATACTGTGAATTTGCAATTAGCACCTCTTCTTGGGGAGAATCTGAGATCCAAGAATTGGATCCGAAAGGAACATAAAAAGTGGTACAGATGTCCTTGAAGTTGCTGTTCTTTATGTGAATTGTATTCCTATGTTAGTCTCCTTGAGCCCTACCACAACACATGAGGCTGTTAGAGTTAAAAGAGAAAAAACTTGTTTCTCATTACAGAACAGTCATTTAGTCTTTAGTTATGTTAGACTGTCCTGTTCCAGGTTTATGGCCATTTTTATCAAACAGAGATATTGAGTTCCGAGTATATAAGGAGATCTGAAACTCTGGATCATAGCCTGATGGCAGGAGCTCTTGTTCTCTCTCCTTGATCTAAAGTGTTAATAGTAATTTCAGAAGGAAAATAAATAGGCTTTCCTAAAGATTCTTCATCCTGATTATTGTTCCGCTGTTCCCTGGCTCATGCTTCAAATATCCATAGGCAGTAGCACAGCTTTGCAGCCCCTTGCAAAGTCTACTGAATTGTTATCCTATCAATAATCATCATTTTCTCCTATCATTTTTGCTGATGAACATTTCAGTTCAGTTCAGTTCAGTCGCTCAGTCATGTCCGACTCTTTGCGACCCCATGAATTGCAGCACGCCAGGCCTCTCTGTCCATCACCAACTCCCGGAGTCTACCCAAACCCATGTCCATCGAGTCGGTGATGCCATCCAACCATCTCATCCCCTGTCGTCCCCTTCTCCTCCCGCCCTCAATCCTACCTAGCATTAGGGTCTTTTCCAATGAGTCAACCCTTCGCATGAGGTGCCCAAAGTATTGGAGTTTCAGCTTCAACATCAGACCTTCCAATGAACACCCAAGATTGATCTCCTTTAGGATGATGAACAGAACCACACCAATGGCTCACATGTTCACAGTGTATGAACAGTTGCTTTCTCAGACAATTCTCATAAAAAATCTGGGAAATTCTACGTGCAGGGCAGCAAAGAAGACAGACAAAAAGAAGACTTTTGGACACAGTGTAAGGAGAGGGTGGGATGATTTGAGAGAATAGCATTGAGGCATATATATTACCATACATAAAACCGACAGCCAGGGGGAGTTTGATGTATGATGCAGGGAACCTGAAGCCTGTGTTTTGTGACAGCCTGGAGGGATGGGGGAGGGGGAGGGAGAGGGCTTCAGGAGGGAGGGGGCACAGGTGTGCCTATGGCCAATTCACGTGGATGGCAGAGGCCATCACAATACTGTAAAGTCATTATCCGCCAACTAATATAAATACATTAAAGTATTAAACAAAATCTGGGAAGAGAGAGATTTACCATTCCCATCTTACAGATGAGGAAATGAGGCTCAGATTGGCCATATCCTTAACCAAAATCGGTAAAGCGTCTGCCTACAATGCGGGAGACCCGGGTTCGATCCCTGGGTTTGGAAGATCCTCTGGAGAAGGAAATGGCAACCCACTCCAGTACTCTTGCCTGGAAAATCCCATGGACAGAGGAGCACGGTGGGCTACAGTCCATGGGGTCGCAGAGAGTCGGACACGACTGAGCAACTTCACTTTCACTTTCACTTTTAACCAAAATCACAGAACAAGTCAAGTAAATGATAAGGCCATATCTTTTGCTTCTAAATTGTAATAAGCAACACTTGCTCAAGTCAGGATCATCTTTTCTACTGCCTTAAATTATTACTTTTTAAAATTTCTGATTACATGGAGCATGATGTTGGATAAAATGATGTTACTCTGAATAAATACAGAGGGAAGAACAGATTTTATACTCTCCCAGTGATCTTTTTTTTCTCTCTCATTCACTTTTTCCTTCATTCTTTTTATATCTTGCTCTGTTTTTAGTCAATTTCTCTCTCATTTTCAGCTTATTTTACATTCATTCATGTCCTTTAAGAACTGGAGGGCATAATGATATCTCTATTTGCATCTGTTCAGTTCAGTCGCTCAGTTATGTCTGACTCTTTGCGACCCCATTGACTGCAGCATGCCAGGCTTCCCTGTCCATAACCAACTCCTGGGGCTTACTCAAACTCATGTTCATTGAGTAAGTGAAATCATCCAACCATCTCATCCTCTGTTGTCCCCTTCTCCTCCTGCCTTCAATCTTTCCCAGAATCAGGGTCTTTTCCAAGGAGTCAGTTCTTCATATCAGGTGGCCAAAGTATTGGAGTTTCAGTTCCAGCATCAGTCTTTCCAATGAATATTCAGGACTGATCTCCTTTAGGATGGACTGGTTGGATCTCCTTGCAGTCCAAGGGATGCTCAAGAGTCTTCTCCAACACCACAGTTCAAAAGCATCAGTTCTCCGATGCTCAGCTTTCTTTCTAGTCCAACTCTCACATCCATACATGACTACTGGAAAAACTATAGCTTTGACTAGACGGACCTTTGTTGGCAAAGTAATGTCTCTGCTTTTTAATATGTTGTCTAGGTTGGTCATAGCTTTTCTTCCAAGGAGCAAGCATCTTTTAATTTCATAACTGCAGTCACCATCTGCAGTGATTTTGGAGCCCAAGAAAATAAATTCTGTCACTCTTTCCATTGTTTCCCCATCTATTTGCCATGAAGTGATGGGATCAGATGCTGTGATCTTAGTTTTCTGAGTGTTGAATTTTAAGCCAGTTTTATCACTCTCTTCTTTCACTTTCATCAAGAGTCTCTTTATTTCTTCTTCGCTTTCTGCCATAAAAGTGGTGTCATCTGCATATCTGAGGTTATTGTTATTTCTCCTAGCAATCTTGATTCCAACCTGTGCTTCATCCAGCCTGGCATTTCACATTATGTACTCTGCATATAAGTTAAATAAGCAGGTTGACAATATACAACCTTGACGTACTGCTTTCCTGATTTGGAACAAGTCTGTTGTTCCATGTCCATGTTGCTTCTTGACCTGCATACAGATTTCTCAGGAGTCAGGTCAGGTGGCCTGGTATTCCCATCTCTTGAAGAACTTTCCAGTTTTTTGTGATCCACCCAGTCAAAGACTTTGCCATAGTCAATAAAAAAGTAGATGTTTTTCTGGAACTCTCTTGCTCTTTTGATGATCCAACCAATGTTGGCAATTTGATCTCTGGTTCCTCTGCCTTTTCTAAATCCAGCTTGAATATCTGGAAGTCTTGGAGAATTTTGAGCATTGTGCAGTAGTTTGAACATTCTTTGGCATTGCCTTTCTTTGGGATTAGAATGAAGACTGACCTTTTCCAGTAACTTAAAGATGAACTCCCCAGGTTTGTAGGTGCCCAATATGCTACTGGAGATCAGTGGAGAATTAACTCCAGAAAGAATGAAGAGATGCAGCCAAAGCAAAAATAACACCCAGTTGTGGATGTGACTGGTGATGGAACTAAAGTCTGATGTTGTAAAGAACAATATTTTATAGGAATCTGGAATGTTATATTCATGAATCAAGGCAAATTGGAAGTGGTCAAACAGGAGATGGCAAGAGTGAACATTGACATTTTAGGAATCAGCGAACTAAGATAGACTGGAATGGGTGAATTTAACTCAGATGACCATTATATCTACTACTGTGTGCAGGAATCCCTTAGAAGAAATGAGGTAGCCATTATAGTCAACAAAAGAGTCTGAAGTGCAGTACTTGGATGCAATCTCAAAAATGACAGAATGATCTCTGTTCGTTTCCCAGGCAAAGCTTTCGATATCACAGTAATCCAAGTCTATGTCCCAACTAGCAATGCTGAAGAAGTTGAAGTTGAATGGTTCTATGAAGACCTACAAGTCCTTCTAGAACTAACACCCCCAAAAGATGTCCTTTTCATTATAGGGGACTGGAATGCAAAAGTAGGAATTTGAGAGATACCTGGAGTAACAGGCAAATTTGGCCTTGGAGTGCAGAATGAAGCAGGGCAAAGGCTAACAGAGTTTTTCCAAGAGAACGCACTGGTTATAGCAAACACCCTCTTCTATCTGCATAGCACATAGTTCTTTTTTATAAAGAACATTTACCTATATCAGCTCACATGACTTGTCTGATACTCTTAACAATTCTGCAAAGTAGTTGTTATTGTTCTCAGCTTCCAAATGACGCAGACAGAAACTCAGAGAGCTTAAGCTTCCACTTTATCTTCACATAGCTGGTGAGACTTGGAACAAATTGTGTAACTGAGGTTTGAATCCAGATGTTTTTTAAACTCTACACATTGTCTTTTCCTATTGTTCACATTGTCTCCCATCAGCTCATCAAAATGCAAGACAGGACATACCAGAGACTGAAGTCTTTGCAACCTCCCTCACCTGTCCCCCAGCTGTCTGCTAGTCAGGATATTTTCTCACTGGGAAATTATTAGATTGTATATGTGTAATAATGAATGGAAGACAAATTTTTCATGCTCACAAACAAATAATATTGCCTAGAGGTTTCCTAAATATAATATTTGTTTAATTTTATCATGCAACAGTGCTTTATGTCATGGAAATGTGCAGTCTAGTATTTTTATTGCATTTGATTTGATTCAGTTACTTTGCTGAGGACTTACTGCAAATGGAATAAACGAAACTTGGAACATTGAAACCATGGATAGATATCCACTTAGCGATGTTATAGAACGTTGTATTTCATGACTGAAGTTAGGTTCCATTACCCTAAATGCTTCATCCATAAGCTTTACTGAGGTGATCTTGGGCCAGTTACATACAGATTAGGAAAAAAATGATATGGAGAATGAATACGTTGTAGGTAGTTAAAAAGATCTTTTAAAAATGATTTAATTTGGCCACTGGTAATCTATATGGAGTGGATATATCAGCATAAAGAATATGATTTTTGGAGTGAAGTAGACATACTTTAGTGGCCCTGGGGAAGCATTTATCCTCTATGAGCCTTAATTGGGATTGCAAGTTGGGAATAATACTAATATCCCTTTCAGAATAATTGTTTAGTTAGACATAATTCCTGCAAATGTCTGATACTTGGCATATGCTGTTGTTGTTGTTGTTGTTTAGTTGCTAAGTCGTGTATGACTCTTTGTGACCTTATGGATTTTAGCCTACCAGGCTCCTCTGTTCATGGGATTCTCTAGGCAAGGATACTGGAGTAGATAGCCATTTCCTTCTCTAGGGGATCTTCCCAACCCAAGGATTGAACCCATGTTTCCTGCATTTGCAGGCTGATTCTTTACCACTTAACCACCAGGGAAGCCCCTGACATATGTTGCTGCTGCTGCTGCTAAGTCACTTCAGTCGTGCAACCCCATAGATGGCAGCCCACCAGGCTCCCCCGTCCCTTGGATTCTCCAGGCAAAAACACTGGAGTCGGTTGCCATTTCCTTCTCCAATGCATGAAAGTGAAAAGTGAAAGTGAAATTGCTCAGTCGTGTCCGACTGTTAGCGACCCCATGGACCACAGCCTACCAGGGTCCTCCGTCCATGGGATTTTCCCCCACTGGAGTGGGGTGCCATTGCTTTCTCTGTGAAATATGTTAGGCATATATTATATTGGCATATCATTAACACATTTAAAATGGTAAATAGCTAAACCACAGAAGCCATACTGTTTACACACTTAGATTTTCTTAAAAATTAACTCTTCCACAAAACTTTCCTTTCATAAATCTGAGTTCTTCTCTGCCTCTCTCTGGGTGCACAGTTAGACAGGGCTGGCCTCACGAGTGTGTAGCCTGGGATGTTTCATTGAACACCATGCTCAGAGGGCCATGTGCTCAGTTAACTCTCTGCTGTGGCTGGCCTAAAAATTCTTGATGATGTTGTTTTTGATCTTGTGTTTTGTAACTCAAGTGCAGTGGGAAAGCAGAGCATGTGCACAAGGAGGGGCACTCCTTGTAACATGCATGTCCACTGTTCTCTGCTGTACCATTCGTACATGGTTTTTACAGTGCCTCATGAGCACAGAATTCTAATGTACCAACCACGTGTGGAAGTTCAGTGAGACTCAAAGCAAGTACACGGCCAATGTGTTACATGTACGCATAAAGAGGTCACTGAGAGCCTTATGAGACCACCTTGAGAGACCTTTAGAACCTGACCTTGCTTTGAAAACAGAAGCCAGTGATTATCTAAGAAAAATGACCAAGAAACACTATCATATCCTTTCTTGTTTCCTGTTATTAGCCAACTGCTTACTCTGAAAATGACAACGTAGAAAGAAAGGGAAAGATAGAGAAACCTATAGTTCCTTTTCCTTGCAGTTCTTCCTTACTCCTCACAAAGTCAAAGGTAGAGAGTGTTGGCAGAACGTAACAGGAAGTGAAATAAAAAGAGCTGAATTTGTTTTGTGCGCTGGTTCCACTGCTCTGGCAAGAACAAAATATGCATACATGCACATGTGTGCAAGCTACCAAAACCAGATTGTGAATCTCAGTGATTCCTCATATGAACTAACTACTCATATTTGCACAGAGAGCTGGTATTGTACAATACAGAGGTGAAGGGAAAATTCATGCTACTAATCTAGAATTTATATTCTTTCCTGAGAACAACTGTCAAAGGAAATCAAATTTAAAAAACAACATTATGAAAAAGAGAGAGAGAGATCACAGAAGAAAAGTAAAAGCTTCATATTTTGGTATCTTTTACAGCATGTTTTCCTGCTTTTTCAAAACAGGTCCCCACTTTTTCATTTTGAATAGGCTAGAAGCCACTTTTCAATCTTGACTGGAGTTCGGTATAGCTCTGTGACTGAGTTCCCACCAATAGAATATGAAAGAAAGGGATGGGTTTTGCTTTCAAGTTCATAAAACTGTATCGCACACATGAAACTCTTCCTTTCCCACTTGAGAGACCCTCTGAACCTGCGAATGGCATGCCAAAGTTCTAGGTGTCCTGAAAGTGAAAGTCCCTCAGTTGGGCCTGACTCTTTGCAACCCCAAGGACTATACAGTCTATGGAATTCTCCGGGCCAGAATGCTGGGGTGGGTAGCTGTTCCTTTGTTTCTTCAGGGGATCTTCCCAACCTAGGGATCAAACTGGGGTCTCCTGCATTGCAGGTGGATTCTTTACCAGCTGTGTCAGGGAAGCCCTTAGGAAAGCACATATTCAAGATGACAAAGCCTCTATGTGTTTAGATTCCAAGTGCTGTTTTGGTAACAAGTCCTCCAACTGATTTAGACACAGTTTGGACAGTATGCAGAGCATACATGAAAAATATACATACATTAATTCATGTTTCAGCCCATGTGCAATGGGTCTATAGTAACCATCTGGCTTACAATTCTTTTATCTCTCTTGTGCTGCAGTTCATGGGGTTGGAAAGAGTTGGACTCAACTGAACAGCAACAAAAACTTTTACAGCACTTTTTTTGTCCCTACCACAAAGTTGATAAATACTGCATAAAATCTATTGTTATTTGATTTTTGTATTTCTTTTCTCCTCAGATAAAGTAGCTTAGGGCTAGTCTATCTCCAGTGCCTTAACTCTCCCTTTTGGCATTCACCATTCTTGTTCATTCCAATCCAATATTGTGCTGGTCTACTACGTTGATGATATCAAGTTAATCTGACTTGATGAGTAGGAAGTGGCAAGCACTACAAAGTCCTATGTAAGGCACCAAAGTGTGGAAGATAAAACTTATAATGTTTCAGGGGTCTGTGCTTTAGTAAAGTAGTCTAGGGCAAGTCTAGATGCTCCTTTTTAAGATAAACTTATTTGTCCTACACCTTTTACCATTGTACTTCCTAGCGGTTCAGTGGTGAAGAATTTGCCTGTCAATGCAAGAGCTACAGGAGATGTGTGTTCGATCCCTGAGTTGGGAAGTTCCCCCAGAAGAAGAAATGGTGACCCACTCCAGTGTTCTTGCTTGGGAATTCCCATGAGGACCCTGGTGGGCTACAGTCCATGTAGTCCCAAAGAATGAGACACGACTTAATGACTGAGCACACATGCACCTTTAACCACTAGAGACAAACACGGAAGCTTAGAGGATGCTTTTGGATTGTATACATAGCGTATGCCATACTTGAAAATATTATTCCAACCTATTTTAAAGTGACTCTTAGAAGACTACCAGTTTTGAGTCAGACTCAGAGCAACAGAGTAAGAGGAATTCTGCCGTTTGGACCATAAAACCTAGTAGATGCAATGTTGCTAAAGGTATCTGTCTTAGATGAGAAGGTTGAGTGGAATCTCTGGCAATGCCTGAGGGCAAAATCATAACACATACTGCTAAGTCGCAGAGCGAGGGCAAGGTGTCAATAGCAAGAGCTAGTCATAGCAGTTCCTACTGTGATGTTGAGTCTTAACAGAGTTGAAATGCTTGACCATGGGACCTTCAGTGACTGTGCAGCTGGAGTTGCCTGTTAAGAGTGTTGTCAGAACAAACGAGTCATCAGTTTGGGAAAGCGGAGTAGTAACCCATTAAATGATGGCTGTATGATGGATGTGGTCATTAGACATCAGACCTGAGCAGGAGGGCAAGGTGATTTACTTGGATAGGTAGCAAAGAATTCCAAGTTACCTATATCTGTTGCACTGATGTCTTTTCCTTCAGCTCATGCTTGAAGTCCCATGGTGCTCTCTCTATGGCTTGATGGAAAAGTAAAAATCTTGGTCTTTACACATTATCTTCACGTTGTTTGGGGGCAATGGGAACTAATGCAATGATTTTGATGCTCATGTTGCTTGCTGTGCCTTGAATGATAAAGTTCTTGGTCTCTGGTCCAGGAATTAGGTATCTCCTGCTTGTGCTCATTAAACAGCAGCAGCAATCAAATCAAATGCCAGATCCAGTAACATGTATATGTAATATATTTATGTGTATCTACATATTTGCATGTACATAAAATATACATAAATAAATAAATAAAATAAACACATACCTATATATATATTTGTATAAGCAAACATAATTATCTCCAGAAGCAATAACATTGTTTAAGGCTTATTTTTCACATTTTCATAACTGGCAAATTCTTTACAATCAGGAATAAAGCAATAAATGCACTTTTAAAATTAAAACAAGCAAAAATCACAAACCCCCAAATAAAGTTAGGGCCCAGTTCATGAATATGTTAACTTAATATGTTAGTATGAACTAAAAGAGAGTGTTCTTCCCAACTCTGAGGTGAAAGATATGGTGAAGGGAAATTTTCCTAGTGGGCAGAGATCTGAAGAGTTGTCCTTCTGTGAAGGGTGGTCAGAGGTAAGGATGATGATACACACACCCCTGGGAAGCAGAAAGTGGCTCAGTTGGTTGATCTGAAGCCTGGAAGGAGAAGTATTGGAAGGCAAGAGTCAGGCAGGCCTGGGGAATAGCCAAGTAGATGGGCCTGGGAGAGTGTGGATCCACAGATGTGTGGGTCTCTGTGTCTCATGATAGTGCCCATCAGACTGGCAAGCAGATGCTAAAATGGCTCCAGTGATCCTTATCTGCCTGTTATCCATGCCCTGTGTAAACTGCTCTCCTCTTTGTTTGGACTGACCTAGCTACTATATCTGATATATTGTAGCAAAGACAATGTAATGTTATTTCCAGATTTTGTTACATCAAATAGTTATTTCTGCCTTGCTGGCAGTTTCTCTTCCCACACTTATCTCTATCTCTCTGTGTCTATCTTTCTTGCTGGCTTTGGTGAAATAAACAACCATAGTTAGGGGACCCACTTAGCAAGAGCTGAAGGCTGTTTCTAACCAATAGCCAGGAAGGAACTGAGTCTCTCAATGTAAAATCCTGCAAGGAATTGAGCCCTGCCAACAACCCCTTGTTTGGAAGCAGATCCTTTCCCAGTTGAGCCTTCACATGGGATGGATTCCAGCCCTAGTAGAAACTTTGTTGCAACTTTGTGAGATACTGGAAGTAAAGGACCCACAAAATCAGCACCCAGATACCTAGCCCTTGGAAGCTGATGTAATAAGCATGTATGGTTTTAAATTGCTAACTTTGGGGTAATTCGTTATGCAACGCTCAGCAACTAATACAGAGAGCCTGTATGACAGAAGAAGCATTGAAAAGCCAGGTGAGTTGGTGACTCCTCCAGGTAATTGCCAGTCAGGTTCTGTCCTCCACCCCCCAGAATCGCATAGCACATCAGTGACAGAGCAGTCTGAGAGGCACAGACGGGGATTATGCAGGAGCTCCATAGCATGGGTTCCCTCTTGCCGTAGCTGACCTGGCTACTTCTGCTGCTGGATGTGCGACCTGTCACAGCAGAGGTGGCGCTGACTCTTCAGTATGTCCCTGCTGCTGTTTAGTTGCCTAGTTCTGTTCGACTCTTTTTTTTTTTTTTTTTTTTTTTTTTTTTATAAATTTATTTATTTTACTTGGGGGCTAATTACTTTACAATATTGTAATAGTTTTTGCCATACATTGACAAGAATCAGCCATGGGTTTACATGTGTTCCCCTTCCCGAACCCCCCACCCACCTCCCTCCCCCTCCCATCCCTCTGGATCATCCCACTGCCCCGGCCCCGAGCCCTTGTCACATGCATCGAACATGGAATGGTGCTCTGTTTCACATATGACAATACACATGTCTCAATGCCATTCTCCCAGAACGGCCCACCCTCACCTTCTCCCTCAGAGTCCATAAAATTGTTCCATGCATCTGTGTCTCTCATTCTGTCCCGCATATAGGGTTATCGTTACCATCTTTCAGATTCCATATATATGCATTAGTATACTGTATTGTTGTTTTTCTTTCTGGCTTACTTCACTCTGTATAATGGGCTCCAGTTTCATCCATCTCAGTAGAACCGGTTCAAATGTATTTTTTTTAATGGCTGAGTAATATTCCATTGTGTATATGTACCACAGCTTCCTTATCCATTCATCTGCTGATGGACATCTAGGTTGCTTCCATGTCCTGGCTATTGTAAACAGTGCTGCGATGAACATTGGGGTACACGCGTCTCTTTCAATTCTGGTTTCCTCGGTGTATATGCCCAGCAGTGGGATTGCTGGGTCATATGGCAGTTCTATTCCCAGTTTTTTAAGGAATCTCCACACTGTTCTCCATAGTGGCTGTACTAGTTTGCATTCCCACCAACAGTGTAAGAGGGTTCCCTTTTCTCCACACCCTCTCCAGCATTTATTGCTTGTAGACTTTTGGATAGCAGCCATTCTGACTGGTGTGAAATGATACCTCATTGTGGTTTTGATTTGCATTTCTCTAATAATGAGTGATGTTGAGCATCTTTTCATGTGTTTGTTAGCCATCTGTATGTCTTCTTTGGAGAAATGTCTGTTTAGTTCTTTGGCCCATTTTTTGATTGGGTCATTTATTTTTCGGGAATTCAGCTGCAGAAGTTGCTTGTATATTTTTGAGATTAATTGTTTGTCTGTTGCTTCATTTGCTATTATTTTCTCCCATTCTGAAGGCTGTCTTTTCACCTTGTTTATAGTTTCCTTTGTTGTGCAAAAGCTTTTAATTTTAATTAGGTCCCATTTGTTTATTTTTGCTTTTATTTCCAATATTCTGGGAGGTGGGTCATGGAGGATCCTGCTGTGATTTATGTCGGAGAGTGTTTTGCCTATGTTTTCCTCTAGGAGTTTTATTGTTTCTGGTCTTACGTTTAGATCTTTAATCCATTTTGAGTTTATTTTTGTGTACGGTGTTAGGAAGTGTTCTAGTTTCATTCTTTTACAAGTGGTTGACCAGTTTTCCCAGCACCACTTGTTAAAGAGATTGTCTTTTCTCCATTGTATATTCTGGCCTCCTTTGTCGAAGATAAGGTGTCCATATGTGCGTGGGTTTATCTCTGGGCTTTCTATCTTGTTCCATTGATCTATATTTCTATCTTTGTGCCAGTACCATACTGTCTTGATGACTGTGGCTTTGTAGTAGAGTCTGAAGTCAGGCAGGTTGATTCCTCCAGTTCCATTCTTCTTCCTCAAGATTGCTTTGGCTATTCGAGGTTTCTTATATTTCCATACAAATTGTGAGATGATTTGTTCTAGTTCTGTGAAAAATACCATTGGTAGCTTGATAGGGATTGCATTGAATCTGTAGATTGCTTTGGGTAGAATACTCATTTTCACTATATTAATTCTTCCAATCCATGAACACGGTATATTTCTCCATCTGTTTGTGTCCTCTTTGATTTCTTTCATCAGTGTTTTATAGTTTTCTATATATAAGTCTTTTGTTTCTTTAGGTAGATATATTCCTAAGTATTTTATTCTTTTTGATGCAATGGTGAATGGTATTGTTTCCTTAATTTCTCTTTCTGTTTTCTCATTATTGGAGTATAGGAATGCAAGGGATTTCTGTGTGTTAATTTTATATCCTGCAACTTTACTATATTCATTGATCAACTCTAGTAATTTTCTAGTAGAGTCTTTAGGGTTTTCTATGTAGAGGATCATGTCATCTGCAAACAGTGAGAGTTTTACTTCTTCTTTTCCTATCTGTATTCCTTTTATTTCTTTTTCAGCTCTGATTGCTGTGGCCAAAACTTCCAAAACTATGTTGAATAGTAGTGGTGAAAGTGGGCATCCTTGCCTTGGATAGATCAACTAAACAGAAAATTAACAAGGAAACACAAACTTTAAATGATACAATAGACAAATTAGATTTAATTGATATTTACAGGAGTTTCCACCCCAAAACAATCAATTTTACCTTTTTCTCAAGTGCACATGGAACTTTCTCCAGGATAGATCACATCCTGGGCCATAAATCTAGCCTTGGTAAATTCAAAAAAATTGAAATCATCCCAGCCATCTTCTCTGACCACAATGCAGTAAGATTAGACCTCAATTACAGGAAAAAAACTATTAAAAGTTCCAACATATGGAGGCTAAACAACACGCTTCTGAATAACCAACAAATCACAGAAGAAATCAAAAAAGAAATAAAATTATGCATAGAAACGAATGAAAATGAAAACACAACAACCCAAAACCTATGGGACACTGTAAAAGCAATACTAAGGGGAAGGTTCATAGCAATACAGGCGTACCTCAAGAAACAAGAAAAAAATCAAATAAATCAACTAACTCTACACCTAAAGCAACTAGAGAAGGAAGAAATGAAAAACCCCAGGGTCAGTAGAAGGAAAGAAATCTTAAAAATTAGGGCAGAAATAAATGCAAAAGAAACAAAAGAGACCATAGCAAAAATCAACAAAACTAAAAGCTGGTTTTTCGAGAAGATAAACAAAATTGATAAGCCATTAGCCAGACTCATCAAGAAACAAAGGGAGAAGAATCAGATCAACAAAATTAGAAATGAAAATGGAGAGATCACAACAGATTCCACAGAAATACAAAGGATCATAAGAGACTACTACCAACAGCTATATGCCAATAAAATGGACAACTTGGAAGAAATGGACAAATTCTTAGAAAAGTATAACTTTCCAAAACTGAACCAGGAAGAAATAGAAGATCTTAACAGACCCATCACAAGCACGGAAATCGAAAGTGTAATCAGAAATCTTCCAGCAAACAAAAGCCCAGGACCAGACGGCTTCACAGCGGAATTCTACCAAAAATTTAGAGAAGAGCTAACACCTATCCTGCTCAAACTCTTCCAGAAAATTGCAGAAGATGGTAAACTTCCAAACTCATTCTATGAGGCCACCATCACCCTAATTCCAAAACTAGACAAAGATGTCACAAAAAAGGAAAACTACAGGCCAATATCACTGATGAACATAGATGCAAAAATCCTTAATAAAATTCTAGCAAACAGAATCCAACATCATATTAAAAAGATCATACATCATGACCAAGTGGGCTTTATCCCAGGAATGCAAGGTTTTTTTAACATCCGCAAATCAATCAATGTAATACACCACATTAACAAATTGAAAGAAAAAAACCATATGGTTATCTCAATAGATGCAGAAAAAGCCTTTGACAAAATTCAGCATCCATTTATGATTAAAACCCTCCAGAAAGCAGGAATAGAAGGAACATATCTCAACATAATAAAAGCTATATATGACAAACCCACAGCAAACATTATCCTCAATGGTGTTCGACTCTTTCGTGACTCCATGGGCCATAGCTTTCTAGGCTCCTTTGTCCATGGTATTTCCCAGGCAAGAATCCTTGAGTGGGTTGCCGTTTCCTTCTCCAGGGGATCTTCCAGACCCAGGGATCAAACCTGCATTTCCTGCATTGGCAGTCGGATGCTTTACCACTGAACTGCCAGGAAAATCCACAATCTTGTCCCTAAAAGAGACCAAATAGTTACTTGAGCTATCTGAGCTCAGAGTAAAACTTAAGTAATAGAAAGACTAATTATTAAGTTGCCTCCTTATTATATTCACTGTTTGTTCTCTATAATTTTGCTATGAAAATGTTTTGGCCTCTTTACTTTTACTGACAGACTGTCCCTATAATTGGAATCACTTTTCTTAAGGCATCGCCAAATTGATATTCCCCCAATTTAATTAAGCAACTATGAAAACCCAGTAGCTCTAATTAAGGAGGGACACAAATACAATTATTTGGAAGGAAAGAATCTAGGAGAGTGGCTAAAATGTGTTTTTGTCATATTAATGCCAGAACTCTCTGGAATGCTGTGCTATTGATTCATTCTCCTCAGTAAAGAGCAATACTTTCTTCTTTTGTGGCCATTTTATTAAGCAAAACCTTTTTGAAGCCATCTAGGTGTGTGGGTATTATTTCTGATTCCAAGGCTGAAGAATTTAACTTTCAAAGGCTCGTGTTAGAGGCCAAAGGCTATCTATGTAATTCTAGAGCTGAAAATAGATGCTGGGACTCTTGTTCCTTGCTGTATCCATCAGTCACCCTCAATTTATTCACCATGAATTCCCACTGACCTAGGCACTGTACAAAACATACATCAAAATGGGACCCCGCTCTCAAGGACCTACCTTGGCAGCAGGCAGAATCTATATCAAATGAATTGTAGGTATGATTTTCCATGTCCTCTAGGTCTTCAGGCTGTGTTCCTTATCTTTACTTTTTGTGCTTAACAAGGAAAAGAGTAACCTCAAATCCTTTTAGGAAAAAAAAATATTGAAACTTATCTTTAAAAAGCTAACATTTATAGTGAGCCTGGAAAAAGCCAGTTCACCCCTTTTTCTTTTAATAAAGATGAATACCTATGATTTACAAAACATTATGTTAGAGATAAGTAAAATATGAACTCTTCCCTCAAGAAAATTTCTAGACAAGTCAACAACTGAGTATAATAGAAGACAGGATAGGGTAAACTCTGAAACAGAATCCCTGTGCAGAAGCTCTGGAAACACAGGGAAGTGGCAGATGAATTGAGAACCATAGAACTTGACCGAGATGGAGCCAAAAACCACCCCCATTAGTCATGCTCAAATTTTCAGTGCCAGTGATGCACTTCATTATTATATTTTTTCTTTGCCTCCACTAATATTTTAGAAAAAAAAAGATTGCCTATCAAAGAGGATTATTTACAAGTGATTAATGAATGCAGTGTTATTGTCTGTTGATCAGAAGCACAGTTAAGCAAAGCTTGTTTGTTGGATGGGGAAATATTTGAAAGTCAAGGAAAAGAAGTGAACAGTGGAACAGTGAAGACAGTAAAGTCATAAGAGAGGGAGAGAGAAAGAGAAGTAAGGACTGATGCTGAAGCTAAAGCTCCAGTATTTTGGTCATCTGATGTGAACAGCTGACTCATTGGAAAAACCCCTGATGCTGGGAAAGATTGAGAGCAGAAGGAGAAGAGGGTGTCAGAGGATGAGATGGCCAGATGGCATCACCGATGCAATGAATATAAACTTGGGCAAACTTTGGGAGATGGTGAGGGACAGGGAGCCCTGGCATGCTGCAATCTATGGGGTCGCATAATCGGACCCAACTGGGCAACTAAACAACAATAACAACATAAGGGTAGGAACGTGTCATTCATTCAATCAATAAACAAATATTAATTGAGTGCCTACTATATTTTCGGGTTTCAAAATCACTGCAGATGGTGACCGCAGCCATGAAATTAAAAGATGCTTACTCCTTGGAAGAAAAGTTATGACCAACCTAGACAGCATATTAAAAAGCAGAGATATTACTTTGCCAACTAAGGTCCATCTAGTCAAGGTTATGGCTTTTCCAGTGGTCATATATGGATGTGAGATTTGGGCTAGAAAGAAAGCTGAGTGTTGAAGAATTGATGCTTTTGAACTGTGGTATTGGAGAAGACTCTTGAGAGTTTCTTGGACTTTAAGGATATCCAATCAGTCCTTCCTAAAGGAGATCAGTCCTGGGTGTTCATTGGAAGGACGGGTGCTGAAGCTGAAACTCCGATACTTTGACCACCTGATGCGAAGAGCTGACTCATTGGAGAAGACCCTGATGCTGGGAAAGACTGAAGGAGGAGAAGGGGATGACAGAGGATGAGATGGTTGGATGGCATCACGGACTCAATGGACATGAGTTTGAGTAAACTCCAGGAGTTGGTGATGGTCAGGGAGGCCTGGCATGCTGCAGTCAATGGGGTCACAAAGAGTTAGACATGATTGAGCGACTGAACTGAACTTGAACTACATGGCAGGAACCAGTCAAGTGGCTAGTGATACAATGATGAATAAGACATTGAGTGCTGAAGTTTTCATTCCAGTGTTTGCTGGTGGTGGTTCATGGGGGAAGCAGTCAACTACTAAATAAAAAAATGGATGAGGTAATACAGATTACTAATTATCACTATGGCCTACATACATTGATGTATTCCTTAGCAGATGTAGGTATGTAGTAGGTACAATAATTATCTGTTGACCAAAACATAGAAATGCATACCTAGAAACTCATTTCCTCAGAGTTGAACACTCTGCTTTTTTTCAACAGATAACTTAGTTGAACTAACGTATATTGTCCTAAATGTGTATTTCAGCATAATTTTGGTTAACACTGAACCCAAAGGCGACACTGAAATGGAGCACTGGTAGAGCCAGTTTGAAGCTGGGGTTCAGAAACCTTGGGTCACCTTTTAGCTTTCACTTTATTATGGCATCTTCTCTCTTTGAATTAAGGTCCATTTTTCAAACAAGTGAGGTAATATAGTATTAACAAGTGAATGGAATTATGAATTGCTTGAACATAATTCAGGTCATTATTTAATCAAATACAAGCTTGCTGAAGACTAAATTCAATATGTAGAAAACTTAGATGAATTATTTGGTTAAATGCTTGTTAAGTACAAGTGTAAAAATAAAACCTTAAGGGAACTCTTGAGGGGATAAGATATTTTACAAGGACTTCGGATTCTTGATTGGGCTTCTCTGATGGCTCAGTGGTAAAGAATCTACCTGCCAATGCTGGACACATGGGTTCAATCCCTGTGCTGGGAAGATCTCTTGGAGAAGGAAATGGCAACCCACTCCAGTATTCTTGCCTGGGAAATCCCACAGACAGTGGAGCTCGGAAGGCTACAGTCAACAGTCACAAAGAGGCAGACAAAACTTAGCAACTAAACAACAACAACAGGATTCTTGATTAAGAATGTGATTTAAAATTTTTTCCATGGATTCAAAGAATAACTATTTAAAAAAAAAAAAAACTTTAACTCAATATAATATTCTACAAGCTAAAGATCTCACTTCCTTTCCACCATAATTTGGTTGCCTGATTTTTATAAAAGCAATAAATGGCTATAAAGGATGATATGTAGCAGAAGTTAAACCCATGCACTTATGTGAGTTAATGCTTAGTTGCTCAGTCGTGTCATAGTAGAATTTAATCTAGTATTTGCTTAACTAACAATTTAAAGATAATGCTGCCTGAGAATAATTGAAAAAATAATTCTAATTTTCGAAAGATAACACCCTATTTGTTTATATTGATTAGTTTTACAACACTGTATATTTCAATATACTCTTAATTCTGAGGGAGGAGGGAACATTGAGAGTGTGGCTCATGGAACTGGGAATTAGACACCGTCAGCCCTTCCAATTATAAGCTATGTTGCCTTGAGCAAATGAAAAAGTTACTTAACTTCTCTGACTTCCCTCTCCAAAGCTGTACAATTTGAAAGTTGGAAAAGGTAATATACTTTCTTTCTAGTATTGGATGGCCTTTTTGATGCCTGATTTTAACGCTATAATTGAGGAAATAGGCAAGAACCATTTCTTCAATATACAAGTAAGAATTCCTGGTAAATTAAGCACAATATAATCTTACTTATTGTGTGTCCTGTATCAATGGTACTTAAAATATTCTGACTTCAGAAATGTTTAAGATATTTCCTTCTCAAATGATACTCATGCAATTTGTCTTCTGGCTATTAAATACCAATTTGAATTAGAGAGTTCTCATTTTTAAAATTCCTATGAATTAATTATCATTCTCTTAATTAATTGCTAGTAAGTAAAGTAATAGTACAGAAATATAAAAACAAGTCTAAAGGATCTAGGTAAATTCTCTAGTTTTTATTTCCCAAATTACACAGGATGAGATTTTTGCTGCAGGCTGTGAAGTACTTCCCAAGTGACGCAGTGGTAAAGAATCCACGTGCCAATGCAGGGAACTTGAGAGATGCAGGTTCGATCCCTGGATGGGGAACATCTCCTGGAGGAGAAAATGACAACCCACTCCAGTATTCTTGCCTGGGGAATCCATGGACAGAGGAGACTGGTGGGCTACAGTCCATGGGGTCACAAAGAGTTGGATATGACTAAGTGGCTGAGCACACACACACACAAATGAAGGAAAAACTGGTATAGGAATTGCCATTCCAATGTGAAGAACTAGCACACTGGGCAAAATCCATGAAACAATTAGGTTCAGACTCTGGGCAAGAAAGAGACTGTGCAGGCTGTGACCCCCGCACTCCTCAGCCACCCCACCTCCTGCCCCCCCAACCCCCCACTCTCACTCCTCCCCCACCTACCCCCACCCCACCCAGCCTAGAGAGGGGTACTGAGGAGTGTCCTGTGATTGCTCTGGCTTTCTGCCTGGAAGCAGTTTATGGCGCAAAGAAGAAGTCAAGTAGAGCATGGTGTCTTGTAAATTGTGAAATAAAACTTTACTGGGTGGATTTAGTAGAAGATTAGATTCTACTGAAGAAATGATTGCTGAACTGGAAACCATTGCAGTAGAAGACCTGGACAATGCAGAATAGAGAGAAAAAAAAATGAAGAACTTTTAAGAACAATTCAGTAACCTGGTGGACAGTAACAAGGAATTTAACTTTGATAACATGTAATTGAATTCTAAGGAGAAGGGGAGAAGGAAAAAATAGTTTAAAAAAATTCCATATTTGAAGAAAACTTCTATAGTTTTTGATACACAAATCCATGAATTTCAATGAATTTCAAGCAGGGTATACTCCAAGAAACCAACCAAAGACAAATTATATAGAGGAGAAAAAAAGATAAAAATGTCTTCAGATTCTATCCAAAATCAGGGAAGGCAGGAAGCAATAGAAAAACATATTGAAAATGATTAGAGAAAAAAATTCAACCTAGAAAACTATAGCCAGTGAAATTGTATTTCAAAAGTGAAGGCAAAATGAAAACTTCTTCAGACAATCAAACCCGAGAGAACCCGTGGCTGGAAGATCTGCATTATAAAAAATATTAAAGGAAGTTCTTCAGACAGATGGAAAACAATACCAGATGGAAGCATAGATCTATGTAAAAAATAAAAAGTAGAAATGCAAGCATTAGAGATTTTTCTTTTTATTTCTTTAAAAAATAATTCACTGTTTACTTCTAACAAAATAAGATATGATTTATAACATAGTAAATTATATGTCACAGAACAGGACAGGGAAAAATAAGCATTTTTACATATATGTGAAGTGGCAGAATATTTGATCTGCTTAGGACGTATACCCCAGAACTCTTGCTTGAAGGAAAAAAGGGAATATACGGCTAATAAACTTAAAGCAGAGATAAAATGGAATTTAAAATTTAGGAATTCCCTGGTGATTCAGTGATTGATTAGGACTTGGTGGACTTTCACTGCTCGGGGCCAGGGTTCAATCTCTGATCGGGGAACTAAGATCCCACAGACAACGTGGCAAAAGAGTTTTTTTTAAAAAGAAGTCCTAAGACTAATATTTCACTTAATCCAAAGAGGACAGAAAATATAAAATAATAGATGAAATAACTGAAGATAAATAACAGTATAATAGATTAAAATCAGCCATATTGATAACTACATTATATGTTGTCTAAACAAAGCATTTAAAAGCTGAGATGATTGGACTGGGTTAAAAAAAACTCATTAAATATGAATCCCCAAGTAAATTAAAAGTAAATTAATGCAAAGCAAACATGAATCAGAAGAAAGTAGGAATAGCTATTTTCGTATCAGGCCAAGTGTTCTCCAAAATAACAAACATTATCCATGATAACAAGGGAATTTTGCTAATGATTAAGGAGTTAAATCATTATGAAGAAAGAACAAATTTCAATAAAAGGAGATGTTATAAGCATTTAGAAAAGGAAGCAGTGCTTATTGTTAGAATTCAGGGATTCACCAAGAGTTACTCACCCATGGTAGAATCATTTCCTTCTTTGGAGAGTTAGGTATATACAGTACTTGTTTAAATTTCAACATAATGTTGGAGTCCCCTGTGACATCTTTGAATAGATGGAACAGTAAGAAGATGATTTAGTAGAAATAAAGTAATTCATAGGAAGTCCAAGGGTCAATATTTATCTGAATGGGGATATTTCTAGAGACATTCAACCTTGTGTGTGTAATTTTTATTTGTTTTTATGCATTTTAAACAAGGTCATGTTGTTTTTTTAATCAATTTCTTCCATTTGTAGAAAATACTTTAAACAAGGACTTATTATTTAAATATATTTTAAATAATGTCAAAGTGAAAGTGAAGTGAAAGTCACTCAGTTATGTCCAACTCTTTGTGACACCATGGACTATACAGTCCATGGAATTCTCTAGGCCAGAATACTGGAGTGGGTAGGCATTCCCTTCTCCAGGGAATCTTCCCAACCCAGGGATTGAATCCAGGTCTCTTGCATTGCAGACAGATTCTTTACCAGCTGAGGCACAAGGGAAGCCCAGGGTCATGGTGACCAGAATTTCATATGGTTCAAAATTGAGAAGGATAGTTAAAATATTTGGTTCTGAAATTGTTATCCATAAGAAATTCAAGTGACTCTTAAATAACAGGTGAACATTTGAAAAAAAAAAAAAAGCAAACAGGGAAAGGTGAATTCATGCCACTGGTTTCACAATGAAATTATTGTACTAGTGAAATGTGACATATAAAAATACTGAAGGATTTTAAGGTGATTGAAAATGGAATACAAATTAACCATTGACATGCCTTTCCAAAATACCAAAATTTGTAGTAATAGTTATAGTTTATTGAATGTCTATTATATGCCAGGCATTATTTGAATACATTAGTCTGTCAATTTTATGTCCATCTTTAAATTTTAAGTTTAAGTTTTGCCTTTTTATAAATTAAGATATTAAGTTCAGAGAGATGAAATAAGTTGCTCACAAAGTTAATGAGAGTAGGGACTAAGATTACTGATCGCAGATTTTTTTTCCACAAGATTCTTTTCCTCTTTCCACTTCATTACTGTGATTGCAGGATACATTAAGGTGTGCATGTGTTAGTCGCTCAGTCATATCCGACTCTTTGTGACCCCATGGACTGTAACCCACCAGGCTCCTCTGTCCATGGAATTCTCCAGGCAAGAATACTGGAGTGGTAGTCATTCCCTTCTCCAGGGGATCTTCCCAATCCAGGATTGAACCTGGGTCTCCTGAATTGCAGGCAGATTCTTTACTGTCTGAACAGTCACAGAAAAATACCATATTAAAGTGAGAATTTAGACAATAAAGAATCTGCTTGCAATGCAGGAGACCCAGGTTCAATCCCTGGTTTGGGAAGATCCCCTGGAAAAGGAAATGACTACCTGCTCCAGTATTCTTGCCTGCAGAATTTCATGGACAGAGAAGCTTTGTAGGTTACATTCCTCGGGACCACAAAGAGTTGTACACGACTAAGCATTAAGGTAGAATAAATAATTAAAATAAAGGATATAATAGGCACATTTTAATTTAAACTATTTAGAGTTCCATTTGGAGTTTTCCCTTTGATTGAGAACACTGCAGTTTAAGAGGAAAGTTGGACTTCTAGAGTAACAGGTAATTGGTTGAAGAAGAAATTTGAATTTACTTTACATGAGGAATGATCCAAAGAATTAAGAATTTTTGATTGAACAACTGAGCCCATGGTAGCTTAACATTTGAAGAACTATTATATGAAAGAGAGGATACATTTTTCTCTGTGACTCCACAGAATGGAACTAGGACTAATGATTTAAAGTGTCGTGAAGCCAACATGCATAGCATAAGTTAAAATTTTCCAACAGAGCTGTTGGAAAGTGTATTGGAATCTGTGTGTGGTGGTGAGCTGACAGGCACTGGAGGTGTTCAAGTAGAAGGTAGCTGATCGCTTAGTTGGAAACCAGTATGAAATCACTGGTAGTCTCAGCTAACTTTCAAATTTCCTTTCAGTGTTTGGAGTCTTTAATATTATAGAAACCACCATGTATTTACAGAGTGGTTGTTAGCACACCTTTCTTAAAAGGTAATCTTATTGAATACTTTCATTATGGAACCAGATTTAAACAGAAACAAGTAACAACACACCTGCAAGTTAAAGCAGGCAAGTAGTCGGTAAGGAGAGAACAGGATTTATGTACAATTCCGTTCACTGTTCTAAACATTTGCCAAACAATAATTATTTACTTTTGGAGGAAAATCCCTGGTGTGTATTTCCAACATTCTTTAAGGGAACTGATGCTGAATGTCTTCCTCTCCAGCTCCAGCATGAATCTTAAGGCTTGGCAAAGGAAGAAGCCAGGGGAACCTTTACTCTGCAGAAGGTGAATGTTTTTGGCTGTGATCGAGGTAACTCTGCAGTTACATGGGGCTCATTATTTCCATCTCATACATTGAAAAGACCTCCCAGGGAGAGCTGCCAAGATGTCCACAGTGCACATGGCTGCCTCAAGCAACACTAGGACCCTTTGTGGCCACACGGGAGGCCATCAAACAGCACTCTCGGAAGATAAGACCTGTTCTTCCCGTCCTCGCTCTCCCCCAAAGCTTCTACTGCCAGTTTTCTTTATTGATCTGTATTTAATAAAAAATCATGCCCATCTGAATAGAAGAATCTTGGAAGTCTCCTTTTGTATTTTACAACCTTGATACTCAAAGTGTGATCTGTGGACCAGCATCAGCATCACAGGGAGTTTGTTAGAAATGTTGGGACTCAGAACAGACCTGCTCAGCCAGAGCCTGCATTTTAATAAAATTTCCAAATGATTTCTATGCATATTAAAATTTGAAAAGCTCTCTTTTAAACTACCTGCTCTTGATCTTACACATTTGATAAGCATGCTGCGTGGTTTGGTAGTTTATCACAGTGTTCTATACTTGCTCTTAGCCAAAAGGCCAAGAAGTGATGTCTCTCACATTGTTCTAACTTCACTTTTCAATCCTTCAAGGTGTGTCTTTTAGGTTGAGGATGATAAGATTTTTGGAATTTTAAACTAATCTTTACTCTCAATCCTTAGCACCCAATTGCCCACCGATTATAGAACTTTAAATCTTCCCTTCTGATTGTTCCCCCCACTGCTGGCTACAACAGACCCTGTAAGGCTCCATCATCTCCATCTGGACTGTGAAGGTTTCGCTCATGTGATGTTTAATTCATAACAATGACTCAGTTTTGTTCTAAAGGGAAACAGTACATTGGGAGGTAATCAAGGCAAGGGGCAGAAATATAACCATGAAAAGTGATATGAATCCAAATTCTAGAGTTAGAAGGCAGGGGTGAGGCTTCATTGCAGGGAAAGTAAAGAAGCTCAATGATTTGAACTAAGATCTAGGACTAGAGGATTCCCTGTGACCAGTAACGATGCTGAGCTCTCTGAACTGAAGCTACTGTGAACTGACTCTAGTGGCCCCAAGTGGGAGATGTGCAGATGACGCAGAACTGGAGAGCAAATCGTGCCCCTCTGGGGTGACCTGCAGGGACCTGCATGAAGTGTGATGCTGTGCTTTCCACTGCATTTCTGCTGTCCTTCCTCCTGACACACAGTGCTTTGTGGGTCTTGGGACCTGAGATTCTTCCTGCCTCCATCTCTCCTTCCCTCCCACCTTCCCTGCTCTCTATCCCTTCCTCTCCTCCCTCCCTCCCTTCTTCCTCCTCCTCCTTTCCTTCCTTCTCCCTCCTTCTCTCTCCTCTTCCTTCTTTTTTGATCTTCATTCTTCCAGCTGAAAATGCCAGAAAGATCTAGTAAAGCTAACTTAGTGACAATGTGTATTTGTTCAATATACACTCAGTTAAAACCAATAGACAGAGCACACATGGATGGAGACAACTGTCTGTCATTATCTGCACTGACGGATTTGAACTAATATCCTAGAATGGAAAGTGATCTGCCACTTTCTGCAAGTCAAATGCAGTGATTCTGATTGAAAAAGACAGAACTAAATTAGAGACATAATCAATAAATTAAAAAAAAACAACAAATCTTAAGTTTTCATCCCTAACTTGTGTCCTGAAAAGGCTTCATTCTTGGAATACTGATTTATCATCCAACAAATCCTTGTTCACTTTGAAGGGAAGTAGGAAGCGAGAAAGAGCTGCATTTCCTAGGATGTAGCCTCTATACGTAGGACTCAGATGACTCGAGGATTTCAGGATGGGAGAGCAGATGTAGACTTATGATCTGTTTGGAGTCCAATCACAGACTGAGCCCATAGGATGGGAGAGCAGACGTAGACTTATGGTCTGTGTAGAGCCCAGTCACAGACGGAGCCAGGAGCAGGCTGCTCATGGGCGTGGGCCGGGTTGCTGTCATAGGTGTGCACCACATTTTAATTCATGCACATCAATCTTTGCTCCAACTGAGTACATATCCTATCTTAGGAAGTGGGAGGATATCGTATAGGATGAGAGCAGTCTACTGCAAGAAAGAAGAGACAGAGTGTGAGGCCAGACTGCTGCTAGAAGAGTGGCATTGACTGGATTACGTGACAACCTGGTCCGTGAGTGTGAGACGAGCAGTTATGGCAGCAGACAGTTTCAATCGTGCAGAAACGTGGTGGTGAGAGGCAGAGGACAGCAAGGATAAACTATGGAATAACTGTGGATGTTTCATGCCAGAGAGGTCACTGGGCTGTGTTTTTTTTGTTTATAGGTTTAATGCCTTGAGTCTTTGTTTCACTCAAGTTGGACCTACAAGTTGAAGTGTGCTAAAGGAAAAAAAAACACAAGCAACAGTGCTATTACTATTTTCTATTCTTTTCTCAAGTTTGTAAAAGATATGGGGAGAAGTTTAATTTTTACTACATAACTGCTATGTGCCAGGTTGTACCCAGTATTTTACCCATGTTGTTTCATTAAATTCTCAAAATCATTAAGGTAGAGATTAACATTTCCATTTTATAGATAAGAAACCAAAGTTTCAAGGGGTTGAATAAAATTTTTAAGATCACAAAGCAACTGAAGATAAGTTTTAAATATAGGTTACTTAGAATACACACACACACACATACATGTATATATAATATATATATACATATATATATATATATATATTTAATCACTAAGTCGTGCCTGATTCTTGCGACTCCATGAACTCCAACGTGCCAGTCTTCTCTGTCCATGGAATTTCTCAAGCAAGAATACTGGAGTGGGTTGCCATTTCCTTCTCTAGGGGATCTTCCTGACTCAGGGATTGAACTCATATCTCCTGCATTGACATGTGGTTTCTTTACCACTGAGCCACCGGGGAAGCCTATATATATATACATATATATATATATGTATGTATATATGTGTGTGTGTGTGTGTGTATATATATATATATACACACACACATATATATGCATGTAATGTATAGAAACAAATGGGGGAAATATATGCATACATATAATTATATACATACACATATATATATATATATATATATATATTTTTTTTCCCCATTTGTTTCTATGGCACTTAGATTCTTAGATTACAGGACTCACAATCTCAAGATACCCTGAGACAGACACCAGCCTGGACTCTGTAACTGTCCCCACTACTAACTATGTGACATTAAACAGATATACTTAATCCTTCAGGGACTCAGTTTTCTAATCTGTAATATTAGATGATTTGGACCATTTTCTTTCTATAACCCTTTCACATACTAATCTCTGTGTCCACACAAAGTTATTCCACTTAAAATTATACTTGAAGACAAAAAAGTTAGAATCAATAGATTTGACTAGAACTAGGGAAAACTTTAGGGAACAGAGTTCATGGCTTAATGGGGTTGGAACTAGCCAGTCTAATTGGAGTGTCATGGGCTTCATGGTAGATAATTGGAAATGGAACGTTCAATTAGGATTAGCTACTGTTGAGACTGTGTCAGATTGTGGTATAGTAGAAAGAGCATGGAATAACAGATAACCTGGATTTGAATCCTGACTTGATCAATTACTAGTTGTATAACCTGAGCACAGTTCTGCATCTCAGTTTCCTGCTCTGTATTTTGGGAGTGACCGTGAAGCTGGTGTGAGAAGGAAATGAGGTCCCTGGAAGGAACCACCTAGCCCGTGACACAGATCATGGTTGGTTCTGTGAGTGCCAGCTTCCTCCTCTTCTCTCCTATGTGTGTGACACTGGCACAAACTTTGCACATTAAAATCTGAGCCACGTCGGTACCAAATTCCCCAGGTGATATCTCTGGACCGCCAAACAATTCCAGGAAGATCAGAGTTGCAGAGAGTGGTCTAGACTGACTCCATTCCCACCTCTTGTTCCAGAAGCCCCACAATGTTTCTTTCTCTGGGCTTTCTGTTTTCTAACAGTCTCTGAGTAATCCCTCTTGTTCTTTTTGAGGAAAGTTTAATGTGTGTGGACACAGAGTCCTGGCCACGTGCCAGGGATGTTAGATTTTCCTTCTCCCACCATCTCTCTTGAGGAAGCCTTAATCGGAGCTGTTGCCCGGTAATGAGGTCTCCACGTTCTTTCCAGCAGCTGCTATTTATGTATGGTGTCTGGTGGTGTTTTAACACCTGGTTCAATATTTACCTGTGAGGGCTTCACTTTTCTCTCTGACCTTAGTCACAGAATGGGAGCTGTCTGGATGATGCCACC
Organism: Giraffa tippelskirchi; assembly: GCF_054371585.1. Taxonomy (NCBI): domain Eukaryota; kingdom Metazoa; phylum Chordata; class Mammalia; order Artiodactyla; family Giraffidae; genus Giraffa; species Giraffa tippelskirchi. The sequence continues at coordinate 44,257,855 of NC_137284.1, read as the reverse complement.
TTGGGGATTGCTAAAAAGTAACCCCAAAGCTGACCACTCAGGATTCACTTGTCTTTCCGGAAACATTCTTCCAGGTAGGAGGCTTTGAAATAAAGTCTGCCGCCATTTTCCCCTGGACTCTTGGAGCTGTGAACACTAGGCACATGGTGAACTAATTAATGCAAAGAAGCACATAAGTGTGAGGGGAACTGAAAGTTAGAAACAAGGGGGATGGAGGGTTTTGTTTGCCTCACTATATCCTCCTATGAGTCAGAGAATAAAACAAAACTCTTGACTCTTCAACTCTTTTTCAGCTTCAACAGGCTTCCCTGGTAGCTCAGTCAGTAAAGAATCTGCCTGCAGTGCAGGAGATGCAGGTTTGATCACTGGGTTGGAAACATCCCCTGGAGAAGGAGATGGCAACCCACTCCAGTATTCTTGCCTGGAGAATCCCATGGACAGAGGATCCGGTGGGATACAGTCCAGGGGTCACAAAGAGTTGGACATGACTGAAGGGACTCAGCATGTGCATGCAGGCTCCTGTGTCTGACTCTGTTCAACCCTGTGGACTGTAGCCCACCAGGCTCCTCTGTCCATGGGATTCTCCAGGCAAGAATACTGGAGTGGGTTGCCATGCCCTCCTCGAGGGGATCTTCCCAACCCAGGGATCGAACTCAGGTCTCTTGTATCTCCTGCATTGGCAGGAGGGTTCTTCACCACTAGTACCACCTCGGAAGCCTTTCAGGCTTCAACACCCATTGTGCAGCACCCTGCAATAAACATGGTGATTTCAGATCCACTATTTCATTCCAGTATCTGCATGTATCAGCACATGGCTGGTGTTATTCTCTTAAAGATGTTGGGTAACTTTTCAAGCCATTCCAAACACTTTGCTAATGAGACAGGAAGTAACTAAGCAAAATAATACACATGCATTAAATAGTGGCAAACATATATGATCACTTAACAACCAGATTTATGGTAGGATTCTTACCATCAACCCATTTTACAGATGAGAAAACATGGCTAACAATCCTGCCTTAATTTGCCCAATTATATCAAATACTTTCAGAGTGATGGAGCGGATGTGTTTGAGCATTGTTAGAATAAAATGATTGTGGAAGGAAGTGTGTCATGGATTTGAGGGCATGGACATGGGTGAAAAGCCTTTTTGAATCCTTATTCCCCTATAGGAGAACTTAGCTCTTCTGTTTTTTGTTTTTTAAGAATTGTTTTTCTGTGAATCATTTTTAAAGGCTTTATTGACTTAGTTACAACACTGCTTCTGCATTATGTTTTGGTTTTTTGGCTGTGAGTCTGTGGGATCTCAGCTCCCTGACCGGGGGTCAAACCTTTACCTCTAGCGTTGGAAGGCAAAGCCTTAGCCACTGGACTGCCGGAAAATCCCAGCTCTTCTGGTTTTGATCCTAGTTGCTCATCATTCTATAGCTCAGTGTCCTAATTTTTCATTTGGGCATGGATAACTTCTAATTAGCGCTGTTTTAAGAACTGAAGTCAATCTTGTGTCTGGTATATGGACATCTGGGAGAGACTGAAGGCTGGATCACACAATGGAGATTTGTGGTCAGTGTTTACGATTCCAGAAAGGTGCTCACTCCATTTTGGTTTGTCTCTATTTTTGGCTCAGCCTCTGGGAATCGAGGACAGAGAGGAACTGGCTTGAGGCAAACCACCCTCACACGCACAGAGTCCTGGCTGGCTGGCCAGAACTGAGTCCTCTGTAATTACAATGACATCTCAATATGTTTTTATGTCTCTAGTAGTCTTGCTTGTATCACATTTGCATTTGAAGGTTACAGCTCCGGATCCATAAATGCTGAAAGTCTCCAGGTAACTTGATGCTGTTTGGAGCAAGAAGCTCGGCTTCAAAACGCTGTCAGGAAGATTCACTTTTTATAGCACTTTTTATAGGAATTCCCGCGGAGGAGAATTCTCAGGAGAAGAATTTGGCCTCCCGGTTTGAAGCACATCTGGTTCTTTGAGTTGTCAAAGAGTAAGTAGTCCATGCAGTGGAGAAAATGAGGTAAATGTGAAATTCGAGCTGGACAAAGTCAGGAGAAATTCAAACTGCAGACAGCTTTGTTTATCTTTCAAAACATCCTGCTGGTTCATAAATTAGATTGTGTTCCTTAAATTAATCAAAATGAAAAACCAGTGGCATCCCAATGGAGTAATGATGATATAATTAATTCTCTTTATTCAGAGGCTACTTACTAATCTGTAGATTTTCCAAGACCCTAACTTTTCCCTTTTACATCCAATTGTTTACGTATTCGTCAGTTCTCTGCCTAACGCTATCTTCTGGAATGTGTGGGTAGAGAAGGCAGAGGGGACCTAGGAAGTGAACTATTATTATAATCTAACAGCTTCGTCTCAGCAGCGGATATGCACTTATGAGATATATACTAGATGAAGGAAATCTGCTACTTCTGAGCAGTTCTGAATTAATTAGATTCTGGGGTTGCCATGAAGTTTACTAATCCATTTTATTCTCACTCCCTATGTAGGTAACTGATTGAGTCATTAGAAGTCATAATTAGAGGTTTTCCTTTGGGGTCTTTGTATTTTCACGATAGTCCATGGGTTAGAGAAAATATTCAGATTTGGAATTTTGTGAAAATTCAGTTGTAACCCAACCAGGAGAGATAACCAATTATCTTAGCCAGAAGAAGCTTCCGATTGCTCTGTACTCTTATTAACTAGCAATAAATATTTGTGTGTCTCCCTTTGGCAATTCCCACATGCCCTGCATTATACCGTTTTGGACACAGTGCATCTCCCCCACTGGACTGTAGTGCTGGCACCCTGACGGCATCTCGTATTCATCATCTCCAGTAAGACTATCAAGTCAGCCACATTTGTAATTTAATATTTCCTAGTGGTCACATTAATTAAAATTAAAATAGAAAAACAGACGAAATTAATTTTGATAATATATTTGCTTAAGCCAGTACATCCAAATTATTATCATTGTAACATGTAAGTGATACTGAGGCAGGAAGTAGATGAGCCTCCCCCCTCGCCCCCCTACCCCAGGGTAAGCAGCTGGAGTTCATTCCTTGTGGACAGAAACTCCCAAGTATCAATAGCAGGGCAATAGAGAGAGGAGGCTGGGCACTGCCCAGATAAGAGGTAAGAGACCACTTATTTCTCCTTCTTGAAGTCAAGGAAAGCTTTCTAACTACAAATCTCCTTGGAGGTCCAACGGGGAGTGATGTCAAGTCTATCCATAGGCCTCTTCGCTGGAATCCACCTTGGCTGAGAGAAACACTCGCATAGATGGGAGGATCCTGATAAGATGGGAGGATCCTGAGATACACCAAATACAGACTTAGAACCAGGCAAAACAAGATGATTGGCCAGAGGAAACCTGGAAGAAATGCTCCATTAAAGTGATTCAAACTACCATAAGGGTGCGACTCTCTCTGAGTCCACCCGTCTATCCACACGTACTGTACTTTTTCTGCTAATAAACACTTTACTTTTTTCACTGCTTTCTATCTTTGTAGGAATTCTTTTCTGCAAAACTGAAGGACCAGGGGCCTTGTCACTGACCACTGATCTAGAGGCTAGAATTCAGCTCCCTCTCTGCCATGACCCGACCTCAATCTCTGGCTGGGACTCTAAACTGCTTCAAGTCACTGTAGGCTGAGCCCACCTGAGATTAATATAAGAAACTATTATAGATGTCTCACATTAAAAAAAAGAAAAATGAATGTCTTCAACGTCTTATATGTATTTTACACTTGCAGTACATTTCAATTCAGACAAGTGGGATTTCAAGTGCTCAATAGTCACATGTGGCTACTGGCTTTTCTATTGGAGAGCTGAAATCTAGACCACTTCATTGTCAAGGTGACGTAGCTCTCTGCTAGCAGATTCTGGATTCTGTGGGTTCAAATCCCAGCTTTATTGATTCTCCAAGCCTCAACTTCCTCTTCACACATAATAATGATAATGAGACTACTTGGCACAGTGAAAGTACTTTTCATAGAGGTTTGAGGTTGAATGAGACCTTAGCACAGGGTGTGATACCTGGAATCTCTTCAATAAAAATGAGCAGTTACTGTTATTAAGATCCTGTTTAGACATTAAAATAGATTCAGTAGATATATCCCCCCTCATCTCTCATGGCCAAACTTTTAGTCACGCTTTAATACCCATCTCACAGAGGCTCCCTTTGAAGCCTTCCTCCTTTTTAGTCAAATCCACAGGAAATTTTTATTCTGTTTTCTCATAAAAGTTAGTTCATCCCTTTAAAATTCCTCATCACATTATAACATATGGATTTTTGTGTTTTCATTTTCCTGCAGATTGTAAGCCCCCACACAATTGGAGGGACACTGTCTCTTTATTCAGGGATCCTTCTTGATGCACCACACATTAACTGGTATGAAGTAAGTGCTCAGTACATTTTTAATATATAATAAGTAAATACATCCATTTCTTTGTAGCATAGGAGGTTGAGATCTTTTCCAGAAGAAATCTTGATGGATTGCTTTTCTATTCTGAACTGTTCTTAGATATAAATATGCTGTCAGCTTTGAGTTTCCCCTCAAACATTTATTGGGCTGATAGAGATTTCTTGAGATATTAAAACTCATAACCAGTTTTAATATGACAGTTATGGGCCCTGAAGAGAGGATAAAGTGTTCATGATTGCTAGGTGATGGAAACTTTGTAAAAAGCCACTGAAACTAATATAAACAACACATTTAAACTGAAGATAATATGTTCCTTTTCCATCATGGGTCACAGCTGTGTAGGGCACTAGCTAGTTCATGAAGGGTATATAGTTACCCAGGATTTAAACCTAGATAAACTCCAAATCTGCAGCTGCCAATCATTCCGAGTGCTGGCCAGAGCAGAGCTGTCACACAAGTCTCCTGCTTCTAGGGTTTGGCCCTCTAGGGCACATCAGTTTTGGCCCCAAGAAACTTCCCTGTCTGGGGCTAATGTTATTCCTTTACTTTTATCAGATAACATGGCCATGGGGCTGAGGTCATAATTTCTGGTGCTAGTTCAGTCAGTTTTATGTGGGGCCAGATTGTGTGGAAGATGTTAACTTTTGGTTTTTTTGCTGTTCATTATAACTGCTCTTGACTTTTTCCCCCATTTTCTCAGTCTTCCTGTACAGTTTAAGAGAAAGTATTAATGAACAGTGCATCAACAAAAAGCTATAAATCAAAAATATCCATGCACCCCAATGCTCATTGCAGCACTATTTACAACAACCAGGACATGGAAGCAAACTAGATGCCCATCATTAGAGGAACCAATAAAGAAGATGTGGTACATATATACACCGGAAAGTTCAGTTCAGTTCAGTTCAGTTGCTCAGTCCTGTCCGACTCTTTGCGATCCCATGAACCGCAGCACACCAGGCCTCCCTGTCCATCACCAACTCCCTGAGTCCACCCAAACCCATGTCCATCAAGTCGGTGATGCCATCCAGCCATCTCATCCTCTGTCGTCCTTTTCTCCTCCTGCCTTCAATCTTTCCCAGCATCAGGGTCTTTTCAAATGAGTCAGCTCTTTGTATCAGGTAGCCAAAGTACTGGAGTTTCAGCTTCAACATCAGTCCTTCCAATGAATATTCAGGACTGATTTCTTTTAGGATGGACTGGTTGGCTCTCCTTGCAGTCCAAGGGACTCTCAAGAGTCTTCTCCAACACCACAGTTCAAAAGCATCAATTCTGCGGTGCTCAGCTTTCTTCATCGTCCAACTCTCACATCCATACATGACCACTGAAAAACCATAGCCTTGACTAGACGGACTTTTGTTGGCAAAGTAATGTCTCTGCTTTTAAATATGCTATCTAGGTTGGTCATAACTTTCCTTCCAAGGAGTAAGCGTCTTTTAATTTCATGGCTGCAATCACCATCTGCAGTGATTTTGGAGCCCAGAAAAATAAAGTCAGCCACTGTTTCCACTGTTTCTCCATCTATCTGCCATGAAGTGATGGGACCCGCTGTCATGATCTTAGTTTTCTGAATGTTGAGCTTTAAGCCAACTTTTTCACTCTCTTCTTTCACTTTCATCAAGAGGTTCTTTAGTTCTTCTTCACTTTCTGCCATAAGGGTGGTGTCATCTGCGTATCTGAGGTTATTGATATTTCTCCCAGCAATCTTGATTCCAGCTTGTGCTTCATCCAGCCCAGTGTTTCTCATGATGTATTCTGCATACTCAACGATAAAAAGGAACAAAATTGTGACATTTGCAGAGGTGTGGCTAAACCTAGAGACTATTATACACAATGAAGTAAGAAAGAAAAATACTGTATTAGCACATATATGCGGTATATGTCTGGAATCTAGAAAAAGAAAAAAAGCAATGTATATTAACACATTTATGTGTTATATGTGTGAAATCTAGGAAAAAATGGTATAGATGAACTTATTTGCAAAGCAGGAATAGAGACAGATACAGAGAACAGATGTTTGGATGCCAAGGGGTGGAGAGAGGTGAGATGGGTTTGGAGACTGGGATTGACATATATACACTATTGATATATGAATAAAATAGAAAGGACTTCCCAGGTGACATAGCCGTAAAGAATCTGCCTGCCAATGCAAGAGAAGCAGGAAATGCGGGTTCAACCTCTGGGTCAGGAAGATCACCTGGAGGAGGAAATGGCACCCTACTCTAGTATTCTTGCCTGAAAAATTCCAAGGACAGAGGAGTCTGGTGGGCTATAGTCCATGGGGTTACAAAAAGTCAGACATGACTGAGCGACTGGGCACAGACATAAAACAGATCACTAATGAGAACCTACTGTAATTTTTTTTTCAATTCAAAATAAAGTGGAAAAAAGAGCCCCAAGCGTTTACTTATTCCACTGATATTGGTGTCACTCTATTAGGCATTTGGGCACAAACATGAATAAGAAGGGGCCCATTCTCTCCTGTGTGGCACGGGAGATGGACAAATGTGCAATACCAGGAGTGCTATGAGGGCGGTGGCAGAAGTTTGTACAGATAGGTTTGGAAGGATAGAGTAAGGGCGGTTAGTAGTTGTGTATTAGATGAAAGTTAAGACAGAAAAATCATGAGGCTCTATCTCTTTTTGGCCAGGTAGCCATGAGTAGGTGAAATAACCCATCTAAACCTTGTGTTCTTCAGTTGCAAAATGGGGATGGCAACCCACTCCAGTATTCTTGCCTGGAGAATCCCATGGACAGAGGAACCTGGCAGGCTACAGTCCAGGGGTTCGCAAGAGTTGGACACGACTTAGCGACTAAACCACTACCACCACCAAACCTTGTGTTCTTCAACTGCAAAATGGGGATAATGAAAGTACTTGTCTCTGTGAACGGAATTGACTGCAACCATATGCCAAGCAGCAAGAGAAGTGGATACATAATCCGATGCCTGCAGAACACTTGGCACAATGATAATGTTGAGTAAGTGTTTCCTACTGCTGTACATATCCAAACCTGAGATAATTCTTTGAAGTGTATTGGCCCCTACATTTTTTTGCAATGGGACAGATTTTGACAGAATTTAATTGTATATTTAGACTCAGGGTTTTCTCATGACAGTATGAAAATTCACAATTTTTTTCAAGTCAGTATGTTCTAATTCAATTCCAAGCTGTATGGAAGAGTAATTAAGGAGAACTTGCTCTGTCAACATGAAGAGATATTATAAAGCCAAAACCATTTAAATTCATGATGTTGGTAAAAGAATAATTGGACAGATGACTAAATAGAATAGACAATTCAGATGTAGCTTTAGTTTATACAACTTTATATATGACAAAGGAGGCATTGCAAATTAATAAATAATGAACTGTGTAAATTGTGTTGGGAAGTTGGCTATTTGGAAAGTGAAATCAACATATACCTCTTTTTGAAGACTATATAAAAATGCAACCCTTGTGAATTAAGTTCTAAATATGAAATATATGCACACACTCACAAAACACGTATGACCAAATACTTGCTCTTTGGTTAGAGAGATGATTTCCTACTGGTCTTGGACCAAAGTCTAAGCTTTTTAATACAGCTTGAGAGACTCTTTCAGGTCTGCCTGGTACTTTGCTCTTAATCAAAATCATTCTGCCACCCCACTCTGTGCTCCTTCTCAGGGGATTTCTCTCAGTCCCTCAAATATTCTAATTTGGTGATTACTTTGTCTGAATGCTCTATTTCTCCTCGCTATCCTCACCCCTACTCCCCAGCCCCTAAACCTTGTTTCAGTCAGCTTAGCTATCACACCTTATACTTTATATAATGTTAAATACCATTTTAGGGGTGTGATTGTGCAGTATTCTGAATGTTTCCTTTCTTAGGATCCTCATATGTGTAATTAAAAGTTACATGAGAGCAGAGCCTAGGTTGGTCTGGCTCACTGCTGTTGTTACCTTAGTCTAACCATTGCTTGATGTTATGTGATGGCACTTGAAAACTAGACCAAGAGAAGGAACCAAGGCAAACAGAGATTTGATTAGATAAAAATGAAAATAAACAAGAAAACCTTCCATGCCATTATAAATCATTGGAGAAGAAAAATAATTTCAAACGTTAAAGACCTTTCCATTGTTTTTTCTCTACTCATAAATCACCCCCAAAATAAGAACTAAAGGCAAAACACAGATACCATCTGCAATGAAACTCTGACAAATGGAAGAATGGTAAGTTAATCCATGGCACGGAGGAAAATGAAAGTTAAATACCTACAGATTATGGCATCAATGAGAAACATTCTGATTGTTTTGTCAGATTTTTTGTGTGTGTGTGCTTTATTTTTGGCTGAACTGGGTCTTTGTTGCTGTGCATGGGCTTTCTCTAGCTGCAGCCAGTGGGGGCTACTCTTTGCTGCAGTGCGTGCGATTCTCATTGTGGGGGCCTCTCTCGTGGCAGAGCATGGGCTTCAGTAGTTGTGGTGCGTGGGCTTAGTTGTGGCTTGTGGGATCTTCCTGGACTAGGGATGGAACCTGTGTTCCCTGCATTGGCAGGTGGGTTCTTAACCACTGGCCCACCAGGGAAGTCCAGGAAATGTTCTGACTTAATCCACAAAATTTAATAAGGCCCTGGAACTTGTTATAAGGCCCTGGAACTGATTTAATCCACAAACTTCAACAAGGCATCAAACATAAGTTATGGATAAAGAGAGTGTATGTGAGTGTATGTGTGTGGTGGGGGAGGTTAAGGAGGGACTTGCTGGGAACAGAGGATTTGCTTGAAGTCTTTTTAAGGAGCAATGAGATCCCTAGTGCTTTCAAAGTGCTGCACTCAACATGCCAGCAAATTTGGAAAACTCAGCAGTGGCCACAGGACTGGAAAAGGTCAGTTTCCATTCCAATCCCAAAGAAAGGTAATGCCAAAGAATGTTCAAACTATTGCACAATTGCACTCATCTCACATGCTAGTAAAATAATGCTCAAAATTCTCCAAGTCAGGCTTCAACAGTACATGAACAGTGAACTTTCAGATGTTCAAGTTGGATTTAGAAAAGACAGAGGAACCAGAGCTCAAATTTCAAACATCTGTTGGATCATTGACAAAGCAAGAGAGTTCCAGAAAAACATCTATTTCTGCTTTACTGGCTATGCTAAAGCCTTTGACAGTGTGGATCACAACAAACTATGGAAAATTCTTAAAGAGATGGGAATACCATCTCTCTGACCTGCCTCTTGAGATATCTGTATGCAGGTCAAGAAGCAACAGTTAGAACTGGACATGGAACAACAAACTGGTTCCAAATAGGGAAAGGAGTACTTCAAAGTTGTATATTGTTATCCTGCTTATTTAATTTATATGCAGAGTACATCATGAGAAATTCTGGCCTGGATGAAGTACAAGCTGGAATCAAGGTTGCCAGGAGAAATATCAATAATCAATATCAAACATTCAGAATACTGTACAATCACATCCCCAAGAGTTGAGATATGCAGATGACACCACCTTTATGGCAGAAAGTGAAGAAGAACTAAAGAGCCTGTTGATGAAAGTGAAAGAAGAGAGTGAAAAAGTTAGCTTAAAGCTCAACATTCAGAAAATGAAAATCATGGCATCTGGTCCCATCACTTCATGGCAAATAGATGGGGAAACAATGGAAACAGTAACAGACTTAATTTTTTTTAGGCTTCAAAAGCACTGTAGATGCTGACTACAGCCACGACATTAAAAGATTCTTGCTCCTTAGAAGAAAAGCTATGACCAACCTAGACAACATATTAAAGAGCAGAGACATTACTTTGCCAACGAAGATCTGTGTAGTCAAAGCTATGGTTTCTCCAGTGGTCATGTATGGGTGTGAGAGTTGGACTATAAAGAAAGCTGAGTGCAGAAGAATTGATGCTCTTGAACTGTGGTGTTGGAGAAGACTCTTGAGTGTCCCTTGGACTGCAAGGAGATCCAACCAGTCCATCCTAAAGGAGATCAGTCCTAGGAGTTCATTGGAAGGACTGATGTTGAAGCTGAAACTCCAATACTTTGAGCACCTGATGCGAAGAACTGACTCATTCTGATGCTGGAAAAGATTGAAGGCGGGAGGAGAAGGGGACGACAGAGGATGAGCTAGTTGGATGGCATCACTGACTCAATGGATATGAGTTTGAGCAAACTCCGAGAGTTGGTGATGGACAGGGAGGCCTGGCATGCTGCCGTCTGTTTGGATACGACTCAGTGACTGAACTGACTGAGATTCCTAGATGCTGACTCCTTACCCAGAAGAGTAGAACAAGAGAGATGAGAGTGAATGGCATGCATGGAGAAATGAGAAACTGAGGCCTGGGGCAGGATCTATTGGCAGATAGACTAAGTACAGGTCTTCTTGTTGAGCAGTGCCCCTTTCCAGATCTTAGCAGCCAGCCTGATATTTCTCAGGGAGAGTTGAGAGAGACTCCCTGGAAAACTGGCACCACCACCGAGAAAATTCTAGTGTGTACTTGCTTTTGACCACACCATTGAGAAGGGCTGCTGGCCACTCGACTTGGTCACCTGGTCACTTCTCGTAGACAAACACTGGCCAATGGCATTACTTCACCTCCTTCCACAGAACCACTGGTCAGCATTTTTGTGTTCCACTCAGAAAAATGTAGAATAGCAAGGGTCATTGGCATTTGAGGCAGTTTCTAAAAAGAAACAAGGATATTAGAAAACTAAATAAATGACTAAATAGAAAGGTAGATAGGTAATAAGAGGGAAGGTTGGAGTGATAGCAAATGCAGGAAGAATAAAATATGACAAACAAATAAGATTACCACTAATATCTTTGAAGAATCATGAAGATATATTACATTCATAAAACGAGAATGAGATGTTAAGTAGATTATTTAACAAACCAAAAAAAGGACTCCTGAAAATTAAAGTTTTTAGGTTTTAAATTAACATTTTAAATTAAAATGAAAGGCCATTTATTTATTCAGCAAACATGTATGGAGTGGTTATTATGTGCCTGGCACTGGTCTAGGCATAGTTGGATAGAAGGCTTTGTTCTCTAGTAGCCTGCATTCCAATTGGCAGAGACAGATAATAAGAAAATACAAGTAAAACACAGAGGTGATCAGCTGGATAAGAAGTGCATTGGATACGTAAGACAGGGTGAGGGAGAAAACATCAGCAATGGGGGAGGTTGCTCTTTTATAAAGGGTGATCAGGGAAGTCCTTACTGCTCAGGTGACATATGTGCAGAGATCTGAAGTAACTCTGATGGAAGGGGGGTTCCCTGGTGGTCCAGTGGATAAGATTCCTATGCAAGGGGCTCAGGTTCAATTCCTGGTTGAGAAACTAAGATCCTGTACGTCATGTGGTGTGGCCAAGAAAATATTAAAATAAAATCAAATTAAACAGAATTGTTAGAAAAAAACAAACAGCCCCATCAAAAAATCCACAAAACTCTGATGGAGAGTCATGTGAACATATGAGGGGAGATAGTCAGGGAGAAGGAGAGTCTAGGCAAAGGCCCTTAGGTGCGAATGTGCTTGGATTGCTAGGTGAGGAGGTGAAATAAGGATGGACGTGATTGGGCCTTGATGACCTCAGAGGTGACATCGGCCAGATTATATAAAGTGCACCTATTAGACTCAATGGCCCATACCATAGCAAATGTTTTGGAATGCCTCCTATACTTTCTTGAAACTAAATTCATAGATAATATGATAACAGGGGTCTTCCCATGTGGAACAGTGTTAAAGAACCCACCTGCCAATGCAGGAGACACAAGAGACTTGGGTTTGACCCCTCAGTCAGAAAGGTTCCCAGGAGGAGGAAATGGCAACACACTCCAGCATTCTTGCCTGGAAAATTCCATGGGCAGAAGAGCCTGGAGGGCTACAGTTCATGGTGTCATAAAGAGTCGGACATAACTGATCACACACTCACACTCATGACTTCATACATAATTTCAAAAAAACTTCTGTAATTCCCTGATAGGAAAATATGTGAGAAATTTCTAAAAATATATGTAAATTCTAGGGCATGATTACATTATAAGACATAACGGGTAATTCTCTGGTGGTCTAGTGGCTAAGACTCCATGCTCCCAATGCAGGGGGCTCAGGTTCGATCCCTGGTTGGGGAACTAGACCCCACATGCCACAGCTAAGAGTTCACATCCTGCAACTGAAAAAAGATTCCACACATCCACAACTAAAGATTCTGCAGGCCACAATAAAGACTGAAGATCCCACTTTCCACAACCAATAGTGTAGCCAAAAAAATAAATCAAAGTGAATATTAAGAAAACAAGACATAATGAAGCAGTCAGAAGCTTCACCTTTAGTCAGAATATCCATAAACATGACATGAAAATGTATATTGATACAGACCTGATATAATGGTAACTCAAATATCATGAATGGCAATGCCATTGATGATATGGCTTTGTGAAAAGAGCAATTCTTGGTAAAATTCTGAAGGAAGTGATGCATAATGTCCAGAGAAAATGCCAAGAAGCCAGGCAGGAGGCAAGGAGACGCTTATTGTGTGGGCTGTCCATGCATTTCCGATCATTCAGTAGCCATGCCCTGCTCCCTAGGTGAAGGAGAATGCCACTCATGGTCATAGCAGAAACACCCTGGAGAAATTTACAAAAAGATAGCTTCATTGCCTTACACCTCCATCGAGGAATACTGACTGAAGGCCTTGAAAGCCATTTTAAAGGTTTTCGGCATTTACTAGGGACTGCTATGGAAAGCCACTGGAAGAGTTTCATCAGGAGAATAATCTTATTTGACTGTCATTTTAAAAGAAGACTGTTGACAATAGGCTGTAGAAAGGAACGACAGAAGTGGAAGTTTTGTTCAGGGGCTCTGTGTGTGATCAGCCAGGCAGCTGCCTCTCCTGGTGTCAGTGAGAAGTAGCTGGAGACTGGATACTTTTTTTTCTATGTAGCAGAATTTGCTGATGAATTGCATGAGAAAATAATACAAAAGGGATGAATCAAGAACAACAAAATTAGGTATTTGAGTTTTCTGAGGTGGTGTTTGAACACATTTGTCCATGATTCTTCTGTTCTGCTTTGTTAGCATGGAGGCTAATCCTACATCATCAGATTTTGCAAAGATAAACCATTTGTTTGGCACTCATCTTCTAGGTTATAATTCCTTCATTTTTGCCATTGACTTGTCAGTTGCTATCCATGGAGACCAAAGCTATGACTAGAATATTAAAATGTGTATTCATCTAGAGTTCCTTTAACGAAGGCCTAGGCATGGTCCCAAACTGCAAGTCTCATTAACCTGACCAACATAACGTCACTCTACTACCTGGTCATCTTACTCCTGCACAGCTGGGAAACTGGAGAAAGAGGTGAAATGAATGTCCCAGCCCTCAGGGGAAGAAGGCAAAGCAACACAAAACCTCTGCTTTTAATGAACAATATCCTTCAAGTCTAGAGACTAAGCACTGAAAACAGAAGTCAAATTGGGATTGACATGTACATACTATTTACATATAAAATAGATAACTAATAAGGACCTACTGTATACCACAGGGAACTTTACTTACTACTCTGTAATGACCTATGTGGGAAAGATCTAAAAAAGAGTGCATGTATGTATTTGTCTAACTGATTCACTTTGATGTACACTTGAAACTAAAAAAATATTATAAATAAACTATATGCCAATCAAAATTAAAAAAATAAAGCTATTATAGGGCAATGTTTCAAAACTCTCAAATCTTACAGCAGTGAGCAATCTACATGATCTAGTAGCTGAATGAAAGAATCAGGGACTGAATCTAAAATGGCCTTCAGTGGGTAATAAATTTCCTTAAAATATTATGTTTTGTGTATAAAATTTATGCGAATTTTGTATTCTACTCCACATTATTTTTATGCTTTCTTACAAACAAAAAGTAACATTGTAAATTATTTGCTATTAAGTAAGATTGATGTTTTTGCTTTGGCTCTGTCTCTTCATTCTTTCTGGAGTTATTTCTCCACTGATCTCCAATAGCATATTGGACACATACTGACCTGGGGAGTTCATCTTTCAGTGTTGTATCTTTTTGCCTTTCCATATTGTTCATGGGGTTCTCAAGGAAAGACTACTGAAGTGGTTTGCCAATGCCATCTCCAGAGGACCACAGTTTGTCAGAACTCTCTACCATGACCCGTCCATCTTGGGTGGCCCTACAGGGTATGGCTCAAAGTTTTATTGAGTTAGACAACGCTGTGGTCCATGTGATAGAGAAATAGCACCAGAAAGAATGAAGGGATGGAGCCAAGGTGAAAACAACACCCAGCTGTGGATGTGACTGGTGACAAAGTTAAGTCTGATGCTGTAAAGAGCAATATTGCATAGGAACCTGGACTGTTAGGTCCATGAATCAAGGTAAATGGGTAGTGGTCAAATAGGAGATGGCAAGAGTGAACATCGACATTTTAGGAATCAGTGAACTAAAATGGACTGGAATGGACGAATTTAACTCAGATGACCATCATATCTAATACTGTGGGCTAGATGCCCTTAGAAGAAATGGAGTAGCCATCATAGTCAACAAAAGAGTCCGAAATGCAGTTCTTAGGTACAATCTCAAAAATGACAGAATGATGTCTGTTCATTTCCAAGGCAAACCGTTCAGTATCACAGTAATCCAAGTCTATGCCCCAACCAGTAATGCTGAAGAAGTTGAGGTTGAATGGTTCTATGAAGACCTACAAGACCTTCTAGCACTAGCACCCCCAAAAGATATCCTTTTCATCATAGGCGACTGGAATGCAAAAGTAGAAAGTCAAGAGATACCTGGAGTAACGGGCAAATTTGGCCTTGGAGTACAAAATGAAGTAGGGCAAAGGCTAACAAAGTTTGCCAAGAGAATGCACTGGTCATAGCAAACACCCTCTTCCAATAACATAAGAGAAGGCTCTACACATGGACATCAACAGATGGTCAACAGTGAAATCAGATTGATTATATTCTTTGCAGCTGAAGCTGGAGAAGATCTATACAGTCAGCAAAAACAAGACTGGGAGCTGACTGTGTCTCAGATCATGAACTCCTTATTGCCAAATTCAGACTTAAATTGAAGAAAGTAGGGAAAACTACTAGACTATTCAGGTACAACCTAAATAGAATCCCTTACAATTATATAGTGGAAGTGACAAATAGATTCAAGGGATTAGATCTGATAGAGTGCCTAAAGAACTATGGATGGATGTTTGTGAAATTGTACAGGAGACAGGGATCAAGACCATTCCCAAGAAAAAGCAATGCAAAAGGGCAAAATGGTTGTCTGAGGAGACCTTAAAAGTAGCTGAGAAAAGAAGAGAAGTGAAAGGCAAAGGAGAAAAGGAAATATATACCTATTTGAATGCAGAGTTCCAAAGAATAGCAAGGAGAGATAAGAAAGCCTTCCTCAGTGATCAGTGCAAAGAAATAGAGGGAAACAATAGAATGGGAAAGACTAGTGATCTCTTCAAGAAAATTAGTGATACCAAGGGAATGTTTCATGCAAAGATGGGCTTAATAAAGGACAGAAATGGCATGGACCTAACAAAAGCAGAAGATATTAAGAAGAGGTGGCAAGAATACACAGAATAACTATACAAAAAAAATCTTCATGACTCAGATAACCACGATGGTGTGATCACTCACCTAGAGCCAGGCATCCTGGAATGCAAAGTCAAGTGGGCCTTAGGAAGCATCACTACAAACAAAGCTAGTGGAGGTGATGGAATTCCAGTTGAGCTATTTCAAATCCAAAATATGATGCTGTAAAAGTGCTGAACTCAATATGCCAGCAAATTTGAAAAACTCACCTGTGGCCACAGGACTGGAAAAGATCAGTTTTCATTCTAATCCCCAAAAAAGGCAATGCCAAAGAATGTCCAAACTACCACACAATTGCCCTCAACTCACAAGCTAGAAAAGTAATGCTCAAAATTCTTCAAGCCAGACTTCAACAGAGGAACTAGAGATCAAGTTGCCAACATCTGTTGGATCATCAAAAAGCAAGAGAGTTCCAGAAAAAACATCTATTTCTGCTTTATTGACTATGCCAAAGCCTTTGACTGTGTGGATCACAACAAACTGCGGAAAATTCTGAAAGAGATGGGAATACCAGACCACCTTACCTGTCTCCTAATAAATCTGTATGCAGGTCAATAAGCAACAGCTAGAACCAGACATGGAACAACACACTGGTTCCAAATAGGGAAAGGAGTACTTCAAGGTTGTATATTGTCACCCTGCTTATTTAACTTACATGCAGAGTATATCATGTGAAATTCTGGGCTGGATGAATCACAAGCTGGAATCAAGATTGCCAGGAGAAATATCAATAATCTCAGATATTTAGATGACATCACCCTTATGGCAGAAAGTGAAGAAGAGCTAAAGAGCTTCTTGATGAGAGTGAAAGAGGAGAGTGAAAAAGTTGGCTTAAAGCTCAACATTCAAAAAACTAAAATCATGGCATCTGGTCCCATCACTGCATGGCAAATAGATGGGGAAACAATGGAAAAAGCAACAGACTGTATTTTTTGGGGGTGCAAAATCACTGCAGATGGCGACTTCAGCCATGAAATTAAAAGCTGCTTGCTCCTTGGAAGAAAAGCTACGACCAACCTAGACAGCATATTAAAAAGTAGAGACATTACTTTGCCAACAAATGTCCGTCTAGTCAAAGCTAGATTTTCAGTAGTCATGTATTGATGTGAGAGTAGGGCTATAAAGAAAGCTGAGCACCTAAGAATTGGTGCTTTTGAACTATGGTGTTGGAGAAGACTCTTGAGAGTCCCTTGGACTGCAAGGAGAGCCAACCAGTCCATCCTAAAAGAAATCAATCCTGAATATTCATTGGAAGGACTGATGTTGAAGCTGAAACTCCAGTACTTTGGCCACCTGATGCACAGAACTGACCCATTAGAAAATATCCTTGTGCTGGGAAAGACTGAAGGCAGGAGGAGAAGGGGACGACAGAGGATGAGATGGTTGGATGATTTCACTTACTCGATGGACATGAGTTTGAGTAAGCTACAGGAATTGATGATGAACAGGGAAGCCAGGTGTGCTGCAGTCCATGGGGTCACAAAGAGTTGGAAACAGCTGAGTGACTGAACTGAAGATTGATACATTATTTTTTTTGTGGCTTCCTGTACCCTCATGTATGCGGCAAGAGTAACCAGAAAGCATTGTATTAAATTGAATCAAAAGACCATGCAGAGAAACAGAGGAATTGAAGAATGTCCAATGAAGGCATCGTTTTTAATGCAGACAGGCAGAGTTAAGGAAAACCAACATAGAATAGTGAAGTACTATAGTGGGTTGAATGGTACCCTCCCCCAAATATCAGTATATGTCCACACCCTAAACTCTGGAACTGATAAATATTGCCTCATGTAGCTGAAGAGAGACTATAGTATTATAAGACAACAGATGTGATTTTTTTTAAGGATACTGAGATGTGGACGTTATCTGGGATTATTTAGTTGGGTCCTAAATACCTTCTCAAGTGTCCTTGTAAGAGAGAGATAACACAGAAGGGAGATAACAGAAGAGCAGGAGGCAATGTGAAGGTGGAGACAGAAATCAGTGAGGAGGCCATAAGTCAAGGAATGTGGACAGACATCAAGGTTCACAAAGGCAGAGGAAGGATTTTCCCCTTGAGCCTCTGAGTGTGACCTTGTTGGCACCTTGACTTTACACTCTTACCTCTGAACCTGAGAAAATAAAGGTCTGTTGTTTTAAGTCACCTGATTTTGTGCTAAGATTGGGGCAGCCACAAGAAAGTAATGTAGTCACCTTTTTGCCAGAGACATTGAGGAACCATTAGCATCACTAGGACAGAAGCTTCACAGGAGGGAATGGTTTACAGTGCTCAGGCAGCTCCAGCCACAGCCAAAGGAGGGAGCCACTTGGTAGTGCAAGGGCATCTGACAGAAGAATGGCCCCACAGGAAGGAAGCCTAGAGGGTGAAACTCAGACCTCTGCCTACGTTCATTTTCTGAGCCGTTCCCCATGGTTCCTGATGAATCCAGCTGGAAGCTTGGCATCAGAAGAGACTGGTTGATACAATCCATAGAAAACAGCCTCCTTGAAGAGAGCAGAGTGGAGCAGGATGGTCAAAGAAGAACAGACTATCCAGCATCCTATTTGTACTTTAGTCTCTTTGGGATGCTGAAAAGAGTGTTTTGAAACACTTTAGAAGTTGGAGCTGTCTCAGAGACCATCAGCTACACTGAGGCTTAAAAGGAGAAATAGACTTACATATGGCATGTGACTGTCTAGGTCAAATCAGGGACCCATCTCACGTGTCGGATTGTCTGCTGTTACTTTTCTAGGCTTTGTGGAAGAACCTACTGTCACACACTGAGAGAAGCAGGAAGTAGAAGAAGTCGAACATTCCCTGTTGTAGCGCAGGCTCAAATTTTCTGGGAGATCCTGGGAAGCGTTGTTTCTGTTCCTTGCACTTGTACACTTGATGCTTCCTGCCCCATCTCTGTCTGCCCTAGCTCAGAGAACCAGTGAAAACTCTGTTCCTTTAGGGATGCCTTTCCTGACCTACCAAAGTAGACCTGTTCTTAAAATAATCCAGGCCACATATGCACTTTGTGTGTTTCTCTATGATTTCACTCATTGCATTGTATTTCTGATATTAAAATGCGTGTTTGACTCTGCCCTTTGACAGTAATTACCTCAAGGGCAAGACAATGTGTTTCTCTTTATCTTCAATTTTTAGCACAGTGTCTAGCACCTGAAAAGTGAAAGTTTTAGTTGCTCAGTCATGTCCGACTCTTTGCGACCACATGGACTGTAGTCCACCAGGCTCCTCTGTCCATGGGATTTCCCAGACAAGAATACTGGAGTGGCTTGCCATTTCCTCTTCCATGGGATCTTCCCCACCCACGGATGGAACCCTGGTGTCTTACATTGTAGGCAGATTTTTTTTTTTTTACCATCTGAGCCAGGAGGGAAATCCTAGTGTATATTTAATATTACTTGTTTAACGGATGAAAGGAGTTGCAAAGAAATGCATGAAATTGTGTAAGAGAATTACTTTGCCAGAATCTGGATGTACCTGACTATTTGTACTATGGGTGTAGATTCACTCTAGGATTCAAAAATAGTTCAATCAAAATATATTAATTCAGGCTTGCTCGCTGACTGTCCTACTGTTTTCCATCCACCTGAGTGATCCCATAGCTTCTTGGATGAACGTCAATCTAGACTATACCATGGTGGAAAAGTCATCTCTTTGTCTGTGTCTCCTACTATTTTGGGAGCCTCTGGGGATTAAAACTATTTCTTGTTATATTTCTAGCACATATCACAATGCCTGGTACAGAATAATCAATTACAGTTTGTTAAAATTAATTGAATGCCTACTAATTGACTTTAATTTTATTTCTTTGACAATTGTCAGAGTATGTAAGAAATAGCTGAATAAATTTTTACTATTTGTTTGATCCTATGTTTGGAAACGTGTTTGTTGCTGTTTTGTTGTTCAGTTACTAAATTGTGTTCAACTCTTTGGGACCCCGTGGATTGTATTCTGTCAAGCTCCTATGTCCGTGGGGTTCTCCAGGCAAGAATACTGGAGTGGGTTGCCATGTATGATATAAATTTAAAAAAATATATATGTAGTGTAAGCAAGATTTGGGCTTCCCAGGTAGTGCAGTGGTAAAGAATCTAGCTGTCAATGCAATAAACATGGGTTTGATACCTGACTCGAGAAGATTCCCTGGAGGAGGGAGTGGTAACCCACTCCAGTATTATTGCCTGGAAATTCCACAGACACATGAGGTCGCAAAGAGTTGGTCATGACTGAGTGACTGAACATGCACACATGCATGCAAGAGTTAGTTTTGCAGGAGCCCCAGGAAGGAACTCATAGAGTCGGTCACTGGAGTACCTGAAACTGAGTGAGAGTGAAGAGCCCTTGATGCTTTGGACTCAGAGAGACACGACTCATGTATGAGGAAACACTCCATGCTTTCAAACAGATCCCCAAAGCCACAGTCACTGGGGTAGGTGCTTTGAACTGTCAGCATTGATTGGTGTCCAGGCTGCTTCTAAGGTGGGTATCCCTGTGTTGACTGCTCTGGGATAACAAGTGGCAGGGATTTTTAATTTAACTACAGGTTAGTGATTCTCTCTAGCAACAGGAGACAGCCAGCTAATTTTCATGATGGCAACTGCTTTACAAATACCTACTTTATATTAATCCATTTGCTCCTCCCAATAACTCTGTGAGGAAGTTATTTCATCCTCAATTTAGTGACGAAGCTGAGGCTCAGAAAGTTTAAGTGACTTGCCCAAGCCCACGGGTGGCACTAGTGGGAAAGAACCAGCCTGCCAATGCAGGAGACATAAGAGATGTGGATTCAATTCCTGGGTTGGGATGATCCCCTGGAGGAGGGCTTGGCAACCCACTCCAGTATTCTTGCCTGGACAATCCCGTGGACAGAGGATCCTAGGCATGGACTAGGGGTCATAGGGCTGCAAAGAGCTGGACATGATTGAAGTGACTCAGCACACAGGTGCAGAACTAACAAACAGTCAATTGGGATGCACAGCCTCATCTCCCAATGACAAAGATAAAGACTGTTTCACCACGTCACCTTCCCTTCCCCAAATAAAAGTTGCTAAACAATGTCAGTCTTCAGATGGATGGATTCAGTGTTCTCATGAATCCTGGTCTTCCTCCTCCTTCCATTGATGGATTCACGTGTTAATGAGGCAGAAGCCTGAGTAACACTGGGCTTAATCTCCTACCTGACTGCTATGAGGTTTCTGTCTCTTATTAAGTTTTTAATTTAGTCTTATGAGGGAGACTAATGACACAGTTAGAAACTCAGAATCTTCCAAAAGAAGCTCAAAGAGAAAGCTTTCTGAATGTGGTTGAGTCCTTAAATTTTTTTCCCTGCCCATATCTGTTTTAGACATTGAACAGGAATTAGAGTGGAACCAGTGGGGACTTAGACACTTAGTGGCAGGTGGTAGAAATAAGGAGACCTGTCACTTACCGTCAGGAAACATGTCTTCTACCTCAACTCTTGCCAGGATTGGGCATTTGTCAATTGCCTCCGGGTTCTGATCTCTCTGACAAGACGACAGTCATCCAACCTCATTTGCCACCAGTTTCATTCCCCCCCGCCCCCGCTCCTGCCAGGTACATTTGGAGGGATGATGAGAGATTCCAAAGGGTGATTTCCCATCGATCCCTTTGTTAATGTGGTTGGGAGAGAAATGGGCTGGTGGGCAAAGGTGAGAAGACCAGAAGGAAGTCTACTCTAACTGGGTCTCTGCAAATGAATTAGCTAAGATTTTTGCTGCCTCCCAGTTTTAGCTTGCCTGGAATTTTGATCTCTGTTAGCTGGCTTAGCTCCTTTTTCAAACAAAGTGGGATGACAGATAACAGGACAGTGTGAATAGTTCGGTTCAGTTCAGTTGCTCAGTCGTGTCTGACTCTTTGAGACCCCATGAATCGCAGCACAGCAGGCCTCCCTGTCCATCACCAACTCCTAGAGTTTACCCAAACTTACGTCCATTGAGTCGGTGATGCCATCCAACCATCTCTTCCTCTGTCGTCCCCTTCTCTTCCTGCCCTCAATCTTTCCCAGCATCAAATGAGTCAGCTCTTCACATCAGGTGGCCAAAGTATTGGAATTTCAGCTTTAACATCAGTCCTTCCAATGAACACCCAGGACTGATCTCCTTTAGGATGGATTGGTTGGATCTCCTTGCAGTCCAAGGGACTCTCAAGAGTCTTCTCCAACACCACAGTTCAAAAGTATCAATTCTTCAGTGCTAAGCTTTCTTTGTAGTCCAATTCTCACATCTATACATGACTACTGGAAAAGCCATAGTCTTGACTAGATGGACCTTTGTTGACAAAGTTATGTCCCTGCTTTTTAATATGCTGTCTATGTTGATCATAACTTTCCTTCCAAGGAGTAAGCGTCTTCTAATTTCTTGGCTGCAATCACCATCTGCAGTGATTTTGGAGCCCTCCAAAATAAAGTCAGCCACTGTTTCCACTGTTTCCCCATCTATTTGCCATGAAGTGATGGGACCAGATGTGATGATCTTTGTTTTCTTAATGTTGAGCTTTAAGCCAACTTTTTCACTCTCCTCTTTCACTTTCATCAAGAGGCTCTTTAGTTCTTCTTCACTTTCTGCCATAAAGGTGGTGTCATCTGCATATCTGAGGTTATTGATATTTCTCCTGGCAATCTTGATTCCAGCTTGTGCTTCATCCAGCCTAGCGTTTCTCATGATGCACTCAGCATATAAGTTAAATAAGCAGGGTGACAATATACAGCCTTGCCATACTCCTTTTCTTACTTGGAACAGTGTGAATATGATGCTAAAAATTCAGAGAGACAGTAGATGTGACTCTAGAGGAGCAAGGATGTGCCATATGCTACAATAAAAATGACCCATGGGGACTTCCCTGGTGGCACAGGGGATAAGAATCTGCCTGTCAATGCACAGGACATGGGTTTGATCCCTGGTCCGGGAAGATTCCACATGATTTGGGGCAACTAAGCCCATGTGCCACAACTTCTCAGTTCTAAGGCTTGAGAGCCACAGCTGCTGAGCCCAAGCACCTAGAGCCTGTGCTCTGCAACAAGAGAAGGCACCGCAAGAAGCCTGTGCTCTGCAACGAAGAGTAGCTCCTGCTCCTCAAAACTAGGGAAAGCCTGCCCACAGCAATGAAGACCCAGTGCAAAGACAACAGCAGGAATGACTGTGGAAGTTGTGTCTTCCCAGCCTTAGCTGGGTGCTACCAGCTTGGGCTTCAAAGACAGAGACCCAAATTGAAATCTCTACATTCCCACTTTATAGCTGTAGGTCTTTGGGGAATTATTCAACTCTTTGACTCTCAGTTTCTTCATGAGTGAAAAATAGTTCTTGCCATGTAGAGCTGAGAGGATTAAATGCTTAACGATGTGACCATGTTTACTTAGCATCCATAAGCATTCATTCTTACTAGCCTTTAGCATAATATAGTCTCAACATTGGCTACACATTAGAATTACCTGGGGAGCTTTTAAAAATCCCAGTGCCCAGGCCACACCCCAAATCAATTAAATTTGAATGTCTGGTGTTGGATATCAGTAATTTTTAACATGTCCCTTGGTGATTCTAATGTGTGGCCAAGGATGAGAACTACTGTTAAAATCTATTATTAGCCCATAAAATTTCATCTTGTGCAGATTATATCTGGAAAAAATGAATGATGGAAAGAAGATAAATTATACTTAAGACCAATCATGCCTGGTGCTTCTCACAATATTCCCATTTTATGGGTGAGCAAACTGAGGGTTCAGGGTGTTAAAGCAGTATGTTATGGAGCTAGAATGCTAATGCAGGGCCACTAAATGTCACTCAATGCAGTTTCTGCTGCAGGTGGTCTCCATACTATTTTTAGGCTAGTCTTATGGACTGGTGTTTGGATTCTTTCAGAATTTGCTCTTCTTGTTAAATTTTGGATTAAGCCCGGCAGGAAGGAAGCAGGTGAGCATTATACAGTATTTGATCCCCCTCCACCCCCCATTATCACACAGCTAAGAGGAGATTACAGCTGACAGTGGGTGGTTATTTGACTCAGTAGAGGCCTGGGAGTCAGATGTCAGCACAGATTCTGCTCCTATTATGTATGACCCAGATGGTTGTAGACAGGTTGCTTAACTGAGTCTTCCACTCCTCAGCTATAAAACGACGATAGACGAGGCCCACAGAAAATCTTTCACAATGGTGTTTATTTATAATTGTCAAAACTTGAAAGCAACCAAAATGTCCTTTAGTAAGTGAATAGATAAATAAATTGTGGTACATTCAGACAATGGCATATCATTTCACGTTAAAAAGAAATGAACTATCAAGCTATGATAAGACTTGGAAGAAACTTAAATGCATATTACTAAGCAAAAGAACTAATCTGAATAGGTTTCATACTGTACGATTCCACCTAGATGCCATTCTGAAAAAGGCACACTTATGGAGACAGTAAAAATATCAGTAGTTATCAAGGATTGGAGGGCAAGGAGGAATGAGAAGCAAAGGACAGAGCAATGAAATTACTTTGTATGGCATTGTAATGGTGAATATATGTCATTATACATTTGTCCAAACCCATAGAATAGACACCACCAAGAGTGAACCTGAGATAAACTATGGACTCTGGACGATAAGGAATTATTAATGTAGGTTCTTCAGTTGTAGCAAAGATACCGCTCTAGTGGGGATGTTGGTAGTGGGGGTAGGCTATGTATGTATAGGAGCAGGAGGAATATGGGAAATCTCTGTACCTTCTGCTCAATATCTCTTTTTTATTGGAGTAAAATTGATTTACAATATTGTGTTAGTTTCCACTGTACAGAGAAGTGAATCAGCTTCATGTATACATGTATCCCTTCCATCTTGGACCTTTCTCCCACTGCTCAGTATTTCTGTGACTTTGAAACTGTTCTAAAAAATGAAGTCCATTAAAGAAAAAAAGTGACTTGAAAATTCTGATTATTTATTTTTTTTATGGTAGAATTGGCAAAGAGTGTTGAACCTCTTGCAAGACTCCTCATAACCCATCCCCTTCCCAAACAAACTCAGATACAAACCAAGGAGGCACAGAAAGGCAGAGTCTTTTCTGACCATCACGGTGTGGGTTAGGTCACCAAGGTTGCAGAATAAAAAAGTTTACTGAAGAGAAAGAAACACAATCGTCAGTGTTGGGAGCCTGCAAAGTCTCCACCCTAGACCTTCCCAACTGGTGACCTGGGTTAATTACAGGCATGGACACACCTTGACCTTCTCTATTCTCACAGCAGCCAGGATGCGCTGAGGATGGCCAGAGCCACAGGCATCCTCCTTGGCCCTCAGAGCCGAGTCCATACTCTAGGGTCATGGGATATGATCCCCGTCTTTGCAGATCAAACTGTGAAAAAGCTATGAGAGATGCTGCTTTTGTTCCTCTTCCTCCCTCCCTCCCCTCCGCTGCATTCTCTCCTGGTCGTCAGGCACTGAGCGTGCACCTGTGCTAAGTCACTTCAGTCGTGTCCGACTCTTTGCGACCCTATGGACTGTAACCTGCCAGGCTCTTCTGTCCATGGGATTCTCCAGACAAGAATACTGGAGTGGGTTGTTATGCCCTCCTCCAGGGGATCTTCCAGACCCAGGAATCGAATCCTGGTCTCTTATGTCTCCAGCATTGGCAGATGGGTTCTTTACCACTAGCACCACCTGGGAAGCCCGTCAACCACCAGGGAGGCTCTGAAAACAATATTTACCATAACGCTCTGTTGTCTGTTTCGGCCACAGGATCCTGGCAATATAAGATGACTTCCCAGTGGCTTTGGGAGACACCGAGGGTCCACTGAGGGCTGAGAGCTTCCTTTGGTGCTGACCCTGGAGAACCTGAGCTGGTGTTGGCAGTGTTGCTAGGTAGCTTAGCCCAGTGACTGATCCCCAAAGAGTGCTGGGGAAGGCAGTGATTTTATAGTCACAATGAGGGGTTTGTGCTTAAAGCTTTATATTGCTATGCAAGCAGAGACAAAGAATTGGACACTGGAGTCTCTGCCCTTGTAAAGGAAAACTTAACATTTTGATATGCTTAGGCATGTTAAAGGGCTTCCCTGATGGTTCAGTGGTAAAGAATCCACAGGCAAAGCAGGAGACGTAGGAGACATGGGTTTGATCCTTGGGTCAGGAAGATCCCCTGGGGAAGGAAATGGCACCCCACTCCAGTATTCTTGCTTAGGAAATCCATGGACAGAGGAGCCTGGCGGGCTGCAGTCCATGGGGTCACAAAGAGTCAGGCACAACTGAGTGCTCGTGCATACACACACATGCACACACACACACACAGCCACATTAAAGAGGATTTAGAGAGACCTTAAATCCACTGTTCTAGGAGTTAGACTGTGAAAAGTCTCTCAGACCTAGGAAACATAAAGACTGTTAATAAAGTGCTTGAAAGTGAAACCTCTTTACTTGGCCTTAAATTCAATTCTTATAGAAATAAGAGAAATCTAATGTTTATGATAAGTTTGGCTGGTGACTAACGATACAGGTGAGACTTATCCCTTGGGGACTCATTATTCGCATCAAAATATGTTTAAAAACCAATCAGAAGAATGGAGACCTGGTTTGGACATCACTAACAGGGGCTTGGGAAGAAAGTTTCAATCTTCAGAGAAGGAGAAAGTTACTTTCACAAGAATCTGTTAAATGGAAAGAAAGAGTGGGCAAATTTATTAAAGTGGGGGATAAAGGTTCAGAACACCCTAACCTGTCTTTGAGGTGAGTTCCTCATGATAAAGAAAGCCAGATCAAACTTCTAGGTGAGTCTTGCTGAAGATAGGAAAGTGGGCTGTTCCCCAGAGTCCCTCCAGTCTGACCGACTTCATCCTTGGTTGGCAGGTCCCCATGAGACAGAGCTTGTCTTGAGGATCCTCATGCAGCAATCTTTTTGATTTAACTCTCCCGTGTGATAGAGGAGGAGCTGACATGAACGCTTGTCCCCCACAGTATCCTCCCATCAGCAATCAGATCCTGGAGAGGACAACAGGAGGAAGGTCCTGGGTGGAGAACACCCTACCCTCTCGTCTGTTCTGGCAAGGGAAGATGAAGATCCCCAAGAGGCCTCTTCACCAGAGTCATCCCCGGCCCAGCACTTCCTTCCACTGCCAAGAAGGAACACTGCAACAGCAACCACAGGTCTGCTTCCAAAACACACAACCTAATACACAACCTGACAGCCAATGTGATCTGCCTTTTACTAAGTATATTTTGAAGATATAGAACAACAGCAAGAGGCTTTTTGTATCTCTCTAACAATGGTGTCACCAACTCAATGGACATGAACTTGAGCAAACTCTGGGAGATAGTGAAGGACAGGGAAGCCTGGCATGCTGTAGTTCATAGGGTTGCAAAGTGTTGGACACAACTTAGTGACTGAACAATAACAACTAGATAGCCTTTTGTTTATTTAAAGTATTATTTTACTGAAACTATGCAATGACTCAATTCGAAACAAGATGGGTTATAGTTATTGGAATCTGTATAATTAGAGGTGTAGAATATATATATAGATCAATTGATTTCATTTTATGTAATTCACAGATAAGATATGCAGATGACACCACCCTTATGGCAGAAAGTAAAGAGGAACTAAAGAGCCTCTTGATGAAAGTGAAAGAGGAATGTGAAAATGTTGGCTTAAAGCTCAACATTCAGAAAGCTAAGGTCATGGCATCTGGTCCCATCACTTCATGGCAAATAGATGGGGGAACAGTGGAAACAATGGCTGATTTTATTTTTCTGGACTCCAAAATCACTGAAGATGGTGATTTCAGCCATGAAATTAAAAGACACTTACTCCTTGGAAGGAAAATTATGACAAACCTAGACAGCACATTAAAAAGCAGAGACATCACTTTGCTGACAAAGGTCCATCTAGTCAAGGCTATGGTTTTTCCAGTAGTCATGTATGGATGTGAGAGTTGGACTATAAAGAAAGCTGAGCACAGAAGAATTGATGCTTTTGAACTGTGGTGTTGGAGAAGACTCTTGAGAGTCCTTTGGACTGCAAGGAGATCCAACCAATCCATCCTAAAGGAGATCAGTCCTGGGTGTTCATTGGAAGGACTGATGTTGAAGCTGAAACTCCAATACTTTGGCCACCTGATGCGAAGAGCTAACTCATTTGAAAAGACCCTGATGCTGGGAAAGACTGAGGGCAGGAGGAGAAGGGGATGATGGAGGATGGGATGGCTGGATGGCATCACTGACTTAATGGACATGAGTTTGGGTGGGCTCCAGGAGTTGGTATTGAGCAGGGAGGCCGGGCATGCAGCAGCTCATGGGGTTGCAAAGAGTCCGACATGACTGAGTGACTGAACTGAATTGATAATTAGAGAATTTTTATTGTCATTAACTAAAATAAATCAGACACACAGTATATTGTTTGCTGTTTTACCTGCCCCCACCTATAAGATCAACGTTGCTCAGAGTTTTACATGAAAATTTTCCCAGTGGAGACATTTCAAAATTAAGATTTATTTCTATATAATGAGGGCTCATTACTCTCTGGTTATAAGATGAATATTATTTACCATTATAAAATATGATTAATTCAAAAAACCAAAAACATTTAGGAAGGGGACAATAAACCCACATTTTTGAAGTACTTTTGCTTCTCATTGGTCAAGTATATGAAAAATTAATTATCCAGTATTATTAAGTTATGTGGAAAGTAGTATATTGAAAATACTTTGTATAATGCCACACTATCGTCTGTTTTTATGGTGGTCTAGCCCCTCTCTGTACTTAGTGGTGAAAATACAGCCCAGGGAAGTGTTAACTTGGCCAACAAGATAGTGGGTTCATGTTCGAGGTGGGAATGTATGCTAGATTTAGGATTCCAGTAGTGTTCTTTTTGGTCTGAATGATGGTGTTTAGTCTCCATCCATCAAGGTAACTGCTAATCATGGAGTGTTCTGAAACTTGTTATTATTCAGTGGCTGAGTCATGTCAGACTCTTTGTGACCCCATGGATTGCAGCACACCAGGCTTCTCTGTCTTTCATTATCTCCTGGAGTTTACTCAAACTCATGTCCATTGAGTCAGTGATGCCATCCAACCGTCCCATCCTCTGTTGTCCCCTTCTCCTCCTGCCCTCAGTCTTTCCCTGCATCAGGGTCTTTTCCAGTGAGTCAACTCTTCACATCAGGTGGCCAAAGTATTGGAGCTTCAGCTTTAGCATCAGTCCTTCCAATAAATATTCAGGGTTGATTTCCTTTAGGATTGACTGGTTTGATCTCCTTGCAGTCCAAGGGACTCTCAAGAGTCTTCTCCAGGATCACAGTTCAAAACCATCAATTCTTTGGCACTCAGCCTTCGTTATGATACTACTCTCACATCCATATATGACTACTGGACTTAATACTATAATTAGCAGCTAGAAAATTAAATCAACTCATAGCGGGCATACACATTTAAACAAAGGAAAGATTCAGCATCAATCCCTTTGTTTAGAGCACTAATGGAATATCAGTCTTTCAGGTTACTTGAATCCTTCTGCTACACTTACACATTATTGTGATTGCTGTATCATTTGGCTTGTATCAGGTTTATATAATATTTGATTTGAGTTGAGAAGAAAATATTTAAGCTAATGCTTAGAACTTGACTAATACTTGAGAACTAAATTGGAAAGCTTGTAAAATATTTAATTTTAGGATTTGGGAATTTATAGTAAAGTCACTTTATGTCTTCATCTTAACATGTCTGCAAGGTCAATGATTGTTACTGAACACTGCAATGTCTGATAATCCCCATGGTTTGGCAGAGAATTCACTCCAGGGTGCATACTCATGCATACCTTCAGAAGAAAATCACTTGGCATGAATTTCTCTATGTCTGATACGTGCCCAGGGACCTGAATTATTTCAGGGCCGGTGTGGAGGCTGAACGGCTATTATACTTACTATCATCCAGGGTCACTCTTCACCAAGGACATTGCTGTGTATCAAAAAGGACAGAGGCTTTGAGCTGAAGTGCAGTAGGGAAAGTCACATAAAAGACCCTGAAAAATCTGTAACAGGAGTAGGAACTGATAGAATGAGATTCAGTCTTGGTAAATGCAACCTGATAGGGATGGGGCAAAAATCAAGTGAAATGCAGATATTAAATGGGTTAGAAAAACCCAGGAAACATTGATGGCCAAAAAAACCCCCCAAAACCTTGCAGTCTTGCTAGTAGAAGATAAATTAGGTTTGGATTTGTAATGGGCAAGCAAAATAAGCTCATGCTATTTTTGGCTAAGGAGATTAGCTTAAGTGCCACATTATTTGAGATATAATCTAGGATCTTAAAAAAATATTATTATTCTTTTTCATCTACTGCTATTCCCTTTTTGTCAATTTATGCAGCCCACCTCCCCCAGATTTTTATGTAGTGTTGGAGAAGCTGCCAGTTTGGTGGGAAACAGGCCTGCAGAACTTGCAATTTTATCTCTGGGACATCTCATCCCACAGCTATGTGTATTATTTAATGGGTTGGAAATGACTTGGTAGTTAACAAAAATGAAAGAGAAAAAAATTAATTAATCTTTTCTGGAGTAAGTAACTTGCATTTTCCTAGTGATTAGAGGCAAAGAAATAAACTTATTCTGTATAAAAACAGATCAATTTCTGTATGAGAAGCTCAATGTGAGCCCACCAGCGTTGCGCATACATCTGAAGGCCAGCTGGCGATTAAAGTAGATTTAGGGTTTTGTGTACGTGGCCAAGATCAAGAGATCTGAAAACGGTTGGTCTAGTGTCTGAAGGAATTATGATTGGATTTAAAAGATTGAGAGTCCAAATTCTGGTTTGATTTTAAAAATCCAAATAATTCATTCGTCAGCTGTGCCTTGACATCCATAGACTGGTTTTGATAATGAATTACTTATAAATGTTTCTTTATTGAGTCCGTTTTAGTGTTTATGCACTATAGTAAATGTGGAAATTATTCTCCACAGTCTGAGGGACTGGCTGCTATATCTAAGTGTAAGAATTCTGAACAAAGTTTCCATAAGAGGGTAAAAAATAATGAAATAGTTACATACTGAATCTTTCCAAGAATTTCTATTTATGCCGGAAAAGTGACCAGAGAGGTCACGTTTAGAAGATTAAAAAAATAAAGCCCCAGAAAAAATATGTTAGTAGGAAAAACACCACCGCAGTAAAATAACTTTTCTTCCCTCTTGCGTGTGTGTTCTGTTGCTTGGTCATGTCCGACTCTTTGTGACCTGATGGACTATATAGTCTGCCAGGCTCCTCTGTCCATGAAATGCCCCAGGCAAGACTATTGGAATGGGTTACCACTTCCTCTTCCAGGGGATCGTCCCAGGCTTTGGGGTTGAATTCACATCTCTTGTATCTCCTGCATTGGCAGGCAGATTCTTGACCACTCTGCCACCTGGGAAGCCCTTCTTCCCCCTTACTATATTTTTTAGGCATTCTTACAGTGTGTTCATTTGTCACTCTATTCATTGTGTGTTTATCACTCTATTTGTTGTGAAGCCTGGTGAGACTGAGTAGACCTGATGAAGAATACAACTGGACCCAGTATAGAGACACAAACAAGCTAAGACGGTATCTCAGATGGAGTTAAAAGCCTTAACATTAGCACCAACTTCTTAGGGTTAAAGACTAAATGAGCTTAACACTGAGTCTGACAAATAGCAAGTTCTTATTAAATTTTAATTTATGTTACTAAGGTTATGATTCTTATTCTCAAAAACCTATAGAGATAGAAAAGTTTAAGGTAAGGTGATAGGGAAAAATAAAGATTTAGGATTGATGAAAAAAATTTGACAGGAAAGCAAAGGTTAGACTCTTTGTTCTTCAACTGGTACCATCTTTATTACCTGCCCTGGTTGTAGTCAGAGCTTTTCAGGCCTGTCTTAGCAGGTTTTTAAAAGATTCTTTAAACCAATACTCAGTTCAGTTCAGTCACTCTGACGTATCTGACTCTTTGCGACCCCATGGACACAGCATGCCAGGCCTCCCTGTCCATCACCACCTCCTGGTGCTTGCTCAAACTCATGTCTATTGAGTCGGTGATACTTTCCAACCATCTCATCCTCTGTTACCCCCTTCTCCTCCTACCTTCAATCTTGACCAGCATCAGGGTCTTTTCCAAAGAATCAATACTACCTTGATTTTAACTTTAGGGGGGAAAACATAATTTTCTTCAGTTAGTATATCCCTGCTTAACTATGTGTAGGAGAAGGCAATGGCACCCCACTCCAGTACTCTTGCCTGGAAAATCCCATGGACGGAGGAGCCTGGTAGGCTACAGTCCATGGGGTCGCTAAGGGTCGGACGACTGAGCGACTTCACTTTCACTTTTCCCTTTCATGCACTGGAGAAGGAAACGGCAACCCACTCCAGTATTCTTGCCTGGAGAATCCCAGGGACGGCGGAGCCTGGTGGGCTGCCGTCTATGGGGTCGCACAGAGTCGGACACGACTGAAGCGACTTAGCAGCAGCAGCAGCAACTATGTGTAAACATTTGAAAATTAGCGATTTGCTTATACAATCTTTTTTAGTAAGTCTATATTTGCTCAACATACAAAGTTGTCTAGATAGCATGGAAAAATAATGCAAGGGACCAGCAATTGCTGACAGCAAATCCCCAAGAATGTCCATGTGCAAATTGATTCTAAGTCCGCGATACTAGGTTTGAGAGCATGCTTCACTGTACCTCTGAATGAATGAAAGGAGGGTCTTAGGAGAGAAGGGCCCCATGATGAACCATACATTTTGCAGTATGTGAAAGTTAAACTTGTTGTAACTTTTAAGGCGTTGCACAGCTGTGTTCCAGTTTGCAATGCAGTCATGAGAACCAGAGCTCATTAATGTCTTTCATTGCTTTCTCTTCACATCTGAATTGAATCTCCATAAATTAGATGTTCATACTCCCATCCAATGATGTGACTCATTTTCTCAACTTGCACAGACCTATAATCACCATGCATCAAAGAGATCTGTGATCTAAGAATACAACATTCAGCCCAGAAAAACCTGATATTAAAACACCTTTGTGTGTATAGTGATTTTTCAGATTCTTTTCAAGACATTTTCTGGATAGTGTGATATTTCTTCAATTTAAAAAGATTTATTGAAGTATAGCTGATTTACAATGTTGTTAATTTCTGCTGTACAACAATAAGACTCAGTTATATATACAAATATATATATATATATATATATCCTTTTTCATATTCTTTTCCATTATGGTTTATCATAGGATGTTGAACATAGTTCCCTATGCTGTACAGTGGGATCTTGCTGTTTATCCATCCTTTATATAATAGTTTGCTCTTTCTTTAATTTGGAACACATACAACATGTTCTAAATAGATTGAACATAGATAGAATATTAAACATAGATTGAATATTAAACACTAGGAATAAACATCGAAAGCTTTAGCTATCCATGCAAACTTAAGTGTCTGTCAAATTATTTGCAAATGACATGTAATTCTTTATGCAAACCTGTTTCAAAATAGCATCCCATGGCCACAAGGCAAAAATGCTGAATCTTCTACCCAACTAACTTGGAAAAGTCAGCCTCCAGTGTCTGCCTTTGTCACAGGTAATTTAGAGCGGTTCCTCTCCCTTTATTATCAGTTGTCAAGTTTTTGTTCGTTTGTGTATGTGTGTGTGAAATAATATTTAATTCAAGCTTAAGGCTCAAATACCACACAAATCCCAATTAGGAGCGGGGCACGATAAAAAATTAATAGAGGAGCCAGAGCGAAATTCAGTGTCTGAATGTGCCACTGACAGGTGTCATGGAGCAAACTTTACTTCACACTCTGGTTGGATAAAAGTACCTTTGATTGCATTGCTGACATCATTTTTAAAAAATTATTCTGAACCCCTCTTTAAAATATGTAAATGTTATGTGCTTGGCATAAAAGAATACAAAGAAATTTCTTGGTCTCATGCTTTTATTAAAATTTTTTTAAACTACTTTTTATATTCCTTAGGGTAAAGGCAAACTCTATAGCAAGTGTTATGGACCAAATGGTGGATTTTTGGAATTCCTAGAATTCCTTTGTGAAAGCCCTAACACTCAACGTGCCTGCATTTGGATAGAGGAACTTTGGGAGGTAATTAAAATCAAATGATGTCATACAGGTTGGACTCTCACCTAATAAGACTGATATTCTTATAAGAGGAGACACCTACTTTACCTACAGTTCGATCTTAGACTCTACAGCTTCCAGACTGTTAGAAGTAAATTTTAGTTATTTAAGCTACCCAGTCTTTGGTGCATGTTTGTTGTGACAGCGCTAGCTGACTAATACTAAAATCAAGAAGTTGGGTATTGTGAAAGTGAAAGTGAAGTCACTCAGTCATGTCCAACTCTTTGGGACCCCGTGGACTGTAGCCCACCAGGCTCCTCCATCCATGGGATTTTCCAGGCAATAGTCCTGGAGGGGGTTGCCATTTCCTTCTCCAGGAGATCTTCCCAATCCAGGGACTGAACCTGGGTCTCCTTCATTGTAGGCAGACACTTTACCGTGTGAGCCACCAGGAAAGTCTGGGTACTGTTGTAGTAAGTAACTAAACAAGTAGAAAGGGCTTTTGGCCTGGGTAATGGGTAGAGGCTGGAGGAGTTTTGAGATGCATGCTGGAAAAATCCTAGAACAGAATGTTGATATAAATACAATATTAAAGGCTTTTCTGGAGAGATTTCAGATAGAAATGAGGCGCAGCCTATTAGAAACTGGAGAAAAAGCGATTCTTGCCACAAAGTGGCAAAGGACTTGGTTAAATTGTGGTCTAGTAGTTTGTGGAAAATAGAACTTGCAAGCCATGAAATGAAATATTTAGCTGAAGAAATTTCTAAGCAAAGTGTTGAAGGAGCAATTTGGTTTCTCCTGATCAGTTTAGGAAAACGTAGAGGAGAGAAATGGATTGAAGACAGAATTGTTAAGCAAAAAGGAACTGGGATGAAAGATTTACAAAATTATCAGCAGATACTTATTGTGAAAAAAATGAAGAGAGAGAGAGAGCACTTTGTTCTGGTGAGAGCAGCAATGATGGAGCTGGCTAATCGCTCCATAGAGAGGTTACGCATGATGTTTATCAGCCTTCTCAGCAGAAGCCAGGGATAAAGATGGGATGATGCCAGCAGAGAAACTGCCAGTATGGACCACAGGGGACAGAGAAAGTGGGACAGAATGAAAGAAAACTGTCAGACTTCTTGGATTGTACAGGACCCAGTCATCTGCCTAGTCCACTGTGAACATGCACTATTTTCCAGGAAAAGGGAAGAAGGACCCCAAAGTTAATTCAGAGATCATCAAAGCTGCCATGTCTACTATGTCCCTGAGACCAGAGAGTTTCCAGTTTGGTTTCAGAGGGTAGGGCCATCACTGCAGGGTGAGAGCTGCAGGGTGATGCTGCCACCCTGGGCCAGGGAGGAGGGGCGCTGGGCCAAAGAATGTTATTCCCAAACCTTAAGATCTACTGGAATTTGTCTTGCTGGGTTTTGGGTTTGCTTGGGACATGTCACCTGTTTCTTCTTTCTCTCTTTTGGAATTGGAATGTCTATCCTGTGTCTGTCCCAAAGCTGTACATTGAAAGCATAGAACTTGCTTGTTTTCACAGGTTCACCAGTGGAGAGGAATTATACCTGAGGATGAATTGTACTTTGAGTCTAATCCATCCTGATTTAGATCATAGGTGGTGCTAATTTAGTCACTAAGTTGTGTCCGACTCTTGCGACCCCATGGACTGTATCCTTCAAGTTTCCTCTGTCCATGGGATTCTCCAGGCAAGAATACTGGAGTGGGTTGCCATTCCCTTCTCCAGGGATCTTCCCGACCCAGGAATCGAACCCAGGTCTCCTGCATTGCAGGCAGATTCTTTATCGACTGAGCTATAATGGAAGCCCTTGACTTAGATGATATTTATTTTTTTATTTGGAGGAAGATTACTTTTCAATGTTGTGTAGACCATATTTAGATAAGGCTTTAGACTGAAATGCTTTATTCTGAAATGAGTTAAGACTTTGGGGGTTGTTAAGACTTTTGGGATAGAATGAATGAATTTTGCAGCAAGGGTATAAATTCTGGGGTCAGGGACAGAATGCTATGGACCTAATTGTGTCCCCTATATGTTTATACATTGAAGTCCTATACCTCAATGTGTGGGATTTTATTCTGACAGAATTGCTGTCCTTATAAGAAGGGAAAAAAGAGATCAGAGTTCACTCTGCATGCTCACATACTGAGGAATGGCTCTGTTGGCAAACAGAGAGAAGGTGGACATTGGTGAATCAGGTAAAATAACCTGACCTCACTGGCACCCTGGTCTTGGAA
Organism: Giraffa tippelskirchi; assembly: GCF_054371585.1. Taxonomy (NCBI): domain Eukaryota; kingdom Metazoa; phylum Chordata; class Mammalia; order Artiodactyla; family Giraffidae; genus Giraffa; species Giraffa tippelskirchi. Next base: position 44,221,571 of record NC_137284.1, on the reverse strand, counting down.
TTCCAGCTTCTAGAAACATGAGAAAATAAGCTTCTGTTGTTTAGGCCACCCCAGATGTGGTATTCTGTATGGCAGTTGTTTCTGAGTAATATAGATTAGGACCATTCGGGACCTGGCTACATTTGTAGTCTCTCAAACATATCCTGTCCCCCTCACCCTTTCACATTTAAAGCCCCCTCCAGGAAGCCGGATTTATCCATGCTATTTCTTTTCTATTTTAGTTCATTCTCACTTGTCATGGGAAGCACATCTGACATGTGACTTGTAGCAGATTTCCTTCATCACTCCAGAGAGAAGACTTGTATCATGCTTTCATGTTCCCTTCGAGCTTTACACACAACTCAGATGATAGTCATTTTTCACACAGTTATACAATTATTGATTCAAGTATTTGACTCACTATACTGATCAAGAAGGTAAAACTTGATTCTCAGTTCAGTTCAGTTCAGTCACTCAGTCATGTCCGACTGTTTGCGACCCCCTGGACTGCAGCACGCCAGGCCTCCCTGTCCATCACCAACTCCCGGAGTTTACTCAAACTCATGTCCATTGAGTCGGTGATGCCATCCAACCATCTCATCCTCTGTCGTCCCCTTCTCCTCCTGCCTTCAATCTTTCCCAGCATCACTGTCTTTTCCAATGAGTCAGTTCCTCCCATTAGGGGGCCAAAGTATTGGAGCTTCAGCTTTAGCATCAGTTCAGTTCAGTTCAGTTCAGTCACTCAGCCATGTACGACTCTTTGTGACTCCATGAACTGCAGCACACCAGGCCTCCCTGTCCATCACCAACTCCCTGAGTCCACCCAAACCCATGTCCATTGAGTCGGTGATGCCATCCAATCATCTCATCCTCTGCTGTCCCCTTCTTCTCCTGCCCTCAATCTTTCCCAGCATCAGGGTCTTTTCAAATGAGGTGGCCAAAGTATTGGAGTTTCAGCTTCAACATCAGTCCTTCCAATGAACACCCAGGACTGATCTCCTTTAGGATGGACTGGATGGATCTCTTTGCAGTCCAAGGGACTCTCAAGAATCTTCTCCAACACCACAGTTCAAAAACATCAATTCTTCGGCACTCAGCTTTCTTCACCGTCCAACTCTCACATCCATACATGACTACTGGAAAAACCATAACTTTGACTAGATGGACCTTTGTCAACAAGGTAATGTCTCTGCTTTTTAATATGCTGTCAAGATTGGTCATAGGTTTTTTTCCAAAAGCAAGTGTCTTTTAATATCATGGCTGCAGTCACTATCTGCAGTGATTTTGAAGCCCAAGAAAATAAAATCTCTCCCTGTTTCTGTTGTTTCCCCATCTACTTGCCATGAAGTGATGGGACTGTATGCCATTTTTGTTTTTGAATGTTGAGTTTTTATCCAGCCTTTTTACTCTGCTTTTTCACTTTCATCAAGAGACTCTTTAGTTCCTCTTTGCTTTCTTCCATAAGAGTGGTGTCATCTGCATATCTAAGGTTATTGATATTTCTCCCGGCAGTCTTGATTCCAGCTTGTGCTTCATCCAGCCCAGAGTTTCTCATGATGTACTCTGCATATAAGTTAAATAAGCAGGATGACAATATACAGCCTTGATGTACTCCTTTCCCGATTTGGAACAAGTCTATTGTTCCATGTCCAGTTCTAACTGTTGCTTCCTGACCTGCTACAGATTTCTCAGGAGAGAGGTAAGGTGGTCTGGTATTCCCATCTCTTTCAGAATTTTCCACTGTTTATTGTGATCCACAAAATCAAAGGTTTTGGCATAGTCAATAAAGCAGAAGTACATGTTTTTCTGGAACTGTATTGCTTTTTCTATGATCAAACAGATGTTGGCAATTTGATCTCTGGTTCCTCTGCCTTTTTGGAATCCAGCTTGAACATCTGAAAGTTCCCAGTTCACATACTGTTGAAACCTTGCTTGGAGAACTTTGAGCGTTACTTTGCTAGCATGTGAGATGAGAGCAATTGTGCAGTAGTTTGAACATTCTTTGGCATTGCCTTTCTTTGCGATTGGAATGAAAATTGACCATTTCCAGTACTGTGGCCACTGCTGAGTTTCCAAATTTGCTGGCATATTGAGTGCAGCACTTTCACAGCATCATCTTTCAGGATTTGAAATAGCTTAACTGGAATTTCATCACCTCCACTAGCTTTGTTCGTCGTGATGCTTCCTAAGGCCCACTTGACTTCACATTCCAGGATATCTGGCTCTAGGTGAGTGATCGCATCATCATGATTATCTGGGTCGTGAAGATCTTTTTTGTACAGTTCTTCTGTGTATTCTTGCCACCTTTTCTTAATATCTTCTGCTTCTATTAGGTTCATACCATTCTACTGGTATTTAAATTCTCTGGACTCCTAGGGAACCATGGTTCAGGGGTCAAGGTCTAGGAGTTCAATCTCAACAGCCATAGATCTCTCACTGATGAACTTGGACAAGGGGCTTCCCTAGTGGGCCAGGGGCTAAGACTCCACGGTCCCAGAGCAGAAGGCCTGGGTTCAGTCTTTGGTCGGGGAACTAGATCCGGCATGCCCCAGCTCAGAGCTCACAGGCTCGCAGGATTCTGCATGCCATGGCTGAAGATCCCAAGTGCCACAACTGAGACATGGAGCAGCCACATAAATAAAGACTAACTCAGAACAGGAGGCAGCAGAGGATGAGATGGTGGGATAGCATCATCAGCTCAATGAACCTGAGTTTGAGCAAATTCCGGGAGACAGTGCAGAACAGGGAAGCCTGGTGTGCTGCAGTCCATGGGGTCACAAAGAGTCAGACATGACTGAGCAGCTGACCAAGAACTCACACAAAGTGCTCAACCTTCCTTAGTTTCTTCATCTATAAAATGGGGATGATAACAAGATTAATTGTGACTGGAGGACGTGTTAAAACACAAATGGCTGGACCACACCAGAATTAAGAATTTAGTCTGTCTGAATGAAGTGGAGCTCAGGAATTACATTTCTCACAAGTTCCCAGTCAGCACTACGTTGATGGTCAAGGGATCTACTGTGAGTTAATCACGGCAGTCTGAAATTCACAACAAAGTGACTCATATATTCATTTAACATATATTTTTTAAGTATCTTTATAAGTCAGATTCCAGATTTTGTTAGGGATGCAATAGTAAGTCAGTCAGTTTATTTTCTTAGAGACCATAAAAATCTCTGTTGGAAACAGATGGAAAATAACAATAAATAAACAATAAAACCAACCAAAATAACTTCAGATGATCAATGTGAGGGCGAGAAGATAGCTTTGTGAAGAGTTTTTAATTAGATTGGTGAGGAAAGTCCTCTCTGAGGAAGTGATATTTGATTTGAGGCCTGAGGATAGGAAAGAATTTGGTCTGCTGATAACATGGTAACGAGGTTTGTAGGCAGAGGGGAAAGTAAGTATAAAGTTTCAGAGCAGGAAAGAGCCTGGCTTGTTCAAGGAACAGAAAAGAACCCATCTTGCTAAGGGACAGTATGTGCAAAGGAAAGATGATCTGAAGTCAGTAGACAGGAGCCAGATCACCTACTCACTTACTGATGGTAAGCTATTTGCATTTTATTGCAAGTGCGTGTATATACTAAGTTGCTTCAGTCAAGTCCAACTTTTTGTGACCCCATGGAGTGTAGCTCCCTAGGCTCCTCTGTCCATGGAATTCTCCAGGCAAGAACACTGGAGTGGAAGAGGGGTGTCGTCTACTTTACATTTATTATTTATAAGTTTTTTTAAATTTTAGGTATTTTTGATGTGGATCATTTTGTAAAGTCTTTATTGGATTGTTACAATATTGCTTCTATTTTATGTTTTGGTTTTTTGGCTGTAGGCATGTGGGATCTTAGCTCTTTGATCAGGGATCAACCCTCACCCCCTGCATTAGAAGGTGAAATCTCAACCATTGGACCCCTAGGAAGTCCCTACTTTATATTTTAAAAGATGATTGGTTGCTACGTGAAAGGATGTAAGGAGTAAGAGAAAAGCTATCATCAGGCTTTGCAAAGGTTCAGGGAAGAAAAGGATATGACTGACATTAGCATACTGGAACAGGGTATGGAGAGCAGTGGACAAGACTTGAGAAGGCTTTTGAAAACAGTGCTGGTAGGACTCAATGATGGATTAGCTGTAGGGATGAGAGGTTGAGTATGTTCAATAGAAATTGTTTTCAATAAAAGAAGTGTAAATGATTGAAATGCCTTCAAAAATGCCTATAGGTTCCATGCCTGACATTTAGTTTATTAAAAATAGTAAATTATCATGGATAGTGGATCTATTTTTTCCCCAGGTAGACAACTGCTGATTAAAGCTGTCAAGATACTTCAGGCACTTTATTTGAAGATGCGGAAGCACACCTGGAGCATGGACGGATGCGCTCATTAAAGGAAGTTATGATGGACTCTGGATGAACATATTTCTACACTGAACTCTTAATTGTGTAGCAAATCAGGCTCCTACAATAAGGACAGCAAGTGGTTTGGAAGAGAAAGGAGGTTGAGCAGTAACAGGGTTTTTCTTCTACCCAAATCTCTGTATCTCCTCTTACTAAGCCCCATTCTCTAGTCTTCTTAAAAATCCCCTTTATGACTTAAGAAAAATAATGAAAAAATAGTAGCAACCTGTGTTCAACAGCATGGGATATGTGAACACATTGGCACATGAAGGTAGTGAAATGCTGCTACTGAAAGTAAATGCTGTTTGACATGGAACCACATGCATTTTCTTTCCTTGTTGTGTCTGCCCCTGCCCTACTTCATTGCAACTGGGCTTTCAGGTTGAGGTTATGTCTCTTTAAAAGACAACAGAGACATCAGACATCATTTATTTGAGTTTCAAACAATTCTATTTTAAAGTTAGTAGGTAGAGTTTCAACTCAGATAGATAGGATTTTACATACAAAATCAATTATGTAGAGAATTGATTTTACAGAAAGTCAAAGAAAAGCCAAGAGGAGGAAGTGATAAAAAGATCTTTGTTATTTATTAAAGGGGAAATTGCTTTGTAAAATTGTGAGTGGGTAGGATAAAACCAAGAGAGAGAAGAAGATAAGATAAAAACCAGGGACCCAAGTGTCATGGTGGCTTCCTTTTTACAACACAGGTAGACATAAGAGTCTTGGCTTTGACCCCTGGGTCAGGAAGATCCCCTGGAGGAGGGCATGGCAACTGACTCCAGTATTCTTGCCTTGAGAATCCCATGGAGACAGGAGGATGGTACAGTCTATAGGGTCACAAGAATTGGACACGACTGAAGCGGCTTAGCATGCATGCATGTTCTAAACAAGAAGCCCTAGGGATACCTTCACTTGGAAAATTTAATGCTTAATCCTCAGTGGGCAAGAGAGCTCAACAAAACATAGGAATCTGTGAAGGAAAAGAAAATTTTTGGCCTTTATTGCTATATTTAATATTTTTGTATATCTGTGTAAACCTTTAATCCAGCTGCATTTATATTATGTAATCATTTTTAAAATGCTGGAAGAGAGCACACTGATATAAAACACTTTGTCACTTTTTAAGTTTATAATGAAAAGGAGACCATGGAATATTTTCTATAGCATGAAAAATTTGTGGAAAGAAACAGTACGAAAGTGTATACATCAAAGTTTAAATCATGACCTGTGGGTGACGGCATTATGAGTATTTTTTCCTCTGTAATTCTTTTAGCTTCCTATACATTTAAAAAGTATCATTTTAAAATCAATTCTATCAAAATATGATTTGCATATAATGAAAGGCAGAGAATTTAGGTACACAGTTCAATCAGTTTTTACAAATGTATAAAGCCATAGAAACATCACCCTTATTAATGTCATACAATATTTGCATGTGTGCCTTTGAATTTGAAATATACCTTCTGCCTCAAACATTGATGTGATTTCTAGCACCATAATCTTCACAGAATTTGTTTGGCTTCTTTGGGGCAAAACAATGTCTATGAAATTTATTCATGTTGTTTTGTGTATCAGAAATTCTTTTTTAAAAGTTTCTAGCTCGTATTCAACTATATAGTTCATTTATTCACCTATTAAAGGATATCTGATTGTTAAACAGCATTTTAAATCCATTTAAATTAGTTCATCTAGAGATTACTATTAAAATATGACATTTTAAATTATTACAGTCAGAATTATACTGAAACATGTTACACATCACTCTTCAAAAATCTTATTTCACAAATGTATAAATGCTATAACTCTTATAATAGTTTAATTTCGTTTGCTCCATTCTTTATGCTGTGGTTTCCATATATTTTAATTCTTTATAGATTATAGATGGATATTACAGTGCTATTATTTTTGTTTCAAACCTTCATTTTCCTTTTAAAGAAATTAAAATAAGAAAAATACTTTTTTTTTTTTTTAATTTAGGCACAGATTACTCTTTGCTGGGCTTTTCTATTCTTTATGTAATCAGTTCCCATCCTGTATTATTTTCTTTCAGCCTGGAAAAAAATATTCCTTTAACATTCATATGAAAAAGATATATTGGCAGCACATCCTCCAGGTTTCACTCATCTAAAAATGAAATTGTTTTGTTCTCACTTTGTAGAATATGTTCGTTTGATGTGTTATCAAGTCCCGTTTGACTCTTTGGGACCCTATGGACTGTATCCTTCAGGCTCCTCTGTCCATGGGATTTTCTAGGCAAGAATACTGGAGTGGGTTGCCGTTTCCTCCTCCAGGGGGTCTTCCCTACCCAGGGATTGAACCCGTGTCTCCTGCATTAGCAGGCAGATTCTTTACCACTGAGCCTCCTGAGAAGCCCCTGAAATATGTTCACTAGACTTAAAATTCTTTGTGGACAATCTTTCCCTCTGTTCCCTTTCCCCTTCCCCAAATTCCAGTTCTTTAAATATGGACACTCTTTTTGTCTTCTGACCTCCATTGTTTCTAATGGAGAATCAGTTGTCGCTATTTTTTTTCCTTTTGTATGTGACATGCCATTTACCTCTGGGGGCTTCTAAGGTTTTTCTTTTACTTTGATTGATTTTTAGGAGCATGACTGTGATGTGAATAGATTTGGTTTCATTTTTACTTATTCTCCTGGAAGTTACTAAACTTGTAGGGCTTGTACTTTGATGCTTTTCACCAAATTTGGGAAAAATTTGGTCACAGCTCCTTATTATTCCTTCCCCATTTTCTCTCTCCTCTTGTTATGAGACTCTATGTACATAGGTCAGTGAAGATCTTTTTTTTTTTTTCCCTACGCTATTTCTCTGCTTTTCCCAGTGGTTTATTTCTACGAATGACTTAAAGTTTATTGGCTTTTCTTAATGCTATTTCTAATCTTTTATTAATGTCAAATAGTGACTATTTTAAAATTTCAGAAGCTATAATTTTCCATTAGTATTTATTTCTATTCATCTTAAAAAAATAATTTCCATTTCTTGGCTGCAATTTTTCTCCAGGTCACTTATTAAGAGCTATTTTTGGTTAAATCCTTCAACATATCTAATAGCTGCTTTAAAGTCATTGTCTGCCAATTTTAATGCTGGGTCATTTCTCTTGGATTGACATTTTTCATGATCATGGACAATATTTTTCCTGCATTTTGTATGCATAAAAAAATTTTAAATTGTCAGCTGGACATTCTGGAGTATATATTGTAGAGTTTGGACTATGTTGTCTTCCTTAATAGAACATTGAGTTTTTTCTGACAGACAATTGATTACTGGAAGGTTTCATTCATCTTACTGAAGCTCTGCTTAGTGTTTGTAAAGGTGTGTCCAGAGTAGCTTTAAACTAAGACATGGTTCTTAAGAAACTCCTGAAATGTTGCCATCCTGTGGTTTCAGCTATGTGTTCAGTATATTAACAATGCCTTTTTGCTCTCACTGGGCCAATGTTTCATATTATTCTAAAAAATCTCCATAACACTATCAACCCAGTAGCAGTCACTTGGATAGACATTACAGAATCTCACACTGAATATACACAGGCTGGGACTTGTCCAGGGGTCTGGGACTTCCCTGATGGCTCACTGTAAAGAATCTACCTGAATGCAGGAGACCTGGGTTCAATCCCAGGGTCAGGAAGATTCCCTGGAGAAGGAAATGGCAACCCACTCCAGTATTCTTGCTTGGAGAATTCCATGGACAAAGGAGCCTGGTCGGCTATAGTCCATGGTGTCACAAAGAGTCGGACACGACTGAGTGACTAGCACTTAATCACCTACATATGGTACTCTGTTACCTCTTCCTCTCTGCTCTTCTTTGCTACAATTCAGGTGCTTCTGCAGCCCTGCACTTGGACCTTTGCCTCCTCAGCTTACAGGCACCACTGAACTGGGCTTGGGTTCTAATTTTCTGTGCTGTGGTTTTGAAAGAAGCTTTATGTATATATATCTATCTATCAGTTCAGTTCTGTTGCTCAGTCATGTCTGACTATTTGCGACCCCATGGACTGCAGTACACCAGGCTATATCCATGTGTAGAGTCTTCTCTTGTGTTGTTGGAAGAGGGTGTTTGTTATGACCAGTGAGTTCTTTTGGCAAAACTCTGTTAGCCTTTTCCCTGGTTCATTTTGTACTCCAAGCTCAAACTTGCCTGTCACTCCAGGTATCTCTTAACTTCCTACTTTTGCATTCCAGTCCCCCATGATGAATAGGACAACTTTTTTGGTGTTAGTTCTAGAAGGTCTTGTAGGTCTTCATAGAACTGTTCAACTTCAGCTTCTTCAACATTAGTGATTGGGGCGTAGACTTGGATTACTGTGATATTAAACGGTTTACAGACCATGCTTTGCAGAGAGCACTGTAAATCTTGGGGCTTACCTCTTTTTTCCCTCTCTGTCAAGAATTTCAGTAGCCTGTGGCCTATTATAGGCTTCCCAGGTGGCACTAGTGGTAAAGAACCCACCTGCCACTGCAGGAGACAGAAGAGATGCAGGTTTGATCCCTGGGTTGGGAAGATCCCCTGGAGGAGGGCACAGCAACCCACTCCACTATTCTTTCATGGAGAATCCCATGGACAGAGGAGCCTGGAGGGCTACAGTCCATAACGTAGCAAAGATTCAGACAGGACTGAAGTGACTGAGCATGCACACATATGGCTTGTTATCCAGTGCCTAAAAGTAGTAGCCTTATATATTTTGTCCAGTTTTTATTTAATGCAGGGAGATAAATCTGGTACCTGTTAATCTAACATGCAGGAAGGAGGAATTTTTCAACTAAGTATTTCTTTTAGAAATTCTTTTTATTGAAGTATGGTTAATTTACAATGGTGGGTTAATTTTTGCTATTTAATAAAGTGATACACACACACACACACAAATACTCTTTTTCATATTCTTTTCCATTGTGATCTATCTAAGGACATTGAATATAGTTCCCTGTGCTATGCAGTAGGATCTTGTTGTTTAGCATTCTATATATGATAGTTGACATCTGCTAATCCTGAATACCACTCTATTCCTCCCTCACCCTCTTCCCCCTTGGTAATCACAAGTCTCTTCTCTATGTCTGTGAATCTGTTTATGTTTTGTAAATAAATTCATTTGTGTAATATTTTAGATCCCACATGTAAGTGATAGCATATGGCATTTGTCTTTCCTTTTCTGACTTACTTCACTTAGTACGATAATCTCTCTGTCCATCTATGTTGTTGCAAATGGCATTATTTCATTTATTTTTATGGCTGAGTAGTAGTCTATTGTGTGTGTGTGTGTATATACCACATCTTCTTTGTCCCTTCATTTGTCGATGGACATATAGGTTGCTTCCATGTCTACCTATTTTGAATAGTGCTACTATGAATATTTGGGTGTTTGTATCTTTTTTTTAAATGAATTAATTTATTTTAATTGGAGGCTAATTACTTTACAATATTTAGTGGGTTTTGCCATACATTGACATGAATCAGCCAGGGGTGTACATGTGTTCCCCATCCTGAACCCCCTTCCCACCTCCCTCTCCATCCCATCCCTCAGGGTCACCCCAGTGCAGCAGCCCTGAGCACCCTGTCTCATGCATCAAACCTGGACTGGTGATCTGTTTCACATATGGTATTATACATGTTTCAATGCTATGTATCTTTTTGAATTATAGCTTTGTCCTGATATAGGCCCAGGAATGGGGTTAGTGGATCATATGGCAACTTTAGTTTTAGTTTTCTGAGGAACCTCCATACTATTTTCCATCGTGGCTGCATTAATTTACAATCCCACTAACAATGTAGAAGGGTTTCCTTTTCTCCACATCCTCTCCAACATTTATTATTTGTCAGTTTTTTAAATGATGGCCATTCTGATTGGTGTGAGGTGATATCTTATTTAGTTTTGATTTGCATTTCTCAGTTGGGTACCATTTTTGACAACAGAAATCTATGTAAGCTTTATTAAAATTTATTGCATATGCCACTTTGTTATAGGAGAAGCTTGAGTTGCAAGGTGGAGAATTCAGTATTAGTTCAGAGATATGGGTCTGCAGCACTGACAATTTTTTTGCATTGATATGAATTTTGTTTCTGAATTCAGATTCTTTCTCTGTTATTCCCAGATTATACAATTATCTTCACAGTGTGGCAGAGATTTTCACGTGGACAGTTCAGGATCGTGGCAGGAAATGGCCAGCCTGTGTTGTCCCTATAACAGGAAAATAGATTTTATTGTGTTCACTGGGAATGGTAAGGAAAAAATAAAAGAGAAATGTTGTAGTAAGCCTTTTAAACTGCCCATCTATATGAACCAAATAATCCTTTTCTTATCCCCTCTCCCTCTTTCCCTCTAATTCTTTCCTTCATTTTATGTGTTTATTTTTTGTTCTTTTGTCTTTAATGTTAATCGTTGGTTATACATCTAGTCTTTGCTCTATTTCTCCTTGCTTTATATACTCTATTCGACCTTTAACCACTAGATCAGGGATATAACCATAGACATTTTAAAAAATCTAAATCAGTTTCTAAATCAACAGTGAAATGGTCTTCCTTTTGACAACTTATAAGAAGTATCCATCTATTTAAGCCTCTAAGTCAGATCTGGAAGAGCAAAGCCTGTAAAAAGAAAGATGTCTGTTTATTTTAAGATGTTAAATCAAACAATTCTTAACTATGCAATTTATTTTCAGTATGACTTTCATAACACAATATATCTATTTGTTATTGTTGTGGAACACTTTCAGAAATTTATAGAGAATTTTGCTCTTTTTGAATTTTTATACTTATTGTTTCACATTATAATATTTTGGATATTTGCCCATCAGTCTCCTGGCAATGGGGCATCAAAACACAAAAGTTTGAGTTACTAATTTTAATACAATTCTTTTGCCTTTAGTTTCTCTGCATACTACCCATTTTGGGATTTTCCCCATTTGAGGCAGAAAAATAACCCTAGGGTCTGTCAACTGACATGCCAGCGAACCTTCCTATCCTGAAATATTCCTGGAAAGATCTATTCATGGGACATTGACTCAATGCCACACCACTTAACATTCAGCTTCACGACTAAATTCTTCTCTCAGATACACATTTACACAGCTCCTATTCTCAGTCATATCACATTTTAAATGGTGCCTGAAACTTCTGATACAGTAAGAAACAGTGGAAAGTGCACAGAACATGGAATCAGATAAACCTGGATTTGGTACTTGGCTTCATTGCTTGCTAGTTCTGTAGACCCTCTAAACCATAGATTTCTCACTAGTAAGATTCAAATCATAAATATCATTCATATGTCCTACACAGGTACCTTGAAGAATTTATGACCCAAGGTAGGAGCTCTTAGTAAGTGTATGATATTTGTAATTCTTTATAAAATCTAGTCACTTAACTATCAGGAAACCTGGAAGTAATAGATTCTCTTTTCACTGGAGTTGATTTATCAAACAAACTCTTCTTTTTTCCAAATAATAAATGTTGTCTTGAGAAGAGAGCCCACACCACCCTTTAGGTAGTTGGAGCCAGTGGGCTATCTCATATTAACCAAGTCATGTGATAGTGGCACGGGACATTTCTCAAAAGAAAACAGACATTTGTTTTGCAAACGTCTGAATTCTTTACTCTGCTGTAGGTCTCATTCAAAAGTCACATTTTATTAGGATTTTTAAAGCCATTTTTAAAGACAGACCACAGGCTCTAAAGCCAGAGGGAAACTGAATAAAATTCCCAATGTTTCTACTTCATAGCTGCATGCCATTGCTCAAGTCGCCTATTCTTTATGAATATCATCTTTCTTCCTCATTAAATGGGAATAACATCACCTACCTTTCAGGTTGTTTATCATGATTAAATGAGGTAGCCTATGTAAAAAGGTTCACCTTTGATTGTCAATCAAATATTGACTGCCTTTCCACTTTTCTCTTCTGCCCTGATCTATGTTACTGAATAACAACTTGAAAGATTTCCTGGAATTTAGAAACCAATGTACACAGTCTTATGACCAAAAAAATGTATCTTATACTTTGGTTGGGCTTCCCTGGTGGGGTAGTGGTAAAGAGTCTGCCTGTCAATGCAAGAGATATAGATTCAATCTCAGGGTTGGGAAGATCCTATGGAGAAAGAAATGACAACCCACTCCAGTATTCTTGCCTGGAAAATCCCATGGACAGAGGAGCCTACTGGGTTGCAGACCATGGGGTGGCAGAGTCAGACATGACTGAGTGACTAACACTATGCACTAAAGCATCAGGAAGTTAGTCACCTTTTTCTTTTAGGGTTTAACATTAAGCAAAGAGAATTACAAAGACTGCTTAAAGTTCCATATTGTCTCTTAAGAAAATATCTCAGTAGGTTAAACCTCATTTTATTGGCTCTCTTCTAGGTACAAGATCTCAAATAGCTGAAGAATATTAAGGATAAAATAACATTTTTGCTTTGGGAATTCTCTTAGATGTCATCTTGTCTGATCCTCTTAACTAATCAGGAATATTTTCTGCATTATATCTAATGCTTCTGTTTAAATGTTCTACTTCTTATTTCTTGTAAGTAACACTATTTGAGACAATTCTAGTACATTTGACTTCCAAATATGGAAATGAGTATGTAACGCTGAATATTGTCACCCTGCTTATTTAACTTATATGCAGAGTACATCATGAGAAACACTGGGCTGGATGAAGCACAAGCTGGAATCAAGATTGCCGGGAGAAATATCAATAACCTCAGATATGCAGATGACACCACCCTTATGGCAGAAAGCAAAGAAGAACTAAAGAACCTCTTGATAAAAGTGAAAAAGAGTGAAAAAGTTGGCTTAAAACTCAACATTCAGAAAACTAAGATTATGGCACCCGGTCCCATCACTTCATGGCAAATAGATGGGAAACAGTGGAAATGGTGGCTGACTTTATTTTTGGGAGCTCCAAAATCACTGCAAACGTTGACTGCAGCCATGAAATTAAAAGACACTTACTCCCTGGAAGAAAAGTTATGACCAACCAAGAGAGCATATTAAAGAGCAGAGACATTACTTTGCCGACAAAGGTTCCTCTAGTCAAAGCTATGGTTTTTCCAGTGGTCATGTATGGATGTGAGAGTTGGACTATAAAGAAAGCTGAGCACCAAAGAATTGATGCTTTTAAACTGTGGTGTTGGAGCAGACTCTTGAGAGTCCCTTGGACTGCAAGGAGATCCAACCAATCCATCCTAAAGGAAATCAGTCCTGAATATTCATTGGAAAGACTGATGATGAAGCTGAAACTCCAATACTTTGGCCACCTGATGCAAAGGGCTGACTCATTTGAAAAGACTCTGATGCTGAGAATGATTGAGGACAGGAGGAGAAGGGGACGACAGAGGATGAGATGGTTGGATGGCACCATCGACTCAATGGACATGAGTTTGAGTAAACTCTGGGAGTTGGTGATGGACAGGGAGGCCTGGTGTGCTGCAGTCCATGGGGTTGCAAAGAGTTGGAGATGACTGAGTGACTGAACTGAACTGAAAAGTTATGAAGTTTCTGAAGTTTAACCTATTTATCTTCAAATTACACACAGAGAAGACTCTGATGAACTTTACAACCACCTCCTTGCCCCCTTTAGTGACTTAGCAGTCTCCTCTGAACAGTTAGAACTTTTCTCCTTTTTTTTTTTCAACAGGAAGTTAAGCTCAGTGACCTTTAAAATCACTGCATAATCAAAAGCTCTCTGATTATTTGGAAGCTCATGTTTTGGGAGTATGCTGAAACTTTGATGTCACCAGACCTCTGTTCTAGCTGTGTGAGCAGATCAACCAATGTTGGGAGATCCTCATTCGTTATTGAGAGATCCAGAGCTCTTTCTTTCCTATGGGTTCTTCTGTTTGGGACGCTTCCTCTGCTCCCTCTCTGTGATTGGTCAGAATGAAACATGAATGGAGAGAAACCATCAACCACAATATAGCTTAGACACATGCTTGAAGTGCTCAGGCATGCAGCTAAATATGAACTGCAAGCTCTGATGAATAGTAGTGCTCCTGACACAAGCAACAGGACATGCTAGGACCTTCTGTAAAATGAGGAAAGTTACAACAGGATTTAATCAGGCAGAATGTTGAAAAATATTGGACTTGTGGTTGGGTCCTTTTCTCCTATCCATGTAGTATCTCCACATCTATGCCACTTACTTGGAGCTGGTGGGTTTCTTAGTCTAATCAGCAGAATGTGATAGTAAACCCTTGGATGACTTGGTAGGGATGACTTTCAGAGTTGTTTGTCAACAGTATGTTCAGTAACTATTCACTGAATACCCGTTGTCTTCTGGCATAATGCCAACAGCTTCATCAGCTTCATTTTATTGTTTTTTCATCACTAACTGGTAAGGTAAGCATTATTACCTTCAATTTACAGATAAAAAAACCTGAGGCACTCTGAAGCTTAAGCAATGGGCTCAAATTAAACTGCTAATGAGTGGCACAGTTATTCTTGAACACAAACTCCGATATTAGTTTCTAGGGCTGTCATAAAAAATTACATAAACTTAATGGCTTAAGAGCAATATTGCATAGGAACCTGGACTGTTAGGTCCATGAACCAAAGCAAATTGGAAGTGGTCAATCAGGAGATGGCAAGAGTGAACATCGACATTCTAGGAATCAGCGAACTAAAATGGACTGGAATGGGTGAATTTAACCCAGATGACCATTGTATCTACTACTGTGGGCAGGAATCCCTTAGAAGAAATAGAGTAGCCATCATAGTCAACAAAAGAATCCGAATGCAGAACTTGGATGCAATCTCAAAAGCAACAGAATGATCTCTGTTAGTTTCCAAGGCAAACCATACAATATCATGGTAATCCAAGTCTATGCCCCGACCAGTAATCTTGAAGATGCTGAAGTTGAACGGTTCTATGAAGACCTACAAGACCTTTTAGAACTAACACCCAAAAAAGATGTCCTTTTCATTATAGGGTATGGGAATTCAAAAGTAGGAAGTCAAGAAACACCTGGAGTAACAGGCCAATTTGACCTTGGAGTACAGAATGAAACAGGGCAAAGGCTAGTAGAGTTTTGCCAAGAGAATGCACTGGTCATAGCAAACACCCTCTTCCAACAACACAAGAGAAGCCTCTACACATGTACATCACCAGATGGTCAACACTGAAAGCAGATTGATTATATTCTTTGCAGCCAAAGATGGAGAAGATCTATACAGTCAGAAAAAACAAGATGGGGAGCTGACTGTGGCTCAGATCATGAACTCCTTACTGCCAAATTTAGACTTAAATTGAAGAAAGTGGGGAAAAACACTAGACCATTCAAGTATGACCTTAATAAAATCCCTTATGATTATACAGTGGAAGTGAGAAACAGATTTAAGGGACTAGATCTGATAGACAGAGTGCCTGATGAACTATGGACGGAGGCTCGTGACATTGTACAGGAGACAGGAATCAAGACCATCCCCAAGAAAAAGAAATGCAAACAAGCAAAATGACTGTCTGAGGAGGCCTTACAAATAGCTGGGAAAAGAAGAAGCAAAAAGCAAAGGAGAAAAGGAAAGATATTCTCATCTGAATGCAGAGTTCCAAAGAATAGCAAGGAGAGATAAGAAAGGCTTCCTCAGCGATCAATGCAAAGAATTAGAGGAAAACAACAGAATGGGAAAGACTAGAAATCTCTTCAAGAAAATTAGAGGTGCCAAGGGAACATTTCATGCAAAAATGGTATGGACATAACAGAAGCAGAAGATATTAAGAAAAGGTGGCAAGAATACACAGTAGAATTGTACAAAAAAGATCTTCACGACCCAGATAATCATGATGATGTGATTACTCACTTAGAGCCAGACATCCTGGAATGTGAAGTCAAGTGGGCCTTAGGAAGCATCACGATGAACAAAGCTAGTGGAGGTGATGGAATTCCAGTTGAGCTATTTCAAATCCTGAAAGATGACAGTGTGAAAGTGCTGCACTCAATTTGTCAGCAAATTTGGAAAGCTCAGCAGCGGCCACAGGACTGGAAAAGGTCAGTTTTCATTCCAATCCCAAAGAAAAGCAATGCCAAAGAATGCTCAAACTACTGCACAATTGCACTCATCTCACAAGCTAGTAAAGTAATGCTCAAAATTCTCCAAGCCAGGCTTCAGCAGTACATGAACTGTGAACTTCCAGATGTTCAAGCTGGTTTTAGAAAAGACAGAGGAATCAGAGATCAAATTGCCAACATCTGATGGATCATTGAAAAAGCAAGAGAGTTCCAGAAAAACGCCTATTTCTGCTTTATTGACTATGCCAAAGCCTTTGACTGTGTGGATCACAATAACCTGTGGAAAATTCTGAAAGTGATGGGAATACCAGACCACTTGACCTACTTCTTGAGAAATCTGTATTCAGGTCAGGAAGCAACAGTAAGAAATGGACATGGAACAACAGACTGGTTCCAAATAGGAAAAGGAGTACGTCAAGGCTGTATATAGTCACCCTGGTTATTTATCTTATATGCAGAATACATCATGAGAAACTCTGGGCTGGAGGAAACACAAGCTGGAATCAAGATTGCTGGGAGTAATATCAATAATCTCAGATATGCAGATGACACCACCCTTATGGCAGAAATTGAAGAAGAACTAAAGAGACTCTTGATGAAGGTGAGAGAGGAGAGTGAAAAAGTTGGCTTAAAACTCAACATTCAGAAAACTAAGATCATGGCATCTGGTCCCATCACTTCATGGCAAATAGATAGGAAAACAGTGGAAACAGTGGCTGACTTTAGTTTGGGGGACTCCAAAATCACTGCAGGTGGTGATTGTAGCCATGAAATTAGAAGATGCTTACTCCTTGGAAGGGACGTTATGACCAACCTAGACAACATATTAAACAGCAGAAACATTACTTTGCCAACAATGGTCTGTGTAGTCAAAGCTATGGTTTCTCCAGTGGTCATGTATGGATGTGGGAGTTGGACTATAAAGAAAGCTGAGTGCCAAAGAATTGATGCTTTTGAACTGTGATGTTGGAGCAGACTCTTGAGAGTCCCTTGGACTGCAAGGAGATCCAGCCAGTCCATCCTACAGGAGATCAGTCCTGAATGTTCATTGGAAGGAGTGATGCTGAAGCTGGAACTCCAATGCTTTAGCCACCTGTTGCAAAGGGCTGACTCATTTGAAAAGACCCTGATGCTGGGAACGATTGAGGGCAGGAGGAGAAGGGGGCGACAGAGGATGAGATAGTTGGATGGCATCACCGACTCAGTGAACATGGGTTTGGTTAAACTCCAGGAGTTGGTGATGGACACGGAGGCCTGGCGTGCTGTGGTTCATGTGGTTTCAAAGAGTTGGACGAGACTGAGCAATGGAACTGAACTGAACTGAATCACTTATGAAAGCAATATTTACCGTCATACAGTACTGTAAGTCAGAAATCCAACATGGTTCCCACTGGGCTAAAATCAAGGTATCCATAAAACTTTATTTTCTGAAGGCTCTTTGGGAAAATTGGTTTCCCTGCCTTTTCTAGCTTCTAGAGAGCCCCCACATTCCTTGACTTGTGGCCCTCTTTATCTATCTTCAGGCTAGCAACTCTGAACCTCTCTGACTCTGTTTCCATTATAGCACCTCTTTCTCTCCATAGCTAGGAAAGGCTCTAAGGTTTTAGGGAGAATTGGGCCTAAGGGAATCTCTGGATCTCAAGCTTCTTAACTTAACTACATCTGCAGAGACCCTTTGCCATGTAACATATAGTAACTAGTTCCTGGGATTGGAACATAAACATATGGGGGACATTACTCTGCATAGCACCCCTCCTTTTGATCCTATTTCCATAAACTTATTGTTCCAGACTAGCCTTGCTTCATAAATTCTGTGACATTTCTAGCATTTGACCTATTCCTGACAGATGGTGAATACTCTATAAATATTTTTGAGCAAATGTATGAAGATACTAAGGGCTCTAGGTGGCTCCAAGGTAAAGACTCCACTTGCAACACAGAAGATGCAGGTTCGATCCCTGGGTAGGGAATATCCCCTGGAGAAGGAAATGGCAACGCACTCTAGTATTCCTCCGTGGAAAATCCCATGGACAGAGGGGCCTGGTGGGCTATAGTCCATGGGTCACAAAGAGTTGCACATGACTGAGTGAGTACATATAAGCATAAAGGTACTAGAATACCAGAATTTAGAGGTGGTGTTTCCCTGTACACAAATGAACTAATAATGATTGATTCAAGGGGTAATTGTTGGTAACATTCTGGACTTTTAAATCGGAGGATAAAGGTTAATCAGTTTTCCTAGCGGAGCTGAGCTGCTTTCTTGGTGTGCAGGTGAAGCAACAGGATGTGCTCTTGCCGTGCAGTTCTGGCTAATTAGTTGACAGCACTGCTAACGCATGCATTATTGGGAATATTATGGATGCAACCCATCTCTGCTTCAAGGGTGATCTCTTTGGTCTGGAATCCTTCTGGGAAAAGAGTATTCAGAAATTTCAAGGAAGCTAAAAATTCAAACAGAAAGCATTGATAAAGCTTTCAAAATAAGTTTTTTTTTTTCCTCTTTCTCTTTGCCTGGTTCAAGTGAAGACTGGGTATAAGCAATTAGTCAGGAAGCCAGAAAATAAGCCCCTTATGGATGTACATTAATTGGAGTCAGTGGGAATACTGCAGAGATGCTTCCCTGAATTAAACACACAGTGTTATCCAGCAGGAGAGGGGGAGAAATGAAAGTCTGGCGATTTGATAAAAAGTAGTGTTTCTGGTATTAAGCTTCACTGGGCAGGGGGTTTATCTCCTCCTCATCTGGAGGAGATGATGACTGAACTAAGGTGGGCTACCTGGCACATCGCAGAGACCAATCTGAATGCTGAGATTTGGGGATGGGCTTGCAGCCAGTATGCTCCCTGGATACTGCTACAAACAACTGCAATCGGTGCTAAACCAATTTTTAGACAAAGTGTGAAATTAGATCACGGATCATCAAGGTACATAACAAAATAACACCTTGACTAGGATTCAGCATCTTTATGTGATTAAAGAATTCCGTTTAAACATCCTGTGAAAGATGGCATGGTGCCTGTGGCAGGCTTCCAGAATGCCCAGTGTCCCTCTTTGGCCTGCCTCTGGTCTCCCTAACGACAGGTACCTATGGACGTCACACAACCCGAACAGGCAGCTGAGCAAGGCAGGCAAACTAGAAAGGGGAGACGGTATGCTTTTAACGAAAAACCCAGGGTGTAGATGTGGGCTTCTCCAAACAGAGATAAATATATGCATTTCTCAGCGGCACCGAAAAATAACTGTGAACATAACAGCAATGTCACTTCAAATTACTTACTGCTTGCATTAGGGGAGGCAAATGTTTTATTAATAAACGGGTGGTTAGAGCATTATTTGTTCCCAACTATCTGAGTCTGGCAGGGCAGGAGAGGCCAAGCTTAAACCTCTGATGAGAGGAATGATTCACTGATTCCGTATGAGTGACAGGCTGATGATAGAAAGAGGCACGACTGTGCAGCTTCAAGGAGCAGCTGAAGGGAGGTGGTTAGAGCTCTGGGAGCCCTACCTTTGCTGGAATGGAGAGCTTGCTCATGGGAGTGTGATCTGGATTGATCAGGGTAGACCTAATCAATCCCACCCTGGGGAGAGAGAGAGACAGAGAGAGATGGAGAGGGGAGTGCGGGAGAAAGGAGGTGCTGGGAAAGATACATGCTGCATTTGGTACAGAGTATAATTTAGGAACTGCACACTCACCCATCACAGGCTGGCTAATAACTAATCAATGACTGCAAAGCCCTTGGGAAGTAGTAAGTTTTCTACAAATGCTAAATAACAAAAAATGCTGGAATTGGGTTCAGAACTGCAGCAAAATCTAGCCTGCCAGGGAAAGCTAGGAAGGTTATTTGCTTTGGGAAGGGTGTGTATGACTCTAGGACTCTCACTGTATAAATCACAACTGGTTTCCTTCTGCTTGCAGCTGAAGGTGGTGTTGAAGAGTTCGGGGGCAAATTGACTGTGGTTTAATTAGGGGTATTGCACTCCAGGGGGCACTATTACTCTCCTGGATTCTTTGTCACTGCATTCAAACTGGCCTGCTCCAGGGACAAGCTCACGTGTTGTGTTGGTACGAAAGAAACTTTTCCATTAGAGGCTGCACTGGCTGTGATTTATCCACGTAGAGCTGTCATAATAAGTTCACTGTAAAGACATCTAGCATTTACTGCCAACACAAGCCCTGCCTCCTTTTGCAAAGGGCTGCGGCTTTCCGTAGACATCTGTCCTTTCCCCTAGGAACCAGAGCTCACAGTCTGGTCATTCTTCCCCCGTGACAGCTCTTTGAAGAGAAAAAAGCAACACACTTTTGATTCTCAAAACTCCTTTTGCCATTTTAGGGTCTGTGATAGTTCTCTACCTCTATCATTGTTTCTATAATCATTTTGTTTATTTTTTAGAAAGATATAGCTCCTCTTCTTTAGGAAATTTAATTACCCCAGTATTAATCTGTCAATTTCAGGCTCTTCAGTGAATTCCTATTGCAAAAACAGCTGTAGCCAACAATATTGCAATAGTGTATTCTTAAGCAAACAGCAATGCCTCTGGAATGTGTCTGCATAAATGTTAATTAGGAACAGAAACAAGACAGCAATAAAACAGTTTCTATTAATTATTTTGGCTTCTTTTCAAATTTGTTGCAGTTTATCTGACTTTCTTTTTGGGAAGCTCTTGGAACAATGTGTCTTAGCCTACTTAATGTACTGAAGGTGTCTGAAAGTCAGGGACTAAATTTTGTGGTAAATCCTCTTTAGAAGAAAAAAATTTTTTTTTCTTCTTTGCTAATCTGGGCCCTTGGTGAAGGCAGAGAGTAGTTATTTTGATTTCCCCTGTTTTGGCCAGATGGTTCTTGTGGACAAGCTGTCAGGGGATTCCCAGGACTTCTTGGCTCTAACTGGGCCTTTCCCCCAATAATTGTTGACTCAAAACTTCCCAGAGTCTCGTGGTGCTCAAGAGCTCAGATAGTTCCCATTGAAAAGACAAAAATAAATAAAACGCCAGTGCAGCGGATTCTTAATCATTCAGATGCATTTACCTGGAAATATCCATTCTCCATGGGCTTCCCTGGTAGCTCAGTAGGTAAAATATTCACCAGCCAAAGCAGAAGGTGTGGGTTCCATCTCTGGGTCAGGAAGATCCCCTGGAGAAGGAGATGGCAACTCACTCTAATATTCTTGCCTGGAGAATTCCATGGATGGGGGAGCTGGTGGACTACAGTCCATGGGGTCGCAAAAGAGTCTTACGATTTTAGAGACTAAACAATAACAACAGTCCATTCTCTGCAGCACAGTCAACACCGGGAAGCGGAACACAAAGTTCTCTGAGGAGCTAAATGATCTCCCCAGAGCAAATTTCCAAGTTAATGTTGCATTTATTTGGCAAAGTTCTAACTGGTTAATTTTTCTATTTTTTTCCCCAAGCTGTTTATTTACTCATTTGAGCCCAGGGAAGATTAGAAAATGTGAAGATGGTAAGTACAGTGCAACTGCTAGAGAGGTGTAAAGACAGGAGTCAGAAGGGCTCGCTGACGCCAGGTTAAGAGAGATGAGAAGAAACAGACACAGCAGCAGGTCTAAAAGCCGCGGCTCAACCACTGAGAACATGGAGACAGAAAGCTGCACTTGCCCTCCCCCTCAGAGACCTCAGCAGAAAATACTCCACATTCTGAACCATAGCCTTGTATCATCAAGAACAGAATCAGTTTAGTTCACAAAAGAAGAATTCTCAAATGGCCAACAAAGAGATGTTTCCCACAGGTAACCAAAGAAATGCAAATTAACTCTGAAAACCCTATTTATTTATCTGTCAAATGGACAAAACTCTAAAACACAGATGATAGCCAAGGTTGCCCAAGGGTCAAAGAAGCATCTCAGCTGTCTTGGACACAGAAGTGAATTGGTACAAGCTTCCTAGTGGGCACTTTGGCACCGGAGGGAAAAACCTTTAAAATGTGTAATCCTTTGACCCAGTAAATGTAAGATTTCATTCCCCCAAACATTAGTGTGTTCATAATGTGTTAGTAATTCAGCTGAGCTACGTCATGGTATTGCTGCCTCAGCATCCATTTAGTTGGCCAGGTGACCCCTGAGGGCATTCAAATGACCCCAACCCTGCTTGGGCAAGCTGGTACCCTAGATCACACAGTCCACAGAGCCACGAGCCCTGATCTGACCTTCCCAACAGCCCTTGTGATCCACAGCTTACCCACCTCCCAGGGTTGGGTGCACCCGTTAGGTAAGATCTCCTGTGGAGCTCACCAAAATCCCCTTCTTTTTAGATTGGTTGCTGCCTTAGTTTGAGAACCCTGAGGCACTTCATCTGTGGACCCCAGTAAAAGCAGGTGCCCCAGTCCTGCCCCTCTCTATGTGTGCACTCTGCCTTGGTTTCCCTGTGGGACCCTTTAGGTGTGCCTGAACTTCCTCCAGGATCTGTGAGTAATAATCTTCTTAGTTTCAATTTCTCCTGTGATCTTTTGTGGAACCCCAGCTCACCATTCAGAGCCTATTCTCCTCTTAACAAATGTTGATTTAGCAGCAAAATTAAAACATGAAAATTTTACTTCAAAGATTGTTAGCAGAGAATTTATTGTTGCAAAAGAAAAATATTCTAAATTCCAAAACCAGTTATGATCTAGCCAAGTAAAATAATGCAAAGTTACTACTAATTATGAAAGAGAAATTATTTATTGATATGGAAAAATTTTCTTGATAATTAAGTGGAAAAAACAAACAAGTCACAAGAAACTTACTAGTATAGCTCAAGTTCTGCTTTGTTATTGTTCAGTCACTCAGTCATATCTGACTCTTTGTGACCCCATGAACTGCAACATGCCAGGCTTCCCTATCCTTCACAATCTCCCAGAGTTTGCTCAAACTCATGTCCATTGAGTCGGTGATGCCATCCAACCATCTTATCTTGTCATCCCCTTCTCCTCCCACCTTCGATCTTTCCCAGCATCAGGGTCTATTCCAATGAGTCAGCTCTTCGCATCAGGTGGCCAATGTATTGGAATTTCAGCTTCAACATCAGTCCTTCCAATGAATATTCAGGATTGATTTCCTTTAGGGTGGACTGGTTTGATCTTATTGCTGTCAAAGGGAATCTCGAAAGTCTTCTCCAGCATCACAATATGAAAGCATCAGTTCTTCAGTGCTCAGCCTTCTATATGGTTCAACTCTCACATCCATGCATGACTACTGGAAGAACCATAGCTTTGACTAGATGGACCTTTGTCACCAGTGATATCTCTGCTTTTCAATATGATGTCTAGGTTTGTTATAGCTTTTCTTCCAAGGAGCAAGAGCCTTTTAATTTCATGGCTGCAGCCATCATCCACAGTGATTTTGGAGCCCAAGAAAATAAAGTCTGTCACTGTTTTCTTTTTCCCCCATCTATTTGCCATGAAGTGGTGAGACAGGATGCCATGATCTTCGTTTTTTGAGTGTTGAGTTTCAAGCCAGCTTTTTCACCCTCTTCTTTGGCCTTCAAAAAAACACATAGAAAATAGAAAAATATATATCAGAATACTACTAATAATCTTTGAGGACTGGATTTGACTGGTTTTTATATTTTCAATGCTTTTTTAAAAATTATTTTCCTTTTTGACAAAACAGATAATACTTATGTGTTAACATGAAATAAAAGTTCAAATAATGGTAAAAATTTGTCAGTGAATTCTATGTATTTTATAAAGAAAGCATTAGAAAGAAAGACAGATCAGTTGTATGAGCATGCATGCTCAGTTGCTTACTTGCGCCTGACTCTGTGACCCTATAGACTGTAGTCCACCAGGCTACCCTGTCCATGGGATCTCCAAGGCAAGAATACTAGAGTGGGTTGCCATTTCCTTCTCCAGAGGATCTTCCCAATCCAGGGATCAAACGCCAAGTCTTCAGTGCTTTCTGCATTGCAGGTGGATTCTTTTACCACTGAGCCGTCAGTCTATAAGAGCATGTTCCAGTTCAAAAATAATAGAAAATGGTGCAGCATATTTTAGAACAATCTCCTTTTAATGATTTACTCATTTATTCACTTATCTGTTTTCTAGCAATATATTCTGAGCACCTGCTATGGGGTAGACACTAAATATACAAGAGTGAAAAGGAATATATTCCCTTCTAGGAACTTGATGCACAGCATAATGGTTATAGCTATTAATACTGTATTGCATACTTGAAAGTTGCTAAGAGAATTAATTTTAAGTGTTCTCACCACAAAAAATAATAATTATGTGATATGATGGAGGTGTTAGCTAACATTATGGTACTAATCATTTTGCAAAATATAAGTGTATCAAATCAACATGTTTTAGGCCTTAAACTTACATAATATTATACATCAAGTATATCTCAGTAAAGCTGGGAAAAAATGTAGGTCCTGCCTTAGTGAAGCTTACAGTTGACATGGGGAGATGAACAATCTTGTAATTACCTGTACAAAAAATTGCCACCATGGCAAGTATATATAAGAGAGAGAGTGAGCCCATCAGAGAGAATTAGGATGGGTGCAGAAGGCAACTGGAGGGAGGGGAGAGGGAAGGGAGAGTAGATAAATTGCAGCAAACGAGGGGCTATTATGCCAGGTGTGGGTCCGCAGATAGGTAAGGGGAATGGATAGTATAGGTCCTTGAAGTCCATTTTTACTTTTGCCTTAATCCCTTGTAGGGGAGCAAATTTTGCCACCTCATATGGTCTCTTTGGCATGTGGATTATTTCAGACTGAAAACAACCCGAGTCCAAAATACTCAGGAAGAAACTTTGACACTGCCCTAACTGCCTAAAAGAATTTAGACAGAGGGCCTGTTTACTAATAGAGCTATAACCAGCATATCTGCAAGGAACATTGGCCTTGTGTGGTGGGGAGATTCTAGACAGTGCTTAGGATCAGAATTTCCCCTCCGTGCCTCACTGTCTCTGACTGGCCCAGCAAACGCTCATTTGCCAGATGTCTCCTTCTCCATCTCCCTATGCATTACCTTCGTCCTCTTCGAAATACTTTAGCTGAAGGTGGTATTAAGGTGAGGTTTTCTGCCATTCAACAAGTTACTTAGTTCTACTGGATCTCTCCTATGTACACATGTTATTAAACTTTTGCTTGATTTTCTTCTGTTGATCTGTCTCATGTCAAATTAATTCTACACCAACCAGAGTAACCTAGAAGGATACCGGAAAATTTCTTCCCTCCCAGTACCCTCCTTAGAACAACAGGAAGCTTTCAGTGCTTTCAGGTGTAGATGTGAGTAATTGCCTTTTGAAAAGGCAATTCTGACTCTTGCGGAAGACACAGCAGAGAAAGGCCTGAATGGATACAGATATAAAAATTATAATGTTATAAAAATAAGAGGAAGTAGAGAGGTAGGGGAGGAGCTTGCCTTGAACCACATGGTGATGGCAGTGGAGAGGGAGAAAGGGAATTCCATTTGAATGTTATTTGAGAAGTTAATTTAGTATGGAGGTTCATTAAAAACCTAAAAACAGAGCTAACACATGATCCAACAACACTACTCCTGGGCATGTATCCAGAAATAATAAAAACTCTAATTTGAAAAAATACAGGCACCTCAATGTTCGTAGCAGCACTTTTTATAATAGTTAGAATATGGAAGCAACAAAAATGTTCATCGACAGAGGAATGGATAAAGAAGATGTGGTACATATATACAAAGGAATATTACTCAGCCATAAAAAGAATGAAATATTGCCATTTGCAGCAACATGGATGGACCTACAGATTATCATACTAAATGAGGTAAGTCAGAGAGAGACAAATGTATGATGCCATTTGTATGTGGAATCTAAAATATGATACAAATGAACTTATATACAAAGCAGGAATAGTTGCATAGGTATAGAAAACAAACTTTGGTTACCAAAGGGAAAAGTGGGAGGGAGGGGTAAATGAAGACTTTGGTATTAAAACATACACATTGCTATGGATAAAACAGATAAACAGTAAAGATCTACTGTACAGCATAGGAAACCATATTCAATAGCCTGTAATAATCTATAATGGAAAAACATCTGAAAAAGAATATGTTTGAATTGCTTTTCCATATGCATGAAACTAACACAGCATTGTAACTTAAATATACTTCAATAAAGAGCAATGAGCTTGGTGATGAAGTAGATGTGGGGTTGATGGAGAGGAGACTCGAAGAAGATCACTACTGTTTTGCTTGCATCAATACTGACAGTGTTGGTACCACCCCTTGAGGTAAGAAACATCAGTCAGCACCCAAAGCTGGGGTCAGGATTCTATCTGGTAATGATAGGGTTTTGGACACATTAGTCTGAAATATATTCGAGGCCCCCAAGAGGAAATGTCAAATGATAGGTGATAATCCTGGTGAGAAATTGAGAAAAAAGGGAGACATCACAGAACTTTCACAAACCTGGCTTTTTATTGTCACTTGACCCAAAAATCTGTCCTAATTTTTTTTCTTTATTTTCCCTAGAATAACTCTTTCCATAGAATTCATGTATTTTGAGGGGGCCTTGGCAAACTCTTATGATGTAAGATCATTATATGTCATACACCTTCCTTTGTTTTTGAATAATGCCAAACACAGTGTAGTCATTTCAGTTTGTAGTTGGCAAAAGGTAGCTCAGTAAATAAATCAGGGTGTGAATTCAGCTAAACCCAAGCACCACTACTCCTGAGCTTACATTTTAGAGCCCTGGAGCCACAACTACTGAAGCCTGCGTGGCCTAGAACCCACGCTCCACAGCAAGAGAAGTCAACACGACGAGAAGCCAGCACATGGCAACAAAGGGTAGTCCCACTCACTGCACCTACAGAAAGTCCACACACAGTAGCGAAGACCCAGCACAGCTGAAAAAAAAAAATAACAACAAAAACTCAATCAATCCTCACAAAAGCCCCATGAGATAAGCACTCCATTTTAAAGGGGAGACTGAGCAACAGGGTGACTCTATTTGACCAATGTCTTAGAAAGGTTTATCTGGGAGCCAGTCAATACTAGAGGAAATCAATCCTGAATATTCATTGGAAGGACTGATGCTGAAGCTGAAGCTCCAATACTTTAGCCACCTGATGAGAAGAGCTGACTCATTAGAAAAGACCCTGATGCCGGGAAAAATTGAAGGCAGGAAGAGAAGGAGATGACAGAGGATGAGATGGTTGGATGGCATCACTGACTCAATGGACATGAGTTTGAGCAAGCTCTGGGAGTTGTTGAAGGACAGGGAAGCCTGACATGCTGCAGTCCGTGGAGTTGCAAAGGGTTGGACACAAATGAGTGACTGAAAAACAACATCTTGGAGCTAAGTGTGAAGTCGTAGTCAAGAGAAAAGATAGGGAAAGCCTGAAATGGTTTAGGAATGAAATAAAGAAAGGGGACAGTTGCGGGCACCTCTGTGGAGGCAACACTCATATGACTTAGTCGGCAACAAAATACAGAGGACACGTCGGGGCCAGATACCATCAGTCTTCTTGGGCTTTTAAACCTAGGGAACTGGAGAGATAAGACTGACTCATAGTTAAAAACTAAACTCTACCAGCTATTTGTATTTGTACCCTCGAGTTGATATGGCTTGGGGATACGGCAGGCTACTCACCAAGAAAGATTATGATGGGACAGTCATTGGATTACTGAAAGGCTCAAAATGGACTTGATCTTGTGTGAGGAATATGTGAGGAGAAAATGAGTTCAGAATTACTCCCAGCTATTTCCAGAAAGAAAATATCATGATATCCATTTTAACATTAGGATCAAAAACAAGGAATTTAAGTGTTAAATAAATTTATGTAGTTCATAGTACTTATTTACTTGACTTGGAATTATTTTCCAGTTATCATATTTAGATGAGGAAAGTAATTTATCCCTGGTCACACAGATGGCAAATGACAGAGACATCGTCTGACTTTAATTTCAGTGCATTTCAGACCACCAAAGAGGCCAATGTTGCTTTTTCATACATTTTTCTTTTCTACTTAAAAAAGTGATTTTTCAAAGATTGAGCACTTGCTCTGGTTCAGTCCTGTTCTTGCCCAGTGGTCCCACTCTAACACACGCCAAATGCCTATGAGTTGTCTGGTCTGTGACTCACATAACTCTTATCATGGGGCCCTGGTACAGTCCAGTGACACTTGCCTCTGAGGCATTTCAGCTTCTTATTTACCACCTTCAGGTCTTGCTCCTGGAAAAATAATATAAAATAGTTTGCTTTTAGTGTCCTTGGGTTTTGTCTACCGCTTCTGTTTCATTAACCATGTCCATCATTTCCCTGATGCCCTTCAGATGCTCAGATATCTGCTGGGTGCAAATCAGTTTTATTCTATCTTGTTCTACTCTATTCTTTTCTATTGTGTATCATCTCCATAAAATGTATTTATCTTGTATATCATTCTTTCAGAATCTAGAGAGATGACCAGGTAATTTGGTATTGCAATATGATGCCTTTTTTTCTTGCTTTTCCTATTAAAATTTGACCATATTACTCATGGTTCTCCAGAGAAATTTAAGCAAAGAGATGTGTATATGTGTGTATATACACATATATATGATTATATGTAATTTGTTATAAGGAATTGCCTCCTGCAATTATGGAGCCTGAAAAGTCCAAATATGCAGTGTTGTCTGGCAGATGGAGACCAGGAGAACCAAGGGTGTGGCTCTAGTCTTAAGGGCTGTAGGTAAAGACCCAGATTAGCTGATGCTGCAGATGAAGTCTGAAGGCAGTCTGTTGGGGAATTCCTTCTTGCTCAGGGAGGTTGGACTTTTTGTTTCATTGGGGTCTTCAACTGATTGGATGAAGCCCGCCCACGGTATGTAGGACAATCGGCTTACTCAAAGTTAACAGATACAAATGTTAATCTCATTCAAAAAACTTTCCATATTGCTTCATAATATTAACCATCATGTTCTTTTGCCAGTCATTCCTGAATGATGCATTTCAAGAGCATTAACAATTAACCTATTAGAAAGTCAATAAGAGGGATTTTTGAGTAAGGGATTTTTCCTCAGTCTCCAGAATTGTGTAGGTCACTAACTTTCTCTGATGTCCCTCTGGGTCTCCCTAAACTTAGAAATTATTGAGTGAGTCACTTTTGTGACTGAGCTGATAAAGAGTGCCTCACAGCAGTAGCTTCCAGGTGCATACATACAGGAAAGACATAAACAAATAAGAGAAAAAAAAATCACCCACTTGCAATTCTTATCTATGTATATTCTCCAATTTATTCTGTAAGGCTGAATTAGACACATGCATTGTGTGGCAGCCTGGACTCCTTCCCTTCTGTTTGGAAGCCTCTTAAACACTGGGCATATCTACTTCCATATGGGACCAACTGTACAACCTGAGGCGTGAGGTGCTCTTCCCCAGATTTATAGATGTTTCTGATGCTGCCAGAGGTTTTGGCGTTCTTACTAATAACTGTGAGATATGTTTGGGAGGCTAAATGAATGTTTAACAGAGTTATAAGCATTGACTATTAGGAGAATGTCCAACTGTGACAGGATTCCAAACTCATATGCTTATGTGAAGCCAGAATGGTAAGTAGATGTGTACAGTGAGAGAAGAACTTGGCAAGTTGGAGAGCTCATGCTTCTTCTAATGGAGTCAGTCACTATTTAGATAGAGACTCACAGACTTAGAGGATGAAGTTAGGGTTGTCTGGGGGGAAGGGATAGTTAGGGAGTTGGGGATGACATGTATACGGCGCTATATTTAAAGTGGATAACCAACAAGGACTTACTCTATAGCATATGGAACTCTGTTGAATGTTTAGTGGCAGCCTGGATGGGAGGGAAGTTTAGGGGAGAATGGATATATGCATATGTACAGTTGAGTCCCTTCGCTGTTCACCTGAAACTGTCACAGCATTGTTAATCGGCTATGTGCATGCATGTGTGTGTGGAGCTATTTATTGCTTTATCTTATTTAAAAAATCCAATAATTTCACTAACATTGTATCCTCATTCGTTTTTTAAAATTTGTTTTGTATTGGGGTATAGCCAATTACCCCAATACAAAATAAAAGTTTTTGTTTTTTTTTAATGGGATATAGCTGATTATCCCAATTATTGTTGTTGTTGTTCAGCTGCCCAGTCATATCTGAGTCTTTGCAACTCCAATGACTGCAGCACACCAGGCTTCCCTGTCACTCACTATCTCCCAAAGTTTGCCCAAGTTCATGTCCATTGTGTGGGTGATGCCATCCAGCCATCCCATCCTCTGATGCCCTGTTCTTCTGCCTTCAATCTTTGGAGTTTCAGATTCAGTATCAGTCCTTCCAATGAGTATTCAGGGTTGATTTCCCTTAAGATTGCTGGTTTGATCTCCTTGCAGTCCAAGGGACTCTCAGGAGTCTTCTCCAGCACCACAGTTTGAAGGCACCAATTCTTTGGCACTCTCCCTTCTTTACAGTCCAGATCTCACAACCATACATGACCCGTTGGAAGACCATAGCCTTGACCTTTGTCGATAAAGTAATGTTTCTGCTTTTCAACACACTGTCTAGGTTTGTCATAGCTTTCCTGCCAAGGAGCAAAGGTCTTCTGATTTCATGGCTGCAGTCACCATCAGCAGTGATTTTCGAGCCCAAGAAGAAAAAATCTGTCACTACCTCCACCTTTCCCTCCTTTATTTGCCATGAAGTAATGGGGATGGATGCCATGATCTTGTTTTTTTAATATTTATTTTTAAGCCATCTCTTTCACTTTCCTCCTTCACCCTCATTAAGAGGCTGTTTATTTCCTCTTCACTTTCTGCCATTAGAGTGGTATCATCTGCATATTTGAGGTTATTGGTGTTTCTCCCACATATCTTGATTACAGCTTGTAACTCATCCCCTGGCATTTCTCATGATGTGCACAGTGTATAGATTAAACAAAGGATTAAACAGTCCTGTCATACTCCTTTCTCAATCTTAAACCAATCATCTGGTTCCATACAGGATTCTAACTTGCTTCTTGACCCACATACAGGTTTCTCAGGAGACAGGTAAAAGGATCTGGTATTCCCATCTCTTTAAGAGCATTCTACAGTTTATTATGATCCATACAGTCAAAGGCTTTGGCGCAGTCAATCAAACAGAGGTAGATGTTTTGCTGGAATTCCCTAGCTTTCTCTATGTTTCAGTGAATGTTGGCAATTTGATCTCTGGTTCAAACTGATTACCCCAATACAAAATAAACAAATTTTAAAAACATGAATGAGGGTATGCTGCTAAGTCACTTCAGTAGTGTCCGACTCTGTGCAACCCCATAGACGGCAGCCCACCAGGCTCCGCCGACCCTGGGGTTCTCCAGGCAAGAACACTGGAGTGGGTTGCCATTTCCTTCTCCAATGCGTGAAAGTGAAAAGTGAAAGTGAAGTCACTCAGTCCTGTCCGACTCTTTGCGATCCCATGGACTGCAGCCTACTAGGCTCCTCTGTCCATGGGATTTTCCAGGCAAGAGTACTGGAGTGGGTTGCCATTGCCTTCTCCGAAATGAGGGTATAATGTTAGTGAAATGATTGGATTCTTTTGTAAGTGAAAACAATAAAGATCTCTAGATTACTTCATTCACCAAAATAAATTATACATACCTAAATACTATTACATTTTAAAATTCATAGAAAGACAAGAAATCACTATAGATGAAGATTTATATGACCCAAAGGAAAAGAAATCTCCAAGAACTATATCAAAGCCAAAAATCAGAAAGCATGAAGAAAATGATGGATAAATTTGACTACTAAAAATCTAAAGCTTAAAAACAGCTTTTGGCAAAGATATAACTTTAAGACAATCATGAAATGATGCTAAACTATTTTAGACGTATAAGAGAGAACAGGTTAATATTCTTATTACATGGTAAAATATTTACAACTATTTTACCTAAAGAAAAACACTTTCATAATAATGGAGAAAGGATATAAGGAAGCAGTTCAGGAAAATGCAAAAATGTTTAGGCTCACTGGTAATATAACTTTCAAATTAAAATGTAATATTTACCAACTAAATTGGAAATATTTTAAAATGATAAGTAGCAGTGGGGGAAGGAGAGGGTGGGATGAATAGAGAGAACAGCACTGGAACATACACGTCACCATATGTAAAATAGAGAGCCTGTGGGAATTTGCTGTATGACGCAGGGCAAACCGAGTGCTCTGTGACAGCCTAGAGCACTGGGATGGGGTGGGATGGGGGGAGGGTGGAGGGAGGTTCAAGAGGGAAGGGACATATGTACACCTATGGCTGGTTCATGTTGATGTATGGCAGAAACCAACACAATATTGCAAAGCAATTATCCTCCAATTAAAAATAAATGAATTAAAAAAACAAAAACAAATAAATAGCAAGTAGAAGGCTGAAGCAGTGGGAAATTACAAATCACATCCTTGCTGGTGGGGAATCAGTTTGAGAAAAAATTTCAGAAGGTAATTTGGTAAGATGCATTGACAGACTTAAAAGCCTGCTTGCTGTTTGACTCAAGAATTTTGCTTTTTTGCTTTTCAGAATCTACCCTAAGAGTGGTCAGTTATGTCTGACGTTTTTGCAAGTAAAACTGGCAGACTCCTCTGTCAGTGGAATTTTCCAGGCAAGAATACTGGGAGCGGGTTGCTATTTCCTCCTCCAGGGGATCTTCCTGACCCAGGGAATTGAACCCAGGTGTCTTGTGATTCCTGTGTTGGCAAGTGGGCTCTTTACCACTAGTGCCACCTGGGAAGCCCCTCCCCACCCATGTATATTATTTCAATCTCTTTCTCCCTTGCATTGCCTCTATCTCTCCTTCTCTCTCTCCTTCTCCCTTTCTCTTACTCACTAGAATATAAGCTTGTCAATTTAATTCCCTGGGCTCCCCTGGTGGCTCAGCTGGTAAAGAATCTGCCTACAATGCAAGAAACCTGGGTTCGATCCCTGGGCTGGGAAGATCCCCTGGAGAAGAAAATGGCTACCCACTCCAGTATTCTTGCCTGCAGAAATCCATGTACCGTAGAGCCTGGCAGGCTACATCCATGGGGTTGCAGAGATGACTGAGTGACTTTCACCTATTTAATTCCCTATGCTTTTACTTGAACCTAGAAAACTGTCTGTCATATAGCGTTGCTATTGTTCAGTCACTCGGTCATGTCTGACTCTTTGTGATTCATGGACTGCAGCATGCTAGGCCTCCCTGTCCATCACCACCTCTCAGAGCTTGCTCAAACTCATGCCTATCGAGTCAGTGATGCCATCCAACCACCTCATCCTCTGTCATCCCCTTCTCCTCCTGCCTTCAATCTTTCCCAGCATCAGGGTCTTTCCTAATGAGTCGGCTCTTCTAATCAGGTGGCCAAAGTATTGGAGTTTCAGCTTCAGCATCAGTCCTTCCAATAGATATTCAGGGTTGATTTCCTTTACGATTGACTGGTTGTATCCCTTTGCCATCCAAGGGACTCTCAAGAGTCTCCTCCAACACCCCACAGTTCAAAAGCATCAATTCTTCGGCACTCAGCCTTCTGCATGGTCCAACCCTCACATCCATACATGACTCCTGGAAAAAACATAGCTTGACTATATGGACCTTTGTCAGCGAAGTAATGTCTCTGCTTTTTAATATGCTCGCCAAGTTTGTCAAAGATTTTCTTCCAAGAAGCAAGCATCTTTTAATTTCATGGCTACAGTCACCATCTGTAGTGATTTTGGAGCCCAAGAATATAAAGTTTGTCACTGTATCCATTGTTTCCCCATCTATTTGCCATGAAGTGATGAGACCAGATGCCATGATCTTTGTTTTGAATATTGAGTTTTAAGACAGCTTTTTCACTCTCCTCTTTCACCTTCACCAATATGTTCTTTAGTTTTTCTTCACTTTCTGCCATAAGGGTGGTGTCATCTGCATATCTGA
This sequence comes from Giraffa tippelskirchi, assembly GCF_054371585.1. Lineage (NCBI taxonomy): Eukaryota > Metazoa > Chordata > Mammalia > Artiodactyla > Giraffidae > Giraffa > Giraffa tippelskirchi. Next base: position 44,187,370 of record NC_137284.1, on the reverse strand, counting down.
GGTTATTTATATTTCTCCCAGCAATCTTGTAGTATGTAGTCAATAAATATTTGTTGAATGGTGAATATCAATTTTTATTTATCAAGGACCTTGGCACCTTAAAGTGTGTCTAGAGAAGAGTGACTAGAATGTTGAGGAATTTGAAATTATGTCATGAAAAAGCAAGATAGAAGAACCCTTGGAGGAACAGCCAGCAAAGGATCTGATAACTGGCTTCAAACATGGGAAGGACTCTTCAAACATGGGAAGAGTGATTTTACTCATTCTGTACATCTTCTAAGTGAAGAAATAGATCTATGGATGTAATTTATAGAAAGCAAATGTTCAGGCTCTATTTAAAGAACTACTTTGAAACAACTCTAGCTATCCAAAATGGATTTGACTCCCTTGGGAATAAGCAACTCACTATGGCTAAAAATGTTCAAGCAAAAGTAATTATAGAAAGATCCATAATGCGGAATAAGGCCCTGACTAGGTTTAGGTGCAGATTTTCTCTGCTAAGCAGGCTCACCTCCCCATCCTCCCCAATATCACCATCTACACCTTCTCTCCTTTCAATGTGAGTTACTCCTTCTTACTTTTCAGATGCCATTCTAATGTTATTTTTCTCTAGAAAACTACTCATCGAACACTGGTTTTTGTTTATGCCTGTTACAGTCGTCTCACTTTTCTCTTCATGTCACTTAGAGTGCACTTTAATTTTCCTTTTACCTGACTGTCCTCTCCTAGGATGTAAGCTTTATGGAGGCAGGGGATAGTTCTATCCTTTTATCTTCTTTTTTTTAAACTGAAGTGTAATTGATTTACAATGTTGTGTTAGTTTCAGGTATACAGCAAGGTGATTCAAATATGTATCTATATCTATCTACAGGTTATTATAAGATATTGAATATAATTCCCTGTGCTACGCAGTAAGAACTTGTTTATCTACTTTATATATAGTATTGTGTGTCTTTTAATCAAACTTCTAATTTATCCATCCCCTCATCTTTTTATCTTGCCCATCTTTTTATACCTGGTGTCTAGTACAGCATTTAGTACATAATAAGATCAAATTAAGCTTAATAAGGTAGGTACAAAGGTTTAAATAATTTGATATCTAATTTCTTTGAGAATCAGGGGTCATTGAATCATGGAGGCACATCTACTGTTTTCTTCATTTGTATTTGGTTTCCAGTTCTCATGGTTCTGTTCATCATGGGAGTGCTTTGGCCAATGCATACACCTTAGGGACTCTAATGAGAAGACTTATGATGGCCTTGTTCCCTCTTTGCTCATGTAGCCTCCAATCATCCCTGGGAGTCCACTTAGTCATTATGTACAGGTGCAATGCAACCCCAGTGATGGCCTAAGTCTGTTATTCAGAAGATTATAGAAAGCTTGGTGAAATTCTCCATAGGTTCAGCATGCTCAGTTGATGTAAAGCCTTTATCAGATATTGACTCAAATTCTGGAAGGTGACTATTGTTTTTCCAAATTGGAATTAGTTTTATTAAACTATAAATGTCAATTATATTTATTATAAAAAATCAGATAAAACAAGGATAATGCAAAATCAGCCATAATAAACCTAAATATAACCTATTAACATTTTAGCTTATATATATATGCATATATACCTCTTTCAGACTTAAAAAACAAGCATTTTATGGCAAAATATCACAGTATAAAAACTATTTTATAACATACTTTTCCATATGAAATACTAAGAAATCCTCTCTAGGTTAATAAATATATATTTATACAATCTTTTTATCATGCCTGAATAGCGTTCCAAAATATGAATATTCCACAGTTTATTTAAATGATTTTCTGCTTTAGGATATTTAAGTTCTTTCAAATTGTCACATTTAGGAGCAATGACACAATAAATCTTCTTGTCAGATATCTAATTGCATGAAATCAATTATTATATTAGCAAAAATTCTAAGATAAAATCCTAGAATTAGGATTCTTGGATCACAGGTAAGGTAACTACAGTATTTTAGCTCTGGTATATATCATTGCCAAGTTGCACTCTAGAAAGTATGTAGTGATTTCCACAGGTCCAGTTAGCATAGTGTCTTTGCTTGATTGGCTCACTTACTGTTTCAGGAATTTTAAGATAAACTTCCTTTCACCTTACATGATGGAAAACAGGGAAGTTGGTGAGCCCTAAAGCAAGATAGCAAGCATATACTGTTATCCTTGTCATGTGATGGAAAAGTGTTTCTGACTGTTTCATAAAACTGATAGGAATGAGGAAAAAAGTGTTTATTAACTTAAAAGTTACACAGAAAATTCCAGAGACTGTGTTGATTTATTTGCTAAAAGTTTTACATTTAAGCACACACTTGTCACTGGCATCTCCTCTTTTTTTCTTTCTTTTTTAAATTATTAAAGCCATGGTAAATTTTGTTATAAAAACTTTACTATAAAAACCTGACTCAAAGAAAATCAGACCAGTTAGCTGATAAAGTTGATCCTTTCTCTTGCAATCAATCAAACCTCCTAAAAGAAAAAATGAATTGACTAGAGTGTAATAAAATGTAAGAAACCTACTATATATTGAAATATCTCATACTCTTGGTATTTCTACCATCACTTTAAAAATCACTGGTATTAAATTTTGAGATAGGCATTAACAATTTAGGAGTTGAAAGAGGAGTAGAAACAAACACCCAACTGAACCGAGGAACAGATCCGATAGCATGGCGGTATTCAGCATCCAAAGAACTCCATTACTCTTATAACTTTGTATTTCTTTTTAAACAGAATATTATGTTAGCAGGTAAACAAGCTAGTATTTTTAAATGGATGCTTAAGAGCACAGTTAAACTAACCATCTGTAGAAACTACAAGAGAATTAACCATATCTGAACTTCAGCTAAGTTCCAACACTCAACAAAGAACCTGAAGTCAAAAGCTGTTAGTCCCTCTTGAATAAAGGATCCAGTTTTCCCTTAGTTGAATAGACCCAAGTGTATAAACTGGCTTAAATCTTTAGACTGTGCTTTATAGGTTATAGATCCTAACTGCCTACCTGCCTGCTGAGTTGCTTCAACTGTGTCCGACTCTTTGTGACTCTGGACTTCAGCCTGCCAGGCTCTTCTGTCCCTGGGTTCTCCAGGCAAGAATACTGAAGAGGGTTGCCATGCTTTCCTTCAGGGAATCTTCAGTAATTGAATCTATGTCTCATGTCTACATTGGCAGACGAGCCCACAGATCCTCACTACTGATGCTTAAATTATATTTCTGTCTACCAGACCTCTATATGCCAAGCTATATCATTGTGGACTGTGTATCTATTTTATTTCTAGGAAACTTGTGATTAGTTAACTATTGCCATAGAACCCTATGGCAGTTAATCAGAATCAAAACATACTGATTACCATTTCTCCATATCTTATTGTAGCAACTGCATGCACCTTAACTCTTAACTCCGAGAGTTAAGTGCCACTATTTGGGCTTCCCTGGTGGTTCAGATGGTAAAGAATCTGTCTGCCATGTGAGAGACCCACGTTCAATCCCTGGGTCAGGAAGATGCCCTGGAGAAAGGAATGGCTACTCATTCCATATTCTTGCCTGGAGAATTTCATGGACAGAGGAGCCTGGTGGGCTATAGCCCATGGGATCTGAAAGAGTCAGACATGACTGAGCCACTAACACTCATATTCACAGTCATTCGGTTTACTGCACCAGCATCTCATTAGTCCCTTTGAGGTCAGGGACCGTTCAGTGTGGCAGTTACCACCATTCTCTCCAGTCTACTACACAGAGCTCTTCAGGAAAACTGGCACTCAGTTTTCCCTAACATTAACATTATTTTTCATAATAAGAAAGAAATGGTTTCTGAATTTTCAAATGAGATATAGTTTAGGGGATTGACGAGAACAAAGTTGATTGATTCCACTGCTTCCTTTTCCTGAAGCCTTCTGTCTTCACTAAAAATATACCTGGGATTTTGTTTTAATCAAATATGAGAAGATGAGAGACATGAGACAGCTACCTTGAAAGAAGGGTTATTATTCATGGCTCCTGAGAGGATGGGCAGGTCGTGCCGTGTGAGTCCATACAAAGAAACACCTGAATCAGTTAGGAGGCAAAGGGACTGAAGGGAAGCTTGGGCCCAAGGCTTTATGATAGATTTTTGAGGGAAGAAGATAGACAAGGTAGGGTAGGTATGCTGAGTAAACTTAGGTTTGGAGGGTTTGCATATTTTCTGAGGCTCTGGGCTTTTGGGATGGTTCCTAGGTGTCAGGTACCTAGCTCTGGGGTGATTTTGGGCAGGGGGAATATTGGTTTCATGTGTGAGAATTTGATAAAAGGAGGTGGTTGGGAGTCTATGGCTTCTGTATTGGTTGGTTTGCATATCAAAGATGCGCAAAGTCAAATTTTTTGCTGTTTCTAGGAATGACTTAACCCTCAGAAGGGCAATTTCTCCCTAGGCCTACAAGACTCTAAGATGTCAAAGCATCAAAAAGCACAAAACATACGTGGGATTCTGATCCCAGTTACTATGCCAGTTACGAGTCTGAAAGTGAAAGTCAGTCAGTTGTGTCCGACTCTTTGTGACCCCATGGACCATACAGTTCATGGACTTCTCCAGGCCAGAATACTGGAGTGAGTAGCCTTTCCCTTCTCCAGGGGATCTTCCCAATCCAGGGATCAAAACCAGGTCTCCTGCATTGCAGGCAGATTCTTTACCAGCTGAGCCACAAGGGCAGGAAATAAATGACAAACTAAAGTTAGCACCTTAAAATGGCATCCTGAAATAAATTATTTAAAATTGGGTAATTAGAGGAAAATTTAATAAACTATTTTTAAAAATAAGTGCCTAGTGTAGAAAAATGACAAAGGATAAAGCAGTTCGCAAGGCTAGTAATAGTGGAGGCGGTTACCATTTCTAACTCTGAAAGGGTAAGGAGTGGAAACAATTAGCAGAATCTGGAGTCAAAAAACTCTGGAAAAAGATTATTTAACAGAATCTGGGACCTTTGGCTGTGGGACAGAGCCAGCTGCCAGGGGTGTTAGTAAGAGCAGGAAAATAAACACCCTTATCTCATTTTTATCCCTTATTTTGATCCCCTGTAGGGGTTCCTCATGGATTAAACTTAACTAAAAGACAAAGGAAATCATTGCTATAATCCTTATAAATCAGCCTTCTGGAGCACAGGGGACTTCTCTCGAGTGGGCTGTGGATATGGAAAGGCTAAGTTTTCATCTTGTTATATATTCTAGCTTGATTGGGCTGGACTTGCTCTCTAAAAGGGTTGAAATCTAGGACTTGACTTCAACCATCTCTTCACTTAGTGCTGTCACCTAGAGAGAGGCTGGAGGGACAGGGAACGGGGCGAGCTTCTGGGGGAGTGCCTCCAAGGACAATCTCTGGTGAGTTAGGGCACTTACTCTATGTTCTGATATTTAGGACAGGATTTTAGCCATTACAGCAGGGGCTGGCAAACTTTATGCAAAATGCTACATAATAAATATTTTAGATTTTGCAGGTCAGATGGTCTTTATCACAACTGCTTAACTCTCAGCATAGCTAAAAAGCAGCCATAGGCAATACCTAAGCAAACGGATGTGACCAGGTTCTTATAAAACCTTATTTACAAATTAGATTGAGAACAGGATTTGGCTCAGGGGTCGTGGTTTCCAGACCCCTACTCTATATAGAAGCTGGAATCAGGAACAGGAAATTGAATTAGAGGCTCATTATATAGACTGGATTAACCCAACAATAATTGGTGAATGATATGAATTAGTCAACAATTACATACTCAGGTTTTGCCCTCATTAAAATGACTCAAAGCAGTGAGTCTATGATCACAAGATTAATTTCTGATCTCCCTGGCTATAAGGTTGATGCTGCTAAAATGCTGTTTTTCTAGTTAAGTTTGGTTCAGGAACCCAGTGGAACCAAGGATCTAGATAGGAGGCACTCTCGACTTTTCAGAAACATAAAGATGTAAACCACCCTGTTCCAATGGGCTTCCAAGACCCCTGCATGAGCCTCCCTTTCCTACCAGACTCTTCCCTGTGCGTTCTTGTACTTAGGCTTCACTCATTGCTCTGAATTTCAATCTACTGCTTATTCTTGGGTCTCAGAACAGACCTGCCCTTATCTTGTCCAGTGAGTGGCCTTGCTCTCCAGATGCTAGTTTTTTTTTTTCTTAAACTGACCAGTGCTTGTTAGGCAGAACATAGATTAAAATCACTTCATTTCCAGCTTGTATACCTGTATATATTTTTTAATTTACTCTTATAGCTAAAGCTTTGGTTTTATATTATTGGTTATTTTAAAAATGGACTTGGACTTGGTGCCTATACTTTTAAGCCATTAAAAGCTTTAACTGGAGATTCAGGAGTGAAATCCTTTTGGATTTCCAGATTTATTAGCCTCTGAATCACACACAGCAGAAACCAGAAAGTTGGGGTGTTCTCATTCAGATTTGAGTTACTTCAATGTGGCTTCAACATAGAGAAGACACGGTTCAGACACGGTTCCTTTAGCTCCAGATTCACACACTTGATTGTGTAGAGCTCTGGATTTTGTCCAAAAGTTCTGACACTTGAAAAAAAAAAACGCACTTTTCTTCTATAGAGGAGGGAATGGATTTCCAGGCACATAACGACTTTCCCGGTGGTGCAGTCATGAAGGACCCGCCTGCTAATGCAGGAGATGCAAGAGACTCTGGTTCGATCCCTGGGTCAGGAAGATCCCCTGGAGAAGAAAATGGCTACCCATGCCATTATTCTTGCCTGGAAATTTCCAAGGATAGAAGAGCTTGGCAGGCAACAGTCCACTGAGTTGCAAAAGAGTCCAACACAGGTGAGCATGCGCGCGCGCGCACACACACACACACACACACACGATGACTTTCTCTCAGTCCCTAAGCTGTCAGTCTTTCTGACCAATGGTGTGCCTTCCAGTGAAATGGGATGATCTGAGAGTGTGGCCGCATGGTACAGCTGTGATAACTGGCCAGTGGAGGAAGAATTGAGCTTTGTTTTGCTTTATGAATTAGACTAGGCAGAATTGTGAGTCTGCCTGAAGTGATCGTAAAAGCAGACCTGCTCATCACCCATCTAGTCTAGTGGCTGTTTGCCATTTGTAAGGCAGAATGTGAAAATCAGCAGCAGTGGCCACCTATGCTTCCTGCTGGGAAGAAAAGTTATGACCAACCTAGACAGCATGTTAAAAAGCAGAGACGTTACTTTGCCAACAAAGGTCCGTCTAGTCAAGGCTATGGTTTTTCCAGTAGTCATGTATGGATTTGTGAGTTGGACTATAAAGAAAGCTGAGGGCCAAAGAATTGATGTTGCTGAACTGTGGTGTTGGAGAAGACTCTTGAGAGTCCCTGGGACTGTGAGGAGATCCAACCAGTCCATCCTAAAGGAGATCAATCCTGAATATTCATTGGAAGGACTGATGCTGAAGCTGAAACTCCAATATTTTGGTCACCTGATGCGAAGAGCTAACTCAGTTGAAAAGACCCTGATACTGGGAAAGATCGAGGGAGGAGGAGAAGGGGATGACAGAGGATGAGATGGTTGGATGATATCACCGACTCAATGGGCATGAGTTTGAGTAAACCCTGGGAGTTGGTGATGGACAGGGAGGCCTGGCATGCTGCAGTCCATGGGGTTGCAAAGAGTCAGACACAACTGAGAGACTGAACTGAACTGAACTCAACTCAACTCTTCTGAAGGATGCCCAGAGCAGCTGCGGAGGGTGGGGAGGTGGGGGAAAGCACAGAGATGAGGAAGAATCCATAGGATTTCTCTCAGGACACCAGGCGGGGTTAGGACAACCACGTAAGCATTAGGACAGTGACAGAGAGAAAGTGCTTCTGCCTGCGGTCCGAGACAGTTACATGCATTCTGCTGAGCTTCCGAAGGCCTGAACTTGGGCAAGATTGCAAGTTCAAAAGAGTCCTTTATGGAGGAACATGAAATCAAGATTCCAGTCCTAGCTTTGCCTTAATTGCTATGTAAGTGAGGTCTAATCATTCAGCCTTCTGTGGGAGTTGGTTTCCTTATCTGTGAAGTAGGGATAATTAGTCCTGCCCTATCTCCCTCAAAGAGATTATGACAAGTACCAAATGAGAAAATTAATGAATGTGGAAGAACTTTGAAAGCTTTATAAAGCAAAAGAAAAATACAGTATTATCAACTGATTCACTAGCAACAGAATATTCTGTCTACCAAACACAAATTTCTCATCCAGGCTTCCGAATCCTTCTTTCAACTGGACTTGACTTTAAGAGGAACTGTTACCAATCCCTTGCCTGGAATTGATAAACTAAGCTATTCCCATGATATTTCTTTCCACATCACATTTTGTTCATCCCTGTGTACACATTTTCTGTATTTTGTTTCTAACTTTCCTCCTAACTCTTTTTCAGTTCTCCTCACAGCCCCACCCTATGTCTGAAAGCTAGCTCTGTAAGCCTCCCCACTCAGCTCCCTTCTTATTTAGAGCAGTCCTTGGAAGGCAGCATCTCCTCCTGCGGCCTCAGCTAGCATCTACAGGCTGATAAGTTCTTCTCACTTCACATTTAGTGACAACACCACCCCACTACAGGAAGTTAGACAAGAGGGAATCTCTCCCTTTCCTTCATCCTTTCTCTCATCCTCCACATTTCCTTAGACATCAGTTCCTATCGCCTCTCTCTCCTGAATCTCTGTACTGTTGCCACTGTTTTCCTCTGGGCCCAAATCTCTGATAACTTGGATTGTTGTCACAGTTTACTGATCAGATTCCCTATTTTTACTCTGTTTTCCTGCCAATGTATCTTCCACTCTACTGCCAAACTGAGGTTTCTAACACACAAATCCGATCATGCCGTTTCCGGCTTTGGACGCCTCAGTAACACTTTCACTTTTTAGAATGAAGTTCAAACATAGCAGAGCAGCAAACAAATCTCACCATGATCTGGCCCCGCCCATCCCTTTCCCTACAAGGGTGGGTCCTTTTCAGATCTTGAACTCATGTACAAATTTGAGGAAGCAAAAATTTCTAGGTAAAGATTTGCAACCAAATGATTATTTGCTCCTGAAGCTCAGCCCTGCCACCCTTTTGGACTACGTTTGTGGTCCCTCTTCAAGCCTTCCTCCCTGCCATTCCTCACACAGAGGTCGAGCTCTGGTCATGCAGATATTTGGGAGTTCTTCAGCGATAGGTGGCTTCTTTTGTGCCTTCATGCCTTCAAACTTTGTGTCTCCTCTGCTGGGAATTCCTTCTTGCTGTCTTTGTCCAGCTAAAGACAACTTGTCCTTCAAAACTTAGTTCAAATATTACTACCCTGATGAAGTCTTCTCTGATTCTTCATCTATTGATTCCTGTCTTGTGGTTCGAGAATAGATTCAATAGTCTTCTATCCCACCTTCCCTCAATAGAGTTTTAACCCTCTGTGTGTTTACTTGTTGGAAAATTTGAAGGCAGAGATCTTGTCTTAATCAACTGTATATTTGCAGCTTAAAACACGTTACTGTGGCATATAAGAAGTACTAGATAAAATGCTTGCTGAATTAAATTGAAGTGTTCTTGTCTAGAATACTCTTCTCTCTCTCTCTAACACATCTTATTATTCTCTTTAGGTTACTCTCAAAGACAATCTCTTTATATAATCTTGCTTTATTATCTACATCATCATGAATGGTCTTCTGCTTGAATTTCTTTATTGCTAGTGTGTGTTTTTAGCATTGTATGTTAATTTAGAGGTGGCTTTGAAATATATCATGCCTCAATCATTGTTATGCTTTAAATATAAAATGCAATGCAGGATACAATACGCTGGGAAAAGAGTCAGGAGAGCTTCTTTTAGTTTTACTCTGCTATGAACTTAATGTGTGGCCCTAGGCAAAATATTGATTTCTTTTTCCCTCTTGGTTTAAATTTTCTTATTTTGAAAATGAGAGATCTGTATAATCTTTAAGGTACCTGCCTGTTAAAAGACTACATGCCATTGATGTCTTTAATTCTTTTCCTTATCATATCTCATATATTTCACTTTTAAAATCACACTGAATTTTTTGCGTGCAGGAGATATTTTGTGCTGCAATCCCTTTTATCTGTGGGTCACTGACTACACATCTTTATATCTATGTAAAATGAGTGCTTAATAAACTTAGTAAACTCTAAGCATCACCTCCAGAGATTGTGTGAAAGAATGATGTAACAAAGGGTTAACATGATCTTTTTTTTTTTTTTTACAACTTCAGATCTCTAGATTACACCATGAGTTATGTGTGGTTAATGAATCTCATGGATTCATCCCTATAACTAGTCTATCCTTTAGAAAGAAGGCCAGATTGAATCTTCAAACCTTCTTTTTGAAGTAGGAATTTCCTTCCATCTTGGGAAAAGATGTATTCTGATTCAAAGTGGGAAAAAGAACTCTAAGAGACCCTGAAAGAGCTTCAAAGGAATTTTTGAAATCCAAACTATGGCAAGAAAATTAAGAAAAAATAAATCAGAAAAAAAGCGCAGTTGATTTTTTTCTTCTTAATCTAAGGGAAGATGTGCTGAGATACAGAGTCTAATTTAGAGTTTCCCCAGACTATGGCTTTCTGACTGGTGGTCAGAGACATTTTTTCTGATTCCAGGGAAAGACCAAAGGTGAGTGGCCTCAGTCATAAGTGATGATATTTATTGCAGTCATACTGGCTTTAAAAAAGAAAACTCTGTGTTTATCCAGCACAGGGGCTCTTCATTGTCTTTCATCTTAGCTTTTGAAAATCAGGAGCATTCTTCCCCAGCACTGGCCATATATATAGAGGTCACAAGCTTGGGCTACAGAGATCAAAGACCTGCAGTGGGAACAAAGCTGCAGAGCTGAATATTGGATCCTAAGCACCAAACACTGTCTTTTAAACAGTAAATACAGTTTTTCCTTGACTAATTCAGATCAACTCTGTTGTTGAAATTGCAACAATCACTAGACATTTAATCCATCTCAATCATCTGTTTCTTTTTTATTGGTCAGCGTAGGTGGGAAATGGCCTTGATGTTCTAATTAAAGGAATCACAATGACAGTAACTACACATTTATTGGGCTTCCGTGGTGGCTCAGGTGGCAAAGAATCTGCCTACAATGTAGGAGACCTGGATTCAATCCCTGGGTGTGGATGATCCCCCAGAGGAGGAAACGGCAACCCACTCCAGTATTCTTGCCTGGAGAATTCCATGGACAGAGGTGCCTGGCAGGCTGTAATCCATGGGGTGGCAAAGAATTGGACACGACTGAGTGACTAACACTTTCACTTTCATTCTGCATGTATCTTTATTTGTTTAGTTTTATATCTCTACCAAGAGCATATTAGAGTATTTGACACTTAACGCAGAACAATCTTAAACCCTCCTCACCTCTATACACAAAATTATTTTCTGTAATGATTATTATTTTCTGTGGTACTCAATATACTACATTATGAATTCCTTGAAGTCAGATATTATGACTTATTTATCTTTGAATACTGGAGTGAGTTGCCATTTCCTCCTCCAAAGAATCTTCGTGACCCCAGCATTGAACCTGCATCTCCTGTGGCTCCTGCATTGGCAGGTGGATTTTTTACCACTGAGCCACTTGGGAAGCCCCTTTAAATCTTCAAGGTCTAGTATTCTACCTGACTTTTTAGTAGGTGATCCAGAATTGCTTATGAATAGAGTGGATAAATGAATAAATCGATAATTCTGTGTAGCATAGGCAGGATTGATTACTAAGTGACTTTTAGCGTGCTAGAGATGATACATTGCATTAGACAGAGGTCTGCATTTTCCCTGGTATGCTTAGGCAATACCTAGAGAATTCTTTAAAGGAGTTATATAGTTCTACCAGACAAAGCCTATGGACTTGACAATAGGTTCATATATTCCCATGTCAAGTATGATCTCTTCAACTCTTTCAAAAGCATAACTCCTGGCATTTCAAGTTCTTGAGCTATAGGCCCAAAGTGGGTCAGATGCCTGAACTGTCATAGTTAATTTGCTCTTACTATTGAAAGTCTGTGCTGGATGTCAAAAATCACACAATTATGTCTCTTACCCTCTAATTGTTACTCAATTTTAATTTTTCACAGTCATTTCACAAGCACTGAAGTACAAATTAAATAGTAATTAGGGGCTAATAATGTACAACTACACAATTCTTCAATCTTCTGTACAATACCAGTTGCTCCACTGGAATTCTCAGTAAAGATGCTAAAGCAAGTACCACCATTCAAAGAATTTGAGTTCTCTGTCACTCTCAAGGTGATCCATTTAAAAATAGTCTTTCTGCCACAATTTCTGTTTGTCCGTGGCTACAAAAGCAAGTACATAAGCAAGAATACTAGCAATCTTTAACAAGTAACTCCTTTGCCAATTTCACAACTTAACCCTGAAAAACAGGAGAATTATGTCAATGACTAAGATCTGAATTTGCTTCTCAAACGATCGAGATAGTTTTCCACCCCACAAATATAAGAGTAGATTCATTTATCCAATTAGCATTCACTTCAGTTCAGTGACTCAGTCTTGTCTGACTCTTTGTGACAGCAGGCACACCTGGCCTCCCTGTCCATCACCAACTCCCAGAGTTGCTCAAACCCATGTCCATCGTGTCAATGATGCCATTCAACCATCTCATCCTCTGTCATCCCCTTCTCCTCCTGACCTCAATCTTCCCAGCATCGGGGTCTTTTCCAATGAGTCAGTTCTTCCCATCAGGTGGCTAAAGTATTGGAGTTTCAGCTTCAGCATCAGTCCTTTCAAAGAATATTCAGGACTGATTTCCTTTAGAATGGACTAGTTGGATCTTCTTGCAGTCTCAGGGACTCTCAAGAGTCTTCTCCAACACCACAGTTCAAAATCATCAATTCTTCTGCTCTCAGCTTTCTTTATAGTCCAACTCTCACATCTATACATGACTACCGGAAAAACCATAGCCTTGACTAGACAGACCTTTGTTGACAAAGTAATGTCTCTGCTTTTTAATATGCTGTCTAGGTTGGTCATAGCTTTTCTTCCAAGGAGCAAACGTCTTTTAATTTCATGCCTGCAGTCACCATCTGCAGTGATTTTGGAGCCCAAGAAAGTAAAGTCTTTCACTATTTTCATTGTTTCCCATCTACTTGGCATGAAGTGATGGGACCGGATGCCATCATCTTAGTTTTCTGAATGTTGAGTTTTAAGCCAGCTTTTTCAATCTCCTCTGTCACTTTCATCTAGAGGCTCTTTAGTTCTTCTTCACTTTCTGACTTAAGGGTGGTGTCATCTGCATATCTGAGGTTAGTGATATTTCTCCAGGCAATCTTGATTTCAGCTTGTGCTTCATCGAGCCCAGAATTTCACATGATGTACTCTGCACATAAGTTAAATAAGCAGGGTGACAATATTCAGCCTTGACATACTCCTTTCCCAATGTGGAACCAGACCATTGTTCCATGTCTGGTTCTAACTGTTGCTTCTTGACCTGCATACAGATTTCTCAGGAGGCAGGACATAATTAGTATTAATAACATCTTAAGGAATATCAGGCCTTAGGAAGCAAGAAATGTGTATCTTACAATATGCTTTGGAAATTCTTCAAAGTGTTCCAGTCTTCCAAGTGGAGCCAGGGTGGTGGAGGAGAGTGTGAACTCTAGGATCTCCCATGATCTGGGATGGGAGGGGGTGTTATTATCCTCCAAGTGCATAAAATAGTTAAAAAAAATATCCCTCTTAATTCGTGCCCTGGCAATTCAGAATCTTGCCCAGATGATAATGATAATGCACAGAAGAAATTCCAATGGCCTAGAATAATTTCTTTTTTTTTTTTCTTTTGACAATTTTGGGGTTCTGTTATTTGTATATGCTTGGCACTCTGCTAAGGCAGCTTTGCATGAATTAGATAATTGACTTTAATTCTCTCAGTAACCCTGTGAAGTAGTGAAGTAGCTTTGATTTCTCTTCTTTTACACATGAGGCAAGTGGGATGTTCAGGTAATTAGCCAGTATTTGAAATCAGATTTTCTTATTCGTTCATGTGCAGTATTCTTTTTTATAAAATGACAGGAAGGACACTGGGAAAAGTAGTCAGTGACCTCTGAGTGACTTTTCCCTTTCTATGGCTTTTGGTTTGCCTGTTTTCTTTCAAATATGAGTTTTAACTACACTGACCATTTTCCAGTTTGTTAAATTTATCATGCCTTCTCTCACACCTCCTGGCTTTGCACAGGTTATTATCAGAGATCACATTTCCTTTCTCAGTGCATGATAAAGTTCTCCCTATTGGAGCCATCAGAAAAGTTTTAACCACCTCTGCAAAGTCTGCAATTTCCTTTAGCACCTGGCACTTCTACAGTTATAGTGCTAATTACATGCATCCTAAAGCCCTGCTTACTGTACTATCCATAGCTGTAAACCTTGTGAAGGAGGGAGGGGTTACCTGTAGCACCCAACAGAGTGCCTGGAGCCTAATAAGTGCTCAGAGCAGACCACTGATTGGCTGTGGTTGCATGCGTGAATACGTGCTCGGTCATTAAGTCCCGTCCTTTGCGACCCCATGGACTGTAGCTCACCAGGCTCCACTGTTTATAGGATTTCTCAGGCAAGAATACTGGAGTGGGTTGCCATTTCCTTCTCCAAGAGATCTTCCCAACCCAGAGATCAAACCTGCTTCTCCTGCATAGGCAGGTGGATTCTTTACCTCTGAGCCACCAGCGAAGCCCAACTGTGACTGAGTCTGATTGTAATTTCTCTGCTCTCCCTTCAAACCCCCAGTCTAGAATGTGCAAAGAACACTAATGGTGGTGATCTTTGGAGTCGGGGAATGGAAACCAGGTGGGAGGGGAGCATGTTTTCCTTTGTATACCTTTGGTGTAAATAATTTACTATGTGCAGGAATAAAATTTTAAATAAAGACAAAAGGTATTTAAAACAAACAAACAAACAAAACCTTTGGCCAGATGATTTTGAAAGGCTGCACTTTTCCACCTGATGTCTTTAACTAAACTCTTTCTATCTGTTGGCAAACCAAGAGCTCTCAACAGAAGCACTGATGGATCCATTGGCGAAACATCGGTGCAGGAACAGGAATCTCCTATTTAGCTCACTCAGTAGCACTGGCTGTGAACCACAATCTGCTGCTACTGGATGCAGCATAGAAAACCAAACCTTGTCCAGAAAAATTCTGACATTCCAGGCTTACAAAAGAGCCATGCCCAATATATTTTTTTGATCTATAAAAAATTTTAATTTTCCCCAGTGTAGATTATATACCATAAATCACTTGAAGCTTGAGGAAAACTGAGATATTTTGGCTGAAATGTAATAGGACATTCTCTTTTGATAAGAAAACAATATAAATGCACTCGATATGAATCAGCCCCAATAAATAATCCAGGAGATTTTTAAGGTAGAAAAATAAGCTTTTCAAGGCTATAAATCCATAAGGAAATAGACTACTAGAGAATATATTGAACCAACTGGGAGGCAAACTCCATTAAAAGAAGATTAAATTAAAAGCTCAGAATGACTTCAAAGTGCCCTTGTTTCACGGGAGAATATGGAGACCCACAACCGTAAATGGAATGTAGGATAGTTGATCATAAATATGATATGTTAATAAAGGAGTAAAAATTAAAGTTATTTTAATTCAACAAATGGTTATTAAGTGCCCTCTCAGAACATGGAAAGCTCTCTCAGTTACTGCAAAGCATATAGGATATAAGGCCAAGTCTTTCCTTTAAGGGAATTTACAATCCAAAATGGTGGTAAGAAGAAAACTATTCAAATAACTGCAGTGACCAAAAATTTAGAATTATTTCCTGAAGGGTATACACAATGTCCTAAAAAGTAGAATTGGGGGACCTCATGGAGGGTCAAGTTGAGACTTCCTTCATGGCCACTGGGGTTTGGGGTCTGCAGTGGGGCAGGAAGCATTCTAGAAAGAAGGAATAAGCAGAGCAGAGAGTTGGTGTTAGGAGCAAATGTAAAGGATAAGGAAACACACGCATAAAAATGATTACTTGTATTGTTGGGAAGGTCTCAGCTGGAGAAACTAACCTGTGTTTTTCAACCAGAATTCAGTCATGTGTTTCTTGCCGTACTTTGGTTCCTGAAATGTATTTCTGAGTGCCCTAAAGAGTTATCTGGAAAACGACATGTTCTAAAGGAAGAAAGGTTGAGGAATGAAAGGCAGGATACACTGTGGATAAGAGTACACACTCTGAAGTCAAACCTGGGCTTGAATCTTGACTTCTTAGTGCTGATAAGCTATGCAGTTTCTCTCAGTGATGGAGATAATGATTGGTGTAAATGATGTAATGATTAATGTACTTAAAATGCTTAATAGAATGCCTGGCAGCTATCACAAGTTCAACAAATTATGACCATCATTATTGCTTTTAGTGTTACCATTATTTTTATGCTTGGTTTCAGGACAGTGGCATGGTCGGGGGGCAGAGGTATCGGTCAGCTGTGCTTTCTGCTAATACAGTGCCATGGAGTCACGCCTGAGATCTAGGGAGAGATGTGACAATAGTGCAGTGGGTGAATATGAGAAAAGTGAATATGAGAGGTGCATGAGGTAGCACGGCATAGCGGCCCAAGAGGCAGACTGATGGGATGCTAATGGGTGAAGGCTGTTGGAGCCCACTCAACCTGGCAACCAGCCGTCAAAGCCCCTGAGCATACACACTCCGTTTAGAACGAAGAGCACGATACAGCGCAAAGGCCCCTCTGTGATGGCCATAGATGGCTCCTACAGCAGCAGCGTTCAGAGATCCAGAAAAGCAGGAAAGAAAAAGGGTGGAAGGGAGCCTATAGCTTAGGGGAGAGTTTGAGAGATGGTATGTCCATCATCTCTCTGAGGACTTCGGGAACTTCAGGGAGAAGTTTGAGGAAGCTAGGCTAGGAGGCAGTCAGTTACTATTTAGTGACTACTCTGGGCCTCTTTTTCCTCTGTACCTTCAACCCTGACCCCCAACCCTGGCTATTGCCCCAAGTTGATGCAATGTAGGGTAACATTGGTTACATTGAGGTGGGAGAAACAGAACAAGGTTTGGGAGGATAGCAGGGTGCAGGAGAAGAGACTGGGGAGACATTGGAGCAGAGAGATTCCTCTGGTTCTTCAAGCTGGACTCTCCTCCCAAGAATGTGGGCAAGACAGTTCATTGTCAGAAGGAAAGAAAACGTTAGATCCACTAGGTCTATTTCTTTAACAAAAATGAAAGAAAGAAAAAAAAAAAAACAAACCTTCAACTAACACTTAGATCCTATTTGACACCAACTTCTTGATTTCATTTCTCATATTAAAGGGCGAGAATCCTAATTAAGGCCTACCGCAAAAACTATTAATCACTTTTAATTGAGCTTAAATAAAACCATCTTGTGCTTCAATAGATGAGGCTTTGTTTTGCTACACTTTATGTCAATTAAAGGCTTTAGACAACTTGTCATTTTAGCTTCTTAATAACACGTTACTGCTTCAATATTTACTTTAATATTTAGCAACACATGCTTTTGATGACTAGACAGTGTTACTACAAAGCACCTCTTGATTCCTCGACCCCCTATTCTCCTGGGATAGTTGTAAAATGGGTTTTCATTCCAACCAGCAGGTGACTTTGAGACATATTGCCATATGGTGCTAAAAACATTGTAATACATCACCACTTGTTTGCCAGCTGCTGTTCTCCTCTGTTCGGCAGTGATTCAGATGCTCTGGGATGATTTTGCAAAATGAATCTTGCTAAATGAAAGAGTTTTCATCGTCACATCCCATTTCATTATTATTAGCTGGATATTTCAAACATACAAAGAAGAACGAACAATTTAAAAAGAATCCTTTATATATGAAAATAGTATTTTGTGCTGTCCAGGTGCCTGCCAGCCTCATGTGTAACAGCATTCCCATTTCACAGAATGGGAGATGGAGCCATTGGGTACTGATTCCACAGGGCCACTTGGATATAGATGGACACCAGCAAGTGTTCTTTGAAGGCACTGGGATCTCAAGCTGCTTTCTACCTTGTCTGAGCAGAGACAAGCTCCGACTTTCTGTAATTGAATAGCCAGCTGCTTTTGTGGTATGGTTCAAGAAGGGCCAGGAGAGTCCCCTACTGTCTCTCTGTGCAGCAGTGCCTGCATTTCCACCATTACTGATCTAGGATCTGAAGTAGGAACTTTGTCTCCAGAGTTTCTCTTTGAAGTCTTCATATGTTACACGGGTGGGACACAGTTTATAGTGTGCAAGGATTAAAACTGAGAGCCAGCCTTTGGTTTCCTTTACCTTATCTCCATCTTCACCTAGGTATCCCTAGTATCTGCTAAGCACTCAATGACTACTCACTGAGTGAGTAATTGAATGACTGAATGCATGAACAAAAGAATATGACCGGCTTCCATCGAAAGAGCACTGGTGAGGAATGTGTCCCTCGGTATATGTATGGAGTAGAGAGGCTTGGGGTGGGAGGACATGTCTGATGCTTGCCCTCAAGTTTTGGCAGTTGGGCCACAAGTCTTTTCCTGGCAAAATATCAGATTCTAATAAAAGTATGTTTAACAAGGATAAATGCATTTGAAATCATTAGAGCAGGACTTGGATTCATAGTCAGGCTTCGGTAGTCACCACCACAAAGGGAAACATCAGATACTGATGAATTTATGATAATCCAGAAGGAAAGCTTAATCCAATAGGATGAAAAGGTAAAGCTGAAAGACTGTTCTGGAGGTGATGGCTTCAGTGAATAGCAACAGGACAAAATTTAATCACTGTGCAAATTCAAAAAATGGTGAGAAAATGCTAAAATATTCTGTCATAAGAACTGAAAATTTTAAGATTTGAAACTGTTGGTGGGTTAAACAAATAATTCAACTTCTTTCACTTTGTAAGGAAATGGTAAAAACTTCATATTAACAAGTATTTGGTATATACTTGCTATGGTAATAATTACTTGACCATTACTTATGTGCTAACCATAGTGATAAATGTTTTTTATTGATCATTTCTCTTTATTCTCATTATACCCCTATGATGTTGGTATAGGCATTGCTGTTTATACTGTTGTTTAGTTGCTAAGTCATGTCCAACTCTTTTGCAACTCTGTGAGCGTAGCCCGCCAGGCTCCGTTGTCCATGAAATTTCCCAGGCAAGAATCCTAGAGTGGCTTGCCATTTCCTCCTCCAGAGAATCTTCCTGACCCAGGGATTGAACCCGAATCACTTACGTCTCCTGCATGGGCAGGTGGGTTCTTTACTACTGGCGCCACCTGGTGCTGTTTACACATAGGTGTAAATACCTAGTAGGTGTAAAGAGCAGAGCCTTAAGTGTCAATTTAGCTTTTAAAACTGGCTCTGTTCTCACCCTCAACCCCTTGGCTAGGCACCCTGGGAAGGCGGGAGATGCAGTGGTGTCCGCAAAGTCCGTTGTACCGGGCCTGTGCACCCTGCCCCAGCTGCTGGGCGAGATGCTCGTGGGTTGCAGATGCCCCAGCCCCTCCTGAGTTCCCTCCATGGCTTGCTCCTTCTTCCCCACCATTGTGACTTGCTGCACATCGATGTTTCAAGGCAGGCATCTCTGCCATCGTTTCTGTCCTAGAGAGTCTTACCCCTATGCGCAGGACCAAGAATGTACTCAGCTGGACCACTTACCACTTTCCTAGCCCCTGTTCTCTCCCTTGCAAACTCATCCTTAATAGCACTTTGTTAATAAAGCTTGTCTAGCTAAATCCTCATCACAGGCTCTGCTTCTAGGCAACCTGATCAATGAAGAGTCATGCAACCTTAAATACAAGAAAGAACTTTCAAAATAGTGCCATTTAAAGATGGAATAAGTGGTCCTGGTCAATGCTAAGCTCCCTTTATTAGGAAGGATACAGCACTGCCTGGGTCCAAGATCTGGACAGGGCATTGTGTAAGCACTTCAGGCATGAAGTAGGAGGAGGTGCTACATGAATTTTAACTCCAAGATTCAGTCTTTCCATGAGCTGACATTTGATGGTGATGACTTTTATATGTGTTTGTGCCTTATATTTTTCATAGAAACAGTATTGCCTCATGGTTAAAAATATAAATACTACACTCTCACTTCTTGGATTCAAATCCTAACTCTAGTATTTATGTGTAATATAACCTTGGACAAATTTCTTTACCACTCTGTGCCTTAGTTTCCTTATTTGAAAAATGAAGATACAGTTGTACCTATCATGGGGATTAAATAAGCTGTTAACATGGGAAATGCTTAGAAAAATAAGTGGCATATAATAGGTGCTCAAAAATATTAGCTGTTGCTTTATAGCTCTCTGTATGTGTGAAAAAACTCACAAATGCTTGTTGTATTGAATAATGAATATGTTTGGTTTGTACTGTAAGTGATTTTTCTTTTTCCTTCTTTGTTGTTGCTGTTCAGCTGCTAAGTTGTGTCCTACTCATTGTGACCCTGTGGACTGCAGGACACCAGACTTCCCTGTCCTTCACTACCCCCCTGAGTTTGCTCGAACTCATGTCCACTAAGTCAGTGATGCCTTTTTACCATATTGTAAATTCCTTGATTGGAAGGAACTCTGCCTTTGTAAGAAAATTTAGATATAATTTACATACCATAAAATTTAATCTTTTGAATTGTACCCTTCTGTGACTTATAAGATATTCACAAGGGCATGCAACCCTCTCTACTATATAATTCCTTAATATTTTTTCCACCGTAAACAGAACTTAAACCTGTTAATAGTCACTTCACATTGCCCTGTCCTTCAATCCCCTGGCAACAGCTAATCCACCTTCTATATCTATGGATTTGACTGTTCCAGATATTTTGTATAAATGGAAACATAATAAGTGGTCTTTTGTGACAGACATTTGTCGTAATATTCTTAAGGTTCATTCATATTATAACATGTATCAGGACTTCATTCATTTTAACAGCCAAATAGTGTTCCATGTTTTGTTTATATATCCACTAGTTGGTGGACTTTTCCCCCCACTTTTTGTCTATTATAAACAATGCTGCTAAGAACCACCTGAGTGCATGTTTTTGTGTAAATATATGTTTCCAATTCTATTGGCTATTTGCCCAGAAATGGAATTATTGGGTCGTATGATAACTTTGTGGACTTCCCTGGTAGCTCAGCTGATAAGGAATCTGCTTGCAATGTGAGAGACCCTCTTTTGATTCCTGGGTCAGGAAGATCCTCTGGAGAAGCGACAGGCTACCCACTCCAGTATTCTTGGGCTTCCCTGATGGCTCAGAAGGTAAAGAATCTGCCTGCAATGTGGAAGACCCAGATTTGATCCCTGGGTTGGGACGATCCCCTGGAGAAGGGCATGGCAACTGACTCCAGTAATTTTGCCTGGAGAATTCCAGGGACAGAGGAACCTGGCAAGCTAAATATGGTCCATAGGGTCACAAAGAGTTGGACATAACTGAGCAACTAAGCACAGTACACAGCATAATAACTTTATATTTAGCTTTTTGAGGAACTGTTTAATAGTTTTCCAAAATGGCTATATCATTTTATATTCCCACTGTCAAATATAATGATTCCAATTTCTCCACATCCTTGCCAACAATCTTTATTGTCCATCTTTGTTTGTGTGTTTTAATTTTTAATTTGATGATAATTGATTTACAGTATTGTGTTAGTTTCTACTATACATCAACACAGTTAACCTAGTGGTTATGAAGCAGTATCTCATTGAGATTTTGATTTGCATTCCATAATAACTAATAATGTTGAGAATCTTTCCTTATGCTATTGACTATTTATATGTATTCTATGTAGAAATGTCCATTCAAATCATTTGCTCATTTTTAATTGCATTATTTGCCATTTTATTGTAGAGTTGCAATAGTAGATTGTGTATTTCAATATTATGGTTAGCCAGATATATGATTTGCAAATATTTTATTACATTCTTTGCATTGCCTTATCACTTTAGATAGAGTTCTTTGAAAAACAAAAGTTTTAAACTTTGAGGAAGTTCACTTTATCTATCTACCTTGGACTTTTATGTCATGTCTTGTAGTTTAGGTGTTATACCTAAGAAACCATTGCCAATCCAAGGTCATGAAGATTTATTATACTTATGTGTTCTTCAAACTTTGCCTCTTTTGACTTAGGATCCTTAATGAAAAGCATGCTATCTGGAACCTAATAGATTCTCAAAATTTTGGTTGCACTAATATTGGGCCCATTGGAATGGCTGGCCAGACTGTGTGGGCATGGGTTGCAATGTTTTACTATCTCTGCATTTTTCACCCAGAATCTGGCATTGCACTTGCACTGTAGGTAGGGCTTCACGTTTCTTTGACACTTGGTCAATGAAATCAATAAGGCTTATAACATTCTCACTACAAGCTTGTGATTGAGGCAAGGGAGGTATTACTAGATCCATCTGATAGATGACAAAGCAGAACTAGAGATTACATGAATTACTCAAGGCCACATAACTAGTGGTAGAGTGCTACCTCCTCCTGAGGGCTCCCCTATTCAGCTCAGGTATGCACCCCCTTCTCTAGGTTTACCAGCCACCATGGTTTCTTGGCAATTTTTTTTCTTTAGTCACGCTTTCCCTCTGTGACTTTTAAGTGAATACGTAGCCCTATGTGAATTGAGTACAAAGAAATTTGATAAATATTCAGACAAATAATCCCCATAGCATTTTAGTCCTTATTCTCTTGCTCTTTTCTCTTTGCCTTTGGCAATATTTGCTCCATTTCTTTCTTCTTTGTGAACAAACTTGACTTAAGACCCGCAAAGCTCTTTCTCTGAGCACTGTCAGCATTCTGTTGCCTGTGCTACAAAATTCACCATTCAATTACTATGTGGGATGCGCGACTCTAGATTGTTCTTCATTATTTTGAATGTGAGATTCTTTTCTACTCAACTTACTTGCTAGGTCCTTGAGCACAGAGATGCTAGCTTATGTTTTTTTTTTTTTCTTTCTTTCTTTTTTTCACATCTGTCCATATTAGCCAGCAAAAAGTTTTCATTACTCTCTGACATCTGTTAAGTTTTATTTTATATGCCCATCCTGTTTGTCTGCACAATTACTGAATATCATTCAGTTTGCCTAGCACCTTCTCCCGGAAGCCTCTGACAGCCCTGCCTTCTTCTGAACACATGTGATACCTGGTCTAAAGAGCTCATGTGTCACTTGCTCCACACCACCTTGTGTCACAGATATTTAAGATCATGCCTTATTTTTCTTACTACTCCTACTCAGTTCTAAGGTTCTTGAGAGGAGCCATTATTTATTATTCAATTTTATGCTTTTCTGTTCCAAACAAAATCAGTGCTTTGCTCATACAAGGCTCAAACCAAATATATGTTTCTTGAGACTCATTAAAGTTGGGGAAACTGGATAGAATTTGGACTCATGAGACCCAAGCTGAATTTCCATCTCTGCTATTGTGTGATCCCTTCAAGTCACTTCTTTTAACGGACCTCAGATTCTTCATCCATAATAATCCTTAGCTCAAGTGAGAGTTGGAAGGATCAACTATATTTAAATTTCTATGTAGAAAATGAAGATTTCTTGTTCTCTGAAGTGTTAAGCTCTAGCCAATCAGCTTCTGTCCCCTTTAGCCTAGTGCATCTGAACTTAACTTCTTAAGTTCAGTGTAATGATATATATAGAGCGTAATTCAAAGTTTATTAATGGTAAAGATAGTTTTTGTTGTTGTTGTTGTTACCACTCCAAAATAACAGACAAGACTTGAGTTCATCATCAATAAATATATATTGCATTGAGGCATCTGGTCCCTACAAAGCCAACAGATGCTAGAAATCAGATGAAAAGAAAGAAAAAAATCTGAGGAGGTTCCCAGGCATAGGTTCAGTGTTCAAACATGTGCGTTTTGATGCTAGAGAGTTTGCGTTCTCTTTAGAGAATTCCCAGGCATAACCAGGTATGTGTCTTTTTATATAATACAGTTTGCAAGTCTGCCACATGCTTAATTATTCCATTGTTGACCAATATAGTGCAGCAACGGAGAAGGAAAATGTGTCTCTATGCAACACAGTTTCAAGCTCGCTGTCGGTGTTCCATGAATGCTAGTATTAGAGACCTAATATAGAGCAACTCCTAGGGTAAGGAGAGAAAGCATTTAACACAAGTCAGCCATTCTCTCTATTGTTAACACACAGACAAAGAATCGCTACTAAAGTGAGTTCAGTACCTTGCATGTTCTCTGTGAAGAGTGAGCACCCTTTAAAACCTTGCGTGGGGTACTTAGCACAGAGTTTCACTGATAATGTTAAGGAACCCAATTTCATTCAGTTCATTACTCATCTTAAAAATGAAGCTGCCCAGAACTCTCTTAGTTGCTGTCAGGGCAACTAAGTAATTGATCTTCCACTGAACATGTATGTAAGAATGGAGAAATACATTACTTTTCATTGTGATTATTTTTAACCGGTAAATGAGAGGGTGAAACAGATCCAGGGTAAATGGAAGGCAGTCCTGGTTCCATCAGCATTTCTCCTAGGGCTGTGCTTATGGCAGCCTTCCTGTGGCCTTGGTGAGCAACCACTGGAGACCCCTTTGCAGCACCTTTACCCCCTTTGGCATCCAGATCTTTCACTGCAGACTGGGAACAGGACAGGCATGTAATGATCAGTAGTATAGCTAAGATATTTCTTTGTGAACTCCAGAAATAGGAAATTCAATGGATGCAGTTACCCCTAAAATGGCAAAGAGTGTCAGCTAATCTGTGGCAGAAATTTGACAAAACATGATAAGATATTTACATATCTCAGGTGTGTGTTAGGAATAAAGAAGCTGCCTTCTTATTGATTACCCAAATCTAGACTATTCAGAGAACTTCCAAAGGTAACTGAACACTGTTATAGGAGAAGATGTGGCACTTATTCTTTCAGGCCTTTATTCACAAACATTTCTAAAATTCCCACTACAACCCAAGTACTTGAGATATAGACATGGTGCTATCCTCTCATAAAGGAATTCACAAAAAATAATACACACAAAAAATGAATAAGCAAAAAACATAGTCTCTACCCGTACAGAATATACAATCTAAGAGATAAAATAAGTGGAAAAATATGAAACAGAGAGAATAGTTAAGTCATATGGGTGATTAAAAATGCAAATAGAATTTTTCTTAAACATTTTTTGGGTACAAAGATCTCTTTGTTTCCAATAAAACACAAAGATAATTGTATTTACTGGAAAACAGAACACGAGCATTCACACATAAAAATTTGAATACAGCTTCAGGGAAACAAACACATTGATGACACCAAAATTAGGAGCTCATGTAATAGGTGTCCGAATCTTTGCAACCCCATGGACTATACAGTCCATGGAATTCTCCAGGCCAGGATACTAGAGTGGGTAGCCTTTCTCTTCTCCAGGGGATCTTTCCAACCCAGGGATCTAACACATGCCTGCAATGTGGGCAGATTCTTTACCAGCTGAGCCACCAGGGAATCCCAATAGGTGTCCATATAAGCCTATTTCATATAAAATGCTTTTGCTAAGGTAGGCTGTGTGGATGAATTAGGACATGAAGAAACGGAAGGTGAGAGAATAAAAAATGAGATAGCTTTTGTATTTTTGGTGAACTTCTAGAGGAGCTTTTACATTTCTAAAGCAAGAAGATTTGACTAGGGGGAGACTTAAGAGACAGGGATTCTAGCTGGGTCAACTTGCTTGAACAAAAGCAGAGAGTTGGGCAGTAAGCTTGGTGTGTGGGTACTAATTCACCAGCCTGGGATGAAGATTCAAAATTGGAAGCATTGAGATGCAAGGTTAGATGGATAATGAGATAGGAATTTGAGGGTCATTGTTGGCCTTTGTACAGGGACTCATTAGAGAATTTTAAAAAACCCAAACAAATATTTGAGCTGATTGAGTCCAACCTCTAGACATCCCCAAACCTTGGCAAGTGGCCATTTAGTTTGTGCTTGAACATATTAGTGGGTGAATCACAATGGGATATGCAAACTATTCCATTGTTAAATGGCTCTAATTGATAAAAATTGCTTCCTCATATCAAGATGAATTTTAAAAAGCTTTCACCTTCCCATCCCATGTATATCATCATTATTTTTGTTCTCTGGGAACATAAAACAAAGCTTTTCCTTTTTTTTGCTTGACAGTCCTACAGCTGCTTAAACATATTCCACTTAAGTATTCTCCTTAAAGACTAAGCATCTTCAGGCTTCAGTCTTTTCTGGTGAGTATGATATTTAACATTAGTTTGGCAAACCTGTGTAAGACATGTTAGATCAGGAAGAAAACTACCTTTGGGGAGACTAGTTGGAAGACTATTACAATGATAGCAGTTAGAGAAAAGTGGACAGGAAATGAAGAATAAAGTTTTAGGTGGAAGGATTGATGAGTAGGGGACAAGTGGCCATTGGAGATAAAGAAAAGATGTGATTCAAAGATATTTCATAGCTCTGGCCTGGGATACTGGAAGAATGACTCTTTTGTACCATCAATTTTTGAGAGGAAGGTTTGGCATTTTTTTTCTTAGCAAAAGGTGTCTTTTTTTTTTTTTTTTGAGTTTTCATCTGCTTTTTTAAAAAATTTTCTTAAATTAGTTTATTTATCTATTTTTTACTTTACAATATTGTATTGGTTTTGCCATACATTGACATGAATCCACCATGGGTGTATTGTATAGTGTTTAAGAGCATGAATTCTTAGTGACAGAATGACTGGGGAGATTCAAATTCTGGATTTAACACTTATGTTATATGACACTGGGCAAATTACTTGGCATATGAGTATCTTGATTTTATCACCTATAAAACATAATATTATGATAAATATTATATATAATGATATAATATTATATATATATATATATATATATATATATGTATATAGTTGCTTGACTGGCAGAGACAGAGAAGAAGCCTTAAACAACAACAATCTATTAATACTTTTATGGGTTTAATTGGAGGGAGTTGAAGTCCAAACTGAGAACTTCAAAACTGTCTGGGGAGGGGACAATTAGGACATCAAGTCATCATGTTAGAGTAGGAGGAAATACTGCAGATGGAAATGAGGTTGGAACACCTGAAATGGCAGAGTCATTTCCAACGTCAGAAGCAGCACAGGTCAGACTGGAAATATGGGTAGTTTGTTGCTTTTTCAAGATACATGGCAGAAACAGATCAAGTTTGAAGTGGAATTTCTCTAGCCCAGGAAGTAAGCCTTACATTTTAAATGCCTGTCTCCCCATGCTCTGCTTCTCTTTGTCTGCCCTGGTTTATGGGTTGATCCTCATATACACAGATTACATATTTCTTCAAGATGAGGAGGTTAAGAAGGTCACCCCATTGAGGATGTCAAACTCCAGGCAATGGACAAACACACAAGTAGAGATGTTTTGGAGAAGGCAATGGCAACCCACTCCAGTACTCTTGCCTGGAAAATCCCATAGACGGAGGAGCCTGGTAGGCTGCAGTCCATGGGGTCCCTAAAAGTCAAACACGACTGAATGACTTCACTTTCACTTTTCACTTTCATGCATTGGAGAAGGAGATGGCAACCCACTCCAGTGTTCTTGCCTGGAGAATCCCAGGGATGGGGGAGCCTGGTGGGCTGCCGTCTATGGGGTTGCACAGGGTCGGACACGACTGAAGCGACTTAGCAGCAGCAGCAGCAGAGATGTTTTATGAGCAGTTAGAACTCAGCTGGAGATGTAGCTGGTGGCAAGAAGAGGTCAGTTTATAGGTGTTGGTGGGAGTTTAGGATTGGCTGAGCTCACTATGTGTTAATGCATTCAGGTGTCCGTATCTCTCAGAAATTCTCACTTTGTTTTGGTGTAGCCCATCATGAAATAATCTTTTCTGAGCCTTAGAAATTATAAGATAGTTTGCAACCCAAGTTGATAAAGGACATGCAATACAAAGGACAGAGCAATCCAGATAGTTTTAATCAGGGGCAAGTCAATCACCTTTCTGAGCTTGTTTCATCATCTGTAAAATGAGAATAATAACAACACGTACTTCAAGGAGTTATTTTAAGGATCACACAAAATAGCATTTACACAGTTTCCTTGCATAGCACCAGGTGCTTGGAGGCCTCCAAATAAATGTTAGTTTAAGTGGATGATGACTATTATCAATTACTTATTGAAACCCATACTCTGAAAATATATATGGCATAAGCTATAATGGAGAAGCTATTTGCTGGATCTAATTTGCTTATTTTTTAGTATTATTTTTATTTAGTCTGTCTAATTCTTACCTCAGTGTTTCTGGAAAGCAGGCAAATGTAACCAGAAGTGATTTTTTTGTTTTTTTAAATTTTAATTGCCTTGGCTCCAAAGGCTTGGTCTTAAAAACCCATTCCATGTGTTTATTCACCTTGAGAAGCCCAGTTTGCTGTACCCAATTTCCTTGTTTACTCTTCCCATACTAATGTTGCTGAGCATGTGAAAATATCATTCTTTATCATTCCAAGTAGGTCTTGGGTTTAATTATGGATTATGAGAAATGAGCTGAATGTTTGAACATTTTGGAGCCTGGTGAGACTGATTTGTTCAGAATGGTTAAAGGCATTTCATTCCTTTGGAAAAAAATAAGCCTGGTGTTGCTCACTTGTGCTACATGAAAGATGAAGTGTGGCTAAAGTCAAATGATGGGACTCAGACCTTGCTCAGTCACACTGATTCATTAGGACCTGTGTCAACTTCTCCCAAGAAGTACACATGTGTTCAGATGCTCAGAGGATGGAGAGGACATATGTGATCTCCCGGGAGGAGGAGTCAGCTTGGAGCATTGCCCTTTGAGTTGGGAAAGGAGTGATGAGGTTGCATGCATTGCCTAGCAGCCATTTTCTTACACGTCTTTCCTGTGCATCCCAGGGGCTGTGCCTGGTAGCAGCATCTCTCCCCTGCAGGGAGAGTACGGCACTGTGGAGAAATTGCACTTGGCAGATAATTAAAAATACATTGGTTTAAATTAATACCTAGTATCCATCCTGAAAGAGATCAAACTAGTAAATCCTAAAGGAAATCAACCCTGAATATTCATGTGAAGGACTGATGCTGAAGTGAAAGTGCAATACTTTGGCCAACTGATGTCAAGAGTCAGCTCACTGGAATAGACTCTGATGTTAGGAAAGAAGAAGGCAAAAGGAGAAGGGGGTGGCAGAGGATGGGATGGTTAGATAGTGTCACTAACTCAATGGACATGAATTTAAGCAAACTCCAGGAGACAGTGAAGGACAGAGGAACCTGGTGTGCTGCAGTCCATGGGGTTGCAAAGAGTCAGACACAACTTAGCAATTGAACAACTCCTTCCTGAATGAGGAAGACGGGGACTTATGGAGGCATTTAAAGAAAACCGCATTTATGAATTCATTATAGGAATTCTAAATGTATGAAAGAAGGGTTAAGCCTTTTAAAAGGACAAATAGTATTTCTAATGAGAGAAAGTGAAAACTGAAACTCGCACATTCATTTAGTCAATTTTTAAGGCAACAAATATTCCTTGAACTCTTATCCTAGTAGGCACTACCCAAGCCGCAGAAGATGAAATGACAAACAAGACACAAGAGAGTCTTTGCCAGGAGTCAAAAGCCTCACAGTCTAGTGTGGGTGCCAGGACTGAGGGAAAGCAATGAAATCTAGAGTGAAGGGTGATATGACTGAGGGGAGCCGGGGGGCCCCTAGTGAACAGTAGGGGAAGGAAAGTTAAATAATTCCAAGGAATCATTCAGAGGGTCTTCCATGAGAAAGTGGTAGAGGAACTAGGACTGGAAAGAGGAAGATGGGGTAGCCGGTTGATAGAGGGTGAGGAAGGACTTCCAGGGGATTGGAAAAGCCATGTGCAAGCACTCAGCACCATCAGGACCATGGAACTGAAGGCAACCGCAATGTGTCTGCCTCCAAGGGGGTGATGGGAAAACTACAAGAGATGCTGTTGGCGGAGGCAGCAGCTAGGTGAAGTTTCTCTCATTAAAGTCTTTGGCAAAAGATAGCTTTTATTAATGGTGCCAGCCACCATCAGAAACTTCCTCCAAACCAGCTAAACCAAGTACACAGCATTCAGGAATCATGAGACTTTTGTTACAATCGACAGTATATCCAGCTCATCTCAAATCCCACAGTCCTTTTTCCTCTCTTAGTAATATGTGTGCTACTCATTCAAGATCAAACCTTCATCTCCTCGTTTTATTTCCATTCTTTCAGCAGCAGCCCTGTTTTCCAACAATAATGGCTGGGGGAAAATACGGAAGCTTGGTGAGTTCAGGGATGAGGATGGTCCTTGTGCAATGAAAGGATGGCCTTGTTCAGAAGCTAAAGTTGACACCTGTGTGCCTGCTTTTGGCTCTGGCTTCTGAGACATGTGGTCACCCAGGCAATTCTGCACAAATAGGAACACAGTGCTCAAGACTGAGGCACAGAGTGTGCTTTCTTTCTGCTTCACTGCAGTCGCACAGCATTGCTACTATGTCTGCAATATGCTTTGTGAAAAATGTCAGGTCCATGGTCACTGGGGATTGCTCAGGGAAATACTGTATGTCAGAGAGTGAAATCCATAAGTGACATAAAAAGGACGTTGACAGAAAACTCTGCTGCATGCAGATAGAGATAGTTGAGATATTTGACTGTTTTGTTGGTAACTCCAGCACTATATGAGGTAAGCTCTACAGTTGGCCTTACTTGTTTTGACTGGTCATGAACTTGAGATTGGTGTGCTGGAGCCTGGGTAGGTCAGGGAGGCCTAAAAATGACAGATATGATTCCCCAAAATGGGAAGCCTGTGGGCCCTCAGGCTATAAAAATTTCCAAAATGTTTTTGTGTATTGATTTTCACTTTTGATTCAGCTCCATAGTACTCAAAATCCACCAGCTTTGATGTATTTAATGTGAAATGTCATGAGGTTGGCTTCTTAATTTAAATCGTTCAATTTAAATATATGCAGCCAAGCCTCATTATTCATGGATTCTGTATTTGAAAATATGCCTACTAGATAATTTATTTGTAACCCTCAGATCAATACTCATGGTGCTTTCATGGTCGTTCGAAACCAAGTGCAGAGTGATGAAAAATTTCAGTTGCCTGACATGTGTGCTCCCAGTTGAGGTCAGACAAGGCATCTCTGCCTTCTTTTTTCATTTCTCATATTGTAAACAAGTATTCTTTCTGCAGTCACGTTAGTGGTACTTTTTCATATTTTTTTTGTGCTTTGTGGTGGTGATTTCCCTATTTAAAATGACCCCCAAACATAATACTGACATGCTGTCTAGTGTTCTGAATGCAAGAAGGCTGTGATACACCTTATGGGAAAAATGCTTGCATTGGTAAACTTCCTTCAGGCATGAGTTATAGTGCTGTTGGCTGTGAGTTCACTGTTACTGAATTAGCAAGAATATTTTTTACTTTTTTTAGGGGAGGAGGTGCTGTGAGGCTGTGGGATCTTAGTTTCCTGACCAGGGATCAAACTGGTGCCCACAGAAATGAAGGCATCTTAACTACTGGATGCCAGGAAATCTCTTAACAGAAATATTAAATAAGGCGTCCTTAAACAGAAATACACATGAAACAAGGGTATATATTGATTGGTTGATCAAAAACATTGTGACCAGAGACTCTCAGACACTGAATCTTGTGTTTTCCCTTGGAGTAATGGTTCAGTATTTACTAATTCAGCATTTGAGGTGACTTTTTGGAACATAATCATCTTGAGTAACGTGAGTCAACTGTTGCTGTTGTTCAGTTGCTAAATTGTGTCCGACTCTTTGCGACTCCATGGACTGCAGCACACCAGGCTCCTCTGTCCTTCACTATCTCCCAGAGTTTTCTGAGATTCATGTCCACTGAGTCTGTGATGCCATCCGACCATCTCATCTCCTGCCACTCTCTTCTCCTTTTCAACTGTACATGAACATGTATGTGATGTGTATATACACATACATATATACACACATGCATAGGTATACACACACATACCCATATACAAATGCATAAAACAGAATATAGTAAGAATAAACGTAATGTTAGCAGCTGGTGGATTTGGATACTAGATATATGACTGTTCATTGTACTATACTTACCAAAATGCTTTTAGATTTGAAAACTGGCCACTGGCCTCTCTGGGCCTTAATTTCCTCCAATAAGGGAGATTACGTTGCCTTAAGGACCTCTTCCAGCTCTGCTATTCTGTCATTTTAAATTAACCCCAGACAGGAGCCATTTGATTTAGATATTTAGTAGAGATTTAGTCCTAGAATCCAGTCCAGTGTTAGTTACATGATACTTAAGTATAGAGTTAAAAAAAGTCACCCATGAAATGAAAGAACAATGGTAACTTGATTGGCAAATATCCAAGGGAAGGAGTTCCTCTATACAAAGTAAAAGTGGAAGTCGCTCAGTCGTGTCTGACTCTCTGTGACCCCATGGACTATGTAGCACGTCAAGCTGTTCTGTCCATGGAATTCTCCAGCCTAGAATACTGGAGTGGGTAGCTATTTCCTTCTTCAGGGGATCTTCCTAACCCAGGGATCGAACCCAGGTCTCCATCATTGCAGGCTGATTCTTTACCAGCAGAGCCATCGAGGAAGCCCAAGAATACTGGAGTGGGTAGCCTATCACTTCTTAGGGGATCTTCCCGACCCAGGAACTGAACTGGGGTCTCCTGCATTGCAGGCAGATTCTTTACCAGCTAAACTACCAGGGAAGTCCTATACCATCTTAGTTATATTAAACAAACAAAGACTTTCAAATAATATGGGAAGTATCTAGTGATGAGACAAACTTGTCATTTGAACAGTTTTTCTTTGTTTCCATTTTTTATTAAATTAAAAAGGACTTACCATAGACAAGATTACTTATCTGGGAAAATGTGCTATGTATCCATAGGGTTTTCTTTAAATGTCCTCTAAGCATATTGTATAATAGAAAGAACATGGGATTTGGATTAAGTCAAACTTCACATCAAAATTTCTGGTTTCTCCAAATAGTCTATTTGTATGATCTTAGCAGAATTGTGTATCTTCTCTGAACCCTAGTTTCTTTGTCTATAAAAATGGTGACATTATTTTCCCTGTAAGGAGAAGATTATTAACATATGAAATAATCTTGTGAAGGTCTGAAAGCATCTGGCAACAAGAGGGTTCAAAAATGCTAGTTTCCATTTTTTTCAGCCCCACAAATGACCATTGTTTTCTAGGAAGACTTACAACATACTAGTTAAGAGCACACTCTTTGGGACTTGGATACCAGAGTTTAAATCCCTGATCTACCATTTACAAGCTGGGTGCTTAGAGCAAGTTATTTAACCTCTTGTCTCTAGTTTTTTTTTGTCTGTAAAAATAGGGATGATAATAGCACCTACCTCATAGAGATACTTTACGATTTGAAATATTAATATCTATGAAAGTTGCTTAGAACAGAATGGGAAGCCTTATTAGTGTGTGCTGTTATTGATATTTCTAAGAACTATGAGAAATCCTATGTAAGTTAATAAAGGTAGAGTAATAGAGAGTCTTGACTTGCATAAGGACTTCACATGAAGGTAAATTTTAAGGTAAACCTGGTCTTGTATTTTTAGACTGATCAGATAAAGGATTGATACTTAGTCATTGATTACTTTATTGCTTTGTACTTCACTACAGTTCAATGATTTTATTTTAAAACCTTCATCCTTGATTTAAAATCTTTGAATGTATTCCTAGTTGTTCCATGTTATATCTTATTCTGGCAGAGTTGTTCAGATGCGTACTTTTTACTGATAATAATGGCTACTTTTGTTGAGCAGTTCCTAGGTGTCAGGTCAGTGATTTAGCCCTACTTGTTAGCTAATGGATTAGTGTGTGTTATGGATGCTGAGAAGACACAGACTCCTGGATCAAGCATAAAGGACTTTTTATTGCTTGTTGTACAGCAAGCATCATGAGCATCAGCAAATGCAGTGGTTGTCCTCGCCCTTTGCTGAGTCTCACAGAGATGATGCACTAAGGGTCCTGTGGATGCTCTGCGCATCATAAGATTTCATCGCAGCTGAGAAATATTACATTTGGGGACCTCATCATTTTGCAGCTAACAGTAAACAGCTTTCTCTTAGACCCAGGGGGAGACAGTTCTTCATCCTTCAGAGTTGCTCCCTGCAAATACAACTCTGAGAAATGTTTGGGCAAAAACCATTTGGGCTTTGCATTCTTGGTACATCCAGCAAGAGGTACAGGGTTGGGACTCAAGGCAGATTGCCTTTCTCAACACTGGTTCTAGGAACAATGCCAAGTACTTTAATTGGGGCAATGCTTTCTGGTAGATCACTATGTAGCTAATGTTCTATGTATGTCTTTACTCCTTTTAACAGAGTTGCCTCTGGGCACTATTATAAATTGGATCCATTTCGTCTGTACCCCCTATCTTCCTGTGGAAACCTCTTTTCCCGGGCAAAGTTCCACATTCAAGACTTACATTTTAATGGCTCTAATCTGATCTTTGAATGCCCATTTTCTTGGCCTGCCCCCATGCCACGTTCAGCTTATTTCTTTTCCTTCTTTGTCCTGAAACAAAATTTACCCATTCTGTGGCCAATCTCTTAGAACTCTTCTCACTTGTAAAGGGTCACTGACAAACAAATGGAAATTAAAATATGTTAATGTATAGAAGGGTGGCTCATCAGAGAACATAAAATTTTAAGAGAGACCTTGTGAAGACATGCTTTAGCTAAGGAATCATCTGAATGGTGGGAATTTGGAATTTCAAGACTATATATACAACTGCATATGTTTGGTCTATGCATGGTGAGCCCTGGATCTCAGGGATAGATTTAGTTTGATTTTATATGAAGCATTGGTTTTTGTGTTCTCTGAAAAGGAAAAACGATATTTTGAGGTATGGATTTAAATGTCATTTCCTTTTTACTCCCTGTTGTCTGAGGGTTTATGAGATAAAGTTTTAGATCTTAGTGAAAGCTACGAGCGATCGTGACTAAGTCTTTATAATATTAGGAGCTGCTCTCCTCCTAATAAGCAACCATTACCCAAATCATACTTTTTAATGGAGGTGCTGCCCAGGGAGTTCAGGGCAACACATTAGAACGTGGAAAACGAAGCTTACTTAGGCCACAAAGCAGCGGCTCCATCACATAACGCTTCTATTGGCACCTGCATTTGGAGTCTGTAATGTTTTCCTCACTGTGCTTTCAAGACCCAAGCGATTTAAAAAGAAGTGACTGTGTTCATAAAAATGGGAAACTATAAACCAGCATAAATGTCAGTTTTTATGTTGATATTTACATTTATCCCATGGAGAGACTGAATTGTGTAGTAATGTGATTCAATATTTTGGGGTCAGATATTTTGGTAACATTTACAGATCAATAAATTAGACACATTCCGCCTTAAATGATCAGAAATAGCTTCGTTTCCCAATGCGAGGACAACTTAAATTTTCCAGCAGGGTACATTCCCTGCAGAATTGTTAATTGCACGAGTGCTATAATAGTATTACATTTTAACTACAACTGTGGAAGATTTTCAAGCATCTCAGAGGTTATAAACTAGTCATTAAAATTCATTCCTGTTGGCAATTGGGTCTGCAGAGCCTCTAGCCAGAAAAGCACGCTTCTAATATTTATGTGATTTCCATTTTAACACAACCATTTGAATTTCTTGCAATACTCCAGCCTTTGTAATGTGCTCCCTTTCCTATCCTGCCCCTACAATTCTCACCAGGAAAGGGTGAGATTCCCTATATTAAAAAACTGGTGCTCGCCCGTCCCCCGCCCCAGGCTCGTGACTTCTTCGAGTAAGCCCATGTGATACAGGCATGTTGCTTACAATGATAGTGGGAAGGCCATTTTTATACTGCTGACGTGAAAGAAACAAATAGGGGAAGATATAAGCTGCATGTACTTCATCACAAGTGAACATCAGACAGAAATCTGGTACTATTTATTCTCAGGTCCTTAAAAAATAATGGACCAGGTGGTCACCAGGGAGCTGGCTTAAAGGAAATCAAGTTGGACTTACCATGACATCGGTTTGTTTCACTCTCTGGTGCATCTTGGTTTTCTTCCCTCAAGTGTGAGTTAGCACTTCTATGTTGTCTAACAATCATTTTTTCACTCATTTTCCCTGAGAGTGGATGCTGCCGAGAGCAGGACCCATTCAGGGGTCGTCTTTTCCTCTTTGTCCTCAGCATCTAAGTTGGTGCCTAACAGTTAATACATGCACCATGATGTGTAGTAGGTTAATGTTCTTATGGATTTGTTTTATTTCACTTAAACTGGAGAGTTTAGCTCTAGGCAAGCCTTGACACTTTAATTCCAGTTTATTTTATTGGGTTGGACCCTGATGAAATGAACATTTATGGATTACCTACTTGGCAATTACAAAAGATGGAAAATGTGATGTGGTTTCTGTCCTTTGAAAAATTCCAAATAATAGAGTGGAAGATAAGAAGACTAAGAGAAATAAGATGTGCCACCTAAAAGTTATTTAAAAAAAACTAACGAATTTAAAAGTATCATATTAAACTTGTATGACATGGAATATTTGATATAAGACTTTCAAAATGAAGTAGGATATAGTAAAACTCACACAGGATAACTTAGGAGAAACATTTTTTGATTAGGGGAGTGACATGACTTGTTAGGAAGCTTAATTTGAATGAAGAAAAGTTATGACAAAACTAGACAGCATATTAAAAAGCAGAGACATCACTCTGCCGACAAAGGTCCATATAGTCAAAGCTATGGTTTTTCTAGTAGTCATGTATGGATATGAGAGTTGCACCATAAAGAAGGCTGAGCACTGAAGAATTGATGTTTTCAAACTGTGGTGTTGGAGAAGACTCTTGAGAGTCCTTGGACAGCAAGGAGATAGTCAATCCTAAAAGTAATCAACCCTGAACATTCATTGGAAGGACTGGTGCTGAAGCTGAAGCTCCAATACTTTGGCTACCTAATGTAAAGAGTTGATTCATTGGAAAATAGCCTGATGCTGGGAAAGATTTGAGGGCAGGAGAAGAAGGGGGAGACAGAAGATGAGATGGTTGGATGACATCATGAACTCAACGGACATGAGTTTGAACAAACTCCAGGAGATGGTGAAGGACAGGAAAGCCTGGCGTGCTATGGTCCATGGGGTCGCAGAGTCGGACACATGTGAAAG
Organism: Giraffa tippelskirchi; assembly: GCF_054371585.1. Classification (NCBI taxonomy): domain Eukaryota; kingdom Metazoa; phylum Chordata; class Mammalia; order Artiodactyla; family Giraffidae; genus Giraffa; species Giraffa tippelskirchi. Next base: position 44,150,309 of record NC_137284.1, on the reverse strand, counting down.
ACTGAACACAAGGTGATGGTATCTTTCTAGAGATGCTGTGGAAGCAGAATTTGCAGAACTTGGTAAATAGAGGAGTTTAACATGACTCTGGTTTTGAGCCTGTATCACTGCAGATGGTGATTGCAGCCATGAAATTAAAAGACGCTTACTCCTTGGAAGGAAAGTTATGACCAACCTAGACAGCATATTAAAAAGCAGAGACATTACTTTGCCAACAAAGGTCCATCTAGTCAAGGCTATGGTTTTTCCAGTGGTCATGTATGGTTGTAAGAGTTGGACTATAAAGAAAGCTGAGCACCGAAGAATTGATGCTTTTGAACTGTGATGTTGGAGAAGACTCTTGAGAGTCCCTTGGAATGCAAGGAGATCCAATCAGTCCATCCTAAAGGAGATCAGTCCTGAGTGTTCATTGGAAGGACTGAAGTTGAAGCTGAAACTGCAATACTTTGGCCACCTGATGCGAAGAGCTGACTCCTTGGAAAAGATCCTGATGCTGGGAAATATTGAGGGCGGGAGAAGAAGGGGACGACAGAGGATGAGATGGTTGGATGGCATCACTGACTCAATGGACATGGGTTTGGGTGGACTCCAAAGTTGGCGATGGACAGGGCGGCTTGGCGTGCTGTGGTTCATGGGGTCGCAAAGAGTTGGACATGACTGAGCGACTGACTGAACTGAACTGAACTGACTTGGAAAGAAGAATTGATGACATTAAAAGAAATAGGGAAGGCAGGATGATGAATGCCATAGGAAGCAATCAGAAAAAGATGATGATTTTGGATGTCAGTGTTCTAGGAATTTCGGACACTGTGAAACCTCCTATGTCTAGTAAGTTGTAATGTATTAGGGTGGGTAAGGCTAACAAAGAACATGCCATTAGTCTGATGGATAAGACATCTTGTTAGTTGCCAGCTGTGTGACCTAAGACAAGTTGTCATCTGACCCCCTCTATTTTTCATTTTCCTTGTTAGTATCAGAAAGAACTGGCTTTAGTAAAAGCTAGCTTAACATATGATGAATTCCTGTCAAGTACAAAGTGATTGGGAACCTGTTAAGAGATTCCTTGTGGGCCAAGGTAATTTGCCCTGGATTCTCTACTCACTTTGGATCATGGCTGTTATCCCTCTGTAGTTCCTCCCCAGACTTGGAGATTTGCTGTCACTGAAGCCATCAAAGCTGTCCAAATTGATGCTCATAAATGCTACCAGGGCCTCTGCCTTATGAATCATGAATCTTGTTTGTGAAAAGGAAGCCTTCACAAGATACATGCTGTCAAATATGCAAAAGTCTACTTCCATTAAAAAAAAAAAAAAGGCCCAATTCACTGCACTTTGTACCCCTTTCTCAACTTTTGGTAAAAATATAAAACACCTTCATAATTTCCATAGATAAAGACAAGAGCAATCACAGATAATCTTCTTTGACTTTGTGAGAAGTTCCTCACTGAAACAGTTGAGTCCTCAATTCCCCTTTTAAGCACCTACATTGTAATTCAGCAACATTTGATTGAGTAGAGTGATGCTGCCAATGTTCAGTCAGAGTTAACCTCAAAATAGAGATAGAAAATGGTAAAAGTGTTGCTCAGATGATTCACCTGCATCTGATGGAAAAATTTGACTTTCTGCCTGGGATATTTTCTTATATAATTAGAAATGTATAAGTTTGATATTTATAGCTGGGAATATTTCCCTGCTGGTTTTTGGTTCATTTTGTTTCTCATTAACCTTTATAAATATTCTAGTTGGAAATACCCTTCTATTTAGGATACAGTGCTTTCTTAGCTAAAGAATGAAATAATGTTTTAATATTCCTGTTATTTCCCTCTATCAACCATCCTGAGAGACACCACAGAGAAAGGCAGAATGGCATGCTTGGAAGGATTTTGGAGGTACAGAAACCTGGATTCCATTCTGACTTTGTGATTTACTAGCTGTGTGACCTAAGGTAAATGATCACCCAGCGTTTCCTGGTTTTTGTTTTTTCACTGATGTGATAGGGTAAAACCTGGACATCTGAGTGTTGTTGATAGGATCAAGCAGAATAATGGTAACATTTGTCCTAAGGTCTTTAAGCCCTGTGTGTGTGTATGCTCTGTCAATTGTGTCCACCTCTTTGTGGCCCCATAGACTGAATAGCCCACCAGTCATCTCTGTCCATGGGATTTTTCAGGCGAGAATACTGAAGCAGTTTTCCATTTCCTGGTGCAGGGGATATTCCCGACCCAGGGATCGAACCTGCCTCTCTTGCATCTCGTGTATTGCAGGCAGATTCTTTACTGCTGTGCCACCAGGGAAGACTAAGCCTTGAGGTTCTAGTTTTATTGCATGGGCCCAAATCTGATTATACTCTGTTCAAGATATTTTACATCTTTAAAGTCCTTTCCTCATCCATAAAATGAGGACTATAGTAATGCCTATTTTATAAGCTTCTTATGATGGTGAATGAGCAAAACTGCGGAGAACATAGTGACTGGATAATATTAAATACTCAGTAAATGTTGTTAATAGCTATTTCAATTAGTACATAGAAGGGGCTCAGTAAATAGAAGCTATCTCATTTTCCTCCTTAATAATCCTTCATGATTTCTCTTCCATATATTAAACAAAACAACTTTTAGAATATTGGAGAAAAAAAATCCTCACATTTGTGTTGTTAATTTACAAAAGAGAAGATCATTTGTTGATTTTAGCTACTGACTTGTTTTGAATAAAAGGATTGGTAACTCTGAGCTGAAGAAAAGTCTGCTTTCTTTAAAGCAGCTATGAATGTGTGCAGTCTTCTATTACTGAAATTTTAAGTTACTCTGGCTATCCTCCGTCTATTGTCCTAGCTTGCAAGATATTTTTAAAAAACTCTCCAGGTGCTATCTTTCTTTTTAGTTATCCTTTGCTTCACTTCTGCTTTCTTATGAGAAAATTTATCAGTTTGCCTAGGCACTGATTTCTCTTATGACAACTCTGAAATTTGTAAGTTTCTGTAGAGTCCATTTTCTTTGGGTTTAAGGCACTTTGGCTAGTAATGTAGCAGAATGTAATGTCAAAGAAATAAATAATCAGTTCTGCAGTTTCCTAGTGTTAGCCACTCAGTCGTGTCCAACTCTTTGCGACCCCATGGACTATGTAGCACATCAGGCTCCTCTGTCCATGGAATTCTCCAGGCAAGAATACTGGAGTGGGTAGCCATTCCCTTCTCCAGGGGATCTTTCCGACCCAGGGATCGAACCTGGATCTCCCGCATGGCAGGCAGATTCTTTACCACCTGAAATCCTCTATAAATAAGATATGACATAAATAAGGTAGGAAATAACAAAATGCTTTACAATTTTCCAGAAGTCAGAATGTAGAAGATAGAGCAGAGATCCTAGCACAGTTCAGGATGAACCATTCCACATTTATCTACTCATCTGCTCAATCTCTCACTGTACAGTTACTAGCTACCTAGTGTAGGTAGGATGTTGTTAGAGCCATAATACTTTACAATAACTGTTTAGAACAGTAATTGTTATGGGTTGAATTGTGCTCTCCAAAACTTCACTTGTTGAATGAACTCCGTGCTTCAGAATTTGACTGTATTTGGAGATATAGCCTTTAAAGAGGTAACTGAATGAAAATGAGGCTGCTCTCATGGGCCTTAATACAATCTGACTGGTGTCTTTATAAGAAGGGAAAATCTGGCAACACAGAGAGAAACAGTGGGGTACTGACATAGAGAAAATGACCATATGAAGACACAGTGAGGAGGTGGCTGTCTGCAAGGCACGGACAGAGACCTCCGTAGAGACCACCTGCTGACACCTAGATCTTACCTCAAACTGACAAAACATATTCTTCTTATTTACGCTCCCCGTCAGTCCATGGTATTTTGTTATAGTAGCCTTAGCAAACTAATATAGTACTATTTTAAATTTGTATTACATTTATAATTCTATAACTTTCATGTTGTCTTCACACTCATAGTATATAGCACAATTGCCAAAAGCATTGACTCTGAAACTAGATTTTCTGGGTTCAAATCTACCACTTGTGTGGCTTTATGCAAGTTACCTAACCCCTTTGTTCAGTTTCTTCATCTATAGAATGGAAATGATTATAAAATTATCTACTCCATAGGATTACTCTTTAACCAGCTGAGCCACAAGGGAAGCCCAAGAATACTGGAGTGGGTAGCCTATCGCTTCTCCAGAGGATCTTCCTGACCCAGGATCAAACTGGGGTCTCCTGCATTGCAGGTGGATTCTTTACCAGCTGAGCTATCAAAGAAGCCCACTCCATAGGATTACTCTCTGAATTAAGTTAGCTGATGTTTTAAATTACTTTAACAGTGCTCAGCACATAGTAAGTTTTAAAATGTTATTTCTTAAATTAATAAAAGAGAGTCATATCTTAGTTCATTTTATTCCTCTTAAATCTTGTGATCTAGAGAGAGAGAGAAGGTAAGGGATATAACCTTGGCTGTGCTATGCTATGCTAAGTCGCTTCAGTCGTGTCCGACTCTGTGCGACCCCATAGATGGCAGCTCACCAGGCTCCACCGTCCCTAGGATTCTCCAGGCAAGAATACTGGAGTGGGTTGCCATTTCTTTCTCCAGTGCATGAAAGGGAAAAGTGAAAGTGAAGTCGCTCAGTCGTGTCCGACTCTTAGCGACCCCATGGACTGTAGCCTACCAGGCTCCTCCGTCCATGGGATTTTCCAGGCAAGAGTACTGGAGTGGGGTGCCATTGCCTTCTCCATAACTTTTACTGAGTCTTTATTATGGAGTAGGCAATTTTGTGACAATTTCACTCACATATGCACATGGGAGATTAAATTTTTGCCCATGTTTACAAGCTGCTAAAAAGTGGTGAGCTTGGAGCATTCTTCTATCTTAAGTCTTAATCTACCATCTTTTTAATTTTATTCCACATGTTCATAAATAGGAACAAAATCTAAATAAATATGATTAGGATCTAAATAAAGTGGAAAGGATAACCATCAAATTAAATATTGTATCAATCAAAGTTCAACTAGAGAAGCAGAACCAGTAATGTGTACATACATTCACATACCTATATGCCTACATATAGATATATCATGAATCTTTCTATCCATCATCTAACAATACACTATTTTATGTAATTAATTTTGAGGACTAAGCAAATCTGAAGGCCATATGACATTCATGAATAGACTAAAATCCCATGGACACAAGATAGAATTTGTTATCCACAGGTAGGAGTATGTCCGTCTCTCTCTCTCTTTCTATCAGAGAGCAATGCACTCTTCAAAGGCTTCCAAGTGATTAAGTGAGGCCCACTAGGACAATCTGTCTCATTTAAAGTCAGTTAGGAATTTAATTACATCAGCAATATGTAATATCTTCACAACAGCAACTGGAATTTAATTAAACAGTCAAGAGAAGGTATGCTACAAAGTGGCTGCTATATTCCATTGCCTCACTCTCCTGAAAAACCATCTCTGTGGCTCACCCTATCAAAAATATACTGGAAGGGGATATTCTAAGGAATGTAGTTTAGCTTAGTCAACTTGAGACACCTCAAAGTCATTGGGGATATTTTAAAAATAAAGACTGTCATTTACTATACCTGGAACAGGGGCACATTTTAATATCAGCTTATTTTTATTAAATATTTAACTCTCACAGTTCAGTTCAGTTGCTCAGTCGTGTCCAACTCTTTGCGACCCCATGAATTGCAGCACGCCAGGCCTCTCTGTCCATCACCAGCTCCCGGAGTCCACACAAACCCATGTTCATCGAGTCAGTGATGCCATCCAACCATCTCATACTCCGTCGTCTCCTTCTGCTACTACCCCCAATCCTACCCAGCATTAGGGTCTTTAACAATGAGTCAACTCTTCGCATGAGGTGGCCAAAGTATTGGAGTTTCAGCTTCAATTAGTCCTTCCAATGAATATCCAGGACTGATCTCCTTTAGGATGGATTGATTGGATCTCCTTGCAGTCCAAGGGACTCTCAAGAGTCTTCTCCAATACCACAGGGCAAAAGCATCAATTCTGCGGTGCTCAGCTTTCTTCACCGTCCAACTCTCACATCCATACATGACCACTGGAAAAACCATAGCCTTGACTAGGCGGACCTTTGTTAGCAAAGTAATGTCTCTGCTTTTCAATATGCTGTCTAGGTTGGCCATAACCTTCCTTCCAAGGAGTAAGCGTCTTTTAATTTCATGGCTGCAATCACCATCAGCAGTGATTTTGGAGCCCAAAAAAAAAAAGTCTGACACTGTTTCCACTGTTTCCCCATCTATTTCCCATGAAGTGATGGGACCAGATGCCACGATCTTAGTTTTCTGAACATTGAGCTTTAAGACAACTTTTTCACTCTCCTCTTTCACTTTCATCAAGAGGCTCTTTACTTCTTCTTCACTTTCTGCCATAAGGGTGGTGTCATCCGCATATCTGAGGTTATTGATATTTCTCCCAGCAACCTCGATTCCAGCTTGTATTTTTTCCAGCCCAGCGTTTCTCATGATGTACTCTGCATATAAGTTAAACCAGCAGGGTGACAATATACAGCCTTGACGTACTCCTTTTCCTATTTGGAACCAGTCTGTTGCTCCATGTCCAGTTCTAACTGTTGCTTCCTGACCTGCATACAGGTTTCTCAAGAGACAGGTCAGATGGTCAGGTATTCCCATCTCTTTCACAATTTTACACAGTTTATTGTGATCGACACAGTCAAAGTCAAAATTCTCTGTGCAGAAGCGAGGCGGCTGCGACGGCTCCGCGCAGAAGCGTGGCCAAGAGGAACTAGGCCGGGCCGGGGGCCAGGGGCGGCGGCCGAGAAGAGCTAGGCCGGGCCGGGGGCTGGGTGCAGTGGCGAGAGGAGCTAGGCCAGGCCGGGGACCAGGGGCCGCCGTGAGAGGAGCTAGGCCGGGCTGGGGGCCGGGGGCGGAGGCGAGAGGAGCTAGACCGGGCGGGGGGCGGTGGCCGAGACGAGCTAGGCCAGGCCGGGGGCCAGGGGCAGCGGCCGAGAGGAGCTAGGCCGCATCGGGGGCCAGGGGCAGCGGCGAGAGGAGTTCCCCAGGCCCAAGGAGCAGCAGCTGCTTGGGCACAAGAGGGCCGAGCATTCAAGGTCAGGAGGCACCGTCGTGAGTAGATACCCCTTGTCCAAGGTAAGGAGCAACGGCTGCACTTTGCTGGAGCAGCCGTGAAGAAATACCCCATGTCCAAGGTAAGAGAAACCCAAGTAAGATGGTAGATGTTGCAAGACGGCATCAGATGACAGACACACTGAAACTAAACTTACAGAAAACTAGCTAATCTGATCACACGGACCACAGCCTTGTCTATCTCAATGAAACTAAGCCATGCTGTGTGGGGCCACCCAAGATGGATGGGTCATGGTGGAGAGGTCTGACAGAATGTGGTCCACTGGAGAAGGGAATGGCAAACCACTTCAGTATTCTTGCCTTGAGAACCCCATGAACAGTATCAAAAGGCAGAAAGATAAGACACTGAAAGATGAGCTCCCCAGGTTGGTAAGTGCCCAGTATGCTACTGGAGATCAGTGGAGAAATAACTCCAGAAAGAATGATGGGATGGAGCCAAAGCAAAGCCGATACCCAGCTGTGGATGTGACTGGTGATAGAAGCAAAGTCCGATGCTGTAAAGAGCAATATTGCATAGGAACCTGGAATGTTAGGTCCATGAATCAAGGCAAATTGGAAGTGGTCAAACAGGAGATGGCAAGAGTGAATGTCAACATTCTAGGAATCAGCGAACTAAGATGGACTGGAATGGATGAATTTAACTCAGATGACCGTTATATCTACCACTGTGGGCAAGAATCCCTTAGAAAAATGGAGTAGCCATCATGGTCAACAAAAGAGTCTGAAAGGCAGTACTTGGATGCAATCTCAAAAATGACAGAATGATCTCTGTTCGTTTCCAAGGCAAACCATTCAATATTACAGTAATCCAAGTCTATGCCCCGACCAGTAATGCCGAAGAAGCTGAATTTGAATGGTTCTATGAAGACCTACAAGACCTTCTAGAACTAATACTCAAAAAGGATGTCCTTTTCATTATAGGGGACTGGAATGCAAAAGTACGAAGTCAAGAAACACCTGGAGTAACAGGCAAATCTGGCCTTGGAGTACAGAATGAAGCAGGGCAAAGGCTAATAGAGTTTTGCCAAGAGAACGCACTGGTCATAGCAAACACCCTATTCCAACAACACAAGAGAAGACTCTACATGTGGACATCACCAGATGGTCAACACCGAAACCAGATTGATTATATTCTTTGCAGCCATATATGGAGAAGCTCTATATAGTCAGCAAAAACAAGACCGGGAGCAGACTGTGGCTCAGATCATGAACTGCTTATTGCCAAATTCAGACTTAAATTGAAGAAAGTAGGGAAAACCACTAGTCCATTCAGATATGACCTAGGTCAAATCCCTTATGAGTATACAGTAGAAGTGACAAATAGATTTAAGGGACTAGATCTGATAGACAGAGTGCCTGATGAGCTATGGACAGAGGTTCGTGACATCGTACAGGAGACAGGGATCAAGACAATCCCTTTAGAAAAGAAATGCCAAAACTCTCACAATATTCCTAGAAATATTATTGCCATTTTATGAGTGAGAAAACAGAGGCTCCAGTGGTTTAAATAACTAGCCCAAGTCACAAATCAAGCTAGTATGATAACTACAATTAGAAGTCAGAGCTGACCCTGAAGACTACATATTTAAAAGCAGTAGGAAATCACCTCAAACTACCTCTTAAGTTGTGATGGAACTTGTGGTAGAGGAGAAACCAGAACTGGTTGGGCCTTAGCTAAGCTGCGTTTTGAGCAGGTAGGAAAGAAGAGTGAGAGGAGGGGATCTGCAGTTATAACCCCCTCTCCAGGACAGGGCTGTGGTCTTCAGAGTCTCCTCTGTGGAGAACTGTGCACTTACAGGAAATTAGGAATTACTCTTTTCCAGAGGCGGTGTGTGTATGTGTGTCTGATGTATTATTCTTAAAAAGAGAGCTCTTGGATTTATATTTTGGGTATCTTCTTAATGAATCACATAGTACCTTTTCACAGTTCTGTGATAGATACTGTGATACATGAAGTAATGCTAGTTACGAAATAAAATCAAAATGTCCATATTTAAATATTTGTTAGTGATTCAGGCCACTTGCAAATTGGTAAGTAGACTCACTGCCATTATAGTAATTTTTATCATTTAGGATTTTACTGTGTGCTAAGAAGTCTGCTTGGAGCCTTTGAACATCCAGCCTCATTTAAGCCTTACAATGACCTTGTGAAGTTCACTGTATCCACACGTGACTGACCAAGAAATGAAGGCTGAGAAAGGATAAGCAGCTTGCTCCAAGTGTACTGTGCTTGTGCAGAAGGGTTACAGTGTGAGCAGGATCTGGCTAATTCCAAAGGCCAGATGCTTAGTAACTAAGGAAGCAAAATCCTCACAGAACGTTCTAGTGATAGGCAATTTATTAAAGCTATAAAGCTGTCTTACTTTAAAAAAAAATAGTGCAAAGATTTAAAAAGATGAGTTTTTAAGTTTTTGCATTGATTTTAAGTCAATCAACTCAAGTAAAGTATTGCAAATGACCCCTGATCATTTGAGATCTTGTTTTGAAGCCCAGGGTAACTTGTCTTTGAGAATTTCATTTTTACTATTCTTTGGTGAGAATAGCTGAGGCCTGAAATCACAGAGCCAGTCACCCTGCCACAGACTCTAGTCCTATTTTCTACTGATCCCTCATGATCAATTCTAATTCTGCAAGAATCTCTTCAAATACCCATTGGTTGACACACAATGAAATTCAGGAAAGTAGTGTTTTTAATGGGAGACTATCCCACAATTATCACATCATTTGGTGCAATTAAAAGTGCCAGTTAACTTCAGTGGTGATAATCTGACACCCTTATCCAGTAGGGCAGAATATACACTAGCATGTGCAAACAGAACACATTTATTAGAATCTTGTTTTAGTCCTATAGTTAGAAAGTAGCCATTTGTCAATTTCAGAATAATCCTATGCTTTTATAATGGCTATATAAAAATATATGAAAATACTAAGTGAGGCTGGCATTCATTGAGAAAATTAGGGACATATGATTGGTATATGCTTATGGAATTCTGGCAAATCACATCTTAGTGATAAGCTGTAATGACTATAATAAGCCATGGAAAATTCAGTCCAAATTTTCAGAATGGTGTTCTAGTTAACAATAGAAGTTTAAAGGTTAATCTAATTAATGAATGTGCTTGCAGTACTTTAAGTGTATTCATTTGCATTTGGACATATAAGGCATTTAAATCATTTTAGACAGGTGCTCAGAAATGACATCCATTGTGCTTAATAGCTGAAGACTGTATTTTCACATGGAGAGTGCAATTTACGTCAGAGCCGCCTGTTGCAGAGTCCTTCGGATATTAATTGTGTGAACACATAATTCTAAAACTCTAAATCCCTGGGAGAAAAAGCATAGTTTAGTTTTAGTGTGAAAGAAAACTAAAGCACACTGATCAATGAGAAATAATACTGAAGCTGTAAAGCTGGGCAAATCAGCTCACATCTAGGCTTATATTTTCAAGGAGATATGATTTGGCTTTTCTTTTTCTTCATCAGCATATGTTCTCATCCACACAAAGGAATGTAAATCAATGGTCTCTCACAGTGTGACTTTTCTTTTTAAGAAAAAGAATGCATTTAAATTTTACCGTCTAAAGTAAGGAAAAGAATAAAAAGATCAACCATAACACTCTCTCTATAAGTAATTTATTTAATGAAATGGATACAAAATTTGGTGAAGTCTCAAAGGAACACAACAATACACACACAGACACACACAAACTCACACAAATGAAACTCCTGAGACATCCACTGTGTTTAGGCTCAGATGTTATTTTTCTATGAAAAGAACACAGATAAAGTGTTTATTAACTCCTCATAAAGACTTTTATCAGGATAAACAGATCAACCAGGACAAGCAAGTCACTGAGCAAGCACCCTGGATGGAATGGTTTTATTGTTTGCGGGGAGGCGTTGAACAACAATTGAGCTGCTTCTGGAGAGAGAGAGGGAGAGGGAGGGAGGGAGGGAGAGAGAGAGAGAGGTCAGGGAGGGAGGGGGAGGGAAGAACCAGGGACTCAAAGAGGCCCTGAAATTGCTATTTACCTCTTAAAATAGAATTCTCACCTAGACTGCACATAAGTATCCTAAGATTATCTGGGAATCTGGCTTTAATTAATGGGCCTGGATGTCCCTGGCTGAATCGCGTGAAAGCAACCTTTTTTGTGAGCTGTTTATCACCTAAACTGTACTGAACTGAAATGAGAATGGTCAAGAAGGCACAACGGAGCCAGGCCTTCTGGAGAAAACCAGGCTACCACCGCCCATGTTTCACTCTGATTATTCAAATGATAATGTGCAGGAGGTGAGGGGGGAAAGGGTATCTAGATGACCCTCATGCCTAGAAGTGACTGCATGCTGTTTTCCAGAGAATATTCACACCATTTGTCAGGAGGGGGAATGAAACAAGGCAGATGAGAAAATGTCTCCATTTAGGGTGTTATTCTGCAATATAGTTCATTTGCATCTCATCTTTTGTTTGCTTGCTCAATATTCACAGAAGAAGGGAAGGAAAGCAACAATAGGACTGGCTCCCTGCAAACTCAGTTTTTCCCTTCCTCCTCCACTTGCAATACAAGCTCCATCCGATTTTTAGTGGCCTAAATAAAATACATTGAGGATCTACTATTGCTGAGTCAAGGTGCCCCCTTGAATGACATGACCAAAGATGATTGATCCATAAGCCAGATTCACAGAAGGCCACTGGGGATGAAATCAAGCCTGGGGTTTGAATTCTAGATCCTATTACCAGCTTCATGACTTTGAGTGATTTACCTGGTTTCTCTGAACCTCAATTTCCTGATCTGTAAGATAGAGATAATAATAGTTGACACTGTCATCATCTTTGACATCATCATGATTTCTTATAGAATGTTAAGAATCCTGAAAGCAAATGCAGGTAAAGAGATTTTATAAAATTAAAAGCACTATATAAGGCTACTTATTATCATTGCTATTTTGAAACCACCTTCATCTCATCTCATGTGCTATTTGACAGGTTGCTTCTCTATCAGTCAGCTCTTCCTGGGACTTCGCAACCCTATCCACAAATGGCAGTGAGCTAGAAATGCAGAACCTAAATGTGTTCTTTTTGGAAGTCTTGCCATTTTGCTGGATAGTTCTGTCTCTCTCACCCAGGATGATTGTACATTGCTTGAGAAGATTACCAGTTGGTGTTGCTTTTGGCCTAAATAAGAGAAAATGTGGGGAAAAAAAGAATCCTTCTATTGGCAGCTGAATATCAATTCATAAATCTAGTCCAGTTTAATGTAAAGCATTGGAATAATGACTTCCTCAAATAGCAGCCTCATAGTGACTATCAGGACAGAAGGTTATGGGGTAACCTACCACATAACACAGACTGTATGAATTTTATGCTGGCTGTTTTAAGTACTTTTTTTTTCCCCACAGTAGTTAATAAACTAGTAAAAAACAAAGGCAATCTTTTGAAACACTGAACACTCTGGCTGAGAGGTTTTATTTCCTGGTATGGGAAACTCTTGTAGACCAGTAGCTGGGCCGATAAGTATCTGTCCTAGCAATTACTTTGATGATTTAACAAAAATAAGGCATTGGCCACCTGATGTGAAGAGCCAACTCATTGGAAAAGACCTTGATGCTGGGAAAGATTGAGGGCAAGAGAAGGGGTCGACAGAGGATGAGACGATTAGATCGTATCACGGTCTCAATGGACATGAGTTTGAGCAAGCTCCGGGAGATAGTGGAGGACAAGGGAAGCCTGGTGTGCTGCAGTCCATGGGGTCACAGAGAGGTGGAGACGGCTTAGTGACTGAACAACAACAATAACAACAGTAGCACCCACAAGGCATTGGGAGATGCTTCAGTATACTGTTTGAGAAACTGGAATTTGAAAGCAGACAGATCTGAGTTCAAGGAAAATTCAGGCACTTCATAGCTATGTGATTATTTTTAACCTTGATATATCAATACTATAATAGCACTTTCATCAAGACTTCTTGGGAAGACAAAAACATGTGATAATGGATAAAAAGACATAGGAAAAAATGTATCATCAATTCTGAAATTAGTTACCTATTGCTGTGTAATAAAGTATTTCAAAATTTAGTGACTTAAAAATAAACATTTATTATTGCAGTTTCCATAGATCAGGAATTCAAGAACAGCTCCTCTGGATGGTTCTGACTTGGATCTTCAATGAGATTACAGCTATGATGTTGGCCAGGGATGCAGGCATCTGAAGACTTGACTGGGATGGGAAAATCCAGTTCCAAGATAGCTCACTCACATGGCTATTGGCATGAGGCTTTGGCTGCTTTACCGGCTGATGGCAGGCGGCCTCAGTTTGTTGCCACACTGGCCTCTCCAGAGGGCTGCTTGAGAGTCCTCACCACATGGCAGCTGGCTTCTGCCAGAACAAGGGATCAAAAGAGAACAAGATGTTAGCCACTATGTCTTTGATGACCTAGCCTTAGAAGTCACCAGCTAGTGTTTCCATGATACCCTAACGCTTACAAAATCAGCTCTAGTAAGTGTGTAGGAGAATGGCTATACAAGAGCAAAAATACTTTGAGGCAGAGGTCACTGGCTATCATCTTTGAGACAGGCTACCACATATGGTAAAAGTAAGAAGCTATTTGTATGGTGCATTCAGAATGTCCCTAAAGCAGGATGTCCCTCAGCTCCGAACACTGAAAGAAAGTCTGAGGGCTACTGTGTGTGTGATAAAGAGGAATTCAAAGAAAGATGCAAGGAAAAGAAGACTTCTCCTAAGTACTAGTGGAATTAAGCCTTCATAATTCTTTTATTCTGAATTAAGCATGTAATTAAAATTTCCTTGTTCTCTCTAGGGAGCTCAAGTCAGGACCTAAATAATCAGGGTTTTTTGTTTTGTTTTGTTTTTTCTGGCTTAAAAAGTAACATTTCTTAAACTGTCCAAAAGGAAAGCCTGATAATTTTTTTTTTTTAAACTCAGTTCAGGCTAGAAAAGAGAGAATTGATACTTTTAAACAAATACAAGCATCCATTGAGTGAGTTCAATCATAGTCCATTGAAGCTAAATCATATATGGTAGGCAGTCCACAAGTCTGCTTTACTTAGAGGTGTCTTGAAGTGTCTTCCTTATTACCTTTGTTGTTATTTTTTTCTCTGTTATAGTATTATAATGCGTCTTTATAATATTTTGTTTTGGGTGATGGTGGATGACAGAGATTAACAAGAGAGTCAAGGGCCTCAAGCAGGCTTCCTGTGGCAAGAATGAGAAATCAAATGTATTGTAAATAGTACTTCTTTTCTGTTTATCAGTGTTTTAGCTAAACGTTTATACATTCCATATACTAGGGATCAACGGTGACTGTAACACGCAGGGCTCCGCTCACTCCACCATTTTCTAGCTTTGAGATCTTGAACAAACTACTAACCTCTTTGCAACTCAATTTTCTCATCTGTATACTGTGAATATTAATAGTATCTATCTTTTAGAGTTTTGTAAGGATTAAATGAGCTAATATGGGTAAAGTATTTAGTGCAGTGCACAATATCTGCTAATCATCACATATTAGTGATTTAAAGAGCAGCTGCATGCATTCATATCTATATCACTCTTCCTTCCCTACTTCCCTTCTTTCCTTATGTGTGTATGTGTGTGTGTGTGTGTGAAATTTTTCATCTTTTAGCCAGTTTGTTAAGCAAGATTTATATTCTTAACCTTAATAAGGGTCACTGGGGAGAAAATTTCATTCATTCATTCTTCGTTGATTCAACGAATCTATTTGAAGCCTCTACTGTGTTCTAGAAACTGTAGAAGGGGAGAGTCCTGGAGTAAAATCATAAATGTAAAGACACATACACACATAAGAATTCATATAAGGACATTAAAATCCAGTGAGACTTACAGGCATACTTATCAATAACTCTAGACCAGTACACATATCACAGTGTTACAAGGATAAAAAAGAGGCTTATACAAAATGCAATGGCTCTGTGAAATAGAAAGCAATCAGTTTCAAAATGGGACTATTTATACAGGCACCATAGAGACGGATGAATTTAAGCTGGTCTTTAAAAATGAGTTGGTTCAGACAGACAGAAGATGTGCAAAAAAGGAGAAAGGCACTCTAAATAGAGGGCACAGCAAGAAAAACTTACACAAGAGAGAAAATTCCCATTATTTGAGGTGAGTGTGAAATACATCAGCACTCCTGGAACTTGGACTTGCAGGTCATGGAGTTGATGGAAAAGACTTGATGCTGAGGATGTGAGACTTCAGCTTGTAGACATTCAGACATACCCATTGCCGGTATTTGAAGGTGTTTATAACTCTTTTCCTTTGAGGTATTTATTTAGTCATTTGAAAGATTTGTTTTCTTGGAAAACTGGGAAAACTTCAAATGAAAAGCCACAAGAAATAAACCATGGTAAAATTAGTGTAATCATCTACTTGGGATATGCGTGGGAGCCAATTTGCACAAAATACATTTGTGCCTTCCATTGGGATTGCAGTTTATCCGAATTGGCTGCCCTAAGGCTCAAAGGATCCATGTATGCAAGAATGACGGCTTCCTTGAAGTAGAAGGCTGGCCCCAGGCATGACGCCCTCAAACAAGGCGTGCTGGAGTCGGTGGAAGGGGCGAGAGGAGGAGGACAGGAAATGGTCATGAGCAAAGGCTTCGGAGATGGGACTTGCAACACAGAGGAGAGGTACCGTTTCCTCTCTGTGTGATTGAAAGCAAATCACTTGTTCTCTTATTTAAGACTCTTCCTCTATAAAATTATAATAACTGAACCCTATTGACTCTATTGTTTTGAGGATTTAAAGATATCACATATATAAAGTGCTTGGCACTTGGCACACAGTAAGTGCTCAGTAAGTGAAGAGTATAATTTTTGATGTTGTTGATGTGTTGTGGTTAATCTCATAGGAGATTAGCATAGGAGTTCAGCATGGAGAGAGAGCCGAGTCTAGACACAGTGAACGTATTAACTGAGACTGAGGTTTTCGAGCTTGTATCATGTACAACATCCTTGTACTGAGAACTTCCTGCCCTATTTTTCTGTAAATGGACAATAAGGGCTAATTTGGAGAGTATCAGGTCATCCTACCTTTGTGATATAAGAGCAGCTTTTTTATCTACAAGGAGATTATTTTTTTTGAAAGACCATCAGTGGGAGTAATGAGTGAGAAAGGAGAGGGTCTCTGTCCAGCCAATCAGAAGAGCTGAATGACTGAATGATGCTGTTCAAATGCTGCTATTTGTATTTCCCTCTTCCAGCTTCTGAAGCAGGAGTTAATGTACCTCCTCTGTGCTTCCCCATTACTCAGTGTAATGTCAAGTATTATGTAAGAGCAGAAACTCAGAGGTTAGGTCTTTCTATGCCTTCTGTTTCTCATCTCTAAAACAGGATACTTTTGTATGGCTTAACTGATTTGATTTATGTAAGCCCTTATAGCAATGACTAGAACAGATGCTATACAAGTGTTAGTTATTATTTTAGATGATCACTACCATGTACTATAATCGTGAGGCTGACAGTTTATATCCACTGTTAGACTCCAAACTGATTTATTTTGAAGAACATATCTGAAACAAGATGTACATCTCTAGAGAAACTATAGAAAAATGAAAACTCAGGGTTCACTCTGCCAAGTAGTGGAGAAGGCCCATTGTCCTTCAAAAGACAGAAGCAATCCCGGTGTTGGATGCAGGTGGCCATGACCCAGAGAGGACCTGAGCCTGGCATCCTCTAATGCCAAGTCATGCCAGAGCCTGATGTTAGCTCGTGAGCCAGTGTGTCCATGCCAAGAGCATCCGGGGGGCCAGGCCAGCGTTACACAGAGCAGGCGCTCTATTGGCGGAACCTCCTTGGGGCCTTGCCAGGGTAAGGTGGGATGGGGCAGAGACCATGAAAGAAGGCCTGGGAAGTGAGGCTGCTGAGAAAGGGGGACACTGATGAACATATCTCACAGCCTCTGTCCCCTCCATCCCCGGCCACTGCTTCCCATCCAGTCAGTTCACAATGGCAGCAACAGACGGGTGATGCCTTAAAGGTACTACACTTTATAAGCCACTGAGGCTTTTGAAAATTATTTTTGGAATAATGGCTAAGTGTATTCTAAATTCCAGGAAGTCTGAGTTAAAGTAGCTCCAGAGAATCATAGGCTTTGGAAATAATGCACCTTCTGGAAAAGTTCTATTGTTTAGTATCGACTCCATCATTAGGAGCAGGGCCATCAGAAAACTGCATTTCAATCTTGCCCTTTTAATCCCCAGAACTGACACCGACAAGGGTCATGGTTGCCACCCAAGCTCTAAGAAACTGGATTTAAACGTGGTCCTTTTTTATTACATTTTAGCATGGGATCAGAAGGCTAAGGGATAGCATTGTCTGCACTGTCTCTGAAACGCTTCATATTAAACACTTATTTCCAGTCCTTTCTTCCTTTCACTCACTTTATTTCTAGGCTCATATTATTTTATTTTTATTAATTTACTTTTAGGCTTGTATTGTTTTAGCCATTGGGTTTTTTGTTTCTGATATAACTCATAATAGTACATTTGAGAAATAAAGAAATAGAAAAAGAAAATTTTGAAGTTTCACCATTCAATATACAGAGAAGTGACTAAACAAATGCAAATGATCATATTTCTAGCTTTTTTACAATTATAAATCATGTGGCTAAAAACATTCTTGGACATATCCTCTGTTGTGTATATGCAAGAAGTTATATAGGATAGAGCAAGAAATTCTATGAAGCAGTATTACTGGATATTAGGAGATTCAGAACTTCAGTAGATAATACTGGCTTTCCTGATAGTTCAATTGGTAAAGAATCCGCCAACAATGCAGGAGACCCCAGTTCAATTCCTGGGTTGGAAAGATCTGCTGGAGAAGGGATAGGCTACCTTGTGGCTTCCCTGGTAAAGAGTCCGTGGGGTTTCAAAGAGTCAGATGTGACTGAGTGACTTTCACTTTCACTGGATTCTACTGTGACTGAAATCATTTATACACTCCCCCCCTCCTCCACCCCAGAAATGTAAGGGGCTTTCCTGGTGGCTCAGATGGTAAACAATCTGTCTGCAGTGCAAGAGACCTGGGTTTGATCCCTGGGTGGGGAAGATCCACTGGAGAAGGGATAGGCTACTCACTCCAGTATTCTTGGGGTTCCCTTGTGGCTTAGCTGGTAAAGAATCTGCCTGCAGTGTGGGAGACCTGGGTTTGATCCCTGGGTTGGGAAGATCCCTTGGAAAATGGAAAGGCTACCCACTCCAGTATTCTGGCTTGGTGAATTCCATGGACAGTCCATGGGGTCACAAAGGGTCAGACACATCTGAGTGACTTTCACATTCACTGGATTCCACCGTGACTGACATTATTTATACACCACTCCCCAGAAATGTAAGGGGTTTCCCTGGTGGCTCAGATGGTAAAGAATCTGTCTGCAATGCTAGAGACCTGAGTTTTATCCCTGGATTCAGAAGATCCCCTGGAGGAGGGCACGGCAACCCACTCCAGTATTCTTGCCTGGAGAATCCCCATGGACAGAGGAGTCTGGAGGGCTACAGTCCATGGGGTCACAAAGAGTTAGACACGACTGAGCAACTAAGCAAAACACAGCAGCACAGGAAGGTTCTATTGCTCCTAATTCTCAACACTTGGTTTTTCAGACATAATTTTTTTTACCATCTGGCAGATATTATTTACAGTATTTACTTTTAAAAATTGTTAGGGAGTTTTTGTTTGTTTAATTTTTGTATCTCTTTGTGTTTTGAAGCTTGTAGCCTTTGTGCATTTTGGGCAGTGTATTTTGTCTTTAAATTTATGATTGCCTGCCTCCAAGTTGAGCTACAATAATT
The DNA here is from genome assembly GCF_054371585.1 of Giraffa tippelskirchi. Lineage (NCBI taxonomy): Eukaryota > Metazoa > Chordata > Mammalia > Artiodactyla > Giraffidae > Giraffa > Giraffa tippelskirchi. Next base: position 44,131,361 of record NC_137284.1, on the reverse strand, counting down.
TCTGCTTCCAAATCTCCATGCCTTTATGTAGTCTCCTTCTAACTTGTTTCAGGGTCTTTCTGTGTGGTAGAATGTGGCAGAAGTGATTGCATATGATCCCCAAAGATTGGTTATAGAACAGGTGAACATGCTCTCTCTGTTAGATTGCTCTGTCTGGGAGAAATCAGCTGCCATTGTTGTGCAGACCCTTAAGCAGTCCCATGGAGAGGCTCATCTGGGAGAGCACCGAGGTCTTCTGTCAATAAGCATGTGAACGGGCAATTTGGGCAATGAATCCTCACCACCAGTCATGGATTCAAGTGACGGCAGCCCTCCCGAGCCACCATCTTGACTGTAATCTGGAGACTGTGAGCCAGAGCCACCAGCTAAGCTGCTACTGAATTCCTGACCCATAGAAACTGAGATAATAAATGTTGGTTGATTCCACAGCTATATTTTGAATAATTTGTAGAGCAATAGATAAATAATACAATATTGGTTTATAGAAGCATCTCATATAAACAGTTATAAAGGTATTAAAAATACTAATCAAATGCCTTGTAAACATTTTATCAGTTTCTCATTGAATTATACTCTTTAAACAAAGTATCTTTTGCCTTTTAAACTGAATTTTCTCCAGAATTCTAGCAGATTTTGATATATTAAACCATATTTTTATTTTTCTATTATGTCTTTACCAGAACTTATCATTGTAAACATCATTGTAAACATGTGCTGTTATTTTTAACAGCACATGATCAGATTGCTTAGGCCTAGTTTCAGATTATTTGCATTATAATTATAATGTTTAACCTGTTTTCATCTATTTTGAACGAATTGTTTATATTGTTAAATTCTGATTTATGCTTTCCTTTTTTTTTTATGTGTGTTGCCTTGCTGATACATTTCTCTTACATATATACATATGTATATTTCTTTTTTAAGTGTATTTTTTAGACTGTAGATCTTACACATCCGTATAAAAATTTTTATTTCCAAGATGTGTTTATAAACTAATAATTGAACCAATATCTTAATTATAAAAAACAAGAAAACACAAGGTCAAAGTCACTGATCTTTAAAATGTGGTGCACAACACATTAGTGGGTCATAAACCCAATTTAGTGCACTGTATTTCAAGTCTTTAGCTGTGGCCCACATTAAAAACTCATTTTACCTCACAATCAAATATAGCAAGATGCTGAATAAGAAAGATGCATGTTTTTGCTGGATAATAATGAAAAACATGCATGTTATTGTGGATTATAGTCAGAACAATTTAAAAAAAAATATCAGTCTTGTCTATTCAACATTTATCTATAAAAATGTGAAAGTTGATGTGTCTTATTTTTGTCACCGTTCCCCTACATACTTCCTAATTTTTATTGTTAGCAACAGGATTTTATTTTTTCCTTTTCAGAAAATAGCTTTCAGTTCAGTTCAGTCGCTCAGTTGTGTCCGACTCTTTGCGACCCCACGAATTGCAACACGCCAGGTCTCTCTGTCCATCACCAACTCCCGGAGTCTACCCAAACCCATGTCCATCGAGTTGGTGATGCCATCCAACCATCTCATCCTCTGTCGTCCCCTTCTCCTCCCGCCCCCAATCCTACCCAGCATTAGGGTCTTTTCCAATAAGTCAACCCTTCGCATGAGGTGGCCAAAGTATTGGAGTTTCAGCTTCAACATCAGTCCTTCCAATGAACACCCAGGATTGATTTCCTTTAGGATGGATTGATTGAATCTTCTTGCAGTCTCAGGGACTCTCAAGAGTCTTCTCCAACACCACAGTTCAAAAGCATCAATTCTTCGGCGCTCAGCTTTCTTCACCATCCAACTCTCACATCCATACATGACTACTGGAAAAACCATAGCCTTGACTAGACAGACTTTTGTTGGCAAAGTAATGTCTCTGCTTTTAAATATGCTATCTAGGTTGGCCATAACCTTCCTTCCAAGGAGTAAGCGTCTTTTAATTTCATGGCTGCAATCACCATCAGCAGTGATTTTGGAGCCCAAAAAAATAAAGTCAGCCACTGTTTCCATTGTTTCCCCATCTATTTCCCATGAAGTGATGGGAGCAGATGCCATGATCTTAGTTTTCTGAACGTTGAGCTTTAAGACAACTTTTTCACTCTCCTCTTTCACTTTCATCAAGAGGCTCTTTAGTTCTTCTTCACTTTCTGCCATAAGGGTGGTGTCATCCACATATATGAGGTTATTGATATTTCTCCCGGCAATCTTGATTCCAGCTTGTGTTTCTTCCAGCCCAGCGTTTCTCATGATGTACTCTGCATATAAGTTAAATCAGCAGGGTGACAATATACAGCCTTGACGTACTCCTTTTCCTATTTGGAACCAGTCTGTTGTTCCATGTCCAAAAATAGCTTTATTGAGGTACAATTTATATACCATAAAATCCACCATTTTAAGGTCATCCTTAAAGTGATCCTTAAGTCATTTCAGTACATTTCCAAATTCATGCAATCATCCCTCAGTCCAGCTTTGGAACACAGCCACAAATACAGTGATTATTATTAATACTTATTGCATCTGATGCATCTTCCAATTTTTAAAAATCTGATTTTCTAATTGTAGAAAGTATATATCAAAAGTATATTTTTGTTATATTTAATTGATTTAAATGTTTATCAGAATATTATTATTCCCATAAGAACATAGTTACTGAATTTTAAAATTTGATTCTTATTCAGATTTGCTCTAGAACCTCACAGAGTAATTTGTTGAAGAAGGTATTATTACTTATTATATTCATTATTTTTTAATTTTATTTATTATTTTATTATTAATGTTTTTGCAGAATAGTCATGTATGGATGTGAAAGTTGGACCTTTAAGAAAGCGGAGTGCTGAAGAATTGATGCTTTCAAATTGTGATGCTAGATAAGACTCTTGAGAGTCCCTTGGACTGCAAGGAGATCAAACCAGTCAATCCTAAAGGAAATTAGTCCTGAATATTTATTGGGAGGACTGATACTGAAGCTGAAACTCCAATACTTTGACCACCTGATGAGAAGAGCCGACTCGTTGGAAAAGACCCTGTTGTTGGGAATGATTGAAGGCAAAAGGAGAAGTGGGAAGCAGAGGATGAGATGGTTATCACGGACTCAACAGACATGAAATTGAACAAACTCTGGGACATAGTGGAGGACAGAGAAGCTTGGTGTGCTACCATCCATAGGGTCACAGAGCTGGACACAACTTAGCAACTGAACAATAACAACAGCAAGAACAAAAAATATTATTTTATTAAAAATAAATTATTAAGCCTGGAAACTAGAATAGTATGACTTGAGCAACTGATTTTATATATATATATATATATATATATATATATATAAAGCAGCTTTTAATATTTAATATGTGTAATAATAATATATATATTTAACAGCTTTTAATCAACAAGTATTTTAGGAATATGAATTATTTGCCAAACCTTGTGGACTTTAAGAATGCAAAAAGAATCTAACTGTGGGTGGTTCACAAAACAGTTGGAATGGATCCCATATACAGTACTTAATACAGTGTTACTGAAGAAGATGAAGTCTCACAAGCACTGAATGGTTGTCCCTGATGCTGTTCAAAAATCTCTAAGAGTATCAAAATGATTTAATGTTCAGAAAACTCTAAAATGTTGGGTGCTACTGCTATCCTTATTTTATATTTAGTGAAATAAAGGCACAGATACATAAATAATTGACTCAAGTTGAGTAGACAAATAGAACTGCTGAGATTCCATACCACAAGCTCCATAACCTGTATTTTAAATTGACACTTGTTTCAATATGATAAAGTTTAGGTTTAAAATTTCTTTTAGAATTTATTTCTACTATTTTTTTTTTAACTAAAACTCTTTAATGGGTATCTGTTAACCACAATATGGTGGGTTGAGCTAAGAGAAAGTGCCTTATCACAGATAAAAAGAAATAATAAATACAGCATGACCAAAAAAGAAAGAAACAAACAAATAAGCATCTAAGTTCAAAAAAAAAGAAAAGAAAAAAGAAGTGAAAATTTGCACATGCTAGAAACACAAAAGGAATTTAAAACAACGTTCTAAAGTTGGACAGGTGAGAACTGTGGAAGAGCCTAAGACAAGGCAGAGTGAGGCCCTGGAAAGGCTGCCTTTATTAAAAACAAAGATGAGAAAAACACCTTCTATCAGCCAGTGTAAAGCCAACTTTTGCTTGGAGGGGAATGAGGAGCCAATGGAAGGTTATGTGTAGGCATTGCATGATCTGAAAAATGTTCCTACCAGAACCCTTCTGGCCACTGTTTTGAGAGTAACCTGTAAGGGAAAACTGGGGAAATAGATCAATTAGAAGGCAATTGCAGAAACCTAAGGGAGCAAAAACAAGACTGGGAGCTCACTGTGGCTCAGATCATGAACTCCTTATTGTCAAATTCAGACTTAAATTGAAGAAAGGGGAAAACCGCTAAACCATTCAGGTATGACTGAAATCAAATCCCTCATGATTATACAGTGGAATTGAGAAATAGATTTAAAGGACTAGATCTGATAGACAGAGTACCTGATGAACTATGGATGGAGGTTCGTGGCATTGTACAGGAGACAGGGGTCAACATGATCCTCAAGAAAAGGAAATGCAAAAAAGCAAAATGGGTGTCTGAGGAGGCCTTACAAATAGCTGGGAAAAGAAGAGAAGTGAAAAGCAAAGGAGAAAAGGAAAGATATACCCATTTGAATGTAGAGTTCCAAAGAATAGCAAGGAGAGATAAGAAAGCCTTCCTCAGCGATCAATGCAAAGAAATAGAGGAAAAAAATAGAATAAGAAAGACTAGAGATCTCTTCAAGAAAATTAGAGATATCAAGGGAACATTTCATGCAAAGATGGGCTCAATAAAGGACAGAAATGGTACGGACCTAACAGAAGCAGAAGATATTAAGAATAGTTGGCAAAAATAAATAGAACTATACAAAAAATATCTTCACAACCCTGATAATCATGATGATGTGATCACTCACATTCACCTAGAGCCAAATATCCTGGAATGTGAAGTTAAGTGGGCCTTAGGAAGCATCACTATGAACAAAGCTAGTGGAGGTGATGGAATTCCAGTTGAGCAATTTCAAATCCTCAAAGATGATGCTGTGAAAGCACTGCACCCAGTATGTCAGCAAATTTGGAAAACTCAGCAGCGGCCACAGGACTGGAAAAGGTCAGTTTTCATTACAATCTCAAAGAAAGGCAATGCCAAACAATGTTCAGACTACTGCACAATTGCACTCATCTCACATTCTAGTAAAGTAATGCTCAAAATTCTCCAAGCCAGGCTTCAGCAATACGTGAACCGTGAACTTCCAGATGTTCAAGCTGGTTTTAGAAAAGTCAGAGGAACCAGAGATCAAATTGCCAACATTCGCTGGATCATCAAAAAAGCAAGAGAGTTCCAGAAAAACATCTATTTCTGCTTTATTGACTATGCCAAAGCTTTGACTGTGTGGATCACAATAAACTGTGGAAAATTCTGAAAGAGATGGGAATACCAGACCATCTGACCTGTCTCTTGAGAAACCTGGTTGCAGGTCAGGAAGCAGCAGTTAGAACTGGACATGGAACAACAGACTGGTTCCAAATAGGAAAAGGAGTACATCGAGGCTGTATATAGTCACCCTGCTGACTTAACTTGTATGTAGAGTACATCATGAGAAACGCTGGGCTGGAGGAAGCACAAGCTGGAATCAAGATTGCCGGGAGAAATATCAATAACCTCAGATATGCAGATGACACGACCCTTATGGCAGAAAGTGAAGAAGAACTAAAGAGCCTCTTGATGAAAGTGAAAGAGGAGAGTGAAAAAATTGGCTTAAAGCTCAACATTCAGAAAACTAAGATCATGGCATCTGGTCCCATCACTTCATGGGAAATTGATGGGGAAACAATGGAAACAGTGGCTGACTTTATTTTTTGGGGCTCCAAAATCATTGCAGATGGTGATTGCAGCCATGAAATTAAAAGATGCTTACTCCTTGGAAGGAAAGTTATGACCAACCTAGAAAGCTTATTAAAAAGCAGAGACATTACTTTGCTAACAAAGGTCTGCCTAGTCAAGGCTATGGTTTTTCCAGTGGTCATGTATGGATCCTAGAGTTGGACTATAAAGAAAGCTGAGCACAGAAGACTTGATGCTTTTGAACTGTGTGTTGGAGAGGACTCTTGAGAGTCCCTTGGACTGCAAGGAGATCCAACCAGTCCATCCTAAAGAAGATCAGTTCTGTGTGTTCATTGGAAGGACTGATGTTGAAGCTGAAACTTCAATATTTTGGCCACCTGATGTGAAGAGCTGACTCATTTGAAAAGACCTTGACGTTGGGAAAGATTGAAGGCAAGAGGAGAAGGGGACGACAGAGAATGAAATGGTTGGATGGCAACACTGACTCAATGGACACGAGTTTGGGTAAACTCTGGAAGTTGGTGATGGACAGGGAGGCCTGGCGTGCTGCAGTTTATGGGATCGCAAAGAGTCGGACACGACTGAGCGACTGAAATGAACTGAACTGAAGGGAGAGATGATGATCAGTGCCAGCGTAGGGAAGAAGAAGGAAATATAAGTAACTAGATGTTGTACATATTTTAAGGTAGAGCCAAAATTTGTGTAGAGTTGATGTGAATATTATAGAAAGATAGAGTAGGATGATTAAGTCTCATATGAGACTCTAATAGGAATCCTAGAAGGAGGGAAGAGGGAAAATGAAGAAGAAGCAGTATTCAGAAAGATTTTAGCTAAGAACTTTCCAATGTAGATGATAGAGTAATCCTCAGATTAAAGAAGTGTACCAGTATTTTCTCCCAGGATACCCTATGGACCGAGGAGCCTAGCGGGCTATAGTTCATGGGGTCACAAAGAGTTGGACGTGACTTAGCAACTAAACCACAACCATGCTCTTAAAACCTGTCTTAGTCTGTTTAGGTTGCTATAACAAAACAAGACAGACTGGATAGCTTATAAACAACAGAAAAGTATTTCTCACAGTTCTAGGGACTGAAATTCTGAGATCAGGGTGTCAGCTTTGTTGGTTGAGGGTCCTCTTCTGGATCACAGAGTTTTAGTTGAATCCTTACATGCTCAATAGGAGCAAGGGAGTTCTTTGGAGTCTCTTTCCTCAGTGCATTACTCTCATTCATGAGACACCTAATGATCTAATTGTCTGCCAAAGGCCCAACTACTAAATATTAGGCATTAGGCACTAAGATCAAGTTGGACACATCACACTGGGTGTTAAGGTTTTGGGGAAACATAATCATTCAGACCTTCAGTCCAGTTCAGTTCAGTCGGTCAGTCATGTCCGACTCTTTGCGACCCCATGGACTTCAGCACCCCAGGCCTCCCTGTCTATCGCCAACTCCCGGAGTCCACTCAAACTCATGCCCATTGAGTTGGTGATGCCATTCAACCATCTCATCCTCTGTCGTCCCCTTCTCCTCCTGCCTTCAACTTTCCCAACATCAGGGTCTTTGCAAATGAGTCAGTTCTTTGCATCACATGGCCAAAGTATTCAGACCTTAGCAATACCCAATTCAAAGTCACAATAAGAAACAAAAATAACTAATGGGTCTCACAAACTTAGATATAAAAATTGTAAATAAAGTACTAGCAGACTGAATTTAGCTTTACATAGAAAGAAGATTCCTCAAGGCTAATATGAATTTATTCCAGGACAGCAAGGTTGGTAACATTTAGAAACAAATCAATTTAAATAATTTTGTGATGTATGTAATCAAATAATTATGTTGTACATCTTAAATTTCCTTACTGAAATCTGTCAATGATATCTCAATAAACTTAGGAGGGAGAAAAACCAAATCAATTTAAGACATTATATTAATGAAGTATAAGTCACAAATCTTATAAAAATCTCAAAAGAGGTAGAAAAAACATATGTTAAAATTCCATATTTATTCCCAGGAGATAAAATAGGAGAATCTTCAAGTTAGAAGAAACGTTTAAGCTGAGACTTGAAAAAATAGCTAGGAGAGTTTTCTAGGTGAAGAAATATACATGTGCATGCATACTTGTGTGTGTGTGTTTGTGTGTGTGTAAAAAACTAGGGGTAGGAAGTTGAGGTAGGGGACTAGAATGCAAGGATGGCTGCAAAGTTATCTGAGAGCTTCAGTGTTTAGGAAACTACCTTAAAGGAATACATCACAGAGGTTAGGAACAGTCCCTGGGTTGTCCTAGGTGAATGTTAATATTCTGGCTTTATGAGATATTCAATTTTGCTAAGTCTGACTTTTTTCATCTGAAACATAGATGGGGTTATCAACTACTGTAGCATTTATTTCACAGGCAGCGTGGATTTACACAGAAGCTGCTTCTTCTTCTTGAGCACTTAGGAGGAGCTGGCATAGGCCAAGACATTTTAGGTCTGTGTGCTTGCTGAGTCGCTTCAGTCCTGTCTGACTCTTTGCCACCCTATGGACTGTAGCCCACCGGGCTCCTCTCTCCATGGAATTCTCCAGGCAAGAATACTGAAGTGGATTGTCATGTCAACCTCTGGGGGATCTTCCTGACCCAGAAATCAAACTGGCATCTCTTATGTCTCCTGCTTGGTGAGCAGATTCTTTAACACTAGGGCTACCTGGGAGGCCACACAGAAGTTAATTAAACTCATTTACAAGGGCTCCTTGCAAGGCCTCTACCCTGAGAGGGACTTGAGCAATATATATATACAAGTGTCTACTTTTCATCAGGGGCTTCTCTTGTGGCTCAGCTGGTAAAGAATCTGCCTGCATTGTGGGAGACCTGGGTTCGATCCCTGGATTGGGAAGATCCCCTGGAGAAGGGAAAGGCTACCCACTCCAGTATTCTGGTCTGGAGAATTCCATGGACTATATAGTCCATGTGGTTGCAGAGTTGGACAAGACAGCGACTTTCACTTTCACTTTTCATCTGTTGCAGAGAAGAAACAGTGTTTGAAATGCATGGAACCAAAAGTTAGACTGAAATCTTAACTTAGCTCAAAGGAAAACAGTTATAAACACCTTCATATACTGGCAATGTGAATACTTGTAAATACTTTACAAGGTGGGTAACAAACTTGATCCAGATTTTCCCAAATGTGAAAACAGTTCTAAAATTTTGCTGACAGTACCATTGATGAGTCGTAGAGTTGTAAAAAAAAAAAAAAGGTTTCCTAAATCATTAATAATAAAAACAAATTTTAATCAACCATGTTAGAGGAATAGCTAACATCATTCTAATGTCACCGTCAAAAATGACACTACAAAATTGTCACTTGAATAGGTGATCAAAGAGCATATATCCAAAACATGAAGGATAAAGGGGTGACAGGGATATATGATGAAGTTATTTAAGAAAAATAGTATGTTTTCTGGATTTTGTCATATCCTTGGTACTTGTACATTCTTAGAAATTTGCAATTTATCATGATTTCACTTTGCATTCTAAAATAAATATTCAGTTTGTACATAATTTTGTATTTGTGAAAACATTGTGCCTGGCTCATTGAAAGCACTGAATGAATACCGTGGTTGCTGTTGCTGTAACATCATCAGACGTTGATTTCCCCAAATATAACAGTCTGTGAAGTGGATGCTTGTGTTCTAACTTAGGGGTTCAAAAAGTGGTCACTAATAAAAGGTAGAAGAGATTCTATTCACCTTAGGGGTATTCTGCCAGCACACTGTCAAGGAAGTGTACTTGAAATTTCTTTTTTGGGGTTCTTGTGGCTGGACTAATAATAAAATTAATATAAGACAAATTAACAGGAGAAAAAGACAAATTTTAATTTATGCACATGGAGATTTCATAAAAGTAGGATTCAAGAAGTGGCCAAAGTGGGCAGATTTTACACTTTTTAGACAAACAGTACACTTGTGATGAATTGACAGGACAAAGAGATTTAGATTCTGGGTGCTGAATTAGTGAAGACTCTAAACAGATTTTGGTCTTAGGGCAGTAAATTAAAGAAGTAACAGGATGTGGTTAGACAGGCTTTTCTGCTCTGAATTCCTTATCTCTGGTGATAAAAATGTTTTTCTACATCCAAGTGCAGGCAAGGCACCTTTCACATGAGAGATTTATTTCCTGTTTATGGGAGAGAGAAAGGAAGATCAGAGTATCTCCTTTGCCTTGACTATTTCTTAAGTAACTTTAATTCAAAACAGTCAATACGCCATTGTGGCATATTTTGGGGTTACTTGCCCTGACCCCCAATAACAGAAACTGCTGGATTACTTGGCAACAATAAATAAAAGGTCTCAGTATCAAACAGGAGGTTGGACTACTTTGTCGTTCATGTCAATTCCAATGTTCTAATGCTGTGATGGTGAGCGTTACAACTACACCTTCTCTTGGTCTGGAGTATCATTTCCATGGCTTCTCTGGTGGCTCAGCAGTAAAGAATCCGTCTGCAATGCAGGAGATGTGGGTTTAATCCTTGGGTTGGGAAGATCCCCTGGAGAAGGAAATGGCAAGCCGCTCCAGTATTCTTGCCTGGGAAATCCCATGGACAGAGGAGCCTAGTGGACTATAGTCCATGGGGTCGCATGAATCAGACACAACTTAGCAACTAAACCACCTCTACCACCATTGTCATCTCTGGAACAGAGTTCTAGAGCCCTGAGGGTTTTAGAAATGGTGAAACTACCTTTCTCCACAGGGACCTCTGTGTGCAGCCATGGAAGGACAGCTTTGGGATGAGTTTAAACTGTGTCACAGGAGGAGGGTGGGACATGTCTAATTTAAGCTTTGTTTGAAATTCTGCAAAGTGCACACATCCCTTCTTACTTGATCAAAACTGGTTGGATCATTCCTTAAATGGTACATGGTGGCAGTATTTAATTTTTTCAGCTAAATATCCACCTACATATTACGGAGGCATTTTGCATATATTAATAAGTCACAGACCTCTCTGACGTGCACAGAGTGCTCACCATGAACCTGAGCCTGGGGTTCTCACGCGACTGTTCTATTTTTTCCTTCTTCCAAGTACATGCCACCAAGAGAAATGCTTTTCACATGATAATGAATTTCTGTCATCCCACAAGCAGTTAGTTTGATCAGAAATTAAAGTTAAATATAGACTCAAAGGGAATATAAGTGCAATATTTAACTTTGGAAGGTTACATTTGTCTTTCAGCAATCTGCAAAATAGCATAGGAGCTTTACATCCTATCCAGTGCATCACATAGAGTTGCTCTCAGAAGTAGGTTGGACACTGCTTTGTTTTGACCAATTTGGGTCATTTATTCTCTTCCTTTGACCTCTTCCATGTTTCTTTTTTTGATGAATGTATATTCTGTAAGGCTTCTATCTGCATACTCTGGTTCAAATGAAGTGTGTGTGTGTGTGTGTGTGTGTGTGTGTGTGTGTGTGTGTGTTTTAAGTCTTTCATACTAGGAGCCTGTGAGAGATCAGGTTATAAAAGAGAGCAAGGTGAGATGGGAGTGAGATTCCTGGCAGCCCAGAGGATATTTTCCATACACTCTACTGGAAATAAGGTCTTTTCTCCCCAGCATGTATTTCCCACATCATAAAAATACAAATTCCTCCTTGGAAAGGCTCATTTTATCTTAGGCTCCCTGAGTATGTCCACACAAATCTAGGACAACTCATTGATTCATAGAATCACTAACCAAGCCTGTCAAATTGCACTGAAAAATTCCAGCTGGTATTTTGGCAGAAACCAGACTGGATCACTTTACATAATGGGTAGCATTGTGGTTTGTTTTTTCACCAACTTTAGTTTCTCATACTTGGCATTTTTCTAAGATAACATTTATTCATTTATCAAATTCACTAAGGTGTTTGGGTATCCAATAACTCTGCTAGCACCATGGGAAATGTGAAGATATGTAAGACGTAAATACTTCTTACAGGAAGTTCATCTTAGTGAGACCGATGCATAAATGATTATTATACACAATGAGATGCAGACCAGTGGGCACACGGTGTTAGCTGAGACACATTTTACATAATGGACAATAATCTCATAGTTGAAATAGGTCTAGACCCACAACATATGTGAGAACTATTGCTTAACTCTTTTTCTATAACAATTTTTTTTAATGTACCACTCTTTTAGAGGATATGGGAAATTTATTTCTCAATTTGGGAATCATATTTCAATATTTTCCCTGGATTTCCTTACATCCTAGAGAGTTTATTTTGTAACAAAGCATTAGAAGGTTGGCCCATTGAGTCCTCTTTGTCATGTAATAATACAGGCATCCTCTAAGACTCCTATTATTCCAACCAGGGTTGGGTCAGAAGTACATTCAAGAGTCCCTTGGAGACATCTCTTGTTTCTATCTGCATGAGTCTTCATGTCTAGCCATCAGATGGGACACAACTCGGCCATTCTTAGGAACATGCAGGTCATCCTCCTGTACCATGTGCTAGGTATTGCAAAATTTGTGAGGTTCTCTAAGGCCTCATCTCTCAGAACTTGTCTGGGTGCCATGGAGTCATTTCTCTTCTAGAGTCTTTTTTGATGTATGTGTATTCGATAAGGTGCCTATCTGCATACTCTGGCTGCAATGAAATATGTGTGTGAGGGTGTGTGTGTTTGATGTTTCCTTCCTGGAGACGAGCCTAAGATATAGGGCCCTGTTCTCTGCAGCACAGGCCACCTCCTAGAGCTCATGCTGGAGTCCACCCACTGGAATACATGAAAACACCCCTGTGGTTTCTGCCTTCCCTCTCCTTTCAATAGAATATCCTTGAGAATAAAGGTTGGGGCAGGCTGACTAGTCCTTATGATTATTTTCTGCCTGGTTTGTTGTCTTAGATGTATGTTCTTTATATTTTCCCAAGTGTGTAAGGTTTTAATGCATAAAAATAGAAAGAGAGACTGCCTCTCTCTCTTGCTCTCTCTCTGTCTTTCTTCCAGGGACTGCCATTTCTGTTTCCTAAGTCCTTGAGCACAAAAATCTGACTGGTAGAATGCGCAGAATGGCAAAATGCAAAAAAAAAAAGAAAAAATTCATAAAAATTTTAATTTTATTCTATTACTACAACGTTTATGTCTGCTGGATCATCGAAAAAGCAAGAGAGTTCCAGAAAAACATCTATTTCTGCTTTATTGACTATGCCAAAGCCTTTGACTGTGTGGATCACAATAAACTGTGGAAAATTCTGAAAGAGATGGGAATACCAGACCATCTGACCTGTCTCTTGAGAAACCTGTATGCAGATCAGGAAGCAACAGTTAGAACTGGACATGGAACAACAGACTGGTTCCAAATAGGAAAAGGAGTACGTCAAAGCTGTATATAGTCACCCTCCTTATTTAACTTATATGCAGAGTACATCATGAGAAATGCTGGGCTGGAAGAAACACAAGCTGGAATCCAGATTGCCGGGAGAAATATCAATAACCTCAGATTTGCGGATGACACCACCCTTATGGCAGAAAATGAAGAAGAACTAAAGAGCCTCTTGATGAAGGTGAAAGAGGAGAGTGAAAAAGTTGGCTTAAAGCTCAACGTTCAGAAAACTAAGATCATGGCATCTGGTTCCATCACTTCATGGGAAATAGATGGGGAAACAGTGGAAACAGTGTCAGACTTTATTTTTTGGGGCTCCAGAATCACTGCTGATGGTGATTGCAGCCATGAAATTAAAAGATGCTCACTCCTTGGAAGGAAGCCTATGGCCAGCCTAGATAGCATATTTTAAAGCAGAGACATTACTTTGCCAACAAAAGTCCGTCTAGTCAAGGCTATGGTTTTTCCAGTGGTCATGTATGGATGTGAGAGTTGGATGGTGAAGAAAGCTGAGCGCCGAAGAATTGATGCTTTTGAACTGTGGTGTTGGAGAAGACTCTTGAGAGTCCCTTGGACTGCAAGGAGATTCAATCAATCCATCCTAAAAGAGATCAATCCTGAGTGTTCATTGGAAAGTCTGATGTTGAAGCTGAAACTCCAATACTTTGGCCACCTCATGCGAAGGGTTGACTCATTGGAAAAGAAAGACCCTAATGCTGGGTAGGATTGGGGGCGGGAGGAGAAGGGGACGACAGAGGATGAGATGGTTGGATGGCATCACCGACTCGATGGACCTGGGTTTGGGTAGACTCTGGGAGTTGGTGATGGACAGAGAGGCGTGGCTTGCTGCAATTCATGGGGTCGCAAAGAGTCGGACACGACGGAGCAACTGAACTGAACTGAACAACGTTTATTTTTAGTAGAAGATCATTTTAGACACATTAACTTAAAATCATCTCAGTGGCTCAACTATTAATACTACAGCTTCTCTCTAAATACTGGGATCTCTTCTATGCATGTGTAGTGGGCTGTAGCAGGAATTTGTTTGATTTCTTGGCTGGGAAGTTTTTATGTTGGAATTGAGGCTTTCCTGTTTATGATGAGTTGATGTGGTTCTACACACTGCTACCCAATTGAACTCTACATGGATCTTATCATATAATCCCTCTATTTTAAAATGCCCCTTTCAGTCCTCATGCTTTTTGGCATCTCATTATCTTAATTGGATGAATACAACTGATTTGGAGTTTCTGCCCTAGTTCCCTCCCCTGTCTCTGCTAACTCTTGTAAACTCTGCTGCTGGGTTAAGTTGTCTGTACTCTATCTCAAATTTAATGCTTCCCATGACACCCTCCATGATTTAGTTCCTATGTGATAAAAGTTTACCTCGGCAGCTCTGAGAGCTACAGTCTGGGCTCACTGGTAAAGAATCTGTCTTCTAATGCAGGAGACGTGGGTTTGATCCCTGGGTCAGAAAGATTTCCTGGAGATGGAAAAGGCAACTCACTCAGTTTTCTTGCCTAGGAAATCCGTGGGCAGAGGTGTCTAGTAGGCTACATGGGATTGCAAAGAGTTGGGCACAAGTTCACAACTAAACAACAACAACAAGGAGCCCTGAGGTGGTCAAACCTTATACATTCTAAGTAAAGAGCTGGCCCTTCACAGGTCTAGGAGCTGCCCCTATGCCTTCGGAATATCCTACCCGACAAGGGAATGTTTGTATCCCTGGGGGCCTTGGGACAGGACAGAGAGTTGGGCTAACCATGTGATTTATGGTGGGGGCTTTGTGCTGTTCTGTAGCAGTTTGACCTCTGGAAGGGCTGCAGACAGAGTAACTCAGGTAGGTCAGAAATGCTCCAGGTCTCTGCAACTCCCTCCTGGTGTAAGCCATGGATATCAAGGCTTGAGTGAGCTTTCCTGATGGGTAATATTTCACATCTCTTGTCACACACTTGCTGGGAGGATTGACTGCCTTCCCGGGGACTCCACTGGGAGAAGACATCTAGGACGAGAGTGCAAGAAGAGCTTGAACCATGTCTCTCCCGGGCTCTGCCCTGTGCACTTGGTACTTTGCTGATTTTACTCTGTACTCTTCTGCTGTAATAAACTGAAATCATGAGTATAATCACTTTTCTGAGTTCTTCTAGTCTTACTAGAAAACCACTGAACCTGGAGGTGGCTTGGGGATCCAAGACACAATCCCCAACTGTCTTTCCAGCCTTGACTCTCACACCTGCTTCTAGATACTCAGCTTCTCACCCAAATGAAATAGTTTCCTTTCCATCACCCTTGCTCCGGGCTCTCCGATGCCCAAGTATTTGTTTGTCTTGTTTCCTTGCCATAGGACCCATCTGATGCTTATCAGTCAGTGAGTGAAGGCAGAAGCATCACAAGATAACCTATTTCAGATCCTAGGCTATCTGCATCCTTAGACTTTTGAATTATGGTGGATTTGCTCTTAGGCTTGTTGGTATTCAGAAATTGGTTTAATTATTAATTTAAGGTGTCCTAGTCAAGCTCCCAAATCTCTACCAATTTCCCCACAATGCTTTAAATTCAAAGTCTCTTCTTGTTTCCTTTTTCTTACCATGTATCACCTGAACAGATATGAATTCTGTCCAAGTAACTGCCAGTTGTTTTGTTTTTCAGATTAGCAAATAGCATTCTTCTGACATCATAAGGAATTTTGTCATTCTCATCTCAGATCCATATATGTATCAACCGTTTTTAAACGCTGGAAGTGTCAGATGATTTGAAGAGCATTGTAGTCTCAGACCTAGCAACCTTTCTGGCTGTGCAAATCTGAAGGCTGTGTGTGCTATTCCCCTGGGCAACAAAATACACACATGCAACTTTGCATAGATTCTTGCTGGTGAATGGAATCTTAAGTATTCCCTGTATAACTATGAATAATTGAGGGTTGAAAATTTTTATGCTTTATTAAAATGTATCTTCATAAGAGAGATGTACAATTTTCTCTTCCAGGAAATCCCAATTGTTGGTAACAAGATAAAATAACAACATATCAAAGGCAAACAAGTAAATAATTTACATTCCTAAGTAGCAGAGCCTGGAAACTTGCAGGTTTACATTGGAGATTCTTTAAGATCTTACATAAGGAAACCGCATAAATTATCAGTTGCTTTGTAGAAATGATGAGTGAAGCCACAAGGGCATGATAGATAAAAGAGTGGTTAGTTGGCCTCTACTGCTAAGGTGTGGGATAAAACAGTTTCTCCCCTTCAGTTAGTGCTGCTGGCAGAACAGACTTCCACTGCTCCAGGGCAGATTTTGTTTATTAGAAGACTCCCTGTTCAGGTAAAATTTGGAACAATCAAGTAAAAATGCTTCTGGTTTTCAGTGGCACTCCACACTTAAATATGGCTCTCTGAGACATCACCTTGGAATTCATAATAAGCGATTTCTTAGTCTTCTCTCCCTCAGAGGACCATTTCCATGATCTCCACCCTCCTTGCCTACTTGGGGTATTTGGGTTATTTTTTTTAGAGAAATCTCATTTCTTCAGGTCTTCCCTAAAGATGTGAAGCTTGTCTGGTAGTGTTGGATCTAGGGTCAGGACACCGAGTTTTGAGACTTGGCTCTGCCATTTAGAGCTATGTAACCTCAGGCAAGTAATTCAAATACTGATCCTCAGTGTCCTCATATGTGAAATGGGGGATTATAATTAACCACACTACAGCACAGAGCTATTGTGAAGGTCAGCTATAAGAATGGATGTGAATTACTCTTAGATATTAAGCCATATGCACATGTAAGGTTTGTCTTTTTTCCCTTTCTTCTTTCCTTTCTTCCATTTTTTTTCTTTCCTGAATACTATCAAACAGCTTCTTCATAACCCAATGTGTACAATGATATGTGTGTGCCCAGTTACTCAGTCATGTCTGACTCTTTGCCACACCCGGTACTCTAGCCCGCCAGGCTCCTCTGTCCATGGAATTCCCCAGGTAAGAACACTGGAGTGGGTTGCTATTTCTTACTCCAGGGGATCTTCCCGACCCAGGGATCAAACCTGAATCTCTTGAGTCTCTGGCATTGGCAGGCAGGTTCTTTACCACTGAGCCACCTTATATCCATGGGCTACAATGTGAGGATACTGTTAATATATTTTTGCCATCTCTGCCCATTCATGAATCTGCTGTGCTTCTGCTGCTTATGGACAGGTTTCTGCTGCTTTTGAAAAACCAAGGTGTGGGACCAAGAGGTGCCATGCCTGAGGGAGGAGAGAAGGAACTCTCAGAGGGATTCTAGTTCACAGGATTTGAGTAGCATTTAACCCAGAGCTTTCAAATTGCACTTCTCAGAGAGCATTTTACCTTCATGGGGTTAACCTAGTTTCATTTGTTTTTCTATTTTTAGATTTTTCTTCCAAATAATATTTATTTTGGCAGATCAAAGCTGGAAAGAACAGCAGCTCTGGGACCAAATAAAAGACTGTATTTCTGATTGGAGATAGCATATGTGGGAGGGAATATGAAGATGAAAAGACAGGGTGTTACCTCAAGACTTTTATAGTCTAGTTGTGAAACAAATATGTAATTAAACAAAGCAAAAGTATAATCATTATGGAGGGGCCCTAGGGACCATGTGTGGGGTGAAGATGGGGCTAGAGGTGGGGTTAGTTATAAGAAATACAAAAGGAGACTGGCTGTTTGGTTAGGGAAGGTAAACAGGCAAGGCTTTATGGGAGAGGAAGATTGGAATAAAGGCATACAGATGCTTAGTCTGGAATGGCCAAAAATTCCTTGGGATGAGATGCACTACTCTGGAAAACTTGATGGAGCAAAGGTAATAGTGAAAGACGAGACTGAATTCAATCCCTCCCTTTAATTGTGGAGAGGAAGCGAATAGGCGAGGGTTCTCAGGACAGTCAGGAACAGAGCTGGAGAGGGATGGGGGCTGTGCCCTTCCTGGGACAAAGCCAAGGGAGAGATTTCTTGTCTTGTCCTTCTAGAGAAATGTTCTCTGCTTTCTCTCTGATACCTCTCTTGGTGCCTTGAGCCAAACATGGCTTTAAGTATCACCAAGAATGTCTTATGTGTGTCTTTTGTCTTATATGGAGAAAGTGTGTGTGTGTATGTCTGTGTGTGTGCAGAGGGCACAGGCTTAGGATGGCACAGGCGAGAATGACACTTAAAAACTGCAAAACAATTTTCTACTCAGTATTTAGCAGATGGGCTTCCCTGTTGGCCAGTGGTAAAGAAACTGCCTGCTAATTCAGGAGACATGGGTTCGATCCCTGGGTCAGGAAGATCCCCTGGAGAAGGAAATGGCAACCCACTTCAGTATTTTTGCCTGGGAAACCCCATGGACAGAGGAGCCTGGCGGGCCCCAGTCCATGGGTTCGCAAAAGAGTCAGACACGACTTAGTGATTAAGTAACAACAACAACATTTAGCAGACATTTATTAAGCACTATCTGTATATCAGATACGAAGATAGGCTTCAGGGAAAACTGTAATATTCAAGGCAGACGAAATCTGTGTCCTGGATTGAGTTTATAATCTACAACTCATGGAATATTGGCAATTGTCTGGTGGGCTAAGGTAAGAGTTACATTTCCATAAGAATGTCATTTCTTTGCACTGAAATGGAGCATTAAGAATTTAGAATTTAGATTGAGTAAAAAAAAATTAAGAATTTAGGTTGAGTAATAAACGTGATCCACACAGCAAGCTGCACCAGGAGGCATCGTGATGAAGGCCACAGGGAAAGCTTAAAATGCCACTGATGTGTTGTTCACACAGGCTTCCTAAGCCTCAGATATGATAGGAGAGCAAAGTGGAGGCAGGCTCTGATGATGAGCACATGGCATTCTGTGAGATTCCAGGAGCTCCTCAGAGCCAGGCTAGGCCCTTGCACGGTGGCTTGCTGTCTGGCTGTTGGGGGAATTGCAAGTGCAAATATGGGCAGTGAGACTGGGAGGGGCATAAGGACCCAGAGGGAGTCCTAAGAACTCTTTCTGATCAGCAGTTGTGTGGAGGAAGCCTGACACAGAGGTTTCTGTAGCTGAAAAGCTACAGATCAGGTGAGGTGGATGTTTCTCGATCAAACTGTTCTATTAAAAGATGGCATCACACACTGTCTCAGAGAGATGCAGGTGCTGTGGGTCCCAGGGCGTGGCAGTGAGCTTTATAACTTCCGGGTGCTAGTTCTTGTGTGTATTTTTCTTTAGTTCTTTTTAAAATTTATTTATTTTTAACTGGAGAATAATTGCTTTACATTATTGTGTTGGTTTCTGCTATACATCAACATGAATCAGCCATAGGTGTACATATGTACCCTCGCTCTTGAACCTCCCTCCCACCTGCCCCCCCATCCCACCCCATCCCTCACCATCCCACCCCTCTAGGCTGTCACAGAGCGCTCGGTTTGGGCTCCCTCTGTCATACAGCAAATTCCGACAGGCTCTCTATTTTACAAATGGTGATGTATATGTTTCAGCGCTGTTCTATTTGTTCCACCCTCTCCTTTCCCTACTATGTGTAAGCAGTGGTAAAACTCTTAAAACAAAGAAGTGTATATTTTGCTTCAGAGGCCAGGAAGATTTTAAATCACCCCCTGCAACCGTGCTCACCCCCAGTGTGGTCAGGCCACTCATGATGGCTCCCCTCCTGCTCTCAGCACATCCCCTGCCCGGCCAGGCCAGCGTGTGCTTCATTTACTCCCTGCATACTTGCCCCAGGCCCCAGCTGCTGATTGTTCTCATCAAAGGAGAGGTGAGGCACCCCTCTGTTGGTTTCCCTGGTAACTAATGAATCTACTCTCCTTCCCTTCTGGGAGCAGAGACTGCCCCCTGTCCTGCACACGGTAAGGTGTGGCTCCAGCACCTCGCTTCAGACGCTTCCCCACCCGTTAAGCCACTGCCGACGCAGACATAGAGGACGGACTTGTGGGCACAGTTGGGGAAGGAGAGGGTGGGGTGAATTGAGAAAGGAGCATTGATATATGTTCACTACCATGTGTAAACAGACAGGCAGTAGGAAGCTGCCATGTAACACAGGGAGACCACCCTACCTAGAGGGGTGGGTGAGGAGGTGGCAATGGGGAGGTGGGATGGAGGTTCCAGAGGGAGTGCGCTCACTCAGTCATGTCTGACCCTTGGTGACCCGTGCAGCTCACCCGGCTCCTCTGTCTGCAGGACGTTCCAGGCAAGAATGCTGAAGTGTGTGGACATTTCCTTCTCTAGGGGATCTTCCCTACCCAGGGGTCCAACTCGAATCTCCTGCTTCTCTTGCATTGGCAGGCAGATTCTTTATCACTGTGCCACTGGGAAGCCCCCAAGAGGGAGGGGGTATATGTATATATATATATTTATGACTGATTTGTGCTGCTCTATGGCAGAAACCAACACAACATTGTAAAGAAATTATCCTCCAGTTAAAAAAAAATTGATTTCTCTTGTGCTGACTCTTGGCTCTTTCTTGGATCTTGAAGCTGGGCAAGTACAGGGTTTGTAGGCCTGCAGGGTGCAGCCCAACACCTCAATCTTTGCGGGGGTGAAAAAGAATGGACTGGGAAACACCCACATGGAGAAGAAGGGCAATTGCGTTGTATCCTTGTGTCTTTTGTTTGAAGGAATTTAAATTGAATGCTGACTCTTGGCTGAGCCTGTATGAAAACCCTGAAGTTGGTGTTAGACTGGATCCAGATTGTATTTTCTTTCTTCTTTAACGATCTTGCTTATTTGTGTGCTTTAACTTTTGCTCAATGCTGTCAACACACCAGATCTATCCTGTGTTTTTCTCCATCCTCTTCTGTGCCCTGGGAAGACCAACAGTTCAGATCATCACATAGCCTCCTCTGCTGTCTGGATTCCAGTGGGAGTCATGGGAAGCTCTAGAGAGATACTGGGGTGTGAGAGGAGAGAGGTCAGGGTATTTCATCCCTACTTCCACTTCCTTCACGCTCTGGGCCACAGCTTGTGGGAATGACATGCACCTCTAGGTGCCATGTAGCTCCTGCCAGATGGCTCTGCGCCAAGGCTTCTCGTTTCAGGGAGCCTCCTTAGTAAGATTTCCTCCTCTTGCCTTTTCTTATTCTTTTTTAAATCGGAGTATAAGTTCCTGGGCTTCCCTTGTAGCTCAGCTGGTAAAGAATCCGCCTGCAATGTGGGAGACCTGGGTTTCATCCCTGGATTGGGAAGATCCCTTGGAGAAGGGAACAGCTACCCACTCCAGTATTCTGGCCTGGAGAAGTCCATGGACTGTATAGTCCATGGGGCCACAAAGACTCAGACATGACTGAGTGACTTTCACTTTCACTACAATGTTGTGTTACTTTCTGCTGTATAGCAACATGAACCAGTTATATATATATGTGTGTGTCTCTTCCCTGCCACCCACCCACCCCTCCATCCCGCCCCTCTAGGTCATTGCAGAGCGCTGAGCTGAGCTCCCTGTGTTACACAGGAGCTTCCCACTAGCTGTCTGTCTTACACACGGGGGTGCGTATGCCGGTGCTGCTCTACCAGCTCACCCCAGCCTCCCCTTCCCTTGCTGTGTCCACACGCCCCTTCTCTCATCTTTTCACATGGAGGCATGGTGGTGGCTCCTCACTTCTCATTCTTGCTGGTTACTGTGTTCCTCACCTGCCTACTGATTCCTCTTGTTTTGTTCCTGCCTGTGTAGATTATCCCTTCTTTAAAGTTTGAGAGGGATTCTGTTTCCTATCAGGACCCTGAAAAACATAGTTTGGAAGTCATTTAAAGGCAGGCACTGTGTATAATCAATGTTTTGAAACTAACTTTTTCTTTCAGAGCTTAATAAAGTGCTAGACACTGAAGATGCAGATAGTTTCTTCCATTTTCAACTTTCTGCCATATCCAACCTATCAGGAAATCCAGTTGGTTCTATTCTAAAATGTAATTTAAACCCATTATGTTTTTTCCTTCTCATTTCTAATGCTATACTCTAGTCCAAGGGTTGTTAACTTCTCTGGATTCTGCAATTGACAATAGCCACCACCTAGTCCCTTTGCTTTCTTTCTTGGACCAGATTGTCTGCTTGCTACATCAAAACCAGAGTGATCCTTGAAAAATTCAAA
Organism: Giraffa tippelskirchi; assembly: GCF_054371585.1. Lineage (NCBI taxonomy): Eukaryota > Metazoa > Chordata > Mammalia > Artiodactyla > Giraffidae > Giraffa > Giraffa tippelskirchi. Next base: position 44,109,047 of record NC_137284.1, on the reverse strand, counting down.
GCCAGATCATGTCCCTTTCTGTTCAAAAGTCTCTGACGGCTTCCCATTGTCTTAAAACAAAACCCACAGTTGTTGTCTTGGAAAACAAAGCTCTACACCGTCTGGCCCTTGCTCACCTCCTAAAGTCCACCTGTCTCTGCTCTCTTTGGTCACCAGCCCCTTGTCACTCTGTCTTCCCTGAACGTGACAAACGTGCTTCCCTTGAGGCAGCCTCTGCACATGGTCTTTCTCCCGCCTAGACCCTCGCCTGGTTGACTCTTTCTGGTCACTCAGATTTTAGCCCCGACTTTCTCAAGGGTCTTCCTCCGGCCTCTCTAATAGAGTGCCTCGGTCTCCCCCAGCTTATTGTTGCACATCATGTCATTTTATTTTTCCATGTAACTCATCTGCATCTGAAGTTACTGTTTTTATTTACTCACCTCCTGGCTTAGAGTCTGACTCTAACAAGAATTGATGATCTCATACCTTGCCTGTCTTACTTATCACTGTCCTCTCAGCGTGCAAAAGTACCCAGCCCATGGCATGCGCTCAATTTATCTGCACACACACACACATACACAAACACCCAGAAAGGGAAGATTATTGATCAGCATCCTTTTAAATGCTTTCCTTGGATTATTCAATTTAATCCTCAAACAATCTCATTCATCAGGAACTATTATCACCCTTGTTTCACAAATGAAGAAGCTGAAACAGAGTTCAGTTAGATAACTCGCCAAAAGATATACTCAATTAGGATGTAGTGGAGACAGAATTTGAAGTCTGGCCATCTGGCTCTTAGACCATGTTCTTAACCATTAAACTATACAGCATCTTAACATTTGTTCAATAAATTAATGAACAGTTCCCATCAACTTCCTCTGTTTATCACTCAGACTTTAGAAAGAAAGAAACTATCTAATTTTTAAATGTGAGAGCGTGCCCAACCCCATGTAGAAGGGTTTTCTACCCCTGATAAAGGTTGTGCTTAGCCCCAGGCAGACAAAGAAGCACAAATCTTTCTTGAATACCAAAACTTTGGGGAAAGTTCCCAAGGAGCCTCAAAAGTGATGAGCCTCTGGACTGCCAAAAGTGTGATCTGTTATACAGAGTGAAGTAAGTCAGAAAGAGAAAAACAAACAGTATATTAACACATATATATGGAGTCTATAAAGATGGTACTGATGAACTTATTTGCAGGGCAGCAATGGAGAAGCAGACATAGAGAACAGACTTGTGGACACAGTGGGGAAAGGAGAGGGTGGGACAAATCGAGAGAGTAGCATTGAAATATATCCATTACCATATGTTAAATAGACAGCTAGTGGGGAGCTGCTGTATAACACAGGGAGCTCCTCCTGGTGCTCTGTGACAACCTAGAGGGGTGGGATGGGCTGGGAAATGGGAGGGAGGTTCAAAAGGGACGGAACATACATACCCTGATGACTGATTCATGTTGATACATGGCAGAAACCAACAAAATATTGTAAAGCAATTATCATCCAATTAAAAATAAATTTATACTTTAAAAAAGTGTGCTCTTTAACGTCACTGCAAAGAATATTTTTTTCAGTTTCCGAAATTAATTAATACCGAAAACACTGAATAAGCACATCTATTACATTTCATGCAAAGATGGGCTCGATAAAGGACAGAAATGGTATGGTTCTAACAGAAGCAGAAGATATTAAGAAGAGGTGGCAAGAATACACAGAAGAACTGTACAAAAATGATCTTCACGACCCAGATAATCACAATGGTGTGATTACTCACCTAGAGCCAGACATCCTGGCATGTGAAGTCAAGTGGGCCTTAGAAAGCATCACTACGAACAAAGCTAGTGGAGGTGATGGAATTCCAGTTGAGCTATTTCAAATCCTGAAAGATGATGCTGTGAAAGTGCTGCACTTGATATGCCAGCAAATCTGGAAAACTCAGCAGTGGCCACAGGACTGGAAAGGGTCGATTTTCATTCCAATCCCAAAGAAAGGCAATGCCAAAGAATGCTCAAACTACTGCACAATTGCACTCATCTCACACGCTAGTAAAGTAATGCTCAAAATTCTCCAAGCCAGGCTTCAGCAATACTTGAACCGTGAACTTCCAGATGTTCAAGCTGGTTTTAGAAAAGGCAGAGGAATCAGAGATCAAATTGCCAACATCTGCTGGATCATCAAAAAAGTGAGAGAGTTCCAGAAAATCATCTATTTCTGCTTTACTGACTATGCCAAAGCCTTTGACTGTGTGGACCACAATAAACTGTGGAAAATTCTGAAAGAGATGGGAATACCAGACCACCTGACCTGTCTCTTGAGAAACTTGTATGCAGGTCAGGAAGCAACAGTTAGAACTGAACATGGAGAAAGAGACTGGTTCCAAATAGGAAAAGGAGTAGGTCAAGGCTGTATATTGTCACCGTGCTGATTTAACTTATATGCAGAGTACATTGTGAGAAACGCTGGGCTGGAAGAAACACAAGCTGGAATCAAGATTGCCGGGAGAAATATCAATAACCTCAGATATGCAGATGACACCACCCTTATGGCAGAAAGTGAAGAAGAACTAAAGAGCCTCTTGATGAAAATGAAAGAGGAGAGTGAAAAAGTTGGCTTAAAGCTCAACATTCAGAAAACCAAGATCATGGCATCTGGTCCCATCACTTCATGGGAAATAGATGGGGAAACAATGGAAACAGTGGCTGACTTTATTTTTTGGGGCTCCAGAATCACTGCAGATGGTGATTGCAGCCATGAAATTAAAAGACGCTTGTTCCTTGGAAGGAAGGTTATGACCAACCTAGATAGCATATTTAAAAGCCGAGACATTACTTCGCCAACAAAGGTCCATCTAGTCAAAGCTGTGGTTTTTCCAGTAGTCATGTATGGACGTGAGAGTTGAACTGTGAAGAAAGCTGAGTGCCGAAGACTTGATGATTTTGAACCGTGGTGTTGGAGAAGACTCTTGAGAGTCCCTTGGACTGCAAGGAGATCCAATCAGTCCATCCTAAAGGAGATCAGTCCTGGGTGTTCATTGGAAGGACTGATGTTGAAGCTGAAACTCCAATACATTGGCCACCTCATGCGAAATGTTGATTCATTGGAAAAGACCCTAATGCTGGGAAGGATTGGAGGCAGGAGGAGAAGGGGACAACAGAGGATGAGATGGCTGGATGGCATCACCGACTTGATGGACATGGGTTTGGGTAGACTCCGGGAGTTGGTGATGGCCAGGGAGGCCTGGTGTGCTGCGATTCATTGGGTGGCAAAGAGTCAGACACGACTGAGTGACTGAACTGAACTGAACTGATTGTACTCAATGCTTGGGATTCAGAGATGAACAAGACAAGATCCCCGTTCTCTATGAGTTTATAGGCTAGTGAAATACCAACTCTAATTTGGAATGCACATTCTACTTGTTTAACTACTTTTTCTTGAATCAATTAAAAATGGGTCAATAGACCAGATATTATCTGAACTGACTTTGTGCCTGATTTGAAGATGCAACCTTGTCAGAAGGTCGAAATCTGTCTCGGGTTCAAACTCACTTTCCAAAGAGCTGTGGGTGCAATCTCCTTTCTGTCTGTGGCAGTGTCGCTTTCACAGGTCTCTGGGTGGCCGTGTCAAGGTTACTGTCCATTTGGAAGTACTTGCCAGCTTTTCAAAACCACCTTTTCTTTTCTGAGGCTTAGTCCATTTTTGACAAGTAGTACCCCAGCTTCCCTTGGCCTTGGCCCTGCTTCATTCTGTACTCCAAGGCCAAATTTGCCTGTTACACCAGGTGTTTCTTGACTTCCTACTTTTGCATTCCAGTCCCCTATAATGAAAAGGACATCTTTTTTGGGTGTTAGTTCTAAAAGGTCTTGTAGGTCTTCATAGAACCATTCAAGTTCAGCTTCTTCAGCATTACTGGTCAGGGCGTAGACTTGGATTACTGTGATATTGAATGGTTTGCCTTGGAAACGAACAGAGATCATTCTGTCATTTTTGAGATTGCATCCAAGTACTGCATTTTGGACTCTTTTGTTGACCATGATGGCTACTCCATTTCTTCTAAGGGATTCCTGTCCACAGTAGTAGATATAATGGTCATCTGAGTTATATTCACCCATTCCAGTCCATCTTAGTTCGCTGATTCCTAGAATGTCGACGTTCACTCTTGCCATCTCCTGTTTGACCACTTCCAGTTTCTTTTATTCATGAACCTAACATTCCAGGTTCCTATGCAATATTGCTCTTTACAGCATCTGACTTTGCTTCTATCACCAGTCACGTCCACAGTTGGGTATTGTTTTTGCTTTGGCTCCATCCCTTCATTCTTTCTGAAGTTATTTCTCCACTGATCTCCAGTAGCATATTGGGCACTTACCAACCTGAGGAGTTCATCTTTCAGAGTCCTATCTTTTTGCCTTTTGATACTGTTCATGGGGTTCTCAAGGCAAGAATACTGAAGTGGTTTGCCATTCCCTTCTCCAGTGGACCACATTCTGTCAGACCTCTCCACCATGACCCATCCGTCTTGGGTGGCCCCACATGACATGGCTTTGTTTCATTGAGATAGACAAGGCTGTGGTCCGTGTGATCAGATTGGTTAGTTTTCTGTGATTATAGTTTCAGTGTGTCTGCCCTCTGATGCCCTCTCACAACACCTACCATATTACTTGGGTTTCTCTTACCTTGGGTGTTGGGTATCTCTTCACGGCTGCTCCAGCAAAGTGCAGCCGCTGCTCGTTACCTTGGACAAGGGATATGTACTCATGACGGCCCTTCCTGACCTTGAATGCGGAGTAACTCCTCTTGGCCCTCCTGTGCCCACGCAGCCGCCACTCCTCGGACCTGGGGTAACTCCTGTCGTCCGCCCCCGGCCTCTGCTGTGGGATAGCTCCTCTCGGCCACGCTTCTGCACAGTCCGTCGCAGCCGCCGCACTTCTGCGCTGTCCGTGGCAGCCACCGCACTGTTGGTGATTGCAGCCGTGAAATTAAAACACGCTTACTCCTTGGAAGGAAGGTTATGACCAACCTAGATTACATATTTAAAAGCAGAGACATTACTTCGCCAACAAAGGTCCAGCTAGTCAAGGCTATGGTTTTTCCAGTAGTCATGTATGGATGTGAGAGTTGCACGGTGAAGGAAGCTGAGTACTGAAGAATTGATGCTTTCGAACTGTGGTGTTGGAGAAAACTTTTGAGACTCCCTTGGACTGCAAGGAGATCCAACCAGTCCATCCTAAAGGAGATCAGTCCTGGGTATTCACTGGAAGGACTGATGTTGAAGCTGAAACTCCAATACTTTGGCCACCTCATGCGAAGAGTTGACTCATTGGAAAAGACACTAATGCTAGGAAGGATTGGAGGCAGGAAGAGAAGGGGATGACAGAGGATGAGATGGCTGGATGGCATCACCAACTCGATGGACATGGGTTTGGGTAAATTCCCAGAGTTGGTGATGGACAGGGAGGCCTGGCGTGCTGCAATTCGTGGGGTCGCAGAGTCGGACACGACTGAGCGACTGAACTGAACTGAACTGACCCCAGCTTCCCCGGTGGCGCTTGTGGTAAAGAATGTATCTGCTAATGCAGGAAACTTAAGATACCTGGGTTCGATCCCTGGGTCAGAAAGATCCCCTAGAGAAGGACATGGCAACCCACTCCAGTATTCTTGCCTGGAAAATCTTATGGACAGAGGAGCCTGGCAGTCTATGGGGCCATAGAGTTGCAGAGTCGGACACAGCTGAAATGACTTAGCACAGCACACACACCAGCACAGGTATTTTCTCACTAGAGCCCACATCGTTCCCATGCTTATCGTCATCTTCACTGTCCCTTGCCACTATGCGAGATAACCTACATCAGTGCATGTCCCTCTCTGGGTGTTCAGTCCCTCCCAGCCATTGATTGTTTTTTATCGCTGACTTCCAGTGGCCCCACTGTTTGCCCATTTCACTCTATCACACAAGCGCCTGGAAACCAAACTTGGTCTAAGCCATGGCAGCCCCACCTAGGGGTCACCTTGCAGCCATCTGTAGCCATGAACTTAAAATGCAGCCACGCAACGCATTCTGTTTTTTATTACACTCCCTTGCACCATAAGCTTATGTTGAAGTATCTGATATCACCTTCCTGTTCTTTTTTTTTTTTTTTCTCCTTTTTTCTTCCCCGACTTGTTCTTTCCAGCCTTCTCCCTGGAAATTGAAATAGCTGTGTTTCAGGTTCCCTTCCTCCAGCTGTATTAGCTTTCAGGCCTTCATGCTGAGGCTCATTTGGTAATTTCCTGCCCATATTTCTGAGCTCTGCAGCCCCTTTATGTTACTTGCCTGTCCTTCGTGGTTTTGCTATGCTTTGTGTTTCAGCTTGATCTGCAGATTTAATTAGTGAGCTTCGCGTCCTTCCATTTTAAAGAACACATAAGATCATGGCAATTCTCTGCAGCAGCAGGTGGATAGTAGAAACAAGGAAGGAGGGAGGTGCACCAGAAACAGCTCTCTGCAAAATAAGGAGTGTGTGTGTGTGGGGGGGGGGGTGAGAGAAGATGTGGGTTAAATGACCAAACAGCTGGGAATGTGATCGTCTTGTAACAAATGCCTCCCCTGCCCCCCAATTTGCCAGGCTTTTCCACACAGATGGTGTGGCAGCACCTACTTGTGCAATTTCAGAAGCAAAAAGGCAAAGGGTGAGCAAGGTGAGACAGAGAGATCTTGGTTCAGAAAAGGGCCTTGGGGGGATGCCACTCTGAATGATTTTTGCAACACAGTCTCTAAGAATAAACCTCACATCTGTCTTAGGTCAGATTTCTGGGAAACAAACTGTATGAGAGGTAATTTGACTGGGGGCTCTCTCAGAAGCAATGCTTGTGAGGGAGTGAAGGAGGCGGGAATGGGCAGAGAGAGGAGCTGAACTGTCTTGCAGTCTCAACAAGGAGCTCAGCTGGTTTCTATGGGGGTTCTCTTGAGCTGGGACCCCTGCAGAGTAGCTGTGCTTCGAAGCTGGGAGTCTGGGCTTTATATCAACACATGGCCAGACCTTGTAGTTGGGCTGCCTCTAGACAGGGAGGACAGGTCTCCCAGGTGGTACTAGTGATAAAGAACACGCCTGCCAATGCAGGAGACGTAAGAGACATGGGTTCAATCCCTGGGTTGGGAAGATCTCCAGGAGGAGGACATGGTGATCAACTCCAGTATTGTCACCTGGAGAATTCCATGGGGAGAGGAATCTGGTAGGCTACAGTCCACAAGGTCATAAAGAGTCGGACACAGCTGAGTGATTTGTCATGCATGTATGCATAGAGAGGGAGGATTAACCTGGGTGAGGAAGGTGGTTCCTGACAAAGGACTTAGCTGAGAGTCATTATAGCAAACTTTCCCAGCAGCTGGGAGGAAGAGGGCTTCAATCCTGACAGGGTCTGAGTGGCACACCACATCATCCACTACAGTGTCCTATGAGACCACGTAAGCTCTCAGTGACATTTGGCATCATGAACATTCCCTGTTCAGCAAGAGGCTTTTGTCTTTGGCCTTCTGTGACCCAGGTATCTTTTGCCTTCTTGATTGTTCCTTCCCAGTCTCTACTCTGGTTCTTTCTCCTTTTTTCTCTTCCATTTTTCTTTTTGAATGTGGATTCACCATTAGTTTCATCCATAAGTAATTATTAATTGTTCATTTATTCCAGATTTCCCATAATATGGTATTTTAATCCCCTTTTCACCATTTATCTTCTTAGGGAAATCTTATCCACTCAGGTTTTTGCCTTTTTCTTCTCATCTAGTGATTTCCAGCTCTTTAGGTCAAGTGTTAGCCTGTTTTAGAACAACAATCCAATTTCTAACTCTTGACTGGAGGGTCTCAAACAGCGTGTGTCCAGAAATGGAATCATTATTTTCCTCTGATCCAAACAGATCACAATTAATGAAACATATAGCCAACCTCACAAGGATGATATAGTTTGGAGGTGTCCCAAGTCTTGATACTCAAAATATGACTCATGGACCAGCAGTTTGCTAGAAGTACAAAGTCTTAGTCTCCTCATAGATCTAATGAGTTGAGTCTTCATTTTAACAAGATCAATGATTTCTAAGAACATCAAAATTTGGGAGGCACAGATCTAGAACTTTCTTTCTCCTCAAACTCTATATCCAGTGAATAACCAATTCATTTTGTCTTTTAATTCATCAAGGATTGCACAAGAACCTTCTACGTGATACTTCAGTTCAGTTCAGTCGCTCAGGCGTGTCCGACTCTTTGCGACTCCATGCACTACAGCACGCCAGGCTTCCCTGTCCATCACCAACTCCCGGAGTTTGCACAAACTCATGCCCATTGAGTCAGTGATGCTATCCAACCATCTCATCCTCTATCAGTTGCCCCCTTCTCCTCCCGCCTTCAATCTTTCCCAGCATCAGGGTCTTTTCAAATGAGTCAGTACTTCATATCAGGTGGCCAAAGTAAATCTTAGCACCTAAAAAAAGGCTTAGCATATGGGTGTGCATGTGTTGTTTTTAGTAATTAAATATATCCATGAAGGGAATCAATGAACTTCTATAATCAGCAAAGTTTATACATACCATAATCTGTTTGACTGGAAAATTGGTCGTCTCATGGGTTTCCCAACCATAGCATCCAGATTTTCTGAGACAATCCTATTTTAGGAAGTTTTCCATTTTTCTTACATGGTCCTCTCTTTCATGGTCTCTAAGCTGCATCACTTAGTCATCCCTGATACAGGCTTTAAGAGTGCTGCATAGCTTCACTTAATGAGTGATGGATTATGTTGAGGGTCCCAGAACAGTTTCATCTGAGATTCCCCTGTGGTTCCCCAAGCCTGGCCGTTCACCTTAACATCTACACATCACGCCCTCCTTCCTTCTCTTTCTCTGCCGCCCCTGGTTTCCTACTGCCAGAGTGGAAGGAGAGAGAACCATTTCCTTTTGCTAGCTTTGGCTGAAGTGACAGAGTTGATCAATGAGTTGCTGTGCCTGTCCAGGAAAACCAGTTTGATTGCCCTCCTGTGGCTGGGCTGACTGCATTCTGCCTTTTATGAACTGAAGAGTGAAGGACTCTATGGAGCTTAGTCTTGCCTGTTTATGATGGATTCCAGCTGTATTTTTTTATGTCTGCTGTTGTTATATCATTGCCATTAGTATTAATTTCTGGTTAGTTTACTGGCTGTGGATTTATAATGACTTTACATCATAAACATAAAAAGAGGGAAAGCAATTGAATGAACTTTAGATAGTGAGGAGACCCAAGTGCAAAGGAGAAGATACTTGAGGCTGAGAAGATTCACGTAGCTTGACAAGTCTAGCTTGCAGGCAGTTGTGCTCCTGGGGAAACGGAGCCATGTTTGGATTGTAACATTTTTCCATACTTGTTGAAAATAAAATAAGATTTCACCGTAGCAGCAGAAAGGCTCATTGCTGGTGTATGAATCCTATTACAGTAATCCTAACACTCAGAGAAAAATAGAAAACAATATGGAGTGAGGGGCCCTCTTTGGCTGAGGATCTATTTGATTTTTAATACCAATAATGTGAAGTCGCTTCAGTCACATCCAGCTCTTTGTGAATCTATGGACTGTAGCCTCCTAGGCTCCTTTGTCCATGGGATTCTCCAGGCAAGAAAACCAGAGCGGGTTACCATGCCCTTTTCCAGGGGATCTTCCTGATCCAGGGATGGAACACACATCTCTTATGTCTCCAACATTCCTTGGAAGAAAAGCAATGACAAACCTACACAGCATGTTAAAAGGCAGAGACATTACTTTGCTAGCAAAGGTCTGTCTAGTCAAAGCTATTTTTTTTCCAGCAATCATGTATGGATGTGAGAGTTGGACCATAAAGAAGGTTGAGCACCAAAGAACTGGTGCTTTTAAACTGTAATGTTTGCTATGACCAGTGCGTTCCCTTGGCAAAACTCTATTAACCTTTGCCTTGCTTCATTCTGTACTCCAAGGCCAAATTTGCCTGTTACTCCAGGTATTTCTTGACTTCCTACTTTCGCATTCTAGTCACCTATAATGAAAAAGACATCTTTTTCTGGTGTTAGTCCTAAAAGGTCTTGTAAGCCTTCATAGAACCATTCAAGTTCAGCTTCTTCAGCATTACTGGTCAGGGCGTAGACTTGGATTACTGTGATATTGAATGGTTTGCCTTGGAAACGAACAGAGATCATTCTGTCATTTTTGAGATTGCATCCAAGTACTGCATTTCGGACTCTTTAGTTGACTATGATGGCTACTCCATTTCTTCTAAGAGATTCCTGCCCACAGTAGTAGATATAATGGTCACCTGAGTTAAATTCACCCATTCCAGTCCATCTTAGTTTGCTGATTCCTAGAATGTTGACGTTCACTCTTGCCATCCATCTCCTGTTTGACCACTTCCAATTTCCTTTACTCATGGAGCTAAGATTCCAGGTTCCTATGCAATATTGCTCTTACAGCATCGGACTTTACTTCTATCGTGAGTCACATCCACAGCTGGGTGTTGTTTTTGCTTTGGCTCCATCCCTTCATTCTCTCTGGAGTTATTTCTCCACTGATCTCCAGTAGCATATTGGGCACTTACCAACCTGGGGAGTTCATCTTTCAGTGTCCTATCTTTTGCCTTTTGATACTGTTCATGGGGTTCTCAAGGCAAGAATACTGAAGTGGTTTGCCATGCCCTTCTCCAGTGGACCACATTCTGTCAGACCTCTCCACCATGACCCTTCTGTCTTGGGTGGCCCCAAAGGGCATGGCTTAGTTTCATTGAGTCAGACAAGGCTGTGGTCTGTGTGATCAGATTGGCTAGTTCTCTGTGATTGTGGTTTCAGTCTGTCTGCTCTCTGATGCCCTCCCTCTGCGCCTACCATCTTAGTGGTATTTCTCTTACCTTGGACATGGTGTATCTCTTCATGGCTGCTCCAGGAGAGTGCAGCTGCTGCTCCTTACCTTGGACGTGGGGTAGCTCCTCTCGGCCCCAGCACTGCGCAGCCGCTGCTCCCAGCACAGAATGAAGCAGGGCAAAGGCTAATTGAGTTTTGCCAAGAAAATGCACTGGTCATAGCAAACACCCTCTTCCAACAACACAGCAGAAGACTTTATACATGGACATTACCAGATGGCCAACACCAAAATCAGATTGATTACATTCTTTGCAGCCAAAGATGGAGAAGCTCTATACAGTCAGCAAAAACAAGACCGAGAGCTGACTGTAGCTCAGATCATGAACTCCTTATTGCCAATTTCAAGCTTAAATTGAAGAGAGTGGGGAAAACTACTAGACCATTCAGGTATGAACTAAATCAAATCCCTTATGATTATACAGTGGAAGTGAGAAATAGATTTAAGGGTCTAGATCTGATAGACAGAGTGCCCGATGAACTATGGATGGAGGTTCGTGACATTGTACAGGAGACAGGAATCAAGACCATCCCCAAGAAAAAGAAACACAAAAAAGCAAACTGGCTGTCTGAGGAGGCTTTACAAATAGCTGGGAAAAGAAGTGAAAAGCAAAGGAGAAAAGGAAAGATAAACCCATTTGAATGCAGAGTTCCAAAGAATAGCAAGGAGAGATAAAAATGGCTTCCTCAGTAATCAGTGCAAAGAAATAGAGGAAAATAATAGAATGGGAAAGACTAGAGACCTCTTCAGGAAAATTAGAGCTATCAAGGGAACATTTCATGCAAAGATGTGCTCGATAAACGATGGAAAGATGTCCTTTCTTAGAAGCAGAAGATGTTAAGAAGAGGTGGCAAGAATACACAGAAGAATGATACAAAAAAGATCTTCATGACCCAGATAAACACAATGGTGTGATCACTCACCTAGAACCAGACATCCTGGAATGTGAAATCAAGTGCGCCTTAGGAAGCATCACTACGAACAAAGCTAGTGGAGGTGATGGAACTCCAGTTGAGCTATTTCAAATCCTCAAAGATGTTGCTGTGAAAGTGATGCACTCAATATGCCAGCAAAATTGGAAAACTCAGCAGTGGCCACAGGACTAGAAAAGGTCAGTTTTCATTCCAATCCCTAAGAAAGGCAATGTCAAATAATGCTAAAACTATCACACAATTGCACTCATCTCACACGCTAGTAAAATAATGCTCAAAATTCTCCAAACAAGGCATTAGCAATACGTGAACCGAAAACTTTCAGATGTTCAAGCTGGTTTTAGAAAAGGCAGAGGAACCAGAGATCAAACTGGATCATAAAAAAAGCAAGAGAGTTCCAGAAAAACATCTATTTCTGCTTTATTGACTATACTAAAGCCTTTGACTGTGTGGATCACAATAAACTGTGGAAAATTCTGAAAGAGATGGGAATACCAGACCACCTAATCTACCTCTTGAGAAACCTGTATGCAGGTCAGGAAGCAGCAGTTAGAACTGGACATGGAACAACAGACTGGTTCCAAATAGGAAAAGGAGTACATCAAGGCTGTATATTGTCACCCTGCTTATTTAACTTGTATGCAGAGTACATCATGAGAACTGCTGGACTGGATGAAGCTCAAGCTGGAATCGAGATTGCCGGGAGAAATACCAATAACCTAAGATATGCGGATGACACCACCCTTATGGCAGAAAATGAAGAAGAACTAAAGAGCCTCTTGATGAAGGTGAAAGAGGAGAGTGAAAAAGTTGGCTTAAAGCTCAACATTCAGAAAACTAAGATCATGGCATCCGGAACCATCACTTCATGGGAAATAGATGGGGAAACAGTGGAAACAGTGACTGACTTGATTTTTTGGGGGGCTCCAGAATCACTGCCAATGGTGACTGCAGCCATGAAATTAAAAGATGCTTACTCCTTGGAACGAAAGTTATGACCAACCTAGACAGCACATTAAAAAGCAGAGACATTACTTTGTCAACAAAGGTCTGTCTAGTCAAGGCTATTGTTTTTCCAGTGATCATGTATGGATGTGAGAGTTGGACGGTGAAGAAAGCTGAGTGCCGAAGAATTGGTGCTTTTGAACTGTGGTGTTGGAAAAGACTCTTGAGAGTACCTTGGACTGCAAGGAGATCCAACGAGTCCATCCTTAAGGAGATCAGTCCTGAGAGTTCATTGGAAGGTCTGATGTTGAAGCTGAAACTCCAATACTCTGGCCACCTGATGCAAAGATTTGACTCATTTGAAAAGACCCTGATGCTGGGAAAGATTGAGGGAAGGAGGAGGAGAAGCAGACGACAGAGGATGAGATGGTTGGATGGCATCACTGACTCAATGGACATGAGTTTGAGTAAACTCTGGGAGTTGGTGATGGATAGGGAGGCCTGACATGCTGTAGTGCATGGGGTCACAACGAGTTGGACATGACTGACCGGCCAAACTGAGCTGAACTGAGCTGTAATGTTGGAGAAGACTCTTGAGAATCCCTTGGACTGCAAAGATATCAAACCACTCCATCTTAAAGGAAATCAATCCTGAATATTCATTGGAAGGACCAATGCTGAAGCTGAAACTCCAATACTTTGGCCACCTGATGCAAAGAGCTGACTCAATAGAGAAGACCCTGATGCTAAGAAAGATTGAAGGCAGGAGGAGAAGCAGACGACAGAGGACGAGATTGTTGGATGGCATCACTGACTCAATGGACATGAGTTTGAGCAAGTTTTGGGAGATGGTGAAGGACAGGGAGGCCTGGAATCCTGCAGTCCATGAGGTTGCAAAGAGTCTGACATGAGTGAGAGACTGAACAAGATCGGCAGGCAGGTTCTTTACCACTCGTGGCACCTCGGAAGCCCTTAATACCAGTGAATAACAGGTTAAAAGAGTCCTTTCAAAATAATTTCCACAAGGACCTACAATTCCAGCTTAGGATAGTGGCCACAATCTTACAACTCCACAGTCTATGATTTTCATAGCAATGCATGAGTTCCAGATTCTTCCATGCTTGACAGACACTATAATTTTCTTGGCTCATATGTTTTGCCTAAAAGTGAATGCATTTGTCAAAGCAAGAAGATACTTGTGATAGGTGCCATGAAAATAATTATATAGATAATCCCCCTTTGATAGGTGAGCCATTTTCAAAAAAATTAAAATTTAAAATATATCCAGACTTCTACTTGATTAACATATTTTATTGAAATACCTTAAAATTCTTTTCTGGAAAATTGAAATAGACAAATAAGCCTTAGTGAAGAAGAAGATATTTTTTGTACCTCTATATTTATTTTCTCCTGATGAGATGGCTCTGTTGTTAACACCTTTGTGTATAGGAAAGGTACTTCTTATCATAAGAAGAAGTAAAAAGTGGATTAAGATCCTTCAGAGCCTTAACACAGAGCTTTCAATTGCCTGCAACTCCTGCTACTTCTTTAAGCCTCATATCTGTCTCTTCTTCCAAACGCTTTAATGATTGGTTCCATCATTTTTGCCACTCCTAGGCAGAGCTGATCACTCTCTTTGTTATACTGTTGTCTATTTTTGATTCTTTTTTGTGGTGCTTTTTCACACCGTTGAACAATAATTCAGTTCTGTATCTATGAGATTTCAAACTCCATATTGTGGTATCCTCACCACCACCACCATCATCCATCATCATCATTTCACCTTCATTATCACCTTACCATAGGTAACATTTTTGAGTGTTAGGAACTAGCCATTATGCTAATCAACTATATGAATCAGCATATTTAATTCTCCCAATGATTCTGTGAGATAGGTACTTTAAAAATCCTCATCTTAGGGTAAGGGAACTGAGACTCAGGGGGTTTTATTCAGTGTTATTCACTTTTATGACCTCCTTGCTTAACACTCTTGGCACAGAGCAGGCACTTGATCCTTATAGAATAAGTGTCTTTCTAGATAATCTCTATCAGTTTATTGTTTAGTTATAAAATGATCTTTAAGGTTGAATATAAGTACCATGATTTAGAAATGTTCCCTCCTGTTTGTTCAATTCAAATTTAACACTTAATTCAACAAACACTTTTCATTTCCATACTGGTTGGTTTTGCTTCTTGTTGTCAGAGATGGTCTGAAAGTTTCCAAGGAGATGCATGTGTGAAGTGGTAGTGACATTAGGGGTACTATCAAGGTCAACTGTTTCAAGGCATTGGACTCTAATGCATGTATACTGTCCCCCAATTTACCCCAATCATTTTCATATTCACATCTGCTCATTGATTGTTTGATTTATTCATTCAGAAAACCATTAACACTAGACCCTAAGATACAAAAGTAAATATAAAGAAAGAAGAGCAGCTCTCAGAATGCTTATGGTTTAATGGTGATAGGTTGATAAGGAGAGGATAGAAGTAAACAGATACCATCAGACACATCAAAAAAGAAGCACAAAGAAGATACCTATTATTATCTTATGAGAGTTCAGAGAACACTTCCTTCTAGATTAAGACCTGAAAAGTAAGCGGAAAAGAAGCAAAGAGAGTGTAGGGAGAGTATTCCAGAAATAAGCATGTACAAAGATCTCAAGGAGGAACATATTTGGGAATATACAGACCATTCAGTATGACTTGCATACACGGTGTGATTACAGATGAGGATACAGACAGAAATAGAGGCCAAATCAGAAGCCTCTTAAATGTCACGCATTTGAGTTTCAACAACCTAAAAGCAAAGAAGATACATCAAAATGTTGTAAGGAGAGAGCAAAAGCAAGGTGTTTTATCACATGGTTTCCTAATTTTCACTTTATTTTTTATTTATTTATGGTTTTACATATACTTGCATCTATTCTTTTAAAATTATTTTTGCATGTAGGTTATTACAAAATATCGAGCAGAGTGGTGTGTACTATACATTAGGTCTTTGTGGGTTATCTATTTTAAATATAGCAGTGCATACATGTCAATCCCAAACTATCAATCTATTCCTCTGCACCACCCTTCTTCACTGATAATCATAAGTTAAGTCTGTGAGTCTGTTTCTGTTTTGTAAATAGGTTCATTTGTATCTTTTTTTTAGATTCCACACATAAGTGATAGCATATAATATTTGTTTTACTCTGTCTGACTTTACTTAATATGATAATCTCCAGGTCCATCCACATTTCTGCAAATGACATTATTTCATTCTTTTTTAATGGCTGAATAAGAGTCCATTGGATATATGCACCAAATCTTCTTTATCAAATCAATTCACTTGTTGATGGACATTTAGGTTGCTTCCATCTCTTGACTGTTATAAACAGTGCTGCAATGAACACTGGGGTGCACATATCGTTTTGAACCACGTTTATCTCTGGATATATGCCCAGATATAGTATTGCTGGATCATATGGTTGTGACCCCATGGACTGCAGCAGGCCAGATTTCCCTGTCCTTCACTATTTCTTGGAGTTTGCTCAAACTCATCCATTGAGTCGGTGATGCCATCCAACCATCTCATCCTCTGTCATCCACTTTTTCTTTTGCCTTCAATCTTTCCCAGCCTCGGGGCCTTTTCCAATGAGTTGGCTCTTCACATCAAGTGGACAAAGTACTGAAGCTTCAGCTTCAGCCCTTCAAATGACTATTCAGGGTTGATTTCCTTTAGGATTGATTAGTTTGATCCCCTTGCTGTCCAAGGGACTCCCAAGACTCTTCTCCAGCACCACAATTCAAAAGCATCAATTCTTCAGCACTCACCATTTATGGTCCAACTCTCACATTCATACTTGACTACTGGCAAAACAATTGCCTTGACTATACAGACCTTTGTTGCAAAGTGATGTCTCTACTTTGTAATATGCTGTCTAGGTTTGTCATAGCGTTCTTTCCAAGGAGCAAGCATCTTTTAATTTCATGGCTACAGTTACTGTCTACAGTGATTTTAGAGCCCAACAAAATAAAGTCTGCCACTGTTTCCACTTTTTCCCCTTCTATTTGCAATGAAGTGATGGGACTTGTTGCCTTAATCTTTGTTTTTTGAATGTTGAGCTTTAAGCCAGCTTTTTCACTCTCCTCTTTCACACTCAACAAGAGGCTTTTAAGCTCCTCTTCATTTTCTGCCATTGGAGTGGTATCACCTACATACGTGAGGTTGTTGATATTTCTCCTGGCAATCTTGACTCCAGCTTGTGTTTCATCCAGCCATTTCACATGATGTACACTACATATAAGTTAAATAAGCAGGGTGACAATATACATTCTCGACATAATCCTAACCCAAATTTTGAACCAGTCAGTTGTTCCATGTCTAGTTCTGTTACTTCTTGACCTGCATATAGGTTTCTCAGGAGACAGGTAAGATGGTCTTGAATTCCCATCTCTTTAAGATCTTTCCACAGTTTGTTGTGATCGCACAGCCAAAGGCTTTAGCATAGTCAATGAAGCAGAAGTAGATGCATTTTAGGAATTCCTTTACTTTTTTTATGATCCAATGGATGGTAGCAATTTGATTTCTGCCTTTTTAAAATTCGGCTTGCACATCTGGAAGTTCTTGGTTCACTTACTGTTGAAGCCTAGTTTGAAGGATTTTGAGCATTACCTTGCTAGAATGTGAAATAAGTACAATTGTATGGTAGTATGAATATTCTTTGGCATTGACCTTCTTTGGAATTAGAATGAAAACTGACCTTTTCCAGTCCTGTGGCCAGTGCCGAGTTTTCCAATTTTGCTGGTATATTGAGTGAAGCACTTTAACAGTATCATTTTTTAGGACTTTAAATATCTCAGCTGGAATTCCATCAATTACACTAGGTTTTTTCATAGTAATGCTAACTAAGGCCCACTTTACTTCACACTACAGGTTATCTGGCTCTAGGTGAGTGACCACACCATCATGGTTTTCTGCATCATTACGACCAGCATTGTATAGTTCTTCTGTGTAGTCTTGCCACCTCTTCTTAATATCTTCTGCTTTTGTTAAGTCCATACCATTTCTGTCCTATATTGAGCCTATCTTTGCATGAAATGCTCCATGGATATCTCTGATTTTCTTGAAGAGATCTCTAGTCTTTCCCATTCTATTGGTTTCCTCTATTTCTTCACACTAATCACTGAGGGAGGCTTTCTTTTCTCTCTTTGCTATTCTCTGGAACTCTGCATTCAGTTGGGTATATCTTTCCCTTTCTCCCTTGCCTTTCACTTCTCTTCTTTTCCTCAGCTATCAGTTAGGCCTCCTCAGCCAACCAGTTTGCCTTCTTGCATTTCTTTTTCTTGGGGATAGTGTTGGCCACTGCCTCCTCTAGAATGTTACAAACCTCCATACATTGTTCTTCAAGCAGTCTGTTTACAAACCTAATTCCTTGAATCTAATCTCTTGGATCATATGACAGCTCTATTTTCAATTTTAAATTTAATCCCATACTATTCTTCAGTGGCTGTACTGATTTAGATTCCCACCAAGAGTGTAGGAGGATTTCATTTCTTCCACACCCTCTCCAACATTTATTGTTTATAGGTTTGTTGATGATGGCTATTCTGACAGGTGTAAGGTGATATCTCATTTTACTCACTGTAGTTTTGATTTGCATTTCTCTAATAATTAATGATGTTGAGCATTTTTGCATGTACCTTTGGCCATCCATATATTTTCTCTGGAGAAATGTCCACTTTGGTCTTCTGCCCATTTTTTGATTGAGGTTTTTGTTTGTTTGTTTGTTTTTTGTTTTTTTAATGTTTCAAGCCACATGAGCTGTTTGTAAATTTTGGACTAATTTAAATTTAGAATATGCGGACTACAAGCAATAGACACATTTTTCATTCCATAAGTACTTATACAGTACTTAGTATGTGTCAAAACACAGTAATATTCATTACTTGGATGAACTGGAGAAGTAGAATGGTGGAGGCAGGATCACCAGAGAAAGAGGTTGTTGGAATAAATACTGAGGAGTTAGAAACAAAAGCAGTGAGATTTATTTATAGTCAGTCCATTCCACTAATATTTCCCCTCTAATTACCACCTACAGAAAAATCATTGAGTAAGAGCTTATCATTCAGTACACCTAGACTTACCATTAGCTTAGGCTTTTTCCACCATGTTTGTTTATTTAAGGGACATTCACTAACTAGCTTGGCAAATGATTGGATAACTAGCCAGATAAGCGAGAAGGATAAGTGCTTTGGAAACAGATAAATATGGGTTCAAATTACAGCTCTGCTTCTTCTTTTTTTTTTTTTTCTAGCCCTCAGTTATTTTATTATAAGGAGACAGGTTGATAACAGCAAACAGCATTACAATCTGACACAACTCTTCTACTACTAATTAAAATACAAAATTCAGAGTTAATTTTACTTGAAAAGCTACTAGTTGAGGCTAAAATTCCTTCTACCCTGTTCAGATTTCCATACTACACCAAATGCAGGTCACTTTGACCAGATAAACTGGGCCTCTTTCCATAAAATTCTGAATAATTTAATTGACTAAGCCTTTCAAAAAACCTGGTTAACAAAAGAGGATGAGAAAATACAATAAAATATAAAAGGAACATCTGCATTCAAACAAAGCTTCAAAACTTTTAAATAACAATATGTCTTCCAAGTTTCCATGACCACATTGTACCAGAGGCCTCAGTGAGTCTTTGTCTACAACCAATTAAATTTCTCCAAAGGGGAAATTTATCATTATTGAGTGATGTTAGGACCTGTCTCATGTAGGTTTTTAAGATATGAAACCTATTCTTTTTTATTTCACTCTGGAAATCTCACCTTGACATGGCTTCCATTTCTGTTTTCATTGTAAATCACTGCTCTTGTAGGCTAGTGCCATTAAAAAAGGTCAAGACTACAATACGAGAGCCAAGAATGAATTATAACTCAGACATTTAGAGTTATGGTTCTTTGAAGAACAAACTCGTTGGTCAAAATTTTTGCCTCAGAGAACACTAAAAGAGTGTATCTGAATGCTACCTTTTCTGTGTTTGGTAGATTGCCATAACAGGAATTATTTAATCACCTTGATGCCACTGTCTTAAAGGTAGTGTGCTAAGTACTTTACGTAAGTGAACTCATTCAATCTTCACCATAAACACATGAGGCAATTATTACATGTTCATTTTATAGATGAGAAAGCTGAGGCTCAGAGGTGTGGAAGGATGTGTTCCCAAAACCACTGAGAGAGCTGAACCCCACATAAGCTGATCAAGCTCTAAAGTCCTATTTCTTCCAGGACACACTGTGGCCTTTCCCTTGTAAGAAATATACCAGGCACAGAAAGGAAACTGTGGCAAAGGAAGGTAATATTCCTCCCTGCCCTTAGGAAATGCATAATATAGTATAATACACAAATAGCAATACATTTATAGTTGTTGCTGTGTGTCACCTGACACAGGCTGATCCTGTTGACCAGGATACCAGTCTAACTTTTCCTTATCCTGATTTATTCCTACAAACTTAACACTAAGACCTTGCCATCTGTCCAGTGTTTTTTTTTTTAACAAGACAAAGGAGGTGTGAGGTATTCCCACAAGTGCATTGTGTACTGCCTGTCTCAACTGAGGAGTAAAATCAGTGCCACTGGAGCAACTGAGGCAATACCATGGCTCTGAAAGAGTTAACTGTTCAGACCACCAGGCTTCTGTACAGTGAACCAGAAGGACTAGGCTGGGCCATGACTCTCCTGAAAGTGAATAGTCTCTGGGCAGTTCAGTTCTTGCAGTGTCTCCTGTGGGAGATTTGGCCAGCCTGCCTTGGTTGACCAAGCCATATAATTAGCCAGGAATGTTCAGAAGTAAATATTGTTGAAGGAGAAATAAGACAGTTACCCATCAGAAATGGCCAAAACTGCTCCTGGAATGACTAAGTAGACCAAAAAATGCTGGGCTAGTAACTCTAGATGAGAATTTAAAGTAAGAAAGAGTTAAATTTCTCTCTGTAGGGTTGGTCCATTTTTAGGTAAATGTTGCCTCTTCCAACCTCTGCTTTACATTACAAAAGGCTTTTCTCTAATTCTTTCTGGCTGTTCTCCCCACCCTTGATTCACTCAGCACCCTGAGGAGGACAAGAGCCTAACTGATTAGTAGATTTGTGAAGAATAACGCTCAGGTCAACTCCTGTTGGCAACAGGTGCCCAGGGAAGAGGGCTTCTTCAGTGCCCCTCAGTTCTGCAAACCTCACCCGCCTGGGCCTCGGACTTGGAGGCGGTGGTGTAGAGAGGAGTAAGTCTGATCTAGTCGGAATTTGTAGTTAGTCTAAACTCTCATGCTAGCTGATATCTTCTACCTTAGCCATAATGAATCATTAGGGATATTTGACCGCCTTCTTTCACTCATTTCTCAGTTTGCTCAGGAGGTAAGGAAGAAGGTCATTAATTATCCTGGCTTGCATGGAAGCCCCATCCTCATATGAAAGTAACAATGTAATAAATCAGATTATGAAATTGATTGGAAGAGGGAAAATGGAGGAGGACAGAGCACATGTGGTCTTTATTTCCACTCAAGATAGACTTTCTAGATGGGGCTGAGCCTGCCACAAGTGGGTTTATCTCAGATGTGTGGAAAAGTTCCTGACTGCGTTGGGTGCCTGACCAGAGGAAGGGATTACCAAAGAGCCCTGTAGGACTGTTTCCCCGCAGACACCCTTAAGGGCTTATATATGTCCAGGGAGAATTAAGAACAGGTAATCATGATAATCATCAATAAAATGGCTGAGCTGACAAGCCCCTCGGAAAGCCTGTGGTACTTCCGGTGACAAACATGGCAGCCGTGCTGACTCCTTCAGGCCCACAGGGCACTGGTTACTTGTAATGACTCTAGTAGCTGTGGTGAAGAAGTGACTTAGAACTTTAGTGTTACTGAATTGCACATTCATTTTAAATAATCTTTAAGTGTCTATTGAATTTGTGCCAGGAGGCATGTAGCTCCCTGATCAGGGAACGAACCTGTGACCCTGGCACTGAGAGGCGAAGTCCCAACCACTGGACCATCAGGGAAGGTCCCTCACGTTCCTGCTAAAGAAGACATTCAAAGACTCCTTGATGGCAATCTGGCATTAATTTTATCTTATTTTCTTCTTCTCCCTCATCTCATTCTTTACCAACACTCTCACTCACCTAGTTGAGATCTGTGCTTTTTTAGCTCTTTTGTATATTTTCTTCTACTTTATTGAAAATAGAGCCTGGATGGCAAAGATTTTGGAGACCTCGTTAGAGGTTAAATTGGAAAAAAGTGAGGTTGAGATCAGGTATTAGTGACCACTCATGAGGCTTGTTAGATTGAGGGGAAAGGGTGTAATGGTATATGGAAAGTAGAGAGTTTTGGATACCCAGGATTAGGGGTAGACATTAAATGGAGACTCCGGGGCTCCATAGTCTGGTTGCAGAAATGGTGTGCAGAGAGATAAAGGGTTTAGAAGCTTGGGAATGACATAATGTGGCTCTAAGAATCCTTCCTGATCTTCCCTGTTCGGGCTGTGTGTTATTGGACCAAGTACTCCTGGAACAGTTTTATCCTAGGGCTCTTGAAGGTACCATTTATTTTTTAGAAGTAATTATTTTATACATTAATTCTGATATTCAACAGAAAATATGCTCAGTAGAGAGGAGAGGTAGGAAAAATTGTTGATGTACATGGTGGCCAGAATGTTGGTACTTTACAAATACTTAACTGCTCTGGGGTTAACATTCTGTGATTCAATGGATTGAATTAAATTAAACCAGCTTGAATTTTCAGCATGATGGGAGGGTAGAGAAGAATAATGGATGCCCTCATAGTCCAGGCAAAGAAAGACATCACATTATTTTATTGTTGGGAGTAATAAAAATTGTCCTAATCCTTCAGTGAGCAAATGGTTCTCAGAGGGAGATGGTGGGGTCAGGCTATGATTTCAAGAAGAGATTTGCAGGAATTCACTAATGAAGACATGAAAATGTCAAAACACAACCGAAGCATTAAAACATATCCAAGGGCATGGATTTGTAAAAGTGCCTTTAAGAAAATGCCACGGTATATATATCTCTGAGAACTAATTGTTATTGGAATACAAAAAATGGCCCCTGGTTATAAATTCAAAAGATACTATTTATAATGGTACTAGAGGCCCTGTATATCCTAACAATTAGCCAAATCTTCCTTTAGAAATTTTATGAAGAATTGGCATTAATGAGCAGGGATAGATGCCCTCCTTCTCACTTCTGTAAGTAAAAAAGTCAGAGTTTTTGCTAATAAAGTTCATTCAGTCAAGCTATTTACTTGAAAAGTGGATTTCCCAAAAGACATTCTAAATCGTAGACTCTCCAGGACTCCACCAGCTCATAAGACTTCTTATAGTGAACTAGGGAACACTTTTGGGGAGGTGTGTACTTGGGGTTTCCATTGAGCAGTTCAGAAAGTCCCTAGGCCCACAGCATGGCTTGGGGAGTGGAGGTGGGGATGGTAGTCTTCAGGCCCGGGGGTCCCCGTGGGAAAGACACTCCCATGCAGTGACCTTGCAACATATCTGTGTGGAAATCCTATAGAAGGCAAAGCACACACTAATTTATGTATCTAAGCTCCAAACAGAGATTCAGATCATCATAAAAGGTGACTGCAGCCATGGGGCCTGGTGAAGGGTAAGAGGGACAAGGTACAGCTGAAATGCCTGATTCTGACTCTTTAGCCTGTCATCCTGGAGAGGATATTTTCTGCCTTTTTACGGGTCACTGAGCATTTCCAGTGTTCCTGCCAGGATTCTCCTTGGCCTTATCCAGTTCTGTTATCCTCAGCAAAGTTCCAAGGAGGACATGGAGAGGTTCTTGGTGCCTCTCTGTAAATTTTGAAGAGATTATGCCATTCTTGGCAGACTCACTTCTCTTTTCAAGCTCTGGGTATTCTTGTCAATAGAATGAAGAGTTTACACACATAAGTTTTAAGGCCTCTTCCAGCTCCAAAGTCTGAGCTAAGCAAAGACACATATTCTCTGATTACTTACTTATATGAAAACCCCCAAATAAACTGCCCAGAGAAATGCTGGCACATTTGTTAACAATATTTCATTTGTTGTGAAATGTGGCAAAGAGTTTTTGGGTCATTGTACATTTTTAAAGTAAAGTCTAGCTTATTCTAAAACCACAATTTCTATTTTTGCTTTAATTTGTAGGAATCCAAACAAAAAAGAAAAAAAGCATAAATTATTTAATTTCCAGTCAATCCTCAGAAGAGCCCACAGTTAACATAATATGTATAAACATTTCTATAGAGTTTCAGGAGGTAATGTTGATGCTAGCCAAAAGTGAGTGAGTGGCAAGCTTTCAGCCTATGAGTCATATGTTAGAAAGCTCTGAAATAATAAGTACTAGTTTTTAAATTACCAGTCATTCTTTCAAAGTGGTTATTTAAGGAATATAAGGGGCCCTTACCATATCAAAATTCAGAAAAATATACATTTTAAAATTTCAGATAAACCCTAGAAGATGGGTCAAATGAGTGAGGACCAATTTTAGAGTGAAGAGGTCCCCAAAAGGCAGTTTTCTGATAACAGTAATATGAAAAATATATTTTTCTCTCATTCTACAAAGTTCAATTTACTATACTCTGGGTAAAGTCCACAAGGCTTTAAAAAAGTCTTGCAAAAAGAGCACATTTTCAGAGGAATACACTGGGATGCTGAACTCCAATTTGTGCTTGTCTAAACAAGAGTTGTGGGGTGATAAAGATATTCCAGAAATACCAGATGCTACAGATATTTCACACTGTTTAAGAACATTAGCATTAGTTTTCAAAAAAGTAAAACAATCTAGATGAATTAATATCAACTATAATAAATTACTTTCTAGAGGTTCTCTTCCCTTGGTCCAATTTCAAGTAAATGTCTTCAGGATGCCCAGGAGAACCTGGAAAGTGTCTCTCTGAGCAACCATCTTGAATTAATTACATTCTTCCAGCCATAAAAAATTAAAGAAAGAGAGAAACTTAAGCAAAGGGAATTAAGAAGAAAGTACATTTAGCTCAAAATATTTACACTACGCTTTTAGTTTCAAGCAGCATTTCTTGGAAAATTGGAAAAAAGAGTACAGCTTCATGTGAGATGATGAAATAGTAGCTATCTGTGCAGATTAACCAGATCATCAAATCGTGGGCATCCTTGGCCTTCATACATTTTGGAGCTGAGGATACAGGTGTGGGCCACAAAGAGGCAGGCACTTCTGCTCAGAACGCTCCATCTTTTTCTGATTTCTCCCTCCACCCTGAGCTGCTTTCCCTTCTGACCATCTCTGCCACGCTAAGGGTCCCTCTTCTTTTTATCCACAAAGCCCAGCTCACTGTCTTGGCTCTCTGTTGACTCTTCTCTGGTTTTCGTATCCAAGAGATACAGAAGTAAAAAAAAAAAAAAAAAACAAAACTGACTTAGATTATAGATTACAAAAATCTGTATTCATCTTATTTTCTGTCTTTAATGTTCTTTGTTCCAAGGGGAAACTGTCGGTGCCTCAGACACTGACAACATTTCTGGCCAGCATGCCTAAAATAGTCCCCATTCTCCCTATAATCAGAACTGTGGTGTTGGACAAGACTCTTGAGAATCCCTTGGACTGCAAGGAGATCCAACCAGTCCATCCTAAAGGAGATCA
This sequence comes from Giraffa tippelskirchi, assembly GCF_054371585.1. Taxonomy (NCBI): domain Eukaryota; kingdom Metazoa; phylum Chordata; class Mammalia; order Artiodactyla; family Giraffidae; genus Giraffa; species Giraffa tippelskirchi. The sequence continues at coordinate 44,083,660 of NC_137284.1, read as the reverse complement.
GTCCTGAATATTCATTGGAAGGACTGATGCTGAAGCTGAAACTCCAATACTTTGGCCACCTGATGTGAAGAACTGACTCATTTGAAAAGACCCTGATGCTAGGAAAGATTTAGGGCAGGAGGGGAAGGGGACAGGATGAGATGGTTGGATGGCATCACTGACTCAATGGACATGAGTTTGAGCAAGCTCCAGGAGCTGGTGATGGACAGGGAGGCCTGGCGTCCATGGAGTCACAAACAGTTGGACGTGATTGAGCGACTGAACAGCAACAAAGTGACCAACACATAGACAGAGAAAGTTGAGTGGTGAGTCACAAGGCCCAGACCCCAAGTTGAGTGGAGAGTGCCCAGGCCCTGATCTTACAGGAAGTGAGAAGGGAAGAGAAGCCCCAATGCCCCTTCCCCCTCTTCTTCCGCTTTCCCTTTTCAGCCAGGGTGCTCCCATTGGTGGAACCCAAACTGGACAAAGCATGTAGCAAAGGTTCAGAGTGGATCTGGAGGGAAGAGAGGAGATCTCCCCATATTGACTTCACTCTCTGCCACTTTACCTCATTTTATTCTTCCCAGAGCCTTTGAGGCTATGCATAATGCTATCCTTTGCTTTTTGGTTATTTTTGTGGTAGGAGGGAAGCTTTATGGAAACAGGGGATTTATTTTGGATTCTCTGGAGTTTTCTAGAATGCTTCTGGACACAGAGTATGCACTCATTAAGTATTTGTGAAGGAAAGGAGAAAAGGAAGGAATAAAAAAAAAAAGGTTAAAAAAAAAGAAAAAAACATAAAGAAAATAAGAAAATTTATACTTAAGCAGATGCTCAGGAAAATCTGTTTTCCTTTTCCCAGTGGTATGTGAAGTGATTTTAGGTGGTATGTGAATAACTACTTTTAATTTAATTACCATGTATCTATTTTAATGATTATTAGATGATATTTTTCCCTATCATGGGTCTTGAGTAGGTATTTAAATATAAGAAGCAAAGTTATGGAAAAATATTAGATATGTTTCATTAAAAGTAAACAATGGTATATAAGTAAATGAAGTTTGGGGAAAAGGTAGAGTGAAATGTTCCTCAAAACTTCATGTTTTTATTTTTTAAAATCTTTTTATTTTTAAATTTATTTTATCAAAATATACTTGAGTTACAATGTTGTTTTAATTTCTTCCGTACAGCAAAGTGATTCATGTATATGTATATATGCATTCTTTTTCATATTCATATAACTTAATGTTTTTATAAGCAATAATAACAACAATTTGCTTAACTTCATGTTTTTATAAGCAACAATAGCAAGCACAACTCTTCGTATCTTTATAGCGTTTTGTTGTTCAGTTTCTTAGTCATGTCCCCCTCTTTGTGACCCCATGGACTGCAGCACACCACCTGGCCTCCCTGTCCTTCACCATCTCCCAGAGTTCGCTCTAACTCATGTCCATTGAGTCGATGATGCCATCCAACCATCTCATTTTCTGATGACCTCTTTTCCTCCTGCCCTCAATCTTTCTCAGCATCAGGGTCTTTTGCAATGAGTTGGCTCTTCGCATCAGGTGGCCAAAATATTGGAGCTTCAGCTTCAGCATCAGTCTGTCTAGTGAATATTCAGGGTTGATTTCCTTTAGGATAAACTGGTTTGACTTCCATGCTGTCCAAAGGACTTTTAGGAGTCTTCTCCAGAACTATAGTTCAAAAGAATCAATTCTTCAGTGCTCAGCCTTCTTTATGGTCCAACTCTCACATTTGTACATGACTACTGGAAAAATCATAGCTTAGACTATGTGGAACTTTGTTGGCAAAGTGATGTCTCTGGCTTCCCTGCTGGCTCAGATGGTAAAGAATCTGCCAGCACTGGAGGAGGTGTGGGTTCAGTCCCTGTGTCGGGACGATCCCCTGGAGGAAGAAATGGCAGGCCACTTCAGTATTTTTGCCTGGATGATCCCATGGACAGAGGAGCCTGGCAGGTTATAGTCCATGGGGTCGAAAACAAGTCAGACATAACTTAGCAACTAAACATCAACCAATGTGCTCTCGCAACACTATGGTCCAGAGAGCTTAAAAGGCGTTGTCCAGGGTCCTGGATCAGTTGGTGATAAATTCAGGAACGCAGCTCAGGGGTTCTTGTGTGAGAATAGTTCTCCCGTATTATGCCTAGCATGACACTCCACATGGAGATTAGCAGTGAGTGTGCATGTCCATTTCTCCTGAATGGGAGCACCAAGTTCCCAGGATGGACTGCCCGGGCTCAGCCCCCATTCTGAAGTTGTTAGGCCTTCCCTGGTGGCTCAGGTGGTAAGGAATCTATCTGCAATGCAGGAGACCTAGGTTCGATCCCTAGGTCAGGAAGATTCTCTGCAGAAGAGAATGGATACCCACTCCAATATTCTTGCCTAGAGAATCCCCTGGACAGAGGAACCTAGAAGGTTACAGTCCATGGGGTCACAAAGAGTCAGAGAAGACTGAATGACTAACACTTTCACTTCTTTCCCTTTCTGGTAAATTACTAGCTTACTCTGTGCCTTGGTTTCTTCATCTGTAATGTGGTGTAACTGTAACTTTTCTCCTGTTGGGCTGTTGCAAGGACTGGAGAAATTAACATAAGCCCCTAGAAAAGTGTCTGGGATATAGTGTACTGATTTTCTAGTGTGAAAGTATTTCTAATCACCTGGAATTCCAGCATGCTTCTTTCTATCCTTTTCCTCCCTTTGTTATGTGTGCAGAGAAAGATTTGGGCAGCATACTCTGGACCAAAAATGCATTTGTTTGAGGTACTCAGCATTGATATATTGCCCTGGAGCCCTGACAAATGTATTTTAATAATTGAACTCTAAGTGAGTGGGCATTTCACAGATGTGGGAGATGACAAGAGAATCTACTGAAATGAGATGAAATGTGTATGCCAAAGTTATCAGCTCTGGGAGAATGCAAAATATATATATATATTTTGATATGAGGCATAAAGTAATTCTATTAATAACAATGGTGCCTGCATTTTCGCTTTTTCCACTGTGGGCATACACTTGAATTTATTCACATTATAGAATATTTTCCCATGTGCCATGCATCTGGTATTGGCTGAGCTTTCCTAAACCTTGTTGCATTACATATGGTTAAGTCATTGTATAAATTTGCATAAAGTTACATACCCCTATATATAAATCATCTCTATGTGTAAAACAGTGTTCCTACTTGACAGGATTTTTATGGTCTCCTCCCACTGTTTTAATAAATATCTGTTTACTTGTAAATAAATTCTTATTAGTTCTCCTGCTGGACTTTGGGTCAGTATTGAGATGATGATACTGAGTGCAACCAACTAGCAAACATAAAGTCTTCAACTTTGGAACTTATCCAGTGTTCCAGTGAATTCCCACATATTTTTTTATCTAGTTTTTTAAAAACTGGACAATGTGAATAGGAACAGAGGATTTCCCTTTGTACACTTCTGTCTAATTAAGAGAATCTCAATCTTTGTCCCAATTCAAGGGGATGGATCCAGAATTAATGATGGCATCACTTCTGTTGGAAAGAAAACAGATAAATTAACAATAAAGCAAACAAAAAACCAGGAGTTCAAAGTGTCAACCAAGTTTTTCTGAAAGAAAGTGATCTTAAGGCTCAGTAGGGACTGTCTAGTTCTGATGGGATAGCAGAGTGGTGATATCTTCAAAGAATGACAATATCAGAGTTGTTGAGGGTTTGGATACCAACTGCAATTCCTTTAGGAAAAGCTTTAGACAAAAAGGCCATGCTTACCTCTTAAGATTAAAGATGTTTCTATTTTATTGATGATATTCTGCTTCATAGAAGCTTCTATAGTATTTTTGGGGAAGGGGAGCATTAATGTGAGAATTTGCTCCATTTGGGTAAGTGCAATTGGCTGCTTTTGAAAAAAAGAGAATAATATAAAAGTTAATCACTTGAGAATCCCATGGACAGAGGAGCCTGGCGGGCTACAGTTCATGGGGTCACAAAATGTCGAACATGACTGAGTGACTAACACTTTCACTTTCACTTTCAGTTGATCATCTCTGCTGCTATATGGTGAAAAATGTCTTGATTTATTAGAATTCTTTGTGAAGTCAGCTACTGAAGGACTTAAAAACATAACTTTAATGAGTCTCAAGTCTTCACACATCCTTGAGCATGAAGATGGGGAAGGTTAATAAGAGGCCAGCTGGGAGAAATAGCCCAGACTTTGGGCTTGATTGGGTAAGTGGAGTCAGAGATTTTGAGCAAACATAGCCTAGACCATGTTGAGGATCAGCACTAGACCTACCTAATCAAGTGGGGTGGAGGATTTAATAGATAGACCACTAGGAATTGGAGAGATACAAGACTGAGGGGATAACTAGTCAAGAATCTGGCCATAACTGGAGTTGCAATTTTCTCATACTTTTTATACTTTTTTTTTTTTTGTATCGGGATATAACCAATTAACAATGTTGTGATAGTTTCAGGTGAAGAATGAAGGGATTCAGCCGAACAGATACATGTATCAATTCTCCCCCATCTCCCTCTCTTCACCTCCAGGCAATTTTCTCATATTCTTAATAGGAATAACAATAGTGCATATTTCATAGGGCTGCTGTAGGAATTAATTGAGATAAAAAATATAAAGCTCTTAGCAAAGTGCCTGCAACTCAACAATAGCATCTTTGCTTTTGTTTTATAATAATGATATAATAATTAGTATTATAATAATCATATAATAATAATATAATAGCATTGAGGCAGCACAGAGGAAGAAAAGGTCTTGCTGTGATTAAATGTTCCAGTAATTCTTTTGTAACTTATTTAAGAATCATATATATCTAACCTTGAATGTCTAAGAGAGACTTGGGCAAAGGCCAGAAGAATTTTTAAAAATTTTATTTTCTACAGCACCACACATGAATTGGGAGTGAAGAAGCAGACAGGATAACAGATGAAGAAATTTCAGTGAGACAGAAAAATGCAGTTCTGAAAGCATCTCCAATTTTATACCAAGGATGACCTGCATTTCTTCTCAAATTATTATTTTAGTCACATGCAATGCTCTCCAAATGGTCTCATTAAAAAAGATGCCACTTGGCATCTTCTCCTTACAAAATGTGAAGTGAGTTAAGTTTCAAATCTGGCCTTTTGCTTTGTTTTCTTCCTGTACAAGAGCCAGAGACTGTTGCTCTAAACTGGCTTTCTGTAGAATGACTTAAATAAGCATATCATTGTCAAAATGCAGAGCTTCCAGAAGCCAACAGCCTCAGATTGAATAAAACCTTGATGGTGATGTCTGTAATGATGTTCACTTAAGAGGCCTGCTGTTAATAGTTGAACTGTGATCTCTCTATGGCTTTATATATAGAAGGCCCAACCTTCAGGATCTCAGCATGCAACCACATGTGGAGATAAGGTCTTTAAGCAGGTGACTAGGTTAAAATGAGATGTTTAGGGTTGAGGTCCTCTAGTTTCATGGGCTTCCCAGGTGTCACTAGTGGTAAGGAGCCTGACAACCAATGCAGGAGACATAAGAGACATGGGTTTGATCTCTGGTTCAGGAAGATCCCCTAGAGGAAGGCATAGCAACACACTCCAGTATTCTTGCCTGGAAATCACATGGACAGAGGAGCCTGGCGGGCTACAGTCCATAGTATTGTAAAGAGTCGGACACGACTGAAGAGACTGAGCAAGAATGCATGTCTATAGTCCAGTATGACTGGTGTCCTTATTAGAAGAGGCAGAGACACTGAGAAAAGGCCACACAAGGACAGCCAAAAGGTGGTCACCTTCAGGGCTGGGAGAGAGGCCTCTGAAGAAAACTAAACTGCTGACACCTTGATCTTGAACTTCTAACCTTCAGAACTATGAGAAAATAGATTTCTGTTGTTGTTGCCACTCAGTCTGCAGTATTTTGTTAAGGTAGCAAATGATTACACTTGCCTTGCTCTAGAATCTTCAGCCTGATCTTTCATATTATATGGAACTCAAAGTTCAAGAAATATGAAGAGTAGGGCTGAGAGTCCCTCCCTCTGTATTTATTTATAGTAACAAACTTGCAAAAGCAGCCAGGTTGTCTGTAGGTGACACGTGTTAAATACCTAAGTGATCCTCCTGGTTAGTGCCAGGCTATGGTCAGCAAGATGAGGCTACAGTGTAATCCCAACCCACAGAAACATGCTCGGGAAATATGACACAGCTGTTTGGAAACATCCTTGACTTTGCTGCCACTGATACAGACATGCACGTACACACAAGTGCATGTGTGTATACATTCACACACACACACAATTATACACATACACACACAATTATACACAGATGTCCACATCTTTAAGGAAATAAAACCAACTCACACAAGCCTCACTCAGTGAAACATCCAGGAGTCATGAGGAGCTATTATTCATCAGAAACGAGGAAGAATGAGAAAACCACTGAGAACACATGTAATCAATCTCTCCCTGTCTTCTTTAATGTCTCTCCTTTTTTCACTGGATTAATGCTGTTATGGTTGGACATACTAGTATCAGATGCTCCTTGGAGCTGCAATCTCACTTTCATAAAGCTTTAGGAGTGATTCGAAGAAGCTTCCTGTACATCCTAACATTAAGGGGGAAAAAAAAAGTCAGTGAGGCTAGGCATTCCAACAGTTCTTCTACCTTCTTCTGTCCACCCAGTGGCTTGTGAAGCCGGCATCTCTCTCTCTGCCTAGTCACCGGTGTGGTCCTGACTGTGATGGCCCCCGTCAACTCTGCCCGCCATGCGACGCTCACTGTCCCTGGGGAGACACCGCGTCACACGAAGTCAAACAGGGCTGTCCACCCACAGTCTGGCTGGAAGCGCAGCTGGTCCTGGGGAAGAGTGTGGCACTCCATCATCCATTTCATTGCTAGGAATGTGGTGAAACCACAGTCAGCTCCTCTCCTAAATCACAGACATCACAGGCAGCAGCAGTTCATAGCAGATCCACATGTCAGCTCCTCCGGGCTGTGTCTATACCGGAAGCCAGAACAGCTCCGCTTCTCAATTAGGTGAGAGTGAGTTTGGTCTGAAGGGTGTACAAGCACCTCTTCCTTCCACCCGGACGGACTCCCACCCGCCTGCCCTGCTTCTCTCATTAACGTGAGCTTGCAATTAAAACACGATGCTCTCAAGACACAAGTGTTCCTTCATGTCGAGGATGTCTGTGCCTTTTCCTCCCTGTGTGGAATGCTCCTGCCCATCTGAAAAGTCCAGAAATAAAGCTGTCAGTGTAAGCACGTTAAATCAAGAAATGATGAGAGCAAAGCCACTCACGGATCCTGTCTCCCAACAACGAATCTCTGGAGGGACATTTTCCTGTCAGGAAGCTCTTTCTAGAAGTGTCCACCTTTGAAAACATTTTGCACTCTTGAGAGAGGCATTAAATTTTATTAAGTCTAAATGAAGTTTATTTTACTTTTATGTGTTTTAATCTGTCTTGGAATGCCATGGGAGCTGTTATTGATGGACACATCTCAGTCCTGTTTGAGTGTGAGCCAAAGATGCAGCTGATCGAGCCAGATTCTTAAACATTATCCATTAACGTGTTGAAGGCATCCGAGCAGTAAAACCATCCAGCGGATATTTACGAAGGTGAGGCTCTATCGCTGAAGATGCCCAGGCACGGCGGATCTATAGAGGGAAACATTCAATCGAGAGAGATGGATAAGTGTCTGGTGAGCCTGAAATAAGTGTACACATGCATAAAACACATTAAAAGGTAGAAGCAAAACAGAAAAGGGACAAAGAAAAGAGAGACGAGGATTTACAGCAGATATGTATGTAGGCAATCATATTGTCTCTATAAAGAGTCTTGCTTCCAGGGAGTTTAAGCTGAATGTTTGATTAGGCATTTATTTAATAAATATGCCTGGCGTCCTTACAATGCACCTGGCACTCACTAGGCATGTAGGACGTAATGATAGACTCCCTGTTTGCGTAGACACCGCTTTCTGTTGGGGGAGTGAGACTCTGGCTTCACTCTAGAAACTCTGAAGGTGTGGAGGAGAGTAGTCAGGGGAGCAAAGAGTCTTGGTCGAGGCTGGGGCTCAGGCTCAGGCGCTGGGGATACTGGAGAAAGGCTTTCTGAGAGGCGTAGCGAGGTCTTGGGCAAAGACGAAGATACACAAGAGGGCGGTCTGGTGTGGGCCACGGAGGGACACAGTGGGGGCGGAAGCTTAGTGGCGGGCAGCGCCTGGTGACCGGAGCTCGCGACCACACGCGGGGAAGGTGGGGAGACAGCTCAGGAGCGGGCCTGCCCGAGCCGAGGCCCGGGACTGAATCTCAGTCGTGGAGCCCACTGAGTCTCTGCGCAGCCGCAGTCGGCTCTGCTTTCCTGCCAGGCAGTTCTGTCTGTGAGCAGCAGGGGCAACAGGCCGCAGCCGGTGAGCTGCCCCAGAGGGGAGCTGTTACGACAGTTTGAGCCCCTGGACGCTTTTTGCCGTTCCTTCTGCGCTGAGCAATGGAGGGCTGCAGTTACACACTCTAAGGAGATTGTTCCAGGCTCTGCCTTCAGTTTCGACCCTGCCTGCTCTCCCTGGCACCTGCTTCAGCGCTTTCACCTGGCGTTGCTCTCTGTCCTGGGGTGGTGGCGATGCAAGCAGAGAGGAGAGCGAGGTTTGAGAGACATCCCGGAGACAGTCTGTGTGTTTATCACTTCAGTCAACCCAGTCCACACACTAACATTTGAAAATTGCTTTGGTAAACTACCTTTATTTTTTCTTTCCTATTTCTTCTTACAATTTTTTAAAAAATATAATTGATTTATAATGTTGTGTTAGTTTTAAGTGTACAGTAAAGTGATTCATATATATATGAATATATATACATATATATATATTCTTTTTCAGATTCTTTTCCATTATAGGCTATTACAAGATATTTAGTTCCCTATATTAGTGCTGTATATGGAGTAGGTCTTTGTTGGTTTTCTATTTTATGTATAGTAGTATTTGTTAATCCTCAACTCCTAATTTAGCCCTCTCCTCTTTTCCCCTTTGTTAACCATGTTTGTTTTCTATGTCTATGAGTCTGTTCCCGTTTTACAAATAAGTTCATTTGCATCATATTTTTAGATTCCACATATAAATGATATCATATGATATTTGTCTTTCCCCATCTTGCTTCACTTAGTATGATAACCTCTAGGTTCATCCATGTTTCTGCTAATAGCATTCTTTCTTTCTTTTTTATGGCTGAATAATATTCTATTGTATATTTCTTACATATATATATGTATATTGCATTATAAGTATCATATATATATATATATGCATATATCCTGAATGTATATTCTTTATCCATTCATCGGTCAGTGGACACTTAGATTGCTTCCATGCCTTAGCTATTGTAGATACTGCTGCTATGAGAATTAGGGTGAGTGTATCTTTTTGAATTAGAGTTTTCTCTGGATATCAATTCAAGAATTCCAGCTTTTTTCCCTCCCCAAACAACTTTCTCCCCTAAGGTTTCTATGAAGATCATGTTAATGTAATCTTCACCTAAAGAATTCTTTATAATGTAAAAGGAACAAGTTCTATTACTCTATTAAAGGTATAATACATATGTATCAGGTACAGATCTAAATGCTTTGCATGAATTAAGTCATTTAAGCCCACAATGTTAGGTACTTCAAACATACAACCTCTTTTAATCATTAAAAACCTCATCTTATGGTATAAGTATTCTTGTTCTCATTTTATAGATTTGGAAATTGAGATCCTTCTCAGTTTCAAGCATATGGGAAACATCTTTTTTGATGATAACCTTCTTTATGGTCCTCAAATCACTCTACAGACAACAAACTTCTATCAACTTCATCGATCAATAGAATTCTACATTCTCAGAATGAGAGGAATTTTGTAGGTACTTTTTCCAGCCCCACAGGCAAAGTTCCTATCTGTGTTCTGAACCTAGAGTACATTCATTCCTTTAGTCATTCCCTCATTGCCCATCAGTTCAGTTCAGTTCAGTCTCTCAGTCGTGTCCTACTCTTTGCAACCCCATGTACTGCAGCACGCCAGGCCTCTCTGTCCATAGCCAACTCCTGGAGCCTACTCAAACTCATGTCCATTGAGTTGGTGATGCCATCCAGCCTTCTCATCCTCTGTCGTCCCCTTCTCCTCCTGTATGGACTGCTGATTCTTTGTCTAGATGACCACTGGTGTTAAAAGTACTCTGCCTGTCCTGTCATCCTTCTATGCTTGGTTTCAGCACTTTTAGTGACAGGGAATTCACTGCCTTCCTGAAGCAGCCTATTCTGTTGTATATTTAGTTTCTCAGTGGCCTGGGTTCAATCCCTGGTCAGGGAACTAAGATCCAGCAAACCGTGTGGCCAAAAAGAAAAAAGAATGTGGTCTTACATATTGTCTGTGAGATTTCTTATATTGAGCCCAGACCTATTTCTGTCCAACTTGCAATTACTGATTGTAATTTTATCCTTTGAGAAATGGCAACCCACATCAGTGTTCTTGCCTGGAGAATCTCAGCGACGGGGGAGCCTGGTGGGCTGCCATCTATGGGGTCGCACAGAGTCGGACACGACTGAAGCGACTTAGCAATAGCAGCAGCAGCAGAGTAATTGTAATCTTTTTTCCATGGAACAACTTTTCTAATTGAAGGACCTTTTTCTTTGGGTAAATTTTCACTCCATTCCACCAAGTCTCCTCTTTCTTGGCTCTACATTCTTCATACTTTATGTGGCTCAGTTTCAAATTTCCTTAGCATCTTAATTACTGTCCTCAGGTTGTTCATATCTAAACACATCCCACTTTATCTACATGAGCTTTTCCACACAGCGCCCAGCACTCTGGCAAGTCTCCAAGCCTTCTGTCTTCTAAGAAGGGTAGAGAGCAGTTTTCCCTCACTTCGCATTGCCTTGCCTTAACTCATAACATTTGTAATTACGTCCTTGTTTTGGTGTCTGTATCCCATGCAAGAGAGCGAGAGGGGCAAAGATCATGAACCAGTTTTGTTTTCAGTAATATCTACAGCACAGTGCCTGGCATGAATAAATGTGCTGCGAATGTTTGCAAAATGAATGAATGACTAACTGAATGAATGGTTCACTGTTATTAAGACACCAAAAAGAGCATGCTGGGTTTTCTAAATTACAGTGAACTAGTAGATTACAAATGGCCAATAGATATATGAAAAAAATGCTCATTGTCACTAACCAATCAGGGAAGTGCAAGTCAAAATCACAATGAGATATCACTTTACATCTGTCAAGATGGCTATTGTTCAGTTGCCCAGTCGGGTCCAACTCTTCACAACCCCATGGACTGCAGAACATCAGGCTTCCCTGTCCTTCACCATCATTCTTTTTTTTTTTATCAAAAAATGAAATAAAATAAAAAGACAACCCCAACCCCCCACCAAAACAGTGAACGAGAGGTAACTTTTGGAGATGCACTATCCCCATTAGCCCATTTTCAGGAAGGAAAACTGAGCAGAGAAGTCAATTATTTGCTTAAGGTCACACATCAATGCTAAGAGCAGAACTCTGGCCCATTGATTCCCACTTCAGAGCCAATGAGTGAAAGGGCCACCCCAGGTCTCAATAGGGTATGGTGGTGGTGGCAGTGGGCATGAGACAAGCATTTGCAACCTCTGAATGCCAGGCACCTTGGGCTCTGCTGGGATCCTGGGCAAAGCACAGGGAGGTAGCCTTTGTGGCCCAGGCATCACTTCCAGGTCAGGAGCTAACTCAGTGGGACAGTGCTGTGTTCAAGGCAGCTTTGGGCCCCAGTTTTGTATTCAGGGCTTTTCCAGGGCCTGCATAGAGCTCAAATATTGATTTAGCATCTCTTGTCTAAGATCTCCTCAGCTGTACTGGGAAAGGACTGACAAATAAGAAACCACTGGGGATATACCTGGAGAATTATTCCAGGGAAATGAAATGAAGTGTTGGCAGCACCATGACATAAATTCTGTTTTTGTTCTGCTCTGGCTCACCGAGAGGAAGGGAGGAAGCCGAGGCCATTAGTGTTCTTAGCAAACAAAGCAAGTCTGGATGTCAGTTGCTGCTTTCCTCTGTAGATGATGTTCATAGACGTGTCTGGCCTGATCGCAGGAGAATGATGGCTCTCATACCATAAACAGCACTGATCCGTAACCTCCCTCTGAGACTATGAGGGGGATTCTGCATTAGTATTTTACGACTTGAAACAATGTACAATGTAAGCCCCTAATCTGACCGTAATGGTCCGCTCGGTTATCCTGAGCTACACAAGTGCCAATAACAGCCTGAGTGATGCCTGCCCGTCTGAGGCTCTATGGCTTGGCATGACTTCATTCACTCCTCACAGCAGCAATTGCCCTCCATTTTATAGGTGAGGGAATCGAGGTTCTGGGAGTGCCAATTTTGAAATCACGTCTCCCTAACTCTAGAGTCAGTGTTCTTAAACCTGTGCTCTGTGCTTGCATAGTGTGCTGGGAAAACTGCTGTTAACCTAGTTGTGGATCTCTTGTTTTAGGCAGAAATTTTCTCTTCCAGGCTTTCACATATTGCTTTCTGCTTTGAGTGTCTTTACAATCCCCCTGCTCCAACTTTGTGTGTGTGTGCGTGAACTCAGTCAAGTCTGGCTTTGAGATCCCATGAACTGTAGCCTGCTAGGCTTCTCTATCCATGGGATTTCCCAGGCAAAAACGCTGGAGTGTGTTGCCATTTCCTACTCCAATGGATTTTCCTGATCCTGGAATCTGTGTCTCCTGCATTGGTAGGCAGGTTCTTTACCACTGAGCCACCTAGTACCCTGCTTCTACTCATCTTGCTGGATTCCATGCAGGTACCGCTACTTCTAAGTTCTCTTTGGACCCTCCTTCTCATCTGACTTTACCTCTCCCCACCATCACAGTTCTGGCATAAAATTAATGATTCTGTTTCCCCACTGCGTAGACTGTGGAACCCTTGAGGTCAATTAGTTCAGTTCGTTCAGTTCAGTTGCTCAGTCGTGTCTGACTCTTTGCGACCCCATGAATCGCAGCACACCAGGCCTCCCTATCCATCACCAACTCCCCGAGTCCCACAAAACCCATGTCCATTGAGTCAGTGATGCCATCCAACCATCTCATCCTATGTAGTCCCCTTCTCCTCCTGCCCTCAATCTTCCCCAGCATCAGGGTCTTTTCCAATGAGTCAGCTCTTTGCATCAGGTGGCCAAAATATTGGAGTTTCACCTTCAGCATCAGTCCTTCCAATGAACATCCAGGACTGTTCTCCTTTAGGATGGACTGGTTGGATCTCCTTGCAGTCCAAAGGACTCTCAAGAGTCTTCTCCAACACCACAGTTCAAAAGCATCAATTCTTCGGTGCTCAGCTTTCTTCACAGTCCAACTCTCACATCCATACATGACTACTGGAAAAACCATAGCCTTAACTAGACGGACCTTTGTTGACAAAGTAATGTCTCTGCTTTTTAATATGTTATCTAGGTTGATAATAACTTTCCTTCCAAGGAGTAAGCGTCTTTTAATTTCATGGCTGCAGTCACCATCTGCAGTGATTTTGGAGCCCAGAAAAATAAAGTCAGCCACTATTTCCACTGTTTCCCCATCTATTTGACATGAAGTGATGGGACCGGATGCCATGATCTTAGTTTCTGAATGTTGAGTTTTAAGCCAACTTTTTCACTCTCCTCTTTCACTTTCATCAAGAGGCTCTTTAGTTCTTCTTTACTTTCTGCCATAAGGGTGGTGTCATCTGCATATCTGAGGTTATTGATATTTCTCCTGGCAATCTTGATTCCAGCTTGTGTTTCTTCCAGCCCAGCGTTTCTCACGATGTACTCTGCATATAAGTTAAATCAGCAGGGTGACAATATACAGCCTTGACGTACTCCTTTTCCTATTTGGAACCAGTCTGTTTTTCCATGTCCAGTTCTAACCGTTGCTTCCCAACCTGCATACAGGTTTCTCAAGAGGCAGGTCAGGTGGTCTGGTATTCCCATCTCTTTCAGAATTTTCCACAGTTTATTGTGATCCACACAGTCAAAGGCTTTGGCATAGTCAATAAAGCAGAAATAGATGTTTTTCTGGAACTCTCTTGCTTTATCGATGATCCAGCAGATGTTGGCAATTTGATCTCTGGTTCCTGTACTTTTTCTAAAACCAGCTTGAACATCTGGAAGTTCTCAGTTCATGTATTGCTGAAGCCTGGCTTGGAGAATTTTGAGCATTACTTTACTAGCATGTGCTGCTGCAGTTAAGTCACTTCAGTCATATCCGACTCTGTGCGACCCCATAGACAGCAGCCCACCAGGCTCCCCCATCCCTGGGATTCTCCAGGCAAGAACACTGGAGTGGGTTGCCATTTCCTTCTCCAATGCATGAAAGTGAAAAGTGAAAGTGAAGTCGTTCAGTCGTGTCAGACTTTTAGTGAGCCCATGGATTAGAACCTACCAGGTTCCTCCTTCCATGCGATTTTCCAGGCAAGAGTGAGGTGAGTGCAATTATGTGGTAGTTTGAGCATTCTTTGGCATTACCTTTCTTTGGGATTGGAATGAAAACTGACCTTTTCCCATCCTGTGGCCGCTGTTGAGTTTTCCAAATTTGCTGACATATTGAGTGCAGCACTTTCACAGCATCATCTTTGAGTATTTGAATTAGCTCAACTGGAATTCCATCACCTCCACTAGCTTTGTTCATAGTGATGCTTCCTAAGGCCCACTTGACTTCACATTCCAGGATGTCTGGCTCTAGGTGAGTGTGAGTGATCACATCATCATGATTATCTAGGTTGTGAAGATATTTTTTGTACAGTTCTTCTATGTATTCTTGCCACCTCTTCTTAATATCTTCTGCTCCTGTTTGGTCCCTACCATTTCCGTCCTTTATTGAGCCCATCTTTGCATGAAATGTTCCCTTGGTATCTCTAATTTTCTTGAACAGATCTCTAGTCTTTCCCATTCTATTGTTTTCCTCTATTTCTTTGCATTGATTGCTGAGGAAGGCTTTCTTATCTCTCCTTGCTATTCTTTGGAACTGTGCATTCAGATGGGAATAGCTTTCCTTTTCTCCTTTGCTTTTTGCTTCTTCTTTTCCCAGCTATTTGTAAGGCCTCCTCAGACAGCCATTTTGTTTTTTGCATTTGTTTTCCATGGGGATGGTCTTGATCCCTGTCTCTTGTACAATGTCACGAACCTCTGTCCATAGTTTATCAGGCACCCTGTCTATCAGATGTAGTCCCTTAAATCTATTTCTCAGTTCCACTGTATAATCATAAGGGATTTGATTTAGCTCATACCTGAACGATCTAGTGGTTTTCCCCACTTTCTTCAATTTCAGTCTGAATTTGGCAATAAGGAGTTCGTGATCTGAGCCACAGTCAGCTCCCGGTCTTGTTTTTTGCTGACTGTATAGAGCTTCTCCTTCTTTGGCTCCAAAGAATATAATCAGTCTGATTTTGGTGTTGGCCTTCTGGTGATGTCCATGTGTAGAGCCTTCTATTGTGTTGTTGGAAGAGGGTGTTTGCTATGATCAGTGCATTCTCTTAGCAGAACTCTATTAGCCTTTGCCCTCCTTCTTTCTGTACTCCAAGGGCAAATTTGCCTGTTACTCCAGGTGTTTCTTGACTTCCTACTTTTTCATTACAGTCCCCTATAATGGAAAGGACATCTTTTTTGGGTGTTAGTTCTAGAAGGTCTTGTAGGTCTTCATAGAACTGTTTGAGGTCAATAGCCATTACTTATTGAGCCTGTGTCCCCAGTGCCAGGCTTAAGTTGGTTTTCTTTCTAGATTTCATTTATTATATGAAAGATAAGACTCTGGAACACCTGAAAATTAGTAGTAGCATTTTTCCAATCACAATATGGTGGGAGGTGTTTTTAAAGTGTACCTTCCTCCTTGCTTTCAGTAGTTTCCCCAGGAGAGTACCTGGCTGGAGTAGATATGCATGAAGTGAATGTGGGGCTTCCCTGGTGGTTCAGTGGTAAAGAATCCACCACAATTCAAGAGATGTGAGAGATGCTAGTTTAATCCCTGGGTTGGGAAGATGCCCTGGAGAAGGAAGTAACAACCTGCTTCAGTATTTTTGCCAGGAAAATCTCATGGTGAGGAGCCTCATGGGCTGTAGTCCATGTGGTCGCAAAGAGTCAGACATGACTGAGTGTGCATAGTTGATTTAGTTGACTGTAAAAGACTCAGAAAGTCCTACCAAAAATATACTCAACTAAAAAAAAAAGACCAAGCTCAAGAGGGAATGATGAAGGCCATTCAAGATATCCAAACACAGTAGGAACAATTTGGGACTCTGGTGTAAGAGAGACCTGGGTTTAAATCCTAGCTCTATCTACCTGGCACTTGATCTAGCAATTAAGTCACTGAAGTCAGTTTCTCTATCTAAAAAATTGTAGATAATAATAATGCCAACATTAAAGATCTGTTGAGGGAATTATTTATAATACTACCTATAAGAACCTTAGCACAAAGCCCAGCATCATGTTTGCACTAATAAATGTGGCTGCATATTTCACCCTTTGCAACAGATCTATAAAGATGTTGAGATATACTTTTCTTGAAAAAAATGTTAATCTGGTATGTAGGTGGGGGTGACTAGGTGTCCATGATTTCACATCAGTAGTATATAAAGTGTGGAACTAATTTTTTCACGTTGAATTCATGGCATAAGCAAACCTACTTCCACATGACATTCTTTTAGTAAAGTCAGTCACTTGCACATACTGTATTTTATAACTTATATTTTATGGCAATTTTTATATCATGTTTTTTTTATGTACTGTGAGTTACTTAAGGTGGAAGTTGTCTCAAATTCACCTTTCCTTGGGATTTGGACATAGTATAATGCCTGACATACAGTTGATAAATTTTATTTTTAACATTTATCACAACTATCCTTGAATATTTTTTAAATGCAGTTATGTTTTGGGCTTTCCTGGTGGCTCAGTGGTAAAGAATCTGCCTGCCAATGCAGGAGATGCATGTTAGATCCCTGGGTCTGGAAGATCCCCTGTAGAAAGAACTATAGGTAGGTGTGACACTTACCTCCTCTATAGGTTATTCTGACTTCAGAATGCCTGGGAATTACCTGGAAAAGTTGGTAAGATGCAGTTGAAGGTGCTGGTAAGGATGGAGGAGACAACTACAGTAAGTCCCCTGCATGCACTAGTGGGAAAGTAATCTGCCTGCCAATGCAGGAGACAAAAGAGACGTGGGTTCACTTTCTGGAATGGGAAGATCCCATAGAGGAGGACATGGCAACTCACTCCAGTATTCTTGCCTGGAGAATCCCATGGGCAGAGGAGTCTGGAGGGCTATTGTCCATGAGGTCGTTGTATACGACTGAAGTGACTGAGCATGCACACACATGCAAACTTTGAATTTGTGAACTTCCAAAGATGTGAGTGTGCCCCTCCATGCCAGCTGTTGTACTGTAATACTGTACTTTTCAAGGTACTGTACTGCAAGATTAAAAATGTTTTCTTAATTTTTTGGGTTTGTTTTTTATGTATCATTTGTGTGAAAAGTAGTATTAACCTATTACAGTACTGTACTAGATAGCTGATTGTGTTAGTTGGGTACCTAGTTGGACTTACCAACGAATTGGATTTAACAAACGGACTCCCAGAATGGATTATATGCAGGGGACTCACTATGTAAGTGCTGATAGAAACCTTATTTCAGCAGGACAGCATGTGTGCTATTCCAGGGCAACTCCAACAGCTGCAGAACTTGGATGTGGGTCCAGCAGGCTGATGATGGGTCACTGAGGGAGAGACACTCTGAGAATCCAGGCAGGGGGAAAATCACCAGGCAGCCTTGAAATGTGATGTGGTTCCTAATCACTGGCTTGAACATGAGGGAGAGATTGGGTCTCTGGAAGATGGATTGACTGGAGCTAAGTAGGACTCCTGTTGCAGAGGCGCGGTGCTGCCAGAGACATTGCTAAGTCAGGTTCAGAAACAAGAACTGGCTTTTGAGATGGGGTCTGATGGCCGTATCCTTTTCTTTATGGCACAGACACAGCTCAGGCATCTCCCTACTGTACTTGCTTCTGCCTCTTGCATCACAGTCATCACACTGTACTGCAGTGATCTGTTTGTATTTCTGCCTCCCTCACTATATAGTGATCAGCTTGAGAGTACTGGCCATGTATTGTTGTTGCTGTTTATTTGTCTTCATGTCCATAGTACTTATCTCAGAGCTTGGCCGATGATACCTGCTTTCTGAATCATGGAATAAGTGGGTGGCTGGGTGGATTTGTGAATGACTTATTTTCCTTCCCTTTCCCACCTCCCTGTTAGGAGAGAGGTGTTTTCATCCCTCTAGCAGGACAAAAGGGCTTCCCAGGTGGCTCAGTGAGTAAAGAATACACCTACCATGCAGGAGATGCAGGTTTGATCCCTGGGTTGGGAAGATCCCCTGGAGAAGGAAATGGCAACCCACTCCAGTGTTCTTGCCTGGGACACTGTTCTTGTCCTATATGGACAGAGGAGCCTGGCGGGACAGTCTATAGTGTCTCAAAGAGTTGGACACGACTGAAGCAACTGAGCACAGCAGGAAAACAGGGCCTTCCTGGGAGCTGAAGAAAGTTTGAATGTGCCTATGGGAATTAAATGATCCAGTTGTGGGAAAAGCCATACCAAAGAGGTGGGGACCAAAAGAGGAAACACTGAACAACTAGACATTCGCCACCGACACCTTAGTGTGGCTGAGTCTATGATTCTGTTTTTGTTTTTTCTTTATCAACTTAGCTTATCAGAGAGTGATGAAGGTGGGAAGGAGGAAGAAAAAGTTTACAATGACAATATATTCTTGCAGTTACTTTATTTATATCTTCAAATTTAAACCTTAAACGATTCCTGTAAAACAGATTTATTATTGCCCCATCAAAGATGTGGAAACGGAGTGATTTGTTTAAGATCACAGTGGTACTCCAGGGCAGTCTGGAGTCGGTGTTACTCACTGATGAGTGCTTACCTTAACTTGGGTCCTGAGGATAGAACACGGAAACTATGTACACATTGGATGCCTGAGGGGAGGGAGTCTGGTCTCCAATTTCCCTTCAGTGCCTCTCACACACACAATAGGACCCCCAAGGCATGAAGTACTTTCTAGGGAGGATTTCATCAATCCTAATTTGTTTCTTACTAATAATTCTGGGTGTTCCCCATGGCTTCTGTGTAGTTTTATTATATTGATTAAGCTAGTTATCTGCCATAGGAAAATGGTTATAACCGGAAATTTGGGGGAACACATATTCTGCAACACTTGGTTCTAGAGACACAAATACAATAAAAATATCCTTACCCTTTGTTGAGTAACTGGAACTATGCTAACACTTCCCAAGCGTTCTTCTAATTCCTCCTCATGTGAACTCTACAAAGTAGGTATTACTCTCACCTGAAATTGGCAGATGAAGAAAACAGGCTCTAAAGGCTAACCAACTTAGGTCTGTATGCGTGCTAAGTTGCTTCAGTTGTGTCCAACTCTTTGCAACCCGATGGACGATAGCCCACCCAGGCCCCACTGTCTATGGGATTCTCCAGGCAAGAATCCTGGAGTGGGTTGCCGTGCTCTCCTCCAGGGGATCTTCCTGACCCAGGGATCAAACCCTTGTCTCCAGCATCTCCCTCCTTGAAAGGTGGGTTCTTTACCACTACTGCCTGGGAAGCCCAACGTAGCTCTGCTACTTTCAAATTCTGACCTTGGATGATTCTTTCTGACTTCAACTCCCTTCTCCTTTGTATTACCGCATGCATGGATCAGGGGTTCATTTGGGGAGGTGGATTGTAAATACACAAAAGTGCTTTAATAGATGTTATAAAACACTGTGGGGCTGATCAGTTCTTTAGTTGGAGAAGGTGGAGGTATGGACGGGGCATTCAAACTGAGTCTTGAATGAGGAATAGCTTTTTAAAAATTGCTCTTCTGCCTTGTGTGTTTAAGTCACTTTAAATTTCAACAAACATACAGGTGGAATGGAAAAATGTGTTCATGTATGCAGCCTCCCTTTGCCCTGGTGTCCATCACCTCCTGCACTCCCTTGGGATTGCCTTTTTCTACCCAATACTGGTGGCTGCGCCCCCTGGGTTCATGTTCATGGTTAAACTGATGGTCCAACAGTTCCCAGTGAAAAGAACAAATATTCTTACGCAAACCTTGAATGTAGATCTGTCACATCATTAAGGCAAAGCTGTCAAACATCTTCTCTTCCAAAGACCAAAGTACATTTTTAGCAACATGTTCGTGTGTCTGTGTTGCTCATTCAGGGCTGTGCTGTAATCAAGAATATTTCAAGAGATTCCCTGCTTGTGTTGGGATTGGCAGTTCTTACACATATGAAAGGAACATTCAAGATCCTAGGGTAAAATTGAAAATTGACTCTTTAGATGAAGAGAAGTGAAGTTGAAGTGAAGTTGCTCAGTCGTGTCCGACTCTTTGTGACCCCATGGACTGGAGCCTACCAGGCTCCTCCACCCATGGAATTTTCCAGGCAAGAATACTGGAGTGGGTTGCCATTTCCTTCTCCAGGAGATTTTTCCAACCCAGGGATTGAACCTGGGTCTCCAGCATTGTAAGCAGACGCTTTACTGTCTGAGCCTCCAGGGAAGATCTGCTCTTTAGACAGCACCATCTTTATGAGTTTTATTTCCCTTTTCTTTTCATTATATCTTTTTACTAACCTGTCTTCTTCTTCTAAGTAACCAAAACATGCTTTCAAAAATCCGCTCCTTTTGCTTCTTTTCTTAGAGTTTTTTTATTTTTTGCTTTTTGTTTTTTTCTTATTATTTCCCTGGTGTGGTGCAGTGCTCAGTTTTGTCTGACTTTTTGTGACCCCGTGAACTGTAGCATGCCAGGCTCCTCTGCCCATGAAATTTCCCAGGAAGAAAACTAGAATGGATTGCCGTTCCCTCCTCCAGGGGATCTTTCCAACCCAAGGATTGAACCTACATCTCTTGCATCTCCTGCATTGGCAGGCAGATCCTTTACCACTAGCACCACCTGGGAAGCCCTCTGGACAAAGTTGCAGTTATCTGTCCTGGGATCTTTTGAAGCTGTTCAATTGTATTAGCTCAGAAATTTGAGGCCTTAAGCCTTGTTTCAATTGTGGCTCCATAATTTACCAAAAGTTATGCAAACTTTTTAATACCAGTTTTCTCATTTGTAAAATGGGGTGATGATAGCACTGATCTCATTGACTTGGAGTGGCATCAAATGAGATAATACTTATAGAAGGCTGAGTTTTATTCCTGGTAAACAGAGAAATCTCCAGGAAATGTTAGTTATTATGATGTTTTCTAGCACAGTTCTTGTTACATAGCAGATACTTGAATTTGTCTGTTAAATGGCAGAAGAAGACACAAGTCATGGGGAAAATGACTAACTTAATTAAGGAACCACATTTTATGGCAAAACTGAAGTGTTGTTATTTTTCAGTAGCTAAATGGTGTCTGATTCTTTGCAACCCCATGGACTGCAGCACACTAGGCTTCCCTGTCCTTCACTGTCTCCTGGAGTTTGCTCAGACTCATAAACTGCACTGAACTATGGGCCACCTCTTACCAGCCAAGGCTATTTCTTTTCCTAGTAGAGCAATCTATCTTTCTTCTTTTAAAAATGCCATTTGTCCACATTTTAATCTATGAAAAGTGGCTTGTGTTATTTCTATTTGTATTTATTTATGTTTCTAAATGCTTCTCAGTTCCAAAAAATTGTTTCATAAAAAGCCATAAAGTATAGATAGACCATCACTTAACAGGTACTGGAAAACACTAATCCAAAGGGGGGGGGGATAGGCAATCACATGTCAAAGCCACAGTATGAGGGAGAGGCAGTGCTCTAGCTCAGCATGTGGCTCTCTGAGGCCAGCAGTCAGACGCCCAGGTGCCCAGAGGCGACCCTCAAGCTTTGAGCCTCAGAGATCCACGTGAAGCTCCTCCTAGAACTGTAGTGAGGCCTCCATCACTGACATGTCTACAGTCCCTCTTGACACGCTTAACACAATCTACAAGGTCAAAGACTGGGAAGCTATCAGACCATCTCTCAATTGCTGAGACCTGGTTTAGCAGACCTGGACACAGATCTGCATACTTACCTTTCGTCGGAGTAGCTTGCAGCTGAAAATACAGCTGGACTATAGCACCGTAAGCCCATGGTCCTTCCAGCTGGTCAGGCCAAAGGTCAAGTTGGAGAGTAGCCTGAATCTGATGTTCCAGTTGGAACAGGCTGCAGATGGCCTGTTGGTTTAGCCTGTCAGATCAGTCACTGCTTGTACTTTGCAAAGTGATAGTTCAACCAAAGACACCTTTATTACTATTGTATACTTTACCCTCACAGATAATTAGAAACTCGCAAGGCGATGTGCAGATTCTGTGATTCAATTATGTGTCCTGCCGACTGCAAAGTGGACCTCCCAAGTTTTACGCAATACCTGGAGTGTTAACTGGCGTTGCCCAAGAAGGAAGGAAATCTCCAGCTACCGAGAGAAAAAACATCCATCCTCCATTTTATATGATGTGAAGAGAGAATGCTATCTTGGTGAATTATCTCCTGCTCTGGAGGGTATGAGAAGAAATTATTCAGAATTCAAAGGTTGCAGCCTAATGTCAGAAAGCTATTCTCTTTGATTGCATTTTCAGAAGGCCACTCTTTCAAATGTTGTGGCCAAGCTATATCTTCTTCTGAATGCTTCTGAAACAAAACTACTTTCAAAACCTGAAAAAAACATCAATTATTCATACGCTGGTCTATCCAGTGATCTATACATACAAAAAAGACTTTAGTATACTATTTGCTAAAGAGTTTAGTTGTCATCACAGTTACATAAAGTTGAAAAATTGTGATCCTTCAAGTCAAAGAACTTAAAAAAATATTTACCCTTTATTCTGGAAGGAAATGCAATGTTTATTTTTTAGTTTAGCTATCTTCACAAGAAGTCTGGTAGGGCAAATTTGATTTGCTGAAAAATACTTTTAATGACAAAGAAGCTATACTAACTAACACTATAAGCTGTTAAAGATGTAAAACTAAAGTGCTATGGATTCTAAGGTTGTGGAAAAGACTGTTTGAGCTGTCAGGAAAGACTTCACACTGAAGGTGGCATTTATTTGTGCTTAAGAAATGGTCTAGTGCCCTGAAAGCTGGCCCCAAAATATGTCCATTGCTAATCTCTAGAACCTTATATGGAAAGCATATATTAAAAGAGTAAACATTTCCTTATATGGGAAAAAAAGAACATCTTATATGTGGATCTTATATATAAGGATCTTATATCCTTACATGAAGGATTTTGCATGGAAGAGCTTATTCTGGATTATCAGGGTAGATACTTCTCAACCCAATGAGAAGAATCCTTTTAAGAATGAGGTAGAACCTAGAGATTGTCATATACAGTTACATAAGTCAGAAAGAGAAAGATAGGTATTGTATAATATTTCATACATGTGGAATCTAGAAAAGTGATGCAGATAAATTTATTTGCAAAGCAAAAAAGAGACACAGCTGTAGAGAACAAACTTACAGTTATCAAGGGGGAAAGGAGGGTTAGGATAAATTGGGAGATTGGAAATGACATATATACACTACTACGTATAAAATACACAACTAAGGAGAACCTACTGTTTTGGCCACCTGATTTGAACAGCCGACTCATTGGAAAAGACCTGATTCTGGGAAAGATTGAGGACAAAAGGAGAAGAGGGAGTCAGACAATGAGATGGATGGATGGTATCACTGATGCAATGGACATGAGCTTGGGCAAACTTCAGGAGTTGGTGAGGGACAGGGAGGCCTGGTGTGCTGCAGTCCATGGGGTTGTGAAGAGTCAGGTACGGCTGAGTGACTGAACAACAACAACAACAACAACGACGACACCTCTATAGCACAGGGAACTCTACTCAATGCTCTGTGATGATGTAAATGGAAAACAAATTAAAAAAAGGGATTTATTTGTATATATAACTGACTCACTTGGATGTACAGCAGAAACTAACACAACATTGTGAAGGAACTAATCTTTTGACCTGTTGTGATGGAGAAGACTCCTGAGAGCCCCTTGGACTGCAAGGAGATCCAACTAGTCCATCCTAAAGGAGATCAGTCCTGAATATTCATTGGAAGGACTGATGCTGAAGCTGAAACTCCAATACTTTGGCCACCTGATGCGAAGAGCTGACTCCTTGGAAAAGACCCTGATGCTGGGAAAGATTGAAGGCATGAGGAGAAGGGGACGACAGAGGATGAGATGGTTGGATGGCATCACTGACTGGATGGACATGAGTTTGAGTAAAATCCAGGAGTTGGTGATGGACAGGGAGGCCTGGTGTGCTGCAGTCCATGGGGTCACAGAGAGTCAGACACAACTGAGAGACTGAACTGAACTTCAGTAAAATAAAAAAAAAGGAATGAGGCACAGAAAGATTCGACAGACAGAAAAGAAAGGGGCAATGTGCTCACAATGGCGGAGACCAGAGTGATAAAACATAAGCAGGGATGTGGGAACCAGATGCTAGGAGAGGCCCCCTCGCCCTCTGGCTGCTGCAGGCCTGCTGCCAGTTGGGTTTATACCTTCGGCTTCCAGAATTGTGACAGAATAAAATTCTGTTGTTTTAGCCACCTAGTTTGTGGCAATTTATTACACAGCCATAGGAAACCAGTACAAATATGTAGCATTTTATCAGGTTAGAGAAAACAGGCAACTAAGGCAGAAGGAACAATGTAAACAAGCAAACAAAAAAGAGACAGAGAAAGTCTGGAATCCAGGAAGGGCTTAGTGTGTCTGGAGCACAAATAAACGTAAATTACACCCGACGTTTATTGAACACTGCTAGATGCCATGTCTTGTGTACTGTGCTCTCCATGCAATTTCTTGTTCATTCCCCACAGCTACCCCATGAGACAGATTTTCTCATCTCCATTTTATAGATGAAGAAACAGGAAAACAGGCTGAATCATATGCCCACGGTACCAGAGTTAGGAAGCATTTGAGCTAGTATTCTGAGCCTGTCTGTCTGCCCAGGCACTAAACCTCTGTGTCATTTGGTCTACTTAGAAATAAAAGGATGGGCTTTCTCTGCTCCTGTATGACTGCGAAGTTGCTTCAGTCGTGTCTGACTTTTTGCGACCCTGTGGACTGTAGACCTCTAGGCTCCTCTGTCCATGGGATTCTCCAGGTAAGAATATTGGAATAGGTTGCCATGCCCTCCTCCAGAGGATGTTCCCAACCCAGGGATCAAACCCATGTCTACCTGCAACTCCTACCTTGCAGGCGAATTCTTTACCACTGAGCCACCAGAGAAGCCCACTTGTTTCTCCTACTAGACTATGAAGTCTATGAGAGAAGAGAATGTGATTCCTAATCGCCAGTGATGCCCCAGGCATGGCATAGTGAGTTATAAGTATTTACAAACTATGGTAATTCATCGGAAGAACTGATGCTGAAGCTAAAGTTCCGATACTTTGGCTACCTGATGCGAAGAACTTACTCATTTGAAAAGACCCTGATGCTGGGAAAGATTGAGGGCAGGAGGAGAAGGGGATGACAGAGGATGAGATGATTGGATGGCATTACCAACTCAATGACCATGAGTTTGAGCAAGCTCTGGGGGTTGGTGATGGCCAAGGAAGCCTGGCGTGCTGCAGTATATGGGGTCACAAAGAGTTGGACACGACTGAGTGACTGAACTGAACTGAACTGAACTGGCAATTGTTAAGCTCTGTAAAAGGATGCAGGACACAGACCAAAAAGCATTGCTGAGAATCTCTTAATTTGAATGAGGTCAGGAAACACAAAGGCCCTCTTCTACTCCATCTCCATATCACAAAAGGATTTTCTTCTCCCTGAAGGAAACACTGGAGATGTGTGTGGGCTGAGGGTGGGAGCAAGCTGGTAATCTCCATAAGAAAGAATTACTCCAAGACCAGGTCCTGTGAATACAATGAGCACCACTGGTGGAGTCTAAATTCCTTCTACTGCTATGTAGATCCCACAAAGTAGGACCCACTGCAATCTTGCTCATGGATGCTTCTGAAACATTTGAAGGAAATCAGAAGCACCATATGGCGTTGGTGTTTTGTCCCTTGGAAGAATGATTCCCTAATAGGAAATTTTTTTCTTTTAAGAAACCAGTCTCTTTTTGCTTTAAAGCCAAGCTTTCCCAAGGAGTAGGTTTCCAGTTCTTTTACTGCCAGTTAGGACAGAATGATAGATGCCAACTCTACTGTGGAGCACTGGCTTCCCTTGTGGCTCAGATGGTACAGAATCTACGTGCAGTGAAAGAGACCTGGATTCGATCCCTGGGTTGGGAAGATCCCCTAGAAGATGGCATGGCAACCCACTCCAGTATTCTTGCCTGGAGAATATCCATGGACAGAGGAGCCTGGTGGGTTACAGTCCATGGGGTTGCAGAGTCAGACATGACTGAACAACTAAGCACAGCACTACTGTGGAGTGCAGCTCTTGTTTTAGAAGTCAGAGGCTGAATGAAGCTTGTGCTGGAAGGCGCTGGTCTGTAGAGAGGTCTGTGTTCAGAGGCAGCAGAAGTGGAAACTTGCCCTGGAGAGTATGCTGGCCTGGGTGCGGTGATAGAGTCATCGACAATAAAGGCAGCTACATCAGTAAAAGAGGAGCAAACCACACAATAGGAAAAATGGCATAGAAGGATTAGAAGTGAAGCATTTGTGAAAGAGGCGAGAACAAGAAAGAGTACAACGTGGGAAGCAACTTAGCATAAGAAGTTTCAAGGAAGGCCACACATCCCTAAAAGAAATGTTCATATTATAAACCTGGTGACCCTCTACAAGCACACACACACACGCACGTGCACGCTAGCACTGAGAACACGAGAGAGAAGAGAGAAGTTAACGAATAAGGATGAAGGATCTGACTCTGATTTGTTTACTTTCATACCCATAAGCCTCCAACCTTTCTCCATTTAAAAAACTGTCAAATTCTCCATCTTCTCAACTTCTGCATTCCAACTGTTATCTAAATTTTGTGTTATTATTTCCGACCTCAGTCCAGGCCTGTGCATGCTGCTTATATTTCCCTCAGCAGAAATCTTTCACATTCCCTGTTTCCCTTCCTTGGTATCCCCACTCACAGAATCACCTCAACATGGATTTTCAGTATTACTTCTTCCTCTCAGAACTTCCCTCCCAGCTCCACCCTTTAAGGCCAAACAGAAGCTAACATAATTTATCCATTCATTCTTTCATATATTTGTTGAGAATTTTTCTGTTAGCACAGTTAACACCACTTCCTCCTGTTATTTTTGTTGTTGTAATTGCCCTTCCTTACTGACAGGCTTCCCTGGTGGCTCAGATGGTAAAGAATCCGTCCCCATTGTGGGAGACCTGGGTTCGATGCCTGGGTGTGGAAGATCCCCTGGAGAAGGGAAAGGCTACCCACTTCAGTATTCTGGCCTGGAGAGCTCCAGGGACTGTAGCTAGTCCATGGGGTCGCAAAGAGTCAGACACCACTGAGTGACTTTTTCACTTTTCCTTGCTGATCGTGGCAGTTTTAGCTTTGTAAATCCAGAGTGCCTTGTGTATGCCAGTTCGCACAGGTTTTTTGAATAAATAATTCCCCGGCATGAAGAGTCTTTTGCCAGTTAAAATGAAACTCACTAAAGATGTTGGCCATGAATCAACATATTTAATCTCACTGTTTAGTAAAATTTGCTAAGCTGTATCACAGTGTGGGATGGACACTGCCCAGAAAGGCCTTGCTATTATAAGACCGTGTTGCCGTTTCCCTAGTACAGTAACATCTCTCCCTTGGCTGGCTGCAGCGGCCCCCCAGTGATCCTGCTGTCTTCAGTCCTGCTGCTTATATGGAATCTACTTTCCATCCCACAGTCACAGCAATCTTTCTAAAACACAGATCTGATGGTGCTCATCGCTGCTGAAAGCCCTCGGATGGCTCGCTCTGACTTGACGCTGCAGTGTCTCCTCACAGCTCAACTCTTCAGAGAAAATATACCTATTTTCTTGCCACTCAACCCACCTCTGCTGTTCCTTCTGCATGGAATGATGCTCCCCACATGCCAGCATTATGCTTCCCATCCCCCGGTTAGCTCTTAGTTTTCTCTTATATGACCAAACGCCTCCTTCTGCCTTGGTCTGTGATTTTGTTTCTGTAGCATTCTATGTATCCTCAGCTGTGGCATGTTTTATGCTAGTTTTAATTGCCTGCTTATTTCATCTAAACCCGATGAAACTTAGGATTTGTAAAAAGACAAGCATCCGGTCTAGTTCACCAACATAACACAGGGGTCTGAGACAAGACAGCAGGGGAGTTGGAGCACTGAGTTTAGTGGAATCTCCTTAGGGAAACTAACAGGACATTTATTCTATAAAAAATTCTTAAATAAAAATGGCACTTTCTCATTTAATATCACTAAACAGGTTACTTAGAGAAAATGGAATGACCCTTCTGGAGTCTGTGTATCTTCACTTAACTGGCTAAGAGAAGGAGGAAATGCCTTTCAAAAAGGAACGTTTCACCTGTTTCCTGGGACCACTCTGGGGCCTGACCTGCTTTACAAGAGCTGTGATTATCAAGTTACAACCCTTACGAAAGAATAATAATCTATACTCATTGAGTGCTTTCAACGTGACAGCTGCTTTTAATACATATTTTTTCTTGACATATAATTTATTTACTATTGTCTCAAATTCTTTTATTTTTTTAAAACTGGAATATAATTGCTTTACAATGTTGTGTTACTTTCTGCTGTACAACAAAGTGAATCAGATATATGTATACATAATATGTCCCCTCCCTCTTGGACCGCCCTCTGCCCCACCCCCATCCCACCCTTCCCAGGTCACCAGTGAGCACTAGGCTGAGCTCCCGTGTCATAAAGCAGCTTCCCAATCAGTTCAGTTCAGTTCAGTTCAGTCATTCAGTCGTGTCCGACTCTTTGCGACCTCCTGGACTGCAGCACGCCAGTCCTCCCTGTCCATCACCAACTCCCAGAGTTTACTCAAACTCATGTCCATTGAGTTGATGATGCCATCCAACCATCTCATCCTCTGTCATCCCCTTCTGCTCCCACCTTCAATCTTTCCCAGCATCAGGGTCTTTTCAAATGAGTCAGCTCTTCGCATCAGGTGGCCAAAGTATTGGAGTTTCAGCTTTAGCATCAGCCCTTCCAATGAATACTCAGGACTGATATACTTTAGGATGGACTGGTTGGATTTCCTTGCAGTCCAAGGGACTCTCAAGAGTCTTTTCCAACACCATAGTTCAGAAGCATCAGTTCTTCGGCGCTCAGGTTTCTTTATAGTTCAGAGCGTCTGCCTCCAATGCTGGAGACCCGGGTTCAATCCCTGGGTCGAGAAGATTTCCTGGAGAAGGAAATGGCAACCCACTCCAGTATTCTTGCCTGGAGAAGCCCATGGACGGAGGAGCCTGGTGGGCTACAGTCCATGGGGTCGCAAAGAGTCGGACATGACTGAGCGACTTCACGGCTTTCTTTATAATTCAACTCTCACATCCATACATGATTACTGGAAAAACCATAGCCTTGACTAGATGGACCTTTGTTGACAAAGTAATGTCTCTGGTTTTTAATATGCTGTCTAGGTTGGTCATAACTTTCCTTCCAAGGAGTAAGCCTCTTTTAATTTCATGGCTGCAGTCACCACCCCACTAGCTGTCTATCTCACATGTGGTAGTGAATATATGTCAGTCCCACTCTCCCAGTTATCCCACCCTCCCCTTCCCCATTTTGTGTCGAATGTTCATTCTCTATGCCTGTGTCTCTATTCCTGTCTTGGAAATAGGTTCATCTGTATCATTTTTCTAGATCCATATATATACATTAATATACAATATTTATTTTTCCCTTTCTGACTGACTTCACTCTGTAAGACCATCCCTGGGTCCAGCCACATTTCTACAAATGACCCTATTTCGTTCTTAGTGGCTGAGTAATACCCATTATGTACATGTACATCTTTTTTTATCCATTCATCTATCATTGAACATTTAGGTTTTTTTCATGTCCTGGCTATTGTAAATAGTGCTTCAGTGAACACTGGGGTCCATGTGTCCTTTTAAATTATGGTTTTCTCAGGCTGTATGCCAAGAGATGGGATTTCTGGATCATATGCTAGTTCATATTTTTAATACTCAAAACTACCCCATAAGGCAGCATCATTATTCCTTCATATGAAGAAGCTGAGCTCAGAGGTAAGTTGCTTGCCCATGGATTCTGGTGATATTAATAGTAAGTCACAGAGCCAGAGTTCAACCAGAGCTGTTTCTTATTCCAGAGTCTTTGCTCTTTGCATTTCACCAAGCGGTCTTTCTTAGGGTTTTCCCATAATGCAGGCTGATAATGGAGTAGAGACTGGAAAAATTTGGTTAAGTAGACAACAGTGGGTGTCTCCTAGAAACAGAATGTTGGGAAAACATTGTCCCTGTTCAAAAATGAATTAGGTCTTTTTATTTGTGAGTCTACTGTTTTGATAAAGGTAAGGAATAGATGATTTGGGGGAAAGTTTTAAAGGCAGATGAAAGTATACTGCTTCAAAATCTATATTTATCCATATCCACTTAGCAGTTAGCTCTGAAAATGATGAAAGACCTGTTAGCACTGCAGACAGTGCTGCTGCTAACAGCTGTTCACTATGGATCACAGCGCCAAGACATCATCACGTGTTCAGAAGATTAAAATGAATCCTGGTTTCTCTGACCCATGACAGATTCGGTCATCCAAGAGACAGCTCCGAAGATACATCTCAACCAGCTGACTGAAAAATCAGGGTGTCATCATCGAGCTGTTATCAAATGGGAAACTTCCTATTATTCCAAGATATAGTATGCTAAATGGCCAGTCATTTTTATTGATTCTCAGTGCTATTAGTCAAGAAGTAGTGAAAATGTCAATAATTTTTAGGTATTTTTTTCCCCACAGCTTAAGACTTTAAATTCTGCATTTGAGAAAAATAGGTTGATGCCTATGACAATTTCATTTCCCCTGGTCTATATGAGCAGGTACTATATCTCACCTCAAAACTATCTGTGGTTTTGGCAAATGAGTGTCTAAACCACTCAGCTCATTTAGGGAAACTCCTAGAATCTTACCACTTTTACTTCTTTACATCAACTTTCAATAGACAATTCATTCATATAGCTCATGCATTTTCAAAATGGTAAGAAAGAATATAATAGTCTCTCTCCAATCTGTCACTCGCCTTTCCAATTCCCACCCACTGCCACATAGGGAACCTCTGTCTTCAGATTTTTGTGCATCTTTGAATTGCTTTATGATTATACAAATATAGAGAGATCTTTCTCTGCTTTTATTCACCTTATAAAGATAGTATGTTGTACATACTGTTCTGTATTTCTATCTTTTCTTCTTCATCTTAATAATATATCTTAAAAATAATTCTACACCAGTGTGTGGAGAACTCTTCCTTCTGTATTATGCCTGCTTAGCATTTCATACTGTATTGAACCAGTCTCAGCTGATGGACACTAGGACTGCTTATTTCTTGATATTGCAAGTTATGTTACAAATTTGTACATACACGGGCAGAGTTTCTGTACAGAATATTTGCAAAAGTAAAATTGTTAGATCAAAGGATCCATTTATATCAAGTTCTGAGAGCTGTTTTCAGGTTGCCCCCCATAGGCATTTTACCAATGAATGGTCTCGCGAGCAATATACAGGGGTTCTTGTTTCCTTCAGCATCTTCAAGAGTATATTATTAACCAATCTACAGACCCAATGCTATCTCTATTGAAATTTCAATGACATTTCTCACAGAGCTAGGACAAATAATTCTAAAATTTTGTATGGAATCACAGAAGATCCCAAAGCAACCTTGAGAAAGAAGAACAGAACTGAAGGTATTGTCCTCCTTGAATTCAAATTATTCTAAAATGCTGTACTAATTAAAACAATATGAAAGTGAAAGTGTTAATGGCTCAGTTGTGTCTGACTCTTTGCTACCCCATGGACTGTAGCCCTCCAGACTCCTCTGTCCATGGATTTTTCCAGGGAG
The DNA here is from genome assembly GCF_054371585.1 of Giraffa tippelskirchi. Classification (NCBI taxonomy): domain Eukaryota; kingdom Metazoa; phylum Chordata; class Mammalia; order Artiodactyla; family Giraffidae; genus Giraffa; species Giraffa tippelskirchi. The sequence continues at coordinate 44,051,692 of NC_137284.1, read as the reverse complement.
GAATGTTGGAGTGGGTAGACATTTCCTTCTCCAGGGGATCTTTCTAATCCAGGGACCAAACTCGGGTCTCCGGCATTGCAGGTAGATTCTTTACCACCTAAGCCACCAGGAAAGCCATTAAAACAAGATGGTATTGGCATAAAAAGAGACCCACAGATCAGTGGAACAGAACCGAGAGCCCAGATATAAATCCACACATATATGGACAATTAATTTATGACTAAGGAGCCAAAAATATATAATGGGTAAAGAATAGTCTCTTTAATAAATGATATTGGGAAAACTGGACAGACACGTGTGAACAATGACACTAGGTCACTGTTTTATACCATATACAAAAATTACCTCAGGAATGATTAAAAGCTTGGATGTAAGGTCTGAAACCATAAAAATTTTAGAAGAAAGCATAGATCATAAGCTCATCAACATCAGACTTAGCAGTTTTTTGGATGGATTTGTCTCCAAGGCAAGGGAAATAAAAACAAAATAAACAAATATGATTACACCAAAATTAAAAGCTTCTGCACAGTGAAGGCAACCATCATTAATATAAAGCAAGCAACTTGCTGAGTTGGGGAAGATTATGCAAATCATTATTTCCAATAAGAGATTAATATCTAAAATATATAAAGAACTCATACGACAAATTCATGCTCTTCGACAACAACAGGAAAGTAAACAGCTCACTTTAAACAATAGACAGAGCACTGGATAGTTATCTTTCTAAAGAAGATATAGACGGCCAGGAGGAACATGAAAAGATGTTCAGTGTCACTAATTATTAGGAAAATGCAAATCAAAACCATTGTGAGATATCACCTCACAGCTGTTAGATAACTATCATCGAAAAGACAAGAAATAACAAATATTGGAGAAGATGTGTAGAAAAGAGAACCCTTGCATAGTGTTGATGGAAATGTAATTTGCTGCAACCATGGTTGAAAATAGTATGGAGATTTCTCAATAAAATAAAAATGGAATAACCATATGATCCAGATATTCCACTTCTGAGTATTTATCTGAAGGATACAAACGCACTAACTTGAAAAGACATTCCCATTCCAAAGTTCATTGCAGACTGTGTATATGTATTATGTATATATATATATATATATACACACACACACACACATATATATAATGGAATCTTAGCCATAGAAAAGAATTAAATCTTGCCATTTGCAACAACATGGATGGACCCTGAGGGTATAAAGTGGAAAAGACAAATACCATATGATTTCACTCATATGGGATCTGCTGCTGCTGCTGCTGCTGCATCACTTCAGTCGTGTCCAACTCTGTGCGACCCCATAGACGGCAGCCCACCAGGCTCCCCCATCCCTGGGATTCTCCAGGCAAGAACACTGGAGTGGGCTGCCATTTTCTTCTCCAATGCATGAAAGTGAAAACGGAAAGTGAAGTCGCTCAGTCGAGTCCAACTCTTAGCGGCCCCATGGACTGCAGCCTACCAGGCTCCTCCGTCCATGGGATTTTACAGGCAAGAGTACTGGAGTGGGGTGCCATTGTCGTCTCCACATATGGGATCTAAGCAAGGCAAAAACAAACTCACATATAGAGAGCAGATTATTTTTTACCAGAGAGGAAGATTAGAGGAGGGCACAACGGGCGAAGAGGGTCAATGGTGACAAATGATAACTATTAATAGAACTTTGAAAGTGATCACTTTGTAGGGTGTACAGGTGTCAAATTATAATGGTGTACCCCTGAAACATATAATGGCATATACCAATTTTACCTCAGTAAAACCTATATTATTAAAATTTGTCCATATTCTTGCCATTTTGATAGGTGAAATTTAGATCTCAATGTAATTTTCATTTGTATCTTTTTTTATTTTGAGTGAGGAGCTTCTTTTTATTACTTACAGCTATTTTTATTTCCTTCTCTGTAAACTAATTTTTCATATCCTTTGCATTTTAGATGTCATTGGTCTTTTTAACAACAAGATTTTAAGAGCTCCTTGTATATTGGTAATGTTAGTGCTTCACAATGTCACACAAGTTACACACCTTTGCCCAGTTTTTCTTCCTTCTTTCCTCCTTCCCTCTCTCTGTTCTTTCCTTATGATTTTTTTTTTTTGCCATTTAGAAGTTATATTGTGTAGTAATTTTTAAAATAACTCTGGATTTCTAATCATCATTAGGAATAATTTTCCTCTGCAAGATCTACGAATTCCTCCAAGGTTCCTTTTTTTCCCAGTTCTTTTGGGATTTCAATTTTGCATTTAAATCTTTGATCCAACTGGAATTTATTTTGTTGTACGAATAAGTGTATTTAACTTATTGTTTTCTCCAAAGGCTACTCAGTTGCTTTCATACCATTTATTGAATAGTCCTTCCTTTACCAATGTGATTTGAGAAGACATCTTATATACTTCTGTATTTGAGTTCATTTTTATTCTTTTAATTCTCTACAATTTGTCTATTTATGTGCCAAAACTGTAGCTGTATTATTGTGGCTTGATAACTCAATGTGATTTATTGTTAATGACTAAAACCCTCACATTGTTCTTCTTTTTCAGTTCCAGCATCTTTGTTTATTTATTAAATTTTAATAAGCTGTCCCATCAACTCATCTAATTCCTCTCTGTCCCTACCCCAGTGATAATAATAACAACTAAGAACAATTTTGTCGAGATCTTGTTAAATGTATAAGATATTAATACTTTGGGGGAAATGAACACCTTCATGATGTTAATCATGAACCCATTCCAAGAATATTCTTTGCCTTTTTCTTTTTTCGCGTGCTTTAACAATAACTTAAAATTTTATTTAGAGATTTTGTACATTGCTTGTTGTTTTATTTCTTCTAATTTTGTTGTTTTTGTTGCTATTCTGAGTCGGGTTTTTCTCTTTTTATTTTTCTAGCAGATTTTTTTTTGTATATATGACATCTACTGATTGATTTCTGTATGTAATCATTATTATATTGTTTTATTCTCTAAGCTTTCTGAAAACTCTCAATATTTGTAATTTTCAGATTATTTTCTTGGGTTATTTTTTAGGTCTGGAGAAGGAAATGGCAACCCACTCCAGTGTTCTTGCCTGGAGAATCCTAGGGACGGCGGAGCCTGGTGAGCTGCTGTCTATGGTGTCGCACAGAGTCGGACACGACTGAAGCGACTTAGCATAGCATAGCATAGCATTTTTTAGGTACACCATCATATAATTTGGTTATAATTCCTTTTACTTGCCTAAATGCCTTGGCTAGTTCCTCCAGTTCAGCACTAGATGAGACAGATGATGTGCATTCTTGCTTTCTTTCTTGAGAACTGTGGTTCTTTTATCTCATAGATGCTGATACATATATCAATTTCATTAACTTTCTTTTTTAGAGATTCTATAATTTTGTTTTTATTTCTATTTCAAATTAAAAGTTTTAAATGGAGGGTTTTACACATCAATGTTATTAAGTTTTTTGATGCAAATCGTTTTCAGTTTTATGACTTTTGAAACATTTCTGTGTTTGTGTAACTACCACCACAATCAAGATATAGAAAAGTGATCATAGCTCTAACAGTCTCTTATATTACCCCTATTTAGTGACACCTCCTTCTTACTCTTAACTTGTGACGATCGATGATCTGTTTTCCATCACTATTTTTTAACCTTTTTAATAGCGGCAAATAAGTGAAATCATATAGTGTCAAATAAATGAAATCATAGAATATTAACTCTTTGAAATTGGCTTCTATCCCTAGGCATAGGCAAAATGTCTTTGAGATCCATCCAGGCTGTTGCCTGTATTAATAGTTTGTTCCTTTTTACAGCTGAATAGTATTGCAAGAATTTACCAAAGTTCATTTTTCCATTCATTTGCAAGACAGTTTGCTTGTCTGAAGGTTTTTGCTATTACAAATAAATCTGCTAAGAACATTGGCATATAGGCTTTGAGTGAATTTCAGTTTGCATTTAACAAGGGCAAACACTCAGGAGGAGAAATGCCAGGATATATGGTGACTATATGTTTAACTTTGTAAGAAATTGCCTGCAGTAATTAGGGTTCTCAAGAGAACAGTACCAATAGGAGGTGTGTGTATAAACACACTCACACACCTATGTTTGTGTAGGTACACATATTCATGTATATTTATGTATGTATGCACATGTGTATATGACTTTCATCTATCTATCTATCTATCTATCTATCTATCTATCTAATCTATCTATCTATCTATTGTTTTAAGGAATTGACTCATGGCTCACATGATTATAGAGGCTTGGTGAAAACAATATCTGACAGGATAGGACTGCAGATTGGAGACTCAGGAAAGAAAATGCAGTTTGAGTCCAGAGGCAGCCTCCTGACGAGTTTTGTTTTGGCTTTGAGAAGTTAGTCATTGTTCTAGTAATGTCTTTCACCAACTGGATGAGAACCACCTACACTATAGAGAGCAATCTGCTTTGTTCAAAATCTACTGACTTAAACATTAATCTTGTTCACATAACCCCCTCAAAGAAACATCCAAATAGTGTTTAACCAAATATATAGGCACTGTGGCCCCGTCAAGTTGAAATATGAAATTAACCTTCACACTACCACTCATCATTCTGGCAGTGTCATTTTGCATCCTCACCAATAATGTGTGAAAGTTCTAAAAGGATGTTCTACATCCTTTTCAGCACTTTTCAATATTTTTGCTTTGATCATTCTAATAAGGATATAATGATTAACACAGTGGATTTTAGTTTGTACTACTCTATTTGCTAATGGTGTTGAATTTTTTTGAGTGCTTATTTGTCCTTATATTCTCTTTTGTGAATTTTGCCTATTTTGGATTAGATTGTTTTCTTATTACTGAGTTTTAAAAATTCTTTATATTCTGCATGAAGTCCATTGTTGGATATGTGATATGGAAATATTTTCACCCAGTCTGTATCTTTTCATTCTTTTGTATCTGCAGCAGACCAAAAGTTTTAAATTTTGGTGAAGCCTAGTTTATCACTTTTTTATTTTATAGACTGTAATTTTAGTGTCATTTTTAAAGAACTCTTTACCTAGCCTCAGGTGTCAAATATTTTCTCCTATGTCTTTTTCCTAAACAGTGGTACAGATTTATACTTTACATTTAAAACTGTGATTTGAGTTAACCTTTATAAACTGTGTGAAGTTTAGTCAAGTCTCATTTTTTAATGCATGGATGACCAATTGTTCCAACATCATTTACTGAAAAAAACTTATCCTTTCTCAACTGAATTCCTATTACACTTTTATCAAAAGTCAGATGATTATATTTGTATGGGTATATTTCTGGACTCTACATTTTCTCCTGTTGATCTGCATGTCTATTTCTTTGTGCATACAAAAGCTTTGCTCTCTATTCTTGATTTGATTAATATAGCTTTATGGTAAGTCTTAAAATCCAGTAGTGTGATTTCTCCAATTTTGTTTTTGTCTTTCAGAATATTGATTCTATTTCCTATAGACACCCTTCTCCTAAAATAAACTTACAACTTCCTTGTACTATATTATGCAGTATCATTAGTTGAATCCTTGTTTCAAAGTAATGTCCTGTTCTCTTATGCTTCTGGGCCGTTGTTCAAGGTACCTCCTCTACTAGAACCACCTTCCTTGCCATCTGCTGTCACAGTTCCATCCTGTTTTAAGACTAGACAAAATCCTATGAAGTCTTTGCCCCTGTATCTGCCCCTAACCTGTTAACATCTGGTGACCCGTATCAGAGTGTGGTGCAGAGTAGATGACAGAAGCAAACAGCCCAACACTCCCCTCATCTCTCTGCCGGGTCTTTTAGGAGCTGAGGTGAAGCTCTTCCTTCAGTGACCTACAGCCAGTTTTTTCTCATAAATCCATTACTTATAAGATGAACAGGAAGGTGAGAATGCCTTCGCAGATACGTTTTCATTTCTGAGAGCAACAGATGTTAAGCACTGACAGTGGAGGGGAAACGGTGGCATTTCACAATGCTACTTTCCTTTAAATTGTGCTGTTCAGACTGGTGACAGTTTACCCCATAGAAGAGCTGCCATTTCCATAGCGCTATATCTGTTTGGACCTTTTGAAGCACCCCAAGGTGAAGGTCAATGTCAGACTTTTTTTTTTTTCCCAAGAATGAAGCAAAGACAGAAAACTAGGTTTGCTTCCTCCACCTGTCAAAAAAGGAAAGGGAAGGAAATGAGCATATTCTGAGCATTCATTAGTTCACTTCTGAACTGGGTTTTTCATATACCGTTGTTGTTACATAACAGTAGTTTCATTCTGCCCTTACAACCAAGCCTTCCACCGAGGTAGGTGTTGCTGTCTGCGTTTTCTAGGTAAGGAAACTAAGTTTAGGAGAGTTGCTTATGGTTGGCCATTTAGTAAGAATGGAGCCAACATTCATACAGGGCCACTTAGACATACAGACACACATGCACATACAGACACACACACACATACACTCATGCACAGAAGAGGGAACATAAGTGGGAGATACATATGATGTACAGACCATGTAAGAGGGATAATGTATGCTGATATCTCTGGGCTCTGAGCACACAGTAAAAGGTGTGAAAAGCACATTGATGTTTATATATATATATCTTGTTTATATATATATATATTATGTTTATATATGTATATATATATATCTTCAAATTATTTAACGAAGTAGCTTATATTTAAGTTTGCTAAAACTAGCTAACTTTGTAAAACACTCTTTCTCATTCTGTCAATTGCCATGACATTTTCTTGCAGGCCATTTGGAACAGACTTGGAACATGTACTACTGCTGTGGGTGGAGAAGCTGGCGTAGAGGACATGTGACCAAGAAGAATGTAAACACCAAGGAGAGACGGCCAGAGGGGCCACAGCTGCTCGTGGCTGCCTGAGATACTGTTCCTCCCAGTGACTGATAAGGAAATACTGGCTTAAGTGTTTTCTAATTTCTTATACACTTGCCTTGAAATATTTCACATGTGAGAATAAATTAGAGGATAAGGGAAAACATTCTTTAAGGAAATTCTTTAAAACATTCTTTAAGGAATGGCAGCTAATGGCTGCCAGTGAGAATAATGGGATAATCGTAATCTCCTCAAGTACTATTCGTTGGTTAAAGTTCAAAATATTAGTATAGATAATAGCGATCATGGTATAGGGAACCTCCCTGAATCCCTCATTTCACCTCCTGTCCCTTTGCAATGCGTTTATTGTTCTTAAGTTCTTTATAGACCTAAAAATGATCCCTCTGTCTGGATTACTCTTCCAGTATCTATCATCTTCTATTTGTAAGACTAATTCCTATAATGACGATGGGAATTCTGTTAATCAGAAATTAATTTTATCAATTAGAATTGAACTAACTAATCCATCTCACTTAGGAAGACAGGCACTACACTTCACAGAGTTTAACACAAACTTTTCCAGACTAGACCAGTCATGTATCCACTGGAGCAGCCCAGCATGGCTGGTCATAGAAGCAGAAACTGCCATGGACTTTCAGGTCATGTGGAGAAGAGAGTGTAACTTAAGACACACACAGACGTAGTGAAAGTTTGATGTGGAAGCAATTTTTTTTAAGGTTTGTATGGCTCTGTAGTTACTGTGAAGTTGCAGAGCTGGGAAGAAGAATATATGTGCATTTTGAGATGTAAGCTGTGCATAATAAATTAGACCATGTTAATGTTCTTTGAGAGATGTTAATAAGAATTGGAACTCATTTTAATTGCTTTAGTTGAAGGGCTGTACTATTATTAGTCTGATTGTGCTTCTGTGAAAAAACTGGACTATGTCGTTTCAATTAATGCTCAGATTATACTCTTAAGCATTTTTCATGTTTCAGCTAATTCACATTCTTTAGAAAGCTTTTCTTGATGTCTGAGTCCAGATCAAGTGCATCTCCTATACCCCATGCTTCCTATCAGGAGCATTTACCAACATAAATGGTAAATGTTGGGCTTCCCAGGTGACTCTAGTGGTAAAGAACCAGCCTGCGAATGCAGGAGACATAAGTGACATGGGTTCGATCCTTGGGTAGGGAAAATCCCCTGGAGGAGGGAATGGCAACCCACTCCAGTATTCTTGCCTGGAGAATCCCATGGACAGAGGAGCCTGGTGGACTACAGACCATAGGGTCACAAAGAGTCTAACACAACTGAAGCGACTTAGCATGTACACACACATTGTAAATGTTCATTTAATTGTCTGTTTCCTCCGATATGCTGTAATATATACATATATAGGCTAGGTTCCTTGTCTTTTTTATTAATCATTGTATCCAACACTTAGTAGCTGCAATGGCATAAAATACACACTCTGAACATTTACAGAAGTTAAAAAAAAAAAAGTAGGGAAAGAAAGTGAATATGTCATGATTTAGCCAGATAGTTATCACTTGGGACTGAAAGTCTTTTGTTTCTGGCTGCTTTACAGGTGACAGGTTAGTAAATATTTAGAGTATCTTCTGTTGCTGTTCAGTCACTAAGTCATGTCTGACTCTTTGCAACCCCATGGACTGAAGCACACCAAGCTTCCCTGTCCTTCACTGTCTCCTGGAGTTTGCTCAAACTCATGTCTATTGAGTCAGTGATGCCATCCAACCATCTTAACCTCTGTCACCCTGTTATCCTTCTGCCTTCAATCTTTCCCAGCATCAGGATATTTTCCAATGTCAGCTCTTCTTATCAGCCGTCCAAAGTGTTAGAGCTTCATCTTCAGCATCAGTCCTTCCAGTGAATATTCAGGGTTGATTTCCTTTAGGATTGGCTGGTTGGATCTCCTTGCAGTCCAAGGGACTCTCAAGGGTCTTCTCCAACACCACTGTTTGAAAGCATTAGTTCTTCGGCGCTCAGCCTTCCTTATGGTCCAACTCTCACGTCTGTACATGACGACTGGAAAAACCATAGCTTTGACTATATGCACCTTTGTTGGCAAAGTGGTGTGGCTGCTTTTTAATATGCTGTCTAGGTTTGTCATAACTTTTCTTCCAAGGAGCAAGCATCTTTCAATTTCATGGCTGCAGTCACCATCTGCAGTGATTTGGCATCTTTACTGTGTGCAAAAGCTGTTCTGGATACTGGGACACAGCAGAGATTGAAACCACCCAAGTCCTTGCCCTAAAAAAGCACACTTGTAGATATTAAAAGAGAGAGCTAAAGGTTAATTGAATTCCTATTTTGTTGTTCAAAGTAAGGATTATTCATGGATGACTTATAATATTGTAGGATATTATTTTTTCAAATTATTTTTAATACCTGACAAGCATCTATAAATATGCCTGCCTCATCCGAGAGAAACCCCAGCCATGTCTTGGTAACAATATTCATGCCAAGGGAGGATCCTGAAAAGAAATAAAAAGTTTCTCCAGGACCTCTAAAATTTAACTTCTTAACCACGATGATGTTTTCTCCAAAGCCTTTAGGGAATAAAAAAGATGTCTGCAGGAGAATGGGTATGTGCAATTTACACCCAGTTAGCTGGGTATATTGGAGGCAAACCTGGCAGAGGTGGGGACAATAGGAATTATGAGGTGCCTCAAAGAAGGCGAGAGCCTCACATGAAGAAATGTATTCATTATCATATCTTAGTTGTGGATGTCTTAATTCAGAGGAAGTGCAAATTTTCAATCTTATACTGCAGTCAACTCAAGTTCATAACTTCTACAGTCCGGACTGCCTCACGTTCATTTCTCTGTCCACCATACTTTATATCTGGCAATCGCCCTAATGTCTGAGCTCATAGAAGAAGGTGCAAAGCATATAATTCAAAACAAGTAATAACCAGAGAGTTATGATTTTTCCTTTTTTTGATTTTTGGTGTTTTTACCTTCCTTTTTATATTTTTCTCAAAGCTCTATTCAAATAGGCTTCCAGTCCCATAAATACAGCTGGATGTAGTGAAACATTGAACTCAGATGTCCTGACTCCTTCCCATGTGACAGTGAAGTTATATACCTTAGCTCTGCTAATCTTCAATTCAGTATTCTGTAGTAAATTGTCTTTATTAGCTTCCTTTTGTAGATGAAGAAACTTAGCATTAGGGAGGAAGAATGACTTGCCCAAGGATACAGTTAACTCTGAGAGCCTAGAGCCACACTGTGATGTCTGCTGTTGTTGTTTTTTAAGTTTTTATTTATTTGTTTCTATTTTATTTCTGGCTGAGCTGGGCTACCTCTTGCCAGCTCTCTTGAGTTATAGTGAGTGGGGACTACTCTCTAGCTGCAAGGCGGAGGCATCTCACTGTGGTGCTTTCTCTTACTGTGGAGAGAGGGTTCTAGATGTGTGGGCTTCAGTAGTTGTGGCACATGGGCTGAGTGGCTCCACAGCATGTGTGATCTCCCCGAAACAGAAATGGTCCCCTGCGTTGGCAGGCAGATGCTGAACCTGCGATGTCTGCTTTAAAGCTGGTGGAGGTCCTGATGCTGCAACACCTGTGGACATGTGCTGAAACTCCAACTTGAGGCTTACCCAGTGAGCATGCCTGTCACTCCATTTCACTGAGTCCGGTTTTTGTTTATTTAATGGGGAATAACTATATCCTCTTGAATAGTGCATGTGTGCTCCATTGCTTCAGTCCTGCCCAGCTCTCTGTGATTCTAGGGACTATAGCCCGCTAGGCTCCTCTGTCCAGGCAAGAATACTGGAATACATTGCCATGACCTACTCTGGGGGATCTTCCCGACCCAGTGATCGAACCACCGTTTCCTAGTGCCTCCTGCATTGCAGGCAAATTCTTTACCTCTGAGTCACTGAGGAAGCCCCTCTTGATCAGTAATAAATGCTAATTATTGACAGTTTAAAAACATAATACTCCTTACATAGTCCTCATGACAACCTTAACACAAGCATTAACATACCCCTTTTATAGATGAGGAAACCACACTTCAGAGATATTAAGCAAATGTACACATGACACATAGGTGGTAATGTCATAGTTGACATTACACTGGGGGCCCAGGTGGTATGTATTTTTGGCTTTGTAGTCCATGGGTCTGTTTTGCACCTATTCAACACGGCTAAGTTCCAATAAAGTTTAATTATGAGCATGAATTTCATATACTATACTCCCAGTACTACGCTCATACTTCTTTTGATTTTTCCAACCTTTAGTAATGTAAACAGCATTCCTAAATCTCAGCCAGGTGATCAAAGTTTGTATCAGTGATACGTTATATTAAAAGCATGTCAGTACCATTGATATGATGTGATATTGAGAGTCAGGTGTATAATTGGAGATTCTCTGGATTAACTTCCATGAAGAATATAATTATTCTTATAATATGTTATAAAATAGGCTAATCTGAAACTTGTATATATGCTATTAAAACTCAGAAGTAACCAGAGCATTACCTAAATGGGAAGGAAATCCAATAAAGTGGATATATGTATACATGTAGCTGACACAATAGAAACTAACACACATTGTAAAGCAAATATACTCCAATAAAACTTCTTTAAAAAAAGAAGCAAACGTAAAAAAAAAAAAAGTAACCACAGCAATTATTTACAACTTACAATAGTTTTGAAAGTGAAAATGTTAGTCACTCAGTCGTGTCCCACTCTTTGTGGCCCCATGGACTGTAGCCCACCAGGCTCTCCTGTCCATGGAATTCTCCAGGCAAGAATGCTGGAATGGGTTGCCATTGTCTTCTCCAGGGGATTTACCTGACCCAGGGATTGAACCCATTTTTCCTGCCTTGTAGACAGATTCTTTATTAATTTTAGGAGGAGTAAATGTTATCATTGTTATCAGCCACCATGCTGGCACATGGTGATGGAAAAAAACAGATCAACTTTTAGTCATGTTCACTAGTGTGCTTAAATTTGCTATAGAATACAACATACCTCATAATTATAATTGACTGTATTTGAGAGTGATTCTTCCCCCTATTTCACTATATCACTCAGCCCTTAGGCTCAAGGGGAAAAAAAAAAAAAAAAAGATTCTACTTGGATTGCCTATTATAAGCTAGTTGCATCCTCTCAAAAAAACATATATTGAAGTTCTAAGTACTTCAGAACATGACTGCATTTGAAGATAGAGTCTTTTAAGAGGTAAGTTAAAGGAGGTCATTGGGGTAGACCCTAACCCAGTACGACTTGTATCCTGGTAAGAAGAGATTAGAACACAGACACACACTCAGGATGATGTGAAGACACCAGAAGAGCAATCTATGAGCCAGGAGGCCTCAGAAGAAACCAGAGTTGCTGACACCTTGACTTTGGACTTTTAGCTTTCAGAACTGTGAAGAAATACATTTCTGTTATTTCAACTGTCCAGTCTGTAGTATTTTGTTATGTCAGTGCTAGCAAACAAATGCGTTGCCTGTCCCAGAGGGAAGGCTTTGGTAGGAAAGGTGATGAATTAAGTGTTGAATCAATTTAGTCTTCACTCTCTAGGACAGTCCAAAAATGTCAGAATTGAATTAGGAAGATAGCAGTGAGCCAGATAAATGTATCTGCGTCATCAGTATTCAGGTGATAGTTGAAGCCATGAGAATAGATGAAATTACCCAGAGAGAGGGATAGAGTAAGAAATGGAAGGCCAAGGATGGATCTCTGGGGACAGCCCACAGATCTGAATAAAAGTGCATGTTTGCTCACAGATACACTGTGTCTGGGCTTCCCAGGTTGCTCAGTGACAAAGAATCCTGTCAAAGCAGGATACACAGGACATGTGGACTCGATCCCTGGATCAGGAAGATCCCCTGGAGGAGAGCAGGGCAACCCACTCCAGTATTCTTACCTGGAAAATCCCACAGACAGAGGAGCCTGGCATCCATGGAATCCAAGGGGTCGCAAAAGACTTGAACACGACTGAGCAACTGAACGTGCACATAAGCACGCACACACACTGGGAACTACCAGCTGGGGTTATTCACCAGAGGACATTTTGGAGATACTAAATTTTGGATAGAAAATCATCTGTAAATAGAAAATGTCTCTGTAATAAACCTCAAAATGAACAATTTTCCCAATGAAGGCAATCTACTCCTCTGATCCACCTGAACAATATTTAGCTGAAAAAACTGTAGAAAAATGGTCTGAGCTTTTTATTTTAAAGGACAAGTAACTGGTAAAATAAAGTCTTGTTGAAGAAAAAGGTCAACTGAAAATATGGGTTCCTGAAATCTGAGGTCTTTATGTACTGGAAGTGTCATGATTTGAATATCTCAGAATACTGTAATTTTCATTGGTACGCTAAGAAATCAGACCATCTAGTTTGAAAATTTTGAAAATAATAGACAACCTCAAGATTTTAGTGAGAAAAAATAAAATGTCATCAACACTTGAAATAAAAAAAATATCACAGGGCTTCTCCAACTTCAAAGTTGGTTCAATGTGTGTGTATGTGACAGATTTAATGTCAGATTTCAGTATATCCCTCTTATTAGAAAACAATGATTTTATTTAAATAAGTAAAGGTTAATGCTCTAATTTTTACTAGGCTTATATAGAGTTAAAGAATCAATCTATTAAAAACAAGCTAGAAGCTTTTTAAGGCAACAAGCAAAGATGCCTTAAAGTCCAGGGGTAAGACTGGCCTCATTCAAGCTTTATGTAAAGATGTAAGAGCTCAAATGATGGAAACAGGATCCAGTTAATCTCTTGCTCCATCCCTCAGGCTACGTCCTCTGGGTTAGCTCACTTCTCTGGCAGGCTTTCTTTCTTGGAGGCAAGATGACTACAGGTGGCTCCAGCTTTCCATTCAAGTTAAAATGTCCAAGCAAAATTCTCACTGGATCTGATTGGATTATGTGCCCATTAAGGAACCACTTTAAGTGGCCAGAGGTCATATAACGTGCTGATTTTCCTAAGCTTGATTCATGGGCTCCACTTTGATTTGGTTTGAGTCCAGTATTGTCCCTAAATTCAAGAAGGGTATATCTGTGAATAGCTAATAGCAGGAGAAGTTGCATGAAGGTTGAATGGTTTTAACACACACACCACATGCACATACATATATGCACACATAATAAGTGTTTATATATACATATAAAAAATATAATGCAAGCTCGGAAAAGAAAATTTCCAGGTGTTTCTGATGTCATTTTATTTGTGTATGTGAGAGGAACAATAGAAGGGGAAAACGACAAATACTCCAGCTCATCGATGTTTTAAAATTGCAATAAGATTGCTCCAGGAAGATAAATCTATATAAGATATTATAGAAATATAGAAACATTCAGTGTTATTTTTGTGGATTAATATTTTAAAATGTTTTCCTGGAACCTCATATTTAGAACCAGAAAGCTGAAAAGCATTAAATCCTATTTGTATTTATATAGAAAATATAATTAACTAGAAGTTTCAATTATTTCAATTTAAATAATTAAGTCTAATATTATTAGATGAGATTGGAGTAGGGATAGTGTATTCACAAGAAATGTGTATGTGTGTGTGTGTGTGTGTGTGTGTGTGTGCATGTCCTTGGCCTAGCTTAAGGCCACTGTGTGATACCGCATATAACACCAACAGAACTCTTTCATGTTTTATGAGGGCAATCAGTCCTGTGAAAGAAGCTCTTTCTCCACTTTCAGGTATTTGAGGAGCTTGTGCACATGTAGGATAATTCCTTCTACAGATGCTCTGGCATAAAAGGAAGTTGGGGAAAATTGCATTCAATTTTTGTTATTTTTTCCTGGATCTGTCTCTATTTCCCATTTTCCCCACTCTCTCTGCATTTTGCTGCTTTCCCCTCCTCTTTCCACCTTGCAGCGGTCCTTTCTCCTCTGGCTCTGGGTTCTCCACCCCTTTGTTAACTCTAATGCTCAAACGTGTGCCACAATATCCAAAAGCTGGAAGGGGCCCTAGGGGTATGTTTAGCCAACTCTTTCATTTTATATCTGCTATGTTGAGTAAGAGGTGGAGATCCTCTGCCTAAGGTCATATATGCAGTTAGCTTGTGACCTGGAAGAGCCCAGGGCTCTTTCCTCTAAGCCTTCTAATTCCATCAGTGGATTCCCTGTTATGATCAACTCCACCTTTACCTTCTTCTGACTTCTCAGTTAGGACTTGATGCCGTAGTAGTAATACTGTTGTTGTTTAGTTGCTCAGTCACTCTTTGCGACCTCATGGACTCCAGCACGCCAGGCTTCCTTGTCCTTCACTATATCCCGGAGTTTGCTCAAACTCATGTCCTTTGAATCGGTAATGCCATCCAACCATCTCATCCTCTGTCATCCCCTTCTCCTCCTGCCCTCAATCTTTCCCAGCATCAGGGTCTTTTCCAATGAGTCAGTTCTTCACATCAGGTGGCCAAAGTATTGGAGTTTCAGCTTCAGCATCAGTTCTTCCAATGACTCTTTAGGGTTGATTTCCATTAGCATTGACTGGTTTGATCTCCTTGCTGTCCAAGGGACTCTCAAGAGTAGTAGTGTAGTAGTAAGAGTAATATGGTAATAAAATTACATATATCAAGTGCTTGCAATGGATCATTTGTTCACCATTTTACATCTAAAACTTTCACACAACTCCATGAAGTACATGCTTTTGCTTTCTTTATTTTGCAAATGAGATCTAGGGAAGTTAAGTAACCTATCACACTGAAAATATAATTTGAACCCAGTTCATCTGATTTCAGAGTTGGAGCTCTTACCTGCAATGCTGTATTGCCTCCTATACAGATGGCCCCGCATTTTAAACCCTAGCACAGTGTGCCTTGGTTGCTCTACTGGTAAAGAACACACCTGCCAATGAAGGAGACATAAGGCATGTGGGTTTGATCCCTGGGTCAGGAAGATCCCCTGGAGGAGGGCATGGCAACCCACTCCAATATTCTTACATGGAAAGTTCCATGGACAGAGGAGCCTGGTGAGCTACGGTCTGTAGGATCACAGAGAGTCAGACATGACTGAAGTGACTTAGTACACACAGTATGTCTGGCAGTCTGTTTTGGTCTCATAACTAAGATGGACCAAGTAGTAAATGAATATTTGCTTTGAAATGGGGACTCAATGAGCTGTCCTCTGCTTCCATCTTAATTTTTCAGTGCTAACCCCAAGTGACATATTCATTTCAATCTCAGTGTTGAAGTTGGGGAAGAAAGTAAAGCAAGCATACAGAAGACTGTGGTGAAGAAAAGGGGGAAGGGGACAAGAATTGTGGGAGAACCAAGGGTCAGATGGGAGGCAGAATGGAGCAACGTCTGAATGTGACTTTCCTTGCATTTCTGACCCAACTGACTATCTTGGTGCCATGTCACCTTTCTGCTTGTTTTCTGTTTTCTTACCCCTCTAGGATCTTAAAAACATCATAAAATAAAATCCACTTTAATGCAAAACACGGCTTACTAGGGGAAAAAAAAGTCTAAGTCATCATAAAAACTTACCAAATCCTTGTAACAGATATGGCAGGCGGTTAGCAGTCAAGCCAGAAGGACCCTCAAGTGCAACTCAGTTCAGGTCAATAGGAAGTATTTGTAGCTTGAACTCACGATCTACAGTAACGAGGAAATATGCCTGCTCTAACAGCAGAAGCCTGTAATAACCCAGTCCCAATACATTTCAAAGTTGTTTTTATTGAACTCTAGCCATCTATCTAATTTGTTCCCCAGGGCATTCTCAGAGAGTGATTTTATGATATATATAAATATATTTTAAAAGCTGGCTGCTTTCAATAGTTCAGATTTATTTATTTTCCTCAGTCTATTAGGTGTCATTCAGTCATGGCATTTTTTTAAGCTATGGTAGAAAAATGCCTTCAGAAGGCAAATTAGAATATTTAACACGTGAAAACAATGAGACTAAACATGAGAATTAAATAATTTTGTATTAGATGGAGGAATTACACAAAAGACATTGGGACTTTCAATAGAGTCGAACAAAGAAATGGAGAAAAGTGGTAGAATTTTAGCAAAACCTCTACATCAAATTATCAGGAGGAGAAGGGGATGACAGAGGATGAGATGATTGGATGGCATCACTGACTCAATGGACATGAGTTTGAGCAAGCTCTGGGAGTTGGTGATGGACAAGGAAGCCTGGTGTGCTGCAGTCCAAAGGGTCTCAAAGAGTCAGACACAACTGAGTGACTGAACTGAACTGAACTGAACACTGGGCAGTTATTTCTGGCAAAATTGAAAGAAATGAGCTCAGGAGGAAGAGGCTCTGGGCACTGAAATGTCTGGGACCCAATTCCTTCACCCATTTTGCACTTGAGCTGAGACCATTTGCTCCGGAGTTATTGATGGTGCTTGATGAGCTATTGATGGAGGTATTGATGGAGACCATTGATGGAGCTATTTTGGAAAGCTGGGCAGAGCGGGTGCTTTGCTTCAAGGATCCAGACTGGACTCATGCCGAGGCTTCACAAAGCTGTGTAGCATTGTGGTGATAAGTCTCTAAGCTCTGTTGCTCACTACTCGTGTGAACTTGGCCAAGTTATCCAACCACTTGATCCTCGGGTTTCTCCATCTGTAAAATAAAGGCAATAGTCACACTCACCTCCAGAGCCATACTTGGTGAAGGCAATCCAGTACTTACCCCAAGGCACAAAAATACAAATAATGATATAAAAATTATCAATTTCATATCAGATTTACATGTTTCCAGCACACACACTCTTCTAGCAGCACAGGACAATGAAATCTCTCACCTGGTCAACCAGATCCTCCTTAGAATAAGGTGCTCCTGGAGAGTACACTGTAGTATTAACCCAGGTCTGTGAGCCATGGCGGCTTCCCAGGTAGCTCAGTGCTGAAGAATCCTCTTGCCAGTGCAGGAGATTCAGGAGGTGTGGGTTCGATCCTTGGGTCAGGAAGATCCCCTGGAGAAGAAACTGGCAACCCACTCCGGTATTTTTGCCTCAAAAATCCCATGGACAGAGGAGCCTTGGTGGCTACAGTCCATGGGGTCACAAAGAGTCATACACGACTGAGCACACACGCATGTGAGCCATGTCACCGGCTCCAAAACTGACGCTGTGGCACATTTTGTATGTGTTGTTTGCTCACAACATACCTGGTTTCAGCTTTGCCTACTTTGTGAAGTTTAATTGAAATGAGGATTCTTTTTTTTTTTCTTTCAGAGTAGCAGAGTCTAATTCTAAACATTTAAATTACATTAAACAAAATGTTAGCTTCAATCCACAAAATCGATTTTAAGTCCCACTCATGGGTCTTGACCCCCGGTTGGATACTCCCCTGTCCCGGTATCCCATTCCTCAACAAAAACCCTGTGGACACAGCAGGCTCTATAGTTACTTTCCTGGTATAAAAAGCCTTTGATTCTCTCCGGGCGGCACACAGTGATCCGAAAGCATAGGATCAAGCCCACGTGCTATTCTGCATTTACTTTTTGCTCATAAAAAGATGCTGGCATTTTAAGTATGCTGGCTTCAGAGAACTTCTGTGTGACTGACCTCTAAGGATGGGAATGACTACCTTACAAGGGAATGAGCAGGAAAATGGCAGTTGTTTGGGCCATTGCTCGCTTTCTTCCTTGGCTCACGGAAATTCTGGCCGGGAAGAATGGGCTGATGAGGGGGTGTGTGTGTTTGAGGAGAAAGCAGGGAGAATGCCTGCAGTGACTGGAAGGTAAATTAAGAGTGTTCCAAGGCCCCTGTTACTTCAATTATTTGTAGTTAAAACATCATTATGAGCAATTAATGTTCAGCCATATGGCACATCTCTAAGTCTAACTGATAACTGGATATTATTCAGTAAGTCTGCTCATTTCCCATCCAGGTGGTTGTAAGCAATGTAATCCAATTTGAGTGGTGTTAAAACTGAAACAAACAAACAAAAAAACCGAAAAGCACCCCCTTTCCCCAACACACACACACACACACACACACACACACACACACACACACACACGTACTCCTCCTTTCAACAGTGTCCTGTGTTGTTTCATTTACTGGATAGAGTTATGAGACTGATAGTTTGAGATGAAACTAATATTTCCATAGGTTCCTTGATGCAAGCTACAGTTACCAATTCTGGCTAATTTAAGCAACAGAATGTCAACAAAAGGATGTGAAAGTATTGGGTTGGTCGCTAAGTTTGTTAGGGGTTTTCTGTAACATCTTACGGAAAACCCTGAGAGAAATCTTTGGCCAACCCATTAGTTGAAAAATAAAGAAAAGGCTGAAAAAGGTAGATGTCAGAAAAAGCAGGGTCCATAGTGGCTCCAAGGATCCCTGTGGATGAAAAAGTATCAACTTTTTCTGCGTGTGTGTATGAGGGGAAGAGAGAGTCAGATGACCGAAGCTTGTGCATTTGTATCTGGATTGAAAGTTTTGGGGAAGCATTATTACATGAGCTAAAGAACTCCCCAAAGTACTTATACACTTAATGTAACAGTGCCCAGAGAAGAGCTCAAAGTCTGCAAATGTGCATAATCTGAACACAAGATCCCGAAAGTGCTTTGGGAAACAAACAAGTATCCTTATCTTCAAAACTTGTATGAAAAGGAATAATCACAATTTGAAGTGTAATGTTTATGTAAGAATTCTTTTTCATTGACATCAAAACAAGTGATAAAATAACGAAATAACAAAGACTTCCCTGGTGTGTCCAGTAGTTAAGAATCTGCCTTCCAATGTAGGCCGGGTGGTGGTGGTTTAGTTGCTAAGTCATGTTTGATTCTTAAGACTCTACAGACGATAGCCCACCTGGCTCCTCTGTTCATGGGATTTCCCAGGCAACATTACTGGAGTGGGTTGCCATACCCTTCTCCAAGTGATCCTCCTGACCCAGGGATCAAACCCGAGTCTCTAGCATTGCAGGTGGATTCTTTAACCACTGAGCCACCATTAGCCCCCAGTGCAGGGGACTTAGGTTCTAACCCTGCTTGAGGACCTAAGATCCGATGTGCCTCAGGGCTACTGAGCCCATGTGCTACTACTAGAGAGAAGTCTGTGCACTGCAAGGAAGGATCTCGCATGCCACAGCTAAGACCCAATGCAGCCAAAAACAAATAAATAAACATATTTTAAAAGGCTTAAAAAATGAAATGACCAAAGCTAAAATAAAGCAATGGGTGAATTTACAGTAAGGCATTCTAGTATGATAAACATATAACAGATTTAATTTAAATAAAAGAAGAGTCCTTTTTTTGCAGAAAATCGTCAAAGACATTTTAAGATGTTAATTTGCAGACAGTTATTATATTGGAGAAATTTAATTTTTTTGTCTTTCCCTCTCCACTTAATTCCTGTGAAGAGCCGAGGAGAGAAAGAAATGAGAGCTGTTTATGTTTGGAAGGCTCTTTTCTTTCCCTTGTGACTTTAGCTGAAGCAGGATTCCCCGTTGATCCCTTCATCCCGAGGACACACAGCAGGGCCAGCCCCCTTCCAGCCACCGCTGCAGAAAGGCCCCTGCTGCGGAGCTGCAGGAAGACCTCTTTAAGAAACCTACCCAGCCGGTCCGTGCTGTTTTTAGCTAGTCCGGAAGCATTGTTAAATGTAACCTCGGGGTTTACTTGCCTCAAGAAATACGGCAGGATTTCTCTTTGTCAAAGGCAAATGGTGATGAATGTCATAATTAAACACTGAAGCCTATCACAGTGAACTTTTCAATGAACAACCTAGTTTTTTGTCTTAATTACATAGGATGGCGAGGGAATACCTCTTTAGAAACGATAACCTACTTCCAGCTTTTTGCAGTCTGTGGTTTTTGGTAAGGATTTCTGGGCAGTTGGAATGCGAGCTGTGAATGATTCCAAAGCGTGGGCAGCCTTAATGACCACCAGTGGCTCCTCCAGCCTCTTCACTGGGCAGTAAGTCAACCAATGCCTTCAGACCAGATGTTGGTTTCTACAAAGGGAAAGCGGAGGGCTATGTTTTATATTAACGTTTTTTTTTCTACTACTTTCAAACTAGATTTTCAGACTATACATTTCCTCCCAGAAAGTGACATTTCTTCTGAAGTATTTGTAGCAGAAGGAACAGGCCCAGATACTAAGTGCTGCTTCCTCCCACTCTTATGTAAATGATGCTTTGATGTTAACTGTCTGCTCATGAAAGATGATCTGGATCAGGTATAGAGGAGTGTGTTTCTCCAGTTAGAACAAAAGCCTCCAAGTTTGTGAGTCAGGGCTTTTAGCTGGAAAATTCTGGACTTATCAGCTGCGTAGACCAAGTTACTTGCCCATTTTTGGATTGTTTTAGGAGATTCTCACCCATAAGCCCTAGAAATCACTTTGTTTGGCACTTTGCAGCTAGACTGTGGGAATTTATTCCTGTGCTTTTTTTTTTTAACTCAAAAATTTTGAATCATAATGTGCCTCCTTGAAATAGGAAGTGAAAAGGACAGAGTGGAATGGTAACAAAATATGGAATCAATAGTCAAAAAAGCTTGAGTTTCACCCTAGACTTATTTGCTGAGTAATCTTGGCAACTTTTTGACTTCTCTGAGATTGATTTCTTATAAATGATTTTAGTAAAAGCTTCCAGCACTTAGAGTTTTTGGAAGGGATAGTGCATTGTAATTTAGAACAGAGTCCTTATGTTGAAATGGCATTCTTTGCGAATAACTAGCTGTGTGACTGGTCACCTATCTCTCTAAAACTTAGTTTCTTCTTAGGTAAAATAAAAAGATTTTAAAAATCCTTTAGGATTTTTTAAGTAATGAATGAGATAGTCCATGTAAAATTTTAAGATAGTGTTCCACGTAGAGCCATTTATGTTCTTACAATAATTATTGTTACAAATGTTATTATGTGTAAGTCAAATGAATTAACGGCTAAAACATGTCCTGCAAAACTCTGAATTTCTATACATATAATAATTCAGTTCAGTTCAGTTGCTCAGTCGTGTCCGACTCTTTGCGACCCCATGAATTGCAGCACGCCAGGCCTCTCTGGTCCCATCACTTCATGGGAAATAGATGGGGAAACAGTGAAAACAGTGTCAGACGTTATTTTTTGGGGCTCCAAAATCACCGCTGGTGGTGATTGCAGCCATGAAATTAAAAGACGCTTACTCCTTGGAAGGAAAGTTATGGCCAACCTAGATAGCATATTTAAAAGCAGAGACATTACTTTGCCAACAAAAGTCTGTCCAGTCAAGGCTATGGTTTTTCCAGTGGTCATGTATAGATGTGAGAGTTGGACGGTGAAGAAAGCTGAGCACCGCAGAATTGATGCTTTTGAACTGTGGTGTTGGAGAATACTCTGGAGAGTCCCTTGGACTGCAAGGAGATCCAATCAATCCATCCTAAAGGAGATCAATCCTGGATGTTCATTGGAAGGACTGATGTTGAAGCTGACACTCCAATATTTTGGCCACCTCATGCGAAGAGTTGACTCATTGGAAAAGACCCTAATGCTGGGTAGGATTGGGGGCAGGAGGAGAAGGGGACGACAGAGGTTGAGATGGTTGGATGGCATCACCAACTCAATGGCCATGGGTTTGGGTGGACTCTGGGAGTTGGTGATGGACAGGGAGGCCTGGCGTGCTGAAATTCATGGGGTCGCAAAGAGTCGGACATGGCTGAGCAACTGAAATGAACTGAAATGAAGGCCTCTCTGTCCATCACCAACTCCCGGAGTCTACCCAAACCCATGTTCATCGAGTCGATGATGCCATCCAACCATCTCATCCTCTGTCATCCCCTTCTCCTCCTGCCCCCAATCCTTCCCAGCATTAGGGTCTTTTCCAATGAGTCAACTCTTCGCATGAGATGGCCAGAGTCTTGGAGTTTCAGCTTTAACATCAGTCCTTCCAATGAGCACCCAGGACTGATCTCCTTTAGGATGGATTGATTGGATCTCCTTGCAGTCCAAGGGACTCTCCAGAGTCTTCTCCAACACCACAGTTCAAAAGCATCAATTCTGCAGCGCTCAGCTTTCTTCACTGTCCAACTCTCACATCCATACATGACCACTGGAAAAACCATAGCCTTGACTAGACAGACTTTTGTTGGCAAAGTAATGTCTCTGCTTTTAAATATGCTATCTAGGTTGGTCATAACCTTCCTTCCAAGGAGTAAGCGTCTTTTAATTTCATGGCTGCAATCACCATCAGCAGTGATTCTGGAGCCCAAAATAATAAAGTCTGACATTGTTTCCACTGTTTCCCCATCTATTTCCCATGAAGTAATGGGACCAGATGCCATAATCTTAGTTTTCTGAACGCTGAGCTTTAAGTCAACTTTTTCACTCTCCTCTTTCACTTTCATCAAGAGGTTCTTTAGTTCTTCTTCACTTTCTGCCATAAGGGTGGTGTCATCTGCATATCTGAAGTTATTGATATTTCTCCTGGCAATCTTGACTCCAGCTTGTGTTTCTTCCAGCCCAGCATTTCTCATGACGTACTCTGCATCTAAGTTAAATCAGCAGGGTGACAATATACAGCCTTGACGTACTCCTTTTCCTATTTGGAACCAGTCTGTTGTTCCCTGTCCAGTTCTAACTGTTGCTTCCTGACCTGCATACATATAATAATTACTGCATAGCAATTTGACATTTACAGGACAATTTAACCTATCATGATTTGATGGATCAGCTTGCTAGTGGGAAGCTGCTGTAGAGCACAGGGAGCTCAGCTAGGTTTGTGATAACCTAGATGGTGGGATGGAGGGTGAGGTGTAAGGGAGGTGTAAGGAGGGGATGTAGGTATACATGTGGCTGATTCACGTTGTTGTACAGCAGAAACTAACTCAACATTGTCAAGCAATTGCACGCCAATAAAACATAATAAATGAAAAAAAAAAGGGTGAAATTCCAGTTGTCAATGGATGGGCTTCCAAGCTTCATTCCACACTCCCAGGATTGCTAGGAATATATTTTACTTACTCATTTTATAAATGCTTGTTTCTATAAAAGCACCTTTTCTAGGTGTTTGGTTTATTCTTAAAGAACTCTTACTATTTCCTCAATAGGATTTTATACAGGGAAAGTGCTCAATCATTTTTTATTTGATAAGCAAATACAACTTAAACTGTAAGCCAATGTCCTCAAAGTAGAGATTTAATCACCTAAATCAAACACAGTGAGCCCTCATTACATGGCAAGTTGAAGTAATATAGGTTAAGTTTCTCTGCAACAAGTTTAACCAAATTTTTCAACTGCTTTTGGAAGAAATCTTTCTACACTGTATAGCTTTATGTTTTCTGAAAAGTATAGGTTAAAATGTGATTTTATTTTTCAATGACTCAAAATGAGCAACATGGCAATTAGTAATTACATTAAGTTCTAATAAAGAAAGTTTTGTTTTTTGCTTTGCTTTTTTTTATTGTCTGTCAATAGTCACTGCTAGGGTCAATGTGCTTGCTTCTTACATCTATCTGCCTTTTTTTTTTTTTGGAATCAAGTTGGGAACTCTGAAATTTATTTTTCTTATTGTGACCAACCATCTACCAGTAACATATTACTCCATTTTCAAATATTTTTATGGTGAGTTTCAACCTACTATAGACAGTATAATATTGAGGCTTACAAATTTGATAATTTTTTTATAAATTTGATAAAGAAGCAGATACAGTATAATAAAAAAAAAAAATCAAACATCTAACTTGAAATCAAAAGATCCAGGGCAAAGTCTCCATCACTTACTAGCTGTAATCTTTTTTTTTTCTTTTTTTTAAATTTTATTGGAGTATAGTTGCTTTACAGGGGCTTTCCTGATGCTCTGTGGTAAAGAATCTGCCTGCTAAAGCAGGAGACCCAAGTTTGATCCCTGGGTCAGGAAGATCCACTGGAGAAGGAAATGGCAACTCACTCCAGTCTTCTTGCCTGGAGAATCCCATGGACAGAGGAACCTGACGGGCCACAGTCCATGGGGTTGCAAAAAAGTTGGACACGACTTAGTCACTAAACATCAGAAAATCGCTGCTTTACAATGTTGTGTTAGTTTCACTGTACAGCAAAGTGAGTCAGCTATGCACGTACACGTACCCTCTATTTTTTGGACTTCCTCTGCATTTAGGTCACCACTGAGCGCGGAGCAGAGGTCCCTGAGCTATACAGTAGGTTCTTGTTAGTTATCTATTCTGTACATGGCATCAATAGTGTGTGCGTCAGTCCCAGTCTCCCAGCTCCTCCCCGTCACCTTCCTCCTTGACATCTGTAAGTATCCTTCTGTCTTTTAAATTACTGTTTCTAATCAGCTGAGAATTCAGATGACTAAGAAACTTAGTCTTGTGTATAAGTGAAGGGAATATCCTCCTGTTCCTCAAAATGTTCAATTTTTAGTCCAAGGGATTTGGGCAGTTATTGTAGGATTTAAGGATTTAAGGGTTTTTTTTCTTTATTTCCTGATTCTCAGTCACACTAATAATGACTGATGATACCAGGAAATTATGATTTCCTGGTATATAAGGAACTAAGTTATCAAAATTTGGGGGTACAAGTATTCTGTGTTAAGAAATGCAATTATCAATTTCCTGATTTTCTGTTATCAATAAAATTTTATGAATTTTCCTAAATAATAATAACAATAATAATGATATTTAACATTAGTAAATGATTACCATGTGCCTTTAAAAACTTTATTTATTTTATCTAGCTAATGTTTACATAAAGCTTATTTATAGATCAATGATTCTACTATGCTATATGCAAATATTAACTTATTGAATGCCATTAAAATCCACATGTGTATACTCATTCACTTCTCAAAACTAGTGTTAATCTCAATTTATAGATGAGAAAACTGAGTCTTTGAGATGTTTTATAATTTGCTCAAGGTCTCACAGATATTGAGTGATAGAGTCAATATCTGAAGAGAGGGATGCATGCCTCTAAGAATATAATCTGATGCCATAAGTACTTCAGTAGACAGCCAGCAATCAGAGGAGGAGCCAGGTACTCAGAATCTGAATCCAACAGATTTAGTCTAGTGGCTCAGAACAAAAGTTGGATGATCCTCATACTGGCAAAAAAATGGACTCTGAGGAACTTTCTACTTGAAAAGAAAGAGAGCAAATTTTGGAAGTTATTATTATGAGAGTGAAGCATCTATTTTCACTCTCTGATTCTCCATCCAGCTCCTAATCTGGACCATAGAACACCACATACTGGTTTTCTCAATGTTTTGATACTTACTATGGATAAAAAGCACAGGCTCTGAATTCACGTTACTTCCTTAAAACATGTGTTCTATTGTCTGGGTTTGGGGAATGTACATTGTCTGAGAGGTTTCCTTATTTGTGAATTGGTACAGGAATTATTTTGAGAGTCAAATGAAATAGTAATACTTCTTAGCAGAGAGCACAGTGTTTATTAATCGATCAATAAATGCTTGTCAAGATTATTGCCATTTTGAAAATGTACTTCATCGAAAGCTGGTACCACAAACAGCTCAGGGAAAACAAGATCACTGTGAAATAAATGTGGGGAATGATATTCTTTAGTTCCTTCCCTGCTGGCTCAGACAATAAAGAATCCGCCTGCAATGCGGGAGACTTGGGTTCAATCCCTGGATTGGGAAGATCCCCTGGTGGAGGGCATGGCAACCCACTCCATATTCTTGCCTGGAGAATCCCCATGGACAGAGGAGCCTGGCAGGCTACAGTCCATGCGGTTGCAAAGAGTCAGACACGACTGAGCGACTAAGAACAGCGCAGCACAACAAATTCTTCAGTTCCATTACAGAATGTCATAATGGACATTGTCAGAGTAAAAGCATCCTACAAGTCTTCTTTTGGAAACAGATTCAGCTTTATTTAGCTCAATGTTTCCCAAATTTGTTTGCCTGTAAAAGTTGTGAAGGTATGATGTGTGCATTTATGTGTGTGTTCGCACATACTTGTGTGTATACGTGTGTGTTTGTGTGGTTAAACATCTGTCTTATGGAACTAGTTTTCATGAAATGTACTGCTACATTGCTAGGATATGCTGCCTCTCACCAAATATCTGAAATGAGAGTGAGAGGAAACGCATGGAGTGCAGACTGCTGTGACAATTCCAGACCTAAAGTATATCAGTTAGAATCAAATATTAGCATGCTGGCTGATTGGGCAAAGGAACTTGAAACCTAGGTCTTCTGAAGGTAACTTCAAGTGTTACTAGAAGAAACTAGAAGAAACGTTTGACCCTCTAACGTTTAATCATTACAACCATCATCACCACCATCTTATCATCATTATCATCATCATTTCATCATCACTACCAACATATATTCAGTGGTTTAATATATTTCAGGCATGGTATTAAGTGATTTATTTGCATTAGTCATTTTGTTCTTACAGTTGTGCTATTAGTTAGGTATCAGAACTCTAATTTTTTTTTTAGTTTATATTCAGCACATTCCATTCAGTGTAACAGAATGCAGTTCACTTTAAAAAACAGTTCTATAAAAATACTAAAATATATATGCAAAACCAGGTTATTTTAGAAATTAAGGCTTCCACTATACTTCTCATACCAATGACACTAAATAATATTAATAGGCCGTAGCAAGCATGAGTTTTCTCTTGAAATATCCCCCATCTCTTTATACCTTTTAGGATTAAATTTTTTCCCCAGTTTATTTATTTTTAAATTGGAGTATAATTGCTTTACTATGTGTTAATTTCTGCTGTATAGCAATGTGAACCAGCCATCTGTATACATACATCCCTGCTCTCTTGAGCCTCCCTCCCACCCCTGCCCCCATCCTACCTCTTCAGGCCATCACAGAGCACTGAGCTGAGCTTCCTGTGTTACACAGTTAGCTTCCTAGTAGTTATTTTATAGAAGACACATGTACCCCAATGTTCACTGAAGTACTATTTACAGTAGCCAGGGCATGGAAGCAACCTAAATGTCCCTTGACAGATGAATGGATAAAGAAGATGTGGTACATATATACAATGGAATACTACTCAGCCACAAAAAGGAATGGGGTTGGGTAATTTGTAGTGAGGTGGATGAACCTAGAGTTTGTCATACAGAGTCAGTTCAGTTCAGTCACTCAGTCGTGTTCGACTCTTTGCAACACCATGGACTGCAGCACGCCAGGCTTCTCTGTCCATCATCAACTCCCAGAGTTTGCTCAAACTCATGCCCATTGAGTTGGTTCCATTCAACCATCTCATCCTCTGTCATCTCCTTCTCCTGCCTTCAATCTTTCCCAGCATCAGGGTCTTTTCCTATGAGTCAGTTCTTTGCATCAGGTGGCCAAAATATTTTAGCTTTAGCTTCAGTTTCAGCATCAGTCCTTCCAATGAATATTCAGTGTTGATTTCTTTTAGGATTGACTGGTTTGATCTCCTTGCTGTGCAAGGGACTCTCAAGAGTCTTCTCCAGCACCACAATTCAAAAGCATCAATTCTTCGGCACTTAGCTTTCTTTATGGTCCAACTCTCACATCCATACGTGACTACTGGAGAAACCATAGCTTTGACTAGATGAACTTTTTCAGCAAAGTAATGTCTCTGCTTTTTAATACTCTGTGTAGGTTTGTCATAGCTTTTCTTCCAAGGAGCAAACATCTTTTAAATTCATGGCTGCAGTCACCATCTGCAGTGATTTTGGAGCCCAAGAAAATAAAGTCTGCCACTATTTCCATTGTTTTCCCATCTATTTGCCATGAAGTGATGGGACTGGATGCTATGATCTTTGTTTTTTAATGTTGAGTTTTAAGCCAACTTTTTCACTCTCCTCTTTCACTTTCATCAAGAGGCTCTTTAGTTCCCCTTTGCTTTCTGCCATAAGGGTGGTATCATCATAACTTAGTCTCTCTAAATCTGTATTCCATTATATAAAAATTAGAGTTGTATTCATCTCTATTCCTGATCTACAAATAGGTTCATCAGCACCATTTTTCTAGATTCCATATATATGCATTAATATATGATATTTATTTTTCTATTTTTGACTTACTTTACTTATATCATATTTATGATATTTATTTTTCTCTTTTTGACTTACTTTACTTATATCATATATTAATGCATGTATGTGGAATCTAGAAAAATGGTGCTGATGAACCTATTTGCAGAGCAGGAATAGAGAAGCACACAACTCTAATTTTTAATAATGGAATATGGATTTAGAGAGATTAAGTTATATGCCCAAGATAAAGAAGTAACTATAGAACATACTCTTAAAGTCCTATTTGTCCTGGAAAGTAGCTTGACTCTTGTGAGAATAATTGCCAGTGAGAAAGGTGGCGCAATAGCTCTCCTGGGGGTGAGCCGGGGTCTGTGTGACCAGGTCTGCTCTCTTAGGACATGAGTTTCCTCAACAACTGTACCAGACAAGTGTCCTTTCAAAGGCCCAAAGTGCAGGGAACCTGAAGGCAGCAGGAAAAAGCATGGCCCACCCAGTGATGGGGATCGCTTGACTTCATCAGAGCACAATCTCTTTCTTCTTAATGTCTGAACAGCCAAGCTGAATTTCATCATGCTACTGATGTTAAGGGCTGTTATAGGTTGCCATGAGCAATCAAAGAAC
Organism: Giraffa tippelskirchi; assembly: GCF_054371585.1. Classification (NCBI taxonomy): domain Eukaryota; kingdom Metazoa; phylum Chordata; class Mammalia; order Artiodactyla; family Giraffidae; genus Giraffa; species Giraffa tippelskirchi. The sequence goes on along the minus strand of NC_137284.1, from coordinate 44,022,417 downwards.
CAGACTTAAACCTGGAGACTATGACGATGCACTGTATAACAGGGAAAAATTATGTAGGACAGGATCTCCACACTATGGCCTGTACAGCAAATCTGGCCTGCCAACTCTTATTGCACAGCTGGTGAGGAAAAGTGTTTTTTAACATTTAAAATTAATTATACAAGTGTCTCTATAGTATTAATATTATCAATTCTGTTTCTTGATTCATAAAGCCTAAAATATGTACAGTCTTGCTTTAAATAAATGAAAAAAAATTTGGTCACCCCGATGCATGATATTAATTTCATAGACTCTTCCCAATGTCTCTGATTATTTTTAATTAAGATCAAGCACCAACTTAATTTAACCATTATTATTGAAGAAGTGCCTGCTGCAGGACACGTTAGCTATGGAAGGACCCTCAGAGAATCATCAATTAGTAATTCATGGAAAGCTGAAGCTACCTATTTCAAACTCTGATAACCTTGATGCTTATACTTCTTCCTGGCCTCTGTTCCCCATATGTGATAGAAACTGGGATGAACAAGTGACAAGTTATGTCAATCAGACTCTTATTCCTCATGGATTAGATTTGGATTATAGTTAGCAGCCAACTGGGCTTCCCAGGTGACTCAGTGTAAGAATCTGCTTGTAATACCAGAGATACAGGAGATGTAGTTTCAGTCCTTGGGTCGGGAAGATCCCCTGAAGAAGGGCATGGCAACCCACTCCTGTATTCTTGCCTAGAGAATCCCATGGACAGAGGAGCCTGGCAGGCTGTAGTCCATGGGGTTGCAAAGAGTCAGACAGGACTGAGTGACTCCAGCTACTTTGACTCTAAGAAATACTGCTCCTTAAAAATTCCATTCCTTCACCTCATCATTTTTTTTTTTTTTCTGAAGCTAGACTAAGTTGATTTTTGTTGATGCAAGCAAACGATCCTTAACAAAACAATCAGCCCTTTCAGCATGCCAATTTCAAGTTCCTTGTCTGTTGGGAAGATTTTATCTAATGAAGCAATTTGCCAAGGCTAAAGAGTTTACATGCCATGCCTTAATATTACATTAAATAATATTAAAGCTACCATATATAGGATATTTACATTGAGTTGTATGTTCTTCTCCATGCTGTTTAATTTCAGTAACATCCAATTTACAGAGGAGAAAATGAAGACATTGAGATTGTTGTATGATCTGCCCAAGATGTCACAGCTAATAAGAGGAGGAGTTGGTTTCTTTATAAACCTTCTGCTTTTGACCTTTAGACCATCTCAGTCATGAATTGGTGGGGTTTGTGCCAGTGACAGGGTTTGATGTGGTCATTTTGACTTGGTGGGCATGTATAAGGCATAAATCGGGTAAAGGCAGTCCTGAGAACTTCCTAAGGGAGATAAGAGAGGTGGAAAGCTGGCTGAAAGAAGGAAAGAAACTGCTTTCCACATTCTCCTCCCCTACTATGTGCTCAGATAACACACTAGAAGCTTACATAGGATATCAAGTCCCTGATTTTTTCTACTGTGCCACTCTTGGAAAAACTGGATTTTCCACAATCTCTGCAGTAAATATTGAACTAATCTAGCCCATCAGGTGGCCTGGAGAGATTGCAATACCTTGGGAATGTGCTGCAAGTCAGTAGAGCTTCCGTGAGCTGCAGGAGACTGGGACTCCCTTTGGTTAAGGGCTGGCCTCACAATTTCCTGTTTTCTCGGCTGCTGCCTCTGCTGTTGAACTCACGTTAGAACAGACTCCCCAGAGATGATCTCTTCTCAGTTCTCTGATTGGGACCTTGTTCTCCAAGAAAATTTAATTCATATCATATGGGGGAACAAATTACTCCCAGATAGTAGTTTATTTTCCTTGGCTCTTCATAGGATCAGGCCCACTAATAAAAATTGTAATAATGATGATAATGATGCTATAGAAATGCAGTCTTCGGACTGTTTTTCTTACAAAAGACTGTTTAATAATGATACTTTTACTGCATATTTCAATTGGCCAGGCAGTTGTTTAGTTTTCCTGCATCATTTTCTTTTGTCACTGGTGTGCTGAGTTTCCAGATGCTTATTCTACTCTGTGCCTAATTATCTATTGAAACAATTACATTAAACTTGCTATCAATTAAAAAACGTAAGAAAAATGTTTTCAAAGTGAAAGAAGAGTGATAAGACTATAATTAGTGGTATCTTCAAATTTTGGGGGAAATGCATATTGAAATTGTTAGAGGACAAACTAAAACCCTCACAAAATGGAAGCAGGACAGTAAACTTATCTCCTTTGGTGCTGGGTAAGTGGTCTCATAAAGATGCATGGATCCCTTATGCTATCCTTTTTAATCCGCCCCACCTAATGACAGTGAAATAGTGGGGAGGGGAGAGCCATCCCTGAAATCAGGTGAAATTTGTTTAAGAAATGCCTCTGGAGCTTCCCCACACATCTGTGAAACCTGCCTTGAGCACATATCACCAGAATACAGTCCAGGGAAATCCTCAGCTACTCTGAGGAATCCCCTTTAATGCTCCTTTTGCAGACTTGTCCTTCCACAAACCATCCAGGACTTTGAATTGTTCTTAGACCCATCCCTATGGAAAAACACGAGAGAAGGTTCTGCTTTATAACTGCTCAGACCCTTCTGCTCCAATTCTACAGCCAAAACCCGTTATGTTTAACATACTAAGTGGGATCAGCCCTCTGAATCCCAGATGAATGTTTCATGATGTCCACAGTGCAATTTTGTGAGTTTCCAAATTTTCTCTTCTTCCACGTATTTGCATTCTTTGCAAGGCAAGTATGAAATAGGCGAGCTTAATCACTTGCGGTGCTTCAGGGACTAGACATTTAGAGGCTCTGCTTGCCACCTGGAGTGTGCGTCTCCTCTTTCCTGAGTATTTTCTCTCCTTGCCCCTCCCCCCACCCGCACCCCCCCACTGCCCCATGGCCCCCACCCTCATGCGACCCGGGGTCTTTGAGGCCTTTCTATACCTTTCTGATTTGACTTGCTTCTGGTAAACGAGTTAAAGTGTGAGTGCACCGGGCTCCTTATTTCCTCTTTTAAAAGGAAAGTCAAACTCTGAAAAATCAGTCCACAGGGAAAGGTAACTTCAAAAACAAGGGCTCATGTTCCACAAGCCTCTTGAGCTCTCCTTGGCCCCCTCGACTAAGCCCTTCCAAAGGGAAACTTTACAAAGACCTCGGTAGAAATTGCAGGCAGCTCCTGAGTTGTCTTCTTGTCAGAAATAAGGAGTTCTGGTCACTTGTCATGGCTGTACAGACATTTCCAGAGTTCATTTGGAAGCCTTTGGCTTCCACTGAAGAGAGTAGGCTTTGAGAAACTATAGGTGGCTGAACAAATGGTGACTTGCAGGAGGGAAAATCAGAGGTTAGCAGTGTTCATTTCTCTCTTCTCTAAAAAAGAGAAGGGGGGGCTTTTCCAGTTTAAAGGTTCAACTCACATCCATGAAGTTGGGAACTATGGATAATTTAAAGAAAACAGTTTTTGTTTGTTCACTGTTTCTGTTTTCATGGGTGTGATTATCATCTTGGAGATCTACATTGCTTGTTTCCTCTCTTCTCCCATCTCTTTGCTGACTTATTTGAACATAGGACACATCCTGGGTCATAAATTGCTCCTAATGAATCCAAGGATGCTTTGATATCTACAGTTGTTTAAACTAATTAAAAGAAAGTCTGAAGATCTTGCTGTTGGAGTTTTTGGAAGAAAATAAACTTATGGTTACCAAAGGGGGAAGAGGCGGAGAGGGATTAAATTGGGAATTTTGGATTTAAAGATCCACACTACTCTATATAAAGTAGATACACAAGAAAGACCTACTGTATAGCACAGGGAACCATGCTCAATATCTTGTCATAACATATAGAAAAAAATCTGAGGAAGAATAGGCATAGATGTATTATGTATACGTATGTATGATTTCTAATATTTCACATGTACAACAAAGTGATTCAGTTATACATATACATCTACGTATGCCTGTATGTACATGTACATATGTATGTAGATGTATATGTATGACAATCACTTCACTGTACATGTGAAGCATTATAAATCAACTGTGCTTCAAATTAAAAAAATAGTACCGTTGACACTGGAGTGAAATCCACTGCTCATCTGGGCACACAGGGGCTACCATTTTCCTATCACTGCCAGAGAGCCCTACTGCAGCCCTGCCTTCTCTCTACAATATTCTTGGCTTGAACCACCCCCTCCCATGACTCACAACAACACCTGAAAGGTGCCTTTTCACATACACCTTTCTCTGTCTGCCAGTGCAGGAGACACTAGAGATATAGGTTTGATCCCTGTGTCAGGAAGAACCTCTGGAGTAGGAAATGGCCACCCACTGCAATATTCTTGCCTGGAAAATTCCACAGACAGAGGAGCCTGATGGGCTACAGTCCATGGGGCCACCAAGATTCAGACATGACTGAGCGACTGAACACACACACAGCACACAATAGATATTTACTGACTTGGGTGATAAAAGAGTTAGTTTCATAGAAACTTACTCCTCACAGATAACATATCTGTACTTTATTGGATCTTTCCACACCTTGGTCTCATGGAGTGATTTATAGTGAAACATTTATGGCCCACGAGAGGCCACTGGGAGAATCTTTGAGGCTTGAAGAGGTCTTTTAATGGTCTGTAAAATGGTGCAGAAACAAAGCTTCCAATTCTTTTTCTGCCAAAGCATTGTTCTATTTTGTGGAATTCACTATTATCTTTATCATCAAAGTTCAAAGTTTGTGACCTGACTGCTTCTGTGATTTGATTTTAATGAACTAAATATGAGATAAAATATTGTTCATACAGCTTTGTATCAAACCCTCAGGACACTTTCATCAGCCGTACCCACTGCCATTCTCCAGTGATAAGGGAATGCAACTTGATCACACTAAGCACTAAATCCAAGTCTCCAATCAGACTCCTTATAATGTAAGATTGGCAGAATAGATTGATGAGTGTCCTGTGATTGACAGATTCCCAAATTGCTAAACCACTTCCCTATGTACTGTGGGTATATTGGATAAAAGGAATAATACATGGAAGTTCTTAAATAGAAGGAAGAAAGACAACACAAGGCACTCATTGCTGTAGTTGTGTGTGTGTGTGTGTGTGTGATGATAGATACCATTCAGATGCATTTCTTTTCAGATTTTAAAGTCTCAGAAATTGGGATATGTCCTAAGATCACTGCATCAGAATAATTAACAGCAGTTTTGCTTTCTTATGGGTACATAAAAGTACGGATGAGTCTTTCAAAGGAACAGAGTAGAAAACCCTGGACCAGAGTGATGGTAAGAGGAGTGGTGGCCTTACTGAGTTAAGAAAGCAGGTCTATGCAGCGCTATACTACTCTGTTGCTGAGTCTGATCTTCCCTTACGCCATAGCAGAGATGGTACTGTCCACGGAAACATCTTCTCTTTCAATAACCTAGTGTTGTTGCAGAGAGGTGACAACCCAGCAGGAGATCATACCTCCCAATGTCATGTCCACTTCCTCCTTGCATTCAGAGGTGACCATGTGATTTTTTCCCCTTAGAATACAAGGAGAAGTGATGGTAATTTCATCCAGGAAATAGTTTTTAAGAAGCAGGTGTGTCTTCTTCACATCCCTCTTTTTTCCTTTTATCCATTGGATGCAAGCAATGGATAATAAAGCTCTAGGAGATCAGACAGCCAAGTGACGTGATGATCCTGGGTGTCTGAAACACCAGGTAGAGAATAGCTACCTGCTAGTCAGGAACACCTGTCTTGGACTGTTACATGAGGGAGAAATAAACTTCTATATTTGAGATATTGTGTGTGTGTGTGTGTGTGTGTGTGTGTGTGTGTGTGTGTGTGTGTGTGTGTATATATGGATCTATTTGTTACAGCAGCTGTCATTACCCTGATACACTCACATTGCTTCAAGATACTAAATCCAAGATATGAAATTAAAAGTTAGAGGAAATAGGTATTGAAGAAGAAGCTTAATATTGTATGGTGTTGAGCCAAAAGGAAGAGGAACACTGAAGAAGTACTGCTATGTCTGAAGACATATGAAAGCCAGTCCTAAAATAGAAAGGATGGAAATTTCTGTGAGTCCACAGGGTTTACCTATGAACAGCATGTGGAAGCAGGAGAAGCTGATTTCAGGCTAATTTACTAAACACACTCTTAATTCTTTGCTGTATTCTGAATGGCCTTGCCAAATAGCAACTCCCTGTCACTAATCTTCTTTCAGCAGAAGTTGGATGAGCATCTAAAGGCACTCGGGCTTCAGGCAGGGTGCACAGCAGATTATCACAAAAGGCAGCACTCCTCTCAGAGTGTCCACATGAGGTTACTCTGCATGTGTAAGTGGCATTTATCTACGGTGGAAACAGATGTTAGAAGTGAGGCGGTCCTGACAACAAAGACCAAAATCTTCTGTACAGCCATATGCTGATAGGCAAGCAAGGGAAATGAAGAGTTTCACATTTTCTCCAATAGATGGGGTTGGAAAAGACAATGAAAAATTAATGTTACCATGGAATTGCTCGGTCAATACACATTTATTGAGCATTTTGTGTGTGTCTGACACCATCTTATGTAAGTACAGGGCATGATTGCTGTTCTCAAGGATGTTATGATCTATTAGGGAAGAAAGGATATGTTTACTTTTGAATATTCATAATTATATACTACAAAGTCGCCAGGGCAAGTGAAACAAGCCAGAAAGACAACATATTAGAGGGAAATAAACTCAACATTTAGAGTCAGAAGAGCTAGATTCAAGGTCCATTTCTGCCTCTTATTGGCTATGAAAATTTTAGTAATTAATCTTTCTGATACTAAGTTTAAATTTTTTTTTTTATTATAAACTTAATGCCTTCAGTTCAGTTCAGTTGTTCAGTCGTGTTCGACTCTGTGACCTCATGGACTGCAGCACGCCAGGCTTCCCTGGCCATCACCAATCCCCAGAGCTTGCTCAAACTCATGTCCATCGATTTGGTGATGCCATCCAACCATCTCATCCTCTGTCGTCCCCTTCTCTCCTGCCTTCAATCTTTCCCAACATTAGGGTCTTTTCCAGGGAATCACTTCTTTACATCAGGTGGCCAAAGTATTGGACCCTCAGCTTCAGCATCAGTCCTTCCAATGAATATTCAGGACTGATTTCCTCTAGGATGGACTGGTTTGGTCTCCTTGCTGTCCAAGGGACTCTCAAGAGTCTTCTCCAGCACCAGCACCACAATTCAAAAGCATCAGTTCTTCAGTGCTGAGCTTTCTTTATGGTCCAACTCTCACATCCATACATGACTACTGGAAAAACCATAGCTTTGACTATATGCACCTTTGTTGGTAAAGTAATGTCTCTGTTTTTTAATATGCTGTCTAGGTTGGTCATAGCTTTTCTTCCAAGAAGTAAGCATCTTTTAATTTCATGGCTGCAGTCACCATCTGCAGTGATTTTTGAGCCCAAGAAAATAAAATCTGTCACTGTATCCATTGTTTCCCCATCTATTTGTCATGAAGTGATGGGACTTGATGCCATGATCTAAGTTTTTGAATGTTGAGTTTTAAGCCAACTTTTTCACTCTCCTCTTTCACTTTCATCAAGAGGCTCTTTAGTTCTTCTTTACTTTCTGCCATGAGGGTGGTGTCATCTGCATATCTGAGGTTATTGATATTTCTCCCAGAAATCTTGATTCCAGCTTGTGTTTCATCCAGTCTAGCATTTCTCATGATGTACTCTGCATATAAGTTAAATAAACAGGGTGACTATACAACCTTGATATACTCCTTTCCCAATTTTGAACCAGTTTGTTGTTCCATGTCTGGTTCTAACTGTTGCTTCTTGACCTGCATACAGATTTCTCCAGAGGCAGGTAAGGTAGTATGGTATTCCCATCTCCTGAAGAATTTTCCACAGTTTGTTGTGATCCACACAGTGGATCTAAGGCTTTAGCATAGTCAATGAAGCAGAAGTGGATGTTTTTCTGGACCTCTCTTACTTTTTCAGTGATCCAAGGGATGTTGACAATTTGATCTCTGGTTCCTCTGCCTTTTCTAAATCCAGTTTGGTTCTTGGTTCATGTACTGTTCACGAATTTAATGCATACTTAGAGCTTAAAATTTGGAAGTATTAACAACTCTACAACATTTAATGACCATTAACTGTTACTTTTAAACTTAGACAGCAAGTGTTAATAATTTAGGCATTATCTTCCAAAATATTAGGCATATATAAGCCAGACTATTTTAGTAACTACAGATTTGAAAATATAATGATTCCTACCCAAAGATAGGGCTTCCCAGGTGGCGTTAGTTGTAAGGAACTTGGCTGCCAATGCAGGAGACATAAGAGATGTGGGTTTAATCTCTTGGTCAGGAAGAGCCTCTGGAGGAGGAAATGACAACCCTTTCCAGTATTCTTGCCTGGAGAATCCCTTGGATAGAGGAGTCTGGTGAGCTATAGTGCATGGGGTCACAAAGACAGACATGACCTAGCCACTAACAAGAGCAATACAATAACAAACCATTATTTTTGAACTCAGAGGGTAATTGTTGATAATTTCAGGCATCTTTTCCAAAATATTAGGTACATATAAACCAGGCTATTTTAATATCTATAGATTTGAAAATAGAATGATTCCTACCCCAAGTTGGGGATTATAAGGTCAGAATGATTGCAGCTAGAGAGCAGAAAGAAGATGTCCAAACAGCTAATCCTGGACCACAAACAACTCCTCAAGGAGAAAGCCTTGTGGGCAAAGTGGGGGAAGCAGGGTCTTAACTAGATATTAAAAAATAAAAAAGATGAAAGAATGAATAAACCTTTTGAAGAATGTTAAGAATTCAGAAGGAGAAAGAGAACCAAACCCCAACATTTAAATTTTCCCCCCCTATGTCATACCGTTTAACACTTACAAGAATGCTGTTGGACTGGAAATGTATTATTGTCCCATTTTTTACAGACCAAAGTACAGAGAGACAAAGCTGAGGCAACTTTCATATCCTGAAAGCTGTATTTGAAACAACTTTGCATGACTCTCAGATTCTTGTACTTCCCTCCCCACCAAGGTAGCACTGAAATTAAGGGAAGTATCTTCTTCTCAGTTCAGTTCAATTCAGTTCAGTTGCTCAGTCCTGTCCGACTCTTTGCGACCCCATGAATCGCAGCACACCAGGCTTCCCTGCCTGCCAAAGTAAATTGCTCATGAGGAAAGTAAGAAAACTTATGAACCATTTCTGTCACAAACCACTCTGTGTCAATGTTTGCTTTGTGATGTGCACATTTTGGCATTGACTGAAATACTCAGTCCCCTTCCCATTGTCTCCTAAGTAAGAGTTAAGGGAAAGATAGGGGGAAAATTCAGTCAGATGAGAGAAGTAACTTGTACCTTCTCAGCAATAAAGGGACCACTTTCTGGGCTTGAGAGGAGGACAACGCAGATGGAGGTGGCCAGTATGGTCAGTGGTGAAGACCTCCTGCCCTGGGGAGACTCACCTTTTGTTTTCCTTTAGTGGTAATTTTTTCAGGGAGATTGATAAGGCTCTCACATGTTGGGGCTTCCCAGATGGCACTTGTGGTACAGAATCTGCCTGCAATGCAGGAGCCACAGGAGACTTGGGTTCGATCTCTGGGTCAGGAAGATCTCCTGGAGGAGGGCATGGCAACCCTCTCCAGTATTCTTGCCTGGAGAATTCCACGGACAGAGGAGCCTGGTGGGCTACAGTCTTGGGGTCGCAAAAGAATTGAACACAACTGAAGCGACTTGGCACGCTCACATGTTGATAGTGTGAAATGAAGATATTTCCTGTCCTATTGGTGGGCAAGAAACGTCACAGCCATCAGCGATGATTTCTGGCCTCCAAAGGTGAACGAGGGCTCCTCAAATGGAAGGAGGCATTGTGAGGGCTCCTCACAATGCCTGTGATCCAGCAGATGCCGCCACTCCATACAGGGATTGCTGAGGAGCTGGGGATTGGGGAGAGGAATGCAAGAAGCAGACATCTGCCACTCCTTAAGGTGAAGAAGTGACAGGATTTGGCCCCAGATAGCTGAGGTGCATATGAAAGGAATGAATTCAGTGGGCCCAAAGGCTTGAATCTTCCCATATGTGAATGCTGAATTCCTTAACTTGATATCTGATTTTTCTTACCTCACAATAATGTTTGATGTTCAGACTACCTGCTCCCTTTGTGCAGACTTGTATATAACCTGACTCCCCTTCCCAGCTCCTTGGAGCAGTGTTCTCAGGGCTACTGAGATGCTGTCTCCCAGGCTTGGAGACCTAAACATTCCCATCAAATAAAATAACTTTACTCTCAGGTTGTGACTACACTGTTTTAGTCTACAGTTGTAACCAAGGTTGTCAATTTAGCAAGTAAAAAGAGAGTTGGCTCAGTTAAATTTGAATTTCACATAAAAAAATGAATAAAACTTTTTTTGAATAAAACTTTTTTGGTATATTTTCATTCTAAGTATGTCCTAAATTCAGAGAAGGCAATGGCAACCCACTCCAGTACTCTTGCCTGGAAAATCCCATGGATGGAGGAGCCTGGCGGGCTGCAGTCCATGGGGTCGCTAAGAGTCGGACACGACTGAGCGACTTCACTTTCACTTTTCACTTGCACACATTGGAGAAGGAAATGGCAACCCACTCCAGTGTTCTTGCCTGGAGAATCCCAGGGACAGCGGAGCCTGGTGGGCTGCCGTCTATGGGGTCGCACAGAGTCGGACACGACTGAAGTGACTTAGCAGCAGCAGCAGCATGTCCTAAATTATTCTAAAAGATTATCCATTGTTTATATGAAATTCATGTTAGACCAGATGTCCTGTACTTCACCTAGCATCCCTAATTGTAACTGCTAACCACCCACCCTGGCCTAAATCTAAAGGTCAGCGGAAAAAGCTAAGGGTCAGGGACCTCAAAACCTACTGGCTGCCCAGACCGACCCCTGCAGGGAGTGTGAACTTGGAGCACGGCTTAGGGCTCCTTGCATAGGCTCATCTCACTTTCTTGCTAGTTGGTTTTCTGGGCTGTTCAGCCAAAGCATCTTAATTTAAAATGTTCTCTATGGTTCTAGTTGAAGGGAGGAAATAATTGTGCTTATAATTCAGTGTAAATAATCAAATCAGTCCCTTAATTGTGCTCTCTGAAAGAAATGTTCTGTTTCCATCCTTGTGTATTTTATGTTTATTCATGATTTATAAGATACTGTATTGAAGTAGGAGTCAGCAGATTTGAGGACAGAATGGTCCTGCTCATCTATGAGACAATGGAAACAAAACATCTTGTTAATCAATCATCTTGCTAGCCATTTAGCCCAATTCTCCCTCATGAGAATCTCTCCAGAGCCATGTCATTACTAAAAGAGAAAATAAAAACAAACTAACCAAAATCGGGCTTGTTATATCTGGGCTCCCATGTGCTGTTCTTGCAAGGTCACAGCTGTTTGCTGAGTGAATGAAGCTTCAGGATTTGGCTCTTCAACCTGCTGCTGCTCCCTGTTAAATTACTGAATTCCCGAGAAGCAGAGTACATGCATTAACCAGATAGCTTCAGTATCAGTTTCATTCTTCACTTAATTACCCATCATTTTAGAGAAGATGGCATTTGAAAGGCTCTGGGTAAATCTGGGTTGTCATTTGGGAAAAATTGTAGTCCTGAGACCCTAGAACTGGTGAGAGCTCCCAACACTGTATAACTGGGCTGGCAAAATGTTTCAGAACTTCTTATACAAAATTAATTTCCAGGTAGCCCACACCATTTATATTACTGACACTCCCAAACCAAACTACCACACCTAGCAGCTGTTCACGACTGACTGAATTTTCTATGAATTTATTTATTTATTGGAAGAACTATGGGTTTTGTTTTTCATTTTTTAAATTTTTTAATTGGAGGGAAATTGCTTTATAATGTTGCATTGGTTTTTGCCTTACAACAGCACAGATCAGCCATAATTATACCTGTATCACCTCCCTTTTGTGCCATCTGTACAATGAAATATTACTCAGCCATAAAAAAAAAAAAACGAATTTGAGTCAATTCTAGTGAAGTAGATGAACCTAGAGCCTGTTACACAGAATGAAGTAAGGAAAAACAAATACAATGTATTAACGAACATATATGGAATCTAGAAAAATGGTATTGATAAAGCTATTTGCAGGGAAGAAATGGATATGCAGATACAAAAAACAGATTTGTGGACACATTAAGGGAAGAAAAGAGTGGGCTTTGTTTTTCTTAATATCATTTTATTTCTTTATTATGGCTGCACTGGGTCCTCATTGCTGTGCATGGGCTTTCTCTAGCTGTGGCAAGTGAGGGCCACTCTCCGGTTGGGATACGCGGGTTACTTACTGTGGTGGCTTCTCTTGTGCGGGGCCCCGGCTCTAGGGTGCAGGCTCAGGAGTTGTGGCACATGGGCTTAGTTGCCCTGAAGCATAAGGAATCTTTCTGGACCAGGGATGGAACCTGTGTCTCCTATATTGGCAGGTGAATTCTTAACCACTGGACCACCAGGGAAGTTCTCTATTGAGTTTAAATAAGATCAAGAGTTCTAACAACTAATAGTTCAATATCTCTTAACAATTTACAAACACTTTCACATTGAGCTTATTCTATTTAATCTTTTGATAATATAGTAATAAAATGGTAATGCTACAAATCACAGTAAAAACAGGATAGCTAATAATCAATAAGAAGTTACTCTAGGCTCAGCCATATACAAAGAACAGAGTGGGTGTGATTATTTACAGAACTGGAAACAGGCTTAGAGACATGAATAAACTCACTCTAATTTTCAGAGCTGGAAAGAAGTGGAAACTAGATTTAAACCTAGGCACTTCCAGAGCCTCACGTTCTGCTACGGATATTATTACTACAATAGAAGCATTTGTTGGAGGAAAACATTTTTCCATGGCACAAAGGCATTTGTTGAGTAAAACGGTTTCCAGAAACACTTCCTTATTTTCTTCTGTCTTCATTTAGCGGATATTTGCCTAGGGCCTTCTCTGTGAGACTCTGAGGATGCAGAGAGGAACGGAATCCCTAGGAGGAAGCACTCAGGATCTGGGGAGCTGACATGTTCGATCATTCAGTGCAGCCCAAGGATGCTGCAGTGGGATGTGAAGCTTCAGTGAGGACACACAGAGGATTCAGCAGACTCTGCTGGAGGATTGGGATAGGAGGGAGCTAAGGGTTGATGAAGGAGGTGACATGAGCTGAAGCTGGAATGAAGAAAGAAATAGGCAAGCGAGAGCAAGGGTATTTCAAGCAAAGCAGGGAGCGAGTGTTAAAGGCATCAACCTAGGACACAGCATGGTATGTTTAGGATCTCCTGGTGGTTAGGAGTGAGCTGCAGCATGGAGGGCTGGATGTGATGTCCAGGAGACAACAGTCGTTGGGAAAGACAAGGCTGTGTGACATGCATTAACTCTCATCTTTTAGACAGTCAGTTAAAATAGGCAGATGACATGATTAGGTTTCTATTTTAGAATAGGTATCACGGAGAGAATAGATTGGGGGGAGGGCAAAGACAACCAAAGAAAGAAACCAGTTTTGTTGCTGCATTATTGTTTGCTAACTTTAGATTCATTCCTCTTTAATTCAAACTGATCAGAATGCCACCCAAAGGCCTGAACTAATAAATTTTTTTAGAGCAGTTGTCTGGTCTTTCTGAGGGTGTTCCAAATAGTGCTAGTGGTAAAGAACCCATCTGCTGATGCAGGAGATAAAAGAGATGCAGGTTCAATCCCTGGGTTGGGAAGATCCCCTGGAGGAGGACATGGCAACCCACTCCAGTGTTCTTGCCTGCAGAATCCCATGGACAGAGGAGCCTGGTGGGTTACAGTCCATAGGGTTGCAAAGAGTCCGACATGACTTAGTGACTTAGCATGCACGCATGCTGATCTTTTTGAGATCCATCCCAATTTCTTTCTATCAAATTTTGTTTTGAACTTTCATCAGACACATATGTCAGATGTTGTGTTGGGGGACACTATGGTTATTTGTATTTAATAGAAAAAGGGATGGCTCTTTAGAGAGGTTAAGCAACTTGCCCAAAGTCACACAGTTAATTAGTAATAAAGCTGAGTTTTAAATTGGGGAACTATAGAGCATTTGCTGTTAAGGCTATTTTTAAACTACATTATCTTGATGCTGCCTGTGGATAAGAACTTGACTTGCATTTCAATTACACTCCAGAGGCTGGGGGATCACCTACTCCTTAAAATAATCTACCTGTAGTTAGTTACTACCTGCCTGCACTTTACGTGTGAAACCAAACCACTTTAAAAGTATTGGGTATTTTCCTTCTAGGTCCTAGGTTCTAGGTTGAACTTCTGGAATTGGTCCATGTCAACAAAAAAAGTTGAAAAATATAAAATAGAATGCAGGGAGCTCAGCTCAGTGCTCTGTGATGATCCAGAGAAGTGGGATGGGCCAGGGGGTGTGTGAGAGGGAGGGTCAAGAGGGAGGACATATATGTATACCTATAGCAGATTCACATTGTCTATAGCAGAAACCATACAACATTGCAAAACAAGTATTGGGCTTCCCAGGTAGCTCAGTGGGTAAAGAATCTGCCTGCAAAGCAGGAGATGCAGCAGACGTGGGTTTGATCACCAGGTCGGGAAGATCCCCTAGAGTACGGCACGGCAACCCACTCCAGTATACTTGCCTGGAGAATCCCATGGACAGAGGAGCCTGGTGGGCTACAGTCCATGGGATCTCAAAGAGTCAGATGCAACTGAAGCGACTGAGCATGCATGCACACATGCAAAGCAATTATCCTCCAATTAAAAAAATAAAAAAATATTTAAAAAAAATAAAAAATAAAATAAAATTAGAATACAAAAAAATAGAATGTGGATTTTATGGCTGCAAATGTCCTGGGAACAGCTACTGCAGTGTTTCCCAGCATGAACTCTAAGGCACAGCATCACGTTGGGAGATTAATAGGTGCTCAGTGATAAAAGCCTTCTGGGACCAGATGAGGGAAACAGAGGATTAAACATAAAGGAACCTCTCTTTCCCCATACTGATGTTTCTTAAAGCAGTGAGTATACAAGAGGGTATTGTGAATTTTTAGGATTCAAGAAGATGGTATCTTTCAACCCATTTTACTTCAAAATCTTTTCCTCTGACACCAGAACTTTGGATAAGTACTTCCCTCACCTTTGTCCAGCAAGGAAACTGCAACCCAGAGAAAGCTAGTGACTTAGACAACTATCCCTGGGCCACCAGAAAATTCTACCGTATTGAGCTACCAATACTATGCTCACGAGATGCCTCTATATCAGTCCAGATAAATCTCCTCCTCTTTGGGACAGTTTAAGGAGAGCAGTGCTATATCTGTACTTTCTGGAAGTAGGCAGTTTCCAAATAGCCAGGAAGCAAGAAGGTGATATCCCACAGAGGAAGAAATTATTATCAGCTTTTATATCCCAAACCAGTCAACAGTGAGTGCATTGAATCATGCAGTTTTGCATTGCACTTTTCAGTCAAAAAGCTTCCAAGTGGGGACTACTTAGGGCAATCCTGTTTTTTCATGTGATTTGTTCAAGTTTCACTCTCAGCAAATTTAATCCTCATCCCTGGAATTCTGTTTCTTTGTTATAATGAGAGTAAACAACTGGTCCATTTTCTGAACTCTGCTGACAGTGCTCTGTTGTTTTTCCCAGCACGCACTCCTTTTTTTTTCCCTCCAGACAATGCCTGGCTCACTTTGTCTGGCTACTGTCTGACATGTCAGCTTTCACTTCCTCAATCCCCAGCTGTTCTTCACTTTCATGGGATGGAGGGTTCTTCGCGTAAGACTCAAACGTGGTTTTGCACTTCCAGAGGGCTAATCTGTTTCCACAGCAACCCATAAAATGAGGTAATTTGATGCCAGACCTGCCTAAAACTTTTTTTTTTTGCTAAAAGTTTTTACATGTGGGTGTAAGTACGTATGTGTGCTTCCCAGCTAAGTTCTGCTTTTAGAAAATCACTTCGCAAAAACTCAGACCAAATTTCCAATTAACAGCAGAGTTCTGTCAGCCTTCTGGCTTTTTTAAACAATGTATTTTGATTAAGAAATTAAATTGAAAATCTATTTTATGAATAATATTTAGACTAAAAGTTATAAAAAGAAAATGAGGAAGTATAGTGTCTTCCATGTCAATTTTAATATGACCATATATGACCTAGGTATATATATTAGATATACATCTAATCTTCTAATGGTTGTATATTGAATATGTATATATTCCTAATCATAACTCTATGAGGTATTATTTGTATTTCATAGAAGAGAAAACTGAGGATAGAAAGTTAGGTATTTTTTCCAGAATCATGCAATTCTTAATGAAGAAGTGGGACTTAAGCACATGCCCCTCTGACTTTCCAGCCTCCATTTTCTCATAATATCAAGCTCATAAGAATACATTATAGTAGAGATTCAATTAAAATCCCCTTCATTCTTTTATTATGTTTATTTTCATGCAGAACTAAAATATATTTTCTTTCCATTTATTTAATGCATTTTAATTTAACAAATCTATATTTTTACTTGAAGTGTAGTTGATTTACAATATTCTGTCAGTTTCAGGTGGACAACAAAGTGATTCAGTTTCATACACACACACACACACACACACACACACACACACATATATCTATGCACACATGTATGCATTCTTTTTCAGATTCTTTCCCATTATAGGTTATGACAGACATTGCATATAGTTTCCTGTGCTGTACAGTCAGTTCTTGCTTATCTGTTTTATATATAGTAGTTTGTATCTGTTAATCTTAAACTCCTAATTTATCCCTCCTCCCTTCAATTTAACAAATATTAATTGAATATTTGTTATTTTCCAGTCATAGTGTCAATTCTTGCAGAAACTGAGACAAATCAAATACGGGTTTTGCCACCAAAAACCTCATCATGTAGGACTATCTCATACTCTGACATAAACCTAAGAATCTAGTTGTTGGTATACACTAATAAAAATAATGTGCCTGGATTGCCAACAATAGAGCCTCAAGGTTATCCTACTTTTTTGAAACACTATAATAAGGTGATGTATTTCAACTGGTCAATTCATGTTCTTTTCTATGGCCAAAGCACAAATACAGTCAGCCTGTTATCAGGGGCAGTTTGACTAAACAGCTATTACAGTCACCAAATCTTAGGTCTAGCTGGACTAAGAATGTAGTTTAAATAACTGAGTTCAGTGTCATACTTAGGATAATTTCCTAACAGATAAAAGTCACTCAGCTAATACCTATTTCTGGATCAATAAAATTGCTTTTGCCTGTATTATTCATGGGCTTCCCTGACAGCTCCGCTGGTAAGGAGTTCGCCTGCAATTCAGGAGACCCTGGTTCGATTCCTGGGTCGGGAAGATCCAGAAGGGATAGGCTACCCACTCCAGTATTCTTGGGCTTCTCTTGTGGCTCAGAGCAGCTGAGTGGCACCCAAGTTGCTTAGGAGTTACGGTGGAGCAGGGATGCTGACTTGAACAAGACCAGGAGCCCTGACTCCTGCCATGGAATCCGGAGACCATATCTCCTGTGTGTGTAACTGAAACCTCTCAGTCTGGTGGGAACTGCTGGGCTCAACTGGAGGTACCCACCTCACAGAGCAGAGACCACCCAACCCAGGTTCTGAAGTTTTTATTATTCCACACTAATAACAATACCAGTTTGTTGAACACTAGTATGTATACCTGGTCTGAGGTAATTACTGAATCTGAGTACTAGAGGAGCATGTACTTGGAAGAGGCATGCCGAACAAAGAGAGAAACAAGTGTGGTGATTAAGAGTATTGGTTTAGGAGTCAAAGCTAGGATACAATCTATGTCACTTAGGTAATATGAGACTCTGGATGGAATACTGCTTTTCTTAGTTTCTTCATGTGAAAAAATAAGTATAATCCCTCCTACACATGAGAGCTGTGAGGACTATCATATGCAAAGCAGGTAGCATAGAGCCCGATACATACTCAGTGTCCAAAGAAGAGCCCATTACTGTAAGTGAAACTCTGAATTGAAGGCTCTAAAGGGCCAAAATCAGTGATACAGTATGTGAAGGGACTAACCTTGGCGTGTACAGACATGTTCAGAAGTTGTGATGCCAGAGTTTTGCAGAGGACTAGCAGTGTGGGAATCCATTGGGGCCCTCCGGATATTCACGACGTGGCCTCGACCCAGCTGTTTCTCCCGCCACTAAGTTTACAGTTCCTTGGCTGCTACATCATCATCAACCAAGGACCGCATTCTTGTTCTTGTTCCATTTCCATGAGATTGCTCTGAAAAATCAGTGGTTAACTCGGGGCAGATGGGAAATGGATTCTGGCTCTGATTAATTTAGTCAAAAAGAAGACAGAGACCAAATGTGGAAAACCTCAGCCCAGAAGAAGAAAATGTCATTAAGTGATTAGCATCAAAAAAGAAAGTTTAAAATCAAAGCCATCTTGCCTCCTAAATGTGTCCCAACTTCTACAATAGAAAAGCAAATACAGAAATGAGTTCCTGGGATGTGGTCATCATTGTTCAATGAAGTCGCCTCTCCATTGCTACATAAGTACCCACCAAGTCAGCAGACATCTAAGTAGCCTTCGTGTCTTCCTCTTATGTGTTGCTGAGTGGAATGGTTCCTTGTGGAAGTGCTTGATTACCAGAAAATAATCTCGTTAGTGTGATTTGAAGGTCTGAGCAGAAATAATGTCTTCCTTAATTAAAATAAAACTCTAAACTCTCCAGAGTTGGCACTCTCTCTGGGCAAATTGAAGAGGGGTACAGCAGGGCATGGAGCTTTTCTACTCCACTTTTAACTCAGGTTAAGCAAGGGCCAAAACCCTTTTCATATGTTACTCATAGTCTAACTGTTAAAATGGGGAAGGGCTGGGAATTTTTTTAAACAACAACAGAAAGCCTTTTACAGCAAATGATGACAACATTCTACTCAAGTTGACATACTTCTATGGGATTATATCAAGAAGTCAGAGGAAGGACGATATCCAGCACCACTTGATGAAGGATTCAATGATGAAATCGAGTTTCAATCTTCTTGCTCCACCATCCTCTGAAGGCTGGTGCCACTTAGAGTTGCAAGATGACTGCACCAATTTTGGAAGTCATTTCCATACATCATGATGCCCAGAGGAATAGAAGGACTACCTTTCTCATGTGCTCCATTTAAAGAACAGGGGAGTCTTTCCAGACTGTCACTGTGTCTCATTGGCTAGCACCACATCACTTGCATATATATGTCATGTGATAGTCACTGGTAATGAAAATGGGACCCTGCATAATTTTCTTGGACTGATCAGGACTCAATCCCTGAAACTTCCCAGATGTACAAGGCAGTATGAAACAGATGGGGTCGTGGAACAAAAGGTTTTCTTAGGAAGGCAGAAGAAGATGAGAGATGGATATCTCATAGGCAGAGTCAAAATGCAAAATTTTAAAAATCTAGGTGATAATGAAAAGCCAAAAAATATAGTGTCAGAAATTTGGAAAATGTGACATTGCATGTTGTAAGCTGCATGTTTTCCTGAGCTTGAAGTCTTTGTAGCATTCATGCGGAACCCAAAAATGAAGCAAAATCTTCTCTATGTCTCTTTCTTCCTATTCCCAGATGGACTTCACCTAACAAATATCATCTTAAAAAGTACCACTTAGGATACCTCTTCTAGTCATTTAGACCAGGGATGTCCCTGACTCTTTTCTTATGAGCCAAGTTTAATAAATAGGTTGTTTGAGTCATTGTATGAGATAAAATTTCTGAATCCATCTCTGAGCTCAGTGGGAAAGAGTACATGTTACATTAATTGTGTCTTCCAAAGGCTGCAAAGATTTAAATGAAGGACCATGTGCCAGGTGCTAGCCATTCTTTTTTTGGTTTGTTTTTCATTATGATTTATTACTGGATATTAAATATGGTTCCCTGTGCTATATGGTAGGACCTTGCTGTTTATCCATTCAATATGTAATAGCTTGCATCTGCTAGTACTGAACACCCAATCCACACCCACCTCCTCCTTTGGCAACAGCAAGTCTATTCTATATATTTATGAGCCTACTCCTGTGTCATATGTAAGTTCAATTGTGTAGTATTTTAGATTCTACATATAAGTGATATAATATGATATTTGTCTTCTTTTTCTGACTTATTTCGCTTAGAATGAAAATCTTTAGGTTCATCTTTGTTGCAGCATGTGACATTATTTCATTCTTTTTATTTTTGTTGGTTCAGTTGCTCAGTTGTGTGACCCCATGGACTGCAGCAAGCCAGGCTTCCCTGTCCTTCACCATTTCCCGGAGTTTGCTCAAACTCATTTCCATTGAGTTGGTGATGCCATCCAATCATCTCATCTTCTGTTGTCACCTTCTCCTCCCATCTTCAATCTTTCCCAGCATCAGGGCCTTTTCTTATGAGTCAGCTCTTTGCATCAGGCCAAAATACTGGAGCTTCAGCTTCAGCATCAGTCTTTCCAATGAATATTCAGGATTGATTTCCTTTAGGATTGACAGGTTTGATCTCCTTGCAGTCCAAGGGACTCTCAAGAGTCTTCTCCGACACCACAGTTCACCATATTCCTTTTTATGACTGAGTAATATTCCTTTGTGTGTGTGTGTGTGTGTGTATATATATATATATATATATATATATCAGATCTTCTTTATTCATTCATTTGTTGATAGGAATTTAGGTTGTTTCTTTGTCTTGGCTATTGTAAATAGTGCTGCTGTGAATATAGGGCTGCATGTATGTTTTCAAGTTATAGTTTTGTCTGGCTATATGCTCAGAAGTGAGGTTGCTGCATCTTAAGACAACTCTATTCTTAGTTTTTAAGGAATCTCTATGCTGTTCTCCATTGTGGCTATACCAATTTACATTCCCACCAACAGTGTAGGAGAGTTCCCTTTTCTCCACATCCTCTTCAGTATTTGTAACATGTAGACTTTTTAATAGTGGCCATTCTGCAGGTACTTTTCATTCTTGGTAAGTTATTGGTCTACATTTAATCCAAGAGAAATGGAATTTTCACCATCCCTCATGGTTCCTCTCTTCTATCCAATGACCCATCGTTTACCAGAGAATTGACACCAGGAAATACCCTCTTTTTCCAGGAAATCTCATCCATAAGGATGCTGGCTAGTCCTTTTAGGTGTGCATAGTACAGTGGTCACCACAGGATAACTATGCATATGATAAGATACAAATTACTAATAAGAGGGTTGTCTTTTCATACACAGTAATGAGATAGTATCTTCTACTCAAAATCATTTTCTTCAAACGATTAATTTTAGGTAATTAAATTTAAGTAATCAATCCCTCTTAAGTCTCAATTTATCCAAGTATTCTCTTTGTGTTCTCTGAAAAGTCAGATTTTATACCTTTCTTCCTACATTAGCAAATGAGCTCAGTTGAATGAATTGAATCCTTCATTCAATAACCTGGGAAGAATTTTAAGAAGTAGAGTGAAGGATTCTGTCCAAGAAAATTTTGCTTACTTTAGAGGTCAATAAGATTTTCTCTTATTTCCTTACATAAACATTTTTGTTCCATATTTTAAGTTTAGCTTTATTATTCATTTTAAAAAAATTCTTGGAGAATGGAATGTGATCAAAGTTCTTTCTTTCTTTTGTTTTTCTTCCTTACGTGCATCTAATTTTTCTAGCCCTACTTGTTCAAAATCCTTTTCTTTTCCCATTTAATACACGGGAATTCTAATTAAAGCAGCTGACATATTCATGTGTGTCTATTAATAGATATGGGCTCTGTGATGTTCCATGACCTGTTTTCTACCCTTATGCAAATATCATACTGACTTGATTGCTGAAGTTTTATAGAAAGTCTTTTGAAAAAGATAGTACATGTAATTTAAACTAGTTCTTTTTTCTCACACTTAACCTAACACTTATAGGTATGTGGCATTTTCTTATAAAATTTTAGAATTAGAATGTTGATTTCTTCAAAATATCTGCCATACTTTGCACTGGTATTACTTTGAATCTATAGAATAATACAGTGAATGGACACTTTAACAATATTCAGTCTTCCATTTCATGAAAATGGTATATTTCTCAATGTATTTAGATCTTCATAAAAAGTGCTATAAAAAAGATACAGCAGATAACATAAAAGTTATAAATATTTGGTCATCAAAATACACCATTAAGGAAATAAAGAGCAAATAAGCCTATAAATTATCTTCATCCTATACCTCTGACAAAGGATTCACACTGCAAACATATAAAAGAATTTTTACAAATAAAATATCAAAGAACAAGCAATCCAATCAAAATGGGCAAGACTTGGACATTCCACAACAGATAACATATGAATAACAAAAAATCATATGAAAAGTTGTCAATATCATAAGTCATCAGAGAAATGTGAATTTAAATTTCACTTCTTGATTTTTACTGAGAGAAATAAAATAATTTTTCTACAGAATTACTTGTTTAAGAATGTTTATAGCACCTTTATTCTTAACAATTTCAAACTGGAAATAGCCTTCCATCAAAAGGTGAATTGATAAGAATAGTGTGGTATATTTGTAAATAGAATATTCTCAGCAAATAAAAAGAGCAAACTACTGATACTTGCAACAAAAAGGATGAATCTCAAAACTGTTATGTTGAATGAAAATACTAGACTCAGAAAAATATATATCATTTGATACCATATTTAAGAAGCACATGAATAGGTAAAACAAATATAAGAGTAGAAATTAGGACAATGATTGACTAATGAGCAGATGAATGACATCAATAGACAATGACATAACAGAACTTACCTTTGGGGTAGAAGTAGTCCATATCCTTGGAAGTGGGTTGATGTTTACAATAGTCAAATATTGTAGACTAGACATGTATATTTTACTGTATGTAAATTATAACTCAAGAAAACAATGATTTGAAAAAGTCCAGGCATGAGAGTAGTGAATAGTAAGGCTCGTCAAACTTCTCCTTATAATTTCTCCTTTAAATTGCAAATTAATAGTATCTATATACTGTTAAAAAAAAAAACTTATTCAGTTTTCAGATATGTATTAACCAGTCAAGCAGAGATGTTGATTAGAAAGTTGAATGTAGAAAATTAGATTTTGGAGAAAAATTTGGGCTGAAATATAAATGTAAGAATGGTTAAGATACATATGTCATCTGTGCTGTTGGTCTGGACAAGGTCACTAACAAATGTAGAAAGTGGTGATAAAATATCCAGTGACTGATTCCTAGTGGCCATAACCTTAGAAGCCAGGGGGAAGAAATAAAATAACCAAATGGGACTGAGAAGAAGCGGTGAATTAATAGTAGGGATACTATAAAAATGTACTATTTGGGAAGCTGTAATGTACTATTTGGGAAGTGTATAGAATCTGCCTGCAATGCTGGAGACCCAGGTTCAATCTCTGGGTCAGGAAGATTCCCTGGAGAAGGAAATGGTAACCGACTCCAGTATTCTTGCCTGGAGAATTCAATGTACAGAGGAGCCTGGCTGGTTACAGTCCATGGGGTTGCAAAGAGATGGACATGACTGAACGACTAATACTTGTGCTAGCACTTAAGAGAGGATTGAAGGAGAAGACTTGAAAATAGAGATGATGCCCAACTCTTTTAAGTCTTTTGAGACAGAAGAAATAGAGACAATTTGTTCTGTATAAAAAAAGAGCAAGAAAATTAAAGTTTGAGAGGATGGTCTTGAAATGAAAAAGATAAAGGCCATTATGCCTGGCTTTGAGAGAAGGACTGATGAAGAGCTCTTAGGTACAGCATGTCTACAGGAGATTAATATGTGATGTGTATGTAGACAGGGACTTTAAAAATGTGTCACATAAATATTTTCTATTAGTCCTTAAAAAATCTAAATTGATTACTGATATGTTGTTGCTTAGTGGCTAAGTTTTGTCCAACTCTTTGTGACCCCCTGGACTATAGCCTTCCAGGCTCCTCTGTCCATGGGATTTCCCAGGCAAGAACACTGGAGTGGGTTGCCATTTCCGTCTCCAGGGGATCTTCCTGACCCAGGGATCGGACTCATGTCTCCTGAATTGGTAGGAGGATTCTTTACCACTGAGCAGCCAGGAAAACCCTAATACTAATATATTTATTTTATTTTTTTAAATTTATTTATTTTAATTGGAGGCTAATTACTTTACAATATTGTAGTGGTTTTTGCCATACATTGACAGTCAGCCATGGGTGTACCTGTGTTCCCCATCCTGAACCCCTCTCCCACCTCCCTCCCCATCCCATCCCTCAGGGTCATCCCAGGGCATGAGCCCTAAGCACCCTGTCTCATGCATTGAACTTGGACTGGCGATCTGTTTCACATATGATAATATACATGTTTCAATGCTATTCTCTCAGATCATCCCACCTTCACCTTCTCCCAAAGAGTCCAAAAGACTGTTCTATACATCTGTGTCTCTTTTGCTGTCTCGCATATAGGGTTATCATTACCGTCTTTCTAAATTCCATATATATGTGTTAATATACTGTATTAGTGTTTTTATTTCTGGCTTACTTCACTCTGTATAATAGGCTCCAGTTTCATCCACCTCATTAGAACAGATTCAAATGTATTCTTTTTAATGGCTGAGTAATATTCCACTGTGTATATGTACCACAGCGTTCTTATCCATTCGTCTGCTGATGGACATCTAGGTTGCTTCCATGTCCTGGCTATTATAAACAGTGCTGCGATGAACATTGAGATACACGTGTCTCTTTCAATTCTGATTTCCTTGGTTTGTATGCCCAGCAGTGGGATTTATATTTATTTTAAATAGATTCTTTCTGAAGAAGTTAAAGAGGTATTCAGTCTATGTACTATTGCTTGCTCAGTCAGGATAGAGCTATTCAGTTTCAATGTAAGGGTTATATTTTTTATCAGGAGTCTCTTATACATCAGTATTTTCAGAAACATATTCTAGGTGAGGAAATGGTGTTAGGAGGTGCCAAAGAGCAAGTTGTATCACTCACCATCGTGGAATTTACAGTCCAGAAGAAATCCACATGGACCTAAATAACTGTATTATATGAAAGAAAGTGCAGTGTGTCAAAAACTAGAGTGTAAATAAAGTGCTATAGATATTCACAGGGCAAAGAGCTCAATAAAGTTAGATAAGCAAAAAGAAGAGAGCATTTGAAATGGACCTTGAAGAATAAGCAGACTTATATACACAGAGACATTACTTTGCTGACAAAGGCCCGTCTAGTCAAAGTAATGGTTTTTCCAGTAGTCATGTATGGATGTGGGAGTTGGACTATGAAGAAAGCTGAGTGCCAAAGAACTGATGCTTTTGTTTTGTTTTTTTTTTAGAACTGATACTTTTGAACTGTGGTGTTGGAGAAGACTCTTGAGAGTCCCTTGGACTGCGAGAAGATCTAAGCAGTCCATCCTAAAGGAGATCAGTCCTGAGTATTCATTGGAAGGACTAATGCTAAAGCTGAAACTCCAATACTTTGGCCACCTGATGCGAAGAACTGACTCATTTGAAAAGACCCTGATGCTGGGAAAGATTGAAGGCAGGAGGAGAAGGGGAGGACAAAGGATGAGATGGTTGAATGCCATCACCAACTCAATGGACATGAGTTTGAGCAAGCTCCGGGAGTTGGTGATGGACAGGGAAGTCTGGTGTGCGACAGTCCATGGGGTCACAAAGAGTTGGACTTGACTGAGAGACTAAACTAAACTGATATATGCAGAGATAAGGGACATTTGGGAGGAAGAAGCAATAAGAACAGGCTCAGGAAGGGGTGAAATCAAGGAGAAGATTCTGGAGAAGATTGAGATGGTTAGCTAACAGGGAATCAAGAGGAATAGTGATTGATGGAAAACAGACAATGATATAGTTTGAAGTCACTGGGTAAGTGACAGGAACAGAAAAGGAGGGGGGAGCACAGAAAAGGAAGAGAGAATAAGAAAGATAGACAATGTTCCCATACTTTTTCAGGGCTTTTTTTAGGGCTCTCTGCTCATTTATAGCTTTCAGGAGGTGTGACAGGCATAGTGCCAGCAACAAGACATGATTGGCTTCTTTCCCATTGAACTCGGGCCACATGTTGCTGTGTTGAGGGCCACACAAGGTAGTTTCTCAGCTGAAGAGGAAGCTGTAATTGACCTATTAACGTGGCAGAATGGGGGAACAAGGGATGCATTGATTATCTGAGTCCTTCTGGCATGTAAATATGTACAGAAAAAGGCTGGAAGCAAAAATTTAATATTTGTTATCATTGTCCCTAACCACTTCTTTCCTTAAGAGGGAATATACTTTCACAGGAAAAAGGAATAAAATTGGTCTGCAGCAAAGATATTATATCTATATTTCCAACAGTGTTAGAATTTTTTCAGTAAAATATTAAATTGTATGCGTTTTCCTAGAATATAACCTGTGGGATGCTCTAGGGAAACACAATGCTCTGTGATCAGATAAGTTTGGCAAATGTGTATCATGTTCCCTCTTGGAGATTTACCATCTACATTGGCATTTTAAAGTCTCTGAGAAGTCCTGCACTGCACTCAATAAAAATTTAAACTTGTTTAATTAAGTGTTTTCTAAACTAATTTGATAACAGAATCTATTTTTGCTTAAGGCATTAACATTTCACAAAATAAGTGTCCTAAGTAATACACTTTACATCATGATGATAGTACTGTTAGAAGAAACCCTTGATTAAGAAAGACTGCAGAAGTGCCAGAAGCCAGAAGAATAACGTAGAAAGGGTCTTCTGTTTGAGAATATGTGATCATGGGTTGTATTGTCTCATGAAGGGAGTCAGCCAGTCAACAGTTCTCCACTTAATGCATATTACACACCTAACAATAGGTCAGGCATGGCGCATATGGCTGTGGCCTTAGTGGACATAAGTCACTTGCAGGCTTTTCTTTTGAAGGTAAAACATCAATGATGAGAAGAACACTGATGACAATTTAATAATCACTGATAAAATTGATTTATGGTCACATGGTTGACATAGTAATGGTTTAGAGGCTGAATCTTGATCACTCTTAATTGCTCCAGGTCTTCATTTTATCATTTACTGGTTGGAAATAGGATCAGTTCCATCTTCTCAACTCTATAAATCCTAGAATTTCTATATTTAAGTGCTGCTTGAAAACAAACTTTTTTTTCTCCTGAGCTCATCACTTTCTTCTCAAATGAATGATTTGTACCCCCTGCCCTCATGGAGTTTTCAGGCAGATAGAAAAATTGGCAGGAAAGTACAGTTGGCGCTTAAACAACATGTGTCCAAGTATGTGCAGGTGTTTTACCTGGTTGGTTGAAACCAAGAATGTGGAGGTACTACAGATAAAATGGAGCAACAACACTAAATTATACAAGGATTACCCCCATATTGTTCAAGAGTCAACTGTAATTCATTTTTACTAATAATACTAACATTCTGCTTTTCAAGTTCTTTTGCTAATGTCAAAAGTTTATTAGGTAAAAATATTTACTTCAAAGTTATCTCAACTGACAGTTTTACCAAATATTTCCAAATGTGCACAATTTGCATCACCATTTTTTATCTTACAACAGCAATTTCCCTGACATTCTTAATTCAGTACAACATATTTATAAATTTACATATTATTGCATCATCTCATTTCTAAATACCAATTTCTGTTAACAGTCACCTTAAGCTATGCTACCTGTGGTAACAAAAGGCCCCTTATACCTTAAAAACTTAGAGAATCAAAGATTCCTTTCAGGCTTACATTAATGTCCAGCACATGTCTGTAGCTTTGCTCTACATCTTCATTATGGACCTGCTCATCTCATAGAAGGGGATAATAGATAAGGCAGAATCATACTCCCAAAGCTTCTGATCATTTTATGCCCAATCATAATTCATTGACTAAAGTAAATCAAAAGTCCAAGCCAAACTTTAATGCAGCAATAAATATGATTTCTTAAGGAAGTGTCACTTGGGTATGGATCACAGGGAGAAGCAGGAAATATATAATCTACTATAACTGAGATAATAGTTACATAAAATAGAACAATTAGAGTTTTAAAGTTGAAAGGACCTTAGAAGTCATTTAACCCAATCAACACTTCTGCTTTATGGATGAGGAAAGTGAAATTCAGAAACTATAAGTAGCATATCCAAGCTCAAATAAAATACTGACTTCAAAATTAGTGCTGTTGCTTAGATTTTTAGATTTATTTCCCTTACAGTGTTCTTGCACTATGATTGATGTATAATAAGCTATATAAATTTAAATTTCATGAATTGTGACATACATATAAATTGTGAAATTATTACTACAACCAAGATAGTGATATATTCATCAACTCCAAAACTTCCTTGTTATTCTACGTAATCCATCTTCTCTGCAACACCACTACCCACAGATAATGACTTATTTCCTTTCTGATATATTGGCTTGCATTTTCTAGAATTTTATATAGATGTAATCATATCATCTATATCTTTATATAGATGTAATCTTATTTCTTCTTTTTGGTCTACTTTCTTTTACTCAGCATAAATATTTGAGATTCACCCATGTTGACATACAGGTCCATAGTCTGTTCTTTTTTTACAGAGCAATATTTCATTGAATGAGTATATCACCCATTGTGTATCCATTTACCAGTTGGTTAGACATTGGACTGTTTCCACTTTTTAGATATTATCAGTAAAAATGTATGTGCAAGCTTTTATTTTTTTGATGAGTACCTAGAAATGGAATGGTAAATCATATGGAAGGTGTGTTAAACTGCTGAACTATTTCCCTAAGTTATTTAGTCATTTTATATTTCTATCAACAGTGTGAGAATTCTAGGTGCTCTACAACCTTACCAACACTTTGTGTGATCAATCTTTTTAATTTTTGCCTTTCTTGTGTATGTGTCCTAGTATCCTACTGTGGTTTTAGTTTATATTTCTCTAATGAATTTTATGTTCTTATGTGCCATCCATTCTTCTTTGGTTAAGGGTTTTTCCAAGTCTTATTATTGAGTGGTAGGAGTTTGTTATAGACTTTAAGTACAAATCTTTTGCTGATATATGCTTGAAAATATTTCCCATAAATTTTAGGCTGCTTAGTCACTTTCATAACTATCTTTTGAAAAGCAAAAGTTTTAAAATTTTGTTGAAGTCTAACTTACTGATTTATTTTTCTTTTGTAGTTTAAGCTTTTTGTTCCCTAATTAAGGAACTTTTGCAAAACAAAGCTCCCTTATCCTTTTCTTATATAATTTTATCTCATGCTTAAGACTCTGATTCATTTCTAGTTAATTGCTGAATGTGGTATGAGGTAAGGGTTAAAGTTTGTTTTATTTTATATATTCATATGTATTTGTATCATTGTTGATAACATTTTATTTCCCCCATCTAATTGCCTCAGCAACTTGTCAAAGATCAAATGACTATATAGGCACATTTTAATTCTGTTCCTTTTATCTATTTGTCAGCCTTGAACCTGGTGGCTCAGATGGTAAAGAATCTGCCTTCAGTGCAAGAGACCCAGATTTGATCCCTGGGTCAGGAAGTATTCTTGCCTGGCTAATCCCATGGACACAGGAGCTGGTGAGCTGCAGTCCAGGGGATTGCAAAGAGTCAGATATGACTGAGTGACTAACACTTTCATATCAATACCATACTGTTCTATCACTGTAGCTCTACAAAGAATCTTGAAATCAGATAGTATAATCCTTCAACACAGTTGTTTTTTTTTCCCCCTGAAGTCATTTTGACTCCTATAGGTCCTTTGCTTAAATGATCAGTTCAGTTCAGTCACTCAGTCGTGTCCAACTCTTTGTGACCCCATGAACTGCAGCATGCCAGGCCTCCCTGTCCATCACCAACTCCCTGAGTCCACCCAAACCCATGTCCATCGAGTCGATGATGCCACCCAGCCATCTCATCCTCTGTCGTCCCCTTCTCCTCCTGCCCTCAATCTTTCCGAGCATCAGGGTCTTTTCCAATAAGTCAGCTCTTCGCATCAGGTGGCCAAAATATTGAAGTTTCAGCTTCAACATCAGTCCTTCCAGTGAACACCCAGGATTGATCTCCTTTAGGATGGACTAGTTGGATCTCCTCGCGGTCCAAGGGACTCTCAAGAGTCTTCTCCAATATCACAGTTCAAAAGCATCAATTCTTTGGTGCTCAGTTTTCTTTATAGTCCAACTCACATCTATACATGACCACTGGAAAAACCATAGCCTTAACTAGATGGACTTTTGTTGGCAAAGTAATGTCTCTGCTTTTTAATATGCTATCTAGGTTGGTCATAACTTTCCTTCCAAGGAGTAAGCATCTTTTAATTTCATGGCTGCAGTCACCATCTGCAGTGATTTTGGAGCGCCACCCCCACCCCCCCAAAAAAAAGTCTGTCACTGTTTCCATTGCTTCCTCATCTATTTGCCATGAAGTGATGTGATCGGATGCCATGATCTTAGTTTTCTGAATGTTGAGCTTTAAGCCAACTTTTTCACTCTCCACTTTCACTTTCATCAAGAGGCTCTTTAGTTCTTCTTCACTTTCTGCCATAAAGGTGGTATCATCTGTGTATCTGAGGTTATTGATATTTCTCCTGGCAATCTTGATTCAAGCCTGTGCTTCATCCAATGATAGAAATTTAAAAATAAATTTCTATGAAACATATCAGTGGGGTCATACTTTCTTTTATCTTCTTTATCATATGAATGGTAATTATATTAATTATAGTTATAACAACTGTTTTAAAGTCTTTATCTACTAAGTTTATCTTCTCTGTCATTTTGTATATATTTTCACTGATAATTTCTCCCTTCATTGTGGGTTGTATTTTCTTGCTTCTTTACTTGCCTAAATAATTTTTATCAGAATCAAGATATTGTAGATTTTATCTTGTTACATGCTGGATACTTTTTAACTGTTGTGAATACTCTTGATTTTTATTCTGGAATGCAGTTAAGTTACTTGGAAACTCTTTGATTCCTTCATGGCTTGTTCTTAAGCCATTTTGGGTAGTACCAAAGCAACCTTTAACCTTAGGAATTTTTTCCTCCCTACTGAAGCAATACCCTTATGAGTATCCTCCCTATGTATTAGAAGGTTTTTTCCAATCCAGCTGATGAGAACACAAACTACTCCAAGCCCTGTATGAGCCCCAGGGGTTACCCTACCTGGTCATTTTTTGGCGATTCTTTACCTGGCCCCAGGCACACACTACGATCAATGCTGAGCTGAAGATGTGAGAAGAACTCTGCAGGACTTTGAATCTTCCATCCTCTTGTTCTCTTTCTTGCTTCCAGTCAGAAAGCAGAAAATAGTAGGCTCGCTTTGTACAGTTTCCTTTTTGTAAGAGATCACTATCCTGAACGGCTTGTCATTTGAAGTCTCAAAATTATTCTTTCATATATTTTATATATATGTATATTTTTTTGTTATATCAGACAAGGAGGTAAATTTGGTCCTTGTTACTCCCTCAAAACTAAAAGAAGAAGTTGGATTCTTAGACTTGATTTAGCACTTTCTTAGTTTAATTAAGGTAGATATTCATTTATCCAAACTACAGAGTGTTTAGCAGGCCTATGTTACTGTCAGGAACTTAAGCAAACCTGATTTGCGATTTCAACAAACTCAACATGAACCTTTAGATGAGATTCACTTTTGGGGATTGATTGAAACTAGTTCAGTTCAGTCCAGTTCAGTCGGTCAGTCGTGTCCAGCTCTTTGCGACTCCATGGACTGCAGCACGCCAGGAAACTAGTTAGTGCAGATTAATAATGAGAACAGCGCTGATAATATTAAGATCAGAATTAAATTACATTGGTACTCATTAGAATTTATGTATTAAATTTCTTAGTTAAAAAAAAGCCTTGTGAATTTTAATAGCAAGGTAGCCGTGACTGTGTCAGAGAGGGTTAACACAGTAACGTTAACTGAGATGGTAAAGGGAAAGCTCATCACCCCAATTTTCTAGTACAAGAATCTTGGAGTAATTGCTTGCTGAAAACAATATGAGATACTATTCAAAATTTTTTCAGCTCTCAGGGCAGGGGCAATGGGATGATCCAGAAGGATGGGATGGGGAGGGAGGTGGATGGGGGGTCCAGGAAGGGGAACACATGTAAACCCATGGCTGATTCATGTCAATGTATGGCAAAAACTATTACAATATTGTAAAGTAATTAGCCCCCAACTAAAATAAATAAATTTATTAAAAAAAAAAATAAGAATTTGTGAAGCTTTAATTAGAATTTTTTTTTTTTCAAGCTAAATGGAAGAATTGGTCCTATGGTTAATACTTGGTTTAGTCAAGCTGTTAGTCACTGTGGGGAATTGATTGTCAGAACATGCCAGTTTGTTCATGCAGCCCCCTTTCTATGCCTCTCAGGAGTGCTCCCACACTAACTCTAGCATTGGCCTTGAGGCTTGATTTGGCTAGTGCACATTTACAGATGAAATGTAAGCGGGAGCTTGAAAAGCACTTGCTCATTGGTTCTTGCTTTCTTCCTCCTCTGCCACTTTGTGTAGAAACCATGTTGCCACTCCAGGTGTAAATATTGGCTAACCTGCTAGGCATTGACCGACCACATTCAGGTCCAGGCTAGGGATCCGTTTGTCCTAGCAGCTGCCCTGGCTGAGGTCAACTTCTAGGCCTAAATAAGCTTGGCCAAGCTCAGATATTGACAGAGTTGTGTGCTAAATACTGGATTGCTGTTTAACTGCTAACTTTTGGTGTGTTTCTTATACAGCAAAGCTAATGGGCATACTCCTTAGCTAGTGTAACTTCAGATGAGATGGCTGGTGTGCTTCTTGTATTTAGCACAAATCATACTGGAATTAAAGCATAGCATAGCATACTGGAATTATGTCTTAGTCTGTTAGGATGACAATTTAAAAAATTAAGTAGATTGAGTGACTTAAACCACAAACTTTTTGTTACACTTCTGGATACTGGGAATTCTCAGATCAAGCCATGGGAAATTTGGTGTCTGTGAGGGTCCGCTTTCTCATTCAAAGACAACTGTTTTCTCACCATGTCCTCACAGGGCAGAAAGGGGAGGGAGCTCCCTGGAAACTCTTTTAAAAGGGCACTAATTTCATTCACAAGGGCTCTACCCCATTACCCAATCACCTCCCAAATGCTTCACCTCCAATATCATCACTTTGGGGCTAGATTCATTTCAATACATGAATTTGGGAGATTATAAACATTTAGTCAAGAGTAGATTATCTGGAGCTTCAAGTTTTATAATCAAAAGTCTGCTCAAGGCACATGATATCCTCTTTTGGTGTCTTTTCTAAAATATGGAGCAATGGGGTTAGGCATTGTGTGTTCAGTTTATTGAAAGTCAATATTCTGTTTAATATACTCTTGGGACATGGTAGCCGATTTAAGCCTTCCTCAGTAGTGGTTAACCAATTCCTCAAATATTTCCCCAAATTCTGTTTGAATAAAAGTAGATTCCTACAGAATGTAAAATGTAATAGATTTTAAGAGTCCTAAAATCCTATTCTTTCTTCTGTATAGTTTATCTTAACCTATGGCAAAATCATCTATATGTTCATCTTCCTTTCTATACTCTTTAGTATCATTCTCATCCAGTCACCAAATCCTATTGTTTTGCTTTAAAAATTCCCTTTAAACCTAACCGTTCCACCTTAATGCCATTTACAAACTTAAATCTGGATTAGCTATGTCTTCACTAAAAATTTCTTTGTTGGCTTCCAATGCAAAATCTAATCGATCATTGATATGGAGATTTGTTTCTTTTCCTCAGAGCATTCATTCTTACTTTTTGCCTTTTGAATAGTACTCTGAATTTTCCAATACTGACATTTGAGAGGTAACAAGTGTGCTTGGCTCTGAGAATGAGTTGTGATTGGTGTGAGCAAATTAGCATCTCCACAAATCCCTGCCACATCGATTGGCTCAGGGTTGGGCACATGGGCCAAGTCAAGACATGGCCAAGTGGACTCAATTCTGTGACTTCAGTTGATCTGTTCGGGAAGCAAATTTCCCCTTATTCTCCACTAGGCAAGAGCCAGTAAACACACAGCCAGGAAGCAAGGCCGTTGAAAGGGGCCATTCTATGGAAACAGAACTCAGAAAAGAGAGGCAAACTGGACCACATCATTTGAACTACAGATGAAGCATCATCTTAAACTGTGATTATCGTGGACTAGTTTCTCAAGTGAACCATTTTCTCTCTTCTTCCTTCTCTCTTCCACCAATTCTTTCTCCCTTTCTTCTTCTTCTTTTCCTTTTTCATTAGATATTTTGGAGCAAAGGATCCTAAATAATTATTTTTTTCATGGTTTTAACCCAGGCATTTCCCCATATTTCAATGGCATCTGTTTCTTCATTTCCCCCAAGCAATCTACAGTAACCAAACAACAGCATACATCAAGTTAAGCCAACATCAACATAAACCAAGTAACATCATAAATAATCATTTAAATACATTTATGCAATTGGAATGAGTGCTAGGAAGGAAAAGTACAGGATTCCCATGAAATCTGTATTGGGGGGACTCTATCAAGCTGAGTGTTGGGGAACCCTTCTCTGAGGAGGAGCCACTTCAGTTGAGACCTAAAGTCTGGGTGACAATTTTACTCTTTTTTTTGCTAGAAGCAGACTAGCCTTGCACATCACGACCCTGGAACTCAAGAGAACTAGGACATCAGACTGGATGCTGAGCAGCCAGGGATAGAGCTTGTCAGGAAACGCTTAGGGAAATAGTACTCAGACATTTGGAAATTCTATTCTGAATAATGGATTTCCCTGATGGCTCAGCTGTAAAGAGTCCTTAAGATCACCTAGAGAAGGAAATGGCAATATACTCCAGTATTCTTGCCTGGGAAATCCCATGGACAGAGGAGCCTGGTGGGCTATAGCCCATGGGGTCACAAAAGAGTCAGACACGAGTTAGCAACCCAATAAGAGCAATTCTGAATAGTGAGGTTTTTCTCTTTGCTTGTCACTCTTTTGAAACATTTTTAAGGCAAATCTCTCTTGCTCCCATTTTCTTTTTAGATTTCTGCTGCGATTGGGTGTTGCAGGAGCAAACATAGGAGTCTTCAAGGGCAAGCAGAAGACAGTACGATCTCCCCCTTCTCTGTAGCTTCTTTTTACATTACAATTTCTCCCATGTTGTGGAGAGTTCTTCACCAGCACATAAAATGGATGAGAAAGTTCAGATCACAACAGGACACCCCTTAAAACAGACTGATGGGCAGTCTGGTTCAGTCATGAAGGAAACACTTGTTCACTGCTTTCAGAAAAAGGGGGTTGCCTTTTGGCAGGGAACTGAGAATGCAGCATCACAGACTAAGCACGGTAACACAGGATGTTGGGTACAAAATAGCAATTTCAGCAAATTGCACCACTTTTAGCAAGTAGCAGTCAGCATCATCCAGTGCTGAATACAAATATGACTTCACTCAGTGAGAGCTTGTGAATATGTCAGATCTGGAGGACTTCTGTGTAAATTTTGTTTTAAATTTAAATGTCCTGGGGACATGGGTTGGATCATTCCAGGGGATTTGCCTTAGAAATAGCCATTATCTGAGCTTCTGTCTTCTATTCTGCCAAAAGGGGCCAAGAGCTTTCATGTCCAAAATCCATTCGGGAGGTGTCTTTTTATCTCAGAATCATTTTGGCTTCTAAAGTATTTTCGTAACTTCTTTCTAGTCATTGAATAAAATAAATCTCAAAGACAGTATGATGGCTACTCTGATTCCTATCAGTATGGGAGAAACCAATGCTGAGTGTTCTGATGAGAAATTTCTTTCTAGTCTTATTTTGATTTTCTGGAAATATGGACCCAGTTGACCTCAATATATTGATCCATTCTTTCAAAATATTCATGGCTTGCTTAGTGACATATAAAGTGGCCCACTGGAGTTGCTTATTTATATGGTGACATACATTCAAGGATTGGTGGTAAATATGAAATCTTTCTTAGAACCATTGAGGAATATGAGAAGGACTATCTTTTGTGGGACATTTAAATATCAGAAGGGACTTCCCAGGTGGTGCTAGTGGTAAAGAACTCAGTTGCCAATGCAGGAGATACAATGAGATGTGTGTTTGATCCCTGGGTTGAGAAGATCCCCTGGAGGAGGGCATGGCACCCACTCCAGTATTCTTACCTAAAGAATCCCATGGGTAGAGGAGCCTGGTGGGCTACAGTCCACAGGATCACAAAGAGCTGGACATGACTGAAACACAATTATACATATATAAGAAGAGATTTATTAATCTGATGGAAAGTGTTTGAGCAAACATGATCTTGGAAGCTTAGTGATAGTGCATTAGACAAGTAGGAAGAATGTTTGCTCTTATATCTATTCTTAGTTTGTGTATTATTAGCTGGGATAAATAAAGAATGCTTTTTCCTCACTTTACTTTTTGAATAGATGTCGTGAAGCTATTTTCTCTTAAGACTGTAAACTAAATTAGAGGCTCAGAAGAATAATATGGTTAAAGGGGTTTCCAAAATCCTGGTAGGCATTTTTCTGGTTAAAATATTTCTTGAAACTCTTTCTCAGATACACAGGAGTTCTTTCTCTTAAGAGGTGTTTTAACTCTTCAGTGGATACATATGGGTGAAGCCATCCAGGAGTATTATGTCTGATGTAACAATGTGGTGGTGGTTTAGTTGCTAAGTCATGTCTAACTCTTGGAATCCCATGGATTGTAGCCCCTCAGGCTCCTCTGTCCATGGGGTTTCCCAGGCAAGAATACTGGAGTGGGTTGCCATTTCCTTTTGCAGAGAATCTCCCTGACCCAGGGATCAAACGCAGGTCTCCTGCATTACAGACATCTCCTGGGGAAAATGTCATATTTTATAGCAGAGCAGGACTTTCTTAGAATAGTAAAGTGGGCAAATTTGATATCACTATTGTTGGTAGGATGTGTTGAGAGAAGTCATTATAGATTGTGTTGTGCTGTGCTCAGTCACTTCAGTTGTGTCCAACTCTGTATGACCCTATGGACAGTGGCCCACTAGGCTTCTCAGTCCATGGGATTCTTCAGGCAGGAATACTGGAGGGGATTGCCATGCCCTCCTCCAGGTGATCTTCCTGACCCAAGGACTGAACCCAGGTCTCCTACATTGCAGGCAGATTCTTTACCATCTGAGCCACCAAGGAAGTCCCATTATAGCTTTGTGGCTGCTAATTTATAGATAGTCAAGCCTTTTAATATGGGTTCATCGCAGTAAGAATTTAATACAGCTTAGATGAACATGTAAGTACATGAAGAGATGAGTTAAGGAATGAAATGCAAAAATACAAATTAGTAAAAAGTGTATTATAGAAAGTATTGTTATCAATTGTTTCATTACAGAAGCATGAACACTGTTCATAGAATTTCCTATCAACCAAAGTCTTTTTATATATGCCTTAATAAGTAAATTAGAAAAATTTGTATTTAGTATACTTTTCACACTTAGAGTTTGGTATCTTCTGCAGTACAATTAAAGTACTTGAAAAGAGTTTTTTCTCTTGAGCAAGCCAAAATCTTGCTCACAATTTACTTAGCTCATAAACGTTTTTATCCCCATAAATAGTACAAAGCATTCTCTTGTTGGAATGGTCATAAGTCCCATGGATAATTTTTAAGTTTTCGAAAATATTACCTTATTTGAAAGGATTGTAAAGAAGGTTGGACAGGAATAGTTATCCTTTTTAGACAGTTTGAAAGACACATTAGAATGGAAACACATTCACAAATGCCTCTGATTCATCCATACTTGAGCCAAGGCTGGAATTCAGAAACTTCTCAAGCAAAATGGGCATATACTGTTAATTCCAATCTAACACAACTTCACTGAGGCAATGAACATGAATTTCAGCAAACTCCAGGAGACAGTGGAGGAAGGGGAGTGTGGCATGCTGCAGTCCATGGGATCACAAAGAGACAGCTGTGACTTAGCAACTGCACAACACAACTGCCTTTAATTTTCCTGTCAATAGTACCTTTCTTCTATGAGTAACTATACCTCCCCTTATCCCTCTATGTGGTCCCATAATGGTTCAAAAACCTTTCCCACCTCCTTCAAACATGTAAGTGGTCCATTTGAAGCATTTTCCCAGCACAATGTGAGGTTGAAGAGAAGGTTTTCATCAGAGGCCTTCTGCAGGATATTCTGGTCTCAGGTGTTGGTCATGGTAGGGCTATGTCCTTTCCACTCTGCTAGTGGAGGGAGGAGGTTGGGAGACCACTCTCCCTGCCACATGGAGACCACTAGTGTGCAAGAGAAGATGTAGGAAGACTATGGTATAAGAGAACTCTTGAGTTCATTTCCTGTTCCTTTTCCTGCCTTGTGGGGCATTGGTATGTTCTTTCTTTGATTTGTGGCCATTCCTAGTTTTCTTTTATAAATTTCCTTTCTTTCCTGGTGGCCTGCATAATCAGAAGCTTGGGCTTCTGTGTCAAACTGTCTCACTTTCAATTTCAAGTCATCTTACTCCCTCTATAGGTGTGGACAAGTGCATTGAGTTCATTAAACTTAAGTCTTCATCTGTCAAAAAAAGAGGATGAAAATAGTACTAATTTCATGGATTGTTCTGAGTATTAAGAGCTAAGGTATATGAAATACTGAGCTAAATGTCTGGAATATAGTAAGCTCTTGATATTTGCTATTTGTTACTGCTTTTATCATTATGATTTAAGTTAACCTCGTTGGACATTTGCAGCTTTTAAGAAATCAGTCTTGCTTATTCATTTAGTTTAGCCAAATATTTGCTATCGTCATTGCCTTCCATAAAAATGCTAGATATATAAGATCTCAGTTAATGAACTCTTCTTAAAGTACATAATGTTGTGGAAATCAGCTTCCAATGTTCTCAAATAGGAATTTCATCTGAGATCAATGAGTGACTATTCCCTGCTTTGAAATAAAACCATAGCATTAAAAAATAAGACTTTTTTTTTTAACTTACTTATTTTTGATCAAATTGGAGCATTCGACTTTAGGAAAAAGAAAGTAATGTACATAATTTATCTGGTAGGTAGAATAGGCACTTAGCATCTAGGCTTTCTCTTTCACAAAGTCTGTAGATAATACACTGACAACGAAAGTGTATCACACTCAACAGATGCTGTCTTTACTCTGGACGAACTTTAAGTTTGTCAGTGCAGACACTGTGTTTTTGTGACTTTTCCCTTTCGGTCCATAGACACATGACATGTATGCCATCAAAAGACGAAGGAACAGAAATGATGGGAACGTAAAACACTGAGCAGAGCTGCAAAGAGAAAGCGACTTCTCTTTGACACATATAGAACAACATTTCCAAAGCCTCGGAATGTTTTTGGTATATTTAACTGGCAAGAGATTTTTTAAGTCTGTAGCTCTTTCCTTTTTTTCTTTATCAGTGACAGTACACGTCTGGGCTGACAGTACTCTGCACACCTGTAGCTTTAATTACAGTCTGATGTGCCTCCACCAGTCTGCTTCCATCATTCCTACTTTTGTGTTGGCTTGAAAGATCTTTTTAAAATAATATGAAGAGATGGCATTTTAAATTTTATTCTGGTTCCTGGAGTTAGGATTTTATGAAATCATATGATTTTATGATTTTACTGAAGTTACTTTGCTACTGGACACTAACACCATTGTCTCGATTCTTTCTCTAACTAGAAATTTGGGACATAGATTAAAAAGGGGTCAAAAGACCAAATTGGGGAGGAAGAATTATGATAAAGTCTAGCTAAGCTTTGGAACAGATATTCAAATTTTTCTCTTGTGTTGATGTACACTGACATATAGAGAGTGAGAATAAAGCAATAAATTAATGGTACAGAAAAGACAGGACTAAATTAATTCAGTGTGTTTATAGTATATTCTCAGTTCTGTTTGTGGAGATGGGAATAACTAAGAGGATGCATGTGTCTGCCTATGAAGTCATGTACATTGGAAAAGGAGACAAGGCTCTGTTACTTGTTTTCAACTAGTTTTATTTTTCTTAAAGGAAAAAAAGTACTTTCTTCTTAGGTCTACTAACTTTTATGGTCTGTTAGAAGGCTTTGTGATGCAATCTCCTTGGGAAAGATGATTCACTAAATTATATGTGCCAGAGGCAGTTATTTGCCTCTAGGAATCATCTGCATCTGAAATTGCAAAACCCTATTATGTTTAAAGCAATTTTAAAGATTTTAGTGAAATTCTGGATTATTTTTATAACTCTCCCTTTCTTTGTTTAGGAAATAGAGAGCAATGTATTCTACAGAATGACCTCTTTATTAGTGCAAACCATATCGCTTTATAGATTCTACTGAGAAATTTGAAGTTTTAGTATCAACTTGTTTTGGGACTTTATAGAAATGACTTACTCTCTTATTCACTGTGATTGTCAGTTCCCTTATCTGGAAAGTGGAGTAGTAATATCAGTCAATCACATTATTTTTTAAAAAGAATTAACTATTACCTGTGAGTGATTTGTCCTCATTTTGGCACAAAATAATTGCCCAACATAAGACCTGAGAGGTATTTTAAAAAGCTTGAATTACATAATTCCTGGAAAAAGGACTTTTCTTGAATTGTATAATTTTTGGAAAAAACATTTCTCTCACCTTGCCTTAACATAATGTTTTTTGAAGTGGCTCTCCTTATTGAAAAATCAAGCACTGATCAAAAATGTCAGAATCTGAAATAATGATTCACAGATTTAGGGAAATAGACCTGTCCAGTCTCCCTCCTGTTTCACCTGTGATGCTCCCTGAGGAGAGCAATCAAATGGTCTTCTTTCCTTCTGTTGGACTACTCAGTTCAGTTCAATCGCTCAGTCGTGTCTGACTCTTTGTGACCTCATGGACTGCAGCATGCCAGGCCTCCCCATCCATCACCAACACCTGGAGCTTACTCAAACTCATGTCCATCGCATCGGTGATGCCACTCAACCATCTCATCCACTGTCATCCCCTTCTCCTCCCACCTTCAATCTTTCCCAGCATGAGGGTCTTTTCAAATGAGTCAGTTCTTCACACATCAGGTGGTCAAAGTATTGGAGTTTCAGCTTCAGCATCAGTCCTTCCAATGAATATTCAGGACTGATTTCCTTTAGAATGGACTGGTTTGATCTCCTTGCAGTCCAAGCGACTTTCAAGTCTTCTCCAACACTACAGTTCAAAAGCATCAATTCTTTGGTGCTCAGCCTTCTTTATGGTCCAACTCTCACATCCATACATGACTACTGGAAAAACCGTAGCTTGACTATATGGACCTTTGTCAACAAAGTAATGTCTCTGCTTTTTAATATGCTGTCTAGTTTGGTCATACCTTTTCTTCCAAGGAGCAAGCGTCTTTTAATTTCATGGGTGCAATCACTATCTGCAGTGATTTTGGAGCCCCCCCAAATAAAGCCTGTCACTGTTTCCAATGTTTCCCCATTTATTTCCCATGAAGTGATGGGACCAGATGCCATGATCTTAGTTTTCTGAATGTTGAACTTTAAGCCAACATTTTCATTCTCCTCTTTCACTTTCACCAAGAAGCTCTTTAGTTCTTCTTCACTTTCTGCCATAAAGGTGGTGTCATCTGCATATCTGAGGTTATTGATATTTCTCCCAGCAATCTTGATTCCAGCTTGTGCTTCTTCTAGTCCAGCATTTCTCATGATGTACTCTGCATGTAAGTTAAATAAGCAGTGTGACAATATACAGCCTGATTTGGAACCAGTCTGTTGTTCCACGTCTAGTTCTACGACTAGTGCTCAGGTAAGCTGGAGCCTGCTTCCTTTTCAGAGCACCCAGTAACCAGAGTGATTCCAGACATGGTGAACATTGTAAAACCTTTTAAAGGTCCTAGTAGCTTACAAGTCGTGAAGCACTTTTTGACTGATGGTTTCTATGTTTCCATTTTGGGGTCGGTAATCACCCATTGTCATCAGCACTGTATTGCACTGTATTTCTATTCCTTAGCTGCCATATGTAGGCTGTTCTTTCAGGCTTCTGCTTGTATTTGCAAGAGACTTGGTAAATGATGATATTGAAACATTCCATTGCAGAGTCATAGTTAGAATTTGCAACTTGGCTTACAATAGAAATAGTGCTAAAAACAGTTGGTTCTTAGACTGCTTAAAAGATTTTGAAGACCTTGGCACCAAATTTAGTTCTGAATTCTAAGAGCCATT
The DNA here is from genome assembly GCF_054371585.1 of Giraffa tippelskirchi. NCBI lineage: Eukaryota > Metazoa > Chordata > Mammalia > Artiodactyla > Giraffidae > Giraffa > Giraffa tippelskirchi. Next base: position 43,980,353 of record NC_137284.1, on the reverse strand, counting down.
AGCCATTTTATGTGAAAGAAAGGAAAATGTAGAAGAGGAAAGAAATGGTTGCTTTGTTTCTAATGTAATTTCATCAATCATGGCCAAGATTTTAATTATCATGTTAAATCTTTTTTGACACTCTCCTACACCCCACTCTGCACCTTTCTTCTTCTGGCAACTTTTCTTTCTGGCACCTTATGCCTTTCTTCTTTCTTTTTACTTCTGAACAGACACTCCTTCACTTTACATTACTCCAGGTTTTCTTTATTATCTTTTTGCCTTCTATCAGAATTCTCATTGCCTCAATTAACTTGTTATTATAAAGACAGGTGAAGAATGATCCAATAACACCAATTAACAGATATACCTTTAATGATATTTCATCTACACCATGGGCCTCCCTTGTGGCTCAGCTGGTAAAGAATCAGCCTGCAGTGACAGAGACCTGGGTTCTATCCCTGGATTGGGAAGATCCCCTGGAGAAGGGAAAGGCTACCCACTCCAGTATTCTGGCCTAGAAAATTCCATGGACCATATAGTACATAGGTTTGCAAAGATTTGGACATGACTGAGTGACTTTCATTTTCATTTTCATATGCACCACATATGACTATAAGCATTTTCTACAAGTCACTTAGCCCCACAAATATCCTATGAGGTAAATCCTATAACTGACATTGTTTTACAGATGAGTAAATGAAGATAGAATGAAATAATATTTATTGTTTATGGCACATAGTTTGCAAGAGTAGAACTGAGATTTGAACCCTAAGAAAGTGATTCTAGAATCAATGTATGTAACCGTATTGTTTATCCAGTATTAGAGTAGGGGTAATTTCCTTGAAGAACTGTCATTTTAGGCATGTAAAGCAGTCTGGGGAAGATGTTTTGGGGCAAATGAACTAATGTAGGATGGGTCTACCCTGGATGTAAACATTGGGGGTCAAATCCCTTTTGTGTTTCTGGAATCCTTCCACTTTCCACTATGTACTTTCAATTTTGCCTTGAACCTAAAACTCTTCTGAAATAAAAAGCTTAAAAAAACTGCCATGAAGTAAGTACCTCAAATCAAGTCTTTGAAATAAACAAAATATGTGACAGTGTTGTCCAGAAACTGGCTTCTTGGTGTGAAAAATGAAAGGCTTGCTACATTCCATCATCATTTATAATGAATAACCAGAATTCAATTTATTGTGTGTCACTGAATACGTTCAATGCAAATATAAAGCCATCAGCTATTTAAATTATTGCTTTTATTTCAATGTGGCCATAAAATAATGGCTTCACCAATTGTTTGATAATAAGCAAGTAAACACATAAACCTAAAAATTATGAGTCAGGATGAATGTTATAAGCTCGATGTGACTGAGAATAACAAATGGACTATGGTTACTTAGATGGGGGTTGGGAGAGTTTAGTGAGGAAAATGACATGTGAATTGCAACCTACCCTCAAGGAACACATAGCTGGGTGTGCAACACAGACCAGGGATTAATGACAGATGATTCAGTTTGATAAGTAGTACCACAAATCTATGAGTGCAGTGATGAGAGAACAAAGAGGAGGGAACAACTCTCTGCTCTGGAAAATCTGCACAGACCTCATAAATATCTGGGCTGGGACACAAAGTAAAGTAGGAGCATGCTACATACAAATTATTGTGAACGCCAGAGGGTTCACGGGGTAGATTCATAATATGCTTTTTAGTACATGCTGTACTCTGTCACCTAGACTATCAATACCACTCAAACGAGTCACTGTTTTAGAAATTCCTTCCATAGTGAGTTCCCGGGTGGCTCAGATGGTAAAGAATCTGCCTGTGATGCAGGAGACCTGGGTTTGATTTCTGGGTTGGGAAGATTCCCCGGAGAAGGGCCTGGCAAACCACTCCAGTATTCGTGCCTGGAGAATCCCAAGGACGGAGAAGCCTGGCGGGTTACAGTCCTTGGGGTTACAAAGAATCGGACACGACTGAGCAACTAACACTTTCACTCTCCATAATGAGAGAGAACCTGTATTCAGTAACTGGTCAGTCTGGGGCAAGGGAGGTACCAAAGGGCCAGTTCTCTCACCTCCATTTGAAGATTTCTCTAAGCTCTGAAGGTCTGTCCAGTTTCAGAGCTGCCTTAGAATCTATGGTGAGCTGAGGCCTTGGCTGTGACTTCACGGCAATTCAGCTTCTCCCTCCGCTCAGTCCCGTGGCCTTTACTCCCCTGGAAGTGTTGATCTTCAATAAACTCCTGCAGGCAATTATCCATCACAGTTTGCTTCCAGGGAAACTGACGTACAATGAATCCTCAATAAATACTTATTGATTGTCTGCTTGACTGAAATTTATTTAGGAATAAAAAGGGCATTAAAACATATATTAATTATAATAATTACTGACAACTACAGATATGAGGGGTAACATTTTCAAGACTGAGATCCATATGTTTCAGTAGCATTCATTTGTAAAGTGTGCTCAGTTGCACCTTTTCTTTGTGCTTTGAATAAACTTCCTTGGTGTCTCAAATGGTAAAGAATCTGCCTACAATCAGGAGACCTGAGTTTGATCCCTGGGTCAGGAAGAAACCCTGGAAAAGGGAAGGGGTACCAACTCCAGCATTCTTGCTTGGAGCATTCCATGAACAGAGAAGCCTGGTGGGCTACAGTTCATGGGGTCACAAAGAGTTGGACATGACTGTGCGATGGTCACTTTCACTTTTTCTGCAGGCTCCTCTATTACTTGTAATGTTGATGTTTAAAGATAAAGTAAATGACTCTCATCCTGTATAGCTCTAACACCAAACTCTTGAGGAGAGTTTCAGAAATGGCACACTTTTCTTTGATTTGGTTTTACGCATTATGAATTGTGTCCACGATGTTGGAGAGGTGTAAATGGAATTTATACTAAAGACATCATCGGGACCTCAAGGTGAACTCTGAACTACCAAAATTCAACGAGGAAGAATTGAGATGCAGGTACAGATAAAGGTTAGTTACTGGTCACAATTCTTCTGTCTATACTTTTCTGGAGTCTTTTTTGGTCATGGTTTGGGGCTGTCAAATGTTTGAGTCCGTGATAATCTCCAGCTTTCAAATTATTGGTACCCCATGTAATTTCTTATTTCAGAACATTTCCACAACCTGGAAATGTTGGTGCAGATAGTTTTGATTGTATAATTAGAGATGCCTCCCCAAAACATTGTTATTTGACTTTCCTTTCCAGCTTTCTGGAGATTTTGAGAGAAGATGTCTAGCTTCCCCTAGGTGTGTCTATCAAATCCTGTTGATTATTATTCAGTGTAAGACTGAGATGACTGATGAAATAAATGAGGAGAATAAACAGCAGAATTAGTTTTTAATTTTCTTTTTCCCTTGATTGCTCACAGTGTGTGTTTTCAAAGGCATGAAATTATGGCACCTCTTTTGTATGAGAAATGCCAAGAGCTTGTTTAGTTTGTAGTGCTAAAAATGATGATTTTTGACCCACTTCAATAAAGGTAAAATGAAAGAGAGGCAATTTAAGAAGAAAAATGAAAACAAATAGTTTCAGTTTTGCTTTCCTTAAGCTCTCTTCTGTACAGTTATCTTACATTTTTAATGAACAGCTTTACAGTGATAGGTGGGATATGAATCTGACAAAGCCACGGCTGCTTTCTTTTTCCTCCTCTTGTTTTCTTCCCTTCCTCCTTATGACTTCTCTTACTTCTTTTCTTCTCCTCCTTCCTCTCCTTCTCCTCCTCTTTTCTTCTCCTCTTCCTCCTCCTCTTCCTTCTTTTTGGGTGATATTTTAGAACTATGAATTATTTAAGGTTAATTATATTAATGATCAAAAGGACTGTGGGTATGCGTTTTACCGAAAAGATACCATTCATGTCCTTTGCTTTTTCCTGACCCATAGTCAACTCAATTCATCCCTAATATGTTAACGATGAGAAGAGTCTAGACTCTTCTGGAAAGTTTTTTTGGTTTTTTACTTTTGTCTTTTTTTTTTTTTTCCGATCATACTAAGAGCTTTGTTCAAGTTACTTAGCTAATTAATTACTTCAGTTCAGTTCAGTTTAGTTTAGTTCATTCCCCCAGTCTGTCAGACTCTTTGTGACCCCATAGACTGCAGCACACCAGGCCTCCCTGTCCATCACCAACTCCAAGAGTCTACTAAAACTCATGTCCATTGAGTAGGTGATGCCATCCAACCATCCCATCCTCTGTCCTCCCTTTCTCCTCCCGCCTTCAATCTTTCCCAGCATCAGGGTCTTTTCAAATGAGTCAGCTCTTTGCATCAGGTGTGAAAGTATTGGAGTTTCAGCTTCTGCATCAGTCCTTCCAATGGATGTTCAGGACTGATTTCCTTTAGGATTGATTGGTTTGATCTCCTTGCAGTGCAAGGGACTCTCAAGAGTCTTTTCCAACAACACAGTTCAAAAGCATCAATTCTTCGGCACTCAGCTTTCTTTATAGTCCAACTCTTACATCCATACATGACTACTGGAAAATCCATAGCTTTGACTAGACAGACCTTTGTTGACAAAGTAATGTCTCTGCTTTTTAATAGGCTGCCTAGGTTGACCATAACTTTCCTTCCAAGGAGAAAGTGTCTTTTAACTTCATGCCTGCAGTCACCATCTGCAATGATTTTGGAGCACCCCCCCCCAAAAAAAAATGTGTGTCACTGTTTCCATTGCTTCCCATCTATTTGCTATGAAATGATGAGACCAGATGCCATGAGGCTGGAAGGATAAGCAGGGGCCTTATTCTATGGTTCAAGATAGGTTCCAGAACTTTTTCTTTATTTTAACAGCGTTGTTAAATCATGGAAATATTTTAAACATAAGAGTAGCATGCTCAGATTTATTTTTTAAGTAAATTTGGAGTCTGGGCTTGATAGTGAACAATGAGGAGGCACATGGCCTGTGAAGAGGTACAGCGAGAGAAGACAGCAGTCTAGACAGGAGTTGACAGCGGCAGTGGTGATTAAAGACGGAGGAGAAATACATGGATTTTAGAGATTTGAGGTAACATACTTGTTGAATAAGGAGGGGAATGAGAGGATAATTTATAGATTCCTGACTTAGGCACTGGAATGGCTAGATGGTCTTATCACTTGTGGAAATGGAAGATAACATTAATAGGTTTGAAGGGGAAGGTGGATTGAGTCCTCAGCGTGTTGAAATTGAAACGCTACTGAGGGATGCAAGTGGAGATGGCAAGGAGTCAAGCTGACATATAGATTTGGAACTCAAAAGAAAGGTCTGAACTGGATATAAATTAGGAAGTCCATGATATATGAATAGTAACTGATGCTTTGGGCATAGGTGAGACAATCTTGGGAAAACCCATTGTGTGGTGTTCAGAACAAGGGAATTGTAGGGAAGGAAAATCTAGGGCCAAACTTAAAGATCGTGAGTATTTCAGAAGGTGTGTCTTTGTATATGTTTGTGTCTTTCTCTGTGCATACCGGTGTATGTGTGTGGATGTGTATATTTGCACATGTGTGCGCTCACATAAGAGACTGAAATAGAGGAGCCATTATGTGATCTAAGATATGAGACTTGAATGAGTGGTTTGGGGGCAGAGAGATTTGGATACTGGAAATGCACAACTATGCCTGTGTGAGCAGGTAGCTGAGGTGAGCAGAGGAGAAGGCTTTGGACATGAAGAAGTTAGCAAACAGAGAGATGTGAGTGGATATTACAATCACCCAAGATAACTGCAGAAATTGGTTAGTGCAGACTCTAAGTCACATCCCAGGAACTTTATGAATAAGGGGGAAAGACATAGAGGTAATTCTTTTGCAATAATAATAATTCAATAATTATATGGAAAAGCAATAATATTAATAATTAAGATCTACTGATCACTTTTCTCTGCCAGGAGTTAATTACTTTACTTGCATTATCTCCATTAATATTTGCAATAAAACTAAGGACATTATTATCCTAACTTTAGAGCTGAGGAAACTAAAATCACACAGAATGCTTGATTAAAACAAGGGGCTGTCTGATTAGGGAACTCATAATTTTATCCATTATTTTATACTACCTATTTTATAAGCTATAGCAAGGGTTGATTATGACTTGTAAACATGAAGAATGTATGTAGCTTTTGAACTCTAGAGTGAATACAGATGTGAAAATGTGAGATGTTAAAATGATTGCATTTTTGCTTTTCTTTCCTCCATGTTCAAGTAATTAAACCCATGCTTGAGTGATAAAAAATCATGGCCTATTAGTCTATGGACAGAACAGGGATTTTGGTCAAAATAAATAGAATGCCTGGATTCATAAAGAATCAATTAGGATGTCCATTGTATTCATCCCAGTGCTGAGCTCACAGGTTTAATTCATATGCTGGCCCTTTCCTGTAATGTCATAGAAAGTGAAGTTGCTCAGTCGTATCCGACTCTTTGCGACCCCATGGACTGTAGTCTACCAGGCTTCTCCATCCATGGAATTTTCCAGGCAAGAGTACTAAAGTGAGTTGCCATTTCCTTCTCAGGGGATCTTCCTGACCCAAGGATTGAACCCAGGTCTCCTGCATTGCAGGCAGACGCTTTACCATCTGAGCCACCAGGGAAGCCAGTAATGTCAAAGAGATGGTGACAATGAAGACTGTGAATACCAGAGAACATTTGCTTCTTCCTGATTAAACTAGCCTGAAATCAAAAGTAGCCTCTAGGAAAAACTAAAAATAATTAAATAAATAAAGTACACACTATACTCAAAGGTTATAAGCACAATTATAATGCAGAGATGGCAGATCAGGGTTAGAAGTCCTGAAAGACTTCATGGATAAGATGAATCTTAAGCTGGACCTGGAGAAGTGAGGATTTGACAAATCCTGAGAATTGAACAGCATTTTAAATGCATTTTTAACAGTAGAATATTTCTGTGTTCTCTATCATTGAGAATTTTTAGTGTATTCTTACTGATTTACACCTGGAATGAATACTGAAGCAATTCCTACAGAATATTCTAGATGTTCACTAAACTCTGCATGCTTTCATGCTCAGTTGCATCCAGTTACTTGCAGCCGAATGGACTGTGGCTCCTCTGCCCATGGGGTGTTTTCAGGCAAGGACACCAGAGTAGATTGCCATTTCCTCCTCCAGCGTCTTCCTGACCCAGGGATCTAACCAGCATCTCCTGCATTGGCAGGGGGATTCTTTACTACTGAGCCATCCAGGAAGCCTCTCACTAAGCTCTAGTATAGATTAAATAGATGAAAGACTGCATCTATGTATGGTTATTAAAACTCAATAGACATTGTATCTACAGTGGTATCCTTAGCTTTAAATAGCGTATGATAATGATATGTATAGTTTTAAAAGTAGAGAACAGACATGGATGAAGCAATAGGCAGACATGGATGCCTATTCAATCAATAGACATGGATTGGAGTAATAGGCAGGTTTGTTTTTTTTTTTTTTGGTCTTGAGACTCTCTGAAACTATTGATTACATTTTTCTTTCAGACTATCATGTGTGAGAGGAGATGTGAGAGGGAACAGAAAATAGTTGAGAAACAGGGATGTGCATTCTTCCTCATGACTTGCTTATTTTTAGAAGAATTCGGGCAAGTGCTATGACCTCTGTAGTCTCAGGCTCTTCATCAAGCAAATGAAAAATTAAATTTGAACACACAATTCCATGATTTTGAGTCTATGTGGAGCATCTATGAGCTCCTTTATAATGTCTCTGCCTGGAGTGATGCTGGGAGGAGGCAACCCTGGTAATGGTTTCATATATTTTCCTGACTTCTGGGATATTGTACAAGTCATTTCATATATATATATATATATATATATATATATATATATATATATATATATATTTGGCTTCCCCAATGGCTCAGTGATAAAGAATCCACCTGCAATTCAGGAGATGCAAGAGATGCAAGTTCTATCCCTAGGTCAGCAAGATCCCCTGAAGGAGGCAAAGGCAACATGCTCCACTATTCTTGCCTGGAGAATCCCATGACCACAGGAACCTGGTGGGCTATAGTCTATGGGGTCAAAAAAAGTGGGACATGACTGAAGTGACAGAGCAAAAGCACATATACATTCTCAATGAATAATCACACTTATTTAAGTCAACAGCTTGACTAGAGCGAATTTGCCACTTGTTTGACTTTTTGTACAGAAAAGATAGGTTCACTGTGAACCTATCTTTTTTGCTCATTATTGAAATATCTCTTTCATGTATATAGAGTCAGATCATTGATGATGTATATTTGCAACTCTGTGATGACAACTATGCAAATGTTTTCATTATGTAGCTTATTTTTTAAGGGGATTAGACTTTTTCAGGGAGTGTCTACTCTTGGCAAGTCATGAGTGAGCTCTTAACTAAGGATATTTAATTTTAGAGTGTTGGCAGAAGACTGCATGGTACTCTTGCCTTCTCTCTCCATCTCTGACTCTCTGTCTCCTTTATGCTCTCTCTCTCATACACACTCCTAAATAAATGCAAAACAAAAACATGAAACCACTGATGATGTAAGAGCTAGTTAGTACCTGTGTGTACTTCAGCTTCACGAAGAATCTAAATTAAAATGAAATTTGCCAGGATCTTATTTCTGAACAATTTTAATGATGATGAACACATGATTGAATATGACATTTGATGGATTCAAGTTTAAACATTCAGAGACTTCATTCTCTGAGCTATTATTTCATTGGTATTTGAAGCATGAAAGCTAAAAGAAAGTATCTTTTCACCCTTGGAAGCAGGCGCATAACTCCCATTAACTCCAGAAGGAGGAATTATACATGAGAATGAGGACAGACAATAGACAAATAAGTATGCAAGTTCAGTCTCTAGATTAACCCCATAGCCTATGATAGATCTTTGGAAGCCTTTATACTCTATGAGATCAATAATCCATTATAGCTCATACTGGTGACTAAATGACTTCAGGGATTGGTAATGGCATCTGAAATCTTTTACCTTTAAGCCATGGCTTGTAGTAAATCCTAAATTCTAAGGCATCACCACCCAGTTGCAGTAAAGGTGTCGGATTCAACACCTTGAGGCAAATAATAGGCACTCAATAAATACTTACTGAATGAAAGGATCAACAAAGAAAAAAAAAATAGTCTTTAGTCCATACTCAGATCTCTTCTGATCCTCACATCTTTAATAACTTGGCATAGTTGGGTTCTGTGCCTGCGTGCTAAGTCCCTTCACTCGTGTCTGACTCTTTGCGACCCTACAGACCATAGCCCGTTAGGCTCCTCTGTCTGTGGAATTCTTCAGGCAAGAATACTAGAGTGGGTTGCCATGCCCTCCTCCAGGGGATCTTCCCCACCCAAGGATTGAACCCACATTCCTTGTGTCTCCTGCATTGGCAGGTGGGTTCTTCATCACATAGAGTGTAGCCCACTAGGGTATTCTGTCCATGGAATTCTCCAGGCAAGAATATTTGCTAGGAGAAGGGTAGTCATTACCTTCTCCAGGGGATCTTCCTGACCCAGGGATTGAACCTGGATTTCCCATATCCCAGACAGATTCTTTATCGTCTGTGCCATCAGGGAAGCCTTATTTGGGTTCTAATACCTGCTAATTCCTTCTTCTCATCTCTGAACCAATAGATGCTGGTTATACCTACTTCTGTTCATCTCTTTACTTCATTCATAGTGTTCCTTCTGCTAAATCACAGTAGACTTTATTTGTAATTGGACTTGCTAACCAATAGCTCTTTTTGAGAGAGAGAAGGTGTAAGGAGTTGAATTGATTTACTCTATAGAGGCAGAACACTGATAGTGGCTCTTAGCTTTTCAGAATTATCATTTCTAAAAATAAGAGGCAGAGGAGAGAAAAGACTAGCGTCCCTGATGTCTTGCATGAAATCTGGCAAACAGAGATATTAAAATAACACTTGACAAATATAAAAATGAATAAAAGCAGGAATAATAAAGTAACACGCTTCAAAAATCTATACGCAGCATGATATTAAAAAAGTTTCATTTACATTTCTAAGTTCTGTCAAGAATACTAAAAACCTTTGTCTCGTCTCCATTTTTAAAGATAATAAAACTCTGAAAGAAGGAACTTTCCCCAGAACACTTATCGTATATGTCACTGAACCAGAATTCTCTTCCAGGTCAGTCTGACACAATTTTGGGTTTGCTGCTGTTATATTGTTCTGGATTGTATTTTTTTCCAACCACTGTTTTTATATCCTGATCTTGTAAGAGGGTTGGCACTGGCAGTGAGAGGCAGTATCTGAGCCTTAGTTGTGTTTTCCTGGTGTTTAAGATCTCAGGCCCAAGCTAGGCCAAATCATAATGACAATGACTAACGTGTTGAGAGATAGCATATCCTTTAGCTTGCATGTATGTACTTTTAACACACAGTATACCATTGGATCACTATAATAAGCCTGTGAGGACTAATGCCTGCACGTATTGTCATCATGCTGTTTTGCACCTGAGAAGACAATGCTGAGATCCACAGCACTGGCAAACTATAATCACTCAAAATCCATAATCTACATTAGGGCTTATTTTTGATGTTGTACATTCTATAGATTTGGACAAATGTACAGTGACATGTATTCATTATAAAACTATACTGAATGTTTTCACTGCCCTAAAAATCCTCTGTTCTCTGCCTATTCATCCCTTACTCCCCCTACCATCTCTTAGAACTTACTAATTATTTTTTTCTTCACATCAAAAGAGAAAATACTTTTCCCAGAAAAGTACCTCAAAAAAAAGGGAGATATGAGTCTTGAGGTCACAGTGTTCAGTTGTGGCTCACTCTTCGCCACCCCATGGACTTAGCCCCCCAGGCTCCTCTGTTCAAGGAATTTTTCAAGCAAGACTACTGAAGTGGGTTGCCATTTCCTTCTCCACATGAGGTCGATGGCAGGCTTTAATTTTCTTTAAAAGTAAGAAATGATTCTTGTTTATATGCTATGGGAAAATAATTTGAATATACAGAAGAAAATAGCTCAATTAATGGAGATGGAGTCCAGAAGAAGTGAGAAAGTGCAGAATTCATATCAGGAGTTTAAATTGACTTTTGCCAGCTGTTTACTAAAAAAAAGAATTCCTATACTAGTCGTTTTCCAGAATTTCCCTCTCCCCACCTACTTGTCTCTCTCTCTAACACACACACACGTACACACACGTTCTCATTTGGACCTTCTATCTGCTCAGAGTGTGACATTGTGTTTCCACATTACCATATTTGCTAATAACATCAGAAGGATTATTGACTTTTTGAATCCCACTCTTCATTGGAAAAGTATAATAAAGTGTGGTCAGAAACATACTTTCCAGTTTGTACTCCATTTGATTCATCTGGTTTGCAGAAATCAATACATAATTTAGAGAGTTTCAGTAAAATTTCTTGGTAGATAAATATCTATTATCTATCTATCTATCTACCTATATCTGTTGATAGAGACGTATTGATAGAGATATCTATTGATAAAGAACCCACATTGCGGGTGGATTCTTTACCAGCTGAGCCATGAGGGAAGCCCAAGAATACTGGAGTGGGTGGCCTATCCCTTCTCCAGAGGATCTTCTGGCCTCAGGAATTGAACCAGGGTCTCCTGCATTGCAGGCAGATTCTTTACTGACTGAACTATCTGGGAAGCCCATATTTATGATATAATTTTTTCTTTTTACAGAAAAGGAAACCATGATCAAAATGAAAATTCAACCTACCGAATAGGAGAAAACATTTGCAAATAATAAATCTGATAAGGGAATAATATCCAAAATATATAAAGAACTCATACAACTCAATAGCACAAATAAACTATTGATTAAAAATGGGCAAAAGGTCTAAATAAACATTTTTCCAAAGACGGCATATAGATGGCCATAAAAAAATAACATCATTAATTATCAGGCAAATACAAATAAAACCACAATGAGGTATCACATCATATTTATTAGAATGGCTATTATCTAAAAGACAAGAAATAATGGATATTGAAAGGAATGTGGAGAAAAAGGAACCCTCATTAGTGGGAATTTAAATTGGTACAGCCAATATGGAAAGCAGTATGAAGGTTCTTTAAAAATTAAAAATAAAACTACCATATTATCCAAAAATTCCATTTCTGGATATTTATCAAGAGAAAAAGAAACACTAACTTAAAAATATTCCCAGCCTCATTACTTGCAGCATTTTTTATATTAGCCAAGATATGGAACAACCTAAGGGTTTGTCAATGAATGAATGGATAAAGAGGTATGGATTTATATATACGATGGAATATTGTGTGCATGTGTTAGTCACTCAGTCATGTCTGATTCTTTGCGACTCCATGGACTGTAATCCACCAGGCTCCACTGTCCATGGAATTCTTCAGGCAAGAATACTGGGGTGGGTTTCCATTAAGTTCTCCAGGGGATCTTCCTGACCCAGGACAATGGAATATTATTCAGTCATAAAAAAGAATGAAATCTTGCTATTTGCAATAATATGGATTGACTTTGAAGGCATTATGCTAAGTGAAACAAATCAGACAAAAAAATTGTGTGATGTTTCTTTTATGTGGAATCTGAACAAAACAAAACAAAAACCAAAGTCACGGGTATAGAAAACAGATTGGTAGTTGCCAGAATTGGAGGGTAAGAGGCAAGAAATGGGTGATTTTTTTGTTGTTGTTGTTTACTTAAATTGAATACAATTTTTTAAAAGATTAAAAAAGAATGCAAAATAGTACAAACACTTTGGAAAACAGGATCTTTCTTATAAATGTAAGATTTACGTCTTATGTGATTCAATAATCTCACTCTTAATAATTTATTCAAGAGTAATGACAACATATGTCCACACAAAGACCAACTTCATCATAGCAAAAGTGGGAAACAGCCCAAATTTCCACTGATATATGTTTAAACAAATTGTACAAAATTTGTACAATAAATACTACTCCACAGTAAAAGACAAAGTAACTATGGATAAGCAAAATTAATGGGTACATCTCAGAAATCATTATGCTAGGCGAAAGAAGATAAACAAAAAATGTTGTATACTGTGAAGTTTCTTTTATATGACATTCTACAAAAAAAGATAAGCTATAGAGACAGAACACAAATTAGTGACTGCCTGGGGCTGGGTTTGGGAATAGGAGTTGACAGTGTGCGGACCATGGAGTGGTTCTATATGGAACTGTAACAATGGTACACAACTATTGCATTGATTAAAGCTATAGAACTATTTGTCATGATGAGTAAAGTTTACTGTATGAAAATTATAAATGTTTGATATTTACCAGATTGTAAAGAGGTACCTAAAATGAAATGCAGACTGTGACAATGGAATCTAACTGAGTTACAAATGACTCACCTAACCACGCTGAAGAAAGCCAGAAAGAAAGGAACCAACTTAAATAACTCTGGAAACAGTGATTTGACTTAAAAACTGAGGGTTAAAGATGAAAAGAACTGTCCACAAATGCTGTTCGCTAGTTGGTAAATTCCTTTCTCAGAGTATGGGTTCAGCAATTCTGAAATCGCATTATATGTATACCAGGGTTGAACATACAAGTAAATATACTGTAGATATTGCTCACTGTCTGAGAAACAAATTACAAATCAGGATAGAGTTGACTGTAAGAATGAATCATATGGTGGACTGGGTTGGGGATATCAATAGAGCACATAGGTATTTTAAAAAAAATGTGTATAAGGTAAACAGAGTTAAAAAAGAATATATATATATATATACACATATATATACACATGAATTATTATCCATACACATGGTTCCTTGATCTGTTCACTCAGAGCCTAGAAGCAGTCACTCCCTGGTAGAAATGAGAACTTGCAAGACTCAGACTTTGGTTTTTAAACACCCTTCTCTGTTACGAGAAATCAGGGATCCTTAGAGAATTGATTGATTCTCTGGAAAAAGCAGAATGAAACATCTTAAAAACCTCTGGGCTAGGTAGACCCCATCAGCCAAGGGCAATCCTGAGATCGGTGCAGGTATGAAAAGCAACCACCACCACCACCACTATGCTCTCTGTATCTATGGTCTTTTTATTTCTCCATAATTTTGCCTTTTCCAAACTGTCATACAGTTGGGATCATACAGCATGTAGTCTTTTCAGATGGGCTTCTTTCACTTAATAATATGCATTTAAGGTGCTTCCATGTTTTTCATGGTTTGATAGCTCACTTTTTTAGTGCTTAAAAATATATTATTTTCTGGATGTACTACAGATTATTTAATCCATTCACCTCCTGAAGAGCATCTTGGCTGCTTCCAGGTTTTGGCAATCATGAATAAAGCTGTTATAAATATCCGTGTGTAGGTTGTAGAAATACGTTTTTGCACACTCCCTTGTCTTTTGTTTATAATTCGGGCTTTGAAATAATTTCTTATTACTGCATTTTTGGGAAAAGAATATAAGTGAAGTAGTCAGAAGACTTTAAATATGGCTCCAAGTCATACCAATAATAATCTGTTTGATTCATTTAATGAAATGAAACTCTTCTGAGCCTTAGTTTCTCCATTTGTTAAAATATAGTATTTGTTCCACCCAAGAGGAAAGAAGCAAAGGTAAAATGAGGTAAAACAAGCAAGCACACCTTCAGTTATTGGAATCACCATGTCAATGTAAGATATTGTCATTATTTTCAAAGGGCAAGAACAAAGAACAATGAAATGTATTAGTAGGATATCCAGTATCAGCTCTTTGTTACAATTTTGATTTCCTGTTTTTCCAGGCAAGGTCAGATTGTCTCAGACTCAAGCTTCTGATGATTCCCAATGTCCAAGGTTTTTACATTCAGGGAACGTGTCTGGATCATGCTTGTGTCCTGCATTGTGTCTTATGCATAAAAAAAAACCAAGTAAATGTGTGTGGAATGGAAGGAATTTGATTCCCTGGAGGCTAGTTCTATTTCTGCTAAGATAAAACAAATGTTTCTCAGTCAGATTCTAATCCAGGTAATGGGTGATGTAATAAAAAATTCAAAGTGGAGGGAAACTCTAAGTAATAGAAATGGAGGAAAAAATACGAAAGGAAATTCTTTTGTCTTCCATGTTGATGTCTCTATATTCAAAATGATTCACTTGTGAAGGATTTATGGACCTAGTGCACACTTTTTCCTACTGCTGCTGCTGCTGCTAAGTCACTTCAGTCTTATCCGACTCTGTGCGACCCCATAGACAGCAGCTCACCAGGCTCCTCCATCCCTGGGATTCTCCAGGCAAGAACACTGGAGTGGGTTGCCATTTCCTTCTCCAATGCATGAAAGTGAAAAGTGAAAGTGAAGTCGCTCAGTCGTGTCCGACTCTTGGCGACCCCAAGGACTGCAGCCTACCAGGCTCCTCCATCCATGGGATTTTCCAGGCAAGAGTACTGGAGTGGGTTGCCATTGCCTTCTCCACCCTTCCTACTAAGGGGACTCAAATCTTGAAATCAGTCTTTTCATCCTATAGAGTTTACAATTTTGTTACAGAGATAGGATATGATCACATGAAACCATGAAAAATAAAAGTATGATTAAAACTAGTATTTATTATTTGCGTGTCTGTGTGTTCAGGTGTTCAGTCATGTCTGACCCTTTCCAGCCCCATGGACTGTAGCACACCAGGCTCCTCTGCCATGGAGTTTTTCAAGCAAGAATTCTGGAGTGGGTTGCCATTTTCTACTCCAGGGATCTTCCCAATGCAGTGATAGAACCTGTGTCATATTTTGTGTATCCTGAATTGGCAGGCAGATTCTTTACCACTGCTCCACCTGGGAAGCCCTGTTTATGATAAATACTATATGAGATCTTATAGTAGGTCTATACTCAATATAGTATCTCAATACTATATGAGACATGCACACATGTCTGTATTCATATGCCCAATTTCTAAGGCAACTATCATAGTTACTATAGTAGATATTATAGTTACTCTAACCACACAAATGGGAAGATAGGTAAAAAAGGTTGATTTATTCATAGTCTCATAACTATCAGATAGAAGATCTGGGATTTAAATTCAGATCTGCGTAAGACCAAATATCCAAGTTCTGTCGTGGTCAAATTTTGTGTTTCTGATGAAAATAGCAATGATAGCACATGGTCTTAGCCATCAGCTAATGCTTTCAGTTTAAGTGTGTCCCTAAAGGAATAATGTATTTGGACAGGCTGGTAAGAACATTCATATTGTGAGGAAAGGTCCTAAGAACATCTTTTTAAAAGAGAGAAAATTGCCAGGTTGTCTAAACATTTTCACATTGAAGGCACTTTTTTAAAAATTTAAATTGTATATCTGAGTTATGACTTTCTTTCTTTTTTAATATGTGTCTGTCCAATCCAATCATCACCAAGTATCACCGTGTACCAGCCAGGTAGATTCCTAGGGGCTAGAAATACAACAGTGAATAAAACATAAAAATCACTACTCTACCCTACCCATACCTGAATACAAGAAAGAAGCCCCACTTTGGAGATTCCGATGTGTTAGAAGTTACCAGCTGAGACACGCAGGAATCATCTTTAGAGACACGCAGGAAACATCTGCTTCCCTGACTCTTCACTCCAGAGAAACAGTCTTAAGACCCTTGGGGAGGTGGAGGGGATGTCAAAGGACATCCTTCCATTCTCAAAACCACTGGAGAAGGGACAGAAGCAAACTCAACATGCTTTCGGGGAGAGATAGAAAACGTTTCATATTTTACTCACTATGTTATAGCATTCCAAAAAATGTTGACGGAAGAAATGAAAAGAGGTATTGGATCATGCCTACAGGAGTCACAGGACTTACATACCCTCTTACCCCAAAGCAACTGCTGAAGACACAGTTACAGCTCGAGGGTGTGACAAACACCTTGTAGTACTGCTGTGTTATCTAATAAGCTGTTTGTATCCAGTGACCTATTTATGGAACCCTTTCTCCACCACCAAAATATGCAGCAATGGGAAGTAAGAGATAGTGAGTGACTACTCTTCCCTAATTAATCTACTTGAAGCAGTTTTATTTCTGTTTTCAAGGGATTTAAAGTGGTATTAGGAGAAGCAGTTATCTCCCAGAGAAATTATAGGCAGGTTCGTGAGCAGCTGCAAGAGTTTTTCAGCAGTGTGTTTACTTAGATCCTGTGGATCACGGGTATTTCACACCACTGGGACCCTTGGTGGTTGCTTCTTGGAGACTCTTGACATTTGCAAAGCCTTGTGGGTTAGTTTTTAAGAATTGCCCACTTCAGGGCTGCAGGCAACTAGGATCTTTGGTAACTACTCTTCTGGTCTTTTTCTCAACTCTTCTGATGTTACAGAATAAGTTTTATACTTACAGAATAAACCTCTAATTCTGTATTAAGTCACTCCTATCTGGATTACCTAGAATGGCCTCTGTTTTTCTCTATGAATTATAGTTGATATAGGGTCTTTATGATTGGGATGTGTTCTCCATGAGTGATAACAAATTGCCAAAGTGGGCAGAGGTTAGGAGGTTGGGGTGAAATGGTTCATATAATGAATTGGGAAAAAGCAAATATGTGTATGTAACCATGAGGAGTCTAGCCCACTGGAAAGACACCTTAAGGTTATCTTTATATGTGGATATAATAAAATCTTTACTTATATGAAAGCTAACAGTAAATTCTGCCTATAGAGAATACTCAGCTTACAACACACTTTCGTACACACTAACCCTCGTAGATTTGAGAGAGGTCTCACAGGGGAGAGGTGATATATGTATACTCTGTCCTCACCTGAGTCTACCCAATAATCTTATCTCAACACCATAGCAAACCTGGAAGTTGCTATTTGCCCTTTATCTTGTTTATTCCTTTATCCCTTTGTAAGTCATGAAACTGAGACTTTGAACCATTAAGCTCATTTCATTCAGGTATTCATTGAACAGATGCACATTGATCACTTACTGTGTGTTAGGCATTTTGTCAGGTACCACAGATGGGCTTCCCAGGTGAAAGGGCTTCCCAGGTGAAAGAGCTTCCCTGGTGGCTCAGATGGTAAAGAATCTGTCTGCAATGCAGGAGACTTGGGTTCGATCCCTGGATTGGGAAAATCCGCTAGCAAAGGGCATGGCAACCCACTCCAGTATTCTTGCTTGGAGAATTCCAAGGACAGAGGAGCCTGAAGGGCTGCAGTCCACGGAGCCCCAAAGAGTCAGACATGACTGAGTGACAAAATTGCAACAACAACAACCAGTGATAAAGGAATAAACAAGAAAACCATCTCCCGGCCCTCATGCTTCTTTAGTGAGAAACACTGACATTAAATAAATGATTTTTAGTGCAATAAATGCTTTTACCGAAGGGAAAGCAGAGGGTGATATGGGGACTTTAATTTTAGTGATACACAGAGAAGACCTCTCTGGGGAGCTAATACCTAAACTGTTACTGAGACCTGAAGAGTGGCAAAGCAATGGTGCTTAGCTCAGACTCACACAGACAGGAAATGGAAAAGCCTAGAATGCAATTCGAGTTCCCTTTCTTCATGACACAATGTTTGGGTTTGACTGCTTTCCTAATTTGGAGGAGGGAGGCTTTTCCATATTTGTATCAATCTGTAAATTAATAAGTTATCAACCCCTCTTTAGTTCCTTGGACTGCAAGGCGATCAAACCAGTCAATCCTAAATAAAATCAATCCTGAATATTCATTGGAAGGACTGATGCTGACGCTGAAGTTCCAATACTTTGGCCACCTGATGTGAAGAGCCAACTCATTGGAAAAGACCCTGGAGCTGGGAAAGATTGTGGGTAGGAGGAGAAGGGGGTGATAAAGGATGAGATTTGTGGATGGCATCACTGACTCAATGTACATGAGATTGAGTAAACTCCTGGAGATAGTGGAAGACAGGGAAGCCTGGCATGCTGCAGTCAGTCCATGGGGTCACAAAGAGTCCAACTTAACCGAGTGACTGAACTATAAACACGCTATGGTTAGGTTGGTTTGGCTACTGCTTCCTTATAAAGAGTATAAATCTCAACAAAGCATTTAAAATCTATGTGGCAAGGCCTAGGCAATCCTAATACTTCATAAATACTCTTTTCTTTTCTAAGGTGTATAAAGGAACATGAATTTATTAAATTGAATTGTATGGATTCACTGATGTTTAATCATTTTTACTTTAAAAAGGACAGTTTTATATGGCTCTTACCTAATACTGAACTAGCAAACCCAGTGCAAGGTTAGAGTGTTCTACGTAATTCTTGCAAGTCCTTTGTCAAACGCAAGATATACATCAATAAAACAAAAATCACCATAGATAAAAACAGTGTAAAACCTGAATAACCATGAAGTCTGGGAGAACTCACAACATTTCAAAAACTACTGTGATAGTTATGGAGTGAAAGCACTTTTTAAAAGTTGTCTAATTACAAATTGACTTTACCCAGTCAATAATTCCAGAACTGAAGAAGAACTGCAGGATATAATTGACCTTCTGGTTGAATCAATAACAAATTGACTTAAAACAGTCTAAATTATAGTGAAGATCATGATGACATTTAGAAGTACATTTTTTAAATGTAAATTGCTTGAAAGTTTTGAAATGAGCCATTGTCTCATAATGACTGGACAAAGTCTGCAACATGGAAATATTTTCAATCTTAGCATTTTATGCTAAGGAATATTTTCAAGCAAATAAACAATTTTAAGATTTCCACTGATAAAGTTTTATTTAGAAAAATTTATGTCATTATTTTATAAACCCTATGGTTGCTTGTGAAGTGGAGAAATTTATTTCTACTTTTGACAAATCTTGAAATTGATAATTACTTTGAGGAGAAGAATTTGACAATGTGTGCTAAAAAATCCAATGAATGTTTTCCTCACATATTTTCAGCCGAGATGGTATCCCTTGTAAGGAGGAGATAAATTGGTCAGAAAGAGGGAGGAATCTTAGTCTTTTAACATATAAAGTATACTGATGCTCAATTTCCCAATATAGAAGATGATTAAATAAATTGTGATATATTCCTAAAATGATATGATGTGCACTCTCTGCAAACGTGGAAGAAATTTGGTATGGGACTTGTTCATATTTTCATAATTGGGAAAATATTGCATAGTATTATCACTTGGTCAAAATGCATATTAGCATTTATATGTAGAACAAAATTGACTAAAATAATTCATACCAAAATGTCTTTGTGATTATCAATGAGAGGGAAATTACAAATAATTTTTTCCTCCCTTTTCTCTGCTATTTCTTTTAATTGTTTGTTTCTATCAATTCAATACCTGTGCATAACTTGAAATTTCAAACAATAATGAATGAATTAAAAATTAAAGCAAAGATCTGCTATATCCACTCTTATTTCAGCTTCCATGAGGCAACAACTTTCAGCCATTTTTCCCCATGGTTACCTCTGTGTAACCTACATAACTTACTATATCTTGATATCTTGACTTTTTGTTATTGCTGTTGCTTCCAGGTGTATTCTATTAACTTCATATTAAGGTTTATCTTATATTTTCTTCAACAATCGACAATACTTACCCTTCCATCCACCACATATGAATATATTTATATCGTAAATGTTGAATGCTCTGTAAATGTTTATAACAGTGAAAATGTTTATTGTTAAACTGCATTATTGGCTATTATTGTATTTCCTTTCTTATTCATGTATTTTTCTTGAAGCTATAATTATTTTGTTTGTTTTATTAACTTTTCATGAGCTTGATCTTTGAAATTCTCTAATATTAATGAAAATCCTCTCTATATGAGAAAATGTTTCAGATTTATTTTTTTTCTTGCAAGCATTACTTCTGGAGTCTACTATCTTCCTATCTTAATTTCTATTCACTGGTTAAGAATTATTCACGGCTGTTCCCTTGGAACTTCTCATTGTTACTATCTTGGAAATTCTTTTTTCTCTTACTTTTGTTATTTTTTCCCACTCCTTTACTTGGTTTGCTCTTTGTGTTACTGAAGCACAACCTTTAGTGATTTCATATCAAAGAACATGTAGGAGATAAAAATGTTTAAATCTGACAATGCTGTAATTCTGCTCATTTACTTTATTAATAGCTTGGCTGGGTATAGAATTTCAGAGATTCTAAAATAATTTTTCCTTAGAAGTTTGAAGACAATGCTAAGTGTCTTTCAACTTCCAATGTTGGTGAAAAACCAAATGTATTATAATTTCTTATACATTGCATATAACCTTTTTTTTTGGTCTCAGAGATCTTTAGAATATTCTCTTTGTCCTTTGTATTCTAAAATTCCACAATGGTATACCTGGTTGAGAATCTTTGTGTTGTTGTCATTTACTATGTTGGATATTTTGTGGTCTTTTCATTTGGAAAAACATGTCCTAGTTACAGGAAATTTTCTACTCTCTTCTGGAATTCTTATATGACTTCGATGGTGGACATCTTGAACTGGGTCTAATTTTCTCAAATAACTTCTTTATCTTTGAATATTTTTCTGATTTTTGGTAGTTTCCTTCAAGTTTATCTTCCAGTCCTCTATTCAAGAGCTTAATTTTTAATTCAAAAGCTCCCGTTTTATGCTGTGTTCCTCATTATGAAAATCAGTATTTTCTTTTTACTTCATATACACATATATTTATATGTGTATATATGTATAAATATGTAAATATATATACATATAAATATGTGTATACATATATATGTATATGTATATATGTATATTTATTTACTTCATATATATATTTCTGAAAATATACAGAATAATTTTTGAAATTATCTTCTACTGTATATATTTTATGTTTCTTATTGTTTTCTTTTTGCTACAGCCTTTTAGATTAGAGACTTTCCTAAGATATTTAGGGAATATAAAGTGAGTAAAAGTGAAAGTTGCTCAGTCAGGTTCGACTCTTTATGACCCCATGGACTATACAGTCTGTGGAATTCTCCATGCTAGAATACTGGGGTGGATAGCCATTCCCTTCTCCAGGGGATCTTCCCAACCCAGGAATCAAACCAGGGTCTCCTGCATTGCAGGCAGATTCATTACCAAATGAGCTACCAGGAAGCCCTTAGGCAATATACCTATTGGAAATTAAGAATGAGTTGTTTTTTTTAAAAAAAGTTTATTGGAAGATCTCTACACTTTGACAGAGTTTCTTGATTCACAGGCTTCCCAGTGAATAAATGGGTAGAGAACTGGCATTTATACTACTAAAGGTATAAGTGGGTAATTTTTCTTGATAGGGATTCTCCAGTTTCTTTCACAGGGGTAAGGAGTAGTCAGAGATCTTGGAAGAGGTACATTCTCTTACTTGTGTGCCAGAGGGGATCTGGTTTCTAACAACTCCTTATGCAAAATTTCAATCTATTTTCCTATTTATGACCTCATCACATCTCATCACATTGAGAAATAATTGGACTCTCTAGCTCCTGAGTTTTTCTAGTATTTGGGAGAAACAACTTGTTTCTTGCTGGCTTCCCCACTGCATTCATGCAGAAAATCCAAGAAATTTGCAAGATAACTATGTACTGGTTCTACTTTTTTTCTCTTTCAAAATTCTACCCATCTAGAAAAATGGTATTGATAAATCTATTTGCAAAGCAGGAACAGAGACATAGATGTCAAGAAAGGACTTGTGGACACAGCAGGGGAAGGAAAGGTAGGGTAAATTCAGAGTTAGCATGGAAATATATACATTATCATGTGTAATGTATAGCTGGAGCTCAGCCTGGGACAACCTAAAGGGGTGGGATAGGGGAATGAGAGGGAGGCTCAAGAGGGAAGGGATATATGTATACTTATAACTGATTCATGCCGTCCTATAGCAAAAACCAACACAACATTGTAAAGCAATTATCCTCCAATTAAAAATAAATTTAAAGAAATGAAAAACAAAAACTATTTCACCCATAAATGGAATGCAAAAAATAAACACTAAAAGAACAAACTGAACCAAACAAAAATAAACAGGTACAGACTAGTGGTTACCAGAGAAAAGGGGCTGGGGAAAGGGTAAACAGCGTCGGGCCATTCTTTGTGATGGATGAAAATACTGTAGTGTATACAGAAATTGAAATTTAATGTATACGTGGAACTCATGTTATACAACAATGCTATTTCAATTTTAAATAGTAGAGAATTAACAGTAGGCATTTCAAGTAAAAAATTAGCATTTAAAGTTGTTGGAAAGTCTAATAAGGAAAAGGAAAGTCACTAGTGGATATTAGGAAATCAGAAAATTTCAAGAATCAAAAACATTCCAGTAATTGTTTATATTGTTCACAATGTTGAAGAGTATAATACACAGAAAGAGTGCTCAAAAGACTCTGGCAAGACTCCATATTCACATCCCTGGAAGGCTACATGCCTGCCAGTGCTGTCAAATGAGCAAGAGGCTTGTTTCCAGGTCTCTCTCAGGAATCTCTCAGTGGTGGAACCCTTAACTCCACAGTGTTCCTTATACTGCTGCAAGGGATTCCCTACTGCACAAGGTTTGCAACTTAGCTTTTCATATTCAAAACCTGTTCCTGTCACAGTGTTCCAGAGGTGGTTCCCCTGTGGGACAATGGCTTTTGAGAACAAAGCTCTCAGAAGACTGATGCATCAATCAGAATACCAGACTCACAAATTACAAGGAAAGCTAAAACTGCTCAAGAGAATAGATAATAGCACCAGACTGAGCTTTACCTTTAATCCCCATGAGCAAGCCACTCAAAAAGCCAAATTATCAGAGGTTACTGGTTGAGCATTAAATCAGCAAGGGGAGTTAATTATAGGGTTTGAATGTTTAATCTCAGGAGGCTGAGATAGTCTGATGTATCTATTGTAATGGTAAAGATATATGCCTTCCAGAAAAATCCAGTAATCAAATTGGCTCCTTTGAATGGTACCTGTAAGAGACCCTGACAACATTTGGTCTCAGAAGCAGATTAAAAGTCTCGTCAAGCCTCTGTCTGATTGACACATTTTTTTTAATGTTAATCCATTGAGGAGGGTTGATGTCAAGTAAGGTTGATGAGAATGTATTTGGCACAATTATTTTATTTCATTCTTATTTCTTTTTTAATTAAAAAGAAGAATCTTTGCTATCATCTGCATCTACAAGAGATCCTAAAAATAAAGGTTTATATTTAGTATCCCACATAATCTTTGGTATGACTTTTATTATGAATTTAATTTTGAATTACTTAGTAATTAATTAAAATGTAACTTTTAATTACTAATTAGTTTTTAATTACTTAGCTTGACTGAATATTTGATGGGGGAAATGTCTTACTCATCTTCATTTAGTACAGATAAGTGCTAAAAATTTTTGATTAAATAAATGAATGAATAATATCCAACACAAGTAGCTCCTGCCTGCTAGTAAATATGTTCATATCTTTGCCTTTGAAGTTTTCCTGAATAGAAATTGGATGAACACTTGTTAAAGATGTGTAAGAACAATCTTAATGCCCATGTGTGTGCTTAATTGCTCAGTCATATCTGACTCTTTGTGACCCCATGGACTGTAGCCCTGGTACCAGGCACCTCTGTCCATGGAGACTCTCCAGGCAAGAATACTAGAGTGGGTTGCCATGCCCTTCTCTAGGGGATCTTCCTGACCCATGGACCGAACCCAGGTCTCCCGCATTGCAGGAGGATTCTTTACCATCCGAGCCACCTAATGCCCATATTCATGTTTAAAGTTTGTAAATATTCCTTAAATCTTCATTCATGTTAGATACTTCAATAATATTTAACACTGTGTGGCTGTCAAGGTACAGGCTATCAAGGTACAAGGTGATGCAGGGAACAGCTAGTAGGAGAGAAGGAGGTGGCTAATGCTCCCAAACATTAAGCAATTACTTCTTTTATTGAACTTATTTTAAACTTTTTTCTGGTTTTGTTGATATATATTTGACACTTAACATTTTAGAAATTAAGATATACCATGTGATAATTTGATTCAAGTCTATTTTATAGTGAAATGATTACCACAATAAGATTAGTTAATATATCCATCCATCATTAAACAATTATCATTCTTTTGTCCATGTGATAAGAACATTTAAAATCTACTCTGTTAGCCACTTTCATGTATACATTACAGAATTGTTAGCTATAGTCACTATGCCCTACATTGGATGCCCAGAGCTTATTCATCTTATAACCAAAAATTTGTACCCTTTAACCCATGTCTCATTTCCCCCACTCTGCAACCCTTAGACTCACTCTTCTACTCTCTGTTCTAAAAGTTTTGCTATTTGGAGTCCACGTGTAAGTAAAATTTCACAATATTTGTCTTTATCTTAGCATAAAGTCTTATTTCACTTAGCATAATGCCCTAAAGTTTCATTCATGTTATCACAAATGGCAGGATTTCCTTCTTTCTTGTGGCTGAGTAATATTCCATTGTATATTTGTATAACATTTTCTCTGTTCATCCCTGGTGGATACATAAGTTGTTTCCATGTCTTGGCTATTATAAATAGAAAATGTGAAAGTGAGTGTTAGTCACTCAGTCGTGTCTGACTCTTTGCAATCCCATGGACTGTAGCCCCCTAGGCTCCTCTGTCCATGGAATTCTCCAAGCAAGAATCCTGGAGTGGGTTGCCATTTCCTTCTCCAGGGGATCTTCCTGACCCAGGGATTGAACCTGGGTCTCCCATATTGTGGACTGACTCTTTACCGACTGAGCAACCAGGGAAGACTCTAAAAAAATATGGAACACTTAACGAATTTGAGTGTCGACTAAGCTATCAGGGAAGCCCCAGTTGTAAATAAGGCTGCAACAAGCATGAAGGAGTCTATCTTCATGTTTGAGATGGAGATTCTATTTCTTTTGGGTATATACCCAGAAGTGAAATTGCTGAATATTGTGATAGTTCTACTTTCAATTTTTTGAGAAAACTCCATACTCTTTTATATAGTGGCTATATTCATTTACATGCCCAACAATAGTGTAAAGGATTCTCTTTTCTCTACTTCCTCACCACCACTGATATCTCATCCTTTTGATATAGCCGTGCTAACAAGTTTAAGATTATCTTATTATTGTTTTGATTTGCATGTTTCTGATTATGTGATGTGAGGTATTTTTTAATGAACTTCTTGGCCATTTGTATGTTTCCTTTTGAAAAACATCTATACAGGTGGGGTTTTTTGGTCCGTTTTAAATTAGATTACGTGGTATTTGGATTGGTTTGTTTGCTGTATGAGATTCTTACACATTTTGGGTATTAACTGTTTGTAAGATTATTATATAGTTTGAAAATAATTTGTATCATTCTGTAGGTTGCTTTTATCTATTATGTTTTTTTTTTTTTTGGCTCTGCAGAACTTTTTAGCTTGAGGTAGTTAGTCCAGCTTATTGATTTTTCCTCTTTTTGCCTATGCGTTGATGTTCCATTGCAAAGATAAATGTCATCAGTTTTCTCCCTTTCTTATTCCAGGAGTTTAATGGTTTCTGGTATGACATTTAAGTCTTCAGTCTACTATACATTAATTTTTATAAGTAGTGTGACTTAGAGATTTAGTTTCATTCTAAAATATAGTTTTCTGAATATCACTTATTGAAGAACCTATCTTGTCCACATGATGGGTCCTTGTAAAATATTAGTTGACCATATTATTAGTTAATCACTGCTATTGCTGCTGCTAAGTTACTTCAGTCGTCTTCGACTCTGTGTGACCCCACAGACAGCAGCCCACCAGGCTCCCCTGTCCCTGGGATTCTTCAGGCAAGAACACTGGAGTGGGTTGCCATTTCCTTCTCCAATGCATGAAAGTGAAAAGTGAAAGTGAAGTCGCTCAGTCGTGTCCGACTCTTAGCGACCCCATGGGACTGCAGCCTTCCAGGCTCCTCCATCCATGGGATTTTCCAGGCAATGCTGAGATGGGAACAGACACAGAGATCAATGTAACCGTATTGAAAAGCCAGAAATAAGCAATTCTGTTACATTGATCTATGTGTCTGTTCCTATGCCAGTGTTTTGATTACTATAGCTATACCTAATATAGTTTGAAATCAGGAAGTATGACATCTCTAGCTTTGTTCTTTCTCAAGATTGCTTTGGACATTTAGGGTCTTTCCTGTCTTCATATGGATTATAAAATTTTTTTTTCCTAATTCTGTGAAAAATGCTGTTGAAATTTTGGTAAGGATTACATTCAATCTATATATGGTTTTGGGTAATATAAGCATTTTAACAATATTAACTCTTCCAATCCATGAACATCGGTTATGTTTTTATTTGTTTGTGTCTTCAACTTTTTTCATCAGTGTCTCATAGTTTTCAGTGTGTACATTTGTCCTTGGTTCAATTTGTTCCTATTTCATTTTACTTTATTTTTTGATGTTATTGTAAATGAGATGGTTCTTTATTTCTTTTCAGACAGTTCATTGTTAATGTATAAGAACACCACTGACTTTTGTATGTTGATTTTGTATCTTGAAATTTACTGAATTTTCTTATTAATTCAAAAGTTTTGTAGTGAAGTGTTTATAATTTTCTATGAAGATTATGTCATCTTCAAACCGTGCATGCATGCTTAGTCACTTCAGTCATATCTGACTCTTTGCAACCCCGTGGACTGTAGCCCACCAAGTTCCTCTGTCCATGGGATTACACTGGCAAAGATACTGGAGTTGGTTCCCATTTCCTCCTTCAGGAGAACTTCCTGACTCAGGCATCGAATCGGGTCTTCTGTGGCTCATGCATTGGCAGGTGAATTCTTCACTACTGAGCCACCTGGGAAGCCCATCTTCCAACTGAGACTATATTATTTCTTTCTTTTTGATCTAGATGTCTTTTTTTTTTCCTTGCCTAATTGCTCTGGCCAACATGTCCAATACTAAATTAAATAGGAGTGTGAAGAGTGGGAATTCTTGTTCCTGACTGCAGCAGAAAAGTATTCAGCTTTTTTCACCATTGAGTATGATGTTAGCTGTGAGCTTGTTATATATGGCCTTTATTCTGTCAAAGTATATTCCTTCTCTAGCCAATGTGTCGATATGTTTATCATAAAATGATGAATTTTGTCAAAAGCTTTTTTTGTTTATTGAGATGACTGAGTGATTTTTACCTTTCATTATATTAATGTGACATATTGTTACTGAAAGTTGTGTGGGTTCTGGTTGCTTGCTGTTTAAAAGCCAATAAACAGGTCAGATTGTTGGAAAGGAAAGTCAGATGTCAGCAGCTTGGGGGGTTTGGGGAGTGGGTGACACCTGTCCAAAAGTTGACTCCCCTCCCCCTAAGTTGCTGGCATCTGAAATAAAGCAAACTTTCCACCAAACTGTGTTTGCTGCCTTTTGAGTAGTGAGCAGCCGCACCCCATACACATTTTGATAACAGATTTTGATTCCCAGTGTGGGGCTGGGTACTGCTGGCACCTGTTCCTTCATGGCACCTGGCTCTCCTGGGTTTTCCCTGGGAAGACTATGGTCATGATAGTGTCTAAGCCTGCTGCTCATGGCTAACTGGCCCCAAGTATGGGATTTGGGGATGTTCACAGCAGCTACAAAAACCATTTGTTTCAAGGATCCTCCCTGTTTCTCTCATGCTCAGCACTGGCTGCCAACTTACACTTTTCCTTGGTGGAATGGAAACTTGCATTTGGGATGAGCTGATGAGCTCTGAGACTGGAAATCCAGGGGCATGCACACAGGCAGCCTTCCCCTTTGTGAGCACTAGAACTATCTGAGCATTCTTGCCAGTTGGTTCTGATGTATGTCTGATGCTGAGAATTGTTTGGGACATTTTGAGCATTTTGCCAATTTGTTTTGATGTGTGTCTGATGTTGAGGATCATCTGTGAGTCTTGACTGCTATTTAGTTATTTTTGCCAATTGGTTCTGATGTCTGTCTGCCATTGAGGACCATTTGTGAGCAGGAAGTGCTATTTGAGCATTCTTGCCAATTGACTCTGACATTTGTCTACTGTTGAGTACTGAGTGTCACTTGGGCATTTTGCCAATTGGTTCTGACGTCTGATTATCATTGAGGCCCCTTTGTGCTGAGAAAGTATTTGTTTGGGCCACTGTACCTGTTACACTTGAGGCTTCCCAGGTGGCACAAGTGGTAAAGAACCCATCTACCAATGCAGGATACATAAGAGATGTGGGTTTGATCCCTGGGTTGGGAAGATCCCCTGGAGGATGGCATGGCAACCCACTCCAGCATTCTCGTCTAGAGAATACCATGGACAGAGGAGTCTGGTGGGCTACAGTACACAAGGTCACAAAGAGTTGGACATGATTAAAGTGATTCAGCACAGCTGAGCACAGCACCACTCACCCTCAGAGAGGGTTTGTGACAGATCTGCTGTTTGGTTTGTGAGTGCATATTCCATTTGTGTGACTGGTATTCTTGTTGCCTTAGGCAAAATGAGAAATTTAGGTTCAATTCATTAAGAAAAATTATGACTAAAGTAAAAGAAAGATGATTTTTTTTTGAACAATGTATGGCAACAGTATGGGTCTCAGAAGGTAAAGATTCTGCCTGAGGAAACCCGGGTTCAATCCCTGGGTTGGGAAGATCCCCTGGAGAAGGAAATGGCAACCAACTCCAGTATTCTTGCCCGGAGAATTCCATGGACAGAGGAGCCTGGCATTGGGCTACAGTCCATGGGGTCGCAAAGAGTTGGACACAACTGAGTGACTAACATTTTCACAGGGAGATATTGGTTAAGATGAAGCTATCTTGAAATACCAAAAACCAGTTCTTTTTGTATATGCAGCTAGAAAAAACTAGCTTAATAAAACACTTTTTTAGACCCTGAGAAAGCAAAAATATGCCTAGGAGAAAGCTTGAAGTTAACTCTTATCATGTTCTTGAAATACATAGTCCACTTTCCCTGAAACTTCAGCCTTGGGATAACTAGTAAAACTTCAATCCAAAGGGGAATAAAAGGAGAAAAGCCTTTTAAAATTGAGTGGGTAAATTTGGCTATTCTATTATTCATAAACTGATAAATTTAACTGCAATGTTTAATTCATGAAATGTACAAAGTTGAAATTTCTGTTTGTCTGATTTTGTGTCTCAGTATGTGCTTTTGTCTTTGGATAACATTACTGAGGTTAATTTGTAAAGGAGTTCTACTTAATTGTTGTAAAAAAAAAAATAGGTGCTTACAATTTGAACAAATCTAAATTTACCTAATTTTCCTTCTTGTAAGACCAACTGAAGATGTTTGTGTTTATTAAACAAGCATGCTGTACCATTAAAGAAAAATTATGCTATGAAAGAAATGTATGTATTTAGAGGTTATGGATTAAGTTTTCAAATAAGTTTGCAAATCAGAAAATGCTGGCTTAACACTTCAGTCACTTGTTCTTGGTTTTGTTAAGGTTTGCAAGGGTTAAAAATTGTATTACATAAAAATGCTAAGGGAAGCATTTCAGTTTGTAAAGCAAGTAGAATATGGGTTGTTGGTGAAGAGGCAGTAGAAAGAATGGAAACATTTTTGTCGAGGAAAAATGATGATAATAATTTTGTCCTACAGTTATTTGCTTCTGGATGGAGAAATACAGAACAAATTTGTTTGGATCCAGAAAGTGATAAAGGGTTTGTGAAAAAGGAACTTTGAGAAAAGAATTTTGTACCTCATCAGGATTATGATTACGGAAAAATTGTCCAGTGATAATTTTACTCTCACAGAGTAAAAATTCTCATGATCGGTAGCACTGCTGGCTTTGAGTTTACTAGCTAAAGCACATGTAAAATGTTTGTGTGACAACTGGGTATAAATGATAAAATGTATGGTCTATAAGGCATTTCCCTATTAATATACCTCTGTGCCTTTTCATGATGCCTGATTAGTTTTCTCCAAACACTGATAACTAGGCAAAGAAACAAAAAGGAGGCCTAGCACTGAAGTACATGAATGGGCCCAGAGCAGACCATCAAGTCACTCTGGCAACACTGGGAAAATATATTGATTATCAATGCTTTCTATGAAAGGAGTTAAAATTAAAAGGGGGAAATGATGGAAGAAATTTTCACGTACTGAGGTATGGGGAAATCATCGCCTATATATATTTAATTTGAACTTTAGGCTAACCAAAACAGCCTATTTGTGGCCTAATATACATACACTGTACATTTTCCTTAATCATTAAGACAGAGAATAATACAAAGATGCATTTTGATTATTATCCTCATTGTGGTATGTCTAGTAATTTTCCAATGTTTGTGTTAGTCACTCAGTCTTGATTGCATGCATGCTAAGTCACTTCAGTTGTGTCTGACTCTGTGCAACCCCATGGACTGCATGCAGCCACCAGGCTCCTCTGCCCATGGGACTCTCCAGGCAAGAATACTGGAATGGGCTGCCATGCCCTCCTCCAGGGGATCTTCCCGACCCAGGGATTGAAACTGCATCTCTCATGTCTAACCTGAGACATGAGATAGACATGAGGTTCTTGTCTAACCTCAAGGTAGGTGGGCTCTTTACCACTAGTGCCACCTGGGAAGCCCCCAGTCATGATTACTAGGTACCATATATATACCAGGCACTATGACAAGGTACTATTCCCATTCTTGATACTCCACGATATTGAGAAGTATCAAAAAGGGGAGATTGAAGCAGAGCAGGACCATCTGTCCTCTGCCTGCCT
The DNA here is from genome assembly GCF_054371585.1 of Giraffa tippelskirchi. Classification (NCBI taxonomy): domain Eukaryota; kingdom Metazoa; phylum Chordata; class Mammalia; order Artiodactyla; family Giraffidae; genus Giraffa; species Giraffa tippelskirchi. The sequence goes on along the minus strand of NC_137284.1, from coordinate 43,948,907 downwards.
TTTGTCTGTGGAAAACTTTAATCAAATAAAAAGTTTAATCAGAGAAATGAGAACATGCAGAAACAAAGGAAAACAGTCAAAGGAGACCAAATAATAATAATGTACTCATTAAGCATAGTCAAGGACTGTTAGTTTCTCCTCAAGGACTACAGATAATATTCTGAGCCATATCCTGCGAGCTGTATTATAGAAACTGAACCCCTCACCAGATGAAGAAGTTATCTGATAATCAGACTGTACCTGTGATGTAAGCTGCCACAGTTATGAGAACCAGCCTCAAAGAAATGCAAACAAGGCAACCCTGAAACTGAAGATTAACTGTACCTAAAAGAACCAAGATGATGCGGTCAGACCATTGATGACCAGTCAGAGCTCGACTGTACTGTTTCTGCAAGTAGCTCCCTTTCTCTGTCTATAAAAGCTCTTCCTCCACTGGTTGCTGGTGTGGGGAGTTGGCCTTTGAACAGAGGTCCACCTTCCCCCCCAGTTTCTGGCATCTGAATTCAAGCAAACTTTCCTTTTTTTTTTTTTTATTTATTGTTTTATTGAAGGATAATTGCTTTACAGAATTTTGTTGTTTTCTATCAAATCTCAACATGAATCAGCCGTAGGTATACATATATCCCCTCCCTTTTGAACCTCCCTCCCATCTCCCTCCCCATCCCACCCCTCTAGGTTGATACAGAACTCCTATTTGAGTTTCCTGAGCCATATGGCAAATTCCAGTTGGCTATCTATTTTACATACGGTAATGTAAGTTTCCATATTACTCTTTCCATACATCTCACCCTCTCCTCCCCTCTCCCCATGTCTATAAGTCTATTCTCTATGTCTGTTTCTCCATTGCTGCCCTGTAAATAAATTATTCAGTACCATTTTTCTAGATTCTGTATATGTGTGTTAGAATATGATATTTATCTTTCTCTTTCTGATTCACTTCACTCTGTATAATAGGTTCTAGGTTCATCCACCTCATCAGAACTGACTCAAACGTGTTCCTTTTTATGGCTGAGTAATATTCCATCGTGTATATATACTACAACTTCTTTATCCATTCATCTGTCAATGGACATCTAGGTTCCTTCCATGTTCTAGCTATTGTAAATAGTTCTGCAATGAACAATCAGATACATGTGTCTCTTTCAGTTTGGGTTTCCTCAGGGTTTATGCCTAGGAGTGGGATTGCTAGATCACATGGTGGTTTTATTCCTAGTTTTTTAAAGAATCTTCCATAGTGGCTGTATCAATTTACATTCCCACCAACAGCACAAGAGCGTTCCCTTTTCTCCACACCCTCTCCAGCATTTACTGTTCATAGACTTTTTGATGAAGGCCATTCTGACTGGTGTGAGGTGATATCTCATTGTGGTTTTGATTTGAATTTCTCTAATAAAGAGTGATGTTGAGCATCTTTTCATGTGTTTGTTTGCCATCTGTATGTCTTCTTTGGAGAAACCTCTGTTTAGGTCTTTTCCCCACTTTTTGACTGGGTTATTTGTTTTTCTGGTATTGAGTTGTATGAGCTGCTTGTATATTTTGGAAATTAATCCTTTGTCAGTTGTTTCATTTGCTATTATTTTCTCCCATTCTGAGTGTTGTCTTTTCACTTTGCTTATAGTTTCCTTTGCTGTGCAAAAGCTTTTAGGTTTAATCAGGTCCACTTGTTTACATTTCTTTTTATTTCTGTTTCTCTAGGAGGTGGGTCATAGAGGATCTTGCTTTGATTTATGTCGAGTGTTTGCTTATGTTCTCCTCTAAGAGTTATAGTTTCTGGTCTTATATTTAGGTCTTTAATCCATTTTGAGTTTATCTTTGTGTATGGTGTTAGGAAGTGTTCTAATTTCATTCTTTTATGTGTAGCTGTCCAGTTTTCCCAGCACCATTTATTCCTATTCTCACCATTTATTGTCTTTGCCCCCTTGTATATTCTTGCCTCCTTTGTCAAAAATAAGGTACCCATAGGTGCACGGGTTTATTTCTGGGCTATCTTGTTCCATTGGTCTATATTTCTGTTTTTGTACCAGTACCATACAGTCTTGATGACTGTAGCTTTGTAGTATAATCTGAAGTCAGGGAGGTTGATTCTTCCAGCTCCATTCTTCTTTCTCAAGACTGATTTGGCTATTCAGGGTCTTTTGTGTTTCCATATGAATTGTGAAAATTTTTGTTCTAGTTCGGTGAAGGATGCCATTTGTAATTTGATAGGGATCACATTGAATATGTAGATTGCATTTGGTAGTATAGTCATTTTCACAATATTGATTCTTCCTACCCAGGAACATGAAATATCTCTCAATCTGTTTATGTCATCTTTGATTTCTTTCATTAGTGTCATATAATTTTCTGCATTTAGTTCTTTTGTCTCCTTAGGTAAATTTATTCCTAGATATTTAATACTTTTTGTTGCAGTGGTGAATGGGATTAATTCCTTAATTTCTGTTTCTGATTTTTCATTGTTGGTATATAAAAATGCAGGTGATTTCTGTGTGTTGATTTTGTATACTACCACCTTGCCAAGTTCCCTGGTTAGCTCTAGTAATTTCTGAGGGTTTTCTATATACAGTATCATGCCATCTTCAAACTGTGAGAGCTTTACTTTTCTGATCTGGATTCCTTTTATTTCTTTCTCTTCTCTGAATACTGTAGCTATTACTTCCAGAACTATGTTGAATAACAGTGGTGAAAGTGGACACCCTTATCTTGTTCCTGATCTTAGGGGGAATGCTTTCAGTTTTTCACCATTGAGAATAATGTTTGCTGTGGGCTTATAATATATGACCTTTACTATGTTGAGGCAGGTTCCTTCTATGCCCATTTTTGGAAGAGTTTTAATCATAAATCATGCTGAATTCTGTCAAAGGCTTTTCTGCATCTATTGAGATGAACATATGGTTTTTATCTTTCAATTTGTTGATATGGTGTATCACATTGATTGATTTGCATATATTGAAGAATTCTTGCACTCCTGGAATAAACCTAACTTGATCATGGTTATGAGCTTTTTGATGTGTTGCTGAATTCTGTTTGCTAAAATTTTCTTGAGGATTTTTGCATCTATGTTCATCAAAAGAAAACAAAAAGCAAAATTAGTAGAAGGAAAGAAATCATAAAGATATAAGCAGAAATAAATGACAAAGAAATGAAAGAAACAACAGTAAAGATTAATAAAACTAAAAGCTGGTTCTTTGAGAAGATAAACAAAATTGACAAGCCTTTAGCCAGACTCTTCAAGAAAAAAAAAGAGAAGAATCAAATCAACAAAATTAGAGTTGAAAAAGGAGAGGTTACGGCAGAAGTGAGGCGGCTGCAACGGCTCCATGCAGAAGCGTGGCCGAGAGGAGCTAGGCCAGGCTGGGGGCTGGGGGCAGCAGCCGAGAAGGGCTAGGCCAAGCCGGGGGCCGACAGGGGCTGGGCCAGGCCGGGGGTCGGGGGTGGCGGCAGACAGGGGCTAGGCTGGGCCGGGGGCCGGGAGCGGTGGTGAAAGGAGTTACCCAAGGCCCAAGGAGCAGGGGCTGCGTGGGCACAGGAAGGCCGAGAGCAGTTACTCCACATTCAAGGTCAGGATGGGGCCGTCGTTAGTAGATACCCCTTGTCCAAGGTAAGGAGCAACAGCTGCACTTTGCTGGAGCAGCCGTGAAGAAATAGCCCACGTCCAAGGTAAGAGAAACCCAGTAAGACAGTAAGTGTTGCGAGAGGGCATCAGAGGGCAGACACACTGAAACTATAACTACAGAAAACTAGCTTATCTGATCACACGGACCACAGCCTTGTCTATCTCAATGAAACTAAGCCATGCCGTGTGGGGCCACCCAAGACAGATGGGTCATGGTGGAGTGGTCTGACAGACTGTGGTCCACTGGAGAAGGGCATGGCAAACCACTACAGTATTCTTGCCTTGAGAACCCCCTTTTCATCTTTTTGATGAAAAGTCAAAAAGATAGGACACTGAAAGATGAACTCCCCAGGTCAGTAGGTGCCGAATATGCTAATGGAGATCAGTGGAGAAATAACTCCAGAAAGCATGATGGGAAGGAGCCAAAACAAAAACGATACCCAGCTGTGGAGGTGACTGGTGATAGATGCAAAGTCCGATGCTGTAAAGAGCAATATTGCATAGGAACCTGGAATGTTAGGTCCATGAATCAAGGCAAATTGGAAGTGGTCAAACAGGAGATGGCAAGAGTGAACGTCGACATTCTAGGAATCAGCGAACTAGAGATGGACTGGAATGGGTGAATTTAACTCAGGTGACCATTATATCTACTACTGTGGGCAAGAATCCCTTAGAAGAAATGGAGTAGCCATCATAGTCAACAAAAGAGTCCGAAATGAGGTATTTGGATGCAGTCTCAAAAACGACAGAATGATCTCTCTTCGTTTCCAAGGCAAACCATTCAATGTCACAGTAATCCAAGTCTATGTCCCGACCAGTAATGCCGAAGAAGATGAAGTTGAACGGTTCTATGAAGACCTATAAGACCTGTTAGAACTAACACCCAAAAAAGATGTCCTTTTCATTATAGGCGACTGGAATGCAAACGTAGGAAGTCAAGAAACACCTGGCGTAACAGGCAAATTTGGCCTTGGAGTACAGAATGAAGCAGGGCAAAGGCTAATAGAGTTTTGCCAAGAGAACGGACTGGTCATAGCAAACACCCTATTCCAACAACACAAGAGAAGACTCTACACGTGGACATCACCAGATGGTCAACACTGAAATCAGATTGGTTATATTCTTTGCAGCCAAAAATGGAGAAGCTCTATACAGTCCGCAAAAACAAGACCGGGAGCAGACTGTGGCTCAGATCATGAACTGCTTATTGCCAAATTCAGACTTAAATTGAAGAAAGTAGGAAAAACCACTAGTCCATTCAGGTATGACCTAGATCAAATCCCTTATGAGTATAAAGTAGAAGTGACAAATAGATTTAAGGGACTAGATCTGATAGACAGAGTGCCTGATGAACTATGGAAAGAGGTTGGTGACATTGTACAGCAGACAGGGATCAAGACAATCCCCATGGAAAAGAAATGCAAAAAAGCAAAATGGCTGTTTGAGAAGGCCTTACAGATAGCTGGGAAGAGAAGAGAAGCGAAAAGCAAAGGAGAAAAGGAAAGATATTCCCATCTGAATGCAGAGTTTCAAAGAATAGCAAGGAGAGATAAGAAAGCCTTCCTCAGTGATCAATGCAAAGAAGTAGAGCAAAACAACAGATTGGGAAAGACTAGAGATCTCTTCAAGAAAATTAGAGATACCAAAGGAACGTTTCATGCAAAGATAGGCTCAATAAAGGACAGAAATGGTATGAACCTAACAGAAGCAGAAGATATTAAGAAGAGGTGTCAAGAATACATAGAAGAACTGTACAAATAAGATCTTCACCACCCAGATAATCATGATGGTGTGATCACTCACCTAGAGCCAGACATCCTGGAATGTTCAGTCAAGTGGGCCTTAGAAAGCATCACTATGAACAAAGCTAGTGAAGGTGATGGAATTCCAGTTGAGCTATTTCAAATCCTCAAAGGTGATGCTGTGAAAGTGCTACACTTGATATGCCAGCAAATTTGGAAAACTTAGCAGTGGCGACAGGACTGGAAAAGGACAGTTTTCGTTCCAATCCCAAAGAAAGGCGAAGCCAAAGAATGCTCAAACTACCACACAATTACACTCATCTCACATGCTAATAAAGTAATGCTCAAAATTCTCCAAGCCAGGCTTCAGCAATACGTGAACCTTGAACTTCCAGATGTTGAAGCTGGTTTTAGAAAAGGCAGAGGAACCAGAGATCAAATTGCCAATATCTGCTGGATCATCGAAAAAGCAAGAGAGTTCCAGAAAAACATCTATTTCTGCCCTATTGACTATGCCAAAGCCTTTGACTGTGTGGATCACAATAAACTGTGGAAAATTCTGAAAGAGAAGGGAATACAGGACCATCTGACGTGTCTCTTGAGAAACCTGTATTCAGGTCAGGAAGCAACAGTTAGAACTGGACGTGGAACAACAGACTGGTTCCAAATAGGAAAAGGAGTACGTCAAGGCTGTATATTGTCACCCTGCTTATTTAACTTATATGCAGAGTACATCATGAGAAACGCTGGGCTGGAAGAAACAAGCTGGAAATTAAGATTGCCGGGAGAAGTATCAATAACCTCAGATATGTGGATGACACCACCCTCATGGCAGAAAGTGAAGAAGAAATAAGAGCCTCTTGATGAATGTGAAAGAGAAGAGTGAAAAAGTTGGCTTAAAGCTCAACGTTCAGAAAACTAAGATCATGGCATCTGGTCCCATCACTTCATGGGAAATAGATGGGGAAACAGTGGAAACAGTGTCAGACTTTTTTGGGGGGGCTCCAAAATCACTACTGATGGTGATTGCAGCCATGAAATTAAAAGACACTTACTCCTTTGAAGGAAGGTTATGGCCAGCCTAGATAGCATATTTAAAAGCAGAGACATTACTTTGCCAACAAAAGTCCGTCTAGTCAAGGCTATGGTTTTTCCAGTGGTCATGTATGGATGTGAGAGTTGGACGGTGAAGAAAGCTGAGTCCCGAAGAATTGATGCTTTTGAAGTGTATTGTTGGAGAAGACTCTTGAGAGTCCCTTGGACTGCAAGGAGATCCAATCAATCCATCCTAAAAGAGATCAATCAATCCATCCTAAAAGAGATCAATCCTGGGTGTTCATTGGAAGGACTGATGTTGAAGCTGAAACTCCAATACTTTGGCCACCTCATGCGAAGAGTTGACTCATTGGAAAAGACCCTAATGCTGGGTAGGATTGGGGGCAGGAGGAAAAGGGGACGACAGAGGATGAGATGGTTGGATGGCATCACCATCTCGATGGACATGGGTTTGGGTGGACTCCGGGAGTTGACATGGCAGGGAGGCCTGACATGCTGTGGTTCATGGGGTTGCAAAGAGTCAGACACGACTGAGTAACTGAACTGCACTGAACCACAGACAGTGCAGAAATACAAAGGATTATAATGGGACCCAACTCCAGTATTCTTACCTGGAGAATTCCATGGACAGAGAAGCCTGGCAAGCTACAGTCTATGAGATCGCAGAAAGTTGGACATGACTGAGCGACTTTCACTCACTCAGTATAAGAGACTATTATGAACAACTCTATGGCAATAAAATGGATTACCTGGAAGAAATGGAAAGATTCTTAGAAAAGCTCAATCTTCCAAGACTGAACCAGGAATAAATAGAAATTTTAAACAAAAGAAATAGAAATTATGAACAACCCAATTACAAGCACCGAAATTGAAGCGGTGATCAAAAATCTCCCAAAAAACAAAAGCCCAGGACCAGATGGCTTCACAGGAGTAGTCTATCAAACATTTAGAGAAGAGCTAATGCCTATCCTTCTGAAACTCTTTCGAAAAATTGCAGAGGAAGGAATGCTATCAAACTCATTCTATGAGGCCACCATCACCCCGATACCAAAACCAGACAAAGACAACACAAAAAAAGAAAACTATAGTCCAATATCACTGATGAGCAAACATTCCTTTCCATCAGTCTGGCCTGTTTATTGGTTTCTGAATGGCAGGCAGCTGGGCCCTACACCTTTTGGTAAAAATAACATATTTACTGATTTGCACATGTTCGAATATATTTGCATTTCAGGTATAAACTTCACTTGATCAATGTGTATGATTCTTTTAATGTGTTATTGAATTCAGTTTTTTAGTATTTTGCTGAGACTTTTTGAAAGTATATTCATCATGGATATTGACCTGCAGTTTTCTTTTCTTGTAGTATCCTTACCTAACTTTGATATCAGGGTAACATTGGCGTCATGAAAAGAGTGTGGGAGTATTTATTTTTCAAGTTTTTGGAAGAGTTTGAGTAGGACTGGAATTAATGCTTCTTTAAATGCTTGGTAGAATTAACCACTAAAGCCATCTGGTTGTGGACTTTTCTTTCTTGGGAGGTTGTGCATTATTGATTCAATTCTCTTACTCATTGTTAGTCGGTTCAGGTTTTCTATTTCTTTTTGATTCAATGCTAATAGGTTGTATATTTTTAGGAATTTATCCAGTTCTAGGTTTATCCACTTTGTTTGTATATAATAGTTCATAGTATTCTCTTATGATTTCTTATATTTGTATGGTATCTCCTTTTTCATTTCTAATTTCATTTATTTGAATACCCTCTCTCTCTCTCTCTCTCTTTTTTTTTCCTGGTAAATCTAGCTTATGATTTGGATTTTTATTTAACCTTTTAAAAAAGTCAACTCAATTTTATCAAATTTTTCTATTTTTTTCCTATTCTCTATTTCATTTGTTTCTGCCCTGATCTTTGTTTTGTTCTATCTGCCAACTATGGGCTTAATTTGGTCTTCTTCTAGTTCCTTGAGTGTAGAGTTATGTTGTTTATTTTAGACTTTCTTTTTTTTTCTTAATGTAAGATTTTATTTCTATAAACCTTGCTGTTAGAACTGATTTACTGTCTCCCATAAATTTGAGAATTTTGTGTTCCCATTTTTATTTGCTTCAGGATTTTTTTGCTTTTGATTATTTATTTGATCCATTAGTCATTTGGTAATGTGTTTTTTTTTTTTTTTCAGAGTCTCTTTATTTATTTTTATTTTATTTTATTTTATTTTAGTTGGGGGCTAACTACTTTACAATATTGTAATAGTTTCTGCCATACATTGACATGAATCAGCCATGGGTTTACATGTGTTCCCCTTCCTGGACCCCCTACCCACCTCCCTCCCCATCCCATCCCTCTGGGTCATCCCATTGCCCCGGCCCTGAGCCCTTGTCTCATGCATCGAACAAGGAATGGTGTTCTGTTTCACATATGATAATATACATGTTTCAATGCTATTCTCCCAGAACGTCCCACCCTCACCTTCTCCCTCAGAGTCCATAAAATTGTTCTATGCATCTGTGTCTCTTATTCTGTCTCGCATGATCCTCTACATAGAAAACCCTAAAGACTCTACTAGAAAATTACTAGAGTTAATCAATGAATATAGTAAAGTTGCAGGATATAAAATTAACACACAGAAATTCCTTGCATTCCTATACTCCAATAATGAGAAAACAGAAAGAGAAATTAAGGAAACAATACCATTCACCATTGCAACAAAAAGAATAAAATACTTAGGAATATATCTACCTAAAGAAACAGAAGACTTATATATAGAAAACTATAAAACACTGATGGTAATGTGTTGTTTAATTTTCATGTGTTTGTAATCTTTTATTTTCCTTTTGTTATGGTTTCTAGTTTCATGGTCACAAAAGAAGATTGGCATGTTTTGAATCTTCTTCAATTTGCTAACACTTGTTTTGTCATCTCATATATGACCTATCCTGAAGAATATTCCATGTCCTCTTGAACATTCCATTCTGCTACTGCTAAATTGAATATTCTCTCTCTCTATATATAAATATATAATAATGTCCTACCTCTCTCTCTCTCTATATATATATATAATATATATATATATATGTTGTTAGGTCCCTTTGGTTTAAAGTTTAGTTCAAGTCCAACATTTATGTATTAATTTTCTGTTTGGGGAGAATCTATTTATTACTAAAAATAAGGTATTGGAATACTCTTCTATTATCATATTTTGGACTTCAATGTGCTCTTAAAACATCCATCCAGAGGTGACACACATTACATCTGTTCTCCTTCCCTAGGCCAAAGAAAGTTACATGGCTATACCTAAGTTTGGAGCATAGGTAGAGAAGTCAAATTCTATCTGGAAAAGAAGTCTTAAAACGTTTGGTAAATATGTCAAAAATCCCTCTGATTATTGAATATTTGGCTAATTCTTTTTTAGGCAAGTGAAATTGCTCAGGATTTTTACTGAAGGAAAAATACTACATCCAGTTTGAATGCAAGTTTAATCTAGAAGCCTGAATTAAAGAAACAAGTGATATATCCTAGGCACAACTAATATACAATAGTAGACCATTAGTACCAGAATTGTAATAGCCTCCATTTGCAATTGATGAGAATGAAAGTTATCTGGTAGTCACTAGCAACTTGGAAATAGCCCTTGACTGACATTTTAAGGGTCCTATTTGTAATCTGACATAGTAGCGGCAGCCCATTGTTCATGCTGACTCACGGTTCTAAACTGTAAGAGACATTCCTTTTTAATAATTCTTCTTGTCCACATCTAAAGAGGGCATGAAAAATATTCCCTCCCTGGGGGATAGGCAGATTTCCACCCCACCCCACCCCCCAGTAAATGAATGAGGCTGTAAAGGTAATATTAAAACTTGCATAGATTTGCTATTTTTAAAATTTCACTACTCTGGTTTCTTTTCCTATAAAATGCTTTTAAATTATTTGAAGGCTTCACATATATCTCATTTTCATCAGTCTTATATGTCAACAGCCACAGCCCATAGCTCTTTCTGGACATACTTTTTAGATATTCTGGACTTTCTTATCTGTCTGTCTCTCATTTCATATATGTCTGACTCTGTCTGTTGATTTATTTGCAGGACTTGGCCTATCAATATTAATGGGGAAATCTCACATTTAGTCTTTTTTACCTAATTCCTCATGTCTTATTGTAGTGAATGTGAAAGTCACTCAGTTGGGTTCAGTTCAGTTCAGTCCCTCAGTCGTGTCCGACTCTTTGTGACCCCATGAATTGCAGCACGCCAGGCCTCTCTGTCCATCACAAACTCACGGAGTTTACCCAAACTCACGTCCATCAAGTCGGTGATGCCATCCAGCCATCTCATTCTCTGTCATCCCCTTCTCCTCCTGCCCTCAATCTTTCCCAGCATCAAGGTCTTTTCAAATGAGTCAGTTCTTCGAATCAGGTGACCAAAGTATTGGAGTTTCAGCTTCAACATCAGTCTTTCCAATGAACACCTAGGACTGATCTCCTTTAGGATGGACTGGTTGGATCTTTTTGCAGTCCAAGGGACTCTCAAGAGTCTTCTCCAACACCACAGGTCAAAAGCATCAATTCTTCAGCGCTCAGCTTTCTTCACTGTCCAACTCTCACATCCATACATGACTACTGGAAAAACCATAGCCTTGACTAGACGGGCCTTTGTTGGCAAAGTAATGTCTCTGCTTTTAAATATGCTATCTAGGTTGGTCATAACCTTTCTTCAAAGGAGTAAGCGTCTTTTAATTTCATGGCAGCAATCACCATTATCAGTGATTTTGGAGCCCCCCAAAATAAAGTCTGACATTGTTTCCACTGTTTCCCCATCTTTTTCCCATGAAGTGATGGGACCAGATGCCATGATCTTAGTTTTCTGAATGTTGAGCTTTAAGCCAACTTTTTCACTCTCCTCTTTCACTTTCATCAGAGGCTCTTTACTTCTTCTTCACTTTCTGCCATGAGGGTGGTGTCATCTGCATATCTGAGGTTATTGATATTTCTCCCAGCAATCTTGATTCCAGCTTGTGTTTCTTCTAGCCCAGCATTTCTCATGATGTACTCTGCATATAAGTTAAATAAGCAGGGTGACAATATACAGCCTTGACCTACTCCTTTTCCTATTTGGAACCAGTCTGTTGTTCCATGTCCAGTTCTAACTGTTGCTTCCTGACCTGCATACAGGTTTCTCAAGAGACAGGTCAGATGATCTGGTATTCCCATCTCTTTCAGAATTTTCCACAGTTTATTGTGATCCACACAGTCAAAGGCTTTGGCATAGTCAATAAAGCAGAAATAGATGTTTTTCTGGAACTCTCTTGCTTTTTTGATGATCCAGCAGATGTTGGCAATTTGATCTCTGGTTCCTCTGCCTTTTCTACAACAAGCATGAACATCTGGAAGTTCACGTTTCACGTATTGCTGAAGCCTGGCTTGTAGAATTTTGAGCATTACTTTACTAGTGTGTGAGATGAGTGCAATTGTGCAATAGTTTGAGCATTCTTTGGCATTGCCTTTCTTTGGGATTGGAATGAAAACTGACTTTTTCCAGTCCTGTGGCCACTGCTGAGTTTTCCAGATTTGCTGCCATATTGACTGCAGCACTTTCACAGCATCATCTTTCAGGATTTGAAATAGCTCCACTGGAATTCCATCACCTCCACTAGCTATGTTCGTAGTGATGCTTTCTAAGGCCCCCTTGACTTCACATTCCAGGATGTCTGGCTCTAGGTGACTGATCACATCATCGTGATTATCTGGGTTGTGAAGATCTTTTTTGTATAGTTCTTCTGTGTATTCTTGCCACCTCTTCTTAATATCTTCTGCTTCTGTTAGGTCCATACCATTTCTGTCTTTTATTGAGCCCATCTTTGCATGAAATGTTCCTTTGGTATCTCTAATTTTCTTGAAGAAATCTCTAGTCTTTCCCATTCTGTTGTTTTCCTCTATTTCTTTGCATTGATCGCTGAGGAAGGCTTTCTTATCTCTCCTTACTATTCTTTGGAACTCTGTGTTCAGATGGGAATATCTTTCCTTTTCTCCTTTGCTTTTTGCTTCTCTTCTCTTCCCAGCTATCTGTAAGGCCTCCTCAGACAGCCATTTTGCTTTTTTTCCTTTCTTTTCCATGGGGATGGTCTTGATACCTGTCTTCTGTACAATGTAGCGAACCTCTTTCCATAGTTCATCAGGCACTCTATCAGATCTAGTCCCTTACATCTATTTCTCACTTCCACTGTATAATCAAAAGGGATTTGATTTAGGTCATACCTGAATGGTCTAGTGGTTTTCCCTACTTTCTTCAATTTAAGTCTGAATTTGGCAATAAAGGGTTTATGATCTGAGCCACAGTCCACTCCCAGTCTTGTTTTTGCTGACTGTATAGAGCTTCTCCATCTTCGGTTGCAAAGAATATAATCAATCTAATTTCGGTGTTGACCATCTGGTGATGTCCACATGTAGAGTCTTCTCTTGTGTTGTTGGAATAGGGTGTTTGCTATGACCAGTGCGTTCTCTTGGCAAAACTCTATTAGCCTTTGCCCTGCTTCATTCTGTACTCCAAGGCCAAATTTGCCTGTTACGCGTGGTGTTTCCTGACTTCCTACGTTTGCATTCCAGTCCCCTATAATGAAAAGGACATCTTTTTTGTGTGCTAGTTCTAAAAGGTCTTGTAGGTCTTCATAGAACCGCTCAAGTTCATACTCTTCGGCATTACTGGTCGGGGCATAGACTTGTATTACTTTGATATTGAATGGTTTGCCTTGGAAACGAAGAGAGATCATTCTGTCGTTTTTGAGACTGCATCCAAATACTGCATTTCGGACTCTTTTGTTGACTATGATGGCTACTCCATTTCTTCTAAGGGATTCCTGTCCACAGTAGTAGATATAATGGTCACCTGAGTTAAATTCACCCATTCCAGTCCATCTCTAGTTCGCTGATTCCTAGAATGTCTACGTTCACTCTTGCCATCTCCTGTTTGACCACTTCCAATTTGCCTTGATTCATGGACCTAACATTCCAGGTTCCTATGCAATATTGCTCTTTACAGCATCACTCTTTGCTTCTATCACCAGTCACATCCACAGCTGGGTATTGTTTTCGCTTTGGCTCCATCCCATCATTCTTTCTGGAGTTATTTCTCCACTGATCTTCAGTAGCATATTGGGCACCTACCGACCTAGGGATTTAATCTTTCAGTGTCCTATCTTTCTGACTTTTCAGTCACTCAGTTATGTCCAAGTCTTTGAGATCCCATGGACTCTAGCCCCCCAGGTTCCTCTGTCCATTAAATTCTCCAGGCCAGAATCCTGAAGTGGGTAGCCATTCCCATCTCAAGCGGATCTTCCCAATCCAGGGATCAAACTCAGGGCTCCCACATTACAGGTAGATTCTTGACTCTCTGAGTCACCAGCGAAGCCCTTTTTTCTACTCATGAAGCTTAGCATATAGATCATTAATGATATATGTAAGTGTTGAAAATGAAAGTGTTAGTCACTCAGTCGTGTCCAACTCTTTGGCATCAACTGGCCATTAACCCAGTTGATCTCAAAGTATAGTTTCAAGGTTGACACAATCAACATTACATGGGAACTTGTTAGAAATGCAAATGATCAGACACTACCCTGGTCTACTGAATTAGAAACTCTGATGAAGTCCAACAATTGGTGTTTTAACGAGTCTTCCAGGTATTTCTGGGCAAGCTGAAGTTTGAGGATAATAGTTTAATGCACTAACAGACTTTTTTATTAATGCACATAATGATCAAATTTTTAGTCTATTTTTATCCTTGACTCAAGAGGTTTCAGTTGAACTTCATTACTCAAATTTCTCAAGTTTTTCTTCTTTAAAAACAAAACAAAACATTGTCCTTTTACTACGTTCCAAATTTCTGAATTTATGGGTGCTATTCTCTATTGTTTCTACTTGCAAATGAGTCCACTCTTTTCTGAGCTTATCCTTTCTTGGAGTGTCTTACTAAATATAGCCAAGAACGATCATGTTCAGTAACATTCAATAATACTACTTAGAAAACCAATGAAATAGCCTGAACAAAGGACTAAATCAAGTTCACATGAAGATTTCTGATACATACAGACCTCTATCTCTAAGATAATCACCAAAATTCTGGAAGTAAATTTGGGAAGGGTACAAACTTTTAGAGCCTCTGATTACCTCCAGTGTTTAGTTCATGCTATTTAAATAATGAGCCTCTTCTAAACCTTTAATAAATAGAAATCTATTTGTTGGTTATAGTGAAGATTACACAAGAAAATATATGTAAAGAAATTTGATATACACTTGGAACATAATAGGTGCTCAATAAAAGCTTGCTTGTGTATATTCATTCATATTCAACAAGTATTCACTGAGATCAGCTACATGCTAGATATTGTTTTAGATGGTTGGGATTATCAGAGGATAAAACAAAAAATAATAAAAAAGAAACAATATAATCAATGAGTAAATAAAATAGTATATTGTGCTTCTTCGGTGGCCAGTGATAAAGAATCTGCCTGCAGTGCAGGAGATACAGGAGACACGGGTTCCATTCCTAGGTCAGATAGACCCCTGGAGGAGGGCTTGGCAACCCACTCCAGTATTCTTACCTGAAGAACCCCATGGACAGAGGAACCTGGCAATCTACAATCCATAGGGTTGCAAAAAGTCAGATATGACTGAAATGACTGAGCACGCAAAATGTGTGTGTACTAAGTTGCTTCAATTGTATTTGACTCTTTGTGACTCTATGGACTGTAGTTTGCCAGACTCTTCTGTCCATGGAATTCTTCTGGCAAGAATACTGGAGTGGATTGCCATTTTCTCCTCCAGGGATCTTCCCAACCCAGGGATTGAAAGAGTCTCTTATGTCTTCTGCATTGGCAGGCAGATTATTTACCACTGAGCCACCAGGCAAGCCCTTAAGAAAAGGTATATTATATGTTTTATAGGAAAATGTAACAGATATCTGGAAATTGTTGGGTGGTCAGTTTGCAATATTAAGTAGAAGTGGCCAGGAAAATCTTCCTTAAAAGTTTCCTTAAATCTTCCTTAAAAATTTCAAGTAGAGAGATGAAAGAAATGAAGGTGAAATCAGGAAGCTATCTGGAGAAAGAACATTCTAGGAAAAGGAAGCCTGGAATAAAGGCACTAAGATGGAATGTGTTTAGTAGAGTAGTTGAACAGCAAGAAGCCAGTGTTCAGAGCGAGTGGAGAGTAGAGTAGTGAAGATTCAGTTGGAGAAGTAAATAGGTTTAGGGGATAGGGCTAGAAGGTGGAAGACCAAATCATGCTGGGTCTATTATTAGCTTGTTATAAGAAGTGGGAAACATTAAAATGACATGATAAGATTTATGCTTTAAAATATTATGATTTAGAAGTTGTTGGTGGTGGTCTAGTCATTAAGTCGTGTCTGACTCTTGAGACCCCATGGCGGTTTCCTCTGTTGATGGGATTCTCCAAGCAAGAAGACTGGAGTGGGTTGCCATTTCCTTCTCCAGGGGCTCTTCTCAACCCAGGAATCAAACTCAGGTCTCCTGCATTGCAGGTGAATTCTTTACTGAGCCACTCAGTTCAGTTCAGTCGCTCAGTCGTGTCCGACTCTTTGCGACCCCATGAATTGCAGCACGCCAGGCCTCCCTGTCCATCACCAACTCCCCGAGTTTACCCAAACCCATGTCCATTGAGTCGGTGATGCCATCCAACAATCTCATCCTCTTTCGTCCTTTTCTCCTCCCGCTCCCAATCTTTCCCAGCATTAGGGTCTTTTCAAATGAGTCAACCCTTCGCATGAGGTGGCCAAAGTATTGGAGTTTCAGCTTCAACATCAGTCCTTCCAATGAACACCCAGGACCGATCTCCTTTAGGATGGACTGGTTGGATCTCCTTGCAGTCCAAGGGACTCTCAAGAGTCTTCTCCAACATCACAGTTCAAAAGCATCAATTCTTCGGCGCTTAGCTTTCTTCACCATCAAACTGTCACGTTCATACATGAACACTGGAAAAACCATAGCCTTGACTAGATGGACCTTTGTTGGCAAAGTCATAACCTTCCTTCCAAGGAGTAAGCATCTTTTAATTTCATGGCTGCAATCACCATCTAGGGAAACCCTAAAATTAGAAGTTATTAGAATTGAATCTTGTTTGATAAGACTATCCTAGTTACAGCCAGGCATGCACTTAAACATATTCACTACTCACTGTGGTCTTCAAAATATGAACTTCCTATTTTACCACATTGGCTTCTTCTTCTTCTTCTTTTTTTTTTTGCCTCTGCCTCCTAAACAGCTATAACCAGCATACTCTGAAAGCCACCATCCAGTCCCCTAAATTCAGTAGCATCGTTTATGTACTGTCAGTGGTTACTTTGACAAAAAGAGCATTCAGTAGATACAACAGAGACTGTATAGAGTACAAATCTGGAGGAATTTCCTTTCCAGTTCTTCATAGAAAAAGTGTATTAACTCCTTAACTAAATAAACCAATGCACTGATTTCATTTCTTGCCCTCAAGGCAAGATCAAGAGCAGAATAAATGGTTACAGAATCCAAGAGTGACCTGCGTTAGTGACTGCATGCCTGAATTGAGATGCAACTGGCTTCCTTAAGCAGATGAATGTCATGAAACAATTCTACAGAAGGCTATGCCTGGGGAAGTGGCGATATTTCAAACAGATGACAGGATACTGGAATGGTTTAGGATATTTTTTTAGATGGAGTGTACAAACTCTGAGAGTGGTGGTTTAAGGGATTAGCTTAAGAAGAAAGAGGAAGTTGGGGAATGGCCTGAAGCCTGCCATTCAGGAGATATCTGGGAGTCTTTTGAAAATGTATTCGGACATTTAAAATAGAGGAAGGTCCAATCAGGAGAGGGTAAAAAAGAAGCCAAATTAGATAATTAAAGATCGATGGACTTCAAGTTGAAATTGTGGTGCTGAAACTTACTAGCTGTGATACCCTGGGCAAGTTATTTAACCTCCCTGTATGTCAATCTGCCCATCTGTAAAGTGAAAACAAGTGAAAAGCCTTCCTAAGACTATGATGAGAACTAAATGATATATAAAAGATCAATGAATTTGTTCCTTTTCTCATGCTGCCTCCATTTGTCTCCACCCTCCTCTCTTACATTGTTCTAGCATCTCTTTGCAGTCTGTACCTTTCCCCATCATGAGGAGGGGGTGTTGACACCAAAGAGGAGCAGGAGGCTTTATGAAATGGAGATACAGAGGAAAGAACAAGAAAAAGAGGTGCTCATTGATCCAGGGTCATCATGGAAGGGAGGAGTGGCTGCAGAGCCCAACTTTGAGACCTCTTACTTCCCGGCATCTCAGCTATTTCTCCTAATTGACTTTCTGCAGACTCTGCACTGTCTTATTGCTGTGCGTGCATGCATGTGTGCTAAGTCACTTCAGTCATGTCTGACTCTTTGCGACCCCATGGGCTCTAGCTCTCCAGGCTCCTCTGTCCATGGGATTCTCCAGGCAAGAATACTGGAGTGGGTCGCCATGCCCTTTTCCAGAGGATCTTTCTGACCCAGGAATCAAACCCGAGTCTCTTAAGTCTCCTGCATTGGCAGGTGGGTTCTTTACAACTAGTGCAACCTGGGAAGCCCGTTTAATTGCTAATCCCTATCAATTTGTTCCCTATTAGTAGCCCCAGATTTTATTCTCTGATATTGTTTGCAAGTTCCTTTTAAGCAATTGACTAGCTCGGTTGTAGATTACTTCTCCCAACTAGGTACATCAATACTCATTATTCTTCAAGTTGAATTTTGTTATTGTAAGGTCTGCTGAGGACAAAATGTACATTATGTCCTCTCTGAGGTAAATGGTTTTGTTTCTCTTGCGAGACACTATTTGGGCTCAAGACAGCATTTCAAATAAGCAATCTTTCTATTTCTTCTGAATTTGGACAGCATCCAAATTTACAACTTTGTCACTAAACTACAAAGAAACCGAAAGAATTTACCTGGATCCTCGCTTTATTCTCTAGCAGTTGCTGGTGCATCTGTTGAGTGTGGTGGGTCTGGCATGGCTGCAAAGATTTCCACTCAGGCTTTGATGAGAATGAGGACCTGAGGTTATTTTTAGAATCTAAAATTAATTTAGTAATCAAATGATTACTGCTCTTGAAAACAATATTTCGAATCATACTATGATACAAAAAGGAAAACATGTCATCATTGTATATTTACACAAAGTTAGAAATATGTATACAGAAGCAGCTTAATTTTTCAGTATGTTTATGGAAAAATTCAGAATCAGTCTCCTTTTTCAGTTATTTACTATGGGCTAACTTCAAAAACATTTTCTTTTCCAAAAAAGTCCACTAGGGCCTTTTTTTTTTTTAAGGTTCTTGACAAAAAAGGATTTTGTTGGAAAACATGGGGATTCTGACTTTTTTCCTTAGCATCTTCTTTTACTTTATTCATTACCAGATTATATGGATGGCTCATTCACCCACTCAGTCAATCATTTTTTAATTTCTTACTGTGTGTAGGACAAAGTAAACACAGACCTCACTTTTAAGGTGCTTGAGGTCTGGCAGAGCACAAAGCCATTATACATAAAATTCGTCCTAAATATAGTCAGAATATGTAAATGTGCTCAATCACTTCAGTCGTGTCTGATACTTTACTACTCCATGGACTGTAGCCCCCAGGCTCCTCTGTCCATGGGATTCTCCAGGCAAGAATACTGGAGTGGGTTGCCATTCCCTCTCCCAGGGGATCTTCCCAACTCAGGGGTCGAATCTGTGTCTCCTGTATTGCAGGTTGATTCTTTATCTTTGAGCCACCAGGGAAGCCCAGTATAGTAAATATGAAAATATGTAACAGGGAGCCTACCTACCTTTTACTGATTGAAAGAGTGTGAAGGATAAGCAATTAGTGATGAATGGAAAGCACCTTTCTAAGCATGGGGAAGAATAAAATGTTCACAGGGTCCAATAGAAGTCTGATGTCTATCAAGGGCTGGTGAGAATGGCAAGAGAAAATCCAGAGAAGTATGGACAGATATGCAAAGCAATTTGGGTGATTTTTTGTTTTATAATTACCTTTCACTCCTGTAGTGTTTTGTTACTCTCAAAGTACTTTCTCACAAAATACCACTTGGTTCATCTGTGCTATGCTAAATCCCTTCAGTTGTTTCTGACTCTTAGTGATCTCATGGACTGTAGCCCACCAGGCTCCTCTGTCCAAGGGATTCTCCAGGGAAGAATACTGGAGTGGGTTTCCTTTTCCTGCTCCAGGGGACCTTCCTGATGTAGGGATAGAACCCAAGTCTCTTAAGTCTCCTGCATTGGCAAAGGGGTCCTTTACTACTAGCGCCACCTAGGAAGCCCGATCTTCTGAATACTTGTGGGAAGCTCAGAGGAGAGATTAGAGGGCTATCCATATTTGCAACCTAAATCTAGTTACTTGAAAGGACTTCTTTGCTGTCAGTTTATTTTCAGTATTGAAAACATGCTGTTCAAAAATATGCAGAACTTAGTTTAGGTCCTAAATCACTCCTCCTTCTCTTAATAATAGCTAACATTTATGTCCAAGTACTTTACATGTATTAATGCATTGAATCATCTTATCCTTACAAAGAAGATACTATTATTATCCAGCATTTTGAAAAACAAATAAAAAAGGCATGTGTCTGGCTGCAGAGCCTTCATACTGAACAATAATGTGACAAAATTTTACCTAAGTTTTTGCTTTTTGCTCCTGTTTAAGCTCCAATTCTTTGTTTTTTGTTAGAAATCTTACCTGTATGTCTTTATAGAAACAAACAGGCCTCCCTGTAAAGTCTCAGATTTTCTTTTAGATAGTTTTCAATTAACCCAAAGAAAAGAGAAATTGACATTTGTGTACATATGTGTATCAGTTCAGTTCAGTCACTTAGTCTTGTGTGACTCTTTGTGACACCATGGACTGCAGCACACCAGTCCTCCCTGTCCATCACCAGCTCCTGGAGTTTACTCAAACTCATGTTTATTGAGTTGATGATGCCATCCAACCATCTCATCCTCTGTCGTCCCCTTCTCCTCCTACCTTAAGTCTCTCCAAGCATCAGGGTCTTTTCAAATGAACCAGTTCTTCGCATCAGGTGGCCAAAGTTTCAGCTTCAGTGTCAGTCCTTCCAATGAATATTCTGGACTTATTTCCTTTAGGATGGACTGGTTGGGTCACCTTGCTGTCCACTGTATGTAAATGCAATTCAGCAAAAGCTATATCAAAAATGTCATTATTATATTGGACTTCTACAAAGGATGCAAGAAATAGTTGAATATTAGAAAATCTGTTATTTCAATTATTCTACTTTAACATCTCTAACCTTAATACACAGATAAAATACCAATCAATTCAACATTTGTTAATGATTAAATACTCTCACACTATTAATAGGATAAGAAGGAAAAATCTTTACCTTGTTAGGAATGTATTATATCTTGTAGCAAGAATCATATTCAATGATGAGATGTAAGAAACATTCTCTTTGAAATTAGAAAGTAGCCTGTGTTACAACTCTTCATGGTAGTGGAGGACATAGGCATTGCAGTCAGGCAGAAAAAATTAAAATACAGAACTGAAAGGAAGAGACATAGTGGAATCTATAGACAAACTTTAGAAATAAAGAGTTCAGCATTGTTCCTGACATAAGCTCATTATATAAAAATCAGTGACAGTCCTACACATCAGAAATAACCAATTTATAGCAGGGAAAAATCTCTTCATATATAACAATAAAGGATCCATAATATCAAGGAATTCATCTAACAAGGGCACACTATTTTGGAGAAAGTTACATTGTAGCATTGAGTGTTAAAACAGAGCAAAGTGAAAAGATTAATAATGTCCATGATTGAGAATACTTAATATGTCAGAAGATGGCAATTCTCCCAAAATTGATCTATAAATTTAATGTAATACAATTAAAACATCAACTGGTTTTGTTTTTGTAGAATTAGAGAAACTGATGCCCAAGTCAATATGCACGAGGAAAAGGTCAAGAACAAGACTTATTCAAGAAAAACGAGGAGAGGAGATGTATCCTATCATATATTATGCTTATTAGACATTCAGAATTCAAACCATGTGGTATCTTGTTCATATGTATTCACTGATACACAAATTTATCAAAAAGACAGAAGAGGGAAAAGTATATATGTATACCAAGATGGGGAAAGAACAACGGGGACAGTCCATCCTGGTAGTTAGGAGTGTTTATAACTGATATTGCTTAGAATTTCTGGTACATGATACAGATGAAAAGGATAATAAATTATAGTCAGTTTTATTATTATTTGAAACATGTTCTATAGACAGTATTATCCTCACTGCTTTCTTCTAGGGAAGGCTGCAGCCAAGTGTCTCCCTCTTGATACAAATTGAAAACATAGTACATATATATATGTGTGTGTGTGTGTGTGTGTGTGTGTGTGTGTGTGTGTGTATGTATGTATGGAAGCTTGGTATAAAATCAACTTGGTAGATTTTTACCCTGAAAGGCCATTTGCAGAAAGAACTAGAAAGAGGTTAAGTGTCAAGTTCTGAGAGAGATGAGGGGTCAATAGCAAAGAAGTCAATGTCAGTTCTTAGAGAATGAGTAAGGTGTCAGAAATGGGAGACAAAGCAATCACAACTTTGAAGGGTAGGGCATGGAATGGAGTTCAGAGTCAGAACATTGTCAGAAACGAAGGTACACTCCCTCAGAGCAAGACTCTCCTTGCTAACAGGACTCTTCCTGAGAACAGGGCTCAGCTGCCCTGTGAGCTTGGTGGCTTGGCAGGCTTGGTTTAAAGATATTGGGCTGGGGCAAGCAGAGACACCTAACAGAATGTTTTTATCCTGAGTCAAGTGGTTTCTGTCAGGGTTTCTCAGAAATACTTTGTTCAGCAACCCAGTTGCCATTCTTAGGGGAATAATTAAGATGGATGCTGAAAAATTCTCAAATGATCAGACCTCTAATAAAAAGTGGCAATGACATGATTTTCTGTCTAGATGAGATACAGGTCACTTGTCCCCATCAGATAGAACTGGCAATAGTGAGTGAGGGTAATCATGTTAGTTTGTCAGCTGGATCTCAAGGACTCTGAAACTCCGCCAGTCTAGTTGTGGTTGCCTGTGCTTTCCTGACATGTTTAGTCTTCTTATTCCCAGCTAAGAGTGAGGTCATTTAGTGAATAGAATCTGAATGAAGACTGGAGGCAGAAAGGAAGTTGTCCATCTTCTCTCTCTTTTTCTCAAGATGTCTGAGGATTATGTTGATCCCAAGAAGTGTGCCCAAGGGAACATGAATTATTGGTGAATTACCAATCAAGGTGACAAAAGAGAAAATGTCAGGTAAATGTTATCTGTGTATTGTTTACTTAGACTCTTCCCTGAGGGAAGAGGGCTAAGTCATTGAAATGCAGTGAGTGGTTTTGCAGGTCTGTAATTCCTCTGTGCTGACAACTGTCATTGTAACCTTGTATTTGACATTTAAAAAACACAGTGCTGGAGAAACAGAGTGAAGGTTCTAGAATGACTATTGCTGCTTTGCCCTATTGCCTGCCTTTTCTCGAATATATCATTAGTGCAAATTGTCTTTTTATTTTTCTTCTGTGATCCAAGATTTTCCCCAATTTGTGAATTCCCCCTGTGATTTCTCACTAATATTTTCTACTGTTACTTTATATGGCATGAAGCCTCAAGCATGTGTGTGGGAGAGGCAATTCCCTGAAGGCAGTGCTCTTTTTCTTATGGGCTAGGGAAAATAAGTGGCTTAAATATCTCTAAGAAAAAACGTTGTAACCTATTTGTGGGTTCATATATGCTAGTTCTAGTTCATTAATGATTTAATTTATGTAAATATTTATTTTACGTTTATTGAATAACTACCACAAGTGAGAATTTCACCATAGTACATATAAATAAACATTTGCTTTATGGCAAAAAATACATATACACGAAAAAATGGAACTATTTTTTTCTTATGATCTATGTGGAGGAAAAGTGCTTAATAACTCTAATTTCCAAGCCTTTTCACAGGGTGAAAGTTGTTTTCTTAAAGAACAGCTGTCCAGGGAACTTCCCTATCGGTCCAGTGGCTAAGACTTCACCTTCTAATGCAGGGAGTTCAGATTCCATTTCTGGTTGGAAAGCTAAGATCCTATATGCCTGAAGGCCAAAAAACTAAAAACATAAAACAGAAGCAATATCATAACAAACTCAATAAAGACTTTTAAAAATGGTCCATATAAAAAAAATATTTTTAACTATAAAAGAATTATTTAAAAAAAAAAAAAAAGAACAAATACCTAGACTGAATGCAGCTTAGAAGAGGTATGACTATCATCTCCAGGTCTATGGTTTTTACCTTGGAAGTTATCTTTATGAGTCCTTTTTTTTTTTTTTTTAATTCTGCACAGGTAATTTCAGTTTCCAGGATGATGAAGTAAATGCCCTTCTTTTCTATCCCTCTAACTAAGTTCAACTAAAATTCTGGATATTGTATCCAAACCAAGAATCAATAAACTCTGAAAGGTGGTGAAAAGAAGGCAGATCTGCTAGAGACACACGAATGCAAGGAAAACCCGGCGGTGATTCTCTTGGCTTTCTTTTGGTCTCCTGATCCCCAGGCTTGGAACTGAAGAAGCCAGCGCCTCAGAAACACCTAGCAGCACAGACACAATAATCCCCAACAAAAGCCTGCTCTTCTAGCCAAAGAAGCATTAGCAAGACAGAAAGCTTGTGTATGTTACCTTCTATTGTAGCCAAACACCCAAGAATAAACTCTGTCCTCACCCCATCTATGCCAGCAAAGAGGGAGTAGAAAACCTAAACTTCCATCCTTGCAAGACTGTAATGCTATGCTAAAAAATGGCTTGTGTCTTTCCTTCTGAGTCCAGATATAAACTCAAACTCAACATAACATTCTCAGGCGATAACGAGCTCCAATCCTAAGAGTGTCAGTGGAGAGTGTATGGAGAGTCCAGATATTTACCCCCACTTGGTGGGAAGAAGCGAGATGTTTCTCCCCCTGCTGGGGTGGTATCAGAAGAGACTAAGAGGAGAGTCAGGATTTTCCCAGAAGTAATGGAGGTTATAGGGGCAGGGCAGGGAGTTGGGGGGTGGGGGTTCCCTACCACCCTGAGCCAAGGAGATAGCAGTAGAAGCACAGTAGGGTCCTGGAACTCCCAATGCAACCCAGCACATTGTGCCCATGACAGTTTCCTGGTTTTGCTGTTACACTATGAAAGGGAAAGTGAAGGTCTTCCCTGGTGGCTCAGATGGTAATGCAGTAGACCTGGGTTTGATCCCTGGGTCAGGAAGATCCCCTGGAGAAGGGAATGGCAACCCCCTCCAGTATTCTTACCTGGAGAATTCCAAGGACAGCAGAGCCTGGAGGACTACAGTCCATGGGGTCACAAAGAGCCGGACACAACTGAGCAATTGACACTTTCACTTTGTACCAATGCCAGTTTCCTGTTTTGCTATTACACTCTAGTTATACAAAATGTACTCACTGAGGAAAAGTGGGTAAACAGTACATGAGACCTCTCTGTACTATTTTCTAATGTCTCTCACATTTGCCATTTTCTTTTTTCAAAGGAAAAATTTAAAAAAGAGAGAAATATATGTATCACAAATTTAAACATTTGCTTACAACTTGATTTCCAGTAAATCATTTCCACTACCTGAAGTCAAAGCTGATTATAAATAAAGTTTCAAGACAAAAATGTGTGTGTTTTTAGACAAAAATATGTGTGCTTTTATATCTCTTTTCCTTACTACTCCGAACTGCTATTAAAAGATGTCTAAAATACACACACATATACACACAGCAACTAGTTAGTGAATGTTTCCTAGAAAAGGTTGTGCAAGATGATTGACTATTGTTGCAAAGCCAGGCTAATCGTTTACTTGACTCAGATTTCCTTTCCTTCTGGATAATGTATAGCTAGACCACATTTCTCAGGCTCTCTTGTAGTTATGTGTGATTATGTGACTGCTGCTGCTGCTGCTAAGTCGCTTCAGTCGTGTCCGACTCTGTGCGACCCCATAGATGGCAGCCCACCAGGCTCATCTGTCCCTGGGATTCTCCAGACAAGAATACTGGAGTGGGTTGCCATTTCCTTCTCCAATGCACGAAAGTGAAAAGTGAAAGTGAAGTCGCTCAGTCATGTCCCACTCTTCACAACCCCATGGACCGCAGCCTACCAGGCTCCTCCTTCCACGGGATTTTCCAGGCAAGAGTACTGGAGTGGGGTGCCATTGCCTTCTCCGATTATGTGACTGAGGCCTTGGCAAATAGAATATTATTGGAAGTGATACATGTTTCTTACAGACCTGGCCCCTACTTACGTCCCAGGTGATTCCTCACCTTCCTTCTGCACGTGTAGCTGTATGGAGGGCGCTCCAGGTGTCCTAGAGGGGACCTGAGCCTCAGAGAGAAGGGGCCTGCGTACCAGAAGGACTCTAAGGAGCAGAGCATCATTTTCTCCTGCAACCGACTGGACTTTCAGTGAATGACTAGTGAGTTATAGCTCTTAAAGTCATTTAGACCTTGGGACCTTAGGGTTTATCTGTTCCTGAACTTTTAGTGATGTCAGGAAGGGGTGATAAGTGTTGAGGATCTTCTCTAGAGACCAAAGAGTTTGAGATTCCAAATTATATTTCAAACCTGATACCTGATACCTCCTTTACAAGGGAGTGAAGGCTGGGGACTAGGTTCTAGCTTAATCTATGTTACTTCATCTTGAAAATGAGATAATTGGACAAGGTAATCTCCATGCTTAACCCCAATAGTCAGGAATATATTAGCTTGTATGAGATACAGCAAATGCTTTGTAACCTTGGCTTCCTTCTCCTTTACTCATGAAAGATGTCAGTAAAAAATTACCTGGGTGTTTCCCTCTGAATGTAGATGTAGCCTCACACTACTCAATACAGTGCCATAGGCAGCTGCTATCAACCTATTTGCATTGACACAAGCAATGAAACCTGTTGGTTAGTGTTAATCTATGTTTGTTATTTAGTCGCTAAGAAGTGTCTGACTCTTTTGTGACCCCTCGTAGCTCGCCAGGCTCCTCTGTCCATATGATTTCCCAGCCAAGAATACTAGAGTGGGTTGTTATATCCTTCTCCAGGGGATCGTCCCAACCCAGAGATCAAACCCACATCTCCTGCATTGGCAGGTGGATTCTTTACCACTGAGCACCAGGGAAGTCCAGTCTTCCTCTAGATAGTGACCTAAAATCAGTTGTTGGTTTTAGCCCCTACCCCTATCCTATCGGAGGAAGCTAATCATGTAGATGGTAAGTTTTGTCTCTTCTCACACCTCTAGGGCACATGCCTCTCACCCTACTATCTTTGTCTCTCTCTCACACCTACCTATCCTCATTTTAAATGATGGTATTTCTGAGAATAGTTATGTTTCTCAGGGAAATGTCTAGATTTTAACACATGTCTTGAGAATTCATATCTTAGAGGTACTGAAGAAGAAGCAATCTTTAGTAAACTTTAGAAATAGGTAAATTTTTATTTTTGTTAATACAAAGAGATACCCTATATTTCATGTTTGGAATGGGGACCTTAGAGGTCAGAGAAATATATTTGTAAATTTATTTTAAAAATGTGTTGAGAAAGGCCCATAATTCTGGATTAGTCTAACTCCTTTTAGGGGTATTAAACCTGCCCCCAGCTCTTTGCTTTGTATGGAAACAGCACTAGTGCTTACAAAATCTATTTATTCCTCTTCTTCCTTATCAACAGAAATAAAAATCTATTTGAGATGGTAATGAATGAGTCAAATGGAAAATCCCAGTGGCTGAAACATGGAAGGAACCCCAGTGTCCACTGACAAAAGAATGAATAAGCAAAATGTGATATACACATACAATGTCTGACTGATGGTTTGCAGGAGCTGGAGGGAAGGAGGTATGAAGAGTTATTCTATAAGAAATATAGAACTTCAGTTTTCCAAAATGAAATGAGTTATGGAGATCAATGGCAGTTCTGGATATACACATGGTAAATGTTAAATATTTAATGTCAATGAACTGTACACTTAAAAACAGTGGCAGTGACAAATTTTATGGTATGTGTATTTTACTACTATACAAAATTTGAAAATAACATCCTAATGACACATCTCAGTGCAACCTGTGAGAATGCCTTCCTGGCATGCAGCTTACAGGATCATTAGGAAATACGGTCACCACACACGAAAGGTAAATAGGATGACATTGTGGCTTTCTGAGAAAGATAGCTCTTTCTGATGTGCATACTGTCCCCCTTTCTTTCTCTTCTTCTTTGAATGCAGTCATGGTGGCTTCATCACAGCAGCAATTTAGAAATCATGATGGAAAGGACTACAGAATCACAGACATGTTCACCTTAACACTGAGGCACTGAGCCAATACCAGCTTCCACTTCTCTCTAGACTTTGTTTTATGAGAAAAACAAACTCATACTTTTAAGTCAAACTAGTTTTCTGGGCTCCAAAATCACTGCAGATGGTTGAATGCAACAATGAAATTAAAAGATTTTTATTCCAACTTTCCTTGGAAGGAAAGTTATGACCAACCTAGACAGCAGATTAAAAAGCAGAGACATTACTTTGCCAACAAAGGCCCGTCTAGTCAAGGCTATGGTTTTCCAAGTGGTCATGTATGGATGTGAGAGTTGGATGGTGAAGAAAGTTGAGCACCGCAGAATTGATGCTTTTGAAGTGTGGTGTTGGAGAAGACTCTTGAGAGTCCCTTGGACTGCAAGGAGATCCAACCAGTCCATCCTAAAGGAGATCAGTCCTGGGTGTTCATTGGAAGGACTGATGTTGAAGCTGAAACTCCAATACTTTGGCCACCTGATGCGAAGAACTGACTCATTTGAAAAGACCCTGATGCTGGGAAAGATTGAGGGCAGGAGGAGAAGGGGATGACAGAGGATGAGATGGTTGGATGGCATCACCAACTTGATGGATATGAGTTTGGGTGGACTCTGGGAGTTGGTGATGGACAGGGAGGCCTGGCATGCTGCGGTTTATGGGGTCGCAGAGTCGGACACGACTGAGCGACTGAACTGAACTGAGTTAGGTTTTTCTGTAGCTTGCAGACAGATAATAGGCTGTGTTTACCATAAATACTCATAGGAGAATATTTTCTTTTTCAATAGAGAAATAGTAAGAATTAAGAAAAATCTCTAACAAGAAAAGTTTAAGAATACAATTATGAAACACAGAGAATGGTCTAAAATGACCCTGGGTAGGAAATTTATACACAGACTCTAAAGGTTGTGTAAATCATGTCATGTATATGAGTATATAACACTTCTACGTTCCCTAGGAGATTGTTTAAAGCTTTATCAGATTGCAAAGAGTTCTGTTAACTCAGTACATTTTAAAACCATTATAGGAGTTTTAGGTATACACCATTGGAAATAATTCACAATTTATCAACCATTAAGTCCTGTAAGATTAATATCTACTACCTTCTATAATATTAATATCTACTATTAATAATATCGACTACCTTCTGGCATGTGCTACATGGCATCTACCTCTCTATTATCACCTTCATTCCTCACAACAACCCTATTAGGAAACAATACTTTTTCTTTCATTTAGTAGATGAGGACATTGACATCTTAAAGGATGCAGTAACTTGCTCATAATTTTCAAATACTGTTTTGTCTGATTCATAAAATCTAGAATAATACTTGGTAAATAATAGGTAGTAAATAAATATTTTAAATGAATACTAAGTGCAGAAGCAGTCTTCTGCTTGTGCTATCCTGCTTTATTGAGCACCTATTATGCCACAGCCTCATTCTGACCTCTTAGAATGTAAAATATCCTTTAGAGATTTCTCTTGTCCTTAAGAAAATGACTGTTAAGTACATACCACTTCATGTAAACAGGTAATTTCAATGCTATAGGAAACGTTTTTTTTTGTTTTTTGTTTTTTACTAAGATAATCAAGAATGAATTCAGAGTTGATAAACTTTGAGCTATGAGCATAGTAAACAAAGAACATAGCGACTGCAAAGGCACAGGCCTATTAAAAAATATGTAAATAAGAATGTGAGAATGATTAACAAACAAAATATAAGAAGAGTGGTGACGGAAGATGAGTCAAATTTAGATTAAAGGGTATTACATACCATTCTAGGAAGTTTGGATTTTAGGATTTTCTTCTAAGGTTAATGAGGAATTAACATGGATTGCTAGGTAGTGAAGCCAAAGCTCGTATTTGTTTTCAGCAAGATAACTCTGGAATTAGTGTGGAAGAAAAAGCAAGAAGTGCAGGATTGTGGTAGCTGTCTAGGCATAAAAGTTGAAGGTATTTGGTTTGAGTGGATTAGATACGTAAGAGTCCTCATCAGGAATTTAATGGAAAACATAAAAGAAATTAAAATGAGATTACTGGACACAGATTTGTAATAACTTTATTTAAATAAAATTATGGTTGATACTTATTTTTTTTTAATTTTATTATTATTATTATTTTTTTTTTAGTTGGGGGCTAATTACTTTACAATATTGTAATAGTTTTTGCCATACATTGACATGAATCAGCCATGGGTTTACATGAGTTCCCCTTCCTGGACCTCCCACCCACCTCCCTCCCCATCCCATCCCTCTGGGTCATCCCATTGCCCTGGCCCTGAGCCCTTGTCTCATGCATCGAACATGGAATGGTGTTCTGTTTCACATATGATAATATATATGTGTCAATGCTATACTTATTATTTGCAGATTCTGTATCGCAAATTTGCTTACTTACTCGATTTGTTTGTAACCCCCCAAATCGAAACTTGTGGCACTTTGGGTCATTCACAAACACGTACCGAGTGGCAACAAATTGGAGTCACCCAACAAGGACGGTCCCAGCTGAAGTGCAGCAAGGCCATGCTCTGCCTTCCTGCTTCTGTCCTCATGCTGGAACTGTGTCCTGTTCAGTCTATTTAGTACCGCGCTTTGACCATTTCACCAAGAAGGAGAAGCAAGAGTGTCTGCTGCGTCAGAAGACGTGGTGAGGCAGCGGGCAGGAGACCAAAGGTCCCGGCGGCGCACCCCTGCTGTCCTCACCCTCCCCAACGCGCAGGGGAAAGACAGGTGAGGGCCCGGACAGACGGGGGAGAGTGGACACGTTGGCGGGGACGCCCGCCCCTCGTGCGGCTTAGGCCGGCCGGGAGAACAGATGTCACCACAGCCATCAGTGGAGCCACGGGCGAGGAGGAGGCCGGCGAGGACAGTCACCAGGGCTGCTTTCGGCCTCCCCGGCAGCCTCCCCCGCCGTGGGCCAGAGCGGCGACGACCCCCGGAGGGGACGCCTGACACGTGGCCTGGAGCCTCGGGGCGGGGGGGGGGTCTTCCCGGCCACCCTGGTGCCCGCAGCGGGGGCTCACGGGGCAGAAGACCCAGACTGCCTCACTCCGCCGCCCTCGGGATGGCAGAGGCCAGAGGTGGCACCGCGAGTCGATCAGCCAGATGCGCACAGGCCCAGGAGGGCGGCTCTGGAACTAGGGCCAAATCGGGCGCCTGGTGGCAGCCCAAAGGCCCAGAGCCCCACCCGCATCCAGAGGCCCAGAGCCCTCCGGGGCAGACACGGAAGGAGACCATGTTTTGATCACCTGGTGCGAATCCCAGGCCGTCTGACCTGCCTCCTGAGAAACCTGTATACAGGTCAGTAAGCAACAGTCAGAACTGGACATGAAACAACAGACTGGTTCCAAACAGGAAAAGGAGTACGTCAAGGCTGTATATTGTCACCCTGCTTATTTAACTTACATGCAGAGTACATCATGTGAAATGCTGGGCTATATGAAGCACAAACTGGAATCAAGATTGCCAGGAGAAATATCAATAACCTCAGATATGCAGACAACACCACCCTTATGGCAGAAAGTGAAGAAGAACTAAAGAGCCTCTTGATGAAAGTGAAAGTGGAGAGTGAAAAAATTGGCTTAAAGCTCAACATTCAGAAAACTAAGATCATGGCATCTGGTCCCATCACTTCATGACAAATACATGGGGAAACAGTGGCTGACTTTATTTTTTGGGCTCCAAAATCACTGCAGATGGTGACTGCAACAATGAAATTAAAAGATGCTTACTCCTTGGAAGGAAAGTTATGACCAACCTAGATAGCATATTAAAAAGTAGAGACATCACTTTGCCAACAAAGTCCATCTAGTCAAGGCTATGGTTTTTCCAGTGGTCACTTACGGATGTGAGAGTTGGACTATAAAGAAAACTGAGTGCCGAAGAATTGATGCTTTTGAAGTGTGGTGTTGGAGAAGACTCTTGAGTCCCTTGGACTGCAAGGAGATCCAACCAGTCCATCCTAAAAGAAATCAGTCCTGAATATTCGTTGGAAGGACTGATGCTGAAGCTGAAACTTCAATACTTTGGCCTCTTGATGCAAAGAACTGACTCATTTGAAAAGACACTGATGCTGGGAAAGATTGAAGGCAGGAGAAGGGGACGACAGAGGATGAGATGGTTGGAAGGCATTACTGACTCGATGGACATGATTTTGAGTAAACTCCGGGAGCTGTTGATGGACAGGGAGGCCTGGCGTGCTGCAGTCCATGGGGTCGCAAAGAGTCGGACATGACTGAGCGACTGAACTCAACTGACTTTGACCATTTGACGCTTTATCTTGCTGATTTCACTGTTCAAAACGGTATCCAAGGATAATGAAGTGTTGTCTAGGGTTTGTACATTCAAGAAGGCTGTGCTATGCCTTAGGGAGAAAATGTATCTTAGGTAAACTCTGCTCAAACATGAGTTTTCATGCTTTTGGCTACGAATTTAATGCTAAAAAGTTAATACTATGTATTAAACACAGTATCTTTGAATAGAAATACATATAAAGCAAGTATATGAATTGATAGGTTAAAAGAATGTTTTAACCAGAGAGAGGCTCTCAGGCTTTCCAGGTGGCGCTATTGGTAAAGAATCTACCTGCCAAGGCAGGAGATGCAAGAGACCCGACTTTGATCCCTGGGATCCCCTAGAGGAGGGCACGGCAAGCCACTTTAGTATTATTGCCTGGAGAATCCCACAGACAGAAGAGCCTGTTGGGCTACAGTCCATGGGGTCGCAAAGAGTCGGACATGGCTGCAGCAACTGAGAATGAGCGTGAGAAGCTCTCAGGAACCTAACTCTAGTTTTCCTCCTGGGATCGATGGCTTAGCATTTGCTAATTTTTATCTGCAGCAATTGTATAGAATGTAAGTACTAAGGGTACTGAAAATGGACCATATATAGAACAGAATATTTGAGTAGGAAGAGACATGAAATAATAAAATTCAGTGCTTTTATTATACAGAACAAACTCAAGTTCAAAGGCCTAAAATTAAGTGCCCAGGATTGTATACTTATTTTCAGAGAGATTAGAACAGAATTAGAAATCTTTTTTTAAAATTTCATTCATTCTTTTTAATTATGAAATATTTCCAACATGGAGAACATTGAATAATATCATCAGCTTTCTTATATTTAACCCCTAGCTTAACAGGAGCATTAAAGATGCTTTGAAATTCCCTGTGTATCCACCCAGTCATTCTGACCACGTCCTGAATGTGGATTCAACACTTCCAGCCTTGTCTAGAAATCTTTGTGTGTGTGTGTGTGTGTGTGTGTGTGTGTAGCGCTTTTTCCACTGCACAAAAATATAAACATTTAAATAGAGTACTATCATGGACAGAAAATATAAGCCAAAGTCTCACATGATTAGATTAACTCCTTTTAATTGGAAGGAGTGCTTTCAATGGACGTGCATGATGAATTGTACAATACATATGTGTCATATGTACAATTGCTCTGTTGTGTGACTCCAGTCTAAACCTCGATAGATTCAGAACCCAAGAGCCTTTCAAAGATGATTGGAAGCATCTCTCATAAACACAGCTGTGCTGTTGGGAATACTACCTTTCTCACATCAACCATCAACTTTCCAAGAAGTCATAATCTAGTATAGGGATCAAGAAATTATGGCCTACAGGACAAATTTGTTCCACTGCCTACTTTTGTAAATAAAGTTTTACTGGAACTCATGTATGCTCCTTTGCTTAGGCATTATCTATGGCTACTTTCATGCTACAACTGTAGAACTGAGTAGTTGTAACAGAGAGTGTATGGGCCCTTGTATTTACCATCTTGCCCTTTGTATAAAATGTTTGCTGACACCCTGGTCCAGCATATAGCATGAAATTTGGTGCCAGTTTCCATGTAAATAGTCATAATAGTCTTTGAAAACATTTCATCAGTTGTTATGCCCTTAACTTATGGTTTAAGATATTATATTGAGGAGTCTTATCAAAGTGTCTGGATGATAAGAAAGGATTATCTTTTCTATTCTATGTCACCCAAAAATCTGAATCAATTTAACAAAGTGATCCATAACTTATTTTAGCACTTACTGAATTACATGTCAGTCACCTGGGTTTCTCCATTCAAGGACTACCGTGTTAAGATTCTGAATCAACAGTGAATTGCTTGCTCTAGCCCATCCTCATCAGCTGTCAACACTACCTGAACCAATTTTTATTGCACTGTCAAAGCTAACTGACATTCGAAATCAACAGCAGGACAGAATTAACTTCCCAAGTGTCTTTTCTGTTGCATAGGCATATGTAAGAAATGCTTTTATTTAGCTTAGTGACATTTTCTACCCAAGTACTGACAAAACAGTGTGTCTAAACAAATGTTGATTGCACAGATTCATTTTCCCATGATAATGAATGTTAAATGCAGAGAGGTAATTATACAATAATCTGAAAACTGCACACAGTGACTTTTGCTCAGTGGAATTGCTTGGGAAAGAGTGTTTTAATTTTATAACCTGACACTTAAATGAAAATAATACTGTGGTAAACATTTTAGCAGAACTTCTGATATATTTCTATTCTTATTAAAATGGGCACTGTATGTATGGAAACTTCCTGAATTTTTAAAAATATTTTTCTTAATTAGTACATGAGAGATGAATTAAGACATCATTTCAGTTTCTTCTAGTCTCATAGACATCTTTAGTAAAGAATATTTAGTACCCCCAGATGGATATTTTATGAGTATTAAGAATTATTAAATTAAAATTATTAATTAAAACTTTGTCTCGGAATTTGCTAAGTGTGGGGTAGAGAGATTTAGCAGGACTTGGAGAATCAGATAAAGTATGAGTAATTGTGATTTCCTTCCGGATATAGACCAGAGATTATTTTTTCATTGATTCTTTCTAAGGATTATAAGAATAGTAGAGTGGAAATGAAAAAAATCATAATCATGAGTGAGGAATGTAGAAAGATAAGATGTCTTGGGTTTAAATGCTCAATGGAGGAAAGAATGACAAAGACATCAGTCAAGAATGAGGGTGAAACTACACAAAAATTAAATTAAAATGGATTAAAAATTTGGATATAAAACCTAAAATCAGAAAACTCCTAGAAGAAAACGTAAAGAGTAAGTAACCTCCTTGAACCTGCAATCTTGATTCCAGCTTGTGCTCAACATCCAGAAAACTAAGATCTTGGCATCGTGTCCCATCACTTTATGCCAAACAGATGGGGAAACAGTGACAGATTTTATTTTGGGGGGCTCCAAAATCATTGCAGATGATCACTGCAGCCATGAAATTAAAAGACACTTACTCCTTGGAAGAAAAGCTATGACCAACATAGACAGCATATTAAAAAGCAGAGACATTACTCTGCCAACAAAGGTCCATCTAGCCAAAGCTATGGTTTTTCCAGTAGTCATGTATGGCTGTGTAAAGAAAGCTGAGCGCCGAAGAATTGATGATTTTGAATTGTGCTGTTAGAGAAGACTCTCGAGAGTCCCTTGGACTGCAAGGATATCAAACCAGTCCATCCTAAAGGAAATCAGTCCTGAATGTTCATTGGAAGGACTGATACTGAAGCTGAAATTCCAATACTTGGCCACCTGATGCAAAAAACTGACGCACAGAAAAAGACCCTAATGCTGGGAAAGATTGAGGCAGAAGAAGGGGACAACAGAGGATGAGATGGTTGGATGCCATCACTGACTCGATGGACATGAGTTTGAAGAAGCTTTGGGAGTTGGTGAAGGACAAGGAAGCCTGGCATGCTGCAGTCCATGGGGTTGTAAAGAGTCAGACATGACTGAGCAACTGAACAGAACTAAACTGAAGCTCTTTGACATTGGCAAAGTTTTTTTCCAATTCAATACTGAAAATAAAGGCAACAAAGTAAAAACAAACAGATGAGTCCACAGATAACTAAAATGCTTCTACACAGGTAAGGAAACTATCAACAAAATGCAAAGACAACATAGAGAATAGGAGAAAATATTTGCAAATCACATATTTGATAATGTGATCAAATCACATTTTGATACCAAAAATATGCAAGTATACTCATACAACTCAATAGCATAAAACCACAAATAACATAATTTTAAAATGGGCAAAAGATCTGACTAGACATTTTTACAAAGAAGACATACAAATGGCTAGTAGGTACATGAGCAGTTGCTCAACATCACTAATCATTAGGGAAGCCAAGTCAAAATGACAATAAGCTATCATCTCACACCTGTTGTGTCATTAAGAAGATGAAAGCTAATGGCAAGAATGTAGAGAAAAGAGACCATTTGTACACTCTTGGTATGAATAGAAGCTGATAAAACCACTATGAAGAATATTAAGGAGATTTTAAAGGAAATTAAAAATAGAACTGCCATATGATCCAACAGTCCTTCTTCTGGGTAGATATCCCAAGAAAACTAAATTATTAGCTAAAAGAGACATTTGTTCTATCATGATCATTATAGTAAGATTCACAATAGCCACGAGAGGAAGACAACCTGGTGTCAGTTAATGAATAAATGAACTAAGAAATATGAAGTACACACATACACACAGACTTCTCCGGTGGTTCAGTGGTAAAGAATCAGCCTGCCAATGCAGGAGATGAGGGTTTGATCCCTGGGTTGGGAAGATCCCCTGGAGAAGGAAATGGCAACCTACTCCTATATTCTTTTCTGGGAAATCCCATGGACAGAGGAGCCTGACGGGCTACAGTTCACAAGGTTGAAAAGAATCTGACATGACAGAGCATGTACACACGGTACACGATGCTGTATTTATGAAATAAGTTGTGAAGTGCAAAAATGATTATTTTTAAACATATATATTTAAGAAGTGTAAGTAAGGAGACTGAATGTGCTTTGGCTTTGGGAAGAGTGAACTATTTGAGAAGAAACACAAAATGGGAAGATGGAAGTATTTAAACTATGAGTTATACATCTAACTTCTGTAATTTTATATTGAATCAACTGACCTATGCTTCTAGTCTCAAACTGAAGTCACTATAAAATGTGCAAAGGCATGTGTGGTGGTAATCAGAAGCACTGGCTACTTCAAAGTTGTTCTTCGGTTTGTAGTCTAAGCTGACCTTAGCTAAGCCTAAACCTTTTCACCTATTCATAGGTCAACTGTGAAACCAGAGGCAATCTTGACAGTGATTTGTGATTTGGGGCTCATTAGCATCACGTATTTGACCATTCAAATCAATTAGCCTGTAGTATAAAGGCCACAGAGTGCTGATCTTCTGAATAACTAGTACTCAGTCCCTAAAGGCGTGGACTTTAAAATCAAAAAGCCCAGCTTTGCCATTTATTTGGTGTGTGACTTTGGATACTTGAATTAACACTTTCCAAGCAGCAATGTCAAAAGCAACTCCTTATGACTCAATAGACATGAATTTGAACTAACTCTAGGAGATAGTGAAGACAAGGGAACCTGCTGTGCTGCAGTCCATGGGCTCTCAAGGAGTCAGACGTGACTGAGTGACTGAACAACAAGCAGCAGTACTTTAATTATGTTAAGATAAGAATGATAATTCACAAGATCGGTATCTTTACTAAATGAAAAATAGCATTGAACAATGGTATTATATAAAAAAAATTTTAATGTTTAAATGTGATCATGGGCTAAATGAGAGGCTAAGTATTCCATATTCTATAAGCAATATGAGACAGGGAGAAGTGAACAGAACAGCAAAGCTACCAAAGTGCTGTTTGCAGCCAGAACAGAGTAAACACTTATTTCTTAGATTCTAATGTTAATTCAGACTTCCCTGGTGGCTCAGGTGGTAAGGCATCTGCCTACAATGCAGGAGACCTGGGTTCGATCCCTGGGTCGGGAAGATCCCCTGGAGAAGGAAATGGCAATGTTAATTCGACGTTCTCCTGACACTAGCAGAGATGTATTGCTTACATACCACAGCATTTCACCAGACATAACATTAAAATCCATGGGAGGATCCACACGATGACATTGCGTGCACAGATTCCAAGAATTCCTAAGTTTCTGCTCTAACTCTTTGCAAATAGAACCAGGCAGCAGGGTCTGAAATGGTGTTTTTCTCAACAGAGCTTTAAAGCCAATGTTCATCACTCCTCAGATTAGCACTACCTGATACACTAATAGATAAATTTAATACTTCTCCATTTGAGAAAATAAAATCTGTGAAGTTGAGCTAGAAGATAGTAACTCGATCTCATAAGCGTAATGTCTATGAAGTAGCTTCTCAAAAGGAAAGAAAGCAAAATGATTTTATAATCAAGCCACCAGGTTTCTAAGAGATTAGAATTAGATCCCCAAGACAATGTTCATATCTGTATCAGGTAAAAATTTCCACCTTGGGAGTCCTTTGTTTATTTTTAAAACTATTTGATAATGCCCCCTTCCCTCTTTTTTCTTAAGAAGAATCTTCTCCACACCTTCATGGTTTGGTGAAACAAAAATTTCACATAATTTTTCAAATAGAGAAATGGTATAGTATGAGGAAGATATTATCTCAGGCCCTCTTTTAGAGCAGATTCACCTGCATCAGAATTTTCAGAATTGATCTCTATAGAGCTGCAGCAGCTCCTTAAACATGCCCTATGAGAAAGAAGTTACCATCATCAAGTCTAAGTTAGAGATTATGTTGGAGATTCCTACACAATTTCATTAAAAAATTGTGAGAAGCTTCAGATAAAGCAACTTGTTTGCTGTTGTTTAACCCAGAGTTTCTCTATCATATTCATATAACGTAACCTTTTCTCCCCCAGTTTCAATATATTGTCATCTGTGCAGCTGCTTTGTCAAAAGTACTTTGGGAAACACTGTCTCATCAATGACAAGTGGCCACAGGAATTTAGAAAGAATATTTAACTAATGAACTGATCACTTCCTGTGGGATAACACTGTTAATTGATGGTAATTGCATATTTACTTTTTATGTCATTGAAACCCTTTCCTTTGTGCTGTGTGCTATATTTTCTATCTATGACCCTGCAGAAAAGGAATTCTCCAGGCATGAATACTGGGGTGGGTAGGCTTTTCCCTTCTCCAGGGGATCTTCCCAAACCAGGGATTGAACCCAGGTCTCCTGTATTACAGGCAGATTCTTTAT
Source organism: Giraffa tippelskirchi (assembly GCF_054371585.1). Classification (NCBI taxonomy): domain Eukaryota; kingdom Metazoa; phylum Chordata; class Mammalia; order Artiodactyla; family Giraffidae; genus Giraffa; species Giraffa tippelskirchi. Next base: position 43,910,100 of record NC_137284.1, on the reverse strand, counting down.
CATCTGAGCCACCAGGAAAGCACTACAGAAGAGGTCTAACTTGCCCTAATTGTCCTTGCTATAACCCTTCTTATGGGGCAGACAAAGGTGAGTACTTCCTTTAGTCTCTTTCTAGGTAACTGTCCATAACTCTTTCATCCTTTTAGGATTTGCCTTTAGCTTTTTCTCCTCCCATGATTTTTCTGCAAATTCTTTTTAAGCAGGTACAGATAACAGAGGATGAAATGGTTGGATGGCATTGCTGACTCAGTGGACATGAGTTTGAGTAAGTTCCAGGAGTTGGTGATGGACAGCGAAGCCTGACATGCTGCAATCCATGGGGTCGCAAGGAGTCGGACACAACTGAGCTACTGAACTGAACTGAACTGAGAAGTACGAAACACATGTTCTCTATTTTTTTAACGTCTAGGCCCATTCTAGGTTGTTTTGCATATTGTTTCCAATTCTATATTTAGACGGCTGTTTTTAATTTCCAGACTGTATCTTCTACTACCAGCTATTGATGATTTGCATATTTGAATAGATCAAGTCTGATCAAGACTTGATCAAGTCTGCTATGCATTTAGTTTCTCTCTTTTCTGTTTAATTAGTTTTTTAAAAACTGTTACTTTCTGCAAACTGAATGAAAGGATCCTTCTTTCATCTACGACACTGAGAATATTTTCAAGCAACTCAGGTCCCAGATTCTTCTCTCTACCTTCACTCACACTTCTAAAAGTTTTCCTCAACATAGACCCACTCACTCACAAACCAACTGTGAATATTACTCCTCTCTGCACCTTAGATCCATGAAGTGTCTGTATATGGATTCTTATCAATGAATGTGTCAGACAACATCATCATTCAACAAGCTTTATCGGAATAATACTGTCTGCACCATATGTTCTGAGTTTACTAGTGAAAATATCATTTGGTAAATAAATGCCTTATATTATCCACAAACTGTATCTATTATTTCTTTCATATTTACAGAGTTTTCTTTCCTATGATAATAAAAAGTTAAATTTGTCTGTCGCATACCTCTACTTCCAAAGGTTATGTTACCTTCATGTTAAACAGGTACTAAGCCAGATGATTGTTACCTCACACTTTTATCAAATTTATTTATTTTTGCATATTTCAATGTTTCTGAAACCGGGATAAATCTTACAATTGATAGTATCCTAGCAATGTGCTAGCAATGTGAGTTTAATAGGAGGAGGTTTTTCTTTTTTAAAGATGTGTTTAATAATGATGAACCAGTTTCAAAAAAGATTTAAGGAAATATATATTTTAATTCTCCTAGTATGTAGACTATAATGCTCTGTGACCTGGTGAGATTCTTAGAGGAGAATTAAAATATAATTTTAATAATTCATCCATTTATGGGCATCCAGGTTGCTTCCATGTCTTGGCTATTGTAAACAGTGCTGCAATGAACTTTGGGCTGCATGTATCTTTCAAAGTATGGTTTTCTCCAAATATATGCCCAGGAATGGGATTGCTGCATCATATGGCAGTTCTATTTTTAATTTTTAAAGGAACCTCTATATTGTCCTCCATTGCGGCTGCATCAGTTTACATTCCCACCAACAGTTTAGGAGGATTCCTTTTCCTCCACATCCTCTCCAGCCATTTATTGTTTGTAGACTTTTTGATGATAGCCATTCTGACCGGTGGGTAGTGTGTTCTTTACCACACTCCAGGACATCAGACGGTAAAGCATCTGCCCGCAACGCAGGAGACCTGGGTCGGGAAGATCCCCTGGAGAAGGAGATGGCAATCCACTCCAGTACTCTTGCCTAGAAAATTCCATGGATGGAGGAGCCTGGTGGGCAAATGGGGTTGCAAAGAGTCGGACACTACTGAGCGACTTCACTTCTCTTCACTTCAGGACATCTCAAAAAAAAATCACTCTGCTATCAACCTCTAAGCATAAATATTCTCCGCTTTATGGTAAGATGGTTGTACAAATGGTATCTGGGATCTTTGGTTACTCATACTTTAGGATGTGACTGATATTTCTGTCTATGACTTTAAGGCAACAAGCTGTGTCTGATCATAAAGGTGGGGCTATTACATCAAGAACCTTTGGATGTACCCAACTCACACTCCCTGTAAGAGGGAGTGTGCTTAATTACATTGTGTTTCCTTTGAGTCTTCCTTGAGATCTCATCAAATAAGTGTTTCACCTGGCTGATAGTTTAGGGTTCACTGAACTGCTCCTGGGGCACTACCAGATGTTGCTTTTGGTGTTAAACTGTTCTAGAAGTTGGCTCCATCTGCCAGAATTCCTCCTGTGAAAACCTGCAGGTCAGATTATTTACATGAAAACATGCTAGAATTACAACTGGGATATTCAGTATGGAATAATAATTTGATGCTGTAACATAGCATCATCTGTGATAGCGATCCAGGTTGGGTGACCTCCTCTGGTCCCTCAGGACTGTACACCTGTCTCTCTCTTGTCTCAAATCATTAGATGTCTTCACACCTGCCTGAACATTTGAGTTTTTGTTCTTTTTTTGTCCTTCTCTGGCTCTGGGTCTGTCTTTTGCGCTGCTCACAGGGGATCATTGTCAACAGAGTTTTGGTGCCATTTGTGGTGTCACAGGTGAAGTATCATAGCTTGCATCCAGATTTAAGTCCTTTTATAAATGCATAATAGGAATTTGGACCAAAATGGTAAGGTCACTAGACACTTGGGAAAACATGTTATCTCAAAACATATGTTAAAACAGTAAATTTGCAAAATTAATATCTTTTGTACTATGATTCTATTGCATTTCTTTTTTGCCCTTGATAACTTGTTAAGCTTTGCCTTGAATTACAGAAACCAACATGAGAAACTTCTGGGATCAGGCACTGGGCTCATGAATGTGAAAAGAAATTTTGCATTAATATTGGTAGATGATTGACTTCATGAAATAACACCAAACAACTTATTGCATCTTTCCCAACACTTCCTTTCAACTACTCAAAACCAAGCTCTTCATTATATTACACACTGCTATGTTCTTTTCACTGATCTCTAAATTCGTAATTGTTCACATTCTTGACTGTGATCACCTCAGAAAAGATTTCCCTGATTGCTGTATCTGAGCAAATTTCCCTTTATTATTTTCTATCTTAACTCTTTTTCTCTTTTCTTCATAACCTCCACTGTAACATGTGGTTGCTTCCCTGGTGGCTCAATGGTAAAGAATCTGCCTGCTACTGCAGGCAACACAGGTTTGATCCCTGGGTTGGGAAGATATCCTAGAGGAGGAAATGGCAACCACTTCAGCATTCTTGTCAGCATAATCCCATGGACAGAGGAGCCTGACAGACTACAGTTCATGGGCTTGCAAAGAGTTGAGCATGACTGAGGGACTGAGCACAACATGTGGTTGTTTTATCTGCCCGTGTTATTTGAGTTTTTGTCTGTCACTTTAAATGGAACATACACTTCATGTATCCTATTGAGAAAGGAACTGAAATAAGAAGGTATATCTCTATGCATCTATCCATGTCTTTGTCCCACATCAGCTAATACTCAGTTTTCAAACTGGTTCAGTAGGGGTGTCTGACACAGAGCTCCTAAGGCCCTGGGAATTTCCTGGGTGATAGCAGTATCTTTTGTCCTTACGAGGCAACTCTTGGTAGGCTCTTAGATGGCAACTAAGTCTAGAAATACCAAGCCATAAATAGAAGCTTGGAACTTTTATCCCCACCCCTTATTCTCCAGAAAGGGGAGAGGGACTGAACACTAAGTTAGCAATGGATCATGCCTATGGGATGAAGTTTTCATAAAAAAAGTCCTTAAAGTAATAAGGTTTGAAAATCTTCTGGGTTGGTCAACACATCCATGTACCAAGAGAGTGCTGCGCTCCAATACCAGGGGGACAGAAGGTCCTGAACTCAGGACCCTTCTGAACTATACATGTCTTCATCTGGCTGTTCATCTGTATCTTCTATCAGATCCCTTACTAGAAAATAAACTGATAACTGTAAGTCAGTGTTTCACTGGGTTTGGTGAGCTGTTATAACAAATAATCAAATCCTAGGAGGGAGCTGTGAGAACCCTGACTTACAGCTGCTAAGTCAGAGGCACTTGGGACAACCTGGGACTTGCAATTTACAGCTGAAGTGGAGGCAGTTTTGTGAGAGTTGAGCCCTTAACCTGAGGAATCTGATGCTAACTCCGGGTAGATAGTGACGGAGCTGACTTGAATTGGATACCCAGCTGGTATCAGAATTGGTCATTATGAGAGTAAATCCCCACATATTCAAAGTAGTTTTAACAGTATAAAAAGAAAACAGTGCATTTTCCCCTTTACAGGATCCAAATTTCTTTTTCTCTTCATTGATTCCTAGTACACAGCCTATAGAATAAGCTCAATAAATAATAGTTAATGTGCTATGTTTGTGCAAGCTAAGTTGCTTCAGTCGTGTCTGACTCTTTGGACTCTATGGACTGTAGCCCGCCAGGCTCCTCTGTCCATGGGATTCTCCAGGCAAGAATACTGGACTGGGTTCCCATAACCACCTCTAGGAGATCTTCCCAACCCGAGGATCAAACCTGTGTCTCTTATGCCTCCTGCATTGGCAGATGGGTTCTTTACCACTAGTGCCACCTGGGAAGCACTAATGTGTCGTGCATTATTCCAAATACTTTGCATCTGTTAACTCACTTATTCTTACAACAACCCTAAGGAGGATATAATTATTATATCTGTGTTGCAACTATGGAAACAGAGATCAAATAACTTGTTCAGGGCCACATAGCTTGTTTGTGGATTAGTTGGAATTCAGATCCAGGAAATCTGACTCTGGAATTCATGCTTTTAATGAACATAGTCATTATTACATATAATACCTTCTTACCTATAAGAAGTTAAGTAATAAAGGAAAATGTTCTAAGGCAAAAGTAGGTGATGCACTGAAATAATGGTAAAATGTTCCCAAGTAACTTTGAAATGCAAGCAATAATGTTTTCCCTGAAGGTCCTCTGTCAAAGAATGATTTCCAGGCTAGTTGAACTATATTGTTGAAAGCTCTAAGGCATTGTTAGGATATTAACATATCTAAAGAAAGAATGTGTCAATCATTAGGGAGATTATTCTGCACTGGAAATAAACAACACAAAAAGGAAAATTAAAGGGGTGTTACTAGGCTAAGGAAACTATCCTCCTTCCCTGCTCTCTGCTCAGTCTGAGAAGGAAGAAGGCAGCTTGATAAATACTTTACAGGTGTTCTTTTTGAATTGTGGTAAAATATGCATAATGTCAGATCTACATTTCTGCCATTTCTCAGTGTTCATTTTAAAAGCCTTAGCTGAGATTTTTGTGTAGCTAATGAGCAGCCATTAGGATGGATATGCACAAGTCATATGCTTATTTCTTAATTTCTTGTTTTATATATATACATATATTTATATATATTTCTGTGCTCCTGCTCAGTCGCTAAGTCACGTCTGAGTCTCTATGTAGCCTGCCAGGCTTCTCTGTCCATGGGACTTCCCCGGCAAGAATACTAGAGTGGGTTGCCATTTCCTACTCCAGGGGATCTTCCCAACCCAGGGAACTCCTGAGTTTCCTGCATTGGCAGGCAGATTCTTGACCACTGAGCCACCTGGGAAGCCCCCATATACAGATTTTTAGAAAAGCATAATTTGAAAGATGGAGGTGGGAGCAATGATTTGAGTGCAGAGGTAGAAGAAAGAAACTAAAACTGCTCTGCATCACTTTGCATGGTAAGCATACAAGCTAGCTCCAGTGCAAACAGAGGATTTTGCAAATAACAGAAGAGGTGGCAAAATGCTTATCTTCCTAGGATGGATGAATGTTTTCTTTTGGGAGTGATCACATATGTCCCAGCCAACAGTAAACTTTTGCAAGAATCTTAAAGCATTTTTGTAACCATACTAGTACAGAGATCTTTAAAGTGAACACCCGAACTGTATTGCTTGTGTGTCTTACAGTGTACCTTCCTCACTGGACTAGCTTGCCTAGTGTGACTGAGGAAGAATAACAAACGAAAAATACACTGCCAGAGAGGGGGAGTGTACAATGGATGCAGGGGTGTGAAGTTTCCTAAAAATCGTCATGGGAGATCTATACAGCTTTTAAAAATTAAGTGTGGAGCCACGGACAACAAAGCGGTGTTAGGAAAAAATTGATATGCCCTGCAACTTTAAATAGTATAATTTTGCGAAGGAAAGTGAGAAACAAACCATAAAACTAAATGAGACTTGGCTTATAACCACCCTCAAACCCCTAGGATCTTGAAGGATCACATTAAGAAATGTATTTCATTTCTTAAACTCCAGGGTAGAAGAAAGCAGCTGGGAAGTATATTTAATTCAAAAGCCAAGGGATTGACTTGGAGGAGATGGATTAAAAACTGTATGTAAATATTAGGAAGAGGGCTTTGAGGAGGCTATAACTAGCAACTGAGGCTCTGGTCTTCCGTGCATGGTCCAAGGAAAGGCTATACTTCCCAATATACCATCTGTCTGGTTCCAGGTTGAGTGAGTCAGGCTACCCAAGCCTAAATCAATAAGCATTAAAACTGCAAACTGTATCATTTGTTTTAAGACTAAGATATACCAGCAAACATTTGATTACCAATTAGTTTTCCATGTAGCTTGTTTATATGAAAGAAATGTACTGCCAAAGAATTTTTATGTTTGACCCACTTGACAATTAGAGATCTCTCAGTTCAGTTCAGTCGCTCAGATGTGTCCAACTCTTTGTGACCCCATGGACTACAGCATGCCAAGCTTCCCTGTCCATCACCAACTCCCAGAGCTTACTCAAACTGATGTTAATCAAGTCAATGATACCATTCAACCATCTCATCCTCTGTCATCCCCTTCTCCTCCTACCTTCAATCTTTCCCAACATCAGGGGCTTTTCAAATGAGTCAGCTCTTTGCATCAGGTGGCCAAAGTATTGGATTTTCAGCTTCAGCATCAGTCCTTCCAATGAATATTCAGGACTGATCTTCTTTAGAATTGACTGGTTGGATCCCCTTGCAGTCCAAGGGACTCTCAAGAGTCTTCTCCAACACCACAGTTCAAAAGCATCAGTTCTTTGGCACTCAGCTTTCTTTATAGTCCAAATCTCACATCCATACATGACTACTGGAAAAGCCATAGCTTTGACTACATGGGCCTTTGTGGCAAAGTAATGTCTCTGCTTTTTAATATGCTGTCTATGTTGGTCATAGCTTTTCTTCCAAGGAGCAAGCATCTTTTAATTTCATGGCTGCAGTCACCATCTGCAGTGATTTTGGAGCCCAAAAAATAAAGTCTTTCACTGTTTCCATTGCTTCCCCATCTATTTGCCATGAAGTGATGGGACCAGATGCCATGATATTAGTTTTCTGAATGTTGAGCTTTAAGCCGACTTTTTCACTCTCCTCTTTCACTTTCATCAAGAGGCTCTTTAATACTTCTTCACTTTCTGCCATAAGGTTGGTATCATCTGCATATGTGAGGTTGCTGATATTTCTCCCGGCAACCTTGATTCCAGCTTGTGCTTCATCCAACCTGGCATTTCTCATGATGTATTCTGCATATAAGTTAAATAAGCAGGGTGATAATATACAGCCTTGATGTACTCCTTTCCTGATTTAGAACCAGTCTGTTGTTCCATGTCCAGTTCTAACTGTTGCTTCTTGACCTGCATACAGTTTTCTCAAGAGACTGGTCAGGTGGTCTGGTATTCTCATCTCTTGAAGAATTTTCCACAGTTTATTGTGATCCACACAGTCAAAGGCTTAGGCATAGTCAATAAAGCAGAAATAGATGTTTTTCTGGAACTCTCTTTCTTTTTTGATGATCCAACGGATGTTTGAAATTTGATCTCTAGTTCTTCTTCTTTTTCTAAATCCAGCTTGAACGTCTGGAAGTTCATGGTTCATGTATTGTTGAAGCCTGGCTTGGAGAATTTTGAGCATTACTTTGCTAGCATGTGAGATGAGTGCAATTGTGCGGTAGTTTGAATATTCTTTGGTATTGCCTTTCTTTGGGATTGGAATGAAAACTGACCTTTTCCAGTTCCGTGGTCACTGCTGAGTTTTCCAAATTTGCTGGCATATTGAGTGCAGCACTTTCACAGCATCATCTTTTAGGATTTGAAATAGCTCAGCTGGAATTCCCTGACCTCCCCTAGCTTTGTTTCTAGTGATGCTTCCTAAGGCCCACTTGACTTCTCATTCCAGGATGTCTGGCTCTAGGTGAGTGATCACACCATCATGGAATTGTAGAATTCTCTAATTAATTACATCATAGTATTCTCTAATTAATTGCAATTAACACACTGGCATTTGACTTATGTAACTTACCTGCTAAGAGAGGTTGAACTGGCTATAATCTTTTTTTCTTTTTCTTTTTTTTAATTAGTTTATCTATCTTTTAACTTTACAATATTGTATTTGTTTTGCCATACATTGACATGAATCCACCATGGGTGTACATGTTTTCCCCTTCAAGAACCCCCCTCTTACCTCCCTCCCCATCGCATCTCTCTGGGTCATCCTGGTGCACCAGCCCCGAGCACCCTGTATCATGCATTGAACCTGGACTGACAGTTCATTTCACATATGATAACTTACATGCTTCATTGCCATTCTCCCATATCCTCCCACCCTCGCCCTCTCCCATAGAGTCCATAATACTGTTCTATTTATCTGTGTCTCTTTTGATGTCTCACATACAGGGTTATCTTTACCGATTAACTAAATACCATATATATGTGTTAGTATACTGTATTGGTGTTTTTCTTTCTGGCTTACTTCACTCTGTATAATAGGCTCCAGTTTCATCCACCTCATTAGAACTGATTCAAATGTATTCTTTTCAATGGCTGAGTAATATTCCATTGTGTATATGTACCACAGCTTCCTTATCCATTCGTCTGCTGATGGGCATCTAGGCTGCTTCCATGTCCTGGCTATTATAAACAGTGCTGCAATGAACATTGGGGTACACATGTCTCTTTCAATTCTGGTTTCCTCAGTGTGTATGCCCAGCATTGGGATTGCTGGGTCATATGGGATGAACTGGCTATAATCTATATGCATTTGTTCTCTTTGGTTATTGTGGTTCTTATTCTATGCTAATTAACTACTATTTTATAAATCATTATATATATATATATATTATACATTAACTACTATTTTATACGGTCCATACAGTTCTGGTTAATATGTATCACTTCTTAAAGATGGTACCAAGTTAAATATGCTGAAGAAATCTAGTGTTTGAAATAAAGGGTGAGGGCAGATATGGAATGTTATTAATTTATCATCACCTTTGCTTTGGTGTGTTTTTGCTATTGTTCAGTTGCTTTGTTGTGTTCAACTCTTTGTGACCCAGTGAATTGCAGCACACCAGGCTTTCCTGTTCTTCACTCTCTCCCTGAGCTTTTTGGTGTCTTGGTTGCCAGTAAAACTGAGCTCACCAGCTGAATTTCTTTCTGCATTATCATGACTTGCCATTCCAGTTAACCAACTACCTCTTGTACATTAAAAATTTTTAGTGTGAAGATTTGTATATTGTACTTCCATGAAGAGATTTTTCCTGAACTATGCTGAACTTGAGTGCTTATTTTCTGAAATTTTCAGACAAAACCATTGAGAACTCTGCTGCTCCTTAACTAACCTCTTGTTACTTTTTAGTGTCCTAAACTAGAACTGAATGGGTTCAGTGTGGTTATCAGTATGGTTTTCTCCATGCCCACATGGAGGGTCTTCCAGACCTTATATATCAGCAGAACAACCTCACAGATGCTGAACAGAGGGGCTGTCATTTCACCACTCTCTCACGCTGTTAGTTTTGCTCCGCTGCTGAGAGCTATTGGGATTGCCAGACTGTGTGACTCATATACAAGACTCCTCCTGCTTAAAACCTACTCTCTAGTCCCCACCTGCAGTAATGTCCATTTAAAATAGAATGTGAAAATCCACACCTTAGAGTATCACTCTTAGCTTTATACTCTTGAGTCGACTTTTGACTTAACTTTAAAGTTACTTTCATAACAGAATTTATATTTCACTATGAAGCATCTCTATGATAGGGATATACATTTTATGTCTTTATAGTTTGCATTCAGAGGAGTAATATATAAAAGAAACATTGTGTCAATACTGTTTGAACATATGCTGTTAAATTTGCTTGTGACATTTGTGGGACAGAATAATATAGCATTCCACTGGAGTTACTTGTATATCGTAGTCATTTTTATGCATTGATGCATTTAAGTTAACTGCAATTTCAATATCTTATGGGCAGGCAGAACAGAGTCATTTAATCATTAGAGTGAATTGCCAATTCAGATATCTTGAAAATTTAGGCTTTTTGTTATTTTTTGCAAGAGATCCTTAATATAACTTTTAAAAGTGTATGGAAGACACAGGTTGTTGAAGTATATTGCTCCATACTTTCACATGTGTAAAAAACATTTTGGGTATGTACGTATATATATATATATGTTAATACTATGCAGTCCTGTGGTAAGGTAGAAAAAGAGGCATTAAAAGGAAATGTGTTTAACGTGATTATGAAAACCTATTTTTTGGGAGGTATAGATCTACAACTCATGACACAGGTTCTTATTTTGAATGAAAAAAAACTTGAAATGAGGTAACATAAAATGGTTTCTGGTAATTTTGAGCAACGAGATATACACAAGGAGGTCATAGAAACACATTAGAGTAAGTTGGCTCTAATACAAAGGGATCTAAGAACAAAAAAGTCCCATCACATTCTAACTTGTGTTTCTGATACGTATGTAATTGCTTTCTCTTATTAGTAGTAGTTTTGAAGAAAACTGCTTCGTGTCTATATCTTCTATGGAGTCCTAGATAATGTTTCACATAGAGTTGATTTGGAATGTGTGAATATATAACAGGAATTGTAAAGAACACCATTAGTATGTTGATGCCATCTGGCTCAGACATTAAAAAAATCTGCCTGCAATGCTAGAGATGCAAGTTTTATCCCTAAATGTGGAAGATCCCCTGGAGAAGGGAATGGCTCTCCACTCTGGAATTCTTTACTGGAGAATTCCATGGACAGAGGAGTCTGGTGGGCTACAGTTCATGGGTCACAGAGGCAGACATGACTGAGCTGCTAACAAAAGGCTGCTGTCAGGGTGTTTCCTGGTCTGTGGGGGTTGCAGGCTCTGCTTTGAGACTGAGTGGCATCACTGGCTGGGCTCCGTGCCTAAGCAAAGCCTCAAGCCTTGCTCAGCAGCTAGGCAGGGGTGCAGTCTGGGCTTTTCTGCTGGGGTACGCTGTAGGCTAGACTCTGGGGCTGGATTGGCTGCAGGCTGGACTCCTCTGCTCAGGGGTACAGCAGCCTGGGCTCTGGGATGCCTGGTGTGCTCTGCAGGATCTTTGGTTATGTGGCACCAGGGCCTACGTGGAGCTGCTGGCTTGCTTCATGCCCTGGAGGGGCTATAGCAGGAGCTCCAGGGCGGCCAAGGTTCTCTGGTTAGGTGGGGCTGGTGGCTACACTCAGAGGTTGGGCAGGACTGTGAAACTGCCTCCCTTCCCAAGTGGGGTGGTTAAAGGCTCCAGGCCCAGTACAACCTTTTGCTTGGGGCCCAGATTAGGTAGTACTGAGCACGCTGGCCCTACAAGGTCACCCTCAGCGATGCAGATGGACAGAGCATCCCGGATGGCTGCGATCTCTGCGTGGGTGCTGCTGCAAGCAGGACCACTGCCCACCGAGATCTCAGCCTTGGTTGCTGTGAGCCTGGGCCCTCTTCTCCATCATGATCTAATCCCCAGACGTCAAGTCCCACAGGTTCCCCCAGTGATTCCCATGAGACAAGACCTAAACGAGCCTCTCAGGAAGCATCCTACGGTTCTGCAGAACAGAATGCCCATGTTGTGTTCTCTTTTCCCTTCCCAGAAACTAAGCACCCCGGGGTCCTTCCCCGTGTGGGGAGTGACTGCGCTGACCAGGGGAGGGGCAGTGCCCCAGAATGAAGTTGCTCCTCTTCCTCTTCCAATTGTGCTTCTTCTCTATCTCTGAGGTCCAGGGCCTGCTTCAGCCTCACCTCCAGTTCTGGAATTTTCACAATGGTGGCTTGCTTATGGACATTACTCATTGGTCTTTTGGTGAGGAATGGAGTCAGGAACAACCTATGTCACAAGTTTGATTGATAATATTTATCTTAAGCCACATTCCCTGGGTCTTTTCTTACCTAATCTTCAGAAATCACATCTCTTACTTCCATAAAATAATTCTGGACCTGCCCAGGCAACATTTATAAATGCTTATGGACTCAATTTCTCAATTGTCTACCATGTCTTTTCTCTGCCTAATAACACAGAAACAAATGGGTGTGACTATGTCCCAATAAAACTTTATTTATAAAAAGCAAGCAGTAGTTTGCTGATCCTGATGCTATTTTAAAAATGTTAGGTGTCAAATTTTGTCCTCTGTTTAACTTACCTGCTACTTGGTGCACTGTATATAACTGATATTCAATGCAATATTTCTGAATAAGGGACTTATAGTACCAGATCACATTAATTATAATCAAACTAATTGCAATGCAACGAGGACAAATATTATTTTAGACTAAATTGCTAACTACTGGATTTCAAGGTTTTTCCACGTTTTTTTCTTCACTATAGTGAATATTTTCTAAGTCTAAGTCTGAAAGCACAAAAATCTGATAGTCTTATTTGGAGTGAATAGAAACTCTTGGGTCTTCTAATCTCTACCATAAATTGTAGATGTAGTTATTTTCAAGTATGTGGAAAATATGAAAAGAGTGAACCAACTTTTGAGACTTATCTCTACTTCATCTGGAAGCAAATGATTTCATTTTACTCCGGAGGAAGATGGATTCTTAGTCAACCAGAAGTAGAAAGTTCTACTTTTCTGGAATAAACTAACAGAAATTTAATATCTCTATTTGAATTATTATATGACTGATTCATACATTGATATACTGGTGTTTTGTTTTGTGTGTGTGTCTGAGTGGGAAGCAGTAAAGATTGCTCATGATGCAAGACTGGGCTGAGTACCCAATAGAGATTTAATCAATCAATAGATTGATTACCTTACAGGTTAAAAAAAAAGAAAAGAAAAACACCCTCTCTTATTTGAAATTTCTCATCACTTAACGTAAACTGTAAAATGTAATACTATTAGAGGTCCTCTGGTTTAAGTGTTCTGCATGTTTTATGTGTACAGCAGTCACTGCAGTCATGTCTGACTCTTGCTACCATGTGGACTGTAGCCCACCAGGTTCCTCCGTCCATGGGATTCTCCAGGCAAGAATAGAGGTGTGGGTCACCATACCCTCCTCCAGCAGAATCTTCCTGACACAGGGATCAAACCTGATCATTTAAGTCTCTTGAGTTGGCAGGTGGGTTCTTTACCACTAGTGCTACCTGGGAAGCCCTGTTTTATATGTAAGGTTTGTTTATTCAATATCTTTTTCTGAAAGATTTTTTAGTTTTTGCCTCTAATTCACCTTGCTGTTGCTCAAAATATTCCAATCTGATTGCTGGCTTTACCTTCCTATTAGAATTTCTCACCCACATCTACACAAAAATAAAATGATAGGTAAGTCTCAAACTGCATTGGCTAAGAACATATTAAGAGATGAAGAGAGCCTGCAGTAAGACTCTAGAGCTCAGAAGGCTGTTAGGGAGGTCAGATTTTTAACAGGGATCGGTAACGAAGAAATGATTCAAGTTTTGAGTTCAGGGAGATTAGGGAAAGGAGACAAATGGAATGACTATTTAAAATGCTGATGTCAAATATCTCCTTCTCTCATTTATGAGCAATCTCTTAGATAAAATCTAACTAGCTCATTGTTTTTAGAGGTATGGGCTTTTTACGCATAACTAAAACAAAAATGAGCCTTACCTTAAGACTGACTTAAAGCAAGGGAGGAAGGACAGAACACAACCAATATTGCTTGTGTCTGAGTTAGACAAACAAAAGAGGATTATCCAGTCAAGTGGGCATACCTTAAACGCTGGCATTTAAATCTGATCACAGGGACCACAGCCTTGTCTAACTCAGTGAAACTAAGCCATGCCTTGTGGGGCCACCCAAGACAGATGGGTCATGGTGGAGAGGTCTGACAGAATGTGGTCCACTGGAGAAGGGCATGGCAAACCACTTCAGTATTCATGCTTTGAGAATCCCATGAACAGTATGAAAAGGCAAAAAGATAGGACACTGAAAGATGAACTCCCCAGGTCAGTAGGTGCCCAATATGCTACCGGAGGTCAGTGGAGAAATAACTCCAGAAAGAATGAAGAGACGGAGCCAAAGCAAAAACAACACCCAGTTGTGGATGTGACTGGTGATGGAAGCAAGGTCTGATGCTGTAAAGAGCAATATTGCATAGGAACCTGGAATGTTAGGTCCACGAATCAAGGCAAATTGGAAGTGGCCAAACAGGAGGTGGTGAGAGTGAACATTGACATTGTAGGAATCGGTGAGCTAAAATGGAATGGAATGGGTGAATTTAACTCAGATGACCATTATATCTACTACTGTGGGCAGGAGTCCCTTAGAAGAAATGGATTAGCCATCATAGTCAACAAAAGAGTCTGAAATGCAGTACTTGGGGGCAATCTCAAAAATGACAAAATGATCTCTGTTCATTTCCAAGGCAAAGCGTTCCATATCACAGTAATTCAAGTCTATGCCCTGACCAATAATGCTGAAGAAGCTGAAATTGAATGGTTCTATGAATACCTACAAACCTTCTAGAACTAACACCCAAAAAATATGTCCTTTTCATTTTAGGGAACTGGAATGCAAAAGTAGGAAGTCAAGAGATACCTGGGGTAACAGGAAAATTTGGCCTTGGAGTACAGAATGAAGCAGGGCAAAGGCTAGCAGAGTTTTGCCAAGAGAATGCATTGCTCATAGCAAACACCCTCTTCCAACAACACAAGAGAAGACTCTACACATGGACATCACCAGATGGCCAACACCAAAATCAAATTGATTATATTCTTTGCAGCCAAAGATGGAGAAGCTCTATATAGGCAGCAAAAACAAGACCAGTAGCTGACTGTGTCTCAGATCATGAACTCCTTATTGCCAAATTCAGACTTAAATTGAAGAAAGTAGGGGAAACCAATAGACTATTCAGGTTTGACCTAAATCAAATTCCTTACGATTACACAGTGGAAGTGACAAATAGATTCAAGGGATTAGATCTGATAGACAGAGTGTCTGAAGAATTATGGATGGAAGTTCCTAACATTGGACAGGAAACAGAGATCAAGACTATCCTCAAGAAAAAGAAATGCAAAAAGGCAAAATACCTGTCTGAGGAGGGCTTAAAAATAGCTGAAAAAAAGAAAAGACGTGAAAGGCAAAGGGGAAAAGGAAAGATACACCCATATGAATGCAGAGTTCCAAAGAAGAGCAAGCAGAGATAACAAAGCGTTCCTCAGTGATCAGTGCAAAGAAATAGAGGAAACCAATAGAATGGGAAAGACTGGAGATCTCTTCAAGAAAGTTAGAGATACCAAGGGAACGTTTCACGCAAACATGGGCACAATAAAGGATAGAAATAGTATGGACCTAACAAAAGCAGAAGATATTAAGAAGGGGTGGCAAGAATACACAGAAGAATTATACAAAAAGAGCTTCATGACCCAGATAACCACAATGGTGTGATCACTCACCTAGAGCCAGACATCCTGGAATGAGAAGTCTAGTGGGCCTTAGGAAACATCACTACAAACAAAGCTAGTGGAGGTGATGGAATTCCAGTTGAGCTATTTCAAATCCTCAAAGGTGATGCTGTGAAAGTGCTGCACTCAATATGCCAGCAAATCTGGAAAACTCAGCAGTGGCCACAGGACTGGAAAAAGTCAGTTTTCATTCCAATCCCAAAGAAAGTCAATGCCAAAGAATGTTCAAACTACCACACAATTGCACTCATCTCACACGTTAGCAAAGTAACGCTCAAAATTCTCCAAGCCAGACTTCAACAATACGTGAACCCGTGAACTTCCAGATGTTCAAGCTGGATTTAGAAAAGGCAGAGGAACTAGAGATCAAATTTCAAACATCTGTTGGATCATTGAAAAAGAAAGAAAGTTCCAGAAAAGCATCTACTTCTGCTTTATTGACTATGCCAAAGCCTTTGACTGTGTGGATCACAATGAACTGTGGAAAATTCTTCAAGAGATGGGAATACCAGACCACCTGACTTCCTCCCTAGAAATCTGTATGCAGGTCAAGAAGCAACAGTCAGAACTGGACATGGAAGAGCAGACTGGCTCCAAATCAGGAAAGACGCATGTCAAGGTTGTATATTGTCACCCTGCTTATTTAACTTTAAGTCATGAGAAATGCTGGGTTGGATGAAGCACGAGCTGGAATCAAGATTGCCAGGAGAAATATCAATAACCTCAGATATGCAAATGACACCACCCTTAAGGCAGAAAGTGAAGAGGGACTAAAGAGCTTCTTGATGAAAGTGAAAGAGGAGAGTGAAAAAGTTGGCTTAAAGCTCAACATTCAGAAAACTAAGATCATGGCATCTGGTCCCATCACTTCATGAAGAATAAATAGGGACAGAGTGGGAACAGTGATAGACTTTATTATTATTATTATTGGCCTCAAAATCACTGCAGATGGTGATTGCAGCCAAGAGATTAAAAGATACTTGCTCCTTGGAAGAAAAGCTATGATCAACCTAGACAGCACATTAAAAAAGCAGAGATATTGCTTTGCCAACAAAGGTCTGTCTAGTCAAAGCTATGATTTTTCCAGTAGTCATGTATGGATGTGAGCGTTGCACTATAAAGAAAGCTGAGCATCGAAGAATTGATGCTTTTGAACTGTGGTGTTGTTGAAGACTCTTGAGAGTGCCTTGGACTGCAAGGAGATCCAACCTAAAGGATCCTAAAGGAAATCAGTCCTCAATATTCATTGGAAGGACTGATGCTGAAGCTGAAACTCCAATACTTTGGCCATCTGATGTGAAGAACTGAGTCATTTGAAATGACCCTGATGCTGAGAAAGATTGAAGGCAGGAGGAGAAGGGGCAACAGAGGATGAGATGGTTGGTTGTCCTCAGCAACTTGATGGACATGAGTTTGAGTAAGCTCCTGGAGTTGGTGATGAACAGGGAAGCCTGGTGTGTTGCAGTCCATGAGGTTGCAAAGAGTAGGACATGACTGAGCGACTGAACTGTTTTGACATTTAAAAGATTGACAAACCTTATTCATATATGTTTTCTTGTAATATTCACAGTATTAGGATGTAACTTACAAGCCTACATTCTGGAGAGAACAGTTTTGACCAGAGAATTTAAAAAAAAATTGTTTAAAATCATTGTTACGCTTTGTGGTGCAATCAGAACCATATTTAGGTTGAAAACAGTAAGTTGGATAATAAAAGCTATATATGACAAACCCACAGCAAACATTATCCTCAATGGTGAAAAATTGAAAGCATTTCCCCTAAAGTCAGGAACAAGGCAAGGATGCCCACTTTCACCACTACTATTCAACATAGTTTTGGAAGTTTTGGCCACAGCAATCAGAGCTGAAAAAGAAATAAAAGGAATACAGATAGGAAAAGAAGAAGTAAAACTCTCACTGTTTGCAGATGACATGATCCTCTACATAGAAAACCCTAAAGACTCTACTAGAAAATTACTAGAGTTGATCAATGAATATAGTAAAGTTGCAGGATATAAAATTAACACACAGAAATCCCTTGCATTCCTATACTCCAATAATGAGAAAACAGAAAGAGAAATTAAGGAAACAATACCATTCACCATTGCAACAAAAAGAATAAAATACTTAGGAATATATCTACCTAAAGAAACAAAAGACTTATATATAGAAAACTATAAAACACTGATGAAAGAAATCAAAGAGGACACAAACAGATGGAGAAATATACCGTGTTCATGGATTGGAAGAATTAATATAGTGAAAATGAGTATACTACTCAAAGCAATCTATAGATTCAATGCAATCCCTATCAAGCTACCAATGGTATTTTTCACAGAACTAGAACAAATCATCTCACAATTTGTATGGAAATATAAGAAACCTCGAATAGCCAAAGCAATCTTGAGGAAGAAGAATGGAACTGGAGGAATCAACCTGCCTGACTTCAGGCTCTACTACAAAGCCACAGTCATCAAGACAGTATGGTACTGGCACAAAGATAGAAATATAGATGAATGGAACAAAATAGAAAGCCCAGAGATAAACCCACGCACATATGGACACCTTATCTTCGACAAAGGAGGCAAGAATATACAATGGAGAAAAGACAATCTCTTTAACAAGTGGTGCTGGGAAAACTGGTCAACCACTCGTAAAAGAATGAAACTAGAACACTTCCTAACACCGTACACAAAAATAAACTCAAAATGGATTAAAGATCTAAACGTAAGACCAGAAACTATAAAACTCCTAGAGGAAAACATAGGCAAAACACTCTCCGACATAAATCACAGCAGGATCCTCCATGCCCCACCTCCCAGAATATTGGAAATAAAAGCAAAAATAAACAAATGGGACCTAATTAAAATTAAAAGCTTTTGCACAACAAAGGAAACTATAAACAAGGTGAAAAGACAGCCTTCAGAATGGGAGAAAATAATAGCAAATGAAGCAACAGACAAACAATTAATCTCAAAAATATACAAGCAACTTCTGCAGCTGAATTCCAGAAAAATAAACGACCCAATCAAAAAATGGGCCAAAGAACTAAACAGACATTTCTCCAAAGAAGACATACAGATGGCTAACAAACACATGAAAAGATGCTCAACATCACTCATTATTAGAGAAATGCAAATCAAAACCACAATGAGGTATCATTTCACACCAGTCAGAATGGCTGCTATCCAAAAGTCTACAAGCAATAAATGCTGGAGAGGGTGTGGAGAAAAGGGAACCCTCTTACACTGTTGGTGGGAATGCAAACTAGTACAGCCACTATGGAGAACAGTGTGGAGATTCCTTAAAAAACCGGAAATAGAACTGCCATATGACCCAGCAATCCCACTGCTGGGCATATACACCGAGGAAACCAGAATTGAAAGAGACGCGTGTACCCCAATGTTCATCGCAGCACTGTTTACAATAGCCAGGACATGGAAGCAACCTAGATGTCCATCAGCAGATGAATGGATAAGGAAGCTGTGGTACATATACACAATGGAATATTACTCAGCCATTAAAAAAAATACATTTGAATCGGTTCTACTGAGATGGATGAAACTGGAGCCCATTATACAGAGTGAAGTAAGCCAGAAAGAAAAACAACAATACAGTATACTAATGCATATATATGGAATTTGAAAGATGGTAACGATAACCCTATATGCGAGACAGAATAAGAGACACAGATGCATGGAACAATTTTATGGACTCTGAGGGAGAAGGTGAGGGTGGGACGTTCTGGGAGAATAGCATTGAAACATGTATATTATCGTATGTGAAACAGAACACCATTCCATGTTCGATGCATGAGACACGGGCTCAGGGCCGGGGCAATGGGATGACCCAGAGGGATGGGATGGGGAGGGAGGTGGGTGGGGGGTCCAGGAAGGGGAACACATGTAAACCCATGGCTGATTCATGTCAATGTATGGCAAAAACTATTACAATATTGTAAAGTAATTAGCCCCCAACTAAAATAAATAAATTTATATATAAAAAAAAAGAAAACAGTAAGTTGGTTCTTACTATAAAAAATTATGAATTTATATACAATAAAATTTACTCTTTTTGGTGCATGGCAGTGGGAATTTTGACAAGTAAATATAGTCATATAGCTCTCATCATCAGCATCATCACTCACTAAATCTTCTTCCTCTCCCCCTGGCAACCACTGATCTCTTCTCTGACCATTGGCTTCTTCCAAAATACTATCAGTTCAGTTGCTCAGTCATGTCCAGCTCTTTGAGACCTCGTGGATTGCAGCACGCTAGGCTTGCTTGTCCATCACCAAGTGCTATACATGTATGGAATTGCACAGTACATTGCCTTTTGACTCTGATTTTCCCCTTTAACATATTTCATTTGTGATTCATCCATGTTTTGCATGTATCAATAATTGATTAAATCATTTGTATTGCTGAGTAGAGTTCTACTGATGATTGTATCATGATTTTTTTTTTTTAAGTCGATTCACCAGTTGAAAGACCTTTTGGTTGCTTATAGTTACTGGAGATAAATAAAGATGCCTTAAACATTTGCATTCAGTTTTTGTGTGAACATAAACTGTCAATCCTCTCGGGTCAATGCCTCAGCTAGGAATTTCTGGGTAAGAGTTTGCTTTACTTTAGAGGAAACTGCCCATCTTTTTCCCCAAAGTAGTTGCATCACATTGCAGCTCTGTCAGCAATGTGTAATTGTTCTAGTTTCTCAGCTTCATCAGCATTAGGTATTATTAGGTTTTATTTCTTTTATAATTCTAGTATCTTTGTGGTGGTATTCCCCTGTAATTTTAATTTGCTTTTCCCAAATGATATGATGAGTTTTCATTTAAGTATTCACCATCTGTAGTAGTTTTGATATATTTCTATATGCTGTTGCTAAAAAAAGTTAGTGGCTTATGAAACAACACAGATTTATTATCCAATAATTCAGTATTTAAAATTCAGTCAGGAATTTAAAATCGGTTTCACTAAAAGCAGCACCTGATATCAAGGTGCTGGCGGATCTGTGTTCCTTCTGAAATCTAGGAAAGAATGTGCTTCCTTGCCTTTTCCAGCTTCTGGAAACTGCTTGCATTCCTTGGCTTGTGACAACTTCCTCCATCATCAAGGCAAGGTGTATAACACAATCATTGCTCTACGACCTCTGCTTCCCAACTTAAATCTTCTGTCTCTGATTGTCTTGCTTCCCTCTTAAAAGGATCGTTGTGATTACATAAAACCTACTTGGGTAATCAAAACCAGCCTCTTCACCTCAAAATCTTTAATACAATCACAATTTCAAAGTTCCTTTTATCTAAAGTAAGATAACACATTCACAGGTTTTGATGGCTAGGATGTAGACATTTCTGGGGACCATTGTACAGCTTCCCAAACTATCCATATTATCTTCTTTTGGTGAAGTTAACATTCAAATCTTTTGATCACTTTTTGCATTGGGTTATTTATTTTTTATTGTTGAGTTTTGAGAATTCTTAACGTGGTCTAGATGCTAGTACTTTGTCAAATATATGATTTCCAAGTATTTTCCCCCAGTCTGTGACTTCTGTTTCCATTCTTAAACCAGCGTCTTTCACAAAGTAAACAAATTTGACTATTTTTACTTCAAGTTCTATTAAAAGTTTGCTTCATTTATTTAGAAACTTGATTTGTGAGGGCATATGCATTTAAAATTGTATTTCTTGCTGGAAAGGCCTTTTTAAAATCATTAAGTAATATATCTGGCAATTTTCCTTGATATTAAATCTGATTTGTCATATATTAATATAGCTACTGTGGCTTTCTTTAAACTGATATTTGCATAGTATCTCTTTTCATTGCTGTACTATTTAGATAATTATATTTAAAACATGTTTCTTGTAAACAACATAAAATTGGGTATTAATTTGTTTCTGTCCAATATGACAATGACTTTTGTTTAATTTGTGTCTTCATGACATTAATAGACCAATAAATTGATGGGGTCCATTGATAAGTCCATGGGGTCACAAAGAGTTGGACACAATTTAGTGATCAAACACCAATAGCTATTGACTTTTTAGCTATCTCTCATAGTCTCCTGCAATGCAGGCGGATTCTTTACTGTCTGAGCCACAGGGGAGTTCTAGTATCTCATGGTATTACTTTTTAAAGGTTATTCTAGGAACTAAAATATACATATCTCACTTTCACTGTATACTTGGAATTCATATTTTATCACCTTGAAGAAAATATCACCTTTTAACCCTACTCCTTTAACTTCCTTGTTTTATGTTATAATTGTCATATGTAATTTATCTATCTTCTTTGAACTAATCACCAGAAGATAGTATTATTTTTGCTTCCAATAGTCATTCATGTTTAAATTAATCAAGATGAAAAACAATCACTTTGCATTCACCTACATCTTTACTATTGTTTTGTTGTTGTTGTTCTTCCTTTATTCCTGAAGTTTCAAGTTTCCCTCTAGTGTCATTTCTTTTGTGCCTGAAAATATACTTTAGGATTTCATTTGGAATAAGTTTAACAGACACATATACTCTTTGTTTTCCATCATTTGGAAAAGTTTTTGTCTTTATTCAAAGGAAGACATTTTTATTCAACATAGAATTCTAGTTAATAGTTTTCTTTTATAATGTAATGTTTACATATATATATAATGATCATATATATATTTAGCAACATTATTATGATGTATTTTATCATGTACTTATTTGAGTATATACTACCCTTTAAAAATCTATAGATTTTTATCTTTCAGCAAAATTGGGAAGTTTTAAGCCATTATTTCTGCATATATATGTATATATTCTGCATATATTTATATTATATGTATACTTCTGCATATTTTATATATATCTATATATACACACACACACACATATATATAGGTGCTTAGTTGCTCAGTCATGTCTGACTCTTTGCAACCCTTTGGACTGTAGTCCACAAAGCTCCTCTGTCCGTGGGATTTTTCAGGCAAGAATATTGGAGATGGTTGTCATTTTCCTCCTCTGGAGAATCTTTCTGACCCAGGAGTCGAACTCACATCTCCTGTATGTCCTGCATTGCAGCCGTATTCTTTACCCACTGAGCCATCAGTGAAGCCCATATATATGCGTGTGTGTGTGTGTGTGTGTGTGTGTGTGTGTGTGTGTGTGTATCTCAATGCTTTTGTTCTTTTTTGGGACTTCACTGATATGAATTTTAGTCCTTTTGATAGTTCTCACACATTCCTGAGGCTGTGTTCTCATTTTATGTATGTATTTTTCTCATTAAATTTTAGATTGGATTATTTTCATTGCTCTATCTTCAAGCTCATTGATTCTTTTCTAACCTCTTTATTTTTCTGTTTATCTCATTGAGTGGATTTTTAAAGTTTCAGATATTTTATTTTTTAGTTCTAAATTTGTTTCCATTTTATACTTTCTATTTTTGTAGTGAGAATGCCTGTCTTTCAAAATTGCTTAATTTTATATCATAGAGTGTGCTTGTAATAGATGATTTAAAGTTACATCTAAACCATCTCAAGGTTGGCATCTGTTAATTATCTATTTTAATTGGTCACATATTCCTGGTTCTTTGTATACCAATTCATCTTGAATTATATCCTAGGCATTTTGAACATTTCCTGCCAAGTTCTGAGCCCTGTCAAAATCCTCTGAAAACTGTTTTTGTTTGTTTTAGCAGTCAATCATTAAAGTCAGATTCAAATAGCAAGTTTTAGCTAAACTCCAAGATTAACTTAGTTTTCAAATCCTTTGCTATGCTGTTGTAGGTCTACTCTTGGTGTGTGCCCTTCAGGTCTTAGTCTGGGAGTTGGTGGTGGTTTATATTATTGTTTAA
This sequence comes from Giraffa tippelskirchi, assembly GCF_054371585.1. Lineage (NCBI taxonomy): Eukaryota > Metazoa > Chordata > Mammalia > Artiodactyla > Giraffidae > Giraffa > Giraffa tippelskirchi. The sequence continues at coordinate 43,886,617 of NC_137284.1, read as the reverse complement.
TTCTCATAGCCTTAGGTATGTTTCTTTCTGCTTGCTCCATGCACACAAGGCTTGGAGCTGAGTCTGGGACACACGTTAGTTCATTCACAGAATTAAGGGATCTTTTCTCCAGGTTTTATTTTGCAGAATCTACCCCCAGCATGTAGAGCACCTCATTCCCTCATTTTACTGGTCAGAAAACTGGGGTTTACCCATAGTGTTAGCCTGCCGCTCAGTCACATAACTCTACACGGCTATAGCAGTTCTGAGGGAGAAACTGCAAGAGAAAAAAGAAAGAAAAATAACAGATTATACTCAGACTTCTAGATACAGGACCCATTTTCTGAGTTTCTCTGGACATTTTTGTTTTTTTTAGTTGATTAATTTATTTTAATTGGAGGCTAATTACTTTACAATATTGTGGTTGTTTTTGCCATACATGGACATGAATCAACCATGGGTGTACATATGTCCCCCATCCCGATCATCTCTCCCACCTCCTCCCCATCCCATCCCTCTGAGCTGTCCCAGCGTACCAGCTTTGAGTGCCCTGCTTCATGCATCGAACTTGCACTGGTCATCTATTTCACACATGGTAATATACGTTTCAATACTGTTCTCTCAAATCACCCCACCCTCACCTTCTCCCACCTAGTCCAAAATTCTGTTTTTTACCTCTGTGTCTCTTTTGCTGTCTTGTATATAGGGTTGTCATTACCATCTTTCTAAATTCCATATATATGCATTAATATGTTTAATTTCTGACTTACTTCACTCTGTATAATAGGCTCCAGTTTCATCCACCTCAATAGAACTGACTCAAATACTTTCCTTTTTATAGCTGAGTAATATTCCATTGTGTATATGTACCACAACTTCCTTATCCATTCATCTCCCTATGGACATCTAGGTTGCTTCCATGTCCTGGCTATTGTAAACAGCACTGCAATGAACATTGGGGTACATGTGTCTCTTTCAATTCTGGTTTCCTCGGTGTATATGTTCAGCAGTGGGATTTCTGGGTCATATGGCAGTTCTATTTCCAGTTTTTGAAGGAATCTCCTCACTATTTTCCATAGTAGCTGTACTAGTTTGCATTCCCACCAACAGTGTAAGAGGGTTCCCTTTTCTCCACATCCTCTCCAGCATTTATTGTGTGTAGACTTTTTGGTGATAGCCATTCTGACCAGTGTGTGATGGTACCTCATTGTGGTTTTGATTTGCATTTCTCTGATAATGAGTGATGTTGAGCATCTTTTCATGTGTTTCCTAGCCATCTGTATGTCTTCTTTGGAGAAATGTCTGTTTAGTTCTTTGGTCCATTTTTTGACTGTGTCATTTATTTTTCTGCATCAGCTGCTTGCATATTTTGGGGATTAATTCTTTGTCAGTTGTTTCATTTGCTATTATTTTCTCCCATTCTGAAAGCTGCCTTTTTACCTTGCTTATAGTTTCCTTTGTTGTGCAAAAGCTTTTAAGTGTAATTAGGTCCCATTTGTTTTTGTTTTTATTTCCATTACTCTGGGAGGTGGGTCATACATGATCTTGCTGTGATTTATGTCAGAGAGTGTCCTGCCTATGTTTTCCTCTAAGAGTTTTATAGTTTCTGATCTTAAATTTAGATCTTTAATCCATTTTGATTTTACTTTTGTGTATGGTGTTAGAGAATGTTCTAGTTTCATTCTTTTACAGATGGTTGACAAGTTTTCCCAGCACCACTTGTTAAACAGATTGTCTTTTCTTCATTGTGTATTTTTGCCTCCTTTGTCAAAGATAAGGTTTCCATAGATGCATGAATTTATCTCTGGGCCTTCTATTTTGTTCCACTGATTTGTATTTCTGCCTTTGTGCCAGTACCATACTGTCTTGATGACTGTAGCTTTGTGGTATAGTCTGAAGTCAGGCAGGGCATTTCCTTTCTTTCTTTCTTCCTCCTTCCTTCCTTCTTTTCTTTCATTTTCTGTTTTGTTTTTCTTTCCTTTCCCTTTCCCCCCTTTCTTTTCCTCATTCCCTTCCTCCTTGCTTCCTTCCTTTCTTCCCCTCTTTACTCTTTCTCTCTCTTTCCCCTTTGGAGTTTTAAATGCCCACGCTGATGTTGCAGTGCCAGATCTTAATGACTGTGTCTGTCCCTGGGCAGGACATGGAAAGAAAAATTCAAGAAACAAAGTGTGGCTGCTTCCCACATTCTTCAGCTCACAGGGTCCTTTCCTGGTCAGTAAGGAGGAGCTTCTTGGTGTTTTGATGCCACTGCAATGTTCCACAACTGGGCCTCATTCTGTTCAGTTGATAGACACAGGAGGGAAACAAACTGGAAAAATCACTTCCTTGGTGAGTCCTTTTTCACATTTTTACTTTCTTCCCCATTCCTCTCACTATTATTTATTTCTTAGTGTCCTCTGATAGCTAAACTATGTTGAGGTTTTTAATTCTATCCAGTTGGGAAAATAGGCTGTAGGGTGCTCAGTCTATCTTGAAATGCATTGCTAAGTCTAGTTACTACTATTTTTGATTCTGTTTTCCTTGTATTTTTCTTCTTCCTAGCAAAGAAGCAGAGTGTGGTGATTATAAGTAGATTTTAGGATCAGAAAGCCTTGCTCTGAATTACGCTTTCATTCCTTACTGCATAAAGTAAGACTTGGCCTTTAAAAAAAAAAAAAAAACTTTTGAAATGGGCACATGATAGTCGCTTTTCCATAACTGTTTCAAGATTAAGTGAGTTAACATAAAAATAGTGATTAGAGGGACTTCTCTGATGGTGTAGTAGTTAAGAATCTCCCTGCTAATGCAGGGGACATGGATTTGATCTCTGATCCGGGAAGATCTCACATACTAAATCCAGGTGCCACAGCTACTGAGCCCATGTGCCTAGAGCCTGTGGACTGCAGCAAAGAATAGCCTTCGGTCCCTGCAACTAAAGGGAAGCCAGCATGTGGCAACAAAGACCCAGTGCAGCCCAATAAACAAATAATGAAGATTTTAAAAAAGTGATTGGATCAGTCATCTACCCGTGGAATCATGATGTTCCATAGTTCTAAAGGGCAACATTTGTAGTGTAGATGGTCACTGAGCTTGGACTTGTGCAACGTGATAGTGGTGTTCCTGGGTCAGCTATTAAATTATTATTGATATTGTTAATTATTTTGTCTTCTTTTAATTCCTGTGCTGTTTTATACTTCTAATTGCAAACCAAATCTATACTTACTATATTTTTAAACAGCTGACCTCTGAGATAGAAGATAGAGATTAAAAAGACCTGATTGAAAAGATCATCTTCAATATGCTGTCTATTCTATCTTGAACAACAACAAAAAATATACATAAATATTCTTCAGAAAGTTTAGCACTTAGCAAACACTTACGGTGCTAGTGGTCAAGAACTTGCTTGCCAGTTTCAGGAGATCTAAGAGACACGGGTCCGATCCCTGGGTCAGAAAGATCCCCTGGAGGAGGGCATGGCAAGTCACTCCAGTGTTCTTGCCTGGAGAATCCCATGGACAGAGGAGCCTGATGGGGTAAAGTTCATAGGGTCGCACAGAGTCAGACAAAACTGAAGCAACTGAATGCACTTATGCTCAGCTGATGCAGCCACCAGCAAAAGAGAAAGAAATGCTAAATCTCCTTCTGACTTGAGACTCCCTGCCCTGTTGGCTGAGGTGGGGCATTTTGGGAAGTATGCCTCTACAGTGTGCTGCCTCTCATCACTAATTCCTTTCTCTTCCTAATGTGACCTATCACCAATCATCCATAAGCCGAAGCTGTCTCTCAGGACGATGTGAATGCAGTTTTCCCTCAGAGAATTGTATACCCAAAACATAATTACACATTGATCTGGTTGCAAATTCTTATGTCAGCACTCATTTCCATCTCAAATTCTTTCTAAACCCAAGAGAATACTACAGAGTTGTGAAATTCAAAGTTGATTTCTGGTGGGAATTTTTTTTTTTTTTAGATTAGAGACTGAAGGAATTTGAAATTCCTAATTCTAGAGTTGTGTTAAACTGTTTGATCTTCTAGAAATGCTTGTTTCACTTTATAGACCATGGTCTTTTGCTGATGAACTTGTTTATACTCCAAATACAGCATTGTGACTAAGAAGGCAAGTTTGAGAATCCTGTGTTTGAATCCTAGGTGTGTCTCTGAATAAGTGTGATGTTTCTTTCTTGTATCTCAGTTGCCTCCTCTGTAAAATGGAGAAGATAATATTGTCCTCAGGGGGTAGTAATGTAAATAAAATAGTTTGTTTGGGCTCATGATAGCTTCTGATGTATAGATGCATGCTACTTTGCTTTTATTTTACAGATAAGGAAGCTGAAGTGTGGAAAATTAAGAAACAATCTCTCAGTTGTTTGGTTTCTCCCATTTAGCTATTCACAGATCCTAACTATAATGTGAATTTTTTTTTTAATTCTCTTGTCTTGTAGATTGCATTGTGAGACAACTGGTCTTTCAGGAAAATGAGGCATCCATCATAGTAATTTTTGGCAGTTCAGAAAATGTGACAAAATACCACAGTATTAACTTACTGATTGCCTCTCTTCTGTATATACTTAAAAAAATACTGTGTAATGAAAAAAATGAAGAGGAAACCAAAATATTTGAACAAAATAATGTTTGCAGCTATAATGTTTTTAAAAATGCTATCCTTAGGGAAACTGGGCCTGAATATCGTGAAGGATTTTTTTATTAATTGTAAAGTCACTAAAAACTTTTGAGATGACTTTTGTTAGCAAAAATGAAGTGATATTTTTAAACAAAAATTATGTTTTTTTTAAAAAATTATTACTGTACTATTTCAATTCTAGTTATCATGCTTAGTTAATCAGAGGATTCTAGGAAAAACAAGTATTGCTTATTGAATAGGTAATGTTCATCATTTCCTTTCTGGACCATGTTATTTAGGATCTTATTTTCATCTATTAAAGGTAGGCTATAGGTAAGTCCTCCATTTCTCCATTCCTTCCTCTGGCTGTGTTTTTGTTGTGAATGCAGTCAAGTAATTGAAAAGACCCTGTAACAGCAGAACCATCTGAACTTCTGCACCTGAGTTCCTGTCCTTCCCCTGCTTCCATGCCAAGCTTGTAATCAGATCGAAGTGAGGCCCCAGAAGTGAATTACTCTATTAGTTTGTCCACTGAAAAGAAAAGGTACAACATGAGAACCGTGAGTTAAGTTTTATTTGGAGTTAAATGAGAACTATAGTTTGGGAGACAGCCACTTAGCTAGCTCCAGGTAACTTCTGCAAAGAAGAGGTCTGTGTATATGAGGTGTTAGGGAGGTGGGTACCAGCAGTCAACCAAATGTTTTGGCAGATTGCTGCTAGTCCTGAGGAGCAGCTGTCTCCGTTAATGATTTAGTGCTTTTCTAGGTGTGAGAAAATGCAAGAAATTTGTCTCATAAAATCTTGTCCTGAAAATGTATAATTTGGAGGCCTATTCTGCCAGTTTTTCCTGGAGCATTGAGTACCTCATTCCTGGTCTCTACCCTGAACTTCTTTCAGTTTTGTTGAAGGTCAACAACCTCAGCGGCCAGTGTCTTTGTCCTTGTAGAACCAGGTAGTAAGGGACACATTTTAGTTGACAAATTACATTGCAATGTTTCTATGCTTCTGAGCCTTTTTAAAGACAATCCCAGTATTCTTAGCCTTTACTAGACTTAATTTTCACCTTCTTTTCTTTTGTGTTAAGCTGCCTAATCTCTTTATAAGACTGTACCTGAAAAAAAACAAATCCATGCCACTTTTCAGATTGGTACAACTTTTCCATTGTTGTCAGGTGCTATTGACTTATCACTTGAGTCAGTCACATGAACTTAAAATTTTAGTCAACTAAATAGTATTATTTAGTATTTAGTGTGATCCATGAACTAGGCTAAGTGGTTTGTGGGATCATTTAATTCTCACAATAAATCGATGAGATAGATATTGTCATTGCTATTATTACTATTATCATCATCACTCCCATTTATAGATGAGAAAGTGGCAGCAAGACTGATTGTATCACTGAAGGCCCTCAGGTAGTAAGTGCAGTGTTAGGAGCTGAGCTCTGGTATCAGAATCAAAAGCCTGTTCTCTTACCAATTCAGCTCAAATCTCCAGCTCGGCATCACTCTCACCTTGTCTGCATTTGCTTTGTTAATTCAGGAGACATATCACACAGGCACTTTTTGGAGCCCTTGTATCTGACTTCAGAAACTTGTGATAGAATGAACAGCTGTGTGAATATGGCTTTAAGTTTTTCCTCCTATAAATTTTTCCTATTTATGTCTATAAATAACCTTGGAACAAACTCTTTATGCATAAACCATTTCATGAATAATTGATATGATAAATACGTAAACCCCAATGCTACCTACAGGGTCAGCATATTTTAGTTATTTTTGAGTGTCTGAAGATTAGTTTTTCAATGAAAATTCCTTGATCCAGGCACCATGTATCCCTATGTGATCTTAGAGGCACATGCCTCTGTCTGGCAATTGACCTAGCTTGGTGGTACTATTATACTTTGCCTGATCTGGAGATTAAGCAACTGGTACAACACACATGACTATGATTCTAGTGAGTACCGTTCAACATTTCTTTAAATCTGAAAGTCACAAAATGAGATTGTCAATGCTCAGTTAAGAGCTCAGCAATTTTTTTCACTCTCTGGCATCCTCTGCAGGCAATATTTAGGGCTAGTAGGACTGAACTAAGAGCTTGGGAAAGACAGGCACTGATAGCATGATAGGTTGTGTGTTCATGTGTCTGTGTGTGCAGACATGCATGCACATGTAAATTTTATCATATTGTTCAAGAATTTTGGAAATTATGTCTCATTTAAATTATGGAGCCTTTTTGAAAATCCATTCAGGATTGTGACTTATCAGGAACTCATTGTATCTAGCCTTATACCTGCTGAACAAAATCAAAGGGAAAGGAAAAAGCTTTCCACCTGATGAGGTGTTGCATTTCAAAAGGGATTTTTTGAGCACAGGATTTGCATTATATTGATTAATTGTCTTCTGTTGCACCATTCTATGTCACAGAATACATAAAGTAGCAGACATAGATACTGTTCAGGGAGAAAACCTCCTAATGACATGCACACATTTATGTGGTTACTTATTCGTTTACTCATTTCATACTTCAACAGTATATTGGGCTCAAATTAGGTAATAGCATTCTAGTTACTGTAATAAAAAAGATAAATAAGACGAGACACTAGACTTTGAAGAGATTATGATTTTATAAGAGATCAGACATGTAAGGAAACAATTGCAGTGGGATGTGGTTAGTTACAATGCCTTTCTGTACAAGATACATATGGGAACATTTTCCCCTATCAGTATGAATATTTCATAAACATCATTTTCAATGGTGGCATAATAAATTTTAAGTAAATATGTCATTATATTCCAGACAATTTCTAAACTTCTGGAAAGTAATGTTTTTACCTTAATGTTTAACTATTATAAATGGCATTTTGGTGAACATTTTGTTTTTTTATTCCTACCTCTCCCCTTTGCATAAATAATTAGGATAGTTATTGTTGAATCTCAAAGGATATCAAAATTTTAAGACTCATGATACATGTTATGAATTGCTTATCTTAAGTGGTATGAGTTTATATTCTCCTATAATTATATGAATCTGCCCATTTCACTGAATCCTTGAGTTACATAATATCATGATTTTATAGACTACATATTGTAGTATGGTTTGGAAAAATCCTTGATAATTAGATAAATGAAAATGGTATTTGCTATTATTTTCTCTCTTTTTGGGTTATGAAAATTCAATAAGAGCTACATTTCCTTTCTCGTGGATAGTCTGTTTGCCTTTTGCTATCTATAGTTTCTCTTAGAGTATTAGTAATTTGCTTACTGATTTCATGTGTTTTTTAAGCATTAACAAAATTAACCATTGACCATCATATTGCTTCAAATGTGTTTTTATTATCTATTAACCTCCACAAACCAGAACCACCCAAGGTAACATTTATTTCATCCCTAAAATGTGCCAAGAATACAAAGACTAATCCTAGTCTTGCTGGAGGAGGGCAGACTTCATCACTAATCACATTAACATGTGTATATAGTCATGAGACGATTGTGAATGTAGTGTTCTGAGGGAGAAAAAGAAGGAACTTGCTGCAATGTGTTGAAAATACGCTTTTGTGCTCAACACTCATTTCGATTTGACTCAAACAGTTCACCTTATCTGAAGAGTGTCCTTTGTGTGGCTGTGTGTGACATAAAGTGGGGGTTCTTCATCTTTGAATAAGGCTCAGGTTTCGTCTGCTCACTGTTTAAACTCTTTTTTGTGTTTGGAGAATCCCCTATCTTTTTTTAGGGGGCGGGTATAGTTGCTTTACAATGCTGTGCTAGTTTCTTCTGTAAAAAGAGGTGAATCAGCTCTATCTATACATACACCCCCTTCTTCTTGAGCCTCCTTCCCATCCCAGCCCCCTGCCACCCCACTAGGTCCTCACAGAGTACTGAGCTAAGCTCCCTGTGCTATACAGCGGCCTCCCACTAGCTATAGTGTGTTAGTCACTCAGTCGTGTCTGACTCTTTGTGACTCCATGGACTGTAGCCCGCCAGGCTCCTCTGTCCATGGGATTCTCCAGGCAAGAACACTGGAGTGGGTTGCCATTCCCTCCTCCAGGGCATCTCCTCCACCCAGGTATCAAACCCAGGGCCTTCTGCATTGTAGGCAGATTCTTTACTGTCTGAGCCACCAGGGAGGTAGGTATGGCCCAGAAAGACTTGCCCAATATAGAGGCTCACTGGTTTGCTCAGACTTGTTTTCCAGAGATGGAAAGAAAGGTTTAGGGAAAATGAGCTTGTAACCCAAGGCTCTCCTGCAGCTACATGGTGGCAGAGCAAGGGCAGGAACTCTCTCTTAGTGGCCAACATTCTCCTCCTGGCACTTTTCCTCACTTCTGGCACACTGATTTGTGTGTTTTTGTGACTGGTTCTCGTTTGCTTAGGTCACATCGATCAGATCCTGGGCCTCTTAGGGACAGAGCCTTTGTCCTCTCTTAATCTCTGTAGTTTTTTTTTTCTTTTTCCCACAATGCCGTCTTGCACAGAGTCACAAAGACAAAGTCTGCTTGACTAAGCACCTTGTGGGACTGGAGTGAAGTTCAGTGGAGTGTGTGAAAAATAGATATGGTCAAAATAAAATCAATGCAATTCAGTTAATCAAATATATATTATACTAGATGTGTGCTAAGTAGCTTCAGTTATGTCTGACTCTGAGACTCTATGGACTGTAACCCTTTAGGCTCCTCTGTCCTTGGGATTGCCAGGCAAGAATATTGGAGTGGGTTGCCATTTCCTTCTCCATCATTTCTACTATTCAGTGATGTGTATGTGTGGTGTGAATACATAGTTTATGTATTTTCTAGCTGTCTATCTATTTATATGACACAGATAAGGAAGACTTACATATTTAAAGCAGATAATGAATGAAATCATTTAACATTTTTTTCTGATTTAATACACTTCATACGGGTAAGTCCATTAGAAGGTAGTGAGTTTGGCAAGTCCCTTTACACTCTTTGTAAAACTCATTAAAATATCATTTGTGATGCCTTTAAGAAAAATAAGATTTTTAATGATTCTATAGGATTGATATATTCAACATTTCGGCTAAAAGTAACATTAGCTCAATCCAACTAACCATTTCGGTAATAACTCAAACTGAGAGAAAGAATACTAAGGTTAATTATACACTTTTTCTATAGCTCTATAATTGCTTCATTCATTTTAATTTTGCATCAGTAGGTAAACTTCTGGTGGTTTGAATCCCATGGCTTCCTATTGTGCATTAGGAATAGTTCACACTTCTCTGATCTCCCTTAGAGAAGCCAGCCGCACCAGGATAGTATGAGTAATTACTTGATTAATACTAAAGCGAAAAGCACTTGGGGGTGCTTTTTTTTTTTTTAATCTTTCTGGGCATGTATCCTTTAATGGATATGGAAACGCTTGAAATATTTTTATTACAAATTTCAGTATTCCTGTTATATGAAAATATCAAAAGCGATTTGATGATTGGTTTGGGGTATTTACAAATTATCTTATTCAGAAATTTAATTTTTTTAACTTTTATAACTTTAATATATGGAGTATATTTACACGGAATTCTAATAATATGCACCCTACAATCTTCTCTGCCTTCACATTGAGATTCACATTCTAAATATTTATTTGTCTAAGTTCTGGATCACATGTGAATTAATTTGAGTGAGCTAAGTGTTACTTCTTGGTTTGAAATTTCAATATACAGAAGAAATACAAGAGAGTATTACTTATTAATGGCTGTTAATGGCCTCTAACTGCACAGTATTTAGAGAAGTAATTACTGCCTTGTTTTGAAGTATCAACAGCAGATTATCCTTTCACATGTAGACTGATGTTTTCTGCTTGGACATCTGTAGCCTTCAAATAGTGACATTCTGCAATTCCCCTTCTTCCCAGGTCATCCCACTGGGCTCAGTAAGGCCAGCAGTCAGAGTGCAAATGGATGGAATTCAGGCTGGTGGTTTTCTGGCCAGACACGTGAGGGGTCTTCTAGCCTGTTCAGCTGATGAGTAACAACTAAAAGCCAAGGGCAACAGCTGATTAACTCGGTGGTTCTTTCGCTTTTGTTTGTTAGGTCATAGGGAAGACCTACTGTGATATGAGCTGTGGACACCAAGAAAAAAAAAAGAGAGAGAAAGGCTCCCAAAATTATCAGTCCTAGAAGAAGTGCCTGTATATAACCAGGAAACACTCTGGAGCTATTAAAATGCCCAAATTTACATTAAAAATAGCAGCTTAGTGAGGCAAACACCTGACTTGCAAAGATGGCCACTGTGAAAGAATTATAGTTAGGAGGGGAGGCTTTGGAGTTAGGCTACCTGGGACTGACTCCTCAGCTTTACCGCTTACTTTCTAAGAGAACTTGGATAAGTTATTTAACTATTTGCCACAGTTTGTTCATTATCTGACTCTCAATTACTCTTGTTCATCATGTAATTCATTGGCTGGTTGTAAACAGATAAGGTAATCCATGTCAAAACTTTAAAAAGAACCTGGTTCAATAAACTCTTGTAATTCTTCTCTTTATTACCTATAACATAAAATATCATCACTAAAAGTAACCACATAAACTCCTTAACAGTTTTTTACATTAATTGAATATTTAAAATTAATAAATCTTGAGATGGAAGCAGCAAAGAGTTATGATTAGGTTTACTTTGGTTCATAACATTTCTTTTCTGTGTGGTGCTTTTGGAAAGAAAATGGAACTTGGGTTTGAATCCTGGTTTTAGCTACTACTTGCTAGCTGTATAAACTTGACTAAGGGACTTGACCTCTCTTTAGCAGCAATTTGCTTATTTTAACTACAAGTGTGATCCTACTTTTCTCAATACATTGATGTGAAGTCCAGCTGAGATAGCATGTTAAATGTTTATAGACCAGAATGACAACTGAACAGATGTTTGCTCTTTTACCTCTGGATCAAAATCAATGCGATTATACTTTAGTTTGGCACAATGAATATCAACCTGGAAAAGGAAATGACAACCCACCTGGGAAAATTTATTTATGCCTGGGAAAATTTTGTCAGAGGAGCCTGACAGGCTATATCCATGGGGTTGCAAAGAATTGGATACAACTTAGCAAGTACACCACTAACACCAATGAATATTGGAGTTCTGCATCTTGTAAAGTGATTTTATGTTTATTTAATAAAAATGACAATGTACATATTTAATGCAAAAAAAGTAAGAAAATCATATAAAAATAAAAATTACCTAAAATCATAATATTCAAAGAGAATAATTTTTGAGGTTTGGAAAATAATATTTCTTTCAGATATTTCTCTGTTCATATATTTATATCTATATGTAGACTGTTGTATAAATGGTTTCAGAAAAGACATGTTGCTCTGTGGCTTGATTATTTTCCCCTCATGAATGCATTTGTGGATAGCTTCCTGAATCAATATGTACAGATATACAATGTTGTTTTTAATGACTGTATTAGGGTTCCACTGTAAATTTCTAACAAAATTTACTTAACTAGCACTCAATTGATATTAACTTCATTTTCAATTTGTCTCTATAAAGCAGTGTTTCCATGTTACATATATATGTAACACACATGTATATGTATCTTCTTATGTTCGAACAATTTTCTCTATGTAACTTATGCCCATCATGGTGGACACGGTTTATATTCTGATGCACTTTTAAGTGCTTATGTTTCTTGGCTAATTTGAGCAAACATCATATTTTAAGAAAGTTTTTCACTCTATATCATGGGAGGAGTCAGAGACTGGGGAGGAGTTAAAGGACTGGACCATGTCTCCCGCTTTACATCCATTGCTCACAGAGGAGAATTGAAGGTGCTTTTGTACTAAGGTAGCTTCGTGAAAGTAGGTTCCAAGGCAACCAAAAGACAAACACTGTAGCTTCTTTCTAGTGTAGATACTGACTATAAGGGATTATGCAAAAAGAAAAGAAGGCAACATCTTCTCAGAATGTTTTCTTAAATTTTTTTTCAAAAAGTGTCCTGATTTCTCTTAGTATATTCAATCCTTTTCAAAGACAACCTGAAAAAAATCTCCAGAGAATTTCTTTCAGATATCAATATTTTTATTAAGGTGCTTCTTAACATTCTGATTTATTTCAGGAAACAGTGTTATGGATTATGAATAACACACAGCTTATATACACTAGAACTGTTTATCAGTTCCGTTCAGTAGCTCAGTCGTGAAATGAAATGAAAAGAAATGAAAGAAATGTACTGCCAAATAATCTTTATGTTTGGCCCACTTGACAATTAGAATTCTCTCAGTTCAGTTCAGTCACTCAGTCATGTCTGACTCTTTGCAACCCTACAGACTGCAGCACGCTAGGCTTCCCCGTCCATCACCAGCTCCCGGAGTTTACTCAAACTCATGTCCATCATGTCAGTGATACCATCCAACCATCTCATCCTCTGTCGTCCCCTTCTCCTCCTGCCTTCAATCTTTCCCAGCATCAGGATCTTTTCCAATGTTTATACACATTAAATAATTAAAGCAATTATTTATTAAGTCTTTATAATGTGGCATCAGCATAATTAATTTAATTATCTCAATGATCTTACAACAAGTTGAGATTCATACTTAACTATGGAAAAAATAAGAAAAACCTAAGCTCCAGAGAGTCTGAGTAATTTGACCAAACTCATAGTAAGTGGTAAAGCCACTTTTTCATAGCATACAATAAATTCCATGATATTTGATTATATTACATTGTGATCATATTTATTTTTGTATTTGTCTATTTATTAAAGCTTTGTATTATACAAGAAGCAGAGTTGATTAAATGTGATTTTTGTAGAATCTTTTATTTAAAATTTTGTTAAAGGGAATGTAACTACTTCTATGCCATGTTTTGAGGCAAAAGCAAATTCAACTGAAATCATTAGGACTTATTTCTCCTTTTCTAGATGTAGCCCAGCATATATAAAAAGATAAAGGGAATTACATCTCTGTGTTTGTTAATGTGTATATATTTTATGTATATGCATGTGTGTATATAGGGCTTCCCAGATGGTGCTAGTGGTAAAGAACCTGCCTACCACAGCAGGAAATGTAAGAGATGCTGGTTTGATCCCTAGATCAGGAAGATCCCCTGGAGGAGAGCATGACAACCCACTCCAGTATTCTTGCCTGGAGAATCCCATGGACAGAGGAGCCTGGCAGGCTATGGCCCACAGGGTCGCAGAGTCAAACACAACTGAAGTGACTTTGCATGCACACATGCATATGTGTACATAGACACAAGCATACACATAGACATAAAGTACATTATCTAAAAAAATAGCTTTATCTTATCATTTTATTTGACAGACTGCAATTAGCTTTATAGACTCTATGTTTGGTAAGGATAGGGACACAAAATAGTTGCTGAATAAATATATTGAACTTAACTGTACTGCACTGCCAGTAAATGAGTTGTCAGAGATGTCTTCTCTCACTATTTAACTAAAGTTTAACCTTCAACTGTAACATATTAATTTTTATAATTGTCCTTGTTCTGTTAAAAAAATGGCAAATTGATAGCGTGTACATTGATAGAGCATCTCAAATGAATTAATTATTTTGAAAAATAAATTTCTATAAGCTATCTATAAGTGATGTAAGCAACTATCAGACTAGGATCTAATTCACCATATTCATTTATTTCTTGCCTCTGATACTCATTAAACTTACTGTGTCACTGTGTACAGTTCTTATGAGATGAAATATAGGATTGTGGATAGTCATATAGGTGTCTGTATAGGGTATAAAGTGTCTGGTCTGAAGCCGGACTACCTGGGTTCAAATCTTAATCCTATGAAAAGGTTATATGGGTAAATTGCGTTGATCTCCATGCCCCATGCTAGCTTTAAAAATGGTAAAAATAATAGTAATCACTTGATAGGATTACTGTGAGGATAAATAAGTTAATATAGTAATATGATGAACACACTGCTTGGCTCAAAGGGTCCATAAAAATTAGTCTCCTAAAAGACCATCTTTTATTTTTCTTTCTTCCTCATTCTGCAAACTAAAAAAGATGGTCTGTGAAACACTTGCACAGATTTCTATTTTTCCTACTTCTGCATACTAGCAGCAATGTCTTTGAATCTTATTATTACAATTGAATTATTTTGTTTGTATGATCATTACAGAGGCAACATAATGTGGAACAAAGTGCAGAAACTTTAGAATCAGAAAGAATTGTATTCAAAATCTAGATGATAATTTACTTTTTGTGTGACTTGGGAAAGTTACTAAGCACAGTGTCTAACAAAACAAAGAAAATTTAGGTTTTACTTTGTACCTAACCAGTATCTAGGTACAAGAACTAAGCCATGATAGATGCTCACAAATAAAATTGTTTCCTCTTAAACAGCTGTGAAATTCTAATGGCAGGAACATATCTTATTTGCCTGTGAGTTCAACTGGATTTTAGTTTAGGACCACACATGTACCTAATTTTGCTTAGTTATATTATGACTTAAATCAAATTGACACATTCACCTAGGTTATCTGGCATAAAGCTGGATCCTGGGGATCAAGTGATATCCTTGGTACCATGCCCCACTTTGTTTCTCTCAACTAACTTTATTTTTAGGAAAGTATGCCTTCCTTTGTGGTCAGACAATACAGATTCTTATATTTTCCTGTCAACAATTGTAATGGAAAGAAAATACCCTTTCCCCCCCAAATCCTAACCAATGTCCAGACTTGAATACCATTGACCTTTATTTCTTAGGCTTTTGTGTTTCCCTAGAACCAGAAATTTCGGATCCACAGTCAGGAAGTGTTTTCTCTCTAGGAAAATGGTTCTCCAATCAGAAAAAAATATGACAAGATGCTGTTGGACTGCTCTACAGATGCTAAATCAAGACCTATCCTGTAACTGACTGTTTATTCTGCTAGTACTTCTATACAATCTCATATTCTATCTTAATATCATCAGAGAAAATTTCCTTCATCCACTCCCAGCCACTGACCATTACTCTAAGATGATCAGATTAAGCAGTTGAAATTTCATTTATGTGACAGAGAGACCACGGACAGAAGGTCTAGAAAGGCATTGGAGGAAGGGCTGCCATGGCTGGTACTGGTATAAAGTTCAGACAACACTCTGGGTGTCCACTTTCACGTAAGTTGATAATAATCAAAGAGCAATAAGGTTAAAGGAAATTGAAAGAAAAAGGTATTTATACTACAGGCTATTGTAACTGTGGGTATAGAGAGGATTTCATTCATTCAACACAGATCTGAATGCCTATCATCTGTTAGACCTTTTTTTGTTGATCTGATGGGACATCCAGTTCTAATGTTGTATATATATATGTTCTAATACTCCTTTTAGTCAAAGCACTTTTGACAATATTTTGTCATACATTAATTTACATGTTTGTTTAAGGCCATGTTAAATAAATTACATTAAAGGCAAAGAGAATTATTGGCTTGTTCTTCAGTCTATACCAAGGTTTCTTAACTTGGCCATTATTAACATTTTGGGCAGAATAGTTCTTGACTGTGAGGGCTTGTCCTGGGCACTGTAGGATGCTTAGCAGAACCCCTGGCTTTACTCACCAGATAACCAGGAGCATCCCACCTTCCTCACCTTTCCCAGTTGTCACAAGCAAAAATGTTTCCAGATGTTGACAAATGTCTCCCGAGAGGCAAAGTTTCTCCTGGTTGAGAACCACTGGTCTGCATTCAGCACGCAGCACAAAGCATGACCCATGATAAGTATCGACTATTACTCGTTTTCGATTGGCATATAGTTGCTTTGCAACGATGTGTTAGCTTCTGCTGTACAACAAAATGAATCAGTTGTACAGTTACATATATCCGCTCTTCCCCGGATTTCCTTTCCATTTAGGTCATTACAGAGTGCTGAGTGGAGCTCCCTGTGCTAAACATCAGGTTTTCACTTGTCATCTATTTTATGCATAGTAGTGTTCTATGCCAATCTGGACCTCCTAATCCATCCCATCCCCTCTCCCCACCTTGGTTTCCGCAACTTGTTCTCTATGTCTGTGTCTCTATTTCTGCTTTACAAACAAGTTCATCTATACCATTTCTCTCTCTCTCTCAAAGTCACTTAGTAATATCCAACTCTTTGTGACCCCATGGGCTGTAGCCTACCTGGCTCCTCTGTCCATGGAGTTCTCCTGGCAAGAATACTGCAGTGGGCTGCCATTCCCTTCGCCAGGCTTTCCAGTGGCGTTAGTGGTGCAGAATCCACCTGCCAATGCAGGAGGCCTCTGTTCAATCCCTGGGTCAGGAAGAACCCCTGAAGAAGACAATGGCAACCCACTCCAGTATTCTTGCTTGGAAATTTCCCATGGACAGAGAAGTCTGATGGGCTATCACCCCTGAGATCACAAAGAGTCGGACATGACTGAGCACACGTTATTATATATTGTTATACCATTTTTCTAGATTCCACATGTATGAATCAATAAACAATATTTGGTTTTCTCTTTGTGACTTACTTCACTCTGTGTGATAGTCTTTAAGTCCATCCGTGTCTCTGCAGTTACTTATTTTAAAAATGAATCTTAAAAAAATAAAATAAAAATGAATCTTATCTCTCAACTCACACTGTAATATTTTGTAGTCTACTTTCAGCTCTTCAAACCCAACAAGAGCAAACACCCAAGGGTGAAATACAAACCGTGATGGAATGAAACTTTTAGCAAGTTATTCTTTGTGGCATTTTATTTTATTTTTTGTTGATTGTGCTTGCTTGTTTCTCTTTTTATAATGATGGATTATGTCGATTTTAAACTATATTTGATATTTTATTCCAGTCACTCTATTGTTCTGCTTCTGTACATTGTTTCTCAATCCTTAATTTTCTCTAAAAGAGTGCTTCAAATCTTCTTTGAAAATTGAACAGGGAAGTTTTATACCTATAACTTAGCAGGAATTCATTTTTATACTTTATTTTTGATGAGCCTGGCGTGGACACACATATAGACAGAAAATAAAATGGCATTATTTTAATTGACTATAGTTCTTTTCTATTTCATATCTAATGGGCAGCAGCAGTCAGCAGAATTCTAGTGCTAAGCTGGTTGCTTCAAAACCTTGGGAAGCATTTAACAATGCAGATACCTGGGTCCTAGTTTCAGAGTTTCTTATTCATTTTTTTTTTTTTTTTGGACTGGAACCTGGAAATTGGTGTTTTCCTTAAAAAAAAAAAAACACCAAAAAATGGATTCAGATATGTGTAGCTTACACTAGGAAACATTTGTAATGGACTCTCCAGGTAAGATGTTCATTCTCATCTGAAGTTTTCATTAAGGGGGTATTTTCATTCCTTCTGTGACCTTCAACCAGTTTGTGCTCAAAGTTGTGCTGTCAATTCTTGCCTCCTAGGAACAAAGTAAGTGCTAAAACATGTTTGTGGCCTATTGAAAAATCAGTTTGTTTCTCCCTATTTGCAGTTACAATGCATGTTTAATTAAGTTTTTATGACAATGGCAGTTCGGGTCCCTTGCTGCCTTTAATGACTGCAGGAAGTGAATTGTGGTTCTTTGTGTCCCTAATTGTATCATGGACAGAACAATTACCTGCTTGCTGACTTAATTTTCCATTGACCTCCTGGGCTGCTTTCAGAACTCCTTCTGGCACCATGGTCACTAATGTTTGCAAGTGCAAACCTTTAGTGCATAGAAGGATGAGTTCCTTTCAAAATCTGACTTCCAATACAGCCATGTTAATGGACTTCCCAGGCGGCACAGTCGTCAAGAATCCCCTTGTCAATGCAGGAAACACTGTTTTGATTCTTGGATTGGGAAGGTCCCCTGGAGTAGGAAATGGCCACCTATTCCACTGTTCTTGCTTGGAAAATTCCATGGACAGAGGAGTATGGCGAGTCCATGTGTTGCAAAGAGTCAGACATGACTAAGCACAACCGTTGTGTGGAGACCAGTCTGAATTATGGATGTAACATTTACCCTCATTTCTTCTAGGATCTCTTCTAAAACACAACTGTAAAGCTGTTGTCTTCCTCGTGTATTAGTCTAGCTTCACTCAGATGCTGGCCTCCAAATACAGATATCTGACGTTCTAGTGATTTGCACATTTGCCTGAGTCATAATTCCTAGTGGGTGCTTTGGACTCCGAGTTCATCTAAATCAGCCTGGCTTTTTCCTTGAATGCCATGACTTACTTCTCATTACTTTTCTCATCAACTGCAAATTTATACTAGAACAACTTTTATAAGTAATCTGCCTGCAATGTTTATTTTTTCTTTTCCAGAAAACCTTATGGGGGAAAGATGATCATCCTCTATATTCTTACCATGAACCTGCTTTTTCTCCTTCTCAGTTTGATGAAATGTAATATCCAGTTACTTTGAAGTCAACCCACCTGGCAATGTCCATCTAGGCATGTTCTAGGAATAACAGCTGATGTAACCTCTCATTTTGGGCTCACATGTGTTAGTGTTAATACACCAGGGTACCTGTCTGTCTGAGGAAGGCTAATGAGTTCTCCCTGTTTTCTATGCCTGTCCAGTTTATCCTCACGGTCTGTCGCTTTGGATCATCTAGATCATTTTACAATAACTGTAATTGACTTTTTGGCTCAAGTGTCCCAAACTCTTTCTCCTCTAAATTTATCTAATACATATTGTCTAGTCCTGGAAAATTTGGCATTTGCTTAGACTTGTTCCATGTTGCCTAAATGTTTATATACTTTACCAATCCCATGTGATAGAACTGCATTTTCTTCACACAGCAAGGTACTCTTAACCAGTGTTAATTCTACCACATTTGTAATATTAATCAAGAAACTAACACCCGGGGAAGTGAAATAAACTGCCCCGGCCACATTAGCAGAGAGTAGCAGACTCGGGTCTCTGTTACTTCCTGGTCCAAACATTTTTGGCTGATACTTAAAATCTAACCAAAATTTATTCAAGGTAGGCTACATATCACCAGGGGCTGTACTGAAGGCTAATGAATATGCTTCTTATTTTCCTCAAATGTAGTAAAAGCTTTACTGTAGATTCTATGAAATGGAGTTGTGGTCTCTGTGGTTCTGACTTAAGGATGGATGGATCTGAGCTAGGCTTTTAGCTAAATTCTTGGAATGTTGAAGTTTATGAAAACATTTTACACACTTAAAAAGTGTCATGTAGTGAAAAGCATAGATATATAAGGGCCTAGTTATACTACATAGTTATTATTCAAATTGCCAGCGGTATATATAAACTGTTTGGGCTTTTCCAATGGCTCAAGCGGTAGCATCCACCTGCCAAGCAGGAGACATAGGTTTGATCCCTGGGTTGTGAAGTTTCCCTGGAGGAGGACATGGCAACCCACTCCAGTAGTCTTGCCTGGAAAATCCCATGGACAGAGGAGCTTGGTGGGCTATGGTCCATGGGGTCGCAAAGAGTCAGAACGACTGAGCATGCATGCATGAGAACACAGTTGTTTTCTCCATAGCACTTAGCAGAATGCTGAAAACTAGCTAACCACTCAGTTATGCTTATTAGATGAAGGACATGCTGTTTCTACTTAATACCCAAATTTAAAGAGGCAAGGAAACCATTTTTCCTAAATTGGTTTTTAAATAAAGATGAAGATCTACAATTAGGAAGGTAAATAGGAGCATTTATTAGGAAATGAGTAAATCTATTGATTATAGGGAAGCAATTACTAACCCAGGATGCCAAGGCAAGGAAACACAAGGTTATGCCAAATTAACAGATTTCCTACCTAAATATAAAGCTAAAAGAAGGTTAACTCAGTGCATTTAGTGAAAGCCAGTAAACTAACACATAATTAGACTCAACAGTTAACAAAGGCTAGTAGGCATTTTACCGTAGTTGATGAAGAAATTATAAACTAAGACCAATGGGGCTCAAGTGTGTTTCTGTGCCACTTTGATAGTGGGGGCAGGCAAAGGGTGATGGTTTCCAAATCCAGAGGAGGTTAAATAGGAAGAATGCAATTAAGAGAAGGGGGTGACAATAAAGGAATAAAAGAAAATAGCAGAAGGACACTTTAAAGAATGTTCCAGCAACCATGAACCCAGGTAGCAGCAATGACAGCACAGTGTTAGGGATTTCCTAATGGGGTTTCTATTGCCTCCTTGAGGAAGATGATTCTGCCTTTAAAGTTGAAGAATATAGCCCAGTGGATGGTCTTTTTTGGACACTTCAAGAGAATCCGGGTAGGAAATCTGATTACTGCCAAGAACTTACCTTTGTATAAATATGTTCTCCTAAGGTTTCTGGGAATGGAATTTGTATAAAAGTAGTGTTAAATAGACATAACTTTCATGGACACAAACAAAGATTTGGGACATAAGGAAGAATAGACCAATACTAATCTGAAATTCCCGGTAGTTGGTTACTAAACAAGCAGCATTTAGCGTTCCTTAGCTTAAACATAAATTAAAAAAAAAAAGAAAGACAGAAAATATTTATTCTAAAGAAATATTCCAGATTTCACTCACCAGGTTATTTTGGTCAGCTGTATAATTTCTTCTACATTACAAACTACAGCTCTGGTAGCACAAAAAAAGGGTTTGTGGGTTCACTTCTGGATTATATTTAACATAGCTAGTAAGAAGATCTTCGTGGATAACTATACATAACCAAAGTATGTTTTCTCAAGGGACCATGGGCATTTTTTCAAAGTTTGCTTATTCTTTTTTTTGTTTTTGTTTTTTTTAGCTTAACGCCCTCTTGAGTCAGACATATTTAACTAGCAGTTTCCAGAGAGATCTCTCTCACTTGTTTAACAGAAGGCATCTTATTACTTATAGCCCAACAGAGTTAAGGTGACACTTTAACATTGTGTTTAAAGTATAGATCCCAGTGATTGTGATGTGTTGCATTAAAACCACATAGGCATACCAGAGCAAGCAAACATAAAAACACAGTTTTAATTTTGTGTCTGTGTGAGTGATGAAGTTACTTTCAAAACTTTTCAGAATTGTTTTAGTGCTGAGCTGAGTGACCTAAGTCTTTTGACTCTTCAAAAATTTCCATGGCTACACTGTTGCCCCCTCAGGTTCCTGGGACCTGGGACTTCATCTTTAGGCTGGCCAGTTTAGCTTCACATGGTCTTGAGAGGGAACAGTTTCAATACAAAATTCCTCCTTTCAAATAGAGAAGGCTGTTTTGGATTTCAGAACCAGATGGATTATGTATAAATGGTTGTAAAAGATCTCGGGCTGGCAGCAAAAAACAGTGTGGACACACATATTCATCATGCTTCCCCTGGTCAACAAAACCGCATTAAGATTATTGGGTCATTCTTAACACTTCCACAAATAAAACTTTATAGAGATGGTCCCTTGAGTCAGAGAAAAATTTTCCTATGCTTTATTAATGTGACTCTGAATTATAATACCTGTTCTGTTCAATTCACACAACTTAGTCGTGTCTGACTCTTTGTGACCCCATGGACGCCAGGCTTCCCTGTCCATCAACCACTGGAGCTTGCTCAAACTCATGTCCATCAAGTTGGTGATGCTTTCCAACTGTCTCATCCTCTTTTGTCCCCTTCTCTTCCTGCTTCAATCTTTCCCAGCATCAGGGTCTTTTCCAATGAGTCAGTTCTTTGCATTAGATGGCCAAAGTATTGGAGCTTCATAATACCTATTATGAATTAAAATATCTGTTCATAATATCTGTTATGAAGTATTGGAGCATTCATAATACCTATTACGAATTTCTAATTTCTTTTAACTTGAATTTTGTGAGAAAATTGAATCGACTTGGAATTAAAAACAAAACAAAATTGTGGAATGACTCTTGCACAGCTAGGGAAGGTCTTAGAATGTTTGCATTTTCATAAGAGAGCATTAAGAACAAGACCATTAATACACTAACACTTAAGTAGAGATGTTTATTTTAAATCAAGCCTAGTATCTGCTTTAACAGAAGAATGCTAAGTATGAAGCTATTATCATATAAACGTTTAACAAGGAACAAAAAAAGCCAACACTTACCTTTAAAATGCATTCACAGCAGAACTATCTTCTCACAACTTGTAGTTTCATGGTTTATGGCCTATGTAATGGAAAAAATCTGAAAAAGTCAATTTGACCACTGGAGGGCTCTAACTTTAGTTAAGAACAAAATAAAAATCTATTATATGGCCCAGGGATTTTTAGTTATAAATCAATTGTCCTTAGAATACAATGTTGAGGGTTAATTTACTAACTAATCTATTCATTCAAAGATACTAATTAATTGTCTTCTATGTATCAGCCCTGGCTAAAGTATGTATATACTTACAAATAGGAAGATAGGAAATATTTAAGCTGAAAGCAAAGGCATATGTTTGTAAAATACTCCTAGAGTGAAAAATTCTCCACAAGTGTAAAAATGATATTCCTAATTATATGGAAAAGAAGCATTATACTGCTAATGTTGGTCATTTGACAAAAGTGCTTAAACATTGTTATGAACCAAGCAGAATGCCAGATCCCCAGAGTACAACAAAACAGATAAACCCCTTGTCCTTACAGTGAATATAGTCTGATTGGGAGGGCCAACAATTAAACAAATAATGAAAGTAATGTATGAGTGGGAGATCACAGGACAATTCATTATTGTATTAGAGGTCATAGCAGGGATGTCTACCTAGTCCAGGGAATGTCAGAAAAGACTTTCCAGGGGACGTATGGCATCACCTTCCCAACTAAGGAATTCCACATTAAATAATTTTACATCATGTTATACAGACTGCTGGGCCCACATTGATCTTTGTTGGTCTGTGCTATTAAATATGACATAGGAGAAAGAAATTAGTAGCTGGCTTGCCTCTTTAGAGTGAATCACAGATTCACAGGGTTAATACTAACAAGCAGAATCTGATGTCAGTGAGGCAGGGTCTACATCATTCACAAGGTCTCTGAGGAACTGGTGGTCTAAAGTATGCTCCACAGACTGAGAAATAATAAAATAGATTGTGAAATTATGCTTCTTAGGTTTTACTTGCTAAGAAATGATAACCTAAGCATTCTATAGTGATATGAAATAGAGAGATGACTAACATGTAGCACTGTGCCCTGAACATGTAATGACCAGCTGATGATGGAGAAGACGGGATAGTGGTGGTAAGGGTGTATAGCGTGAGGAATAAGCTAATGGCGTCTGTTTGTGACTTTTAGGTACTGTACCACAAAAGTAATTTCTAAGATTTTTGTTCAAGCTCTATTTGACTGCTAGGGAAAGGTTTACTGAGCAAATTTCAACCTTTATTGAATCAGTCTCTATTTAGACTCTGCCTTTACTACTGCTTCTAGAAAATTCTAACTTGGAAGGAAGGCTAGTTGCTTGTTTTGGAGTATCTGAAATGTTGAACTAGAACCATATCAAACATTAATACAAAATCTAGTTTGCAGTGGTTCTCAGTGTCCTTTAAAAACTCAAGCCTGTCTCCTCAGCTTGTGAAGGTTGACCATTCTTGCTTCATTCTCAAGAGATAAAAGGAAATAACACTTCTGCTGCTGCTGCTGCTAAGTCGCTTCAGTTGTGTCCGACTCTGTGCGACCCCCTAGATGGCAGCCCACCAGGCTCCCCCGTCCCTGGGATTCTCCAGGCAAGAACACTGGAGTGGATTGCCATTTCCTTCTCCAAGGCAGGAAAGTGAAAAGTGAAAGTGAAGCCGCTCAGTCCTGTCTGACTGTTAGAGACCCCATGGACTGCAGCCTACCAGGCTCCTCCGTCCATGGGATTTTCCAGGTGAGAGTACTGGAGTGGGTTGCCATTGCCTCTCTGATAACTCTTCTGAGCATGTGCTAAATGCCAGCAATATTGACTTGTTAGCAAAAACATCCCATAAGGCAAGTTGTCCTCATTCTACACAAGAGTTAATTGAGATCCAGAGAACTGAATCATAAGCTCAAGTTCATATGCTCATATTGATAATACATGGAGGAGTCTGGATGTGAAGCCAAGAAAACCTGAATTCAATATTCATTATTTTGCCTAAATTTGTGCTACAAGCTCCTTTTATATAGTTATTGTGAAAAAGCTTAGCAGTCATGCTGGCATAGCTGATGACTTTTTATTTTATAGTGTGGTTAAATGTATTTATATGCTGACTGGATACTATAAGGCTTAAAATACTCCTCTTTTACATATTAGATATGATTGGAGATTCCAATTCATTCACGTCCTTACTGTGTTTTTAGGTCATCAAATCAACTTAAAGTATGTGCCCTTCAGTATATGTAAAATAAATCATGAGTTTTAATGATAAGTTGTTAGATGATTTTTATCACTGCAAATTCATTTTGCTGCATAATATAATGCATGGTTGGATGTATATGACTATGCCTTCAAGTTTATCAACATAACTCAGCATTTTCTAATTATATTCTGACAGTTATCTGTTCTTTCTGTTCACTGGTTAATGGGCTGCCTTGAAAGTAGTCCTTTAGATATGGACAAAAATTAATAGATATATTGATGTATGAATTATTTGTATTGTGCCATTTATAATAACTGTGATTTCATTATAAACCTACACCATTGAAAATGTTTCAACCCAATGATTACTGGCATTATCTAACTGGATAGTCTTGACTGAATTTCCTAGGCAACTATGACTATCTTCTAAAGACATTATGCTATAATTTGAAAGGAGTGTGTGGGAAGAATCCAATCCTCATACATTCAGCTAATAAAGAACAGCATTTCTGTGTCATTTTCAATGGCTGCTTTGAAGTTTACTCTGTAATTTCTTTCTCCTTCCATTGTATGATTACACTTAAACGTCTGATTATGAGAACTTCAGAAACAAGTAAATGGTTGATTAGTTGAGGCCAGATCTGTCTTTGACTTTCTTATTTCTCTCTTAGGTAAATTTGTTTGGTCAAGAATAACCTTTGGCATTTACAGTATAATTGGCAGTGGCTAGTCAAATGAAAGCCATATTTATGTTATGCTCAATAATATTCCTGGGATGATCCAGTTGTAAAAACAGTGTATTTAAAAAAGAATGAAGGAATCCTTTTGAATAATTTTTTTCAGAGTGAGTTATAAATACATGTTTTAAAAGGACACTATTTGCATGCCTAAAAAACATGCATTTGGCAGAGTACCCAAAGCTTGACTTCAGTTACAATAGCATCATGTTTATGACACTACATCTAATGTTAAAAACATGCATTTTGAACAGAAATTTGATATATTGTTCCTCATCCCCACAACTTTATTTTTAATTCAATTGAAAATGAACAAACCTCCTTGGGTTTTGGTCTGAGAGAATGAAAATAGTTTGGAGTGATTTTGAAAGTTTTTCTTCTCTCTCATTCTGGGAAGGAAAGATTGATTTTCAAGACCTAAATTGCTCTAACAATTAACATCATATAATGGAATATTTTTTTTCCCTCCCTCCCGTCTCTGTACTGTTGGAAAATTGCACTTAAATCAGTAACTTTGTATCTGCAAAAGCAATCTGTTTAACTTCGAAATTATACAAAAACATCTGGATTCTGGGGTTCATCCATTTTGAACAGAATAGAGAAAGTAGAATGTACTTAAAATATCCTTGGATTTGCTTAATGTGTCCCTTTGATTTTATTCAGAAACACATCGGGTTTCTGTCTCAGATATTTGCTCATCTCAGATTCTCGACATCAGAAAGGCCATCTGGACAGTTCCCCCTTGAGGTAATAGGAATCAGATGCCCACATAGTAGCAGCCCTAGAATGCTTGGATGTCCGTAGGATAACACCATTTGGTCAACAATCCCCTTTTTTTTGGCTTGCTTTTTATTAATTTTTTCTGGCCCTATGAACTTCATTCTGATAAATGAATTAGACAATAAAACTAGAAGAGGTGGAAAATAGAACAATTATTTTTTCTTTTTTCTTGCATCCTCCTGGAAGGCCCTGGGAATACTAAAGTTCAGGCATATAGGGCAAAGAGTTCTTTACTATTTGTGTTGCTTTTTGTTTTTGACTTGTCCCTTGTTTACCCTAGTTTAGTGAGGGAAATAGTTTTGTAGCCATTTCCCACATTTGCTAATTCTTAAACCACCCTTTATTAAACATTATTTATATTTTTAATCAAACTTCTCAGATGGGAACTTGAATGTATTATGAATCTGGAGAGTGTCTAAAAGACTTGATGGTAAATTGACTTGCTTATGGAATATCAACAGCAATAGTGATGGTAATATCTAACATTTATTCAATATTTTCTATCTACTGGGTATGAAAACATTTTCTCTTTTAATTTTTACTGTAGCCTTATGGGGCAGGTACCATTATTATTCCAAATTTAACAGTGAAGAAATAATGTTTTTAAAACTTTTAAAATTAGATGACTTGCTCACAAGTTACCCAAACTATAAGAACTGGGATTATAAACCCTGGCAATCAGACTCAGTCTTTATTTTAAACTCTACCCTAGTGTTGAGGCCAGACATTAAATTGAAATCTATTGGAACTGAATTTCCTTTTTCCTTTCTACATACATTCAATAAATATTTAACTTATCCTGTATGAGACAGATAGCCTCTACCTTCATAGAAGAAAATTATGTAGAAAATTATTTGATAAAACTATAAGCAAGAAAAGCTATGGTTTTTCCAGTATTCATGAATGGATGTGAGAGGTGGACCATAGAGAAAGCTGAGCACCCAAGAATTGATGCTTTTGAACTGTGGTGCTGGAGAAGACTTTTGAGAGTCCCTTGGACTGCAAGGAGATCCAACCAGTCAATCCTAAAGGAGATCAGTCTTGAGTGTTCATTGGAAGGACTGATGTTGAAGCTGAAACTCCAATACTTTGGCCACCTGATGTGAAGAACTGACTCACTGGGAAAGACCCTGATACTGAGAGAGGTTGAAGACGGGAGGAGAAGGGGATGACAAAGGATGAGATGGTTGGATGGCATCACTGACTCGAAGGACATGAGTTTGAGCAAGCTCCAGGTGTTGGTGATGGACAGGGAAGCCTGGCATACTGCAGTCCATGGGGTCGCAAAGAGTCATACACGACTGAGCTACTAACTGAACTGAATGAACAAGAAAGAGATAAATAAGCAAACAAAAAGGATTTACTGAATTGTAATAAGCACTGTGAACAAAATAAACTCAACACTGGGATATTACATAAGGTGGTCGGTTCAGTTCAGTCTCTCTGTCGTGTCTGACTCTTTATGATCTCAGGGACTGCAGCATGCCGGGCCTCCATGTCCATCACCAACTCCTGGAGTTTACTCAAACTCATGTCCATTGAGTCAGTGATGCCATCCAACCATCTCATCCTCTGTTGTCCCCTTCTCCTCCCGCCCTCAATCTTTCCCAGCATCAGGGTCTTTTCAAATGAGTCAGCAGTTCACATGAGGTGGCCAAAGTATTGGAGTTTCAGTTTCAGCATCAGTCATCCCAATGAATATTCAGGACTGATTTCCTTTAGGATGGACTGGTTGGATCTCCTTGCAGTCCAAGGGATTCTCAAGAGTCTTCTCCAACACTATAGTTCAAAACCATCAATTCTTCAGCGCTCAGCTTTCTTTACAGTCCAACTCTCACGTCCGTACATGACTACTGGAAAAACCATAGCCTTGACTAGATGACCTTTGTTGGCAAAGTAATGTCTCTCCTTTTTAATATGGTGTCTAGGTTGGTCATAACTTTTCTCCCAAGGAGTAAGTGTCTTTTAATTTCATGGCTGCAGTCACCATCTACAGTGATTTTGGAGCCCCAAAAATAAAGTCTGCCACTGTTTCCAATTTTCTCCATCTATTTGCCATGAAGTGATGGGATTGGATGCCATGATCTTTGTTTTCTGAATGTTGAGTTTTAAGCCAACTTTTTTCACTCTCTTCTCTCACTTTCATCAAGAGGCTTTTTAGTTCTTCTTCACTTTCTGCCATAAGAGTGGTGTCATCTGCATATCTGAAGTTATTGATATTTCTCCTGACAATCTTGATTCCAGCTTGTGCTTCACCCAGCCCAGCATATCTCATGATGTACTCTGCATATAAGTTAAACAGGCATGGTGACATTATACACCCTTGACGTACTCTCTTTGCTATTTGAAACCAGTCTGTTGTTCCTTGTCCAATTCTAACTGTTGCTTCCTGACCTTCGTACAGATTTATCAAGAGACATGTCAGGTGGTCTGGTATTCCCATCTCTTTCAGAAATTTCCACAGTTTATTGTGATCCACACAGTTAAAGGCTTTGGCATAGTCAATAATGCAGAAATAGATGGTCAGAGAGGGCTTCTTTGAGGGACAACATTTAAGTTGATAGTTGAGTGATCAGAAGGAATTAGGCATAAAAAAGACTGGGGAAATGCTATAAGTAGAGGGACAAAAAATTCAGAACCACTGTCATTGGGATAGACTTAGCATATTCTAGGAACTGTCTGAATGTTAGTATGAGCTGTTCATAGTAAGTGAGAGGCAATGGGCTCTCCAGGTGCACAAATGATAAAGAACCCACCTGCCAATGCAGGAGACACAGGAGTCATGGATTCAGTCCCTGGGTTGGGAAAATTCCCTGAAGGAGGACATGGCAACCCACTCCAGTATTTTTGCCTGGAAAACTCCCTGGACAGAGGATCCTGAAAGGCTATAGTCCACAGGATCACGAAGTTTGACACAAGTGAACATGCACACAGGCACAATATCATATATAGTTAGAAAGTCAAACAATAGCCTAATTTTACTGGGCCTTAAAACTAGAATTGTAAGATAATTATATACAAGATGCCCAGTTAAATTTGAATTTCACATGACTAATGTCTTTGTTTGTATATCTCAAATATTGCACAAGACATACTAAAAGACTTCATTATTTATCTGATATTCAGATTTAGATGAGTGTCCTCTATTATTATTATTTGCTAATTCTAGCAGCCCTACTTATAATTCATGATAACTAGGTGGCATTTTAACATAAGTGGTACAATAAGCTACTATTTTAAGAAAAACATTTTAAAAAGGAGATGGCATTATCTTATTTGCATTTTAAAAGATGCTTCTGCTACTTAAGGAGTATAGACTAGAAGGAGAAAACATATAAAATAGGGTCACTTAGGAGGCTATGGCAGTAGTCGAGAAAAAAGTTGATAGTAGTTTACCATAATATAGGTAGCTATGGGCTCAAAATTTACTTTCAATGTTGGAACCAACTTAATTTGCTGAAAGTTTGGGTGTTGGGTAGAAGAAAAGAAAAAGAAATCCCTATATTTCTATGGAGTGATATTACTTATTGAAATGAAAAAGACCAGATTACACAGCCAAGGTGAATATAAGGACCATGGTTTTTTGAAGAATCTCAAGTAGAGATTTCAAACAGACAGTTCCATGAATAAATATAAAAACCTCACCCGAGAATATTTTTGCTTTAATGAGATAAAGAGAATGGATGACAAAAATGTGAATTGCTTGCCACTGCCAGGACTTACTTAAGATATTATTAGATAGACCAGTGTTTAGAAGAATTTAATTTGGAGACAAGGTCATAATTAGGGGACGTTTGGCTTTGTCCAAAGTGCCCTCTGAGACACTTGAAAAAAGTGAAAGTGAAAGTAACTCAGTTGTGTCCAACTCTCTGTGACCCCATGGACTATACAGTCCATGGAATTCTCCAGGCCAGAATATTGGAGTGGGTAGTCTTTCCCTTCTCCAGGAGATCTTCCGAACCCAGAGATCAAACTCAGGACTCCCACATTGCAGGTAGATTCTTTACCAGCTGAGCCACAAGGGAAGCCCAAGAATATTGGAGATATTACTGTGTTGGCAAAGTAATGCCTCTACTTTTAAATATGATGTCTAGGTTGGCCATAACATTCCTTCCAAGGAGTAAGCGCCTTTTAATTTCATGGCTGCAGTCACCATCAGCAGTGATTTTGGAGCCCCCCAAAATAAAGTCTGACACTGTTTCCACTGTTTCGCCATCTATTTCCCATGGAGTGATGGGACCAGATGCCATGATCTTAGTTTTCTGAACGTTGAGCTTTAAGCCAACTTTTTCACTCTCCTCTTTCACCTTCATCAAGAGGCCCTTTAGTTCTTCTTCACTTTCTGCCATAAGGGTGGTGTCATCAGCATATCTGAGGTTATTGATATTTCTCCCGGCAATCTTGATTTCAGCTCGTGTTTCTTCCAGCCCAGCGTTTCTCATGATGTACTCTGCATATAAGTTAAATAAGCAGGGTGACAATATACAGCCTTGACGGACTCCTTTTCCTATTTGGAACCAGTCTGTTGTTCCATGTCCAGTTCTAACTGTTGCTTCCTGACCTGCATACAGGTGTCTCAAGAGACAGGTCAGATGGTCTGTTATTCCCATCTCTTTCAGACTGCTTATTGCCAAATTCAGACTTAAATTGAAGAAAGTAGGGAAAACCACTAGTCTGTTCAGGTATGACCTAGATCAAATCCCTTATGAGTATACAGTGGAAGTGACAAATAGATTTAAGGGACTAGATCTGATAGACAGAGTGCCTGATGAACTATGGACAGAGGTTCGTGACATTGTACAGGAGACAGGGATCAAGAAAATCCCCATGGAAAAGAAATGCAAAAAAGCAAAATGGCTGTCTCAGGAGGCCTTACAGATAGCTGGGAAGAGAAGAGAAGCGAAAAGCAAAGGAGAAAAGGAAAGATATTCCCATCTGAAAGCAGTGTTCCAAATAATAGCAAGGAGAGATAAGAAAGCCTTCCTCAGTGATCAGTGCAAAGAAATAGAGGAAAACAGCGGAGTGGGAAACACTAGAGATCTCTTCAAGAAAATTAGAGATACCAAAGGAACATTTCATGCAAAGATAGGCTCTATAAAGGACCAAAATGGTATAGACCTAACAGAAGCAGAAGATATTAAGAAGAGGTGGCAAGAATACACAGAAGAACTGTACAAAAAAGATCTTCATGACCCAGATAATCACGATGGTGTGATCACTCACCTAGAGCCAGACATCCTGGAATGTTCATCAAGTGGGCCTTAGAAAGCATCACTATGAACAAAGCTAGTGGAGGTGATGGAATTCCAGTTGAGCTATTTCAAATCCTGAAAGATGATGCTGTGAAAGTGCTGCACTCGATATGCCAGCAAATTTGGAAAACTCAGCAATGGCCACAGGACTGGAAAAGGTCAGTTTTCGTTTCAATCCCAAAGAAAGGCAATGCCAAAGAATGCTCAAACTACCGCACAATTGCACTCATCTCACATGCTAGTAAACTAATGCTAAAAATTCTCCAAGCCAGGCTTCAGCAATACATGAACCGTGAACTTCCAGATGTTCAAGCTGGTTTTAGATAAGGCAGAGGAACCAGAGATCAAATTGGCAATATCCATCGGATCATCAAAGAGATGGTATAGAGGGCTAAAAAGGTGGTTGGAGACTATATTGGATCAGGCATGTTTGACTATATGTAAATGGCACCCCACTCCAGTACTCTTGCCTGGAAAATCCCATGGATGGAGGAGCCTGGTAGGCTGCAGTCCATGGGTTCGCTAAGAGTCGGACACGACTGAGCGACTTCACTTTCACTTTTCCCTTTCATGCACTGGAGAAGAAAATGGCAACCCACTCCAGTATTCTTGCCTGGAGAATCCCAGGGACGGCGGAGCCTGGTGGGCTGCCGTCTGTGGGGTCGCACAGAGTCGGACACGACTGAAGCGACTTAGCAGCAGCAGCAGCAAACCAACTGGGCTATTCATTTAGAATTGTAAGTTTTGTTCAGTCTAAACTTGTGTACTGATAAAATTAACTGTTAAAATAACACATGCATATCTCTACTCTTTATAATTCTTCCTTATGTCATAAAAAGGTTGAATTTTCATCATGAACTTTTATTAATTTTACGTGCATTTCCTTCTCACCTAAAACTGGTGTTGTCAGATTAGCCTTTTTCGCAGTTGATTCTGTAGAAAATATGGGAAGATAATAATTAGATGAAGTAGTGGAGTTGTAATGTTTGCTAGTTTGTGATATATATATATGTATATATAAAACTGATGATAAGTATGCTATATGGTTGTCCCAAGTTTCTCTTAAGAGTAGGGTGCATATGTGGGAATAGAGTACTGTTTACCTTTTAAAATTGGATTCTTCTTCCTGTAGATATTTTTGCTTTACAAAATTATTCTGAGTTACAGATTTTAAGAGGGTGTTAGAGTACTTTTAACACTAACAATGCAGGAAGAACTAAGGACACATTTTGTAAATGAGTCCAAGTTCTGAGTTTCCTTGCTTGCAATGTTTTGTTTCTGTTTATGGGGCCACAAAATGTTGTGCTATTAAATTAAGTTACTGTGTATTTTGAATGATCTTTACTAGCTATTACATATTATTTATTAAAATGCAACTAAGACATTAATTTCTTTAAATTAAACATTGAATTCTATCAAATTAAGTATAAATAATTAATCTAATATGAATGCAAATGATTAAAGTGGGAAAAATATATTCCAGGATCTTTTTTTTTTTCACCTTCACTAAAAGGAAATTCAGCAAAATACTATGAATGAATGCTTATGATGTAGGACTCAGTGACCTCCTGTGTTTAATTCATCTTTTATATAGAATCACTGGCTGCTGTTCGGTGCCTTTGTGAATTCTCTTCTGACTCAAGGATTGGTTCCTTGGAGCAATGCCTTCATCTCTAATTATCCTCTGACCTCACTATTCACCTGTTATTATCAAACCCGAGTACCTGAGTAATATTCTGAACATCTACTTCACTTTGGCCTAGTCATAGAGCAGAGAACAGATTATGTGTGATTGTCTCATGTATGACGCATGTGGCCTTTCTTCAGATAAGTTTGGGGTCCAATCAGCCATTCATTTCTTTCTTACAAGTAGTTCAGAACACTGTCTATCTCTCCTTAAACCTCGACCCCACTCAGCCTAAACTCAATGGACTTGAATGTCAGAAGTAGTGAATTTACACAACCAGAGATTATATTTCTAAAAGAAGCACTAAGAGATCATGCATTGCATCTGCAGTTCTAGTTCTGTGCAGGACCATGTGCAAACCATCAGATAGAGATCTATCTTAATTACTGAACAAGTTAAACACACTTCTTAACCTTTTTTCAATGTTTATTTATCCAGCTGGACAGTGAAGACTTAAGTCTAGAGTCCCTTTTCCTCCAAGAAAATTTAGTTCAGCTAAGGTGACTTAGGGAAGAACCACAGCACATACAACCTTATCTGAGGACCCTTCCTACTTCAGTGCTCAGCAAGTCTCTTTTCAGACCTCCTTGGTCTTTTCATACCAATAAATAATAGACAAATAAAGTGCAACGCTACTCCCAATGATAAGAGGAAAAATATTTTTGTAGTGCAAAGAAATGAGTTTGGGAGTCAGATAGACCCAGGTTCATATTCTGTCTTTGCCTCTTTCTATTTCTGAGAATTTGTTTAAGGTTTTAAATATCTCCTAGCTTTAGTTTCTCCATATATGCAATGGAGGTAATAAAACTTCCCTTCTTACTTCTTGAATGGTTGCAAGGATGGGAAATGATTGCAGGGGAGATTGTAGGGTTGTGACATAGTTATCAAATCTCTCCCAAATTTCCTATACAGAAGGTATGCAATCCCCACACACATCAAATTTTTAAAAAATGGAGGCCTAGGGAACCAGTCACAGCAATGAAAATCAACAAGTTATCAGTGGTTGTGTGTGCAGTGACAGAAAAAATGTAAAAGGATTTTGACCAGAAAGGTGCAGAACCCCCAGGTTTCCCATAGATTCTCAAGGGAACATGTCTGGCCAATCTGCAAATAGGAATCAGACCTGGGGGGAGAAACTTGGTAGCTCAAACTCACTTGTAAGAGCAAGAGTTGGAAAGCTCTAGAGCAGTCTAGATCCAGGAACAAGCCAAAGCAATTTTTCCAGGACAAAGTGGAGAACAGAGAAATTGCTAGAAGTAGAACGTAAATTGGATAGAACAAGCATAAGAGGGAGGAGGAAAAGAGAAGAACCAGATAAAAGAGGGAAAGGGCAGATAAAAAGGGGAGGAGAAGCAGGCAGAGATTTCAAAAAGGGCAAGGCTACAATTTGAGCACTGAAGGAAGATTGCAGGAGAAATTGTAGAAGATTGTAGGTTCCAGAAAACTGTGAAAAAAAAGATAGTGGGGTTCACAGGCTCCTGTGAAGAGCACCAGAAAAACCACCTCACAGCACCATCAGAACCGGAATATCATGGCAGTAAATTCCCACATCTGAAGTTTTTATTAAAAGAGAATATATGACCACGGGAACAAGAGTGAGGGAAGCAGAATAATTCCACAGACAGTGATGGCATTTCAGCAAACACATCCACAAAAGCAGGTGAACACTATCACACAATGTGACCTAAAATTCTCAAGCAAACTGACAAAAAAGTAATAGAAACTATCAACAAGCACATAAAATAACAAACAGAATCACTCAGAGATGAGATGACTGGAGGGAGTTTGGAAATTAGGAAAGAGTTAGAAATAAAAGAAATAGTCACTTGTAAGAGAAAGTCTAAACTAACAGGAGCAAATAAACACTTCTCAAAGGTTTTTAAAAGTTCTTAAAAGAAATAAAAAGAGGAAGAAGAAAAATATCTTAAAATCCAAAAGAAAGTAAGAAAGACATAAAGTTTCAAGAAAAGTGACCCAGAAGATAAACAAAGAAGACCCGTTCAATGCACGGTAACAGAACAATGAAGAAAAGGGATGCAAGGTAACAGAACAAAAGCCAGGTTTTACAATCAAGAATACTCTCTAGAAATGAATACATAAAAGGACATATTAAAATGATGACCCACACACCTGGGAAAAATCTAACTAGAGTAGGTAATACCAAGATGTAGGCTAGTAAAACTGTGACTTAAAATATAATAGAAAATAAAAAGAAATTCTTTAGCATCCAGGTTAAAAGCAAAATCTCTTAAAAAGGAAAGAAACTGAATTGTCATCAGACTTTTTAACATCAGTAGTTTATGTCAAAAGATAAATGGAATCAAAGAAAGAAAACATGACCTTAGAATTTTATATATGTTTAAACTAGCCTTTAAATTTAAAGGCATCAGAAAATCTATCATGATTATTTTAATATCTCAGAAAGTAATATTATGGCAAGATCCTGAATATTCATTGGAAGGACTGATTCTGGAGCTCCAATACTTTGGTCACCTGATGTGAAGGGCTGACTCATTAGAAACGACCCTGATACTGGGACAGATTGAAGGCAGGAAGAGAAGGGAATGACAGAGAATGAAATGGTTGGATGGCATCACCGATATGATGGACATGAATTTGAACAAGTTCTGGGAGTTGGTGATGGACAGGGAAGCCTGGTGTGCTGCAGTCCATGGGGTCACAAACAGTCAGACATGACTGAGTGACTGAACTGAATTGAAGATTTCCTTAAAAATTCTATGAGAGGGTATATAAAACATAGTTTAGTTGGTAAGACATGTCCAACTCTTTTGCAACCCCATGGACCGTTGTCTGCAAGGCTCCTTTGTGCATGGAATTCTCCAGGCAAGAATACTGAGGTGGGTTGCCATTTCTTTCTTCAGGGGATCTTCCCCACCCAGGGATCTAACCAGCATCTCTTGCATTGCAGGTGGATTCTTTACTGCTGAGCTACCAGGGAATTCCATGATTATTTTAATATTAATATCTCAAGAAATAATATTACCACAAGATTTTTTTTGAAGAATCTACTAGAGAGTAAATAAAACAGATGGCTGATTCATGTCAATGTATGGCAAAAACCACTACAGTATTGTAAAGTAATTAGTCTCCAATTTAAATAAATAGATTAAAAAAAACAAAACCAGAAACAGATAGCATCATGCAAAATCATAAAGGTCTTTTATGCGTGTCTGGCACACATCTTCTGACAGAAATATAAGCCTCCTCTGTAGAGAGATTGAGCCAGAACTAATAAGAATATGCAGATTAAATGTAGATTAAATATTAATAAAATATAGATAAAACGTGTACATTAAAGTACTGATATACAGGGAAACCATGGGACAGAGAAACATGCTGAATAACATTATGGGATGCAATAGAAAAATCCAGATAGAAGGATATTCTAAAGTAGTATCATTTTTCTTCACCAAGTACAGAGGAAAGACAGACATCATTAGTTGAACTAACTAAAAAATTAGACAATATAGAATTTTGAAACACCGGCTTGATATTTGACAACAATTAGAAGTTATCAGTATTTCAAAGTGTGATAAAGGTATTATGTCAGTGTTTTAAAAGGTTTCTAATGTTTTTGAAGTGAAGTGAAAGTGAAAGTCACTCAGTCGTGTCTGACTCTTTGCAACCCCATGAACTATACAGTCCATGGAATTCTCCAGGCCAGAATATTGGAGTGGGTAGCCTTTCCCTTCTCCAGGGGATCTTCCCAACCCAGGGATCGAACCCAGGTCTCTTCCATTGCAGGCAGATTCTTTACCAGCTGAGCCACAGGGGAAGCCCAAGAGTACTGGAGTAGGTAGCCTATCCCTTCTCCAGTGGATCTTCCCAACCTGGAAATCAAACCAGGGTCTCCTGCATTACAGGCAGATTCTTAACCAACTGAGCTATGAGGGAAGCCCATATCGATATGCATGATCTTTGTTACTATATTTGAATATCACTTATCACATACTTACATATCCATTAAAGTTACTCTGATCCAAAGACCATCATCTTTCACTTGCAATAATATAAGGGATTTCTTGTTGGTTTTCCATGTCTATTCTTTGTCCTCTAAAGTTTATTCTCAACACATGAGCCAGATAATATTTCAAACCTATAATTCAGATAATAATCTTAGCAAACATTTATGAAATACCTGCTTTATTTCAAGCACAGTTGCAAGTGCTTCACTTGAACTGCTCATTATTAATAATAGCAATCCCTCGAAGAATTGCCCCGTACTTATACTCCTACCTTAGAGATGGGGAGGGCTTCCCAGGTGGCACAAGTGGTAAAGAACCTACACGCTAATGTTGGAGACACAGTAGATACAGGTGACGCAGGAGAAGTGGGTTTGATTTCTAGGTTGGGAAGATGCCCTGGAGGAGGGCATGGCAACCCACTCCAATATTCTTGCCTGGAGAATCCCATGAACGGAAGAGCCTGCTGGGCTACAGTCCATAGGGCCACAAAGAGTTGGACATACCTGTAGCGACTTAGCATGCACTCACGGATAGATAAGGAAATGGAGACACATTGAAATTTAACATGTAGCCCAAGCAAAGGAGTCAAAAGTGAAACTCAAGCACCATGGTGTCCTAAACTGTATCCTCTGCTGTTTTCATCACTTACTCAAACTCTTTAGCCCCTCTCTCCAGCACTTAGAATACAATCCCACTTGTTTTCAAGTGGTTGGTTGTGCAGCCTGTCTTTCTTCCTCCAGCTTTCTTCTACCCAAGTTCTGTTCCAGAGCTTAGGGTTATATCAACAGAAAGGATGGCATACCTTTTTCTAATTTTCCTTTCCAAGGAGAACACTTTTTTCTAATGAATCTGCTCTGGGGAAGCACGTTTTTCAAATTTGTGCAGAGGTGCCAAACGTGCTAGCAGCCTTGACCGGGCCTTGCACAGTCTGGCCCTTGCTTGCTCTCACCCCATCAGGTGCCCATCATTCTCTTACTCATTTTGTTCCAATCATACTGGCTTCTGTCAGTTTCTAGAATTTACCAAGCTCTTTCCTACCAGAGCATCTTTGCTCTCTGCCAGAAATACTGCTCCTTGACCTTTTTCTTGCTGGTTTCATCTCATACTATGAGCTCTGTTAAATTATAACTATTTAGAAAGGATGTTTCTCACCAACTTCTCCCTGTCCTTCTCTGACACAGCATTCTGTTCATATAAAACACAAATGTGATCAAATCATTCTCATGTTTCACTCCATGTTGCTCTTATGATAATGTTGAGCTCTAAGGGTAAAAAAATGGCACCCATTAATCTCCCCACTGGGTTTAGAACTGAGACGTCCACACAAGGGACAGAGAGACCTGTCACCCTTAGCGGTAATGATGATTGGAGAACATATCCTAGTTGTGAGACCACAGTGGATCTGTGGCTTCTCTTCCTTGAACTTCACTTCAGAATTGAGGCCTCCCCTCTACCCAGGGAAAGCCACTTTCAACTATTTTCTCACATGTGTGATCAGGTTAGCATGTGGACTCCTTGTGTTCACACTGGTTTGAACAAGAGAATGTCTGCCAAGGGTCACTACCTGGCATGTCTGCTTTCTTTTCAGAAATCCACTAATCAGGTAAGTCACTCCTATTGCCTCTGATGGGAACAGAGGAAATATAGAGTTGTTCCTGTGTGTTTTATCTGCCTATAAGATAGGATGGATAGTCTCCCTTCAGTGGAAACCAGTGTGGTGAAACCTGAGAAAAATCCTACTTGGCTTTCCTCCCAACAGATGCAATCCAGTGTCCTTACTTTACTGGATGACTCACACTAGATTGTTAAATCTGCAGGAATTCTGTGAGCTAGCCTTGAAACTTTTGAGAGCGTAAAATTATTTACGGGGGGAGTATTCACATCTTGAAACCTGAAAGTTGATAAGCACTGCAGATCAGTGAGGTCTTCACAGGTGGCTCAGTGATAAAGAATCCACCTGCCAAGGCAGGAAATGTGGGTTGGATCCCTGGGTCGGGAAGATCCCCTGGAGGAGGAAATGGCAACCTGCTCCAGTATTCTTGCTTCAAAAATCCCATGTACAGAGAAGCCTGGCAGGGTACAGTCCATGGGGTTGCAAAGATTCAGACACAACTGAGCAACGGAGGATGAGCACAAGCACAGGTCAGTGAACAGGTTGTGAAAATGTCCCAACACATCCACTGAGGGCCCTGCCTGCCCACTTCCCTGACATCTTCAGCTACTACTTTCACCTTCCACAGAGTCCAGGAATAGGTCTTTCTAGTTCTCAAATGCTAAACTGGTTTCTGCCTTTAGTGCTTCACACCCATTGTTCTTTGGAATGATCATCTCCTACACTTCTACTTGGCTTATTCCTCTTCATTCAGATTCCCAGTGAAACACTGCACCCTTGGAGAAGACTTCCCTTAGCATCCAAACTAAAAAAGTTCCCAGTCACTCTATCATGTCGGCTTTTTTTTCATAGTTCTTCACCATCTAAACTTTTCTCAACCACTCTTCTTCCATAGGATGTAGTTCTATAAAATCAGGATCTTTATCTACCCTGCTCACTGCTGTCTATCCAGTCCCTAGAACTGTAGCTGTGCTGTGCTGTGCTTAGTCACGCAGTCCTGTCTAACTTTTTGGAATCTCACGGATTGTAGCCTGCCAGGCTGCTCTGTCCATGGGGATTCTCCAGGCAAGAATACTGGAGTGGGTTACCATGCCCTCCTCCAGGGAGAACTGTGGCTAGCTCACAGTTAACTGAATATGTTTAATAATCACAGGGCTTCTCAGGTGGCACAGTGGTAAAGAATTTGCCTGTTAATGCAGGAGATGCAGGTTCCATCCCTGGGTAAGGAAGATCCCATGGAGAAGGAAATGGCAATTCTCTCCAGTATTCTTGCCTGGAAAAGTCACAAAGAGTCACATGCAACTGAAAACACACACACACACACACACACGTAACACCACAGCTCAGTTCTAACTATAGGTTCCCGTAGGT
Organism: Giraffa tippelskirchi; assembly: GCF_054371585.1. Taxonomy (NCBI): domain Eukaryota; kingdom Metazoa; phylum Chordata; class Mammalia; order Artiodactyla; family Giraffidae; genus Giraffa; species Giraffa tippelskirchi. The sequence continues at coordinate 43,846,515 of NC_137284.1, read as the reverse complement.
GAAAAATAAAGACAGTGCCAACTCTAAATTTGAATAAATATACATTTTTTCTGATTCCATATATGATGCATTCCTTATTTTTGAAAAATAGCATACTACCACACAGAATAAAGTCTTATTCACAGTATTTACATTATATGGCATACTTTGTACTTGAGACCCACCCCCGCCCAGAAAAAATATGCTGATACAATTTTTTTCTTGAATGTTTCTTTAGGTCCTAGGTAGAGACTTCAAGGACAAAACCCAGTGATTTCCTTTCAAGTAACTTCTAGGACATTTTCTTATAATAGGAGAGCTGAAAATGTATCTTCCTTTTATAGAATTTTTTATTTTAAATCATGCTTTTCTTTCAGTGAATTTTTGGTGTTGTTTTTCTAGAAAGCTTTTCATTAAATATTTTATAATTGGGGAAGTATGAAATAAACGGGTTAGTTGGAATGAAAAATTCTCATTATCGAGCATGATATTTATTGTGAAATTTGGCTTTTGTGTGTGTGTTTTATTTATTTTTTATTGAGCTAAAACTGACATATAACATAGTGTAGGATTAAGATGTAAAATGTGTTGATTTGATACATTGTATACAATGTGATGATATGGTTTATTGCAATATGATCACCATCTTAGTATTAGCTAACACCTTTGTCACAGCACATAATTATTATTTCCTTTTTGTGTTGAGAACAATTAAGATCTAGTTTCTTGGCTACTTGGAAGTCTATTATAGAGTTTATTGCCTGTAATCACTAAGTTCTTCATTAGATCTCCAGGACATTTTATCTACTCATTGCAAATTTGTATTCTTAAACATCAAGTTGGCTCTTTAATTGGTTAACTAAGAGCTGATTTCAAATTCAGAAGAAATGTCAAACTCAAAATCACTCAGTTTTATTGAAAGCTGAGTGCACTCAGAAGAACATCTTAACTTTACAGAAGGACAGATTGTTGTTTTACAGGCATAAGCAAGCAGCTAATAACTTTATCAAGCTCATTAAAAATTTTGGGAGCTTTTCAAAAAAGTCTTTTGTTTTAGCCAGAGAGAAACACAAGTCAAAGTTAGAAGTCAAGATACAACAGCATGCTTGAGTATCCTGTTCAGAGATTCAATACAGAGATCTCCTTCAAGATGGTGAGAGCAGATTCACACTAAAAACATCTACTTCTCCTTCACTTACTACATGAAAGCATTTGAATGTGTGGATCACAGCAAACTATGGGAAATTCTTCAAGGGACGGGAATACTGGGCCACCTTACCTGCCTCTTGAAAAACCTGTATGCATGTCAAAAAACAACAGTTAGGACTGAACATGGAACAACAGACTGGTTCAAAATAGGAAGAGGAGAACATCAAGGCTATATATTGTCACCTTGCTTGTTTAACTTATATGCAGAGTACATCATAAGAAACACTGGGCTGGATGAAGCACAAGCTGGAATCAAGTTTGCCGGGAGAAATATCAGTTACCTCAGGTATACAGATGACACAACCCTTATGGCAGAAAGTGAAGAGGAACTAAAGAGCCTCTTGATGAAAGTGAGAGAGGAGAGTGAAAAAGCTAGCTTAGAACTCAACATTCACAAAATGAAGATCGTGGCATCCAGTCCCATCACTTCCTCCAAATAGATGGGGAGACAATGGAAACAGTGTCAGACTTTATTTTCTTGGGCTCCAAAATCACTGCAGATGGTGACTGCAGCCATGAAATTAAAAGACACTTGTTCCTTGGAAGGAAAGCTATGACAAACTTAGACAGCATATTAAAAAGCAGAGACAAAGAGCAGACTTGCTGACAAAGGGCTGTATAGTCAAAGCTATGGTTTTTCCAGTGGTCATGTATGGATGTGAGAGTTGGACCATAATGAAGGCTGAGCATCAAAAAATTGGTACTTTTGAACTGTGGTGTTGGAGAAGACTTTTGAGAGCCCCTTGGAAACAGCAAAGAGATCAAAGCAGTCCATCTTAAAGGAAATCAATCCTGAATATTCATTAGAAGTACTGATTCTGAAGCTGAAACTCCAATACTTTGGCCATCTGATGGAAAGAGCAAACTCATTATAAAGCACCCTGATTCTGGGAAAGATTGAAGGCAGGAAGAGAAAGGGACAGCAGAGGATGATGGTCAGATGGCATCACCGACTCAATGGACATGAGTTTGAATAAGCTTCAGGAGATGAAGGACAGGGAAGCCTGGTGTGCTGCCGTCCATGGGGTGGCAAAGAGTTGGACGCGACTGAACAGCTAAACAACAATGTCCGCCCCTTTACTACACATTTCATTGGTGGCTCTGACATGAGCCATTCTATGAACTGATACAGTGTTTCTCTCTGCCTGAGATGTTTTTCCCTCTTGATAGACCTGAGGCTGCTGGACTGAGATCCTTTTCTATGATTCTGTGACCTCTGTCTCCTATCAAGAAAGCCATGACGTCTTATTTTATAGAGGTTAGAAACACGATGTTTATCAAAACTTAAGGCCAGACATAGATTTTCACATGGGAGATTTATAATAATGAGAAAGAACCTTGTGGCAGTGAGAAGTGTGATGGGGTCATGGGCCGCTGTCCTTGAAGCTCTTCAATGGTTTGGGTGACACACAAGTGACCTAAGGCAAATTTGTCTTTTTGTTGACAGCTTTCTTTGCTGTCCATTAGCATCTCTAGATTCCCACTGAAGCTCAGTGATAATCGGCAGTAACCTTCTCTTCTGGGTTGCTAGCCTCCCTTCTCCCTAACCTGTCTCTCTCCCTCTCTGAAATGCAATATGACTCCCTTGGGTTCTCTGCTCTAAGCTACCTAGAGACTACATCCATTAAGGTGAGTTGCATTCATTATTAATGACAGAATAAAATCCGTTAGCTATGCATGATTTTACTTTGCATGCAAATTTTACTTTGAACAGCAACACATGCATGAAAAGTTACTTCCTGTTATGAATTTCCATTTATGAAATGTCTAGGTTATTAAAGTGGCACTTTATATACAGCATCTTTATAATGCCCCTCAAAGCCGCTTGGCTTAGGCAAGCATCCAGGAGTGAAAGGAAAGGAGACGGTTATGTACTGAAAGCCTGTAATGGAATGTTTCTATGTATTCCATTCCCACTCTTGTTAAGATTTTCCATGAAAATGAAATCCATTGGAAACAGAGTAGATGGAATGACTGTTTAATGCCCCTATGGCTATTTCTTAAAAGTCCTGATTAAAAACATTCCAACCTCAATTCTATAGCACCATGGGAAACAACAATGACAACAATAACACTGTATTTCTTCAGTCATTTGCAGACTTGAAAGGATAAACATGCTGTAATCTACCATCCAGTGGAAAAATATAAGTATGAGGTGAATGGGTGCATGGAATCCTTTGTCATATAAATCCCAAGATAATGGGGCCTGCAAGAATTCAACATTATTTGGATAAGAGCTTTCAGCACAATATCTTCAAATTTTACACTAAAATATACCCACGGATTCAATACTCAAGCAGATGAAAACTTAACTTTTTGCCTGGACAACTTACTGTTAAAATCTAAAAGAGAACTTCTCTGGTGGTCCCATGGTTAAGAACTTTCCTGCCAAAGCAGGGGATGAGTGTTTGATCCCTGGTCAGGGAAGATCCCACATGTCGTGGGGCTAACTAAGCCCATGTGCCACAACTACTGAAGCCAGCAGGCTCTAGAGTCCTCACTCAGCAACAAGAGAAGTCACTCCCATGAAGAGTAGTCCCTAGTCATCACAACTAGAGAAAGCCTGCAGGCAGTAATGAAGACTCAGTGCAGCCAAAACTAAACTAAATAAATTTAAATTTAAAAAAAAATCTGGAAGAAATGTCTACTCACTAAAAGAACTATGTGATAGTGAAAGTCTCTCAGTCGTGTCCAACTCTTTGCAACCGCATGGACTGTCCATGGAATTGTCCAGGCCAGAATACTGGAGTGAGTAGCCTTTCCCTTCTCCAGGGGATCCTCCCAACCCAGCAATCAAACCCAGGTCTCCCGTGTTGCAGGCAGATTCTTTACCAGCTAAGCCACAAGGGAAGCCCAAGAACACTGAAGTGGGTAGCCTATCCCTTCTCCAGGGGATCTTCCCAACCCAGGAATCAAACTGAGGTCTCCTGCATTGCAGGCGGATTCTTTACCAACTGAGCTATGAGGGAAGCCCATACTATAGAACCAAATTAAAAATTGTAATTCATAAACATAAAATGTGTCTACCTGCCTCAAAATGTGTAGTAAAACCTTTTGTGCTTTTGAGTTGTTGGTTTCCCTGATCCAAATGCATGTTCTAAGATAAAGAGCACATGTATGGATTGGCAGTTTCTCTTTGACGTTCAACAGACCTCGGCTTCCTTTCCCCAACAAAAGTATCTCTTTTTATATTTATTGTCTGGATTGGGAGAATACAGTGTGGTGGTTCCCATGGTTGCACACTCATTCCTACAACTGAAATATCAACAGACAGAATCAGAAAATAGCCCATTAGCCAGGCATCATGGAGATTTTATTTTTCCAAATATTTATTATGTTCTGAGAATGAGAGCGCTGGGCTATTTTAGTGCCACAGTCACAGGGTCAATGAAAACTCATGAGTCTTTTGTAATCTCACCAATGAATATGCAAGTCAATTCACCAGAGAGCTCATAGTCTGAATCAAAAAAAATGATATGTTTATGTATGAGATAAATGGATAAAGAATCTGTGGTATATATATGCAATGGAATATTATTATGCATAAAATAGAATGAATTTAAGTCAGTTGAGCTGAGGTAGATGAACCTAGAACCTGTTATACAGAATGAAGTAAGTCAGAAAAAGAGAAACAATATATATCAATGCCTATATATGAAATCTAGAAAAGTGGTACTGATGACCCTATTTGCACGTCAGGAATAGAGATGCAGACATAGAGAACAGACTTGTGGACACAGCAAGGGGAAGGGGAGGCTGAGCCAATTGAGAGAGTAGCGTTGAAGCACATACAGTATGTGAAATAGCTAGTGGGAAGTTGCTGTAGGTAGCTCAGATGGTAAAGAATCCACCTGCAATGTGGGAGACCCAAGTTCAATCCCTGGGTTGGTAAGATCCCCTGGAGAAGGAAACAGCAACCCACTCTAGTATTCTTGCCTGGAGAATCCAATGGATGGAAGAGCCTGGTGGGCTGTGGTTAGTCCATGGGGGTCTCAAAGTTGGATACAACTGAGAGACTAACACTTTCAGGAACTTTGAGATATCCAATTTATAATAAATTCTTCCCATCCACCCCCTATTAGGAAAGAGTCTATGAAAAAATCAAGGAAAAAAACATTATCATTATGGATGTGCAGAAGAAGAGATCTTTGCAACTTATTTGAAGAAATAAAAATTTTGAAAAATGTTTAGTGTTCTCAATAAAGTATCATAATGTATGACTCCTTTGAAACAAATTCAGAAAACCATAAAAAAAGAAACACTGAGATTATGAAACAGGAAAATGTGTAAGGTAATGAGATTTTATGTGGAAACCAAAAATATAATAACAGAAATAAAATTTTCAGTGAAAGTAGTGAAGAAGGGTTAGTAACCTTAGAAAATCAAGTCAGTAATGTGGAAGATGAACTTGACAAATTTGCACAGAATGCAGAGATTAAAAAAATGATAAGAAGACATTTAAAATCCCCTCAGAATTCAGCTTAAGAATTCTATATTTTCCTGAGGGTATAATCCAAATAACCAAAAATAAAACAATTATCAAAGGGACCTCAAAATAAATTTTTCAGAATTTGAAAGAGGTGTGTATATGGAAATCTAAAATCATCCTTTTCAAAATAGTCAATATAAAGAAAACCATAACTAGATTTGTCTTGTAAAGATTTTTGAAATACATTTATAAGTAGTGGTGCCGGGGGCGGGGGGGGGGGGCGGGGCAGGGATTGGATAGAGATAGTCAAAAAGTACAAACTCCCAGTTATAAATAAATACTAGAGTTGTAATGTACAACATGCTAAATATAATTAGCACTGTTCTATTTTGGACTTCCCTGGTGACTCAGATAGTAAATAATCTGCCTGCAATGTGGAAGACCTGTATTTGATCCCTGGGATGGGAAGATTCCCTGGAGGAGGGCATGGCAACCCACTTCAGTCTTCTTGCCTGGAGAATCCCCATGGACAGAGGAGACTGGTGGGTTACACTCCATGGGGTCACAAAGAGTTGGACACGACTGAGTGATTAAAAATGTTATACATGAAATTTATTGAAAATAAACCACGAGTTCTCATGACAAGGAATTTTTTTTCTATTTTCTTAGTTTTGTATGTATATGAGATGATAGATATTCATTAAACTTATTGTGGTGATTACATCATGATGTATGTAAATCAAATCATTATCCTATACACTGTAAATTTTTATAGTGCTGTGTGACCCATATCTCAATAAAACAGAAAGAAAAAAGAAATACACTGACAAGGAAAAAAATTATAGACTTACAAAGGCAAACTAGTATAATAAGAAAAACTATGAAAAAAAAAGTTGACTCAGATGTCTCTTTTGCAAAAAATAAATATCAAAAGAGTGTCTATAGAATTTGGAGGCAGAGGGAGGCGGGGCTAAGATGGCGGAGGAATAGGACGGGGAGACCACTCTCTCCTCCACAAATTTATCGAAAGAACATCTGAACGCTGACCAAACTTCACAAAACTACTTCTGAAGGCAGGCAGAGGACGTCAGGCTTCCACAAAAACTGCGCATTATCTTCAAAAGAGAGAGCAGAAATCCAGCTCCACCCACCAGAACACCAACACAAGCTCCCCCAACCAGGAAGCCTTGACAAGCCACCTGTCCAACCCCAACCGCAGTGAGGAACCTCCACAACAAAGAGGAACTTCATACTACCAGAATACAGAAGGGCCACGCCTAACACAGCAATCTAAACAAGATGAAAAGACAGAGAAATACTCAGCAAGTAAAGGAAAATGAGAAATGCCCACAAAGCCAAACAAAAGAGGAGGAGATAGGGAATCTATCTGAAAAAGAATTTAGAATAAGGATAATAAAAATGATCCAAAATCTTGAAAGCAAAATGGAGTTACAGATAAATAGCCTGGAGACAAAGATTGAGAAGATGCAAGAAATGTTTATCAAGGACTTAGAAGAAATAAAAAGGAATCAATATAGAATGAATAATGAAATAAAGGAGATAAAAGACACTCTGGAGGGAACCAACAGTAGAATAACGGAGGCAGAAGATAGGATAAGTGAGGTAGAAGATAGAATGGTGGAAATAAACGAAGCAGAGAGGAAAAAAGAAAAAAGAATCAAAAGAAATGAGGAAAACCTCCGGGACCTCTGGGACAATATGAAACGCCCCAACATTCGAATCATAGGAGTCCCAGAAGAAGAAGATAAAAGGAAAGGCCATGAAAAAATACTCGAGGAGATAATAGTTGAGAATTTCCCTAAACTGAGGACAGAAATAGCCACAGAAGTCCAAGAAACCCAGAGAGTTCCAAACAGGATAAACCCAAGGCGAAACACCCCAAGACACATATTAATCAAATTAACAAAGATCAAACACAAAGAACAAATATTAAAAGCAGCAAGGGAAAAACAACAAATAACACACAAGGGGATCCCCATAAGGATAACAGCTGATCTTTCAATAGAAACCCTTCAGGCTAGAAGGGAATGGCAGGACATACTTAAAGTAATGAAAGAGAATAATCTACAACCCAGATTACTGTACCCAGCAAGGGTCTCATTCAGATATGAAGGAGAATTCAAAAGCTTTACAGACAAGCAAGAGCTGAGGGAATTCAGCACCACTAAACCAGCTCTCCAGCAAATGCTAAAGGATCTTCTCTAAACAGGAAACACAGAAAGGATGTTTCAACACGAACTCAAAACAACAAAGTAAATGGCAACGGGATCATACTTATCATTAATTACCTTAAATGTAAATGGGTTGAATGCCCCAACCAAAAGACAAAGGGTTGCTGAATGGATACAAAAACAAGACCCCTATATATGCTGTCTACAAGAGACCCACCTCAAAACTAGAGACACACACAGGCTGAAAGTGAAAGGATGGAAAAACATATTCCATGCAAACGGAGACCAAAAGAAAGCAGGAGTCGCAATACTCATTTCAGATAAAATAGACTTTAAAATAAAGGATGTGAAAAGGGACAAAGAAGGACACTACATAAAGATCAAAGGATCAATTCAAGAAGAAGACGTAACAATCATAAATATATATGCACCCAACATAGGAGCACCACAATATATAAGGCAAATACTAACAAGTATGAAAGGGGAAATTAACAATAACACAATAATAGTGGGAGACTTTAATACTCCACTCACGCATATGGATAGATCAACTAAACAGAAAATTAACAAGGAAACACAAACTTTAAATGATACAATAGACAAATTAGATTTAATTGATATTTACAGGAGTTTCCACCCCAAAACAATCAATTTTACCTTTTTCTCAAGTGCACATGGAACTTTCTCCAGGATAGATCACATCCTGGGCCATAAATCTAGCCTTGGTAAATTCAAAAAAATTGAAATCATCCCAGCCATCTTCTCTGACCACAATGCAGTAAGATTAGACCTCAATTACAGGAAAAAAACTATTAAAAGTTCCAACATATGGAGGCTAAACAACACGCTTCTGAATAACCAACAAATCACAGAAGAAATCAAAAAAGAAATCAAATTATGCATAGAAACAAATGAAAATGAAAACACAACAACCCAAAACCTATGGGACACTGTAAAAGCAATACTAAGGGGAAGGTTCATAGCAATACAGGCGTACCTCAAGAAACAAGAAAAAAATCAAATAAATCAACTAACTCTACACCTAAAGCAACTAGAGAAGGAAGAAATGAAAAACCCCAGGGTCAGTAGAAGGAAAGAAATCTTAAAAATTAGGGCAGAAATAAATGCAAAAGAAACAAAAGAGACCATAGCAAAAATCAACAAAACTAAAAGCTGGTTTTTCGAGAAGATAAACAAAATTGACAAGCCATTAGCCAGACTCATCAAGAAACAAAGGGAGAAGAATCAGATCAACAAAATTAGAAATGAAAATGGAGATATCACAACAGACTCCACAGAAATACAAAGGATCATAAGAGACTACTACCAACAGCTATATGCCAATAAAATGGACAACTTGGAAGAAATGGACAAATTCTTAGAAAAGTATAACTTTCCAAACCTGAACCATGAAGAAATAGAAGATCTTAACAGACCCATCACAAGCACAGAAATCGAAACTGTAATCAGAAATCTTCCAGCAAACAAAAGCCCAGGACCAGACGGCTTCACAGCGGAATTCTACCAAAAATTTAGAGAAGAGCTAACATCTATCCTACTCAAACTCTTCCAGAAAATTGCAGAAGATGGTAAACTTCCAAACTCATTCTATGAGGCCACCATCACCCTAATTCCAAAACCAGACAAAGATGTCACAAAAAAGGAAAACTACAGGCCAATATCACTGATGAACATAGATGCAAAAATCCTTAATAAAATTCTAGCAAACAGAATCCAACATCATATTAAAAAGATCATACATCATGACCAAGTGGGCTTTATCCCAGGAATGCAAGGTTTTTTTAACATCCGCAAATCAATCAATGTAATACACCACATTAACAAATTGAAAGAAAAAAACCATATGGTTATCTCAATAGATGCAGAAAAAGCCTTTGACAAAATTCAGCATCCATTTATGATTAAAACCCTCCAGAAAGCAGGAATAGAAGGAACATATCTCAACATAATAAAAGCTATATATGACAAACCCACAGCAAACATTATCCTCAATGGTGAAAAATTGAAACCATTTCCCCTAAAGTCAGGAACAAGGCAAGGATGCCCACTTTCACCACTACTATTCAACATAGTTTTGGAAGTTTTGGCCACAGCAATCAGAGCTGAAAAAGAAATAAAAGGAATACAGATAGGAAAAGAAGAAGTAAAACTCTCACTGTTTGCAGATGACATGATCCTCTACATAGAAAACCCTAAAGATTCTACTAGAAAATTACTAGAGTTGATCAATGAATATAGTAAAGTTGCAGGATATAAAATTAACACACAGAAATCCCTTGCATTCCTATACTCCAATAATGAGAAAACAGAAAGAGAAATTAAGGAAACAATACCATTCACCATTGCAACAAAAAGAATAAAATACTTAGGAATATATCTACCTAAAGAAACAAAAGACTTATATATAGAAAACTATAAAACACTGATGAAAGAAATCAAAGAGGACACAAACAGATGGAGAAATATACCGTGTTCATGGATTGGAAGAATTAATATAGTGAAAATGAGTATACTACCCAAAGCAATCTATAGATTCAATGCAATCCCTATCAAGCTACCAATGGTATTTTTCACAGAACTAGAACAAATCATCTCACAATTTGTATGGAAATATAAGAAACCTCGAATAGCCAAAGCAATCTTGAGGAAGAAGAATGGAACTGGAGGAATCAACCTGCCTGACTTCAGGCTCTACTACAAAGCCACAGTCATCAAGACAGTATGGTACTGGCACAAAGATAGAAATATAGATCAATGGAACAAAATAGAAAGCCCAGAGATAAACCCACGCACATATGGACACCTTATCTTCGACAAAGGAGGCAAGAATATACAATGGAGAAAAGACAATCTCTTTAACAAGTGGTGCTGGGAAAACTGGTCAACCACTTGTAAAAGAATGAAACTAGAACACTTCCTAACACCGTACACAAAAATAAACTCAAAATGGATTAAAGATCTAAACGTAAGACCAGAAACAATAAAACTCCTAGAGGAAAACATAGGCAAAACACTCTCCGACATAAATCACAGCAGGATCCTCCATGACCCACCTCCCAGAATATTGGAAATAAAAGCAAAAATAAACAAATGGGACCTAATTAAAATTAAAAGCTTTTGCACAACAAAGGAAACTATAAACAAGGTGAAAAGACAGCCTTCAGAATGGGAGAAAATAATAGCAAATGAAGCAACAGACAAACAATTAATATCAAAAATATACAAGCAACTTCTGCAGCTGAATTCCCAAAAAATAAACGACCCAATCAAAAAATGGGCCAAAGAACTAAACAGACATTTCTCCAAAGAAGACATACAGATGGCTAACAAACACATGAAAAGATGCTCAACATCACTCATTATTAGAGAAATGCAAATCAAAACCACAATGAGGTATCATTTCACACCAGTCAGAATGGCTGCTATCCAAAAGTCTACAAGCAATAAATGCTGGAGAGGGTGTGGAGAAAAGGGAACCCTCTTACACTGTTGGTGGGAATGCAAACTAGTACAGCCACTATGGAGAACAGTGTGGAGATTCCTTAAAAAACTGGGAATAGAACTGCCATATGACCCAGCAATCCCACTGCTGGGCATATACACCGAGGAAACCAGAATTGAAAGAGACGCGTGTACCCCAATGTTCATCGCAGCACTGTTTATAATAGCCAGGACATGGAAGCAACCTAGATGTCCATCAGCAGACGAATGGATAAGGAAGGTGTGGTACATATACACAATGGAATATTACTCAGCCATTAAAAAAAATACATTTGAATCGGTTCTACTGAGATGGATGAAACTGGAGCCCATTATACAGAGTGAAGTAAGCCAGAAAGAAAAACAACAATACAGTATACTAATGCATATATATGGAATTTGAAAGATGGTAACGATAACCCTATATGCGAGACAGAATAAGAGACACAGATGCATGGAACAATTTTATGGACTCTGAGGGAGAAGGTGAGGGTGGGACGTTCTGGGAGAATAGCATTGAAACATGTATATTATCATATGTGAAACAGAACACCATTCCATGTTCGATGCATGTGACAAGGGCTCAGGGCCGGGGCAATGGGATGATCCAGAAGGATGGGATGGGGAGGGAGGTGGGTGGGGGGTCCAGGAAGGGGAACACATGTAAACCCATGGCTGATTCATGTCAATGTATGGCAAAAACTATTACAATATTGTAAAGTAATTAGCCCCCAACTAAAATAAATAAATTTATAAGAAAAAAAAAAAAAAAAAAGAATTTGGAGGCAGAGGAAAAAGAGATCTAATAACTTTATACCAAACCAAAAATTTTTCCTTTGGCTAGGGAAAGACAGTTTCAGACTTTCAAAGTCTCAAAAAATATGCCAACCAGTCCCTTGCTCTGCTCAGTGTAGACCCACAGTCTCACTGTTTGTGTGGATCTCTTCTGCTTTCCAGACAGGAGGATATTTATATTCATTGTGCTAACCATTGTGCTGATCCTAACCACTCAATGGGGGTGGAATCACTTGTAGGTTAACATCCAGTTCATGTGTTTGCTCTGTTCTTGGCACTTTAGAGGCATGGGAGTAAACCAGTTTGCCTTTATTAGGAACTCTGAGTATGTATTGTTTATAGACTGAGAATCCAAGTATGGAATCAGAGAGCTTGGGTTTAAATCTTAGCTCTGTTCCCGACTGGAAGTGTTACCTTAGACAAGTTGTGTAAACTTTTTGTCCCTTAGTTACATCACTGTTTACTGGAGATAATCATAAGCATATGACATGCTAATGTCCTAAGATTAAATGCAATGATATATGCAAGACAGATAGAATAGCAGGTGGAGTATTGTGAGCTTTTTGCAAGTTAACACTTTTTATTTCAATGTAGCTAACGATTAATCACATGCTTCTGGCAATAACTGGTAAGTGGTGGGGTCAAGATGGTGGAGTAGAAAGAACCAGACCTCACCTCCTCCCACAGGCACACCAGAATTGAAACTATTTACAGAGCAATTATCCCATGAAAGATATCTAAAGACTGGGGCTTGCCTCGTGGCTCAGTGGTAAAGAATCCAACTGCAGTGAAGGAGATGTGGGTTCGATCCCTTGGTCAGGAATATCCCCTGGAGTAGGAAATGGCAACCCACTCCAGTATTGTTGCCAGGATAATCTTAAGGACAGAGGAGTCTGGCAGGCTACTGTCCATGGGGTTGCAAAAGAATCGGACATGACTAAGCTTCTAAACAACAGTAAATATCTTCAGCTAAAGATATGAAGAAGGAAACACAAGACAGATAGGAAGAGCAGAGAAGTGGTATAGTCAAGACCTATACTCCTAGATAGGTGACCTGTAAATGAGAGGATAGACACAATTGCAGAGGCTCTCCCCAAGGAGCAAGGGACCCCTCAGTTACACAAGGGACCCCTCAGTTACACAGCTCTATGACCAGGGGGCTGTGTATTGCTGGGCCCTCTAGGACATTTCTTACAGAAGACCAGTTTTCAAAGATTGAGAAACATAAGCAATCTACCAAATACCTAGAAATAGAAACAGTGAATTAAGTAAAATGAGGTGACAGAGAAATATGTTCCAAATGGTGGAACAAGATAAAACCTTCGAAGAACTAACTTAAGTGGCTGTTGTTGCTGCTAAGTCGCGTCAGTTGTGTCCGACTCTGTGCGCCCCCATAGATGGCAGCCCACCAGGCTCCCCCATCCCTGGGATACTCCAGGCAAGAAGACTGGAGTGGGTTGCCATTTCCTTCTCCAATTCATGAAAGTGAAAAGTGAAAGTGAAGTCTCTCAGTCGTGTCCGACTCTTCGCGATCCCAGGGACTGCAGCCTACCAGGCTCCCCTGTCCATGGGATTTTCCAGGTAAGAGTACTGGAGTGGGGTGCCATTGCCTTCTCTGAACTGAAGTGGAGATAAGCAATATGTTTAATAAATAGTTTAAGGAAATGATCGTAAAGGAGTTCACAGAACTCAGGAGGAGAATGGATGAACAGAGTGAGAAGTTAGAAGTTTTTCAAAAAGAGTTAGAAAATGTAAAAAGAACCAAACAGAAGTACACAATTGTTGCTATTTAGTCACTAAGTTGTGTCTTTGTGACCCCACAGACTGTAGCCTGCCAGTCTCCTCTGTCTATGAGATTTCCCAAGCAAGTATAGTGGAGTGGGCTGCCTGTTGCTCCTTTGTACTGTATATAGGAAGTCAGTTCAGTTCAGTCGCTCAGTCGTGTCCGACGCTTTGTGCCCCATGAATTGCAGCATGCTAGGCCTCCCTGTCCATCACCAGCTCTCGGAGTTTACCCAAACTCATGTCCATCGAGTCAGTGATGCCATCCAACCATCTCATCCTCTGTCGTCCCCTTCTCTTCCTGCCCCCAATCCTTCCCAGCATTAGGGTCTTTTCCAATAAGTCAACTCTTCGCAGGAGGTGGCCAAAGTATTGGAGTTTCAGCTTCAACATCAGTCCTTCCAATGAACACCTAGGACTGATCTCCTTTAGGATGGACTGGCTGGATCTCCTTGCAGTCCAAGGGACTCTCAAGAGTCTTCTCCAACACCACACTTCAAAAGCATCAATTCTTCGGCGCTCAGCTTTCTTCACCATCCAACTCTCATGTCCATACATGACCACTGGAAAAACCATAGCCTTGACTAGATGGACGTTTGTTGGCAAAGTAATGTCTCTGCTTTTCAATATGCTATCTGGGTTGGTCATAACCCTCCTTCCAAGGAGTAAGAGTCTTTTAATTTCATGGCTGCAATCACCATCTGCAGTGATTTGGAGCCCCCCCAAAATAAGTCTGACACTGTTTCCACTGTTTCCCCATCTATTTCCCATGAAGTGATGGGACCAGATGCCATACGATACAATACTTAAAGATATATTAGAAAGTATCAACAGTAAATTAAATAATACAGAGACATGGTTCAGCAACCTTGAAGACCAGGTATTGGAAATCACTGAAGCTGAATAGAAAAAAGGAAACAAAATGAAAACAGTTTAAAAGACTTCTGTAACCACATCAAGCGCGGTAAGTTTCACCTTACAGGAGTCCCCTAAGGACAGCGAGAGAATAAGGGAAAAGAATATATTTGAAAGCATAATGTTGAAAATTTTCTTAGCCTGAGAAGGAGATAGACATCCAGGTCCAGGAAGCACAGAGTCTCAAACAAGATCAACACAAAGAAGACCACATCATCACACAGCATAAATTAAAATGGCAAAAATTTAAAATAAAGAGTGTATTAAAAGCAGCAGGGAAAATCACCAATTTACACACAAGGGAACTCCCATAAAGATATCAGCTAAGTTTTCAGCAGAAACTACAGGCCAGAAGGGAGTGGCCTGATATATTTAAGGTGATTAAAGGGAAAAGTCTACAGTCAAGAACATTCTACCCAGCAAAACTTTTACTTAAATCTGAAAAAGAGATCAAAACTTCTACATACCATCAAAAGCTAGGGAGCTCAGTACCTTGAAACCAGCTTTATAAGAATTTTTCGAGAGATATCTCTTAGTGGAAAGGAAAGGAAAAACTAGAGATATGAAAATAAAGAAAGGAAGCGAGGCGGCTGCGATGGTCCGCGTAGAAGCATGGCCGAGAGGAGCTAGGCCAGGCCGGCGGCCAGAGGCGGCGGCCGAGAGGAGCTAGGCCCGGCCAGGTGCCGGGGGCAGAGCTAGGCTGGGCCAGGGGTGGCGGCCGGCGGCTGAGAAGAGCTAGGCCGGGTCGGGGGCTGGGGGCATGGGAGAGAAGAGCTAGGCTGGGCCAGGGGCCGGCGGCGGTGGCGAGAGGAGCTGGCCTGCACCCAAGGCAGGGGGTGGCAGCCGAGAGGAGTTACCCCATGCCCAAGGAGCAGCGGCTGCATGGGCACAGGAGGGCCGAGAGGAGTTACTCCACATTCAAGGTCAGGAGGGGCCGTTGTGAGTAGATACGCCTTTGCTGGAGCAGCTGTGAAGAAATACCCCACGTCCCAGGTAAGAGAAACCCAAGTAAGATGGTAAGGGTTGCGAGAGGGCATGAGAGGGCATGAGAGTGCAGACACACTGAAACTAAAATTACAGAAAACTAGCTAATCTGATTACACGGATCACAGCCTTGTCTATCTCAATGCAACTAAGCCATGCCATGTGGGGCCACCCAAGATGGATGGGTCATGGTGGAGAGGTCTGACAGAATGTGGTCCACTGGAGAAGGGCATGGCAAACCACTTCAGTATTCTTGCCTTGAGAACCCCATGAACAGTATGAAAAGGCAAAAAGATAGGACGCTGAAAGATGAACTCCCCAGGTCAGTAGGTGCCCAATATGCTAATGGAGATCAGTGGAGAAATAACTCCAGAAAGAATGATGGAATGGAGCCAAAGCAAAAACAATACCCAGCTGTGGATGTGACTGGTGATAGAAGAGAAGTCTGATGCTGTAAAGAGCAATATTGCATAGGAACCTGGAATGTTAGGTCCAGGAATCAAGGCAAATTGGAAGTGGTCAAACAGGAGATGGCAAGAGTAACGTCAACATTCTAGGAATCAGCGAACTAAGATGGACTGGAATGGGTGAATTTAACTCAGATGACCATTATATCTACTACTGTGGGCAAGAATCCCTTAGAAGAAATGGAGTAGCCATCATGGTCAACAAAAGAGTCCGAAATGCAGTACTTGGATGCAATCTCAAAAACGATAGAATGATCTCTGTTCATTTCCAAGGCAAACCATTCAATATCACGGTAATCCAAGTCTATGCCCTGACCAGTAATGCCGAAGAAGCTGAACTTGAACGGTTCTATGAAGACCTACAAGATCTTTTAGAACTAACACCCAAAAAAGATGTCCTTTTCATTATAGGGGACTGGAATGCAAAAGTAGGAAGTCAGGAAACACCTGGCATAACAGGCAAATTTGGTCTTGGAGTACAAAATGAAGCAGGGCAAAGGCTAATAGAGTTTTGCCAAGAGAACGCACTGGTCATAGCAAACACCCTCTTCCAACAACACAAGAGAAGACTCTACACATGGACATCAACAGATGGTCAACACCGAAATCACATTGATTCTATTCTTTGCAGCCAAAGATGGAGAAGCTCTATACAATCAGCAAAACCAGGACCGGGAGCAGACTGTGGCTCAGATCATGAACTCCTTATTGCCAAATTCAGACTTAAATTGAAGAAAGTAGGGAACACCATTAGACCATTCAGGTATGACCTAAATCAAATCCCTCATGATTATACAGTGGAAGTGAGAAAAGGATTTAAGGGACTAGACCTGATAGACAGAGTGCCTGATGAACTAGGGACAGAGGTTCGTGACATTGTACAGGAGACAGGGATCAAGAAAATCCCCATGGAAAAGAAATGCAAAAAAGCAAAATGGCTTTCTGAGGAGGCCTTACAAATAGCTGGGAAAAGAAGAGAAGCAAAAAGCAAAGGAGAAAAGGAAAGATATTCCCGTCTGAACGCAGAGTTCCAAAGAATAGCAAGGAGAGATAAGAAAGCCTTCCTCAGCGATCAATGTAAAGAAATAGAGGAAAACAACAGAGTGGGAAAGACTAGAGATCTCTTCAAGAAACTTAGAGAAACCAAGGGGACATTTCATGCAAAGATAGGCTCGATAAAGGACAGAAATGGTATGGACCAACAGAAGCAGAAGATATTAAGAAGAGGTGGCAAGAATACACAGAAGAACTGTATAAAAAAGATCTTCATGACCCAGATAATCACACTGGTATGATCACTCACCTAGAGCCAGACATCCTGGAATGTGAAGTCAAGTGGGCCTTAGAAAGCATCACTATGAACAAAGCTAGTAGAGGTGATGGAATTCCAGTGGAGCTATTTCAAATCCTGAAAGATGATGCTGTGAAAGTGCTGCACTCGATATGCCAGCAAATCTGGAAAACTCAGCAGTGGCCACAGGACTGGAAAAGGTCAGTTTTCATTCCAATCCCAAAGAAAGGCAATACCAAAGAATGCTCAAACTACCACACAATTGCACTCATCTCTCATGCTAGTAAAATAATGCTCAAAATTCTCCAAGCCAGGCTTCAGCAATACGTGAACCGTGAACTTCCAGATGTTCAAGCTGGTTTTAGAAAAGGCAGAGGAACCAGAGATCAAATTGCCAATATCCGCTGGATCATCGAAAAAGCAAGAGAGTTACAGAAAAACATATATTTCTACTTTATTGACTATGCCAAAGCCTTTGACTGGGTGGATCACAATAAATTGTGGAAAATTCTGAAAGAGATGGGAATACCAGACCATCTGACCTGTTTCTTGAGAAACCTGTATGCAGGTCAGGAAGCAACAGTTAGAACTGGACATGGAACAACAAACTGGTTCCAAATAGGAAAAGGAGTACGTCAAGACTGTATATTTTCACCCTGCTTATTTAACTTATATAAAGAGTACATCATGGAAACACTGGGCTGGAAGAAACACAAGCTGGAAATCAAGATTGCCGGGAGAAATATCAATAATCTCAGATATGCAGATGACATCACCCTTATGGCAGAAAGTGAAGAAGAACTAAAGAGCCTCTTGATGAAAGTGAAAGAGGAGAGTGAAAAAGTTGACTTAAAGCTCAACGTTCAGAAAACTAAGATCATGGCATCTGGTCCCATCACTTCATGGGAAATAGATGGGGAAAAAGTGGAAACAGTGTCAGAATTTATTTTTTTGGGTCCAAAATCACTGCTGATGGTGATTGCAGCCATGAAATTAAAAGACGCTTACTCTTTGGAATGAAGGTTATGGCTAACCTAGATAGCATATTTAAAAGCAGAGACATTACTTTGCCAACAAAAGTCCGTCTAGTCAAGGCTATGGTTTTTCCAGTGGTCGTGTATGGATGTGAGAGTTGGGCGGTGAAGAAAGCTGAGTGCTGAAGAATTGATGCTTTTGCACTGTGGTGTTGGAGAAGACTCTTGAGAGTGCCTTGGACTGCAAGGAGATCCAATCAATCCATCCTAAAGGAGATCAGTCCTAGGTGTTCATTGGAAGGACTGATGTTGAAGCTGAAACTCCAATACTTTGGCCACCTCATGCGAAGAGTTGACTCATTGGAAAAGACCCTGATGCTGGGTGGGATTGGGGACAAGAGGAGAAGGGGATGACGGAGGATGAGACCGTTGGGTGGCATCACTGACTCGATAGACATGGGTTTGGGTAAACTCCGGAGTTGGTGATGGACAGGGAGGCCTGGTGTGCTGCAGTTCATGGGATCGCAGAGTGTCAGACACGGCTGAGTGACTGAACTGAAAAGCAAATACATAGTAAAGTTTGTAGATCAACCACTTATAAAAATAGTAATTTTTAAAAGATAAAAGTAGTAAAATCATCTATACACACAGTAAGTAGTTAAAGTCTTCATAAAACAAAAAGATGTAAAATATAATATCAAAAACAATAAACATGTGAGGGGAGAAATATGCAGGGTTATTAAAATGTGTTAAACTTAAGACATTAGCATCTTGAAATAGCCATATGTGTTAGTGTATATAAACTTATCCTGTACATTTGAAATGTATGGAAGTAGTCAATCACTATGTTGTGTATCTGGGCTTCCCCGATAGCTCAGCTGGTAAAGAATCTGCCTGCAATGCCCGAGACCCTGGTGTTATTCCTGGGTCAGGAACATCCCCTGGAGAAGGGATAGGCTCCCCACTCCAGTATTCTTGGGCTCTCCTGGAGGCTCAGATAGTAAAGAATCAGCCTGCAATACGGGAGACCTGGGTCCAATCCCTGGGTTGGAAAGATCCCCTGAAGGAGGGCATGGCAATCCATTCCAGTAATTTTGCCTGGTGAATTCCCATTGATAGAGGAGCTTGGCAGGATACAGTCCATGGGGTTACAAAGAGTTGGACATGACTGAAGCAACTTAGCATGCACCAACATGCCCATAGAGTTAGTTCCGTAGTTTTGACGAATATACCATGGTGACGTTAAGATGTTAGCTTAAGGAAATGTTAGATGAGGGATGTATGGAACTCTCTCCTATCTGCAGTTTTCTGTAAATCTAAAAGTGTTCCTATATAAAGTACACAAATATGGTTTAGAAAAAGAGTCATGTTTTCAACCCTCCATAAACTGATATTGAATGGAGTAACATAATGGTGATAAGATTCCTAAGAACTTGAGAAGAAATATTAATGTTTTAAACTTTGAATGTTCCTCATTTTAAACTATAACTAAAGAATAATTGAGTGCCATGTTCAGTCTTTTACTTATATAACATTTTTTTCTAGAATCTATGATTTGTTAATAAGATGGCCTTTTAATTATAGGGAACTGGAATGCAAAGGTAGGAAGTCAAGAGATACCTGGAGTAACAGGCAAATTTGGCCTTGGAGTACAAAGTGAAGCAGGGTGAAGGCTAACAGAGTTTTACCACGAGAACGCACTGGTCATAGCAAACACCCTCTTCCAACAACACGAGAGAAGACTCTACACATGGACATCACCAGATGGTCAATACCGAAATCAGATTGATTATATTCTTTGCAGCCAAAGATGGAGAAGCTCTATAGAGTCAGCAAAACAAAACCAGGAGCTGACACTGGCTCATATCATGAACTTATTATTGCCGAATTCAGACTTAAACTGAAGAAAGTAGGAAAAACCACTAGACTATTCAAGTATGACCCAAATCATATCCCTTATATGATTATGCAGTAGAAATGACAAATAGATTCCAGGGATTAGATCTGATAGAGTGCCTGAAGAACTAAGGACAGAGGTTCCTGACATTGTACAGAAGGTAGTAATCAAGATCAACTCCAAGACAAAAAATGCAAAAAAGGCAAAATGGTTGTCTGGGAAGGCCTTACAAATAGCTGGGAAAAGAAGAGAAGCTAAAGTCAAAGGAGAAAAAGAAATATATACCCATTTGAATGCAACGTTTCAAAGAATAGCAAGGAGAGATGAGAAAATCTTCCTAAGTGATCAATGCAAAGAAATAGAGGAAAACAATAGAAAGGGAAACACTAGCAACCTCTTCAAGAAAATTAGAGTTACTAAGGGAACATTTCATGCAAAGGTGGGCTCAATAAAGGACAGAAATGGTATGGACCTAACAGAAGCAGAAGATATTAAGAAGAGGTGGCAAGAATACACAGAAGAACTATACAAAAAGTCTTAATGACCCAGATAAATCGTGATGGTGTGATCACTCAACTAGAGCCAGACATCCTGGAATGAGAAGTCAAGTGGGCCTTAGGAATTATCACTACGAACAAAGCTAGTGGAGGTGATGGAATCCAGTTGAGCTATTTAAAATCCTAAAAGATGATGCTGTGAAAGTGCTGCACTCAGTATACCAGCAAATTTGGAGAACTCAGCAGTGGCCACAGGACTGGAAAATGTCAGTTTTCATTCCAATCCCAAAGAAAGGCAATGCCAAAGAATGTTCAAACTACCACAGAATTGCACTCATCTCACATGCCAGTGAAATAATGCTCAAAATTCTCCAAGCCAGGCTTCAATAGTATGTGAACCGAGAACTTCCAGATGTTCAAGATGGATTTAGAAAAGGCAGAGGAACCAGAGATCAAATTGCCAACATCCTTCAGATCATTGAAAAAGCAGGAGAGTTCCAGAAAAACATTTACTGCTGCTTTATTGATTCTGCCATCACAACAAACTGCAAACTGTGGAAAATTCTTCAAGAAATGGGAATACCAGACCACCTGACCTGCCTCTTGAAAAATCTGTATGCAGGTCAAGAAGCAACAGTTAGAACTGGACATCGAACAACGAATTGTTTCCAAATCAGGAAAGGAGTACATCAAGGCTGTATATTGTTACCCTTCTTATTTAACTTCTGTGCAGAGTACATTATGCGAAATGCCAGGTTGGATGAAGCATAAGCTGGAATCAAGATTGCCGGGAGAAATATCAATAACCTCAGATATGCAGATGACACCACCCTTTTGGCAGAAAGTGAAGAAGAACTAAAGAGCCTCCTGAAAGTGAAAGAGGAGAGTGAAAAAGTTGGCTTAAAACTCAACATTCAGAAAACTAAGATCATGGCATCTAATGCCATCACTTCATGGCAAATAGATGAGGAAACAATGGAAACATTGACAGATTTTATTTTGGGGGGCTCTAAAATCACTGCAGATGGTGACTGCAGCCATGAAATTAAAATATGCTTGCTCCTTGGAAGAAAAGTTGTGACCAAACTAGATAGCATATTAAAAGCAGAGACATTACTTTGCCAACAAAATTCTGTCCAGTAAAGCTATGGTTTTTCCAGTAGTCATGTATGGATGTGAGAGTTGGACTATAAAGAAAGCTGAGCGCCAAAGAATTGATGCTTTTGAACTGTGGTGTTGGAGAAGACTCTTGAGAGTCCCTTGGACTGCAAGGAAATCAAACCAGTCCATCCTAAAGGAAATCAGTCCTTAATATTCACTGGAAGGACTGATGTTGAAGCTGAAGCTCCAATACTTTGCCACTTGATGTGAAGAACTGACTTACTGGAAAAGACCCTGATGCTTGAAAGGTTGAAGGTGGGAGAAGAGGACGGCTGAGGATGACATGGTTAGATGGCCATCGCCGACTCGATGGACATGAGTTTGAGTAAACCAGGGAGTTGGTGATGGACCAGGAGCCTGGCATGTTGCAGTCCATGGGGTCGCAAAGAGTCGAACACGACTGAGTGATTGAATTGAACTGATGACTTTTAATGTATTATCTATTCTTTAAAATTTGCACATATAGCATAAGCTTAATTTTACAGAAACAAACTAGTCACTGCTGGGTTGTTAGAACTGCTAGGCTCCTTACTCTTAATTTTTACATAAATTGAATAACAAAAATATCATGTGCATAAAGAATAATGTAAAGAACACACCTATAGTTTTAACTGAATTTAAACAAGGAAATATTCTCATAGGAGTTGAAATTCTTTGTGTCCAATTTATTTCTCTACTTTCACTCTAGAAGAGCCACTGTTTTGAATTTTTTATTTATACTGTTCTTGCTTTTCTTAATGGTTTTATTCCACCTATTCAATATATTGATTAGTTTAAATGTTTATTAAATTAGTATTAATGACATCATATTGTACACAATCTCCTGCAACTTGCTGTTTTCATTCTATTTTTTGTGATATCCATAACCATGAAAATAGCTGAAAGGCATTTATTTTTACTACTAAGTAGTCTCATATAAATAGAATCCAATATTGTTCATCTTTCCTGTTTTTAGTTGGTTTCAGTTATGTGCTAACGCAAATAAATGGGCTATGAACATTCTTATAAATGTTCCAGGGAGAAAATCTTTGTATTTTCCTAGGAAAGTAGTGTTCCTTGTTGACTCAGACGTAACCTCAGAGTTTCTGATTTATTTAGCCTGCGGATGGCCTGGGATCAGTATTTAATGTGTCTCCAGATATGGTAACGGGTCCAGTCTCTTAGCTTAGAATCCCAGTTCATAGTTATGAAAAATTGCACAGGAAGATTCAAATTTCTATCTGCCTCAGATTCTTCATAGGAAAAATTGGGGGTGAAAACAACCCCTTCTTCATTGGATTAACAGAATTTACCTATAAGTAAAGCAGAGTCATGCTCAGCACTCAATAAACATTAGCTAGTACTATAAATTTATTATTTCTCTCTTCAAATGTGTTAAAAATTGCCCCCAAATGGTTTTTTGAGGCATAATTCACATACAATACAATAAACAGACAGATGACTATTGATACTTACATACATCTATATAAGTATCTGCTTTTTGCCCTTTCATACTCAAATGGCCGTGGATTTGAGCAAACTCTGGGAGATAGAGAAGGACAGAGTCTAGCATGCTACAGTCCATGAGGTCTCAAAGAGTTAGACAGAACTTAGTGACTGAACAACAGCATATAAGTATCAGCATAGTTTAAATATAAAAAGATGGTCACTCAGAAAATTCTTTTAGATAGTTTTCTAATCCCGCCTTCCCAAACTTTCTGACTACTGATCTGATTTCCATATGATAGAAATTTCCATAATGATAGACTAGTGTGCCTGTGTTTGAACTTCTTATAGATGGAATTGTACAATATGTACACTTCTGTTCCTGGCTTTGTCTCAACCCAGTGGCTTTGAGTTTTACCCATATTATTGCACATATCACTAGTTTAGTATTTCTTTTCCTGAGTAGCATTCCATTTTTTGATCTCCCACAATTTGTTTAGTGATTCTCTTCTGGATGGAAATGGATGGTCTTGAACAGTTGTGTACAAATCTTTTGGAAGACATAGTTTCCATTTCTTTTATATAAGTACTTAAAAATGGACATTTAGTTAGCCTTTAAATTCAACAATTATGTTTTTCATTTTGACATGCATTTGTAACTTTCTCAAATGACCATGGATAATTTTATGTTACTTTCTTTGGCTGATAATTTTAATTATCTTATACTGACATTATATTAGAATATTCATTTTACATTTGCATCCTGACTTCCCAATATTTGATACATTTCTACAAGATTGATTTTTCTTGTCTATTTAGTAGTGATATTTGAAAATGATATTACACTTGTTATGACATTACCTGTGCAAATCTCATGAGGTCTATTCAGAGGAATTTTTTCTTTTTTATTAGAGGGCTTGATTTTTTTTTCCTGCAAAACCAGAGGCATGCATGAAACTATTTTAAATTAATTTATCTTATATAATTTATTTTATATAATTTTGTTTATATAAAACCTCTCAGACCCCTCAGTTGGTGTGATTTTGAAATTTACATGTCTTTGAATGCCAATTTACAATCTTGCAATCTTAATTTCCCCTCACCTCAAAATCTGTTATGTTAGGTAGAGTTCTTTGCTATCTATTTTTGTCAAATAGGGTAGAATGTTTTTTCTAGTCACTCTCGCTGAGGGTATAATCATTTCCAATGAGTCAGTTCTTTGCATTAGGTGGCCAAAGTATTGGAGCTTCAGTGTTAGCATCAGTCCTTCCAATAATTATTCAGGACTGATTTCCTTTAGGATGGACTGGTTAGATCTCCTTGCAGTCCAAGGGACTCTCAAGAGTCTTCTTCAGTACTATGGTTTGGAAACATCAATTCTTCAGTGTTCAGCTTTCTTTATGATGCAAGTCTCACATCTATACATGACTACAGCAAAAACCATCGCTTTGACTAAATGAACCTTTCTTGGAAAAGTGATGTCTCTGCTTTTTAATATGCTGTCTAGATTTGTTTAAGTCAAAGAGCGAGTGAGGTGAAATGTACACCAACTGTCATCAGCCGTTGGTTGAGGGCTGCTCTCTAGAGGAGCTGGTTTCCTGGTATTTCCAACCAGCCACAGGCTGGAGCGGAGCAGCCATAAGCTGTTTAAGAGAGAGTCCAGAGCAGAGGTACATATGCTGGCAATGGGCGTCATCAGGATAGTCAGAGATTATAATGCCTGAAGATAAGGCTACACACTGACAGCATGAACAGAGCATCAGTGTTCTGTGTTCCAGCCCTTCCCTGTCTCCCTCTGTAGTTGTTGTTCAGTCGCTCAGTCGTGTCTGACTCTGCGAGCCCCTGTCCTGCAGCACACCAGGCTTCCCTGTCCTTCACCATCTTGCAGAGCCTGCTCAAACTACATCTCCATCGAGTCAGTGATGCCACCCAACCATCTCATCCTCTGTTGTCCCCTTTTCCTCCTGCCTTCAGTCTTTCCCAACATCAAGGTCTTTTCCAGTGAGTCAGTTCTTCGATTCAGGTGGCCAAAGTATTGGAGTTTCATCTTCAGCATCAGTCCTTCCAATGATTATTCAGGACTGATTTCCTTTAGGATGGACTGGTTGGATTTCCTTGCAGTCCAAGGGACTCTCAAGAGTCTTCTCCAACACCACAGTTCAAAAGCATCAATTCTTCGGTGCTCAGCCTTCTTCATGGTCCAACTCTCACATCCATACATGACTACTGGAAAAACCATAGCTTTGACTATATGGATCTTTGTCCCTCTGTAGAGTGAGTCTTAGACACTTGGAAGAATTTCTAGAGAATTACATTTAAAAATTCTAAAACATTAAGTACAGTTCCCGGTGTGTTTCAGATGACTGGAAAAGTTGTTTTTCTTCCTTCTTTCTCAATTCATTTTCTATGCCTTCCACATCTTCCCTCATCTGTTTACTGGAAACCATAACTCTTCTGAACTATCAAATTTTACTTACAGATATATATTCTGTCTTTGATCTTGTTACTTTTCTATAGGTTTTATCTCCTATAGTAGATTTCAAATTCCTTGAGATCTGGGTGTATAGTTTTCATCTTTTAAATTAGCATATCACCTGGCACATTGTCTTGCATATAATTGCATTGTGTTTAATAAGTATTCTTGATTGATCTGAAATCAAGAATGTGTTTGATTTAATGACTCTTGAATTTACATGATTTTCTTATAACCAGGCATCATGTTCAAATTCAAATCACACGAAAATAAACAAATAGAAAATCTGACAGTAACAAAATTTGGTTGAGGTGCATCCCCATTTTCACTTCAAATCAACCTTACAATTAGTTAAGTATAAGCATAAATTATCTCCTAAAAGTTGTAATTCCTGCTTCTTACCCTGAAATCACACCTAACTTTCCTGATTTGAAATGCCAGAGTTGGAATCTCAAAAGCATCAAAACTCACAGAGTTGATAATTTAGTAGAAGGTTATTTGCAGTGTGGAGTTAGATTTTCATCCCTGGAACTCATATGGACTGTGAACTCCCTATGTACCCATGCTAGGCAGAGTGAGAGAAGAAATATCTCTCAGCTGTGGCTGATTTTGAGAGTCTTGGAATTACATAGGAAGATCAATATGAAGGTGGGAGAATCACACAGTTCTGGGATTGACTAATGCAATTTTTGCTCACTATGTGACCAAGGACATGTAACTTACTTCTAGGTTATGATCCCATCCTACCTTTATTAAAACTCCTGCATAATGCTTAATTCAAGTCTCCTGTGATCTGAATATAAAATGTGGATAATGATGATTACCACAAACTATTTCTGGTCATGTATTTATTAAATTCTTTTTATATATCAATCACCAAATAAGCCCTCATTAAATGATAGCCTTTACAAAACAACTGTTTATGAAAAAAATAAGCTGTTAAAAATGGGATAAATGTGACTTCGGCCAAATGATGTATATTGTTCTGTCCTGGATATCTATATTGATATTTGAGAATGAGTACAGCAGGCTGAAATAGAGAGAGCATGATTACTTTAACCAGCAGAAGAAAATATTTGCAGTGAATGAGAATTCACCATAGTAATCCCTTTGAGGAAGGCTCAGAAGACTGGAAAGGATGAGAACTGGTGAAGTTTGAAGACTAATAATATTAGGGATAATAATATGATAAAAGTAATACTAATATACCTTCCACATCTTTCAAAGTGAAATTATCTGTCATAATATATTTTCTCTCCAATGTCCTTATTTTTCTAACTTAAATGGATAACCCAAGTCTCAGAGCTTCTTTTAACTATTCCTTCATGGATGTCTGGGGCCATTTTCTCATTTTGTCTGGCTTCTGCCAATATCTGAAGTGTGATGTTTTCCTTTGAGGAAGATAAAACTAAATCCATTAAGGTCTGCTCAGGAATCACCTTTATTCATGGAGAGTTCATCTTTCTTTAAAATGAACACTCTGTGCCTAGCTATACTTAAATAGTGGGCTTTGTAAAAAATTAATGTTGCATAGGTGTTTACTACATATAAACAGTTTATTCTTTTTCCTTAATAGATCATGGGGCATGAAATTTTAAGCCCAGAGAGAACATTAAAAATTATTTATGTATTGTACCTATCTTTTTGCAAGCTATATCTAAACATATTTTAAGTTTTATATACACATTAGCTCCACTAAATATGTACATATATTTAACTTAGAATTAATATACCATATAGCCATAGATTTTCTTTGCTAAACCTCAGTGAACCATTACAAATTTGAAAAAGAAATTATGAGCAAATCCAGCTTATAAAAAAAATACCTAGTAGTGATGCTGAGATTGCAATGAAGTAATCCATTAATATGTTGCTGATGAGAATCTAAATTGAGACAACTTTTCTGGGCAATATATAAACTCTATGAAGCATTTTAATAATGTTATTTAGCATTGTTCTATTAATATTAATATCATTAATAATAAAGCAATATTTGTAGTTGTTGTTGTTTAGTCATGTCCAATTCTTTTGCAGCCCTTGGACTGTAGCCCACCTGGCTCCTCTGTCCATGGAATTTCCAGGCAAGAATACTGGAGTGGATTACCATTTACTTCTCCAGGGAATTATCCTGACCCAGGGATTGAACCCACATCTGCTGCACTGGTAGACGTATTTTTTTACCACCAGAGAAGCCCAGAAAGGGATATTAGGAGATGGCTATTTAGAGATTCATTATTCAGAAATGGGTATGGAGATCGATAGAGCTAAATTTATCAAAGAAAATTATAGAATGATGAAAGTTCATTAAAATCTTAAATATCTAACAAAAGGTGGATGATTAAACACATATTTTAGTCATATGAAGCAATAATGCAACAGAGAAAAAACTCATGCTTTCAAAAACATTTACTGACAGGGATTTCAATGAAAAAAAACTTATGTTAGAAATATGATCTTGATTTTGCCATATGTGTGTGCCAGTGCACATGTAACTGTCTATATAAGTGCAGTGTTAAAGGGGATTACTACTGTCTCCATTGAACTCAGTCATCAAAAAGACAATAACCCAGTAATATGCTATGAATACTCTCATATTCCAAAGTATGGTGCCACAGTTTGTATGTGCAGCCTTGAAATTCAAAGACACTTGCTCCTTAGAAGAAAAGTCATGAACAACCTAGACAGCATATTAAAAAGCAGACACATTACTTTGCCAACAAAGGTCTATCTAGTCAAAGCTATGGTTTTTCCTGTAGTCATGTATGAATGTGAGAGTTGGATTATAAAGAAAACTGAGCGCTGAAGAATTGATACTTTTGAACTGTGGTGTTGGAGAAGACTCTTGAGAGTCCCTTGGACTGCAAGGAGATCCAACCAGTCCATCCTAAGGGAAGTCAGTCCTGAACATTCATTGGAAGGACTGATGCAGAAGCTGAAACTCCAATACTTTGGCCACCTGATGCGAAGAACCAACTCATTGGAAAAGACCCTGATGTTGGGAAAGATTGAAGGCAGGAAGAGAAGGGGATGACAGAGTATGAGATGGTTGGATGGCATCACTGACTCGATGGACATGAGTTTGAGTAAACTCCAGGAGTTGGTGATGGACACGGAAGCCTGGCCTGCTGCAGTCCCTGGGGTCTCAGAGAGTTGATTATGACTGAGTGACTGAATTGAACTGAGTTGCTTAGTCATGTCCAACTCTTTGAGCCCCATGGACTGTAGCCCACAAGGCTCCTCTTGTGGAGGAGGGGATGGGAGTCCATGGGATTTTCCAGGCAAGAGTGCTGGAGTGGGTTTCCATTTCCTACTCCAGGGAATCTTTCTTCTTCCTGACTTAGAGATAGAACCTGCATTTCCTATATCTTCTGCATTGGCAGGCAGATTCCTTACCACTGTGCCACCTGGGAAGTCTTGGTTTGATTAACCTATAAAAACAAATATTTTTGTCTGTTTTGTTCATGGGTCAAGAACAATGGTTCCTAAGTGGTATATGCTCAATAAATACATGTTGAATGAATAAGTGAATTTATTGACGAGCATGATATCTGTTTCATGAAGTTTGAAGGAATATAAGGGATTGGTGTTTGACCCATATCTGCAAAGCTCAGAAGCAGTGGGCTATGGCTGGACTTCTCTGACTTAGCAAAGAGAAAAGAAGTGGCACCCCTGTGATCCAGCCACATTTCCACTGAGAATCTGGCCCATGTTCTGTGCCTCAAAGACCAGAAGAGGGCAACAAAGGGAGAAGCTGGCTGGGTGTCAGTATTGGATTATTTCTCTACAAGGGCTTCCCTGCTGGCTCAGATGGTAAATAATCTGTCTGCAATGTAGGAGACCTGGGTTTGATTCGTGGATTGGGAAGATCACCTGGAGAAGGGAATGGCTACCCACTCCAATATTCTTGCCTGGAGAATTCCCTGGACAGAAGAGCCTGGTGGGCAACAGTCCACGAGGTTGCAAAGAGTCGGGCATGACTGAGCAACTAACACTTTCTCTTGGGTATTTCAGTTAATGACATGGAACAATTCTTGGAAATAGGGACATCCTGAGATATTTTTAATATTTCTGACTGGTAAGACTGCAGAATTGGTCTGAGATTTCACCCAGAAAAGGACAAGTTTGGAGGTAGGGGGATGAAGAAATGTGTATTATGGTTGTACCCTTGTTAACACTATTTGTAAGTTAGGATTTAAAGGTATAAGCCAGAGAGTAAGACAGATCTGATGTGAATGCTATTTCTGCACCTTAATAACTGTGGAGCTTTGGTCAAGTTGCTTGTTCTCCCTATCTTTCAGATTACAAATTAGCCAAAATATTCATAAGGGAATATTTCTCACATATTAACTTTATTCAATAAAGTCTCTATGAATAGATCTCTATCTCTGTATCTATTTATCTATCTTTTTGGCCATGCAGCATGCAGAATCTTAGTCCCCTAACCAGGGATGAAACTTGCACTTATTGTAGTGAAAGCGCAGAGTTTAACCATAGGACAACCAGTGAAGTCCCTGTCTATCTGTCTATGTATCTGTGTATCTATCCATCCAACCATCCATCCATCCATCCATCCATCTATCCATCCATCCATCTATCCATCCATCCTTCCATCATCTATGTATCTAAGTAGTTAACTTGATTAAACTAGAAATTTTAAAGAAATGTTATAGTAACATTATGTTTTCTTTCTGAGAAAAAGTAAAATAATAAAAAAATACAATATGTTGACCTACTTTGGGCATCTTTTAGTATCCATTCGGTATTCTTATAGTTCAGAAGACCCATGCCCTGTCTTTAATGGCCTATATATTTGGGAAGTCAACAGAGACACATGGTGAACTTAACACCTATTAGCTGGATATAGATCAGTTTGCCATTAATCTGCTGATGGTGTATAGAGGAGAACTGGTGCCTTCTGTATCATCATCATGAAATCATCAGCAGCTTCCGTTTAAATACCAAACACAGGAAACGTAATTTTTATTTCCAGAAGAATTATTTAAATATGTATTTTTAAAATACATATTTAAATATGTATTTCTTAAATATATACTAAATTAAATTTTAAATTGTAAGATTTGTAGAGAAATTTTAAATCTAGTGATTCTATCCTCTATAATAAAGCTTGCTGCTGCTGCTGCTGCTGCTGCTGAGTCACTTCAGTCGTGTCTGACTCTGTGCAACCCCATAGACGGCAGCCCACCAGACTCCCCCGTCCCTGGGATTCTCCAAGCAAGAACACTGGAGTGGGTTGCCATTTCCTTCCCCAATGCACGAAAGTGAAAAGTGAAAAGTGAAATCGCTCAGTTGTGCCGACTGTTAGCGACCCCATGAACTGAAGCTTATCAGGCTCCTCTGTCCATCATGTTTTCCAGGCTAAAGAGTACTGGAGTGGGGTGCCATTGCCTTCTCCGATAATAAAGCTTGGAATAAAAGTAATTATCCTGATAACCAATGCAAACTAAAACCAAATAAAAAAGCATACTGTTGCTCCCAGTCATCTAAAATTTTCTGATAAAAGTGATTCTGTTAGTCTTGGATAACTGCTTGGACCTTTAGTTGGTGTGTGTATGAAGTCAAAAAGGAATATAAAGAACATTTCAATGTCCAGGATATGTCTGTTTTAGAGATAAAAAGGGTTTTGGGGGGACAATGTGTGTTTTTCAGCAAATATTTCCCTTTAGACTCCAAGGGTGGGCAACATCCCCTTACGAAGCTGTTCTTTCTCAACTGGAAAGTGATCATGTCTGCAAGCTTGAGTTCTTCTTCATGCACTTTCTTTAAAAAGAGCAATTCCTGGACCCCCCACCCACCCCTGAGCCCTTGTCACATGCATCGAACATGGAATGATGTTCTGTTTCACATATGATAATATACATGTTTCAATGCTATTCTCCCAGAACGTCCCACCCTCACCTTCTCCCTCAGAGTCCATAAAATTGTTCCATGCATCTGTGTCTCTTATTCTGTCTCGCATATAGGGTTATCGTTACCATCTTTCAAATTCCATATATATGCATTAGTATACTGTATTGTTGTTTTTCTTTCTGGCTTACTTCACTCTGTACAATGGGCTCCAGTTTCATCCATCTCAGTAGAACCGATTCAAATGTATTTTTTTTAATGGCTGAGTAATATTCCATTGTGTATATGTACCACAGCTTCCTTATCCATTCGTCTGCTGATGGACATCTAGGTTGCTTCCATGTCCTGGCTATTGTAAACAGTGCTGCGATGAACATTGGGGTACACGCGTCTCTTTCAATTCTGGTTTCCTCGGTGTGTATGCCCAGCAGTGGGATTGCTGGGTCATATGGCAGTTCTATTCCCAGTTTTTTAAGGAATCTCCACACTGTTCTCCATAGTGGCTGTACTAGTTTGCATTCCCACCAACAGTGTAAGAGGGTTCCCTTGAAGGGGAACACATGTAAACCCATGGCTGATTCATGTCAATGTATGGCAAAAACTATTACGATATTGTAAAGTAATTAGCCCCCAACTAAAATAAATAAATTTATAAAAAAAAAAAAAAAAACAGAAAAAAAAAAAAAGAGCAATTCCTTCTAGAAGTTACCATTTTCAAAATTCAGCCCTCAGGCCTTCAGGACTCTGCTAGACACTGTGAAAGCTAACTAAGATGATGATGCGTGCTTGCGAGGGGGTTGGGTGGTGAGTGACAGGGATTCTCCTATGGGCTTTCTTTCTTGCTGCCTTAGTGCCCCTGCTTCACTGAACACCCAGCCTTCCGTTCTTGACCCTCAGCTCACCCCTGGGTTAGACAGCGTGGGAAAGCCCAGCTAGGGCATTAAAGTGATACTTCTCAAACTTTTCTACCCCTGTGCCCCAA
Source organism: Giraffa tippelskirchi (assembly GCF_054371585.1). Classification (NCBI taxonomy): domain Eukaryota; kingdom Metazoa; phylum Chordata; class Mammalia; order Artiodactyla; family Giraffidae; genus Giraffa; species Giraffa tippelskirchi. The sequence goes on along the minus strand of NC_137284.1, from coordinate 43,813,697 downwards.
ATTATGGAAGAGAAGTGTGCATGACCCCGGGGCGCTTACAATCTGATGAAGTCTGTCAGGTTACTTGTTTTAATTGCCAAGTTGAATTTTTGGTAATAATCATTAAAAAAATTATTGGTTGAAAATTCTGTAGGCATGTTTTTCATCAAAGGCCTCTTGGACCTAGAGAACCCCCTTGTTTTGCTTCTGAAGCAGATTCCAAATGGTTCTCCTAGAAAATTCTCATCTCTTCCTCAGGTGTTTCCTCAGACAATTTTGGTTAAACTTCTTAGTTTTCAATGCTTTTTAGAGATTCACAGTATACTTTAGAACATTTGAAAAGCTGAAAAACACAGTTTGATTAATTTTAAATCACTCTATTTCCTCAGAGTTACTTTACAGTGGAAAAACTTGAAAATTATTAACATTCAGCAAAATTAGTTTTATGAGAAAGAGAGAAATTATGCTACAGAAACAATATGCACTTTTCCTTGTGAAACTTTCAGAAAGCTGCACCTTGGACCTCATGGTGTTGCTGTTTTACAGAATTCTTTTTAATGGTTGCTTCTTTGATGTAATTCACTTAGCGTACAATGAGGGACAATATAAGCCAAAGATTAAAAAACAATATAAAAAAGACAAGGCGTAGGGAGGTTGGCTAACACGCCCCAAACTCAGTGAGTTAGTTTTCCGTTGTTTAGTATAACAATATTACCACACACTTATCAGCTGAACCCCACCCCCCCACACTTTATTGTCTCATAGTTTTTATGGGTCAAAATTTAGGGCGTGTGGACCTTCTGTTTTAGAGTCTCAAAAGACTAGAATGAAGGTGTCAGCTGGAGCTGCAGTCTAATCAGAAGTTCAGCTGGGGAAGTATCCGCTCCCAAACACATGGGGCCTCAGTTTGTTGCTACCTGTTGACCAGAAGCCACCCTCAGGTCCTTGCTATATGGGTCTTCCTCGAAACGAGGAAGTAAGAGGTATTATCCCAACAAGATGAAACACAGTCTTACAGAATGCTACCATAGAAATGATGTTCCATCACCATTATTACATTATATCCACTGGAAGCAAGCTATTAATATAGCCCCCTCTTACCCTACAAGGAAGGGGATTATACAAGACATAGATACCGGAAACTGGAGATCGTGGGTTCTACCCACCAGCCACCCAGCTATTAGTGGATTCTAGAAACTGGTCACCAAACCATATATTACTTCAGAAATATGTCATGTACCATCTGATTATAGAAAAAAAAATAGGGAAACATTAGCTCCACACATATTTCTATGAATTTTCAGGGATTCCAAAAACATCATACACATCCTATTTACTGAGGATCTCAACTTTGGCCCCTTTTCATTGGGATTGCATGTTCTGAAGATACATCTCTTCTTATCATCCCCCAGGCCCTAATCAAAACTTCTCTCTGATATTTGTCTTAATTTCCAATTCTCACACTAAGTTAAACAAAAGAATATGTTCTAATGTAAGAAATGTGATTGTTATCCTCTTATATAACATATTTGTGAACAATGTGTATTTTTCTTTTTTTCAAAAGAATAGCTGTAAAGATGAAACTTCTTATTGACATGACATCTCTGCTAGCTTATGGAACCATGTTTGTCATGGAATGTGTGAGAAGCATGTAGAATTTCTGACTCATTTCTTTTCTCTATCCCTGAAGGATGTCTGCATCTTTTTCCTCTGTAATTTTGGGCCATAAAGGCTCAAGATTAAAGCAAAGTGAAAACATATTTGCAGTATTTTTTTCTCTGAAACTCTTCTCTTTATATCAGTGATACTGGGTAAGTCAAGGCAGGAATTGAAATTGCTAAGTGTTTCTCCCAAATACTTCAGCCATTTTTTTCTGTGACCCATACCTCAGTCCACAGCTTCCAGAACACAATTAGTACCAGGCTCTTAGAGTAACAGCAAACCATAAACTGTGAATCATGACATTTGGATCCCTGAGTGGTAGCCAGGCAAGTCCAGAATGTAGTCAATAGGAAATCCTTACTGTAAGTCTGTCAATGTTAAATTTCATAAGGAAATAAAATGAATAGGAAAAAAAAACAGAAAAGGCTCCTGGAAGATGAAATGAGTTGAATAGTATTCAAGCTCCACAGAAGTTTAGTTATGGGGGAAATCATATGTGCTTTCCAATAAATAAAATATAAGTCACTCTTGCAGAGAGCACTTTGAATGGCATTGCTTTTTGGCTAAGAAACATTGTAAACATTGTTCTTATTGAATTTTAAACTCCGTAAATTTCATAAAAGGTGGCTCTTCCCTCATCATCTCAAAGGAAATAGAAATGGTTTATATTATAAATACATTTCTGCATTCAAATACATGTCTAAAGAGAAAAAGAGCTGGGCTGTGGCAATTTTCTTCCATTATACAGTGTTGCTTTGCTTATTGTGAACTCTTCAAAATTCTTTATGCATTGTATCTTTTGAATTCCATCCACAAAAGGAAAAATGTTTACTTTGAATAGAACTTCCATTAACTATAATCTGTTATGTTTCCACCTTTCCAAACTCATCTGCTTCTATTTTCATACAACCCACCCTACATTCTAAATACATGGCAGTATCATCTTTTGTGGACCTATCTTTCCTTTTCTACAATACTTATCCCTACCCTAGCACAGTGAGTGGCACATAGAAAGTATAACTATTTTACTGAATGTCATCGTGTCTTTTGACTGTCCTTTCACCAATAGCATTTTTATTTAAATCTTACCAATTATCCAATGTTATTGTTGTTGTTATCTGCTCAGTCGTGTCTGACTCTTTGAGCCCCAGGCTCCACTGTGCATGGAATTTTCCAGGCAAGAATACTGGAGTGAGTAGCTATTCCCTTCTCCAGGGGATATTCCCAAAGCAGGGATGGAACCTGGGTCTCTTGTACTGCAGGCAGATTCTTAACCATCCGGGCCACTATCCAAGGCTGTTCTCAAACGCCTTTTTGTCTTTGAAGCTGACCTCCCATTTGGGATGTTATTCTTTCTTCCATGCCTCACAGTGTATATCTTGATTATAGCAAGCATTTAATTTTCATTTGTATTAAGGGAGCCTTCACAAGAATTTTGGGAACTACTTCGGAATTTATGAGGAGCTAGTAAATTTTTGAAGTCAAATTGGGTTTGTTTAATATTTTAGTCTCTAGCATTAGGGTTCATCTCAGCTCTCTATATCACTGTATTTCATTATGTATTTATCAGGGTGATAATCTGTACTTTTATCTTCCAACATACTAGCTTCCTCTTTCCTCCATTAGTGTGTTGGAATTTTTTGCAAAGCTGCTGTTCATTTGATCTGTTCATGTTGAACATGAGAGTTAACTTCAGTTTTATCATAGGAAAGAAGGAGAGAATAAATGCTCTTCTACTTGCATATTTTCCCATGTTCTTGAGCAAATGAACTTAGGATACTGAGAATTCACAGAAAAATAAGACAACATCATAACTCTCAAATTAGGGCCAGGTTCTTCCTGTCATGTCTGTGTGAGAAACAGTATGGTGGTACAGTTAGAAGTGTGAATTTGGAGACAGGCTACCTGAGTTTGAATCCCTGATCTGTTGTTTATTAACTGGGTGTGATGGTTTTGTACTGTGTCAACTTAGCTAAGTTGGAATGACATTTTGAGAATCTCTTTTTTGTATGTCTCTGGATTAGGTTTGGCCACAGGAGAAATGTGTGCTTCCTTCCAGGTAGTGACAGGCATCATGACATCACTAAAATCTCCTAGGAATCTAGGACTTAGAAAAATTTGTGATCACTCAGAAGCTCAAGGGGTCAAAAATGCAAAAATAATAATAATAAACATTGCTATTAATAAACACCACTGAAAAACCTTCTGTTGTCATCAAGTTTTTATGTTTGTCTCTTCTACCATATAATGTGGTCCTTAAGATCAGCAGACTATCTCAATTATTTTTCATCTTGTGTCTCCCACACAGCTCAAGGTAGTGCCCTACATATAATAGGAATGTTATTGAAAATAATTGAATTAAAATAAAGGGATCAAACAAGTCAATCCTAGGAAGTCAACCCTGATTATTCATTGGAAGGACTGATGCTGAAGCTGAAGCCCCAATGCTTTGGCCACCTAATGCGAGTCAATCAGTTCAGTCACTCAGTCTCCTCTGAATCTTTGCCACCCCATGGACTGCAGCACGCCAGGCCTCCCTGTCCATCACCAACTCCCGGGGTTTACTCAAACTCATGTCCATTGAGTCAGTGATGCCATCCAGCCATCTCATCCTCTGTCGTCTGCTTCTCCTCCTGCCTTCAATGCTACGAAGAGCCCACTGATTGGAAAAGACCCTGATGCTGGGGAAAGATTGAGGACAGGAGGGAAAGGGGGTGACAGTGGATGAGATGATTGTATGGAATCACTGATTTGATGGACATGAGTTTGAGCAAACTCCAGGAGTTTGTGATGGACAGGGAAACTTGGCGTGCTGCAGTCCATGGGGTCGCAAAGAGTCAGACATGACTGAGTGACTGAACAATAACAATATTTTGTGACACTATTTTTTTATTTTTTAAATTTTATTTATGCATTTATTCTTTTTAAAAAATTTTTGATGGCGCTAGGTCTTTGCGGTGCACACTGGCATTCTCTAATTGTGGCCAGCTGTGGTGCGTGGGCTTCTCACTGTGGTGGCTTCTCTTGCTGCAGAGTGTTGGCTGTAATTTCTGGGGCTTCGGCAGGTGCAGTACACAGGCCCAGTACTTGGGGCACAAGGGCTTAGTCGCCCAGGGCACGTGGGGTTGAACCCTGTGCCCTTCACTGGTAGGTGGATTTTTAACCACTGGAGCCACCAGAGAAGTCCGCGGTGTTTTCTTCCTTTGAAGATCTCAGGTAATGCTGTGAGCACACCTGTGCCAGAGTGGGGCTAGCAAGAAAACTGGAGCAGTTAAAAGGAAGTCAAAGGACCACAACTGCATCTCTTGTAACTGAAAAGAAGTGGAGGAATCAGGGGTCATTGTTCAATAACTGATAATATCAGACTTGATCATGGGGTCACTGAAATCTTGTGTAGCATTATCCTAGATGAGCGCTTCATTAATGAGGCAAATGTAATTCATCTCAACTTTCTTAAATTGGGGGGAGCATGATTATAGTGTTGGTAACATTCTTTATAACAAGAGTCTCCAGTCCCCAGGTCACAGACCAGGGCCAGTCTGTGGCCTATTAGGACCTGGGCCAAACAGCAGGAGGTGGGAGCTGTGTAAAACTGCAAACATACCCCCATCTTGGTCAGTGGAAAACTTGTCTTCCACAAAACTGGTCCCTGGTGCCAAAAATGTTGGGGACCGTTGCCTTATAAGACTGGAATAAGGTATTGATTTGATTAAGGGCTAATGGTCTAGTTTTAGTGAGGCTCCAGCTGTTAATTCTCTTTCCCCCAAAGCAATGAATTTTTACATAGGTTTGGATGTGATGGTTATTAAGCTTTGGTCTCTTGGCTCAAAACTCACCATTCTATACTTTGCTTTGTGAGGCTGGGACTTCACAGATCACATTTCTTCTTGGTCAGCTTGCTCTCTGTTAGGCTTCATTGATGAGAACACCAGGGACTGGAAGAAAAGACAGAGAATGGAGTTTTGTTTTTTTTTTTTTTTGTCGGTTTGATTCCTATTGGTTTCTGCACAACTCCAAATACCACCTTCCACTCTGGTTGCAACTATTGAATCCAAGAGCAGCAGCTGGTTCTGGATTTTATGCCCCCCGACCCCACCTATTTTCAGAACCACCTCAATCAACTCACCACACAGACAGCAGCAGCACTCCTGGGGCTGCCTAAACCCCTTCTCAAAGATTCAATCCCTCCTTGGGGGAAGGGGTGCTCCCCAGACCTTCTGAGTGTGGGAGTCAGCGGTGACGTCTTCTCTCCTTAGAGCTCTCAGTCCCAGATGAACAGGGATTCTCCAAGTTTCTAAATCCTAGGAACCTCCAGCTGTTTGTTCGATCAGCTCTGAAAGTGGAGGCAGCTTCTTCTAGTCATTATTTTTATGTTACTTCAATGCCCCCTTTTAGTCTTCAATCCTTTGATTGTTACTTAAACAATCCCTTAGAATATGATTTTCACTGTCAGTAAAATAGCAGCTAGTTCCAGTTTTCCTAAGTGTACACTCACTGATACAATGAGGAAAGGTAAGTAGGTTTGAGTGTTACTTGTAATCTTTAACTCAACAGTCAGAAAACTAAGATCATGGCATCCAGTTCCATCACTTCATGGCAAATAGATAGGGAAACAATGGAAACAGTGACAGACTTTATTTTCTTGGGCTCCAAAAACACTGAAGTTGGTGACTGCAGCCATGAAATTAAGACACTAGCTCCTTGAAAGAAAAGCTATGACCAACCTAGATAGCATATTAAAAAGCAGAGACATTACTTTGCTGATAAATGTCGGTCCAGTCAAAGCTATGGCTTTTCCAGTATTCATGTACGGATGTGAGAGTTGGACTCTAAAGAAAGCTGAGCGCCAAAGAATTGATGCTTTTTAACTGTGGTGTTGGAGAAGACTTGAGAGTCCCTTGGACTGCAAGGAGATCCAACCAGTCCATCCTAAAGGAGATCAGTCTTGGATGTTCACTGGAAAGACTGATGTTGAAGCTGAAACTCCAATACTTTGGCCACCTGGTGTGAATAACTGACTCATCTGAAAAGACCCTGATGCTGGGAAAGATTGAAGGCAGGAGAAGAAGGGGACGACAGAGGATGAGATGGTTGGATGGCATCACCGACTCTATGGACATGAGTTGCAGTAAACTCCGGGAGTTGGTGTTGGACAGGGAGGCCTGGCGTGCTGCAGTCTGGGGGGTCACAAAGAGTTGGACATGACTGAGCAGCTGAACTTAGCTGAAATAATCTTTAACAAACACAGTGAGAAAGAAAGAGAATGGCTACTGGCCAAAAGAAAGAGCAAGGTCCTTTTGTTTCTCAGCATGCCAGGCAGGCTGAGGTGCAAGTTGACAAGAGAGAAAATGGAGATGGATTTGTTTCAGCAGTTTTCTGGTTTCCAAAGAATGTGGGTCCTTCCTTATGTAGTCAGGAAATGAATAACATTTTCCAGAAGGTATCATCTGGATTCATGAGAGTGGCGTGAGTTGTGTGTACCTTATTGCTTCAAACTTTCCCCAACAGATGACTACTGGTTACTTTCTATTAATGGGGACAGCTGAGTACATATTCGGGCTGGGCTATCCAGGTACAAAGAGTAGTTTCAAGACTATCATACTGGTATATTACAAGCACAGTGATAAATTCTAAAATCAAATGGCTGTACTATAACTTCATTGTGGCAGCCAGACTATAAGCTTTAATAATTCAGGAAACATTTTGTTGTGCAAAGAAAGTCTCACACAAAGTGAAGTCCCCAAGTCCCCAGTTGAGTTTATTCCAGGATTACCCACCAAGACAAATAATATCTGGTTTATCTTTGTAAGTTTCTAGAAACCTTTCCTCACTAAGGTGATATATAGGCCATAGGTATCACAAAGGGATATTTTTCATGTTTAATGTTGTTATGAAGTAGAGGACAGAGGCTAGTGGTATCTGAAGAAGCACAGAAAAAATTAATCTTGTTTATAGAGTTGTTTGTTATCACTTGGCATGTCTATAAATAATACTTTATAGTAATCTTCATATAAACATTTGCTGTTTCTAAAAATAGTCACCTAATTATATTGAGTGTGTGGCATTTAAAATAATTAGACCCTCATATTTTATAAATAGAATAACTAATAATTGCTAAAAAAAATCAAGAAATGGATAAAATTACTTAGAAAAGGTATAGTACATATCAGAAAAAGAGTCCAAACTCAATTTCTACTTGAAAGGGATGGAATCATATCAATGGACCTCTGTCTTTATTACAATATTCAGGACAACTTAATTGGATAAATGTGGAGATGGATTATTTCAAAAAGATTAAAAATAGTAGCAGTTAAAAAGTCAACAACATCAACTAAAACAACCCAAATATCCTAAACTTAGCCACAAGTATGTCAAATTGTATTAGATTCTGCTGACAGATTACATTAGGTAAGTAAGTAGCCCTCATGGAAAGAAAGGACATCTTTGTGATTTTAATCTGCATATTTATTGGAAGACTAATGGTCTCTTGGAGAAAGCTCTATTTTCTGATTACCAATAACAAAGTCATTTAAAAGGCTATCAGAGTATCTATAGGATAAACAACAATTTCCAGTGTCTCCTTTACCTCAGAGATGTTGAAAATACAAGGGTTCAAAGGATAACTAATGAATAGAGACAACTTTCTATTATGTTTGAGCTTCCCAGGTGGTGTTAGTGGTAAAAGAACCCACCTGCCAATGCAGGCAGGAACATAGGAGATGAAGGTTCAACCCCTGGGTTGGGAAAATCCCCTGGAGTAAGGCATGGCAACCCACTCCAGTATTCAGGCCGGAAGAATCCCATGGACAGAGGAGCCTGGTGGGCTGCAGGCTGTGGGGTCCCAAAGAATTGGACGGGAGATGATTGGATGGCATCAACGACTCAATGGACATGAGCTTGAGTAAACTCCAGGAATTGGTGATGGACAGGGAGGCCTAGCATGCTGCAGTCCATGGGGTTGCAGAGTCGAACACGACTGAGTGACTGAACTGACCTGAACTGAACTGAACTGAGCATCATTATTTTTATTGGACCAAATCTTTGTAATAATTCTGTGAATTGTACGTACTTAAAAATAGGATTAGCATTATACATTGTTCATATTGGAGAAATCCCTTCCTCTGTCTTCAGTAAAGAAGGAGCCTCGGAGAAAAGAAGAAAGAAGTTGATCTTTCATTTTTGAAACATTTTTTGTTTTCTGAAGTAAAAACTTTTCTAGAGGTAAAAAATTTACAAAATGCAAAATGATTAAAATGGTCATTCTTCTAGGCCAATGTCCTGGTTGGGTAGAAGATGGACCCTACGTCTTCCTGGCTCATTCCCCGTTGCATCAGTGCCTGATTTCAAGCAGCTAAGTGTAAAATCGGTTGTTTTAAAGGATGACTTCAAACATTTCCATTGCCACTCTAGAAATGTTGGAGCTACAAATCTCTGTAAAAAATAGAGCATAGTGTCTGACTAATTTTAAAAACAAACAAGCAAACCAAACCAAACTAAAAAGCAAACCACAGATTTCCTCAATAAAAATGCTAGTCTATTTTTTTTTTAATAAATTTATTTATTTTAGTTGGGGGCTAATTACTTTACAATATTGTAATAGTTTTTGCCATACATTGACATGAATCAGCCATGGGTTTACATGTGTTCCCCTTCCTGGACCCCCCACCCACCTCCCTCCCCATCCCATCCCTCTGGGTCATCCCATTGCCCCGGCCCTGAGCCCTTGTCTCATGCATCGAACATGGAATGGTGTTCTGTTTCACATATGATAATATACATGTTTCAATGCTATTCTCCCAGAACGTCCCACCCTCACCTTCTCCCTCAGAGTCCATAAAATTGTTCTATGCATCTGTGTCTCTTATTCTGGCTCGCATATAGGGTTATCGTTACCATCTTTCAAATTCCATATATATGCATTAGTATACTGTATTGTTGTTTTTCTTTCTGGCTTACTTCACTCTGTATAATGGGCTCCAGTTTCATCCATCTCAGTAGAACCGATTCAAATGTATTTTTTTTAATGGCTGAGTAATATTCCATTGTGTATATGTACCACACCTTCCTTATCCATTCGTCTGCTGATGGACATCTAGGTTGCTTCCATGTCCTGGCTATTGTAAACAGTGCTGCGATGAACATTGGGGTACACGCGTCTCTTTCAATTCTGGTTTCCTCGGTGTATATGCCCAGCAGTGGGATTGCTGGGTCATATGGCAGTTCTATTCCCAGTTTTTTAAGGAATCTCCACACTGTTCTCCATAGTGGCTGTACTAGTTTGCATTCCCACCAACAGTGTAAGAGGGTTCCCTTTTCTCCACACCCTCTCCAGCATTTATTGCTTGTAGACTTTTGGATAGCAGCCATTCTGACTGGTGTGAAATGATACCTCATTGTGGTTTTGATTTGCATTAGTCTATTTTTTTTAATCAGAGTATATATGCAAGTGCATGAGTCCAAGAAATTATAAATTATTTTAAAGGTTACTTTTAGTCATATCTTCATGTAGAAATGTGAGATGGGGTGTTTTTTTTTTTTTTAATATTTATCTGTGATGTTTTTTCATGAAAATTAAAATAGAATTTCAGTTAAACTTTAGCATTAGGCTAAAGAGTTTCAGGATATATTTTTGAAATGTCTTCTGAATTTTAAAAAGCTGAAAACAATCTTATTACAAAATAACCTTTTCTTCTCTCTGTCTCCGTCTGTCCTTCCTTCTTCCCTTTTCTTTCTTTCTCCTTCTTCCCCTCCTTTCTCTCCCTAATCAGGTAGGATTGTGAATCAACCAATATCTCTATCATGACTTTTCTATATGATTATAAGCTGCTTGCCATCTCAAATTTGAGTTTATCTGTCTTTGGGGAGGGTTTTCCTGGTGGCTCAGCAGTAAAGATTCCAACTGCCAATGCCAGAGATGTGGGTTTGATCCCCGGGTCAGGAAGATTCCCCTGGAGTAGGAAATGGCAACCAGCTCCAGTATGTTTGCCTGGGAAATTCCATGGACAGAGGAGCCTGATGGTCCATAATTCACCGGATCATAAATGACAAAACAACATCTTTGGAGAGAGTACAGTAATATTTTCAAAGCTATTCTCCTGCTTTCATAAGAAATAGGTTACTGAAGGCAGGAAGCTTCCCATACTTAGAGTCTAGGAAACTAGTTGGTAATCTCTTCCAACTAGTCCCCAAAGTAAGGGCTCCTGAGAACATTTCCCCTAGTTGGAATTCCCTTTGATGTGTCAGCATTTATTTCTGGATATACCTCAAACATATTGAATCTACCGATCGTCTATTTATCCCACCAATATTTCAAAGAAATAATTATTGATTACCTACTATGGGATAGGAACTCTAAGAGCTACTAGATTATTAAGGACCTAAGTAGTTTGAAATTTATCTTGGAAGCTACAGACTGTTACTGTAAGATTTTAAGCAGAGCAGTGACATTATTAACCATTGCAGGTGTTTATAGTAGCAATTTTTAGAAGATAATTGTAATAATGGGAGTGTGAATAGAGAGGATTCATTCCACAGACATTCAGCACATAGTATGTAAAGGATTAGAGGAAACTGAAAGTGTTAGTAGCTCAGTCATGTCTGACTCTTTACCCATGGACTGAAGCCCTCCAGTTTTCTGTCCATGGAATTCTCTAGGTGAGAATACTGAAGAGGTAGCCTTTACCTTCTCCAGGGGATCTTCCCAAGGGATCAAGCCTGGGAGTCCTGCATTGCAGGCAGATTCTTTACCATCTGAGCCACCAAGGAAGCCCATGTTAAGCATACTGGGGCTTATAAATAGAAATGATCAGGAGCCAGTTGGATACACAAGTCTGGAACACAACAGAATTACTTACATAAAGAACTCTTTCTAGATTTTTCAGCTAGAAATAATCTTTATTCCTCACACACCCACAGCAGCTTATGTGTACTGCCTTGTAGCACTTACAACCGTCTACTACACATGTAAATTATTTATGTGGGTGTCATGTTTGCCTTATTACAAGCTCCTTGAGGCAGGATCCATGACTGTTTATAATAATAAACATCCTTTTAGCCACAAAAATGTCTAGAAAGTGACAGGCATTCAAAATCATCTGTTAAATGATGGACAGACATCCATCTCACTGAAGATGTTCCCTGGAGATTTTATGAGAATCCCCCTCAGAGTTCCCATTGTTATTAATGTTTGCTTCATTTTATTTTGGCCACAGGGTTATTTTTACTAGATTGATGCTTTGTAATCAGATTATCTCCCACCAGCATCCCTAGCAGAACCAGTTGTCTAGTTGGCTGAATTCTATCAGAATCATAGATTTTTTTCCATTGACTCACATGCATAGTGTCAGAGAGGAAAGGCTCTTTATTCATTTGAGCCATCCTGGGCATATGCAGTACACATCAATGTTCTCAAGCTTTAGGGACAGCACATTAAAACCTCTCTCATTACAAACAATCCTATGTAGGGGAGATTCATGTATATTGCAATAGATATTTAGTATACCTTTTTGTAACAGTGATATTACATGTTTCTGAGTGGGAAGTTTATCAGTGGTGTTGCTCCAATCCACCCAAAAGATTAAAAGCCTTTAAAAAAATAACAGATTCAACATTTTGAATGAATCTTAGCCAGCAAAAGCCTGCCAAGATTCAGGATTCAGATGTGCCATTTACTTTGAGGGTTGACATGTGGGAGCTGATTGTTTGATATACACATTTAATGGTATATTAAACTGCTTTTATCACTGATTGCTTAGCTTTGCATATCTAAAAAGTTTCAGGTGTCACCCTGTAATCCTGACCGTCAACCTGGTATTCTGTTTCTGACATCAATACCATGGAATGTTCTGTGGGAAAATTTTTAGAACATACTTACATCTCCATTGTATTAATCTGGCTCATCCTCTAAGACCCAGATCAGGCGGCACCCTTCCAGTAACCCATTTATTTTCCTGGATTCTGGATCAGGCACCCCTCTTTTGAGTTCTTATAACAGCAATGGTTATTTTTTTTTAATACTTGTAGGCTTATTGGTCTTGGACATTGACTCATAAGTTTTAAGAACTGGTAATTGTCTTCAATGTGCTATCTCTCGCATCTGATAAAGTACCAGACATATAATAGGTGGCACGCTATCAGATAAATTGAGCTTCCCTGGTGGCTCAGCTGCTAAAGAGTATGCCTGCAATGAATGAGACCTGGGTTCTACCCCTGGGTTGGGGAGGTCCCCTGGAGAAGGGAACAGCTACCCACTCCAGTATTCTGGCCTGGAGAATTACATGGACTGTATAGCTCATGGGGTCACAAAGAGTCGGAAATGACTGAGTGACTATAATTGTATAATAATAGTATAGTATCAGATAAATTAAATAACATAAACTTTCAGAAATTTAGAATGTGTTTTGTCCTACCAAATTTTTCTTAGAAATTAAAATGAGGTAAGACACTTTCTTCTTGAGGAACTACTGGTGTGGTTGAGAGGGTGGGAAACCAGATATCTTCCACGTGTTTATTCCTATACTCATAAACTCATTAGAATTTTATGCTTTTTCTGTTTTCCAAGCCACTATTTATAATTCACCTTATGAGGGAACCTGGTTATGACAGACCTAGCCTCTCCAGGAAGCAGGCCGTAGGAGGTTAAATAGTTTTGGAGTGAATTTTTCAGAGAGTGTTGAATCTAAGGTAGAACTATTGACTGTACAGAGTATATTGGGTCAGTCAAGCCAAACTATATTCCGACTATGGTAATCTCCTCTTGAAAATCACATTGTAGCAAAGTTATTCATATAAATTTTTTCAACAATTCCAAAAACTCCCAGGAGAGGATATAATGCTGACAAAGAGTTACTGTTTACAGAAGGTGTGGAATCAACAGATGATTTAGTAAGACTATTTTAGGCTTTTAGGCTTAGAAATATGTTCTTTTGTTCTTTGTTTTCACCATTTCTACTGTTTTGTACCTTTCTTTTTTTTTTAATGATGTAGTTTCTTAGTAAATTTTATTGAAAAATTGCTGTCTGTTCCTAGTTGATCCAAGAGAAAAGGAAATTGATTCACTCCCGCTTCAGAAGAACCACAGCAGTGAAAGCACTGGCATGGTTGGTGTGGGGCTGGGTGGCACCTGAATGGGTGACGTTGTGACTTCAGTTGGAGAAATGGGGTATGTTGGGTGATGCGAATATAAGAAGAGTTCAGGCAGATAAGTATAAAAAGTTAGGAGGGGGGGCCTGGGAGAATTATGATTGCAAATTTCTTCTGATTTTGTATTTTATCCAATAAAAATATGTCATGCATTATTTTACCTAAATCAGAGGTCGCAAGTTCCTAAAAGGTTAAGATGATTATCTAGGGACGAGCCGGTAACACAAATGAGGGCAGCAGACTGTGTGAGGCAGTAGGAAGAGATGGGAACTTGGGCAAACTAGAAAGGACATGTAAATTCTGTCTAAAAGCTTTCAAGTTATTTTCTTTTGTAACTCTCTACAGTAGAGGGCTAAATGCAAAACAAACATCTAAAGTTAAATTCAGATCACTGGTCAATATTTCTGTTCCTCTTTGTATGGTTCATCTCTTAGGGTAACCTACTCAAAATGACCTCTTCAGATAATACACATCATAAGTAATGCAACTATAGCCTCAGTATTACTGATGTCTCCATAGAAATTGCTGCTCCAGGACTAACCTTTACTGTTTGTAGCTCTGTTCCCAAGGATTACTAACAGCAGGCATCTGGAGAAGCTCAGACCTGACAACTGAGATCATTATGTTTATATCTTTGGAAGCTCCTTTCTGATCAGTGCTTTGTCAAGTACATCTAGAAATCAATTCTGGGCTCACCTTGCTAGCCAGTCAGACAAAATCTAACATGCTAGAATCCCCATTGAGCACCCACCAAACTAACTTTCACTGAACACATCTAGAACATAGAGTGCTTAGATCCCTCTGTTAATGGTTGCATGCATAGAAATGATCACCGCATGTTATTCAAACCATTTAATAAGTTGCTATGCCTTTAAAAATTAATGTGTTCTAGAGCATAGGACTTAAGTCAAAGTCTTATTACATGTTTAAGTTACTATTTCCTATAACCAAAATGAATGAGACAACACTTCTCCCAGATTGTATGGATTATTTATGATATTAAGTTAATTCTTCAGGGACACTTGGAGCTTTCCAGCTCTATCAGTTAGCCTGTCAATTATAGGATACTTGATTCTTACCTAACAAGAATAGTTGAACTCATACTGCCGAGATATTAGATGTTGATACACATTAAGTTATAGTCTACAGTAATGATACATTGTGAATTATGTTTCATTGATCCATAGTTAATCTAGGCATTCCCATGAAATGCTTAATTTTCAGTTACCAGTATGGGCTTCCCTGGTGGCTCAGATGGTAAAGAATCCGCCTGTAATACGGGAGACCTGGGTTTGATCCCTGGGTCAGGAAGATCCCCTGGAGAAGGGAATGGCTACCCACTCCAGTATTCTGGAATCTCAAGGACCGAGGAGCCTGGTGGGCTACAGTCCATGGAGTAGCAAAGAGTCAGACACAACTGAGTGATGTCTTGTATTTAGCAGAGGCTCAGTGAATAGCTATTGATGGATTGATATTCCATTTCATTTCCCTCCTTTCACAAGCCTGTTTTGATTTAAGAAGTTTAACATGTCTGATTTGAGGATACTTTAAACCATGTAGATCCCTTAGTTTCAGTATTTACTGACCACATTTGTCTTTTTCATGGTAACAGATGGAAAAGTTAATGGAGTTGTGGAATGGGGTTTAAGTTTGAAGTTCTACCTGAGCTGTGTTTCATGATGTATACACTCTTTTCACCCTTAAAGTCTCCCTGGAGTATGAAGTAACATTTTCTGTACCAGAATTGGCTTTTCCTCCTTCACAGAGGAGGAAATTTTTGCTTATTTATGCTGTACTTCCTCACACTTCCCTGTTTCATTCATTCATTAGTCAACTATGTCTCATTCCCCTCTCTTACTGTAGGGTCTGCCTAGTTAGTGCATGCATGCATGCTAAGTCGCTTCAGGTATGTCTGATTCTGTGACGCTATGGACTGTAGCCCACCAGGCTCCTCTGTCCATGGGATTCTCTAGGCAAGAATACTGGAGTGGGTAGCCATTCCCTCCTCCAGGGGGATCTTCCTGATCTAGGGATTGAACCTGTGTCTCTTATGCTGCCTAGTCAGACATGGTCCCAAATCGTATTTCTTTCAAACTTAAAAATGTCCTTCAGCCCCAGGTTTATATTTGTTTAGGCTTAATTGTGGTCTTCTTTCTACTAGGGCTGAGAGTCCAGAGGGAGCTGAGTTTCTACCCAGTGTGATGGCTTCTGCTGTGGTCAGGGACGTGGCGAGAGCCCAAGGGCTTGAGGTTGCAATTCTGAACAAGTGCCCTTTCCTCTGTTAGAGGAACAAGTGGGTCCTGAGGGCCTGAAGCTGCACTACTGCACTGGTTCTGCTCCTCCCTGCTTCTGGCAGGCAGGATGACGATAGCAACCTCCTCCTTGACTGGAAGCGGGGCCAGGGCCCAGGCTGAATGTTCCTTCCCGTGTGTCTGCACGTGTGAGCGGGCAGCGGGGGCCTCTGGCCCTGGACTGAACGGTGTCAGAGCGGGAGCCTGGCGCAGACGTGGGGGTCCCCGGGGCATTCCCGGCCGGCTGGAAGGCCGGAACACAAGGGAGTTTTCAGTCTGCTGCCTGTGCACTGAGACTGGAGGCAAGCAAGTCTGTGCGTGTGCTCTCAAAACGATCTCTTTTTCTTGCAGTGCTCGGATTTAAAAGTCACACTGCTGTTCAAACTGCTAAGGGGGCTTATCTTTCTGATGTCAGACTTCAGGGCTGAGGCACCTGATATCTGGCTCGAAACACTGTTTCCCCAGGGAAGACCCTTGAACCCATGACGGCTTCCTCCTTATCTGGGTCACCTGCCAGGGATTCGGAACCCAACTAATTCACTTCTCCTGTCTTCCTACCAGAACTGTGTGGTTCTTTCTTGATAGCCTCGGTTGTAAAACTAGTCTGCTAATCTTCAGGTGGTTCTCAGCAAGAGATGCTCTATATGAAATTGCAGCTTTAATGTTTTTATGGGGAAAGTGAGCTCAGGATCTTGATCCCTACTCTACCATGTTGATCCTGCTGATAAAAAGGTTATTTTTTTGGCACAGTATTGAAGCACAGGAGGCTTCCCTGATAGCTCAGTTGGTAAAGAATCTGCTTGCAATGCAGGAGACCTTGGTTTGATTCCTGAGTCCAGAAGATCCTCTGGAGAAGGGATAGGCTACCCACTCCAGTATTCTTGGGCTTCCCTTGTGACTCAGCTGGTAAGAATCCATCTGCATTCGGGAGACCTTGGTTTGATCCTTGGGTTGGGAAGATCCCCTGGAGAAGGGAACAGCTACCCATTACAGTATTCTGGCCTTGAGGATTCCATTGACTATAGAGTCCATGGGGTCCCAAAGGGTCAGACACAACTGAGCAACCTTCATTTTCACTGAAGCACAGGGCATAAAAGAATTTCACACATACATGACAAAATACAGAAGAGCTGATTTGCACTAACAGATTATAAACCAAGACAAGTGATTTGGTATTTCACCAAAATAATTATTTTGAGGGAAGATCTGAATCAAAAAACAAGATTTATGCATCTCAGCCTTAACACAGTAGTGATAAAACCGTCCCTGATAGTTTGCAGCTTTAAATAATGTGCAGCTTTAAACATTTCATTCATTCAACACACATTTATTCGGTGTCTAGTGTATACCACTCTTTGTTAGGAATTGATGCTGAAAAGTGAATTGTCACTTTCTTTATGGAATTTATAGATTAATATGGGAAATATTCCCAAGAATGCTGTGATAAAGTTATGCATAGGGTAAAGAGATGACCTAAGGGAAGGGTTGGACAAATTCACCTGAAAGACAGAGGGAAGATTAATGAAAAGATTCAGGGAGGCATGAACCAGTGAATCTTAACAATTTAGTAGATCATCAAGCAGACATGCCAAAATCTATATGGAATGAAAATTAATCTTAATTATTGCACTAATAATGCAAACTACCCTGGTAGCACCAAATGTGTACCACTTGACAAATGCTCTTTTTTACATTAAACATACTTTATTTTTATTCATTTTCTTCTTTGTCAAGTTGCCATGTATAAGTTTTTCAATATTATTTCTAAATTGTCATATGCTAAAGTAAGTTTTTCTTTTGGTTTAGCCAATTTTAACATGTACAGATTGAAGAAATCCCATTGCCCCCCAAACAAAGCTCCTAGTGTTGCCATCACACCCTCCCTACCTCCTAACCACTGTTTTCTGTCACCACAGTTTTCTGCTTATGAAAATGTCATCTGTGTAGAATCACTGAGTATGTGAATTTTCGAGACTGGCTCCTTCATTCAGTATAATGCATGTGAGGTGCAGTCAAGTTCTGGTGGCATCGATAGCTTTTTTCTTATTTTATTGCCAAGTTGGATTCTTTTATATGGATGTACCAGTTTCCTTATCCACTTACCTGTTGAAAGAAATTGGAGTTGTCTTCAGTTTTTGAAGGTGATGAATGGAACTGATAAAAAATTGTATATAGGTTTTGGGGTGAGTTTAAAAGTAGAGATGATGAGTCACATGCTAAGTTTATGTTAACCATTTTAAGACACTGAAAAATGGTCTTGCAGAGTGGCTGTACCATTCTGAATCTCCAGGGCAATGTATGAGTGTTCTATTATTTCACTCTTTTACCAGCACTTGGTGTTCCTGGTTTTTATTTTTTAAAGTTTAGCTATTTTAGTGGGGTAGGTGGTAGTGTCTCATCATGGTTTTATTTTGTATTTGGTTTTAATGGGAATCAATTTGTAAATTTTCTTTTCTTTTATGGATTGTACTTTTGCTATCACATCTAGGAATTCTTTATTTCACCTTCATTCTTGAAATATATTTTTACTAGACACAGAATACTGACATGATAGCTTTTTCTTTCAGCATTTAAAAAGTGTCCTGTCACTTCCTTCTGTTTTCCATAGTTTCTGATGTGAAGTCGATAATAATTCAAATTGCTTTCCCTGCATAGAAAATACTTCTCTTTCTTCTAGATGTTTTTAAATTATTTTTATTGCTTTTAGTTTTCAGATTTTGATATGTCTTGGCATGGATTTTTGGGGTCCTGCTATATGTTTACTGAAGTTCTTGAATCTATAGTTTTATGTCCATTGTCACATTTTCAACCATTGCTTCTTTGAATATTTTCTCAGTGTTACGCTACTATATGTAAAACAGATAGCCAGTGGAATTTATTATATGACTCAGGGAATTCAACCTGGGGCTCTGTGACAATCTAGAGGGGTGGGATGAAGTGAGAGGCAGGAGAGAGGTGCAAGGGGGGACATATATACTTAAGGCTGATTTCATGTCGATATATGGCAGAAACCAAACCAATATTGTAAAGCAATCATCCTTCAATTAAAAATAAATGAATTTTAAAAATAGGAAAAAAATCAAATCTTTTGTTGCTGTCACTCAGGTCTCTGATGTGTTATTCACTTAGTTTCATATTTTCCCCCCTGTGTTTTTCAGTCTGAATAATTTCTGTTGATCTGTCTTCAAGTTCACTGAGTACCTTCTTTGTAATCTCAAAGATTTCAAAATTTCAATTATTTTACTTAGTTCTAAAATGTGCTTAGATATTCTTTCTTCTTCTTTTTGCTGATAACTTTTTTCTATTCATTTCAATAATGCTTATGATTGCTTATTGGAGTAATTTTTTAGTAGCTACTCTAAAATCTTTCTCAAAAAATTCTAAGACCTGCATCACTTTTGTACTGATGTCTGTTGATTGACTTTTCTCATGAGAGTTGAGGTTCTTTGTATGCTCAGTAACTTTGAATTGTATCCTAGATATTTTGAGTATTATGAGTATATTTGTCTTTTTTAAATTCTATGGATAATTTATTTTTATTTTAGTTAACAATCTAATTAGGTTCAGATGGCCAGTTCTACTTTATCTTCTATCAGGAATGGTTCCTTTGTTGGGTCAGTTTCAAAAGATCTTATTAGACTATTTGCATCTGTCTCCCACCTGGGGACGATCTGTATGTTGGTTTAGTTCTCAAATTGTTTGGTATTTTTATTACTATCAGATCCACACATAAACAGCTCAAGATTTAGCTCAAAAGTTTATAAATTATTCTTTTTTTTTTTTTATAAATTTATTTATTTTAGTTGGGGGCTAATTACTTTACAATATTGTAATAGTTTTATGATATTGCTTTCCCAAGCTCCATCCACCCTATTTGCAATCTCTCTGGATGTTTTGGCTCCTTTTCCCTGGAGCTCCTCTTTTAGGTCATGTGGCCAGGAAGCTGGGGTTTTAGTTAATCCTCTCTCCTTGCCCTTTCATAAATATGTCCACCTCTAGGACAAAGCAGAGATACAGTGGAGTGAGAGAAAAAGCAAGGAAGGATCACCTCACTCCTTGGGACCATCGGTTCCACTGAAGGGGCGAATGTCCGCCTGTTTCACAGTTTTGCTTCCTATAGGTTTCTGTTGAGTGTGTGCTTAGTCGCTCAGTCATGTCCGACTCTTTGTGACCCCATAGACTGTAGCCCACCAGGCTCCTCTGTCCATGGGCTTCTCCAGGCAAGAATACTGGAGTGGGTGCCATTTACTTCTCCAGGGAATCTTCCCCACCCAGGAATCAAATCCAGATCTCCTGCATTACAGTCAGATTCTTTACTGACTGAGCTATGAGGGAAGCTCAGGTTTCTATTAGAACTTTTATTTACCTCAGGCTTCCCTGGTAGCTCAGATGGTAAAGAATCTACCTGCCAACACAGGAAATGCAGGTTTGATCCCTGAGTCAGGAAGATCTCCTGGAGAAGAGAATGGCTACCTACTCTAGTATTCTTGCCTGGAGAATCCCATGGGCAGAGGAGCCTGGTGGGCCATAGTCCATGGGATTGCAAGGAGTTGGACATGACTGAGTGACTAACACACACAGAAGGATTGTTTGGGGGTTCAAATGCAAAAGAAGGGGAAAAGAGGGAAAAATACAAAAAGGTAGTTTCTGTAGTCTATCTCAACATTAGATGTTCCTTTCCCTGTTTCTTAAGTCAGAACTAGAGTGGTCTTCTAGAATGCTCTCTGGATGAACCCTGTGCCATTTCCTTCAGACTATATTTAATTTAGCTCTAGGATGTTGTTTTTCAGGTGCTAAATTTTGTCCAACTCTTTTGCAACCCCATGGTGACCCTCCAGGCTCCGTTTTCCATGGGATTTCTCAGACAAGAATACTGGAGTGGGTTGCCATTTCCTTCTGCAGGGATTCTTCCAGACCCAGGGATCAAACCCGCATCTCCTCTATTGCAGGTGGATTCTTTACCACTGAGCCACCAGGAAAGCCTTAAAGGATATCCTGATAAAAATAGTAATTTCACCTCTGGTTTGGTATTACTTTGAATTCTAGTCATGATACACAAGTTCCTACATTACTGTTTCCAGAACCCTCAAAATCTGCTCCATGCATTATATCCAGGTTTTATGGTTGCATTCAGTGGGAAAGACAGGGTAAAATGTGCTTATTCTGTTTCATTCAGGATTGAAAATGCATATGCTATTTTTAAATATCTGTTCTTATATATTAAGCCTTCAAACAAACTTTTTATGTCTACCAGGAGCATTTATGTAGAATCAGCAGTGCCACTTGTGAATATATGACCCTGTCAAAGGGCATTGAGTAAGACTTTATCTCAACAAGTTAAAAATTACCATTTGCTATTTTGGAGGTTATAAAACCCATTTTGTATTGTCTTAAATAGTCCCAGAATGGCATAAACAATCAACATTCCACAATTAAACAAAGTAACTTTGGTTTAGTAATATTAATGTATCTATAATTTTTGTTGTAAATTGTTTTTCTCTTTTTTTTAAAATTCGAGGATAGATATTTATATTTAATAAATATTGGTCCATACTTTATTTTTATCTTTTTTTCAGATAATTTAAATCACTGGGTCTATTAACAAGGTAAAATAGTAAAAATTTGAATTAATACACATCTTTGAGGCTCTAATGTAAACAATGGACCCCTTTTCCAAAAAAAAAAAGAAGCACAAAATTTAGAGCTTTACAGGTGGATTAGAGTTCATCTGTGAAAACTAGGTAAGAATCTCTATTATGATCAGCATATTTATTACTATTAAGTAGTCAATCATTTAAGTCTAGTTAAAATTAAAGTTTTGATTAAAAAAAGCTGAAAGAGAAGACTCAAGAATGAGTTTTACATGCATTTCAAACTGGATAATCAAAGACTAAAGTCTGAAGAACTATAAAATATTTTCCTGTCAGAAAGTCTACTTTAGTTTGGCTTGAATATTCTATTTTCATCTGATATTACATTCAGTATTCAGAGGAAGAATATTTTGGGAATTTATGCCAAAGTCTTTTCACAGAGACACACAACTGAGCTCTCAAAAATCTGAGCTATATCGTGACCAAGTTGCTGACAGCATCTTCTAATGCAGACAGCACATCTGCTGACCTAGAGAAGCGATGACTGGCTGGATTGGCATCTCCTTCTTCTATATTAGGAAAGGGGAATTTATAATCGTGTGTGTGATTGGAGCAAACATTAGCATTTTGGCTGATAGAACCATCATCTTAATGCTTCGCCTGAAAAGACTGATCTGGAAGCAATTTAGAGAGTTTGATTTACAACCAACTTTGAAAAGAATAACACATGTTCTCAAGACGTCTCGAACATGCAGTGAATAGGGAGCTGTCCAGCCACTTAAACTTGCTTTAATCTTACAGTTTAATCAAAGATTCCCTCACAAACTCTACCCTTGGGAAATCGGGGACACTCCTCGGAGAGCCTTAGGTCAGAAATCAATGTGTAGTTTTACTACAATCACCATGTATACCTCATGTTTGCAAGACATGTTTCAGTTTATGTGCCAGGTTGAACATAATTATTTCAGAACTGCAGACACCCCCAGAGAATGAAAATCAGAAACTGTGCACAGAACATTACCAGGGGACACAGCATGTCCTGACAAAGAAATGAAAAGCATTTCTCCAATGATCCTGGAGAGATTCTGGCATACGGGGTATCTGCTTGTTGAGGCTAAAGTGATAGAGCTAAGACATAATAGACTGAGCAGTTCAAGTCACATTGTATACCTACGGACACCCTGTGATAACACCCTGGTAGATACAGGGAGGGGAAAGAAACTTCAAGGAATTCAGCAGTTTTTAAATCTGTGATTTGAACTATAGTTTCACAGTTTTTGGTCTACCCTCTTAGGGTACGTACACATACAATTTTTTTTCTCCCAAATAATTGTCTCTCCTTTATTGTTGTTAAATTAATAACACCCATTACAATACTCTCATTATATATATAAAAAAACAGTACTTTTGCTAGAAAGAGATGGTAACCATATGGAGAAATACAGGCAAATACAATGAAGACAAAACAATATTAAATTATATTAACTATGTTAAGTTATGTTATTAAATAACATTATACATCACAAGTGGAAATAGAGATAAATAAGGAAATTCAAATGCTAATAAAGTTATCTATGTATAAAATGTATTTCTAAATTACAAGAAGAGAAATTCTTCTTCTCGAGAAATGGAATATATTTTCCCTGGTCCTCCTGCTAAGTACAACTAGAAATCTTGGACATCACACATAAAACAAACGCAAAAAGAGAGAAAGATGGAGAGAAGAAGGCAGACTAACTAGGAAGGAATCTTGGGGCCAAGGGAATGACACAGAGTATCCCTGAGTTTTCTTTTTGCCTCATATATCACAGGCTTGGAGCTGAAGAGGCCAGCAAGCTGAAAACACCAAAAATCCCAACAAGAACCTGCTCTTATTCACTAAATGATCAGAAAAGGGGCAATAGAGCAAGATAGAAAACATTTAGATAATTACTGCCCTAAACTAGTCCAATACCATGGTTTCTGTGGTCCCACCTCTGTCTATGTCAGCAAAAGCCCTAGGGAACCTAAACATCTACCCTCTTGAGGCTGTAATAAGATGCTAATCAACAATGACAGGTGTTGTGGGGAAAAACAGAGACACAAGACTTTCATTGCTGCCAGCTGGTAATGAGCTGTCTTTTCCCCACAGTGCTGTTGGAACTCATGTGGGGAGCCTGGCTTTTAACCCCTACGTTGCAATAAGGCATCGCTCCTATCTGCTGAAGAGGGTATCAGTGGGAGTCAGAAGTTTCAACATCTCCCAGGGATAATGAGGCCACCCTCAGTTCAAGGTTAGTGGAGACAATAAGGGGAATCAGAGCTCTTACTCAGCCCAAAAGTAACAAGGACCATCCACCCCTCAAGTACCAATGGAGGTTGATTGGCAATCCTGCCTCTCTACTTCTACCTGGCAATAACAAGACAGCATTCATTTTTCTCCTGATTGAACAGTGTCAGAGAAAGCCAGTTAATATAAAAAGGTTTAAATAAGATCTAGAGTTTCTATATAGTATGAAAATTTTCAAGTTTAATTGAAAATCACTTCTTGTAGCAAGAGCAGGAAGATTTCAGACTGAATGATAAAAGACAATAGATGCCAACAGTGAAATAACAGAGAAGTTAGAATTGTCTGGCAAATAACAAGGCATCCATGACAAAAATGTTTCATTGAGCAATTATGAGCAATCTTGATATAAATGGTAGACTAGGAGGCCTTAAGAAAGACATAGAAACATTTCAACAAGGGAATAAAAGATATAAAGAAGAACATGTAAAAATTCTAGAACCGGAAAATACAATAACCAAAATAAAAAGCACAGTGGTTGGGTTTCCAGTATGAAGGAGGAGGCAGAGAAAAAAAATCAATAACCTGGAAGATAATACAATCTGAACAGCAGACAGGAAATAGAGACAATGAATGAACAAACCTTAGGGTGTCTGTGGGATTATAAAAAAATATCTAATATCCATGTGATCAGAATTTCATGAAAGAAGAAAGAGGGTAGGACTAAAACAGAAAATGGCTCAAAACTCTCAAATTTGGCAATACATATAAACCTATAAATTCAAGAAGCTGAGTTAAATAAGCCAGACAGAAAAAAAAAAAAGCCAGACAGAGAAAGACAGATACTGTATGCAGTCACTCACATGTGGAATCTAAAGAAGTCAGAGGCATAGAAACAGAGGGTAGAATTGTGGTTGCCAGGGACTGAGGACAGGAGAAATTGGGAGATGTTGATCAAAGGGTATAAACTTTCAATTATAATATGAATGAGCCATCGGACTCTAATGTGCAGCATGATAAGTATAGTTAGTGACACTGCATTCTATCCTTGAAAGTTGCTAATAGAGTGGTAACTATGTGAGGAGATGAATGTGTTTATTAACTTGCTTTTACTAATAATTTCACATGGAATAAATTTATTAAATTATCATATTGTGTATACCTTGAGATAATTAAATTTAGAGAAGAAAAACTTAGAGAGTGAATCCCAAACAATATAAACCCAAAGATATCCGTGCCAAAGCACATCATAATTAAACTTATAAAAACTGAAAAGAGAGAAAAAATTCTTAAGGCCAATGAGAGCAAAACAACATTTCTAGGGAAAAACAATTTGAGTGACAGTGGCTTTCACATCAGAAACTGAAGGACTGAAGGAAGAGGCATGATACTTTTTCAAGTGCTAAAAGAAAAGAACTGTCAACCCAGTTCTAGTGCACAGTGAAAATATCCTTCAGGAATGAAAGGGGAAATCAAGACATTTTCTGATGAAGAAAGCATAAGAGAATTTGTTGCTGGTAGTTCTACTATAAAAGAATGGCTAAAGGATGTTCTCTAAACAGAAAGGAAATGAAAGAAATATGAACTTGGGAACACCTAGGAAAGAAGAAACAACATGAAACACAAAATACAGGTAAACATAGTAGGTTTTTCTTCTCCTCTTGAGTTTCAACTCTTTGAAAATTGAAACAAAAATTATTTCACAATCTGATGTGATTCTAAATGTTTCTGGAGGAAATATCTAATTAAATTGCATTATGAAGGAAATTGAAGGGATGTAAAGGGAGGTGACGTTGCTATATTTCATTTTCAGTCCAGTCACTCAGTCATGTCTGACTCTTTGCGACCCCATGGACTGCAGTGAGCCAGGCCTCCCTGTCCATCACCAACTCCCGGAGTTTATTCAAACTCATGCCGATTGAGTCAGTGATGTCATCCAACCATCTCATCCTCCGTCATCCCCTTCTCCTCCCGCCTTCAATTTTTCAGGGTCTTTTAGAGATGAGTCAGTTCTTCACATCAGTTGGCCAAAGTACTGGAGTTTCAACTTCAGCATCAGTACTTCCAATGAACATTCAGGACTGATCTCCTTTAGGATGGACTGGTTGGATCTCTCTGCAGTCCAAGGGACTCTCAAGAGTCTTCTCCAACACCAAAGTTCAAAAGCATCAATTCTTTGGTGCTCAGCTTTCTTTGGTCCAACTCACATCCATATATCACTACTGGAAAAACCATAGCTTTGACTAGACAGACCTTTGTTGGCAAAGTAATGTCTCTGCTTTTTAATATGCTGTCTAGGTTGGTCATAACTTTCTTCCAAGGAGCAACTGTCTTTTTAAGTTCATGGCTGCAGTCACCATCTGCAATGTGTTTGGAGCCCAAGAAAATAAAGTCTTTCACCATTTCTGTTGGTTCCCCATCTATTTCCCATGAAGTGATGGGACTGGATGTCATGATTTTAGTTTTCTGAATGTTGAGTTCTAAGCCTGCTTTTTCACTCTCCTCTTTCACTTTCATCCAGAGGCTCTTTAGTTCCTCTTCGCTTTCTGCTGTAAAGGTGGTGTCATCTGCATATCTGAGGCTATGGATATTTCTCCTGGCAATCTTGATTCCAGCTTGTGCTTCATCCAGCCCAGCATTTCTCATGACGTACTCTGCATATAAGTAAAATAATCAGGGTGAAAATACATAGCCTTGACATACTCCTTTCCCAATTTGGAACTAGTCTGTTTCTCCACATCTGGTTCTAACTTTTGCTTCTTGACCTGCATACAGATTTCTCAGGAGGTAGGTAAGGTGGTCTGGTATTCCCATCTCTTGAAGAACTTCCCACAGTTTGTTGTGATCTACACTGTCAAAGGCTTTGGTGTAATGAATAAAGCAGAAGTAGATGTTTTTCTGGAACTCTCTTGCTTTCTCTATGATCCAACAGATGTTGGCAATTTGATCTTAATATTTCATTTTAACTGGTAATAAAATGATGACACCAGTAGATCAGATATATATATATATATATATATATATATATACATATATATATATATATATATAATGCAAGACATTGAACAACCGCTACAAACACTATATAGTAAGACATACTAAAAGCACTGTTGATAAATCAAAATCAAGCTGTAAAACATATTCAACTACTTTAGAGGAAGGCAGGAAAAAGAAAACAGAAACAAAACCCGAGAGAACAGAGAACAGAAGATAAAGTGCCAGACTTTTAGTCCAAAATATGACAATGAATAAAGTACATATACAATTTTCTAATAAATCAATTATGAGACAGAACTTGAAAGAATGAATTTAAAAACATGGTATAACTATATTCTGTCTATAAGAAACTCATGTTAAATATAAATATTTGGTATGTTGAAAATAAAAGGATGCATAAAGATATATAAGGCAAAATTTAATCAAAGAAAAACAGGAAGAGCTATTTTTATAATAATTATTTATATATAAATATATGTTTAATAGTTAACATTTATCAATAATTATTAATTACTATAATTAATATTTATTATTAATATTAAATAGATCAGAGTGAAGAAAAATTTTAGAGACAGAGTGGAGCATTATACAATGTTAAGCAGGTCATTTCACCAAAAGACATAACAGTCCTATACATGCAACAAGCAAGAGAGCCAAGATATAAATCAAACAAAACCTGACAGAGCTGAAAGGAAAAATAGACAAATCAACAATATAGTTGGAAACTTCAAAATCCCTCTCTCAAGTATTGACAGAATCACTGGACTTACAATCATCAAGGAGATAGAAGAACTCTGCAACATATATTAATAGGATGTAATAAGCATTTAGAGAACACTCGATCCATAGTTCTCAGAATACATACTTTTCAAGTACACACAGATAATATACAAAGACAGACAATATCATGGAATATAAAACAGTTTAGTACAGTTCAGTCACTCAGTCGTGTCCGACTCTTTGCGACCCCATGAACTGCAGCACGCCAGGCCTCTCTGTCCACCGCCAACTCCCGGAGTCCATCCAAACCCATGTCCATCAAGTCGGTGATGCCATCCAACCATCTCATCCTCTGTCGTCCCCTTCTCCTCCTGCCCCCAATCCTACCCAGCATTAGGGTCTTTTCCAATGAGTCAACTCTTTTTGGTGGCCAAAGTATTGGAGTTTTAGCTTCAACATCAGTCCTTCCAACGAACACCCAGGATTGATCTCTTTTAGGTTGGATTGATTGGATCTCCTTGCAGTCCAAGGGACTCTCAAGAGTCTTCTCCAACACCACGGTTCAAAAGCATCAATTCTGCAGCACTCAGCTTTCTTCACTGTCCAACTCTCACATCCATACACGACCACTGGAAAAAATATAGCCTTGACTAGACGGACTTTTGTGGGTAAAGTAATGTCTCTGCTTTTAAATATGCTATCTAGGTTGGCCATAACCTTCCTTCCAAGGAGTAAACGTTTTTTAATTTCATGACTGCAATCACCATCAGCAGTAATTTTGGAGCCCCCAAAAATAAAGTCTGACACTGTTTCCACTGTTTCCCCATCTATTTCCCATGAAGTGATGGGACCAGATGCCATGATCTTAGTTCAAACAATTACAATTATGAAAGTGAAAGCATTAGTTACTCAGTCATGTCCTGCTCTGGAACTCCATGAACTATGGCCTGCCAGGCTCCTCTGTTCATGGGGTTTTCCAGGCAAGAATACTGGAGTAGGTAGTCATTCCCTTCTCCAGGGGATCTTCCCAACCCAGGGATTGAAACTGGGTCTCCTTGTAGATAGCAGCTAAAATGCTGTGGTATGCTATTTATATGTTAACACAATAGAAAAAGCCAACTCTAGGACACTAATAAAATGTTAATGCCTTAGACTGGTAAAGAATATCCACATATTACATGCAGCATGTAGAAGTCAGGAAAGTGAAGGCTCTCTGGGAGTAGTAAATGGAAAAAAATAAGAACAGCTCTGCAAGTGCTGATTTCTTGATATGGGTTCTTACAACACAAGTATTTCAGTTTATGGAATTTCACTGAGCTGTAGCCCATATTTGTGTACAAATAGGACATGTGCACTTTCATGTATGTTTAGTATACCTCAATAATAAATAAAAACTAAATATTTCTAAAATTTATAAAAGTGTGTTCTCTGATTACAAAATAATTTAAGTAGAAATCAACAACAGAGACATAATACGTAAATCTCTAAACATTTAGAAACTGAGTAGAATACTTCCAAATAATTTACAATTCAAAAAGGAAGTCTCAAGAGACATTAAAAAGCATACACTGACCTGAATCAAAATTTTTGGAATAGCTGTAATGAAACTGTATGGCACTAAATGTATGTATTAGAAAAGAAGAAATCTAAAACTAATCATCTACACTCCAACCTTAGTAACCTAGATAAAGGTCAAAATACCCATAACAAACAGAAGAAGGAAAATAATAAAGAGTAGAAGCCAAAGAAAAGATGAAAACAATAGAGACAAATCAATGAAATAATGAGCTGATTTTTGAAAATATTAATAAATAGTAAAAACTCTACCAAGAATAACAAAGGAAAAAAAAAAAGAGAGAGAGAGAGAAGGCACAAATTCCAATATCAGGAATGAAATTGGGATATCACTACAGATTCTACAGATATTAAAACAATAATTAGGAAAGTACCATGAAAATCTCTACAAATAAATATGATAGTATACAGAAAATGGATCCAATTCCTCAAAAAAGCAAATACCAGAACTCAGTCAGTAGATAATTTGAATTGCCTTAAAGCTATTAAGGAAATTGAATTTATAATTACTATTCTCCCAAAAGAGAAATCTCCAGACTTAGTTTCCCTGGAGAAATATATCAAGCATTTAAGAAAGAATGAACAGCAATTCTACACATTTCTTTCCAGAAAACAGAAAAAAAAAAAACACTTCCCAATTGATTTTATGAAACTACTATTATCTTGATACCCAAACCAGACATAGACATTCCAAAGTAAGAAAATGTAGACATATATATTCACGACTGTAGATACAAAATTCTTTAACAAAATATTAGCAAATGAAATTTATAGATATATAAAAAGAATTATACATAATGACTAAGCAGATTTCATCACACTGATGAAAAGCTGATGCAGTATTCAAAAATCAGCTGATGCAATTCACCACATTAAGAGGCTGAAGAAAAAGAAATCAATGAGCATATCAATTAATGCAGAGAAAACATTAACAAAATTCCCCACTGATTTATGCTAAGAGCTTCTGGAAAAATAGTGATAACTTTCTTAGTTTGACAAAAATTACCTTTGGAATTTTAGCTAACATTATCTTTAACCTGGAAAGATTGAATGTGCTTCCCTAAGATTAGGAGCAACACAATGCTGGAACTTCTAGTCAATGTAATAAAATATACAGAAAATAAAAGCAATATCAACAGAAAAGGAGAAAATAAAATTGCTCCTATTTGTATATGACATAATTGTTTAAGTAGAAAATCCCAAAGAATCTCCAAAAAATTTTTAAAAAC
The DNA here is from genome assembly GCF_054371585.1 of Giraffa tippelskirchi. NCBI lineage: Eukaryota > Metazoa > Chordata > Mammalia > Artiodactyla > Giraffidae > Giraffa > Giraffa tippelskirchi. The sequence goes on along the minus strand of NC_137284.1, from coordinate 43,783,246 downwards.
CAATGCCTTAAACTAGTGAGTTTAGCAAGGTTGCAAGATAAAGGATTAAGCATACAAAAATCAATTGTATTTCTACTTACAATGAACATGTGGACCTCAATTTAAAAACACAATACCATTTAAAGTTGGTATGGGATTGATATATATACTGCTGTGCTGTGCTTAGTTGCTCAGTGATGTCTGACTCTTTGCAACCCCATGGTCTGTAGGTGCCAGGCTCCTCTGTCCATGGGAAATCTCCAGGCAAGAGTGGGTTGCCATGCCATCCTCCAGGGGATCGTGCCAACCCAGGTCTCCCACATGGGAGGTTGATTCTTTACTGTCTGAGCCACCAGGGAAGCCCAAGAATACTGGAGAGGGTAGCCTGTCCCTTCTCCAGGATATCCCTTTGTATTCCTTCTTCACGGGATCTTCCCGACCCAGAAATTGAACAGGGGTCTCCTGCATTGCAGGTGGATTCTTTCCCAACTGAGCTACCAGGGAAGCCCTATATACATACTACTATACATCAAATAGATAACTAGTAAAGACTTATTGCACAGCACAAGGAACTCTACTCAATATTCTATAATTATCTCTATGGGAAAAGTATCTAAGAAAAGAGTGGATATATGTATATGTATAATTGATTCACTTTGTTGTATACCTGAACCTAACATAGTAAATCAACTATACTCCAATAAACTTTTTTTAAAAACTGGTGAAAAAGAGAAATAGGTGTAAATCTAACAAAATATTTTCAGCACTATGTGCACAGGACACAGGCTGATGAAAGAAATAAAATAAGATGTAAATAAATAGACATTCTATGATTCTGGATTGGAAAATTGAGTGTAAAAACGATGTCTATTCTACCCAAGTTGTATGCAAGTTTACCACAACTCTTGTCTAAACTCTACAAAACTTTTTGTAGATATATACAAAATTAATTTAAAATTTATAAGGAAAAGAAAAGGAACTAGTAGAAAACAAACCACTGGTTACCAGAGGAGAGAGAAACAGGAGGGAGCGATTAAGTTAGGGGTATGGGAATAAGTTATACAATCTACCATGTATTGATCTTCTCTTGTAGCTTGGTAAAGAATCTGCCTGCAATGCAGGAAACCCAGGTTCGATTCCGGGGTTGAGAAGATCCCCTGGAGAAGAAAATGGCAACCCACTCCAGCATTCTTGCCTGGAGAATTTCATGGACAGAGGAGCCTGGCAGGCTATAGTCCATGGGGTCGCAAGAGCTGGATATGACTTAGTGACTAAACCACGGCCACCATGTATAAAATAGGTAAGCAACAGGAGTACATTATACATCACAAGGAATTATAACCATTAACTTACAATGATTTTTAATAGAATAAAATCTGTAAAAATACTGAATCACTATACTGTATATTTGAAATTAATATATATTGTAAATCAACTCTACTTCAGTTAAAAATAAGTTTGAAAAAGAAGAATAAAATAGAAGGAATCAGTCTACCTAATTTCAATATTTATTATATAACTACAGTACAATAATAAACTGTGTGGTCCTGGTGGAGGGATACATGTATAGATCAATGGAATAGAACAGAGAGCTCACAAAAATATGGTGAAAAGATTGTTAACAAAGATGCAAAAGCAATTCAATGGGGGAAAGATAGTCTTTTCAACAAATGGGAGCAGAGTAGTTAAACATCAATAGGGAGAAAAGATGAACTTCAATCCAATTCTCACACTTCATACAAAAACTCAAAATTGTTCATGGACATAAATGTAAAATATAAAAGTGTTTAAGTCCTTTAAAAAAAAAAGGAAAATTTGGAGATTTCAGAGTTAGTCAAAAATGCTTAGCTTTGATGGAAAAGCCATAGTCCACAAAAGGAATAATTGATAAAATAGAATAAAAAAAGAGCGGGAGGAAATATTTTTAAACCACATATTCAACAAAGAGTTCATACCCACAATATGTAATTATTTCAAAGCTCAACAATAAAAACTAATGTATCCAATTACAAAATAGATCGTTTAGGAAATATTTCATTAAAGAGGATCTATTTACAATGACAGCTGAATATACGGAAATGGTCAACATCATTAACCGTTGCTGCTGCTGCTGCTGCTAAGTCGCTTCAGTCGTGTCTGACTCTGTGCGACCTCATAGACGGCAGCCTACCAGGCTCCCCTGTCCCTGGGATTCTCCAGGCAAGAACAATGGGGATAGTTGCCATTGTCTTCTCCAATGCATGAAAGTGAAAAGTGAAAGTGAAGTCACTCAGTCATGTCTGACTCTTCACGACCCCTTGGACTGCAGCCTCCAAGGCTCCTTCATCCATGGGATTTTCCAGGCAAGAGTACTGGAGTGGGTTGCCATTGCCTTCTCCACATTAACCATTAGGAGTATTCAAATTATAACCACAATCGATTATCACAATATGCCTATCAGTTCATTTCAGTCGCTCAGTCGCGTCCGACTCTTTGTGACCCCATGAACTGCAGCATGCCAGGCCTCCATGTCCATCACCAACTCCTGAAGTCTACCCAAACCCATGTCCATTGAGTCTGTGATGCCATCCTCTGTCGTCCCCTTCTCCTCCTGACCTCAATCTTTCCCAGCATCAGGGTCTTCTCAAATGAGTCAGCTCTTTGCATCAGGTGGCCAAAGTATTGCAGTTTCAGCTTCAACATCATTCCTTCCAATGAACACCTAGCACTGATCTCCTTTAGGATGGACTGGTTGGATGTCCTTGCAGTCCAAGGGACTCTCAAGAGTCTTCTCCAACACCACAGTTCAAAAGCATCAATTCTTCGGCACTCAGCTTTCTTTATAGTCCAACTCTCACATCCATACATGATCACTGGCAAAAACCACAGCCTTGACTAGACGGACCTTTGTTGGCAAAGTAATGTCTCTGCTTTTTAATATACTGTCTAGGTTGGTCAGAATGGCTAAAATAAGAAATAGTTGGATTACTTTCAACAATTGTCTTTGAGCCCAACTTCTGGTTCTACTCTCTTCTGAGTTTACCTTCTCGGAATTCTTTGAAGTCTTGCCTTTGAATTTCTATCTTCCTCTAGATATGCTTACTCAATGTGGAGATATATGATTTTCTAGTTATAACTAGAGGTGGAAAGTCAGTAGGCATCACAGGTTGGTGTTGAATAAAATGCGTTTAACAGTATTGCTCCTCTCTGCAGACAATAGGCCATCTCAACCTGTATGCACAGGTGGTTCTCAGTGAAATACTGTTTTTCCAGAAAACAGAGACCTAGCCGTCTTTAAGGTTAGAAAGGCAGGTGAAAGCAAGAAATAAAGAGTAAGACATAAAGTGAACTAGTTTCACAAATGTGAGGCAAATGGCAATTGTGAACATAAATATTTTTTCCTTTATAATGGGAATGTATTAGCCAAGAGGGGCTTCAATCTCATACAAATGATTTTTCTGTAGAGAACCACCAGCCTAAATTCCAAAAAAGAAGGCATAAATGATCTTGGGGGATCTTCGAAACTCTGGAAGCGCCTAGATGGCATGGAAATATTTGGCAGCATTTACCTCCTTGGATGGTAAGAATTATTTCAAGATCTTGGTTTAGCTAATGTGCCTATAGGCAAGGCAATAAACTGGCAGCCAGCAGACACGGGAAATTAAAGCATGAGCACAGTGCTTTCCCCTTCCTTATCCTGTATGAATCATGTCCTTTTGCTGCTGCTGCTATTACTGCCACCATTCCCGCTCCTGCCTCTGCTGGAAAACAGAAAACTTAAACATTGCCATCAATGCAGCTTAGGGCTCAGACCAGGAGAACAAAGGAAAAGTAGGTATCAGAGAGCCAGATTTTACGGGGAGGCTGAGTCCTTAAACACAGATTGAGACTATGAGTGGAATTCATTCAGAATCAAATGTTCAAATTTCTAACATCTTGATTCCCCCCACCCCACCGCACTGTTTAATTTTCACTTCTGGAATGGTGATGTCTACCTTGTGTTGACAGCTTTCTTCCTCCTCATCTTTGACTCGGTTCAGCCAATACTGCTACGTGCAGGAGAAGCAGAGAGATATTGAGATGCAGAAGTGTGTCTGGTCCTCCCACTTAGCACAGCTGTGTGACACACCTACAGGAGCTGAGTCCAGCTGTCAGTTAACTTAGTTTGCATCAGCAATAAGCACATATTATGATATTATCTTGATCCATACCTGTTTCAGATAAACCTGAGTCTTGTTTTTCACTCGCCTACAGCTTTGATCTTTCAAATACTTCTACCCAACTTTGTGCTTATATAGTGTGTTAATTAACCTCATTCTCACAACAACTGGGTAAGGCAAGCAGGATAGACACTATCATCTTTTTTCACAATGGAAAGTTGAGGTGATTTGAAATGGTGCCATTTTACTTCGTGTCCAATGTCTGTACTGTTCTATGTTGTTTCTGCTGCCTGCTGCCTACATGGCTATTGTCTATGTGACTACTTTGCTTTGAAGGTTGATCCTAAATCCTTATAAGCCTAGAAAATAGGTATTGTTGGCCCTCGATGTGCTTTTATAGAGGCTAAAATGGATCAATCAAAATACCTCTTTAAATTTATCCCCAAACAATTTTTCTTTTGGTCCGGGATTCACAATTTTATTTTCTTGTCTATCTTTCTCATTAAGAGAAATTGTGAGCTTAGGAGGAAAAATAACTTTGGATAATAAATCAGAAAAAAATGAAATGACTGTTGACTGAGGGCTGACCTCCTGCTGATACTCTGTGGGGCATAGTCTTTCAGGCTTTGAAAATGGTACAACTTACTGAGGTTCTTAAAAAATAATCCTTCACATGACTCTGCTGGCTGTGTCTGGAGCCAGATCAAAGTTCTATTTGGTTTGTGATAGAGCCTCCTGGGAGAGGGGTCAGTACTTTGGCCTGCGTTTGTATTCTGGCTCCATCACTGATTTATGTATGACAGGTGAAATTGTTCAGTCTTTGTGCCTGAGTTTCCTCATTCATAAGGTGAGGCTTGTAATAATACCTATCATAGGGTTGAGAGACTCCAGGAGGTAGTATATCTCAGTTATGTAGAACAATAGTCAGATACTCAATACGCATTAACTATATTATTGCTGATTTTCCTTTTGTCTGGCTGCTTGGAAAACACACATTTTTAAAATTTTTTCTGAGCTTTTGATAGTAAATTCTAAGCTTTTTAAATTAAGGGGACTAGTATTCATGCTTTTGTAGAAATAAGTAATATTAGAGACAAGTCAGTAGATGGATAAAGCAGTAGAAACCCAAAACTATGATCACAGTTTTGTGCAGCAAAGAGTGGATTTTAGGCTAGTTAAGATTGTCTTGCTACTTATTAACTATGTGTTCTTGGCTAACTAAATAACGTTTTGACTATATATCTCTGTAAGATGGAGATAATAGCACTTCATCTCATCTTTGGTTGCTGTAGTGCTCAGAAATCATATTCAAGAAATGGTTCTGTGAGTGTCAAATTGTAAGAAGGTTGTTTATTATGATTCATGTTTAAATGAAAGTTAAGGGTTTTCAAGTGAAGAAATCTGCTTTCAAGAGCTGTTAAATGAGCCACATAAGTTCTGACCTAGAGACTCAACTTCCTAAACTGCATGAGAACCTAACTGTCTCTAATGACTCACTGAAATATTAATACATTAATTTCTTGATTATAAATGAGTCACAAGCTATTTTATATTTGTTTTAAAGTTTTAAAGTAACAAGCTGTTTTAATGTTTGTAATCTAGAAGACAGTTGTTGTTCAGTCATTCAGTCGTGTCCAACTCTTTGCGACCCCATGAATGGCAGCACGCCAGCCTCCCTGTCCATCACCAACATCCAGAGTTTACCCAAACTCATGTCCATTGAGTCGATGATGCCATCCAACCATCTCATCCTCTGTCGTCCCCTTCTCCTCCCTCTTTCAATCTCTTCCAGCATCAGAGGCTTCTCCAATGAGTTGGCTCTTCCCATCAGGTGGCCAAAGTATTGGAGTTTCAGCTTCAGCATCAGTCTTTCCACTGAATATTCGGTGCTGATTTCCTTTAGGATGGACAGCTTTGATCTCCTTGCAGTCCTAGAGACTCACAGAGCATACTTACTCAGAGTGCTATTTTCGGTTTTTGCCTGGCCCCTGTGACATCTGCATCAAGTGACTAGAAAGGCGAGCAGTCTGTGGCTGTCACGTTTCTCCCTCCCTCCATTCTCTCCTTTCTTTCCTCTTTCCTGTCCTGCTTTCTGTTAATGAGTAGCATTGAACAGTATGGAGGATGATTATTCCACTTTGAGGCTTTTCAGAAATCAACTTTCAATATTTCCATTTGGAAAATCATCTCATCCATTAATTATTTCTTTCAAAATATCTACTATGCTATATACTGATGGGGATAAAATGAAAGCATAAGATCTTTATGCTTGAGAATTTGAAGCAGCTGGCAATACAGAATATTCTCACAACATTCATTGGACATTTTTTTGCAGATTATACATTGTTTTTGATATATGCTATTTCATTATCATCATGATATTACCTATTAATAATATTGCTAGCATAGTTAATCAGACTCCAAGAAACAGGGACCTTCGATATATGATACCTAATGACAAAAGTAAGGAATAAAATAAAAATGGAAGAGCGGGATACTATGAAAAGCTATAATAGAGGGATCTATTGTAGTCTTTGGAAGGAGGAGGCTGTAGTGCTCATGGAAAGATTCGAGAAGGAATTAACTTCAAGATGATTTGTAGTGAAGCATATGGGGTTAGTGGAGAAGGCAATGGCATCCCACTCCAGTACTCTTGCCTGGAAAATCCCATAGACGGAGGAGCCTGGTAGGCTGCAGTCCATGGGGTCGGGAAGAGTCGGACACGACTGATCGACTTCACTTTCACTTTTCACTCTCATGCATTGGAGAAGGAAATGGCAACCCACTCCAGTGTTCTTGCCTGGAGAAGCCCAGGGAGGGGGGAGCCTAGTGGGCTGGCGTCTCTGGGGTCGCACAGAGTCGGACACGACTGAAGTGACTTAGCAGCATATGGGGTTAGGTTGGGGGAACATTGGTGTTGGGTGGGAGGAACATTGATGACAGAAGAAAGTTCAGCAACCAGGAATTGAGCATGCATCTGACATATCTTAAGAACAGAAAGCACCCTGTATACCTAGAGTAGGGGTGACAAAGGGTAAGGGTACCCAGACTTTAAGTTGCTGAAGTAGTCATGGGCCAGACCATGAAGAACACTGTAAATGCTGCAATGTGTTTTAGATTGTACCATAATTATGATGGGAAATCATTAAGAGGTTTTGAGTGGAGGGATGACATGATTTTAAAATATCACTCTAGTTGTAAAATGCATTGTTGTGTTTAGTCAATAAGTTGTGCTCGACTCTTTGCGACCTCATGGACTGTAGCCTACCAGGCTCCTCTGTCCATAGGATTCTTCAGGCAAGAATACTGGAGGGGGCTGCCATTTCCTTTAGCAGGGGATCTTCCCCACCCAGTGATCAAACCCACATTTCCTGCTTGGCAAGCAAATTCTTTACCCCGGAGCCACCTGGGAAGCCCTATAAACTATATATGTGATGGTATGATATTGGAGGGCCAAATGAGCAGAGCGCTATTAATTTAGGGTAGAATCTGACCTTTGCAGTGGGGAAATGGAGGGAGCTAAGAAATTCAAGTTGGATAGTAGAGAATATAGAATTCTAAGAGAAATTCCATGTGAAAAGGTATTAAAAAGGGGGCATCAGTTCAATGCTGCTTCCAAGGAACAGGGTACAATGTGAGATAAGGGTTTATAGTGAGCCATCTGTTTCTGGCCTTGGCAGGTGACAGTTCTAGGATCATAAGAACGGTGAGGCAGGGGGTTAGGGTTAGTACAAAGTACTTCTTGTATTTCTTGGCAATAGAATAGCAGTGTAATGGCCTTGATCTTGAAAATGGGATCTATCAGATACTTTGCTTTAGGAAGCTTAGGATAAAAGATTGGCAGAATGGGGCAAAATAATACAAACATTTATAATAATAAAAAGAAACAATAGAGGAGACCTAGAAATAGAGGAAAGATTTTTAAATTAGACTTAAGATACCTAAGCCACAAGTAAAGAGTGACCAGTTGAACTACATTAGAATTAGGAGTTTATGTCCAGCAAAAGTTATCATTAATGAGTCCAAAGAAAAGCCACTCAATGGGAAAAGATATTTATAACACATAAACTGACAAAGGATTTGTATTCAGAATACATAAAGAATGGTTATAAATCAATAAAGAGAAGGGCCAACTTAATACAAAAATAAGAGACTCTTTTCTTTTGCTAAATTGTTTTCATACATATCATTCCTCGGTAATGTTTCATTGTGTGACTTTCCCATAATTATCTAATATTGATGGGTGTTTGGGTAATTTCCAGTATTGGACTATTAATAACTCTATCAACATTCTTATATATGTGTGTGTGTATATATATATATATCTTTTTGCATAGATAAGTAAATATTTATGAATTGTGCATCTAGTAGTGGAGCTTCATAAAAAAGGGTCCATTGAAAGTATTAAAATTGCAAATGTTATTTGTAAAGAGGGAAATAAAAATTAAGTCATATGAGCTTTCATTCTATACTAAAACTGAGAAGACCAAATTAGTATGTATGAAAAAATGTTGATGCAAAGATAATTGTCAGGACTGAAATTGGGATATTCTATTAGTTGGAGTTCAAATGGCTGCAATGATTTTGGAAATGAGCTTTGCATAATCTACTAATGTTGACAGTACACATGTCTTTTGCTTCTGGCTGGGGGAGTGATTGGAAGGGGCACTACTGTAGTACTGGAGTCTGCTGCTTAGTAGTTAGTGGTTATAAAGGTATTCCTTCTGTCTCAGTTCACTTATGTATTTATGTTTTATGTAATTTTCTGAATGTATTATACTCAAGCAGTTTTAAAATATGACAATAATTTGCCTTGTAAGAGAATTCTCCACAGTGTGCCATTCCAGATTATATGTAGCTTCTAACTTATAAACAGATGAGTTGGCTAGCTGAACCATAAGTTCCACAGCTGAAGTTTTCTCTATATTGGGTTTTTGGCCAAAAGATTCCATGTTACAGAAAAACCCAAACTAACATTTTGGCCAACCCAATACCATATACCTCTTTGGAAGAATTAATGAATGGATATGAAATACTAGCAATGTTTGGGAAAAATCTAATAAAAATTATATCAACCCTTTGACGTTACACAGGCTAACCCCAAAACATTTAATTTATTTATTCCTAAGTGGCTTGATATTTGTCAGTTTACATATACCTGACTTGTTATTTATTTCAGACATCTTTAATAAAAATGTGAAAATTATTATTCCATTTATTGGTAGGCAGGATTTTTTCAGAAGTGATTTCCATAAATGAAAAAAAGGAAATTTGTTTTGACTGGTGCAAACACTGCAAATTTGGGAATTAGATAATCTAAATGGCAGCCCACTCTAGTATTCTTGCCTGGGAAACCCCATAAACAGAGGAACCTGGCGGGCTACAGTCCACAGGGCTACAAAGAGTCAGACATGACTGAGCATGCACACACACACACACACACACAGTTTCTCTAATTTAAAAATCCCATAATCGCTTCTTATGATACTGGAAAATGAGGTAGATAAATGTATATGAAAGGTGTAAAGTAATGGTAAAATAAACCTTTTGTTATCAAGAGATTGATCACCAAACGAAGGCAAGGAAAATCATGTAATTTGCAAGCAATATTTCCATGAACATAACTGGAAAATTGAATGCATGTCAATTCATTTAGCAAATTCCTTCTTAAAACTGTAAAGTCTATACATTTTCAGAAATTTAGAAGTATCCTGAAAAAAACTTAACAAAATTTACATGCATTTCAGGAAAACTGTTGCTTAACTTGCAGGAAAATTCCTCTAGGTTAGCACGATGAGAAGTAAAAAAAAAAAAAAAGAAAAAAAAGATCCCCAGTAAAAGCTACTCAGAGACAAAGAAACTAGCAGAAAGTGAAGAATTAGACAAAATCCTTCAATATCACGTGTTTTTCTGTCGCTTTATTGAAGTCTTTAATCACTTTTCCCTGAGGCATCTTAACTGGTGGCAGTGCCTTTCTGTATTAATATTCACACTCAAGGAGTCTCTTCTTAGTCTCCCGTTGTGTGAATGACAGTTAGCTTGAAAAAGAAAGAATAACAAAGAGAGCTAGAGCAAGAGAAGATAAACATGATAAAAGGAGTAACTGGGATCTCATTTATTTCACTTTATAGTAAATAGCACATTTTAAACAGTTTTATGAAACAACTAAAAATTTAACCAACTGGATGTGAAATATAAACTGGCAAGTTCCCCCTCCTCACTTTTACAACAGTGGCCAAATCATAAATTTAACTCATGACTGAATAACAACAAGTATTCATTTTTGTGTATCTGTGGGGGCGGGGTTAATTTATTAGTTGGTAAATTTCAAGAAAGTGGGAATCATGTCTTGCTTAGTCACTCTTTAATCTCTACAATCTGGTGACAATGATTTGCCCATCATAGACTCTCAATAATTATATCTAATAACATCTAGTCTATGAACACTGAATTCTAGTAGTTTGTTCCAAGAAAGGATGATTAATAGTTAAAGCATGATTCTGATTATACCTTTATTAGGAGGGATCATGTGCTTCAGTAGATGCTCCAGACAAAAAGAAAAAGAAAAAAATAATGAGTAGACTACTGGTTGAATTTGTGACAAATGAAATTCAAGCAAACTTGTAGAAATCCAAGCATTTTAATCTGTTGTGGTGGTGCTAGTGATAAAGAACACATCTGCCGATACAGGAGACAAAAGAGATGCGGATTTGATCCCTGAACCAGGAAGGTCTCCTGGAGGAGGGCGTGGCAACCTACTCCAGTGTTCTTGTCTGGGAAATCTCATGGACAGAGGAGCCTGGTGGGCGACAGTCCATGGGGTGGCAGAAGAGTCGGACACGACTGAAGCGACTCAGCACGTACACACCAGCAGATTTAATCAATGCATGTGCTCTTAATGAAAATAAGGATACCTGGGCAATTAATAGAAACAGAGCTGTTAATGGTTCTTATTTGCTTAGAGCATTAGATTTTGGAGTTGACTCATAATTTAAATGAACACATTATGTACAGTATTCATATCTGTCTTCACAATATTTATTTTGATATTAATTAGGTTGACATATAGGTTCTCATCTAAAACTAACTTCAGAACCCTCAAAAGTGTTGCAAGTATTACTTATCAGAGAACCAATTTAGAGCCTCTTCTCTATGTGACACACATATAGGTGCTGGAGTTTTAACATAAATCCATAAGAAGCAATTCCTGCCTTGCATGGTCTTAGAGTGTAGCTTGAAACATGCAGAATACAGTATGGTTTAAAATATGGAATACAGAACCATGTGAACATTTTAGTATAATCATGGCAAATATGAATGAGCAATCTTGATAAACATCCAGCTTCTCTCATATGTGTTCTTAATATTATCATGCAATTTACAAAATATTAAAATCCAAATGATCTGCATATTGTGTTTAGCTTTTGCTGTTGCTAATATTTGTTGATGCTCAAGAAATGGTGAATGGTACTGAACCTTAATCTCCCATTAAGATCAGTTTGCTAAATGAGTGAGACAAGTTGAAGTCAGAGAGATAAATAAAGTTTTTTAGGAATCCTCTAGTGAACTGAAAGGAAAAGAAATTAAAGCTCAAAGAAGATGATCTGTGAACAAATGGTGTGTTTTATTCCCAGATAAAAACATGCTGTAATTATACAATTGTGGTTACTCTAACTCGACATATACAGGCATATATATTATTTCCTGTTTTCTGACTGGAATACCTATGTGGGTTCCTGTTAAGTCACTTCATTTGTGTCTGACTCTTTGCGACCCCATGGACTGTAGCCCTCCAGGCTCCTCTGTCCATAGGGATTCTCCAGGCATGAATACTGGAATGGGTTGCTGTGCCCTCCTCTAGAGGATCTTCTGAACCTGCGGATCTTCTGGACCTAGGGATCCAACCCGCCTCTCTTAAGTCTCCTGGATTGACAGGAGAGTTCTTTACCACTAGCACTACCTGGGAAACGAATACCTGTAATGCAATCAGAAACATAACATACTTATTTTATTGTTTCCTTGATTCATATACATTGCAGATGTTTAAGTGAGTTGGAAAAGACAATATACCTCATTTCCAAAGGAACATGTACAGTAGTTTTTTATGTGACAATCATGAAACGTAGCATTATAAAACTGCTAATTTGTTTTCATTTTCTATTCAGTTTACTATTTAGTTGATTATTTAATTCATTCAAGTAACTGAATGATCACCTAGTGTCTAGAGGTAGATCTAGAAGGAAGTATCTTCCTGTCCACTCACATGAATAGAGAAAAGTAGAGCTAAAATAGCTCTCTATTGTCTAGATGGGGAGGGATATGGGCACCCCTAGCCCAGGCAGATTTTGAGTTATAGATATTGTTCCTGGTAATGTGAGGTGCATGGAGAAGGGGTTTGCCTCTGTTCTGGTGGTGAGATCTGCCACCTTGTTCATTTAAAGGAAAGATGGATGTTCTTTTCAGAGTTTCTAGCATTGTAGCAGCATAAAAACCCCAAAGTGCATACCTGACAATTTCAGAAAGTCCCAGGGACCATAGGACAAATTTTTTAAACATAGTCAACCCTTTTTGGGAATAGTCTGCAATTATGGACTGTCTCTCTTCCCTATGCTTATGCAAGCCATTAATATTTCTAAAAGTTATTCCTAAGAGCCAATCACTTCTTAAAAGTTAAAATATAGAGGTTGTGCCTACATTCCACCACCTGCACCGTCATGAAGGAGCACCACCTTGATTATTAATGCAGGTGCAAAAGACATCACCTATCTGGGGAACTAATCCACGAGGTCCATAACTGCTAGACATTGTTGTTTTTTTTCTACTTCTTTGGATTTCTTCACAGTACATATCTGGAAATAATTCAGAGCTGGCATGCAGGTACTATCAACTGAATTGCATTTACTGAAGATTCATTTCTTGCAATTGCAAAATGAAGCCTTTGAGAAAATGATAATGGATTTGGGATAATTTAGTCTACTAAAAAGAAAGCCTACTATTAAAATATTTTCATAATATTTTGTCCTATTTATACATCCATGATTTCCCATTTACTTGCAAAGGAATAAAACTTATTAAGAAAAATTTGGTAACAGTTGATCTAGGAATCAAATTACCAATAAAACAGGGAAATGTTGGGAAGTTCCTGGTTCCATGAAATGAATCATTCCCAGGATCTCTATCAACTTACCTTGCTCGAGTTTTACCTTTGATAAATAACCTGATGATCACATATGTGCATATACTGAGTGAGCCTAATTAGAGAAATACTTTCTAAATAATAGCCTTTCAGTTTCTAACAGCCTCAGCTTAATTTTCTACAGTCTATACTTCAAAGGGCTCCTCTGTACCCCCACAGATCTTGAATGATGCCTTGCACAGCGCAATAGTCAAGAAATATTTCTTGAACAATATCTCCCTTCCCCTGAAAATGAAAGCAAAAATTTGATCTCTAAGTTATCAGGTCTTCAACCAGAGGCAAAATGGAATATCATCAGCAAAGTAGAGATTACTACCAATAATGTTTTCTTTCAATTGTTCATTGTTTGCTCATTGATTGTTATATAGATCTGCTTTGTAGAGAGATTTGTGATCTTTGATAATTCATAAAACAAACTAACATTGAATATTTTCTAACAGTTCCCTTGTTTTCTTCCATACAAAGATTTTTCTCTTTTGGCAGTTAAAATGTTATAAATCTATTGGAGTTGAGAGGGGTATGAAACTTTTATACACGAATGTTCTATTCCTGCTATATTCTCTATAATGGAGAGAACTTGCCATGAATAGAAGCCAGGACTGTCAGTGCTCAGAGGGATTGCTACTGTCAGTGAGGGCTTATATTGGTTTTCTTTCATGGGTTCACGGACTTTGCTGTTATGTGAGTTCAAACTCTCTATGAGATTTGCATGTCCTAAGTGTCCCCCAAAAATCAGATGCTGCAAATTATTAAAAACTTCCTGAGGAATATATTTTCAAGCCATATATCAGTACATATTAATTAAATCAAAATATTTTGTCATTAAGATTTTAATCTTGTGTTTTGCAACCATAAAGTTTGACTCTCTAGCACAATTATTAGTATGGACACCTGAGAGCAGGCATAGAATTTACCTAGTTAAAACAGCTCAGAAAAAAACTAGTAGCCTAAAATCTCTGTTTCTTGGGCTGAAGTATGACTTGGGTTTTGCATTTTGCAATGTTAGATATGATTCTTTTGGGGGGGCAAAAAAAACATGTTTTCATAAGTAAACTTGGAATTTCAGTGAAGGGTGATTTTCCTTTGTCTTTCCTTCTTCCCTATCAAAAGGTAGGTATGTCTCCCTTTGAGTCACAATTTCACATGAGCAATGTCAAATTAGTCCTGGTTTCTGCTGAAAATACCATATCAAGACTTGCCACATTCCTTGTCTGGTTTATGGCATGGTAATATAAACTATGCTCCTGGTATTTTTGAATGTCTCTGCTCAGCTCCTTGGAGAAGGCAATGGCACCCCACTCCAGTACTCTTGCCTGGAAAATCCCATGGACGGAGGAGCCTGGTAGGCTACAGTCCACGGGGTCGCGAAGAGTCGGACACGACTGAGTGACTTCACTTTCACTTTTCACTTTCATGCACTGGAGAAGGAAATGGCAACCCACTCCAGTATTCTTGCCTGGAGAATCCTAGGGACGGCAGAGCCTAGTGGGCTGCCGTCTATGGGGTCGCTCAGAGTCGGACAGGACTGAAGCGACTTAGCAGCAGCAGCAGCAGCTTAGCCCCTGATGATGTTAGACAATATACTGTCTTGAGCATATTGTTGAGTAGCCTAGATCAGGAGAGTAACTAGACAATCTACCTTATCCTAAGTAGCAGATGGGATTACTGTGGCTATTTGATGTTGGAATTTGGTAACCTGGTTCAGTAGCACAGATTAAGAAATTTCGCCTATAGGCCCATTTCCAGCTAAGACGTTAGCAGGGTGCCTTGTAATAAATTGAAAGGAGCTACAACTCCTGCATATTTCCATACCCTGTCATGCATTTTTACCCAATTACTTCAGTGTTAAGGGACTGTGTATAAGCATTGTTGCCTTATTTGTCAAATTTCAGGGTAAAGGAACTTTCATACTATATCCACCTGTACCACTTGCCCTTTGCAGCCAGTGGAGAGTCCAAATCACTTCACAAGGCGGTTTTGCTTGTGCTTCATCCATTAAGCATCCAGATCCCTGTAATATCAGAGCTCCCAGCCTCCGCCAGCCAGATGCCCTGCTGTATGCTGCTTGCTTTGGGAAGGAACCACTCACTTTATCTTACATAAATTGTATTAATACATGCTTCCCTGCTAATAGACGATAAGCTGTATTCCAGAAGAACTGCTGACGTAGTAGGCTTATGGAATGGGATGAATTGTATGAGGGACTGCATAACAACCTGAGAGATATAATAGAAACATCCATGATCTGAGGTGCAGTAGACCAGGAGTCTGCCCTCAAATAAGCTCTTTGAGGAGGAGCAGCATGGTTAATAAAAACTACTTAAGATTTACAATACACCAGGCTTGGAGCTAAGCACTTTTAATACAATATTCTGATTAATACTTACAGCAGACTAATAAGACATATGCTGTCATCCTCATTTTGCAAATGAAAAATAGGAAACTTGCTATTGTTCAGTTGCTGTCATGTCCGACTCTTTGTGACCCCATGGACTGCAGCATTCCAGGCTTTCCTGTCCTTTGCTATCTCCCAGAGTTTGCTTAAATTCATATCCATTGAAGCAGTGATGCCATCCAACCATCTCATTCTCTGCCATCCCTTTCTTCTCCTGCCTTCAATCTTTCCAATGAGTCAGCTCTTCCCATCAAGTGACTGAAGCATTGGAGCTTCAGTTTCGGCTTTGCTATTTTTTTCTATGTCTTTGGATATTCTCTGTATATAATCCAGAGTCAATTTAAAGGCATTCAATTCCAATCAATTGAATAGTGTTTATTAAAGACTCATTTCAAACAATTGCAACATAAAGCCTATGGGAAAATGATAAAGGATCTGGAATAATATCACCCACTGAAGAGAATCTGTGCTCTTAAAACACTCTCATATTTATTTTGTCCTTTTTATGCACTAGTAATTTCTCATTTACTTCATAGAAATGTAGCATATTAAGACATTTCACTAACTTCTTTCTCTGTCTAGCGTGGTTTTGTTGATGTTTTTCAAATAGATACAGGTTTAATGCTCAGCTATTCTCCATTTCTATTGCCGACAGAATAAAAGGAAATAGGCTTAAATTTATACCATGAGATATTTAGATTACATATAAAAAAGAGGACTTCCCTGGTAACTCGGTGGTAAAGAATCCATCTGCAAGAGATGTAGCTTCAATACTTGGATCAGGAAGGTTCCCTGGAGCAGGAAATGGCAACCCATTCCAGTATTATTGCCTGGGTATTCCCATGGACAGAGGAGCCTGGTGGGCTATAGTTCTTTGGGTTGCAAAAGGGTCAAACATGACTTAGCAACTAAACAAAAACAATAAGAATAGATCTCTTGAAAGTGAGATTGGTGAAAAAGTAGGTTGGTAGATTGATGGTGATGATGCCGTGATCCTTTTGAATTCCATGTAGTCAGACAGAGTGTGGGCTTGGGCAACATGACATTAAACAGTTTGGTTGGCCTCATGGTTCTTGGCTCTTATGGGCTTGCTGCGTATGTCAGATGGGCCATTGAAGAAACAATTGACAGCTCACTGATACCTGTGGCATGTCTACTTTGTACCATGTACTTTGCATGTACTAAGCAAAAAGGAAATCATGGTGAACAAGATAGACTTAGTTCTTGCCTTCATAGAGCCGACAGTAGAGTGGGGCATTCAGGTGGAAATAATCATTTTCCATAAAATTTTGCAATAACTGAAGACAAATTATACAAAATAGTAAAAGCTGGTTGTTATCACCATATTTTTAGTTACAACCATAATAAAATAAGCTCTTCATGACTGACCAATGATGTGTTTCCATCAAGAGGCTTCTGTGTCAGGTCAAAAGATACCTCACACTTATTGGAGTATCAAAAGTAATATAATTAGGATTTGGAAATCTCTTCAGTTCTGACTTTATAACTATAAAATGCTCTTACATTGGCAAAGGTGGAGAGAGGATAGTCCATGTCAAAATGGACTTGCCCCTTGACATGTTTTGGCAAGGCAAAGACATATTGCTTAAGAGAATATTATTTTGAAAGACTGCCCTCTGTATAATACAATCAATATTGTTTAATTAAATGATGATACTATTGATTCTAATTAACCAAAATTGCCTGCCTCATTAGTTTGCAGTTTATATGTGTTTCTAGATACAGGCCGATTTAGTGAATGTAACCCTACTCTCAGTGTATGAGATAGAGATGCTTATTTAAAAAATACTAACTCTGGCACTCCAGTTTTGAGTCATCTTTGCTCTTGATGAATGAACAATTTTGCTTGTATATATGTTATTTTAAAATAATAAATTATGTAAGCATTCATTCTAACTGTGCAAACATTGGATTTTGGAAAATTTAATTATTAACTGCTGGAACCATTTGATTACTAAAAAATTGGTACCACCATCAATGCTAGATTCTAATATACTTTTGAATGAATACTTTTCATTCTAAATGATCTGTCAAAAGCCTTGTTTATATTTCTGTGGCCTACCATTTGTTAAACACAGGGTCTTAGAATATATTGGATCAACTTGTCTATTTTGAGGAATATATGTAGGGATATATTTAGACAGTAAAACACAAGGATCTTCTTTGTTTTTAATCAGTGAAATGAAGACTAATAGGGATAGTCATATGCTGGGAATAAAAGACAACACAGTATGTCTATCGATCATTTGAAGGTCATGTATAAAAGACATTCCCTATATGGTAGAAACGTGAAAATGAGGGAGAAAAGATGTATTATCTTGCACTGAACATCTGCTTTCTACCAGGAATAATGCTTAGCACTTTGTGAACATGATCTCATTTAATCCTCATAAAATCCAGGATTAGGAGGTGAAGTTAGCCCCATTTTGTATTTATAAAATAAAAGCTTTGGGTTTGGAGTTTAAGTTTTCCAAAGTTGTATGGTTATTAAATAATAATTTAAAATAATAACCTGATGACTCTAGGTAACTGCTTTTCTTTTTCTTTTTAAGACAATGGCATTCAAAACAAGCTTAAAATCAAAGGGTATAGGTTTTTTGGTTTTTTTTTTTCTTTTGCATCTAGCCAAGAAAGAGACCATGAATGTTACTACTGAATCTCCTTGTGTATGGATATACATTTATCATTTATGAGTGCCTAATATGGGCTCCCCTTGTGGTTCAGATGGTAAAGCGTCTGCCTGCAATGCGGGAGGCCCAGGTTCGATCCCTGCGTCTGGAAGATCCCCTAGAGAAGGAAATGGCAACCCACTCCAGTACTCTCGCCTAGAAAATCCCATGGATGGAGGAGCCTGGTGGGCTACAGTCCATGGGGTCGCAAAGAGTAGGAAATGACTGAACAACTTCACTTCACTAATATTGCCTTAAATAGCTGTTTTTTTTTTTAAGGACTAGCTTGTTAAGTGTTGTTCAAAATGTCTTATGTATTCTAATTATTTTATTCCTTATAGATATCTTATATAATATTAATAGATATTATCATTATCATCACTTTAAAGAAAAAAAAATAAGAGAAAGTAAAGTGATTTATTTTTATATTTTACACCTAGGAAAGCCAAGAGATTCTAGTTTAAAGCTGCTGCTGCTGCTAAGTCACTTCTAAAGCTATGTGAACCAATAAGAAAATTTCCAACACTAATGAACTCAAGAATATATAAAATTCAAAGCTATTTTTCAATTAAGTAAAAAGCAGGAAAAAGACATGGAAAAATCTATCCGTATTAGTAACAAGGACTATATACATTTAAGAATAAATAAAATGAAAAAGATACAGGATGTAAATTGTCTTTTATTGAGAAACAATAAAACAATGCCTTATGGTTTTGAATGGAGATATTAAATATTAATTTCACAAAAATTAGTATATTAATTTAGTCATCTGCTAATTAGTAAATTGAGGGCTTTCTGGGTGGCTCAGCTGTAAAGAATTCCCCTGCCAATGCAGAGATGCAAGTTCGGTCCCTGGGTTTGGAAGATCCCCTGGAGAAGAAAATGGCAACTCATTTCAGTAGTCTTGCCAGGAAATCCTATGGAGAGAAGACCCTTGGCGGTCTACAGTCCATGGGGTTGCGAAGAGTCAGAAATGACTTAGTGACTAAACAAGAACAACAACAATTAGCAAATTGAAGATTTTCTTGGGAAGATACTTTATCTTTGAAATAGATAAAATGATTTTTAAAATGTGAATGTAAGAATAAATGCCCAAGAAAAACAGAAAAAATTATAAAAAGTAGAAAGGAAAAATATAGGAGGGGATTTGCTTTGCTTTGAAGAGGACATGACAACCCACTTCAGTATTCTTGCCTGGAGACTCACATGGACAGAGGAGCCTGGCAGGCTACAGTCCATAGGGTTGCAAAGAGTCAAACACAACTGAGTGACTAGCACTTTGCTTTGCTTAATACAGGAAACTTTTGTAAATGCACCATAGTAAAATTAATATTATAATGGCCTGAAAGTCAGCAAAACAACAACAAAGTGCAAAATAATACAACACAGTAGAGACTCTGGCAATAAATCTAATATAGTTGATTATTTAGTGTATGATTGAGATAATAGTAGTTAAACTCAATGGGAAAATGATGATTCATTTAAGAAATGATTAACCATTATAAAAATAAAATTATATTCCTATTATCACCCCATGCGCAAACCTAAATTTGAAGTAGATTATGTATTTCCTTCTAACATAGTCATGTACATAATGACAAGTTAGAAAAACATCTAAGATGTTACGTGATGTACCCAATAATATAAGTGATTTTATTGACCAAATAAAGCATTCAAAATCTGTAATAAAATATGCTTATATAAGGAAGTATCATATTTAAAGTTTGTATGGCAAAAGATAACATTAAAAAAACTGATAAACCACTGTTTGGAAAATATATTTGCAACAGAGATGGCACATAAATAAAGCTCTAAAAAATTATTAAATGAGCAATAACTCAAGAAAATAGACAATTCAGAGGAAAGTAAAATTAAATACATATATACATATATATGTATACATATGGCTCAGTGGTAAATAATCTGCCTGCCACCTCCCGAGTGCAGGAGATGCAAGAGATATGGGTTAGATTCCTGAGTAAGGAAGTTTCCCTTGAGGAGGAAATGGCAACCCACTCTAGTATCTTGCCTGGGAAATCTTATGGATAGAGGAGCCTGGTGGGCTTCAGTACATGAAATCACAAACAGTGAGACATGATTGAGCACACACATGCACACTCATATGTGTATATATACATATATATGTGTGTATATACATATATATTCAACTTACCAACACTAGTATTCAGAGACATGCAAATTAATGCAAAAAGAGAAAAGGACATCTAAAAATAATATTTCTCCTATATGAATAGATTTCTTCAAAATATACAACTTTCTATTTTTAAAAAAGTGTTTTAAAATATTTGAAACTTAGAATCCTGAATGCAGTCCAATGCTTGTACTGATACAGAATTATGCTTTTCAGTAAGCTTTCTTCTCTGCCTCAATATTGATGAGAATAGCCAGTCTCTGATTATATAAGTAAGATCTATGCCAGACTGAATTTTAGTAGTTCACTATCTTGTTCAGAGTTAGTAGAAACAAAGAAAAATCAATTGGACAGTGTTGACACCCAGCCAAAAAAGAGTATTTAGGAAGTTCTGACTCAGATGTGGCTGTAAATTTTAACAGCTTCTATGGAAAGTAGGCATAACAGGCTATAATGGTTATTGTGTGGAAAACTTGCAATATTGACAGAAATAGAAAGATTAAAAATGATGAAAATTGACATTTTACAGAGAAATTAAAGCATAGTGATTTTTAAATATATGTATGTATTCAGGACCAGTTTGAGATAATGTTGGAAGAAAGGCACTGAATTCCACCTATCGATTTATTCAATCAGAAGACTAAAAAGAGCAGAAGAGAATTGCTAAGTACCAATGTCACATTGACCATATTTGTCTGCAACCCAGATCTCTTACAGAAGAAGGATTCTAAAAAGGAAGTGAAAATAATTCTCAGATAAGATGAGAACAGTAATCATATAGTTATGGCTTTTCTTGAATGGATTCTGACCATGACTTTGGGTACTTAAGCTGCTAGAAAGACAGATAATTGGGTGAGCAATTGGTTTGCATGGTACTAGTGCCATGTTAATTCATCTTTAGGGTTAGGGTTTTTCCTTTAAATGTAAAAGAAGTTAGGAGATTTGACATCATTTATGAATTTGCCAAAAGCCTGGTCCTTGAATGCTGAAGATGTTTAAAGTTGACTATTAAACATTCTATTCAA
The DNA here is from genome assembly GCF_054371585.1 of Giraffa tippelskirchi. Lineage (NCBI taxonomy): Eukaryota > Metazoa > Chordata > Mammalia > Artiodactyla > Giraffidae > Giraffa > Giraffa tippelskirchi. The sequence continues at coordinate 43,761,670 of NC_137284.1, read as the reverse complement.
CATAGAATACAGTTGGATACTCTGTAAGAGAGATAATGAAGATGACTTAAGAAAAGTTTGCAGATTTATGAACAGCCATTATAAGGAGCATGGTTACCAGCTGTTCTACATGTCCAGAGAGACTTGTGCAAGAAGTCCTTAACTGCAAGGGTAATTAAACACAGAAATAAGTTGCTGAAGGCATGGCTGTGCAATTTCCTTTTGGGGAATGATTTCTGTAATAAGGTGGTTATCTTTAGAGGGGTTTCTTGGAAACAAGAGGATGATATATATGACCTCTTCGAGATCTCTTATAGCCCAACAATCCCATCCTGAAGTGAGCTCTATGAAGTATAACCTCAAAGAGCCACTGCTTCAGTAAATGTTGTCAGTGATGGAAGTGCTAATTGAAGTAAAGGCATTATTATAAAAAATAACAGTGGAAAAATGTTTAGAAAAGCAGGTTGGGGGAGGTTCACAAATACAGTTTGGTACTGTTGTTTAAAATGAGGTTGAGAGTCTAAGTTGTATAAATAGGAGAATTATCGCAGAAACTGTGAGACAATTCTCTATACTTAGCAGACATCAGGCTTTTATTGCACTGTTATGACAGTTGAGGGTCTCAAAACTTCACCTAAAATTGGGAGACTTGGAGCAGCTCCAGCAGAATGAAGAAACAAAGATGAGTGTTTGTACAGAGCTTCCTTCACAGTGAAAAAGAACAGGGGAAATGAAATTTGAAATGGGAAATCACTTTATTTGCTTTGTAATTTCTTTGTTAAACATCTTTCTTGCTACCTACATTTCAAAAATAAAGCTGTATGTGATTTAAGTGTGCTGTGATCCATGGGGTCACAAAGAGTCTGACAGGAAAAACTACAATGTTGGGAATGAAAACTGAGGTGTGTCCTATGGATCTGAGTACCTTAAGATTAATTAAATCATATCTATCTATCTAGTCATTAATTTTCTGTTCCTGTGTTAAATCTTTTCTGTGCTGCTTTTGTCATTTTCTTCTTTCCTGGGCAATCACATCTTCTGATAAGGCTTTGATTCCCATTCGTAATCTTCCTCCTCAGTGTAATAAGCAGAAGTCTAAGAGAACCTCTAAGGCTCTTGCCTTCCGATGTACGCACCCTGCACGATCTCCTCTTCGTGGTGGAAGAAGCATGTGCATACTACGAAATATCAGTCTATAATCACATTATCTTGTAAGGTAGAAGGGATTTTGCTGATATAATTAAGTTCCCTAATCAGTTGAGTTAATTAAAAGGAGATCATTCTGGGTGAGCCTGAGATAACAGTGTGTTAAAAGAAAGGAGATATTCAAAGCAGCAGCAAACACCTTCCTGCTGGCTGCAAAGGAATAAACCGCTCTAGGAGCTGACAGCATCCTCCGACTGACAGCAAGAAAATGGAGACCTCAGTCTTACAGCCGCCAGAAAATGAATTCTTCTCTCAACCCAAGAAAATCTGTGAGTGGATTTTTTTTCCTAGTCAATTAGCAGGTATCTTAATTTCAGCCTTTTGAGATCCCAAGCAGATGACCTAACTAAAATAGGTCAAATACTTGACTCGCAGAAACTGTGAGATAACACATTTGTGTTGTGTTAAGATGTTAAAGTGTGCTAATGTGTTACCCAACAATACGAAATTAATACATTGAGCAAGGTCTACCTTGTGTGCTTTCTCACTTGGAATGGTACATTTGACCATGTATAGATCAGCTCCTACTTCCCTTCATTCCTCTATTTTTCAGTGAGAACTATTGATTTTAATTTATAAATTAATATAAAACAACTGGCCACAACCTTCCAGGTCAGGCTCCTTTACTTCTCTTGAGTTACTATGGTCATCTGCTACTCAGCCTCCCTACCTCCAGTCTTGTTTTCCCCTAATACTTTTGTGTCTGGTCTGTCAGAGTAAATATCCTGAAATAAATATCTGTTGACAGCTTGCTGTTGCATAATATCCTATATGAATTTTGTGGTTAAACTCTTTTCTATAACGCCCTTTAGGACTGGTTCCAGGTTCCAGACTGTCCTTCTGATCTCAGCAACTCGAAAGATTTTCAGGACATCTATTTCCACCCTTAAGTCCCCGAACAAGTAAGTAGTTGTACAATATTTTTCTTCACACTCTTTATACGAACTGAAATTTTAATGCTTGGCTAGTCCCTACTCCATCTTCAACAGACAAGTAAAATATTCCCACTTTGAGAAACGCTTCCTTGATTCCCACACTCATTGAAGATGCCCTTTTCTGTGCCTGCTGCATAGTCTTTCCTGTATTTTAGTTGTGGAGCTCTTTGTCTAACCTTTTCACTTGATTGAAGAATCCTTGAAATTTGAAAGTTGGCTCATCTCTGTAATCCTATCATCTTGCAAAGAGTCCAACTTGTGAAAAGAGCTAGTACATGCTGACTTTACAAGTTGAAGATTAGACTTATTAAAAATGAAAAAATTAAATGCTTTGGCTTAAAGGTTTTATAGTCTTTTCACATAAGTGTCCAGAAGAATGGTGAAACTGAAGAAAATTGAAGACACTTCAAAAAGGAAAAATGTGAAAGCATTAGGCCTAAGAATTGTCAATATTATCCAGGAGATTTTCAAAAAATCAGGGATTCTCTATACCAGTTCAGTTCAGTTCAGTTTCTCAGTCATGTCCAGCTCTTTGCGACCACAAGGACTGCAGCACGCCAGGCTTTGCTATCCATCACCAACCCCCGGAGCCTGCTCAAACTCATCTTCATTGAGTCGGTGAGGTTATCCAACCATCTCATCCTCTATAGTCCCCTTCTCTTCCTCCCTTCAATCTTTCTTAGCATTAGGATCTTTTCCAATGAGTCAGTTCTTAGCATCAGGTGGCCAAAGTATTGGAGTTTCAGCATCACCATTAGTCCTTCCAATGAATATTCAGGACCGATTTCCTTTAGGAGGGACTCACTGGATCTCCTTTCAGTCCAAGGGACTCTCAAGGGTCTTCTTCAACATCACAGTTCAAAAGCATCAATTCTTCAGCGATTGGCTTTCTTTATAATCCAACTTTCACATCCATACATGACTACTGGAAAAACCATAGCTTTGAATAGACAGACCTTTGTCGGCAAAGTAACGTCTCTGCTTTTTAATATGCTGTCTAGGTTGATCATACTTTGCTTCCAAGGAGCAAGTGTCTTTTGTTTTCTTGGCTGTAGTCACCATCTGCAGTTATTTTGGAGCACCAAAGAATAAAGTTTATTTCCATTTTTTCTCCATCTATTTGCCATGAAGTGATGGGACTGAATGCCATGATCTCAGTTTACTGAATGTTGAGTTTTAAGCCAGCTTTTTCACTCTCCTCCTTCACTTTTATCAAGAAGCTCTTTAGTTCCTCTTCACTTTCTGCCAAAAGGGTGTGTCATCTTTGTATCTGAGGTTATTGATAATTCTCCTGGGAACCTTGATTCCAGCTTGTGCCTCCTCCAGCCCAGCATTTTGCATGATGTGCTCTACATATACTTTAAATAAGCAGGGTGACAATATACAGCCTTGACATACTCCTTTCCCAATTTGGAACCAGTATTTTGTTTCATGTCCAGGTTTAACTGTTGCTTCATGACCTGCATATGGATTTCTCAGGAGGCAGATCAGGTGGTCTGGTATTCCCATTTCTTTAAGAATTTTCCAAAGTTTGTTGTGGTTGACACAGTCAAAGGCTTTGGCGTAATCAATAAAGCAGAAGTAGATGTTTTTTTTGGAACTCTCTTGCTTTTTCGATCATCCAACAGATGTTGGCAATTTGATCTCTGGTTCCTCTGCCTTTTCTAAATCCAGCTTGAATATCTGGAAGTTCACAGTTCACGTACTGTTGAAGTCTGGCTTGGAGAATTCTGAGCATTACTTTGCTGGCGTGTGAAATGAGTGCAATCATGCGGTAGTTTGAACATTCTTTGGCATTGCCTTCTTTGGGATTGGAATAAAAACTGACATTTTCCCACTGCTGAGTTTTCCAAATTTGCTGGCATATTGAGTGCAGTGCTTTCACAGCATTATCTTTTAGGGTTTGAAATAGCTCAACTGGAATTCCTTCACCTCCACTGGCTTTGTTTGTAGTGATGCTTCCTAAGGCCCAATTGCCTTTGCATTCCAGGATGTCTGGCTCTAGATGAGTGACCACACCAACGTGATTTACCTGGGTCATGAAGATCTTTTTTGTATAGTTCTTCTGTGTATTCTTGCCACCTTTTCTTAATATCTTCTGCTTCTGTTAGGTCCATACTGTTTCTGTCCTTTATTGTGCCAATCTTTGCATCAAAATTTCCCTTGGTATCTCTAATTTTCCCGAAGAGATCTCTAGTCTTTCCCATTATATTGTTTTCCTCTATTTCTTTGCATTGGTCACTGAGGAAGGCTTTCTTATCTCTCCTGGCTATTCTTTAGAACTCTGCATTCAAATGGGTATATCTTTGCTTTTCTCTTTGCCTTTACCTCTCTTCTCTTCTCAGGTATTTTTAAGGCCTCCTCAGATAACCATTTTGCCTTTTTGCAATTCTTTTCTTGGGGATGGTCTTGATCACTACCTCCTTTACAGTGTCACAGACCTCTGTCCATAGTTCATCAGGCACTCTGTCTATCAGGTCTAATTCCTTGAATCTATTTGTCACTTCCTCTGTATAATCATAAGGGCTTTGATTTAGGTCATACCTGAATGGTCTAGTGGTTTTCCCTACTTTCTTCAATTTAAGTCTGAATTGGGCAATAAGGAGTTCATGATCAGAGCCACAGTCAACTCCTTTTGTTTTTGCTGACTGTATAGAGCTCTCCATCTTTGGCTGCAAAGAATATAATCAATCTGATTTCAGTATTGACCATCTGGTGATGTACATATGTAGCGTCTTCTCTTGTGTTGGTTGTAGAGGTTGTTTCCTATGACAAGTGCATTCCCTTGGCAAAACTCTATTAGCCTTTGGCCTGCTTCATTTTGTACTCCAAGGCCAAATTTGCCTGTTACTCCATGCATTTTTTGACTTCCCACCTTTGCATTCCAGTCCCCTATGATGAAACAGACATCTTTTTTGGGGTGTTAGTCTAGAAGGTCTTGTAGGTCTTCATAGAACCTTCAATTTCAGCTTTTTCAGCATTACTCGTTGGGGCACAGACTTGGATTGCTGTGATATTGAATGGTTTGCCTTGGAAATGAACAGAGGTCATTCTGTTGTTTTTGAGATTGCCCCCAAGTACTGCATTTTGGAGTCTTTTGTTGACTATGGGGGCTACTCCACTAATGGTCATTTGAATTAAATTCTCCCATTTCAGTCCATTTTAGTTTACTGATTCCTAAAATGTCAGTGTTTACTCGATAGATAATTTTTATCTGATGCAGATATAAATGATTTAGATCATTTATATAAAATGCATATAAAAATTATATGGAAGGCATCCTATGGATTGGGAGAAAATGCTTGCAAGTGATGTTACAGACAATGGGTTAATTTCCAAAATATACAAACATCTCATACAACTCAATATAAAAAACAAAAAACCCAATCAAAAAACTTGCAGAAGATATAAATAAGGATTTCTCCAAAGAAGACTTACATTTGGCCAACAAACACATGAAAAGATGTTCAATGTCACTAATTATTAGAGAATGCAAATAAAAGCTACAATGAAGCATCACCTCACAGTAGTCAGAATGGCTATCACCAAATATTTTACAAATATTAAATGCCAGAGAGGATGTAGAGAAAAGGGAATCCTCCTCCACTCTTTGTGGAAGTGTAAATTGGTGCAGCGACTATGCCAAACAATATGCAGCTTCCTTAAAAATCTAAAAATAGAATTACCATATGTTACCAACAATCCCACTCTGGTGCATAGATCTGGAAAAGATGAAAGCTCTGGAAAAGACACATGCAACCCAATGTTCATAGCAACACTGTTTACAACAGCCAAGACGTGGAAGCAACCTGTGTCCACCAATAGATGGATGAATAAGGAAAGTGTGACACATATATATATATATATATATATATATATATATATATATGATTCAATCATAAAAATGAATGAAATAATGTCCTTTGCAGCCACATGAATTGATCTAAAGAATATCATACTAAGTGAAATATCAGACAGAGAAAGACAAGTATTATATGTGGACTGTAAAAAAATAATACAAATGAATTTATTTACAGAATAGAAACAGATTGCAGACCTGGAGAACAAACTTACAGCTACCAAGAGTAGGTGGGAGAGGGGTGCATTAAGAATATGGGGTTAACAAAAAATAAATTACATGCAATTTATCAATCTTATAAAAGTTAACATCTTATTCTATAGAATCTGGGCTTTAATAAATAGTAAATCAAATAAAGTTACCTTTTTAAATATTATATCTTTAGACAGTGATCCAGTTTGACATCAGTAGGGCACAGCATAATGTTTTTTTCCCTCTTTCCAATTTTGAGATAATTTTTAATGGCATAGCCATTCTCTCCTTCAAATATTTTCACTGCTGGTTTGTAAAAAGTAAGAAAATCTGTGTGCTAACAGGACAGGAAAGGAGGTGAATGCCAGGTGACAACATTCTTCTTTCTTTTCTTATTATGCTATGTCTCTTTAAGAATTAGGCAAATTTAGCTGTAGAATTTAACCCTGACCAGTTGATTTCCTCTAGCCTGCCTTATGATATTCATATCCTCTCTGTAACTGCATAATTTTGACGCTATTCCTAATTTGAGGTGGCATTACAAACCCTACTTTCTTTAATTCAGCACTGAAACATGTCACATCTTCCCATCCCCCTTCATGATTTTCCCTGACACAGAAGGAAGGAAATATTTAAGAATGAGACTAGAGTATTACTGAGCCACGCAACTCAAAGGAGGGCATGGATAAATTCTATTAAAAAAAAAGAACTAAGATACATAGATAAATTAGATTTGTCTTTTCCTTTATTCTTTAGAACCTGGAGTCAATATCCATGGATCTCTCGGTGACCTTTCCCATCTCCTTTTCCCCTACATATACTCGTATTCCATTATTATATATGTTTTTTCTCTCTGCCTTAAAGGTATTTTGTTTTATTCTAGGGACTGACACCTACAACTTTGGTCAATAATACAGATTTCAATCAATAGTCTTTAGCCATCAATAAAATTGCATAATTTTTTCCATTCTAGATGAAAACTCTTAGATTTCAAATAGCTTCCTCCTGAGTGGTAGGACTGATCTGAGTTCTAATACGAAAAAAGCAAAAATAAATTGTTCTCATATTTGTAATGGAGAAGGCAATGGCAACCCACTCCAGTACTCTTGCCTGGAAAATCCCATGGATGGAGGAGCCTGGTAGGCTGCAGTCCTTGGGGTCGCTAGGAGTTGGACATGACTGAGTGACTTCACTTTCACTTTTCGCTTTCATGCATTGGAGAAGGAAATGGCAACCCACTCCAGTATTCTTGCCTGGAGAATCCCAGGGATGGCAGAGCCTGGTGGGCTGCCGTCTATGGGGTCACACGGAGTCGGACACGACTGAAGCGACTTAGCAGAAGCAGCAGCAGCAGCAGCATATTTGTAAATTAAGTTACAGAAAAGAATTTTGAGTGTTAGTAAAATTTTCTCTTTCTCTGGACAATCTTTAATTCTAAGGTAACTAATCTGGTCTTTCTGGTATAGCTTCTAATCATAATATAAAATGAATTCATCATTTTGAAGGTTATAGTTTAAAGGAAAGTAGTTTTCAAAGCAAATCTGAGACCTTAAATTATCATTTCTGTTCTATTCCAAATAGATTGTGTACCAGTCTTCTTTTCTGAGCACCAGGTAAGCAGAAATGGACCAATTTCCTCATTTGCAAATGGAAGGATGAGGGTATGAGAACTTTCTCAAGTTTATTCAGCAAAATTTTAATAGTGAGAATAATGCCCATTGTCACAAAAATTAGAGAAAAATTGGGTAAACAAAGGGAGTCATCAACAAGTCTATGCCCCAACCACTAATGCTGAAGAAGATGAAGTTGAATGGTTCTATGAAGACTTACAAGACCTTCTAGAGCTAACACCCAAAAAGGATGTTCTTTTCACTAGAGGAGACAGGAATGCAAAAGTAGGAAGTCAGAAAATACCTGGAGTAACAGGAAAATTTGGCCTTGGAGCACACATTGAAACAGAGCAATGGTTAATTGAGTTTTGCCAAGAGAACACACTGGTCATAGCAAACACCCTCTTCCAACAACACAAGAGAAGACTCTATACATAGTCATGAAATCAGATTGATTATATTATTTGCAACCAAAGATGGAGAAGCTCTATACAGTCAGGAAAAACAAGACTGGAAGCTGACTATGGCTCAGATCATGAACTCCTTACTGCCAAATTCAGACTTAAATTGAAGAAAGTAGGGAAAACCACTAGATCATTGAGGTATGACCTAAATCAAATCCCTTACGATTACACAGTGGAAGTGACAAATAGATTCAAGGGATTAGATCTGACAGACAGAATGCCTGAAGAACTATAGATGGAAGTTCCTGACATTGTGCAGGAGGCAGGGATCAAGACCATCCCCAATAAAAAGAAATGCAAAAAGGAAAAATAGTTGTCTGAGGAGGCCTTACAAATAGCTGTGAAAAAAAAAAGAGAAGTGAAAAGCAAAGGAGAAAAGGAAGGATATACCTGTTTGAATGCAGAGTTCCAAAGAATAGCCAGGAAAGATAAGAAAGCCTTCCTCAAGGATCAGTGCAAAGAAATAGAGGAAAACAATAAAATGGGAAAGACTAGAAATCTCTTCAAGAAAATTAGAGATCAAAGATGGGCACAATAAAGGACAGAAATGGTATGGACCTAACAGAAGCAGGAGATATTAAGAAGAGGTGGCAAGAGTACACAGAAGAACTTACTAAAAAGACCTTCAAAACCCAGATAATCACAATGATATGATCACTCGCCCAGAGCCAGACATCCTGGAATGAGAAGCCAAGTGGACCTTAGGAAGCATCACTATGAACATAGCTAGTGGAGGTGATGGAATTCCAGTTGAACTCTTTCAAATCCTAAAAGATGACACTGTGAAAGTGCTGCACTCAATATGCCAGCAAATTTTGAAAATGCAACAGTGGCCACAGGACTGGAAAAGGTCATTTTTCATTCCAATCCCAAAGAAGGGCAATGCCAAAGAATGTACGAACTACCACAGAATTGCACTCATCTCACGTGCCAGTAAAATAATGCTCAAAATTCTCCAAGCCAGGCTTCAGCAATATGTGAACCGTGAACTTCCAGATATTGAAGCTGGTTTTAGAAAAGGCAGAAGAACCAGAGATCAAATTGCCAACATCTGTTGGATCATGAAAAAAGCAAGAGAGTTCCAGAAAAACATCTACTTCTGCTCTATTAACTATGCCAAAGCCTTGACTGTGTGGATAACGACAAACTCTGGAAAATTCTTCAAGAGATGAGATACCAGACCACCTGACCTACCTTTTGAGAAACCTGTATGCAGGCCAGGGAGCAAAAGTTAGAAATGGCCATGAAACAACAGACTGGTTCCAAATCAGGAAAGGAGTATGTTAAGGCTATGTAGTGTCATCCTGCTTATTTAACTTATATGCAGAGTACATCATGAGAAACACTGGGCTGGAAGAAGCATAAGTTGGAATCAATATTGCTGGGAGAAACATCAGTAATGTCAGATATGCAGATGACACCATCCTTATGGCAGAAAGTGAAGAAGAACTAAAGAGCCTCTTGATGAAAGTGAAAGAGGAAAGTGAAAAAGCTGGCTTAAAACTCAACATTTGGAAAACTAAGATCTTGGCATTCAGTCCCATCACATCATGGCAAATAGATGGGGAAAGGGTGGAAACAGTGTCAGACTTTATTCTTTTGTGCTCCAAAATCACTGCTGATGGTGACTGCAGCCATGAAATTAAAAGACACTTGCTCCTTGGAAGAAAAGTTATGACCAACCTAGACAGCATATTAAAAAGTAGAGACATTACTTTGCCAACAAAGGTCCGTCAGGTCAAGGCTATGGTTCTTCCAATAGTCATGTATGGATGTGAGAGTTGGACTATAAATAAAGCTGGATGCTGAAGAATTGATGTTTTTGAATTGTGGTGTTGGAGAAGACTCTTGAGAGTTCCCTGGACAGCAAGGAGATCCAACCAGTCCATCCTAAAGAGATCAGTCCTGAGTGTTCATTGGAAGGACTGTTGCTGAGAATGAAACTCCAATACTTTGGACACCTGATGCAAAGAACTGACTCCTTTGAAAAGACCCTGATGCTGGGAAAGATTGAAGGCAGGAGGAGAAGGGGACGACAGAGGATGAGATGGTTGGATGGCATGACTGACTCAATGGAGATGAGTTTGAGTAAACTCTGGGAGTTGGTGATGGACAGGGAGGCCTGGTGTGCTGCAGTCCATGGGGTCACAAAGAGTTGGACATGACTGAGCGACTGAACTGAACTGAACATGTAGCAATTCCTAAGATCATTTGTTTCATAGGATAACTCTCTCTTGATAACACCACCTGATTATTGCATCATAATATAGTGAGAAAAGATCCCCTGGAGAAGGAAATAGAAGTCTACTCCAATATTCTTGCCTGGGAAACCCATGAACAGTGGGGCCTGGCTGGTTACAGTCCATGGAGTTGCAAGAGTCAAATATGAGTTAGCGACTAAATCACCCTACTGGGAAAAGAATCCAGTTAAGAGTCAGGTAAATTATATATTTGCATTCCATTTTTTTCAGTTTCTAGCTGTATGACCATGCATCTATTACTTAATCTTTTTGTGCATCTTTACAATGATGACCATACTTTCCTCTTAGGTGTTGTGTGCTAATTAAATGGGATGACAAATGTGAAGTTTCTAGCATACAATATGACAGTTAGTTTCCTGTTTTGAAGTTAATTTTTTCCTACTACCACTGTCTCAAATTTTCTGCCCTGAGAATTTCATATCCTTCATATTTGGCTTTGGTATAAATCTCGGCCATTTATTCATTGTCTCAGATGAAAATGACTTTCTATTTCATTCAGTATTTGCATACCAATTTCCAGTCTCTTCAGAAAAGGTGGTGAAACAAGGTCTCTTCCTCAGTGTTGATAACTATATGGATTTATAATTGTGATGAAAGGGGTGGAAATTAATAATGAACAGTTCTTAATTATCATATAGGTCACAGATAGAATTATACATCCATATGTTTAATAAATTGACTGGCTTGAAACTGTGTTGGCGTGATATTATTTGGCTTGGACATAGGACCTGAATCTTAAATTATAATCACTTATATACCATTCTGGAATATGTTGCTGTTATTCCGTGGCTCAGTTGTGTCTGACTGTTTGCGACACCATGGACTGCAGCATCCCAGACCCCCTGTCTTTCTCTGTCTCCAGGAATTGGCTCACATTCATGTTCATTGAGTTGGTGATGCCATCTAACCATCTCATCCACTGTTATCTCCTTCTCCTTTTGCCTTCAGTCTTTCTCAACATCAGGGGCTTTTCCAGTGACTCAGAGAGAGAGAGAGAGAGAAGGAGAGAGACTTATCAAGGCCAGAAAAAGCTGTACTCCCTGTAATGAAGATTTTTCCCCAAACCTAGTATGAATTACATTGAACCACATTGGAACCAAACTGCAAACCCCTTGGTCCTTGACTTGTTTTCCCCTAAGTTTATGCTTGTTAATATTTCTAATTTCAAAGGCAATCTAAAGGCAAATCCTGTGAAGGCTTGAGTGGGGGGCGGGGGAAGGAGAGGGAGGGACTATATCACTTTCTCTCTGATATCTATCAAGACATTTTCCCTAATCTGTCCATGCCAGTTCTTTCTAAAGCAGGTAGGTTTTCCCCAAAGTCATCTCACTGTCAACCTAGAGAGAGAAAGGAAAACAGGGATATCCCTGTGTGAACTAAAAGCCTTATTACAGGGTCACAATGCAAATGCCTATGGTGGCAAGTCAAGTAAGAGAGTGAGTCAGGAAAGTGGTCAGGGTGGACTTTTGGATAGTACTTGGCCCTTCTGAAGGGAAGAGCTGCTGCCAGAGCCTGTAATTATTACCACATAGGAATGCAGAACAAATGTGCTCAAATTTTCTCATTTTCGTAACATATTTTAAATCCAGATTTTTATCTAAGATTTATTGTTAGAGAATTGTTTGTAACTTACAAAACAGTAAGCTGGTTCAACAAAGTATGTCTCTATAACATACACAGAAAGAAAAGAGAAGATTATGAACTTCTTCAGGCAAGGAGACAATGTTTGGATTTATTGTCTTAAAAAATGTAAGTGATTCACAGTTTAAACTTGCTCTAGTGTACTCTGTATGTGGTCCTCCCTGGTGGCTCAGTGATAAAGAACATGCCTGCAGTGCCGGAGATGCAACTTTCATCCTTGGGTAGAGAAGGTTCCCTGGAGAAGGAAGTGGCGACCCACTCCAGTGTTCTTGCCTGTGAAATCTCACGGACAGAGGAGCTTGGCGAGCTACAGTCCATGGGATCACAAAGAGTGGGACACAACTTAGCAACTAAACAACAACAACAACATTCTGTATGTACACTTCTGTATTCTATCTTAAAAAATAAGTCCAATATAACTCCAAAATAACTTGAATCAACTTACTAAGATTTTCGTTACTCATGTCAAGAAAAACTTCATTCTGTTTATATGCAACATGAACATTTGCGTCCCAAATTCTGTATTCCTAGGCAAACATACATACATGTACATATGTATTTATATAAAAGTTGGATAGAATAAGCATTTTGTTTTCTCAAGGGAATGATTACAAAATGGATTGTGGAATCTTATTGGGTAAGGCAGAAAGAAAAGAAATGAATAGTAGGATCAGAGTAAGTGGAACTGCTAGAGAAAAAAAAAAATGTCTGGAGAAAGGACCTGGAAAAAGAAACTTTTGGAGTTTATATAATCAGCGTGAGAAAGTAGCTGAAAAGCAAATGCAAAAAAAAAATTTTTTTTTTTAAGATAGTCAATGAAGTGAGAAGATAGGGAAGAGAAAACAAAATGCAGTTTGAGCTTCAAAAAATCTAGTATCTGGTCATCTAGAAATATTTAAGGAAATTTTCAAGCTTGATTTTGACTTTTTAAATTTTTTTTGGTAAAATTTAGCTCCTACTTGGTCTTCCCATTTAAGCCACTTCTAATTTGTAATAGTTTTCCTTAGTCTGGAATTTCTGATCTAATCTTTTTTTTCTTTTCTGTAATTACTTAATTTTATTTTTTTAAAATTATTTGATTGTGTTATAAATTATATCTAACATAAAACCATGATACATTTTTTGGAGTAAGCAGAAGATGGAGAAATAATTGCCAATAATGAACAGGGACTCTGGAAAATATGGAACCGAAAAGTAAAGTGGAGGCTGTTTGTAATAGTCATTGAATTTTGGTGGAACGATTTCTGAGTAAACAAGATATTGGTAATCAGAGTTCTGGGAAAAATCAGTAACAGACTAGAAATTCACTCTGCTGCCTTTTTTTTTTTTTTTTTTCCCAATTAACCATTCTTTGCCTGCATTCTCTTTGTCCTTTGGTGATATGTGTAAGATGCCACCCTCAGAAAAGTCACTGAAGCCACATTTATTCTTCACTTGAATCCTGGCCAGAATCCTCAAAATAACAGATTTATGTGGCCTACTGGTCGTCCATATATTTTCTTCTATCTGCCTTTATATTCTATGTATTTATTTTCCCTGTCTTCTAGAGTTATCTTCCTCAGGTTTAGGGCATCCAACCTTGTCTTCTGTCTAGACTTTATTGTTTGACTTTTTCCTTTATCTAATTTTAATAGCTAAGGCTCTGCTTTAAAGCCAAGTTGTATTCCTAACCTCTTTAAACTTTGACCATTTTTGGATCCTCTGAAAGGATCACATTCTATTTTGCATTTTGGCTTAGCTTATTATTTGTATTTTATTTTATCTTTAGTTCTTGGAAAATCTTACTCCTGGTCCTTGGCCCTCTCACCTCCATTTGTCTCTAACTGGTGAATTGACAACCAGTATAAATATTGGAACAAAATTCATTAACATCCTTCATAGCTTCTGAAAATTGATCACTTCACAGCTCTTTAGAGTTTAAACAATTTGACAAGCATGTGTGCAGTGTGCTCAAGTGACATGGATGATATGAGGCGCATATCCTTGTTCTAACTCACAATTTCCTGCTAAGTTTCTGTCTTCCCCCGAGGAAAATGGGATTATAATCAGGCTTTACTGCTTATCTTTTTGCAATGAGAATGGCCTGGCACCTAATAGGTGCCCAAGAAATATTTATTGAATAAATGAATAGGTGCTATGGAAGTAAAGATGATTGTTGTTGTTGTTCAGTTGCTCAGTCATGTCCAGCTCTTCCTGACCCCGTGGACTGCAGCACACCAGGCCTGCCTGTCCTTCACTGTCTCCTGGAGCTTGTTCAAACTCAGGTCTATTGAGTTGGTGATGTCATCCAACCATCTCATCCTCTGTCGTCCCCTTCTCCTCCCACCTTCAATCTTTCCCAGCGTCAGGGTCTTTTCCAAGGAGTCAGTTCTTTGCACAAGGTGGACAAAGTATTGGAGTTTCAGCTTCAGCATCAGTCCTTCCAGTGAATATTCAGGACTGATTTCCTTTAGGATGGACTGGTTGGATCTCCTTGCAGTCCAAGGGACTCTCAAGTCTTCTCCAACACCACAGTTCAAAAACATCTATTCTTTAGCACTCAGCTTTCTTTATGGTCCAACACTCACATCTGTACATGACTACTGGAAAAAAACATAGCTTTGACTATATGGACTTTGTCAGCAAAGTGATGTCTCTTCTTTTTAATGTGCTGTCTAGGTTGATCATGGCTTTCTGTCCAAGGAGCATGCATCTGCAGTGATTTTGGAGCCCAAGAAAATAGAGTCTGTCACTGCTTCTCTTGCTTCGCCATCTATTTGCCATGAAGTGATGTGTCTGGATGCTATGATCTTAGTTTTTTTAATGTTGAGTTTTAAGCCAGCTTTTTCACTCTCCTCTTTCACCTTCGTCAAGAAGCTCTTTAGTTCCTCTTCGCTTTCTGGCATAAGGGTGGTATCTAAGGCTGAGTACAGCCTTAACATACTTCTTTCACAATTTTGAACTAGTCTGTTGTTCCATGTCTGGTTCTAACTGTTGCTTCTTGACCTGCATACAGATTTCTCAGGAGAGGTAAGATGCTCTGATATTCAGATCTATTTAAGAGTTTTCCACAGTTTGTTGTGATCCACATGGTCAAACGGTGTGCTGCAGTCCATGGGGTCACAAAGAGTCGGACATAACCTTCACTTCGAAGAGAAATAAAAAGTCCTTGTGCCTTTCTCTCAAGCATGGAAGTGTATAATGCAGTTAATTTGGTTATTTCCCCATAATTACCATTAGTTAACCTTGAATTTCAAGTTCACAATGTAAGCTGCAAACTATTAGGCATGTTACAGTGTTTTCTACTAAAATCACTCTCCCCCCCTAAAATATTTATGATAGAATATACATGTTTTATTAAGTGCTTTGGCTGCTAAGTTCATTTTTTATCTTGGAACATTAACATTTACATCATTACTGAAGCTGCAATCTATTAACCTAGTGGTATTTTCAGTACCCACATTCCATGCAAATGCTAAACTTTGGCTGAAAAATTATAGAACACCTTAAGTTTACACTGTGTGATTTATAGTTTTGGAGTATGTTCTATGCACATTACTTTTGGATCTTTGTCAAACAAAAACACATATAATTATGCCATTTTGTGCTTGCAGAATCCAGGCTTCTGGGAAGGCTTATCAAGTTCATGAAGCTACTGAAATTCAGGGTCAAAGCTCGTCCTTTGAGTTAAGTTTTCAAATGTCTCAGAAGACTTCTTACATTTCTTATTTTCTCTAGAAACCCCAAAATGAGGATTCTAAAGGGCTACTCTTTGTCATCCAAACCTTAATTACTTAGGATTTTCCAATCGCTATTCTGATAGTTTTTTCATGATGCTGACATTGGTACCTCTAATGCCAAGGTCACTGGTAAAGGTATTGCATTCATCACAAAGCCAAACTTGGTTATTGCTGCAACTTTTTCCAGTTGAATCAATCAGCAAGTACTTTTTCAGTATCAATTAGCATGGGATTGTGAAGGACACATTCAAGTAAATACATCTCAGAGACTGACAGTTAAAAAGTACATATACACAATGGAATATTACTCAGCCATTAAAAAGAATACATTTGAATCAGTTCTATTGAGATGGATGAAACTGGAGCCCATTATACAGAGTGGAGTAAGCCAGAAAGAAAAACACCAATACAGTATACTAATGCATATATATGGAATTTGAAAGATGGTAATGATAACCCTATATGCGAGACAGAATAAGAGACACAGATGCATAGAACAGTCTTATGGACTCTGAGGGAGAAGGTGAGGGTGGGACGTTCTGAGAGAATAGCATTGAAACATGTATATTATCATATGTGAAACAGAACACCATTCCAGGTTTGATGCATGAGACAAATGCTCAGGGCTGGGGCAATGGGATGACCCAGAGAGATGGGATGGGGAGGGAGGAGGGAGGGGGGTTCAGGACGGGGAACACATGTAAACCCATGGCTGATTCATGTCAATGTATGGCAAAAACCACTACAATATTGTAAAGTAATTAGCCCCCAACTAAAATAAATAAATTTATTTAGAAAAAAAAAGTAGATCAAGGAACAAACTTAGCACACATGAAACAGTGATGAAGAACACAAACACCATGAGACTTGAACAATCTTAGAGTGTTCTGAAAGGCAGAAGGGACCTGACTGAGACTAAGGGAGACAGAAGAATGTATCCAGTCAAACAGCACACAGGCTGGCAAAGGGATTCAAAATCAACCTTTGGCCACAGATACACCTCAGCCCATACACTGGAGATGAGAGATTTGAGATTAGAAAAAAAGAAGAAAAAAAAAGATAGCTTATCATGAAGCCTCTTCAAGAAGGTACGATAAAATCCACTTCAGAAAGAAATAATAGTGTTTATTCCATGTGGAAAAATATAATAAAGGCACCAATGAGGAGATGGACATGGAGGTTTCGCAGGACAGGAACCAAAACTGACCCAATTTGTTAAAAGCAAGATGTGCCAAACACTGAAGTGAGCATTTTTAAAATATCATTTCATGTTATGCTGACCATGGGCCCTCCTCAGTGGCTCAGCAGTAAAGAATCTCTCTGGAATGCAGGTGGTGAAGGAGATGCTGTTTCAATCCCTGGGTCAGGAAGATCCCCTGGAGGAAGAAATGGCAACCCACTCCAGTATTCTTGCCTGGAAAATCCCATGGACAGGGAGGCCTGGCGGGCTAAGGTCCATGGGGTCTCAAGGAGTTGGACATGACTGAGGCACTGAACACATCTTGACAATGTGTCTGAAAAAAACAGATATTACTGAGATAGTCTTCATTTTTCTATTTTCTTCACAACTGTTTTGTGTTTCTATTCCAAAATTACACATAAGCCTAGTATCCATGCCTTCTAGCATACTTGATGGAGCTTTAAATTTTGACCATTAAGGACAATTGCTTAGTATTATGACCTATTGTCACCTGGGAGAATGTTTTTTAGTAACAGCTATGATTTCACAGAAGACTTTGCTTCTTCCATTTCCTTTCAATGAATATATATCATGAACTTTACAAGATGGTGATGAAGAAAAATTCAAAACACCTAGACTTTGCTTCTGAAAATTTAGAATCTAGTAGGAAAACAAAAGAACACAAATAACCTTTGCAGAATAATAATGCCCAGTCAGGAGATAAATAATTAATACAAAGTGAGCACCTACGTATACTATATGCTATTAGACATAAACACCATCTGCATGTGTTATCTCATTTATCTTTCAATAACCATACAAGAACATTACTATGCCCATGTTAAGAAAGGGAAAATGAAGTATCAGAATAATTCAGAAAATTGTCCTTAGTCACACAGCTGCTACAACAGTTAATCTTGAAGCCAAACCTGTCTAACCCAGAAACCATGTTCTTCACAGAGCCGGTACCTAATAAAAGATAGCAGTTACTATTGTTTTATATTTGTTTGGAATATTTGTTTAACTATTTCACAACACAAGCCCATACTTCCTTAACAGCAAATCAGAGAGAAGTTTGTTTAACCACACCAATTCAATGAATCTCTACAATTGTCCTAAAGAAAATGATTTTGTCTTACTTTCTTCTCAGATCCTGATTTCTTACCACATACATAGTCTTCTTAAGTCTAAGAAAAAAAGAAAAGTTTTAATTTTTTTCATTTTTTAATTGAAGGATAATTGCTTTACAGAATTTTGCTGTTTTCTGTCTAACCTCAGCATGAATCAGCCATAGGTGTACATATGTCCCCTCTCTTTTGAACCTCCCTCCCATTTCCCTCCCCACCCCACCCCTCTAGGTTGATATAGAGCCCCTGTTTGAGTTTCCTGAGCCATACAGCAAATTCCCATTGGCTATCTATCTTACATACGGTAATGTAAGTCTCCATGTTACTCTTTCCATACATCTTGCCCTCTCCTCCCCTCTCCCCGTGTCTATAAGTCTGTTCTCTATCACACCTGTTTTAAGTACTGTGTAAGTCTCACTGCAGGAGAAATTTAGAGAGTAGCATCACTGACCTAGATTCTGCAGGCTGAATCATTCAGGACCGTTAAGTGACAGCTTTGCTGGAGGTGGGAACTCAGGCTTGACTTGAGTACCTTATGCTTGTTCCCAGCTTTTCTGTGATTTGGAAGTGACTTCCTAGAGTTGAAGTATTAATGGAGCATTGTTCCTTCTGATTTTCAAAAGGGAACTTGTTTCTATTCCAAAAATATACAGTAGTGAAGCTCAAGTATACGTCTCCTAAAACAAGTGACAAGTCACTCAGTCGTGTCCGACTCTTTGCAACTCCATTGACTACACAGCCCATGGAATTCTCCAGGCCAGAATACTGGAGTGGGTAGCCTTTCCCTTCTCCAGGGGATCTTTCCAACCCAGGGATTGAACCCAGGTCTCCCTCATTGCAGGTGGATTCTTTACCAGCTGAGCCACCAGGGAAGCCCTCCTAAAACAAATCATTATAAAAACAAGAAGCTGATCTTATGCAAGCTATATTTAATCAGAAGGTTGTTGCTACCTGCACATCAACATAGCAACTCATGTTCAAATGAATTTCTGAATCAGATAATGACAGGTACATATTTTGTGAGTATTGATATTCTGTCATAAGTATATCTTTCTTTTTGATTAAAAGGCTTATGTGCCTTTTAACTTAAGTATGATTTGTTGTCCTCTTTTTGGCAGTTTTAGATGAGTTCTAATTTAATTTTCTTTTCCTGGGAACATGAGTCAGTATCACATAGTGATGGAAAGTCTTATGGCTGGCAGTGTCTAATGTTGAAAATAAGAGTGAGTTTCTTTCTTGAAAAATTGAGAACAGAAATCTTAGCACTGATTCTCATTTGTGTGTGTGTGTGTGACTTTGCTGAAGTCACAAAGACTCTGACTTTCCTTTCACTCACATGTTAAATTATTTAGTGTGAGTATTCAATAATGTGCTCCTGAGTACAGAACAGGCATATAGCAAAATTTTTATAACTTGCCTTTGAGAAGTATACCTCATTAATATTTCTCTTCTTTGCTTGTACTGATCCTTGAATTTATGGATGATGCTAGGGAACAAGAGACAAAAGCATCCTTAAAGAGGAAATTAAAATGAAATCTGTGAGATGTAGCTCCATAATTATTAATATTAAAGCTGAATTATCAAAGACCTGGAGAACAATGCAATGACAGCAAATATGTAGAAATTTTACTAGTTCTTCCAGGAGGCTGCAGACCCATGTTCTGAGAGATACAGACCACTATATATGGTCCTGCTTGGTTTCCTAATTCATTTTGTGGCATTATGAACCTAATCTGTATTATTTGCAGTCTTATCAGTCACTTCTTTACTTCTATGATTTAGGACTCAATTTAAGAGGCGGTGGCTACCTTTGTCTCTTTCCTGAGTATGGAAGAACCCCCCTACCACAGAAGTGGACATCTACGCTTGGCAGAATCTTGTAAAGTCTACTACTTCATTCCTGTCGTTAAAGCATCTTATCCGAGTACTGCTCAGATCCAGCTCTGCAGTGTCAACGATCAGGAGGGACCAGGCATGTTCAACACGGTCTGAGTACAGTGTTCTCAAAGAGCCCAGGTTTAGTTTAAACCATCTCTCAGTGCCGATGCTGTGTCATTAAGTAGTTTTTAAGTTCTTACAAAGGTTGCCACAGAATGCTGCCGGAATAATTGCTGTGGCTACATTGTTTCATTTTGCCTAAAAACTCCCACTTACTTCTACACCAGTAGACACATGTAACAGCTTTTTATACCTTATAAATCTCTATGAAGTACCTTTTAGCCTTTTCATCCATGATCTTTTACTATTAACCTTTTCCTCCATTTTCTCTGTAACAAGTTTGATAGCAGTATTCAAAGTTCACTTATTTATCAATTCATTTAACTTAATTTATTTATCAAGCCAACTATTGGTATGTAACATACGGAAAAATGCTCACAAATCATGAATACAGTTACATACATTTTCAAAAAAAGAACCTATTCATGTTACCAGAAGCCACTGAAGAATAGATGAAGACAACTTTACCAGCATCTCAGAAACCCCTTAATTCCCCATCTAGTGACTTTCTCTCCCAATGGTACCACATCCAATACAACAGATACATTTTGTAAGGTTTTAATGAGTTCAACAATTGTAGAAAATTTTTTTTCTCTTACATTTTCCTAAACAAAAATTTCATCTCAAGATCTACATATAATTGGTGAAATATAATCTCTATCTATTATTATTAGCATTTCAAGACCAAGTATATCCTTTAAAATAATAACTTTTTATACTTAAAATTCTCAGTGTAGACTGACAAAATTTGGGGAGAGAAGTTAATTGGACAGCATGTATCAACTTGGTCAATATGTATTTCATTATTCAGAAATTCTAATTGAAGACTATAACACATAGAAATACACATCTATAAGCATAGATCTGTATGTTTTAACTTGCAGAATTGTTTAAAATAGAAGATCTGAGGGACCAAACCTAAACAGGGTTTAATATGGTAGGAACTTTGCAATTTGTGGTGGTCCTAATTTGAAAATATCAGTGTATGTGTTAATCACTCAGTCATGACTGACTCTTTGTGACCCATGGACTGTAGCCTGCCAGGTTCCTCTTTACATGGGATTTTCCAGGCAGGAATATTGGAATGGGTTGCCATTCCTTGATGGCTCAGACAGTGAAAATCTGAACTTGCATGCAAATATTTACAGGAATTTTTAGTTATAATCACCAAAAACTGGAAGCAATAAAGCTTTTCATTAAAATTGATAAGCAAGCTATGATATAGCCATAGAATGGAATATTACTCAGTGATAAAACTGAATGAGCTATGAAGATGTAAAAAGACATGAATGAAAGTATGAAGGTACTAGGGAGAAAACAATGATGGAAGTAGGCTAAAGGTACACAGGAGCCAACTGAAAGAGCTCTTAACAATTTACATAGCAGAATAAAAAAAGTAATGTATATAACTCAAAGTATAAAATAAATATCAATGAAGCTAGACTTACATGAATAAATTATTGAATAAATAAAGAAATGAAGGAGAAGAGGCAAATCTCTTATGAAAAAGATTCCAAATAATTTGTTTTGTTATTCCAAACTCAAAATTTCTCCATTTGGTTAAGTTTCTTTAGCTCATCTCTGTCACTGTGCAGAATTCATTTGAAGATATATTGCATGCTGTTTTTCTTATTGAAAGATTTTAGTTTGGAAAAAACCTGGTTCTTACAGCAACAGCTAAAACAAAAACAAAAAAATTCCAATAAACATGTGTACTTTTTTTTACATTTGCTATACTTGCTGAACCAATATTGATACATTATTACTAACTAAAGTATACACTTTATTTAGATTTTATTAATTCTAACCTAATATCTTTCTCTTTTTTAATCTCATTCAGTATTTCATAATACATTTAGTTATTATGTCTCCTTGGGTTCCTGTTGGCTATAACAGTCCTCAACATTTTCTTGTTTTTGATGACCTGGCTAGGTTTCAGGAGTACTGGCCAAGTATTTTGTAAGATGTCTCTCAATTTGAATGTGTCTTTTTTTTTTTTTTTCATGATTAGAATGAGATTATGGGTTTAGAGAGGAAGACCACATAAAGTGTTATTTTTATCACATTAAGTCAAGTGTAGGTAATATCAGCATGAGTTAGCCTTGTTGCTACTGACCTAGATCACCTGATTGAGATAGTGCTTGTCAGATTTCTCCAATATATTTATTTTTAAATCATTTTCCATATTATACACTTTGGAAATCACTATGGCCATGTTACACTTTATTTGTAAAGAACTTCTATTAAAACAAAAAAATTAATCACCTGATTAAAAAATAAGCAAATGATTCATACAAACAATTCACAAAAGATGGAAATACAAATGGTTTAAGCATGTGAAAAGTGTTCAACTTTACAAATAATAAGAGAATTGCAATTTAAACCATGTAGGTTGGAAAGTTTGCCAACATATTACATTGGCGTGGAATCAGGAAACAGCCAGACTTATGTATTTCTTGTTGAAGTGTAGGTTAACATGACTTTTGTGGGAGGCCTTCATTAAATCTATCAAAATTTAAAATGCACATATTCTTCCATCCAGTGAATCTTACTCTAGTAATATTCAACAGATATGATTGCTCATGTCCAAAGTGACATATGATGAATCATCATAATTGTATCGGAGAAGGCAATGGCACCCCACTCCAGTACTCTTGCCCGGAGAATCCCATGGATGGGGGAGCCTGGTGGGCTGCAGTCCCTGGGGTCGCTAAGAATCAGACACGACTGAGCAACTTCAATTTCACTTTTCACTTTCATGCATTGGAGAAGGAAATGGCAACCCACTCCAGTGTTCTTGCCTGGAGAATCCCAGGGACGGGAGAGCCTGGTGGGCTACAGTCTATGGGGTCGCACAGAGTCGGACACGACTGAAGTGACTTAGCAGCAGCAGCAGCATAATTGTATGCTTTGAATTGCAAATATTAGAAATGATGTAATTTTACATCTATAGTCCTGCTCATTGCAATACCGTGATTGGTATGTCCTTTAGGAATTCAATTGCAAAGTAATTAAGAAGAAAGACAATTAGCATTACTTGGTGCTTACCATATGCCAAGTTCAGTGTTTCATGCCTGAAGGTTCAGTAATTAAAAAGATATTATACCTTCCCTGAAGAGGCTCCGTGACTAACTAGTGTTGCTGTTGTTGTTGTTCAGTTACTATGTTGTATCCAACTCTTTGCAACCCCATGGACTGCAGCACGCCATGCTTTCCTGTCCTTCACTATCTCCCAGAGTTGGCTCAGATTCATGTCCATTGAGTTGGTGATGCTATTTAATTATCTCATCTTCGGCCGCCATCTTCTTCTTTTGCCTTCAATCTTTCCCAGCATCAGGGTCTTTTGCAATGAGTCAGTGACATCAGGTGGTCGAAGTATTGGAGCTTCAGTGACAGCATCAGTCCTTCCAATGCATATTCAGAGTTGATTTCCTTTAGGAATCACTGGCTTGATCTTGCTGTCCAAGGGACTCTCAAGAGTCTTCTCCAACAACACAATTCAAAAGCATCAATTCTTTGTTGCTCTTTATGGTTCAATTCTCATATTCATACATGCCTCCCGGGGAAACCATAGCTTGGATTATATGCACGTTTGTCAGCAAAGTGATGTCTCTGCTTTTTAATATGCTGTCTACTTTTGTCATAGCTTTCCTTCCAAGTGTCTCTTAATTTCATTTCTGCACTGTCTGCAGTGATTTTGTATCCCAAGAAAATAAAATCTGTCACTGCTTCCACTTTTTACCCATCTATTTGCCATGAAATTATGGGACCAGATACCATGATCTTCATTTTTTGAATGCTGAGTTGTAAGCCAGCTTTTTCACTCTCCTCTTTCACCTTCATCAAGAAGCTCTTTAGTTCCTCTTCATTTTCTGCCATTAGAGGTATCATCTGCATATCTGAGGTTGTTGATATTTCTCCCAGCAATCTTTATTCTAGCTTATGATTCATCCACCCTAGAATTTTGTTTGATATACTCTGTATATAAGGTAAACAATCAGAGTGACAATATACAGTCTTGCTGTATGCCTCTCTCAATTTTGAACCAGTCTGTTGTTCCATGTCCACTTCTAACTGTTGCTTCTTAACTTTTTCTCATACAGTTTTTCAGGAAACAGGTAAGGTGATCTGGTACTCCTATCCCTTTAAGAATTTTCCACAGTTTGTTGTGATCCACACAGTTCACAAATAAATTTATATAAAACAAGATCATATTACTATCAAAAGTGACTCTTCACCACATATTGTGAACATTTAATGGAGGCTCTGATTGCCTGGGGACAGGAAGGGTGAGTGTAATAATGGGCTCAGTAAAGGCTTTAGAGAATAGATGATGATTATAACTAAACAAATGTTCTAGACTATGAAGAAGCAGAGAATAACAAGAACAATGGAAAAGGCATTAAGAAAGCAAGATCTGTTCTAAATGCCTTTTTTATGAGTCTTAAGTTGTTCACTATCAATATTTTTATGCATTCCTTGGATGTATTCTGTTTCTTAGAAATATGACACACCTCCAAGTCCCAGAATAATTCAAAGTACAACTATATGTCAGTCCATAATTAAAAGTTGAATAGTAGTCTAGGGTGTTGTGAAAAAAATTCTTCAGTTCTTTTTGTTTCATGTAAATCCATTGTATGGATACTTTCAAAAACTAAGTGAAAGCACTTTATAAAATCTAAATCCATATGTGTGTTTGACAAAAGGATGATGATGGCAATGATAGCGATACTGATGATGGTAGTGATGATGATGATGATGAAAAAAACATAGAATCTGCTTTGTTTCATGACAGAAGAGAATTCTCTTACTTATGATCAATTTGTTGATAAACAAAGACTAGTTCCGCATGAGCTAAAGTCCTGAACAGAGCTGCTTGACAAGAGAAAATGGATTGATACCGTCTTGACGTATCCCTACGAACTGAAAAGCAGATGATTTCCCCTGGTATCTGAGAGCTTGGAGAAGACAGACTATCTCACTAATAACTCCACTTCTTCCACCAAAAAGTTCAATAAAAATGATATATTTTGAGCTTCAGCATATGTCCTTAGTTGTGAATGGAGTCTGGCATTTTTGAAATAATAAGAGCAGGGAGATTTAAAGTAATGAAATTTTGTGTGCAATTTTTGTGTATCTGCATGTGCACATGCATACTCACATATATTGATCCATGCATACATATACACATAAATGTAATCACATATGTCTACATATGTCAATATCATATACACATAGACATATCTAATGTGTTATTTGCAAGTGTCTCTCCTACACTTTTTCAATATGCTAATTTATTTTTCTTCCCCCAAATACAGGCATATTAATTTGAGCCAAGGTACCTTAACATCATTCTGGAAACTGATGCCATTACTGTCATAGTATTCATAAGGAAATCATCAAGAATGATTAGTATCTAATGTAGTGCATGCTGCTTCTGTAGTGTGTGAGTTCACAATAATTAAACTGGCCGTTTTAGATGCTTTGACAAAGAACTTGAATTGGAAATACTTTTCCTCACTTGTTTTAATACAATTATTTCAATGAGTGCTTTTAAATAATTTGGGATAATATAAAATACTTTCTTCCAAGGTTTAAATGGGCAACAAGCTGCATAATAATTTTTTCTTTGCCTTCTAGTTTCTCCTACATTAACCACACAGAAGTAAGGCATAAAAAAGAGGCTAGATGGAGGAGTGAGACAGTTGTAAACAAATATCCATCCAAGAAATATTGTGTGCATTGAACTGGACATGCACTTAAATATCAGAATTAGCTAGGAAAATAAGAAAATAATCTTATACCTCAGATTCAATTTTCATTGCCCAAAGAGGCATATAGATGAAGAAATTTGAGTTGCAAAGAAGATAGACCCAATAAAATTTGCTCAAATGTGGATGAGAGGAGTGTTTATTATATAAATATGATGAACAATCTCATTTGCATTAATAATAAGGGATGATGTATATAGCTGGGCCTCGTGGGACTGGTTCTAGATTATCAGGAGCTAATTTCGCTCTCTCTCTCTCTCTCACACACACACACACACAAATGCAAATGCACTATGGCCTCTCTTCCTTCCTTTTATAACATAACAAAAAATTCCTTCCTTCCTTCTTTCCATCCTTCCTTCTCTATCAGTTTGTGTAATGCATTCTACCTACTACAAACCAGCTGTTCCATTAACTCTTTGTGTTATTTTCCCCATAACTATAGCATGAATGGGGCTATGATTTATCTTGGCACAAACTCTGCAAAGTCTGGCCTCAACAATACATAGATTTTTATCTATAGAAAAACATACTATCCTGTGGCTAGCCTCTCTGTCTTCTAGTTCATTTTCTCAAGAAGAATCCACTATGACAATGGGCTACCTAGCCTTGCTTAAATTTAGGTATTACCAATTTTGTTCAGTGGAGATATATGCTCATTTATGTCACTCTTCTGGAGTTCTGTGGGACTAGCAAGTTGACTCTCATACTCCAGTATGTTACAAACAGTGCAAATTGTTTAGGCACCTATTGTCTACCTTATTCACTAGTCATCCTCTGTAATTTGACTTTCCAAATGAAATTTAATCAATTAATTGACAAGTAGATTTGAGCACATGTTGTAGATCATCGTTATCTTAAACTCTGGAGAGATTGCAAGGCAATCATAAGATATATTACTAGTTTTAAAGGAATTTAGAGAACAGCTACAGGCAAAACCAACAAAGTGTTTGAGATAGTCAATAAATAAATTACTCATTTCTGCAGCTATATATATGACAGTTAAATAATAGCAGAATTATGCATGAATATAGTCTTAGATTTCACAGACAGGATAGGAATTATATATGTGCCTCCAATGATGTGTAGGACTTCCAGAATTTAGGAGAAAGGATGCTCAATATAATGTTAAGTCACAGGTAATATCGTCCTTTCTAAAGAGAACATCTAGTGCAAGATGGAGGAGACAAAGGAATAAAGGGAAATAAGTTGGGGATCAAGATTATTGAGGGCCTTAAGCATTGAACACAGAAAACTGTTCTACAGTAAGGAGATAGTGGAACTAAAAGGAAAAAAAATTATATATAGGAGAATGATAGAATGGAGGTAGGTGGACCATCTTGGAAGTTTAAAGTGAGATTAAAGCCTTTATTTCAGTTTAATGTGATGGTGGTAAGTATGGAAAAAAACAGGAGCATGTGAGATGTCGTGAAATGAGGCATTCTTGAGAGCAAAGGATTTACTCAAGTTCTAATGCTGACTCTGTTCTCATCTGGTCTGTATCCTGGAGCAAGCCACTTGTTTTCTCTGGGACTTAGTTCATCTTCACAATCCCTTTTGGAGGAGATCATTAAGAGACCATGACCATTGGTTGACGTGGTTGGTCTGGAGTAATCAGAGGCTCTGCATGTCTTCTCCATCCTTGGAATGTATTTTCCACCCAGTGTTCCTGCAGTGGGAACCATTTTCAAGGATGCAGCCTTAAGAAAGCAAAGTGCTGCTGAGGCCATCTGGATGGTCCACGTGACTGATAACTCACATTAAAGCCTCTATAAAAGCTTTGAAGATTTTGGTGGGAGGCTGTGGAGATCTACTCATCTTGAGACTGCTCAAGACAAGCCTTGCATTTAATTCCTTTGCTTCATAAACCTTCCTCCTGCCAAACTAGAGTGGCTTGCCACTTTCTCCAATCTCTCCTTGTCCTCTGTGTACAGAGTCAGTTTCAGATTTCGTCCAGGAAGCTCCTGAGTTTTCAAACCAACATGTCTGTATTATGATATTTCCTTAATTTCCTTTCATCTTGAGCCTGAAAAAGTCAATGATACATGTGGGAGAAAGTCTTTATTATTGGATTTTGTGACAGAAAGAGCAGAAGAATAAAGGAGAGAGAAAAATCAGGAATCACATTAGTGTTTCTAGTCGTTTTATGAATTTGTCTTATAAAGATAGTTTGTGTTGGGGTCAGTGTAATGCTAAAAATTTTAAGCCTAGAACTGAGATAAATGCTTAGTGTGTTTAAGAAAGGTAATTGCTAATCATAATTTTCATGTGTATGTGATTTATATGTATCTTTGCAGTAAACCTGGAGTGAAAAGTTTTTATTTTTTTATTTTTTATCCTGGGTTAAAAAGTGATTTTTGATAAAGTAACTCTGCTATGCTTTGGAAATTAGTTGTGCATTTCAGCAAACCTGATTCCCTGCTGTGTAAATTGAGAAACCCAAAGAAGAAAGATCTGTCAGGAGAATAAGTGAACTCAATGCTTTGATTAACAGGCAGCCAGGTGTTAAATTTAATTGCCTCTAGAAGAAAAGAAAATTTTGCTTTTCAACATTAGTCTCACACTTCCTAATGATGGTGCACTTTTTCATGAGGAAGGACAGGAATGGTGTACCTGGCAAAACTTATATTTTAAAGAAATATATTCATGGTAGAGACAAAATTGCTCTTACTTAAACTGATTTTTATTGTTAAAATTAATAGATTTTTAATATAAAAGATATAAAACATACAACAGAGAGAGTAAAAAGATACACAGCTTTATTCCATTTTTCTCAGTTACTAGCATTCACCATATTTATTTCATATTCACTTCTTAAGAAGTCAAATAACTACAGATCAAAGTGATAACCCCAAGACACCTTCTTTTATCTAATTTCCTGATTTTCTCTCAGAAATTATATTAATTTTATTTTCTTCATCATGAAAAGGGAAACACAATGTTTATTGCCACGTATACTTTCTGCATGTTTACATATTCATAAAAATACACTGTATGATTGTCAGTGTTACATGTTCATGTGTATTTTTAAATGAATGTTTGCAAAATTTATAAAATTGTATCTAAGTTTTTCATTTTAAAACACTTTACAGGCACTTCCCTGGTGGTCCAGTGGTTAAGACTCGGTGCTTCCACTGCAGTGGGTATAGTTTCGGTCCCAGTGTGGGAAGTGGAAGTTCCATACCCTTCCTGGAGCAGCCAAAAAAATAAAAAAAGAGAGAGAGACGTAATTACCTATATGTAAACATACTAACTCTACTTAATTCCATTCTGTGAATATGCCACTATTTATTTATTCATTCTTTTGTTAATAAGTATTTAAATTGTTTCCATTTTTAATTTGTTAGACACATGAACATTCTTTTTTATATCTCCAAGGAGATGTGTGCTACCTTTTCTCTATAAATCCACAGGTATAGTAGTTGGTCTAAGGATACATGCTCTTTCATTTTACTTTTCACTAACCAACTGTTTTCAAGAGAAATTGTATTAATATAAATTAATAAAATTTATAAAACTCCTCAATAATGTATATGATATCTGACTTGTTTATATCCTCACCATTAATTGAAAAGTTCAGACTTCTCAAATTTTCAGCATGCTGGATATTGGAAAATATTACAGCTTGTTTAATTTGCATTTCCTGAATAATAATAAAATTAAAATATTATTGTAGGTTTACTATTTGTTCTGATTTCCTCCTCTATAAATTGCCTTTTGTAGTTTTTGTCAATTTTTCACTGCATTGGTTATGCTTTTGCATTAAGATTTCTAAAATATTTTAAAATAAATTATTGACGCTTGTCCTTTATTAATAATTTTCCTTTATCACTTGACTTTTAAAATTTTTAATGTTTTCTTCTGTTCACAGAAATTTTAATGTACTCACATCTATTGATGTTTTTTATTTATATGGCCTGCAATTCATGAATTGTGCAACAAATATTTTTCCATCTTAAAGTAATAAAATGTTATATTTTACTTGGTAAAATTTTAAATATGTGTGTATGTGTGCCAAGTTCCTTCAGTCATGTCTGACTCTGTGGGCCTCTATGGGCTATAGCCTGCTGAGCTCCTCTGTCCATAGGATTCTCCAGACAATAATACTGGAGTGGGTTGCCATGCCCTCTTCCAGGGAATCTTTCCAACCCAGGGATCAAACTTGTGTCTGTACATCTCCTGCATTGGCAGGCAGGTTCTTTACCATTAATTCCACCTATTAGCATTTAAATATAAAAATAACTACATTTATACCAATTTAAAATACTTTATTTTAAATGTATTGTTATTTTTTTCTACAAGGATAACTAACATTACTGAGTAATCTGAAATTTTCTACTGGCTTGTCATGCTACTACAAACCTAAATCAAATTTATATATGTGTTGCTCTCTTTCCAGGCTCATTATTATAAAATGATATTTAGTAAGCAAATCCTACTACATGGTTCTTCTTCCAAATTTTGTTTTATTTTCTTTCCACTTTCTATGTGAATTTATGATTGTGGCTGTACCAAAAAGTAGAAAACCTATTTAAGTATTAATTTTATTTGTATTACTTTTATAGGTTATAGTGGAGACATTTACATCTTTATGACTTCAGATGTTTTCATCTATGAACATGGCATATATCTCTATTTGTCCATGTCTTTTCATTTTATTTGTTTATTTTATTTGTTCTTGAACAAAATATTCACATCTTTTGATAAGATGTTCGTATGCCTGTCATAGTGATGGTGCTTATTAAATAGGAATTATTATTGTTAATGCATCAGTTACTTTTGACTAATAAGAATGCTATAATTGTTTAAAGATTGGACTTTACCAGAAAAACAGGTGAATGCTCCAAGTTTTGTCTTGACATTTTTGGTAGAAATTATTTTTATTCAAATAGAGATTTTTTTCTTTTTATTTCCAACTATAATACATTTTATTTCTCTTAATTTGTCTTATGACTTGCTAGGGCTTATAGCAACAATTTATAATTTTATTAGATTACTCAGTTTCCCATATAGATATTTATATCATCTGCAGATGGGGACTATTTTATTTCTTCCTTTCTCATCTGTATGCCTTTTATTTTATTTTCTTGCCTTATAATGCTGGCTAGTACTTCCATTACTATGTTGAATAGCAATGGAGAGTGAATATTTTTGTGCCTTGTTCCTGTTGTTAGGAAGTGAGTATTCAGTCTTTTACAAATATGTCTGATGTTAACTTCAGTATTTTTTTAAATATTTTAATCTATTTGAAATATTATCCTTATATTCCTAGTATTCTGAGAATTTTTATCTTACAAATAGTGTTGAATTTTGTCAAATTCTTTCTCTGCATCAAGTGTTTTTTTCACATAATTTTTCTCATTTATCCTATTAAGATGGTTCGTTACATTAATAGATTTAAAAATATTAAATCAAGGTTACACCCCTGAAATAATCATAATTGGTCCAACAGAAAAGGGGCTCTACTATATTTTCTAGCTTGTTGCCTTATGAGCATCTTTGTAAAATTTTTTTGAAATCCCTCTTTATCAATACAGAATGAATTCAGTCAACTAGGGTATTGCTGATAGGCTAAGAGGTTTATGTTTATATATTTTATATCCTTGTATCATTTTTTCAACAGTCATTTCATATCACCATTATGCCAACGTTCCTTTTGCTCATGTAGAGCATGTAGAGTTATCACTCTCCACATATAGACTTTACCCTTCCTTATACGTCCTGTTGAAGCTAAGCTTCTCTGAAGAACTTGTTCCAGTTTCCATAGTCTTGCAACCCTGATGTGTTTATGATTATGTAATTCAGCAGTTATTGAAGTCTAGTGCTTTTTCACCTTATTGTTTTATTTGTTGAAGTGCTGCCTTCCATCTAGCCTGTACCTGACAAATTAAACTAAAATCAGTGTGTGTAACTCAGGTATCAATATTGTTTAAAACACTCCAGTTGATACCAATATGTAGCCAAGATTTTAAGACAACAAAAGTTGTCTCAAAGTTGTAATTCTCAGACTTTAGCACATGAAAGAATCATGAGAGTGAGGAGAGGTTAATGAAACAGTTTCCAGGTTCAACCTCCAGCATATCAAATTTAGTAGAAATCTAAATATGTGAAACACAACAATTTGCATTAAATAACTGACTAATTGCTTGCTCCCCTGTTCACCAAATACTATGGAAATAACAGAGGCACATACACTCAGCGACCAATCACATCACCCCTATCAGGATCTGTCAGTGACTGGTCACAGTACAATGGGTATCCAGTTCTCTCAGGGGTAGCAAAGCAGTGTGGTACTGCCTTCTCATCTCTTAGTGATAAAGTCACATGAAATTTTACAAAAATGGATGACTGAAAGATGAAACTGGCCAACAAAGATGAAAGTGCAACGAAGAAATAAGAAGTAGTGATGATGAAGTTGAAATTGAAATCTAATGTCAACGTAGTTATAGAAAAAATAGCTGACAGTGGGAATGTTCACACTGACACTATTTATATATGCAGTGAGAGAAAGTTAGTAAAAGGGAACTTATGAACCAAAATAAGGGCTATAATACTGATGAAATGAACAGCAATATCCCAAAGAAGACACAATGGTGAAAAAGCTTCATGTTATAGGAAATCAAGGAGATCTTGCATAACATTCGAAATATAAAAAATGAAATAGTAGAAATTAAGATAATTCACAAAGGCATAGAAGAGATGCTTATCTCAAATTATACGGTATCTGATGAGAAGGTAAGCAGTACGTAAGTTACTTCTGATATCTTTTACAAAGAAATAAAACATTAATTCTCAATATTTTGGTATTTTAAAATATAGTATACTAAAATACTTTTATTTAAAAATTTTCTATATATTTATTATCTATAGTGAGAGAGTTTTAAATGTTTTGACAAAATAAATCAGAGAACAATTATAATCTTTTCGTGATCATTAAGACTGTTTTACAAGGTTTCAGTTTGCTTGGTTATTTTTATGATCTCCCGTTATTGTACAAAATGATAATTGCTTAGCTTTCTTGCCTGGAGAATCCCATGGACAGAGGAACCTGATGGGCTACGGTCCATAGGGTCACCAAGAGTCAGATACAACTGAAGCTGCTTAGCATGCACACAATTAACTGCTATCTAAGAAAATCTTTATCCTTTGTAAAAGGAGTTGAGTGTATTCTTGATAGTCATTAATCTGTATCAGTAAGAAGAGGAAAGAAGGGATTTAATTTCTTAATCCGTGCCATCTTATTTTCCTTTTATGAGTAATGTTTTGAATTCCTGACATAATTCCATTAGCAGAGAAGTAACTGCAACTTTGCCATTTATTAGTGGAAACAATTTTTTTTTAAGATGGAATAGTTCAAGCCCAAAGAAACTGCAAAACAATGCAACAAAAATGCATTTTCAATGCTAACATTGTGCCATATGTGTTTTATATCATCACACTTTAAGAAATAAAACATTACACACAGGTCGTAGTTGAAGCTTCATTTCTCCTGTCTTCTTCCCCAGAGCTAAGTAGGACCCTGAATTTGGTGCGCATCAAGGAAGGAGAAATATTTATGATAATATGATGTTTTGAGAGATGGATCAACTTCAGAATAAGGCAGATTATGTTTATTCCCAGGACCAGTCACTGGAGATGAGTCATTAAATTCTCCGAGTCTCAGTTTTCTCACAGATAGAAAAGGAATGATCCTACTTCTCTCACAAAATTAAGTAAGGATGAGAAATGATTGAATCAAAGCTTTCCACACTTAGGAAACAGTAGGTAGTAGCTCTCAGCTTTACTACTGTTACTATTTTGTCTGCTATAGGCTCAGGAGAGTTCAGTGTGGAGAAACAACTGTGATGTTTCCTGATGTAGGATTGTCCTTTCTCTTCAGCTAATTTACAGCTCTTCCCCTGAACCAGTGGAGCCATTCCTCACTTTTGTCTCATCTTTTGGTTTCTCCAGGCAGCTGTGGTTAAGTAACTCATTGCAGTCTCCCAAGCAGCGGTGCTCTGAAGCTGACAGTAGCTGTATAGCAAATAATAATGTGAAGTGAAGTTCTGGGGTGGAAATCCTGCATTAAAGAGAAAACGATTCTGTGTAATCATTGGAGGTTGGAACTCTTTTCATGTTGTATACATGTCAGGCAATTTGCCATGTGCAGCATCATCCTCCCAGCCTTCAAAGGCTTGGGAGATTTTGCCAAGTGTATTTGTGTAGCATCAAATAGTATTTGCTCCCTTCTTGTCACAACCTATAGAATGGCTTAAACAAAACTGAAAAGGGCACCCCAAAGCACAGCTGGCATTGGACAATTTATTTCTGCACCAACATAGCTAGAAGAGCATTTTTTAAAAAAATTCCCCTTTCTGAAAGCAGGCCTCCTTGGTTTCCTCCTACAGACTTCATTGGCAGTCTGGTCCCATTCCAACTAATCAATAAGTAAAACCCAGTTAAGCCACATTTATTTCAAGAAGCAAATAACAATCAGTGCATTACCATGGAAGCTCAGGCCCTGTCCATCAACTGAATCAGTAAACAATGAAGGTTGGGGCTTTGAGGCTCCATTCTAAAGGGGAACTGCTGCATTAAAGGCAGAGAAATAAGCCTGGTAACGTAGATCTATATATGTTACCCTATTTCATTATCTGGAGAATAAGATCAACCCTTTATTTCAAGGTACAAGCATCACCTTCTTTGATGTACTGTCTTTTACCAACACTTTGTTGTTGTTGTTTTTCATCTTTTAATGATTTTATAACAATTAGTAACTTTAAAGAAAAACATTTGATAATTACCTACTATTTTCAGGCACTGCTATATATTTTATCTCATTTCATTCTCATACCCCACAGAATAAAAAAAAAAAAGAATCCAGGTTTACAGCGATAATAAGCTGCTGCTGCTGCTAAGTCGCTTCAGTCGTGTCCGACTCTGTGAGACCCCATAGACGGCAGCCCACCAGGCTCCGCCGTCCCTGGGATTCTCCAGGCAAGAACACTGGAGTGGGTTGCCATTTCCTTCTCCAGTGCATGAAAGGGAAAAGTGAAAGTGAAGTCGCTCAGTCGTGTCCGACTCTGAGCGACCCCATGGACTGCAGCCTACCAGGCTCCTCCGTCCATGGGATTTTCCAGGCAAGAGTACTGGAGTGGGCTGCCATTGCCTTCTGCAGATAATAAGCTAGGTGTTTATTATTCAATTCTCAGTTTTCTAAGAGAGTCTGTTTACTTTTTTCTTTCAAATGAATTGTCATCTCCTTAAAGGCACAGAACAGGTTTCACTCAACTTGTAGCCTTCCTAGAACCTTGTTTGGTAGGTGCTCATGTGTCCCATGGACGGAGGAACCTGGTAGGCTGCAGTCCATGGGGTTGCGAAGAGTCAGACACGACTAAGCAACTTCACTTTCACTTTTCACTTTCATGCATTGGAGAAGGAAATGGCAACCCACTCCAGTGTTCTTGCCTAGAGAATCCCAGGGACTAGAATCCCATGCAGTCTGTGGGATAGCACAGAGTTGGACATGACTGAAGCGACTTAGCAGCAGCAGCACGTGTGTGTGTGAGAGCTAAATCACTTCAGTCACGTCCGACTCTTTGCGACCCTGGGGACTGTAGGGTCCAAAATCCTCTGTTCATGGGATTTTCCAGGTAAGAATAGTGGATTGGATTGCCCTCCTCAGTAATACCATAAACATGTATTTACTGAGCCTATTTAGTAGGTACTTGGTAAGTACATGTTGATTAAATGAATGTACTAGTGAGTTAAGATTAGCTATTCCCAAAAGTGGGCTTCCCAGGTGGCGCTGGTGGTAAAGAACCCACCTCCAGATGCAGGTGACATAAGAGACCTGAGTCTGATCCCCGGATTGGGAAGATCCCCAGGAGGAGGGCATGCAACCCACTCCAATATTCAGTCTTTAGTGTCGCTAAGAGTCAAACGTGACTGAAGTGACTTAGCACGCATGCATCCTCAGAAGTATTTATCCTATTTGCACACTCTTGCCCTCTAAAAGTAATACCACGTGCTTTTTGTTTTGATATAATGAAATCAAGAGACTTTGCTACAGAACAGCTGAGTGACCTTGGGCAAGCAATCCCACTTCTTTGGGATTCACTTACTTCATGGTAGGGGGAAAAGATACTTTCTGAATGCCCCTTCTACTCCCAAATTTCAGGGTAATTTCTCTGGGAAAGAGTTGAAATAAGTCCTGTTTTATTTTTCACAAATATTCTAAGTACCTTTTTTGTTATGGTGATACCATGAGACGTATCACTGCAGATGGAGAAGCAGAGGAGTTTTAGTATGTTTGAGGAAGGTGTGCTTACACCTTCCTTCTGTGAAAGTGCAGAATCTTTAACCCCACATAGCCATCATCAACAAACACGGTAATGGTCGTGTAATGCTTCATTCTGCAGCATTTTCCTGACAAGAGATTGTAGTTGAGAATCACAATTTAAATCAAGATCCTTCAAAGCAGTTGCAATTTAATCATTCATATGTACAGCTTTTTGCATATACCTCCAACCTCAGGTTTCCGGAACTCTTAATCCATTTATGGTGTGTGATTGTGTGCACACATATATATGTATATGTGGTATGAATAAGCATTAAAGTTCTAACATCAGTGTTTATTTACTTTTTTTATAGTAGTAGATATTTTCAGACCGATTCAAATCTTTTAACTTACATTTCACAGACCCACAACACTGCTGGGTAAAATCATAAACCTGCTGCTTCAGACCCTCCAGCTGTGTATCCACAAGCCAGTGTGCAGCATCGGTTCCACGGTAAGTCAATACTCCAGGCTGCTGTGGAGAAAGACTGCTTATTTCTTTGAGGTACCCTCAGGGGCTTCCCAACAGTGAGTTTTGTGTATCTCGTGGAGCCTATTTTTCAAGTGACAGCATCAAATTTCTTTCTTTTTTTGAAAATTGGGTGAAAATCCATCTAATCATTTTTTTTTCACTTAAAGAAAAACTACATGGATAAAATTTACCTATATAAGCATATTTCTATCTTTCAGTGTATTGCAGGAGAATGGTTGTGACTTGATAGAATAGGATTTGCATTTTTAAAACACTTTGTCTTCAAAGTCTTCCCTGGCGGCTCAGACGGTAAAGCATCTGCCTACAATGCGGGAGACCAGGGTTCAATCCCTGGGTCGGGCAGATCTCCTGGAGAAGGAAATGGCAACCCACTCCAGTATTCTTGCCTGGAAAATCTCATGGATGGAGAAACCTGGTAGGCTACAGTCCATGGGGTCGCAAAGAGTCGGACACGACTGAGCGACTTCACTTGTCTTCAAAAAGGAGAGTATTTTAGCAAGGGATGAGTCAAAATATTGGAGGGCCCAGAGAGGAGACAAAGGCAATAAGTGGTTCACTGGAGAGGTGACTGTTTTGTGGGCAATGGTGTCACATTACTATGAAATGGAGAAAAAGAGGTACATCTGAGAAATGCTTAAAGTGTAGAATTCACTGTACTTGGTGGCTGATAGGATGTGGAACATAAGCAAAGTTTCAACATATCAGGCTTGAGGCTTATGAAGGAAAACTGACTGATATAAGTTTCATGAATTACTATAAAACTTATTAGCCTTTTCATTCAAATTCTTCATTCTTATTTAATTTCTGTGAACTTAGGCCAGAAAAATAAAAGATTTGTATAAAGTCTCATTTTCATGTTTGTTCAATGTGGAGCAAAATGTCAGTGTTATAGTTTTTACTTTTATTTATTATAAATAATATTTTTGGTGTATAGTGAATTTTCTAGCTAGTTAAAAATTAATGTTGACCTTTTTATGTTTCTTTCCATTTGTCTGAAAAAATATGTAATGACTATATCTTTGATGTATTTTTAAAATCATTTATAAAGAGAATCTTTGTTGCTCAACTGAAGCACTTTATTAAGAATACTTTCTGTTTCAAATGATATATTTTATTTTGCTTACATATTTCTATCTTTTCCTTTTATTTTTTTACTTACTTTCTATGAAATGTATGTTTATTTTGTTCAGTGATTTTTAAACATATCAACTACTTTTAAGTTTTCCAAGATAGTGGTTAATCTGTATTCTCTGATTATTGAAATAAAATATGAAATGGACATTTTTATTTCTTTTCAAAGACTAAGAATAGGTATACTCTAAGTGTTTCTAAGGAGAGATAAGAAAGCCTTCTTAAAGGAAAAATGCAAAGAAGTAGAGAAAAACAATTGAATGGGAAAGACTAGAAATTTCTTCAAGAAAATTGGAAATACCAAGGGAACATTTTATGTAAGGATGGGCATGAAAAAGGATAGGAATGATAAGGACCTAACAGAAATATAAGAGATTAACAAATGGTAAAAATGCACAGAAGAACTATACAAAAAGGGTCACGATGACCCGGGTAACCAATGAAGGTGTGATCACTCGCCTATAGCCAGATATCCTGGAGTGTAGAGTCAAGTGGGTCTTAGGAAGCAAGACTACCAACAAAGCTAGTGGAAGAGATGGAATTCCAGCTGAGCAATTTCAGTCCTAAAAGATAATGCTGTTAAAATGCTTCACTCATTATGTCAGCAAATTTGGGAAACTCAGCAGTAGCCATAGGATTGGTAATCAGTTCACTTCAGTCGCTCAGTCGTGTCTGACTCTTAACGACCCCATGAATTGCAGCACACCAGGCCTCTCTGTCCATCACCAACTCCCGGAGTCTACCCAAACCCATGTCCATCAAGTCGGTGATGCCATCCAACCATCTCATCCTCTGTTGTCCCCTTCTCCTCCCGCTCCCAAGCCTACCCAGCATTAGGGTCTTTTCCAATGAGTCAACTCTTCGCATGAGGTGGCCAAAGTATTGGAGTTTCAGCTTCAATATCAGTCCTTCCAATGAACAACAGAACTGATCTCTTTTAGGATGGATTGATTGGATCTCCTTGCAGTCCAAGGGACTCTCAAGAGTCTTCTCCAACACCACAGTTCAAAAGCATCAATTCTGCGGTGCTCAACTTTCTTCACTGTCCAACTCTCACAACCATACATGACCACTGGAAAAACCATAGCCTTGCCTAGAAGGATCTTTGTTGGCAAAGTAATGTCTCTGCTTTTAAATATGCTATCTAGGTTGGCCATAACCTTCCTTCCAAGGAGTAAGCGTCTTTTAATTTCATGGCTGCAATCACCATCTGCAGTGATTTAGGAGCCTCAAAAAATAAAGCCTGACACTGTTTCCAATATTTCCCCATCGATTTCCCATGAAGTGATAGGACCAGATGCCATGATGTTAGTTTTCTGAACGTTGAGCTTTAAGCCAACTTTTTTACTCTCCTCTTTCACTTTCATCAAGAGGCCCTTTAGTTCTTCTTCAGTTTCTGCCAAAAGGGTGGTGTCATCTGCATATCTGAGGTTATTGATCTTTCTCCTGGCAATCTTGATTCCAGCTTGTGTTTCTTCCAGCCCAGAGTTTCTCATGATGGACTCTGCATATAAGTTAAATAAGCAGGGTGACAATATACAGCCTTGATGTACTCCTTTTCCTATCTGGAACCAGTCTGTTGTTCCATGTCCAGGTCTAACTGTTACTTCCTGACCTGCATACAGGTTTCTCAAGAAACAGGTCAGATGGTCTGGTATTCCCATCTCTTTCAGAATTTTCCACAGTATATTGTGATCCACACAGTCAAAGGCTTTGGCATAGTCAATAAAGCAGAAAAAGATGTTTTTCTGGTACTCTCTTGCTTTTTCGATGATCCAGCATATATTGGAAATTTGATTTCTGGTTCCTCTGCCTTTTCTAAAACCAGCTTGAACACCTGGAAGTTCACGGTTCACATACTGCTGAAGCCTGGCTTGGAGAATTCTGAGCATTACTTTACTAGCGTGTGAGATGAGTGCAATTGTGTGGCAGTTTGAGCATTCTTTGGCATTGCCTTTCTTTGGGATTGGAACGAAAACTGACCTTTTCCAGTCCTGTGGCCACTGCTGAGTTTTCCAAATTTGCTGGCATATCGAGTGTAGCACTTTGACAGCATCACCTTTGAGGATTTGAAATAGCTCCACTGGAATTCCATCACCTCTACTAGCTTTGTTAATAGTGATGCTTTCTAAGGCCCACTTGACTTCACATTCCAGGATGTCTGGCTCTAGGTGAGTGACCACACCATTGTGATTATCTGGGTCGTGAAGATCTTTTTTGTACAGTTCTTCTGTGTATTCTTGCCACCTCTTCTTAATATCTTCTGCTTCTGTTAGATCCATACCATTTCTGTCCTTTATCGAGCCTATCTTTGCATGAAATGTTTCCTTGGTATCTCTAATTTTCTTGAAGAGATCTTTAGTCTTTCCTAATCTGTTGTTTTCCTCTATTTCTTTGCACTGATCGCTGAGGAAGGCTTTCTTATCTCTCCTTGTTATTCTTTAGAACTCTGCATTCAGATGAGAATATCTTTCCTTTTCTCCTTTGCTTTTCGCTTCTCTTTTCTTCCCAGCTATCTGTAAGGCCTCTTCAGAGAGCCATTTTACTTTTTTGCATTTCTTTTCCATGGGGATGGTCTTGATCCCTGTCTCCTGTACAATGTCACGAACTTCTGTCCATAGTTCATCAGGCACTCTGTCTATCAGATCTAGTCCCTTAAATCTATTTGTCACTTCCACTGTATAATCATGAGGGATTTGATCTAGGTCATACCTGAATGGTCTAATGGTTTTCCCTACTTTCTTCAATTTAAGTCTGAATTTGGCAATAAGCAGTTCATGATCTGAGCCACAGTCTGCTCCTGGTCTTGTTTTTGCTGACTGTAGAGAGCTTCTCCATCTTTGGCTGCAAAGAATATAATCAATTTGATTTTGGTGTTGACCATCTGATGATGTCCACGTGTAGAGTCTTCTCTTGTGTTGTTGGAATAGGGTGTTTGCTATTACCAGTGCATTCTCTTGGCAAAACTCTCTTAGCCTTTACCCTGCTTCATTCTGTACTCCAAGGCCAAACTTGCCTGTTACGCCAGGTGTTTCCTGACTTCCTACTTTTGCATTCCAGTCCCCTATAATGAAAAGGACATCTTTTTTGAGTGTTAGTTCTAGAAGGTCTTGTAGGTCTTCATAGAACCGTTCAACTTCAGCTTCTTCAGTGTTACTGGTCGGGGCATAGACTTGGATTACTGTGATATTGAATGGTTTGCCTTGGAAATGAAGAGAGATCATTCTATCGTTTTTGAGATTGCATCCAAGTACTGCCTTCCGGACTCTTTTGTTGACCATGATGGCTACTCCATTTCTTCTAAGGGATTCTTGCCCACAGTAGTAGATATAATGGTCATCTGAGTTAAATTCACTCATTCCAACCCATCTTAGTTCACTGATTCCTAGAATGCCGACGTTCACTCTTGCCATCTCCTGTTTGACCACTTCCAATTTGCCTTAATTCATGGACCTAACATTCCAGGTTCCTATGCAATATTGTTCTTTACAGCATCGGACTTTGCGTCTATCACCAGTCACA
Organism: Giraffa tippelskirchi; assembly: GCF_054371585.1. NCBI lineage: Eukaryota > Metazoa > Chordata > Mammalia > Artiodactyla > Giraffidae > Giraffa > Giraffa tippelskirchi. Next base: position 43,720,264 of record NC_137284.1, on the reverse strand, counting down.
TCCACAGCTGGGTATCGTTTTTGCTTTGGCTCCATCCCATCATTCTTTCTGGAGTTATAGGTCAGCTTTAATTGCAATCCCAAAGAAAGACAATGTCAAATAATGTTCAAACTATCACACAGTTGCACTCATTTAACATGCTAACAAAGTAATTCTCAAAATCCTTTAAATTCGTCTTCCACAATACATGAATTGAGAACTTCCAGATATAAAAGCTGGGTTTAGAAAAGGAAGAGCAAACAAATCACCAACATTTGTTGGATCATGGAGAACGCAAGGAGATTCCATAACAGCAATTACTTCTCCTTCCTTGGATAAACTAAAAGCCTTTGGCTATGTGGATCACAGCAAATTGTGGAAAATTCTTAAAGAAATGGGAATACTAGGCCACTTTACCTGCCTCCTGAAAAATCTGTATGAGGGCCAAGAAGCAACAGTTAGAACCAGACAGGGAACAATGGACTGGTTCAAAACTGGGAAAGGAGTAAGACAAGACTAAACATTGTCACCCTACTTATTTAACTTATATGAAGAGCATATCATGTGAAATACCATGCTGGATGAATCACAAGCTGGAATTAAGATTGCCAGGGGGAATGTCAACAACCTCAGATATGCAGATGATATGACTTTACTGGCAGAAAATGAAGAGGAATTAAGGAGGCTCTTGTTGAAAGTGAAAGAGGAGATTGAAAAAGCTGGCTTAAAACTCAATATTCAAAAAACTAAGACCATGGCATTCAGCCCCATCATTTCATGGTAAATAGATGGAAACAGTGAGAGACTTTATTTTCTTGGGCTCCAAAATCACTGAAGATGGTGACTTCAGCCATGAAATTAAAAGATCCTTGCTTTTTGGAAGAAAAGCTATGACAAACTTAGTGTATTAAAAAGCAGAGATATCGCTTTGCTGACAAAGGTCTGTATAATCAAAGCTATGAATTTTCTAGTAGTCATATGGATGTGACAGCTCTATCATAAAGGAAGCTGAGCACCAAAGAATTGATGCTTTTAATTGTGGTTCTGGAGAAGGCTCTTGAGAGATCCTTGGACAACAAGGAGATCGAATCAGTCAATCCTAAAAGAAACCAACCCTGATTTGGAAGGACTGGTGCTGAAGCTGAAACTCCAATATTTTGGCCACCTGATGTGAAGAGTTGACTCACTAGAAAGGAAATTGATGCTGGGAAAATCAAAGGCAAAATGAGAAAGAGACAGCAGAGAAAGAGATAGTTCGATAGGATCACTGACTGAATGGACATGAATTTGCATAAACTCCAGAAGATAGTGGAGGACAGACTAGCATGGTGTGCTGTAGTCCATGAGGTCACAAAGAGTTGGACATGACTTAGAGAGTTTACAACAATAATATATGTATGTAAATCTAGGCTGCTTAGTAGAATCATCTCTAATGCTTTTACAAGTTCTGAATCCCAAGCCTTATATCAGAAACACTAACCAAATTAGAAAACTGAGGTTGAGCCCAATTATCCTTGTTAAACAATAACAACAAGAACAACTATCCAAGGGGTCCTGATTTTCTACTGTGTTCCTCTTCTTTCTACCCTCTTCTCTTTATAATTCTCTTTCTATTATCCATCAGTTTAGCTCAGTTCAGTTCAGTTGCTTAGTCATGTCCAACTCTTTGTGACGCCATGGAATGCAGCACACCAGGCCTCCCTGTCCACCACCAACTGCCAGAGCTTGCTCAGACTCATGTCCATTGAGTCAGTGATGTCATCCAACCATCTCATCCTCTGTCATCCCCTTATTCTCCCACCTTCCATCTTTCCCAGCATCAGGGTCTTTTCCAGTGAGTCAGTTCTTCACATCAGGTGGAAAAAGTATCGGAGCTTCAATTTCAGCATCAGTCCTTCCAATGAATATTCAGGAATGATTTCCTTTAGGATGGACTGGTTAGATCTCCTTGCAGTCCAAGAGACTCTCAAGAGTCTTCTCCAACATCACAGTTCAGAAGCATCAATTCTTCAACACTCAGCTTTCTTTATACTTCAATTCTCACATCCATACATGACTACTGGAAAAACCGTGTCTTTGACCAGATGGACCATTGTTAACAAGGTGATGTCTCTGCCTTTTAATATGCTATCTAGGTTGGTCATAGCTTTTCTTCCAAGGAGCAGGCATCTTTTAATTTCATGGCTGCAGTCACCATCTGCAGTGATTTTGGAGCCCAAGAAAATAAGGCCTGTCACTATATCCACTGTTTCCCATCTATTTGCCATGAACTGATGGCCCAGATGCCATGATCTTAGTTTGTTTGTTTGTTTTTTAATTTTAATTGGAGGCTAATTACTTTACAATATTGTGGTGGTTTTTGCCACGCATTGACATGAATCAGCCATGGGTGTACATGTGTTCCCCATCCTGAGCCCTCCTGCCACCTCCCTCCCCATCCCACCCCTCAGGGTCATCCCAGGGCACCAGCCCTGAGCACGCTGTCTCATGCATCGAACCTGGACTGGTGATCTATTTCACATATGATAGTATACATGTTTCAATGCTATTCTCTCAGATCATCCTACCCTCACTTTCTCCCACAGAGTCCAAAAGTCTGTTCTTTACATCTGTGTCTCTTTTGCTGCCTCACATATAGGGTCATCATTACCATCTTTCTAAATTCCATATATATGTGTTAATATACTGTATTGGTGTTTTTCTTTCTGACTTACTTCACTCTGTATAATAGCTCCAGTTTCATCCACCTCATTAGAACTGATTAAAATGCATTCTTTTTAATAGCTGAGTAATATTCCATTGTGCATATGTAGTACAGGTTTATCTTAGTTTTTTGAATGTTGAGTTTTAAGAAAATTTTAAGTCTCCTCTTTTACTTTCATTAAGAGGCTCTTTAGTTCTTCTTCGCTTTCTGTCATAAGGGTGGTGTCATCTATGTATCTGAGGTTATTGATATTTCTCCTGGCAGTCTTGATTCCAGCTTGTGTTTCATCCAGCCCGGCATTTCACATGATGCACTCTGCATAGAAGTTAAATAAGTAGGCTGACAATATACAGCCTTGATGTACTCCTTTCCCAATTCGGAACATGTCTGTTGTTCCATCACACCAATCCAATCTAATCCAAGCCTATGGTTCCAGTTACCTATTGAAATAGTCTACATCAAAACTTTGTATCACAAAGTATCATGTTTTTCTCTCAGGATACTATAGGTTAGGAATTCGGCAGGGTTCAGCAGGGAAAACTTTCATTACACATAACATGCAGAGGTGATGGGGTGCAGAGGTACTGGCAGATGGGCTCTTCTGGAGGATACAAATAGTTTTACTCACATGCCAAGCATCTTGGCAGTGATGATCTACTGGAAGACTGGACTCAACTAGAATTATCCAATGTAATATTTAATTGTGACTGTTCTAGTATGTTTTGTGTGTGTGTGTTTCAAACAACTATGGAATATTTTTTACTAGAGTAAATAAAATATTTTATTATAATTTTTAAAAACAAGAGAATATTTTGTTTTGCATATAATATTCCCTTAAAATGGAATAGTTTCTATTTTTATAATCAATTTATTTGTTTTTGTTTTCTTCCTAACTATAAAATATTGGGCACCTACCGACCTGGGGAGTTAAACTTTCAGTGCCCTATCTTTTCGCCTTTTCATACTATTCATGGGGTTCTCAAGCCAAGAATACTGAAGTGGTTTGCCATGCCCTTCTACAGTGGACCATATTCTGTCAGACCTCTCCACCATGACCCATCCGTCTTGGGTGGCCCCACACGGTATGGCTTAGTTTAGCTGAGATAGACAAGGCTGTGGTCCATGTGATGGGATTAGCTAGTTTTCTGTAGTTATAGTTTCAGTGTGTCTGCCCTCTGATGCCCTCTCGCAATACCTACTGTCTTACTTGGGTTTCTGTTACCTTGGACTTGGGATATCTCTTCACGGTTGCTTCAGCAAAGTGCAGCCATTGCTCCTTACCTTGGACAAGGGGTATCTACTCATGACAGCCCCGCCTGACCTTGAATGTGGAATAACTCCTCTCAGCCCTCCTGCTCCCACGCAGCCGCCACTCCTTGGAACTAGGGTAGCTCCTCTTGCCGCCGCCAGCCTCTGGCCCGGGCTAGCTCCTCTTGGCCGCCTCTGGCCCAGGCTAGCTCCTCTCGGCCGCCTCCGGCCCAGGCTAGCTGGAGATCAGTGGAGAAATAACTCCAGAAAGAATGATGGGATGGAGCCAAAGCAAAAACTATAACCAGCTATGGATGTGACTGGTGATAGAAGCAAAGTCCAATGCTGTAAAGAACAATATTGCATAGGAACCTGGAATGTTAGGTCCATGAATCAAGGCAAACTGGAAGTGGTCAAACAGGAAATGGCAAGAGTGAACGTCAACATTCTAGAAATCAGCGAACTACGATGGACTGGAATGGGTGAATTCAACTCAGATGACCATTATATCTACTACTGTGGGCAGGAATCCCTTAGAAGAAATGGAGTAGCCATCATGGTCAACAAAAGAGTCTGAAATGCAGTACTTGGATGCAATCTCAAAAACGACAGGATGACCTCTGTTCGTTTCCAAGGCATTTCATTCAATATTACGGTAATCCAAGTCTATGCCCCGACCAGTAATGCTGAAGAAGCTGAAGTTGAACGGTTCTATGAAGACCTACAAGACCTTTTAGAACTAACACCCAAAAAAGATGTCCTTTTCATTATAGGGGACTGGAATGCAAAAGTAGGAAGTCAGGAAACACCTGGCATAACAGGCAAATTGGCCTTGGAGTAAAGAATGAAGCAGGGCAAAGGCTAATAGAGTTTTGCCAAGAGAATGAACTGGTCATAGCAAACACCCTATTCCAACAACACAAGAGAAGACTCTACACATGGACATCACCAGATGGTCAACACCAAAATCAGATTGATTATATTCTTTGCAGCCAAAGATGGAGAAGCTCTCTACAGTCAGCAAAAACAAGACCGGGAGAACACTGTGGCTCGGATCATGAACTCCGTATTGCCAAATTCAGACTTAAATTGAAGAAAGTGGGGAAAACCATTAGACCATTCAGGTATGACCTAAATCAAATCCCTCATGATTATACAGTGGAAGTGACAAATAGATTTAAGGGACTAGATCTGATAGACAGAGTGCCTGAGGAACTATGGACAGAGGTTTGTGACATTGTACAGGAGACAGGGATCAAGACCATCCCCATGGAAAAGAAATGCAAAAAAGCAAAATGGCTGTCTGAGGAGGCCTTACAGATAGCTAGGAATAGAAGAGAAGCGAAAAGCAAAGGAGAAAAGGAAAGATATTCCCATCTGAATGCAGAGTTCCAAAGAATAGCAAGGAGAGATGAGAAAGCCTTCCTCAGTGATCAGTGCAAAGAAATAGAGGAAAACAACAGCTTCAAGAAAATTAGAGATACCAAGGGAATACTTCATGCAAAGATAGGCTCAATAAAGGACAGAAATGGTATGGACCTAACAGAAGCAGAAGATATTAAGAAGAGGTGGCAAGAATACACAGAAGAACTGTACAAAAAAGATCTTCACGGCCCAGATAATCACATTGGTATGATCAATTGCCTAGAGCCAGACATCCTGAAATGTGAACTCAAGTTGGCCTTACAAAGCATCATTATGAACAAAGCTAGTGGAAGTGATGGAATTCCTATTGAGCTATTTCAAATCCTGAAAGATGATGCTGTGAAAGTGCTACACTCGATATGCCAGCAAATCTGGGAAACTCAGCAGTGGCCACAGGACTGGAAAAATCAGTTTTCATTCCAATCCTAAAGATAGGCAATGTCGAAGAATGCTCAAACTTACGCACAATTGCACTCATCTCACACACTAGTAAAGTAATGCTCAAAATTCTCCAAGCCAGGCTTCAGCAATACAGAATCTGTGAGCTTCCAGATGTTCAAGCTGGTTTTAGAAACGGCAGAGGAACCAGAGATCAAATTGCCAACATCCACTGGATCTTAGAAAAATCAAGAGTTCCAGAAAAACATCTATTTCTGCTTTATTGACTATGCCAAAGCCTTTGACTGTGTGGATCACAATAAGCTGTGGAAAATTCTGAAAGAGATGGGCATACCAGACCATCTGACCTGTTTCTTGAGAAACCTGTATGCAGGTCAGGAAGCAACAGTTAGAACTGGACATGGAACAACAGACTGGTTCCAGATAGGAAAAGGAGTACGTCAAGGCTGTATATTGTCACCCTGCTTATTCAACTTATATGCAAAGTACATCATGAGAAACTCTGGGCTGGAAGAAGCACAAGCTGGAATCAAGATTGCTGGGAGAAATATCAATAACCTCAAATATGCAGATGACCCCACCATTATGGCAGAAACTGAAGAAGAACTAAAGGGCCTCTTGATGAAAGTGAAAGAGGAGAGTGAAAAAGTTGGCTTAAAGCTCAACGTTCAGAAAACTACGATCATGGCATCTGGTCCCATCAGCTCAGTTCAGTCGCTCAGTCATGTCTAACTCTTTATGACCCCATGAATTGCAGCACGCCAGGCCTCCCTGTCCATCACCAACTCCCAGAGTCTACCCAAACCCATGTCCATCAAGTCGGTGATGCCATCCAACCATCTCATCCTCTGTTGTCCCCTTCTCCTCCTGCCCCCAATCCTACCCAGCATTAGGGTCTTTTCCAATGAGTCATTTCTTCGCATGAGGTGGCCAAAGTATTGGAGTTTCAACTTCAACATCAGTCCTTCCAATGAACACCCAGGATTGATCTCCCTTAGGATGGATTGATTGGATCTCCTTGCAGTCCAAGGGACTCTCAAGAGTCTTCTCCAACACCACAGTTCAAAAGCATCAATTCTGTGGTGCTCAGCTTTTTCACCATCCAACACTCACATCCATACATGACCACTGGAAAAACCATAGCCTTGACTAGATGGCAAGTAATCAGCAAAGTAATGTCTCTGCTTTTAAATATGCTATCTAGGTTAGTCATAACCTTCCTCCCAAGGAGTAAGCGTCTTTTAATTTCATGGCTGCTATCAGCATCAGCAGTGATTTTGGAGCCCAGAAAAATAAAGTCTGACACTGTTTCCACTATTTCCCCATCTATTTCCCATGAAGTGATGGGACCAGATATCATGATGTTAGTTTTCTGAACGTTGAGCTTTAAGCCAACTTTTTCACTCTCCTCTTTCACTTTCATCAAGAGGCTCTTTAGTTCTTCAGTTTCTGCCGTAAGGGTGGTGTCATCTGCATATCTGAGGTTATTGATATTTCTCCCAGCAATCTTGATTCCAGCTTGTGTTTCTTCCAGCCCAGCATTTCTCATGATGTACTCTGCATATAAGTTAAATAAGCAGGGTGACAAGCAGCCTTGACGTACTCCTTTTCCTATTTGGAACCAGTCTGTTGTTCCATGTCCAGTTCTAACTGTTGCTTCCTGACCTGCATATAGGTTTCTCAAGAGACAGGTCAGATGGTCTGGTATTCCCATCTCTTTCAGAATTTTCCACAGTTTATTGTGATCCACATAGTCAAAGGCTTTGGCACAGTCCATAAAGCAGAAATAGATGTTTTCTGGAACTCTCTTGTTTTTTTTGATGATCCAGCAGATATTGGCAATTTGATTTCTGGTTCCTCTGCCTTTTCTAAAACCAGCTTGGACATCTGGAAGTTCACTGTTCACATATTGCTGAAGCCTGGCTTGGAGAATTTTGAGCATTTCTTTACTAGCATGTGAGATGAGTGCAATTGTGTGGTAGTTTGAGCATTCTTTGGCATTGCCTTTCTTTGGGATTGGAACGAAAACTGATTTTTCCAGTCCTGTGGCCACTGCTGTGTTTTCCAAATTTGCTGGCACTTTCACAGCATCATCTTTGAGGATTTGAAATAGCTCAACTGGAATTCCATCACCTCCTCTAGTTTTGTTTGTAGTGATGCTTTCTAAGGCCTACTTGACTTCACATTCCAGGATGTCTGGCTCTAGGTCAGTGATCACACCATCGTGATTATCCTGGCCATGAAGATCTTTTTTGTACAGTTCTTCTGTGTATTCTTGCCACCTCTTCTTAATATCTTCTGCTTCTTTTAGGTCCATACCACTTCTGTCCTTTATCGAGCCTATCACTTCATGGCAAATAGATGGGGAAACAGTGGAAACAGTTTCAGACTTTATTTTTGGGGGGCTCCAAACTCACTGCTGATGGTGATTTTAGCCATGAAATTAAAAGACGCTTACTCCTTGGAAGGAAGGTTATGACCAACCTAGATAGCATATTTAAAAGCAGAGACATTACTTTGCCAACAAAGATCCGTCTAGTCAAGGCTATGGTTTTTCCAGTGGACATGTATGGATGTGAGAGTTGGATGGTGAAAAAGCTGAGCACCGAAGAATTGATGCTTTTGAACTGTGGTGTTGGAGAAGACTCTTTAGAGTCCCTTGGACTGCAAAGAGACCCAACCGGTTCATCCTAAAGGAGATCAGTCCTTGGTGTTCATTGGAAGGACTGATGTTGAAGCTGAAGCTCCAATACTTTGGCCACCTCATGTGAAGAGTTGACTCGTTGGAAAAGACCCTAATGCTGGGAAGGATTGGGGGCAGGAGGAGAAGGGGACAACAGAGGATGAGATGGTTGGATGGCATCACTGACTCAATGGACATGGGTTTAGGTAGACTCCGGGAGTTGGTGATGAACAGGGAGGCCTGGTGTGGTGCAATTCATGGGGTCACAAAGAGTCGGACATGACTGTGCGACTGAACAGCAACTATAAAATTCCTTCAAGTGTGTTATCACTACTGGTTTCACTAAATATTCTGTTTTCTTTCTCATTATTTTTCTTATTGTACACATACAATAAAAATATACATACATAGAATAGCACAAATTTTGAGTACACTGCAAGTTGGATTTCAAAACATGAATCATCCAAAAGAAAATATGCAGTCATGAAAATATGTGTAGACAAATGGAAGCTTTGTTAGTAGTAGCCACAAACTGGGAACTACTATTGAGAGATTCATCAAGAGGTGAAAGTATAAACAAATTGTGATATATTCATGCAAGTGAATGCTATTTATAAATAATATCAATGAAGTATTGACGCATGTAATGAGATGGATGAATTTCAAAATAATGCTGAATATAAGTAGCCAGACAAAAAAAGCAGCACACCAAAAATCATTTTTTATAAAACTCTAGAAATGCAGGTTCTTTGCTTTAGTGACAGAAACAGGATCAGTAGAGCTGCTCTGTAACTAGAAGGGAAGAATAGGAGGGAGTGTCTGTTCTCTAATTTGATTGTGGCAATGATTTAATTGGTTTACACATGTCAAAACTTACACAATTTTACAATTTAAATATCTTCATTAATCATATGACAGTTACATTTCAATAAATTTTCTTGGTTTTAAAATGTATAAGATCTGTATAATGTACATTCACATGAAGAAACAACATATTACTTGGCCACAGAAGCCTCCCTCATGCCTCCTCCCTGACACTCTATTACCCCATGTCATCAAGGATAACTCTATCTGGAGTTTAAACTCCCCGGATTAGTTGTATCTATTTTTGAACTGTATATGAATAGAACGATACAATAAGTGTACTTTTCTGGTTTATTTTCGTCAACACTGTGGTTGGGAGAGTCATCTTATGTGTTTCATTTACTAATTTTCATGGAAGTATTTGTTTCAATTAATGGGCAAATTTTCAAGGCATATGCTCCACAATCTTCAATGCAGCACTCTTTACAATATCCAGGGCATGAAAGCAACCTAAATGTCCATCATGAGAGGAATGAATAAAGACGTGGTACCTATACACAGTGAAATATTTCAAAGCCATGAAGTGAAGAAGTGAAGTGAAGTTGCTCAGTCGTGTCCAACTCTTTGCGACCCCATGGACTGTAGTCTGCCAGGCTCCTCCATCCATGGGATTTTCTAGGCAAGAATACTGGAGTGGGTTGCCATTTCCTTCTCCAGGGGATGTTCCCGACCCAGGGATTGAACCTGGGTCTCCCGCACTGCGGGCAGATGCTTTACCATCTGAGCCACCAGGGGAGCCCATTTTTCAAAGCCATAACAGGGAACAAAATTGGGTCATTTTTAGAGATGTGAATGGAACCAGAGACTGTCTACAGGATGAAGTAAATCAGAAAGAAAAAAACAAATATTGTATATTACGCATATATGTAGAATATAGAAAAAATACTATTGATGATTTAATTTGGAAAGAAGAAATAGTGACATTAAGGTTGAGAACAAACATATGGATGCCAGGGGAAGGGAGGATGAGATGAACTGGAAAATTGGAATTGATATATTCACACTGTTGATGCTATGTATAAGATAGATGACTGGTGAGAACCTGTTATATAGCACAGGGAACTCTACTCAGCGATCTGTGGTGACTTAAACGGGAAGGAAATCCAAAAAGAGATGTATGCATAGGTGTGACTGATTTACCTTGTTGTACAGTAGAAAGCAATATGACATTGTAAAGCAACTATAGTCCAATAAAAATTGATTAAAAATAAACAATATTTCGTGTCAACTATCCTCTTGGACACATGAATTGTTTCAATGTCTTTTTTTTTCTTCATCTTTTGGCTATGAACGTTATGATTTGTGCCTTTTGTATGCTTTCCTACTATTTATCCAGAAGTGGCATTGAGAAACAGTAATTGTATATCATACAGTATGTGTATGTTTTAATTTTTAAGAAACTGCTAAACTATTTTTCAAAGTGTTTGTATCATTTCTACTCCAGCCAATAGTATTTAAGATTTTGAAGTCCTTTCTATTTCCATCTTATTTGGTCCAGTTAGCCTTTTAACTTCAAATATTCTACTAAGTTTGTAGTATTCTCTCCTTACATTTAAAATTTTAATTTTCCTAATGATTAAGAGGTTGAGGATATTTTAATGAGCGTATGGGCCATTTGTATATCTCCTTTAGTAAAGTGTCTGTTCAGATAATCTACCCATCTTTTAGAGGTATATTTATTTCCTTATTAATAAGTTTCCATGTTTCTGTAAATACTCAGGATACAGGAATTTTTATCAAATATGAAGTTTGCAATATTTGTTTCTCAGTCAGTAGCTTGTCTCTTTACTCTCTTAATAGTGTTTGCTGAGAAACAAAATTTCCTGATTTTGGTGTTTGATTTACAGTTTTTTCTTAGATGGATCATACTTTTAGTGTCTTTTCTAATAAATCATTGCCTAACTTATGATCACAAAATTATTCACTTATGTTTTAGTTCATAAAATTTTTAGCATTAAGGTATCCATTTAGATTTTTAATTCACTTTCATTTTGAATTAATTTTGTATACCATGTGAGGTAGGAATTTAAGTTCCTTTCTGTCATATCAATATCCAATAATTCCGACACCATTTGTTTAAAAGACTATTTTCCAGTGAATTATTTTACACTTTGGCAATTAACTGTGTGTATATGTGCATTGTGTCTTCATTTCTGTTTAATTGATTTTTTTAAAATCTACGTGCCAAAACCACTGTGATTGGAATTTGGTAGCTCTTGATAAGTCGTGTAGATGGGTTATGAAATCTCCCAGCATTACTTCACATTTATAAAATTGTTTTAGATATTATAGGTCCCTTTGATTTCCATATGAATTTTTGAATCACATTTCAGTGTCTACAAAAAAATTCTGTTAGGATGTTGATTGCGGAACCACTGCCTTTATATATCAATTAGGGAAGAATTAACGTATTAATATCTTAACAATATTAACTATACACTTATTCAGTTAAATAATCAGGGTGACAATATACAGTCTGGATATACTCTTTTCCCAATATTGATCCAGTCTCTTGTTCCATGTTGTTCCTTCTTGAGCTGCATACACATTTGCAGGAGGCATATAAGTTCAGTGGCTCAGTCGTGTCCAACTCTTTGCAATCCCATGGACTGCAGCATGCCAGGCTTCTCTGTCCATCATCAACTCCTGGAGCTTACTCAAACGCATGATCATCGAGTAGGTGATGCCATCCATCCATCGCATCCTCTGTCGTCCACTTCTCCTCCTGCCTTCAATCTTTCCCAGCATCAGCGTCTTTTAAAATGTGTCAGTTCACGTCAGGTGGCCAAAGCATTGGAGTTTCAGCATCAATCCTTCCAATGAATATTCAGGACTAATTTCCTTTAGGATGGACTGGTTGGATTCCCTTGCAGTCCAAGGGATTCTCAAAAGTCTTCTCGAACACCACAGTTCAAAAGCATCAATTCTTCGGATAGTCCAACTCTTACATCCATACATGGCAACTGAAAAAACCATAGCCTTGATTAAATGGACCTTTGTTGGCAAAGTAATGTCTCTGCTTTAAAATATGCTGTCTAAGTTTGTCATAACTTTTCTTCCAAGGAGCAAGCGCCTTTTAATTTCATGGCTGCGATCACCATCTGCAGTGATTTTGGAGCCCCCCAAAATAAAGTCTGTCACTGTGTCCATTGTTTTCTCATCTATTTGCCACGAAGTGATGGCACCAGATGCCATGATCTTAGTTTTCTGAATGTTGAGCTTTAAGCCAACTTTTCACTCTCCTGTGTCACTTTCACCAAGAGATTCTTTAGTTCTTCTTCACTTTCTGCCATAAAGGTGGTGTCATCTGCATATCTGAGGTTATTGCTATTTCTCCTGGCAATATTGATTCCAGATTGTGCTTCATCCAGCCCAGCATTTCTCATGATGTGTTCTGCATAGAAGTTAAATAAGCAGGGTGACAATATACAGCCTTGACGTACTCCTTTTCTGATTGGAACCAGTCTGTTGTTCCATGTCCAGTTCTACCTGTTGCTTCTCAACCTGCATACAGATTTCTCAGGAGGCAGGTCAGGTCGTCTGGTATTCCCAACTGTTTAAGAATTTTCCACAGTTTATTGTGATCCACACAGTCAAAGGCTTTGGCATAGTCCATAAAGCACAAGTACATGTTTTTTCTCGAACTCTCTTGCCTTTTTGATGACCCAATGGATGTTGGCAATTTGGTCTCTGGTTCCTCTGCCTTTTCTAAATCCAGCTTGAATATCTGGAAGTTCATTGTTCACATACTGTTGAAGCCTGGCTTGGAGAATTTTGAGCATTACTTTGCTAGCATGTGAGATGAGTGCAATTGGGCAGTAGTTTCAACATTCTTTGGCATTGCCTTTCGTTGGGATTGGAATGAAACCTGACCTTTTCCAGTCCTGTGGCCACTGCTGAGTTTTCCAAATTTGCTGGCATATTGAGTGCAGTGCTTTCACAGCATCATCTTTTAGGATTTGAAATAGTTCAACTGGAATTCCATCACCTCCACTAGCTTTGTTCGTAGTGATGCTTTCTAAGGCCTGCTTGACTTCACATTCCAAGATGCCTGGCTCTAGGTGAGTGATCACACCATCGTGGTTACCTGGCTCATGAAAATCTGTTTGTTTGTTTTTTTTTTTTTTACTGTTCTTCTATGTACTCTTGCCACCTCTTCTTAGTATCTTCTGCTTCTGTTAGGTCCATACCATTTCTATCCTTTATTGTGCCCATCTTTGCATGAAATGTTCCCTTGGTATCACTAATTTTCTTGAAGATATCTCTAGTCTTTCCCATTCTATTCTTTTCCTCTATTTCTTTGCATTGATCACTGAGGAAGACTTTATCTCTCCTTGTTATTCTCTGGAACTCTGCATTCAAGTGGATATATCTTTCCTCTTCTCCTTTGCCTTTCACGTCTTTTCTTTTCTCAGCTATTTTAAGCCCTCCTCAGATAACCATTTTGCCTTTTTGCATTTCTTTTTCTTAGAGATGGTCTTGATCATTGCCTCCTGTACAATGTCATGAACCTCCATCCATAGTTCTTCAGACACTCTGTCTATCAGATCTAATTCCTTAAATCTACTTGCCATTTCCACTGTATAATCATAAAGGATTTGATTAAGGTCATACATGAATGGTCTAGTGGTTTTTACTACTTTTTTTCCTTCAATTTAAGTCTGAATTTGGCAATAAGGAGTTAATTATCTGAGCCACAGTCAGCTCCTGGTCTTGTTTTTGTTGACAGTATAGAGCTTCTCTATCTTTGGCTGCAAAGAATGTAATCAATCTGATTTCGGTATTGGCCATCTGGTGATGTCCATGTGTAGTCTTCTCTTGTGTGTTTGGGAGAGGGTGTTTGCTATGACCAGTTCGTTCTCTTAGCAAAACTCTGTTAGCCTTTGCCCTGCTTCGTTTTGTACTCCATGGCCAAATTTTCCTGTTAGTCCAGGTATCTCTTGACTTCCTACTTTTGCATTGCAGTCCCATATAATGAAAAGGACATCTTTTTTGGGTGTTCTAGAAATTCTCATAGGTCTTCATAGAACCTTCAGTGTCAGCTTCTTCAGTATTACTGGTTGGGGCACATACTTGGATTACTGTGATATTGAATGGTTTGCCTTGGAAACGAACAGAGATCATTCTGTTGCATGTGAGATTGCATCCAAGTACTGCATTTCAGACTCTTTTTTTGGCTATGATGGCTACTCCATTTCTTATAAGGGATTCTTGCCCACAGTAGTGGATATTATGGTCATCTGAGTTAAATTCACCTATTCCAGTCCATTTTAGTTTGCTGATTCCTAAAATGTCGATGTTCACTCTTGCCATCTCCTGTTTGACCATTTCCAATTTGCCTCGATTCATGGACCTAACATTCCAGGTTCCTATGCAATACTGCTCTTTGAAGCATCAGATTTTACTTCTATCACCAGTCACATCCACAACTGGGTGTTGTTTTTCTTTGGCTCCATCTTTCATTCTTTCTGGAGTTATTTCTCCTCTGATATCCAGTAGCATATTGGATACCTACTGACATGGGGAGTTAATCTTTCAGTGTCCTATCTTTTTGTCTTTCATACTGCTCATGGAGTCCTCCAGACAAGAATACTGAAGTGGTTTGCCATTCCCTTCTCCAGTGGACCATGTTTTGTCAGAACTCTGCAAGTTATTACTCCAGGATAGTGGAGTAGAAAGATGTACGTGTGCTCATCTTCTCCTACGAGAACTCCAAAATTACAATGCACTGTTGAACAACCATCGACAGGAGAATGTTGCGTCCCACCAAAGAAAGATACCCCATGTCCAAGGGCAAAGGAGAAGCCCCAGCAAGATGGCAGGTGGGGTGAAATTGCATTTAGAATAAAACCCCATACCCACCAGAGATGCTTGGAGGGCTCAAACAAACCTTATGTGCACTAGAACCCAGAACCCAACAGAGACTGAGCCAGAACTATGTTTGAGTGTCTCCTGTGGAGGTACAAGTCAGCAGTGGACTTCTGCAGGGGCAGAGGCTCTGGGTGCAGTAGACCTGGGTATGGCATAAGCTCTCTTCGAGGAGGTAGTCATTAATCCCACCAGAGAGCTGCCAGAACTTACACAGGACTGGGGAAACAGACTCTTGGAGGGCACAAAGAATACATTTTGTGCGCGAGGACCTGGAAGAAAGAAGCAGTGACCCCACAAGAGACTGACCCAGACTTGCCTGTGAGTGTCCAGGATTCTCTGGTGGAGGCATGGGTTGGCGGTGGCCTGCTGCCTGATTGGGGGCAATGACTGCAGCAGTGCATGCATGGGACCTTTTGAAGGAGGTCCCAATTATCTTCATTACTTCCACCATAGTTTGGTCTCAGGTCAAACAACAGGGAGGGAACACAGCCCCGTCCATCAACAGAAAATTGGATTAAAGATTTACTGAGCATGGCCCTGCCCAACAGAATAAGACCCAGTTTCCTCCTCATCAGTCTCTTCTATCAGGAAGCTTCCATAAGCCTCTTATCTTCCTCCATCAGAGGGCAGGCAGAATTAAAACCACCATCACAGAAAACTAACCAATCTGATCACATGGACCACAACCTCATCTAACACAATGAAACTACAATCCATGCCATGTAGGGCCACCTAAGATGGAGGCAGGTAAGGTGTTCTGGTATTTCCATCTCTTTAAGAACTTTACATATTTTGTTGTGATTCACACAGTCAAAGGCTTTGGCAAAGTCAATAAAGCAGAAATAGATTTTTTTTTTCTGGAATTCTCTTGCTTTTTCTATGATACAATGCATGTGGCAATTTGATCTCTGGTTCCTCTGCCTTTTCTAAAGCCAACTTGAACATCTGGAAATTCTCATTTCACACATTGTTGAAACCTAGCTTGGAGAATTGAGCATTACTTTGCTAGCATGTGCAATGAGTGCAATTGTGCAGTAGTTTGAGAATTCTTTGGCTCTGACTTCCTTTGGAATTGGAATGAAAACTGACCTTTTCCAGTCCTGTGGCGACTGTTGAGTTTTCCAAATTTGCTGGCATATTGAGTGCAGCACTTTGATAACATCATCTTTTAGGATTTGAAACAGCTCAGTAGGAATTCAACCCCCTCCACTAGCTTTGTTCATAGTAATGCTTCCTAAGACCCACTTGACTTCACACTCCAAGATGTCTAACTCTAGGTGAGTGATCACACCATCATGGTTATCATTAAGTTTTTTGTTTTTGTTTTTTTTTTACTTTTCCAGTATTTTTTTTAATTTTTTTAATTGAAGGATAGTTGCTGTAGAGAATTTTGTGGTTTTCTGCCACACATCAATGAGAAGCAGCCATAGGTTCAGCCATGTCCCCTCCCTCCTCGGCCTCCCTCTCATCTCCCTCCCCACCCCACCATTCAGCTTGTCATAGAGCCCCGTTTGAGTGCCCTGAGCCACACAGCAAATTCACTTTGGCTATCTGTTTTACACATGATATTGTAAATTTCCATTACTCTCTCCATACATCTCCCCCTCTCCCTCCTCTCCTCCTGCCATGCCCATAGGTCTGTTCTCTATGTCTGTTTCTCCATTGCTGCCCTGAAAACAGATTCATCAGTACCAACTCTTTAGATTCTGTATATACGTGTCTGTATATGATATTGTATTTCTCTTTCTGAGTTACTTCACTTTGTATAAAAGGGTCTAGTTTTGTCCACCTCATTAGAACAGATTCAAATGTGTTCCTTTTTATGGCTGAGTAGTATTCCATTGTATATATGTACCACAGCTTCTTTATCCATTCATCTGCTGATGGACATCAAGGTTGCTTTCATTTTCTAGCTATTGTAAATACTGCTGCAATGAAAAATGGGATACATGCATCTTTTTCAATTTTGTTTTCCTCAGGGTATATGCTTAAGAGTGGGATTGTTGGGTCATATGGTGGTTTTCTTCCTAGTTTTTAATGGAATCTCAAATACCTTCTTCCACAGTGGCTGTATCCATTTACATTTCTACCAGCAATTCAGGAGGGTTCCCTTTTCTCCACACCCTCTCCAGCATTTATTGCTTGTGGACTTTTTGGTGATGGCCATTCCAACTGGTGTGAGGTGGTATCTCATTGTAGTTTTGATTTGCATTTCTCTAAGAATGAGTGATGATGAGCATCTCTTCATGTGCTTGTTAGCCATCTGTATGTCTTCTTTGGAGAAATGTCTCTTCAGCTCCCTTTCCCACTTTCTGATTGGGTTGTTTGTTTTTCTGGCATTGAGATGTATGAGCTGCTTGTATAATTTGGAAATTAATCCTTTGTCAGTTGTTTCCTTTGCTATAATTTTCTTACATTCTGAGGGTTGTCTTTTCACCTTGTTTGTAGTTTCCTTTGCTTTGCAAAAGCTTTTAAGTTTAATTAGGTCCCATTTGTTTATTTTTGTTTTTATTCCCATTACTCTAGGAGGTGGGTCATAGAAGATTTTGCTTTGATTTATGTCATTGAGTGTTCTGCCTATGTTCTGTTCTGAGAGTTTAATAGTTTCTGGCCTTACGTTTAGGTCTTTAATCCATTTTCAGTTTATTTTTGTGTATGTTATTAGGTAGTGATCTAATTTCATTCTTTTGCATGTAGCTATCCAGTGTTCTCAGTATCATTTATTGAAGAGGCTGTCTTTTCCCCATTGTATATTCTTGCCTCCTTTGTCAAAAATAAGGTACCCATAGTATCTCTGGGTTCTCTATCTTATTCCATTGGTCTATATTTCTTTTTTTGTGCCAGTACCATAGTGTCTTGATGACAGTAGCATTGTAGTCTGAAGTCAGGAAGATTGATTCCTCCAGCTCCATTCTGATTTCTTAAACTACTTTGGCTATTTGGGGTCTTTTGTGTTTCCATATGAATTGCGATTTTTTTTTGTTCTAATTCTAATTTCATTGTACCAATGAAAAATTCCATTGGTAATTTGATAGGGATTGCATTGAATCTGTAGATTGAATCTGGTTGAATAGTTATTTTCACAATATTGTTTCTTCCTTCCAAAGAACATGGACTATCTCTCCATCTGTTCATGTCATCTTTGATTTCTTTCATCAGTGTCTTATAGTTATCCATATACAGGTCTTTTGCCTCCTTAGGTAGGTTTCTTCCTAAATATTTAATTCTTTTTGTTGCAATGAGAAATGGGATTGATTCATTAATTTCTCTTTCTGAGGTTTCATCGTTAGTATGTAGGAGTGCAAGTGATTTCTATGTATTGACTGTGTATCCTGTGACTTTGCTGAATTCACTGATTAGCGCTAGTAATTTTCTGGTAGTTTCTTTTGGGTTTTCTATGTATAGCATCATGTCGTCTGCAGTAAGAGTTTTACTTCCTCTTTTCCAATCTGGGTTCCTTTTATTTCTTTTTCCTCTCTGATTGCTGTAGCTAGGACTTCCAGAACTATGTTGAATAATAGTGGTGAAAGTGGACACACTTGTCTTGCTCCTGATCTTAGAGGAAATGCTTTTAGTTTTTCGCCATTGAGAATAATGTTTCCTGTAGGCTTTTCATATATGGTCTTTACTCTGTTAAGGTAGGTTCCTTCTATGCCCCTTTTTTGAAGCAGTTTTATCGTAAATGCGTGTGGAATTTTGTCAAAGGCTTTTTCTGCATCTACTGAGATGATCATATCGTTTTTATCTTTCAATTTGTTGATATGGTGTATGATGTTGATTTATTTACATATGTTGAAGAATACTCGCATCCCTGGAATAAACCTGGCTTGATCTTGGTGTATGAACTTTTAAAAGTGTTTTTCAATTCTGTTTGCTAGAATTTTGTTGAGTATTTTTGCATCTATGTTCATCAGTGATATTGGCCTGTAATTTTCTTTTTTGTGTTGTCTTTACCTGGTTTTGGTATGGAGTGATTGTGGCCTCATAGAATGAGTTTGGAAGTGTTCTTTCCTCTGCAACATTTTGGAAGAGTTTCAGAAAAAATAGGCATTAGCTCTTCTCTAAATGTTTTATAGAATTCCCCTGTGAAGCCATCTGGCCCTGGGTTTTTGTTTTTTGACAGATTTTTGATCACTGCTTTGATTTCAGTGTTTGTAATTGCTTGTTCATAATTTCTATTTCTTCCTGGTGCAGTCTTGGGAGGCTGATCTTTTCTAAGTATCTGTCCATTTCCTATAGGTTGTCCATTCTGTTAGCATATAGTTGCTCATAATATTCTCTTATGATCCTTTGTTTTTCTGTGTTGTCTATTGTAACCTCTCCTTTCTCATTTCATTTTGTTGATTTGATTTTTATCCCTTTTTTCTTGATGAGTCTGACTAGTGGTTTGTAAATTTTGTTTATCTTCTCAAAGAACCTGTTTTTAGTTTTATTAAGCTTTGCTATTGTTTCCTTCATGTCTTTTTCAGTTATTTCTGCTCCAATCATTTTTACGATCTCCTTCCTTCTGCTGACTGTGGGGGTTTTCTGTTCTTTTTAACAGCTGCTTTAGTTGTAGAGTTAGACTGTCTATTCAATGCTTTTCTTGTTTCTTGAGGTATGACTGTATTGCTATAAAATTCCCTCTTGGAACTGCTTTTGCTGAGTCCCATAGGTTTTGGGTCATTGTGTTTTCATTGTCATATGTTTCTAGGAATCTCTTGATTTCCTTTCTTATTTCTTCAGTTACCTCTTTGTTATTTAGTTAATGCATTGTTTAATCTCCATGAGTTTGTGTTTTTTGCAAATTTTTTTCCTGTAGTTGATATCCAGTCTCATAGATTTGTGGTCAGAGAAGATACTTGATACAATTTCAATTTTTTAAAATTTAC
Source organism: Giraffa tippelskirchi (assembly GCF_054371585.1). Taxonomy (NCBI): domain Eukaryota; kingdom Metazoa; phylum Chordata; class Mammalia; order Artiodactyla; family Giraffidae; genus Giraffa; species Giraffa tippelskirchi. The sequence continues at coordinate 43,700,220 of NC_137284.1, read as the reverse complement.
TGAGGTTTGATCTATGGCCCAAGATGTATTATCCTGGAGAATGTTCTGTGTACACTTGAGAAGAAAGTGTATTCTTCTGCATTTGGATGGAAAATCCTGAAGATATCAATTAGGTACACTTGGTCTAATGTTTCATTTAAAATTTTTGTTTCCTTATTCATTCCCTGTTTTGATGACCTGTCAATTGATGAAAGTGGGGTGCTAACGTCTCCTGCTATTATTGTGTTCCTGTTGATTTCTCCTCTTATGTCTTTAGTGTTTGCCTTATGTATTGAGGTGCTCCTATGTTGGGTGCACAGACATTTACAACTGTTATGTCTTCTTCTTGGATTGATCCCTTGATCATTATGTAATGTCTTTCTTTAATATTCTTTATTTTAAAGTCTATTTTGTCTGAAATAAGGATTTCCAATCCAGCTTTATTTTGGTTTCCCTTCTCATGGAATATATTTTTCCATCCTTTTACTTTCAGTGTATTTTTGTCTCTAGGTCTGAAGTGGGTCTCCTATAGGTATCATATATATGCGTCTTGTTTATGTATCCATTCAGTCAGTCTGTATCTTTTGGTTGGTGCATTTAATCCATTTACATTTAAGGTAACTCAGTTCATTTCAGTTCAGTAGCTCAGTCATGTCCGACTCTTTCTGACCTGATGAATCGTAGCACGCCAGGCCTCCCTGTCCATCACTAACTCCCAGATTTTAACCAAAATCATGTCCAGTGAGTCAGAGATGCCATCCAGCCATCTCATCCTCCGTCATCCCTTTCTTTCCCTGGCCCCAATTTTTCCCATCATCAGGGCCTTTTCCAATGAGTCAACTCTTTGCATGAGGTGGTGAAAGTATTGGAGTTTCAGCTTCATCATCATTCCTTCCAATGAACACCCAGGGGTAATGTCCTTTAGGATGGACTGGTTGGATCTCTTTGGAGTCCAAGGGACTCTCAAGAGTCTTCTCCAACACCACAGTTCAAAACCATCAATTCTTTGGTGCTCAGCTTTCTTCACAGTCCAACTCTCACATCCATACATGTCCACTGGAAAAACCATAGCCTTGACTAGACGGACCTTTGTTGGCAAAGTAATGTCTCTGCTTTTTAATATGCTATCTAGGTTGGTCATAACTTTCCTTCCAAGGAGTAAGAGTCTTTTAATTTCATGACTGCAATCACCATCTGCAGTGATTTTGGAGCCCCCCAAAATAAAGTCTGACACTGTTTCCACTGTATCCCCATATTTGCCATGAAGTGATGGGACCAGATGCCGTGATCTTAGTTTTCTGAATGTTGAGCTTTAAGTCAACTTTTTCACTCTCTTTCACTTTCATCAAGAGGCTTTTTAGTTCCTCTTCACTTTCTGTCATAAGGCTGGTGTCACCTGCATATCTGAGGTTATTGATCTTTCTCTTGGCAGTCTTGATTCCAGCTTGTGTTTCTTCCAGCCCAGAGTTTCTCATGATGTACTCTGCATATAAATTAAATACGCAGGGTGACAGTATACAGCCTTGACGTACTCCTTTTCCGATTTGTAATCACTCTGTTCTTCCATGTCCAGTTCTAAATGTTGCTTCCTGACCTGCATACAGGTTTCTCAGGAGACAGGTCAGGTGGTCTGGTATTCCCAGGTCTTTCAGAATTTTCTACAGTTTATTGTGATCCACACAGTCAAAGGCTTTGGCATAATCAATAGAGCAGAAATAGATGTTTTTCTGAACTCTCTTGCTTTTTCGATGATTCAGTAGATGTTGGCAGTTTGATCTCTGGTTCTTCTGCCTTTTCTAAAACCAGCTTGAACATCTAGAAGTTCACAGTTCACGTATTGCTGAAGCCTAGCTTGGAGAATTTTGAGCATTACTTTACTAGCGTGTGAGATGTGTGCAATTTTGTGGTAGTCTGAGCATTCTTCAGCATTGATTTTCTTTGGGATTGGAATGAAAACTTACCTTTTCCAGTCTCATGGTCACTGCTGAGTTTTCCAAATTTGCTGGCATATTGAGTGCAGCACTTTCACAACATCATCTTTTAGAATTTGAAATAGCTCAACTGGAATTCCATCACCTTCACTAGCTTTGTTCGTAGTGATGCTTTCTAAGGCCTACTTGACTTCACATTCCAGGATGTCGGGCTCTAGGTGAGTGATCACACCATCGTGTTTACCTGGGTCGTGAAGATCTTTTTTGTACAGTTCTTCTGTGTATTCTTGCCACCTCTTCTTAATATCTTCTGCTTCTGTTATTGATACGTATGTTCCTTTTGGCATTTTCTTGATTGTTTTGGGTTTGTTTTTGTATGTCTTTCCTTTCTTTTGTGCTTACTGGATATGTAAGTCCCTTTCGTATTTGTTGCAAGGTTTGTTTGGTGGTGCTGAATTCTCTTAACTTCTTGTCCGCAAAGCTTTTGATGTCTCCATTAAGTTTGAATGAGATCTTTGCCAGGTATAGTAATCTTGGTTGTAGGTTTTCCTCTTTCAGAACTTTAAATATATCCTGCCATTCCCTTCTGGCCTGTAGAGTTTCTACTGAAAAATCTGCCGTTAATCGTTTTTGTTTTTTTTTCCCCTTGTATGTTACTTGTTGCTTTTCCCTTGCTGCTTTTAATATTCTTTCTTTGTGCTTAATCTCTGTTTGCTTGATTAATTTGTGTTTTGATGTGTTTCTCCTTGGGTTTAGCCTGTAAGGGACTCTCTGTCCTTCTTGGAACTTAACTGACTATTTCCTTTCCCATGTTGGGGAAGTTTTCTTTTTTTTTTTTTTTTTTATAAATTTATTTATTTTAGTTGGGGGCTAATTACTTTACAATATTGTAATAGTTTTTGCCATACATTGACATGAATCAGCCATGAGTTTACATGTGTTCCCCTTCCTGGACACCCCACCCACCTCCCTCCCCATCCCATCCCTCTGGGTCATCCCATTGCCCTGGCCCTGAGCCCTTGTCTCATGCATCGAACATGGAATGGTGTTTTCAACTATAATTTTTTCAAAAATTTTCTCAGTGCCTTTCTTTTTTTCTTCTTCCTCTGGGACCCTTATAACTTAAATATTGCTGTGTTTAATATCGTCCCAAAGATCTCTTAGGTTATCCTCAATTCTTTTCATTTCTTTCCCTTTATTCTGCTCTTCAGCAGTTATTTCCACCATTGTATCCTCCAGCTCACTTATCCATTCCTCTGCCTCAGTTATTCTGCTGTTAGTTCCTTCTAGAGTATTTTTAATTTCAGTAATTGCATTAATCATCTCTGTTTGCTTATTCTTTATTTCTTCTATGTCGTTGCTGATTGTGTTAACTGTGTTGCATGCTTGTTGCATTTTTCTCCATTCTATTTTCAAGTCTTTGGAGCACTGTTACTATCAATATTCTGAATTCTCTTTCTGGGAGACTACTTATTTCCTCTTTGTTTATTTGGTCTGATGAGTTTCTACCTTACTCTTTCATTTGTGCTGTATTTCTCTGTATTTTCTTTCTTTCTTTTTTTTTTTTTTCCTTAACTTGCTCCACTTGAGGTCTCTTTTTCCAAGGCTTTAGGGTTGCATTACTTCTTCCTTTTGATTTTTGCCCTTGGAGGGAAATGTTGGCTGGTGGTTTGAGTTGATTTTTTTTTACGGGTGACTTATGCCTGTGTTCTAGTGGGAGGAGATAAAGCAGGTAGTTACAGAAATACTGGGACATATTCACACACACTTCCACACATACAGTTATAACCAAAGTTCTCCGAAGAAAAGAGTACAGGAGCTTGACTTGGTGAGCAAAGGAAATCAGAGGTGATATCAACCAGTTGAAAGTAGAGAGGTAGCTAATGCTTAACCTGTAAATTTGAGCATAAGCAGAGGGCAAACTGGGGAACATAGCAAAGAGAGCTCAGCAATTTAACCTACCTGGTGAAAGAAGAAAGAATGAAGGAAAAAGGGGAGAATAAAAAGAGAAAAAAGGGGAGAAGGAAGGGGAAAGAGAAAAGAAGGGGGTGGAGAAAAGGATTAAAAGAGAGAAAAAAATAGAAAAGTAAAGATGAATAGATGTATGTGGAAAAGATTTATATATATATTCAGGAATAGCTAAAGCTGGTAAAGAGTTATAGGAAAAAGCAGTTGAATATATCAAAAATAAAAGGCAAAAAAAATCATCAAGAAAAAAAAGTGAGAAAGAGAAAAAAGCAAAAAAAAAATCTTAAAATGAATTTTTTTCTTCTGACAAGAAACAGAAAGGAAAACTCCCCAGCACCACAGAAGGCTAACATGGAGGTGGAAATATGTAGGGGGAATACACCATATGATTTATAAGAAAAAAAACAAACAACCAAAAATCTTAAAATGAATTTTTTTTAAACAAGGAAAATACCACAGCACAACAGAAGGCTATTTTGAAGGTGGAGATATATTGAGGGGATAAACAGTGTGATTTATAAGAAAAAAAAGAAAAAAGAAAAAAATGAAAAAAGGTTCTCGAGGTCGTAGTTCTGTTGTGGAGTCTGCCTCTGTGGGCAGGGTTGGGTTAGTGTCCTACGACGTTTTCCTGGTTGGAGGAGCTTGTGCCTATGTTCTGGTTGGTGGAGCTGGATCTCGTCTCTCTGAAGGGCAGTGCAGTGTCCAGTAGTATATTTTGGGGGTGTCTATGGGTTCGGTATGCCTTTGGGCAGTCCTTCAAACTTTGGCGGTGTTAGGCGCATCTATTTCCGCAGCTGCTTCAAAGTGGCGCTCTCAACATAACTGCAGTGCCGCCAGCCCCTTACTTGTCCCTGGGATCATTGCTGCTGTTTCTGTTCCCCTGTTCCGCCCTGCGCAGCCGGCCGAAGCTTGCTAGGCAGATGCCTGTGTGGATCCTTCAGCTTCACGGGCACTTGTGTGGGCTTCCCTCTGCCCCAAGCTCACCCTCTGCTTCATGGGGCTTGTGTGCACCTGTTTTGGCTCCCCAGGCCTGCCTTTTGCTTCATGGGGCTTGTGTGCACTTGTCTTGGCTTCCTGGGCTGGCTTCGGTGCCGCGGGGCTTGTGTGCATTTGTTTCATTTCCCGGGTTGGCCTCTGAGTCTCCGGGTTAGTTTGAACTTGTTTGGCTCCCCTTGCCCACCTTCTGCGTCGTGGGGGTTTATGTGCACTTGTTTCCTCTCACCGCCTACCCTCTTTGTCACGCGGGTTATGTATTCTTTCGGCTGTGCTGGGAGGGCTGTTTGAGCTGCCGAAGTTTGCATGCTTCCCCTCTATCGGCAACCTGGGCCCCCTCTGCACCGGCTGTGTTTGTCTGCGGCATCACATTCAGCTACCTGGTCCCGTCCTCCGTATGGCAGGGACTGTGAGCCCTGGCTGTGTTTGTCTGCCCTGGTCACCCTCGGCTACCTGGTCCCATCCTCTGTGCGGCAAGAGTTGGGTGCGCTGGCTGGCTTTTATTTTTGCTGCGCCACTCTCGGTTTCCTGAGCCCGCCTTCTGTTTGGCGCCACCGTCCATGAGCTGTTACCCCGCTGAGAAGTGCAGCTTTCTCTGTTTATTGCCCTCCAAGTCCTTGTTTTGCCTGGTTTTCCGAGATATCTCAGCTCCCCCTGGAGCCCACCTGTGAAGGAGTTTCCCTGTGCTGGGGAACTCCTGTTTTAGGGCTTCCTCCCTCCCTTGGGGCACAAGCTCCTGCCCATAATTTCTCCATCTTTTCCCTTTTTATGTCTCCATCCTCTCTCCTACCTAATTTCAGGGAGCTTAGCTTGTCCACCTGGAGGCCTGGGGTCTTCTGCTTTCACCTAGAGGATGCTTTGTAGGAGATGTTTGATACTTGATGAGTTTTTGATGTATTTGTGAGGAGGTAGTGATCTCCCCATCTTACTCCTCCACCATCTTCTCCCATCCCCCTCATTAAGATCTTTTCCTATTAGTTTTTCAGTGTATTCTTGCCACCTCTTCTTAATATCTTCTGCTTCTTTTAGATCCATACAGTTTCTGTCCTTCATTGTGCCCATCTTTTCATGATATATTCCCTTGGTATCTCTCATTTTTTTCAAAGAGATCTCTAGTCTTTCCCTTCTATTGTTTTCCTATATTTCTTTGCATTGTTCACTTAGGAAGGTTTTCTATCTCTCCTTACAGTTCTTTGGAACTTTGCATTCAGATGGATATATCTTTCCTTTTCTCCTTTGTGTTTCACTTCTCTTTTTCTCTTAGCTATTTATAAAGACTTCTCAGACAACCATTTTGCTTATTTGCATTTCTTTTTCTCAGGGATGGTTTTAATCACTGCCTCCTGTATAATGTTACCAACCTCCAACCATAGTTCTTCAGGTACTCTGTCTATCAGATCTAATCCCTTGAATCTGTTTGTCACTTCCACTGTATAATCACAAGGAATTTGATTTAGAGAAACTCCAGGCTGGATGAAAGAGAAGCTGGAATCAAGATTGCCAGGAACAATATCAATAACCTCAAATATGCAGATGACACCACCCTTATGACAGACAGCAAAGAGGAACTAAAGAGCTTCTTGATGCAGGTGAAAGAGTGGAGTGAAAAAACTGGCTTAAAACTGAACTTTTACAAAACTAAGATCATGGCATCTGTTCCCATCACTTCATGGCAAATAGATGGGGAAACAGTGATAGACTTAATTTTTTTGGGCTCCAAAATCACTGCAGATGGCAACTGCAGCCATGAAATTAAAAGACGCTTGCTCCTTGGAAGAAAAGCTATGACAAACCTAAACAGTGTATTAAAAAGCAGAGACATCACTTTGCCAACAGAGGTCCATATAGTCAAAACTATGTTTTTTCCTGTAGTCATATGGATGTGAGAGCTGGACCATAAAGAAAGCTGAGAGCTGAAAAATTGATGGTTTTGAATTGTGATGTTGGAGAAGACTCTTGAGAGTCCCTTGGACTGCAAGGAGATCAAAGCACTCAATCCTAAAGGAAATCAACCCTGAAAATTCTTGGAAGCACTGATGCTGAAGCTGAAGCTCCCAAAACTTTGCCACCTGATGCGAAGAGCCAACTCATTGGAAAAGACCCTGATGCTGGGAAAGATTAAAGGCAGAAGGAGAAGAGGACCATAGAGAATGAGATGGTTGGATGGCATCACCAATGCAATTGACATGAGTTTGAGTAAGGTGCAGGAGATGGTGAAGGACAGGGAAGCCTGGCATGCTGCAATCCATGCTATCGCAAAGAGTCAGAAACGACTGAGCAACTGAATAGCAACTTATTTAATTATTCTTCAATTTCTCTCAGCATTGTTTAGTAGTTTCCAGTGTATTAGTATGCACACCATGTGTCACATTTATCCATAAATATTGTATCATGATGATGTTTCTGTAAATATTTTTAAATGTCAGCATTTGATTGTTTGTGGCTAGTAACAGAAATATGGTTTTATAGATTAACATTGTATCTTGCAACCTGGATAAGCTCACTTATTAAGTCTCTAGACATATTTATGGATTTCATAGCATTTTCTACATAGAAAATAAAAAATAAACTGGAGATAGAGATTTACTTAGTCATATCCAACCTATCTGTTTTGGTTTCTTTTTTGTATCTTATTGCCTTAGTCATAAACTAACTTGATTAGAAATAGTGAGAGCAGTCACACTTGCTTTATTGCTCATGTCAGGGGAAGGCATTCAATATTCCACCAATAAATTTGCTATTGAAAGTGAAGGTGAAAGTCACTCAGTTGTGTCCGACTCAGTCATGTCCAACTCTCAACGACATCATGGACTATACAGTTCATGGAATTCTCCAGGCCTGAATACTGGATTGGGTAGCCTTTCCCTTCTCAAGGGGATCTTCCCAACCTAGGAATCAAACCCAGGTCTCCCGTATTGCAGACAGGTTCTTTGCCAGCTGAGCCACCAGGGAAGTCCAAGAATACTGGAGTGGGTAGCCTAGCCTTCTCCAGTGGATCTTTGGGACCCAGGAATTGAACCGGGGTCTCCTGCACTGCAGGTGGATTCTTTACCAACTAGCTATCAGAGTAGCCCAAGTTTGCTATTACTTGCATGATATTCGTGAAAAGTGAAAGGATTTTTCCCTCAGTTGTGTCCAACCCTTTGCATCCCCATGGACTGTAGCCCGCCAGGCTCCTCTGTCCATGGAATTCTCCAGATAAAAATACCAGAGTGGGTTGCCATTTCCTTCTCTGGGTTATCTTTCCAACCCAAGGATCGACTCTGGTCTCCTGCATTGCAGGCAGATTTTTTTTAGCATCTGAGCCATCATGGAAGCCTTACCTTTTATTAGTTAGAGGAAATTCTAATTGTCAAATAGTGTATAGCAAACCATAACAGATTTCATGGCTTATAAAAATAAACATCTATAATCTCACAATTTCTGTGAATTAAGAATCTGGAAGCATCTTAACTGGGTGATTCTGGGTTGAGGTCTCACATGAAGTTGCAGTAAAGCTATATGCTTGGGCTACCCTGATCTTTTACTTTTACATTATTTTTATGTAGTTAGATAGTTTAAATTTGTTAAAGTATCTATAACCTCAGATATGCAGATGACACCACCCTTATGACAGAAAGTGAAGAAGAACTAAAAATCCTCTTGATGAAAGTGAGAGAGAAGAGTGAAAAAGTTGGCTTAAAGCTCAACATTCAGAAAACTAAGATCATGTCATCTGGTCCCATCACTTCATGGGAACTAAATGGTGAAACATTGGAAGCAGTTTCAGACTTAATTTTTTGGGGCTCTAAAATCACTGCAGATGGTGATTGCAGCCATGAAATTAAAAGACGCTTACTCTTTGGAAGGAAAGTTATGGCCAACCTAGATAGCATATTAAAGAGCAGAGACATTATTTTGCCAACAAAGGCCCATCTAGTCAAGGCTATGGTTTTTCCAGTAGTCATGTATGGATGTGAGAGTTGGACTGTGAAGAACGCTGAGTGCTGAAGAATTGATGGTTTTGAACTGTGGTGTTGGACAAGACTCTTGAGAGTCCCTTGGACTGTGAGGAGATCCAATCAGTCCATCCTAAAGGAGATCAGCCCTGGGTGTTCATTGGAAGGACTGATGTTGAAGCTGAAACTCCAATATTTTGGCCACCTCATGCGAACAGTTGACTCATTGGAAAAGACCCTGATGCTGGGAAGGATTGGAGGCAGGAAGAGAAGGGGACGGCAGAGGATAAGATGGCTGGATGGCATCACCGACTCGATGGACATGAGTTTGAGTAAACTCCGGGAGTTGGTGATGGACAGGGAGGCCTGGCATGCTATGATTCAGTTCAATTCAGTTCAGTCGCTCAGTTGTGTCTGACTCTGGGGTCGCAAAGCGTCGGACATGGCTGAGCAACTGAACTGAACTGAACTGAACAATATCTATATAGCTATATAACATACATTATTCATATGTATAGATACATCCTGAAAAATACATATATGTACATGTATGAACATATATGCATTATATATTTTGATTCACACTACATGTAACATGTAGTATTATATATATAATATATATGACAAATATATATATATATATATATCACATATAAATTTAGATTCACTGAATTCTTTGAGAGAACACCAGAAATATTAAGTTGGTAAGCATAAAAAATTGTATTTTTCTTCTTATAATTTTTCTGGAAAGACTGCATACTGTTTAAAACAAATCAAACCAGAAGTAAGAGACAGGATATATTTAAAATTATGTAAAAGAAGAACCTACAGTCATGAATACCCCACCCTCCCAAGGCTCTCATTCAGATTTGATGGAGGCATCCAAAGCTTTACAGACAAGCAAAAGCTAAAAGAATTCAGCTCCACCAAATTGTCTTTACAACAAATGTTAAAGGAACTTCTCTAGGTGAAGAAAAAGTGGAAAAAAAAAAAGGCCACAGGTAGGAAAAAGAGAATTAAGAAATGTAGTAGCTCACAGATAAGAGCAAGCACACAGTAAAGTTAAGAAATTATCCATAGACAAAGATAGTAGGAAGCTTAAAAGACAAAAGTAGCAAAATCATCTATATCCATAGCAAGCAGTTAAAGGATATATAAAACAATTAGATGTAAAATCAAAAACAGTAATCAGAAAAAAAAAAACAGTAATCAGAAAGGGAAGAGAGTACAAATGCAGGGTTTTTAAAATACATGTGAAATTGAGATCAGCAGCTTAAAACAATTATGTGTATATATAGACTGCCATATGAAAACTTCATGGTAACCACAAACCAAAATTCTTCATATATATTTATATATGACTCAGTTAGTGATTGCATTTTATCAATCAGAGGTATATCAGAGGTATATCTTCCTCTCTTTATGTGGAAAAATTTGAGGTTAGGTTAACATAAGGAATGAAAAAAAGAGCCATATCAAAGCTTACAAGCTATGCAAAATTCTTAAAACTGTATACATTCAGCTTGAGATTGTTAAATACTTAATTTAGATCTTATCAAAGTAGCATAGCAGCATAGGTAGGCATATTTGTACTCACTTTTCAGCTAGTAAATCAAGTAAATCTCTTCCAAACTTTATTGCAATATTAAAATGAAATAATAGTCTACTTTATTTAACTTGCATCTACCAATTATTTTAACCTGGAGATTAGGAAAGCAACAGAATTTTCTATAGCATGGTAAAATGTCCAAAGCTCAAAATATTTCAAAAAAAATACAGTTAAGTATAACTGAAAATGATTAACTTGGCAAATTATACTCAAAACTTTCTCTTAGGAACAATATCTTTCTCATAGAAAGCATAATGTCTTCATGTATAGTAGAACTCGAGGAAAGACAATATAATGTAATAGAAAAACATATTGGTATGGGAGTAATAAAAACTAGATTACTAAAAAGACACCTTTTGCTTTGTGACAAGGTTTGCTAAGTAGGTAGAGAAAAAGAGTGAAATGGGCCAGGTGAGTATTAAACAATAATACAAACCTCAAATAGGTAGAACTCACACTCAGTCTCTGTACAGAAGAACCTATTTGGCATTTGGAGTTGTGGTGAGCTGCAAGGATCATGCCTTCCTAAAGAGAGTACTCCAAAAAAATGATGACTTGTAACTGGGATGAACTGAGTTTTATTTGTGTTGTTACCAAATTTTTGTTTTTAATATTATTTGAATTGTGTGCAAATTCAAAACCAGAAATAGCAAATATTAAAGATGGATAAAAAAATTTTTAAAAAAGAGGGACACAATACTGCTTTTGCCTGGTTAGTGATTGCTATTGTCAACTACAAATTGGCACTTACCAAGAGCATTGCCAATGACTGAACAACATAGGTGTTTGCCATCTGCCTCTATAGAGACTGAACCCCTTGCTGCTATAGCTGTTGACCTTCAACACCCCCTGAGGGAGTTCAGCGTGGAGTGAGGCACTCTGTGCTCCAGGGGATCTAGTGGGACAGGTCTTTAGATAGTTGGATGTTTTTAGGAACACGTTTTATGATCTCAATCCTTGCATCTCCTCATATCTAGAGCAGCACTAAATCCCTTCATGGTGGCATCAGATTCTCATGACTAACAAAAAACCTTTTGTAAATTGAGTGTTTAAAGGTACTGAACTCTCCCTTCACCAAAACCTTGTACATTGACTTCCCCCACTGCCTCTTTGGAGCAGTCTCTCAGAGCTATCTGAGATGCTGCCTCCCAGGCTGCAGTCCTCATTTGCCCCAAATAAAACTTAACGCAGCTCTCAAGTTGTACATCCTTTTTTTAGTTGACTCTATATACATTTCTTCTAGATTTTCAAAAAGAAAACTAAAATCCAGGTTTTTATTTTAAAACTTCCAATTTAAAAATATTTGCAAGTTAATTTTTAAATAATGCTATGCTGAATTTCCATTTCAGCTCTGACTAAGTAAATGATAATACCAGACTAGGTCCCCATGCCATAAGAAATCATAAAACCAAAATATAAGAGGCAACTAATTTCAGGAACAGGACAACAGGCAGCATAAAACCTCAGATCTTTAGCAAAGGAAGCTTGTAAGCTGCTACTGCTACTGCTAAGTAGCTTCAGTCGTGTCCGACTCTGTGCGACCCCATAGACGGCAGCCCACCAGGCTCCGCCGTCCCTGGGATTCTCCAGGCAAGAGCACTAGAGTGGATTGCCATTTCCTTCTCCAATGCATGAAAGTGAAAAGTGAAAGTGAAGTCGCTCAGTCGTGTCCGACTCTGTGCGACCCCATGGACTGCAGCCCACCAGGCTCCTCCGTCCATGGGATTTTCCAGGCAAGAGTACTGGAGTGGGTTGCCATTGCCGTCTCCGAAGCTTGTAAGGCATGCTCTCAAATCATGATGATCCTCTGATTTTGCAAAAATGAAAAATCCCAACTATGGAACTGTGATCTGAAATCCAAGTGAAGCATGGTGATCCCTTTGAGCTGAGGAGGCAAGGATCAGAATTTGTGGCAGCTGATAAACTGGAATCTGAATGTCAGCGGGGGTTGGGGGTTTTCCCCAATTTCTTGGCAGGTAGCTTTGCTACGCATGCGTAGGTAGAGACTATATAATGTTTACTAGACAGTGGATTATGTAGGGTTGAAAAAGAAACAGAAATATTCATGTCAAACAAAGTTGGAGACATTGTTTTCCTGGCTCAGCCAGACTGAAGAGACTTTGTTAGCATACATAGCACCTGGCTGAGAACTCAGAAAGTCCATGCCATAGAAATAAAGACTGTGTCTCAAAGAAGGGCTTATTGTATGCTTCTCCTAGCAGCAGCTCAAAATAAATTCAAAAATATAAACAAGAAGGCAAATTTTGGTGGTTAAATAACCTAAATTTAGAGAAACTTGAGAAACACTTTTGTCTTTCAATAAATTTACCCTATCAGGCCATGAAACTGAGCCTAAACTAGTTCAAGACGGAAAGCCAATAATTGTACTATTTACCAGATCAAAAATATATACTCTTCAGAGGAAATTTATAGAACTTAGTCTTTAGAATGTTCCACCAACAATGTCCAGAACAGAATTAAAAATTAGTAGTCATGTAAATAAAAAGGAAAATGGAGCTCACTGTAAAATATTTCAATAGATATTTATCTTGAGATGACTCAACTTCACCAAAATTTAAGATTAATTAAATATAGACTTTAAAACACCCCATAGAGTGATGTGCAAAGAAACAAATGAATACAATTTTTTTTAAAAAAGAGAGAAATTTGATCTAAATAAGTGAACAGATAGCAATCTAGAGTAGAGAAAAATATTAAAAATATTAAATGGATATTTTAGAACTAAAAATTAAATTTCTGAAAAATAGAAAACATTAACAGCAGATTAAAGATGTCAGGAAAAATGAATAGGTAAATTTGATTGTGGCTCAATAGAAATTATCTAACAACTGGAGTTTTAGGAGCCTATGAAACAATATTAAATTCTATAACCCATGTATAACAGAAATTTTAAAAACAGAAGGGAGGAACAAGTGGAGATAATCAAATTTTGAGTTATAATTTCTCAAATCTTTTCAAGTTTAATAAAAAAATTGACTTACATATTCCAAAGTTCTGAGCAAAACCCAATCTAGATATATACAAAGAAAATCACACACTGGCACATCAAAATTAAGAAAATCCTCACCATATACATTGTGTGTGTGCTCTGTTGCTAATGCAGATCCTAATTGTAGCAATCCCTGGACTGTAGCCCACCAGGCTCCTCTATCTATGAAATTTTCCAGGCAAGAATACTGGAGCAGGTTGCCATTTCAGGGGATTTTCCCAATCCAGAGATCCAACCCTCCTGCATTACAGACACATTAAATACAGAAAACAATAATAAACAATAATAAACAAATAAGGCTGACTTCTTATCAGAAATATTGGAAACCAGAAGGCAGAAGAACATATGTATTATTGAAAGAAATAGTAATATCTTAACACAAAAGTATATGTATCCAATGAATGCTTTACCAGCATTCCTAAACTACAAGAATGCTAAAATTTATTTTTCATGATGAAGAGGAATTTTATTAGGAGAAAACTTGTATATACACTAAGGAGAGAGAGGCACCAGAAATATTAAGTGGGTAAACAAAAATAATGCTTCTAATAATATTTATGAAAAGATAACTCATTAAAACAAAAACAATAATACTGTAAAATGCTGTTTTAACATATACATAAATTAAAATAAGGCCATAATAGAACTAACAAAGATGATGGTTAAATGGAATTTGCTCTTGTAAGTTTATTATTCTTGTGAAGTGGGAAACTAGAATTGAGAACTCTGAAATATCAGGTGTGAATTGAAAAGTAGAACATAGAAAGTACAAGCAGTAAAGAGTGAGACTGGAGGTGAGAAAAGTGGAGTGGTGAAGTACCAATTTCAAATAAATATTAATTAGATTTAGTATGAGCAATCTATATCCCAGAGCAACCACTAAAAATAACTTTTGAATAACAAAAGAGAAAACAACCAACAATCTGATAAATTTAAATCCAGCTACATCAATAATTCTTGAGAAGGGAATGGCAACCCACTCCAGTATTCTTGCCTGGAGAATTCCCTGGACAGAGGGGCCTGTCAAGCTGCAGTCCATAGAGTCCCAAAGGGTCGAACACAACTGAGTGACTGAGCACTATCAATAATTGCAAAAATTATAAAACATTCCAATTAAAGGACACATATTCCCTGTTAGCTTAGTTGGTAAAGAATCCCCTGCGATGTGGCAGACCGCTGTTCGATTCCTGGGTCCAGAAGATCCCCTAGAGAAGAAATAGGCTACAGTATTCTTGGGCTTTCCTTGTGACTCAGCTGGTAAAGAATCCACCTGCAATGCAGGAGATCTGGGTTTGATCCCTGGGTGGGGAAGATCCCCTGGAGTAGGGAAAGGTTAACCACTCCAGTATTCTTGCCAGGAGAATTCCATGAACTGCATAGTCCTTGGGATCACAAAGAGTAGAACACGACTGAGCGACTGTCATTTTCATTGTCAAATAAAAATAAAGGCTTCTACACAGGCTATAAAAGAAAGCACTTTAAATATAGATACACAGAGGAGAGCAGAAGATGGCGGAGGAATAGGACGGGGAGACCACTCTCTCCTCCACAAATTTATCGAAAGAACATCTGAACGCTGACCAAACTTCACAAAACTACTTCTGAAGGCTGGCTGAGGACGTCAGGCTTTCACAAAAACTGCGCATTATCTTCAAAAGAGGTAGGAGAAATTATAAAAGATAAAAAGAGAGACAAAAGAGTTAGGGACGGAGACCCGTCCCGGGGAGGGAGTCGTAAAAGAGGAGGAATTTCCAAGCACCAGGAAACCCTCTCACCGGCGGGTGTGGGGGAGGATTTTTTATCTCGGAGGGCAACGTAACTGGGAGGAAAAATAAATAAAATCGACAGATTACGTGCCTAAAGCAACTCCCAGCAAAGAACCCCAGACGCTCGCATCATCCGCCACCAGCAAGTGGGGGCTGAACGGAGAGGAGCGGGCGGCATTGCCTAGGGTAAAGACCGGGCCCGAGTGCCCCGAGGGCAATCTGAGGGAGCTAACGTGAGATAGTAACCTAAACTGTGGGACAGCGAGAGAGAGAACTATCCCGCGAAAAGCCCAACTCTAAGGCACTGCCGGCCCGCTCACAGAACAAAGGACTGAGCGATACCAGAGGAGAGCTAGCCGGCTGCGGACTGCGCCATCCCCCGCCGGACACAGCGGGCAGGCGGGGCCCGCCAGAGCCGGAAAGGGGCAAACTCGGCTCCAGAGAGGGCACCCCCTACCAAACTGCAAACAGGCTCCCAGTTTTTTAAGCAAAGACTGCCTGAGATCCCGGAGGGTCGACAGCAGCCGGGAGGGTCGCAGCCAGAGACCAGCTCCCCAGAACCGACACAAAGCACACCGGAGCCGGGCGCGCCCGTAAACCGAGGCGGGGACCAGGGAGGTGATAAGCCGCACCGCCCCAACAGGGGACAGCGCCCTCGCCAAACTCCTGGCCGCCTGGGCAGCTCCGACCGGGAACGGCACAAGCCGCGGGCAAAATCGAGTCTGCGCCTTTGTGGAGTAACCGGGAGCCTGAACCTGAGCGGCTTAGTCCTGGGAAGTGCACGCAGCTCAGGGCCCGCTCCCCGGCCGAGTAACCTGAAGCCTGAGCAGGGTAGACGGGGAAAGCACACACGCCGTGAGCGGGGGCGAACCCAGTGCGGCCGAGACACTGCGAGCTTACCACACACACGCCAGAATTGCAGTGTTCCTTCCTCCCCACAGCACGATTGAACAAGCGAACCTAAAGAGATCACCTCCACCGCTTTGATGCAGGGCGGAAATTAGATACTGAAGAGATCTCCAAACAGAAGCCAAATAAACAGAGGGAAGTGCTTTGGAAGGGACAGGCCAACAGATTAAGATCCCTGTAGCTAATACCTACTGCATTAAAAAGGACCTACAGATCTTGAAAAGTATAAGCAGGAATAAGGATCTATCTAAAACTGAGCAGATCCCACACTGCTCACAACAGCTCCAGAGAAAGTCCGGGATATATATATTTTTTACTATTATTATTTTTTTTAATTTTTTTTTAATTTTTTTTTAATTAAAAAAATTTTTTTTTCTCTTCTTTCCTTTTTCTTCAAGTCCTCTATTACACCTTTAAGTTTCATTTTCATAACCCACTATTAACTTGCAAAAAAAAAAAAAACCCTATTTTTGAAGCAAACTACATACATATATCTTATACCTTTTGTGTTTTTTTTTTTTTAATGTTTTTTTCCTGTTCTACATTTTTTTACTGTTTCTTTTTTTACTGTTTTACTGGTTTTTTTTCTTTTTACACTGTTCCCTTTTTTCTTTTTTTTTTTTTTTTTTTTAGATTGTAAGTTTTATAAGAGTCTAACCTCTACTCTAGATTTTTAATCTGTGTTTTACATATTTGATATCAACTTTGTACATTTAAGAACCCAATCTTTAGGACCCATTTTTACTCAGGAGTGTGATCACTGGCCTGATCACTCTGTCCCCCTATTGATGCTCTTTCTTCTCCCCCAGGGAACCTCTATCTCCCACCCTCCTCCTTCTCTTCTCAACCCAATTCTGTGAATCTCTGAGGGTGTTCTGGGTACCGGAGAACACTTCAGGAACAGGATACTGCCCAGATCTCTCTCTCCCCTCTTAATTCCTCCCTTTCTACTCATGCTCACCTCTGTTACCTTCCTCCCCCCTCTCTATGTATCTCTGTGAATCACTCTGAGGGTTCCAAACTGTGGAAAGCACAGAGGGAAGTGCTTACTGGCTAGATTGCTCTCTCCACATTTGAATTCCCCTCTTCCCCTCCTGGTCACTACAACCCACCCCCCCCACCTCATCTCTCCATGTAACTCAGTGAACCTTTCTGGGTATCCCTCACTGTGGAGAATCTTTTCACCATTAACCTAAAAGTTTTATTATTGAGGCTGTATGGAAGGAGAAGTCTTGAGGCTACTGCAAGAATAAGACTGAAAGCCAGGGGAAACATTAATTAATAAGAGACCATCCAATAGCCTCCATAAATTCACTGAAACCAAGCTCCACCCAAGAGATAATAAGTTCCAGAGCAAGACATACCACGCAAATTCTCCAGCAACGCAGGAACATAGACCTGAGCATCAATATACAGGCTGCCCAGAGGCACACCAAATCCATAGACATCTCAAAAATTAATACTGGTCACTCCATTACACTCAAGAGAGCAGAAATCCAGCTCCACCCACCAGAACACCGACACAAGCTCCCCCAACCAGGAAACCTTGACAAGCCACCTGTCCAACCCCAACCGCAGTGAGGAACCTCCACAACAAAGAGGAACTTCATACTACCAGAATACAGAAGGGCCACGCCTAACACAGCAATCTAAACAAGATGAAAAGGCAGAGAAATACTCAGCAAGTAAAGGAAAATGAGAAATGCCCACAAAGCCAAACAAAAGAGGAGGAGATAGGGAATCTATCCGAAAAAGAATTTAGAATAAGGATAATAAAAATGATCCAAAATCTTGAAAGCAAAATGGAGTTACAGATAAATAGCCTGGAGACAAAGATTGAGAAGATGCAAGAAATGTTTATCAAGGACTTAGAAGAAATAAAAAGGAATCAATATAGAATGAATAATGAAATAAAGGAGATAAAAGACACTCTGGAGGGAACCAACAGTAGAATAACGGAGGCAGAAGATAGGATAAGTGAGGTAGAAGATAGAATGATGGAAATAAACGAAGCAGAGAGGAAAAAAGAAAAAAGAATCAAAAGAAATGAGGAAAACCTCCGGGACCTCTGGGACAATATGAAACGCCCCAACATTCGAATCATAGGAGTCCCAGAAGAAGAAGATAAAAGGAAAGGCCATGAAAAAATACTCGAGGAGATAATAGTTGAGAATTTCCCTAAATTGAGGAAAGAAATAGTCACAGAAGTCCAAGAAACCCAGAGAGTTCCAAACAGGATAAACCCAAGGCGAAACACCCCAAGACACATATTAATCAAATTAACAAAGATCAAACACAAAGAACAAATATTAAAAGCAGCAAGGGAAAAACAACAAATAACACACAAGGGGATCCCCATAAGGATAACAGCTGATCTTTCAATAGAAACCCTTCAGGCTAGAAGGGAATGGCAGGACATACTTAAAGTAATGAAAGAGAATAATCTACAACCCAGATTACTGTACCCAGCAAGGATCTCATTCAGATATGAAGGAGAATTCAAAAGCTTTACAGACAAGCAAGAGCTGAGGGAATTCAGCACCACCAAACCAGCTCTCCAGCAAATGCTAAAGGATCTTCTCTAAACAGGAAACACAGAAAGGATGTTTCAACACGAACTCAAAACAACAAAGTAAATGGCAACGGGATCATACTTATCAATAATTACCTTAAATGTAAATGGGTTGAATGCCCCAACCAAAAGGCAAAGGGTTGCTGAATGGATACAAAAACAAGACCCCTATATATGCTGTCTACAAGAGACCCACCTCAAAACTAGGGACACACACAGGCTGAAAGTGAAAGGGTGGAAAAACATATTCCATGCAAACGGAGACCAAAAGAAAGCAGGAGTCGCAATACTCATTTCAGATAAAATAGACTTTAAAATAAAGGATGTGAAAAGGGACAAAGAAGGACACTACATAAAGATCAAAGGATCAATTCAAGAAGAAGACGTAACAATCATAAATATATATGCACCCAACATAGGAGCACCACAATATATAAGGCAAATACTAACAAGTATGAAAGGGGAAATTAACAATAACACAATAATAGTGGGAGACTTTAATACTCCACTCACGCATATGGATAGATCAACTAAACAGAAAATTAACAAGGAAACACAAACTTTAAATGATACAATAGACAAATTAGATTTAATTGATATTTACAGGAGTTTCCACCCCAAAACAATCAATTTTACCTTTTTCTCAAGTGCACATGGAACTTTCTCCAGGATAGATCACATCCTGGGCCATAAATCTAGCCTTGGTAAATTCAAAAAAATTGAAATCATCCCAGCCATCTTCTCTGACCACAATGCAGTAAGATTAGACCTCAATTACAGGAAAAAAACTATTAAAAGTTCCAACATATGGAGGCTAAACAACACGCTTCTGAATAACCAACAAATCACAGAAGAAATCAAAAAAGAAATAAAATTATGCATAGAAACGAATGAAAATGAAAACACAACAACCCAAAACCTATGGGACACTGTAAAAGCAATACTAAGGGGAAGGTTCATAGCAATACAGGCGTACCTCAAGAAACAAGAGAAAAATCAAATAAATCAACTAACTCTACACCTAAAGCAACTAGAGAAGGAAGAAATGAAAAACCCCAGGGTCAGTAGAAGGAAAGAAATCTTAAAAATTAGGGCAGAAATAAATGCAAAAGAAACAAAAGAGACCATAGCAAAAATCAACAAAACTAAAAGCTGGTTTTTCGAGAAGATAAACAAAATTGATAAGCCATTAGCCAGACTCATCAAGAAACAAAGGGAGAAGAATCAGATCAACAAAATTAGAAATGAAAATGGAGAGATCACAACAGATTCCACAGAAATACAAAGGATCATAAGAGACTACTACCAACAGCTATATGCCAATAAAATGGACAACTTGGAAGAAATGGACAAATTCTTAGAAAAGTATAACTTTCCAAAACTGAACCAGGAAGAAATAGAAGATCTTAACAGACCCATCACAAGCACGGAAATCGAAAGTGTAATCAGAAATCTTCCAGCAAACAAAAGCCCAGGACCAGACGGCTTCACAGCGGAATTCTACCAAAAATTTAGAGAAGAGCTAACACCTATCCTGCTCAAACTCTTCCAGAAAATTGCAGAAGATGGTAAACTTCCAAACTCATTCTATGAGGCCACCATCACCCTAATTCCAAAACTAGACAAAGATGTCACAAAAAAGGAAAACTACAGGCCAATATCACTGATGAACATAGATGCAAAAATCCTTAATAAAATTCTAGCAAACAGAATCCAACATCATATTAAAAAGATCATACATCATGACCAAGTGGGCTTTATCCCAGGAATGCAAGGTTTTTTTAACATCCGCAAATCAATCAATGTAATACACCACATTAACAAATTGAAAGAAAAAAACCATATGGTTATCTCAATAGATGCAGAAAAAGCCTTTGACAAAATTCAGCATCCATTTATGATTAAAACCCTCCAGAAAGCAGGAATAGAAGGAACATATCTCAACATAATAAAAGCTATATATGACAAACCCACAGCAAACATTATCCTCAATGGTGAAAAATTGAAAGCATTTCCCCTAAAGTCAGGAACAAGGCAAGGATGCCCACTTTCACCACTACTATTCAACATAGTTTTGGAAGTTTTGGCCACAGCAATCAGAGCTGAAAAAGAAATAAAAGGAATACAGATAGGAAAAGAAGAAGTAAAACTCTCACTGTTTGCAGATGACATGATCCTCTACATAGAAAACCCTAAAGACTCTACTAGAAAATTACTAGAGTTGATCAATGAATATAGTAAAGTTGCAGGATATAAAATTAACACACAGAAATCCCTTGCATTCCTATACTCCAATAATGAGAAAACAGAAAGAGAAATTAAGGAAACAATACCATTCACCATTGCATCAAAAAGAATAAAATACTTAGGAATATATCTACCTAAAGAAACAAAAGACTTATATATAGAAAACTATAAAACACTGATGAAAGAAATCAAAGAGGACACAAACAGATGGAGAAATATACCGTGTTCATGGATTGGAAGAATTAATATAGTGAAAATGAGTATTCTACCCAAAGCAATCTACAGATTCAATGCAATCCCTATCAAGCTACCAATGGTATTTTTCACAGAACTAGAACAAATCATCTCACAATTTGTATGGAAATATAAGAAACCTCGAATAGCCAAAGCAATCTTGAGGAAGAATGGAACTGGAGGAATCAACCTGCCTGACTTCAGACTCTACTACAAAGCCACAGTCATCAAGACAGTATGGTACTGGCACAAAGATAGAAATATAGATCAATGGAACAAAATAGAAAGCCCAGAGATAAACCCACGCACATATGGACACCTTATCTTCGACAAAGGAGGCAAGAATATACAATGGAGAAAAGACAATCTCTTTAACAAGTGGTGCTGGGAAAACTGGTCAACCACTTGTAAAAGAATGAAACTAGAACACTTCCTAACACCGTACACAAAAATAAACTCAAAATGGATTAAAGATCTAAACGTAAGACCAGAAACAATAAAACTCCTAGAGGAAAACGTAGGCAAAACACTCTCCGACATAAATCACAGCAGGATCCTCCATGACCCACCTCCCAGAATATTGGAAATAAAAGCAAAAATAAACAAATGGGACCTAATTAAAATTAAAAGCTTTTGCACAACAAAGGAAACTATAAACAAGGTGAAAAGACAGCCTTCAGAATGGGAGAAAATAATAGCAAATGAAGCAACAGACAAACAATTAATCTCAAAAATATACAAGCAACTTCTGCAGCTGAATTCCCGAAAAATAAATGACCCAATCAAAAAATGGGCCAAAGAACTAAACAGACATTTCTCCAAAGAAGACATACAGATGGCTAACAAACACATGAAAAGATGCTCAACATCACTCATTATTAGAGAAATGCAAATCAAAACCACAATGAGGTATCATTTCACACCAGTCAGAATGGCTGCTATCCAAAAGTCTACAAGCAATAAATGCTGGAGAGGGTGTGGAGAAAAGGGAACCCTCTTACAGTGTTGGTGGGAATGCAAACTAGTACAGCCACTATGGAGAACAGTGTGGAGATTCCTTAAAAAACTGGGAATAGAACTGCCATATGACCCAGCAATCCCACTGCTGGGCATATACACCGAGGAAACCAGAATTGAAAGAGACGCGTGTACCCCAATGTTCATCGCAGCACTGTTTACAATAGCCAGGACATGGAAGCAACCTAGATGTCCATCAGCAGATGAATGGATAAGGAAGCTGTGGTACATATACACAATGGAATATTACTCAGCCATTAAAAAAAATACATTTGAACCGGTTCTACTGAGATGGATGAAACTGGAGCCCATTATACAGAGTGAAGTAAGCCAGAAAGAAAAACAACAATACAGTATACTAATGCATATATATGGAATCTGAAAGATGGTAACGATAACCCTATATGCGGGACAGAATGAGAGACACAGATGCATGGAACAATTTTATGGACTCTGAGGGAGAAGGTGAGGGTGGGCCGTTCTGGGAGAATGGCATTGAGACATGTGTATTGTCATATGTGAAACAGAGCACCATTCCATGTTCGATGCATGTGACAAGGGCTCGGGGCCGGGGCAGAGGGATGATCCAGAGGGATGGGAGGGGGAGGGAGGTGGGTGGGGGGTTCGGGAAGGGGAACACATGTAAACCCATGGCTGATTCTTGTCAATGTATGGCAAAAACTATTACAATATTGTAAAGTAATTAGCCCCCAAGTAAAATAAATAAATTTATAAAAATAAATAAAAAAAAAAAAAAAAAAAATATAGATACACAAAACCTGGGATTTGAAGAATGGAAAAAAATATGTGAAAATACATGCAGAAAAACCCCAAACAAATGTAATTTTATCTATATAAGAAAAAGATTCAGTAAGAAATATTATAAGAAATAAAGGACAGTTCATTATGGTGTGAGGTACAATTAATCAGGAAGATATAAAATCACAAATACTTATACACCTAATAATAGAACTTCAAAATTCACCAAAGCAAAAACTGGTAGTTATACTTAAGGATTTTAACATTTTCTCAGTCATTGATAAACTAAGCAGAAAAAGAAGCATAAGGATATAGAAGATCTGAACAGTCAATCAACTTGTATACTTGATGTTTATACAACTTTACATCCAACAAGTTCAAAATACACATTTTTTCTGTACATGTATACTGTCATAATTTTTCATAATTAATTTTAAGAGACTAAAATGCTGTAGAGTCAATTCTCTGACACAGAATTAAACAAGAAATTAATAATAATAAAATATGTAAAAATTCACAAAGTATTTGGACATTAAATAACAGATTTCTAAATCACCCATGAATCAAAAACTACAGGGAAATTAGAAAATATATTACGTGATAATAATATATATCAAAATTGGTGGTTTGCAGTTACTCCAGTGTATACAAAGAAATCTGTAGTTTGTTTTTTTTTTTTATAAATCTGTAGTTTTAATTCTTATATTAGAAAAGGAAAAAAAGTTAAATTGAATGACAATTTTCCACCTTAAAAGCTAGAAAAAGGAGAGCAACTAAAACTAAAGTAAGTAAAAGATTCTTAACATCATTTTTTAAAATATGAGCTGAATGCTATGCAGAGTACATCATGAGAAACGCTGGGCTGGATGAAGCACAAGCTGGAATCAAAATTGCTGGGAGAAATATCAATAACCTCAGATATGCAGATGACACCACCCTATGGCAGAAAGTGAAGAAGAACTAAAGAGCTTCTTGATGAAAGTGAAAGAGGAGAGTGAAAAAGTTGGCTTAAAGCTGAACGTTTAGAAAACTACGATCATGGCATCTGGTCCCATCACTTTCATGGCAAATAGAAACAGTGGAAACAATAACAGACTTTATTTTTGAGGGCTCCAAAATCACAGCAGATGGTGATTGCAGCCATGAAATTAAAAGACACTTACTCCTTGGAAGGAAAGTTATGACCAACCTAGACAGCATATTAAAGAGCAGAGGCATTACTTTGCCAACAAAGGTCCATCTAGTCAAATCTATGGTTTTTCCAGTAGTGATGTATTGATGTGAGAGTTGGACTATAAAGAAAGCTGAGCACTGAAGAATTGATGCTTTTGAACTGTGGTGTTGGAGAAGACTCTTGAGAGCCCCTTGGACTGCAACGAGATCCAACCAGTTCATCCTAAGGGAAATCAGTCCTAAATATTCATTGCAAGGATTGATGCTGAAGCTGAAACTCCAATTCTTTGGCCACCTGCTGCAAAGAACTGACTCATTTGAAAAGACCCTGATGCTGGGAAAGATTGAAGGAGGAAGGAGAAGGGGACGACAGAGGATGAGATGGTTGGATGGCATGACTGACTCAATGGACATGAGTTTGAGTAAACTCCGGGAGTTGGTGATGGACAGGGAGGCCTGGAGTGCTGCAGTCCATGGGGTCACAAAGAGTCGGACACGACTGAGTGACTGAACTGAACTGAATGCTCTCCCAGTGACATCAGGAACAAAACAATAGTGTCTGTTATCAACATTTCTATTCAAAACTATACTGAATGCCCTAGCTAATGCAAAAGTCAAGAAAAAGGAGATGTACCTTTCACATTTGAAAGAAGTAACAGCGTCGCTGAAGATATGGTTGTTCACATAGAAAGCTCTTATGAGTCTCATGGCAATCAAAATTTGTTGTATAGGCACGGAAAAACACTAATCATATAAGTTAAAAAAAATCAGATTTCATCTCATAATTAAACCTTTCTATTCTTCCAAACAGTGTTCAGAACATAAAAAGAAATGCCATAGACAGAAAATATCAATTATACATATATATATATATGTATATATACACTAGGGAAAGGATTTATGTCCAGAGTATATAGTGATACTTTACCTACTAGAAAGGCTAAAATGAGCAAAATGAAACACTGACAATACCAAGTGTTGGCTCAAATTTGTAGTGCTAAGATAGTGTTGGTTGTAACAAAATTAGTACAATAACTTGAGAAACAATTTGGCAGTTGCTTATAAAGTCAAACATACCTTTAATGTATGGCCCAGACTTTAACTCCTAAGTGTTTACCTAAGAGAAAAAGAAAGTGTGTACACAAAGAGTTGTACATTAATATTCATAGAAGCCTTATTCATTTTAGCCAAAAGCCTGGAAGCAACTCAAATTCTCATTAATAGGTGAACTGACAAATGTTAATGTCATCATACGATGAATATTATTCAGAAACAAAAAGGAACAGAACTGTTGGTACATGAAAGAAGCCAAACACAGGAGTACACTCTGTATAATGTAATTGTTTGAAATTCCAAAGACAGCAAAATCAATTTACTGTGATAGAAATCTTAGTGATTATCTGGGTTAGGAAGGTAAGAATGTATTGTATTTAAAGAGAAATGATGGAAATTTGTGGGCATGATGGAAATGCTCTAAATCTTAACTGATGATGCATATGGTAGTATATGTGTTTATGAAAATGTCACTCTGTAAATTTAAAATATGTGTTCTTTATTACATGTAAATTACACTTCAAAATGTTGACAAAAGAAAAATATTATAGGTTGACCAATTAAAATACATCTTTGAATCAAAATTCAACCCCTAGACTAAAAAAATAATAATCCTTGCACGTGTGTGTGTGTGCAAAGTTGCTTCTATTGTGCCCAACTCTTGCGACCTTATGTACCATAGCCTGTCAGTCTCCTCTGTCCACAGGATTCGCCAAGCCTAAGTACCGGAGTGGATTGCCTGCCCTCCTCCAGGGGGTCTTCCCAACCCAGGAATTGAATCAGAGTGTCGTGAGTCTGCTGCATTGGCAGATGGATTTTTTACTACTAGTGGCACTTGGAAAGCCCAATAATCTCTGCTTTATACTATAAATATGTTCCTCAAAATTCTTGAGTAAGTATTGAAGAAAAAAACCTATTCATCACTGTTAATAAATTTAGAGGACTATCATTCCTAATAACAAATGTAACGATGAATTCTAATCTGTAATAATATAATAACCCACAGATATAAATTAGTAGAATATAATTTAGGTTTTCAAAGAAGATAATTTAAATGATTATTCTTAGGAAAGGAAAACATAGGGAAATGACTCTATAAGCTAAGACTGAGGAAATGAAAATATATTTTAAATGGAAATATTATATCATTCCTGAAAGTCATAAATGAAAACTTGTATAAAGCAAGGACTTGTGTGACCTAGTTGAGACAATATCTTCCAGTGCCTGGCAGTGTGGACTCCAGAGTCGTCTTTCTTAGGGTTGAATCCTACTTATGCCACTTACTAGCCACGTGGCCTTGGGCAAGTTAGAAAACCTCTCTGTGCTAGGAAGACATAAGCCCTCAGTTCTTGAATGTTCTCAGTTGTAAAATGAGGTTATTACATGATAAGTGCTTAGAATAATATTTGGAACAGAATAAGTGTTCAATAATATTAGCTACATATATTTCAGTTTCTTAAACTCTAAGTCTAATTAATGTAAGATCTATCTTGGAGGGTGGTTGAGGAACTTTATTTTAAAAATGTTGTTTTAAAAGCAGTAAGAAGGGATTTCTGGTGTATTTCTTTTAATGTTGTATAGAATTTTTTCAGGAGGAAAAAAATGAAAAAAAAAGGAAATTGATAAACACTTTTGTGAAATTAAAACCTTCTACTTTGAATGAACCAGGTACTTTATTTAATCAGCTACTTTAATTTTTATATTTCTCTGTTAAAAAAATGTTCAGCTGGTTTAAAAGTGAAAACATATTAAAAAGAATAAGAAAAGTACAAAAGGAAAATAGATACAGAAAGAGATAGCTATCAGCTTGTTCCAGGTAGGAAACAAATGTGGCTCTGATCTTGCTAGGAGTTGATCTGAATAGGCAAATAGGCTTTTGTATAAGATTCTTAGTGTTCCTAAACTAAAAATAAAGTATTGGCTTAGGAATTGCACAATTAATTTTATTACTAAGCTCAAGGAGAAATTTCTCTCCTTTGTCCTCATAAAGACACAGTATAAAATAAAAAACAATAATACTTTACAGTAAATATGATGACATGCTTTCTATGAAGCTATTTCTTATTGTCTCCATCAAAGAAGCAAATGACAAGCTTAAATAAAATTTCATAAAAGCAATCTCAAGAGAACAATTATAATGGGGTACAGATGCATGGCCCTTTGATCACATGCCATAGTTTAGGACAACTCATTTGAGAAGCTAAAGGAACAGATGTAATAAGTATTGTGTCAGTTGGAGTCTGATTAAGGAGGTAGAATTGCTATGAGTAATGTAAACTGAGGCATTTTCAATGGAGACCTGATGTGCTATCTATGAAAGCTGTTGATCCTACAACTAGCATTAATCCTAAAGTCAGTCTATGAAGGTTGGTGCTTTTTAAGCCTGAAATCAGTGTAAACCAGCTGACAGGCAGTCAGGAAGCAAAGCATTTGAGAACAAGGACAAACTGCAGCCTGCACAGGTAGACTGTCCTCTGTGTCTGTCCCTCATGATCTCCAATCTCAGTATTGCAGTTCACCTGTAGGGAAAACTGGTGATCTTTGCTGTGGAGCTGTATGCAGTCTCGGCTCAGAACTTGGAGTAGTTTAAAGAGATCTGGCAGGAGCTATCGGAACCAGGTGCTGCCGCATACCATCAGGTGACAGCAGAGTAGTGTGAGAGCTGCTTCCAAGCTTGGCCTCGTTCAACCACCTCCAGAACAAGGACTGGAGTCTGGATCTTGGTACTCTTGCCATGACTGTCTTCTACTGCTCCCTCATGGAGCAAAATAAAAGCTCTACTGGGTGACTTCATGACAAAACCCTAATGGCAAAAAAGTTTCAGAGTCTGCCACCAGCTTTCATGAGACATACCATTCACTAAAATAAAATTCCCATGATATAGTTTGAAAAGTGAAAGGTGTTTGGTCATGTCCAACTCTTTGTGACCCCATGGATTGTAACCTGCCAGACTCCCCTGTCCATAGAATTCTCCAGGCAAGAATACTGGAGTGGGTAGCCATCCCCTTGTCCAAGGGATCTTCTCAACCCAGGGATGGAACCTTGGTCTCCTGCATTGCAGGCAGATGCTTTACTGTCTGAGCCACCAGGGAAGACACTATTTTATAGATTTTAATTAAAAAAATGGTTTTTACTAATAATTCCATTGGGTCTGAGAATCTCAGATTAATTTAATTTCTTTATCTACAATTATTTTCATTGGAAGGACTGATGTTGAAGCTGAAACTCCAATACTTTGGCCACCTCATGCGAAGAGTTGACTCATTGGAAAAGACCCTAATGCTGGGTAGGATTGGAGGTAGGAGGAGAAGGGGACGACAGAGGATGAGATGGTTAGATGGCATCACCAACTCGATGGACATGGGTTTGGGTAGACTCCGGGAGTTGGTGATGGACAGAGAGGACTGGCGTGCTGCAATTAATGGGGTCGCAAAGAGTCGGACACGACTGAGCGACTGAACTGAACTGATTGCTATTGTATAATCTTCTAAGCATGATAGCTAGTGATAACAACTCTTTTGCCTTTTGAGTAATTCTGAAAGGTGAAAGTGAAAGTCCCTCAGTCGTGTCTGACTCTTTGTGAACCGATGGACTATACAGTCCATGAAATTGTCTAGGTCAGAATACTGCAGTGAGTAGCCTTTCCCTTCTCCAGGGGACCTTCCCAACCCACAGATCGAACCCAGGTCTCCCATATTGTAGGCAGATTCTTTACCAGCTGAGTCACAAGGGAAGCCCAAGAATACTGGAGTGGGTAGCCTATCCCTTCTCCAGTGGATCTTCCCAACCCAGGAATCGAACTGGGATGTCAAGCATTGCAGGAAGATTCTTTTCCAACTAAGCTATAACAAAAGCCCTTGAGCAATTCTACTTACTAGCAAAAGTTAATCCCAGTAACTTTTAGAGTTTCTCTTCTTCTATATCATAAGCAAGTTGTTTCTACTTCCCGTTTCTCTCCTTGAGCTTCAGACCTAGACTGAATAGCCTAGACTGTGAGTCAAACCTAAAGTATGAATCCTATTTTTACAACCTGAGTAATTATTTAACTCTTATAAATCTTAATGCTTCATTTATAAAATGAATATCCTGATTGTACCTGGTTGTAATAGTGATTGAAAAGACATCAAACCACTCAGAACAGTGTCAGATGCAAAATAAATAGCTCAAAAAATGTTTATGATTAACATTTTAAGCAGAATTATTAAGAGGAATGGATTGGACTTAAAGTACGTTTTAAGACTTTGGTTCTCTACTCAATTAGAGGAATGCCTAAAATAGAAGTAACTAGTAATATTGGCTTTTTTCTAAATCTTGAAATGTCCAAAATTTGCAAGGTATGATGCAAACATTGGGCTTCCCTGGTGTCTCATACTGTAAAAAATCTGCCTGCATGCTGGAGACCCAGGTTTTATCCCTGGGTTAGGAAGATTCCCTAGAGAAGGAAATGGCCGCTCCTCCAGTATTCTTGCCTGGATAGCCCCATGGACAGAGGAGCCTGGCAGGCTACAGTCCATAGAGTTGCAAAGAGTCAAACACAGCTGAATTAGAATGGTCACGGTCCAAAAATTTAATATACATAAACAAAAATCCATAACACATTATTTCTGGGGTTTAACATATTTGGGATTTGGATAAGCCTGTGAGATTTTCATTATCTGCTTGTTTAGTCAGATTATTTTAAATAGCAAAAATGTAGGAAACCGAGTTTGGGCTTTCATTGTCATATTCAATAAGGAAAAATATTAATCCTTATATAAAGAATAATTTCCTAGAATCATAGAAAAACATATCAGTGTAGCTGAAGCTGCTCTCAGTTTCCTTGCATGTACATAGCTCTAAGTAGCAGCTTTTAAAGCGAGTGTTTTAATAGAACACATAAAACTGTTGTAAAGTCAAGTGGCACAGGTGTTCATTACAAGCAGTGTTTCTTTAGAAACAGTCAACCTAAGAGGTATTTTTTGACTGAGTTCATTCTCGTTTCATTCTGCAGTCACTTGAAAACCATTGCCCTACTTTCTGGCAAGGATTGAAATATGTGGAGGGCCCTTGAGTCTCATGAATTAGCATGGTGAATCAACAGAACACTCTCTTTTTTAGCCCAGGTGTTGCTATAATTGTGAACCATGGGGGACATAACTATTGTGTTCAATTGCCTTCTCAGTCTCTTTCTACTGAAGTAGAGCCAAGGTTGTATAAGGAGATGTCAATAACAGTTAAAAATTACCTAATAGTGACTTGGATTTTATTTATAGGACATAAAGGTAAATCTTGAGTTCATACTTCATAGCTATCTCACTGAGGATAACACTTCTGATGTTCACATTCCCGAATAATTTGCAAAACAGATACTTTTGCTATAAAGTTATCCATATACTATGAAGAACATAAAAGTACAAAGAGCTGAATGCTTTTCAAATTGTTTTCACAAATCTCACGTAAAACTCACAATGGTGCTGAGGATTAGGCCAGTATCCTAATTTATAGAAGAAGAAATCCATTCAGAAAAGTAAAATGACTTCCTTAAGATCATTCAACAAGTATCAAAACAGAGACTCAAACCTGAATTTCTCAATTTCAAAGCCACTCTTTTTTCTACTACCATATAAATCCTGGACACATATTGTTGGGGGATATTTTTAGTTTTTATTGATACATCAGCATTCTGGCTTTGCAGGTTACTCTGCAGGCATTGGTGTTCATCGTGAAAATGATGTAGAATGCCAAATACAGTGAAATGAGATAAAAACCAATGAGAAGGACATTTTTACAACTGAAAGACATATTTTACCTTAGAATTGTAGTGTTCTGGAGCTGCAAATAAATTACTTTTTGTATATCGAATTCTGCCTTGAAATCTTCTACAGGTCATAAAACTATTTCAAGGAAACTTTTCTTAGAAAGGTTTTGTAAAGCAAATATTCTTTCTCCACATTTTAAATTAAAGACTAAAAGTATATCTTTTAAAGTAGTTTGTCAAGTGTGATAATCTAGAAATCAGCTTTTTGAGGGTGTGTGTGTATGTGTGTGTGTGTGTGTGTGTACTTAGTCATGTTCGACTCTCTGTAACTCCACAGACTGTAGCCCACCAGGCTCCTCTGTCCATGGGATTTCCCAGGCAAGAATACTGGAGTGGGTTGCCATTTCCTTCTCCAGGGGATCTTCCTGACTCAGAGATTGAACCCGCGTCTATTGGGTCTCCCACACTGGCAGATTCTTCACCACTCTGCCACCTGGGAAGCCCTTTGTTTGGGGTATATCCTCCAATGAATCTAATAACTACAATTGGCATTCTGAATCTTAATCTGTGGATCAACATTTCCTACAAGAGTTCTGACAAAAGTTCAAATTGAAATTTGTTTGTTTTTTCCCCTGATGATTTTAGAGAAACCACAGCATAGAAGGGTTTATATAATTTTGGGCACTTTTCCAGGATACTTAGAAAATCTAAGGTTCTTCTGTTACATTCTTTTGAAGTGTTTTCTCCTTTGTTCCCTGGTTACACTTACTATAAATGGAGCAAGGAACTGTTCATGTGATTTTATTTTTTACTGTTAACTTTTACTGAAAAGCTGCATACTGCAGTCTCTGTTAGCTCCACCATGCCGCTGTATTCTTAGTGCATACCATAATGCCTGAAATAGATTAGGAGGAAAATCAATATTTGTTCAATAAACCATAAAGGCTTAAAAATGTATAGATTATTATATTTCTAAACCAAATTGGTCAATAATTAATCCATATCTTTGCAAAAATATGTGCCAGTCTTGTTAGAGGCTATCTCTGGGTTTTGTTCTTTGTTCCTAATGGCATTTGCCAATATTTTTATGATTGATGTATATGGCACTTTTATGAAGACCAAAAGTTATAAAAATAAATTTCTGCATTATGAAATTAGTATCACCATAAAAAAGGGTAGATCAAGAGGCATTCAGTCACTAATGAGAGGAACAATTTGCTGGCTAAAGGGAAAATTTGTTAGATCTTCATATCAAATAATACAAAGAATAAATTACCTTATTAAAATAATTATATTTTAAATGTAACAGTGAGTTGAAGGTGCAATTGAAATATTTCTGGATGTATGGGGGCATTAAAGTCATAAATCAGTGATAAAATGTCCCAAGGATATTTGATAGATTGAATGAAATATCCATATCATAAGAGATAGAATAAAATTAACTGAAAGCAAACTCCAGAAAATGTTTTAAATTTAAAGAATTATTATAAAAGAATAAAGAAAACATAAGACTCAGCATAGATAAATAAGCAAAGAGGTTCTATTTGCCTATAGGAACTCTGAAAAAGAGAAAACTCAAATGGCTAATTGTTGTTCAGTCACTCATTTGTAATGCCTATGGTACGATGCTGGATAGGAAATAGCTACCTGCTCAAGTATTCTTGCCTGGAGAATTCTATAGACAGAAGAACCTGGAGGACTACCTCCCTGGGTCACAAAAGTCTTGACTCAGTGACCAAACAAAAACAACGTTGATACTCACTAGGAATCAAATTCAAAGTAAAACATCAATGAGATATCATTTTTTATATCATTAAGCTGGTAAAGATGTTGTAAATACACTTAATGTTGGCAAGGTTGCAGTGAAACAGGAACTGCTGTTTGTATTATAAGTTAGATCAACTTTTCTGGAAAGCAACAAGTATGTATAAGAAAACTGAACTCAATAATTCCTTTAGCAATTTATCTAAAGGGGAATAATATAAGATATATATCAGGGATATGTATGCATGGAGTATCACTGAAGATTTATTCATAATAGTGAACAACTGGACAACTTAAATGTTCATCAACAAGTAACACTTAGGCAATTTATTGGGTATTTGATCATCACCATTAGACAGATATAAAAATGATTTTAACAAAATAATGATATAAAAGGATCATATTATAAAGAAACAATAGGAAATTTAAAAATTAGTCATACAGAATAACCTACATTGTGTTAAAACAGATGAAATATGATGAAAATATAACTGAAAACAATTTATTAAAAGTAACACTTTAAAAAAAATAAATACATAAAAGTAATGCTTTATTGCTCTTGGTTGATGTCACATCTGATGGTGCTGAGACAAGGATAACCACTAACACATACTGAACTCTTAACAGACACACCCTGTCCTAAGCACATAGCATGTACCATCTCCTCTAATTCTCTTAACAGTCGTGTTAATCCAGTACTACTATTTTCTCCATTCATACATGAGACTTAAAGAATTTAAGTGACACACCCAAGCTTTCATGGCTAGGAAAGAGTAAAATAGAACATCAAAGCAGACACAGCTCTTCTGCACAGTTACTAAACTTGCATTCACTATGTCAGTTTCTTTTCAAGAAACATTTAAAACAAATATATAGTAACTCATGTAAGGAGAATATGGTTATCATTATGAAAAATTATATATGATTAAAGTCTGATATTATGCTTCTCAATATGTTCTAAGTATGCTATAAACATTTTAGAAAGCAATAAGAAAAATAATAGAACTAAATCTCTATCTTGCACAACACACAGAAGTCAACTTAAAATAGAGCAAAGACTTGGATGTAAAAATGGAAACCATGAAAGTCCTACAGGAAAACATAGAGGCTAAGATTCTTGACATTTTTATTGGCAAAGATTTTTTTGGATTTGACACCATAAGACAAAGGAAACTAAGCGAAAATAAGTAAGTGGGACTACATCAAACTAAAGTGCTTCTGCAACAGCAAAAGGACCATCAACAAAATTCAGAGATAAGCTACAGAATGGGAGAAAAGTTTAGCAAATGATCTATGTGATAACAGGTTAACATCCAAAGTTTGTAGAGAATTCATGCAACTCATAGCAAAACAAACAAAAACTCAAAGTACCTTGATCAAAAATGGGCAGGAAAATAGAGCAGATAATTTTCCAATGAGGATATATGAGTGGCCAATGAATACATGAAAATGTGCTCAACATTATTAATCATCAGAGAAATGCAAATCAAAACTACAATAAAATACCACAACATATCTAGTAGAATGGCTGCCATCAAGAAAACAAGAAAAAGCAAGTGTTATCTCCTGATATCAAGTGATGCAATGCAATTTTATTCAGCCATGAGAAAGAAGAAAATCCCTACATTTGCAACTTGGATGGACTTGGAGGCACTGTGCTAAATGAAATAAGACAGGCAGACAAATACTGCATGGTGTTACATACATGTGGAAATGGAAAAAAGAAACACAAACATAGAACTAGTGAGTAGAAAAGTGGTTGCCAGAAACTCGGATGTGGGAGAAATAGAGATTGGTGTGTGTGTGCTCAATCATGTCCAGCTCTTTGCAATTCCATGGACTGTAGCTCACCAGGCTCCTCTGTCCATGGGATTTCCCAGGCAAGAATGCTGGAGTGGGTTGCCATTTCTTTCTCCAGGGGACTGAATCCATGTCTCTTGCATCTCCTACATTGGCAAGCAGATTTTAACTACTGAGCCATCAGGGAAACATGCATAAACCTTCAGCTATATGATGAGTGAGGTCTGAGAATATAATGTAAAGCATGACAATAGAGTTAATAACATTGTATTGTATCTAAATTTGCTAAGAGAGTAGAATTTAAATGTTTTAAAACAAATAAAAAGACAAATATGTGAGGTGATGAATGTTTTAGTTCAGTATATGGGAGGATCTTTTCAAACTGTATATGTATATCAAATCATCATGTTGTACAATTTAAATATCTTACAATTTTATTTATAAATTTTACCTCAATATAGCTGAAATTTTTAAAAAGCAATTAATAATGAAATAGAATTTTATACATATCCCAATTGCACTAAGAATTGCATTTTATGTTATAAGACTGAAGAAGAAATAGTCATTGACCATTCACATAATAAAACATATTTATCTCTGGTTATGACCAACCTAGATAGCATATTAAAAAGCAGAGACATTACTTTGCCAACAAAGGTCCGTCTAGTCAAGGCTATGGTTTTTCCAGTAGTCATGTATGGATGTGAGAGTTGGACGGTGAAGAAAGCTGAGCACCGAAAAACTGATGCTTTTGAACTGTGGTGTTGGAGAAGACTCTTGAGAGTCCCTTGGACTGCAAGGAGATCCAACCAGTCCATCCTAAAGGAAATCAGTCCTGGGTGTTCATTGGAAGGACTGATGTTGAAGCTGAAACTCCAATACTTCGGCCACCTCCTGCGAAGAGTTGACTCGTTGGAAAAGACCTTGATGGTAGGAAAGATTGAGGACAGGAGGAGAAGGGGACGACAGAGGATGAGATGGCTGGGTGGCATCACTGACTCGATGGACATGGGTTTGGGTGGACTCTGAGAGTTGGTGATGGACAGGGAGGCCTGGCGTGCTGCAATTCATGGGTTCTCAAAGAGTCAGACATTACTGAGTGACTGAACTGAATGGAACTGATGTGTAGAAGTAGAATAAACATGATGAGAAAAAAAGATAATGGGCCACATACACTCTTCTCAGAAATATAATAAGCATATATCTAATCTCTAAAATACGTGAGGATTATTTTTGGATCTAAAGTGCAAAACACCATCCTGCTGGATAAATGGTTAAAGAGTTAGGCATTCATTTATTTGTCATTCAGCAAACACGTACCACCTTCTATGTGCCATGTACTGTGAATATACAAAGAGTTATAATGGACAGGGAGGCCTGGCGTGCTGCGGTTCATGGGGTCGCAAAGAGTCAGACACGACTGAGCGACTGAACTGAACTGAACTGATGAACATTAAACAAGTACCTTTTACATGTCCAGATAACTAATAAATTAGTAAAATGCTAAAAGAAACCACGGGAAATACTATATCATTCTAGTATATAAGAAAACTCTTTTTAATTGACATGAATTTAACATCTCCAGGCTGAGTGGAAGCAAGTAAATTTCTACATAACTGCTGATACCAGAAATTCGTACAATGTGAGTAAGTTGACAACTCATGACACAAGTAATAAAAATCTTGATTTTTTTTTTAACCTAGTAATACCATGTTTTAGAACCTATCCCATGGGAATAATGTAAGAAGTGAGAAAAGCCTCTATGTTAAAAAATGTTTACAGCCACATTATATAACATACCTGAAAAAATTAAAAATAAAGCCCAAATGACCAATTGTGAAAGAAATGCTAAGCAGATAGGATAGTGCTATGTTAAATTAAAGAAATATCATCTTGCCATCAGAATTACAAACGTAAGATCTATGCGCAAACTGAGAATGAATAATACAATTGAAAAAAGGTAGAACTTGAAAGGCAGTATACGTAATGATTACAACTATAAGAATCAGTCTACACAAGCATACACTAATATACACTATGATGTTTGCATATAGAGATAGAAATGTGGGCTTTTCATAGTTTTTTTTTAATATATATATATATGATTAATCTAGAGACAGTATAATGCAGTAGAAAAGGATATACTTAATTAGTAAAAATCCACATATAGAGTCAAATAGACTTTTTGTTTAAATGTAAACTGCGACTACATTGGATATGTTTATAGAAAGACTCATCACCTTCTTATTAACATTAAGAAGCTGTTGGGCACTTTCTTCATTGTAATGAGGATGAATAGCAGGTTCACCAGTGGAAGGAAATGAAACAATTATTTTAAAATTTAAATCAAAATCTTTTTGATGGCTTAGGTAGCAATGTTATTTAAGCACATGGTCCAGTTTTATTCTATAAAATGATAAAAAGACCATAATGAATTCAATGAAATGAATTATGGTAGTAGGATTAATCATGAGTGAAAATGAGTATATCAAGAATAAGAGAGAAAGGGGAAAGGAAAAGTAAATTATGTCTCCCTCTGTTCAGCTTTTGGAATTAAAGTCATTTCCACTCTCAGCCCTCTAAATGAACAGACCTCCCTGGAGAATATTCTGGATAATCAAACAGTCAAAACTCTTTAAATATATTGTTCAATTTCTGTATAGTTCTTGCAGAAATTTTTCTCTCATTCTCTCAAGGTTTAACTTCATTTTGTTCTTCTCATACCCATTTCCACAAGGCAACACTCAAAAAGTAGATGAAGTGAAGCACTATTGATTTTAATACGTACTCTTATGGTTTTATGTTAGCTTGTTTGTTTCTTTATAAGATAATTAACTCTACGAGTCCAGGAGGATACTTGCTGACCTTAATCTAACACAGTGGCTCACATAGAATACACTCGATAAAGCTTTACTGAGCCACTTGAGAATTCTGAAATTCACATAGAAATTTAGTTGGTTCTCATTATCCAAGAAAAGCATATTCCTGTTCCTCAGAAAACACAGAGTATATCAAGAATAAGAGTGAAAGGGGAAGGGAAAAGTACATTGTATCTCCCTCTGTCAGCTTTTGGAATTAAGTTATTTACTTGCCTAGCATGAATGTAGACTCTTCAAGGCCATTTCACCAGGCTATAATTAGAGAGATATGCATCTTTCAGATGACAACAGACTTAAATATCCAGAAAGGGCTGCCCCCGAAAATTAAGTAGAAAAGTTTTAATTAAAGAAATGATACAGTACCTACTATGAACATTGCCTAGTGCTAGACCTGGCTAGTTTATTTGGGTGGGCAGAGATCTGTCCATTTCCTTATCCCACAATTCTATGTATTCTCCTCAAATAAATTCAAAGACCAGTATCTGAAAGAATGAAACACCTTCTATGTAATTCATCATATTGAAAATACCAGAGTAAAATAGAAAATTCTTGTAATAATATACATATATCAAAATTAAACTGAATTTTCCCTTGTTGGTGTCATCATTTCTAGTCATGTTCTTAGTCAATTACAGTTAGTTCAACAATTAACTTCAGTCTCTATTATACAGAGCCTGATTTTTAATTTTTTCCCTGTTGTATACACCAAACATACTCACTAAACATCTTAGGAAATTTGCATTTATTACTTTTGGATTCTTTCAGCTAACTTTGACATTTACTTCAATAAACAGTAAAAATAATGAAAAACCAAAATATTTCCAGGAGAAATCTCCTGATACTCAAGGATGGAAAGATCTCTTATGGAGACAGATATAGTGATATTAAAATTACTTTATGTGTCTTTAAGTATAATATCTCATGTCATAAAACTTGTTATATTTCACAAACTAAATGCTATGAACTTCTTTTTTTAGAAGACTGTCCCTTTTAGAATACAAGAGATTTTCTTCCTGGTTACTATAGTTCCAGCAGATTGAACTTATATAATGATATTACATATTATTTTCCTGTATTTTGCTTCTGAGATGGACAGATCACTTCTGCCTATGAAGAGCCATTTATCATTTAAATGATACAGATTTTTCTTGAGTCATTAAAAGGTAAATGAAACGGGCTTTAAATATTATCAGCAAAAGATTTGCATTACTTCTGGTTAAAAAAAAAATGAGAGTTTGAGGGAGAATGGATACGTGTGTATGTATGGCTAAGTCCCTTGATTGTTATCTTGAAATTATCACAAGGTTGTTAATCATCTATACCCCAATACAGAATAAAAATGTATTTTAAAAAAGTTTCCCTAAAAGTCTTTAGGGAGTTTCGACCTTTTAGCACCAGTTGCCCTGGCCTCCTTGCCTCCAACTTTGATACACAGAGCCCTCAGTCTGTCTAAATATAAATGTTCCAAACATAGTTTGCCTAGTAGGACAAGAAATTTTGACCTCTGAGGAAATGGCTAAGCTCCGGTTCTGTATTCTCACTTTAAGACTTTTGAGAGCCAATAAACTATTCTAAGCATCATTTCTTTTTCATGCATTAAATAAGAATAGTGAGGTGACATTACCAATTTTCAGGATTGTTGAGAGTATTAAATATGGTGCTTAATAAAAGAGAAGGTAATATCATCATGATTAATAATGACAATAATAATATTCTTTGAATTTATGTTCATTAATAGTATTTATTATGAATTTAAGTGTCATTTAAAATAAATTTCTATGGCAAGGTTTAATAACAGCACTGATATTTTAATGAACAGTTTGTTTTGTTTGGCTGCATCTAAATTAGTTATATTCAGGTATTATCCCTAGCTCCTTACTCATTAATAATAGGAGAATGATTTACATGTTTCATTTACACATCTTGTAAATTAACTGACCTATAAGTCTGCAGCAACTTGAATTCTGAGGATACAAACTCAAGATCAGAGAGTTTTGTGTGTGCTCAGTCGCTCAGTCATGTCTGACTTTGGCGACCCCACGAGCTGTAGCCCTCCAGACTCCTCTGTGCATGGGATTATCCAAGCAAGAATACTAGAGTGGGTTGCCATTTCCTATTCCAGGGGATCTTCCTGGCTCAGGAATCAAACCAGAGTCTCTTGTGTCTCCTGTATTGGTAGGTGGATTCTTTACCACTGAGCCACCTGGGAAGCCCAAAAGTAAAGGTGAAAGTGTCAGTCATGTGCTGCTCTTTGCGACCCCATGAACTGTAGCCTGCCAGGCTCCTCTAGCCATAGGGTTCTCCAGGCAAGAATACTGGAGTGAATTGCCATTTCTTTCTCCAGGGGATCTTCCCAACCCAGAAATTGAACCCATATCTCCTGCATTAGCAGGTAGATTCTTTACTGCTGAGACCATTAGACCAGGAAAAATCATCATCTTTAAAGAAAATTAGTCTAAGTATATACAGATTGTGAGGATAATCAGATATAATTTCAAAAAAAATTGCAATCTAGTTAGAAAAGCCAAGTGATATATCAACAGATATGTGTATCTGTACCTCTACTGCTTTGTCTTTATGTACATCTATATGTTTAATTCTGTATCTACCACCCTCTGTCTGGGGTAATAATGCTAAGTATCAAGCAAACTGCATGGCTTCATTCTAAGTTCTGTATTACTTTAAGTTCTTCAGGGATTCAATGAAGGGAATGATCATTGTAGATAGATGTTTCTTGAGAGATAAGAACAAAGATGAAGCTGACTGAGTTGAGCTCAATTTGAACATCAGAGAAGACAGACAGCACTTTAGGTATAATACCTTCAAAAAAATACAAAAATGGGGATGTATGGGAAAACCAGTATCTACTACTGTGGGCAAGAATCCCTTAGAAAAAATGGAGTAACCATCAAAGTCAACAAAAGTGTCCGAAATGCAGTACTTGGATACAATCTCAAAAATTACAGAATGATGTCTATTCATTTCCAAGGCACTCATTCAATATCACAGTAATCCAAGTCTATGCCCTGACCAGTAATGCCAAAGAAGCTGAAGCTGAACAGTTCTTTGACGACCTATGAGACCTTCTAGAACTAACACCAAAAAAAGATGCCCTTTTCATTATAAGGGACTGGAATGCAAAAGTAGGAAGTCAAGAAATACCTGGAGCAACAGGCAAATTTGACCTTAGAGTACAGAATGAAGCAAGGCAAAGGCTAATAAATACAGTTATGCCAAGAGAACACACTGGTCATAGTAAACACCTTCTTACAACAACACAAGAGAAGACTCTACACATGGATGTCACCAGATGGCCAACACTGAAACAAGATTCATTATATTATTTGCAGCCAAAGATGGAGAAGCTCTATACAGCCAGCAAAAACAAGTCTGGGAGCTAAGTGTGGCTCAGATCATTAACTCCTTATTGCCAAATTCAGACTTAAATTGAAGAAAGTAGGGGAAACCACTAGACCATTCAGGTATGACCTAAATCAAATCCCTTACGATTACACAGTGGAAGTGAAAAATAGATTCTGATACTGAGTATGTGACAGGTGATACTGAGAAGTGATGAATAGATTCTGAGTATCAAATAGATCTGATACTCATAGTGCCTGAAGAACTATGGATGGAGGTTCATGACATTGTATAGGAGGCAGTGATCAAGACCATCCCCAAGATAAGGAAATGCAAAAAGGCAAAATGGTTGTCTGAGGAAGGCTTACAAATAGCTGTGAAAAGAAGAGATGCAAAAGGCAAAGGAAAAAAGGAAAGATGTACCCACTTGAATGCAGAGTTCCAAAGAATAGCAAGGAAAGATAAGAAAGCCTTCCTCAGTGACCAGTGCAAAGAAATAGAGGAAAACAATAGAATGGGAAAGACTAGAGATCTCTTCAGGAAAATTAGAGATACCAAGGGAACATTTCATGAAAAGATGGGCACTATAAAGGACAGAAATGGTATGGACCTAACACAAGCAGAAGATATTAAGAAGAGGTGACAAGAATATATGGAAGAACTATACAAAAAAAGATCTTCATGACCCAGATAACCATGATGGTGTGATCATTCACCTAGAGATGACATCCTGGGATGCAAAGTCAAATGGGCCTCAGGAAGCATCACTAAAAACAAAGCTAGTGGAGCTGATGGAATTCCAGTTGAACTATTTCAAATCCTAAAAGATGATGCTGTGAAAGTGTTGCACTCAGTATACCAGCAAATTTGGAAAACTCAGCAATGGCCATAGGATTGGAAAAGGTCAGTTTTCATTCCAATCCCAAAGAAAGGCAATGCCAAAGAATGCTCAAACTACCGCACAATTTCACTCATCTCACACGCTAGTAAAGTAATGCTCAAAATTTTCCAAGCCAGGCTTCAACAATAGGTGAACTGTGAACTTCCCAATGTTGAAGCTGGATTTTGAAAAGGCAGAGGAACCAGAGATCAAATTGCTAACATTCGTTGGAGCATAGAAAAAGCAAGAGAGTTCCTGAAAAACATCTACTTCTGCTTTATTAGGACTTCTTTTGTGGCTCAGATGGTAAAGCGTCTGCCAATGTGGGAGACCTGGGTTCAATCCCTGGGTCGGGAAGATCCCCTGGAGAAGGAAATGACAACCCACTCGAGTACTCTTACTTGGAAAATCCCATGGATGGAGGAGCCTGGTAGGCTACAGTCCACAAGGTCGCAAAGAGTCAGACATGACTGAGCGACTTCACTTTCACTTTCACTTTTCTGCTTTATTGACTATGCCAAAGCCTTTGACTGTGTGGATCACAACAAAGTATGGAAAATTCTTCAAGAGACAGGAATACCAGACCACCTTACCTGCCTCCTGAGAAATCTGTATTGCAGATTAAGAAGCAACAGTTAGAACTGGACATGGAATAACGGACGGGTTCCAAATCAGGAAAGGGGTATGTCAAGGCTTTATATTGTCACCCTGCTTATTTAACTTATATGCAGAGTGCATCATGAGAAACACTGGACTGGATGAAGCACAAGCTGGAATCAAGGTTGCCGGGAGAAATATCAATAACCTCACATATTCAGATGACCCCACACTTATGGCAGAAAGCAAAGAAGAACTAAAGAGTCTCTTGATTAAAGTGAAAGAGGAATGTGAAAAAGTTGGCTTAAAACTCAACATTCAGAAAACTAAGATCATGGCATCTGGTCCCATCAGTTCATGGTAAATTGCTGGGGAAACAATGGAAACAGTGAGAGATTTTATTTTGGGGATTCCAAAATCACTGCTGATGGTGACTCCAGCCATGAAATTAAAAGACGCTTGCTCCTTGGAAGAAAAGTTATAACCAACCTTGACAGCAAATTAAAAAGAAGTGACATTACTTTGCCAACAAAGGTGCATCTAGTCAAAGCTGTGGCTTTTCCAGTAGTCATGTATGGATGTGAGAGTTGGACCATAAAGAAAGCTCAGTGCTGAAGAATTGATCCTTTGAACTGTGGTGTCGGAGAAGACTCTTGAGAATCCGTTGGTGTGCAAGGAGATCCAACCAGTCCTTCCTAAAGGAAATCAGTCCTGAATGTTAATTGGAAGGACTAATGGTGATGCTGAAACTGCAATACTTTGTCCACCTGATGTGAAGGGCTGACTCATTGGAAAGATCCTGATGCTGGGAAAGACTGAAGGCAGGAGGAGAAGGGGACAACAGAAGATGAGATTGTTGGATGGCATCACCTACTCAATGAGCATAAGTTTGTGTGGGCTCCGGGAGCTGGTGATGGACAGGGAAGCCTGACGTGTTGCAGTCCACAGGGTCGCAAAGAGTCAGACATGACTGAACGAGTGAACTGAACTGAACTGAGAAGAAGCAGATTGGTTCTACAGAAATGCAATTGTTTAAGAATGTATCAAGAGGTAATGTTGTAGAGTTGATTCCAACTGGATTTTGAGCAAAAATCATAGACCATAGTGTATATCAATAATATAATCTGATAGACCAATGCTACACAAATGTGAACACGTGACTCATTTGTCAAAAGTGCTCAAAGACGTGTATCATACATTTCTAAGCTTAAACAGATAGACAAAAGATACATCAAGGAAGCAAACATGTACAGACCCAACCACAAAATGGATGTTTATGCCTTTTGTGTTAATATGAAGATGGTTCCCTCTACCTTAAACATGAAATATCATTTTCCTGTCCTTTCCTTGTTGACTGTAATTGATTCTTGATATCTCACTCTAGATGTTAGCCTCATTTAGTTTACTGTTAACAAATGCTACTCTGGTAGCATTCCCCGCTCATTTATTGTAGAAGATATTTTTCTGTATTATGATTACTTAATTATAGTACAGTTTAATCAATTTATTCTTCAGTTCAGTTCAGTCACTCAGTCCTGTCCAACTCTTTGCAACCTCATGAGCCGCAGCATGCCAGGCTTCTGTGTCCATCACCAGCTCCCGTAGTTTACCCAAACTCATGTTCATTGAGTTGGTGATGCCATCCAACTATCTTATCCTCTATCGTCCTCTTCTCTTCCTTTCAGATGACACCACCCTTATGGCGGAAAGTGAAGAAGAACTAAGAGCCTCTTGATTTATTCTTAGGTATAAAGTTTTCAAAGCAAGTTGTCTTTTCACATTGCCATTCCAGGTATCCATAGAACATAATAAAGTACCTAACCCATATGAGTCTTCCCAGGTGTCTGAGTGCTAAAGAATCCGCCTGCCAATGCACTAGAAGCAGTTTTGATCCCTGGTTCGGGAAGATCCCCTGGAGGAGGGGATGGCAAATCACTACAGCATTCGTGACTGGAAAATTCCATGTATAGAGGAGCCCAGTGGGCTACAGTTGATGGGATCACAGAGAGTCAGATGAGACTGAGCATGCACACAACCCATATGTATTAGTTTGTCCAGGCTGATATAGCTAAATACCACAAACTGGATGGCTTAAATAACAAAAATTATTGTCTCATGGTTTGGAAGGCTAGAAATCTGAGATTAGGGACTTCATGGACTTGGTTCCTTTTGAAGACTTTGGGGGAAGGATCTCTTAAAAGTCTCTTTAATCGGCTTGTAAATGCCCATCTTCATTTTCATATGTTGTTCTTCCTGTATTTTCCTATCATTGTCTTTTTGTACATATCTCTGTGACCAAATATCTCCTTTTCATAAAGACACCAGTCCTGTTGGAGTATGGAACATGTTGGAACACTTATGACCTTACTCTTATATGATTATCTCTATAAAG
The DNA here is from genome assembly GCF_054371585.1 of Giraffa tippelskirchi. NCBI lineage: Eukaryota > Metazoa > Chordata > Mammalia > Artiodactyla > Giraffidae > Giraffa > Giraffa tippelskirchi. The sequence continues at coordinate 43,655,653 of NC_137284.1, read as the reverse complement.
ACCCTCTCTCCAAATAAGGTCACATTTTGAAATACTAAGGATTTAGGATTTTAACATATGAAATTTGGTGAGATACAATTAAACACATGACACCATAATAAATATTTGTCAAATCAGAGATTGCATGAATTGATAGCACTTATATAACATAAAATTTATTTTACTAATCCAACTTGTGTGTTTCCCCCAAGACTGTGAATTCCTTTAGAGTAAAGTCATACCACATTTATGCTTGAATATACAGTACTGAAAACAAAGACCAACACAGAGTTGATGCTCAAAATGCTTTGCTAAGTGAATGATAATTAGCAAATCATGTAAATGTGTTTTCTGTAAAAATACCTCTGGAAGAATCTTTCATATGGGTCTTACTTGGTTAAAGCTCTGTTTAATGATTTTTTTGCTGATCACTACAGATTGTACAGTCCTCAGAGTTTCAATGCCTCAGGCAATTCTGTGTGTCATTCAGAGCCTAGAAGTCTAAATATTTCCATAACCTTAAAGTCTTGCTGCCTTATTAGAAATCAGCTCTCATTTATGCTTTTGTGTCATTTTCATACTGTGTATTTTTTTTTCTGATTGATCAAAACAAATGCTAAAAATAAAATATAAACTGACTTTCAGTGGAACCTGTCAGAGATTTGAAAGTGTCTTTAGAAAGTAAATAGAAAGATAGCAAAAACTGGCGAGCCTGAATGTGGGAATGAAGCCCAGAGGAAGAACTTCAGATGCCAATGTCATTGTCTAGTTCAGTATGACCACCTCAATCATCATCAGGAAAGTGAGTAGAATGTTGATTAGTTTCACAGTTTTTCTAATTTAGGATATATAATCAACACCAGTAGTAATAAAACAAGTAGAGATAAAGCTACTCTGGAGAAATCCATGAACCTGAAGTTATCTAATAGGATAAACATGTACTAATTGTACTTACTGAAAAGAAGACAGTAAGGCTGGGTAACCTAAGGAATGGGTAAAGCAGAGTGACCTAAGGGATGAAGAGAGCCATGCCCCATTTGTATTCAAGCTAACAAACTGTGTTTATGTTGCATCCAAAAAGCATTTTCAAGGCCTTCTTAGTGATATTAGTTATAATAGTCTTACTATTGAGTTACTTTCTGAGTAATTCCTAGTTTTAAAGAATAGAAAGAGATGTTAGGAAGCAGAATCCAAATAAACAGAGCAGTTGTGAAGTTTTGTTTGAAAAAACGTAAATTAAAAAAGTATTTTATATTTACCCAGTAGTTACCATATCTGCCATCCTGGTTCTTTTTTTCTTTGCTTTTTTTGCAGATCTAGATTGCTACCTGGTAAAATCTTCCTCCTGCTTGGGGCTGAGGGGTGGGGGTGGAGGGCTGTCTTAAATATTTATCAAACTGTTTGTCTCCTAGTGATCAACTTTTTCAGCTTTTGTATATATGAAAAATTCTTAATTTTAAGGTATCTTTTAGGATCTTCTCTGGTTTTAAGTAATTTGCCTTTTGTGTAATTTCATATTTTGATTTCTTTGGATTGCTTGATCTTTTTGTATCTATAATTTTAATCAAATTTGACAAATTTCTAATGATTATTTCTTTTCATATTTTTCTATCCAAGTCAATATCACCTCTCTTTCAGACTCTAATTATACATATAATAAGATGGTTGAAGTTGTCTCACAATTAAATGATGTTCTATTCATTTAGTTTATTCATTCATTTTGATTCTTTTTTTAAATTCTTGTGTTTCCTGTTAGATTTTTTCATTGCTATATCTTTTCATTCATTCACATTTGTAACATCTAATCTGCTATTAATCCAATTTAATGCATTTTTCATCTCAGATATTTTTGTTTGTATTTTCTTGAAGTTCTATTTGGATCTTTTTTTTTTTTCTTTTTTTTTTTAAGTATCTTCCATGTCTCAACCTTTCATCTAGCTTCTTGAGCAGATGGAATGCAGTTACAGTAATCATCTTAATGCCTTTTTCTACTAGTCATATCACCTTCCATTTGTTTGGGTTTTGATTGAATTTTTCTCTTATTTAAGAATTGTATTTTCATGCCTCTTTGCATACCTGGTAATATTTTGTTGCTAAATATTGTAAATTTGGGATGCTACATATTTTTCCATTCATCAGGTATTCCTGGCTTTTCTTTCTGGAATGCAGTCTAGTTACTTAGAAGCAGTTTGATCTTCTTGGGTCTTGCTTTTTAGTCTTCCAGGGAGAACCAGGGTAACATTAGTTAGGGCTAGTTTTGTACCAATACTGTGGCAAAACCTTTCTGAGTACTAAATCCAATATCTCATGAATTATATGATTTTCCACTCCTAGTGTGATCAGACACTATTACCAGTCATATGTGAGTGCTGGAAATGGTTTCCTCTAATCTTTCCAAGAGATTCTTTCTTGGGTAGAATCCTCACATGAATGCGCTGATTGGTCCTGAAAGGAAGATTCTGCAGATCTCCAGAGTTCTCACTATGTACATCTATCTCCTCCCTGATACTCTGCCCTTTCAGCTCTTGCCTATTCTCTCCGAAACTCAGGGAAACTGACCGCTGGTTCCTGGCAGGGTTCCTGACTCAGGACTCCAACTGGGTTCTACTTCTCCATGCTATTACTTTGAAACTGTCTCAAGGTAACAAGTCAAAGCAATCCTAGGACTTACCTTCACATGTCCTATTTTTCAGAGATTGCTGTCCTTTACTTCCTTATACTCAATGTCTTAAAATCTATTGTTTCACACAGTCTGTCTTGTTTGTTCAGCTACTTAGGGTAGAAATATCCTTGTGAAAAGATTTTAAAATGTCATAATTCTGTGTAGTAAAAATATTAATATACAGGTTATGTAGAAAAACTCCTACTTGTTATGAGGTTTCTTGCTGTCAAGCAATGTCTGGTAACACTGATGTCAGTCTATCCTAAAGTGTAAGTTTAGGATATCCTAAAGTGTTTCAGTGGCCCCTGACCTCAAAATAAACTTTAATTTTCCATCACAATTTCTCTTCTTTCTATTTTCTTTCTAACACAGGAAAAATTTTGTCTTTGCCAGACTGATTCCTAGGACCTCTGTAATATAAAATTAAAATTCATTATTCATTTCTTCAACAATATTTATGAAGTACTTGTTCTATGCTAGGCACTGTTCTGGGTATGTGAAACATATCAAGGGAACAAAAGAGAAAACTGCCCTCACAGAATTTTTATTTATTTATTATTTTTTTAAAATTAAAATTAATTTTTTTAATTTAATTAATTTTATTTATTTATTTTTCCTGCCCTCACAGAATTTTTATTCAGCAAAGAGAAAATAGCACTACTGTATTAACATGGAAGATAAGTAAATTATTTATCATAAAGAAAGAAAATGTGTAGATAAGAGAGAAAAAGAAAAGTCAGAAGTGTCAGATCAGCATCTTCAATAAACAGTTGGAAAAGAAGGGAATAAAAGGAATAATTGTCTGGAAAAGGTTGAGAATTTATTATGAGGGAAGTTCTTCAGCTATTCAGGGATGCAAACAATTTGTGCAAAAGAAAACAGAGACTGCTAAGAAGAGTTACTGGTTATTATGAACTAGAATTACCTGAAATTCTCTCTAAAAGATTAAATATTATATTATATTAAATATTAGAAGGAGATGGATACTCATTCCAGTATTCTTGCCTGGAAAGCTCTATGGACAGAGGAACCTGGTGTGCTACAGTCTATGGGGTCACAAAGAATCAGACAGAACTGAGCAACTAACACTTCTCATGTTTATGACGTTTGAAATATTGGAATAATCTTCCTTGAAAGTTATATTATTTTCAGGAAAATGGAGAGCCCTGTTTTATGTACAATCTACAAACGTGTTGCCATCATTCTTAACTTTTAAATAGTATATTTTATTTTTGTTTTATAGATGAGAGAACTAAAGGTCAAAATTAAAAAAAACAAAAACTTGTTCAGCTAGTAAGTGATAGCCAGAACTGGAGTTCAAGTTGGCCTGTTTCAAAAATCAATACATATGTTTGTACAAAAACTACTCTATAACCTTATTTATGATGTAGTAAAGGTACATTAAAATGGAAGATGTACAAACAAGTGCTTAAATAATGTTTTCATGACTTTGGTCTGTCTCAGAGAAGTATCTAGAACACTTCCATGGCTAAGCATCTCCAAAAAGTTTGTTAACGTTATAGTTTAGAACTTTTAGGTGGAAAGTCATAATTTTTATGAAAGAGATTAAGAAATAGAGCAGAGGTCTGATAGCTGTAGCTAATGGTCCAGAAATTAGCCCATTATACGCTTTTGTAAATAAATTTTATAGGAACGCAAGCTTGCTTATTTGTTTTCTTATTGTCTGTGACTGCTTTCAGTAGACAATGATAAACATGAGCAGTTGTGAAAAAGACTCTGTAGGCTGTAAGCCTAAAATATGTACTTTTTTTTTCTTTACAGAAAAATGTGCTGATTCCTGAATAGAAGATCTTACTTCTGTAACATCTTAGTGGTTCTTAAATGTGGACCATCAGATCTGTGCTGATCTTCAAGTCTGGAAGATTAATTAGGTAATTTCCTTACTGCTGCATTTTTTTCTATTGATTTTATTGGAATATAGTTGATTTACAATGTTGTGTTAGTTTCAGGTGTACAGCAAAGTGATTCTGTTATACATATACATGTATTCATTATTTTTTGGATTCTTTTCTCTTATAAATTATCAGAGAACATGAATAGCATTCCTTATGATATATAGTATGATCTTATTGGTTATCCATCTTATCTATAGTAGTATGTGTATTTTCATCCCTAGTTCCTGATTTACCTCCCTGCCCCATGTTTCCCCTTTGGTAATCATAAGTATTGGGCTTCCCAGGTGGCTCAGTGGTAAAGAATATGTCTGCCAAGCAGGAGATGTGAGTTTGATACCTGGGACATGGAGATCTCCTGGAGAGGGAAATGACAATCTCCTCCAGTGTTCTTGCCTGGGAAATCCCATGGACAGAGGAATCTGGCAGGCCACAGTCCATGGGGTTGCAAACAGAGTAGGCACGACTTAGTGACTAAACAAAAACAACAACCTTAAGTTTGTTTTTGAGATATTTAAGTTTGTTTCTGTTTTATAAATGAGTTCATTTGTGTCATTTTTAAAATTAGACTCCTCATATGAGTTATAGTATACGACATTTGTATTTCTGTCTGACTTACTTCACTTAGTATGATAATCTGTAGGTCCATTCCTGTTGCTGCAAATGGCATTATTTCATTCTTTCTTATAGTTGAGTAATATTCCGGTGTATGTATGTACCATATCTTCTTTATCTTCTCCTCTGTTGATGGACATCTAGGTTGCCTCCATGTCTTATTTATTGTAAATTGCACTGCAATAAACATCGTGGTGATGTTTCTTTTTGGATTATGGTTTTCTCTGGATATGCCCAGGAGTGGGATTGCTGGATCATATGATAGTTGTATTTTTTAATTTTTTAAGGAACTTTCATACCGTTCTGTTTAGTGGTTATGCCAATTTACATTCCACCAATAGTGTAAGAGGGTTTCATTTTCTCCACACCTCTCTAGCATTTATTGTTTGTGTACATTTTGATGATGGCCATTCTGGCTGGTGTGAGGTACTATCACATTGTAGTTTTGATTTTTATTGCTGTGATAATCAGTGATGTTAAGAGTCTTTTCATGTGCTTTTGGCCATCTATATGTCTTCTTTGGAGGTCTTACTGCTGCATCTTGAGGAACAAGATTTCTTGCAGCCCATCCTCAGAGAGACTATCAGCAGAAAATCCCCTGCAGCTTTCTTTCTTGAGGAAATATCACTCAGCTAACTGGCCAGTTGTCACATAATATCCCCTGTCTTAATGAGAGAAGTTTGAGAAGGCAGTCAGAGGCCTGGAAGTCTTTATTACTATTTGTTCCCTGGTTTCTAGTATATTCTTTATTGAATGAAGTAACTTTAAGAATGACAATTCCATGGTTTTCAAAATATGTGGAACTGGACTTTCAATAACATCTGAAATTAAAACAAAGACTAGAGTCACTAATCATTTTATGTTGCTAATCATTTTATTACCTCCTTTAAATAGCACATTCTGGTAAATTAAGCATTTGCATGAATAGCAACATATAATTTTGTGATGTGACTTTGGAATTTTAGAAAATAATACAGACTGGCTATATGTAAATGTTGATATGTCATTACAGGATTGGGAAATGCCCATTTAAAGCAAATGCTCATTTAAAAAAAAGTCCATCTATTTTTTAAAAATATTTTTAAGTTTCTATTTTCAATGAATTTTAGATTCATACAAAAGTGACAGAATAATGAAAAGTTCTTATATTTCCCCACTCAGCTTTTTCTAATGTGAAGATTTTACATAGCCATCATATAATTATAAAAACTAGTAATTATCATCTGTATAATGCAATTATTAACTTTATAATTCATTCTAATTTCACTAGTTTTTTTTTTTAAGCAAAAATCTCTAAAAAGAATCATTTTTTTAGTTCCAGGATCTGATTTTGCATTTAATCCCCTCAAATCTGTATATGGTTTTCCATATCTTTCACGATCTTTGCAATCTTGAAGGGCGTTGGTCAATTATGTTGACATATTTGTTTTCTTTTCTAATGATGGAAAACTGAAGTTCCTCCCTATGGGCAAAGAAATAGACTGCAGATCTTTAGGGGGTTCAGATAGCAAATAACTAAGCTCATTAGCCCACTGGCTATGTCTGGAGGCTCTTCTCCCAAGTGGAGCAAAGTGGGAAGAGACTGGAAAGCTGAAATTCTTCCTAATATTTACTCTGGCACATTCTCCAGTATATTAAGATGGTAAGCCACATGAAAAGATGCTCAACATCACTCATTATTAGAGAAATGCAAATCAAAACCACAATGAGGTACCATTTCACACCAGTCAGAATGGCTGCTATCCAAAAATCTACAAGCAATAAATGCTGGAGAGGGTGTGGAGAAAATGGAACCCTCTTACGCTGTTGGTGGGAATGCAAACTAGTACAGCCACTATGGAGAACAGTGTGGAGATTCCTTAAAAAACTGGGAATAGAACTGCCGTATGACCTAGCAATCCCACTGCTGGGCATACACACCGAGGAAACCAGAATTGAAAGAGATGCGTGTACCCCAATGTTCATCGCAGCACTGTTTACAATAGCCAGGACATGGAAGCAACCTAGATGTCCATCAGCAGACGAATGGATAAGGAAGCTGTGGTACATATACACAATGGAATATTACTCAGCCATTAAAAAAACACATTTGAATCGGTTCTATTGAGATGGATGAAACTGGAGCCCATTATACAGAGCGAAGTAAGCCAGAAAGAAAAATACCAATACAGTATACTAATGCATATATATGGAATTTGAAAGATGGTAACGATAACCCTATATGCGAGCCAGAATAAGAGACACAGATGCATAGAACAATTTTATGGACTCTGAGGGAGAAGGTGAGGGTGGGACGTTCTGGGAGAATAGCATTGAAACATGTATATTATCATATGTGAAACAGAACACCATTCCATGTTCGATGCATGAGACAAATGCTCAGGGCTGGGGCAATGGGATGACCCAGAGGTATGGGATGGGGAGGGAGGTAGGAGGGGGGTCCAGGAAGGGGAACACATGTAAACCCATGGCTGATTCACGTCAATGTATGGCAAAAACGACTACAATATTGTAAAGTAATTAGCCCCCAACTAAAATAAATAAATTTATTTTAAAAAAAAGAAAAGAAAAAGCAAGAGAGTTCCAGAAAAACAAACAAACAAAAAAGATGGTAAGCCAGAAACTAAGCTATTTTCTACATCTGAGTTTAACATCTCAGTACCTATCTGAGTAAAAAGTGGACTGGCAGAATTTTTTAGTCTCCTTACCAAAGAGATTCAATAGTCTCTATGACAGCAAATCATAGACTTTCTGCCTTTAACTAATTTCTCAATTTCTTGGGAATTTAAGCTTGTAGCATACCTGTTTACGAGATGTTACAAGTAGAAGGAAGATTACAAAACCAACTAATACAGTTACAGTTTAGCAGTGCCATTTATAACCCATCCTATTTTATGCTAAATGAGCCAACTGATGTCTAAAAAATGGCTTCAAGGATAAACAAAAGCTTGTTTTCTTTTTCAAAACAATGTTGTGTTTAATCAAGAAAGGCCATGTGTCTCATTTCCTGATTAAATATTGGAATTCTGTGTCATATAGAGCATAGCTGGACCATCTATACAGTGTGTTGATCCTTTGTCTATTTCCCAGGATTGAAATGATTACTTCAAGAGATATTAAATCAGTTCTTCAGTGACAAGAAAAAAAATTATATCACCTAATTATGCTAATTTAACTTCCTAACAAGTGTCAGGAGCATACCAGTCCTGGGGATAGAGAGAAATTAATATATTAACCTTGCCTAGCAAATATTGTTTACTTCATATCTGCAACATGGGAGACTAAGTGAAATGTTTTGCTAACCCAATGTTATATAGTGAGGGAAAAGCTATTATGTCGATTTCTTAACCTAAATGTATAGTATCAGATTTCAATGTCATGTTATTATTATTTTGTGAAGCATATTGCGTGATCTTGATAGTCAAAATCATGGATAAATATATGAATCTATGTAAGGATTATAATTAGTGACACAGTGGGAATATCAATATTAGAGAAATGAAAATGGATCAATCTCTTTATAGTTCTGTAATTTCAAGGGGTACTAAGGCTAAGTATATAAAAAATCAGAACAAAGTTATTAGTATTTCTAATATGGAACATTCTTAAAGTTCAAAATTTTATCATAAGTTTTGAAGTTGGTCCATATCTTGCTTCCATTAATATCTTTCACCCTTGGAAAAAAAAAAACTTTCAAATGCTACCTAATTTTGCCAGAATTTTGTCTTATGTCCTCACTTTCTAAACTTTGCATTTACCAGAATAGATCACATCATTCAATAGCTTTTACTGAAATTCATTGCACACCATTTTCTTTATTTATTATTTCATATGTAGATGGTGTCTTTGGCTCTAAGTTTTCATGCTACTTTTTGGGAATGTTTGCTATCACTTACAAAAGTTTTAAACATAGGATATATAAGACATTTTAGAAAGGCTACTTTAACTAAGGCTAGTCTTAGAAATAACCTCTGAAGTAGTAATGTAAGCATTGCTTAATGTTTCTAAAACCTCTGTAGAGTGGAAATACTACAATTGTATAGTCAAGAAATTGATGCTTTTGAACTGTGACATTGGAGAAGACTCTTGAGAGTCCCTTGGACAGCAAGGAGATCAAAACAATCAATCCTAAAGAAAACAAAACTTGAATATGCATTGGAAGGACTGATGCTAAAGCTGAAGTTCCAATACTTTGGCCACTTGATGTGAAGAACTGACTCATTTGGAAAGACCCTAATGCTGAGAAAGATTGAAGGCAGGAGGAGAAGTGGGGAACACAGGATAAAATGGTTGGGTGGCGTCACCAACTCCATGGACATGAGTTTGAACAAGCTCAGGGAGTTGGTGAAGGACAGCGAAGCCTGGGGTGCTGCAGTCCATGGGGTTGCCAAGAGTCAGACGTGACTTAGCCACTAAACAACAAAGTCAAGAAATGTATAAAACATCTAATAAAATGGTCCTTTGTATACCCGACACTGTAGAGTGTGTGTATATGTGTGTATGTATAAATTTCTGAAAACTTAGGGGATGTGAATAAGAAGAAGCCTGCACCAAGGAAATCTCACTCCTCATCTATTTTATCAAAAGATTTTAGGTAACAGAAATAGATTCAAGAAAAATACAGGGGAAGAGAACACAATCACTAGGTCTTTATTAAAAAAAAAAAAAAGACTCTGAAGGCTGCTCTGGCTACATCTAGTATGAATAGTATGGTCAAGCACTATTTAAGAAAACAGAACTGTAGGAGGAAACAAAATAATGGTAGTTAAGCATTTTTTCCCCTTATCTTTCTCTTCTGCCTTGTTATTACTAAATTTTCAAGCTACAATGAAAAAATCACCACGTAATGACTGAGAAGAAATTGTACTGTGGTAATGTGATAACCTTGGAGTCAGACAAATCTAAGTTCAACCTGAGCTCTTTGTATAACTATGGTGTAATGTCACATTGGAGATCTTCAATGAACATGTTATTCACATCATTGTGTAGTTCCTGATTACATTATCTCTGGGCATGTTCTGATCATGTGACTTACCTTGGCCAATGGAATACTAGCAAGTGTGAAAAAGAAGAGTTTTCATAAGCACTTGAATACTGAGGCTTTTTCCCTCTGAAATATATGTTCCCTGAAAGGGACATATGTGAAAACTGTGTGGATGTCCAGCCCCAGCTGGCATCTGACTACAAACATGAGACCCCAAGGAGAACAGCAGAACTGTCCAGCTAAGCCTTTCCCAAAGCACAGAAGCATGAGCACTAATAAATAACAGTTATTTTAAGCCACAGTGTTTGTAGCTAGTTTGACAGGCAGCAATATATAATTAAAGTAGTAGCCTAGATCAAATGACTTAAGTTCAATGAGTAAACCTATATTATGACTTTACATTTAACAGATGAGGAAGAAAACAAAGCTGAGCCTGAATTACCTTACCTTAAATTGTATCAGCTTTTTTTAAATTTATTTTTTTATTGAAAGATAATTGCTCTACAGAATTTTGTTGTTTTCAGTCAAACCTAAGCATGAATCAGCCACAGGTATACATCTATCCCTTCCCTTTTGAAACTCCCTCCCATGTTCCATCCCATCTCACCCCTCTAAGTTGATACAGAGCCCCTGTTTGAGTTTCCTGAGTCATACAGCAAATTCCTGTTGGCTATCTATTTTACATATGGTAATATAAGTTTCCATGTTACTCTTTCCATACATCTCACCCTCTGCTCCCCTCTCCCCATGCCCATAGTCTATTCTCTGTTACTCTTTCTCCATTGCTGCCCTGTACATAAATTCTCCATTTTTCTAGATTCTGTATATATGCATTAGAATACAATATTTATCTTTCTCTTTCTGACTTACTTCACTCTGTATAGTAGGTTCTACATTCACCCACCTCATCAGAACTGACTCAAATGCCTTCCCTTTTATGGTTGAGTAATATTCCATTGTGTATATGTACCACAAAGTATCCATTCATCTGTCAATGGACATCTAGGTTGCTTCAATGTTCTAGCTACAGTAAATAGTATTGCAATGAACAATGAGATGCATGTATCTTTTTCAATTTTGGGTTCCTCAAGGTATATGTCTACCAGTGGGATTGCTGTGTCATATGGTAGTTTTATTCCTAGTTTTTAAAGGAATCTCCGTATTATCTTCCATAGTGGCTATATCAATTTACATTCCCACCAACAGTGCAAGAGTGTTCCCTTTTCTCCACACCCTCTCCAGCACTTATTGTTTGTAGACATTTTGATGATGGCCATTCTGACAGGTGTAAGGTGATATCTCAACGTGGTTTTGATTTGCATTTCTCTAATAATGAGTAATGTTGAGCATCTTTTCATGTATTTGTTAGCCATCTGTATGTCTTCTTTGGAGAAATGTCTCTTTAAGTCTTTTTCCCACTTTTTGATTGGGTTGTTTGTTTTTCTGGCATTGAGTTGTATAAGCTGTTTGTATATTTTGGAAATTAATCCTTTGTCAGTTGTTTCCTTTGCTATTATTATCTCCCACTTTGAGGGTTATCTTTTCACCTTGCTTCTAGTTTCCTTTGCTGTGCAAAAGCTTTTAAGTTTAATCAGGTCCCACTTGTTTACTTTTGTTTTTATTTCCATTACTGTAGGAGGTGTGTCATAGAGGATCTTGCTTTGACTTAGGTTATTAAGTGTTCTGCCTATGTTTTCATCTAAGAGTTTTATATATTCTGGAATTACATTTAGGTCTTTAATCCATTTTGACTTTATCTTTGTGTATGGTGTTAAGAAGTATTTATGTCTTTAATCCATTTTGAGTTTATCTTTGTGTATGATGTTAGGAAGTGTTCTAATTTCATTCTTTTACATGTAGCTGTCCAGTTTTCCCAGCGCCATTTATTGAAGAGGCTGTCTTTGTCCCATTGTATATTCTTGCCTCCTTTGTCAGAGATAAGGTACCCATAGGTGCATGGGTTTGTTTCTGGTCTTTCAATCTTGTTCCATTGGTCTATATTTCTGTTTTTGTGCCAGTACCATACTGTCTTGATGACTGTAGCTTTGTAGTATAATCTGAAGTCAGGAAGTTGATTCCTCCAGCTCCATTCTTCTTTCTCAAGACTGCTTTGGCTTTTTGGGGTCTTTTGTGCTTTCATATGAATTGTGTATTTTTTTGTCCTAGTTCTGTGAAAGATGCTGTTGGTAATTTGATAAGGGTTGTAGTGACTCTGTAGATTGCATTTGATAGTATAATCATTTTCACAGTATTGGTTCTTCTTACTCAGGAACATAGAATATCTTTCCATCTGTTTATGTCATCTTCATCTTTGATTTCTTTCGTTAGTGTCTCGTAATTATCTGTGTACGGTTCTTTTGACTTCTTAGGTAATTTTCTCCCTAGATATTTAATTCTTTTGTTGCAATGGGGAATGGAATTGATTCCTTAATTTCTCTTTCTGATTTTTTATTGTTAGTATATAGAAATGCAAGTGATTTCGGTATATTGATTTCGTATCCTGCAACTTTGCTAAATTCACTGATTGGCTCTAATAATTTTCTGATATTATCTTTAGGGTTTTCTATGTACAGTATTGTGTCATCTGAAAACTGTGAGAGCTTCACTTCTTCTTTTCTGATCTGGGTTCCTTTTATTTCTTTTTCTTCTCTGATTGCTGAAGCTAGGACTTCCAGAACTATACTGAATCATAGTGGTGAAAGTGGACACCCTTCTCTTATTTCTGATCTTAGGGGGAATGCTTTCAATTTTTCACCATTGAGAATAATGTTTGCTGTAGGCTTATTATATATGGGCTTTACTATGTTGAGGTAGGTTCCTTCTACGTCCACTTTTTAAAGAGTTTTAATCATAAATGGGTGCTGAATTTTGTCAAAGTTTTTCTACATCTATTGAGATTACATATAGTTTTTATCTTTCAATTTGTTAATGTTGGGTATCACATTCATTTATTTGCATATGTTGAAGAATCCTTGCATCCCTGGAATAAACCCAAGTTGATCATGATGTATGAGCTTTTTAATGTGTTGCTGAATTCTGTTTGCTAAAATTTTGTTGAGAATTTTTGCATCTATGTTGGTCATTGATATTGGCCTGTGGTTTTCTTTTCTTGTTGTCTTTGTCTAGTTTTGGTATCAGGGTGATGGTGACCTCATAGAATAAGTTTGGAAGTGTTCCTTCCTCTGCAATTTTTTGAAAGAGTTTTAGAAGGATAGGTATTAGCTCTTCTCTAAATGTTTGATAGAATTCTCCTGTGAAGCCATCTGGTACTGGGCTTTCGTTTTTTGGGAGATTTTTTATCACAGCTTCAATTTCAGTGCTTATATTTGAGTTGTTCATAATTTCTATTTCTTCCTGGTTGAACTTTTCTAAGAATCTGTCCATTTCTTGCAGATTATCCATTTTCTTGCCATAAATTTGTTCATAATAATCTTTTATAATCTTTTGTATTTCTGCATTGTCTGTTGTAACCTCTCCTTTTTCATTTCTAATTTTATTGATCTGATTCTTCTCTCTTTTTCTTGAAGAGTCTGGCTAAAGGTTTGCAAATTTTGTATATCTTCTCAAAGAACCAGTTTTTAGTTTTATTAATATTTGCTCTTTTTTCTTTCATTTATTTTTCATTTATTTCTGCTCAGATGTTTATAATTTCCTTCCTTCTACTAATTTTGGGGTTTTTTGTTGTTGTTCTTCTTCTTCTTCTTTTTCCAGTTGTTTTAGGTGTAAAGTTATGTTGTCTAGTTGATGTTTTCCTTGTTTCTTGAGGTAGGATTGTATTGCTATAAACTTACCTCTTAAAACTGTTTTTGCTGCATCCCATAGGTTTTAGTTGTCATGTTTTCATTGTCATTTGTTTCTAGAAATTCTTTGATTTCCCTTTTGATTTGTTCAGTAACCTGTTGGTTACTTAGAATACTGTTGTTTAATTTCCATGTGTTTGTGTTTCTTACAGTTTTTTTTTTTCTTTCTTGTAATTGATACCTAGTCTCATAGCATTGTGGTCAGAGAAGATGCATGATATGATATCAGTTTTCTTAAATTTACTGAGGTTTGATTTGTGACCCAAGATGTGGCCTATCCTGGAAATGTTCCATGTGCCCTTGAGAAGAATGTGTATTCCTCTGCATTTGGATGGGATGTCCTGAAGATATCAGTGAGATCCATCTCATATAATGTATCACTTAAGACTTGTGTTTCCTTATTTACTTTCTGTTTTGATGATCTGTCCATTGGTATGAGAGGGGTTTTGAAGTCTCCCTACTATTATTTTGTTGGGGCTTCCCTGGTGGCTCAGACGGTAAAACGTCTGTCTGCAATGCTGGAGACCCAGGTTCGATCCCTGGGTCGGGAACATCCCCTGGAGAAGGAAATGGCAACCCACTCCAGTACTCTTGCCTGGAAAATCCCATGGACAGAGGAGCCTGGTAGGCTACAGTCCATGGGGTTGCAAAGAGTTGGACACGACTGAGCTACTGTACTATTGTTTTGTTACTGTCAATTTCTCCTTTTATGTTTGTGTTTGTATTGAGGTGTTCCTATGTTGGGTGCATAGATATGTAAAATTGTTATGTCTTCCTCTTGGATTGATCCTTTGATCATTATGCAGCGTCCTTCCTTATCTCCTGTAATATTTTTTATTTTAAGATCTATTTTGTCTGATATGAGGATTTCTACTCTAGCTTTCTTTTGCTTCCCATTTACATGGGATATATTTTTTCATCCTCTCACTTTCAGTCTATTTGTGTCTCAAGGTCTGAAGTGGGTTTCTTGTTGAAAGCATGTATATGGGTCTTGTTTTGGATCCATTCAGCCAGTCTGTGTCTTTTTCTTGGAGCATTTAATCCATTTACATTTAAAGTAATTGTTGATATATATGTTCCTATTGCCATTTTCCTAATTGTTTGGGGTTGATTTTGTAGATCTTTTTTCTTCTCTTGTATTTCTATATAAGTCCCTTTAACATTTGTTGTAAAGCTGGTTTGGTGGTACTGAATTCTCTTAACTTTTGCTTGTCTGAAAAGCTTTTTATTTCTTCATCAGTTTTGAATGAGATCCTTGCCTGGTACAGTGATCTTGGTTGTATATTTTTCCCTTTCAGTCCTTTAAATATGTCCTGCCATTCCCTTCTGACCTGCAGAGTTTCTGCTGAAAGATCAGCTGTTAAATATATGGGGTTTCTGTTGCATGTTACTTATTGCTTCTCCCTTGCTGCTTTTAAGATTCTTGCTTTATGTTTAGTCTTGGTTATTTTGATTAGTATGTGTCTTGGTGTGTTTCTCCTTGGGTTTATCCTGTATGGGACTCTTTGTGCCCCTTAGACTTGAGATTGACTATCAAGATTGACTGTTAGATTGACTATTTAGATTGACTAATAGATTGACTATTTCTTTTTCCATGGTGGGGAAATTTTCAACTATAATCTCTTCAAAAATTTCCCATACACTTTATTTTTCTCTTCTTATTCTGGGACCCCTATAATTCGAATGTTGGTGTGTTTGATATTGTCCCAGAGGTCTCTGAGCCTATCCTCAGTTCTTTTCATTCTTTTTACTTTATTCTGCTCTTCAGAAGTTATTTCTACCATTTTATCTTCCAGTTCACTGATTCGTTCTTCTGCTTCAGATATTCTGCTATTGATTCCTTCTAGAGTATTTTGAGTTTCAGTAATTGTGCTGTTTGTCTCTGTATGTTTATTCTTTAATTCTTCTAGGTCTTTGTTAATTGATTCTTGATTTTCTCCATTCTGTTTTTAAGGTTTTTGATCATCTTTACTACCATTATTCTGAATTCTTTTTCAGGTAGTTTGCCTATTTCCTCTTCATTTCTTTGGACTTCTGTGTTTCTGGTTTGTTCCTTCATTTGTGTAGTATTTCTTTGTTTTCTTTTTTCTTTTTTTTTTTCTTTTATTGTGTTTGAGGCCTCATTTCCCAGGCTTCAGGGTTGAATTCTTTCTTCCTTTTGACTTCTGCCCACCTAAGCTTGGTCTACTGGTTTGTGTAAGCTTTGTATAGTGTGAGATTTGTGCTGAGTTTTTGTTTGTTTGCTTGTTTTTCTTCTGATGGGCAAGGCTGAGTGAGGTGGTAATCCTGTCTGCTGATGATTGGGTTTGTATTTTTGTTTTGTTTGTTGTCTAGATGAGGCATCCTGCACAGGGTGCTATTGATGGTTAGGTGATGCTGGGTCTTGTATTCAAGTGGTTTCCTTTGGGTGCATTCTCACTGTTTGATACTCCATAGGGTAAATTCTCTGGTATTCTAGGGTCATGGAGTCAGTGCTCTCCCTCCAAAGGCTCAGGGCTTGGTCTTCTCCCTGTGTTCTTCTGTTTTCCAGCAGGTGGCTCAGCAGTAAAGAATCCACCTGGGAGGGTTGTTGCACAGGTCTCACAATTTCATCCAGGAAAGCACTTGGAAAAGTGACCTCAGCCCCTGTAGCTCCTCCTCCAGCTCCTGTCTCGGCTTCTGCACAGCACTAACCACCAGGCCTCCCAGTGGTGCAGGATGCCCATATCACTGTTTTGTCATGCCCACTCTTCTTTCACTGTTTGGAGAAATAGAAATGTGAATAAGAACTCACCTTGGGATCAGTTTTTTTTTTTTTTTTTGATGATTTTCCTGAGACATTTACTTACATTCTGAAATCTGAGTTGAAATCTTTATTAAAAAAAAAATTCTTACCAAGTCAACATTTGTTGATGAAGGTGTCAGACATGGCTCCTGCCCTTGCAGGAATTTGTAATCTAGCAAGAAAGACGAATATTAAAGAAAAACACTTAGAAATATACACAATACTTGACTGAATGGACAGATCTTGTTTGAACACAATTAGAGTATAGCTTTATTTTTCTTTCACTACTGGCATTAAGCATATTCTGATGAACAAAACTTCCTCAGTCATTGATAAGAACATCTCAAGAAGATCCATAAATTTCAGGTCTCTTTGAGCTGCTGCTGCTGCTGCTGCTAAGTCAAGTCAGTCGTGTCCGACTCTGTGCGACCCCATAGACGGCAGCCCACCAGGCTCCTCCGATCCTGGGATTCTCCAGGTAAGAATACTGGAATGGGTTGCCATTTCCTCCTCCAGTGCATGAAAGTGAAAAGTGAAAGTGAAGTCACTCAGTCGTGTCCAACTCTTTGAGACCTCATGGGCTGCAGCCTACCAAGCTCCTCTGTCTGTGGGGTTTCCCAGGCAAGAGTACTGGAGTGGGGTGTCATTGCCTTCTCCGTCCTCTTTGAGCTAGAATAGTCTTGTTTTATACATTAGGAAATTTGATCCAGTCAAAATCTCAAATCCAGTCCAAATTCTCATATCTAATATTACATATAATAAAATATCTCTCCTTTTTTATTCGCTCATGCTTAATTTTTTCAATTTTCTCTTCTGCTTCTGGATCCTCTCAGGTCTGAATTCTGGTAGAGAGAATTTGAAAGGGAGGATAGTCTTCAGTGACTATGGCTATTGTAATTGAGCCTTCTGGATCCTCTCCCTTGTGGCTCAGTGGTGAAGAACCCTCCTGCCAATGCAGGAGACTCAACTTCCACTCCTGGGTCAGGAAGATTCCCTGGAGAAGGGAATGGAAACTCACTCTAGTATTTTTTCCTGGGAAATCTCCTGGACAGAGGAGGCTGGCAGGCTGCAATCCATGAGGTCACAAAAGACTCCTGCATGACTTAGCATGCACGTCATGGACATGCATGTGTGCTAAGTCACTTCAGTTGTGTCTGACTGTTTGTGACCCTATGGACTATTGCACACCAGGCTCCTCTCTCCATAGGATTCTCCAGGCAACAATACTGGAATCGGTTGCCAGGCCCTCCTCTTATATCTCTTGCGTTGGCAGGTGAGTTCTTTACCATTAGCTACAACTGGTAAGCCCACTTTATGGAGATGCTTTCACCCAAAGATTTTGCTTGCTTCTTCCAGGAGAATACAACCAATACAGGACCTCTTGAGCTCCTCAGTGTCAGAAGTGTCACGTTCTTTACATCTGTGTCTCTTTTGCTGTCTCGCATAAAGGGTCATCATTACCATCTTTCTAAATTCCATATATATGCGTTAATATACTGTATTGGTGTTTTTCTTTCTGACTTACTTCATTCTGTATAATAGGCTCCAGCTTCATCCACCTCATTAGAACTGATTGTAAAGTAATTAGCCTCCAATTAAAATAAATTTAAAAAAAAAGAAAAAGAAAAAAGAAAATCTATTATAAAAAAAAGAAGAAGAAGAAAAAGAAGTGTCAGGTTTAGCTCCTTTGGCTTTCAGAGGCTTTTTAAACATCACCTATAACTCTGATTTCAGCTATTATTTTCTGTTTGTTTCATTTGTTTACTATTAGATATTGGTCTTATTTCAAAAAGAAAAGCATTTTTAAAGTGTATTTCATTAATGATCCATTTGTATTGCAGTACATGATGCCTTCAAAGTATCTAATCTCTTTAATCTTGGAAGTCATCAAATGATCTTTTAACTCCCCATTTTGACTTGGAATTATGGAACAAACTCTATTCCTTTACAAAGAAATAAGGGAATCTATGCTTATTGGGTCTTAAAATCTTTTTTTTTCCCTTTATTTCTTTTCTTGCTCTAATATTTGCCCCTAGAATTTGGTGAAAAATGTTGATGGCTGAAGAAATAATATTAATATTTTTAATAAGTCCTGAAACTTCCTTTAGAAAGTAAGGGTACAGTTCCCTATGCTCATATCCAGGCTTCAATTGAAACTTCATGGTAAGTATCATTCAACATCATTTTATATTTTATTTAAATGTCACAAAGGTTCTGTGAAATATTATAATGAAAAAGATTTAATTTACATTGTGAGGCTAGAAAAAAAAGGTCTTTCTCAAGAACTAACATTTGATCTGAGAGATGAAGGTGATTTAGAGTTACCTAGGGAGTGAGTGGTAAGAAGAGATTGACTGCACAGGGGAGTTGTAATGTGGGAGGAAAGAGTGATATGAAAGATAATTTGTAAAAACAACTCAGGCTGCTAAGTGTGGAGGGAATGTAAGAAGTATATCCATATAGGAAGCTTTTCTAATCATCTAGATTAGAAATATAAATGGTGTAGATACAATGGAGGTGAAGACCACTGGGTAGGTTCAAAAATATTTTTCATGTAGAAATGAAGAGAGATGCAGCAGAATGGATGTGTGACATGAAGAGGGGTGTATGATAGGAATAACATCCAGATTTCACAATTTGACAATGGGTAAATGAATTTGCCACTTACTGAGATGATCAGAATAGGAAGAAAATAGAAAGAGCAAGCTGTGGTAGGTCGATAATTTGGTTTGAAAGCACTGTGAATCATTCAAATGATGGAGAAGAGGCAGAGCTGTAAATTGTTACCTATCCCCAATGGGTCCATGACCCCTTAATGGATCCTTTACCTGGAGAAACAATTGCAAGTCAAAGAAATCAGGTTCGGTATAGCAAAGCACATATTTTATTCATTGATCAAAGAAGAAAGAAGGAAGAGCTTGTATTCTAAAAATACCTTCTCCCCAAAGGAAGGGGAGAAAGGGGTTTTTGAAGGGTAGGAGGTAGCAAAGGTAACTTGCAGATACCATCAAGTCTCCTCTGTACAAACACCTTCTTGTGGCCAAGTCAAAGTCAGTTTAGGGCAGTTGACCACTGAAAATCTCTTAAAGCATGACTGCAAAACATCTGTGTCAAATACCAGTACTTTTGAAGCAGAGATAAATCAAGGAAAATATCCTTTGGCTCTAAAGGGCTAATATGGGTGACAAAATGAAAATTTGAGATCATGAATACACCTGAGTAATTCTAGTATTTATTATTTGAATAGGAAGGAATTGATAAAGGCAACTGAGGATGAACCATTAGAAGAAACAGCAGAAAACCAAGATTATGGCATGATGCTAAGAGTATAAGACAGGAAGAGAACAGTGTTAATTGGACTTGGCAACGTTGAGGTCAAGAATGGTTTCATGGGGATTTCATTAGGAAAATTAATCAGTTAATGTAAGAAAGAAGTGGAAAATTTCATTCATGCCAAGTTTAGTGTTATAACCTAGGAACAGCATCTCAGAAAGCTCTGAGAACTCTTTTGCCCATTAGAAGTCAAAGCACAGTTATATGTTTTTTGAGAAAGAGGGCTGTACATTAAATGACATATTACTGACAGTTTATATAATCAGATCTGCAAGTACAAAGTGGTAGGTCATTGTGACCGCTTACAAGATCAAGAAAGAATGTTACCTTTTAAGGAGTTGTCTTGTTGACACTAGGAGAATGTTATTCTTTATGGTTGAACAGATATTTCTGCCAGTGGGGAGATTTGTTTACACAGAATGATACACAAGGCATAAAAGAGGGGAAAGAGTAGGACTAAAGGCAGAGAAAAGTTTTTATTTTAAAATTTTCCTTCACATAAAATATGAATTTTATTTCACAGGGAGCTGATTGGATGAATGGTGGAGAAGGAAATCTGTTAGTCCTGAAGGTTGGAGTTTTGGAAGCTACACTGCTAACACCATGGTAAGTTCTTTATGATTCTTTCATTGAGGAAAATTATGAAGCAAAAGGAAACTCAGACACTTCATAAATGTACAGGCTAGATTCTATGAAAAGGATAATAACTCCTGAAATATCAATGACAATCTGCATTTTATATTTTCTCTGATTGTACTTTAAATACAGGTGTGTTTATAACATGTTAATTTTTCTTTCTCTTTGTATATAACATGTTAGCAACAGACTGAAAGGGTGATATATTGTTAAATGTCTACTAAATCCCAGTAAAAGTAAACTGGAATTTTCTAGGACTCACATCCATGTTGTTGCATTTATCCAACTACTTCTCAACCATAGGAAAAATAATATGCTTCATTTACTCCCTTAATTTGCTCAGAAGGATAAGAGGGAACGTTGAAGTGGCTACTCTTCTCCAAGTTAGTAAAGCACATTATACAACTTCAAGAAAAAATAATCCACTGTCTTGACCTTTAAACTAGGTCTTTGGATTATGGTCACCAATTACAATCAGCTGGTGTCCAAGAATTCAACTAAATAAGTCCTGACAGTATCAATACACAGATAGCATCAGTCTCCACAGATAAAGGGCCCAACCCAAGACAGCCCTTCACTTCAGACCCAGTCGTAATCTCATTCTGTTAACCTCTGGTTATACATTAGAGGTTCCCAGGCTCCCCCTCCTTGGATTTGATTGATTTCCTAGAGTGTTTCATAAAACTTGGGAAACCTGTTTACACACTAGATTACTGGTTTATTACAAAGCATGTTGAAGGACAGAAATCAACATCCAGATGAAGAGTAAATAGGGTGAGGTTACAACTAAAGTAGCTTCGTCCTTCTGGAAGCTGAGACCAACACAGTGACATATGGAAGTGTTCTGGTTTCCCAGCCTGGAAGCTCTTTGAAGCCTTTGGGTTTTTTTATGGAAGTTTCATTACATAGGCAAAGTTAATTAAATTTTCAGCCACTGGTGATTGGGGGTTCCACCTTTAGATTTCCTCCAGTCCCTGGAATCCAAGGGGTTGAACTGAAAACCCCAACCCTTTATTCCTGGTTGGTTCCTTGGCAACCAGTACCCCTCCTAGATACTTTACAAAAGTTACCTCATTAACATAAACACAACTGCAGTGAAAAAAAAAGGGGGCTTCTTATGAATAACAAGAGACATACTGTGTCTTTATGGTTCTAAAGCATTTCAGCACCTGAGAAGAGAGCAAATATTATTTTAAAAAGATGATTTCTTTGCTCTTATCACTGAGGAAATTCCAAGGATTTGAGAAGCTGTGAATCAAGAACCATGAATGAAGATAAAGTATATTAAAATTATAGTTTGGTTATCTGAATGACCAAATATGTATTCTTTACAGTTCCTGAGCACTTGTAGTTGAATGTATTGTCATTGCTTTAAAGGTATGACAAGGTCTCACACACACACTAAAAAATGCTAGCTACACAAAACCAAAAAAATCAAAAAATCAAAATAACTCTATAAAGACTAGTTAATGTACAAACTGTCAGTGATAACATCATGTTATCCCAATAGTTCTGTCCTAAAACATATTAATGAATAATGATGTTGGTCCAGAAATATGCTTGAAGTTGTGAAAAGAAAACTAGGGTGTATTTTATAGTTATGATCCTTTTATATTTTTACAGGTTTAAACAAGTCTGAAGAGACAGTTTCATGTTTTATCTTATTCTTTTCTTACCTGGCCATGTGGCGCCTGGACACTAGGCCTTTTTGTGACCCTGTTTCTTTGATTATAGGAAACAACCTTCATCCAGCCTCCGTGACCTTCCTGAGTTCCAATGTGCATATTCAGGCAGTTGTTAATTAATGAAGAGAAGGAACACAAGACCAGGGAGAAACAGTAAAGAGCAGCCTTGGGACAAGGTCCTAGTTCCCCATCAAAGGATATGCACAACAGTATCTTTGAGCTGTTTTACAGATACTGAATGTCCCTCCAGGTGGGATAAGTTAGTGGTTAATGATGATGTGCTGCCCACAAACATGTAGACCCCAGACCGTTGGAGCTGAAGGCTGATGATGCTGACTCCTACTTACCTCACCACCAACTCATCAAAAGAATGTCCACAAACTGATCATGCCCTTTTTGAACAGTTACTATAAAACTTCTCACTCTCTTCCTCAAGTTGGGACACGCGGTTTTGAAGGCTTCAGCCCACTGTGGTCCCCTTTGCCTGGCAAAGTGATAAAGATGTTCTTTTCTATTCAGAAAGCTTATGCCTTTGAGATTCAACCTGGCAATGGTGTACAGAGAAGCCAAGCTTTTGACATCAATAGGTCTGTCCTAATGTGCTGATACAGAGATTTTGGAGGCAGCTAGATCTTGGTCTTCCATGCTTTACTAGCTGAGGGATCTCAGTCAAATTAATAAACCTTCTCAAAACTTCTTTTTCTTCACTTCTTTTTCTTCTTTTTCTTCACCTTTTTCTTCTTTTTCTTCAAGTAATATGGGGATGGCAATAGTTCTAGAAAGTTCAACAGATTTTGTGAAAATTTAATGATTTGTAAGAAAAGTTTATAAAACATAAAAGAATAAGAATTTTAGTTATTATTTTTAAAAGAAATATTTTTCATGGTAAAGTGTATAGCATATGATGAAGAAATGAGATTGTGATCAGCTTGACCAGTGTTTGAACACCGTCTGAATCAATTGCAGGTTGCGTGAACTGTGAAAGATTACATAATACATTTGAGACTTTTTCCTGAAGTGAATTTTTATACCAATATCTGCCCCATAAGACTATTAAAGTGTTTAAATGAAATTATGCATGAAAAGTGTCTAATGCCATTTAGTATGTGCACATACTATATTCTGGATCAAAATAATACACTTTGGCCCCCTTGTGGAGGAAGGGAAGGTAACCTACAATGCCATCCTACAATTTAAACAATCCTTCCTTATCTCTAGGGAATAGTTCTTAAAGATAATTTATCCTTATTGTCCTAAAAGAAAAAAAAAAAAACATGAAACTTTTGATCTTCTAGTACTGATACCATTATTGTTTTCACAGAATGCCCTTACTCTAAAGAATATCTTGATCTTCCTGACTCAGGGATTGCAAGAACCTGGGTCTCTTGCATTCCAGGCAGATTTCTTACCATCTGAACTACTGGGGAAGTCCCTTTAAAGGGATACTGTGCCTTAAATAATGTAAAAGAATCACAAACATTTATAAGAAATCAATCAGTGAGATAAATTTAGAAAAGACAATTTTGACATGTCCCTCAAATAACATGTCTGTTATTTCATTTACAAATAAGAATGATCATCTTAAATGAACATATATGTATGCTTTCAACTGTCTTTTCACAAAACACTTTTTTTCACCTCTGCTAAACCTGGAAAAGTGACAAGGAGTCAGTTTAACTAAAATTATTGTTAAGGCAGGGAAATCATCTCCTTGATCCTTCCACCACTAACATTATCCCTAAAAAGCAAAACAAAAGAAAAAAAGAATCATTTTCCCCCAGGGAATGATTCTGTCAGAGGCAATCCAATCCCTTTGCTGAAGCAAAGGATAATACTTGTAATTAAGTTAAAGGGGAAGAGATTAATTAACTTGGAAAGCAATCTTTAAAGACTCCCTTGGAGGAGGGTGTGGGACTCTCTATTGCTTGGATGCAAATGAATCACTCCTATTAGTTTTCTGGGTCTAAAAAGGGAAGCCTCTATCCTGGATGAGATTTTAGAGCCTAGAAAGGTAGAGAACTCTGTAAGTTCTTCAAGAGCAGATAATCAAATCTGATCCAGTACCTATGAGAATGACTGTATGTTTAACAAATAGATGTAAAAGTTAGTTCCTGCAAAAATGCAGCAGGGACAGCTGAGTGAGCAGACACTCAGGAAGCCAAATCTCCATAGAATGACCTCCTATAATGGGCATGCCAGTGTGTCCTGGGAGCCAGGCCTGAAAGACTTGGCTGCAACATGTATCAGCCAGCATGTCAGATGGTGGCGGATCAGCATTCAACAGTGACACTGGCTCTGGACCTTCTCTCAACTTGACAAGTGGGCTCTCTAGACCACTAAAATTTAATTTGATAAAAAATAAGACATTACAAAAAAAATTGTACTTTCAAGCTATATAGTAATTCTTACTGGTTTCCAAGACATTCAACTATTTAGAACAAGATCTTGATCACTTGGGGTTTCTAACTTACCCATCATAAAATTTTCTCATGCCATGGAACTTCATTATCACCTTAAGCAGTTAAAGCTAGCTTTCATATTTATGTAATCTTTTTCAAATTCAGAATTTGGAATGACTAAACTATGCTGTTCAGGTGGACAATTGCATGATGAATTATAATGTTAATAAGTGAATTTTATTTAACCTCAATACAAGGAGCATCTTCTAAAACTGCAGAATATATGTACAAATTGGTCAATCCCTCAAATATGGACAAATGAACTTTGGGAAGAAGACTAGGCATAGCTAAATGTCTGAAGATAGGCAAAAATATAGGGAAAACAAATATCTCCTTGAGCTGTTAAAGTAAACAAAGGGGGAAATTTCACAGAAACAAAATTCTGTGCTTCCCTATCAACAACCTCAAGCTATTGAGTGACTGAACTGATATTAAAAATCTGTATCACTTGATGCTACAACTTACTCCTTAAAGGAATTGCTATAGGCCATTCAGGAAGGGACCTGTAGATAATCCAGTCTCATAGCTGGTTGGTAGATCTGTCCTTACTCAAAGATAAGCAAACAGGTAAAAATGACATCAAATTAAAAAGTTGCATGTACAAATATATATTCAGAGCATCTGAAGTATGAGAGCATATTTTATAATGTTTTTTGATGAAACAAAAATGTTTGCTAACATAACTCTCTTAAATGGAGCCAGGAGGTCATTAAGAAAGTGTGACTTGTGCATGTCTCAGCCTGGATGGAATCATGTCTTTTGGCCACTTATTTTTCTAAAGAAGTCATCCAGAACTCCTGTCAGAAACACAAGATACTTATTGGACTTTCCTTTGGAAATAATGGAAACAGTGACAGACTTAATATTTTGGGGCTCCAAAATCACCGCAGATGATGACTGCAGCCTTGAAACTAAAAGACATTTGCTCCTTAGAAGAAAAGTTATGAACAACCTAGACAGCATATTAAAAAGCAGAGACATTATTTTGCCAACAAAGGTCCATCTAGTCAAAGCTATGGTTTTTCCAGTAGTCATGTATGGAAGTGAGAGTTGGACCATAAAGAAAGCTGAGCACCGAAGAATTGATGCTTTTGAACTGTGGTGTTGGAGAAGACTCTTGAGAGTCCCTTGGACAGCAAGGAGATCCAACCAGTCCATCCTAAAGGATTTCAGCCCTGGGTTTTCATTGGAAGGACTGATGTTGAAGTTGAAGCTCCAATACTTTGGCCACTTGATGGGAAGAACTGACTCATTGGAAAAGACCCTGATGCTGGGCAAGATTGAAAGCAGGAGGAGAAGGGGACGACAGAGGATGAGATGGTTGGATGGCATCACCAAATCAATGGACATGAGTTTGGGTAAACTCCGGGAGTTGGTGATGGACAGGGAGGCCTGGCGTGCTGCAGTCCATGGGGTCGCAAAGAGTTGGACACAACAGAGCGACTGAACTGAACTAAACCCTAGAATAACTAGTAATAGCCTATCTATGTTTCAGACCCCTGGCTAAAAATACTCATGATTACTTAAGGACAAGTATTTCCTCACTAGAGTCAAGAGTCAATCACAGTTTTCTCCAAGCAACTTAAAACAGCCAAATGGCTTCTTGTCTGTATAACCCCCGACACTTCCTCTTCCCTGGAGCACTCTTTCAGTTCTACCTGAACCTGTGTCTTCTGAACAGTATTTCTTAAGACCTCAAATAAACTCTTATCTTATCTTCAGCCTTCTGTAATGTATTTAGTTGTCACATCAAACCAATACTTGGGAAAGCAATTTTTATTCTCGAGACAGTTAAAGAAAATAGCACACTCATGTTCATAGTAGTACTATTCAAAATAGCCAAAGGTGGAAGCAAACCAAATATCTATTAATGAAAAGGTAACAAATGTAGTATATACACAAATGGAATATTATTTATCTTTGAAAAAGAAGAAAGTTCTGAGGTACAGTACAATATGGATAAACCTTGAAGATATTATGCTAAGTACAATCAGTCAGTCACAAAAAGCCAAATACTGTGTGATTCCATTTATTTGAGGTGTCTAGAGT
This sequence comes from Giraffa tippelskirchi, assembly GCF_054371585.1. Classification (NCBI taxonomy): domain Eukaryota; kingdom Metazoa; phylum Chordata; class Mammalia; order Artiodactyla; family Giraffidae; genus Giraffa; species Giraffa tippelskirchi. Next base: position 43,628,774 of record NC_137284.1, on the reverse strand, counting down.
AGTCAGCGGAGAAAGCAATGGCAACCCACTCCAGTGTTCTTGCCTGGAAACTCCCAGGGACGGCAGAGGCTTGATGGGCTTCTGTCTATGGGATCGCACAGAGTTGGACACGACTGAAGCGACTTAGCAGCAGCAGCAGCAGCAGCAACAGAGTAGTCAAATTCATGGAAAGAACGTAGAAAGTGGTCTCTTGGGACTGGTGAGAGTGGGGATTCGAAAGTTGTTGCTTAAATGAGTGTGGACTCTCTGCTTTGCAAGATAAATAAGCACTGGAGATTACTTGCACAAAAATGTGAATATACTTAACACTACTTATATATTGCTTTTTGGAACGCGTCATGGTTCTGGCGACTTTCAGTGACCTCTCACTGGCCCTTGACAATCCGGGGTAGAGGGTGTAAATTTTGTGCTGGGCCATACCCATATCCACAACCACTATTAAGAATACATTTTAGAAAAGAAAATTAATGAAAATAAGAGCATGATATAGCAGATAACAGAAATAACTATCAATTTTAATCAGAAAATGTGAAGAAGTGCTACACAGAATTTAAAATACAATGAGTGTATACACTCCAGTATTCTGGTCTGGAGAATTCCATGGTCTGTACAGTCCATGGGGTTGTAAAGAGTCGGACACAACTGAATGATTTTCATTTCACTTCAAGAGTAGAATCTAGGCTATTCAAAGCCAAATCATTAACACTAAAAAACAAACAAATTTCCAGATTTTAAAACAACATTTAAAAATTCTAACAACATTCAGAGGACAAAGAAAAGATGATATAAGTGATTAAAAGCAAACAAGCAAAAAAGAACCGAATTATTTAAATAGCTGACATGCAATATGCAACGAAGGAGTAAACAGAACAAAAAACAAACAAACAAACAAAAAAAAACCAAGCTAACCTGAAGAAAAGCCTGAATCTGCAGATCAAAAAGGCTGATATAATAGTTATTGGAATAATGTATAGGGACTTCTGTGGCAGTCCAGCCATTAGGACTCTGCCTCTTTGTGTGTTTCCCTCCCTGGTCAGGGAACAAAGATCCCACATGCCACGGGGCAACTAAACCCTGCGTGTTACAAGGAAATATCCTGCATGATGCAAGGTAGATCCTGTGTATTCCAGCTGAGACCCGATGCAGCCAAATAATAAATATATATTAAAAAAAAAACCCACAAAACAGAACTGTTTACCCAAAAGTTGCACTCAAAATGCACTAAAAATAAAACCCCAAAACAAAAAACAATGAAAGGCTAGATATGTAAAGATGAAGTTGTTGAATTTTTAAGGTTTAGGATAGGGAGATAGTGCAAGTATTCAGGGGAAATAAAACAAAAGCTTAGAAACAATTTAACAGCAACAACAGAAAAACAACAACAACAACAACAAAAGCCTTTTTACTTTAAAGTGTGGGAAATCTTTGCCTCTGCAGTGTTAAGTTACAGAAAAAAAGGTGTTTGAAGGTAGGGGATACGACCTAAAATCTGTGTACCAACCTAGCTGAATGTGAACCAAACCTCTAGGTATAATGTAAAAATGTATATGGACTTAAACTTGAATTTAAATTTTGTTCTGGTGTTCTAATTATCCTAGGCTAGCATTGATGAAATACATGAATTTGTGTTGTATAGTGATGAATTATCAGAGAAAATAGTTTCTAGCTTAAGTCCCTAAATCTTAGAATAAATTAATACTGTACTTCTGCACTCAAAAAGAAATAAATTGAACTGGTACCTATTTGAAAATTATCCCATATTTATTATTACAAGGGAAAATTATTTTTTAAAAAATAAACATTAGCTCTACAGTAATAAATTGGTACTTGTGATACTGAGTTGGTAGATTCCAAAATTCTTTGAATTTGAATATATGACCAGAGGTAAGTTTTATAAATGCTTAAATTATTTTTTGATTTAAGAGGATGATCTCCTAAATGATAGATAACACATTTATCTACTGTTGGTTGACATGATTTCACTATTCCTGACAGTTCTTCAAGAGCAGAGTTCTGAAGCCAATTAGGAAAACTGGACAAAGTCCAGGAAAGAATAACAAGGATGTTTAGAAAAGCTAGCTTCACAGATGTTGAGAAATCGACCAAATGGAAATTATTTACTATAGAAAGCAAAGAGAATATCAGCATCTCAAAGATAAAACCAAGAGAAGCAAAATGGAGAAAACAACAACAACAACAATAATTCATCTTTGTCCAGAGACCACTCCTGAGAGGAGGCTAGAGGAGTGGCCAGATGGATACAGGTAGTTCTTTAAACGATACAAAATCTAGAAAAACAATCAAACCTAGAAACCACTTAGGAGAACAGATGGGCATTTAGCTACGTTCAGCATTACAACACTGCTTTATTTGAAATTGGTCATAGTTGATATTTTATAAGAGAATCATAATTTCCTAGCATTTGAAGTCATTCAAAAAAGGGAGTGAATCTTCATCAGGGTTGGTTGTTTTGGGGTGGCAGGTGGTGAGTGACTTCCTGCACAGCAAGCAAGATGATACCTGCCTGTACCAGAGGGAGCATGTTTTCCTCACAGTTCCTTCCGACAGAAAGCCTTGGCCACTGCCAAATGCAGGTTCAAAATCTATCAAGAGTTTAATCCCATATGTCATCTCCTATGCCCATAAATTTTAGGACTTGAGATGAGGTTGGCTTTGGGCAAGAAATTGAAAAATCCTGGGTCATAAAACTACTGTCAACACAGCCGTCCAAGAACAGAGCATGCAATTATAAGTTTGAGGAGAGGAGGTTGAGGGTGGAAGAGATGACGAGTCAAAGTTAAGGTTTCAATCTGTTTCCCTCAGACTTGAAAGAAGTGTAATTCTAAAAGCAGGCTTCTTTCACTAGGAAGGACATATATTGAGGAAGTGGGTGGGAGAAAAAGGAAAACAAAAAAGCAGCAAAGACACATGGGGGAATGATCAGCGGCAATGGGCTGTCATTGTTCACAGAAACTGAGTACCATATTTTTGAAATGGAACTTTAACTAATGGGTAGAATGGATCATGGTGTCCTTCTGTAATCCCTGATTAGCACCGGGAAATGTGATGATAGCTACTAAGGCTCAACCCAGGACCCATCTGCTTTAATTCTGTTGTCTTACTGATAGATACAGTCCTTCATAGGCAATAGCTTCATTATTTAGCTGGAAAGACCAACCACTTAGAGAATAATATCTTAGTATAATTATACTGTAAATAGTGTACAAACTAGTGTTTGTATACCCTAGTATAACAACTTAGAGGATAATATTTTCATATATCATAAATAGCATAAAAACTAGAATATATGACACATATCTTAACAGAACGGATATGGGAACCTGCAAAAAAAGTACTTTCTCTTAAAAAACAATCACTAAGAGATAATGCACTAATTCTAAAATAGAAATATAAATTGAAATGTAGAAACATATTCAGAACTTAAGCTAAGCTTTAAAAAAATTGTATATGTGTATGTGTGTATGCATTTTATTCCTGTGTGTGTTCAATCACTTCTGACTCTGCAGCCCCATGGACTATAGCCCATTAGGTATTCTTTACTACCATCATCACCTGGGAAGCACCATTACAAAGACTTTAAAAACCACAACCTATCTTGAGGGGATAAACCCAAGCTCTCCTGCAGAATTCTCTCACTAAGTTCTTCACGTGCTTTTAAATGCCTCACTTTTCACTCTACTTGCTTTTGTATCCCCAATGGAAGTCTTGATTTGTCTTTGCATCCTCAGTGTCTAGTATGTGTGTGTGTGTGTGTGTGTGTGTGTGTGTGTGTGTGTGTGTGTGTGTATGTGTGTGTGTTACTCACTCAGTCATGTCTGACTTTTTGCAACACCATGGACTGTAGCCTACCAGGCTCCTCCGTCCATGGAATTCTCCAGGCAAGATTACGGAAGTGAATCGCCATTCCCTTTTCCAGGGATCTTTCTGACCATCATTATAATATTATGCAAAGCATTCTCATTTTCCTAGAAATCCTCTGTGCCTTCCCCCATCCATCTTTCCACACTCTGTTAGCCCCTGGTAACCAGTGATCACTTTACCGTCTCCATACATCTGCCTTTTCCAGAAGGTCATATGGGCTCACTAGGTGGCACGAGTGATAAAGAACCTGCCTGCCAATGCAAGAGACTTAAGAGACATGGGTTCAACCCCTGGGTGGGGAAGATCCCCTGGAGGAGTGCATGGCAACCCACTCCAATATACTTGCCTGAAGAATCCCATGGGCAGGCTACAGTCCATGGGGCTCCACAGAGTTGGACACAATTGAAGTGACTTTGCTCGCACACAGGCCATATAGCTGGAATCATACAGTATATAACATTTTAAGATGGGTTTATTTCACTTCATATTATGCATTTAAGTTTCCTACATGTTTTTTCATGGCTTGATAGCTTAATTCTTTTTAGTGTTGAGTGCTATACCATTGCCCGTGTATACCACAGTTTATTTATCCATCCACCTACTGAAGGACATTCCAAGCTTGGCAATTACGAATAAAGCTTTTATAAATATGTGCATGCAGGTTTTTGTATGGAAGTGTTTCCAGCTCCTTTGGGTAAATACCAAAGAGAATGATTGCTGGACCTTGTGTTATAAATTCCACCTGCCAATGCAGGAGACCCGGGTTCCATCCCTGGGTTGGGAAGATTCCCTGGAGAAGGGAATGACAACCCACTCCAGTATTCTTGCATGGGAAATCCCAAGGACAGAAAATCCTGGTGGTCTACACTCCATGGGGTTGCAAAAAGAAACTTCCAAACTGTCTTCCAAAGTGGCTGTCCTATACCATTGTACTTTCCTATGAGTAATAAGTGAAAGTCCTCGCTGCTCTACATCCTGGGCAGCATTTGGAGGTGTCAATGTTCTGGAATTTGGCTGATGTGAAGAGCCAACTCATTGGAAAAGACCCTGGTGGTGGAAAAGATTGATACCAGAAGGAGAAGGGGGAGACAGAGGGTGAGATGGTTGGATAGTATCACTGACTCAATGGACATGAGTTTGAGCAAACTCCAGGAGATAGTGAAGGACAGGAAAGCCTGGCATGCTGCAATCCATGAGGTTGCAAAGAGTTGTAAACCTAGCTATTGAACAACAATCGGTGAGTATAGGTATCTCATTGCTGTTTTGGTTTTCATTTTCTTGATGATTTATAATGTGGGATATCTTTTCATATGCTCCTTTGTCATCTTAAGATCATCTTTGGTGAAGTGTCTGTTCAAGTTTTGGGCCATTTTTTAATTGGATTGTCTGTTTTTGCCAACCTCTTTTTATCTTTTATAATTTTCACAACAAACCAGTCAGTTAGAGATTATAATGATTTCTTCCAAACACTAAATATTTTTTTCTAGAGCCACTGTGATCTGAGTCTTTTTGGTCTTTAATATTTTGAATCTAAATCCAAAGTTCTTTGCCCTATGCCCTGATAACTCAGAAGAAATTGGCCATCAAAATTGTCTTGATTAGTGAAATTAGGGTTGGCCTAACCTTTGCAAATTCTTGTTCTGATGTTTCACCCTCCATATGCCATGGAGAAATCTGGTCTATTGGAAACCATGTGGTATTGGCTCCCAGTTGTGTTTAATGATCCTTCTGCTCAGGCTAGGGAGCTCAGACATGCATATTGTGCTCTAAAAAGATGCCACCGGGAGTGAGGCTGGAGTTCAGCATTTCCAGCAGAGGAAGCAAAACAGCTGTTGTGATGCCTGCAGCTTGGGGCAGAAACAGAGTTATACGAGCTGTCAAAGAGTGCCCCATGAGCTCTGCTTTTCATGGCCTTCCTTCTCACACAGTTCCTTCTGATCTCAGAGGCTTTATTATGATGATGATTCTATTTCTAGTGAGCCCAAAGAGCACAAGAGAGATTATGATAAGAAAGCACTTTAGGTATATAGGACTTATCCCTTGGAGGACCATTTCAAAGGTTTTGAGTTTCAACCATTCTGATGCTTTAAAAATAATCCAGGGATTTAGAAAGTCTGAAAACATAGTTGTGCTCTAGATAGCAGTATGGTACACAAAGTCTTTGATTTATCACAAAAGACAGCAAGAGGTCAGGGCATATTTTCATCCCCGAAGTATAGATTTGGATCTACAAAAGATAGTTTATGGCTGGGGTTTTTGAAGTGTCTGGTGTCACAGAATACTTACAAAAAAAAATCAAGAGAAAACTTTTAAAAAGAAACTTGATCTTCTACAGGGCAGTGAATGACAGTTTAAAGTTTTGTGTAAAGTAATATGCAATGAAGAAAATTTATAGTATTTTGCAATAAAAATATTTGTAGTAGACAATTTCTCATTTCTTAAAAATCATTTTTTTTAATTGAGGATAACTGCTTTACAATGTTGTTTTGTTTCCTGCCATATAGCAATGTGAACCAGTCATAACTGTATGCATATATTCCCTTCATCTTGAGTCTCCCTCTTACCCACCCTCAATCCCATCCTTTATGTTGTCACTGAGTGCCAAGCCAGGTTCTCTGTGATATATAGCAGGTTCCTGCTAGCTGTTTTACACATGGTACTTTATGTGTCAATGCTATTTTCTCAGTTTGTCCCACCATCTCCTTTCCCCAAAGAAGATATGCAGAGTAAGACGGTGGAGATGGCAGAATGTGAAGAGAAATTAAAGAGCCTCTTGATGAAGGTGAAAGAGGAGAGTGAAAAAGCTGGCTTAAAACTCAACATTCAAAAAATAAAGATCATGGCATCTGATGCCATCACTTCTTGGCAAATAGATGTGGCAAAAGTGGAAACAGTGACAGACCTTTATGTTCTTGGGTTCCAAAATCACTATGGATTGTGACTACAGCCATGAAATTAAAAGATGCTTGCTTTTTGGAAGAAAAACTATGACAAACCTAGACAGCATATTAAAAAAACAGAGACATTACTTTGCAAACAAAGGTCTGTATAGTCAAAACCATAGTTTTGGCAGTAGTCATGTATAGATGTGAGAGCTGGACCATAAAGAAAGCTGAATGCTGAAGAATTGATGCTTTTGAACTGTGGTGTTGGAGAAGACTCTCAAGAGTACCCTGGACTGAAAGGAGACCAAACCAGTCAATCATAAAGGAAATCAGTCCTGAATATTCATTGGAAGGACTGATGATGAAATTGAAGCTCCAGTACATTGACCACCTGATGTGAAAAGCCAACTCATTGGAAAAGACCCTGATGGTTGGAAAGATTGAAGGCAGGAGGAGAAGCGGACGACAGAGATGAGTGGTTGGATTGGCATCACCAACTCAATGGACATGTGTTTGAGCATGTTCTGGGAGATGGTGAAGGACTGGGAAGCCTGGCGTGCAGCAGTCGATGGAGTTGCAAGGAGTGGGTGGGACTAAGGGACTAGACAACAACAAAAAACATGGGAGAAATATTCTGATAAGAAACTTAGGCATTTATTAAAAATCATTTTAATTAAAATAAATGAATTCTCTTTTCAACAGTAAAATACCAACATGTTTCCAAAACACAATTCTTAAACAAAAAAAAACAAACAGAAAACTGGTTACAAATGAACACAAGGAGTACAAAACAGGTAATAAAAATGAGAGAATGTATTACATATCAACTGTATTAACATTATATCTATAAAAGGAAAAATTCTCTAAGTAGACTTCAAGAAAAATTCACACTGAGAAACATTCATATTGTAGAAGTTACACAAAATTTCTTCAAGAGATCTGAAATCCCTATCAGGAAATAGACTTTGTTATATCTAACAGATATTAAGAGCCTATGATTTGTGTGTTTTAAAACAATTTTTCAGGTTTGCTATAATTATAGATGTTAAGGTTTTACTTTTTGCAACAAACCAAACATTTCAGAAAAAAAGTGATAAGGGAAAAGAAAATATAATCAAATTAGGTGAAATCTCAATACCTAAAGGCTATTATAGTAAGTCAAAAAGTCTATATCATTACTTCAGCTATTGTATACACCATATAGAAACACAGTTTATTCAATGACGTTGTTAATACTGAACCTGAGTTTGCTTGTAACATTTTGTTGCATCAACACTGTAGCAAACATACTTGCATGTATGTATGCATATTTGACTTTGCATCCATCTATATATTATTTTTCAACTTTATTTTGGAAATATCTTTTTTGAAAGTGTCAAAATTACAAACCATTTAAAAGAATAGTCCTATGAATACTAACATGTTTGTCCTTTCCTTTGGTTCACTAACTCTTTACAAATTACTGCATTTGCTTTCTCTCTGTTAATTATTTTGTTACTCTCATTAACACATATTCATACAATTTTTTCTGAACCACCAAAGAACACCTTGCACACTTCATGACTCCCCATCCCTATCTCAGTGTGTATCTTCTAAAAAACAGTATAATCTTATGTGATCATGGTACAAATACTACATTCAGAAAACTAATTCAAAAAGTCAAACCAATTGACCAAATAAGTTTCTTAATAGTGTTAAAAAAATTCAGATGCAACGGACTTCTCTGGTGGGACCGTGGATAGGAATTTGCCAGCCAACGCAGGGGACACAGGTTCAGTCTCTGGTCTGGGAAGATTCCACATGCTGTGGAATGACTAAAGCCCCTGTACCGCAGCTACTGAGCCCTTGCCCTATAGCCCATACCTTCAACTACTGAGCCTGCATCCTGCAACTACTGAAGCTCTTACACCTAGAGCCTGTGCTCCACTAGAGAAGCCGCTCTGATGAGAAGCCTGTGCACTGCAGTGAAGACTGGCCCCTGTTCACTGCAGCTAGAGAAAGAAAGCAACGAAGACTCAGCACAACCAGAAATAAATAATTTTTTAAAAAATTCAGATGCAAAACCCCCACTAATTTAATTTATTACAATCTGGCTTTAGCAGGAATTTTATACAGGTTGATGTTGTGTCCTTTTCAGTGTATCATACCAGAAGACACATCATTTCAGACACATCTCCTATTACTGGAAATATTAATTTGATCACTTAATTAAAGTGGTGTCTGTTTAATATATATTTCATTTATTAAAATAAATTCAATAAATTATTATTATTAATATATCCATTTTTAAAATTTTAAATATAACTTTTTCCACTGACAGTTTAAATAAATGATATGTGATACTTTGAGTTCTGTGAATATCTTGTTTACCAACAAAACTTCATCCCAGGTTAAGGTGTTTGGTTAGTGACAGATAAATATCTATGTATTCTTCATGGATGTTGATGAATCTCATCCATAGGTTAATACTATTTTGTACTCCCAGCAACAATCATGAGCACAGACTCACCAACAGAGTATATTGTCAAGCTTTTGTATTTCTGTGAATCTGGAGAAAAATTATTTTAGGGTAGTTTGTTTCCAAGTATCAGCTTTATTGCTTGTAAAATTTGATTGAATTACATAACTGGAATCTACAGCTAGTGCTGTGCTAAAACTGCTATATGGTTTGCAGGAGCCAAGCATGCATCTCTACCTAACTTCACATTCAGTGATGTCATTTTGGTAACTTGAAACTGGCCACAGTGGGGCTACTTACCCTAGAGAAATTAGAAAGTGTCAGAGCTCACCCAGGTCCTCAAAAATCCAGTAATAAAGCATTTTTTTCACTAGTCTTTGTAACTAAAATGGTTTTCTTCACCCTCCCTAGCCTCCAACCCAACCTGGAGCTTGGGACCTAGCTGTAGGATAGGTCAGCAGTCAGCTGAGAAGAGGATCGTGATTTGAAGCACATCAAGGAGACTTCCCTGGTGGCTCAGATGGTAAAGTGCCTGCCTACAATGCAGGAGACCTGGGTTCGATCCCTGGGTCGGGAAGATCCTCTGGAGAAGGAAAGGGCAACCCACTCCAGTACTCTGGCCTGGAAAGTCCCATGAACGGAGGAGCGTGGTAAGCTACAGTCCATGGAATTGCAGAGTCAGACACGACTGAGTGACTTCACTTTCACTTAAGGTGAGAGCAGAAAGTCCCTATAGGAAGAGTCTCCTTTGCAAACGGCCTTTAGCATATTACCCTCCCTACCACACACAAATATGGATGGCCATTAGCTTCTTGACATTTTAGCAACTTGATAGATTATTCTTAGTGTCTGTGGGGAGAAGCCAGTAAAAAGTGGAGAGAGGGTAGTTAGAGGTTTCTACTGATTATTTCCAAGAGAATAGAAGTTTCTTTTTACTGGGTGGTAAGAGGGGCTTCCCAGGTGGCTCAGCGATAAAGAATCCACCTGCAATGCAAGAGACAATGCAATGCAACACAGATTTGATCCCTGGGTCAGGGAGATCCCCTAGAGAAGGAAATGGCAACCCACTTCAGTGTTCTTGCCTGGGAAATCTCATGGACAGTGGAGTTTGGTCGGCTACCGTCTATGGGGTCACAAAGAGTCTTGCTTGACTTAGTGACTAAACCACAATAGAAGATCACAGGGAGAAGGAGTATATAGATTTCTCTCTATTATTCTGCTTTTTCCAACTTAACAGGTGAAGAATTTGAGACTCAGAAGAATTAAAGTGATGGTTTTGAAAGCCACACAAGGATTAAGGACCAATCTAGGGCTGGAATCTTGATCTCCCATATCCTAGCATGGCAGAGGAGAAGAGAGAGTAGAGCCCATGAGGTCAAACCTCTTACATAATAAACAGAGCAAGTACATCATGAGTTGCCATGTTACTTGCCCAAGAACAGACTGCAAGTAGATGATAGAGCCAGAATCGCAAATACAGGTCTTCTGACTTGCAGTTTGGTGGTATTTTTAGTATCCCACAGGAATCACCTTCCTAAACTTGTGATACATTTGCTCTTTGATTTTTAGAATGGAATTTGAAGATTCCAATTCTTCCATCCATGAAGAAGAATTAAATGATAATAACTTCCCCTTGCATTTTGTGCAAACCGAAAGAGATGAGACTTAAACAAATAAAAGCTACTAACGCCCAGAATACACACTAAGGCCAATTGAAATGAAATCTCTGAGACATTCCACTGCTGATCCTTTTATTGTAATATATTTAATCAATTATTTTATTTGAAAATAATGAAATTTGCATTTTTTGTGTGTATAGAATTCTTTGGTTTTGATAGTTTCTTGCAACTGCGTAACTATTGCCACAAACACTTGTGTTGTGCCTTTGTGTCAACTCATTCCCCAAATTACAGATATATTTTCTGTTACTATGTGCATGCGTGCATGCTAAGTCACTTCAGTCCTGTTCCACTCTTTGCAACCATGTGGACTGTAGCCCACCAGGCTCCTCTGTCTATGGGATTCTTCAGGCAGGAATACTAGCCGGAGTTGCAGTGCCCTCCTCCAGGGGATCTCCCCTACCCAGAGATGGAACCCACCTCTCTTGGCCCCTGCATTGGTAGACATGTTCTTTCACTGCTAGCACCACCTGGGAAGCCCCTCTTCTACTGCTGCTGTTACTGCTGCTAAGTCGCTTCAGTCGTGTCTGACTCTGTGCGACCCCATAGACGGCAGCCCACCAGGCTCCTTAGTCTCTGGGATTCTCCAGGCAAGAATATTGGACTGGGTTGCCATTTCCTTCTCCAGTGCATGAAAGTGAAAAGTGAAAGTGAAGTTGCTCAGTCGTGTCTGACTCTTCGCGACCCCATGGGCTGCAGCCTACCAGGCTCCTCCGTCCATGGGATTTCCCAGGCAAGAGTACTGGAGTGGGGTGCCATTGCCTTCTCCTCTTCTACTACAGTTTGCCTTTTACTGATGTTCTATAAAAGGAATCATTCAGTATGTAGTCTTTTGAGTCTGGCTTCCTTTACTTGCAACAATGCATACAGATTTTTGCATGTTTCGGTAATTTCCTTTTTGTTATGGGATATGTATGACTATCACATTTTGTTTATCCATTCGTAGTTGAAGGATATCTGGGTTGTTTCCAGTTTGAGGGATTATGAATAAACCCCTGATAAATAATCATGTACAAGTCATTTCTCCTAGGTAAATAAGAAGCATGGAATTTCTGGATCATATAATAAAGAAAGTTTTAGTATTATAAGAATGCCAAACACTAAATTGTTTTCCAATATGTCTGTAACATTTTGTATTTGCACCAATATGATGAGAGATTCTTCCCTAGCATTTGTACTGTCAAGTATTTTATTCTTTAATTTTATCCATTTCAATAAGTTGTCGTAGCATATCTTTATAGATGTTATTTGCTTTTCCTTAATTACTAATGTGCTTATCGACCATGAGTATATTTTATTTGATGAAGTATTTGTTCAAATCTTTTTTGGTTGTTTTTAACTTTTAAAACTCTCTTTTTACTGAATTTTAAATGTTTTCATATATTCTGGGTAGAAGTCCTCTGTCAGATATTTGTTTTGCAAATACTTATATTTTGTAAACTTTCCTTCTCATTCTTGCCATCATGATTTCACAGAGAATTTTTTAATTTTGATGAAGTTCTATTTATACACTTCTTTCCTTTTATGAATTTTTACTTTTGATGACATATTCAAGAAACAGCTGCCTAATCCAAAGTCTCACGCACACACACACACACACATACCTTATTGGTTCTTTCTCTGGAGAATCTTCACTAATACAGATTAACATCTTCAAAATATTGTGTCTTCCAGACCATGAACACTATCATTCTCTTGATTTACTTAAGCCTTTGAATCATTTTTTATCTTTGCTTTGTAATTTCTAGCGTTCTTATCTTGCACATAGCTTGTTAGGTTTATATCTAAGTATTTCATAACTTTAATGCTATTTTAAATGATATGATTTCTTTAATTTCAACTTTCATTTATTTTTGCTAGTACATAGAAAAAAAAGCACTTCATCTGTATAGACCTTGAAATCTGCAACCTAAATATAGTAATTTCATGAGCTTTGTTGTTGTTGTTGTAGGTTCCAAGGGATTTTCTATGTAGCTAAACTAATATATGTATTAATCATTTCCCATGGTAAATTATGTTGACTGATTTTTAACTTTTGAAACAGTGTTGTTTTCTTAGAAAAATCTCATTCATTCATGACATTTAATTGGACATTTAACATGACATATTTCCTGGATCAGTTTGCTAATAATAAATTGAGAAAATTTGTTTCTATATTCATGAGAAAGTTGAATCTGTACTTAGTATCCTTATCTTGTAATGTCATTGTCTGATTTTGGTATCAGGAAAAATCTTGCCTCATAAAAATAAATTAGGGAATATTTGATTTTTTTCTATTTTCTGGAAGAGTTTTGACATAATTGGTATTATTTCACCCTTAAATATTTGATAGAATTTATGGATAAAATTATCTGTGCCTGGAGGTTTCCTTATTGAAATATTTATAAGTATGAATTCAATTTATTTAGTGAATATGGTATTATCTAAATTATTGAACTTTCTGAGTTTTTATAGCTTGTGTTCGTCAAGAAATTAGCTAAGTTTATTTACATGAATTTATGGTCATAGAATTGTTCTTAGTAACCTCTTATTACCTTTGTAATGCCTTTAGGATCTGTATTGACATTGCCTCTTTCATTCCTTAAAATTTGTGTTATTTTTCTTTTTTACTCCTTTATCAGTCTGGCTAGAGGTTTATCAGTTTTATCAAAATTTTCAAAAGCAGCTTGGTTTCTTTGACTTTTTATTGTTTTTCAGTTTTTAATTATATTATTTTCTGCTCTTTATTTCCTTCCTTCTGTTTACTTTGCATTTAATTTGCCCTCCGTTGATTTCTTTTTTTAATTGATGTGTAACTGATTTACAATATTACATTAGTTTCAGATGTATACCATAGTGAGTGTTTATATAGATTATACTCCATTTTTAAATATTTCAAAAAAGGATATGTTTTTCTGTGTTGTACAACATATTTTCATTGCTTGTTTATCTTATACGTAGTGATTTGTATCTATCTCCTACCCCACTTTGGCCAGCCCCTTTTCTCTCCCCACTGGTAATAACTAATTTGTTCTCTGTATCTGTGAGTCTATTTCTGTTTTGTAATACTCATTTAATTATTTTCTTTCTTATATTCCACATATGTGATAACAGATTATTTATTTCTCTCTAACTTATTTCACTAAGCATAAAGTCCTCTACAACTAGTCAGGTTATTGAAAATTGCAAAATTTTATTCTTTTCCTGACTGAATAATATTACATTCTGTGTATTATATATATCTATACATACATCAGTTCAGTTCAGTCGCTCAGTCGTGTCCGACTGTTTCCGACCCCATAAATTGCAGTATGCCAGGCCTCTCTGTCCATCACCAACTCCCGGAGTCTACCCAAACCCATGTCCATCGAGTCAGTGATGCCATCCAACCATCTCATCCTCTGTTGTCCCCTTCTCCTCCTGCCCCCAATCCTACCCAGCATTAGGGTCTTTTCCAATGAGTCATTCTCCTCATGAGGTGGCTAAAGTATTGGAGTTTCAGCTTCAACATCAGACTTTCCAATGAACACCCAGGATTGATCACCTTTAGGATGGATTGATTGGATCTCCTTGCAGTCCAAGGGACTCTCAAGAGTCTTCTCCAACACCACAGTTCAAAAGCATCAATTTTTTGGTGCTCAGCTTTCTTCACCATCCAACTCTCACATCCATACATGACCACTGGAAAATCCATAGCCTTGACTAGACGGACTTTTCTTGGCAAAGTAATGTCTCTGCTTTTAAATATGCTATCTAGGTTGGCCATAAACTTGCTTCCAAGGAGTAAGCGTCTTTTAATTTCATGGCTGCAATCACCATCAGCAGTGATTCTGGAGCCTAAAAAAATAAAGTCTGACACTGTTTCCAGTGTTTCCCCATTTATTTCCCATGAAGAGATGGGACCAGATGCCATGATCTTAGTTTTCTGAACGTTGATCTTTCAGCCAACTTTTTCACTCTCCTCTTTCACTTTCATCAAGAGGCTCTTTCGTTTTTCTTCACTTTCTGCCATAAGGGTGGTGTCATCTGCATATCTCAGATTATTGATATTTCTCCCGGCAATCTTGATTCCAGCTTGTGTTTCCTCCAGCCCAGCGTTTCTCATGATGTACTCTGCATATAAGTTAAATAAGCAGGGTGACAATATACAGCCTTGACGTACTCCTTTTCCTGTTTGGAACCAGTCTGTTGTTCCATGTCCAGTTCTAACTGTTGCTTCCTGACCTGCATACAGGTTTCTCAAGAGACAGGTCAGATGGTCTGGTACTCCCATCTCTTTCAGAATTTTCCACAGTTTATTATGATCCACACAGTCAAAGGCTTTGGCATAGTCAATAAAGCAGAAATAGATGTTTTCCTGGAACTCTCTTGCTTTTTCAATGATCCAGCAGATATTGGCAATTTGATCTCTGGTTCCTCTGCCTTTTCTAAAACCAGCTTGAACATCTGGAAGTTCACGGTTCACTTATTGCTGAGGCTGGCTTGGAGAATGTTGAGCATTACTTTACTAGCATGTGAGATGAGTGCAATTGTATGGAGGTTTGAGCATTCTTTGGCATTGCCTTTCTTTGGGATTGGAATGAAAACTGACCTTTTCCAGTCCTGTGGCCACTGCTGAGTTTTCCAGATTTGCTGGCATATCGAGTGCAGCACTTTCACAGCATCATCTTTCAGGATTTGAAATAGCTCAACTGGAATTCAATCACCTCCACTAGCTTTGTTCATAGTGATGCTTTCTAAGGCCCACTTGACTTCCCATTCCAGGACGTCTGGGTCTAGGTGAGTGACCACACCATCGTGATTATCTGGGTCATGAAGATCTTTTTTGTACAGTTCTTCTGTGTATTCTTGCCGCCTCTTCTTAATATCTTCTGCCTCTGTTAAGTCCATAAAATTTCTGTCCTTTATTGAGCCTATCTTTGCAGGAAATGTTCCTTTGGTATCTCTCGTTTTCTTGAAGAGATCTCTAGTCTTTCCCAATCTGTTGTTTTCCTCTATTTCTTTGCACTGGTCACTGAGGAAGGCTTTCTTATCTCTCCTTGCTATTCTTTGGAACTCTGCATTGAGATGGGAATATCTTTCCTTTTCTCCTTTGCTTTTCGCTTCTCTTCTCTTCCCAGCTATCTGTAAGGCCTCCTCAGGCAGCCATTTTGCTTTTTTGCATTTGTTTTCCATGGGGATTGTCTTGATCCCTGTCTGCTGTATAGTGTCAC
Organism: Giraffa tippelskirchi; assembly: GCF_054371585.1. Classification (NCBI taxonomy): domain Eukaryota; kingdom Metazoa; phylum Chordata; class Mammalia; order Artiodactyla; family Giraffidae; genus Giraffa; species Giraffa tippelskirchi. The sequence goes on along the minus strand of NC_137284.1, from coordinate 43,612,678 downwards.
AAACCTCTGTCCATAGTTCATCAGGCACTTTGTCTATCAGATCTAGTCCCTTAAATCTGTTTGTCGCTTCTACTTTGTACTCGTAAGGGATTTGATCTAGGTCATATCTGAATGGACTAGTGGTTTTCCCTACTTTCTTCAATTTAAGTCTGAATTTGGCTATAAGCATTTCATGATCTGAGCCACAGTCTGCTCCCGGTCTTGTTTTTGCTGACTGTATAGAGCTTCTCCATCTTTGGCTGCAAAGAATATAATCAATCTGATTTTGGTGTTGACCATCTGGTGATGTTAACAGGCAAATTTGGCTTTGGAGTACAGAATGAAGAAGGGCAAAGGCTAATAATTTTGCCAAGAGAATGCACTATACATACATACACACATATATATGTAATATATACACATATATGTATATATGAATTCATTAATTTATCAGCATTATATTAGTAATAATAATTTATTAATGTCATTAAAATATATTAATTATGTAATATATTAATATTATATTAGTGGTTATTATTAATAACGTGGCTGAGAGGAGCTAGGCCTGGCTGGGGGCCGGGAGCCGGGGGCAGCAGCCGAGAGGGGCTAGGCCGGGCCGGGGACCTGGGGCCGGGGGCGGCGGCCAACAGGGCCTAGGCCGGTCCGAGGACCGGGGGCCGGGAGCAGCAGCCGAGAGGGGCTAGGCCAGGCCGGGGGCTGGGGCCGGCGGCGACGGCAGCGGCGAGAGGAATTACCCAAGGCCCAAGGTAAGAGAAACCCAAGTAAGACGGTAAGTGTTGCAAGAGGGCATCAGAGGGCAGACACAGTGAAACTAGAATTACAGAAAACTAGCTAATCTGATCACATGGACCACAGCCTTGTCTATCTCAACGAAACTAAGCCATGCCGTGTGGGGCCACCCAAGACGAATGGGTCATGGTGGAGAGGTCTGACAGAATGTGGTCCACTGGAGAAGGGCATGGCAAACCACGTCAGTATTCTTGCCTTGAGAACCCCATGAACAGTATGAAAAGGCAAAAGGATAGGACACTGAAAGATGAACTCCTCAGGTCAGTAGGTGCCCAATATGCTACTGGAGATCAGTGGAGAAATAACTCCAGAAAGACTGATGGGATGGAGCCAAAGCAAAAACGATACCCAAATGTGGATGTGACTGGTGATAGACGCAAAGTCCAATGCTGTAAAGAGCAATATTGCATAGGAACCTGGAATGTTAGGTCCATGAATCAAGGCAAACTGGAAGTGGTCAAACAGGAGATGGCAAGAGTGAATGTCGGCATTCTAGGAATCAGTGAACTAAGATGGACTGGAATGGGTGAATTTAACTCAGATGACCATTATATCTACTACTGTGGGCAAGAATTCCTTAGAAGAAATGGAGTAGCCATCATGGTCAACAAAAGAGTCCAAAATGCAGTACTTGGATGCAATCTCAAAAATGACAGAATGATCTCTGTTCGTTTCCAAGGCAAACCATTCAATATCACGGTAATCCAAGTCTATGCCCTGACCAGTAATGCCAAAGAAGCTGAAGTTGAACCGTTCTGTGAAGACCTACAAGACCTTCTAGAACTAACACCCAAAAAAGATGTCCTTTTCATTATAGGGGACTGGAATGCAAAAGTAAGAAGTCAAGAAACACCTGGCGTAACAGGCAAGTTTGGCCTTGGAGTACAGAATGAAGCAGGGCAAAGGCTAATAGAGTTTTGCCACGAGAGCACACTGGTAATAGCAAACACCCTATTCCAACAACACAAGAGAAACTCTACACGTGGACATCACCAGATGGTCAACACTGAAATCAGATTGATTATATTCTTTGCAGCCAAAGATGGAGAAGCTCTATACAGTCAGCAAAAACAAGACCGGAGCAGACTGTGGCTCAGATCACGAACTGCTTATTGCCAAATTCAGACTTAAATTGAAGAAAGTAGGGAAAACCACTAGACCATTCAGGTATGACCTAGATCAAATCCCTTATGAGTATACAGTGGAAGTGACCAATAGATTTAAGGGACTAGACCTGATAGACAGAGTGCCTGATGAACTATGGACAGAGGTTCGTGACATTGTACAGGATACAGGGATCAAGAAAATCCCCAAGGAAAGCAAATGCAAAAAAGCAAAATGGCTGTCTGAGGAGGCCTTACAGATAGCTTGGAAGAGAAGAGAAGCGAAAAGCAAAGGAGAAAAGGAAAGATATTCCCATCTCAATGCAGAGTTCCAAAGAATAGCAAGGAGAGATAAGAAAGCCTTCCTCAGTGACCAGTGCAAAGAAATAGAGGAAAACAACAGATTGGGAAAGACTAGAGATCTCTTCAAGAAAATTAGAGATACCAAAGGAGCATTTCATGCAAAGATAGGCTCAATAAAGGACAGAAATGGTATGGACCTAACAGAGGCAGAAGATATTAAGAAGAGGTGGCAAGAATACACAGAAGAACTGTACAAAAAAGATCTTCATGACCCAGATAATCACGATGATGTGATCACTCACCTACAGCCAGACATCCTGGAATGTGAAGTCAAGTGGGCTTTAGAAAGCATCACTACGAACAAAGCTAGTGGAGGTGACTGAATTCCAGTTGAGCTATTTCAAATTCTCAAAGGTGATGCTGTGAAAGTGCTGCACTCGATATGCCAGCAAATCTGGAAAACTCAGCAGTGGCCACAGGACTGGAAAAGGTCAGTTTTCGTTCCAATCCCAAAGAAAGGCAATGCCAAGGAATGCTCAAACCTCCATACAGTTGCACTCATCTCACATGCTAGTAAAGTAATGCTCAACCTTCTCCAAGCCAGCCTCAGCAATAAGTGAACCGTGAACTTCCAGATGTTCAAGCTGGTTTTAGAAAAGGCAGAGGAACCAGAGATCAAATTGCCAATATCTGCTGGATCATTGAAAAAGCAAGAGAGTTCCAGGAAAACATCTATTTCTGCTTTATTGACTATGCCAAAGCCTTTGACTGTGTGGATCACAATAAACTGTGGAAAATTCTGAAAGAGATGGGAGTATCAGACCATCTGACCTGTCTCTTGAGAAACCTGTATGCAGGTCAGGAAGCAACAGTTAGAACTGGACATGGAACAACAGACTGGTTCCAAATAGGGAAAGGAGTACGTCAAGGCTGTATATTGTCACCCTGCTTATTTAACTTACATGCAGAGTACATCATGAGAAACGCTGGGCTGGAAGAAACACAAGCTGGAATCAAGATTGCCGGGAGAAATATCAATAATATCAGATATGCGGATGACACCACCCTTATGGCAGAGAGTGAAGAACTAAAGAGCCTCTTGACGAAGGTGAAGGAGGAGAGTGAAAAAGTTGGCTTAAAGCTCAACGTTCAGAAAACTACGATCATGGCATCTGGTCCCATCACTCCATGGGAAATAGATGGGGAAACAGTGGAAACAGTGTTAGACTTTATTTTTTTGGGCTCCAGAATCACTGCTGATGGTGATTGCAGCCATGAAATTAAAAGACGCTTACTCCTTGGAAGGAAGGTTATGGCCAACCTGATAGCATATTTAAAAGCAGAGACATTACTTTGCCAACAAAAGTCCGTGTAGTCAAAGCTATGGTTTTTCCAGTGGTCATGTATGGATGTGAGAGTTGGACGGTGAAGAAAGCTGAGAGCTGAGCGCCTCAGAATTGATGCTTTTGAACTGTGGTATTGGAGATGACTCTTGAGAGTTCCTTGGACTGCAAGGAGATCCAATCAGTCCATCCTAAAAGAGATCAATCCTGGGTGTTCATTGGAAGGTCTGATGTTGAAGCTGAAACTCCAATACTTTGGCCACCTGATGCGAAGAGTTGACTCATTGGAAAAGACCCTAATGCTGGGTAGGATTGGGGGCGGGAGGAGAAGGGGACGACAGAGGATGAGATGGTTGGATGGCATCACCGACTCGATGAACATGGCTTTGGGTAGACTCCGGGAGTTGGTGATGGACAGGGAGGCCTGGCGTGCTGCAATTCATGGGGTCGCAAGGAGTCGGACACGACTGAGCGACTGAATTGAACTGAACTGATTATTAATTTATTAATAATCTTGTTAATAATGTATGTTTGTCATTAAATAGCCTCTTAAGAATTTCAATTTTGAATGTGCATAGGTTTGATCATTATGTTGGAAAGGGACAGCTAAAGAACTTGTCTTTATATTAAGTTCACATAATAGGAACAATAGTTTGACTTATATCGTATAAATTTAATTAACATGGTTTAGTGGACTTGTTGAATGTTTAACAAAACAAAAGCTCCTCCTATATTCAGTTCTACTCTTGCTTCCATTATGGACTTCTGGTAGATTGAGACCAAAGGAGGTTTCTGTGATTTGAGATATAACCGCTCCACAATCACCTTGATATATCAGCTGTTTGATGAAATGTTTAGCATTCTTTATACACATTTAGGCATAAGTTGAATTCTATATTCTTATGTAGTTAAGCAATTAACCTCTTTTTTGGTTAAGTAACACAACTTGCTTCTAAAGTATCTATTATTCTTTCATTTGTAGCAGCACAATGTTTCTGATATGTAACACAATACTATTTTATATATAATGGAAAATATTTTAAAATTTTATTGACTGTGAAAAGTCATTTCTGCTACCAGCATAGCTGGTAAGTAATATATTTGAAAATTGATGGTTATTTTATATGCTGTTAAAATATATAAAAAATCAGTTCATTTATGTTAATAGAGTAAGTAAGCTTTTGGTTATTGCAAATAAAAACACTGCCATTATCATAATTTTATGTGAATCTATATTTTTATGCTATGAATGAAAAATTTAGCTCTCTATGTAGTATTTGTCACTTAATATGTGCATATCAAAATCTCAGTGTTAGCCACAGTTATGAGAAAAAAATCCAGTAAGCTGTAAAAAATTCCTCTGCTTGTAGCTAATATAAATTAATAATGAATATGACAAGAACAAGTATTTTAACAGTTATCCAAATTCCCCATCATGCCAAATTACACTGCATTAACAAAATATCAAATTGCAAATGCCAATTTAAAGTGGCTTAAAGGCCTAATTTCCTATAGTCTGCAGAACTTACGATACTGAAGACCAAGCAGAGGATAGTATATTTGTACATTTAACAGAGTGGCCTAGAAATGACTGGTGGTGGTACTGTGTGTGTGTGTCTGTGTGTGTGTGTGTCTGTGTAGAGCAAATAGTCAATCTAATTCCATAGAATTCAATGAGCCTTTGGAATGCAAATTTCAACTGTCACATCTTAATTAAAAAGTACCAGTCAGCATTATTTAAAAATTGGAAGAGAACTAAGTGGTGGATTGTTAGAAAATGTGCAACTTGCCTTCTAAATAGAGTAGGTAGGCTGACAGGTGTATAATTAATATCACATCAGGTAGGAAGCCAACTGTAGTTCCTTGAAGGGAGGAGCTTCAACGATTTTCAAGGAAGGGAAAAGGTTCTTCAATCAGAGTTAATTTATAATTCCTTTTATTTCTAAAGAGAATCTACTTTTTTTGTATTGAATTTCCCTGAACCTTAGAAAGCAGTGACATTTGCAGAGTTGAGGTTTTATTTTAAGAGGTTAATATAAATATAAATGTTTAATCTCCTCACGTCAATTAGAACATTTTTCTAGTCTTATTGGACTTTTGGTATCTTTGGGTCACTGTGGTCTTCAGATCAACTTTTTTTTTTCCTATGTTGTTTCCCTCTTGCATAAGAAGGTGAATTTGGCAACCATCATTTGGAAGAGAGATTTCAGACCTTAGTGTTCTTTCCTATAGAGATAAGTTTGAGTACTGAAAATTCACAAAAACTAGAATACATTTTGAACAATAATATAATTAAGAGGATAGTATGACCCTCTTAAGAGGATCCTAGACTCAAACTGGTTTGCAGAGGACAGTAGAATATTGCCTAGTTCATGGTTTCCCTTAAAATTGTGCACTAGTGTGAAATTTTCTGAAGAGAATATTAATGAAAAACATCTCTTTGGATAGAGATCAATGGTTAGCCCATCACAAGAGAAAACATTTAAAATTACTTTCAAAAGAAGCCTTGCAACAGTTTTCTCATGGTTAAAAACACTTCGGCAAAGGACTGGGAGAACTGGATCATTTAAGAAAGTGAGTGGTTATTAGATTTTAGGTATGGAATCTTGGGGAGAAGTGAGACTGGGCAATAAGTAGAAATTGTGCAGCCACATAGGAAGGAGACAAGCATATACTCATTGATAACATCAATCACTTTGGGCACACTGGAATTTCAGGCATCCTGCAGGGTTAAAAAGAAAAAAAAAATAAACATCTGTTTTAGGGGAGTGCTTTTGCTTTCTGACTGATTTTGCCTGTATTTCCAGCATTTAAGAGAATTTTGACAACTGATAAGTTTGATACACAAAGTTTCAGTTTCTGATTGGAAATTCATGACAAAAGAAGGCAAACCATGCCTCAGTTTCTTATGGTACACAGTGTGTTAAAATAGCACACTCTGGTGCTGACACCTATTAAGTTATCTACTAGTGTGGAACTACTCCCTTTTAAGAACATATTATTGTTGAACTAGAGGTTTGAAAAAAAATAAAGCATAAACAAGAAACTCACCACAAAACCACCATATTTTCCTATTTCTCTTGCATTTTTTAAACTAATGCTGATAAGTAGAGCAAGTAATGAATGATTTGCTTATTTTAAACACTTCCTGTGGACAATGATCAAGGAAAATATCAGTGTGTTACCTCCAGCTGCTAATTCCTACACACTTCATTAATTACTCAGAATTCAGAGAAATTAGGTATTTAATTATCTCAATTATCTCAAATTTCTCAAATGCAAAAAGATAACAGTCAGCCACCATGTGAATCCACATCATAGTTGTAGCATGAGCATTTTTGACAGAAATCCTGAAGGCAGTAAAATGTCAAAACAAAACCTTTTCCAAACAAAACCAGTGTGTGTAACTGCCCACAGTAACTTAAATTTTTAAAATTCATCTACCCCAAAGACCTTAAAAAAGAAAATGGCAACCCACTCCAGTATTCCTGCTTGGAAAATCCCATGGACAGAGGAGTCTGGTGGGCTACAGTCCATGGGGTCACAAAGAGTCACACCTGACTGAGCACACACGCTACCACAAAGAGCCAAGTCTAGTAAATTATGATCTGATTTGAGGGATCCATTTGGATTTGCTCATGCCAAGAATTGGAGAGTAGCTACCTGGCTCATTTGTACTTGGATGTCCATCAATGCTATCTTTGCAATGACTATATATCCCATATTTTCCTTCTACATCACAGAAGCTCAATGGAAGGTGGATTAGATCACTTTTTTTGGGCAGCCTTTTCAAAACTGTCACATCCTCTACTGTGTCAATGTGCATGCTCAGTCGTATCTGGCTCTTTGTGACCCTTTAGACTGTAGCCCACATGAGTTTGGGTAAACTCCGGAAGTTAGTGATGGAAGGGAGGCCTGGCGTGCTGCGATTCATGGGGTCCCAAAGAGTCAGACACAACTGAGTGACTGAACTGAATTGAACTGAGACTGTAGCCCACCAGGCTCCTCTGTTTGTGGGATTTTTCAGACAAGAATACTGGAGTGGGTTGCCATTTCCTCCTCCAGGGGATCTTCCCAACTCAGGGGTCAATCCTGCGTCTACTGCATTGCGGGCAGATTCTTTACTAACTGAGCTATCAGGGAAAACTCCCAGAAAATTAATTATACTCTAGAGGGCAGAGACTGGGGGAGGAGTGTACTCATGCTTTTGCACTGAGAAACTGTTCTTGCAAACATTTCATTCATGTTACCCCACCAATTGTGAACAGTTGTCTCTAGAGCGTCTTGGGGTGGGCGTTGAAATGCAGTATAGATCATTCAATCATTCATTCATTAAGTTAATTATTAACTTATTCATTCAACAAATATTTACTAAATGCTTATATTCATTTGTGCTGGGTTCTGATGAAAATATTGAAATAGAAAAGATGATCTTTGTCCTTGGAGATCTTAGAATTCTCAAAAAGAGGGAGAAATTGAGGTAGGATAGATTTCCAGGCAATTACAATGTAGTGTGATAAATGCTCTTATGTGAGGAGACAGTGAGTATAGGGTATTCAGAATACATGGGGAGATACCTAACTTAGATTTGGGTTGTGCATGTGTGTGTTTGTGTATTATGAGGGCAGCCAGTATTAGGGAGGATTTTTAAAGGTTAAGTTAAGGCCTGTCGAAAGAGAACTAGTCATTTTGATGGAGGAGGGAAGAAAGTGATTCAGGCAGTGTAAACAGCATTTTTAATGGCTTGAATGTGAAAGAAAAGACAGGCTTTGCACCAGTTTACAGTCAGTATAATCAAATTTACCCAATAATTAGATACATTCTGAATGAAACTGAGATAAATTTGCATGTAAAATGATAACAAAAGTAGCCCCATATCATTCTAAAACATCTTGAAAATGTTGACATCTTGATATATCCTGTGGTCACTGAGTTGGGCATATATAAACTCTGTTATGCATCTAAACTTCCTAAAAGTCCTCTTGATCTGTTTCTTTGCCCTAATCCATATTTCCTTTTCTGCTCTAAAAATTTTCACCTGCTTCTATTGTCCACTCACATAAATAGCTTACTTGAACTTCTGTGAATGTCTCATATCTAGTTCAGTAAGCTAGTAGCCCAAGTATGTATGAACTGCTGGAAAATTGTGAAGGAAAAACAGAAATACTTACAAATAAAAATACTCTGAACTGACATATTCTGTTATCAAAATTTGGCCATCTAGGGAATATGGTAATTTATGGCCATGGTTTATTGAATCTTGATTTATAGGCGTACCAAGAATTGATTGTACTTATTCCCTAAACTGTTTATTTTAATTGTATTGTAATTGCGTGATTTGATTGATAATATCATTGTCCCTGGCATATAAATAAGCAATGACAAGTGATCATTGAATCTATTAACAAAATGTTCCATTTGAGTGAGGGATAAATATCATGAATAAATATTAGACCAGGGAGTAGTGACTGTGAGAATAAAAAACTCTTTCAACAAATCTGGCTGTGAAAAGAGAGAAGTGGAATAGTAGGTAGAGGTCACATGGGGTCAAGGGAGCTTTTTGTCATTAAATGAGAGATTTAAGTAAGCATGTTAAATACAGATGACACAGAGGCTCAGGAGACATGCTGAGAACATGGGAAGGAAGTGGTAGTCATGAATAACCCCATGGAAGGTTTTGCTGAAAATCATGGTTTTGGTGATCATGTACATGTACGTGAATGTGAATGTGAAGTCGCTCAGTCGTGTCCGACTCTTTGCGACCCCATGGACTGTAGCCTACCAGGCTTCTCTGTCCATGGGATTTTCCAGGCAAGAGTACTGGAGTGGGTTGCCATTTCCTTCTCCAGGGGATCTTCCTGACCCAAGGATTGAACCCAGGTCTCCCGCATTGCAAGTGGACGCTTTACCCTCTGAGCCACCAGGGAAGCATGTACATGTAAGTTTACTGTAAAGGTCTGTAACCCATGCTCATCATTAAATTGCTTAGTCTGTCTGTGTCTCAGTCTCTCATTTGACAGTGGGGACAAATGATGACTTTTAGTGAGTATTATTAAAGTTAAATGAAACATGCAATTCATTATTTGTGTATGTTTATTCTTTGTTAATAATTTAACTCTAAGAAGGATGAAACATTTTTGGTAACTGTTATACCCTTAAAGAAAAGAGCAGTAGCTTGTGTTAATAAATAGGTGCTGAGCAAATATTGAACAAACAAATTAATGAATATACACTAGTCTCTTGGGCTTCCCTGGTGGCTCAGACGGTAAAGTATCTGCCTGCAATGCGGGAGACCCGGGTTCTATCCCTGGGTCGGGAAGATTCCCTGGAGAAGGAAATGGCAACCCACCCCAGTACTCTTGCCTGGAAAATTCCATGGATGGAGGAGCCTGGTGGGCTACAGTCCATGGGGTCGCAAAGAGTCGGACATGACTTCACATTCACTTTTACACTAGTCTCTTAACTGCTTATCACAGGTTAAGCAAAAATATTGAAAAATAAAAGTTAGACAACTTTACCACTATATCACAAAAAAAGGGGGGAAAAATCTGCAAATCTGCTTGTGGGTTTCCTTCCAAAGTGGTATATCTTTGAAATCCAATGTTCTGAGTTTTATTATTTAACTTACATGTTGGCAACCTGTTAAGAGACAGAACTTGAAGATATGGGTCTTTACACTTCAGTTCAATAATTAGATCAAGTTTTTCATCAGAGTTAATCAAGATGATTATTGCTTAATAATGACAATAGGGGAGGCGGGGCTAAGATGGCAGAGGAATAGGACGGGGAGACCACTCTCTCCTTCACAAATTTATCGAAAGAACATGTGAACGCTGAGCAAACTTCACAAAACTACTTCTGAAGGCTGGCAGAGGACGTCAGGCTTCCACAAAGACAGCGCATTATCTTCAGAAGAGGTAGGAGAAATTATAAAAGATAAAAAGAGAGACAAAAGAGTTAGGGACGGAGACCCGTCCCGGGGAGGGAGTCGTAAAAGAGGAGGAATTTCCAAGCACCAGGAAACCCTCTCACCGGCGGGTGTAGGGGAAGATTTCTTATCTCGGAGGGCAACGTAACTGGGAGGAAAAAATAAATAAAACCCACAGATTACGTGCCTAAAGCAACTCCCAGCAAAGAACCCCAGACGCTCGCATCATCTGCCACCAGCAAGTGGGGGCTGAACGGAGAGGAGCGGGCGGCACTGCCTAGGGCAAGGACAGGGCCCGAGTGCCCTGAGGGCAATCTGAGGGAGCTAACGTGAGATAGTAACCTAAACTGTGGGACAGCCAGAGAGAGAGAACTATCCCGCGAAAAGCCCAACTCTAAGGCACTGCCGGCCCGCTCACAGAACAAAGGACTGAGCGATACCAGAGGAGAGCTAGCCGGCTGCGGACCGCCCCATCCCCCGCCGGACACAGCGGGCAGGCGGGGCCACCCAGAGCTGGAAAGGGGCAAACTCGGCCCCAGAGAGGGCACCCCCTACCAAACTGCAAACAGGCTCCCAGTTTCTAAGCAAAGACTGCCTGAGATCCCGGAGGGTCGACAGCCGCCGGGAGGGTCGCAGCCAGAGACCAGCTCCACAGAACCGACACAAACCACACCGGAGCCGGGCGCGCCCGTAAACCGAGGCGGGGACCAGGGAGGTGATAAGCCGCACCGCCCCAACAGGGGAGAGCACGTTCGCCAAACTCCTGGCCGCCTGAGCAGCTCCGACCGGGAACGGCACAAGCCGTGGGCGAAACCGAGTCTGCGCCTTTGTGGAGTAACCGGGAGCCTGAACCTGTGCGGCTTAGACCTGGGAAGTGCACGCATCTCAGGGCCCACTCCCCGGCCGAGTAACCTGAAGCCTGAGCAGGGTAGACGGGGAAAGCACACACGCCGTGAGCAGGGGCGAACCCAGTGCGGCCGAGACACTGCGAGCTCACCACACGCACGCCAGGTTTGCAGTGTTCCTTCCTCCCCACAGCACGATTGAACAAGCGAACCTAAAGAGACCACCTCCACCCCTTTGTTGCAGGGCGGAAATTAGATACTGAAGAGACCTCCAACAAGAAGCCAAATAAACAGAGGGAAGTGCGTTGAAAGTGACAGGCCAACAGATTAAAATCCCTGTAATTAATACCGAATGCATTGAAAAGGACCTATAGATCTTGAAAAGTATAAGCAGGAACAAGGATCTATCTGAAACTGAGCAGACCCCACACTGCTCACAACAGCTCCAGAGAAAGTCCAGGATATATTTTTTTTTTTACTATTATTTTTTTTTTTTAATTTTTTTTTAAATTAAAAAAAATTTTTTTTCTCTTCTTTCCTTTTTCTTCAAGTCCTCTATTACACCTTTAACTTTCATTTTCATAACCCACTATTAAGTTGCAAAAAAAAAAGCCCTATTTTTGAAGCAAACTGCATACATATATCTTATACCTTTTGTGTTTTCTTTTTTTACTGTTTTACTTTTTTTACTGTTTCTTTTTTTACTGTTTTACTGTTATACTGTTTTTTTCTTTTTACACTGTTTCCTTTTTTCTATTTTTTTTATATTGTAAGTTTTATAAGAGTCTAACCTCTACTCTAGATTTTTAATCTTTGTTTTACATATTTGATATCAATTTTGTACATTTAAGAACCCAATCTTTAGGACCCATTTTTACTCAGGAGTGTGATCACTGGCCTGATTACTCTCTCCCCCTATTGATGCTCTTTCTTCTCCCCCAGGGAACCTCTATCTCCCACCCTCCTCCTTCTCTTCTCAACCCAATTCTGTGAATCTCTGAGGGTGTTCTGGGTACCGGAGAACACTTCAGGAACAGGATACTGCCCAGATCTCTCTCTCCCCTCTTGATTCCTCCCTTTCTACTCATGCTCACCTCTATTACCTTCCTCCCCCCTCTCTATGTATCTCTGTGAACCGCTCTGAGGGTTCCAAACTGTGGAAAGCACAGAGGGAAGTGCTTACTGGCTAGATTGCTCTCTCCACATTTGAATTCCCCTCTTCCCCTCCTGGTCACCTCAACCCCCCCACCCCACCTCATCTCTCCATGTAACTCAGTGAACCTTTCTGGGTATCCCTCACTGTGGAGAATCTTTTCACCATTAACCTAAAAGTTTTATTATTGATGCTGTATGGAAGGAGAAGTCTTGAGGCTACTGCAAGAATAAGACTGAAAGCCAGGGGAAACATTAATTAATAAGAGACCATCCAATAGCCTCCACATATACACTGAAACCAAGCTCCACCCAAGAGCCAATAAGTTCCAGAGCAAGACATACCATGCAAATTCTCCAGCAACGCAGGAACATAGCCCTGAGCATCAATATACAGGCTGCCCAGAGGCACACCAAATCCATAGACATCTCAAAAATTAATACTGGTCACTCCATTGCACTCTAGAGAGCAGATATCCAGCTCCACCCACCAGAACACCGACACAAGCTCCCCCAACCAGGAAGCCTTGACAAGCCACCTGTCCAACCCCAACCACAGTGAGGAACCTCCACAATAAAGAGGAACTTCATACTACCAGAATACAGAAGGGCCACGCCTAACACAGCAATCTAAACAAGATGAAAAGGCAGAGAAATACTCAGGAAGTAAAGGAAAATGAGAAATGCCCACAAAACCAAAGAAAAGAGGAGGAGATAGGGAATCTCTCTGAAAAAGAACTTAGAATAATGATAATAAAAATGATCCAAAATCTTGAAACCAAAATGGAGTTACAGATAAATAGCCTGGAGACAAGGATTGAGAAGATGCAAGAAATGTTTATCAAGGACTTAGAAGAAATAAAAAGGAGTCAGTATAGAATGAATAATGAAATAAAGGAGATAAAAGAAACTCTGGAGGGAACCAACAGTAGAATAAAAGAGGCAGAAGATAGAATAAGTGAGGTAGAAGATAGAATGATGGAAATAAACGAAGCAGAGAGGAAAAAAGAAAAAAGAATCAAAAGAAATGAGGAAAACCTCAGGGACCTCTGGGACAATATGAAACGCCCCAACATTCGAATCATAGGAGTCCCAGAAGAAGTAGATAAAAGGAAAGGCCATGAAAAAATACTCGAGGAGGTAATAGTTGAAAATTTCCCTAAAATGAGGAAGGAAATAGTCACAGAAGTCCAAGAAACCCAGAGAGTTCCAAACAGGATAAACCCAAGGCGAAACACCCCAAGACACATATTAATCAAATTAACAAAGATCAAACACAAAGAACACATATTAAAAGCAGCAAGGGAAAAACAACAAATAACACACAAGGGGATCCCCATAAGGATAACAGCTGATCTTTCAATAGAGACTCTTCAGGCTAGAAGGGAATGGCAGGACATACTTAAAGTAATGAAAGAGAATAATCTACAACCCAGATTACTGTACCCAGCAAGGATCTCATTCAGATATGAAGGAGAATTCAAAAGCTTTACAGACAAGCAAGAGCTGAGGGAATTCAGCACCACCAAACCAGCTCTCCAGCAAATGCTAAAGGATCTTCTCTAAACAGGAAACACAGAAAGGATGTTTCAACACGAACTCAAAACAACAAAGTAAATGGCAACGGGATCATACTTATCAATAATTACCTTAAATGTAAATGGGTTGAATGCCCCAACCAAAAGACAAAGGCTTGCTGAATGGATATAAAAACAAGACCCCTATATATGCTGTCTACAAGAGACCCACCTCAAAACTAGGGACACACACAGGCTGAAAGTGAAGGGATGGAAAAACATATTTCATGCAAACGGAGACCACAAGAAAGCAGGAATCGCAATACTCATTTCAGATAAAATAGACTTTAAAATAAAGGATGTGAAAAGGGACAAAGAAGGACACTACATAAAGATCAAAGGATCAATCCAAGAAGAAGATGTAACAATCATAAATATATATGCACCCAACATAGGAGCACCACAATATATAAGGCAAATACTAACAAGTATGAAAGGGGAAATTAACAATAACACAGTAATAGTGGGAGACTTTAATACTCCACTCACACATATGGATAGATCAACTAAACAGAAAATTAACAAGGAAACACAAACTTTAAATGATACAATAGACAAATTAGATTTAATTGATATTTACAGGACTTTCCACCCCAAAACAATCAATTTTACCTTTTTCTCAAGTGCACATGGAACTTTCTCCAGGATAGATCACATCCTGGGCCAGAAATCTAGCCTTGGTAAATTCAAAAAAATTGAAATCATCCCAGCATCTTCTCTGACCACAATGCAGTAAGGTTAGACCTCAATTACAGGAAAAAAACTATTAAAAATTCCAACATATGGAGGCTAAACAACACGCTTCTGAATAACCAACAAATCACAGAAGAAATCAAAAAAGAAATAAAATTATGCATAGAAACGAATGAAAATGAAAACACAACAACCCAAAACCTATGGGACACTGTAAAAGCAATACTAAGGGGAAGGTTCATAGCAATACAGGCGTACCTCAAGAAACAAGAAAAAAATCAAATAAATCAACTAACTCTAAACCTAAAGCAACTAGAGAAGGAAGAAATGAAGAACCCCAGGGTCAGTAGAAGGAAAGAAATCTTAAAAATTAGGGCAGAAATAAATGCAAAAGAAACAAAAGAGACCATAGCAAAAATCAACAAAACTAAAAGCTGGGTTTTCAAGAAGATAAACAAAATTGACAAGCCATTAGCCAGACTCATCAAGAAACAAAGGGAGAAGAATCAGATCAACAAAATTAGAAATGAAAATGGAGAGATCACAACAGACTCCACAGAAATACAAAGGATCATAAGAGACTACTACCAACAGCTATATGCCAACAAAATGGACAACTTGGAAGAAATGGACAAATTCTTAGAAAAGTATAACTTTCCAAAACTGAACCAGGAAGAAATAGAAGATCTTAACAGACCCATCACAAGCACGGAAATCAAAACTGTAATCAGAAATCTTCCAGCAAACAAAAGCCCAGGACCAGACGGCTTCACAGCAGAATTCTACCAAAAATTTAGAGAAGAGCTAACACCTATCCTACTCAAACTCTTCCAGAAAATTGCAGAAGATGGTAAACTTCCAAACTCATTCTATGAGGCCACCATCACCCTAATTCCAAAACCAGACAAAGATGTCACAAAAAAGGAAAACTACAGGCCAATATCACTGATGAACATAGATGCAAAAATCCTTAATAAAATTCTAGCAAACAGAATACAACATCATATTAAAAAGATCATACATCATGACCAAGTGGGCTTTATCCCAGGAATGCAAGGTTTTTTTAACATCCGCAAATCAATCAATGTAATACACCACATTAACAAATTGAAAGATAAAAACCATATGGTTATCTCAATAGATGCAGAAAAAGCCTTTGACAAAATTCAGCATCCATTTATGATAAAAACCCTCCAGAACGCAGGAATAGAAGGAACATATCTCAACATAATAAAAGCTATATATGACAAACCCACAGCAAACATTATCCTCAATGGTGAAAAATTGAAAGCATTTCCCCTAAAGTCAGGAACAAGGCAAGGATGCCCACTTTCACCACTACTATTCAACATAGTTTTGGAAGTTTTGGCCACAGCAATCAGAGCTGAAAAAGAAATAAAAGGAATACAGATAGAAAAAGAAGAAGTAAAACTCTCACTGTTTGCAGATGACATGATCCTCTACATAGAAAACCCTAAAGACTCTACTAGAAAATTACTAGAGTTAATCAATGAATATAGTAAAGTTGCAGGATATAAAATTAACACACAGAAATCCCTTGCATTCCTATACTCCAATAATGAGAAAACAGAAAGAGAAATTAAGGAAACAATACCATTCACCATTGCAACAAAAAGAATAAAATACTTAGGAATATATCTACCTAAAGAAACAAAAGACTTATATATAGAAAACTATAAAACACTGATGAAAGAAATCAAAGAGGACACAAACAGATGGAGAAATACACCGTGTTCATGGATTGGAAGAATTAATATAGTGAAAATGAGTATACTATCCAAAGCAATCTATAGATTCAATGCAATCCCTATCAAGCTACCAATGGTATTTTTCACAGAACTAGAACAAATCATCTCACAATTTGTATGGAAATATAAGAAACCTCGAATAGCCAAAGCAATGTTGAGGAAGAAGAATGGAACTGGAGGAATCAACCTGCCTGACTTCAGGCTCTACTACAAAGCCACAGTCATCAAGACAGTAGGGTACTGGCACAAAGATAGAAATATAGATCAATGGAAGAAAATAGAAAGCCCAGAGATAAACCCACGCACCTATGGACACCTTATCTTCGACAAAGGAGGCAAGAATATACAATGGAGAAAAGACAATCTCTTTAACAAGTGGTGCTGGAAAAACCAGTCAACCACTTGTAAAAGAATGAAACTAGAACACTTCCTAACACCATACACAAAAACCAACTCAAAATGGGTTAAAGATCTAAATGTAAGACCAGAAACTATAAAACTCCTAGAGGAAAACATAAGCAAAACCCTCTCCGGCATAAATCATAGCAGGATCCTCCATGACCCACCTCCCAGAATATTGGAAATAAAAGCAAAAATAAACAAATGGGACCTAATTAAAATTAAAAGCTTTTGCACAACAAAGGAAACTATAAGCAAGGTGAAAAGACAGCCTTCAGAATGGGAGAAAATAATAGCAAACGAAGCAACAGACAAACAATTAATATCAAAAAAAATACAAGCAACTTCTGCAGCTGAATTCCAGAAAAATAAACTACCCAATCAAAAAATGGGCCAAAGAACTAAACAGACATTTCTCCAAAGAAGAAATACAGATGGCTAACAAACACATGAAAAGATGCTCAACATCACTCATTATTAGAGAAATGCAAATCAAAACCACAATGAGGTATCATTTCACACCAGTCAGAATGGCTGCTATCCAAAAGTCTACAAGCAATAAATGCTGGAGAGGGTGTGCAGAAAAGGGAACTCTCTTACACTGTTGGTGAGAATGCAAGCTAGTACAGCCACTATGGAGAACAGTGTGGAGATTCCTTAAAAAACTGGGAATAGAACTGCCATATGACCCAGCAATCCCACTGCTGGGCATATACACCGAGGAAACCAGAATTGAAAGAGATGCGTGTACCCCAATGTTCATCGCAGCACTGTTTACAATAGCCAGGACATGGAAGCAACCTAGATGTCCATCAGCAGACGAATGGATAAGGAAGCTGTGGTACATATACACAATGGAATATTACTCAGCCATTAAAAAAAATACATTTGAATCGGTTCTACTGAGATGGATGAAACTGGAGCCCATTATACAGAGTGAAGTAAGCCAGAAAGAAAAACAACAATACAGTATACTAATGCATATATATGGAATTTGAAAGATGGTAACGATAACCCTATATGCGAGCCAGAATAAGAGACACAGATGCATAGAACAATTTTATGGACTCTGAGGGAGAAGGTGAGGGTGGGACGTTCTGGGAGAATAGCATTGAAACATGTATATTATCATATGTGAAACAGAACACCATTCCATGTTCGATGCATGAGACAAGGGCTCAGGGCCGGGGCAATGGGATGACCCAGAGGGATGGGATGAGGAGGGAAGTGGGTGGGGGGTCCAGGAAGGGGAACACATGTAAACCCATGGCTGATTCATGTCAATGTATGGCAAAAACTATTACAATATTACAATATTACAATATTACTAATACAATAATAAAGTAATTAGCCCCCAACTAAAATAAATAAATTTATTAAAAAAATAAAATAAAAAATAAAAACAAAATGAAAGGCTAAAAAAAAATAAATAAAAAAAATAAAATAAAATAAAAATAATGAAAGTAGGACCTCTGAGTGGGGAGAAAATGGTACAAATGCGATAAACTAGATGTTCAAGGCAATTTCTTCCTATAGATCATACAGTAAAGATATGTATATCTTTATCCTAAACCCTGAAGACACTAAAATAGCAAGTCAAGCCCAGAAGCAAAAACTTGAGGAAAAGTACAAAATAGCTTATATTGCTTTTGTACACAATTTTAAAAATAAATTCTAATTTATCTCAGTATTTAATTCCTACTGGTTACAAAAACAAATGCTAACAAATCTACTTATACACCAATGTTGGGCATGTATGAACTCAAATTCCTTCGAAGTAAGAATGCTTATTCTTATTTTAAATAGAAATAGAATTATGAAAGATGAGATGCTATGCCTGAAGTCACCCAGGTAGGTAGTAAATGTTCTGTATTCAAACTCAGGCATCCTAATGGCACAGTCTTATTGCTGTCCTTCTCTCACAAGTTTGTTTTATATATCTAAGTGTCATTCCAATGTTCATAGCAGCATTATTTATAATAGCCAAACATGGAAGCAACCTAAACATCCATCAACAAATGAATGGATAAAAAAGATGTGAGATATATATATATATATATATAACAAAATATTACTCAGCCATAAAGAAGAATGAAATAATGCCATTTGCAGCAACATTGATGAAACTAGAGTTTATCATATTAAGTAAAGTGAATCAGAAAGAGAAATGGAATCTATAGTATGATATGGAATCTAAAGTATGATAAAAATGAACTTATTTACAGAGCAGGAATAGACTCACAGATGTAGAAAACAAATTTATCATTACCACAGGGGAAAGCAGGTAAAGAGGAATCAATTAGGAGTTTGGGACTAGCATGTACCAACTACTATGTATAAAATAGATAAACAGGGACTTCCATGGCAGTCCAAGGGTTAGGATTCTGAACTTCTGCTGCAGTGGGGCACAGGTTTGATCCCTGCTCTGGGAGCTAAGATCCTGAATGCCACTTGGTGGCGCCAAAAAAAAAAAAGATAAAAAACAAAACAGAAAACAACAAGGTTCTACCAATTAGCATTGGCAACTATATTTAATAGCCTATAATAAACCATAACAGAAAATAGTTTGAAAAATAATATATATGTATGAATCACTTTGCTATACACCAGAAACTAGTACAACATCGTAAATCAACTATACTTCATTACAAAATTTTTTAAATAATAAAAGGTAGAATTTTTGAGAGGAAATAAAAATAAAAAGATAGCTGCTGTTGGTGATGTCAAAAACATGATCTGAAATTATTCCTAGCTTCAGGAAAATGAAGGTGCATTGCTTCTCAAAATACTATTTTCAAGAAGAATCTTTGTAAACTTTGACAATTATTATTTAAGTGTAATTGGTTGGTTTATTTCAGAACTTTGTGATTAAAGTTGAAAATAGAGAAGACAAGGTTACATAGAAATTCTATATGACATTGGGGAAAAGTGAAATGCTTTTTAAAAATTAGTTCTCTTATTTAGTATGTTTTAGGATCTTTTTTCTTTTCCCTAGGGAAAGAAGTTCAGGTAAGAGAAAACCATAGTTGTCATGGATTTAGAGTGTGTATGTGTGTGTACATGCTTGTGTGTGTGAGAAAAAAATTTTAAATCCATATTATATCTAGAAGAAAACCACCTTTGCATTTATTTCTTATTACTTAGTAATATTTTGATTAATTCATTAATGGCAAAATACCTATTAAATTTCCCTACCTTGCACAAAACAGACAAAAGTAAGAATAAAGTTATCAAATCACTAAAATATAAAAAAGGCAATGAAAATAAAAATAGTGTAATTTTTACATACTTGACTTTTCCTACACCAAACAATTTAGAAAGTTAAGCGGTTTTGAAAATTATTAAACTTACTTTTGGTGAAATGTGTGTAATTGTGTAAATAAGAAAAAATGGAATTTTTTTAACTCTCTTGCAGTCTCAGGGAGCAGAAAACATGCTGGCCTGAAAAAAAAAAAAAGAGGCAAACTGTATAAGTAAATTCAAATGAATTATTCAAAGACACATAAGATCAGTTAAGTAGAAAAGTCTCTGAGGGAATTACAGTCCTTGGTTTCAGATATGCTAAGTCACCTCTCATGGGTAAGAAATTTAATGTATTTTCAGAGTCAGTACATTTTCATACTTAGTCATTAAAGCAGTGACTTGCTTATAATAAGCCTGTACTTATGAGAAGTAAGAAAATCAGGTAATCATGTGGATATGTTTCTTAGATGAGTACTCTCTTTATTTTTGTCTTCTGGATCATTTATGAGCCTTTGCAATCTGACTTTCACCAATCTCTTGAAATAGACCCTAATCATCGTATCCCATGGTGACAGGATCCCAGCATCTAGCATGATGTTTGTCAGATAGGCAATTATAGATATTTGGTCATTCCAGGCACCTTATTACTTCCTGAAATCAAATTCTGGCCTCCAGTGATGGTGCTTTACCTTGGTTCTTCTTCCACTTCCTCCTCTTTTTAAGAGTTTCTTTTTTGATTATTCCCAAAAGTGACAGTCAATTCTAATGCACTCCTTTGGAGATTTCAGTCATTCCATGGTATCACAAGAGATAGATTCATAGTGATATTTAAACTTGTGTGCCTCTCACTTTCATGGGTCACATTAGAAATCCCAAACAGAATTTCATATTTATGATATTCCTTTAGTTTCCTTAAAGATGGCCTCCCCATACATTGATAAATTTCAGGGCCACAACACCTGTATCTGCCATACATTTTTATATATGTGTAGTTTTTTGTACCAATATCTTCTCTGAGTTCTATGCCCTGATAGAGTTCACTAACTTCTCCCATTTAGTGTGATTAAAACCAGCTGTTCTTCCTTCAAGTTAGCCCCCGCTTCTGACTTACATGTTTCTATTAAGGTCAGTGCAATGCTCTCAGTCATCCTAAGTAGAAAACTGAGAGCGGTGATTAAACATTCCTTCATCCATATCCCATACTTACAGTTAATAAGCCCTATCCATCTTCATTTAGTTCCAACCCTTTCCTTTCTATTAAAGCCAAACCAAGTCAGGTCCTCGTTACTGCATCTCACCTCATCCACTGCTAAGCCTCTCATTCAAATCACTTCTGTATTTTAACCTTTTATTATTTCAGTGGGTCTTGTCTTCTATTTGTGCCCTGCTCCTGTCTGACAGTCTGTTTTAAACATATCAGTCATAGCTACTTCTTTTTTTCTGTCTTATAATTTTATTTTTTTCAATTTAATTTGAAGTATAGTTGCTTTACAATGCTGGGTTAGTTTCTACAGTATAGCAAAGTGAATGAACCATACACATATATATATCTTTCTTTTTGGATATCCATCCCATTTAGGACACCGCAGAGTATTGAATAGAGTTCCTTGTGCTATATAGTAGGTTCTTATTAGTTATCTGTTTTATTAGTCAGTTAGTCATTTCAGTCACTTGGTTTTGTGCAACTCTGCAACCCCATGGACTGCAGCACACCAGGCTTCTTGTCCATCACCAACTCCCAGAGCTTCCACAGACTCATGTCCATTAAGTCGTTGATGCCATCCAACCACTCTTCCTCTGTCTTCCCCTTCACCTTCTCCCTTCAATCTTTCCCAGCATCAAGGCCTTTACCAATGAGTCAGCTTTTCGCATCAGGTGGCCAAAGTATTGGAGCTTCAGCTTCTGCATCAGACCTTCCAATGAATATTCAGGACTGATTTCCTTTAGGGTGGACTGGTTGGATCTCCTTGCAGTCCAAGGGACTCCGAAGAGTCTTCTCCAACACCACAGTTCAAAAGCATCAATTCTTTGGTGTTCAGCTGTCTTTATGGTTCAACTCTCACATCCATACATGACTACTGGAAAAACTATAGTTTGACTAGATGGACCTTTGTAGGCAAAATAATGTCTCTGCTTTTTAATATGCTGTCTAGTTGCAGTCAAGGTCCATAGTGAATTTGGAGCTCAAGAAAATAAAGTCTGTCACTGTTCCCATTGTTTCCATCTCTATTTACCATGAAGTGATGGGACTGGATGCCATGATTTTCATTTTTTGAATGTTGAGTTTTGAGCCAGTATTTTCACTGTCCTCTTTCACATTAATTAAGAGACTCCTTAGTTTTTCTTTGCTTTCTGCCATAAGGGTGGTGCACCTGTGTATCTGAGGTTATCGATATTTCTCCCTGCAATCTTGATTCCAGCTTGTGCTTCATCCAGTCCAACATGTCACATGAAGTACTCTGCATAGAAGTGAAATAAGCAGGGTGACAATATGAAGCCTTGGCATACTCCTTTCCCAATGTGGACCCAATTGGTTGTTCCATGTCTGGTTCAAACTGTTGCTTCTTGACCTGCATACATATTTCTCAGGAGGCAGGTAAGGTGGTCTGATATTCCCATCTCTTGAAGAATTTTCCACAGGTTTTATGATCCATACAGTTAAAGACTTTAGCATAGTCAATGAAGCAAAAGTAGATGTTTTTCTAGAATTCTCTAGCTTTCTCTATGATCCAACCGATGTTGGCAATTTGATGTCTTGTTCCTCTGCCTTTTCTAATTTCAGTATGGACATCTGAAAGTTCTTAGTTCATGTACTGTGAAGCCTAGATTGGAGAATTTCCAGTATTGCTTTTCTAGTAGTGTGTGAGATGAGTTCAATTGTGCAGTAGTTTGAACATTCTTTGGCAGTGCCTGTCTTTGGGATTAGAATGAAAACTGACCTTTTCCAGTCCTGTGGCTACTGATGAGTTTCCCAAATTTGCTGGCATGTTGAGTGCAGCATTGTAACAGCATCATCTTATAGAATTTGAAATAGCTCAACTAGAATTCCTTCACCTCCACTAGCTTTGTTCATAGTGATGCTTCCTAAGGCCCACTGACTTTGCACTCTAGGATGTCTGGCTATAAGTGAGTGATCACACCATCAAGGTTATCTGCATCATCAAAATCTTTTTTGTATAGTTCTGTGTATACTTGCTACCTCTTCTTAATATCTTCTGCTTCTGTTAGGTCATGTCAATCCTAATCTCCCAGTTCATCCCACTACTCACCATTCTTCCCCTTTGATATGCATATGTTTATTCTCTAAATCTGTGTCTCTATTTATATTTTGTAAATAAGATCATCTAAACCAATTTTTTGAGCTTACCAGGTAGCTCAGTCGTAAAGAATCTGCCTGTCAATGCCAGAGCTGCAGGATACTTAGGTTCGATCCCTGGGTTGGGAAAACACCCTGGAAGATGAATTGGTAACCCATTCTAGTATTCTTGCTGGTATAATCCCACGTACAGAGTTCTGTTAGGCTGCAATACATGGTTTGCAAAGAGTCAGACATGACTGAGCATGCACACATAGCAATATTTTTAGATTTCACATAGATGTGTTGGGCTTCCCTGGTAGCTCAGCTGGTAAAGAATCCACCTGCAATACAGGAGACCCCAGTTTGATTCCTGGGTTGGGACGATCTCCTACAGAAGGGATAGACTATCCACTCCAGTATTCTTGAGTTTCCCTGGTGGCTCAGATGGTAAATAATATACCTGCAATGCGGGTGACTTGTGTTTGATCCCTGGATTGGAAAGATCCCCTGGAGGAGGGCATGGCAACCCACTCCAGTATTCTCACCTGGAGAATCCTCATGGACAGAGAAGCCTGGCAGGCTACAGTCCATAGGATCACAAAGAGTCAGACAAGACTTTCGCATCCAACCTCCATTCTGTGATAGATCAATTGTTCCGTAGCTCAACTTTATTTGTATAATTTTGCTTAAATCCTTTAATAGCTTCAAATTTCCTATCACAAGAAGTTCATCTTCTTAAATGCTACTCAACACCCTTCACACTTGGTCTGCAAGCTTCTTTCCAGTCTCAGTTGCTGTGATTCATCTACAATTACCTCTGCCTGACCCCTCATCTCTTAACGTTCCTATTTCCTGGCACTTTACTTTGCTTTTTTCATTCCTCATTCTAGGTCTTTAACATAAAACTGGTCATGGAAATGTTATGTATAATTTAATGAGATCTAACAAAGATATCCAGCCAGTCCATCCTAAAGGAAATCAGTCCTGAATATTCATTGGAAGGACTGATGTTGAAGCTGAAACTCCAATACTTTGGCAACCTGATGCAAAGAACTGACTCATTTGAAAAGACTCTGATGCTGGGAAAGATTGAAGGTGGGAAGAAAAGGGGACTACAGAGGATGAGATGGTTGGATGGCACTACCGACTCAATGAACATGAGTTTGAGCAAACTCCGGGAGTTGGTGATGGACAGGGAGGTTTTGTGTGCTGCAGTCCATGGGGTTGCAAACAGTAGGACATGACTGAGTGACTGAACTGAGCTGAAAAAAGATACCATTGCCTAGAAAACAAACAAAAATTTTCAGCTCAACTATTAGTGTTCTCTAAAGTATGAAAGCATATTGATTGGAAGCAAATTTTATAAGGCTTCCCGGGTGGCACAGTGGTGAAGAATCTGCCTGCCAGTTCAGGAGATGTAAGAGACTTGGGTTCGATCCCTGTGTTGAGAAGATCTTCTGAAGGAGGAAATGGCAACCCACTCCAGACTTCTTACGTGGAGAATTCCATGGACAGAGGAATCTGGGAGGCTGCAGTCCATAAGGTTGCAAAGAGCTGGACATGATTGAGCAACTGAGCACACACACACACACCCACACATACACAATTTTATAAGTAATCAATTATTTAGTAATTTTTTTCAAGTCATGATGGCTTTTGTTTGTAATTTTGTAGCTCTTGGGAAATGAATAATGAAAATCAGATAAATACCTCTATTTCCAACTATACACTAGCAGTTCAGGCTATGATAAAATTAAAATGGAAATATTAAAACACATATACAAAATAAGTTAATGAATATTTCACCTACTAGTCTCTAAATTATAATGTTACTTCTTTAAAATATCTCAAGGATCTAGAGAAGCCAGTTACATCAAAAAAGCTGTGGTTGTTCAGTATATGTACATTAATAGTGTAATAAGATGTTCTCTAGTGCTACTGGGAAATATAAAGTGTTCACTCTGATATTCTTTGATTTAATTAAAAGTTCACATTTCACCTTCAGACATGATGGAATGCTCAATTTCTTTCTGTCTTTATCAAGATTATTAAATATATATTAACAAAGTGTGCAAGCTCGGAGAAGGCAATGGCACCCCACTCCGGTACTCTTGCCTGGAAAATCCCGTGGACGGAGGAGCCTGGTAGGCTGCAGTCCATGGGGTCACTAAGAGTCAGACACGACTGAGTGACTTCACTTTCCATTTTCACTTTCATGCATTGGAGAAGGAACTGTCAACCCATTCCAGTGTTCTTGCCTGGAGAATCCCAGGGACGGGGAAGCCTGTTGGGCTGCCGTCTATGGGGTCGCACAGAGTCGGACATGACTAAAGCGACTTAGCAGCAGCAGCAGCAGCAAGCTAAGTTGCTTCAGTAGTGTTTCAGTTGTGTCCAGCTCTTTGCATCTCCTCCAGGGGATCTTCCCAGGGGATCTTCCCAACTCAGATACCAAATCCGCATTACTTTACATCTCCTGCATTGGCCGGCAGAATCCTTACCACTTGCACCACCTGGGAAGCCCTATGTTAACAATAAGGTTTTGTAAGAGCTATTTACTAATTATGTTTTCCTTAAAGCAGACATTTTGGAGAGTTTTACAAAATAATTCTGAAGGAGTTTTTATTTTAATAATAAAAAGGGGAATTGGAGGAATCTGTTTCAGTGTTTACATAAAAGTAATAAAGTTTTCAGATATTTTTGAGACTAGTTTGGGTCTCAGATTTTTTTCAAACATATAGAATTGTGAAATTTTACTCCTATGTTGAAATAAGCAAAACAAGAAAGGAAAACTAAGCTAAAAATAAAAATCCCAACTACTGAAATTAAAGTGTTTTTTATAGTAAACCGAATTTTTTAATCAGGTTTGCAAAGTAATAGTTCAAATTGACTTTTGTGTAAAAAGAATACAGACTATATTATGTAAAAAAGAAAAAAAAATAACAAACTTGAAAAGTAAAGGCTATTTTAACATTTTAATCTTAATGGCCAAATTGCACTAATTTCATAACTGATTCTACTAAGAATTCTATGCAGGATTGTTCAACAAAAGATATTAATTGGGGGATGAATTTGAGGGAAGAAAATAATCAAAAACTAGTTGATCCCATAGCTACATTTGAACTGAAAGAATACTAATATCTGAATTGTCTAGCTCACAATCACTTAGGAGTAGGAAAAGTGGGCCGACATTTGTTAAACTACTTAGAAAAATATTTGAAACATCATTAAGGTCTGGAATAAATGCCAAGCAATTGAGGAAAAGCAGACAGTACAAAACTTCAAACAGAAGACAATAATCAGTGTGATATGATATGTGTAATGTCGGTACTTATATTTTATTTAAGTCCAGATATTGAAAAGAAATGTATAAACACCCTGAGAACAAATAGACTAAGCAATATGGCTCTATGGACTCGTAAAAAAAAAAAATAGTTATGCCAAATTTTGGGTCTGCTTGTGGAAGGACAAAGTTAGTAGCGCTGTGAAATGCGATCTATGTTTTATTGGGGAAACAGTGAAAGCATTTAATGGAGTGTCCCAGAAAAGCTAGTATTCCTGCCTGTTTCATGTTGCCTTGGATGTGAGCGCCGTCACATCATTTGGCGTGCTGGCTGAGCCAGTGCAAAGGGAGGTGGTGATAAATGGCAGTGTGTCCAGTTGTGAGGAAGCGGCTAGTAGGGGGGCTGCAGGAGCTTTGGCATGAGGTCAGGTTTTTATTTTCCATCTTTATTAATCATCTCCAGGGGGGAATAAATTGCCTGCTAATGAAATTTGCAGATAGCACTAAATTTTGAGGTGTTGCCAACACGGTTAACAAAGGAGAAATAAATATAAATGGACTTAAGCATGCTATTTATCATTTATTTGGATTTAATCAAAATTGTTCCCAGGATACATTTATAAGCAATTCCCACAAATTAAATTTTAGAGGGGGAAATCTCCATCACATCGCAAGACAAATGAGCTGATGTTAGGGTCACCCTCTGCATTCTGCTTGGTTAGAAGAAAAAGGATATTCCATAGAAAAAAATGCACTGGTTAGAATGTCTTCTTTCCATGTTTGTTGAGTTCCAATTTGGAAAATAGGCAGAATTCCAAGATTTGAAAAATCTGTTTTAAGAATTCAGCCAAAGCACAGAGATGAAGAATAGCGTTTGTCTTCCTTTTGTCTTCTTATTCTAACTTGGCCATCCCCAGAAAACATTGTTTTCCCCGAGATTCTCTTAAGGAGAGATGTTCTTTCTTTCTTTTTTTTCCCTTAGGTCCTATGTCAGTACCGGAGAAGGCAATGGCAACCCACTCCAGTACTCTTGCCTGGAAAATCCCATGGACGGAGGAGCCTGGTAGACTGCAGTCCATGGGGTCGCTAAGGGTAGAACACGACTGAGCGACTTCACTTTCACTTTTCACTATCATGTATTGGAGCAGGAAGTGGCAACCCACTCCAGTGTTCTTGCCTGGAGAATCCCAGGGACGGAGGAGCCTGGTGGGCTGCCGTCTATGGGGTCGCACAGAGTCGGACACGACTGAAGCGACTTAGCAGCAGCAGCCTATGTCAGTACAGGACCTGGAGATAAGGTGGATATTCACATTGTCCATGCTGATTCAAATGACATTCTCTAGACTGAACTGAACTGAACTTATAAAAACAAATAAATAGAGATACATAAATTCTTATTTACACGCACATATGCATAAAATACTACTCCTTTGAAGTTCATTCTATCAGAGAGTTTAGTTACTTACGATCCTCATAATTACTCCCTCATTCATGAAAGTTTCAATATTTTACTTGATGTTTTCCCTTTATCACTATACTCATTGTGGTATCCATATCCATCAATCCTACACTCTGACTTCTCAGCTTCTAAGTCCTCAGTTTCTGATCTCTTTGCTCATTCTATGTAGCCATCCACTCCCTGATTCTTATTAAGGGTAGCTGTACTATTAGCTCCAAATCTTGTTATTCTTCTTTCGCACTGTCTGATCTTCACCTCTTATTCTTACACTTTTCCAATTTTAATGATTATTTGACTCACAACTTGAACACCAATCGATTTGTCCCTTTCAGGTTTTACTATTTCCTCACGTTCTCTTTCTCATTTTGTGTCACTTAAACTCCATTTTTCTATTATTATATATACTCCCTGGTATAATCATCAATGTCACTTTTCTTCTTCTTTGGTTCTTCCTTTGTAAAATGCCAACTTGGTTCAATCCAACTACGTTCCATATCAGCATAGAGAGGCTGAATGTGAACGTATATGGACATCACCACTTTACGTTTATGATGGTAAAGCTGAAGGATGGCCTTGGCACTATATAATAATATTATCCATTAATCAATTTATTGCATTCTTTCTGAGAAAGTTATTTTACTTTCTTCTGTCTTCAACTTCATTCGTTCTTTTTAAAAATTTAAAAATTAGCTGGAGATTTATCTTTGTACTTCATGGGAAAAAATACAAGCAATGAGAGGTTAATCTCCCTATCTACATACCATCAAATATTACAACTGCTTCCAAAAACTTTGCTTTCCTTCCAGTTAGAAGAAATGAACTGTTCTCCTACAGTTCAAACCTGCCTTTTGCACTGGGTATAGTCCTTCTCACCTTGAGAAAGGCTTTGTTCCAGTTATCGTCTTCTGTCCTACATGATTAATTCTCTGCTTTCCGCAGTCATTGGTATCATTATAAAAATAGTTTAAACAGCATCCAATGAGAAAATGAAGCAAGAAAAAAAATGTTTCCTTAATACCTCATCCCCTGTAACTGTGCTTCGTTTCTAGTTCTCTCTCATGGCAAATCTCCTGCAAAAATTCTCTTTCCTTTCTGTTTCTACTTCAGCTTCCATGCTTTTTCCTTTGGACCCACACCGGTTATTCTTTCAACCCCAGTACTTCTCCGAAAAGAATCACAACAAGTTGAATAAGCAGTAAATATTTTATCTGGAACAAAGATATGCTCCTAATTATTGTATTTATGTTGATTTGAAATTAAGTATGGACAAATAAAATAATTTAACTTGATGCTGGACATAGTTCTTCAACTTTTTACCATCATTATTGTATTGACATCTTTCTTAATATTTTTATCTTTAAGCAGGAAGGGTTGGAAAGAATGTCTTGCTGAGATATTTTGGCTTGGCTTTGGCTGGAAAGGTATATTCAAAATATGCATGGTCAAGAGAATTCAGGACTTCTTGTGACCAATGTGATATTTTGGCAGGGTGCCACAAAACAAAAGAGTATTTTAGAAAGATATATATATATCTATATAGATATATATAGATAGATACAGATAGATAGATGTAAAATTTAAATTACACTTATTTTCTACAGCTATTTTTTGGAAAATATAAAGGAGCTTTCTGTCATAAAAATTAATATAGTTCCAGTATAGGTGAATAATTGCTGTTCTGTATAAAATTTTTGCCCCACCTCTGTAGCAGACAAGGACCCACCAGATTATAAAGCGATTAATTGTGACTTGAAAAGTTTATTGGGAGTAATCATTCTACGTTTACAAAATTAATTACAAAAACTGCTCTAATTCATCAGATAGTTTCCTTTTGCAACTTTTCTGACTCTTAACAAGGAATTGTGTTTGGTATTATAAAAGTTGGGATAATTAGCAAAGAAAAGAATTGTAACACTACAATAAAATAACTGTATTCCCTCATGTGACCTGATCTACTTTACTTTAAACTTGCACCTGCAGTCTAATGCTTGGTAATTCCTGGCTTTCTGCTTTGGAAACCAGGTTGGCTGAAGGCATATTTCCTGGTCAGGAGCAAGCTTTCTTCAGAAGGTTCAAGAGAAATTGAAAGAAAGGAGGAAAGTGTAAATTCAGGGAGACAGGGGGAGTGAGGAGGAAACAAGGTGTGGCAAATTTGACCACAAGCCTTCCCTTATACTTGGAAACACAAATACAATATAAATAACTACAACTTCTCTCACTTTTTTTTTTTTACCTTTTCTGAATTCTGAAATGAGGATGAGTATTTTGCCTAAGGAAAAATTATGAAACAAAGCTGTTCTTCACTTACTCTAATGCTCTCTACTGGCTTTTCCCCTATTAGCTCTCTCTTGTCCTGAGTGGCCTGTTCCTATTTCCCACTTCATTAATCAAAACTTGCTCTCAGGAAAGAAGTTGACAAATACATTCACACAAAGGCAAGAATAATAAATAGTATCCTCACCATTGTTACCCATTTCCAGACATTATCATCCATCTTGATCATCTTTATCACTCATACTGGCTGTGTCCTCAAATTCCCTTTCAACTATAAACATCGGGCAAATAATGATTCAATTGTTCATAGTTGGTGCTGAGAAACTCAGCCATTAAAAACAATACATTTGAATCGGTTCTATTGAGATGGATGAAACTGGAGCCCATTATACAGAGTGAAGTAAGCCAGAAAGAAAAACAACAATACAGTATACTAATGCATATATATGGAATTTGAAAGATGGTAATGATAACCCTATATGCGAGACAGAATAAGAGACACAGATGCATAGAACAGTCTTATGGACTCTGAGGGAGAAGGTGAGGGTGGGACGTTCTGGGAGAATAGCACTGAAACGTGTATATTATCATATGTGAAACAGAACACCATTCCATGTTCGATGCATGAGACAAATGCTCAGGGCCGGGGCAATGGGATGACCCAGAGGGATGGGATGGGGAGGGAGGTGGGTAGGGGGTCCAGGAAGGGGAACACATGTAAACCCATGGCTGATTCATGTCAATGTATGGCAAAAACTATTACAATATTGTAAAGTAATTAGCCCCCAACTAAAATAAATAAATTTATTAAAAAAATCTATTTCCTAATTGTGCACTAAAATATAGTTATATTTTAAAGCTAAATGGCATCTTTTTCCAGAGGAATTTTGAATTTTTATTGGGAAAAAAGCTGTCCCATTTATAGATGATTGTCATCTGGTAAGGAGGTGAAAGATCCCTCTTTACAAGACAAGAGACTCACCATTCCTCCTGAGTGAGGAATGATGGACACCCCTCCTTTTGACAGATTAATAAAATCTATAGTTTGTTCATATGAATTTCTTATGTGTTTCTCCGGTTAGTTTATATCTGTAGGAACGGTCTTCTTCTCTAATTTGAAGATTGTTGAGGATAGGAGCTATTGTTGCTGATCCCTTTCCTTCATTGGCTCTGAGACCTGTTCAGTTCAGTCGCTCAGTTGTGTCTGATTCTTTGCAACACCACGGACTTCAGCGTGCCAGGCCTCTCTGTCCATCACCAACACTCAGAACTTGCTCAAACTTATGTCCATTGAGTCTGTGATGCCATCCAAGCATATCATCCTCTGTCATCCCCTTATCCTCCTGCCTTCAATCATGCCCAGCATCAGGGTCTTTTCCAATGTCAGTTCTTCGAATCAGGTGGCTAAAGTACTGGGGTTTCAGCTTCAGCATCAGTTCCTCCAATGAATATTAAGGACTCATGTCTTTTAGGATGGACTTGTTGGATCTCCTTGCAGTCCAAGGGACTCTCAAGAGTCTTCTCCAACACCACAGTTCAAAAACATCAATTTTTTGGTGCTCAACTTTCTTTATAGTCCAACTCTCACATCCATACATGACTAACTGGAAAACCCAAAGCTTTGACTAGACGGACATTTGTAGGCACAGTAATGTCTCCGCTTTTTAATATGCTATCTAGGTTGGTCATAGCTTTTCTTCCAAGGAGCAAGCTCTTTTAATTTTATGGCTGCAGTTACCACCCACAGTGATTTTGGTGTCCCCCAAAATAAAGTCTGACACTGGTTCCATTTTTTTCCCATCTATTTGCCATGAAGTGATGGGACTGGATGCTATGATCTTAGTTTTTTGAATGTTGACTTTTAAGTCAGTTTTTCTCTCTCCTTTCACTTTCATCAGAGGCTCTTCAGTTCCTCTTCACTTTCTGCCATAAGGGTGGTGTCATCTGCACATCTGAGGTTACTGATATTTCTCCTGCAATCTTGATCTGAGCTTGTGCTTCATCCACATCTATGCATTTCGCAAGATGGAATCTGCGTAGAAGTTAAATAAGCAGGGTGACAATATACAGCCTTGACATACTCCTTTCCCACTTTGGAATCAGTCTGTTGTTCCATGTCCAGTTCTAACTGTTGCTTCCTGACCTGCATACAGATTTCTCAGGAGACAGGTAATGTGGTCTGGCATTCCCATCTCTTTCAGAATTTTCCAGTTTCTTGTGATCCACATAGTCAAAGGTTTTAATATAATCAATAAAGCAGAAGTAGACATTTTTCTGGAATTCTCTTGCTGTTTCTATGATCCAGCAGATGTTTGCAATTTGATCTCATGTTCCTCTGCCTTTTCTAAATCCAGCTTGAACATCTGGAAGTTCTCAGTTCAAGTACTATTGAAGCCTGGCTTGGAGAATTTTGAGCATCACTTTGCTGGTGTGTAAGATGAGTGCAATTGTGCAGAAGTTTGAACATTCTTTGGCATTGCCCTTCTTTGGGATTAGAATGAAAACTGACCTTTTCCAGTCCTGTGGCCATTGCTGAGTTTTCAAAATTTTCTGGCATATTGAGTGCAGCACTTTCACAGCATCATCATATAGGATTTGAAATCGTTAGTTTTACTGGAATTCCATCACCTCTACTAGCTTTGTTCATATCCTACGGCCCACTTGACTTCACATTCCAGGGTGTCTGGCTCTAGGTGAGTGATCACACCACTGTGGTTATCTGTGTCATAAAGATCTTTTTTGTGTAGTTCTTCTGTGTATTCTTGCCACTACTTCTTAATATTTTCTGCTTCTGTTAAAATCATACCATTTCTGTCCTTTATTGTGCCCATCTTTGCATGAAATGTTCCCTTGTTATCTCTAATTTTCTTGAAGAAACCTCTCGTTTTTCCCACTCTACTGTTTTCCTCTATTTCTTTGCACTGATCACTGAGGAAGGCTTTCTTATCTCTCCTTGCTATTCTTTGGAACTCGGCATTCAAATGGTTACATCTTGCCTTTTCTCCTTTGCCTTTAGCTTCTGTTCTTTTCTCAGCTGTTTGTAAGGCCTTCTCAGACAACCATTTTGCCTTTCTGCATTTCTTTTTCTTGGGGATGTTCTTAATCCCTGCTTCCTGTTCAATGTCATCAACCTCCATCCTTAGTTCTTCAGGCACTTTGTCTATCAGATCTAATCCCTTGAATCTATTTATCACTTCCCATGTATAATCATATGGGATTTGACTTAGGTCATGCCTGTAGCCTGCCACAGGGACAGGGGCTCTGGGTGCAGCTCCCTAGATCACACAGCCTGTGGCATAAGCCCTCTTGGAGGAGGTCACCATTAACCCCACCATCGAGGCACCATTAACTCCACGAAGGAGTAATATGAGTTTAATGAATGAATTTTGTCTTTGAGAGGACTCTAAATTTAACTAAATTCATGATAGAAAGATCCAAACTGAGTAGCTAATTGACTTTTTATTATAGATATGGTCAAAAAGAAAAAAAAATTGATGAGATTTATATTTTTTGCTTGCAAGTGATGGAAATCCAATTACACTAATTTAAGCAGGAGAAAAAAAGGTGTTTCCATTACTGGTTCAAAAAATTACTCATGTTGCTTTCTGGATACAGGCATGACTATTCTATAGGTTCAGCGAAGTTATTAGTTCTCTCTTTCTCTCAATATCTTCATCTACTTCATTCACCCTTTTACAGACTATCTCTGTTGCAGTGTGGCAGCAAAATGAACTGTAGGTAGTTGTATTAGTAGAAATTCTGAAGGAATAAGGGATTTTCTTAGAGTAAGTCAAATTCCTTGAATTATAACTGGCTGGCTTCTCTGAGGCCCACTGTATTAGCAAGATATTAATTTCATTCAACAAGTGGCAAGAATACACAGAAGAACTGAACAAAAAGATCATCACGACCTGGATAACCACTGTGGTTTGATTACTCACCTAGAGCAGACATCCTGGAGAGTGAAGTCAAGTGGGCCTTAGGAAGTATCACTATGAACAAAACTGATGGAGGTGATGGAATTCTAGCTGAGCTATTTCAAATCCTAAAAGATGATGCTGTGAAACTGCTGCACTCAATATGCCAGCAAATTTCAAAAACTCAGTTGTGGCCACAAGACTGGAAAATGTCAGTTTTCATTCCAATCCCAAAGAGGGCAATGCCAAAGAATATTCAAACTACCACACAATTTCACTCATTTCTCATGCTAGCAAAGTAAAGCTCAAAATTCTCCAATCCAGGCTTCAACAGCACATGAACTGAAAACTTCCAGATGTTCAAGATGGATTTAAAAAAGGTAGAGGAACAAGAGATCAAATTGCCAACATCCACTGGATCATAGAAAAAGCAAGAGAATTTCAGAAAAACCTCTACTTATCCTCATTGGCTATGTTACAGCCTTTGACTGTGTGGATCTCAACAAACTGTGGAAAATTCTTAAAGAAATGGGGATACCAGACCACCTTACCTGACTCCTGCAGAACCTCTATGCAGGTCAAGAAGCAATAGATAGAACTGGACATGGAACAACGAACTGGTTCAAATTTGGGGAAAGAATACGTCAAGACTATATATTGTCACCTTGCTTATTTAACTTCTATGCAGAGTACATCATACGAAATGCCAGGCTGGATGAACCACAAGCTGGAATCAAGATTGCTGAGAGAAATATCAGTAACCTCAGATATGCAGATGACACCACCCTTATGACAGAAAGTGAAGAAGAACTAAAGAGCCTCTTGATGTAAATGAAAAAGGAGAGTGAAAAAGCTGGCTTAAAACTCAACATTCAAAAAACTAAGATTATGGTATCTGGGCCATCACTTCATGGCAAATAGATGGGGAAACAGTGGAAATAGTGACAGACTTTATTTTCTTCAGCTCCAAAATTTCTATGGATGGTGACTGCAGCCATGGAATTAAAAGACGGTTGTTCCTTGGAAGAAAATCTATGATAAACCTAGACAGCATATTAAAAAGCAGAGACATTACTTTGCCAAGAAAGATCGGTATAGTCAAAGCTACGATTTTCCAGCAGTCAGGTATGGATGTGAGAGTTGGACAATAAAAAAGGCTGAGGGCTGAAGAATTGATGCTTTTAAACTGTGGTGTTGGAGAAGACTCTTGAGAGTCCCTTGGACTTCAAGGAGATCCAACCAGTCAATCCAAAAGGAAATCAGTCCTGAATAGTCATTGGAAGGACTGATGCTGAAGCTGAAACTCCAATACTTTGGCCACCCAGTGCAAAGAGTGAACTTACAGGAAAAGACCCTGATGCTGGGAAAGACTGAGGGTAAGAGAAGGGAACAACAGAGGATGAGATTGTTGAATAGCATCACTGACTCAATGGACATGAGATTGAGTAAACTCTGGGAGTTGGTGATGGACAGGGAGGCCTGGCGTGCTGCAGTCCATGGGGTTGCAAAAAGTTGGACAGGACTGAGCTGTTGAACAACAATAACAGTTTCACTTAACAGCTATAAAGGGTAGAAGAGATAGAAGAGTCACAAAAGTGTATGTGGCTATTGAGATGTAGAATGTTATATCTATAGCATGATATCACTCTGCATACTCGCTAAATTGCTTCAGTCATGTCCGACTCTGTGACACTATGAACTATAGCCCACCAGGCACCTCTGTCCATGGGCTTCTCCCGGCAAGAATACTGGAGTGGGTTTGCCATGTCCTCCTCCGGGAGATCTTCCTGACTCAGGGATCGAATCTGCATCTCTTATATCTCTTGCATTGACAGGTGGATTCTTTACCACTAGCACCACCTGGGAAGCCTGATATCACTCCAGCTATAGCCATGATTTGTCAGATGGTTGGAGTTCAGCCTATGCACCACAGAAACATTAATGACCTGGAGTTGGGTTTGAATCAGGAAACACCATTTTACCAACACCATTTGGTGTTTTTAAAAATTGGTGAGAGTATTATTATTTATTTCAAAATCAGGAAAGTGTTAGAGAGCTTGGTTCCTAGCCATATAATATAAATTAAAAAACAGACATTGTTCTTTCAGAGCTTAAATTATGGAGGATCACTCAGACAAGTAGGGAGGCAGTTCCAATAAACAGCATTGATAAGCTTTACAATGAGAGAAGTATAAGGTATTATGGGTGAATTTATGAGGGAGTGCTAATCTAATTAGCCAGTGAGCAATCCAGGATATGAAGTTAGACAGCACTGGAAAGGTATGGGAACAATATGTGAGTCAGTAAGTTGATTTTCAAAAGAAATATTTTGAAAAACATTCTTAATTACTTGTTTATTTGCTTTAACTATTAATAAATACCTGTGTTAGAATCCTTGAAGAATTACCCTGCTTTCTTTCTTTCCCTCCACTAGTTGCTACCACCTTATATGTAACCCATTGATGTGTACTGTGTTTAGTCACTCAGTCATGTCCAACTATTTGCAACCCAATGGACTGTAGTTCACCATACCCCTCTGTCCATGGGGATTCTCCAGGCAAGAATACTGAAGTGGGTTGCCATGCCTTCCTCCAGGGGATTTTCCCAACCCAGGGATTGAACCCAGGTTTCCCACATTGCAGGCAGATTCTTTGCCAACTGAACCACCAGGGAATCCCACTGATATAATGAAGGGGAAATATTTCCTGCTTTAATTTTTGGATCTCACTTGATTCTTCATTGAGAACTCAATGATTTCAGTTGTAAGGCAGGAAAGCATCTCGTAGAACATTGAAAGGCAGGCTGTAACAAGCCTAGCCTGGAATAATACAAAGAATCCTTGAATAGACTTTTCAGGTTAGGCCCTTGTTGTAAAAGAAGGGAAACCAAATAGACGTGAGAGGCAGAAAATAATATACAAAAGAGTTCAACTTTGCAGCTAGAAAAAGCCTGGTGAGAAGCCACAGATATATTATATAAGTAACAGAATTTTCTCCTAAGGCTGTTTCTCCATCTGAACAAAGTTAATAACATTCATCTTCCAGGATTTAAACAAGATTCAAGTACACTACTATTCACTACTCAATACACAGTAGATGTTCAAAAAGCAGTGTTCAAAAAGCAGTGATATCATGATGTTCAAAAACTATCACTATTCTTAATAAATAGTGATATTTTTTTGAGAAGTGAAAGTTATCTTCTATTTATAAAAATTACAGTTTGCAAATAAGAAAGAAATCATTTATTGACTTTCCAATACAGGTCAGGCTTTGTTAACATTTACTTTGTTAAGTGGTTTTCAAACATCCACTGGGATACTTGATTTTGTCTCTTAATTTTAAAATCAAAAATAAGTGAAATTTCACTTGAGGAAGAATGGAGAATTAGAGTCTTCTAGTGAGGTTGAACAGATGTGTGTTCAAAATACAGCTCTAAATGATCCCCTGAAGTGCTTGGCACAAATTAAGTCATCATCGTTTTTTATTATTCGTACTCTATGGACTATAAATTGATTAATCTCAGTGGGCTTTTGTGGAATATTGAGTATTACACAGGGAACACGAAGATGTTTAAGCAAAATGCATGGGATATAATTGAGACCTAAAAATTATTAATTAGCCTTCCCTTATTATATTCTAGGGAGAACGAAGCCCAGGATTATCTAGCAAAAATAAGGTGGAATTTGGATAATGAGTTTAAACTGGAGAGTTTAGTCCCTAAATTTGATTGGTACAGGAAGTTTTCACAAATTTTTAGCCTGGGTTTACTCTGTAATTGATTAGTCTTCTGCTTCACTTCTTTTGTCTTAAAATGAATTAACATGAAATATGTGGCCTAATAAGCAGAGCTATGGAGAAAATCCAAACAGTGACTTCTATTTCACTAGTTCTCCCCATGGTTAACAAGAGGGTTTATAGAAAGCAATATGTAGAGAATGTTCTATTGGGTTTATTTCATGGTTAGAAGGATACCTCTGAAGTTTCCATTGGTGTATTTCAATTCAAACATCATTGAAGTGTATCAAAAAGCCAGAATGTATTGCAGTGAGCTGATAGCTGGCACTCCAACTCATATTCTCTCTCTCTCTCTCTCTCTCACACACACACACACACACACACAGAGTTAGGTTTCAACGACTGGCAGTGTCTAGTGGCTCTCAGAGATGGCATCACAGAATTCATATGCAGAGCTGAAGATTCTCGTGTGTACCACAGACCTAAAAGCATTACCTAACTCTGCTGTCTAAGACAGCTTCCCCTGTAGAAAACAAATAACCTAATAATAATATTTATATCAATAGCTATAGGTTTATCAGGTGATAGATATATTGCAACAGTATACAAAATCTTATGAGTTTCACTTTACAGGTAAAGAAATCAAAATTGAGAAAAGGTTACATAAATTGCTTAGAATTATCTAATTGGGTGACATGGTTTCAAATATACACTCACATGGTGGATTCATGTCAATGTATGGCAAAACAAATGCAATAATGTAAAGTTAAAAAATAGATAAATAAACTAATTAAAAAATATATACATTCACTGAGTTCAAAGCATGATTTCTTATCCACCTCATTTACAGCAGTAGGAAAGCTGGCCTGTTCTTAGGGGGCTCAAAGTGATTAGTGGTCAAGAGTTGACTAACTCTTTTCTCTTCTGACTCTTCCACTTCCTTTCAGTTAGCCTGCTGATTTTCAAAAACATTCAAAAGTTCCTTATTGCCTAGTGAATCAAGTACAAATTCCTCAAGGTTTTCCATAATATGGCCCAAGCCAGTGTTTCCAAAAAGCTTTCAGCACTCACTGAATGCAATAATCAAATTGGATTATTTATTGTTCTCAGAACGTATGGGCTTTCACATGATTGTTTTTGCTAGTGATAGTCCTTCTGATCCCTAGAGAAGGGAATGGCTACCTACTCCAGTATTCCTGCTTGGAGAATCCCATGGAAAGAAGAGCCTGGCGGGCTACCGGTCCATGGGATCGCAAAGAGTCAGACACAGCTGAGCAAATAACACACATATACTGCCTGAAAGAGATCATTCTATCAGTTAAACTGTTGGCTATTTTTCAAGCATCAGGTTAATTCTCTCTTGTCTAAGAGTTGCTTGAACCCTAGAATCCGATATTATCTCACTCATTGTAACACCCAAGGTTCTTACCATTACTTTG
This sequence comes from Giraffa tippelskirchi, assembly GCF_054371585.1. NCBI lineage: Eukaryota > Metazoa > Chordata > Mammalia > Artiodactyla > Giraffidae > Giraffa > Giraffa tippelskirchi. Next base: position 43,573,133 of record NC_137284.1, on the reverse strand, counting down.
CTCTGTATTATGGGTGAGAAAATTCCTAGAAACATGCAGCTGTATATTTTATGGCTTGATAAAGGTGTGATCTTCCTACAATCCATTATTATGCAGAATTTATCACTCAGGAGAGGGTAGATAACATTCATTAGAGGCGGAGTAGTTAGTAGATCAATGATTTAGACAGAAGCACAGAGGTTACAATTAGGTAAAACCTAAATTATGAGAAAAAGCCGACCACTTATGAAACAGAGGAGAACACATCAGACAAAGGGAATGCCAATTGTGAAAGCTAGAGAGCAGAAAGAAGCCAGGTATATTCCTGGAACATAGGACCAGTGTGGCTGGAGCCTCATCAATGAAGAGGGAGGAGGTGTAGCATGACGTGGAATCAGAGAATGGAATGGGCCGTGGGATGTCTTCTGAATTCAATAGATGGTGATGGAAGGGCATAAAAATACTGAGATTGCATAATCTGATTTTCTGATTTAAATGTTCATTCTTGCCCTTTTGTGTAGAGTTGAATGGAGGAAGGAAAAATGGCAAAAAAGCAGTTAGTAAGCCATTATAGTAATTCAGATAAAATATATTGATACTTGGGCCAGTATGGTGTCTGTGGATAGGAGAAGTGTGTGGTTCTGGGTATACACTGTTTTGGAGATAGGCAAAAACAGAATGGCAGTGGATGAGTAGAATAAGCAAAGTATTAAAAAATGAATTAAGAGGGGCTTTTATTGTTTTATTGTCTTGGCTGTGCTGGGTCTTTGCTGTAGCACACAGGCTTTCTCTTGTTGCAGAGCAGGGGCTCTAGAGCGTGTGGACTCAGTAGTTTCAACCTACAGACTTAGTTGATCCGCAGTATGTGGAATCAAACCCATGTCTCCTGCATTGGAAGAAGGATTCTTAACCACTGTACCATCAAGGAGGTCCTTAAGAAGGACTTTTAAAATGTTGTAATATGCTGGGGGAGGGGCTTCCCTGGTGACTCAGTAGTAAAAGAATCTGCCTACAAATGCAGGAGACTTGAGACATCGGTTCAGTCCCTGGGTTGGGACGATCCCCTGGAGGAGGAAATGACAACCCACTCTATTATTCTTGTCTTGGAAATCCCATGGACAAAGGAGCCTGGCTGGCTGTAGCCAATGAGGTTGCAAAGAGTCAGATGCGACTGAGCAGGCAAGCATGATATACTGAGAACACAGGGGCACCAAAAGTTTTAGAAAGAATTTAAAATGATAGGCTTTGGGTGTCTTAAGATTGAAGTCATAATCGTACTAAATTTAGAAATAAATTGTATGGTTGGATATCAGGTGGGTCTAAGAGGAGTGATCAAGACTATATATAAAATGTGCAAGCTAGCATATGTAAAACCCAGTGAGAATATAGACAAAAATAAAATATCCCACACTGAGTCTTAAACCATTTAACATCCAAAGGCTCAGTAGAGAAAAAGAGTCAGCAAAGGATATTTAGAAAGAACAGCCAGAGTGAAGTGGAAGAAAAACAAAGAGAAGAGATAGCTCTAAGACCTGGAAATGAAAGTGTTTCAAGAAAGATGGTGTAGTCAGCTCCACTGAAGGCTACTCAGGGTCAAGAGGAGTGCAGAAAATGACCACTGCATACATCATTATTGTACCATTAATAAAAAGCATTTCTGGGGAGTGATTGGGAGAGTGGCCACAAAGGAATTGGTTAAAGGGTGACTGAGACTTGTAGCTCTGAAAAAATAAATAAATAAAAATGACAGATTAAGGTAATGTGAGAAACATTTACAGATGCCTAACTTCCTAAAAGTTACATTTCAAACTTTAAACATAAAGAACAGAAGTCATAAAAATGGCAGTGATACAAAAATGGTCAGCATAAGAACTGATACTGAGGTTGCCCTTTGGAAGATAATAATCACCAGTAACATAAGAGCTTGAGTTTTAAAGGCAGGGACAAAAATTTAGGTCTCCAAATTGGTGAGATAATATTGAAACACTTGAAGAAATTTAGCACCCATGAAGGACTGCATCTCAGAAAGTTGTTTTTGTGTGACAAAAAATCATCTCCCCAGAGAAATCAAAATTAAAAGCACATATTTCACATGGGTTTTACATTATCCAAATGACCCAGATCAATATAAACATTAGCATCAACACCAGAGATACCCCTATGGTGCCTGAAAGAAGCAATTATCAAAACAAACAAAGAAGTGACTGAAAATTCAGCCTGCAAGAGAATTCTCCCATGGAAGGGAGAGGAGGGGGGACTGCAAACATGAGTCCATAATTTTATAAAAGGCAAGAATGATTGTACTAACTTCCAAGAATACAATACCATATAATGAATTTAGCAAATGGAGATTGCAAAAAAGTATATTTAAAACAATGCCCCTTCTATAGATATATGAAAGATTATATACTCTGAAAATTCCTCAAACTATAGATATTTTTTCATGCTTGTGAAGCACAAAAGAACTTTTAAAATATATAACTATTACTTGAACAAGAAATTGGAATTTTAGGGACCAACATAGAAAAAAAGATAAATGAAACCAGAGTGGTAAAGTAACACTGAAGCTCTGTTTACTCGAGAAATTTAAAACATTAAGGATTTTTCCCTGACATTTTTATTTTGAAAGGTTCTGAACATATAAAAATTCACATTTTCACCACCTAAATCCTGCCATTAACATTTATAATATTTGTGTTCTTACATATCCACCTATCCATTATTCCATCTTATTTTTGATGCCTGCCAAAGTAAATTTTGATGCCTGCCAAAGAGGCTTCCCTGGTGGCACAGACATTAAAGAATCTACCTGCAATGCAGGAGATCTGGGTTGGGAAGATCCCCTGGAGAAGGGAATGGCAACCCACTCCAGTATGCTTGCCTAGAGAATTCGTTGGACAGAGGAGCCTGGTGGGCTACAATCCATGCGGTCACAGTGGGCTACAATACATGGGGTTGCAAAGAATTGGACATGACTGAGCAACTTTCACTTTCACTTTTCAAGGTAAATTGCCGACATCAGTACAAGTACACATCACTCTCAATATTTTGGGATACACATCATTAATTGGAATTCTTTTCATATAAGATCCAACATTTTTCTTTTTATATAAAATCTACATGCAATTGAAGGCATAATTTAAACTGAATTTTGGCAGTTGCAAAGAACTGTGAAATATAGCACCTATTAGGATACAGACTGCTACCATATTACTGCTATTTCAGAAAGCTTTCTGATGACCATTCCCAATAAATATCCCTGCTGCTTCCACAGGGAATCATCTTTTTGATTTTTTCTTACTTAAAATATTTTATATAAAAGGAATCACATCGTATATAACTTTACTGTGTAAGAATTCTTTCATTTATTATTAACATATTTGAGATTTATTCATGTTATTGCTTTTATCCATTATTCACTCCTTTTAACTCTGAATATATTTTACTGTGTGAGTACTCTATAATTTTTGTATTCATTTTCTTTTTAACTAGAAGTTTCATAGGCCAATGTTATAAAAATTTCAAAGAACAAGTAGTATTTATTTTATGTAAAACTATTTCAAATATGTTACCACAGCTGCAAAAGAACAATTTGAAAAAGAATAATCATAGTCAGCCTGGATTATTAATATTGGTGCAAAAATATCTGTTAAGATATTAGCAAATATGAGCCAATAGTCTCTAACAGAAGAAACAAGCCAACAGTTTCGTCAAACACACATGCAAATAATCATCACTACCAAGTGGAGTTTAACCTAAGAATATGAGGGCAATTTGCTTTTCAGATGATTATACTTATTTGTAGATGGAGAGGAAAAGGCATTGTATCATCTTCATGATTATTGCCAAAAAGCATTTGATATAATGTAATGTCCATCCATAATAAAGCAAGCAAAACCAAAAAAAAAAAGAAAAATCTCTCAGTAAGCTAGGAATAGTTTGGCATAGCTGTATACAGCAGTATCTACAATCATAAAGTTGATGTGTATCAATCTTAGTCTGTTTTTATACTTCTAATATGTGCCTATACAGAGAATGTAATAATGTTTTTATGCTCAGTTTTTACGTAGAAGGCAGTATTTTATTAATGCTTATTTGTTTGCTATTTGTCCCCTTTAAAATTATGGGTTTTATGACCCCAAGGACTGCACCCTGCCAGGCTCCTCTGTCCATGGGATTTCCTAGGCAAGAATACTTGAGTGGGTTGCCACTTCCTTCTCCAGGGGATCTTCCCAAACCAGGGATCAAACCTGGGTCTCTTGCAACTCCTTCATTGGCAGGCAGATTGTTTACCACTGTCCCACCTGGGAAGCCCACCAATATTATGGATTTATCCATGTTGGTGTCTCTAGTATAGTTCATTTGCTTTAATTAGTATATTTTTCTGCTCCATGAACCAGATATAGACCATTTCTGAATTCTATTGAGGAACAGGTAAGGTTTTTGTTTCTTTGTTTGCTTGTTATAGAGGTGTAGTGAGTGTCCTTGGGTGTATTTCCTTAATGCACAGATTTTATCAAAGTAGTAGGGAGAACAAAATGGCAGAGGAGTAGGTGGACATGGAGTGCATCTCTCTCTAGAGATATATCAGGAATACAGCCTCAGACACAGAAGTGCAGGCAGAACACCAGCTGAAATGGGCAGGAGTACCTGACTGGCGGAAAAGAATATATAGAACCACGCAAAACTTGGTAGGATGAAGGAACTAGGGGAAAAAACAGGAGTGTTAGTAGGACTGGACCTGCCCTCAGCGGGTGGGGGAACTGAAGCAGGGGTCCAATCCCCACACTGGGGCAATTGTCTGAGTCAGAGGAGAAACATTTAAGGCTGAGAGTGAAGCAGCTGACCTGTGGCAGCCTAAATGGAATGAGAATCAGACAGTCCTTGCCACAGCCATACATTCCCCTGACAGGGATGCAGGTCCCCTGGAAGGCACAGCGGCTGGGAGCTGGAGTTTAGGGATTGTGGAGCAATCCCAGGATGAGGGCTGCTGTTGACTGTGGAGAGACAGATCAAGGAGATGTGAGGGAGGAGATCGTGGTGGGAAATGCCTGTGGAGGAAAGCCAGGCACCATGGAAGCAAGGGATACTGCTGAGTCACATGTAGGGGGTGGAGCATCACCATGGCCTCTCTCTCCCCAAAGGCCAGCATCTGTACCTGAACAATAGAGAGGCTGACCCATCAAACGCCTGTTGCAATGAACCACAGAGCAGGACCTCACTCAGGGGGCCCCTTTAAGTGACTGATGCGCCTGATCTGCAGAGTAGGACCCCATGTAGGGAGCTCCTTTAAATGACTGATGCACCAATCTGAAGAATAGGACCCCAGCCAGGGGGCCCTTTTATGTGACTGACAAGCCAAACAACAGAGAAGGACCCCAGGCAAGGGAGCCCTCTAAGTGCCTGAACGGGCAGAGCTACGGAGAAAGACTGGCCAAAGAGGCCTTCTGATCGCCAGCTACAAGAGGCTGGAAAAAAATACTCGGATAGGGCCATAACTCCTGCGGCGGAGGCAGGCCATGTCCCTGCACACATGGTGCTTCCAGGGTCCTCACAAGCCAAGCAGCTACACCACCTTCACGCTCAACCCTCAGTGCGGCAGAGCTGCCACAGGCAAAAAGTCCTGTGTCTATGCGCGCAGGGTCACTTCGGTCGTGTTGGACTCTTTGAGACCCTATAGACTGTGGCTTGCCAGGCTTCTCTGTCAGGGAGGAGGGTCTCCAGACAAGCATACTGGAGCGTATTGGCCAATACTGGTTGCCATACTCTTTTAGAGCACTCTATTTCCTGCTGCTCTGGCCGCCAACTCCCCTGAGTACCTGGTGCTGCCAGAACCCCTGAGACCCAAACAGCTGCACCACCTCCACACCTGGCCCTCACAGGGGCAAACCCAAGTCCTCCAGGGCAGCCTCAGGAGCAAATCCCAGCGTATGACCCACATGCAGAGGTGGGAATAAAACCGCAACTGAAATCCAGGGGCAGTGTGGCTAAGGAAGAATACCCAAAACCTTCCCACCAGCTGTACAAGCTGAAGATTAAATCCACACGATCAACTAGGCAGACTCTGTGGCTATGGAATATATGAAAGGACATTGAGAGCACCCACAAAAGAAAATTCACTAGCTCTGATAGCTGTGGACATTGGAGGCAAGAACACACAGGACTAGGAAAAGATTAGAGTCTGAGCTGCCCCCACAGCAGGTCCAGAGATCAGCACAGACTTGGAGAGCATCCTGGGAGGTTAGGTGGACTGTGACTCTCAGCGTGGGAAGGGACTCTGACAGCAGTGACTCAAGAAAAACATATATTATTCTTATGTTTTGACTTGTTGTATAGATTCTTTTGGATTTCTTTTTCTCTTTTTCTCCTCTTTTTTCCCCCTCTCTGTTATAGTTGTCAATTTTATTGACACTATGAAATCTAATTAAGGCTCTGAACATTTTTTTTTCCCTCAGTCACATTGTTTTTTTTAATTGTTGTTATAAACCTCTGCCTCTGTGTTGGGCTTTTGAAGTTCTGTGGAGTTTTACTTTTTTTTCCTCTTTCTTTTTTTTTTAATTTTAATTTTTTAAACCTATTATTATTTTTTCTACATTTATTCCTTTGTTTGTTTTTCATACTGTTCTTTTTCCCTTGCAGTTAATCTTTAATGTATATAAATCTTCTTTATTTACCTTATTTAAATTTTCATATCTATTCTTTCTTTCTTTTCTTTCCTCTCAATACATTTGTTAGTTTTATTTTCATTGCTTTATTCCCCACTTGGCACCTTGCTGTAGTTTTGTTTTCCAGTTTGTGCTTTAGTTAGTTTTGTTTTTAACTGGTAGATATAATTTTTGGTTTCCTTTGTTTGCTGGGTCAATCTACTGTACTTTATTTTTGTTAGACTGTTTCGATATTGTTTATGGGTGCATATGTATATGTGTATATTCCATTATTCTAACTATTATTTGGCTGATTTTGTAACTTCCATTTGTCTGGGGTTCATCTTTGGTTTCTCATTTTTGGTTATTTGTTTTAATCTCACTTAATGCCATAACAAACCACTTGTGGAATCTTCATTCCTGACCAGAGATCAAACCCTGAGCCTTTGAAGTGGGAGCAATGACTCCAAGACCCTAGACTACCAGAGAACTAACCCTAGAGAGTATCAAATAGTGAGGAACAGGTAAGGTTTTTGTTTCTTTGTTTGCTTGTTATAGAGACGTAGTGAGTGTCCTTGGGTGTATTCCCTTAATGCACAAATTTTATCAAAGTAGTAAGGAGAACAAAATGGCAGAGGACAAAATAGCAGAGAACAAAATGGCAGAGAACTCACACAAAGGAAACGACTTGAATACAAGACTCAGCATCACCCAACTGTTAGTGGCACCCTGTGAAGGATGCCTCATCTAAACAACAAACAAGCAAAAATACAAACCCAATCATCAGCAAACAGGATTACCACCTCACTCAGCCTTGTGCATCAGAGGAAATCAATCAAAGGAAGAAACTAACAAACAAACAAAAAATCTCAGCACATCTCACTCTTTATGAAGCTTACAAAAACCACTGGGCCAATCTTAGGAGGGCAGAAACCAAAAGGAAGAAAGAATTCAACATTGAAACCTAGAAAAAGGAGGTCTCAAATACAATAAGTTAAAAAAAAAATGAAAAGGCAGAGAAATACTAAACAAATGAAGGAACAAACTAGAAACACAGAAGTCCAAATAAATGAAGAGGAAATAGGCAAACTACCTGGAAAATAATTCAGAATAATGGTAGTAAAGATGATCAAAAACCTTGAAAACAAAAAGGAGAAAATGCAAGAATCAATTAACAAAGAACTAGAACAATCAAAGAATAAATATACAGAGACAAACAACACAGTTACTGAAAGTAAAAATACTCTAGAAGGAATCAATAGCAGAATATCTGAAGCAGAAGAACTAATCAGTGAGCTGGAAGATAAAATGGTGGAAATTACTTCTGAAGAGCAGAATAAAGTAAAAAGAATGAAAAGAACAGAGGACAGTCTCAGAGACCTCTGGGACCATATCAAACGCACTAACATTCGAATTTTAGGGGTGCCAGAAGAAGAAGAGAAAAAGAAAAGGTGTGAGAACATTTTTGAAGAGATTATAGTTGAAAATTTCCCTGACATGGAAAAGGAAATAGTCAATAAAGTCCAAGAGGCACAAAGAGTCCCATACAGGATAAACTCAAAGAGAAACACACCAAGATATATAATAATCAAACTAACAAAGACTAAACACAAAAAGAATATTAAAAGCAGCAAGGGAAAAGCAACAAGTAACATACATATGCTTAAAAGCTGATCTTTCAGCTAAAACTCTGCAGGCCAGAAGGGAATATATTTAAAGTACAGAATATATATAAAGTATGAAAGGGAAAAATCTACATCTAAGATTACTACATCTGGCAATGATCTCATTCAAAGTTGATGGAGAAATAAAAAGCTTTTCAGACAAGCAAAAGTTAAGAGAATTCAGTACCACCAAACCAGCTTTACAACAAATGTTAAAGGGACTTATATAGTCAAGGAATACAAGAGGAGGAAAAAGATCTACAAAAGCAACCCCAAACAATTACGAATAAGAACATGTATATTAATAGTTACTTTAAATGTAAATGGATTAAATGCACCAACCGAAAGACACAGACTGGCTGAATGGATCCAAAATCAAGACCCATATATGTGCTATCTACAAGAAAACCACTTCAGACCTTAAGACACATACAGACTGAAAGTGAGAAGATGAAAAAATATATTCCATGCAAATAGGAAGCAAAAGAAAGCTGGGGTAGCAACCTCATATCAGACAAAATAGACCTTAAAATAAAGAATATTACAAGAGATAAGAAAGGACACTACATAATGATCAAGGAATCAATCCAAAAAGAAGATATAACCATTGTAAGTATCTATGCACCCAGTGTAGGAACACCTCAGTACATAACAACAAACACTAACACTAACAACTTTTCTTGTATAAACTACAAGAAAAAAAATTGTAAGAAACAATAACACATGGAGATTAAACAACATGTTTCTAAGTAACCAACAGATTACTGAAGAAATCAAAAGGGAAATCAAAAAATTTCTAGAAACAAATGACAATGAAAACACGACAACTCAAACCTATGGGATGCAGCAAAATCAGTTCTAAAAATGAAGTTTATAGCAATACAATCCTACTGCAAGAAACAAGAAAAACATCAAACAGACAACCTAACTTTACACCTAAAACAACTGGAAAAAGAAGAACAAAAAACCCCCAAAATTAGTAGAAGGAAAGAAATCATAAACAACAGCAGAAATAAGTGAACAGGAAATGAAAGAATCAATAATAAAAATTAACACAACTAAAAACTTGTTCTTTGAGAAGATAAACAAAGTGGACAAACCTTTATCCAGACTTGTCGAGAACAAAAGAAGAAGAATCAAATCAACAAAATTAGAAATTAAAAAAGAGAGTCTATAACAGACAATGCAGAAATACAAAGGATTATGAGACTGTTACAAGCAATTGTATGGAAATAAAATGGATAACCTAGAAGAAATGATCAGATTCTTAGAAAAGTTCAATCATCCAAGACTGGACCGGGAAGAAATAGAAATTATGAACAACCAAATTACAAGCACTGAAATTGAAGCTGTGATCAAAAATCTCCCAACAAACAGAAGCCTGGAACCAGATGGCTTCACAGGAGAGTTCTATCATTTAAGGAAGAGCTAGTGCCTTTCCTTCTAAAACTCTTTGAAAAAATTGCAGAGGAAGGAACATTTCCAAACTCATTCTATGAGGCCAGCATCCTCCTGATAACAAAACTAGACAAAGACAACACAAGAAAAGAAAACTGTAGGCTGATAGCACTGATGAACATAGATGCAAAAATCCTCAACAAAATTTTAGCAAACAGAATTTAGCAACACATCAAAAATCTCATACACCATGATCAAGTTAGTTTTATTCCGGGGATGCACGGATTCTTCAATATATGCAAATCAATCAATGGGATACACCATATCAACAAATGAAAAATAAAAACCATATGATAGTCTCAATAGATGCAGCATAAGCCTTTGATAAAATTCAGCACCCATTTATGATTAAAACTCTTCAAAAAATGGGCATAGAAGGAACCTACCTCAACATAGCAAAAAACATATACAATAAGCCTACAGCAAACATTATTCTCAATGGTGAAAAACTGAAAGCATTCTCCCTAAGATCAGGAACAAGACAACCGTGTCCACTTTCACTACTGTTATTCAGCATAGTTTTGGAAGTCCTAGCTACAGTATTCAGAGAAGAACAAGAAATAAAAGGAATCTAGATCAGAACAGAAGTAAAACTCTCACAGTCTGAAGATGACATGATACTGTACATAGAAAACTCTAAAGATAATATCAGAAAATTACCTGAACTAATCAGTGAATTTAGCAAGGTTGCAGGATACAAAATCAATACACAGAAATCACTTGCATTTCCATATAATAACAACGAAATATCAGAAAGAGAAATTAAGGAATCAATCCTATTCCCCATTGCAAAAATAAAAAAGAATTAAATATCTAGGAATAACCTTACCTAGGGAGACAAAAGAACTATACACAGAAATTATAAGACACTGATGAAAGAAATCAAAGACAACATAAATTGATGGACAGATATTCCATGTTCCTGGGTAGGGAAAATCAATATTGTGAAAATGACTATAATACCAAATGTAATCTACAGATTTAATGCAATCTGTATCAAATTACCAATGACATTTTTCACAGAATTAGAACGAAAAATTTCACAATTCATATGGAAACCCAAAAGACCTCAAATAGCCAAAGCAGTCTTGAGAAAGAAGAATGGAGCTGGAGGAATCAACTTCCTGACTTCAGATTATACTACAAAGCTATAGTCATCAAGAGAGTATGGTACTGGCACAAAAACAGAAATATAGACCAATGGAGCAAGACAGAAAGCACAGAAAAAACCTATGCACCTATGGGTACCTTAGTTTTGACAAAGGAGGCAAGACTATATAATGGGGCAAAGACAGCCTCTTCAATAATGGTGCTGGGAAAACTGGACAGCTACATATAGAAGAATGAAATTGGAACACTTCCTAACACCATACACAAAGATAAACTTAAAATGGATTAAAGACCTAAATCTAAGACCAGAAACTATAAAATTCTTAGAGGAAAACATAGGCAGAACACTTGATGACATGAATCAAAGCAAGATCCTCTATGATCGACCTCATAGAGAAACGAGAATAAAAAGAAAAGCTAACAAGTGGGACCTGATTAAACTTAGAAGATTTTGCACACCAAAGGATACTATAGGCAAGGTGAAAAGACAACCCTCAGAATGGGAGAAACTAATAGCAAATGAAACAATTGACAAAGGATTAATTTCCACAATATACAAGCAGCTCATACAGCTCAAGGCTAGAAAAACAAACCCAATTGACAAGTGGGAAAAAGACCTAAACAGACATTTTTCCAAAGAAGACATACGGATGGCTGACAAACACATGAAATGATGATCAACATTGCTCGTTATTCACTTCAGTTCAGTTCAGTTCAGTCGCTCAGTCGTGTCTGACTCTTTGCAATCCCATGAATCTCAGCACGCGAGGCCTCCCTGTCCATCACCAACTCCCAGAGTTTACCCAAACCCACGTGCATCTAGTCGGTGATGCCATCCAACCATCTCATCCTCTGTCGTCCCCTTCTCCTCCTGCCCACAATCCTTCCCAGCATTAGGGTCGTTTCCAATGAGTCAACTCTTTGCATGAGGTGGCCAAAGTATTGGAGTTTCAGCTTCAACATCAGTCCTTCCAATGAACACCCAGGACTGATCTCCTTTAGGATGGACTAGTTGGATCTCCTTGCAGTCCCAGGAACTCTCAAGAGTCTTATCCAACAGTTCAGTTCAGTTCAGTCGCTAAGTCGTGTCCGACTCTTTGCGACCCCATGAACTGCAGCACGCCAGGCCTCCCTGTCCATCACCAACTCCCGGAGTCTACCCAAACCCATGTCCATCGAGTCGGTGATGCCATTCAACCATCTCATCCTCTGTCGTCCCCTTCTCCTCCCGCCCCCAATCCTACCGAGCATTAGGGTCTTTTCCAATGAGTCAACCCTTCGCATGAGGTGCCCAAAGTATTGGAGTTTCAGCTTCAACATCAGACTTTCCAATGAACACCCAGGATTGATCTCTTTTAGGATGGATTGATTGGATCTCCTTGCAGTCCAAGGGACTCTCAAGAGTCTTCTCCAACACCACAGTTCAAAAGCATCAATTCTTCGGCACTCAGCTTTCTTCACCGTCCAACTCTCACATCCATACATGACCACTGGAAAAACCATAGCCTTGACTAGACGGACTTTTGTTGGCAAAGTAATGTCTCTGCTTTTAAATATGCTATCTAGGTTGGCCATAACCTTCCTTCCAAGGAGTAAGCGTCTTTTAATTTCATGGCTGCAGTCACCATCAGCAGTGATTCTGGACCCCCCCAAAAATAAAGTCTGACAACTGTTTCCACTGTTTCCCCATCTATTTACCATGAAGAGATGGGACCAGATGCCATGATCTTAGTTTTCTGAACGTTGAGCTTTAAGCCAACTTTTTCACTCTCCTCTTTCACTTTCATCAAGAGGATCTTTAGTTCTTCTTCACTTTCTGCCATAAGGGTGGTGTCACCCACGTATCTGAGGTTATTGATATTTCTCCCAGCAATCTTGATTCCAGCTTGTGTTTCTTCCAGCTCAGCATTCCTCATGATGTACTCTGCATGTAAGTTAAATAAGCAGGGTGACAATATACAGCCTTGACCTACTCCTTTTCCTATTTGGAACCAGTCTGTTGTTCCATGTCCAGTTCTAACTGTTGCTTCCTGACCTGCATACAGGTTTCTCAAGAGACAGGTCAGATGGTCTGGTATTCCCATCTCTTTCAGAATTTTCCACAGTTTATTATGATCCACACAGTCAAAGGCTTTGGCATAGTCAATAAAGCAGAAATAGATGTTTTTCTGGAACTCTCTTGCTTTTTCAATGATCCAGCAGATATTGGCAATTTGATCTCTGGTTCCTCTGCCTTTTCTAAAACCAGCTTGAACATCTGGAAGTTCACTGTTCACTAATTGCTGAAGCCTGGCTTGGAGAATTTTGAGCATTACTTTACTAGCATGTGAGATGAGTGCAATTGTGCGGTAGTTTGAGCATTCTTTGGCATTGCCTTTCTTTGGGACTGGAACAAAAACTGACCTTTTCCAGTCCTGTGGCCACTGCTGAGTTTTCCAAATTTGCTGGCATATCGAGTTCAGCACTTTCACAGCATCACCTTTGAGGATTTGAAATAGCTCAACTGGAATTCCATCACCTCCACTAGCTTTGTTCGTAGTGATGCTTTCTAAGGACCACTTGACTTCACATTCCAGGATGTCTGGCTCTAGGTGAGTGACCACACCATCGTGATTATCTGGGTCGTGAAGACATTTTTTGTACAGATCTTCTGTGTAATCTTGCCACCTCTTCTTAATATCTTCTGCTTCTCTTAGATCCATACCATTTCTGTCCTTTATCGAGCCTATCTTTGCATGAATTGTTCCTTTGGTATCTCTAATTTTCTTGAAGAGATCTCCAGTCTTTCCCAATCTGTTTTTTCCTCTATTTCTTTGCACTGATCGCTGAGGAAGGCTTTCTTATCTCTCCTTGCTGTTCTTTGGAACTCTGCATTCAGATGAGAATATCTTTCCTTTTCTCCTTTGCTTTTCACTTCTCTTCTCTTCCCAGCTATCTGTAAGGCCTCCCCAGACAGCCATTTTGCTTTTTTGCCTTTCTTTTCCATAGGGATTTTCTTGATCCCTGTCTCCTGTACAATGTCACGAACCTCTGTCCATAGTTCATCAGGCACTCTGTCTATCAGGTCTAGTCCCTTAAATCTATTGGTCACTTCCACTGTATACTCATAAGGGATTTGATCTAGGTCATACCTGAATGGTCTAGTGGTTTTCCCTACTTTCTTCAATTTAAGTCTGAATTTGGCAATAAGCAGTTCATGATCTGAGCCACGGTCTGCTCCCGGGCTTGTTTTTGCTGACTGTATAGAGCTTCTCCATCTTTGGCTGCAAAGAATATAATCAATCTCATTTCAGTGTTGACCATCTGGTGATGTCCACGTGTAGAGTCTTCTCTTGTGTTGTTGGAATAGGGTGTTTTGTATTACCAGTGCGTTCTCGTGGCAAAACTCTATTAGCCTTTGCCCTGCTTCATTCTGTACTCCAAGGCCAAATTTGCCTGTTACGCCAGGTGTTTCTTGACTTCCTACTTTTGCATTCCAGTCCCCTATAATGAAAAGGACATCTTTTTTGGGTGTTAGTTCTAGAAGGTCTTGTAGGTCTTCATAGAACCTTTCAACTTCAGCTTCTTCAGCGTTACTGGTCGGGGCATAGACTTGGATTACTGTGATATTGAATGGTTTGCCTTGGAAATGAACAGAGATCGTTCTATCATTTTTGAGATTGCATCCAAGTACTGCATTTTGGACTGTTTTGTTGACCATGATGGTTACTCCATTTCCTCTAAGGTATTCTTGCCCACAGTAGTAGATATAATGGTCATCTGAGTTAAATTCACCCATTCCAATCCATCTTAGTTCGCTGATTCCTAGAATATCGATGTTCACTCTTGCCACAGTTCAAAAGCATCAATTCTTTGGCACTCAGCCTTCTTCACCGTCCAACTCTCACAGAAATCCAAAAGAAAATACAATGAGATATCACCTCACACGGGTCAGAATGGCCATCATCAAAAGGCCTACAAAAAATAAATGCTGGAGAGGGTGTGGAGAAAAGGGAACACTCTTTCACTCTTGGTGGGAATGTAAATTGATACAACTACTATGGAAGATGGTATGGAGATTCCTTAAAAAACTAGAAATAACACTGCCATATGACCCAGAAATCCCACTCCTAGGCATATACCCTGAGGAAACCAAAATTGAAAACAATACATGTATCCCATTTTTCACTGCAGCACTATTTACAATAGCTAGAACATGGAAGCAATCTAGATGTCCATCAACAGATGAATGGGTAAAGAATTGTGGTACATATACACAGTGGGATATTACTCAGCCATAAAAAGGAACATATTTGAGTCAGTTCTAATGAGGTGGATGAACCTAGAAGCTATTATACAGAGTGAAGTAAGTGAGTGAGAGAGAGAAAAATATTGTATTCTAATGCATATATACAGAATCTAGAAAAATGGTACTGAAGAATTTATGTACATGGCAGTAATGGAGAAACAGACATAGAAAATAAACTTATGGACATGGGAAGAGAGGAGGAGAGGGTGAGATGTATGGAAAGAGTAACATGGAAAGTTACATTATCATATGTAAAATAGCCAACAGGAATTTGCTGTATGACTCAGGAAACTCAAACAGGGGCTCTGTATCAACCTAGAGGGGTGGATTGGGGAGGGATATGGCAGGGAGGTTCAAAAGGGAGGGGACATATGTATACCTGTGACTGATTCATGTTGAGATTTTACCAAAAACAACAAAATTCTGTAAAGCAATTATCCTTCAATAAAAAAAAATACATTAATAAAAAAATGTAGACTAGCTAGGTGGAAGTTTTATGGGGATTTTTCAACTTTTTATATGCTGTTAATTTGCTCTACAAGTTATAGCAATTGATATTCCTACCACAATAAATAAATATCCCTTTCCCCATATCCTTCTTAAAATCTAATGCTATCAGTTTCCTTAATTTCTTTTTAAAAAATTCACAGGAAATGCGACTGTTTTCTATTCATGTTTAAATTTGGATTTTCTTATGGTTGCTAATAAGGTTTGCATTTTATTGACTAGTTTGGTTCCTATCAGAATGCTTATTCAAAACTTTTGTCTATTTTAGAAAACTGATCAATTTATCTATTTATTATTTATTTGAAAGGAAATCTTTATGTAGGTTATATTTAAATATTTGTTGGCTATGTGATTTCTCATACCTGCTGCTTAATAGTTTATTCACTTCTGATGTCTTTTGTCAAACAGAATATTTCATTTTCAGTGGCCAGATATACTAATCTTTTCTATTATGGTTTGTGCATTTTATCTTATTCAAACAAATAATTTCTTATCCTGGTATCATGAAGATATTTTATCATATTTTCTAAAAGTACTATGGTTTTCCTTTGTAGAAGTCTATAAAAATGATATTAACTTAGGAATTGTTTTCCTGAGTGATGAGAACTCAAGCATCATGAGATAAGGTGACTTGCTTTCCTTTTTATAGCTAAACAGTGATAAAATTTGGATTGAAATCTATAAGCTTCAATTCATAAGCCCAGGTATACTTTAACTCTACAAAATTATTGGAAATTAAAATATTTTCTTCTTAGAAATACTTGCATCTGAGCCTCTTTGAGATTTAGTACCTTATACCAATATAATGTAGCTGTAATGGACATTTCAGATATTTTGATGATCTTTTACAGATTCTACCTTGAGGCAAATGGAAAAGAAATAAGAAACAGCAATGCAATTTATAGTGTCATTTACACCACAATCAGTATTTTTATCTTATAAGGGTAGTTGATTTTCTAATATAATTGCAAGGTATTATGTACTATGCATCTTAATTTATCTCATTTAAAATTCATTTAATCCTGTGGTAGGTAGTGTCACTAACTTGAATGAAGAAGCCACTGAGGAACAGAAAGGTAAAACAATTAGCCCAAGTCAACACAGAAAAGTTGGAATTCAAATTCAGACAGTTTGATTTCAGAATTTATAGCTACTGCATTGTACTGATTCTTTGTATATTAGATTCTGCTTATTTACAAGAATTTTCTTTAAAATATATCAATATATAAATTTATACTGATAATTTATGTTTATTATAAAAAATTAGAAAATACAGATACAAATAACTAAACTCCTTACTATTTCATTTCCTCAGGGATAGTTATGTTAATATGCTTTGTATATCCTGTGTGGATTTCCTCTCACAATATATTACAAAAATCATGTGTAGCAACAAAAATTGTTTTTCAGATTTTTAAATTAAGAATGAAAGATAGTTGGAAATTTAAAAGGGTAGATAAGACATTTCATGGCAATAGTAATTTAGGAGAATATTTAGGTTGTATACTGCAATGTACCATGACTGGAACTTGTGTATAGTTATTTTCAGCTCTACCTGGATTAATACAAAATGTATGTTGTGATCAGATTTGGTTACATACATCAGAAAAGCTGAAATTTCAGCAGCTTAAGCATTGTAGTATTTATTAATACTCTCTATCTCCTATTATTGTTGCAAAGATAGATAGTTATACCAGACAGCACAGTGATTGGCATACAGCATGCTATGATTATTGTTGTTGATATAGTTATCATTACTCTAACATCTCCTGATATTATTACTGGATTAGATAGATTATTTTTTTGAGTTATCAACCTTCATCTAAATGTCTTTCTGAACATCACAATCCAATATTAAATTCAAAGGGAACTAAGATCTTCCCTAAAAAAAAAATGCTGCTCTTGAAATTCAAGAGAAATTAAAAGAAAAAAAATTGTTAACATTGTAAAAGCATGTTAAAGAATCTTCACTCTTCACTTTAGTTTTTCTTAGGTTTGCCTGAGAATACACGTATGTTCCTGTAAAATTCGGCATGATTCAAAATAAACGATAAATAAAATTGGGTAGGTACTCTTAGAAAAAGTTACAGATATTTAACACTGGCTTTCTCAACCCTACTCTCTCTTCCTAAGAAAACTAAAGAAAGCCTGGGGTGAATAAAACTGAATTTTGATTAAAATATTAGGCTTGAAAGATTGTCAGATTTTCTTAAGTGCAATTAAGTAGGATGAGATACTAGAATGGATGATGGCATAGGCTATTCAAAGAAAAATTATTATATGTTTAAAGACTCTTTTCATAGTGATTGCAGCAGGGCTAAAAACAGACCAAGCTGGATGAAAGAAAATATTCAGAAAATTATCAAAGAAAAAAAATCAGTGTCTTGGATGTCTGAGATTTTAGAATAAGCATACTTCAGAGATGTGTAAAAGTCATTTGAGAACAAGAGCTTATGAAGAGAGGAGCTACTCTAAATAATATAATATAGTACTTTCATTCTAGAGCATTTGGTAAATAGATAGGAAAACTATCTTGATCACATCATTCTAGCAACAGAATTCATTAGGCATTTAACCATTTAAGGTTACTATGCATAGAATGAAAGTCTGAAACAACAAAGTGCAATTAAGCAGCATTTTTAAATAAATGGAATTGACTATATAAGCAGAAATCTCTTCTGTTTATTAAATTCTTGATTTGAACAATGCATTTTAAGGAAATATCAATTATTACAACATTTTCTTGACTATAGGACTTTTGGCAAGCTTTTCTGCATCTTGGTTTCCTCATTCCAAATAAAGCAATATATCTAAAGAAACTTTGTAAACAGTAAGCTATATTATAAATATCAGTTGTGATTGTGTCCAAGACTGATCTGGACTGTGTGTGTGTGTATGTGTGTGTGCGCGCGCACCCGCACACACTTGTATCTCAGTCTGACTCTTTGAAACCGCGTGGGCTGTAGCCCACCAGACTCCTTTGTCTGTGGAATTCTCCAGGCAAAAATAGTGAAGTTGGTTGCCATTCTCTTCTCCAAGGGATCTTCCCAATCCAGGAGTCGAACTATGTTTTCCTGCTTTGCAGCCAGATTATCTACTGTCTGAGCCATCAGGGAAACTCTTTGATTGCATAGAGAGGCTAAATAATATATATATGTTGTACATCTAAGAACTTGTGGAAAAATGTCAACATTTCTGAATAGAATAAAGAAACAGCCAATAACTTTCTGCTGATTATATACTCTAGCACCAGTTACATTGGATTCTAAGTTTTGAGTGCCAGTCTCCCTTTGAGGGCAAAGGTAAAGTCTCTTGTGTCCAGAGAACTCTGCATTTAGTAAGCCCTTCTTACTCGATGTTTTGCTGGTATAAACTCTTCTGGAGTTGATTAAGGTCCAGAGCAGGATGTCTATTATATGACCAGATACAGCACACTAAGCTAACAATTAACCTCATAACTCATCTACTGAGAGTAATTTACATCTGTAACTATTGCTTTGATGAATGCTTAACGAATCTTTTGAAGATATAATTGACAAATAAAATTATGTAATTTTAAGGTGCATACTGTGTTTATTTGATATATGTATATATTATGATACAATTATCACAGAAATGTGAGTGATTTTGGTCAACAAGACTGTATTATATACTTGAAATTTGCTAAGAAACTAGAGTTTTAGTGTTCCCATCACAAGCCGTGTGGAATATCTCAGGAAAACTATAGACTCTCTCCCCATTGGTGGGGGTGGGTGTGTGTGTGTGAGGAATACCAGGGGAGGAACATCAGACACAGAGAAAGAGAATCCTGCATCTAATTTTAGAGGAGCCTCAAAGCTATTGAAAATCATTGATGTGCTCTCTAAAATGTTCACAAACCTCAGATTAAGGATTCCTAACCTAAATTTCTGGTAGAAGAGGAAAATTTGAGGATATTTCCCTAGACAACTAATTTAATTACATTTTCACATCCAACAATTTCATATATTCCTTTTTAGTCCTATTTTATCTCTTTAGGTTTGAGGGTTTATTCAAGTCAAGTAAAAATTGATTTTTATTGCCGTTTAAGTTATCGAAACAGCCTGTTTACTAACAAGTTCTTAGTTCTACTTTATCTGTTCTAATATTTCAGGGATTATTTCACCAAATCATGACAAGTACCATTTAAGTCTGATCCAAGGGAGTAGAAAATAAATCACATAAATATTAGATATGTATATTAGATATATACATGCACATATGTGAAAATTTGTATATGAAAAAAATATTGCTTTTTACCTGTCTACTCTGCTTTAAGAGCAAGAATATTCATCTGTTTTATTCTTTGTTGAGGCTTCAACACCTAGAACATAGTTCATGGCACCCAAAATATATTTATAGAATAAATGTTTTATTAAAAATAAAAGGAAATTTTATCACCGTATGTTTAAGTACATGTGAGGAAAATTAAATAAATAGTCTTGTTTAGGCTTCAGAGACAAAGCAGAGCAGGCCTCTGACCTTACTTCTAACCTGCCCAACACTGCCCTGACTGTGACTGTGAGTGACTGCCTGCTGTGAGTGCAGGACTTGCAGCAGCATAGCTAAGACTGGGGAGGAATCTTGAGATTGTTGAGCCCCTGGAGGGGGCCTGGCCAAACAAGCTCCAGGCTCATCAACATCCAAAGCTTTCCGTGGTAAAACCAGCAGCATTAACATGAAACCAAGCTTGCAATTTGGTCACAGATTGATGATGATATCAGTTTGAGTCCATCCTGGAATTATAAGTGGGGATCCCAAATATAATATAATATAATCCCCAATTATATTGGGGATTCCCAATATTTGAAGTCTCACTCATGGAGCGGACATGCTACCTGGGACCTTTTCCCAACTGGGACTCCAGATGTGCTGTGACTCAGGACTTACCAGCACTGCTTAAGTCTGGATGTTGGTCAAAACCCAATTTGGTGATATATTCTTTGCTCTTTCTATTTCTCTTTTCTTTTAATGTTAGTATGTTGAAAGTAAGCTAGGTAATTCTCTAATAAATATCTGTATTTTTTTTTTGTATATAATGAATGGCTTATTTTGTTAACAAATTCTTTGAACCTGAGATGAAAGTGAAAACTTTCAGCAAAATAGTACACTACTTTAAAATGTGTACCTGCTAAGCTAATATCAGTATTTACTTTTCAGGAATTCCCTGATGGCTGAGACAGTAAAGAATTTGCATGCAATGTGAGAGACTTGGGTTTGATCCCTGGGTCCAGAAGACGCACTGGAGAAGGGAATGGTAACCCACTCCAGTATTCTAGCCTGGAGAACCACATGGACAAAGCCTGGTGGGCTACAGTCCAAGGGGTTGCAAAGAGTTGGACATGATTGAGTGACTTTGAGAGAGATACAGTTTTCATGTTGCTCGTAACAGATAAAATTCACTTCTGCATAATAACATTTACCTTTATCGAATACTACTTTGTACTAGACATCATTCCAGGTGCTTTATAAAATTACCTCATTAATTCCTACAGCAATCTGCAAAGTGGGTATCATAATGCCAATTTTATAAATGAAGGCTGAAGGTTCTAACAGTCTGCGAAAAGTGAAATAAAGTATTCAGAGGCTTCCAATTTTACCCCTACCAGCCTTCACTTCCACCTTCATCTACATCCCCATGAGAACCTAAAAGGTGAAAAACTAAAGCAGTTCCAAGAAAGTAAACTATAAGAAAAAGTATGAATCATTATGTGCATATTGCTTTACAGACTGTTATAAGCAAGCTAGAGTAACTCTTGACTATGATCAAACTAAAGATGTTACATTTTCTCAGGGAAGTAGTACATGAAAACACAGTTGCTTCGCAGTCATGAAGCTCACACACAGGGAAACTATGGAGTCAAAGGCTGGCATGATCTCTCCAAGGAGAGGTCCTGGCTTCCAGGCAGATATTTCTCCAAAGGGGATATGAATGTGTATTTTCTGTATAGTATCATTTTTATCATGTTCATTGAATAAATTAAAATTTAGGCTTAAGATTTCATCTCTGGAGACATGACACACTGGAACAACCAGAAGAGAAACAGAGCAAGAAATGAGATCCTTAAAAAGGAGTCGAGTAATTAGCTACACAATCTGACAAGTTCCATGTGGTCAAAGGTGAGCAGTCATTATAATTGGAGACTTGAGATTTTAGGTAAGATTTTGGATTTTGAGGACAATATGAGGATTGCATCTCCTAATTTGTATGCATAGGCAAATTTCTGCTGTTCATTGTTTGTAATTGGGCTAATGCAGTCAACTCAGAGAAAATTAATTTAGTGATATTAAGTAAAATAGCAATGTGAAAAGGAAGGCAGAAGTAGATTAGATGGGAAAATCAATGCCAGGAACATAGCGTATTAAAACCATTCTAATTTTTTTGTCTTTTCCAGAGGAAGTTGGGAAGAAATAGGACTGTCTGTCCTGTGCTATCTAATAAAGTCTTGCCATATTGCTACTTTTGAATTTGTTTAGCATACTAATTTTCATAGTAAGTTTAGAATTTAGAGGGAAGCACAGGTTCCATTTGTCTGTATTATGATTTGGTGGTTGCACGGTAACAAGGACAATTTCTATTGAAGAAAATCAAGAAGCCAAGCAACCCATCCTAAGCTGAATTTTGTGAAATCAGCAGGATGAAAGGTATATGAAGAGATTAGGGATGGTATAAATCCTGGGATTAGATCTTCAAGGCAACCCAACAAGTCAGCACCCAACCGAGAAAGAGACAGGGGAGTTGGTAGTTGCTGTGGTATGCTGAATCTTTTGCCATACATTGGGAGAATGAAAAAAAGAACAGGGAAATGCAGTCCTGCTTTGTCTATCCTGAGAGCTTTAGAACATAAATCATATAACAGTTATTCCAGTGAAATAAAATATAGAGCCCTAATCCCCTGAAATCCCTGTCACTAGGTTCACAGGGAAGCTTACCTATCAGGATCTCCAAAGACTTGATTCTAATTGCTTAGATGGTTTCTTAAAAAAGACCAGAAACCAAGGTAATGGGTAGAGAAGGACAGAGATTTAGATTAGATTTTTCTCTCAGATAAGTAGCATTCATATATGGCCAAGAAATCTTGGTTAGTTCAGCAAAATATTTGCCACCTGATTTTCTACTTACTGTTGTACTAGACACACTGTGGTAATTTTTTTTTTTTTAAGTGCAGAAGGAGCTGGAATGTTAGATACTCACATAATTACAGCTGTGATAAGTGACATAAAAATAAGTTTCAATTAAAAAAGATTAAACAAATCAACGTAATCTAGTTTGGGGAACTAAAGGGATCAACTTAAATTTTGTCTTGAAGGATGACAGGGATCAGTAAATATATGTGCAAAGAGCATTCTGGGTGAGGCAACATCAAACAAGCAGGCTCTAAAGTACAAAGCAGTTGGATATACGGAAGGAACTAAAAGAAAGTTGCTGTAGTTACCAATACTAAGTGAGGTAGAAGTGATATAAAATTAGTGAGGCAGATATCACCATTTAGTACAAGCTAAAAAGCAGATAGATACTGACTGTGTGTATATATATATTCACACACACATATATATAATATATACTATATTTATGTATATATGTGTATGTGTGTCATTATTATAATCATGGTCATCATTATAACTTTGGATGTTGGACTTCTTCACTTCTGCACAACTTAGAAAAGTATTGAAACTGGGCATGTCTTTGTGATGTTCATTAGGGCTGTTCACAAACACTAGTTTCCTTCCAGTCCTATGTAAGACTATGCTACCCTGGACCTTTGAAACTAGGTGATGTCTTCTGACTTGCTTTGGACTATGCAATGTGAGCAGGACTATGGGTGCACTTATGAAAATATATGAAGAGCTAGTGTGCAGTCTGCCATGTCCTCTTTCTTGCTGCAGCAATCACAAAATTTCGTGTAGAAATTGGTTTTCTATCAGCCTGTACCCGTGAGTAACTAAGGTAAGCAGATTTCTCTGCTTGAGCTGCAGTGAAATGTTATGCTTATTGTATCACGAAGGGTTTTGATCATCAAATGTTAGTTAAAATCGATTATCACTTTATCCCCCTATAATATGACATAGACATTCATAGTATTCTTACCACTGGACAATTCATCAGACAGAAACACTTGTGCCTTGTCTGCACTTATGTGCTGTCCTGTGCTAAGTCGCTTCAGTTGTGTCTGACTCTGTGACCCTATGGACTGTAGCCCTTGAGGCTCCTCTGTCCACGGGGACTTACCAGGCTAGAATACTGGAATGGGTTGCCTTGCCCTCCTCCAGTGTATCTTCCATACCCAGGGACCAAACCCGGCTCTCCATGTCTCCTGCATTGGCAGATGGGTTCTTTAACACTAGTGTGCCCGTCTGCCCTTACACTCTAAAGCAATGCTTTTCAAAATGGGAGGGGTGTGGCATTGGTATGTTGCAATAATTCTCAAGGTAAATCATAAATAATATATTGTGCATAATACAACACTGAAGTTTGTAAATTATTGACTTGATTAGAATGAATTCAACACCATTCCCTTTAACTTGCATTGTCATTCTTCTTTGAGTGGGAAGAGTATACGGGAATGTAGAGTATCTGAAGCCAAGTTTATGGTCAAGTTTCCAGGAGCACAGCTGGGATTCTAGTTAGATGTAAAACCATAGATAGATTTCTTATTCCCTCTGAGTCTGTGTCTTCATTTACTAAATAGTAATAACTCCTTCCAACAGGGGAGTTCAGTGTACAATATAGATTGATAGACACAGTCGTTCTTATGATTAGTATAGTTCTATGCCTATACTAATGGCAGTTATCATTTTTAAATAAGTAGATAACTATCACTTGGACTAAGTACAATGAGAGATAGAAAGCAAAGTGACAATGCACCCTCAAATTTTTCTAGTTGTGAATATAAGTTGCACACAGGTTAAGAAATGGCTAACTAACTGAGACATGTGGCTAGATTGTAAACAGGAGTGTAGCTACTCCAGACTTCCAAGATAAAGGAGTGGGTTGAGGTTGCAGTTGTGGTTGCAATCGTGGAGTGGGTTGAGGTGCAAGGAAAAGTCTCACCACAGAGCAAAGATTGGAACTGGGTCTTAATAGCAAGTGAGGATTCAGAAACCTGGACAAGAGGAAGTTTGACATTATGAAAGGTCTGGGATTGCCTTCTCACTATGGGCTGCACTGACCCAGTTCCCATCCCTCTTCATATGTGTTGCAGAAAGATGCTTTTAAATTCACAGTGCATTTACTGCAGCCCTAATACCAAATTAGAAACAGCAACTGTGGTTACAGGGAGTGCTTGCTGATCATCTATCAGAAGTAGAGGAGAAGTCAATGCAAGCGAATTCAAATTATAAGGGACAAGGAAAAATAGAAATGACATTTCCTGAGTGCCAATTGAGGGCCAAACACTGGGAGATGTCTTGCATATGTATCATCTATTTATCAGAAAACCCTGAAATGTGGATACTCTTTTCCTCAATATAGAAATGAAGAAACTGAGGCTCAGAAGGTTTAAGTAATTTTTCAAGATTTTATAGCACAGAAGTAGAAGAGACAGGATGTGTACCCAAACCAATCCAGCTTCAAAGCCTCTGCGCATTTTATCAGTCCATTGTTCATTTTGTCAAAGACTTTTACAAGCTGGTGGCAGTAGGAATGGGGGTGAAGGAAGTAGAAATTATACACAAATAACAAAATAAGATGACTTGTGGTAAGTCCACATTGTCAATATTTAAATTAGGATAGAAAGTCTAGCTGAAATGAACTTAAAATATAAGGAGATGCACTATCTTTGATGGGAATAGATCCAGGGCACATATAGCAAGCAGCTTATTTTTGTCATGAAAGACAGTTTTTTTTTTGTTTTTTTTTTTAATCTCTGCCCAGTCATCCTCATGTTGCCTTTAATCTCAGGCTGAAAGCAAAATAGCACCAAGGGTCATAGCCAGACCCAACAACATGCAGAGGCGAAAAAGAGATTCTTCATGTGACTCTGTTTGATCAGCAAAGAAGCTTATCCTACGGACTTCCCAGTTGTGCTTTCTTGTCTCTCCATCCATAAGTGGATCACGTGCCCACTACTAAATCATGTATAATTAGGAGGAAAGGTTTGCTCTTACTAATACTACCAACATTTATTGAGCATTTACTAGGTGCAGACAATATTCTTTGTGCTTCATCTACATCTGATGCTCATAAAAGCTCTATGATATGGGTGTTAGTATTATCATGATTCACCATTTTAAAGTTGGAGAGACTAAGGAAGAAAGAATAAGTGCTTTTCTCAAAGCAGGGAAGTGAGCATGTGACTCCACCAAGTCACTGATTCTGCACTGAATCTCAGCACTGTATTGCTTCACATCATGCTACCCAACTACACTGACCACTTCTGGATCTGGCAGAGAAGTCTGTGTCCCTGAAGTGCATGAGGAAAAACTGAAAGAAGGAAAGAGATATACACCATAAGATACCAGGAGATAAAAGACAGATTAATTTATTCCTGAGATAATCAATGAAGATATAATGGAGGAAGAAGCATGGCACAGCATTTTGATCGATAAACAGAATTTCTTTTATTAGGTGAGTATGGGAGGATTAAAAAGAAAACAGCTAATTTTATTAAAAATACATATATCAAACAATGTTCTTAACTATTGCATAGGTGATATTTGTTTGATTTTTACAACCCCATATAGAATTATTTCTGCTTTTACCATGCTAGTGTTGTAAATGAGAAAACATCAGCTTGGAGGATGAAGGTGCAAAACCCACCACTAGAAAATGGCAGAACTAGAATTCAAACCGAGTTCGGACTCTAACATCTAGCTCTTATAAACTACACCTGATTTCATGTATAAAACGCACATTTGGAACCTGAGAAAGAAGAACCCCATGATTCAGTGCAAACAGCAGTCCTGCATCAATTCATGATTATAGACTCAATTGGCCATCTAGGCAGGCATCTGTGTAAATCCATTTCAAACCTCCTGACCTATCAACAATCAATAAAAGTAAATTTGAAAATCTTTCTTTCTCATCTTGCTGTGTGATCCCAATTATATAATTTGCCAGTCTATCTCCAGCTAAGCTTGTGTAGAAGAGCAGAAATCAGGACTTTGATGAAACTCTGGGTGTCTTTCCCTTCTCCATGCTTTAACTGTTGCAGAGTAAGAGTCCAATATTCTGGGGATACTGACCCCTTCTATAAATCCACTTTCGTTGTATTCACAAAGATTGAGGCTGCCTTGAAAGGCTTGAAGCATGGGCCATGCTGGTTCATAGGCTGCTTGCCAACAGATTTTAAGTAATTATAGCAGATAATCGATCTGGCTCCATTGTGCTGTGTGCTGTGCTTAGTCGCTCAGTCATGTCTGACTCTTTGCGACTCCATGGACTGTAGCCCACCAGGCTCCTCTGTCCATGGGATATTCCAGACAACACTACTGGAGTGGGCCATGCTCTCCTCCAGGGGATCTTCCCAACCCAGGGATAGAACCCAGGTCTCCCGTGTTGCAGGTGGATTCTTTACCATCTGAGCCACCAGAGAAGCCCAAGAATACTGGAGTGGGGGTACCCTATCCCTTCTCCAGGAGACCTTCCTGACCCAGGAATCGAACCAAGATTTCCTGCATTGCAGGTAGATTCTTTACCATCTGAGCTACCAGGGAAGCCCCTGGCTTCATTACAGACATTTAATAGTGGGCAAATAAATACTTTTATAGCTTTGGTATTACTTTTGATGTTGAAACCAAAATCCGTAAAAATCTTTGGGTATCATATGCTAAGGGCTGTCAAAGAGAAGAAAAATAGGTAGTCTCTGCAATTCCACTGTCACTTACACACTTGCCTATAAAGTGGGATCTGTGCAACTCAGAATTAAAGTAAGTGGACATTCTCCTAATTTTATATGGCAAATGCATACAAATGACAGTAATGATATGGCCATTAGCGCTGATCTTCAGATTGATGAATCTGTTTCATATGTGTTAGAATTTTCTGAATACTCAACTTGAATTCTTTTAATGGTTACTTAATTAAAGGGAATTAGAACTTTAGCAGAGAGGCAATTTAATTTTAAAAAATGAGAGAGAAGTGTCACAGCGACACCTTTCATTCATTTTAATGAGAAAATGTAAAAGAAGAGCTGAAAAGCATTTTTCCCAAAAGAAAAGTGGGCTATAATAACATGAATCACAAAGTTGCCTCATATTCAGTTGTCATTTAGTCAATGTTATTAATTTGGTTTTATAATAGCTTAAGGGGGTAGATTCTCATAGAATAATTCAATCAGTAAGAGCAAGTTCCTTAACCCCTGTTATAGCAAATCTCTTCTATTGATTTATAGGGCATGTGGCAAATGAAAAGAAATGCAAAGCAATCATATTGCTATGTGGAATATCAGACCTTACACGCAGTTAGTCTTGACAGCTGGATACTCATGTTTGCGCCTTCTTTGCTACATGAGTCTATCCACTAAGAGTTTTTAGGGTATTTCAGATACAACTTCTAAATGCCACACACAATTTTAATTCCAGTATCCTTTCATTTATTGGAGAGCACAATATATACAGTTGTGGATCTAATTTCCCAACCATACTGACATACGTGGCTGTAGTTCGCCTAATGGTATACGTTTGGGAAGATACACTGAGTCAAGGGCTCAAAACGTTTGCTACTGTTTTCATTTAAAAGATGTTTGAAAATGCATCAGATTTTTTTTTTTATTAGAATGCCCAAAACTCAAGAATAGGCAATATCTGTGCTTTTTTTTTATATTAACCAAGTTCAGTTGCATAAGAGTTATTTTTATGCCACTGGCAAGCAAAACTTTTCTATTCTTAATCACATTTGTGCATCTAAAAAAATTCAATTAGTAATTCAGTGCTTTTAAACAGAAGAAAAGGCATCACTCCTTGGTGCTGAGAGATAACGAAGGACAGAAAGAAATAAGGATTGCTGAGGCTTTGGGGCTAAGAGAGAATGCTTGATGGAAAGAAATGAACAAGAAACAGAGTAGATCTGGGTCTTCTAGGAATATCCTTTCAAATCCTGTGTATCATATTAAAGCAAAATCTGTTACCAATTTAATTTAAATTTGTTTAGATGTTTGCTATTCAGGTTCTTCTCTTGCATACTATATGTACTAGGAGAAGAACATTTAAGAAAGAAAAGTGTGAAAAAGACCACACATGGATTCACCATATGTTTGAAGAAAACCAAGGAGACTAGGCCTGTCTGGAGCAGGGCAGTGAGCAAAGGAGAATGGGAGATGCCCTTGGGGAAAAAAGCCAGGGTCCTGGCAACATAAGGCCAAGTAAGAACTTGAGATTCCTTTTTTATCCTAACAGGAAGTCACTGGGGGAAGGGGGGGCTTTGAGCAAGTTGAGATATGATCTAATATTTAGTAATCTATAACTTCATTATGGGCTTCCCAGGTGGTGTTAGTGGCAAAGAACCCGCCTGCCAATGCAGGTAGGCATAAGAGACACAAGTTCCATCCCTGGGTTGGGAAAATTCCCCTGGAGGAGGGCATGGCAACCCACTTCTTGCCTGGAGAATCCCGTGGACAGAGGAGCCTGGCAGGCTGCAGTCTGTAAGTGTCACGCAGAGTCAGACATAACTGAAGTGACTCAGCACACAAACACAACTTTATTATATATTTTTTTTCTTTATATATGTCATGTGAAAATATTCAAATATACACAAAAGTGAACAGAATACTGCATTGAACATATACAGCCGTACTTACCTTCAATAATTATTAAGAAACTGCCATGCTTACATGTTGATATAAGGAACCACATATACATATTCATGCCATCTTTTCAAAATACTATATTATATTCCATAACGTGCCTTTCTTGCTTAACACTGTATCTTAGAGATTAGTTCATTTCAAAGTATACGAAATCATTTTACGCAGCTTTACTGCTTCATGTTATTCCATTAGCATGGCTTCAGTGGTGGCCTTAGTTTCTCATCTGATGGGATAATATACTGTAAGGTAGGGGGTTAAGGGCAGAAGAAAGGAGACCAGCTAGAAGACTATAGCAGTAGGTCGTATGAAAAATAGCTTGGATTAGGGCAGTAGTGGTGGAGCTGATAAGTAGTGATATTAGGAAAAAATTTGAAGATGCAGCCATTTGGAGACACTGATAACTTGGATATGGACTGAGAGAGGAAAGTGTCAAATCCACATTTTATGTCTGAACATGTGGTGGTGGCTGAATATCAAACACCATAGGAGAAATTGGTACAAATATGTGGAATACCAAATGTTCATTATGGTATTATGGGACATATTACTTTGAGATGTTTTTTAGATATGCACGTGGAAATGATGTATAGCTAATTATGTGAATCTGAAATCTGAAGTCTAGGATAGAGTTCTAAATTTGGGAATTAATAATTTAATTATATTATCTCACTTCCAACTGAGCATTGTAATGAAGATTAGAGTTTCTTTCCTGTTAGAGTTTGATTTGGGTCTTGACTCTGGTACTTGCTATGTGATCTTGGACAAGTCACTAGACTATTTAAAACTGTTTTTTATAGCCTATAAAATGGTGACAATAATTCTGTCTATCTCAAAAAACTTAATGATTGGAGATAAAATATTAATATGCAAAGTATTTACAATACTCTCTAGCATTTTATACACTTTTAATTAGTGTTGGATAGTACTATTTTTATAGTCACTCCTCAGGTCAATCTCAAGATTATATAATTAATCCAGTAAATATTATTTTACCTCTTTATGAGCTACCAGTGGTCATGTATCTGCTGGGTTTGGAGATATATATATAAAACATAGCTCCTGCCTTGAAGACCTCATGGTATCATTATTTCTATATTATAATTGGAAAATTTGGTTCAAGGGAAGACTTGCACTTGTTTAAATTATTAGCTAATGGGGTATTATTTTTGCAGTCAGACATGTTTTGAGCAAATTTGACCAAGCAACAATTGATGAAGTATGAGAATGTATGCTGAAGCTGAAACTCCAGTACTTTTACCACCTGATGCAAAAAATTGACTCATTGGAAAAGATCTTGATGCTGGGAAAGATTGAAGGCAGGAGGAGAAGGGGACGACAGAGGATGAGATGGTTGGATGGCATCACCAACCAATGGACATGAATTTGAGAAAGCTCTGGGAGTTGGTGATGGACAGGGAAGCTTGGCATGCTGTAGTCCATGGGGTTGCAAGGAGTCAGACATGACTGAATGACTGAAGTGACTGGGAACAGATTTAAATAAAAGCCAAGTCTGACTATATTTTCATTTTGTCCTGAAAAAAATCCATGTGTGGTCTTTTTATTTGGGATACTGAATTAGCATATTGATTTTCAGAACCCAACAAATGTGCTAATTTCATGTCAAACTAATGGTAGCATATGTGCTAAATCAGTTGTTAGTTCAAATAGACAGGTGGATAAAACATAAAAGGTGAAAGGGTGAAGCCATTTATGTTAAAAGGTGGTGGCCCAAAGAATGAATGAATCTAAATTCATTAAAGAAGACTAGGTGAAGCACTAAAGAAGAAGTTTTGATTCTGGAAATCACACAATAGGGAAACTGAAGTCAAGTGGTAAAAAGATAGCCAGAGAATATTTGCATGAAAAAAGGAAGGGTTTCTTGGCATTTGACTTTTACATATATGTATCTTCTCATAATAATAATAATCATACCCATGAGAATTCTATTGGGGTTTCCACTTCATAGATGAGAAACAGGATTTGGAAAGGATAAATAACTTATCCAGAGTCACTCAGGAAATGAATGCAAGTCCAGATTCCCAATCTTATATAGTCACTACCACATTCTCGCTCTGCTTATCATGCTGCAGTCTGAGTCCATTTAAGACTCAGCAGTGAATTATTTCTTATTTCTGGTGTCTTTTCTTGTACTTCAGAGAAGCTGTTCACTGCATTTGGTTGCCAGGAAAAGACTCTAACTTTGAATGAATATCACTATACTTTGAGAATTTAAAATATATTTCCCTGATTAATCCTCAAATTAACTTGATGGAGTAGAAGTGATTATTACTCTTTTTAAAATGAGAAAATCATGCCTTCAAGATTAAGTAATTTATCAAAGTTCTCACAGGTCACACAGTAATTAACAGAGCCAGGTTTCTTTCTCAAGTTTACTGAATCTAGTCCTTTTCCTCACCCAACAGAGCTCTTGTGTCATAGGCCAAATTAATTTGTCAGCTTTTTATGACATAGTTTCTGACTCCCTTTCTGATTCTTATTTGTATTTCATGATGAAACTAAAGCGTCATTTCTATGAAGTCTCTTAAAAATGATCGAGCTATGCATTCCCCCAAAGTGTTCCTATGGCCAATGGCCTATGACAGCTGTTCTCTTTTCTCCTCGTATTCTGCTGTAGTGATTTGTCTTCCACACTAGACATTGAATTCATCCAGACCAAAACGTTGCTTAACATACCTTTGAAACTGGAATGCACTAACAAAATTTCTCTCTAGAATCAAAACATCATTGTTATTTAGAAGGTAATAGTTTTCCTTATTTAGTAGCTTAAAACAAAAAGTGTTAGTCACGCAGTTGTGTTCAACTCTTTGTGATCCCATGGACTGAAGCCCTCCAGGCTCCTCTGTCCATGAGATTCTCCAGGCAAGAATACTGGAGTGGGCTGCCATTCCCTTCTCCAGAGGATCTTCCCTACCCGGGGATTGAACCTGGGTCTCCTGCCTTGCAGGCAGATTCTTTACTGTCTAAGCCACCAGGGAAGCAAAGGTATATTAAACAACTTAAAATATTTTTGCAATGATGGAATCTCATGGACAAAAAGGAAAGTGAAGTTGCTCAGTCATGTCTGACTCTTTGCGACCCCATGGACTGCAGCCTACCAGGCTCCTCTGTCCATGGGATTTTCTAGGCAAGAGTACTGGAGTGGGTTGCCATTTCCTTCTCCAGGAGACCTTCCCCACCCAGTCTCCTGCATTGTAGGCAGACGCTTTACCATCTGAGCCACCAGGGACAAAAAGGAGGGAAAGATTAAAATAAAGCCTCAAATTTCATATTTTTCAAATTATTGATTTATGTGGCCTCAAGTGAATATTGATGGCTTTACTTCAAGGATTGACTACTGCAACATAGAGATAACTGAGATGATTAGGTAACTCAAGATGCTGAGGTGTTTTTCTTTTTAATTAAAAGTAAAGGATGGTTAAATATAAGAAGAGAAGAAAGAAACCAGTATAAATGATTATTTTTTATTGTGTGGGGAATAGTTGAACGAATCCTCAAAGTTTGCCTTGAGGATCTGATGCTACAGATCAAAAAAGAGAAGAGGTTTACTAGTGAAAACACAGTCACACTAACTTCAGAGATCTCAGCAGGGGAGATTAGAGAGAAAGGAGCACCAAGGAGTCCAGAAAAACTAATCTGTGCTGAGAAAATGGTGACTTAGAAAGGCTTAATATAGGGTTCCTATGAGATCAATGCTGCCAAAGGGAACACAAAAGAAACTAGGGTAGATGCAGTATCATAACCTTTTATTGATGGACAACTTCATGTGTAGAGAGAATATAGACTTAGGAATCTCCTTGACCTGATTGAAATCCCTGTTCCAACTATTATTACTGTTTAACTTTAGGAACCTTACTTTCTGGAAGTAGAGTGAGGTGGGTCAAGTAGACAAAAGAGACACCTGCCCAGTGGTTCTTTTGAAACTATGGATGACATAATGCATGTAAAGAGCATAACTTAGTATCTGGCACATCCTAGGTTATTAATTTATCTTCCCTCTGCAGTTTGCACTTCTGTTTCCTTGTGCATTATTAAAGCCCTTTCCTTCTCGTTCTCTTGGTATGAGTTTAGAAATAGGAGCAGATACTGGAATCTCTTATGGTAATACAAGATAGACAAGGTAAGAAAAAAAGAAAGGATGTAATAAAATATCAGTAGAAAAATACAGAGACAGTTAAAAAGAAAGCAGTTTTTAGAATCATTTTATTGTCAACGGAACAAAATTAGGATTTAGATTCTAACAGTGGGACTGTGGTACACAAATGATTAAACCTTTTTGTTCTTGAGTCTTCTGATGTTCAAATCTGTCCAGTGAGTACAATAACATCGGATAGCCATATAAAGGGCTTCCCTGGTGGCTCAGACAGTGAAGAATCTGCCTACAAGGCAGGAGACCCAGGTTCAGTCCGTTGGTCAGGAAAATCCCCTGGAGAAAGGAATGGCAACCTACTCTAGTATTCTTGCCAACAGAACTCCATAGCAGAGGAGCCAGGTGGGCTACAGTCCATGGGGTCACAAAGTTGAACACGACTGAACAACTTTGAGAGACAGTCATTAAAAAAAAAATGGGGAACGTAGAATATATGCTTAAGTTCATTAAAGAAATTTAAACCTATAACCATGAAACTGACTGACTGACATTCATCAAGTTATAACTGAACTGACTAAATAGCCCTCTTAAAATAGGAGACTGGGTTTGATCCTTGGGTTCAGAAGATCCCCTGGAGAAGGGAAAGTCTACCCACTCCAGTGTTCTTGCCTGGAGAATTCCATGGACAGAGGAGCCGGCAGATTACAGTTCATGGGGTCACAAAGAGTGGCACATGACTGACACTTTCACCTTACTTTCGGGCTTCCCAGGTGGCTCAGTGGTAAAGAATCCACCTGCCAATGCAGGAGACACAAGAGACTCCGGTTTGATCCCTGAGCCAGGAAGATCCCCTGGAGTAGGAAATGGCAACCCACTCTAGTATTCTTGCTTGGATAATGCCATGCACAGAGGAGTCTGGAGGGCTACAGCTTATGGGGTCGCCAAAGTCAGACATGACTGAGTGACTGAGCACACACAGAACTCTCTGATTTTGAGTTTGTATCCTCAGAATTCAAGTTGCTGCAGACTTATAGGTCAATTAATTTACAAGGTGTGTAAATGAAACATTTAAATCATTCTCCTATTATTAATGGGTAAGGAGCTAGAGATAATACCTGAATATAACTAATTTAGATGCATCCAAACAAAACAAACTGTTCATTAAAATATCAGTGCTATTATTAAACCTTGCCATAGAAATGTATTTTAAATGACACTTAAATTCATAATAAATACTATTAATGAACATAAATTCAAAGAATATTATTATTGCTGTCATTATTAATCATGATGATAATATTACATCCTCTTTTATTAAGCACCATATCTAATATTCTCAACAATCCTGAAAATTGGTAATGTTACCTCACTATTCTTATTTAATGGGTGAAAAAGAAATGATGCTTAGAATAGTTTATTGGCTCTCAAAAGTCTTAAAGTGAGAATACAGAAACGGAGCTTAATCAGTTCCTCAGAGGTCAAAATTTCTTGTCCTACTAGGCAAACTATACTTGGAACATTTATATTTAGACAGACTGAGGGTTCTGCATATCAAAATTGGAAATGTCATTAATAAGATTAAAGATTTGACCTCTGAATTCTCTCTTCTAAGAATCTGTGTATCTGAATCTCTTCCAGGTCACTCTTCTTAGTAAGTCCCTGTATTAGTTTGCTAGTGCTGCCATAATAACGTGTCAGGGAGTCATCCTCTGTCATCCCCTTCTCCTGCCTTCAATCATTCCCAGCATCAGGGTCTTTTCAAATGAGTCAGTTCTTTGCATCACATGGCTGAAGTATTGGAGTTTCAGCTTCAGCCCTAAACAACAGAAATTTATTTTCTCACATTTCTGGAGGCTAGAAGTTCAAGATCAATGTGTTGGCCAGGTTGGCTTGTACTAAGTTGTCTCCCTGCTTTTAGATTTATCATCTTCTAATGTCTACACATGGCCTTCCCTCTGTGAGTATCTGTGTACTGCTGCTGCTACTGCTGCTGCTAAGTCGCTTCAGTCGTGTCCGACTCTGTGCGACCCCATAGACGGCAGCTCACCAGGCTCTGCTGTCCCTAGGATTCTCCAGGCAAGAATATTGGAGTGGGTTGCCATTGCCTTCTCCAGTGCATGAAAGGGAAAAGTGAAAGTGACGTCACTCAGTCGTGTCCAACTCTTAGCGACCCCATGGACTGTAGCCTACCAGGCTCCTCCATCCATGGGATTTTCCAGGCAAGAGTACTGGAGTGGGGTATCTGTGTACTAATCTCCTCTTAAAAGACACCAGTCATATTGGATTAGGTCCCACCCATAAGACTTCATTTTACGTTACTTACCTCTTTATAGGCACTATTCTAAATATGATCTCATTTTAAGATCCTGGGAGTTAAGCCTTCAATATAAGAATTTGAAGAGGACACAATTCAGTTCCCCCCTTTAATCCTCCAATTTGTATGTGTGTGTGTGCTCAGTTGCTCAGTTGTGTCCAAGTCTTCGAGACTCGTGGATTGTATCCCCTTTGGCTCCTCTGACCATGGGCTTTTCTAGGCAAGAATACTGGAGGGGTTGCCATTTCTTCCTCCAAGGCATCTTCCCGACCCAGGGATCGAACCCGTGTCTCCTACATTGACAGGTAGATTCTTTACCATTGAGTCACCTGGGAAGCTCCCAATTTTACTGAAGTGTAATTGACATATAACATTATATTAGTTTGATACATAGTGATTGGATATGCAGGTATACCTCATTTTACTGTGCCTTGCCTTACTGTGATTTTAGCTGTTATGATTTCTTTTTTTACAAATTAAAGATTTGTGGCCATCCTGTATCAAGCAAGTCCATTGGAATCATTTTTCCAACACTTGTTTACTTAACTCACAACATTTCAAACTTTTCAATAGCATTATATTTCTTAGGGTGATGTGTGATCATTGATCATTGACATGAACATTGCTACTATGACTTGCTGAAGCCTCAGATGACAGTTAATAGTTTTTAGCTGTATTTGTTTAAATTAAAGTATGCACACTGTTTATTTAGACCTAATGCTACTACGCACCTAATAAACTACAGTATAGTATAGACATAACTTTTGTATACACTGAGAAACCAAAAAAAAAAAAAGTGTGACTTGCTTTATTCCGATATTTACTTTATTCTAGTGGTCTGGAACAGAACCCACAATATCTCTGAGGCATGATGCTTATATACATATATATATATGTGTGTGTGTGTGTGTGTTTGTGTGTGTATTATATATACACATATGTTGCAAAATGACAGCCACAATAAGTTTAGTTAACATTCATCACATATACTTACAATTCTTTCCTTTTAATGTGAAATTTTAAGATCTACTCTCTTAGAAACATTCAAATATAAAATACAGCATGTTAAATATACTCATCATGCTGTGTCTTACAGTTCCGGACTTATTTACCTCATGGCTAGAATTTTGCGGCTTTTGATCATTTCACCCATTTTTGCCTATATCCCCCCTCCACATTTAGTAATCACCAATATTCTCTGCATAAATAGGTTTGTTTTTTTAGGGGTCCATAATACGTAAGATCATATCATGTTTATTTTTCTTTGATTTATTTCACTTAACACAACACACTCAAAGCCCATCCATGTTGTTTCATTTGTCAGGATTTTCTTTTGCATATAGCAGAATTACATATATTATATAATATATGAGAGAGAGACAGAGAGATATTTCTTTTAATCAATTCACCTGTCAATGTATGGTTACATAGTTTTCATGTCTTGCTCATTGTAAACAATGCTGGAAGAACATGAGAGTGCAGATATCTATTCCAGAAGTGGAATTACTGGATGCCTTTTGTTGAAATTCTCACTTTGTTCATACTTTGTTCTCCTGACTGTGCTAAGCATCTTTATGACCATTATTCTGAACCCTTCATCAGGTAAATAACTTACCTCCATTTCATTAAGGTCATCCAGCCTGGCCCTAGCTTTTGGTTCTTTCTTAAAACTTTGTGATTGCACAACAACCTTTTTTTTTTTTTTTTTAGTGGTTCTTAGTAGTTAAGGGTGAGCCAAGACCTCTCAGTGTCCCAAAGGGGAGATCTCGGTCTGTATCTAGAGGCTGATTGGAAGTCAGCTCTTCAGAGAAAAGCTTTTAAAATCGATCTATATCAGGGAAATACTAGGAGCTGAGTGCTTCCATCTCCTTCCTCTGTTCTGAGTCCTGGGGGAATAGTCACAATAGAACTGTTCCTTTTTTTTTTGCTCCAATCCTGTGAGACCCATGAATGCAAGCCTCCTGGCCAACAGAACCATATGATCAAGCTGCACATCTTAGCATCAGCTGAAAAAGTAGAGGCACAACATGTATGTGTAAACTTGTTCCAGGTAGACATCGAGGACCAGGAATGGGCAACAGGGAAATTTGGAGATGGTCACTGCCAGGCTCCCTGGTCTCCAGGATAGACTGCAGTCTGTCCCTAGATGTTTATTAATTAAAAATCAGGCCTTGGGCAGCCGCTGCTAAGGTGTGCACATAGGCCTCTTTAGGGGAAACAACGGGAGACAGACATTGCTTTTTGCTCCTTTTGCACTGACATTTCCTGGTAGCTCAACTGGTAAAGAATCCACCGGCAATGCAGGAGCTCTGGGTTTGATTCCTGGGTTGGGAAGATACCCTGGAAAAGGGAATGCATTCTGGCCTGGAGAATTCCATGGGCTGTATATAGTCCCTGGGGTCCCAAAGAGTTGGACACAACTAAGTGACTTTCACATTCATTTTTCTTTTCTCTGCACTGAGTACTAGAAGATAGCTGCTTAAGAAGTATTCCTTTCATTCCCGGGTGGTCCAGTGGTTAAGGTCCCTGAAACTTTCTCAGGGAACTAAGATCCCACAAGCCACGTGGTGCAGCCAAAAGTAAATAAATAAATAAAACAAGCTAAGTTCTTTAAAAAAATGTTAATAATAGAAAAAAAAGTATTCCTTTGTTTGCTAAAATCCTGTGGGACCTGGAACTTAAGCCCCACTAGCCAGCAATGGGAAGTGATCAAGGAGGCATTCTCTGGGTAGCAGCCAGTGTGCCAGATGTATGCACTGGCAACCTGGATCTGGCCAGAGCGAACATGCAGAGAGGGCACCTGCAGACCTTCTCAGTCTCTAGAGAGGATTCCAGTACGTCCCTAGAGGCTGCTTTAATTAGGAGAGTAACCCTCAAGTGGAGGCTCAGGATATGAAAATGGACCTCTTTCAGGAAAAGTTGTGAATTATGATATATTCAGTGGCCTTAATGTGGATTATAAGCAGATATGTTTGGATGGCATCACTGATTCAAACGTGGGCAAACTTGGGGAGATGGTGAGCGATAGGGAAGCCTTGTGTGCTGTAGTCCATGGGGGTCACCAAGAGTCGGACACAACTTGGTGACTGAACAACAAAAACAGAGTCTCTCGGATAACTCTGAGGAACTGTCCCAAAGACATAATGGACGAGGCAGGATATAAAGGAGTTTGCAAAAACCAAACATGACACGAACAAAAAACTCATGTAGATGAATATCAAAAGATTATTGCTAATCAAACACACACACACACACACACAGATCTTTTAAGTTAATGATTGTAGTATTTTTTCTATGTATAAGAAGATGCAGGACTCTGGACTCACTGAGATCACTCCTTTGACATGCATCGTATTTATCTGTCTAAACAGTATCCTGTTCTCTCCATCCTCAGTTCCCTTCAGTGTAAAGTCTGGGGGCAGCTGTACTAACTGACAGTTTTCTGGAGAAAGCACCTTTTGTTTACTGAAATGGCAGACAGCATTCTGTCCACAGGATATAGCCATGGATAGACT
Source organism: Giraffa tippelskirchi (assembly GCF_054371585.1). Classification (NCBI taxonomy): domain Eukaryota; kingdom Metazoa; phylum Chordata; class Mammalia; order Artiodactyla; family Giraffidae; genus Giraffa; species Giraffa tippelskirchi. The sequence goes on along the minus strand of NC_137284.1, from coordinate 43,533,783 downwards.
CCGAGATCCCATTTAGAAGTGTTTCTTTCTTTAATTGTAGTCTGATGGGTCTTTCAGCCTTGTCTAGCTCAAGGAAAATATGAGCCATGCCATGTGGGGCCACCCAAGATGGACGGGTCATGGTGGAGAGGTCTGAGAGAATGTGGTCCACTGGAGAAGGGAATGGCAAAGCATTTCAGTATTCGTGCCTTGAGAACCCCATGAACAGTATGAAAAGGCAGAAAGATAGGACGCTGGAAGATGAACTCCCCAGGTCGGTAGGTGCCCAATATGCTACTGGAGAAGAATGGAGAAATAACTCCAGAAAGAATGAAGAGATGGAGCCAAAGCAAAAACAACACCTAGCTGTGGATGTGACTGGTGATAGAAGTAAAATCCAATGCTGTAAAGAGCAATATTGCATAGGAAACTGGAATGTGAGGTCCATGAATCAAGGTAAACTGGAAGTGGTCAAACAGGAGATGGCAACAGTGAACATCAACATTTTAGGAATTTATAAACTAAAATGGACTGGAATGGGCAAATTTAATTCAGATGACCATTATATCTACTACTGTAAGCATGACTTCCCTAGAAGAAATGGATTAGCCTTCGTAGTCAAAAAAATAGTCTGAAATTTGGGTGCAGTCTCAAAAATGATAGAATGATTTCTGTCCAATTCCAAGGCAAACCATTCAATATCACAATAATCCAAGTCTATGCCCTGACAAGTAATGCTGAAGAAGCTGAACAGTTCTGTGAAGACCTACAAGACCTTCTAGAACTAATACCCAAAAAAGATGTTCTTTTCATTATAGGGGACCAGAATGCAAAAGTATGAAGTCAAGAGATACCTGGAGTAACAGGCAAATTTGGCCTTGGGGAACAGAATGAAGCAGGGCTAAGGCTAACAGAATTTTGCCAAGAGAATATGCTGGTCATGGCAAACACTCTCTTCCAAAAACACAAGAGATGACTCTACACATGGACATCACCAGATGTTCCATACTGAAATCAGATTGATTATATTCTTTGCAGCCAAAGATGGAGAAGCTCTATACAGTCAGCAAAAACAAGACCAGCAGCTGAATGTGGCAAAGATCTTAAACTCCTTATTGCCAATTCAGACTTAAAATGAAGAAAGTAGGGAAAACCACTATAGCATTTAGGTATGACCTAAATCAAATCCCTTATGACTATACAATGGAAGTGACAGATAGATCCAAGGGATTAGATCTGATAGACAGAGTGCCTGAAGAACTATGGATAGAAGTTCATGACATTGTACAAGAGGCAGTGATCAAGACCATCCCCCAACAAAAGAAATGCAAAAAATCAAAAGGACTGTCTGAGGAGGACTTACAAATAGCTGAGAAAAGAAGAGAAGCAAAAAGCAAAGGAAAAAAGGAAAGATATACCCATTTGCATGCAGAGTTCCAAAGAGTAGCAAAGAGAGATAAGAAAGCCTTTCTCAGTGATCAATGCAAAGAAATAGAGGAAAACAGTACAGTGGCATGACAAGAGTTCTCTTCAAGAAAATTAGAGATACCAAGGGAACATTTCAAGCAAAGGTGGGCAGAATAACGGACAAAAGTGGTATAGACCTAACAGAAGCAGAGTATATTAAGAAGAGGTGGCAAGAATACACAGAAGAACTATGCAAAAAAAGATCTTCATGACCCAGATAACCATGATGGTGTGATCACTCACCTAGAGCCAGACATTCTGGAATGGAAAGTCAAGTGAGCCTTAGGAAGCATCACTATGAATAAGGCTAGTGGAGGTGATGGAATTCCAGTTGAGCTATTTCAAATCCTAAAAGATGATGCTGTGAAAGTGCTGCACTCAGTATGTCAGCAAATTTGGAAAACTCAGCAGTGGCCACAGGACCAGAAAAGGTCAGTTTTCATTCCAATCTCAAAGAAAAGCAATGCCAAATATTGTTTAAACTACCACACAATTGCACTCATCTCACGTGCTAACAAAGTAATGCTCAAAATTCTCCAAGCCAGGCTTAAACAGTACATGAACCATGAACTTCCAGATGTTCAACCTTGATTTAGAAAAGGCAGAAGAACCAGAGATCAAATTTACACCATCTTTAGGATCATATGAGAAGTAAGAGAATTCTAGGAAAACAACTACTTCTGCTTTACTGACTATGCCAAGTCTTTGACTGTGTGGATCACAACAAACTGGAAAATTCTTCAAGAGATCATCTTCCCTGCCTCCTGCAAAATCTGTATGCAGGTCTAGAAACAATAGTTAGAACTGGATATGGAATAAAGTACTGGTTCCAAATTGGGAAAGGAGTAAGTCAAGGCTGTATATTGTCACCCTGCTTATTTAAGTTATATGCAGAGTACATCATGTGAAATGCCAGGCCAGATGAAGCACAAACTGGAATCAAGATTGCTGGGAGAAATATCAGTAACCTCAGATACACAGATGACACCACCCTTATGGCAGAAAATGAAGAGGAATTAAAGAGCCTCTTGATGAATGTGAAAGAAGAGAGTAAAAAAGCTGGCTTAAAACTCAACATCCAGAAAACTAAGGTCATGGCATCTGGTCCCATCACTTCATGGCAAATAGATGGGGAAACAGTGGAAACAGTGACTGACTTTATTTTCTTGGGCTCCAAAATCACTCTGGACAGTGACTGTAGCTGTGAAATTAGAAGATGCTTGCTCTTGGAAGAAAAGCTCTGACCAACCTAGACAGCATATTAAAAAGTAGAGACATTGCTTTGCCCACAAAGGTTCATCTAGCCAAAGCTATGGTTTTTCCAGTGGTCATGTATGGATGTGACAGTTGGGCTATAAAGAAAGCTGAGTGCCGAAGAATTGATGCTTTTGAACTGTGGTGCTGGAGAAGACTCTTGAGAGTCCCTTGGACTACAAGGAATTCAAACCAGTCCATTCTAAGGGAAATCAGTCTTCAATATTCACTGGAAGGACTGATGCTGAATCTGAAACTCCAATTCTTTGGTCACCTAATGCAAAGAGCTAACTCACTGGAAAAGACCCTGATGCTGGGAAAGATTGAAGACAGGGGGAGAAGGGGACAATAGAGGATAAGTTGGTTGGATGACATCACCGATTCAATGTACATGAGTTTGAGGAAGCTCCAGGAGTTGATGATGGACAGGAAAGCCTGGTGCTGCGGGCCATAGCCACAAGGAGTCAGACACAATTGAGTGAATGAACTGACTATGGAGAAAAACACAACAACAAAAGTGTAGCTGATGGATCGGTGAGAGTAACCGCTGTTAAGGTGATCAACTATCCTGGTTCACCTGGAACTGAGAGAGTTACTGAAAGTTAAGACTTTGATTGCTGAACTCAGGATAATCTGAAGCAAATGAGAATGTTTTGTCAATGTACTGCAAATTCCTGAAGTATTTTGACAGGAGGTACTGGCTGGAAGTTGTCTCTGAGAAGGGACATTTGACCAAAGACCTGTGGAAGGTGAAGGGGAGATCCAGTTATGTATTTAGGAAAAGGTAACTCTCGGGCAGAGATTAAAGCAAATTCTAGAAGCCTGTGCTTAGTAGCTCAATCATGTCAGATTCTTTGAAACCACATGGACTATAGCCCACCAGGCTCCTGTGTCCATGGTATTTTCCAGGCAAGAATACTAGAATGGGTTGCCATTTCCTACCCCACCTAGAAGCCTGAGACAGATGAGTGTCATGTGATTCAGAAGTAACAAGAAGTGGGACTTGCTGGGAATTACGACTGCTCTGTGCCTATCACTGCCAAGAGCCCAGGTTCAATTCCTGGTTGGAGAACTAAAATACCACAAGCCGCACAGTGAAGCTGAAAGCAAGCAACAGCAACAAGAAAGCAGGAGGGCTAGAGCGTTTGGAGTCCAGGAAGTGTAGGAAGAGAGTGGTAAGAAATGAAGTCAAAGAAGTGAAAAGACCTGGGTTACAGAAGAACTTACAGTCAATTGAAAGACATTAACTTTTGCTGCAGGCATAGGAAAGAACTCATGGAGGAATATAGGTCAAATATTATAATAATCTGATCAAGTTTTAAAAAGATTATCCTTGAGATTGCCGAGAATAAATTTCAGAGGGCAAAGGTACAGAAAGAGAGACTAGAAAACTATTGCAGTGTTCTAGGAAAGAAATGACGGCAGTTCAGAGAAAGAGGCAGTGATGAGCTCTGGTATTCTGTTAATAGTTTGATTTGTAAACTGATAGATATCACTGATATAGTGGGTGTGGGCTATAAAACAAAGAGGAATAATACTACTTTTTATGACATTAAAGTGGCGATACTGAGTAGAGTAGTTAAGAGTCTCGAATTTGGGGCCTATGAAGAGCTGAAAATATAAATTAACTCATGCCATTAGACCCTGAGTTGTTGAGAAGATACAGAATATATTACACAAAAGAAATATACTCTTTACACAGAGGATTAGAGAAACAACATCTAAGTTGACAGGAAGAAAGGACATTTGCACAGGGGTGAGATGTGGAGAAGGGAGTTTTTGGAAGTTCTTTCGTAATTGTCCTTGCTTTTTAGGTTTGTGAAAAAATATTATCTGAGAGAAAGGATGAGCTTCCTTGGTGACTCAGTTGGTAAAGTATCTGCCTGCAATGCAGGAGACCAGGATCCAATCCCTGGGTCAGAAAGATCTCCTGGAGAAGGGAATAGCGATTGATAGGCAAACTCTTGGCAGAAACATATCCAGGCACTATTTTATGGAGGCTCTTGAAGGCAATGGAAAAGATTTGGGACTTTCCTCCCTAAATATGTGGGAGCCACCAGTGAATTCTGAGCTATGAATTGTGATCAGAATGGTGCATAGGATGAACTCAAAATAATTGATAATTATGTAGTAGTGTTAAGATTAAAAGTATGAATATGTAAGTGACTGGATGAATGAAAAAGGCTTATTGTCTTCACTTCTTCTGTGATAAATTCTGAGAAAACCAAGCTCACTGATAAAGAAAGTGGGGAATATAGGTGATATTTTACTTTTTATCTCCATCCTAGCAGGTCGTTTATGTATTTCTTATATAGCATTGGCATCAATTAACTGAGAAGAAACAGTTAAGAAATGCAGCTTCTCAACTCTTGATTTTGGATATAAGACATAGTATGGAAGATCCAGATGAAAGATACAAAGTAAATCTGCTCCATTATTCCTTTGGCTCCATTCTGGCAGCCCTGAGCTGGTGAGCATTTAGGAGGAGTCAAACACCATGCTATAGGATTCAAGAACTCTGACTACTATTCCCTTACTAGTGGTGCAATGGAAGAGGGCATGGCTATCCACTCCAGTATTCTTGCCTGGAGAATCCCCATGGATAGAGGAGCCTGGCAGACTACAGTACATGGAATCACAAAGAGTTGGACATGACTGAATGACTAAGCACAGCACTAGTGGTGCATGCTGTGCTAAGTCGCTTCGGTTGTATCTGACTCTTTGTGACCCTATGGACTTTAGCCCATCAGGTTCCTCTGGTCATGGGATTCTCGAAGTAAGAATACTGGAGTGGGCAGCCATGCCCTCCTCCAGGGGATCTTCCCAACCCAGAGACTGAATCTATGTCTCCTATGTTTCCTGCATTGGTAGGCAGATTCTCCACCATTAGTGCTATCAGTAGGATGAATTTCTTTCCTAGATGCCATAGGAAAACCTGAAAATTTATGTTTGTGAGGGGCTGGAGAGAAATCTCCTTTTAATATCCCAGAAAATCAAGGGGTTAATATCACAGCTCACATCCTCTTTGAGCCAAGTAGTGGACCTGTGTGGTGTCTATATCCGTCAGTGAATTGAACTATGTACTCAGTAGTACATAGTTCCCAAGGCAAACCATTCAGTATCACGGTAATCCAAGTCTATGCCCCAACCAGTAATGCCGAAGAAGCTGAAGTTGAACGATTCTATGAAGACCTACAAGACCTTCTAGAACTAACACCCCAAAAAGATGTCCTTTTCATTATAGGGGACTGGAATGCAAAAGTAGAAAGTCAAGAATCACCTGGCGTAACAGGCAAGTTTGGCCTTGGAGTACAGAATGAAGCAGGGCAAAGGCTAATAGAGTTTTGCCATGAGAATGCACTGGTAATACAAAACACCCTATTCCAACAACACAAGAGAAGACTCTACACGTGGACATCACCAGATGCTCAACACCGAAATCAGACTGATTATATTCTTTGCAGCCAAAGATGGAGAAGCTCTATACAGTCAGCAAAAACAAGACCGGGAGAAGACTGTGGCTCGGATCATGAACTGCTTATTGCCAAATTCAGACTTAAATTGAAGAAAGTAGGGAAAACCACTAGATCATTCAGGTATGACCTAGATCAAATCCCTTATGAGTATACCGTGGAAGTGACAAATAGATTTAAGGGTCTAGACCTGATAGACCGAGTGCCTGATGAACTATGGACAGAGGTTCGTGACATTGTACAGGAGACAGGGATCAAGAAAATCCCCACGGAAAAGAACTGCAAAAAAGCAAAATGGCTGTCTGAGGAGGCCTTACAGATAGCTGGGAAGAGAAGAGAAGCGAAAAGCAAAGGAGAAAAGGAAAGATATTCCCATCTCAATGCAGAGTTCCAGAGAACAGCAAGGAGAGATAAGAAAGCCTTCCTCAGAGATCAATGCAAAGAAATAGAGGAAAACAACAGATTGGGAAAGACTAGAGATCTCTTCAAGAAAATTAGAGATACCAAAGGAACAATTCATGCAAAGATAGGCTCGATAAGGACAGAAATGGTATGGACCTAACAGAAGCAGAAGATATTAAGAAGAGGTGGCAAGAATACACAGAAGAACTGTACAAAAAAGATCTTCACGACCCAGATAATCACGATGGTGTGATCACTCACCTAGAGCCAGACATCCTGGAATGTGAAGTCAAGCGGGCCTTAGAAAGCATCACTACGAACAAAGCTAGTGGAGGTGATGGAATTCCAGTTGAGCTATTTCAAATCCTCAAAGGTGATGCTGTGAAAGTGCTGAACTCGATATGCCAGCAAATTTGGAAAACTCAGCAGTGGCCACAGGACTGGAAGAGGTCAGTCTTCGTTCCAATCCCAAAAAAAGGCAATGCCAAAGAATGCTCAAACTACCACACAATTGCATTCATCTCACATGCTAGTAAAGTAATGCTCAAAATTCTCCAAGACAGGCTTCAGCAATAAGTGAACCATGAACTTCCAGATGTTCAAGCTAGTTTTAGAAAAGGCAGAGGAACCAGAGATCAAATTGCCAATATCCGCTGGATCATCAAAAAAGCAAGAGAGTTCCAGAAAAACATCTATTTCTGCTTTATTGACTATGCCAAAGCCTTTGACTGTGTGGATCACAATAAACTGTGGAAAATTCTGAAAGAGATGGGAATACCAGACCATCTGACCTGTCTCTTGAGAAACCTGTATGCAGGTCAAGAAGCAACAGTTAGAACTGGACATGGAACAACAGACTGGTTCCAAATAGGAAAAGGAGTAGGTCAAGGCTGTATATTGTCACCCTGCTTATTTAACTTACATGCAGAGTACATCATGAGAAACGCTGGGCTGGAAGAAACACAAGCTGGAATCAAGATTGCCGGGAGAAATATTAATAACCTCAGATATGCAGATGACACCACCCTTATGGCAGAAAGTGAAGAAGAACTAAAGAGCCTCTTGATGAAGATGAAAGAGGAGGGTGAAAAAGTTGGCTTAAAGCTCAACGTTCAGAAAACTAAGATCATGGCATCTGGTCCCATCACTTCATGGGAAATAGTTGGGGAAACAGTAGAAACAGTGTCAGACTTTATTTTGGGGGGCTCTAAAATCACTGCTGATGGTGATTGCAGCCGTGAAATTAAAAGACGCTTACTCCTTGGAAGGAAGGTTATGGCCAATCTAGATAGCATATTTAAAAGCAGAGACATTACTTTGCCAACAAAGATCCGTCTAGGCAAGGCTAAGGTTTTTCCAGTGGTCATGTATGGTTCTGAGAGTTGGACAGTGAAGAAAGCTGAGCGCCGAAGAATTGATGCTTTTGAACTGTGGTGTTGGAGAAGACTCTTGAGAGTCCCTTGGACTGCAAGGAGATCCAATCAATCCATCCTAAAAGAGATCAATCCTGGGTGTTCATTGGAAGGTCTGATGTTGAAGCTGAAACTCCAATACTTTGGGCACCTCATGTGAAGGGTTGACTCATTGGAAAAGACCCTAATGCTGGGTAGGATTGGGGGAGGGAGGAGAAGGGGACGACAGAGGATGAGATGGTTGGATGGCATCACCGACTTGATGGACATGGGTTTGGGTAGACTCCGTGAGCTGGTGATGGACAGAGAGGCCTGGCGTGCTGCAGTTCATGGGGTCGCAAAGAGTCGGACACAACTGAGCGACTGAACTGAACTGAACTCAGTAGTAGACTTTCTGGTTTCTCCTCCTTGTAGCTTATATGCTGAAAATCTCCCAGCATTGTACTTCCGCCAGCTAAAATTTAGTACAAAACTTTTAAGGTGTAAATACCAAGTATCTCAGTGTATTGAAAACTTAAAATTGTTGTTTGTAGGAGCCATTGTGGAGAAGGAAATGGTAACCCACTCCATTCTTGCCTGGAGAATCCCGTGGAAAGAGGAGCCTGGTGGGCTGCCGTCTATGGGGTCGCACAGAGTCAGACACGATGGAAGCAACTTAGCAGCAGCAGGAGCCACTGATGAGACCATTGTGATTTAACAATAGGCTGGACTCTCAGTTGAATGAATGAGTGAATGACGAATACAATCTAAAATTCTTTATATCCGTTTAAGGCCATTTTTAATCTGTGATTCAGCTATTTATGTGTGTGTTCTTGCTCAGTCGCTCAGTCGTGTCTGACTCCTTTGTGACTTCATGGACTGTAGTCCACCAGGCTCCTCTGTTCATGGAATTATCTGGGCAAGAATACTGGAGTGGGTCACCATGTCCTACTCCATGGGATCTTCCTGACCCAAGGATCAAACCTGAGTCTCCTGAATTGGCAGGCAGATTCTTGACCACTGAGCCACCTGGGAATTCCCTCAGGTATTTATATTGCTAAACAAAAGCCTATGATCCAATCATCTTTCCTTATTCTTGATTTACCATACAATAAATGATATTAGAAAAGAGATCTTGATGAAAGATCATGTTGGGCTTGAATTCTGGTATCAGGCTTTGTTAACTGAGAGGTTGATCAATTAATTCCAGTCATGTAACCTTAACCTCCCCATCTGGATAGTCTTCTGGATTCAAATCCCAGTTCTGTCACTGTCTAGCTTATAATATTGAGAATGCTCTGAACTTTCTGTGTCTCAGTCTCCTTGTGACTATAGTAATAGAATACACTGAACTCATAGATTTATTGTAATGTCTGTGATAGATAAATAGATCTGCTGCTGTTGTTCAGTTAGAAAGTTGTGTCTGACTCTTCTTCGACTGTCACCTGGCTCCTCTCTCCATGGGCTTTTCCAGACAAGAATACTGGAGTGGGTTGCTATTCCTCCTCCAGGGCATCTTCTCGACCCAAGGATTGAACTTGCATCTCCTGCATTGCAGACAGATTCTGCACCACTGAGCCACCTGGGAAGCCCCAGATAGATACATAGATAGATAGATAGATAGATAGACAGACAGGTAGATAAATAGACAGATAGATAGAACAGAATAAACATTAAGCTGATTTGGATCTGGGACTGGATGAAGCACATTTCCTCAGCAGAAGGTCTGGCCATGGATTCAGGCTAACTAGGTCCTCCAGGTCTGACTCAGGGTGAAGATTAACTGAGATGCATCTCAGATAAAAGGTGTGAAGGTGAGAGAGTGACAAGGAGAAAAACTAAAAATAAAGTGAGATGGAAACTTTATACAAGATCAAGAGAAATAGTATCTTATATCCAGTAAAATTGGATATCAAGAAACTATTTCTTGATGTTAGAGAAAACTCTTGAGAATTCCTTGGACTGCAAGGAGATCCAACCAGTCCATCCTAAAGGAAATCAGTCCTGAATATTCATTGGAAGGACTGATGCTGAAACTGAAACTCCAATACTTTGGCCACCTGATGGGAAGAGCCAACTCATTGGAAAAGACCCTGATACTGGGAAAGATAAAAGGCGAAAGGAGAAGAGGATGATAGAGAATGAGATGCTTGGATGGCATCACTGACTCAATGGATGTGAGTTTGAGTAAGCTCTTGGAGATGGTGAAGGACAGGGAGGCCTGATGTGCTGCCGTCCATGGGGTCACAAAGAGTTGGACCCGACTGAGCAACTGAACAGCAACAATCTGATAAAATTACTGGAGCACAGAAAGGTTTTGAAGGATGAGAGAGAAAGGCAAGCGCCATGAGAAATTCCTTGGTTAACTGTTGTTATCTGATGCTTGGACTTCTAGGCTTTGGAATGGGGTGGACACCATTGACCAAACAGTTGGTGAATGCCTGTCCAATAGTCTGCTCAGGTGTTGAGAAAGGAGGTGGGCCTCCTGATTAACTTACTTTGTTTCAAAGACACAGGTGGAGGTAGGGAGTTCCTGTTTCATCCTAGAAGGAAACAGTGTTGGAAGACACCTCTAAGTCTCTCTACCCTCATTGACTTCCTCCTCTCTACCAAGGAAGAATATTTTCTGCTTAATGAAATTGGATCAGAGGTAAAGCGTATCCTGGCTTTTTGAATCTTGCTCTTTTTATCTGGGTCCTATTTATGTTCAAATCAATTGAGTTCATTTTCACTATTCCTTCTCACTATAAATAGCCATCCACACCCCCTGTCTGCCTTGCACCAGACACAGACAGCAGTGGGGAACTGCCCTTGGCCACAGCTGCTCTGACCTGGGGCCATCCAGCTAAGGAGGAAGGGGTTCCTTGGTCTCCTTCATCCAATGCTCCTTTATTAGGAAACCTTCTCTTTAGGTTATGAGGCTGTTAGGTTACCCTGTTTAGTGCTGGCTTCTATTTATCCAAATTTCCTATCGTTTTGCACCTTATATTGGAATTTAAACTGCTTAGTAATCAAACCGTTCCACCACTTTCATCACCTACTTATCTAATCAGTTGAAATGAGTTCAGAGATGGAGTGGAAAATGGGATAGTGATCTTCCTGATGCTGTTCCCTTCTAGGCATGGATAAGTCATTCTTTCCCCTTTTAAAAAAGAAAGAAAGAAAGGATTAGGATAAGTGTCACTCCGTAACAAGAACCAGTTTAAAACTGTGTTTGGATGTGACATATAGACATAAACTTAAGTTTCCATCTAACCCCATAGTTCTAAAATATTGGTACTATTAATAAAATTCAAATTATGCACTGAATGCAATAAACCTAATATAATTTGTGTAGACCGGAGACAGGGCAGGAATTAATTTTAAAATGTTCAAAAGCTGCCTATTTATCTTTTTATGTACTAATCAATAGAGACATTTTATGCAATCCTATTCTCTAAAAATAAAGTCATGTTCCTAGAGAGATGCCAGAGAGAAAATTGATCAAAGACTAACAACAAAAAGAATTTATAAATATAAATGTACCTTGTTAGGGTGTCTGGGTGGGTGTCATGAGAGTTGTAGTAGATCCAATTTAATTAGCAGTTTAATTCTCTCTTAGAATGGTGTAAATAGTAAAGGAAATTTGCATATTAGGCCAATTGGAAAGATATAGCACCTACTAAGAAAAATAGATGCATTGATTAGAAAAAGAAGTAGGAAAATGCCTGCTGAACAAATGAAAGAGAGCATAGCCTTGCCAGCTTCTTAACTTTTAGCCTGTATCACAGAGAAAGAATAAATTTTTGTTGTTTTGAGCCAATGGTTTGTGATACTTTGTTGTGGCAACCTAGTTATAACAGAGAAACATGGCTTTAGAGTCAGAGGACCTAAACTTGACTCAATCAGTTTGTCCCTAATTAGCTTTGAGTCACTGAACTAATATTTTTTGGGTGCCTTTTTCAATCTATGAAATGGGCATAAGAAAAACCACATGTTGTGATATTTGAAATGAATAATTTTTGGTTTAGTATTTATAATTTTTTTAAAAAAAATATTTTTATTTGTCATTATTGTTGTAGTTGTTGCTGTTAAGTGAAACTATACTGGTGGAACTTCTACCCAAGGGACAATCCTAAAAGAAAGCTGGGATCCTATTGGGGAAAATATCATAGTTAACACGTCAGCCTGCCTCCTTCTATGAGCTTTTGGCTGAATTTGGATTTTCCTCCTACTCTTTTGACTATAAAATATTATTAGACTATTCTGTAGGGATGAATATTACCCTTAGTAAACCTCCCTCTGGTCGTGGATCCCACCCTCTGTTTAGGCTGTTACCACCTCCCCACTGTGCTGGAATCACAGAGATGCCATCTCTCTCCTCATTCACAGGGAATTCATTCTACAACATCAGTTGAAACCGCAGCATAGCACTGACCTTCCCGGGCTGGAACAGAGCCAACATCATTAACAGGCCTGTCTCTGCAGCTAAGGGCTGCTGGTTTTCTCCTGTCAAGTTTCCAATTCTTAGGGAGAGAGCTAGGGAAGATGAGGCAGAGCAGGCTTTTAGAAAGCCGGGACAGATGGGTCCTCTGACTGTCTGTAGCCTGGGTAGAATCAATAGCAACTTGTCACACATACACGCATACAATCCGCTCAGCCTAATGAGCATTGACTGATACAATTTTATTTGTACCTCTGCAAAATGTTTCTGGTCAGAGGTCAGTGTCTGTGGGCAAACTCTTGCCTATGGTATTTATTTTCTAGTAGAGGTTGCTGGACAGCTCACTGGAGTGGGATTTTTGAACCATGAAAATATACAGACTGTCATTTCTTCCCACCACTGCCCACCTCACACGTACATACACACAAAAACGCTGAAACATATTTATCAGAAAACTTTTACACTTAAAAAGAACAGGTTGAGAGCATCAAGTCTAGAGTCAGACAGATCTGGGCATTCTACACACTGGCTGGATGACTTTCAAAACCCCAATTCTCTAATCGACATATAATGGAAACATTTTTATAGTCTATCTTATTTCTGATTGTGTATTTTTGGCTGTGCTGGGTCTTCATTGCCGCCTGGGCTTTCTCTAGTTGTGGCGAGTGGGGGGCACTCTCTAGTTAGGATGCACGGGCGTCTTATTGGGGTGGCTTCTCCTGATGCCAAGCATGGGTTCTAGGGCGCATGGGCTTCAGTAGTGTGGTGAGCTCGCTTAGATGCACCATATGATGTGGAATCTTTCTGGATCAGGGATTGAATCTGTGTCCCCTGCAAGCGCAGGCAGATTCTCAACCACTGGACCACCAGGGAAGTCCTATATATAAAGGAAATTAACAGTGTCAAACACCTAGGCTTGTGTTGATTTTGTCACAAGTTTAGCTCCTCCTTTAGATTGACTTGTTAAGAAGATATTTTATATTTTATTTCTACATCTTCAGCCTCTAGCATAGTACTTGGTACACGTGAAACATTTCACACTTGCTGAGTAAAGGCTAGATGATGCTTAAGTCAGGTTTGCTTCTTATACAGTGTGTGCTTTTTATCAAGTCACTTTGCTTCCCTCTAACTCTGTTTCCCTAATGTGAGAACTATAATAGATAATGTATAAAATAATTTCTTAGGTCTTTGTCACTATTAATGTTCACGGTGTCACTGTTTGTTCATTGTGGGGGGAAAGGAGATGCTTTTTCCATACAAGAGTTTCCTTATCTGGATTTAATTTCATAGCCATTGGACTTTTCCTCTAGTGCTTGCTCATTTGTGTGTGTGTGTGTGTGTGTGTTTAGTAATGTCAGATTCTTTACGATGCCATGGACTATAGCCTGCCAAGTTCCTCCATTCATGGAATTTTGCAAGTGAGAATACTAGAGTGAGTGGCCATTTCCTACTCCAGGGGATCTTCCCAACCCAGGAATTGAACCTACGTCTCTTGTATCTCCTGCCTTGACAGATGGATTCTTTACCACTGCACCACTATCCGTGGTGGTTTTTCATAGTGGGGGGAAAGAAGATACTGTTCCTATATGAGAGTCTTCTTGTTTGGATTTAATTTCTAGCCATTAGACTTTCTCACCAATGCTTGCTCATTTGTATCCAATGACAAATACTCAACTGAATAAAATGGAATCTAGCAGAACATGCAGTATTTAGAGAAATCTCAGATCTTTATTTGAGTGTCTTGCTGCAGTCTAAGAGAGTTAAGGATGAGGAATGCAACATCACTCACCACTTTGTCATGATCTACATAGGTGCTATCTTTTGATAGTTTTCACCTTTGTGTGTGTGTGTGCGTGGAATAATCACATTTTCTTGCCTTTTGGGGAGAAACAAGAGTGAGCCAAAATGATACTACTTTAGGCAAAACACGTGCTTTGTATTTATCATGCTTTTCAACGATACCTACATTGTCTTCATTGATAGTTTGTTTTAAGCTATTCCTGGTTATGTTTATTTCTTCTTTTAATTAAATATATCATCAGCAGAGCACTTTAGACTACGTCCTTCCTCCCATCGTAGGCTAGAGGAATTAGGAAATAGCAGTTCTGGTATTTTCTTCTTTTCACACATTGGAAATCGGTCAAATCTAACTTTATGTATGAAAAGCAAAATGAGTAGAAGTGTGTATTTTTCTGACTGGCTAACAAAGATGCAATCTTGCACTTTGAGGATTCAGAGAGAAGGCTCTGTGGTGTCATGAGGTGTCATGCATACAGGGAGTACAGGTGGCAGCTGGTTGATGTAGAGGTAGCAAACGTGCAAATTCACTAATTAGAGACATGCAAATTTCAAAGACATAGTCTGTTATACCCTGGAGCCATGATGAAGCAGTCAACATTAGGAGGGTACTAGGAGCACTGACTTTGGGGGATCTTGGAGCCAAGATGTAGTTGGTTACACTTATTGGTACACATTAAAGCAACAGCTGCTGTTTCAGAAGTAGAGAAGTGGTATACAGGGAAAATTTCAATTGTGAGGACCTTTAACCTGATAGACATTTAACCTGGGTGACCATCTTGTAAACCATTTGCTATCACAGAGTCCCATGTATTCCTATACCCTGTCCTGTCTTTGATTCAGTCTTGAATAGTACAAGGTGCAAAACGTTCTGGTGGTATGAAATGAAAGGATTTCATTTCTGAACAAGTCACTAACTAACTACGAGGAAAAAGATACTAAACTACTGTTAGAAACATGAACAAATTTAAATAAATGCTTGATTGTTTTTGTGCATGTTTTGGTTTTGCCTGATGACCTGTAGATTTTTCCTGCACAGAATTAATTGACTTTTAATTAAATCAGAGTAATTGGCTGATTGTTTTTAACATCAAGCTGCCTAAATATCTGTCTTCCAGTGCTGAAGTCCTAGCATAAATTTGTTGATTATCAGACTGTACATGTCAGCTACTCTTCGTTTCAAGTTTATAGATTTCATGGAGATTTTTAAGTTCACATTAAGAAATCTATAAATATCCCAGAAATCTAGGAAATAGTGCTTGTTAAAATGCATTTGTACATTTTTCTAAAGGGAAGGTTTATGACTTCTAATGTATTATTATATGTGATCAATCCCAGCCACCGAATTTAAGAATGTTATTGCAGCTTTATCACTAATATAGTTCAGGCAGCCTTGATTAGATGTCTCAGCCCATTTCTCCTCAATCCCTTCATTTGCAATCATTAACACAGGATCCCTGGGAGATCACATGGCACAGAATATTTCATAAGTATAGACATCAGACTCACTTTTCACACAGCCTTTAATGCTTTAACTCATATCTCCCTGTTATTTAGAAATCTCAGGTCCCTGCTCCCATGATTGGATTCTGCAGGAATATTCTCTTTACCCTAGAAGGCAGGCTGTGGGATGGCCTTACCTATCCAAACAGACACTTGAGAGTTGATATAGACCCGACATTTTCCTGGGCGAGGAAAATAAGTCTCCTCTCCTAGGCAATTTTCTCTTTCCTGTTTTTTTTTTCTTCTTGTTTCCACAGCATTCAACTCCAGAAGTAAGACTGGTTTTCTTTCTTTCTTTGCTTTTTAACATAGGTTAGCACTAACCTGAATCTAGAAACTTAAACGCAGTTTTGTATTGTTGTTCTGGCTTAACCATCCCCTGGTTCTGTGACATTGACTCCCTATTTTATGTTGTCAAACCTCTGTTTCCTTATCTGTAAAATGAAGGCAATAATCCACACCTTGTTTTCTTACAGGGTTCATAGGAAGAAAAAATGAGATGACAATGAAAACTCTCTATGAAAATTTAAGTTTCTAATAATATAAGTGGGTTCTATTTAATTTAAAAGAGGTCTATTATAAAATTGTTCACTCAGGTAGAGAAAACTATTTCAGATCCTTTATTTTTATTAGTAAAATAACTCTTTGACCTAATAGGAAACTGGTTTTTCTGTGTACATCTGTTTATTAAATAAATAGAAATGCTGGCTCAGTGATAAGAGTGTGGGCGTGAGGTTCAGTGGCAGGATTTTGAGAGCTCTGAAAGGAAATGCTTTTGGTTTGTTGATGACAATTTTGTGCATTTTTTAATATTATAAAGAAACATCACCTAATGAATATATATTTGAAGCTAGTTTTTGTGGAGTTCAGGAGAAGTTAACTTTGTAGCTTTTGCTCTTGAAAAATGCTTTTTGAAAATTATCTATATTGAGAATTGGAAAAACATTGCAAGTCTAGTTTTATTCCATCTCACAAGGTACTACACTGCTGTTTTCTACTTCTTTTTTTTTATTTGGAGTATAATTGATTTACAATGTTGTGTTAGTTTCAGGTGTACAGCAGTGTGTGTCAGTTATATATAATATATATATATATATATATACACTCTTTTTTTTCATTTTTTCCCATACAGGCCATTACAGATTATTGAATAGACTTGCCTGCACTATACAGTAGGTTCTTATTTGTTGCTTATTTTATATAGAGTAGTGTATATATGTCAGCCTCAGTCCCTCAGTCCCAATTTATCCACTCTTATCCCCTAGTAACAATAAGTTTGTTTTCTACATCTATGACTCTACTTCTGTTTTGTCAATAATTCACTTGCATTTTTCTTTTTTTTAGATTCCACATATACATGATATCATGTTATATTCATCTGTCTGTGTCTGACTTATTTCGCTCAGTATGACAATCTCTAGGTCTGTCTATATTGCTGCAAATGGCACTGTGGCCATTTTTATGGCTGAGTAATATTCCATTGCATATATGTACCACATCTTCTTTATCTAGTCCTCTGTTGCTTGATATTTAGCTTGTTTCCATGTCCTGGCTATTGAGAATAGTGCTACAAGGAACATTGGGGTACCTGTATATTTTTAAATTTTCTCTGAGTATATGCCCAAGTGGAATTGCTGGCTCATATAATAGCTCTATTTATAATTTTTTAAAGAAACTTTATACTGTTTCCATAGTGGCTGTATCAATTTGCATTCCCACCAACAGTGCAAGAGGGTTACCTTTTCTCCACAATCTCCTCACAATCTGTTTATAGATTTACTGATGATGGCCATTCTGATCATTGTGAGGTGATACCTCATTGTAGTTTGGATTTACATATCTGTAATAATTGCAGCACTTTTCATGTGCTTTTTGGTCATCTCTATGTCTTCTTTGGAGGAAGAAGATTCTATTTAGATCTTCCACCCATTTTTTTGATTGAGTTGTTTTTTTTTTTGATATTGAGTTGCAAGATCTCCTTGTATATTTAGGAGATTAATCCCCTTTCATCTGTGTCATTTCTAAACCACACTATCTTCTGAGTGAGGCTTCCCTGTGGCAGAAGGAGAATGTTTGCAACAACTGTGAGTGGGGAGACACTGATGGCTCCATTAGTGAAGATTCACGATCCCAGTTTCCAATCCACCAGTCAGAAAAGTGGATTTACTACTTAGTGCCCATTTGGCAGTTTTTAGGTGCCTATCCCAGGGATTTATAAAACTAAAGAACATTTCTTTCTGGATAACATACTTGTATGTGTGTTATACAAAGATAAAAATCTTGAAATAAATGTACTTATTAGGTATAAAGGAGATAATAATCCAGTGATTATTACCTCTTTGTAATATAATCTCAACCATTTCTTTAATATAAAACAGAGACACCTAAACCTCATTAATTCAGGGGCTGTAATATATTGTTTATAATTATTGGCCTGAATCATTCTGACATTCACCCTGGCATTATTTATAAAGAAGAGACACAATGAAATAATAGAAAAAAATATTTGCCTCTCAGTTCCTGATACAGATCTACCCTTCAGTTCCTAATACAGATTTCCTGAAACCCTAAATCTGTATCTAAATCTATTCTATTTCTTAACAGTGATATAATTTCTAAAGAGACATTTCTTCTCTCTGCACTTTTTATTTCCATCTTTAAAAACTCATAAGAAACTGATGGAAGTTGGGTATATGGATAAAATAACATGGGAACATCTCTGGCTTATGGCAGCCTGTTGATAGACGTGTTTTAGAGGAGCAGTAGTGGTGTAGTGGCAGAAACAGAGTTGTACTTGGGATTTGGAGAGATCTGACTTCCAATGCTGGCTTTGCTGATTTCTGTTTGTGACCTTAGGCAAGTTTATTCATCTCTCTGTGACCCATCTGTAAATGCATATTTGTTTGAATAAAATAACATATATGAAAATGGTGCATAATGCCTGACATATGGTAGATAGTGCATAAATAAATGTATCTGTTATGTCAACCAGGCTGCTTTCATGTCCTCACCTACAGTTTATAATAAAACTCCAGCACACGCTGGTATAGAAAAACAACACAACACTCACATTTTAATATAATTTACAGGAAAATTTAATTACCCCAAATAGAAAGCAAACTATTTTTTTTTTTGGACTGATAAAACTTCACCCTATGTTAGTTGAAGTCGGGGAACAGAGTCTTTGAACTTTACCCAGGACCCAGGATTGTGTTCTGGATCATACGGCTTATAATTTTCACCTACTTTGGACTTAGAACTTGAATTTAACTGAAATAGGATCCTGGCCCAATATGTATACGATGATTTCAGTCAGAGTCAGAGTTCACAGTCTCCAGAATCTTAATTTCATCCTCCCAAGTTGGCTGTAAGTTATAGACTCAGAGGATCACAGAAAGTCAATGGCAGTTTGACCACAATAAACCTGAACCTGACTATATAGCATCATTGTCATGACAGTCCCAAAACGATGACTCCACTTTGGAGACACCTGTAAAGCATCTATTATAATGACATGAACACATGAAATGTCTTGGGTAGTCTTTTGTTATATCATGCCAAACTTTTCTCCAAGAACTTTAAGGGAGATTATTTCTCCCCATTTAATGTTCACCCCAACTCTTCACTTTTACATTCACTTTTAATTCATTTTTTAGGTTAAATTTTGAATTTCTCTATTAATAATATATTCAACATTTGCCAATAAATACAAACTATCTTAGGCATAGTATAGAATATCATTTCAAAATATGCTAAGAAATGTTCAGCAAGTCTAAGTTTACTCTTCAAAAGCATTTAATATTTCATGTTTTCATTTCCGTGCTTAAATCTACTAATCTGCTAGTAGTTCCATTGTTCAGTTAATCATTCTGGTCTAATCTATCAGTTTATAGTTTATCTGAATCACTCGTGGCCTAACAGAAGGGCAAAATCCCTTTTCTACAGTATGTCTCATAGGTCTGTGTGTTTAGGGAGTACCTACAACATCCCTGTCTTTGAACTAGATCCTGGGGATTCAAAATGTATAAAAAGCTTCCTGTCATCAAGGTGCCTCCAACTTCCCACCAGCTCTGTAGTTTAAACACGATAGTGTATATATGTCAATGCTACTCTCTCAATTTGTCGCACACTCTCCTTCCCCTGCTATGTCCACAGTCCGTTCCCTAAGTCTGTGTCTCTATTCCTTCACTGTTAATAGTTCTTTCTTTAATGGACAATCTGGATTCTAGAAGCAGACTAAAGGATATCATATCCTAAATACAGTAAATTGTTTATTGCTATTACTATTTAATTGACATTCTCCGTTTTGAAATACACATTGTATACTGTTCTTTTGAGTACTTTAGATAAATGGGAGATGGTATTTAACTTTTATAAACTATAACCCACTCTAATAAGTACAGTTAAATTAGGTTATGCATGCATACATTTTATATATATATATAATTTAGGTGGTGGTGGTGGTTGTTCAGTCGCTCAGTTGTGTCATATTCTTTGTTACACCATGAACTGAAGCATACCAGGATTTCCCGTCCTTCACTACCTCCCGGTGTTTGGTCAAACTCATGTCCACTGAGTCAGTGATGTCATCTAACCATCTCATCCTCTGTCATCCCCTTCTCCTCCTGCCCTCAATCTTTCCCAGCATCAGGATCTGTTTGAGTAAGTCGGCTCTTTGCATCAGGTAGCCAGAGTACTGGAGTTTCAGCTTTAGCTTCAACATCAATACTTACAATAAACATTCAGGGTTGATTTACTTTAGTATTGACCAGTTTAATCTCTTTGCTGTCCAAGGGACTCTCAAGAATGTTTTCCAGAACAACTTGAAACCATCAATTCTTCAGTGGTGAGCCTTCTTTATGGTCCAACTCTCATATCGGTACTGACTAGGAAAAACCATAGCTTTGACTGTATGGACCTTTGTCGGCAAAGTAATGCCTCAGTTTTTAATACACTATCTAGGTTTGTCATTGCTTTTCTTCCAAGGAGCAAGTGTCTTTTAATTTCATGACTGCAGTCACCATCTACAGTGAGCTTGGAGCCCCCAAAATAAAGTCAGCTACTGTTTCCACTGTTTCCCCATCTATTTACCATGAAGTGATGGCACTGGATGCCATGATCTTAGTTTTCTGAATGTTGAGCTTTAAGCCAACTTTTTCACTCTCTTCTTTCACTTTCATCAAAAGGCTCTTCAGTTCTTTGCTTTCTGCCATAAGGGTGGTGCCTTCTGCATATCTGAGGTTATTGATATTTCTCCTGGCAATCTTGATTCCAGCTTGTGCTTCATCTAGCCCAGCATTTCTCATGATGTAGTCTGCATATAACTTAAATAAGCAGGGTGACAATATACAGCCTTGATGTATTCCCTTCCTAGTTTGGAACCAGTCCGTTGTTCCATGGGTGGTTCTAATTGTTGCTTCTTGACCTACATACAGGTCTCTCAGGAAGCAGATAAGGTCATCTGGTATTCCTATCTCTTTAACAATTTTCCACAGTTTGTTGTGATCCACACAGTCAAAGGCTTTCACATAGTCAATGAACCAGAAGTAGATGTTTTTCTGGAATTCTCTTGCCTTTTGTATGATCCAGTGGATCCTGGCAATTTGATCTATGCTTCCTCTGCCTTTTCTAAATCCAGCTTGTACATTGGAAGTCCTCAGTTCACATACTATTGAAGCATAGCTTGAAGGGTTTTGAAAATTGCCTTGCTAGCATGTGAAATGAGCACACTTGTGTGGTAGTTTGAACATTCTTTGGCATTGCCTTTCTTTGGGATTGGAATGAAAACTGACCTTTTCCAGTCCTATGGCCACTGCTAAGTTTTGATAAAGATATTAATGTAATATATTTCTAGATGAAGCACTCTAATACTTTCCATTACATTGCATTTTAATCTATTTTGTTGTTAATAATAGTCAGAAGAATCCTTGTCACAACCCACTAATTTAACTTAATGATATGATAATGGGCTGAGGTCTACAGTTGGGCCATGCTGAAGTATATATGCAATATGGCCAACTAATTAAGAAATTACATAATGTGGCAAGTCCCACAGATACATGCAAAGTTGCCAAAACAGGCTAGAGGGGGGATCTGACAAGCACATCCATTGCAAGCAGTGGAGTGTGGTCCCTTTTTACTCTATGTATTGTTTAGCATTTGTTGGTTCTTAAGAAATGTTTGTTAAATGAATGCAGCTGGGTGAAGTTCTCAGTTACGACAAAAAAGACAAGGCACGAGGCCTGGGCCACTGCCCTTGCCTGCTCACAGCAAGGTGATGACACGCCTTCTATGAACTGCAATTCTTCCCCAGTACAAGGATGGCAGCAGCTTTGACCAACCTCCCAGACCTGGCTTGGTGAGGAAATCTGCTTTTAGGATATTTCTTTACAGGGCTTTCCCTGATAGCTCAGTCGGTAAAGAATCTGCCTGCAATGCAGGAGACCCCGGTTCAATTCCTGGGCTGGGAAGATCCACTGGAGAAGGGAGAGGTTGCCCACTCCAGTATTCTTGGGCTTTCCTTGTGGCTCAGCTGGTAAAGAATCCGCCTGCAATGCGGGAGACCTGGGTTGGGAAGATCCCCTGGAGAAAGGAATGGCTTTCTCCAGGGGAATACTCCTGTATTCTGGCCTGGAGAATTCCATGGACTGTATAGGCCATGGGGTTGCAAAGAGTCGGACAAGACTGAGTGGCTTTCACTTCACTTTTATAACTTTGTATATTACTGACAGTTTGACCAGAGGCAAGTTCCCTCTCTCTCTGGACTTTCTCCATCCTTAAAGATAGGCACCGTGTCACTTAATTCATTTCAACTCCAAAGATTGCCTAATAGGATTTCTGGCACACAGTGGGTTCACATATTGAAATGATATATATTTGTTAGAAATACATTCAATTCCACTTTCCCATCAAATGGGACTGTTAAATTGTGAACATATTTTTTGCTTTCCTGCTTCATAAAATATGAGCACTCTAATCCCAGATGGCACATCCTCCAGAAACATATGGACGAGACAATTTATAAGGAGTGTTCTTTCAGGAGCTGGTTCCACTTAGCCGAGGAGGCTGTGTGATTTTGCCAAGACCTTTCAAGCAACTCATTGAGAAGGAGGGTGAGCAGGTCTTAGTCATGTAGCCAAGTGATTGAAAAAAGTCTGACGCAAAGCCCCTTTCGGAAAAGGTCTGGGTTTTCACAGTTTAGGGAAGGAGTGGCATAGATTGAGGTGGGAAATTTCTCTCTACAGTGCAGGGTGCAAGGACTTTGGAGTGAGTATAAAGCATGACTGTTGTTTTCTTTTTGTTTGTTTTCTATGACAAAATAGACTATGGAGGTCATTCCAGTCCAGGCTTAGCTCAGGGAGGGCGTTTGCAAAGAAGAAAATGACCTGATATTTACTTCTCACTTATTACACACCATTGTCTAAATGCTTGCATAAATCTTTGTGTATTAAGAATGTTATATTCAGGATGCAGAGTGGTATCAAACTGAAGATACTTCTCACGCTGTGCTGTGTGTGTGCTAAGTCACTTCAGTCATATGCGACTGTTTATGACCCTATGGGCTGTAGCCTACAAGGCTCCTCTGTCCATGGGATTGTCCAGGCAAGAATACTGGAGTGGGTTCCCATGCCCTCCTCCAGGGGACCTTCCTGACCCAGGGACTGAACCTGTGTCTCATGTCTCCTGCATTGGCAGGCGGGTTCTTTACCACTAGGGCTACCTGGGAAGCCCACTGTTCAAGCTAACGAGAGTCAGATGATGAGAAACTCTATATACTATGCTAAGAGTTCGTATTTTCACTTGACACTGGGTGGGCCATAGAAGGTGTGTGTTTTTGCTTCCAAACATATAGTTTACAGAGTTAAGAGTTGGGTCTTCCCTTGCTGTGTCCAGAGGTAAGCGAATCTCAAAGCAGGAGCTGCCGTGAGTGCTTTTAGGAGCACAGCCCCTTAGCACCAGAAACAAGAAGGGTGAGCTATGCATAAACAAGCCTGCTCTGTGTATAAGCGATCTGTAATTGACAGAGTTGGGGGCGGGTTCAGGTTTTACTTTGCCCTGGGCACAACAATGTAACCCCTGTGAACAGAGTCCAGTAATAGAGCCAGGACATCTATCCTGAAGGGTCTGGCTCTGGCACCTATGGTCTTTTCGTCAAGCTGTGCTGCCTTTCTTTGTGAGCATTCTCTGCAGTGTCTGATACATACCGAGTGATCCATAAGTGATGCTTGCATGAACAGGCACTGGATTGTTTCCATGAAAATTTCAATGGACTATTTCAGTACATCCCTCCACCACCACCTGCTCCCACTGCGTATGTGCTCCCAGCACTTTCCCCTGACATTCCCTTTGCTTTTAGGTCACTGGCAGCTGGAGCTGCAACAGTTATTTATAATCCTTTATGTTGAGTTTTAGACTGATGGTCAGGCCAGAGTCCCAGACCCTTTGCTCCATGCCAGATCAAACAGTCTGCTGAGGTGTTTTTCCAGGTCCCGTGTAATCCGATGACCAGTATTTGTAGGAGATCTAAATCATGTTTGCACGGTTTAGCAAGATGGGATCCGAAAAGCTGCTTAGAATATATAGTGAAACTTTTAGGGGCTTACAGATACATCGCAGCTTTTATTTACTTTCTGTTGTTAACAGAAGTTTAAGTCCACACAGTCAGAAAAACATCACAGAGGCAAACAGACTGGGAGAGTTACTCTGTACTTATTTTATTTTCAGCAATGGGCAAAGAGCATCATTACATTATTGTTTAATCCTTATAATCATAAGATGTAGGTATAATTAGTCCCACGTTTCTGATGATAAAGCAAATACAGAGGTTAGATAACTTGTCCACAGTCTTGCCCCTAAAAAGAGCAGATCTGACAGCCTCCAAAATCCTGTACGGACACAGCCTTTTGTTTAAAACCCAGCAATTGAAAGAGCCCTGCTTATTCTTCTGTAAATTCTTACCATCTGCCTAGAAGCTGGAGCACCACCTGGCCCGAACACTGTCGTATTACCAGCAAATAAATGTCAGAGTAAAGACCATGAAAATCACCTGTTACCTTTGCCTTCAAGAAGTGCATCACTCCCATCTGACACTGATGCTGGGAAACAAATAGATTAGCGAGACTGGAGTCATTG
This sequence comes from Giraffa tippelskirchi, assembly GCF_054371585.1. Lineage (NCBI taxonomy): Eukaryota > Metazoa > Chordata > Mammalia > Artiodactyla > Giraffidae > Giraffa > Giraffa tippelskirchi. The sequence continues at coordinate 43,508,962 of NC_137284.1, read as the reverse complement.
GGGGTACATAACCTTATGTTTCTGAACATTTAACTTATTAAAATTCACAGAGAGACCTTATGGTGCCATCATTTTACCCAACTAACATCATCAGTATGGCTCAAGGGCTGTGGCTTTTTACAGTCACCCTAGCAGCGGTGAACATATGGTTTTACTTCTCTCTAAAGCCTCAGGGCATCTGACGGTACCTTTCATGGATAATGGATAAAGGCTACCACACCAGTAGGTAACTTCTGTTCCATCAGTATTGCCTTCGTGCCAAGAATGCTGAATGACTTCCAGGCGGTTTGGAGCTGACCTAGGTCTATTCCGTCAGCAGTAACCTCCTCAGGAACAGCCGGGGTCATGTTTCCTGTTTACCTACATTTTGGAGTTTCTCTGTTAGCCTGAGCTCCTTAGAAGCCACAGGTTGTAGCTCCCCCAATTTTTCAGCTGTTGCTTTGGTTGTGTTAGTTTGTTCTTTTACTACTTCCCCTACTGCATCTGGGTGAGAAAGTGTTTTATTGTAATAGTCTCCAAGAATTACTGCAAGTGTATTTTGAGAATATATCCAAAGAAAGTAAGAGAATCGAAAATGTTTTTGCACATTGTTTCCCAGGTTCCCTGCGGCATCTAAGCTATAAATGGCGTCACTGTTTCTCAGTGCGGTGTCTTCCTAGCAATTAAAGGCAATTCCATCTAATCTGTGTTCCACTGTCAATTGTTCAAGAGGGTCAACATGCCCTTTCTGCGTTCTCCCAAGAATGCTTAATATTCTGAGAAATGGTGCAGTGAATTTACCAAAGGCCTGGAAATCCCCTAGGTTCAGCAACAGATTTTTCACTTATTTTGAAGATGAACCATGTGGGCAGTTTCTATGCTTTCAGGACTTTCTATAGTATAGTGAATGCAAAGAGGTCAGGTTTTGGAACCAAAGCAAACTGGGTCCAAATTTAAACTCTTGTAATATTCTGGGTTGGGTTTCCTGGTGGTTCAGCTGGTAAAGAATCGGCCTATAATGCAGGAGGCCTGGGTTTGATCCCTGGGTCAGGAAGATCCTCTTCAGCAAGTGGCTTAATTTTCTGATCATTGGCACTCTCACTTCCCCTCTTACCTTTTGGTATGTTTTATGGATATTCATGCATATTACCATAATTTATACATTTGTTATAGCACCCGGGATTGATTTCTTTAGTCCAGTTTCACAAATTGATGTTCAAAATCTATTCTGAACTTTGCCTTTTCTCATCAGCTTCAGAACAAAAACTAGTCAAAGGCATCATCTTGTTGGTATCTCTGCTTTTACTTGTGCATTCATTACGGTTTATTCTTCACAAAATTTATCTCCATTCTCACTCTATGGCCAGAGTAAACCTCAACTATTTTTAAAAAATCATCTAAATCTTTAGCTGGAAGTCTTTCTTGGTTCAGATTAATCTTATACATTCCTTGAGATTGCTTTAAAGATGCTATCTTATCTAGGCCCTTCCCTAGCTTTCTTTCCTGACCCCATTCTACTTTTTCCCAGGACCACTCTGTTCCAAGCAAGCTAGCAGTTTTGATGCTTCTTGCACTCACTGAATTCACTCCTGTCTCAGGGCATTTTCCCTTGCTGTTCTATTGAACTGGAATTCGTTTCCCCAAGATGTCTGTGTTAGATCTTTGGTATGACTAAGGGCTCAGAGAGCCCTCCTACAATTATCATGTTAAAATAAAATGTATCCCTGTCCTGACTTTCTAGCCTATAATCCAGGTGACAGTTCTTCATCTGATCACCACTCTGTTGCTGTTGTTCAGTCACTAAGCCGTATCCTACTCTTTGTGACCCCATAGGCTGTAGCGCACCAGGCTCCTCCACTATCTCCTGGAGTTAGCTCAAATTCATGTCCATTGAGTCAATGTGAGTCAATGATGCTATTTAACCATCCCATCCTCTGCCACCCCTTTGTTCTCCTGCACTCAATCTTCCCCAGCATCAGGGTCTTTTCCAACGAGTCAGTTCTTCGCATCAGGTGGCCAAAGTATGAGAGCTTCGACTTCATCAACAGTTCTTCCAATGAATATTCAGAGTTGATTCCCTTGAGGATTGACTGGTTTGATCTCCTCACTGTTCAAGGGATTCTCAAGAGTCTTCTCCAGCACCACAGATTGAAAACATCAGTTCTTTGACACTCAGCCTCATTTATGGACCAACTCTCACATCTGTACATGACTACTGAAAAAATATAGCTTTGACTATAGGGACCTTTGTCAGCAAAGAGATGTCTCTATTTTTTAATATGCTGTCTCATTTTGTCATAGCTTTCCTTCCAAAGAGCAAGAATCTTTTAATTTCATGGCTGCAGTCACTGTCTGCAGTAATTTTGGAGCCCAAGAAAATAAATTCTGTCACTGCTTCCACATTCCCCCCTTCTATTTGCCATGAAGTGATGAGACTAGATGCCTTGATCTTCAATTTTGAATGTTGAGTTTTAAGCCAGGATTTTCACTCTACTCTTTCACCTTCATTAAGAGAATCTTTAGCTCACAACTACCTGCCTATATTTTGTGTATTTTTTTTAATTTATGAAACTAAGGACTTTTATTTTTTATTTGATGTTGAATTCTCAGTATGCGGAGAAACGTCTGCAAGTAACAAACAAGCACTAAATATTTATTGGATTAATAAATTAATAAATGAATGAATATACTCTATATTTCCTAAAAATGATGTTGATATTTTCTCACTTGCAGTGTTGCAGTAAGGATTAGAGTTAAAATATAAGGGAACCAATTCAATGTACATGAACTTGGGCAAACATCAGGAGGTGGTGAGGGACAGGGAAGCCTGGCGTGCTGCAGGCCATGGGGTTGCAAAGAGTCAGACACAACTTGGTGACTGAACAATAACAACAGCATAAGGGAGCTAATTATGACTGGCATAAGTTTCACGTAAAGTATTGCTGTTAGTACTAAAATTTGAACTAACTAATCTTTTAAAGACTGATCTCATTGGCAAGTAGTATGTTTTGAAACTACATGGAATGCAGTGAATTTAGATAATAGAATGGAGTACATGGAAGTTTTTGAGTACTCACATCTTGACTCAGACACATCAGCCCTCATGTGCGATTATTGAAGAAAATGCATTTTATTATATTTTAGATTTATATAGCACATTAAAATTTTTGGACATGCACAAAAGTGTAATATTCTTAGAACTGTCTGTAGCTTATTATCATTTATTACTTTTGATATCTAAAGAAATGCTAAGAGCACCAGCTGAGATTTGGGTGTAACTCACAGTGGCTCTAGCTGCCACTGTCCATATATGTGTGAATTTAGTTATGTGATTATCTGACTGTGACTTTGTCAGTATTATTTACACTGGTAGAAACACATTCAGATTAATTTTAGCTTAAGTTTTTATCTATAATTATTGTTTAATGTATCTCCCAATTGTTACACAAGGATTTCATATTGCAAATAATTATTTTGTGTGTCTAAGTTTTGTAAGACAAACATATACCAGTGGAATCCTAGCTCTTAATTACTTTTTTAATGCATTTCCTGCATATTGACTTGTCTTTATTAGTGGGCTTTTAGTTTGAAAGATTTTATGACTTGCCTCATGACACGAGTCCCCTCCTGGATTTCTGGAACTTAATCAGTCCAAGGGTCTACGGGCAGAAAGGTTTACAAGATACAGAATAATAATTGGACTGTCCTTTCAGGCTTTAGTCCATTTGTTTTGGTCACAGTGGCCAGGGTAATTTTGAAGCTCGCTCCAGCAGAGACCATCAGAGGCTTGCACACAGCTGACTTGAAGCCATCCCTGGTACCAGAACACAGCTGGCCAAGCTCCGAGGCTGCATTTGAGAGGCTTAGACTCGTGTGTGCAGCCACATCTGTGCCCCGTGCTAGTGCTCGCCTGAAAAACGGAGAGACTTTCCACACCTGTATCACTCTTCTTTGGCTGAGAACTGAAGAACTGATGCTTTTGAACTGTGGTGCTGGAGAAGACTCTTGTGAGTCCCTTGAACAGCTAGGAGATCAAACCATTCAATCCTAAAGGAAATCAACCCTGAATATTCATTGGAAGGGCTGTCACTGAAGGTGAAGCTCTGATACTTCGGACACCTGATGAGAAGATTCGGCTCTTTGGAAAAGACCCTGATGCTGGGAAAGATTGAGAACAGGAAGAGAAGGGGGCGACAAAGGATGAGATGGTTGGATGGGATCATCAACTCAATGGACATGAGTTTAGCAAACTCTGGGGAATTGTGAAGGACAGGGAAGCCTGGTGTGCTGTAGTCCATGGGTTCACAAACAGTTGGACACAGCTGAGCAACTGAGCAACAGCACCAATCACTTTTATTTCCTAAGGTATTCTCCTTTGACCCTTGGAGAAGAGGGCTTTGTCTGGGTCACCAGCTGTTCTACAGCAGGCCCCCGTGGCTGTATTATGGAGATGAGGCATTAAGTACTCCAGTGACTCTCTGCAGTGCTGGGAGCTAAGGGTCATCAGGGATGGGAGGCAGGGTCATCTTCACTAAATTTCAGAGTTTTACTCCAACATTTTCTTGGATTGTGTGTCTATTCATCTTGCACGTCCTTAACTATGTGTAACCCCTCAAGTGACTCTTCTTCACCCATCAATATCTGCATGAAACGATTATTGATTAAAAAGAGAGAGAATGGCACCTATCTATATCTCATTATTAGCTGATAAATTTCTAAAGCAGACAAACCACAAGTAACAACAAAACTTACTGCATGAATTTAGTGTGGTAGTTTTTGATCCTAAAAAATTATTCTTGAACTGAAGGTGTATTTGAAAATCACCAATAATTTTAAGATTTAGAAACTACCAGAAAATGAGCAAGTGTGAAGTGAAAACTATTATTTTTGGTGTCAAAATTGAGAAATAAATAGGCAGAGAACAGAGGATTTTAGGGCAGTGAAAGCAATGTGTATGATATTATAATGGTGGATTTGTCATCATATATTTATCTGAACTAATAGACTGTACAACACCAAGAGTAAAACTTAAGGTAAATTACAGACTTTGGGACATTATAAATGTATTGATGTAGGTTCATCTTTGATTAAAAAAACTGTATCATCCTCGTGCATAATATTGATATGGGGAAGGCAATGCACCTGTGAGGAAAGGGGGCATATGAAATTTGATTATAAAACTAAAAATCTTCTGAAAAATAAAGACAAAATGAAAAGGGAGATGTGTGGCTTTGACGTCTGGAGTAACTCAAAGATAAAGAGACAATAGCCTTGTGTCCTGCGATCTTTATCACCAGAGAAGGCTGTGTGTTTGCGTGTATGCTCAGTCGTGTCTGACTCTTTTTGACACCATTGACTAGCCTGCTAGTCTCCTCTGTCCCTGGAAGAATACTGGAGTGGGTTGCCATGCGCTCCTTCAGGGGATCTTCTTGACCCAGAGTTCAAACCCATGTCTCTTACATCTCCTGCATTGGCAGGCAGGTTCTTTACCACTAGTGCCATCTGGGAAGCCCAAAAGAAGTATCTGGGAATATAAGTGAGTTGAAAATTGCTGAAGCTAAGGAATGGATATGTGGGTCCATCACATGTGTACGCTCTGTCACTCAGTCATGTCCAACTCTTTGTGAACCTATGGATTCACCGGTTCCTCTGTCCATGGGATTTCCTAAGCGTGAATACCTGAGTGGGCTGCCATTTCCTTTTCCAAGGATCATCCTCATCCAGGGATTGAACCCGTGTTTCCTGCATTGGCAGGATTCTTCACCACTGAGCCACATAGGAAACCAAATAAGACTATGCCCATTACAAATCCTGAAATTCATCCAGGACAGGTCAGGCTTCTGCCGCATAGGAAGTCTCATAACTTATCCTTAATTCTGACTTATTCTAGTGGTGTTTTTGAGTTAAAGGAATGAAACTATTGTGCTGTTCTTCTAGAAGCTGCCAATAACTATAAAAGGCAGATTCAATCAATGGGATTCTGCTTACTCCAAATGCATTATTAGGAGGATAGGGTAAGCTGTGAATTTTTCCTGCAGGGTTCCAATTGCCTGGGACCTTATTTTATTAACAGAATAAATCCATAAATATATAACTTCATGTGATTCTTCTTTTACACTTGTGTTTGGAAAAAAATACTTCTCAGTTTATTGCAAGAACTCTTTCATAACAAATCAACAATAACAGATATTGTAAAATTTTTTAATCAAGAGGAGCTTTAAGCAAAATTTAATTCATTTAAGTATCACTTCAGTAATCCTTTCTTAGTTACAAAAATGTAAGTCGCTACCCATTTTCTGAGTTATTGAGACAATAGACTCACCTTTTGTGACTGATGAAGGTAAACTTTTTATTGTCACATGAGAAGTACTGGGCTGCTTGACATAAGAAGATCTGGGAAGAAAAGGGCTGAGTCTGTTATCTTTTCTTTCAATTTTCAGTTAGCAAATAGGTAAGAGAAGACTAGAAAACCATAAAGAAGGTCATTTTGCTATAAATTGTTAGATTCAAGAAATTCATATATACTTAGTCTTTAAAGATCGCATAGAATCATGGTAACAACATCAACTGCCTATCACAGTTGGTAAAGAATCTGTCTGCCAGTGTAGACCTCTGGGTTGGGAAGGTTCCCTGGAGGAGAGCATTAATACTCCAGTGTTCTTGCCTGGAGAATCCCATGGACAGAGGAGCCTGGCGGGCTACAATCCCTGGGGTTGCAAAGAGTCGGACATGACACCATGCACACACCAAAAACTGCCATATGGGTTAAGTGAGACAATGAATGTAAAGTGCTTAGAAAAGCACCTAAATGCTCCTATATTTTCCCTGACATCCACCCACTGCTTTCTCTCTTTTTAGGGAGATAAACAAATTTAATCACTGGCATATAAACATCACTCAGTGAATGGTAATATTGTGATTTTTATTAGCCATTAAACTTCTACAGTGTATAGTGAACTCTATGATAAACAAAAATCCTCATTTATGTTTTTTTTTCTACAGCATGGTTGATTTGCATTTATTAAAGGAAGCAAATGATAATATGGTGTGCCATACTTGAAGATTGTTTAAAACATTAATTTCCAGTCTGCACTAGGTTCGGTCTATTCTTTTTTCAATTAGAATTTAAAGGAAGTGATTGGAAACATGTTTGAACAGGGAATTCTTGTCCTCTAAAGAAACTTTAGTAAAATCTATCTTCCAATTTGAGCTTCCCAGGTGGCGAAAATAGCAAAGAACATGCCTGCCAATGCAGAGAGACTGTAGCCCAACAGCACCCCAGGCAAGAATACTGGAGTGGGTTGCCATGCCCTCCTCCAGGGGATCTTCCCAACCCAGGGGTCAAACTCAGGTCTCTGGCATTGCAGGCGGATTCTTTACAAGCTGAGCTACCAGGGAAGCCCAAGAATACTGGAGTGGGTAGCCTATGCCTTCTCCAGTGGATCTTCCCAACCCAGGAATGGAACTGGGATCTCCTGCATTGCAGGCAGATTCTTTACCAGCTGAGCTACCCGGGAAGCCCCTACAATCCATAGGGTCACAAAGAATCTGACATGATTGAAGCGATTTAGCACGCTTCACATCTTCCAGTTCCACAGCTATAGGATGAAAAGCACCCATACAAAACTTGTTGACACTAGCTAAACTTAGTTATCTGTTTGAAATCTACTGTTACCAGCATCCCATGTCTTGCTGCTTGTATATTTTTCTTTTCTATAAGCAGTGCTAAAATCTCAGGGTAATTACCACTTGGGTGTTTGTTTTAGACTGAAACATATCAGATCACTAAATAGTAATGTTAGTATCAGTCACTCAGTCATGTATGACTCTGCAACCCCATGGACTATAGCCCACCAGTCTTCTCTGTCCATGGCATTCTCCAGGTAAGAATACTGGAGTGCCATTTCTTTCTCCAGGGAATCTTCCCAATCCAGGGATTGAATCCATGTTTCCTGCGTTGAAGGAAGACTCTTTACTGTCTGAGGCACCAAGGAAGCCCAGATCACTGAATAAAAAGCAATGATTGACCATATGTAACTTATAGGAATAATATTGAACATAAACACGCATGCAACTCCTTCTCCTCTGGTGGTACAAAGATCCAGATAATGAGCAAAGTGACACAAGGCACTTTTAGCAGAAAGGACATAAATCAGCCCCACTACCATAGTACATTTCTTGATCTTGAGTTTTATGGCATTTTTCTCTTACGTGTTTTCTTGACAATTTAATTTGGTATTTCACCTAACTCTCTACAAATCCTTCCAAATGCCTGTATGTTTTCTGGCTTCTGAGCATCACTAGCAAAGTGTTTAAAGGAAGAAAAACCAACTGCCTTCTCACTTGATATGAAGAACCCACTTGTGACTGGCCGGAAAGTCTCTTCTCTACACAGCTGTGCTAACAGATTGCTGATCAATCAGTGACCTTTCTCACCAGAGCAGTTCAAAGCCTTCTTCCCAACTTTGCTTTTAATTTAATTATCATTTGAAGAGAGGAAAATCCTTTTATGCATCACTGAGAAAGAGATAGATCTTGGAACTGCAATGATAATGATATTGCCTATTATAAGGCCTGAGAACTGTCTGATAAAAGCAAAACTTTGTTTCATATCAGAGAAGTGTTTAGTTTAAAAAGGTTTTGGATTGCTCTTCAAATAATGCAGAACTTAGATAGATTGAAAATAAGAAAAGTAAATATTCTCCACGAATCACAGACCCATTCTTTAAGCTGAGGATTGTCTTGGTTTGTTTGATTGGCACAAAAACAATCAGTTTTGTTCCAGTGTGAACTTTTTTATATTGCTTTCCCACGTGAACCAGGGCAGAAAGTATTTCATGATCTTGTTTATTCTAACACTAGAAAGGTATGTGTGAAAAGATGAAAACTTAGGGAAGGCTAAGTGGTTTCTGATCAAGAGATTGATACTGATGATATATTCAAATTAGAAATTTCTTTTGCTAACTTTGACTGAAGGTCCCAAATTAATAAGTTTTCCCTTTCATCCCATTTTACTATGGTCACTAGTTATATGTGGATGACTGATTCATCTCTCTACATTTAAATGGGCCTATGGACCACAGGCCACTGAATCATACCCATTATCAGTTAACCCTTGAACTTGACTTTATCCTTAGCCTTGCTCTCTATATTACTCTGTCCTTTGCTTCCCAATCTGCTTCTGTTATTTTCCATTTCTGACTATGTCAGTTCAGTTTAAATCAATATTTTTTATTTTGATGAAATGTGTCTGCTTGTGCATGCTTCCTATATGTAATGTTAACCACTAAGGATACAAGAACAAGATACATCTTCCTTCCTTGAAACATTTTGTCCCATGATAATGACACACAAAAGAATCATTTCAGTAAACAATGAGATATTAACAGATGGTATTCCACAGGTTGATCGAAAGACTGAGGCTTCTTTCATCATGTAGCTCTACCATCTCCAAGGTGCAGTCTACCTCTAAACTCTTGGCTTCCAGTTGGTAGACAAGAGACAAAAAGAGAATGAAGTATTATGTGAGGTTTTTATGAGTTAGATCTGTTAGATACATTGATTTTATCAGCATTTTCCTGGTCACGTCTTGCTCACATGGCCATATCCATTTATAAGTTATAAGATATATCAGCTTCCTATTGTTGCTGTAATGAATGACAGAAAGGTCGTGTTGTAACAGAATACAAATTTGTACTCTTACAGTTTTAAAGTCAGAAGTCTGAAATCGGTTTCCCTGGGCACAAACAAGACTCTGAGGGAAGAAACAGTTTCCTAGCCTTTCTCAGCTTCTAGGGGCTGCCTGGCCCCCTGGTTTGTGTGGTTCCCTCCTCACATCATGCCAGCCTCTGGCATCCATGGTCATTTCCTCTTCTATTGAGTTTTAATCTCCTGTCTCCCTCTTATAGGGGTCACTGTGAATACATTGGGCTCAACTAAATCTTCCATTATAATCTCTCCAGCTTGAGATGCTTAACGTAATCACATCTGCAACGTGTCACTTACCATGTAAGGTAACATACACACAGATTACTTTGTAGGCATCTTTTTGGACCATTATATCTGTCATAAGAGGGTAACTCTAACTGGGAAGATCCATTGGAGAAGGGATAGGTTACCCACTCCAGTGTTCTTGGGCTTCTCTTGTGGCTCAGCTGGTAAAGAAACCACCTGCAATGTGGGAGACCTGGGTTCGACCCCTGGATTGGGAAGAACCCCTGGAGAAGGGAAAGGCTACCCACTCCAGTATTCTGGCCTGGAGAATTCCATGAACTGTATAGTCCATAGGGTTGCAAAGAGTCAGACACAACTGAGTGACTTCCACTTTAACTTTCACTTGTGACCCTAAACTAATGCTGGTACTGGGAAAGAAAAAAAAAATGACAAGATTCAGGTCAGCAAGAATTCAAAAGACAAAAATGCATTTCAGAGATGGAGGCCTGCTCAAATCATTAGCATATCCTCCACAAAAGGGCCTGGGTAACTCCCACTTCAACACACCTTTGTGAGGCGGCTCCACTTTCCCTGAAGCCGGGCTCTTTCAGCCTTAAGGTCAGCCGACCTCTACTCTCACCTCATCATACTGCACAGGTCAGAACTGCATACAGCATCTCTTTAGCAAAGAGATTTTGACTTGTACCTACCCAAAATAAATCTTGGTTTCTGTCTGGACTCTCTCATTTGGCAGAAATTAAGTGAACATGCCCGCACATGGATGACCTAAATGATCTTTTCCCGAAAAACATCAAAGTGAGCCATTGTAGTTTTGCACTAATAACCACTGAGAAGGGCTGATTGCTCTTTCCCTTATTTTATCACAGCAACATCTGTTAACTTTTCCCTGACTTTCTCATAATGTCTATGCTATGTATAGAAGGAGACAGAGTAGTACAATGTAGCAAAATATGAAGTCATTGTAACACAGTACAGTAGACAGTGTCCTTTAACCTAAGACCAGATTTTCAGACATGATTGTACTCATCACATATTCAGTAAGGACCTATCCTTTACCAAACACCATGCTAGGTGATGCAGAAAATCTGCATTCTTCTACTAGCTTTGCTAATAATTAGCAATATGAATTTAAGGAAACAAAACTTCCTAAGCCACAGAGTTACAATCTCTCAAATAGTTGTCCATCCATGCTCAGGAATATGCTGGGAATTTCAAATAGGGTAATATATATGACATCCCTTTGTGAACAGTAAAAAATGACTCTATAGTCATTGATTATTCATATAAATGTGATGAGCTTTACTTTCCATTCAAAATAGTGAGTGTATATGGTTTACAAAATTGATGAAAAAGAACTCACTTTATAAGCACAGATTCTGTGAAAATCATTGTTCCCCTGTTCCCTCAAATTGATTGACATGAGTTTTTCTATATTAATTTCTTGATAACTTGTAGGTTAAGCCATTACAATGTAAATGTCTTTCTGGGCTACAGGGCACATTATACACAATACTAGTATTGCCAGCACAGGAATACACTACTCATGAATATACAATATGTAGCTATTCACCTCTGACATGTTTAAGTATATGCATGTTGGGCTTCCTGGCAAAATTACAGAGACTACAAATTATTTCAATTAAAAATAAACATGCTTTTCATGAAATTAATTACACGTTACATTTAGACTTAGACATTACATGGTGAAATATGACTGTAAACAGAGCTATTAAAACGGCATCGGGAAAACTCCAGTCTATCCAAATCTCTCTCTCCAACCCATGTTTAAAACTGTATTAAAGAATTGATTAACTTGTGTTTCTTTACCAGACAGCACTCTTTATAAAAGCAGTGGTATTTTCATGTACTTCCAAATGAACTAGAAGCTTCTAGGTAAAATACTGATTAATGAAGTATATTTTCACTGGAAAGAACACTGAGCAAAATTTGAAATACATAAAAATATCTCTGTGTAATTGTATACTATCCCCATACTCACAGACTAAGAGCACTGGAAAGGAGTGTGGATTTAATGGAGCTTGAACTAACCTTAGGTGACTGAGTGCTCCCTTGACACATACTTGAGTGCATGCTTAGTGTGGACTGTCTATCCTTAAATCTCCCAGTGTGGAGGAGATCATTACTACCCAAAGAGGTACATTGTATTTTGGGTAATTCTCTTTAAGTTCATTGTAATTAAATGTATTTTTAGCTGGCACAGTGGTAGGCTCAAGGCTAAACAGATAATAAGAAACACATCATTTATCTTCTGGAAGTTTAGAAGCTAGATAAAAAATATGATAAAATAGTGAATTTCTAGAAAATAATTAATCTTGTTTAGTCACAAACATGAAGATAATTATTTTTTGTTGTTCAGTCACTCAGTCATGTCGACTCTTTGCAACCTTATGGACTACAGCACGCCAGGCTTCCCTGTCATTCACTATCTCTTGGAATTTGCTCATACTCACATCCACTGAGTCGATGATTTCATCTAACCATCTCATTCTCTAACCTAACCATTGCCTCATCTAACCATTGCCTCCTTCTCCTCCTGCCCTCAATGTTTCCCAGCATCAGGGTCTTTTACAATGAGTCGATGCTTTGCCTGAGGGGGCCAAAGTATTGGAGCTTCAGCTTCAGCATCAGTCCTTCCAATGAATATTCAAGATTGATTTCCTTTAGAATTGAATATTAACTGATCTATAGTTTATAGTGTTCTTTCTTTGAATGTATGTTAGAAATCACATAGTTCCAATTGTCTAATTAGAGGATGTTCTCTGCTGTGCTTAGTCACTCAAACGTGTCCATTTTTTGTGATCCCATGGACTGTAGCCTGCCCGGCTGCTCTGTCCATGGAGATTCTCCAGGCAAGAATACTGGAGTGGGTTGCCATGCCCTCCTCAATTAGAGGATGTATACACATTAGCATGACTAGAGTACAGTTTCCCTGAAATCAAAGTTTAAATGAATTTGCTGAACATTGCTTTGGATGAAATATGAAATAGTATTTAAATGATAACATCATCTATTATTTTGGTAAATAATACAAATCTTCCTTGAATGACTCATTGTTCTACAGAGTTTAGATCAATTTTGACCATTGGACAAAGCACGCACAGCATTCAGAACAGCACCAACCACTTCACTTTTCAGAGTATAGAAAATCATTTTCTATAATAAATATCCTCCACATTTCTATAGCTTTTGAACAACTTAGTACACATAAAGTGATTTGGATGGAAAAATAGTTTAATTTAAGGTCCCATCACTTCATGGCGGAGAAGGCAATGGCACCCCACTCCAGTACTCTTGCCTGGAAAATCCCATGGATGGAGGAGCCTGGTAGGCTGCAGTCCATGGGGTTGCTAAGAGTTGGACACGACTGAGCGACTTCACTTTTACTTTTCACTTTCCTGCATTGGAGAAGGAAATGGCAACCCACTCCAGTGTTCTTGCCTGGAGAATCCAGGGACGGAGGAGCCTGGTGGGCTGCCGTCTATGGGGTCACACAGAGTTGGACACGACTGAAGTGACTTAGCAGCAGCAGCAGCAGCACTTCATGGGAAATAGATGGAGAAACAGTGGAAACAGTGGCAGACTTTATTTTGGGGGGCTCCAAAATCACTGCAGATGGTGACTGCAGCCTTGAAATTAAAAGACACTTACTCCTTGGAAGAAAAGCTATGACCAACCTAGATGGCATATTAAAAAGCAGAGACATTACTTTGCCAAAAAAGGTCCATCTAGTCAAGGCTATGGTTTTTCCAGTAGTCATGTATGGATGAGAGAGCTGGACTATAACGAAAGCTGAGCGCAGAAGAATTGATGCTTTTGAATGTGGTGTTGGAGAAGACTCTTGAGAGTCCCTTGGACTGCAAGGAGATCCAACCAGTCCATCCTAAAGGAAATAGTCCTGAATGTTCATCAGAAGGTCTGATGCTGAAGCTGAAACTCCAATACTTTGGCCACCTGATGCGAAGAGCTGATTCATTTGAAAAGACCCTGATGCTGGGAAAGATTGAAGGCAGGGACGACAGAGGATGAGATGGTTGGATGGCATCACTGACTCAATGGACATGACTGAGTAAACTTTGGGAGTTGGTGATGGACGGGGAGGCCTGGTGTACTGCCGTCCATGGGATCACAAAGAGTCAGACATGATTGAGCAACTGAACTGAACTGATTTCAAGTAATCAATCTTAGTAGACTATCCTTCTGTAGCTAAACGATATGAGTTAAAGCAATGTTACAATTAGATATCTAATTATAGAAATGCATACAGAAAATACATACATTTACTTGCTTTTGCTTTCTAATTTCTGTGTTGAACTAAGACATCCTAAAATATTTTAAGCAATTTTTACTTTAGAGATTACTTTAAAATGTGGACGAATAAAGGAATATAACCTTTTTAAGAGCAATAATTGTTTATAGTACCCTAAGAACAGATGTGAATTAAGGGAGATTTTATTCTGATGATCCTAGGTCAATAAATATAGTCTCAAGACATGTAATTATTTTAATCTTAAGTTGATATATTGTGATCAAAACATTGTGACTTTTTTAAGAAGTCAGTTTTAATGAGGTACAATGAACATGTCATTCAATTTACCTGAAGTGTACAATGAAATATTTTTTAGAACATTTAGAGTTGTGTGACTTCTAACATTCAACTTTTGGAAAAATTTTTGTCACCCCAAAAAGAAGCCTTGTATCCATTAGCAGTCTCTCCCCTCCAGGTTCAAGACAAGCAATGTGTTCTGTATATAGATTTGCATTTGGGATATTTTTTGTAAATGGATTCATACAACATATGATCCTTTGAAATGAACTTCTTTCACTTATCATAATGTTTTCAAGGTATAGTCATGCTGTAGCATGTACCAGCACTTCATTTTTATTGCTGAATAATGTTCTATTATTCATAATAATCATGTTATGATTATACCACATTTTATTCATTTATCAGTTGATGGACACTTGGATTTGGAGAAGGGAATGGCAACCCACTCCAGTATTCTTGTGGGACATTTGGATTATTTCACATTTTGGCTATTAAGACTAATGCTGCTACATACACCCATGTAGGTGTTTTTGTGTGGACATTTATTTCCATTGATGTTAGATATTTACGTAGGAGTGGGATTGCTGGTTTGGAAGGCTTTCCAGGTGGCTCAATGGTAAAGAATCCAGCTGCCAATGCAGGAGACGCAGGAGACTCAGGTTTGATCCCAGAGTCAAGAAGATCCTGTGGAGAAGGAAATGGCAACCTACTCCAGTATTCTTACCTGGAAAATTCCATGGACAGAGGAGCCTAGTGGACTATAGTTTATGGGTTTGCAAATAATTGGACACAACTGAGCACACACATATACACACTGTAACTCTATGTTTACCATTTTGAGAAATGGTTAAATTGTTTTTCAAGGTTGATCTATTATTTTGTATTTCACCAGAAGTGTATAAGGATTCCAATTTTTCCTTTATCTTTGCCAACATGCTATCGTCTGTCTCGTTTATTTTAGTGATCCTAGTGGGTATGAAATATTATCCTGTGTTTTGAAATTGCTTTTACCTAGTGACTAATGATGCCGAGCATCTTTATCTGTGTAAGAGTTCCTTACATAGTACAAGCTTCTTATCAGATAATGCCATGAAAATGTTTTTTTCCTAATCTGTGTGTTGATTTTAACATTTATGGTATCGATTTCAAAACAAAAAGTTCATTTTTATAAAGTTCTATTTATCTATTTTTAAATTTTTCATTAGTGCTTTTGTTCTAGATTTTCTGAAGACTGCCTAATCTAAGGTCATGATGATCTACTAGTATGTTTTTTCTGAGGTTTTTTTTTTAATCCCCTATATTTAGATCAATGACCCTTTTTAAATTAAGTTTTGTGTATGAGATGAGGAAATAAACTTTATCTTTTCAGGAAAGACAAGAAAACTTAAACATAAAATTCTGTGTGTATAAGTTTCTTCTCTCCCTCCCTAATAGGTAGTTCTGCATCTGCATTAGACATTAACTATACATCTTCAAAGATGAGAGTGCCTGTTCCACCTTAATGATCTATTTCTTCTGACCTTAGCAATGTAACTTCTTAAAAGAATACTTTAGTGATTTTTTTCCAACTCGGTAGAGGGTCATGGTGACTTGCTACTCTGTTTGTTTTGTGTGGACTTACCTGGACTATGTAACTTTATGTAAAATATTAGTATGCCATTTTGATGTATGATCCTTTGTCTACAAAATGTACAGACCTGTGCCTTCAACTTCTAACATGTAGAATACTTTTCAGAGATTTCTGAGAGTCTGTCTCCTGGTAGTAATCCTTAGTTTGGCTTGAGTTAAGTTCCCTTTTTTCTTTTTATGCACGTTAAATCGCTACACAGAGTCGTGTCTGACTCTTTGTGACCCTATGGATTGTAGCTCGCCAGGCTCTTCTGTACATGGGATTCTCCAGGCAAGAATACTGGAGTGGGTTGCAATTTCCTCCTCCAGGGGATCTTCCCAGTCCAAGGATCAAAGCTGCATCACTTATGCCTACCTGCATGGGAAGACAGGTTCTTTACTACTAGCACCACCTGGGAAGCCACCTTTTTCTTCTTAATTTGATTTTTAAATTGAACTTTCATCAACAGGCATAAGGAAGGGATTCAACTTCATCCAACACCGTTTTCTCAGAAAAGTTTATTGAAAAAATGATAATTTTCCCATTTAGGTGTCTCAGCAACCATGTCAAAAAGGAATTGATCAAAATATATGAGTTTATATCTTGACTCTAAATTCTATTCTATTATTCTATATGTCTATCCATATGCTGGTATTACACTGTCTTAAATTATGTAGCTTTATAATAAATTAAAAACATATTCTGGGTTCAACTTTGTTAACAATTTTAAGATAACTTTGGTTGCTTTATTTATTACAATTTCAATATGAATATTGGATCTGCTTGCTAACTTTTGCCAAAACTGAAGCCAGCTAGGATTTTGACAGATATTGTGTTGAAGTTATATGTCAGTTTGGGGAATATTGTTGTTTTTAACAACTTCAATATTAATTATTCTGAGCCATGTTCATGGAATGTGATTACATTCATTTAGGTAGTCTATAATTTCCTTTAATGATATTTTCAAGTTTTCAGTGTAAAATTCTCACATTTCTTGATTCCTGAATATTTTATTCTTTTTGAGTCATTATCAGTGGAAACACTTTCTTAATTTCATTGTCAGATTCTTCATTGTGAGTGAGTAGACATATATTTAATTTTTCTAAAATTATTTGACATTCTGTAAACTTGTTGAACTTGTTTATAAGTTATACAAGTCACACTGTCCCCATGGAGTCCTTTCAGTTTTCTATATACAAGATCACTTCATTTGCAAATACAGATAACTTTACTTCTTGTTTTCCAGGCTGAATGCCATTTGATTCTGTTTCTTACATACTTTCTCAGGCTAGAACTTCCAATATAATATTGACTAGAAATAGCAAGAGCAGACATTGTTGTCTTGTTCCAGATATGAGGGTAAAAGCATTCTGCCTTTCACAATTAAGTCTGATGTTACATGGTATTTGTCAATATTATTATTCTCTTCTTAAAAAAACAAACAAATTTTGTTTCATTAATTTTCTCTAGCTTTCTTTCCTTTACTTCATTTACTTCCACTTTGAAGTCTACTGTTAATTTTCTTTTACCTAGTTTCAATTTAGTTTGCTTTTTGTTTCCAGTATCTTTAAGTAGTATAGTCAAAATATTGATCTGAGATTTTAAAAATCATTCTTATAGCATCTATGACTATACATTTTCTTTTAAGCACTGTTAATATATATTTTATTATTATTATTTATCTCAAAGCATTTTCTAATTTTCCTTGTGAGTTCTTGGACTATTGGTTATTTAAAAGTTTATTCTCTTTGTGACCCCATGAACCACAGCATGCCAGATCTCCCTGTCTATCACCAGCTCCCGGGATTCACCCAAATCCATGTCCATTGAGTCAGTGATGCCATCCAACCATTTCATCCTCCGTCGTCCTCTTCTCCTTCTGCCCTCAATCTTTCCCAGCATCAGGGTCTTTTCAAATGAGTCGGCTCTTCGCATCAGGTGGCCAAAGTATTGCAGTTTCAGCTTCAACATCAGTCCTTCCAATGAACACCTAGGACTGATCTCCTTTAGGATGGACTGGTTGGATCTTCCTGCAGTCCAAGGGACTCTCAAAAGTCTTCTCCAGCACCACAGTTCAAAAGCATCAATTCTTTGGCGTTCAGTCTTCTTTATAGTCCAACTCTCACATCCACACATGACTACTGGAAAAACCATAGCCTTGACTAGAAGGACCTTTGTTGACAAAGTAATGTCTTGCTTTTCAATAGGCTGTCTAGGTTGGTCATAGCTTTTCTTCCAAGGAGTAAGCATCTTTTAATTTCATGGATGCAATCACCACCTGTAGTGATTTTGGAGCCCAGAAAAATAAAGTCAGCCACTGTTTCCACTGTTTCCCCATCTATTTACCATGAAGTGATGGGACCAGATGCCATAATCTTAGTTTTCTGAATGTTGAGCTTTAAGCCAACTTTTTCACTCTCCTGTTTCACTTTCATCAAGAGGCTCTTTAGTTCTTCTTCACTTTCTGCCATAAGAGTGGTGTCATCTGCATATCTGAGGTGATTGATATTTCTCCTGGCAATCTTGATTCCAGCTTCTGCTTCCTCCAGCCCAGCATTTCCTTCTGTTACAGATTTCTAATTTTATCCTATTGTGATGGGCAAGCATACTTTGTATGATTTCAATCATTTTAAATTTATTAAGGTTTAATTTATGGCCTTGCACTAATAGTTGGCTTATTCTTGAGAATGTTACATGTTTGCTTGAGGAGAATATATATTTTTCTATTTGGGGTGGAAGAGCCTATAAATGTCTTTTAAGTCTTGCTGGTTTAGAGGGTTTTTTAAGTCTTCATTTTCCTATTCACCCTCACCTAGCTGTTCTATTATTGAAAGTGGGAGGGTATTAAGGTCTCCAATTCTTATTGTTGATTTATTTGTTTCCCTTCAGTTCTATCTGGTTTACTTCATATATTTGGAAGTTCTGCTGTTAAATGCATATACATTTATAATCATTATATTTTTCTGATGGATTCACTCTTCTTCATACTAGAATGTCCTACATTACCTCTTTTTAAAAACAATTTATTAATTATTAATAGATTTATTTATAATGTATTGAATTGTTATTTAATTTATTAAATTATTAAAATAATAAAATTATCAATTAATAATTAACTAATTAATTTTAATTGGTGGGTTATTACTTTACACTCTTGTGATGTTTTTGCCATATATCAACATGCATCAGCCACATGCATACATGTGTCTCCCCCTCAGCCTGTACCCCCTTCCCACCTCCTTCCCTGTTTTCCCTTTTGAAGCACAGTTTTTTCCTTTTAAAGTCTATTTAGTCAGCCACTCTAGCTCTGTTATGATTGCTTCTTAATAGAACTTTACTTCTATATAGCTCTATCTTCTCTTTTCCTTTTTTTGGATTTATTGTTAGTATACTCATGCCATCAATAGATATGTTCCAAATCCAACAATCCTCAGTTACAATGATCACTTTGTGTAATCTGTGTCTTTTAAGGAAACAGGAGACCTATAGAAAGCGAGCACACGCTTGTGGGCCCAGTATCACTGGCCTGCCTCTCTTCAGGCAGGTCTTCCTTTTCATAAGCAGGGAGCTCAGTGGGGTACAACGAGCTCCAGAACCCTGGGCTGCACTGCCTGGAACAGAACTTCTGCAACAGGGAGCTGAAGTGAGGGGTGAGGAGAGTGAGAAGCACTGACAGTCTGTTTAGTCCAGTAAGAAACTGTAACCGTAGAATAGGAGTTGGGGGACCAGATGACCCGTTCTTGGCACGCTTGACCAGAGGGGAACTTCCGTCACACTTGGCAAAGCGGTATGGAGGGAACGGATAGTAGCGGAAATGCCACACATTTGCTATTTGTAGTGAGATTTTGTAGCTTATCTCCAGCAAACCTTTCTCCATTTTCTGCACACATTTAGGGCAATTCCTAGACACTTAAAGGTTTTTACTTTTTAAATTTTGATTTGTGTTTGCTCTAATCATGATTGTTTTGCTGGGGAGAGTTTTCTGATGGGCTCCACACGTCACTATTCCAGAAGACTGGCCTGAGAGAGCAGTTTTCGTCATTGACCTGAAATGATTTGTTTGCACTTACTGCTCTTAGGTTTGTCTCTTTTCATTGGCAGATGCTCTGTGCCACTGATCCAAAACTTGGGGTGTGTACAGCGACACCCCTGCTGTCTGAACAGGACCCTAGGTTAGGGTGAAGCCCCCCATATCTGCCTCATTGAATACCCCTTGTGTTCACTGCCATCCTTGTATGCTTTTTTACCCATGACTTAATTCCCATAATATATAAGTTTCCCTTGGGTTGCCCTGATGGTTCAGCAGGTAAAGAATCTGCCTGCAGTGCAGGATACACAGGAGACATGTGTTCGATCCCTGGATGGTGAAGATCCCCTCAAGGAGGGCATGGCAGCCCACTCCAGTATTCTTGCCTAGAGAATCCTGTGGACAGAGAAGCCTGGTGGGCTACAGTTCAAAGGGTTGCAAAGAGTCAGACATGACTGAGTGACTAAGCATGCACACATGCCCACATGCATAAGGTCCCCTTACATATAAACTGTTTCTTGTATAACATGGTTTTTAGTTCACTGTAACAAATGCTCTGTTATGAATGAATTTCTATTTGTTGGTGTCTCTCTTTAGGTATGGTGCCAAAATCTCATATCACACTTAAGGGATCATTTGAAGAGCAAGGCAGAAAGTGATCCCAATACCTCATCTGTTGAGGAACATATTTGCAATCTCTTCCTGTGACTTCCTCTTTTCACAGTTGGCACATAAAGCTGTATTGTTAGCTAAAACAACACTTCCTTTTTATTTGTTTGTTTGTTTGCAGTATTCTTTTCCATATCTTTCTCTAACCTTAATTTATATAGT
Organism: Giraffa tippelskirchi; assembly: GCF_054371585.1. Taxonomy (NCBI): domain Eukaryota; kingdom Metazoa; phylum Chordata; class Mammalia; order Artiodactyla; family Giraffidae; genus Giraffa; species Giraffa tippelskirchi. Next base: position 43,487,995 of record NC_137284.1, on the reverse strand, counting down.
ATCATCAGAAAATCATCTTGATTATCTATCCACTACATCAAAGTTTGGGGTGGTGGTAGTGGAATCTTGCGGCCATAGCTTTGGCTATTCTTACTTGGGCAAATTATGTGTAAATACATTCTTCCTTGTCAAAGTAGTGTCAAAGTAGCTTTTTCTCCCTAGGTTAGTTGTCTCTTTCTTTGACACATGGTCAGTCAAACTTTTAAGAGGCTGATCAATTTCTGTTAGGGTTTCCCCGGTGTCTCAACAATAAAGAATGTGCCTGCAATGCAGGAGATGGAGGCTTGATCCCTGGATCAAGAAGATCCCATGAAGGATGGAAATGACAGCTCACCCAGCATTCTTGCCAGGATAATCCCCTGGACAGAGGAGCCTGGCAGTCTAAGGTCTGGACAGAGGAGCCTGGCAGGCTAAATTCCATGAGGTCACAAAGAGTCGGACATGACTGAAGTGACCGAGCATGCACACACAAGTTCTGTTAACTTCGTTTTTTGTTTATTTTGTTTTTAATACCTTGCTTCCTGTTGCTGTTGCTGTTCTGTATTTACACAGGGTTCTCCTGTGCTGCATTAACAGACCATGCCTCTCCTCCATTCCTCCAATACTTCAATAGGTTATTTTTAAAAGTTACTTAGATTAAAATAATCTTAATTAATTCATACTAGCTTGTGAATGAATTAAAAAATCATCTTCTTCCAAGTGATATTCGTGTGTTTATTTCTAACAAATAAATAACATATTAATTATATTCAGAAGTTATCAGAGCACTTTGTTTTCATGATATCTTCACAGTGTAACTATAACATGTAAATGATAAGTTAGTTCATTTATACATAATCAAAGTACTAACAATCATGATATTGCTGATAATTACTATTGCTCTGACACTTAACAATGTTCAAAGCATCTTTGGCATTAAAATTTGATTGGAACTTAAAAATATCTTGTGAGGTAGCTATCATAATCCTCAGCTGCATTTTACAAGTATATTTATTTTAACATGAATGAATTTGTAGCACTGCTCCTGTTTTTTCAGTCATGATATAGGGAATATTGAATGCCATGGTTTATATTATCTGCACATAGCCTCTATTTCCTATATTGAAAATTATCTTCTCATTGAAGATCCTGAAAAGTTGATTACAAAATGTTGTCGCTATTCTGCAAGAAAAAGTGATTTGATTTCTAACTTATTATTAGGAGCCAAATAATGCAGTATTGCTAGTAATTCTCTCTCTTTTTCTCTCAAGCTTGCAGAAGAATTAGAAAGTAAGTGTCCACTTGCCTCATGATAGAAAATGAAATTAGCTGGTGAATAAAGTTTCAGACTCACACCCTCCTCCAACACCACTGAGTTTTTAATGGCCTGTGTTTTAATTGCTTCTTCAGTTGTGCAAAAGCAGTGTGTGATTGAGAGGAGGGGAAAAAGGGATGTGAGACGTTGATAATTTTTTCTTTAGATAGTGTTATAGTACACATTACACATTCCTTAAAGGTTAAAAAAAGGATAGAGTAGGCAATATAATAACATATTGTGCTTCATAGAAATGTTCCATTTAAAATGTCTTGCCAGCATTCATTTATTCATTCATCACTGTTTTAAGCTGAAGGTACAAAATTTGCATAAGATTTGGCCACTAACCTCAATTGGCTCACAGTCTTGTGGTAGAGACATGTAACCAAATGATGCTACTGAGTGTTAACTAAAGGCCTTGGTAGAATTATTCAGTCCATGTCTTTTGTGTTATTCCAGAAGGTAATATACACATGGAAATACAATAAGGATGCTTTAGGAGAAATCTATGTGTATTTCACATTATTAATATTCTATGATGAACAAGATAAGCTATTCTTTAACTTTCTTACACATGGAATAAATGTTGAATCGGGAAGTGCATTTTGGTGTTTGTGTATGTGTTTAATTCTCAGTGTTTTGATTGAGGATACATTTCTACCAGCCAAATTGGGATTTCATAAATGTGTGTGTGAAGACATGAGGTATTCCACTTAAGAGAACTTGGAAATAAAGGTCAAAATGTTACTTCCTGAGATTTAGACAAGTAATTTAACATACTATTGATTAGATTAGATATATTTAGGCATAACTCAGAGATATTGCTGGTGCAATTCCAGACCACTGCAATAAAGTGAATAGTGGAATAAAGCAAGTCAAGGAAGTTTTTTGGTTTTCTAGTGAATATGAGTGTTATGCTTGCACTATACTATAGTATATTAAGTGTGCATAGAATTATGTCTAAAAAAACAATGTACATACATTAATTTAAAAATACTTAATTGCTAAAAATGCTAACCATTTTCTGAGCCTTCAGTGAGTTGAAATCTTTTTGGTGACAGATTTTGCCTTGATGTTGATGGCTACTGACTCAGCGTGGTGGTTACTGAAGGCTAGGATGGCTGTGGCAATTTCTTAAAATCAGAAAATAATTAAATTAAGTTTGCTGTTATGGATTGACTCTCGCTTTTATGAATGATTTCTCTGTAGCATGTTATGCAATTCAATAGCATTTTACCCACATAGAACCTCTTGCAAAACTGGAATCAGTCCTCTCAAACCTTGTCACTGCATTATAAACTCAGTGTATGCAATATTCTAAAGTTTTTGTTGTCAACAATCTTCACTATAAGTAGTTTTCATCTCAAGGAGTACTTTCTTTGCTCATCAGTAAAAATTACCTCCTCATTTGTTCAAGCTTTATCATGAGCTTGCCGAAATGCAGTCACATCTTTAGGCTCCACATCAAGCCTCTTAATATTTCTACCATTTCTGTCTTGAACATTACAGTGAAGCCTTGAACCCTTCAGAGTTGTCAGAGTTGTCAGTTCTTCCAAACTCCTTTTAATGTAGATATTTTGACATTTTTTTTTATGAATAACAAATGTTCTTAATGACATCTAGAATGGCGAATCTTTTCCAGAGGGTTTTCAATTTACTTTTCCCAGATTCATCAGCGGAATCACTATCTATGATGGCTATAACTTTTCAAAATGTACTTCTTAAATTATAAGACTTTAAAGTCAAAATTACTTGATCCATGGACTGCAGAATGGATGCTGTATTAGCAAGCATGAAAACATAATTTCATTATACATCTCCATCAGAACTATTTGATGACCAGGTGCATTGTCAATGAGCAGTAATATTTTGAAAGGACTCTTTTTCTAAGCAGTAGGTCTCCACAGTGGACTTACAGCAATCAGCAAACCATGTTATAAACAGATTTTCTGTCATCCAGGCCTTGTTGTTCAATTTACAGGGCCTAGGCAAAATGGATTTAGCCTATTTAATAGATAGGCAAAAATTTAGATAATTCTTAAATCTGTTGTTTAGTGTATCCACCTTATGTTATTTTCTTAGTTAGATCTTCTGGATAACTTGCTACAGCTTCTATATTAGACCTTGCTGTTTCACCTTGCACTTTTATGTCACAGAGATTTTTCTTCCCTTTAAATCTTAAAGAACCAATAACTACTAGCTTCAAACTTTTCTTCTGCAGCTTCCTCACCTCTCTCAGCCTTTGTAGAGTTGAAGAAAGTTGAAGCCTTGCTCTAGATTAAACTTTTGTTTAAGGGAATGTTGTGGCTGGTTTCATCATATATCCAGACCACTCAAAATTTCTCCATATCAGCAATAAGTCTGTTTCACTTTCATATCATTCCTGCATTCACTATTCTGTTCAGTTCAGTCACTGCATTGAAGGCAGATTCTTTACTATCTGAGCCACCAGGTAAGTCCTAGGGGAAATCAACTTTTCTGGGTCAATCTGGCCATGGTGGCCTGCTAGGCCCATGGGTACCCAGACAGGACTAGTATACCCTGTGTGGACAAAAGAGACACTGCAGAGAGGAATGCAAATGATGAACCCTGTGCAACCAGCCAGGAAATCAGAATCAGGAACTCCCAGACATCAGAGAATGATAGTGGTTTCTCAGCCACAGATGATTTTGCAATCAGAAGACTGAAGTGACCCCAGGCCAAAGGTGGCCCTGCTTAGAGACACCATCTATAGGGAGATACTGGTGACGTAAGAAAAGTTGGTTAGTAAACAAGTGTCAAGCTAATGAGTTTCTATTACAGAGGCTTGTTTTGTTTTGACTTTCATTTAAATCTGAAGGAAAGCAAGTTCAGGTCTCTCAAACACTAAAGAGAATATCTTGTCTTTTCCTAGTGTTCAGTCTGGTGCCAGACTTTCAGTGAAATTCAAATGTGCATATTCTGAATTTTATCTACAGAGATTATCCTAATAGATTGATCCTTCTCTTTTAGTACATTCAACTGTCTTAAATTTTCCAAATTCAAACCACTCTGTTCCTTGATTAAAATGATGGCTTGTGTGTGTGTGTGTTTGCATTTTTTTGCTTGTTTTTTGTTTTTTAAGTGTGAGAAAAAGATAAGCTAAAGAAAAACTCTCTGCTGGAATGCTAAAAAATCAGCCTTTTTAATTGTAGAATTTTTAGTCAGTATTGGGCTTCCTAGGTGGCTCAGTGGTAAAGAATCCATCTGCTAAACGAAAGACACCTGCCAAGCAGGAGACCTGAGTTCGATCCCTGAGTAGGGAAGATCCCCTGGAGAAGGAAATAGCAATCTGCTCCAATATTCTTGCCTGGGAAATCCCATGGACAGAAAAGCCTCCTGGGCTATAACAAATGTGGTTACAAGGAGAGGGACACAACTTAGCAATTAGACAAACATCAGCATACTTAGGTTTATTTCATAGTTAGAGTAACATTTCTCAACTTTGTGTTAAGTTTGTGAACAATGCAAATGCTCTACCAGAAACCCAGAAATGAGTGAGGGATAAAGCACAAAGAGGCAGGAAACAGAAGATTCTGCTTGAAAGCGGTCTTGTTGAGGAAGGAATCATAAGGAAATAGTCACTCTTGAGAACTGTTCTTTAAACACCAGTCTAGGCTATAATCTCTTGGAGTTGTAATGTTTGCTTTATGATCTATATCACAAGGTAGTAGCAATCTTCTTACAACCTAATGAAATTGAATTTTAAGTTTTTCTGTACTTTCCATATATGATTAAATTAAGCACTAAAAGCAAGAAAATTGGGATTTTATTTTTCCTTGTCAACAAGGTTTCCAAAAGAGTGGGTTCTTCTCATTACTGAGGCTTACTGATTTACAATTATCTCTTAAAAGACTTTTGATAACTGCACTGAATGTTTAATATTATACTATCATTAGCACATTTATTATTAATCTAAATCATACAATTGTGGCAATTAAGTTGGCTGCCTTTAAACACTTGCTTCATTGATCTTTAATTACACTTATAAGAATTGTACTGAATAGGGAAGTTGCTAACTGATACAATTCCATTTTGTTGTCCCATAATTTGTGATCACATCATTTAAATTTGTGAAATAGGACTGAATTTTTCAGTGAGATAGTCTTTATTTATACATTGTACAAATTTTCTATTTTTCTTTTTTTTTTAAATTTATTCTCCTAAATTTAATGAGTACCTACTGCGTTTCAGACAAGATGCCACTAGATATTTGGCATAAAATGATGAATAAGGTGAAGAAGTTTCCTAGTTTATGGAGTTTACATCATTGAGAATAAATAAGAGATAAATAAGAAGTAAAAATAAAATAATTCAGACTGTTCAGTTCAGTTCAGTCACTCAGTCGTGTCCGACTCTTTGTGACCCCATGAATCGCAGCATGCCAGGACTCCCTGTCCATCACCAACTCCCGTAGTCCACCCAAACCCATGTCATTGAGTCGGTGAAGCCATCCAACCATCTCATTCTCTCATTCAAACTCATTCAGACTCATCCATCTCATTCAGACTGTTATTAGAGCAATTAAGAAAAACACTTTCTAATAGAAATAATAAGTATTAAAGGGGTTCAGAATGAATCTCCCCCAAACATGCCACTTAGGCATGCAGACTGTCTTGAGTTGAAGGCAGTCACAACCCAGAGGATTCAAGAAACATTTTTACTTCCCTTTAACTACCCTAAAGAACAGAGAGAGAGGTCCTGGCCCAGAAAAAAAGCTATTATCAAGAGATAACTTGTTATTTGAATGACCCATCTGTATGGCAGGACACACCTCTGATTACCAAATATCTGCTCTTACCAGTCTGTGATTCTTCCTCTGTCCAAGGGGTTTTATCCCAGGTTTCTATCCCATTTCTTAGCTCAAGATGGCATATAAGACTGAATGGATTAAAAAATAGTAGGTAATGGAATTTATGAATTGGAAGACAAGTCAAAGAAAATTTTCAGAGAGTAAAAATAATATAAAGAATAGAAAATAGCAAGAGAGACATATGGGCAATATATAAAGATCAAACACAATTTTCCTTAGAGCCACAGATGAAAAGGGAAGAGATAATAGGGCAAATAAATACTATAAGTGATGAAGGCTGAGGCTTTTCCAAACTGATGAGATCTATCACCTATGAATTCAAGAAGCTTTGCAAGTCCCAATCAGAATAAAACAACAACCACCAGCACCACTTGTGCACATCAAAGTTAAAATGCTAAAAGCCAAAGAGAAAATTTTAAAAGCAACCAGTTGTATGCAGTTTTCTTTATGGATGTTATATTTCAATGAAAAGATTAAAAAATTTCAGAGAAAAGCAAGTCCTTTAACTTCAAAGTAGCAAAAAGACCACAGCTGGCTGCTCAACAGAAATTATTAGAAGTCATAAGAATATAATGTTCAAATGCTCAAAGTTCTGAGAAAAATAACTACCTGTTTTAAATTCTCTACACCCCAAAATATTGCACAGATATGAAAGTGGAATTAAGATGTTTCCTGACAAAAATAGAGAATTGGTGGCCAATAAACTTAAGAAAATCACATCACAAAGGAAAACATTGAATTAAAGGATGGTGTGAAGTACAAAGAAAATAGTAAACATTTGGGGAAATATAAGGAATACTCAGATAGATTTTGAAAAACAAAGGACACCAAAAACTTTGGGAGGTATTGCATGTGTGGCGAAGACTTCACGGATATTTACATATCTTCAAACTCTAAACTGTACACATTTCATATATGCAATTCTTTGTTTATCAATTATACCACAACAAGACTATTTTAAAAATAAAATTTGATTGAACAAAACAATTGTAATATCTTCTGGGTAAAAATATATAAAAATTTAAAATGCATGATAATATTAACAGCTGGTGTGGGATACAGATAAATACCGTAAAAGAGTCCTAGTGTTACTCTATTACTGGGAAAGTTGTAAAATAATAATTTGTATTGGACTGTAAGAAATCAAAGATACATGTTTAATCTCAAATGTAATAAAAAATATATATGCAACAAATTACTGTATGAGAAAAAAGTAAAATGAAAACACTTGATTAAATCGAAGGGAAACTAAAAAATGTGAAGAAAAATATCATGAAACACATGGTTTTGAAACAGCACAGCTCAGATTGGGACTTGAACCCCTGGTCTTCTAGCTGAGACCACACATCTGATTTTAAGATTTCATCATCATTTTTCTGTCATGCAGTTGTGTCTAACTCTTTGTGACCCCATGGACTGCAGCACGCCAGGCTTCCCATTCCTTCACCATCTCCTGGAGTTTGCTCAAACCAATGTTCATTGAGTCGGTGATGTTATCCAACCATCTCATCCTCTGCTGCCCCCTTCTTTCTTGCCCTTAATCTTTCCCAGCATCAGGGTCTTTTCTAATGAGTCGGCTCTTAGCATCAGGTTGGCAAGGTATTGGAGCCTCAGCTTCAGCATCAGTCCTTCCAATGAATATTCATGACTGATTTTTTCAGGATTGACTGGTTTGATTTCCTAGCTGTCCAAGGGACTCTCGAAGCGTTTTCTCCAACACCACAGTTTAAAAACATCAATTCTTTCGCACTCAACCTTCTTTATGGTCCAGTTCTCACATCGATACATGACTACTGGGAAAACCATAGTTTTGATATATGGACCTTTATATGACAGAACGTATATATGGCAAAGTAATGCCTCTGCTTTTTAATAGGCTTTCTAGGCTGGTGAATAGCTTTTCTTCCAGGGAGCAAGCGTCTTTTAATTTCATGGCTACAGTGATTTTGGAGACCAAGAAGATAAAGTCTGTCACTGTTTCCATTCTTTTTCTATCTATTTGCCATAAAGTGATGGAACTAGATGTCATGATCTTAGTTTTTTGAATGTTGAGTTTTAAGTCAGCTTGTTCATTCTCTTCTTTCACCTTCAACAAGAGGCTCTTTAGTTCCTCTTCACTTTCTGCCATAAGGGTGGTGTCATCTGCACATCTGAGGTTATTGATATTTCTCCTGGCAATCTTGATTCTAGCTTGTGCTTCATCCAGTCTGGCATTTTGCATGATGGACTCTGCATATAAGTTAAATAAGCAGGGCGACAATATTCAGCCTTGATGTGCTCCTATTCCAATTTTGAAACAGTCCATTGTTCTATTTATGGTTCTAATTGTTGCTTCTTGACCTGAATAAAGGTTTCTCAGGAGGCATGTAAGGTGGTCTGGCATTCCCATCTCTTTAGGACTTAATGAAACTCATGTTCTTGATGTCTCATCCCAGAGAGAATTCAGTGAGAGACAAAGTAATAGGTAAGAAGTGGATTTATTTAGAAAGAAACACATTCCACAGACAGAGTATGAGCCATGTCAGAAGGAGAGTGTGGCTGAAAAATATAGTGTGGTACTTTTTAAGGGCTTGGTGATTTCATAGGCTAATAAATGGGAGGATTATTTCCACTATTTTGGGGAAGGAATGGGGATTTCCAGGAATTAGGACACTACCCACATTTCGGTCTTTGACGGTTGACCTCAGAACTGTCAAGGTGCTGGTGGGTGTGTCATTTAGCTTGCTGATATATTCACAATGAGTGTATTCTGAGGACCAAGGCCTAGTGGAAGTGGATGCATCAGTCATCTTGGACCTATTTGGTTTAAAGAAGTTTATGATGTGTCCTCCAGCTATGTCTGGGTTATGTCATTTTTTTTTTTTTTTTTTTTTGAGGATTTTGCTCTGCTCTCTCCCCTCCTGTTTCATTCCCCTTTCAGACATTTTACTTCCATATGCTTATGGGAAGCAGATAGTTGCAATGGTTCATCTTCTATAACTGCTTCAAGCCTTGGTAGGGGTGTCAACCTTGGCTGTCAGGGAGTAAAAATCTCTGGATGTCTGATCTAAGTGCCCAGGGGCAGACAGCTTCTTGTTGTGAGTCAGTATGGGCTGGAAGTCTCACTAAGTCATCATCTGAACATGAAACAGATGTAACTGCTTCCATAGCCTTTCTATGAACCTACTTGATGATGAAGCACGTTTTGCAACAGCATCAGAGTACAAATATGTCTGTAAGGATGTAAGACGTAAAAGGCACAGTTAAGCACCTGATTACAGTGTAGGTGAGAAACTCAGTTATAATAACCCGTATTAGGATTGATTATGTTTTACTTAACATGCCAAATAATCCTACTTAAATAATTTCTCTTTGGGATATATCAGAGACCCCCTAAACATCCCAAAGTTAGCTGGTAATCAAAAGAGCTTCAATTAAAATTGGTATTTGGGAAGTTTACCAAAAAGTTTTAAAACTTGTACAGATAAGATTGCAGGTCATTATGAGACAATGCTTATTACTTAACCAAAGTTACAAAAGATCTTAAAAGCAAATACAGATCATTTGAAAACAAAGAAACTCATACTATCTGTTATTAAAAGCAGTATTTGAAGAATACATTGAAGAAGCCAAATACAATCTCTTGTTCCAGTGCACTCCCAACAAAATCCATTTATCCAACTAAATTTAATCTGATATCAGAAAATTCTGATCATGCAACTCTTTTCTCAGTATTTTTTCTCATTCTTCCCACCTTCTTTTAATGAAAATTTACATCTCACTTTCCTTAAGAGTTTTTTTTTTTTCCACACAGAGTTACTTTCCTTGTTGAAAAATTTATAAGAGCTACAAAAAGGTCTTATTTGACCTCCAGTAAAACTAGGTAGGAGACCTTCTAGAACTAACAACAAAAAAAGACATCCTTTTCATCATAGGGGACTGGGATGCAAAAGTAGGAAGTCAAGAGATACCTGGAATAAGCGGCAAGTTTTCTCTTAGAGTACAAAGGCTAACAGAGTTTTGCAAGAGAACACACTGGTCATAGCAAACACCCTCTTTCAACAACAAAAGAGAAGACTTTACACGTGGACATCACCAGATGGCCAATACCCAAGTAAGACTGATTATATTCTTTACAGCCAAGGATGGAGAAGCTCTATGCAGGCAGCAAAAACAAGCTCAGAAGGTGACTGTGGCTCAGATCACAAACAATTTATTGCAAAATTCAGACCTAAATTGAAGAAAGTAGGTAAAACCACTAGACTATTCAGGTATGATCTAAATCAAATCTCTTACAATTATACAGTGGAAGTGACAAATAGATTCAAGGGATTGGCTGTGTCAGATAGAGTTCTTGAAGAAGTATGGATGGAGGTTTGTAACATTCTATAGGAGGCAGTGATCAAGACCATCCCCAAGAAAAAGAAACGCAAAAAGGCAAAATGGCTGTCTAAGGAGGCCTTACAAATAACTGAGAAAAAAAGAGAAGCAAAAGGCAAAGGAGAAAAGGAAAGATATACCCATTTGAATGCAGAGTTCCAAAGAATAGCAAGGAGAGATAAGAAAGCCTTCCTCAGTGATCAATGAAAAAAGATAGAAGGAAACAAAAGATGGGAAAGACTAGAGATCTCTTCAAGAAAATTAGAGATACCAAGGGAGCATTTCATGTGAAGATGGGCACAATAAAGGAAAGAAATGGTATGGACCTAACAGAAGCAGAAGATACTAAGAAGAGGTGGCAAGAATACACAGAAAAACTACACAAAAAAAAGTTCTTAAAGACCCAGATAACCACAATGGTGTGATCACTCACCTAGAGCCAGATATCCTGGAATGTGAAGTCAAGTGGCCCTTAGGAAGCATCACTATGAATAAAGGTAGTGAAGGTGATGGAATTCCAGGTGAGTTATTCAAACCCTAAAAGATGATTCTGTTAAAGTGCTGCACTCAATATGTCAGAAAACTTGGAAAACTCAGTAGTGGCTACAGGACTGGGAAAGGTCAGTTTTCATTTCAATCCTAAAGAAAGGCAATGCCAAAGAATGCTCAAACTATTGCACAATGGCATTCATCTCACAGGCTAGCAAAGTAATGCTCAAAATTCTTGAAGCAAGGCTTCAAAAGTACATGAACCAAGAACTTTCAGATAGTCAACCTGGATTTAGAAAATGCAGAGGAACCAGATATCAAATTGCCAACATATGTTGGATCATAGAAAAAGCAAGAGAATTCGAGAAAAACATCTACTTCTGCTTTATTGACTATGCTAAAGCCTTTGACTGTGTGGATCACAGTAAACTGTGGAAAATTCTTCAAGAGATGGAAATACCAGACCACCTGACATGCCTCCTGAGAAGTCTTTATACAGGTCAAGAAGCAACTGTTAGAACTGGACATGGAAAAACAGACTGGTTCCAAATTGGGAAAGGGGTACATTAAGGCTGTATAGTGTCACCCTGCTTATTTAACATATATACAGAGTACATCATGAGAAATTCCAGACTGATGAAGCACAAGCTGGAATAAAGATTTCTGGGAGAAATATCAATAACCTCAGATATGCAGATGACACCATCCTTATGGCAGAAAGTGAAGAACTAAAGAGCCTCTTGATGAAAGTGAAAGAGGAGAGTGAAAAAGCAGGCTTAAAACTCAACATTCAAAAAACTAAGATCATGCCATCAGATCCCATCTGTTCATGGCAAATAGATAGGGAAACAATGGAAACAGTGACAGATTTTATTTTCTTGGGCTCCAAAATCACTGCAGATGGTGACTGCAGCCATGAAACTAAAAGTTGCTTGCTCCTTTGAAGAAGAGCTATGCCAAACCTAGACAGCATATTAAAAAGCAGAGACATAGTTTACCAACAAAGGTCCATCTAATGAAAGCTATGGTTTTTCCAGTAGTCATGTATGAATGCAAGAGTTGGACCATAAAGAAAGCTGAACACCAAAGAATTGATGCTTTTGAACTGTGGTGTTGGAGATGACTCTTGAGAGTCCCTTGCACTGCAAGGAGATCCAACCAGTCCATCCTAAAGGAAATCAGTCCTGAATATTCATTGGTAGGACTGATGCTGAAGCTGAGGCTCCAAGACTTTGGCTACCTGTTGGGAAGAATTGACTCACTGGAAAAGACCCTATGCTGGAAAGACTGAAGGCAGGAATAGAAGGGGACGACAGAGTATGAGATGGTTGGATGGCATCACTGACTCAATGGACATGAGTTTGAGTAAGTTCCGGGAGTTGGTGATGGACAGGGAGGCCCGGCATCCTGCAGTCCATGGGGTTGCAAAGAGTTGGACACAACTGAATGACTGAACTGGCTGTCTGACAACCGATTTATTATACTTAACACTGATGACTCTAAAAATATGTCTGTATTAATCAAATGAACAAGCTTAAGCCACTTTCAGTACCAGATATCAGCTCGTACTGAATATTTTTCAAATGACATTAACCTGAAATTCATTCGGCTGGATCATTTTATTTCTGAGTATATAAGTGCTTAATTTCCTTTAAATCAAATAGATAGAGATCTTTTGTAGATTAATTTGGCAATACCACACAGCTATAACACACATGTAGATATGTACAAGCACACAAAGCACAGAGACATCATAGTTACCATTTAAAAATTTCACCCCTGTGTCAGTCCCAGTACCAAAGCCATCATTGTCACACCTAACCTTTCTAGTTACGTGTATATTTATGTCTTTTAACAATTTGCCTCCAAATGCTGCCCTTTCCACAACCTTCTGCATATTCGATTTGCTGTGTCTTAACTGGAATCATGTCTTTCTACTCAAGAAACAATTGTATTTTCAATAACACACCTAAAACTTGAATTCCCACTCTTCATATTTATGTAGAAAGATATTGTTAGTTACCATTACAACTTACAAACATAACTTCCTCTCCTTTAGCTAAATTACCAACACCATGGTTTTCATATCACCTGGAAACTATTTTCCCTACATATTTAACTAATGGCCGATCTAGCTTCATCCTCTCCACCTCATGATTTTTTTTTTTAACAGAGCACCAGGAGGTCCACAGAGAGTTTAGCAGGCATCTGGTCCAAATTCCAGCTTGGTTTTGGCAGATCTGAAGCTGGAAAGACATTGTTACGATGAGGAGCCTTCTAAGACACTGCTAGAAGGAATGTCCAATAATGAAGGTCAGGACCCGGCACCCTGGAAGCCTGCTCACCAGAGAGTAAGACTCTAAAACACTTGCGAATGCCACCAGAAGTTTGCAGCCGTAGTCATACACTGTGAGTAACACCCATAGCTCCAGGTAAATGATCTCTGCATTCAGATCATCTCTAATCTGTCTCTGACTCTCTGCACAAGGAAACCCCAGGTACTGCAGGCATGGATGGAGCAACATGAGCCCAGAAAACTTCGCAGGTGACCTTTGACTAACCTCCTGCTCTCATTCTTACCAAAAGATCACTCACTCAATGCCCTCAGTGTTCAAAGTGTGATCTTAACAATATTTCTAACTCTACCGGAGACACTAGCTTCTATAGTTCCATCAAGATTAAAATCTAATTAAAACCAGATTAAACCACTAGATTAAAATCTAAACAGTAAATTCACCAGCATTAAAGTTCTAACTTTCCAATCTTTTTTATATTTTTATAATGTATCTACCCACTCCAGTATTCTTGAGCTTCCCTGGTGGCTCAGCTGGTAAAGAATCTGCCTGCAATGTGCGAGACCTGGGTTCAATCCCTGGGTTGGAAAGATCCCCTGGAGAAGGGAAAGACTTAAGTATCCTGGCCTGGAGAATTCCATGGAGCGTATAGTCCATGGGGTCGCAAAGAGTTGGACATGACTGAGCGACTTTCACTTTCATAATGTATAAGGACTTTTAGACAATGTTCTGCAACCTGTTTAATCCAGTCCTATTCCTTTTAATTTATTCACATACATTTTATAGTTTTCTTTTTAAATAAATGTATTATATTCTTAAATTTTTATTGGGCTATAGATGATTTGCAATGTTGTATTAGTTTCTGCTGTAAAGTGGATCAGTTAAACATATATACATATCCACTCTTTTTTAGATTCTTTTTCTATATAAGTCATTAAAGAGTTGAGAAGTGTTCCTTTTGCTATAGAGTTATTAGTTATCTATTTTTATTAGTTATTAGTTATCTATTAGTTATCTATTAGTCCTTATTAGTTATTAGTTATCTATTATTAGTTATTAGTTATCTAATATTAGTTATCTATTTTTTACATGCTTTATACTTTGTAATTCTTCACTGTAATCACTCCATTTAAGCACCTGCAGCATTTCACTCCTCTGTCATATTTGCCTTGGCTTGCCCAAACAGACAGGAACAGAATTAGCAACATATTAAAGTTTCCTTAAAATGGATTTTCTGGTCGAAATATCAACTAGACCAAACATTTTTAGCTTCAGAAGAATACCCATCACTACCTAAAAACCTGCTATAATTTGGTGTTCCCATTACATGAAATGGGCTTCCCTGATAGCTAAGTTAGTAAAGAATCTGCCTGCAATGCAGGAGAGCCCAGCTGGATTCCTAGATTGGGAAGGTCCCCTGGAGAAGGGATAGGCTACCTACTCCAGTATTCTTGGGCTTCCCTTGTGGCTCAGCTGGTAAAGAATCTACTTGCAATGCAGGACACCTGGGTTCGATCCCTGGGTTGGGAAGATACCCTGGAGCAAGGGAAAGGCTACCCACTCCAGTATTCTGGCGTGGAGAATTCCAGGGGCTATACAAGTGACTTTCACTTTCATTACATGAAACAATAGCCTCAACAGATTGTCCCCTCCCATAGGCAATCCTGATCCTCACTACTCATGATCAGCACAGAGGCTGATCAGAGAGGGGATTGAATCTACCAGGAAAGAAACCCTCGCCTCTGTACCACCCACACTGCCACATGCATATAAGTTCATGTGGTCATCTGTGGGGAATGACAGAAATTTGAGAGTGCTTCTAAATTCCTCCCTCTCTCTCTTCTTCACCAAGTCTTGTCATTTCAACCCCAACATCTCTCTCTACCTGTCCAGAGCCGCCACCCTATTTCTGGATCCACTCTTCTCCTTAGGAACTAAGTACAAGCTAGGCCCTCCAGGGCCTAGCAAGCTAGGCCTTGCTTCATTCTGGCTACACTCTGCAAAGAAACTCGGCTTCTACTTTATAACATAGCAGGTAACCTAACCTAATTCAGCCATGCCAACTACCTCTCCTTTATTTTCTTCTGTAAGTCACATGGGCTTTGGTGCCACTGCTGATCAGAACCAAGAATGTTGCACTTCACAATAGTGTAGGTCTACTTTCAGAGGAGCACAACACTCAAAATCATGAATGCCTTAAGAGTGAAGAAGTTTCTCATTAGGAAAGAATGCTTTTCTCCACGGAATTTACATGCTTTAAACAATAAGAATCCAAGGGGCTCAGTTTGTATATGCATCCCCTGCCACAAACAAAAAGACATATTTTCTTTAAATTAGGGGTTTGATTTCATTTAGCAAGCTACTTAATTGAACAGATCATGCCAAGATTTTAGTAATAATTGCCATCCATTATCTACCCTGAGTTTTTAATATAGTTGGCATTAGTAAAAGACATACAATCTACAACTAAAAATATTTCTAAGTTCATACATTCAGTATAATCCTCTCTCACCACACACACAAAAATCATGTTTATACATTATGCCAAAAGGGCAAATGGAAGTTGTTATCAATATAAATGAATGGAACAATTTTTTTTTTAATGAGAATATCCTTCAACATATCACTTGTTCATTACAAGCCTGGTTTGTTCATCAGAAAAATGGAGTCCTAGAGATTAGCTTCCTTGCAAACTGTGTGAGCATTGAATTGTTTCTTCCAAGTACCCACCCTATTGTCCCTCAAATTGAAAGGATTTTGATGCCTACTTATAGTCCATGTTCTATTTTCCATAAAATCTTTTTCTCCTCCACTTCCTTCCCTGGGAGGGGTATATCCGAAAAAAATCATACAGATAGCTTTTAGTGGAAAGGGCTTTGAAGATGTTTCTCACAGAAAATGCTGACTTGCCCAAAAGTCCAGGCACAAGTTCTTACTAACAAAGGAGCTGAAACCAGCCAAGGTCTTCAGCAGAAGCAGATCATGTGCAGAAATCACCTTCCTGTTTTCTCCTTTGCTACCTGGAGCAGCTCAGCCAGACTGCCTTCCATGTCCTCAGCCTGCTGGAGACCTTGGCAGAGCTCACAGAGGATCAAAGCTCCAAGGGTGGCTGCCTCCAGGGTGTCCACCATGTCCACACTGATCACAGGCACAGGCTGGAAAGTCTCCTCTTCTCTGGCACACAGGTCTGCCACCACCTTGTTATAGACTTTCTCCTTACAGGTGAAGATGACGTCGAAGGGATCTCTGCACCCTTGAAATCTTTCTGGATGGGACTTGATTTTCTCATTTTTTCCCCAAGATGTGTAAGAATCCATTCCTTTAGTAGTATTTTCAGTCTTTACAGGGAAGATCCTTGAGCATCTTCTCATATGAAGTTGAACATATTTGTTATTGAACATAACACACCACTGGTTGTTTGGGTGCCGGCCTTGGGAGCCTCACTCGGGATACTGCGCCGAAAGGCCTGACACTGAAGCCTTGCCTCTTGAGGATGTGTCAGGCTTCCATGCTCCTATTCACACTACTCATACAGACGACCTCCACCCTGAGGGGAGAGGAAGGCATGATGGCACTCACTTGGGACTCCAGCCAGACCGATAGATTTGAGGGGCTGAAGGGGACTCTGAAGCCACAGAGAAGATCGGCTGGGTCCAGTTCTTCCAAGCAGTGTTAGCGTCAAGGAACAAAACCCTATTTATATGGAGTCACCTCCCCTCGGTGGAAGGGGAACTCTTGATGGGTAATTGGGTTAAATCTTGAGTGACTGGGTTTTTGCTTTTCAGTATTAAATTAGTTGAATTTTGATAGGGGCTCTGACCAGAGAACCGAATCCAATCTAGTCATCAGAACAATCTGGTGATTAAATCACTCACCCTCTACTGCAAGGACTTGCCTATTCACCCACCAGCATTGTGTAATCTCCAGTTAAACCTGTCGGTGCTGGTGTGTATGGGGCTAAGATCAGTTAGACAACAACTAGTCAACTTGCCTGCCTATCACAGGCCTCTCTGATAACCTGAAGAATGCATGTGGAAAACGTCTTTGAAATTTCCAAACCTACTAATTCATGATACAAAGACTCACAATGGCTGTTCTGTACTTTTCATGTACAGTTGAAACTCCAAAGTGTAGTTGTGTTAAATCATATGAAGATATCTGTAGTTGTGTCCATCAATCAATAAATTGATTTGCCAGTGTCAAAAGCAACCTCTGGATAACATGCCTGCCAATGGTGTTTCACAAGTTGCAAGAACATCACATTTTCTCCATTGGCTTTTCCTCAATTCATAATAATTGTGAAGACAGCAATGTATTCCCTCTCCCTTAACATGTCTCCAAGAACAGCTCTGTCTGAGCACTCCATACTCAGAATAAAAGGCTTTTCATTTCTTTTCTTTTCTTCATTTGGTTAGTTGACCAAACAAATTATACAGATGTAAAAATTGGAAATGGGACCCTTCACTTTGAAATGGCACAGGAGAAAGATCCACAGATTGAACGTTCCTATGAACCTGCCTGTTGCAGTAATTCTCACATTGCAAAGAGGACTGCATCAATAAGCATCCTAAGTCTACTCAAAGTGTCATTCCTGAGACCCACAGCATCAGCATAGACCAGCAGCTTGTTCACAACAGAAACTGGGGCCCCAGATCACCGAATCAGATTCTCTGGGAGTGAAGCCTAAATGTCTGGAAAGTACAAAGCCCTTCAGATGACTGTTATGGGCACCAAGGATTGAGAGCAACTAACTCAAAGCAGAGGTTTCTGAAACCCAGATGGACATTGATAGTCCCTGGGAAGGCATTCAAAGCCCTGCCTCTAGATGGGAGATGGGATTTCTGAAGAGAAAAGCCAGATTAGAGACAAGGCCAGGCATAACTGAAAAGGTAGTCAGATCTTAAACACGGTGTGAAAATGTTTTTATTAGAGTCAATGACTGAGACCTAAAGCATTCTTGGGGGGAAAGAGGAAAAAAAAAAAAAAAGATAGAAGCAAGATCTTACAGCCAGAACTATAATCCTGATTCAAGGGGAGGGCCATGTTTCAACAGAGTTGAGATAGTGTATGTCTTCATAGAATGGCTCTAAGGTCACACAGTGGAGGAAATCTTTACTTCTGATTTGTGTGCTCCCGAGTTTATCTCTGAGCCTTGGACAGGTCTTGTGAAACGTGTCAGGACTGTGGCAGTCAGTACTTGAGCTCTCAGTGCTTGAGGAGTGCTCATGTGTCACACCACAGGTCTTCCTGATGTTGCAGTACCAACAGGTTCCCCAAACCCTGGGCCATGAGCTAGTACTGGTCCATGGCCTGTTAGGGACCAAGCCACACAGTAGGAGTGAGTGAAGTTTCATCTGTATTTACAGCCACTCCCCAGGGCTCACATTACAACCCGAGCTCCACCTCCCATCAGATCAATGGTGGCACCACATTCTCATGGGAGCACGAACCCTACTGTGGACCATCCATGGGAGGGATCTAGATTCTGTGTTCCTTATGATAATCTAATGCCCGACAATCTGAGGTGGAGCTGAGATTGTGATGTAAGCACTATGGAGCAGCTGCAAATACAGATTACCATTAGCAGTGAGGTGTGACTGCGTAGAGACCATAATAGATCAACTCCTTGCAGACTCATATCAGAACCCTATCAACTGAGTTGCAATTAAGCTACATCTAGTGACAGGATTTACAGTGGCAAGTGAGTTGATGTGCTCCAGTTGTACAGCTGCATCTGGTGGTGGGCTTTAAGTCAAAGACCGGCACTTATTTTAGTTCACACGTGGTCTACCTATTACTTTACTCACCACTTCCATCCATGCTTCTTTCCCACACTGTGCACTTGACTCAGTCACCATTTTGGGAAGCTCAGAAGCTAACCCTAGCCAAAATGAGTAAAAAACAAAAAACATGTCACTCAGATCTTCTTTGGAAAGAGGGAAAGACTCAGTGATGAGACAGCAGAAGACTCTAAGACTAACAATGAAAAGAAAGCTGTATTTGAAAGTGAATATCAAAAATATGTATGCTCATTCGTGTTTGACTCTTTGTGACCCCATGGACTATAGCCCACCAGGCTCCTCTGTCCATGGAATTTTCCAGAAAAGGATACTGGAGTGGGTTTCCATTTCCTTCTTCAGGAGATCTTCCCAACCCAGAGATCGAACCTGTGTCTTTTGCATCTTCTGCATTGGCAGGAGTATTTTTTACCACTGAGCCATCACAGCAGCAAAATACCAAGAGTCCTATTTAAGTTATGTGTTTATTGCAACAGATGATACACATTCTCCAAGCCAGCTTTGTATAATATGTGGCAACCAGCTATCCAACAAAGTCATGACATCTTCAAAACTGCTTTACTACATGGAGACTAAACACTTCACATTAAAAGACAAGCCTTCGGAATTTTTCAAAACAAAAAAAACAAAACAAAAAACCATGAACATGAAGAACAGAAGAATTATTGAAGACTATTGCAGCAATGAAATTAAAAGATGCTTACTCCTTGGAAGGAAAGTTATGACCAACCTAGACAGCATATTAAAAAGCAGAGACATCACTTTGTCAACAAAGGTCCAACTAGTCAAGGCTATGGTTTTTCCAGTAGTCATGTATGGATATGAGAGTTGGACTATAAAGAAAGCTGAGCACCAAAGAATTGATGCTTCTGAACTATGGTGTTGGAGAAGACTGTTGAGAGTCCCTTGGACTGCAAGGAGATCCAACCAGTCCATCCTAAAGGGGATCAATCCTGAGTGTTCATTGGAAGGACTGATGTTGAAGCTGAAACTCCAATACTTTGGCCACCTCATGCAAAGAGCTGACTCATTGGAAAAGACCCTGATGCTGGGAAAGATTGAGGGCAGGAGAAGAAAGGGCCGACAAAGGATGAGATGGTTGGATAGCATCACCGACTCAATGGACATGAGTTTGGGTAAGCTTGGGGAATTGGCAATGGACAGAGAGGCCTGGCGTGCTGCAGTTCATGGGGTCACAAAGAGTTGGACATAACTGAGCGACTGAACTGAACTGAACTAAACCACTTCATCAAATGTGTCTGTACTGAAGGCACCATTCTTAGGGTCTAAGCACATTGCTAAAGCCAAGAAGCCCTTTACTCTTGGTGAAGAGTTGATCCTACCTGCTGCTAATGACATTTGTCATAAACTTTTAGGAGAGGTTGTCATTCAAAAAAGATTCCATAACTAGACAAAGTGATGAAATAGCAAATGATATTGAGGCATAATTGTGCCGTGGTATGCAATCCAGGTTGATGAGTCTACCGATGTTGACAACAAGGCAACCATGCTTATTCTTATAAGACACATTTTTAAGGAGGATATGCACGAGGATATGTTACATATGCTTTTGCTGCCTATCAACACTGTCACTGCAGAACTATTTCAAACACTTGAAAGAATGCATATCAGGAAAGCTGAATTGGTCATTTTGTGGTCGTATATGTATGGATGGAGCAGGTGCCATGACTGGACAACTTTCTGGTTTTACTACTTGAGTCGAAGAGGTCGCTTCTGAATGTGGTCTTTGCACTGTGTTATCTTTAGAGAAATGTTGGCTAGCCAAAAAAGTCACCTGAAATTAACATTTTACAGGATGTTTTTAAAATTATCAACCACATTAGAGTGCATGCCCTTAACTCATTACTTTCCATCTGTTGGCACAGCTCTGTGAGGAGATGGACACAGCACACACATCTTCTCTTATACACAGAAGTGAGATGCCTTTCTAAAGTTAGGCCATGGGCCAGAGTTTTTGAGTTATGTGAGCCATTTCAGAGATTTCTTTTAGAAAAACAATCATCACTGGCAGCACATTTTGGTGACAAAGAATGGGTTGTAATACTTGCTTACTTGTGTGATGTATTCAACCTGCTCAACAAACTCAATCTATCAGTTCAGGGGAGAATGACAACAGTGTTCAAGTCTGCAGATAAAGTGGTATTATTCAAAGCCAGAGGGTACTTATGGGAGCAATGAGTGAACACTGCAATTTTTGACATGTTTCAAACATTAGTAGAGAATTTTAAAGATTAAGCCAAGGACTTCTTTACTCCGAGTTGGTGTATGACTGCCTATTTCAGCTTTCAAAAGAGTTTGACCATTAGTTCACAAACACAAAAGACCCCCAGAGTGGAAAGAAATGAATCTGCAATCCATTTGTGAATAAGTCAGGTGAATCGACTTTTTTTTTTTTTTTGCCTGTGCTAGAAGAGAATCAACTGCTTGTGATCATAAATGATGGTGGCCTTAAAAATATGTTTGAGACAACTTCAAATCTCTATATATTCTGGATTAAAGTCAAGGTGGAATATCCTCAGATTGCCACAAAAGCACTGAAAAGCCTGCTTTCATTTTCTACATCTTATCTTGGTAAAGCAGGGTTTTCTGCAGTGAGAGCAAACAAAATGAGATTTTGGAGTAAAATGGACATAAGCAACACACGGTATCACTGTCTCCCCTCACCCCTAGAGGGGACCATCTAATTGCAGGAAAACAAGCTCTGGGCTTCCCGATTCTGCATTATGGTGAGTTATATAATTATTTCATTATCTATCACTATGTAATAGTAATAGAAATAAAATTTACAATGAATGCAATGTGCTTGAATCATCCCCAAACCACCACACTCACCCCCAACCCCCCAGTCGGTGGAAAATTGTCTTCCATGAAACCAGTTCCTATTGCCAAAAAAGTAGGGGACTGCTGTGCTATAGTATTTCAGTTAATGAAAGCAAATTGGTCTTGACCCAAGGAATTTGAAACCTCGGTGAATTGAGAATTTACAAAATTTCTTTTCTTTCATGCAACAAAATGCATTCCCTCCAGGTATTACTTCTGCTTTACTGACACTAAACTCTATCAAAAGGCCTCTAGAGTCCAATTTTTATATCTCCAGTAAGATTGCTAGATTTTAATCCTTAAAATATCAAGCTAATAGAGTTTTGTTATATCAAATATTTGTTTAATTTCATTATAAGAGCTTTTAATATTATTATTAAAGTCTCCTTTAAGTATATGAGATGGATGACAAAAACCTAAGAGTCAAAGAGGTGGAAGATGTGTGTTTCAGGTGACAAAATTAACACTATGTATTCTTTTTTATTTTGAAGAATTTTAATGTGTTGTTGTTCAGTCACTCAGTTTTGTCTGACTCTTTGGGACCCCATGGACTGTAGCATACCAGGCTTCCCTGTCTTTCACTGTCTACCAGAGTTTGCTCAAACTTATGTCCATTGAGTTGATGATGGCATCCAACCATCCCATCCTCTGTTGTCCCCTTCTCCTGCCCTCAATCTTTCCCAGAATCTGGGTTTTTTCTAATGAGTTGACTCTTCACATCAGGTGGCCAAAGTATTGGAGCTTCAACTGTAGTATCAGTCCTTCCAATGAATTTTTATGCTTGATATTCTTTAGTATTGTTTGGTTTGATCTCCTTGCTGTCCAAGGGACTCTCAAGAGTCTTCTCCAGCACCACGTTCAAAAGCATCAATTCTTCGGCGACAATATCTATGGACAGTGCCTTTTTCACTCTGTGACTCTGTTGCCTTTAGTTGCCATGGATGACTGACTCTTCTTGGTAACCCCTCTGATAGTTTCAGGGAAGACACAGTATTCACCTTATAAGTCATTTGTGTTGTTGAAATTTGGGGGTTGATACACCACGTGGACCATCTCTGGAATCAGATATCCTGGTCTTTACATCACCTGTACAAGATACTAGCCATGTGATTTGCGGCAAGTCTCACTTTTCTAATCTTTAAATTTTAAATTATTTCAATAAAAGGTATAATGATATCTTTAAGAATTTTGTATACCAAGTGAGAATTTTTAAAAATGGCTAGACTGTACTAAGCATTAACTATTAATTAATGTTAATTGTTTGCATATCTTTGCACAAATAAATAATGTATTGATTTGGTTTTACTCTCATAGGGTAGTAATTTCAATTTTCCTACATTTTGGAGAATGTCTCACACTAGATTCCAAGTTTTAACAGCAGTAGTTTGTGACTTTAACAATGACTAATGATTTGTTTGTACGTCAGTTTCTCCCAGGGGGCATAGAGGAAAGAATCTGCCTACCAGTGGAGGAGATGCAAGAGGCTCGGATTTGATCTTGGGTTGTTAAGATTTCCCTGTAGTAGGAAAGGGCTACCCACTCCAGTATTCTGGACAAGAGTGACAGAGGAGCCTGCTGGGTTACAGTCCATGGGGCCACAAAGAGTCAGACACAACTGAGCAACTGAGCACACACAGACATTGCCTTTTATTGAATACATCTTCTGCACCTCTTTAAATTCTCTCAGTCAAATCTTTCTTCACACCCTTGGCCACTTATCCCCCTCAACTTCTGGTCTACTGATGCCAAGCCAGACCATGAGGTGTATTTTCTGAGGCCCACGAGGCTCAGTGCTGGAACTTCTGGCTCTTTCCAGAACTTTCAGACATCTCAAGATAACACAAGACATGGATCTGACATTCTGTAATGTTGCAAAAAGGTTATGTAATCTGGAAGTGAGTGTGAGGAGGTGTGGGATCTGATACGGTTAGATCCCCATAGGGCAAACTTTAAGCAAGGGGAGACAGGAGGCAGACAGAACAGAAAGATGGGTTGTCTTTATCTCCCCTTTTCCTTCTGGTATACAGTTCTGAAGAGTGCTTTCTCTGTGACTGGTCAAGTGAATGTACTTGAGGTGTTTTTGTGGCTTGTCAAGAAGGAATGGCCAACACACTAAGTCATTGCCTAGTATTGCTTCTGATGGCTCAACTCTCTTTTCCTTTGGTTGCCTTGAAAGTATGTTGTTGCTATCGTTTAGTGAGTAAGACATGATTACAAGAAACTCTTTGTGACCCCTGTGGACTGTCGGCCACCTGGCTCCTCTGTCTGTGGCATTTCCCAGGCAAGAATACTGGAGTGAGTTGCCATTTTCTTCTCCAGGGAATCTTCCTAACTCAGGGATTGAACTTGTGTCTCCTGCATTAGCTGGTGCATTCTTTACTGCTGAGCCACCAGGGAAGCCCTTTGAAATTATACATCGTATGAAAATCTTTGGAGCTTCCCTGGTGGCTCAGATGTTAAAGGATCTTCCTACAACATGGGAGGCTGAGATTCAATCCCTGGGTTGGGAAAATCTCCTGGAGAAGGGAATGGCTACCCACTTCAGTGTTCTTGTCTGGAGAATTCCATAGACAGAGGAACCTGGCGGGCTACAGTCGGTGGGGTCACAAAGAGTCAGACATGAATTGGTATCTTACCCTTGGTTGGGGCTTTGTTTCTAGGAATTTCAAGCTGTGACCACCTTTTTATTCATAAGTCTTCAAACACAGTAGCAGTCTTCTCACTAACTCTCATCCATGCATTCATTTATTTATTTCATCACAAAATCCGTTACTTATGTTATTGAAATGCAATGTGCACAGTTGGAGATACAAAGGTGATCAAAATTCGTTTCCATGCTTTATGGGAATTACAGTCTAGTAGCAGTGGCTCTACAAGTATCTGCATTAAAATTGTAGCATAATAGATTCCTTGAAGAGAAATATATATGAAGGGCAGAGTTTGAGGGGAACAATTTTAGCTGGGAGATTGCAGAAATCAAATACTCTGCTGGTGACATTTGTTCTGGGTCTTTTTGTTCAAGTAAATGTGTCACTTTTGACTGAGTCAATGAGTGGATAAATAAAGTGATAGCTTAAATACCCTATAAGCTCTTCTCCATCACTGAGTTAGAAAGTTTAAGAACTCAAAGATATTGTTACTTATAATGGGCTCAAAATCATTATATTTAGTATAAGTATTTAAATAAATAAGTTTAGATGTTCCCTTACATGAGAATATGATTATTATAGAAAAAATAAGGAAGTAAAAATGAATAACATTCATAATTCGACCAGTGTTAAACCGCTAAGTTAACATTTCAGATATTTTCACATGTATCCATTTTTTAAAATTGCATCATATTGGAGATAAAATGTTTGTCATTTTAGTATTATTCTGTGAATATTTTTCCATATCAGTAATGCTAGAGAAGCTTTCAAATGATTGCATGGCTAATGTGCTTAATCATTTCATTGTAGTATTGTGCAATTGTTTATCTATCTAAAGCTTTTATGTGGTCATTTATTTTGTTTCAACTTTTTTTCAATATCTTAAATTATTTTACATTAAGCATTCCAAGTTAGTGTAATCTTTCTGTGAATCTTAGTTACATCCTTACATAAAATTTTATAAGTACAATAGTTATATTAAAGAACACAAGCATTGCTACTATTTTTTCAATTGTTGTTTAGTTAGCAGCCAAACATATTATCTTAACATACAGGCTTACCAGTACTAGGAAATACTACCGCATTTCTAGGATATAAAATGGATTTTATAATTGAAAATACATGTGATTGATTGGGAGAAACTCTTGTTTCATCTGTAACCCAGAGATGGTAATAACTATTTCATATATTTTGTCAAGATTAAAAAATATTTTATAAGGAAATATGTGAACATTAATCTGATTTTTTAAAAGATAGCAAAAATATAAAAGATTAGGTGGGGAAAAAGGACACAACCACAGATAAAATAGTTAAAAATTTATAAGAGAATAGCTTTGCAATTCAAAGATGTTTTACTCCAAAACTTAGAAGTGAATAATTTCTGAACAAAATATAAAATTTTAAAAGTTGACACAAAATTAGAAATCTGCAATGGAAACATCATAATAGATGAGATTGCAGAGTGATTAAAAATCTATTGTTAAAGGACAATAGGATCAGAAGGGTATATTAAATAGTTTCTGTTTTCCTTTAAATATTAATAGCAGATGGTATTCATATTTAGAAAACTTTTCAGGCCATAGAGACAAATGGAAAATTTCCAAGATCAGAATATTTTTAGAGATAACATTTGATTGGGAGTTCACATAAAAAGAAATCCATAGAATGTACTTGTATATATACATAGACAAAAGATTTAAATAAAATATTAAAAGTTAAATCCCTCTATATTGTAATAAGAATAATATACTATTATTGGGTTTAGTGGGTTTAGTGCCAGAAAAACAACTCAATATCAGGAAGCCTAATGACATTGTTTATTATAATAACCAATTAGAGAAGAGAATAATTAGGTCACATGAATCAATGATGAAAAAGAATTTGATAAAATTTAGCAGCTCTTTCTAATAACTCTATAAGTAAAATGGAAGCAATTACTAGAATATTATAATTACCATTTATCAAATTCCCCCAGTATGAACTATAACAAGGATGAAACATTAAATTCATTCCAATAAGCAAAATTATAAGGAGATATCACAGCACCATTTAATAATATCCTAGCAATGTAATGAGTCAAAACATAAAAGCCACCATAAACATTGTTAAAGGCATAGGGTGTCCATTTTTGTCAATGATATGATTACATGTCTATAACACCAAGAAAGTTCTAGTAGCACGCTGCCAGCATTGATCTTTTTAAATATGTAAGACAGCTAGATATGAGTTCAATATTTGTACAGAAGTTCTGTTGATAAGAATATACACAAGTTATAAAACTTTTAGAAATGAATAAAATAAGGTTATGAAAGAATTTTATGAAAAGAGACTATAAATTATTCTTGATAAAATAAAAATACATAAACTACTGCAAACATTGGCCATCTTCTCATATCGAAATTCTTTATATGATAAATATATCAATTGTATGGAAATAGGATATAAAATTACTGCAGGCACAGATAGAGCATTAACTTTTATGCAGAAGAATCATTGTTGAAAAGTAGTAAAGAAAATTTTAAAGAACATTAGTGCTGCTTTAAAGAAGTCAGCAGAAATAAGAGAGGGAATTCAGAAATAGATCACAGGATACATTCCCCATTATAATTTTCCTTTTCCTTTTCGTTTTGAGTTGTGTACTTTCTGTTGGATCATTGAGATTTTGATTTGCTTTTCTGTGAATTGCCTCTTTAAAACTGGGTCTTAATTACCTTCTTGATGATTTTCAAGAGT
Source organism: Giraffa tippelskirchi (assembly GCF_054371585.1). Lineage (NCBI taxonomy): Eukaryota > Metazoa > Chordata > Mammalia > Artiodactyla > Giraffidae > Giraffa > Giraffa tippelskirchi. The sequence goes on along the minus strand of NC_137284.1, from coordinate 43,460,708 downwards.
TTTTATATTATTTTTTTAACTGTTTTCTATAATCTTTGTTGCAAATTTTTTAAAGTTTTATTAAAAATGTATAAGAAAACAATACGTTATCTAAAATGAATAAAACTAAAAATAATTTCAATCCTTACTACTAGCAGGATGTGGGCAAAAGTTACTCATATATTTGTTGCATAAATGTAAATTATTTAAATTTATTAGAAAGTAAAGTAGGAATAGCTAATAAAATTATTGGTAAATATATCCTTTAACTACAAATTCTTCTCTTTGGAATCAATTGCATAAAGTAAATACTGGCAAGGATATAAACGCAAGTATGTGCAATGTGCTTAAATTATTTTATTGTCATAAAATGCAAATGATAAGTATATTTCTAATGGATATACATGTGCATAATTTCTGATAAGTATATTCTGTATGACAATATGATCCCAGAGGAAAATATGAAAGTGTATAAATTATGTTTTCAAGGGCTTTGGAAAAGTGGGAGAAATGAAAGAGGGAAGAAACATAATTAACAGACTAATAACATGTATACTAAAACATATGTAATGCATATATGTATGTGTTTATGTAAACATCTATATACTTATGTATATCTAAAAAGTTAAAATGAATCAGGGGTAAAAACTGCTTTTGAACTTTCCAATCTCCTCTAAAACAAACAAGCAAAATGGACTTTTTATAGCAGTATTAAACTCCCTTATATTACATTTTTTGCCTATTTTACTTGCTTGCCCACAATAAATTTTCAATTGTATTCTCTTGAAGATATGTGTGTATATATATATATGTGTGTGTGTGTGTGTGTGTGTGTGTGTGTGTATACATATATATATACACACACACACACATATATATATGAATTTTATTATTGGCCCACAAGGCATAAAATATCTAATACCATTTCTTTCAGAAAATGTTTCCCAACCTGACACAAAGGTCAAAGATTAAGGCAAAGTGTTTCCAGTAGGTGAGGTACATGGTCAATTGGTGGGTGAGAGTTTATCACAAGCTGTGAAAATCTAAACATACACTGTGAACTGATGTAATAAAATTGACCTATGAAAGACAGAACCTTAATTGGCCAATCATCATGAAAGTGATTTAATCCTGTCTTAGAAATGATTCCTTACCTTCATTAAACTTTTTGAATTAATGTCAGTTTTGGGGAATTTCAACCATAACTTCATGAAGCACTTTCCTTGCTACTTTAACCATTTCAGAGTATACAAAAATGGAAAGGATACTACAATATTGATGCCAAATGCTCATAAAAATTGCATGCAAAAAACTAATATTGGAGACTTCTGTAAATGTAGATATTACAATATCAAATCAACCCCCCCATGTAATATTTACAAGTATCTTAAGAGTCAGACATGACTGAGCAACTGAACAACAACAACTCTAAGTGAGATTTATTCCACAAATGTAAAGGTGATTTAAAATGAGAAAATATATCATTCTAAATCATTGCATTAATAATCAATGGAGAAAAATGACAATTCAATGATGCCTAAAGGACATTTGATATTTAAAATCCATTCAGGATCTTTGTTAATTAGAAATAAAATGATGCTGTGGCAACAAGGTAAAGAAAACTAACTCAAACCTAAAACATTATTTAAAGAAAAAACATTAGATATGTTCTTGTTAAAGACAGAAACTAGTGACAGATGCTTGCTATTACTTCTTTGACTCCTAAAAGAATAGCATGAAATTATCTCAATGTCACTTGGTCTTAGCAGAGGTTATGAATATATTTTATTGTGTCTGCCAGCTCATCTACTTTGTAATAGTTCCTCTGAGAATCATTTCCCCTCCCTCCCACAACTATAGAACACAAAGGTGGGTCCTTGTGGTGGACACATGCTAGGGTAAACTCCAATATGTAACACAGTTTTAAATTTTTTAAGCAACGCTTGGAACCAGTGATTTGCTTCTAACTAATAGAATATGCTAAGTAGCATGATGGCATGTCACTTCCTTGGTTAAGCTGTATTAAATGTAACAAGAAATGAGATGCCACTCTCTGATTATCTTTTCTTAGGGTATATCTTAGTGGGAGCGACAGATTCTCCTCCTTTTCTTGAAGAAGTAAACATCCACATTATGAAATTTCCAAGGAGAGAGTCCCATGACAGGGAGCTGCAGGTGGCCTCTGGGACCAGAGCAATTGCCAGTAAGACCTTGGACCTTCAGTCATACAGTCCTTTAAGGGAATGAATACTTTGTGAGTTTGGAAGCAGATTCTTTCCTAGCGGTGTCTTCAGCTGGGAATAACAGATGCAACTATTATATATAAAATAGTTAACCAATAAGGACCTCTGTATAGCACAGGGAACTGTACTCAATATTTTGTAATAACCTATAGGAGAGAAAAATCTTAAAAAGAATATGCGTGTGTGTGTGTGTGTGTGTGTGTGTGTGTGTGTATCCCTGGAGAAGGAAATGGTAATCCACTCCAGTATTCTTGCCTGGAGAATCCCATGGACAGAGGAGCCTGGCAGGTTACAGTCCATAGGGTCACAAGAGTCAGACATGACTTAGCGACCAAACCACCACCATATATATATGGTGGATCACTTTTCTGTATGATTGAAACTAGCACAGCACTATAAATCAACTGGTCACAAAGAATTGGACACAACTGAGCACACACACAGAGTATAAACCTTTTGATAGTAATTTTTACTCTGTTACCAAATTTGGGGTCCAGCTGCTTGTTGCTCAAAAGTCAATACTCAAGAGGGAAGATGGGTGGAAAGGAAAGTTTGCTTTATAAAGTTTACTTTATTTCAGAAGCTGGCAAATGGAGAAGAGAATGGACTCATGTCCAAGGGCCAACTCTCTCCTGGCAATCAGTGGGCAAGAGTTTTTAAACGGTAGTTTCAAGAGCGTATTGGTAGAGGGAAGGGACTACATGTAGAAACAGCAGAGTCAGCTCTGACGGTCATCTTGAAATTGGTCATGTGGTTGTCTGATTAGCATCTTGATTGCTTTAAGTGCATTTAATCTTCAAGTCCAGGGTCAGTTTGTTTCCATTTCTTTGGGGCCATTTCTTGGAACTGTGGCAGCTTTTGTAATGGCTACAGCCTGGTCATCATGTAGTTAACTTCTTTCTGGTGGAGGAAAGTGGGGGTTTCAGTATCTATGAAATAGTGCAAAGGGTATTAACTATAGCCTGTATGTGTACCTGAACTTAGTCGTGTCCAACTCTTTGCAACCCCATGAACTGTAGCCCATCAGGCTCCTCTCTCTATGGAATTTTCCAGGCAAGAATAATACTGGAGTGGGTTGCCATTTCCTCCTCTAGGGGATTTCCTGACCCCGGGATTGAATCCATGACTCTCCGGTCTCCTGCACTGGCCGGTGGATTCTTTACCACTAGCGCCAGCTGGAAGCCCTTAGGGGAGAACTAAAAGTCCTTGATTTTGTTTAATGACAAAAATATGGTTATTTTTTCATGATTGATAATTTTTTTTTGTTTCTCCTTTTTCCTCGTTTCTCTGATTAAATTTATTCTTTGACTAAATTTTTTCAGAGACAAAGCAGCAGGACATGGAGGGGAAGGACCCTGTGACCCTGCTTCATTTCAACTCTACTGCATGAATCAATAAGAAAATAAATAACTTAAAAAATGTGTTACTTACATTTGTCTTTGTTGTTATTGTTGTGTGTCATTCTATGTCATTTCAAAACAATTGATGGAAATGTGACTATTAAACTAAAACACTGTTTGCCATCATGAAGTGAAAAATGAGTTCCCCTCAACTTAATATCAAACAATTCAATTCTGCCACAATAATGTGTAAACTCATCCATTGTACCTAGTATTTTAAAAATTGGTTATCTCACATGACTAAATGACTGGCCTATATATTTGCACAATCTGACATAGACCCTGAAAATCTTCCCCATGTTATTCTGAACTGAGGTATCATAAAGTTGTCTTAAAAATCAGAATTGGTTTTGGTCTAAAAACAGAAAATTAAATGATAGATGCTTTCTGCTAACATTATGCATAGCATCCCTATAGAACACATTACCAAAATATAGCCACAGCAAGAGATGTAAGATCTAGACCCTCTATAACTGTCCAGCATCACTATAATTCAGCCAAGGTCTTCAAAAGTCAAAAGGAACCTCCTAACTGAGAGTTATAAAACCTGGCAATGACTATTACTCTCCTGTAAGCTAGGCCTTTATCACATTTTACTGTGATCTTTAAATCCCTCCATGACAGAAATGCAGGTTCAGTCTTTGTTTCAGAGTCACACAATCTACCTAGAGTCAAAGCATAAGCTCATACTTTTAAGACTGCAGAGGCTGTTAACCACTTCATTTCACTAGCGAGCAGGGGGAAACATCACTAAACTAAACCAAAGGAAATGCCTAATGAGATACTGACATTTAAAGAGGAAAGATTTGTTTCATAAGACCAAGATCCATGCTCATGGATGCTATTCAGATGGAGGGTTGCAGCCAAGCAAAATGTGAGGGTTAGATGCTGTGTCCTTGATACCACTGAATCAGCAGGACAGAGTGGCTGGCTGGTAAGTTTAAATTATGCATGCTTCAGCACATTTGCAACGCCATTTACAAAATAAATGATTTCCTTGCCATCATGTGAACATTCAAGGCACGTTGGTTATTAATTCCCAGGTCAACCAAAATTAAGAGGGTAAATGGCATTGAGAAATCTTTTGTCTTCTACTTTGTGGTGGTAATACGGGCTTTGGGGAAATATTCTGTTAATGTTCCTTCTACCTGGTTTTATCCAGACACCCAAGCTCTTTCTTTAGTTTCAGTGTCCTTCTTAAGGTGTGCTTTTCTATTTGAATCCTGAACCAGCACATGCACATCACATCTATATTTTCACATTCCCAGGAGACTGCAAGTTCTATATTCCATATGTATGTTAGACTGATTGTCCCTTCAAATCCCAAACAGTTCAATGTCTTCTGTTCTCAGATTTTAATTTATATGCTTCAATATTTTTGCTATGACTAAATCTAATCAAACCCAGGAAATGCTCAATAACAAAGTTGTTTCACACACAGCTGAATCTTTTGAGAAGTCAAGTTATGAAATGTAAACTATGATTCTCATTTCCAGTGATGATTTATACGCAAAATAGTAAGAGCTGCAGTGTTAGAGGTTTGATATCATAAGAGAAAATCAAAAGTATATACCAAGTTGTAAAATAGAGGCTGTTCAGAAAATAAAAACGCATGGTTTGGGGAGGAGGACATTTGACCACTTAAATCCCCTCAAAAACCAAAACCTGCTGTCTACTTTCCTAAAGTAGATTAAGAAGACTCTCAACATTTCTATATAGTCTGTGTATGTGAGTTGAATACAAAAATGAACAAGATTGGAATGGTAGAAACCATGTTTGTAATCCCATATGGTTTAAAAATTCACTTATTAATGTGATAATTAATGAAAACCAGGAGTATAAATTATTTTAAAAAGCACCCTTCCTTTTCAGTTTTGCAAATTATGTGCACATAAAACTAAATGTTTAAAATTTAACTGAAAAATATAATCAATTACCAAAATATTCAAAAACATCTAATAACAAAAAAATCCAGACTTTAGGCTGATCCTCTACTGGCATTTTCAAACACATGCTTGGAATGAGAGTCAAAAAGTTATGTTATCTTTTTTTCTTTTTAAGATAAAAGCCAAAGTGGGAATGTGCCTGCTTAATGATTTTTTTAATAAGAAAATGATTTCAACATAATCATTACTCTTGGAACAGTACAATGTTTTGTTATTGCTTCACCAGTAATTCATCACATTATTTGAAAAAAAGCAAAACGAAACTTGTCCACCAAGAGTTCAGAACATCTGTGTGGAATACAAGGCATTCTCACATCCAACTGACTATCCACAGTGCATTATCCAGATCTTTGTATACCCGAGCTCACCATTAGGACATCTGTGAATATACTTTGGCCACAATAGCAAAGCATAAAGCAAAACATAAAACAACAAACCAAAGCAATCCTAAAGGAAATCAACCAGGACTATATTGGAAGGACTGAGGCTGAAGCTGAAGCTCCAATATTTGACCACCTGAAGTGAAGAGGCTACTCATTACAAAAGACCCTGATGCTGGGAAAGATTGAGAGCCAGAGGAGAAGGGGACAACAGAGAATGAGATGGTTGGATGGCATCACTGACTCAATGGACATAAATTTGAGCAAACTCCAGGAGACAGTGAAGCACAGGGTGTGCTGCAGTCCATGAGGTCACAAAGAATTAGACACAACTTAGCGACTGAACAATAGCAAAGCACTGCAATACCAAAACAATCAATGTTGATTTATACAATGGTTATGTCCTTTGTTGAAGGGAGGAAAATTTTTGGTAGTACACAGGCAAAAAGTAAAAGATCATTTAACCAACATAGTCAGGCTGTTTTGTTTTACATAGACATTGACAAAAGTATACAACTAAAAAATTTGCCCAAAATAACAATATAAATCAGTTAATAGGTTTAGTAATCAGAAATCAGAGAAAAAAGATTCTTGGTTATTCTTTATTATGGCATAAAAGTGAAGAATATGTTATGGAACAATTACTATAACTGACAGAAGAGTATCCTAACAAATTCATGTGTATTATCTGTAGTGAGTTAAAAAGGATGATCCCATAATATTTCTAACTTCCAGCAGTTTTAAATGAAGATTATATGTATACATATATATGATTTTTTATGACATATATATAATTAATTTCTTAATGGGTTTCGTAGCATGTATAAATATTATCTTTCTATAAATGTGTGATAGCATGCTAATATATTCTGCAGTAGTAACAAATCCTGTTTTGCCTCTCAGTTCAATGTAACAAAACCCCTTTGTTTTGTCAGTAGTTTAGGATGCACTAATATTTGATCTCTCTATTGTTCCTATTAAACAGATGGTGATCTTTTACCTTCTTATGATATATCCAAGATAGTTCCGTAGAGCTTTCCCTTCTTTCTGTCTGATATGTTACATATTGTCACTAGTTCTCTGGCTCTTCCACAATCAAGTTTACAGGAACAATTAAACAAAGATTTCCCCATTTATGATCCTGTTTGTGGTCTAGTCAGTAGTAAACCTCACCATAACCAAATGCCTGTTGACAAATGGATGAGTTTCCACAGTACCTACTCAGATAAGCCAAAGTGTAGCAACTTTTCATGCTGAATGGTAGAACTCAACGTAAAATGGTAAAATTGTACTTGGGTACATTTTATTTGGATTTATCTATTTAGAGATTTGAAACAATAGCATCTAAATGGCATATAGACAATCTCTAATGTTATATCAAAAACACTTTTTTTTAAAAAAAATTTGATGTTGGGATCACGGGCTCGTAAGCAGCAGTGACACAGTGATATTCAATTATTTAGCAAACACTTATTGGACAACTATTTTCTGTTTTAAATGCTGGAACTATGAAAGTGAACAGTAAAGGCATGAACTCTTTTCTAATAGAGTTTAAAACTTGGTTGAGGGACAGAGAAAAACAAGTCAAAAATATTTTTTTAAAGAGGAAGAAGTGGTGATATGTGATAAAATAGAAAATAATTGTGGGTAGAGATAGATATTAACAGGATGAGAGAGAGAGTTGCTTTGAGAAAGACTTTAAGAAAGAGAAAGCCTATTTATGCTGAGCTATGAAAATCGAGGAGACAATCCTTTGAGGATCAGAGAATAAGCATTCCAAACAGAGAAGTTAGCATGAGTCTCGTGATTTGGAAAGCCACAAAGTGGAACATTGCATTGACTACAGCAGCAGACATTAATGTCTATTTACTGTAACATTTCATCTCAAATTATGCCCCCCCCCTTTTAGTGTATTCTGACTTACCATTTTGGAACGCAAAGGAAAGGTTACTATACTCATTGAGGAAGGGAATTCCTGGAGATGAGTTATGATTTAATATATTGGCATAGGAAAACGGTTCATATTTTCTTTAAGCAGACATTGCTTAGATGTTCATGGCTCAGATAATCATGCCACAGTTTCATTTTTAATTTTCATGGTAACGAAATTCTTCCTTGTGATTAACTTAAATTCTCATACCATGTATTTTTCTGCTCTATTTGTCATTTCTTGTAGAAAGAGAAAATTAAAGTTGAACATTTCTCAATTAAAGTTGAACATTTAATGAATTTTCATTAAAATATAATGATATGTTTTACTTTTCCTTTATACTTTTCTTCCTCTATCAGGCAATGTTAAGCCAGAGAACCAGAAACATTAAGAGATATACTCAGAGACATATTGCAAGGGGTGGATAAATGTGATTGTGGGATTGGTTAAGAAAGTCCAGATGCATCGAGCAATTTGTCAAGAAGGACAGGCTAGAACTCTGAAACATGGATGGAAGATGCTGTTCATGGGCAAAAGGTACTCTTTTCAGGGAAGCCTCAGTCTGTACTTAGGGCCCTTCAGCTGATTGAATCAGGTCCACTCACATTATCAAGAGTAATCTCCTTTACTTGAAGTACACTGAGTATGAACTTTAGTTGCATAACAAATGTATTCATAATGACTCCTAGATTGGTGTTTGATTGAATAGCTAGGAACTGTAGAATCACCGAGTGGACCAATACAACTGACCACCATGCTGCCATTTCCTACTCTTCCTTTTCATCTCTTTCCTTAGTAAAATACTGAGTTCAGGATGTACTGATTAGATCTCGGTAAGATAATGGTCCACATGTAAAGGTAGAGCTGAACAGCTGCAGTAGACTGGCTTGGGGAATCAGAGCCCACTTAGAGAAAGAAAGCAATGCTTGCAAGGGGTGGTAGTAGCAGCGATTCAGAGGATTATCAGAGCCAAAGCAGAGCAAAGAGACATTTGGGCAAGAGAGTGGCCCAGCATGGAAGGGGAGGCCTGAATGGGGTAACAAGGAAATTCACAGTGGATAGGAAGATAACAGTGATGGTCTAGTATGAGATATCAAAGCCTCAGAGAAAAGATGAGTATGTTCACATGGTAGAGGGACCAGTGGTAGAGGTGGCCACACAAGGGTTTTGTTTATTTATTTATTGTTGTATGTATATATATGTATATATATATATATATATATATATATATATGTATTGGATGATATATATGAATGCATATATATTTTGAATGCATATATATATGGGTATATTCATATATATATATATATGAATGCATATATATATGCATATGTTCCCTAGCTTCATCCTCATAGTTGGCCTGGGAGCAGAATTATCCCAGTACCAATAAATACACCTAGAGTCCAGATCTTGGCTTCGAGTTTCATTCTCCACCCACAGAAACCATCGTTTCTTGGGGAAATAGCTGACTCTGGGACTGGGGAATGATAAGTCTTAAATAAACCCAGAATATCGTATTGTTCCAAAAAGTAAGGAAATGCTCGAAGAATGAAAAGAACCTTCTCCAGGGTTCCCACTGGGTAAATTTGAGAAAATCCAGGCATCAAAATAAATAATATAGTAGTGGATTATTATTTATAGAATAAAATGAGTTTCTACTTATATAGATAAATAAATTTAAAGTTGATAAGGAGCAAGATATTTCTCATAGCCTCAAAATATCTCCACCCAAGATACTTATTAATAACAAAGGGGAGAAATGAGTAATTTTACACTGGAGAACTTCAAGAGATATTATCTTAATTAAATGATCGAAGTCACCATCACCAGTAAAGGGAGGAATAGAAATCATACATCACCTGAGATAATACAATAAGAACAGCATCATGTCTTTCATATTCCTCCTGTATTTAATTGTGAGAACTCATCATACAAGCACAAACTGAAAAACATTCCACAAAATAGTTGATCTATAATTCATCTAATTCTTCCAGGAAAGTTGAGAAGAATGTTTATGTGTGTGTGTGTGTGTTGTGCTCAGTCACTTAGTCATGTCTGACTCTTTCTGATTGCCTGGACAGTAGCCTACTAGGCCCCTCTGTCCATCAAACTTTCCAGGTTAGAATACTGAAGTGGGTCTCTATTTTCTACTCTAGGGGATCTTCAGGACCCAGGGACTGAAACTGTGTCTCTTGCATCTCCTGCATTGGCGAACAAATTCTTTACCACTGTGCCACCTGGGAAGCCCCTTGAATACAGGGAGAATATTTTTTATTTCAATTAGATAAAGAGAGACTTGGTGATTATAGAAATAAGATTTTTCAGGTACTTCTAGTTAAGGAAGAGTTGGGCAATTGGACATCTATTCAGTTCTTTGAAAATGTAGGTAATCAATGATTAAGTTTTATTTTTGGTGTATCCTATGAAACAGTGCTTTTCAAACATTATTGGGCTTATGAACCACCCAAAGATCTCAGTGAAACATTATTTCTGATTCTTTAGATTTAAGATGTAGCCTGGGGTTTTGAATTTTAATAAGCTTCCAGGTAATGCTAATGCATCTGACCATACTTTGAATCATGAGGTTCTTCTCTAGCATAAGGCATGAGTAGGGTAAGATCATAATATAAATGGTACTGGCCTTATATAAATGTTACTATTAGAATTTGCTTAAATATATCATAAATGGAAATAAGAGTTTATTTTTAATTCCTTAAGAAAATTATAGGTTCTTGATATATTTAAGTTGTATGCAGACACTCAAAGTTGCTATGACAGGTGCACACATACATTTAAATGTCAGTAAAATGAATCTGTTTTAATGGCTGATCAAAGTTCTCCATCCACTCTTCCTTTCTCAGCAAATTTAATCTGGTGATCTCCAATTGGCTAGATGCATTATGGTTTATGTTTTGTCTGCCTCTGAAACAGCAGAAATAGGCCTCTGCCAGAGAGGGCTATTACATTAAATGGACAATTAATGTGATTCTCTGTGCCAGCTCATGTGGAGTTTAGCCAAAAGGCTAAATAAAGTGACCCAGACTAAACATTTAATGCAAAATGGAAGTGACATGGAGACAAAGTCCTAGGAAATGTTATCTGAAAAAGAACTGTACTGCGTTCAAGGAATAGCTTCTCTCTATAATCTTTGCAACTAACATTTATAAGCAGCTGGCAACAGATGGGCCTTCTAAGAGGCCAAAGTGCTTTGATCTAAAGAAATAAATCTTTGAATTTGAACTCTCCATAAGAATCTTATTCTCCAGATGTATTGTTTTACATGCCATGCACCTGTTTTCCCAGAATCTTCCTTAAGAAATAAATTCCCTGCTCTTAATATAGATTATCTCTGCCCCAGATATGTCATAATTTATTGGGTATCCAAGTTATTAAATCAAATTAAGTCACAAAAGACTATTTATAAGCAATACACATGCACATGCATGTGCTCACACACGCACACACACACACACGTACACACACACACATACACAAACCCCTAACTGGGAATAAATGCAAAGCAATATAGTAAGTTTCTAGTCAAAGTGAAGGCAAATACAATTATCAAATCAAAACTATTTTAAAAATCCAGGCTCTCCACCAAGCCAGACATAGTTCTTAGACTAACCATTTGGAAAAACATCTCATAATCCTCCTAATAGTTTAACCAAAAAGGTTTCATTAGAAAGTATATTATCCACAAGGAGAATAAAACAGGTGAGAAAATATATCTGGAAAAAAAGAAAATAGGGGAAAAAAGGACAGTAAATCTATGCAATTAGCAAGGATAAGAGCAATTTTATTAAGCAAGACACAGCCAGAAGTAGGACAGAGTAATAACATGTTTCCTACAAAAATTTGGTAATTAATGTGTTTTTATTTTTAACCCCATTCTTTAGGTCTAGTATTATTCTAGTTTTTGCTTTAATAAGACTCTTCTTGCTAGAGATAAACATATTTATTCTAAATAAATCCAGAATTTAGGAAAAAAGACTCTTTTGAAAATATGAAGTTCTTGATGTATCTAGTTCAATTTGTCTCTGAAGACCACAAAGATTTGTGTCTAAGAAGCACACACATTTATAATATAGTATCATCTGTGTTCCTCTGATGTCAAAGTCTGTAACGTAGAATAGTGAGGAGATAGCAGTATACATGTATGTATGGCTGGATCCTTTCATTGTTCACCTGAAACTATCACAACATTGTTAATCAGCTATGAAAGTGAAGGTGTTAGTCGCTCAGTAGTGTCTGACTCTCTGTGACCCCTTGGACCCGCAAGTCTCCTTTGTTCATGGAATTCTCTGGGCAAGAATGCTGGAATAAGTTGCCATTCCCTTCTCCAGGGGATCTTCCCGAATCCAGGGATCAAACCTGGACCTCCCACATTGCAGGCAGATTCTTTACCATTTGAGCCATCAGGGAAGTCCCGATGGTTATAGTTGATCGGCTATACCTCAATACAAAATAAAAAGTTTTTTTTTTTTTTTTAAAGATAGCTGGATATATTTCAGTCAGCTGACACTGTCTCAACTCTTTGCTCTGAGTTGTATAATGGCATAAGACCGAGACCAATAAATATCTAAAAAAATAAAACAACACTATTTCTTAGGACAAGGGAGTTAATGGGTCATAGAGTCTCATGTTCTCAAGTAATTCTTTCTTTTATCACCAAGGTCTTCTTGAGGAAACTTCCGACTCTGCAGACCCAGGAATTCTGAATCTAGAATTTGGAGGTGTCAAGTCCTGGAGTGCTCAGGCTGGTACATGATGAAGTCGGTGCAGCTTTTCAGGCAAGGATTTAATCTGGGATATCTCAAACTGAGTATCTCCTTTAGCAACTATTTCCTGGGTATCTGGCCCCCCAACAGGTTTGTGTGTGAATGACACCGCCATCTTCTCTTGTCAGCCAATTATAAAACTGCGGTTATCATCTTCCCCTTTCTTCACCTCTTCTAGCCGGTCATGTAATTCCACCATTGATCATTTTTCTACCCTAAAGGAGTGCTCTTAAATATTTTCCCAATGGAAAAATGTGTGTATATGAATGTATACAAATATATTACCAATGTTACTGATATACATAATGTGTCACAGATAACTTATAAATAATCATAACGTCTACACTACTTTATTGAAATTCCATATAGCCAGTCAGATCTCATAGATGTATTAGTTGATTTTTGCCTAAATTTTGTGTACAGAGTCAATCTATGATTGAAGGTGAAGAAAATGGATGACCAGTTGTGGTGCCTACAGAGATGTCGGTTCATGATTTTATTTGTATCAATGAGTAAGACAAAAGTGAAGCAACCAAGATGGACCTGGTAACTTAACTCAGTATATACCGCAGGTGATACATTTGCTGAATTAGAAAACGGTTTTTGAATACTGGCAGAACATTCACTTACTTTTTTGCACTATTTAAAATGTAATGGTACAGATATGATACACTCTTATGTTGAGCTTGAATTGTTCTCTTTTCTTAGCACGTTCTTAAGTCTAAAAAATAACAAAACAGTATATCAAGGTGGATTTCTAGAATTTTCAGATTTCTGTGGGATAAATACTACTGCCACGGCTGGTGCCAAGCTACCGATGTGATATCACTGAATGCAACATTGGAAAGATGTGAACAGCTGCAGGGAGTTACTTAGCACTTCTGTCATATGGATACAGTAGATGTAAGTAGTCTAGAGAACATAAAAATAATAAAACGAAATAAAATGGCAAATAATGGGTTTGGTATCTATTACCTTTGTTTCTAATATAGTATAGTTTATATAACTATAATTTGGGCTTTATTGGAAGTGTGTAACAACCATTTTGGACAATTCTTGAAAATTTAACAATAAGTTCTCATGAGCCAGTGGGAGTTATGTCCAGCACATTGGTGCATTATCTACCCTCCACCACACCCTAATTACCTAGTCTATGCCCAGCGTTCCCTTTCCTGGGCTTTCATGGTGACATATGAACTGACTTAACTGTGACCCACAGAGTCGGACACGACTGAAGCGACTTAGCAGCAGCAGCAGCAGCAGCAGTCTTGACTCCCTTTGAAGCTGAAGGGAGCTTGCGTACGTTTTTGTATGACACTTTCCTGCTTGAATTCTTTTAATAGTTCCCTTTGGCTCAGACAGTAAAGAATCTGCCAGGAATGCAGGAGACATGGGTTCTGTCTCTAGGTGGGGAAGATCCCCTGGAGAAGAGAATGGCAACCCACTCCAGCATTCTTGCTTGGAAAATTTCATGGACAGAGGAGCCTGGTGGACTATAGTCCATGGTGTTGCAAAGAGTCCGGCACAACTGAGTGACTAACACTTTCACTTCATTTTACTTTTTTTTTTTGAAAATGAAATTAAATTTTGTTATTAGGTACGCCTTCAAGTTCTGAAAAGCATGTATTCCTCAATTTCACCTCCCAAACACTACCAGATAGACTGTAATGTTCTAGACAAAATAAAGCAAATAAACACAAAACACCCACACACTTACTATCTCCTGGACACTTCACCCTTCCTCACAAATTCCTACATTCGATTTCATTACCTTTTGACTGCCTACAACTTTATTCCTCTGAAATGTGCTAAAATACTTAAATACTTGTCTTTGAACCCTCTTGACCTACCTTGGCTGAGCCAGGTAGACTCTCTTTGTGTTATATCCATGAACAGCCTGTTCACGTCTGCAGTTAAAATTTTAATAGTGGATTTTTTTGACTACACCCTTAAATAGCTTGAGAGTGACTTGTGTAGAAGCAAACTGACATTGGTTTCCTTCAGTGTGCAGGACACTGCTCTAAGCACTTTCCATATTTATCTCATTTGCTTAAAGGGGCAATTAATATTTTACACATTAGGAAGCAAAAGCTCATAGAGCATATACAGCCCAAGGTCACAAGACTCACAAATGGTGAGCTCAGGATAAAATGCAGAGAAGCATAAAGACAGAGTGGCTTCCTGCAACATTACCTGCCTCCTTATTCATCTCCAGATTCCAGGAGCCTGGCACAGTACCCACAATACTCAGTAACAGTGCAGAATTTCATCCAGAAATTCAGTGGTTCTCAAGTGTGTTCCCTATGGGAAGAGTGTTACTAGAAGAACTGATTAAACTGAAGATTCATATGCCTCTTGCCAGACCTGCAGAATAAGATTCTACATGCACCCAAAATATTGAGAAATTCTGGCTTAACTGTGTGTGTGTG
This sequence comes from Giraffa tippelskirchi, assembly GCF_054371585.1. NCBI lineage: Eukaryota > Metazoa > Chordata > Mammalia > Artiodactyla > Giraffidae > Giraffa > Giraffa tippelskirchi. Next base: position 43,445,620 of record NC_137284.1, on the reverse strand, counting down.
TGTTTGTGTGTGACTAACTTTAGGAATTATCTGATATTCTTTTATACTCTTATTCACTGCAACCTGGTACACAGTGGCACAGAATTACACAGTATTTCTGCCATACAGATACAATGGACAGAAGCAGCCTCAAGAATAGCATGACGCTCCTCCTTCCTTCTCTGTGAAGAGTCAGAGAATCACAAGATTTCTAACACAAGATCTAACAGCTTTGTTATTATCCCCCTTGTGGATGCCCTGTGATGAAGCCAGGTGCAGTTGACCGTGTTCATCACTTCCAGACTCCATGTTCATAGTCTCCATATTATTAGCTTGAAATGAGATTTGATGGGATAAATACACCAAATACACCATGGAAATTGTCAAAGGCTACAGATCAGTCCACCCTCCCCTCTCCCCAAGAGCCAGTCTCGATATATTTACCAGCATGCTATCAGATCACAAACCGAGACCCGTGGTCACTGTGAAACAGGTTTGTTTCAAAGATTGGTGACAGTGTCTCAGATTTCCTCTGTCTTACGTCCTCCGAGTCAGTTGCCAGAAACCTGTTTTTCAAAATATTACCTTTACAATTTTCCTACCTCAGTCAGTATTCACTTCCTTGTGCTATATGCTTTTTTTCACATCTTTAAATTCTCAGCAGCAGTTTGGTGCTGTTTTTGGATTCATGATGGCTGTTTACATTACCTTCCCATTTAGAAGCATGCATTTGTTGAAATCGATGTCATTTTTTTCTCTTTGAAGTTGACCTTGCTAATATCATCCCATAATTTGAATATTATTTCCTATCTTATTATTCACTGATTTTAAGACTTCATTGAATAACTAAGGCCTGTAGTGTTACTTTTTGCCACTTCATTTTAGTCAAATTTAAAAGTAAGATTATAGAGGCAGAAACATTAACTTCACACAGTATTTACTCTTGTCTCTCCATTATCAAATTCTGTTTTAACTTCAAGTCGAAATTATAGTGAAGTAAATAGCTTGTTTTAAAGTTATGAAATGTATTTCCCCTTTTGGACACAAATATTTTAGCTCATTAAAAATGGAATTGTGAATTTGAATTCTTTAGCCTAGAAAAGAGAAGACTCATTTTGCAAAGTAAACTGGGTATAAATTCAACCTATAGAGCTAAAAACAATATTTCAGGAGATATTCTTGCCAGATATTCCATTGTTTACAAAGAGTGGTTTCAATTTCCTTTCTTTGTGTGTTACTTGAATGGTTTAGATTCTTTGATTGCATTAAGCAGATACTAACTTGAGACAACTGTATTTAAAAGAGGATGAAGTATTATAAGGATACAGAGATTTGTCACAACAGATAAGTCAAGAAGTTTTAGAAAATGCAGCTAGTTTGCATTGTTGCTTGCTTTTTAGTTGCTCAGTCGAGTTAGACTCTTTGGGGGCCCCATAAAATGTAGCTCTCCAGGTTCCTCTGTCCATGTAATTTCCCAGGCAAGAATACTAGAGAAGTTTGTCATTTCCTTCTCCAGGGAATCTTCCCAATACAGGGATCAAATCCATGTCTGATGAATTGTCAGACAGATTCTTCACCACTGAGTCACCCAGAAAGCCCCTGGCCTACATTAAATGGATTAATCTCAGAAGTGGGATGCTAAATGAAAATCTGGAAGAATTCTTTTTCTACTTCTCCTTTCTCTTCTTTTCAGATACCCTTACTGTCTCTCTGTAGACCAGCTTTTCTGCTACTCAGCTCCCACTTTCAGTGATTACTTCTTCACAACTTGTGTGAAATTTCCTCTGCTCACGACACAAGCCCAGCCTGAGACTGAAAACTTTAGTCTCAATTCCAAATTTTCTATGAAAGGACCCTGACTCCATTTATACCTAGTATCTAACTATATAATACAAGCATAACCTTTGGGGACAGCACTTGCTTTCTGTACTGCATGATGGATTACTAAATATTTAGAGGTTTATTATTTTCCAGTAGTCATATATGGATGTGAGAGTTGGACTGTGAAGAAAGCTGAGCACCGAAGAATTGATGCTTTTGAACTGTGGTGTTGGAGAAGACTCTTGAGAGTCCCTTGGACTGCAAGGAGATCCAACCAGTCCATCCTAAGGGAGATCAGTCCTGGATGTTCATTGGAAGGACTGGTGTTGAAGCTGAGACTCCAATACTTTGGTGAAGAGTTGACTCATTGGAAAAGACCCTGATGCTGGGAAGGATTGGGGGCAGGAGGAGAAGGGGATGACAGAGGATGAGATGGCTGGATGGTATTACCGACTCGATGGACATGAGTTTGGGTAAACTCCGGGAGTTGGTGATAGACAGGGAGGCCTGGTGTACTGCGATTCATGGGGTCACAAAGAGTCAGACCGGAGAAGGCAAAGGCACTGCACTCCAGTACTCTTGCCTGGAAAATCCCATGGACGGAGGAACCTGGTAGGATGCAGTCCATGGGGTCGCTAAGAGTCGGACACGAGGGAGCGACTTCACATTCACTTTTCACTTTCATGCATTGGAGAAGGAACTGGCAACCCTCTCCAGTGTTCTTACCTGAAGCATCCCAGGGACAGGGGAGCCTGGTGGGCTGCCGTCTATGGGATCGCACAGAGTCGGACACGACTGAAGAGACTTAGCAGCAGCAGCAGCAGAGTCGGACATGACTGAGCAACTGAACTGAACTGAATACAAAAATGAGTATTCGTTATCTAATAGTTTCTGTGGGTTGGGATTTCAAGCACAGCTTAATTGGGTTCTCACAAGGCTGTAATAAAGGTGTTGTCTGGGCTGCATTCTTTTTTCCTCTTTTCCTTCTTTTTGTTTTTATTGAATTATAGGTGATTTATAGTGTTGTGCTAGTTTCAAGCATACAGTAAAGTGATCCAGTTTTATCTATATATACATATATATCTATATCTATATCTATATCTATATTGGTAGTTGAGTCACTAAGTCATGTCTGACTCCTGTGACCCAATGGACTGTAATCTGCCAGGCTCCTCTGTCCATGGGGTTCTCCAGTAAAAATATAACTACAGACAAAGAGATAAAACCTGAATTAAGGGTCAGGAAATTGCCTATGATATCAGTCTCCACTGGGAAATAAAGTGTCTGGAGTATTAAAACATCCCTGAGAATATAAGAACAATAGTATTTCATTTATCAGTACATTGAATGAATCACTGTTAAAGGTAGTTGGAAGATGCTTTGATACAAGTCACTGAGAGTGGGAAGATAACCCCCCTAAGAGGAGTGTTATTTAGGCTGAACTGCATCTGAATTGGATTAACTCTGGTACTTCTGTTTGAGCAGATCACACATACCAGGTGCCGAATCACAGTAAATGATGGAGGAGAGGCTGTGGCCCCACAAGCATTCTCCATCATGCTCTCACTCTGTACCATGCGGGTCCTCTCCTGGAAATAAAAACTAGTCCATTATTAATTTGATGTTTAGTTTCATATTACCTTTCTTCTCAAAACAGCCATAGCCTCACTTACCGTATGATACATGCGTGTGTGCTCACTCACTCAGTCGTGTCCAATTCTTTGCGACCCCATGGACTGTAGCCAGTCAGGCTCCTCTATCCATGGAATTTCCCAGGCAAGAATACTGGAGTGGGCTGCCGTTTCCTACTCCAGCGGATCTTCCCGACCCAGGGGTCAAACTCATGTCTCTTGTGTCTCCTGCATCTCCTACTTTGGCAGGCAGAGTCTTTACCACTGAGCCACCTGGAAAGTCTCAAAAGCTTTATAACACTGCTACTATTACATATAGTAATAGTAATTACATATTACTACTGCAATTACATATTAATAATAATTACATATTTCCTCTGTAATTACATAGTACTATAATATTATATATTACTACTACTGGAAATAATATGATAAGAACAACAATTATTTTAAAAAGATTCTTTTCCTCACTACCTCTCATAATATCCTTCCCACCTAGGGACTGTTCTGGTTTTAATCCCCAAATCTTGTGCCTAGAAACCTTTCAGTACCTGGCTAACCAGGAATATTCATTACCCTAACCTAAACAAAAGTACCTTCTCATGATAGCTAGATATCTAGAACACCAACAATACCTCAAAAGTCTTTCTATATTTATATTACCATCATTGAATTAGTTTTTATATAATTATAACCATATAATGCTCTGATAGAGACAAGTAGTATTATGATGATACTCCCTTTTTCATATTGCTATTTGGTCTTCTTGAAGGTAATAATTTGTATTTATTTCCATTTATATAATTTGCTATTCACATTGGCTTATTTTGTTTCGAATGCTATGTTATTCCATTAAATCACTGTTTTTAATGAAGACCTCTTTTCCATAATCCTTTTCTTTTTTCCTAAATTGACACATTTCTGTGCTTTAAGTCACCAGACTTCACTTTCTTAAGCACATTGTTTTTTCCTCAGAAAAAAGTGCGAAAAAAGGATATCTCTGATTCCTTTCATGAAAAAAATGTGGAGTCATAGCCTACCTTCATACTGAGTGTATTTTTTACTTGGTGTAGTATTCAAGGTTGAAGAATATTTGCCTTCAGAATTTTGAAGATAATTCTCTCTTAGAATCCATAGTTGCCACTGAGAAATCTGAAATTTTGCAATTCTTACCTTATGCATGTGATATTTCCCCCCTCTCTTTGGATGTTAAGATCTTTGTTTTATCACGGACATTTGGAAATTTTATGATAATTGACCTTGGGGTAGACTTTTTTATTTGGTTATATCAAGCAATCTGTAGTCCTGTGTACTTTAGCTCCAGAAATTTTCTTGGCTAATTCCCTTTTATTTATATTATCCATCTATTCTTCCTGGGATTTTTTTTTTTTTATCAGACACAGATCTCAGATCTGAGTTTTAAGTACATTTTATTTCATATTTGTTAATTTTATGTCTTCTGTTCTACTTTCTCAAACTTATATTTATAACATTCAATTAACCTATTTTTTGCAATATTTTCATTTCTGAGAGTTCTTTCTTCTTTTCTGATTTTTATTTTCTTAGTACTTTTCCATAGTATTTAAAAAATATCGCATGCATTAACCCATCTTTATGAAGAGAGTAATTATTTATATAATTTTTTGCTTGATTATTTAAAAGATTTATCTTTTTCTTCAAGACTAAATTATCATTGTCTACACTTTTTCTCTGCCTTTTATTTTGAGATCTTTCTTCAACTGTCAGGTGGTCTTTAACTCTCTCTTCTTATATAAGAAGGAGTTATTAAAATATCAGTTTGAAAGCCCTTTGTTTACTGGTGGACAAAAAACAGGGAGCTGGATCCAGTAATTAGATGGACAGCTGGCTCTTTTGCTGGGTTACTCTTTTCCAGAATACGAATGTGTGCATGTTATTTCTCTGTGGATCTTCACTTTATCTAAAGATGATACTTCCAGTAGGTTTTCCAGGGAAGGATTTGGCAGCCTCTGTTGATGCTCAGGCTCCAGCAGGTGACTCCCTGAGCAAATGTTTATTTTCTTTCCTTGTTTTACACTCTGTCTCTCCTGCACCTTTTCCTATTACTGCTGATTTTGAATCTTGTGCATCTGGATGGATTTTTCCAGAAGTAAGCATAAAAGTCCTGCTTGTAAAGTAGACATCTGACTGACGGTTTATTGTGGTTTTTTTTTTTCTTTTTAATTAATCCTCCCAACCACCTCCCCTCTGGCGACCACCTGTTTCTCTGTATGTATAACTCTTTTTCTGATGTTTGTTATTTGTTTTTGTTTTGTTTTGTTTTTAGATTTTACACATGAGTGAAGTCATATGGCATTTGTATTTCTCTGTCTGACTTATTTCACTTAGCATAAAACTCTCAGTTTCCATCCATGTTGTTGCAAAGAACAAGATTTCATTCTTTTTATGTCTGAGTAATATTCCATATAGGGACCTCCCTGATGGTTCAGTGGTAAAGAACCTGTCTGTCAATGCAGGAGACGCAGGCTTAATCCCTGGGTCAGGAAGATCCCCTGGAGAAGGAAATAGCAACCCACTCCAGTCTTCTTGCCTGAAAAATCCCCTGGACTGAGGTGCCTGGCAGGCTACAGTCCGTGGGGTCGCAAAGAATCAGACATGATATCGCGACTAAACAACAGTAACAAAATATTCCATACACTTCTTATATTCTTTGCCCTGGGTGGCAAAAGGAGTGAGTCAAATAGCCATTATAATAATTTTCAAATGATTCCTCTGTTTTCCTCCTCACTCTTTTTTCTTTCTTTCATTTTTTTTTATTCCCACTTTTTGCTGTGTCTCGTAACTTTCTGGAGTTCTTCAGAGAAAATTCACTGAAAACTATTCCCATGAACCTGTGCTGTATACTCTTACTTACTGTAAATCTGTGACTACTTTTTGACCTGCTTTCCATTTTTCCATGTTTTTTTTTTCCTTGCAATCAGTCTCTACATTATGCCCCATTTTTCTTGATGTATACCATTTTATTCCTTTTATATTCTATTATTTTGTAATGGACTCTGGAGGAATGAAAGACAATCAAATGGCCAATTGACCATCTCTCGACAGAGAGAAAGAACATATTTATTTTAAGATGGCCTCAAAAGTGGCAGAAGTAACAACAGTATCCGTAGTGCTTTTAGTGGAGGTAGTTGTAGTCATTACAACAGTAACACCTAGTAGTATCTACTATCACTACATCGTCAATAACAGTTCATGATGCCACATAATTAATAGCATCATATAACTGGAATCAGTGAATTTGACTCAGATGACAATTATATCTACTACTGCGGGCAGGAATCCCTTAGAAGAAATGGAGAAGCCATCATGGTCAACAAAAGAGTCCAAAATGCAGTACTTGGATGCAGTCTCAAAAATGATAGAATGATCTCTGTTCGTTTCTAAGGCAAACCATTCAATATCACAGTAATTCAAGTCTATGCCATGACCAGTAATGCTGAAGAAGCTGAACAGTTTTATGAAGTCCTACAAGACCTTCTAGAACTAACACCCAAAAAAAGATGTCCTTTTCATTATAGGAGACTGGAATGCAAAAGTAGGAAGTCAAGAAACACCTGGAGTAACAGGCAAATTTGGCCTTGGTGTACAGAATGAAGCAGGGCAAAGGCTAATAGAGTTTTGCCAAGAGAATGCACTGGTCGCAGCAAACACCCTCTTCTAGCAACACAAGAGAAGACTCTACACATGGACATCACCAGATGGTCGACACCGAAATCAGATTGATTATATTCTTTGGAGCCAAAGATGGAGAAGCTCTATACAGTCAGCAAAAACAAGATCAGGAGCTGACTGTGGCTCAGATCATGAACTCCTTATTGCCAAATTCAGACTGAAATTGAAGAAAGTGGAGAAAACAACTAGGCCATTCAGGTATGACCTAAATCAAATCCCTTATGACTACACAGTAGAAGTGAGAAATAGATTTAAAGGACTGGATCTGATAGACAGAGTGCCTGAGGAACTATGGATGGAGGTTTGTGACACTGCACAGGAAACAGGAATCAAGACCGCCCCCAAGAAGAAGAAATGCAAAAAAGCAAAATGGCTGTCTGAGGAGGCTGTACAAATAGCTGTGAAAAGACAGGAAGCAAAAAGCAAAGGAGAAAAAGAAAGACATACCCATTTGAATGGAGAGTTTCAAAGAATAGCAAGGAGAGATAAGAAAGCCTTCCTCAGCGATCAATGCAAAGAAATAGAGGAAAAAAATAAAATGGGAAAGACTAGAGATCTCTTCAAGAAAATTAGAGATACCAAGGGAACATTTCATGCAAAGACAGGCTCAATAAAAGACAGAAATGGCAGAGACCTAACAGAAGTGGAAGATATTAAGAAGAGGTGGCAAGAATACACAGAAGAATTGTACAAAAAAAATCTTCATGACCCAGATAATCACGATGATGTGATCACTCACCTAGAGCCAGACATCCTGGAATGTGAAGTCAAGTGGCCTTAAAAAGCATTACTACGAACAAAGCTAGTGGAGGTGATAGAATTCCAGTTGAACTATTTCAAATCCTAAAAGATGATGCTGTGAAAGTGCTGTACTCAATACGCCAGCAAATATGGAAAACTCAGCAGTGGCCACAGGACTGGAAAAGAACAGTTTTCATTCCAATCTCAAAGAAAGGCAATGCCAAAGAATGCTAAAACTACTGCACAATTGCACTCATCCCACACATTAGTAAAGTAATGCTTAAAATTCTCCAAGCCAGGCTTCAGCAATACGTGAGCCGTGAACTTCCAGATGTTCAAGCTGGATTTAGAAAAGGCAGAGGAACCAGAGATCAAATTGACAACATCAGCTGGTTCATCAAAAAAGCAAGAGAGTACCATAAAAACATCTATTTCTGCTTTATTGACTATGCCAAAGCCTTTGACTGTGTGGATCACAATAAACTGTGGAAAATTATGAAAGAGATGGGAATACCAGACCACCTGACCTGTCTCTTGAGAAACCTGTATGCAGGTCAGAAAGCAACAGTTTGAACTGGACATGGAACAACAGACTGATTCCAAATAGAAAAAGGAGTACTTCAAGGCTGTATATTGTCACCCTGCTTATTTAACTTATATGCAGAGTACATCATGATAATCGCTGGGCTGGAGGAAGCACAAGCTGGAATCAAGATTGCCGGGAGAAATATCAATAACCTCAGATATGCAGATGACACCACCCTTATGGTAGAAAGTGAAGAAGAACTAAAGAGCCTCTTGATGAAAGTGAAAGAGGAGAGTGAAAAAGTTGGCTTAAAGCTCAACATTCAGAAAACTAAGATCATGGCATCCGGTCCCACCACTTCATGGCAGATAGATGAGGAAACAGTGGAAACAGTGAGAGACTTTATTTTTATGGGCTCCAAGATCACTGCAGATGGTGATTGCAGCCATGAAATTAAAAGACGCTTAATCCTTGGAAGGAAAGTTATGACCAACCTAGACAGCTTATTAAAAAACCGAGGCATTACTTTACCAACAAAGGTCCATCTAGTCAAGACTATGGTTTTTCCAGTAGTCATGTATGGATATGAGAGTTGGACTATAAAGAAAGCTGAGCACCGAAGAATTGATGCTTTTGAGCTGTGGTGTTGGAGAAGACTCTTGATAGTCCCTTGGACTGCAAGGAGATCCAATCAGTCCATCCTAAAGGAGATCAGTCCTGGGTGTTCATTGGAAGGACTGATGCTGAAGCTGAAACTGCAATACTTTGGCCACCTGATGCAAAGAGCTGACTCATTGGAAGAGACCCTGATGCTGGGAAAGATTGAGGGCAGGAGGAGAAGGGGACGACAGAGGATGAGATGGCTGGATGGCATCACTGACTCGATGGACATGGGTTTGGGTGGAATCAGGGAGTTGGTGATGGACAGGGAGGCGTGGTGTGCTGCTGTTCATGGGGTCGCAAAGAGTCAGACATGACTGAGTGACTGAACTGAACTGAACTGAACTTACAGAAAGTTTTAGGGACTTTTAATTTTACTTCACTTAATCTTTACAATAGCTCTGTGCAAAGGAATGGGCATATATCATTGACCATTGCTTACATGTCTTTATAGATGTGAAATGTAAGAATCAGGGACAGTAAATAATTTACTTGACTTTGCTCAACTAGTAGATGCTGTAGAAGATTCTACTTAGTCATCCTACCTTTTCCAGTATTCATAACCCATGACCATAATTTGCAGAGTGAGTATGAAACAGTATGTATGAATTTGATTCTAAACATTTCCCAGACTCTTTCTCATCTTGTGATTCTCGCAGCAGCCATAGAACATGAATTTTCCTTTCAAAAATTAATTTTTTAGAAAATTAGGATAGCTCAGATGTTTTATTATTATTATAAATTCTGAAATAGAGAGAAATGTGCTTATTAAAAGGTTTTACCATAAATTGGATATCTCTAGTAGTCCTCAGATACAACATGACTAAAATAAGGTAGCTCTTTGCTTTCTCTGGATTTCAGGCATCCTGTTTCAGAATTTTCCCAGGCATCCTTTGATCAACAAGTCAAGCATTTATTTAAACCACCTCACACTGACTTCCCTTCTGCTTAGGAAAAATAATGAACATTCAGTAAGTTTGATTAAAAAGTATTATAACTATAATAGTAATTATATAATTATAATTATATAGATATAGATATATATAATTATAATTATAATCTAGGACCTTTAGCTAATAGTGTCCAGTGTACAAAGTGTACCAGTTTGTGTCCAATGTACAAAATGATTGTCCTTTAAAACACTACAGTTGGAATTAAAACACAGATATTATTTATGCTTAGTGCAACATTTGCCCTGTAATAGCATACACTTCATCTTTTTATTAGAAAGAGATTTACATTTAAATTCCTTGTCAGTAATAGATCTTTATCTTAAATCTGAGTTCCCTGATAACACCTCTCCTTCCAAAAAAAATAACCCTGAAGAACATCTTACCAAATATTGAAACCAGACCATCTGATTTTCTTTCCTTCCTGTTCTTCTTCCATGAAAAGAATACATTTGGCCTGACTTAATGTCTCAGAGATGTGTCTCACCCCACAATTATTGGCTGTTATCCAGGCAAGTTTCTTGCAACCATGTATGATTTCAGAGTTTAAATGCACTCCTTGTCTGGAGGGAAATTTCATGGTCGAGAATCAAATGATTCTTAATTCTTTCTGGGAAGACGAGCTTCTCTCCAAGTCTGGTTCAGTTCTTACTTCCATCCTCTACCACAAACACACATATCCATACAACTCCGGGGACATATCATTCCTTCCCCAGGGTGTTGACAAGAGACTCGGATTACCTAGCACAGCAAAGCGTAAAATGATCAGGTACTAAGGTATTACATAGCACAAAAACCATTCAAAGATGATTTATTTTTGTCTCGATTTGGAATATGCTTGTTTCCACGTGTTGCTTTCAGTAACAAAATGTTTATGAAATACATTGAGAATGCCAACTCAGTTGTGTACATTTTATGCTTCTAAAAGTAGAAAATGCTTATGTGGCAATTATCATGAACTTTGTAGAGTCATGAGTTTAAAGGACTTTTGAAAAAGCTGTCTAGTTTCATCCCTAATTTTGTCACTGAGTAACATGTCCTTCTTGCCATGTATACAGCAATGACATTGTCTTCTCATAATTGTGGGAAAGTGCTAGAAAACTACCTTTCCAGATATCTTTCTTCAGGCCTCAGAGCAAATAGAAAGGGCTACGGAGAATTTTGAATCCCAATTGATGCTCTGTAATTTTCACATTACTACCTATAGAGTGTGAATAAAAATATAGGCAAATCAGTAAAGATAAAGGAGATAAGGCACCTATCATAGTTCCATATAATAACTGTTATCATCTCTTTCCCTTCATTTTTTTCTGGTGTTTTGCTCTCTTTCCCTTTTGACTTATTTTAAGAGGAGAATAGCTTCAGAGAAAGTTGTGGTTTTCCACCACAGGCTGAGGTTAGATGCAGGGACCCCATGTAAGGGTAAATGACTGCCTGGAGAAGAGATGTACCTGATTTTTGCACTTGATTTTTGTCACCTGGTCATCATCAGGAATTGTGCACCTGATTTTTGCCACCTGGTCATCATCAGGAATTGTGCAAATGTCAAGGGAACATTGGACCACTTAGAGCCAGAAAATGATGTACATGTTCCAAATGCTTTTATGGTTGCTCCTCCTGTTTCTCTATGCAATTGTGCCCAACAAGGAAGGTAGAGAATAAACTGATCTTGATTCTTAACCTATAAACCCATTAAGTTCACAGGAGAGCTTGCCCTTCTGCTAATCCCACATCCTGTGTCCCCTCTTGAATGAGATCTTCTGTTTGGCCTCAGAAGAGAGTAAGTCCTCCCATCGTTGACTTTTATACAACTTTTCTGTCTATTTCCCATTATGAGGGTTAAAATCGTTCAAAGTTTCTGGCATGGGAAGTTATTGTATAATGGTGCATAGTTTCAGCATTGCAATATGAAAACAGTTCTGGGACGGCGAGGATGGTTGCATAATAACATGAACAGTGCACTGCATACTATTTTAAGGGGTTAAAAATGGTACATTTTATGCAATATATAGTTTACTACAATCAAGACTTTAAAACTTTCTGACCAAAGGGAAGAAAGATACTCCAATATGGATTGACCTATGTGTTCCCAACATCATATAAGGGAAGTGGTCATGAATAGATTTTCTCCACCTCTCTCATGAAAGGAAACATTACTTTGCTCCTCAACCCATGAATCTGCTGATAACCACAAAAGTGCTTTAGTCTCATTTTTTTTTTGAGGGGGTCATTAAATCAGAATGCATAATAAATACTTTTCCTTTTTCAAAACAATCTGTTACTTGCTATTTTGAGAAAGTTATATTTGGACTATAGAGCATGACCTAAGTTTGAGAAAAATAACTACTTTTGACACCAATACTATCATTTATTTATTTATTTTTTAATTTATTTATTTTAGTTGGGGGCTAATTACTTTACAATATTGTAATAGTTTTTGCCATACATTGACATGAATCAGCCATGGGTTTACATGTGTTCCCCTTCCTGGACCCCCCACCCACCTCCCTCCCCATCCCATCCCTCTGGGTCATCCCATTGCCCCGGCCCTGAGCCCTTGTCTCATGCATCGCACATGGAATGGTGTTCTGTTTCACATATGATAATATACATATTACTATCATTTAGAATGAGCAAAACTTTTCACACTACTGTTTAGAAGTAATAGAGTCCACAGAAAGAGATGAGAATTTTTAAATTTACTTTTTAAAAATATACTTTATATATAATTATCTCTTGTAATTAAACAAGAGAATTTCACTAATAAAATAGTAAAAAAGTACTGGGTTGGTCAAAGAGTTTATTCAGGTTTTTCTGTATGCTGTTATGGAAAAACCCAAATGAACATTTTGGCCAACATGATACTTTGCAATGATAATTTTTTAGTCAAAATCAATTTTCTAAATGTTCATAACTAAATCAGCTTATAAATTCACTATTCAGTGAAAATGGAAAATAAGGCAAAAGATAGAAGGAAGATATTTCCCACTCATGAGAAAGAAGAGAAAAATAATAAGGATTCAAGGATTCCTGAGTTTGCCTTAAGGCTAAAGAGCTGTGAGATTAGATATATAAGATGTAGGAAATAGGATTAAAAACTAATATTCTCTCATGAAATGAAATGGAGAATGTGGCGTAGTAAGGAGAGAATGTGTTGATAAAGATTGGAAAAACATATCAGAATATCCACATTTAAAAATACACTACAAAAAATATATTCTTAACTATATATATACTATATGGGCTTTCCATGGTGACTTAGTCTGTAAAGAATCTGCCTGCAATGCAGGACCTGGGTGGAGTTGGAAAGATCCCCTGGAAAAGGAAATGGCAAACCAATCCAGTATTCTTGCCTGGGAAATCCAGTGGCAAGATGATCCTGGTGGACACGACTCAGGGACTAAATCACCACCCACCACATATACTATAAAAGCATAGTACTTTATATATATAGTTATATATGGTGTACCTAATTGTATAGTTAAGAATATATATCATGGAATATATAATACATAAGAATATATATTGTAGTTAAGAATTTATTTTTGTTTGGTCTCTAAGTCATGTTCAATTCTTTTGCGACCCCATGGACTGTGGCCCAGCAGGCTCCTCTGTCCATGGGATTTCCCAGGCCAGAATACTGGAGTGGGTTGCCATTTCTTTCTCCAGGGGATCTTTCCAACCCAGGGATTGAACCCCGGTGTCTTGCATTGGCAGGCAGATTCTTTACCACAGAAGTCCATAGTTAAGAATAAACACACACACACACACACACACACACACACACACACACACACACACACACACACACATATATATATTTATATATATATATATATATGAAAGTGAAACTGTTAGTTGCTCAGTTGCATCCGACTCTTTGTGACCCCAGGTACTGTACATGAGGTACAGTACAGACTGCCAGGCTCCTCTGTCCATGGGATTTTCCAAGCAAAAATACTGGAGTAGGGTGCCATTCCCTTCTCCAGGGGATCTTCCCTAGCCAGGGATCAGACTCTGTGTCTCCTGCATTGCAGGCAGATTCTTTATGGTCTGAACCTCCAAGAAAACCTATATGTATATATACACATACATATAAATGTGTAGACTATTCCATTGCAATAATACAGTTCTACTAAAAGAGTAAGGTGTGCAGAGAAACAGGTGCCATATAATGCAATCTCATTTTACATCGTGATGCAACAAGCTTAAGAGATTCAACAACTTGCCCAACTTCAAATGCCTTGTGAGTGGCACTCAGGGCTAATATCTGCAAACTAATTCTCATTGCACTGCACAATATGATCTCCCTATGAAAGTCCATAACTTCTACAGGAAGAAATGGTAGAATCTCCTCCCTCGCTGAGTTAAATAAAAAGAAAAAAACAACTCTATTGGACATCTTAATATCCAAAAGAATTTTGATTAAATATGAAATGTCAATAAACTAATCATGTGCATTAATTCAGATAGCTTTTAATACTCTGAAATGTTTTTCATCTCATTAATACTCATTTAATTACATAGAAATGAAATAAATAGCAACAGAAATACCTCCAAAACTTGAGCTTACCAAGGAAAAGTAAGTTTCTGTGTAGCATAATATATTTTATCCTTTGTTGTGGGAGGTGGGGCATGCTGTGTGGCATGTGGGATCTTAGTTCCCAAACCAGGGATCGAACCCTTGCCCTTTGCATTGGAAGCACAAGATGTTAACCCTTGGACCGCCAGGGAAGTCCCAAGATATTTTAAATTAGAGCAATTAATAGCTTCTTTGAAGCAGAAGAGAATGACTTGGACCCCATTACATGACTTATTTTCACATATGCTTCGATGTTATGGTTTGAATGTTCTGATTCATCCACCTTTACCCAGTTGAACTCCCAAACAGTGCTAACCTCTTTCAAAACCAGGATGCTTATCTGGTTTGCACATCCAGTAGCAAAGGGGAAGCTTCTGGCTCTTTTTGCTTCAGGTTGTTTTTCTTTCACTATTTGTCCCCAAAGACATAGCACTTGCTCTTACCCCTGCCTGAAATGTTTTCCACGAGGCCCCTGCAAAGCTGCCATCTTTTCGTGATTCAGCTTTCAGCTCAACTCTTACCGTCTCAGAAAAAGTCATTCCTTTGCCACCTTTATCTGTTTCTGCTTTCTGACTTTTCTCTAATAAGTCACCTTTTGCCTCCATGTAGTACTTTTAATTACTCCAAAATTTATGTGTTTTATATGAATCCCCTCTATGCACAGACTAAACATACATCTTCCAGCTGCTATTTGCTTGATCCCATTTCCTCCACCTTCTGTAGGACAGTCACTCTCCCAACCAAAACACTGGTTCTAAGCTTCCATTGGTTCCCAAATCTCAGTTGCTCCTGAATTATACTCCTTAACTCTTAATGATGCCCACGAGGCTGTTGTTGGTTTTTTTTGTTTGTTTGTTTTGGCTGTGCTGGGTCTTCGCTGTGGACTGTGGGCTTTCTTTAGTTGTGGAGCACATGCGTTGAGACACAGAGGCTTAGTTGACCCTCAGCATGTAGGATCTTGGTTCTTCAACCAGGGATCGGACCCAAGTCCCATGCATTGAAACGCATATTCTTAATCACTAGACCATGAAGGACATCCCAAAACACTTTACTTAAGTACATCATCACATAGGTTCAAGAGAAGTCTATCCTCCACTATGACTTTATGTGAGCTGCTATAAAAACTACTATTTCAAACTGTGTAGAGGTTTAATAAATTTTTAAACATTTAAATAAAGGAATTTATCTGTCACAGAGTGGTAGAAAATGAACAAAATTATTTAGTCACATCCTTTGGAGAGTCATTGTAGAGCTTCTCATTTCTTGAGAGAGCAAACAAGAAATTCAACATTTAGCTTATATTCAGCGTGCATTCCTTCTTACTTACTGAGCATACTTCATCTACTGTAACTCCCCTATGTCATTATGTTTCATGAATCTAGAAAACCTATATAAAACCAACACCAGGGATGCATTTTGAGTGGCTTGGGGAAATATTTTTAGAATCTCGTATTAAAAGGCACAAAACAGAATATTGCTATTCTGTGTGGAGTGGCAAATCACTTGTATTTTGTGCACAGAAAAATGTTGGCATAAATTTGGTAGAATACGCTTTAGCTATCTGTGAATAAGGGGTACTGTTAATGCATTAGATATAGTTTGTCTCCCAACCCCACCTCATGCCTAATTATACTGTATAGAAAGTTAAGTAGGCCCTGAACTAAGAGATGTGGAATCACAGGCAGCATAATCCTATTGTGATTTTCCCCAGCACAGCATAGCTGGTTGTTTTTTTTCTGATATTGCAGAGAACTTCATAATTATACATTTTCTGCCACTGAGAGACCCAGTGTGTAATTACACAGTTCAAATGCAATAGTTCTGGTTACTGTTCAAATATATGTAGCTACATGGGATTAAAATGTAGTTAGCGCTAATTACATAGAACTGTGATGGGACCTATGACTGCTTTTATGGTGAATATGAAATGTGTAGGTGTAATCGACCTGATTTGTATGTGAGGGTAGTGTCTATCCCTGTGTGCAACTTTGCACAATCATTCTGTTAGCGTGATGCTCTTGGTATTTTAACACCAACTTTACAAACATTATACAATGAAGTAATTAAATCCACAGTGGAATTGATTTGGGGTAAATAGTGTATATTGAGGCTTCCTCTGTGGCTCAGACGGTAAAGTGTCTGCCTGCAATGCAGGAAACACGGGTTCGATCCCTGGGTTGGGAAGATCCCCTGGAGAAGGAAATGGCAACTTGTGTATATTGGTGTGTGTTTTTTTAATTTTACATTATGTTTAATTACAGAGTATTTAATATAATTCCTTGTACTATACACTGGATCATGTTGTTTGTCTATTTTACATATAGTAGTTTGCTTCTGTGTTTCTGATTTTTTTGTTGTTCAGCAAGAACCATCAGGTAATCTCACCAATGAACAGCAGATGGCGCTGCATTGAATAACGTTGTGTTTCCAATTGTCAATGAATGCTAGAAACAGTTTGGAGATGGAGTACCCCTGAGAGATATTTACGTCCAGCCTCACATTTTGCAAATGAAACTACTCACACGCAGAGAAGTGATACCATTTCTACAAGAACGCATTAGAGAGAAATGCCTGATTTGGCATTCAAATCCCAGTGTGTTTAAAACACGCTATCCTATCTTCCCACGTGATTATGGCTTCATTGCATCAAACGAAGAGGAACAGGAGGATAATGGTCAAATTTTAAATCCTAGCTGGGACACACTAGCCATGTGATGCTGGGCACATCATTTATCCATCTCACTCTTAGTTTCCTCCGTGGAAAGAAAAGGGGAGGGGTTAAAAGCAGGTCTGGGCTTCCCAGGTGGTGCCGTGGTGAAGAATCCGCCTGCCAATGCAGGAAACACAAGTTCGATCCCTCAGTTGGGAAGATCCCCTGGAGTGGAGAATGACAACCCACTCCAGTATTCTTGCCTGAAAAATCCCATATACAGAGAAGCCTGGCGGACTACAGTCCATAGGGTTGCAAAGAGTCGGCCACAACACACACTTAAAAGCACACCTACCTTATAGTTTTCTTTTATGCTAAGTTGTAAAAGTTCTATGTAAAATAGTTAATAAGTATCTATATAGCAGATTGTCTAGACATATTGGTCCCACGTGAATTTAAGGGATCATACGTGTTCCATCATTTTTACAATCCTAAAGCTTTGGTTGCATAGTGTACTTTGCTCTATATTTAAGATGAGCAGCCTTTTGCTCTCAGGAGTTTATGCTCCAAGACAGATATTCAAATGCAGATCTGTAGAAAAACAGCAAAATGAAAGTACTCCAAATAATAACAGAGGCCACTGCTGTGGAAGAGGGAATATAGTTTTTCAGACTGATCAGGGCAGGCAGGGGGACACTGCAGATATAATCGAATCCCAAGTGGGCTACTTAAACTTCTTAGGACTGGACTTTTAGACTGTTTACTCCTTGCCTCTTTTTATTCTTCATGAGTCTCATTCAGTTCCTGCATTCTTCTCCTGTTCACCAATATTGCCTCCTATTGGATTTTGGTGTGATGTGCATTCTGAAGCTAGTCTTTGTCAATAATTAGGTCTGTGACTTTAGTTCCTTTCCTGTTGTGGCCCTAACGTATTTTTCTGCAAAATGAAGGGCTGTCCTAGATAGATGATTTCTCTTTGAAACTCTGTAGTTCTATTTTTACCCCTGTAGTCTTGTGTGGCAAACCATCTCCCCTATACACACACACATATACAATCTGGCATAACTGCTCCCCCAATGGGTCTCACAGCCCCCTAAAATGCCTGTATTATTTTTCTTGTCTACTAGGCTTTGTAAACAAGGTCCTCTCTCACAGTGACAGTAGTTCTGCACATGACTTGCACTCGGTGAGACATGAGCAAACATGATGCAAGCAGAGGCTTAATAAGCACGCTCACAGTGGACTTGTCATTTAGTAAAATTTCTCCTGCAATCATGAGATCACCGTGCAGAGAAGCTCACACTAGCCTTATGCAGAAATGCCAGGGAACCCAGGTAACAGCCAGAACTCAGACACCAGACATACAGTTCACCCCAGCCGTTGAAGCCCCCACCTGAGGTCCCAGACTGCAGTGCTGTCCCTGCTATGTCCAGACAAATATCTGATCAGTAATCGTGAACAAATAAAATGGCTGATGTTTTCAAGCTATTAAATCTTGAGATGGTTTGTTACACATCAATAGATAACTGAAACACTATGCAACCTTGTGGATTGCCTTTAGCTTAGCGGCTCTAAGCCTCCATTCCCTCACATATAAGTGGTGCATAATAACAGAACCAGTGTCACAGGACTAGTAGTGTTACATGAAAGAATGCAAAGATAAGAGACAGTGATAGGCACAGAAGATCTCGGTGCTAGTTATTATTAAAGGAAAACACTGTCATCATCTGATAGATTTGGCTCCAAAAGTCTCATTCGAGTAAAATGAAGGATTGACTGTTATTAGGAGGTTAACAAAATACTGGGATAAACCTGCACAGTGACAAATGGGAATTCCAGGGTGGCTGCAGTGATCCAAATATGCCCCATTTCCAGCTGTTGTTTAATGCACTCTGGTAGCTTTTCTCCTCTGTTGCTTAAATAATTGTGGGAATAATTCTGAGACCCTCAGCTATCTGGGACTTCTAGGAACTTCATGATTACTTGACAATTGCTTTCCCAGCTCTGTTGGGGGTCAAGATATTGCTGATGACACAGGGACAGTTTGACTCGTTGCTTCCTGAGAAAGGGGTCTCCTGATATTATTTCCAACCTAATTTTTCCCTCTTCATCCTCATTTTTGCTGTTCCCTTCCCTCTAATTCCTTCACTCCAACCCCACTGCAATCAATTACAAGAACTTTACACCTGCCTTCATTTGAAATCTTGGGCTGGGTGAGGAAACAAGGCTGGGCAGTTGCTAATCATATTTTATCCAGATTTCTCTGTTCTCAGGTTATATCATCATGGTGTTTTGCTGTGCTACAATTCTTTGCTATCATTATCGTAGCAATCATCAAATTTCGTGGACAGAGGAGCCTGGCAGACTACAGTCCATGGGGTCACAAAGAGTCGGACATGACTGAACATGGACAGGCCATGTCTCACAAGGTTACTTTTTACAGATTTTTATGTATCATATGTACAGATTGTATACTATGTATACATGTGCAATAAAAGGTATGCATTACTATTACACATGCTTTATATATTTACAATTACCTCTCAAATGGAGTAAATCACATGCCCAAAATAGTACAATAAGAGCTGAACTGGGACAGATCATTATCGCTCACTGATGACATTTTCCACATACATGCAGTAGGGAAATTTTACATATTTCCTATGAGAATCATGAGAATTATGAGTAATAATACTGACAAGTAGCCTATGATAGTGTTTGGTATAGAACTATGATGCCGTTACTTTTTCTTATTCTGGAAAATGCCCCCTATCAGAATTTCAGGACCCCGTTAGTGGTACTGTATCCACCCTTCCCGCGTGGCCCTAGCTGGTAATGAACCTGTCTGCCAATTCAGGAGATACAAGAGACGCAGGTTCAGTCCCTGGGTCGTGAAGACCCCCGAGAAGAGGAAATGGCAACCCACTCCAGTATTCTTGCCAGAAAAATCCTGTGGACAGAGGAGCCTGGCGGGCTATAACCCATGGGATCGCAAAGAGTGTACATGACTGAAGCAACTGAGCATGCGTACACATGAGATGCTCCCATAATCAACCACCGTGAAAGACTCCACATTGAGTCCTTATAACAACTCAACCCTCTGCAATACCTATCCAGATTGCCTGATATATATATGTGATAAAATGAATATTTGCGTTTTTGTTTTCTGAGTTAAATGTAAATTACTAACCTGGATGTCTCTTCTGCAACCGGCACGCTCTAGAGTTCACCAAGTCTCCTGTGCATTGTCACTGCTCTATAGATCATTCTTGAGTTACTTTTATTCCTACAGTAAATTAGACTGAAAGACTGCTAGCACTGCTCAGCACACCCATGAGACAGCTGTAACTTGATCAGAGTCATGCAGCCAATCAGTAATGGAAGGCAGCAGAGGCAGGAGACCTCAGCACAGAGTATTATTAGACCAATGATAAGGTGTTACTTGGTCCTCAGGGAAAGCAAGACATCAAGCAGGTATTGAGGTGAGTAACAGGATGCACTTGCCTAAAATATATCATTGAGACTCTCTTGGGAAACCAAGCATCATGGACAATGGTGCTGTGTAACATGGAAACTGAAGCTGCTGAGCCAACAGGGATTTTTGTTTGTTTTCTTTTTTTCCTCTATCTTTTGGTAGCCATTCTTTGTTTAGCTTGGATCAAGGAAAGGAGCCAGAAAAAAGTCCTCCACAGGCTAGTCCAGAGATTTTCCTATACTACCTTGTGCTTCCAGAGTTTTGTAGAATGAAAAACTCTGAGGGTCAGAGTTTAACATCATATAGCACGACTATAGCACAATATTCAAGTCACTTCTGAAATAATTCTGTTGACAAATGCTTAGTCTCTACCTGAGCAAGTTCCTTATCAGCAAACTCACTGCTGTTGTTGTGGTTCAGTTGCTGAGTAATGTCTGACCCTGTGACCCCATGGCCCCTCTGTCCTCCACCATCTCCTGGAGTTTGCTCAAATTCATGTCTACTGAGTCAGATGCCATCCAACCATCTCATGCTCTGCTGCCCCCTTTCTCCTTTTGTGTTCAATCTTTCCCAGCGTCGGAGTCTTTTCCAATGATTTGGCTCTTTGCATCAGGTGGCCAAAGTATTGGAGATTCAGCAAAGCCCTTCCAATGAACATTCAGGATTGTCTCCTTTAGGATTGACTGGTTTGATCTCGTTGCAGTCCTGGAGACTCTCAAGAGTCTTCTCCAGTACCTGTGGTGCAGGAAAATCATTACCACCTAAGTAACTCTTTCATTTCTTTTGATTTTTCTAGCTCAATAGATACCTTGCCATTCTTAAATTTCATCCATTTTCTCCTCCATTATTATCTTTTGTGTTATTTATGGATCATCAGATATTTGACTCATAGAATCATGACTTTTCCTTGTCTTCATTCTCATGTCTTGTATTTTTCATGTCTTCTAATCCTTAGGGGAAACGTCTACAGTTCTTCCAATCATTTATTTTTTCCTCATATTATTTTTTATGTATGACGGTTTTGAATTTGCTCATTAATGTGATTTCAGGAAATGGAAAGAACACACACCATTTGGGTCAGATGTGGCTCCATTTCAGCTACAGGAATGGATGTTGGACATGTTATTTAATGGCATTTATTGGATGGTATCATCAATGCATGATGGACATTAACTTGGGCAAACTCCTGGGAGATGGTGAGGGACAGGGAGGCCTGGCATGTTGCAGTCTGTGGGGTCATAAAGAGTCTGACATGACTTGGTGACTAAACAACAACAATGCTATTTAAATTTCACACTTCCGTTTGTTCCTCTGAAAAACAACACAAAGTTTTTAATAGATGGATGCTTCCAACAACTGTCCAACAGGCTTGCACCTTTATTCGAATCTGGGCAACCATATCACATGATTGACTGATTAGAAACTTACTCTGACTAAGTATAAATTTTTTGCTTTCTATTTTTGTGCTTTGAACTTCCCACCTTGTATTTATATAATAGGCAGTCAGATCTAAATGTAAGTCTTTTCACTTTTCTCAAGTTTTAACTTGGTAGATTCAGTCCATTTTTCCAGAGATAGATTCAAAAATTCTTTAGATATTTCTATCCAGACAGCTATGTGATATTGGCTCATATTTTATAGGGGATTATATGATAGATTATATGACAGGACTTCCCAGGGGGCTCTAGTTGTAAAGAACCCACCTGCCAAGGCAGGAGATGTAAGAAACATGGTTTCCACCTCTGGGTCAGGAAGATCCCCTGGAAGAGGGTATGGCAACCCACTCCAGGATTCTTGCCTGCACAATCTCATGGACAGAGAAGCTTGACAGTTCGTAGGGTCACAAAGAGTTGGACACTACTGAAGCGACTTAGCACACACAGTGCACACGTGTGATAGGTTGTCTCATGCTTGACCAAGACCGTGGAGCCCAAGTGCAGCCCTCACGGCCGTTCCTGGAGCAGTCTCAGGTCATGCTCTATCTCCAGCCAGTCTTAGCAATGTGCAGCAGTGGTGCCGGGTAAAAATGTTGTGCCTGAATTCATAACTGCATCTCATAAGTAGTTTAGAATATACTTCATGTCTATGTGAAAAGAGCAAATAATTAGTTAACAGTAGGGCTTTTGTTTGAGTTTGATCATCATGACTCTGTCTATTAAAATGGAAATCTCATTATGGATCTCTGGATTTCTCTAGCTATCTTTTGGAACCAGTAGTGCGACCTCTGCAGTTCCTTCGGTTTATAACACGTCAGCTTTTTTTCCACCCCTACTCCAGTGTCAACCATGTGGGAGTTATCAGACCTGCTTGTGAGAGTGAGATATGCTCATGACTGTTGTTTACTCTTCCATTTGGCTTTGCAAACGATTTTTCTTGAGTTTTACTGAGACATTTGAAGTGGCCAAAGCAGTCCACGGTTAATTTCTAACTAAGATTCTGTATATTCTACATCCCCTACCAGGGTAACTATGAATACAAATAATCTCCCAAGTTCAATAAACTAAGCTTGTGATGCTATGTTATGACATATTATCTGGTCTCCTGATCTTTTAAAACGTAATAGCTGTTTCTCTATGATATCTTGCTTCTGGTCTGATCATATTTATAGTTTCCCTTTACTATCACCACTGTCTTTAAAAAATGTTTTATGTGTTATTTGGTCTTTAAAACCTTGTTTTCTTTCTGTAAGCCTCAACAACTCATTTAATTCCAATATCTAGGACCCTAGCCATCCTATAAATTTTTCTTCGATCAAATTTATGGTATGCAGAAAGTGAGTTGAGTGTTGAATTCTGAATTGACTTTAAATAACTTAAGTCACTACAAGGAGAGGATTGGTTACTAGTGTAGAAGTTAACTGTGTCTGACATCCCCAACCTTCTCTCTCCAGCCTCTGCCCTTGAACATTCCTGGCCTCTAGTCCTTTCAGATGTTTATGAACAGAACTATGCCAGTTGATCCCAAACTCATTTGCACAAGGATAATGATGCTTTCCAAAGCAGCCTGGGGCTTAAGGAGAGGAACTGCATGCTACACAAAAAGAAGGAGCATTAAGCTTTCTAAGTCTCATTATTGCTACAAAAGAATTATAAGCAACTGCCTTTCAAATCTTGTCATATGAGATTCTGTGGCAGAAACCTGCCAGAAGAATCATTTCTTCAAGGAAACCTTCTTTGATAATCTATGAGCTATATACTAGGCATATTTCTGTCATATTTTCCCTGACAATATTTAATACGTTAAAAGAAAATCTGCAGGAAAAAACCAAATACAGACTGTGCTTCAATCTAAAAAAGGGGTGATGCTTTAAGGACTTCTTTTATAAATATAATGTCATGATTGGAATGGAAAAATCTTTATTTATGGACAAGGTAAGTTGGCTTGCATAAGAAAATCTTTACCGTTTTTAAAGGCTTAAGATATTTTGCTTAAAAAAAAAAAGCATTTGTAATATTCAACTATAGCCTGCTTTTCATTGCTTCCCAGTGTATAACTGAACCCTCTAGAATGTTAAACACGTGTAAAATAATTCTTTACAATTTTATGTGTCTCTGGTTCTCTGTGTACTTAAAAGTGTTATTCAAATATATTAGCTCATTTGATTAGCATAACAACTCTGTAAAGTGGTTATTATCACCTTCAGTTTATAGATGAACAAAACTGTCTTAAGAGTGATCAAGTGACTTGTCAGAGGTCATTCAGGTAATAAAGCAACAGAGTTGAGAGTCAAACCTGGTTTCTTTCCTCTTAATCCAATGTTATTTCAATTCTACTGGCTATCTATTTAGGAAAAGGTCTTTTTAAGGTTTTTGAAGCCTGAAGGAGCGAACAAAAGAGAAGACAAAAGACCTGTACATAGATAAGAAAATTACCAAAAAATCTGAGGAAAGGACAAAAAAAAAATAGCTTTGGAAAGAAGATCAAAAAAATACAAAGAATACATTGTTATATTTTCATTGGAAAACTTTAAAAATGTATTTAATATTGTGCTCACATTCTCAAATCTTCTGGAAGTCTATCAGTTTCCTAAGTTCACAAACTACTTATTCCATCTGCACAGTTGTACTTCTAGTGGCTAGTGCTGCAATTGGTAGACAGTATATGATTCATAAATTTTGTGGCAGGGATATTGAACGTGCACTATGAATGCATATAGGACTCTCCTCTTCTCTGAATTTAGGAATGATGAGACCCTTGCAGGTATAATCTGAAGCACCACGGATGAAATAACTCAGGCTCTGCATTCCACCCTAGATACCAACATGACCGCTCCACCTTGCACCTGGAATGAATGGAAAACACTCTTCTTCTTTATGACCTTAGTTTCTTCATCTGTGGAGGCCAAACTGGTCTCTGAGGGTTGCTAGTGTAATGAGTGTGATCTTTTAAAAGTTAAATATTTATTTTCTCTTTAAACTTTTTGAATATACAGTCTTTCTTCTCCTTAGATCACCAAGCTCTTGATAAAACGCGGAAGGAAGACAAGGTTACAGAATGTTACAATGTTAACAAAAGAACCTGAAGATATTGTCTTTCTCAGTCAAGGTAAGTCTTGAGCATTCCTAAACCACAGCTCTTCCATTAAGAAACTGGTTGTCATCTTGTAGGAAACATCAGGGGCCCACAGAAATAGTGACAATTTTTCAACCAGGTGATAATATGACCCAGATGGGCTGTTAAAAATACTTCTGCAGAATCAGTTTACCAAATGAGACTAAAAGAAATTATTGATTTTGCAATTAACTTAGTCAGAGGCATGCTAAGGAATAAAAATATTTCAATTAAAAATTGGTAAGCTAGGCCTTCCCATTTCAGGTCCAACATGTAAAGAGCCAGTCATCACTCTTACTCTCACAGCAAGAGAAATTTGAATAAACTGGAAATCAATGACTTTGCTTGAACTTATCATGGAACTGAAGTTACAGGGCAAATTCCATCTTCCAAAATCTGGACAGAGAAGAACTTGCAGAGAGACGCATCTGAGATCTACTCGTCTGGAGTGAAAGCTGCTGGACACCAAAATTTTTTGGGAACAGTGAAGTGGTGATTTTAATGAAGTGCTGAAGGTTGAGTGCAGAATTACATGAGAATGGGAGACTCTAGGGAACGTCAAGCCTAAGGGATCCCCGCACTGCCATTTGCTTCCGCTCTAGTGAAACCCACCAGCTGCAGCCAGAAAACAGAGCGGGTTAGCAGAGAACAGCAGTAGCAATTTAAAAAACCAATAGCAACAACCATAACCTTGGAAGAGAGATTAAAATACCCATGAAGGTCTAGCCCTGAGACAGGGAAAGAGTGAGACTTAATCAGAATGCTGTAGAATTTCCCTCTCAGCCTCACCATATTATAACAGAGAAAGCCTCTCCTATTAATGATAATGAGCCCTAGCCTAAAGAGTGGCACAGATCCTCTCTGAGAAACAGATAGAAACACAGAGCCAGTAGCCAGGGCATGGGAGCAACCTAGATGTTCATTGGCAGACGAATGGATGAGAAAGCCGTGGTACGTACACTCTGGAATATTACTCAGCCATTAAAAAGAATGCATTTGAATCAGTTCTAATGAGGTGGATGAAACTGCAGCCTATTATACAGAGTGAAGTCAGTCAGAAAGAAGAACACCAAAACAGTATATTAATGCATATATATGGAATTTAGAAAGATGGTAATGATGACCTTATATGCAAGACAGCAAAAGAGACACAGATGTAAAGAACAGATTTTGGACTCTGTGGGAGAAGGTGAGGGTGGGATGATCTGAGAGAACAGCATTGAAACATGTATATTATCATATGTGAAATAGATGAACAGTCTAGGTTCGATGCATGAGACAGGGTGTTCAGGGCTGGTGCACTGGGATGACCCAGAGGGATGGGATGGGGAGGGAGGTGGGAGGAGGGTTCAGGATGGGAAACATATGTAAACCCATGGCAGATTCATGTCAATGTATGGCAAAAACCACCACAATATTGTAAAGTAATTAGCCTCCAGTTAAAATAAATAAATAAACAAACAAATAAAAGAAACACAGAGCCAAGCAAGAAGACAGACCACGGACAGTAGAGGGATCTGAAGCCTCTGGTAGGGATACATACAAAAACATTAAACAGTCAAACTGCTAGTCAGATAAACACTAAAGCCTCAGAACCTAATACTAATGCAAGTCCAACTTGCAGCAAAAAATCACAAGTCATGCCAAAACGGAAATAAAAAATGAAGTGAGCATTACAACCAGACTCAGATGTGCAACAGATGTAGGAATTAACAAAACAAGGATTTAATATAATTATGATGAGTATATTAAGGGTTTTAATGGGGAAAAAGTACAACATACAAGACCCAGTGGTTACTCTCAACAGAGACATGGAAACAGTGAGAGAATCAAAAGAAAATGCTGGGGGGAAAAGTAACCAAGAATGTATTCAACAGAGTCATCAGTATATTCAACATGTCTGAGGAAAAATTAACAAGAGGTCAATAGCCACTTTCCAAACTAATATCCAAAGAGAAGATGAAACAACAGAAGTGGTAATGGCAAGCAGATCAGAACACTCAGGAACTGGGGGACAATAACCAAAGGTGAATACATATAATTGGAAGAAAGAGAACAGGGCAGAAGATCTAGGAAACTCAGAGAGGACCAAACAAGATAAATCTGCCCCCTGCCTCCCACCTCACCCCTCCATGCACAATGAAAGTGAGAGCTGATTCTTTGAAAATAATCACTATATTGATAAACTTCTTCTCAGGTTAGAAAAAAAAAAAGACACAAATTACCAATATCAGGAATAAAAGAGGATAATTACTAATCCGATAGGCATTCAAAGGGTAATAAATTAACACTGTAAACAATTTGATGTTCACAATTTTAGATAAAATGGATCAATCCTTGAAAGAAACAGACTACCAAAATTCTCAAATAGATGAACCATGTATCTCCTTATCTAGCAAAGACATTAAATCACTGGCTAAAAATCTTCCAAAAAGAAGACACATATCTCAGATAGTTTCACTGATAAATTCAACTATACATTTAAAGTAGAAATTGTGCCAGTCTTACATGCTAAATAATCTCTTCCATAAAATAGAAGTTGGGGGACACATTGCATATGATTTTATGAGGTGACCATTATCTTTTAATAAAATTACATAGAGACATTATAAGAAAAAAAACTATAATCCAATATCTTGAATAAACATAAATGCAAATATCTTTAACAAAATATTAATCAATTGAATCCAGCAAAATAGAAAAGGAGTTATATGTCACAACCAACTGTAGTTCTTTCCAAGATTGCAAGACTATTTCCAAAACAAGCAAACATAAAAGCTCCACAAAGCTAGGAACAGGATGGAATTTCATTAACCAAATAAAGAGTATATTTGAAAAACTCTAACAGAGTACATCATACTTAATAGTGAAAGATTGATTTCTTTAACATGGCAAATGAAGCAAGGATATCCTCTCTCACTGCTCCTGTTAACATCATCCTGAAAATCTTACTTAATTGGATACAACAGTAAAAAGAAGAAGAAAAGATATACAAATTAGAAAGGATGAATTAAAACCATTTTTATTTTCAGATGACATGATGGATGATTTTCTCTATAAAAACCTCAACAAATCTATACATACCCAGAGAGAGAGAGAGAGATCTTAGAAATAATAAGTTAGTATAACAACTTTTCATGTTTCAATGTTGATATATAAAAGTCAATTACTTTCCCATATATCAGCAATAAACAATTGGAATAGGAAAAGTCATTTACTATAGCACCAATGAGTTTAATAGCTTGGTAAAAATGTAAGAAAATATACTTAGAATCTGTGTGTAGAAAACTATAAAACAGATAACAGAAATCATAGATGATCTAAACAAATGAAGAGCTATTCCTTGTTCATATATTAGAAGCCTCAATATGTTTATGATACCAGTTCTTCCCAAATGCATCAGTTGAGTCAACAAAATTTTAATCAAGACCTTGGCAATTTTTTTTTTTTGTAGACATCAGTAAACTAATTCTAAAATTCAACTAGGAAATCAAGAATTTAGACTAGGCAATGCATGTGAAGGACTCACATAACCTTATTTCAAGATGACCATAAACAAGATAGTGTAGTATTGCATTAAAAACAGACACATTGTATGGCAAAACAAATACAATATTGTAAAGTTAAAAAATAGAAAATAAACTAATAAAAAAATAAAACTAAAAAAAATAAAAACAGACACATCAATCAATAGTTTAAAATTAAAATGACAAAAATAAACCAAAACAAATATAACTATATGATCTTTGATAAAGACACAAAAACAATTCCATGGAAAAAGAATCATCTTTTTGCAATAAATGGTGCTATAATTGGATGATGTCTATACTTAAAAAATGATTTTAAACACAGACATTGCATTTTTCATGAAAATCAACTCAAAATGTATTATACACCTAAATTTAAAACACAAAACTGTAAAATGTCAGGAAGAACAATAGTCAAAATTTTACATAAGTTTTAGATAGAACAATTCATAAAAATAAAAATTTTAATCATAAAAGAAAAATATAAATTGAACTTTATTAACATTAAGCATATTTTCTTTGCAAAAGAAATGGAAAATGAAATGAAAAGTGAAAAAACAAATCATAGACTGGTAAAAAATATTTTCAAATCACATGTTTGATTACGGACTTATGTCCAGAATATAAAATGAAAATTTAAAACTCAATAATGTAGGGAGGGAGAAGGGGATGACAGAGGATTAGATGGTTGGATGGCATCACCAACTCAATGGGCATGAGTTTGAGTAAGCTCCAGGAGTTGGTGATGTAGAGGGAGGCCTGGTGTGCTGCAGTCCATGTGCTCGCAAAGACTAGGACACGACTGAACACCTGAAATGAACTGAACTGAACTGAACTGAATGTAGGAAAACCCTGAATAGACATCTCAGGATAGAATATATACATATGCTGCTGCTGCTGCTAAGTCACTTCAGTCGTGTCCGACTCTGTGCGACCCCATAGACGGCAGCCCACCAGGCTCCCCCGTCCCTGGGATTCTCCAGGTAAGAACACTGGAGTGGGTTGCCATTTCCTTCTCCAATGCACAAAAGTGAAAAGTGAAAGTGAAGTCGCTCAGTCGTGTCTGACGCTTTGCAACCCCATGAATCGCAGCACGCCAGGCCTGCCTGTCCATCACCAACTCCCGGAGTTTACCCAAATCCATGTCCATCCAGTCGGTGATGCCATCCAACCATCTCATCCTCTGTCATCCCCCTCTCCTCCTGCCCCCAATCCTTCCCAGCATCAGGCTCCTTTCCAATGAGTCAACACTTCGCATGAGGTGGCCAAAGTATTGGAGTTTCAGCTTCAACGTCAGTCCTTCCAATGAACACCCAAGACTGATCTCCTTTAGGATGGACTGGTTGGATCTCCTTGCAGTCCAAGGGACTATCAAGAGTCTTCTCCAACACCACAGTTCAAAAGCATCAATTCTTCAGCGCTCAGCTTTCTTCACCGTCCAACTCTCACATCCATACATGACCACCGGAAAAACCATAGCCTTGACTAGATGGATCTTTGTTGGTAAAGTAATGTCTCTGCTTTTAAATATGCTATCTAGGTTGGCCATAACCTTCCTTCCAAGGAGTAAGCGTCTTTTAATTTCATGGCTGCAATCACCATCAGCAGTGATTTTGGAGCCTAAAAAAACAAAGTCTGACACTGTTTCCACTGTTTCCCCATCTATTTGCCATGAAGTGATGGGACCAGATGCCATGATCTTAGTTTTCTGAACGTTGAGCTTTAAGCCAACTTTTTCACCCTCCTCTTTACAAGAAAAGGAACAAGATATAGCTGCAAATCTATTAAAATGTCTAAAATCCAAAACATAGACTATATTGATTGCTGGCAAGTGTAAGAAGAATCAGTAATTCTCATTCATCAGGAATTTTCATTCATTAAGTAGGAGTATAAAGTGGTACAGCCACTTTGGAAGATAGTCAGGCACTTTCTGAAAAGACTAAGCAAATTTTTAACGGTACTCATAACACAGCATCTTGCTCCTGAGCGTTTCCTTGGCTGATTAGAAACTTGTGTCCACATGGAAACTTATATAAAATATTTATAAAGCGTTGATCATAACTACCCAAATTTGAAGCAATCAAGATATTCTTCAAAAGGTAAATAGGTATACTAACTTTGAGAAATCCATACAAAGAAATTCTATTGAATGATTTCTATGCTTGCAACAATGTAGATTAATTTTTTTTTCTGTTTACAAGAGACTCATTTTATTTTCCCAGTTTTATTGAGATGTAACTGACATAGAAGATTATATTAGTTTAAACTGTACAACATAATGACTTGGTATATTGTATATACTGCAAAATGATTACCACAACTAAGTTCATTTGGCATCCATTACCTCCCGTAGATTCATTTTTTTTCTTGTGATGAGAATTTTAAAGATCTTAAATGTGTATGGCTAAACAAAAGAAGCCAATATAAAAATGAAACATTCTATATGTTTCCATCTACATGACATTATGGAAAAGACAAAATTACAGAGGTAGAAAATTATTTGATGCTTGCTGAGGTTTAGATATGGAAATTGTTGAATTGATGGAGCACAGAGTAATTTTAGGGTAGTGCAATTAGTCTGTATGATATCATAGTGGAGGATATATGACACTGTCAAAACCCATAGCACCTTATAGCATAGAGCGGAAGCTTAAGGTTTGCAAATTTTAAAAATTAATGAGGAGATCTGGGAATCCAGGCTGAGATGAAGACTCTGATAAAATAATACAACCTTATTAAAAATGCATTTCATAACCTCATTGAAGCAGGAAAAGTAAAAAACATATTGACCTTAGTACCTTTGGAAACTAATGGTCATTGTAAAACTAATGATGAAGGGAACTGTATGTAATCACTGTATTTAATTTGGTAAAGCTTTTTCTCTGTGGGATTATAAATTTACATTTTGAAATCACTATATATGGATACTGAGACTGAACAAGTAAGTTGATGTATCTCTAGTGGCAGGAGCCAAGATTATTACTCTTAAAAGTTTGGAGTTACAGATAAGCAAGGGGGGAAGGCTAGAATGATTCATGTGGTATTAGAGACATCAATATTTACTTATAAGTACCTTAATATAAATTCAGATTTTTGAAGCATCAATAATTAAGAGATATGTGTTATACACAGGTGATGAGGCACCCATATATTCGTTATCCCTGTCTGCTGAGATGCCTTGAAGCAGTGACATTCCAGTAGTGGTGAGCACATGTAGTGCTCAGATCTTAGTTTCTAGTGTCATTATCCAACAACAGCAACAACAACAAACCTGAGTTCTTTGGAGAAAGGACTGATTCTATGTCTGGGACAAGAATATGCAACGTTAGTCTTGAACATTTATAATACCAGAAAGTCAGGCAGTGCTAAACAAAGCCAAACAAACAACTGAAAAATGATGGGCTTATGTTAGAGAGACACAAAAGACAGCTGAAAGAGCTTCCGATGACCAAAGCTGGCACAATTCAAAGGAGAAAAAACTACAAAGGAGTATAACCTAACATATAAAATAAATACTCATGAGTTTGTATTAAAATAAACAAATGTTTAAATAAGCAAACAATTAAGGGAGAATAGACAAATATTCCATAGAGAAGCATTCCAAGTGATTCATGTATAATAGACATGATCATCTCAAGGAGATGAAAGGTTGTTCATTGCCCCTTAAGATGGTCTCCTTAAGGAGAGAACACCTTAAAAATGACTTTTTCAAAGGGAGGAAAGGAGTGAATTTACAAACAAGAAATCTAATAAACACTTCCTCAGTCAGAAGACCTAGATTATCAACAATAGTCAGTGGTATTGATAGTATGTGCCTTCTGTATAATGTGATGAGAATAATACTTTGCATCTGTGTTCTTCCTGTTGCAAACCGATAATCCCTGACTTAACAGAAGAAAAAAATATCAGGCAGACTGAAAATGAATAATATTTTACAAAATACCTGATCTGTACTGCTCAAAACTGTAACATCATCAAACATAAGGAAAACTGATAAAAGATCTTAATCAAGAGGATGTAGGATGAGACATGATTAAATGCGGTATTTTCATAGAAGCTGCAAATAGAAAAATGTCATTAGTTAAAACTGAGGAATTATGAATAAAGTATGCATTTTAGCCTATAATGAGCAAAATATCAGTCCATTAGATTTGACGAATGTGCAACACTACTATAAGATGTTAATGAAAGAGTAGACTGGGTTCAGCTTACACAGAAACTCTCAGTACTGCACTGGAAGCCTCTCCATAAATCTAACTTTTTCTAAAATAAAGTATTTACTTAAAAATCTCATGCTGTATTATGATCACAATAAAAAAAATCTTGTTTTAAAAATTATGAACCACAGGAGAAAATAATTGCCAACAAAACGACTAACAAAGGATTAATTTCCAAACTGAATAAGCAGCTCGTACAGCTTAATATCAATGCTTTCAAACTGTGGTGTTGGAGAAGACTCTTGAGAGTCTCTTGGACAGTATGGAGATCAAACCAGTCAATCCTAAAGGAAATCAACCCTGATTATTCATTGGAAGGATTGATGCTGAAGCTGAAGCTCCAACACTTTGGCCACCTGATGCAAAGAGTCAACTCACTGGAAAAGACTGTGATGCTGGGAAATATTGAAGGCAGGAGGAGAAGGGGACGACAGAGAATGAGATGGCTGGATGGCATCTCAAACTCAATGAACAAGAGTTTGAGTAAACTCAAGGAGATAATAAAGGACAGGGAAGCCTGGCATGCTGCAATTCATGAGGTCACAAAGAGTCAAACACATCTTAGTGACTGAACCACAACAATAGCTCAATATCAGAAAAACAAACAGTCTAATAAAAAAATGGCAGAAGACCTAAACAGACACTTCTCCAAATAAGACATACAGATGACCAATAAATACATGAAAAAATGCTCAACATCACTAATTATTAGAGAAATGCAAACAAAACTACAATGAGGTATCACCTTACACCAGTCAGAGTGACCATCATTAAAAAAAAAAAATTACAAATGATTAATGCTGGAGAAGATGTGGAGAAAAGAGAACCCTCTTGCACTGTTGGTTGGAATATAAGTTGATACCGCCTGGAGATTCCTTAAAAAACTAGAAATAAAACTACCATATTACCCAGCAATCCTACTGAGAAAACCATAACTGAAAAAGACTCAAGTACCCCGGTGTTCACAGCAGCACTGTTTACAATAGTGATTCCATGTCCTTGTTATTGTAAACAGTGCTGCTGTGAACATTTTCAGTTATGGTTTTCACAGGGTGTATGCCCAGTAGTGAGATTGCTTGGTATACATATACAGTGGAATATTAGCCATAAAAGAATGAATTTGAGTCAGTTCTAGGTAGGTGGGTAATACAGTTATGCAGAGTAAAGTCAGAAAGAGAAAAACAAATATAGTATATTAATGCATAGATATAGAATCTAGAAAAACGGTGTTGATGAACCTCTTTGCAGGGAATCAGTGGAGAAGCAGATATAGAGAACAGACTTATGGACACAGTGGAAGGAAGGAAAAATTGAGACGAACGGGCAAAGTAGCCTTGACATGCGTACACTACCATCTGTAAAACAATTGGTGAGAAGTTGCTATATAACACGGGGAACCAGCCTGGCACTCTGTGATGACCTCGAGGGGTGGGACTGGAAGAAGAGGAGGAGGTAATATATGTATAATTATGGCTGATTTGCATTGTATGACAGAAATCAATACAATATTGTAAAGCAATATTCCTCTAATTTAAAAATAAATTAAAAAATTGGGGACCTATTAGCCTTCATTGTAAACTATACAGTGGTTTAAAAATAATATAAAGCTTGCATTTTAATGCCTGTGGTTGCTGCACACACTGTCCAGTTTACATAGTTCCTATTACTTCTTGTTCCCTTAAATATAATCTCCTTAACACATTTATGTTATGTATCTACCCTCTTTAAGTATGTGTTTACCATTGCTGTCAGAAAGTACATAACAGCCTAGAAGTAATTTTGCACTGATCATTAAATTCTCATCATAAAAATGTTTAATTTGAGTCTTTAAAAGTGGAGAATTGAACCAGAGTCTCTGTTTTAAATTAGCCAGTAAAAACCATTTCCAACTAATATAGCAGATATGGTATCGATGTCTTCACAAGACTTAACAAATATGCTGTTGCTGCTGCTAAGTCGCTTCAGTCGTGTCCGACTCTGTGCGACCCCATAGACGGCAGCCCACCAGGCTCCCCCGTCCCTGGGATTCTCCAGGCAAGAACACTGGAGTGGGTTGCCATTTCCTTCTCCAATGCATGAAAGTGAAAAGTGAAAGTGAAGTCGCTCAGTCGTGTCCAACTCTTAGCGACCCCATAGACGGCAGCTCTCCAGGCTCCTCCGTCCATGCCGTTTTCCAGGCAAGATCACTGGAGTGGGGTGCCATTGCCTTCTCCAATAACAGATATGAGCACGTGGTAAATATTCAAACAGTGCTGACTGACTTTGAATTCTGATGGGTGGTAAGTCATAAGGATGGATTAGAGAATGTAGAACTGGAAGAAGGAAGAACAGAACTCGTGGAAGAAAAAGCAGAGGAAATCTGAAGTGTAAGGAGTAGCTGAGAAGGTGTGTGCGTGTTCAGTCGCTCAGTCGTATCCAACTTTCCGACCCCGTGGACTGTAGCCCACCAGGCTCCTCTGTCCATGGGATTTTCCCAGCAAGAATACTGGAGCGGTTTGCCATTTCCTTCTCCAGGGGATCTTCCCACCCCAGGGATTGAACCGACGTTTCCTGAGTCTCCTGCGTTGTCAGACGGATTCTTTACCACTGAACCACCTGGGAAGCCCCTCACATAGATTTGCCAAATGTTTGCAACATAGTTGTTAAAACTTCTTCTTGGATCACCTGGAAAACACTGGGAACAGTGAAAACAACAAAAGTTTCATCAAACATTTAGCTAGTTTCACTTTGGGGAGAGACCTAGCTAGAATATTTTAGGCATCTCACTCTAGAGTCTGGTCTCCTCCAAGAAACTGACAGGTTTCCTTCCAGGTTGCCATGGGTACGGATGTAACATTACATAACTGTTCTATTTTGAAATGCATTTCTCTATGTATACATGCTAGTACAATGCTCATTTTATGAAAATAACAGAACTTCTGGAACCTCTTCTCTTCCATATCTATTTTATTAGATTTTTTTCATTAATTTATTTGAGACTTATGTAAGCGAATGACAAAATTTAATGTCTACAAATGCAGATTCAAAAAGTAACTATTTAATTTTTAACTCAGTACATGTGTTTTTCCCAGTAAAATAAATCTTAAAATTGTGTATGTGTGTGTTCATTCATTCAGTCGGTCCCAACTCTTTGAGACCCCATAGACTATAGCCCACCAGGCTCCTCTAGCCATGGGATTTTTTCCACAAGAATACTGCAGTGGGTTGTCATTTCCTCCTCCAGGGGATCTTCCGGACCCAGAGATTGAATCCCCATGTCCTGCAACCCCTGCATTGGCAGGTAGACTCTTCACCACTACCTGGGAAGCCAAAATCTTAAAATTATCCTATCAAAATATTCACTTCTGTTCACATTCTCTTTGTAACCTACATATGCCCTTGATTCTTTTGTCTTTGTTGGAAATGAGTTTTCTCTTATTTTCCTTGTTGGAAAAGCACTGATTTTTTAAGATGTAAGTAACAAGGGAAGGGAAAAAATAGGTCTCCTTATAGGCCTGAGTCAGGGATCAAACTTTATTCAAAAATCTTCTTCATAATACCTTTCTTCCTCCATGTGTTTTAAAGTGTTGAAAGGGGAAAATGTAATCGAGATCTTGTTTAGTTGTAAGGCAGCCCAAATCAACAAATCCTAAATTATTCATTTTTCCCTCTCTTCCTTTTTTTCTGGAATTTCATCGGTCATGTCCATCTTAAAGTGGATTTGATTCCCTTGAGACCAAGGAGAAGTAGGAAAGAAAAAAAAAATGCTGATAGACAAGACAGTGTTTCTCAAGGTATGAATTATCTAAACAATTAATTATACTAATCATAACCACAGTGCAATGGATTGTTCTCTGGCATCAATCTGTGAGAGCCTAGAGGAAGAAATAGTTAATAACACAGGTGAATGCAATAGATATTAAGAAAACCTCTGTAGAAAAAAGAAAAAGAAAAAAACAACACTAGAGTTGGCTTAGAATAGCAAATAAGAATGACACATTGGAAGAAAGACAGATAACATGACATGCTCAGAGAAGAACTTGAACAATATAGAACTGAAGGCACATCTGATTATGTTTGGGGAAAATAAACCAGTTCAATATGATCTGAGGAGTCAAGTCAGGCCAGAAACAGAGTCGGTTTATAATATGAGAGGATTGGTTGAGGAGTGTAGTCTCTTCAGGCAAAAATTAACTGATGGAAATTCTGAAGGTTGTGCTATAGCCTATCCCATCAGGTACAACAAACTAGTAATTACTCACTTTCACTCTAAGTCAAGGCATACAAGATAAAAAGCTCAAGAAAGTATGTTTCTTGCACTAAGGATCTTTCACTCTAATGGGCTATACAAAGTGACAGTTTCACTGCAGTCAGAAGTCTTAGGACTGAGTTTTTATCCTCATCCTAGTTTAAAGGATGAAAGAACCACTAGAAGACATTTTTCGGAATCTGAAATTTGGGATTGCCAAGTAAGAGACACACAGTCAAAGGAGTTTGGCGAGTATGAAATATGACCTGAAGTGCCCATCATCCCTTCTCACTGACCTCCGTGCCTCTGGCTGTTGATGTCATGAAAGAATCCTTGGCTGCCACTTGTTCTGGCTAAGTCAGAGAGGGATTCACATCACTGGCTTCACAAGTCACCTTTGGCAAGTTTGAAGAGGAAGCTGGAGAACGTCTGTGCACAACTCAAGGCCACTACTCTCTCCTTCCCAATATACATGCCTCACTACTTCCTTCCATCTTGGGACCAACAAAGAAAACTTCCTTCATCAAAGCCTATCTTGTCAGTTACCACCAGGAGCCTTTGATGTCAAGGTCGTGTCTCATCCAGGTCTGCAAACGCTCCTCTAGCACATGTATCCCCCTTTCCTGTTTTGTTTTTCTCCATAGCTTTTTGTCATCAGTTGATACCCTCCATATTTTATTTTTCAACTGTTTCACTCACTCAGCTACAATATCTTCAATGATGTAAAGCAATTTGGGAGTTCGTTTCTATTTTTGCTTTTTTTTTTCACTGTTGTCACCCCCAAATAACCTTATAACAGCATGGGACACATATTTGGAAGCCAACAAGTATATTTTGAATGGAAGAACTGATTAAAGGCATACTAAATATGTAGGGATAATTAAAATAGCTTTCCAGGTGGCGACAGTGTTAAGGAATCTGCCTGCCAATGCAGGAGACTTAAGAGACACAGGTTCAATCTTTGGGCTGGGAAGATCCCCTGGAGGAGGAAATGGCACCCCACTCCAGTATTTTTGTGGAAAAAATCCCATGGACAGAGGAGACTGATGGGCTACAGTCCATGGGGTCCCAAAGAATCAGACACAACTGAGCATTTGAGCACTCACAGTAGATTGTAGTCTTTTTGAAGAATGGTGATTCTATATATGAATATAGAAAAGGAAAACAAATTGCCAGTTTGGGACAAAATCTGATGTTTAACTTTGGACATGTTGATTTGTAAGATATATTGAAAATTCTCCATATTTTAGAGAGGGGAGAAGATGAATGGTTAATTCTCAAGAAGTATTAGACCTCTGAAAATAGATCCAGGAGAAGAGGTCTTCACTTAATATATAAACAAAGAACACTCTTTATGAGAAACAGAGTCTTTAATCCTGGAAATAAACAGTATTCTCAATGATCAATGTACTAACTCCTGCCTGCTTTATAGGAACATTAGTTACCATATGTACACAGAACAGCCCACATTCAATTTTCTTAAGCATTTTTCAAAGAAAAGTGAAAGAGTCAGTCTCTAGTGTCTGACTCTTGGCAACTCCATGGGCTGTAGCCTCCTAGCCTCCTCAGTCCATGGGATTCTCCAGGCAAGAATACTAGAGTGGGTTTCCATCTCCAGGGGATCAAACCTGGGTCTCTTGCATTGCAGGAAGATTATTTACTGTTGGAGCCACCGGAGAAGCCCACATTTTTCAAAAGTGAGATTAGTGAGTCCTCTTTGGCAAGACACTTATGTCAGTGGATTTGGTGTCTATTAGTAGTTTTAAAGAGTGTGAAACATCCCTCCCTTTCTATAATAGAAACTATCTATTCTCTGTAGACCTCTGCAGTCTGTACCTCTGGAAAGAGAGCCACTAACAATGTCTGGGCTTTGTCAACATGCCTAACAGCAACGTGGTCAAAGGTAATTGTGATAATGCAAAGGGACAGGGGCTGTCTCTCTGTCTTGTTTCTGTCTGCACTGTGGGTGGGACTCTAGCATTTTCCTTCATCATGTGAAGCTGTATCAACTCTGCAGAATTCAAAATGAAATTCGGAAAGGGCACACTACTTTTAACTTCAAATTCAATGATTTTAATTCTAGTTAATGTCCAGCCAATTTCATCCAAATGAATGTTATTAAGCTCAGTTCTCTGATCATTATATTAAAAAGCTAAATAAGAGAAAGAAAATCTCTTCAACAAGCACTAAAGTGTTTTATAAGGGAATTATAGGTATACATTTATGTTTTCTTAGTAAAAACAAAGAGAGTCAAGCAGTATAAGTAGAGAGATAGTGCAAAAGAGTGGTTGAAACGTCCTTTATGGTGAGAGACCCATGATTGAAATAACCAAGTCTCAGCTATTTCAGCATAACTGAGATATGGAGTCTCATTTACTATAGATTTTTCTTCTGTAAAATGGGGATCATCATGCTCATGGAGGTTTTTTGAGAAATAAATGAGATAATGTAGGTAGAGTTTCACGTTTTCCTCACTTTGAAAGAATATACGGTAGCTATTAATGGAGATAGAAAGAGACTGCAGTGTTATGAGAAATGGAATTTCCTACTTTGCCATTATTCAAACTAAAAACTAAGATTTCTTAGACCAAGTAAGTGAGTGATTTTTCAAGGTCAGATTAGGAAAGAAATATATAACAAGATCCAAGTTTTTATCTTTCTTATTTATTTATAATGTGTCTTTTTAAATAGAGAGTGCCTTGGGAGCTGCAACTGAGGTCTTAGCAGCTTACAAAAAATCAGGAATATAGAAAAAAAAAATCAGATCAACCTAGGTCAGATAACAAAACCCTTTTGGGATTGTGGAACAGAAGATGTAGGCACGATTGATCTCGATGGTCTATGAATTCCTGGTGTAAGAAAGGAGAAGCCTGTGGATCTGTGCAAGTCTTTGAAGCTAGGTTTGGAGAAAATTCTTACTGCAATCCATTTATGAATGAATCCTACAACAAACTTGGACCTAAACATATTCTAGACTTAGAGAAAGAACAATGATTGGTACTAGTATAGCTCCTTTGGGATCTAGATGTTCCTGCATCTCCTTAGAATGCTTTCATTGACCTCAGACAATAAGATGGACTGGACCAGTGGCCAGGGGCTAAAGTGCAGCAACAAGGTTGATGGAGGCAAACAATATGGTTTAACACTGGCTTTGAAGTCAGACTCTCTAAGTTCTAATCTGTCCATCAATTTCTAGCTGTGTTAGGATATTCAGGTTACATGATAGTTCAAAGTCTCATGCTTTTCATTTGGATAATGGGGATAATATTTCCCAGTTGGCTCAGTGCTAAAAAATCCACCTGCTAATACAGGAGATGCGGGTTCAATTCCTGTGCCGGGAAGATCTCCTGGAGAAGGAAGTGGCAACCCACTCCAGTATTCTTGCCTGGGAAATCCCATGCATAGTGGAGACTGGAGGGCTATAGTCTCTGGGGTCACAAAGAGTGAGACATGACTTAGTGACTGAACAACAATAAATGGGGGGTGGTAATATTGCTCTATTTCATAGGATCTCTGAGAAAATTGCATGAGATACTTAATGTAAAGCATCATGCACTACCTAGCACATAATAACAGATCATTAAATATAAGTGGCTATTACAATGCAAATAAACAACATTTAATACTTCTACTTATAAAAAAAAAATAAATCCAGAGCTGAACATCAAATACACATGTTGAGATTCCCAACTACATTTAAAGAAGCATTGCTTTAATAATTTCTAGTTTCTTTTTAATCTTTTCTTCTGAATCAAAGATTTTTCTCTTATGGACGAAATTTCAGGGAGAAGCATTTACAATGGGAGATTATATAAAGCAATATTTAGTGAAACCATTACAATGTCTTTCATATTTCTTGCAGTGAAAGTAGGGTAGAAATACAACATTAAATGAAACCAACTCATTCATCCCATGAGCCCTGCCAGCCTAAGTGAATATGCAGCAGAGAAATGGTGCTAAGAAGGGGACTGGGAATGCCGGCAGACTTCACCTCAAGACAGCATCTTCCTGAATCTTTGATTAATTTAAAGGAGCATTTCAGGTCACCAGCCTTGAATTTTACAAATGTGAATTTACTTTAATTTCCTCAATCCCTTAAAAACACTTTCTGCAGCTCTGCAGCTGATTTTAAAAATAGATGTTGCCAGCACAGTTATTTACAGACTAAATTCCTATGGAAAATAAACACATCTTTTGATATTGCTGAGTTCTTTCGACTACAAGTGATTTTTTTTCCCCTCTCTTTAAATTTGTTTGAAGACACGGTATATCCTCCGTTCTCTCTCTCTCATTGACTGATTGATTGATTGGTCTATTTTGTAACAAAAAGGAAAAGATGTACTATGCCTTGCACTGTTTGTGGTATTGTTCAAACTTAACATTCCTGTTCTTGAGAAAAGTAATTATAGAAATATGTTTCTGAGTTTGCCATTTCTGAATCAAGGTAAGAAGAAATGTCATTGAATATAAAAGTAAGTAAGAATACATCCTTCAAAAGTATTTTGAATATATACTTTTCAACAAGAAGCTTCTTTTCAACAAGAGGCAAAGTGAAAGTGAAGTCGCTCAATCGTGTCCAACTCTTTGCGACCCTATGGACTGTAGCCCACCAGGCTCCTCCATCATGTGATTTTCCAGGCAAGAATACTGGAGTGGGTAGCCATTTCCTTCTCCAGGGGATCTTCCCAACCCAGGGACCGAACTCTAGTCTCCCACACTGCACGCAGACTCTTTACCATCTGAGCCACCAGGGAATCCCAACAAGAGGCAAATGATATATGAATAACCTAGTTTTTGTTATTATCTGGCAAGGCTACTGTGACAGCAAAACAGCCTGATACCAACTAAGGGAAAGAAATACAATGAATTTGTTTAAGAAATGAATTTTATTGTAAATTTCTTGCTTAGACTTATTTTGTCATACTAAATGGGAGACACAGAGCCCCAGTCCATCTGTGAAACTTTATGGCACTCATCTTAGGTAAAAATATCTACATAATAATCTTGAAAATATTAGAGTGTATATAGGGTCCCAGATTATCATGTACACACTTTTTTGCTCATCAATCTTCCCCTTCCTCTTTTTTTTTGAAATTTTTGCTTGCTCTAATCCTTCATTTTATTTTTTAATCCAGAAAACATTATTTAATGTTTGAATGGTAATTTGAATAACCCTTTCACATAAGTTTTACTTTAAAAATAAGTATAACCACTTTAAAAGGACATATGAAATGAATTGTTTTTCCCTGTTTTGTAGCTGTAGAAATGGGGAAATTTTCATCTGCCAAGAGTCAACTGAATAATAAATGAAAGAACTAACTACTAGTTCCCTGCTGTTTCTACATTCAGACCTAGCTGCAGCCCTCAGACAGAGCATCAGCTTGCTGATCACAGTAGAGATAGTGTTCCGTGACACAGCAGAAAGAACCAGTCTACAAGCATCATTCAAGTCTAAAGGCTGGAAACTTCCCAGGTGCTCAACTTTTCTCTCCCAGGTGGTTTATGGTTTGACTCCTAATGCGATTTCCCACCTCACTGGACTGATTGATCATCACTTCTCCTGGACAACATAGAGGAGATGCCCCTTTCTTCTCTGACCCCTCCGTTTCTATGGAAGATCTCCTAGCTCTGATACCATGATGTATTTACCTCATTTATAGATTCAGAAATTGCAAAGCATTGTAGTCTTAGAAATTAGAAGGGAATGACATTTTAATCATCTTCTTTGCTCAAATACCACCTCTGTCCTGAAACATTCTGGGAGACACTCCATCCCTGGACAGGCATGGCTCGGCCTGTAGATGACTGCACAAACCCTTTCATACATCACTGTAGTTGTTTGTACATGTGCACACATCCCCCAACACTGCCATGATATTGAAAGTTCACAGTTGAATATGGCATGTCTTTGTATCTCCAGGGATGAGAATATCTTCTGGATTTATCAAAGGAATAAAGAAAGGAAGGAAGGAACAGTTAAGTGAATGAATTCTTTGAAGTGTTGACCAAGTATACTCTTAATAATCTTTCAGGCTCTGTGATGAGAACAGCTCTTCACATATCAGTATTGGCTAGAATCATCTTGCTGTTGGAACATCTCTGTAAAAGCCAGATGATTATTAGGAAAAATAATATATTTTCTTCATAATATTAGGTTGATTTTTAATAATTTTGTCAGCTAAAACATATTATCTATGATTAAATATATATTTAGTATATAAACATATATTAAAAATCCATTCCCCAGTAGTTATTATTTCCATAAGTTTTACTGGCTCCAGACAGTCTAGAATTGATTCAATTCTTTTTTTCTCTGAAAGAAAAACAAGACATATTTAGAAAAGGAATGATTAAAAATAAACTCATATCATTCCACCTGGAGTTTATTTGTAACAAGCCATCTGGTCAAACTTGGATCAATAGTATCAGGAAGCTTTTGAAAAACTAAAGCTGGTATGGCAGCTTCCCACATGTGTACATGCATGCTTAGTCACTTCAGTCATGTCTGAATCTTTGGATCCCATGGACTGTAGCCCGCAAGGCTCCTCTGTCCATGTATTTTTCCCAGCAAGAATACCAGAGTGGGTTGCCATTCCCTTCTACAGGGCATCTCCAGGGGATCTTCCTGAACCAGGGATGGAGCTCACCTCTCCTGTATCTCCTGCTTTGCAGGTAGGTTCATTTATCACTGAGCCACAGGGGAAGCCCTAACTTTCCCTGGTGATTGGTTATTAAATATAAGGGAGCACTTATTTCAAGGGAGCTTCTATTTTAACAGTAGTTTGTACTTCAGTGAACCTTACAAGTGAAATGTTGATTTATATTAGAGAACCTGAGACTGTAGACATGATTCAAGCCATATATTAGATAATGCTACAGAATTATGTCATGTATTAGAGAATGACACAGAATATTGAAATGAGATAGA
Organism: Giraffa tippelskirchi; assembly: GCF_054371585.1. NCBI lineage: Eukaryota > Metazoa > Chordata > Mammalia > Artiodactyla > Giraffidae > Giraffa > Giraffa tippelskirchi. The sequence goes on along the minus strand of NC_137284.1, from coordinate 43,401,443 downwards.
AATCATTTTATTAACATTGGAGAAGCCATTTATGAGTAGAAATGAGAAATATGAGAATATGTATATCAATTAATACAATATTTATTTATTTATTATCAGTAATATTGACAGAGCATATGTTATTAATATATGTAAAGGCTTCCAAGGTGGCACAGTGGTAAAGAATCCACATGCCAGTGCAGGAGATGCAGCAGACATGGATTTGATCCCTGGGTCTGGAAGCTCCCCTGGAATAGGAAATGGAAATGTGCTCCAGTATTCTTGACTGGGAAATTTCATGGACAGCAGAGCCTGGCAGGCTATAGTCCATGGGGTTGCAGAGAGTCAAACCCGACTGAGCGACGGTGCATGCATGCTATACATAAAGAGCACTGAGAAAATCTAGGGAAAATGAAACTTTCTCTTTAAAAGGTCACAGTCTAGTGTGGCCAAGTGGGAGAGCAACAAATTAAAACATGCTTTAAAACACGGGAAAATAGTATAGATGACACATGTATGAAGTGGCTTGAAGATCAAAAGATCCACACTGCTTGTAGTGGAGTAAAGCATTCTTAGGAAGCTTTATAAAGATGCTCATCCAGAGTCTTAATAAAGAAAAGAAACTGACATTTCCACAAGGTGGATAGGGGATTCTAGCAGAAGGAAACACACGTGCTAAGATAACATCAAAGCGTGATAATTTTGCACAATGGTAAGCAATTTGAATCAGCTGGAGAATCAGGCCTCTGGAAGATGACACCAGCTTTGCATATGGGGAGTTAAATCTGATCTTGGAGGATGCTCCAATTAACTAAGCTAAATTCTCTCCATAAATTAGCTTCACATACATAAATATGAAGCAAAAAGCACAGAGATGTTTAAATATATGCAAATGAGGGAAACAACCTTTATTTTCAGTTCAGTTCAGTCGCTCAGTAGTGTCTGACTCTGTGACCCCATGGATTGCAGCACACCAGGCCTCCTCGTCCATCACCAACTCCCAGAGTTTACTCAAACTCATGTCCATCGAGTAGGTGATGCCATCCAACCATCTCATCCTCTGTTGTCCCCTTCTCCTCCCGCCTTCAATCTTTCCCAGCATCAGAGTCTTTTCCAATAAGTCAGCTCTTGGCATCAGGTGGTCAAAGTATTGGAATTTCAGCTTCAGCATCAGTCCGTCCGATGAATATTCAGGACTGATTTTCTTTAGGATGGACTGGTTGTATCTCCTTGCAGTCCAAGGGACTCTCAAGAGTCTTTTTCAACACCACACTTCAAAAGCATCAATTCTTCAGCGCTCAGCTTTCTTTATAGTCCAACTCTCACATCCATACATGACTACTGGAAAAACCATAGCCTTGACTAGACGGACCTTTGTTGGCAAAGTAATGTCTCTGCTTTTTAATGTACTGTCTAGGTTGGTCATAACTTTCCTTCCAAGGAGTAAGTGTCTTTTAATTTCATGGCTGCAATCACCATCTGCAGTGATTTTGGAGTCCAAAAAATAAATTCTGTCATCGTTTCCAATGTTTCCCCATCTATTTGCCATGAAGTGATGGGACCAGATGCCATGATCTTAGCTTTCTGAATGTTGAGCTTTAAGCCAACTTTTTACTCTCCTCTTTCACTTTCACCAAGAGGCTCTTTAGTTCTTCACTTTCTGCCATAAGGGTGGTGTCATCTGCATATCTTAGGTTATTGATATTTCTCCCTGCAATCTTGATTCCAGCCTGTGCTTCATCCAACCCTGCCTTTCTCATGATGTACTCTGCACATAAGTTAAATAAGCAGGGTGACAATATAAAGCCTTGGCATACTCCTTTCCTGATTTGGAACCAGTCTGTTGTTCCATGTTGAGTTCTAACTGTTGCTTCTTGACCTGTATACAGATTTCTCAGGAAGCAGGTCAGGTGGTCTGGTATTCCCAACTCTTGAAGAATTTTCCACAGTTTGTTGTGATTCACACAGTCAAAGGCTTTGGCATAGTCAATACAGCAGAAGTAGAGGTTTTTCTGCAACTCTCTTGCTTTTTTGATGATCCAATAGATGTTGACAATTTGATCTCTGGTTCCTCTGCCTTTTCTAAATCCAGCTTGAACATCTGGAAGTTCAAGGTTCATGTACTGTTGAAGCCTAGTTGGAGAATTTTGAGCATTACTTTGCTAGCGTATGAAATGAGTGTAATTGTGCGGTAGTTTGAACATTCTCTGGCATTGCCTTTCTTTGGGATTGGAATGAAAACTGACCGTTTCCAATGCTGTGGCCATTGCTGAGCATTCCAAATTTGCTGGCATATTGAGTGCAGCACTTTCACAGCATCATCTTTTAGGATTTGAAATAGCTCAACTGGAATTCCATCACCTCCACTAGCTTTGTTCATAGTGATGCTTCCTAAGGCCCACTTGAGTTTGCTTTCAAGGAATTCTGTCTCTAGGTGAATGATCACACCATCATGTTTATCTGGGTTGTGTAGATCTTTTTTATATAGTTCTTCTGTGTATTCTTGCCACCTCTTCTTAATATCTTCTGTTTCTGTTAGGTCCATGCCACTTCTGTCCTTTATTGTGCTCATTTTGCATGATATGTCCCCTTGATATTTCTCGGACAGATCTCTAATCTTTCCCGTTCTATTGTTTTGCTCTATTTCTTTGCATTGCTCACTGAGGAAGGCTTTCTTATCTCTCCTTGCTAGTCTTTGGATCTCTGCATTCAGATAGGTATATCTTTCTTTTTCTCCTTTGTCTTTCATTTCTCTTCTTTCCTCAGCTGTTTGTAAGGCCTCCTCTGACAACCATTTTGCCTTTTTGCATTTCTTTTTCTTGGGGGTGGTCTGGATCACTGCCTCCTGTACAAAGTCACAAACCTCCGTCTATAGTTCTTCTGGTACTCTATCAGATCTAATCCCTTGAATCTATTTATTACTTCCTCTGTTTAATCGTGAGGGATTTGATTTAGGTCATACCTGAATGGTCTAGTGGTTTTCCCTACTTTCTTCAATTTAAGTCTGAATTTGCCAATAAGGAGTTCATGATCTGAGCCACAGTCAGCTCCCAGTCTTGTTTTTGCTGACTGTATAGAGCTTTTCCATCCTTGGCTGCAAAGAATATAATCAATCTGATTTCAGTGTTGACCATCTGGTGATGTCCATGTGTAGAGTCTTCTCTTGTGTTGTTGAGAGGGTTTTTGCTATGACCAGTGCGTTCTCTTGGCAAAACTCTATTAGCCTTTGCCCTGCTTCATTCTGTACTCCAAGGCCAAATTTGCCTGTTACACCAAGTGTTTCCTGACTTCCTACTTTTGCATTCCAGTCCCCTATAATGAAAAGGACATCTTTTTTGAGTGTTAGTTCTAAAACGTCTTGTAGGTCTTCATAGAACCGTTCAAGTTCAGCTTCTTCGGCGTTACTGGTCGGGGCATAGACTTGGATTACCGTGATACTGAATGGTTTGCCTTGGAAACGAACAGAGATCATTCTGTCATTTTTGAGATTGCATCCAAGTACTGCATTCTGACTCTTTTGTTGACCATGATGGCTACTCCATTTCTTCTAAGGGATTCCTGCCCACACTAGTAGATATAATGGTCATCTGAGTTAAATTCACCCATTCCAGTCCATCTTAGTTTGCTGATTCCTAGAATGTCAACGTTCACTCTATCCATCTCCTGTTTGACCACTTCTAATTTTCCTTGATTCATGGACCTAACATTCCAGGTCCTATGCAATATTGCTCTTTACAGCATTGGGCTTTGCTTCTATCACCAATCACATCCACAGCTGAGTATTGTTTGTGCTTTGGCTCCATTCCATCATTCTTTCTTGAGTTATTTCTCCACTGATCTCCAGTAGCATATTGGGCACCTCCTGACCTGGGGAGTTCATCTTTCAGTGTCTTATCTTTTTGCCTTTTCATGCTGTTCTAACCTTATTTCAGAGGCATGGAAATGTCATTTCCTCCTTTTGTTATTCAGAGGTTAAGTGGCTGGACACTGGAGGTATGGACTTTGGAGTCAGAAACTCCTATTTTCCATCTTCCCTTCATTACTAGTGATCAGTGTGACTTTATGGACATTACAAAACCTGCTTAGTATCATTTTCATTATCTTTTCTTTTTTTTGGACATGCTGTGCAGCATGTGGGATCTCAATTCCCCAATCAGGGGTAGAACCTCATCACCCATATTGGAAGCACAGAGTCTTAACCACTGGATCACCAGGGAAATAGCAGCATCAGTTTTCTTGATGAAAAGTTGTAAATATAAACTCATCTTGCAGAGGTCAGCCTGGGACTAAAAGGTCCTCAGAGCATGACTGTTGTTTTCATTTTTATCATGATACTCAGTCTGGGCTAGGGGATGTGTTACTCTAACAAACCTTGCATTTGAGCCACTGTGATTAGAAGATAGCATCTCATATATTCCCTAAAGCGTTAGGCCACTGGGCAGGGCCTCTTTATCCCATAAGAGATATCCTTATGGCTAACAACTCCTCAGACCTTTCAGAAATACAAGAGCAGAACTACTGTAATATATGTACAACTCTTTCCATCTCTTTCCCCTACTGCATGCTACTTCCATCTCTCATTGGAACTTTACTGTTTCTCAGGAGAAAAAGGCAATACAAACAGCCTGTGTCCATGACTGCAAAGAGAAATAAAAATAGTTACACAGCTACTATTCTATTGTATATTGAAGGTTCACTCTGTATTGGACACTTTACCAAGTGCTGTTAAAAAAAAATGTCTTTTTCATTTTCAGGGCAGTCTTTTGAGCTAGTTACTATTATAATTCACATTTTATTAATAGAAGCAAGAAAAGTGAGACTTAACATGGTGAAGTAACTTACCCAATGTCAAACATTTAGTAAGCAGCAGGATATATTACCTGAACCATATTAATTCTCAAACTCATAAAACTTCTTTGCACAAGATAAATTTATCACTAATATAACATATTACATATAATTAAAAAGTAGGAGGGGCAGGGAATAAATATCCTGATTTGCAACACCATTTCCTAGCCTTATTCTAGTATGTAGAAGACTTAAAAGAACAGACTTGCTACACTCTGTCTTCCCCAATCTTTAGATTTCACATTGCTCTCCACCTCTAATCATTCATTGAGGAGTACTTATTGAATAGCTGTTAGAAATAAGGCACTGGCAGTCCTATGATGCTCAAAATATGTTTGCTACCCTTTCAGTCTTGCAGAATTCACTATAATAAGAGAAAAAAATATTATTTCAGGGCCAATCAATAATTATAATACATTGTGACAAAGACATGAACAACTGTGCTTAGATTAGAATTAATAAGTTTCTTATTTAATAAATTTTATTGTAATGAAACAGTACTATAGGAACAAATATAATTGATTTTCTAGCTGGGCCATGAAGGGGTGTTTGAATAGCTAACTGATGGCAACATACATTTCTGATGGAATTACTTCATATGACATATTTATGGATTCATTTTCAACTATATTATGAAAAAGAAAATTGTAAGAGATGCCTTCAATTTTGAGGAAATGCCAACCACAACGTAAGAGACTCTCTCACAATTCTATTTCTTTACCAAGGGTCAGTGATTTGGTCTCTTTGGGAGTCAGCCAGACTCACAGAATTATGGATCACTTAGGAGAGGTTTAAAGATGATTGTTATGTGCCTTAGATTTAGGGGTAAACCAGGCTTCCTGCTACCCCAGCAGATGGTGGTATGAGGTAGAGATTAACCTGAATCTTGCATAACTTACTGAAAAATGTTACACTTGATGGTAATGTCCAGCCACTATAACAGGATGAAGTATCTTATTTAACATGTGTGATAGAAAAATGCATTAACACATTAATTTTTACTGTGTTTATATTGCTATAGAAAATAGTATTGCTCACTTTTAATTTCCTTTTCTTCCCAACTGAATCAATGATGCCCTAAATCAAGACAGTACTTTATTAAAGAGCTGATATTTACTTTGTTCCAAAGTAAAGAAGTATTTGGGGTTTCCCTGGTGGCTCCATGGTAAATAATCTGTCTGCAATGCAGGAGCCACAGGAGATGAGGGTTTGATTCCTGGATCAGGAAGATTCCCTGGAGGAGGCATGGCAACCCACTCCAGTATTCTTGCTGGGAAAATCCCATGGAGACAGAATCCTGGTGGACGACAATCCATAGGGTCACAAAGAGTGAGACATGACTGAGCACACATGCATGTGAATCCAGGCTAGAGGGGATTCTGTAAATATCCTGGACTATATAAAACCATTTGAACCTTTTTGTAATTCTGGAAAGGGGGTGATTGGCCCCCAAATGACCAGTATGTAATTTCTCTCCAACCCAGTAAAGAGAAGGAGAACTGTAATTAAATGTGAAATTTTAAAATGAATTAAATCTTTCTTATACATTCTCTAGTGGCTCAAATTAATATCTGCTATAGATGTCAAACTTAAAGGTCACTTAGGTTATGGCATCCTGAAAAAAACTGGAGTGGGCATTAAAAGAAAAATTCACAAACTTAAGGATCAGATAAAAGAAAACGATTAACCTGTGCCATCAGTAGCCTTACTGATTAACTATGTTGCTTGGCTTCATTTCATGAAGTGGGAACAATTATGCTTTCTCTCTTACTACTTCAAGATTATCTTTTCTGTAGCTGCTCACTCTTCTAGAAAATAAAATCATATTTTATATTGTGAGATTAGAGGTTTTTAGAATCTAAAACAATTTTGACTCGATATCCTATTATCGACATATCAGCCTCTTAAGACATAATTTTCTCTGCACATAAGAATCACCATATGCAAGCATCAAATTTTAGTTAACTTTACTGATTATACTGAAGAAGTGGCAACAAGATTAAACTGAACATTGGATAACTTCTAAATCATTTATATTTAAGCATCAGCATGCATTATGTAACTTTCCTTGTAAACTCTCACTCTTAACTTTTTTTGAGAGACACACATTTAAAATAGAATGTCCATTCAATTCCAGAATTCATCTGTGGTAGGCAGCCTCTAAAACGGCTCTCAATAAATCCTCCCTCCTGATACCCACAGCCTTGTCTAACTCTCTCTCCTCGAGTGTGGGCTGGTGTCTTTCTTCTAACAAGTAAAATGTGGCAAAACTTTTGGAATGTCACTTCCAATATTGAGCTACAAAAAGACTCTGGTGTCTCTTTTGTTGTTCAGTCGCTAAGTTGTGTTCCAGTCTTTACGACCCCATGGACTGCAGCATGCCAGGCTCCTTTGCCCTCCACAATCTCCCAGAGTTTGCTTAAATTTTTGTTCACTGAATGGTGATGCTATCTGACCATCTCATCCTCTGTCACACCCTTCTTTTGCTTTCATTTTTTTTCCAGCATCAAGGCATATTTAAATGAGTCAGCTCTTTGCATCAGGTGGCCAAAGTATTGGAGCTTCAACTTCAGCATCAGTCCTTGCAATGAATATCCAGTGTTGATTTCCCTTTAAGATTGGTTTTATCTCCTCATAGCTCAAGGGATTCTCAAGAGTATTCTCCAGCACCACAACTCAAAAGCATCAATTCTTTGGTGCTTAGCCTTCTTTATGATCCAACTCTCACATCCATACGTTACTTGATTATTTGGAGCTTTGTTGGCAAAGTTATGTCTTTGATTTTTAATATGCTGTCTAGTTTTGTCATGGTTTTCCTTCAAAGGGACATGGCTCTTTTAATTTATAGCTGCATGGTCATAGTATCAGAACTCTTCATTATGACCCATCCATCTTGAGGGGCCCTGCGTGGCATAGCTCATCACTTCATTGAGTAAAGCAAGCCCCTTTGCCACAACAAGGCTGTGGTCCATGAATGAGTTCACTCTTTTACCTCTTCATTATTCTCTCTTTCTCTCTTTCATCTCTCAATTTCTTAATCCCCTACCCTCATTTTGAAGAAACAAGTTGTTATATTGTTAATAATCACTTGGAAAGATCCATGTGGCAAGGGATTGCCAACTGTCTGTCCAACAACTATTAAAGAGCTGAAGAACAGTAACAACCACAGAAGTGAGCTTGGAAACAGATAATTTTCCCAGCTGAACCATGAGATGATCTCAGCTCTTACTGGCAGGTACAGCCTTGTGAAAGAGCCTGTGTCATATGCATGCTGCCAAATCAGGTACCTGACCCAGAGAAAATGTGAAATAATGAATTTAGTTATTTTAAGTTGTTATGTTTGAGACTAACTGTTATACAGCAATAGATAATGAATATAGCAGCTGAGCTGTGCGAGAAGGAAAGTTGGTTCTTTGGCTCCTGAATGAAAAATAGAGAAGTCCATTAATGTAGATAAATTTTAAAGATTATCTGATACAATTTGAATAATCCTACCTGAATGTTTACATCTTCTTTATAACAATAGAAAAGAGAAGCTGCAGCTATTATGTCTACAAAAAACAAAATGCAAGGCTCACAGTTTTCCTTAAGCCTTTCACAGGAGTGTTTGACTCAGCTGACAAGATATCCCTATGAATATAGATAGAAGTTACTCTTTGAAGCTGCCCTCTGCTAATCTTATATTTTTGGTGTACTGGACTGCTACAATGAAAATAGAGACAATGTATTTCCTTGATATATAAGCATTTATGTTCCTGAAACTCATAGCTGTTGAATATTGGAATTACACACTACTTGAGCAGTTCTGAAAATCAATTCTTGACTGCTCTTTGCAAAATTGGGGGATATTCCAGAATAGATAATTCATTTATTTGAAAATTGAATATTTTTCTTTTTACATTCCTTATCACAAAATACTCACTATAGCTTCGGCTTTAAGATCTTGTGTGTGTGTGTGTGTGTGATGGGGCTGTGGGGACAGAGATTAAGTAATAGAAATAGGAATTAAAGGATTCTGGGAGTGCTTCAAAAGAGAGATACATTGATCAGGATTCTGTTACTCAAAAAAGACAAATGAACGTTAGGAATGCATGACATGCTGATTTCTTGCTGCTAGATATGGGGTTGCCATAGCGACAATTGCATAACATCTATATTTCTATGAAACCATCTGGGAAGGCATAGAACATTCTTTTTAAAAAGGCATTATACTGTTGGCATGTTATTTGTAGTTGGTTAAAAATAGCCTGAGCATGTGGGTGTTTGGTGTTCTTGTCCTATGCTTAGGCTCACAAGAAATGCAAACCAAACAACCCCACCCCTCAACCCTCACTCAACAAACCACAGGTTACTTTCTGTTCTCTAGCTCCTTCCTACTCTGTGAGGAAAACCAAGGCCACACTCAAGAGTTAATTTCCTGCAACATGCAGTGAGAAATTCCTCTTGCTTGACACTGATGGCTTCACTTGCTTAACAGATGAAAACACTCTCCATTAATCTTTCTGGTTAGACTTGCCCCAACCCAACAAAACAGGTCTGCTTGCAAATGCTCAGGCCTGCAGCAATCAGCAAGAGAGTTTCTCAGAACTACCTGAAAACAGTGGAAAGAAGTGGAAGATGGTTGTGAGCAGCTGTGGTCTCTGGGGTGGGGAACCACAGGGAGTTTCAGAGGAGAGTAAGTGACCTGTTAGAAAGTGATCTTCCTAAGGATAGAGGTTGTGGCACATTCTTCTCTAACCAAAGTACAAGGTAATGTGAAGCACTCAATGGAAGACTTGTTGCAAGAATTTTGACTAGATATGCCCTTGAAAGTTTTGGTTACTGGGAGTTATCTATAGATTCTCTTGTTTCCTAAGTTCATTTGTCTACTATAAATTCATGAATACATTCAGCATGCATAGAATCATGCATTTCTTTTCTTCTCAAGGATCCCATTGAAAAAGACAAAAACTAATATATAAAGTAAATAAACACACCTCAAAATATAAACTTACACTCATGGATTTAACTTAGAATTTTCTCATCTGAGGACATCCATCTACTATTCTGTGATACATGTTGTTAAGAATGTGTACACATGTTTTTAGCTTGCTTTGAATCTCAGTGACCTTTGTATATTTTCATGAGATTATTTTTCCTGTTTATCAGATTCTTAGAATTTTTAACAGGTGAACTAATAGTAAGTGATTCATAAATCATACATTCTCTTTATTTCTCTTTCCTTTCTGCTTATAACCATTTTCAAGAAAGACTGCTACATTTAGTGTTCAACTTCAATTATGAAGTAAGAAGTGACCTAAAGAATGTTATTTGAGAAATGCTAGGAAAACTCCTTGACTTCACTATCTCCTTTGACTCCTTCTGACTTGCACCTTCATTTTCCACTTTCCTAAAACATCAAAGACATTGTTTAAGGGGCAAGCCTTACCTGGATTGGGCAGAGTATTCAAGTCTATTATTATAAACTTTAACTTGAGTTACACAGTTGGTCCAGCTCCCCATCAAGAGAGGAACATTGGGATGATAGTCTAAGGGACAAGCAGGTTTGTAGCAGAATATTAACTGATTTTTCAAATCATCCCAGAATACTCTGTGAAGCATGAGCAGAGTGGGATGGGTGCTGAAAAGGAAAAGAAGAAAAAGCATAATTATCAATAATGTCACAATTTTATTTAGGCCCTTATGATTGCTAAAAAGAATACCCCATATTTTTCTCATATCAATAAATCATTCACAAATTAAAGAGATAAAGAAACAGGAAATTTGATAGATAAAATCTATCTTTTCCTTATCAGTAAGATTCTTGATAAGAAAATATTTAGTGCATTCAAAAAAATTCAGAACCAGAAGTGATTATAGAGATAATCTTCTTTCATCCTGTGTCTTATCTCATGATTCTCTCTTTTTAAACTTTTTAAAGTTTAGATTGTGTCTTTTATCCAACAACAACTTATTGAATGAAGGGGATTTACCAGGAAGAGACTGTGCTTTTTTATCAATACATAGCACAGCAACAGCAAAAATTTCCAATATCCGTTGGATCATTGAAAAAGCAAGAGAGTTCCAGAAAAACCTCTACTTCTGCTTTATTGACTATGCCAAAGCCTTTAACTGTGTGGATCACAACAAAATTTAGACAATTCTTCAAGAGATGAGAATACCAGACCACCTGACCTGCCTCCTGAGAAATACGTATACAGGTCAAGAAGCAACAGTTAGACCTCAACATGGAACAACAGTCTGGTTCCAAATCAGGAAAGTACATCAAGGCTTTGTTTTGTCACCCTGCTTATTTAACTTCTATGCAGAGTACATCATGTGAAATGCTGGGCTGGATGAAGCACAAGCTGGAATCAAGATTGCTGGGAGAAATATCAGTAACCTCAGATATGCAGATGACATCACCCTTATGGCAGAAAGCAAAAAAGAACTAAGCCTCTTGGTGAAAGTGAAAGAGGAGAGTGAAAAAGTTGGCTTAAGGCTCAACATTCAGAAAACTAAGATCATGGCATCCGGTCCCATCACTTCATGGCAAATAGATGGGGAAACAATGGAAACAGTGACAGACTCTATTTTGGGGGCTCCAAAGTCATGGCAGCCATGAAATTAAAAGATGCTTGCTGCTTGGAAGAAAAGTTATGACTAACCTAGACAGCATATTAAAAAAGCAGAGACATTACTTTGCTAGCAAAGATCCGTCTAGTCAAAGCTATGGTTTTTCCAGTAGTAATGTATGAATGTGAGAGCTGGACTATAAAGAAAGCTGAGCACCGAAGAACTGATGCTTTTGAACTGTGGTGTTGGAGAAGACTCTTGAGAGTTCCTTGGACTGCAAGGATATCCAACCAGTCCATCCTAAAGGAGATCAGTCCTGAATAGTCATTGGAAGGACTGATGCTGAAGCTGAAACTCCAATACTTTGGCTTCCTGATGCGAAGAACTGACTCATTGGAAAAGACCCTGATGCTGGGAAAGATTGAAGGCAGGAGGAGAAGGGGACGACAGGATGAGATGGTTGAATGGTATCACTGACTCGATGGATATGAGTTTGAGTGAGCTCTGGGAGCTGGTGATGGACAGGAAGCCTGGTGTGCTGAAGTCCATGGGGTTGCAAAGAGTCGGATTTGACTGAGGGGCTGAACTGAACTGAGCATAGCAGCTGCTACATCAAAGAAATCAAAATGGTCCCCAGTCAATTATTCTTGATAGTTTGAATGCCTCTTCTGCCCTGAGTGTCCTTTTACAAATAGGGTAAGAACATGTTGCAGTAACACATTTGTCAACCCATAAGGCAGCACCATCAAGGGTGGGGTGGGGAGGGAGGTGGGAAAGAGGCTCAACCTATGCTGATCCATGTTGACATTTGGCAGAAATCAACGTAATACATAAAGCAATTATCCTTCAATTAAAAATTATTTAAAAAAGAGAGAACGGTGACTAGGAATCTCTGATGCTCTTTCATCAAGTAGAAACCTGCTAAATGCTTACATCTAACAATATAAAAATATAACAACAAATATAGTAACTAGATTTAAAAGGAAAAGCTCTGGCTTCACAAAAACCTCCACCTGTTCCTGATCTCTCTCAATCATTTTGCTATGCATCTCAGGTGTGACTCAAATGATTAGAAAATTTGGGAAGGATGACAGGACATTCTACTTAACGTTCCTCTGCTTTCTGCTTTCAACTGAACGCTGCAAGAAGCTTGCATTTTTCTTTTGCTTCTTTTTCTTGAATGTCTTCTATAGGAATGCTTACTCTTGTCTGGCAGTGCCAAAACTGGAAGGGAGAAAAACTTGCTTTCTTTCTGGAATTCATTACTAGCAGGTCTATTTGCACAAGGGCAGAAACCATATCCTCTAACCTGAATATTTTCTTAATTAAAAATACATATATTCAGGACACAGGGAAGGAATATGGGGCTATATATTCTGCATCCCCTAATAAGCCACGATGGAAACCACATTTGAGCATCAAACAATAACAGCTAATATTTATTACATGCTTAATGAATTCCAGATGCTGTTTTATGTGCTGTGCAAATATCTGCTCATTTAATCCTCATATAAATTTGAGATATAGATCTGTCTATAAAGTAGAGATAGTTACTCTCTTAAATTATCTCAGGATTATTGCCTCCCACCCAAAATTGAAACAGATTGACTTACATTCTCACCAAAAGTGTATACAAACATATACTGTTTACCTTCTTACCAAAAGGTGGTATGGCAAGACTAAATTTTTTTTTGCCTATCTAACAATAAAATTTATTTTATTAGGTTTTAATTTGTACTTCTAAGATTATTATTAAGGTTAAGTAACTCTTCATATTTATTCTATTTGGATTTCCTGTTTTGTCAAATGCCTGTCTTGCCTAGCTTTTGTTTTATGCTATCTTTTATTCTTACATAACAATATTTTTACATATTCTGTACAGTAGTCCTTTATTGCTTACATGTGTTATAAATATCTTATTCAGCTGTATGACTCCTCATTTTTCTGCCTATACAGTTTTCTTTTTCAAAGAACATAATTTGTTAAATATTGTCAATATTTCATTCATTTCCAACAGTTTTATTGAAGTATAATTCACGCACAATAGAAAGCATCCTTTTCAAGTGTACAGTTTAACTGTTTATAGTACATTCAGAATTGCACAATCATCATCAAATATGACTTTGAAGATTTTTATCATTCCTAAAAGAAACCCATAAACTTTAACAATCACTAACCATTTGCTCCAATACCTAGCCATAGGCAATCACTAATCTACTTTCTGTCTTACAGGTTTACACATTCTTGACATTTCATGTAAATGGAATAATATACTATGTTGTCTTCTTGTGACTGATTTGTTTCAGCTAGCATGTTTCCAGAGTTTCAATATATTGTCTCATGATTCAGTATATATTTATTTTTATTGCTGGAATGTGGATCTATTTCTCTTATAAAGAAAACAATTACAAAATGTTAATATATGTAAAGTAAGAGGTCTATCATAAGTACCCTTCCAACAAAATATTTGATTCTATAATTGCACAGACTAGTTTCCTCTGTTTTACTGGGTCGGTAATCCCCATGATATTTAAAGTATAAGCTGCCATTCTGTAATATCCTTCCTGAATTTAATTAGCCAGAGTTTTATTACTTGTTTTGCAGATGAAAGGTATTATGTACATACACATAACTTACAAAACAAAGTGGTTTCTCTAGTGTATCTGACTTGTACCTGACTTGTATCTACATTAATCAAAATATTACGGATGGATCGATGGCAAATAGCCACTTCTACTGATAGCATATGAATACAAGCGTAAGTAAAATTGTCCTCTGAAGAAATTGTAGATTGAGAAAAAGAGAGAAAGTCATGGTGATGGAACTGTTTCAGATATATGTAGAAGTCTAAAAGATACTTCTTCCTTGGAAGAAAAGCTGTGACAAACCTAGACAGGCTATGAAAGAGTATAACATCACTTTGCCAACAAAGGTCCATCTAGTCAAAGCTATTGTTTTTCCAGTAGTCATGTATGGATGTGAGAGTTGAACCATAAAAAAGGATGAGCACCAAAGAACTGATGCTTTCAAACTGGTGCTGGAGAATACTCTTAAGAGTCCCTTGGACAGTAAGGGGATCAAACCAGTGAACCCTAAAGGAAATAAACTCTGAATACTCATTGAAACAACTGATGCTAAAGCTGAAACTCCAATATTTTGGCCTCCTGATGCGAAGAGCTGACTCATTGGTAAAAACCCTGCTGCTGGGAAAGATTGAAGGCACCAGGAGAAGGGGACAACAGAGGATGAAATGGTTGGATGGCATCACTGACTCAGTGGACATGAGTTTGAGCAAACTCCGGGAGATGGCAAATGACAGGGAAGTTTGGTGTGCTGCAGTCCATGGAGTTGCAAAAAGTCGGACATGACTTAGAGAATGAACAACAACAAATATCTTGAAGAATATCTTCACTGTATTTTACATCTTTTCTTTAGGTTCACCTTTCTAGAAGAAACAAAATTTTGTATGACTCAAGTGTGTTATCGGTAACTATAATAATTAAAATTATTCAAAGGAAGCCCTTACTTATTATTTTTACCCATGCTTCTTTTGATTAGCATAAAAGTTGCAATTTGGTGTATATGAAATTTTGACCCTCTTTTAATGTTATTTAAATTAATTGTGTCTGTGTGTGCTCAGTCCCTCGGTTGTGTCCAAGACTTTGCTACACCATGTCATGTAGCCTGTCAGGTTCCTCTGTCCATGGAATTTTACAGGTAAGAATACTGGAAAGTGTTGTCATTTCCTACCCCAGAGGATCTTCCTGATCCAGGGATTGAACCTGTGTCTCCTGCATTTTCTGTTTGGCAGGCAGATTCTTTACCATTGTGCTACCTGGGAAGTCCTGAAATTAAATTGAAACAACCACAATTTTGGATATACATTTAAAAACTACACATACCTCCACCCTGGAATTTCAGATGCTACCTGGCTATCATATTCCTCTTCTAATGCAATTCTTCATAAAATTAGCTAAAAGAGTGACTTGTTCAAAATATTAGATAATTTTCAGCTTCAAAATTATTCTATTAGGGCATGAAGAAATCTTAGGCTTAATGAATCCCCTGAGATTCTGTCCTCCCACATGTGCAGTCTAGTGTCTGCCTTCCCACATATGTCTGTTATCAACTAAATACGATGACAAAGAATACCAAAATAGAAAATAACAAAACAAATTTGAAGATCCTAAAACTGTTAGAAAGACTAGTTACTACATTTGGAATTATTGCTTAAATTATATTTCTTTTGATAATATGTCTTTATTTTGACAACTATCAAGCAGTTAACTGTATTTATATAAAAGGTGTTTTTTTTTTTCATAAATCACACCTCAGCAGAGAACCATCCTGATATGCCAAATCAATAGACACCAGCTGTGACAGTGGGAGTATTGCTATATAATTTTCTGCCCCCATGCTCCAAATTGAAGATCTGTCCCAGTTATCAAATTTTCTAGGTAACATCATTCTCAATTTCATCTGGCAATATTTTCATCTGGCATATAAAAAATGCAAGAGAGGGACTCAGAAGAAAAGTAAAAGAGTTCCTATTTCTAGAGATCTGTATAGAAACCAAAATATAAAGACTAGAGTTCTTGAGTGGAAGAAATGTTATTGTGAGAACTGGGAAATAGATCACATGTATGCACAAGAAGTAGAAGTTTAAGGTCAAAGATAGGATATGCGATGCGTGCGTGCTAAGTCACTTCAGTCCTGTCCAACTCTGTGTGAACCAATGGACTGTAGCCCGCCAGGCTCCTGTGTCCATGGGACTCTCCAGGCAAGAACGTTGGAGTGGAGATGCATTTCTTTTGTTGTTGTTGCACGGGGTCCTCACTGCAGTGTGTGGCTTTCTCTAGTTGAGGTCAAGGGCTCCTCCTGGTGCAGAGCACAGGCTCTAGAATACACAGCCTCAGTAGTCGCGGTGCGCAGGCTCAGTTGCCCCATGCCTTGTGGGATCTTAGCTCCCTGAAAGAGAGAGAGATCAAACCCACTTTCCCTGCCTTGGGAGGCAGATTCTCAACCTCTGGACCACCAGAGAAGTCCTTGTAAATGCATTTCTGTTTACCTCCATGTAGTATATGATCTAGCTTTTGCTGACTTATGAGAACCTTTCATTTAATCATCCCATTCTTTCTCTCAACAACTACACTCAAGAAAACAGAACAACTTTTCTAATATCTTGATCTCTACTCACATGAAGGCCTTTGCTTCTCTCTCTACCTGTGTTATGGATTAAATGTTTGTGTCCCCTCAAAATTCATATAAGTCCTAACTTCTGACATAATGGCATTTGGAGATGAGGCCTTTGGGAGGTGATTAGATCATGAAACATACTAGAACAGTCTGCTGTATATTTCCTTTAGATTTCCACGTCACTAATTCCTTGACACCCAGATCTCCACTCAAATACCCTATCCTTAGAATAACCTCTTTTCACTACCCTCCTATATCTCTTCTGCCATCACTTTCTACCAAATTTTCAACAAATGCAATAGTTTACAAACCTTTTTTCCATTAAAGAAAAAATTTTAAATAAATTAATCATAAACTAACAATCTCTCAAAGTTTGTTATTTTTGTCTTTTTGATTGAAAAGAACCCACCTGCCAATGCTGGAGACACAAGAGACATGGGTTCAATCCCTGGGTTAGGAAGATCCCCTGGAGGAGGAAATGGCAATGCTCTCCAGTATTCTTGCCTAGGGAATCCCATGGACAGAGGAGCCTGGAGAGCTACAGTCCATGGGTTATCAGAGTCGTACATGACTGAGCACGCATGCAAGAACTCTCATCTACAGTAATATACTAGGTAGTATGCTGATAAGATTCTGCTACTATAAAACATATACAAAATAAAATTTAAAATGGATAACTGTAGTGCATGAAAGAGGAGGCAAGACAATAAAGGAAATCATTAGAAGTCAAAAATATAAGGAAAGTGTAAATCCAAGAAGTAAGCATGTCCCAAAGCAGGTGGCTGCCTAAAAGGATATGATAATCTTCATAATACCAGAATCAAAGCAAATACACAATTGGCAACAATGATAAATAATGATACATAAACATATGGACTATGATGAAGCAGAGAAAATGAAAAAACTTTGGATTTATACTTGATCATAGCTGAATTTCCCTAAAATGTTTGAATGTGAAAAATAATTTCACAGAAGAATCAGTACTATATAATTATTTTTATGCAAGATTCAAAATCTTGCATAAGTATATGTATATAGATACATATGCTGCTGCTGCTGCTGCTAAGTCGCTTCAGTCGTGTCCGACTCTGTGCGACCCCATAGACGGCAGCCCACCAGGCTCCCCCATCCCTGGGATTCTCCAGGCAAGAACACTGGAGTGGGTTGCCATTTCCTTCTCCAATGCATGAAAGTGAAAAGTGAAAGTGAAGTTGCTCAATAGTGTCTGACTCTTCGCCACCCCATGGACTGCAGCCTACTAGGATCCTCCATCCATAGGATTTTCCAGGCAAGAATACTGGAGTGGGGTGCCATTGCCTTCTCCATAGATACATATAGAGTCATCCAATATATGAAATGTACACAAATGTATACACAGACTCACACTAACACACAAAACTCTAAATAAAAATAAATAGTAGACATGACACTTGGGATAATGTTACATTGTTACCTCTGTTGGAGAGGGAGGAGACTGCATCATGGAAATAGCTATGAAGCTGAACACAAAGACTTCAGGTATGGTGTTTTATTTCTAAAGTAGGGGTGAAGATAGGTAGAAGATAGGTAGTCATATGCTTTATTATTTACATCTTTTCTATAATACAATTATACTCTTTTGTATCTATGAAATAGAACTGAAAAAATATCTTTATAAAGTTAAAGTGATTGCAAATTTATTGTTAGTGATATAACTATGGCAGACAGCATGAGAGTTCTGACGGTTTGGTATTTTCCATATATAATAGAAACTCATCAACTTACTTAAGTAGTTAGCTAAAATAATTAAAATGTTGCTTTAAGAAATTTTGGACTATTTTTAGCTTGCTTTCTAAACTTCCTTTATCTCTTTCTACCTAAGAATGAATGTTGATTTTTTTTTTTTTTTTTTTACAGAAAAATAGGGAACAAAACTGTCTGGCCTTCGACGGTTTCATTTCATAGCTGCTCCAAATGCAACTCTATGCAACTTAAGTCCTATTAGACCCTGAGCAAATCACTCATTTATTCACTCGCTTTTGTTCACATTATCATGTAAAAAGCATGCACTGATATCCACTCTGTGGCAGGCACTGTGTGTACAAAGATGGATAAAGCATAAATCTGATAGATGTAGCTCACAACCGACCAGAACAGGAGGACCTTGATCTCATCAACATGCGGGCTCTGAAATCAGACTGCTTCTCTAGCCTTGATTTACTTTCCTGTTGAAGTATGTGTCTGGAATCTTTCCTGTATCAGTGTCTTTACTGGCACCCTGAGAACCTGATTTTCAAGGCATGCTTGATAAAGTAAGACAAGGGGCGGGTCTGGACAGGGATTCTACTCCCATCGTATTCCCAGAATGACACGTCTTCCTGTGCCCAGGACTTCCTGCTGCCACGCTCTTACTATCCCTTTAAGGATCTCTGGGGTATCCCTAAAGAAAGTCTGTATTGGCCTGATAAATGGTTATTCCCATAAAACACACATTTTTATTTACGCAGCTCTTTCTGATTTTCACTTCCTCTCATTCATAGTCTCAACTCTGAAACTCCGTCAAGCCTCATAATTTAACTCTCAGGACTTCACATACTATCTTCTTGTTAACTACTGCAGGAAACAGAATGCCTGTGAGAAAAACAGCTTGCGAGTAATTCCTGGGTTGGCATAGCTTTGGAGTGCTCTCAGGTCCTGTGTGAAGTCTTTCTTATAGAATACCTCTGGGGACACTTTCTCAGAATGTGGTTACTTAAGGTTTCATTCAAGAAGCAAATGCTTCTTGGCTGAGCAAGCAGAAAAGAAAGCAGTCTAACTTGTCTAACTGAAGATGAGGCAACTGACTTTTACCATTTGAGGGCTTTCCTGGTGGCTCAGATAGTAAAGGATCTGCCTGCAATGGAAGAGACCTGTGTTTGGTCTCTGGGTCAGAAAGATTCCCTGGAGAAGGGAATGGCTACCCATTCCAGCATTCGTGTCTGGAGAATTCCATGGACAGAGGAACCTGGAGGAATTACAGTTCATGGGGTCAGAAGCCACTAAGGGACTAACAGTTTCATTTTCACTTCATTGTCAGTATCCCAGAAACAGCTACTTACCATATTATGTGGCTGGAGACTTCTGAGTTCTGTAATCAAATTGCTAGCCTGAGATCTGGAGACTAGTACTTCACCTAAGCAACAGGATTATGTGCGCTTCTCTCCTTAATTGCTGCATAAGGAAAAAATAAATTTCTGTAGACAGAAATGGGCAAGTCCCATATGACATTGTAATAATGGATATCTTTTTCTTTCCAAAATTTCTCTGGGGAAATTGAAAAATGGCTAAACGAATTAAGGATGAAAATGAGACAAAGTATCAGGCAGTCATCACAGCATTATTTAATAATAGTACTTTTAGTAAAACATAAACAACTTTCTAAATCAAAACAATGATACTGCAAAATGGGAATGTTTGAAATTATGCATATAAAGTTTATGCTGTATATATTAACAAGCTCCTTTTCTTGAGGCCTTAATAAAGATACTATGGGAGGTAGGATGATAAATCAGAAATGGCCTCTTCTCTCAAAAGGATAGTATTTAAGGAGAGTAGATAACACGTGTACAAAAATACCTAGAACAAGGTGTCAACTGAAAAATAAGTGCACAACCTAAAAGTTCGGAGTCATATCTTTTATTTGGCAGACAAAATGAGGACTTCATACCGAGGACTTCAAGCCTGGGGGGCAGCATACCAAGTAACCTAGAGAAACTGCTCTGAGGAAGTGAGGGAGGTAGCTAGGATGAATAGGAATTTTTCGATGAAGGGCAGGTAGTAGGAAAAAAAAAAAGATTACTGTTAATTAAAAAAAAAACAACAACAACTAGATACCTCAAGGAATTTAGTACTTTTCTATCTATGTGAAGATGTAAGAGTCTGGGCTCACTGACATCATTCCTTGGACATGCACCTCAGCCATCTAGGGACAGTATCTTGTGTTTGCACATCCTGAGTTTCTTCAGGACTCACCTTCAGGAGTGGCTGCAGCCTGACAGTAGGTATCCTTTGTTTCCTTCCGGAGGTCCCTTTGGGCTCCAGAAATCACCATTGGATGGCCGCAATCACTGATGACAGTGACACTGCTTGTTTGCTGAAATGGCAGGCAGCATTTTATTCCTCAGATGTATGAACAAAATTCTCCAATTTGAAGATGAAGTTTTCACTCACGGCTATCTAAGAAAAGAAAAAAAAAGAATGATCAAGTACTTAGGGAACATAAGGTTTGAGAACTATTAAGATATGTTGACTAAATTTTATATGATGAGTTACATAATTGAAGGTTTTTAATTACACAAGTTTTGTTAGATAGGGAGAATTTCATAATTACAAACTAATTTCTTTAAAGATTAATCTAGCTGTAAAGTTTGGAAATGGTGAGAAAAATGAAACTGGAGACTATGTAACAAGTTATGTAACTGAGGTATGAGGTATCTGGAAATATAGAAGTAGATATGGAATGGAGCAATAATGATAAATATAAATCTTTCAGCCACAGAATGTATGAAATGACAAAATAATTGATGTAGGAATATTAACAGTGTACAACCAAGAATTCAACTTAAAACTTGTTTACAATACAGAAACTCACAGACATAGGAAACAAATTAATGGTTTCCAAAGGGGAAGTAGAAGGAGGGATGAATTGGGAGTATGGGGTTAGCAGATGCACACTACTATGTGTAAAATAGATAACAAGGATCTACTGTATAATACAAGGAACTATATTCAATATCATATAATAAACTATCACTGAGAAGAATTTTAAAGTAATATGCATACATATATGTGCATGTATAAGCAAATCACTTTTGTTACACACTTGAAACTAATGCAATATTGTAAATCAACTATACTTCAAGAAAAAATTGAAACAAACAAAAAAATTCAATTTAGCAACTATGTTTGAGTGCTTGTTATTTCAAAAAATATGTTGCATCCTGGGTTATTTGATTAAACTGTAGCCTATATAAGGAAATGGCAACCCACTCCAGTACTCTTGCTGGGAAACTCCCATGGACGGAGGAGCCTGGTAGGCTGCAGTCCATGGGGTCGCTAAGGGTCGGACATGACTGAGCGACTTCACTTTCACTTTTCACTTTCATGCATTGGAGAAGGAAATGGCAACCCACTCCAGTGTTCTTGCCTGGAGAATCCCAGGGACGGGGGAGCCAGGTGGGCTACCGTCTATGGGGGAGCACAGAGTCGAACACGACTGAAGCGACTTAGCAGCAGCAGCAGCAGCAGCATATAACCAAGATGACAATAACATCACCAATAATAACAGAAAAACTCAAACTGTCTTTGGGGATAATCTAATAAATTTTGTTTGAGCACAAGTTGAGCATGACATGGCAGAGACATTAAGAAGGTACACATTGAAGGGTATTTGAAAATTTGGAGGGTTTGATGGAGAACACAACAGACAAAATAGATAATGTGGGTGTTGATGTTTAACAGAAAAATAATATCTGAAGTTGTAGAGAAAAGATGAAAAGATTATATTTAGGAAAAGAGGAAAAAGTTTCCCCTACATGATTTCTTACATTTTAAGTTCTGAAAGGTAAAAAAGATGGTAATAAGAGAGATATGGACAGCTGTCAAATATCTGTTAGGAAGGCAAGAATTTCAATGTCTTAGTGGCTAAGAAAAGCCAGAATTTCAAGAAGTAAGTGTAATCATAAAGCCAAAATGGAAAGCATTATTTTATAAATTAGCCTTCTTGAAATGGTAAGAATGAATTTATTAATAAAACTTGATAATAACAGTTTATATTGAAGAACAAAAAAAATCAGAAGGTAATCGTTAAGAGGCACCTCAGTGATACAAAAGTGGAGACAATGACATTGACAACATTTGCAAAAACCTTTAAGGTAAAAGAAAGGATTAGCTACAAAGGGAGGTCAAAGAGAGGCAGAGTCTAATTCTTTATTTTTTGGTGTAAATGAGGTCCTGTACAATGGCACAGTGGTAAAGAATCCGCTTGCTGATGCAGGAGATGAAATAGATGTGTGTTCGATCCCTGGATTAGGAAGATCCTTTGGAGGAAGAAACAGCAACCCATTCCAGTATTCTTGCCTAGAAAATTCATGGACAGAAGAGCCTGGCTACAGTGCATGGGGCTGCAAAGAGTCAGATGCTACTGAGTAACTGAGCATGCACACACATATACAAGTACAAGGAAAAGGTCAAAGTACATGCAGAGAGGGGAAGAAATTGACAGACTCAAGTATCTTGGTTAACTTTTTGTCTTTTGGCCATAGAGTGATGTTTGACCCACTTCTTTCCCAATTTCAGCGTGAAAATCTACCCTTTCCTTTTTGGTCTTTATGATTATGGTGGAGCTGATTTCATATCCCCTTCATTCCTTGGTGATGGTGGTTTAGCCACTAAGGCATGTCCAACTCTTGTGACCACATGGACTATAGCCTGCCAGGCTACTCTGTCTGTGGGGTTCTCCAGGCAAGAATATTAGAGTGGGTTGCCATTTCCTTCTCCAGGTGATCTTCATTTGCCTTCCCTAATTCAGGTGAGCAGGATCCACATTTGATCATCCAACCACTTCTAACTGGAGAGAGAGACATTTAGGAGTGTATGTTTCCATACTCTGTCGCTTCAATTGTGTTTGACTCTTTGAGACCCTATGGACTGTAAACCACCAGGCTCCTTTGTCCATGGGATTCTCCAGGCAAGAATACTGGAGAGAGTTGCCATGCCCTCCTCCAGAGGATCTTCCCCACCCAGGGATCAAATCCACATCTCCAGCATTGCAGGTAGATTCTGTGCCCACTGAGCCACCTGGGAATGGCTTTAGGAGTGGTTCAGTTCAGTTCAGTCGCTCAGTCATGTCAGACTCTTTGCAGCCCCATGGACCACAGCATGCCAGGCTTCCCTGTCCATCGCCAACTCCTGGGGCTTATTCAAACTCATGTCCATAGAGTCAGTCATACCATCCAAACATCTCATCCTCTGTCGTCCCCTTCTCCTACTGCCTTCAATCTTTCCCAGCATCAGGGTCTTTTCCAATGAGTCAGTTAGTCCATCAGTTGGCCAAAGTATTGGAGTTTCAACTTCAGCATCAGTCCTTCCAGTGAATATTCAAGAATGATTTCCTTTAGGATCGACAGGTTGGATCTCCTTGCAGTTCAAGGGACTATCAAGAGTCTTCTTGAACACCACAGTTCAAAAGCATCAATTATTTGATGCTCAGCTTTCTTTGTAGTGCAACTCTCACATCCATACATGACCACTGGAAAAACCATGGCCTTGACTAGACGGACCTTTGCTGGCAAAGTATTGTCTTTGCTTTTTAATATGCTGTCTAGGTTAGTTAATGGTAGCTCAGACAGTAAAGCGTCTATCTACAATGTGGGAGACCTGGGTTCGGTCCCTGGGTCAGGAAGATCCCCTGGAGAAGGAAATGGTAACCCACTCCAGTATTCTTGCCTGGAAAATCTCATGGACTGAGGAGCCTGGTAGGCTACAGTCCATAGGGTTGCAAAGAGTCGGACATGAATGAGTGACTTTACTTCACTTCACTAGGTTAGTTAAAGCTTTTCTTCCAAAGAGCAAACGTCTTTTAATTTCATGGCTGCAGTCACCATCTGCAGTGATTTTGGAGCCCCTCAAAATAACGTCTATCACTGTTTCCATTGTTTCCCCATCTATTTGCCATGAAGTGATGGGACCAGATGCTGTGATCTCTGTGTGTTTTCTGAATGTTGAGTTTTAAGCCAACTTTTTCACTCTCCTCTTTCACTTTCATCAAGAGGCTCCTCTTTGCTTTCTGCCCTAAGTATGGTGTCAACTGCATATCTGAGGTTATTGATATTTCTCCCAGAAATCTTGATTCCAGCTTGTGCTTCATCCATCTCGGCATTTTGCATGATATACTCTGCATATAAGTTAAATAAGCAGGGTGACAATATAAAGCCTTGACATACTCGTTTCCCGATTTGGAGCCCGTCTGTTTTTCTATGTCCGGTTCTAACTGTTGCTTCTTGACCTGCATACACATTTCTCAGGAGGCAGGTCAGGTGGTCTGGTATCCCCATATCTTAAAGAATTTTTGACAGTTTGTTGTGATCCACGCAGTCAAAGGCTTTGGCATAGTCATAAAGCAGAAGTAGATGTTTTTCTGGAACTCTCTTGATTTTTCAATGATCCAACGGATGTTGGCAATTTGATCTCTAGTTCCTCTGCCTTTTCTAAATCCAACTTGAACATCTGGAAGTTCATGGTTCACATACTGTTGAAGCCTGACTTGGAGAATTTTGAGCATTACTTTGCTAGTGTGAGAGATGAGTGCAATTGTGTGGTAGTTTGAGCAATTTTTGGCATTGCCTTTCTTTGGGATTGGAATGAAAATTGACTTTTTCCAGTCCTATGTCCACAACTGAGTTTTCCAAATTTGCTGGCATATTGAGTGCAGCACTTTCACAGCATCATCTTTGAGGATTTGAAATAGCTCACCTGGAATTCCATCACCTCCACTAGCTTTGTTCATAGTGATGCTTCCTAAGGCCCACTTGACTTTGCATTCCAGGATGTCTGGCTCTAGGTGAGTGATCACACCATCATGGTTATCTGGGTGCTGTCTTTTTTTTTTTTTTTATAGTTCTTCTGTTTATTCTATGTACCAAAATTTCTTCTGTGTACCAAATGTTCAGGAGTGGTACCTGAACCATAATCTACCATATTGGAGACATTTACATCCAATTCTTCGGGTTTTGTTTGTGCTATAAGCAAAACGGAGACATGGACTCATTATTCCCTTAGATCTGGTGATGATATGAAATGATTTTGGAGTCTCTTATGTCCTCTATCTGGGGACTGAAAAGGAAGTCACTGCAGCAGAATCCACAGGAGGAAAATGTGGGAGAAACAGTATCCTCACAGCAACATTTAGTCCCTGGGTCTGACAATTCCTAAAGCCATTTACACCTGTGGGCTTTTTATTGAAATGAATCTATGCGTTCTTACTGCTGCCTAAATTTTAAATTGGGTTTTTAGCACTTGATGAAAAAGTCTTAGCTGATACACTCATAGAGGGTGAAGGAAAAAAATTAAAGTAGACTATGGGTTTTGAGACTGTGGAAGAATAGGATTGTATATATATATATATATATATATATATATATATATATATATATCTAATTTTAATTGAAAACAGTAATATTAGAACATCATGCTAAATATATGAGATAAGAATAGCTGCTGAAGATAAAGGAGCAAATTACTTTGGAGAACTAGAAATTACAGAAAGTTATGAGCCAGTTACCATGCAGAATAAATGAGAGAGCCAACAAAAATGATTAAGTAATTACTGTTATAGGGGAATTCGTTTAAGCTGGTTGCTTTTATTTGATTTGGCCTGAATTAGGTCAATAAATTCTATAAATGTGTAGCAACTCAGAAGTGAAAATTAAGTGGGAAGTAATGAAGCTTGTAGTACGTCAAGACTGATAGAAAAATTCTAGGATAGAAAATTCTGGGTTTTTGAGGTTCTGGGATCAATATAACATGGTTGATCATGATGTTCAGGTGGATAAAAAGAAATATGTAGTCAAAATAGAGATGTGTTATTTACTAAAAGGAAAGTGAGAAATTGAGAGGAGACAAGTCGTTCAAAGTGTAAAAGGAAGTTCTAACTAGAAGTGAAATGAATTAAAGATGTAGCGTAGAGGTTGTTATTCAGGTCCCAGAGCTTGAGATCTGATTAAGACTGTATAATGCTTTGAGTTGAAGCTCTTTCACTAGGTGACTTAAATAGAGGTGAAGTTTCTAAAGATGAGAATTAAAAAAAAAAAAATTGTCAGCAGCCTTAAAGAAGCATTAAGTAGCAGAGGAGCTCATTGAGGTCAACGGCATAGGTTCTGTGTGAAAGGCGTCTCTGAACCAGGGCACAAAGGTTACTAAAGAAAGAGAGGCAGGGCTCTCAAGGTTAGTAGCTACTAGTCTTCCCAGGTGTCTCAGTGATAAAGAATCCACCTGCCAGTGCAGGAGATGCAGGAGACATGGCTTCCATCTTTGGGTCAGGAAGATCCCCTGGAGGAGGGCATGGCAACCCACTCCAGTATTCTTGCCTGGAGAATCCCATGGACAGAGGAGGCTGGCAGGCTACAGTCCATGGGGTCTCAATGATTCAGACGTGACTTAGCGACTGAGCATGAACACAAGACCTGTTATCAGACGAGCAGAAGGTGATAAAACACGGGATGATTTCAGAATAGGCGAGATTTGAGAACAATGGTGGCAGAATTCTCATCTGAATGAGAGCATGCTAATTTGATCTTTCCTTCTGTGTTAAAAGGTACCTGGGATTTGTTTTAATCAGGTAATAACAAAACAAAGATGTGGAAATAATTGAAAGGAAGATGTTTATATTTACAGATTCTTAGAAACAGAAGGTACAACATACAATCTAGGGCCACATGGGAAGGATCGGAGTTGGGCAGGAAGCAGAGAGGAGAGAGGGGAAACTATAGCAAAGACCCTTCTCTGGGGTTTTCACAGGACGAGATGGGTGAGGCATGGTAGGAAGGCTGAGGAAAGTTTAAGATTAAACAGTCTGAATAATTTTAGCTGGCTCTTTCCTATAGAGGTGGTCTTTAGATGCCCTATACATGGTCCTGGGTGATTTAGGACAGGAGAAATGTCAGCCTGATCTGTGAGAGTTTAATAAAGAGGGTGGTTAAAGATGTGAGGTCTTGGTTGGGTAGTTTAATATCAAAGATACAGTCTCAGGGGAGTTATTTGCCATGTTTAGGATTTATTAAGCCCTGGGCAGTGTCTCTAGGATGAAGGCCCCCAATGCCAAAGCATCAAGAATATAAGCAAGGAGAATATAGACAAAAAACATGTAAGTAGGTGTGGTGATAAATGTTAGCTATACTTCCTGTGCTGCGCGTTTTGCAGTATATACAGATACTGAATCACTATGTTGTATATCTGGAACTAATAAAATGTTGTGTGGCAAATATTGTGCGTACATGCTTAGTCATGTCTGATTCTTTTGTGACCCCATGGACTGTGGCTACCAGGCTCCTCTGTCCATGGAATTTCCCAGGCAAGAATATTAGAGTGGGTTGCAATATCCTTCTCCAGGGGAACTTCCCGACTCAGGGATCAAACCCACATATCCTGTGCAGATTCTTTACCACTGAGCCACCAGGGCAAATATAACTCAATAAAAAATATATAGGCAATAAAGTAAGTAAATACAAACAATATACCTTTTGAGTCATTAGCTATTAAAAAAATAAATAAAGCGGTTACTTATATTTTGCTTTTCGTTGGCTGGTTTACCTCTGAATGTAATTTTTTTTTTGGCTGCAAAGCATGTGGGATCTTAGTTCCCTGACCAAAGATGAAACCTGTACCCCATGCAGTAGAAGCTTGAACCTTAACTGCTGGACCACTAGAAAGTCCCTGAATGTAACTTTTAAAAAAAATTAAGATTCAATTAATTTTTTTTTGAAGCAGAGTTTAGAGTTGTAAATAAATTTATTATCCTAATAATAATAATACGTACTCATTACTATAAGTGTCTACCAGTTACTGTGCTAGGAACTTTACATTATAATGTTAATCCTTGTAACAACCATAATGAGGGAAATGCTATTAGCACTATACCTTTTTGCACCTAAGGAAATTAAAGGCTAGATAATTTAAGTAACTTGCACAAGGTCACTGAGACATAAATTCAAGTCCGTCTGGATTCAAAACCTAGCCTTTTCATGGTTGTATTTGCACATTAACCATGGAATGTTTCGCTTACTGAAGAGATCAGCATTCCGTGTCATTCAATGGAGGCACAGTTAAGACAAAATGAAGAGTATAGAAGTTGGTATCACTTCAGTGGTTTCTGATTTGCTTAAAATAAAACCAAGTTTGCATTAGTTTTTCACTCAATAAAAACAGTCTTTACAGAGAAACATGGCACGCAGTCCATCTTAAGCTTTTATTTTGAACATGACAGTGGCATGTAATTTAAAGAAAAAAAATCAGCCTAACACTAAGTGTACAAGGCAATAAATCTTTAGTCCCCAGAGCAACATTTTTCTGCCACCCTCTTCCTTCGGATGTAAAAAGATGTGGGACTCCTGCCAGGAAAATAAAATAAAATGTAAGAACAGTTATAAATGAAATACAATCAGAGGCTTACAATCTGCTTCTTTGCTAGCTTGCTTTATTCCTTCCTTGAGGATTCTATTTCTTCTTCTGTTTCACCATGGTATTCCATTTCCCTTGCTTTCATTTTCGTATTTTTACTGCTATTTATAACATTTGCCCTTACCTTTTATTCTCTTTTATGTGCTTTCTTTCTTGTTGAAGGAAAAAAAATGTGATTTTATTCCTATGTGTATTCAGACATAGGGTTTGCCTTTTCTATTGCCTTTTACTACTTTTTTAAAGTGGATATTAATTTTTTTCCTTCTATGTCTTTTGTCTGTATTCACTTTGTGCTGCTGCTTTGATCTTACTTCTAGGCTGGAAAGGGTCAGTTTCCTATGGACTATCTTGTTTAGAGATTTTTTTTTTCTCTTACCCTGCTCATGGGATAAGACATCAGAATCCCCAAGTCTAAAGAACAATGCCAAAATATATTGAAGGAGTTCACTCATTTACTTCTGCAGGCAAGAATACACTTATTCATTTACTCTCTCCTCCATCTGTCTAACCATCCTCCCAACCTTTTATCAGGTATTCATGGAGCACCTTAGACTTCTTTATTCATTCAGTCAATAAACATTTATAGGGCGTCTGTGATGTACCAGAAACCAGTGGTAAAAGGTGAATGCAAGCAATAATGGATGCGTTGTCAGTAGAGAATTTTAAAACAACAATAAAACCAACTAAAAGTCTTCTTTTTATCATCATTGTGTGCTGGAAATTTTAAACAATAATAGTGCTAAAATAGTTCTCCTGGTGGAGATTGCCCACTTCCTCCTCCTCCCCTCTCCCCCTTGAGTATGGCTCTGTGCAGTGTAGAAGAAAACAAAGATCTGTGGCCACTTGAAGATTATAATCTAGTAAAACAGAGAATGTGTGTGTGTGTGTATGAGTGTATAAGTGTAAATATAGAATTATATGTCTTATATATAATTATGTAAATAAAATGTAAATCTTATCAATTTGATTGGGAATACAATTATTCATAAATGCAAAGACTGTAGTCTGGACACTTAGGAGATGGAATATGTTGAGTAACAAATTAGTAGAATGAGAATGATAGATTCATCAAGGCACTACCTGCTGATAGTCATAATTGAGATTAATTGGATTTCTTATATGCATCTGCTCAAAGAGGTCTTAGATCTAACTGGGAATCAGAATCACTAGTTTTGAGCAATGGGGAACAGGAAATGTAAACATCCTCCTGCTAGATAGAGGACAGCTTATTAGTTGCTCAGTCGTGTCTGACTCTCTGCAACCCTATGGACTGTAGCCTGCCAGGCTCATCAATCCATGGAATTCTCCAGGCAAGAATACTGCAGTGGGTTTCCACAAATCTCCTTGAAGAACAAATACGAGTTCAAGTTCCAACTAGGAGATTGAACTAGCATGACTATTGGCTTCTTTCCTCTAGTTGGACTCCAGAGGAATCTGAGTAGGGAAGATAAAGAAAAGCGTGACAAAGCCCTGGGGAGATTGGAGGTTTTAAACTGGTGTGTGGAAGGTATTGATGGGGAACAGGAGGCAGTCCACCACTGCTGAGGTCAAAGTAGGGTGGAAATTATGGGGTTTAAAAAAGAAAACATTAAAAATAAATGTTGCATGGAAGGACCTAGTGATTATCGTACTAAGCAAAGTTAAGAGATAGAGAAAAATAAATATGTTATCACTTATATATGGAATCTAAAAAAAGATGATACAAATGAACTTATTTGCAAAACAGGAATAGGCTCACAGACATAGAAAACAAACTTATGGTTGCCAAAGAAGATGGGATGTGGGATATTAGGAGGTGGGATTAATATTTACACACTACTATATATAAAATAGATAACCAACATGGACCTACTGTATAACCCAAGGAATTACATTCAACATGTTGCAATAATATATAAGGGAAAGGAATCTGAAAAGAATATGTATTTTTACATATATATATATCTTATATATAAATGAATCATTTTGCTGTACACTGGAAACTAACACAACATTGTAAACCAACCATACTTCAATTCAAAAGAAAAGTTAAAAAAAAGTCAATGTTGTAGAAATGGGACATAGTGCAAGAATAAGTATTCTTCCCTGGAAAATCCCATGGACAGAGAAGCCTGGTGGGCTACAGTCCATAGGATTGCAAAGAGTCAGAGACAAATGATGCACACTATATAAGATGATAGTTACAACTATAAGATGATAGTTACAAGTTTAGATAAATCAATAATTGTAATAGATACATATAGAAAATGTTATTTGCTTCAAAGATGAATTCTGACAGATTGTGGAGAACAACAAAAGTTACCTGGAACATAAATACAAGCAAAAATTGAAGGAAAAAGCAGAATTAAAGACATTTCACACAGATATTAACACAAAGAAATAGTTACTATTATATAAAATTAAGAAACAAAATTATTGAGGCAGAGAGTTTTGTTATTTAATAATCCAATTTCAGTTTGCCAAGAATACATAGCTTATTATAATAAAGCATGCATATATGAAATAACCTCAAAATAAATGAAGTATAAATTGAGGAAAATACAGGGAGAAATGGATAAATCTACAATTTCAGTTGTAGTTTCAGCACATAGCTCTTGTTTATTGGTTGTGTAGTGTGTGTGTGTGTGTGTGTTAGTCACTCAGTCATATCCGACTCTTTTGAACCTCATGGACTGTAGCCCACCAGGCTCCTCTGTCCACAGAATTCTCCAGGCAAGAATACTGGTGTGGGTAACCATTTCCTTCTCCATGGGATCTTCCCGACCCATAGATAGAACTCAGATCTCCTGCATTGCAGGCAGATTTTTTACATTTAAGGAATCTAAATAAACATGGGGGTTTATAGATCTCTAGAACATAATAAAAAAGCTTCTACATAAAGTAATCAATGAAGAGAGACATTCTGCAAGCACATAAGTAAAATTTCTCAGACTTTCTGAGAAACTCTCAGAAAACTTCAAAGATGGGTATCATAAACATGAAAATCTTTGATCATGGTGTAATTAAGTTTGAAGTTAATGATGTAATATAAATTTAAAAATCCCATATACTTGGAAAGTGTGAAAACATATTGCTAAAAAGGTCTTGATATCACAAGAAATTATAATAATACTGGAATTAAATTATAATGAAATCACTATATGTCAAAATTTGCAGGATACAGCAATACACATTAAGGGAAATATATATTCTAATCACTTTTACTAGAAAATAAGAAAACCTCCAAATTTATGAGTGAAGGGCTTATCATAATAAATTAGAAAAGTGAAAAAGGATTAACCTTAAAGAAATTAGACAATGATAGTAAAAGTAGAGTAAAATTCACCAAAATTTAAACCAAGATACCACTGAGTAACAACGTATTTGAAAAAACAAATTTAAAAGGGAGTCCTATTTTTGTCAGAACAGAACAAGAAGAAAACAAAAAGACATAAATTAATAAGGCTAGTAATAAAAGAGGCTTCCCAAGTGATGCTTAGTGGTAAATAACCTGCCTGCCAATTCAGGAGACATAAGAGACCTTACTTTGATCCCTGGGTGGGAAAGATCCTCTGGAGAAGGGCATGGCAACCCATTCCAGGATTTTTGCCTGGAGAATCCCCATAGACAGAGGAGCCTGGCGGGCTGTAGTCCATGGGGCCGCAAAGAGGCTGGTGGGCCACAGCCCATGGGGACACAACTGATGTGACTTCATGCATGCATGCACGGTAATAAAACACAGTTCACTACAGGTAATATGCCAGCAATTTTGCCAATCATTTGGAAAAGATTTAATGGGATAAATATTCTTAGGAAAGTATATCTTACTAGAATTTTATCAAGAGGAAAAAATAGCATAAATAATTCTATAAGTATTAATGCATTGTAAACACATATTTAAAATATTCCCACAAACAAAACACTAGGCTCAGAAAATTTAGACATAACTTGCTGCAAATTTTCAAAAACATCATGCCAGGTGTACTCAATCTCTTACAATAAAAGGGAAATGAGAATGTCCTTCAATGGCATCTATGAGGCAGTTATCAATCTTATATAAAAACTAGACAAAACTATACAAGAAAGGACAATTACCAGTCTTTTTCACTCATGACTATAGATTGAAAAAAAGGTCTAAAGAAAATATTGAGAAATAAACCCCCA
This sequence comes from Giraffa tippelskirchi, assembly GCF_054371585.1. Taxonomy (NCBI): domain Eukaryota; kingdom Metazoa; phylum Chordata; class Mammalia; order Artiodactyla; family Giraffidae; genus Giraffa; species Giraffa tippelskirchi. The sequence continues at coordinate 43,368,530 of NC_137284.1, read as the reverse complement.
AATATATAAACAAAATGTAATTCACTGTGACTGTACTGATTTTATCCGAGGTATGCAAGGGTGATTTAATATTAGACAATCTAGAAATATAATCTGACAAATTAAATTATTTAAAAGGAAAAAAATCATATGATTATTCCTACATATGCAGAAAATCTATTTTTCAATGTAATAATCATTTGTGATGAAGATTATTAATAAATTAAGAATATAAAGGGGCCTTTCAGTACGATAAAAGGTACAAGAAAACTTGAGCAAACATCCTAAATGAGAAGAAGCATTGAGATTGCTTCCTTTAAGAGAAGATGCCCGTTGTATTAGACACTGAGTTCATGTCTCACGTTCTCTTGACCCCACTTTACTCTGTCATTATGGCAATCAGCTGCATCTGGGTATAAACTGCCAGGCACACTGCCTCAGTTACCCCAGACGTTTTCACTTTCTGTCTCACGGTTTTCCTAACTCCGTGACTTGAGAGAACCACGAAAATTTAATAGGCATCCATGTATATGTACCCTGGGGGAATGAGGGATCAATGATTCATGGATAATTCTTGACCAAAGAGGGGCAGGAACCAGAACTTAAATGCTCCTCTCTTCTCTCAAGTTAACAATTGTGAGGTGTAATCTTCACAGCATCTCATATAATCTTGATGATACTCCAGCCTCCTTTATCACAGAGGTGATCAATCAATGACTCCCCCTTGTATTGGCTTTCCCTCCTTATATATTTTACTCTCATCAGTATCATCTCTTCCCTGGTATTTTCTCCACAAATAAATTGCTTGTATTTCTGGGTTAAATCTGCCTAAGACAAATGCTATCAACATTCTGTCCAAGGTTGTGCTGGGGCGCCTTAGACTATGATTGAAAGTATAAGAATTGGAAGAAGGATATACATTCTAAGCTATGGTTTTTTCTGTAATCATATATGGATATGAGAGTTGGACTATAAAGAAGGCTGAGCGCCAAAGAATTGATGCTTTTGAGCTGTGGTGTTGGAGAAGACTCTTGAGAGTCGCTTGGACTGAAAGAGATCCAACCAGTCCATTCTAAAGGAAATCAGTCCTGAATATTCAATGGAAGGACTGATGCTAAAGCTGAAGCTTCAATACTTTGGCCACTTGATGCGAAGAACTGACTCATTTGAAAAGACCCTGATGCTGGAAAAGACTGAAGGCAGGAGGAGAAGGGGATGACAGAGGGTGAGATGGTTGGATGGCATCACCGACTAGATGGACATGAGTTTGAGTAAACCCCGGGAGTTGGTGATGGACAGGGAGGCCTGGTGTGCTGCAGTCCATGGGGTCGCAAAGAGTCGGACATGACTGAGTGACTGAACTGAACTGATACAATCTAATGATACTTGCAGATGTTATAATCACTTGATTAGAAAAGCAAAAATAATCTACAGATATATTATTGAATATAGTAAAAAGCATTTAGAAAGCTGGCTGGATGTATGATTAAAATACAAAAATTAATTTCTGTACACTAATAGCAAAAAGGTCAATATTAAAAAGATATTGTATACAACAGAAACAGAACATCTAAGACTATTTAACAAAACATATTTAAGGACTTTATGAGAAAAATATTTCATTGTATTAAGGTATATCTAAAAGGACTTAATAAACAGGGACATTATGAATAACCGGAATTAATAGTATATAGAAATGATTCATTCAATCTGTAAATTTCATTCCAGTGAACAATTCCAATAGTGTTATTTTTGGATCTTGATGATTTGAGTCTTAAATTTTGTGCAAGATTAAAAGGCCATGAATGTTCAAGACATTTCTGAAAAGGAAGACAAGTGAAGGAGCTATTACTCTGCTATCGTTTAGAACATACTTTAAAACCAGAGGATTACTTGAAAAAGAATTGAGAAAAACAGAAATGTGAAAAGATCCACTGGATTAAAGAGGAATATACGTGCAGGGTTGAAGGTACTGGTAAGTCTGGTATTTAGAGGAAGGTAATATTATTAAATATCTTGAAAGTGAAAGTCACTCAGTTGTATTGGACTCTTTGCGTCCGTATGGGTTATACCCCCCATGGGATTCTCCAGGCCAGATCACTGGAGTGGGTAGCCTTTCCCTTCTCCAGGGGATCTTCCCAATCCAGGGATCAAACCCAGGTCTCTCACATTGTGGGCAGATTCTTTACCAGCTGAGCCACAAGGGAAGCCCAAGAATACTGGAGTGGGTAGCCTATCTCTTCTGCAGCAGATCTTCCTGACTCAGACATCGAACTGGGGTCTCCTGCATTGCAGGCAGATTCTTTACCAACTGAGCTATGAGGGAAGCCCTCATTAAATATTTTAGGTACTAGAAAATGAGAAATTTATGTTTACTCTAAGGTAAATGAAAAAAAAATGGAACATGTATAATGTGATGGAATTTTAAAAGAGCCCTGAGTGAGCATTCCCTGATCTATACAGTAGGTTCTCATTAGTTACCTATTTTATACATAGTATCAACAGTCTGTATATATCGATTCCATCTGCCAATTCATCTCAGCTCCCATCCCCCCACTTGGCGCCCATATGTTTGTTCTCTCCACCTGTGTTTCTATTTACGTTTTGCAAATAATATCACATGTACCATTTTTCTAGAGTCCACCTATGAGTTAATGTGTGATATTTGTTTTTAAATTGCAGGAAATAAATAAGTAATTATTATATGTAAGGTAAGAACAACAGATAGAAGAAAGAAATTTAATAAAACTAACATCATTTTAAACAGAACCTTTTATGTTCCAGGCACCTGACAGGTATTATTTATAATCTAAACAATCCACAAAAAGGATATTTTATTTTTTAAAATAGTATATGAAAACAGATTTAGAGAGATCAAATTATTTTCCAGAAGCACAGAGATAATAAGTAATTGAATTAGAATTTTTGCTTTAGTTACCTTAATATTCCTATACTGACATATATTTATATATATAAAATTGTTGATACCTTGGATATTTCGTAGGGGAGACTAGTTTTTTTTTTTTTTTTGAAAGAAAATACTAGATAAACAATAGTAGTTGTGGTATATGGAGATGGTAGCAGAGAGATGCAGCACTATATTTTACACCATCTTGGTGCCATATATAATCATTTTCAGAAGAGTTTAACAGATTATCTGAAACTCAAATACTCCAGAGTGGAGAATAAGGCCCAGAGGGAACAATTTAAGTTCATCTTCATATTCATAACCTGGACCTAGATATTGCTGTGAAAGAGCACTCTTAGGGGTTCTGAGCTCCCTTAGTCACACCACTATGGGGTCGCAAGGAGTCGGACACGACTGAGCGACTGAACTGAACTGAACTGAGTCACACCACTGAGTCATCATGCGATCTTTGGGAAATCAAGTCAGCTGTCTGCCCCTTACTGCCTTTTACCAGTAAAATGAAGATGGCAATGCCAGCCTGATTATCTCATGTCATTACTCTGATAATCAGGTGAGGCAATGACTGGACTCATTTTCTACATGAATGGATTGCAAATCATATACCATTCATTGTAAATATTAAAATGTGCGTGAAAGCAATGAATTAATTAACAACCAAACTACTGTCAAGAGCTAATAAAAAGGAGAAAAAATGTCTTATATAATAAGATAAATATTTGATGAAGAGGTCTTTTTCCTGACTGCCTTTAAGGGAAAATGAGACATTAATTGGATCTGGAATAAGAATGATTAGTAAAGGGTCCCTTCAGAAACCTTAACTCCATCCAATGCTTATTACTTTACTGAAGTCAGGAATGAAGTGAACTTTTAAAAACTTGCATAGAGTAAAATTCAGAGGTCATCTAAATCACACTCTTAAATACAACTTGAATGCCTCAGTGAAATTAACTTATTTCGATTCCTTATACCCCTCCATTGTTTAAGACTTTAGGGTCTTTCATACAGGTTAATTCTTTAAACAGATATGATTGTTCCCATTTGTGTCATAGTAACTTCTACCACTCAACTTCAATTAAACAGGCAACCATTTTTAAAAATACATATATATTTTCCTGAGGATCACTGAATGAATGTATATAGAGGATAGATTTCAGGAACGTAACAAAGGAATTGGAGAGATGTGTGTGTGTATACACAGACATTTCCTAAGGTCACACCACCTGTAAGCATTATTGAGGAGAGTTTTTAAGCTAGGTTTGTGAGGCTTGTTACTCTAGAATACTGATTTTAACCAAAGCGATATCCGATAATGAAACAAAATTGTCATAAAACAGAGAGATTAGTAAACTGTGAACATTTTCTTTTGACCGAGGGAACGATCTTATACATAGCTTCCAAAAAGCTTATATATAGCTTTAGATATCTACCTTTGTATAGACTTTGGTTTTCGTTTATTGTCCCAGCTAATTACCTAAAGAGACCGTTCTGTTTTGTGGTTCTCAGAGAGGAATCAAGCAACAGTTGTATACATTAATATGCTGCTGCTAAGTCACTTCAGTCGTGTCCGACTCTGTGCGACCCCATAGACGGCAGCTCACCAGGCTCCGCCGTCCCTGGGATTCTCCAGGCAAGAAGACTGGAGTGGACTGCCATTTCCTTCTCCAGTGCATGAAAGGGAAAACTGAAAGTGAAGTCGCTCAGTCATGTCTGACTCCTAGCGACCCCATGGACTGTAGCCTACCAGGCTCCTCCGTCCATGGGATTTTCCAGGCAAGAGTACTGGAGTGGGGTGCCATTGCCTTCTCTGATACGTTAATATATGCACATGTAAATACGCATTTTTCTCTGTGTATATACTTTTGAATTAGAAATGAAGTGTGTCTAAAAGAGGATGGCTTCTAGTTTTTCCACTTGTTCCATGCACATATCCATCATCTTTAGTGACTTTTTGTTGCATAAATATCAGAATTCTTCTTCCTATGTTTGGTTACTATCTCCTTTTGATTATTCTTAAGGAAACTCCAATTTAACTTTTTCAAATTTAATTCTATCCCTGTATATTGGTTTTATGATACATAGGTATGTCACTTCAATGATTAGCTGGGTCTGATTTCAATCTACATATTCTAGCCAGCAATCATAAAGCATTCAACAATAAGTCCATATTTATAAACTTCAAATAGCTGACATAACTTGAGTATATTATTGTATATTAACTAACATATTTGAAATTAGTCTTAGTATTTCTGAATCTTTTGCATACTTGTGTCTACCATAGGAAAAAAATTGATCAGAATCTTATAACTTCCATAGTTGTTAGTATATGTGACTCTTTTCTAAGTTTGACCTTTGGAGTCAGTAATATTAGGTCAAAAAAGAGCAAAACTTGTTACATATACACGTAACAGAACATACAAATGATGAATTGCTACATGAAATTCAATTAGTATTTTATTAATAACCATGAATACCTGGTAGCACAATGTATTTTAAACTTGAAATATCAATTCTAAGATTGGCTTTTGTTATTATTGTTTTAGTATCATTGCATGTGAACTAGAGATTAAACAGAAGCACCAAAGAGAAGGTAAATATCTCATCTTCAGCAGATTATTTTTGACTAATTTAATGTAGTTATGGGCACATCTCTCACTTCAATATTCATCATTTCATCCTTCAGTTGTGCTACAGAAGATATAAAAAATAGACTTAAATGAACTTGTTCATCTTCATATTTAAGGGACATTGAAAAAACTGTACCTTTAAAAGTTTATTTTTTCAGACCAGAAGGGATAGTTCCAAATGATTTATACTCAGTTTTAGATGCATAATTGCAATTTTTGGGCTTCCCTCATAGCTCAGTTGGTAAAGAATCCACCTGCAATGCAGGATACCCTGGTTTGTTTCCTTGGTCAGGAAGCTCTGCTGGAGAAAGAACAGGCTACCCACTCCGGTATTTTTGGACTTTCCTTTTGGCTCAGCTGGTAAAGAATCCGCTTGCAATACAGGAGACCTGGGTTTGACCCCTGGCTTGGGAAGATCCCCTGGAGTATTCTGGCCTTCAGTTGTGCTAGAGAAGACATAAAAAAATAGACTTAAGTGAGCTTTTTCATCTTCATATTTAAGGGACATTGAAAAAACTGTACCTTTTAAAGTTTCCTTTTTCAGACCAGAAGTGATCAGTTCCAGACGATTTATACTCAGTTTTAGATGTATAATTAAAATTTATTTGTTGGTTTTTCAGAAGCTCTCAAGGGTTAAGGTATATTTTTTCTCATGTTTATTTTGTGATTTTTTTGTTGTTGCTGTTGATGATTGGCATAGGAAATGAAACAATGGTGCAAATAGTTATAAATTCTTTGCTCTGTATTCAAATATTTATCTCTGATTGAATGTGGAATTATATATCTTGAAAGATTGACTGAATGGTCAGAACAACTAGGAAACAAAAGTGGAAAGGTTTTCTTTTGTTTTATTGTAATAAACTTGCTGAGGTGTTAGACAAATATATTGAGCACCAGCTATTCACATGGCTGCGGGCATGCCAAATTCCTTCAGTCACGTCTGACTCTTTGCTATCCTGTAGACTGTAGCCCACCAGGCTCCTCTGTCCATGGAATTTTCCAGGTAAGATAACTGGAGTGGGTTGATCCTACTCCAGGGGTTCAAACTCACGTGGATCAAACTCAGTCTCTTTTATCTCATGAACTGGCAGACGGGTTCATTACAACCAGAGCCACCTGGGAAGCCCTAATTCAAGTGGCCACTCAGAACAAAGCATGCAATCAACAGAGAGATGAGAGCAGACCTAGAACATGCGGTTTAGATAATTATTTTCACAAACTGTAAGAATATGAACAATGGAAATAAGACAGATTTCAACTATATAGTTGTCATTTAGCAATCATAGCTATTGTTTCCAGTAGGAGGAAACCATTGTTAGATGGTATGGTTCAAGAAGGCATTAGGGAAGAAAAAAACCTGAGGGATTTTCAAGACTAGGAACTTTTATACAGACGGAGAAAAAGAGCAAACAGCCTGTTGAGAGTGTAAATATTTACTTATAGACAATTTATAAAAATTAGGATGGAAATGAAAGTTGGAATGATATATTTTAGGATCTGAATAACAAACAAAATATTTTGGACTTTATTCTCTAGAAAATAGAGAACAGAGGAGCAATTGGATAACTGGACTAGAATGTTATTTTAGGAAGATAAATATGGTAATCATTGGTGTTTTTGTTTAAATATATAGGTGCAAGAAAGTTACTCCAGGCAGAAATAATGAGAGTGGAGAGACCAGCTGGAGATTGGTACTGACTACAATAATCAACTATATTTTTTTGGAATTTCTGTTCTGACCCCATCCTCCCATACAGGTAACAGCTAAGGCATTTTTAAGTTTATTTTTCCAGGAAAGGGATTGCACATAAAAAAAAGAGAATATTTAGAACACTTAAAAAAACTTAAGGTAGCCTTTTGAAATGTATGTCAAGGACAGCGTTGAGGTAATAAAAAATTATGAATTTTGAAAGCCTATGTATTTAAATATTTTATGCCTTGAATAAGTTGGGTTATACATTTATGTCATAAAAAGGATATTTTGAGAATATAGACTATGGATGTGAAGACACCAGAGTCTGTGGCTCTTGTTCAAGGTTAAGAAATTTGAAAGGCGGTGAAGTTTATTGAGTTCAGTTCTGCCATTAAAATTGACTTGTGTGCCTAGTTTAAGAGGAAATGGTACAATGTCACAATTCTCTGATCTATGGAGTGGTTTAGGAAAACAGCACATTTTCTCTCCCTCGTTCCTTCCCCATCTGCCACCCCAAACTGCCTTCCATCACACGCAATAACACACATACAGACATAAACACAGGCACACATTCCTAGAGGAAGGCATACATAGAGTAGGGGGGATGCAGGAGTGGTCCATGAGTGTTTGGAACAGGAGATAGGTAAGACGGACCTGAGAAATGCTAACGTCTTCAGGGTAGACTGAATGTAAGTGAAGACCAGAGACTCCTCAATAACCCATCTCCGTCTATTACCCCCAACATTCTAGTTGGCAAATAGAAAAGAGGGTGCAGACCTTACAGAAAAACAGTTAAGTTAAAATTTAAAATACATTATTGGAAAATAGATTTCATTTATACCTGAGATCTTTAACTTTTACATTTATATTATAATCTTCTATATTATAGATATGTCTATATTATAGATTATATATATTATAATTTTATTATATATTATAGTATATATTATGTCTATATTATATAATATATATTTTACATATATTATTTTGTTTATTAGTATATATTATAGATATTATAGATGTATTATAAATAAATATATCTATATCATAGTTTACATTACAATCATATATATATAATTTATATTATAATCCGTAACATTTTAGGCATATCCCTTCTTTTCTCTCTGCTTCAATCCTCTCTGAAAAGTAGATAAAGCCAAATCAATCAGGAGATGCAGATTTAAGTTGTCAGGTAGCTTCCCTTTTTTGCTTAAGCAAAATGGATATTCCTTTATACATGGTACGTGTGCACGCTCAGTTGTATTCAACTCTTTGTGACCCCATGGACTGTAGCCCACCAGGCTCCTCTTTCCATCAGATTTCCCAGGCAAGAATACTGGAGTGGGTTGCCACTTCCTTCTCCAGGGTATCTTCTCAACCCAGGGATCAAACCCAAGTCTCTTGAGTCACCTGCATTGGCAGGTGGGTTCTTTACCAGCTGAGCAACTGGGGAAGCTCTTTAAACATGGTAGTGAGAAAAAAATAAATAAATATGATAGATGTTGGATACTGTTACTAGAAAACAATGGAAACTATATCCTTTAAAATACGATTTTCTCTTCCTGAAAATACAGACCATAAGAATACATGTTCATTCTTAAAAGAAAACAAATTCTGAACATAAGACATTGAAATATCATGACAATGTAGAATTAAACAGAAAAGTGAAGCCTAAATGTCCCTTAGTTATGAAAGAAATTGTGGACTGAAAAGTTTAGAAAATTGTGGACTGATAAAGTTTAGAATAAGAAACTTTAATACTTACGTGTTTTCTGAAACTCCTCAAAGGATAGCATTAAAGGGACAATTCTGACAAAGGGTACATTTAATTGCTGGATTCCCTGAAAAAGGAAAAGCAACTATGAGATTACACAGCTATGCTTCACCTGGATTTATGCTCTTATAATTAGCATGATTTATTGCCAGCATATAGAAAATAACTTCAGTTGAACAATCCTATCTAGGCCATGTCCCAGGAAGAGCACTTGTCAACAGTGGGCAGAGATAAAGAAAGAAAGGTAAATAGGTCAGCCAGAGTAATGGGAAATTAGCTAGAAGAAGAATGAGAGATAGTGGCAGCAGCAAATTTGGGGTGAGGTCAGGATGTGGGTTGGAGAAGACTCTTGAGAGTCCCTTGGACTGCAAGGAGATCAACCAGTCCATCCTAAAGGATATCAGTTTCGAACATTCATTGGAAGGGCTGATGCTGAAGCCGAACCTCCGATACTTTGGCCACCTGATGTGAAGAACTGACTCATTGGAAAGACCCTGATGCTGGGAGAGATTGAAGGCAGGAGAGGAAGGGGACGACAGAGGACGAGATGGCTGGATGACATCACTGACTCGATGGACATGAATTTGAGTAAGCTCTGGGATTTGGTGATAAACAGGGAAGCCTGGTGTGCTGCAGTCCATGGGGCACAAAGAGTAGGACACGACTGAGTGACTGAACTGAACCTAACAGGGTGTGGTTATTGGAAAATCAAAGGATAGAACCAATTTCTAAGAAGACAAAGTAAGAGGATAGTTATTAATTTAAAATGTCAGGAGTAAATGAACCTCCAGACAATAGGTACTGGGCTTTGACTTGGACAGTATATGGTTTAGGGTGCTTTCAGACACAGATATTCAAAATTCTAAGTCATACTGACATAAAACGTAAGGAAGCATATTGGCAAGTAATTTAAATGTATAGTGGTCTCCAGGTATTGGTTTGTTCAGGGTACACACTCCATTTCTCTGTCCACTTTGTGTGTTGGTCTGGTCCTCAGAGTGGCTTCCCTTCTGATTTGCAAACTAGCTAGGGACTGCAACATAATTCCTTAATTATATCTAGCTGATGTGAAAATTCCTTCTCCTATCAAAAACTGGTGGTTTCGTGGTGGCTCAGACGGTAAAGCATCTGTCTGCAATGCGGGAGACCTGGATTCAATCCCTGGATCGGGAAGATCCCCTGGAGAAGGAAATGGCAACCCACTGCAGTACTCTTGCCTGGAAAACTCTGTGGACTGAGGAGCCTGGGAGGCTGCAGTCCATGGGGTCGCAAAGAGTCGGACACGGCTGAGCGACTTCACTTTATCAAAAGCTAGTCTTTCCTTGTATTTGATTGGTTCAGCTTAACAAAAGGCAGCTCCCAAATCAGTAGTAACCCCTAGACAAATGTCTTTCATTGACTGGATTAAACCTGGGTCATTCAGTCAGTGGAAAAGGAGATGAAATTATCATTGTTAATTTAGGATAATGAAAATCAGCTTCCTCTTATACAAGGCTGAATAATTACAATTTCTGGAATAAAATTAGTATTCTGTGGGGAAGAAGGAGAAAATGATTTATCCATTTTACTACTTTTAAAATAATTTTTATAAAATACAGACTTCCCTCAGTTCCGGGAAAGGTTTTTTCCCTCAGATTTTAATATCTCTAAAGTTGGAATGTATCTTACAATGAATGGTATATTAAGGTTGAATTGGTAATAATGTATTTTATCTGTTTCATGATGATATAGAATACAATGTTCCATGTTACAGACAATATATCATAATAGATTTCAGGTAACATGGCATTTTCTTTAAGTATTCAAAAAAGACTAGGGGTGTTCATTTCAATCACTCAATGTGAAAAACAGAAATTTAATGGAAAAAAAAAGTCTCAAGGTTTGGAAGAACATAACCAACAGTGTAATGTAGATGTGATTGGAAGAAAGATAAGAATGAAATCAGAATATTTGAATAAATAATGGAAAAAAATTTCCCAAATTTGATTCACACTCATACACACACTTACAAGTCCAAGAGTCTCAGTAAATGTCAAGCAAGATAAATCCAGCAAAAATCACACTTACATCTATCACAGTCAAACTAATAAAAATCAAAAATAAAGAAATAGCCAGAGAACAGCCAGAAAAAAACAATTTATATAGTATACTCAGGGGAAAAAACTGAACAACTAAAATCTGACTTCTTATCAGAGACACTGGAAGCCAAAGCATAAGGTAAAGAACATCTTTAAAATGTGAAAAGAAAAAAGCAAACAAAAAAATCCTATGAAATAAGAATTTTTATCCAGTCTAAATATCCATCATAAATATATGCAAGATATAGATAATCTCAGGAAAACTAAGTCCCCAGGAAATCTGTGTTACAAGAAAATTATAAGGAAGTTCCTCAGAGTGGAAATATGGATCTCTAGAGTAGATTAAAAATGATAAACAGGTTGTAAATATATACATCTATATGCACTTTTCTCTTACTTTTATTTATATAGTTATTTGTTCTCTGAAGTGTGTCTTCTGACATGGTACATTGAGAAGAAAACATCATGACTGTGGCATTTCTGACAAAAATAAATTACCTGAAACTAAACATGGGTGAACATCAGACAAACCCAAACTGAGCGACATTCTCATCTTTTTCAGAAACATGAAAATCAGAAAAGAAAAACAAAAGCAAAATTAACCAAATAAAGGATAAAGAACTATTCCAAACTCAGGGGAAACAAAAAAGATACTGAAACTAACTGCAATGTGTGATCCTTGATTAAATCACAGATATAGGGGGAAAAAAATCTCTAAAAAATGTTTTTGGGACTATCTGAATATGAATTGTTGATAAGATAATTGAATTTCATCAATTCTAATTGTTCTTATTTTGATTTTCTAACTATAAACCTGTTCATATCTTCCCCTTGCTTGAAGTTATCTAATGGCATTACTGGCAGTTTAAAAATCCAACATCATTTGTATCATCTAAATGGCATGTTGAGTGTGCTCTGTCTCCTGACCACTTAGTTTCTGTCATATCAGCACTTTGTACACACTTCCAAACACGCAATACCTCACATGTACACTCTGCCTTTCTCATCATGATCTTTACTTTGTTTCACAATGATTTTCATGTAACAACTGTCCTTTCTTGTTGAGGGTCTTTACTCCTATTGACCTCACTCAAAAATTTCATTCCCTACTTAACCTCTACACCTCTTCAAAACTCACCTTAAAAAAAAAAAAACTTCTTTCACACAAAAATCTTTCTTCTTCCTTTTGTATATTCTCCACATATTATGTATATCTAACATAAAATGTAGAATAACTTTAATAATCAACTGTCTTACTAAATGTATACCAGTCCTTCCCACTAGAGTGTACACATTGTGAGGGTAAGGAATGGGCTAATTCTATTTAGTGCTATTATCTTCAATATTTAGTTCAATGCTTGCTATACAGACACAATATTTTTTTGTTTTATGTGTAGACAAGGAACAATGCAAGTGTGGAAAAGAACAAGTATATGTGAGTTTTGTCGGTACACAGAGAGAAGTTGAGAAAGCTTTTAAGTGTCTTCTGGATTTCTAATTTCCTTCTAATGAAAGTGGTTGCAGCTATTGACACCTAAGAAAAATCGATCGAATTTTGCATCAAGTGATTATACTTCATGAGCCTCAACTTATTGACCAATAGATCACTCTAACAAAAGCCATGCACCTAGCTGTTAGAAAAAGTGGAAAGCTTCTAATTTTTGTGATAACCTTGTGTGTCAATGCTGTCCCTTACTTCTATACTGAGTTCTATACTGAATGATGATTGATTGAACTAATAAGCATCTTACTTGGGTAAGAGTTCAAATTTCGGACACACCAGAGATATAGAGATTATTTTTAAAGAATGGTAGTCATTATAGAAGAAGATATAGAAAATAAAAGAAGAAATTAAAGTAGAATAGCAGAGTACTGAGAACATTGTCCTTTGAATGACAGTCTTGAGAATAACAAAAAGCAGGTATCTTTTTTTATGGGTGACAGACAAGATAGCAGTACCACAATATTCTTGGTCTTTCCTGTTGTATATTGAGAGGTGGGGATTCATCCTACTGTTTTATTCAAGATCTAGCTGTGTGGTTGCTGTCATGATTTCGTTTTAGCAAATAAAATAGAATATTCAAACATGAAAATTCCGAGGAAACCAGAATTGAAAGAGACGCGTGTACCCCAATGTTCATCGCAGCACTGTTTACAATAGCCAGGACATGGAAGCAACCTAGATGTCCATCATCAGACGAATGGATAAGGAAGCTGTGGTACATATACACAATGGAATATTACTCAGCCATTAAAAAAATACATTTGAATCGGTTCTACTGAGATGGATGAAACTGGAGCCCATTATACAGAGTGAAGTAAGCCAGAAAGAAAAACAACAATATAGTATACTAATGCATATATATGGAATTTGAAAGATGGTAACGATAACCCTATATGCGAGACAGAATAAGAGACACAGATGCATAGAACAATTTTATGGACTCTGAGGGAGAAGGTGAGGGTGGGACGTTCTGGGAGAATAGCATTGAAACATGTATATTATCATATGTGAAACAGAACACCATTCCATGTTCGATGCATGAGACAAGGGCTCAGGGCCGGGGCAATGGGATGACCCAGAGGGATGGGATGGGGAGGGAGGTGGGTGGGGGGTCCAGGAAGGGGAACACATGTAAACCCATGGCTGATTCATGTCAATGTATGGCAAAAACTATTACAATATTGTAAAGTAATTAGCCCCCAACTAAAATAAATAAATTTATTAAAAAAAAAAAAAGAAAATTCATACATGTATGCAACCACATGCTCTCACAATAATCTGTGGTATTATATCATAGACTGAAATACTGCATTAAATTCACTCAGTCATTATTTTTTTAATACAACATTTGAAAGCTCGAAAAAGTCTGTCAAATCTGAGGTCAGTATTATCTTAAAAGGGCCCTACAAGTTTTACAAAGGGAATTTTATGACTTTTCTTTGTTCAGTGTGTGTCTTGGGAAGAACATGACAGATTTTGTGGAGCTGTGCACTGATACAGTGACTTCAATTAAATAAATATGTTAGAACAATGACACCCCTTACTGTTGCCCTATGTGTCTTTTCATGAAAGAAAAAAGTAAATGTTCAAGCTAGGGTCAAGACCTCTAAAGACCCTCCTGAAAAGTTATTTGTTTGAAACATGTAGTTGGAGATTACACAACCAGTAAAGCAGTAATTTCCAGTCATTCAAGAGGTAATAAACCACCACAAATAATCTTGATAAGGGACCGCAATAAAAAAAAAATCTTATCAGGCCTAGTCCTATGTGCTGTGCTCAGTTTCATCTGATTATTTGCAACCCCATGGACTGCAGCCCGCCAGGCTCCTCTGTTCATGGAACTTTCTAGGCAGGAATACCTGAATGAATCGCCGTCTCCTCCTCCAGGGGTTCTTTCTGACCTAGAGATCCAGGGAACCTGCGTCTCTTGCCTCTCCTGCATTGTAAGCCTCTGGGGAAGCCCATCCAGGCCTTAGGGCTACCATAAAATATCCTTTCAGACATCTAGTCAAGAGAGCCAAATCTTTAACATTGGCAAACATTTATTAAGGCAACTTGGACCCTCAAATGCATTGCTGACAGAAGATGATGCTTGAATCAAACAAGAACATTTCTTACCTACTCTGTCTCATTACATCATTATCTTCAGGCAACATTCCTCTGTACATTGCCAAGCCTTCTGCTGAGATATGTCTCTTCCTTTTGTGCTGATCCAGCTGTCCTTGCTCAGTTACCTGATGTATAGACTGGATATTAGATCCAAGTACATTTATGATACATGTGTGACCTTCAAATGCTTTAAAGTATAGCTTCAAAAGAAAAGAAAAAAGATAAAAATATTTTAAATGCATTTCAAAATTTTGAGGTTCTATCTTAATTATGATTTTTATAGACATCCCAGAGTATACTTAATAATTATTACATTTTTGTTTTATAACAAAATGCAACAAAATAGTCAATTTTATATCAAGTAATGCTTAATGCATCTGGTTTTGGATGGAATATATTGATATCTTTAGCATGCTGTGGTTTAACATTTGATAAATATGAATGTTTTGATAGAAATATGTTGTTATATTCTCAAATAATAAAAAAGGACTCCTAGCTTAGAAGTATTTCAGGAAACAGACCTTAATTATTATATAACAGAATAATATGAAAAGAGTGAATAGGTAATACGGCATATTGGTAAATTTCAGTTTGTGGGTACAATGGAATATAAAACTGTCCTCATTTCAAAGAATCAGACAGAAAGTTATGAATAGAAAGTATTATGAACACTGGTGAAAAAGAACTTTTTGGAAAATTCAATTTGTTCTTCCCTAATCCCTTCTTTGTTGTCAAATTATGAAGTATAACCATCAAGTGTTTAAATATTTTAATAAGGCAAAGTGAAATCTTTGATAAAACCAATTTAGGTTTTCCTCCAGAGCAAGTATAAAATAGTGATCCCCATTATGAAATTAATTACAAATGCAGTTGTTATCAGAAAATTACATACCATCACTCAAGTTTATAAACTCAAATATTGAAAGCAGAGTGGGCTTTTAGGTCTAGGAAAATTCATTTTATCAAATGACACATTTAAATGCTCTAAAAGTTCAAATCAAACTGCATGGAAAACTTAACTATTAAATCTGCATCCTCGATGATATATCTTTGCAAAGGAGGTGAGAAATGCATTACCAGTAGCTTCCTATTCTTCTGAAAATATCTTGTGAAAGTTGTCAATTTTTAAGACTAGTTTGAATAACAAAGGTAGAAAGTTGGTGGAATAATTGCCTGAAGGGGAGAGAGAATATGGTTTGGAAAAGCATAAAGTAAGCTGGCATATAGGAAACATTAGAAAAGTGATCTATCTGAGGACTCTTTTAAAAATGAGTCATAATTGTAATAATGATAATAATTTAGGCTACTTTATCCCTAAGTGCTTGAATATACTGTCTGTACTAAAAAGCTTTATTTCTGGAAATATAAGCCAGAGAGTATATTTGGAATTATTCTAATAATAATAACAGCTACACTTTACTGAACACTTACTGAATGAATTCACTTTGTATCTTTTCTTTTCACAACAAACTACAGGTTAGTATTAGTGTCCAAATACATCCACAGAGCCCAAATTGCTAGAAATTTACTTTTGTGTTATTTAATCAGTAAATTGTGTCTGAATCTTTTGCAATCCCATGGACTGTAGCCCACCAGGGTCCTCTGTCCAAGAGGCAAGAATACTGAAGTGGGTTGCCATTTGCTTCTTCCGGAACTAGTGACTGAAGGAATTTAAAGCCAAATGGTCTGGTTTAGAAATCTGTTTCCTTTCTCCTATTCCATATTGTCACTAAACTGTGTGTCAACAAAAAGAAACCTAGAAGGCAAACCTCAAACAAAAAACATTTGTTTGGTCAAATGATTGCAATTCAGGCCATACAGGTTCATATATCAACCCAAACCCTGTCCCACTAAAGAGCAAAAGGAAGGGGCTTTTAAAGACTAAGAGGGAGGTTCGCATTGCAAAGCATTTACATTGGAGCATATTTAAATTGTAGTTAGAAGCAGAAGTTGGTGGTGGTTTAATCACTAAGTCCTGTCCAACTTTCATGACCCTGTGGACAGTAGCCTGCCAAGCTCCTCTGTCCGTGGGATTATCCAAGCAAGAATAATGGAGAGGGTAGCCATTGGGTCAATCTCTGGGTCTCATGCAGGGCAGTCAGATTCTTTATGGTCTGAGCCACTAAGGTAGCCCAGTCCCTCTTGGCAAAACATGATTCACTGCTTAAACTGTCACAGGTGGTGGTGGTTTAGTCACTACATCGTGTCCGACTCTTGCAACCCCATGGCCTATATAGCCTGCCAGGCTCCTTTGTTCATGGGATTCTCCAGGCAAGAATACTGGAGTGGGTTGCTATTTCCTTCTCCAGGGGATCTTCCTGACCAAAGAATTGAACCTGGATCTCCTGCATTGCAGGCAGATTCTTTACTCACTGAGCTACAAGGGAAGATACATAAAACTGTCACTAGAGGGAGTTAAAGTAAGGATTATTGACTACATCAAATCCTTTGACTGTGTGGATCACAAAAACTGTAGAAAATTCTTCAACAGATGGGAATACCAAATCATCTGACCTGCCTCCTGAGAAACATGTACGCAAGTCAAGAAGCAACAGTTAGAACTGGCCATGGAACAACAGACTGGTTCCAAATCAGGAAAGGAGTACTTCAAAGGGTGAACATTGTCACCCTGCTTATTTAACTGATAGGCAGAGTACATAATGAGAAATTCTGGACTGGATGAGGCACAAGCTGGAATCAAGATTGCCAGGAGAAATATCAATAACCTCAGATATGCAGATGACACCACCCATATGGCAGAAAGTGAAGAAGAACTAAAGGGCCTCTTGATGAAAGTGAAAGAGGAGAGTCAAAAAGTTGGATTAAAACTCAACATTCAGAAAACTAAGATCATGGCATCTGGTCCCAACACTTCATAGCAAATAGATGGGGAAACATGGATTATTTTCTTGGGCTCCAAAATCACTGCAGATGGTGACTGCAGCCAAGAAATTAAAAGACGCTCGCTCCTTGGAGGAAAAGCTATGACCAACCTAGACAGCATATTAAAAAGCAGAGACATGACTTAGTCGACAAAGGTCCATCTAGTCAAAGCTGTAGTTTTTTCAGTAGGCATGTATGGACCTGAGAGTTGGACTATAAAGAAAGCTGAGTGTGGAAGAATTGATACTTTTAAACTGTGGTTGACTCTTGAGAGTCCCTTGGACTGAAAGGAGATCCAACCAGTCCATCCTAAAGGAAATTGGTCCTGAATATTCACTGGAAGGACTGATGCTGAAGCTGAAACTCCAATACTTTGGCCACCTGATGCGAAGAACTAGCTTATTTGAAAAAACCCTGATGCTGGGAAAGATTGAGGGCAGGAGGAGAAGGGGATGTCCGAGGATGAGATGGTTGGATGGCGTCACCAACTCGATGGACATAAATTTGAGTAAGCTCCGGGAATTGGTGATGGACATGGAGGCCTGGCGTCCTGATGACCATGAGGTCGCAAACAGTTGGACACAGCTGAGTGACTGGACTCAACTGAACTGACTGAACCCTAACCGTCAGATGTTGCAGATGTTCTTGCAGAGGCCTCAGAATATTTATGATTTGGCTTATTTCAAAATTTTTGGTTCCACCTGATGAAGATGTGGGTAAGGTCCACCTTTTTAAGGCCCTTAAATCTTTTGACATACATACACCATTTTATTTCACATGTCATATTTCCCTCATTTGGTCAACATTGTTTTCTCTGAAAATATCCATTTTAAGTTTGATCCATTTTAAGTTTGCTTTGTTTCACGTCTCTGGGAAGGACCTGTCCCAGAAAGTCATGTCCCACAGAAGTCAGTATCATGAGGGTTAGGCCACATCTGAGCAGGTAAGAAGAGGCAGCCAAGAAGTGATTTGCAGGCATTTTTCTCAACTGGGAACTTTATCAAGCCACCCAGATAAATAAGCTTTATTTATCATTCCAACCGGTGAGTGACCTTGATGGTTGTAGTGATCCTGGTGAAGATCTGAGTAAACAATAAAATAAAAAGTACAAGTAGCATAAGTACATAAAATCATACGTACATAAAAGTAGAGCACAATTAATTATGGCTCACATATAGATATCAGTTATTATATTCCTTGGGCTTACCTGATGGCTAGCTGGTAAAGAATCTGCCTGCAATGTGGGAGACCTGGGTTCAATCCCTGGGTTGGGAAGATCCCCTGCAGAAAGGAAAGGCTACCCTCTCCAGTATTCTGGCCTGGAGAATTCCATGGACTGTGTAGTTCATAGGGTCACAAAGAGTCAGACACGACTGAGTGACTTTCACTATATTCCTTATATGTTACTAAATGCCCATTTATATTAACATTTAATCCTAACAACAACCTTATGAAATAGATATACTATTATGCCCATTTTGCTGATTAGGAAGTGAAGATACACAGAGTGGGGAACATAGAGTGTCTTTGGAGCTTCTATTAGAGCATTAACTGTTGTTAAATATAAATGAGCAATTCTCTTTCACTTTGCAGTTTGTTACTGGCAGAACTTGACAAATGACTTCTAGGAAGCCAAAGATGATTTTTTTGTCTATTATAGACATATATTATTTTGAAAAAGCCAAAGACATGATCATGCAGTTAAAGACTGAATCTTTGCAGCCCAAGACTGGATTTTTTTTAAACAAGTGACATATTATATAGTATAATATAGCTATGGTTACTTATCAGTTTATCAAACACTGAGGGAAGCAAAAGAAAAACAGAAATTAATGCTTGGAGCAAATTACAAACCCAATATCTGAGTCCTCAAGCTGTCAGTTGAGATTTCTAAATGTCAGGCTTGAAACATCTTCAGATGGAGTGAGGGCAGGCAGTAGCAATCTGGCACATTTTCCTGGCTTGCAATTTTAATGCCCCAGATGATGTCATCAGATATATTGGTAAACTTTCTGAATGGTCCATATAGCAACAGTACAAAAATTGTGTAAACACGAGCTACTATGACAACTTTTGTATTGTTTATATTAAGCTAATTTCACTTTGGAGAACTAACAGAGAAAAAGGCAGTTGTTGTTGTTTTTTTTTCCATAGAACTTTTTTTTTTAATTGAAGTATGGCTGATTTACAATACTGTGCCAGCCTCACATTTTACAAAAGCATGACTAAATTTTGCACATACATACATTCTTTTCAAAATATTCTTTTTCATTATGGTTTATCCAAGTAGATTGGATATACTTCCCAGTACTATACAGAAGGACCTTGTTGTTTATCAATGTGATAGTATCCATCTATCAATGCCAAATTCCCAGTTCATCCCTCTCCTCCCCTTCCCCTTGGCAACCACAAGTCTGATATCTAGGTCTGTGAGTCTGTTTCTGTTTTGTAAATAGATTCATTTCTACTATATTGTAGATTCCACATATAAGTGATATTTTGTGATATTTGTCTTTTTCTGACTTACTTCACTTAGTATAATAATTTCTAGTTGCATTCATGTTGTTATTTCTTATGAACAAGTAGTATTCCATTGTACATATGTACCACGTCTTTATCCATTCATCTGTCAAAGAACATTTTAATTTTCCATGTCTTGGCTGTTGTAAATAGTGCTGCTAGTATAGGAGGTTTCCCTTTTCTCCACACCCTCTCTGGCATTTGTTATTTGTAGACCTTTTAATGATGGACCTTCTGACAAGTGTGAGGTAAGTAATTCCACTGTAGTTTAAATGTGCATTTCTCAAATAATTAGTGATGGTTAGTGTCTTTTTTTATGGAGAAGGCAATGGCACCCCACTCCAGTACTCTTGCCTGGAAAATCCCATGGATGGAGGAGCCTGGTAGGCTACAGTCCATGGGGTCGCTAACAGTCGGACACGACTGAGCGACTTCACTTTCACTTTTCCCTTTCATGCACTGGAGAAGGAAATGGCAACCCACTCCAGTATTCTTGCCTGGAGAATCCCAGGGATGGTGGAGCCTGGTGGGCTGCCGTCTATGGGGTCGCACAGAGCCGGACACGACTGAAGCAACTGAGCAGCAGCAGCAGCAGCAGCAGTGTCTTTTTATGTGCCTACTGGCTATAGATATGTCTTCTCTGGAAAAATGACTATTAAGATCTTCTGCCTATATTTTTGCTTGGGTGATTTGTTTCCTGTTGAGTTGGAAATATTTTTCCCATTTTATAGGTTGTCTTTTTTATGGTTTCCTTTGCTGTGCAAAAGCTTGTAAGTTCGATTAGATAGCACTCATTTATTTTTGTTTTTATTTCTATATCTTGGGAGAATGACCTAAGAAAACATCAGCCCACCAAAACTGAATCAAGAAGAAATAGATAATTTGAAAAGACAGATCACTAGACGTGAAAAAGAATCTGTTAAAAAAATCTCCCTACAAACAAAATTCCAGGACAAGATGGCTTCATAGGCAAATTCTACCAAGGATACATAGAATAATTTATACCTATTCTTCTCCAACTCTTCCAAAAGATGGAACAGGAGGGGGATACTACCAAAGATATTCTTTGAAACCACCATCACACTGATATCAAAATATGACAAAGACATCATCAAAAAAAGAAAATGACAGGCCAATATCTCTGACAAATATAGGTACAAAAATTCTCAAGAAAGTATTAACAAACTAAGCCCAACAACACATAAAAAAAAATCCTATACCATGACCAAGTTAGATTTATTCCAAGCTTACAAGGATGGTTCAACATATACAAATCAATCTATGTAATACATGAAGATACCAACAGAAAAATTAAAAAGCAGAATGATCACCTCAATAGATGCAGAAAATGTATTTGACAAAATTTAACATTTATTCATGGTAAAATCGGTATATGGAGAACACATCTCAACATAATAAGGTATTCATGACAGACTCAAAACTAATATAATACTCAATGGTGAAAAGCTGAAAGCCTTCCCACTAAAATCTGGAACAAGACAAAGATGCTCACTATTACTACTTCTATTCAACAAAGTATTGAAAGTCCTAGCCACAGCAATCAGCAAAGAAAAAGATATAAAATTATCCAAATTGGAAGAGAAGAGGTAAAATTGTCACTGTATGCAGATCACATGTGGAAAAATCATAGCTTTGACTATACAGACCTTTGTCAGCAAAGGAATTGGAGCTAGTCAAGATAAGAGTTTCCAGAGGAGATACTGTGAATCTTTTATATCTCCAACATGTAGGGAAAGCATTTGAATTATAAGTCTTTTAATATAAATAGGGGATGTTCTGGGAACTTTGAAGTGCCTCTTCAACTTTAGTTCTAGCTTTGAAAGACTTTGTGAAATAAGGACCACTCTTCCCAATTCCTCAAAGAGTTAGGTTATAACCTTGATGCTAAAGGACTGATACATGCTTTCACATATGTTGGACATCTCACCCCTACCCCAATGGGTAAATTTAGCCTAGAGGAGAAGAGCTCTAAATATCAGCATTTAATTTGACCAATTTTTGAATATAAAGTTACTTTAAAATTTCTTTTTAATATCTTGCCATTTTTTTTGACGTGTTTAGTCACTCAGTTGTGTCCCACTCTGTGTGACCCCATTAAACTGTACTCCACCAGGCTCCTCTGTCCATGGGGATTCTCCAGGCAAGAATATTGGAGCTGGTTGCTATGCTCACCTCCAGGGGATCTTCCCAATCCAGGGATGTTCAATCCAGGTCTCTCACATTGCAGGCAGATTCTTTACTGTCTGAGCCACCAGGGAAGTCCAAGAATACTGGAGTGGGTAGCCTATCTCTTCTCCAAGGGAACTTCCCAATCCAGGAATCCAAGCAGGGTCTTCTGCATTCCAGGTGTATTCTTCACCAGCTGAGCTACCTGGGAAGCCCTTGACAATTTTCAGCTGAGCCAGACAGTAAATATTGGGGAAATACTGAACACCTCAAAACAGTTCAAAATATATTATCTTTACAAACTCTAGAGTCAATCCCAAAGATAGACAAATGAAAAAACTGACAAGTTGCATGTCTTAGGCAGTCAGAAGGCTAATCCTCATTCTTAGGATGTAAACTAAGACAAGTAAGAAGGCAACATATTTTGGGAGAGAAATCCTTAGGAAAAAAATGAGGTCAATAACCAATAGGTATTGATTGGGAAAAAAAGGAAGCTAAAAATGTGAAATTTTATTTCCCTGTCTCAAATGGATATAGTAATGCAGGGGGGCTGATCCTAATAAAAATTCTCACCCTTAGTGGGCTTCTTTTAGTTTTTCCAGAATGCCATCTGCAGGTTCTGAGTCAGGTTTAAAGTTGAGAGTATAATTTCAATATTTCCTAGAAATCAAGAAGTTTTTTTCTTTTTTTAAATTAATTTTTATTTTAATTTCCAGATGTTCTTCCAGATGTTCAACCTGGTTTTAGAAAAGGCAGAGGAACCAGAGATCAAATTGCCAACATCTGCTGGATCATCGAAAAACCAAGAGAGTTCCAGAAAAACACCTATTTCTGCTTTATTGACTATGCCAAAGCCTTTGACTGTGTGGATCATAATAAACTGTGGAAAATTCTGAAAGATATGGGAATACCAAACCACCTGACCTGCCTCTTGAGAAACCTGTATGCAGGTCAGGAAGCAACAGTTAGAACTGGACATGGAACAACAGACTGGTTCCAAATAGGAAAAGGAGTACGTCAAGGCTGTATATTGTCACCCTGCTTATTTAACTTATATGCAGAATATATCATGAGAAAAGCTGGGCTGGAGGAAGCACAAGCTGGAATCAAGGTTGCTGGGAGAAATATCAATAACTTCAGACATGCAGATGACACCACCCTTATGGCAGAAAGTGAAGAAGAACTAAAGAGCCTCTTGATGAAAGTGAAAGAGGAGAGTGAAAAAGTTAGCTTAAAGTTCAACATTCAGAAAACTAAGATCATGGCATCCAGTCCCATCACTTCGTGGGAAATAGATGGGGAAACAGTGGAAACAGTGTCAGACTTTATTTTTCTGGGCTCCAAAATCACTGCTGATGGTGATTGCAGCCATGAAATTAAAAGATGCTTACTCCTTGGAAGGAAGGTTATGACCAAGCTAGACAGCATATTAAAAAGCAGAGACATTACTTTGTCCACAAAGGTCTGTCTAGTCAAGGCTATGGTTTTTCCAGTAGTCATGTATGGATGTGAGAGTTGGACTATAAAGAAAGCTGAGTGCAGAAGAATTGATGCTTTTGAACTGTGGTGTTGGAGAAGAGTCTTGAGAGTCCCTTGGACTGCAAGGAGATCCAGCCAGTCCATCCTAAAGGAGATCAGCCCTGGGTGTTCATTGGAACGTCTGATGTTGAAGCTGAAACTCCAATACTTTGGCCACCTCATGCGAAGAGTTGACTCATTGGAAAAGACACTGACGCTGGGAAGGATTGGGGGCAGGAGGAGAAGGGGACGACAGAGGATGAAATGGTTGGATGGCATTACCGACTCAGTAGACATGGGTTTGGGTGGACTCTGGGTGTCTGTGATGGACAGGGAGGCCTGGCATGCTGTGATTCATGGGGTCGCAAAGAGTCGGACATGACTGAGTGACTGAACTGAACTGAACTGATTTTAATTTCCCCTCGGTTGCTTAAGGGTATAACACAGCAGTTTACCAGATAATTCCTCAGAGTCTTGTCAACTCTGGGAGAGGCACACACTGTATCCATCCTTCAAAGTTAGATAAGTTAGATATATGGGGTATAAGGCCATTAACTTAGTGGACTTTTGTTTACAGTTAAGTAGGATTTTTGTAGGTACCATTATCCTTTTTATTATTTTTTTGCAATGAAACTTTCAATAAAGCTGTTTTGAAATTAGAAGAATTTTCCTTTAAGTAAACTCTTTTCTACATTTCCTTTCCCCCCTCTCTCTTTTTTAAATTTTTTAAAATGTATTTTAATAGGAAGATGATTGTTTCACAATATTTTGTTGGTTTCTGAAGTACAACAATGGGACTCAGACCAAGTGTTCATATAGCTCTTCCTTCTTGAACCTCCCTGCAACACCCCCCACAACACACACACACACCCTTATAGATCATCACAGAGCACTGGGCTGAGCTCCCTATGCTCTATAGCAACTTCCTATTAACTATCTATTTTATGCATGATAATGTATATGTGAGAAAGTGATATATGCCTTATAGCAGAAAGTGAAGAAGAACTAAAGAGTCTCTTGATGTAAGTGAAAGAGGAGAGTGAAAAAGTTGGATTAAAACTGAACATTCAGAAAACTAAGATTATGGCATCCAGTCGCATCATGGCAAATAGATGGGGAAACAATGGTAACAGTGAGAGACTTTATTTTTATGGGCTCCAAAATCACTACAGACCATGACTGCAGCCATAAAATTAAAAGACACTTACACCTTGGAAGGAAAGTTATGACAAGCCTAGACAGTATATCAAAAAGCAGAGATATTATTTGGCCGACAAAGGTCCATCTAGACAAAGCTATGGTTTTTCCAGGAGTCATGTATGGATGTGAGAGTTGGACTATAAAGAACATTGAGTGCTGAAGAATTGATACTTTTGAACTGTGTTGTTAGAGGAGACTCTAAAGATTCCCTTGGACTGAAAGGAGATTCAACCAGTCCATCCTAAAGGAAATCAGTCCTGAATATTCATTGGAAGGACTGATGCTGAAGCTCCAATCCTTTGGCCAACTGACGTGGAGAACTGACTCATCGGAAAAGACCCTGATGCTGGGAAAGATTGAGGGCAGGAGAAGAAGGGGACAACAGAGGATGAGATGGTTGGATGGCATCACCGAGTCAATGGACATGAGTTTGAGCAAGCTCTGGGTGTTGGTGATGGACAGGGAAGCCTGGCATGCTGCAGTCCATAGAGTTACGAAGAGTCGGACATGACCAAATGACTGAACTGAATGTATTATATGTGAATGATTTTAATCTGATTGGAACATTCTTAATAATGGCCATTGTAATTCTGGGTCATTGTAATTACTGGAGTGTTGGCAGCAGTTTTTTAGGAACTTAGTTGCAAATGTTCAGTACACATTTCTTTCCAGCTACATTTTGGCACCCTCAACCTGATGGTTACCAAGTCAAGCTTTCAAGACATGAAACATGGTTAGTAAGATTTTGCCGTCTTTGCAGATATTTACATGTGTGTCAAAGTGGTACTCGACTCTTAAGAAATTAAAGATCTCATTCAATTTACCCAGTCTTAAATTACCTATGGTATTTTCAGTCCACTAGAACCAAAATTTACAAGAGAAAGACCGTGATTCCTCAGTACAAAACTAGCTACAATCCTAGAGGTAGGAGTCTCTAGAGGAGAATTAGGAAGAGATAGTCCAATAATGTGGAAAAATGCACACACAGAGAAGAGTAGGTTGATACTTAGCAAGCAGGGAAACCCTTCCAGTGGTAGTGGGAAAAAAAAAATGTAGAGTACTCATCAACCAGGGAAAGTCCTACTGAGGAAAAGCCTGCCAGCAGCAATTAATATGAACCAACACAACTGTACATTCTCTCAGAGAAAGGTGACTCCATCAAACAAAATGAGGAATATTGGTGCTTGAGAGGATTCATGGTGAGAGGAGGTGCCATTCATGGAAACAGTGAGTACAAAAGTCTCATACACAACTCCAGGAGACTCCAGTCCTACAATAGTGAGATTGCCTCAGGTCCCTTTTCTGACACAAACTATGTCAACCTAGGCAAACCAAGAAGGCAATACTCAAACAAAAATTATTCATTTGGAATAGAATAATTGTAATTTGGGGCACACAGAATCAGATAGTGACCCAAAGAGTGTCTTAACTGGGAAGTAAAATTCAGGGGTTTTTAAAGTCAAAGAAAGGAGATGTATATTTTAAAACATTAATTGGAGCTGGAAATAGAAGCTAGTCTTGGCCAGTGAAACATGATTGAGGACTAAGGCTATCACTAGAGGAAGGTAAAAATCTATTACCTTGACAATAGTGTCCTCGTAGAGCCCATGAAATATTTGTGTTTTGGCCCAATTCAAAAATTCATGATTCTGCCTTGTGAGGATGTGCCTTAGGTCCTTTTGGTCTCCTGGCTCCATTTTAAAACCCCTTGACATAAGGAGTCCATTTTATTTCATGTTTTACACATGGCAAATTCTTTATCTCAATAAATAGTATGATAGAAAGAATTTTAAAAAGAAAAAAAAGTGCATTTTTCAGCCATGGAGAAATACGTGATATGGAATGGAGATATTTTTCATAAAGTGGAAATTGCAGAGAAGATTTTCATAATTATTTTAAAGGGTTTACTGCATAACTTCAGTCCGTATATTAGCTTAAGAATATAAACATGAATTATGCACAATTCATTTTGTTGATACCATTACCATGTTTTGTATATTACATTTAAACATAGAGCTTCTTTAAGCTATAGATGCAAGTATACTAATTGATTTTACCATAAATATTTTGTCCCTGACAAATGGAACTACAAGTTACTGAACTTTAAAGACACTTCAGATTTTTCTTTTAATATAACCATTCAAGACTATAAAAGAATGATAACCATAAACTTTGCATAAAATAAAATATGACATACAGTCTTTATAGCTTTACTTTCACATTTTAGTGTCAAGCAAATATGCAAAGTAGTTTTCTTCAGAAAATCTGCTGAGAATAAACAGGAATCACCACTCATTCCTGGGCTTCCTTGGTGGCTCAGCGGTAAAAGAATCCATCTGCAATGCAGGAGACGCAGGAGAGGCGAGTTTGATCCCTGGGTCAGGAAGATCCCCTGGAGAAGGGATTGGCAACCCACTCCAGTATTTTGCCTGGATAATCCCATGGATAGAGGAGCCTGGCAGGCTACCACAAATAGGATCACAGAGTCAGACACGACTGAGTGACTGAACACACACTCACTCACACACACACTCACTCACACACACCACTCATTCCTGCCCCAAGTGCTTCTCTTCCTCCACACTCAATGAGTACATTATCTGTGAAATGGATATGTCTGAAAGCTCTTTTAAAAGATGGCGTGCATGTTGGACTTCCCTGGTGGCAGAGTGGATAAGAATCCACCGGCCAGTTCAAGGTACATGGGTTCAGTCCCTGGTCCAGAAAGATTCCACATGCCACCAAGCAACTGAGCCTGTGTGCTGCTACTACTGAAGCCTATGGGTCTGGACTTGTGCTCTGCAGCAAGAGAAACCACCGCAATGAGATGCCCATGCCCTGTAATGGAGACCCATTGTAACCAATAAATAAATAAATATTTTTTAAAAAGAGGTGTATTTCGTCCACCTTTATGGAAAGGGGGTAAGACAATGAAATCTATTTCATGTTAGCTAATGTATTACATAATTTATTCATGTAATGGGCTTCCCAGGTAGTGTCAGTGGTAAAGAATCTGTCTGCTAAAGCAGGATAGGCAAGAGATACAGATTCAATCCTTGGAGGAGGAAATGGCAACCCACTCCAGTATTCTTGCCTGGAGAATTCCATGAAGAGAGGAAACTGGTGGGCTACAGTCCATGGGTTTGCAAACAGTCAGACATGACTGAGCTTCTGAGTACAGCACATGCATATAATAGTATGAGTGAAAGTGAAGTGGTGTTATTTGTTCAATTGTGTCCAACTCTTTGTGACCCCATGGACTGTGGCCCACCAGCCTCCTCTGTCCATGGAATTCTGCAGGCAAGAACACTGGAGTGGGTAGCCATTCCCTTCTCCAAGGGATCTTCTCAGCACAGGCATGGAGCCAGGGTCTCCTGCTTTGCTGGCAGATTCTTTACCATCTGAACCAAAAGGGAAGCCCCAATAGTATGAGTACCTACATAATATTTCAAGGATTAAATGTAGCAAATATAAAACACCCAGTTTGTGGTATACAGTGAAAACTCAGTATCTTTAAGAAATCAGATCAGTCAACAAATGAATATCAGTTACTTAATATGAGCTACCTTGGAGAAGGATATGGCAACCCTCCAGTATTCCTGCCTGGAGAATTCCATGGACAGAGGAGCCTGGAGGTTACAGTCCTTGGGGTTGCAAAGAGTTGGACACAACTGAGTGTCCAACTAACACTTCACTTTCAAAATGAGCCAAGTACTTTGCTATGTGCTAAAGAGTTGCCTCAATTGTCTCCGACTCTTTGAGACCCAGTGGACTGTAACCCACCAGGTTCCCTTGTGCACAGGATTCTCCAGGCAAGAATACTGGAGTGGGTTGTCATGCTCTTCTCCAGGGGATCTTCCTGACACAGGGCTCAAATACTGGACTTTCCTGCACTGGCACGTGGAGTCTTTACCACTAGCACCATCAAGTATAACTTCAGTTCAGTTCACTTCAGTCACTCGGTCGTGTCTGACTCTTGGGAACCCCATGGACTGCAGCACACCAGGCTTCCCTGTCCATCACCAACTCCCAGAGCTTACTCAAACTCATGTCCATAGAGTTGGTCATGCCATCCAACCATTTCATCCTCTGTCATCCCCTTCTCCTCCTACCTTTAATCTAGCATCAGGATCTTTTCCAATGAATCAGTTCTTCACATCAGGTGGACAAAGTATTGGAGTTTCAACTTCAGCATCAGGCATTCCAATGAATATTCAGGACTGATTTCCTTTAGGATAAACTGGTTGAATCTCCTTTCAGTCCAAGGGACTCTCAAGAGTCTTCTCCAACACCACGCTTCAGAAGCATCAATTCTTTGATGCTCAGCTTTCTTTATAGTCCAACTCTCACTTCCATACATGACTACTGGAAAAGCCATAGCTTTGACTAGACAGAAATTTGTTGGCAAAGTAACATCTCTGCTTTGTAATATGCTGTCCACATTGGTCATAGCTTTTCTTCCAAGGAGCAAGTGTCTTTTAATTTCATGGTTACAGTCACCATTTGCAGTGATTTTTGAGCCCCCCAAAATAAAGTCTGTCACTGTTTCCATTGTTTTCCCACCTATTTGCCATGATGGGACTGGATGCCATGATCTTAGTTTTCTGAATGTTGAGTTTTAAGACAACTTTTTCACTCTCTTCTTTCACTTTCATCAAGAGGCTCTTTAGTTCTTCTTTGGTTTCTGCCATAAGGGTGGTGTCATCTGCATATCTGAAGTTATTGATATTTCTCCCAGCAATCTTGATTCCAGCTTGTGCTTCATCCAGTCTGGCATTTCATATGATGTATTCTGCATATAAGTTAAATAAGCAGGGTAACAATATACAGCCTTGACATACTCCTTTCCCGATTTGGAACCAGTCTGTTGTTCTGAAGAGGAAAAGTTAGAATTCTTATATAACCTCCAGCTCCTTCTGCCTCGGTAACTCAGCTTGCTCCTTGCAAAGTCTAGATCACATAAATCACGTAGTCTCAGAAAGTGGGGACTTGCAATACTAGGAAGTGGAGCTTATCTCACTCACTCTTGTCCTGCTCTTTGGAATCACCCTAGCCCCTGCAAACCCACAAATCCACTTAATCATGCCCCCCTGTGTATAAAAACTCTGTAACCCCTTTGTTCAGGGCTCAGAGCTTGGAGTGTTAACATCTCTGAGCCTGCCGACATAATAAACTTGAGTTCCCCAACTCTCCGAGTGTGGTGCTTAATTTCTCAAAGTACTGGTTTCTACAACAGTTCAACGTCCAGTTCTAACTGTTACTTCTTGACCTGCATAGACATTTCTCAGGAAGGAGGTCAGGTGGTCTTGTATTCCCACCTCTTGCAGAATTTTCCACAGTATGTTGTGATTCACAGAGTCAAAGGCTTTGGCATAGTCAATAAAGCAAAAGTAGATGTTTTTCTGGAACTCTCTTGCTTTTTTGATGATCCAACAAATGTTGGCAATTTGATCTCTGGTTCCTCTACCTTTTCTAAATCCAGCTTGAACATCTGGAATTTCATGATTCATGTACTGTTGAAGCCTAGCTTGGAGAATTTTGACCATTACTTTGCTAGTGTGTGAGATGAGTGCAGTAGTTTGAACATTCTTTGGCATTGCGTCTCTTTGGGATTGTAGTGAAAACTGACCTTTCCAGTCCTGTGTCCACTGCTGAGTTTTCCACTGCTGGCATATTGAGTGCAGCACTTTCAAAGAATCATCTTTAAGATTTGAAATAGCTCACTGGAATTTCATCACCTCCATTACCTTAAGGCCCACTTCACTTCACATTCCAGGATGTCTGGCTCTAGGTGAGTGATCATACCATCATGATTATTTGGGTCATGAAGATCTTTTTTGTATAGTTCTTCTGTGTATTCTTATCATCTCTTCTTAATATCTTCTGCTTGGGTTAGGTCTATACCATTTCTGTCCTTGAGAACCCCATGAACAGTATGAAAAGGCAAAAAGATAGGACACATCAAGTGTCAGTACAGAGCAAATACACATTATCAGATTATTGTCTAACGCTCACAGTCTTCCTCATAGCAGCCATACAGAAATTTTATTTACAGGGCAGCAATGGATAAACAGATATATAAAATAGACTTATGGACATGGGGAGAGGGGAGGAGAGGGTGAGATATATGGAAAGAGTAACATGGAAACACACTACCATATGTAAAATACATCGCCAACAGGAATTTGCTGTATGGCTCAGGAAGCTCAAACAGGGGCTCTGTATCAACCTAGAGGGATGGGGTGGGGAGGTTCAAAAGGGAGGGGATATATGTATACCTATGGCTGATTCATGTTGAGGTTTGACAGAAAACAACAAAATACTGTAAAGCAATTATCCTTCAATTAAAAAATAAATAAACTTTAAAAGATAAAAATAAAAATCATGTTAAGTGTTGCTGAGAGAAACTAAAGAAACTAAAGAAGATCCAAATAAAAGGAATTATAATATGATAGAGAAGATTCAATATAGTTAAAACTTGGATTGCTTTTTAGAGGGCATACCTCTGGGTATTTCCAAAGTCACCCTTGGATTAAAGTAGTTTTGATACAACTTCCTTTGAGTTTCTCTAACTATATTTCATGGCAAATAGATGGGGAAACAATGGAAACAGTGACAGACTTTATTTTTATGGGCTCCAAAATCACTACAGACCATGACTGCAGCCATGAAATTAAAAGACGCTTGCTCCTTGGAATAAAATCTATGACCAACCTAGACAGCATATTGAAAAGCAGAGATATTACTTGGCTGACAAAGGTCCGTCTAGTCAAAGCTATGGTTTTCCAGTGGTCATGTATGGATGTGAGAGTTGGGCTGTGAAGAAAGCTGAGTGTCGAAGAATTGGTGCTTTTGAAGTGTGGTGTTGGAGAAGACTCTTGAGAGTCCCTTGGACTGCAAGGAGATCCAGCCAGTCCATCCTAAAGGAGATCAGTCCTGGGTGTTCATTGCAAGGACTGATGTTGAAGCTGAAACTCCAATACTTTGGCCACTTGATACGAAGAACTGACTCATTGGAAGAGACCCTGATGCTGGGGAAGATTGAAGGCAGGAGGGGAAGGGGAAGACAGAGGATGAGATGGTTGGATGGCATGACCAACTCTATGGACATGAGTTTGAGTAAACTCAGGGAGTTGATGAGGGACAGGGAGGCCTGGCATGTCGCAGTCCATGGGGTCTCAAAGAGCCGGACATGACTGAGCAACTGAACTGAACTGAACTGAACTACACTCAGATCTTAAGCTCCTAGGGAAAGGCAACCTACTCTAGTATTCTTGCCTGAAGAATCCTGTGGACAGAGAAGCCTGGCAGGCTAATTCTATGGGGTCTCAAGAGTCCGACACAACTTAGGAACTAAAGAGAGGGAAAAATGCCAAGTGATTGCTCTATTGTTTTCAGCATTTTCTTGGGGGCACAAACTGATTCAGAGTAATCAGAACAAAGGTCATCTCCTTAAAAGAAGAGTTTCTGAGTCAATGGTGATTTTTTTCTGACCCTCCAAAGGCTCTTCCTAACTATCTTTCTCCATTTTTCTCTGAAAAATCAGCTTGTGTGTAGTTTAGCCTCCATTCCAATGATCTAGCAATTTCCTCCCTGCTGCTTTTTGTCACAACTTCCACTGTTTTAGAGAGTGTTCTTAGGCTTGATCTTCTCCACTTTATTTTAAAACAGTCAGTCATTTTGGGTAGGGAATTTGAAGCTCACTATTCTATAATCATGGTGCTGGAGTTGGGGAAAGGGACTGTGAAATGAAAATATCTCCTACCATAACAATCAACAAGCAGTACTACAGCCACCAGCAATTTCTGGCCTCCGAAAGTGAATGCGTGTGTGCTTAGCCACTTCAGTCATGTCCGACTCTCTGTGACCCCGTGGACTGTAGCCCACCAGGCTCCTCCGTTCATGGGATTTCCCAGGCAAGATACTGGTGTAGGTTGCCATGCCCTTCTCCAGAGAATCTTCTCGACCCAGGGATTAAACCTGTGACTCCTGTGTCTCCTGCATTGCAGGCAGATTTTTTACACTGAGCCACCAATGAGGGCTCCCAAAACTGTGATCCAGCAGATGCTGTCACCTCCACCCCCCACAGTGACTGCAGAGGAACTGGAGTGGTGGGGGTGGAATTTGAATGTAAGAAGCAGCCATCTGCCACTCCTTAATGTGAATGAGGGAACAGGATTGGTTCCAGAAACCTGAGACACATATGAAAGGGATGAATTCAGTGAGCCCGAGACTTGCATTGCATCTTCTTATACAAAGAATGGTATGTTCCTTAATTTCATATCTGATCTTTCATTTTCAAACTGCCTGCTCCTTGGAGCAGCTTTCTCTGAGCTACCGAGATGCTGTCTCCCAGGCCTGGAGTCCTAAGCATCCCCACCAAATAAAATAGCTCTCTATCTTCAGGCTGTCACTGTATTTTTCAGTCGACAGGACAATGGCCTGTTTGTCTCTAAGGGGTGTCCCCTCTTTAGGAGCTCTGCGTCTGATGGACATGGGGCGGTGCCTCCAGGTCGCCCTAACTTGCCTCTCTTGATTTTAGAATGTCCACTGCAGGAGACTGGGGCCCCAGGAGTCTCAGCACAGTCAAGGCAGAGCATCTTTTTAATAAGTGTGGGCTGAGTGACAGAAGGGAGTCTCTCCAGTTCTCAGCTACACTCAAAACATCCTCAGTAAGAGGTAGCTGCAAGCAGGTTGAGAAAAGCTGACATCCTGCCCCTCCCAGAAAAATAACCTTCTGAATGGGATCCTGGGGAAGATGAATCCAACCCTATGATCTTGGCTTTAATCAATTCAAGTGTTGCTAGCTGGAAAGGGATTCCCTGTTAGCTCAGACAGTAAAGAATCCACCTGCAATGTGGGAGACCGGGTTCATTCCCTGGGTTGGGATGATCCCCTGCAGAAGGGCATGACAACCCACTCCAGTATTCTTGCTTGGAGAATTCC
This sequence comes from Giraffa tippelskirchi, assembly GCF_054371585.1. NCBI lineage: Eukaryota > Metazoa > Chordata > Mammalia > Artiodactyla > Giraffidae > Giraffa > Giraffa tippelskirchi. Next base: position 43,334,586 of record NC_137284.1, on the reverse strand, counting down.
ATGGACAGAGGAGCCTGGTGGGCTACAGTCCATGGGGTCGCAGACTAGGATACGCCTGAGCAACTAAGCACAGCTGGAAAGGGGGAGGAAAGGTATGGATCTTGGTTCAAATGCATTAATTCTGGTAGTTCTTAGCAAGTTTTAGTAGAATATCTTGAAAAAATATTTCCTCACTTGCTGTAAAACCACTGAGAGTGGGTCAGTGGAACTCCACGTGCTATCATGCCAGAATTGGAACTTCCTTAGCCCTTGTTTCTTGTTCCTCAGTTAAGAAAGCAAGCATTCTCATTTCCTATTGTCTAGTATCTCACACATGCTTATAGTTAATGTATTTTGCAGTATGACCGTTTCCTTTTTTTAATGCTTCTGTAAAAATGTGGTTCAGGTGTTGTCACGAACTATGATTCATCCTCCACATACATATGTCTGTTCATCTGTATGTACTGCAAATCACTACTAGTTCAGATGCCATTAACTGTATATTCAAACTCTTAAGACAATGGCTAAAAATAGCTTCTAAGCAAATTATAGGTTGCCGACAGCTATTCATTTTCTTCCAGCATGCATGTTAGGCTGTAATGTTAATAAATGATATGACATTAAAGAAAATATGTTGTTATTTTAAAAAGGTAAAAAGAAAAAACTAGTTCTCTCTGCCTACTCTTATATGTGTGTGTAAATGTATATGTATATATTTAAGTTAATAATTTACATAAACTTGCATAGAGCATAATTATTGATTAAAAAGCAAAGAGGGTATATACAGGTCTTGCTGTTACCTTTTTAAAGATTCTGGCGCTAATAATGCTCAGGCCGGTTTACAGTTCAGACGCTTTTGCCTCCTTTTCTCTGTGATTTTCATTCCCCGCCCTCTCTGTACACTTTCTGCCAGCTGCATACCTCTCTCAACTTCCTCCACTTTTACTGTAATAGTGTCTTATGAAGACAAATGATCTGAACTAACGCAAGCTTTAGTGCTATATGCCACATCTAATTTAAGGTGTATGCTGTCGTTACTGGTGTGGGAACATGGAAGAGAGTGTGGACTGAATTGATCATCAAAGCATGCTAGACAATAAGCCAAATGAAGCAGTATTTTCCTCTTACAGTTTAAAAAGTATATTGAATTCAATAAATAAGAAACTTTCCTTAAAACTTCTATTTATTTGAGAGGAAATCAGTATACCTAGTCGCTATGACTCAGCTCTGATGCCTTATTCTCTGAATTCTAGCCCCAACTTTGCTATTTATGAGCTGTTTAACCTAAGAAAGTTACTTCACATATTTATATCCATGTCTTCACTGGTTAAAATGGTGTAAAGAGCATGTATCTCAAAATATTATTATGTGAGTTAAATAAATTAATTCATATAAAAGTGACTAGGCCAATGCCTGAGACATAGTGAGTACTCAATAAATGTTATCCATTAGCATAATTACCCAATACACTGAAGCTGGTATAAGTTACCACTTTCATTCATAAATCTCCTTGAATTTGTTCATAGAATACTTTCCAGTTTCTTTTTACATTGTTTAAGTTCAGAGATCCTGCTGCTGCTGCTAAGTCACTTCAGTCGTGTTCGACTCTGTGCAACCCCATAGATGGCAGCCCACCAGGCTGCGCCATCCATAGGATTCTCCAGGCAAGAATACTGGAGTGGGTTGCCATTTCCTTCTCCAGTGCATGAAAGGGAAAAGTGAAAGTGAAGTCGCTCAGTCGTGTCCAACTCTTAGCGACCCCATGGACTGTAACCAGGCTCCTCCATCCATGGGATTTTCCAGGCAAGAGTACTGGAGTGGGGTGCCATTGCCCTCTCAGAGATCCTATTTAGATATAATTCTTACATCTAAATATAGCACAGAGATTACTTCCAATATCTATATCAAAAATATATTTCTATAGCTAAACACTGCTAGCTTTTAAATTGTATTTACTGCTTAGAAAAATGTATGCATTCAAATATATGTTAAAGGTACAAATGACTTCATAATATATTAATTATTAAATTTTAAAATTGCTTTTTCCATTTTATTTATTTTTTTAATTTTGGCTTCACTAAAGATGTTTATTATCAACATAGATTATAACTCCTTACAATCAAGGATTGTTTTATGCCTCTCCATGTTGCCTAAAATTCTGTCGATAATGAAAATGCCCTATATAAGTGGCAGTATATCTGGGTTCTATAAAACTCATCAGCAACTACACCAGGCCTCCTGACATCTATGGAATTGTCACCTCATTTAGACTGATTGTGCTGCTCGTCCCTGCTTCCTAAGGTGCATATAAATGACTTGTGGTCTTTAGGTTTGGCCTGGGCACAAAACAGGGTGCTTTTGGGGAGATAACTCCTAAGTCTCACTTGAGATGAAATACTGAGGTTGTATTTTTGTGAAAGAGATTTGTTCATATTGGATTTTGATCTTGAGGCATGAATTAAGGGAAATTTTTCTTTATCATTTAGTTTAGGGCCTCAGTTAACATAGCACAAGGCAAGAATTCTTCATATTTAAAAACTTTAAAATAATTATTGATGGTCTGAAAAAATGTGGACTGTCTGCCAGAAATGTAGAACAGACACAGTCTGTTCAATATTTCTTTATTGAGTCAATAAAGAAATATTAAAATGATTAAGTATGATAACTATAGCATTACCAGTAAGAGCTAGACTTGGCCAGACTTCATTGATTTTTCTTGTAATCTTATCAAAATTACCTTTACTCTGTGTACTTTCTTGTGGTGATTTTTTGAGTTCCACTTTGCAGAGATCATTATTTGCCTGAGTCTGAGATCTGTAAACAACAAAACATTTTGCAGGTAAAAGACTACCTTAGAATTTTATTTAGCTGGAGCTAGAATTTACTGGATCACAGGTGCTATAACATATTCCTTCTTGCAACAGATTCTTTTGCATTCCTTTTTTAATCTAAGAGAACTAAGTAGTTTATTTGGACCTCATTTGGTTAGCATAACAAACAAGGAGGCTTCCAATTTCTAATATTAAAAGCTGTGGATATTTTACCTTACGGAAACTTAACACTTGGACTTCATATGACAGGGATAATCCCAAAGAAATTCAAGTAAATTAAAAATTTGAGAATCTTCTATAAGCATTCTACTTTCACATATACTGTCTTATATACTCCTAACAGCACTGTGATCGGAAATATTATGCTTCTTATTTTAAAAATATGGACCTAGGGCTCAGAGTAAATGACTAGTTTACAATAATGAAGCTAATAAATATCAACTAGATTTCAATTTAGGGCTTTGCAGATGGCACAGTGGTAAAGAATCCGCTTGCTAATGGAGGAGATGTAAAAGATATGGATTCAATATCTGGGTGGGGAAGATGCCCTAGAGGAGGGCATGACGACCCACTCCAGGATTCTTGCCTGGGAAATCCCATAGACAGAGGAGCCTGGCGAGCTGTAGTCCATGGGGTCACAAAAGAGTAGGACAGGACTGAGTGACTAAGCAACAACAACAAGAACAATAAAGATTTGAATTTAGATATTTTGACATTTTCTGCTTCACCATCTTGCTTTTACACTTACTGCTCTGTATAGATAAATGTCATATTTATTTTTACATATTAATCTATCTTGCTCCTCACAATATACAGAATTAATCATATGATTTAATATTATAATTGCATTTTGCAAATCCCATACTATATTTAAGCAATACTAATAAAAATTTCATAATATATTTTGATCAGTTAGATATTTTATGAATGATGACTGATTTAGGTGTGAAATAAAATGCCTTGCATTTAATTTGTATAATCTAAATGATCATTTGGCCCTGAAAGCCTCATAAACAATTGACTTTCAACTGTTATTTGGACCATATGTCACCAGATAAACAATTTCACTTAGAATTTGACTTGTGATATGCCTGTGGTTTGACCTTTGATCTTATTTTCATTAGGCATAAAATGATCTGTATATGAGTAGTAATAAAGTTTCTGTTAGCTCTTTTTGAGATTTTTGTTTACAGGGGTGAACAATCACTAAACCACATCAGGTTCACAAATAGAACTTTTTTATCATAAGTGTACCTATGCCTCATATGAATTACCTTAAAGATATGAAATTGAATTCACGTCATACACTGAATGAGAAAAAAATGGCATAGATTTTTCTTTTATTCTCTTCTTCAGTTTTTTTTTTTTTTTTCCCTACCCCCTTAAGAGTCACCTACTCAGATTTCAGTGCAATTTCTCTGGAGTTTGTGAGTGGAAATCCAGTTATAAAAAGGGTAGTATTTAAGATATAAACCAGGTTATGGAAAGATAAACCAGTCTTATATATGACATTTGAATTTGTACTGGGGAAATTCATCAAATTTATACAAAAAAAGACATAAAATAAGAACACCCATAATCACCACTAATTTACTCCATTAGAATTTAAACCACAAGGTCCATGTTTATGAATTAATGCTGCCATCTCCTTGTTCAGAATACAATGCAGAGGAAAGGATCTATATGTGACACTGGGCAGTTTTAAAAGGCCCTGGTCATGCTGAAAATGCACTGTAAAGGTCACTGATTGAACAAGAATAAATGTTGCATCCCAAGGTATACCATCTTTGTTATCTCCTGGAAAGTTCTTAGATACACTATCACTGTAAGATTTATAGAACACCTAATACTGTTTTCCACGGGGCAAAGTTCATTTTTGAAGTCCTCAGTGTTTTACAATTTTCCTTTGGAAATTTAGGTTGCAGCAAAAAGCCCATGAGTAATCTGAAACAATCTTGAGTGGCTTCAAAAATTCCACTGTGCATTCTAGGAAACACAAACAATTTACATAGAAATAATTTAATTGAGTACATCTAATTAGGCATTATATATTGAAGCTATGCATCAGCAATTGTAGTTATATCAATGGACTATCTCATTTATCGAGTTTGACAGTCTAAGTTCTTAACTAAAAATGATAAATGACTTCCTTGCAGCTGAATAATACTTCACTTTGCAATTTCCCTCTCCTTATTTCAGCATGAAGGCAGAGACCTATTAATAAATACTGTAAATGTCTACCGTTTGCTTTGTTCAAACGCAATAGTTATTTTCATGCAATTAGCATCTCATCTTGTATCTATTTCTAGTGGTAATGATAACATAGTTTAAGTATACAATCAGAAGAACAAACACAAGAATGGGTTAGTGATTTCTTTTGATATTTCACATTCTGATGTGCTTCTGAGAGGAAGGAGCAAGTTTAGTCACTGTTTCTTTCAACAAATATTCATTTAAACGCTTTTGCATGCCCTGCACTTTAAATAGATGCTTTCACTGGTAACTTTGCTCAACTGGGTTGAATCAAGAAATGTGACTCTTTCAGTACTCTTGCCTGGAAAATCTCATGAATGGAGGAGCCTAGTAGGCTGCAGTCCATGGGGTCGCTAAAGAGTCGGACACGACTGAGCGACTTCACTTTCACTTTCATGCACTGGAGAAGGAAATGGCAACCCACTCCAGTGTTCTTGCCTGGAGAATCCCAGGGACGGCGGAGCCTGGTGGGCTGCCGTCTATGGGGTCACACAGAGTCGGACACGACCGAAGCAACTTAGCAGCAGCAGCAGCAGTTACATTTCCTTTCCTGTCTATCTGTTGACAGGCATTTAATATGTAACTTAAGAAACCTAGAAACAGGTTTCAAAAGTTTTAAAGAAGAGCCTTATAAAAAAAAAAAAAATACATCTTGATGACTGGAAAAGTGAGACTAGAAAATGCTACCTCCCTAATACTGTATGTTATGTTTTAGCCTACAAAGCTCCTCTGAACATAACACTCGTGGCGATATACAATAGAACAGCAACAGAGTGAAGGGAAAGTCTGACCCAAAGGAAAACTAATTAAAACTGTATACATAGGTAAGTATAAGAATGAACAAAAAGGGAAATCACTGTTTACAATGAGCAGTTGGTGGGTAGAAGCTGATATATAAAAGAACGGACAGGAAGAAAATGGGATTCAGGTTCTGCAGTTCTTGCAATTGATGCCTGCTGACCCGACATATAACAACACTCATCCCACGGGGCGCAGCATACATGATCTGAGGCTAAAGTCAAAATGCAGTACTAACTCTCTGTCTGGGAGCCTTAAAACCCAACAAGGTCACGATAAAGTCATCTTGTTCTTTTTCCTGACAGGCAGGGCAGAGAGCAGGGTCCACACTTGATTTGTTCACCACTGTGGCCTCCACTGAGTGTGCCTACACAGTGCCTGTGAAGGAGATGGTCCTAGAGGCTCAACAAAGCAGGAATTACAGACCTCAGACCTGCTAGTTCATGAAATAAGGGCTCCTGCAACTATTACCAGATAAATCCAGCAAAGTGCACGTTGCTCTAATGGAGTGGGGAGAGGTACCAGATTCATATTATTCCAGCTGTGTAAGTTGCAGGTGGGACCAGCTCAGATGGGTCACTAAGGCCAAGAAGTAATGTCAGTGTCACATTTGTGAGATCGGTACACCGCTCTTCTACAAATCATTCAGCAAGGCGGGAGTTTAGCCTGCACTTGTCTTTTCTCCAGCTGAGAAAGGTCTGAATTTTTGGAATAAACAAATAGAGGATAGAAGAATTATAAAAATGCTTCTTAGGATTCAAGATTTTACTGTTAAATGTTGATTCTTTCACAATAGGAACCCAAGTGAATTATGATACGAAACACTGACATAAAGAGTAAAATGTACCAGATGCTGCTCTAAGAACCTTACAAATAATTGCTTTAATTCTCCTAGTAGCCCTCTGAGGTAGACACATGAAGAAATGAGTAATCAGCAGAGGTGGCATTCGAACCCATGGAATTTGGCTGCAAACTTTGTGTTCTAAAACATTGTACTGTACTGATACTCTAGGTATAGAAATAGAAACAGACAAGCGTGAGAAGTACATGCACATTAATTAGGAATCTGGACCACAAGCAAGATGAAGAGATTGGCTAGGAGAACCTGTAGTGACTCCCCTGGTGGCTCAGATAGTAAACAATCTGCCTGCAGTGTGCGAGACCTGGATTCAATCCCTGGGTCAGAGAGATCCCCTGGAGAAGGGAATGGCAGCCCATTCCACTATTCTTGCCTGAGAATTCCATGGGCAGAGGAGCCTGACGGGCTACAGTCCATGGGGTTGCAAAGAGTCTGGCACGACTGACTAAATGCATGAGAGAACCTGTCGGTTGTGAAAGGATGAACACAGAATCAACAGAGGGCTGGGGCTGAAGAAGAACTCTGCAGTGACAAAAATAGAAAGCAGGGAGAGCAATAGCTGCTTCAGAGCCATTGCCTCTGAGATAATTAAGAAACTTCTAATCTGAACACGGACCTCAGCTAAATATTCAAAGTCTCAGAATGGTCAGAGTTTAGACCATGTGCCTGACCGCTGGCTAGAGGGTCTGGGAGAGGAAGATTTGTCTCCTTCTCTTCCATATCAAGAAGTGGATTCTGGAATCATATTTCTATCACTAATAAGACAGAAGACTCTCTCAAAATAAAATAAAGATTTTATTAGCAAGGGAAATGATTATTGGGCCACCAGTACAATCCATTTGTTCTCCACAATGGACAAGTCGACACATGACTTAAAATGTTAAATATCAAACTTTTTAAGTGCTATGCACCCAAGTGGATGGTGTACAGGTGCGGCTCAATGTGGTATAATTGTGGGGGAAAAAAAAACATGTTTTTAAATCAAGCACACTTAAGTTATTTAATCTCTTTGATCTTGGTTTTCTCGTTTATAACACAGTGTTAGTAATTCTATTTCATGGATTTGCTGTGGGGATTAATTTCAGTAACAAGTGAAGTGTCTCTACCAGTATGCTCTCAGTAATTATTTATTATCTTCTTAAATTCAATTTCTGAGTCCTCAATTGTTACTAAATTTAATAAAAATAGCAACCTTTTATTGGACATTGTTTACTCTACCAACATTTTCAAATACTGTTTCCTGCTTTAACCTTTCAGGGGGGTGAAGATGGGTTCAATCATACTCATTTACAGATGCAAAAACCAAAGCTTAAAGAAGTCAGTTGCTATGTTGCTTGCAAGTGATGAGATACAAACTTAGATCTATTCCTGAAGTCATTCTTATCTCTCCACCACATCATCTTGGGGCTTCCCTGGTAGCTTAACTGGTAAAGAAGCTGCCTACAATGTGGGAGACCTGGTTCTATCCCTGGGTTGGGAAGATCTCCTGGAGAAGGTAAAGGCTACCCTCACCAGTACCCTGACCTGGAGAATTCTGTGGACTGTAGTCCATGGGGTTGCAAAGAGTCAGACATGACTGAGTGACTTTCACGTCACACCATCCTAGACTTGAAAAAGAAGAGAAGAGTTTGTAATATTATAGCACAGGGTGACATTGTTATCTTAGCATTTATTTGTTATATTTCTGAAAATGCTATATATCTCATGGTTTCACTTAAAATATTATCCATAGTTTACTAAAATTAGTGAACTTGAAGCACTTCAATTATAAAGCTTATAAGCATAAAAATCTTAAAACCCAAACTTATAATAATATAAGCATGCTATACTCCAAAAATAAATTCTTAGCAGGCAAACCTAACAGACAGCTATCTTTTGAAAAATCACACACTAAGCACACATATAGAGAAATTTAGTTATACAATTCAATTTAGAATTGAAAATGGATCCTTGTCATTAAATCCTTATGTGTATGCATGTGTGTGAGTCGCTCAGTCGTGTCAGACACTTTGCAACCCCATGGACTATTGCTGCCAGGTTCCTCTGTCCATGGAATTCTCTAGGCAAGAAAACTGGTTGCTGTTCAGTTGCTCAGTCATGTCTGACTCTTTGTGACCCCATGGATTGCAGAGTGGATTGCCTTTCCCTCTCCAGGGTATCTTCCCGACCCAAGGATCAAACCCCAGTCTTCTGCATTGCAGACAGATTCTTTACCACTGAGCCACCAGGGAAGCCTAAATTCTAAGCAAAATATAATTATTTAGAATTGAGACATAAACATATTTTGGATAAATTTTTCATCTGCTGAGAAAATTATTTCTAATTTTAATCTAGTAATTTGAGGTACAAGTTAATGAAACATTTCTCTCTGACTCCATCTTAAAACAATAAGCCTTCCTATGTTAGAACTTTAAAATGCAAATATATTGACACACTGGGATTCAACATAAATTCCAGGTATAGGTGAGTTTTATTTTCTCTTTCCTCTCAGTTTCAGGTTGGTTTTATGGGAATGTCACATAGGTCAGAAAAATGAAAAGATTCATAGGTCTCCAAGGAGTTTGTTGAGAAATCACCAACACATGTGGTCTTGGCAGCAGCCTGGACTATATTCTTGGGTTAAGCACAGGGAGGTTGCTGGTGGGGCAGTTATGTCTGTTTGACCCAGACTAGTGTGATTGAGAAGAGAGGTGGTACTTCTAGCCAAATAGAACTGCCTATTCACTTGCATTTTCTAGGCCACTCCTATCCTTTAAGAGGAAGAAACATTTGTCCTAAGGTCAACTAATGTTTCCATAATCTTCTCGCCATGGTCTTGATCATCTGTCTCTTTACTCCCACATCAAGTTGCTGCTGCTAAGTCGCTTCAGTTGTGTCTGACTCTGTGTGAGCCCATAGACGGCAGCCCACCAGGCTCCACCATCCCTGGGATTCTCCAGGCAAGAACACTGGAGTGGGCTGCCATTTCCTTCTCCAGTGCATGAAAGTGAAAAGTGAAAGTGAAGTCGCTCAGTCCTGTCCGACTTTTAGCGACCTCATGAACTGCAACCTACCAGGCTCCTCCATCCATGGGATTTTCCAGGCAAGACGACTGGAGTGGGGTGCCATTGCCTTCTCCAAGTGCCTCTCTGCAAAGAGTGAGCTGAACTTTTGTCATTGTTGTTCAGTCACTAAGCTGTGTCCAACTCTTTGTGACCCCATGGACTGCACACAGCATGCCAGGTTTCCCTATCCTTCGCCATCTCCTGGAACTTTCTCAAACTCATATCTGTTTAGTCGGTGATGTCATCCAACCACCTCATCCTCTATCACCCCCTTCTCCTGCCCTCAATCTTTCCCAGCATCAGAGGCTTTTCCAATGAGTTGGCTCTTCGCATCAGGTGGCCAAAGTATTGGAGCTTCAGCATCAGTGCTTCCAGTCAGTATTCAGTGTTGATTTCCTTTAAAATTGACTGGTTTGATCTGTCACAGCTCACCAAGAGTTAGAGACATTTTAGGTAAGGAGGACAGTGGGGGCTGTGTTGATCCCAGAAGAGCCAGTATAAATGCCTGTGTTAAATTTGAGTCTCATCTTAGCCTCCTTTTTGAACTGGGGAAGCTGATTTGGGGCAAAATTATATTTTCAAATGAGGTACTCAGAACACGCCTGACCTCTTTGGAAACATTTGATTTCCATTCCTAATTTGTTACTAAAAATATCAGTATTTTATCCACAAATAGGAGAAGGCAATGGCACCCCACTCCATTACTCTTGCCTGGAAAATCCCATGGACGGAGGAGCCTGGTAGGCTACAGTCCATGGGGTCGCTAAAAGTCGGACAGGACTGAGCGACTTCACTTTCATTTTCACTTTCATGCATTGGAGAAGGAAATGGCAGCCCACTCCAGTATTCTTGCCTGGAGAATCCCAGGGATGGCGGAGCCTGGTGGGCTGCCATCTATGGGGTCCCACAGAGTCGGACACGACTGAAGCGACTTAGCAGTAGCAGTAGCAATGCTTGCTTTTGGCCTTTAAAATATGCACTAGGTAGTGGAAATAATATTACAGTTGCTAAAGTACTTTAAGATTATGCCTTTCATTCAACCTCCCCAAATGACTAAACAATTGATAACAAAAAAATAGATGAGATACATTTGATAGTTTTAGGTACTTTTCTAACCATGCACAAATCTAAAATCTCTCCCTTCAGTGCAATTTTGTCTTTTGCTTTTAGGTAATAGGATCGTTTGGCAACTTGTAATCTAGAAACACTGGAGAAGGGAATGGCAACACCCTCCAGTATTCTCGCCTGGATAATCCCATGTACAGAGGAGCTTGGTGAGCTACAGTTGATGGGGTTACAAAAGAGTTGACACAATTTAATGACTAAACAACAAACAACAACCAAGAAATACTTTAGTAAGTTATCTTTCTTTCACCAGATATAGTTATGGTTGTTATTGGCTGTTATTGTATTCAGGATCTCAACATTTTTGAAGAGAACACTGAGATTTATATCTTATTTATGTTAGAATAGATTCAACATCCTGAGGCAAAAAGTCCAATTCACACAAGTTATTGAAAATGTTGATGTCAGCCCAGATCTTTACAAATAAATGCTAAACTTCTACTTACTTGATGTGGCCTGTCACCCCTGCAAGGCAAGTATAGCTAGGTGAAGTTGACAACCATTTTAATAACTGCTTGACGTTGCCCTATGGAAAGCATCATTAAACTTGTAAGTGATGGTCCAGGCAGAAGAGGATATGTGGCCTCTGTGATAGAAAAACCACGTTGTCCAAAAAATAGTCCTCAATATCCTTGCATCTGGTTCCTTCATGTGTTTGCCAGTTTCATGTGAGCCCCAAAAGATGAAATGCAATATACTCTATATCACCCATATTCTCTAAGAAAGTTGAGTAGATGTATTATTTTCTTTAGGAAATATTTGCCACTGGGACTCCGTTTAGACTTTAAAAAGGAAAATCAACTATTGGCTCACTAGTTGGGAGAAAAACACATTTTTATCATAAATGAAATATCTTAAACAGTTTATTGAGCATTGAAAGCCCCCAACAATTACATGCCTTTCCTTCTTTCTACTTTAGAATCATCATTGATGGAAGAAGTCTTTTCATTTCCATTGATTCAAAATTTAGGATTTAAGCTTAAAAAACCCGGAAATACAAGATAAATCAATGGAGGATTGATCAGGCCACTCTTTTCAATCTTGGCAATTACATAACCATCTGTGAAAACTTGAATTTATCTGTACTTTTATTAAAGTATCAGCATGAAGATTAGAATACATGTATTTTCACTCTTAATAGAGAAGCTTTGGCAAGATAAGCTTTTCGAGGTAGACATACATTTTACGGATAACTTCAGAGACATGAAAATGATTTCAGTTATTCATTCAGGAAATGAATTGTGTTGGCAGTAGTCTTGTAAATGTATACATAGTTGTGCTATAAACTATGTAGTTGTGACATCTTTACCTGATTGTGTTTGTGAATAAGCAGATCACGGATCTAGTGTAGGAAGGTACGTGTGTGTATGAATGTGTGTTTACCAAAACCTTCTACTTAATTAGATTTTATACAGTAAATGATAACCTGGAAGACAGCTAGATATAGAATGATGAATACTTTGCTTAGGAAATAAAAATCTATAATTTACCTATGATTCTGACATTGACCTTACATGTAATCTTAGACAAGACACCTAGACTTTAAAACCTTAATTTCTTCATTTTATTATCAATAAATAGTGTTCCTAGTATTTGCCACCTCAGTATTTCAGAGTTATTGTAAGGGTCAATTGGAGTAATATATATAAAAGTGTTTTTAATCATGTATTGATATTATATAGCTTTAAAAGATTTAACTAAAAATATTTTAATCTATGTGGAAGAAAGTTTTTCTGAAATATATTTCTCAGCAGTCATGGACTAGCAAATCGTGTACTGTCAACATAAATTTCAGTTGAAGATTGGAAACTGCTATTTGTTTTGTAGGCTATATCCCCATATGACTTTCTAAGTTCTGGTTTCCTGTAAGTGAGCCTGAGATAGGTAGGGATTCTTGTGCAGATGATTTATTAAAGGTGTGTGGAAAGCAAAATCAAGAAAGAAGTGACTTCACTTCAGGTGTAGCTTTGGATTGGACATAAATTACAATGGAGAGCTGTGTCACATTGAGGCAATGGGACTGATCTTTATGCCTCCATATCAATCAGTCATTGGCTGTAGGCTGCCCCAGGGTTGGCATAACCTCAGGGAAGTTCTCAACTGTCTCAATGATAGGCTGTGCTAAGAAGACTTCCAAATAATAAGAGCAAATTCTCAAGATTAGGATACACTGGCAAGCTATTGGCAGTCCACCCACACATAAGCTGAAGATGAGGCCACCTGAAGCTAATCAGGATCTAGCTGAACCACCACCGACTTCTACCTCATTCCGCATGCCACTGTACATGGAGAAAACACACTCTGACAACTTCTTATATATATTACATATGTAGCTCATTCTTACCCTCAAGGTGTATCAGTTTTACCCAAACCTTTAGCATTCTACTTTCTGCTTTCTAGTTGTTGTTGCTGTTTAGTCACTAAGTAGTGTCTAACTCTTTGTTACCCCATGAACTGCAGCACGCCAGTCCTTTACCATCTCTTGGAGTTTGCTCAAACTCATGTCTATGTGTGATAAATGAGTGTCATTCTAGACAATGATGCTCCCTGAATGGTGAAGTGGTAAATATCTCTGTTAATAAAATTGTGGCAAAGAATCAGAAAAGGACTGTGCATTTTGTCAACTGAAGCTGTTAAGATGTTCTTTGTTACTGTATAGAAAAAAAATGGCTCACATGTCAGAGATTGTGTGATTTTATTTTATTTTTTCAGAAAAAGGCCATGTCTGGAATAGCAACCATACTTGTAAATACCATTTGATTAAGTTTAAATCACTGCCTACCATCCTCCATGATCACTGACCTCTTGCTCTGATCATCATCAAGTATCCATATTCCTGAATCTTTCAGATATGTTTGGTGACAATAATTTCTGTGATCCCCTTAAAGAAATGGCATTGCTTTTGTAATTTCAATAATATAATAATATCAAAATGCATTGATTTTTGTTATTTCAATAGGGAGGGAGAACTTTAGGGACTTTTGGGATACTTTTTCAACAGTATAATGAGATAAAGTTAATCCTTTAACCTGAACTCCCTAATCCTCTAACCAATTTTTACTTTTTACTATAGACCCTGGTGTGTTAGTTGGTAAAGAGTCTGCAATGCAGGAGACCTGGGTTCAATCCCTGGGTTGGGAAGATCCCCTGGAGAAGGAAATGGTAACCCGCTCCAGTATTCTTGCCTGGAGAATCCATGGACAGAGGAACCTGGTGGCTACACTCCATGGGGTTACAAAGAGTTAGACATGACTGAGTAACATTTTCACTTTCATGGAGTTTATTACTACTCAAAATTTTTAAGTCTGTTTATTGTTTGTCCCTATCCACAGAATTCTAAGCTCCATGAAGGCAGAGATGGTTGTTTTGTTCACTGAAAATTTAGCCAGCATCTAGAAGAGTGCTGGATACAGAAGACACTTAATAAATATATGTTGAATTAGTTCCTTACTATAACTTTTATGAAGAGACAATTGGATTCAAACTTATTCAGTGTGGACCAAGTTTGAGCAAACTTCAGGCAGCCAAACAAGAAATAAATAGTTGAAAGCCACTCAATCTCTCAAGCTCTGATACTAACACCTAAAAACATTTTAGGTGCATACATATCATTAATTTCAGCATGTGCATGCAGTCTCAATCACTCAGTCATATCTGATTCTTTGTGACTGTCCATGGGATTTTCCCACAAAGAATACTGGAGCAAGCTGCCATTTCCTCCTCCAAGTTATCTTCCCCACTCAGGAAATGAACCCCTTCCTTCATCTCTTGCATTCCAGCCAGATTCTTTACCACTGACCCACTGGGGAAGTCTCTTCCTTTTACTATTCATGAGTAATATTTCATTGTATGCATGTGACAGTGCTCACTCCCTCAGTCACGTCTGACCGCATGGGCTGCAGCTCGACAGGCTCTTTTCTCCATGCAATTTTTGAGGCAAGGAAACTGCAGTAGCTTGCCATTTCCCATTCCAGGGGATCTTCCCAATCCAGGGATCAAATCCATGTCTCTTGCATCTCTTACATCTCCTGCATTGGCAGGCAGATTCTTTACCGCTGATACAGCTGAGAAGCATACAGGTACCAGATCTTCTTTATCCATTCTTCTGTCAATGGACATTTAGGTAGCTCCCATGTCCAGGCTATTGTAAATAGTGCCGAAATGAACATCTGGGTGTATGCATATTTGTGAATTATGATTTTCTCTGGATATATACTCTGGAGAGGGATTTCTGAATCATGTGGCACCTCTTTTTAGCTTTTTCTAGGAACATTCATACTATTCTCCATAGTGACTGTACAAAATTACATTCTGACCAACAGTGCAGGAGTGTTCCCTTTTCTCCACGTCCTCTCCAGAATTTATTGCTTGTTGATATTTTGATGATAGCCATTCTGACTGGAGTGAGGTGATATCTCATTTCATTTTTTATATGCATTTCTCTAATAATTAGTGATATTGAGCATCTTTTATGTGCTTTTTGACCATCTATATGTCTTTGGAGAAATATATGTTTAGATCTTCTGCCGACTTTTTGTTTGGTATTTGTTTTGTTTTGTTTTTTGATATTGAGCTACATGAGCTATTTGTATATTTTGGAGATTATTCCTTTGTTAATTGCTCACAGTACATAGATTTCTCTTTAACTTAACAAAAAATAGTTGTGTGAAATGCTATCAAGTAGCACGTGGAATTAATTAGAAGGCTAAAGATTGGTTCAGGCTGAAACTATGTGGGCTTAGCCTTGTCACGTGAACAAACACCCAGGATATTATTGTGGCCCTTTCTACCGCTTTCAACCCTAGGCATTTGGTGCAGTGTACTGGACTCTGTTGAATCCAAGCACAGAACACCATGTCAATGAACTTTTAAGTGTGTCATCGATGTCATTAAAATAGTCTCTTATAGAACACTATACCTTTGTGTCAGGTCCTCAAGTTTTCCAATCTTGATGAGAACACCCTTTTGTGCTTGTATTTTCAGTTCAGGGGTTGGGGAGAGATTTCCTTCTAAATTGATTTCTTTAGGAGATAAAGCTTTGCATTCTCACTATCTTGAAATTCCTTTACAAATAGTAAGGATTATGCAAAATCAAATACAATCATCCTGGTAAATGCTGAAGCCAAGTTTCAAAGAAGTCAAAAGATATAATCACAATTAAGCAGGTAATATATGACACAGATGAGCTAGAGTCCAGATTTCCTGATTCTTAGTTCAATGATAATTTTGCTAAATTAGATCTTTCTGACTAAGTCTTGACTGACTTAACCAATTCTTGACTGACTTAATGATTAACAAATTTCCCCACAATGCATATATATACAGAAAGCTGCTGCTGCTGCTAAGTCGCTTCAGTCATGTCTGACTCTGTGCGACCCCATGGACAGCAGCCCACCAGGCTCCGCTGTCCATGAGATTCTCTAGGCAAGAATACGGGAGTGGGTTGCCATTTCCTTCTCCAGTACAGGAAGGCTGTTCCCTATAACTTCAGCCATGTGTTAAAATATAAATCTTTGAAACATTGTTATCTCAAGCAAACAGTTTCAACTTACAAACTCTCAGTTTCTCTATCTTTAACATAAGACTCATAAGGTCTATTTGCCAACTGAGTAAGTTGTTATAAAAATATACAGTATAACATTCTATTTATATACAGGATGTTTTTAGTTTTATATATGATGGTGTCAAGAGGGACAAATTGTGATATATGTCTAAAGATTCTGCCAGCATTCAGTTTTTCAGTGCACGTTTCAATAATAGTATAATGTTTCCATCCATTGACCCAAGTCACTTATGTCTCCCTTCTCCCTCTTTAACCTTCCTAAGAAAGATCTATTACTTAAAGGAATAACAATTAGTTTGCAGGAATCCTCCATAACCATTCTTAAATTTAATGCCAGTGTCCATTTGAATTGCTGTATGCCTATTAAGCTGACTGTAAAATATTTTTATTACGTATATTCATTTTGTATTTCATATACTTATGCATATAAAATATATATTATATACACATACATGTATACAATATAAAAATCATTCTACATGATACACATATATGTGTATGCACATATACACATATATGATAAATTATTACTCATCATCTACTCATAACGTAGGTAACAGAGAATGAAAATAATGTATTTGAGGAGCAGTGGGCTTAGGAATTCTGTATTTCCTTTTTTTCTATGGGTGAATTATATAGTGCTGACTATTTACATTGATCCAATTAGTTTTCCAATTGCTCCTCTTGGC
Organism: Giraffa tippelskirchi; assembly: GCF_054371585.1. Classification (NCBI taxonomy): domain Eukaryota; kingdom Metazoa; phylum Chordata; class Mammalia; order Artiodactyla; family Giraffidae; genus Giraffa; species Giraffa tippelskirchi. The sequence goes on along the minus strand of NC_137284.1, from coordinate 43,317,445 downwards.
TCCACTCAGCCATGATTAAAAATCACTACTGAACTGTGAGCCTTGTGGAGGACTATGAAGATTGTAATGCTTGTAAAAATAATGGTCCCTGAGCAACATCCTTTCAATTCAGAGTTGCATCTTCCTATTTTCAGATTGATTTTCCCAAGTTAGTCACAGACAGTTAAGGGACATCTACCATTATTACCACAGCTTTCTGTTTGGGGGAGTAAAGGGCAACACTGATTATACACATGGCATCATATTCTCTGATTCTGGGAGGGCAAGAAGAGAAGAAAGCATCCTTACTTGTAATTTTACTTATTATTTATAATTTAAATGAATCTCTGTATCTAGCTATCTCCAAATTCCATAAACACATTAATCCATAAGTGAAATAGGCAGCTGCCAATATTAGTTTTATTTGGGGAAAGGGAGGCAGTGGGCTGAATATGCCTACACACACCTCTTTTTGGTCATGAAACTTACTATTCTGTTAGATAACCAAGACTGTGTCTGTTAAAACATTCTAAACAAAAGAAGTCTCTTCACTAGCACTCTCAGCTTTGGAATGCTTGTGGAAGATGTTGTCAATAGCAATCATTTGTCACAATGTGAGTTGTGTTCTTGGTAAAAATCATGATGAAAATGAAAGTGTCAGTGGCTTAGCCGTGTCCGACTCTTTGTAACCCCACGGACTGTGACCTGCCAGGGTCTTCTCTCTGTGGAATTTTCCAGACAGGAATACTGAGTGAGTTGCCATTTCCTTCTCCAGGGGAATCTTCCCAGCCCAGAGATTGAACCCAGGTTTCCTGCGTTGCAGGCAGATTCTTTATTGTCTGAGCTACCAGGGTTGGCAGTAAAATTGTGATAAATGGTATTAAATGAGATTTCATTATGAAACTTGGGCAACATGACAATCTATAGAGAAGCAAATATCCAGTGGGTCAGTTACTCTAGTCCTGGTACTATACATTTCCAACTTTCTTACCCTATATCTGACAATTATTGCTTCTCTATGGTCCTGGACATTGTAGATGCAGATATTAAAAACACTGATAGGAGAACCTGGAGCAAGATGGTCGAATAGGAAGTCCCAGGCTCTTTTTGCCCCATGGAAATATCAAATAAACAACTACAGACTGATTAATGTGACTTCACAGAGCCCTGAAAATCAGTCAGCAAACTGCAGTAGCCAAAGGAGCACTCAAGAAAGAGACACATTCAGAAAGGTGGAAAATCCTACGGCATTTTTGCTCACTCTTGCCTCATTCCCTCCCCTGCAGGGCACAGGGTGCATTGAGAGAAGTAGCAGCCCATCCAAGCTACCTTAAGAAACCTAGAGAGAGCAAAAGGAGCCATATTTGCAGTGTGCTAACCTGTTTGGAGGGCTCCTGATTGGTCTCTGTGTCACGCAGCTTAGGGCCAAATGTGGCACAGATTAGATGTCAATCTGGGAAAAGACTCCAGAAGCTGAAGGTATAATTTAGGAAAATCTCTTAGCAGGGCCAAAGACCTACAGATGCCTGGGACAAGAGACTATTTACTGGATAATAGAACAGAACAGCTCAGGTCCCAAGAAGGAGCAGGCTGAGAATTCTAAAGAAGTTAAGACATTAAATGTAGCTGTGTGTACCAGGGAGCTGGTTAAAGGCACATATTAAGGCCCAGGAAGAACACATGCTCAAAGGCCTGAAAAAAATATTCGCCTTTACCCTGGGCTGATGTCAAGTCTCAGCACTTGCCCTGTTAATTATTGAAGATCTGCATGGATTTCTTGGATATGACACCAAAAGAACAGGAACAAAGAAAAAAAAATAGATAAACTGAACTACTTCAGAATCTAAAACTTTTGTTTATCAGAGGATATTTAAAAAACAGAGTGAAAAGCACTCCACAGAATAAGTAGAAGTATTTGCAAATCACATATCTGATTAAGGAGCTAATATACAGAATATATAAATAATTCCTACAACTCAGGTGCAGCAGAAACCAAGCAGATTATAAATGAGCAAAGTAGTTGAATAAACATTTCTCTGAAGAAGGCATACAAATAGTCAATAAGCACATGAAAAGATGCACAATATCCTTAGGGAATATACCTCTCCATACACATTAGGATGGCTAACATCAAAAAAAAAAAAAAAAAAACAAACGTGAATTACAAAGTGTTAACAAGGATGTGGAGAAATTAGGACTTTTGTATATTGCTGGTTAGACTGCATGACGGTGCAGCTATAGAAAACAGTGTAGGTGTTCCTTAAAAAATTTAAAATAACATATGATATTTAAAATATAATCTAGAAATTCTATTTCTGGTTATGTATCCAAAAAGTTAAAGCAGAGACCCAAGCAGGTATTTGCACACTTCTGTTTATAGCATAATTATTAGCAATAACCAACAGCTAGAAATAATCTACATGATTATTCAGCCTTATAAAAGGAATTCTGACACATGCTGCAAAAAGAATGAACTTTATGCTAAGTGAAGCATGTCAGCTAGAAAAGGACAAATAATACATGTTCCCATTTCTGTGAGGTACTAACCTGATCAAATTCATACAGACAGAAAGTAGAATGGTTTTTGCTGTGAGCAAGGTCCAGAGAATGAGGAGTTAATGTTTACTAGGCACAAAGTTTCAATCTGGGAAGATAAAAATGTACTGGAGATAGATCATGTCGATGTACTTAATGTCACTGAACTGAACATGTAGAAATGGCTAAAATAATAAGCTTTATGTATAGTTTATTACCAAAAAATCATAAAAATATCTCTGATAGTATGAACTCCACCTGGTCTTAAAGACAAGTTTTCTTAACCTGTTTGGGATACTGATTACAAAAGTAATACCATAAGCAGAGAAAAAACAAAGCATGGAAGAAGAAAATCAGCTTAGGAAAACTAGACATGTGGATAAATAGTAATTAGATTGGAAGTATGTGGACAGGCCAGAAAATGAAACTATAAATTACACCAAGGAGATAACATCTTAACTTAAACTCATAGTGGTAGGTCACTGATAGATTTGAAGTAAAGCAAACATTGTGAAGTTAGAATGATCAGTCTTGGAGCTTTGAGTAATAAAGATTTTCAATAGACCACATAAGAGGTATGTTTTTGACTTTTCATACAAAAAAAAAAAAAAGCAAAAACATACCTTTAGTGTTGCCTCTAGTAAAGCAGAGGCATTACTTTGCTTACAAAGGTTCATATAGTCAAAGTTATGGTTTTTCCAGTAGTCATGTATGGGTGTGATACTGGGCAATAAAAAATGCTGATGCTGAAGAATTGATGCCTTTGAACTGTAGTGTTGGAGAAGACTCTTGAGAGTCCCTTGGACTGCAAGGAGATCAAAAGAGTCAAATCTAAAGGAAATCAACCTTGAATATCCATTGGAAGGACTGATGGTGAACCTGAAGCTCCAATAGTTTGGCTACCTGATGCAAAGAGCTGATTCATTGGAAAAGACCCTGATGCTGGGAAAGATTGAAGGCAGAAGGAGAAGGGGACGACAGAGGATGAGATGGTTGGATGGCATCACCAAACTCAATGGACATGAGTTTGAGCAAGCTCTGAGAGATGGGTTTAGGACAGGGAGGCCTGGCGTGCTACAGTCCATGGGGTCACAAAGAGCTGGACATGAATGAGTGACTGAACAACAACAGAGGTATGAATAAAGGTTTCCCTGACAGGGAATCAAACCTAGGTCATGGCAGTGAGAGTGCAGAATCCTAACCACTAGACCACTGGGGAGCCCATGGAAAGTTATGACAGTAAACTTAGCAGAACATGATAAGCATGGAGGGAAATATGGGGACTTGATATTTAAAACATAGATCTACAGGTTGTTGAACATGATTAGATTAGCTCTTGGGATAATAAAGGAGGAGGAGAGTAGATGATTTCTAGTTTCTAGTTTAATCCACTAGATACAATTTTATCTTTCACTAAGATAATGATTCAAGAGAAAGAATGTGTGTAAAGTTCAATGTGGTTGAGATAAAGAGGATAATGATTTACTTAGGTTTAACTTGGACCATCTAAAGATTGAGGGATTTTGTGAGGTATTCAGAGTGAGATGTTGCTAGGAGGTTTATATATGACATTTTGAAGGGATGCCTGTTTCACTGATTTTTTTTTTTTTTTTTGGAGTTACCAGTTCACAAGTAGTAGCTAAAATCATGAGTATGTATTCATCCATCAAGGGAGCATAAAATAAGAACTCATTAAAAAGGACAGAATCCTTTGTATTTATTTCTTTTTTTAAGCATTTCTTTCAGTAGCACTCTGGCAATGCAGTATCTGTTTCCCTTCCACTCCAGGTCCGTCACTGCTTCTTTGGGCAAATTCAGAATGAGATTCATTGAGTTTTGTGACATGTACCAGCAATAGAAGTTTGAATCCAGATGTACAAAATTTAATCTTTCCTCTAAATTTCTAGGTTCTGATAACTGCACCTAAACTCTTCACTTTGTATCTTCAGGTGTAGGATTAAAAGTTGCTTCCTGCAATCATTATTTGTTAACTCAATGTTTCTTTTATTGTTTTATTTTTCAACCTCTCTGTGTCCAACTTTCTCTACCTTTTTAAATTAAAGACTATCTTTGTTTCAGGTTGTCATCATTTAGTCGTTAAGTCATGTCCAATTCTTTACAACCCCATGGACTGCAGCTTTCTAAACTCCTCTGTCCTGAGTTTTCCAGGCACAAATACTCCAGTGAGTTGCCATTTCCTTCTCCAGGGCATCTTCCCAACAGAAGAATCCTAACTTGAGTCTCGTACACTAGCAGATGGATTCTTTATCACTTAGCCACAAGTTTGAAAGTCACCACTCAGTCCTAACAACAAATAAAAAGCTGAACAAACTTAAAAAAAAAAATTCAACAACTCTTCTTATCCATAAGGGAAAGTCTTTTAGTCTCAAGGAAAACTATTACTCACAAAATTGCAGAGATCCTCAGGCAAATATAGAGACTCACAACTTACTTGCAGATTGTATAATGAAAAGGGATCAATTCTCCAAGAAAACATAACAGCTTGTAATGAGTATTTACCTAGAAATCTTTAATGTGTTATTTGCCTAATAGCAGAATATGAAGTAGAAGCTAATAGAAATGCAAGGAGAAATAGGTGAATCTATCATTGTAATCAGAGTCTTCAATATCCCTTTATCAAAACAGGTGAATTCAGCAGGCAGAAAATCAGTAAGGACATAGCTAAGCTTAGCAGTGCTTCCCAGGTGGCACAGTGAAAAAGAATCTGCCTGCCAATGCAGGAGATGCAAGGGGCAAGGGTTTGATCCCTGGGTCAGGAAGATCCCCTGGAGTGGGAAATGGCAGCCCACTCCAGTATTCTTGCCTGGAAAATCCCTTGGACAGAGGAGCCTGATGAGTTCAACTCCATAGGCTATCAAAGAGTCCAGCACAACTGAGTCTGCATCCAAGATAAGACTAACAACACTACCAATCCACAGGATATACTGAACATGTATAGATTGCTTCATCTAACAACTGCAGAACACGTGTATTTCTATAAAATGTGTATTTTTATCAATGTTATGTGAAACAATCCCTAAGATGATCACATTCTGGGCCATAAAGTACACCTAAATAACATTTAAAAATAGGCAATTTAATATCTGCTCTCAGATTATGATGGAATTAAACTAAAAATGAAAATACATGGTGGAAAAGTCAAAATACAAAACACTTGTAAACAACACATAGTTCATAAAAAAAATTTCAAAAGAAATTTTAAAGTATGTGAATTGAATGAAACTGAAAACGTGATTTGTCAAAAAACTTATGGGATGCATCAAAAGTAGTGCTAAGAGGAAAATTTAGTGAATGCATGTGATGGGCTCAATAAAGGACAGAAATGGTATGGACCTAACAGAAGCAGAAGATATTAAGCAGAGGTGGCAAGAATACACAGAACTATACAAAAAAGATCTTCACAACCCAGATAATCACAATGGTGCGATCACTCACCTAGAGCCAGACATCCTGGAATGCCAAGTCAAATGGGCCTTAGGAAGCATCACTACAAACAAAGCTAGTGGAGGTGATGGAATTGCAGTTGAGCTATTTCAAATCCTCAAAGGTGATGCTGTGAAAGTGCTGCACTCGATATGTCAGCAAATTTGGAAAACTCAGCAGTGGCCATAGGACTAGAAAAGATCAGTTTTCATTCCAATCCCAAAGAAAGGTGAAGCCAAAGAATGCTCAAACTACCGCACAATTGCACTCATTTCACATGCCAGTAAAGTAATGCTCAAAATTCTCCAAGCTAGGCTTCAGCAATAGGTGAACCGAGAACTTCCAGATGTTCAAGTTGGCTTTAGAAAAGGCAGAGGAACCAGAGATCAAATTGCCAACATCTGTTGGATCATCGAAAAAGCAGGAGAGTTCCAGAAAAACATCGATTTCTGCTTCATTGACTATGCCAAAGCCTTTGACTGTGTGGATCACAATAAACTGTGGAAAATTCTGAAAGAGATGCGAATACCAGACCACCCTGGCCTGCCTCTTGAGAAAGCTGTATGCAGGTCAGGAAGCAACAGTTAGAACTCGACATGGAACAACAGACTGGTTCCAAATAGGAAAAGGGTTACGTCAAGGTTGTATATTGTCACCCTGTTTATTTAACTTATATGCAGAGTTCATCATGAGAAACGTGGGCTGGATGAAGCACAAGCCGGAATCAAGACTGCCAGGAGAAATACCAATCTCAGATATGCAGATGACACCACCCTTATGGCAGAGAGTGAAGAAGAACTAAAGAGCCTCTTGATGAAAGTGAAAGAGGAAAGTGAAAAAGTTGGCTTAAAGCTCAACATTCAGAAAACTAAGATCATGGCATCTGGTCCCATCACTTCATGGGAAACGGATGGGGAAACAGTGGAAACAGTGTCAGACTTTATTTTTTTGGGCTCCAAAATCACTGCTGATGGTGATTGCAGCCATGAAATTAAAAGGCGCTCACTCCTTGGAAGGAAAATTATGACCAACCTAGACAGCATATTAAAAAGCAGAGACATTACTTTGCCAACAAAGGTCCGTCTAGTAAAGGCTATGGTTTTTCCAGTAGTCATGTATGGATGTGAGAATTGGACGATGAAGAAAGCTGAGCGCCGCAGAATTGATGCTTTTGAACTGTGGTGTTGGAGAAGACTCTTGAGAGTCCCTTATACTGCAAGGATATCCAACCAGTCCATCCTAAAGGAAATCAGTACTGAGTGTTCACTGGAAGGACTAATGTTGAAGCTAAAACTCTAATATTTTGTCCACCTCATTTGAAGAGTTGACTCCCTGGAAAAGACCCTGATGCTGGGAAAGATTGAGGGCAGGAGGAGAAAGGGACGACAGAGGATCAGATGGTTGGATGGCATCACCGACTCAATGGACATGAGTTTGGGTAAACTCCGGGAGTTGGTGATGGACAGGGAGGCCTGGCGTGCTGTGATTCATGTGGTTGCAAAGAGTCAGACAGGACTGAGCAACTGAACTGAACTGAACTGTGCCAAGAAGAGAGGTCTAAAATCAGTAATCTAAGTTTCTAACTTAGAAAACTAGGAGAGTAAATCAAATCAAAACAGCAAGCAAAAGAGGAAAAAGAATATAGATTAGAATAAAAATCAGCGAACTCAAAACATAAAATCAATAGAGAAAGTTAATGATCTCAAAAGTTGTTCTTTTGAAAAGATCAATAAAATCTATAAGACTCTAACCAGACTAGCTAAAAAAAGTTTAAAAAGACACAAATTACTAATATCAGAAATGAAAAAGAAACATCTCTACAGATCTCAGATACATTAAAAATATATTAGAAGGATACTATAAACAACTCTATGACTACAAATCTGATATCTGGATGAAACAGATAAATTCATTGAAGATATATTTGGCAAAATTCACACAAGAAATAGAAAATCTTAATAGGCTTACATCTAGCAAAGAAATTGAATACACAGATACTAACTTTCAAAAACAGAAAATGCCGGGCCAGATGGGTTCACTAATAAACTCTACCAGATATTTAAGGAAGAAGTTGTACCAGATTTCTACAATTTCTTTCATAAAATGAAAGCAGAAGGAATACTCACCAATTGAGTCTATGAGACCAGCATTATGCTGATACCAAAACCAGACAAAATTATTAGAAGAAAGAAAAATAACATACCAATATCTCTAATGAACACAGATGCAAAAATCCTCAAAAATTTAGCAAATTGAATCCAACAATGTATAAAAAGAATTATATACCAAGTGGGATTTATCTTATGTATTCAAAGCTGATTCAAAGCTTGAGAATCAGCACTGGAATAGACCTACTGAAGGACAGAAACTAAAGTATGTAGAAACTATTAAAGTTTGAAGGCAGGTGGAGAAAGAGACAACAGAGGATGAGATGGTTAGATGGCATCACCAACTCTACAGACATGAGTTTGAGCAAACTCTGGGAGATGATGAAGGACAGGAAGCCTTGTGTGCTGCAGTCCATAGGGTTGCAAAGAGTCGGATATGACTTAGCTACTGAACAACAACAAAGTAATTTGAAATTTACATGACATCCAAGCATTTGGTCATTTTTCTAGTAATTCATTTCCATTGCATTTCACAAAATTAATCATAAGCTATAAACTGAAATTTTAAAAAATCCTCACCCTTCATCACACAGTGTTTGAAAACTACTGGATTAGATTTAGGATTTATGGTCATGGGGAATTCCAGGTGATTCTTGGTGGCTCAGTCAGTAAAGAGTCTGCCTCCAATGTGGGAGACCCAGGTTCAATCCCTGGGTCGGGAAGATCCCCTGGAGAAGGGAACGGCAACCCATTCCAGTATTCTTGCCTGGAGAATTCCATGTCAGAGGAGCCTGGTGGGCTACAGTCCATGGAGTCGCAAAGAGTTGGACACGACTGAGTGACTAACAGTTTCACTTTCAAGGTGAACAGATATGTGGGCCGGGACTCAGATGTGAGCAGGCGAGGCCAGCATGGTGTATGTGACAGTGAATAATAAACAATAGGTCTGTAGGATCTGGGGAAGTCCAAGAGGGGAATTCAGGAAGCAGATACCAGGCTCCCTCCTTCAGTAATCATTAAGTGATATCATAGCAGACTGTCATTTTCAGTATCTTTATACAGAAACGGAAAAAGTAAGCAGTAGTGTAGAGCACTCATCTTCCACTTTTCTAGCTATACTGCGTGGAAGATCTTCCCTAGAGTACAACTGCTGATCTCTCTGACTCTCTACCCAGGAGAGAAGGAGCAATTTCTTTTGAGACTTTAGGGGGGAGAAACTGGGGATGACTCTTCATCTCTTTTTGAGAATCATTCACCCTCAATAAACATCCCTACACATCCCAGGAACATTAAAAGGAAAAAAAAATACACTCAGTTATTTTGTGCTGTAATTTTTAAGGTATAGTCTCTCAAAGCGGAAGACTGATTTACACTTCCTCTAGTTGAACAGGTAAGTCTATCTTGTTCGTGGATAAAGTGTATGAAGTCAACTCAGTCAACTGGCATAAAGTCATATTCTCTGGGATCATCAGTTTAACCAATGATAGAGGTGATTGATTATTTGTATCATAATTTGTCAGACTCTTGTATCTATATTTTGATTAATCCTTAAAAAAAAACCTTTAAACAGTTCATGGATCACAAGGTCTAGAAACTACTGCCTTAAAATGAGTCATAAATGTTTATTGCTCTTTTCAGGAGTTCACTTAGCTTTCTACTGATCAGTAAGATGTATCCAATTTCCATAATTTCATGCTTTCACAAATGGTTAGCCTTATATACTATAGTTTCCCTCCCTCAATGAATTATCTGTCAAATAGAACTAATCAAATTCCAGCTTTGCAAAATTGTAACTTTGTGACTAATAAATAGCACTGAGTCAGCAGGAAGAAAAAAGTGCTCAGAAGTAAGAAAGTTATACTTTCCTGAATAAGAGCAATAAATTCCTGAATTTACATGGTCATTTCTTAGCAGGATGAAAACTAAAGCTACACCTTCATAATATCACTAAAGTACTTGCTTTGTAGCTGATGATAAATCTGGATTTTTCATCATTCATAGACTCAATGAATTGCTATACTTTTGTGAGTTGACATACTTTCCCCAATTTCTTTTTTAAAACTATTTCATATTTGATCCAATTTTTCACAATTGAATTACTGTATTTCTTTTTCTTAGTATATAAGTAGGGTTTTTTTTTTTTAAGTAAAAAGTAAAAATGTTAGTCTCTCAGTCGTGCCGACGCTTTGAGACCCATGAACTGTAGCCCACCAGGCTCCTCGGTCCATGGCGATTCTCCAGGTGAGAATACTGGAGTGGGTAGTCATTGCCTTCTCCAGGAGATCTTTCCAACCCAAGGATTGAACCTGGGTCTCCTGCTCTGGTTTCACATTCTTTACCATCTGAGCCATTATTTCAGTTTTTGGATGTTGTCTGATAGACATAGATTTTTTTGAATTTTATACACCATGTGTTTCTCTTAACTATCTAATATGACTATGTACAGAAATAGTTGGTTCAATAGGAAAATAAACTGTGAGAATTCAAGAAGCTGCTTCCTAAGTCTTCCAGCATTAATGTTTTTCACTAAACCAACCATAAAGTAATGGAAAGTGTTTTTATTTTTTTTTTATGTTTTTATGTGATTGCTAGCAAAGAGAATATCCTCATAGAGATCTACAAATAATTAAGAGGCAGCCTTATCAATTCTGAATTAGAAGAAAGCTACAATATGATATAAATGAAAAGACAAGTACCCTCTAAGACTCCATTACTTAATAGAGAGAAATTTGGTTTTATTTTATAGTAGTTTGATCTCATTACCCATTCATTCAATGCTCACTGAGTACCAACTGTGTGAACTGCACAGGATGGTCTTTTTCTTGGAAAAACATAAGATAAGTTACAGACACAAAATAAGTAAAGATGCAATTTAGATCTGATGTAATAAATATTAGAGAGGAATAAAACACTGTGAAAGCACAGAGATGGCAGGATTTAATTTTCCTTGAGCTTACATAGTAAGGTGATATTTGATTTGGGTCTTGAAGAATGAATATGGATTTCTCAGAAGAACAATTTCTGTAAGTGGATTTTTTTAAAGTAAGCATATTATTTCAAAAGTCATGTTGTGTTATGGAAGCCAGAAATGTTTCCCACGTGACTTGAGATAGAGAGAGGTGTTTGAAGTTGGATATGGAGAGAAAATTTGATGCCAGATGGGAATATCTTATATTGGAATTCATTCAAGTGTGGAGTCAAAGAAATGTTAATGCTGGAACATAATGTAGCCATACTTTTTCTTTTAAAGATAGTTTTGTCAGCACTGAAGATGATGGAGGAAAATAGATATGAGCATATTGATGGGAATTCTGATAGGAACTTTTTACAAGCGTCCAAATAAGAGATGATAAAATATTGGCATAAATATGGTCAGTTGGTTGAAAGCAAGGGATTTGTCTTCAAGAATACATTGATAATTGTATAAATATGAGATGTTAGGGAGAAAAGTAGAGATATTGAGAAGTCTGAAAGTAATTTCCTGCTAAGCCTAGAAAAAGTTTAGTTTTGAAAAGAGAACACCAAAGATATTCTTTTCAGATCACATGGAGGTACACAATATTTGTGACCATAATGATGCAAATAATAAAACAATTCAAATCTATAATCAGAGAGGATAATTTATAGTCTTACACAAAAAGTCTAACAGTAGATGTGTGCTTTCAAAATGGTTTTCTGTTTAGCTAGGAAGCAATCTGAACATTATGTGCCCATAAAAAGAAAGGATGATAAATTTGAAACACAGGCAGAATACACAGGTAACTGAATGATTATAAATATAAAGAATAGTGCAGAAATGTAATGTAACTGGCATGACAGCTTTTTCTTGACAGTAAATAAAGAGAAGTCAGTATCATTCAGGATATTGTAAAACAAACAAAAATTCCTCAGTAGTATAGGTGATAAACATTAAATTTAAAATGGACTTTGAACAGTTGCTAACATATACAATTTACAACAAAGAGTGGCCAGGTGTGAAACAGAGACATAATATTCTATCATAAATTATAATTGGATTCAAGAAACATGGTAACAGAAATGTGTAAAACAAAAGAAAAAAAAAAAGAATGGACACATAAGCCATTCCTTGGTTGTTTCTAGCTAAGGATTTCAACAATCCACATGAGAAAGAGTCAGAAAATTGAATGACTGACGATACATGTAAAAACGTGAGGAATGAGAACTGCATACCTCCATGCGTGCATTAAGTGGCATTAATGTGTTGATTATGGAGTTTGGAATTATGTTGTAAATTTTTTTAAAAGTAGCACATGTTAGGGACTGAATTGTATTTCTTGAAAATTTATATATTGGAATCCTAATCCTTAGTACCTCCAAATATGACTGTGTTTTGCAATAGGATGTTTAAAGTGGTGATTAAGGTTAAACCAGATCATATGAGTGGTGTGCTAAGTCACCTCAATTGCGTCTGACTCTTTGCAACCCTATGGACTGTAGCCTGCCAAGCTCCTCTGTCCGTGGGATTCTCCAGGCCAGCATACTGGAGTGGGTTGCCATGCTTTTCTCCAGGGGATCTTCCTGACTCGGGGACTGAACCCACATCTCCTGTGTCTCCTGGTTCCATGCTGAGATGGAGTGAGCAAGTCTGTGCACATGTCCTTTAAGAATGGAGTCTCAGTTTCCTATAAGTTTCCCTCTTATAAGCCCCACTGGTTTTCCTGCCAGAGTGAGGAGAGAAAGAGGGAGAAACAGAAATTTGCTTCTTTAATTCGTGTAATCTTGTTTCTTTTTATACAGACTCAGCTTCTATCGGTCAAAAGAAAGACTCAGGGAGCCCTGAAGTCCTTCTCCTAGGAAACGAGTGCTCTTTGATACTATAACATAACCTGTTTGCCTCATTAGAGAAGCTCCCTAGATCAGTTTATTGATGTATTTTTTTAATATATAATTAGGATTGAAAATACAGTCTTTCCTAAGGGTCACTACTGGGCTGACTGGGCATTGCTTTTATTTATTTATTTTTTTAATGTGACAAGGAGGAAACTCAAGGATTTAAGACTTTATTGCTTCTGTAAGAGCATTCATTTACTTCCAGTGACAGATGGTTTTCTAATCCACTTCATTTAAAGTGTGGATAATTACACTGGAGGGCTTCCCTGGTGGCTCAGGGGGTAAAGAACCTGCCTGCCAACATAGGAGATGCAGGTTCGATCCATAGGTCAGAATAGCAACCCACTTCAGCATTCTGCCTGGGAAATTCCATGGACAGAGGAGCCAGGCTACAGTCTATGGGGTCACAAAAGAGTTGGACACAACTTAACCACTAAACAGCAACAACAAATTACACTGGAAATATCAAAAGAAGATAAAGTTATATCTTTATCTTTTTCTTTTCTTTTTAAAAAAGAAAAAGGCAAATATCTTAACCTTTAAAACAGTAAGTACTAGTGATGAAACATACACCAACCATATGATTCATATATAATATATATAATGTATACTTGATTTTTTCACTTCATTTATATTGGGCAGAAAGAAACTTGAAACTCTATCATCCATAATTTTGAAAAAAAAATTAAGTCCTTGGACTCTTCGAAAAATTACAGTGGTGTTCTTTCTACTCTATCTGTAAGGGTGTTCAATGCATTAACTTGAATGAAAGTTAACCATTCCGTTCATACATGTACTTATTAGTTCCAGATTTTCATTCTTACACAAAAGTAAAAGTAATTTCAAATTTATAGAAGGATAGTAAACATTTCATATAATGAAAACATTACTTCCATAAGCATCTTAAATTTTAGTATTTTGAAAGTAATGTTTTTGATGCTTTTAAAGATATATTTGAAAATTTAGGCATTTATATTTCTCTTCTGAAATATCATATTGTTTATGTACTTGGTTACTTAGAATTGTATCCTTTAGTTAAGCAAATGTTTCCCAAACTTGATTATCCATTAGGATCGTGAAGAGAACATTAAAAATAAATTTACACTCCCTAAGCCAGAACAATGGAATCTAGACTCAGGAAGAGAAAAATCCAGAATCAGAAATTTGTAAATTGCCAACAAGGTGATTCTGCTGTGCAATTAAGATTGAAAACCATTACTGTAAGAAACTCTTACTCTTTTTTAAAATAAATTTCTCCTTTTTCCCTCAATCTACCAATTCTACAAAATTTTCACATTTTCCACAACTTAACATACCCTAGAAGTACTGGCAGTTGAGACATGTAGGAAATGCTTTTTGATATGAACTGATTATTTGTGAACTAGGTGATTGCAAAATCATGCCCTGACTGTGCTGAAAGTAGAATCAAGTGATATTTGAAAATAGGGAATCACTGATCCAACAAATACTTTGAAATCTCTGCTATGAGCCAAGCTTCCCTTTAGTCATTGGAGATAAATCAATAAAACAAAACAGACCAAAAATCCTTCTCTCTTAAAGGAGGATGTGCTCTTGGAATATATCCTAGAGGAGATTTCCTCAGAAGCACACTCTGAGTAAAGTACTTTATTTGGGAGATCATTTCAGGAGGTACTTGTAGGAGAATGGGGGAGTGAGGCAGGGGCCATACGGAAGCCTGGTATGGGGTAGGCTACTATCGAAGGCAACTGAGGTGGGTTCCAAGGGGGAATTCTGGGAGATGATATAGAATGCTGATCTGTGTTATCCCACCCACAGAGGCTGGAGTATTTATTCTTGCCTGGAAAATTTCATGGACAGAAGAGCTTGGTGGGTACGGTTCATGGGGTCACAAAAGAGTTGGATATTACTGAGTGACTGAGCACACACACATACGCTACCAACTCCCACAACTACTGGCCATGTGGGGTTGAAAGAAAATCTTCAGGAAAGAGCTGCAGGTGCTTCCAGTAGGATGCTATAGGCTTGGACAGGAATGGGGAGAGCTGAGAAACTGTGGTCAAGGCTGCTACACCATCTATTATAGTGGGATACAAACAAAAATAAAAGCAGAATATTTGGTACATTTGTATTGTGATAAGGATAAGGCTATGGAGAAATAAAAAGCATGGCATAGCAATGGGGGTATGCGTGGAGAAGGGTGAATATGTAAAAGGGCAGCAAAGGGGACCTTAGTGTGAAGGTGGCATTTGGTCACACCTGGCGGAGGTGAGGGAGCAGGTCATGGGAGTAGGACTTCAAATTATGTGACTTACCTGTAAGTTATGTGACACTAATGGGTAAAGACCATAAATGTCAAGGCCCTGAGGTTAATTTTGGACACTGTATCTATGTGTTGTATGTACATGCTGTCTTGATGACTCTGCTATATATCCTATTTGGGAATCAGTTGCCTAGTTAGGAGATAGGACACGACGTAAGTAAATATTCATAACTATTGTGTGGCAGTTGCTTTGAAGATTATGAGCTGAGATCAGAAGGCTAGAGAGACTTATCAGGTATGCCTTCAGCAATGTAAGGCTTTATAACATAAAGGATCTACAACATATATGATTGGGACAAAAACCCCTGAAGGGCTCTGGACCAAGATGATCTGATTCACACTGATACAGAATCACCATGACTGTGGTGTTGAGGAAAATTAAAAGAAGAAATTGTAGGAAAAGGGAGCCCAATCTAGATGATTAAATAATACAAGAGAAACATAACAGTGACAAGGATCAGAGAAGACTCAGGAAAGGTGATAAAGTGTAATCATATTCTGGTTATATTCTGAAAATACAGTTTTGCTTTTGCTGACGAACTGAATATAAGTTGTGAAATAAAGAGATGAGTAATAGAGGCGAGGGTTAGTTTGAAGAATTTGACTTGAGAAACCAGAAAGATGACTTGTGGAAACTAGGAAGATGTTAAGGTGGAAAACAGATACAAGAAAAAGTGGCTTTAGTAGGGGATCAGAGCAAAAAAAGAAAAAATTTTGGATGTGCAGGAGGTCTAAATAGACATTTCTCCAAGGAAGACTTACAGATGGTCAAAAGCACATGAAAAGATGCTCAGCATCACTATTAGAGAAATACAAATCAAAACTACAATGAGGCATCATCTCACACTTGTCAGAATGGCTGTTGGGAGCCGTTCTGGAACTACTGCCGGGTGACAAAGTCACGGCACCAATCAAGAAGAAACTGCAAAGCGTTTCTCTCCAGGATCGGAACCTTTGCTCCTTCCTGTTTCTATGCTTCTGTTGTAGCTAGCTGTGTTTCTTTCTCTCTGTTGGGAGCCGTTCTGGATCTATTGTCGGATGACAAAGTCACGGCACCAATCAAGAAGAAACTGCAAAGCGGTTTCTCTCCAGGATCGGAACCTTCCCTCCTTCCTGTTTCTATGCTTTTGTTGTGGCTAACTCTGTTTCATTCTTTGATGGCTGGAGTTGTAGGGGCTTCCATGATAAGATCATGAGAGTTCAATAAAAAGAAATATGATCCCTTGCCCCAGAGAAATATTCCAAAAATGATTAAACCTACTGAGGCCCCTGACTGGTGGGTCCCTAACATTCAGCCAGGGAATAAGGTCATGATCATTTGGAAAACAAGCCCTAAGCCTATTGTGACCCGGCCTCATGAGGAAATTGTTATTGATGACTGGAAAACTTGGGTCATGTATCAGGGAAAGTTACAGAAACTAAGCCAATTGCCTTTTCCCCTCAAAATCTAAGCACAAACAGAAAAGATATATATAAATTGTATTGTAAATAGTATCTAGGTAAACTACAAAAGATTTCCCCTTGCCAGAAATAGTCTTGTGGTATGTGGGTAGATGGTAAACAAGCCACCACTGACAATGGCTGTACTATGAAAAACTTTGCCCTTAGCCATCACTATAGTTTTTAGTCATTGAAGCAAGATGCTGTACTCACTGTAGTAGCAGGCTGTACAAAATAAGCAGATGGAATAATATGATTTATAGATTATGTTTCAGTAAAATAAAAATAGGTTTCGGGGTAAACATGTAACCAAAATGTGACAATAGACTAAGAAAAAACTTTTAACACATTTTAGAATCAGGGGTTGTTGATCTAAATGGAAAAATATTGTAAGAATCATTATGTAGACGATCATATGCTATATAAATAGAGACTAAAGCAATAAAGTGTGTGGTCTTTAGGCCATCAAAAAAAAAAAACTCTCTGTCTTTTTTCCTTTCGCCGACACCGTTCATCCCTTGGGGACCCCTGGACCAGCTGGAGCGGGACTCCGGCAAATGGCCATCATCAAAAACCTACAAATTATAAATGCTGGAGAGGATGTAGAGAAACAGTACCCTCCTACATTATTGGTGGGAATGTAAATTGGTACAACCACTATGGAGAGAGATATATAGGTTCCTTAAAAAACTAAAAATAGAGCTACCATATGATCCAGTAATCCCACTCCTGGGCATATATCCAGAGAAAATCATAATTTGAAAGTTACACACACCCCAGTGTTCATTGTAGCACTGTTTAAATAGCCAAGACATGGAAGTAACCTAAATGTTCAGGGACAGATGAACGGATGAAGAATGGATATACACAATAGAATATTACTCAGCCATAAAAATGATGAAATAATGCCATTGTCAGCAACATGTATGGACATAGAGATGATCATACTAAGTATGTCAGAGAAAGAAAAACAAATATCATATGATATCACTTATATGTGAAATCTAAAAAAAGGATACAGTCGAACTTATATACAAAACAGAGACTCACAGATGTAGAAAACTAAACTATGGTTAGCAAAGGGGAAAGGAAGGAAGGATAAATTTGGAATGTTGGATTAACAAATCCACACTATTATGTATAAAATAGATAAACAACAAGGACCTATTGCATAGAACAGGGAACTATACACAATGTTTTTTTAACAATTTATAATGGATAAGAATCTGAAAAAATAGGTATACATGTACATAAAATTGAATCACTGCTGCACACCCAAAACTAACACAGCATTATAAATCAACTATACTTCAATTGCAAAATAGTTGTTTTGCAATTGTTAATTTGCATGTTAACATGTTAATTTGGCAAACCAGTTAAAATCCAAGTAGATTCCTCAGTTGCAAGTACAAATATAGACTATGGGGAGAGAGCTGGAGTGGGAATCATCAGTATAGATATGTAATTTAAAGTCACAAGACCAGATAAGATCACCAAGGGAACGTATGCAAATAGAGAATAAATCCCATGTAAGGTTTGAGTCTTGGGAGCACAATGGTTTCAGGTTGAAGAGACTTGGAGAAGTTGGTGAGACGACTGAGATGGAGGCAGGAGAAAAAACAGGATTCAGTGGTTTGGAAGCAAAGTGAAGAAAATATTTCAAGAAAGTGAGGGGTACAACCAAATAAAAAGTTTCCGATAGGTTAGCAAGATTAAAGTATACAAAATTACTATTATTGTGGGCACAAGATGGGCTTCTCTGACAGCTCAGTGATAAGGAATCCTCCTGCAATGCAAAAGCCACAGGCCCCCTGCAATGCAAGAGCCACAGAAGGCACAGGCTTGATCCCTGCATCAGGAAGATGCCCTGAAGGAGGGCACAGCAGCCCACTCCAGTACTCTTGCCTGGAGAATCCCATGGACAGAGGAAGCTGGTAGGCTACAGTCCATGGGGTCAGAAAGAGCTGGACACGACTGAGCACAGCACAGTAAGTCTGTTAGTAGAAAACTGCACCAAACTCTACGAAAATGGCCAAATGCACGTTTCTTATGGTTCAGTCTAAATAAGATGAACATAGGCGGGGCTAAGATGGCAGAGGAATAGGACGGGGAGACCACTCTCTCCTCCACAAATTTATCCAAAGAACATCTGAACGCTGACCAAACTTAACAAAACTACTTCTGAAGGCTGGCAGAGGACGTCAGGCTTCCACAAAGACAGCGCATTATCTTCAAAAGAGGTAGGAGAAATTATAAAAGATAAAAAGAGAGACAAAAGAGTTAGGGACGGAGACCCGTCCCGGGGAGGGAGTCGTAAAAGAGGAGGAATTTCCAAGCACCAGGAAACCCTCTCACCGGCGGGTGTGGGGGAAGATTTCTTATCTCGGAGGGCAACGTAACTGGGAGGGAAAAATAAATAAAATCCACAGATTACGTGCCTAAAGCAACTCCCAGCAAAGAACCCCAGACGCTCACATCATCCGCCACCAGCAAGTGGGGGCTGAACGGAGAGGAGCGGGCGGCACTGCCTAGGGTAAGGACCGGGCCCGAGTGCCCCGAGGGCAATCTGAGGGAGCTAACGTGAGATAGTAACCTAAACTGTGGGACAGCCAGAGAGAGAGAACTATCCCGCGAAAAGCCCAACTCTAAGGCACTGCCGGCCCGCTCATAGAACAAAGGACTGAGCGATACCAGAGGAGAGCTAGCCGGCTGCGGACCGCCCCATCCCCCGCCGGACACAGCGGGCAGGCGGGGCCCGCCAGAGCCGGAAAGGGGCAAACTCGGCTCCAGAGAGGGCACCCCCTACCAAACTGCAAACAGGCTCCCAGTTTCTAAGCAAAGACTGCCTGAGATCCCGGAGGGTCGACAGCCGCCGGGAGGGTCGCAGCCAGAGACCAGCTCCCCAGAACCGACACAAAGCACACCGGAGCCGGGCGCGCCCGTAAACCGAGGCGGGGACCAGGGAGGTGATAAGCCGCACCGCCCCAACAGGGGAGAGCGCGCTCGCCGCCAAACTCCTGGCCGCCTGAGCAGCTCCGAACGGGAACGGCACAAGCCGCGAGCGAAACCGAGTCTGCGCCTTTGTGGAGTAACCGGGAGCCTGAACCTGAGCGGCTTAGACCTGGGAAGTGCACGCAGCTCAGGGCCCGCTCCCCGGCCGAGTAACCCGAAGCCTGAGCAGGGTAGACGGGGAAAGCACACACGCCGTGATCGGGGACGAACCCAGTGCGGCCGAGACACTGCGAGCTTACCACACACACGCCAGATTTGCAGTGTTCCTTCCTCCCCACAGCACGATTGAACAAGCGAACCTAAAGAGATCACCTCCACCGCTTTGTTGCAGGGCGGAAATTAGATACTGAAGAGATCTCCAAACAGAAGCCAAATAAACAGAGGGAAGCGCTTTGGAAGGGACAGGCCAACAGATTAAAATCCCTGTAGTTAATACCGACTGCATTGAAAAGGACCTATAGATCTTGAAAAGTATAAGCAGGAACAAGGATCTATCTGAAACTGAGCAGACCCCACACTGCTCACAACAGCTCCAGAGAAAGTCCGGGATATATATTTTTTTACTATTAATTTTTTTTTTAAATTAAAAAAAAATTTTTTTCTCTTCTTTCCTTTTTCTTCAAGTCCTCTATTACACCTTTAACTTTCATTTTCATAACCCACTACTAACTTGCAAAAAAACAAAAACCCTATTTTGAAGCAAACTACATACATGTATCTTATACCTTTTGTGTTTTCTTTTTTAATGTTTTTTTCCTGTTTTACTTTTTTTTACTGTTTCTTTTTTTACTGTTTTACTGTTTTTTTTTCTTTTTACACTGTTTCCTTTCTTCTTTTTTTTTTTTATATTGTAAGTTTTATAAGAGTCTAACCTCTACTCTAGATTTTTAATCTTTGTTTTACATATTTGATATCAATTTTGTACATTTAAGAACCCAATCTTTAGGACCCATTTTTACTCAGGAGTGTGATCACTGGCCCGATTACTCTCTCCCCCTATTGATGCTCTTTCTTCTCCCCCAGGGAACCTCTATCTCCCACCCTCCTCCTTTTCTTCTCAACCCAATTCTGTGAATCTCTGAGGGTGTTCTGGGTACCGGAGAACACTTCAGGAACAGGATACTGCCCAGATCTCTCTCTCCCCTCTTGATTCCTCCCTTTCTACTCATGCTCACCTCTATTATCTTCCTCCCCCCTCTCTATGTATCTCTGTGAACCACTCTGAGGGTTCCAAACTGTGGAAAGCACAGAGGGAAGTGCTTACTGGCTAGATTGCTCTCTCCACATTTGAATTCCCCTCTTCCCCTCCTGGTCACCTCAACCCCCCCCCCCACCTCATCTCTCCATGTAACTCAGTGAACCTTTCTGGGTATCCCTCACTGTGGAGAATCTTTTCACCGTTAACCTAAAAGTTTTATTATTGAGGCTGTATGGAAGGAGAAGTCTTGAGGCTACTGCAAGAATAAGACTGAAAGCCAGGGGAAACATTAATTAATAAGAGACCATCCAATAGCCTCCATATATACACCGAAACCAAGCTCCACCCAAGAGCCAATAAGTTCCAGAGCAAGACATACCACGCAAATTCTCCAGCAAGGCAGGAACATAGACCTGAGCATCAATATACAGGCTGCCCAGAGGCACACCAAATCCATAGACATCTCAAAAATTAATACTGGTCACTCCATTGCACTCTAGAGAGCAGAAGTCCAGCTCCACCCACCAGAACACCGACACAAGCTCCCCCAACCAGGAAGCCTTGACAAGCCACCTGCCCAACCCCAACCGCAGTGAGGAACCTCCACAATAAAGAGGAACTTCATACTACCAGAATACAGAAAGGCCACGCCTAACACAGCAATCTAAACAAGATGAAAAGGCAGAGGAATACTCAGCAAGTAAAGGAAAATGAGAAATGCCCACAAAGCCAAACAAAAGAGGAGGAGATAGGGAATCTATCTGAAAAAGAATTTAGAATAATGATAATAAAAATGATCCAAAATCTTGAAAGCAAAATGGAGTTACAGATAAATAGCCTGGAGACAAAGATTGAGAAGATGCAAGAAATGTTTATCAAGGACTTAGAAGAAATAAAAAGGAGTCAATATAGAATGAATAATGAAATAAAGGAGATAAAAGACACTCTGGAGGGAAGCAACAGTAGAATATCGGAGGCAGAAGATAGGATAAGTGAGGTAGAAGATAGAATGATGGAAATAAACGAAGCAGAGAGGAAAAAAGAAAAAAGAATCAAAAGAAATGAGGAAAACCTCCGGGACCTCTGGGACAATATGAAACGCCTCAACATTCGAATCATAGGAGTCCCAGAAGAAGAAGATAAAAGGAAAGGCCATGAAAAGATACTCGAGGAGATAATAGTTGAAAATTTCCCTAAAATGAGGAAAGAAATAGTCACAGAAGTCCAAGAAACCCAGAGAGTTCCAAACAGGATAAACCCAAGGCGAAACACCCCAAGACACATATTAATCAAATTAACAAAGATCAAACACAAAGAACAAATATTAAAAGCAGCAAGGGAAAAACAACAAATAACACACAAGGGGATCCCCATAAGGATAACAGCTGATCTTTCAATAGAAACCCTTCAGGCTAGAAGGGAATGGCAGGACATACTTAAAGTAATGAAAGAGAATAATCTACAACCCAGATTACTGTACCCAGCAAGGATCTCATTCAGATATGAAGGAGAATTCAAAAGCTTTACAGACAAGCAAGAGCTGAGGGAATTCAGCACCACCAAACCAGCTCTCCAACAAATGCTAAAGGATCTTCTCTAAACAGGAAACACAGAAAGGATGTTTCAACACGAACTCAAAACAACAAAGTAAATGGCAACGGGATCATACTTATCAATAATTACCTTAAATGTAAATGGGTTGAATGCCCCAACCAAAAGACAAAGGCTTGCTGAATGGATACAAAAACAAGACCCCTATATATGCTGTCTACAAGAGACCCACCTCAAAACTAGGGACACACACAGGCTGAAAGTGAAGGGATGGAAAAACATATTTCATGCAAACGGAGACCAAAAGAAAGCAGGAGTCGCAATACTCATTTCAGATAAAATAGACTTTAAAATAAAGAATGTGAAAAGGGACAAAGAAGGACACTACATAAAGATCAAAGGATCAATCCAAGAAGAAGACGTAACAATCATAAATATATATGCACCCAACATAGGAGCACCACAATATATAAGGCAAATACTAACAAGTATGAAAGGGGAAATTAACAATAACACAATAGTGGGAGACTTTAATACTCCACTCACACATATGGATAGATCAACTAAACAGAAAATTAACAAGGAAACACAAACTTTAAATGATACAATAGACAAATTAGATTTAATTGATATTTACAGGACTTTCCACCCCAAAACAATCAATTTTACCTTTTTCTCAAGTGCACATGGAACTTTCTCCAGGATAGATCACATCCTGGGCCAGAAATCTAGCCTTGGTAAATTCAAAAAAATTGAAATCATCCCAGCCATCTTCTCTGACCACAATGCAGTAAGATTAGACCTCAATTACAGGAAAAAAACTGTTAAAAATTCCATCATATGGAGGCTAAACAACACGCTTCTGAATAACCAACAAATCACAGAAGAAATCAAAAAAGAAATCAAATTATGCATAGAAACGAATGAAAATGAAAACACAACAACCCAAAACCTATGGGACACTGTAAAAGCAATACTAAGGGGAAGGTTCATAGCAATACAGGCGTACCTCAAGAAACAAGAAAAAAATCAGATAAATCAACTAACTCTACACCTAAAGCAACTAGAGAAGGAAGAAATGAAAAACCGCAGGGTCAGTAGAAGGAAAGAAATCTTAAAAATTAGGGCAGAAATAAATGCAAAAGAAACAAAAGAGACCATAGCAAAAATCAACAAAACTAAAAGCTGGTTTTTCGAGAAGATAAACAAAATTGACAAGCCATTAGCCAGACTCATCAAGAAACAAAGGGAGAAGAATCAGATCAACAAAATTAGAAATGAAAATGGAGAGATCACAACAGACTACACAGAAATACAAAGGATCATAAGAGACTACTACCAACAACTATATGCCAATAAAATGGACAACTTGGAAGAAATGGACAAATTCTTAGAAAAGTATAACTTTCCAAAACTGAACCAGGAAGAAATAGAAGATCTTAACAGACCCATCACAAGCACGGAAATCAAAACTGTAATCAGAAATCTTCCAGCAAACAAAAGCCCAGGACCAGACGGCTTCACAGTGGAATTCTACCAAAAATTTAGAGAAGAGCTAACACCTATCCTACTCAAACTCTTCCAGAAAATTGCAGAAGATGGTAAACTTCCAAACTCATTCTATGAGGCCACCATCACCCTAATTCCAAAACCAGACAAAGATGTCACAACAAAGGAAAACTACAGGCCAATATCACTGATGAACATAGATGCAAAAATCCTTAATAAAATTCTAGCAAACAGAATCCAACATCATATTAAAAAGATCATACATCATGACCAAGTGGGCTTTATCCCAGGAATGCAAGGATTTTTAACATCCGCAAATCAATCAATGTAATACACCGCATTAACAAATTGAAAGAAAAAAACCATATGGTTATCTCAATAGATGCAGAAAAAGCCTTTGACAAAATTCAACATCCATTTATGATAAAAACCCTCCAGAAAGCAGGAATAGAAGGAACATATCTCAACATAATAAAAGCTATATATGACAAACCCACAGCAAACATTATCCTCAATGGTGAAAAATTGAAAGCATTTCCCCTAAAGTCAGGAACAAGGCAAGGATGCCCACTTTCACCACTACTATTCAACATAGTTTTGGAAGTTTTGGCCACAGCAATCAGTGCTGAAAAAGAAATAAAAGGAATACAGATAGGAAAAGAAGAAGTAAAACTCTCACTGTTTGCAGATGACATGATCCTCTACATAGAAAACCCTAAAGACTCTACTAGAAAATTACTAGAGTTGATCAATGAATATAGTAAAGTTGCAGGATATAAAATTAACACACAGAAATCCCTTGCATTCCTATACTCCAATAATGAGAAAACAGAAAGAGAAATTAAGGAAACAATACCATTCACCATTGCAACAAAAAGAATAAAATACTTAGGAATTTATCTACCTAAAGAAACAAAAAACTTACATATAGAAAACTATAAAACACTGATGAAAGAAATCAAAGAGGACACAAACAGATGGAGAAATATACCGTGTTCATGGATTGCAAGAATTAATATAGTGAAAATCAGTATACTACCCAAAGCAATCTATAGATTCAAAGCAATCCCTATCAAACTACCAATGGTATTTTTCACAGAACTAGAACAAATCATCTCACAATTTGTATGGAAATATAAGAAACCTTGAATAGCCAAAGCAATCTTGAGGAAGAAGAATGGAACTGGAGGAATCAACCTGCCTGACTTCAGGCTCTACTACAAAGCCACAGTCATCAAGACAGTATGGTACTGGCACAAAGATAGAAATATAGATCAATGGAACAAAATAGAAAGCCCAGAGATAAACCCACGCACATATGGACACCTTATCTTCGACAAAGGAGGCAAGAATATACAATGGAGAAAAGACAATCTCTTTAACAAGTGGTGCTGGGAAAACTGGTCAACCACTTGTAAAAGAATGAAACTAGAACACTTCCTAACACCGTACACAAAAATAAACTCAAAATGGATTAAAGATCTAAACGTAAGACCAGAAACTATAAAACTCCTAGAGGAAAACATAGGCAATACACTCTCCGACATAAATCACAGCAGGATCCTCCATGACCCACCTCCCAGAATATTGGAAATAAAAGCAAAAATAAACAAATGGGACCTAATTAAAATTAAAAGCTTTTGCACAACAAAGGAAACTATAAGCAAGGTGAAAAGACAGCCTTCAGAATGGGAGAAAATAATAGCAAATGAAGCAACAGACAAACAATTAATCTCAAAAATTTACAAGCAACTTCTGCAGCTGAATTCCAGAAAAATAAACGACCCAATCAAAAAATGGGCCAAAGAACTAAACAGACATTTCTCCAAAGAAGACATACAGATGGCTAACAAACACATGAAAAGATGCTCAACATCACTCATTATTAGAGAAATGCAAATCAAAACCACAATGAGGTATCATTTCACACCAGTCAGAATGGCTGCTATCCAAAAGTCTACAAGGAATAAATGCTGGAGAGGGTGTGGAGAAAAGGGAACCCTCTTACACTGTTGGTGGGAATGCAAACTAGTACAGCCACTATGGAGAACAGTGTGGAGATTCCTTAAAAAACTGGGAATAGAACTGCCATATGACCCAGCAATCCCACTGCTGGGCATATACACCGAGGAAACCAGAATTGAAAGAGACGCGTGTACCCCAATGTTCATCGCAGCACTGTTTACAATAGCCAGGACATGGAAGCAACCTAGATGTCCATCAGCAGACGAATGGATAAGGAAGCTGTGGTACATATACACAATGGAATATTACTCAGCCATTAAAAAAAATATACATTTGAATCGGTTCTACTGAGATGGATGAAACTGGAGCCCATTATACAGAGTGAAGTAAGCCAGAAAGAAAAACAGCAATACAGTATACTAATGCATATATATGGAATTTGAAAGATGGTAACGATAACCCTATATGCGAGACAGAATAAGAGACACAGATGCATAGAACAATTTTATGGACTCTGAGGGAGAAGGTGAGGGTGGGACGTTCTGGGAGAATAGCATTGAAACATGCATATTATCATATGTGAAACAGAACACCATTCCATGTTCGATGCATGAGACAAGGGCTCAGGGCCGGGGCACTGTGATGACCCAGAGGGATGGGATGGGGAGGGAGGTGGGTGGGGGCTCCAGGAAGGGGAACACATGTAAACCCATGGCCGATTCATGTCAATGTATGGCAAAAACTATTACAATATTGTAAAGTAATTAGCCCCCAACTAAAATAAATAAATTGATTAAAAAAAATAAAATAAATAAATAAGATGAACACAGAGGGCTAGCCATTAGAAAAAATGGAGCTTGGTAAGAGTAGTTTTGATGGAGGAATGTGAGCTAAAGATTTATTTAAATGAATTTAAGAGAGAATAAGAGGAAAGAATTGAAAAGAATGAAGACAAAAAAAAAAATTTCCTCTAAGAGTACACGTTAAATTGATTCTTGGACTGGGATGTTCAAGTCACAAACTTGGTAAAGAATAAATGCTTCGATGTCCATGTGTTTTCCCCTGGCACAAGTTGATGAATGGATTTATTTATTTATTTTACCAAACACTAGACAGACTACTTTTACAAGATACTAAGGTGGAAACAACAGCAATCAGGTGAGTTTTGAGAAGAGTTAAAATCATACAAAGATAAACCCCTTTCCCCAAGCATTCCTTTCAGTGACGTTATTTTGATGTCTATTACCATGAAGCCCTAAATATGCTACTTGTTTCAAAAATTGTAGTATAGTGAAATTCATTGAGTTCAGTTCAGTCGCTCAGTCATGTCTGACTCTTTGCGATACCATGAATTGCAGCACACCAGGCCTCTCTGTCCATCATCAACTCCCGGAGTCTACCCAAACCCATGTTCATCGAGTCGGTGATGCCATCCAACCATCTCATCCTCTGTCGTCCCCTTCTCCTCCCGCCCCCAGTCCTACCCAGCATTAGGGTCTTTTCCAATGAGTCATCTCTTCGCATGAGGTGGCCAAAGTATTGGAGTTTCAGCTTCAACATCAGACCTTCCAATGAACACCCAGGATTGATCTCTTTTAGGATGGATTGATTGGATCTCCTTACAGTCCAAGGACTCTCAAGAGTCCTCTCCAACACCACAGTTCAAAAGCATCAATTCTGCGGCGCTCAGCTTTCTTCACTGTCCAACTCTCACATCCATACATGACCACTGGAAAAACCACAGCCTTGACTAGATGGACTTTTTTTGGCAAAGTAATGTCTCTGCTTTTAAATATGCTATCTAGGTTGGCCATAACCTTCCTTCCAAGGAGTAAGCATCTTTTAATTTCATGGCTGCAGTTACCATCAGCAGTGATTCTGGAGCCCCCAAAAATAAAGTCTGACACTGTTTCCACTGTTTCCCCATCTATTTCCCATGAAGTGATGGGACCAGATGCCATGAACTTAGTTTTCTGAATGTTGAGCTTTAAGCTAACCTTTTCACTCTCCTCCTTCACCTTCATCAAGAGGCTCTTTAGTTCTTCTTCACTTTCTGCCATAAGGGTGGTGTCATCCACATATCTGAGGTTATTGATATTTCTCCCAGCAATCTTGATTCCAGCTTGTGTTTCTTCCAGCCCAGCGTTTCTCATGATGGACTCTGCATGTAAGTTAAATAAGCAGGGTGACAATATACAGCCTTGACGTACTCTTTTTCCTATTTGGAACCAGTCTGTTGCTCCATGTCCAGTTCTAACTGTTGCTTCCTGACCTGCATACAGGTTTCTCAAGAGACAGGTCAGATGGTCTGGTATTCCCATCTCTTTCAGAATTTTCCACAGTTTATTGTGATCCACACAGTCAAAGGCTTTGGCATAATCAATGAAGCAGAAATAGATGTTTTTCTGGAACTCGCTTGCTTTTTCGATGATCCAGCGGATATTGGCAATTTGATCTCTGGTTCCTCTGCCTTTTCTAAAATCAGCTTGAACATCTGGAAGTTCACCATTCACATATTGCTGAAGCCTGGCTTGGAGAATTTTGAGCATTACTTTGTTAGCAAGTGAAATGAGTGCAATTGTGCGGTAGTTTGAGCATTCTTTGGCATTGCCTTTCTTTGGGATTGGAACGAAAACTGACCTTTTCCAGTCCTGTGGCCACTGCTGAGTTTTCCAGATTTGCTGGCATATCGAGTGCAGCACTTTCACAGCATCACCTTTGAGGATTTGAAATAGCTCAACTGGAATTCCATCACCTCCACTAGCTTTGTTCGTAGTGATGCTTTCTAAGGCCCACTTGACTTCACATTCCAGGATGTCTGGCTCTAGGTAAGTGATCACACCATCGTGATTATCTTGGTTGTGAAGATCTTTTCTGTACAGTTCTTCTGTTCAAAAAAAAATAGAGAACTTTTGAAGCCATGATATGTCTTAACGAAGCAGGTGATCTTCTCATTTTCAGAATGTGTATCTTCTGAGGCACAAAAGACTGATGATCAATACAAATCCCCCAGATCCAAAACTAGAGTAATGAGCACAGTTTTCAAAATCCTGGGTGTCAGACCCAGCAGAGCCCTGCCTGCTCTAAGAACCACCCGCAACTGAGCTTTGGTATTTCTATTCCTGTCCTTTCTCTCTGTCCTGTCTTTTTTTCCCTGTCTGTTCATTTTCTGTTGTTGTTTTAATAGAAGCATATATTTAAAGAAAGACGAAGAAAGAAAACAGAGGGGTTTCTAGTCTTCAAGTATTTTATGTCAAATGAAAAAATATCTGCTTTGAACAAATACAATGTCACATTCTGACACTGTAAAAGCAATTCAGCCTGGTACAAGAGGTTCTTTATTTTCTCTCTTCCTTTTTATTTGTAGTGTCAACAAATCAAAAGGTGATAGTATTCTAAACCAAATTTGAATATTTACAATTATTCATTATCTTTTCTTTTTACAGTATATTATTCTTTATAAATAATAACTAACTAATAGGGATATGACACTTTGATTTTTCTCAAAAGGAAAGCTTTCTTATGGCAATGAAAATATTCTTGAAGTACAAATTAGAATTAAAAAAAAACCTAATATTCTCTTATCTACTCTATTGATAAGCAATAGAATCAAATAAATTTAATTGGCATCAAAGATTTTAGGACAGTCAGGGACCTTAGAGGTGGTCTAGATAAATGCTCTCACTCCTGAGATTAGAAAAATGAGGCTTGAGAATCATAAGAGACTTGTTAAGATCAGGCAGAATATTACTGGCAAGAGTGGTAGGAAAACTCTAATTGGCTGTTCACTAGCCCAGGGTCCCTTTCTTTATGAAATGCTGCCTTTCAGAGTTATGAAGGTAAGAGGCCAGGACCCCAGCATCTCTCTGACTGGTTGTAAGTAACACTTAACAATACATTAGTGATATAAAGTAACCTAATCTGTTGTGCATTGAAAGTAGGTAGAAACCTCCTGTGAACACCTGGGATGGTGAATGGGTGAAAAAAGCAATTATCCTAGTTGCTTCAAAAGAGAGAAGAAAGAATGAGATTGACCTTATTTATCTATTTAAAAGGTTAAGACAGAAGCTGCGATAAGAAGCATCTTAGCGCTACTGTTCAACCAAGAGCTAACGCTTGTATCGTTTTCAAAAAATGTAA
This sequence comes from Giraffa tippelskirchi, assembly GCF_054371585.1. Classification (NCBI taxonomy): domain Eukaryota; kingdom Metazoa; phylum Chordata; class Mammalia; order Artiodactyla; family Giraffidae; genus Giraffa; species Giraffa tippelskirchi. The sequence goes on along the minus strand of NC_137284.1, from coordinate 43,287,411 downwards.
TCATTATTTGTCATGGATGACTTTTGCCTCCTGCGACATTTCTCACACTGTAGTCAATAAATAAAAATTGTGCTGACAGGAAGCTTATGTTGTAAATCATGTAATTTACAAGACAGTAAAATATGTCATGATACTGCATCCAGTACTTAGCTAAGAGCCTCAGCAACACATAAATCTTACCATGCTTTGATGCAATCAGAGTCTTGTTTCATGCTACACTTTTCAATTGTAGCTGAGCATTCATGATTGCTCTTGTAATAAGTACCATTTTTCTCCTCCATTTCTCTCCTTGCTCAAAGAAATGGTATCTGGAAAGTGCTAAAAATTTGAAACCTCCAGGAAATTGTCCTGAAACTGGAAACCAGCAGGAAATTGAGCTGAATACACTACAGGCAATATTCAGAGCATTGTTTAAAATGTATTCCTTTATAATAGCCATTAATTTTTTTTCATACGCAATAGCACTCATATTCAAGCTACTGAACTCTGTACATAGAAGTTGACCTTTACTGCAGTATCATCATAAGTTATAGTACAAGGAGGCTTGTACTTTTTGTGAAAGGAGGAGTTTACCTTTACAGCACGTTCAGGATCATTGCTGAATATCACAGTTGCCATTAAAAACTTGCTAAGTGTCTGGGATGAAAAATTTCTGCTGAAATCTTGATCCCTTAAAAAAATCATCCAGAGATGTTTTTCAGGAAAATTACTGTTTCATCTGTTATTTCCTACTCTACTGTACTGAGCTTTTTGCATTGATTATTTATTTATTTATTTTTCCAACAGGTATCTTCAGCACTGCTCCTAAGTACAATGGTCTCCCATAGAGATGCTGAAACTGTTGTTTGCAGTTTGAAATATTCTCACATAAATACAGAGAAAGATGATAAACATAAGTCCTTTAGAAAATGTAACACATCATCCTCATTTTATTTGATTCTGAAGTTAAATTGTTAAGCTCTTGTGTAAACTTCACTTTAAAACTTTATATTTTACAGTCAACTGAACTCATGGGCTTGTTCTTTGTATATCATCTTCAGGTTGCCATTCTCCAGACGCAATTTTCTGCTCAGTCTTTTACGCAGCACACCATAATCACGCATTTTGCTCTTTTATGTGGCTTTTCTGTGCATCTGCAATCTGCTGCCTGCTCTGCGTCTGTTTACAACACCTACGGGTGCATACGACTTTGAGCAATAACTTCCAATGAACTTCCATCCTTAGATACTATATGAATGAAAGGAAATATACATGTACCGAGAACAGGAAGGAAATCATATATCTACCTCAGGTATAAAAGAGAGGCATGTTTTATATACCCATTTCCACATCCCTATAGTTATTTCTACATTCTAGAAATGCATATGTTTACAATTCACAAGCTAAACACAGAATATGAAAATCAGTACTTTCCCGCTAGCCCTCTATGCTTTTGACTGAAATAAAAAATTAAAAAGTGACTCTAAATAGCTTTTGTTTTCTGACTCTACCTAGGGTATCAGTCATATTTAGTAGTGTGTATGATGACAGTATTTTAAAAATTAGTCTCAAAGTAATTTCAAGGTTTTTCTATGCAATATTTTTCACAGTTTTAAGTGTAAAACATAAAACTTTTACAGAATAAAGTGCGGAGGAAAAAGTAAAAAATCATGTGTCATTTCAAATCATTTTCAGTGTTGCTTTTATATATTACTGGAGGTATATATACATTTAATAAAATTGTGAGAATATTATACACATGATTTTGTTTTCCATTACAGTATATCATAAGTTCTTTCCTATATTATAAAATAGTCTTCCATAATTTTCAGGATATTTTCAATTTTTTACTGCTGTACATAATGTTATGTTAACAGTTTTGTGCTTCAAGAATATTCTATGCTTAAGTATCTGTTTAGAACAATTTCCTCTAGTCTGTTGGCAAATTATAAAGCTAAAGTGTTTTTGTTAACAAATCTATCAATTTCTCCTTTCTAATTGTGCCTTTTCTTTTATTGCATTCTGATAAAAAAAAAATACAAAGACATAGAGAAAATATAAAATGGTTAATATCTACCAAAAGCTCTCTTCTTGCAGAGAGCAATGTCATGTCCAATTCAACACCTTGTTAAGTACTTGAACTAAGGGTACTGGAAATTCAAGAAACTATATTGAAATAATATCAGATGGTCACCAAAGTACACTGTAATGTGAGAGGGTTCTATGAGTGGCAGAAATTTGAGGGTCTTTGAACACCTAGATGAATAAGGAAGTTAATTTTGAACCTAGAGTCATTGCTCTGCAGCACAGAGAAGTCCATGAATCTTGTTTCCAAATGAGGAGAGAGAAATAAAAGAGACCTAGGGTGCTATGAGAAAGAAGAAACTGGTTTTAGTAGGTCCATGGATAAACTGGCTGTAGTTGTGAAGGTATGGGAAGAGAAATTAAGGAAAAGAAGTAAGACGTGAAAAGTTGAAATGTGCCCAAGACGGAGACAGAACACCTCTTAAGGGACTCATACGAATCAGGAACAGAAAATATATACTCTGAGGGGTCATCAGTAGAAGACCTTTGGACCAGTTTAGGTCCTCCTAAGTTAGGTAAATTTCTGAAAGGAAGTGGAGTCCTAGCTACCTTGCTGTTGTTGTTTAGTTGCTAAGTCACGTCCAGCTCTTTGTGACCCCATGGACTGCAGCACACTAAGCTCCCCTGTCCTTCACTATCTCTAAGAGTTTGCTCAAACTTGAGTTGGTGACACTATCCAACCATTTAATTCTATATTGTCTTCTCCTCCTGCCTTCAATCTTTCCCAACATCAGGGTCTTTTCCAGTGGGTCAGCTCTTCACATCAGGTGGCCAAATTATTGGAGCTTCAGCTTCAGCATCAGTCCTTCCAGTTAATATTCAGGGTTGATTTCCTTTAGGATTGATGGGTTTGACTTCCTTGCAGTTCAAGATACTCTCAAGAGTCTTCTCCAGAACCCAATTCAAAGGCATCAGCTCTTCAGTGCTCAGTCTTCTTTATAGTCCAACTCTCATATACATACATGACTACTGAAAAAAAAAACAGCTTTGACTATATGGACCTTTGTTGGCAAAGTGATGTCTCTGCTTTTTAATATGCTGTCTAGTTTGGTCATAACTTTCCTTTCAAGGAACAAGCATTTTTTTTTAAATTTCCTGGTTGCAGTCACTGTCTATGGTGATTTTGGAGCCCCCCAAAATAAAATCTGTCATTATTTCCACTTTTTCACCTTCTATTTTCCGTGAAGTGATGGGACCAGATTCCATGATCTTAATTTTTTGAATGTTGTGTTTTAAACCAGCTTTTTCACTCTCCTCTTTCACTCCCCTCAAGAAGCTCTTTAGTTTGTCTTTGCTTTCTGCCATTAGAGTGGTATCATCTGCATATCTGAGGTTGTTGATATTTTTCCTGGCAATCTTGATTCCAGCTTGTGATCCATCTAGCCTGGCATTTCACATGATGTACTCTGCATATAATTTTAATAAGCAGAGCGATAATATACATCCTTGACGTACACCTTTCCCAATTTTGAACCAGTCTGTGTTCCAGATCTGTTCTAACTGTTGTTTCTTGACCTGCATACAGGTTCTCTGGAGACAGGTAAGGTGGTCTGGTATTCCCATCTCTTTAAGAATTTTTCACAGCTTTTTGTGATCCACATAGTCAAAGGATTTAGTGTAGTCAATGAAGCAGATGTAAATTTCTGGAATTCCCTTATTTTTTCTAAGATCTAACAAATGTTGGCAATTTGATATCTGATTCCTCTGCCTTTTCTAAACCCAGCTTATACATATGGAAGTTCTTGGTTCACATACTGCCAAAACCTAGCTTGAAGGATTTTGAGGATAACATTACTAGCATGCAAAATTGGTGATGACCTAACAGAAGCAGAAGAGGTTAAGAAGAGGTGACAAGAATACACAGAACTATACAAAAAAAAAGTCTTAATGACCCAGATAATCCCAATGGTGTGGTCATTCACCTAGAGCCAGACGTTCTGGAGTGCGAAGTCAAGTGGGCCTTAGGAAGCATTACTACAAACAAGGCTAGTGGAAATGATGGAATTCCAGGTGGCCTATTTTAAAACCCTAAAAGGTGATGCTGCTAAAATGCTGCACTCAATATGTCAGCAAATTTAGAAAATCAACTGTGGCCAAAGGACAGCAAATTTCAGTTTTCATTCCAGTACCAAAGAAGGGTAATGTCAGAGACTATTAAAACTACCTTTATATCATAAGAAACTAGAAAAAATAAGAGCCAAATAAACCAAGAGTTAGTAGAAGAAAGAAATAATAAAGATTAGAGCAGAAATAAAGTGGCGAAAAGGAAAAAAATAGAGAAAATAAATGGAAACAAAAGCTGGTTTATTGATATCGACAACCTTGACAAGTACTTAGATAGATCAGGCTAAAAAGATAAAATGAAAATAACTAAAATAAAAAATCATACTGATGATATCATTAATGACCTTAAAGAGATAAAAAGATTATAAGAGACTACTGTGAGCAGTTTTTGCCAGAAAAGTTAATTTACCGAGAAGAAGCAGATTCCTTGAAACACACAAATCACATAAACAAACTCAAAAAGAAATATGACATTTCAGATGACCTATAAAGAAGAAAGATTTAAGGAGTAGTTAAGGATCTCCCAACAAAGAAAAGACCTGGAACAGATTATCACTGGTGAATTCCATTAACATTTAAGGAATGTTAATGGAAAACCCTTCTCAGGCTTTTCAAAAATAACTCAGGGCTAGCAAACATTTCCTATCTCATTCTATGAATCAATCATTACTCTGATATCAAAGCCAGGTAATGACATCACAAGAAAATAAAATAATATTCCAACAGCCCAGGCAACTATAGATAGAAAAAGTATAAACAGAATTTAGCAAATTTAATCTAGCAGCATATAATAAAGACTATTCACTATGTCCACTTGAGATTTATTCTAGGAATGCAAGAGTGGATCACCATTAGAAAACCAAGGTAAAACAGCAAAATAATGGAATGATGAAAAACACCATGATAAGTTTGATTCAGGAAAAAAATTTGAAAAAGTTCAATACTTTTTATGACAAAACCTCTGAAACAACTAGAAAGAGTGAAAATTTTACCTTTTGCCACGTAAGGTACAGTGAAAGTCAAAGTGTTGATTGCTCATGTCTGATTCTTTTCAACCCCATGGACTGTAGCCCTCCAGGCTCCTCTGTCCTTGGAATTCTCCAGGCAAGAGTACTGGAGTGGGTAGCCATTCCCTTCTCCAAGGGATATTCCCAACCCAGGGATCAGACCTGGGTCTCCTGCATTTCAGGAGGATTCATTACCTTCTGAGCCACCAGGGAAGTCTGCCATATAATGTAACCAATATAGAAAAAAAAAATGCAGGATATATTGCTATTTTTTAAAAAAAGAAATCTTAAAGCACTTTATATGTTATATTACTCAGTATAGGAAAAGGTGAAATATAAAGCACACATGGCAGGTATTAGTATTTGCTTATACAGGAATAAGGAAACATTGGAAGAACACCAAAAAAGTAAATACAAAAATGTATTTCCCTCATAAAAAGCAAGGGGGAGACTGAGTGGAAGTAAAACAAAAGAGAGTAGCATTCTTGACTTTGTCTTATTTTATATACTTTTTGAATCTTCTAAGCATATTACCTATTCAAAAACATTAACCAAAAGTTAAATATGTGTTTTATCATATTAAATATATATACTTGATTTGGTTTAAGGATCTAGATATTATATGAATCTATGTGTGCCAGAGTATTAATATCTCTGGTAATTAAAAAATTTCCTAGTATTTGATTCTGCACATGAGTCAACCAGTTCAAACCTCGCTTCTTATTTTGGTGCAATGAAGAATTCCTCTTGAGTCTTCTCTCCCGCTTCTTATTTTGGTGCAATGAAGAATTCCTCTTGAGTCTTCTCTAAGTGTCATAAAAATTCAGAAACTTGCAAATCCAAAGAAGCTCACAAATATGAAAACAAGAAATAACTCACTTAACTCATTTTACAATAAATGCATGTTCAAAAGAGGCAGCTATTTTGCCTAGTGGCAGGAATGGATTGATCTCAAGAGACTCATTAGTTGAGTGACAAGAATTTCTCACTTGGAGTAAGGTAAGCCAGAACAGTACTAGAGAGATGGCATCCAGGTGTGAAGAGCCCCACTTGAGCTCTGAGAAGGCAGAGGCCGTCCTCTCTGCTTGGGAAATTGTGTCGGCATCTGCACAATATGTAAGGAGAGATACAAGACTGACTGACTGGAGCCTGATTTGGAAGATTTTTCATGGCGTGTGTGTGCGTGTTCAGTCACTTCAGTCGTTTCCGACTCTGCGACTCCATGGACTGTAGCCCGCCAGGCTCCTCTGGCCATGGGATTCTCCAGGCAAGCATACTGGAGGGGGTTGCCATGCCCTTTTCTGGAGGATCTTCCCCACCCAGGGATTAAACCCAATTCTCTTACATCTCTTGCATTGGCAGGCAGTTTCTTTACTCCTAGTGCCACCTGGAAGCCCAAGATTTTTCATACCATGCAGATATTTCATAATAATATTAAAAAACAAAAAGACAAAACAAGCAAGTTACCCAGAATTTCAGTTTGCACCGAGAAGCAGCATCTCTATTTGAGTCTGAGAACCAACTGTGTCCTTATGGAAACTACGCGTGCTCTCCCCTAGTGCTTTGATCATGGTGGTCTCTGTTGTTCAGTTGCTCAGTCGTGTCAGATTCTTTGTGACACCATGGACCACAGCATGCCAGGCCTCCCTGTCCTTCAGCATCTCTCATGTCCTTCACCATCTTCACCATGGTAGTCTCTACAAAGGCAATGCCAAAGAATGCTCAAACTACCGCACAATTGCACTCATCTCACATGCTGGTAAAGTAATGCTCAAAATTCTCCAAGCCAGGCTTCAGCAATACGTGAACCATGAACTTCCAGATGTTCAAGCTGGTTTTAGAAAAGGCAGAGGAACCAGAGATCAAATTGCCAATATCCACTGGATCATCGAAAAAGCAAGCAAGTTCCAGAAAAACATCTATTTCTGCTTCATTGACTATGCCAAAGCCTTTGACTGTGTGGATCACAATAAACTGTGGAAAATTCTGAAAGAGATGGGAATACCAGACCATATGACTTGTCTCTTGAGAAACCTGTATGCAGGTCAGGAAGCAACAGTTAGAACTGGACATGGAGCAACAGACTGGTTCCAAATAGGAAAAGGAGTATGTCAAGGCTGTATATTGTCACCCTGCTTATTAAACTTATATGCAGACTACATCATGAGAAACGCCGGGCTGGAAGAAACAGAAGCTGGAATCAAGATTGCCGGGAGAGATATCAATAACCTCAGATATGCAGATGACACCACCCTTATGGCAGAAAGTGAAGAAATAAAGAGCCTCTTGATGAAAGTGAAAGAGGAGAGTGAAAAAGTTGGCTTAAAGCTCAACGTTCAGAAAACTAAGATCATGGCATCTGGTCCCACCACTTAATGGCAAATAGATGGGGAAACAGTGGAAACAGTGTCAGACTTTATTTTTTTGGCCTCCAATATCACTGCTGATGGTGATTGCAGCCATGAAATTAAGAGACGCTTACTCCTTGGAAGGAAGGTTATGGCCAACCTAGGTAGCATATTTAAAAGCAGAGACATTACTTTGCCAACAAAAGTCCATCTAGTCAAGGCTATGGTTTTTCCAGTGGTCATGTATGGATGTGAGAGTTGGACAGTGAAGAAAGTTGAGCCCCGCAGAATTGATGCTTTTGAACTGTGGTGTTGGAGAAGACTCTTGAGAGTCCCTTGGACTGCAAGGAGATCCAATCAATCCATCCTAAAGGAGATCAATCCTGGGTGTTCATTGGAAGGACTGATGTTGAAGCTGAAACTCCAATACTTTATCCACCTCATGCAAAGAGTTGACTCATTGGAAAAGACCCTAATGCTGAGTAGGATTGGGGGCAGGAGGAGAAGGGGACGACAGAGGATGAGATGGTTGGATGGCATCACCGACTTGATGGACATGGGTTTGGGTAAACTCGGGGAGTTGGTGATTGACAGGGAGGCCTGGCATGCTGCAATTCATGGGGTCACAAAGAGTCGCACACTACTGAGCGACTGAACTGAACTGAACTGAACTGAGGATTGGCATATCTTTATTTTATTCCTGCCCTTCTCTTCCTCTTTATCTCTCATTATTTTTCACTATGCCAGTTACATAGGGCTGGAATAAAATATTGCCTTCCCTGTGAACCCTTTTGTGACTTCCCATGCAGTTAATATCTCTTTGGTTCTCATAGTAGTCTATACAGTTCTCTACTTTCTGACATATCACACTGAGTTGTAATCTACTTAGTAATTTTCCTCCTAGAATTTCAAGGACTTGAGAGAGAGGGTTAGGTTTTAATCACCTCTATTTTGGTGCCTAGCATGGCCTCTGACATTTGGGAGATACTCTATAAATTTTAGTTAAAAATTAACGAATTATTATCCTCAATTAGTTGATTCATTGTTCAAGACAATAAGCCAGGTACTGTTCAGTCAACCTGCACATAATATGAATAGAGAAGTAATCCTGTTACTTTCCTGGGCTTCTCTGGTGGCTCAGTTGGTAAAGAATCCACCTGTAATATAGGAGACCAGGGTTCGATCACTGGGTTGGGAAGATCCTCTGAGAAGGAAATGGTAACCCACCCTAGTATTCTTTACTGGTAAATCCCAGGGACAGAGGAACCAGGCAGGCTACAATCTATGGAGTCACAAGAGTTGGACTCGACTTAATGACTAAACCAGCACCATTGTTACTTTCATCCAACATTAACACAAACAATTGACTATCTCCCTTTCATTTAACTTCCTCTGTAACCGCTACAACCTTCTGCAGTCTAGATATATGCCAACTCTCTCTGGATATCATTTGTTTATATGCATTTGATATAATATTATTTTCCAGGAATCATTTCCTGGGCATGATTCATAATATACGCACTGCTTGGTCTGCAACGTCTAAAACAAATGGTTTAGGATATGGGCAAACTTTTTGTGTCAAGTTTCCAACTGAAGCAAGCGTGGTGAGCCCACTAAAAGCTAGCACAGCTGAGACAGACCGCTTCCATGCAGAAGCGGGCTGAGAAGAGGCACTAGCCAGACAAGTTTATGCAGCAACACCGAAGATCAGCAAACTGACACCTAAAGAGCAGAGAGACTTTGTGTGAGCAGCTGTCCTGGCCAAGGATCTATTATGACTTTTTCTCCTAGTCATCACTGCCTTAGGGCTTCTGCTTTTCGAGAGCCATTACTGCTTCCAGCGTTTGCCACTTCTGCAGATTTTGTATACCAGAAAAAATATTTGAGTTATAATTATTTTTTCTTAGAGTTGATAGCCCACATGATAATGTGGAGGTACAAAGGACAGAACGCTAGAGGGTTTTGGAAGTGAGCCTGAACCATTTGCCAGTTGAGGGTAAGTATTAGGATATGATGGAAGGATTTTAAGCAGGGAAAGATGATGTCATCAGGTTTGTGCTTTAGAAAATTGATTTGAAAGCTTACACAGGCAATATCAGGTGACGTAGAAATTAGAGGCAGAACATCTGCTTGCAGATTGTTAAACTAGTCCAGATGAGAAGCAAAGAAAGCTTCAGTTAGGACTGTGGAAGGTAGACTAATATTTTTGATGGCCCACTGGAACTTCCCCCCCAATATCTGTAAAGCAAACCGTAAACTTAAATCCGTCCCTAAATAACAAATAAAAAAATGAATTTTATTTTATCCTCTTCTAACACTGAGTAATTGTGCAGCCATGGATATATTTTATGACTTTGTAAGTTGTAGTTTTCTCATCTGTAAATGAAGCAGTTGCATTTCCAAAGCTTCTATTTTTGGTTATATTCCCATCATACTTTTGGTTATATCCCCTTCGTACTTCGGATATCTGAAGTTGGCAGATATCTTGTAAGTATCTTGCTTCTTAAGGAAAACATAAGAACTCTTAGTTTGACTATCATGGAAATAAAGGAACATTTGTATTTAAATTTCCCATTCTAGTTGTCCTTATCAGATAATTTCTAGATTCAGGTACTTTTTGACTTAGTTCTAATAAAATCAATGTTTCCTGGTTTGGGGATATTGGAAAAATATTCATTATAAGAAATGCTGAAGTGGGGCTTGAAATTTTGGAAAACATCCCGGTATGAAGAAGTCACAAAATCATTCCTGTGACTGAAGTACATGAAACTGGTTAGTGTCAATGCAATGGCAGGGAAGATCGACCAGCTGATGCATTTCTTATCTGATTTCAATGACTTTTGAGTTGAAAGCCCCAAGTTTTCCTTTGACTCTGCTTGAATGCAACTCAAGTGGGCTGAGAAGTTTTGCAATATAAAGGCAAGTACCCAATAAGTTGAGGTGCATTTAAGAATCACTTAGCCTAAGCTATTTTCGATTGAGTGCAATTGCTTGAAGATGAGATTTCACAAGTCAATTTCTCTTTACCACTATCTAGTGAAGTAATATATACTTCTATTTTCTCAACTTGGAGAAGGAAATGGCAACCCACTCCAATATTCTTGCCCGGGAAATCCCACGGACAGAGGAGCCTGGTGGGCTACAGACCATGGGGTCGGACATGACTTAGCAAGTAAATAACAGGTAGATGGGGCAAATGAATGAGCCCTTTCCAACTGAGAACATGGGGCCTAGGTAGATGGAGTGACATGCAGGTCATATGGTTTGGCAGTGGAGGGACCAGGGTGGAGCCACAGATTTCAAATCTATTTCACTCCAGACCATTATGGATTTTCCCCTAGGGTTGGGCCTACAGGTCCCCTTTCCTGGAGAATGGATACCTAAAGGAAATTTAATTTCTGTTAGCGAGGAAGAAGGGGACAGATGGTGATAAGCTGGCAGCCAACAGGTGCCCATCACACATTCAGTCATCCCTGTACTGAAACCCGTTGTTTCCAGCTTTTTGGTCACGCACACAACACTGCAATCAATAGCCTTGTATGCATACTATTAATACTTAGCTTTCGTTTCTGAAGCTTAGATTTCCCAGAGTGGGAATGCTAGTATTAAGGGTTTGTGCATTTTAACATTTTAAGCTTTAATTTGTACTGCCTGATTCTTGCCAAAAGGGTCATGGCATCCACCTTCCCCATCTCTCCACACCCTCTGGAGCTTCCAGCCTATTTTCTTTCCACTGTCCTCTGCCATCACCCCTTTGGGAAGCATTTGCTAATTGCCAAACAGACATACTTAGAGTGGCCCAGTGAGTCAGGATTAGTCCATTGACTTCAGACACTGAACTCCTAAGAGACATCTGTTCTTAAAAAACAAATGAAACTGCTCTCGGATTAACAAGTTTCACCAGAGCTGCAACCATCAAGATCTCTGGAACTTGGGTTCTGATTCTTAATCTGCTCCATGGGTGGTTCCTTCTCTTGGTTTACTGGTGCACACACTCTAATGTGCCTTATCCTGACTCTGTGCAGTCACTGATCCTCAGCCACTTCTAAAAACATTCCCTCTATTTCTTGTGTTCACCTTTAACTGTCTCAGAAAGTTTTTGTTTTCTTTTTGTTTTGTGTTTGGTTTTTACCTTTGACCAATTCAAAGGTAAACTGTGTCATGCTGGTTACCTGTCTGGCTGAGAACAGCTGCTTTGTAAGTTACTATTTACAAAGCAAATAGTATTTGCTTTAATGTTGAAGGAATTCAGCTTGAGAGAGAAGGTAGAAGTTTAGACATGAATCCAATTCAAAGCTTTTATTGCAGTGATCGAGGGTCTTTTTCAGTGTGATGATACAGGTTCTGCAGGTCGTTGTGCAGGTCACTGTGTGTGTGTTCCATACAATAGGGAAAATGATGACTGTCTGGTAAACCACAAGCCAGTCAAGATCTCAACAGTTCTCAGGTATCCTTTTCCTCAGCACCAAAGTCTGCATTTGTATGCTTCTTAGCTCAAGTTTTTCTTTTCTTTTTTTTCAATCACTGACTATCTTGTTCCAGGGATCAGTTTTTAGATACAGAAAATGTAGCATTTCCTGGATCACATAAAGAATCTGAGATTCAGAAATTTCTGATAATATTTGCAATACTGTTTATTCCAACCATCGATTTTGTTTTTAAATGGATGTAAGTGCATCAACGCTTGGAAATCTGTGTCTGTATCAACACTACAATGTCATCAACACTTTACAGGCTAATTATCCAAGTATAATAGAAATATTTTTTTATGAAAATGCATGCTTATGTCTTTCATTCAAATTTCCTTCTTTTTAGCTATTACACTTTTGGAGCTTACTTCATGAACTTGGGTGTCTTAAATGTTATACATAAATCAGGTTTTTATAATTTAAATAGTTTCAACATATTCTTATGGGTTTCCCTGGTGGCTCAACGGTAAAGAATCAGTCTGCCAAGGCAAGGGAGGCGGGTTTGATCCTGGGGCCAGGAAGATCCCATGGAGGAGGAAATGACAACCCACTCCAGTATTCTTGCTTGGGAAATCTCATAGACAGAAAAGCCTGGCAAGCTATAGTCCATGCAGTCGCAAAGAGTCAGGCACGACTTAGTGAATAAACAATAGCAACAACATTTTCTAAACTAAATAACACAGACAAATGAATGATCTTTAGGAGATTACTGTTTATATCATAAACTAAGAAATTAAGTTGATAAAACCATCTCAGACAGTAATGAATCTGCTTGCAATATTGGAGACCAGGTTCAAGCCCTGGGGAGGGAAGATCCCCTGGAGAAGGGAATGGCAACCCACTCCAGTATTCTTACCTGGGAAATGCCATGTACAGGGGAGCCTGACGGGCTACAATCCATGGGGTAACAAAGAGTCAGCCTCAACTGAGAGGCTAACATGTTCACTTTCAAGAAAAATTTCAGAAGGTAATTCTTCTTTTCTCCTATAGGGTATTACAAAAAGTCTCTCACATTATCTTCTGGTGGGACACTAGTTTTTGTGAAAGAACTAAGTAGTTTTGCTACACCAATTTAACAATCTTCATATCCATATTTACCAAATAATAACTTTTTAAAAGTTCAGTGACACTCTGTTCCCAATAACATATTTTTGTTAAACATTTGTTATGTGCTATTGCTTATCTACATTAGTATCTACCTTATGAACTTATGAGATGAAGCCCAAGTATGTACTCTATATGCTTCCCTAGTGGCTCAGTGGTAAAGAATCTGCCTTCATTGCAGGAGACCTGAATTCAATCCCTGGGTCAGGAAATCCCCTGGAGAAGGGAACAGCAACCCACCCCAGTATTCTTGCCTGGAGAATTCCATGGACAGTGGAGCCTGGTGGGCTACAGTCCATGGGGTTGAAAAGAATCGGACACGACTGAGCAACTAACCCTTTCACTTTCATGTACTCTCTTATTTGAGAGTTAAATTAGGTTTAAGTTTAATATGTGTTATAATATTCATAATATAATGGTACATTATTTATTAGTACAGTGTTTATTGGCACATAATAGTGGTACATAATTCATAATATAATGGTACATATAATATTCAGTTCAATTCAGCTGCTCAGTCGTGTCCAATTCTTTGTGACCCCATGGACTGCAGCATGCCAGGCCTCCCTGTCCTTCACTGACTCCCGGAGCTTATTCAAACTCTTACCCACTGAGTCAGTGATGCCATCCAACCATCTCATCCTCTATTGTCCCCTTCTCCTGCCTTCAACCTTTCTCAGCATCAGGGTCTTTTCAAATGAGTCAGTCCTTCACATCAGGTGCCAAAATATTGGAGTTTCAATGATACATTATTTCTCTAGGTACTCTGCTACTTGAACAAATCTGGAAACCATTATATTTCAGAAATGAAGAAAAAATGGAAATAATAAAATACCGGCACTAATAAACAATAACAAAAATAAGCAATAATTTGATTGTCATTTGACCACACTTCCTTGCCAATAACTCCCTATTTGAGGAAGCTCATGTGGAGAAATTGAATGCGGCAGCACAGAATCTGAGTATCCCTGGATGCTTAGAGCAATGCCATCACCACCTCATGTCCATATTCTAATAAGCTGTCCAGACATTAAACAGCTGTTTGAAATTACTAAAATGAGTATTCGAGGAGAAAGTAATATCAGTGTAATCGGAAAATAGAACTAGAATTCAGGAAATACTGATTCTAACTGGCTTTATCTCCCCCAATAGCGGGCATACACCTTAATCTGTCTGAGTCTCCATCTCCTCATCTGTAAGTAGAAAGATAATAGTGTGTGGATCACATGAATAATAAATGATACTTTCCAATCCCTATTAACTAATCTTTGTATATTCAATTTTTCTTCAATCTTTTCTCCAGGTATTGTCTGGATTTAACTTTATAAAACATTCACCTGCTCACTAAACTTTCACACTGGAAAAGGATTTAGTATATTCCCATTATATAGAAGAATATACAAAAAGTTCAAATTCTAATATTTGAGGCTATTTTCAATTTTGTCTCATCTGATTCTTTAAGCTTTATAATGTCTCAGACTTCCCCACAAAAAAGGAAACTAACTATTTATTAGTTTATGAAAAAATTGGACTTAACTTACTGCTGTGCTTTTGCATGGACTTTCCCTCTGCCAGGAATGTTCTTTATCAACTGTTGAAATCCTTCAAGATCTGTCAGATATACTATCATGTTTGTTATGCCTTTCCCAATAAATTCACCTGAAACTCAACACTCTTTCTTCAGTCATATAGTTTACTTTTGCCCAGTATTCAAAATAATTTATGAACATTTATCCTCCTAAGAGATGTTTAGTTCTACTGGGGCTGGTAAACCTTGGCAGAGCCTAACACACTGGGATTGCTCAATAAATGTTTGCTGAGGCAAGTTAGAGTTAGTTTATTAATCTTTGTAAACAATGAGCATTCTATTATTAATGTTACATAATAGTCTATGAAGATTATTACCTACTGACTACACATCTCTGATTTATTTATAGTAATTCACTGACAAACATTGCTTATTTATGCTGCAATTAATGGTAGACTAATTATTGTGCAGCAGACTTACTTTTTATACCTTAAAGTCAGTACATAATGTCTTACATAAGCAGTAAGCAGAATATGCAGTAAGAGAAATGCAGAAATATACCTACCTCTAAATAATCTGAACACATATATATGTATGTTTTTTCAAACTCTCTTCTCTGAGTTGTAAATATTGATAAAAACAATAATTGTGAAAGGGCACTGTCTGCTATGCAAAGAATGCAATACTACAGATTGTTAACAGAAATCAAATTGTGGGTTTGAAATTAACTCCACTCTTTACTTGTTATGTAACTTGAGGAAGTTACTTAAATGTTTTTAGCTTCAGTTCTCCCAGCTGTAAAATGGAAATGTTAACAGCATTGATCTCTTACAGTGAATATGAGGTTTACAGGATAAACACACTCACACAATTTTCAGTCTTGAGGCTGGTACATCATACAGTAATTGTTAGCTATTATATTAATGATAACAGTGATTAGCATTTTACTTTTCTCAACATAGAATGGAAGTTTGGAATCTTAATAAGTCTTTCATTTTTACTTTATTCTTGGGGCAAATAAAGACTTTGAAATACTGTAATTAATCACTAGCTCATCTATGTTACATTTTATAGGTTCTGTGGGTTTTATTGAAATGGGAAAGCAATGTCGTGAATATACAACGTATTTATAAATATCTGAACTTATGTGAGAATCAATACTATAAAATGTATAACCTCGAAGAGTATTGACTATTTTATCAACCATTCCCTGGCTTCGCTAAGTTAAAATATAGACTATGTATAAGTGGACACTTCGCATGATCTTGTTCCATTCTTTGTGGTTGAAGAATGCCTTGGGTATATTGTAACCAGATATTACTTGATGAGTCATGTCAGCTACTATGGCACTTAAGATGAAATTTTCAAGACATAAAAATATTGGAATTAATTTTCTTAACATATTTGTTGATGTTGTTTAGTTGCTGAATCCTGTCCGGCTCTTTTTGAGACCCCCATGGACTTTAGGCTAACAGGCTCCTCTGTCCATGGGGTTTCCCAGGCATGAATATTGGAGTGGGTTGTCATTTGCTTCTCCAGGGGATCTTCCTGACACAGGGATTGAACCTGCATCTTCTGCATTGGCAGGCAGATTCTTTACCTTGAACCGCCTGGAAAGCCCTACTTAATACACATGGTCCACTAATATACAGTTCCTGGTGTTCATTTTTTTTATGATCTCTCATGACAACATTATGCTTTTCTAAAGAGAGGGTAAATCTTCTCCCCCTTCCCAACAAATATTACTAAAACCCACCTTGAAGCTTCCAGGTGAATCTAACCTGGCTCTTTTATTAAACAAAGACCCTGCCTTCACGTGGAATTAAGATTTGACTTAGAGATGTTAAAGTGAAATTTACCAATAGATATCCAGTTCAGTTCAGTTCAGTCGCTCAGTCGTGTCCGACTCTTTGCGACCCCATGAATCGCAGTATGCCAGGCCTCCCTGTCCATCACCAACTCCCTGAGTCCACCCAAACCCATGTCCATCGAGTCGGTGATGCCATCCAACCATCTCATCCCCTGCCATCCCCTTCTCCTCCTGCCCCCAATCCTTCCCAGCATTAGGGTCTTTTCCAATGAGTCAACTCTTCGCATGAGGTGGCCAAAGTATTGGAGTTTCAGCTTCAACATCAGTCCTTCCAATGAACACCCAGGACTGATCTCCTTTAGGATGGACTGGCTGGATCTCCTTGCACTCCAAGGGACTCTCAAGAGTCTTCTCCAACACTACAGTTCAAAAGCATCAATTCTTTGGCACTCAGAAAACTCACATCCATACACGACCACTGGAAAAACCATAGCCTTGACTAGACGGACTTTTGTTGGCAAAATAATGTCTCCGCTTTTAAATATGCTATCTAGGTTGGTCATAACCTTCCTTCCAAGGAGTAAGTGTCTTTTAATTTCATGGCTGCAATCACCATCTGCATTGATTTTGGAGCCCAAAAAAATAAAGTCTGACACTGTTTCCACTGTTTCCCCATCTATTTGCCATGAAGTGATGGGACCAGATACCATGATCTTAGTTTTCTAAGCCAACTTTTTTAAGCCAACTTTTCCACTCTCCTCTTTCACTTTCATCAAGAGGCTCTTTAGTTCTTCACTTTCTGACATAAGGATGCTGTCATCTGCATATCTGAGGTTATTGATATTTCTCCCGGCAATCTTGATTCCAGCTTCTGTTTCTTCCAGCCCACCATTTCTCATGATGTACTCTGCATATAAGTTAAATAAGCAGGGTAACGATATATAGCCTTGACATACTCCTTTTCCTATTTGGAACCAGTCTGTTGTTCCATGTCCGGTTCTAACTGTTGCTTCCTGACCTGCATACAGGTTTCTCAAGAGACAGGTCAGGTGGTCTGGTATTCCCATCTCTTTCAGAATTTTCCACAGTTTATTGTGATCCACACAATCAAAGGCTTTGGCATAGTCAATAAAGCTGAAATAGATGTTTTTCTGGAATTCTCTTGCTTTTTCAATTATCCAGCGGATGTTGGCAATTTGATCTCTGATTCCTCTTCCTTTTCTAAAACCAGCTTGAACATCTGGAAGTTCATGGTTCACCTATTGCTGAAGTCTGGCTTGGAGAATTTAGAGCATTACTTTATTAGCATGTGAGATGAGTGCAATTGTGCGGTAGTTTGAGCATTCTTTGGCATTGCCTTTCTTTGGGATTGGAATGAAAACTGACCTTTTCCAGTCCTGTGGCCACTGCTGAGTTTTCCAAATTTGCTGGCATATCGAGTGCAGCACTTTCTCAGCATCATCTTTGAGGATTTGAAATAGCTCAACTGGAATTCCATCACCTCCGCTAGCTTTGTTTGTAGTGATGTTTTCTAAGGCCTATTTGACTTCACATTCCAGAATGTCTGGCTCTAGGTGAGTAATCACACCATCGTGATTATCTGGGCCGTGAAGATCTTTTTTGTACAGTTCTTCTGTGTATTCTTGCCACCTCTTCTTAATATCTTCTGCTTCTATTAGGTCCATATCATTTTTGTCCTTTATCAAGCCCATCTTTGCATGAAATGTTCCCTTGGTATCTCTATTTTCTTGAAGAGATCTCTAGTCTTTCCCATTCTGTTGTTTTCCTCTATTTCTTTGCATTGATTGCTGAGGAAGGCTTTCTTATCTCTCCTTGCTATTCTTGGTCATAGCAAACACCCTCTTCCAACAACACAAGAGAAGACTCTACACAAGGACATCACCAGATTGTCAACACCAAAATCAGGTTGATTATATTCTTTGGAGCCAAAGATGGAGAAGATCTATACAGTCAGCAAAAACAAGACTGGGAGCAGACTGTGGCTCAGATCATGAACTCCTTATTGCCAAATTCAGACTTAAATTGAAGAAAGTAGGGAAAAATCACTAGACCGTTCAAGTAAGACCTAAATCAAATCCCTTATGATTATACAGTGGAAGTGACAAATAGATTTAAGGGACTAGATCTGGCAGACAGAGTGCCTGATGCACTATGGACAGAGGTTCGTGACATTGTACAGGAGACAGGGATCAAGACCATCCCCATGGAAAAGAAATGCAAAAAAGCAAAATAGCTGTCTGAGGAGGCCTTACAAATAGCTGAGAAAAGAAGAGAAGCGAAAAGCAAAGGAGAAAAGGAAAGATATTCCCATCTGAATGCAGAGTTCCAAAGAATAGCAAGGTATCCAGTATTACCATTTTTATCTGGTGTTACTACTGTGTAAAGAAGAAAAAAAAATTGAAAGTGAGTTTGACTATAGTTTACCTGTTATTATTATTCATGATTCAGAATTAGAAATTTGAAAGTGAATTCTACTGGAATTGTGAAATTCTGCTTGAAAGTGAAAACAACTGGAATTTTAGTGACTATATAGTGTTACAGGACTGTCAAGGATTTGGGTGGACAGTTACTTGAAAAGCTGTATGATGTGGGTAAATTATGTAATCATTTTGAGCTAAATTTTCTCTACCTGAAAATAGGGATAATTACCCCTTAGAGATATTGTAAGAATTACAGAAAATAACATTTTTCATGTGCTTAACACAGTGCTTGACAGACTTCCACTTTCAGTTGCAGGGTACCTTTTAATTCTAGATAATTAAAACTGGATGGATAATATGATAAACAAATTCTAAAGAACTCTACAATCCTCTAGATCCTATGTCCCCATTAGTTAATAAATGTTGATGTCAGTATTGCTGTGAAGGATCTTGCAGGGATAAATAAAGTCCCTAGTCACTTGACCTCACAGAGTTTTCTCTAGCTTGTTGCAGAGGAGGAAATCAAAGTGATCCAAAGCATAAAAGGGATTCAATTGACAATTCAACATTATCAGCTACAGTTTTTTGAAAATTGTAGTCCCTTGGCAGGGACTAGTGGGGGATCTGTAGGGGATGAGAGGAGCTCTGGTCAGTAGCCAGGAAATGAGGATCACAGTCTATAAGCACAAGGAACTGAATTAAGCTACGGTCTTAGTGAGCTCAGAAGTAGATGTTCCTTCCTAGATCTTCCATAAAAGAGCCCAGGTGTGAGACTCCTTCAGTATGAGGCCCTGGGCAGAGAACTCAGTTGAGCCATGCAGGACTTGTGACGAATAGAAAATTGTGAGATGATAAAAGGGAGTGGCCTTAAGTCTGTTTATCTATGCAAATTTGCAGAGTAGCAATAGAGCACCGTAACAGATAAATGTTAGGTTTCTTCACCTTATAATCAATGTGCATTCTTTAACTTTTACTAGTTTTTCTTAATGTTTGTCTTTTTGCATTAAAAACAAAAAAAGTTACATTAAATATTTGCCGGTAAGATAATTGTCTTTAAATCATTTGATCTGTGTCCTTTACTTTCTACAGGTCTCCATATATATAGTAAGACATAGGATCCCAAGGTTGTTTTATCTAAGGACAGAAAAAAAAATGTGCTTAATGTTGTTGGAATAATCTTGTCACAGTTGTACAATGAGTTACTGTCTCCAGGCAACAGTCTATCATGAGAGAGAAACTCCAAATGTAAGGATCTTCTCTTGAGTCTCATCCTCATTAGTATCGTGTGGTACTTGGCTTTTACCAATAGGCTCCCTGGATTTTACACAACACAGTTATCCTTTGAGCCTTACGTCTTTTCTTCTTCATCTGACTCTGTGGCCATATCTGACCCCATAAAAATGTTTTCCAAATATCAGTGTTCCTCTAATTGCTTTCTTACTTTGATTATATGTTTTGATTCATGAAAAGTGAAAGTGAAGTCACTCAGTACTGTCCGACTCTTTGTGACCCCATGGACTGTAGCCTACCAGGCTCCTCAGTCTGGTAGGCTACAGTCCGTGGAATTTTCCAGGCAAGAATACTGGAGTGGGTTGCCATTTTCTTCTCCAGGGGATCTTCCCAACCCAGGGATTGAACCCAGGTCTCCCGCATTGTAGGCAGACACTTTACCATCTGAGCTACCATGGATTTCATCTATTCATGATTTCAGCTCTCACTTTTCTGCAGCACCTAACACAGGGCTTGTCCGCAGCTGTAGCTTTTTACACATGTAATATTTAAAATTATTGATGACTCCTAAGTTTATGATTCTAATCCTAATTTCTACCAAGCCATTGGAGCTCATGTCCAACTACTTATGAGACATACTCATTTTGATGTAGAGTTTCCAAGTAAAACACAAGGCTCCTTGTTAATATTTTTTAAATAAAAATATATACCAAATATTGCTTGGGACATACTTATGCTAAAATACTGACTATTTACCTGAAATTCAAATTAAGCTGGACTCCATGTATTTTTATTTGTTAAATTGGCAAATATAGTTTGAAGGACATTGAAATCTTGAAGTCAAGATTTCCAAACTAAATTAATATTATTACACATAGCAGCAACTGTGATGCCAATCAGGCCTGATTCCTCGGCATAAATAAGTGGTGTAGCTGAGTAATTAATTAATAAAGCACAAACCTAGACCCTCAATTACAATTTATCAGGTCTACTTCTTAGCTTCATCACTTATTAGCTGTGTGCGTGCTAAGCCACTTCAGTCGTGTCCGACTCTTTGCCACCCTGCCAGGCTCCTCTGTCAATGGGATTCTCCAGGCAAGCATCCTGGAGCGGGTTTCTGTGCCCTCCTCTAGGGGATCTTCTGGACCCAGGGATCAACCCCGTGTCTCTTATGTCTCCTGCATTGGCAGATGGGTTCTCTACCACCAGCGCCACCCTCAAAGCCTGTAGCCAGCAGCAATCTACCAAATTTGCTAAACGTTCTGTTTCCTTATAGTTAACAAGAAGATGATAACTGTATCCCATATCAATAGGCTCTCATAAGAATTAAAATATAGAATCATGTAAAGAACACAGTCAGGTATCTAGGAACTACCCCATTCTCTCTCTTCCCAATTTATAGCTCACAGAGCATAAATTAGGGAAATATTGGACTGCAGTAAGAATTCAAAGATACTCAAGAAGTGTGAGGAAGTAGTTAGAATCTTGATTTTTTTCAAATATTATTATGAGTACATAATTATTTGGTAGCTTTATAGAGCAGAAATAAAATTATTCATCAGATGCATCTATTTTTTTCATATTTATATGCTTGTAAAAAGGATCTGAGTCTGTGCCTTTATCACAATATTAATTTTTCCTGTGGACGAGAAACTCCTCTTTAAGTTTTCTACAAAGCAGGAAGCAATGCATGATTTTAAATTTTTTCTACTATGAAGTTTGCAAAAGCTAATTTTCTTTTGATGGATCTTAGCTATTTGTGTCTTTGTAATTGTTATGTGGCTAGATTTTCAAATTCTGAGGAAAACTTACTAGGGGGCTAAGTAACAGTAGCCTTTTTTTAAAAAATGCACACCGTCCAGTTTTAGGGAAATAGTGTATTAGTGGAAGTTGAAACCCTTTCTGTTGTTTGTGTTTTCCCTGAAACTAATCAGTCATTTGGCAGTGAGGTAATGAAGAAGTTTACATTTTTCAGGAAATTAAATAATATTCAATATTTCTTCTTACAAAGAAATTCTGTGGCTTGAAATGGTTAAACTGGATCTGTAGCATTCTGAAGTCAGCTGTAAAAGACTTGGACTAATTTAATATAATATATTTCAATGTTTCCATGTGTTTAGATCATTAATTGATCATTAGTAACTGAACCTTAAAGTACCTGAGTGTCTACTGTATATGAGTCACAATGCTAAGGAGTACGTGACGCAGGGAGTTTTTATAATGAAAAGCTTCCGTGGAATCTGTACCTTTAGGCGTGCGTGCCTGCTAAGTCGCTTCAGTCATGTCCAACTCTTTGCAACCCTACAGACTGTAGCCCACCAAGCGCCTCTGTCCTTGGGATTCTCCAGGCAAGAATACTGGAATGGGTTGCCATTTCCTCCTTCAGAGGATCTTCCTGACCCAGGGATCAAAGCAGCATCTGCATGTCCTGCACGGGCAGGCAGGTTCTTTACCACTAGCACCAAAGGGAGGTAGACGGAAATGACAAGCAGGACAGACTGGGGAGGGGATTGGAGGAAACATTGGTAATAATCTATGCTTGTGCTGGGATGATGCCAGGGTAGAATATTCCAGGTAAACATCCGGACTTGTGCTCAAGCCACGGCAGCACACTGAAGAGAAATCCAGGTAATAGTCCATAATGTCTAAGAGTGGGACAAAAGTGGAGGAGAAAGGAACTCTCTGAAAGAACTTTAAAAAAAAAACACTCGGTCTCATTATTACTTAAAATACCCATTAAAATTAAACCTAATGATAATCTTCAGCCAAGGAAAGGGAGCTGAAAAATCTAACATTAAATGAATTGCTTCTAAGTAAGACAGGAATATTGGAACTCCTAGGTAATTTCCAACAGAATTATTTGACAAAAGCCTCTTGACCTGGACTGTGATATGTCACTCATAATGAATCTGGCAACATGAGTCTGCAAGGAATGAATCAGGCCATGAGATAGCATCAGGTCAAGGGTCAATTTGTTCTTTGAAAGGTCAATTTGTTATCACTGGATAACAGATTGGACTCTGAAGCTCAGTCAAAGCTTGAACCTAGCTGCTACCACTCACTCAGTGCCCTGCACCAGTAATTTACATCAGTCAGAGCACTCCTGGGGTTATCAGAAAACCTGAAATTGGGCCCTGGCATTTGAATTCTAAAGAAAATGTCCCCTACTTGCCTCTTAACACAGTTGCCTATTTAAAGTATTCATACTAAAAAGATACTACGTGTTCAGATTTTCTTATGTGTCTTGTCTGGAAAGTTATAATAAGATTTAGATATTAAGAAGAAAGAGTAAAGAAAGAAGTTTTTCCCTCTATTTTCAGCTATAGTGGCAGAATTTATTTTGTTTTCATTTGACTTGGAGATCTTTGGGGAAAGACATTAATTTCATTGGTGGATCTGAAAGGTTCCCTTCAATGAGGCCAAAGCTAGAGAGAAATTACTATCCCTAAGCCCTCAAATAAACAGGGCGCTGAACAGAAAATACAAGAGTTCAAATAACTGGTCCAAATCTGAGGTGACAAGGAAGCAAAGCATGTGGCAAAAGCTACTCTTTAGTGACCATAAGAGTTATATAAAATTTCAAGATTGAAAATGTGCAGGAATTACATCTCTATATAAAGTCATTGGAAGGACTGATGTTGAAGCTGAAACTCCAATACTTTGGCCACCTGATGTGAAGAGCTCAATCATTGGAAAAGACCCTGATGCTGGGAAAGATTGAAGGCAGGGACGACAGAGGATGAGATGGTTGGATGTCATCACCATGGACATGAGTTTGGATAAACTCCGGGAGTTGGTGATGGACAGGGAAGCCTGGAGTGCTGCAGTCCATGGGGTCGCAAAGAGTCAGACACAACTGAGCGACTGAACTGAACTGAATAAAGTCATCAGCATTCCTTACTATGATATTATTTTACATGGCAAAATATTCCTATCGTATATCTATCATGATTACATTACCTGCAACTAGAGGGCAGTGTAAAGTCATGAGATAAAACAAGTATTACAAGGCCCTTCCACTATGCCTTTATGTCTGTTCCGCAGTCTCTAATCTGTCTCCATCAAAAAAAAAAAAAAAAAGAAGAAAGAAAACATAGTCACCAAATGTCAGGATTGGTTCTAAACCCAGGAAAGTTTGAGACAAAATATGTGATTGTTTTTCTATTTTATTGTATCAGTAAAGCAGGTATTATAGATAACTTTTCAGCCATATGATTTTTAGTTAATAGTTAACTACTGCCTCAATCTTTAAACCCTTGTCTCTCTTGACCTTTAGAGCAGTGTTACACTAATCATAATTTCTCATATTTATTTTTTAAGCTCTTCTGCTTCCATCTCTTCCTAAGTACACTGGAGTCCTTCTTAGTCTCCATTCTTTCTGCTCAGATATCCTTACTGGAAGATCTTAAATTTACTTTTAAGATTTTAATAATCATCCATAGGTGAAAAATGGTTTCCTAGATAACTCTGTGGTAAAATATCTGCCTGCCAAAGTAGGAGACATGGGAGTCAGGGGTTCAATCCCTGGGTCGAGAAGATCTCTTGGAGGAGGAAATGGCAATCCACACCAGTATTCTTGTCTGGGAAACCTCATGGACAGAGAAGCCTAGTGGGATAAGCCCACAGGGCTACACATAGCTGGACACAGCTGAGACTGAGCATGGTTGTGGTGTTTAGTTGCTAAGTCGTGTCTGACTCTTGCAGCCCCTTGGACTGTAACCTGCCAGGCTCGTCTGTCAATGGGATTCTCCAGGTAAAAATACTGGAGTGGGTTGCCATTTCTTCTCCAAGAGATCTTCCTGACCCAGGAATTGAGCCCAGGTCTCCTGGATTGCAGGCAAATTCTTTACTGACTGAGCTACAAGGGAAGCTCCATGCATATAGGTAAACAAATTCCAAATCACTCTCTAACTATGACTTCTCTCTGACTTTCAGATTTATAAACCTAAATATCTGTTTGACTCGCCTTAGAAAACTATATTGTAGAAAGAAATGGCAACCCACTACAGTATTGTTGCCTGGATAATTCCATGGACAAAGGAGCCTGGCAAGCTATAGTCCATGGGGTCACAAAGAGTTGGCCACGACTGATCAACTATAGCTCAGACAAATATATGCATTTTAAAAACTCAATATATACACAATTAGACACATTATCTTCTTTTCCAATTTATTCCAGCTTTACCAAGCCACAGTATTTTACTTCATGCTGTAGAATCTTCCCATTCAATATAGCACTCTTTCTAGATGCCACTTTCACTGTTTCTATCATTCTTGTTGGTCTTAGTTATTTCTAAAATGTGCCTTTCCTTGGCTTTCCTATTGTCAAGACCTTAGTTGAGTCCTTCTTCACTTTTAGCCCAGAAAAATGCAAAATCTTCTTATCTCAAATGTTTATCTTAAAAGATATCTTGCCTCTCATTGACTGATTCAGTTCAGTTCAGTGGCTCAGTCGTGTCCAACTCTTTGGGACCCCATGAACCACAGGACCCCAGGTTTCCCTGTCCATCACCAACTCCTGGAGTTTACCCAAACTCATGTCCATTGAGTCGGTGATGACATCCAACCATCTCATACTCTGTTGTCCCCTTCTCCTCCTGCCTGCAATCTTTCCCAGCATCAGGGTCTTTTCCAATGAGTCAGTTCTCCGCATCAGGTAGACAAAGTACTGGAGTTTCAGCTTCAGTATCAGTCCTTCCAATGAATATTCAGGACTGATCTCCTTTACAATGGACTGGTTGGATCTCCTTGCAGTCCAAGGGACACTCAAGAGTCTTCTCCAACACCACACCTCAAAAGCATCAATTCTTCTGCACTTAGCTTTCTTTATAGTCCCACTCTCACATCCATACATGACAACTGGAAAAACCATATCCTTGACTAGACGGAGCTTTGTTGGCAAATGAATATCTCTGCTTTTTAATATGCTGTCTAGTTTGGTCTTACCTTTCCTTCCAAGGAGTAAGCGTCTTTTAATTTCATGGCTGCAATCACCATCAGCAGTGATTTTGGAGACCCCCAAAATGAAGTCTGCCACTGTTTCCACTGTTTCCCCATCTATTTCCCATGAAGTGATGGGACCAGATGCCATGATCTTAGTTTTCTGAACACTGAGCTTTAAGCCAACTTGTTTACTCTCCTCTTTCATTTTAGTTCTTCTTCACTTTCTGCCATAAGGGTGGTGTCATCTGCATATCTGAGGTTATTGATATTTCTCCCTGCACTTGATTCCAGCTGGTGCTTCATCCAGTCCAGTGTTTCTCATGATGTACTCTGCAAATAAGTTAAATAAGCAAGGTGACAATATACAGCCTTGACGTACTCCTTTTCCTATTTGGAACCAGTCTGTTGCTCCATGTCCAGTTCTAACTGTTGCTTCCTGACCTGCATACAGGTTTCTCAAGAGACAGGTCAAATGGTCTGGTATTCCCATCTCTTTCAGAATTTCCCACAGTTTATTGTGATCCACACAATCAAAGGCTTTGGCGTAGTCAATGAAGCAGAAATCGATGTTTTTCTGGAACTCTCTTGCTTTTTCGATGATCCAGCAAATGTTGGCAATTTGATCTCTGGTTCCTCTGCCTTTTCTAAAACCAGCTTGAACATTTGGAAGTTCATGGTTCATGTATTGTTGAAGCCTGGCTTGGAAAATTTTGAGCATTACTTTACTAGCATGTGAGATGAGTGCAATTGTATGGTAGTTTGAGCATTCTTTGGCATTGCCTTTCTTAGGGATTGGAATGAAAACTGACCTTTTTCAGTTCTGTGGCCACTACTGAGTTTTCCAAATTTGCTGATTTGACTGATTAGTTAATTCAAAATACAATTGTTAGCTAATTAATATATACCACATACTGTTAAGTGTTTTGAGATTATAGCAGCAAAATAGGAAAGATATGACTCCCTTACATTCAGTGATTTTTTTGTTTTTGTTATGGCAAAGTGATGAAAAAAATATATAAACCTTAATTAAACAAGGTAATAAATAATAAAATTGCTAATGTTGGTAAGTCGTGTACATAAACGAAACTGTACTTAAGCTGAAAATAATATGACAAAGAAATTTAATTCCAATTTCAAGGAATACCTTTCAGAGGAAGTGACAAATAAACCTACTCTAAAACATGACAGATAGACAGCCATGGGAAATGTGTGTATGTACGAGGGGGTTTGGTTGTGGTGCTGTAGAGCCTTCCAAGAAGAGGGAGCAATATATTCACAGACCACTGGTGGAAAAAAAACTTGGCATAGTTAAGGAATAAAAAACCAAAACAACAATGACAACAAAAACAACTACCACTGGGTCTAATGCTTTCTTCTGTGTATTAGTTTTATATGGCTATCTTAAAAATGACCATAATCTTGGTGGTTAAATCCAATGCCAATTTATTATTTTCAGTTCTCTAGATTGCAAGACTGACAAGGGTGTTACTGGTGTATTGCTGTATTCCTTATTGAAGGCCTAGAGGAGAATTCATTTCCTTGCCTTTTCCAGTTTCTGGAGGCTACTTGCAATCTGTGGCTCATGGTCCCTTCTCCACCTTCAAAGATGGTTCTGTGGTATCACTCTGTGATTTCCTTCAGTAGCCACATCTCCCTCTGACTGCTTCTCTCGTTCTGCCTTTCCCATCTACACTTAAGGACCCTAGGATTAAATTGAACTCACCAGCAATATCTAAGATAAACCCCCTTTAAAAATATATATATATATTTATTTATTTATTTATTTTAATTGGAGGACAATCACTTCACAACACTGTGGTGGCGCCTGCCACACATCAACCTGGATCAGCCATGACATAAACTCCTTTTTTAAGGTCAGAAAATTAGCAACCTTATTTATGTTCATAACCTTAATCTGACCAAAATGAAGTTTTTCAGATTTTATCCCGTATTTACTGGTGACCTATTGACCATTATAATCTTTTAGAGGAGAGGTAGAAAAGTTGGGGAAGGGTTTTAGACAGGGTTATCTGGCATTAAGTTTACAAAAGTACATTTGAGAAGAGACTGCCCTGATAAAACTACCTTTTTAAAAAAATTTTAACAAGAAGAGTACATTTTAAATTATTTAAAGTTCACAGTTTAGAGCTCCTAATGTCTTAAATATTTATCTCTCCACATTAGTACTAGTAAAATGTTAAGGCTTAATAGAACAATTGATTACTGAAATTCAATTGACTGGGTTGAATCATACTTACTTTTGTGGAATAACATTTTTTACATGAGACAAATATTTCTCAATTATATTGATGTATATTCATAAATATGGGCTTTCCCTAGTGGCTCAGATAGTAAAGAATCTGCCCATAATGCAGGGTACCTGGGTTCAATTCCTGGGTTGGAAATATCCCCTGGAGAAGGGAATGGCTACCCTCTCCAGTATTTTTGCCTGGAAAATTCCATGAACAGAAGAGCCTGGCGGGCTACAGTCTAAGGGTTGAAAAGAGTGGGACATGACTGAACAACTAACACTTTCACTTTTTCACCTTCATATTCTAAATATTGGATTCATTATTTCTGTATGCATTTTACATAGCAAGTTAAGTTATAGAGACACATCTTGGCTATGGAGGGTCTTGTTAATTAACTGGCATGCTCATGTGTACTCGGTCACTTCAGTTGTGTCTGACTCTTTGCGACCCAAGGACTGTAGCCCAACAGGTTCCTCTCTCCATGGAATTTTCCAGGCAAGAATACCGAAGTGGCCATTTCCTCCTCCAAGGGATCTTCCTGACCCGGTGATCGAACATGTGTCTTGATCGAACATGGCTTTTGCATTGGCAGTTGAATTCTTTACCACTTGAGCCCCTTAATTATTTGGCAATGAAGATAATACAAGGTACTGTATTTACTCAGAGTTTTTGCAGACAATGCTCTACTAGATAAATTCCAGTTCAAAGTGCTGTGTTCAGGCTTGAAGATAACACTCCAGATAGTGTCCACTCAACATGAACACAGTGGGTTCAGATCTCCTACTTTCTATTGCAGTGCCTCTATTAATACAAACTTTGCACAAGAAGGTGATCTAGTAAAAGAACTGAGAAAGCATATCATGTGAGAAGGAGCACAAGGAAATGAAGATAATGTGTCTGAAAAGAAAAACTGAAGAGGATATTGGCCGTGGCATTTTAAAATATCTAAAATCCTATCAAATGGAAGAGAAAATGAAATAATCTAACGGGTGAGTTGTAAAAAGGAAGCAAGTTTAGGTACAATGTGAGGAAGATATGTCTGTGCTACCTAAGAGTGAAACGGGCTGTTTCACTTCAAAAACAAAACAAAGTGAAACAAAACAAATTACTATCTGTTGGAAAGATACTATCATTGGTTCAGAAACTGGAGTGGATGACCCACAGAATTATTTCCAACTCTATGTTATATCCATGCAAATTATTCTAGCCACAACATCTATAGAATAAAGAAAACTTTGGTCCTCTAATTGCTAAATTCTAAATTTCTCAACAAATGAACATAAAGATTGACATTATCTTAAAATCGTTAAATCAGAAGTAGTTGATTTTATATTGATGTTACATCATACCACAGGCTGAAATTCAGTGTATTGCTGAGCTTGGCAAGCTTTCCTACTGTGGTTCTTTAAGAAACAGAATCAGAAATATCTAACAAAACATGAATGACAATGAATGTACAGTATTATAAATTATTATTCCCTAGAGAATAGAAACTGATTTCCCCAAACTAAGGATAATACCTGACTCCTCCTGCTGCAATAGAAAATTGCGGACATGTGATACACCACAAAACTGTATTTTATAGGCTGCCAAATTCAAAGAAATAAGTAAAATATATTATGTGTGTATATATATGTTCATTATTGAAGGGTCACAGTTTAATTTCTTAAACAGAAGAGAAAATGATGAGCCATATTTCTTTGAAGCTACAAATATATGCCTACTTGACTGAATACAACTTAATACACTTTGACTGAATTTTAGTCTATTTTCAAGTTTGCTTGAGCATTTTTAATTTATTAAATGTAATACCATAAAATAGTTACTTTCATATAATGCTGACAGGATCATAAATTGGTACAAGCTTTCCAAAGGGCCATTTGATAATATATTTCAAAAGTCTTAAGTATTTGACAATCCACGGCCACCTTTTAAGATTAATCATGAGAAAAACTCATGAATATGGGCAAGGATGTAGATTCAAGGCTATTCACTGCAGCAAAGCCTAAAGACGAAAAATAGAAACAATTTACATATCTAAAATTAAAGATTTATCCTTCTATAAAATGAGATGGAATATAATCAATCAATTTATTGTAGATTAATGTTTAATAACATGGGCTGTTATTTACAATAATTATAAATATATATATATGCTACAAAGCAGAATTTATAGTTCTAACTAATTTTTATTAAAGAATAATTACACAGTGTTAACAGTGATTATTTCTGTGTGTATATTTTACTTAAAGCTTTCATATTGTCTTCTTTTGCTTACTTTTAAAAAATGTTCAATGTATAATGTGATTTAACTTAATAATGAGAAAATATTTCTCACAACAACATAGTAAGTTAATTTTTTATCTGTTAGCTAACAATTGCTTACAACTATACCTGAAATTTTTTTTTTTTTTAAAGTTTTGGTTGCACTGCATGGCATGCAGGATCTTAGTTCCCTGGCCAGGGACTGAACCCTTGCCTCCTGCATGGGGAGCATGGAGTTTTAACCTCTGGACTGCCAGGGAAGTCCAATACCTGAAATTTAATGGGCACAAAAATAAATTCTGATGACTCATTGTGTGGCAGTTGTGGTCTATAAATATGTGAGTTTGCCAAGACCCGAGTGAAGCAAGAGCAGAGTTACACCACTTGTATTAAGTAAACAGCCAAAAGGGGTTAAGTTAAAATAGTAAAACTGATTACCTTTTAAACTTTTTCTTACTTTCTAACTTGCAGTATGTCTGATATTTTTATTTATTATTAAATATATCAACAACTACTTACTAATACACACATATACATAGAGTATGTTGATTGTGTCAGGGAAAAAAATGTTGACAACTAAATATAAAACATGAGATAAAATAAATTAGCAAAAACATGACATAAAGACAAATTAACAAACATTGCAAGGTTATAATAAAATTTATTATTTTCTGGATCTTGAAAACTATTTGCCACTCAACAAGTAAAGACATATTCCTTCATATGTAGATAATTCTGGTTCATTCACATCATTGTTTTACCTTCCCAAGATAAACTCAAAATAAAATAGTATTGAAAATAACTCATGTCTAAATTCATTAAATGTCTTTAAATAACTTTCCAACACAGCTGATTATTCAGGGAGCCCTAATTTCCTTCCTGTAAAAATGCCTTGGAAAGTCAAGTTATGCAGTGTGAGTCAAGTATGTTCACATATGGTACCACTTTGTAAAGATCATTAAGCCAGGTAGATTCTCTTACACAAAAACAGCTACTATGTATTTCCTTCAAAAGGGTGCATTTGTGCAACCACTGAAGCATGGAATTTCTATTACATTTATTGAAATGTACTGAAATCAGTGAAGGAATCAAACACCTTCACTCCTGATTTCTTTTAGAGACCTTTGTAAATAAGTAAGGGCTTCCCAGATGGCTCAGTGGTAAAGAATCCACCTCAAAGCAGGAGACCCAGGTCCAGTCTCTGGCTTTGGAAGATTCCCCTGGAGGAGGGCATGGCAACCCATTTTAGTATTCTTGCTTGGAGAATCCCATGGACAGAAGAGACTGGCGGGCTACAGTCCATAGCACTGCAAAGATCTGGACATGACTGAAGTGACTTAGCACACACGCATGTATGAGTATAAAACTATGTGTCGCTTTGGACTAAGTGAGATTTAGCCATATGTATTTCCAGAAGGAAAGAAGAGCTTGAAACAGTCTTGTGATTTCAGATTCAAAAATACATATTATTATACAATAAATAGAAAGGCATTTCTTTAACATTTTCCCATGAGGATATAATCAGAAGGAAAAATACTTTAATAAAGGGAAAAAACACTTGACAGTGTCAAGTGTGTAAAATGAGATTATGTTAAAATGCATCATTATCATGCAACCATTTAACATCAAGTGTGTTATTGAAGTTGAATCACTGAATGGGAAAATATTATGAAAAGCACTCAATGCAAATAGAGAGAAGTCACTTTAAAATATTTATGAGCTGCTCTTCATAAAATTTTGCTCAATACATTAAATAAAAAAATTTTATGCCGAGAAGAGTTCGTATTTTAGGAAATCTTTCTATTATTCTTCAATATAAAATATATACTTAGATTGGCATAGATGAGAAATCCTTTGCATACCAACTAGTTACTAAGCTCTAAAATATTCCTGTTGCCATTCTCAAAAAAAAAAGTAAAGCATTGCACTTGGTTCTGCTGATATATTATATTATTTAAAATCATCTGGTTTTCATAGAATTAGAAAACTGTAAGATAGGTGGTTTAGAAATAGCTCATTTCATTTTCAGGTATTTAAGTTAAAGAATTCCTCCCATTCATGTAGATTCTAGTTGAATATCTATATCTAAAGAGAAATCTTTTTTAAATGAACTTTTTATGGAGAATCATCATATTTTTTTTTCAAAAAAGATATGAAGAATGAGTCCTGTTCTTACTCATAAATGTCTCCTTTAAGATTTCCTTTCTTACACCTTTTCTTAATACCCATTTTGAAATAGTCTTTTAGTTAACATCTCAAACAGAACACTTAATGGTCCCTCTTTTCCTCCACCTAGTCCTCATATCAGCAAATCTTACAAACTTTCACCCAGGTGCTCTCCCAAACCGAGAAATGATCCTTTGTTTCTCTTTTCTTCAAGTCCCCCTCCCTCAGCAGCTGACCTGTCAAATGCATTTTTCATGACTCACTTCTCTCCATCTGTATTGTACTACCCTTGTTTAGATTATTGGTATCACTGATCCAAATTACTAGTTAGTCTCTTCATCACAGGCCTCTTGATGGGCCTCCCTCTTCTCTGAACTCCCATCTACACTCCAGTAGCTAAAATCATCTTATTTAAGATATCTATTAGGACATGACGTTGGCCTAAAACTCTCTGGTATTTTTATGCTGGACTAGGAAATAAAACAAAAAAAAACAAATAAAGCAACAAAAACCCCTTAAAATCTATACCAGGGTCTTCTCAGACCCTATTGAGAACTAGCTTCTCCTAACTTCTTTAAAGAAAAGTCAGAGAGTCAGACATGACTGAGCAACCGAACAGCAAACCTCTTTACTGCCAGCAGGGACCACTTACCTGTTCTCTGTACTCCAACGCTAGTCCTTTGTGTCTTCCTCAAACATGTCAGTCTATTTCCTTCAGGGTCTTTGGTCTCACTGCTGTCTTCCCCCTCTCTCAGACATTCTCATTGCTGCTCCCTTCCAGGCATTCACGTCTCAAGTCAAATGTCACCTTCTCAGGGACCTTCTCTGCTCCCCCTGCAGTAAGTTTCCAACCTCCAACCGAGTTACTCCATAACAGCATCCCATTTTATTTCAACGATTCTGTGTTTATCAGAAACTTAAAAAAAATATTTCATGACTCACTTGATTAGGGCTTCATTTCCTGTTTTAGAACTTGAGCTTTATTTACTGTTGTTCCTTTAGAACTATACTCAGACAAAATAAGTGTTCAGTTGGATATATAGCTGAATAAGGTAATTAACCTCATGGAGGAAAACATCAATTTTTAAATGAGAGATGTAAGATTTCTTCTTTTATAAAGCTTATCATGTACTTAATGAATTAGTTGGAAACATTAAAGTCATCTTATAAAGTTTATTTTTGCATATTTTGAAGCTTTATCTTTTCAAACTTGTGTGGGTTACTTTTTTCTTTTGGACTTGAAATCTTCAGTGGATACAGCAGTATATTTTCATTTTCATGCATCTTTTTACTTTAATCTTCTTATTAATCTTTCATAGTGTACTCTTTATTGCTCTGTCAATTACACCATTCTTGTCATCATGTATATCTGCGTGCTTGCATTATAGTGCATGTACATGCTGGCATTTCCTACTCAAATATTGTTTCTCTAATGCCAGCATTATAAGTCACAGACCTGACCTCTACTATATAAGAGAGGATGTTTTAATAAAACACTTATATTTTATTCTGTGTCTTATTATATGTTATGAGAATTATGACAAGAAGAAAACACATTAGGAAGCATATATCAACAAATCTCAATTTGTGTCACAAGATTATATGCCCATATGAAGCTTCATTGCCTTCCTAGAAGATGGTTCCGATGTCAACCCTAAGAATACTTTCTGATACCTTAGTGTCTGACCTGTTGTACCTTTTATAAGTCTGAAAATCTTATGTTCATGTCACAATATTATGAAATATTTGTATATGACATATTAAATATTGTCATATGCCACAAATCAAATGAACTTCGAAGTCTGTAGAGTAAGAACAAAGTTTGGTAAGCATGCAATGCTTATTATGACTAAGAAGGCTAGGAAAGTAAAGTATTAGGTTAGGTTTACAGTGAAATTTAGTCTCTCCAAATGTGATATTATAAAAATTATTATGTAGATATGGCTGCCTCCAGATATCTCTTCTATTTCCAGACTTAATGAAACCAGATGTTGTCTTTTGGTTGTATTATTATTATTATTATTTAGATCTTACAACCAGGTGTGATCTCAGCAGTGTCATGGATAAGCTTAGACACATTGGGTTAAATTGACAGTGTTTCAGCCATTTTTTTTTTTAATTTCCAAAGCACTCTGCTTTATATATAGCTTTCAACAGTTTTATGGGACTTGACCCATTGGCTCAGCGGTAAAGAATCTGCCTACAATTTAGGAGATGCAGGTAATGTGGGTTCAAAACCTGTGTCAAAAAGATCCCCTGGAGAAGGAAATGGCAGCCCACTCCAGTATTCTTGTCTGGAGAATTCCATGGACAGAGGAGCCTGGTGGGCTATCGTCTGTGGGATCACAAGAGTCAGACACGACTGAGCACACACGGACAGTTTTTATTACACAACTCTCTACTCTCTCTCCCTAAAAAGAGTTTAATTGGCTGTCTAATCAAACGTCCTCAAGTAGTAGTGGACATAGATATGTGAGATTTGTGGATTCACTATATGCTTATGAAATACATACATTTTTTTCCAAGTATGAACTTGATTGTGCTGTGTTATGCTTAGTCACTCAATTGTGTCCGCATGGACACAACTCTCTGTGTAGCCATGGACTGTAGCCTGCCGGGCTCCTCTGTCCATGGGGATTCTCCAGGCAAGAATACTGGAGTGGGTTTCCATGCCCTCCTCCAGGGGATCTTCCTAACCCAGGAATCAGACCCAGTTCTCCCATATTGCAGGCAGATTCTTCACCGTCTGAGCCACCAGGGAAGCCCAAGAATATTGGACTGGGTAGCCTATCCTTTCTCCAGGGGATCTTCCTGACCCAGGAATTGAACTTGGGTCTCCTGTATTGCAGGCAGATTCTGTACCAGCTGAGCTGCCAGGGAAGCCCATTCCTATAGCGGCTCAGAGAGATATGTCTCCTACTCTCAGAATGAAGTGGTTGATGGAGATGATAATCACTTTATCTGATGAGAGTCATGAGAGCTAAACGATAGTAACAGAAAGGTCCTTGTCCATTTGCTGTGATCTT
The DNA here is from genome assembly GCF_054371585.1 of Giraffa tippelskirchi. NCBI lineage: Eukaryota > Metazoa > Chordata > Mammalia > Artiodactyla > Giraffidae > Giraffa > Giraffa tippelskirchi. The sequence continues at coordinate 43,251,694 of NC_137284.1, read as the reverse complement.
GTAGTCGTCTCACTGAATAATTTAAGACCATTGAATCATGGTGGCAATTTGATTATATGATAAGATAAAAGTATCAAAATATTTCTATTGCAGTTTATAATATAAGCTTTTCTCTCATGTATTTTCAGTACAAAAATCACATTAAGTACGTTTCTCTGTCCATTAGTATTCTTTCTATCATCTATCCATTTATGTGCACACAATTTTCATGTAAATTTCCTCTGAATATATAGTTTTCACTGAACGTTATACATATTTTTTATATGCATCAGTTTAAATGGGAGCAGAATGCAATTTTTAACTGATTTTTACTTCATGAGAATCTTCTGAATTTGAGTGTGTGGTGACTGGAAGCAGGAGCTTGGTTCTTGTCTTCTTTGAAGAAACAATTTAGTGAAGAAACTAAGATTATGAAAGAGATGAAGCATTTATTTTAAGCAAAGTATGTGTGGAAGAGCATACAGGTGAACTCCGAGTGAGCTGCACCCATAGGTGTGGTTTGGGTTGCTTACATGGGGGCAGTCTCCTGGGTCGTCTCTCACCAATCATCTAGCTTATGTCCATGTTTGGCCTGACTCAGGGTGCTTCCTGGTAGGTGCACACATCTCTCAGCCAAGATGGATTCCAGTGTGAGGGTGGCTAGGAAGTTGCAGGACATATTACGGGTTGGTGTTTCCTCCCTTTGTTGGGTCTTCCCTAGACTAAGGACCTTCTCTGGCCATGTACTGGACTGGGAAATCTTCTTGATCACAAGAATTGTGGTCGGTTTACCTTCCACCCAATCAGGGTCCCATCTTCCTGCTAGTATTTTATCTTGAACTTTCAGCTGGAGACTGGATACAGCTGCTCAGCCTGGGGCCCATTCTATTTCCTACCTACTTCCATTAATTATTTTACCCCAAATGATGGCCTGATGAAAACAAAAATAGTAGGTTAGACACTGTTAACTGTTCATGTTTCATATGTCCTTAAGGCTAGACTTTACGTATGCTGCTGCTGCTGCTGCTAAGTTGCTTCAGTCGTGTCCAACTCTATGCGACCCCATAGACGGCAGCCCACAAGGCTCCGCCGTGCCTGGGATTCTCCAGGCAAGAACACTGGAGTGGGTTGCCATTGCCTTCTCCAGTGCATGAAAGTGAAGGTGCTCAATCGTGTCTGACTCTTAGAGACCCCATGGACTGCAGCCTACCAGGCTCCCCTGTCCATGGGATTTTCCAGGCAAGAGTACTGGAGTGGGTTGCCATTGCCTTCGCACGACTTTATGTATAGTCTTCTAGAATTTGAAGACCTAGATATATGTTCAGTTTTAGATACAGAGTAGCTGCTGCTGGGGCTAAGTCGCTTCAGTCGTGTCCCACTCTGTGCGACCCCATAGACGGCAGCCCACCAGGTTCCGCCATCCCTGGGATTCTCCAGGCAAGAGTACTGGAGTGGGGTGCCATTGCCTTCTCCAGATACAGAGTAGAACACCTTTCAAATTCTACACTGTATCTGAAGTTGAACATATATCTAGGTCTTCAAATTCTAAAAGACTACATTTTCCATACTCATGGATAAAAGCTAATAAACACAATTTTATTTCATTTTTTTCATTCCCAAATACTAGAAAGAGAAATTAGAAAATCCAGAAAACTTAGAGCACATGTTTTGTAATTATTCATTTGTTATCTTATTAATTTATGAGTATGCAATATACCTACATTGTTTTCTATTGCATTCCAGTTACTTTCTACATGTCAGCATATAGTAGTAACTAAACAATTATTTTTAAACTCGCAGCATTTCTGAAATGAGAATATGTTAAACTGAAGTCCCTTTGTCAAAACTTATGGCAAGCTTGTTTTAAGAATGACCGATTATGGCAAAGTGCCAGAAAAATGAAACACTTAGAAAAACCTAAACAGTTACTCTAAATCCTAAACAGATAATGGATTGACTATTTCAGACTTTAAGCTAAACAATGTTTCTATTTTTACTCATAAAGGAAGTGGAATGTCAATTATATTCTAAATCCAGCAATATCTAAAGTTTATTCCACATAAGTTTGTAAAAAAACAAACAAAAAAGCTCACTCCCTAAATATCAGTGATTTCACCATTGATTCCAAATGGTATGCTAAGAGAACACAGTGTCTAGAATATAGAAAACTGTTCCTTTAACTTCTTTTTAACTGAAAATAGGCAGAGGAAATTTAGATTGCTTTTCATTGAAATAAAGAGAGCCATATTTCTCTTTGTCAGGAGTCTCTACAATTACCTTATTCACCCAAAGGCAAATTTAAATATCAGCCAATATTAGTAGAGCAGATAAGTTTTTCTTTAAAGAACAATATATAATTCTTATTGCCAAAGTATTATTTGTAAATTATTTTCCTCCAGGAAAGAGACTTTTCAACTCCTCTACCGTGATTTCCGATTTTATGAATCAGAATCTCATCAAAGGAAATCAGTAAAGAATATAGCTTATAGGTTAATTACTTTCCTAGACATGGAGGAAAAAAAGCTGTCACTTTCTTTTTCTTTGTCGAATAAGTAGGAATTACAAAATCTCATGATCCCATGCAGACTCTGGCTAATTTGCAGTTGGGGGACTTGAGAGAAGATGACAGCTGCAGACAGTGTGGAGGAAAAACCACCTTGCAACATACTTTGTCAAGTTGCAGCCTCTGGCTTTGACCTAGGGCCAGTATTCCTGGAGACATGATGAAGTGTGAAAAGTACTGGCAGGCATTTTAAACTAAAAAAAAAAAAAAAAAAAAAAAGTTATGCATTAAGGGAAAGGGCGACCAGGAGAGATTAATATTTGTGAGGTTTATAGCAAAAAAAAAAAAAATGGCAAAGCAATAGGAAGTAAAGAAATCCCCAAAGGGAATTTCTTACAACAGCAGCAGATTAGAAACAGGATGGGCCAGAGCAGGAAGCTTATTTTTCCAGCTGGAGCATTTCCCTACAAACCTGAAGTTGATTTTGGAACGACAGACAAATGCCAAGCAAATGTAAAATCAAGAAATCGTGATAGAATTTACAGGGGCTGGGAAAGTCTGAGGACCAGGAAGAAAGAAAGAAAGAGAGAAAGAAGGAAAGAGTGGGGGTGTTGTGAAGAGAGGAAAGGATACAATACAGAACATACCAACGTTCTGAACTTGGAGCATTTCAGAAACACTGCAAGAAAGCAGAATAACGTTTCTGCTAGGGAATGCAGGCTTTCAAGTTAGAAGAAGAGTTTGAGGTGAGCCAGTCTAGATATTTTCAAATTTTACAGCCAAAGGAAATAAACTTCAAACCAAGTCATATGCACAGTCTCCACAGAGATACAGCAGAGCTCATCAGCTTTGAGTGGAAGGGGCAGTGTTGGCCCTGTATGCACGGGCCTCGACTCAGGCCTGGAAATTGACTCCTGGGGCACTGTGAAATCTTTAAGGCTTTTCAGATTACTTGAAAATAAGCCTGGTGTCACCTACTCCTTCCTTTATTATTTAGGAAACAGAATCTAAGGTCCTAGGGCTTGCAAATGTGTATTTTGAAGGCCTACATGCTCTAAGGCTCGTTCCAGTTACCCGATGCCCTGGGTTCTGAATTTTCAGGCTCCTCTTGCTGAAAATAAAGGTCTTTGAACCTCTCTCATCACATTACAGGTCATTGTTACACTCCTTCCTGACAGACTTAACAATAGACTGATGAACTCCACTTTCACTCTGAGAAACAGAGAGGATGCTTTTCTTCTGCTTGAAACGGATGCTTTCACTGGGGCGGTGAACAAGGCAGGGGTGGTAGAAAATGAGGCTTCCTTTGCCTGCAACTCTGTCTGCTGTCACTGGGGCCTTCTGCCATAGATGGGGTTTTCCAACGTTTTCTTCAGCCTCTCCAGCTTGTAATGATTTCTTTAATGATCATTTTCAGCCACTGTCTGTCAGCTTTCAGCCATGGCAGGTTCTACTGGCATTAACTTTGCTTCAGATGTTCAAGTTCACAGCTTCTACTAGCTCCTCTGGTAGGATAATGGTGTCCCATGATCATTCAGTACCTGGCAAAGAAAAAGTCTTTTACTGTCAGTACTGCCTCTACAGTGTCCTTCTTAGAAGGACTTCTATGAAAGCTTTTTTCAACCACAGCTACCTTGCAGCACATCTCTTTCAGTGCATGATTTCAGATGCCCATATAGTTTCTCTCAGAAACAACATCTTTGTATATACACACATTGTCACATTTATGTTACTTTTTTCCCTTTAACTTTGCCTTGAAATGAATTCTGACCTTTTTGGCAGAAGTATCAGGTGAGTGTTGTCTTTTCAACTTTCTAAAGATGTAATCTCAAGAAAACTGTAAAATTTCTAAAAATCTCATATCTCTTAACTGTTCAGATGGAGATAAATCCTAATCAACTCCAGAGGTACTGGAAACCTTAAGTAAGTCACACTAATGTGAAAATGTTTTCAAAATTGTAAACTACGATGTGAATATAAGGGATTGTATAACCGCAGTCATAATGGTATCAATCTGTTTCCTCCTCCTTCTTAAGGCTTAAGGCTCTCACTGTAACAAAGGGGGCTCAGACGGTAAAGAATCTGCCTGCAATGCAGGAGACCTGGCTTCAGTCCCTGAGTTGGGAAGATTCCCTGGAGAAGGGCATGGCAACCCACTCCAGTATTCTTGCCTGGAGAATCCCCATGGACAGAGGAGCCTGGCGAGCAACAGTCCATGGGGTTGTAAAGAGTTGGACATGACTGAGCGACTAAGCATACACATTCAAGTCAAAGAATCTAGTTTAGTAATATCTAAAGTTAGACAACAGGATAGTTGGCAAATTCTCCCAATTCTTCTTCCTCTAGTCCCATGTACATGGAGACAATTATTTTTAAATATTGAGTAGTGAAAATATTTTCTAGGTATCCCATAATTTTCTATGTAAAAGATACACAAGTGTACAATTCTTGGGGATCAAATATCTTTTTTGTCAGTGAATGAGCTCATTGAATAATTTGAATTTAATGATTTCAGCATCCAGTTGATCAATTTGGCTGTTAAGGAATTTGTGTGGTTGTTATATGCAATTTCACCAGCTTGATCTTATCATCAAATAAACATACACACACCTATGTTTATTCACAATAAATATTTAGTATAAGTATTCCACCTACAGTATTTTCAACCTTGCTTGTCCCCTCTACTCTGTTCTATCTCTCCACAAAGCAGATTCTTTCAGTGGCTTAATCCAGAATCCAATCCTTCATACCTTGACTTTCCTCTTACATTTTAGCAATCACAGAAGACTCCTGATTCTATCTCCTAAATGTGTTTTGAATTTGTCTCTTTCTTTCCATCCCCATCGGCATTTCTCTGTTAGAGGTCACTATTACCTCTAACATTCATGGCAGCGACAGTTTCCAAATGAGTTTCCCTGTCTCCAGTTTCCCGTCAGTCACCCTACAGCAATCTACATGCGATCTAAATGCAAATTTAGTCCTGTAAACCAGAAAGGAAGCTCCATGAGATCAGGATCTGGGTCTTTCTTTCTCACCTCTATATCCCCAGTGACTTATGCATTGATTTTTTCATTCAGCAAACATTTAAAGGGTGTTTACTATATACAAAGCAATGTTCTAAGCATTGGAAATTCAATACAGAACAAGACAGGCAAAATGGCTTTGCCACCAAAGAACCTTACATTTCAGGAAAAGAAGACAGACACAAACAAACAAAAATAAAGAAAGTATAAGGAAGTGAAAAGTGATATGACACAAATAAACTTGCAGTGTGACAGACAGTGGCCAATGGGCTGCTTTAGGTAAAGGAGCTCAGGAAAAGCTCCATGAAGGAACTGATGGGCATGAATGGCTGTCACTCTCCTCCTTATAAACTTTCTGGGGTCATCATTGTCCTCATGAGATAGAATGAGGTCATGAGTTTTCAGATTCTTATCTTTTATTTTTCAAGGATAATCTTTAGCCACTTTTGAGCATTCTATATTATTTAATTTCAATTTTTCTTACATGGTTCTCACACTTTACCTGGCATTACAGTCAGAGGAAGGTTATGTTCAAACAAAGATTCCAGGCTCCATTCCAAGAGTTTTTATTCATTTGATTTGGAATGGAGCTGGGAATGTGCATGTCTAACACATTGTCCCCAGGTGATGCCAATGATACTGGTCCAGTGACCAACATTACACACTCACACAACCACCTGCAGTGTTCCTTCACACTCTTTGGCTGTGTCTATGCAGTTTCACTCTCCAGCCCCAACTCCTTTACCTTTTTTGCTCCATAAAGTCATATTGCACCCCAGTCTTATTCCTCTTTTTATGGTTTCTTATTCCTATGTTTGTATGGGCTTCCCAGGTGGCGCTAGTGGTAAAGAACTTGTCTGCCAATGCGGGAGACATAAGAGACACAGGTTCAACTCCTGGGTCAGGAAGATCCCCTGGAAGAGGGCACGGCAACCCACTCCAGTATTCTTGCCTGGAGAATCCCCATATATAGAGAAACCTGGTAGGTTATGGTCCATAGGGTAGCAAAAATTTGGACATAACTGAAGTGACTTAACAGGCAGCACGCATGTTTGTATATCTGATTCATACCTCCTTGTTTGTATACCTGATTCATACTTCCTTGGCTGTATTTTTCACTGATGTATCTTTATTGCCTAGCATAGTGCCTGACACTTTTCAAATACTTTTTATTCAAGAAATGCCAGTGCTCTGATGACTGCTAGTTTGGTCAAATGATTTTCTCCATAAGCCATGTGAATTTGGAAAATAATTAGATGTAATAAAAGCCTAATAATGTATTAATGCCAAAGAGATGAGTTCTTAAAGGAGTAAGCATTGTGAATGAATGGATGATTTCTATTAAAACTGTGATTTATGGATTGAACTTCAAGAACATAATTCCTCTGTGTCTTTTTCTATCTCACCTTGAAGAAAAATGGCAAAGTATTTTTTAATGATGGAAAATACTACAGGGATAAAAATAATGATGTATCTAAGTGTAGATTGACAGAAGAAATTAAAAAATTTTTTTTCTGTTTCTGTCCCATCACTTCATGGAAAATAGATGGGAAAACAATTGAAACAGTGACAGACTTTATTTTGGGGGGCTCCAAAATCACTGCAGATGGTGATTGCAACCATGAAATTGAAAGATGCTTACTCCTTGGAAGAAAAGCTATGACCAACCTACACAGCAACCAATACAATATTGTAAAGTAAAAAAATAGATAAATAAATAAATTTAAAAAAAAAAGAAAAAAAGCAGAGACATTACTTTGTTAACAATGGTCCTTCTAGTCAAAGCTATGGTTTTTCCAGTAGTCATATATGGATGTGAGAGTTGGACTATAAAGAAAGCTGAGCGCTGAAGAATTGATGTTTTTGAACTGTGGTGTTGGAGAAAACTCTTGAGAGTCCCTTGGACTGCAAGGAGATCCAGCCAGTCCATCCTAAAGGAGATCAGTCCTGAATATTCATTGGAAGGACTGACGCTGAAGCTGAGACTCCAATACTTTGGCCACCTGATGCAAAGAACTGACTCATTTGAAAAGACCCTGATGCTGGGAAAGATTGAAGGCAGGAGGAGAAGGAGATGACAGAGGATGAGATGGTTGGATGGCATCACCAACTCAATGGACATGAGTTTGAGTAAACTCTGGGGGTTGGTGATGGACAGGGAGGCCTGGTGTGCTGCAGTCCATGGGGACGCAAATAGTCGGACAGGACTGAGAGACTGAACTGACTGAATGTTAATTAATTAATTTGGCCGTGTCAAGTTTTAGCCGCAGCACTCAGGCTCTTCCTTGCAGTGCTCGAGTTCTCAGTTGTGGCATGAGGGCTTCTCTTTAGCTGTGGTTTGTAGGTTTAGTTGCTCTGAGGTGTGCAGGATCTTAGTTCACTGACCAGGGATCAAACCTGTGTCCCCTGTATGGGAAGGTGAATTCTTAACCACTGGATCACCAGAGAAGTCATCAAGAATTTTTTTGAAACAAATATTATAATGTTTCCTTTACTATTTTAAAAATTATTTTCTTCAGTGTACTTTACATCGAAGTGATTCTGAAACAACAAAGGTAGCTAACAGAAGAACATTATCATTGAGCCAAGAAAGAATAAATCCTCTTAAGGACTTTTGATATATGTTTTCTTAGATGGGAAATTATGAGAAAAAAATGAAATTGTACATTAGTCAATCAAGGTAATGTTAATTAAATTGAGAATAGTATCAACAATTTCATCTTGGTTGATACTTAATCAAAGGAAGAAAAACAAATAATATGGACAGTGTGAAGTAAATTTGAGATAGGAAATCTTCCAGACCATCTAACTACTCATCTTCTCGATTTTCTCTGCCATCAGTGACAGGACAATCACTGTCGTGGTCTAAGTTAATGAGAAACAAGGGACTAACATAGATCTTCACTAAAACTGAGCTTTCCAATATGGGAAATCATAGTGGAAGACAGGAAGAGGAAAGGTTAGATTTTAAAGAGGAAAAATTGCTTCTCAGAGATGATATGTGTTTAGTAGAGAATAAAATGAATTTGATCTGAGTTGGGAATTCAAAACATAAGAGCTTTAAATGATTGCTAAAACCCCAGTGCCTACATTTAAGAAATCTATTTTCCACCTTAGAGATTTAGAAAATAAAAACTACATGTCAGTAGAGCACTGCGGATAGGGCTTTTTGGCTTCTGGAAAGTCTTGAATGAGTCACTTAGTGTCATATGAGAAATAGGTGTTATTCCTACAAAATCTATCATAACACAAAGGCAAAGCATTGCAAAGGACATTTAAAGTCACCTTAAGCATACCCCTGTCTGCGCACATGCCAATTTGAAAATTATTACAGGACAGTTTTAAATAAATAAATACGTCATTCCATTAGTAATCTGGTACAGTACTTAACAGTTTCCACTGTCAGAAAAGTCTTCCTTACATATTATATAAATCCTTTCTGAGTTTCCTTTCTTTCTTCCTTCCTTCCTTCCTGTTGCTTTCTTGCTTCAGTTTTGGTTTCTTTCAATTCAGTCTTCCATAGAGTTGGAGAACAGTTAGTCATCATGAACTATAAGTGTGTTCATCTTTTATATAATAGGCAAATAGTAATTTCTCTCTAGTTGAATAAGCTCAGTTATTCAATCTGTTATTCAGTGATTTCAATTATTCTTTAACCTTGTGCAAGATCTAATTTTTTCTTACCTAGACACCTGTTTCTATTCACTGCTTCTCTTACATTGTGTCAAAGATCCTGTTTATTCTTCATGTTTCGAGTTAATGAGGTAAAGCAGGCTATGGTTTTTCATACACAATTTTATCAGTCATTAACATAATGTAAGCATCTGAACTTTCACTTTCAATATGCAAGTAATATAACCAATTACAAAATATTAGGAAAACAGGTAAGCGAAAAGAAAGACTTCACCCACATCCCACTACTCAGTGGTCGTAATTATATTTTAGACTGTTCCCTATCTAAATTCTATATGTCTTATATAACATATCATGATTGTTTTGCTATCTTAACAAAATTAAATCTTAGAAATTGTATTACATGTTGCAAAATTATTTCTCAAGTTGATCCAAATAAAGTAGAAAAGCAGACATACAAAGACACCATCAACTAGACTACAACATAAAAAATACTATAATAAAATATGGTAAAATATTAGTGTAACAGAGCAGAACTTTTTTCTTAATAACAGTCTGGTAGAAACAGGAAAGACTCTAACTTGATTATGTCATTTTAGTCACTACTAAATGAGGACAAATAGAGGATCCCTTAACAGAAAATGGAAGACAAAGAAACATAAAAAAACAATTATATATAGACATAAAGTATAAGAAAGTGTGTGCATGGATAGGTAAAAAGCACACAAAGTCTCCTGAGTCTAGCTTTCAAAGCTGTAACTATTTATGCTTTCTCATCTTTTCTTCTAAGCAGGGTATAAAAGTACAGCCTAAATTTTCCATAGTCAAGCTAATGTTAGACCTCAGAGGATAGCGTTCGTCCCTTCCTTTCATGCATGAGGCATTGTAAGATTCTTTTTGAACATGCAGTTGTTAATGCAGCTGTCACACAAGACACTGAGATAAAGTTAACTTTTAAAAATATTTAACCTTTTATTTATCGGCTAGTTTCAAAGAACAGAGAATTATGGAAAAATACCTTGATTCCAACTTCTTATGCATGTGACCTGATAAAAAATACTGAAATTCAGAGGAAGATAGTCAAAAGACATAAATTTCCAGTTATAAGTATGACTACGGATGTGATGTACAATGCAATGACTGTAGATAACACTGTTAAGAGAGTAGATACTGAGAGTTCTCATCACAAGAGTATTTTTTTCTTTTTTATAGCTACATGAGATGATGGTTCTTAACTAACACTATTATAATCATTTCACAATATATGTGTCTCAAGCCATCATGCTGTATACCTTATACTTACATTTTAAACTTATACAGTATGTCAATTATTTTTCATTAAAACTGGAAAGACTTAAATTATCTGAGACTCAAGAGCCTCATTTCTTAAATGAGGTAATAATAAGGTCTACTTTTACAGGGACTATAAAAATTAAGATGTAGATGGTGGCATTATGAGGACTTCCAACTGGACTCATTAATTCCCTATGTTAGGTATCAAGTTTGTCTATTCTTTCTCCCATCCTCACACATTATGTCCAGGTATTTTACCAAATCATCCAGGAATTTGCAAGTGTCCATGGTGTTTGATAAGTCATATTGTAGGCAGATATGTTATTAAGAGTTAAGTTTTGCTCCTCACAAAATACCTGGACATTTCACTGATCAATTAAGTATTTCTAATTTGAATAATAAAGACTAATCCAACTGTGAATTCTGGGTTATTTTTGATGGCTTTGTGGAGATAAAGTAGACATACAACATTGCATAAATTTAAGTGTGCAAGGTGATAATTTTATTATATTTATATGTGTTCATACACTTTCACAAAGTATGTTCTATTGGCACCAGCTTTATGGATCTAACAGACTAAAAGATCCATTATTGGTGCTGAATATATAAGACAAGAAACTATGTACTTCACTCCAGAAAGACCACAGCAGAAAAATTGTGGTACCTTCTGGAAGTTTCAAAGTAGAGAGGAGCAAATGGATAGCAGAAGTCAACACTGAAGGAGTATCTATTCAGTGCCATATTGTCTCAGGTGGTTTATCTGTATTCTGTCTATAAATTCTTATAACTAACCTGAGGCAGAGTTTTTAATATGAAAATTATGAGATATAAAGCATTGAGAAGCAATTTAAAATCAAGCACTAAGATAAAATAGGACTATTACGGTAACATTCACCTCTGTAGGTCCTTTCTATAAGAAGTTGTCTCCTTAATAAAGAACTATCTTACAATGTGGGTCTTCCCAGGTGGCTCAGATGATAAAGAATCTGCCTCCAATGTGGGAGACCCAGGTTGGATTCCTGCATCTGGAAGATCCCCTGGAGAAAAGAATCGCAACCCACTCCAGTATTCTTGCCTGGAGAATTCCATGGACAGAGGAGCATGGTGGGCTACAGTTCATGGGGTTACAAAGAATCGAAGCTGACTAAACGACTTTTACACACACACATCTTACAATGTTGACACTGGAAGTTAAGGGGAAGAGACAGGATACTTCTCCAAATTAATCTCATTAGCATTATACATTTCTCTACTGATCCCATTAAGTAAGACCTACTTGCTCAGGCTGGGAGCTTTCATATATTTGTCTTGCTTCTCTGGAGCTTTAAACCTATTAAAATACACAGTAATCATTTTAAAAACTGTTTTCCACATGCATTTTCAGATATGCATTATGCCCGGCCATTAGACTCAGAGTCTGATGGAAATCATATACCAGGATAAATGTAAAATGGGCCTAAAGATAAACTACTGTTTGGGTTATAGGGCTCTGTGCTGTCGGCTTACTGTTAAATTTGAGAAGTGACTTACTAGTTTCTCATCTGATCTGCTACTTGCCGATTTCAGCTGGAAAAAAAAATATATAGCATCAACTTCCCATTAGCATACTCAGAACAAAGAACTGTCGGGTTTTTTTTTTATGATTGGAATGTCTGGTAAATATCCATTCCACTGATACTGCAGAGAGCTGATCCATATCTCCTCTGTGTTTCAAATGCATTTGTTTTAGTAAGTGAATAATCAAAAATAAATTACTCTTTCAACAGAAAACTGTCTGAGACTTGAACTTATGTGTGTAAAAGCCTTTCATCATGTTTAAAGGTATCTAGAGGAACATAATAAAGCACTGGACTCTATTGATCCTTTTTTTAACTAGTGTGAATTATACCTTAAGACAACAGGGTTGTTCATGCGTTGGTTACTTTCAAAACAGCCTATTTGCAAGTGAAAACTGTCTCACAGTACCTATTGCATTTTGAAATTTTCTGATAGATGCCTTGCAGTTTGGTACTGTACATGCAGTAGGGTCTAACCTACGCATGTGGAAAAGACAGATGTGAACACACTATTAAAAATGAAGTTTTAGGTCATCTGTTCCATGTAAAAACCCGAAGTGTTCTACCTTTTAAAATGAATGTAAATGAATACAGCTGCATTCTAAACTACTTCCTCACTTTATTCCCTCAAAAATACTAATGCTATGACTATATTTGAAGCAAAAATTTTTAAATACATTAGTGAACCTTTTCTAAAATGAGTAAATAACCAAATAAATATATTCTCAGATAATTGTAAAAAATTGTGTCCTTTATCTTTTAGATTATCCATTCTAAAGACACTGCTTTAGAGCCCTAAACATGTATGTACACATATACATATACACATGCACACACATATGTCCCTTTAAAAACATCTGCCAGCTGAGTTTTTATAATCATAAAATCTTAGAATTAAGATCATTTTTATTCCCTTGTTCTACGAGTGCTTCTTTTCCGGAGTTCCTTATAGCACCCACCCTAATGGATTCTGAAAGAGACGTTTTCTTCTTCTAGATTTATACATTGTTATGAAGTGTAATATTTTCCACATGGAAAAAATATGATGGTGTTACTTATGCAAAGTCATGTCATATTAGTAGCAAAATTAGAACTTAAAATATCTTCTGACACTATGGTTTATTGTTATATAGCATTTAATTTTGTGCTGCTCTATTGACTTTATGGCATTTTTGTAGGTGACATGATACTCCAAACAATCATGTAAATCAGCTCTCTTGTTTAATATATAGATGCCCCCCTATAAGCACAAAGACATTTCAAAATATTATAAAAAGAGTTCCCTCTCCTAATCCATTATTCCCAAATTCATCAAAATAACATGATTACTATAATGAGTAACGGAGTCTATCATGGTAACATGCAAGAAGAGTTTATCTTTCTGCAAATTCTGAGTACATTACCCAGTGATCTTATTTCCATTCATTGGAGAGTAAATGTTCCCTTCCTCTTTTCTTTCCTGATATTGAAACAATTCTAAGCATCTCTAGATCATCATCTTCCTTTAATGGTCCACTGCTCAATATTAAAAGTGATAAGGCATTGTTTTTCAAGTATATATTACTCATAGAGTTTATTTTGTTGTTTACATTACTTTTCCTTTTGTTTCTAATTGCAAATATGCTAAAAATATAAGATGCAAGAACTGAAAGAAAAATACTTGAGAATTCTTGTGAATGTACTGCTGCTGCTACTGCTGCTAAGTCGCTTCAGTCGTGTCCGACTCTGTGCGACCCTGTAGACGGAAGCCCACCAGGCTCCCCTGTCCCTTGATTCTCCAGGCAAGAACACTGGAGTGGGTTGCCATTTCCTTCTCCAGTGCATGAAAGTGAAAAGTTAAAGTGAAGTCCTTCAGTTGTGTCCGACTCTTAGCGACCCCATGGACGGAAAATCTTCCATCCATGGGATTTTCCAGGCAAGAGTTCTGGAGTGGGGAGCCATTGCCTTCTCCAGTGAATGTAATAATTAGAGCCTAAACTGACTTGCTGTTGTAGTGAGAATTGACGTATATACATACATGGACTAAAGCAGAGATAAAGGTGTCTTTCTTGGCTGACAGACAGTAGAAGGACTCTTGTATCTCTTTCCTCAGAGTCTGTTTTTTGTCGAACACACCAAAAATCCTGGAACATAGTATCAGGAATAAAAATTGTGCCTCCTGATTAATTTTGAGCCGCTATGAGTCTGCAGCGTTAGCGTGAAGGGTTTACTAGTCATCAGTTTCCTATCTCTTATGAGCATGTTGTTATATTTTAGGGGTAATTGAAGAAAGTAGGGAAAACTGCTAGGTCATTCAGGTATGACCTAAATCAAATCCCTTACGATTATACAGTGGAAGTGACAAATAGATTCAAGGGATTAGATCTGATAGACATAGTGCCTGAAGAACTACGGACGGAGGTTCGTGACACTGTACAGGAGGCAGTGATCAAGACCATCCCCAAGAAAAGGAAACGCAAAAAGGCAAAATGGTTGTCTGAGGATGCCTTACAAATAGCTGTGGAAAGAAGAGAAGTTGAAGACAAAGAAGAAAGGGAAAGATTTACCCATTTGAATGCAGAGTTCCAAAGAATAGCAAGGAGATATAAGAAAGTCTTCCAAAGTGAGCAATGCAAAGAAATAGAGGAAAACAATACAATGGGAAAGAGGTCTCTTCAAGAAAATTAGAGATAACAAGGGAACATTTCATGCAAAATGGGCTCGATAAAGGACAGAAATGGTATGGACCTAACAGAAGCAGAAGATATTAAGAGGAGGTGGTAAGAATACACAGAAGAACTATACAAAAAAGATCTTCATGACCCAGATAAACCACGGTGGTGTGATCACTCACCTAGAGCCAGACATGCTAGAATGTGAAGTCAAGTGAGCCTTAGGAAGCATCACTACGAACAAAGCTAGTGGAGATGATGGAATTCCAGTTGAGCTATTTCAAATCCTAAAAGATGATGCCATGAAAGTGCTGCACTCAGTATACGAGCAAATTTGGAAAACTCAGCAGTGGCCACAGGACTGGAAAAGGTCAGTTTTCATTCCAATCTCAAAGAAAAGCAATGCCAAAGAATGTTCGAACTTCCACACAATTGCACTAATTTCACACAGTAACAAAGTAATGTTCAAAATTCTCCAAGCGAGGCTTCAACAGTTGCACTCATCTCACATGCTAGTAAAGTAATGCACAAAATTCTCCAAGCCAGTCTTCAGCAATATGTGAAACGTGAACTTCCAGATGTTCAAGCTGGTTTTAGAAAAGGCAGAGGAACCAAAGAACAAATTGCCAATATCTGCTGGATCATCAAAAAAGCAAGAGAGTTCCAGAAAAACATCTACTTCTGCTTTATTGACTATGCCAACGCCTTTGACTGTGTGGATCACAATAAACTGTGGAAAATTCTGAAAGAGATGGGAATACCAGACCATCTGACCTATTTCTTGAGAAACCTGTATGCAGGTCAGGAAACAACAGTTAGAACTGGACATGCAACAACAGACTGGTTCCAAATAGGAAAAGGAGTACGTCAAGGCTGTATATTGTCCCCCTGCTTATTTAACTTATATGCAGACTACATCATGAGAAACGCTGGGCTGGAAGAAACACAAGCTGGAATCAAGATTGCCGGGAGAAATATCAATAACCTCAGATATGCGGATGACACCACCCTTATGGCAGAAAGTGAAGAAGAACTAAAGAGCCTCTTGATGAAGGTGAAAGAGGAGAGTGAAAAAGTTGGCTTAAAGCTCAACGTTCAGAAAACTAAGATCATGGCATCTGGTCCCACCACTTCATGGGAAATAGATGGGGAAACAGTGGAAACAGTGTCAGACTTTATTTTTTGGGGCTCCAGAATCACTGCTGATGGTGATTGCAGCCATGAAATTAAAAGACGCTTACTCCTTGGAAGGAAGGTTATAACCAACCTAGATAGCATATTTAAAAGCAGAGACATTACTTTGCCAACAAAAGTTCGTCTAGTCAAGTCTATGGTTTTTCCAGTGGTCATGTATGGATGTGAGAGTTGGACGGTGAGGAAAGCTGAGTGCCGAAGAATTGATGCTTTTGAACTGTGGTGTTGGAGAAGACTCTTGAGAGTCCCTTGGACTGCAAGAAGATCCAATCAATCCATCCTAAAAGAGATCAGTCCTGGGTGTTCATTGGAAGGTCTGATGTTGAAGCTGAAACTCCAATACTTTGGCCATCTCATGCGAAGAGTTGACTCATTGGAAAAGACCCTAATGCTTGGCAGGTTTGGGGGCAGGAGGAGAAGGGGACGACAGAGGATGAGATGGTTGGATGGCATCACCGACTCGATGGACATGGGTTTGGGTAGACTCCGGGAGTTGGTGATGGACAGAGAGGCCTGGCGTGCTGCAATTCATGGGGTTGCAAAGATTCGGACATGACTGAGCGACTGAACTGAACTGAACTGATGGTTTTTCCAGTAGTCATGTATGGATATGAGATTTAGACCATAAAGTAGTCTGAGCACTGAAGAATTGATGCTTTTGAACTGTGGTGTTGGAGAAGAGTCTAGAGAGTCCCTTGGACTGTAAGCAGATCCAGCCAGTCCTTCCTAAAAGGAATCAGTCCTGAATATTTATTGGAAGGACTGATGTTGAAGCTCCAATACTTTGGCCACTTGATGCGAAGAACTGACTCATTAGAAAAGACCCTGATGCTGGGAAGATTGAAGGCAGGAGGAGAAGGTGAGGACAGAGGATGAGATGGTTTGATGGCATCACCTACTCAATGCACATGAGTTAGAACAGGCTTTGGGAGTTGATGAAGGACACAGAAGCCTGGCCTGCTGCAGTCCATGGGGTCATAAAGAGTTGGACATGACTGTGTGACTGAACGACAACAACAATGTCAATTAATAGGGTATCAGTGAGAACCAATAAAATGTTCTCCTATATGTTAGAGGGATGGATAGCTTAAACAAAACAAAAGTTCAAAATGAGCATGTCATACAAAGACCTATCTTGTTCAGTCTTCAAACAAGTTTTTCTTGCATGCTGTGTCTTTTGAGGCCTCTTTATTTCTCTTTATCCTTTCTTTCTCACTCAAGTCTGAGCAATTAACTCATTTTTTTAGTTCAATTTTATACCTAGATTTCCTCTCTTGCAAAACCACTTGATCCAATTAAATGATTAGATCTTATTTGGTAAGTATACAGGCCTAAAACCTAGTTTTGTCTGGTGTCTGGTGTTTAGAACCACACTGAGAATGAATGAACCCATCTGTCCCTATCAGCCTCCTAGTAACCATGCCTACACAACTGATATATCAAACAATAAAGCCACTCCATTCATTATACTAAGTACAAGCCAAAACAAAACCTGGAATACTTATATCTAAATTAAAAACATTAAAAAGCCAAAAATTACACACAGAACCATTTTATGAACATGGAATGAGAATACAAAGACTGAATGACAGTTAGGTGGCACTGGACAAAATTTAAATAATACAGTGTAGTGGAAAGGCTCTCTAATTGGGCTATCTAATCTCAGCTTGAGCAATTATTAGCTGTGAAGCCCTAGAGAAGTTATTTAACTTTCTTCTAAATCTTAATATGCTCAATAGTAAAACGAGAGTGATAGTAGTTTCTTGGGTTTCCCAAGTGTCTCAGTGGTAAAGATTCTGCTTGCAATGCAGCAGATGCTGGGGATGCAGGTTCGATCCCTAGGTCAGGAAGATCCCCTGGAGGAGGAAAGGGTGGGGCAATCTAGTCCAGTGTTTTGTTGTTGTTTTTTTTTAATTTGTTTATTTTTAATTGAAAGATAATTGTTTTATAATATTGTGTTGGCTTCTGCCATACATCAACATGAATTAGCCATAGGTATACACAAGTCCTTTCTCTCTTGAACCTCCACCCCATCTCCCATCCCATCCCACCCCTCTAGGTTGTTCCAGAGCCCCATTTTGAGTTTCCTGAGTCATATGGCAAATTCCCAATGGCTGTCTATTTTACTTACGGTACAAGGATAAGTAAGATACTTATACTTCCCTGTTACTCTCTCCATCTGTCCCACCCTTTCCTTCCTATCCCCACCCCATGTATGAGTCTGCTCTCTCTGTCTGCATCTTCATTGCTCCCCTGCAAATAGGTTTGTTAGTACTGTCTTTCTAGATTTCATATATATGCATTAATATGTGATATTTGCTTTTCTCTTTCTGACTTACTTCACTCTGTATAATAAACTTTAGGTTCATCCACCTCATTAGAACTGATTCAAATGCATTCCTTTTTATGGCTGAGTAAAAGTAAACAACCCAATCAAAAATTGGGCAAATGACCCAAACAGACATTTCTCCAAGGAAGACATACAGATGGTTAATAAACACATAAAAAGATGCTCAACATCACTCATTATTAGAGAAATGTGAATCAAAGCTACAATGAAATATCAACTCAGACTGGTCAGAATGGTCTTCATCAAAAAAATCTACAAACAATAAAGGCTGGAGAGGGTGTGGAGAAAGGGTACCCTCTTGCACTGTTGGTGGAAATGTAACTTGATGCAGCCACTATGGAAGACGGTATGGTGATTCTTTAAAAAACCAGGAATAAAACTTCCATATGACTGAGCAATCCCACTACTAGGCATATACTCTGAGGAAACCAAAATTAGAAAAAACACATGTATCCCAGTGTTCATTGCAGCGTTATTTACAATAGCTAAGACATGGAAGCAACCTAGATTCCATCAACAGATGAGTGGATAAAGAAGTTGTGGCACTCCAGTGTTCTTGCCTGGACAATCCCATAGACAGAGAAGCTTGGCAGACTATAGTCCATAGGGTCACAAAGAGTCAGACTCAACAGCACGCATGCTACAGTAGTAACATCTCCTGTATGATGAGTGTGTGAAATACTTAGAACAGTGCTTTGAAAAAGAAAGAAAGTGAAGTCGCTCAGTCATGTCGACTCTTTGCAACACCATGAACTGTAGCCTACCAGGCTTCTCCGTTAGTCTGTACTAAATATAACACTGTGCAATCTCACTGTGGAGATGGATGGGCTGCTGGGGTCATTAAAGACCTTTAACTATGGTAGCTTCTCTGCTAGACACTAGACGTGCACAGGCAAGGACCATGCCTCCCCTTTTATTGTGTTTTCAAATAATCTTTTTCTTACACATTTTTTCTTTAAATTTGTGTTAGATGTGTTAGTGAATCTTTTTATGCCGGAGCAAACACCCTGTCCCTTGAAAGTCATCTTTCACATCTGCTGTGAGCTATATAGTATTGGATTTTACAGTTTAACTCAATATATACCTCTATTCCTTCATTTCCTCCTCCTATAGAAAACCTTGTTATAGCTCCATGTGTAAAACCCAATGTTCTCATAGTGACAAAAACACTTGGATAAAGTCATACCATGTCAATACAGACTTTAGAAAAGCCAAAAAGTTTAAGAAATAACAGTATCCCAGGGAATGAAGAAAATGTATTTCAGATTGATGTTTGCACTTTGTCCCTGAAGATCAGAGTCAGCGCCTCTATGCTTTGCAGGGACGAAGTGCAAACATTAAAACATACATATATTTTAGGAATTCCCTGTCAGTCCAGTGGTTAGGACTCTGAGCTTTCACTGCCAAAGGCTCAGTTTCAATCCTTTGTTGGGAGACTAATATTGTAAAATCTGCATGGCACAGTCAAACTATATATATATATATATATATATATATATAGTTTGACTGTGAAATTAAGATATATATATATATATATCTTAATTTTCTCAATATTAGGTTTTTCTCTGCCCAAATTATTAAGCATAGTTATCATGTCTATAAGGCTAGCCTATAAATTTTTGTAATTTATTCTCACTTTCCTTTTCTGTTAGAGCAGTAAATGTGTGCCTTATCATAATCAATAAAGTATTACCTCATATATCTCATTTTGAAAAATTTTTGCATATTGGAAATATGGCTGACAGATTTCTTATTAAATTCAAGTTACATAGGAGAAAGCAGGCATGTATGGCTTGAGATAATTCTATAGGTCAAATCCGAGGTGCCCCTGGGCCCAAGATTTCAGGTCCAAAACTCATACTTTGAGGCACAGTAGACTTCTGAAACATCCACTGGAGTGACTGCTTTGGCTTCCATGACATTAAATCTTGACTAATCCGTCCTGGATTGTGGAAACAAGACCTTGGCAAATGTAGACACATAATCAAGTGAACTTTCTGGGAAAATATTTGACAATTATTATCTCTTTAAAATAATACAGATAGATGATGGATAAAGAGATGTGTGTGTGCATGCACACATGCAAATACATGTAATTTTAATCTTAAAATTTGCAAATATATGTGCAAATAATCCATCATGAAGTACCTTCATTTCATGTAATGACATAAGAAGAGAGGATTCCCTCCCACTCTGTAGTCCACATGCAGTACTACTATTGCATACTTCTCAATAAGGTGCTGATGGAATTCTTGTCACACAAGGAGGACAGTTATTACCATTTCCAGGCTTCAGATGAGTAGGATAAAATTCAGAGAGTCTTGAAAATTAAGTCCAATCTCTTAGTAAATGGCAAGCTTGAACTTCAAACTCGGGTTTTCTAGTTTTGTATTCAGTGTCCTTTTGATTCCTCTGATTTTGAAATACATGTGTTTGCATAAAAACATGTATTTTCATTTTATACAGTGTTTGTAAAGTAATAGTTGTGGAAGACGAGTGAAGAAATATATGATATTAGGGAGAGGATTAGTCAGCAAAATTTTTTAACAATTTTGAAAGGTAGAGTTGAAAACATATGAACAAAGGCTTTTTAAAGTGTTCTTGGGCTTTGGATGGGTGTCAGGAGGAAATCATGGAAGAGAAATTTAAGAACTATCACCAACCTTTCAAAGAAATCAGAGCTCATGATTGTGATGCCCAAGGGAGTAAGAATGTAAATAAAGCAGTAGATAAATTAAAAGAGATGAATTAAGGTTATGAGTACTAGCAGTGATAATGCAAAGCTGTGTGAGTGCGTGGGCAGGCCCTTTAATTTACTGCGGGATGAAAATAAAGGTATGATTCTTATTTGCATATCTTAATTGCCACTTTGGGCTTCATACAGTCTTTGTTATGATTACTTCTGAAAATATATAGTGAGAAATCTATGTTGCTTGTCTGTCATTTTGAGGTACGGAAATTCATCTGAACTTGTTTAAGGAAAGCTGAAAATAGATTTGAAGTCATTTTATTTCTTTCAAACAGCATTTGAATTAAAAAAATAAGTTTAAATCCACTGCTCAGGGAAAGTCAAATCATTTGGAATCACAGAGGCTAATATGTAACAGAAATCACCGAGTATCTCCTGGTTGTGTCATTATATCAAAATAAGGGCTGTAACAGAAATTTCACAGATTTTCATGTTGAAAATTACAGCTGGGAGGAAATGATTTTCACAAAAATACAAAGCAAAAAATAAATAAAAATAGCCTAATGTGTCTATTCACAAGGTAGTCCTCTTGTCCCTTAAGTGTTTGGAAATCTGATCACCTTTCCCCAAAGGTTTTGAAACAAAGCTGTTGAAAGCTGTGATCAGCAAGCACCCTTTAACTCTCACTACTCTTTCTGTTTTCTTTTTCCTCTCTGCAGAAGCACTCAGTTGCATCCTTCCTCTCCCTCCTCCCAGCCTGTCCTTTCCTAAAAACTCTTTTTCATGATGTTGAAAGTGATATAGTCTCTCTCTTCAAAGGATGTTGAGAAATGAACATATTCAGAGAATATTGTATTGCTCTTTCGAGATTGAAAAGAAAATGTTTCTTTCCGTCTGTAGATTCATCTGTGAGAAATAAAGGAAAGATGCAGGGGGAGTGCAATAACATATTTTCAAATATTACTCTCAAGTGTTTTATGACAAATGTGAAAGTGGATGGAAGTAAATGGCATTTTGTAAAACAATCTTGAATTGACATTCTAAGGAACTTAATTTTATCTGTGAGTAATAGACAATAATTCTTATATGAAGGAGGCCATCTCTTGCCTTTTGATTTGTTGTTCAGTCATTTAATCACTAAGTAGTGTCTGACTCTTGAAACCCCATAAACTGCCGCACATGAGGCTTCTTTATCCTTCAAATTAATTCAAGTGGGCTTAAAAATAAGATGAAGACTGCAGCAATATCATGATTTTGCTAAATTTTCACTGATAGATGCAAAATAAGTTGATACTAATTTTAACATTGTGGCTTGTGCACATGGTGAATATTTTGATACTTACAAAAATACTTTTTGAGAGTCTACTATTGCTAGGGGATGCAAGAGGAAATGAACTAAGTAAAACTCTCTTGTTTTGTAGAGCTTCCATTATCCTACAGGTGAAATAAATAAATAAATTTCAAAAAGAGCCAGTAGAGAAATTAGAGTCATAATTAGAGATTAAAAGTTAAAATAAAGGAAAAGGGTATTAAAGTACAAAAAGTGTAAATGCTAATATTTAAAAGAAAAAAAACTTCATATTTTTTAAAATTCTAGACAATAATATCTAACAATTAGTGAGCTCCAAATTCCAGGCATTGTTTTATTTTCAAATTTTATTTTATTATAGTAAGAATACAACCTGAGGTTTTCTCTTTTAATGATTTTCTAAGTTTGTGTGTGTGTGTGTGTGTGTGTTAGTCACTCAGTTGTGTCTGACTTTTTGTGCCACCGTGGACTGTAGCCCTCCAAGCTCCTCTGTCCATGGAATTTTTCAGGCAAGTATATTAGAGCATGTAACCATTCTCTCCTACAGGGGCTCTTCCAGACCCAGGGATTGAACCTGTGTTTCCTGTATTGCAGGCAGATTCTTTATCATCCGAGCCACCAGGGAATGGTGTACATTACTGTTGACTACAGGTATGACGTTGTACAAATCTCACTTGTCTATTTTTTTCTTTTATTGCCTATGCTTTTGATGTCATATCCAAAAAGTAATTGTTGAGAACAAAGTGAAGGAAATTTTTCCCTATGATTTCTTATTATATAAGGTCTTACATTTAAATCTTTAATTCATTTCAGGTTGATTTTTTTGTAGGTGATATAAGGTAGAAATCCAGTTTCATTTTCTTGCACAAAGATATCCAATTTTCCCTGGATCATTTATTGAAAAAACAATCCTTTCTCCATTGTATTCTTGGTGCCCTTATCAAAGAAAAGTTGGCCACACATGCATGGTTTTATTTTGGACTCTCTAATCTGTACCATTAATCTATATGTCTATTTTTATGTAGTGTTCCATTGTTTTGATTACTGAAACTTTGTAATATATTTTGAAATCAAGAAGTATGTTGCTTCCAGCTTTGTTTTTTTCTCAGGATTGATATGTCTCTTCCTGTCTTCTGTAGCTCCACATAAATTGAAAACAATTTTTTCTATTTCTGTAAAAAATGCTATAGGGATTTAGTTAGAGATTACATTGAACTGGTAGATCACCTTGGGTAGTATGGACAATTTGACAATATTAAATTTTCTATCTATGAATACAACAAGTCTTTCCATTTGCATCTTTAATTTATATCATCAGTGTTTTATAATTATCAGTATATCAGTCTTTCACTTTCTTAGTTAATTTCAAGGTACATGATTATATTTGGTGCTATTTTAAATAGAACTGTTTTCCTAATTTCTTTTTCAGATAGTGCATAGTGTATAGAAACAAACTAATCTTGTTTGTATTCAGTTTTGTATTCTGCATCTTTAGGGAATTTACTCAATTCCTTTTTTTTTACTTAAAAAAATCAATTTATTTATTTTAATTGGAGGATAATTACTTTACAATATTGTGGAGAAGGAAATGGCAACACACTCCAGTGTTCTTGCCTAGAGAATCCCAGGGACGGGGGAGCCTGGTGGGCTGCTGCCTGTGGGGTCACACAGAGTTGGACACGACTAAAGCGACTTAGCAGCAACATTGTGGTGGTTATGCCATACATTGACATGAATCAGCCATGGGTGTACATGTGTCCCCCATACCAACCTCCCCTCCCACTTCACTCCCCACCCCATCCCTCAGGGTTGTCCCAGTGTAGTGGCTGTGGGTGCTCTGTTTCATTCACTGAACTTGGACTGGTGGTCTATTTCACATATGGTAATATACATGCTTCAATGCTATTCTCTCAAATCATCCCACCCTCCCCTTCTCTCACAGAGTCCAAAGTCTGTTCTCTACATCTGTGTCTCTGTTGCTGTCTCACATATAGGGTTATCATTACCATCTTTCTAAATTCAATATATATGCATTAATATTACTGTATTGGTGGTTTTCTTTCTGACTTACTTCACTCTGTATAATAGGCTCCAGTTTCATCCACCTCATTAGAACTGATTCAACCGTGTTCAACAGCTGAGTAATATTTCATTGTGTATATGTACCACAGCTTTCTCATCCATTCATCTACCAGTGGACATCTAGGTTGCTTCCATGTCCTAGCTATTGTACACAGTGCTGCGATGAACATTGGGGTACATGTGTCTCTTTCAATTCTGGTTTATTCGGTGTGTATGCCTAGCAGTGGGATTGCTGAGTCCTGTGACAGTCTTATTTCCAGTTTTTTAAGGGATCTCCACACTGTTCTTCATTGTGGCTGTACTAGTTTGCATTCCCACCAACAGTGTAAGACGATTCCCTTTTCTCTGCACCCTCTCTAGCATTTATTGTTTGTAAACATTTTGATAGCAGCCATTATGACTGGCGTGAGAAGGTACCTGATTGTGGCTTCGGTTTGCATTTCTCTGATAATGAGTGATGTTGAGCATTTATTCATGTATTTGCTAGCCATCTATCTATCTTCTTTGGAGAAATGCATATTTAGTTCTTTGGCCCATTTTTTGATTACATAATTTATTTTTTTGGTATTGAGCTGCATGAATTGCTTGTATATTTTTGAGATTAGTTATTTGTCATTTGCTTCATTTGCTATTATTTTCTCCCATTCTGAAGGCTGTCTTTTCACCTTGCTTATAGTTTCCTTCGTTGTGCAAAAGCTTTTAAGTTTAATTAGGCCCCATTTGTTTATTTTTGCTTTTTCCCCACTACTCTGGGAGGTGGGTCATAGAGGATCCGGCTGTCATTTATGTCAGAGTGTTTTGCCTATGTTTCCCTCTATGAGTTTTATAAGTTTCTGGTCTTACATTTAGAACTTTAATCCATTTTGAATTTATTTTTGTGTATGGTGTTAATAAGTGTTCTAGTTTCATTCTTTTACAGCTGGTTGACCAGTTTTCCCACCACCACTTATTAAAGAGATTATCTTTTCTCCATCGTTTATTTTTGCCTCCTTTGTTAAAGGTGTCCATAGGAGCGTGGATTTTTCTCTGGGTTTTCTATTTTGTTCCATTGATCTATATTTCTGTCTATGTGCCAGTACCATACTGTTTTGGTGACTGTAGCTTTGTAGTGTAGTCTAAAGTCAGGCAGGGATTCCTCTAATTCTGCTCTTCTTTCTCAAGATTGCTTTGGCTATTTGAGTTTTTTTTTTTGTATTTTCATAGAAATTGTGAAATTATTTGTTCTAGTTCTGTGAAAAACACTGTTGGTAGCTTGATAGGGATTGCATTGAATCTATAGATTGCTTTGGGTAGTATACTCATTTTCGCTATATTGCTTCTTCTGATCCATGAACATGGTGTATTTCACAATATTTGTGTCATCTTTGATTTCTTTCATCAGTGTTTGATAGTTTTCTCAGACATGCGGATGACACCACCCTTATGGCAGAAAGTGAAGAAGAACTAAAGAGCCCCTTGATGAAAGTGAAAGAGAAGAGTGAAAAAGTTGGCTTAAAGCTCAGAAACTAAGATCATGGCATCTGGTCCCATCACTGCATGGCAAATAGATGGGGAAACAGTGGAAACAGTGTCAGGCTTTATTTTGGGGGGCTCCAAAATCACTGCTGATGGTGATTGCAGCCATGAAATTAAAAGGCGCTCACTCCTTGGAAGGAAGGTTATGGCCAACCTAGATAGCATATTTAAAAGCAGAGACATTATTTTGCCAACAAAAGTCCATCTAGTCAAGGCTATGGTTTTTCCAGTGGTCATGTATGGATGTGAGAGTTGGACGGTGAGGAAAGCTGAGTGCCGAAGAATTGATGCTTTTGAACTGTGGTGTTGGAGAAGACTCTTGAGAGTCCCTTGGACTGCATGGAGATCCAGTCAATCCACCCTAAAAGAGATCAATCCTGGGTGTTCATTGGAAGGACTGATGTTGAAGCTGAAACTCCAATACTTTGGCCACCTCATGCGAAGAGTTGACTCATTGGAAAAGACCCTAATGCTGGGTAGGATTGGGGGCAGGAGGAGAAGGGGACGACAGAGGATGAGATGGTTGGATGGCATCACCAACTAGATGGACATGGGTTTGGGTAGACTCCGGGAGTTGGTGATGGACAGGGAGGTCTGGCGTGCTGCAATTCATGGGGTCGCAAAGAGTCGGACACGACTGAGCGACTGAACTGAACTGAACAGATATATAGGTCTTCTGTTTCTTTAGGTAGATTTATTCTTAAGTATTTTATTCTTTTTATTGCAATGGTGAATGGGATTGCATCCTTAATTTCTCTTTCTGTTTTTTTACTGTTAGTGTATATGAATACAAAGGATTTCTGTGTATTAATTTTATATCCTGAAAATTTACTATAGTCATTGATTAGCTCTAGTAATTTTCTGGTAGTGTCTTTAGGGTTTTCTATGTAGAGGATCTTGTCATCTGCAAACAGAGTTTTACTTGTTGTTTTCCAATCTGGATTCCTTTTATTTCTTTTTATTCTCTGAGCTGCTGTGGCTAAAACTTCCAAAATTATATTGAATAGTAGTCGTGAGAGTGGGTACCCTTGTCTTGTTCCTGATTTCAGGGGAAATGCTTTCAATTTTTCACCATTGAGGATAATGTTTGCTGTGTGTTGATTATATATGGTTTTTCTTATGCTGAGGTATGTTCCTACTATGCCTTCTTTCTGGAGAGTTTTTATCATAAATGGGTGTTGAGTTTTGTCAAAGACTTTCTCTGCATCTATTGAGATAATCATATGGTTGTTATCTTTCAATTTGCTATTTTGGCGTATCATATTGATTGTTTGTGAATATTGAAGAATCCTTGCATCCCTGCAATAAAGCCCACTTGGTCATGATATATTAACTTTTTAGTATGTTGTTGGACTCTGTTTGCTAGAATTTTGTTGAGAATTTTTGCATCTATGTTCATCAGTGATATTGGCCTGTAGTTTTCTTTTTTTGTGGCATCTTTGTCTGGTTTTGGTAATAGGGTGATGGTGACCTCATAGAATGAGTTTGGGAGTTTACCTGTCTCTGCAATATTCTAGAAGAGTTTGAGTAGGATAGGTGTTAGCTCTTCTCTAAATTTTTGGTAGATATCACCTGTGAAGTGATCTGGTCCTGGATTTTTGTTTGTTGGAAGATTTTTGATTACAGGTTCTATTCCTGTGCCTGTGATGGGTCTGTTAAGATTTTTATTTCTTCCTGGTTCAGTTTTGGAAAGTTATACTTTTCTAAGAATTTGTCCACTTTTTCCAAGCTGTCCATTTGATTGTCATATAGGTGCTGATAGTAGTCTCTTATGATCCTTTGTATTTCTGTGTTGTCTGTTGTGATTTCTCCATTTTCATTTTCTAATTTTTTTGATTTGATTCTTCTCCCTTTTTTCCTGATGAGTATGGCTAAGGGTTTGTATATTTTATTTATCTTCTCAAAGAACCAGCTTTTAGTTTTGTTGATTTTTGCTATAGTGTCCTTTGTTTCTTCTTCATTTATTTCTGCCATTATATATATATACATATATATATATATATATATAATTTCCTTTCTTCTACTAACCCTGGGATTCTTCATTTCTTCTTTTTCTAGTTGCTTTAGGTGTAAAGTTAGGTTATTTATTTCATTTTTCTCGTGTTTCCTGTGGTAAGCTTGTATTGCTATGAATCTTCCTCTTAGCACTGCTTTACTGAATCCCATAGGTTTTGGGTTGTTGTGTTTTCATTTTCATTTGTTTCTATGCATATTTTGATTAAATTTTTGATTTCTTCTGTGATTTTTTGGTTATTCAGAAATGTGTTGTTTAGCCTCCATATGTTTGAATTTTTAATACTTTTTTTTTCCTGTAGTTGACATCTAATCTTACTACATTGTGATCAGAAAAGATGCTTGAAATTATTTCAATTTTTTTGAAGTTACCAAGGCTAGATTTTTCAGCTCAGGATGTGATCTATCCTGGAAAATGTTTCGTGTGCACTTGAGAAAAAGGTGAAATTCATTGTTTTGAGGTGAAATGTCCTACAGATATCAATTAGGTCTGACTGATCCACTGTATCATTTAAAGTTTGTATTTCCTTGCTAATTTTCTGTTTGGTTTATCTATGCATAGAAGTGAGTAGAATATTAAAGTCACCCACTCTTATTGTGTTACTGTTAATTTCCCCTTTCATACTTGTTAGCATTTGGCTTACATATTGTGGTGCTCATGTGTTGGATGCACAACACAGGATATATTTATAATTATATATATATGTGTGTGTGTGTGTATATATATATATATATGTATATAATTGTTACATCTTCTTCTTGGATTGATTCTTTGATCCTTATGTAGTGTCCTTCTTTGTCTCTTTTCACAACCTTTATTTCAAAGTCTATTTTGTCTGATATGAGTATTTCTACTCCTGCTTTCTTTTGGTCTCCATTTGCATGAAATATCTTTTTCCAGCCCTTCACTTTCAGTCTATATGTGTCCCTTGGTTTGAGGTGGGTCTCTTGTAGACAACATATATAGGGGTCTTGTTTTTGTATCCATTCAGCCAGTCTTTGTCTTTTGGTTGGGGCATTCAACCCATTTACATTTAAAGTAATTATTGATATGTATGATTCTGTTGCCATTTACTTTGTTGTTTTGGGTTTGAGTTTATAAACTTTTTCTGTGTTTCGTGTCTAGAGAAGATCCTTTAGTATTTGTTGAAGAGCTGGTTTGGTGGTGCTGAATTCTCTCAGTTCTTGATTGCCTGTAAAGCTTTTGATTTCTCCTTCATATTTGAATGAGATTCTTGTGGGTATAGTAATCTGGGCTGTAGGTTTTTCTCTTTCATCACTTTAAGTATGTCCTGCCATTCCCTTCTGGCCTGAAGAGTTTCTATTGAAAGATCAGCTGTTATCTTTGTGGGGATCCCCTTGTGTGTCATTTGTTACTTTTCCCTTGCTGCTTTTAATATTTGCTCTTAGTGTTTGATCTTAGTTTGATTAATATGTGTCTTGGGGTGTTTTGCCTTAGATTTATCTTGTCTGGGACTCTCTGGCTTTCTTGGACTTGGGTGGTTATTTCCTTCCTCATTTTAGGGAAGTTTTCAGCTATTATCTCCTCAAGTATTTTCTCAAGCCCTTTCTTTTTGTCTTCTTCTTCTGGGACCCCTATGATTCGAATGTTGGGGCATTTAACTTTGCCCCAGAGGTCTCTGAGGTTGTTCTAATTTAATTCTTTTTCCTCTCTGCTTCATTTATTTCCACCATTCTATCTTTCACCTCACTTATCCCATCTTCTGCCTCAGTTATACTACTGTTGGTTCCCTCCAGAGTGCTTTTGATCTCAGTTATTGTTTTATTCATTATTAATTGACTCTTCTTTATTTCTTCTAGGTCCTTGTTAAACATTTCTTGCATTTTTTAAATCCTTGGCTCTAGTCTATTTATCTGTAACTCCATTTTGTTTTCAAGATTTTGGATCATCTTTACTATCATTATTCTGAATTCTTTTTCGGGTAGACTCCCTATCTCTTCCTCTTTTGTTTGGTTTGGTGGGAATTTGTCATGTTCCTTTACCTGTTGAATATTTCTCTGCCTTTTCATTTTGTTTAGATTGCTGTGCTTGTGGGGCCCTTTCTGTATGCTGGAAGTTTGTGGTTCCTCTTTATTGTGGAACTGTCTCCCTGTGGGTGGGGTTGGACTAGTGACTTGTCAAGGTTTCCTGGTTAGGGGAGCTTGCCTCTGTTCTGGTTGGTGGAGCTGGATCTCTTCTCTCTGAAGTGCAATGAAGTGTCCAGTAGTGAGTTTTGGGGCATTGCTTTGGGCAGCCTGTCTTTTAATGCTCAGGGCTGTGTTTCTGCTTGGCTTGAGAATTAGCATTGTATGTCTTCTTCTGGAACTTTTTGGCTTTTGTGTGGAGCTTGGTTAGGTATGGAGGATTTTGTGTGAGCCTCTTGTCTGTTAATGTTCACTGGGATCAGGTGTTCTCTGATGTTCTCAAGTTTTGGAGTTAAGCCTTCTCCGCTGGCTTTCAGTTTTATTCTTACAGTAGCCTCAAGACTTCTCCATCCATATAGCACAGATGATAAAACATCTAGGCTAATGGTGAAACAATTCTCCAAAGCGAGGGACACCCAGAAAGGTTCACAGAGTTACATGGAGAGAAGAGGGAGGAGGAAGATAGAGGTGACCAGGAGGAGAAGAGGGGGAATGTTACTCTTCCCATATCTCTCACCCTCTTCTCCCCTCTCCCCATGTCCATAAGTCTACTCTCTATGTCTGTATCTCCACTGATGCTCTGTAAATAAATTCTTCAGTACCATTTTTCTAGATTTCATATATATGTGTTAGACTACAGGAAATATCTTTTTCTGACTCACTTCACTCTGTATAATAGGTTTTAGGTTCATCCACCTCATTAGAACTGACTCAAACGTGTTCTTTTTTATGGCTGAGTAATATATATACCACACTTTATCCATTCATCTGTTGAGGGACATCTAGGTTGCTTCCATTTTCTAGCTATTGTAAATAGTGCTGTTATGAACAATGGGATACATGTGTCTGTTTCAATTTTGGTTTTCATATGGTAGTTTTATTCCTAGTTTTTTAAGGAATCTCCATACCATCTTCCCTAGTGTCTGTATCAACTTACATTCCTACCAACAGTGAGAGAGTGTTCCCTTTTCTCCACACTCTCCCTAGCATTTATTGTTTGTAGAGTTTTTGATGAAGGCCACTCTGACTGGTGTGAGGTGTTATCTCATTGAAGTTTTGATTTGCATTTCTCTAATAATGAGTGATGTTGAGCATCTTTTCATGTGTTTATTAGCCATCTGTATGTCTTCTTTAGAGAAATGTCTATTTAGATCTTTTCCCCACTTTTTGATTGGGTTGTTTGTTTTTCTGGTATTGAGTTGTATGAGCTGCTTGTATATTTTGGAAATTAATCCTTTGTCAGTTTTCTCCCATTCTGAGGGTTGTTTTTTCACCTTGTTTATAGTTCCTTTGCAGTGCAAAGGCTTTTAAGTTTAATCAGGTCCCACTTGTTTACTTTGTTTTTATTTCCATTACTCTAGGAGGTGGGTCATAGAGTATCTTGCTTTGATTTATGTCATTGAGTGTTCTGCCTATGTTTTCCTCTAAGGGTTTTATAGTTTCTGGTCTTCCATTTAGGTCTTTAATCCATTTTGAGTTTATCTTTGTGTATGGTGTTAGGAAATGTTCTAATTTCATTCTTTTACATGTAGCTGTCCAGTTTTCCCAGCACCATTTGTTGAAGAGGCAGTCTTTGCCCCATTGTATATTTTTGCCTCCTTTGTCAAAAATAAGGTACCCATAGGGGCATGGGTTTATTTCTGGGCTTTCTATCTTGTTCTGTTAGTCTATATTTCTCTTTTTGTGCCAGTACCACACTATTTTGATGACTATAGTTTTGTAGTATAACCTGAAGTCAGGAAGCTTGATTCCTCCAGCTCCGTTCTTCCTCAGGACTGCTTTGACTCTTTGGGATCTTTTGTGTTTCCATATGAATTGTGAAATTTTTTGTTCTAGTTCTGAGAAAAATGTCATTGGTAATTTGATAGGGGTCATATTAAATCTGTCAATTGCATTCAGCAGTATAGCTATTTTCACAATACTGATTCTTCCTACCCAGGAACATATAATCTCGTTCTGTTTATGTCATCTTTGATTTATTTCATTAGCATCTTATAATTTTCTGTGTATAGTTCTTTTGTCTCCTTAGGTAAGTTTATTCCTAGATATTTAATTATTTTTGTTGCAATGGTGAATGAGCTTGATCCCTCAATTTCTCTTTCTGATTTTTTTTTTTTTGTATGTAGAAATGCAAGTGATTTCTGTGTATTGATTTTGTATCCTGCAACTATGCTAAATTCACTGATTAGCTCTAGTAATTTTCTGATACTATTTTTAGGGTTTTCTATGTACAGTATCTGGTGAAGGCAATGGCACTCCACTCCAGTACTCTTGCCTGGAAACTCCCATGGATGGAGGAGCCTGGTAGGCTGCAGTCCATGGGGTCGCGAAGAGTCAGACACGACTGAGCGACTTCACTTTCACTTTTCCCTTTCATGCACTGGAGAAGGAAATGGCAACCCACTCCAGTGTTCTTGCCTGGAGAATCCCAGGGACGGCGGAGCCTGGTGTACTGCCGTCTATGGGATCGCACAGTCGGACACGACTGAAGCGACTTAGCAGCAGCAGCAGCATGTACAGTATCATGTCATCTGCAAACAATGAGAGCTTTACTTCTTTTCCAATCTAGATTCTTTTTATTTCTTTTTCTTCTTTGACTGCTGTAGCTAGGACTTCAAGAACTGTATTGAGTAATAGTGGTGAAAGTGGAGACCCTTGTCTTGTTCCTGATCTTAGAGGTAATGCTTTCAGTTTTTCACCATTGAGAATAATGTTTGCTGTAGGCTTATTATATACTGCCTTTACTATGTTGAGATAGATTCCCTCTATGCCCATTTTTTGAAGAGTTTTAATCATAAATCAGTGTTTAATTTTGTCAAAGGCTTTTTCTGCATCTATTTAGATGATCATATGGTTTTTATCTTTCAGTTTGTTAATATGGTGTATCACATTGATTGATTTCTGTATATTGAAGAATACTTGCATCCCTGGAATAAACCCAACTTGATCATGGTGTATGAGCTTTGATGTGTTGCTGAATTCTGTTTGCTAAAATTCTGTTGAAGATTTCTGCACAGTGATATTGGCCTATAGTTTTCTTTTCTGTGTGTTGTCTTTATCTGGTTTTGGTATCAGGGTGATGGTGGCCTCGTAGAATGAATTTGGAAGTGTTCCTTCCTCTGCAATTTTTTGAAAGAGTTTTAGAAGGATAGGCATTAGCTCTTCCCTAATTGATAGAATTGTCCTGTGAAGCCGTCTGGTCCTAGGCTTTTGTTTTTGGGGAGATTATTGATCACAGCTTCAGTTTCAGTGCTTATAATTGGGTTGTTCATAATTTCTATTTCTTCAAGATTCTGTCTTGGAAGACTGAACTTTTGTAAGAATCTGTCCATTTCTTCCAGATTATCTATTTTATTGTCATATAGTTGTTCATAATGGTCTCTTATAATCCTTTATATTTCTGCATTATCTGTTGTAACCTCTCCTTTTTCATTTCGAATTTTGTTGATTTGATTCTTCTCTCTTTTCTTCTTCATGAGTCTGGCTAAAGGTTTGCCAATTTTGTTTATCTTCTCAAAGAACCAGCTTTTGGTTTTATTAATCTTTACTGTTGTTTCTTTCATTTCTTTTTCATTTATTTCTAGTCAGATCTTTATGATTTTTTCCTCCTACTAATTTTGGGTTTTTTTTCTTCTTATTTTTTCAGTTGCTTTAGGTGTAAAGTTAGGTTGTCTATTCGATGTTTTTCTTGTTTTTTGAGGTAGGATTGTATTGCTATAAATTTCCCTTTTAGAACTGCTTTTGCTGCATCCCATAGGTTTTGAATTGTCGTGTTTTCATTGTCATTTGTTTCTAGACATTTTTTCATTTACCTTTTGATTTCTTCAGTAACTTGTTGGTTATTTAGAAATGTGTTGTTTAATCCCCATGTGTTTGTGTTTCTTACAGCTTTTTTCTTATAATTGACATATAGTCTCATAGCATTGTGGTCAGAGAAGATGATTGATAACGATTTCAATGTTCTTATATTTACTGAGGGTTGATTTGTGACCCAAGATGTGGTCTATCCTGGAGAAGACTCCTTGTGCACTTGAGAAGAAGGTGTATTCTTCTGCATTTGGATGGAATGTCCTGAAAATGTCCATGAGATCCACCTCATTTAATGTATCATTTAAGATTTGTGTTTCCTTATTAATTTTCTGTTTTGATGATCTCTCTTCTATTGGTGTGAGTGGGACGTTAAAGTCTCCTGCTATTATTGTGTTACTGTCAATTTCTCCTTTTATGTCTGTTAGTGTTTGCCTTATGTACTGAGGTGCTCCTATGTTGGGTGCATAGATATGTACAATTGTTATGTCTTCCTCTTGGATTGATCCCTTGATAATTATGGAGTGTCCTTCCTTATCGCCTACAATCTACTTTAAGGTCTATTTTGTCTGATATGAGGATTGCTACTCCAGCTTTCTTTTGCTTCCCATTTGCATGGAATATATTTATCCATCCTCTCACTTTAAGTCTATATGTCTTGAGGTCTGAAGTGGGTTTCTTGTATATAGCATATATATGGGTCTTTTTTTTTTTTTTTTATCCATTCAGCCAGTCAGTGACTTTTGGTTGGAGCAGTTAATCCATTTACATTTAAAGTAATTATTGATATATATGTTCCTATTACCATTTTCTAATTTTGGGAGGTTGATTTTGTAGATCTTTTTTCTTCTCTTGTATT
Source organism: Giraffa tippelskirchi (assembly GCF_054371585.1). Lineage (NCBI taxonomy): Eukaryota > Metazoa > Chordata > Mammalia > Artiodactyla > Giraffidae > Giraffa > Giraffa tippelskirchi. Next base: position 43,217,093 of record NC_137284.1, on the reverse strand, counting down.
TCTTGGCTATATAAGTCCATTTAACATTTGTTGTAAATCTATTTTGGTGGTACTGAATTCTCTTAACATTTGCTTGTCTGAAAAGCTTTTTATTTCTCCATCAGTTTTGAATGAGATCCTTGCTGGTTACAGTAATCTTGGCGGTAAATTTTTCCTTTTCAGTGCAGAATTGATGCTTTTGAACTGTGGTGTTGGAGAAGACTCTTAAGAGTCCCTTGCACTGCAAGGAGAGCCAATCAATCCATCCTAAAGGAGATCAATCCTGGATGTTCATTGGAAGAACTGATGTTGAAGCTGAAGCTCCAATACTTTGGCCACCTCATGCGAAGAGTTGACTCATTGGAAAAGACCCTAATGCTGGGAAGGATTGAAGGCAGGAGGAGAAGGGGACGACAGAGGATGAGATGGCTAGATGGCATCACCAACTTGATGGACATGAGTTTGGGTAGACTCTGGGATTTGGTGATGGACAGAGAGGCCTGGCGTGCTGCAATTCATGGGGTCGCAAAGAGTCGGACACGACTGAGCGACTGAACTGAACTGAACTTTAAATATACCCTGCGATTCCCTTCTGGCCTGCAGAGTTTCTGCTGAAAGATCAGCTGTTAAGCCTATGGGATTTTCCATGTATGTTACTTGTTGCTTCTCCCTTGCTGCTTTTAATATTCTTTCTTTGTGTGTAGTCTTTGTTAGTTTAAATAGTATGTGTCCTGGTGTGTTTCTTCTTGGGCTTATCCTGTATGGAACTCTTGTGCCTCTTGGACTTGATTGGCTATTTCCTTTTCCGTGTTGGGGAAATTTTCAACTATAATCTCTTCAAAAATTTTCTCATACTCTTTCTTTTTCTCTTCTTCTTCTAGGACCCCTATAATTCAAATGTTGATGCGTTTGAAATGGTCCCAGAGGTCTCTGATACTGTCCTCAACACTTTTCATTCTTTTTACTTTATTCTGCTCTTCAGAAGTTATTACCAACATTTTATCTTCCAGCTCACTGATTCATTCTTCTGCTTCAGATATTCTGCTATTGATTCCTTCTAGAGTATTTTTAATTTCAGTAATTGTGTTGTTTGTCTCTGTATGCTTATTCTTTAATTCTTTTAGGTCTTTGTTAATTGATTCTTGCATTTTCTCCATTTTGTTTTCAAAGTGTTTGATCATCTTTACTGTCATTATTCTGAATTATTTTTCAGGTAATTTTCCTATTTCCTCTTTATTTATTTGGACTTCTGTGTTTCTAGTTTGTTCCTTCACTTGTGCAGTATTTCTCTGTCTTTTCATTTTTTTAAAAAAAATTTCTTGTGTTTGAGGTCTCCTTGGCTAGGCTTCAAGGAAAGTTGAATTTTTTCCTTGAAGAAGGTTGAATTCTTTCTTCCCTCCTATGGTTTCTGCCCTACTATGGTTGATCCAGTGGTTTATGATGAGCTTTGAATAGGTCAAGATTTGTGCAAGTTTTTGTTTGTTTGTTTGATTTTCCTTTAATGGGCAAGGCTGAGTTAGGTGGTACTCCTGTATCCTGATGATTGGGGTTGTATTTTTTTTTGTTGTTGTTGTTGTTTAGATGAGGTGTCCAGCACAGAGTGTTACCGGAGGTTGGATGATGCCAGGTCTTGTATTCAAGTGGTTTCCTTTGTGTGAGTTCTCACTATTTGGTACCCCCTAGGGTTAGTTTTCTGGTAGTCTAGGGTCTTGGAGTCAGTGCTCCCACTACAAAGGCTCAGGGTTTGATCTCTGGTCAGGCAACAAAGATTCCAGAAGTGGTTTGTTGTGGCACTAAGGGAGAGTAAAACAAATATCCAAAAACAAGAAACCAAAGATGAACCCCAGAAAAATGGCACTTAAAAAATCAGCCAAATAATAATTAAAATAATGGAGTATACACGTATACATGTACACCCATGAGCAAAGTGAAAACAGTCCAACAAAAATAAAGTATAGTAGATTGTCTGGTGAACAAAGGAAATCAAAAATTATATTTACCAGTTAAGAACAAAACTAACTTAAGCACAAACTGGAAACAAAAGAAAAACAAGGTGCCAAGTGGAGAATTAAAAAAAAAAAAAGCAATGAAAATAAAACTAACAAACATGTTGAGAGAAAAAGAGAGAAAAAATAGATATGCAAAGTTAAATAGAGGTAGATAAAGAAGATTTATATATGTTAAAGATTAACTGCAAGAGGAAAAGAACTGTAGGAAAAGAAAACAAAGAAATAAATGTAGAAAAATAATAATAGTTTTAAAAATTTTTTTAATTAAAATTTGAAAAAGAGAAAAGAAAAAAAAAAAAAGGAAAACACCACAGAACTGCAAAAGCCCAAAGTAGAGGAAGAAGTTTATAACAACAATAAAAAATGTGACTGAGGAAGAAGAAAACAAACAAAAAACTCAAAAGCTTAATTAGATTTCTTAGTGCCAATAAAATTGACAACTACAACAGAGGGGGGAAAAAGGAAAAGAAAAAAAAAATCCAAAAGAATCTACAAAACAAGTCAAAAAATAAGAATAATAAATGCTTTTCTTGAGTCACTGCTGTCAGAGTCCTTTCCCTTGCTGGGACTCAGTCCACCTCACTTCCCTAGGATGCCCTCCAACACTGTGCTGGTCTCTGGATCTGCTGTGAGGGCAGCTCAGATTCTAGTGTAGATTAAATCCAGACAATCAACTAAACAGACTCTGTGTATATGGAATATATAAAAGGTCAAATGCATTAGTTCTGATAGCTGTGGACACTGGAGGCAAGAAAACACAGGAGAAGGACCAGATTAGAATCTGTGACTCTCAGCTGGTGTTCTACATGCACTTCTATGCCTGAAGCTGTATTCCTGATGTATCCGGGGAGAGAGATGTACTCCATGTCACCTACTCCTCTACCATCTTAAAAAATAAAAATTAAAAGAGTAATAAAGAACTTAAATTTTTTAAAAAAATTAAAAAGTGATAATAGTAAATATATATCTAGGAATTTCTCTGGAGCTGTTGTGGCCAATGCGGATTCAGTTCAGTTTCAGATAGTTCAGATAGTTCAGAAGTACAACTTGTACTTCTTCTCAAGGTCTATAGGCCCCCTCCAATTCTTAGTCAGTTAACTACAGGGTTTTAATCTGTTGCACCTGTCACTTCCAGAGCAGTTCCCTCTTCTTTGTTTATTTTGGTTTCCTGTGTTTGCAAGTCTCTTCAGTGTTTAATTTCTGCCCTGACACAAGGGGGCGAAGGTGGTCACTTATTTAGGCTCATTTGTTCAGTTGTGCTATGGGGAGGGAGGAACACTGCAAACAAATATCACTGGCATGTGTGGGAAGTGCTCCCAGTATCTCAGCCACACTGGGTTTGCCCTCGCTCCTGGCATATGTGCTTTCCCTGTCTACACTGCTCAGGCTCCAGGTTCCTCTGCAAGGGAACTGTCTAAAGTACGCCACGGGTTGCATGCACTTCCCAGGTCTATGCTGCTAAGCTTCAGGTTCTCGGGTACTCTGCAAGGGCACAGACTTTGTTGGGGGTGCATTTTGTGCCCTTTCCAGGTCTGAGCAGCTCAGGCAACCAGGTGCTTGGCAAGCGAAATTTCCCAGGTGGGCTGTGTATCTTAATCACCTCCCAGGTCCTGGGCGCTTGGTTTCCTGGGTTCGCCATGGGATCACTGTCTCAGGTGTACCGTGTGTCTCCCCTGGGGAGCTGATCTCTGGCTATGACCCTCCTGGCTGATGTCAACCGTCCAGGATCCCAGGAAGACTTGGTTAGCAACTGGCAGCCCGCTCACAGTTTGGTAGGGGACGCAGTCTCTGGGGCCGAGATTGCCCATTGCCTTCTGGCTCTGGCTGTCACCTGCCTGCCTCCCTGCCTCCAGCGGGAGATGGGCCAGTCTGCCGCCAGCTAGCTCTCCTCTAGTATTCACTCAGTCCTTTTTTCTGTGATCAGGCCAGGCTGCTCATTAGAGGCTTTCAAGGGAAATTTCTCTCTCTCTCTTTTTTTTCTCTGTCTGTCTATCCCAGTTTGTGTTGCTATCTCACGTTGGCTCCCTCAGATTGTCCTCAGGGCACTCAGGCCTGGTTCTTACCCTAAGGAATGCAGTCTGCTTCTCCCTGTTCAGCCCGGCTTGCTGGTGGCAGACACGAGCGTTTGGGCTGCTTCTCCTCTGGGAATTGCGGTTAACTGCATATTCTATGGTTGTTTTTTGCTTTGTTTTGTTTTTTTTCCTAGTGGTTATGTTGCCCTCTGAGATTCCAAAACTCCCCACAGACCCGCCTGTGAGAGGATGTCCTACTGTTTGGAAACTTCTCCTCCTTCAAGACTCTCTCCCCAGGACTGGTCTCTGTCACTCTTTCCTCTCTCTTTTTGCCTTTTATATTTTGTCCTACCTCCTTTTGCAGAAAATGAGCTGCCTTTCCGGGTGCCTGGTGTCCTCTGCCCACATTCAGAAATTGCTTTGTGGAAGCTGCTCAGCATTCAGATGATCTTTTGATGAATTTGTGGGGGAGAAAGTGGTCTCCTTGTCCTACTCCACTGCTATCTTGGGACCGCCCTCCTTTATCTAATTTCTAAGTGTTTTTTTTTTTTCTTTTTAAAAATGGAGCCTTTAATGTTCTCTATGTATTGAATCCTGTTGACTGCAAACAGGAACAAGCTTGGTTTTTTTTTTCTTTTTGATTTGAATGACTTTTCTTTTCCTTCTCTGTTTTTTCTGGCTAGGCCTTTCAATAATCTGTTGAAGAGATTTGTCAAGAATGTGCATCTTTGTTCCTGAATGTAACTGGAAAGGTTTAATATTTTCATCAATGAGTATCATGTTTGCTGTGGCCTTTTCAAATATGACTTATATTGTGTTCAGGTACATTTTTCCATTCTTATTTTGTTGAGAGCTTTATCATGAAAGGATGCTAATTATGTAAAGCGTTTTTTCTTCATCTATTGAGATGCTTATATGCTTTCTTATATGAAGAACAATGGACAGAGGTTTGTGACATTGTATATGAGGCAGTGATCAAGACCATCCCCAAGAAAAAGAAATTCAAAAAGGCAAAATGGTTGTCTGAGGAGGGCTTACAAACAGCTGAGAAAGGAAGATAAGCTAAAGGCAAAGGAGAAAAGGAAATATATACCCATTTGAATGCAGAGTTTCAAAGAATAGCAAGGAAAGATAAGAAAGTCTTACTCAGTGATCAATGCAAAAAAATAGAGTGAAACAATAGAACGGGAAAGACTAGAGATCTCTTCAAGAAAATAGGAGGTCCCAAGGGAACATTTCATGCAAAGGTGGACACAATAAAGGACAGAAATGGTATGGACCTAACAGAAAAAGAAGATATTAAGAAGAGGTGGCAAGAATATATGGAAGAACTATACAGAAAAGATCTTCAGGACCCAGAGAATGAAGATGGTGTGATCACTCACCTAGAGCCAGACATCCTGGAATGCGAAGTCAAGTGGGGCTTAGGAAGCATCACGATGAACAAAGCTAGTGGAGGTGATAGAATTCCAGTTGAGCTATTTCAAATCCTAAAAGATGATGCTGTGAAAGTGCTACACTCAATATGCCAGCAAATTTGGAAAATTCAGCAGTAGCCACAGGACTGGAATAAGTCAGTTTTCATTCTAATCTCAAAGAAAGGCAATGACAAAGAATGTTCAAACAACCACACAATTTCACTCATCTCACAACCTAGTAAATTAATGCTCAAAATTCTCCAAGCCAGGCTTCAGCAGTATGTGAACAGAGAACTTCCAGATGTTCAAGATGGTTTTAGAAAAGGCAGAGAAACCAGAGATCAAATTGCCAACATCTGTTGGATCATAGAAAAAGCAAGAGTTCCAGAAAAATATCTACTTCTGCTTTATTGACAATGCCAAAACCTCTGACTGTGTGGATCATAACAAACTGTGGAAAATTCTGAAATAGATGGGAATACTAGACCACCCAGCCTGCCTCTTGGGAAATCTATGCAGGTCTAGAAGCAGCAGTTAGTATATGTGCTGCCAAAGCGAGCACTAGAAGCAGCAGTTAGAACTGGACATGGAATAACCGACTGGTTCCAAATTGGGAAAGGAGTATGTCAAGGCTGTATGTTGTCACCCTGCTTATTTAACTTATATGCAGAGTACATCATGAGAAACCCTGCGTTGGATGAATCACAAGCTGGAATCAAGATTGCTGGGAGAAATATCAATAACCTCAGATATGCAGATGACACTACCCTTATGGCAGAAAGTGAAGAAGAACTAAAGTGCCTCTTGATGAGGATGAAAGAGAAGAGTGAAAAAGTTGTCTTAAAGCTCAACATTCAGAAAACGAAGATCATGGTATCCAGTCCCATCACTTCATGGCAAATAGATGAGGAAACGGTAGAAACAGTGACACACTTTATTTTGGGGGGCTCCAAAATCACTGAAGATGGTGACTGCAGCCATGAAATTAAAACACTCTTCCAAGACTTGCTCCTTGGAAGAAAAATTATGACCAACCTAGACAGCATATTAAATAGCATAGACATTACTTTGCCAACAAAGGTCCGTCTAGTCAAGCTATGGTTTTTCCAGTAGTCACGTATGGATAACTATACATGAGAGTTGGACCATAAAGAAAGCTGAGTGCTGAAGAATTGATGCTTTTGTACTGTGGTGTTGGAGTAGACTCTTGAGAGTCCCTGAGACTGCAAGGAGATCCATCCAGTCCATCCTAAAGGAAATCAGTCCTGAATATACATTGGAAGGGCTGATATTGAAGCTGAAACTCCAATACTTCGGCCACCTGATGTGAAGAACTGACTCACTTGAAAAGACCCTGATGCTGGGAAAGATTGAAGGTGGGAGGAAAAGGGGATGACAGAGGATGAGATGGTTGGATGGCTTCACCGACTCTATGGACAGGAGTTTGAGTAAGCTCCAGGAGTTAATGATGGACAGGGACCCCATGATGCAGTCCATGGCGCCACAAAGAGTCAGACACGACTGAGCGACTGAACTGAACTGAACTAATTGAGATGCTTATATGCTTTCTATCTTTTATTCTGTTGATTGCATGTTAGTTAATTTTCTTATTTAAACCAGACTTGATTTCAGGCATATACGTGCTAAGTCACTTCAGTTGTGCCTGACTGTTTGCAGCCCCATGGACTGTAACCTGCTATGTTCCTCTGTACATGGGATTCTCCAGGCAAAAATAGTGGAGTAGGTCTCTATTTCCTCCTCCCGGGGATCTCCTGGACCCTGGGATCTAAGCGGGTTCTTTGCTACTAGTGCCACCTGGGAAGCTTGAAATCCCACTTACTCATGACGTATGACTCTTTTAATGTGTTGATGGATTCAGTTTGCTAGTTGTTGAGGATTTTTGCATAAAGATGCATATACACACACACACACACACACACACACACACACATAAATACTTCCCAGGTGGCTCAGTGGTTAAGAATCTGACTGCCAATGTAGGAGATGAAGGAGATGCATATTCAATCCTGATATCAGAAAGATCCCTTGGAGAATGGAATGGCAACCAATTCCAGTATTCTTGCCTGTGAAATCCCATGGACAGAGGAGCCTGGCAGGCTACAGTCTATGGAGTCTCAAAGAGTTGGACAGGACTTAATGACTTAACAACAACAAGATGCTCTACTGTTCAGTTCAGCTGCTCAGTTGTGTACAACTCTTTGTAACCCCATGGACTGCAGCACACCAGGCTTCCCTGTCCATCACCAATTCCCAGAGTTTACTCAAACTCATGTCCATTGAGTCGGTGATGCTATCCAACCATCTATCATCCCCTTCTCTTCCCACCTTCAATTTTCCCCAGCATCAGGGTCTTTTCAAATGAGTCACTTCTTCGTATCAGGTGGCCAAAGTATTGGAATTTCAGCTTCAGCGTCAGTCCTTCCAATGAATATTCAGGACTGATCTCCTTTAGGATGGACTGGTTGGATCTCCTTGAAGTCCAAGGGACTCTCAAGAGTCTTCTCCAACACCACAGTTCAAAAGCATCAATTCTTTGGTGCTCAGCTTTCTTCACAGTCCAACTCTCACATCCATACATGACTACTGGAAAAACCATAACTTTGACTAGGCAGACTTTTTTGGCAAAATAATTTCTCTACTTTTTAATATGCATCTCGGTTGGTCATAATTTTTCTTCCAAGGAGCAAATGTCTTTCAATTTCATGGCTGCAGTCACCATCTGCAGTTGTTTTGGAGCCCAAGAAAAAATAAAGTCTGTCCCTCTGAGAACCCCATGAACCCCATGAACAGTATGAAAAGGTTGGTTGGGAAGAATATTTGTAATGATTATATCTTCCTGGGGGTTTGACCTTTTCATCATTATATAATGTCCTTCTTTATCTCTTGATTAAAGTTTATTTTTCTGACATTAGTGTATCAGAAAGTATGTAACTAAAGTATCCTTTCTCTTGGTTGCTATTTACATAGACTATTCAATATCCCTTCGTTTTCAGTGTATGTGTGTGCTTAAACCTAAAGTGACTTTTTATAAAAATATATAATTGTGTCTATTTTTAAAAGTACTCAGACACTCTATGTCTTTTGATTGGGAAGTTTAAACTATTTACATTTAACGTAAATTAACAATTGATAGGGAAATATTTGCTATTGTCATTTTGTTAATTGTACTCAGTTAGTCTTGTAGTCCTTTTGTCTATCTTTTCCCTTCCTAATGTCTTTTGTGTTTTGTCAAGTTTTTAGTATTAGTTCCCTTGTTTCTTCTGTGTACCATCTATTGGTATTTTGTGTGCATGTGTGTGCGTTTGTGTGTGTGTGTGTGTGGTTACCTTGGGGATTCCATGACATATCTTTCATTTATAACAGTCCACTTAAACCAATGACACTTCATTTCTCTCCCATGAAAGTCAGAGACAAGGATAGAATTTTGAAAGAAGCAAGAGAAAAATAATTTGTCACATACAAAGGAACCCCCACAAGACTATAGTGGATTTTTCAACAGAAACCTTACTTCCAAGAAAGAAGTGGGGTGGTAGATTCAAACTGCTAGAAAAACAAACTGATGAATGAATGAACAAGCAAATTCATAACCAAGAATATTATGCTTGGAAAAGCTGTCCTTCAAACATGAAGAAAAGATAAAAAACTTTCCCAGGCAGCAAAAGCTTAAGGATTCAGTAATACTAGACCTGTCTTACAAGAAATGCTGTATGAAATCTCCAGTATGAAATGAAAGAAAACCAGGCATTATTTTGAAATATGTTTGTATTATGTTTACTTATCACAACTATACTATGTGTATATGTATTTTTCCATATGGGCTTCCCTTGTGGCTCAGCTGGTAAAGAATCCGCCTGGGAGACCTTGGTTCCATCCCTAGATTGGGAAGATCCCCTGGAGAAAGGAAAGGCTACCCATTCCGGTATTCTGGTCTAGAGAAATCACTGGACTATAGTCCATGGTGTCGCAAAGGCATGGTGTTGCAAAGGGTCGACATAACTGAGTGACTTTCGCTTTCACTTTTTCATGATAGGATATGACAAGTCTTTACTATGTTGTGGTGATTATATATTTAAGCATCATCATGAGTCATAATTTACTAAGGTAAATTGCTTAGTAAAGCAATTACCAGCCTCCTTTACATCATATGTCCACTTTTCTCCTTTAGATTCATTCACAGAAGAGGGTAATATAAATCAAGAGGTATCAGGTTGAATCCATTTTTCTGGCAAAGCAATAGGGCACAATAAAGAGATTGCATAGTAGTGATAGGATTCTGTTAATAGTAGTAGTGTTCTGTCTGTGTTCAGTGCCCTGTGCTGCAACCTGTAGTTTCTCTGGGCAGTGGTATTGCCCATGAAAGTGTCATTCGGTGATTTTTGCCACTAAAACTGGCTTCACATCTCTGGTTCTTTATCTATGTCTCCAAAATCTTCAAGATTCTGTGAGCTGCATTTGCATATTGTGTTCTAAAGACAGAGGTTGGCAATGCTTGTTTTCATAAATATATTTATTGGAACATAGTCACACCTATTTATTTATATTGTCTATGGTTGTTTTTGTTAAAATGTCAATCTTGGGTGTTTTCAACAGAGACCATCTGGTCCACCAGTCTAAAATATTTACTCTTTGGCTCAAGGAGAAAAAGTTTTCTGAGCCCTGCTTTAACAAATACCTATCTGTGCACGCCACAACTTCTGAATCCCTGTGCCTCAACTGGAGGGCGTGTGCTGCAACTATAGAGCCCTCACTGGAGCCCACATGCTTCAACTAGAGCAAACCCATGCACCACAATGAAAGATCCTACATGACACAGTGAACACCCCCACCCCTACCCCCACGTCACAACTGAAACCTGATACAGCCACAAATAAAAGATAAATAAATAAATATGAATATTAAAAAGAAAAGGTGGAACTGTCACAATTAAAAATGACTTTCTGCTTTAGTTAACTAGAGTGGTTTTGTTGTGTTCAACTAAGATCCTGATTGATACACTCTATTTTAAAAATGAGAAAAGTTGGCCAAAATGAATTTAAATAATGTTCTACGGTTCACACATATTTCAGTTCAGTTCAGTTCAGTCACTCAGTTGTGTCCGATTCTTTGCGACCGCATGGACTGCAGCATGCTAGGCCTCTCTGTCCATCACCAACTCCCTGAGCACACCCAAACTCATGTCCATTGAGTCGGTGATGCCAACCAACTATCTCATCCTCTGTTGTCCCTCTTCTCCTCCTGCCTTCAATCTTTCCCAGCATCAGGTTCTTTTCAAATGAGTCAGTTATTCACATCAGGCGGCCGAAGTATTAGAGTTTTAGCTTCAAAAACAGTCCTACCAATGAACATTCAGGACTGATCTGCTTTAGGATGGACTGGTCGGATCTCCTTGCAGTCCAAGGGACTCTCAAGAGTCTTCTCCAACACCACAGTTCAAGAGCATCAATTCTTCGGCTCTCAGCTTTCTTTATAGTCCAACTTTCACACCCATACATGACTGGAAAAACCATGGCCTTGACTAGACGGACATTTGTTGGCAAAGTAATATCTCTGCTTTTTAATATGCTGTCTAGGTTGGTCATAACTTTCCTACCAAGGAGTAAGCGTCTTTTAATTTCATGGCTGCAATCACCATCAGCAGTGATTTTGGAACCCCCAAAAATAAAGTCTGTCACTGTTTCCACTGTTTCCTCATCTATTTGCCATGAAGTGATGGGGTTGGATGCCACGATCTTAGTTTTCTGAATGTTGAGCTTTAAGCCAACTTTTTCACTCTCATCTTTCACTTTCATCAAGAGGCTATTTAGTTCTTCACTTTCTGCCATAAGGGTGGTGTCATTTGCATATCTGAGGTTCTTGATATTTCTTCTGGCAATCTTGTTTCCAGCTGTGTCCCATCCAGTCCAGCATTTCCCATGATGTACTCTGCATATAAGTTAAATAAGCAGGGTGACAATATACAGCCTTGATGTAGTCCTTTTCCTATTTGGAACCAGTCCATTGTTCCATGTCCAGTTCTAACTGTTGCTTCCTGACCTGCATACAGGTTTCTCAAGAGGCAGGTCAGGTGGTCTGTTATTCCCATCTCTTGAAAAATTTTCCACAGTTTATTGTGATCCACACAGTCAAAGGCTTTGGCACATATATTTAGTAAGTAGTAAAACTAGGATATAAACCTCAAGGATTCACCTCTAGAGCCCAACTTTTTAACTGAATACTATAGCTCTTCTGTTATATTTTATGCCAAGTTTAGGCTTGGTAACATACATTTGGGGGACTCTTGACTCAATTTTTCAGTTTTCACTTATATATGCATTGATAAAACAATTGACAGATTTAGGGACTATATCTGTTTAGCTTTATTGCTATAGAGGTGGGCTCAGATTAAGGGTTTGCTAGTCAAAGTGGCTTTTCTTTATCCTAGATTGTGTTTTGATATTAACCTTGTTAAATATAGTGCTAATTGTATTTAACTCTTTGTTAATTCTGATATATTACATAAACCATTTTCTTTTTTGCTACTTTTCATGATACTAGCATCCTTCGAAAAGCATTTGTTGTTGTTAGTCACTAAATCTTGTTTGGTTCTTTTGTGACTCCATGGACTGTATCCTGCCAGGCTCTGAATCCTTGGGATTTCCTAGGCAAGAATATTGGAGTGGGTTGCTATTTCCTCCTCCAGCAGATCTTCCCAAACCAGGGATAAAACCCAGGTCTTCTGCTGGGCAGGTGGATGCTTTACCACTAGGCCACCACGGATCCCCTTATAAGCCCATTGTCAAATGTTAATGGATTAGTTCAGTGCTAGGCTAAAATAAAATTTCCTGCATTTAGAAACAAATGTGGACTAAAATGAAATTAATTTGTATAAAAATCATAAATAGCCCCAAATCACCAGGTGATGATAGTATCCAGTGTAATATTTTTGTAGATTAAAAAAAAAAAGAATTTTAAAAAAAAGAATTAAAAATTTTTTTTATGAAATTGTAGAATGCAAAAGTCCTGAAGTTTAATTCAGGTGAGAGGAATTTGCCTTTCAAAATAAGAATTTGGGAAATAGACCTTAAAAGATAAAAATAAAATAAAAAATGATGTGAACTCTAAGCTCTGGACTAGTTTCCTCACTATCTTTAGCCAATCTTCATTGCCTATGAATTTGATCAGACATCTTGCCCATCTGAATATTCCAGTCATTTCATACTGATTTCTTACTAATTAAGGGAATTTTACTTCATGCTTTTTTTGTTTATTTGTTAGACTTGGTTTCCAAATCCCAACAGAGCAACTGGGGAAAGAGACTGATTCCTTAGAGGCAAAATATGTGGTTTTAATACTAGGAGCTTTAAGAAACTAAAATTTTAATACCAGGAGTTTTAAGTAACCAGGAATGAGAACTTTTGTCATCACAAGTTGATGAAAGTCATAAAATATTTACTCTCAGTTACTCCATTGTAATATTCTTTACACAGGGACAGTGAATTTATTTTGTATAAGATTTAGCAGACTGAAACAATATCATGTGATTGACGCATTATCTGAGTCTGAAAGTGAAGAAAAGAAACAAAGACATTTTGGCTATTGATGTGTATCTTCTCTAAGGAAAGAAAGAAAATTAAAGCAATGTTTAGAAGTTGAATTTCTTACTTAATTGTCAAAATTTGAATATATCTTTTAGTTCAAGTATTGAGTAATGATAAAAGAAATGTGACAAATTTCTTATTATTTCTAATTAAATATGGTGAAATCCTTTTCTGTTCCTTTCTCTCCTCTTTCTCTTGATATCTAAATATGGATATAGATATAGATTTATCTATAATTGAGAAATTGCTTCACAGGTTTTTGGATTCAAAATTACTCAATAATAACATAAATATGTTAAAAAAAATCAAGTAATATTCTCACTTTGATTCAGGTTACTAAAATGTTGATGAGAAAAGTGGAATTTTTACACAACTAGTTTGCCTTCCTCTCTCAGTGGGACTTAACAAGGGTAAGATTAAAAAAGCATCCCTTGGTATCACAGAGGAGGTAAATGGCTTTTATGTAAGCAGAGTAGAGCAAAGAGTTGGCACTTCAGCTCCTTAGTATGCCCTCTCTTTTCAAGAAATTGACAATTTGTGGGGGGAAAATGATTTCTTATGTCTTGCTTGTGCTGCAAGGCCATCATTCATCTTATTAAAATGTGCATCTAATAATGCAAGATGTGATTGAATGTCATTCATTTCGATCCCATTGATCACATAGTGTGTTAGTCCCAGTGCAATTTGTCAAGGTAAGACAATAGTTTAAAGATGGAAGCAAATGAGCTTAGTCATTTCACAATTCCCAAGGACAAAAACTGCTCTTTAAAATTTTCTACATGTATTATTATTCCTTGTAGTTATTGAACTGAGTTCTCAATTAGCAATCAGTTGGGTTTGTTATTATATGTGAAAGTCTTTTGTGACAGAAGTGTGAAAGAAGCCCCAGCTGGACTACCATATAGCAACAACAAAAAAACCTATTAGCTTTATCTTAATACATATTTATGGAACATTTTTAAAATATATAAATCTATGTAATCTGCAAACATGAATTTGACATTTTGTTCTTGCTTAGGAATAAGCATTGTAATTTTCTTCTATATTTACTCTCCAGCAGTAGTCCTCATTTCTGGGTACCGATACCACGTGTGTGCTAAAGCACTTCAGTCGTATCCGACTCTTTGAGACCCCATGGACTGTAGCTGCCAGGCTCCTCTGTCCATGGGATTCTCCAGACACAGATACTGGTGTGGGTTGCAGTTTCCATCTCCAGTACTGATACCACACAATATGTGAAATTTTACTTTAGAAAAATTACATTTAGAAGCAGAGGATAGGATGGGAAAATAAGAAAAACAGAGCATGATGACCAAGACCTTAGAAGGATAAAGTCTTGAATCACAATTACAGGACATTCTATCTTGCACAAAAATATTGGTTTTTCTTTTTAAGGTTTCTGATAACTCTGAGTATCAGGAGGATTTTTTTCCAATTTACCGATGGAGATAGAGAGGAAATGATTCTGCCGGAAAGAGTGGCTATTTTAGAACACTAAATCTGTAAGTCTTAGGAATATCCTTAGATGTATGCTTCAGGAGCACAATATTGGGCTCTTGTGGGTTTGGAGTGAGAATCCTTTAATTGATAGTGAGGTCTTTCAGCAGTGAGCTTGAAAGCAGGGCCAGGGACACTTTGATCTCAAAAAAGCTCAAAAAAGAGAGGCATGATGCTTTCAAATACAGTGACTGATTCTAATTAAATCTTTAGGCTACCAAGGGAGATTTGCACCCAGCTCTGAATAAACACTGATGTTCAAATGCATTAAACTTTCAGGGACTGAAAGACTAAGTAGACTATTGATGATGCGCTCTCACCCATTTTGAAGGACTCCACACAAAGATATACTTGGTGGAGACCTTGATGGATATTTTAATGAGTGTGTAAGGAAGTTCAGGTTAGAAGAAAGAGGGAAAAAACTAATTTTTTTTCCTGTACATATTTTACTTTGGTAGTGAATCAATTTTAACCTGTTCTATTAAAATGCTCTTGCAGTTTATTGTATAAGTAACATATGTATATTAAATATAATTGTTGTTTAATTGCCAAGTTGTGTCTGACTCTTTGCGATCCCATTGACTGTAGCCCACAAATTTCCTCTGTCCATGGGATTTTCCAGGCAAGAATACTGCAGTGAAGAATACATTTCGTTCTCCAGGAGATCTTCTTGACTCAGGGACTGAACCCAGGGCCTTCTACATTGCAGGCAAATACTTTACTGCTGAGCCACCTGGGGAGCCCATGTAATTTGTACATGCAATTTTTATACATTTGTTCCATTATTTTCTTTGGAAAAATCCCTAAAAGTAAAATGCCTGGATAAATGTGTTCATTCATTTTAAGGCTTGAGATAGCTTATTTGAAACATAGAATGATTGTACCACTCCCTAAAAACTTACTTTTAAGTTTAAATTTTTTTTCCTGCACTTAACATACTTTGATTTTATTTTCTCATTCTCTGAATCCCCTGATTTAACACTTATTCTTTCCTTTCCTTCATGTATTCTTCCCCTTATTCACTCTTTTATTCAGTGATACAGCCTAATGTTTGCTCCAACATGGGGACTTGAGAGAGAAAAGAAGGCAAGAGTTTTATTTAATACATATATTTAGAAAAATATTGCAGCTTGTAATGAGCATGAGATGTAAAGTTAAAAGACAGATCTAATAACTAAATTCTGTGCTTCATTGTGTGTCACTTGACATTTTTGAGGTCTGACTACTCATCTTTAAAAAGTAGAAGAAAACAATAACTACTTAAGTAGATAAGCATATATACAAGTGGAGAAGGCAATATATACAAGCATATATACAAGTGGAGAAGGCACCCCACTCCAGTACTCTTGCCTGGAAAATCCCATGGGCGGAGGAGCCTGGTAGGCTACAGTCCATGGGGTCGCCAAGAGTTAGACACGACTGAGCGACTTCACTTTCACTTTTCACTTTCATGCATTGAAGAAGGAAATGGCAACCCACTCCATTGTTCTTGCCTGGAGAATTCCAGAGACGGCGGAGCCTGGTGGGCTGCCGTCTATGGGATCGCACAGAGTTGGACACGACTGAAGCAACTTAGCACCAGCACCATATGCAAGTATTTTGTAAACCGTAAAGCCGTTTAAAAAAATGATTGGAATTTTGCTTTACATATGCAAGATGAAATTCTTTAAACCCTCAATCATGTATATTTATCTGGATTGATAGTTCAAAATCAAATCATATTAACCTGAGTAAACATTTAGCTTCAGCAGTGTCTTTGTCTAGCATAGGTTTGATGCTATAAATGCATGCCTTTTTCCTCCCTCCCGCTCTTCCCTCTGTTGAAGGACTTCATCTAGAGGACATGACCACATGTTGACTTGTGAGCTGGTTCCAGGCAATCAGAAACTCTTCAGCCCCCTCCCTCTGCTCATTGTTCCTAAACTAGGAGCTACCCTAAGGGCATAGCTGTAAGAGTGCAGTGTTGTTGGGAGTATTAAGATTGAATATATGCCTGAACTTTGTTAAGACCTCTATATAAACTCTTAAGATTCCTGAGGGGTTGGTACAGAGATCTACTCATTTTAAGGACTTCCGAGAGAAACTTCATGTAGTTCCCTCGCTTATTAGACTGTCGACCCCTAATCTGGAGTGATCTGCCTTATTTTGTCTCTCCTTGCTCTTGTTTAGGAAGCTAGTTTCAGATTTCTCCCAGGCAACTTTGGAGGTTGTAAGCTAGTATGTTCCCTCCCTCCTGTTATTCTTCTCTTTCCTTCCTTCTTCTTTCATCTTTTGCATTTTATTTATGAATTTGATAAACAAAAAATTTACTTGTTTAATAGACAAAATGATCATTGAAACAATTCAGAAAACACGAAAAAATGCATTATGAAAATTTCCCTTCCCACTGTAGGGACCAGCATCTCAGTTTCCTTCTTTGAAAGCTATTTTTCTAAATATTTTAATATTCTTGGTGAAATAATTTCTTATATATTCTATCTCTTTCTCTACACACACACATCTCAATTTTCTAAAAAAAAAAAAAAAAAAAGTCTTGGGTGTTAAATTCACCATTCTTCACTTTTGCTTCTTCACTTAAAATACATTTTGAAGGTGGTCATATGGGCTTATATGTTTGTTTTTACAGCTGTACAATTGTACATTATAAATATAGCATACATTAAGCAGTTTTTTATTGACAGATATCTTGATTATTTCCTAATTTTTCATTTTACCACAATATTCCATTGTCTTTTCACTCATGCGATTACCACGAAAGGACACATATCTATAACTGGAATTGGTATTTCAAGAATGAATACATTTGTAAATTACAAAGGTGGTCAAATTTCCCTTTATACATATTGCACCAGTTTTTGTTATACTCCCATGAGATATGCATGAGAATACCTTTTTTCCTTACATGACCCTAATGGCAATTTAAGAACTGTTTGATCATTACCAATTAGATAAGATTAAACAGTTTTTCATTGTTTTAAATTTGGATTTCTTTTATTATGAAATGGTTGATTATCTTTCCAATTGTTTAGTTCAGTTCACTTCAGTTCAGTCACTCAGCCGTGTCCGACTCTTTGCGACCCCATGAACCACAGCACGCCAGGCTTCCCTGTCCATCACCAACTCCCGGAGTCTACCCAAACCCGTGTCCATCAAGTCGACGATGCCATGCAGCCATCTCATCCTCTGTCGTCCCCTTCTCCTCCCACTCCCAATCCTTCCCAGCATTAGGGTTTTTCCAATGAGTCAACTTTTCACATGAGATGGCCAAAGTATTGGAGTATCAGCTTCAACATCAGTCTTTCCAATGAACACCCAGGACTAATCTCCTTTAGGATGGACTGGTTGGATCTCCTTGCAGTCCAAGGGACTCTCAAGAGTCTTCTCCAACACCACAGTTCAAAAGCATCAATTCTTTGGTGCTCAGCTTTCTTCACCATCCAACTCTCACATCCATACATGACCACTGGAAAAACCATAGCCTTGACTAGATGGACCTTTCTTGGCAAAGTAATGTCTCTGCTTTTAAATATGCTATCTAGGTTGGTCATAACCTTCCTTCCAAGGAGTAAGAATCTTTTAATTTCATGGCTGCAAGCACCATCAGCAGTGATTTTGGAGCCCCCCAAAATAAAGTCTGACACTGTTTCCACTGTTTCCCCATCTATTTGCCATGAAGTGATGGGACCAGATGCCATGATCTTAGTTTTCTGAATGTTAAGCTTTAAGCCAACTTTTCACTCTCCTCTTTCACTTTCACCAAGAGGCTCTTTAGTTATTCTTCGCTTTCTGCCATAAGGGTGGTGTCATCTGCATATCTGAGGTTCTTGATATTTCTCCTGGCAATCTTGATTCCAGAATGTGTTTCTTCCAGCCCAGCATTTCTCATGATGTAGTCTGCATATAAGTTAAATAAGCAAGGTGACAATATACAGCCTTGACGTACTCCTTTTCCTATTTGGAACCAGTCTGTTGTTCCATGTCCAGTTCTAACTGTTGCTTCCTGACCTGCATACAGGTTTCTCAAGGGGCAGGTCAGGTGGTCTGGTATTCCCTTCTCTTTCAGAATTTTCCACAGTTCATTGTGATCCACACAGTCAAAGGCTTTGGCATAGTCAATAAAGCAGAAATAGATGTTTTTCTGGAACTCTCTTGCTTTTTCAATGATCCAGCAGATGTTGGCAATTTGATATCTGGTTCCTCTGCCTTTTCTAAAACCAGCTTGAACATCTGGAAGTTCATGGTTCATGTATTGCTGAAGCCTGGCTAGGAGAATTTTGAACATTACTTTACTAGTGTGTGAGATGAGTGCAACTGTGTGGTAGTTGGAGCATTCTTTGGCATTGACTTTCTTTGGGATTGGAATGAAAACTGACCTTTTCTAGTCCTGTGGCCACTGCTGAGTTTTCCAGATTTGCTGGCATATTGAATGCAGCACTTTCACAGCATCATCTTTCAAGATTTGAAATAGCTCAACTGGAATTCCATCCCTTCCACTAGCTTTGTTCATAGTGATGCTTTCTAAGGCCCACTTGACTTCACATTCCAGGATGTCTGGCTCTAGGTGAGTGATCACACCATCGTGATTATCTGGGTCATGAAGGTCTTTTTTGGACAGTTCTTCTGTGTATTCTTGCCACCTCGTCTTAATATCTTCTGCTTCTGTTAGGTCCATACCATTTCTGTCCTTTATTGAGCCCATCTTTGCATGAAATGTTCCCTTGGTATCTCTAATTTTCTTGAAGAGATCTCTAGTCTTTCCCAGTTGTTTATGAGACCTTTAAATTTATTTTTCTGTTAATTCTTTTTATATATTTTCCCTGTCTTTCTGTTATTTCATTTTTAATAAATATTTTAATAGATATTTCCTTATATATGGGGCTTCCCTGGTGGCACAGACAGTAAAGAACCTGCCTGCAGTGGTTCAATTCCTGGGTCAGGAATATCCCCTGGAGAAAGGAATAACTACCCACTCCAGTATTCCTGCCTGGAGAATTACATGGACTGAAGATCTTGGTGGGCTACAGTCCATGGGATCACAAACAGTTGGACACGACTGAGCAACTAACACTCTCCTCTCTGTCTCCTGACACATGGATACACATATCTCTTTTTCCATGTAAGGAATTACGGTTTTTGCCCTCACATTGTTCAGTCACTCAGTCGTGTCCGACTCTTTGCGACCCCATGGATTGCAGCACTCCAGGCTTCCTTGTCCATCATCAACTCCCAGAGCTTACTCAACTCATGTCCATTGAGTTGGTGATGCCATCCAACCATCTCATCCTCTGTCATCCCCTTCTCCTTCTGCCTTCAATCTTTCCCAGCACTGGGGTCTATATGAGAGCTCCCAATACTTCAAAAATTGGAACTGATTGGATTTTTAAATTTTCCCATAAATTAGTTATGTAATGATATTTCATTGTTATTTCAGTTGGTCTTTCCTTGATTACTCAAAAACTTGAGCTCTCATTAATACAAGTAATAAATATAACTTGGTGAAATATCTAGTTAAACATTTCTCACATTTTTCTAATTATTTTTGTCTCTAAATTACTGATTTGTAGAAGTTCTTTATTTATGCTGGAGACTAATTTTTTGTCAGTTATAGGTCTTCCAAATCATATGTCTTATTGTACGCTTTTTTATTTATTCATAATTTTCTTATTGATCAAAAACATTCTTAATGTAAGTGTCGTAGAATGAACTTCAGAAATACAAATAGTACTTTCTGTACTTTTAAAGAGCATATTCATATCTGAGAATGTAATGATATTTTACTATTATACTTAAAAGTTTCTTGTGTTTGTTTTCAACATTTCAAACTTTCATTGTCAAGAACTTACTTTTGTATATAGTGTAAGAAAGAGGTTAAATTTCATTTTATTTCAAATGGATAGTTAGTTTTCCAATGTCACTTATTGAAAATCCTATTCTTTCTCATAGATCAATAAAAAACATATTTAGCATATGTCAACTATTGATATATGTGTGGGTTAATTTTTGGTCCTATATTCTGATATATTGGCCTTTTATTTCTGCAAAGTAATTTCTTTCTTTGAATCAGAAATTATTTCTGGTTTATACCAGCTGTTGATACCATGCATGGTGGCCTTCCTGCTTTTTCTTTTTGGACATGGCCTTGAAACTTTGGATTATTATATAAATTTATAATGGCTTGCTAATTTACATACACACACATATCAGCACAAACATGTGCACACAACCTCTGTTGATATTTTAATTAGAATTGCTTTAAATATACAGAAAAATCTGGCAAAATTAAAATATTTTCTGTATAATCTATTAAAGCTTTAAAACAACATAGTTATTTCTAAAACATTCTTTTACACAAAATCACTTGATAAAAACCAAAGGGTTGTGTAGAAAGGGTTTATGAAGAAAACACTCAAGAACATCAGCAGTAATATATAAAAATATAGGGAAAAAAGAATAACACAATTTTACATATGTTAAAGTACTTAAAATATATACAACTATAAATGTGATACTTTAACTTGAAAAACACTTGAAGTTTACTTGTAGAGGTGAGCATTAGAATTGTCACAGATTGTTATTTTGAAGTAGTGGATGGAGGGTTATCTGAAAGTTATAAACAGTGGATGCATGTAGGTGTGACTCATAGCCTACTCGTTAAATTGGGGAACATGGTAGATGTGTGAACTGTGATTTCCTGTATTCCTATTGCAGTTCAGTTCAGTTCAGTTGCTTAGTCGTGTCCGACTCTTTGTGACCCCATGAATTGCAGCACGCCAGGCCTCTCTGTCCATCACCAACTCCCGGAGTCTACCCAAACCCATGTCCATCGAGTCGGTGATGCCATCCAACCATCTCATCCTCTGTCGTCCCCTTCTCCTCCCACCCCCAATCCTACCCAGCATTAGGGTCTTTTCCAATGAGTCAACCCTTCGCATGAGGTGCCCAAAGTATTGGATTTTCAGCTTCAACATCAGTCCTTCCAATGAACACCCAGGATTGATCTCCTTTAGGATGGATTGATTGGATCTCCTTGCAATCCGAGGGACTCTCAAGAGTCTTCTCCAACACCACAGTTCAAAAGCATCAATTCTTCGGCACTCAGCTTTCTTCACCATCCAACTCTCACATCCATACATGACCACTGGAAAAACCATAGCCTTGACTAGACGGACTTTTGTTGGCAAAGTAATGTCTCTGCTTTTAAATATGCTATCTAGGTTCGCCATAACCTTCCTTCCAAGGAGTAAGCGTCTTTTAATTTCATGGCTGCAATCACCATCAGCAGTGATTTTGGAGCCCCCCAAAATAAAGTCTGACACCGTTTCCACTGTTTCCCCATCTATTTGCCATGAAGTGGTGGGACCAGATGCCATGATCTTAGTTTTCTGAACGTTGAGCTTTAAGCCAACTTTTTCACTCTCCTCTTTCATCTTCATCAAGAGGCTCTTTAGTTATTCTTCACTTTCTGCCATAAGGGTGGTGTCATCCGCATATCTGAGGTTATTGATATTCCTCCCGGCAATCTTGATTCCAGCTTGTGTTTCTTCCAGCCCAGCATTTCTCATGATGTACTCTGCATATAAGTTAAATAAGCAGGGTGACAATATACAGCCTTGACGTACTCCTTTTCCTATTTGGAACCAGTCTGTTGTTCCATGTCCAGTTCGAACTGTTGCTTCCTGACCTGCATACAGGTTTCTCAAGAGACAGGTCAGATGGTCTGGTATTCCCAGTTCTTTCAGAATTTTCCACTGGTTTATTCTGTATTTCTATTTGGTTTGGTTTAGTAGGATGCAGTTTTTGAATTTTTCTATTGTTTCTCACTGCAAACACAACTATGCATTAAGTCCTTTAAACTTCCCTGGTAGCTCAGAAGGTAAAGAATTTGCTCATGGTAAGGGAGAGCTCGGAGAATGCAATGGCACCCCACTCCAGTACTCTTGCCTGGGAAACCCCATGGACGGAGGAGCCTGGTAGGCTGCAGCCCATGGGGTCGCGAAGAGTCGGACACGACTGAGCGACTTCACTTTCAATTTCACTTTCATGTATTGGAGAAGGAAATGGCAACCCACTCCAGTGTTCTTGCCTGGAGAATCCCAGGGACAGCAGAGCCTGGTGGGCTGCCGTCTATGGAGTCACACAGAGTCGGACACGACTGACGCTACTTAGCAGCAGCAGCAGCAAGGGAGAGCTAGGTTTCATCCCTGGGTCAGAAAGACCCTCTGGAGAAGGGAATGGCTACCCATGCCTGTATTCTTGCCTGGAGAATCCTAAGGGCAGAGAAGTCTGACAGGCTACAGCCCATGGGGCCAAAAAATCAGACGTGACTGAGTGACTAACACATATTCAGAGCACTGGAATATGTGAACCCATGGACTTCAGCATGCCAGGCTTCCCTGTCCTTCACTATCTCCTGGAGTTTGCCCAAGTTCATGTCCGTTGAGTCAGTGATGGCATCCAACCATCCTGTATATATCATGGCTATTTTGATAGGAATGACACCTAATCTGTAGATTACTTTGGATATTATGGAAATTTTACCAATATTAATTCTTCCCTCTATTAGTATGGTTCACTTCGTTTCAGTCGCTCAGTCATGTTTAATTCTTTGCGACCCCATGGACTGCAGCACGCCAGGCTTCCCTGTCCAGCACCAAATCCCGGAGCTTGCCCAAACTCATGTCCATCGAGTCGGGGATGCCATCCAACCATCTAATCCTCTGTCGTTTCTTCTCCTGCCTTCAATCTTTCCCAGCATCGAGGTTTTTGCAATCAGTCATTTCTTCACATCAGGTTGCCAAAGTATTGGAGTTTCAGCTTCAAAATCAGCCCTTCCAGTGAATATTCAGGACTGATTTCCTTTGGGGTTAACTAGTTTGATCTCCTTGCAGTCCAAGGGTTTCTCAAGAGTCTTCTCCAACACCACAGTTTAAAAGCATCAATTCTTCAGCGCTCAGCTTTTTTTATAGTCCAACTCGCACATCCATACATAACTACTGGGAAAACCATAGCTTTGACTAGATGGACCTTTGTGGGCAAAGTAATAATGTCTCTGCTTTTTAATATGCTGTCTAGGTTGGTCATAGCTTTTCTTACAAGGAGCAAGCACCTTTTAATTTCATGGCCGCAGTCACCATCTGCAGTAATTTTGCAGCCCCCAAAATAAAGTCTGTCACTGTTTCCACTGTTTCCTCATCTACTTGCCATGACGTGATGGAACCTGATGCCACCATCTAAGTTTTTTGAATGTTGAGTTTAAACCAACTTTTTCTCTCTCCTCTTTCACTTTCATCAAGAGGCTCTTTAGTTCTTCTTCGCTTTCTGCCATAATGGTGGTGTCATCTACATATTTGAAGTTATTGATATTTCTTTGGGCAATCTTGATTCCAGCTTGTGTTTCATCCAGCCCAGCATTTCTCATGATGTACACTGCATATAAGTTAAATAAGCAGGGTGACAATATACAGCCTTGATATGTACCTTTCCCAATTTGAACCAGTCTTTTGTTCCATGTCCAATTCTAACTGTTGCTTCTTGATCTGCATACAGATTTCTCAGGAGGCAGGTCAGGTGGTCTGGTATTTCCATCTCTTTCAGAATTTTCCACAGTTTGTGGTGATCCACACAGTCAAAGGATTTGGCATAGTCAATAAAGCAGAAGTAAATATTTTTTCTGGGACTCTATTACTTTTTCAATGATCCAATAGATGTTGGTAATTTGATCTCTGGTTACTCTGCCTTTTCTAAATCTAGCTTGAACATCTGGAAGTTCTCTGTTCATGAACTGTTGAAGCCTGGCTTGGAGAATTTTGAGCATTACTTTGCTAGTGTGTGTGAGATGAGTTCAATTATGTGATAGTTTGAACATTCTTTGGCATTGCCTTCCTTTGGGATTGGAGTCAAAACTGACATTTTCCAGTCCTGTGGCCACTGCTGAGTTTTCCAAATTTGCTGGCATACTGAGTAAAGCATCTTTACAGAATCATCTTTTAGGATTTGAAATAGCTCAACTGGAATTACATCACCTCCACTAGTTTTGTTCGTAGTGATGCTTCCTAAGGCCCACTTGATTTCACTTTCCAGGATGTCTGGCTCTAGGTGAGTGATCACACCATCGTGGTTATCTGGGTTGTGAAGATTTTTTTTGTACAGTGCTTCTCTGTATTCTTGCCACCTCTTCTTAATACATTCAGCTTCTGTTAGGTCCATACCATTTATGTCTTTTATTGTGCCCATCTTTGCATGAAATGTTCTTTTGGTATCTTCAAATTTCTTGAAGAGATCTCTGGTCATTCCCATTCTGTTATTTTCCTCTGTTTCTTTGCATTGATCACTAAGGAAGTCTTTCTTAGCTCTTCTTGCTCTTCTTTGGCACTCTGCATTCAAACAGGTATATCTTTCCTCTTCTCTTTTGACTTTAGCTTATCTTCTTTTCTCAGCTGTTTGTAAAGCCTCTTCAGACTACCATTTTGCCTTGTTGCATTTCTTTTTCTTGGGGGTGGTCTTGGTCACTGCCTCCTGTACAGTGTCATGAACTTCTGTCCACAGTTCTTCAGGCACTCTGTCTACCAGATGTAATCCCTTGAATCTATTTCTCACTTACACTGTGTAATCATAAGGGATTTGATTTAGGTCATACCTGGATGGTCTAGTGGTTTTCCCTACTTTCTTTAATTTAAGTCTGAATTTGGCAATAAGGAGTTCATGATCTGAGCCACAGTCAGCTCCCAGTCTTGTTTTTGCTGACTGTATAGAGCTTTCCATCTTTGCCTGCAAAGAATATAATCAATCTGATTTTGGTATTGACCATCCAGTGATGTCCATGTGTAGAGTCTTCTCTTGTGTTGTTGGAAGAGGGTGTTTGCTATGACCAGTGCATTCTCTTGGCAAAATTTTGTCCTGTTTTAGCCTTTGCCCTGCTTCATTCTGTACTCTAAGGCCAAATTTTTCTGTTACTCCAGGTATCTCTTGACTTCCTACTTTTGCATTCCCATTCCCTGTGATGAAAAGGACATCTTTTTTGGGTGTTAGTTCTAGAAGGTCTTGTAGGTCTTCATGGAACTGTTCAGCTTCAGCTTCTTCAGGATTACTGGTTTTGTCATAGAATTGGATTACTGTGTTATTGGATGGTTGGGCTTGGAAATGAACAGATCATTCTGTCTTTTCTGAGATTGCATCCAAGTACTGCATTTTGGACTATTTTGTTGACTATAAGGGCTACTCCATTTCTTCTAAGGTATTCCTGCCCACAGTAGTAGATAATATACATGTTTCAATGTTATTCTCTCAGATTGTCCCACCCTCACCTTCTCCCAAAGAGTCCATAAGACTGTTCTATGCATCTGTGTCACTTATTCTGTCTCGTATATAGGGTTATCGTTACCATCTTTCAAATTCCATATATATGCATTAGTATACTGTATTGGTGTTTTTCTTTCTGGCTTACTTCACTCTGTATAATGGGCTCCAGTTTCATTCATCTCAATAGAACCGATTCAAATGTATTGTTTTTAATGGCTGAGTAATATTCTATCGTGTATATGTACCACAGCTACCTTATCCATCCGTCTGATGATGGACATCTAGGTTGCTTCCATGTTCTGGCTATTATAAACAGTGCTGCGGTGAACATTGAGGTACATGTGTCTCTTTCAATTCTGGTTTCCTCGCTGTGTATGCCCAGCAGTGGGATTGCTGGGTCATATGGCAGTTCTATTTCCAGTTTTTTACGGAATCTCTACACTGTTCTCCGTAGTGGCTGTACTAGTTTGCATTCCCACCAATAGTGTAAGAGGGTTCCCTTTTCTCCACATCCTCTCCAGCATTTATTGCTTGTAGACTTTTGGATAGCAGCCATTCTGACTGGCGTGAAATGGTACCTCATTGTGGGTTTGATTTGCATTTCTCTAATAATGAGTGATGTTGAGCTCTTTTCATGTGTTTGTTAGCCATCTGTGTCTTCTTTGGAGAAATGTCTATTTGGTTCTTT
The DNA here is from genome assembly GCF_054371585.1 of Giraffa tippelskirchi. Classification (NCBI taxonomy): domain Eukaryota; kingdom Metazoa; phylum Chordata; class Mammalia; order Artiodactyla; family Giraffidae; genus Giraffa; species Giraffa tippelskirchi. The sequence continues at coordinate 43,190,594 of NC_137284.1, read as the reverse complement.
GGGCTATTTTTTGATTGGGTCGTTTATTTTTCTGGAATTGAGCTGCAGGAGTTGCTTGTATATTTTTGAGATTAATTCTTTGTCCATTGCTTCATTTGCTATTATTTTCTCCCATTCTGAAGGCTGTCTTTTCACCTTACTTATGGTTTCCTTTGTTGTGGAAAAGCTTTTAAGTTTAATTAGGTCCCATTTGTTTATTTTTGCTTTTATTTCCAATATTCTGGGAGGTGGGTCATAGAGGATCCTGCTATGGTTTATGTCAGAGAGTGTTTTGCCTATGTTTTCCTCTAGGACTTTTATAGTTTCTGCTCTTACCTTTAGATCTTTAATCCATTTTGAGTTTATTTTTGTGTGTAATGTTAGAAAGTGTTCTTGTTTCATTCTTTTACAAGTGGTTGACCAGTTTTCCCAGCACCACTTGTTAAAGAGATTGTCTTTTCTCCATTGTATATTCTTGCCTCCTTTGTCGCAGTTAAGGTGTCCATAGGTGCATGGATTTATCTCTGGGTTTTCTATTTTGTTCCATTGATCTATATTTCTGTCTTTGTGCCAGTACCATATTGTCTTGATGACTGTGGCTTTGTACTAGAGCCTGAAGTCAGGCAGGTTGATTCCTCCAGTTCCATTCTTCTTTCTCAAGATTGCTTTGGCTGTTTGAGGTTTTTTATATTTCCATACAAATTGTGAAATTATTTGTTCTAGTTCTGTGAAAAATACCGTTGGTAGCTTGATAGGGATTGCATTGAATCTATAGATTGCTTTGGGTATTATACTCATTTTCACTATGTTGATTCTTCCAATCCATGAACACGGTATATTTCTCCATCTATTTGTGTCCTCTTTGATTTCTTTCATCAGTGTTTTATAGTTTTCTATATATAGATCTTTTGTTTCTTTAGGTAGATACATTCCTAAATATTTTATTCTTTTCATTGCAATGGTGAATGGTATTTGATGCAGCATTAATTGAGACTGCTTTTTAAATTCTCTCTCTTTGATAGTTTGCAGTTAGTATATAGCATGTCTATATACTATATATAGTATATAGTATGTCTCTGTATATCATTTTTTTATCCCGAAGATTTACTGATTTCATTTTTTAGTTCTTATTTTTTTTGGTAGAGTCTTTAAGGTTTTCTATGTATAGAATCATGCCATCTACAAATAGTGACAGTTTTCTTTTCTTTCCAGTTTGGATGCTGTTTATTTATTTCTCATGTCCAGTTGCCCTGGCTAGGGCTTTTGATATCATGTTGAATAAAAGTTGTGAGAGTGAGCATTCTTGCCTTGTTCCTGATCTTGGAGTAAAACGTTTCAGCCTTTTTTCTTCATTGATAATGACGTTAACTGTGGGTTTGTCATATATGACCTTTACTATGCTGACATACATCCCCTCTATACACACATTGTTGAACACTTTTCTCATAAATTGATACTGAGCTTTGGAAAATGCTTTTTCTGCATCTAAGATGATCACATAATTTGCTGTCCATTTTGCTGATGTGATGGATCATGCTGGTTGATATGTGGATATTGAACCTTCCCTGCACCTCTGGACTAAGTCTCATTTGATCATGGTGGATGATTCTTTTAATGTATTGTTGATATTGGTTTGCTAATATTTTATTGAAGATTTTTGTAACCCCACTTTTTAACATAAAACATTTTTATAAACCTTAGCCTCATTTTCAAGTTAAAAATAATTTTACCTCAATATGCCTTTGCAGATTTAACACTTAATGCCAATCTTTTGAAACAATAGCAAAATAAATTTGCTCACCTTTTTACTCTTTTTGTAGCATTCACTATCTTTTTTCTGTCTGTTTACAGCACTTTTTTTTTTCTATTTTTACATGTATAAATCCTATTCACTGTACAGTTTAATTCATATGCCATCTTCTTCATATAATTTCCTTAAACCACATAGTGGCAAGTGAATTTAATAAATACTATTTAATCTCTATATACTGGTTATTATACCACACAACTTCCTGTAAATGATCACATTTCAAAACAACTATTCAGGTTAAATATCATATTCTGTCTCCTTCTTCTTCTGCTTCTTTTTCCCCATTTCCTTTTCCTCTTCCTCCTTCTCTTTATCTTGGGCCAAATTATTATCAGAGAAATTTATCTCCTTACTTAAATTTCCAAAAAAGCAGCACATGTTAGAGTTACTTTTGAACACAGAGGTATCTAATTATACAGTCCTTGTTTCTCCAGTCTTTACATGCACTATCTTCTGAAAATTTCTTCTAACTTTAGACTTTTCTGTATTATGTAATGGATTTATTTTATACATGCCATTTGCATGTATATCTTAAATTTGTTTTTTAAGGAAAAAGTCTGACTTTCTCGTATGCTCTCAATAGGTCCTGGATAGGTTATCATGCACAATTTCTACTGTCCATTCCATGGACAGAGGAGCCTGGTGGACTATAGGCCATGGGGCCACAAAAAGTCAGACATGACTGAATGTGCATAGCACAGCACATCATTTGTGCTAACATCATCACTATTATTATAATTATTCAGCTTGTTTGGTTTTATCTTTGGCATTTTCAAAGTATAACAGTGTTTAAAAGTGGTGCAGCTATGTTTGGGGATTAAATATTCTTACACTGAAAATTTGAACTGAAAAATATATGGAAGACTTATTTTTAAATTGATATTTTAAATATGAAGGTTTTCTGCTGGCAGAAGAAAGCTAACATCTATATTTGAGATTTTCTTTTTTTAAAAATAAGGAAAATAAATATTAGGCCTTTGTATTTTTTAAGTACTCTCAAATGAAATAATAGCAGATTATGCCTGAAGCTCGAACTATATCACTCGGTTTAAATCAGAGAATCAGCCTGAAATGAAAATCTCAGATGCTCTCTGACTTATCTGGCAACATCAACCTAATCTCAATGTAAATTGTTCTTTAGATGGTGGGGGAAATAAGAAAACTTTAGGGAAGTTAAGAAGACACAGCTTTTACCTAGAAGATGATTGCCCCTGGGGACTCACTTAAATCTTTCAAAAGCTATACCCATCTACTGGAACATGGAAAGAGATGTGCCCCAGACATTCTTGGCCTGCTTTTAATACATATTACTCTGCCAGAGGGAGGACATATTTGTATATACTGGTTATAAGCATAGTCAGCTCAAATCTGAGTTTATCATAATAGCACTGTTTCATGCTCTATCTGACAGAGAATATCTATATGAAAAAGAAATCCTGGAGTGTTGCTCACCTATTTGCTCCAACAACCAGTCACATAATTGGGAAATAATTTGGCCTTACAGACAAACAGAATATAGTGTAGTGTTGGAGAATCACATGATATGAATCACAACACAGGTAAAATAAATATTCAGTGAAGTACAGGACAGTGAAAAATACTTTGCAAATTTTTTAAGGATTTATATGAAAATTCAAGAATGTAAACTAACATTATAATGTACCAGGAATATTCCAACATGTTATACATATTAAATTTAGTTACTATTCCAGCAGCAAGGAGACATGATTTTACCTTACTTTACTAAAGTAATTGAGAGTCATAGAATTTTTAAACTTAAAAGTATAGTAGTATGTAGTGTGTGTGTGCATGCTTAGACACTTCAGTCATGTCTGACTCTTTGTGACCCCATGGACTGTAGCCTGCCAGGCTCCTCTGTCCATGGGATTCTCTAGAAAAGAATACTGGATGACCCAGGGATCGAACCCACATCTCTTATGTCTCCTGCATTGGAAGGTGGATTCTTTACCACTAGAACCACCTGGGAAGCCCAGTAGTATGTCAAAAACTATTAAAATTCAAAGTGTTGGTTCTTTCCAGAGTTGAACAAAAAAATCTAAATATTTAAAAATGGAGATTGATACTCTGAAAAGATCATATGGAATTAGGAGTCAAGTTTTGGCCTAATGGTGACTTTAAAATTTGATTTAAGATTTAATCATATACATATATATAATTAGAGAGAGGGTAGTTCATATAACCATCACTGTTGTACATGCATTATATATTTTTGTGAGAAAAGTATGATTGTTCCCACTTTATAATTGTGAGAAATAAGGCTTAGAAATTTCACGCGACTGGGAAAATATAGCCAGTCAGCACCAGAATCAGGTTTGCAAACCAAGTATATTAAAGAATGAGAGCCATATTATTCACATTACATTTTTATATGAATTAAAGGAATCAGGATTGTTTCTGACTGCTTATGTACAAAATATGAGCATGACTTTGGTAATGCCAGTACAAGATACAAGATACAAGAGTGTACAAAGTGCAACAATGGGGTTTAAAAAAATTACTGAAGAAACAATTGTAGAACATTACCCAAATTTTAGTGAAAGATATAAATGTATTGACAAGCTCAGCAAACCAAAAGAGCTCAGCAAAATGTTTCATTTTATTTGGTTGAGATGTTTGTCTTCCTCATACCACATGTAAACTCCATACTGATTTTCTCAATTCACTCCCAGTTTTCATCTTGCTATAACTTCTTTCTGACTGAATTCCTACATAGCAAGTTTGACAGGGTAACCCCTTTAATCAATAAGTTTCTATGGCTAATGAAGTTTATTGCCAACAGAATAAAATTGTTAATGATAGGTAATCCCTTTCTTCCATCTGGCCACATGATATTTTTATAATTTTTTGACCAAATTTATATTTTGGCCCTGTACAGTGTTACTCATGGTGCACTGTAATGGTTTTAATAACAATATGCTTTTCCTTGACCTATTTTCTCTTATTTGTTAAAGTAAGAGAAAATTCTCAAAATTTCAGTAGCTCTAAAACATTCAGATATTTTTAGGTCTATACAATATTGATAGAAAAATGTTTTATATAATACTTAAGACTCTTAAGTAGTCAGTGAAGACAAATCCCTAGAGAGAATTTTAGCTTTAAATGATACTGCTATGGAAAATACCAATTATAAATGCAAGAGTAAATGAGAAAAGCTAAAACATAAGGAAATGGAAAATGTAACCATTTTGTAAAGGAGACTTCAAAGTCTCTCTTTAAGAATCTTAAAAGGACTTTAAGAAAATAGGATTAACTAAATACAATGATTTGAGAAATGATATATAATGTTTATGATTATCTAATGAAAATATTCCCCTGAAAAGTACAAAATAGTTTTAGAGTTTGCTTCCTTGAAAAATTACTTTCCTCCTCTCTGTGTTTATTATACATTTCATTCATGTGTATGTAGGGATCTCTATCTCACCAAGACAAAATGGATTTTTGTTTTTATTCAAGCAATGCGGTTGTTATTTAGCACAGCCCTGGCTGTGGCCAATTAGTAAACATAAAAGAGGTATTTTAAATGGACTCCATTTCTATCAAAGAGATAGTCTTGGGAAACTCCAAGCTCCCCAGGAATATGAATCTAGGTCGTTTGAGATGGTATAATACACACTTGTTCTTACTGTCAAAGATAAAAATCACTGCATCAAAAATCAAAATGACATAATATGAGAAAAAGGACTAAAGGTAGTTGAAATAGTATAGGAAACATCAGGTCTTGCCTACCAAAGAGGACACGCATGGCCCTGTAATGCCGTGAAGGGAACGGATGACTTACCCTCACTGCTGCACAAAAGTATAGGCAGTGAGCTCTAAAAAAAGATAAATATTTGAATATGAGAAATGGAGTGCTTCAGTTCATTCCTTTCTAAATAAGATGCCCCTCCCCTTCCTTTTAATTACCCACATCAAAAAGCAACATAATGGTAGAGTGGATGAACCTGAGCATTTCAGTCAGGAAACACGGACACGAATTCCTCATGTATCAGTAGTAATCTTGTGCATATTGGCAAATTGACATTTCTAAGCCCCAGTGTTCAAATAAAGAAAATAGTAATTCCTTCCAGCTTGTAAAGTTAAGTTGTTATAAGGTATGTGTCCACTGTGTATGTATACAGTTTTGTTTTGTTTAGTTTATAAATTTAAACCATGTGACATGTCCACTCTTATTCTTGTTTTTGCTAGTTTCACCGATACCTACTTCCTACTAGACTTCTGAAATGCTGAGACAAAGTCTTTCCTTTCTGCCTTGGCAAATAAATATATAAATATCAATAAGTCACTTTGGTCAAAATGCTAAAGGAAAGATTGAATGAATGATCTTTTAGTTTACTCCTGAAAAACTTTGAAATCTTTGCCATATGGACAAATGATAAAAAAATAAACAGAAAAAATTCAGGAAAAATGTATTAGAGAAGTGTGTCAAGCAGTAATTTCTGAAAATATCATTTTACCGTTCTATGTTTTTTGATCACTATAGTCGTTTAATTTTTAAAATTGTTTTGATTTTTTTCTCATTGATGAATATTCATATTCCATACCTACTACTATATTTATAGTTTGTATTAGACTCAGATATCAATCACCTTATGGGAAAACAAGAGCTTTTTGTAGGGGTGGATGGAAGGAGCGGGGGGGGAATGGCCCAGGGAAAATTCATTTTCTTTTCTGATCTTTTATGTCCTCAAAAATTGCAAAATCGTCCCTTATTACTTTACAGGTTTAATGTCTCAACACCTGAAAAAATGAATAGAAACTTTAATGCACTGAGTACATGTTAATTAGAATTTGTGAAGAGGCTTAGCTTCAAGTCTCTGGATTAATTGTGTCAGAACACTGGCAGAAAGTCACGGACATATGGGGAGCACTGTCTCCTGTTAAAACAATGAAATTCTCTCTTATTTTAAGGTGACTCTAATGGTTCACTTGTTGGGTAACAAGAATCATGAGTCGATTTTTGTAGCACTGGGTTTCTGATATTTTCTCTACACTTTCTGTAATCACTGACATGAACTTGAGAGACAGATAGGGCAGAAATTATGTAGTCTAGTCATCAAACAGAGTAGAGTTGGAGGAAAGTATGGATTCAGTGTCTTCTAACATTGATCATCAATCTTGACTATTGGCAAAGAGATTTTTTGTATTCAGATGAGGTGACATCAGAAAGAAGCTTACAAAATACACTTCCTGTGCAGAATTTGTGGCAAGATGTAACTTCTTAAGACTTACCAACTGAAATTTTACCAGTAACAGGTACATGGTAAAAGTTAACTGAAGAGAAGAAAATAAGTGACAAACATACTCCATATTCAACAAATTATTAATAAATGTTGTATTTTCTGGTATGTGAAAAAATATTTAGACAACTCTTAATTAAATGTTTAAAATTTCTTAATAGCTTGGTATCACAGACATGCAGAATGTCTGCCCTTGTGGTAGAAAACTATTCCACTGTCTTCACAGCATCTTAAATTTGAAAAGGAAAGCAAGCCCATTTGATTACTGTACCTCAGAACTATTGTTATTCTCTATAAATGTGTTTCATTGAACATTAATATCTGATAAGATACTTATAGATGTTCCTACTTTATAAAGCAGGCCAGTATGTGGTTGAATGTTCAGAATTCATTATAAATTTCTATTTACTAATACTGCTTCAAAATCCCACTACCTCCCACTAATAATCATCATTTTGGGTTTTGAAGTTACTTACACTTTTTCCTTTCCTTTGTCTGCAAATACATTGCTATAGTGGACAAAGGTTTCACCTTGATACACCCTTATCCATCTCATTATGCAGCTAACAAACTTATCGGGTCCAGTTGACCTTAGGTGGGCCATGAGAGTTGTAAGTCATCACTACTGCCTTATCTCAATGCCTCATCTTACCCCAGGTAACTATCATCTCACGTCTGTGCTGTGCTGTGCTCAGTCACTCAGTTGGGTGCGACTCTATATGAAATTATGGACGGTAGCCTGCCAGGCTACTCTGTCCATGGGGATTCTCCAGGTAAGTATATTGGACTGGGTTGCCATGCCCTCCTCCAGGGGATCTTCCCAATCCTGGGATGAAACTCAGGACTCCCACCTTGCAGGTGGATTCTTTACCAGCTGGTCTATCAGGGAAGCCCCATCTCTTGTCTGGCTTCTTACAATCAATTATCTCTTGACTATGCTCACTGTTTTCTCTCTGTCATTACCAGAATCCATTATCCAGCAGCCCAGATCATCTTCAAAAGCACTGATCATACTGTGTTGCTTCTTTGTTTCATTTAGATACAAAACTCTACAACCTCATTACCTTGCTTTTTGAGTTAAATCCAATATTTTCCCATGATTTACAAAGTCCCATTGTGATCCAATGTCTCATTACTTACCCAGACATCACATTTTACAACTGGATCTCTCACTATATCAGCTTCTTTTCCTCCCCTCAAGCAACTAAGCCTTTTTCTACATCCAAAAGTTTGCATTTATCCTTCTTTTACCTAGAAATTCCCTCCCATAACAGTTTGTAAGGCTAATCCATCCTCATTTTCAGATATCAACATATGTATTCTTTTAAGAGTAACATCACACACTAGTGTTGCTAAAGTAACTACAGTTCAAGGTATTCTGTTTCTTGTTAACCAGTTTATTTCCTGCATAAAGCATAGCATAAGAAGTAATAATCTTGCATTTCTTTATTTTATTCTGTTAAATATCTCACCCAAGGGAACATGATCTTCGTGAGGATGGAGTTAATTCTATTTTCATCACTGCTTTGAAATAAATATTTGAACAGTGGCTCATATATTGTAACATCCCACTACATATTTGTTAAATGATGAATAAATGAATTGAGCTTCAATAAAGTACTTGATTATTATTATTATTATCATCAGTTATTAGCATTAAATAACAAGTATCAGTTTGCATATGATATAAGAAACATGGTGATGGAAGAGAGTGCTTTAAATAACACGCTATAAATATAAAATATTTTCCGTAGCATCATCAGAGTAGCATTTGGCATGGAAGAGTGAGATAATCACTTGCCCCATTTGGCTTCCCTGACTACTCTAGCCTATAATAATCTCCACCTGTGAGCATCGCTAGCCTATGGTGAGTGTATAGCTCAACTGACATTGGCACAAACTGTCTTGTGAAATCAAGAACAATAACTCAAATTACTCTTTCATTTATAGTTATTTTTCTTGTTAGTAAGAAAAAGTAATATGTGCATATTAACTCTCATAAACGTATAACCTCCCAGAAAGTGCAGAGAATAGATAGTGTTAATCACTAATTAGAAAACGCCAATTGAACCAATGCCTATTTATATATTTCTTTGATAAAAAAAAAAGGTGTTTACAATTTTCTTGGCAACTTGCCCTCACTTCTTTCCATCATAGAACCTTCCAAGAAAAAGAACTTTAGTTTCTGAGTGTGTTCATGAATCTTCATTTCCTTCTTTCCCAGTGTAGAAAGCAAAAAACAAAAATAAGGTAGAGAGGATAATTGAATTGTTCACTTGACAAACATCTTTTAAATTACATTAAACATTGTGCTAGATTTTGGAGATAAAGCTGGAACAGACAGATGAATCCTCTATTGGGATATCCATCATAGCCAGGAAATACAAAAGAAACAAATTAACACATAAATGAGATAAATGGATTTTTATGTATTTTGAAAGGTTCCTTGTTGTTGAGCTGACACATAGGGGGAATCTAGACTTTAATGAAGTAATCCCACAAAGAAGTCAAGTTGGTCTGTATAATAAAGACTGATCTAGAATGAAAAGAAAAGAAAATGTCTATGTTGGCTGAGTTTGTGAACAACTTGAAGAGAGCTGGTATTGAGGGTGACTGGCTTTAATAGGCTGCTGTGTTTGCGAGTTACATCAAGGACAAGATGAAAAGGATATATTTCTGAGTTGTCCATTGTAATGCTAAAAATATAATATTTTCTCTCCAGAAACTGCCATAAAGATTTAAATTTCTCGTTGTGTCATTGGTTGCCATAGCGATGTTCTATTGATGTGGCTCACAGCCTAAATGGGTGGCATGGGTAACATTTTTGAGCTCATGTTTGGTGCAGTGGCTGATAACACATATCTGATAAATTGCTGATTCTTTCCTTGTTTGATTCCTCTGGCTTTACTGTGACTTAAATAAACATTATTCCTTACAGCTAAAAGCTGTTTTCAGAGAATCATTATGCCTAGATATTGGAAAATATTAACAGCATCAAACAATTTTGATGATGTACTGAAAGGAAAAAAAAAAACAAAGGAGAGAAGATAAAAATGACAAGTCACATGCCCTATACACACACACTGGCTAGCTTAGGGATAGGCCCAACTTCAGAACTGCACAGGAGAAAATCAGGCTGCATTTGAAATCAGTTCATGAAATATAATTGCTGCCTCTGTAGTCTTCCCTATCAGCATAAACTGTTAGAACTAAATGTGAAATAGCAATTTTCTTATAGAAAACTAAATTGAAAAGAATAGGTTTTATAACGGGAAGTAGATTAAACTTAGTTTCTTGCATCATGGGTATTCAAAAACGTTTAAAATGTTGGACAGTAATACCCACTAAATATATTTCTCAAAATCTAAGAGTTCTTTCATTTCATTTTTAATCTTTTATATTGCTACTTGAAGAGGTGCACCAGGAAATGTGGAAACATTGCTCTGGTGGAATGAATGCATATAAGTATTATGGAGCTTCATAAGAGAGATGCATAATTATTTGCCTGAACAGTGTGCCCTTGAAGTTATTAACTGCTGATGGGAACAAAGGGAAGCCATCCTCCAGGTAAGCCCTAGACTCAACTCACCTCTGAATCCAGCGCTTCACATTCTCCTATTGAGAAACATACTTAGCGGGTTCTCTCAGAATTCCATCATTATGGACAGTTGGTCTTTTTAACCTAATAAAACTGTTTCATCAGAATACTCCCTTTTCAAAGGACTCAATGAGAAAATATGGATTGTATTTTAGCAGTAAACATTATTTTTAAATGTACGTGTTTTATATTTATAGGAGATTATTAAACCTGCAAATTAAGAATTTTGTAGTAAGTTGGGTCAAAATTAAATAAGGCAAGCCTCCACTTTGGGTATCCTTGGGCAGTATTTTTAGGAAAGCCTTTCCAGGAGGCCCATTCTTGTTTTACCCCATGCCCAATCACCAAAGCAAAACACGTTATTTTATTGTAGCAGCTCATGAAAAGGCAGCCTTCTTGGTGGTTAGGGTCAGAGTGTTATCTCTGCCCAAAGAATAGAGAGTCTCATGCAGAATAGACTGAAGGTAGAAAAGCCTACTGCAGAAATGTATCAATAAGTTTAAAAGTAAATTGGGGGCTAGACAAAATAATACTATAGATAAATGAAGACTATGACTAGTAATGCCAGTCCTGATCAAGAAGCAGTCAACTGACTATAGCTTATATTCAAATTGGTTTTAATAAAAAAAAAAAAAAAACTAGGAAAAAGAATATAGAAGACTAAGTCAAAACCACTCATTTAGCAGCATTGATTAGACATATGCCAGAACCCCTTTTGCAGCCTTGTTTATTTTGTACACTGTTCTTCAGCTTACCTGATATGGGAAACAAAATGTGGTAGACTACTGGAGATGGGCTCTGGCCATCACATTCTGCCCCCTTTCTAATTGGAAAGATTTATTTTTAAATCCCTGTTTCCAAGACTATTTCAGGGCTATGATTTTGGATATGAATGAGATCTACTAACTAGATGCACTGACGTGAGGCAACTGGGAGGCAAGGTGAAAGCCTGTTTCTAGTAACTATCTTGGTGGGTGAGAAGGTTTATAAAGGACACAGAGGCACTTAGACTTAATCTTCCATGTTTTCATTCCTAGTTTTTATGCATTTATACGGCAGCCATGAAACATATGGCTGAAGTAGCTGCAATTACCCCTGATCTCTGGGTGGTAATTTCAATGCAATTCCCTTGAACACAGTAGGACAGACATGGCCCCTGACTTCTGCCCAAGAAGGTCATCCAATGATTTGGCAGACCCGTGATTCCCTGCATTGGTTCCCTTCCTTCTTATATTAATAAAACCTCAGACCACATTAAGTCCTCACTAATTATCAAATTACAATATATATATATATATATATATATATATATAGATGACTTCTCTGTTACAAGCCCTTCTTGAAAATATATGCACAGCTAGGTTTCCAGGCTTTATAAGCAAAACTAAACAGACTCGTCTTCTGAGTGTCAAAACAATATTTACAATGGATTCAAACAGTAACTGACCCATAGTGAACAAAGTCATTACCAGCACATTTCATGTCTTTATGTGAATTCAAGAGGTGACACTCCCAGGACAAAAGCAAATTTGAAATAGATGTACTCAGGATGTAGGAATAATAAGAGAACATACCTCTTCTTCCCAGTTGACAAAAATCTCACCAGGGATTTCAGCTACAATATGTCATCTTGATGACCTGTCCTTGTACAGGGCATGCAGCGCTGTTCATGATGTCCCTGTTCAAATACCTAAAGTACCGCCTGGCATATAGTAGGTACTTAAAATGATTATTGGATTACACCTTTTATAAATCCAGCAAACTAAGTATGGCAAAAAGAAGGAGGTAAGTGCCCTTATCCCTTCATCTTCTCCACCTGGCCTGAGGTCTGATGCATATGTAGGCAATGTTTGATATTTTCTCCAAAAACAGATTTGTCGGTGTCCTAGTGAAAAGGCCTACCTCCTTGAATGATAAATGCCATGTAAAGGGCATGTAGTACTTTATCTTTTTCCAGTTCTAATTTCTTTTGTATTTTCTTAAGATATAAACTTGAATAATAAGAACTGAAAGAGGACTCAGAGCATCTCACTTGAGAAGGTCATGTACTTTGACACACCTTGACTTTAGTGTGCTGTAGTCAGGATTAAACATGGGAAATTTTATTTCCATGATATACACTCCACTCCTGTCTATACAGGTGTCTGTATCTGTCTATATTTGTCATATTATTTATAGAATGCTAAAAAAGTGACGTATTTTGCCCATGACAATATGAACAGGTCTTCACGAATAAATCTAATATTTCTGATAGTAGACCCATCTAGCAGAACTGATCCACATGCTATCATGAGATGCCATTTCACGATCTTACGGTTTACATAGTTTTTGTCAAGATGTGAGATAACTCTTATCTTTGTATTCCTGTATGTGAAGATGTCACATCTTGTTTTTCATTAACTTCTTTAATGATTTTCTCTCTTTAATGAATTTCATCACCTTGATTATAATATGATCAACGTGGTTTCCTTTCTTTTTCATGCTTCAGTCATGTCTGATTTGGCAACCCTTTGGACTATAGCCCTCCAGGCTCCTCCATCCATGAGATTCTCCAGGCAAGAATACTGGAGTGGGTTGCCATGCCCTTCTTCAGGGGATCTTCCCCACCCAGAGATCGAACTCATGTCTCTTGTAGCTCTTTCATTGCAGGCAGATTCTTCACCCCTGGGTCACCAGGGGAGATTTTTCTCTCTCTTTTCCCTTCCTGGAAGTTGAAGAACATTCTGGTTCTGTGAGCCTATAATTTTTAAAACAAATTTGAGACTACAATAGTGATTATCTCTTCAAATATTTTTTAGTATCTTCCATACTGGAAATCTAACTACACATACTGTGCTACTCAGAAATGAGGTTCTGTTCATTTATTTTATTTCCTTCTCCCCCTCATCTTCTTTCTCCTGTTTAGGGCTTTATTTTTGTTGTTGTTGCTTGTTTATATGTGCTTACTTGTTGCTATGTCTTGAAGGTCATTGGTATTCTCTTTTTCAGTACCTATTTTTCTCACAAGCCCTTCCCAGTGTATTTTTTTCACTTTGGACATTTAATTTTTCAGCTCTTGGCGTTTCATTTGTTTCCTTCCTTCATTCAGTTTATATTTTCCTTTAAATACATTATTGCAATTATCATAGGGTTGTTTTTTTTTTTCTTTTTTTTTCTTTTCCCTAAGATTCTGCCTCTAACGCCAAGAGTTTTGACATTCCTGGATGTCTTTCTTTTGATTTGAATTTCTTCCATTTATAGCTCACATTTTCTTGCTTTTTTCCTATATATAGTAAATTTACTGAATTTTAGACATTGTCAAAGTTGTATTTTTAAGTCTGAATTTTGCTGCCTTTATTTAAAGAGTATTGAAGTTTATTGGAGCCGATTGTTACTTGTAGATTAACTTGAATGTTTTTCTGGCTTGTTTTTAGTTTGTTAGGAGGTCAGCTATCCAGCAGCCTTTATTTTAGGTCAAATCGGGTCCTACCACTAAGTTCATACCACTAGTGGTGGTGGTGGCTTAGTCACTAAGTTGTGTCCTACTCTTGTGAGCCCATGGACTGGGAACCTACCAGGCTTCTCTGTCCATGGGGTTCCTCGGGCAAGAATACTGGAGTGGAGTGCCATTCTCTTCTCCAGTTCATACCACTACAGGATCTCCCAGATTTTTTGGACATACAGTGATGTTCTCCATTTTGATTGAGTAGACTTGAGCAATCCCCAACTCTTGTGAGCAATATTTCAATACTGGTTCTTCTTGCATAAATGGCTCAATTCAGTATGTAACAGACTCATGACTTATGCAGATTACCCATCCTCTTTCTCTGTAGTCTCTCCATTCCAATAATTGTCCTCTAAATTTCAGCATTTTCAACCTCCCCAAACTGCAGTTGATGTCTACCTACCAGCAAGATACCTGTGCAATTCTTGTGTTTCTCCTTCCTGTAACATGCTCAAGAAAGTGAATCATTGCCTAAAACTGAACATTTGTAGTGCTCATTTCATTTTTTCTTCTCCAGAATTAAAATCCTGTGATGATTGTTGCCCAGTGCCTGTAACACTTTTTTTAAAACTTTTTCTGTATATTTTTCTAGTTTTCTATTTTCTTATAGTAAGATGACAAATCACTATCAGTCAATGCCCCATCCTTTGATAAAGCACTGTCCACTTTTTTCCTCATATGTTATGCTAAACTAATGTTCTAATATTTAAATATTCTCATACTGTAGCATTGCATTCCATGGCCAATTGGACTTTATTATTGATTGAGAAGCTGAGTGCACTTGCATTTTCCAATGTAACCATTTATTTGTCCATTCAGAGAATGGACAGCTCAGTCTCCAGAGATTTAGATTTTGGCAAAAAATAATTGTTAAATCAAAATGTTGACTATAGTTTTTCTTTGAAATGTTCAAAAGCAGCTAAAATACTCTCTGAATATCCTAGGCTTCGCCAGACTCTAAGTCAAGACAAATCTATATTAAACTTTAATTTATAAATCTTAGTAGCTTCATGCTCTTATCACTCATTTAAGAAACCTTGTTCCTTAAAGATTTCCTTCAAGTACTTCTGGGAACCTCCACAGGGTGTTTTAAACTAGTCTTCGATTGTCTCTGGTTCTTGTTCTCTTCTTGCCTTATGAGATGCAGTTTCTACATCAATAGACATCTCGGCTGATTTACTTCTGATGATAAAGTTATACCTACTGTTTTATTTCCAGGGGGAGATCGAGACTGAGTAGCCATTAACTCACAGTTTTGACTGCTTGGAACACAAAAGAGTAAAAGCTCTTTCTTGTAAAATGAGTTGCATTACTTCTACTCCAGCTCTAGTCAGTACTGCTGCCTTAGGATAGTTCCAAGAGAGAACATATTGCTCTTGTTACCATTCCTTCCTTGTTGGCAAGTGTCTTACGACTCCGACATGGCCACCTCCAGTTTGGGGAAAGATGTTTCAGATGAGCTGATACTTGCTCAAATGTAGTTAGACTTTCCCACACTCTCCACTTTGGTCAATCTTAACTTGAGACAATATTCTTTTATCTCTCTGCACACACGGGTACAGCAGAATTATTCAGTTTGATCCTTATACAAATGAAGAGCCTCTCAATTTACATTGTGCTGCTTTTTCTCTTTCCTATATAAACAGTGAAAGTTGCTGAGTCCTGTCCAACTCTTTGTGACCAGGCCAGAATACCGGAGTCATTAGCCGTTCCCTTCTCCAGGGGATCTTTCCAACCCAGGGATCGAGCGCAGCCTCAACTGGTAAAGAATCCTCCTGCAATGCAGGAGACCCGGGTTCGATCCCAGGGTTGGGAAGATCCCCTGGAGAAGGGAACAGCTACCCACTCCAGTATTCTGGCCTGGAGAATTCCATGGACTGTATAGTCTGTGAGATCACTAAGAGTCGGACTCGACTGAACGACTTTCACTTTCACAGTATAAACAGGGTACTTAGGTGTATTATAACAAAAGTGTGTTGGGCTGAATTCTGAAGTCATCCACTCTGTTGTTTTCCCCAAAAACATGCTCTTTCTTTCTTTCATTTATTACTCTAAGCATTGTCAGTCATCCATACAATCTGACTTTCCTAAGGGTTCTATTGCTTTGATATATGTGCGAACCTCAGGTACTGAAAGAATTGTAATCTTCCTCCCTAACCAATCTCAAGGGATTTCTAAGCCTTTTATCTCCATCCCTGTGTATCAACATTGTATCAACATTTCTTCTAACTTTGCTCATGGATTGTGTGTGTGTGTGCGCTCTCAGTCACTCAGTCTTGACCCCACAGACTGTAGCCGGATAGGCTCCTCTATCCATGGGATTCTACAAGAAGAATACTGAAGTAGGTTGCCATTTTCTTCTCTAAGGGATCTTTCCAATCTGGGGATCAAACCGGCATCTCCTGTGTCTCCTGCATTGGCAGGGAGATTATTTACCACTGAGCCACAAGGGAAGCCCACCCATAGATTTGATCTGTTTTATTTCAGCTTAAGAAGATACTCTATTACATAAGGATAATAATGAGCAATTCTTAAATGTTGGAAAATCTTTTCAAAGCTAGTTAAAACTCAAAAACCTGCTCTGGACTTAATATGGCTATGTCCTTTAACAGGAAACAATGTGTCTAAATATAGGCTCAATTTATTGTCACATCATTCTTTGAATTCTAATATCAGTAGTTTAAGAAAGTCATAGCCTACTTTGTGTCAAATTATTTTTAAAAAGGCAAAGCTGTTGGAATTTTGATACATGCATTCATAACAATGAGCACCATTGATTATACCTGGCGTTCCATCACTAATAATCACCAACAGATTGTCCAAGATGTGCAGCTGCTGAGCTGGTGGGCTGGATTCCACCCAAGCACTTCAGCTCTTTTAATCATGCTTTCCAACTCAGAGGCCCTTTTCCCAAGCAATTACATCAATACTCTTCAATTCTTCCTGGCAAATCTTAAATTTTCCTTTTATTGCAAGCATGATTTTTTTTCCCTCTTGAGATTGATGGAAATATGTTAACGGTTTGTATTTAAGATATGAAACTTTTTTCATAACAAATTCATTATCTTGAACCACTTCCTTTCCAATCCTATTTTTAAACACAGCAAGTAAAATATTTCTAAGCACATACAGAGCAGTCACCTGTCAACATATATTGCAAAAAACGATAAATGCACTCGCCAGAACATCTCAAATCTTAGATAAGAAAATCTTGTGAAAAAAATAATTGCTTTTTTCAAGAGTAATAGTAAAACTATGTTTTCCAATTTAAAAATTCTTTCAAAACTGATTTCACATTGTCGGGGATTTTATACATAATGTTATCACATCAAATGTAAAATATTCCAATTGTTTTAAGCACAATTAAAAGCTTTCCTAATAGCTCTCAAAAATTGTCTTTAAATATTCTGAACCTTCTTAAATTGAGTGTCCCTGAAATCCACCTCAATGTATATGTGGCCATGTAATACCTTTCAGGAATATGCATACATTATTTAACCATAAATCATAACAAATGTTACATTAACTGAGATGGTATTATAGACCTTTCTATCAAGAAAATATGTGAATGATTTTTTAGTGGCAAAGAAAGATTTCTCTGTGTCCTGTCTAGCCTATTCTTTCAGATTATGTCCACTTTTCATCATCTTGTGATATACTACAACACTGAAAGTTATAAAAAACTGATAATACAGCAAATGGTATTCATTCATAGAAATACGAACTGTCACATGAAAGTATATGATTATTACCCTGTGTATAATAACCAATTTAGCATCTAGTAAGTAAATTTGACCCAATTTTTTGTATCAAATAATTTTTTGGAATCAAATAATGTTTTTGACAAGTATACATTCCTATGAGCCTCCCAGGTGGCACAGTGGTAAAGAATCACCTGCTAATGCAGGAGACACAGGTTTGATCCCTGGGTCTGGATGATCCCCTGGAGGAGGAAATGGCAACCCTCTCCAGTATTCTTGTCTAGAAAATTCTATGAATAGAGGAGTCTGGTGGCGACAGTCCATGGGGTCACAAAGAGTAGGATACACCTGAGCAACTGAGTACACACACACACACACAAACAAACACACATATACATTTATATTTGTATAAGAATGGTGATTTTACTTTTAAAAATTACATTTTGACAACTTCTAGCATAATTTGAATGTTTACTAAAGTTGGTAGTTTTTTTGGTTGAATGATTTCAGAAATTTTATATCAGATTATCGGTTATTTGTGCTGTCTTCATTTTATCTGGGTTTATGCTTTGTCATAATTTTCTTTTTAATGCAAGATTGGAAGCTAAGATGTTGTTTTGTTTTTTGGTCAATTGGTTAATTAATATGCATAATATAATAATACATATTAATTAACCATAAATATTATTGTATACTATCACTATACTTTGTCTTAAAATTTTAAGAAAAATTGAAACAACCATTATATCAATACTCTTAGAACTAGAAAAGCATAGAACTACAAAAGCTTGGAATTCATTCAAGTCTATGCTGACTCAGCTTTAGAAAATATTATTAAAAATGTATTCAATTTACCCATATTTTGAATTAAAATATGAAAACATTTAATTGTCTCTATTATCAGCAAAATCTAAGTGTTGAGGATACAAATATGACTAGGTTTTGGTACCTGCTGTCACAAAACATGAAATCTAGAACAAAATATTGATGATAAAAGTATTCTTATTGGGTTTAGTGTTATATAAACTGAACAGCTGATCTAATGAACAGCTAATGTTAGATAAGTTACAGTTGCCACATCTCTTATACAGAAGAGTTTCCAGTTGATAACACATAGTAGTGATTAATGACTCCAAAAATAGTCTTACTTGCCATTTCAAAACAGATTTACTCGAAGTGCTCAAAACACATGGTTTGTTCAGTTTAATCTATATAGTATAATGTATTTAGCATCTACCATGTTCCATGAACAATATTAGATAGTAAGATTTAGAAGATTAATATGACATAAATTCTCTCTTTAGACAAGCAAATATAAATGTTGTTAGTGAAGGAGAAAGAAGAAATATAAATAATTTAGTGCATGAAAATGCCTTAGGAATTACAACAGTATTACAAACAAAGAATTAAGGTAGCAAAAACAGAAATTTAAGCCCATATGGTGCATAAAATTTTTCACCCAGAAGGCAACTTTTAAACTGTGTCTTACAGAGGAGTCAGTTTCACCAGAAAAAAAAGGGATATATGCATTCCAGAAAAGGACTCACTGTATGCTGTATTATGTATGCAAAAACAAGTAAATAAGGCCCGGTTACATATGCAGTGAGACATGGCAAGGAGATACAGACAAATCTGTGTGATTGAGGAAGGGAAAGTAAAGTGGGAGGGGCTGAAAGTGTGAAACACATACAGGAAATTATATAGGTATCTATTAATGAAGAATTTTGTATTCTGTTACAGAGTATGCTGTATATCTGAGGGAATTATGCATGAAGCATCATAACTTAAAAAATCTCGATTTAGTAGTGCTAACCACAGAAGGTAGGAGTAAGATCTAATGGAGGAGGAGAATAAAGGCAAGAAATTAAATTAAGTTTGATAATTTTTTAATGTGTACATTTTTCCTAAGGTATCAATTCATAATCGTTTGTTAGTTTTAAAGAGGCATTCTAGGCACAATGCTGTACTCTAACACAATATTAAAATGAGTAGAGTATCATCAGAAACCTTTAAGACCCTGGTAATTGAGACTTCTGCCTTCATCATGACCAGATCCCTTAGCAGCTCCCAGTAGATTTATGCTTTATAGTCATTCTGTCTTAAAGCATATTCTCAGGGAAGAAAAAAATATATGACAAGTAACTTACATCTAAGTGTGAATTCAAATAATTTATTTTTCCCATGATGTTTTGCATTTGAAATCTAATCAATGAACCTAAAACTAATATTTCATTATGTGACACTCAAGATATCCATAAACAAGTTGCTTCTTTTCCTATGACATTTGCTACCACATGACTGTCTGATTAATTACTCTGCCGTTACTATGGGGAGTATCTTTATTGGAAGTCAAGGTTGAAGGTGGGAAATGATCGGTTATCTTTTATCATTTTGACTTTATAGATTCCTGAATTCAAAATTTTATAGTCATATACAACTTTTCAAAACCACACTTTTTTCAATGCATTGGCAAAAAGCAGTGAGGTACTTAAGCTCAACTGCGGACAAGCTGGAGACCTCAAGTGTTTGCTCTGGAAGGTGAAAATTCCCAGTAGTTTATTTTTCTCTAGTAAAAGGGAAAGGACTGGTTGTGACCATCATATTCCTGAAGCTAGGAACTGGGTACATTCCATCAGGTTTTGGCCTTGTAACTTTTGACTTGATTTTACAGTTTCACAGAATTATAAGCCCCATTTAGAAACTAGTTTCAAAAATAACAGTTTCAACTTTTCAGCATGATTATCTACTATACAACAAATAGCTTGGCCAGTATTTAAAAATAGGCTAGTCTGCTCTCAGGCCTCTGTACTGCTGATAGTCTCTATTCAGCACTTATCTTTTTAACAAAATTTGGTTGAGTTATACTTTTAGCACCATAAACTCCACCCTTCTTTTTAGATGTACCGTTCTATATACCCTAACACACTCTCTAACATGGCTCTCTAATACAGTTCTATATGCTCTAACACACAAGTACACTACCAAACCTAAGGCAAAGAATATTTCTGAACTGAAATATGAACTTCTTCAAACTGAACTCTCTCTCATATCTCTTTATAATCATAATCATTCCTTTCTCCCTGGCAGTAGCCTCTGGAAATGACTGATCTGGTTTCTGTCCCTGTGATTTTACCTTTTCATGAGTATCTTATAAGTGGAACAATCAAGAATGTAGCCATTATATTATACAATTCCTTTCCTTTCACATCTTTGTGATTCTTCCATGTTGCTATGTTCCCAAGTAGAATTTCATTCTATAGATGCACCATGTTCTTTTTCTAAAGCTAAGTGTTTATCTATTTATTTTGGGCCATGCTGGGTCTTTGGGGCTGCTCATGGGCTTTCTCTAGTTGTGGCGAGTGGGGGCTTCTCTCTAGGTGTGGCTTCTCATTGTGGTGGAGCACAGGCTCTAGGCATGCAGGCTGCAGTAGTTGCAGTACTACTGCAACTACTCATGGGCTCTAGCGTGCCGGCTTAGTAGCTGTGGTGACTGGCTTCATTGCTCTGATGCATATGGGATATTCCTGGACCAGTGATTGAGCCTGTGTCCCCTGCATTGGCAGGCGGATATTTTATCCATTATACCATCAGGGAAGTCTACTGCACCATATTCTATCCCTTACCAATTGTAGACATTTTAATTGCTTTGAGTTTTGTGAGATTATGAATTTAATCTCTACAATATAATCTGCTATAAATGTTAGTGAACAGGATTTTGTGTAGACATAAGTTTTTCCTAATCTTGAATGAACATCTAGAAGCTGCATTTCTGGATCATATGGTAACTTTATAAGAAACTGCTGATGTATTTTCCAAAATAGCTGTATCATTTTGCATTCTCACTAGCAATATATGAGACAGTTTCAATTGCTCTATATTCTCACCAGCTCTTGATATTGACAGATGTTTAGCTATATCTCAGATTATAGCTTTGCAGTATTCATTACAATTTTCATTTACATTTTCCTAATGACTAATGATGTTGAGTATCATTTTACATATTTGTCATCCATAAATCTCTAGAAAAATATCTCCTCAGATCTTTTGCTCACTTTTTTCATAGTAGTTTGATTACTTATTATTGACTTCTGAAAGATCTTTATATTTTCTGAGTTATTTTGTTGTTAGAGATGTGTTTTGTAAATATTTTCTGCTAATCATATATTTGCATAAGGAGAAATTTTTAATTTTGATGAAGTACAATATATTTTTTCTTCATCATTTGTATTTTTTGTGTCCTATTAAAAAAATATTGGCCTTACAAAAGGACATAGTTTCTGTATTTTTCTAGATATTTGCATGTAACTTCAGTTCATTTTTAGTTAATTTTTGTATGTGGCACAAGGTAAGCTTTAATATTTAGTTTTTTAATGTGGTTCAATTTTTCCATTATCATTTGTTGAAAAGAATACCATTTTTTCATTAATTACCTTGACAATTTTATTGAAAATTACCTGATGGTATTAATATTTTGGGGGTTTATTTCTGTGCTCTCTATTCTGTTTTATTGATCTAAGGGCCTATTCTTTCACCAATACTACAGTTTCTTGATTGCTATAGCTTTCAGTTCAGTTCAGTTCATTTCAGTCGCTCAGCTGTGTGCAACTCTTTGTGACCCCATGAATTGCAGCACGCCAGGCCTCCCTGTCCATCACCAGCTCCCAGAATTTATCCAAACTCATGTCCATTGAGTCAGTGATACCATCCAACCATCTCATCCTCTGTCTTCCCCTTCTCTTCCCACCTTCAATTTTTCCCAGCATCAGGGTCTTTTCAAATGAGTCAGTTCTTTGCATCGGGTGGCCAAAGTATTGGAGTTTCAGCTTCAACATCAGTCCTTCCATTGAACACTCAGGACTGATCTCCTTTAGAATGGACTGGTTGGATTTCCTTACAGTCCAAGGGACTCTCAAGAGTCTTCTCCAACACCACACTTCAAAAGAATCAATTCTTCAGCACTCAGCTTTGTTTATACTCCAACTTTCACATCCATAAATGACTACTGGAAAAACCATAGCCTTGACCAGACGGACCTCTGTTGGCAAAGTAATGTCTCTGCTTTTTAATATGCTGTCTATAGCTTTATAAGTCTTCCAATCAGTGATATAAATCTTGCAACTTTGTTCTTATTCCAAAATGCTTTGGATATTCTTATTCCTTTATATTTCCAAATAGCTTTCAAAAGTAGCTTTTCCACTGCTACCAAAAACACTGCTGGCATTTTGGTTGGGATATGCTTAATGTGTGTGTGTGTGTGTTTGTGTGTGTGTGTGTGTGTGTGTGTGTTAAGTCTCTTCAGTCATGTCTGACTCTTTGCAACCCTATGGACTGTAGCCCACCAGGCTCCTCTGTCCATTGGATTCTCCAGGCAAGAATATTGCAGTGGGTTGTCATGCCCTCCTCCAGGGGATCTTCCTGACGCAGGGATGGAACTCGTGTCTCCTTGTCTTCTACATTAGCAGGCAGGTTCTCTACCAAAAGTGTCACCTGGGAAGCCCTGCTGAATGTATAGACCTGATTATTAGAGTACTGAGTCTACATTTGTATACCTTCTCATAGGTTTTCTCTCAATCATATTTTAGACTTAACAGCAAATAAACTTGCATATACTTTTGAGGATGTCTGTGTATCTCATGGTTTGGGTGCTAAATCAAATCTTACTTTGAAAAATAATTTTCAATTACCCATTGAGTGCATATAAAAATGATTGATTTTTGTATGTTGATATTGTATCTTGCATTTCTGCTAACTTCACTTTTTAGTTCTAATAACTTTCATCTTTATAGACTCTTTGGGAAACTCTATGTAGACTATAAAGTCATATAATTATTTCCACTCCAGTCTACATAACATATACTCATTTTTATCATCTTTTTGCACTGTCTAGGACATCTATTATGACGTTAAATAAGACTGTTCGCATGCACATCCTTTCCTTTTTCCTAATTTTAAAAGGAAAGCAAGCCATTTTAAGCCATTAAATATACTATTGGCAATATAATTTTTGTGTAGATAGGCTTTATTAAAATTAGGAAGGTTTGTTTGCTTATAAGTTTGCTCTGGGTTTTAAGCATGAATGGATGTTACATTTTGTCCAATCCTTTTTCTGTATATTTTAGATGGTATGTCCTTTTTTTTTCTCTTTAGTCTGTTATGATAAATTACACTGACTGATTTTAAAATGTTTAAACAGACTTGCATTCCTTGGTTAGCTATCCTTACCCCCTCTTGGATGTAGTATGCTATTCTTTTATTATTGGATTGGATTTGCAAATATTTTAATGAATTTTTTTTGTATCCATACCAATTAGCAATATTGGTCTGTATCTCTTTTTATTATAATATTTTTGTTCTGTAATATCTTTGGTGTCAGGATAATGATTGCCTTGTAAAACAGGTTATAAAGTGTTCTCACCTATATCTTAGAAAATTTTACATATAGTTGGCCTAATTTTGTCATTAAGTATTTGGTAAAATTTGGTAGGAATGCCCATTTGGGCTGTTTATTTTCTTTGTTGGGGAAACTTAACTAAGTTTCCACTTACTTTAGTAGATTGATAACTGTCCCAATTATAAATATCTTCTTAGATGAGCTTTGGATTTTTGTATCTGTTAAGGAATTTGTCCTTTTCATCCTAGTTGACAAATTTGTGGGCATAAAATTGTTCATAATATTTCTATATTATATTTTAATATAGTAGAATCTTTAGTGTTTTATACTCTCTCTTTCCTGATATTATTAATTCGTACCTGTTCCTTTTTTTTTTCAGTGTAGCGAGATTTATCAATTTGTTGATTTTTTAAAAGGCTTACATGAACTTGTCATCTCATTCAAAAGTTTCTTAAGTATATAGGGCCATTAATAACCAAAACATGAACCTTAGCAACGAAAAAGCCCCTTTTTTTCTTTTTTCTTTCTCTCTCTTTTATTCTTACCTTCTTTCTTCTGATGTTTTATTTTCATTTCAATTGCTTTAATTTCCAGGTATTCTGAATGTTCTTTGGAGCTGCCTATCTATTTTGCATAAACATCAATATTCAGATACTAAATATAATGTTGAAAAGGATGATGTACTTTGCTAAACACTTGTATTCTAGATGTCCTAAGTATTAGCTCGTTACTTCTAAAATTCTTCAATATTGATTTTTAATGCATTATTTAATCTTTTCTCTGAAAAGCGTGTTTAAGAAAGGAAATAATCATTACCTTTATATTCATCTCAAAACCAATATATCTATAAAGTAGTTACATTAGAATTTAATAACATTAACATGATCACGTATTGAAAAAAATTCACAGACTGGATTTTTGCTACAACAATAATTGGTTTTAGTAAAATAGGAATCATATCAGAAATTCTTGCTTTTACCACATAGAGCTCTCTGAGATGAATATATCAGAGCATATTTTTCATGAAGAACAAATGATCACAAAATATTCATTATTTTTGTTTTTAACATCAAATAAGACCGCAATATATAAGTGAAAGTAAGGAAGGAAAAGTTTCCCTCTAGGATTATCCCTGTCATTCACTTCTCAGTCTCCTTATCACCTCTTCCTTGCTTCTTCTACTTAATTTGACATACTTTCAGGTCTTAGAAGGCACCATGCTGATGCATACCTCCATGCACTTTATCCATAATTTTCACACCACTGGGAATATTCTTTACAAATCACAACCAGCTCTATCTCCCACTACAGAGCTTTTCTCTTCTTATAAATTTAAATTGGTTGACATCATCTTATAATCCCTTTCCTGATGCCCTTTTTGCTCTAAAGAAAATTTGAAATGTTCCTTTTATGTCTCACACATCCCATAAGGGAGTCTTCATACCACTTAGAAGCAATTATTCTACATTTCTTTACAAGTATGAATCCCTCCAAACGAATACACTTTTCATTAGGTTGGCAAATTGATTATATACAGAAGGCCATATATTTATTCATTCAGTGAGGTACTGAGTAGATGAATGAATGTATTCAATTATCTTGAATCCATCTTGAACCCAGTTATCAGTGGGTTACATAGGTAAATTTCTTATCTAATAAAATACAAATATTAAGTTATTTCTGTTTTGAAGTAGAGAGAAATTTTCATCTTTCATTACAGATCCCAACATCCAGGTTATGTTCCAGCTTCATATTCCACCATCACATCTATCCTCTCTTGTTTCAGATTTACTTCTTGGCATAAGACTCTTGACTGTGTGGATCATGATAAATTGTGGAAAGTTCTTAGAGAGACGGGAATATCAGACCATCTTACCTGTCTCCTGAGAAACCTGTATGTGGGTTAAGAAGCAACAGTTAGAACCCTGTTATGGAACAACTGATTGGCTCAAGATTGAGCAAAGAGTACAACAGGGCTGTCTGCTCTCACCCTGTTTGTTTAACCTATATGCTGAGCACATCATGAGAAGTGCCCAGCTAGATGAGTTACAAGCTGGAATCAAGATAGGCGGGAGAAACATCAACAACCTCAGATATACAGATGATACCACTCTAATGGCAGAAAGCAAAGAGGAACTAAAGGGCCTCTTGATGAGGGTGAAGGAGGAGAGTGAAAGAGCCAGCTTAAAAGTAAATATTAAAAAACTAAGATCATGGCATCTGGCCACCATTATGTTATGGCAAATAGAAGGGGGAAAGCCGGAATGGGTGACAGATTTCCTCTTCTTGGGCTCTAAAATCACTGCAGATGGTGACTGCAGCCATGAAATCAGATGATTGCTTCTTGGCAGGAAAGCTATGACAAACCTAGACAATGTGTGGAAAAGCAGAGACATTACTCTGTAGACAAAGGTCTGTATAGTCATGGCTATGGTCTTCCCATTGGTCATATGCAGTTGTGAGAGCAGGACCATAAAGAAGGCAGAGCACCAAAGAATTGATGTTTTCAAGCTATGGGGCTAGAGAAGACTCCTGAAAGTCCCGTGGACAGCAAGGAGATCAAACCAGTCATTCTCAAGGGAAATCAACCCTGAATAATCGTTGGAAGGACTGATGCTAAAGCTGAAGCTCCAGTATTCTGGTCATCTAATGTAAGCAGCTGAGTCATTGGAAAAGTCCCTGATGCTGGGAAAGATTGAAGGCAGAAGGAGAAGAGGGGGTCAGAGGATGAGATGGCTCGATTGTATCCCCGATGCAATGGACATGAACTTGGGCAAACTTCGGGAGATGGTGAGGGACAGGGAGGCCTGCTTTACAGTCCGCAGGATCACAAAGATTCGGACACAACTGGGTGACTGAACAACAACATGTAAGACCTCTGTGTTCAGTGAAGTCATGCATATTTCCTCATTTTGTGCAACAGTATTTAGAGGCAGTAAATAGACTATTTTTTTTTTTACTTTGTTATTTATACTTTTGAAATATATTTTATTTCATTTATTATTTAATAAACATATATTTACTTGTTTATAATTAAATATTTAGTCATGCTCCACCCTGGCTGCCAGCCCCTGCAATCTTTCTTCACTGCACAATGCCAAAATCAAGGGTATATATATTTGTAAGCAGCATAATAAACAGTGACACAATTGCTTGTGACTGATTTGATACGTGAGTAGAATTGAGGACTTCACAAGAGAAAGGAGCTCCTTTTACTGATCTCTTATCTTTCCAATAAAAGAAAAAAAAAGTTGTCTCCTTTAAACATAAGGCTTAGAAAAAGGCTGACTGCAGGGGAACTCTGCCCTTCATTTCTCCTCTTGCTTTTTTCATTACATTTTTCTTCAGGATTTCCCCAATAAAACAAGTGAGACATACCCGGCCATTGACTATTGGATTTTTAAAAATATTATTTATGTGAGTGGTTTCAACCATTATTTTTGATTACCTGTTCTGGCATGATCACAATTTCCTGTAATATTTCTTTTCTCTCCCAAGGGAAATTAATGTCTGTTCTTAGCATTTGTCGCTTATTTTCTTTGCGAAAACTGAGACAAGGAAGCAAGGAATTAATTTAATATTTTAGCAGTATCTATTTCATTGGTCGATAATTTATTCTTATAATTTTTACTCTGTAGGCTTCTTCAGAGTGACCTCTGGTCCTTTCTGTGCTTGAAACAGATTTTCTATAATATTTTTACCTCCTGTGATATTTTTCATTCATTTCTCACTTTGGCTTTCCCTTGCATTCTGCTCTTACCACTGTGCCCTTTGTCTCTTTCTTGCAGTTCCGCATAACCGATATGTTATACTTCATATCTGAGCTGCTCATATACTTGATTGCTTTTTACAAATCATTTTTCATCTATATTGTTTTTTTTTTAAATTTCTGTGATATTTGCTTTTAGGTTACACACAAACACAACCCTTTGGGAACACTGAACATTATTTTGGAGCATGCTTCAAGTTTTCTTCTCATTTTTGTTTTAATCTACACTATAAATAAATAAACACCTCACCACTTTCTTTTTTATTTCAAATACAACACTGTGGTTTACCAGTGTTTATTTTCTCGTTTATCTTGTTTTTAAATCTTTCATACTCTTTTTTCTTCATCCGTCCAAGAATTAATCAACATGCATCAGTGTGTATTTTCTCCTTCATTGATTTATTTCCTCATCAGTTTCAAGACATTCCTAAGTATTTCTTTGTTATCTTGTACTTCTGTTTAGGCATCTAAGGATGTGGCTTTGTCTTGTGTTAATAAAGTTGACACAGTAAATGTGCTCCTACATTTGGATCTCTCTTTCAGCTGTAACTGGGCTTCCCTGGTGGCTCAGCTGGTAAAAAAAATCCGCCTGCAATGTGGTAGACCTGGGTTTGAACCCTGGGTTGGGAAGATCCCCTGGAGAAGAGAATGTCTACCCATTCCAATATTCTGGCCTGGAGAATTCCATGGACTGTATAGTCCATGGGGTCACAAAGAGTCAGACATGACTGAGCAACTTTCACTTTTAGCTCTAACTAGTCATTCATGTTCACACATAAAGAACTATGCACAAAGATATGGACCATCTTTCCCGCTTTAGTTTTCTTGTTTCAGGAATTTTATAGTTTCTTGCCACTTTCAATATTTCTGAAGTGAAATTCATGAACACAATTATTTTATATTGCTTTATAAAATATGCCCTATATTTTTTAACCTATTGTAAGATATACTTCCTTTTCAATTAAACTTTATATTTTGAGATCATTGTAGATTATTTTGAATTTTTCAGGTATAAGTAGCTTCTGCTATAATTTCCTTTCTGTTATTTTCTACTTGTATATAACTTATTTATTCATTGCTTACATTTATTGAGTCCTATTTACATGTCAGACAATGTAAGGCTGAGAAAATGTATAACATTCTCTTTACAATAGAGAATGTTTTCTAACATCATGGATATCATAGTCCAACAAATATTTTACAAACAAAGTGCCATTAAATTTTGAGATAAATGCTATAGCTGTAAAAGATATACTGTGAAAGTCTCCCATGAAAAAAAATTGGTTTGAGTGTTGAGGATGAGATCAGAATAGATTCTCTAATTAAATTTGTCTTTAAGCTGAAATAGAAAGCAATGGTAAGAGTAACCTAATTACATTAACCTGAGTTTCTCTGAAAGCTAGAGACTATGGGAGATTATCCCAGGGTTTTGAGTTCTGAAACATCAGAGAGAATCATAAAAGAAGGAGTAATTTTTCTCTGTCATGAGGATATAGGCTCAATTTTGCTAGAACTTTATGGGGAGTGTATAGGAAACCTTTTATAAATACCATCTCAGACACCATAAGAAGAACCATGGATTGATTTATTAGCTTCCTTTCCCTCTTGGTCAAGGGTTTCCTTAGATAGTTTTAGCTACCCGCACTTTCAAGTTTGCACTTGTGTAATCAAGCAGGTTTTCACCTGCCTGTTTCTCACACCACCACATCGGAAAAGCCCCAGGACAGAGTATTTAGAGGCATAATTAAACTTACCAGAGTATTTTTTCAGTGCAAAACTAGAAACCTAGACTGTAGGCCATGCAGAAGATTAGCTGACCTAGGATCAGGAAGCCATTCTTGGTTCCCAGTCAGTTGTGTCTGGAGAAGTCCAGGATGTGGCAGGCTTGGCTAACGTTGTTAAGGGAGATGGTGTCAGGTATCTCATCATTCCGTTTGCCTCTCAAGTATTGGAGAAATGTGTTTCAGAAAAATCTTCTCCAATGTGTTCTGGAAAGCAAAGCGGCACCTGCAGCCATCAATAAAGCATCCATGCCATCCACATCCTCTGTCGAGAAAGAAGGGTCTGGAATGGTCTATCACTGAGAGGGAGGCGAGGAACAATGAAGCTATGCGGTGAATAAACTCAATCAGTTTCTAGGGATTCCCTGGTCATTCAACGGTAAAGAATCCATCTGCCAATGTATGTGACGTGGGTTCAATCCCTGGGTCGTGAAGATCCTGTGGAGAAGGAAATGACAACCCACTCCAGTATTCTTGCCTTGGAAATCTCACGGACCCAGGAACTTGGCGGGCTACAGCCCATGGGGTCTCAAAAAGAATTTGACATGACTTAGTGACTCAACACAGCAGTAATAGGATGCTAATAAAATGTAGTTTAGAAAACTTGTTGAATCCAGTTCATTGTAGACATATACGGAGCTAGAATGTGTATACGATATGAAGATCTAACGTGCAGCATGGTAATTCTAAGTAATACTGCATTATGTATTAGAAATTGGCTGAGAGTGGATCTTAAGTGTTCTCACACCTTAAGTGTTCTCATACACACACACACACATGCACACACACAGTAGGTATATGAGATGCCAGATGTGTTATTTAACTTTGTGGCAATCATTGTACAATATGTAGATGTATCAAATCCTCACATTGTACAGCTTAAATATGTACAATTTTTATTTGTACATATCTATTATATCACAGAAAAATAAGGTGATCAAACCAATCCATCCTAAGGGGAATCAACCCCGAATACTCATTGGAAGGAATGATGCTGAAGCTAAAGCTCCAATACTTCGGCCACCTGATGCGAAAAGTTGACTCATTGAAAGAGCCTGATTTGGGAAAGATTGAAGGTGGGAGGAGAAAGGAACGACAGAGGATAAGATGGTTTGATGGCATCACTGACTCCATGGACTTGAGTTTGAACAAACTTTGGGAGATAGTCAAGGAGTGCTGCAGCCCATGAGGTCACAAAGAGTTGGACATGACTTAGTGACTGAACAACAAAAGTTACAAAAAAAGAAAAAGTTGGAGACGGGGCTAAGATGGTGGAGGAATAGGACTGGGAAACCACTCTCTCCTCCACAAATTTATCGAAAGAACATCTGAACGCTGAGCAAACTTCACAAAACTACTTCTGAACGCTGGCAGAGGACGTCAGGCATCCATCCACAAAGACAGCGCATTATCTTCAAAAGCAGGTAGGAGAAATTATAAAAGATAAAAAGAGAGACTAAAGAGTTAGGGACGGAGACCCATCCCGGGGAGGGAGTCGTAAAAGAGGAGAAGTTTCCAAGCACCAGGAAACCCTCTCACCGGCGGGTTTGGGGGAAGATTTCAAATCTTGGAGGGCAACATAGCTGGGGGAAAAAATAAATAAAACCCACAGATTACGTGCCTAAAGGCAACTCCCAGCAAAGAACCCCAGACGCTCGCATACGCCACCAGCAAGTGGGGGCCGAACGGAGAGGAGCGGGCGGCACTGCTTAGGGTAAGGACTGGGCCCGAACGACCTGAGGGCAATCTGAGGGAGCTAACGTGAGATAGTAACCTAAACTGTGGGACAGCCAGAGAGAGAGAACTATCCCGTTTAAAGCCCAAATCTAAGGCCCTGCCAGCCCGCTCACAGAACAAAGGACTGAGCGATACCAGAGGAGAGCTAGCCGGCTGCGGACCTCCCCATCCCCCGCCGGACACAGCAGGCAGGTGGGACCAGCCAGAGCCGGAAAGGGGCAAACTCGGCCCCAGAGAGGGCACCCCCTACCAAACTGCAAACAGGCTCCCAGTTTCTAAACAAAGACTGCCTTAGATCCTGGAGGGTGCTGCCAAGAGGGTCGCAGCCAGAGACCAGCTCCCCAGAACCGACACAAAGTGCACCAGAACCGGGTGCGCCCGTAAACCGAGGCTGGGACCAGGGAGGTGATAAGCCACACCGCCCCAACAGGGGAGAGTGCGCTCGCCAAACTCCTGGCCGCCTGAACAACTCCGACCGGGAACGACACATACCGCGGGCGCAACCGAGTCTGCGCCTTTGTGGAGTAACCGGGAGCCTGAACCTGAGCGGCTTAGACCTGGGAAGTGCACGCATCTCAGGGCCCACTTCCCGGCCGAGTAACCTGACGCCTGAGCAGGGTAGGCAGGGAAAGCAAACACGCCGTGAGCGAGGGCGAACCCAGTGCGGCCGAGACACTGCGAGCCCTCCACACACACGCCAGTGATATAGGTTTGCAGTGTTCCTCCCTCCCCACAGCACGACTAAACAAGTGAACCTAAAGAGACCACATCCGCCCCTTTGTTGCAGAGCGGAAATTAGATACTGAAGAGACCTCCAAACAGAAGCCAAATAAACAGAGGGAAGCGCGTTGGAAGTGACAGGCCAACAGACTAAAATCCCTGTAGTTAACACCGACTGCATTGAAAGGGGCCTATAGATCTTGAAAAGTATAAGCAGGAACAAGGATCTATCTGAAACTGAACAGACCCCACACTGCTCACAACAGCCCCAGAGAAAGTCCGGGATATATATTTTTACTATTATCTTTTTTTTTTTTAATTTTTTAAAAAATTTTTTTCTCTTCTCTCTTTGTTCTTTAAGTCCTCTATTACACCTTTAACTTTCATTTTCATAACGCACTCTTACCTTGCAAAAAAAAAACAACCCTATTTTTAAAGCAAACTGCATACATATATCTTATACCTTTTGTGTTTTCTCTTTTTACTGTTATTTTTTCCTGTTTTACTTTTTTTTTTTACTGTTTTACTGTTTTACTTTTTTTTCTTTTAACACTGTTTCCTTTTTTTCTTTTTTTTTATATTGTAAGTTTATAAGAGTCTAACCTCTACTCTAGATTTTTAATCTTTGTTTTACATAGTTGATATCAATTTTGTACATTTAAGAACCCAATCTTTAGGACCCATTTTTACTCAGGAATGTGGTTGCTGGCTTGATTACTCTCTCCTCCTATTGACGCTCTTTCTTCTCCCCCAGGGAACCTCTATCTCCCACCCTCCTCCTTCTCTTCTCAACTCAATTCTGTGAATCTCTGAGGGTGTTCTGGGTACCGGAGAACATTTCGGGAACAGAATACTGTCCAGATCTCTCTCTCCCCTCTTGATTCCTCCCTTTCTACTCATGCTCACCTCTATTACCTTCCTCCCCCCTCTCTATGTATCTCTGTGAACCACTCTGAGGGTTCCAGACTGTGGAGAGCACAGAGGGAAGTGCTTACTGGCTAGACTGCCCTCTCCACGTTTGAGTCCCTCTCTTCTCCTCCTGGTCACCTTAACCCCACCCCCCCACTTCATCTCTCCATGTAACTCAGTGAACCTTTCTGGGTATCCCTCACTGTGGAGAATCTTTTCACCATTAACCTAAAAGTTTTATTATTGATTGATGCTGTATGGATGGAGAAGTCTTGAGGCTACTGCAAGAATAAGACTGAAAGCCAGGGGAAACATTAATTAATAAGAGATCATCCAATAGCCTCCACGTATATAATTAAACCAAGCTCCACCCAAGAGCCAATAAGTTGCAGAGGAAGACATACCACGCAAATTCTGCAGCAACGCAGGAACATAGCCCTGAGCATCAATATACAGGCTGCCCAGAGGCACACCAAATCCATAGACATCTCAAAACTCAATACTAGACATTCCATCGCACTCTAGAGAGAAGAAATCCAGCTCCACCCACCAGAACACCG
This sequence comes from Giraffa tippelskirchi, assembly GCF_054371585.1. Taxonomy (NCBI): domain Eukaryota; kingdom Metazoa; phylum Chordata; class Mammalia; order Artiodactyla; family Giraffidae; genus Giraffa; species Giraffa tippelskirchi. The sequence goes on along the minus strand of NC_137284.1, from coordinate 43,156,897 downwards.
ACACAAGCTCCCACAACCAGGAAGCCTTGACAAGCCACCCGTCCAACCCCAACCACAGTGAGGAACCTCCATAATAAAGAGAAACTTCAAACTACCAGAATACAGAAAGGCCACGCCTAACACAGCAATCTAAACAACATGAAAAGGCAGAGAAATACTCAGCAAGTAAAGGAAAATGAGAAATGCCCACCAAACCAAACAAAAGAGGAGGAGATAGGGAATCTATCTGAAAAAGAATTTAGAATAATGATAATAAAAATGATCAAAAATCTTGAAAGCAAAATGGAGTTACAGATAAATAGCCGGAAGACAAGGATTGAGAAGATGCAAGAAATGTTTATCAAGGAACTAGAAGAAATAAAAAGGAGTCAATTCATAATGAATAATGAAATAAAGGAGATAAAAGACCCTCTGGAGGGAACCAACAGTAGAATAACGGAGGCAGAAGATAGGATAAGTGAGGTAGAAGATAGAATGTTGGAAATAAATGAAGCAGAGAGGAAAAAAGAAAAAAGAATCAAAAGAAATGAGGAAAACCTCAGGGACCTCTGGGACAATATGAAACGCCCCAACATTCGAATCATAGGAGTCCCAGAAGAAGAAGATAAAAGGAAAGGCCATGAAAAAATACTCGAGGAGATAATAGTTGAAAATTTCCCTAAAATGAGGAAGGAAATAGTCACAGACTCCAAGAAACCCAGAGAGTTCCAAACAGGATAAACCCAAGGTGAAACACCCCAAGACACATGTTAATCAAATTAACAAAGATCAAACACAAAGAACAAATATTAAAAGCAGCAAGGGAAAAACAACAAATAACACACAAGGGGATCCCCATAAGGATAACAGCTGATCTTTCAATAGAAACGCTTCAGGCTAGAAGGGAATGGCAGGACATGCTTAAAGTAATGAAAGAGAATAATCTACAACCCAGATTACTGTACCCAGCAAGGATCTCATTCAGATATGAAGGAGAATTCAAAAGCTTTACAGACAAGCAAGAGCTGAGGGAATTCAGCACCACCAAACCAGCTCTCCAACAAATGCTAAAGGATCTTCTCTAAACAGGAAACACAGAAAGGATGTTTAAACACGAACTCAAAGCAACAAAGTAAATGGCAACGGGATCATACTTATCAATAATTACCTTAAATGTAAATGGGTTGAATGCCCCAACCAAAAGACAAAGGCTGGCTGAATGGATACAAAAACAAGACCCCTATATATGCTGTCTACAAGAGACCCACCTCAAAACTAGGGACACATACAGACTGAAAGTGAAGGGATGGAAAAACATATTTCATGCCAACGGAGACCAAAAGAAAGCAGGAGTCGCAATATTCATTTCAGATAAAATAGACTTTAAAATACAGGCTGTGAAAAGGGACAAAGAAGGACACTACATAATGATCAAAGGGTCAATCCAAGAAGAAGATGTAACAATTATAAATATATATGCACCCAACATAGGAGCACCACAATATATAAGGCAAATACTAACAAATATGAAAGGGGAAATTAACAATAACACAATAATAGTGGGAGACTTTAATACTCCACTCACACATATGAATAGATTAACTAAACAGAAAATTAACAAGGAAACACAAACTTTAAATGCTACAATAGACAAATTAGATTTAATTGATATTTACAGGACTTTCCACCCCAAAACAACCAATTTCACCTTTTTCTCAAGTGCACACGGAACTTTCTCCAGGATAGATCACATCCTGGGCCAGAAATCTAGCCTTGGTAAATTCCGAAAAATTGAAATCATCCCAGCCATCTTTTCTGACCACAATGCAGTGAGATTAGACCTCAATTACAGGAGAAAAACTATTAAAAATTCCATCATATGGAGGCTAAACAACACGCTTCTGAATAACCAACAAATCACAGAAGAAATAAAAAAAAAATCAAATTATGCATAGAAATGAATGAAAATGAAAACACAACAACCCAAAACCTATGGGACACTGTAAAAGCAATGCTAAGGGGAAGGTTCATAGCAATACAGGCGTACATCAAGAAACAAGAAAAAAATCAAATAAATAAACTAACTCTACACCTAAAGCAACTAGAGAAGGAAGAAATGAAGAACCCCAAGGTCAGTAGAAGGAAAGAAACCTTAAAAATTAGGGCAGAAATAAATGCAAAAGAAACAAAAGAGACCATAGCAAAAATCAACAAAACTAAAAGCTGGTTTTTCGAGAAGATAAACAAAATTGACAAGCCATTAGCCAAACTCAACAAGAAACAAAGGGAGAGGAATCAGATCAACAAAATTAGAAATGAAAATGGAGAGATCACAACAGACTCCACAGAAATACAAAGGATCATAAGATACTACTACCAACAGCTATATGCCAATACAATGGACAACTTGGAAGAAATGGACAAATTCTTAGAAAAGTATAACTTTCCAAAACTGAACCAGGAAGAAATAGAAGCTCTTAACAGACCCATCACAAGCACGGAAATCGAAACTGTAATCAGAAGACTTCCAGCAAACAAAAGCCCAGGACCAGATGGCTTCACAGTGGAATTCCACCAAAAATTTAGAGGAGAGCTAACACCTATCCTACTCAAACTCTTCCAGAAAATTGCAGAAGATGGTAAACTTCCAAACTCATTCTATGAGGCCACCATCACCCTAATTCCAAAACCAGACAAAGATGCCACAAAAAAAGAAAACTACAGGCCAATATCACTGATGAACATAGATGCAAAAATCCTTAATAAAATTCTAGCAAACAGAATCCAACATCATATTAAAAAGATCATACATCATGACCAAGTGGGCTTTATCCCAGGAATGCAAGATTTCTTTAACATCCGCAAATCAATCAATGTAGTACACCACGTTAACAAATTGAAAGATAAAAACCATATGATCATCTCAATAGATGCAAAAAAAGCCTTTGACAAAATTCAACATCCATTTATGTTAAATAAAAACCCTGCAGAAAGCAGGAGTAGAAGGAACATATCTCAACATAATAAAAGCTATATATGACAAACCCACAGCAAACATTATCCTCAATGGTGAAAAATTGAAAGCATTTCCCCTAAAGTCAGGAACAAGGCAAGGGTGCCCACTTTCACCACTACTATTCAACATAGTTTTGTAAGTTTTGGCCACAGCAATCAGAGCAGAAAAAGAAATAAAAGGAATACAGATAGGAAAAGAAGAAGTAAAACTCTCACTGTTTGCAGATGACATGATCCTCTACATAGAAAACCCTAAAGATTCTACCAGAAAATTACTAGAGCTAATCAATGAGTATAGCAAAGTTGCAGGATATAAAATTAACACACAGAAATCCCTTGCATTCCTATACTCCAATAATGAGAAAACAGAAAGAGAAATTAAGGAAACAATACCATTCACCATTGCATCAAAAAGAATAAAATACTTAGGAATATATCTACCTAAAGAAACAAAAGACTTGTATATAGAAAACTATAAAACACTGATGAAAGACATCAAAGAGGACACAAACAGATGGAGAAATACACGTGTTCATGGATTGGAAGAATTAATATAGTGAAAATGAGTATACTACTCAAAGCAATCTATAGATTCAATGCAATCCCTATCAAGCTACCAATGGTATTTTTCACAGAACTAGAACAAATCATTTCACAATTTGTATGGAAATATATGGAACCTCGAATAGCCAAAGCAATCTTGAGGAAGAAGAATGGAACTGGAGGAATCAACCTGCCTGACTTCAGGCTCTAGTACAAAGCCACAGTCATCAAGACAGTATGGTACTGGCACAAAGATAGAAATATAGATGAATGGAACAAAATAGAAAGCCCAGAGATAAACCCACGCACCTATGGACACCTTATCTTCGACAAAGGAGGCAAGAATATACAATGGAGAAAAGACAATCTCTTTAACAAGTGGTGCTGGGAAAACTGGTCAACCACTTGTAAAAGAATGAAACTAGAACACTTCCTAACACCATACACAAAAATCAACTCAAAATGGGATAAAGATCTAAACGTAAGACCAGAAACTATAAAACTCCTAGAGGAAAACATAAGCAAAACCCTCTCCGGCATAAATCACAGCAGGATCCTCCATGACCCACCTCCCAGAATATTGGAAATAAAAGCAAAAATAAACAAATGGGACCTAATTAAAATTAAAAGCTTTTGCACAACAAAGGAAACTATAAGCAAGGTGAAAAGACAGCCTTCAGAATGGGAGAAAATAATAGCAAATGAAGCAACAGACAAACAATTAATCTCAAAAATATACAATCAACTCCTGCAGCTGAATTCCAGAAAAATAAACGACCCAATCAAAAAATGGGCCAAAGAACTAAACAGACATTTCTCCAAAGAAGACATACAGATGGCTAACAAACACATGAAAAGATGCTCAACATCACTCATTATTAGAGAAATGCAAATCAAAACCACAATGAGGTACCATTTCACACCAGTCAGAATGGCTACTATCCAAAAGTCTACAAGCAATAAATGCTGGAGAGGGTGTGGAGAAAAGGGAACCCTCTTACACTGTTGGTGGGAATGCAAACTAGTACAGCCACTATGGAGAACAGTGTGGAGATTCCTTAAAAGACTGGGAATAGAACTGCCATATGACCCAGCAATCCCACTGCTGGGCATACACACCGAGGAAACCAGAATTGAAAGAGACTAGTGTACCCCAATGTTCATCGCAGCACTGTTTACAATAGCCAGGACATGGAAGCAACCTAGATGTCCATCAGCAGACCAATGGATAAGGAAGCTGTGGTACATATACACAATGGAATATTACTCAGCCATTAAAAAAATACATTTGTATCAGTTCTATTGAGATGGATGAAACTGGAGCCCATTATACAGAGTGAAGTAAGCCAGAAAGAAAAACACCAATACAGTATACTAATGCATATATATGGAATTTGAAAGATGGTAATGATAACCCTATATATGAGACAGAATAAGAGACACAGACGCATAGAACAGTCTTATGGACTCTGAGGGAGAAGGTGAGAGTGGGACGTTCTGGGAGAATAGCATTGAAACATGTATATTATCATATGTGAAACAACACCATTCCATGTTCGAGACATGAGACAAATGCTCAGGGCCGGGGCAATGGGATGACTCAGAGGGATGGGATGGGGAGGGAGGTGGGTGGGGGGTCCAGGAAGGGTAACACATGTAAACCCATGGCTGATTCATGTCAATGTATGGCAAAAACTACTACAATATTGTAAAGTAATTAGCCCCCAACTAAAATAAATAAATTTATTTAAAAAAAAAAAAAGAAAAAGTTACAGAGAGCCGATGCAGTGTTTACCCAACTTTCCCTAGTGACAACCTCACGCAAAACTGTAATATGATAGCACGATCAGGGCATTGACACTAACACAGTAAAAATACAGGAGACTGGCCTCCCTACAGTGATCCTGAATGCTTTAGTTTTATAGCCATGACTGCTTGTCATCTCAAGAATTTCATATAAATGGGACAACAGCTTTTTTGTATTGGCTCCTATTTATTTAGTGTAATTCTCTAGAGGTTCATCCAAGTTGTTACGGTTCTTAATAATTTTTTTCTTTTTCTTTTTCTTTCTATGTACTCTTCCATAGTATGGATGTAGAACAATTTATTTAACCATTCACATGTTGCAGGATGTCTAGGTGGATTTCAGGTTTTGGCTATTATGAATGAGACTGCTACAAGTATTTATGTGCAAGTTTTTGTGTGTACCTAACTTTTCAATTCTCTGTTATAAATGCCAAGGGGAATAATTTCAAGTGATTTTGAATTTGCTTATTTAGTTTTAAAAAAACTGCCAAAATGATTCCAGAGTGACTGTTCTGTTTTACATTCCCGCAAACAATGTATGAAGGTTCCAATATCTCTGCATTCTTCCCAGCATGTGGTGGTGTCACCATTTTCTGATCTAGTCATTCTGACAAGTATTGTAGTAACATCTCATTGTGGTTTTAATTTGCATTTTCCTACAGGCTAGTAATGTTGAATGTCTCTTTATGTGCTTACTTGCTATCTGTGTACCTTCTTTGAATTATGTCTTCTTTTTGCTTTCTTGCAATTTTATTGAGAGGTAATTGACATCACTGTATAAGTTGAAGGTATATAGCATAATGATCTGACTTACATACATGGCATGATTATCACAATAAGTTTAGTGAATATCCATCATCTCATGTAAATATAAAATTAAAGAAACAGAAAAGAAATATTTTCCTTGTGATGAAAACTCTTAGGATTTACTTTCTTAACACCTTTCATATAAAACACACAGCAGTGTTAATTATATTTTTTTATGTTGTACATTGTATCTTTAGTACTTATTTGACTTATACTGGAAGTTTGTAGTACCCCTGACTGCCTCCACCCTCACCTCTGGTACCACAAAATAATTTATGCCTTTTAATTGTTTTCTAATTAAACATTTTTACTGTTGAGTTATGATAATTATTTTTGTATTCTAGATACTAGTCTGTTGTAAGTTATGTAATTTGTAAATATTTTCTTTCAGTCTGATTTGTGTTTTCAACTTCTTAAACTAATTTTTCACAGAGCAAAAAATATATATATTTGCTTTCCTTTTCAACCTGGACTGATATTAATGACTGGTATTAATTTGAGGACTTTAAGACAACAGACTATAAGAAGCTTTGAAACTTTGGACTTCTTTTGGATGTGAGAGTTCCTCAGATTTGCTTTGCTTTGCATGACTCTGATGGTTTTGAAGAACAGTGGCCACCCATTTGGTAGCATGCCACTCAGTCAGAATTTAGCTGATGCTTTTCATATTATTCTGATTGTGGCTTCTGAGGATGAAGACCACAGAGGTAAAATGCCATCCTCATAGCATAAAGTGTGTATTGTTGATTTCTATTTGCTAATATTTTGTGGAGGATTTTTGATTCTACATTCATTCAACATTTATTGTTTTATAGCTGTCCTTTCTTGTAATATGTTTAATGGTTTTAGTATGTAACTTTTCTATATGTAATGTCTTTATCTGGTTTTAATATTAGGGTAAATCTGACCTCAAAAAATAAAGTAGAAAAAGTCTCCTGTGCTTATATTTTCTGGAAAAGATTGAGGAGAATTAGTATCATAGCTTATTTAAATACGTAGTTGAATTCACCAGTCATCTGTGGTTAGTATTTTCTTTTATGGATAGTTACTAATTACTCTATATCTTTTTTAAAAATTATACTTACTCAGATTATTTCTCCTTTTGTGAATTTTAGTAGATTTTGCCCTTCTAGGAATTGGTCCATTTAATCTAAGTTATCAAATTTTGGGTCATAGAGTGGTTCATAGATTTCCTTTATTACCCTTTTATTACTCCTATTTTCACTAGCTACCACTGTCAGGAACTAGCTGGACTCAGAGAGCTGATCTGTCAAAGGGCAGAATGCTCATTTAAGACAACAAGCCAAAATGAAAGTTAAGGTCAAGCCTTTAGTCACTGACTTGTTAGTTTAGGCAAGAGGTTAAACCCAAGAAACACCAAGTCTTCTCCACCCCCCTTCCTATTTTCCCCTTGGAATGGTGCTAGTTAAGGGTAAGGGGGGTTGGTGTACATGTGGAAATTGCCTCAATGCTAAGGGAGCACCAAACCAAAGCCTTCTGTAGTATTGTGGGCCAGGGTAACTGGGGGAGAAGGGCCATAGGGAGGCTCGGAACAGAAAAAGTATTGAATACTGAGTTAGAGTGAAGAAGAATGTCTTCAAGTCTAGTTCCCCATAATGGTAAGAGTGGGGTGGGTATTTTGATAGACAACCTGAGAAATTCCTCAACTGAAGGCCTTCGAGAGTGTGGCCTATAAACTGAGGCATCTAAGCTAGGAAATAAATACACAATAGAGAACAACCAGCCAGGGCAGCCTGAGTCCTTGACTGCAATTCTCTTCTGAGACTGCTACACCATGTCAGTGTGGAAGGGCACCTTTCTGCCATGAGGCCTGCCCACTGTGCCTTTTCATAGTTGTTTATGGTTGGGCCTAAAGAGTTCCCAGAATTTTTTGGTCATGGTTTTGAGGCCTTGATGACCTCCTTTGGCATGTATGACATTGTTTTTTAGTGATAGCTCCTTTTATTCCTGTTTAAGACTGACTAGAGACACGTGTACCCCAATGTTCATCACAGCACTGTTTACAATAGTCAGGACATGGAAGCAACCTACATGTCCATCATCAGATGAATGGATAAGGAAGCTGTGGTACATATGCACAATGGAATATTATTCAGCTATTAAAAAGGATGCATTTGAATCAGTTCTAATGAGGTGGATGAAACTGGAGCCTATTATACAGAGTGAAGTAAGTCAGAAAGAAAAACACCAAAACAGTATACTAATGAATATATATGGAATTTAGAAAGATGGTAATGATGACCTTATATGCGAGACAGCAAAAGAGAAACAGATGTAAAGAACAGACTTTTGGACTCTGTGGGAGAAGGCAAGGGTGGGATGGTTTGAGAGAATAGCATTGAAACATGTATATTATCATATGTGAAATCGATTGCCAGTCCAGGTTCCATGCATGAGACAGGGTGCTCAGGGCTGGTGCACTGGGATGACCCAGAGGGATGGGCTGGGGAGGGAGGTGGGAGGGGGGTTCAGGATGGGGAACACATGTACACCCATGGCTGATTCCTGTGAATGTATGGCAGAAACCACTACAATATTGTAAAGGAATTAGCCTCCAATTAAAATAAATAAGTTAATTAAAAAAGAAAAAAAAAAGACTGACTAGAGACATCAATTCATTAACTTTTTCAAAGAACCCGTTTTTTTTGTTTTTTTTTTTGTCTATACAATTCCTATTTTTCAATTCCATTGATATCTGCCTGAATTTTTATTATTTCTTGTCTTTCACTTAATTGGGATTTAATTTATTCTTCTAGTTTTCTAGATGAAAACTAAAGTTATTGACTTTTAGATCTTTCCCTTTTCCTAATACATGAATTAAATAATCAAAAATAATTTAAAAATGGCCCTCTTCCTTTACTATATCTCATAAATATTGATAAATAATATTTTCAGTTTCAAATTACTCTTTTTTCTTGAAACTTCTACATTGACCATTGGATTGCTTACAAGTATATTGTTTAATCTCTAGCATTTTGGGATTTCCAGCTAGCTTTCTGTGATTGACTTCTTGTTGAAAGGTGGATATGCTATAGAAATAGGAACTGTGGTAACAGGCATTCATTGTCAATATCTTCTAATCCACTTAGGAGTTGATTTGTGTCTTGTGACTAATGTTTACTATGGCTGTAGTTTTCAGAGGTTTACAATTCCTTTACTGTGTTAATCATTCAGTTGTGTCTGACTCTTTATCACTCCATGGATTGTAGCCCACCAGGCTCCTCTGTCCATGGAATTCTCTAGGCAAGGATACTAGAGTGGGTTGCCATTCCCTTCTTCAGGGGATCTTCCTGGCCCATGGATCAAACCCGGCTCTCTTGCATTGCAGGCAGATTCTTTACCATCTGAGCCACCAGGGAAGCCCACACTTCCTTTAGTGTCCTGTCTTCTCTCTTGTGGCCTTTGGGCTTCTCTAAGAAATCATCCTCAGATAGAGGTGTCTTTCAGATATTTCAGTTGTAAGATATTGTTATACTGGATTCATAGTCATATGTTGACAAGATATATGGGAGAAAAAGCATTCTGTAATTTAATAATTAAATCTTAGTCATTTAGTGAATTCATATCCTGAGATGTGAAATCTACAGATGTCTTTGTTTGTTTGTTTGTTTGTTGATTTCTCCATCTTCCCTTTAGTTGCAGCAGGAAAGATAGATAGAAGAATCAAGTTGAAACAATGCACTTTCCCCAGGCAGGGAAAAGGCTGTTCATAAAATCTTCCACTGACAGGAGGCCTTTGTAAAGACCAATGCTCAGGGTGTATTTCAAAATGGCTACTTTTATCCTCACCCTGCTAGAATCAGGAGAGGATCTTTCTAGACTTTTGACCATGAGAACCTGGTGGGTGTTTTTGAGATGAAGCCAATGAAAATGTTGGCATCCTCAAAGACTGCAACCCACAGAAGTTTCTTATCCTCAAACTAGTCTACAATCAGCCGCTAGGAACTCATACAAATTGCCTTATAACTACTGCTACCAGTCCCTGGTTTTCACAGTTTGTCTTTTAAACAAGAAGAGCTCAGTTGTGACTCTATTAGCCTGTGTCTCCAGAGTTTGAAGTGGTGGTTTGTACTAATAGTAAAACTTAAGTTTTCTGATAGCTCCAGCAGAATCTGTTGACTTTTACTGTGTCCAGTTTTTCCTTATCATACTAATGGGAATGACAACATCCAAGCTCTTTACTGGTTGGAGTGGAACCAGAAGTCTCTCTGTTCTTTTTTTTTTTTGAACAAACATATGTTGATTTAAAAAAAATGTACAACTTGAGAGCTGCAAGTTAAGTTTTATTTGGGGCAAAATGAGGAGTGCAGCCCGGGAGGCAGCATCTCAGATAGCTCCAAAGAGGCAGTGGGGGAAGATCAATATGTAAAGTTTGGTGAAGGGGAGTTCATACCATGAAGCACTCATTTTACGAAAGATTTTTTTTAGTCATGAGGACCTAATGTCACCATGAAGGGATTTAATGCTTCTCTAGGTACTGAGGAGATGCAAGGATTGAGATCATAAAATCTGTTCCTAAAAACATCTAACTATCTAAAGACTTGTCAAACCAGATTCCCTGGAACACAGATTGCCTCATTCCTCTCTGAACTCCCTCAGGGGGTGTTGAAGGTCAACAGCCATAGCAGCAAGGGGTTCAATCTCTATAGAGGTAGATGGCAAATGCCTTTGTTGCTCAGTCACAGTAATGCTCTTGGTAGGTGCCAATTTGTAGTTGACACATATAATATGATTTTCCTTTCCAAAATAGCCTGCAGAAGTTGAGGGAGAGTAGGTGCTTAGCTTTCTTCAAAATTATTGTATTATCTGTGTATTCTCATAGCAGCTAAGAAGGAATTCAGCTTAATTTTAGTTTTTTTTTTTTATTTTAAGGATCTCTAAATATATAAAGTTTATATAATGTTTAAGAACCACTATTAGCCAATTGCTCTCTCCCTCAAATTCTAACATTTCTATACACAAGGAGAAACCCTCTGTCTGCATTTGTGTTTACAGACACTATTAAGATAATGGAGGAAGGGACAGAATTTATTTGAAGTCTACTATAGACAGGTTTAGGTTAATTGCATTTATAGTTATTAATTTAAATCTTAATAATAGCACTATCAAGTGGTCATTATTCTAGAGTAGACTGACAGATCAAAAGTTTGGAGTAAGAATCACATCCCCAAAATGCATGTAGCAAAGAACTTTTAGAGTAAATGCTTATACCAAACTTATTTACCCTGAGCCTAATAAAAATATGAAAGTGTCAAATTTTGCTTTATAATTTTGTCAAAAATTTAGCATATACCTGGTCATTGATTATAGATGAGTCCCCAGGGAAAAAGTGTTTGCTCTGCCTTCCTTCCCCTTTTTGTACTCCATATCTTTTTTACCACATTGTAGATCATATACATGTTACATTCTAGTCACCTCCTAAAATGCTTCCTGCCTCAATATTTATTTTCTTCTTTGAAATCCATTAAGACAGAGCATAGGCACTCTGTGCTAAGACTGTAAATTCATCTTTCTAGGAGCTCAACAAGTCAGCACCAAATATTCATGTAATTCTCCACAAGTATATTCATCCCCAGGAAAACTCCATTTTGCATATTGTGCAAAATCATCTGTTTCTTCTTGTTTTAGCTGCTAATCCCACAGCCTAGCAAACCATAATCCTACCTTCTCTAAATCCTATCTTGGAAAAGAAACTTTGTCTAGAGGAAAAGAAGGAACTTAATACAGTTTAAGGTAAATCAGTAATCCTTAACTGTGTCTACACAAAATCTGTCCCAGCTGTAACACAGTGACAGTCAGGGCTTTAATGCAAAACACGTGTGTGCTATATCATGACAAATCCAACATCCCGAGAAAACCAGGCATTTTGACAGTTCTATTCTCTTTTCTTTCAGTTTAGATGGTGATGTTTAAGATTCTTGAACAAAAATAGAGTTGAAATAGCAATTAAATAGGGGTTCAAAAAACCTTTTTCTATAGAAGTATCATGTTACCAAAGTTCCTTGGAATCAGTTATATTCACATGTTTATTCTACAGATTTCACTCAGTAGGAAATGACCTTATCATCCCAGTAGGAAGTAAACTTATCTCAAATTGAGAACTTAATTAGCAATCTTGCCTCAAGGAGAGTGAAGCCTTTACACTATTTCTTTTCTAGTGTATTTTGGAGAATCAAGAGTTCCTGAGTTGTCTGATATATAGGAAAGGTCAGGAGCTCTCCAGGATTTTCCTCATGAGGATTCCTGACTTCATCTACATAATCAGTCAACCTGAGGGTTAAAATCAAGAATTCATAGCTTTTGTTAAGTTCTTTGGAATAAAAATAGTTTGATCACAATTACACGAATCTTGTACTTTTGCAAGTATTAAAACCAAAACAAAAATATCTAGACCAAACTAAATTTGATTTCCAAATGGCTATCTCACTTTTTACTGATTTCCCAGGTGGCTCAGTGGTAAAGACTCTGTCTGCCAATGTAGGAGACATTGAGAGGCAGGCTTCATCCCTGGTCACGAAGACCTTCTGGAGGAGGAAATGGCAACCCACTCCAGTGTTCTCGCCTGGAAAATTCCAAGAACAGAGGAGCTTGGTGGGCTACAGCCCACGGGTTACAAAGAGTCAGACATAATTTAGCGACTGAGTTGTTAAGTCAGCACATCTCACATTTTCAGAGAAATTAATTCTCTAAGATGCAATGCAGTAGCTCAGTGGAATATTTATCAGATAAAGATTTATTGCAGTATTTGAAATATTGAGCAAAAGTCACTGATGTGTTTAAACTTTCCATGTATTCATTTGGTTATTTATAGGCTTTAGTCTCTAATTGTTGGGAAATGCAATTTTTAGTGTATTTATGTCTTACTACCTCTTTTTCTTCCACATACATATCTGCTTTCTGACTAAATATCAAAGTGTTTTTAGATATTCGTGAAATAATTTCTTCAAGGAAAAGGGGGAGAATAATTCAGTACTTTTTCAATAGCTCAGTGGTTCAAAATTGGGAAAGGAGTACATCAAGACTGGATGTTGTCAGTCTGCTTATTTAACTTATATGCAGAGTACATCATGAGAAACACTGGGCTGGATGAAGCACAAGCTGGAATCAAGATTGCTGGGAGAAATATAAATAACCTCAGACATGTAGATGACACCACCCTTATGGCAGAAAGTGAAGGAGAACTAAAGAGCCTCTTGATGAAAGGGAAAGAGGACAGTGAAAAAGTTGGTTTAAAACTCAACATTCCAGAAACAAAGATCATGGCATCTGGTCCCATCACTTCATGGCAAATAGATGGGGAAGCAATGGAAACAGTGTCAGACTTTATTTTTGGGGGGCTCCAAAATCACTGCAGATGGTGGCTGCAGCCATGAAATTAAAAGACGCTTGCTCTTTGGAAGAAAAACTATGACAAAGCTAGACAGCTTATTAAAAAGCAGAGACATTATTCTACCAACAAATGTTCATCTAGTCAAAGCTATGCTTTTTCCAGTAGTCATGTATGGATGTGAGAATTGAACCATATAGAATTGATGCTTTTGAACTGTGGTGTTGGAGAAGACTCTTGATAGTCCATTGGACTGCAAGGAGATCAAATCAGTGAATCCTAAAGGACATTTCCTAAAGAAAATTGGAAGGACAGATTTTGAAGCTGAAGCTCCAGTACTTTGGCCACTGATGCGCAGAACTGACTCTTTAAAAAAGACCCTGATGCTGGGAAAGGCTGAAGGTAGGAGGAGAAGGAGATGACAGAGGATGAGATGGTTGGATGGCATTAGAGACTTGATGGACATGAGTATGAGCAAGCTTCCAGAGTTGGTGATGAACAGGGAAGCCTGGTGTACTTCAGTCCATGGGGTGCAAAGACTCAGACATGATTGCATGACTGAACTAAACTGAGCGTTTCAGTAACATGTTTAAAAGCGATAAATGTCAATCCTTAACAAAAACTTTTTTGATGGGGCTTGATAATGCAGAGATGGCCTTACATACCTGTTAATGGTAAAATGTATGATATAAAAAGAATGCAATTCATAGTTTAAAATAAATTTGAGTATTAAAGTTATTCACATATGGTGAGTACAAAATAAATAAAACTTTAATTTCCAAATCTGAATACAGTTAGTGTTGTAAATTGGTGATGAGGCAAATTCAAGCAGAGAGCACAGAAAAAAGACAAATAGAAAACTTTTCTTTTTGAAGAACAATATTCCTCTGATACTTTGGCATGGTTGGGATAATATTGCATGCTGTCACATATATATATATATTTTTCTTTTCTCTATCTAGAGTAAGGAGTTAACTTTTAGATAACCAAATTATTACAAAGTCAAAATATACTTATCTTGTAGTGAACATGTTAGTCAATCAGTCATGTCCAACTCTTTGTGACCCCATGGACTGTAGCCCATCAGGTTCTTCTCTCCATGGAATTCTCCAGGTGACAATACTGTAGTGAGTAGCCATTCCCTTTTGCAGGGGATGGACCTGGGTCTCCAGCATAGCAGGCAAATTATTTACCCTATGAGCCACCAGGAAAATATGCTCAATTTTGTGACCATTATTTAGGAGAATATTGTATTGGTCCTCAATTCCCGTATTCTTGATATGTTAACCTAAAATTTAGTTAATATGGAAATTAAATGAAAATTTAGAAGAGGAGATTGGGTTGTGACTTCATGCCAAAATAAAAAGGCTTTGAAACTTTGATATTCATAATTGCTATTATTAAATACACATGACATTTGCCACATGTAACATATTAAAATAATTTACAGAAGAAATGAAGGTGGGAAGAAACTTAGAAGTATAGAAGATTATTTTTAGCAAGATCTATATGCTGCAGAGGTCAACAATCCAAACCCATACTGTGTCTTATGGGATAGATAGACAGATAAACTGAAAGCAATCAATATTTAAAATTTAAATTTGAAAGCCAGAAAAAATGGACTTCTGGCTAATAACTTCCATCTGTTTTCACATAAAATAGTACTCATGAAAAATATGAGAATCTCTTCTCTCTTTTAACTTCAGAATTAAAAAAATAATAATTCTGTATTCCTTTTTCCATGAATAGATTGTATATTCAGTATTATTATAATCATTCACTAGAAAAGCATCATGATTCTCAAATCTAGTTTTTTGATTTTCAAATGTTGAAATATTCAGCATTCAAGTGAATATAGAAATTACCCCATAGAAACTTGTAGCAAAGTATAATATTTAATTACATTTCTGGGGTCAAATTGAGAATAAGTGTTTTTCATTTTCTTTTGTTTTTGGTTTTCCATATAATTTCAGCAACAGGAAATTTTTCTTATTGTTTTTAAATTGAGACAGTATTCCAAAGCACAAGATTACTATTTTATCACAGAATTATAATCATATCAATCTTCTAAAGGATATTAGATTTCATGTCAGTGTACAACCCATCTGGTCCTTAGGGTTTCCCTCTTCATCACTCTCTTCCTTGTTTTCTCTTTCACCTACCTTGTATCTCTCTTCTTTTCTTCACACTTCCCCATAAACTATTTCTTATTGTGAAAATGATGAAAAGTAATTCTTGCAAGTGTTATTTTAATGTGGCTTCATCGCTGAGTCCAGGGCATTCTTACTATGTGACTTAACTATAGATAGACAGCTGTTCTGAATTAGAAAGAATACATATATTTTTTCAGTCCAGTTGAGTTAGGTCAAAGTCATAAAAAAATCAGTCACAGATGTTTCAAATCCTGGCCATCATAACTCTTTAGCACTTATTGTTTATACCATTCATTTGGAACAAAGCATATGCTACTTTATATTTTTAATTATTTTTAGAATTCCATTTCCCCTGTATTTCATTATAAGCCTCAGTGCCGACATAGTTCAAACTTCCTTGTAGACCTTGCATCTAACCCTGCACACAACATATGTTCCACGTGTATTTTTTAATTCAACCTAATTCAAATCAACTAACATGTTTTGAGTGCCTACTGTGGTTGACTCAAATAAGAAAAAACAGGTTATTTTTACATCAGAATCATACAACCAACGTCAAGCTGCAGATGTTTTGGAAGGAAAATCTTGTTCTGTAACTAATGCAAAGTTGCCTTAGTGCTACAAGAAGATGCAAGGCAGGGCATATGAAAAATGAGCTACCCTATCCAAATTGATACAAACATTAATGAAACATTATGTTTGTGTCTTTTCTCAAAGGGAAGACATTCCAGTTTGCTGACATTGAAGGTAGTACATCATGCTATGCTATGCTATGCTATGCTAAGTCGCTTCAGTCGTGTCCGACTCTGTGCGACCCCATAGACGGCAGCTCACCAGGGTCCGCCGTCCCTAGGATTCTCCAGGCAAGAATACTGGAGTGGGTTGCCATTTCTTTCTCCAGTGCATGAAAGGGAAAAGTGAAAGTGAAGTCGCTCAGTCGTGTCCGACTCTTAGCGACCCCATGGACTGTAGCCTACCAGGCTCCTCCGTCCATGGGATTTTCCAGGCAAGAGTACTGGAGTGGGGTGCCATTGCCTTCTCCGGTAGTACATCATACACCGACATAAACATTACTAGCAGAGATGGTTTATGAACAGGTAAGGAAAATGAAAGAGCCAAAAGACTTAAGGTTGGCCAGAGGGTGCTTAGCAAATTATCTGATTCAGTTGGAACATAGTGATATGAAGGTTGAATATGATAAAGCAACCAATAATTTTAACTAATCATGGAAGGTGGGATAGGCAGAAAAATGGCTTCCAAAGATGTCCACAGGTTAGTCTCTTAATGGGAAAAAAGACTTTGCAGATATTACTAAAAGTATGTATCTTGAGATTGACAGATTAACCTGGATTATCTGGATGGGTACAATCAAATCTCAAGAATTCTTGATAGGATAAGGGAGAGATGTGATGTTCCTGGCTTTGAAGATGAAGAAGAGAACTTTGAACCCAGGAATGCAGGCAGACTCTTAACTTAGAAAAGGGAATGGAGTAGATATTCCTTTAAAGCTTCCAGAAAGTAACACAGTCCTACTGATACCTTGAAGGTAACCCAGTGAGAGCCACATTAAAGTCTGACCTACAAAACTGTAAGACCATAAATTTATGATGTGTTAGGGAACTAACTTCATGGAAATTTGTTATAGCAGCAATAAAAAACTAATAGCTGAGTAACATTTGTGTGGTTAAAATTAATTTATTAGATTACAGAAATTTAATAAAGACTTTTGAACAAGGCAGTGATGTTGACTACTTTTATACTTATTGGTAAGATGAGATTCTTTTTTTTTTTAATATGCAATACAAAGAAAGATGTAGAAAAATAAAGTTTCCAGAATAAATAAAAATAATTATTATACACACAAAATCATCTTGTCTTCAAATGAAATGGTGGAACCTTTGTAACACAAGATAATATATTTAGTAGAATTTATTACTACTGAAAATAAAGCTTGAAGTAAATAGAGAAGGAAGGTATTTTTCTTTTATTTTGCTATAGTATTTTCAAATGTATGATAGAATTGAATGAAGTTTAGCATGAACACTCATGAAATCACAATCTAGATACTGTCATAGATATTATTATACATCTTTTATCTCATGTTTATTCACATATCCATCCTTGTATCTAGCCATCGATTCATATTTTGTTTATTTCAAAGAAAATTGCAGACATCAGTAGAATCCACACTAAATATTTTTGCTTAATTATCATTAGTTACAGTTCCAGATTTGCTTAAAATTTTTTAATGTAAAATTGCATAAATTGATATGCACCAAGTTTAGCTGTTTAAGTTATCTGAAATACCTACGACTGTGCAACTCAAACTCCTATCAAGATATAGACTAATACCATCTTCTAGAAGATTACCTGCTGGCACAGAGTGGTCTAGAAAACACTTAAACCAACTCACAAAAATATGTACACCTCTTCTCAATTCTGTATTTGGCAACATTAAATTTGTAGCTGAAATTGGCCATCAAGGTAGTATTTAAACTATGGAAATAGACAAATACTTCAAAGTAAATCAGGGCCCTCTTCCTTTCTCCCCTGAAAAGCTGGAGATAATCAGACTTTCCCCCACCAAAAATTAGCTTTTACTTTTGTGTGAGTGAAAGTCACTCAATCATGTCTGACTCTTTGCGATGCCATGGACCGTAGCCTGCCAGGCTCCACCATCCATGGGATTTTCCAGATAAGAAAACTGGAGTGAGTTGCTGTTTCCTTTTCCAGGGGATCTTCCCAACCCAGGGATTGAACCCTGGTATCCCGCATTGCAGGTAGTCTCTTTAACGTCTGAGTCACCAGGGAAGTTTTTTCCTTTGGTAAAATTTTGTAAAAATGGAATAGTAGAGTGTGTATACTTTGGATAAGATAACTTAAAAACAGCTAAATAATTGAGACTTATTTGTATTCCTGCATATATCAGCAGTTCATTTCATTTTTATGGCTGATTAGATTTCCAGTAGATGAATATACTAGAGTTTAAGTCATTTTCCCATAAATAGATACTTAGGCTGGTCCTAGTTTCAGGCTTTTCTGAATAAAGCTTTTGTGAAAATTCCGGTACAAGTACTTTGAAATGTATTTTTCGATATTCCTGGGCAAATACATAGGTTTGCTAGATCATTTGGTAGATGTATATTCAATGTTTTTAAAGGAAAAAAAAAGTAAGCAATAGCAACAAAAAACAGACCTTAGACAAACTGGTTGTTCCAGCCTACATTTTCACTAATAGCACATAGTAAATTGTCATATATCATCTTCAAAACCTTCAGTATTAATATATCTTGGAAAGGATATCTTTAAACTGACTTTCTTTGATGCTCTATGAACTTCATGATATTTGATATCTAAGTCTTTACCCAAATTTGAAAAATTCTAGTTATTGTTTCTGTAAATAAATTTTCTGTTCTATCCTCCCTGTTTTTTTTTTTTTTTTTTTTTTTACTCACCTCCTCTGGAACTCCAATAATTTACAAATGTGTTCTTTTGATGTTATCCATGGATCATGTAAGCTTTCTTTTCTCCTTTTTATTCTTCTTTATTTAGCTATGTCAAGGAGACTAATTTCAACTTTCTATCTTCAGTCTCACAGATTCTTTCTCCTGCTTGATCAATCTGCTGTTGATGATCTCTACTGAAGTTTTCATTTCATTCATTGTTTCTTCAGCTACAGAATATCCATTTGACTTTTTAAATGATTTCTATACTTCTGTTAAACTTCTCATTTTGATTATATATAGCTTTTCTGATCTTTTTGAATTGTCTTGTATGTGTGTGCATTGTGTGTGTGTGTGTTTCCTTCATATAGCTATTTTGAATTCTTTATCAGATAAATTGCAGATCTCTAACCCTAATAGGTGGCAAGAATACACAGAAGTATTCAGAAAGATCTTAATGACCCAGATAACCACAATGGTGTGGTCACTCACCTAGAGCCAGACATCCTGGAGTGTTAGGACAAGTGGACTTTAGGAAGCATTACTACGAACAAAGCTAGTGAAGGTAATGGAATTCCAGCTGAGGTATTTAAAATCCTAAAAGATGATACTGTTAAAATGCTGCACTCAATGTCAGCAAATTTGGGAAATGCAGCAATGGCCACAAGATTGGAAAAGGTCAGTTTTCATCCTAATCTCAAAGAAGAACAATGCAAAAGAATGTTCAAACTACCATACAATTCTGCTAATTTCACGTCTAGCTTAGGTTATGCTCAAAATCCTTCAAGCTACGCTTCAGCAGTTCATGAACTGAGAACTTCCAGGTGTAAAGCTGGTTTTTGAAGAGACAGAGGAATCAGAGATCAAATTGCCAACATTCATTCGATCATGGAGAAGGCAAGGGAGTTCCAGATAAACATCTACATATGCTTCATTGACTATACTAAAGCTTTTGATCATGTGGATCACAACAAACTGTGGAAAATTCTTAAGGCTGTTGGAGTGACAGACAACCTTACATGTCTTCTGAGAAACCTGTATAATGGTCAAGAAGCAATATTTAGAACCAGGCAGGGGAAAACGGACTGGTTCAAAATTGGAAAGGGAGTACGGCAGGGCTGTATATTGTCACCCTGCTCATTTAAATTCTACACAGAGTACACTATGTGAAATGCTGGGTTGGATGAATCAGAAGCTGGAGTCAATATTGCCAGAAGAGATATCAACAATACCAGATATACAGTTAATACCATTCTAATGGAAGAAAGTGAAGAGGAATTAATAAGCCTCTTGATGAAGGTGAAAGAGGAGAGTGAAAAAACTCGCTTGAAACTCGACATTAAAAAAAAACTAAGATCATGGCATCCAGTCCCATCACTTGATGGCAAATTGAGGATTGTTGCTGAAGCTGAAGCTCCAAAACTTTGACAACCTGATGCAAAGAGCCAACTCATTGCAAAAGGCCCTGATACTGGGAAAGATTGAAGGCAAAAGGAGAGGGGGGCGCTGCAGAGGATAAGATGGTTAGATAGCCACACCAACTCAATGGAAATGAATCTGGGCAAACTCTGGGAGATTGTGGACTACAGAGTAGTAGCCTGGTGTGCTGCAGTCCTTTTGGTTGCAGAGCTGAACATGACTTAGTGGCTGAACAACAGCAACTCTATGAGGTTAGTTACTGGGAGGTTTTGTTCCTTTTGTATCATATTCCCCTGATTTTATCTCATGTCTTTGAAGTGTTGCAATGTTGATTATATTTGAGGTATCAGCCACCTCCTCCACTCTTTACTGAGTGACCTCAGGAGAGAAATACTCCCCATAGGACCGGTAGAGATTTTGACACTTCTAAGACCTTCCAAGCATACACCTGCCCTCCAGTTATGTACCCCATGTTTCAATATTCTGGATTGGTTAAGAGAAATGATCCCCTTTGACAGCATCCTGTATAGATGTGAAAGCCAATTCACTCTCTCTCTCTCTCTCTCTCTCTCTCACACACACACACACACACACACACACACACACACACACATATATTCATCCTGAGGAAGAAATCACAAGTTGAAGAATATCTCTCTTGTCTCTAAGTTGTGTCCTCTTGAAGGAAGTAAAGTCAAGTGGTTTCTCTTAATATCTGCAAAGAATCCAAACTCATTTTTTTTTTCTTCAAATTGTCTGCTGCAACTTTTTCTCTGGAAACCTGGAAACATTCTCAGTGTCTGTCAGATCTGGGGTGATCTCTTTTATCCCTAATTTTTCATGGTCTCTTTGTCATTAATATTGCACTACTTGATTAAATATCTGTCGACATTTTATTAACACAGATCTTTATCTACTGTTCTCATTTTTTGCTAGGATTTTATTATATTGACATACATTATAAACATGAAAAGAAAGCACAATCCTTTTTGCTTCAGACAATCTTACATAGTTTAAATAAATAAGAAAGAAAACATATTTATTAAACATTTCCCATTTCTGACTCTCCTCATTTCCAGCCTGAAGTACTTCCTTCAGCAGTTCCTATTGTGCTGATCCAATAGAAATGAACTCTCTATATTGCACTTTATATGAACGTTGATCTATTCTCAGTGTCAATAGATATATTTGCTTCATATGAAACTATGGCTTGATAATTAATTCCTCCCAAGACTTTAATGATCTTTCCAATGCCTTCTGGACTACATACTTTTGATAATGTCAGCATTCACTCAAAAATCATTCCCCCTATATGGAATGATGTCCTCCTTATATAACTTCTTCTGAAGTTCTCTTTTTGTCATTTTTTTCACTTTCTTTTTATGATATATCTGGGAGTGGACTTATTTGCTCTTACCTGTTTGGGTAATTTTGTCTTTAGCTGAAGATTGCTCATAGCACTAGCACAAGGGGCAGAGACTCAAAAAATTTATAGAGAGAACTCGGTGTTATCCTCTCTGTGTACTTCCTTTCTGGGATTCTCCTCTTGCTTTTCTTCAGCACTGATTGTCTTGGACTTTTCCTATCGAAGTTTCATGGGCAGAGTAGCATTTACTGCATGTTGCCCTCTGGCTAAAAGACATAGGAATTGATCATTCACCTTTCCGATTCACTTTTTCTATGAGACTACTCCCTTATTGACCAGCTTGATTTTGTTCACACTTCACAGCATGTAGGTGGTTGTCTATTCCCTCCAAGATTTTATAGCTGTTATTTGAAAGGGGGACAGGTTTCGTAGGAATTACTCAGCTATACCAAAAACAGGACTCCAAGAGTGTGAATTTTTAATAAATAAATAAACCATCAACATCATTAGCTTTGGTGAGTAAAATTCAAACCAACACTCATTTTGTACTGTTGCTGGGCCCACTGATCTGGAAATACAACCAATTTCATGCTCACTATAAAAGGAACGATAATACGAAGAAACTATCTAGTGATTTCCTCTGAGAGGTTTTACTTTTCATAAAGGCAATTTGGGGGCCATCCTAGAAAATAGTATCATTATGTTTAATGGCTGAATTTTACCACTTTTTTCTTCTAAACACCCCTAAGACTGACAATATCTCTCATTTTTTAAAGGAGAAACTAAGGCTAGGAGAAAAATGCTTTACAATAATAATATAATTATGGATTAGTTTATAAAAGTCCCAGTCCAACTGATTTTCAAATCAATTCAACAAACATTTACTGAGCATATTTACTAAGCTGCTAAGTCACTTCAGTCGTGTCCCACTCTGTGCAACCCCATAGACGGCAGCCCACCAGGTTCCCCCATCCCTGGGATTCTCCAGGCAAGAACACTGGAGTGGGCTGCCATTTCCTTCTCCAATGCGTGAAAGTGAAAACTGAAAGTGAAGTCGCTCAGTCGTGTCCGACTCTTAGCGACCCCATGGACTGCCTGCCTACCAGGCTCCTCCGTGCATGGGATTTCCCAGGCAAGAGTACTGGAGTGGGTTGCCGTTGTCTTCTCCGATATTTACTAAGAGTAGTATATAAATTTAAATTTTATTGGCCTCTTTCCTTGAAATATTGACAGTTTAATAGATGAAGGGTGACTGACATGTACAGAAATATTTTTAATTTACCAAGCAAGTGATATGAGAGTTATAAACACAGAATGTATGGGAAAACATAGATGGAAAACCAAACCCAAAATTGTCATGAAAGAACAAGGTGTGTGTCATTCATTCGTGTCTTATTCTTCTTGTTGTTGCTTAGTTGCTAAGTTGAGTCCAACTCTTTTGTGCCCTCATGGACTGTAGCCCTCAAGGCTCCTCTGTCTATGGGATTCTCCAGGCAAGAATACTGGAGTGGGTTGCCATTTCCTTCTCCAGGGGATCTTTCTGACCCAGGGATCAAACCTACATCTCCTGTCTTGGCAGGCATATTCTTTACTACTGAGCCACTGAGGAAGCTTGTGTCTTGCTCTAGCCAAAAATAAAAGCGGATTATTTTATTTAAAAAAAAAATTGTTGTAGTATGCTTCTGCTGCTGCTGCTAAGTCACTTCAGTCGTGTCCGACTCTGTGCGACCCCATAGACAGCAGCCCACCAGGCTCCTCCATCCCTTGGATTCTCCAGGCGAAAACACTGGAGTGAGTTGCCATTTCCTTCTCCATTGTTGGAGTATAGTTGCTTTATAATGTTGCATAGTTTCTACTGTACAGCAAAGTGGCTCAGCTATACATATACATGTGCCTCCTCGTTTTTGGATTCCCTTCCTATTTAGGTCACCACAAAGCACTGAGAGAGTTCTCTGTGCTATACAATAGGTTCTCACTGGTTATCTATTTCATACATAGTGTTAACAGTGTATATACGTCAATCCCAATCTCTCAATTCATCCCACCTCCCTATCCTTGTTATCATTGTACTTGTTCTCTATGTCTGTGTCTCTATTTTACAAATAAGATAATCTATATGAATTTGTTTCAGATTCCACAAATATGTATTAATGTGGAATCTGATTTTCTTTTCTCTTTCTGAGTTACTTCACTTCGTATGACAGTCTCTAGGTCTATTCACGTGTCTACAAATGACCCAATTTCATTCCTTTTTACAAGTGAGTGTGTATGTACTCCATCTTCTTTATCTATTCCTCTGTTGATGGACATTTAGGTTGCATCTGTGTCCTGCCTATTATAAATAGTGCTGCAATGAACATTGGGGTTCATATATCTTTTTAAATTATAATTCCTTAATTATAATTGAGAACTGCCATGTGACCCAGCAATCCCACTACTGGGTATATACCCAGAGAAAGCCATAATTTTAAAAGTTAATTCTTCAAGGATCATTTGAGATTAGTCACCTGAAAAGCTAGAGATCTTATTTCATCCGGGTTATTATTCCATTGTGTCAGAAGGCCCTTTCTTGTCCACAACAAACTTATATCTTCCTTCCTGGGACTTCTTGTTTTCTCCCTGTTTTACTGTTTTCCCAAATTAGTTACTATCTTCCAGCATATTACATATTTCCTTCTTTTTTCACCCTTCACTCTCAACTAGGATGTAAGTTGAGAAATTTTTTTGTCTGTTTTATTCACTGCCCTATATAGACTTAGTTAGAACAGTTTCAATAACATAGCAAGTTCTCAAATATTTGCTGTATAAATGCATTTCATAAATGTCATAAGTGATAAATTAGCAGGTAAAAGACTTGAATATTTTTCAAAGGCAATTTAATGTAACAGCAAAATACTGTGCCAAGAGTTTGGAATTTGTTTTGTATGTGATGGGAAATGATGATCATAAAGAGAAAAGCAACATGTTTACATGAATCTTTGTGATAAATGTGGAGATAATTGACCTCGTGGGCAAATCCGAAGTTGTTACATTGATTGACTGACAAAAGCCTCAAATTCACAAGATAAATAACTACAAAATCTATCAACAGAGAATCTAGAGTTTTGCGAAATAATAAGGAAAATCCAAAGAGCTAATCCTTGAAGATTCACTTTTTGATAATGATGACAATTCTTCCTTAAGTGAACGGCTGAAAGTCTGCCATTTTAGCCAAGAAACTATTTCTGATGTCTAAATTCTAAAATACACAAAGAAATATAAAGAATATGAAAAGTGTGTGGGCTTTAGAGAGCAGGATCATCATATTAGAACAGTAAACACTATCCTAAGCACAGGTATGAAAGAAAAATGAACAACTTGGTGAACCAAATCTGTTATGTATAAGGAAAAGATATATGTGGGAGAAACTGCAGATGAGAACAAATAATTAAGCAAGCACCCACTCATTTTCTTCTTTATTCAGCAAACATTTATTAACCATCAATGCAATACTGGGCTCTATTCCTGGGGTATAATATAAGTAAATATTTGGACATAGTCTCTGTCTAAGGGAGGTTTATATTCCAGACATTGAAAGTGAAAATGTTAGTCACCCAGTCGTGTCTTACTCTTTGTGACCCCATGGGCTGTAGCGCACCAGATTCCTCTTGTCCATGGAATTCTCCAGGCAAGAATACTGGAGTGGATAGCCATTCTCTAGGAGATCTTCCTGACCTGGTATCGAACTCAGGTCTCCTGCATTGCAGCCAGATTCTTTACTGTCTGAGCTGCCAAGGAAGCCCATTCTAGATGCTACTCAAATATCAATTCAAACACACATTTGCAAACTAAAATAAGTATATTGATGGACTACTACTGTAACAGAGAAACAAGACCTAACATGCATTAGCAGGAAACAAGTCTCTGAGGAAGTTAAATTTCAGCTCAGATACACAAATGACACCACCTTTATGGCAGAAAGCAAAGAGGAACTGAAGGGCCTCTTGATGAAAGTGAAAGAGAAGAGGGAAAACTGGCCTAAAACTCAACATTCCAAAAACAAAGACCATGGTATCTGCTCCCATCACTTCATGGCAAATAGATGGGGAAACAATGGAAACAGTGACAGACTTTATTTTCCTCAGCTCCAAAATCCCAGCAGATGGTGGCGGCAGCCATAAAATTAAAAGATGCTTGCTACTTGGAAGGAAAGCTATGACAAACCTAGACAGTGAATTAAAAAGCAGAGATGTTACTTTGCCAACAAAGATCTGTCTAGTCAAAGCTATGGTTTTTCCAACAGTCATGTACAAATGTGATAGTTGGATCATAAAGATGGCTGAGAGCCAAAGAACTGATGCTTCCAAACTGTGGTGCTGGAGAAGACTCTTTGAGACTCCCTTGGACAACAAGAAGATCAAACCAGTGAATCCTAAAGGAAATCAACTCTGAATATTCCCTGGAAAGATTGATGCTGACAGTGAAACTCCAATACTTTGGCCACCTGATGTGAAGAGCAGACTCACTGGAAAAGACTGATGCTAGGAAAGATTGAAGGCGGGAGGAGAAGGGGATGACAGAGGATGAGATGGTTGGATGGCATCAATGACTCAATGGACATGAATTTGAGCAAACTCCAGGAGACGGTGATGGACAGGGAAGCTTGGTGGGCTGCAGTCCATGGGGTCACAACGAGTTGTATTGACTGAGTGACTGAACAACAACAAACAACTACAAAGAAGAGTTAAGTGTTTGGGTTTTGCTGGTGGCACTAGTGGTAAAGAATCTGCCTGCCAATGTAGGAGACATAAGAGACTTGGGTTTGATCTTTGGGTGGGGAAGATCCTCTGGAGAAAGAAATGGCAACCCATTCCAGTATTCTTGCCTGAAGAACCCCAAAGACAGAGAATCCTGGGACTTTCCTGGTGCAAAAAGTTGCCTGCAATACAGAAGACATGGGAAACACGGGTTGGAGAACAAGGATTGTATCCCTGGTTCCAAAAGATCCCCTGGAGGAGGAAATGGCAACCACTTCAGTATTCTTACCTGGAAATTTCCATAGACAGAGGATTCTGGTGGGCTACAGTCCATGGTGTTGTAAGAGTCAGACATGGCTTAGTGACTGAGCAATTAAGAGTGCTTACTTGCAGAAGACAAAGTATATGCAAACGTTCTATGTTTGGAGGGAGAATGGAATATTTAATGAACTAGAGGTGGTAGGTAATTAATGCCTAGAGGTAGAGGAGGAAAGTGGAAACATGACATGAAGTAACATGTAAGGGCCAGACTATGTAAAGGCCTTAGAGACCATACAATGGAAATTATTTGGACTTTATTCAATCGTAAGTAGAAGGTATGATATTCTAGATGCTAAACTAAGGAATTAGATACCATACTTACATCACAATAGCCCATTGAAGGATTAAATGCTAAAAGTTATCTACCTTTTAAAAAACAATTCTGACCTCACTTCATTTTATATTTATTAAATATCAATTATGTGTCAGGCACAGAGCTAGAGACAACATCTGCCTTCTGGACAGAGTAAATAGGGTTCTTGCTCTCTTAAAATTCACACACTCTTGGGAGAGATTAATTTGAAAGAAAATATATGAATCCTGTGTCCTCATCCTATAATATATCATTATTGTTATATATTCCAAAGAAACAGGACACACTAAAGTAAATAGAAAAGGAATATGGGTCTTAAGTGTCTCTTGAGAAGTTATCTGTGGGGTAGGGAGGAAATGTGATACTCAAGAATGGTGTCACGCAACACAAATCGCATAAAAGTCATCTCTAAAAATCTCCCTGTAAAATGTTCATTCAAATTTGAGGTTTAATTTAAGGCAAAAAAGATATATAGAAATAAAAGGAACATTTGATAATGAAGGCCAACATAAAAAAGTAAAATGCAGTTTTAGTGAAATTTTATGTACGACATAACATAATATGGATGTACATAAAAAAGATTACAGCAAATAAAAAGGGAAATAAAACCACAATTATTGCAGAAGAGTGTGCGAGACAACAGAAGACATATACATATGCCAGTATATAAAAAGCATGTGTATCTACATCATTGAAACATATTCAATTTATATATTTGCCTATATAGCATTTTTATATATACATGGAATCATTGATCTAATACACAAAATTATAAAATATATATTTGAATCTTTTCTAAAGACTATGGTGGTGGCTAAACTTATACATTAGGAGAGTGTAGGAGAGTATCAACTGAGTTACACCTGGTGGAAGGAGTTTATTAATTCTTCCTGAAACTTTCACAAAATAAAATAATAATCTAGCTATAAGACAACTTAAATTTCCATTTCTTATTTTCTTAAATTTCCAAAGTGTAAATCTATGGACCAAAGATGTAGTAAAAGTATAGATTCATACTAAATCAAAACCCTTGAAATCAATTAGCTAATGAATAAGCATGCAAACACAAACACAAACTCAAACTTAAAAATGTACCAGTTTAGGAGGAGGGGGCTAAGATGGCGGAGGAATAGGACGGGGAGACCACTCTCTCCTACACAAATTTATAGAAAGAACATCCGAACGCTGAGCAAACTTCACAAAACTACTTCTGAACGCTGGCAGAGGACGTCAGGCATCCAGAAAGACAGTGCATTATCTTCAAAAGCAGGTAGGAGAAATTATAAAAGATAAAAAGAGAGACTAAAGAGTTAGGGACGGAGACCTGTCCCAGGGAGGGAGTCGTAAAAGAGGAGAAGTTTCCAAGCACCAGGAAACCCTCTCACCGGCGGGTTTGGGGGAAGATTTCGAATCTCGGAGGGCAACATAACTGGGAGAAAAAATAAATAAAACCCACAGATTACGTGCCTAAAGGCAACTCCCAGCAGAGAACCCCAGACGCTCACATCCGCCACCAGCAAGTGGGGGCCGAACGGAGAGGAGCGGGCGGCACTGCTTAGGGTAAGGACTGGGCCCGAACGCCCTGAGGGCAATCTGAGGGCTCTAACGTGAGATAGTAACCTAAACTGTGGGACAGCCAGAGAGAGAGAACTATCCCGCGAAAAGCCCAACTCTAAGGCACTGCCGGCCCGCTCACAGAACAAAGGACTGAGCGATACCAGAGTAGAGCTAGCCAGCTGCGGACCTCCCCATCCCCCGCCGGACACAGCAGGCAGGTGGGGCCAGCCAGAGTCGGAAAGGGGCAAACTCGGCCCCAGAGAGGGCACCCCCCACCAATCTGCAAACAGGCTCCCAGTTTGTAAACAAAGACTGCCTGAGATCCCGGAGGGTTGCCAGCCGCCGGGAGGGTCGCAGCCAGATACCAGCTCCCCAGAACCGACACAAAGCGCACAGGAGCCGGGCCCGCCCGTAAACCCAGGCGGGGACCAGGGAGGTGATAAGCCGCACCGCCCCAACAGGGGAGAGTGCACTCGCCAAAATCCTGGTTGCCTGAGCTGCTCCGACCGGGAACGGCACAAACCGCGGGCGCAACAGAGGCTGCGCCTTTGTGGAGTACTCGGGAACCTGAACCAGAGCGGCTTAGACCTGGGAAGTGCACGCATCTCAGGGCCCACTCCCCACCTGAGTAAACTGAAGCCTGAGCAGGATAGACAGGGAAAGCACACACGCCGTGATCGGGGGCGAACCCAGTGCGGCCGAGACACTGCGAGCTCTCCACACACACGCCAGTGATATAGGTTTGCAGTGTTCCTCCCTCCCCCACAGCACGACTGAACAAGCGAACCTAAAGAGACCACCTCCGCCCCTTTGTGGCAGGGCAGAAATTAGATACTGAAGAGACCTCCAAACAGAAGCCAAATAAACAGAGGGAAGCGCGTTGGAAGTGACAGGCCAACAGACTAAAATCCCTGTAGTTAACACCGACTGCATTGAAAGGGGCCTATAGATCTTGAAAAGTATAAGCAGGAACAAGGATCTATCTGAAACTGAACAGACCCCACACTGCTCACAACAGCCCCAGAGAAAGTCCGGGATATATATTTTTACTATTATCATTTTTTTTAATTAAAAAAAATTTTTTTCTTTCTTTTTTCTTTAAGTCCTCTATTACACCTTTAATTTTCATTTTCATAACCCAGTATTACCTTGCAAAAAAAACCACCCTATTTTTAAAGCAAACTGCATACATATATCTTATACCTTTTATGTTTTCTTTTTTTACTGTTTCTTTCCTGTTTTACATTTTTTTAATGTTTCTTTTTTACTGTTTTACTGGATTTTTTTTACACTGTTTTCTTTTCTTCTTTTTTTTATATTGTATGTTTTATAAGAGTCTAATTTCTACTCTAGATTTTTAATCTTTGTTTTACATAGTTGATATCAATTTTGTACATTTAAGAATCCAATCTTTAGCACCCATTTTTACTCAGAAGTGTGATTACTGGCTTGATTACTCTCTCCCCCTATTGACGCTCTTTCTTCTCCCCCAGGGAACCTCTATCTCCCACCCTCCTCCTTCTCTTCTCAACCCAATTCTGTGAATCTCTGAGGGTGTTCTGGGTACCGGAGAACACTTCGGGAACAGAATACTGTCCAGATCTCTCTCTCCCCTCTTGATTCCTCCCTTTCTACTCATGCTCACCTCTATTACCTACCTCCCCCCTCTCTTTGTATCTCTGTGAACCGCTCTGAGGGTTTCAGACTGTGAAGAGCACAGAGGGAAGTGCTTACTGGCTAGACTGCTCTCTCCACGTTTGAGTCCCCCTCTTCTCCTCCTAGTCACCTCAAACTGCCCCACCCCACTTCACCTCTCCATGTAACTCAGTGAACCTTTCTGGGTATCCCTCACTGTGGAGAATCTTTTCACCATTAACCTAAAAGTTTTATTATTGATGCTGTATGGATGGAGAAGTCTTGAGGCTACTGCAAGAATAAGACTGAAAGCCAGGGGAAACATTAATTAATAAGAGGTCATCCAATAGCCTCCACGTATACACTGAAACCCAGCTCCACCCAAGAGCCAATAAGTTCCAGAGCAAGACATACCATGCAAATTCTCCAGTAATGCAGGAACATAGCCCTGAGCATCAATATACAGGCTGCCCAGAGGCACACCAAATCCATAGACATCTCAAAACTCAATACTAGACACTCCACTGCATTCTAGAGAGAAGAAATCCAGCTCCACCCACCAGAACACCGACACAAGCTCCCACAACCAGGAAGCCTTGACAAGCCACCCGTCCAACCCCAACCACAGTGAGGAACCTCCATAATAAAGAGGAACTTCAAACTACCAGAATACAGAAAGGCCATGCCTAACACAGCAATCTAACCAACAGGAAAAGGCAGAGAAATACTCAGCAAGTAAAGGAAAATGAGAAATGCCCACCAAACCAAACAAAAGAGGAGGAGATAGGGAATCTATCTGAAAAAGAACTTAGAATAATGATAATAAAAATGATCAAACATCTTGAAAGCAAAATGGAGTTACAGATAAATATCCAGAAGACAAGGATTGAGAAGATGCAAGAAATGTTTATCAAGGAACTAGAAGAAATAAAAAGGAGTCAATACATAATGAATAATGAAATAAAGGAGATAAAAGACCCTCTGGAGGGAACCAACAGTAGAATAACGGAGGCAGAAGATAGGATAAGTGAGGTAGAAGATAGAATGTTGGAAATAAATGAAGCAGAGAGGAAAAAAGAAAAAAGAATCAAAAGAAATGAGGAAAACCTCAGGGACCTCTGGGACAATATGAAACGCCCCAACATTCGAATCATAGGAGTCCCAGAAGAAGAAGATAAAAGGAAAGGCCATGAAAAAATACTCGAGGAGATAATAGTTGAAAATTTCCCTAAAATGAGGAAGGAAATAGTCACAGACTGCAAGAAACCCAGAGAGTTCCAAACAGGATAAAGCCAAGGTGAAACACCCCAAGACACATATTAATCAAATTAACAAAGATCAAACACAAAGAACAAATATTAAAAGCAGCAAGGGAAAAACAACAAATAACACACAAGGAGATCCCCATAAGGATAACAGCTGATCTTTCAATAGAAACGCTTCAGGCTATAAGGGAATGGCAGGACATGCTTAAAGTAATGAAAGAGAATAATCTACAACCCAGATTACTGTACCCAGCAAGGATCTCATTCAGATATGAAGGAGAATTCAAAAGCTTTACAGACAAGCAAGAGCTGAGGGAATTCAGCACCACCAAACCAGCTCTCCAACAAATGCTAAAGGATCTTCTCTAAACAGGAAACACAGAAAGGATGTTTAAACACGAACTCAAAGCAACAAAGTAAATGGCAACGGGATCATACTTATCAATAATTACCTTAAATGTAAATGGGTTGAATGCCCCAACCAAAAGACAAAGGCTGGCTGAATGGATACAAAAACAAGACCCCTATATATGCTATCTACAAGAGACCCACCTCAAAACTAAGGACACATACAGACTGACAGTGAAGGGATGGAAAAACATATTTCATGCCAACGGAGACCAAAAGAAAGCAGGAGTCGCAATACTCATTTCAGATAAAATAGACTTTAAAATACAGGCTGTGAAACGGGAAAAAGAAGGACACTACATAATGATCAAAGGGTCAATCCAAGAAGAAGATGTAACAATTATAAATATACATGCACCCAACATAGGAGCACCACAATATATAAGGCAAATACTAACAAGTATGAAAGGGGAAATTAACAATAACACAATAATAGTGGGAGACTTTAATACTCCACTCACACATATGAATAGATTAACTAAACAGAAAATTAACAAGGAAACACAAACTTTAAATGCTACAATAGACAAATTAGATTTAATTGATATTTACAGGACTTTCCACCCCAAAACAACCAATTTCACCTTTTCCTCAAGTGCACACGGAACATTCTCCAGGATAGATCACATCCTGGGCCAGAAATCTAGCCTTGGTAAATTCCGAAAAATTGAAATCATCCCAGCCATCTTCTCTGACCACAATGCAGTAAGATTAGACCTCAATTACAGGAGAAAAACTATTAAAAATTCCAACATATGGAGGCTAAACAACACGCTTCTGAATAACCAACAAATCACAGAAGAAATCAAAAAAGAAATCAAATTATGCATAGAAACGAATGAAAATGAAAACACAACAACCCAAAGCCTATGGGACACTGTAAAAGTAATGCTAAGGGGAAGGTTCATAGCAATACAGGCGTACCTCAAGAAACAAGAAAAAAATCAAATAAATCAACTAACTCTACACCTAAAGCAACTAGAGAAGGAAGAAATGAAGAACCCCAGGGTCAGTAGAAGGAAAGAAATCTTAAAAATTAGGGCAGAAATAAATGCAAAAGAAACAAAAGAGACCATAGCAAAAATCAACAAAACTAAAAGCTGGTTTTTCGAGAAGATAAACAAAATTGACAAGCCATTAGCCAGACTCATCAAGAAACAAAGGGAGAGGAATCAGATCAACAAAATTAGAAATGAAAATGGAGAGATCACAACAGACTCCACAGAAATACAGAGGATCATAAGAGACTACTACCAACAGCTATATGCCAATAAAATGGACAGCTTGGAAGAAATGGGCAAATTCTTAGAAAAGTATAACTTTCCAAAACTGAACCAGGAAGAAATAGAAGCTCTTAACAGACCCATCACAAGCACGGAAATCGAAACTGTAATAAGAAATCTTCCAGCAAACAAAAGCCCAGGACCAGACGGCTTCACAGCGGAATTCTACCAAAAATTTAGAGAAGAGCTAACACCTATCCTACTCAAACTCTTCCAGAAAATTGCAGAAGATGGTAAACTTCCAAACTCATTCTATGAGGCCACCATCACCCTAATTCCTAAACCAGACAAAGATGCCACAAAAAAAGAAAACTACAGGCCAATATCACTGATGAACATAGATGCAAAAATCCTTATAAAATTCTAGCAAACAGAATCCAACATCATATTAAAAAGATCATACATCATGACCAAGTGGGCTTTATCCCAGGAATGCAAGATTTCTTTAACATCCGCAAATCAATCAATGTAATACGCCACATTAACAAATTGAAAGATAAAAACCATATGATCATCTCAATAGATGCAGAAAAAGCCTTTGACAAAATTCAACATCCATTTATGATAAAAGCCCTCTAGAAAGCAGGAATAGAATGAACATACCTCAACATAATAAAAGCTATATATGACAAACCCACAGCAAACATTATCCTCAATGGTGAAAAATTGAAAGCATTTCCCCTAAAGTCAGGAACAAGGCAAGGATGCCCACTTTCACCACTACTAGTCAACATAGTTTTGGAAGTTTTGGCCACAGCAATCAGAGCAGAAAAAGAAATAAAAGGAATACAGATAGGAAAAGAAGAAGTAAAACTCTCACTGTTTGCAGATGACATGATCCTCTACATAGAAAACCCTAAAGAGTCTACCAGAAAATTACTAGAGCTAATCAATGAATATAGTAAAGTTGCAGGATATAAAATAAACACACAGAAATCCCTTGCATTCCTATACTCCAATAATGAGAAAACAGAAAGAGAAATTAAGGAAACAATACCATTCACCATTGAAACAAAAAGAATAAAATACTTAGGAATATATCTACCTAAAAAACAAAAGAGTTGTATATAGAAAACTATAAAACACTGATGAAAGAAATCAAAGACGACACAAACAGATGGAGAAATATACCGTGTTCATGGATTGGAAGAATTAATATAGTGAAAATGAGTATACTACTGAAAGCAATCTATAGATTCAATGCAATCCCTATCAAGCTACCAATGGTATTTTTCACAGAACTAGAACAAATCATTTCACAATTTGTATGGAAATATAAGAAACCTCGAATAGCCAAAGCAATCTTGAGAAAGAATGGAACTGGAGGAATCAACCTGCCTGACTTCAGGCTGTACTACAAAGCCACAGTCATCAAGACAGTATGGTACTGGCACAAAGATAGAAATATAGATGAATGGAACAAAATAGAAAGCCCAGAGATAAACCCACGCACCTATGGACACCTTATCTTCGACAAAGGAGGCAAGAATATACAATGGAGAAAAGACAATCTCTTTAACAAGTGGTGCTGGGAAAACTGGTCAACCACTTGTAAAAGAATGAAACTAGAACACTTCCTAACACCATACACAAGAATAAACTCAAAATGGATTAAAGATCTAAACATAAGACCAGAAACTATAAAACTCCTAGAGGAAAACATAGGCAAAACACTCTCTGACATAAATCATAGCAGGATCCTCCATGACCCACCTCCAAGAATATTGGAAATAAAAGCAAAAATAAACAAATGGGACCTAATTAAAATTAAAAGCTTTTGCACAACAAAGGAAACTATAAGCAAGGTGAAAAGACAGCCTTCAGAATGGGAGAAAATAATAGGAAACGAAGCAACAGACAAACAATTAATCTCAAAAATATACAATCAACTCCTGTAGCTGGATTCCAGAAAAATAAACGACCCAATCAAAAAATGGGTCAAAGAACTAAACAGACATTTCTCCAAAGAAGACATACAGATGGCTAACAAACACATGAAAAGATGCTCAACATCACTCATTATTAGAGAAATGCAAATCAAAACCACAATGAGGTACCATTTCACACCAGTCAGAATGGCTGCTATCCAAAAGTCTACAAGAAATAAATGCTGGAGAGGGTGTGGAGAAAAGGGAACCCTCTTACACTGTTGGTGGGAATGCAAACTAGTACAGCCACTATGGAGAACAATGTCGAGATTCCTTAAAAGACTGGGAATAGAACTGCCATATGACCCAGCAATCCCACTGCTGGGCATACACACTGAGGAAACCAGAATTGAAAGAGACGCGTGTACCCCAATGTTCATCGCAGCACTGTTTATAATAGCCAGGACACGGAAGCAACCTAGATGTCCATCAGCAGACGAATGGATAAGGAAGCTGTGGTACATATACACAATGGAATATTACTCAGCCATTAAAAAAAAATACATTTGTATCAGTTCTATTGAGATGGATGAAACTGGAGCCCATTATACAGAGTGAAGTAAGCCAGAAAGAAAAACACCAATACAGTATACTAATGCATATATATAGAATTTGAAAGATGGTAACGATAATCCTATATGTGAGACAGAATAAGAGACACAGATGCATAGAACAGTCTTATGGACTCTGAGGGAGAAGGTGAGGGTGGGACGTTCTGGGAGAATAGCATTGAAACATGTATATTATCATATGTGAAACAGAACACCACTCCAGGTTTGATGCATGAGACAATTGCTCAGGGCTGGGGCAATGGGATGACCCAGAGGGACGGGATGGGGAGGGAGGAGGGAGGGGCGTCCAGGAAGGGGAACACATGTAAACCCATGGCTGATTCATGTCAATGTATGGCAAAAACTACTACAATATTGTAAAGTAATTAGCCCCCAACTAAGATATATAAATTTATTTGGAAAAAAAAAAAACCATCATGCTATATGCCTTAAACTTAAAAAAAAAAAAAGTGCCAGTTTAGTATTTAGTCAAAGAAGATGGCAAATATAAATCTACATTGTTCTTGGTAAATAAGAATAATGCAATATTAGTCAATTTATGGTATATAGTATAATCACGTGGAAAAAAAAATTTAGTCGTTCAGTCATGTCCTACTTTTTGTGACCCCGTGGACTGTAGCCTGCCAGGTTCTTCTCTCGATGGGACTTCCCAGACAAGAATACTGGAGTTGGTTGCCAGGCCCTCCTCCAGGGGATCTTCCCAACCCAGTGATCGAGCTCGGGCCTCCTGTATTGAAGGCAGATTCTCTACTGTCTGAGCCACCAGAAAAGCCCTAGTGACTTTTACATTACTTCTCCATGTAAAAGTCAGAGAAATAAATACATGTACTTTTAAACAAAACTATAAAAATAAAGAAAATACATAGAGCTTTCAACTGAATAAAATACACCACTAAATATGTATCTCAGTGTAAATGAATGAGTAAATTTCTTAAGATTACAGTACATTACTGATATATATATATATATATACAGTGTCTTATCCCCAAATCTAACATCATGCCAAATGTGAAAACATTGAAGGATTCTCATTTATATAAGGAACTGTTATTGTGATCACTATCATTACCAGACCTAGTGGAATAGTGAAATAAATAATAAATAAGAATTATACAGATATATAAAATCATAGATCATATAAAAATTCTTTGAAATATGCCTGTTTTCTGTTTCCTGCCTGTATCCTAACTAAAACGGTCATTAAAACTCAGTTGGTCTCAGGAAACAAATACTCAAAGTATTCTAAAACTGAGTTAATTTCATTTTGATAGGCACATGGATAATCTTTTTGAAAAGGAAAAATGGACCACAGGCAATTCTTGGCTTGTCATTTGTTGTGGTTCAGTTGCTAAGTCATGTCTAGCTCTTTGCAACCCCAGGAATTACAGCATGCCAGGCTTCCCTGTCCTTCACTATCTCCCTGAGTTTGCTCAAACTCATGTCCATTGACTCAGTGATGCCATTCAACCATGTCATCCTCTGTTGTCCCCTTCTCCTCTTGCCGTCAACCTTTCCCAGCATCAGGGTCATTTCCAGTGAGTCGGCTCCTCACATCAGGTGGCCAAAGTGTTGGAGCTTCAGCTTCATCATCAGTCCTCTCAATGAATATTCAAACTTGATTTCTTTGGGATTGACTGGTTCGATCTCCTTGCTGTCCAAGGGGCTCTCAAGAGTCTTCTCCAACACCACAGTTCGATAGCATCAATTCTTTGGCACTCAGCCTTCTTTATGGTCCAACTCTCATTCATTAATGATTACTGGAGAAATCGTAGCTTTGACTTTATAGACTTTGGCCGGCAAAATGATGTCTCTGCTTTTTAATACACTGTCTGAGTTTGTCTTAGCATTACTATTACATAAACTATTACCAGTAAGACTTTAATGAAGTGTTAGTTGAAGACAAGTCAAGGCAAGGGGAGATTAAGTGGCTATGACATTTAGTCATGCTGGGGGCAACCGTCATCAACATGATTATGGGGTGGACTATCTTTTTGTGCTTGCAGTGAAGAATTTACACAATGAATATTAGGCATTAACTTTTGACCTCTGAATTCAAGTCACAGGTGAAGAATTACAACATCTTTTTGCAAACATTAAAGGAATCATTTATCTCATGTCTCTAAAAGCAGACATGGTAAGAACCAGGCCTGCAGCATGACTGTGAAGATTCAGAGAAACAAAGCCATTTTCATGTAAACATAACTGTATAGCTTTGACCCATTTACTACATTACCTATATGGCTGCCTGTTTTGTGTGGCTTAGAGTAATATAATTTTGCAGCAGATCCAGATTCTACAGTCTTTTTATTTTCCGTTCTTCATGTTACTATACTTGGGCAGAAAAATGGTCAGAGTAGTCCATTTTGAGTGTCCATAGGAAATGGGCCAGCAGCTTCACCAGAGGAATCAAGGCTTACATCTAGAAGTCAGATGGGACACGGGGTTTCTGCTCTCTGTATGTGCTTAGACACTCAGTCTTATCTGACTTTTTGCAGCCCCATGGCCTGTAGCCCGCCAAGTTCCTCTGTCCATGGGATTTTCCAGACAAGAATACTGGAGTGGGTTGCCATTTCCTCCTCTAGGGTATCTTCCTGACCCAGGAATTGAACCCAGGTCTCTTGTGTCTCCTGCTTTGGCAGTGGATTCTTTACTACTAATGCCACCTGGGAAGCCCGGATTTCTTCTTTATTTCCCCTTTTATTTTCAGAAAAAATAGTCACTAGGAAACTGTGACAACCTTCAAAAATACAGCCTCACTGAAGACTTGGATTCTTTAGGGATGAATATTTGGATTCACTTCAATTAGGAAAAAATCCTGAGGTAACAGCTCAGGGTAAGAAGAACACACACTAGATCTGTATGATATTTTTGCTCCACTATCAGCTACAGAAGTAAGAACTAAGAACTGTAGTTGCTCTTTGGGGTATTGAATTATTTTTCTCCTTTTCTTTTACACTTCTCTCAGTGTGATGGTGCTTACAAGTACACTCTAGGTTCCATGTGTGGGTATAACTGGCACTGTGTGGTAATGATGTGATTTCATATTCCTGTTTTGTTCCATAACACCTGAAGATATGCATCAGTGTAAGACTGGTTAGATACAGTTTGGTACATACATATGTTGAAAAAAACCAGTAAATAAAAGCAACATAATCTGCTCATCTATAATGATATGGAAAGATGACCAACACATACTGGTAAATTGAAATATGAAGGTAGAGATTATTATGTATGATGTTACTCTGGTGTGTGTGTGTGTGTGTGTGTGTTCCCATTAAAACCTTAATATTATCATAACATTAATGGACCAAAAAAGAAAAATAAGATTTCAAAATATGCAAAAAAAGGATAAGCTAAAATTCTAACATATAAGACTCTGTGCTTTCAATGCTGAAGGCACGGGTTCCATCCCTGGTCAGTGAACAAAGATCCCACATGCTTCACGATGCAGCAAAAAAAGAAAAATTAAAATCAGGAAAATACAAGGATCTCCACCTTTAAATATTACTCCTTAAAATAGATCTGGAAGTATTAACCAATTAGACAAGAGAATGAAATAGAGATGGTAAAAGCTGGAATTATAGAAACAAAATAAATAGGTATAGATGAAAAAATTGTAAACACAGAACATAAAGAATAACCTAAATAGCTGCTAGAGTGATGTATTTTATTAACATTGCAGTCTAATAAATATATCTTCGTATAATCAGTGAAATATAATACAGAAAAATATATAGTTATATAAATTAAAATTAAAAACTTATTAATGTATTTAATGAGAACTGCAGAACTTTATGTAAATGTGTCTTTTGCAGATTTCCAAATATTCCACCAAAGACACAGTTTTTATGTCAGAAGAGTATGATAACTATTCTTTCAAACTATTGTGTTTAATAACTTGTTTTAAATTCAGATATGACCCACCAAACATATGTGGTTCAGGAGGCGAAGGTGTTTTTATTCATTTTCATCTGACATAGTGACAAACAGCCATTTAAAATGCACCAGAGTCTAACATATTTGTCAGTGATTTAATAAAATCATTTTTGGATGTCTTTTCTAATTATCAGAATACTAATTTAGCTTTAGTATTTCAATTAAAATGTTGGTCAGGAAGGAACTCTGGAAAATTTGCATCTATTAAGGACTCTGTGGTAGATTATAAGAATGGCTAAAATTCTCCACAAACTTTCACAACTGAAATCTTTTGAAATGTGGTTTTAAAACTCCTTCCACTAAGAACTGGAATATATTGCTCCATTCCATTCTCCAGCTGTCTTCTAGACTTTCTTTGGGCAAAAGAAAGTGCTGGATGTGATAGCTGTGTCAGTTCTGAATCTAGACTTCAGAAAGCTCTGCAGATCTCGCTTGAAACCCTACCTAAAGCTATGAAAAAGCCTATGCTAGTCTAATTGAAAATGATCAGTAAAACGGCCCAAATCAAGCTCTTTGTCCCAACTGAGGGCCCCCAAAGGAGAGTTTCTTATTTTATTGTTCAAAATAAGAAAATATCCTTGCCCAAATGAGAGGAGGAGGAAATTCGGCTGAGGCCAGAGGAACCACCCAGGTACTCTCAGTGTATAATTACAGATCTGTCATACAGAGAGAACAATAATTGGTTGCTCTTTTAAAGCAGTAAGTTTTGGGGTAGTTTATTACACAGCAATCGCTAACTGATGCAGACTCAGACACAGAAAATGGGGCACAGCCTCATTCTCTATCTCTCAGAAATTACCATTGATTTTGGGGAAAATTGCATCATAGCTCTTGAGGCAACAATAGGCCAGATTGTGATAAAAACAATGCAACTTTGGAACTTTCTATAAATACCAGTGACAGTAATCTGTAGCCAGATTTTAGCAATTTTTAAAACATTAGTCTAATCCTAAAGTATATTTAGCTCACTTCCATTTTGGCATAACTCAGGTATTGTCTTTAATGGAAAGTTTAGCTACTGCTGCTGCTAAGTAGCTTCAGTCACGTCCGACTCTGTGCGACCCCATAGACGGCAGCCCACCAGGCTCCCCCCGTCCCTGGGATTCTCCAGGCAAGAACGCTGGAGTGGGTTGCCATTTCCTTCTCCAGTGCATGAAAGTGAAAAGTGAAAGCGAAGTCGCTCAGTCGTGTCCGACTCTTAGCGACCCCATGGACTGCAGCCTACCAGGCTCCTCTGTCCATGGGATTCTCCAGGCAAGAGTACTCCATTTTGGCATAACTCAGGTATTGTCTTTAATGGAAAGTTTAGCTATCCAGCCTATAATAGACACTCACATTTTAAGTTATACGGGTTTAAGTTTAATTCCCGTTTTTTACCATGTTCCTGGTAATGAATGGGTAAAACTAATGGGAAAGATTGAGAGCAGGAGGAGAAGGGGATGACAGAGGGTGAGATGGCTGGATGGCATCATCGACTCGGTGGACATGAGTTTGGGTGGACTCAGGGAGTTGGTGATGGACAGGGAGGCCTGGTGTGCTGCGGTTCATGGGGTCGCAAAGAGTCGGACACGGCTGAGCGACTGAACTGAACTGAACTGAGAGGACAAAAAGGAAAACGATGGAAAAATGGAGGAAAGTTCATTTGCTGAAATGGTCAAAAGTGAAACAGAATAATCAGTTGGTAACTCTCACTGTTCCATCTGGCTTCCATTTAACTGCTGCTCTCCCTATGATAAGACTCTAGCTTTCCTCTAAGTCAATTTTTATTTAAAATAATAAATCTGTTTCTATTCTTTGCAGCCAAATATTATTTAACAAGCATTGCATATCACTTTCTGTGAAATAGTATTTGAAGGTACTAGTGCATGCCTATTTCAAAGCTTTGGTTAGTCATTGGGAATCATTAAATGGTGGTGCCTATCTGAGTTGACTCCCAAAGAAATCTATCACTCATTCCCAACTCATCTAGGCTCGTATTTACTGGCAAGAACTACAGTTTTTCAAGAATTGTGCTCGCTGGTTGTTAAATATAGCCATTTAAAAAATCACACTGTACAACATTACGATTAATGTTAAACTGAAAGTTTTCAGTTTAATGAATATAATTAATATGATTGTGCAGAAAATTTTAACAGTAGATTACAATGTACTTATTGGAAAAGAGTAGGTTGTGACACAACTTGATTTGTCTGATCATGCTTGAGTTTTAGACAGACAATGGCTAGATATAGAGATATTTAATTTTTACTAAAACCAATAAAAGCATTCTGTGAGAATAAATTGTTTATATGGGGTTTACATTAAATAATATTGTATATTTTATTACAATACTTTTGTAAAGAAGTATAATAAACACATACATACACATATATATATACATACACATATATATGTATATATATATGCACACACATACACACACATACATATGGGGTTTCCCAGGTGGCTCCAGTGGTAAAGAACTTGCTTGCCAATGCAGGAGGACATAAGAGATGCAGGTTCAATATCTGGGTTGGGAAGATCCCCTGCAGGAGGGCATTGGCAACCGACTCCAAGATTCTTGCCTGGAGAATCCCATGGACAGAGGAGCCTGGCGGACTACAGTCTCTAGGATTGCAGAGTCAGACACACTGAGGCAACTTAGCAAGCATGCACAAACGCACACATATATACATATATATATATATATAAACATGTCTATATATATATGTATATATATGTGTATACACACATATATATATATTATATATGTATATTATATATATATATATATATATACACACACACACACATATACTTGTTTTGGAGATTCATTTGCTAAATTTTAGCAAGCAAACCACTACATAATGCCTGACACTAGAGCATGAACATTGTATAGGTAACTATATCTTGGTTTCATTTTAATTTTCTTATTTTTAAAACATTTCCCAGTGTTGAGTCCTTTAAAATACTTATTTTATATTTTATTTTAAATATATTTTTGTAAGTTTTCTTAAGTTAGGGGGTTAGAGCAAAGATCAATTAGCATAACTTTAATGCAATGGTCTTTGATTATGGTTTTATTTTTATTTCCATTCTTCCAAAGTGGTTTCAGAGACTACTTCTTTACAGTTACAACTTGCTCATGCCTTTCTGGTGATATTTTGTTAAGTGGTTTCTTTCAGATCACAGATTTTGTTTCAGCATTGTCAAAATTGAGTGGCAGGCATAAAAACAAAAATATGGTTTATGAAATTTTGTCTACATTCTCTAGACTATTTTCATGTGTAATAATCCCTGATATGAAGTAATATTCTATTGCCCAGATGTAGCACAGATTACTTACCCATTCAACTACTAAAGCACACCTTGCTTGCTTCCAGGTTTTGGCAACCACGAACAAAGCAGCTATAAACATCTATGTGCAAGTTTTTATGTGGACATAAGTTTCAATATCTTCGGGTAAATATCAAGGAGCAGTATTGCTGGATCATATGGTAAAAGTGTGTTTAGTTTTGTATTACTAAACTTTCCAACCATCATCCAAAGTTGACAGTAGTATTCTTTGTTACCACCATCATCAGTAAATGAAATTTCCTTTGCAACACACTCTTGCCAGCATCTGATATTGTCAGTGTTATGGATTTTGGTCCTTCCATTAGGTGAGGAATAGTATCTCACTGTTGCTTTAATTTGAATTTTATTAATTACATATGATGTGAAACATATTTTTTTATGATATTCGTCATCTGTAGATTGTATTTGGTAAGGTTTTTGTTAAGGCCTTTGGTCCACATTTTAATCAGGTTGATTTTTTTCATGGAATTTTGATTATTCTTTGTATATTTTACATAACTGTCCTTTATTAACTGTGCACTTTGCAAATATTATTTTCTAGTGTCTGGTTTATCTAATTGTCTTGATATTAACTTTGTAAAGCATAATTGTTTTAATTTTAATGAAATCCAGCTTATCAATTATTTCTTTCATTGATAATATCTTTCGTATTGTATCTGAAAAGGCATCACATTTCCCAAGGTAATCTTGGTTTTCTCCTATATTATTTTCTATGAATTTTATTCTTTGTATCTTATATTTAGGTCTATGATCCACTTTGAGTAAATTTGTATAAAGGATACAAGGTCTATATCTAAATTTATTTATTAACTTACTTCCTTATTTCTTTTGCATGTGAATGTCCAGTTATTCTAGTATCATCTGTTGAAGACACTGTGTTTGTTCTATTGCATTGCCTGTACTCCTTTGTCAGAGGTTGGTTTACTCTATTTATGGAGGTCTATTTATGGACTCTATTAGATTCACTGATCCATTTGTCTGTTCTTTTGCCAATAGCACGCTACCATGATTATGTAGATTTATACTAAGTCTGGGCTTCCCTGGTGGCTCAGACAGTAAAGAATCTGCCTGTAACACGGGAGACCTCGGTTCAATCCCCAGATAAGGAAGATTCCCTGGAGAAGGGAATGGCAACCCATTCTTGCCTGGAGAAGTTCATGGATAGGGAAGCCTGGTGGCTACAGTCCATGGGGTCACAAAGCGTTGGACACTACTGAGTGACTAACACTTCACTTCACTAAGTCTAGATGCCACGTATTATCAGTCTTCCAAACTTGTTC
Organism: Giraffa tippelskirchi; assembly: GCF_054371585.1. Taxonomy (NCBI): domain Eukaryota; kingdom Metazoa; phylum Chordata; class Mammalia; order Artiodactyla; family Giraffidae; genus Giraffa; species Giraffa tippelskirchi. Next base: position 43,112,448 of record NC_137284.1, on the reverse strand, counting down.
TTCTCCTTCAATATTGTGCGGGTTATTCTGTGTCTCTTGCTTTCCCATGCAAACTTTCAAATCAATGTGTTGATATTCATAAAAGAACTCTTTCAGTTGTTAATCCTAATCATTATATAGAAACCTACTTGTTGTGGCAGTAATATGTGGGTGAGAGGAGCTTTTTGTAATCTTACGATTAAATCTGTCTTCTTGTGGATGCATCTCAGGGCTGTGATTTTCACAAGTGTTTCCCTAGTGGTACAGTATTCCCCTTACCCTCACCCCATTTTCCTAGCTCCCTTGTTAACTACAGAATTCCCAATTTATTTCCTTAAAGATACCTGAACTTTAATGACTGTTTTTCTCCTCTCTTTGAGATAAAACTCTAGAGGAGAATAGAGTGGGAAGAATGTTCTTCCTCCTGTGGATAAGACAATATCAGAGTAAATTGGCTATGGAGAAAGCTCAGGGCATATTTCATAATGATTACTTTTCCACTGGACTTCCTAGCATCATGAGGGTATTTTTTTCTTTCTTCTTTAACATTGAAACCTATTGGGGTTCTGGTACTAATGGCCACTAATATTGGAAGTCCTCTTAACTGCAGTCCCTAAGAGCTTCTCACTCTCATACTTGTCTACATTAGCCTCAGGCATTTGTCAAATTTACCATTGAAGTGCTTATACTTATTTATGGCTCTGGAGGCTTCTGCTCCAAGTAAGCAGATCTTGGTTGTGACCCTCTGCACATGGCCAACTCTCCTGATTTTATGGAGAAGTTTGCCCTGCAAGATAAATTCTCTGCTAGGTCCACAAAAAGTTAACAGTTTTAGTTTTTTTTCTTATTGTAAAGTTGAGAGTAAAGACTTCTAAGCATGTTACATATTGAAGTTGCAACCAGAAGTCCCCTATCATTATTTTTTATTTAAATATATTTTCTATATTAAACAATGATTAAAACATTCACACTTTAAAATATTACTTCATCCACAAGCTGTAGCATTTTTCTACCTTTAAAATAATATATGTATGTATGTATGAATGCATGTATGTACATGCTCAGCTGCTCAGTCATATCCAACTCTTTGTGACCCCATGCAGTTCCCTAGACTCCTCTGCCCATGGGACTTTTCCAGGCAAGAGTACTGGGGTGGGTTGCCATTTCCTCCTTCAGGGGATCTTCCTTACCCAGGGGTTGAACCTGAGTCTCCTGTGTCTTCTGTGTTGAGAGGCAGATTCTTTTCCACTGAGCCACCTGGGAAGCCCATGCACATACGTACATATGTGTATATTTATGCTATATACTTGCTGAATCATTAGAATATTAAAAATAATGTCATTTTCATGTATTAAAATGTCTTCTTCATAGTGAGAAACAAGCACCAAAGGTTTTGAATATCATAAAAAAAATAACCACACCTGAGTTTTTATTCCCAGTTTACCACTTACCGACTGGGTGATACTGTAAAAGTAATGCCTTGCATTCTGGATTGCTGTGAAGATTAACTGATGCAATTTAAGAAAATTTCCATGTCAGGACTCAACTAAATCTAGCTATTTTTGTGAATTAAGATTACTGTCAATTGATAATATGATTGCTTTTATGAAGGTGTTGACAGGACAGCATGAGTGCAAAAGAAATCATGCTTTGGATTGCAAAGAAAGCATGATTTATTTGGGCTGCCTAGTGATGTTAAGACAGATATCATGTAGGATGTATGATTTTTAAACTCAGGGTGTGCCTGAATTATTGAATAAGCAGACATATTTGGAAAAGGCATTCCATGAGGAGGGGATCTCATGTAAAAAGGTATGCTTTGGGATTTCAGTAACATTTCAGCATCTCTCAAATGCAAAGTAAAAATTGTGAAATGATTAGAGATAAAGCTAAATAGAAAGCTGGAGCCAATCATGACAAACATCTTTTTAAAGGTAAATAAGTTTAGATTTTTGTCTAAAGATATGGAACTTTTTCAGAGTTGAAGAGAGGCATGGTCTGATTTAAAATTAATTCTTATTATATACTAGGTTTGGATTTTCTTCATTGCTAGTCAGAAATCTCAGAAGAGACGCAAAGGACAACAAAATAAGTAAAGATAACTCATTAAGAATGAGAATTAAGAATAATGCAGATAAATTTTATATTAATAATCCTTGAACTATAATCTTTAGTTATATGACTTACTTAAGGTTTAGTTTCTTATTTGTAAAAATGTGGAATGTAAAGTATACCTCAAAGATTTGTCATAAAAAGTAAATGAAATGAACAGTGTACATGCAAAGTTCTAGGTGAGTGCTTAGCATCATACAGATTCTTCCCTGTTGGTTTCCCTCATAAAAGCTTAAAATTTATTAAAAAAAAAAGGAATTGTTTGATCTTTCTTACTGTATTATTCAAAAATAGCACCTAATTTTCCTTTTTGGCAATTCTTTCTGACTTCTTTTATTTTCATCCTCGCGTCATTTCTGTGTTCTCTTTTTCAAAGCTTGTTGCAAAAATTCTCAGTGACAAAATGAAAATGACCAGGGTTTATGTAAGATCATCTGGTCTCTGAATGAACAGGAGCAAAAATATTTCAGAACCAATTGGCAAACCTAAATAGAAGAAAAATAGGTAAGATCTAAGAGTAAAAGCATTTACCTGGCCTTTTAAAATGAAAAAAAATAAAAAGATCAGAAACAGACATCATCATCTTAGTAACCCTCAAAGAACAAAAATGGTGAAGCAGTTGTGTATTTGTACCTCCTATTTCAGTGATTTCCCAGATGGCGCTAGTGGTAAAGAACCTGCCAGAGAGGAGAGATGGGGATTTAATCCTGGGTTGGGAAAGTCTTCTAGAGGAGGGCATGGCAATCCACTCCAGTATTTTTGCCTGGAGAATTCTGGTGGGCTACGGTTCATAGCGTCACAAAGAGTCAGACACAACTGATGTGACTTAGCATGCACTCATGCACGTTTTGTACATTGATGTTTGTTGCATTTTCTCTGGGAAACACTTTACCTTACTGAAGTACTTTTGCTTTCCTCTGCAGTGGTCATACTTTTCTATATCTTTCCTTCCCTCATTGCCTACCTTACTTTCTATTTACCTTCCTTACTCTTTCAATCATAGATATTGAGTTTCAGCTAACCTGGAGTTAGTTCATATAAACAAAATGAAAAGGCATAAATGTTTGGAAATAGATACATCATAATATAACAAGTATTTTGGTACATGGAATGTATGTTTTCAGACTGCATTCAAAGAAAACATTGCTGAGCTCCTCCTATGGGCTAGACTAAGTGCCATTCATATTCATTTATATAATTTTTATAATAATTCTATGGCATATTATTTTCTACATTTTTTGATCAAAGAAAATTAATGTTCTCAGGGAAAAAAGCAGTTGAGACAACAATATGAGCTTTTCGAGTATAGCCGTCTATGATTTTCTTAGCTTTCCATTGTCTCTGCAAAACAGTATACATGGGAAATGATAGTCCTCACACAAAGTGCATATTTTCTGAATGCATGATTGAAAGTCAAATGTTTTCAATGTCAAAACTATAGAAATCCTAGAGGAGAGTGTTTCATTCTGCTTTAGGGTGAGGAATGCTTTAGGCAAAGGAGAATTGAGACTAAAAGATTTCATATAGTAGTTGACCCTTGACTTGGGTCTTTAGTAAGTGAATGCTTGCTTATAAATGGACTCTTTACTGTAAACATATCGAAAATGGCACTCTACTTCTTTCACCATTCTTTAAACAAAAGTATATAGTTATATAATTCCCTCAACTATTTCAACAGCTTCCTCAGCATATTAAATTATTTTGAAAAACATTTAATTTTTTTTAAACAAAGTTTTTGTCTCTATTTTTTGGTAATATATTATAAAAATGTTCATTTCTTTTCCTTTGGTGATAATCATAATTTCATTGAGATTTTTCAAATAATCATGTTCACATCACATATTTTCTGCCTCTTTTTCTCATTAGAATTTGCAGCCCAATTCTTATGAAAAAAAATTGTAGCCATTAAAAAAAATACATTTGAATTGGTTCTACTGAGATGGATGAAACTGGAGCCCATTATACAGAGTGAAGTAAGCCAGAAAGAAAAACAACAATACAGTATACTAATGCATATATATGGAATTTGAAAGATGGTAACGATAACCCTATATGCGAGACAGAATAAGAGACACAGATGCATGGAACAATTTTATGGACTCTGAGGGAGAAGGTGAGGGTGGGACGTTCTGGGAGAATAGCATTGAAACATGTATATTATCATATGTGAAACAGAACACCATTCCATGTTCGATGCATGAGACAAGGGCTCAGGGCCGGGGCAATGGGATGATCCAGAAGGATGGGATGGGGAGGGAGGTGGGTGGGGGGTCCAGGAGGGGGAACACATGTAAACCCATGGCTGATTCATGTCAATGTATGGCAAAAACTACTGCAATGTTGTGAAGTGATTGGCCCCCAACTAAAATAAATAAATTTATAAAAAAAAAAAAAAAAAAAAAATTGTAGTACATGTTTACACTTATAAGCAGATTTAAGTTAAACAGTTTCTCTTTCTTCTAAACATAAAATTACCCTAGTCCTCATTCTGTTGTCTCTTCATTTAAACATTCTCCTAAATAGTAAATATCAAGTTCACAAAAAAAGTGAAAAACAAAAAAAAGAAAGAAGTTACTCTATCTTTATCTCTGAACGGGATATATTGACCGATCACAACCTGAGACAAATCCACTAATAAAACTAAATACAAAGGGGCAATATATCCTTGATTATATTTAATTGGAATGGTGGATTCATTAAATAGTTTTGAAGCTGGAAAGGAAAAATATTTTTCCCCATATCTTCTAAAACTCAGCCATTAGTCTACCATGGACAGCTGAATTCTTGAACTCTGATAGCTGTCAAAAATTCCATTTACTTCCTCATCTTTAGATTGAAGCCCTATGTTCAATGACTTCTAAAATAGTTCTGTAAAAAATAAGGTTCTACCTTCTTTATCTTCTCAAAGACATCATAATTTGTCCATTTTGGTTTCTTTAAATTTATCCAAGGAAAGAAAACTACTGAAGGGACCTTCCATTTAGTTTGACCTTCTCTTACAATCTTCATCATTTTGATTCCACCTATTTTGCCATCTCATATTTGCTCCTTGAGTTTCTCAATTTTATTACTTTCAATGAAACCTCTATCTATATCTTTTTCAGAAATCGGTAGGTAAGTATAACATTCTCAAAGAATGGGCATGCGTGCCCACTCATTCTTTGAGAATGTTATACCATACTGACCCTCAAACCTCCTGAAAACAGAGTATTCTTTGATAATTTCTTTTGTATTACGAATGTTCTCCTATTCCAATGGGAATTTATTATATTTATAATCTATCAGATTCAATAACTTTTCAAATATTGATAGTTGCATTATCGCTGCATAAACAAAAGTGGAGATATTTTGCACATTGTGTTTCATTCTTTTTTGGTTTTAGTGCAATAAATCATGTTTGTCTACAAGCTCTCACATTTGAACAGTCCAGCTCTCCTATGAGACATTTTTCTATTCATCTGACTGAAATATCTCTTGCTTAATTGGCTTTCATGTACTCTTTTCTGAATTCTTGGAGACATAAGCAATAACCCACTAGTAACTGACCTCATCATTCTTTATAAACGTTTTTTGAAATATTGCTTGATCTTCTCTAGGGCAGCACTTTTCAGTGCATATTATTCCATGGGACAATGGTTTTGTAAGTGCTAGGTAGGGAAAAAAACAAAGGTCTGTGGTCAAATGAATTCGGTCATTGCCACAAAACATGCTCCTTTATTGAATGCACATCAATTAACCTATTAGTGACTCTGTGAAGATTTAGACTGAAGAAGCATGTTTAACTTTATTTTACTCAGTACTTCTCAGTCTTATTTCACTATGAGCTTCATTTTTCATGCAACATCTATGAACACTCTATGAAAAATGCTTTGGGAAATACTAGATCAGTAATTCTTTTTTTTGGACTAAGCCTATTTTGCACAGTTTCTCTTATTAGTTTTAATATATCAATATTCTTACTTTTGAAGAGTTATAAATTGTATACTATATTGTAGTAAGGGTCAGATGAATATAAAATAGAATAAAAAAGTATCTTCATGCTCTTACAGAACATGATAATTTTAATATATTTTGGCATCATCTTTACTTCTAGTTTATATTGAAGAAAGCCACTACATGGATGCCAAAATCAAATGATAATCTACATCGATTGCTAAGGTTTTCCTCCTTGTTCTTTAGCCTATTCAATTAAAAAATGAATACTTTCCTTCTTTAAAATCTTCATGATCCCATAATCTGAAAATGACATTAAATTCAATTATGCTGGAACATTCCTCTTTCTATCACTACATACCTATCAGAGGGTTGAATATTTCTGTAAAGGTACAAAAGTTAGTACTTCTGTTTTTATTTTTAAGATCAAGGAAAAAAGATGAAGAGTTAAGTGATCTGGGCCAAAGAAAATCTTTGAATCCCTGAGACATTAGCTGGTGCTTAATCCATGAATTGTGTCATCTCCCAGCAGGCAACTAGCAGTTATTCCAATGCAGGTCAAAAATGAAAATTGTAAATTAAAGGAAAGAATATAAAGAATCAGTGAAGTATTTGACAGTTTGAAATGACCTATACTCCGAGTACAAAGTACCAATAAAAATCACAGCAAAACAGTTGTTGGTTTCATTTGATGATATTCTATTCCCATATGAATCAAAAGAAAGACCTGAAACAAAATAAATCACACACAAAGAAGTGTTTTAAGATATGAAACCATCCCATTTAGCGTCTTAATGTTTCAGTTAACTAGGACCTGAAGAGGTTTATATCATCAAGAAACTAAACTCAAAAATCATGGAGTGGAATCTTCAAAATTATCTGTGGCACTCCCCATGTGCACCTAGATTATTTAATTATGTTGATTTAGATGTATATTATTACATAAAATTATAGCTTGGACCTTTAATCTTAGAACTTTCCAGTATATCCCTCACATTCCTGACTGTGTTATATTTGTAAATTTAGATTAGCTAGAAAGAAAGAAAGTGAAGTTGCTCAGTCATGTCCGACTCTTTGTGACCCCATGGGCTGTAGCCTACCAGGCTTCTCTGTCCATGTTATTTTCCAGGCAAGAGTACTGGAGTGGGTTGCCATTTCCTAATGACACTTCTTTTCCTAAAGTTAGTTTGTAGGAAGAACTCTACTGAGAATAGGATAGATCCACATTGTTTATAATAGCATTCGCTGCCCTTCTTAGCCAGGCACAAACCTTCATTAGCCCATTTAACACAGCATCCTCAGTGCCCCACTGGTGGCCACACACAAGTAGTCTATGTAGGTTGTGCGATGTACAGACATTCACATATGCTACTTGTGAATGCGCCCCCTGCAGTTGAAGAGTGTGATTTTCCTTTCTTTACTCATCATACCCTTCCTTATCTTACACTGAATTTTACACTAAATATTCTGTCTTCTTTTGAAGCTATGGTATTCTCTTACACCATTGCCAATTTTCAGATGTTCTTTCCCTTACCCAAGATGATTTTTCTGTTGCTTTTTATCTATGAACTCAGACATTCTTCAGGACCCAGATAAAACATAACCTATTCTCTCTCTGAAAGCTAAACTACTATGACTCAAAATTCAAAACTGCTTATTAAGAACTCTAAGTATTTTAATTTATTGAACTATGTGATTTTTTATATCTCTCTTTTCTTATGGGTTTGTATATTTGCCTCTTACTACTATTGCTTCATTAGTTTCCGACTCCTGCTGTAACAAATATTCGTCAACGTGGTGGCTTAAATCTACACAATTTTATTCTATGAGAGTTTTAGAGGTTAGAAGTCTGAAATGAGTGCTACGGGGCTAAAATCAGTGTGTCAGAAGAGCTGCATTCCCTCTGGAGGTTATAGGGGACCCTCCATTTCCTTGCCTCTTCCAGCTTTTAGAGGCTGCTTGCATTCCTTAGTTCATGGCTGTTTCTGTCTTCAAAGTCAGTAGCATAGCATCTGCCAATCTCAGACTCTCGCCTTTTTTTTTCACTTTTAGTGTTCTTACATGATTACAGTCATCCCACCTACATCCCTCCAGAATAATCTGTCTAACTCAACATCCTTAGTGAAATACATCGAAGTCCCTCTTGCTACATAAGGTAACATATTCACAGATTTTGTGGATTATGACATAAACATCTTTACATGGGCATTATTCTGCTCACCACACCTACCTATCATTGCATCAATAACATCTGCATGTTTCCCAGCATGTATTTACTACCTAATATTTATTAGTTTAAAGAATTAATGAGTGTTAACAAGTTTTCAAGTCAATTTTGAGGCTAGGGAGCATGTTTTAATTTTTTCTATATCTGCATGTTTTTGTGTGATGCTTACTATACAGCAAATCAAAAATAGAACATTATTGAATTAATACATCCCATAAAAGACACATATGAAATCAGCCTTTAGTAAAAGTAATGAAATATGTTTACATATATATATATCAGTTCAGTTTAGTTCAGTCACTCAGGCGTGTTCAACTCTTTGCGACTCCATGAACCGCAGCACACCAGGCCTCCCTGTCCATCACCAACTCCTGGAGCTTACCCAAACTCTTGTCCATTGAGTTGGTGATGCCATCCAACCATGTCATCCTCTGTCGTCCCCTTCTCCTCCTGCTTTCAATCCTTCCCAGCATCAGAGTCTTTTCAAATGAGTCAGCTCTTCGCATCAGGTGGCCAAAGTATTGGAGTTTCAGCTTCAACATCATATATATATATGTATATAAAACTCCACTTTCCAGAAGGTATGATTTGGAGTCTAATAAATCATATTCTAGATTAATTCACTTCAGCTGGATCAGAAAGGAAGACAGATGTCACCCATGACACCTCGTTTCTTCTGGAATGGCTACGTTCTCTTTGGTTCCCTACCCGCCTTTGTTGTGCTCTGTTATCTTCTCACATCCATTAATGATCTTCATGATACTGATTCCAGTTTATCATTTTATGTAATTCAGATCTATGCTAACTTTTTGAAGCAATAGAGAGAAAAATAATCCTGTGAGACTGAACAATAAAAAAAATTAGAAGATCTGAATAATATAGGAATATAATACATTCTCTGAAAATATCAATGACCTTATGAATTTTTGAGTGGTTGTTCTATTTTAGACTTCAATTTTTCTGTGCAGATGCAATCTATGAGTTATAATCATCGAATTCTGATTCAAGAAATGCATTCATGAGGTGTGCCAGAACAGCATGATTGAATCACAGGAAATCTTTACATGCCCACACTCACACCCCACAATTATGGTAATTACCACCTAAAAACATTTATTGTTGTTTCACTTTCAAATTAAGGAGCTTATTAATACTACAATGTAACAAAGCTACTTCCTCTACTGACATACTGTGTGATGCTGGGCACAGAGTAATCATTCAATAAATAATTGTCTATTGGATATAATTAAAGCCATTAATACTAGTCCCTTATCTCTTTCTGTTTCTAATCTCTTTTCCTATTCCTCTCATCCTGTATAACCACTCAGGTAAATTTCTGTATTCCAGCTAAGCAAAAACTGTAGATGGTTTCCTTAATATATACCAGGTCTGCAGCCATTTGAAAATAATATATATTTGTTTTAAAAAATATTTTGTGCCCGTGCTAAGTCACTTCAGTCATTTCCGGTCTCTTTGTGACCCCATGGACTGTAGCCCACCAGACTCCTCTGTCCATGGGACTCTCCAGGCAGGAATACTGGAGCCAGTTGCCATGCCCTCCTCCATGGTAAAAAATATTTACTTTCCTCTTAAAACCACACATCTCTGATTCCGTGTTACTTAATGCTTCTACATTATCAAGCTTGAGTGAATCTAGTAACCCCAGATTTCCTTTAGAAGGTCTGGATAGTGGTCTCTAAAGGTGTCATTAGAACTTTATGTCCATATGCTTATTAGTTGTGCTCGCCTTTGAAAATTTAAACTGATAGTGAAAGAGATGTATCTGTTTACTATCATCACACTTTAAATGCTTTAAAAATGCAATGTTGTCTCTCACTGACCCCTAGATTTGCCATAGTTATTCCTGAGCCCAAGACTCCTGAACATATTTTCTCTTTTCCACATTTTCCAACTTCAGCTAATTTCTCCAAACGCAGCCATAGCGGTGGTTTGGTCACTAAGTCACATCTGACTCTTGCGACCCCATGGACTATATCCTGCCAGGCTCCTCTATTCATGGGGTTCTGCAGACAAGAATACTGGAGTGGGTTGCCATCTCCTTCTCCAGAGGATCTTCCTGACCCAGGGATTGAACCTGGGTCTCCTTCATTGCAGGCAGATTCTTTACCAACTACGAGGTACGAGGGAAGCCCCCCAGATGCAGCATTAGGTATTCCTATCACACAAAGCCTTTCCCAAATAGTGCTGTCTCCTTTGGTCTGCACCATTAATAGAACTGGATACTTTTTGTTTTGGTTCCATTTACTTTAAAGTTTCCTGGTCTCCTTTTATGTATTAGAGTTACTTGGGCATGCATTAAATACACAGATTATCAGATATTTCTCCCATAAAGCCTAGTTCAATAGTACTGATCTGGGCTTGGGAGTATGTAGTGTAATGTTCATAGATAGCTTCTTTTTCTGGTGGATTTAAGCAAACACTGTCTTTCACTGATTATTCATGACCTTAACAACATTAATAGCAGGTTGACCCTTTAGAGTCACATAAGCCAACCATTCTTCTAGGGCTGAAATCTTCTGTAAACAGTTCTACTACATACCTATTCATTTACTGCTTCTGAAGAAGAATTCTACTTTTTATGGCTTGAGAACAAATTGATTTTAATATGAAACTCAAATGTATTTTCTTAATAGTTTTTGTTTATTACCTTTTGAACTTTGGATTTACCAAGATCAAGTTAAATATTTCTTTCAAAGGACAGCCACTCAATTATGAGAAAGTGACTAATGATCCCATTTGACTCCATTATTTTCTAAATTTCAGATCTTCTCTTCCATATATCTTCTCCAAAATCCAAGATTTCACTCTCCTAACCACCAACCACTTGTCCTGGATGTCCAATATGGTAGCCACTATCCATGTGCACCCGTTGAAGTATTAAAATTTGACATGTGTGACTACAAAACTGAGTTTATAATTTAATTTAAACTTATATGTATATAGCCACATATAGCTAAACATAAAGTGTAAATTCATTCTTAGGGTGACCCTGCTAGGAAATATTTGCCTAGTTTCATGAAAGAATGAGTAAAACTAAAGTTTTAGGATGCAGCTAGAGATGATCATACTACATGAAGTCAGAAAGAGAAAGACAAATACCATATGTTACCATTTACATGTGGAATCTAAAATAGGGCACAAATAGACTTATCTACAAAACAGAAATAGACTCATAGACACAGAGAACAGACTTGTGGTTGCCAAAGTGTGGGGAGAGAGGGATGACCTGGGGGCTGTGGGTTAGTAGAGGCAAACTCTTACATTTAGAATAGACAAACAAGAATGTCCTAAAGTATAGCACAGGGAACTATGTTCAACATTCTGTGATAAACCATAGTGGAAAACCATATAAAGAGGAATGCATATATGCATGTAACCAAATCACTGCTGTATAGTGGAAATTAGCACAACATTTTAAATCAATGATCTTTCAATGATCTTTCTTTCTAAAAATAGAAAATTAAAAAAAAATTAAAAACATGAATTTTCAAAAACATACATGTGAAAAATAAAACATACTTATAGTTGTAATTGGGAGAAATTAATTACATTTCCAAAAGGTCAAAGATGTATATTTACAGGATTTTTTTCCTAGATAATATGTATGGTTCATTGGAAAGTACTTTAGGGGAACCTACACAATCGGTGATAATGCTTGATTTATTTTGATTAGGTGCTTATGTCATTGAAAGTAACCTCCACTTCATTTTAAAGCCTATAGAAGATCACTGGAAATTTTGAAGCAAGGGGTGTATATATTGGTGAGGCATAAAGATTGTCTTCTACTTAGTATTAGTAAATTTGTTTCTAAAAGGAATGATACTAAGACACTAGAATTTTTAAAGAAAAAGTGAATATTCTTTGTTTATTTCAGTGACACCTATTAAATTTAACTCTGTGGGTTTTTTTGAGTATGGAAGGATTTTAATATTTAATATATTCACAATTAAGTTATGGTCCCACAAAATTCAGATAGTATAGATATTTTGATATTGCAACAGCTTACCAGTTTTCACTGCTTATCCACAAATAAATGATTTTTAAACTAAAATTTAGAGAAAGAATTGACATTTAGATGTTTAAGAAAATACATGTGATGTATCTGATTCCTAACATTATCTAAGTAGTTTACTCTAGTAGGCATTACAGCCCGATAAAGTGTCTTCTAACTCTAGTTGTGCAATAGTCAACCTCAAATATTTTCCTGTGCTTTCTTCAGACCTCAATTCAAAAGTCATCTATTCTGTAAGACTTCCTGGGGCCTCATATGAAATGGTGTCCACTTCCTAATATTTCATGTCATCTCCTGGATACAAATAGGTATGAACTGATATGACTGTACCTGTTTACTATTTTTAAATGATAAATTGTCTCACATACTTCTCAAAGTCATTTTCCTTATCAGCTGCATATTAAAGAAAAGGAAAATGAGACTAAGAAAATTTTAGCTGACTGGCAGAATTGAGAGTTTGTAAGTATAGAGTCAAAGTGGAACTCAGAGCTCATCAGTGGTTTTTCTATCTCACCGTGTTATACTTTTATAAGGACAGGCATTTCATGCTGAGTCTCAATAACATATTTTACAGGTATTTCAGTTATGTAGCTTTTGTATTTTCAATCTGAAACAAGTATGCAGGGATAATAGTTTAAAATATTGATCGAGTCTATATTTTCATGATTGGTTCCCTATTGTTAACTGTATCTTCTATGACCTATGCTTATTAAAAAAAAAATCACCAAAACTTATAGGCCTGTATTCTAGCCTGACAAACTCATTCTTGTTCAACTTTTAAAAATTATTATGTGAATTTTTCATATAATTCAACTTTTTGAGTATCAATTGATTCAAAAGTAAAATTAAAAGCTTAGATTAAATTATCTCTAAGGGCTCTTTTCCTCAAATTTTTAAAAAAAACTTGTGGTTCTTATAAAGAGTGAATAATCAATTGCCAATTTGTAAAGCAATGTTATCCCTTTCCTTATTTCTCTTGTCTGCTCTGCTGGCTACCCTTTTTCTATTTATAGCCTGAACATATATACCAGAGATTTACCCAGAAAATTAGTTAAATAGCCACTGTAAATGAAAGTAGTGAAATTCTATAATACCTCTACCAAAGTATCTGAAATGCAAAGAGCGAGCCAAAAAAGAGTTATAAAGGCCATTATGAGATAGCAGAACAAGGAGGACTTGTATATACAGACATTCTGAAATATTCATAGTTGACTCAATTTAACTTCAGAAAACCTGAATTTTAGTCCAGATTCTGGCACATAATGGTCAGACAATCCTGAGTGCATAAAGATAGTTCTCTGGAGTCAGTCTATTCATGGGTCAAAAGAAATCAATAATTTGTCCTTCACTATATCCTCCGGTAGCTTTCCAAGAACTGGATGGGGGAGTTGAAGGGGGAAAGCAAAATCATAAACAAAAATAACTAAAACCCAAGACCAAATGGGAGAATCTCAAATAAGGTGTTGTCAAGGCTCAAAAAATGAATTATTTCCTGCAGGGTAGGTGAGCCAATGGGTAGTATATCATTCTGAGTAAGTATTAATATTGATGAATGGTGACAATTTTCTATTATTTCAAATAAAGTGTTTCTATTGTTTATTCATCTCATAAAATCAATATGTGGCCATTACAAAAATGATAATGTCCACTGTTATTTAACATTAGTTATGCACCAGCAACAAACAGTGCTTGGTACCTCCTCAACATCACCTCATTTGATTTGCATCATCTTTCTAGTAGATAGAAATTATTACTAGCCATCTTAGAAATGAGCAACTATCAGAAAGGTTTACAGTGAGTCCCAGATCGTGGAGCTAAGAAAGGAGAACAAGAATTCTAATTCCACAATTTCTACTCCTAAATATCAAGCTTTACAGAAAATACAGGCCAACATTTGTAGTACTACACACCAAGAAATTAACAATCATAACATTTGTTAGGTTATATACTCTATACACATGCGCATATATTTATGTAGTGTTCAACATGAAAACTTCAAATAAAGCCAAAGTTTTAAGATGAAAAATAACATTGCCCAACTTGTCACTATCTTTTTTATTTTTCTCTCATGTAATAACCACTATGAAGAGATTCTTATATAGACCTTCATAAATTTGAATAAATATATCTCTGAAACTCATTTTAAATTGACTCCTCAGAGTTTAACAAGCCTGTCATTATTATATATGTAGCTTAACTCCATAACAATATATGACATTCTACATAAAACAATATCTTCATGTAATTTTCAATTAAATATACATATGAATGCCTGACATCATAAAAACAATGCTAAAACAAGCTATCATTGATTGAATATTAGCTGTTTTAATGCAACTTTAATTCATGATATTTATACATGTTAGTTTTATTTCGGCTGTACAATTGAGAAGGCTGAATCTTAGAACAACTGAGTAACTCACTCTATGTTACATAACCAGTCATAAAGGGGAATTGATCTAGAATCCGTGACTATAAAATCAGTTCTCTATTCACTAATGACTTCACTCTGCTGCTTTCTGTGGCTTGTGACCTTTCCTTCCCAGCACAGAGTTTAGCTTTCTGTCCACATAACCACAGTGGCCAAATTTGCAAAGAGATTATCAAATTTTACTTTTCTTTATATTCTGTGGCTATAAAATCTGGTTTTCTAAGCTGTGCCAAAATTCAGTGAATGGAACAGTCCAAAGAACCATATAGATTTTTTGTTTCAGATAAACTCAGCAAGGCAAGTGATAGAAAATTATCCCTTGGTGACAGAAAATTATCTATCACCAAGGGAACTTGCAAGTTGTACATTTTCTCTGTTTCCTTCCAACCCATTGATTAAGGCATTAGTCTCAGTTCAATATATCTTTGTAGGCTTCTTGTCATTTCAATCATATCCATGAAGTAGAACACTTAAAAGCTTTCTGTAAAAGCTTAGGCAAGTTAGGCAAAGCAGAGAAATAAATATTCATGTTTTCTTTAAGCTTCTTTTTCTTATTGGACTATAGGGAGAGTTAATTTGGAAAATTTGCTTCAGAATTTGCTACTTCCTTGGTTTAAATCTAACAGCAAAGATTGGATTATAAGTGTATGATAAATGGTATGGTACTCCTAGGGACTGTATCAAAACCATTAGCCTGGATATATGTCATGATATTAATTAATCTAAAAATATCTCATCCCTGTTTTCTTCTTTTTCTTCCTCCTTGTCCTATGTGCCTTTCTCTCTCTCTTTTTCTTTTCTATCATAGTAAACTATCTCTGAGGGTTCAGGGTGTAATTCAGAGAAGACATCAAATAAAGACAGAAAAAAATATGAAATAATGGGGGAAAGAAGTCTAGTCTTTTCATGAGAGTACTGGGTTAGACACTGCCCAGTTGACCCTTACTAGAGCACTGACATCACAGCAACTGTATCCATGAACCCATCCTCTCACTGCCCTCAGCTGTCCTCTCTCTCTGCATTTCGTGCTCTGGTCTCTGCTTATCTACCTTCCTCCCTTTAACTCTCTGGGCTCTTGTTTACTGATGGCTGGTAGAGGAAGTGTATAAGAAATATACAAATATTAAATAATTTGCCTGTGATTCAGCATGAGGGAAACATGAATTTTATTTATATGGACTTTGTGAAGTCAGCCTAGAATAGTAGTTGATCGTATAAACTTTGGGACCAGAAAGAATGGATATTGACTCTTACTGTGGCTATTAATTAGCTATATCAACTTGTTCCTAACCCTTTGGACCTCAAAATGGGGATCATATAAGACCTTATAGAGTAGGTATCACAGCTAGCTAGAATTTAAATGGGAAGATATACACAGTGTTGGGCTTCCCTATTGGCTCAGACAGTAAAGAATCTGCCTTGCAATGAAGGAGACTCTAGTTTGAACCCTGAGTCGACCCCTGAATCAGGAAGATCCCCTGGAGAGGGAATGGCTACCCCCTCCAGTATTCTTGCCTGGAGAATTCCATGGACAGAGGAACTTAGGGGCCTACAGCCCATGGGATCACAAAGAGTTGGATATGACTGAGTGACTAACACTTTTTTCACTTTTACACTTAGTGCAAATTATACTTACTTTTACATAGTAAGTGCTCTACAAAAGACAGCTGTTTTAGGATGAGTGTCATGTTTCCAGAAAGGCCTTGTCTGCTAACAGGGCAAGCGTTGATGGTCAGTGAAAGCCTGGGCAAATCTCTCCTTTAAGCACTTTCTAGGAAAGTGGACCTATTGGAAGGTCTGCCATTTCTAGTCTAGATTTGAGCTTGTTCTTTTCCTTAGTAAAGACTCTGCATCCCACTGAATGTCACTGATCATAAGATTCTATAGTTCCAGGACACTTGGGTATCATCCATGGCCTGCAAGTTTTACAGATTTCTTATGCCAGTTCACCAGCTGCATCACACTCACAAATCAAAGTGCACAGTGAATTGCCTCACTTACTTTACTCACGTGATCAACAGGTGAGAGAGAGAACACTGTTCTGCACAGGTCACGTATTTGTTTTTACTTTCTGCTAGCCCTTGTAAGGTCTCACCTGATGACAAGCACAATAAAACTCTTTTTTTTTCCTTTGGCTTTTAACCACTTCTGGCAGATGCTATTAATAAGATTTTCTCCTAAAGTGGTCAGCAACATCCCCACCTGCAACACTTGCCACCCTCAGCCCCTGGCAATCGCAGTAAAGTGTACAGTCTTTGCCTTCATGCATCACAACCTCAAGCTCTGAAGACTTTTATGAGTTCTTTTCACCTCCTTTTTCTCTCTGAGTTACTGATGTTGAAGGGCCTAGTATGCTTTATGGTCTTTATTTCCTTGACTGCAGTTTCTTAGGCTGTATTTGTAGATATTCCTTTTTTTTTTTTTCCTCCTCAGGATACACTTCTTAATGCCTCCACCCAACCACACAGCTGAGAGAAGTAGGCTCCATGGATGAAATATTTATCCTTTTCCTTTTCTTTAAGCAAGATTTACAGAATCTTCCAGGGAGGATACAAGTTCATGCTTAAAGGGTCATGTGTTAATCACTTAGTTGTGTGTTCAGTTCAGTTCAGTTCAGTCGCTCAGTCATGTCTGACTCTTTGCGACCCCATAAATTGCAGCACGCCAGGCCTCCCTATCCATCACCAACTCCCGGAGTCTACCCAAACCCATGTCCATTGAGTCAGTGATGCCATCCAACCATCTCATCCTCTGTCGTCCCCTTCTCCTCCGGCCCCCAATCCTGCCAAGCATTAGGGTCTTTTCGAATGAGTCAACTCTTCTCATGAGGTGGCCAAAGTATTGGAGTTTCAGCTTCAACATCAGTCCTTTCAATGAACACCCAGGATTGATCTCCTTTAGGATGGATTGATTGGATCTCCTTGCAGTCCAAGGGACTCTCAAGAGTCTTCTCCAACACCACATTTCAAAAGCATCAATTCTTCAGTGCTCAGCCTTCTTCACAGTCCAACTCTCACATCCATACATGACCACTGGAAAAACTATAGCCTTGACTAGATGGACTTTTGTTGGCAAAGTAATGTCTCTGCTTTTAAATATTCAATCTAGGTTGGCCATAACCTTCCTTCCAAGGAGTAAGCGTCTTTTAATTTCATGGCTGCAATCACCATCAGCAGTGATTTTGGAGCCCCCAAAAATAAAGTCTGACACTGTTTCCACTGTTTCCCCATCTACTTCCCATGAAGCGATGGGACCAGATGCCACGATCTTAGTTTTCTGAACATTGAGCTTTAAGCCAACTTTTTCACTTTCCTCTTTCACTTTCATCAAGAGGCTCTTTAGTTCTTTTTCACTTTCTGCCATAAGGGTGGTGTCATCTACATATCTGAGGTTATTGATATTTCTCCCGGCAATCTTGATTCCAGCTTGTGTTTCTTCCAGCCCAGCGTTTCTCATGATGTACTCTGCATATAAGTTAAATAAGCAGGGTGACAATATACAGCCTTGACATACTCCTTTTCCTATTTGGAACCAGTCTGTTGTTCCATGTCCAGTTCTAACTGTTGCTTCCTGACCTGCATATAGGTTTCTCAAGAGACAGGTCAGATGGTATGGTATTCCCATCTCTTTCAGAATTTTCCACAGCTTATTGTGATCCACACAGTCAAAGGCTTTGGCATAGTCAATAAAGCAGAAATAGATGTTTTTCTGGAACTCACTTGCTTTTTCGATGATCCAGCAGATGTTGGCAATTTGATCTCTGGTTCCTCTGCCTTTTCTAAAACCGGCTTGAACATCTGCAAGTTCACACTTCACGTATTGCTGAAGCCTGGCTTGGAGAATGTTGAGCATTACTTTGCTAGCGTGTGAGATGAGTGCAATTGTGCAGTAGTTTGAGCATTCTTTGGCATTGCCTTTCTTTGGGATTGGAATGAAAACTGACCTTTTCCAGTCCTTTGGCACTGCTAAGTTTTCCAAATTTGCTGGCATATCAAGTGCAGCACTTTCACAGCATCATCTCTCAGGATTTGAAATAGCTCAACTGGAAATCCATCACCTCCACTAGCTTTGTTCGTAGTGATGCTTTCTAAGGCCCACTTGACTTCACATGCCAGGATGTCTGGCTCTAGGTGAGTGATCACACCATCGTGATTATCTGGGTCATGAAGATCTTTCTTGTACAGTTCTTCTGTGTATTCTTGCCACCTCTTCTTAATATCTTCTGCTTCTGTTAGGTCCATACCATTTCTGTCCTTTATCGAGCCTATCTAGGTGTTAGTCACTTAGCTGTGTCTGACTCTTTGCGACCACATGGACTGTAGCCCCCTAGGCTCCTCTGTCCATGGGATTCCCCAGGCAAGAATACTGGAGTGGGTTTCCATTTCCTTCTCCAGGGGATCTTCCTGACCCAGGGATCGAACCCGGGTCTCCTACATTACAGGCAGATTCTTTACTGTCTGAGCCACCAGGGAAGCCCCTTTATCCTGAGAACAGTCTGCCTTCAGTTGTACAGCGAGTATCTACTTCCCCAAGGGTCTCAGAATTCAGCTTCAAATGTATATGATCTGTTCCCAGTAAAAAGCTAAATTCTAGAGAAGTTTGGCTTTTTTCCTAGGTTCATTGCCATTTATAGAGGGCTACTGAATTATTTGTGTATAAATGTGTCCTGTGATAGTTTTTAGGATCTTACGTGGAGTCAGATGGTGTCTTATTTATGTTTTTATACCTATAATATTGAACACATTTCTTGAACAAAGCAAGAAATAAAAATTTTATTTTGTTTTAAGGAAATATCTGTAGTCTGTGAGAGGACATCAAAATTATAAGCTAGAGAATTATGTTAAAGTCTTCATCATTGACTATTATTTCTCAAAAACAATTTAATAGTGTAAAATTCCACTATATTTTCATATTGCCAAAATGGGTTATATTATGGTTTTTGAGTTATTTTCAGGATCAGTTAAGTTAAGTCGCTCAGTTGTGTCTGACTCTTTGCAACCCCATGGACTACAGCACGCCAGGCCTCCCTGTCCATCACCAATTCCCAGAACTTACTCAAACTCAAGTCCACTGAGTCTGTAATGCCATCCAACCATCTCATTCTCAGTCATCCCCTTCTCCCGTCTTCAATCTTACCCAGCATCAGGGTCTTTTCAAATGAGTCAGTTCTTTGCATCAGGTGGCCAAAGTATTTTCAGGTTAGCTATTAATATATTCAACTTCTATATTCTAGAGAAACCTTTATTATTTTGTCTTATTATCATCCTATGACTATCTCAAGGGTAAAAACCGTTTGAAACTGGAATTACAGAGCAATACATGGTTCCTTTCTCTCTTCACTGAATAGTACAACAACTCTCAAACTCTGTACTGTCAGAGTTTGTCATTGAAAATATTCCCTCTCTACATATAATAGGCTATAAACTTGAGTGGATTTCAGATTCCAAAATGGAGCCCAGAATAGTCATCTTTTGTGTGGCCTTGAGTGATTTTTCAGCCCCTCTTGAGTTTGTCTTAGCATGTGCAAAGTTATCACATGCATGATAATAATATCCCCTCCCTGCCGAGTACACAGGATTGTCATGAATATAAAATAATACAAAAGAAAATATTTTCTAAAGTATGAAACTCTTTTTAAGTATGACACATCATTATAACTTGTGGCTTATAAAATAATACAGCACCCAAACTTTTGAAATTCAATTTAAACATAATGAATAAGCTGCAATCATCTGCCTAGTTGTTACTCCGTCTGTTGAAAGTGAAACCAGAAGTTTTATACACTTTTATATCCTTTAAGAGAAATTCCTAAATGCCATCTCTATATTCTAGTGGGAACTTTGCTCTAGGATATTAGCTCACAGTGTGAATTTCTTGTAATTTTTGGCCTATTTCAGAATCTGTAACTATCAGATTTTGAAAAAGTTAAATTAGCATTGCAAATTAAGCATTAGAACTCAATTGGATCTCAAAAATCATGGTGGTCTGAGCAAATTAATGCTTTTGAACCTGCAGAAAATTGAAGCTGTAAGTTTGGAGTCTTTTCCAGAATTAAAATTTGTGATCCCTGGTTCTTCAGTTAGTCAATCTGATAAATTTATAGAGCATAATTATGTGCTTAGCAAGGGTTTTATTCATTTATCATGAGAAATAGGAGGGAAACTATTTCATGCAGTAGAAAGAGGAGCAGATTTTTCATTAGAGACCTCGGATTTCAATCTTAGCTCACTTTAGTTGTGGGATCTACCTCTAGGCAAATTACTTTTGCCCTATGAGTTTCTATTTCCTCAATTATTAATTGTTTTTGAGAATCAAATGAAATAATATTCATTCACTAAGTCCATGTATGCATTTATGTATATATATGTATACTTTAACTTTCAAAGATATAAGCAGAGTAATGTTTCCCATTGAAGAAGAGGATACAGAAGCCATGGAATATAGGTATGTATAAGAAAAGCATCACTGACTCAATGGACATGAATCTGAGCAAACTCTGGGTGATAATGGAGGACAGAGGAGCCTTGTGTGCTACAGTCCATGGGGCTGCAAGAGACAGACGCAACTGAGGGACTGAACAACAAAAAGAAAAGCATATTGCATCCAAAGAAACACAATGAGATCTGTGTTTGAGGAATGTTACAGATGAGACTGGGAATTACTGAAAAGGAAACTAGATAGAAAGATACCTGAGTATGGAGGACTTTGTACATAATAATAAAGGGATTGGGTTTTATTATTTATGTTATGGGGAGGATTTGAAAGGCTTTACATAGAAAATCAGATCCTTCATCATGTATCATGACCCGATGATAGAAAGAAGTACTAGTGATTTAGTCTCTGCAGTCCATTTCCATATGTGCTGTCCCACTCTCCCACCTTGTTCAACATGGTCGTTTTCATGGTCCCTGAATACAGCCAAGCTCTTTCCTAACTGTTAGCGCATCTTATTGCTGTTTCCTCTGCCATCAATATTCTGATCATGCCAAGTTCAGCAAAATGATGTCACTTCTTCAGAGATACCTTTTCTGATGCCCTTTTTTATGTTCTCCCCCTAACTTACTCTGTTTAAAATGTTATCACGCTAAGGTTAGATGTGTGATGAGTGAGTGAGTGAAGTCGCTCAGTCATGTCCGACTCTTTGTGACCCCATGGACTGTATCAGGCTCCTCCGTCCATGGGATTTTCCAAGCAAGAATACTGGAGTGGATTGCCATTTTCTTCTCCAGGAGATCTTCCCGACCCAGGGATTGGACTCGGGTCTCCCACAATGTAGGCAGACGCTTTACTGTCTGAGCCACCAGGGAAGACTGGGATGTGTGGAGGACAAGACTAAAGACAGGAAGGAAATTTAGGAATACAACTTTATAATCTATGTGAGAAACAATGAGTCTTGAGTTAGGAGTAATTTAAGTAACATCTTTCTTGGTCACTCTTTGCAATTTCTGAGTGATTTTCTATCAGTGTCCTACCTCATGGGAAAATGAGTCTCACTCAATTTGTATGTTTGGCACAATGATAAGTGCTGCTCTTAACACTGCTCTTTATCTGCAACAAAGTCATAACAAGGAGCCCTTTCCTTTGGTCTTGGGCATGGCATCTTAAAATTGTTACTGTGCACTGGCTTTAAGACTTTCAGAAGAACTGTTAGCCCTGACTGGAATTGATGCTTTACACAAAGAAAGTGGACAATGTGCTGTATATCTTAAATGATATTGGCTTGAACCTAGACAGCATATTAAAAAGCAGAGACATTACTTTGCTAACAAAGGTCCTTCTAGTCAAGGCTATGGTTTTTCCAGTAGTCATGTATGGATGTGAGAGTTGGACTATAAAGAAAGCTGAGCACTGAAGATTGATGCTTTTGAACTGTGGTGTTGGAGAAGACTCTTGAGAGTCCCTTGGGCTGCAAGGAGACCCAACCAGTCCATCCTAAAGGAGATGAGTCCTGGGTGTTCATTGGAAGGACTGATGTTGAAGCTGAAACTCCAATACTTTGGCCACGTGATGTGAAGAACTGACTCATTGGAAAAGATCCTGATGCTGGGAAAGATTGAGGGCAGGGACGAGAGGATGAGATGGTTGGATGGCATCACCGACTCAATGGACATGAGTTCGAGTAAACTCCGGGAGTTGGTGATGGACAGGGAGGCCTGGTGTGCTGCAGTTCATGGGGTCACAAAAGAGTCAGACACAACTGAGAGACTGAACTGAACTGAAGCATAAAATGTTAAGTATAATAACAGCCTACTGCAACGTTACTAGGTGGAAACCCATGACTGATAGATTCTGGGGCATTAATATAAATGAAGGCAATACAATCTGTGTTCAAATATTTAAAAATTATAAATCAAGCTGACAACTTATTAAATAAAATATATTCTGTTCAGTATCACGAAATGTATTCCTTAATAATGCAATTATTAAAGTAGTGCTATGATTTTTTTTGATGTTTTCAAAATATGGTACTGGAGAAGACTCTTGAGAGTCCCTTGGACAGCAAGGAGATCAAACCAGTCCATCCTAAAGGAAATCAACCCTGAATATTCATTGGAAAGACCGATGCTGAAGCTGATACTCCAATACTTTAGCCACCTGGTGAGAAGAGCCAACTTATTGGAAAAGACCCTGATGCTGGGAAAGATTGAGGGCAGGAGGAGAAGGGGATGACAGAGGACAAGTTGGTTGGAGGGCATCACCGACTCAGTGGATAATAGTTTGAGCAAACTCTGAGAGATTCTGAAGGACAGGGAAGCCTGGGATGCTGCAGTCCATGGGGTTGCAAAGTGTGAGACACAGCTGAGTGACTGAACAACAAAAATGATTTTTATATATTACATTATATCAAATGGCAAACATGATCGAAATGAATAGTTTCAACATATGTCTGATGTTCTGTTGACAAAAATTAATGAATAAGAAACTAGATAGGAAGACAGAAGCCTGGTTTTGATGTATAATGAAACACACCTAATTCAAAAGATAGGACTAGCTCAAAAATCATTTAAATGACCTCAATACAATTTCACACAGCTATCTTTTTTTAAAATTTAAAACTAAATATGTGTGTGTGTGACAGTCCCTCAGTCATGTCCAACTCTTTGCGACTCCATGGACTATACAGTCCATGGAATTCTCCAGGCCAGAATACTGGAATAGGTAGCCTTTCCCTTCTCCAGGGGATCTTCCCAACCCAGGGATATAACCCTTGTCTCCCATATTACAAGTGGATTCTTTACCAGATGAGCCACCAGGGAAGCCCAAATATGTATAAGTCTATTTTATTATTGCTCTCTGAAAATCTTTATTTTTTTCCTTTTATTTAAAAACTTCCCTTGCTCAAACCCTCCCTTTCTTTGCTCAGCACACTTTCTTCACATCAGTGGTAGTATTATTTATGCACTTTCAAACTATTTGGACATATTTGCCTTTCTTTTCAAGGATATAGGGTATGGGTGGGCAAAAATGTTTTTCTGAAGTCTAGATGCTATTGAGTATGAGAGGAGATGTTTTGGTTTATGAGATGTGTTGTGTCAGAACTAAGCACAAGATTCTGAAGACCTGAGATGTCCATGTGTTTTTTAGTAATATTACTTATGTGTGTCTGTGAAATATAGTGCTATCTAAAATGTAGAGTTCAAAGCCAAGAACAAACTAGGTCCTACTTTATAGCTCAGGGCACTGTATTCAATATCCTGGGTTAAACCATAATGAAAAAGAATAAGGAAAAGGATGTATATATAAATACAACTGAATCACTTTACAGTAAGACAGAAATTAACACAACAGTGTAAATCAACTATTTATCAATAAAATAAATTTTAAAAAGAAAAATTAGATGTAGAACAATTAACAAAAAAAATGAAACACATGAAAATTTACTATATAAAAAAAAACAGAACTGACGATGAAAACCTTCCACTTAATTACAATTCTCCTTGTCACCAGTCAGAAATCCTGAAGCAGAAGAAAATTGTACACACCACTACAAACTCTAAATTAAAGTTTGAAGGAAAACTTGGAGGTAAAAACAAAAAGCAAACAAGTAAACAGAAATCAAATATGAAGTGAGAACTTAAAAATCTCATAATATAATTGGGGAAAAGAACTAGAGGATACAAAAACAGAGGTATTTCCTTTCAATAATAAAAGTTAAATAAAAGATTTTTTAACCCTAGAAATAATTTACATTACAAAATGCTCAAGAGAAAATAGATCTGATAAAGAATATAATATACTACATCAAGAAAAGATATGAAAATCAGCCTTAGAACTTAGATTGAAGTTAAAAGAAGAGAGATAAATAGAGAAAATAACTAATAAATTTTCAATATATGTATGACTAGAATCAAATTATAATCAGTGAAAATTCTCTAAAATACAGTTGTCTAAAACTACATTTTGAAAGCATATAATATGTAACCAGGAAAATTAATGCAGGACAATAGAGTACAAAACATACACTAATAAAATTATTAGATTTTAAGACTAAGAGAATCTTCAGATCTTTCAGGGAATTTATCCTGTCACTTACAAAGAAAAGAAAATTAGATTGGTATTGGACTTTTCAGCAGCAAGGTACAAAGAGAGGTACAAAGCAAGGTAATATTGCAGCAATGATTTTTTTTTAAATAGAGAAAATTGGACGGAAGCCTAGAATTTTACATTAGCCAAGATATTATTTAATGATCAGAATATGTATATATATCTTCAGAGAACGTCATACATTAATATAAAACCTAATGAAACAAGATCATGGATGTTTAGTAAGAAGTAAAAGAAGTAAAGTGTGAGATTTCTTGGAATATGTCTTTTTATACAATTTTAACTTTTTAAATGAGATTAATATTTTACCTAATTGAAAAATAGTTATATATTTAAATACCCATATATTTAAGTATATAGGAGATAATCCCATTAAATTTGTGAACAAATATAAATAATAATAAGCAATCTAATTAATAATGTAAAAAAAAATGATGTCTTACATATGTTCTCTGAGATATAATCTTAAAACAAAAAGTGCTAAGAACATAATGTTAATTAGCTTAGATGATTTGGTTCTGATCCTACTATTAGTGCAGTATTTATTCCCTTCAATTTTTTTTTTTTTTTGCTTGAGACATTGTGTAAATATATTGTTGAGGACCTTGTATCTCAGTGTAGAAGGAAGGAGATTAAAAATTAACAAATAAATAAATAAACAAGTAGAAAAGAAGGAAATGGAAACCTCTTCACAGAAAATTATCAACTTTTAAATGTAGAAGTAATGGTAAAATTAGAAAATCATCATTTTACCATATTCATTGTAATGATTCATTTTGGTGATGATCATCAGTTTATGCTTATCCAAGAGTATCAACTGAAACATTATTTGATATCAAAAATAAAATTTACTTTCTTGCCTTCAACTAGCAGTCATCATAACAAAATTACTAAATTTAAATCGCTATTAATTGCCAATTGATATACTTCTCAATGTGTTGCACTGAGAACAAAATGTCACCTATATAGTACTCTTGCTAAAAATATATTTAACTTAAATCTAATCAGACAAGAAAAAGTGAAGAGCATTTTGTCAATCAAATACTGTAGATGCCTTAAAGTATTAGTGTCAAAAAAAAATTATGATAACAACAGAAACAGGTTAGTGAATGCTACTAGATTTGAAAAAAAATTGAAGAAAAATTGTAAGTAAATGAAACAACTTAATTGGAGACAGGGAGGGACAGCTACAAAGGCAATTTGGGGACAATTGTGGGAATTTGGATATGAATCTCAATATGTCCTTTATATGGAAAATAGGGCTGTAGCAAGGTTAAATTTCTTGAGTGGATGAACTATATTATGGTTTTTATGATAATTTCTTATTTTTTGGAGAAATATGCAAAGGCATTTAAGGTTGAAAGTCATCATGCCTATAACATCTAAAAAAAGATATTTCTGTGGGGTGTGGTGTTGGCATGTGTATATGTGTGTGGTGGAGAAAGGTGAAGATAGTATTCATTGGATAATTCCATTTCTCTGTAGATTTCAAAATAAAATTTGGTTACATTATTAAAATGTCACATTTGTAAATAAGATATTAATATTTCACAGAGACAATTGCAAAATTTTTATGATGACAATGCTGTTTTCCCTTAAGTACTAAACAGTAATGATGATAATAATAGCTTGATCCTTACTAGGTATTAAACATTACTGTTCTAAACATCTTACATATAGGATATCATTTAAACTTCCAATAGTCCTATGAGGTAAATAATAGTATTATTCCCATTTTACAGATGAAGATACCTCCATAGACAAGCTTAATCTAGCGCTTCTCTCTTAAAAGTTATAAACGGCACCTATTTGGAATGTGTGTGTGTGTGTGCTGTCACGTCAGTCGTGTCCGACTTTGTGCGACTCCATGGACTGCAGTCTGCCAGGCTCCTCTGTCCATGGCATTCTCCAGGCAAGACTACTGGAGCGGGTTGCCATGGCCTCCTCCATATTTGGAATAATCTGCTATAAATGTACTACCAGCATTGAGTTGCACAGCCTCATCATATCTACTGATGATATACATATATCTGTGCATATCTACATATACATGCATTTAAATCTAACATGTGCTCATACACACATATGCACATGTAAACAAGGAGTAGCTATCTAAGCCTTTGGTTTTGACATGCATCTTTAAGGCAATAGGCCAAGCATATAGTTCAAAATAAAAGGCTAGGAAAAAAAAAAGTCTAGGAAATAAGACAAGCATATTTTGTTTACATGACAGTGGTTAATATTAGATGTTTCATATTCAGGATCCAGAAATAATTGGCAGGCTAATTCAGCAATATTCAGGTAAAAATTTCATTCATCTATTCAGTCTGTGACAATATGCACTGAGTGCCCATGTGGTATGCATGGGTTTCTTGGGTGGCATTAGTGATAAAGAACCAACCAGCAAATTCAGGAGACATAAGAGATGTGGGTTTGAGCCCTGAGTTGGGGAGATCCCCAGGAGGAGAGCATGGCAACCTAGTCCAGTATTCTGGGTTGCTTGGAGAATCCAATGGACAGAGGAGCCTAGCAGTCTACAGTCCATCAGGTCACAAAGAATCAGTTGCAACTGAAGTGATTTAGCATGTCCGGTAGTAGAAGCCAGGATTATGCTGATAACTAAATAATTCTGTATTTCCTCAAACATGTCATGGGCTCTAAATAATTATGAAGCAGAATGATCACTGTTATGGATTTGGAGAATTATGAACTTATTGAGAGTCTGAAGGACTTCACTTGGGGTCATTAATTGTAAGTGGAAGTTTTATTTAAAAAGATAACATTTGATTCAACCTAAGAGTAAATAAAAATTTGACAAAGGGGAACTCTTTATACTAGTTCTGTGAATCTTATTAAAATAGATGTATTTTTTATATAAATGAGTTTAACAGTTCAAATCCATGAAAGTGCTGAGAACAGGAAGAAATGTTGCTTCTACCACAAAGAAAGCACAAAAAGATTTATGGATAAAAGTTAAAATAGAAGAAAAGAAGGTAAAGATAGTGTCTCTCCCTAACTGTTCCATTTACCTAACTGGACATCTTGGCCCATGATTTGTCTGCAAAAAGATAACAGATTCAAGTTTATTTAGTTGGCATTTTCTAACTTGTCAGATGACCTAATTTTATTTAGATATTTTTAGAAGAGATGTTAAGGAACCATTGATATCAATAATGGGAAGAGTCTTAGAATGTTAGTTCTTTAAAACATTTGAAAATTTATCACTGAACTCTGGACAAATGTCATACCATTTCCAGTTTTGATAAAATTTCCATTCATTATGGAAACTGAGGAATAGATTAGACACAAGTTGATCTACTAGCTGGCTGAAAACAAATGCATTTCTATGAAGCCCACATCATCTTAAGATCTATTTCTGCCCATGAACCCAAGCAACTTTCAGAGTAGACACAGGTGAATCTGTCACCCTTACTGGAATAACTCTGAAGTGGATGCTCTGTAACTTTGGAGATAAGAGAAAGAACCACAAAATTCTGGGCTTTGCTCTTCTGCAACTGATGTTTCTTCCATTGTTCTTATCTCTCTCCTATTTTCTTGCCAAAAGTTCATTTTGACATGATTTTGGCCTATAACAATGGCCACTTCCTGCTTTTAAGTAAATTTGCTCAGTGTTTTCCAACACTCAGAGTGAGCTTTCTTTACTTTTTGTTATGTCATCTCATTTAAAATGTTTCTCTACTGATGTTTCATTTTCAGGATGTTTAGGTTTCTTTTCAATATTGCTGTAATATCACTTCTAAAAATTATCTATGTTGCCAATTAGGCTTTTTTTTTTTTTCAGTTTAAGTTGATTATTCTGTAAATAACGCCCAGCTAAGACTTAAAAAATAAAATGATAAGCAAATTGTTTTAAGCTATGGGAGACTTTAAATTAAGTACAGCTGTGTTATGTCCAATCTCAGTTTTCAAGGGGATTTGTGCCACCACATTCGACTGTTTCCAATTTGGCAAAATATTCCCATTTTATTGGGGCAATGATGATTATTAGTGGAAATGTCTTTGCAGCAGATACATGACAACTGTATTATAAAATGATTCTAGGTCCATTAGGAAATGTTGAGATTATTAAGGATACTGTTCTTAATCCTCAAAAAAGCGTATAATGAGACAAAAATGATTGAATGCCCCGAAGTATCATTCTTTGTAAGAAAATTACTTCAATAATGAGCACATTTTAAAAAGTCACTTTCCCTGGAGGTGGCTTCATGATTCTCCATTGGGTCATTATAGATCAAAGTCAGGGAGAAAAATTTAATGTCTGGTTTAATGACTTTCTGTAAAATCAGGGCAAAAATTAAGATAAACAAAACACACTAAGCAATATATAGCTTTAATTCTAAAACTTGCATATTAGGATTGTTTAATGCAATGGAACTCCAATACTTTGGCCACCTCATGCGAAGAGTTGACTCATTGGAAAAGACCCTAATGCTGGGAAGGATTGGGGGCAGGAGGAGAAGGGGACGACAGAGGATGAGATGGTTGGATGGCATCACCAACTCGATGGACACGGGTTTGGTAAACTCCAGGAGGTGATGATGGACAGGGAGGCCTGGAGTGCTGTGATTCATGGGGTCGCAAAGAGTCGGACATGACTGAGAGACTGAACTGAGCTGAATGCAATGGAAAGACAAAGGAATGACTTTACTGTGTTTGGAAATATTAAAGGGAATTCCTAAGAAAACATCTAAGTTGTTTTCCATCTTCAAAAGAAGCATGAGCCAAACAAGAAATAGAGTTCAAATTCACATGTTGGAAAGCAGGAAGTCAGATCTAAAGACCTCTCAAAATGAGTTCCAGCTCTAAGATTATAGAAAAATAAAATACCTTGCTTTAAGAGTGTTGAACGATGTACAAACTGTTAGAGGTTCCATGAGAAAAGTATGTACTTTTGGTGATTTGTCCACTAGTGATGGTTTATTTCCATTCTCTTTCAATGCACACTGTCTAGAACTCTGCTGCTGTTGCTAAGTCATTTCAGTCGTGTCTGACTCTGTGCGACCCCATAGACGGCAGCCCACCAAGCTCCCCCGTCCCCAGGATTCTCCAGGCAAGAACACTGGAGTGGGTTGCCATTTCCTTCTCCAATGCATGAAAGTGAAAAGTGAAAGTGAAGTTGCTCAGTCATGTCCCACTCTTCGCGACCCCATGGACTGCAGACTACCAGGCTCCTCTGTCCATGGGATTTTCCAGGCAAGAGTACTGGAGTGGGTTGCCATTGCCTTCTCCAGTCCAGAACTCTAGGGGCATGCAAACTTACTGACTCATTTGATGTCTGAACTTGTAAACCTTGATTCATTAGCAGCAAGCAAAATGAGCTAGCCATCTGAAACAAACTACACCATAAACTCTTTGAGGGAAAAAAATTAACCATTTAGGTTTCAATACATATTTTGTTGGAATCAAAGCAGACATGATAAACTACTGAACACTCTTGCTTCACTGAGATTCTATGAGTCTATAAAAGAGTCTTATAGGAGAAAGCAATGGTTAGATTCTTTCATGTTTGACAATTTAATCTTTTAGAATGATATCAAATTTTAGAAAGGACTAAATAAAATGACTGAAGCCTACAGAAAGGAAAGGTTATTTTCTTTTATTTTCTTTCTGACCTGATCTCAGATGCAACCCACTGATTCTTTTTCACTAAGCCACTAACCACCATGGTAACCCCTTTATATTATTACTCAACCTGGTCTGCAGTTCATCCAGTATTCAAGGAGAGCAGGTTTTAGAATAGCATTAACAAAGAACTCGCCTCCAATAAAAGACAAAGAGTTTTCAGAATAAAAGACTTGGCTTGAAGTTGTCTTGTTTAGTGTAAATAGCAAAAGATAAATCAGGTATATTCCCACTGTGGAGCAAGTAGAAGATGGTATTGCATTTTTGTAGGCATAGAAATGAGAATTAAATCACCCATGTATCTTCTGTCTGTAAAGCAAGGAAACCTTGGAGACCAGATGCATTTGCTTTCTGCAGGGCTTGAAATGCTGACTTCAATTTAGAGAAGAAAATTGAGCAAAGGGAAGATTTTGGAGTACAGCAATAGTACCAGTGGCAGAATCCCAGCTCATTCAAATGAAGCAACTGCTGTAAGACAGGGAGCTGAGATTTTTTAAAAATAGGGCTGATTTTTTTTTTCACATAGAGAATGACTGAATAATATCATAACGTATTTCTACCTGCAATTTCTAACATTCTCTTAGACATGATGGGGGGAGACAGTTTTGCAATTTTATAAATGCTTCCCAGAGGAAAGCACATGATACAACATAGACGTCTTTTATAAATGTCAAGTAGATACATTACTGGATTATAGAATATATAGAACCTGGGCAAGGTTGCTAATAGAATATGAATATTGAATGTCCTTTTGAGAATAACTATTTTTCCTTTAAGCAGAGGAGTTTTTCTTCTTTTCAGAGCTATAACAGAGTTCACTCAGGTCCCAAGAATCCTTGATTATGGGATCAGATGAATCATCTAAAGGGTAAGAGAACTGGGAAAGACAGAGAAGAAAGTCTGGCCAAGTTACTGCCTTTGATCTCAGTAGGGGCCAGTAGACCCACTGGGGCATCTCTCATTTTCTCTGAGCCCTGTTGAGTTGAGCCTGACTCCGACGGTGAACCTCTAGTCTGAATCAGTCTCCCGATTTTCATACTTCAGAGTTCAGTACTCTATGGAATCCTTGAGTTTCATTCACGTCAGTAAGTAGGCTTCCTTAACCTGGAGTGGATTCAGAAAATATCTGTAGTTTAATTAGTTCTTTAATACAGTTGAGAAAGTAGAATGCTTTTACCCCCAACATTTATAAAATGTGAAAATTGTGTTATTTAATCTAATTCAACTTGCCTAATTCTCAACTTTGATGTCATAGGGCAATATCCTTTCCTGCTAGCTAGGTACCAAAGGGTTAGTGCAAGACTGTGAGCCTGGGAGACAGTGAGGCCAGACAAATTGCAACCTCAGAGCTTAGAGCAGAGAAGGCTTTGGTTGCATGGCTATGCAAGGAGATGGGTGGCTCTTGCCTCAAAAAGCCCTGAACTCCCTGGAAGATCTCCGCAAATCACTTTTAAAAGCCAGATGAGGGAGCGGGTGTTGAAGGGTATGCGGTCAGCTTGTGCACAGTTCCATGAATGACTGATAGTGAGGTAGCAGGGTGGTGTCACAAGGGTTAACATGGTCAGTTCTGAAGCTACATAGGCCTGGGACTATGTGCTCATGGTCAACAAGCAGTTAACATCTTCCATTTGGCGGGGGGTTTTCACACCTGCAAAGCAACTCGGGAAATGTGTATTGAATACTATTATCTAGGTACATCAGAAAGGAGCTGAAGCACAGGATGTGGGCAAAGTCTATCCAGGAAGGCCCCATAGCATCCTACTTGGTTACAAAAGGAAGGGGAAAAAAAAATGCACCACTTTTCTTTGAGGCCTATTTGACTTGCTCATATTTGGCCATATGTATATTTATCAGTAAGAGTTTTTCAGTTTAGTTCAGTTGCTCAGTCATGTCCGACTCTTTGCGACCCCATGGACTGCAGCACGCCAGGCTTCCCTGTCCAACACTAACTCCCAGAGCTTGCTCAAACTCGTGTCCATCCAGTAAGAGTTCTTACATAGAAAAAAAAGACAGAAAGACAGAGAATTCATATTTAGTCATTGTCTGCTTTGTT
This sequence comes from Giraffa tippelskirchi, assembly GCF_054371585.1. Taxonomy (NCBI): domain Eukaryota; kingdom Metazoa; phylum Chordata; class Mammalia; order Artiodactyla; family Giraffidae; genus Giraffa; species Giraffa tippelskirchi. Next base: position 43,079,492 of record NC_137284.1, on the reverse strand, counting down.
TCAGTGTATTGGGGCCTTACATATTTATTCATCCTCTAAGCAACCCGAAAAACGCTCTGTATTTGATGATGGATTAGCAGAGAAAATGCTCCAAATCCCACCCTCCATTCTCTGTTTTGCAACTTTCTCTATCTGCCCCTCCATACTTAATCTATCAGCTTTGCACACAGGTTCACCTCTCAGCCTCGTCTCCCTTCCACAGATGACTTAGGGAGTTTCATGTGCTTCTCTACTGTGGTTCAGGACTTCCTCAGGTGGTTGTGTCACTTATCAGGTCTCTGTGCCATAATCGCTTGATGTCATTCTCCAAATTCTTGAGAAGTACAGTCTCGGGTCTATGATGGTCTCAAGCTTCAGCACATATTTCCTGTTCACCGTCTTCAAACACATGGAAGAAAGGCCTTTCTTCACTCTCTTTTAAGTTAGACATGACCATGAAATGTGCTTTGGCCAATTAAATATGAGCAAAAGAGATGTGAGTCCTGTTTGTAGGAGTTTTAAGAACCACTGCAAAATATACATTCTCTATGTTCTGCTTCAGTCATCAGTCTGGGGCCCTGATCGCTCTGGATGTCTGAGTCACTATGAAGGCAGAGCCTGCTTGAGACTTTCATTGGGCTGCTAGTGTGCATGACCAATTAATGCCTATTATTTTTAAACCACTGAAATTTTATGTTATTTTTTATCTTTATTGTCTCTGTTATAATATCAGAATCATACGGCCTATTCTGTCTAAGTCTTGTATGAGTTAAATGATTTAGTGCTTTTTATTTGGGATAATAGAGTGCATAGTACCACTCACCAGTGCTTCGTTATTTGTACATTTATATGTTCTAGAATCAGAGAAGGCAATGGCACCCCACTCCAGTACTGGCACCCCACTCCAGTACTCTTGCCTGGAAAATCCCATGCACAGAGGAGCCTGGTAGGTTGCAGTCCATGGAGTCCCTACCAGTCGGACACGACTGAGCGACTTCACTTTCACTTTTCACTTTCACGCATTGGAGAAGGAAATGGCAACCCACTCCAGTGTTTGTTGCCTGGAGAATCCCAGGGACGTTGGAGCCTGGTGGGTTGCCATCTATGGGCTTGCACAGAGTCGGACACAACTGAAGCGTCTTAGCAGCAGCAGCAGCAGCAGCATGTTCTAGAATGAGAGTTTAGATTCTATCAATTTCTATTTATTTTCCTTTTTTCAAATTCTCATATCATTAAAAAAGAACAAAGGCCCTCAAAGTAGAACTCTGTCTCCTGAGTGGAACGAAATTCTTAAAAAGGTAATTTTAAACATGTTCAGATAAATATCTTGTTTAAGTTTCTTCCAAGGAATTATCTGCAAAACTTCAATGTCAGATGATTGTATCTCTAAGAAATACTTTGGCATTTACAAGGCCAACATAAACGTGGTATGGAATTTGGAGATCCTTCTCAGAGCATAAGACTAAAAAAAGAGCTTTTAAAAGTTTTCAGCTGGTATATATCAGCATGTCCTTTTAAATAACAGAAGGGAAAAATGCTTACAACTTCGGTATTTTACATAAAAGAATAATGTTATTTATCCTAAGATCACTGATTTTTATCTCCCTTAAGTCCATTTGCTAAGGCTTTTGATGGCTTTTACAAAAAAGTAGGTGGTCTGGACTTACTGTCAAATAAGTAGATGTGTAGGTCAAAACGGGGATTCCCAGGTGGCTTAGTGATAAAGAATCTGCCTCCCAATGCAAGAGACTTGGATTCGATCCCTAGTTTGGGAAGATCCCCTGGAGTAGGAAATGGCATCCCACTCCAGTATTCTTGCCTGGGAAATCCCTTGGACAGAAGGAGTTTGGAGGGCTACAGTTCATGGGGTCACAAAGTGACAGACACTACCTGGTGACTGAACATGCATACACAGTGTGTGACTGAGCATGCATGCACATCGGTCAAAATGACAGCGTTTAAAAGATTGAGCCTATTGTGGCTAAATAAAAGAAACCAAAGGCTAAAAGAAGTTGGCGTGTATCATGCTACTGCTCAGTTAATGAAAAGTAGGTGGTAAACAGCCTGAAGCACTTGCTCAGAACAGTTTTTATCTTTTTTATAAATTATTTTTACCACATATGTCTAACGTTTTTCCAAACTTGAATTTATCTTCAAATTTGTAAGTCAGTGACAATCACCCATAAACTTGTTAGCTCTTGTTAAGTGTGTGAGTGTCTCTGTGTTTATTTTTAATCATCTGAATATTTTGGTGAACTGGTAGAGAGACTGGTAAAATGTTTTAAATTCCCTGACTCCATCTTTGGGACCTCCTTATTCAATGGAGCCCTGGTGAAGTTCAGAAATCTTATTTTAAATGGTATTGTGCTATAAAAGGCATTGGGTTTAAACTAATTACGAGATGGAGTCAAGGATTTTGAAACATTTTACCATTCTGTCAGTTCACCAAAATATTCAGTTGATCAAAAATCTAAAGGCAAAGAAGAAAAGGAAAGCTATACCCACCTAAACGCAGAGTTCCAAAGAATAGCAAGGACACATAAGACAGCCTTCCCAAGTGAACAAAGGAAAGAAACCGAAGAAAACAATAGAATGGGAAATACTAGAGATCTCTTCAAGAAAATTAGAGATACCAAGGGAATATTTCATGCAAATTAGGCGCAATAAAGGACAGAAACAGTATGGACTTAATAGAAGCAGAAGATATTAAGAAAAGGTGGCAAGAATACACTGAAGAACTATGCAGAAAAGATCTTAATGATCCTGATAACTGTGAAGGTGTGATCACTCACCTAGAGCCAGACATCCTGGAGTCTGAAGTCAAGTAGGCCTTAGGAAGCATCATTACGAACAAAGCTACTGGAGGTGATGAAATTCCAATTGAACTATTGGTTGTACATATACATATGAATGTATCTATATTATTTTTTACTATTCTCCATTATGGTTTATTACAAGATATTGAATATAGTTCCCTGTGTTTTACAGTAAATCCATGTTGTTTAATTTTTTGCATTTTTAAGATAAGACAATATCTATCTTAGACTGTTTTTGTTCTAAGATTTGGAAAGAATCATCTTTAGCTCATAGATTTAACTGTCCCTCTCACTTCTCAAAATCTAAGTGCTTGCTCCTAACGGTATAACTTCTTTCAAATACCATCTACTCCCTTGTTTTATTTTGTCAGACTTCATTGCTTTTTTCTTAAATTTCAATTTTTATAATTTCAGTTCAATAAACAATACTATCAGGTGTACTTTATGGGCAGCATACCACAGATGAAAATTATGTAATCACCTCACCATCACCATCATAGAGATAATATCATAGCATTTAACTGATAAAAGTTCAAAGTGTATGTATCAGTAAATATAATCTGTGCATGCAAGCTAAGTCACTTCAGTTGTGTCCAATTCTTTGTGACCCTATGGACTGTAGCCTGCCAAGCTCCTCTGTCCATGCGATTTCCCAGGCAAGAATACTGGAGTGGCTTCCCATTTCTTACTCCAAGGAATCTTTCAGACCCAGGGATCAAATCTGTGTCTCTTCTGTCTTCTGCATTAGGAGGCAGGTTCTTTACCATTAGAATCACCTGGGAAGCCCTAAATATAATCTAGTGGGACTCAATAAATAATACAGTGGGGCTTCCAAACGGAAAAAAAAAAAGTTCTGTACATCAAATAACACCTACAAACATCTAGCTCTAAAACCACATTTAAACAAACATTAGATGTTTATAGATGATATTTATGTTGCAAATATCACCACTAAGTTTGAAAAGTATGCTCGCTCATCACAGTGTGAGTCGAGAGGATGACAAACTATTTGAGGGAAGAATACTTCTGCATAACTCCCAGAAGAACATCTATATGCTCAAATATACCAAAAACTGAATGTTAAAAAAATCTGGGGTGATTTTTTTCAAGCCCATGATAGTACACTGATCAGTTTCTTCATTTAACTTTTTCTTTATAGTTGGTTATGACATTTTGTTTTCCCACTACTTACTTTGAACCAGTTGAGAGTACACATTGCTAGAAGCAGAAATGAAAGTGGAGGCAGTAAGAGTGTCAGTGCATTAAAGCAGTGTCAAAGAGAAAGGAATACTTCATATCTCCACCAGCATCCCAATGTAAGTTCTGTGAAATTGTAGAAACTGTAGAAAGGAAAGATATTTTATATTTAAGCCTATATCACTGATGAATTTTAGCAAAATCAAAGCCCCTGAAATGATAAGACAATGTGTTCAGGTAGGAAAAATAAACTTTGGTCCACTTGTCATTGAGTCTACCCCCAACTTTTAATTCCCAATGTGCCTTTGAGGATGTCAATCATCATTAATATTAGCATCAGTATAATCAACATCATTATTATTATGATTGCCAAGTGCAGTTATGAATCATCTATCTGTTTGTTGTATATTTAAAGCAAGTAAAACAGATATGTGGGCTTCCCTGGTGGCTCAGTGGTAAAGAATCCTCTTGCCAGTGCAGGAGAAGCGTGTTCAATCCTTGGGTTGGAAAAGTCCCTTGGAGAAGTAAATGGCAATTCATTCCAGTATTCTTGCCTGGTGAGTCCTGTGGACAGAGGAACCTGGTGGGCTACAGTCCATGGAGTAACAAAAAGGTTGGACACAACTTAGTAACTAAACAACAGCAACAACAAAAAGACAGATATGTGCCGTAATTTCTGGAAGACCAATTTTTTAAATCTAGTTTTACTTGTATATGTTTTATATATAATAACATTTGTTCATTCTTAGATATATAGTTCTATGAATTTTGACAAATATATATAGTTCTGTAGCAAACCCCCAAATTTTCTCTGTTCCCCTTTGTAGTCAATCTTCACCTCTAACTCCTAGCACGTAGTACACATTGATAGATATCAGTCCCATAGTTTTACATTTTCCAGAATGTCAAATAAATTTTGTCTTGTATAGTTCATTTAGGAAAAAAACTTTTAACATTCATCCATGCTGTTTCATGTTTCAGTGGCTTATTCACTTTTGTTACTGAGTAGTTTTCCATTGCATGGTTACTTCATAGTTTGTTTATCCATGTAGCAATTGATTGATATTTGGCTTGTTTTCAGGTGTGCACTTATATCCCATGATAGTAAGCTTATGCTCAAAATCTTGCATGCTAGGCTTCAACATTACAGGAACCAAGCTGGAATCAAGATCATCAGGAGAAATATCAACAACCTTATATAAGCAGATGATACTACTATAATGGCAGAAAGAGAAGAGGATCTAAAGAATCTCTTGATGAAGGTGATGGAAGAGAGTGAAAAAATTGACTTAAAACTAAATATTAAAAAACTAAGATCATAGCATCCGTCCCTATCACTTCATGGCAAATAGAAGGGGAAAAGGTGGGAGCAGTGACAAATTTCCTCATCTTGAGCTCTAAAATCACTGGATGGTGATTGCAGCCATAAAAATAGATGTTTGCTTCTTATTAGGAAAGCTATGACAAACCTAGACAGTGTATTGAAAAGCAAAGACATCACTTTGCCTACAAAGGTCTGTATAGTCAAGGCTATGGTTTTTCCAGTAGTCACGTATGGTTGTGAGAGCTGAACTGTAAAGAAGGCAAAGCAGTGAAGAACTGATGCCTTCAAACTGTGGTGCTGGAGAAGATTCTTGAGAGTCCCGTGGACAGCAAGGAGATTGAACCAGTCAATCTTAAAGGAAATCAACCCTAAATGCTCATTGGAAGGACAGATGCTGAAGCTGAATCTCCAATATTTTGGTCACCAGATGAGAACCGCCAGCTCATTGGAAAAGACCCTGATGCTGGGAAAGATTGAGTTCAGAAGGAGAAGAGGGCATCAGAGGATGAGATGGCTGGATGGCATCACCAATGCAATGGAAATGAACTTGGGCAAACTCCAGGAGATGGTGAGGAATGAAGAGGCCTGGTGTGCTGCAGTCCATGGGGTCACAAAGAGTTGAACATGACTGGGTGACTAAACAGCAACAGGTGTGCACAATTATAAATAAAGCTGATATTAACTTCTGCAAAGCTGATATTAACTTCTGCAACACATATTTGTGTTTAACTAAAAGCATTCAAATTACGGCTTTAACTCAATGCCACATGAACATGCTATGAATTATAACAGAGCCTTAATATATTTGATTGAAAGAATGATTAATAATTACCTCAATAACAATGTTTCATGTAATATATACAGAATAGCAATTATTAATACAGAGATTGAACTTATCACATATATATGAAGTATAATATAGTAACATTTGTTCTATTCATTAACAATAGTCATCAAAAGTAGGGGTATAGAGAATATCTACAAAATAAACAGTTGTTGTTATGGGTAACATCATTAGCATTATTTACATTGCAGCAGGAATGTTAAGTCTTTCTTCTAAATTCTACTCTCTTCTATTTTTAACTTGGCTCTGTGCTTTATAGAGAAGACTCTGATTGAACAAGGGACATTATATTTGCATAGTGCCAACAAATCAAAGGGCTTTGCTGATACAGATCAGTTCTGCAAGCATGTTCTGAAAAATGAGAAGCCTCAAGATGTCCCTTCTCCCTACAAGTGGTCATAAGATCCACATTTTCCCAGTTAGCCTGTCCCCCTTCTACTTCGACTCACCAGGGAAACAAAGCACTTCTGTATACATGAATGTTATTCTACCAGGTAGATTCCTTTAAAAAGACAAAACTAAAAAGCAACAAAGTCATGCTATGATCTATTTTCCCAGACTTCACTACCTAAAGTTTAGGGAGCTTAACTAGTCTAGCCAGGCCTTACAGGTAGTTTTAAATACATCTATGGATGTGTTTAAAATGGATGCATTTATTATATATCTATAAATAGATGTATTTAAAACTACCCGTAAGGTTAGATGGCAAAGGGTTAAGGTTATTGAGAAACTTTCCCTTCTTCTGCCAACTCACCCCATATGATAGTGTGTTCTTGTCTTGTTCTGTGTTTAGTATTTTCTTTTTTTTGCTAGTTTTTTCCATGAATACTAAGATTCATGTTACAAATGTAATTTTCCTTTCTCAGTTGGCACCCTCTGGAGTATTCCTAGATAGCATATTAAAAAGTAGAGATATTACTTTGCCAACAAAGGTCCGTCTAATCAAGGCTATGGTTTTTCCAGTAGTCATGTATGGATGTGAGAGTTGGACAGTGAAGAAAGCTGAGTGGCAAAGAATCAATGCTTTTGAACTGTGGTGTTAGAGAAGACCTGAGAGTTCCTTGGACTGCAAGGATATCCAACCAGTCCATCCTAAAGGAGATAGTCCTGGGTGTTCATTGGAAGGACTGATGTTGAAGCTGAAACTCCAATACTTTGGCCACCTCATGTGAAAAGTTGACTCATTGGAAAAGACCCTGTTGCTGGGAAGGACTGGAGGCAGGAGGAGAAGGGGATGACAGAGGATGAAATGGCTGGATGGCATCATCGACTCGATGGACATGAGTTTGGGTAAACTCCGGGAGTTTGTGATGGACAGGGAGGCCTGGTGTGCTGCGGTTCATGGGGTCGCAGAGTTGGCCACCACTGAGCAACTGAACTGAACTGAACTGGAGTGTTCCTGTGAAACACAGTTATTGAGGCTATTCACTGCAGCAGATAGTGGTTTGATCATTATTACAAAATTAATAAATTGGAATGAACTTAGATGGCTTCTATAGAGCCCAGGATAGTTCTCTTCTTGACTCAAGGTTATAAACTAAGACTTCCAGGAGTTATTGAGAAGGTACACATTAACTAAGGCAGCTTGAAATTTATGTTGCCTTGGGCTAACTATAGGTTTACTGATTTTCTAATTTATTTCCATCCCAACATCAAAACTTGGTAGGAAGTTTATAACTAACTGCCAGAGGAGGCATAGTATAAAATTTTCATCTTCAGCTAGCTTCTGTTCCCTTTCCCTTTTTTTCAGAGAAATATCAACAGAATGTAGAATACTCTTCTCCAAAAAAATGACCATATTAAGTGCAGGGTATTGCCTTCATCCATAGCAATTGCAAAACTTTGGCATTCTTTGGAAATGATAGACCCAACAGCTCAAGGTCACTTTGAGACCCTTTTATACCACATATCTTCACAATTTTAGTTGGCAGAAGTCTTTTAACTAGTCTGTAATTAAAAGAGAGAGAATGAAAGTTCTATAACATCTGTTTCCTTCTAACACACCCATCTGCCTTTGTCCATAAGCCTGTATATGTTTTAATACAGTAAATGATACTTCATGTTTTATCTGTATTAATTGCAGAGGCCATTGTCATTGCCCTCTCAAAGTCACTATTTATAGCCCTTGATAGATATGGAAGTTGTAACATGAGAGAGTTTTTATAGAAAAATACATCCAGCAATAATGGTTATTACCAGCAAGCATGAATAATCCATTAGACCTTGTTAAAGTATTTACTAAATTTTGAAATCAATGTTTCAGGGCCAGTCTTACTTAGATCTGGCGGCTTGAGGATGAGCTTATTTGATTTATGCCTCGAAGCATCTTAAGATAAACAATTTTTCTGTGATTTTTCCAAAGCTCTTGGTTTCCAGGCAGAGTTTGGGGTGGCCCTGGAAGCTGTGAAAACTCTGTTAAAACAATGACTATTGTTCTTATGGACAGACACTTTGAATTCTCCCCTTGTTAAGTGACAAGAAACTGAGGTTTTTCAGCTCTGTCTAGGGATCAAAGATTCTACAAAACCTGACAAGTAAAAGTTCTAAATAGGAGGAAGACACTATGATCTCTGGACATTTACCAATGCGGACTGTGTGTTTGTATTTTTTTAACATAACAATTTATAATCATTATCAGATATTATCTAATTTTACCTCTATATATATTTTTTTCACCTAACCCAACACTCCTACTATCTCCAGCATTCTTAGAACTTGAACTTTAGCTGTAGTTTCCTAATTTGTCTCTCCATCACAATCATTCTCTGCCTCCAGTACAGCCTCACTTGCAATTCAACATAGACATTTATTTTATTATAATTTCTAGTCATCTTTCAAATTTCATCTTGTTCTTATGTCTCTAAGAGATTTTCTTTACTTCTAACCCTTGTCCGGAATCAATTTATACAGTCTTCTCCTACATTCCTATACCTGCCCTATGAGTACATTTGCCATGACACACATTACTCTGCTTTACTCTTCTGTCTCTTTCATTGGAATGTAAACTCTTTTACATCAAGGATAATAATATATTTGATACCATATATAAGCCATTCAATAAGTATTTGATGCATGGATAAATGAATTAAAAATGGAACTAACAAAATGCATTATGAGAACTTTTGCAGTAAAAACTTAGAACTGCTTTTTTAAAGGCAGTCATTAAGCCCCAAGCTTGGATGAGAATTTAATATTTTTGCATGATGACATTATGCCACATGAAAAGTAATGAAAGTTGACTCATTCAATTCAGTCGTCTGCTGAGGGAAGAAGACACTGGACTCTAGACCCCAATGGGTCAGCAAATATTTACTGGAAAAGATTCCATAGTCAGAAATTTTAGGCTTTGAGAACCATAAAGTATCTGTCACAATTTGTTGTTCAGTGACCAAGTCATGTTTGACTCTTTGCAACCCCGTGAACTGTAGCATGCCAGATCCTCTGTCCTCTACTATCTCCCAGAGTTGACAGTCTCATGTAGATAAATTACAATACAAACTTTTAGGATTTTTGAGCTAAGCTCTGGCATCCTCTGTGGATAATTGGTCTCTTTTTAAGAAACACCTTTTGTCTTGCTACTGGGCTTTAGTAGAGCCTACATTCTCAACCATGTGTCACCAAATTACCATGCAATCTGGGACACTTTTTATGAACTGAGTGCTGTATGATCCATTGAGTCATATATTTGGGTGTATTGAAAAGCAAGACGTTGGAAGTGGTATATGCAAGATTAAACTCGAGAAGGCCCTGAAGGCACATATAATCTACATGCAGAAGTGGCCTAAATGCTTTAGTCCTCACTCCTGCTATATTAGCTTCTCTCTTTCAGCCTGTACCTATGGGAGTTTCCTAAGATCAGGTTACGGAGAAAGAAAAACTTTTGGCTTGGATTACAGATCTTACAGATGGTTCTTTATGATGTATAATCATCATCCAAAAATGAACAACTATAGTACTACAGTCCCTTTCTAAAGCATCTCTGAAGTACAGTGGTGAAGGAAATTCCTCCCAGTTGGTAGAATCTTGAGCAATGCATCCAGTTATTCATTTTTCTTGGAAGAAGCAGCCAAGTGTATGAATGTATATTGGATTTATACACTATGGCCTATGATTTGGCTCAAAAATTAAGGACTTACAGGGAATATGATTAGAAAATTAGTAATATGGAGGTCTGGGGAAGAGGTATGTAGATAAACCCCTCTGAATAGGCAAAATTGTGAAGATATTTGTGTCCCATGTGAATGTTCAGCAAAATGTTAACCTTGGCAGAAAAATATTTTAATAATCAAGTGGATAAGATGGCCTATTTATGCAAACCAGTCACCTTTTTTTCTCTAGACATTTTTGTCATTGTCCAATGCATTCAGAACAAAGTGCAAATAGTGGCATAAATGGAGGTGATATACGAGCTTAGCAACATGAGCCAGGGAACCACTTACCAGTGGTTCCCTGGCTGGTGACTGCCCGATCTGCCTGTAGAGACCTCCACTGAGCTTCCAATAGGACACCATCTCCTCCTGGGTCACCTCTTAACAGGTTAATTACATTAGATTGCTCCTATAATGAAAATATCAGCACTTCAGTCTTATTGGAATGGAAATATTAAGTGGGGTAGTCCATTTTTGCAGCTTCCCTGGTGGCTCAGCTGGTAAAGAATCTGCCTGCAATGCAGGAGACCTGGGTTTGATCCCTGGGTTGGGAAGACACCCTAGAGAAGGGAAAGGCTACCCGCTCCAGTATTCTGGCCTGGAGAATTGCATGCGCTGTATAGTCCATGGAGTAACAAAGAGTCAGACACGACTGAGTGACTTTCACTTTCAGTACATTTTTGGGCTTTCCAGGTGGATCTACTGGTGAAGAATCCACTTGCCAATGCAGGAGATGCAAGAGATGTGGGTCCAATCCACAGGTCCAGTTCTGACAACCTGCTCCAGTATTCCTGCCTGGGAAATCTCATGGACAGAGGAGCCTGGTGAGCTACAGTCCATATGGTCACAGATGGTCGGACATATATCGTTTAAGGCAATAGGTATAGGTGACAAGTTAACAAGAATAAGAGTGTGAAGGTTAATTCTATGTATCAACTTGGCTGGGCTATAGTACTCAGGTATTTGGTCAAGTATCTATCCAGGTGTTGTGAATTTATTTTATAGATATAGCTAGCATCTACAATCAATTGATTTAAATAATAGAGATTACTCTCAATAAAATAGGTGAAGTTCATTCAATATGTTGAAGTCCTTAAGAGCAAAAACCGACATTTCCTGGAAAAGAAGAAATACTTCAGACTGCAGTATCAGCTCCTGCCTGAGTTTCCTGCATGCCAGCCTGCTCTACAAATTTTGGACTTGCCAGCCTCAACAATGCTGCAAGCCAGTTCCTTAAAATATATGTAGTAATTGATATTGATTCTGTTTCTCTAGAAAAACTTGAATAATATAAAGTATTTACTCCATTTACTTTTTAATGTAATTGCTGATCCAGTGGAATTTATATCTGCCATTATGCTATTCATTTATTTTTTTCTTCCTCTATTTTTCCTTTGGTTTCTCATTTTAAATTAAAAAGAGCATATTATTTTAATTATTTTTGATTTTTACTATATAGTTGGTATATTTTCTCTATTATTTCCCTGGATATTACAATTCATATTTTACTTAAAATTATTTAATTCAAGTATTATCAATTAATTTTAATAATATACAAAAATTCCAATATAACTCTGTTTTGTCCTCCTTCTTTGTACAATTATTGCTATAGAAATTATTTCTTTATGTATCCTCATTCTGTTAAAGTTTTGAGATTACTATATTCTGAAATTATCTTTTTAAAATTATATTTATTTAATTTATTTTTAATTTATTGATTATTGGTTTACAATATTGGTTTGATTTCTGCAATACATCAACACAAATTAGTCAAAGGTGTACATATGTCCCCTCCCTCTTGAACCTCCTAAAAGAGTAGCAATTATCTTTCAAATTAGGAGAAAAAAAGAGTTACAACAAAAATGAATTTTGAATTGAAAATAACTATTTTAAAGAATAAAAATTTTTGGCTCTTTGGGGACTTCTTTTGTTATTCTATACAAATTTTAGAATTTTTTTCTGTTAAAACATTCATTTGAGATTTTGATAGGGATCACACTGAATCTATGAGTCACTTTGGGCAACATGGACATTTTCAAAATATTAATTCTTTGAAGCAATCTTGAGAAAGAAGAACAAAGCTGAGTGCATCATTCACCCTGATTTCAAACTATATTACAAAACTATAGTAATCAAAATAGTATGATATTGGCCTGAAAAAAGACAGATGCACAGGACAGAAGAGAGACCTCAGAAATAAACCCCTGTATATATGGTCAATTAATTTATGTCAAAGGAGCCAAAAATATACAATGGATAAAGAACGGTCTCTTCACTATATGGTGCTGGGAAAACTGGACAGCCTCACACAGAAGAATGAAATCATACTCCTATCTTCCCCATACTCAACTGTCAAATCAAAATGGATTAAATTCTTCAAAGAAAGACTAAAAACATAAAAGCCCTAGAAAAAATCATAAGGATAATCTCTGTGACATCAGTCTTAGCAAGGAATGATTGTTTAGATTTAATATCAAAGGTCCAAGCAACAGAAACAAAAATAAAGAAGTGGTACTATATTAAACTAAAATGTTTCTGTGCATCAAAGGAAACTATCAACAAAATGAAAAGGCAACCTATGATAGGAAAGAAAATATTCACAAACCACATGTTCAATAAAGGGGTTAGTATCTAAAATATATAAATAACTAATACAATGTAATAGCAAAAATTCAAATTAATCCAATTTAAAAATAGGCAGAGAAATAAAATAGACACTTTTTCCAGTGAAGATATAACTATGGCCAACACATAAATAGCAAAGTATTCAACATCACTAATTTCAGGGAAATGTGAACTGAAACCATGAAATAGTACCTCTCATCTCTTAGAATTACTAGCATTAAAAAGAAAACAAGTGATAGCAACAAAGTAGAGAAAAGGAAATGTTTCTGCACTGACAGTGGGAATGTAAACTGTTGCAGCCACTACAGAAAGCAATTTGGAAGTTCCTCCAAATAAATAAATAAAACTACTATATAATCCCAGGTGAAGCCAGTGGAAAAGAATCCACCTGCTAATGCAGGAGACACAAGAGATGTTGGTTCAATCTCTGGGTCAGGAAGATCCCCTGGAGTAGGAAATGGCAACCCACTCCAGTATTCTTGCCTGGACAATTCCATGGACAGAGGAGCCTGGTGGGCTACAGTCCAGAGGGTGGCAAAGAGTCAGACACAACTGAGCATGCATGCTTTTTTTTTTTTTTTTTAAGTTTACTATATAATCCAACAAACCCACTTCTGGGTCTATATCCAAAGGCAAAACAAACAAACAAACAAACAGGTCTTGAAAGACATATCTGCAGTCAAATGTTATTAGTATTAGATGTATTAGTCAGTATTATTCACAGTAGCCAAGTGACCATCAGTGGATGAATGGCTAAAAATGTGGTATATTGCAATGGAATATTATCCAGTCATGCCTATGCAACCATTAAAACTGGAGACATGCATGCACACATTAACTATACAGACTACTTTACCTTACATAAGATTATATTTACTTAAAGATAATAGAGTCATCAAGAATCCTTTGTCCAAAATCACTGACAATTTGAAATTTGACTTAGACTTTTTTTTAAACAATTAGTTTATTAGTAAAATGAATATTTTCCATATAAAACAGTAACTACATGACTTTTCAGAGCCACACTTACCTGTGATGTCTTCAACTACAGAACATAAAAATCAAAGGAAATATCTATATTACCTACATGCATTTCTAAAAACACTAAACAAACAAAGAAAAAAAAATTGAAAAAAAGGACAAAAATCAATCAGTAATTTGTAAACAGTATCCCAGTAATTCAAGGCTGAATTATTAATTCATTCCCAATTTTGTGGATATTTTAAGTCAATGAGATTTTTTTTATGCTTGATAATTTTGAACTTCACTTGATTACTACATAGGAATAAAGGGTTTAAGAAAATTTTAAATGAGACTTGCAATCAGAAAATTTGGGGAAGTTTTATTTTTTTTCACATTTTGATGAAGATTGGATTTCAAGCTATTATCATGCTTTAAAAGAATGATGTTTAGCTAGTTGAATAGAATATTTTTCATTTACTTGAATGAGAGGAGCTAAGAATATAAATTTCCTATTTAGATAAATACTGGAATGTAGAAGAAATGGAAAGAAGCAAAATAAATTTATAAGTTCTAATAGTATCACTCTGGTGATTCTAAAACATGACCTTCAAATTCTTTGACTGTCTTCACTACAAGAGTTGGAGTCTATGGTCCATCTCATTAAATCAGGCGATTTGTGGCTGTTAACCAATAGAGTAATGATGTCGTATGACTTTTAAGGTCACAAAATAGTGGAATGGGCTGCTATTTCCTTCTCCAGGTGATCTTTCCAACCCAGGATCAAACCCAGATCTCCTGCACTGCAGGTGGATTCTTCAACTGAACCAACAGGGAAGCCCTAATAAGACATATGTTTTCAAAATTTGAATGTTAGTGTTTTCATTTTGGTTATTGAAAGATAGACCAGTATTCATTTAACATCAAGGCCATAATTATAACCTATATAAGCATGTTGTTTTAAATGTATATATGCATTAATATCTCATATTTTGAGGACTAAATGCCAAAGAGAGATGATTTGCTTTGTATAATGCCCTGACTAGGAAGGTAATCATTACATTTTGGTCATGATGGATAATGGTTATAATTATTTAATTATGATTCTCATTTTACTTATTTATGTAATACAGTAAAATGCATGCTGTGTGTTTGAAAGGGGGAGATTATACATGAGAGGAAAGCCTGGGAAATAAACTGAGGGCTTCTTTCAAGACTCAGCTCAATAGTCACTTGGTACATTAGATCTTCCAAATGCCTCTTCTAGGTGTTAACTTAGCAAGTTCAGGCATCTTTCCACAGTTGGAGAAGGAGTTGGGGGAACTGGGTAGTTTAGTTTGGATACTGCTGGAGCAGATCATAATAACAGGATAATAGTCCTAGTAATTATTTAGTATATGAAGGAGATTTTGGTATTAGAGTAATGAAGTGAGATAAGCAGGGGAAGAAAGCCAGTAAAGCATGGTGCATTGTAAAGGGAACTGGCAGTGTGTAACTGGAACTGAATCCTGTGGGGAAAATCCTTAGAGAACTGACAAGGTAAGAGTTGTAGCACAAGCATGGCGCTCACCACAGGATACTTATACCATCGTCCTCTCAGTTACTGGTTGTGGGCTTCTCACAGGTATAAGCATTTCTGATTTCTGGCCTACGTTGCAGAAAACCCTCAAGCACAGAAATGGCTTTATCATCAGAAGGGACTGGGCTGGGTGTCGGGGTGAGGGGAAGGTAAAGTGGGAGATTGGGATTCATATATATGTATATATATAAATATTATATATATTTTATACATATATTTTATATATATATAAATTTTATATATGTTGTAAATATAATATTTTTATACATATATATACACTATATATAAAATAGATAACTAATATATTAGTTATACCAAAGGGAACTCTACTCAATACCCTGTAATGACCTATATGGGAAGGAAATCTAAAAAAGGGTGGATATGTATAAATAGATGATTCACTTTTCTGTACAGCAGAAGCTAACATTATATTGTAAATCAACTATACTCCAATAGAAATTAATTTAAAAAATTTTAAAAAGAAAATTTAAGTAAAAGAAGGGAATAGGCTGGAACACAGAGAAGAAAGCCTAGGGATATGGACTGGGCACAGAAAAAAACAAAACAAAACACTGATGCACATTTACAGGTTAAATTTTTGCATTCATTTGAGTGGAAGTTAATTTATGCACTTACCCATTTTACTCTTACATTCAAAATATTTTTGAAAAGAGACTAACACATGCCAATACAATTTCTTGGTTCTGGCAACCAAGATGTGAATGAAAAGAAAATAAGCAAAATTCTGCCTATTTTGAAGTGGGTGCAAACATGCTGTATCTTCATTGGTTAGAGTACTACCTGGCATTCCGTAGGCCATATAAGTGTCGAATGATTAAATAAGTGAGAAAGAAAATAATAAGCCCATAAACAAACAAACAAGAAAATTACCCCATAAACACAAAATTTATGTTGTTGTTTAGTCACTTCAGTCTGACTCTTTTGGGACCTCAAGGACTGTAGCCCACTAAGGTCCTCTGTCCATGAGATTTCCCAGGCAAGAATATTGGAGTGGGTTGCCATTTCCTTCCCCAGGGGATATTCCCCACTCAGGGATTGAACTCAGATCTCCTGCATCAGCAGGCAGATTCTTTACCTCTGAGCCACTAGGGAAGCCTCAACATTTATGTTGTCTGATTGTAATAAAAGATGTGAAGCAAAAACAAATGTGATGTAAAAATGGTGACTAAAAAGGTAGACAACTTTGTATCCTGAGATAGAAAAGGATATTTTGAAGTATAGTATTTGAATGAATCAGTTCAGTCGCTCGGTTGTGTCCGACTATTTGCAACCCCATGGACTGCAGCACGTTAGGCCTCCCTATCCATCACCAACTCCCAAAATTTACTCAAACTCATGTCCATTGAGTTGGTGATGCCACCCAACCATCTCATCCTCTGTTGTCCCCTTCTTCTCTTGCCTTCAATCTTTCCCAGCATCAGGGTCTTTTTCAATGGGTCAGTTCTTTGCATGAGGTGGCCAAAGTATTGGAGTTTCAGTTTCAGTATCGGTCCTTCCAGTGAATATTCAGGACTGATTTCCTTTAGGATGGGCTGGTTGGATCTCCTTGCTGTCCAAAGGACTCTCAAGTCTTCTCCAACACCACAGTTTAAAAGCATCAATTCTTCTGCGCTCAGGTTTCTTTATAGGTCAAATCTCACATCCATACATGACTATTAGAAAAACCATAGCCTTCACTAGACGAATCTTTGCTGGCAAAGTAATATCTCTGCTTTTTAATATGCTGTCTAGGTTGGTCATAACTTTTCTTCCAAGGAGCAAGCATCTTTTAATTTCTTGGCTACAGTCACTATCTGCAGTGATTTTGGGCCCCCCCAAAATAAAGTCAGCCACTGTTTCACTGTTTTCCCATCTATTTGCCATTAAGTGATGGGACCAGATGCCATGATCTTAGTTTTCTGAATCTTCAGTTTTAAGCCAACTTTTTCATTTTCCTCTTTCACTTTCATCTAGAGGCTCTTTAGTTCTTCTTTGCTTTCTGCCATAAGGGTGATGTCATCTGCATATCTGAAGTTATTGATATTTCTCCCGGCAATCTTGATTCTAGCTTGTACTTCATCCAGCCCAGCGTTTCTCATGATGTACTCTGCATAAAAGTTAAATAAGCAGGGTGACAATGTACATCCTTGACGTACTCCTTTTCCTATTTGGAACCAGTCTGTTGTTCCATGTCCAGTTCTAACTGTTGTTTCCTGACCTGCACACAGATTTCTCAGGAGGCACATCAGGTGCTCTGGTATTCCTATCTCTCAGAATTTTCCAGTTTGTTGTGATCCACACAGTCAAAGACTTCCCTCTCAAATGTTCCACCTGATTAAAGTAAAAGCTAGCCTTTGACTACATTTCATTGCATACATTTGAATATCTCTAACACAATGCATTAATAGGAGATAGCTGAATTTATCTTTTATCTCAATAAGGGAGAATGCTAGTTCAACGTAACTTTGGTAGTATCTCTAATGTAGAATGGCAAAGTTGTATTTTATTGAGAATTAGAAGCTTGGTTTAAGGTGAATTTTTCAATGTAAGGACTTGATTAAGCTTTGGTATTTATTATGGATATATTGGTTTAGAATTCATGGAAATAACAAAGCAAGGATTTTGAGTTTAGGGATTCAATGAGTCTTAAGGTATAAGCTATCTGTTGAGAGTTTCTACTGAAGAGTCAATGGTTCTTTGAGAAGCTCCTATAATGAACAATAAAATTACTTGCCTGAATAAGAGCTTCCAGGAATAAACAGTAAGATGTGTGGAGGTCCCAATACAGCAGTTCCCTATAACTCAGATGATAAAAAATTGTGCTTGATGGATTTGAGTCAGTTCTAATGAGGTGGATGAATCTAAAACCTATTATACAAAATGAAGTTAGTCAGAAGAGAAAGATAAATACCGTATTCTAACACATATATACAGAATCTAGAAAACTGGTACTGAAGAATTTATTTACAGGGCAACAATGGAGAAACAGACATAGTGAATAGACTTATGGACACAAGGAGAGGGGAGGGAAGGGTGAGATGTATGGAAAGAGTAACATGGAAACTTACATTACCATATGTAATAGATAGCCAAGGGGAATTTGCTGTATGGCTCAGGAAACTCAAACAGGGGCTCTGTATCAATCTAGAGGGATGGGATAGGGAGGGAGGTTCAAAAGGGAGGGGATATGGCACCCCACTCCAATACTCTTGCCTGGAAAATCCCATGGATGGAGGAGCCTGGTAGGCTGCAGTACATGGGGTCGCTAAGAGTCCGACACGACTGAGCGACTTCACTTTCACCTTTCACTTTCATACATTGGAGAAGGAAATGGCAACCCACTCCAGTGTTCTTGCCTGGAGAATCCCAGGGATGGCGGAGCCTGCTGGGCTGCCATCTATGTGGTCGCACAGAGTCGGACACGACTGAGGTGACTTAGCAGTAGCATGGCTGATTCATGTTGAGGTTTGACAGAAAACAGCAAATTCTATAAAGCAATCATCCTTCAATAAAAAGTTAATTAATTAAAAAAAATCTGCCTGCAATGCAGGAGACCTGGGTTTGATCCCTGGGTTGGGAAGATCCTTGGAGAAGGGAAAGGCTACCCGCTCCAGTATCCTTGCCTGGAAAATCCCATGGACAGAGGAGACTGGCGGGCTAGAGTCCATGGGGTCACAAAGAGTTGGACACGACTGAGCAACTAACACTACACTTACATAAACAGTAAGATGTGTGGAGGTCCCAATACAGTGATTTATCAGGTCAAAGATACTAGTACACAGGAACAAAAGCAACAAGTTCCTACAGTGGCTCTATTTGATCTACAGTGCCTCAGTTCTCTGTCTTCTTAGGTGCCCTGGTAATATCTTGAATAAAAAAAAATATATAAAAATGGACATAATTTTCAAACCATTTAAGGATTCAGTTAACTTTATAGTTAATCACCAGACAAAAACTTCTTCAATTATGGTTGAACATTGCTGTTTAGAATCAATTGTCGAGTATCTTTCTAAAAGATAAAGTGTGGAGACATTATTAGACTCACATACCCTTTTCATTTAAATTGTACAATCTCTAAAATAGTCTAGCTAGTCCACATTTTCTGGCCACCATTAATTTTACCAGTAAAGTATATTTCTAAATTGTTAGCAAAACATCTGGTAAGGAGAAAATGATTTGACTAGTTCAGTTCAGTTCAGTTGCTCAGTCGTGTCTGACTCTTTGAGACCCTATGGACTGCAGCACTCCAGTCCTCCCTGTCCATCACCAGCTCCGGGAGTTTACTCAAAGTCATATCCATTGAGTCGGTGATGCTATCCAACCATCGCATAGATTTGAATAAATGAAGTTTAAATAGCTACAGAGGTAACCACCCACCATGAGAATCGAAACCCAAGGAGTTTATGCCTAAAAATGGTTTTAAAAATCCAAACTGTATAGTAGCTATGGAGGGTAATTCCTGCAAGCAGAGAATTCAACACGTGTAAGTGTCCCTGGAGGAGGCAGAACTTAGTGTCCAAGAATCAAAGAATGGCTGTAATTCAGTGGACACATTTGAGACTCATTTGAGATCATTTTGGAAGGGAGGTTAAGGGTCAAGTCATATAGTGTTTTACTGTCCAACCTAGGGAGTTATTTGTTGTTGTTGTTTTTTTCATTCTAAGAGAAAAATGCAGAATAGAAAAATGGAGGCAGTGAGAGAAAAAAGAGAGGAATAGAGAGAGAGATAAAATACATGTAAATGAAGGATTTGAATTTGAAGAAGAAGAAGGGGATGAGACTTAGAGCACAAGCAGAGACACGGGTTTCACAGGAGCAGGTATACGTCCGTATTGGACCAAGACAAACTTAGAAAATGAGATTCAGATCCAGGCTGCTTTATAGACTTATCTATCAGAATACCATAACATCTTGTTCTCTTTGCTTCTGTTAATATATTGTCAGTCAAGTATGAAACAATTTTATTAGTTTATACCAAATGTAAGGGCTTCCCAGGTGGCACAGTGGTAAAGAATCCGCCTGCCATTGCAGGAGATGCAAAAGATGAGGGTTCAATCCCTGCGTTAGGAAGATCCCCTGGAGTAGGAAATGGCAGCCCACTCCAGTATTCTTGCCTGGGAAATTCCAAGGATAGAAGAGCCTGACTGCTACAGTCCATGGGGTTATAAAGAATTGGACACGACTGAGTGAGTGAGTACACACGCATGCATCATATGGTAAGCGAGGCTACGGTTATTTTGAGAAGAAAAGGTAATATGAAACTAAACATCAAATTAATAATGGAGTAGTTTTTATTTCCAGGAGAGGACCCACATGGTACAGAGTGAGAGCATGATGGAGAATGCTTGTGGCACAACAGCCTCTCCTCCGTCATTTACAGTGATTTGGCACCTGGTATGTGCACTCTGCTCAAACAGAAGTACCAGAGTTAATCCAATTCAGATGCAATTCAGCCTAAAGAATACTCCTCTTAGAGGGGTTATCTTCCCACTCTCAGTGACTTATACCAAAGCATCTTCCAATTACCTTTAACAGTGACTCTTATTCAATGTACTGATAAATGAAATACTTTTGTTGTTATATTCTTAGGGATGCTTTAATACTCCAGACACTTTATTTCTCAATGGAGACTGATAACCTAGGCAATTTCCTGACCCTTAATTTGGGTTTTGTCTCTTTGTAGTTATATTTTTACTTGATTCTCATAACCTTTAAACTAGGTGCTCTTGCAGAGTAGGGATTATATCTTATTCATATTTGTAGTTGTTACTAGAATTCAGTAGGATCTCAAAGAAAATTTGCTGAATGGAAATGCTAATTCAGGGGAAAACTATTGATAAGGAGAAAACTAACAGGCCAATGTAATTGTTAAGGTTAAGATGGTAAATTCTCCTAAAACAAATCAGTTTTAAAGAACTGCACAGTATAATACCTCATTGTTCTTCAAAAATTTCATTTTGTTCATTGTAAATTATTTGTTTATGACATTTATTTTAGGTCTTAATTCAAAACTGTAGTTTATGGGAGCTATAATGATGGTGGAAGTAGAGCCTGGTTCCAGTAGAGTTGTGGCTGGCATTGTTCTGGACCAACTTTGCTTCATTGTGTGAGGCAGACTAAGAGTAAGTGCATAGTCAAGGCATTATCTGGGGAGCAGTAAATATAACAACTGATAGAAAGAGGGCAGGGAGATGAGAAGGGAGTAGCACAAATGATTCTGGATTGATATCCTGAGCTGAGAACTGTGGGCAACATATCCCCAAGGAATTGTGGGTAATTCAATACCTCTCTTACCAGTTTAGTGGTATCTCCTTGAGGTTTTGATTTGTATTTCCTTAATGACTGATGATATTGGGAATTTTTATGTCCTTATTGGTCATTTGAATATCCTCTTTGGGGATATGTCTGTTCAAATCATTTTGTTGTTATCATTGGGTTTGTCCTTTTGTTTTTATTGACTTTGACTTTTACTTTGTAAGAAGTCTTTATATAACCTAGATCAAATTCATTTTACATATATAATCTTCAGGTATTTTATCCTATCCTTTGGATACTCTTTTAGCTTTTTGGACAGAGTACTTTAAAACACAAAAGTTTTCAATTTTTTTTTTTAATTTATTTATTTTAGTTGGGGGCTAATTACTTTACAATATTGTAGTGGTTTTTGCCATACATTGACATGAATCAGCCATGGGTTTACATGTGTCCCCCATCCTGAACCCCCCTCTCACC
The DNA here is from genome assembly GCF_054371585.1 of Giraffa tippelskirchi. Classification (NCBI taxonomy): domain Eukaryota; kingdom Metazoa; phylum Chordata; class Mammalia; order Artiodactyla; family Giraffidae; genus Giraffa; species Giraffa tippelskirchi. The sequence continues at coordinate 43,057,288 of NC_137284.1, read as the reverse complement.
TCCCTCCCCATCCCATCCCTCTGGGTCATCCCATTGCCCCAGCCCTGAGCATTTGTCTCATGCATCGAACATGGAATGGTGTTCTGTTTCACATATGATAATATACATGTTTCAATGCTATTCTCTCAGAACGTCCCACCCGCACCTTCTCCCTCAGAGTCCATAAGACTGTTCTATGCATCTGTGACTCTTATTCTGTCTCGCATATAGGGTTATCATTACCATCTTTCAAATTCCACATATATGCATTAGTATACTGTATTGGTGTTTTTCTTTCTGGCTTACTTCACTCTGTATAATGGGCTCCAGTTTCATCCATCTCAATAGAACTGATTCAAATGTATTCTTTTTAATGGCTGAGTAATATTCCATTGTGTATATGTACCACAGCTTCCTTATCCATTCGTCTGATGATGGACATCTAGGTTGCTTTTATGAAACTATTATTCAGCTATTTTTTCTCCTTATTGTGTGTAATTCTATTGTCATATCTAAGAAACTATTGCTAAATTTATTATTATGAAGATATATCCCCATGTTTTCTTCTGAGAGTTTTATAGTTTTAGATTTTACACATTTTTGATTGATTCTGAGTTAATCATTATATATGGTTGAAGTTAGGGGTTCAAACTCTTTGCTATTACTTAATTTACAAGAAAAAAATACACCTTGATACATCCTTTTCTATTACCAATCCAAGAAGCCACAAAATGAATTTCTACTACAAAAGCAAGCATAAATGTTGAAGAAGAGGTTTCAAATATATCAGAACTTTTATTTATTTATTTATTTACTTAGCCATTATGGAAATGTACAAAGATATTTGGGGCTTCCCTGGTGGCTCAGCTGGTAAAGAATCCACCTGCAATACAGGAGACCCTAGTTTGATCCATGGGTCAGGAAGATCCCCTGGAGAAAGGAATGGCAACTCACTCCAGTATTCTTGCCTGGAGAACCCCATGGACAGAGGAACCTGGTAGGCTACAGTCCATGGGGTCACAAAGAGTCAGACATGACTGAGCAACTAAGCATAGCACAGCACAAAGATATTTGAAAGTAAAATTGTATGGATTTGAATTATGTTTCCCCTATCTACATTTTGTGACATTGTAAAACTTAAAACAATTTCTCTGATCTTAGAATTTTCTGCCTAAAATAGAAATTATAATGAATATATCATAGATAGTATCCTATTGAAGCTTAAATGAGACCATTTCTGTCAAATATGTAGTGCAGTTCCTTCAAGTAAGTGTAAACATAGTTTATTCTCATCTCTACCTTCTTTTTTATGGTCTGTTTCCCACATCACTTGCCTTAGTTCTCTGCCTGATTTGTTGCTATGTCTTCCCTGGGTGGATGAAATTTATTGACTCCCTCCACACAATCCTGTTCCCATCCTTGAACAGTAAAGTGTATGTTTAATTAATAGTAGTGGGGAAAAAAAAAAAAAACTTCTTAAGAAGTGAAAATACCAACATTAGAATAGAAACAAAATTCCAAAGGTGGTAGGGAAACATAATAAGACAAAATTCTAAACTGAAAGTGGTTTTCCTTTCATTCAATACATCTATAAGCTCCATTATGGCCCAGATTCAGTTAAGCACTGGTCATACATAATAGGTGTAATACAGACATGATCCCAGCTCTCCTGTATCTGGCAGTCATTGCAGTAGACTTTCCCATCTAAATGGTAGATAATTCAAGTAGCATTTTTAAACTCATCATTATATCTCAATGGTCTCTCGTGTTTTAAGGATATCAGAGAAAAAAGATTTCCCCAGCCATTTTGCCCTACATATATTCCCAGATGACCTGGAACTTTAAAGGTGACCATTGAGTAACTGTCATCAATTAGCATACATAAGTCCTTCAGGTGGCTTTTTATTTGAACAGGGACCTTAAAAATCTATGAAAAGTAGTTATTTGGAAATTTCAAGAGTTTTCTTATTATTATACTAACTAAACCACTTTCAAAAAAAGTCCCTCTATTTCTCTCTCCATCATCCCCCCTATTCTCCCATATTCATACATCCAAATCACTCACATAGTCACACCACTAGATAAATAATTTTAAAAGAAGTTATATTTTCCATTTACGTTAACGTGAAACCATGAAAAGACATCACCAAGTGATGTGAGATAGAAGTTAGATCAAGAACTCTATAGCTACAAGAACTTATGAATGTAGGATAGTTGGGGTTTGTAAACATATTTGGAAAGGAACAGAAATTCCTCTGACACGTTTCTATATGATTATTTGGAGCATTTGAACTTATTTTAACTTTAAGAGTGCACAGAGGATTTAGAGGAGATCTAGAGGATCACTGACTTGTTGATCTTATATTCAGCTTTGCTTTTACCATCAGTTTCCTGGGCCCATAATGTTTTTATATTCACCCTGCCATTCTTTCATTGAGTCGTTATGAACAGTTAAGCCCATGACCTAGGACCATGTGCTGTGTACAAAATGGTAGGGTTACTGGACTAGGAGAGGAGATAGAACTCTTTCATAATGAATATGACTTCCAATTAATGTAGCATAGGTCACTTTTGAGCCCCATCGAAAGATAATTATTTATTTTAGTGAAATCTCTATAACCATTGATAATTAGCACAGTTTTGTTGAGAAAGTCCCTTTCTCATTGTCCTTAAACTTTTATATATATAGATATATCTTAATATAGATTAAATTGAAGATCATTTGCTTACTTACGTGATACAAAATCATTCATCACTGTGGGGAGCAGAGATCAAAAAACGTATGTCTAGTATCACAATCCTTCTTTAACTGCTGCAACCATTAAATTCATGTTTTCTCTGTATGACTAAGCTAACTCATATGTTAGGCAAATGCAAAGGGAGCAACAACATGAGGTGAGGGCTGGGAGTCTTCCTAAATAGGGACTCCGACTCATGAATCATTGTCAACCAGTCTCCCTCTGAACCCTCCAGGGGCAGTGACAGATGAGCAATTCCACAAGTCTTGACTCGAAAACTAAGAAAACAAGCAGACCGCATAATGTAAAGAGCTCTTTGGAGCCAAAGGAGGGTTTGAGTTCAGGCTCTACTCCTTATTAATTTTCCAGCCACGTGTAACCTGGTTTAGCCTCCACTCCCTTATCTCTAAAATGGATGTGCTAGTACTTGCTTCAAAGGGGAACTCTATAGATTACCAGTGATAATAAACATAAAACTACAGAATGCTGTTTTGTATAAAGTATCCTTTCTTTCTTTCCTTATGCATACTGATCCCATACACAGAACACAACAGAGAAACTAAATCTGATGAAACCAAAATATTCAAAGTTTTGGCTCTCAGCAGACCACTCAGCTAGATGCAGAGAGTACATATGGTTCCTATTTCTCATCCATCAGCAGTCATTACTTAAGGTAAATGAAGCCAACTGAATTTTGGCCATGTCTGATATTTCTGTATGCACTTAGAAAAGCAATAGCGAGTTCAAAGCAGTAAATATGTGAAGAATCACATTTAGAGGAAGCTCATAGAAAAAGCCTATTTGATTCCTACAGCCATAATTTGATATCCGTGAGTGGGTGTGTGTGTATACATGTATCTAAACTGCATGTATGGTGTATATATAAATATATATATATATATACATAAAACATATATTGTTGTTTAGTTGCTAAATCGTGTCCAAATCTCTTTTGGGACCCCATGAACTATAGCCCATCAGGATTTTCTGCCCATAGGATTTCCCAGGCAAGAATACTGGAGTGAGTTACCATTTCTTTCTCCACAGGATATTCCCAATCCAGGATCGAACTTGCATCTCCTACAGTGGCAAGCAGATTCTTTACAACTGAGTCACTAGGGAAGTCCATGTAACATATATGCTGGTTTAGTCACTAAGTCATGTCCAACTCCTGTGACCCCATGGACCTCTTGCAACCCCACCAGGCTCTTCTCTCCAGGAAAAAATACTGGAATGGGTAGCCATTTCCTTCTCCAGGGGATCTTCCTAACCCAGAGATCAAACCTGGTTCTCTTGCATTGCATGCAATCTCCTGCATTACAGACAGATTCTTTAGCAACTGAGCCACCAGGGAATACATGATATTATATACATATTGTTGTTCTATTATGCTTAGTCATTCAGTTGTGTCTGACTCTTTGTGACCCTGTAGACTGTAGCCTGCCAGGCTCCTCTGTCCATGGGATTCTCTAGGCAAGAATATTGGAATGGCTTGCTATGCCCTCCTCCAGGGGATCTTCCCAACCCAGGGTTCAAACCCAAGTCTCCCACATTGCAGGTGGATTCTTTTACCATCTGAGACACCAGGGAAGCCTATTATATATATCATATACATATACATATATACGGTTGACTCTTGAACAATACAAGTTTGAATGGTGTGCATCCACTTACACATGAATTTTTAAAATGAATACATGCTACAGTACTACACAATTCATGGCAGTTGAATCTGCAAATGTGCAATCATGAATATGGAGGGTCAACTCTAAAGATACGTGAAGATTTTTGTGTAGAAAAATAGTCAAGGGTCAAAGGTACTAATATAAGTAATGTATTCAAGGCATCCATAGTACTATATGCATATATTATATAAATTATTTACATAAGTATACTAATATATGATGTATATATGTGTACACTACATACATGTGAACCTGTAACATATGAATGTATAATTATATATCTATGTGCATGTGTCAGTCACTGAGTCATGTCCAACTCTTTGTGACCCCATGGACTGCAACAGGCCTCCCTATTCATCACCAACTCCTGGGGTTCACTCAAACTCACGTCCATTGAGTTAGTGATGCCATCCAACCGTCTCATCCTCTGTCATTGCCTTCTCTTCCCGCCTTCAATCTTTCCCATTTGAAAAGGATCTTTTCAACTGAGTCAGTTCTTCGCATCAGGTGGCCAAAGTATTGGAGTTTCAGCTTCAGCATCAGTCCTTCCAATGAACACCCAGGGCTGATCTCCGTTAGGATGGACTGGTTGGATCTCCTTGCAGTCCAAGGGACTCTCAAGAGTCTTCTCCAACACCACAGTTCAAAAGCATCAATTCTTTGGTGCTCAGCTTTCTTTATAGTCCAACTCTCACATCCATATATGACTATTGGAAAAACCATAGCTTTGACTAGACAGGCCTTTGTCACCAAAGTAATGTCTCTGCTTTTTACTATGCTGTCTAGGTTGGTCATAACTTTCCTTCCAAAGAGTAAGCGTCTTTTAATTTCATGGCGGCAGTCACCATCAGCAGTGATTTTGGACCCCCTCAAAATAAAGTCTCTCACTGTTTGCATTGTTTCCCCATCTATTTGCCATGAAGTAGTGGGACCAGATGCCACAATCTTAGTTTTCTGGATGCTGAGTTTTAAACCAACTTCTTCATTCTCTTCTTTCACTTTCATCAAGAGGCTCTTTAGTTCTTCTTCACTTTCTGCCATGAGGGTGGTGTCATTTGCATATCTGAGGTTATTGATATTTCTCCCAACAATCTTAATTCCAGCCTGTGCTTCATCCAGCCCAGAGTTTCTCATGATGTACTCTGCATATAAGTTAAATAAGCAGTATGACAATATACTTCTTTCCATGTTTGGAACAAGTCTGTTGTTCAATGTCCAGTTCTAACTGTTGCTTCCTGACCTGCATACAGGTTTCTGAAGAGGTAAGTCAGGTGGTCTAGTATTCCCCTCTCTTTAAGAATTTTCAACAGTTTTTTGTGATCCACACAGTCAAAGGCTTTGACATAGTCAATAAAGAAGAAGTAGATGTTTTTTCTGGAACTCTCTTGGTTTTTCGATGATCCACCAGATGTTGGCAATTTGCTCTCTGGTTCCTCTGCCTTTTCTAAATCCAGCTTAAACATCTGGAAGTTCTCAGTTCACATATTTTTGAAACCTGGCTTGGAGTATTTTGAGCATTACTTTATTAGCGTGTGAGGTGAGTGCAACTGTGCAGTGGTTTGGGCATTCTTTGGCATTGTCTTTCTTTTGGATTGGAATGAAAACTGATCTTTTCAAGTCCTGTGGCCACTGCTGAGTTTTCCAAATTTGCCAGCATATTGAGTGCAGCACTTTCACAGCATTGTCTTTTAGAATAGTGCATGTTACAAATGTATATAATATAGAAAATATATACTCATAGATAGTATGTAGAATGTCATATATACTATATATTATTTTATATTATAGTTTCCATGTCTGCTTATTTGACTTTGTTCTTTTTAATTGAAATATTTGTCCCTTCATATATGGCATTCTTTAATTTAAGCAGACAAGTTCTGCCAATCTACTGACAACTATCTGAGATCAGAGTGGCCTGTCTTTCTTTTGGGAACAATAAAATCATGTTCTTCACATGTACAGTTGGAAAATGCTTCTTTTAACTATAAAAGATGTTCACTAAATAGAATAAAACTAAGGCTATCTATCTTCTTGCTCTCAAAAAGTTATAAAACACCTAGCAGCAAGTGTCCTGAGGACAGTCATGTACACTTGCTCCTCAAGAGTTCTATGAATCAGTTTTAATAAATATGTCTACTACAGAGATCATTTAGCTTTGAAAATTAGTACTCAAGTGGATTTCATGGTGAGATATGAACATGTAATCATGGTCTAAGCATCTAATTATAACATTCAAAAACTCTGAACTGTATAAACTTCTAAACTTGTGTGTGAATTTTTAGGACTTGCTTTAGTGTTGTTTATTCTAATATAAAATTTGATACATGACAAAAATACAATATGAACATTTCAACAACAAAATAAAAAAGGATTTAATTATCATGTCTCCCATCAAAAACAAACCACAGATGTTCATCTAAAAATGCATATTTTAAATTAGAATTTTCTACAAATAAAAGTGATTCATCTTCTGTTGCAGGTCTCAGATAAATTGTGTCACTTCTTACATGATAATCAGCTACCATTTTAATTAGAAGTTGTCATTCACCTCAGCACACCAATATCTGGAAGAGATCAAGCAAGAGGTTAAGCAGCTGCTCCCATGATTTGCCTGTCATCTTTGGCCTGACTTTGAATTCCTCTCACCCATTTTTCCTCTCCTTTAGATAAACCCCCTCCTCCTTTTCCTCACTCCCACTGAGCTGTCAAGATTTGAAATACTGTGATATGAAATCACTGCCTCTATGACTTGAAAAAAAAAAAGGAGAGCTTGCACTAGATTTTGATCAAAGAGAATCATTTATAAGATAGATGCAGCAAAAACCTAAGGGAGGTTTTCTTTTTTTCTTTTTTTTACCCAAAGCATAGGGTTATGAGAAATAGCAAAGAAACATATTTTTAAACATCTTTTTGCTCTTAACTGCATGGTTAAGGTTTGTATTATATGATAATTTTCCTTTTTTTTTTCCTTGCTATTCAGCACCACCTCAAAAAGATGTCACCCACCTATGAACATATAATTCCAGTAAAAATTGAAAGGATGAGGGACATTAGAATTACAACTCTCATTAAATTACAACTCTCATTTCTCTCAATTCTTGTGAGCAAGCATTCATAGTGAATAAAGAGAGCTGACACTATTTTGCCTGGGCAGGAGGAGCTCTGAACACCCATAGGTTGCCATACAATGATCACAAAAATTTGGAAGACATCTTAGTTATTTTCAATTCTCATTGTTCTCACCTCACCTACACTGGGCTCAGAAGACTTACATTAGACTATACTTGGGCAAAAGTCATCTAACACAAAGCCTACTTTATAACAAATTGCTGAATATTTCTTGTGTTTTATTTAATACTGTCCAAAAAGTGAAAAACAGCATGGAGTGTGGGTACAGAGTTGGTGTAGGTATGTTGGTTGTTTACTGTCATGACTGTGAGAAGCTAATGAGGAGCTAACGAGGAGCCAGTTAACAAAGAGCTGAGATTCACTGTGGCTGCCCAGCATCTGAGAGTACCCTGCTGCTTATCACTAGCTAGGGAAAAGATCAAAATTCAAAGTATGATTTCTACTGAATGTGTATCACTTTTACAATATCATAAAGTTGAAAAATTGTTAAGTCAAAACATTCTAGGTTGCAAAATGCCTGTAACTGGAGGACTATTTGAAAAGAGTTATTGGATGTTTGTTGGGAAGAATCAAATCTGATTAAGGTAGAATGCTGACAGTGGAGAAAGAGCTGGAGTGTGGACTTGTTTCCAGAGACCACTCAGAGTAGGGAATGCCACGGGAAAACCAAAGTCACTTTATACTGGAAAATTCAATGTTCAAACACAATAACACATATCAAAATGCAAATCTAGGACTTCCCTGGTGGTACAGTGGATAAGAATCCACCTATCAATGCAGGGGATATGGGCTCGATCCCTTGTCCAGGAAGATTCCACATGCCATGGAGCCTCTAAGCCCATGTGTCACAGCTACTGAGCCTGTGTGCTGCAACGACCGAAGCCCATGTACCTGGAGCCTGCACTCCACAACAGGAGAACCACGACCACAACCACAGTGAGCCCCCATGCTGCAACCAAGAGTGGTCTCTGCTCACTTCAACTAGAGAAAGTCCGTGAGCAGAAATGAAGACCCAGCACAGCCAAAAATAAATAACTAAGGAAAAATGCTTCTGAAATCTTAAAAAATTGTCAATCCAATGACTGCACAATGAGGTCATGCTAGGATCATAGAGCTAGGTTTCAGTAAGATAAAGTGGAGTGGGGCACTATCTCTAATTCCTCAGCAGTGTTTCCCCAGGACCTAGTAAATTTCTCATTAATTATTTGTTAAATGAAAATGAATGAGTTTTGTGAAAGATTCAAAAAGAATTAAAGTGATAGTGGTAAAACATCCACAGCAAAAGTTTGAAAAAGGAATAGCAGTTGAAATTTTTGATTTGATTAAAAAGCATTTTAAAATAAGTGTGAGAGAGACATTTGTTCACAAAGGAATGCCTCCAAATGCAAATCATTGAAGAGGATATATAGTGAGAATATCCTCATTAAAAATGTACACACAGACACACACACACACACGCATGTTTTAGCAAAGCAACATATGTTTCCTGGGTTTTCCCCTTGATTACTGTCATTTTTGATATGAGCTATTTCTCTTCCCATACCGCTTTGTTCCAAGAGCCTCACAGCTTAGCAGTGAAGGTGAAAGGGAACTGGCTGTGGCAGAGGTACTAGAAAGATCTCAAAGCTTAGCACTTGTTATTCTCAAGCAGATAAAAGTAGCTGGCCTGAAAGTAAGATCAAACTAGGATAATGAGAATTATAAAGATAACATAGGATAAAGGCCAAAGTTGTTGCTGAGATCACCTACTCTTTTCTTATTTACTGTCTCCCAATGAACCTTGGGTCTTTGCTTCTGTGTTGTCCAAAAAACAAAATGGAAGTAAGCAGATATTAGGAAAAAGATGGAAACTATGCAATCATTTATTTTGAAATATCAGAGTCTATGTGGGACTCAATAATAAAATATATTTCATTATCTGAAAGGACAGAAGAGAAAGATTTGGGCTATAACTGTATAATATGGGGCTATATAAAATAGCAATGCAAATTTTTCAGCCACATGGATTATACAATACTAGGATGGTGTATCAAAAGACTTCAGAATAGCTTTCCATGGATGTTTTTACAGATGATATTTTTTTTTCATGAGCAACAATCCAACTCTTCAAAAATAGTTCCGTAAATAAGGAATTGGATTTGATGAAATAAACTGGCTTTGAAATAAAAAGACTGTTTTCTAGTTAAGAAAATTTGGTCTGATATTGTGTCTTAATGATGTATTCTGCAAGTAATTTTAGAAAATGTAATGTTATGCAAAGATCTAATCAGAGCTCTGTTCCTGCAACTAATACTGATGTTCATCATTTTTTGTCTACTTCAGTTCATAGCTCTGAAGAGCTCTGAACTTGGATAATATATACGACATAAATAATAAGATACATGAATTTTTTAAGTGTCATATAATATTTTCATTAATGCTTAAATCATGAGATTTATTCATGTTAATGACAGATTGATGATGCAAATTTGTCTAAGGTTATGTTGCTTAATTTAAACGTATGACTTTTAAGATATAAAATGAAGATCTAAACTCTTTTCCTTTTCCCTTTAATATTAAAAGATAACCATTGTGCAGTTGTGATTGTAGCTGGGATAGGAGGCTTTGTGATGAGAAAACTTTACTTTGATATTCATGTTGAAGATTATTATTCCCTTTCAGATTCTGATCTCTGCTTGCAGGCCATAGTGGTTTCCTCAAATGAACTTATGTGGCTCACTGTTGTTACAAGTCAACTTTTTCTAGCTGCCTGATTGATTAATTTCCATAGCAATGCAGTAACTTAAATATCTGTGTGTGTGTATACTCACATACCTATTTGTTTATCTGTGTACATATATCCATAATTTGCATATATTACATTATTGCATAATATGTGCATATTTCATAATATGCATATATTACAAATTATATATAAACAAGTATACTTTTTGGAGTTACTGGTATTATCACTAAGTTGAGAAAACATACCATAATAAAAAATTAGGAACTCAAATTAGGAACAGAAGGAAACTATTTTTATTAATTAATTTATTCATTTTTTACTTTATAATATTGTATTGGTTTTGCCATAAATTGACGTGAATCCGCCATGGGTGCATATGTGTTCCCCTTCCAGAACCCCCTTCCCACCTCCCTCCCCGTCCTGTGAGGGTCATCCCTCCCTCTGGGTCATCCCGGTGCCTCAGCCCTGACCACCCTGTATCAAACCTGGACTGGCGATTCATTTCACATGTGATAACTTACATGCTTCAATGCCATTCTCCCATATCATCCCACCCTCACCGTCTGCCATAGAGTCCAAAAGACTGTTCTATACATCTATGTCTCTTTTGCTCTCTCACATACAGAGTTATTGTTACCATTTTTCTAAATTCCATACATATGCGTTAATATACTGTATTGGCATTTTTCTTTCTGGCTTACTTCACTCTGTATAATAGGCTTCAGTTTCATCTACCTCATTAGAACTGATTCGAATGTATTCTTTTTAATGGCTGAGTAATATTCCGTTGTGTATATGTACCACAGCTTTCTTATCCATTTGTCTGCTGATGGGCATCTAGGTTGCTTCCATGTCCTGGCTATTATAAACAGTGCTGCAATGAACATTGGGCTACACGTGTCTCTTTATATTCTGGTTTCCTTGGTGTGTATGCCCAGCAGCAGGATTGCTGGGTCATATGGCAGTTCTATTTCCAGTTTTTTGAGGAATCTCCACACTGTTTTCCATAGTCGCTCTACTAATTTGCATTCCCACCAACAGTGTAAGAGGGTTCCCTTTTCTCCACAACCTCTCCAGCATTTATTGTTTGTAGACTTTTGGATAGCAGCCATTCTGACTGGCATGAAATGGTACCTCATTGTGGTTTTGATTTGAATTTCTCTGGTAATGAGTGACGTTGAGCATCTTTTCATGTGTTTGTCTTCTTTGGAGAAATATCTGTTTAGTTCTTTGGCCCACTTTTTGATTGGGTCGTTTATTTTTCTGGAATTGAGCTGCAGGAGTTGCTTATATATATTTTTGAGATTAATTCTTTTTCTGTTGCTTCGTTTGCTATTATTTGGAAACTATTTTTTAACAGAAAACATTTTCTATAAAAAAAACTATAGGTAATACCATATTAAATGAGGAAACACTGACTGCTTTCCTCTTTAGATCAGAAGGAAGTTTGGGATCCCAATTCTTACAAATTCTGTTCAGCATTGTATTGTATTGAATACATTTTTAGTATTTTCTATTACACTAACATTGTTACCTACAAATGGTGACCATTTTACTTCTTTCCTTCCAGTTTGGATGCCTTTTATTTTATTTTTCTTGTTTAACTGTTCTTGCTAGTACTTCCAACATTATGTTGAATAAAAATGGTGAGAGTGGATATACCTATCTTGTTCCTGATATTAGAGGGAAAGTTTTCATCTTTTCACCACTGATTATGGTATTAGTTGTGGGCTTGTTGAGTTTCCCATGTGATTCAGTGGTAAAGAATCTTCCTGACAATGGAGGAGGAGGAGGGTCCAAATCTGCTGCAGGAGATGTAGGTTCAATCTCTGGGTCAGGAAGATCACTTGGAGGAGGAAATGGCAACTCACTCCAGTATTGTTGCCTGGTGAATCCCATTGACAGAGGAGCCTGGTGGGCATAGAACACATGGTTGCAAAGATTCAGACACGACTGAGCACATGTGGGCTTGACATAGATGGCCATTATTGTTTTGAGGTATATTCTTTGTATGCCCACTTTGTTGAGAGTTTTATCATAAGTGGCTGTAGATTTTTTTCAAATGCTTTTTCTGTGTCTATTGAGATAATAGTGTGATTTTTACCTCTAATTTTGTCAATGTGGTATATTGATTGATTTATAGATGTTGACCATCCTTACATCCCTGAAAATAAATCCCACTTGATCATGGTGTATTATCCTTTTTATGCATTGCTAAATTCAGCTTGCAAATATTTTGTTGAGGAATTTTGCATCTATGTTCATCAGGAATGATGGCTTGTAATATTCTTTTCTTGTGGTATCATTTTCTGGTTAAGGTATCAGGATAATACTGGCCTGGTAAAATGAGTTGAAAAGTAGTCTCTCCTCTCCTGTGTTATGAAAGCGTTTGAAGAGGATTGTTATTAATTCTTCTTTGAATATTTGGTAGAATTCACCAGGGAAGTCACCTGTCCTGGACTTTTGTTTGTTGGAAGATTTTGATAATTCAATTCCTTACTAGTAATTAGTCTATTCAAATTTTCTATTTCTTCATAATTCAGCTTTGAAAGATTGCATGTCTCTAGGCATTTTTCCATTTCTCCTAGACCGTCCAATTTATTGGTGTATATTTGTTTATAAGTCTTTAACTGTGCTTTGTATATTTGTAATGCCAGTTGAAAGGTCTCATTTCACTTTTGATCTTATTTATTTGAGCCCTGTTTTGCTTGTGAGTCTAATTAAATGACAATTCAATTTTTTCAAAGAGCCAGCTCTAAGTTTAGTTAATTTTTCTATTGTCTTTTTTGTCACCATTTAATTCATTATACTCTTTTCTTTGTATTTCCTTTCTTCTATTAACTTTGGGATTCATTTGTTTTTCTTTTTATAATTCCTTGAGGTGTAGTGTTAGGTTTTTTATTTGAGACCTTTTTTCTTATTTCTTGAGGTAGGTATGTATTGCTATGCACTTACTCCTTAAAACTGTATCTCGTTCTTTTCCTGCAGGTCATAAAATTGGGTATATTGTCCATTTTTTATTTGTCTCAAGGTATTCTTTATCCCTCCCTTAATTAGCCCATTGTTTGGTCAGCAGCATGTTGCTTAATCTCCATGTATTTGAATTTTCCAGTTTTCTTTTAAAAATTGATTTCTCTTGCCTGGAAAATCCCATGGACGGAGGAGCCTGGTAGGCTGCAGTCCATGGGGTCGCTAAGAGTCGGGCACGACTGAGCGACTTCACTTTCACTTTTCCCTTTCATGCCCTGGAGAAGGAAATGGCAACCCACTCCAGTATTCTTGCCTGTTATAGAACACTTCTACTTTATGCCATTGGTTAGTATATTGTTACCTGGAGACACCTGCCTGGAAAACTATGAAGTGAGACTTTTATTCCTGATGACAACATACACAGCTGAAGTCCAGGTATTTTATTACTAGGGGTAAAGGGAAGGATGATAGCAGGGGATAATGTCCAAAATAGGTCATAAATAAAAATGGCTTGTCAGTTAAGCAATTTGTTTACCAGTATTCTTGCCTGGAGAATCCCATGGACAGAGGAGCCTGGTGGGGTACAGTCTATAGGTTCACAATGAGTTGAACACAACTGAAGTGACTGAGCATGCACACACCCAATCTTGTAATAGTTAATTATAATTAAAATAGCCATCTCTTTAATATTTTTTATTAAGCATCTACCATGTGGTAGATGGGCTTTGATAGATGTGATTCCTGTGCTTTGCTTCAGGAATACAAAGTTGTATTTTTCACAATTATTCCCATTGAGGATATTATATTCTAGTTCTAATTACACTTTTATAAACTGCATAATTACACAGATCAGTCTTCATGGATTATTTAAACTTAATTTTTAATTAAATAAAGGATAAATGGAATTACTCAAACTACTGAAACACCCGTTTCTTATTTTCTCTTTTCTTTTGTATTCTATGTTGTTTGTATACATTTCAAAAGAAAAAGAAACGTTTCATTCCCATGTTTAGATGATTCCTCTGCATCATCTGCCTGCTGAATACACACAATAATTCTGCCAAGACTTCTCTGGAGGTTAAATTCATTATCTTGATGAATTTATTAAGCTTCAGATATGGCCCTTTGTTTTGCTGGCTCAGCACACTGTTTTTATCAACACACCAAGAAAACATTAACATCTCAGAGGTAGACACACATTAAGCAACCTCTCAAGACATTTATAAATTCAGAATGACAAATGATTAATTCACTATGAGAAATATAACTGTCATAGGAACAAGAACATGTGCACCTTTCATGATCAGCCCGTTTTGTCTCTCCAGGAATTGTATTTGATCTCACATACCTGTCGATAATGAGAAGTGCCACAGTTTCAAGGACTGGGAAATTTTCTCCTTTTATCTAATGTGAAAAAGAAAAAGAAAACAAAATAAAAATATGGCACCTGTACTCATCACTGTTCTTCACTGAAACAGAACCAGTAGGGAGCAAATGTGTGTGTATGTATATGTATGAGATTTATGGAGTTATGTCACCAAAATGATGACATAGGAGACCCCTGCCTCCAGCCTGCCACAAAGCACATTAGACATCTATCCATGAATAAAAATTGTCCATTAAAAAACTGGGATAGCTCCAGATTTCACTTAAGAAAGTTTAGTAACACAGTGCAACAAAAGAAGAGAAGGAAGACAGCTTCATTTTGCTTGTAATCATCATATCCCCCAAGCTAACTATACACAGTGCCAAAAGGGAACCTCCCAGTTAGAAAGTTATCCTCTCTGGGAAAAGTGGGGTGAGCAACAGCTTCCCCAGCTTTTGGGGGATCCAAAAGAAGGTCCTGCTTTACAAACTAAAATAAATAAATTTATAAAAAAAAAAAAAAGAAGGTCCTGCTTTGGTTTCACCCCACCAGACCAGCAGAGCTGAAACATATAGAGATAACTGTGAATAAGGAGAAAAAGTAGTGCTACCAATAGCAACCAAAGTGGGAGTGATCATGTGCCACAGCGACCTACTAAGCAGCCAACCCAGCAAATTTTGCTGCAGGAGAATCTGAGTCAACATATCTGCCATGGACTGCCTGCAGATTTCACAAGTTTTCACCCCAGTGGTATTTGCATTTGCTGATGCCAGTCACATAAGTCCCTCTAAACTCACTCCTTCTTTGCCTTTTTTCATTGCATAGTTACAGTTTAAGGTCAGCAGGCTCAAGACCAACAAGAGCAGGCATTTCAATTTAAATCAAAAGGCAGAAAAATGCATATGTCCCAGAATGAAAGCTTGAGAAGCAAGAGGAATTTTCTCTTACTGGGAGTCAGCCTTTTATTCTATGTTAGCCTTCAACTGATTGATGAGGCCCACTGATTTAGACAGCCAATCTGCTTTACTCAGTTCACCAATTTAAATGACAATCTCATTCAAGAACATGCTCATAGACACAGCCAGAGTGATATTTGAGCAAATATATGGGCACCCCAGTGGTCCAACCAAGTTAACACATTCACCGTCACAGTCCTCCATGAAAAAATACTACTTTAAAAAATAGAGTGGGAGAAGAGCTATAGAGAAAAATTTAAAGAGAAGAAACAAACAAACAAAAAGCAAAAAATAAAGGTCAATATGCCTGTCTGGACTGGGTGCCCTATCTTTGATTACTGCTTATTCTTTGAAGGCAGGATTAAGGCTTGTTCACCCTTCTATCACCAGTACCTTATGTGGATTCTAAACCTTATGTAATTCAAAAATTACATTAAAAAGATATTATAAAATGATTTGACATCAGAATTAGGATATAAAAATACATGACTTCTCTGAAATAAGGTCATAAAATCATAGAGTGAATTGACTTAGATATAAAGATAAAAACAAAACCTTTATTGATAAAGTCAAAGATGAAAGATATCTATTGAAAAATTTTAGGGAAACTGCTCAGATAATTAGAGAGTTTATGCATATATTAGCTAAAAACTTTCTTTACAAATAAATATACTTTTTAAATATTAAAATACTTAAAATACTGAAAACATATGCCTGAATTTCTGAGAAACACAATATCTTGTAATAGGAAAAAATGTGGATAGCATTGGTAATAATAGCAAAACACAAGTTTAGTCCTGGATAACTGCCATTAATACAGCTATGGATCTAATCAGAATGTCAAGAATTATAAGATACATAATATGAGAATAATTTGATCATAATGAACACTCATAATTTTGAAGTTTTAAAATTAAGATTCAGGAGTAGGTAGAGAAGTAAAAGTATTCAAAATTCCTCACTTAATATAGTAGAAAAGTTCATTTTGCCTTAGTCCCTTCTGGTTGCTATAACAGAATAACAGAGACTGTGGTGTATAAGCAGTCAATATTTATTTGTCACAATGCCAGAGGTTGGGAAATCCAAGATCAAGATGCTGGTGTATTTAATGTCTGGTGATAACTCTCTTTCTGATTCATACACAGTTATCTTCTTTCTGTTTCCTCACATGCAATGAGTTGAGAAAATTCTCTGGGGTCTCTTTAAAAATGCACTAATCTCAGAATCTGAGGATCTGGTTTCACTTTTGCAATTGACCAGAGCAAGGAAGTCCTAGTAAATCCAAGGCCCAGATAGGTTTCGTGATATATTACTCCTAAATTGAGTCACATTCAAGTCTAAGAGAAGACAAGAATGTCAGTCTGGAAGTAGAGGCACAGAAAATGAACAGAATCTTTTCACAAGCCAGAAGCAAGACTGTGTGTTCAAGTGTTTTGTAAAAGGTAGTCTGTGTGTGTGCCTTCAACATCAAATACAACCAGTACATTAAAAAATTCATGGGGGTTTTACCCTTAAGACATAATCTCCCTGCTGAAAGACCCTGCCTCCTACTGTATCCCCACTGGGGATGAGGATTTCAACATATGACTCTTAGTGGTGGGCGGGGTACATAAACAGTCTATAACAAGAATGAGGAAATATGATTCAATGATTGAATTTGATAAATTTAGGGTAAAATTCAGTCATCATCTCACACTGGGCTGTCATTGTCCTGAGGACGATTCCAATGTGATTCACATGAGGTTTCGTATAAAGATGATCTGCCTTTCTGGAATAACCTGATTCAGTTACCATGAAGGTTACCATCATATTTTTGAACTCCCTAGGGTTTGAGATCTAGGTTGTGAGAGAAAGTTTGTTTTGAAGCTCAGAAAGATAGCCTTTTTATCTGAGAGAGAGAGTACCCAGCTTGCAATCCTTTTAGCAATACTGCTGCTGCTGTGGCTAAGTCACTTCAGTCATGTCCGACTCTGTGTGACCCCATAGATGGCAGCCCACCAGGCTCTGCTGTCCACAGGATTCTCTAGGCAAGAATACTGGAGTGGGTTGCCATTTCCTTCTCCAAGTTAGCAATACTACTTTAGGCAAATCAATCAAACTCTCTAATCCTCAGTTTTCTCCTCTATAGAATAAAAAACAAAAATCCAAATTACTTCAAGAAACTGTGGTTAAGAGCAAAATAGACAATATTTTTTAAAGCACTTGACATTAAACCTAGAACATCAAAATATTAGCCATGATGAAGAAGAGGATGATGCTGATGCTGAAAGATGAGCAGTATTTCGCAATTAAGACTTCCTCATTGCTTACCCCTCCGGGTAATTTCCAGCTATATTTAAGGGACAGTTTTCTACGCATTTTTATTTTTGTTTCATGGTAGTAAGGCCTAGTTGCCTGGCTGCATTATGACTGTTTTATGTGCTGTGTATCTGATTTCAAAGGGGGAAATGGATAGTGATTTTATTCACTGGGCAATGCCATCATTTTTTCCCTTTCTGGAAGTGTCTGCTTCTCTTGCTTTCTTGCTTTCCTGATTTCTTGGGGTTTTTTTTGTTTGTTTGTTTGTTTTTCCTTATTTATTTCTTTTTTAACTTGTTGACCAGAGAAATGCTCATTGTTTCAATTCAGAGGACACTTTTGTTTCTCTCAAACAATTGACAATTTCTAAACAATTGACAGGCTTTCTTTTTATGGCAACTCCCTCAATGCATAGTTATGTTTTTGCTGTTTTCTTATTTCTTTTTTTTTGTTTATATTTAATTATGGTACATTTGTAAACTTAATTTCACAAGTTATTATGGGCTATATGGACTGAGAAAGAAGCAGAGTGACTATAGTAAAATGTTACAATGTTTCACAGACTATGAAATAGGTACTGAGACCACAATACAACACCAATTCCATTGTAATCTGTGATGACTGTACTCATATGATAAACTATCTACAGACATCTCCAATATTCAGTTTTATTACCCAATAAATGAGGGTAACATTTTCTCAGTTACCTCAGAGAATTGATGTGAGTATCTAATAAGGAAATAAAGAGAAAATCCTTTGAAAAGAATAAAGCACTTTTGCTGTGAGTTTGGGGAATTGTTAATTATTGATGTTATTAGGCCTAATTAGGAAGCAACCTTAAATAATTTATCTAATTCTATAGATGAGGTTCCTTGAAATGATCTACCATTCTCTCAACAACTAGTATAATTTGTTTTATAACTAAAGCAAGAATTTAAAATTCTTGCTATGAACAACATTTTCTTCGAATACAAATCAGCCTTTGAAATCAAGACTTGACATAAGTCATCTCTGCATGGAAATGGTTGTTGTCTTAAAATTCATTTGGAAATGACATGTGACATGCTCACATTAACACACTCACATTTTTTTCTTTCTAATAATTTTGAATGAAAATCTATTTTATCATACATATGAATTCATGAACTTAGAAAGATATGTATTATTCTTTTAATGTATAAACTTACAAAACCATAATAATCACAACACTTTGAGAATTCCAAAAACGATACCATCTGATTCTCTCATGATTAATAATGAGATATGATTAGGCTTCCTTAGTGGCTTAGATGATAAAGAATCTGCCCACAATGTAGGAGACCTGGGTTCAATCCCTGGATTGGGAAGATTCCCTGGAGGAGGAAATGGCAACCTACTCCAGTATTCCTGTCGGGAGAATCCCCATAGACAGAGGAGCCTGGCCGGCTACAGGCCATCGGGTCACAAAGAGTCGGACATGACTGAGTGACTAAGCACACAACTTTACACATGATTAGATTTTATTTTAGAATGTAAATAATTAATTTTATAGAAGATCTCTTTCAGGGTCAAGGTGCATACATTAGATACTGATAAGTATTGATATATATCAATAATAGTAGATCATATTATATAGTACTTCTAAGCTCCTATGCTAGTGTTTTATATGCTTCAAATCATTTAATTTTTAAAGAAACCAATGAATTATGTACTATGATAAATACATTTGGAGATGAATGGGAGTCTTCATATAATAAGAACTTCAAATTCTGATATGGGGGCTTTGTCTGTTACTGGTACGTGTGAACACCATGCTGAAGCTGCATCTGGAAATGTTTAAAGAATCTAGAGGCTAGAGCCAGTGGCTGCTACCATTTCTGGAGAAATTCCAACAGCAACAGCAAACAAAAAAAACAGGGGAAGGACTGCCCTCCCCTACTTCTACCTCACAATCACTCTCCGTGGCCAAGCCTGCCAGGCAGTTATCTGACCAAAGAAGACATGCCATCTGCAGCATCCCAGCTCTCCCATCAGAGAATAGTATAGCTGGATAACTTTGGAACTAAGAGACAGCAGTAACTAACTGGCATATTGGTTAATGACTACAAGAGTACTAAATAATGCATAATTTGCAACAGTGGGAAAAATATAGTAAAAGAATCTGTTTAATACAAAGGAAGGCATGAGAGGAAGAGAAAATGGAAGAAAAGAGGATACAATGCAGAAGAAGCAAATACAAAGGATAAGAAGAGGAAATAAAATCTGACATATCAATAATTACATTTTAGAATAATTTAATTGGACTCTCTTCACTTAATAAAGTAAGATGGTCAGGATGGATTACAAAAAAACTAAACTGTACACTGTATATAAAAGGCATACATTAAGTATAAGAATATGAAAAGATTGAAAGAAAAAGGATGGAAAAAATATGCTACCATAATGTTAACCAAAAAAAAAAAAAGCCCTTATGGCAAAATTAACACAAGTTAAAGTTTAAGTTAATAAGTGTTACTAGAAATGAAAGGTGCATTTTATAGTGATCTCATTGCTATACAATGGGGAGATAAACAAAACTTCTAATTATATATACCTATATAACAGCTTTAAGCAAAAATTAACCATAAAATTATAATTAATGTATATAATAAACACATAATGTATATAATAAACAGACTATAAAACAAAAATTCACAACAAGAAAAGAGAATTCAAAAAACTCACAGAGTGGGTAATTTTAACATATTTATTTCAATTATGGATAGCTAAACCAGATAATTTTTTTTAAATCACATAGGTAATTTAAATATAATTAACATATTTAACTATAGAAATCTCTGCAGTACAGTTGCTGAATAAATATTGTTTTGAAATGGACTTCAAAATATTATCAAGTTGATCAAAATTTGGGTCATAAAATAAAATCCAACAGTTGATTAAATCATACAGATTATGCTTCCCAAATAGAGTGAAAATTAGAATTCTATAATAAATAATAACAAGGAAATTTTCAAATATTTGAAAATTGGGCAATATATATCTAGATACTATAATAGCCAAAGAGCAAGTCTGATGGAAATTAAAATATACTTTGATTTCAATGCTAATAAGAATAAAACATCTAAAAATGTGTGAGTTTCAACTGAAGTCATGTTTAAAGAGAAATTTGTAGTCATATAAACAAAGGAATAAAGACTGAAAAAGAATGATCTCAAAAACTAGAAGATTTCACTGAACACATAAATTTTATAAGAAAAGGCAATTAATCAAGATAAGAAATCAGTAATATAGAAAGCAAACTATAGAACATCAACAAGTCCAAAAGTTTTTTGATGTAAAAGACAAATTAAATTTGTAACCTCTAACCAGGTTTTTCACAGAAAACAAAAGTATAAAAAATACAATAGTAAGAAAAATGGTAACTTCACTAGAGATTCTAAAACTATTGAAGAGATAATAGGAAAGTATTATAAACAACTTTAAAATAAAAAATATTTAAATTTGGATGAGACAATTGACATATTAGAAAAACAAAGCCACTCAAAAATGATATAAAAAGAGTCAAAACATCAAAATATCTATAATAGCAATTGAATTACTAACAAATACTTACTGCAAAAGAAATCTCCAGATCTGCATGACTTGATCAGTAAACTCTTACAAGCTTTTAAAGAAGAAATTATTGGTCTTAAGAAGGTATTCTAGAAAATAGAGCAAAAAGAGAATACTTCAAAATTTGTTTCATGAGGCTCTAATTGACACTAAAAACCTAAAGTCATTACAATAAAGAAAAATAAATCTATTTCATGATAAAAATTAAACTTCTAAACAAAGTCTTAGCAAATTAAATTCAAAAAGCATGTTAAAAAGGATAATACATCCCACTTATGTTGTTTATTCCTGACACATATGGATTTTTTTTTTTAATGTACAAAACGCCATAATATAGGGGAAAGTGGTCTGAAAACATGGCAGAGTAGGGAGCACCAGGAACCTGTTTCCCCAACTAGACGATAATTACACTGGCAAATTCTGTCTGATGTATCTATTTTGGAACTTTGGGATGGAATCTATTGAAGACTTAAAACTTCCTGGGGAAGACTTGGAGGTAAAGTGTGGTTAATTGCAATCAGTGTCAGCTTTCAGTACAGTAGCAACTACCTACTCCCTCCCCCACCACAGGACAGGTAGCTGTGCACCTGTTATTGCTGGGAGAAATATCAATAACCTCAGATATGCAGATGACACCACCACAGATGACACCACCGTTATGGCAGAAAGTGAAGAAGAACTAAAGAGTCTCTTGCCGAAAGTGAAAGAGGAGAGTGAAAAAGTTGGCTTAAAACTCAACATTCAAAAAACTAAGATCATCTGGTCCCATCTGGTCCCATCACTTATGGCAAATAGATGGGGAAACAATGGAAACAGTGACAGACTTTATTTTTAGGGGCTCCAAAATCACTGCAGATGGTGACTGCAGCCATGAAATTAATAGATGCTTGCTCTTTGGAAGAGAAGTTATGACCAACCTAGACAGCATATTAAAAAGCAGAGACATCACTTTGCCAACAAAGGTCCATCTAGTCAAAGCTATGGTTTGTCCAGTAGTCATGTATGGATGTCAGATTTGAACTATAAAGAAAGTTGAGAACCGAAGAATTGATGCTATTGAACTGTGGTATTGAGGAAGACTCTTGCGGGTCCATTGGACTGCAAGGGGATCCAACCAGCCCATCCTAAAGGAAATCAGTCCTGAATATTCATTGGAAGGACTGATGCTGAAGCTGAAACTCCAATGCTTTGGCCACCTGATGTGAAGAACTGAATTATTGGAAAAGACCCTGATTCTGGGAAAGATTGAAGGCAGGAGGAGAAGGGGACAACAGAGGATGAGATGGTTGGATGGCATCACTGACTCAATGGACATGAGTTTGAGTAAACTCTGGGAGTTGATGATGGACTGGAATGCCTCGCATGCTGCAGTCCATGGGGTTGCAAAGAGTTGGACACGACTGAGCGACTGAACTGAATTGAACTGACCCCACCCCCACCACAGGACAGGTAGCCGTGCACCTGTTACTGGAGCTGCTTGCACACAGCTTATGGGAGCCAGGATGGGCAAAAATAACCTATTTTCCACATGCTGGAGATCTGTTATTTGATCACTGATTACTACTTTTGATCACAGTCTTTTTTTGTGGGCATAAATTCTGATTTCTTTAGAGTAATCTACCAATGAGTGGAATTGTTGAATAATATAATAAGTGTATGTCTAAAATTACAAGATACTATGAAACTCTTTTCTACATCATTATAGTATCTTACATTACACAGAGCAATATATGAGTTTTCTAGTTGCACTACATCTTGATCAATACTTGGTATTATTGTATTTTTATTTTAGTGCAAAGGAAGAATGCATTGTGGTTTCAATTTTCATTTTCTACTTAATAATATTAAACATCTTTCCCTATGACTCTTCAAATATAAATATATTTTTCCTTTTTATATATGATTAAATAACTTCTACATTTTATGGGATTTTTTCCTTCCTATTAGTGAACTTCTCTTGACTATGGGTTGCATTTTCTCATTCTTTACATATGTAAAAAAAATTATGTGTGTGCTTACATGCATGCTTAGTTGCTTCAGTCATGTCTGGATTTTGTGTAACCCTATGAGCTGTTGCCCACCAGGCTCCTCTGTCCATGTAATTCTCCAGGCAATAATACTGGAGTGGGCTTCTGTGCCCTCCTCCAGGGGATCTTCCCAACCCAGGAATTGAACCCGCATCTCTTATGTTTCCTGCATTGGCAGGCAGGTTCTTTACCACTACTGTCATCTGGGAAGCCCAAATTTTATGTGTACCAGACATTAATTATGATTTAAAGAGACACTCTATCTATTCTCTTCTTCTAAAGATTTCTATTCTATTACCCAGTTGAATAACTTGTTGATTACCTCTGTTGACAAAAGCAATCAATAAACAAACTTTAACAGGAATAGAAAGAGCTTTATTTGAGTCAAACTGAAGACTATAGCATGGAAGTGCTATAGTATATATATATATACTATACATGTATGTATATATATATATATACATACATGTATAGAGAGAGAGCACTCTGGGGAAGTGCTCTGGAGAAGCATGGTTTTTGGCACAGTTTTATTAATATATATTCTCAGAACAAAGAATAAACAAGCCAGGGATTCAAACTCCAAATTTTGTATTTCCAAACTTGGTCTTTCCTTAGGTCACTTGAATTTGTTTTCACTTTAGGGTGGGTCTGGATTAGTCTGTACTCTTGTTGCTGCTGCTAAGTCGCTTCAGTCATTTCCGACTCTGTGCGACCCCATAGACGGCAGCCCACCAGGCTTCCCCATCCCTGGGATTCTCCAGGCAAGAACACTGGAATGGGTTGCCATTTCCTTCTCCAATGCATGAAAGTAAAACGTGAAAGTGAAGTCGCTCAGTCATGTCCGACTCTTAGCGACCCCATGGACTGCGGCCTACCAGGCTCCTCCATCCATGGGATTTTCCAGGCAAGAGTACTGGAGTTGGGTGCCATTGCCTTCTCTGCTGTGCTCCTGAAAACAACCTTATTCCTAAAGATAAGTCTTTCTTGTGTCTCAGTTGGCCCTAGTGTTAAGGAATTCTCTCCATCCTAAGGCGGATCTCCATTGTACCACATTGGTCTTACAATACCTCTGTTGTATTTTAACCGTGTAGCAATTGCTTTCTGGTAAGCGTTGTGTAGTCTTATTTGGTGCATGCAAACCTAGACCAGCTAAGGAGTCACAGAGGGAACATTCACTTTCCAGTTCTATACTCTAGTAACTAAAGCCCCTTCAGTATCTACAAACCCTGATCTCTGATTCTTCAATCCAGCAGGACCATCAGACTCTAATTGGACTTCAGCTTTCTATAGTCATTTGGAAATCTTCTACAGAAAGAAAACAAAAATGGTCATGAGGTTTATCAATGAGTCCCCTTTCTCCCAGGGATTGGATTCTTAGACTGGGTATTGTACAGTTCCTGGGATACTTCCATTTTCTTATATTTTACTCAGATTATGATGCCAAAAAATTTCAGGGCCCCAATTCAGTAGTAAGGTGAGCTTAAATATGGGGCTTCCCAGGTGACTAGGTGGTAAAGACTCCACCTGTCAATGCAGGAGACACAGGTTCAGTCCCAGGGTCAGGAAGATGCCCTGGAGATGGAAATAACAACCCAGTCCAGTATTCTTGCCTGGGAAATCCCTTGGGCCCAGGAGACTGGCAGGCTATAGTCCATGGCATTGCAAAAGATTCAGACATGACTTAGTGACTAAACAACCACAAAAAAGCAAATTTAAATACATATGTGTGTGTGTGTGTGTGTGTGCATGTGTGTGTATTTATACAGAGAGAGAGAGCTATCCATATATATTTGGCTTCCCTGGTGGCTCAAATGGTAAAGAATCCACCTGCAATGTGGGAGACTTGGGTTTGATCCCTGGGTTGGGAAGATCCCTTGGAGGAGGGCATAGCAACCCACTCCAGTATTCTTGCCTGGAAATCATGTGGACACAGAAGACTGGCGGGCTATAATCCATGGGATTGCAAAAGAGTCAGACACAACTTAGTGACTAAACAACCAAAACAACAAAAAAACAATTTTTAATATGTATATATGCATAAATTTACATATATATATAAGAATTTATATATTACAAATTTATGTATGTATATATATATATGTGTGTGTGTGTGTGTATATATAGATAGATAGATATATGCTACTGCTGAGTCGCTTCAGTCGTGTCCGACTCTGTGCGACTCCATAGACGGCAGCCCACCAGGCTCCACCGTCCCTGGGATTCTCCAGGTAAGAATACTGGAGTGGGTTGCCATTTCCTTCTCCAGTGCATGAAAGGGAAAAGTGAAAGTAAAGTCGCTCAGTCGTGTCCGACTCTTAGCGACCCCATGGACTGTAGCCCACCAGGCTCCTCCATCCATGGGATTTTCCAGGCAAGAGTACTGGAGTGGGGTGCCATTGCCTTCTCCGATATATATATATATATATATATATATATATATAGAGAGAGAGAGAGAGAGAGAGAGAGAGAGAGAGAGAGAAAGAGAGATACATATATATTGGCCCTCCCCAGTTGCTCAAATGGTAAAGAATTGCAAGAGACCTAGGTTCAATCCCTGGGTTGGGAAGATTCCCTGGAGGAGGAAATGGCAAACCACTTCAGTATTCTTTCGTGGAGAATCTCCATGAACAGAGGAGACTGGCTGGCTACAGTCCATGGAGTCGCAGGAACAGACATGACTGAGCAACAAAGCACATACATATACATTATATATGCATATGTGTAACTGTTTTATATGTATGTCTATGTCTATGTCTATGTCTCTGTATATGTATGGTGGTTTAGTTGCTAAGTTGTATCTGGCTCTTGCTATCCCATAGTCTGTAGCCAGCCAGGCTCCTCTGTCCATAGGATTTCCCAGGCAAGTATACTGGAGTGGGAAAATGCAATGCCATTTTCATCTCCAGATGATCTTTCTAAGCCAGGGATTGAACCTGAATCTCCTACATCACAAGCGGATTCTTTACCACTGAGGCATCATAAAACCCCATGTATATGTATAATTGTGTGTGTGTGTGTGTGTGTGTATAAGAGAAGGCAACGGCAACCCACTCTAGTACTCTTGCCTGGAAAATCTCATGGACAGAGGAACCTGGTAGGCTGCAGTCCATCGGGTTGCTAAAGGTTGGACACTACTGAGAGACTTCACCTTCACTTTTCACTTTCATGCATTGGAGAAGGAAATGGCAACCCACTCCAGTGTTCTTGTCTGGAGAATCCCAGGTGTGGGTGAGCCTGATGGGCTGCCGTCTATAGGGTCTCACAGAGTCGGACACGACTAAAGCGACTTAGCAGTATATATATATATATAACTTTATGTATGTGTTTAAGCTTTAAGTAGAGTTATCTTTCAATATCCCAAATGTGTCTTCTCCAATATTGTGTCTTCTTCCAATTTCACATTATCTGAATGCTATTTTTCATAGGATTGCAGTTTGTTGAGAT
This sequence comes from Giraffa tippelskirchi, assembly GCF_054371585.1. Taxonomy (NCBI): domain Eukaryota; kingdom Metazoa; phylum Chordata; class Mammalia; order Artiodactyla; family Giraffidae; genus Giraffa; species Giraffa tippelskirchi. Next base: position 43,030,380 of record NC_137284.1, on the reverse strand, counting down.
GTGCTATAATATTTCAAAAATAGATAATTCTAAAATTTGAAAACTTTACTCTTTAATAAGTAGGTTAATTCAATTTTCCAAAACTATCTCCTAAATGCTCAATATTAGTGTGGTAGACTGTGTTCAGTTCAGTCGCTCAGTCGTGTCCGATGCTTTGCGACCCCATGAATTGCAGCACGCCAGGCCTCTCTGTCCATCACCAACTCCCGAAGTCTACCCAAACCCATGTCCATCGAGTCGGTGATGCCATCCAACCATCTCATCCTCTGTCGTCCCCTTCTCCCCCTGCCCCCAATCCTACCCAGCATTAGGGTCTTTTCCAATGAGTCAACTCTTTGCATGAGGGGGCCAAAGTATTGGAGTTTCACCTTCAACATCAGTCCTTCCAATGAACACCCAGGATTGATCTCCTTTAGGATGGATTGATTGGATCTCCTTGCAGTCCAAGGGACCCTCAAGAGTCTTCTCCAACACCACAGTTCAAAAGCATCAATTCTGCGGCGCTCAGCTTTCTTCACCTTCCAACTCTCACATCCATACATGACCACTGGGAAAACCATAGCCTTGAATAGATGGACTTTTGTTGGCAAAGTAATGTCTCTGCCTTTAAATATGCTATCTAGGTTGGCCATAACCTTCCTTCCAAGGAGTAAGCGTTGTTTAATTTCATGGCTGCAATCACCATCAGCAGTGATTTTGGAGCCCCCAAAAATAAAGTCTGCTACTGTTTCCCCATCTATTTCCCATGAAGTGATGGGACCAGATGCCATGATCTTAGTTTTCTGAACGTTGAGCTTTAGGCCAACTTTTTCACTCTCCTCTTTCAATTTCATCAAGAGACTCTTTAGTTCTTCACTTTCTGCCATAAGGGTGGTGTCATCTGCATATCTGAGGTTATTGATATTTCTCCCTGTAATATTGTGTGGATCACAATAAACTGGAAAATTCTGAAAGAGAAGGGAATACCAGACCACCTGACCTGCCTCTTGAGAAATCTGTATGCAGGTCAGGAAGCAACAGTTAGAACTGGACATGGAACAACAGACTGGTTCTAAATAGGAAAAGGAGTACATCAAGGCTGTGTATTGTCACCCTGCTTATTTAACTTATATGCAGAGTACATCATGAGAAATGCTGGGCTGCAAGAAACACAAGCTGGAATCAAGATTGCCAGGAGAAATATCAATAACCTCAGATATGCAGATGGCACCACCCTTATGGCAGAAAGTGAAGAGGAATTAAAAAGCCTCTTGATGAAAGTGAAAGAGGAGAGTGAAAAAGTTGGCTTAAAGCTCAACGTTCAGAAAACTAAGATCTTGACATCCGTTCCCATCACTTCATGCCAAAAAGATGGAGAAACAGTGGAAACAGTGTCAGACTTTATTTTTCAGGGCTCCAAAATCACTGCAGATGGTGATTGCAGCTATGATATTAAAAGATGCTTACTCCTTAGCAGGAAAGTAATGACCAACCTAGATAGCATACTAAAAAGCAGAGACATTACTTTGCCAACAAAGGTCCGTCTAGTCAAGGCTATGGTTTTTCCAGTAGTCATGTATGAATGTGAGAGTTGGACTGTGAAGAAAGCTGAGCACTGCAGAATTGATGCTTTTGAACTGTGGTGTTGGAGAAGCCTCTTGAGAGTCCCTTGGACTGCAAGAAGATCCAATCAATCCATCCTAAAGGATATCAGTCCTGGGTGTTCATTGGAAGGACTGATGTTGAAACTGAAACTCCAATACTTTGGCCAGCTGATGCGAAGAGCTGACTCATTGGAAAAGACCTTGATGCTGGGAAGCATTGGGGTCAGGAGGAGAAGGGGACGACAGAAGATGAGATGGCTGGATGGACATGAGTTTGGATAAACTCTGGAAGTTGATGTTGGACAGGGAGGCCTGGCGTGCTGTGATTCATGGGGTCTCAAAGAGTTGGATACAACTGATCGACTGAACTGAGCTGAAATGAACTGAGAGTGTGATAAAAATGTTGATAGTCAGCTCCAGAAAAAATAAAATAATTAAATTCAACAAGCTGATGTAAATCCATTCATTTTACATGCCTTTACTTAAGCAATAACACACACTATCTTATCCTTCTTGTCATGATGTGAAGTTGAAAACTATTTTTTCATGTTTATATATGCTAAGTTGTTGTTTAGTCACTAAGTCGTCTCCGATTCTTTGTGACCCCATGGACTGCAGCATGTCAGGCTCCTCTATCCTTCACTATATCCCGGTGTTTCCTCAAATTCATGTGCATTGAGTCAGTGATTCTATTTGGCCATCTCATCCTATTTCACCCCCTTTTCCTTTTGCCTCCAATCTTTCCCAGCATCAAGGTTTTTTGAGTCAGCTCTTTGCATCAGGTGGCCAAAGTTTTGGAGCTTCAGCTTCAGCAAACAGTCCTTCCAGTGAATATTTAGTGTTGATCTCCTTGCTGTCCAAGGGACTCTCATCTGTCTTCTCCAGCACTACGATTCAAAATCATCAATTCTTTGGCTCTCAGCCTTCTTTATGGTATAGCTCTCACATGCACACATGACTACTGGAAAAACCATAGCTTTGACTCTATGAACTTGTGTTGCCAAAATGAGGCCTCTGCTTTATTGCTGTTTATTTGTTGTTGTCTATGTTTATCAAAGCTTCCCTTCCAAGGAGCAGGGAAGGGACACTAATAAATAAAATCTGTTACTGATTCCACTTTTTCCCCTTCTATTTGCCATGAAGTGATGGGACTGAATGCCAAGATCATAGTTTTTATTTGTTTGTTTTGTCTTTTTAATGTTGAATTTAATAAGTAGAGGGTGCATTTTTTTTTCTGAGAATGAAAATTTGTCCATGTGTATCCGAAAGTACTAATAAAACTTTTGACAACATTAAAAACCTAATTTACACCTTAAAAATATTGCACCTTAAGCAATCATTCTAGGGTTTAGCAGCTGCAAAATATATAGAGTTTATAAAACTTTTGGTCATAAATACAACTTTATTTTTTAAAAGAGAAAAATATCATTTCTATACCCAGTACTATATTTCTTGTACTCTCTGTCAAACAAGTAATCTTCCAGTTGCTGAGTCAGCAGGAAATTTATTTTAGTAAGTCATACATAGTACATTAATTTTCACTAAGTCCTATAACCTAATTCAGTTATTTATGTAAGCTGTATATATAATATCCTGTTATATGGTGGTGTGTATTTTCTATAATATTGTTATGTCTCTGAAATTACTTTGGTGGATCTGTGTAGAAATCTTTTGTTATATCTTTTCATCATCATGCCTTACATGAGGTATATTGTCCTCAAGGGTTTGCAGGATTTTACAACACTCAAATCATAATTTTCCTGTTCCCTCAAAATATACAGCATATAACATATCCTGCAGCCATAAGTAGGCCCAGACTTTCGTGTTTTGTGCCAGAGGATGCAAGTCAGTTTGGATGAATTAATTGTGAGTTGCGGAAGAACCATGAATAATGACCAGAAACAGTATCAAAAGCAAGGAAAATGGGTAGAGAACAAGACAGAGGAGGAGTGGGTGACGTGGAGTACAACTCTCTGCACGGATACATCAGGAATACACCTTCAGACACAGAAGTACATGCAGAACACGAGCTGAGAGCAGACAGGAGGACCTGACCGGCTAAAAAAGAATATATAGAACCACGCAAAACTCAGTACAAAGAAGGAACTAGGTGGAAAAACAGGAGTGTTAGTAGGACTAGACCTGCCCTTGGCAGGTGGGGGAACTGAAGCAGGGGTCGGATCACCACATTGGGGCAATTGTCTGAGTCAGAGGAGAGACGTTTAAGGCTGAGAGTGAAACAGCTGACCTGTGGCAGCCTAAATGGAATGAGAATCAGATAGTCTTTTCCACAGCCACACATACAGTAGACAGGTCCCCTGGAAGGCACAGCGGCTGGGAGCTGGAGTTTAGGGATTGTGGAGCAATCCCAGGGTGAGGGCAGCTGTTGACTGTGGAGAGACGGATTGAGAGGATGTGAGGGAAGAGATTGTGGTTGGAAATGCCTGTGGAGGAAAGCCAGGCAGCTATGGAAGCAAGGCGATAAAGTGAGTCATGCCTAGGGGGTGGAGCCATCACCATAGCCTCTCTCTTCCCACACACCAGCATCTGCAGCTGAACAATAGAGAGGCTGGCCCATCAAATGCCTGATGCACTGAAATACAGAGTAGGACCCCAGCCAGGGGTCCCCTATATGTGCCTGATGCACTGAACTACAATGAAGGACCTCAGGCAAGAGAGCTCTCTAAGTGCCTGAATGGACAGAGCTATGGAGAAAGACTGGCCAAAGCTTCTGATTGCCAGCTATAAGACCATCGGGCCATAACACCTGCAGTGGAGGCAGTTGGTGTCCCTGCACACGTGGCACCGATACAGTCCCCGCAAGCCAAGCAGCTGTGCCACCTTCATGCTCAACTCTCACCTGGGCAGAGCTGCCACAGGCAAAAAGAGACTTGGTTCCATGCACACAGGTTCGTTTCGATCGTGTCCAACTGATTGCAACCATGTGGACTGTGGCCTGTCAGGCTTCTCTGTCGGGGGTTCTCCAGGCAAGAATACTGGAGCTTATTGGCCAATACTGGTTGCCATACCCTTCTAGAGAATACTTCCTGCTGCCCTAGTTGCCTACTACCCTGAGTACCTGGTGTTGCCAGAACCCCTGCAACCGAAGCAGCTGCACCTACTCCACTCCTGGTCGTCACTGGGGCAAACCCAAGTCCTCCAGGGCAGCCTCAGAAGCAAACCCCGGTGGACCACCCACATGTAGAGGTGGAAATAAAAACACAATTGAAACCCAGGGTCAGTGTGGCTAAAGAAAAAGACTCAAAACCTTCCCACAAGCTGTACAATTTGAAGATTAAATCCACACGATCAACTAGGCACTCTGTGTTTATGGAATATATAAAAGGCCATTGAGAGCTCCCACAGAAGAAAATGCACTACTTCTGATAGCTATGGACATTGGAGGCAAGAATACACGGGAATAGGACCAGATTAGAAGGAGCAACAGCAGTAGAAGGAGAAGGGAGGAAAGACGCTTTCTATAACTAATACTCATATGAACTCACAAGAAAGAGAGGAGAGGTAAGTCATAAAACATGGACTGGCCAGTGCTGGGCCAAAAGTGAAATGGACGTTAAATTCTGAACTCGGCCACCATCTTTCCTGCGGATTTGGGATTCTGGAAAAGCACAATTATTAGGGAGTGGCCAGGATTTTCCTTTAGAAATCTACTAGATTTCTTTCTGGAGAAGGCAATGGCAGCCCACTCCAGTACTCTTGCCTGGAGAATGCCATGGACGGAGGAGCCTGGTAGGCGGCAGTCCATGAGGTCGCTAGGAGTCGGACACGACTGAGCGACTTCCCTTTCACTTTTCTCTTTCCTGCACTGGAGAAGGAAATGGCAACCCACTCCAGTGTTCTTGCCTGGAGAATCCCAGGGACGGGGGAGCCTGCTGGGCTGCCGTCTATGGGGTCGCACAGAGTCGGACACAACTGAAGCGACTTAGCAGCAGAATCTGAGTTGCCCCCACAGCAGGTCCAGAGACCAGCTCAGTGTTGGAGGATATCCTAGGGAGGTGAGGTGGATTGTGATTCCCAGCGACAGAAAGGACTCTGACAGCAGTGACTCAAGAAAAAGATTTATTATTCTTATGTTTTGACTTGTCCTGTAGATTCTTCTGGATTTTCCCCCCCTTTTTCTCCCATCTATTTTAGCTGTCGATTTTATGAGCACTATGAAATCTAATTAAGCTTTTGAGTTTTTTTCCTCATTCACATTTTTTATTGTTATAAACCTCTGCCTTTACATTGGGATTTTGCAGTTCTTTGGAGTTTTCCTTCCTTCCTTCCTTTTTTTTTTTGTTCTTCTTCCTTTTTTTTTTTCTTTTCTCTTTTTCTAATTTTAATTTTTAATTCTTTTAAACCTATTATTATTTTTTCTACATTTATTCCTTTGTTTGCTTTTTCTACTGTTCTTTTCCCCTTGCAGTTAATCTTTAATGTATATAAATCTTCTTCATCTACCTCTTTTTAACTTTGCATATCTATTCTTTCTTTCTTTCCTTTTTTTTTTTTTTGGTTTTTTTTCCCTCTTTATTCTTTCTTTTCTTTTCTCAATAGATGCAGAAAAAACCTTTGACACAAATCAGCACCCATTTATGATTAAAATTCTTCAAAAAATGGGCATAGAAGAAAGAATCTACTTCAACATAGTAAAGGCCATATATGATAAGCCTATAGCAAACATTATTCTCAATGGTGAAAAACTGAAAGCATTACCCCTAAGATCAGGAGCAAGACAAAGGTGTCCACTTTCACCACTATTATTCAACACACTTCTGGAAGTCCTACCTACAGCAATCAGAGAAGAAAAAGAAATAAAAGGAATCTAGATTGGAAAAGATGAAGCAAAGCTCTCACTGTTTGCAGATGACATGATACTGTACATAGAAAATCCTAAAGATATTATCAGAAAATTGCTAGAGCTAATCAGTGAATTTAGTGAAGTCACAGGATACAAAATCAATACACAGAAATCATTCCATTTCTACATACTAAACAATGAAATATCGAAAAGAGAAATTAAGGAATCAATCCCATTCACCATTGCAGCAAAAATAATTAAATATCTAGGAACAAACTTACCTAAGGAGACAAAAGAACTGTACACAGAAAATTTTAAGACACTAATGAAAGAAATCAAAGATGACAAAAACAGATGCAGAGATTTTCCATGTTCTTGGGTAGGAAGAATCAATATTGTGAAATGACTGTACTACCAAACACAATCTACAGATTCAAAGTGATCCCTAATAAATTACCAATGGCATTTTTTGCTGAACTAGAGCAAAATAATTCACAATTCATATGGAAACACAAAAGACCCCAAATAGCCAAAGCAGTCTTGAGAAAGAAGAATGGAGCTGGAGGAATCAACCTTCCTGACTTCAGATTATGCTACAAAGCTACAGTCATCAAGGCATTAAGGTACTGGCACAAAAACAAAAATATAGACCAATGGAATAATATAGAAAGCCCAGAAATAAACCCATGCACCTGTAGGTACCTTATTTTTGACAAAGGAGACAAGAATATACAATGCACAAAGACAGCCTCTTCAATAAATGATGCTGGGAAAACTGGACAGCTACATGAAAAAGAATGAAATTAGAACACTTCTTAACACCATACACAAAGATAAACTCAAAATGGGTTAAAGACCTAAATGGAAGACAAGAAACTATGAAACTCTTAGAGGAAAACATAGTCAGAACACTTGATGACATAATTCAAAAAAAGATCCTTTATGACCCACCTCCTAGAGTAATGGAAATAAAAACAAAACTAAACAAGTGACACCTGATTAAACTTAAAAGCTTTTGCATAGCAAAGGAAACTAGAAGCAAGGTTAAAAGACAACCCTGAGAATGGGAGAAAATAATAACAAGTGAAACAACTGACAAAGAATTAATTTCCAAAATATACAAGCAGCTCATACAACTCAATACCAGAAAAACAAACAATCCAATAAAAAAAAAAAAAGAAACGGGGAAAAGACCTAAACAGAGATTTCTCCAAAGAAGACATACAGATGGCTAACAAACACATGAAAAGATGTTCAACATCACTCTTTGTTAGAGAAATGCAAATAAAAACTACAATGAGGTATCACCTCATGCTTCTCAGAATGGCCATCATCAAAATGTCCACAAACAATAAATGCTGGAGAGGATGTGGAGCAAAGGGAATGCTTTTGCACTGTTGGTGGGAATGTAAATTCATATAACCACTATGGAAGACGGAATATGGATTCCTTAAAAACTAGGAATAAAACCACTAGATGGCCGAGCAATCCTACTCCTAGGCATATACTCTGAGAAAACCAAAATTGAAAAAGACACATATATCCCATTTTTCATTGCAGTATTATGTATAATAGCTAGAACATGGAGCAACCTAGATATCCATTGACAGATGAATGGATAAAGAGGTTGTGATACATATACACAATGGAATATTACTCGGCCATAAAAAAGGATAGCATTTGAGTCAGTTCTAATGAGGTGGATGAACCTAGAACCTATTACAGAGAGTGAAGTGAATCAGAAAGAGAAAATTAAATATCGTTCTCTAATGCATATATACAGAATCTAGAAAAATGGTACTGAAGAATTTATTTACAGGGCAGCAATGGAGAAACAGACGTAGAGAATAGACTTATGGACATGGGGAAAGAAGAGGAGAGGTTGAGATGTATGGAAAGAGTAACATGGAAACTTACATTTAGTTCAGTTCAGCTCAGGTCAGTCTCTCAGTCGTGTCCAACTCTTTGCAACCCCATGACCGCAGCACGCCAGGCCTCCTTGTCCATCACCAACTCCCTGAGTCCACCCAAACCCATGTCCATCGAGTCAGTGATGCCATCCAGCCATCTCATCCTCTGTCGTCCCCTTCTCCTCCTGTCCTCAATCTTTCCCAGCATCAGAGTCTTTTCCAACGAGTCAGCTCTTCACATCAGGTGGTCAAATATTGGAATTTCTGCTTCAAAATCAGTCTTTCCAATGAACACCCAGGACTGATCTCCTTTAGGATGGACTGGTCGGATCTCCTTGCAGTCAAAGGGACTCTCAAGAGTCTTCTCCAACACCACAATTCAAAAGCATAAATTCTTTGGTGCTCAGCTTTCTTTATAGTCCAACTCTCACATCCATACATGATCACTGGAAAAACCATAGCCATGACTAGACGGACCTTTGTTGACAAAGTAATGTCTCTGCTTTTAAATATGCTGTCTAGGTTGGTCATAACTTTCCTTCCAAGGAGTAAGCATCTTTTAATTTCATGGCTGCAGTCACCATCTGAAGTGATTCTGGAGCCTAGAAAAATAAAGTCTGACACTGTTTCCACTGTTTCCCCATCTATCTTCCATGAAGTGATGGGACCGGATGCCATAATCTTAGTTTTCTGAATGTTGAGCTTTAAGCCAACTTTTTCACTCTCCTCTTTCACTTTCATCAAGAGGCTCTTTAGTTCTTTTTCACTTTCTGCCATGAGGGTGGTGTCAGCTGCATATCTGAGGTTATTGATATTTCTCCCAGCAATCTTGATTCCAGCTTGTGCTTCCTCCAGCCCAGTGTTTCTCACAATGTACTCTGCATATAAGTTAAATAAACAGGGGGACAATATACAGCCTTGACGTACTCCTTTTCCTATTTAGAACCAGTCTGTTGTTCCATGTCCAGTTCTAACTGTTGCTTCCTGACCTGCATACAGGTTTCTCAAGAGACAGGTCAGATGGTCCTGTGTTCCCATCTCTTTCAGAATTTTCCACAGTTTATTGTGATCCACACAGTCAAAGGCTTTGGCATAGTCAATAAAGCAGAAATAGATGTTTTTCTGGAACTCTCTTGCTTTTTCGATGATCCAGAGGATGTTGGCAATTTGATCTCTGGTTCCTCTGCCTTTCCTAGATAGCCAACAGGAATTTACTGTATGGCTCAGGAAACTCGAACAAGACTCTGTATCAACCTAGAAGGGTGGGATGGGGAGAGAGAGTGGAGGGAGTTTCAAAAGGGAGGGGATGTATGCATACATATGGCAGATTCATGTTGAGGTTTTCACAGAAAACAACAAAATTCTGTAAAGCAATTATCCTTCAATTAAAAAGTATATATTTTTTTAAGCAAGGAAAAGCCACATTGCCAAGATTGGAAATCCTTTCACCTCATGGCCATTGGCTTGCATGGTGAATGTAAACCTCTGAGGATTTGAGATAAGGTTTTGTTTGTTAGATTCTCTTGAGAAAATGGTTTCTCATTTAAAAGATAATATGCCAGTGTACTCCGAGAACTCAGAATTGCTTTACTAGAGTAGCATTTTTGGGACTTGAATATAACCATTAATAGAACCCCAAATATAAGTATATACACCTATATCTGATAAACACTGTATACAAAACTGTTAGGAATAGATTTCCTGCTTTACATTCTTATCATTCTCATGTGCGGCTTTGATTTGTAATAAATTAAGGGATGTGCTTTAATTTAAGTATATTAATTTCCCAATAACAACCAAATGAAGATGAAATCAAGTGAAAAATGCAACATGTAGGGAAATTTTTCCTTCAAGGTTTTAATTCTTTGCTCTGTACCTTCTTATCTTGGGTTACTTTGCTCTACTCAGATATGCATTGCACTCCCCAATCTACTTTCCTTTATGTACTCTGCTTTTTCTCACATAGCATTGATCACCTTTAAGCTAATAAAACCCCTCTTTATTTGTTATATTTAGTGTTTCTGTCTGATTCTGTAAGCTTCACAACGGGGAATTTTTGTGCCCCTGTTCATTGATTATTGAGACACATTTCCTTGAGTCATTTTCATTTCTGCACTTTTGAGTAAAGGCACTATTGCCTTTTAATCTGGATTATGTTTTCAAGGATTTTGTATAGCAATCACTGTTGGAAAAATCATTGATGGTATCTCCCTTCAAAACAGGGGGGATTTTTCTTTTTCTTCCAAGTTTAATAAATATAATATCTCTTTCTAAGGCAAAAGTTGGTATCTTTGCTTGCATTCTCTTAAAAAAAAGACGAGTTTACTAAAGCTTGGGATTCCTCAGAGTGATGCAAACTCACTGTGTATAGAACCCTCTGAAGCTGCTCTCCATCCTTCTGAGAGGATTAAGGGGCAAGGGTAACTAGTATTAACCCAAAGTCCATGTTCCCAACTGTGCTGTGTGTAGTAAATCCTTTTTGACCTAAGTGTCTTGTTTTTTACTGTCAACATCTATGAAATTGTGGAACACTAACTTGTTAGCTTGCTGCTGCTGCTGCTAAGTTGCTTCAGTCGTGTCTGACTCTGTGCGACCCCATAGACGGCAGCCCACCAGGCTCCCCCGTCCCTGGGATTCTAGAGGCAAGAACACTGGAGTGGGTTGACGTTTCCTTTTCCAATGCATGAAAGTGAAAAGTGAAAGTGAAGCCGCTCAGTCGTGTCCGACCTTTAGCGACCCCATGCACTGCAGCCCACCAGGCTCCTCTGTCCATGGGATTTTCCAGGCAAGAGTACTGGAGTGGGGTGCCATTGCCTTCTCCAACTTATTAGCTTACAAGTAGGGAAAAATCGTAGGGCCTTTACAGATATAACTTAAATGCCTATGAAAGTGTAAGGCTCACTGAAGATACTAAATAAATAAACGTTAAGTTAATATTTGAGTGAATATAAGAAAGAAACTAGAACTAACACCCAAAAAAGATGTCCTTTTCATTATAGGGGACTGGAATGCAAAAGTAGGAAGTCAAGAAACACCTGGCGTAACAGGCAAGTTTGGCCTTGGAGTACAGAATGAAGCAGGGCAAAGGCTAATAGAGTTTTGCCACGAGAACACACTGGTAATAGCAAACACCCTATTCCAACAACACGAGAGAAGACTCTACACGTGGACATCACCAGATGGTCAACACCGAAATCAGATTGATTATATTCTTTGCAGCCAAAGATGGAGAAGCTCTATACAGTCAGCAAAAACAAGACCGGGAGCAGACTGTGGCTCAGATCATGAACTCCTTATTGCCAAATTCGGACTTAAATTGAAGAAAGTAGGGAAAACCACTAGACCATTCAGGTATGGCCTAGATCATATCCCTTATGAGTATACAGTGGAAGTGACAAATAGATTTAAGGGACTAGACCTGATAGACAGAGGGCCTGATGAACTATGGACAGAGGTTCGTGACATTGTACAGGATACAGGGATCAAGAAAATCCCCATGGAAAAGAAACGCAAAAAAGCAAAATGGCTGTCTGAGGAGGCCTTACAGATAGCTGGGAAGAGAAGAGAAGTGAAAAGCAAAGGAGAAAAGGAAAGATATTCCCATCTCAATGCAGAGTTCCAAAGAATAGCAAGGAGAGATAAGAAAGCCTTCCTCAGCGATCAATGCAAAGAAATAGAGGAAAACAACAGATTGGGAAAGACTAGAGATCTCTTCAAGAAAATTAGAGATACCAAAGGAACATTTCATGCAAAGATAGGCTCGATAAAGGACAGAAATGGTATTGACCTAACAGAAGCAGAAGATATTAAGAAGAGGTGGCAAGAATACACAGAAGAACTGTACAAACAAGATCTTCACGACCCAGATAATCACGATGGTGTGATCACTCACCTAGAGCCAGACATCCTGGAATGTGAAGTCAAGTGGGCTTTAGAAACATCACTACGAACAAAGCTAGTGGAGGTGATGGAATTCCAGTTGAGCTATTTTAAATCCTCAAAGGTGATGCTGTGAAAGTGCTGCACTCGATATGCCAGCAAATTTGGAAAACTCAGCAGTGGCCACAGGACTGGAAAAGGTCAGTTTTCATTCCAATCCCAAAGAAAGGCAATGCCAAAGAATGCTCAAACTACCGCACAATTGCACTCATCTCACATGCTAGTAAAGTAATGCTCAAAATTCTCCAAGCCAGGCTTCAGCAATACGTGAACCGTGAACTTCCAGATGTTCAAGCTGGTTTTAGAAAAGGCAGAGGAACCAGAGATCTAATTGCCAATATCTGCTGGATCATAGAAAAAGCAAGAGAGTTCCAGAAAAACATCTATTTCTGCTTTATTGACTATGCCAAAGCCTTTGACTGTGTGGATCACAATAAACTGTGGAAAATTCTGAAAGAGATGGGAGTACCAGACCATCTGACCTGTCTCTTGAGAAACCCGTATGCAGGTCAGCAAACAACAGTTAGAACTGGACATGGAACAACAGACTGGTTCCAAATAGGAAAAGGAGTACGTCAAGGCTGTATATTGTCCCCCTGCTTATTTAACTTATATGCAGAGTACATCATGAGAAATGCTGGGCTGCAAGAAACACAAGCTGGAATCAAGATTGCCAGGAGAAATATCAATAACCTCAGATATGCGGATGCCACCACCCTTATGGCAGAGAGTGAAGAAGCACTAAAGAACCTCTTGATGAAGGTGAAGGAGGAGAGTGAAAAAGTTGGCTTAAGTCTCAATGTTCAGAAAACTAAAATTATGGCATCTGGTCCCATCACTCCATGGGAAATAAATGGGGAAACGGTGGAAGCAGTGTCAGACTTTATTTTTTTGGGCTCCAGAATCACTGCTGATGGTGACTGCAGCCATGAAATTAAAAGATGCTTACTCCTTGGAAGGAAGGTTATGGCCAACCTAGATAGCATATTTAAAAGCAGAGACATTACTTTGCCAACAAAAGTCCGTCTAGTCAAGGCTATGGTTTTTCCAGTGGTCATGTATGGATGTGAGAGTTGGACTGTAAAGAAAGCTGAGCGCCACAGAATTGATGCTTTTGAACTGTGGTGTTGGTGAAGACTCTTGAGAGTCCCTTGGACTGCAAGGAGACTCAATCAATCCATCCTAAAAGAGATCAATCCTGGGTGTTCATTGGAAGGTCTGATGTTGAAGCTGAAACTCTAATACTTTGGCCACCTCATGCGAAGGGTTGACTCATTGGAAAAGACCCTAATGATGGGTAGGATTGGGGGCGGGAGGAGAAGGGGACGACAGAGGATGAGATGGTTGGATGGCATCACCGACTCGATGAACATGGGTTTGGGTAGACTCCGGGAGTTGGTGATGGACAGGGAGGCCTGGGGTGCTGCAATTCATACGGCAACAAAGAGTCAGACACGACTGAGCGACTGAACTGAACTGAACTGAAGAAAGAAACTACAGCACTTATGTAAATATAGAATTATATTTGTGAAATGACAGACCTTGAAAGTCATATTTTCTTTGGACTAAAATAAAATTACATGTCAACAGGATTGTGGAACAGAATGGACAAGAGTCAGAGTTCGTATATCAAACAAAAATTAATTGTGTCACATATTATTCTCTGTGTGACTTAACACCACTATTTCTCAATATTAATTTTCTATTTATAAATTAGGAGAAATAATATTGTGCATGTACAGACTGTTGAGTTAGATTACATAACCCAGAAAGTACTCTGAAAGTGAAAAGTGAAAGTGTTAGTCACTCAGTCAGTAATGTCTGACTCTTTTCAACCCCATCGACTATAGCCTGCCAGGCTCCTCTGTCCACGGGATTCTCCAGGCAAGAATACTGGAATGGGTTGCCACTCCCTTCTCCAGGGGATCTTCTTGACCCAAGGATCAAACCCAAGTCTCCCACATTGCAGGCAGATTCTTTACTGTCTGAGCCACCAGGGAAGTCTGGGGCTGAGTTAGAGTAGATAACCCAATAAGTACGCTACTGAAGTTTATTACTGTTATTATTTTTGCCCAGATACCTTTTTTCTTCCATATTATATGAATAATAATTTGATTGACAGAGTTTATAACTACCTTGTGTAATAAATTATCCCCTCCTCTTCTTATCTCCCAGGTGCCAATGAACTCTATTTAATGCTTTTCAAACTCATAGAACTTCTTGAATCTGTAGCTTGACAACTTTCATCCTTCTGAAAAAGTTATTAGCCCTTATCTTTTCAAATATTGCTCATGGTTTGTTTTTTCTCCCTTTCTTTCAGTTTCTTCCCTTCTCTTCTCATTCCTTCAGTCGTCTTTTCTCCTCTCTCCTCCTTCTTTTTCTTTTTTCCCTTTTATCTTTCTTTCTTTCTTTCTCTCTCTCTCCCCTAGTCTTTTTCTTTCTTTCATATTCTAGGTCATATTTTAAAACTTCAAAATATTAAGTTGTGTAGCAGATAAATGTATGACAGATTTTAAAAAATAAATATCCCCTGTGTGTCTTATGTTTTTAATGTATTTTAAAATCATTTTGTCAATGTGCTTCATTTTCAATATTTTCTCATGATTTATCTTTCAGTGCCTTCATCTGTTTCTAACAACTATTAAGTCCCTTGAATTCTTTTTATTCTTGTACTTTTTTGTTTTATTTTTTTGTTTCTCATTCTCTAACAAAGCTTTGAATACTTCCTTTTGTTTTTGTTAACATATTCAGCATAGTTATTTTTAAGTCTCTGTGTGATAATCCTTGATTTCAAGATTCTGATAATTTGTCTGTGTCTCCCATTATTTTCTTTGATTTTGGTCTCATCTTTTATCATAATGTGATTGATGATTTTTGTTTGAATGATGAGCATTGTATTTTTACAATGTAAGGGGTAAAAGTTTGAACACTAAGTACAATGTTGTTTTCCTTAAGAGAAATTTTCTATTTGCTTTTGGTATTTGGGTAGAGGCACTCATTATTTGGATCATATGAATCTAATCTTAGGGAACAAGGTAAAGCAAAACCTTGGTTAAGTCCTTGAAAGCAGTGCTATTTTTATCTTTTTCTTAATCCTAAAATGTATTCATTTGGTCCCTTCCCAAAGTGTTTGGGAATTCCCATGGTACTTTATCTATGAATAGCCTTCAACTCTAATTTTTGTTCTATTAGACATCTAAAACAGTTAACAGTCCCCCATTTTTGTGTTCACAGATGTTCTCTGTAATGCACAGATACCTTGGGGGCAATGGAGTCTCAAATGCTGAGCAGCACTTCCACACATCCTACTCTTAAATTTCAGCCTATAGTTTTTCACTGCCTTGTTAGCTTTCCAATATCTTCAAACATTTATATGCATTTTCTACATATAATATACACACACATGCAAAATCTTAACTTTTATAGATGTTTTCAGTAGGTGAGTTCCCATTACTGGAATAACATTGCACTCTAAATTTAAACTTGTTGTTTTATATGATGTAGACCAGTGCTTCATTAATTGGGGATATTTCTTAAAATATAAATTACTTTAGGTTATATATTCATGAATTTCCTACTATAATATAATGGAATTGTATTTATAATGTATTGTATTATATAAAAAGGATAAAAGTTTAAATAATACAACTTTTGAAAAAATTATAGAATGATTATGGTATTTTTAGACTCATGTTTGTAACCAATCTTGAGAACACAGAAACCCTTGGAAATAGAAAAATGGTTATCAAGTTAAGGAGAAAGGGAAAGAAGGGTCAATTTCCAGGGCTTTTAGGAATGAGTGCAATGATGCACTGAAGTCTGTCTTAAAACTCCAGGTAACCCTGAATTGTCCAGAAGAAACAAACGTGCAATGGTCTTAAAACAATTTCATTTTTGTTATTATAATAGCAGAACATAAAGGATGGAGCAAGGAAGAGAGAAAGGCGGGGTGGGGAGACGTGAGAAAGACGTGAAATGTGAGGGCACCAATGGATAATAGAGGGGAGTGCTGAACAAGGTGGTGAGGAACAGGGAAGACAAGCCTGCACTCCTATTATCTGCCTAGGGCCAGCAACCATGCGCCTACCCGGATGAGTATATGCAGAAGGGCCAAGGCTCTCTGCTTCCACTAAATTTGCCTGTGGATACACACTGATGGAACAGTGTAACAGGTAAACCCCTATCTCATCTAAAGCCTTACTGTCCACCAGAGAATTTTCTTTCTATTTCCGGAGTATTTTATTTCATTTTTACTAGAGTTAAAAGAATGTTAACAGTCATTAAATCATAATTTGCTTTACAGGCCACTGACCATGACTTTCTGCCCTAATTACAAGCAAAACTAAAAAATTCAGCTCAGCTAACTGTCTAAATTATTTAACAACCAAAAGAGAAGCTTTTCTTAATGTAAATGATGTAAAAATTGCGGCTCCAATTCTGGACTAATGTTTTAAATATATGTGAAGAACGGTTTTCTTTTTAGTGAACAATGTGGAAATTATAACGTACATTTTCTATAATGTTTTAAAAATGTACTCCTTGAATATAGGTGGTAGTGTGTACACGTCCATCCCAAACTTCCTATCTACCTCTGTGCACACTGCTGTATAGAAGGCGCGGGTGGGACAAGGTGAGGGAACAGCACTGAAGCGTGTATATTGCCATATGTGAAATAGATGATCAGTGCAAGTTCGATGCATGAAGCAGGGCAGTCAAAGATAGTGCTGTGGGACAACCCGGAGGGATGGGGTAGGGAGAGAGGTGGGTGGGGTTTCAGGATGGGGGGATACCTGGACACCCATGGCTGATTCGTGTCAATGTATGGTGAACAATACTACGATATTGTGGAGTAATTAGCCTCCAATTAAAATAAAGTAATTAATTTTAAAAAATAAAAGCAAAAAAAAATAGATAACAAAGGACCTATTGTATTGCACATGGAACTCTACTCAGTGTTATGTCACAGCCTGGATGGAGGGGACTTTGGGGAAGAATGGATACATGTATATGCATGGCTGAGTCCCTTCACTGTTCACCCGAAACTATAACAAAATAGTTAATTGGCTATATCTGAATATAAAAAATTTTAAAAAAGCATTCCTTGACTAAAATTTATTTTAATGAAATTGGTAAAATTTAGATCAAAGATGTCTTTTGTATCATTATGTCTTATACATGTGCAAAGCAATTCCCTTCCCATCAACTGTTTGCTGTATTAACTATATTGCATTTTTTCAGCTTTACTGAGCTGTAACTGACATGTAGCTTTGGGTAAGTTAAGGTGTATAATCTGTTGATGTGAAACACATTTATTGCAAAACGATTTCCAAATTAGATTAGTTAACACCTTCATCATCTCATATAATTTTTATTTATTTGTGGCAAAAATATTTAAGATATACTCTCGTTTAACAACTTTCAAGTATGTAATATTAACTCTAGTCACCATGTTGTGCATTGCACCCTCAGAAGTTTTTCACCTTATAATGGGAAGTTTGTTCCTGTCAGCTAACATTTCTCCATTTCCCTCCCATTCCAGGACCTGGCAACCACCATTCTGCTCTCAGTTTGTGTGTGTTCAACTTTTTTAGATTCCACATAAAGGAGAAATCATACAGTATTTGTTTTCTTCTCCTGAAGTATTTCATTTAGTATAGTATACTTAAATCCATCCATGTTGTCATAAATGGTAGCATTTCCTCTTTTCTTATAGCTGTATATTATCCCATTGTATACATATTTCACGTAGATCCATTTATCCATAGATGGACACTTAGGGTGCTTCCATAGCTTTCCGTATTATGAATAATTCTACAATGAAGATGGGATTGCATATCCTCCAAGACACTGATTTCACTTTCTTTAGATATATACCCAGTGGAATTGCTGAATCATACGGTAGTTCTATTTTTAATTTTTTGATGAACATCCATACTGTTTTCCACCAACAGTGCAGAGGATTCCCTTTTCTCTACATCCTTGCCTAATCTTCTTATCTCTTATCTCTTACAAAAGCCATCTGATAGGTGTGAGATAATATCATATTATAGCTTTGATTTGAATTTCCCTGGAAATTAGTAGATATTGATTAGTGATATTTTTTGCATACCTGATGGCCATTTGTATGTTTTCTTTTGAAAAATATTTATTCAATTCCTCTCCCAGTATTAGGTTGTTTGTTTTCTTGCTATTAAGTTGTATGAGTCACTTATATATTTTGGATATTAGCTCTTTATTAGGTAAATGATTTCTTTTTTTGTTTGTACTTTTGGTTTCATTAAAAAAAAATATTGCCAAGTTTATGTCAAGGAGACATTTCCTAGGTTATCTTAAGGGGCTGTTAAAGCTTTGAGTCTTATGTTTAAACCTTTAATTCACTTTAAGGTAATTTTTGTCATTGGTGTAAGGAAGCAGTCCAATTTCATTTTTTTTGCATATGGATATTCATTTTCCCCAACACCATTTATTGAAGACACTATTATTACTATTATTATTATTTTTAGTTGGGGGCTAATTACTTTACAATATTGTAGTGGTTTTTGCCATACATTGACATGAATCAGCCATGGGTTTACATGTGTTCCCCATCCTGAACCCCCCTCCCACCTCCCTCCCCATCCCATCCCTCTGGGTCATCCCATTGCCCCAGCCCTGAGCATTTGTCTCATGCATCGAACATGGAATGGTGTTCTGTTTCACATATGATAATATACATGTTTCAATGCTATTCTCTCAGAACGTCCCACTCGCACCTTCTCCCTCAGAGTCCATAAGACTTTTCTATGCATCTGTGACTCTTATTCTGTCTCGCATATAGGGTTATCATTACCATCTTTCAAATTCCATATATATGCATTAGTATACTGTATTGGTGTTTTTCTTTCTGGCTTACTTCACCCTGTATAATGGGCTCCAGTTTCATCCATCTCAATAGAACTGATTCAAATGTATTCTTTTTAATGGCTGAGTAATATTCCATTGTGTATATGTACCACAGCTTCCTTATCCATTCATCTGCTGATGGACATCTAGGTTGCTTCCATGTCCTGGCTATTGTAAACAGTGCTGCGATGAACATTGCGGTACACGTGTCTCTTTCAATTTTGGTTTCCTGGGTGTGTATGCCCAGCAGTGGGATTGCTGGGTCGTATGGCAGTTCTATTCCCAGTTTTTTAAGGAATCTCCACACTTTTCTCCATAGTAGCTGTACTAGTTTGCATTCCCACCAACAGTGTAAGAGGGTTTCCTTTTCTCCATACCCTCGCCAGCATTTATTGCTTGTAGACTTTTGGATAGCAGCCATTCTGACTGGCATGAAATGGTACTTCATTGTGGTTTTGATTTGCATTTCTCTAATAAAGAGTGATGTTGAGCATCTTTTCATGTGTTTGTTAGCCACCTGTAGGTTGAAGACACTATTATTTTCCCATTGAGTTCTTGGTTCCACTGTCAAACGCCACTTGATGATATGTATAAGGGTTGATTTCTGTGCTCTAGATTCTCTGCTCTAGATTCACATTTGCCTATGTATCTGTTTTTAATGCCAATACAATACTGTTCTGATTACTGTAATACAGTTTGATAATTGCACTGCCTCAACTTTGTTCTTTCTCAGGATTTCATTGACTATTTGGGCTCCTTTGAGGTTCAGTATGAATTTTAGGATTGCATTTTCTATTTCTTTGAAAAATGCCATTGGGATTATGATATGGATTTCATTGAATTTATAGGTGGCTTTGGCTATAGGATATTTTAAATAATTTTTGATACATGTACATGAGATAGTTTTCCAGTTTTGCATCTTGTTTCTTTCATCAATGTCATGTTTTTCACGGTGCATATTCACTTCATTGATTAAATTAAAGTATTTTAATATTTTTAATATTGTTGTAAAAAATAATTTTTTTTGTTATTTCTTTTTCCAGTATTTCATTGTTAGTGTATGGAAGCAGAACTAATTGTTATATAATAATCTTAAATTTTGAAACTTTGATTATTTTAACAATTTTTTAGTAGTATCTTTAAGATTTTCTATTTATAAGATTATATCATATGCAAGCAAAGACAAATTTACCTCTTTCTTTCCATTTTAGATGACTTGATTTCTTAATCTTGCCTAGTTGCTCTGACTAGGTTTTTCATTTCTGTGTTGAATAGGAGAGGGGAGGGGAGGGGACACTCTTGTCTTGTTTCCACTCCTAGAAAAAATATTTCAGCCTTTCACTATTGAGTATGGTGTTAACTGAAGGCTTGTCATACATATGGTATTTATTATGTTGAGGAACATTTCATCTTTACTCAATTTGTTGAGAGTTCTTATTATGAAAGGATGTGGTATTTTGTCAAATGATTTTTCTGCATCTATTGAGATGACCCAGAAAAGCATGCAATTTTGAGTACAAAATGGAGCCTTGGAGTACAAAATGAAGCAGGGAAAAGACTATTAGAGTTTTGTCAAAAGAACACACTTGTTATAGCAAACACCCTTTTCCAAGAACCCAAGAGATGACTCTACACATGGACATCATCAATGGTCATTAATGAAATGAGACTGAGTATATTTATTACAGCCAAAGATGGAGAAGCTCTATACACTCAGCAAAAACAAGACCTGGAGGTGACTGTTGCTTAGAGCATTAACTCTTTATTGGAAAATTCAGGCTTAAATTGAAGAAAGTAGGGAAAACACTAGCTTATTCAAGTATAACCTAAATCAAATCCCTTATGATTACACAGTGGGAGTGACCAATAGATTAAAGGGGTTAGATCTGGTAGATAGAGTGCCTGCAGAACTATGGACCATAGGTTTGTAACACTGCACAGGAGGTGGCAACAAAAAACATTCCAAAGAAATGCAAAAAGGCAAAGTAGCTGTCTGAGGAGGCTTTTCAAATAGTTGAGGAAACAAGAGAACTGAAAGTTAAGGGAAAAAGAGAAAGATATGCCCAACTGAATGAGATTTCCAGGGAATAGCAATGAGAGATAAGAAAGTCTTCTCAAATGAACAATGCAAAGAAACAGAGGAAAACAATAGAATGAGAAACAGTGAGATCTTGTCAAGAAAATTGGAGATACCAAGGGAAATTTTCATGCAAGCATGGACACTATAAAGGACAGAAATGGAAAGGACTTAAAAGAAGCATAAGAGATTAAGAAGAGGTGGCAAGAATATACAGAGAACTATATGAGAAAAATCTTAATAAGTTGGATTACCATGGTAGTATGGTCACTCACCTAGAGTGGGACATTGTGGAGTGTGAGGTCAAGAGGATTTTAGGAAGCATTACTATGAACAAAGCTAGTGAAAGTAATGGAGTTCTAGCTGAGCTATTTAAAATCCTAAAAGAAGATGTTGTTAAAATGCTGCACCCAATATGCCAGCAAATTTGGAAAACTCAGCAGCGGCCACAGGACTGGAAAAGGTCAGTTTTCATTCCAATCCCAAAGAAGAGCAATGCCAAAGAATGTTCAAACTACCATACAATTGCACAAATTACATATGCTAGCAAGGTTATACTCAAAATCCTTCAAGCTAGGCCTTAGCATTATGTGAACTGAAAACTTCTAGATGCACAAGGTGGGTTTCAAAGAGACAGCTGAACCAGAGATCAAATTGCCAACATTCATTGGATCATGTAGAAAGTAAGGAGTTTCAGCAAAACATATACTTCTGCTTCATTGACTACACTAAAGCCTTTCACTGTGTGGATCATAACAAACTGTGGAAAATTCTTATGAGATAGGAGTATCAGACCACCTTACTTGTTTCCTGAGAAACTTGTATGAGAGTTAATAAGCAACAGTTAGAACTGGACATGGGACAACTGCCTGGTTCAAAATTTGGAAATGAGTACAAGGCTGTATATTGTCACCCTCCTAATTTATCATATGCGGAGCATATGCAAAATGCCAGCCTGTATGAATAAGAAGCTGGAATCAAAATGGTCAGGAGAAATATGAACAACTTCAGATATGCAGATGATTCTACTCTAGTCAGAAGGACTGATTCTAAAGCTGAAGCTCCAATACTTTGGCCACCTGATGCAAAGAGCTGACTGATTAGAAAAGACCCTGATACTGGAAAAGATTGAAGGTGTGAGGAGAAGGGGACGATAGAGGATGAGATGGTTGGATGGCATCAACAACTCAATAGACATGAGTTTGGGTAAATTCCGGGAGTTGGTGATGGACAGGGAAACCTGGCATGCCGCAGTCCATGGGGTCGCAGAGAGTCAGACACGACTGAGCGACTGAACAACAACCAACAACCACTCTAGCAACATAAAATGAAGAGAAACTACCGAGCCTCTTAATGAAAGTGAGAGTGGAGAGTGAAAAAAATGGCTTGAAACTTAATATTAAAAACCTAAGATAATGACATTCATTTCCATCACCTCATCTTAGAAGGGGAAAAAGTGGAAGCAGTGACAGATTTTAATTTTGGCTTTCCAAAATCACTGTAGACAGTGACTACAGCCATGAAATTAAAAGATACTTGCTCCTTGGAAAGAAAGCCGTGAAAACCTAGATAGTGTATTAAAAAGTGGAATCATCACTTTGTCCACAGAAGTCTATATAGTCAAAGTTATGGTTTTTCCAGTAGTTGTGTATGGATGTGAGAGGTGGGCCATAAAGAAGGCTGAGTGCTGAAGAGTTGATGTCTTTGAATTCTGATGCTGGAGAAGACTCTTGAGAGTCACTTGGACAGTAAGGAGATGAATCCTAAAGGAAATCAACCCTGAATATTTATTAGAAGGACTGTTGCTGAAGCTGAAGCTCCAACACTTTGGCCACCCAAAGCAAAGAGCTGGCCCATTGGAAAAGATCTTGATGCTGGGAAAGATTGAAGGCAAAAGGAGAAGGGGACAAAATAGGATGAGATAGTTAGATAGCACCACTGACTCAATGGACATTAATTTGAGCAAACTCTGGCAAATAGCAAAAAATAGAATATCATGGCATGCTGTAATCCATGAGGTCGCAAAGAGTCAGACATGACTTATACTGAACAATAATTGCTTCTAATAGGTTTTGTTTCCAGATTTCATTGCTAACAGCCTCCCTATGCTTTCTCAAGGATAGTATTAAGCTCGAATTTTTGGTTCTCCTTGGCCCATGGATTTAGGTGGCTTTCTTCATGTACTTCCCAGGTATCTGCCGAAGTTCACTCTTTCCTGGAGCATATACAGGGGGCCTGCCATGAAGTGGGTGTATGTGCAGGAAAGGCATCTGGAGCATTGGAATACACAGGATTCCCTTATGGCTCAGACAGTAAAGAATCTGCTTGCAGTGTGGGAGACCCAGGTTCAATCCCTGGGTCAGGAAGATCCCCTGGAGAAAGAAATGGCAATCCACTCCAGTATTCTTGCTTAGAGACCTCCATGGACAGAGGAGCCTGGTGGGCTACAATCTATGGGGCCACAAAGAATCGAACACAACTGAGTGACTACACTTTCACTTTCACTTTTCAGGAGTCAACTGAGGGAATCAGCAGATGAGGTACCCCAGTGACTTTTGTGTGGGTCTTCTGATAAAATCTGTGATGTAGTTAGTAGGGTCTGTATCCTTTAAATGCATTCCTGAGCTCTGACTACTATGCTTCCAGGCACTTATACCCTCTATCCCTCAACTGTCACCATCTTCATGCAGGTCACAAATCAGTACTCTGGATGGGACAGAGAGAAATGGTCCTGTTTGGCAACATCCTATACAGCTAGGGAAGACTAGTGCGTACACACTACACACACATACTCACACACACATACTCCTTCGGCAGGCCCCTGGCCCCATGCCACCTTGAAACAGGTGTGATGCAGTTGAAGTCAAACTGTTCCTCTTACCCTCTCAAATGTGTCTATTCTTGCAACTTTTAGCTCCAAATGTTTGCTAGATATTCACTGGATCCTGTGATTCCACAAATATTGTCTTGTACATGGGTGATTATCTAAGGCAGTGTTCAGCATAGCCTCTCAGACTGTGGTCAGGAGGGACTTAAACTGATTCATGGGCCACTTCCAAGTTCTGTAGCCAGAACTGAGGTTTGTCTACCCATTATTCCACATGCAAGTAAGATTCCTCCTGCATTCCTTGGCATATGTTGCTGGATCTCACAGGTCCCACAAATGTATTAATATTTTTGCTCATGGCAGGTTATTAAATTTAATTATTTTCCTTGGCAGAAGGAATATGTTGAGGGGTATCTTATTAAACTATTTTGTTTAGCATATTGCTTTCCTTAAAAATTTATTAATTTCTTTCCATTTCATGAATTATGAAATAAATAATTTTTAAGAAACTTTAAAGAATCACGGAACACTTTTAAATCAACAAAAAGTTTTTATATATGCACACTTTCTATGCATGCTGCACAGAATCTCAAGTTCACCATTTAGAGTACCTCTCACTTAGAATATCTTCTGTTTATTTCACACAGTATAAGTGTACATTTGCTGAATTACTTAAGGCAAATAGCTAATTAAGCTCAGAGGATAGATACAATTTCTATTGAAAAAGAGTGTCATCATCTTTGTACCTTTTCTTTTTTATTTTTGTTATTTTATTCTTTCTAAATTTTTAGTTGTTTTTCTTGCTCTTTCCTTCACTCCCTTGCTTCCCTTCTGCCTTCTGCATAGATTTCTTAAGTGTCCCAAAACATAAGACATATTAATAATTCCCAAAATATTCATATGCATGTGACAAAAATAACACAATTTAAGACATTAAAAAAAATTTAATCTGTCTTGGCTAGTTTTGTTTCATCATATTCCACTGTAGATGATGTATATAACATGTTACTATATATTCTTAAATATATATTGTATATAAGCATGCATTTTGCACATCCTTATGTATAGTTAAATAGCTACACATTTGTCTGACATTAAGGGTAGATTAAAAGAAACATTCAAATATTGATAAATGTGTTTAAAATCATTTATAATATATTGACTATTAAGGAGAAATATGAATAAGTTCCAGAACTGTTTTGAGTCCTAAATCATAAAACATCAAATATTTCTTTTTATTTTAAGACTCTTTATAAGTGTCTTGCTGAGGTATATACATTAAATAACTTTCTATGGTAAATAAACTTTATTGAAAAGAGTACAATGAGAGCAGCAACGAAAACCCTGAAAATTTTCAATCCAGGCCACTGTTACTGCAGGGGCATATTTGAGATGATTCAGTCACTGAATATGACTGCTCAGTAAAGTACAGCTTCTTCTTGAATCAACTTTTAAGATTCCAATCCGAAGATATGCTTTTAAGAAAAAAAGAAAGCCTCAAGATACCTTTCTTGGGAGGTATTTTCTATTGGACAACAAATTCAGCATGCTTCAAAAGATGTGCTAACTGTACATGGACTATACTGTAAATATTCTGATGGATTGTGAAACGGACAAGGTTCATGAACTGCTTTATTTCAAGCTTGGTTACATACACACACACACACACACACACACACACACACACACACACATATGCATGCATGCTAAGTCACTTCAGCTGTCTCTGACTCTGTGAACCCATAGACTGTAGCCAACCAGGCTCCCCTGTCCATGGGATTCTATAGGCAAGAATACTGGAGTGGTCTGCCATGCTCTCCTCCAGGGGATCTTTCTGACCCAGGGATCAAAACCACGTCCCTTATGTCTCCTGATTTAGCAGGCAGATTCTTTACCCACTGAGCCATCTGGAAAGCCTAGATATAGATACAGATATAGATGATATAAATATATATTCTTCTGAGTACATAAACTGTTTATTTGATCTAGAATACCTCTGAAAAGGGAAAAGATAGGACACAGAAAGTTGAACTACCCAGTTTGGTAGGTGCCCATTAAGCTACTGGAGATCAGTGGAGAAATAACTCCAGAAAGAATGAAAAGACAGAGCCAAAGCAAAAACAACACCCAGTTGTGGATGTGACTGGTGATGGAAGTAAACTTCGATGCTGTAAGGAGCAATATTGCATAGGAACCTGGAATGTTAGGTCCATGAATCAAGGCAAATTGGAAGTGGGCAAACAGATGGCAAGAGTGAACGTCAACATTTTAGGAACCAGTGAACTAAAATGGACTGGAATGGGTGAATTTAACTCAGGTAACCATTATATCTACTACTGTGGGCAAGAATCCATTAGAAGAAACGGAGTAGCTGTCATAGTCAACAAGAGTCCGAAATGCAGTACTTGAATGCAATCTCAAATATGACAGAATGATCTATATTTCCAAGGCAAACCATTCAATATCACAGTAATACAAGTCTATGCCCCAGCCAGTAATGCTGAAGAAGCTGAGGTTGAGTGGTTCTATGAAGACCTACAAGACCTTCTAGAACTAACACCCAAAAGAGATTGTCCTTTGCATGATAGGGGACTGGAATGCAAAAGTAGAAATTCAAGAGACACCTGGAGTAACAGGCAAATTTGGCCTTGGAGCACAGAATGAAGCAGGGCAAAGGCTAATAGAGTTTTGCCAAGAGAACGCACTGGTCATACCAAACACCCTCTTCCAACAACACAAGAGAAGACTCTACACATGGACATCACCAGATGGTCAACACCGAAATCAGATTGATTATATTTTTGCAGCCAAAGATGGAGAAGCTCTACACAGTCAGCAAAAACAAGACCAGGAGATGACTTTGGCTCAGATGATGAACTCCAAATTAAGATTTAAATTAAAGAAAGTAGGGGAAACCACCAGACCATTCAGGTATGACCTAAATCAAATCCTTTAAGATTATACAGTGGAAGGAACAAATGGATTCAAGGGATTAGATCTGATAGAGAGAGTGCCTGAGGAACTATGGACAGAGGTTCCTGACATTGTACAGGAGGCAGTGATCAAGACCATCCCCAAGAAAAAGAAAACAACAAGGCAAAATGATTGTTTGAGGAGGCCTTACAAATAGCTGTGAAAAGAGAAGCCAAAAGGAAAGATATACCCATTTGAATGCAGCATTCCAAAGAATAGCAAGGGGAGATAAGGAAGCCTTCCTCAGTGATCAGTGCAAAGAAATAGAGGAAAACAAGAGAATGGAAAAGACTAGAGGTCTCTTCAAGAAAATTAGAGATACCAAGGGAACGTTTCATGCAAAGATGGGCTCAATGAAGGACAAATATGTTTTGGACCTAACAGAAGCAGAAGATATTAAGAAGAGGTGGCAAGAATACACAGAAGAACTATACCAAAAAGATCTTCATGACCCAGATAATCACGGTGGTGGGATCACTCACCTAGAGGCAGACATCCTGAAATGTGAAGTCAAGTGGGCCTTAGGACGTATCACTACGAACAAAGCTGGTGGAGGTCATGAAGTTCCAGGTAAGCTATTTCAAATCGTGAAAGATGATGCTGTGAAACTGCTGGACTCAACATGCCAGCAAATTTGGAAAACTCAGCAGTGGCCACAGGGCTCGAAAAGGTTAGTTTTCATTCCAATCCCAAAGAAAAGCAAAGCCAAAGAATGCTCAAACTACCACACAATTGCACTCATCTCACACATTAGCAAAGTAATGCTCAAAATTCTCCAAGACCGGCTTCAGCACAACGTGAACGATGAAATTCCAGATGTTCAAGCTGGTTTTAGGAAAGGCAGAGGAACCAGAGATCAAAATGCCAACATCCTCTGGATCATCAAAAAAGCAAGAGAGTTCCAGAAAAACACTAATTCTGCTTTATTGACTATGCCAAAGCCTTTGACTGTGTGGATCACAATAAACTGTGGAAAATTCTGAAAGAGATGGGAATACCAGACCACCTGACCTGCCTCTTGAGAAACCTGTATGCAGGTCAGGAAGCAACAGTTAGAACTGGACATGGAACAACAGACTGGTTCCAAAAAGGAAAAGGAGTACGTCAAGGCTGTATATTGTCCCCCTGCTTATTTAACTTATATGCAGAGTACATCATGAGAAACGCTGGGCTGGAAGAAACACAAGCTGGAATCAAGATTGCCGGGAGAAATATCAATAACCTCAAATATTCAGATGACACCACCCTTATGGCAGAAGGTGAAGAGGAACTAAAAAGCCTGTTGATGAAAGTGAGAGAGCAGAGTGAAAAAGTTGGCTTAAAGCTCAACATTCAGAAAACTAAGATCATGGCATCAGGCCCCATCAGTTCATGGCAAATAGATGGAGAAACAATGGAAACAGTGACAGACTTTATTTTTGGGGATCCAAAATCACTGCAGATCATGACTGCAGCCATGAAATTAAACAACGCTTGCTCCTTGGAAGAAAAATATGACCAACATAGACATCATATTAAAAACAGAGACATTATTTGCCAACAAGTGTCCATGTAGTCAAAGCTTGATTTTTCTCGTAGTCATGTATGGATGTGAGAGTTGGACGACAGAGGATGAGATGGTTGGATGGCATCACCAACTTGATGGACATGAGTTTGGGTAAGTTCCAGGAGTTGGTGATGAACAGGGAGGCCTGGCGTGCTTCAGTCTACAGGGTCACAAAGAGTCAGAATTGTTTGAGCACTGAACTGAACTGCACTGAACCTCTCCCTGGAGTGTGGATTACAATTTGCTATAGGAGTAATGAAAAGTGAGAGAAGTAGTACTTAGCTCCTGGCATTCAAATATAAAATTTGGAATAAGATAATAGATTTGAAAAAGTACATTTGGTGAGTCTGGAGTCTTAAAATTGTACAATCTTTTAATAAATTTTTAAGATACTTATTTTTCTGTAAGGCTTAGCTACAAAGTTTAGTATCAAGGGAAGGAAAAACTGAGCTAGGGGAAAAAGTTTGAAACAAAAATGTTTCTCCTTTCTGACTTTGGAGAATTGTGAAAAGGAGAGAAAGTTATCAGTAATAGTCCTAATTGTTTCGAGGACAGAACTACTTGGTGCTATACCAGGGTATAGTTATATAAAGTAGCCCTTAAGCACATTTCTTCCTTCTTTTTTTTTTTTTTTTTTTTTGAGAAAATTGGTTGATGAGAGGTGAGGAACAGAGAGTTCAGAGAAAAACATGAAAATTCCTCTCTCAATAGCTATGCCTCTGATATATCACATGGGACGTTATCACATTATGGTAGCACATATCCGTTTCTCTCACAACTTCCTAAAAGAAATAATCAGTTGGCTTTTATTTCCAAATTAATCCATAATGAGCTCACTGAGTGCATCTCTGGAATGGTACTTTGGAAACTGTGATGGAATGAGGAGAAGAGAGGGTTGCAGTCAACTTAAATATGTCAGGGAAATCACATCATATGTTTAACATACAGCCAAGGCAAAAAAAAAAAAGGTAATTACAATTGAAAAGGTAGACAAATTAAAATGTGAAGGCAAAAGGCAAAACGAGAAGAATACAGATTCATATATCTAGTCGAGCTTCACTATTTAGCATCTAGCTTGTGGAAGCAGAACTCGTAAACAGTCAATATCCCAAAGCCACTAGAATTGATTTGTGCCTTAATCAAGAGCTTTCTCTCTTCTCATCCAATCTGACTAAACTTCTCTGACTGTATTGACTGTTTTAGAATTAGAGATCATATGATTCACAGTTAAATGCACTGATTCAAAGAAAGCCTAGCTACATAGCTTAACTGTTTAAACCAATAGCAATCTCCAGATTTCAACTGAACTAAGTAGTCACAGAATTATTGAAAAATTATGAAAAAATCTCCCCTTCAAAAGAACCATTTAAACACAATATAGTCCCAGAAATGTAATACTGCAAAAGTATTTAAACATGACTAATATTTTCAGGACAGTCTGAGTAGGGATTTTGGCAGGATTCCTGAGACCCACTAGGAGTGATTGTTACAAGACTCCAGAGACTGAAAAATACCAAACAGAATTTCTGGAAATACAGTTCCAGAACTAAGAATTATCTGCTCTGAATTCAAGATATACAAAAAATATGTGTAACATAGCCATGTCACATTGAATTTCATGCACATATCTTAGTCATGACAACAACACAAATGTTTCAGTTGGGAGTTTTCTAATTTTTATGGATCATCCAAATGCAATATAAGAAGAGAATGTTTGTATTAAAATAACACATCCTTAAGGTGATCATTCCTAATTCCACATTCTTAATTCATGTGGAATTCACAACTTAGTGAGATGTAATTCATAACACATAAAAAGAAGATAGTGGAAAAATTAACCCATCAGTCTGTCTACCTATCTATGATGGACCCTCATCTCTCTTTCAAAGGGGCTATTTACATAAGCCCGGTGTTTACATTATGAAGCTGAAAGAAAGAGCAGTTATCAGTGCGGTGTCACTGAGATGTTCTCTGGTTGTTCTTGTGCTGTGCTTGGTCACTCAGTCGTGTCCAATTCTTTGTGACCCCATGGACTACAGCCCGCCAGGCTCCCCTGTCCATAGGGGTTCTCCAGGCAAGAATACTGGAGAGAGTTGCCACGCCCTCCTCCAGGGGATCTTCCCAACGCAGGGATTGAACCCAGGTCTCCCACATTACAGGCAGGTTCTTTATGGTCCGAGCCAACAGGGAAGCTCCTGGTTGTTCTTAGATGCTGTATATCATAAGTACATCAACCTCCCCTCCCTGCCCGTCATATACACACTGGGCTACAGCTTGCAGAAAATAAGAGATTTTATAACCCCCCTTAAAACTTTTGAGAACTTCAACTGCTATAAAGCCTTTGACTTCCTGGGCTAGGCTTTAGCAGTTGTTAAGTATAAACACAGTGTGAAATTGATCTCCTTTTAAACTTTTCATATATATACTTATACCATAATTTACAAAAATTGTTTATAAACTAGTATGCATTACTGAAGATCTTAGATAAATGTGTGTGTGTGTGTGTATATATATATATATATATATATATATATATATATATATATTATGAGATGGCTGGATGGCATCACCAATGTAATGGACGTGAACCTGGGCAAACTTTGGGAGATGGTGAGGGAAGGGAGGCCTGGTGTGCTGCAGTCCATGGGGCCACAAACAGTCGGACATGACTGGGCAACTGAACAACCACTATATATATAACAATCACTATATATTTATATATGTGTACATATATATATATGTGTGTGTGTGTATGTATATATAACACAAATAACATTAAGGTGACAAATTCTTATTATACCACTTGGTCATTCAGTACCAGTGATTCTGATTGGTCCTTCATTTTATTTTGCAGCTTGTCTCAGTTTCCCTAGCTTCTCCATTTCCTTCTTCCTCTATTTTGTCTTGTTATCAGTTATCTTATTGCAGAAACTAGGGAGAACTTACCAATATCATCTGAGTCTGTAGGTTTTGTGTATGCACATCAATTATTTCAAACTTGTTGAAATTTGCTTCTTTTCCCAGGATGCAGTCAATTATTTAAATGTACTATGCATGCTTTTAAGAGAATGTGTAGTTTTGAGTCCTGTAGTTAGATATTTTACAACTGTCCATTAATTGCTGATTGCTAGTTGTGCTGTTGATATCATCTAGTCTATTTGCTTACAGATGTTTGTCTGCCTTTTTCTTTTTCATTTTAAATTGAGATATAATTGATAAAATATTGTGTAAGTTTAAGGTGTGTAATGTGGTGACATGATATTCATATATTGCAATATGATTACCAAGGTAGCATTAGCTAACACTGCTATCATATCATGTGATTATTTTTTATTATTTTATGGTGTGAAAAACTAAGAGCTAGTGTTTCAGCAGATTTGGCATTTACAATACAGTATTATTCATTATAATCTCTACTCTGTGTTTTTGAACTCCAGGACTTATTTATCTATTAATTGTAAACAACATCACCCCCAATGAAGAAAGTGTTTTAAAATCTGCAAATATATTTTGTCTCTATTTCCTATAGTTTCCTATTTTTGCTTTATATAGGTGATAATATTAGATAAATATCTAAATTATTATACTGTTTGTTGAGTTTCTGTTTTTAAAATTATGAAATAATTTTTCTATGCATAATAATGCAATTGCCTTAAAATTAATTTATGGTATAACCATATAAGTTCCTTCTAATAATTATTTTCATGCATTTGTCCATCATTTTACTTTTGATATTTTTGTATTCTTTGTGTTCAAGAACTTAGAAAAATAGGTTTATTTTTAAACGCTTACTTAAAAATCTCTGTATACCACTTTTACTTTTCAAATTTTTTACTGGGAGTAATGTTAACTACTATTAATATATTATTATAACTCAATTAACATGTAACCATGAAGTGAAAAAGTACAAATACTGATGATAGTATATCAAATTAGGCAAACTACATTTAACATTTAGAGTTAGGTGGGAATTAATGTAAAAGTAAATACTCCACTGAGACTTGTATTTAAACAGCATGACACTAGTTTTACATTATAAATGCTTACATTGCCAAGAAACAGAGCTAAGAGTCAATGACTAATTGTACCTACAGTTATGAAAAATAATCCTCATGTTTTCATAGCTATTTCTAACTAAAAATATTGAATAATTTATTATTTCAGAAATCATCACACTCTATTTCATAATTTAAAGTATTATTTTCATTTTTGAAATGTTAGCTATATAACTCCTGGTTCTATGTTCCCTTTAAGTAGTGAAATCAAGATTACTTAATGATTTCTAGAAAACTTGATTTTCGTAAACAGCCAAAGTGGTCTGATAAATAATGTTACTGAGAAAGAGTGTGGTAATTATTTGAGAGGCATTGTCTGTAGTTATGATTGCAAATACCATCTGTGACCATAAGTGTTTACAGAAACTCACGAACTTTGAATGTGAATTCATTATCTACAAGTCTTTTGAGGACTACTGTGCCAATACAAAATAATGCAAAGTTATGATAGTTAAATACATTTTTCTTCTGGTAATTTCAGTCCTTTTCAATTATTGACAAAACATAAGTCTGGAATGGCTCCTCATAACATAATGCTTCATGGCAACCACTTGGCAAATAACTGGAAAAGTGAGTGTATCTAATTTATCCAATGAATGTACACCAGAAAAAAAATTCTCCAATACTTCTGTTCAACCTTCCAAAAGTTCTACTAATTAGACTCTGTGGAGGCAGGCTGCAAGCTCAGAATCAGACTTTTTATGGTCTCTCTATCCTTTTAGCCAAGAAGTCATAACCTTTATTTGCATGATAGCTTTGCTAATCCAGAGCTGTGTCACTGTCTGCTTTTAACATTTTCTATATAAACTCAACAATATAGCAAATAAAACTATTCAAGCACATTCAGTGTCTGGATCAGAAGAGATAGGCTCTAAAATCCAAGCTAGCTTGTAATAGCTTACAGAAGTTATAAAAGTCCACAATTGAAAGCCAGCTTGTATTTTAAGTTGTTACTTTCATTTCTCAGCAAATACAGAATGCAGACCATGAGGGGCGAGAGGTGTTGAATTGGTAATGCTCAGAAAATGCATTTGTCTTAATGTATTTTCCATTCATGTGGCACAAATTGTGCTGCTCTCCATGTTTTTATTATTTCATTGAGGCACATTAGTGATACTATGTAAGCCACCTAAAGGTTCAGTGATTTAACCCAGACGTGAGTATTCAAGATATGAGGTTTCAGCCAATTGAATTTCCTACTTATATATTGCATTTAACAGTTAAATGAAGTTGAATTTGGTTTATGAATACTTTGTTTTTAAAATTTACTCTCGCCATAAACTTCACTTGCATAAACACATTATACATTATCCACCTGTTTCTCTGCTGCACTCAATATGCCAGCAAATATGGAAAACTCAGAAGTGGCCACAGGACTGGAAAAGGTCAGTTTTCATTCCAACCCCAAAGAAAGGCAGTGCCAAAGAATGCTCAAACTACTGCACAATTGCACTCATTCACATGCTAGTAAAGTAATGCTCTAAATTCTCCAAGGCAGTCTTCAGCAATACATGAACCATGAACTTCCAGATGTTCAAGCTGGTTTTAGAAAAGGCAGAGGAACCAGAGATGATATTGCCAACATATGCTGGATCATCGAAAAAGCAAGAGAGTTCCAGAAAAACATCTATTTCTGCTTTATTGACTATGCCAAAGCCTTTGACTATGTGGATCACAATAAACTGTGGAAAATCCTCAAAGAGATGGGAATACCAGACCATCTGACATACCTCTTGAGATACCTGTATGCAGTTCAGGAAGCAACAGTTAGAACTGGACATGGAACAACAGAATGGTTCCAAATAGGAAAAGGAGTATGTCAAGGCTGTGTATTGTCACCCTGCTTGTTTAACTTATATGCAGAGTACATCATGAGAAACGCTGGGCTGGAAGAAGCACAAGCTGGAATCAAGATTGCCGGGAGAAATATCAATAACCTCAGATATGCAGATGGCACCACCCTTATGGCAGAAAGTGAAGAGGAACTAAAGAGCCTCTTGATGAAAGTGAAAGAGGAGAGTGAAAACGTTGGCTTAAAGCTCAACATTCAGAAAACTAAGATCATGGCATCTGGTCCCATCACTTCATGGGAAATGGATGGGGAAACAATGGAAACAGTGTCAGACTTTATGTTTTGGGGCTCCAAAATCAATGCAGATGGTGATTGCAGCCATGAAATTAAAAGATGCTTACTCCTTGGAAGGAAAGTTATGACCAACCTGGATAACATATTTAAAAGTAGAGACATTACTTTGCCAACAAAGGTCCGTCTAGTCAAGGCTATGGTTTTTCCAGTAGTCATGTATGGATGTGAGAGTTGGACTGTGAAGAAAGCTGAGCACCAAAGAATTGATGCTTTTGAACTATGGTGTTGGAGAAGACTCTTGAGAGTCCCTTGGACTGCAAGGAAATCTAACCAGTCCATCCTAAACGAGATCATTCCTGGGTGTTCATTGGAAGGACTGATGTTAAAGCTGAAACGCCAATACTTTGGCCACCTCATGAAAAGAGTTGACTCAATGAAAAAGACCCTAATGCTAGAAAGGATTGGGAGCAGGAGGAGAAGGGGACGACAGAGGATGAGATGGCTCGATGGCATCACTGACTCGATGGACATAGGTTTGGGTAGACTCCGGGATTTCATGATGGACAGGGAGGCCTGGCGTGCTCATGGGGTCACAAAGAGTCGGACAGAACTGAGCAACTGAACTGAACTGAACCTGTTTCTCTCTCTTATTTTTCCATATAGTGATATGAATATGTGAATAACATCACCTTCCTTAAAAAGTGGCTTAAAAAGTGTTCCTTAAGGAAAGACCAAGACAGTCGAGTAGAAGGTTATGAGCTTACTTTGTCTCGTGAAGACCTAAAAAATATATCCACATGTGGAGAAATTCTCAATGAAAACCAAATGGAGACTGGCAGAAAGACTCTTGTAATACCAAAGCTGTGAGTAAGATCCAGACTGAATCACAAAGGAAGGGTGAAGGAGTGATTAGGTGACCCCTGGGAGGGGTCACAGAAGAGAAGAGGGATTACAGAATCTTGGAGAGCCTCACAGGGAAGAGAGTAGTTCAAGCCACATGTAGGGCACCTCTGCTCTGGGATCTGACACTGGGAATACAAGTCCCCTTAGCTGGTTTGAAAACCAGTCAAAATAATAGGAAGGCTGTAAGAAACTTACACACCACTCACAAAAAGCATGCACACACTTGTTCATTCATGAAACAAGGCAGAGGAAGAAGTTCAAAACTGCTCAGGACTCTGGCTAATTTCTAGCCTGAACCACACACCCACTCTGGGCCCTTTTGCTCCAGGGCACAACTCTAGATTAGGGCATGGTCTGTAGTCACCCAGGGAAAGTGCATAATTTGGGGAACAGAGCTGACTCAGACTTGGAACAGCATCTGAATGGAGTCTGGGCAGCCACTGCTGGGACTTATGCAGGCAGCACAACAGGAGGAGTCTGCAACTCTGACCAGGGTCAGGACTAGAGGCCACGCTTTGGCACTCACCAGCTACCTGCTCAAACTCCTCTTGCTCCAGGGCTGCTTTGCTTTGGGATGTGGGTACCAGTGCTGGGTTGGGGAGAATACACACATAGAGCGAATGGAATCAGCCAGGACTCAATTGTCTGGGTGTCTGCTCCAGCAACTGACCCTGATCTGATAGGGGTGGTTCTGGTCACTGGGCAGAGGAGAAGCCCTAGCTCACATCTGGCTCTGGCCCTAGACATTCCACCTCCAAGCCCACCTCCTGTTAACTGCCAACACATATATGGGCATGATATGACTCCAGCTCACTTCAGCTCTATCTATCCCACCAAAGTCACTGGGCACATGAAGACTGTATAAGGATGCTCTCACACAAGGACACCTCTTTAAGGCCTGAATTTTTAACTGCTTCTCCTTATTTCAGAGAGAAACAATAAAACAGGAGAATTTATCCCAATTGAAAAAAGAAGAGGAAAACCCTGGCGGGCGGGGGGGGGGGGAACAATTAAATAGAAATAATTTACCAGATAAAGAATTCAAAGCATTAGTGATAAGAATGTTAATTAGGGATAAGAATTAGGGAAATGAATGATTCCTGGGTCAAAAAGATACCCTGGAGAAGAGAATACCTACCCACTCCAGTATTCTTGCCTGGAGAATTCCATGGACAGAGGAGCCTCGTGGGATACAGTCCATGGGGTTGCAAAGAGTTGGACACAACTGAGCAACTGACGCACTGTCACTTTTTTTCATAGGTGGACAGAGTGAAAACTTATATATATTAAATAGTGATCTAGGAAACTTAAAAACAAAGAGTCCTTTGGAATTGGAGAATAAAATAATCAAAAGTAAAAACACACTAGAAGGAATTAACAACAGAGTAGATGATACAGAAGTATACACAAGTGATCTGTAAGGTATTGATAGAATAATGGAACTCATCCAACCAGAAGAGCAAAAACAAAACCAATTTAAAAAATAAGAACACTCTTAAACAACATCAAGCATACTGACATTCCAGAAGGAGAAGGAGACAAAGGCTTTGAAAAATAAAGTTGGTGAAATTATGGCTGAAAACTTCCTGAACCTGAAGAAGGAAACAGATGACCAGATATAGGAAGACAGAGGGTGCCAAACAAGATGAACCCAAACAGACGCTCACCAAGATATATTATGATTAGAATGGTGAAAGTTGAAGATAAAGATAGAATTCTAAAGGCAGCAAGAGAGAAACAAAGAGTCACATACAGGGAACCCACATAAGGTGTCAGCTGATTCTTCTGCAACAACTTTGCAGGCCAGAAGGGAGTGACATGAAGTGCTGAAAGGAAAACAAACAAACAAACAAACAAAAAACTGCAACCTAGGATACTCTACTCAGCAAAATCATAAGTTTGAATTGAAAGAGAGATAAAGAACTTCTCATAAGCAAAAACTTTTTTAAAGGGTTCACCAATACTGAATACTAAACCTATCCTAAAGGAAAGGTTAAAGTATCTTCTCTAAGTGGAAAAGGAAATGCTATAAGAAGTAGTAAGAATTTATAGGAAAGGAAAAATCCTGCTAGTAAAGGAAAATATACATTAAATACCAGATCAAACACTTAAATAAACTAGTGTGAAAACTGAAACACAAAAATTGCAAAATCCACCATAACTACAATAAAAAGTGAAGGGATAAATATTAAGATGTAAAATATGGCATAAAAAACACTAAATGTGGGAGAATGGAGTAAAAAATGTAAATCTTTTAGAACGTGTTTGAGCTATAACGAATGCCAATTTGAAACAAGTATATATAGTTATAGGTCAACATATATGAACTCCATGGTAACTACAAATCAAAAACTTACAGTAGATACACAAAAACTAGACACAGGAACAGAAGAATACCACTAAAGGCAATCATCAAAGCACAATACATAAACTAAAAGAAAAGAACAGAGAACAACAACAAAAACAACAACAACAAAAAAAAAAACAGAAGAACTGACTCATTTGAAAAAACTCTGATGCTGGGAAATATTTAAGGCAGAAGGAGAAGGAGACAACAGATTATGAGATGGTTGGATGGCATCACTGACTAGATGGATGTGAGTTTGAGCAAGCTCCGGAAACTGGTGATGGACAGGGAAGCCTGGTGTGCTGCCCTCCATGGGGACACAAAGAATCAGACATGACTGAGTGACTGAACTGAACTGATGGAAAGGAATTAGAAAAAAGACAAAAAGGATGTAAAAGAAAACAGACAATAGAGAAAATATCTGAAATCAAAGACTATGGTTTTGAAAAGGCAAACAAAGTTGATATGCCTTTAGCCAGGTTCATCAAGGAAAAAAAAAAAAGAGACAGACAGACAGAGGACCCAACCAAAATAAGAAATAAAAGGGGAGAAATGACAACCAGAGATTCCAAAAATTATAAGAGGATACTGCACATGGTTATATGTCAGCAAATTGGACAGCCTGGAAAAAATTGACACAATTCAAGAAACATACAATTTTCTAAGACTGAATGAGAATGAAATAGACAATATTAACACACTGATCACTAGTAATGAAACTAAATTTGTATTGAAAAAGAAAAAGCTCAAGAAGCAAAAAAAGTCCAAGACCAGACAGTTTCACAAGGTAATTTTGCCAAACCTATAAAGAAGAGTTAATACCTATACTTCTCAAATTATCCAAAAAATTGAAGAGCAGGGGACACTCCCAAATTCATTCTATGAAGCCACCATTCGAAAAATCTAACACAAAAGACACTACCAAAAAGAAAATTAAAAGCTAATGTCTTTAATGAATAGATTGAAAAGCCTCAACAAAATGCCAGTAAACCTAATTCAACAATATAAAAAGAACCATATACCATAAACAAGCAGGATTTATTTCAAGGATGCAAGGATGGTTCAATAAGTACAAATCAACCAATGTGATACACCCCATTAACAAAGTGAGGGGTAAAAATTATTTGATCTCAATAGATGCAAAAAAGCATTTGGCAAAATTAAATATTCATCACAGTATGTTACCTTCCTTTGTACTACAGGGTTCTTTCTCCTGGGGACCCAGCTATTAATACCTTTTTAATCAGTGGTTTCTAGATCTGAAAATCAGTTCACGTTTTGGAACTGAAGGGATCATAACTTTTTTGGTTTTTTAGTAATTGTCTGTTCTTTCATTCCAGAGGCTTTTTGTTTGTTTGTTTTTGGTTTATTTTTAAATAAATGTTAGACAAACAGTGAAAGTGCTATTTATGAATTTTACTTATATAGATACCAAATTCTGTTAACCACCTCAACTCCTCACAGGTCAAACCCATGTGGTTGCTATTTGATGTTGTCAGTTGTTATAGTAATTGCATATTCCTGTTATCTGGTTGTTATAGTGTGACTATCTGGCCTCTATTACTTTAGAATTTCCTTGTCTCCATGTGTGTTCCGTTCAGTTCAGTTCACTCACTCAGTCGTGTCCGACACTTTGCGACCCCATGAACCGCAGCACGCCAGGCCTCCCTGTCCATCACTAACTCCGAGAGTTCACACAAACTCATGTCCATCGAGTCGGTGATGCCACTCAGCCATCTCATCCCTTGTCGTCCCCTTCTTCTCCTGCCCCTAATCCTACCCAGCATCAAGGTCTTTTCCAGTGAGTCAACTCTTCACATGAGGTGGCCAAAGTATTGGAGTTTCAGTTTCAACATCAGTCCTTCCAATGAACACCCAGGACTGATCTCCTTTAGGATGGACTGGTTGGATCTCCTGGCAGCCCAAGGGACTCTCAAGAGTCTTCACCAACACCACAGTTCAAAAGCATCAATTCTTTGGTGCTCAGCTTTCTTCACAGTCCAACTCTCACATCCATACATGACTACTGGAAAAACCATAGCCATGATTAGATGAACCTTTGTTGGCAAAGTAAGGTCTCTGCTTTTTAATATGTTATCTAGGTTGGTCACAACTTTCCTTCCAAGGAGTAAGCATCTTTTAATTTCATGGCTGCAATCACCATCTGCAGTGATTTTGGAGCCCCCAAAAATAAAGTCTGACACTGTTTCCACTGTTTCCCCATCCATTACCCTTAAAGTGATGGGACCAGGTGCCATGATCTTAGTTTTCTGAATGCTGAGCTTTAAGCCAACTTTTTCTCTCTCCTCTTTCACTTTCATCAAGAGGCTTTTTAGTTCCTCTTCACTTTCTGCCAAAAGGGTGGTGTCATCTGTATATCTGAGATTATTGATATTTCTCCTAGCAATCTTGATTCCAGCTTGTGCTTCTTCCAGCCCAGGGTTTCTCATGATGTACTCTGCGTATAAGTTAAATAAACAAGGTGACAATATATAGCCTTGACGTACTCCTTTTCCTATTTGGAACCAGTCTGTTGTTCCATGTCCAGTTCTAACTGGACATGCATACAGATTTCTCAAGAGGCAGGCCAGGTGGTCTGGTATCATCTCTTCCAGAATTTTCCACAGTTGATTGTGAGCCACACAGTCAAAGGCTTTGGCATAGTCAATAAAGCAGAAATAGAAGTTTTTCTGGAACTTTCTTGCTTTTTTGATGGTCCAGTGCATGTTGGAAATTTGATCTCTGGTTCCTCTGCCTTTTCTAAATCCAGCTTGAACATCTGGAAGTTCATACTTCACGTATTGCTGAAGCCTGGCTTGGAGACTTTTGAGCATTACTTTACCAGCGTGTGAGATGAGTGCAATTGTGCAGTAGTTTGAACATTCTTTGCCTTCACCTTTCTTTGGGATTGGAATGAAAACTGACTTTTTCCAGTCCTGTGGCCACTGCTGCGTTTTCCAAATTTGCTGACATATTGAGTGCAGCACTTTCACAGCATCATCTTTCAGGATTTGAAGTAGCTCAACTGAAATTCCATCACCTCCACTAGCTTTGTTCGTAGTGATACTTTCTAAGTCCAAAATGACTTCACATTCCAGGATGTCTGGCTCTAGGCGAGTGATCACACTATCGTGATTATCTGGGTCATGAAGATCTTTTCTGTACAGTTCTTCTGTGTATTCTTGCCACCTCTTCTTAATATCTTCTGCTTCTGTTCGGTCCATAACATTTCTGTCCTTTATTGAGCCCATCTTTGCATGAAATGTTCCCTTTGTATCTCTAATTTTCTTGAAGAGATCTCTAGTCTTTCTCATTCTTTTGTTTTCTTCTATTTCTTTTCATTGATCTCTGAGGAAGGCTTTCTTATCTCTCCTTGCTATCCTTTGGAACTCTGCATTCAAATGGGAATATCTTCCTTTTTTCCTTTGCTTTTCACTTCTCTTCTCTTCCCAGCTATTTGTAAGGCCTCCTCAGACAGCCATTTTGCTTGTTTGCATTTCTTTTCCATGGTGATGGTCTTGATCCCTGTCTCCTGTACATTGTCACGAACATCCCTCCATATTTCATCAGGCACTCTGTCTATCAGATCTAGTCCCTTAAATCTACTTCTCACTTCCACTGTATCATCATAAGGGTTTTGATTTAGGTCATACCTGAATGGTCTATTGGTTTCCCCTACTTTCTTCAATTTAAGTCTGAATTTGGCAATAAAGTGTTCATGATCTGAGCCACAGTCCATGTGTGTTAATGAGCGTCTAGGTGACTCTTCTATAATCATCCCTGGATTGCAGAGAATTATCACAGAATTCCGTGGTGATATCAGTATCACTTTTCCCCCATTTTATTCCTGATGTCTTTGGTCAATGATATGTACCCAAGACTTCTACCAAAAAATAACACACTAGTGGATCTTCTAGTTTTACATCATGTTTACTTTCCAACATGCCCAATTCCCTTAACTGCTTTGTTTCTTCCTCTATCATGTATCAGAACAACTTAGATATTTCTACTACAGTGAGTATGATTTTTTTTAGGCTTCTAAGAGCCAGTCCAGTGGTGAATTTACCTCATCACTTTAGGTCACTAACACTGTGTTAAATATATATCAAGGAAATATCCATTATACAAAAAATTCTTTATTATCTAGTCATACACTTTGGTCTCATTGTTTAAGAATGCTTAAAATCGTAGAAGTACACCCTCAGTTCACATAAACCCCTTTTTGAAATTATTTACATAGCTTCTTTCCTCAGTTATCAGAACCAATGTATCCACAGCCAAATTATACTGGGATTTAACCCTTATTTTTGGCCTGGCAGCTTGGAAAGGTGTAGGGGAATGGCCCTGAGTGGGGTATGTATTGCCTTATGAGGGAGCAGCTTCTGCAACATATTCCAGAACAAGAATTCCCTGCTCCTTCCAAGGGAAATTTTGACCACAAGCACAAGCGCAATATATCTAGGTGAGTGTAGGTGCCTGGAAAGTCAGCATCCTTAGAGATTTCCATTCACGTGCCCTTTTCTGTGTTTCCAGGATCATATATTTTCCCCACTATGGTCATCATAATTATAGAACAGAGCCACAGTGAATGAGCATTCAAATGTCTTTGTAACTCTGTGACTTAACAAATAGGTCTTTAGTCTTCCATTCAATTGTATTCATCCATCCTTTCACTCCCGGTGATGAGGTCTTCTTTGTAAGCTACCAGCAAAGTTTTCTAGTTCTTATTTAGACATTATCAGCATTTGGTTTATTTTCCTTCCATGGGGCATGAATATAATCTAATAGTAATCATTCAATTCCTCCCTCCTTACAGACATCATTTTCTCTATGTTATTCAAAATAGCTGCATCAACTCACCTGTCACAGCATTACCCACTTATGAGCAGAAGGTGGACATTTCATCTCCACTTAACTGTCACCTTTTGAAGATTTTTTTTTCTAAGTCAGCCCTCTAGATCCTATTCAAATGTCTAGAGTAAATCAGTGATGAGTGTTAGTCCATAATAAGTTTGAAATGAGAACAGATATTCTAA
Source organism: Giraffa tippelskirchi (assembly GCF_054371585.1). NCBI lineage: Eukaryota > Metazoa > Chordata > Mammalia > Artiodactyla > Giraffidae > Giraffa > Giraffa tippelskirchi. The sequence continues at coordinate 42,987,412 of NC_137284.1, read as the reverse complement.
GTGCTTTCAGAATTCACTTGTGGGTTTTATATAAACTCTTCAGGAGATATTGTTACCTAACCAGAATATGGTAATTGGAGTGAAAGGAAAGAGTCTACTACAGCATCTCAGACCAACCTGACAATTTTGTTGGAAATTATTACAAGCTGAATCTGAATGTCTCAAGTAAAGCAGAGTTCATGATGTCAGTCTGGGATAGTTTATTGGAAATAGAAGTAGATCTATCTGTATAGATTTTCCAGGCTTCCACATCTCTTCAATACATGTTTACAATACAGTGATAAATAGCTACATAGAGGAAGAGGATCCAGAAGCCCTTTTGGGGCTGAATTAATATGTTGCATGTACCTGAAAAAGCTTCTCAGCAATGATCTCCTTAAAAGAGGAATGAAGAACCTGGAGAGCTTTCTCAGATACATTTAATGCCATAATAAGATTAGAATCTGGGTGTACATGATCCCCAAATGATGTCCTTAATTAGTATTATTCTACAACGACTCTCACTATAAAGAAGCAGTAACAGTTTTCTACTTTGAAAGTGACCACAAATGTAATCTCCCAAAACAAGTGAAGAATTTATTGAAGAAGATCGCAATTGCAAATATGGAAGTTTATTAAGTGCAAGAATCTAAATAGTCACATAGATAACTGAAAACACTGGGAATCTGGGGCATTTATTCTAAAGTACAGAGCGTGGATGGAAACAGCTTTATGACCAGTAGTGTTTACATGTCCTCCACTGGATGTTAACGACTTTAATTGCTATAAGCACTTGCCATCATGATTCTTCTGATAACATTCGAGAAGACTTGTAATAAATCTGCCTATAAGTAAGAACAAACATGTATTAACCAAAATCTCACAACTGAACCATTCTTATCCACATAAATATTTAGGGTTGTAGACAACCAATACAGTAAAAAGTAAAGATTATATTTAAAAATTTAGTAAGATCAGATGGGAGTGATAAAGAAAGAGGAGACAAATTGATTATCCTACCAATGATGGAAATAAAGGCCCATTCTCAGGGATCCATAAAGGAAGAGCAAATGAATTTTTATGTGTGAGGAAGATAGTTAACACATGCAGTTACAGAAAACAATACTAAATTCTTAAAGGTTTAATACAATAGAGATTCTGAAAGAGATGGGGATACAAGACCACCTGACCTGCCTCTTGAGAAATGTGTATGCAGGTCAGGAAGCAACAGTTAGAACTGGACATGGAACAACAGACTGGTTCCAAATAGGAAAAGGAGTATGTCAAGACTGTGTATTGTCACCCTGCTTATTTAACTTATATGCAGAGTACATCATGAGAAACTCTGGGCTGCAAGAAGCACAAGCTGGAATCAAGATTGCCAGGAGAAATATCAATAACCTCAGATATGCAGATGACACCACCCTTATGGCAGAAAGGGAAGAAGAACTAAAGAACCTCTTGATGAAAGTGAGAGAGGAGAGTGAAAAAGTTGGCTTAAAGCTCAACATTCAGAAAACTAAGATCATGGCAACTTGTCCCATCACTTCATGGGGAAACAGTGGAGACAGTGAAAGACTTTAATTTGGGGAGCTCCAAAATCACTGCAGGTGGTGCTTGCAGCCATGAAATTAAAAGACGCTTACTCCTTGGAAGGAAAGTTGTGACCAATCTAGACAGCATATTTAAAAGCAGAGACATTACTTTGCCAACAAAGGTCCATCTAGTCAAGGCTATGGTTTTTCCAGTAGTCATGTATGTGAGAGTTGTACTATAAAGAAAGCAGAGCATCAAAGAATTGATGCTTTTGAACTGTGGTGTTGGAGAAGACTTTTTTGGACTGCAAGGATATTCAATAATTCCATCCTAAAGGAAATCAGTCCTGGGTGTTCATTGGAAGGTTGATGCTGAAGCTGAAACTCCAATACTTTGGCCACCTGATGCAAAGAACTGACTCACTGGAAAAGACCCTGGTGCTGGGAAAGATTGAAGGCGGGAGGAGAAGGGGACAACAGAGGATGAGATGGTTGGATGTCATCACCGACTCAATGGACATGAGTTTGGGTACACTCCAGGAGTTGGTGATGGACAGGGAGACCTCATGTGCTGCAGTCCATGGGGTCACAAAGAATCAGACAAGACTGAACGACTGAACTGAACTGAACAATGGAGATAGACGTTTTTTCTCAAATCACAATCTAAGTAGCATTTATGCAGATGACTTTCCAGTGGTGACTGAGAGGTTCAGTTTGCTTTTGTCAAGTGCTTTTGCCGTGTCCTGGGCCTTTTCTAAACCCTCCATTTCAATTGTCCAATGAATAAGCAAGGAGAAATCATATTCAGAGAATATCATAGGATATTACAAAATATGATCCCACAAGTGATATCCATATCTCCAACCCATAACCTACTGCACAATGAATCATGTGCCCTGATGTAGAACCTAAAACTACTTTGTGTGAGAAAGTTGAGTTGAAATAAAATATAGGAATGCGATGAAGATGAGAATGAATCATATGTATGGGGGCAAAATTAGAAGAAGATATATTTTAAATTGGTTAAACATGAAATTTCAAACCAGACATACAGCTGATAGATGAAAAGAAGATAGAAAGAAGCATGACCGGAAACATCGATATTGAACATATAAGGTGAAAATATGGGGTTGTGTCAGCATTATCAAGAGTTCTGTAATTGCCTACAAATACTTATTACTGAAAATCCTGATGCTAAAACTCAAAATCAATAATTTTGGTTATAAATTTATAATTACAATTGAGATAATTAAGCTTGAGCTACTCTTTAAAAGCATGTTTAAGATTTTTTTTTTTAATCACAAACTCCTGTTCAAAACTAGTGAAAACTGGAACTTCTACTTAGAAAACTGAAAATATACACCTATTCACAAAAGTTTCCACTCAAGTTCTGTGAAACCCCAAGTATTTCAAATTCCAAGAATATGATTTTTCTGTTTTAGGATATGGAAACAAAGACAAAATAAACTAAAAAATTTACTTGCGGTGCATGTCAGTGCAAAAAGCACTAAACTCTTTCTATGTAGGAGGTTGTGAATATGCATCAAAATAGCTTCAATCACAATTTAGATTAAGGAATAGCTCCCAGGATAAAATTATAAGACTGAGGAACCAATTGGTCCCTTTTTCAAATTAGCATAAATTTGTCTACTGATTAAAGATAATGTTTTAGAGAAACCACACCAAAGAAGATCTACAGATGTCAAATAAGCATATGAAAAGATTCTGTACGTAATACAGTATGTCATCAGGGAAATGCAGATTGAAACAATGAGATACCACTGCACACTCATGAGAATGTGTGAAGTCCAGAACACTGACAACTCCAAATGCAGCAAGGATGCAGAGCAGGAAACAAATAAAAACTAAACAAAGCAAACAAAAAAAAAAATCATTCTTTGAATGAAAGGTTCACATTTTCTTTCAAAACTAAACATATTCTTACTATATGACCCAACAACTGTGAAAGTGAAAGCCTCTCAGTCGTGTCCAACTCCTTGCGACCCCATAGACTGTCCATGGGATTCTCCAGGCCAGAATACTGGAGTGGATAGCCTTTCCCTTCTCCAGGGGATCTTCCCAACCCAGGGATCGAACTCAGGTCTCCCGCATTGCGGGCGGATTCTTTACCAGCTGAGCAACAAGGGAAGCCCAAGAATACTAGCGTGGGTAGCCTATCCCTTCTCCAGCGGATCTTCCTGACCCAGGAATTGAACCAGGGTCTCCTGCATTCCAGGCTGATTCTTTACCAACTGAACTATCAGGGAAGCTAAAAGAAGCCAAAACTTTACCAAAAAGATTAAACTTGTATCCACAACATTACTTATGTCCACACAAAAACCTGCATATGAATGTTTACAGCAGTTTTGTTCATAATTGCCACAATTTGGAAGCAACATATATATACTTCAGTAGGAAATGGCTAAATAAACTGTGGTACATTCAGACAATGTCATATTGTTCACCACTAAAAAAGTCATGTGCTATCAAGCCATGAAAAGACCAAGGAATCTTATATGTATATTATTAAATGACAGAGGCCATATGAAAAAGACTACATATTATATGATGAAATTCAGGAAAATGCAAAATTAGAGACAGTAGAAAGATCAGTGGCTGCCAGTGCTTGGCTGGTGGGAGGAGAAGAATGAATAGGAGGTGCACAGAGGACTTTTCAGGGCAGTTGAAATACTATGTATGATATCATCATGGAAGTTACATGTCATTATATATTTAACCACATAGAATGCACAACACCAAGAGGGTGATTATGATGTGTGACTGTAGCTTCATTAATTGTAACAAATGTGACATTCTACTGGGAGATGCTGACAAGGAGGAGGCTGTGCTTGTGTGTGGAAATCTCTGAACCTTCCTCTGTTTATCTAGGGTATATAAAATCCCTTGAATAAGCCTTCTAAAAATAACGTTTAAAAAAAAGAAGTTATCTTCCTCAGAATAGCCTCAAAAAATTCTATTCAGGACAATATGAATCTAGTAACCTTAAGATGAACCACCTCCTCTTCCCAGCTTTCCTTACAAAGAACTTTCTTTGGGTATTTTTTTCCCCACAGATATCTCTTTTATTGGTCTTAACAATAGCTTTGTTATTTAATTTATTGACTTCTTCATTGACCATTTGATTTTCCAGTAGCATGCTGTTGCTTAAGATACTTGTAATATTACCATTTTTTTCTCTTCTAATTGATTTCTAGTTTCATATCCTGGTGGTCAAAAATATTTCTTCATACGATTTCAATCTTCTTAATTTATTGAGCTTCTTTTGTGGCCTAACATAGGATCTATCCTATAGAATGTTCCATGTGCAGTTCAGAAGAATGTGTATTATGCTTTTGGATGGACTGTTCTAGATAGATAGATGGATAGATAGAAAAATTTAATTTATATTTGACCTAATTTTCATTTATGGCTTGTGCTTTCTTATTTATTTTCTGTCTGGATAATCTATCTGTTGATGAATCTGGGGTATTAAAATCCCTTATTATTACTATATTGCTGTCAACTTTTCCCTTTGGGTCTGTTAATATTTGCTTTATATATTTTATGCTCCTATGTTGAGTGCATACAATTTTCAAATATTATATATCCATGTTGATTAATCCTTTTATCACTATGTAATTCCCACTTTGGCTATTATTATAACCTTTGTTTTAAAGTCTGTTTTGTCTGATATAAGGATAGCCACCCCAGATTTCTTTTTACTTCCATTTGTATGAGACATCTTTTTTTCAACTTCAGTCTGTATGTGTCCTTATATTGAAGTGAGTCTCTTACAGGCAACTGTAGATGGGTCTTGTTTTGTTTTACTCATTCAGCTACTATTTGTCTTTTGATTGAAGCTTTTAGTCTATTTTCATTTAGAGTAATTATTAATGGTTATATACTTATTGGTATTTTGTTAATTGTTTTCTTGCTACTTTATAGATACTCTGTTTCTTCTCTTGCTTTCCTCCCTTGTGGTTTGATGACTTTCCATAATGATATACTTAGGATCCTTTCTCATTATCTTTTGTGTATCTACTAGTGGTTTGCTTTATTATTACCAAGAGGCTCACTTATGACAGTCTACTCTAGTGGAAATTCAAGTTTGAACATATTCTCAAACTCTACATTTTCGCTCCACTCATGTTTTATGTTTCCAATATAATATTTTACAATTTTATTTTCTATATCTGTTGATTAATTAATGTAGATATAGTTATTTTTACTACTTTTAGTTTTTAACCTTCTTACTAACTTTATAAATGATTAATCTCCTATATCTACTCTATATTTATTTTACCCATGAGATTTTTACTTTCATGTGTTTTCTTATTAGAAAGTAGTGCCCTTTCTTTTTACCATAAAGCAGTCTCTTTACTATTCTTTACTATAACTATCCTTATAAGGTTAGTTTAGTGGTAAGGGACTCTTAGTTTTAGCTTGCCTGAAAAGTTCTTTATGTCCCCTCAATTCTGAATTGTAACTGGGCTGGGAGAGTATACTTGGTTGGAAGTTTTTTGCTGTTGTTTTGTATTTGTTGCATTTGAATATAGCATATTGCTGCTTCCTGGCTAGCAAAGTTTCTGCTAATAAGCCTTATGAAGTCTTATGGGAGTTCCCTTATATGTAATATGCTGTTTTTTCTCTTGCTGCTTTTAAGATTCCCTCTTTAGCTCTAATTTTGAACATTTTAATTATACAATGTCATGGTTTGGGTCCTTTGGGTACATGATATTTAAAATCTCTGGGCTTCCTGGGTCTGGATGTCTGTTTCTTTCTCCGGGTTAGGGAAGTTTTTCCTTTCTCTCTTCTCCTTCTGAGACCCTATAATTTGGATGTTATTTTATTCACGTTGTCCCACAGATCCCTTACGGCACTTTCACTTTTTAATTTGTTTTCTTCTTGCTGCTCTGTTCAGGCTGTGCCTCTACCCTGTCTTCCAGATCACTGGGTTTTTTTCTGAATCTTGGAGAGTGCTGCTGAGCCCATCTTGCATATTTTTAGTTCGTGTGTTGTTTTCTTCACTGTATTCTTCAAGTTGATCACTACTTTGAACTCTTTATCAGACAATTATTTATTTCTCTTTTATTAAAGTCTTTCTAAGGTTTCATCCTTTTTGGGAGGCATGTGACCTCTGTCTCCTCATTTTGCTTGGCTCTTTGTATTTGAGTATATATACTAGGCAAAACAACTGTCTCTCCTATTTTTGAAGGAGAGACCTGTATAAGAGATGAATCTTACTGTTTAACCTTGCCCAAATTTTTGTCTCTTGAACTTTTTTGACTGTCTAAGAAGCCTGATTTTTTTCTTTAGAGGTTTCAATTTTTGAAGGTACCAAGCTATTTTTCACACCTGCTATTTTTAATTCTTGTTTTATTAAAATGTAAAATAACATCTGCATCGATCCTTTATAATGCAGCTTGGCAATAGGCAAAGATACAATAAAATTTTTATAACTTTTGTTATAGTAGTTGCTCATAAGAAAGAAATATGCAGAGCAAGGAAAATGCTTGAGAGTTATGTAACGGCAGTTGCATAAATTGCTAAGAGTCCACGGTGGTCCAGTGTTTTGGACTCAGCACTGGCTGATACATTTTGCTGTGCAGTAGAAACTGACACAACATTGTAAAATAACTATACACCAGTAAAAATTAATTTAAAAAAATCACTGAGTCCATTTTATGCCATGTCAATTGTGTTAAGGTTTGTTCTTAGGTAATTAGTATAAGAGCTAGCTGATGAGGCAAGTTATATTATACACATTTTGCAGATGAAGAAATTGAGGCTCCAAAGGTTAAGTCGTTTTTTGATGGCACCCTAGCATATTCATACTGTGATTGCCACTATTATCTTAGCATATCAGATAATTATAGGGTTAAAAACAAACCAGGAATGAAGGAAAGAGACAGAGAAGAGAGAAAGAGAAGAAAGAGAAAATGAAAAGGAAGGAAAGTGGGAAGGAGAAGAAGAAAGGGTAGAAGAAGGAAAAGGAAATGAAGAAATACTATAGGGAAAACAACAAATTCCAATAGCTACGCAATCTGTATAATGCATATATATACAATAGAACAACAAAAATGATTCAATCTTTTTAAGATTTGCACTATTGGGGGTTTAATTACACCCTTTCCAGTGATCTTAAATGTTACTGTCTCTTTGTAACAATAATTAAAAGAAAGAAATATATCTTTCATATCCTCTTTATTTCCAAGTTAGCTAACACAGATAACTTTTTTAAAAGATTTTTTTTCTTTTAATAAAGCATTGCTTTAACCTTCCTTTTCACTTTGTCCCATCTCTACTGTGATTCTTCCAGATGGTCTCAAGGGCAGCCGGGGCAAGAGTGGTTTCTAGACAGCACAATGGGTTCAGCTGAGCCTAGCATATTCAGTGGGCTTTTTTTCCCTTTTTTCTTAACACCTGGATGCCAATTTTGTACTCACTTCCCTGATGTGCCTTACATAATAGCTGGTCTAAGGGAAAGAAAAATCACCGCTGCCGCCCATGTGTGTGTTCTGGCAACGTGCAGTGGCTTGTGGCTCTCATCATCAGAAGCACGCTGAGTTGCCACATAACTGGGAGGGGGGGTCAAGAAGGTTGGGAGGTTAGATGCCTACACGGTTTGGCTTCAAAAGGAAGGATAATGATGCTTTAAGATTAGGGCTATGTGTGCCATACACAATAGAAAATGAACCAATTATGAAGTGCTTCAGTTCATTATAATTGAACTAAGTGTGATTTATAACCTAAATTACTTGGATAATTATACCTCCTTTCTTTACCTCACTGGTTTCCCCAGTTTGGCTCCACTAAAACTTCACTGTAGCTCCATAATGTTAAAAAAACTCACTATGTTCTAGTTACTGATTCTTTGCCAACCACTCCCTTCCCTCAGACATGCCTCCAGGAACACCTTGAGAACAGAGACTTTTTAATTACATATTTTTAGGTTTCAGAAACTAAAAGTCTTTTGCATAATACAATCTCTCTCTGCCTCTCTCTGTCTCTGTCTCTCCCTGTCTCTGTTTCTAATTAGCTAAAACAATTTAAATGTGATTTCCTGGAGTGTTTTAATTTTATTAGGGTCAATAGCAAATGACAGCAAAAATAAGGTTATAGATACAGCTAAAAGCAAGTAATCACTGTATCTTAAAGCTAGCTAACCCATAAAACATGAGTCTGCGCAAAACTGAAAAGACTAGATATTCCCCGCCCACCCCCCCAATTTCCACAGTTTGCAAAATTTCCTTTAAAATCACATATTTTTTAATATTTTATTTAATTTGTTAAAATAATTTCACATTATTAACCTTTGGAAAAAAAGTGAAAAAAACTCCCCACCAAACAATGATTAATTATAGAAGAAGAAACAGTCTTTGGCGGAAGAATTCCTACATTTTACGATTGAACTCTTCCTTCCTGTTAGGGTCTACTAAATTTTGTAATGATCAACACATATTTATTGTTTGGTTTTTCAATGTATCTTTTTCCTTTCCCAAACTCTATTTTATCAAATATATAAAATGCAAATATATATATATTGTGCAAATATGCATTATGCATATTATGCATATGGATGGCATATATGTGTATTTATACATTTTATATATATATATATGTGTGTGTGTACATATATATATATATATCTGATGTCAGTTACTTTTTTTGGATTGCTGATATATCAGGTGTGTTTCCTTTACCACATGTTTGCCAAGTTAGGTCGTACACAGTTTTCTGCCAAGGATAAATCTTCCTTTACAGTAATGTTTTCTCTAAGAGTATTCATGGATAAAGTAACTCAGTAGAGACCACTCAAAATGAGTAACTTGCAAAAATCAATTCTTAGTAGGGAAAATGAAGTGGCTTTGTGCTATTCCTTATAAGAATATTTTCAATCATATGTCTCTCATATCTACATTCAAGGACACATTGGGAGGTATGCACTGAGATATACGTTAGATATTAGAGTTATAGTATTAAAAGACATTTTTGAGATTAATTGTTTGTCCATTGCTTCGTTTGCTATTATTTTCTCCCATTCTGAAGGCTGTCTTTTCATCTTGCTTATGGTTTCCTTTGTTGTGCAAAAGCTTTTAATTTTAATTAGGTCCCATTTGTTTATTTTTGCTATTATTTCCAATATTCTGGGAGGTGGGTCATAGAGGATCTTACTGTGGTTTATGCCGGAGAGTGATTTGCCTATGTTTTCCTCTAGGAGTTTTATAGTTTCTGGCCTTACGCTTAGATCTTTAATCCATTTTGAGTTTATTTTTGTGTATGGTGTTAGAAAGTGTTCTAGTTTCATTCTTATACAAGTGGTTGACCAGTTTTCCCAGCACCACTTGTTAAAGAGATTGTCTTTTCTCTATTGTATATTCTTGCCTCCTTTATCAAAGATAAGGTGTCCATAGGTGCGTGGATTCATCTCTGGGCTATCTATTTTGATCCATTGATCTATATTTCTGTCCTTGTGCCAGTACCATACTGTCTTGATGACTATGGCTTTGTAGTAGAGCCTGAAGTCAAGCAGGTTGATTTCTCCAGTTCCATTCTTCTTTCTCAAGATTGCTTTGGCTATTCGAGGTCTTTTGTATTTCCATACAAATTGTGAAATAATTTGTTCTAGTTCTCTGAAAAATACCTTTGGTAGCTTGATAGGGATTGCACTGAATCTATAGATTGCTTTGGGTAGTATACTCATTTTCACTATATTGATTCTTCTGATCCATAAACACAGTATATTTCTCCATCTATTTGTGTCCTCTTTGATTTCTTTCACCAGTGTTTTATAGTTTTCTATATATAGGTCTTTTGTTTCTTCAGGTAGATATATTCCTAAGTATTTTATTCTTTTCATTGTGATGGTGGATGGAATTGTTTCCTTAATTTCTCTTTCTGTTTTCTCATTGTTAGTGTATAGGAATGCAAGGAATTTCTGTGTGTTTATTTTATATCCTGCAACTTTAGTATATTCATTGATTAGCTCTAGTAATTTTCTGGTGGAGTCTTTAGGGTTTTCTATATAGAGGATCATGTCATCTGCAAACAGTGAGAGTTTTCCTTCTTCTTTTCCAATCTGGATTCCTTTTATTTCTTTTTCTGCTCTGATTGCTGTGGCCAAAACTTCCAAAACTATGTTGGATAGTAGTGGTGAGAGTGGGCACCCTTGTCTTGTTCCTGACTTTAGGGGAAATGCTTTCAGTTTTTCACCATTTAGAATAATGTTTGCTGTGGGTTTGTCATATACAGCTTTTATTATGTTGCGGTATGTTCCTTCTATTCCTGCTTTTTGGAGGGTTTTTTTTTTTATCATAAATGGATGTTGAATTTTTTCAAAGGCTTTCTCTGCATCTATCCAGAAAAATAAACAACCCAATCAAAAAGTGGGCCAAAGAACTAAACAGACACTTCTCCAAAGAAGACATACAGATGGCTAACAAACACATGAAAAGATGCTCAACATCACTCATTATCAGAGAAATGCAAATCAAAACCACAATGAGGTACAGTTTCACGCCCGTCACAATGGCTGCTATCCAAAAGACTACAAGCAATAAATGCTGGAGAGGATATGGAGAAAAGGGAACCCTCTTACACTGTTGGTGGGAAGGCAAACTAGTACAGCCACTATGGAGAACAGTGTGGAGATTCCTCAAAAAACTGGAAATAGAACTGCCGTATGACCCAGCAACCCCACTGCTAGGCATACACACCAAGGAAACCAGAATTTAAAGAGACATGTGTAACCCAATGTTCATCGCAGCACTGTTTATAAAAGCCAGGGCATGGAAGCAACCTAGATGCCCATCAGCAGACGAATGGTTAAGGAAGCTGTGGTACATATACACAATGGAATATTACTCAGCCATTGAAAAGAATACATTTGAATCAGTTCTAATGAGGTGGATGAAACTGGAGCCTATTATACAGAGTGAAGTAAGCCAGAAAGAAAAACACCAATACAGTATACTAACACATACATGTGGTATTTAGTTAATCAGTAAAGATAACCCTGTATGCGAGATATCAAAAGAGACACAGATAAATAGAACAGTATTATGGACTCTATGGGAGAGGGCGAGGGCAGGATGATATGGGAGAATGGCTTTGAAGCATGTAAATTATCATATGTAAACTAATCGCCAGTCCAGGTTCGATGCATGATACAGGGTGCTCGGGGCTGGTGCACTGGGATGACCCGGAGGGATGGGATGGGGGGGGTTCTGGAAGAGGAACACATGTACACCTATGGTGGATTCATGTCAATGTATGGCAAAACAAATACAATATTGTAAAGTTAAAAAATAGATAAATAAACTAATTAAAAAAAAAAGACATTTTGCCTCCTCTCAAGGAAGTCACTGTTCAGTAAGAAAGATAGATTGAGAAATATAAAATTGCATGCTAAGTGCTATAGTGCAAGTCAAGTATTTAGCATGTTGTTGGAGAACACATCTGGAAAGTTTTCCAAAACTAGGAGACACAGGAGTTAAATCTTGAATGTGTTATAGGGTTTATCTATAAATGAGGGATGGACTATTCTAAAGAGAGGAAGCAGAATGGGCAACTAGAAAGGCCTGTGAGAACAGAACACATTTGAAGAAAATTTAGTGAGGATTCTACAGAGACAGGCAGGAACTAGATCAAGATTTTCCTTTAAAACTTGCTCTTTGACCTGTAGCACAAAGACTTTTCAAAGGCTATGTAATGAAGTGACATGATAGTACATATTTTTATAGTGATCATAATAACATAAAGCAAGAAATAATGAGACATGATGACAACCTGGTCTAAGGTAGCAGAAACCATAAAACTATGTCTGGCACATGGTTGTTGAATATATAATTACTCTATGAGTAAATGGTAGAAAGATGAGGATAGTGAAAGGGAAATATTAAAAAGAAATACAGAAATTAGAATAAATTTAATACACATTTAGGAATCTATGGATATGAGGGATTTCCAATTTTCTTACAAACATTATCATGTTTATCATTCAGTTCAGTTGCCCAGTCATGTCCGACTCTTTGTGACCCCATGGACTGCAGTTCATACTGTTCATGGGGTTCTCAAGGCAAGAACACTGAAGTGGGTTGTCATTCCCTTCTCCATTGAACCACGTTTTGTCAGAACTCTCCACCATGATCCATCTGTCTTGGGTGGCCTGGCACGGCTTGGCTCATAGTTTCATTGAGTTAGACAAGGCGGTGGTCCATGTGATTATGTTTATAGAGGTGCACTTAATTTAACTTAGTTTACCAAATTATTGGAAGAAACAGAAAGGCAGAGATAGATTATTTTCGTATCATGCTTGTTGAATTTGAGATGTCTTTGCTATGTGTAAGAGGCTGATTTTATGGATCTCAAAATAAAGAATGGGTTGAAATTGTAGACTTGGGAGACATCTACATTTAGGAAGCAGATATTTGAAATCCTGGGTATGAATAATGTTGTCCAAGATGAAATGTTAATATAACCAAAGAAAAAGGCTGAGTGCAGAACACTTGGTTAAGACACTTTAAATGAATACAGAATGACATATCTATAAAAAGTCCCCATTTCTCACTAGAAAAAGCAACCAAAGAACTATGAGCAGAACCAGGAGAGAATAGTGTTGAGAAAGCAAGAGAAGAAGAGAAACCCAGCAGGAAGAAAATCAAATAAAATGTCACACACCTAAGAATATTTCATCGAAATTAATTAGACAGATCCCCATTATGAGGTATTGACAAAGTATGGGACTCCTTACTCATAGGACAAGTGGGAAGAAAGCAAGAATGGGTGTGTGCACAGAGAAGCTTGGGAAAGGACAGAGAATTTAGTCGTTCCATTTTCGGTTTGAGGGAGGAGATATTGGATTGGCCAAAAAGTTCCTTCGACTTTTGAAGTAAAAGTAAAAGACATATTTTTCATTTTCACCAAGAACTTTACTGAACAAGATTTCGTTCCACCAACTTCTGTTATTTTTCAGACAAATTCGTAATTCTGTCTTCCCAAAACTTTTTATCTTTTTGAGCAAAGAACTGTTCCAGGTGCCTTTTACAGTCTTCCACAGAACTGACATTTTTTCCATTAAGAGAATTTTGTAAAGACTGAAATAAATGAATATCCAAAGCTTCAATGTCTGGTGAATACAGCATATGAATCAGAACTTCCCAGGCAAGCTGTGACTGTTTTTGCCTGGTTATCAAAGAAATATGTAGTCTTGCATTATCCTGATGGGTGATTATTTGTTTTCTATTGACTAATTCTGGATGCTTTTCATTGAGTGCTGCCTCAGTTGGTCTAATTGAGAGCAGTGCTTGTTGGAAATAATTGTTTGGTTTTCCAGAATGAGAGTATAATAGAGAACTCCCTTCCAATCCTACCATACACACAGCATCATCTTCTTTGAATAAAGGCCAGCCTTTGTTATTGGTGGTGATGGTTCATTTCACTTGCCCCACGATCTCTTCCATTCCACATTATTGTACAGTGTCAACTTTTCATCATCCATCACAATTTGTTTTAAAAATGGAAAAATTTTATTAAGTTTCAGTAGAGAATCATGTGTGGAAATATTCTTAAGGTTTCTTTTGTTTGTTTGTTTTTCTTTTGCTTAACTTATGTGGAATCCAAACATCAAAATGATTAACATAACCAGACAGGCACAAATGATTTTCAATTCTTAATTTGGATATTTTGAGTATGTTGTCTATCTCCCACGTGGTATAACATTGTTGTTGTTCTTTTTCAGTTGCTAAGTCATGTCCAACTTTTTGCAGCTCACCAGGCTTCCCTGTCCTTCACTACCTCCCAGAGTTTGTTCAAACTCATGTCCATTGAATTGGTGATGCCATCCAACCATTTGATCCTCTGTCATCCCCTCCTCCTTCTGCCCTCAATCTTTCCTAGCATAAAGGTCTTTTCCAGTGAGTTGGGTTTCCACATCAATTGGCCAGAGTACTGGAGTTTCAGCTTCAGCATCAGTCCTTCTAATGAATATCCAGTGTTGATTTCCTTTAGGAGTGATTGATTTGATCTTCTTGCTGTCCATGGGACTCTTAAGGGTCTTCTCCAGCTCCACAGTTTGAAAGTATCAAATGTCTCAATTTGATCACTATCAACTTCAACTGGTCTTTCTGTCCATGAAGCATTGTTCAGTGAGAAATCTCCAGAAGGAAACTTCACAAACTCTTTTGACGCATTCGATCAGTCACAGCACCTTCTCCATACTCTACATAAATTGTTTTTGTGTGTGTGTTTCAGTTGTGTTTTTACCTATCTTAAAATAATAAAACATAATATGCTAAATTTTTTGCTTTTTTCTTCTACTTTCATTATTAAAATTTACCAATTTTTATGTTCTTTTAACGCACATTGGTATGACAGCTGGCACAACACAATCTAATAAAACTGTCTTGAATGAAGTTAAAGACAACTAAATGCTACTCGAGTTACCTTATGAGAAAAAAAAATTGAATGAACCATTTTGCCATACTAGTAAAATCCCTGCATTGAGGGAGAGAGAAGTTAAGTCAGGGAATTGGGTAGAGTTACACAGTATATAGTGTTTTGATTTTCACTAGGAGATAGATCCCAAAAGATTTTGCAGTGATACGTGTCAGAGTGACTGCCTGTTTTCCTCTAGGAGTTTCATAGTATCTGGTCATACATTTAGGTCTTCAGTCTGTTCTGATTTTATTTTTGTACATGTTGTTAGAGAATGTTACTGTAGCCATCCAGTTTTTCAATCACTACTTTTTGAACACACTATCTTTCTCCCTTGTATATCCTTACCACTTGTGTCATAAATTAATTGACCATTGGTTTGTGGGTTTATCTCTAGGTTTATATCTTATAAAAAAGAATAAAATAATGTCATTTGCAGCAACATGGATAGATTTAGAGATTATTGTACTAAGGGGTAAGGCAGGTGAAAACAAATATCATATGATATCATTTATATGTGGACTCTTAAAAAGTATATAAATGAACTTATTTACAAAATAGAAGTAGATTCATAGACTTAGGAAGCAAACTCATGGTTATCAAAGGGTAAAGGTAGAGAGGAGGGATAAATTAGGCATTTGAAATTAACATATAACACTGCTACATATAAAATAGATAACCAACAAGGACTTACTTGAGCACAAGGAACTGTATGCAGTATTTTGTAATAACCTATACAGAAAAAAGAATCTGAAAAAAAATGTGAATCACTTTGCTGTGCATGTAAAATTATTATAACACAACATTGTAAATCAACTGTACTTCAATAAAAATAAATAAGTAAATTAGTAACTTGAATTAAATAATTGTAAGCAAAAAAAGAAAATAAAAAAACTGTAGAGTTAGATGACCAGACACGCATAAATGATGGTTTGGTTACTCATGAAGGCTCAGACTCTATTGGAGACAAAAGAGAATAGCAATACAAGATACTACACAAAATGATAAAAATACTTATACGAAAAGTGGCTCTTTTCCATAGCTAGAGATTTTTAAAAATGATCTGTGAATATTTGCGTCTGTCCCAGAAATACAAACTTGCTTTTCTAGTCTGAAATTTATTGATCACAATTTAAACAGATAGCTCAGAGAGATAAGGACCTGCTTTCACATACACATATCATATGCATTTGTTTAGAAAGCAACATTCTCTGGGATTATTGAGATAATACAACATGAGGTCATTTGGTTACTTCTCTTTTCCAAGAGATCATGGTTCAACTGGTTCATAATTCTTCATAGTAACCCTCTGCATGGCCTACTTTATTCCAGGGGAACTAAATATTGACTAAATAAGTCATATTTGCAATTACCAGCTGCCTGTGAAATAAAACAATCAGCATTGCCTAGAAGCCAATAAAATAAAAACTTATTTAAGAAAAATTACGTCATATTGTCTTAGGTGCTTCCATAAATTGGCACCACCTACTGAGACCTAAGTGTGAAAATTTAGAGACTGATAAATGTAAGCATGTGTAAAAATTAGTCAATACATATTCACATAAATCTTTATAATCCTGTAGATTTCCATAAAGAAAAAGCCTAGTTATTTATTCGCCACTCTTCTCCAAATCCAAAAACTGGAATGATCAAATTTTGTCATCCAAGTTCAAAGTTTTATGAAGCATTCTAACTAGCTCCTTATGCACTCGGATGACTTGAATAAGAGTGATATTGGGCAGAATTAGAAAGACTTTAGAACTACTGTGTGTCAGGATAAATATGTCTTTTTATTTGCACTGGAAAATAGGGTGGAAAAATCCAAATTATGGTTAAGTAAAATCTCTTGCTCTAATAATGGAACGATGTTTATAGACCTTAAAGTCTCAATGACTTGAAATCAACTAGGTCTCCATTGAACATGAATTTTGGAGATTTATGATATTGAATTGTCAGGACATAATCAGGAAGTGGCTTTAGATTAAACTTTAAATTATTTTATCAAATTTGGAAATACACATAACAAGACAAAAAGAAGTTTAAAACTGTAGATGAAACTTCAATATATTTGAAAATTGATGAACTCTTTTGAAAGAGGGATTCTCACGTAATCTCTTTTTATTATAGTCAACAGAAGAATGCTCAAAGAAAACAATGAAGGGATAAAAGCCTACCTTCACTTTTTCTTTCTCTCACTTTTATATTTTTCCATATATGTCAGAGAACTATGTAGTACATTAAATTTTAAAGGAAATTCAAGATTCCGTGGAAGTTTCTTAAAGTGATTTTTTATTATATAAGACAAAATCCAGATACATCATTGTTTTACATGTATCTGTATCTAGACACACACCCACACACAAACATATATACAGATAAAGAATATATGCATCTGTTTAAAATATTTAACTTCTTTAGTCTATTGTGCATTTTGCGTATAAGAGAAAGTAAGACTGAATTCCAGGTTATTCCTTTATAAAATATACATTATGAGCAGAAAGAAGTACATTGAATTTAAAAGAGTAAAATCCACCCTGTCCTCATTATATTAAAAATACCTCTCTCTCTAAAGTCTGGTTTTAAGCTCAGGACACAGTTTATATATGATAGACAATAGGCATTAAGCAATCAAGTGGAAACTGTTAATTCATTCTTACCACATTTTCTCTAATAAAAAAGAGAATCTGTGTGGTGTAATAGCATCTGAATCTGACACAAGGCAGATCCAAGGATGAGTTTATAAGTTTTGCACAGGGTTAAGGGAAACGGAATGTGGAAATGCCCTGGTTCTAGCTACAGTGAGAGCCTTTTACCTTCCTTAGACTTGAAGGGGCACGGGAGGGAGCAGTCTCTGGGTTTGTGATTTTAACCCTGAGAAAGGGATACCCAGTAACCAGTGTGGCATTTAATCGAGGAATGCATCCACTGCTAATTTTGGCCCAAAAGATATGTAGTCCAGGGAAAAATATCCCATGTTCATTCTTTTTCTATCCCCTATTCTCCTGTTGACTTTACACTGATTTAATCTAACCAGAGACTGGATAGCAATTTAACAGTGATATAATTCAGTAGCATGAGCTTTTAGGTCACAGAGCAAAATTAAACATAGCACATATATCTCAAGAGGCAAATTAGAATATTCAGCTCCGGAACAGACTGAAATTATTTCTTTTTTTAATCATAGTTTTTCCTCCCTTTCCAAACCAATGCCTAGCTATCTTCAGTGCTCAATAAATATTTGTTGAATATATGAATGTCCAGAAACTTATTGTCTCCATTAAATAAGTCATAATTATTTTGTATGCATGGAAGAAAGCTTCAGCTATTAAATAGGCTAGCTTCAAACTAGCATCAATTCCTGGGCATTTATAATCAATTTTTTCAGTGTTACCTTCATTGAATTAGAAATGGTATCATAATATCTTTATTCTCTTTTACTTTTTTTTAAGTTCTCTATCTTCTTAAGGCTTACTTTTTTTTTTTTTAAACTATGGTTCTAGTTTATTTTGGAAACATTCAGATTTTCTTGTTTTGGCAGAAAATTAATTTCCACCTGGATTTCTCATAATAGTATTTAATGCTTTATTTTTTATCCTAAATCTACTTACAGATGCTTACTCTTTAAACACATAGTTTACATTATATAGTACTGAGCGTCCCTGGAGGCTCAGACAATAAAGAAGCTGCCTGCAATGCAGAAGACTCGAGTTTGATCCCTGGGTCAGGAAGGAATGGAGAAAGGAATGGCAATCCAGTCCAGTATTCTTGCCTGGAGAATCCCGTGGAAAGAGGAGCCTAGTGGGCTGCAGTCATAGGGTCACAAACAACTGGACATGACTAACACTTACTTACTTACATTGTATAATTTTTTTCAAATTTAGGACTCTCTCATTAATGTGTGAACATATTTTATAAATAAATAAATGCTTAGTGAGTGATAAATGTATGGTAATTGAAGTGTTTATATTATGTCTATAGTAGATTGAAACGAGGGACTGAATGTCCAATAGTGTTATGGGAGTTATCTGCTGTTTTTTATGAAAACAACAATATTAAAGAAACAGAGTAACAGATATTGTAAGTGTTTAATATGTACCTTTCTTAACACACCAAAGAAATACTAAAGCAATATGACAAATGATTCTTGATGAAAATTCCACAAGGACGGAAATGGTATGGACTTGACAGAAGCAGAAGTATTAAGATGAGGTGGCAAGCATACACAGAAGAACTATATAAAAAAGATCTTAACAACCCAGATAACCACGATGGTGTGATCACTTACCTAGAGCCAGACATCCTGGAGTGTGAAGTCAAGTGGGCCTTCAGAAGCAAAGCTAGTGGAGATGATGGAATTCCAGCTGAGCTATTTCAAATGCTAAAAGATGATGCTGTTAAAGTGCTGCACTCAATATGCCAGCAAATTTGGGAAACTCAGCAGTGGCCACAGGACTGGAAAAAGGTCAATTTTCATTCCAACCCAAAGAAAGGCAGTGCCAAAGAATGACAGGGAACAGCCAGGTCACACTGAGAGCTTTCTAAATATAAGTAAAAATATAAGAAGAATGTTAAAGCTTTTCTAGACATTTTTGAGGATCTGAATTGAAGCTAGGCTTGCTCTAGTACAGTGAGCTTGGTAGAAAAGGGGGGAGTGAAATAACTTAAGGATGAAGACATAGGCAAATGCACCGTCAGGGAGCCTTTAGAGAACACTGGACCAGCACTTGGTATTTTCTGGAACACTGTCACAGTCTTTATGAACACGGTATATGCATTTCACACAGCAACTTTTTTGAAGTAGGTGTTACTATTCAGATTTTAGAGGTCAGCAAACAGAAGCCTATCCAGGGTCACACATTTAGTAACTGGTAGAGTTAGGATTCAAAACCAGGTCTTTGAGTCAAATGATCCCTCTGTTCTTATGGACTTGACAGAAGCAGAAATATTAAGGTGTTATAGTACAGCAACCTTGTTTATTTGTTTTGCTTAGTAAATTAAACTTATTTGATACAAGAGAAGTCATTTACTTATCTTTCCACTTGCTTCATGAATACCCTGTGTATGTATTTTCAATTAGCAATTAATTTTCTATATAAGCTTAGCCAAATATGAATTAAATACTTCAAAGTCATGATAAGAACATACATTTGTATTTGCAGTGTACCTTAAATACAGACAATTTCTCATTAGATTCATTTTTTTGTCCTTCTTGGTGAAATCTGGTAGAAATAAAATAGAAGATTTAGAAAATACTAAAATATTTTAGCATTAGGATCATGGCCAAAACAATGACCACACCTTACAGTTGAGAAACCTAATCATGTGGTTAACAGAACTTTTAATTCAGTGCAAAAGGTAAATGGATAAAATGCAAAACTATATCAAAGATTTGACTGTTTTCCCTATGTAATATAGAAAAACTTTTTAAAAGTTGTGTCTATTTTTTCATGTTGAAAGACTTCTCTGCTAGATGGCCTGTGAAATTTGACATTACAATGAAGAATCTGACATCTCCTGACAGAAATGCCTAAATTACATGAATAATAGAGAAGTACAAGATTTAGAGCAGAAAGACTTCAGTTTGGACCACAATACTGCCTCCAAATTTCTGTGTGATTTGGGGCATATCTCTCTGTGGGTTATAATTGCTCTATCAGAGAAATGAGTGACTGGTCTAAGTTGATGATTTTATGCTAAGTTTCCCCTAGAGAAACAGAGCTTATATACATACATACATACATATATATATATATATAATAGTGGAGGTTTCTTAAAGGCAAGTCACTGAGAAGAACAGGTGGAATTCTTGGGCAGAAAATGAAAAAGTGTAAATAAACTGCACTTCAATGAAAAAAATATATATTTATTGTAGTTATTTTAAAATACTTGCCTACTAATTCAAGTATCTGGATTTTTAGTGTATCTATTTCCATTGAATTCATTTTCTTTTTTAAAAATTAATTTATTTGTTTTAATTGGAGGCTAATTACTTTACAATTGTGGTGGTTTTTGTCATACATTGACATGAATCAGCCATGGATGGACATATGTCCCCCATTCTGAACCCCACTCCCACCTCCCTCCCCATCCCATCCCTCAGGGTCATCCCAGTGCACCAGCCCTGAGCACCCTGTCTCATGCATCAAACCTGGACTGGCGATCTATTTCCAATATGGTAAAATATATGTTCCAATGCTATTCTCTCAAATCACCCCACCCTCACCTTCTCCCATAGAGTCCAAAAGTTGTTCTTTATCTCTGTATTTCTTTTGCTGTCTTGCATATAGGGTCTTTGTTACCATCTTTCTAAATCCCATATATATGCATTAATATACTGTATTGGTGTTTTTCTTTCTGACTTATTCATTCTGTATAATAAGCTCCAGTTTCATCCACCTCATTACAACTGATTAAAATGCATTCTTTTTAATAGCTGAGTAATATTCCATCATGTATATGTACCACAGATTTCTTTTGATTGGGGGAGTGGGGGACATTTTCCTATTCTTTCACATGTCCAGTATTATCTCCCATGTTATGAAAATAAGATATGATACATTGTAAAGACTCTGGATTTTGTTATTATACCCTGAAGGGTGTTAAGTTTTTTGGTTCTATTCAGTTCAGTTAAATCCCTCAGTCATATCCGATTTTTTGCGACCCCATGGACTGCAGTACGTCAGGCTTCCCTGTCTATTACCAACTCCCAGAGCTTACTCAAACTCACGTCCATTGAGTCGGTGATGCCATCCAACCATCTCATCTTCTGTCATCCCCTTCTCCTCCCACCTTCAATCATTCCTGACATGAGGGTCTTTTCAAAGGAGTCAGTTCTTTGCATCAGGTGGCCAAAGCATTGGAGTTTCCTTCCAATGAATATTCAGGACTGATTTCCTTTAGGATTGAACCGTTGGATCTGCTTGCAGTCCAAGGGACTCGCAAGAGTTTTCTCCAACACCACAGCTCAAAAGCATCAGTTCTTCAGCACTCCGCTTTCTTTATAGTCCAACTCTCACATCCATACATGACTACTGGAAAAACCATAGCTTTGACTAGATGGACCTTTGTTGGCAAAGTAATGTCTCTGCTTTTTAATATGCTGTCTAGGTTGGTCATAACTTTTCTTCCAAGGAGCAAGCATCTTTTAATTTCATGGCTGCAATCACTATCTGAGGTGATTTTGGAGCCTCAAAAAATAAAGTCTGACACTGTTTCCATTGTTTCCCATCTATTTGCCATGAAGTGATGGGACTGGATGCCATAATCTTAGTTTTCTGAATGTTGAGCTTTAAGCCAACTTTTTCACTCCCCTCTTTCACTTTCATCAAGAGGCTCTTTAGTTCTTCACTTTCTGCCATAAGGGTGGTGTCATCTGCATATCTGAGGTTATTGATATTTCTCCCAGCACACTTGATTCCAGCCTGAGCTTCTATTAAGTAGTTATTGGTTCTATTAAGTAGTTAAATTACTGAGATGCCACTTTCAATTTATAATTTGGTTGAATATTTTGTTAAAATGGGTCTATTCTGGCTTTCCTTTTATTTTTAGGATGAATATGTTATTGTTTACTCCTAATACTCTACCAGAATCCACTCCTAAATTGGGCCTTTTTTGCATTTCAATATAAAGTCTCTTGTATGCTTTAGAGTCCTGTTCATTTTGTAGGACTTGAACTCTAAGCACTTTTATCCCTGGAGTGCATGGCTCCTGCAGTCTCTTCTCACTTCTTTCGGTTTTCTAATTATTGACTTCTTATATCCTTAGTCTTTACCTGCAGATGCCTAAGTAAGTGTCAGCCAAAGATGTGAAGGGAATTTATTTAGGCCCCCCTCTTGGTGCTTCCTCTTTTCACATATTTCCCCTGTAATCTCCATTTTCTCTCGCTTCTACCATCCCTGTTCCCTGACCTCTAAGTCCCAAAACATTGCAACTATCTGCTTGAGTTCTCACTGCCTCACATGTAGACTGATGTTGCCCTAAGGGAAAGTCATACACAGATGGATCTCATCCAATGTAGTTGTCTTCTTTCGAGGGTCAGATTTCTTCCAGTCTCTGCCTACCATAACAGAGAAGAACAAATCTGACTCCAAAATGGATCTCTTCCTTTAGTTTGAAACTTTTTGCTCTGTTGCGTATGCTTCCACTCTAGTACTCTTGCCTAGAAAATCCCATGGACGGAGGAGCCTGGTAGGCTGCAGTCCATGGGGTCGCTAAGAGTCGGACACGACTGAGTGTCTTCACTTTCACGCATTGGAGAAGGCAATGGCAACCCACTCCAGTACTCTTGCCTGGAAAATCCCATGGACGGGGGAGCCTGGTGGACTGCCGTCTATGGGGTCGCACAGAGTTGGACACGACTGAAGCGACTTAGCAGCGGCAGCAGCAGCAGCTTATGTTTAGTCATGCCGGTTCTATAGCTTTGTCTCATCTATCAGTAAAATAATTTTGCCTATAGACTGAAATATATGTAATACATCTTCCCCAAGGCTCTGCCTCTCAGGCTTGACCTTTAAAGCCTTGTACATTCTTATGGAGGTAAAATGTTGCAGAGCAGAAAATAACATTTATCTAATTGAATGTTTGCAGGAGCAATGTGACCAGACCTACACTGATATCTGCAAAAACGCAGAATTATCACATCTCCTCCGAGGTCTGGTCAGTGCCAAGAAGTCTGCAACAACCAGCCACAGCTCCTCCACTTTTAGTATAAAAATAGTCTGAATCGAAACTCTGTTAGGCTTGGTTCTTTGGGACCCTAGTCCACCGTATTCTCCGTCTGCTGCCTTTCCAAGTAAACTTGCTATTCCTTGCTCCAACACCTCGTCTCTCAATTTATTTGCCTGTCTTGCTATGAGCAGTATGAGCTCAGATTCGGTAACACAACTTTTGGTCACACAGTTGGTTTGATATTTTTTCCCCAGGTTTTAGAATTGTTATACATGGTAGGTTTAGTTCAATTAAAACTATTCCATTATCATCAGAATCAGAATCTGAATCAATTTCTTTGTGTGAACACCCAGGTGTGTCACTATCCTTGACTCTGTGTGTGTGTGTGTGTGTGTGTGTGTGTGCGCGCGCGCGTGCGCAAGCTTCTGAGTTTCTCTCTCAATGATAGTTTTTAAATTGATGTACATTGAAGGACTATTTTTCCACAAAAAACTATGCTAGAAACTAGAGTATATGAAGGGGTATAAGATCATTCTCTGTTATTAGAATCCTTTCAATTTATTTAGTCATTTAGCAAAAGTCTTGCGTGACTACTATATAGTGAGGACCATGCTAAGCAATAAGGATATTGAAATAGTGACTACAGATGTGTAAATCAATGAATCACAATATCATAAACTCAGCAATATCATATTAAATCTCTAAAACAGATTCAAATATCATTTTCTGTTTGATTAGTTTTTTTAATACTAGAGATAGTTTTATTTTGTAAGCATAAATCACACTTGCTACTCCTTTTACTATCTGAGAGACATGAAAATGTCAGTTTCCAGGGACTTATTCTGTATGATTTCAGGATATGATAATTCTTTTTTTATTAAGCTCCTTAAACGATTTTATGTATAGTAAGGCTTAGGAACCAGTGTTTCACATCACATATGCATATTAGGATACTTTTGCCCAGAGGCCTGAGAAAATTTTATTTCTTGTTGTAAGTAAAGGGATATTTTCTATATTAACTTTCCAGTTGTGTTGTGAAAAGTATCTCCATCATTGACCTGAAAGACGTTGGTATCACTAGCTCTGCTATTTTATAAAGTTGTGTGCCACATTATTGCTTTAAAATTGTTGTAGAAAACTTAATACAGCACAAGGAAGAATTATTGGACAATCATCTATAAATGGAAGAACAGAAAGACCCAGAATGCCTGAGGACAATGATCTTATCTGTTTTACATCTAATGTCCTCATGTGCCCAGTCGTGTATGAGTCTTTGCAACCTCATGGACTGTAGCCCTCCAGGCTACTCTTACCATGAGATTGCCAGGCAAGAATAGTGGAGTGGGTTGCCATTTCCTTCTCCAGTGGACCTTCCCTACACAAGGATGGAATCCGCATCTCCGGTGTCTCCTGCATTCGCAGGTGTATTCTTTACCACTACCCACTTGGAGAGCCCTGTATCTAGTGAGTATGATACATTTTGAATAAATGAGTGATTAGTTTTATTGAATGAGTGATTAGTTTTAATTCAACAATTATGTATTTTGCATTGACTGTATTGGGTAAGCACAAGCTGTATAAGGGTGAAAATGAGAAAATGAAACTAACAGTTCCTGCTTCAAAGATTTTTTTTATTCTACTAGCAAAATTCCTATGCTGCCATATGAGGAAACAAACATGCCATCCTCTTTTCCATCCACAATGCTCATCTCCTTAGATGCATGCAGTTTAATTCAGCGGGGGGCATGTCTACCTACATAAGTATAAAGGACTAATTTGTGAGCAACTAACTGGTCAAAGATGAGGATTACATTATGCTTTTATTCTATAGAGCTGAGAGAAGAAAAAGTAGATTGAAAAGCATGTTCATCAAAAAGAAATATTTTTGATTTTGCTTTTCACTGTTTTAATCTACACAGTGGAATAAATTTTCCTTCAACCTCTCGATTTCATTGCTGGAATAAAAATCTTAAAATAACTGTTATGTCTAAAGTAAATGTCTTCAATAAAAATTTGGTGCTTCACAAACTATATTATCAAGGTGGCAACTACTTCTTTCCCTGAATTCATCCCGTAAATTTGACATCCTTTCCTTGAACTCAGAGAAAGGGGTATGATTAGGTTGATTTTTAGCTAAATAACTTTTAAGAGAAAGCCTAGTGATGGGTAAGATAATTATATCAGACAAATTGGGAAAGGAGTCTCAAAAATGAATAGAGGAATTCATTCCAGCAGGCACTTTGGAAAAATAATTATATAAGAATGTTTTCTTAACAGCAGTTAATCCAGTATTTAGCTAGACTCTGGATTTTCATTTAATTCCTGAAAAGAATTACACTTCTACTGATGTCCTCCTTGTAGGATTCAGTTTAAAAATGAATATATATAAGATTTCAATAGATGTACTTGGGATGAAGCTATCAGACATTATTTTATTAAAAATTCTGTTGAACTTTCTGGTTCCGTTTCTTAAGAAATAACACTATAAGTAATATTTGAATTGCCTGTAACTTTATTTCAGAAAAAAATTTCAAGAAAATTGGTCTGAATTCAGGATTTAGGCCTAACTGACAAAAGACTAGTGAGCCTCAGTGACAGTCTTGATAGTGAAGGTGTCACATGAAGCACATATAAAGTTTCTCTCTAAAATAAGGAAATGCTGAGACAGCTAGACGTTTAGAGCATTTCAGTGATTTGTAAAACTTATTCTGAATTAGATTTTAAAATCTCAGTGGTAGGATTATTTCCAACAGATTCTAACACTATAATTTTTAATACATAAATAAGACTGTGATAAGAATGAATTCATGATAAACTAATACACATATCTGAACAATTATTTATATTATTTCATACGCAAGCACAATCAACTTTCCTTAATAAGAAATAAGGCTGATTCTAAAGGAACTTGAAAGCAAGGACTATTTACCTATATCTTTTAGAAAAAAATTATGTTAAAATAAATAAAAATAAATTACTTCTAAATACATGTATTCAAAGCCCAAAATTTAAAAAAATATTAAAGTTAAGAAATATTCAACTTATAAACAAAATATCCAAGATTGAACAAAAAATATGTATACTGATATTTGCTATAGCACTTGACTTTATAATGAGCCATAGTTTTAGACAATACATAAAATTATTATTACTGAGGATATTATGATATTAAGAGAAGATGGTCATTTTTACTTTCATTATTATCATCTGTGAGAGGATGTTAGGATGCAAAGCAGGAACTTGTCACTTAGTTATCATTCAAAACATTGCCTACCTAGTGGATAAAAATATAATGAAATTCTATTGGCATAGAAAATTAGGGAATGTCTAATTTAATTCAGTTTATTGATAGTTTAGTGATGTGTTTTCCACTGCAGAAAATTTGTAGACAGAAGGTAAACAAGGGAATATTATCAAAATGAATAGTTGAAATTCACTCAGGAAGCTCTTCACTCTGACTTAAAGCAGCTCTGAACTAAAAGAGCACATTTATGCTTTGACTTTCTCCAACACCTCATCTTTTTATTTATTTTTTAAATAATTGGATAACTTTATTTGAATGGCAATGAAAATTCCAGTTCATGCCCCAAATTATTAAACATTATTAGACAAGTCTGATTAGATATTTTTGGAAATTTTTAGTTAAATCCTACCTAGCTTCCCTTCTAAGGACCTAATTGTGTTTTATGGAATCACTAAGTATGATGTTGAAAAATGAAAACAAAATCCTGTCAATTTTTCCTCTCATATATATCTCAAATCTATTTTTCTTCCTATCTATTATAACTTTCCTGGTCCAGTGATGTACTTTTCTGTTTGGTCTCATTTCAGCACTTTTGACTGAATATGAACTATCCAGAACTTCCTCTGAAAATATATGTCAGATCATACCTCACTTTCTTCAGTCATTTCCCTTTTCACCAGGAATTAAATTGAAAATCGTCACTGAGACTTTAAGTCCCTTAGGATTCTTACTACCTCACCACGTGCCTATAGGTTAGCTCCAATTCCATTGACTTTTTTCCTCACAAAAAACAAAAAACTCACAAAACAATTTTTTCCAACATGTGGCCTCAGTTTTTGTTCTATTCTTAGTTTGGAAAAGGAGAAGGCATTGGCACCCCACTCCAGTACTCTTGCCTGGAAAATCCCATCGACGGAGAAGCCTGGTAGGCTGTAGTCCATGGGGTCGCTAAGTTTTGGAAAATTCTTTCTTTGCTGTAGTAAGGCTATTCCCTTCCCTCTTCTGTTTATCTTAAATGCTAACTTCCTAGATAAGTCTTTCATAACTATTATATGCACAATATATTTCTGTTTTTACACTTTTGTCTTTTCTCCCTATCTTTCATCAAACTGTTATTCTCCATCACACTTCCTCAGATTGCTGACTGCCAACTCAGGGATACTGAATCCTTAGATTCTAAGTAAATGACCTTTCAATCAGAATATGTTTGTATAACGAAGAGGCATAATTCTTTCTTGGGGGTGTGCAACTCAAACTGTACATTATGGATCCTGTCAACTTTGCACATATAACTGATTACATTTTAAGTAAACATTCCTGCATTTACTTGTTTACTCTGGCTTGTTTATCATCCTAGAAACTCCATAAGAGCAACAGGCATATCCATTTACTTATATATAAGGGCTTCCCAGGTGGTGCTAGTGGTAAAGAATCTTCCTGCCAATGCAGGAGACTGAAGAGATGCGGGTTTGATCCCTGGGTTGGGAATATTCCCTGTAGGAAGAAATGGTAACCCATTCCAGTATTCTTGCCTGGAGAATTCCATGAACAGAGGAGCCTGGCAGGACACAGTCCATGGGACTGCAGAGAGTCAGACGTGACTGAGCGACTAAGCAAAGCATAAACAAGACTTGCATGTAGAAAGCCTCCATTAAATACTTTTTAAATGAATAGATGGAGTAATAATTTGATAGATGAGAAACAGTAAAGAGCAAAATGGAACATTTTTAAATAATTTTTGAAAGGTGAGTTTTTCTTTCTAAGAAAATAAATGCAAAGATACTTCAGAACATAACATTAGATAACTGACTAAATGACTGTGTGAGAATTTAAGCCTCGTTAGGTCTTTTCCCCAGAACCCCATCTCCTAAATACTAAATTAAAAAGCTTGCAAATATATTTTTAATTTTATCTTTTCAGTTTTATTGGGTTGCTGTTGACATATAACATTATGAAACTTTAAAGTATACAACATAATAAATTGATATTTATATATATTGTGAAATGATTACAACAATAAGTTTAGCTAACATCCATCACATCGTGTGCCTACTTTTATTTTTTCCTTTTGGTAAGAACTTTAGAGACTCTAATTTCTTAGTAAGTTCTAAATATAAAATACAGTATTATCAACTATAGTTAGGATTTACTTATAACTAGAAGTTTGTAACTTTTGATCCCCTCACATAATTCCTCCACCTACCACCTCTAGCAACTACCAGTCTGATCTCTGCTTCTATGAGTTTGGTTTTGCTTTTTTTTTCACATTACACATATAAGTGAAATTATGCAATATTTGTCTTTCACTTAGCATAATTATCCCAAGTCCCACGAACACTGTCACAAATGGCAGGATTTCCTTCCTTTCTATGACTGATTTTAAATGTCTTGGATTAATTTTGACCTGAGATACTTTTGGAAAAAGTTCTAAAGTAGAAGTTATCCAAAATAGGAATGTTAAATGGGAACTGAATTCAGTATAAAAACATTTCTCAGGCTCTGATTTTTATTTTGATGACAGTAACTTTAATCTGTCATGTGGAAATTTTTGACAAAGGGTAAAAGACTTAGGGAGCCATTTATGTAGAGACACACATACACACACATATGCAAGTATTTCTTGACCACGTCAAGAATGGATAATGCTTATACTAGTGATTAGTTAAACATCCCTCCAATATTGTATTTTCATTACCTCTTTATTTTTGGTCTTTTCATTCCAATAATCGTATGGAGCATTGATGTTTTTTAAATTAGCTCTCACTGTTTAGAAAAGTACATTTGGTTGTACAAGTTAACTACTCTAAAACATTTTAAATAGTTAAGAAATGGGTGTAAGAAAGAGGAGAGTATGTCCCCTTATGACAATAAATATCAACTCTCTCCCAGTTTTAAGTTTTATAAGTTATCATTTTTGAGTACAGAATTTTGACAAGGCTTAAAGATGTTTACATACTTTGCACAGTAAACATAATACTACACATTGCAAACCATCTCCTATGAGCCTCTTCTTGTAAATACAGTTTTATTGTAACCAGGTATATTCATATGTATTTGCCTTGGGGTAGGCCTGCTTTTGTACTACACCGGCAATATTCTATATCTTTGACAAAGACTATTTGGTCCAAAGCCTAAAATATTCACTATTTGGACTTTAAAGAAAAGTTTTCCAATCTCTGTAATAGTTGTAACACTCTCAGTTTATGTCAAATGTCACCAGATGCTTAGACAATATTTTCTGATAAATTTTTTCATGGGCTTTGAATATTATTATAAGAATCAAAAGTGTAACAATTTCTTGGTTGCATGAACACAGCCATCAGCAAAGATACCTAAACAACCTGAAAGAGTGAATCATCTTTCAAAAGGCCTATTTTAATTTCATCCTATGTGTGACTGTAATGAATCTAGACCAGTGATCAAAAATAAAGAATAAGGTCAAGAATCATTGACAGTATTTGAAATTGAAGTCTGTGCTAGGTGCTAAGTACAGAATTGATGCTTTGGAATTGTGATGTTTGTTGGAAAAAACTCTTGAGGGTCCCTGGGACTGCAAGGAGATCAAGCCAGTCAATCCTAAAGGAAATCATCCCTGAATATTCATTGGAAGGATTGTTGCCAAGCTGAAGCTCCAATATTTTGGCCACCTGAGCGGAGAGCCTACTCACTGGAGAAGACATTGATGCTGGGAAAGACTAAAGGCAAAAGGAAAAGGGGCTGGAAGAGGATGAGATGGTTAGATAGTATCACCGACTTAAGGGACTTGAATTTGAGCAAATACTGGGAGGTAGTGGAGGAGAGAGAAGCCTGGTGTGCTGCAGTTCACGAGGTCTCAAAAAAGTTGGACATGACTTAGCAACTGAACGACAACCAAAAGGTGAGAGTTCAAAAGACACACGGAAATTTTCGCCTTCATTGATCCCCCATACTCAGAAGCATAGTTTAGTGAGAGCAATACATCAGGAACAAGTAGACACCAGAAGCTGGCATAAAGGGCACTGTAGGAATTGCCTATTCAGGTGAGAATTAAAGGAACTAAAGAAGACAACACAGGTGCTTAAACACCAGAGAGTGAACTAAAAATAAGAGCTCATGGAAACAGAGAGAGAGAATGGAAAGAGAAATGGATGGGGGCACCAGAGCTGAGTAATCTTATTACTCAGGTTCCTTTATAAAAAAGTCAAGTCAAGAGCTGAGCAGGGCCATCCTCTGTTACTGATCAGCTGCTTTCCAAATGACATTTTTGCCTTTCTTTGCTCTTACCATAAATTGCACCTTCTCTCACGCTCAGTAGAAGCTCATTCAGTCTCTGATTGTTTTAATCCTTAGCCTTTTCTTTCCCCATTTTTAAAACTAATGTTCTTTGAATTAATGAGCAAGACACTTGAAACTACTTTTGTGACCTTATTCCAGTGAGTCAGAATGACATTTTGTCTCTTTGCTCTGATTTGTTTTGGATCTTTTTCTATTCTGTATTCTGACTTGAATTCAGTCCCAGATCATGGAGGCAGTTCTTGTTTTAGCTCTTTATTTTTCCACAAGTCATTTCATATATTATAGAACTGTGATTATCAATTCTAACAGGTTCAGTGTCCTTTTTCAGTAACTTTATGATATAAAGTCCCCTTTAGTATCCTAACGTAATTCACACTATTAGACACTTATTCATATTACTTAAAAAATCAATATAATATCCTAACAGTAATGATTGTAACTGTCATTCAGTATGTAAATGTTTCAGCACAGTGACTTTGTAAAATGTAAGAAAATGGCCATATGCTTGTTTCTATAGATATAATGAATATTAATGAATAAGCCATAAATTCAAATCGATAATTATAGGGGTGACTGAAATACCCAAAACTGACATTGCTTCTCATGCTGTGATCTTTCTAAAGGTGAGCCACCCATTTAAAATTCCAAACAAAATAAAAAATTCCAAACAAAATTAAAATGAAAAATTTAATGGATATAAAAATCAAGAAAAAACTAATGTGGATTAAAAGATTATATAGTGATACATTTTAAGATTATATTTCTATGAGATGTTTTGTACATTAATAAATATTTATAAACATATTTCAAAGTGCCATGGAATGCAGGATAATGTTTTGATAAGTGGGATATTCCAAGACACCATAGGGATACTAGCATTCTTGCCTATTACCTCCTTGCCCTTGACAAAGGTGCCCTTCTCACTGTGACAACAAAAATACCCTAAGGACACGGTACCTCATTAAGATAAAGTGAGGAGCAAAGCACATGAAGTCCCTGCTCAGCCTCCACTGCCTGTTCCTACCACCATGCTACAATTTAGGAATGCAAACTAAAAGAGTTTAACACTATGAAAAATAAGTATCTTGGGAAAATTCCAGAAGTAAACTAATATCTCAAACATAATAGTTTATTTACAAGAATTAAATTTACTATAGATAGAAGGTAGAAACAAGAGAGGGGTTAATTTTGACTTGAGGGAACATGTCGGTGAGAAACAGGACAGGCCTGGGACACAGAGTGGCATGGACATATGAATATATAGTTAATTACTTCATGCACATAATATCAAGTTTAGCAATAGGATTGGAATTATCATTGAGTAGTCATTGCTGATTTACAGCGATGATTTTAAATAAAAGAAGGCGAATGGCTATTGGCAACTTCATTGCTTTGTATTTAAAGTTTCTGTTCAAAACATTGACTATTATACTAACAGTTTAAAAAAACGAATGCATTTTCCAAGGAGATGACAATAATTACATTCATGAATTTGCCTTCTGTTTACACTTTAAAAAGCAAATGTAAGTTTTGTATTCTTTGTGCTGAAAGTACAGGTACTATCAGTAGAAAGTGAGGTTCCAAAGGTGAAATATAAAATGGTGAAATTCCAAGTACTTGTGAAGTTCAAGAACCTACTTCTGAAACCTGATATAAAATCTGTGCCCCCCCCAAAAAAAATTACCTGCCATTTTAGTAAACACAAACGTTGCCCACCATCAAGCCATCAGCCATGGTTGCCACCCCTAACAATGTACCCTGTTGGGAATTCAGGGGGAGAAAACATGATACCAGTCCTTTGTAGTTAAGATGTATATCAAAGGAATAATTTCAGTGAACAAGACTCTTGCATCTTTCCATAAATAGAAAGGCACTAAAATTTGAGATGTATGGGGTTTTCTGTATGTGTGATTAGTAATCTTTTGACATTCAACTACGTGTTGTTGTTGTTGTTGCAGCAAGAACTGCTATATATCCTGGCTCTTCCCTTATCTCTTTGGAACAGTTTCTCAAAGATCTCTGAAAGGCTAGTTCCCAGGCTATAGTCTTCAGCCATGCCTCAAATAAAACATAGCTCTCAGCTTTTGGGTTGTCCATTTTTTTCAGTCAACAAAGCATAGCATAAACATAATAGAAAAACAGCAAGTGGTGTGTGAGTTAGAAACTGGAACACAGGATAACTCAGGGATTTGCAAAGTCTTTTATTTACAGAGATATCTGTAGGAGAACTAAACAGTCTCACAATTCTCCTTTTATTATCCTTTTAACCGCACATGCTAGATCTTAAATATTCACCCTTTTGGGGGTTTCTTTGTGGGAAGCTTTTTTAAAAAAAAAATCTGTCAGTCTTACTATCAATCAGCATTTCTAATTTCTCTCACAGTATGAAGTAAAGTGAAAATATCTTTGCTTTAAATTTCCAAATAAAGAAATGTCATAATGAAATCTTGAGGATTAGGAATGGCTGTGAGCTTTAGTTTTCAATTTCATACTACTACTCTTCCTAAAAGGCTACAAAGATAATACTCAAGAGAATATGGCAGGTTAATCGGTGAAAGGGACGTGCATTATGGAAACCCATGTGGTGGACACCTGGTCACACTTCTTTCTGTGTTGTGGATTTCCACCTGAGGATTGGGCAAGAAACTGACGTAACTAAAAGTAGTCAGACCTGGGATAAATCACTTAACACATACATCCATTTCCTTATTTTTGTTAATGACAAAATGTTCTTTTACTTCCAGAAAATAACTAAAGACTTTTATGAGATTTTTGACTCATGTTTTATTGAATATTATTTTTCTTCTAAGAATAATGATTCTTAGGCATTTATCCTCCAAGCCACTATCTATCAGGAAAATCAAAAGCCTTCATAATGGCCAAATTTATTTCCTATGATTTATGAATATATTTGAATATGTTTCTCAATGACTTTAGCAAAGCCGCAAAACCAAAAAACTTAATGTTTGAGGTTATTTTTTTTTCATTCAGATAAAATTTAAAGTATGCTACAAACAATTAAAGTGTGGGTAAAGCCTTTGTTCCCATGTAGACACTTTACAAATTTTTAAGACTATATCATCATCTTTCCAACATGAAATACTCGCCAGCTGAAAAACTATGTTAGAGTAAAAGAGTGGGGACTAGGTCAGGTTGAAAAGTTTGCCTGCAGAAATCACTTAGGAACTTTATAAGGCAAAGCACAGGAAAGACTTTCACACATAAAATTCTGGCCTTTGGATGAAACTGACTGAATATTACTAGACATAATGACATCAGACTTGGATATGAGAGAGACAGAGGCCACAATTCTCATTAAAATTGTCTGCAAAGAAAACAGCTAAAAAAAAAAAAGAAAACAGAAAAAAAAAAAAAAAACCAGAAGAGATGTTAGGGGAAGCACACTGATTGAAACCGCTCACCCTGGCCAAGCACCATAGTAACCATTTGCATGAGTGTCTTATGACAGGAGGTTCTGCTAAGGAATACGGAACTAATAAGCCATCAACCACCACCAACCAGAAGAGTTCGGGAAAGGTCAAAAGGAGACACCGCGTATCTGTCCACTTCCCAGAATCCCTCTTGCTAGCATCCATCTTGGCTGAACGATGCGTGCTCCACCAGGAAAGACTCTGAATAAGAATGATTGGCCAAAGACCACCTGGAAAGTAAGCCCATCACCATAAAACCTGAGACTGTGAGCCACGCGGCAGAGCTGTTCTCCTGGGTTCCCTTACGCTACTGCTCCCCACCCAGGTGCCCTTTCCCAATAAAATCTCTTTCTTTGTCAGCACATGTGTCTCTTCTGCCAATTCATTTCTGAGTGTTAGACAAGAGCTCAGTTTCAGGCCCTGGAAGGGGCCTCCCTTCTTGCAACAGAGATATGAATATTTGTAGGTTTAAGCACATAATTTGCTGTCTCTTGGGCATTTGTTTCTAACAAAATTTTGCATATTGTCCATGAATATCACTTACCATATAGGATTCTCAGGTTGTGCTTGTTGCTTTTGTACCTTCTCTGTTGCAAGGGTTTAACTGTAACTTGCTCATTAAACTCATGTGAAATATTTTCTAATATATCACTAAGCAGTAAATTAACTTGAATTTGCACAAAGATTTCTCAAGCAGTTTCTCCACTAGATAATCAGTTCAGTTCAGTTCAGTTCAGTCGCTCAGTCGTGTCCGACTCTCTGCGACCCCATGAATTGCAGCACCCCAGGCCTCTCTGTCCATCACCAACTCCCGGAGTCTACCCAAACCCATGTTCATCGAGTCGGTGATGCCATCCAACCATCTCATCCTCTGTCGTCCCCTTCTCCTACCGCCCCAATCCTACCCAGCATTAGGGTCTTTTCCAATGAGTCAACCCTTTGCATGAGGTGGCCAAAGTATTGGAGCTTCAGCTTCAACATCAGACCTTCCAATGAACACCCAGGATTGATCTCTTTTAGGATGGATTGATTGGATCTCCTTGCAGTCCAAGAAACTCTCAAGAGTCTTCTCCAACACCACAGTTCAAAAGCATCAATTCTGCGGCGCTCAGCTTTCTTCACCGTCCAACTCTCACATCCATACATGACCACTGGACAAAGCATAGTCTTGACTAGACGGACTTTTGTTGGCAAGGTAATGTCTCTGCTTTTAAACATGCTATCTAGGTTGGCCATAACCTTCCTTCCAAGGAGTAAGCATCTTTTAATTTCATGGCTGCAGTCACCATCAGCAGTGATTCTGGAGCCCAAAAAGTAAAGTCTGACACTGTTTCCACTGTTTCCCCATCTATTTCCCATGGAGTGATGGGACCAGATGCCATGATCTTAGTTTTCTGAATGTTGAGCTTTAAGCCAACTTTTTCACTCTCCTCCTTCACCTTCATCAAGAGGCTCTTTAGTTCTTCTTCACTTTCTGCCATAAGGGTGGTGTCATCCGCATATCTGAGGTTATTGATATTTCTCCCGGCAATCTTGATTCCAGCTTTTGTTTCTTCCAGCCCAGCATTTCTCATGATGTACTCTGCATATAAGTTAAATAAGCAGGGTGACAATATACAGCCTTGACGTATTCCTTTTCCTATTTGGAACCAGTCTGTTGTTCCATGTCCAGTTCTAACTGTTGCTTCCTGACCTGCATACAGGTTTCTCAAGATACAGGTCAGATGGTCTGGTATTCCCATCTCTTTCAGAATTTTCCACAATTTATTGTGATCCACACAGTCAAAGGCTTTGGCATAGTCAATAAAGCAGAAATAGATGTTTTTTCTGGAACTCTCTTGCTTTTTCGATGATCCAGCGGATATTGGCAATTTGATCTCTGGTTCCTCTGCCTCTTCTAAAACCAGCTTGAACATCTGGAAGTTCACGGTTCACGTATTGCTGAAGCCTGGCTTGGAGAATTTTGAGCATTACTTTACTAGCATGTGAGATGAGTGCAATTGTGCGGTAGTTTGAGCATTCTTTGGCATTGCCTTTCTTTGGGATTGGAACGAAGACTGACCTGTTCCAGTCCTGTGGCCACTGCTGAGTTTTCCAGATTTGCTGGCATATCGAGTGCAGCACTTTCACAGCATCACCTTTGAGGATTTGAAATAGCTCAACTGGAATTCCATCACCTCCACTAGCTTTGTTCGTAGTGATGCTTTCTAAGGCCCACTTGACTTCACATTCCAGGATGTCTGGCTCTAGGTGAGTGATCACACCATCGTGATTATCTGGGTCGTGAAGATCTTGTTTGTACAGTTCTTCTGTGTATTCTTGCCACCTCTTCTTAATATCTTCTGCTTCTGTTAGGTCCATACCATTTCTGTCCTTTATCGAGCCTATCTTTGCATGAAATGTTCCTTTGGTATCTCTAATTTTCTTGAAGAGGTCTCTAGTCTTTCCCAATCTGTTGTTTTCCTCTATTTCTTTGCACTGATCGCTGAGGAAGGCTTTCTTATCTCTTCTTGCTATTCTTTGGAACTCTGCATTCAGATGAGAATATCTTTCCTTTTCTCCTTTGCTTTTCACTTCTCTTCTCTTCCCAGCTATCTGTGAGGCCTCCTCAGATAGCCATTTTGCTTTTTTGCATTTCTTTTCCATGGGGATGGTCTTGATCCCTGTCTCCTGTAGTATGTCACGAACCTCTGTCCATAGTTCATCAGGCATTCTGTCTATCAGGTCTAGTCCCTTAAATCTATTTGTCACTTCCACTAGACAATAAACGCTATCACTTTTACACTTTTCCTTCCCCTTACACTCACATATATGTATTGCTTTTTACATTTAGTCTCACTTTGAATCAATCTAAAAAGCTAAAATATAAGATCCAAATTTAGAAGCACTAGAAAGGCAGCATACCTTTAAGAAGATTTATAGAGAGAAATTGGATCTCCGTGTCAGATAATAGAAGGGTTTTCAAAATCATATCATGAAGTCCAATGTTGCTGGCTTTGAGGATTAATGATAGATTTTTTTTACTGATTTAAGTTTTATGTCACCAACAAGAGATTGAACTGGAAGTTACAAAGTATTCTCTAGTGAATATTCAACAGCAATCTTCTATACTATGATGACTTATGTATGGCATTGAGCTGCTGAAAGACAGAATATATGGGCACTGCCTCCTATTCCATCAAAAAAGAATAGAGCAACATTGAACAAGTCACTTTCTTTAACTCACTGATTTTAATATTCTTTTCCCTCTAACCTCCTTCATTACTGATTATAACATTGTATATATATATGCATATTATATATATAAACACATTTCTGTATAATGGACATGACCTCTATTATATCAGAAAATCAAAGAACTAGAATCATGTGCTCTCTACTCTATAGTACACGATTATTCAAATTAAGAAATTCAGGTGTAGGTGATGTCATTGAAAATGGCAGAGTAGGGAACTCTGGGGTTCTGTTCCTCCCCAGAAATACTTAAAGATCTAGTAAAAACTGTCAGAATTAATCTTAGTAGAACTGAGAGAGACAGTCAAAAATTTAGAGAAAATAGGAAAATGCTTAAAGACAGCTTAAACGGTAGAAATACATTGTGGTATTTTTATTGACCATGACGTCATCCATTTTCCTAGCCCTGTCAAGTTCTTGAGGATTGCAGCCCACATTCCAGACGCAGGTATCTGATTTTTAAAATAAATAGAGCAGACACGGTTCCCAAGAAATAGCTTGCTTTGGCCTGACAGATTTCCAAAATCACTAATGCCCGGGGCTTCACTTTGTTTTGCTTACCTGGGAATTCTATCAGAGGAGGCTCTGAAAATACTGAGAAATCAAGGAAAAGCTCCTGTCACACAGGGCAAGAAAACAATAGTTGAGGTACATAATGAACACACAGCCTGGAAAGAAAACACTGGTAGTGAGAATTTGGGGGAATAAGAGCTTGAAAGGTTTCAGCATATACTAGGGCAACTCGAAAGGCCATGTACATATGCAGGGCAAGAAATATGCTCAGAACAGATCTGAAGACATCACACCATTCAACTCTGGCTAATCTTTAAGTGCACTACAAGCAGAAGGTAAAAGTTAAGATGGAACTGAAAATGTGCTGACTGCAGCCAAGAATATTCTACTCAGCAAAGTTGTCCAGGAGATCTGAAGAAGAGAAAGGGAAAGTCCCTCAGTCGGGCTGACTCTTTGAGACCTCATGGACTATACAGTCCATGGAATTCTCCAGGCCAGAATACTGGAGTGGGTAGCTTTTCCCTTCTCCAGGGGATCTTCCCAACCCAGGGATCGAATCCAGGTCTCCTGCATTGCAGGCACATTCTTTACCAGCTG
The DNA here is from genome assembly GCF_054371585.1 of Giraffa tippelskirchi. Lineage (NCBI taxonomy): Eukaryota > Metazoa > Chordata > Mammalia > Artiodactyla > Giraffidae > Giraffa > Giraffa tippelskirchi. The sequence goes on along the minus strand of NC_137284.1, from coordinate 42,948,503 downwards.
AGTTACAAGGGAAGCCTAAGAATACTGGAGTGGGTAGCCTTTCCCTTCTCCAGGGGACCTTCCCAACCCAGGGGTCAAACCCAGGTCTCCTGCACTGCAGGTGGATTCTTTACCAGGGAAGCCCAAAGAAGAGATAAAGATTGCGCTAAACAATAGCAACAAAAAGCTGAAGGAGCTCATCATCACTGGATTTATGTTAAAAGGAGTTATTCTTGCTGAAACAAAGGATGCTGATTAGTGATAGGAAAGCACATAAAAATAAACAACTTTTTGGTAAAGCAAATATAAAATTAAATTCAGAATAAACTATTATAAATGGTGTTGGGTAAATCACTTAGAAGTCTAGTATAAAAGTTAAACAAACAAATGTATTTTTAAAACTACAACTCTAATATATTAATGATTACACAAAGTAAAAAACACACAAATTATGACAGTAAAAGCATAAGATGTTGGGAAAGTAACTTTTATATTCATTTGCAATAAAATTATTATTAGCCTAAATAGATTGTCATATTCTATGTAAGCCTCTAGTAACCAAAAAGCAACAGTCTATAATAGACACATAAAAGATAAAGAGAAACATATCAAAACTACCACTTCAGAAAGTCATCAAATCACAAAGAAAGAGAGCAAAGGATGAAGAAAGAAACAAAGAAATTATAAAATAACCAGAATACAGTAACTAAGCAACAATAGTTAAGTCCACACCTATACACAATTACTTTAAATGTAAATACACTAAATTATCCAATCAAAAAGCCTAAGGGATTAAATGGATTAAAAACAAAAAAAGACTCAAAATGCAGATAAATACTACCTACAAGAGACTCCTCTCAGTTTTTAATAACATAAACAGACTGAAAGTAAGGAAGTAGAAAAATATATTGATTCAAATGGAAACCCAAAGAAAGCAAGTATAGCTATACTTAGCAAACAAAATAGACTTTAATTCAAAAGCTATGAGACAAAGAAGTTCACTCTATAATGATAAAGTGATATAAAGTGATAACAATTCATAAAGTTGCTTTAAAATTATAAATACATATGAACCTAATAACAGAGCATCTATGTATTGAACAATTATTTACAACCGAATTCAAAAGAAAAATATGCATAAATAAGTTTTACCAAGGAGATGAATGATCTATAACCTGAAAACTGAAAGTCATTGATGAAAGAAATTGAAGAAACCACAAATAGATGGTAAGATGCCATGTTCATGAATTTGAAGAAATAATATTGTTAAAATGTCCTCACACTGCAAAGCAATCTTCAATATACCCCTATCAAAAGTAGAAGAAAAAAATCCTAAAATTTATATGGGACCAGAAAAGGCCCCAAATACCTAAAGCACTCTTGAGAAAGAAGATCAAAGCTAGAGGTTTCATACTTCCTGGTTTCAAGCTATGTAACAAAGCTATAATAATCAAATCATTGATTTATAATGATCAAAGATTGATTTTACAGTAATCAAAACATTGGCATAAAAAAACTGCAGATCAATGAAACTGAATAGAAAGCCCCAAAATAAACCCATCAGCAGCAGAATGCACATTCTTCTCAAGTATACATGGAAGATTCTCCAGTGTAGACTATATGTGAGTCCACTAAAGAAGTCAATGAATTTTAAAATATTCAGATCATTCAAAATATATTTTCTGATCATATTGGAATGAAACTAGAAATCAAGAACAGAAGGAAAACTGGAAAATCCACAAAAGGGTGGAAATTTAAACATATATTCAGACAACGTATAAGCCAAAAAGAAAATACTCTGAAAACAAATGAAAAAAAAAAATCAGTGTAACAAAATTAATGAGATGCAGTGAAAGCAGGATCAGAGAGAAATGTGTAACTATAAATGCTAACATTAAAAATAAGAGCTTAAGATTGGAGACAAAATGGTCGGGGACCTTGAACTCACTTCCTCTTATGAGCATACCAAAAGCACAGCTAACTGCTGAACAACCATCAATAACAAAGACTGGCATCTCTACTTTTATACTTATTATTTTGTTCCTACCACTTGCTTTGGGTTTATTTTACAATTTTACTTTAGTTCTTTAAGCTATAAATTTAGGTTATTGATTTAAGATCTCTTTTCATTATATTTCAAGTGTGATCCTCCTACCATCTTATTCGGTTTCTTATTTATGTCTTTGGATGCCAAGTATCTTTTTTGGTAGGTCCTCTTCCTAGCTTCTGGTGGTGGCCGTCAATCCTTAGCATTCTTTGGCTTGCAGCTACATAACTATAATCTCTGCCTCTGTCATCACATGATGTTCCCTCCAAAGGCCACTCTCTACATAATCATCTTCTGATAAGGACAACTACTCTATTTAATTAGAGACCCAACCTGGTTACATATGCAATGACCCTTGCTCTTAGGACTGTTCACACACCAATGGCTGAATCATGTCATAAGTCCAAACATAAAATTAAGGAACAAGAAAGTGTACTAACAATGACAAGGTTAGAGTAAGGGTATGGATGTAGGAAGAGGTAAGATTTGGTAAAAATTCAATTTACCAAAGGAAGTATAATGCCTTATCTATTTTTCCCCAGAACATGGTGCAGTAACTACTACTCAACAGATAAGTAATAATGTTCATTATACTGAACTGAATCAAAGTATTATTTTTTGACTCAAATACATATTGAGTCTATTATTGATTGCTTCCCTGGTAGCTCAGTGCTAAAGAACCTGCCTGCAATACAGGACCCTCAAAAGACGCAGGTTTAATCCCTGGGTCAGGAGGATTCCCTGGAGAAGGGAATAACAACCCACTCCAGTATTCTTGCCTAGAGAATCCCATGGACAGAGGAGCCCAGTGGGCTACAGTCCATAGGGTTGCAAAGAGTTGGACATGACTGAAGCAACTTAGCAAGCACTCATTATTGATTGTAATCAGTAAACACTGACTCGAAGAAATGGGACAGTTTAGGGTAACATTTTGTTTATTAATAGCTCACAAAATTGATAAGAAGTTTGGAAAATATGTCTAAGAAAATAGAGGAGCCAGGATAATACTGGTGTGCATAAGCAGGAAATAATCATATAGATATGGTTAGTATTACTAGAAAGATTTCATACCTGCAGATAATTTGCAGAGCATATATTTTTGTTGACCATGTATGTCCTCCATGAGGACAAGGCATTTTATCTCTTTTGTATACTGATTCCAATCTCTATAATAGTACCTGGCACATAGTAGGGGCTTAATTAATTGACAAACACTTGTTTAGTTAATAAATATGTTTCCATCCATGTATTAGTACAATCAGATTAAAAGTTTTGAGAGATAAAATCTAACTGCCTAAATCTGGTCACATACCTACCAGGTGACTACTGCTCATATTGACTTATCATTCCATGGAGTCTGCTCACACAGGATAGAAGAAATTCCTCCAAAGGGAACTGGGATCTTGTTACTATAAATTAGGTAAATATAAAGACCTAAATACTACATATAAACACTAAAATGATCATATTACCAGTCTGTTTACAAATCTAATGACTAACGATTTATCTATAATACAAAATATAGCAGCGCAAATCAAAATCTAGTCTTGTCATTTCTTTCCAGACTTAGTCCATATCTCTGTTCTCTTTATACCCTAGTTTCCAGCCTTCCTGAATGTATCATAAGCATGCTGTGTTACCTCATGCTTTTGCAACATATTGATTAGAGCATAGGCTAAACTACTATTACACAGAGAAGAGTAAACACAGCAGCTCTAGTGAGGTATAATTTTATTTCTTTCTCACTGACAGTCCACATTTAGGCACACAGTTCAGACTGGAAAAGGACTCAGTCCCTTCTACTGGGTTGCTCTATCATTTCCTAGGGTAGACCCTTCATCATCAGTTAAAACTAGTGCGACCTCACTTTACCTGCATTTCCATAAAAAAAGGAAAAATAAAAGATAAAAAGCAAAGAATAAGCTATTTATTTATTTATATAATTTGACAGATACAAACATGACTTCTGCTACCTCCTAATATCCTAACCATGTCACATATATCTAGATAAAGATATTTCAGAATAATCATTGCAAGAAAGAGTGAGGACAGGTACTAGAGGAGAATTAATAATCTCTGTCACAAATATTTTTGCACATTTTCTGTTCCTGATATAGTATATACTTCCTCTTCCCTGTGCCTATGGAATCTAGTAGTGCCTTCGATTCTGAGAGAATCTCTCAGCTTTTTCATGGATATTTAGTTACTCTATTTTAGAACTTTAATACCTCAACTTTGGAACTTACTGCTTGCTTCTCCATCTCCTTGAAAACAAAGAACACACTTTTCCAATGGCTAGGTCATTACATATTTGCTGCTGAAAAATCAACAAGTCTGAAGAGTGTATTTTACTCCTATTTACTATCAGATTATAGAATATTATTCAGGCTCATTAGTAAGATGGTAGCAGTATTTATTGGGAAAGGGAGCTATTATACAAAAAATCATTTGCCTTCGCAGACTTACAGACAGAGAAAACAAACTTCCATTTACCAAATGGGAAGGGCGATGGGGGAGAGATAGATTAGGAGTTTGAACTTAGCAGATATAAACTACTATGTATATAAGAAACAAGGTAATACTGCATAACTCAGGAATTATCCTGTAATAAACCATAATGGAAAAAAAGAATATGAAAAAGAATGTGTGTGTGTATGTGTATAAAACTGAACCACTTTGACGTATACCAGAAATTACTACAACATTGCAGATCAAGTATCAGTTCAGCTCAGTTCAGTTGCTCAGTCATGTCCGACTCTTTGCGACCTCGTGAATTGCAGCACACCAGGCCTCTCTGTCCATCACCAACTCCCAGAGTTTACCCAAACTCATTTCCATCGAGTCGGTGATGCCATCCAACCATCTCATCCTCTGATGTCCCCTTCTCCTCCTTCCCCCAGTCCTTCCCAGCATCAGGGTCTTTTCCAATAAGTCAACTCTTCACATGAGGTGGCCAAAGTATTGGAGTTTCAGCTTCAACATCAGTCCTTCCAATGAACACCCAGGACTGGTCTCCTTTAGGATGGACTGGTTGGATCTCCTTGCAGTCCAACGGACTCACAAGAGTCTTCTCCAACACCACAGTTCAAAAGCAACAATTCTTCGTCTCTCAGCTTTCTTCAAAGTCTGATTCTCACATCCATACACGACTACTGCAAAAACCATAGCCTTGACTAGATGGACCTTTGTTGGCAAAGTAATGTCTCTGCTTTTTAATATGCTATCTAGCTTGGTCATAACTTTCCTTTCAAGAAGTAAGCGCCTTTTAATTTCATGGCTGCAAGCACCACCTGCAGTGATTTTGGAGCCCCCAAAATAAAGTCTGACATTGTTTCTACTGTTTCCCCATCTATTTCCCATGAAGTGATGGGACCAGTTGCCATGATCTTAGTTTTCTGAATGTTGAGCTTTAAGCCAACTTTTTCACTCTCCTCTCTCACTTTCATCAAGAGGCTCTTTAATTCTTCTTCAATTTCTGCCATAAGGGTGGTGTCATCTGCATATCTGAGGTTATTGATATTTCTCCCTGCAATCTTGATTCCAGCTTGTGCTTCTCCCAACCCAGCATTTCTCATGATGTACTTTGCATATAAGTTAAATAAGCAGGGTGACAATACACAGCCTTGACATACTCCTTTTCCTATTTGGAACCAGTCTGTTGTTCCATGTCCAGTTCTAACTGTTGCTTCCTGACCTTCATACAGGTTTCTCAAGAGGCAGATCAGGTAGTCTGGTATTCCCATCTCTTTCAGAATTTTCCACAGTAGATCAAGTATAATTCAATTAAAAAAAATATTTGCCTTCAACTCTTAAATGGATTCACTGGAGCTTAACAAAGAAAACTACTTTTGCACAGTCATCTCTGGATACAAATTTTCCTTGATAAGACCATTTTGGTATTCTTTATTAAAAACTTATATTGCCCACTAGTGTGTTGTTAGGAGACATTCAAGTGCAGAAGGAGCATTATAATGTGTGCTTTGAATATGAGTAAAGAATATTTTAGGGATGATGTTCATATAAGTTATCATGAAGTGTGATTTTCTTCATCTGAGACTGGTTACATTCCCAAGAAGAACTAAAAATTAAGACAGATGATAACTGAAAAAGTCATTCTGTGCATTTATGCTTCAATATAGTGAATGTAATTTCCATTAAACATGTTATTTTCCCTTTACAATAAACAGTAACAATTAAAATCTTATTTACTACTTGGTGCTTTAAAAAGTCTGTTTCTTTTTTCTAGTGTACTTCACTGCTGTTAAATGATTACTTAACTGTTGACAGCTTCCTGATTTTGAAAAAAATTTTCAATACATAATTAATACAAACAGACTCAAGTTTACCTGAAAAATTTCCCCATATCAGTTTAACTATTCTTGTCCATCAAGGTAAAAGAAGCAGAAAGGCAAGTATGCTTTAAAAAATAGTAATCACCATGAGACTTGGAGATTTTTTCTCAGTTCTTTAGCTCATACTTGAGAATATCTGGACAGAAATGAAAAATCCAGCCATATTGCAATTTGATTCACATAAGCCACAAAAAAACTGCTGAGCTAAGTAACTGTTCACTTTTTAATTTTTATAATCCTAGATTCATTATAAAATAATAAAAATTATATGTGAGGCTTCATGTAGAGACTTTAGAGCATTTGTCTCATTTACTCATCTTTGCATGTCCTCTCTGGCATAACCTGAGCTCCTAACAAGGAAGACAATCACAAATTGTGTGTTATTGATCTTTGAACTCTTGGAAGTTTTTCTACTAATATTTCTTTCCACTTTTCATGGTTACGGAGAACTCTTCTTTATTCTACCAAGCAGAAGCCCATGATAAAACCTGAAAACTGGCCCAAGAACTGTAGACCAAGCAATAAAAAGTGGCAAAGCAGGAGTTTGTGCTGCCCAGCCTAGTCAAAAATATTGAGTCCTAGCTAGCAAAGTGTCTCAGTGTTAACCACAAAAGATTGATCCAACAAAAGATTGATTCCTGAGGGTCTTGATAATTATTTATAAATTTAAAACATTTCACATATCAGTTGATATATTTCCTTGACAACACATTTAATACACCAATTTGGTTCACATATTAGCAAGAGTTCAACAGTAATACTTTTTGAAGCAACAAATTCAGGATTAAACAGAGATTTAAGAAGAAACTAAGCAAAGTCTTCCAGAATTGTTTGTGTCCATGTGACTTGTTAAATGATAATTGAAAAGTTTTTCTGGAAACTGTAACTAAAGTTAGTTGAAGACTTTCATTCATATTTATTTGATTAATTCTATAGTCTTTTTAAGTTCAAAATTCTTTTCTTTTTTAAAATGTTCTTAGTCTTCACATCTTCAGATTTTGAACTTTAAGTCTATTTACTCTTTCCATGCATCAGTTAGGAATCAATCAGTACTAACATTAGTATTATGGAATAAGAAATTTATCAAGGAAGTTAGAAATCAAACAATTAAAGGAGGAAATAGGGAAATAAACACATAAAAGAAATTGTTGAAGGATTGAAAAAAAATCATTAACTAACTCTGACACAGACAAATGAGGAAGAGTTTACAAAGAAATTTGGAAGAATAGTGCATCTGACTGCCAGAGTGGGATTATGAAGGAAGATTGATGCTTATGGCAGGCTGTTGGCTTTACGTGTTTACTACATATGAGGTTTCAGCAAAGCATGTGGTAGTGGGCCTTACATCATTGTTGATAGGCAGGGCTGGAGTTCATAAAAGAGAGCTGATGGGGGAGGGCATAAGCAAGGGAAAACTGAAATCCTCTAGACTTTTCATTTAAATCTCAATGCCTCTAACCAATAAATTACCAACAAATTTCAGAACATATAGGTTCTGCTTTGTTTATATCTGCCAAACCTCATACAACTACTACTTGTATCAATTCTATTTTGAAATCATAAAGAAAATTCTGGGAAATGTAGGTCCCAGTAAAATAAAATTGATAATAGAACAATCTGACTCAGCTCAACCTCATCAACCTGACATCCCGATACACCTGCCATTCTGCAACTTAAATACTCAGATATAATACTGAGATGACTATTAACACATTTTATATTAGTAGGGAAATGGAAGAGGGAAAAATGAAATAAAAATAATCTTCAATTTCACAGACAGAGATAGATATACATGCATGTAGATATAGATATGTAATTTATTCATGTATATATTATATTATGCATGTATATATATATATGAAAGTGAAAGTCACTCAGTCGTGTCTGACTCTGCGATTCCATGGACTATGCAGTCCATGGAATTCTCAAGGCTAGAATACTACAGTGGGTAGCCATTGCCTTCTCCAGGGGGATCTTCCCAACCCAGGGATCAAACCCAGGTCTCTCACATTGCAGGTGCATTCTTTACCAGCTGAGTCACAAGGGAAGCCCAAGAATACTGGGGTGGGTAGACTATCCCTTCTCCAGGGGATCTTCCCGACCCAGGAATCAAACCAGGGTCTCCAGCATTGCAGGCAGATTCTTTACCAGCTGAGCTACATGGGAAGCCCCACATATATATATTCTGGTCATAGGTGCTTTTTACTTCTGTTTTACATTACCACCGCTGAATACAGTCAGAATATATGCATGCATGTGCACACACACACACAACCCATGGCAGGCCACTATCGACTCATGCCTTTGCCAGAGACTCCCAAACTCTCCCAGGCAGGTTTGGCTCAGTTTCTTGTGGGGGTCACTGCTCCTTCCCCTGGGTTCTGGTGTGTACAAGGTCTTGTCTGTGCCTCCAAGGGTCTCCATTTCCCCCAGTCCTATGGAAGTCCTGTAATGAAATCTCAGTGACCTACAAAGTCAGATTCCTTGGGGAGTCCCAGTCCCCTTGCCAGATCCCCAGTTTGGGAAGTCTAATATGGGGCCTAGAACAGTTGCAACAGTGAAAGAACTTCTTTGTATAATTGTTCTTCAGTTTGAGGCTCGCCCACATGGCGGATCTATGGTAAGACTAATGGTGACCTCCTCCGGGAGGACTTATGCCACATGCTGCACCTCCCAGGACTGCTGCTGCCAGAACCCCTGTCCGCGCAGCAGGCCACTGCCAACCCAGGTATCTGCAGAGACCCTCAAACACTCACAGGCAGGTCTGGCTCAGTCTCTTGTGGGGTCACTGCTCCTCTACCCTGGGTCCTGGTGTGCACAAGCTTTTGTTTGTGCTTCCAAGAGTCTCTGGTGGGTATGGGGTTTGATTTTAACATGACTGCACCTGTCCTACCTTCTTGTTGCAACTTCTCCTTTGCCTTTGGACGTGAGGTGCCTTTTATATTTTGGTGGGTTCGATGGTTGTTCAGCATCTGTGTTCTCACAGCAGAAGATGAGCACGTGCCCTTCTACTCCACCATCTTGATTTGAGAGGACAAACACATTCAGAAAGACATTTACTATGAAGAATTTGCTCACAAGATTTATGGAAGCTGGCAACTTCCAAGATCATAAGGGTGAGTCAGCAAGCCGAACAAAAGCTGTTGGTTCAGTGCCAGTCCAATCAAAAGGACTGAAAACCAGGACTCAAAAGTATAGTTTCAGTTCAAAGGTCAGCAGACTTGAGACCTAGGAAAAAACAAATGTTCCAGTTAAAGTCCCAAGGCAGCAAAAAAGCCATCCCAGACTGAAAACTGTCAGGCAGGTGGAATTTTCTCCTAGTCAGGAAACAGTCAGACTTTTTGTTCTACTCAGTACTTTAACAGATCGGATGAGGCCCACCCAAATTAGAAAAGGCAATCTGCTTAACTCAGTCTACTGATACAAATATTAATATCATCTAGAAACAGCCTCACAGAAACACCCAAAATACTGTTTGACCAAATATCTGGATACACTGTGGCCCAGTCAAGTTGCCCATGAAATTAACCATCACACTTCCCAGATCTAACTCCAATCAAGATGAACTATTCTTAAGTCTTTTGAACTCTGCTATATGTTAAAGGAAAGCCTTTCTAATTAAAGAAATCTACAATTATGTCATCATGACTGATATTCAAACTTTCCCTGTAAATTTCAAAAGAGGAAACTCTTAAGCTGAATGGTTTTCCAGTTGTTGGAACACATGGGACTATTTAGAACAGAAATTTCCATAATTACTTAACCATAGCTTCATATTGGAATCACCCTGTGAAACTTTAACATTATTAATGCCCTGGGCTATATAGATCCACTTATATATTCCATTTACTTATTTTGGAACGGGACCTGAACATGGATATAATTTGAAAGCAACTCAGTTAATTATGAAGTACAATCCAAGTAGAGAACAATCACTGCTCTATATCCATCCTGAGATGTCAAAACTTGTTTCACACTCTCAGAGAAAGGAAGCTGAGAAAGCTAGTTTAATTATTCTAGTTTTAATTAAAATATTTTAGTAACTGGATAGCAAAACGGTCATTGTCTTCGCTGTTTTTTCACTTCACAGCATTGGTGGCCAGGTATTCAGAAGCAGATATACTGTGCGACTTTCTGCTTTTCCCCGTATCAACCAGAAAATATAATTCTTTGTTATAATGGCCATTTTCTCATATTTAGTTCAGTGAATTATTGAACTTTCATCAAACACAGACACGTGGACATGGGCAAACCCAAAACATCTTACCACTATGCAAGTCTTTATTTTTGTCTTCAAATTATCTTTGAAACACTATTTAATATTTGATACTGACACATTTGTCTCATACTCATTATTATAGTGAGGCCACAGATATTGGGTAATCAAAATTATTTTTTTTTAGTCATCAAAATAAAAGTCTCTTTGAGTTTTTCTTAATTAGAAGTCTCACCTGGAGCCCTCCTCTTGAACTGGCATTGATGCATACAATCGACAAAAGACAAATGTTAGATAATTCCAAGAAAATCTTCCACTTGCTGAAGCATTTTGTTTCTATCTAACAGTAAAACAGAATTTTTGTTTTATTTATTTGCTTTGCATTGTTTTGCTCTCAATGCAAAATAGGTAGATTGGTAGGTAGGTAGATAGATAGACACAGATAGATAGCATCAAGAAATGATTTCTGGAAAAAAAAAAAAAAGACCAGTTGATGGTTTATTGCCTTTAAGTTCAATAATATCTTTAAAAGCTCCACCTCTGTGCTCCCTTATTTTCTAAGCAGAAATATTTTCAGTGAGTTATGAGTACTGACTATAACTTTAAAACCTTTCCTTTACAATAAATATCTTCAGCAGAACATATTCACCTCCAAAATGTGGCCAATAAGCCTGCAAAAAGCAATGACCGTAATATAATTACACTCCTCCTTATTAAAATGTTCAACCATTTGCTACAGATGCACAGTTCATGGTTATGGAAAAGGGTAATTTGTTTAATAATATATTCACCCAGCTATGCATAATGTGATTTAATCAGTACATTATATGCAGGCTTCAAATGTAAAGTAGCTCAAATGATCAAACTGAATGGGGGAGGGGCAAGATGGAGATTCATCTTCCCTCTTTATAAATCTTTTACCTTTCAGAAACTTCTAAAGACATATTCTGAAAACCATCTGCCATATCAAACAACAGAATAATTGCTCTGCTGGAGGTAGACAAAATTAAAGCTATTTTTGAAATTTGACATTGGTTTGTTCATATTATGAGTTCATGTCATTTGATAGTAATATACCAGTAAGCTCTTATTCAGACCAAAACTCTTCTTCCTGTGTATCCCATATTGAGTCTATTGTACATCCTTTACCATTACCTACAAAATATTTTTACTGCTGCTATCCTGGTCCAAGCCACCATTGTTTCTCACTTGGATTCCTGCTAGAGATACCTCTTTCATCTTCCTGCTTCTGGCCTCACCTCTCTTAACCATATTCTAGTTCAGAAGTCAAAATGATGCTATTTAAATGAAAGCCATTTCTTGCCATTCTTCTTAAAAAATTCTCCAGCGGCTCTTCATTTAAGAGAGCAAATATCAAAGACTTAGAATAATCTAAAATATTTGCTTGTCATCTGTTCCAAACTAGTTTTCTGATTTGACCCCATATTACTCTCCCCATTATTCATAATGATTCAGCCCCACTGGCCTTCCCTCAGTTGAGTCAACACACCAGGTATCTTTCCTTAGACCTCCAATAGAATTTGCATCTCTATAAGCTACCTTTCTCTCAGATATCCTAATGCTTCACTCTCTCATATCTTGTAGATATTTATCAAACATCACCTCCATCAAAGCCTTTGTGAGGTTTCCTCTAATGGTCTTACCCAAAATGTTATGCCTTGATCCTTCCCTATTCCACTATGCTTTATTTTTCTTCTTAGTACTCATCTAAGGTAGGTATTTTTATTGAATATTTCAATGTTGCATCTCTAGTACATGGTGAAGAGGAATACTTGCTCAACTGGTGAGTAGGCTAGAGATAGTGAAGACCAACAACCAACCTCATCTACACCAATATCTTCAATGTGCACTGGAATACAGTTGTTCTCTTTTGCATGAGAGCAGTAGTGAGGGAAAAACTGTCCCCAACTTTGAATAATAAGTTAAGCATGGCGTCACACACAAAAAAATCACTTCCCAACTTTAGTTCACAGGATTGTAGGTCAGTTAGACAATTCTGTTGGTCTGTTTCAGGTTCATCTTGACTACTATTGCTCATGGGTATATATAGTCAGCTGGTGGGTTGACTGGGAATTCACTGATCTAAGATAGTTCCTGCTGGGATCAACTGGTTGTATATCACAAGATCTCTTATCCTCCAGCAGGCTAACCTGGATTTGGTGATTACATGGATCCAAGCAAGAAAGTGAAGCACACACAAGCTCTTGAGGTCTAGACTCAGGATCAGCGTACCTTCCTTTCTGCTATATTCTTTATCCAGTAAAATCACCAAGATGGCCATATTCAAGAGGGTGAAGAAAATATAAAATATTTAATCCCTGACAAAGGAATCTTTGCAAAGCCACATTGAAGAGATAATTTACTACTTAACTATCTCAATAATATCACTAACGGCCATGGATCATTAAATCCTGATAGCAATATGAAAAGTCCAAGAGACGATGTCTTTGCACACCACACAATCATGTTACCAGCATTATTAAATTATTAACTGGGTATCTATTTGTAGATTGGGTATCAACTATTGCAAGGCTCTATTGTGACTAAGATTAGCTTATAATAGTATACATTTGAAATTTTCTTGTTCTGCTCTCATACTCTCATTAGTAGCTGTAAACTTTAACCCCTTATTAAAGAGGCATAATTGACAATTAAGGCAAATGGAAAGATACTTTGAATGAAACTGGTTACGTGCAACTTCAGCAGGAACTTTGAAAAAGAATCTGAGATAAAGCATACATAAAAATCACATTACAGAAATAATGAGATAGCACTTCATACCAATTAGAATGGCCAAAATTTAGAACACGGGCAATACCAAAGGTTGGCAAGTCTGTGCATTAAGAAGAATGCTCATCTATTGCTGGTGGGAGTGCAAAATGATTCAGCTACATTGGGTGATAGCTTGGCAGATTTTCACAAAACCAAACATCTTCTTACCATATGATCCAGCATTTGTACTCCTTGGCATTTATCCAAAGGAGTTAAAAACTTAATGTCCATACAAAAGTCTACACAAGTCTGTTTATTGCAGCTTTATTCAAGATTGCCAAGACTTAGACGCAACTAAGATGTCCATCAGTAAGTAAATGGACACATAAACTATAATACATCCAGACACTATTTATCACTAGTAAGGAGTGAGCTATTAGTTCATGAAGAGACAGGGAGGAATTTAAGTGCATTATTATTAAGTGAAAGAAGTCAGTCTGAAAAAGCTGCATGCTGTTTGATTCCAACTCTATGACAGATAGAAAAAGGCAAAACAATGGAAACAGTAAGAAGATCAGTGGCTGCCATGGGTAGACAGAGAGATGAACAGGTACAGCACAGAGGATTTTTAGGGCAGTTGAAGTACTCTGTATGATACTATGATAGTGGATGTATGTCATTATACATTTGTCTAAATCCATAGGCCATACAACATCCCAGAGTGAATCCTAAGGTAGACTATGGACATTGGGGAATTATGATGTGTCAATGTAGGTTCATCCTTGATAAGAAATGTACCATTCTGGTGAAAGATGTTGATAAGCAGGAAGCTATGCATCTCTGCACTTACCTCTCAATTATGTTGAAAAACTAAAAGTGCCCTGAAATAATAAAGTCCTAAAAGCTTCATTACAGAAATTATTCTTTTTAAATAATTGAGTGAAAGTGAAAGTCGTTCAGTTGTGTCCGATTCTTTGAAGCCCCACGGACTATGTAGTCCATGGAAATCTCCAGGCTAGACTACTAGAGTGGGCAGCCTTTCCCTTCTCCAGCGGATCTTCCCAACCCAGGGATCGAGGTCAGGTCTCCCGCATTGCAGGCGGGTTCTTTACAGCTGAGCCACAAGCATTTTAATTGAGAGGAGTGGTCTTAGAAAAGAGATGCAGTCTTTGCTACTTTTTCCAGAGGAAACAGATGCAACAAAAACATGAAACTCTTAAAATATATTCATTCATTCTGTCTTTATATGCATTTAAGCATATATTTTATTTATTATATTTCTGTTATTTTCTTTTAATTACCTATACTTTTCATCTTTGTTTTTTCTTCCTTTTCTCTAAGGTATCCCACAACTGTTTTTGTCTTTTGATTTTTCTGATCTTGACATCATGCTATTCTGCTTTCTGCCATATTCCCTCTCTAACTAGTTCGGAAGCTTCAGTTTAAGAAAAAGGCATGATTTTCTCATATTTTGCAGATATTGAAATACCCTATGTTCCAAACACAAACACAAATGAGGAAACCCAACAAAGTAGATGAAATTTTGAGTTCTGTACATAAATGTAAATAGAAAATTCTTAAACAAGTAAGGAAAAAAATAATAGATTCAATGTAATTTCTGTTATATCTTTCCCTGAATTGTAAAGTGTTCATCTGTGTTGATTTAGTTAAGGATGTAGGGCTTCCTAGGTGGAGCTAGTGGTAAAAGAACCCACCTGCCAATGCAGGAGACATAAAAACCACGGGTTTGATCCCTGGGTGGGGAAGGATCCCTGGAAGAGGGCATGGCAACCCACTCCAGTATTCCTGCCTGGAGAATCCCATGCACAGAAGAGCCTTGAGGGCTACAGTCCGAGGGTCACAAAGAGTTGGACACGACTGAAGCGACTTAGTATAGCATGCTGCAAGGTATATGGAAGAGAATAACGCTGCTGATTCTAATGTTACTCCTTTAGAATAAATATATTTTCAAAATAAACCCCAAATAATGCTATAATATAAACAATGTACACTAACAAAACATACATAAATTCTGTACAATGTAATTAGTAAAAATTCATATGTGGCAATACAGTAGTACTTGCAGAACACAAGTAATAACTTTAGGGATAGAGTCCTGGATGTAAATAGCTGTTTTGCTGTGTTCTACAAATTATTTAACCTCATGTTCAGAGAAAGACTGGCTGAATTTTCCTTTATGGGCTGGAAACCTTTTGAATACACACATATATTTAATGATATTTCCTTCTCTTGGGGAAATTGGGATTATTTATGTTATTCTATGGTAAGTTCCCCTAAGACCTGTGGTAATCTTTTCTCAGAAAAATAAAATCCATATTACCATAATGAATATAACATGCAAAGCTAGAAAAACATTTGTTTAAATCATTGTTCAAAAATTGTTGCACAGCTTGCCATCTATTGTTGCTACTAAAAAAAAAAGGAGGGGCTGGTCCATTATACTCTCTCACATGAGTTAATGGAATTTGTTTGGACATCATAACTGAAATAATGGCTACCCTCAGAGAGGTGAGGAAATGGGTCAGAATACCTCCACCCTTTGAAGTAGTTTCTCATGTGTAATTAAGAGCCCCAAGCAGGTCTCTGAAAATCTTGAGGGGACCCAGATTTGCTTTAATGCATTAAAAAAAAAAAATTCAAAACCAAAAATATAAAAAAAAAAAAGTTGTTATATTTGTGTTGTTTAATAGTGCTTTTGGAGAAGGAAATGGCACCCCACTCCAGTGTTCTTGCCTGGAGAATCCCATGAACAGAGGAGTCTGGCGGGCTACAGTCCATGGGGTTGCGAAGAGTCAGACATGCCTGAGTTAATAAACAACAACAATAGTGCTTTTAGTAATGAACAAAGGGACTAGTCTCTAAATCTTTTTGTCTTACATTTTCTCAATGCTTATGAGGATTACATTAAGTGCTTGCTACGACTCTGTCACATAATACTCTAGAAACAGTAGCAATTAGTTATAATAACTTGGAACCATTCCCTACCACCCTGGAAGAGCTAATTTCAATTTACCCTTCAATAGACTAGTAAACTTTCAAAACAATCATGCATTGAATTTTATGTCTTTGAGTCACAATAGCTAGAAGTCAGTGGCCAGGGCAACTTCAAAGTTTCACCTCAGATATATTCCAACTCAGTACTACTGGGATACTCTGGCTGTCTCTATAAATTATGCCAGAAAGAACTATCTCAGAAGTCTCAAGTTCAATTTAACATAAGAATGAGGGAATTCCTATATTTCTCCATGCTAAATTAGGTTCTGGCTACTCTATTTCTAGGCCCTAGCTGTTTTGTTAACGCTTCACTGGGCAGCTATTACTAGTAGGAGAAGTTTTTTATGCCTTAGAAGCAGAAAGCTATCTTTGGTTTGTGTTTAGGCATCAGAATAAGTATATCAGGCCTGTGGTCTCTTTCAGATTCAGAGAGTCTACGATCCTTCCATGGTTCCTTGTGCCAGAGTGTATGAAACATTACAGGGCCTGTTTATCCAAATTTCCCCACCATGACTGACCTGGATTTCCACTTTCTTCCTAATGTTACTGGCCAGAGAGTGTACAAATTTCAAGATTTAGATACAAGAGGAATTAGCAGCCTTGACTGAAAACTCTACATATGCCTTTTCACTTCAACTCAACCTGCTTTACACTGGAACACTAACTCAGACGTTAATAAAAGACTACTTAATTAATCTGCATTCTATTGTTTTAAGTATACTCAGTGTGGGAAAATTCACGGTGGGGATGATAGGCATTATTTTGTGCATCCTTATATAAATGTCTAGAATATCATTCAGGCCAGTTCAGTTGCTCCAACTCTTTGCGTGTCCAACTCTTTGTGACCCCGTGGACTGCAGCACATCAGGCCTCCCTGTCCATCACCAACTCCCGGAGTTTACTCAAACTCATGTCCATTGAGTCACTGATGCCATCCAATCATCTAATCCTCTGTCATCCCCTTCTCCTTCTGCCTTCAATCTTTCCCAGCATCAGGGTCTTTTCAAATGAGTCAGTTCTTCACATCAGGTGGCCAAAGTATTGGAGTTTCAGCTTCAACATCAGTTCTTCCAATGAATTTCTTTATGATGGACTGGTTGGATCTCCAAGCAGTCCAAGGGACTCTCGAGAGTTTTCTCCAACACTACAGTTCAAAAGCATCAATTCTTTGGCTCTCAGCTTTCTTTATAGTCCAGCTTTCACATCCATACATGGCTACTGGAAAACCTATAGCCTTGACTAGATGGACCTTTGTTGGCAAAGTAATGTCTCTGCTTTTTAACACGCTGTCTAGGTTGGTCATAACTTGTCTTCCAAGGAGCAAGCATCTTTTAATTTCACAGCTACAGTCACCATCTGCAGTGATTTTGGAGCCCCAAAAATAAAGTCTCTCACCATGTCCATTGTTTCCCCATCTATTTGCCATGAACTGGTGGAACCAGATTCCATGATCTTAGTTTTTTGAATGTTGAGTTTTAAACCAACTGTTTCACTCTCTTCTTTCACTTTCATCAAGAGGCTCTTTAGTTCCTCTTCACTTTCTGCCATATGGGTGGTGTCATCTGCATATCTGAGGTTATTGATATTTCTCCCGGCAATCTTGATTTCAACTTGTGTTTCATCCAGCCCAGTGTTTCTCATGATGTACTCTGCATATAAGTTAAATAAGCGCAGTGATAACATACAGCCTTGATGTACTCCTTTCCCTATTTGGAACCAGTCTGTTGTTCCATGTCCAGTTCTAACTGTTGCTTTCTGACCTGCATATAGATTTCTCAGGAGGCAGGTAAGGTCATCTGGAATTCCCATCTCTTGAAGAATTTTCCACAGTATGTTGTGATCCACACTTTCAAAGGATTTGGCATAGTTGATAAAGCAGAAATAAATGATTTTCTGGAACTCTCTTTATTTTTCAATGATCCAACGGATGTTGGCAATTTGATCTCTGGTTCCATTGCCTTTTCTAAATCCAGCTTGAACTTCTGGAAGTTCACGGTTCTCATATTGTTGAAGCCTGGCTTGGAGACTTTTGAGCATTAATTTACTAGCATGTGAGACGAGTGCAGTTGTGCAGTAGTTTGAGCATTCTCTGGCATTGCCTTTCTTTGGGATTGGAATAAAACCTGACCTTTTCCAGTCCTGTGGCCCCTGCTCAGTAAATCTTTAATCCAATTTTTTTTTGTTAATGGGCAGGGCTGTGTTCCCTCCCTGTTGTTTGACCTGAGACTAAACTGTGGTGGAGGTACTGAAGATAATGGCAACCTCCTCAAAAGGTGCCATGCACACACTGCCACACTCACTGCACCTAATCCTGCATCAGGTCACCACTGACCCATGCCTCTGTTGGAGACTCCTGGACACCCACCAGCAAGTCTGAGTCAGTCTCTTTTGGGGTCAATATTCCTTTCTCCTGGGTCCTGGTGTGCACAAGGTTTTTTTTGTGCTCTCCAAGAGTCTGTTTCCCCATTCCTGTGTAAGTTCTGGCAGCTCTGTGGTGGGGATAATGGCAACCTGCTCCAAGAGGGCTTATGTCACACCCACATCTGCTGAATCCAGAGCCCCTGCCCCTGCAGCAGGCCACTGCTGACCTGTCCCTCTGCAAGAGACACTCTAACACTCAAAGTTAGGTCCAGCTCAGTCTCTGTGGGGTCTCCTCATGTGCACATGGTTTTGTTTGAGCCCTCCAATCATCTCTGCTGGGTATGGGATTTGATTCTAAACAAGATTTTGCCCCCCTACCATCTTGCTGGGACTTCTCCTTTGTCTTGGATGTGGGTTATCTTTTTTTTTGGTGGGATCCAACATTTTGTCGATGGTTGTTCAGGAGCGAGTTGCAAGTTTTGAGTTCTCGCGGGAGAAGATGAGTGCATGTCCTTCTACTCTGCAATTTTGATTTTATATTTCTGTTTATCTCTATGCAATAATAGACATCATTAAACTGTAAGTCAGTTATAGTCATTGGCTTATCTCTTCTTCTTTTAAAAAAATAATGGACCCTGAGAAATACCTAAAATAGTTTCAATCTGAGGTATACTTATTCATACATTGGTTTTATTAATCTTTCCTTTTAAAAAATAGTATTTTGTGCTGCGAGTTTGTCCAAGAGAGCCAAATAAGAAGAACTTGAGCCCACCTCCTCTCATGGGCACACAAAAATTACAGCTATTTACAGAGCACCTCTTGTTGAGAAAGACCAGAATCTAGCAGAAAAGGTCTTCCACAACTTAACATAAAAAGAATACATCACAAAGATACAGGTAGGAGGTGTAGAGTTGCAGCATACTCAAGATCCATATCCCCAAGCAGGTGACCCACAAATATGACAATTACAACTGCAGAAGTTCTCCCCAAGGACCAAGAGATCTGAGCCCCACATCAATTTCCAAAGCCTGGAGGTACAGCACACAGAACATGAGCACCCAGAATATTTGGTTTTTAAGGCCAGTGATTCTTACTTTCAGAAGAGCCAGAGGGTTGTGGAAAACAGAGACTCCACTCTTAAAAGGCAGGCACAAAATCTCATTATCTCAAATAATGTTTAAATCTCGAGACCCGAGGCAGAAGCAGTAATTTGAAAGAAACCTATGTCAGGCCCACCTGTTAATCTTAGAGACTTCCTAGATGCAAGACACAACTGGAGCTCACCCTGGGAACATAGAAACTAATGGCAACCATTTGGGGAGATGCTTCTACCACGTGGAGACAGGTACTGGTAAATGCAATTTTGGAATGCCCCTTCTAGCTTATTAACACTGAGAATCAGTCCCATCATAGCTAGGGCTTCCCTCATAGCTCAGTTTGTAAATCATCTGCCTGAAATGCAGGAGACCCGGGTTCAATTCCTGGGTCGGGAAGATCCCCTGGAGAAGGAAATGGCAATCCACTTCAGTATTCTTGCCTGGAGAATCCCATGGACAGAGGAGCCCGGAGGGCTATAGTCCACGGGATCGCAAGAGTCAGACATGACTTAGGACTAAACCACCACAACCACCAATCTGTTGGCACCAGTACTTGGGACATTGCATAATGATCAAGTGATTAATTCAAGAAGATATAACAACTGTAAATATATATGCTCCCAATATAGGAGCACCTAAATATTTAGCAAATATCAACAGGCATAAAGAAATATATCAACAATAAATCTGACTAAGGAAGTAAAAATCTATTACTCAGAAAACCATAAGACAGAAATGAAACAAACATATAGAAATATATACAACATTCACAGATTGGAAGAATTAATGTGCTTGAAATGTCAGTCCCTATGGCAGTCTACAGATTCAATGCAATTCCTTTCAAAGTACCAATGGAATTTTTGGCAGAACTAGAATAAATAAATTGAAATGTATAAGAAAACACAAAGCACTCAGAAGAGTCAAAGAAATCTTGAGAAAGAACAGAACTGGAGGTATCACACTGCATGATTTCAACCTATAATACAAAGCTACAGATATGAAAACAGTGTGATACTGACAGAGGAACTGATACATAAACCAATGGAATAGAATAGAGAGCCCAAAAGAAAATCCACACAAATGGTAAGTTAATTTATGACAAAGGAGGCAAGAATATAAAATGGGGAGAAAGACTCTCTTTTCAATAACTGGAGCTGGGAACAGTGGAGAGCCATATTTATAATAATGAAACTAGAACGTTTTCTCACACCATATAAAAATAAACTCAAAATGGATCAAAAACCTATGCATAAGACTAGAACCTGTAAAACTCTTAGAAGATAAGATAGGTAGTAAACTCTTTGACATCAGTGTTAGTAAGAGTGACAAATTCACATGGTAAATTTGAGATACTGAAGCTATCCTAATTTTCTTCTAGCATCAGTCTAAAATGTTAATGAAAGTAAATAATACGTAGTTAAATTTGGAGGCAACAGTTATATCAGTGGACTCTATTGCTAAACAAATCACATAAGCTTGCATTCTTAACTGGCAATAATTAAACCAATGCCGGTCATTATTATTAGGCAGAAAATAAAAAAGTTTGAGTTCTTGGTTCACAAGACATCATATAATTTGACATTTTAAATGGTTCCGGCAATTTTAGATTAAACGCTTCATTACCTAACAACCATTCCCTACACAGCTAATAGTAACCCAGTTTCTACCAGAACATTTAACAATCTTTACTGTTTTTCTCTGAGGCTTCTAGATCCTTCTGTTTGTATTATATTATTAAACTGAAGTGAAGTGTTAGTCGCTCAGTCATATCCGACTCCTTGCGACCCTATGGACTATAGCCCACCAAGCTCCTCTGTCCATGGAATTCTCCAGGCAAGAATACTGGGGTGGGTGGCTATTTCCTTCTCCAGGAAACAGTCAGATCTTCCTGACCTAGGGATTGAACCTGGGTCTCCCACATTGCAGGCAGATTCTTCACCATCTGAGCCACCACATCAACACTTAAAAAAAAGTCACAAGAAAAGAACAAAGAAAATGTAAAGAAGAATTTTTAGGCAAACAGCTCCTAACTACTTTTCTCTGTCACAGATCATGTGCAAGAAAGTGTTGCTAGAATAAGAGTGTATGCAAGCCCCAATAAGGAAAGACCTATTAAACACAGCTATATTCCCCATGTATGTCAGAATAAACTACTACTTTATTTTACCTAGCAACTGAAACAAGTGACAAGACATAGATGTTGCAATTGTAAATATAGCTATGAAATTACAACATAATCTTATGAATAACAAACAGTGATATTTAGAAATATCTACAAAAGATAGTGTAAAACAATGGAAGCACATTTTACTTACTACTTTTCCAATCTGCTTCTTTCCACTTTCTCTATGTGTCTTTGACATTCCTTCCTGTCAGTTTCATCTCTTTTCATTGTTTTTGCTCCCATTCTTTATCATTGCAACCTTCTTTCTTTTCTTTAAATATCCTACCTTTTAGATGAAAGAAGAAATACATTAACAAAATAGATTGTTTTCTTTCATTTATGTCACTAAAGTCTTCCTTTACTTATGCATATGAGGAGATAGAAGTAGAGAACTTGCCAAACATTTAACTTGAGGGTTAACTTATTTCCCTATGAGTATTTTCTCCAGCTGAAATTTTATTTCCTCCCAATGGACTATGGCCTTCAATGGATCATTCCCTTCACTCCCCCAACAAGAGGTATAAAATACAATTACTTTTATGCAAAGGTATAAAGTACAGTGGACCATAGCCTTGTCTGACTCAACGAAACTATGAGTCGTGTCATGTAGTGCCGCCCAAGACAGACGGGTCATGGTGGAGAGTTCTGAGAAAATGTGGTCCACTGGAGAAGGGAATGGCACACACTTCAGTATTCTTGCCTTGAGAACCCCATGAACAGTAGGAAAAAGCAAAAGACAGGACACTGAAAGATGAAATCTTCAGGTCGGTAGATTCCCCAACATGCTATTGGAGATCAGTGGAGAAATAACTCCAAAAAGAAGGAAGATACAAAGCCAAAGCAAGAACAACACCAAGTTGTGGATGTGACTGGTGATAGAAGCAAAGTCTGATGCTGTAAAGAGCAATATTGCATAGGAAACTGGAATGTTAGGTCCATGAATCAAGGCAAATTGGAAGTTGTCAAACAGGAGATGGCAAGAGTGAACATCAACATTTTAGGAATCAGCAAACTAAAATGGACTGGAATGGGTGAATTTAACTCAGATGACCATTATATCTACTACTGTGGGTAAGAATCCCTTAGAAGAAATGGAGTAGCCATCATAGTCAACAAAAGAATCTGAAATGCAGTACTTGGATGCAGTCTCAAAAACGACAGAATGATCTCTGTTTTCAAGGCAAACCATTCAATATCACGGTAATCCCAGTCGATGCCCCAAACAGTAATGCTGAAAAGCTGAAGCTGAACGATTCTATGAAGACCTATAAGACGTTCTAGAACTAACACCCAAAAAAGATTTCATTTTCATGATAGGGGACTGGAATGCAAAAGTAGGAAGTCAATGGACACCTGGATTAACAGGCAAATTTGGCCTTGGAGTACAGAAGGAAACAGGGCAAAGGCTAATAGAGTTTAGCCAAGAGAATGCATTGGTCATAGCAAATGCCCGCTTCCAACAACACAAGAGAGGACTCCATACGTGGACCTCACTAGATGGTCAATACTGAAATAAGATTGATTATATTCTTTGCAGCCAAAGATG
The DNA here is from genome assembly GCF_054371585.1 of Giraffa tippelskirchi. Taxonomy (NCBI): domain Eukaryota; kingdom Metazoa; phylum Chordata; class Mammalia; order Artiodactyla; family Giraffidae; genus Giraffa; species Giraffa tippelskirchi. The sequence continues at coordinate 42,924,993 of NC_137284.1, read as the reverse complement.
GAGAAGCTCTATACAGTCAGCAAAAATAATACTGGGAGCTGACTGTGGTGCAGATCATGAACTTCTATTGCCAAATTCGGACTTAAACTGAAGAAAGTAGGGAAAACCACTAGACCATTCAGGTATGACCTAAATCAAATCCCTTATGATTACACAGTGGAAGTGAGAAATAGTTTCAAGGGATTAGATCTGATAGACAGAGTGCCTGAAGAACTATGGACAGAGGTTTGTGACACTGTATAGGAGACAGGGAGCAAGACTATCCCCAGGAAAAAGAAATGCAAAAAAGAAAAATAGGTGTCTGAGGAGGCCTTACAAATAGCTATAAAAAGAAGAGAAGTGAAAAGCAAAGGAGAAAAAAAAAAAGATATACCCATTTGAATGCAGAGTTCCAAAGAATAGCAAGGAGAGATAAGAAAGCCTTCCTCAGTGATCAGTGTAAAGAAACAGAGAAAAACAATAAAACAGGAAACACTAGAGATCTCTTCAAGAAAATTAGAGCTACCAAGGGAACATTTCATGCAAAGATGGGCTCAATGAAGGCCAGAAATGGTATGGACCTAACAGAAGCAGAAGATATTAAGAAGAGGTGGCAACAATACACAGAAGAACTACACAAAAAACGTCTTCATAACCCAGATAATCACGATGATCACTCACCTAGAGGTAGACATCCTGGAATATGAAGTCAAGTGGGCATTAGAAAGCATCACTACAAACAAAGCTAGTGGAGGTGATGGAATTCCAATTGAGCTACTTCAAATCGTAAAAGATGATGCTGTGAAAGCACTACACTATTTATGTCAACAAATTTGGAAAACTCAGCAGTGGCTACAGGACTTGAAAAGGTCAGCTTTCATTTCAATTCTAAAGAAAGGCAATGGCAAAGAATACTGCCAATACTCAAACTACTGCACAATTGCACTCATCTCACATGCTAGTAAAGTAATGCTCAAAAGTCTCCAAGCCAGGCTTCAACAATACACGAACTGTGAATTTCCAGATGTTCAAGCTGGATTTAGAAAAGGCAGAAGAACCAGGAATCAAATTGCCAACATCTGCTGGATTATTGAAAAAGCAAGAGAGTTCCAGAAAATCATCTATTTTTGCTTTATTGACTTTGCCAAATCCTTTGAAAGTGTGGATCACAACATACTGTGGAAAATTTTTCAAAAGATGGAAATATCAGACGACCTAACATGCCTCCTGAGAAACCTGTATGCAGGTCAGGGAGCAATAGTTAGAACTGGACATAGAACAACAGACTGGTTCCAAATAGGGAAAAGAATGTGTCAAGGTTGTGTATTGTCACACTGCTTATTTTACTTATATGCAGAGTGCATTATGAGAAATGCTGGGCTGGAGGAAGCACAAGTTGGAATCAAGAATGCCAGGAGAAATATCAATAGCCTCAGATACGCAGATGACACCATCCTTATGGCAGAAAGCGAAAAAGAACTAAAGAGCCTCTTGATCAAAGTATAAGAGGAGAGTGAAACATTTGGCTTAAAACTCAACATTCAGAAAACTAAGATCATGGCATCTGGTCCCATCACTTCATGGCTGATAGATGGGGAAACAGTGGAAACAGTGTCAGACTTTATTTTTGGGGGCTCCAAAATCACTGCAGATGGTGATTGCAGCCATGAAATTAAAAGATGCTCACTCCTTGGAACACAAGTTATGACCAACCTAGACAGCATATTAAAAAACAGAGACATTACTTTGCCAAATAAGGTCCATCTCATCAAGGCTATGGTTTTTCTTGCAGTCATGTATGAATGTGAGAGTTGGACTATAAAGAAAGCTGAACGCCGAAGAATTGATGCTTTTGAACTGTGGTGTTGGAGAAGACTCTTGAGAGTCCCTTGTACTGTAAGGAGATCAAACCAGTCCATCGTAAAGAAAATCAATCCTGAATATTGATTGGAAGGACTGATGTTGAAGCTGAAACTCCAATACTTTGGCCACCTGATGCGAAGAGCAGACTCATTTGAATAGGCCCTGATGCTGGGAAAGATTGAAGGCAGGAGAAGGGGACAACAAAGGATGAGACGGTTGGATGGCATCAACAGCTCAATAGACTTGAGTTTTAGTAAACTCTGGGAGTTGGTGATGGACAGGGAGGCCTGGCGTGTTGTGGTCCATGTGGTCGCAATGAGTCAGACATGACTGAGAGACTGAAATGAACTGATAAATCATTAAGTCTTGTTCTATCTCTTGTATTTTGGAGTTTAACTGTGCAATACATTGTCATTGATTTTTAGTGGAGTTGAAAATCTTTATAAGGTTGATTTTTCATGTTATCAATTCTAGTTCATGATACTGTAAAATACTTTTGCCCACAATTTCCTGAATCTCATATTTTAAAAATAAAATATTTTGAAAAGCCTTGCCATGATATATTTCTATTAACATTATATTTAATTACTTCAACTTGTTAGAAATTGAATAGTATTTGTACAATCTAATAAATTATTAGAATGCTTCAATGAATAGTATTTAATATATACTATTAAATATATATTTAGTACAATTATACTAAATATATTTAATAATACAATTTTGCAATAATAATACAATATAATATAATTATATTAAATATAATTACAATATATTTAATACAATTATCAAAATTGGGTATGAATGACAATCCAATATGAAATTTAGTATAAATATGAGCTACTCATGAGATTTCAATATGTATATTTTGATGCATTTTTATATTTTTCCATCAAATTTTTAAAGAGTATTTCTCTCTAGAATTCCTATAATTTTGCCATGTTTTCATCATTACACCTATTAGTATTTAACCATAGTGCTGTGCTGTGCTACATCACCTCAGTCATGGCCAGCTCTTTGTGACTCTATGGACTGTAGTCCACCAGGCTTCTCTGTCCATGGGATTCTACAGGCAAGAGTGTTGGAACGGGTTGCCATGTCCTCCTCCTGGGCATCTTCCCATTTAACAGTAGAACATTTTATATACTCTAGGTAATCTGTTAAGTATTATATTTATTTTATCTATTCATAACAGCAATTCTCTGACATAGACACTATTATTTCCATTTATAACTGAGAATTCTGAGCCTCTATAAAATTAAGCAACTTGATAAAACTCACATACTTTGAATCCGAATCCGAGTCAAAAAAACTATATTCCTCTTTACTGCTGATTTTGTATCTTTTAGCAATTTGACTATTATTTAAATGTGTTTTATTATTCCTAAATCAATCATTGAGAAATAAAATTGAATTGTTGTAATCATTTTATCCAGTGACTTTCACCCATAGGAAATGTTGCCTCCAAGAGTACATTTGGCAAATTTATTTAGGGCAATTGGCTAGTCACAATTAGCTGGGGCTAGGAAAGAAGCTACTCGTAGACAGTGGATAAAGGACAGGGAAGTTGCTAAACATCCTACAACACTTAGAACAGCTCCCTCAACAAAGAATTGTCTGGCCCACATTGTTAACAGCACCACTGCTAAAAAATCCTGCGTTTGGATTTCAATAAATGTCTAATAATATCACCTTCCTAATTAAGCACTCCCTGACTCTCCTTCGATACTACAAGATATTAAAAATGCAGATTATACTAGAGAGAAAGTCTTCAGAAACAGGAGTCAAAAACAAGCTTGGATTATTGATTTTTCCAAGGATATACTTTGATCAATCAGTAATCTTATTTTCTACCTTGTCTTCTCAGACACCTGTAGAATGATAATCTATGCAATCTTTCACAAATTATAAAAATTAATGTCATGGCATTTTTGTGGGTGAAATATATTCCTCACATTAATAGTCACAGGCAGTAGCATGTGACTTTCTAACCTAATTCACGATAGATCTTTAAATTACAAGAAAGCAGAGGTGGTGTGACCTTCTCTGGGAACTGATGGCAGGGCAGAACTGCAATCCTGCTGGTCATTGCCACCTTATTTTTCTTCTCTTCATCATTTTTTCTAACTCAACCAGAGTCCTTTATCACTGTCAGTTCATTTCTGATGAACTCTCTGTTTAGTTTTCTGATATGTATGTATATATATTTGTATTATTGTCTTGATACACTGTATAGCAAAAGTCTATATTGTGGATGTAATGAATGACATAATCCTTTAACAGCAAAACCATCTTCAGAGGAAAACCACAAAGCAAACATTCAGATATATAGTCTATATTTAACCACTAGGAAGATCTCAAAACTCTATTCCAGAAACACAAGCAATATCAGCATATAAAAATACATGTCCACCTGTAATCACAGAATAACACAATCAAAATGAGTTATGTTGATACTGCTGAATGAGTTTCAAGAGCAGTACAAATGGAGTTTTGAAACCTGCTTTCCTATCATTTTACATCAACACTTCAACACACTTGCCAAACATAGAACTAATAACATAAGAGATTGTGATTACTCCAGTGGAAAAGTAATGCAGTATTTAACCAACTACATTTATTTGTTAGATCATTAAAATCATGAATTTTAAACTGGTTTTATTTCCAAGAAATATAAGAAAAAAAGATTTTGATAATAGATTTTGATTAAAACAATTTCAAATCATTTCACTATTTTTTTATCTTTTAAATAAGCTAATTTTTACTACCAATCAGTAAAGAAATTTAAAATCATACCATTTATAAAGCTGTTTATTCTAACATTAAAAAATTGTGAATAGCAATGCCCTTGCTCACACTGTTTCTTTTCTCCACATTCCCAAATTTAAGTTTGTGTCTGAAATTCTCAACTGTTCTCTTTATCTCTTCTACTCACTTGGTTATAAAGGGCTATACAAGTAGGCCTATACTTCATTTTATTGTGCTTTGCAGATGTTTTACTTTTTACAATTAAAGGCTTGTCACAACTTTGCACCAAACGAGAATACAGATACAATTTTTCTTATAGCGTTGGCTTACTTCATGTGTGTGTGTCACATTTTGATAAGTTTCCTAATATTTAATTTATTATTATTATTATTTTATGTTGATCTGTGATCAGTGATCTTTTTAAATTTGAAGTAGAGTTGATTGTAAAGTTATATTAGTTTCAGGTGTACAACAAAGTGATTTAGCTACAGATACATATATATATATTTTTTTAAATTATTTTCCTTCATAGGTTATTACAAAATGAGTATACCTTCTTGTGCTATATATTAGGTCTTTGTTGGTTATCTATTTTATGTATTGTAGTGTGTATGTGTTAATCAAAACTTTTAATTTGTCACTCTCCCCTCCCCTTTCCTTTTTGGAAACCGTAAGTGTATTTTCTATGCTTGTGGGTCTATGGCTGCTTTGTATATAAATTTATTTGTATCTTTTTTTTTCACATTCTACATATAAGTGATATATTATATTTGTTTGGCTTATTTTATTTAGTATGATAATTGCTAGGTTCATCCATCTTTCTTCAAATGGCATTATTTCATTCATTTTTACAGCTAGGTAATATTCCATTGTGCATATATAGCACATCTTCTTTATCCATTCCTCTGTCAATGGACATTTAGGTTGCTTCCACGTCTTGGCTATTGTCAATAGTGTTGAAATGAACGTTGAAGTGCATGTATCTTATTGAATTACGGTTTTCTCCAGATATATGCTCAGGTGTGGTGGGGTTGCAGGATCATACGGTAACTCTAATTTTAGGATCTGAGGAATGTTCATAGTGTTCTACCTTGTGGCTATATCAATTTATATTCCTACCAACAGTATTGGAAGTTTCCTTTTTATTCACATCCTCTCCAGCATTTACTATTTGTAGACTTTTTGATGATGACCCCATTCTGACTGGTGATATCTCATTACATAGTTTTGATTTTCATTTCTCTACTAATTAGCGATGTTGAGCACATTTTCACATGCCTTTTGTCCATCTTTATGTCTTCTTGGTAGAAATATCTATTTATGACTTCATCCACTTTTTTTATTGGGCTTTTTTTTTTTTTTTTTTAGTATTGAGCTGTTTTGTATATTTGGAGATTAAATATTTGCTAGTCCCATTTTTTACAAATATTTTCTCCCACTACATATGTTGTCTTTTTATTTTGTTTATGGCTTCCTTGGTTATGCAAAAGCTTTCAAGTTTAATTAGGTCCCGTTTATTAATATTTATTTTTGCTTTTACTTCCATTACTCTTGGAGACAGATCCAAAAAGACATTGCTGTGATTTATGTCAAAGGGTGTTCTGCCTATGTTTTCCTCTAGGACTTCTATAGTCTCTGCTTTTACATTTAGGTCTTTAATCCATTTTGAGTTTATTTTTGTGTATGGTGTCTAAAAATGTTTTAATTTAATTCTTTTACATGTAGCTGTCCAGTTTTCCCAGGGCTACTTATTGAAGAGACTGTTTTTTGTTGTTATTTTTTCCTCCATTGTATAGTCTTACTTCCTTTGTCATAGATTAATTGATCACAGGTATGTCAGTTTATCTTTTACACTTCTATCCTGTTCCATTGACCTATGTTTCTGTTTGGCCTGTATATTTCTGTTTATGGCCTTTGAAGATGGAAGAATAATAAGGCTATGAGCCAAGGAAGACAGGAGGCCTCCAAAAGCTAGGAAAAAACTAAGAAATACATTCTTTCCTAAAGCTACCAGAAAGGGACATAGCCCTGATGACACCTTGAGTTTGGCCCAGTGAGATCCATGTTCAACTTCTGGTCTACAGAACTACCTAGTATTCAAGCTGAAACCTGGTCAGACTTTAAAAGATCTTGTATGCAGGCTGGTGGAGTAGAAGGACCTTGAGGTCACCTCTCAAGAGAATACCAAAATTATAACTAACTACGGAGAAACCATCATTAAAAGCACTGGAACCTACCAAAAGAGATATTCTACATCCAAAGACAAAGAAGAAACCATAACGAGACAGCAGGAGGGGCACACTTGTGATAAAATCAAATCCCATTCATCCCAGGTGGACAACTCACAAACTGCCAAATAATTATGTTGCAGAAATTCTCCCATAGCAGTGAGAGTTCTGGCCTGTGGAAGCTCATTCTATTAACTAAAGAACCAACAAAATGGACAAGTGAGAGCCAAATGGAATCAGATAAACCAAGAGGACCAAAAATAATAGCACAATGTTCAAAAACTTTAACTGTTATTGGAATAAAAACCTAGAAAATTAACCTGGATCTGTGTGCTAATCCTAAATAAAGTGATTACCAGCTGAAATAAAACACTTAAATAATGCCCAGAGTCTCCAACACAATAGACAAAATGATCAGTTTGCCAACTTAAAACTGAAAATTACCCATAATTCAAAAAAAATCAAGAAAATTACAATTTGAATCCACTCCCCCCTCAAAAATCAACATAAATATAAAACAGATGTTGGAGTTACCAGACAAGGATGCTTAAACAAGTATCAAATGATTCAACAAGCAATTTTAAATTCACTTGAAATGACAAAAGCCAACAGAAAATCTCAGAAAATAAAGAGACATTTGAAAAAATATCCTAAGAAATTATATAATTGAAAACACAAACAAAAGAAAGGAAAACTGAAAAATCTTACTATAAGGACACAAAAATAGGATGGATATGACAGTGGATATAATCAGTAGACTTGAAGTAAAGCAATACAGTTGATCCAATCGGAATTACAGGCAAAAAGTTGACTGAAAATAAATATACATATAAACAAAGCCTCCTATCACTAGAGTTCCAGGAGACGAAAAAGATAATGGAGCTGAAAAAGTGTTCAAAGAATATTAGTTAGACATTTCCCAAATTTGGTAAAAAACATACACAAATTAAAGAAGCTGAGAGAACACCAGGTAAGGCAAACAAACAAGCAAATTCATAACAAACCTTAAAAATATCTAGAGAAAAACAATATCCTACCTATAAAGAACAATAATACAATGGAAACAGATTTTTTTTTTATCTTAAACCATAGAGGCCAGAAGGAAGTAGATCAGTATATTTCAAGAACTGGGGGGGTGGGGGGGGACAAAACAAAAAATGGCAATTGTCAATTCTGTTTCTGGTAAAACTATCTATCTGCCAGCATGAAGGGGGAAATAAAGACATTCTCAGGCAAGATAATATTAAATAAAATTTTCACTATCAGTCCTAGTCTTGAAGGCTGGCTAAAGGAAGTTCTCCAAGGGAAAGCAAAAATGATAAAAGAAGAAATCTTGAAATAAAAGGAAAGAAAAGGGAACGCTAAAAATAGCAATAATATGAATAAACACAATAAAGTACCTTCTCCCTTTAAAGTTTCTGAAATCTGACGACTGCATAGGAAAAAGTTATAATCATCTAATACTAAAAACAAACTGTTTCAATAGCAAAATATAATCAAATTCCCTTTGAGAGAAATCTGGAAACTAGTTGAGAAGCTCCTATTCTCTGGGCAAGTGTAAAATCAGCCAGATAGTAGTCAGAAGAGAAATTCAAAGTAGCATCTCACTAAAATTCTTCCCCCTGTGCAGCATCATATATGACCAGCAGGAAATCCACCAGATCGCAGTTTCTCACTGTGGATACAAAAATATTGGACCACTCAGTGGACCAACTTTCCCAAGGTGTCCCACAGAAAACTGGCTTCGGTCTTGCCTGTCTCAGAGCATGTATTCAGTTCAATTCAGTCGCTCAGTAATGTCCAACTCTTTGCGACCCCATGAATCACAACACGCCAGGCCTCCCTGTCCATCACCAACTCTCGGAGTTTACCCAAACCCCTGTCCATCGAGTTAGTGACGCCATCCAAACATCTCATCCTCTGTCGTCCCCTTCTCCGGCCCCCAATCCTTCCCAGAATTAGGGTGTTTTCCAATGAGTCAGCTCTTCACATGAGGTGGCCAAAGTATTGGAGTTTCAGCTTCAACATCAGTCCTTCCAATGAACACCCAGGACTGATCTTCTTTAGGATGGACTGGTTGGATTTCCTTGCAGTCCAAGGGACTCTCAAGAGTCTTCTCCAACACCACAGTTTAAAAGCATCAATTCTTCGGCGCTCAGCTTTCTTCATTGTCCAACTCTCACATTCATACATGACCACTGGAAAAACCACAGCCTTGACTAGACAGACCTTTGTTGGCAAAGTAATGTCTTTGCTTTTAAATATGCTATCTAGGTTGGTCATAACCTTCCTTCCAAGGAGTAAGCGTCTTTTAATTTCATGGCTGCAAGCACCATCTGGAGTGATTTTGGAGCCCCCAAAAATAAAGTCTGACACAGTTTCCACTGTTTCCCCATCTATTTCCCATGAAGTGATGGGACCAGATGCCATGATCTAAGTTTTCTGAACGTTGAGCTTTAAGCCAACTTTTTCACTCTCCTCTTTCACTTTCATCAAGAGGCTCTTTAGTTCTTCTTCACTTTCTGCCATAAGGGTGGTGTCATCTGCATATCTGAGGTTATTGATATTTCTCCCAGCAATCTTGATTCCAACTTGTGCTTCTTCCAGCACAGCGTTTCTCATGATGTACTCTGCATATAAGTTAAATAAGCAGGGTGACAATATACAGCCTTGATGTACTCCTTTTCCTATTTGGAACCAGTCTGTTGTTCCATGTCCAGTTCTAACTCTTGCTTCCTGACCTGCATACAGGTTTCTCAGGAGACAGATCCGATGGTCTGGTATTCCCATCTCTTTCAGAATTTTCCACAGTTTATTGTGATCTACAGAGTCAAAGCCTTTGGTGTAGTCAATAAAGCATAAATAGATGTTTTTCTGGAACTCTTGCTTTTTCGATGATCCAGCGGATGTTGGCAATTTGATCTCTGGTTCCTCTGCCTTTTCTAAAACCAGCTTGAACATCTGGAAGTTCACACTTCACGTATTGCTGAAGCCTGGCTTGGAGAATTTTGAGCATTACTTTACCAGCTTGTGAGATGAGTGCAATGTGCGGTAGTTTGAGCATTATTTGGCATTGCCTTTCTTTGAGATTGGAATGAAAACTGACCTTTTCAAGTCCTGTGGCTACTGCTGAGTTTTCCAGATTTGCTGGCATATCGAGTGCAGCACTTTCACAGCATCATCTTTCAGGATTTGAAATAGCTCAACTGGAATTCCGTCACCTCCACTAGCTTTGTTCGTAGTGATGCTTTCTAAGGCCCACTTGACTTCACATTCCAGGATGTCTGGCTCTAGGTGAGTGATCACACCATTGTGATTATCTGGGTCATGAAGATCTTTTTTGTACAGTTCTACTGTGTATTCTTGCCACCTCTTCTTAATATCTTCTGCTTCTGTTAGGTCCATACCATTTCTGTCCTTGATCGAGCCCATCTTTGCATGAAATGTTCCCTTTGTATCTCTAATTTACTTGAAGAGATCTCTAGTCTTTCCCAATCTGTTGTTTTCCTCTATTTCTTTGTAGTGATCGCTGAGGAAGGCTTTCTTATCTCTCCTTGCTATTCTTTGGAACTCTGCATTGAGATGGGAATATCTTTCCTTTTCTCCTTTGCTTTTCGCTTCTCTTCTTTTCACAGCTATTTGTAAGGCCTCTTCATACAGCCATTTTGCTTTTTTGCATTTCTTTTCCATGGGGATGGTCTTGATCCCTGTCTCCTGTACAATGTCACGAACCTCTGTCCATAGTTCATCAGGCACTCTGTCTATCAGATCTAGTCTCTTAAATCTATTTGTCACTTCCACTGTATAATCATAAGGGATTTGATTTAGGTCATACCTGAATGGTCTAGTGTTTTTCCCCACTTTCTTCAATTTAAGTCTGAATTTGGCAATAAGGAGTTCATGATCTGAGCCACAGTCTGCTCCAGTCTTGTTTTTGCTGACTATATAGAGCTTCTCCATCTTTGGCTGCAAAGAATATAATCAATCTGATTTCGATGTTGACCATCTGGTGATGTCCATGGGTAGAGTCTTCTCTTGTGTTGTTGGAAGAGTGTGTTTGCTGTGACCAGTGTGTTCTCTTGACAAAACTCTATTAGCCTTTGCCCTGCTTCATTCTGTACTCCAAGGCCAAATTTGCCTGTTACGCCAGGTGTTTCCTGACTTCCTACTTTTGCATTCCAGTCCCCTATAATGAAAAGGACATCTTTTTTGGGTGTTAGTTCTAAAAGGTCTTATAGGTCTTCATAGAACCATTCAAGTTCAGCTTCTTCAGCGTTACTGGTCGCGGCATAGACTTGGATTACTGTGATATTGAATGGTTTGCCTTGGAAACGAACAGAGATCATTCTGTTGTTTTTGAGATTGCATCCAAGTACTGCACTTCGGATTCTTTTGTTGACTATGATGGCTCCTCCATTTCTTCTAAGGGATTCCTGCCCACAGTAGTAGATATAATGGTCATCTGAGTTAAATTCACCCATTCCAGTCCATCTTAGTTCGCTGATTCCTAGAATGCTGACGTTCACTCTTGCCATCTCCTGTTTGACCACTTCCAATTGGCACCCCACTCCAGTACTCTTGCCTGGAAAATCCCATCGACGGAGGAGCCTGGTAGGCTGCAGTCCATGCGGTCGCAAAGAGTCGGACGCGACTGAGGCACTTCACTTTCACTTTTCACTTTCATGCATTGGAGAAGGAAATGGCAACCCACTGCAGTGTTCTTGCCTGGAGAATCCCAGGGACGGGGGAACCTGGTGGGCTGCCGTCTCTGGGGTCGCACAGAGTCGGACACGTCTGAATTGACTTAGTAGCAATGTGACTGATGATAGAAGCAAAGTCCGATGCTGTAAAGAGCAATATTGCATAGAGCATGTATAGGACCTGGCAAACACTAGATCCCTGGAAACCAGTCAGAACAAAGGTGGCAGTTTGGATTGGCCTTAAGTAACACACTGTGTTCGTGGCTCACTATAGATCAAGCAGACGAAAAACCCCAACTGCTTTCTTCTCCTTGGGGAGGGAAGAAGTTGACTCTGTATGTGATGCCTGAAATTTTCTGTGAGCTGGCCAAGGCACTGACTTCTGTCTTACCTTTTAGAATATTTGTCAGATCCAGCATGCTGTTTCTACTTTGGGGGCCAATGAGAAGAAAGATGGTTGTTTGATCTATCTGCCATAGTCCCTCCAGCTGGCTCAGCACAGACCAAACTGATGAAAACTCCCTGCTCCCAGATTTTCCCTGGGGAGGAAGAGCGGGACAGAGTGGTGATCCAGCTTTTCCAGAGGAACTGTCTTCAGGCTCACTCACCTTAGAGGGCTGACAGGAAGTGGTACACATTTGATGCCTGGGGGATACCTATAATCAAAAGTGATCACTGGACAAGCACAAAGGTTTGAAAGCTCCCCAAATCTCTGGACAAGCTGATTAATGAAGTTTTTCTGCCGTATGAGCCCAGTGTGTGAATATGGGAGGGAGATCTATTTATCTAATGTGCAGAAACCAAGATGAAGTGTGTTTAGTGTGAGTGTACTTAGTTTCTCAGTTGTGTCCGACTCTCTGTGGCCCCGTGCACTGTAGCCCACCAGACTCCTCTGTCCATGGGATTTTCCAGGCAAGAATACTGGAGCAGGTTGCCATTTCCTCCTCCAGGGAATCTTCCTGACCCATGGATCAAAACTGCGTCTTGTTCATTGAAAGGCAGATTCTTTATCACTGAGAGATCTCGGAAGCCCAGGAAAAAAGTCAAAGGAAATAAAAACCAAGGGAAAATGTCCCCCCAAAATGATCCAAATAAACCTCCTGAAACTTATTTTAATGATAAGGATATATAAAATAAATCTGACAGAGAATTCAAAATAAAGATCCTAAAGATGTTCAGTGAGGTAAGAACAAATCATGAGAAAAGTTAAATTTTAACAAATTATACATCAACACTGCTGCTGCTGCTGCTGCTAAGTCGCTTCAGTCGTGTCCGACTCTGTGCGACCCCATAGACGGCAGCCCACTAGGCTCCCCCGTCCCTGGGATTCTCCAGGCAAGAATACTGGAGTGGGTTGCCATTTCCTTCTCCAGTGCATGAAAGGAAAAAGTGAAAGTGAAGTCGCTCAGTCACGTCTGACTCTTAGCGACCCCATGGACTGTAGCCTACCAGGCTCCTCTGTCCATGGGATTTTCCAGGCAAGAGTACTGGAGTGGGGTGCCATTGCCTTTCTCCGATACATCAACACACCCTCCCACAAATAGACATCTTGGAGTTGAAGAATACAGTAACTGAACAGAAAATTCAAATGTCAAAAAGACAAAAGGTAGCAAGTGTTAGCAAGGATGAGGAGAAAAGGGAATGACTGTGCATGGTTTCTGGGAATGTAAAATGGTACAGCCATTATGGAAAACAGTATGGAAGTTCCTCAAAAGATGAAAAATCTGTGTAATCCTATGACTAGGTAATTACTCAAAAGAACTGAAATCATAATCTTGAAGAGCTACTTACACCCCTACGTTAATTGCAGCATTACTCAAAATAGCCAAGATGTACAAACAAATTTAATATCTATCAATGGATGGATGAATAAATAATAAATGTGGCATATTACATGCAATGAAATTTTATTTGGCCTTAAAAATGAAGGATATCTGCAAAATGTGACATATTAGGCAAGCCTGGAAGACATTATGCTAAGTGAAATAACACAGTCACAGAAGGAGAAATACTCTAAGATTTCACTTATATATGAGGTAGCTAAAATAGTCAAACCCATAGATGTAGAGCAGAATAGTGGTTGCCAGGGAATGGGGGAAAGGGAAATGAGGAGTTGATATTTAATGAATATAACGTTTCAGCTATAAAAGATGAAAAAGTTCTAGAAATCCTCTAGAATACCCTCATGGTTATATTTAACAAGACCATATTGTACACTAAAAGGTTTGTTAAAAGAGTAGATTTCATGTTAAATATTATTAGTACCAAAAAAAAATAACTGTATGTGAAAGTTCATAGCAGCTTTTTCATAACAGCCAAAAACTTCAAACTAGCCTACAGTAGGTTTGTAACTAAACAAATTGTGATATATCATACCATGAAGAGCTATGCAAAAAAAAAAAGGGAGCAAGTTATTGATATATAACAATTTGAATTGATCTCAAGGGCATTATACTGAAAAACAAAAGTTGATATCAAAAGTTCAAATATTATATGATACAGTTATACAATATTTATGAAATAATAAAATTATAAATAGGAAAAACAGATCAGTGGTTTCAAGGAGTTATGGAGAGCACTGGGAGAGGAGAGTGGATTTGGGTCTAGAAGAAAATAAGAAGAATATGTGTGGTGACACAAGTGTATATTTTCTTAATCAATGTCAATTTCCTGATTGTGATAACATACTATAGTTTTATAAGATTTGGGGCCTTGTGGCTCAGCTGGTAAAGAATTCACCTGCAATACTGGAGACCTGGGTTCGATACCTGGATTGGGAAGATCCCCTGGAGGGAAAGGCTACTCACTCCAGTATTCTGGCCTGGAGAACTTCATGGGCTACATAGTTCATGGGGTCAAAAAGAGTCAGACACAACTGAGCAACTTTCACTTCACTTCACTTCACTTCACCATGGTGAAAAACTGCATATAAATAGCATACTAACTTCTCTGTTCTACTTCTTAAAACTATAGTTAAATCTGCAATTATCTTCAGAAAAGTTCAGTTTAACCATGTGACGCTGGAGAAGGGAATGGCAATCCACTCCAGTGTTCTTGCCTGGATAATCTCAGGGACAGAGGAGCCTGGCAGGTTACAGTCCACAAGGTCACAAAGAGTCAGACACTACTGAGTGACTAATACACACTAATCATGTGAATTGAGGATTATTCTCACAATGGTTCCCAATCTTTTTGGCTGGTTTTGTGGAAGACAATTTTTCCACAGACCAGGGTCAGGGGATAGTTTTAGGATGATTCAAGTGCACTTATATTTATTATGCACTTTATTTCTATTATTATTACATCAGCTCCACCTCAGATCATCAGGCATGAGCTTCTGGAGTTGGGGACCTCTGCAGAAAAGATTATGTAGAATACATGCTAATTTTTCTTCATATATTTGTTACAATTCTCCAGTGAAATCATCTCGGCCTAGAGATTATCATCTACAAAACTATCCCAAAAGAATATCTACACAGAAATTTCCAACCAGGAAAGATATTTTAATATTTCTATCAGTTTTTACTTCACATATTATGCAGCTAAGTTGTTTGATCCTTCTCCAGCACCCAGTCTTAAAAAAAGAAAAAGAAAAAACAGAAAATCCACTGCTGTGGAGGTTCCAAGGTCTCTGATGTTCCAAGGTCTTTGGCAGGTCTGCATTAATGTCTTTACCTTTCAGTATCTTCTTATATTTTTTTAATATACAATGTCAAAATTCTATTTATTTTTTTTCAAATAAATTTATTTATTTTAGTTGGGGGCTAATTACTTTACAATATTGTAGTAGTTTTTGCCATACATTGACATGAATCAGCCATGGGTTTACATGTGTTCCCCTTCCTGGACTCCCCTCCCACCTCCCTCCCCATCCCATCCCTCTGGGTCATCCCATTGCCCCAGCCCTGAGCATTTGTCTCATGCATCGAACCTGGAATGGTGTTCTGTTTCACATATGATAATATACATGTTTCAATGCTATTCTCCCAGAACGTCCCACCCTCACCTTCCCCCTCAGAGTCCATAAGACTGTTCTATGCATCTGTGTCTCTTATTCTGTCTCGCATATAGGGTTATCGTTACCATCTTTCAAATTCCATATATATGCATTAGTATACTGTATTGTTGTTTTTCTTTCTGGCTTACTTCACTCTGTATAATGGGCTCCAGTTTCATTCATCTCAATAGAACCGATTCAAAAGTATTTTTTTTTAATGGCTGAGTAATATTCCATTGTGTATATGTACCACAGCTTCCTTATCCATTCGTCTGCTGATGGACATCTAGGTTGCTTCCATGTCCTGGCTATTGTAAACAGTGCTGCGATGAACATTGGGGTACATGCGTCTCTTTCAATTCTGGTTTCCTCGGTGTGTATGCCCAGCAGTGGGAATGCTGGGTCATATGGCAGTTCTATTCCCAGTCTTTTAAGGAATCTTCACACTGTTCTCCATAGTGGCTGTACTAGTTTGCATTCCCACCAACAGTGTAAGAGGGTTCCCTTTTCTCCACACCCTCTCCAGCATTTATTGCTTGTAGACTTTTGGATAGCAGCCATTCTGACTGGTGTGAAATGGTACCTCATTGTGGTTTTGATTTGCATTTCTCTAATAATGAGTGATGTTGAGCATCTTTTCATGTGTTTGTTAGCCATCTGTATGTCTTCTTTGGAGAAATGTCTGTTTAGTTCTTTGGCCCATTTTTTGATTGGCTCGTTTATTTTTCTGGAATTCAGCTGCAGGAGTTGCTTGTATATTTTAGAGATTAATTGTTTGTCTGTTGCTTCGTTTGCTATTATTTTCTCCCATTCTGAAGCCTGTCTTTTCACCTTGCTTATAGTTTCCTTTGTTGTGCAAAAGCTTTTAATTTTAATTAGGTCCCATTTGTTTATTTTTGCTTTTATTTCCAATATTCTGGGAGGTGGGTCATGGAGGATCCTGCTGTGTTTTATGTCAGAGAGTGTTTTGCCTATGTTTTCCTCTAGGAGTTTTATAGTTTCTGGTCTTACGTTTAGATCTTTAATCCATTTTGAGTTGGTTTTTGTGTATGGTGTTAGGAAGTGTTCTAGTTTCATTCTTTTACAAGTGGTTGACCAGTTTTCCCAGCACCACTTGTTAAAGAGATTGTCTTTTCTCCATTGTATATTCTTGCCTCCTTTGTCGAAGATAAGGTGTCCATATGTGTGTGAGTTTATCTCTGGGCTTTCTATTTTGTTCCATTGATCTATATTTCTATCTTTGTGCCAGTACCATACTGTCTTGATGACTGTGGCTTTGTAGTAGAGCCTGAAGTCAGGCAGGTTGATTCCTCCAGTTCCATTCTTCTTTCTCAAGATTGCTTTGGCTATTCGAGTTTTCTTATATTTCTATACAAACTGTGAAATGATTTGTTCTAGTTCTGTGAAAAATACCATTGGTAGCTTGATAGGGATTGCATTAAATCTATAGAATGCTTTGGGTAGTATACTCATTTTCATTATATTAATTCTTCCAATCCATGAACACGGTATATTTCTCCATCTGTTTGTGTCCTCTTTGATTTCTTTCATCAGTGTTTTATACTTTTCTATATACAAGTCTTTTGTTTCTTTAGGTAGATATATTCCTAAGTATTTTATTCTTTTTGTTGCAATGGTGAATGGTATTGTTTCCTTAATTTCTCTTTCTGTTTTCTCATTATTGGAGTATAGGAATGCAAGGGATTTCTGTGTGTTAATTTTATATCCTGCAACTTTACTATATTCATTGATTAGCTCTAGTAATTTTCTGGTAGAATCTTTAGGGTTTTCTAGGTAGAGGATCATGTCATCTGCAAACAGTGAGAGTTTTACTTCTTCTTTTCCTGCCTGTATTCCTTTTATTTCTTTTTCTGCTCTGATTGCTGTGGCCCAAACTTCCAAGACTATGTTGAATAGTAGTGGTGAAAGTGGGCATCCTTGCCTTGTTCCTGACTTTAGGGGAAATGCTTTCAATTTTTCACCATTGAGGATAATGTTTGCTGTGGGTTTGTCATATATAGCTTTTATTATGTTGAGGTATGTTCCTTCTATTCCTGCTTTCTGGAGGGTTTTTATCATAAATGGATGCTGAATTTTGTCAAAGGCTTTTTCTGCATCTATTGAGATAATCATATGGTTTTTATCTTTCAATTTGTTAATCTGGTGTATTACATTGATTGATTTGCAGATGTTAAAGAAACCTTGCATTCCTGGGATAAAGCCCACTTGGTCATGATGTATGATCTTTTTAATATGATGTTGGATTCTGTTTGCTAGAATTTTATGAAGGATTTTTGCATCTATGTTCATCAGTGATATTGGCCTGTAGTTTTCTTTTTTTGTGGCATCTTTGTCTAGTTTTGGAATTAGCGTGATGGTGGCCTCATAGAATGAGTTTGGAAGGTTACCATCTTCTGCAATTTTCTGGAAGAGTTTGAGTAGGTTAGGTGTTAGCTCTTCTCTAAATTTTTGGTAGAATTCCGCTGTGAAGCCGTCTGTTCCTGGGCTTTTGTTTGCTGGAAGACTTCTGATTACAGTTTCAATTTCCGTGCTTGTGATGGGTCTGTTAAGATCTTCTATTTCTTTCTGGTTCAGTTTTGGAAAGTTATACTTTTCTAAGAATTTGTCCATTTCTTCCAAGTTGTCCATTTTGTTGGCATATAGCTGTTGGTAGTAGTCTCTTATGATCCTTTGTATTTCTGTGGTGTTAGTTGTGATCTCTTCATTTTCATTTCTTATTTTGTTGATCTGATTCTTCTCCCTTTGTTTCTTGATGAGTCTGGCTAATGGCTTGTCAGTTTTGTTTATCTTCTCGAAAAACCAGCTTTTAGTTTTGTTGATTTTTGCTATGGTCTCTTTTGTTTCTTTTGCATTTATTTCTGCCCTAATTTTTAAGATTTCTTTCCTTCTACTGACCCTGGGGTTCTTCATTTCTTCCTTCTCTAGTTGCTTTAGGTGTAGAGTTAGTTTGTTTATTTGATTTTTTTTTGTTTCTTGAGGTACGCCTGTATTGCTATGAATCTTCCTCTTAGCATTGCTTTTACAGTGTCCCATAGGTTTTGGGTTGTTGTGTTTTCATTTCCATTCTTTTCTATGCATAATTTGATTTCTTTTTTAATTTCTTCTGTGATTTGTTGGTTATTCAGAAGCGTGTTGTTTAGCCTCCATATGATGGAATTTTTAATAGTTTTTCTCCTGTAATTGAGGTCTAATCTTACTGCATTGTGGTCAGAGAAGATGGCTGGGATGATTTCAATTTTTCGGAATTTACCAAGGCTAGATTTCTGGCCCAGGATGTGATCTATCCTGGAGAAAGTTCCGTGTGCACTTGAGAAAAAGGTGAAATTGGTTGTTTTGGGGTGGAAAGTCCTGTAAATATCAATTAAATCTAATTTGTCTATTGTATGATTTAAAGTTTGTGTTTCCTTGTTAATTTTCTGTTTAGTTAATCTATACGTATGTGTGAGTGGGGTATTAAAGTCTCCCACTATTATTGTGTTATTGTTAATTTCCCCTTTCATACTTGTTAGTATTTGCCTTATATATTGTGGTGCTCCTATGTTGGGTGCATATATATTTATAATTGTTACATCTTCTTCTTGGATTGACCCTTTGATCATTATGTAGTGTCCTTCTTTGTCCCTTTTCATAGCCTGTATTTTAAAGTCTGTTTTATCTGAAATGAGTATTGCGACTCCTGCTTTCTTTTGGTCTCCGTTTGCATGAAATATGTTTTTCCATCCCTTCACTTTCCGTCTGTATGAGTCGCTAGTTTTGAGGTGGGTCTCTTGAAGACAGCATATATAGGGGTCTTGTTTTTGTATCCATTCAGCCAGCCTTTGTCTTTTGGTTGGGGCATTCAACCCATTTACATTTAAGGTAATTATTGATAAGTATGATCCCATTGCCATTTACTTGGTTGTTTTGAGTTCGTGTTTAAACATCCTTTCTGTGTTTCCTGTTTAGAGAAGATCCTTTAGCATTTGTTGGAGAGCTGGTTTGGTGGTGCTGAATTCCCTCAGCTCTTGCTTGTCTGTAAAGCTTTTGAATTCTCCTTCATATCTGAATGAGATCCTTGCTGGGTAGAGTAATCTGGGTTGTAGATTATTCTCTTTCATTACTTTAAGTATGTCCTGCCATTCCTTCTAGCCTGAACAGTTTCTATTGAAAGATCAGCTGTTATCCTTATGGGGATCCCCTTGTGTGTTATTTGTTGTTTTTCCCTTGCTGCTTTTAATATTTGTTCTTTGTGTTTGATCTTTGTTGATTTGATTAATATGTGTCTTGGGGTGTTTCGCCTTAGGTTTATCCTGTTTGGGTCTCTCTGGGTTTCTTGGACTTCTGTGACTATTTCCTTCCCCATTTTAGGGAAATTTTCAACTATTATCTCCTCGAGTATTTTTTCATGGCCTTTCCTTTTATCTTCTTCTTCTGGGACTCCTATGATTCGAATGTTGGGGTGTTTCATATTGTCCCAGAGGTCCCTGAGGTTTTCCTCATTTCTTTTGATTCTTTTTTCTTTTTTCCTCTCTGCTTCGTTTATTTCCACCATTCTATCTTCTACCTCACTTATCCTATCTTCTGCCTCTGTTATTCTACTGTTGGTTCCCTCCAGAGTGCCTTTTATCTCCTTTATTTCATTATTCATTATATCTTGACTCCTTTTTATTTCATCTAGGTCCTTGGTAAACATTTCTTGCATCTTCTCAATCCTTGTCTCCAGGCTATTTATCTGTACCTCCATTTTGCTTTCAAGATTTTGGATCATTTTTATTATCATTATTCTAAATTCTTTTTCAGATAGATTCCCTATCTCCTCCTCTTTTGTTTGGTTTGGTGGGCATTTCTCATTTTCCTTTGCTTGCTGAGTATTTCTCTGCCTTTTCATCTTTTTTAGATTGCTGTGTTTGGTGTGGCCTTTCTGTATTCTGGTAGTTTGAAGTTCCTCTTTATTGTGGAGGTTCCTCACTGTGGGTGGGGTTGGACGGGTGGCTTGTCAAGGTTTCCTGGATGAGGGAGCTTGTGTCGGTGTTCTGGTGGGTGGAGCTGGATTTCTTCTCTCTAGAGTGCAATGGAGTGTCTAGTATTGAGTTTTGAGATGTCTATGGATTTGGTGTGCCTCTGGGCAGCCTGTATATTGATGCTCAGGTCTATGTTCCTGCGTTGCTAGAGAATTTGCGTGGTATGTCTTGCTCTGGAACTTATTGGCTCTTGGGTGGAGCTTGGTTTCAGTGTATACATGGAGGCTATTTTATCTCTTATTAATTAATGTTTCCCCTGGCTTTCAGTCTTATTCTTGCAGTAGCCTCAAGACTTCTCCATCCATACAGCATCAATAATAAAACTTTTAGGTTAATGGTGAAAAGATTCTCCACAGTGAGGGAGACCCAGAAAGGTTCACTGAGTTACATGTAGAGGTGACGGGGGGGGGCGGTTTGAGGTGACTAGGAGGAGAAGAGGGGGACTCAAACGTGGAGAGAGCAGTCTAGCCAGTAAGCACTTCCCTCTGTGCTCTCCACAGTCTGGAACCCTCAGAGCGGTTCATAGAGATACAAAGAGAGGGTGGAGGAAGGTAATAGAGGTGAGCATGAGTAGAAAGGGAGGAATCAAGAGGGGAGAGAGAGATCTGGGCAGTATTCTTTTCCCGAAGTGTTCTCCGGTACCCAGAACACCCTCAGAGATTCACAGAATTGGGTTGAGAAGAGAAGGCGGAGGGTGGGCAATAGAGGTTCCCTGGTGGAGAAGAAAGAGTGTCAATAGGGGGAGAGAGTAATCAAGCCAGTAATGACACTCCTGAGTAAAAATGGGTACTAAAGGTTGGATTCTTAAAGGTACAAAATTGATATCAAATATGTAAAACAAAGATTAAAAATCTAGAGTAGAGATTAGACTCTTATAAAACATACAATATAAAAAAAGAAAACAGTGTAAAAATAAAAAAAACAGTAAAACAGTAAAGAAAGAAACAGTAAAAAAAAAAGTAAAACAGGAAAGAAACAGTAAAAAAAAAGAAAACATAAAAGGTATAAGATATATGTATGCAGTTTGCTTTAAAAATAGGGTTTTTTTTTGCAAGGTAATATTGGGTTATGAAAATGAAAATTAAAGGTGTAATAGAGGACTTAAAGAAAAAAGAAAGAAAAAAATTTTTTTTAAGAAAATTTAAAAAAAAAATTAAAAAAAATAAAAAATGACAATAGTAAAAATATATATCCTGGACTTTCTCTGGGGCTGTTGTGAGCAGTGTGGGGTCTGTTCAGTTTCAGATAGATCCTTGTTCCTGCTTATACTTTTCAAGATCTATAGGCCCATTTCAGTGCAGTCGGTGTTAACTACAGGGATTTTAATCTGTTGGCCTGTCACTTCCAACACGCTTCCCTCTGCTTATTTGGCTTCTGTTTGCAGGTCTCTTCAGTGTCTAATTTCTGCCCTGCCACAAAGGGGCAGAGGTGGTCTCTTTAGGTTCACTTGTTCAGTCGTGCTGTGGGGAGGGAGGAACACTGCAAACCTATATCACTGGCGTGTGTGTGGAGAGCTCGCAGTGTCTCGGCCACACTGGGTTCGCCCTCGCTCACGGCGCGTGTGCTTTCCCCGTCTACCTTGCTCAGGCTTCAGGTTACTCGGCCGGGGAGTGGGCCCTGAGATGCCTGCACTTCCCAGGTCTAAGCCGCTCAGGTTCAGGTTCCCGAGTACTCCACAAAGGCCACAAAAGCGCAGACTCGGTTGCGTCCCCGGTTTGTGCCGTTCCCGGTCGGAGCAGCTCAGGAAGCCAGGAGTTTGGCGAGCGCACTCTCCCCTGTTGGGGCAGTGCGGCTTATCACCTCCCTGGTCCCCGCCTCGGTTTACGGGTGCCCCCGGCTCCGGTGCGCTTTGTGTCGGTTCTGGGGAGCTGGTCTCTGGCTGCGATCCTCCCGGCAGCTGGCAACCCTCAGGGATCTCAGGCAGTCTTTGTTTAGAAACTGGGAGCCTGTTTGCAGATTGGTAGGCGGTGCCCTCTCTGGGGCCGAGTTTGCCCCTTTCCGGCTCTGGCTGGCCCCGCCTGCCTGCTGTGTCCGGCGAAGGGGATGAGGCAGTCCGCAGCCGGCTAGCTCTCCTCTGGTATTGCTCAGTCCTTTGTTCTGTGAGCGGGCCGGCAGTGCCTTAGATTTGGGCTTTTCGCGGGATAGTTCTCTCTCTCTGGCTGTCCCTCAGTTTAGGTTACTATCTCACGTTAGCTCCCTCAGATTGCACTCAGGGCGTTCGGGCCCAGTCCTTACCCTAAGAAGTGCCGCCCACTCCTCTCCGTTCAGCCCCCACTTGCTGGTGGCGGATGCGAGCGTCTGAGGTTCTTTGCTGGGAGTTGCCTTTAGGCACATAATCTGTGGGTTTTATTTATTTTTTTCCCCAGCTATGTTGTCCTCTGAGATTCGAAATCTTCCCCCAAACCAGCCGGTGAGAGGGTTTCCTGGTGCTTGGAAATTTCTCCTCTTTTACGACTCCCTTCCCGGGATGGGTCTCCGTCCCTAACTCTTTAGTGTCTCTTTTTATCTTTTATAATTTCTCCTACCTGCTTTCGAAGATAATGCGCTGTCTTTCTGGATGCCTGATGTCCTCTGCCAGCGTTCAGAAGTAGTTTTGTGAAGTTTGATCAGAATTCAGATGTTCTTTCGATAAATTTGTGGAGGAGAGAGTGGTCTCCCCATCCTATTCCTCCGCCATCTTTGCCTCCTCCTTCAATGTCAAAATTTTAAATTGTACTTATGAAGGGGAATAGGGAAAGATATGTATACTTCATTTTCTGGAAATAAAAGTCCCAATCACCATTATTTATCGGAGGCAAAAATAAGTATAATTAATTGCCTATCTACCATAAGCTAGTGCTTTAATTACATTATCTTTTTTCATATTAACTTTATAGAAGTAATATTTACATGAATGGGAAGTATTTTAATATGTATAACTCAGTTTGGACAAATGTATTATCCTTGTGTCTACAAATACACACAAATAGATAAATTCCTTTGCCTCTTTTTTTTTTCTTGCACAATTTCAAAGTAAATACCCTACCTTATCCCAGGATACAAGGACTATCTGAAGTACTTTCTACAATTATTGATTTAATTTATATTTTATACAATTTCTGATAAACGGAATCAAATAACCTATACTTTTTGTATCTGGATTATTTCAGTAGCATAATATTTTAAAGATAAAACCACTATATTTCTGGGTAGGATCTTCATTGTGTTCATAAACAATAATCTGTTTATCCATTCACCTTTTGACAGTCATTGGGTTATATCCAGATATTTTTGCTATTAGGAACAAAAGTATGTGGACATATATTTTATTTCACTTGAGGTAAATACCTAGTAGGTGTGTAGTCTGCAGCATTGCATGGTAAATGTCTGCTTAACTTTGTAAGACGTTACAAAATTGTTTTCTAAAGTAGTTGCATCATTTTACTTCAACAGAAATGTATATGAGTCTTTAATAATAAACTACTTTATTTGATTTTTTAATTTAATTTTTATTTTATATTGGAGTGTAGTTGATTTACAATGGTGTGTTAGTTTAAGGTGTTCAGCAATGTGATTCAGTTATATGTGTGCGTGTGTATATATATATATGTATGTATGTATATATATATCCATTACTTTTCAGATTCTTTTCCCAGTTTATAACAGGATATTGAGTATACTTCCCTGTACTATATAGCAGTATGTTGTTGATTAACTATTTTAAATATATAATGGCAATTTACTGCAGTATTCTTGCCTGGAGAATCCTGGACGAAGGAGCCTGGTGGGCTACAGTCCATGGTTACAAAGAGTCAGACATGACAAGTGACTTAGCATGTATACACACACACACACACACCACATTTTTGTTATTCATTTTCTTATTCAATGATTCATTGATCATTATTCAATGATAGACATTAGGTTGCTTCCATATCGTAGCTATTGGAAATAGTGTTACAATGCACATTAGGGTGCATGCACCTATTCGAATTATGGTTTTCTCCAGATATATGCTCAAGAGTGGGATTGCCGGATTATACAGTAATTTTATTTTTAGTTTTTTAAGGAACCTCCGTACTGTTTTCCACAGTGGTTGTACCAATTTACATATCCACCAACAGTGTAGGAGGGTTCCCTTTTCTTCATACATTCTCCAGCATTTATTGTTTGCAGACTTTTTGCTGATGGCCGTTCTGACAGACTACCTTCTTATTTGAAAGAAGTTCCTTCCATTTCACTCTTCTTAGGAATTACTTCCTCACTGTGTATGTACTACCCTTGTAAACTGTTTAGATGTGTTATTTGCTTATTTTTTAAAATATTTTATCTGTATTTCTGTCTACCTCATAGTCATCCCAATCACTCATTAGAAACAGCCTCCACAAATGTCAATTAATAAAATCAATTTATGTTCTCATTTTCTTTGTGATTTGAGCTGCATATGGCTCTTTTTACTTGATGGCTTCTTCTCGGATGTCTTTCATGATAAGATATATCAATGAACATTTGCTTACATTATATCACAGAAGGAATGAAGAGACATTCCTGTCAAAAGTGTTCTATGCATGAAATTAGACAATACTTTTTGAATCTTAAGCTCTTTCATATTGCAATGATTCCATCCTAGAATGAAAATACTTTTGTGAAAGATAACTAAGATGAATTAGAAGAAACTTTAAGGAGCAGAATTTTATTCAAAATAATTATGCTGGAATGAATTTTAGTATTACCTCTTACTCCTCTGTTTTGTCTTTGCTAGACATTTATTTCTGGAACTTACCATCAACCAAGAGATTGCAAAGAGGGAGCCGTTTTAAATATTATTTATAGCAAGGAAAATAAATACAACCCTTTGTGACATAACAACATTCAGGAGTTATTTAGTTACACCCAGATGCCAAAAAGTCAGGGTAATTTCCCTTCATTATCATGATACAATCTCATTCTTCAGCAGAAATCTAAAGTTCCTCTTAGTTTTGAACAGGAAGACAAACAGAACTGAATGTCTGGAACCTGACCAGACAGTCAAGGTGTATTGAAATCATGCTATTTGGGGGTGACCCAAGGCACGAATCTATCATGGGTTTCATGATATCAGGACTTCCCTGATAGCTCATTTGGTAAAGAATCTGCCTCAAGGCGGGAGACCTGGGTTCTATCGCTGGATTGGGAAGATCCCCTGGAGAAGGGAAAAGCTACCCACTCCATTATTCTGGCATGGAGAATTCCATGGACTGTATAGTTCATGGGGTCACCAAGAGTCAGACACAACTAAGTGACTTTTACTTCACTTCACTTCAAGGCATGAAAGAAGGAGAACGGTTAATGCAGGAATAATGAAATCCCATGCATTCCTCTAGAAAAACGTTCCACTACTCTGAGAAAAAGTGAAAGTTTTCAAGAAGTACAAGTGAGATGAAAGCTGAGCAACCTGCATAAAGTAGGAGTACCTCTTTTTCATCCTCCCCAAAGGCTGATATTGTATAAACTGTAGTTTGTGACTTGAGTGTGAATAAATAACTACTTTCATTCTGGAATTGTCTCTTGTGAGTTGATGTGGTTAACAGCAGGAAGCTCATTTTTTCACGTGACTGTATTAACAACTTCTGCTTTCCTGCTTTTGCATTACAGTCCCACATAATGAAAAGGATATCTTTTTTGGGTGTTAGTTCTAGAATGTCTTATAGGTCTTCATAGAACCTACAGCGTCAGCTTCTTCAGCATTACTGGTCAGGTCATAGACTTGGACGACTGTGATATTGAATGGTTTGCCTTGGAAACAAACAGACATTATTCTGTTATTTTTGAGATTGCATCTAAGTACTGCATTTCGGATTCTTTTGTTGACTACATTTCGGACTCTTTTGTTGACTATGATGGCAAAAGTAAAAAGTCAAGAAATACCAAGATAAACAGGCAAATTTGGCCTTGAAGTACAGAATGAAGCAGAGCAATGGCTAATGGAGTTTTGCCAAGAAAACGCACTGGTCATGGCAAACACCCTCTTCCAACAACACAAGAGAAGACTCTACACATGGACATCACCAGAGGGCCAATACCGAAATCAGATTGATTTTATTCTTCTCAGCCAAAGATGGAGAAGCTCTATATAGTCAGCAAAAACAAGACCAGGAGCTGACTGTGGCTCAGATCATGAACTCCTATTGCCAAATTCAGACTTAAATTGAAGAAAGTAGGGAAAACCACTAGACCACTCAGGTATGACCTTAATCAAATTCTTTACGATTATACAGTGGAAGTGAAAAACAGAGTCAAGGGATTAGATCTGATATACAGAATGCCTGAGGAACTATGGACAGAAACTCATGACATTGTACAGGAGGCAGGTATCAAGACCATCCTCAAGAAAAAGAAATGCAACAAGGCAAAATGGTTGTCTGATGAGGCCTTACAGATAGCTGTGAAAAGAAGGGAAACTAAAAGCAAGGAAAAAAAGGAAAGATATACTCATTTGAATGCAGAGTTCCAAAGAATAGCAAGGAAAGATAAGAAAGCCTTCCTTAGTGATCAATGCAAAGAAATAGAAGAAAACAATAGAACAGGAAAGACTAGAGATCTCGTCAAAAAAATTAGAGACACCAAGGGAACATTTCATGTAAAGATGGATACAATAAAAGCAGAAGTGGTATGGAACTAACTGAAGCAGAAGATATTAAGAAAAGGTGGCAAGAATACACAGAAGAACTACACAAAAAAGATCTTCACGACCCAGATAATCACAACGGTATAATCACTTACATAGAGCCAGACATTCTAGAATGTGAAGTCAAGTGGGCCTTAGGAAGTATCACTACGAACAAAGTTAGAGGAGGTGATAGAATTGCAGTTGAGCTATTTCAAATTCTAAAAGACGATACCTTGAAAACGCTATACTAAATATGCCAGCAAATTTGGAAAACTTAGCAGTGGCCACAGGCTGGAAAAGGTCAGTTTTCATATCAATCACAAAGAAAGGCAATGCCAAAGAATGCTCAAACTAGCACACAATTGCACTCACTTCACGCGCTAGTAAAATAATGCTCAAAATTCTCCAAGTCAGGCTTCAACAGTACATGAACTGTGAGCTTCCAGATGTTCAAGCTGGATTTAGAAAAGGCAGAGGAACCAGAGATCAAATTACCAACATCCGTTGGATCATCAAAAAAGCAAGAGTTCCAGAAAAACATCTACTTCTGCTTTGACTATGCCAAAGTCTTTGATTGTGTGGATCACAACAAACTGTGGATAATTCTTCAAGAGATGGGAATACCAGACCATCTAACCTGTCACCTGACTCTGTAGGCGGGTCAAGAAGCAACAGTTAGAACTGGACATGGAACAACAGACTGGCTCCAAATTGGGAAAGGAGTACATCAAGGCTGTATATTGTCACCTGCTTATTTAACTTATATGCAGAGTACATCATGAGAAACGCTGGGTTGGATGAAGCACAAGATGTAATCAAGATCGCCAGGAGAAATATCAATAACCTCAGATATGCAGATGACACCACACTTATGGCAGAAAGTGAAGAAGAACTAAAGAGCCTCTTGTTGAAAGTGAAAGAACAGAGTGAAAAAGCGGGCTTAAAACTCAACATTCAGAAAGCTAAGATCATGGCATCTGGTCCCATCAATTCATGGCAAATAGATGGGGAAACAGTGAAAACAGTGTCAGGCTTTGTTTTTTGGGGGGGCTCCAAAATCACTGCAAATGGTGACTGTAGCCATGAAATTAAAAGACGTTTGCTCTTTGGAAGACAAGTTATGACCAATCTAGACAGCATATTAAAAAACAGAGACATTTCTTTGACAACAAGGTCTGTCTAGTCAAACTATGATTTTTTCCAGTAGTCACGTATGGATGTGAGAACTGGACTATAAAGAAAGCTGAGCACTGAAGAATTGATGCTTTTGAATTGTGGTGTTGGAGAAGACTCTTAAGAGTCCCTTGGACTGCAAAGAGATCCAACCAGTCCATGCTAAAGGAAATCAATCCTGAATATTCATTGGAAAGACTGATGTTGAAGCTGAAACTCCAATACTTTGTCCGCCTGATGCAAGAACTGAATCATTTGTAAGGACCCTGATGCTGGGAGAGATTGAGGGCAGGAGGAGAAGGGGATGACAAGAGGATGAGATGGTTGGATGGCATCACCGACTACATGAACATGAGTTTGAGTAAACTCCGGGAGTTGGTGATGGACAGGGAGGCCTGGGGTGCTGCAGTCCATGGGGTCACAAAGAGTCGGACATGACTGATGACTGAACTCAGCTGCTGTCCAAGGGACTCTCAGCACCACAGTGTGAAAGCACCAATTCTTCAGCCCTCAACATTCTTTATGGTCAAACTCTCACATCCATATTTGGCTACTGGAAAAACCATAGTTTTGACTGTATGGACTTCTGACAGCAAAGTGGTGTCTCTGATTTTTTTATACACTGTCTAGGTTTGTCATAGCTTTTCTTCCAAGAACAAGCTTCCTTTTATTTCATGGCTGTAGTCACTGTCCACAGTGATTCTGGAGACCAATAAAATAAAATCCGACAATGTTTCCATTTTTTTCCTCATCTATTAGCCATGAAATGATGAAACTGGATGCCATGATCTTAATTTTTTGAATACTGAGTTTTAAGCCAGATTTTTCATTCTCCTCTTTCACTTTCATCAAGAGGCTCTTTAGTTTCTCTTAGCTTTCTGCCATTGGGGTGATGTCATTTGCATATCTGAGGTTGTTGATATTTCTCGTGGCAATCTTGATTTCAGCTTGTGATTCATTCAGCCTAGCATTTTGCATATAAATTAAATAAGCACGGTGACAATATAGAGCCTTGGCATACTCCTTTCCCAACTTTGAACAAGTCTGATGCTCCACGTCTGGTTCTGTCTGTTGCTTCTTGATCTGCATACAGGTTTCTCAAGAGGCAGGTAAAATGGACTGGTGTTCTCACCTCTTTAAGTATTTTAACACAGTTTGTTGTGATCCACACAGTCAAAGTCTTTAGTATAGTCAGTGAAGCAGAAGTAGATGTTTTTTATGGAATTCTCTTGCTTTTTCTATAATCCAGTGGATATTGGCATTTTGATCTCGAGATCAAGAGGTAAATTGATCAATAGTCAGAGGCAATTTGATCTCCTCTTCCTTTTCTAAATCCAGGTTTTACATGTGGAAGTTCTTTGTTCTTGTACTGTTGAAGCATAGCTTGAAGGATTGAGCATTGCTTTGCTAGCATATGAAATGTGTGCAACTGTATGGTAACTTGAACTTTGGCATTGTCCTTCTTTGGGATTGAAATGAAAACTGGACTTTTCCATTCCTGTGGCCACTGCTGAGTCTTCCAAATTTGCTGGCATATTGAGTGTAACACTTTTACAGCATCATCTCTTAGGATTTGAAATAACTCAGCTGGGATTCCATCACTTCCACTAGCTTTATTCACAGTAATGCTTCCTAATGCCCAGTTGACTTCACACTCTAGGATGTCTGCCTCTAGATGACTTACCACACCATCGTGGTTATCTGGGTCATTAAGACATTTTTCTACAGTTGTTCTCTGTATTCTTGACATCTCTTCTTAATCTCTTCTGCTTCTGTTAGGTCCTTACTGGTTCTATCCTTTATTGTGCCCATTTTTGCATGAAATGTTCCTGGTATCTCTAATTTTCTTGACGAGATCTCTAGTCTTTCCCATTCTATTGTTTTTCTCTATTTCTTTGCATTGTTCACTTAAGAGTCTTTCTTTCCTCTCCTTGCTATTCTTTAGAACTCTGCATCCAATTGAGTAATCTTTCCCTTTCTCCTTTGCCTTATGTTTATCTTCTTTTCTCAGCCATTGGTAAGGTCTCCTCAGACAGCCATTTTGCCTTCTTGCATTTCTTTTTCTTTGGGATGATTTTGGTCACTGCTGTTATGTACACTGTTATGTACATACAGTACATAGTGTACAGTTCCTGTACACTGTTGTGAACCTTCATCCATAGTTCTTCAGGCACTCTATCAGATCCAATCCCTTGAATCTATTTGTACCTCCACTCTATAGATGATTTCCCTACTTTCTTCAATTTAAGTCTGAATTTTGTAATTAGTAGCTCATGATCTGAGCCACAGTTACCTCCAGGTCTTGTTTTTAATGACTGTATAGAGCTTCTCCATCTTTGGCTGCAAAAAATATAATCAACCTGATTTTGGTGTTTGACCATCTGGTGATGTCCATGTGTAGAGTCTTCTCTTGTGTTGTTGGAATAGGGTATTTGCTATGAGCAGTGCTTTCTCTTGATGAAACTCTGTTAGCCTTTGCTCTGCTTCATTTTGTGCTCCATAGCCAAATTTGCCTGTTACTCCAAGAAGTCACTTGACTTCCTACTTTTGCATTCAAACCCCTATTATGAAATGGACATCTTTTTTTAGTATTTGTTCTAGAAGGTCTCGTCTTCACTGAACTGTTTGACTTCCGCTTCTTTGGCATTAGTGGTCAAGCCATCTACTTGGACTATTATGATACTGAATGGCTTGCCTTGGAAACCGATATCATTCTGTAGTTTTTGAGACTGCACCCAAGAACTGTGTTTTGGACTCTTTTGTTGACTATGAGGGTTATCCATTTCTTCTAAGGAATTCTTGCCCACAGTAGTAAATATTCTGAATTAAATTCATTCATTTCCGTCCATTTTAGTTCACTGATTCCTAAAATGTCAGTGTTCACTATGGTCATCTCCTATTTGACCACATCCTTTTTACCTTGGTTCATGGATGTAACATTCCAAGTTCCAA
Organism: Giraffa tippelskirchi; assembly: GCF_054371585.1. NCBI lineage: Eukaryota > Metazoa > Chordata > Mammalia > Artiodactyla > Giraffidae > Giraffa > Giraffa tippelskirchi. The sequence goes on along the minus strand of NC_137284.1, from coordinate 42,893,704 downwards.
TGCAATACTGTTCACAGCATCAGACTTTACTCTCACCACCAGAGATATGCACAATTGGACATTGTTTCTGCTTTGGCTCCGTCTCTTTCTTCTTTCTGGGGCAATTTCTCTGCTCTTCCCCAATAGCATATTAGACACCTTCCGATCTGGGAGGCTTATCTTTCAGAGTCATAGTTTTTTGCCTTTTCATACTGTTCATGTGATTCCCAAGTCAAGAATACTGAAGTGGTTTGCCATTCCCTTCTCCAGCTGACCATGTTTTGTCAGAACTCTTTACTACAACCACTCCATCTTGGGTAGCCCTGCACAGCATGGCTCCTAGTTTCATTGAGTTACAAAAGTCTGTGATCCATGTGATCATTTTGGTTAGTTTTCTGTGACTGTGGTTTTTGTTCTGGAGGTCATGGGAATAATCTTCTTGCTTCTTCTGTCTGCCCTCTGATGGATGAGGATAAGAGGCTTGTGCAAGCTTCCTGATGGTAGGGACTAGCTGTGGGGAAAATTGGGTCTTGCTCTGGTGGGCAGGGCCATGCTCTCAGTAAATCTTTAATTCAATTTTCTGCTGATGGGTGGGGCTGTGCTCCCTGCTTGTAGTTTGGCCTGAGGCGGCCCAGTTCTAAAGTCTGCAGTCTCCATGGTAGGGCCTTCAGCTCTATGATAGGGTTAATGGTGACCTCCTTCAAGAGGAGTTATGTCAACACACCTCGCCTCCCAGGACTGCGGCTGCCAGTGTCCCTGACCCTGTGGCAGGCCATTGTTGACCATGCTTCTGCCAGAGACTCCCAAACACTCACAGGCAAGCCTCTAAGTCTTAAATTGATTAAAATTTTCATAGTTTTGTCTATTTTCTGAAATATTTTAAATTAACTACCAGACCTCATAAACCAGACTTCATAACTACCTTTAGATATTTTATTACATTTTCCTTAAAGGTAAAGAAAGTTGAACATAAATTTTCCTACATAAATACACTTTCATTATCATACAAATTATAATGAATATTAGTTCTTATTATAATTTAATTAAAACTTCCAACTCATATTCCCCCCAACTCCCCTAAACTACACAAACGATTTGCCTTTCTTGAGTCACAATTTATCTAAAACAGACCCATAATTTTCATGACAATGATTTGTTGAAAACTAGGTCAGTATTTTCCTACAGAAAGTTCCAACTTCAAAATCTTGATGGTTGCCTTCTCACAGTGTCATTTCATTTGCTCCCCTATCTTCTGCACTTCCTATAAGTTGGAAATAAGTCTGAATACTACATTAGTTTCAAGTTAAACATTTCAGACAATAGTTAATATGTGATTCTATATTATTTATTTTGTATTATAGGATAGACATAATGGCTGAGTGTTTTACATTGCTTATGTTCACGAATGGGCTTAAGGGATAGCTGTTTTATCAATAAATATATATATATATATGATATTATATACAATATAAACTTTTGCAGTTTTTTTTATTTTTATGTATTTTGAATAATCAGGCAAGTTGCAAGAAAAAAAATATAACATTTGTTTTAAACCTTTTACCTAGATTAACCAATTAATTTTATTCTGTCCACTTTTATCATTCTCTTTTTTTATACCCATACACACATACATATGCACACACATATATATTTATTTAAAACTTTCATCTGAGCCATTCAGTCATAAGTTAGAATACCACATCACTTTACCCTAGGTAATTTACTATGTATATACTAAGAACAGGGCATTCTCTTTCATATTATATAATTATTAAAATTAGTAAATCAAAAATTAAAATATTACTATTAGTGTTTATTGCAGATACTATATTCAACATTTGTCAATTGTTTCTATGATGCTCTTTGCAAATATATTTTTCCCAGTCCAGAATCTAATCAGGTATCATGCATTGCACTTAGTTCTGATGGCTTTTTTTTCCCTCTCTTAATCTAGTTTGTTAGTCTTCTTTATGATCTTGATGTTTTTGAAAACTCCTAGCCAGTTATTTTGTAGAGTGTCCTTTAAGCTATACTGGCCTGTTTGCTCATGGGTGTGTAAATTTAAGGAAGTCAGATTCACTCTTGAGAATCATGGATTGCTTTAAGGCTGAACCGAACATGTATTGGAAATTACCTGGCACACTTTATGTCTTCTTCTCTATTGTATAACAGATATTGCTAACAAACAAAAGCCATTCTTTCCATTAATCCAGATTTGAAATCAAAGTCCTTCTGAAAACAGCACTTCCAACAATTAAAAGAACTCAAAGAAATATCTACTTGACACTCATTTTCTTAGACTCTTTCTTCTGTTCAACTTACATGGGCACTTTTATATGATTCCCTATTTCAGCTTATTCTACAGCCATTGGATGCATAAGATGCTAAGAAAAGCAGTATTGCAGTAGGCATTACTTAAATGACATAATTGAAAGATTCTTTTAAAATATCATTTGTTTTTTAATTGAAGAATAATTGCTGTACAGAGTTTTGTTTTCTGTCAAACCTCAACCTGAATCAGCCGTGCTGCTGCTGCTAAGTTGCTTCAGTCGTGTCCGACTCTGTGCGACCCCATTGACGGCAGCCCACCAGGCTCCCCCATCCCTGGAACTCTCCAGGCAAGAACATTGGAGTGGGTTTCCATTTCCTTCTCCAATCCATGAAAGTGAAAATTGAAAGTGAAGTCGGTCAGTTGTGTCCGACTCTTAGCGACCCCGTGGACTGCAGCCTACCAGGCTCCTCCATCCATGGGATTTTCCAGGCAAGAGTACTGGAGTGGGTTGCCATTGCCTTCTCCTTAATCAGCTGTAGATATACATATAAACCCTCCCTTTTGAACCTCCATCCCATCTCCCTCCCCATCCCACCCCTCTAGGTTGATACAGAGCCCTTGTTTGAGTTTCCCAAGACATAGAACAAATTCCCATTGGCTATCTATTTTACATATGGTAATGTAAGTTTCCATGTAACTCTCAACATTCATCTCACCCTCTCGTCCCCTCCTACCATGTCCATAAGTTTATTCTTTATGTCTGTTATTCCACTGCTGCCCTGCAAATAAATTCTTCAGTACTATTTTTCTAGATTCCATATATATGCGCTAGAATCCGATATTTATCTTTCTCTTTCTGACTACTTCACTTTCTATAACAGGGTCTAGGTTTATCCACCTCATTAGAACTGACTCAAAAGTGTTCCTTTTTATGGCTGAGTAATATTCCATTGTGTGTATGTACCAAAACTTCTTTATCCATTCATTTGTCAATGAGCATCTAGGTTGCTTCCATGTTCTAGCTATTGTAAATAGTGATGCAGTGAACAATAGGATACATGTGTCTCTTTCAATTTTGGTTTCCTCGGGGTATATGTTCAGGAGTGGGATTGCTGGGCCATATGGTGGTTTTATTCCTAGTTTTTTAAGGAATCTCCATACCATCTTCCATAGTGGCTGTATCAATTTACATTCCCACCAACAGTGCAAGAGTGTTCCCTTTGCTCCACACCCTCTCCAGCATTTACTATTTGTAGACGTTTCGATGATGGCCATTCTGACTGGTGTGAGATGATATTTCATTGCAGTTTGGATATGCATTGCTCTAATAATGAGTGATGTTGAGCATCTTTTCATGTGTTTGTTAGCCATCTGTATGTCTTCTTTGAAGAAATCTCTGTTTAGATCTTTTTCCCACTTTTTGATTGGGTTGTTTGTTTTTCTGGTATTGAGTTGTATAAGCTGCTTGTATATTTCAGAAATTAATCCTTTGTCAATTGTTTCACTTGCTATTATTTTCTCCCATTCTGAGGGTTATCTTTTCACCTTGCTTATAGTTTCCTTTGCTGTGCAAAAGCTTTTAAGTTTAATCAGATCCCACTTGTTTACTTTTGTTTTTATTTCCATTACTCTAAGAGGTGGGTCATAGAGGATCTTGCTTTGATTTATGTCATCAAGTGTCTGCCTATGTTTTCCTCTAAGAGTTTCATAGTTTCTGGTCTTCCATTTAGGTCTAATCCATTTTGAGTTTATCTTTGTTTATGGTGTTAAGAAGTGTTCTAATTTCATTCTTTTACATGGAGCTGTCCAGTTTTCCCAGCATCATTTATTGAAGAGGCTGTCCTTGCTCCATTGTATATTCTTGCCTATTTTGTCAAAAATAAGGTACCCATAGGTGAATGGGTTTACTTATGGGCTTTCTATCTTGTTCCATTGGTCTATATTTCTTATTTTGTGCCAGTACCATACTGTCTTGATGACTGTAGCTTTGTAGTATAACCTGAAATCAAGAAGGTTGATTCCTCCAGCTCCATTCTTCTTTCTCAAGAATTATTTGGCTATTTGGGGTCTTTTGTGTTTCCATATGAATTGCGAAATTTTTTATTCTATTCTATGAAAAGTGTCATTGGTAATTTGACAGGGATTACATTAATCTGTAGATTGCATTTGGTAGTATGAGCCAGTTTCACAATATTGATTCTTCCTACCCAGGAACATGGAATATCTCTCCAACTGTTCACATTGTTTTTGATTTCTTTCATCAGTGTTTTATAATTTCCTGAGTACAATTCTTTTGTCTGCTTAGGTAAGTTTATTCCTAGATATTTAATTCTTTTTGTTGCAGTGGTGAATGGGATTGTTTCCTTAATTTCTCTTTCTTATTTTTCATTGTTAGTATATTAAAATGCAAGTTATTTCTGTGTATTGATTTTGTATTCTGCGACTTCACTAAATTCACTGATTAGCTTTGGCAATTTTCTGATAGTGTCTTTCGGGTTTTCTCTGTACAGTATCATGTCATTCGCAAACAGGGAGAGCTTTACTTTTTCTTTTCTGATCTGGATTTCTTTCTTTTTCTTCTCTGGTTGCTGTAGCTAGGACTTCCAAAACTCTGTTGAATAATAGCGGTGAAAGTGGACACCCTTGTCTTGTTCCTGATCTTAAGGGGAATGCTTTCAGCTTTTCACCATTGAGAATAATGTTTGCTGTAGGCTTATTATATATAGCCTTTACTGTGTTGAGGTAGGTTCCTTCTATGCCCATTTTTTGAAGAGTTTTAATCATAAATGGCTGCTGAATTTTGTCAAAGGCTTTTTTTGACAGATATTTTTTTATATCTTTTTGAAAAATACTTTTTTCCCCACAGGTATAAAGAAACTCTGGAGTCTAATTGAACTGGATTTTTATCCTAATTAGGACTGTTATCATGGTAAAGTGGTAAATACTTATTTATTTTGAATATCAATATTTTCATCTATCTTATAAGGTTAATGTAAAAAATAGAAATGTTGGTTACATACCTAAACTACTTCAGGTATGGGCAATTGGGAGCTATTATTATTACTTACAAGATTGTGGTCCAGGAGTTTTTACTCTGAATCCTATACCAACATTTTCTACTGTGATTGAGAAATGATGTTAGGGAAATCATATCAAAAAGCACATACAAAACATTAATGCACAAATACCTATTGAAAAAATTTGAAGGCAATCAGAATGTTGTAGTATGGAAAACACAGTGCTGATTATATATCTATCCCAATCTCTCATAGTTCCCGCTTGTCTTTTTGTTAAACAATCATACCATCTGGAATGTTCAATGCAGCTTGTCTCTAATCAACAGTCCTCTTTCTCCTTTTATTTTCAACAACTCAGTTTGCTTCTGTCAAATGAATGTCTCAAACACACTGACCATGTTGATTTCCTAACTTTGAACTGTGTACAGAGAAATAACACAAAACTAGTGATTTGCTACTATTCAGGAGCTTTAACTCTTTATTTCCTAATGGTCATTTGCTTCATATCAATATTACCAAGCTTTATTGATCTTAAAAACAGTCATGAAATCTCACATCCACTAAAGACTCTATAATTCATAAAACTCACAGACATTGCTCTGATTCTCAAAAATGGTTCTCTGAGGTGCTCAAAGCAAAAATTATTGTACACACTTTAAGTACACATTTTTCTCAACCCAGGAAATATCAATATCTAGAGTAATATAGCTAATAAAGCTGACCAGGCCACAAACTGGTTTCCTCTAACTCCATACTCCTTGCTATTTTTACTATATAAGCTTGTTCGCATGCCGTATCATTACTGTTGGGGTTCCTAAAGTCCTAAAAATAGTTTGGTGTCCACAAAGAAATTAAACTCTCAATCAGAGTAGGTTCAAATCGCCCCACCATTTGTGGGACACAAAGAACAATGGGAGCACCTTTCTCCAATCATTCTGTCCCTAGCAAGGTTACATGTTAGATATATACTGACTTATTCTGATCAGCTATTTCCTCCATGTTTGAATCTTTGAACTTGATTTGTTGGGTTATCTATCCTCAGCTTAAGATCATTTGGAATATAGAAAAGTACTAATGACAAAAAAGGATCTTGTCAGTTAAGACAGAAATTGACTAATTTTTTTTTTTAATCCAGTAGCAAATAACATCTCTCATTTACCTTCACTTATCATCTAAGTTATCATATCAGGGCCTGTGGCTTTAAATATCAATTCTACAACAATAATACACCGAAATACATATATTTTTTTCCCAGCACCCAGCAACCCTGACATTTATGTTCAACTGCACACATTGCATCTCTAACTGTATGTTTAAATGACATTTCAAATTAATATGCCTGGAAATCAAACTCCTGAAATACATACCCCTCCAAAACTATTTGTTTTTTCCCCACATTTGTCTTTATTTTAAAAAGTGTCAGTCCCATGCTTTCATCTACTCAGGGCAAAAATCATGGAGTCATTCTTAACTCCAAGCTCATGGTTCATATTCACTTTGCAAACAAATTCTGTTTATTGTAACATCAAAAGGCTCAGTTCCCAAGTCTACTTCTCAATGACACTAATATTTCCCAGGTGTAAATCATCATTTTACACTTTGCTGCAACAATCTTCTAAGATGTCTCCCTACTTCTATCTTTTCCTCACTGTTAGTTCATTTTCAACCCCAAACCAAATTGACACTTTTAAAACATAAATTTGATCATGTTAATTCCGTATTTAGAACTCGCAGTGGCTTCTCCTTTCACTCAGAGTAAAAGCCAAAGTCATTATTGTAGCCTCAATCGTCTTTACAATCTGTTTCCATCCCCAATATTTCTGTGATCTTACTGCCTATAACTTTTATTCTAATTAATTCAGTTCAGACCATCAAACACAAGCACAATCTTACCTCAGGACACTTGGACTTAACCGTTACTTCTGCATAGATTGCCCATTTCCCAGATATGCTCAAGATTCACTTTCTGACCTCCACTAGATCTCTGTTCAAATATCACCTTGTCTGTGAAGCCTTTCTTAAATATCCTATTTAAATGGCTAATCTCACTGCCTCAGTTTTCTCTATTCTTATTAGCTAACCCTACTTCTCTCCAAAGTATTTTCACTACTCAACAACCAATATAGTTAACTTATATATTGGCCTGTAGTTTGTTTTTAGACCCATCAACTAGAACATTTTCTAGTACATAGCAGGCACTCAATAAATGTGGTTGATTAAAATAATACCATTCCTCTCATTATGAATTTTGCTAGTGAAAAAACAGACCTGAAACAGTGGGCAAACTATTCAAGGGGGGCACAGGATGGTGACAGTGATAGGGCTTAGAAAGAAGAAAGGAAATCTCAGCTTAAAATGACTGCTAGCTGAATCAGGCCAAGTTATCTCCAAGCTGAAAAGAACTACTTAGGGAAATTTCTTTGGTGAAGGTCAGTGGTTAAATATCTATCCTCATCACTTCTATTGAGTTTTTTATGAGCTGTGCTAAATTAACATTGAGTAGTACAATAGCAATAAAAATGTTATTTGAGTTTAGTATGTGATAGTTCCATATGAAAGCATATAATAGTTATTAAATCCCAAATAAGACAACGCTTACTCAAAGCTGACCACTGTTCAGAGAATTTATTAATTTGAAATTATTTAAACTGAGGCTACACTGTTAAAGGAGGAGGGTATGTTTAGGCTTATGATTTAGAATTTATGTGGGAAATTTTTAAAGCAGGAGACCACTTTTGCTTTCTTATGACAAGAGAAAGGTCTACATTTCACAAATCTTATGATTGCTGCTAGGAAAGGAAAACTATAACAGCCTATATAATGAAGTTCTCAGACAGTAAAGGCATTTCAGATAAGCAATTGTATTCTTTTCCTGCCAGAATCTACTAGGCAAAGACATAGCAACAGCCACATAATTATTGACTAATCAGCTAAGTATGACAATCATTTGTAGATCATGGTTAAATTATCAGAGACCTTTGGTGTGAAATATTAATTTAGGAGAATAGGAAAAAAAGCAGCTATAGATGCAAAAGTATTTTATTCAGTAAAAACTCACTAACCTCTAGTTTTAGCACCAATAAAACCAAAAACAGAAGTGTTATATGATCCAACAATTACATCCTGAGTTTGTATACCAAGAAAATGAAAATACTAATTCAAAAAAACATATGCATTCCAGTGCTCATAGTAGCATTATTTACAGTTGCCAAGATATAGAGGTCAACTGTGTTCATCAATAGAGGAGTGGATAAAGATGTGATAAATGTAACAGAATATTACTCAGTCATAAAAAATGTAATTATGTTATTTGCAACAGCATGGATAGTCCTGAAACGTATTTTGCATAGTGAAATATATCAGCAAGAGAAAGACCACACGGTACATTATCACTGATATGTGGAATCTAAAAAATAAAACAAATAAATGAATACAACAAAACAGAAGCACACTCACTAATACAAAGAACAAAGTAGTGGTTACCAACGGGAATAGCTAAGGGTAGAGGGTACAGGATAGGGAGTATAGGATTGAGAAATACAAACTACTATGCATAAAATTAAAAAGTTATAAAGATACATTGTACAAAACAGGCAATGTAGTCAAAATTTTATAATAATTTTAAATGCAGCATAATCTATAAAATTTTGAACCATTATGTTGTATACCTGAAACAAGTACAAAATTATAAATCAACTATATCTCAATAAAAAGTTAAAATAAAAACAAAAAGTAGAGTAATGTTTGCCACTATTTAGCAATTGCAGTTAGAAGACACGACTTTCCCCTGAAAAGTATAGGAACCTGCAGAGTTTTGTTGTCCAGAAGGGAGTCAAACTCTGGCAGCAATAAAAATATAAAGAGATTCATCTCCTAATGAAATAAACTGATTTGCAAGTTCATGAAGGAAAATAAACAAGAGTAGCCAAGGGAAAAAAATATAATGGAGAACTATTCTTATAAGATATTGAAATATATTATAAAGTTGAAAGGAATAAAAGTGTGTTTTTTTAAACAAAAATATATCTTTAATGAGTTCCAATGTTCTTGCATTATACAGATACCTCATCATATAAACTTAGCCTCATGTTCACACACACAAATTAAAACTATATAGGCTAATGAACAAAACTGGTAGAAATTCCTCCAAGATCCTTGTAGGAAATGTACACTGGGATGATCAAACTGTCTTAAGTCACCATACTCTAAAAATTGTTAACTGCAATGAAATACAAATATTTAAAGAAGTAATAAAGGGCTAAAGTGATATGGAATAAAACTCATGAATTAACATATCAATGAAACTGAAGAGAAAATGTTGGACAACCCAAGTATATGTAGATATTCAGTTTTGTTAAGAAAAATATTTTATGTCAGTGGAAAAAAATGTGAATTAATCAACAAGTGGCATTCAAATAATTGGATAGTCATGTATAAAAAATACAGTTGAATCCATTTCTCATAATTTCAACAGTGCAAATTCCATTTTGAATCAAAAAGTTTAAATGGAAAAAAATATACATAAGTTCAAGATGATGTAATGAAATACAACTTATCACTCTGAAATTGGGAACACATTTCTAAACATGACACAATATCTGCAGAAAAGACTGATCAGTTACATAAATCTTGAATATAACCTGAAAACAGAAAGCACTGTCACTAAAATAATTATAAAACCCTGAGAAAATACCTATATTGTATATATATATTTATACTTCTTTATTATACTTTAAATGATGCACACATACCTACAAACCTACACACACAAACACACACTTTATTTACAGTGGTAAATAAAAATATTGTTTAATGCATAAAATGGCCTAAAAATAAGTATCAACAGCAAGGGTAAACACAAATACAGATAGCTCAACTAGAAGAACACTTTGAAGACTGTAAAGGATTAAAAGGAAAAGAATGGCTTTGGTTTAAAATTGAGGCATAGATAGAAAATGAGAGGAAAACAGGAGCCATTTCAATCCTTGTAACTAAACAGCCCCTTTCTGAGATAATAGCTTTGAGCTTTTTTCACTCCCAAAGACAGGCAATCAGCCTCAACATACCAGAAAAAGTTTTAAGCAACAGGGAGAATTTAGGGGTATGCATTGGATTAGGAATACTACAAATTAAAAAGAAACTATTTGTATGTTTTAATTAGTTAAAAAAAAAAGAGATATACACACACCCTATTCTTGTATTTGTACTATTTCATGTTTGTATGTTTGAGTGTATTTTTAATATTAATATTATATATATAGTTTTCATTTTTTTTCCAAAAACAGAATAAAAATCTACTAAGTATAGCTTCCTAATTTAGAGATTTTCTGACTTCATTCTTTTTTCCCCTAACAGCTTTGCTTCAACATCTGTCTCTGGAACAAATAAATGGAGGGAAAAAAATCACTCTAATTTAACTAAAAATAAAATACTGCTTATTAAAAAAGCAATAACTGATTTTTGAGATGCATATGTTTTCAGTATGTTAACCATTAATTACACTTCAACATGCAATTCTGTATTTCTAATACTGAGGCTGATGTCTGGTGGTACATTAAGTGATTTCATATCCCTTGTTAATGCTATCACTCTAGCTTTCACAGACATAACACCTATTTATGGTCTAGTGGAGGGGTCTGTAAAATGTTGTTATTACTGACATAAGTAAACTGTGGGAGACACCATTTCACATCATTCATGGCAACAGCATAGCAGGAGCTGGTTCATACATTACTCTGAAGACACTGGCAAACCTTTAGCACTTGGTGTGCTAGACTCAAGCTATTAGTTCTTCCCTTGTTGATACCCAGTTTTAGACTGACTAATATGACTCTTCTGGAGTATAGAGATCAAGGACCTAGTTTGTGAAGCTAAAAAATGAAAAAAAAAAACACTACTAATATTTGACCTTGAACATATTATTTAAACTACTCTATACCTCAGATTCATCATTTTCAAAATGATGTTATTAAGTTTTCTTGTAATGATTAATTATGTTTATGAATGTAAAATGTCTACAATGGTGCATATTAATAATGTTAAATCAATAAATATTAACTATTTTCATAAAGAAGAAAGACAAGGCACTTAGCAACAGAAGATCAAGTCTGAATACATAGATTAGATTGGGTAGGTGGGAAAGTCTCTAGACTTTGAACTCTAGAGCTTGAGCTTAGATTAAAATAACTGTCATCTAAAATGCAGCAGATTATTAAAAAAAAAAAAAAAAAGAATGATTTTTGGAACCAAAGTGTTCTGATTTTCAGTTATAATTCTGACATTTACCAGCTGTGTGGCTTCAGACAAGTGGCTTTTAACCAAGAGTATAAACAGTGAGGACATCCCTGGTGGCTCAGAGGTTAAGAATCTGCCTGCAATACAGGAGAGTCAGATTTGATCCCTGGGTGGGGAAGATCCCCTAAGAAGGAAATGGCAACCCACTCCAGTATTCTTGTCTGGAACATTCCATGGACAGAGGAGCCTGGTGGGTTACAGTCTATGGGGCTGCAAAGAGTTGGGCAGGACTGAAGTGACTTAGCACGAGCAGCACAATGACAGGTGCTGGGGATAGTAACGTGAACAAGAGAGGTAAGAACTCCTCTCCTGGAGTTGGTAAGTGTTAGATGCGGCCTCTGTGAGGCACCGCACAGGTATGCAAAGAGCTTCTGGATTGCCATTTGTAATCCTAAAGTCACAACCCTGGCATATCTAGAGATCACGGAAATGGTAGCCTACCTACAGAAATTTGTATGAGGGTGCTAGCTCTCTCTTGCCTTTGCATATGTATGGGAAGGGCTAAAGGGCTTCCTCTACTTATGATGGCATTACACCCCCATGAACCCCTCATAGACTGAAAATCCCCTCAGCAGAAAATGCATTTAATACACCTAACCTACTGAAGACCACAGTTAACACTTGCCTATCTTAAACATGCTCAGAACACTTACATTACCCTATAGTTGGGCAAAATTATCTAACACAAAGTCTATTTTAAAATAAAGGATTGAATATCTCATGTAATTTATTGAATACTTTACTAAAAGTGAAAAACAGAATTCATGAGTACAACCAAAAAGTATTGTGGTTGTTTTCACCCTTGTGATTTTGTGGCTGACTGGCAGTTGCCTAGCATCATTAGAGTATCATCCAACATATCACTAGCCCAGGGAGAGATAAAAGTTCAAAATTTAAAGTATGGTCTCTACTGAGTGCATATTATTTTCACACCATCATAAGGTTGAAAACTTGTAAGTGGAACTAGGTTGAATACCACTTGTACTCGCTGTAACTCTGAGGTTTAGGCAAATGCAAAAAAAGGACAGTGAAAGGAGAACCAGAATGAGGGCAGGGACATATTCATATAACAAAAATCAAGAAAAGAGAAACCCCTCCACAAGTGGAATTACCATATCAAATAATTCATTTTCTATTTAACACATTTTAGGGATCTGATCGGAGAAGGCAATGGCACCCTACTCCAGCACTCTTGCCTGGAAAATCCCATGGATGGAGGAGCCTGGTAGGCTGCAGTCCATGGGGTCGCTAAGAGTCAGACACGACTGAGCGACTTCACTTTCACTTTTCACTTTCATGCATTGGAGAAGAAAATGGCAACCCACTCCAGTGTTCTTGCCTGGAGAGTCCCAGGGAAGGGGGAGCCTGGTGGGCTGCTGTCTATGGGGTCGCACAGAGTCGGACATGACTGAAGCGACTTAGCTGCAGCAGCAGCGGAGATCTGATGGGCATAGCGATGGACAAGACTAGGTCTCTGCCTTCAAGGAGTTCAGAAATTAGTCAAGTTGCAATTCACCATGCTCACTCTGGCAGACATACAGACAAAGCAAAGTGTTATAACAACATACAGAATGGAACTTCTCTTTTTAAATTGGACAGGTAGATGAGAATAACTTAGAAAGTGCCCACTTAGGAAGAACTGGAACAGAAATCTAGCAATTTTCAGGCAAAGACAGACAAGAAAACTTTCTATATCAAATAAAAAAAGAACAAAACCTTACTATCTGTAACAACATGTGCAAAGAATTATATACATAATGGCTGGTGAGTTTAAAAGCGAGACTGTTTAGCGACCTGCAACACTCCTTTTACTAAACATCTGACCCCAGAAAACTTTAGCTCTTAACAGCTTCATCAAAGGGGAATTAAATGGATTTGGCTGAAGCATTAAGAGCAAGGTAGAGAATAAAACAGCTAAATCTGGAAACTAAGGTTAGTCCAGGTTGTGAAGGGCTGAACACTCTTAAGAATGTCAACATCATCTTTTATGCAAGAGGATATCACAGAAGGTGCATAAGTTGAGAAGTAAAGCTATTAGAACTGACTGGGGGTCCTAATCCTAGCAGGAACCTGTAAGTTAAAGACAGAATGCACTGTAACAAAAACAGACACCGATGCAATTCTCTAAAAGAAAGAACATTTTCAGGAAAAAAAGAAAGACTGGATTTAAGACAACAAACAGGTAGTAGGTCTGATTTCATTGCTTCAGTTAAAATCTACCAAGCACCTATTTTGTGCCCAGCATTTTCCAGTATCTGAAGATTTAGCCAAACAATACTAACATAACCTGTGTCTTTATGTGACTTAGATTTTAGTGATCTGAAAACTGAGGAAACATCTGGCACATAATAGGTGCCCAATAAATATTATCGAATGAATATTAATACAAAGAGAGAATGGCTTCAAGTTAGAAGTTTGAATATCAAACTAATTAACCCAAATCAGATATATACTTGGCACAGTTATTATCACTGAAAGATAAATACAACTAAATAAATCTCTCTACCTTCACTGAGGACATCACCCTTTAAGTAAAAAGCTAAGGTGAGTGTGTGTGTTTGTGTATATTTGTGTGTGTGAGAGAGAGAGACTTGAAGAATCACACTGAAATGTCAGTGCCAAATAAAGGATGTAGAACGTTCTCACATTCTTCAAGATGGGGAAGAGGGCCATTGCATAACAAGGGAAACTTCACAAAGGCAAATGGATTTAAATGGTGACTGATATTAAATGACTGGAAAAGATACAGATAGGAAAACTGTGTACAGATGGGGGAACAGTGTGATCAAAAACACATGGGGGATGTGGGGAGCAGCCAAGTACGTTCTTGGGGCCGGAAAAGGAAACTAGGCTGGGAGGAAATGAGAGCAGCGAAGACTGAGAGATGCGGCTGAAAATGAAAGCAGGAGGGAAACTGTAAGGGCAGTGTGATGAAGAAGGGTTTTTTCCCATCATAACCCTTGTGGAAATCCTTTGCTGTGTCAATTATTAGTGAAATTGATGCATGACAGAATGTGTCCTGAATAGGAGAAAAAAAAAGCTTCCTTGACCCTCTCATGGCCCTTGGTTGGGTCTGAAAATTAAACTCTTAAAGACAGATTAACAGGAGAAAAGCATACAAATTCACTGAGTACAAATTTTACATGACAAGGGAACCTTCATAAGGAAAGAAAAGACCTGAAGAAACAGTTAAACCTGAGTGCTCCTGTGCTAGGTTTGATGTAGAGTGGACAGTCATGGAAAGGCGCAATAGCACAAAGAGTACGAGTTGAGTGTAATAAACTGGGGAAACAGCAAGGCCTGCAATAAGGACGTTCTCTTGTCCTGATGTTAATGAACTCAGGTGCAGCTGCTCCCCACTCAAAAGCCAATACTTGAGAGATCCTTCTATTCAGAGTGCTGACAGCCTCAGGAGAAAGCAGACTCACGTCCCAATCCAACTCCAAAGATTCTGCA
This sequence comes from Giraffa tippelskirchi, assembly GCF_054371585.1. Classification (NCBI taxonomy): domain Eukaryota; kingdom Metazoa; phylum Chordata; class Mammalia; order Artiodactyla; family Giraffidae; genus Giraffa; species Giraffa tippelskirchi. Next base: position 42,878,686 of record NC_137284.1, on the reverse strand, counting down.
GGAGGTGGGGTTCTGCGTCATTTTCCATTGTGTGCTGATGGGCTGACCCTTCATGATCTTTCTTTGGATGTCTGCATGGTCAGCCTGCATGATTTCTGTGAGAGATGCTGGGACTAGAGAGCTAGTCATTATTTCACTACTTAATTTTTCATTCTTACTTCTGTTTATCTAGGAAATACTCAACAGTCTAGGCAAGGCCTTGTGTGTATTCAGTGGCATATAATTGGGAGTTAGGTCAAATTGCCTAGAGATCTCACCTCCTGTAATCAGGTTCTTTTAAGGTTGGAGGGGAACAGGAAATGGCAAACAGGAAAGAGGCAAAAAAGCTGTTTTCCTGATATAGGTATAGGGAGATTATCTCTCACAGGAGGGTCTTATGATTCAGAAGGGAAGGATGGGGAAAGGTCAGAGACCTTCCTGCTTCTGCCATTTCCTCAAAACCTTTCTGTTTCAAATGTTCAGTATGCCAAGGTGCCATATTTTAGCAGTAGTGTGTTCTGTTGTTTGTCAACCACTGTACCATCAATGGACTTCCCTGGGGGCTCAAATGGTAAAGAGTCTGCCTGCAATGCAGGAGACCTGGGTCGATCCCTGGGTTGGGAAGATCCCCTAGAGAAGGCAATGGCAACCCACTCCAGTACTCTTGCCTGGAGAATTCCATGGATGGAGGAGCCTAGTAGGCTACTGTTCATGGGATCGAAAAGATTCGGACACGACTGAGCAACTTCACTGGTACCATCAATGGGCTTCCCTGGTGGCTCAGATGGTAAAGACTCTTCCTGCAGTGCAGGAGACCTGGACTCGATCCTTGGATCGGGAAGATCCCCTGCAGAAGGGAATGGTTACCCACTTCATTGTTCTTCACTCCTGGAGAATTCCATGGACACAGGAGCCTGAGAGACTACCGTCCACGAGGTTGCAAATAGTTGGACATGACTGACAGACTAACACACACACACACACACACACACACACACACACACACACACACACCATCAACGGCTGAAATGTTAGGGTCTCTCATTGGTTTACTGTCAGACAAAACACTAGGCTACAGAATGCCCGACTGCATTCGATTTATAAACCATAGACACATTTTTCATATGTCTCACGAAATATTTAGTATCTAGTAACACTAAAAATTCTGTTGTTTAACAGAAATTATAATTTAACTAGATATCTTATGTTTTTACTTGGTGAATCTCTTAGCTCCTCTTAGAACTAGGAAAGAAATAGGACTTGAGCAGTTCTTTTTTGTTAAATTCTAAAGAGTTCAAATGAGAAGTTGGGAATCTATGCTATTCTTATTTCAATTAAACCCATCTAATGTTTATATGTCTACTGTACAAAGGGAAAATGATGTTCTCCATAGCACTTATCACTTTTAACAATTTGTACTTGGTTTTGTTTAGCTGCAAAGGCTAGGGAAAAAAAAGAAAAACAAAAAACAAAAATGATTTAGCCATTTCAGAGTGAAATGACTTAAAAATGACAAGTACTATTTGTCATTCCCAATTCCACTTCTTAGTGTAGGCTAAGTATGCTAAGGGGTTAAATCTTAGAGCTCCCTTCAGCCTTTTGCCCTAGGACTCCTATTTACTTTAATGGAAATCACTTTCCCAAGGCACCATGCAGGGTTCTGAAACACAGGGTTAAAGGTCATCCTGCAACTCCAAGAATAATAAATTTGCAATTTGTACTTTCCTGACCTCTAGAAATATTTTTAGGTGTTTGAGGCCAAAGAAAACAAAACAGTGCTTTGAAAGGACTGGGGAGCTATCAATTGATCAATTTAAGCGGGATTATCTGATAATTGGGTAAATACATTGTTATTGATGTGCAGAAGGAGGAAGATGTGCCAAGAAAACTCTAATGCCTAGGCCTAGATTTATCTGCTAATCCTTAAAGAAGGCAGTTTACTGAGCACATGAGTAATTGCTCTGCTAACAGATTTATTCTTCATTTAAGCCTTAGTTGGGGCTTAAATCCTCCCCTCCCTTTCTAGCAGTTCAAACTGTGGCCTGAATCCCACTGCCCAGAGTGTTATACTTTGCAGCCCTTCCCAGGCATCTTCAGACTCCAATTTCTTTGATTTAATATACACTGCTATAACAAGATACTGGTGTTCTAGCCAGATGTGAATGAACTTTCAGGAATTTTGCATTTAGTTGAGCTTCTTGGAAAGAATTGCTTCTTCTCTTTCACTGTAATTTTAACAAGAATATTTTTACATAGAGCCCTAAGGATGATATGACTTAGTGAGACGAGCTCAAGACTGGAAATCCGGAAACCAATGATCTAATCTTGACTCTTGCCTCAATTAACTTTGCGACTTTGATTAATTTTGTTACTTTGCTAACTTCTGACCTCTAATTCCTTATTTATGAGTCAAGGAAATAGAGCTGAGGTTGCTTCTAGCTCAACCTATCAATGAAGGAATGAAGCTATTGATCTGCATTTTATATTGAGCATGCAGACCCAACTACTACAATTTTCTATGATTGTCATTTCTATCCTTCATGATCTAGACACATGCTATTTCTACAACATGAATGCTACATGAGCTTTTGTGGAAAATTCAGTGGGAGAAGTAAGACAATGTCAGAGAACAAGACAAGACAATATTTATTTATTTAAAAAATCTATATAGAGTTTTCCTGTGGATATTAAACTATTTTGAAACCCCACTATATTCAGCTCATTTGAGAAGCAGGGTCCTTTTTACAAAATGAGTTCCAAATCCAAATATCTAAACCTATATGTGTATACATATATGTTTATACCTATATGTGTATACATATCCAGTCAAAACAAAGTGTATATAAAATCTTCCCTTGTATTTTCCCAGGCAAAGAGTAACCACTTTAAAATTACAGAATAAAATATTCTCTAAGTGACAACAGTTTTCATAAATTTCTTGATCTACTCAGATTTCATGCCTCAATGCCACAGCTGACCTTTCTAGAGACATCTGTGGTTAAGCAGGCAGTACTCACCTGAAAACCTCTTCATTTTCATTTATTTATTTAACTATAAGATTTATTAAATTTGAAAACTTTAAAGTCATCTTTAAATCTATCTATGAGGAGAGATTCAGTTCCATGATACTGAGAGACTTTTTTTTCAGCATATATCTTATTTGTGAGCAAAGAACCTTGAAAAGATTCACATTTATTTTCAGAAAAATCAACAACAACCAATCAGACAATCAGTATAAGAAAGAGTAATCATCCCAGCCTCATTTAAAGAACATTAGATAATGTATTAGTTGTGGTATAGGCTAAGCTTTCTAAGAAACATGAGAACACATATTGTGGGTCAAGTAAGATAGAAATTTCTCTCTCAAATAACTAGGGTAACAACAGGAAGCCTGAGCAAAAGGAATGCATGTGATGAAGCAGTAAGCACATGCAGGGAGCAGATAAAGGAAAATTTTTCAGAAGCCAACGTTGAGTACATTGTAAAAGGGATTCTCTGTTCCATGAGATCATCTAAGGGCCTATGTTCCTTTGTCTTGATGCTCTGTATTCATTAGCATGTTCATCCTACTGGTATAGTCAGTGCTGGCTTTCATTCCAGCCCACATTTCTCCAGATGAGAAATGTAGAGTAAGCAGCTTCCTGATATAAAAGAGACTCAGGTGTTTCATACATCATTTCTGCTCGGCAAAAGATTAGTCACATAGTCATTTATAACTGCAAAGGAAGATGGAAAATGTGTTCTGATTAAACAACTATGCGATATACTTTACAAAAGTCCTAACCCTCTAAGGAGAAGTGGAGAAAATGGACATGGGGAACATATAGCAGTCTCTATTACTGAGATATGTCATGGTCTAATAGTTCTAAAAACCTCTCCATTAATAGGCAAAATATTCAAAATAATTTCATATAAGCAATCCTCTCATTACAAAATCTTTGTGATAATGATAATGTTTCAAACTCTAATTTTATACCTTCAGTTAATAAAAAGGTCTGCTAAGGACCAACACTTAACTTGACAACTTCCTTACCAATATTAAACACTTCAAATTAAATGAGGTTAATAATGGTCATAGCAAACACCCTCTTCCAACAACACAAGAGAAGACTCTACACGTGGACATCACTAGATGGTCAACACCGAAATCAGATTGATTATATTCTTTGCAGCCAAAGATGGAGAAGCTCTATTCAGTCAGGAAAAACAAGACCGGGAGCTGACTGTGGGTCAGATCATGAACTCCTTATTGCCAAATTCAGACTTAAATTGAAGAAAGTAGGGAAAACCACTAGACAATTCAGGTATGACCTAAATCAAATCCTTAATGATTATACAGTGGAAGTGAGAAATAGATTTAAGGGACTAGATCTGATAGACAGAGTGCTTTATGAACTATGGATAGAGGTTCGTGTACAGGAGATAGGGAGCAAGACCATCCCCAAGAAAAAGAAATGCAAAAAGCAAAATGGCTGTCTAAGAAGTCTTTACAAATAGCTGTGAAAAGAAGAGAAGCCAAAAGCAAAGGAGAAAAGGAAAGATGTACCCATTTGAATGCGGAGTTCCAAAGAATGGCAAGGAGAGATAAGAAAGCCTTCCTCAGTGATCAGTGCAAAGAAATAGATGAAAACAATAGAATGGGAAAGACTAGAGATCGCTTCAAGAAACTTACAAACACCAAGGGAATATTTCATGCAAAGATGTGCTCAGTAAAAGACAGAAATGGTATGGACCTAACAGAAGCAGAAGATATTAAGAAGAGGTGGCAAGAATACACAGAAGAACTGTACAAAAAAGATCTTCACAACCCAGATAATCATGATGGTGTGATCACTCACACTCACCTAGAGCCAGACATTCTGGAATGTGAAGTCAAGGGGGCCTTAGAAAGCATCACTACAAGCAAAGCTAGTGGAGGTGATGGAATTCCAGTTGAGCTATTTCAAATCCTAAAAGGTGATGCTGTGAAAGTGCTGCACTCAATATGCCAGCAAATTTGGAAAACTCAGCAGTGGCCACAGGAATGGAAAAGGTCAGTTTTCATTCCAGTCCCCAAGAAAGGCAATGCCAAAGAAAGCTCAAACTATCACACAATTGCACACATCTCACACACTAGCAAAGTAATGCTCAAAATTCTCCACGCCAGGCTTCAGCAATAGGTGAACTGTGAACTTCCCGATGTTCAAGCTGGTTTTAGAAAAGGCAGAGGAACCAGAGATCAAATTGCCAGCATCCATTGGATCATCAAAAAAGCATGAAAGTTCCAGAAAAACATCTATTTCTGCTTTATTGACTATGCCAAAGCCTTTGACTGTGTGGATCACAATAAACTGTGGAAAATTCTGAAAGAGATGGGAATACCAGACCATCTAATCTGCCTCTTGAGAAATCTGTATGCAGGTCAAGAAGCAACAGTTAGAACTGGACATGGAACAAATGACTCATTCCAAATAGGAAAAGGAGTACGTCAAGGCTGTATATTGTCACCCTGCTTATTTACTTATATGCAGAGTACATCATGAGAAACACTGGGCTGGGTGAAGCACAAGCTGGAATCAAGATTGCCTGTAGAAATATCAAAAACTTCAGGTAAGCAGATGACACTACCCATATGGAAGAAAGTGAAGAAGAACTAAAGAGCCTCTTGATGAAAGTGAAAGAGGAGAGTGAAAAAGTTGGCTTAAAACTCAACATTCAGAAAAGTAAGATCATGGCATCCGGTCCCATCACTTCATGGCAAATAGATGGAGAAACAGTGGAAACAGTGAGAGACTTTATTATTCTTTTTGAGGGGGGTGGACGCCAAAATCATTGCAGATGGTGACTGCAGCCATGAAATAAAAAGATGCCTACTCCTTGGAAGGAAAGTTATGACCAACCTAGACCGCATACTAAAAACCAGAGACGTTACTTTGTCAACAAAGGTCCATCTAGTCAAGGCTATGGTTTTTCCAGTAATCATGTATGGATGTGAGAGTTGGACTATAAAGAAAGCTGAGCAATGAAGAATTGATGTTTTTGAACTGTGGTGTTGGAGAAGAGAGTCCCTTTGACTGCAAGGAGATCCAATGAGTCCATCCTAAAGGAAATCAATCCTGAATGTTCATTGGAAGGACTGATGTTGAAGTTGAAACTCCAATACTTTGGCCACCTGATGCGAAGAGCTGACTCATTTGAAAAGACCCTGTTGCTGGGAAAGATTGAAGGCAGGAGGAGAAGGGGACGATAGAGAATGAGATGGTTGGATGGCATCACCGACTCAATGGACATGAGTTTTAGAGGACTCCAGGGGTTGGTGGTGGACAGGGAGGGCTGGCATGCTGCAGTCCATGGGGTCGTAAATATTTGGACATGACTGAGCGACTGAAATGAACTGAACTGTTCTGGATATATGCTTAGGAGTGGGACTATTGGGTCATATGGTAGCTGTATTTTTAGTTTTTTTAAGGTCTCTCCATACTGTTTCTTCACAATGGCTATATCAATTTTCAGTCCCACCAATAATGTAGGTGGGTTCCCTTTTCTCCCCACCCTCTCCTGCATTTTCTGTTTGTATGTTTTCGAATGATGCCCATTTGACTGGTGTGAGGTGATATTGTAGCTTGGATTCACATTTCTTTAATGATTAGTTTTGTAGAGCATCTTTTTGTATGTTTGTTACAGGACTATTTACAATAGTCGGGACATAGAAGCAACCTAAATGTCATCAACAGATGAATAGATGAAGATTTGGCACATATATAGAACAGAATATTACTCAGTCATATAAAAAGGAACAAAATAGTGTCAAGTGTAGACACGTGGATGGACCTAGAGATTGTTATACAGAGTGAAGTAAGTCAGAAAGAGAAAAACAAATATCATGTAATATCGCTTATATGTGGAATCTAGAAAGATGGGACAGATAAACAGATAGGCAGAAACAGAGTCACAGATGTAGAGAACAAAGTTATGGTTACCAAACGGAGAGAGGGAGGGTGGAAAGAATTGGGAGACTGGAATTGTCATGCTTACACTACTATGTATAAAATAGGTAACTAATGGGAATCTACTTTATAGCACAGGGAATTCTACTCAATGATCTGATCCGTGATAACCTAAATGGGAAGGAAATCTGGAAAAGAATGGATATAAGGCATATGTATAATGGATTCACTTTGCTGTACATCAGAAACTAACATAACATTCTAAAGCAACAATACACCAATAAAAATTAATTAAAAAATAAAAGGTTAACTTTTAGGATAGTGTCCCACTTCTCAGTGTTGCCAAATCTCCAATTCTGTTTAAATACCTTTTTTAACCTCAGACATACATACTAATGTATTTGTGAATTGAGACCAATACTCTCCATCATAAGTGGGCAGATGTTAGGCATATTTTAAAGGTTAGAAACTTCTTGGTACTTAGAACAGGAAAGAACCTAGACCTAGGGATAAATCACTCTCAGAGTCATTCTTTCTCATAGCATCCATGCTCCTCTCTATGTATCTGTTCCATTACCCTTCTTTTCCCTCTGAGCAATCTTTATTTATATTCTATAATCCAAATTATAGAGAGAGCTAGTCAAGTTTATACAAACAGCTAACATGCAGCAAGGCAATGTCCTGGCCATCTCATGGTAATAGGCCAAGGTATGTCAACACTGGCCCTGGATCCAGTGTAACTTCCAGATTCAGGGTTGCTTCTGAGCAAACATGAGCCAGCAGCAAAATTCCTGAACAACTGGCAGTTTCACTTGGAAAGAGAAGTTGAACACTGCAAGTAGTGTGGTGAATAAAGCTAATACATTCTATCCAATGCACCACTGGCTTTAGGACACATCTTTATTTACATATTTTCAGGAGAGAAAACAAATGCTGTTTCTAGGCCTTAGAAACATTTCTCAAACAGCATGGCAGCCCAACTGATTGTGATAATTTTTACTCTCCTCTAGTTAGAATCCATTAAAACTTCCAGCTGGTATCTAAAGCTGGGTTTATAAGCCTTGATGCAGGGATGGCTGACAACATGCAAAACAAGTTGCATCTCAGTGTTCCCCTAAAGCTCTATCACTTAACTATGGGCCACAGGCCACAAACTGTATTCCTCATACCACCTGGGAGTTCATCTTTTAGTAACTTAGGTTGCTTTAGTTGTAGAGGTTATAATAGTGTCCACACTATATCAATCATCTTGATAAATATATATATATATATATATGTATATATACATATATACATATATGAATTAGAGGATATAAAAATAGGTAAGTGTATATTACCCACAGTTATCTATCTACATGGCAACAAAAGACAGAAAACTACAATCTAAATTTGAAACTAGAAAATGGTAAGATAAGATGACTTTTGATTGATTAGAACAAACATATATATGCACATAAAAAGGTACTATGAGGCTTGGAAGTGTTTTTCTTAAATCACTCTTATATAAAAGTACTTCAAGATAAAGGGGAAAATAATTTACCTATGTTTCAGAGCATCTGAAGGTGACAAATTAGAAAAGCTAGCATTAGGATATACATATTCATTTGTCCTAATAAAGGTGACCCAAATTATTACATATTTTTCTTAGCCTCAATGTTTTTTCTTATGACCAACAAAATAACTCAGTTCTATAGCTCACAATTCCACAACTAGTTAATGACTCATTAAGATTTTATCAAATTGGTGACATGTTATTGAACCTGGCCTTCTCTGGAGGCTGTCTAATGATTACAAGAATAACTAGCAAATGTTTAATCACCTACTTTATTATTTTCCTATTAATAATAAATACCAGGAGGTAATGTATCCAATTACATTGCTAGTTTAAGAGTGGCATAAGAACTTAGAGTTTGCGATATTGGAACACTAATTTAATCTGAACAGCATCACACTGGTACTTGGGACAACAGCTAAATAAAAGCATAGCAATATAAATACCTCTATTTCAAATCTGGAAAACTCATTGCAAGATTCTATTCATGGAATACAGAATACTTATAAATAGTATTTCTTTAAATAAACTGTTGTACAATATTATCTCTCAAATGATTTGTGACCTTAGGTATTTGAAAAGTTATTAAAATGTCTGGCTCCTTTATGGCAGATACATAGGGACCTCAAACAAGGCTCATCCCTCTGAAATAATCAATCTACCTGCTTAGTTATCTCAGTCTTCTGACTATAAATGTAGGTAGTAATCAGACAGAATTTTGAATAAATATTCATGGTTCTTTCTACAGTCTTTGACACAATAAGGCTGTATTATATTTATCTTTCTTCCAACAAAAAACATTCCCACCTCTAATCTGTTTAAGCACCAAGGATTCTGTTATTAAGGAACACCCCAGCCTATTGGTAAGGTATCCTTTTGGTCAAACAGTATTTCCCAGAGTATCTTCTCTGTGTCAGGTACTGGTCTTTAACACAAAGATTTTCAGCTTTTATACTACTGTTACATACATTAGAGATGACATTCACCTATGAGACATACCTCCAGTATGGAATATCATGACATGAGAGCTGTCGCTTAATTCGTCTCTTGCATTCAAGGAATGGGCTCCCCTGATGGCTCAGATGGTAAAGCGTCTGTCTGCAATGCAGGAGACCTGGGATCCATCCCTGGGTCTTGAAGATCTCCTGGAGAAGGAAATGGCAGCCCATTCCAGTACTCTTGCCTGGAAAATCCCATAGACGGAGGAGCCTAGTAGGCTACTGTCCATGGGGTGGCAAAGAGTTGGACATGACTGAGCAATGTCACTTTCACTTCTTTCATTCAAGGAATAAAATTTAGATGTAACTGAATATTGTTATTATACAAATAATATTGAATACTGACTTTATACAATATGAATATTGGGTACGTAAAAATCTTATCACTGACAAATTGCATACAGCACACCAAGACTTACCAGCGTGTCAAATGCTGTTGCTGAGTCAAACTTTTCCAAGGCCTATAAATCCAAATGAACTTCACTTGGTCACTGTATGTGTACTATTTCTGTGGTGCATATTCCTGCTTCAGTGACTTTGACCAATGTCAATTTTCCATCCTAACAGCTCCTTCCTCTTTGTGCCAAGAATCTAATGGCCATGTAACCTTCAAATCCCAATTCAAATCTTTTATTTTTCCTTTATTGTTCTTCAGTTGCTAAGTCATGTCCACCTCTTTGCGACCCATGGATTGCAACATGCCAGGCTTCCCTGTCTTTCACTATCAACCGGAGTTTGCTCAAATTCATGTCCATTGAGTCGGTGATGATATCTAATCATCTCATCCTCTGCCACCCCTTTCTTCTCCTGCCCTCCATTTTTCCCAGCCCCAGTCTTTTCCAATGAATCAGCTCTTCGCATCAGGTGACCAAAGTATTGGAGCTTCAGCTTCAGCATCAGTCTTCCAGTAAATATCCAGGGTTGATTTCCTTTAGGATTGACTGGTTTGATCTCCCTGCCATCAGAGGGACTCTCAAGAATCTTCTCTAGCACCACAATTTGAAAGCATCATACCCAATTATTATGCCTAATCATGCCCAATTATTTCTGCAACAATCCGCTCATTAACTGAGTCCTATTTTAAGCATTTATTATACATCTGTAATGTATACAACCTACTCTTACTTTGCATTTGTTTTGTATCAGCCAGCACCATGTAAATTGTTTTAACAGGACTTCCATCATCTTTCTATTGAAAAGCTAACCTCACTTTTCAATTACCATGATAAGAAGGATACATGCATTTTATATTCCTGTCTTTCACAGTTCATCATCAACTTAAAACTACAGAGTGCTCAAATTAGCATCGATAGGTTGCTTTATGCTTATGATAGTGTCCTCAATCCATCCATACTTGTATGTCTAAAATGTAAATTAAAGGTGGGAATCCCAGAATCACCCAGGAACTTACTAGAAAAGCAGAATTTTGGAAATCATCCCAGACTTAATTGAATCAGTTTTGTGGTTTTAAGAGCCCCCCAGGTGATTCACATGCATATTAAGTTTATGGAGAACTGATAAAACTAAAGCACATAATTTCTGAATTTTCATTATCCATAATATGAAGAATATTATTTAGAATACAGGCTATTTATAATATTTGCATAGTGGTATCACTCAAAATGGCCTTCCCAGGTGGCTCAATTGTAAAGAATCCACCTGCCAATGCAGGAGACATGGGTTTGATGCATGGTCAGGAAGCTCCTCTGAAGGAAGAAATGGCAACCACTGCAGTATTCTTGTCTGGAAAATCCCATGGGCTGAGGAGCCTAGCGGGCCACGGTCCATGGGGTCACAAAGAGTCAAACATGACTGAGCATGAGAATACAAACATCATTAAAAATAACTCTTTTTTCAAAAATAAAAATCAAAAAGGAAAATGATTATTTCTTATGATTAATTCCATATTTTAAATATTACTAAACAATTACTATCAATATTTTGCATGCACTTGCTATATAACATATATAGTCCAAGATATTCTTTTTCTCATGTGGGGAGTAATGTAAAATTTAAAAATGCTAAGTGACTTGTCTAAAGGCACGGAGGCAGTGACTTACTTGTTGGAATTTAGCTAGTTATTCTGTTTCATTTTATTTAATTCACTTGGGAGGTCTACAAGGCAATTATTACTACTAGCTCCATTTTAATGATGAAGAAAGTAAAGCTTAAAAGTGATAAGGAAGTTCCTTTAAATCACAGAACAAATAAATCAGAGATTCACATATACATCTCTGTTATTTGACACCATGTTCTTATCCATACTCTTTTATGATCACAATCACCCGTGACATAAATTTCCAAAGATGTAAAACAGAGAAGATGCATGGTAGATTTATGGAGGTCAAAGAAGGTTAACTTGGAGAAAAAAGTAACATGGAATGTAAAATATGTTGATGCTGAAAAGGAGGGAGGCTTCATTTCACAAGTTAAAATTACCAACTTTCTTTTTTTTTCAAAACAATACTAAATAATTTTAAATAGGAGTGTGATATAAATAATTTTCTGTTTGAACAGAATACTCTAGCAGCATTATGGAGAACATATTGGAAAGGAAATTAGAATGTATGGAAGAAGGCTAACTAATATTTTCTTGCTGAACTATAGGCAAGGATTAGTGGCAACTTGGACTAGGGTGGTAGGTGTTAAAAAAAACAGAGATTAGCAACTGAATGTGAATACTAGAGTTAAATCATTTTAGGAAATGGAGATAGATTTAGCATACTGAGTAAAGGTAAAACATCTCAGAAGAGTTTTAGGACCCTGAGTTGCTCTAAAGTAATAGAGGCCAATGTAAAAGTAGCTCCTTAAGTAAGGAAGCCCTGTATAAAGCAAGTACTAAAATATGTCTGTTGAACTGAATATGGAGGTCATTAGCAATTGTATTGAGAGTTGTTTTGGTGGAACATTGGGACCAAATTTGAATAGATTTTTAAAAGTAAATGAGAAATTAATAAACTGAGGTATTAAATATGGAAAATTCTTCCTCTAAGTGTACTGATGAAGAGGAAAGGTATAGAGGTAGATAGGAGACTTGAAATAAAAATGGGATTGAATTATTTGATTGTATATTTGGGAAACATTTAGGAGTTTCTAAATACTGAGAGGCAGGATTCAGTCAAGAAAAAAGAATATTAGAATGTACATAAGATACAAGGAAAAACTGAATTTGAATGAGTCCATGAAATAAGGATAGAATAGGAATGCAAGCATAGGTTTTATCAGTCATTTCATTCTACCTGAGATGCTGCATGCTGTCACAGCAATGGCCACTAGCTTGACATTGCTTCTAAAATAATTTGGTTGAGTCTCAATCACTTCTGTGGCTGTTGGTATGTTTAATTTATGAACAGTAGATCTTCATTACAACTTTTCAATGTACCAAGCTACACACACACACACACACACACACACACAAGCACACATGTCCCATATATAACTTTTTGCTTTGAAATAGATTTTTAGCCAAAGTTAGCACAGAGAATTTCCATATACAATTCATCAAGCTTCCTCTCGTACTAACATATTACATACTGATATTATATTTACCAAAGCTAAGAAATTTACATATATCTAACCTAACCCATAAATGGCCCTGCCTTCCAGCATGCCAACACCATCTCTAGGACATCTTGACTCCCTTAGCCCTAGGATCCAGACCTACCCATTACCAGGCTGACATCAGTTTCAGGAACCCCAGGGTTCTGCAGCCAGAGACCCAAAGACCTGGAAACACCCATCAGCGCTAGAGACCTAGGGCTAGCTCCAGGCCCCCCTGGGCCCAGGACCCACCCATCTGAAGGGCAACACCAGTTCTGAGATACTTTGAATCCCCCAGCCAGCTACCCTGGGTCACACTCACCAGTGGGCCAGCACCACCTTTTGGATAATGGCAGAACCCAAAATCAACCATGTAAGGAACTGGCCCACCAACCACCAGATGTGCATTAGGTCGGTGAAACCCAACCCAACAACTATCCACTCCAGAACCCAGCTCTGCAGACCAGTGGACCGGCACTAGCCCGAGACCCTCTGGGATTATGCAGTCAGGCACCCTGTGACACAGCCTTGCCAACCAGTGGCTTGCAGCCTCTGTATAAGACAGGGCCTTGCAACCAACGAGACCAGGGGTCAGCTGCGCCTACCAGGCCACCCACAATAGTCAGTTCACCACAACAGAAGGACCCAGGCATCCCATATAGGGTGTATTCTCTATAACATATACCTCTGGTGGCCAGGGGGAGTGCACTGCTGGGACACACAGTATGTCTCTTACAAAAGATGACTTCTTACAAAAGATGACTTCTCACAAAAGATGACTTCTCCGAGGTTATAAAATGTAACCAACGTACTAGAAACACAGAAATAAAAACAGCAATAGGTAAAATGAGGCAACAGAGGAACATGCTACAAAGGAAGTAAAAAGATAAAACCCCAGAATATGAACAAAGTGAAGTGGAGGGAGGCAGTCCACCAATTATAGAATTCAAGGTAATGACCATAAAGACAATCAAAGCTCTCAGAAGTGGATGAGCAGACATAAAGGTTAGAAATTTTAATAGAGCATTAGAAAGCATAAATAAGAACCAAACACAGATGAAGAATTTAATAACCGAAATGAAAAATACACTAGAAAGAATCAACAGTAGAGTAGATGATACAGAGGAACAGATCAGTGAGCTGGAAGACAAGGTAGTAGAAAACACTGAAGCTGAACAGAAAAAAAGTAAATAAATAAGGAAAATTGAAAAGATCCAGTGACAGCATCAAATGTACCAACATTTTCCATTACAGAGATCCCAGAAGGAGAAGAGAGAGGGGTGCAGAGAACATATTTGAAAACATCATAGCTGGAAACTTCCTTAACCTGGGTAAGGAAACAGACATCTAGGTGTAGAAAACACAAAGTCCCAAATAAGATCAACCTAAAGAAGATCACACCAAGACAGGTTACACTTAACGTGGCAAAAATTAGAGAGAAAGAAAGAATATTAAAAGCAGCAGGGGAAAGCAATAAGTTATGTATGAGGGAACTCCCATAAGGTGACAAGCTAACTTTTCAACAGAAATTGCTGGCCAGAAAGGAATGGTGTGAAATATTTAAAGTGATGAAAAGGTACAACCTACAACCATTGCCAAATCAGCTTTATAAGAAAATTTAAAGGCACATCTAAGTGAAAAAGAAAAGGCCAGAACTGAAAACATAAAAATTAAAAAAGGGGAAAGCTCATTGGTAAAAGCAAATACACTGTGAGGGTAGTAAATCAACTGCATATAAAATTAGTAGGAAGGTTAAAAGAGAAAAGCAGTAAAATCATCTATATCCACAATACATCGTTAAGTGATACTCAAGACAAAAAGATGTAAAATATGGTGTCAAAAACAAAATAACATAAAAAATTACATTATTGATTTTTTATTTCTTTAGTTTATACTTATATGAGATAATGGGTGTTTACTAAACTCATTGTGATAATCACTTCATACTGTATGTAAATCAAATATTATGCTGCACACCTTGAACTTGTACAGTACCAGGTAGTTAATTATATTTCAATAAAACTGGAAGAAAAAAAATGTTTTGTTGAAAAGACCTGAGATCCCAAGCCCTTTATCAGTGTTTTACAAATATCAGTGTTGATTTTTGATAATAAAAATAAATTTATTCCACTAAAGGACTGGTCTTTAGTCTAGAATTTATTTTCATGCTCTCTTTTTAGTGTACACACACACATACAAAATAGTACTGAGAAAAGATGATAGTTTTTCTTTGACATTATTTAATTGATATGACTGATGTTGTTCAGTCCCCGGGTCCTCTCCAACTCTTTCAGACCCCGTGGGATAAGACAGATAATTGGCAGTAATTCCCCTATGGCTCAAGTGTCTAAGAATCCTCCTGCAATGCAGGAGACACAGGAAATCCCTGGGTCAGGAACATCCTGTGGAGGAGGGCATGGAAACCCACTGCAATATTCTTGTTTGGAGAATCCCATGGACAGAGGAGCCTGGTGGACTACAGTCCACAGGGTAGCAGAGTCCGACACGACTGAGCACGCCTGAATACATACATATTCTGAATTCATTCACCTTTTTACTGTTTTGAAATTTTCCATAATTTGGACATGACTTGCTATAATGTATCTTCTGATCTAGTATAATTTCAGAGTATCTGATGACTCTCAAATGTGCTTCAGGGGTGTGACTGCATATTCTTGTGTAAGCATGTATCTGCAGAAAGAGACTATATTAGGTAAAATTAAATAACTGTAAGGAGGCAAAAGACCTGTACTCCAAAAACTATAAGAAACTGAAGAAGACACAAACACTTGCAAAGATCTACAACATTCCTAGATTGGAAGAATCTGAATTGCTACAATGACCATACCTGGATCCACGGATGTGGTGATGTTAGCGTTTCTAGGCCAGGCCTAGGCCCTGCTGGGCCGAGGATGAATGCTCGCAGTGGGTGCAGCAGCTCTTCTGTCTCCCATCTGCAGCCCCTCACCCGGCCTCCCTTCCAAATGCAGGGGTGTGGAACTGGCCTGCCCGGTGGTCTCTCCAATGGGATGAAAGGCGTTGTGGACCCGGCTTCTCTGGAGCCCTCTCTGTGGCGGGGCTGGGGCCGGGCACCGGGCAGCTTTGCTAGCCCGCCTCTGGGAGTGAAGGCCTCCCAGGCTCTGCCTTGAGCGCTCCAGGCCTTGCCTTGGGTGCTTGAGGCCAACAATGGCACAGTTGCTGGTTCCCAGTGAGCCTCCTGGGTCCGCACATTGGCGGTGCTTCTGGTGAGCAGCTTTGGCAGATGGGGTGGGGAGGGAGGCTAGGCGCTAAGGAAGACACACCCCAGGGAGTGTCCCTCCTGGTCTCCTGGGGCCGCCTTTCTGTGGTGTCCTCACTGATTCGGCCCGGCTGTGTTCCCTCTTTGCCAGAGGGTTGCCGAAGGGGCCTGTGAGCAATAGTGGTGAGCCATCCGTGATGCCAAGGGGGATTGTCACGTTTGTACACTGTTGGTGGAAACGTAAATTGAAGCAGCTATTGTGGCAACCTATATGGCGAATTCTCAAAAAGCTAAAAATAAAACTGCCATGCGTGTGATGTTTAGTGGCTAAATCTAGTCTGACTCTTTGCAACCATATAGACTGTAACCAGCCAGGCTCCTCTGTCTGTGGGATTCTCCAAGCAAGAATACTGGAGTGGATTGCCATGCCATTCTCCAGGGGATTGTTCTGACCCAGGGTTCCAGCCCGTGTCTAATGCACTGGCAGGCGGGTTCTTTATCATATAACCCAGAATGATTATACCATGTATACCATGTATACCCATTCTCGGATATACATCTGAAAAAAAAACAAAACAAAAAGCATTAACTTGGAAAGATACATACATCTCAATGTTCATAGCAGCATGATTTAGATGAGTTACCTTTGAATTTAGAAGAAATCTGTGCCCGTCAACAGATATGTGAATAAAGACAATGTGGTATATATGGTGTGGGCCCTGCGTGGGTTGGAAAAGAATTTCCAGACATGGGCAGAATGAGAGGAGAATAAAGCTTATGAGAGTGGGAGACACTGTTAGAACAGCAGGCCAGCTCAAGGCAGAGCAGAACACTTTCGTAGGCTTGCCGCCGATTTTTATAGCTTCAAAACAGAAAATTCGTACTGGAATGGTGACATTAGGTGATTGGTTAAGATGCTATCCCATGGATAGTAGGGTGATTATTTTCCATAATAAGAGGTCAGGGAACTGGCCAGTTTAGATCCTGAGGTTCTTGGCAACAGTTGCTATGGGGTTAGTCAGTTACAGAGATTCTTATCCTGTGACCTTTGTACAGGGCTCCACACGTGTGACCTTGTTATAGGGCTCCACATTATATATACAGAATGAAATACTGCTTAGCTGTTAAAAAAATGATTGAAATTTTCTCATTTGCAGCAATATGGGTGGAGTGCGTTATGCTAAGGGAAGTAAATCAGAGAAAGACACTGTGCCACTTATATGTGGAAATTAAAAAATAGAACAAACTAGTGAATATAACAAAAAAGAAGCAGACTCACAGATACAGAGAACAAAGAAGTGGTTACCAGTGAGGCAGGGGAGCAATATGGTATTGAGAAGTAGGAAGTACAAACTACTGGGTTCAAGATAGGCTCAAAGATATATTGTTCAAGGTGGAGAATATAGTCAATATTTTGTAATAACTGTAAAATATAAAGTAACTTTTAAAAAATGTATATTAAAACATTTAAATAAATAAAAGCTTATTGACACTGACAAAACTATGGGTTGTAAAAACCAGACTTGTGCTTTTATATATTAAAAACTCAGCAAATATTAATTTAATAGATAAATACATGCTTAATTTTCAGGTTTTTTAATGTACTGGAATGGAGAGTGGCTCAAGGTGATTAAACAAATCTTCTCTTATAATGGGATCAGGAAAGTTTGTCCAAGTTACCTCTTTGGCAAGGTCACTCATAATAGTCTCCAAGAGGAAACAGGGCATATAGAATATTCATCTGTTAACATATGGCCCCATACATTTTAATTTTTTGCATATGGAATTCTATTGCAAATAGCAGAAATACAGTAAACTTCAAAAAGAAAGGGGTGCATTTCCCAATGATGACACATTCTACAATGTGAAGCAAACATGCTCAAGAATTTTCCTTACTCCATTAAGTGAAGTAGCTTTACAAAGTAAATCTTCTGGTATTGAAGAGAGGAAAACTAAAATACTGTTTTTTATTCACAATTTTGGTACAGTTTTTAGAAGATCTTAGGAGTATATAATTTTTTCTATCCTATCAAAATGATACTACTTTTGTCTCTGAAGTACTGCCAATAGCCTGAAAAGATGGTAGTTTTCTATAGTGAGAACTGATTGTTCAGTGTATTGCATCTAGGGCCATTGGAAAACTAAATTACCAATTTCCTCTTCTTTTTATATCATATATGATTATTAGACTCTTCTTCATAGTGCGCTTTCATTTTTCTTTAAACTTTCTCATAATCTATGATTACAAGGTTATTTATGTATACACAAGAAGCCCTTTGTTCCAGTCATCTTTTCCTTCAAGCCTGATTTAGTTAGTTTTTTGCGATATCACAGTTTATCACCATGGAGATAACTATAATGTGACAAACATTGGAACAAATCAAATGGGAAGAACATGATTAGAAAGCAGTAGTAACTTTGTTTTTTGAAAGAACAGTCTCACTGTAACCAGAATACTCCTTAAAGAACTTTTATCAGTTCAGTTCAGTCTCTCAGTCGTGTCTGACTCTTCGCAACCCCATGGATTGGAACACACTAGGCTTCACCAGCTCCTGGATCTTGCTCAAACTCATGTCCATTGAGTCGGTGATGCCATCCAACCATCTCATCCTCTGTCATCCCCTTCTCCTCCCGCCTTCAATCTTGCCCAGCATCAGGATCTTTTCCAGTGAGCCAGTTCTTCGCATCAGGTGGCCAAAGTATTGGAGTTTCAACTTCAGCATCAGTCCTTCCAATGAATATTCAGGACTGATTTCCTTTAGGATGGACTGGTTAGATCACCTCCCAGTCCAAGGGACTCACAAGAGTCTTCTCCAACACCACTGTTCAGAAGCATCAATTCTTTGGTGCTCAGCTTTCTTTATGATCCAACTCTCACATGACCACTGGAAAAACCATAACTTTGACTAGACGGACCTTTGTTGGTAAAGTAATGTCTCTGTTTTTTAATATGCTGTCTAGGTTGGTCATAACTTTTCTTTCAAGGGGCAAGCGTCTTTTAATTTCATGGCTACAGTCACCATCTGCAGTGATTTTGGAGCCCAGAAAAATAAAGTCAGTCACTCTTTCCTCCCTTTCCCCATCTATTTGCCATGAAGTGATAGGACCAGGTGCCATGATCTTAGTTTTCTGAAGTTGAGCTGTAAGCCAACTGTTTCACTCTCCTCTTTCACTTTCATCAAGAGGCTCTTTAGTTCTTCTTCACTTTCTGCCATAAGGGTGGTGTCATATGCATATCTGAGGTTATTGATATTTCTCCCGGCAATCTTGATTCTAGTTTGTGCTTCTTTCAATCTGGCAATTCACATGATGTACTCTGCATGTAAGTTAAATAAGCAGGATGATGACATACAGCCTTGACGTTCTCCTTTCCCAATTTGGAACCAGTCCATTGTTGCATGTCTTTATAATTGTAATCAAAAACAGAAAGTTGACATGTAAGAGTATATTTGTAAGTCTTAGCCTGCTGAGACCATGTGATATATTGGAAGGAGACTGTAAGAGAAGAGAGAAGACTTGGATTTCAGTGTTGGCTCCATCATTTACTAGATTTCCTGGTTTTGTAACTTCCATAAAATCTTTTTGTATGTGAAAATGAGATTAATCTACCTGATTTATGAATATATACATATGTCACAAACACTGTATATATATATATATATACATATATGTATATCACAAAGATTATAATTTTTATAAATACTAAATTCTGTGTATTACTTCTAGGATGAGAGAGAAAAAACCAATTCAGTTATAATTCACTAGCCTCTCTCTATTTCCTGCCTTGGAGATGGTAAACTCTTATCAGCCTGAGTCCTTGAGTGACCATGTGAATCATACCTTCACTGGACGCATAGGGTGAGAACTTGTCAAACTATCACCAGACAAATAGGCTGAGTACAGAGCAAATCTTTGTTACATTAAACTACTAATATTTTAGATTAAATTTGTAATTTTTTTAGTTTATTCTTAGTTCCTGGACTCAAGGAAACAAGATGGACTTGACTGGAGAAACTGGCAAAGCAAAGTAGGTTGTAAAGGATTAAAAGGAAATCCAGAATATCCTGTCTGAGAGGACTGAGAGTTGTGCATGCCAAATCTAGAAGGGAAGGAGGAAGGTGAGAAACAGGAAATGGGTGCAAAATGTCACCTGTCTAACAGATTATGTATGTAACATAGGAAGTAAGAGCAGTGTTCTGCATAATTTTGGTAGAATCAGTCTCTGAAACTTATGGCTCAGTATCTGTAGCTTGGCCTTCAGGGCGAGTGCCTCTGGAAACAGTGAAGCATATGTGGGAGGAGTGAAATGTAGTAGAATTACAGAGTTTTTAAATCGTGGATTCTAGAAGCAGACAGACCTGTTTAAATAAAGGAAGTGATGATGAGCTAATGATTTGGGGCAAGTTATTTAATCTCTCCTAGACTTGGGTTCTTCATGTGAAAAAATATTTAACCCTTACGTGATGTTTAAATTAGATAAAATACAACATGCTTGGCACTGTGTCTGGCATATGCCATCTATTTAATAAATGTTAGTAATATTATTATATAGAAAAGAGTAACATAAATTGGAACAATATATAAAACCAGTCATTTTCTGGTTTTCTTTCCGGTATGGAAACATTGCCCTACCTGTAACTTGATAAGATCTCATCAAACTCACCTTTATGAGAGTAATAACTTTGAATTAGAAAATATTTGAAAGAGGAGGCATATTGACTCTGGTGATTAATGGAATAAATTCAAACAGAAATCAACAGTAATTGTATTTGGTATTTAAATGTAGATCATCTTTCAATTACTTTGACTTCGCACTAATTGCCCTCTGGTATGTGTAAAGTATTATAAATCTCAAGAGTTCCAATGACACATATGGAAAGAAACTTAAATAGTTTCTAAACTATGTATCTGAGCAGAGGCATAAATCAAACTCCTGACCAGTTGAACTAGACTATTCAGGGAGTACAATGATCTGGTTGGTTGAATATTTAGGTTAATAGGTCATTTGAATACATGCATACCATGAGCTAATTGCATATTTCAACACTTCTTACTAAAGAGAAATAAATAATTTTTTGAATGTTTACAGGTCATTTGAAGTTCTTGCTCTGTCTTAGACTCTCCATATAAATGTCACGCATTCCTTACTTTATTTAGACCTTTTCTAAATTGAGCTAGCATAGCTTCAGTAGATTTGTTACCTGTAACTTCAGTCTCTGCTTGTTCTGAAATTTACCACCACTGCATCAATATGACAAAACAGCATCCTCTGTGTTAAACTTGGGTTGCTCAGCAGTCTTGCAGGAAAACTGAGATATCAAAAAGAATAGTTCAAAATATACATTTATGGTATTTTATTTTGGATATGCCCTCAGTTATACTGATTATTTTAAGTATAATAATAATTCATAATGTTACTTTTTATTTCTATTATTATTTTACAAAGGAAAGTTTCTTCTCCATTTGTCTCAAGTTATTTCAAATATTCAGTTTTCCTCAATCCTCTGCAGCTTCCTTCTACCATCTCTTCCAAAAACTCAAAAGACATTGCTTTATTTTTTTTGTAAATTAATTTATTTATTTTAATTGTAGACTAATTACTTTACAATATTTTAGTAGCTTTTGCCATACACTGACATGAATCAGCCATGGTGTACATGTGTTCCCCATCCTGAATCCCCCTCCCACCTTCCTTACCATCCCATCCCTCAGAGTTATACCAGTGCAGCAGCCCTGAGCACCCTGTCTCATGCATTGAACCTGGACTGGCTATCTATTTCACATATGGTAATATACATATATCAATGATGCTATATGCGAGATAGCAAAAGAGACACAAATGTAAAGCATTGCTTCATTTTTTACAGAAGAGGTACAAATTGTGTGATAGAAACATATATCATTTGCTAAATGAATCTACATTTTTACTTGCAGTTGTGCAGTTCTTAAACCCTTTACAGCTCCTTCAGATGGAGAACTGACTCTCCTATTTACTCACATAATTCATTTCCAGGCAGTGTAATACTCCATGCTTGTGTGTAGCCTCAACCAGGCAAGTTAGTAACTTACAGGTTCAGCACCAGAATACCTTAAGCATTGCTTACTAAATTTTGTTCTAATAGACTCACATCTCAATTCTTTTTTTTTTTTTTAATTTTTTTTATTTTATAAATTTATTTATTTTAGTTGGGGGCTAATTACTTTACAATATTGTAATAGTTTTTGCCATACATTGACATGAATCAGCCATGGGTTTACATGTGTTCCCCTTCCTGGACCCCCCTCCCACCTCCCTCCCCATCCCATCCCTCTGGGTCATCCCATTGCCCCGGCCCTGAGCCCTTGTCTCATGCATCGACCATGGAATGGTGTTCTGTTTCACGTATGATAATATACATGTTTCAATGCTATTCTCCCAGAACGTCCCACCCTCACCTTCTCCCTCAGAGTCCATAAAATTGTTCCATGCATCTGTGTCTCTTATTCTGTCTCGCATATAGGGTTATCATTACCATCTTTCAAATTCCATATATATGCATTAGTATACTGTATTGTTGTTTTTCTTTCTGGCTTACTTCACTCTGTATAATGGGCTCCAGTTTCATCCATCTCAGTAGAACCGATTCAAATATATTTTTTTTAATGGCTGAGTAATATTCCATTGTGTATATGTACCACAGCTTCCTTATCCATTCGTCTGCTGATGGACATCTAGGTTGCTTCCATGTCCTGGCTATTGTAAACAGTGCTGCGATGAACATTGGGGTACACGCGTCTCTTTCACTTCTGGTTTCCTCGGTGTATATGCCCAGCAGTGGGATTGCTGGGTCATATGGCAATTCTTTTTATTGTTTTAGGTTTCCAACTTTATTACCCTGTCCCTACATCATATTTGGAAAAAGTTTTTTAAAATCACACTCTTTTTTGTTCTTTTGGTGAACCTAAAGTTGCATAATGACCTAATCCAATAAAGTAATGTTTATTGTCAGTGTATATGAAATACATACTTTTTAATTAAAAAAAGTATATGTATACATATACAAATATATTTGCATTATATATGTAATTGTAAAAATATATTAACATATGCATGTGTTTAGAAGAGGAGTTAATCTCTGTTCTTGAAAGTGGATTGAGCATGTGAAGTTTGTTTGAGAAAGAAAGATGAAGGAAGGAAGAGTGAAAAGAGGGTGGAAGGAAGGGGGAAGGGATAGAGGAAGAGAGAGACAGAAGAAAAGAAAGAAAGAAAAAACATTTTCTGAGTCACATTAATTGCAGTTATATGGTTGTGTCTCATGTCCATATTTGTTGGCAAATTAGGAACAGTCTCTAATCTACAGATTTGTTAAACTTCTGTTAAAAGTGAATTTTATTAAAAGACACACCTTTCTAAATGTTAATAATTTCATCATATTTTGGTTATTTAGAACATACTTTATATAAAACTAAACAATATTTTCACTATAAATATTTCTTCCTCACATAAAACTTACATAATAAAAAATACATGAATTATATTTTTGCTACTCACAAATCAAACCATAGCACTTACTCTTTTTGATTAAATACTCATTTAATCCTAAGCATAAGTGAGTGGCAAAATAGAAAATGGTACTGGATTTGGGGATAGAGTGCTTACAATTTATAAAGAATTATTCATCTCAATAAGAATACTAAATCTGAATATGATATTTTGAAGATCAAAAAATTGGTAAGTTTCTTTTTAATGGAGTTGGACTCATTTGTAAAAATGTTATAAGAAATTAATTCTGTTTCAGAGATACGTAAGTGTTAAAATTATAGCAAAAAGATTATGTTAGTTACTTAAAAGGTTTACTCAGAGCTCATATTTCCATGGCTAATCTGGCCTATTTATGTAGGGGAAATATATTGGCCATCATGAGCTAAGAATTCCATTTATTCTTATAGTTAATACATACCAAACCTCATTTTATAGTATGTTATTCTATTTGGATTTATATTAAACATCTTCTGGCATTTTCACTTTACTCAAAAGATCAGACATTTTGTAAGATCCTTGTTACTTACGCTCTGGGGTACCATCAAGATAGACAGATTTCTACAACTTCCATTTTGTTTATCCTCTTAAGTTAACGAAGTGAATATTTCTTGAATTCTAAAAAGGGAAATTTTTTAAACCTTTATCAGTTTGAAGTCCCCAAAACCATCTTATAAATAAATGTGACAGACACAATGTTATGAAACAGCATTCTTAAATTATTGTCATGTTGATTACTTAGTTTCTGCTGGATGTTGGGGCTCAGACAGTAAAGAATCTGCCTGCAATGCAGAAGAGTGATGTTCAGTTCCTGGGTTGGGAAGATGTCCTTGTAGATATTGAGGAAAACCACCTTTCTACTAGTTCAGGACTGAGGAACTCAGTTTGTCAGCTGCCAAGTATGGTGGCTACTAATGCATCATTTCTGAGTCCCTTACCGGGAAAGTCATCTTCATTCATTAACTAATTGACAGGCTACTACAAATGCTCAGGCCCTTGCTTGATGGAGGGCATTTCTATAGGAACATCCCTATTCCAGAGCTCCCTGTAAAATTGATTGCAGTTACTGTTACAAATGCATGTAGTTCAACTTTTCCCTGCCCCAAATCCTGCTTTCCTCACTTCCTCACATGACTATTCTAGAGAAAACTCCTTAATAACTTCCCAATAAACCTAGTACATATAAATCTCAGAATCTCAATGTTTGTTTCCCTGGAAAATCAACCATTGGGTTGTTGTAAGAAGCCAATTCTAAAATAACATTGAAAAGCTGGATGGTGATTAGAAAAATGAATGGTTAAAATTTTTAATGATGATGACCTTGGATGGGACAGTGATGAAAGGAAAGTTAAAAGCAGATGTAGTATCTCAGGAAATTGAGGAATACTGTAAAGAAGAAATTATAAGGACCATATAGCTGTTGCTA
Source organism: Giraffa tippelskirchi (assembly GCF_054371585.1). NCBI lineage: Eukaryota > Metazoa > Chordata > Mammalia > Artiodactyla > Giraffidae > Giraffa > Giraffa tippelskirchi. The sequence goes on along the minus strand of NC_137284.1, from coordinate 42,853,508 downwards.
GGGCAATTGATGCATTAGAGAAAGACAATGAAAGACCTAGGGTGATCGGTCATCCATTAAAAACTCATGGTCTTCCTTGGAAAGAGAGGCACCTTGGCAACAGATAAAGGTGTTCTTTTTAATCTCCTTTAGCCAAAGGACCAAAAGCCTTCAGAACCAGGCCAGGATTTAGAGATAATAGTAGAAGAGTTACAGGAGAGATTGAATTCTCAGTCTCCAAAAATTAGCTATACGAGGAAGAACTGGTTGAATATACTTAAAAAATCTCAAATCCTTAGTTTCTCTGGAATTTTCTGGGACTGTCCAGCTCACTCACTTCTTGCTTCCTAAAGATGATTTATCTCAGTGGTGTTCCAGTAAATGTTTAACCAAAATCAAACAACAAACAAATTAGTGAAACCTTGTAGTCTTTGCTGATTTGTGCAATGTAAATACTCACACTATGATTGATGTCAAGCTACCAACATTTTAACAAGTGGCTTTCAAAACTCCTGGAGTGTTTAAAAGTTGTTTCTCATTAACTGGAGCAAACCAGCTCTGGTACATCACAGAGTCAAGTATTATGTGTGCTGTTTATAGTCTCTTGGCCACCAAAAGACAAACAAAAAGCATCCACCCTCAAACTAGAACATAAGACCATGTTAAGTCATGGTATAAATTAGTTGAGGAAGTGCTTGGTTAAGAGAGGAAAGGGACTTTATCTTGAGGGAACTTCTTGATTTTGGCAATGTGTACAGTCAAGCACAGAGACTGACTAGACGGCACTGACCAACTATGCAGTGACTAAGGGACTAGTTCTTAGGGGACCAAAAGCCAAGGAGATGGACCAGAACACAAAGGAGAGTGTACTGTACTGAGAGCACTCTCCAGTGATACATAAGTGAACATTCTGGAAAGAACCTTGAAAGATAGCATGAACACATTTTAGGCATGGTCTTAGAGAAATAGAGAAAGCAAAGACCTTCACATAGTGAAATAAGATACTAGAACTGCCACAACAGACAGGGAGAAGTGATCAGAAGACAAAGAAAGATGGGCATATCATACATGTCATCCTATGTACAGCAAATGGTTGTGTTCTGTGGAAGAATACAGAATGTACAATGGAGAAAAGACAGTCTCTTCAATAGATGGTTCTGGGAAAATGGAACAGCTACATGTAAAACATAAAACTAAAAAATTAAAAAATAAAAATTCTTTGACACCCTACACAAAAATAAACTCAAAAGGGATTAAAGACCTAAATGTAAGACTGGATACTATAAACCTCTGAGAGGAAAGCATAGGCAGAACACTCTTTGACATAAGTAGCAACAATATCTTTTTCAATTCGTTTCCCCAAGTAATAGAAATAAAAACAAAAATAAACAAATGGGACCTAATTAAACTCAAAAGCTTTTGCACAGTAAAGAAAACCACAGACAAAACAAAAGACAACCCACAGAATGGGAGAAAATATTTGCAAATGATACAATCGGTAAGCGATTAGTCTCCAAAATTCACAAATAGCATATGTGGATTGATATTCAAAAAACAAACAACCCAATAAAAAAATGGGCAGAAGACTGAAATAGACATTTCTCCAAAGAAGACATACAGGTGTCCAAGAGGCACATAGAAAGATACTCAACATTGCTCACTGTTAGAGAAATGTAAATCAAAACTACAATGAGGTATCACTTCACACCAGTCAGAATGGCCACCATCAAAATATCTGCCAACCTAGATGCTGGAGAGGGATGCAGAAAGAGAATCCTCTTGCATTGTTGGTGGGAAAGTAAATTGACACAGCTACTATGGAGAACAGTATGGAGGTTCCTTAAAAAGTAAAAATAGAACTACCGTATTACTGAGCCATCCCACTACTAGGCATAAACCCCAAGAAAACCATAATTCAAAAACATACATGCACCAAAATGTTCATTGCAGCACTGTTTACAATAACCAGGACATGGAAGCAAACTAAATGTCCATCAACAAATGAATGAGTAAAGAAAATGCAGTACGTACATAAGATAGATTATTCCTTAGTCATAAAAAGGATTGAAATTAGGTCATTTGCAGAGATGTGGATGAACCTAGAGTCTATCATGCAGAGTGAAGTAAGTCAGAAAGAGAAAAATATCATTTGTTAATGCATATGTATGGAATCTAGAAAAATGGTACTGATGAACATATTTTCAGAGATGCAGATGTAGAGAATGGACTTGTGTACAGGAAAGGAAGGGCAGGGTAAGATCAACTGAGAGAGTAGCAGTGACATGCATACACTACCATGTGTAAAATAGATAGCTAGTGGGAAGCTGCTGTATAACACAGGGAACTCAGCTTGGTGCTCTGTGATGACTTAGAGGGGTGGGTGAGAGGGTGGAAGAGAGGCTCAAGAGGGAGAGGGTGTATGTGCACATATCACTCATTCACATTGTTATACAGCAGAAACTAACTCAACATGGTAAAGCAACTAGACTCCAATAAAAATAAATAAAACAGGTAATGAACAACAGCCTACTACAAAAATAAACTACATACAGCAAATAACTGTGTTCTATGGAAGGATTTAGAATGCACCAAAGTGATAGGAGTGTACCAATGAGAGGATCATGAGTTTCTTGAGAAACTGCTGGATGGCTCTTATCTGGAGGCCAGAACCGACAGGAGATATTATTTCAGGAATGATAATCCCCTGATAGCACAGGCATCATGGAATATCAAAATAATAAAAATCAAATGGTGGGACTTAACTGAAAGAAGCAAAGTTAGTGTAATTATCAAAATATAGGGCAAGGACACAATGGCAACCAGGATATCAGACCCACAAAAAAGACCAGAGTTGCTTTACAAGAAAGTGTGGCAAGTACAATGGAAACCTTGATACAACATTCACTTTAGGGCTGGGGGTTAATAAACATTAAAAAGACTCAGAGACCTGTCATATCAGGTCTCTTTACAAGAGACTTTACAGAGCATCCTCTTTCAAATAAAACACAAGGCTTAGTAGACCTTTTCAAGTTCTTGAGGTACCAGATTCTCTCCTTTGGAATCCTTCCAAAGCCCACTTACTGAGTGGCATAAAAGACCACCTGCTTTAAGTGTGGATATGGCTCTGAAGCATACTCAGACTGAGATGCAGGACACTGTGCTTTGTGGACCAGATGGCTTGGCCCCTTGTATAGTATTAAAGATATTAGTTATGGGGAAAGCATCATGTGGAATTTATGACAAGCTCCAATAAAAGAATCACAACATAAACTTAGAGCATCCTGGAGCAGGACAAGGCAATCTGTTACAGATTGTTTTACACCATACAGAAAATGTTTTATATTAACCAGACTCTGATGGAGATGGAGTGCCTGGCCATTAGTCATTAAGGGGCCATGTAGCCAGATTGCCCATCATTAAATGATTCTTTCAGACCAACTACATCATAAAATCAGAGCAAGTCCACCAGTAACCTTCATAAGAAGGAAGGAGTACACCTAGCTGTACAGGTAAATGTATCCAGAGAACACAAGTTGCATGACTAGGTGACTTGAATCTCCATGTTACCCACCACAGGGGTACCTGTGTTTCTTATGTAGTTCACATGTTTGGCCATTTTGGGAGAGGGTTCCTTTATGAACAGCTTACAGAAGAGGCAGAAAGCTAGCTGCAGGTCATGGAAACTCAGCTCAGTATATGAGTGGAAGCTGAAAAGACTGTGGCTGCCCTTCAGTCTTACTCATGGATGGCTTTGAAAGACGGGGTAAGGAGTTATCTTCCCAGTAGGCAGTAATCATGAACATGATGATCTGATTTGTGTGCAAAAAGAAATACTCTGAGATAAGACTGTACGAAGACCCACAGATAGTGGTCAATGGCTTGTCTACTTACTCAAGGGCTTGGATGGAGAAAATGGGATACTGAGGGCAAAGACTTTTGGAGAGGATATATGCTGATGGGACTATGGAAGTGGGCATGAAGCATGAGAGCATCTACCACAGAAAAGACATTTCATTTCCAAGTGAACCAATTAGGTTTCTCAACAAATTAGCATCAGCCTGCCTCTGACATCTGCACCCCAATGCTGGCGTACCAGGTTTGTGAGCAGAGGAGCCATCCTGCGAAGACTGGAGGGTGTGCAAAAATCCACAGGGATGCACTGGCACTCACGGAAACTTCTCTTGTCAACCTGCTGGGGAACATTCGGTTCAGATCAGTTCAGTTCAGTTCACTCAGTCGTGACTGACTCTTTGTGATCCCATGAACCGCAGCATGCCAGGCCTCCCTGTCCATCACCAACTCCCGGAGTCCACCCAAACCCATGCCCATTGAGTCGGTGATGCCATCCAACCATCTCATCCTCTGTCATCCCCTTCTCCTCCTGCCCCCAATCCTTCCCAGCATTAGGGTCTTTTCAAATGAGTCAGCTCTTCACATCAGGTGGCCAAAGAATTGGAGTTTCAGCTTCAGCATCAGTCCTTACAATAAACACTCAGGACTGATCTCCTTTAGGATGGACTGGTTGGATATCCTTGCAGTCCAAGGGACTCTCTTCTCCAACACCACAGTTCAAAAGCATCAATTCTGCAGCACTCAGCTTTCTTCACAGTCCAACTCTCACATCCATATATGACCACTGGAAAAACCATAGCCTTGACTAGACAGATTTTGGTGGCAAACTAATGTCTCTGCTTTTTAATATGCTGTCTAGGTTTGTCATAACTTTTCTTCCAAGGAGTAAGCCTCTTTTAATTTCATGGCTGCAATCACCATCTGCAGTGATTTTGGAGCCTAGAAAAATAAACTCAACCACTATTTCCACTGTTTCTCCATCTATCTGCCATGAAGTGATGGGACCGGATGCCATGATATTAGTTTTCTGAATGTTGAGTTTTAAGCCAACTTTTTCACTCTCCTCTTTCACTTTCATCAAGAGGCTCTTTAGTTCTTCTTCAATTTCTTCCATAAGGGTGGTGTCATCTGCAGATCTGAGGTTATTGATATTTCTCCTGGCAATCTTGATTCCAGCTTGTGCTTCCTCCAGCCTCACGTTTCTCATGATGTACTCTGCATATAAGTTAAATAAGCAGGGTGACAATATACAGCCTTGACGTACTCCTTTTCCTATTTGGAACCAGTCTGTTTTTCCATGTCCAGTTCTAACTGTTGCTTCCTGACCTGCATACAGGTTTCTCAAGAGACAGGTCAGATGGTCTGGTATTCTCATCCCTTTCAGAATTTTCCACAGTTTACTGTGAGCCACACAGTCAAAGGCTTTGGCATAGTCAATAAAGGAGAAATAGATGTGTTTTCTGGAACTCTCTTGCTTTTTTGATGATCCAGCGGATGTTGGCAATTTGATTTCTGGTTCCTCTGCCTTTTCTAAAACCAGCTTGAACATCTGGAAGTTCACGGTTCACGTATTGCTAAAGCCTGGCTTGGAGAATTTTGAGCATTACTTTACTAGCGTGTGAGATGAGTGCAATATGTGTGGTAGTTTTAGCATTCTTTGCCATTGCCTTTCTTTGGGCTTGGAATGAAAACTGATCTTTTCCAGTCCTGGGGTCACTGCTGCATTTTCCAAATTTGCTGACATATTGAGTGCAGCACTTTCACAGCATCATCTTTCAGGATTTGAAATAGCTCAACTGGAATTCCATCACCTCCACTATCTTTGATAATAGTGATGCTTCCTAAGGCTCACTTGACTTCACCTTACAGGATGTCTAGCTCTAGGTGAGTGATCACCTCGTTGTGATTATCTGGGTTGTGAAGATCTTTTTTGTACAGTTCTGTGTATTTTTGCCACCTCTTCTTAATGTCTTCTGCTTCTGTTAGGACCCTACCATTTCTGTCATGCAGAGTGAAGTATTGGGCTCTTTATTGAGCCCATCTTTGCATGAAATGTTCCCTTGGTATCTTTAATTTTCTTGAAGTGACCTCTAGTCTTTCCCATTCTATTGTTTTCCTCTATTTGCATTGATCGCTGAGGAAGGCTTTCTTATCTCTCCTTGCTATTCTTTGGAACTCTGCATTCAAATGGATATATCTTTCCTTTTCTCCTTTGCTTTTCGCCTCTCTTCTTTTCATCCACACTTCCAGCAAAAAGGAACCGTGCTAAACCCTTGAACGGGTTCCATTCTTTAAGGAAACCAACCATCTATGTTGTGGAAAGGTAATTCAATGATGGCACCCTGAAGTGTCAGCAATTCATCTTGACTCTAATCATCACAGATTAGTGTTTGCTGCTTCTTACCCTCCCCCCTCAGATTTCAGCATCACTCTCAGACAGCTTAAACTATATTTGGTCCCCAAATATGTGATACCAGATAACCTCATATTGGACCAAAGGACCCACATTACAGCAAAGAAGTGTGGCCACAGGCACATGACTAGGGTATCACTGGTTTTCTATACACGTACTGCATCGCCCAAAAGCTACTGCTGTAAAGCCGCAGAATGATCATTTACAGATTCAGATAAGGTGCCGTCCTAAAAATGGTGCCTGAGAAGATAGGGAGCCACCCCCTAGGATGGATGACACATGCTAAGTCAGCAATTATTACACGGTATTGTGTCCCCAATATGTAGAATCTATGATCAGGGAATAAAACGATAGGAGTAGGAACAGGCTAACTTATCTACACTCCCAGTGACCACTTGGGAAATCTGTGCTCCATTCCCACATAATTATGGCCTCTATACCCAGAATGGGTAAATGCTAACCTACACACAGAGCAAGAGTTCCATTAAACTATTTTCTTTGGAACCCACACAGTCACTTTTAGACTCCTTATTCAGAGAGATCTATAAGGAAGAAAAGGATCTATCCTGGCACTGGAAAATAATGATTGCAAAGGGATAGAACTGATATTATGAATGCATATTGTAATTCATCAGTGTACCAGGCAGGGATTCAACCAAAGAAATATGGCTATAAAGATAATATATTAATAGGTTTATTTCAAGAAGTAGATTTCATGTTTATAGGTTCAGACTATGAAAGACTGAAATCAGTAAGATGTGCTTTTGGGAAGGGTAGACTGGTAATCAACATAGGCTGAAGGTGCTATCCACAGGTAGAATTTCTTCTTCAACGAAACCTCTGTTCTGTTTTTACAGCTTTTCAAATAATTGAATCAGGCTCACCCAGAGTATTGAAGATAATCTCCCTTATTTAAAGTCGGTTGATTGTGAACTTTAATTGCATATGCAAAATACCTTCACAGCAATATCTACAGTAATATCTGAGTAAACACTGAGGGCTGAGTAAATAGTCAAGTTGATATATAAAAAAGATTATCTCAGTCACCCTTATTCAATTCAGGACTGAAGAATGGATACCGGCTATGAAGATTCCAAGTCTCATCCAAGAATTTCCCTCAGCTAAAGGAATCTCTTTTGTCCAAGGCTGTGATCCTTTCCTGGGAGTAATGTAGTGTTCATCACACGACTAGTCCTTGTGGAGGTACATAGTTTTGCAGCTACTTGTTTGCGAGAATTCTGAGGATATCCTCTGATGAGCAATACCACTGAGAGACAAAGGATGTACCTTGAGGAAGAGCAAGAGGCTGAATGGCTCAGCAGTGAAGTTAGTCACTGATTCAAAGTGAATTGCAGAGCATATAGAGTGTGCTGATTATGGGGAGTTATTGGGAAAAAAATAGTCATATTTTAAGCAAAATCTCTGATTTTGATGAGAATGGCAAACCTATCCAAGAACAAACTCTCATTAAGTTTATAAATTTGCTCATCTTTCTTAGAATCTGGGTCAGTAGAATCTCAAAAATAACTGGCTCAACAGTGGGTAGGGACTGTGATGCTGTAACTGGAATCAGATAATACTCACTTTCTAAAAACCTTTTGAGACTGTTATCATAGTTTTCAAATTTGAACTTGTGAGGAAGCCATAGGGTTGCTATTCATGGAATGCATACAAAATAAGCCAGACAGGCCATGGAGAAAGAGTCCAACTGAATGGTTTCCTCAGCAGTGATCTTATCTATGAAAGAAATATTTTCCTCCTAGCCTACTTTTCTTGGACAAAAAAATAAGAGTAAGTTCTAGTATCGACATCTGGAAGTTAACAGAATTTAATCTGAGTTTCATTCATTATGATTGACAATGGGTGGTAAAAATACCAAGAAAGATGCTATTTTCATGCAAACTGACAAATCCTCAGCCTTGCCTCTAAACTCAGATGTCTCTCAACTGTCTGGCATATCCCTCCACCAAGATTTGAATCAAATATATTCCTCTCTAGGAAGTTTAGGAGAAAAGTTACCCCATCATCCATGAATAAAGATAAGCACATTCATTTCATACAGCTTTCTTCCTCTAGTGCCATTTGTTAGCCCATTCTAAACAGAAAGATAGCTGTTATATTCTTAGAAAACCACAGTTCCATTCCATGAATCCTATATTCCTTTTTCTTGCCTATGGTGATGTATTTTAGCTTTCATACCACAACGTCATATTTCCCTAGCTCAAATAAATCATAAAAAGGAACAGAGAGGAAACCTTAATCAAAAAATCATTATTAGGAATCATTCAATCCATTTGAATAATTTGTATGGCATAGGATTTTTCTCCTGCTGAGCAATAAACCTTAGACATATTCAAAGAGATCTGTATCTTCATGCTACAGTTCTAGCACTTTGAGGTTACCATTCTATAATAGTACCATCAAGTCAAGAGAGTAGGTGCTTTGCTGGAAAATTACATGAAGAGGCAATGATTCGCCATCTTTTCGAAGAGCTAATAGAATACCAAGAAGGAAGGTGCTGTTTTGTTTTTGAATGGTGTTTATGTCATTTTCAAGAAACTGATATTAACTTCCATAAAATATGCATACTACTTGTCAGAGAAACTATACTATTAAAATTACTTTAACTATGAGAAGCTCTTAGGAATCAAAAAGGAAAATCATAGGCCAATAATTATTGTTCCATGGGGTAGTTTCCCTAAGCTCTATAAAATTTTCTTTATTAAATTTTATAGAGTTTAGGGATAAGTCTCCACTTTGACAACGGTCAACAAGAATTTTATGACAATATGGAGCCAAGCTGTGAACTATTCAAGAGCACAGACCTTGAAAAATCTCCTAAGTGCTTCTTAAACTGCCCACTCAGGGCTGGGTACCCCACTGGTCTCAGAGCAGTCACCATAAAGGTGTGTCTGGTCATTTTCAGGTGATAATCTCCCTAGAGTTTTGGTTATTTCTAATGTGAGGAAGACTGGCACTGTCTTTTATTAGTCTCTTTATTCCAAAGACTGGCACTCCTTCACCTAGAAGCAGATGCCCTATAAGAAGAGACTCTTCACAGGCAACTTTAGCCATGTCCTTTCTTAACTTCAGCTCAAAGGCATAGCTCTTCACTGTCATCCATAAAGGGCAAATCACACACACACACACACACACACACACACACACACACACAAATTCTTCTGTCACATATAAATCAAAACTAATGTACAACCCCTTTCCCTCTAACTTACAACATGAGCAAATTCTATCCACCTCTTCCAATATAACCTCTGATTCATGTGTAGCCCCCGTGTAAAATAGTGTTTTGTTTTGTTTTAATGCTGTCTGAACTCCATTTTGAAATGCTGGTGAGAGGCTGGTCAAGTATTCTTCTTGATCATCTGATTAAATCCACACCTGTATCATTTACCTCTCACACTCAGGACCACTGTGTACCAGCCTTAAACTTCCCAGATTAGGTATCAGACAACTAGAGAGTACCCCTATGAGCCAGGTAAATTATTCAAATTAATCAATCCATGAAGAATCTGAAAAACCTAGCTAACCTCAGCACACTTTGTGCACATAAGCTGCTTCCTATGATTCCAGCTTGCTCTTACTGAGTCCTTGGATAGACTCTCCTGTTGTTTGGCCCGGGTGAGTAGCCCTCTCTCCCCTGAAGCTGTAAGAAACAAATTGTTCTGCCTTCCATCCATCTGAGTGTCATTGTGTTATGTCCCACCATCAAAGGAATCTCCAAATCTTATGAAATACCCTGTTGTCAGCATCTATAACCTGAAATTCAAAGGCAGCCCTCCCCTTGCATATAACCTCCAGGTATTATCATCCAGTCCTCTAGTTCCAACATGAAATTCCATCATGGTAAAAATAAATATGTTGATGTAACTTATATTTTCTCACATGAAATTGCTTACTTACAATGTCTTACTAGTGACTCTTGGTCCTTCTGAGTCTTGTAGTCATCATCTTCCTGCAGAAACTATATAGTTTTACACGTAACTAAAGATAAAGCCTGAGGATCTTAACTTTGGTCTCATTTTGTAAGCTTTAATACTCTATTATACTGTTCTTTTTCTAAAATTACCATATGACACTGCTTTATCTTAATTATCTTTTTCTCCAGTCCATTATATTTTTTTCTGTTGCTTCTTCTTACTTCTAACTGGTAGATATCTGAGAAATTTTTCTTAAATTGCTTATTAAGTATCTCTCTCATTCAAGAAATATTTACTAAACATTTATTATATGTCAGACACTTTACTAAGCAGAAGATGTAGCATTAAAAAAGAGATGCAGTTTCTGGTATGAAACAGTTTACAGTCTGATGAAGGAATCAGGGATTTACTATCAATACTCATTGCATTAGAGATATCATTTCTCTCCCTTAACTTGCTTCCTTATAATTCCTAAACATCCCTATTTTATACTCCCCCAAATTACATTTTCATTCATTCATTTTCTTCATTAAAGAGGTTTTAATAGCCATCATTTTTATAAAAGTTTAATAAAGCAGTATTGCTTTTATTTAAACCTCTGTGAACTTACTGTTCTGCCTGTATCTCTTGTAATCTTTTTCTTCTTTCCTACATTTATTCATTCTTTATTATTTTTCTTCTGTCTTAACTGCTATCCCTCTCTCTCTACCTCCAGTGTCCAAATTTTGCAAGACCTCAAAACATCAATGTAAATGTCATTCCTTACATCCCCTCACATTTGCCTGAATGTTATACATTGGGGTATTTTTCTTCTGAAAGCCAAGGATGTGATTTAGGTCATACACGGTATACTAGTTCCTTCTTTTTCATTGAGAATTTCCATGTGTGTGAGTGTGGTGTGTGGATGTATACATGTCTTTCTTGTGTATCTATCTCTATGGGCAAGATCTCTCTGATCTTTGTTTCCCCTCTGTGGGAGATGTTCTCTGTGACAGCACAATATTATATTTTCAATTTAGTGGTACATGGTACAATTTATTGAGAAAATAGATATATGGCCCTTATTACTTTTTTTCCCTTTATTCTGAGTCAGATTGTGTTCACAAATTAAAACTGGGAGATTGGAATTTGTTCCCATTAATCCTTACAGCTATATTTCACAGAAAGGGAATTTCTCTTGTGACCAATGTTGATCACTTCTATGTGTCTCACTTATTTTGTTGTACCTCTTGTGTAACAGAAATTAGATGAAATAAATTTATACTCTGACTTGTTTCATAGCTTCTATGCTCCTTTTCCCATTGCCCACAAAAACTTTTTCTCTATTTGAATACATAAAATTAAATTTTAAAATTATGATGTATCTACCCAGTGGAATGTTAGGTATCTGTTAAAACTGATGATTAGTAAGCTTGTGTTTCTTAAATACATATCATATGTTTATGATATTATAACCAAGGGGATACATGAACTGTTACCATAATGTACTGTGTTAAAAAAATATAAAGAAAATGTCTGAGGGAAGCATTTAGGAGAAAACACTCAAATGGTATCAATAAATGTAATGGTGAGTATATGTGCAGTGTTTTTATGTCCTTTGCTTATGTTAGAATATTTATGATGGGATATTGCTTTTATATTTTAAAACTAAAGTAATAGTGATACACTCTCATTTTGAGAAATGGGCACATTTTATTATTCAAAACACTAGACCTTTTCATAAGAAAATATAAGAAAGTAAAATAATAGTTTCACTAAATTGGTCTTGAATACATGCCTATTTATAGATGACATAGTATTTAAACTTACAGATACTCTCTTTATTCCAAAGCCTGGGATCTATGCTGGTTCTTATACTGAATGAATTCCTCAAATCGATTGCAACTAAAAACTCCTGCTGATATTGTAGAGGACCCCAAGTAATCAGAATATATATGTGGTATGATATAAATATGCATCAAGTCTCAGCAGCATAAAATTTAAGGGTCAAACTATGATGCTTATCTTAGAAACCAGAAATTTTTTCTTGACCTATGTAAATGAGTTTTGGATTGCTTCTAGCTCTTGGCAAATGACTAAATATGAATCCCAAAGGTTTCAGTAATATATATTCAAAGAAAGGAAATAATATAATCATAATTGTGCTATAACATAAATAAAATAGCAAGTCTGATTAACAGGTTGAAATTAAATAATAATTTTGAAATATATAAGCATATTGTACCTGACATTCAATTGCTTCAGACAAATTTTCTTCACAAATGTACCATACTTAGGGAATTCAATAAATTTTGATTAAAATAAACTGCTTAGTATTTAATGTTTGACAAATTATTTCTTATAGCTTTCTGTTAATGATGCTCCTCAATTAATATTGACTACTTCTGATGATATCTTTGTTATCCTGTATAAGAAATCATCAGAAATATATAAAAATCTAAGAGTACACAATAAAAATAACTCTCAGCCAATCCAGTCTTCTAATTTACCGCTTATTCTTGTTTTACAAAACAAGCTGCAGACTCAGAAGAGCAAACGGTACACATTCCAGAGTCTGATGATCTGAGAACTTAGGAAAGCCAGTGGTGTGAGTTCTAGTTTGAGGGCAAGGGAACACCAATGTCAAAGCTCAAGGAGTCAGGCCAGTGAAGTTCTCTCTCAATCAGCCTTTCTGTTCTGTTCAGGCCTTCATTTGATTGAAGGAGAGCCACCCACATTAGAAAGGCAATTTGTCTACAATTCCAATGTTAATCTCATTCAAAAACATTCTTACAAAGACATTCAGAATAGTATTTAACCAAATGTCTGGGCAAACCATGGCTCAGGAAAGTTGACACATGAAAGTAAATATTCACAATCAAAATCTTCCTGACTTCTAAATCCTTGACTATGACAATTATTTAACTATCATCTTTGGAAACCATTGGCTTTGACCATTATTTGAACACTGTTCATCTGTTGTTGTTTAGTCCCTAAGCTGTGCCTGACTCTTTTGCGACCCCATGGACTATACTCTTCCAGGATGTCCTTTGATTTTTCAGGCAAGGATACTGGAGTGGGTTCCCATTTCCTTGTCCATTGCAATGTTATCAGGTTTGACCAAAAGTTAGCAACTGTATTTGGAAACAGTATTTTTCCCTGGCTTGTACCTTTAGGGCTACCAAGTTCACAACTAGATCCTAATTGCACTCTGGCTCTTTCTGAACCTGGCTACTGCTGGACAGTGGCTCCAAAAGAGCTGATACAGGGATTTCTGTGAACCAATAAAATAATTTTAGCACAACAATTTGACAGCTTACCTAGCACTGAATATTATAGTATTAACCCAACTGGTTTTAGAAAAGGCAGAGGAACCAGAGATCAAATTGCCAACATATGCTAGATCATCAAAAAAGCAAGAGAGTTCCAGAAAAACATCTACTTCTGCTTTATTGACTATGCCAAAGCCTTTGACTGTGTGGATCACAGTAAACTGTGGAAAATTCTCAAGAAGATGGGAATACCAAACCACCTAAACTGCCTCTTGAGAAACCTGTATGCAGGTCAGGAAGCAAGAGTTAGAACTGGACATGGAAAAACAGACTGGTTCCAAATAGGGACAGGAGTACATCAAGGCTGTATATTGTCACCTTGTTTATTTAACTTATATGCAGAGTACACCATGAGAAACGCTGGGCTGGAGGAAGCACAAGCTAGAATCAAGATTGCCGGGAGAAATATCAGTAACCTCAGATATGCAAATGACACCACCCTTATTGCAGAAAATGAAGAGGAACTAAAGAGCTCCTTGATGAAAGTGAAAGAGGAGAGTGAAAAAGTTGGCTTAAAGCTCAACATTCAGAAAACTAATATCACGGCATCTGGTCCCATCACGTCATGGCAAATAGATGGGGAAACAGTGGAAACAGTGTCAGACTTTATTTTTGGGGGGCTCCAAAATCACTACAGATGGTGACTGCAGCCATGACTGCAGCTTACTCCTTGGAATAAAACTTATGACCAGCCTAGACAGCATATTAAAAAGCAGAGACATTACTTTGCCTACAAAGGTCTGTCTAGTCAAGGCTATGGTTTTTCCAGTAGTCATGTATGAATGTGACAGTTGAACTATAAAGAAAGCTGAGTGCCAAAGAATTGATGCTTTTGAACTGTGGTGTTGGAGAAGGCTCTTGAGAGTTCCTTGGACTGCAAGGATATCCAACCAGTCCATCCTAAAGGAGATCAGTCCTGGGTGTTCATTGAGGGGACTGATGTTGAAACTGAAACTCCAATACTTTGGCCACCTGATGTGAAGACCTGACTCATTTGAAAAGACCCTGATGCTGGGAAAGATTGAAGGCAAGAGGATAAAGGGAAGACAGAGGTTGAGATGGTCATAAGAGGTTAAACAGGCAGAAACCTTTACAAAGTTGGATAGGTAGGTAGATGACTGTACACTTGATCCTTGAACACACTTATTCTTTGAACAGCACAGATCAACTTATATGTGGAACTTTTTCAAGAAATAGCATACTGTGTGCTCAGTTGTCTCAGTTGTGTCTGGCTCTTTGTGACCCGGTGGACCGTAGCCCTCCAGGCCCCTCTGTCCATGGGATTCTCCAGGAAAGCATACTGGAGGGGGTTGTTGTGCCCTCCTCCAAGCAATCTTCCCAACCCAGGGATCGACGTAAGATCAAGTCTCTTATGTTGCCTACCTCAGCAAGCGGGTTCTTTACCACTTGCACAACCAAATACATACTACAGTACTATATTTACTCAGAAGGCTGAATTTGTGGCTGTAGAACTACAGATATAGAGGGCCAACTGTAAAGTGATACATAGATTTTCAGCTACACAAGGGGTAGGTCTCTAAATCCTACATTAGTCAAGGATCAATATTACCAACTCTGAGTGTGGGATTAATAGCATTATTATAGACCAGTCATTCCAAGATCATAAACAAGATCTAATCAACTCCACTACAGTGGACTGGAATCCCAGTAAATAAGTAAGTTTTGGTGATTGATAATTTTAATTTAAAATTAACATTTAAAAATCAAGATGGATCTTGCAGGGTGCACGTTATGATTCATGAAATATTAATAAATCACATTTAGAGTTATAGAAAATATAGAATTATTTTTCAGAAGTAAAGCTGCAGTGAATCATTGGCTCTTATTTATGTTTCTTGGTGAAATGAGTATGATTGGACCTCTATATCCATGGATTCTGGATCCATGGATTCAACCAACTGTGGGTCATAAATATCCAAAAATGTTGCAGAAAGTTCTAAAAACCAAAACCTTAATTTACTACACTTCAATAACCATTATATGACATCTGCTTTGTATTAGGTATTTTAAGTAGTATAGAGATGATTTAAAGTATATATGAGGATATGCACAGGTTGTGGTATCCATGATAGTAAGCGGTTGGTGTCCAGGGACTGATCTTCAGCAGATATTGAGGGATGGGTGTCGTTACAGTATGAAAATAATTTTAGTTAATTTGAAATCTTGATGAAGCATTTACTTTTATATTAATTCCTGCCTAAATCTAAGCAAGCAGCACAGTTTACTTTAATTAACATAGTATCATCCATTTTTGAGCTTAATTATTTCATGAAAACCTTTTTCTTTAGCTCAGAACTGTTACTTAACACTTCTAAAACAATTTTGAAAAGCAAAAGCAATGCATCTTGTAAACTCATAATTACATTTGCTGATTGGAAGAACAGTTCCTACTTATAAGAAAATAAAAAATTGCAGAGTAAAAATATAAATTAACTATGCATCTTTGTCAACTGACAACAAACCACTGTTTTATCTGGATTAACTGAACTGTTCACTGCTTTGTCCTTCTATTTGTTGTTGTTGTTTAGTCTCTTAAGTCATGTCCAACTTTTTTGCACCCCTTGGACTGTAGCTCACCAGGTTCCTCTGTCCATGGGATTTCCCAGGCAAGACTACTGGAGTGGGTTGCCATTTCTTTCTCTAGGTGATTTTCCTGACCCAAGGATTGAACCCACATCTCCTGCTTGGCAGACAGATTATTTTACCACTGAGCCACTGGGGAAGCCTGCTTGCCCTTCTATAGCCAGGTTCCTACATCTGTTCCAGTGTGGTAAACTCATGTTTCAGAAGAAAATAAAGCAGTGAGAAGAAATATTAGGACAGAGATTTTTTATTAGAACTTTGAAAATGAGTAGGGACTTAAAAGTTCAAAGTTCCTTCTCTTTTTTGACCCTTAAAACAAGACTTATTGTCTTCTTCAAGACAAGTATTTATAAGATTTCTTAGTATACAAATGAGATAGCAGAGTGTTCTGGACAGACCTCTCATTACAGTTAAGAGAGAAAATCTTGTCTTGATTTTGCCACAAGACAACTGTTTGAGTTTTTGACACCAAACTAATCTTTTTACTCTTTCTGGGGTCTCAGTTTTTTTTCATTGGTAACATGTAGGACAAAGGTTCTTAGCATGGAATATGGACTCTTGGAGATAACCAGGACCACTTTAAGGGATGGGAGGCCAAAGGTATCTTTATCACCATGCTAAAATATTTACATTTTTACTGCGCTGATGTTTGCACTGATGGTGGGAAACAACGGTGAGCAAAGCTGCTGGTGCCTGATCACAAATTGAGGCAAGAACACCCAATTGTACTAATATTTATCACTATGTTTTTGATGAAGCAATCAAAATTAATGAAGTTTTAAGTTTCTATCCTTAAGTAAATTTTGTAAAAAGTATTCTGTGTGATGAAATGATAAGTACAGTTAAAACCATTTTTGGACACCCAAGTATGAAGACTGTCTTGAGGAACAGCAATTAATATGATGTACAAACTGAATTAACTGCTGTATTCATAGAACATTTTAACTTGAAAGAAGAACTGACTTACAAACCATAGTAATTCAAAAGTAGACTTTTGGCACATATAGCCATGAAAACAAAGTAAGGCTGTCACTTCAGGAAAAACTATGAACAGCATTTCTTGTCTGTGATAAAACTGGAGTTTTCAAGCAAAAATTAGAATGTTGGAAAACCTGTATCTACTACTGTGAATTTGTTATCTTCTCAACAGTTCAAGATTTGTGTGATGAAATAAATGATGAGATCCATAAATGTGATTTTTAAAATATTATATAATAAAATGTGTCAATATTTGAAAGCTCTGCATCACTATACTGAACAATAGTTTTTATATGACTGATGCATGATGCTACTAAATGTTTTAATGTGTAACACACTCATAACATATGTCTAGGGCTGCTTTGGCACTACAATAGCAGAGTTGAATAGTTACAAGAGACTTTATGGTTCACAAAGCCAAAAATATTCACTGTCTGGCCCTTTACAGAAAAAGTATGCTGATCCCTGAGTTTATTATTGCTATCTTCAAATAAATTAACATAGTATTTTTTAAAATTGTCAATTTCTAAGATCGTACTATCAAGATATAACTTCATGCATAAGTTCTTCAACATTCTCAATAATTTCTAAGAGCATGAAAGGATCCTGGGGGTCTCAGAATTTGAGAACCACTGACCTAAGCAACCAGAATAAAATTTACCTTTTTGAAACACAACAGGTACTCAATAACCATGTTTCCTTTCCAGAACTAACTCTCTGTTCATAGGTTAACTGTCCCTTGACAAAAGGCCCCTACTCCTCTCTAATAAGCAGAACCCCCCTTCAGGGCTCTGGAGGCTCCTTCCTCTTGTCTCTCTGAGCCTTAGGGTGGTGACAGCACTCTGCCTTTGCTCAGAGTTTTGTACTATTCTTTGTAGCTCCTCCAAACTCCACCCACATCCCTGTTACTAACCTTCTTGATAATAATCTCTTCTTCAATTGTCTTAATTTGAATGTGCTGTATATATTTCCTTTGGGACTCAGTAACTAGTCAACCAACAAACAAATGCATGAACTAGGTAACTGTATTCTCCATATCTCATTTAATAAGCACAGCAACTATGAAATATGTACCTTTTAGTTCTTATTTTACAAAAAATAAGACACACAGAGGTTAACTAATTATCTGTAGGACCTTGAATTAGTATGTGAATCCAGGATTATAATGCAAGCAGTCTCAGTGCAGACTTTAGGAAATCAACCTCCAAATAGTTGTCATTCTGTTAAGTAGAAATTTTGCCTGTTTATATATCAACCATATCACTACCCTTAGAAATAAATAATTGAGCTTTTATGACCACCATATTAGTATACATCAACAACACATAACTGCATTTTTCAGTGAGCTGCATGTTGAGTGTTATGTCTTTCCATTTTCTGTATATCGCTAGTAGTATAGTAAAGCAAGAAAAAAGAGCTACAGAATATAAGTTACTTCAACATGAACTATGGTATCTGTAGTAACAAAATATCTGTCTTTGTGACCTGCTATGGCACTTATGGTTTATTATCAGGCCTGAATTGAACTTTCCTACTTCTTACATTTTTTCAGCTTATAGCTACAGTATTTGCATGGTACATCAAAGCAAATTTTATCCTGTCACTTTTATTTTCATAAGTATATCTAGCATTACTCCATACGGTGCAGGGAAAGATGAGCAACTTACTGATTTGCAAAACCCAAGGGATAATATCCCTTATTACAGTGGAAATGAAAACATTTCAGCTGATAAATGCTTCACCATAAACCAAAAGACCCATTTATTATTTCAGCTGGGAAGTTTTGCACTGCACCAGAAATACGTTTGCTTCTGGCAGCTGAGGTGTAAGCAGTGTATTCATGGGGAAATCTCTGTGCTTTCTCCTGACAGCACCATGATTTTCTTCCTTTCCATTACATTTTAGTCACAATCATTTTAAAGTATAAATTCCAAGTGAACACTCAAGTTCCTACAAAAAATGTTATATTCGTATAATCATTCTTCACATCCTCAATTTAACTCAGAGCAGTTTTAAACATAGGGCTCGAAGGTTGCCTTTCCTCTGCTGTGATTTCAAGGGTCCTAAAATAGCTCCTTATTCATTCCTCCCACATTCCTCACCTGCCAGTTTTCTGAATATTTCATTCTTTAAACATCAGGCAAAACCTTTCCTCCCACATCCTGAGCTAGAGCTAAAAATGCACACTCCCCATGAGAGGAAACATGATAAATTAAATTCATACTCAGGTGCCAATGACTGATATAAAAGCATTTCCCAGGCAGTAGATATTGACATGGGGAGAGACCTAAGGGAAAGGGGTGGAGAGTAAGGGGCCACAGAGTAAATGAAAGCCTCATAAAAAGGATGTCTGAGGTCAACTCCACATCATGACATGATACAGTATTTCCAAAACTTGCCTGGCGATTAAAAAAAAAAAAGAACTGGGATGAATCTTGTTAAAATTTCAACTTCTTGGCCTTATTCTAGAAATATCAAATCAGAATTTCCAAAGAAAAAGCCTGAGAATTTTAGTCTATCCATGAGAATTTGTTTTTAAACTGGCAATTTGTAGAAACATTGGCATAGTGAAAATGGGAAATTGATTCTGTTGATACCTCACACTGTGATCCTGATGGTGTCATTTAGCCTCTCCTTGCCTAAATTGCATTGCTAAGAAATATTAATAATAATACTTAATTCACATGGTTGTCATGAGAATTAAGTGAAACATGTAAAAGTGCCTGGAAGTCAGTAAGCACCTATAACAATCCCCTTCCTTTACCTCTGTCACAGTTTTGTCATAAATTATCACGATCACTTGGGCTTGACCTGCTTCTACAAGCTCTATGGAAGGGTGGGCACTCACAAGAGGCTCTCTGAGGGCTTACATGACAAAAAAGGCTCATTATTAACTTGCTGTTTGAGATGGATAGCTGTCTATCCATCTAAGTGTCATCACCTGCTTGGTCATAACAGCTCCACTAGCTTGCATTGGTCATATTAATATTTTTTCCACCTCACTTTAGATTATGAGGTAGCACAAACTAGCATTGTGTAAAATTCAAGTTACTCACAATTAATTGAATCTTTGAGAGTAGATTTAATCTATTGTTTGTTTGGTATTTTCTTTTGAAAAATTAAATGAGAGCTTCAGAGAACAACAAACATACATAAGAATCGAAATAGACACGGATGAAAGTCCTGCCTGTGCAACTTAAGAAAAGTCCAACCTAGCCAAAAAGAAATAGTTTTGGGCATGCCGGGGAGGGAGATTTAAGAAGGAGGATATATATATATGAAGTTATGACTGATTTGTGATGTTGTAAAGCAAAAACCAACACAATATAGTAAAGCAATTATCTTCCAATTAAAAATTTAAAAAACAGCTCTAAATTCGGAAGCAGACCTAAGCTGGGCTCTGATGTTAAGGGAGACAGCAGGCTTGTACCATTGCTTGCACAAAGCAGGCATTTGGTAAATTCTATCAACAGGTTGAACAGACAGGGATACTAATCAGTCTGGCACAGTGACCCATTTTCCTGAGCATTCCTATGTAACTGTGGAATATATCTAGCCATGTACAATTCTTCTGTTTCTTAGTTTCTGTTTCAATTCTTCTGCTCCTTGGAGGGAAAGCTATAACCAACCTAGACGACATATTAAAAAGCAGAGAGATCACTTTGCTAGCAAAGGTGTATGTAGTCAAAGTTATGGTTTTTCCAGTAGTCATGTATGGGTGGGAGAGTTGCACCATAAAGAAGGCTGAGCACCAAAGAATTGATGCTTTTGGACTGTGGTGCTGGAGAAGACTCTTGAGAGTCCCTTGGACTGCAAAAAGATCCAATCAGTGCATCCTAAAGGAAATCAGTCCTGAATGTTCATTGAAAGGACTGATGCTGAGGCTGAAACGTCAATACTTTGGCCACCTGATGCAAAGAGCCAATTCATTGGAAAAGACCCTGATACTGGGAAAGATTAAAGCAAAAGGAGATGTGGGTGGCAGAGGATGAGATGGTTAGATAGCATCACCAACTTAATGAATATGAATTTTGAGCAAACTCTGGAAGATAGTGAAAGACAATGGAGCCTGGTGTGCTGCAGTCCACGGGGGTCACTAAGAGTCAAACATGACTTAGTGACTGAACAGCATCAAAGGTCCTGAAAGATTAGAATGTTCAATTTATCTTTGTATTATCTATTATAGAATATTATGAAGAGGAAATAGGAAAATTACCTGAAAAAAAATTCAGGATAATGATAGTAAAAATGATCAAAAACTTTGAAAACAAAATGGAGAAAATGCAAGAATCAATTAATAGAGACCTAGAAGAATTAAAGAATAAGCATACAGAGACAATGGAGAAGGCAATGGCAACTCACTCCAGTAGTCTTGCTTGGAAAATCCCATGGATGGAGGAGCCTGGTAGGCTACAGTCCATGGGGTCGTGAAGAGTCGGACATGACTGAGCAACTTCACTTTCACTTTTCACTTTCATGTATTGGAGAAGGAAATGGCAACCCACTCCAGTCTTCTTGCCTGGAGAATCCCAGGGATGGCAAGGCCTGGTGGGATGCTGGCTATGGGGTCGCCCAGAGTCGGACAAGACTGAAGTGACTTAGCAGCAGCATACACAGCACATGCTCAAGGAACTTTGTTGGAGTGGCTCAAAATGGCTTACATAAGGTCATTTTATTTATTGTTTATTGATAATTGTGAACTGTCCATTGTATCATTCTTATTTAACAAATTCAGTTTAATTCAACAAATACTGTTATCTTGTCCTATTTTTGTTTCGTAAGTATAAAGAGAAGATTGGGGTGTTCTGTTGTTTTTTAACATAACTTTCCGAATGGGAAGCATATCATGCCAGATATACTGCATGTTGGAAATCGAAGAAGCTGAAGCGACATCTTCAGTCTTGTGGTATATATTCCAGTGTGATATTTATTTCATGATAATGTGAAGCATCAAGACAAAAAACAGTCGGGAGAGATTGCAGATCTCACCCTTTTGATGGAAAATGGAATAAATAAATAAGTATTCATGTGTACCACATTCCATACTCTTTATTGGGTATTCACACATCTACTATGATGTTAAACCTTTACCTCATTTCTAAAAGGTAAAAACGAGTACCCTCAGTTTGCATAAAAGAAAATAGGAGTTTAGAGGAGTAACCTGAATCAGATTTCATAGTTAACACTGCAGTTGGGACTGGACACCAGATCTTCCCTATTCCAAAAACAAATCGCTTTCCTCTCAGCGTACAACTTTAAGTACAGATTTAGAATCACGATGGAGGCAATACAAGAGCTTCACTTACTCCTCTAAGACTTTTTATCTCCAATTCTCATTATTTTCTTAAGTAACCCATGTTCACTCATCTGACAGTTTAGCTCTTCTCCTTTTAGAACTTCCTTTTTATCTGTTCTTTGCCTTTTGAAAAGTGCCATTGCTAAGCCTTTAGTATAGATCTTTTCACTTCTTATCTCTCAGCCCTTATTTCTCTAGCCTGTTATTACCCACTTAGAGTCTGTAATTCTGAATGGGCAACTATTATTTATTTTCAAGTGTTTTAAACCAATTTGCTTTAGGCAACATAGCATTGTTGAGAAATGTCCAAATCAACTGTAAATGAAAAGATATTATGTGGAATTGTTTTAGGTTCATTTTTTCCCCCCATTTCAGTGTAGTATATACATCTTTAAAGACAGCACTGCTACTTGTGATTTAATCGAGTCTTTGAAATTGAATCTACTTGTTTTCCAAATGTGAACTGCTTGACTGATTGTCCATTTGACCAATGATATGGTCAATTTTAACAGTGAAATAAATTTCATATATCAGAAACACACGTTTCTCTACAGTTGGAGAACTAAATAGCATGGCACATTTTCCGACTAGTAATAAAGTTCAAGATACATTCACAACCCCACCTGGATAAAAAGCATGAAAAGAGTACCTACATTTCACAGTTAACACAGGGCATACTCAGTCACTCAGTCATGTGACCCCATAGACTTTGCGACCCCCATAGACTGTAGCCCACCAGGCTCTTCTGTCCATGGGATTCTCCAGACAAGAATGCTGCAGTAGATTGCCATTTCCTCCCCCAGGGAATCTTTCCAACCCAGGCATTGAGTCTGGGTTTCTTGTATTGCAGGCCGATTCTTGGTAAATTACATTTATTTTCATGTAAACAAATATAGAATTGCAATATATAATACAATCATATAGAAGTATATTACTGGGTATGTCTGTTGTGATAGTGAGTAGGGGTGGGTGGTGTCAGGATGAGAGTGATCGCTTTCTAGATTTTGATTACCGTAAGAAACAAAATCTTGATCCTAATGATTGGTTAACTTCGGTTCTTACAAATAGTTTCCATAACAATATCTGAATGACTTTCTTATCCCAAGTATTTTATAAAAGTAACAAAGATGAACTGAGAATAAGGAGATAATTCTGTATACTATAGTATTTTTATAGGCCATCTACCATAGTTGTTTTATGCAATAACATAAAGTATATTCAATCAGCTTCAATGTTTTTAGTGAACAAGCTGTATGATGGCTACAAACGGTCCTCTCTTGGGCTGGGGATGGAGCACCAGTGCTGTTTTTATCTCGTATAACCTTCCCCACATCAAAATTATTTTGTTGAACATCCATAGGTCTTCCTCTTTGTTTATATGTTGTAGCTTTCTGTCTTATTAATCAAAGTATTTCATTACTATAATTCACCAACCAATTATATTCTTTTTTTTTTTTTTTTTGGAGTCTGTATTTTTACATGCCTGGCACCTGCTAGTCCCAATTTCTTTGCTGGAATCATCATTTTTAGGGATATAAAAAGTTGTTGTTTTTTTTTTGACTTTTGTTGATGAGGGGACGAAAAATCTCAATTTGAACCAGATTTGAAAATAGGCCTTCCATGTCAATAACACCATAATACTTCCCCTTCGGCATCGTTAAGCATCACCTGGGAATAAAGTATATTGCAACACCTTATTTATCACTTAATGTATAAGTCAACTCAGATTTATCTGTGAATATAACACTATAAGGAGAAAGTGGCTTCACTCAACTCAATCTTCTGGTTTCAGGAATATAATTTTTTAATGGCATTGTATTTTACATGGAAAAAACATTTTCATAGATTTATTTTTGAACTCCATGAACAGAAAAAATGACTATGAAAAATGTGCCATTATATCTTTTTTGTCTAGACCTATTTAGAAATGTTTCCTCCAAAATATGCTACAATATTTCATGCTATTAAACTTACATTAAAACAATGATGAAAAATGAAATAAGAGAAAAGCAATTAACAACAAGATCTTTAATTTTGATTTAAGCACATGAGCAGATGTAGCAGGGAAGAGTCTAGACTGGAATAAATTCCAGATGGGATGCTTATGTCAATAAAACCCTATGAAGAGTTAGTGGCAAATGAAATCCAATGCTCTGAGATGCAACACTTTCAATTACTCTACTCATAAAACATAGTTGACAGGCTCTAAGATTTTGACCAGCTTGGGATATAATTATTATTATTTCTAAAAAAATTTGAACAAAAAAAGAATTAGAAAATTCAATATTGGCCAAAGAGGAAAGAATGCAAGATTATTAAAGTTTAAGAAACTTTAAAAATTAACCAAGGTAAAAATTAATTAAGGTAAAATAATTTTTAAAATAACTAAATAAATGTGGAAAATATGTGATTTCACTATGTCAAAATATAAGTTAGTTGTCAAAATAAGCCTAGAAATTATTGTCAGTTAAATGGTGAAGATTAGGTGTTCTAGAGTCATTTTAGACAAATAATACACACAAATAATTAATTTTGATACTAATCTTTTACTCTTTGATTACTTACTACATCTATACTCTATTTCAGAATGAAGTAATATAATATTAGTACACTAATTTCTTCATCATTAGTCATTTACTTTGTATGCTGTTAAGCTTTATTTTGAACATTTTGATTGTTTCATACACCATGGACCTCAGTATAATTAACTTGTCCAAAAACCATAGCATTTAAGTATCTATTAACTATTTTTACTTTGAAAATGATATAAATAAGCGTTTTTCCTTTTATGAAATTGGTGATTTCAGATTTTACTTTACAGTACTCTTCAGTTTATCAAAAAAATCAACTACAATGAGTTGGGAGAATGAGTTTTTCATTCCTGACTCCAAATATATCACAAAACTTTCCAGTTTTACAGATTTGGCTGCAGCCTTTGAAGCTCCACAAGCACACATACATCATACACACACCACAAACCACACACACACACACAAAGCCTAACCTTTCCCTTGGGGGCTTGACATTCTTACGCAGAAATGTTTGTCTGGCTTGTGGCTTTGTCTTCATGTGGTGCATGCTATAATGAGCATGTATGCCCTGAGAAGGATGCCCATGCTATTATTAGAATGTATCAATAAAAAATGAATAATTTGCAGGAGACCAAAAACGTATCTGTAGAAGAATAGCAAAAACTATCATGTTTTTTTTCTGTGGGTTGAGGACTGAGGCTTGTCATATTTTGCCTGCTCAAAAGAATGTCTTTGTTGGGTTGTTTATCTTATCTTTGTTTGTCCAAGATAAGCCTCATAGGAGGAAGGGAGGAAGCCTTGAGCTACTCAAATACAAAAAATGCCAGAAAAGATGGGGGGGTGGTGCACAGAAATTACTCAAAAGAGAATTTAAAATGTTGGGTAGATGGATGGAGCTCTAATAGAGGCAAACCCTTATTTTACAATTTTGCCACAGGCTGATAGTGGCAGATTTTGTTCAGTGCCTTGACTGTTGAACCTTGTCTGACCCTCAAATTTCTTCCTGAAGATTTCCCACATTAACAAACAAAAAATCCTAGCAGAATCCATCTATTTAAAATGTTGCCTGTATATCTATGCTTATTCAACCCTAATTTCCAAACTTTAGTCCTGAACATCATCATTTCTTACCAGAATTATGCCAATACAATTCAGAATGGTCTAACTGCTTCTGACTTATCAAACATGATCTGTTTTATACCCTATTGTCACCTTAAATAAATGGATGCCCTCAATACTAACCCCCCAAATGATCCATGAGTACAGGGAAGAAAGTATTAGAAAGTCTCTTGACTTAATTTTTTACACACATATAAGACAAATACTACCTTTACAACTATCTGGTGTTCACACTGAGATCAGTCCTCTCACTTGGTTTCCAGGCTGTCACATGTCACCTGCATTAAGCAGGAATCCTGCTGAGAGAATAGGCGTTCAACAACATGGAGAGGTCCCTGGAAACACAGCGCCTTCATTAGTACTTCCTTGACATCATGTTGCAACTAACATAGTGTATCTATACTCTGTGCTCAGTCGTGTCCGAGTCTTTGTGATCTCATGTACGGTAGCCTGTCAGGCTCCTCTATCCATGGAATTTTCCAGGCAAGAATACTGCAGTGGGTAGCATTTCCTCCTCCAAGGGATCTTCCTGATCCAGGGATCGAACCTGCATCTCTTGCATCTCCTGCACTGGCAGGCGGATTCTTTACTACTGTGCCACCTGGGAAGCCAACACAGTGTATATGTGTTCCATTAAAAGGTTACAGGATTTTCTTGGCTAACTTTAGGTAAAACTATCATACAAGATGGGCGGCTTAAGGTGTCCTTTCTCAGAGACTATGTTGTATTAGTGAACTAACCAGAAACAACAACAGGAATAAAACAGTACAGATATTTTCCTTACTTTTTGTGAGCTTTCTATCAGCTATGCTACAAAATCACATTAAATAATGACAATTTAACTATCTATGAAAAATGTGGGTTACAAAAACCAACCATAAAAATAGTATGTTAAATATGAATTAGTTTCCACATCCATTAACAAAGGACCTTAGCACCAAAGTATATAATTTGCCTTGAAATACTGCATACTAATAAGAAGAGGCCAAAAGGATTAGCAAGATATTGAAAATTATTATTTACCTGCTTTACTTCATTATTTGTTAATTCTTTATAACAAATAATGAAATAAATAAAGTGTTAATGTTTTATGATATATGTGTTTGTAGAATGGTATGTGCATATACAAACAGAGAGAGATATGATATTGAGGGGAATAGTCAAGATAATTTACTATTAGAGGTATATGATCAAAAATATTTAAATACTGCAGCCAAAGCCAGAGTGATATTTCTAAAACATTGTTAGGATTATATCACTCTTTTGCTTAAAAAGTTCACATGCTATCCAATTTTTTCAGGATGAAATCAAATTCCTCACGATAGCATTCAAATTACATTTTATGGCATGGTCCTCACTCACTTCTCCACATTTATCTTTCACTTCATACACTGCTACTGCTAAGTCGCTTCAGTCATGTCCGACTCTGTGCGACCCCATAGATGCCAGCCCACCAGGCTCCGCCGTTCCTGGGATTCTCCAGGCAAGAATACTGGAGCGGGTTGCCATTTCCTTCTCCAGTGCATGAAAGGGAAAAGTGAAAGTGAAGTCGCTCAGTCATGTCCGACTCCTAGCAACCCCATGGGTCTGCAGCCTACCAGGCTCCTCCACCCATGGGATTTTCCAGGCAAGAGTACTGGAGTGGGGTGCCATTGCCTTCTCCCTTCATACACTAAACACTGCATATTTTCTTATTCCTGAATATCATCTCTCAATGCCAAGCACACACATTTTCTACCCTGTAGAGGTACAAAGCTACTCTAGAAACTTCTTATTTGACTCTTGTGAAATATGTATTTGTCTATCTAATTCAGTCAGTGGAAGCAAATGACTTGGTATAGTAAAGAATAGTGTCACTGCTATGAAATTTCAGCATAAACTTTGAAGAATGTTAGCAATAATGCTAACTGATGGCAGTTAAAGGAGTTTCTTATGAACTTTCAGTTCCCTTCACACTCCGTGTTTCTTGATTCAAGGATACTATTAACTCAAAAATTAACTTCTATCTCATTTTTAGATCTCATCTCTCATGTCACATTTTTTTAGAATAGCTTCCCTGATTTCCCCAAGGCTTTTCCTATGTGTTCCTCTGCTGCCTTCTTACCCCCATCATGACACTTGTCTCCCAATGAAGCTGCTAGCCTCCATCTGTTTGCATGTTTATTCACATTTGCATCTCTAGAACATAACACATTGCCTTGAACATAGTAGAGTATTGTTATTAATAATGAATGAATGAATAAATACAGACTTAATTTCAAGATTGAACAGCAGCATTACTCTGGGAGACAGATTGAAAAAAAAATGTTACTGTGTTTTATTTCAAAGAATGTTCTGCCTATCTTTTCCTCTAAGAGTTTTATAGTATTCTGTCTTACACTTAGGTCTTTAAACCATTTTGAGCTTATTTTTGTGTATAGTGTTAAAGAATGTTCTCATTTCATTTTTTACAGATATCTGTCTAGTTTTCCCAGCACCACTTTTGAAGAGACTATCTTTTCTCCATTGTATATTCTTATCTACTTTGTCACAGATAAGGTGCCCATAGGTCTGGGCTTTCTACTTGTTCTGTTGGTCTATATTTCTATTTTTGTGTCATTACCGTACTGTCTTGATGACGGTAGCTTTGTAGTACAGTCTGAAGTCAGGAAGTTTGATTCCTCCAGCTCTATTCTTCTATTTCAACATTTCTTTGGCTATTTGGGTTTTTTTCATGCTTCCATATGAATTGTGAAATTTTCTGTTCTAGTTCTATGGAGAATGTCATTGGTAGTTTGATAGGGATTGCATTGAATCTGTATATTGCCTTAGGTAATGTGATCATTTTTACAATATTGATTCTTCCAGTCCAAGAACATGGTATATCTTTCCATTTGTTTGTGTCATCTTAATTTCTTTTATCAGTGTCTTATAGTTTTCAGGTGCTGGTAAGACACTGACTTTTCTTAGAAAATGTCTCATCTAATACTAATTACAATTCTTTCAAGTAGGTAGGCAATTTTTTCTCTCCCTTTTTTATCTTCCTCCTCACACACACACACACACACACACACACACACACACACACACACAACTTAAAGTTGAGAGAAATGAAGGTTAGAATTTAAGCTATTTTATTTGTCCAAAAAAAAAAAATTGTAAGAGTTAACACCATGGTATTCCTGATTTCTAGTCCAGGGTTCATATCCATTCATCAAGTGAGCAAGTCATTGTCCTTTTTTCTTCTGATTCAAGCAAGTTATGTGGCTAGTATCTCTTTGCATCCTATCCACTACATCAGTTTGAGAAAACTAAGGCCATGCAGAGACTAGCTAGGGAATCACTACTGTATAATTGCAGAGAAACGTTGTGCTGATTAGTGGGAGGCAGCAGCTGTGTCCACACTTAGCTGTTACACCACATTGAAACTGAAAGCCTCGGTCTAGAGAATAACTGCCCAGTTCTAATCTGTGACAGTCCAAACAAGAACAAACTATGTCTTACTCACCCATCAGAAGCCCTTCTTACATCTTAATCAGGCAGGAAACTGCACACAAAATGTGAAGAAGTTAGTATAGTTAGCCATTTGTAATTTCAGAGAGAACGAAAACAGAGTGGCAGAACATACAATTTAAATCCTTCCACAAAGGAAAATATCTACAGTTCTTTTATATCAACAAATCATATTAGCTCAAAACTCACCATTATATTAATTATGCTTTAAAATACAATTGTCACATATAAACATACTAGCCCAGGCACTGCCCTATTATTTTTCTTACATTTGATTATTTCTCTAAATAATTCTGTGCATCTCCATTTTACATATGAGAAAATTGAGATGTAGGTTGTCTAACAGTAGTAGCTAAGAAGTAGTCAAGATTCAGATCTAAATCCCTCTGACATCCAAGTTCATCTTTTTAATCACACTTTTACATTATGTTTTATATGCACCAGGGCTTCCCTGGTGACTCAAATGTTAAAGAATCTGCCTGCAATATTGGAGACCCAGGTTCGATCCCTGGGTAGGGAAGATCCTCTGGAGAAGGAAATGGCAACTCAGTCCAGTATTTTTGCCTGGAAAGTTCCATGGACAGAGGAGCCTGGTGTGCTACAATCCATGGGGTCACAAACTGTCAGACATGACTGAGCAACTAACACTTTACATGCAATGGGATCAAGGACTTGATTGCAAAGTGAAAACATTCTGGTCAAATGAAAATTGTAGTTACTGAATTTCTTCACTTCATCTACAGAAAACCGTAGGAGGTATTTCTTTCCTTAAATGAAGTATTCTAAACAGTGAGTAGATATAGCATATGTATCATGAAGAGTCAAGGTTTTCTTTTAGTCCTGCCAACAGAGTTTTCTTCAGTGACATTGGCCCTGCTTATCTGAGGCTACTCTCCCTGTCAATTGCCCTCAGATACCCTAGGCTTTTCTCCAGAAAAATCTATCTTTCAGGTTTTATCCAACCCTAGATAGGCTACAGTGAAGGGAAGAAACACACTTCCAAAGGTCCCACTTCAACTTTCCAGGGAAAACATAAACCTGATCCTTTCTTCCTTGACCATTTTAAACACCTTAGCATTTAGAGTCTCAGGTCCATCTTCTAATGGTGTTTTCTTCACTCTAATTTAGGACATTTGTGTTCAGACTTCTAACTAGCCCCTGGCCCTTTGAAATGTTATCACTTACCAATACATCTCCCACGATTTCTAGATCTTCTTTCCCCCTTATCTCTTATGCATTCTTCCTGATGAAAAGAAGTCAAGGGAAGATGCAGAGAAAATAGAAAGATATATTGAGAGTATCATAAAAGAAGTAATACAGTCAAAGTTGTTCAACATTAGCAAAAGAAAACTCTTTTTTTTTTTATATTTTCTCAACTTTGTCTGGTAGAAAATTTACCCTGATGGTGCTAATGGAACTAAAATACCTTCCAAGAAAAATCTGGATCTGTTTACAGAATAGATATGGGATGAGACACAGAACCATTAAGACATGTGTTGCTCCTCCAAGCTAGGGAAAGATTCTAGGACAGAATGGAAGTAATGAAAATTAGAAAAAATTATGAAAAATAGGGTAAAAGAAGAAGCAGAAGATAATAAAACTCATGGATCTCCTTCTGAGATGATTAAATAGGGACAGCAAAAGGTGTTTTGTAACATCTCCTGGGGCTTCCTCGGTGGCTCAGTGCTAAAGAATCAGCCTGCAATGCAGAAGACAGAAGACGCGGGTTCAGTCCCTGGGTTGGGTAGATCCCGTGGAGGATGAAATGACAGCTCACTCCAGTATTCTTGCCTGGAGAATCCCATGGACAGAGGAGCTTGGCCAGCCACAGTACATAGGGTCAGAAAGAGTCAGACGTGACTGAAGCGACTGAGCACACCATCTCCTGGACTCTGTGTATATAATTGAAAAATAGTACAACTGGTATTTTTTAGGTAGAGATATAGTCACATGAAATACTCTAGATATATAGACCTAAATCATCAGTAGGAACTAATGCATATTAGGAAGTTGTGAGAGCATTTGAAAATGCTTTCAGTGTTATAATTTTATTTCCTAGTTGCCTGTAGAAAAAGCAAAGCTCAAAGCTGAGGTGTCAGTCTCTGTACCAGGCAAATGATCCATTTATATTTTCTTCAGAACAGGGAAAACTTTGTTGTAAACCTCCCAGAAGAATAAAGCACTAGAAAATGCTCCCCTTACCCTTTGACTTGGCATTTTCCTCCTACTAAAAACTGGAGGGGAGAGGACAGTCTCTCTATTCAAGTCTATGTATTATTGCTGATTTTGTCTTTTTTCTTAAACTTCTGAAGTCAATAACCAAACTTAAAGTTGTATTATATTCTATATTTTCTAATTTTTTGCCTTAGTTTTCATATTTTTATGAGACAGCGAAATAATTTTTTTCCTTAACCTCCATCATTTCACTTTCAACTTTTAGGTTAATAATTCAAAAAGGTTTCTGTACTGATTATAGTTTTACTAAGTGGGTAATAAGACAGGAAATAACTTAAACATAAAAGCAACTTGGGTCATCCAGGCTGTTTCCAGGGATAGAAAGGCATGACGGCCTTACTACTGGGAATATCAATCGTAGGGTTCAGGTTGGAGTTTTACTGACTCCCTGTGGCAATATATTTCATTTTTTTAACTAAAATATCTTTCTTAGTATTTAGAGTCACAGTTTTAACTTTATATGATAAAGTATATTTTGTTTCCAGATTTTAAAATGCCTTAGCCCTTCTAATTAATACAAGTCTGTTTGCTTTACTACTTTTTTGGAAACTAGACAATTGGTTCTGGATACCAAAATAAAAGAACTATTCAGTGTTCAGGAAAATAATTTTTTCAAAAATATACCTCTTTTGGTTAATCAATACATCATTATCTAATAAACTATATATTTTACTTAATTGTTATTCATATTGTCTGACAATAAGCTCAATAATGTTAAGAAACTTTTATGAATTATCCACACTTGTATCCTTAGAACAAAGAATATTACTGTATACATAATAAAGTAGCCATTCAGCATTGTTTTAATAGAATAATTGGTAGTATTTATTGAGTCCTGACATGTTTTTAATTGATGAACCTTAAACAATGTCATCGATAATTTATATTCATGTAGAGAAAGCACATAATAAAGATCACTTAAAATCAATATTTATGGAGCTCCCTGGCATTCACTTGTGTTTGCTAAACTGAAAATTAATTCTAGATAAAAAAATTAATATTTTCATTTTATAAAGTGTTAAGTAGTCTTTACAATTGTTTCTGAGTCTGGCCTGTTGTACCATACAGATACACTCATATGCTGAAAAAACTGGGAAATGTAATATTTTGTTGTTGCTGTTGGTTGTTAAGACAAAACTCATTGCTACTTTCCACAAAATTCCAAAAAAGCAGAATTCTGTAAGTGAGGGAAAATGGGAGGATGGAAACCCATTTGCTCAAGCCCTGCCTTCTCTAGAAGGGTTCCTTCATTACTTCAGCCCATAATAACAATTCTGTCCCTTAATTTCAATGCTGCCTCTATGTGGATCATACAGATTATTATTTGATTTTATAGTATTATAAGCAGTGTGTTATACTGTTTTTGTCTTTACACATTTTTATGTTTTATGAGAGTTTGTTTTCTGAAATAGACACTATTTGAAGTATTTGCAAAATTAATAATACTTGAGTTCTTCATCAACTGCAAAGAAGGATTCTCCTGAAGCAAATACTGGGATGGTATACCCATCTTGTGTCAGGATTTCTACCAAAAGCTGAGATATACTTGAGTCTGTATTCTCACAATGGCACAGAATGGTACCTCTCCACAGGACTCACAGAGATGCACCTGACTACTCCCTTGATCCCCACCTCACCTCATCCTGTTTTTAACACGGACTGGAAATTTGAGCTAGTGAGCTGTTATCCTGAGAAAAGTGCTTTGGATGGTTTCCTTTCCTATTTACTAGAAAAGGAAACATAAACTCCTCCAAGAGATCAAGCTGAGGTCCTAAGTACTTGAAAGAAGAAATGCTGGGCAATGCATTCCTTTTCTGAATGCTTGCTTACTCCAGTTTGTATATATTCCACATTCTGTCACCAGAGCAGAAAATCATAATTTCCTAGGTGAGCTTAACCCACATCTGCTGGAGTTTGAGGGATATATATGAACATAAAAGCTGGTACCTGCTTCTTTCTTGAAAGATTTGTAAGCAAAAATTTGGTCTGATAAAGACAAGAATTTTCACCAAGTAAGTGGATACTATACCAAGTGACTAGGCTTATACCATCTTAATACAACCTGCACAAATAGTAGCTTATAGCGACACCAGGTATAAAACAGTTTGATGTGAGCCACCAGGGAAAAGGAATAAGTGGAGGTTGTACCTGTAAAAAGGTCCATCTAGTCAAAGCTATCGTTTTTCCAGTAGTCATATATGAATGAGACTTGGACCATAAAGAAAGCTGAGCACCAAAGAATTAATACTTTTGAAATGTGGTGTTGGAGAAGACGCTTGAGAGTCCCTTGGACTACAAAGGGATCCGACCAGTCAATCCTAAAGGAAATCAATCCTGAATATTCATGAGTATTCATGAATATTCAGGCAGAAGCTCCAATACTTTAGCCAGCTGATGCGAAGAGCTGACTCATTGGAAAAGATCCTGATGCTGAAAAAGATTGAAGGCAGGAGGAAAAGGGGATGACAATGGCTAAGATGGTTGGATGGCATCACTGACTCAATGGACATGTGTTTGTGCAAGCTCTGGAGGTTGGTGATGGACAGGGAAGCCTGACGTGCTGCAGTCCACGTGGTCACAAAGAGTTGGAAACGACTGAATGACTGAACTAAGTGCTGAAGAACAGATGCTTTTAAACTGTGGTGCTGGAGAAGACTCTTGAGAGTCCCTTGAGAGACTGCAAGATGAAAACAGTCAATCCTAAAAGAAATCAGCCCGAATATTGATTAGAAGGGGTGATGTTGTCGCTAAAGTTCCAATACTCTTGCCACCTGATGTGACGAGCTGACTCACTGGAAAAAACCCTGATGTTGGAAAATATTGAGGGCAGGAGGAGAAGGGGATTACAGAGGATGAGATGGTTGGATGGCATTACCAACTCAATCGACATGAGTTTGAGCAAACTTCAGGAGACAGTGAAGGACAGGGAAACTTGGAGTGCTGCGGTCCATGGGGTTGCAAACAGTCAGACACAATTTAACTACTAAACAATAGCAACATATATTTATATATTATAAATCAGTACTATGTGCCCACATATATATGGATTTTTCATATAAGCCCAAGAACTTGCTTTCCTTGCATGCTTCCTTCTCCATTTGGGAGGCTGTCTCCAATTTCATCACCTCCTGCTTATTTATCTTATTAGGTTCATCTTAAACACTACTTTATCCTTGAAGAGTCCTTGATATTTACTTCTCCTATTTCTAAGCTTTTAATTATGGTATCCATCAATTCCTTCACAAACACTTATCAAGCACTTCTATAATCTCTTTTTCACTTACATAGAAATGAAAAATGATGTAACCTTTATCGTTAAGGAGCTTATAGTATTGCATAGTGAAAGTGAATTCATACAAAGTAAAGCAATGATCTAAAGGAGTTATTCTTCTCTACTGGGACTGGAGGCGTGTGATCTCATGGGAAATAGGAAGTCAGCATTAAAAAAGTTTCAGAGATGAAGAAAGAAGTGGGTTCTGACAAATGTCTTAGGCTAACTGTATTCTCTCTTGCTCTAACTTAAATACAGTCCCCTAAATAAGAAAAAAATTTTGTCTCTATCTCAAGATGTTGAAACAGAATATGGAAATAGAATATAGTCATATGGATAGCCCTTAATAGTCCAAAGTCATGTAATGCAAATTTGCAGAAGTGTAAAATCCAAGATGGAAGAAATGGGAGTTAGTTGGTAGCATGACAGAAGTTAATTAGACATGAGAGATAAGAGTTAAACTATGTTAATAACAGAATGTTGTAGTTAAATTCTAGAAATAAAGTTGTCTAAAGAGACTAGAGTAGTACTGAATGCAGAATCTATTTCTATGCAGCCCAGTGTTTCTCCCTCAACCTCTCTGAGTACACTTGAGGTAAGTCTAAAGTGTTCAGAATCAGTCCCCTCTTCTTTAGCTATATTACATAGGAATCTACTTTTTTGGAATAGAATATTATAACAGAATGTAAACAATGAAAGCAATAAGTTTCTTATGAAAATGATATTAACAGACATACAAACTATCTGTTAGTAGAGGCAGAGAAAGCTACTGTGTCTTAAGTATTTTTAGGATCAACAGCACCTTTTTCTCCTTTATTTTATGCCCTTTATGTGTAGAAAGAGTATCTTACAGATTATAGCTTTTCTATCAATGGTTGCAGTAGTTTAAATAAAATAAATTATTAATGAACACCATTGTGACCAGGTACTATTGAGGAGGTGAGGACTTAACTAATAAGGTAGAATCATTGTTTTCAAGGGATTTACTATTTTTCAAGACAGAGAAACACCAGATAGATAATTTTATGTAGGGCAAGTGTGGAGATAGTGGTAAAATCTAAGTAAATTAATTTTCGGGGAAAATAAATATTTGCAATAGAGAGAAAAATCGATGTAAATAGGTAAGCTTTTGTTGCTTCTTTGGTGCTGGTTTCTGCTATTTGTGAATCTCAAATAGATCTTCCTTACTTACGCCTTTTAAGGAGAAGTGTTTACTTCCCCAAAGAGTAAGTCATGAAGCCTCAACTAGTGGCTGCATGATTTTATGAACAATATATTGGGTGAGAGGATTTGAATTTCCTTAAGGAATATGTTAATAACAATTTGAATAAATTACTCTCTGTCTGAGATCAATGCAGCCTTATGCATGTGGGGAGAGTTCATCGGACTTCTGGGCTTCCCTTGGACTTACTCCTGAGGTCTCGTCATAAGCGAATCACACCAAACATGGTCATAAATTTCATAATGACCATGGAAACTTCTACTATTTTTTACGAATGCTGAGTAAACAGAGTAAAATTATCTCCATTGAAATTTTATTATGGAAATGTGATAATATTTATATTGCCTCCTGGTTTTCTTTCAAGAATTCAGAGTAAGATAACTGCTGTATATGGGCTGGGTTTGAATATCTTGTAACTTGGAGGTTTGGCTAAATAATTTCTAAGTCTCTTTCTAACATTAAACAAACCTACAAATTTTAGTTACTATTTCTCAAACTAGATTTTTTGTAATTTCCAGAGGCAACTGGCTATTTTTAAGAAAAATGTCAGAAATGCCCTTTCTTTCTTAAAGGTCTAAAACTAATTGCCAGCCTTTTTTTGATTTTCTACTTTTTATGATGGTGGATACTTCTGTATAAATTTATCAATTTAAAGTTTCCAGATTAACCCAAAGATTTTATTCATAAGTCAGATCACAAAAAATTATTCAAAGAGAAAATCCTCTTTGAAATTACCTGAAAAACAATGTAACTTTTTAAAAACACTTTTAGTGAGGTATAATTGAAACACAAAAAATTTCATGTATTTAATGTCAACAATTTGATGAATTTAGACATATGCAAAATCTCATGATACCATCACCATAATCAAGGTAATAAGACACATATTCAACACCTTCCTTGTGTCTCCAAAGATACATCGGCTATGGGAAATAAAAGGGAAATGAGGTATATAGAATACTAATTAATGTTTGGATATCTTGAAGGCTCTTTTTAACTCTTAAATTTTTGTTAGGTTTCCACTCTTCCATGCTTGTTTGTATTTTCAGAGGATATGTTATTTTTTATGTACATCAATAAAGCTCAATTTAATGCTCATTATAATCAAAATCAGATAATAAAAGATAATTGAGGCACTTTCAATTATGACATTATATTAAGCCATTAACAGCAAGGTCAGTTGTTAGAGTTTTTCTCTAATTAGACAATATTTTAGGCCTAAAATATTTTAGACTGATGCTGAAGCTGAAATTCCAATACTTTGGCCACCTTATTTGAAGCACTGACTCATTTGAAAAGATCCTGATGCTGGGAAAGATTGATGGTGGGAGGAGAAGGGGACAACAGAGGATGAGATGGTTGGATGGCATCACTGACTCAATGGACATGAGTTTGAGTAAGCTCCAGGAGTTTGTGATGGACAGGGAGGCTTGGCGTGTTGCAGTCCATGGGGTCACAAAATGTTGGACAAGACTGAGCAACTGAACTGAGCTGAACTTAGACCTAAAGTAATTACTTTTCTCTTTTTTTGCCTTCTCTTATCCATATCTCTATACCTGATTGAAGTAAAGTATTCTAAATCAGAAAAAGGATGTAAATTGCTTTGATGTGTTCTTTGAATTTCCCACTAAAGTACAAAAGTTAAACTCCTTAAAATCCACTATGTGACCTAGATAAACTAAAGCGTTTTGGAATTCAGAGGAAACAGATCAATAATTCTTTGGGAGAGAAAAGGGTTTTATCTCCTTTGATGAGCCACAGAAACTTTGTTTCCTCATCAGAGAAAAGATGTTCATGTAGCAGATAGAATATATTTATAAGAGCTTCCTTTTCTGAATAGCTTTCATAAAAGATAGTTGATCTTTGCTCCAGGGTCAGAAAGCTCAGCTTTTCTAAGTTTCACAACTTAATTATATCTGCTGAATTCAACTGAACTGGAAACATTGGGATTCTTTTCTCTGATTGTTATAATGCCACTTTAGGTCTCTTCTGAGTATAACTCAGTGTATAACTTCAAAATGTATATCCAATAGATATTTGGTAAGATATTACATGTGAGGTTTAAAAAAAGAGTTTCTGGTCAAATAATGTTAAAGGCAAAAGCTATGTTTCACCATTACATACACTGTGATATCATAATTTAATATAACTTAAGTCCTAGAGTGGGAGTGGGTGGAGAATAATATACTGCTTTGCTCTCTTAAACTTCATTATCTAGAATAAATATTGACATGAATCTAAAAATACTTTTCTTGGGCTTAAGAACTAAAAGCAAACTCTGACTACTATGTATATTTCCATTTTTAATACTCTTGACTACACTGCCACTGAAACCTCAAGAAAATGATAATTTTTTAAAAGTACATACACAAACTTTTTAATACCTTTCTGCATTGGCAGAAATGTATGGTATCCACAGACATCTTAAATGAAGGGAAAGCAGAAATTCTGAAGTGTAAGCTACCGCTTAAGGGAGCTTTCAAGATGAAGAACTTGCCAATCACAGGTACTTGGCATTTCAGCTTTAATGCCAATACAGGATAGTGAAGAATATAAACCTCAAATGGGGAGTTTAATAGAAGATTCTCAAATAAAGCTGCTAAAGGGGACAGTAAGACACTAGATTGTATCAACCTTTATCCTATCAAGAGGAAAAGTAAGCTCTCATAGAAGATACTATCAAGCTTGTCATTGACGATTAATCAGAAATTTGCAATACTTGTTAAAAGTGAAAAAAAAATGATAAGTATTATGGTAGACTCCTCAATACTCTGGTAAAAGCGAAAAAAATAAATCAATAAATAAACGTCTTCAAAAATGACACATTAATTACATCAACGTAACATGTGCTGTGCTTAGTTGCTCAGTCATGTCTGACTCTTTTGACTCCATGGACTATATAGCCCGCCAGGCTCCTCTGTCCATGGGGATTCTCCAGGCAAGAATACCAGAGTGGGTTGTCATGCTCTCCTCCAGGGAATCTTACCAACCCAGGGATCGAACCCAGGTCTCCCGCATTGCAGGCAGATTTTTTACTGACTGAGCCAACAGGAAAGCCCAGCAAAGTGATATAAGCTCATGATTAAAATCCACCAAAGGAAAAAAGGAAAGCCACGAAAAGTGAAAGGCACCAGAAACAATAAACACAAAATATGAATCGCAAATATTCCACATATTGAAATGATCAGGCACAGAACAAAAATCGATATTTTAAATGTCTCTAGACAAATAAAAGGAAATTGAAAATATAAACACGATACAAGATACTACTAAAATGAGCGAATTTTAAAATAATTTCCAAGAGAATTTATAGAAATAAAAAATACATAGAAATTAAAATTTTACATGACATAGACAGTTTTAAAATAATAAATTTCACTAAAGAGTGAAATATTTATTCAAAATAATAGAGCCTAAAAATTACATGAAATTTATCACAGAAAGATGAAGTATCTTAAAACCTCTGTTTTGATATGAAAGAGTAAGAGAATGAGTAGAGAGTACAAAATCCCATCATATATCTAATTGGAGATTCTGTAGATAAGAGAGAGAAAATTGGTGAGATAACAGTTTAAAAGATAAAGTAGGAAACCACTAAAAAAAAGTAATAATAATAAAAAAATAATAAAGTATAACTAGTGTAAGAGGAAATGAATCATATAAAATGCTCAAAACTACAGGGATTTCCCTGGTGGCCCAGTGGTTGAGAATCTGCCTTGTGGTTTGATCCCCAGTCCAGGGAAATCCCACATGCTGCTGAGCAACTAAGTCTCTGTGCCACAACTCCTGAGCCTGCACACCCTAAAGCCTGTGTTCCACAACAAGAGAAGCTACTGCAACGAGGAGGCTGCACACCACAACTAGAGAGTAGTCCCACTTGCAGCAACTAGAGAAAGCCTGCACGCAACAGCAAAGACAGTGCAGCCAAAAATAAGATAAATTTTAACAAAACTATAAAAGGCAAAAATAATAATAATAATAATTATGCAATAATGGGTGTTAAATACACTGTGGTAGTCATTTTATAATATGAACACATGTCAAATTATGTTGTACAACTGAAACTAATATTATATGTACTATTTTAAACACATAAAAGGCACATGTCCACTTAATACACACTATAGTACTACATGAACTGTGGTTGGTTGAATCTGCTGATCCAGAACCACAGATTCAGAGAACAGACTGAAAGGTTATAAGCAGATTTTTTATTGTGCCCAAGGTCTGTGACCCTAACCCATGCTTTGTTCAAGGATGAACTGTAATGAGTGACTTGAGCAAAGTTAAAAGACAAGGTTAATATACAAAATTTAATCATTTCTAACAATGCCATAATGAACAAGAGAAATTTGAAATTAAAAAATATATATATAACCTATATATTTGCATACCAAAAGATTAATCAATTAGATGTAAATCTAACAAAATATCTATAAGATCTACATGAGAAAAATACAAAGTCTGAGATAAAATGAAGGAAAAACTAAATAAATGGAGAGATATCTCATTTTCTCGGATAGGAAGGCTCAGTTTTGTCACGATACCAATTCTTCCCAAAGTAATCTATATACTCAGTATAATCCCAATAAATATCCCAGGAAGTTTTGTGTGGTTATTGCCATACTGTTTCTAAAGTTTATATGGAGAGGCAAAGGACTCAAAATAGCTCATATGACATTAAAGGACAAATTTGGAAAATTAACATTACCTGACTTTATGTTTTACTATACAGCTATAGTACTCAAGACAGTCTGATATTGGTAAACAAATAGACATAGTTCAGTGGACCAAAATAAAGAGTCCCTGAATAAACCTACACAAATAATTAATTTTTGATAGAGAAGCAAAGGCCATACAATGGAGCACAGATAGACTTTTCAACAAACAGTACTAGAACAACTTGACACTCACATGCCAAAGTAATAAAATGTAGACACAGACCTTTCACTCTTCACAAAAATTAATGAAAACTGGATCACAGAACTAAAGATAACATAGCATGAAACTTAAATGACATTGTGTATAGCAAAAATATTTTATATACAACAACAAAATCATTACCTGTGAAAAAAATAACTATGAGCTGTACTCCATTAAAATTTTTAAAAATTATGATCTACAAAAGACAATGTCAAGGGAATGAGAAAAAAAAACCATCAGTTGAGTTCAGTTCTGTCGCTCAGTCATGTCCGACTCTTTGAGGCCAGGCCTCCCTGTCCAACATCAACTCCCAGAGTCCACCCAAACCCATGCCCACTGAGTCGGTAATGCCATCCAACCATCTCATCCTCGGTCATCCCCTTCTCCTCCTGCCTTCAATCTTTCCCAGCATCAGGGTCTTTTCTAATGAGTCAGCTCTTCACATCAGGTGGCCAAAGTATTGGAGCTTCAGCCTCAACATCAGTCCCTCCAATGAACACCCAGGACTGATCTCCTTTAGGATGGACTGGTTGGATCTCTTTGCAGTCTAGGGGACTCAAGAGTTTTCTCCAAGACCACAGTTCAAAAGCATCAATTTTTCAGCGCTCAGCTTTCTTTATTGTCCTACACTCACATCCATACATGACCACTGGAAAAACCATAGCCTTGACTAGACGGACCTTTGTTGGCAAAGTAATGTCTCTGCTTTTTAATATGTTGTCTCGGTTGGTCATAACTTTCCTCCAAGGATGAAGCGTCTTTTAATTTCATGGCTGCAGTCACCATCTGCAGTGATTCTGGAGCCCAGAAAAATAAAGTCTGACACTCTTTCCACTGTTTCCCCATCTATTTGCCATGAAGTGGTGGCACCAGATGCCATGATCTTAGTTTTCTGAATGTTGAGCTTTAAGCCAACTTTTTCACTCTCCTCTTTCACCTTCATCAAGAGGCTCTTTAGTTCTTCACTTTCTGCCATAAGGGTGGTGTCATCTGCATACACGCCATAGATTGGGAGAAAATTTTTGCAAAAATCACATCTGATGAGGTATTCTTTTCCAAGGTATACAAAGAGCTCAAAAAGCTTAGTAATAAGAAAACAAACAATATGATTTAAAACACTGGTCAAACATTTTAATAGACACTTCACCAAAAAAGATATATAGATACTAAGTAAGCATATGAAAAGATGTCTGCAACCATATGTCATCAGGGAGATGCAAATTAAAACAACTGTAAGACAAGAGCACTCAGTATGGTAGAGTAGAAAGATGCAAGCTCACCCACTTCTTAAGAAAACACCAAAATCACAACTAACTGTTGGACAACCATTGACAATAAAACAGCTGGGATCTACCAAAAAAGGATACCCTACATCAAAAGACAAAGAGGAAACCACAGCAAGATGGTAGGAGGGGTGCAATTGTGATAAACTTATCCCATACATACTGGGTAGGCAGTGCACAAAATATAGCTTTGAACAGGTGGGGTTTGATCACAGGCTTCCATAGTACTTGGAAAAAGGAAGACTCCACTCTCAGGGAGCACACAAAAAGTCTAATGCACACTAGGACCCAGGGAAAAAAGCAGTGTTCCCATAGGAGACAGAGCCAAACCTCCCTGTTAGTACTGAAGGGTCTCTGGCAGAGGTGTGGGGGTGGCTGTGGCTCACTGCTGGAACAAGGACACTGGTAACAGCAGTTCTGGGAAGTATCCATTGGAGTGAGACCCCCTGGAGGCCTCCATTAGCTCCACCAAACACCTTGTAGGCTCCAGGCCAAACAACCAACAGGTTGAGAACACAGACCCAACCCATTCAGCAGACAAGCAGACTAAAGTTTTAATGAGCACAACCCTGCCCACCAGAAGGACAAGACCCACCTCCATCCACCCCCAGTCATTCCCATCAGGAAGCTTGCACAAGCTTCATAGATACACTCATATACCAGAGGATAGATAGCAGAAGCAAAAAGAACGGCAATTCTGCAGCCTGCTGAACAGAATTACAATCACAGAAAATTAAACAAAATGAAACATTATTCTCAATGGTGAAAAACTGAAAGTATTTCCTCTAAGATGAGGAAAAGACAAGGGTCCCACTCTCATCATTATTATTCTACAAAGTTATGGAAGTCCTATCCATGGCAATCAGAAAAGAAAAAGAAATAAAAGGAATAAAAGGAATTCAGTTAGAAAGGAAGAAGTAAAAGTGTCACTGTTTGAAAGTAACATGAAAATCCTCAAGATGCTACCAGAAAACTACTAGAGCTCATCAATGAGTTTGGTAAAGTTGCAAGTTACAAAATTAATACACAGAAATCTGTTGCATTTCTATATACTAACAACAAAAGATGATAAAGAGAAATTCAAGAAATAATCCCATTTATCATCACATCAAAAAGAATAAAATACCTAGGAATAAAGCTATTCAAGTATCCAAAAGACCTGTACTCCAAAAACTATAAGACATTGATGAAAGAAATTGAAGATGGAAAGTCAGAATGGCCATCATCAAAAAATCTACCAACAGTAAATGCTGGAAAGGA
This sequence comes from Giraffa tippelskirchi, assembly GCF_054371585.1. Taxonomy (NCBI): domain Eukaryota; kingdom Metazoa; phylum Chordata; class Mammalia; order Artiodactyla; family Giraffidae; genus Giraffa; species Giraffa tippelskirchi. The sequence goes on along the minus strand of NC_137284.1, from coordinate 42,809,801 downwards.
TGTGGAGAGATGGGAATCTTCCTACACTGTTAGTTTGAATGTAAATTGGTACAGCCACTATAGAGAACAGTATGGAGCCTTCTTAAGAAACTAAAAATAGAGTAACCATATAATCTAGCAATCCTACTCCTTGGAAATAGCCAGAAAACAACATGGTTTGGAAGGATTCATGCACCCCAATATTCATTGCAGCACTGTTTACAATAGGCAAGACATGGAAGCAACCTAAATGTCTACGGACAGAGGAATAGATGAAGGTGTGATTCATATATATATAATGGAATATTACTGAGGCATTAAAAATGAAATAATGCCATTTGCGGCAATATGAATGGACCTAGAGATTGTCATGGAGAAGGCGATGGCACCCCACTCCAGTACTCTTGCCTGGAAAATCCCATGGACGGAGGAGCCTGGGAGTCTGCAGTCCATGGGGTCGCAAAGAGTCAGACACGACTGAGCAATTTCACTTTCACTTTTCACTTTCATGCATTGGAGGAGGAAATGGCAACCCACTCCAGTATTCTTGCCTGGAGAATCCCAGGGACGGGGGAGCCTGGTGGACTGCCGTCTATAGGGTCGCACAGAGTCGGACACGACTGAAGCAACTTAGCAGCAGCAGCAGCAGCAGAGATTGTCATACTGAGTGAAGTGAATCAGAGAGAGAAAGACAAATATATAATAACACTTAATGTGAGAATCTAAAATAAATGATTCAAAAGAACTTATTTACGGGATAGAAATAGACTCACAGGCTTTGAGAATGAATTTATTGTTACTAGGTGGCAGAGTGTTGGGGGAAGGGATAATTAGGGAGTTTGGAATTGATGTGTGCACACCCTTTTTTACCAGGGACCTGTTGTTTAGCACAGGAAACTCTGCTCAATATTCTGTAACAATCTAATTGGGAAAACAATTTTTCCCAATTAGACATATACATATACATGTATATGTATAACTGAATCACTTTGTTGTACGCCTGAAATTAATACAATATTTTTAATCAATATACTCCAATATAAAATTTAAAAATAATAAATATATACATATATCACTCAGAAATGAAAAAAAGTTTCTCTTTCTAGCCTATTCATTCATTTATTTGTTTCATTCATCATTTATACCAGTTTAGACTCATGGATTCTTATTCAATGGTTTATAGTCTTTTACTGTCATTACTTGTTTTGTTGTACAGATTATTCCATCTACGACTTGTGGGAACCTCTTCAAGCTGGTTTCTGAGTTATTTTGATATGTCCTTATCATTCTTTGAAGACTTCCTTACTTGCTGGCATAAAAATATGTTCCAGGCTCAACCTGTACTTTTCCTGCTCCAGTCCCGGAATTAGCCATCCTCCAAGGAGGCCTTGTTGTTATTGTTGCTGTTTTAAAGTAAAGAATGGTTTTGGGAAACCAAGGTCTGAATATTAAATGTGCTTGTTGCCAAAAAACAAACAAACAAAAAACCTAAACTAAAAAAAAAAACTATAGGATATCACTACATACTTTTTAGAAAAATCAATATCCGGGACTCTGTAAACAACAAATGCTGACAGAGAAGTTGATCACCAGAAACCCTCATTTATTGCCACTGTTAGTGAAAAATGGTTCAGACACTTTGGAAGAGATCTTGGTGGTTTATTACACAAGAAAATATATTCTTACCATACAACCCAACAATCAACCTCCTTAGTTTTTACCCAAAAGAGTTGAAAATGTGTCCGCACAAAAACCTGAGCTATTTCTTCAGCTTTATTAATTACAAAAACTTGGAAGCAAATGAGAAGTACTTTGCCTTCAAATGGAAAAAGTAAAACCTGGTACATATCAACAATGGAATAATATTTAGCCCCAAAAGAAATGAGCAATTAAGTCATGAAAAGACATGGAAAAACCTCATGTGCATGTTCCTAAGTAAAAGAAGCCAATTTGAAAAGGCTACATACTATTTGATTCCAACCATCTGACATTACAGAAAAGGCAAAATTATGGAGATGATAAAATGTTCATTGGTTACTAGGGGTAGGCAGGGAGAGGTGGACAGGGAGAGCCAAGAGGATTTTTAGGGCAGTGAAAATACTCTGCATGGTGTAATAATGATACATAAGTGTCATTATACTTTTTTCCAAATCATCACATTGATCACATCAAGAGTGAACAGTAAACCATGAAGCTTGGGTAGTTATGATGTGTCAGAATAGATTTACCAATTTTAACAAATGTCTTGCTCTGGTGGGAGATGTTGGTAATGGGAGAGGCAGTTCACATGTATGTGAGTAGGCAGTATTTGGGAAATATGTGTTTTTCCTTCTTAATTTTATGGAAATTTTACTACTACTACTATGGAAAATTACTACCACCCTAAAATAATCAAATTAATTCTGTAAAAGGTATACATTTAAAGGATGATAGTTTTCTAAAACCATAAAACATCAATCATGAAAATAAAGAAGCCCAATGAATCTTGAGCATGTGTTTAAGAAAAAATATAGGAATGTGTCTAAATCAAACTGCAAATATCACAGACAACTTAAAATAACTTAATATCAATAAAACAAAAAGGTAAATTAAATTGACTTTCCAAATGTAACACTATAAGCAAAATGGAGGAAAACACTACCTTCAGGGTGCTGAAAGAAAATATTAGGTGTCAACCTTATATTGTATACCTAGACTTAAAGAAGGTTGGTGAAGTAAAGACGTTTTTAAACCAGTAAAAACTGAGAATTTATTATCAATCAGTTTTTATTAAGGGAATTTCCAATAGATGTCTTTAGCCACAGGCATGAGGATTAAAGATGAATATTCTCAGAAGCTAAAGAAACACTGAATAGCAACAACAACAACAAAAATCTGATCAAGATGGGTGTAAATGTAAACAAATATTGCCTTATAAAAGCATAGTAATGCTTTTTTCTAAGATTGAAATTGAGAAAAGTAAAATAATGAGTAATATGTGGTTACATGAAGATCAAAGTGATAGTGCCTTTATTTCTTCATAATACTTTATAGAAGAGAAATGAATTTGAATAATTTTAGAAATTTTAATCCTATAAAATGAAAGAACCAGAATGACTACTAAATAAATAGGTAAATAATGTAAATATCAGACTGACAAAGGGAAAATGATAGAACAAGACTTCTTATCTCTCAAACAAAAAGAAAAAGGAGAAAATATCATCATCCAAAAAAGGCAAAATAGGGTAACATGAAAGTGAGAAAGCAGATTGATTGAAAGCACAAATTAGGATGGCAAAAATAAATAAAAATATATCAATACTAAAAAGTAAAAATTGGACTAACCACTCTGCTTAAAAGACAACTATTATCAAATTGTTTGACAAGTTGTGTTCACCAAAAAGAGACTTTGACATGGACTTTATCACAAAATATATTTATTACAGAAGCCTTTAGGGACAGCTCTAGAAGGTAAAGAAGAAATCTGGATTGGGCATTCCAAAATTTAAATTTCGGCCTAGACCCAAGGCCATGCTTGGATTAGCCCACAGGAAGCACTAGAGTTAAAATGGCCCTTTTTGATTTTCTCCAGTTGAGTTGTGTTGTACAGGTCTATGTGATCAATCACCAGATTCAAGCCATCCTAGGAAGGGATGTTACCTTGGGTTCCCTGAAAACTAAAGGGCCTGACAAAATGGGTGCTATCTAATTATGGTTTTTATTGCCTAGTTACGTTTTTTACCTAGAACCTAGAGGAAATATAAAAGCAAAACAAACAAACCAATAAAAAATCCAATAGAGTGAATTATAATAGAGAATCAATGAAATAGCTAGTTCTTTGGAAAGACTGATGAAATTAACAAATTGCCAAGACCAACAGAGAAAAGAGACACAATCTACTAACATCAGAAATGAAACAGGGTATACTGAAGATTTTGCAGTATACTGTCATCAACTTTGGGCTTCCTAGGTGGTGCTAGTGGTAAAGAATCAGCCTGCCAATGCAAGAGACATAAGAAAACTGAATTTCATCCATGGATCTGGAAGATCCCCTGGAGCAGGGCATGGCAACCCACTCCAGTATTCTTGCCTGGAGAATCCTATGGGCAGAGGAGCCTGGAAGGCTATGGTCTATAGGGTCACAAAGAGTCAGACATGACTGAAACAGCACCCCCACACACACATTATTAACTTTACATACCTAAATTTAAGCAACTGAGACTGTGTGTGATTGGCAGAGGGATAGATGCCTAAATCGTTGAAACAGAGCAGAGAACCCGGATGGAGAGCCACAACAGTGTGCGTATCTGATTTTTAATAAAGGAGCTATGGCCTTCCAACCAATGGTGGTGAAGCCCCTAGATATCTATGAAGGGTGGAGGCAGGGAACATTAACCAAAATTTCACACTTTATACAAAATTTAAATGAATCACAGATTTAAGTGTAAATGGGATGGTATAAAACTTTTAGGGGGAAAAAAAAGCAAACCAGGAGAAAATCTCCAGGATATAGGTCTAGACAAAGAATTATAGATAACATCACTAGCATCATCTATACCTGGAAAAACAAATGACAAACTAGGATTAATCAAAATCAAGAAAGAAAAATGTGTTGTCTGCAAAGGGCCCTGTTAAGATGATGGGAAGGCAAAATGCAGATTGGTGAAAAATTTTTGAAAACCACATATCCAACAGAGGACTAATATCCAGAATATATGAAGAACTCCAAATCTCAACAATAAAAATAATAATCCAACAAGAAAACTGGCAAAGATATGAACAAACATTTCACCAAAGAAGATATACAAATGACAAATGAGCACAAGAAAAAGTGTTCAACACCTTAAGCCATTAGGGGAGTATATATTAAAACCACAGTGAGATATCACTGTGCACATATCAAAATAGCTAAAATAAAAATAGTGACAACACCAAATGTTAGCAGAGATGCAGAGAAACTGGATCATGCATATGTTGCTTTGGGGATTTTAATTCTGGAAACAGTTTGACCGTTTTTTAAAAGACTAAACATGCATCTGCCATATGATCTGATAATTGCACTCCTTGGCATTTGTCTCAGACAGAATAAAAGTTCACACAAAAACCCCTCATTGATATTTATAGCAGGTTTATTTGAATTAGTCAAAAATGGGAAATAGCTAGAAGTATTTCAGCAAAATGAATAGGGGAAAAAAACTGTGGTATATCTTATCATGAAATATAACTTAGCAATAAAAAGGATTGAACTATTGATACAAGAAACAACTTAGACAAATATCAAGAGAAATAGGCCGAGTGAAAAAGTCAGTCCCAAAGGTTACCTGATTCCATGTGTATAACATTCCTGAAATGACAAAACTCAAGAAATGAAAAAGAGATTAGTGTTTACCAGGGGTTAAGAATGGAGGAGGAGAGGGAATAAAGAGAGAATAAGGTAGTGGGTGTGACTATGAAAAGGCAACACTAGTGGGGAAGACACACTGATGCTCCTCATCTCCCAAAAATATCCATGTCCTACTCTCTGAAAGCTGTGAATATAGTATACGAAGGGGTGAGGAACAACCAGTGTTTCAGATAAAATCAACAGATCCCTGGAGTAGGAAATGGCAACACACTCCAATATTCTTGCCTGGGAAATCCCATGGACATAGGAGCCTGGTGGGTTACTTTCCAGTTCACTTCAGTTCAGTCCTTCAGTCATGTCCGACTTGATGCGACCCCATGGACTGAAGGAGGCCAGGTTTCCCTGTCCATCACCAACTCATGGAGTTCACCCAAACCCATGTCCATTGAGTCAGTGATGCCATCCAACCATCTCATCTTCGGTCTTCCCCTTCTCCTCCTGCCCTCAATTTTACCCAGCATCAGGGTCTTTTCAAATGAGTCAGCTCTTCACATCAGGTGGCCAAAATATTGAGTTTCAGCTTCAACATCTGTTCTTCCAATGAACACCCAGGACTGATCTCCTTTAGGATGGACTGGTTGGATATCCTTGCAGTCCAAGGGACATTCAAGAGTCTTCTCCAACACCACAGTTCAAAAGCATCACTTCTTCAGTGGTCAGCTTTCTTCATTGTCCAACTCTCACATCCATACATGACCACTGGAAAAACCATAGCCTTGACTAGATTTACCTTTGTTAACAAAGTAATGTCTCTGCTTTTTAATATGTTGTCTAGGTTGGTCATAACTTTCCTTCCAAGGAGTAAGCATCTTTTAATTTCATGGCTGCAGTCACCATCTGCAGTGATTTTAGAACCCAGAAAAATAAAGTCAGCCACTATTTCCACTGTTTCCCCCTCTATTTGCCATGAAGTGATGGGACCAGATGCCATGATGTTAGTTTTATGAATGTTGAGTTTCAAGCCAACTTTTTCACTCTCCTCTTTTTTTTTTTTTAATAAATTTATTTATTTTAGTTGGGGGCTAATTACTTTACAATATTGTAATAGTTTTTGCCATACATTGACATGAATCAGCCATGGGTTTACATGTGTTCCCCTTCCTGGACCCCCCACCCACCTCCCTCCCCATCCCATCCCTCTGGGTCATCCCATTGCCCCAGCCCTGAGCATTTGTCTCATGCATTGAACATGGAATGGTGTTCTGTTTCACATATGATAATATACATGTTTCAATGCTATTCTCCCAGACCGTCCCACCCTCACCTTCTCCCTCAGAGTCCATAAGACTGTTCTATGCATCTGTGTCTCTTATTCTGTCTCGCATATAGGGTAATCGTTACCATCTTTCAAATTCCATATATATGCATTAGTATACTGTATTGTTGTTTTTCTTTCTGGCTTACTTCACTCTGTTTAATGGGCTCCAGTTTCACTCTCCTCTTTCACCTTCATCAAGAGGCTCTTTAGTTCTTCTTCACTTTCTGCCATAAGGGTGGTGTCATCTGCATATATGAGGTTATTGATATTTCTCCTGGCAATCTTGATTCCAGCTTGTGCTTCTTCCAGCCTCACGTTTCTCATGGTGCACTCTGCATATAAGTTAAATAAGCAGAGTGACAATATACAGCCTTGACGTACTCCTTTTTCTGTTTGGAACCAGTCTGTTGTTCCATGTCCAGTTCTAACTGTTGCTTCTTGACCTGCATATAGATTTCTCAAGATGCAGGTCACGTGGTCTGGTATTCCCATCACTTTCAAAATTTTCCACAGTTTACTGTGAGCCACACAGTCAAAGGCTTTGGCATAGTCAATATAGCAGAAACAGATGTTTTTCTGGAACTCTCTTGCTTTTTCGATTATCCAAAGGATGTTGGCAATTTGATCTCTGGTTCCTCTGCCTTTTCTAAAACCAGCTTGAACATCTGGAAGTTCAAGGTTCACGCATTGCTGAAGCCTGACTTGGAATATTTTGAGCATTACTTTGTTGGCATGTGAGATGAGTGCAATTGTGTTGTAGTTTGAGCATTCTTTGGCATTGCCTTTCTTTGCCATTGGAATGAATCCTGACCTTTTCCAGTCCTGTGGGCACTTCTGAATTTTCCAAATTTGCTGACATATTGAGTGCAGCACTTTCACAGCATCATCTTTTAGGATTTGAAATAGCTCAACTGGAATTCCATCATCTCCACTAGCTTTGTTCGTAGTGATGCTTCCTAAGGCCCACTTGATTTCACATTCCAGGATGTCTGGCTCTAGGTGAGTGATCACATCGTCGTGGTTATCTGGGTCATCAAGATTTTTTTGGATAGTTCTTCTGTTTATTCTTGCCACCTCTTCTTAATATCCTCTGCTTCTGTTAGGTCCATACCATTTCTGTCCTTTATCGAGCCCATCTTTTCATGAACTGTTCCTTTGGTATCTCTAATTTTCTTGAAGAGATTTCTAGTCTTTCCCAATCTATTGTTTTCCTCTATTTATTTGCACTGATCACTGAGGAAGGCTTTCTTATCTCTCCTTGCTATTCTTTAGAATTCTGCATTCAAATCGGTGTGTCTTTCCTTTTCTCCTTTATTTTTTGCTTCTCTTCTTTTCACAGCTATTTGTAAGGCCTTCTCAGACAACCATTTTACCTTTTTGCATTTCTTTTTCTTGGGAATGGTCTTCATCACTGCCTCCTGGACAATGTCACGAACCTCCGTCCACAGTTCTTCAGGCACTCTGTCTATCAAATCTAATCTTTTGAATCTATTTTCACTTCCACTGTATAATTGTAAGGGATTTGATTTAGATCATACCTGAATGGTCTAGTGGTTTTCTCTACTTTTTTCAATATTCGTCTAAATTTGGCAATAAGGAGTTCATGGTCTGATCCACAGAGAGCTCCTGGTCTTGTTTTTGCTGACTGTATAGAACTTCTCCATCTTCTGCTGCAAAGAATATAACCAATTTGATATTAATATTGACCAACTGGTGATCAATACCATCTGGGCTACTGTCCAATGAGTCACAAAGAGTCAGACACAACTGAGCAACTAAGCAGCAGCAGCATCTGGGTCTTTTAAATGTGGAAGAAGAATACGGAATAGAGACTGAATGGTGTGATAAGAGAAAGATTGCAAAGGACAGTGTTGGCTATGAAGATGTAAGGAGGCTGAGGGCCAAAGAATGCAGACAACCTCTAGAAGCTTGAAAAGTCAAACAACATGGATTTTCTCCTAGACACTCTAGCCTTGATGACACCTTGATTTTTGCCCCATTTGACTCATTTCAAACTTCCAGCCTTCAGAACTGGAAGATAATAGATTTGTGTTGTTTTAAGCCACTAAGATATTTTTTCTTTTTATTTTCTCCTTTCCTTCTTTCTTTATAACATTAGCTACTCTTCTAATAACCTTGAATGTGTTCTGGAAAATTTGGAAGATGTTATCATTGGGGGAAACATGGATGAAGAGTAAACAAAATTTCACATGTAAATCACAGTTATCTCAAAATAAGGTTTAATTAAAATATGTACAAGTTCTACTTTCCTTAAAAATTTAGAACACATTTAATTTTAGAATACTATTGATATTTTGTCTTTGTTTTACATCTTACTTTTTCATTTAAAAATGATTTTTGAAGCACATATCTTTAAAGGCTAAACCACAGCATTATGATAATGGTCATAGTCTTGATATCAAAATGTTTTTTTCATTAACAGTAGCTTCAGCTTCATAATGAGTTACTGGATTGCTTTAAGACTATATTCTGTGTAGAGAGGTACTATAATTCAGTGTGTGAACTGAGCTCTGGACTTGGATGTGTTCAAAACCAGTATCAGCAACTTACTGTATAGTCTAGTCTTGTGCAAATTACTTAAACTTCACAAAGCTCAATTTTCTTACCTACAAACTGGGAATAATTACAGGATGCCCTTTAGTGTCTGCTCATTGTAAAGTGTCAATAAACAACAGTATTTTTTTTAATACACTGCATTTGTGTTTGTATCAGATGTAATTTAAGAGTATAAAGTGTTCAAAATTTTAAATATCTGAAAGTGAATGAAAATATTTATGAACTAAAGCATTCCTACTCAGTAAAAAAATTTCAATTTGTGTGGTCCACATCAAAAAGTGCTTAGTAGGTGTCTCCAGAGGGCCTTTTCCTAATTTATCTTTTCCATAGTAAAAAGGCAAAATGATTTAGGGCATTTTGAAAGTGACTTTTCACTTAATGACAGGTAAAATAATTGACATAAGTCTGTACAAGGGCTCAAAAATAGAATTTTCTGTTTATTTTTCAGACATATTCAAATTTTCTGATTTAAAGAGAAGTTTCATTTTTCCAGCCGTGTATGACTTCTTCAGAGATCAAGTAAAACCTGTTTCCTGCTAAAAAGAAGGCGAATTGCAGACTATCTCCAGGGAGACTAAAGGCACTTGAGATTCACATACTTGTTTGAATATTAAATATCATTTTAGGAAATAAAAGCTATCCATTTAACCTCAATTCTAATTTATACAGCTATAAATTAGGTTCTAAGCTTTTTCAAAGATACAAGTGCAACTCTTTGAAGTTTTCTCTGAGAAAGAAAGAATACAATGAGCAGTAATTTGATTTTTAGGCTCTCTTTATGAATTCATAAGGTAAGTACTAGTGGATTTACTGGACGATATATAGATCCATAGGGCATCATTATCAGGTATTCAAAACAGAGCAATGAGCACCTGCAAACCAGTTCTTGCCTTTTGAGATAAGGGTGCAGAGAGTTATGTGAGAGAGAATCCAATTGAAATTTAATTATTTCACCCTGTTTTTCATAGAGATTAAGCAAAGGGAAAAACAAAGTTCAGCGAATTGGAGAAAAACAGGTAGAATGACAGAGTTGCTCACCCTGTATTGTAGAGTTTAGTCTGTAACATTGTGGATGTGCCTAATCACAACAGGGTGCACCAGTGGTTTTGAGTCTCTGGTACTCTTGGAACATAGACATCTCGGTATTTGCAGTGGACTCCACCTACATCAAAATTAATATTTTGCCCAGGTTGGCAAGAGGTTTTGATTGTTGTTTAAAACCATTGTCTCCTGTGTCTCCTGCATTGCAGGTGAATCTTTAACCACTGACCCACTGGGGATGGTTTCAAGCCCTTAAAACCATCAGCAGCTGCGAACAAGAAAATTGGTCAGTGTAACAGGATAAGAAGTGGAGTATAATTATACATTTTTGAGGCAAAGGGAGAGGTGGCAATTATAGAAGGAAATTGATTGAACTTTTACATATTAAATTATTCAGAAAACTTATATAACTTAAGAGTCTGCTGATAATACAGATGAATGAATGAAGATAATCTTCCCACGTGGTACTAGTGGTAAAGTGCCTGCCTGCCAATCCAGGAGACACAAGACATGACTTGCTCCTTGGAAGAAAAGCTATGACAGACCTAGACATCATATTAGAAAGCAGAGACATCACTTTGCCAACAAAGGTCCGTATAGTCAAAGCTATGGTCTTTCCAATAGTAGTTGGGCTATAAAGAAAGCTGAGCACTGAAGAACTGATGCTTTTGAACCGTGGTGTTGGAGAAGACTCTTGACAGTCCCTTGGACTGCAAGGAGATCCATCCAGCCAATCCTAAAGAAAATCAGTCCTGAATATTCATTGGAAGGACTGATGCTAAAGCTGAAACTTCAATACTTTGGCACATGATGTGAATAAATGACTCGTAGGGAAAGCCCCTGCTGCTAGAAAAGACTGAAGGCGGGAGGAGAAGGGGACGACAGAGGATAAGATGGTTGGATGACATCACTGATTCAATGGACATGAGTTTGAGTAAACTCTGAGAGTTGGTGATGGACAGGGAGGCCTGGCGTGCTGCAGTCCACGGGGTCACAAAGAGTTAGACACGACTGAGTGATTGAACAAAGAGATGGAGAGTTAGATCCCTGGGTTGGGAAGATCCCCGGGTTGGGAAGATCCCCTGGAGAAGGAAATGGCAGCCACTCCAGTATTCTTGCCTGGGAAATTCCATGGACAGAGGAGCTTGGTGGGCTACACTCCATGGGGTTGCAGAGTCAGACACAACTTAGTGACTAAAACTTTCAGTTTCTTTCTACTTTTGTATTAAGATAAAATATAATTAGATTACTGTGGATGGGTGTCAGAAATGATGGATTATGAGCAACAATATACCTCCATGAACTGTAAATTGAACACAAGATGAAAAAAGAGCTACATTATCAATTACTTTTGCTGTATTTTTGGCCTTGCTGGCTTAGACATACCTTCTCCTTCTTTATTCTGTAAAAGATAAAGAAAAGAGCATATCATGCTCTGAACACTAGTAAGTCTATTTTTAATTAATTAATTTGTTTTAATTGGAGGCTAATTCTGAGAAAATGATGGCACTCCAACCAAGTACCCTTGCCTGGAAAATCCCATGGACAGAGGAGCCTGGTAGGCTGCAGTCCATGGGGTCGCTAAGAGTCAGACACAACTGAGCGACTTCACTTTCAGTTTTCACTTTCATGCCTTGGAAAAGGAAATGGCAACCCATTCCAGTGTTCTTGCCTGGAGAATCCCAGGGATGGGGGAGCCTGATGGGCTTCCCTCTATGGGGTCACACAGAGTCGGACATGACTGAAGTGACTTAGCAGCAGCAGGAGGCTAATTACTTAACAATATTGTAGTGGTTTTTGCCATACATTGTCATGAATCAGCCATGGATGGACATGTGCCACCCATCCTGAGCCCCCCTCCTACCTCCCTCCCCATCCCATCCCTCAGGGTCATCCCAGTGCACCGGCTGTGAATGCCCTGGTGCATCAAACTTGGACTGGCAATCTATTTCACATATGGTAATATACATGTTTCAATGCTATTCTCTCAAATCATCCCACCCTTGCCTTCTCCACAGAGTCCAGGAGTCTATTCTTTATATCTGTGTCTCTTTTGCTGTCTTGCGTATTGGGCTGCTGTTACCATCATTCTAAATTCCATATATATGTGTTAATATACTGTATTGGTGTTTTTTTCTTCTGACTGACTTCACTCTGTATAATAGGCTCCAGTTTCATCCACCTCATTAGAGCTGATTCAAATGTGTTCCTTTTAATAACTGAATAATATTCCATTGTGTATATGTACCACAGCTTTCTTACCCATTCATCTGCTGATAGACATCTAGGTTGCTTCCATGTCCTGGCTATTATAAACAGTGCTGCAATGAACATTGAGGCATACGTGTCTCTTTCAATTCTGGTTTCCTCGGCGTGTATGCCCAGCAGTGGGATTGCTGGGACATATGGCAGTTCTCTTTCCAGTTTTTTAAGGAATCTCCATACTGTTTGTTCTCTATAGTGGCTGTACTAGTTTGCATTCCCACCAACAGTGTAAGAAGGTTCCCTTTTCTCCACACCCTCTCCATCATTTATTGCTTGTAGATTTTTTGATAGCAGCCATTCTGACTGGCGTAAGATGGTACCACATTGTGGTCTGGATTTTCTTTTCTCTGATAGGAGTGATGTTGAGCATTTATTCATGTTTTTGTTAGCCATCTGTAAGTCTTTGGAGAAATGTCTATTTAGTTCTTTGGCCCATTTTTTGATTGGGTCATTTATTTTTCTGGAATTAAGCTGCATATGCTGCTTGTATATATTTGAGATTAATTATTTGTCAGTTGCTTCATTTGCTATTATTTTCTCCCATTCTGAAGGTTGTCTTTTCACCTTGCTTATAGTTTCCTTCACTGTGCAAAAGCTTTTAAGTTAATTAGGTCCCATTTGTTTATTTTTGCTTTTATTTCCATTACTCTGGGAGGTGGGTCATAGAGGATACTGCTGTGATTTATGTCAGAGTGTTTTGCTTATGTTTTCCTCTAGGAGTTTTATAGTTTCTGGTATTACCATTACATCTTTAATCCATTTTGAATTTATTTTTGTGTATGGTGGTAGAAAGTGTTCTAGTTTCATTCTTTCACAGGTGGTTAACCAGTTTTCCCAGCACCACCTGTTAAAGAGATTGTCTTTTCTCCATTGTATATTCTTGCCTCCTTTGTCAAAGATAAGGTGTCCATAGGTGTGTGGATTTATCTCTGGGCTTTCTATTTTGTTCCATTGATCTCTATTTCTGTATTTGTGCCAGTACCAAACTGTTTTAATGACTGTAGCTTTGTAGTACAGTCTGAAGTCAGGCAGGTTGATTCCTGCAGTTTCATTATTCTTTCTCAAGATTGCTTTCACTATTTGTGGTTTATTGTATTTCCATACAAATTGTGAAATTATTTGTTCTGGTTCTGTGAAAAATACCATTGATAGCTTGATAGGGATTGCATTGAATTTGTAGATTGCTCTGGGTAGTATACTGATTTTCACTATGGTAATTCTTCCATTCCATGAACATGGTATACTTCTCCGTCCATTTGTGTCATTTTGATTTCTTTCATCAGTGTTTCAAGTTTCCTATATATAGATCTTTTGTTTCTTTAGGTAGACTTATTCCTAAGTATTTTATTCTTTTAGTAAGCCTATTTTTAAGATGGAAATCTTTCTGCATTCTCAGGCTGATGTATAATTCAGGGAATCTTTAAAAGGGAAAGCTCAGTTAAAGTTATCACAGTAAACTCACCTCTGCTCTAAAACCTTCAAGGTAACATTTACCCTTGGAGAATGTTATTCACAGTAAAATATGTACAGTAATTTACAATAAAACATACAAAATAGTCCACATTGGAACCTTCTGTACGGTGACCGTAACAGTCTGAGGGATCAGAGAGATTTGCTGCACTCATGATTTGTGTGCATTTGCTTCCAGTGCACTTTGAAGACATTTTCCTGAAGAATAAGAGCCATATAAATACAAAATGCTGTGTTTCTTGATCCTTGTTATAGTCAAGGAGGAAGCTTATTCTTATAAAGGATAACACTAATTTTGGAACTAACCTACAAATAAAGCTAAAAACTATCCCAATATAATCACTTTCTGTTATTTATTCATCCAAATTTTGAATACTCACTATGTGCCAGACACTATTACAAGGAGATAGATATTCAGCAAGCAAAACAAAGAATTACCATAGACTTACATTTCAATGGGAAGAATACATTATCGAAGAAATATGCCATGTTACTTGATAGTAAGTGCCAGGAATAATAATAATGATAATAGTAAGGAAAATAATAGTAGTTATAAACATTCATGCATTGCTTACTATATGCCAGATGTTGCTAATGTTCTTTAAAAATATTTTTCTTTTTAGTCTATTTGAGAGATACTATTAGTATTCTCACTTTATAGATAGGAGAAATGCACAGAATTACTTGGCCAAGTCAATAGTTATTAAATGGCAGTGTCTAATCCAAGGAGATTGGCTCCAGATTTTGTGATAAATAAGAATAAGGCAGAGTAAAAGGAATTAAGAGTGGTGGTGCACATACTATTTTATGTAACATGCTTTTGGAAGATGTCCCTAAGTGACCAAATATTTGATCAGATATATGAAAGGGATGGGCATCCCAAATGGTGCTTGGGGTAAAGAACCTGCCCACCAATGCAGGAGGTATAAGAGACATGAGTTCAATCCCTAGGTCAGGAAGACCCCTTGGAGGAAGGCATGGCAACCGACTCTAGTATTCTTGCCTGGAGAATCCCATGGACAGAGGAGCCTGGCGAGCTATGGTCCATGGTGTCTTACAGAGTCGGACCCAACTAAAGCGACTTAGCACACATGCATGCATGAAAGGGATATAAGAGCAAGCCATGAAGAAGTGGCTGTCATACAGGAGGTAGAGAGAAAAATGTTAGATGCTGAAGTCTAAGAGTTAATGGGTGAAAAAACAGAGTTAATGAGTGGAGACTATAAGGGTCACATCATGTGGGCCATAGAAGCCTTAGCAAAACATCTTGAATGGCAAGAGAGTTGTTACAGTTTTGAAGAGAAAGGTAACATTATCCAACTTAAAGTTTAAAAAGACCACCTTGCATGATTATGTAGACAAGAGACAAATATAGAAGTAGTAAGACTGGTAAGAAGGCCATAACAGCAATCCAGGTAAGAAAGAATGTAGTTTGTGTTGGAGTGATAGCAGTGAAGGAGAGAGGGTGAGAAATGGTCAGGTTCTGAATAAATTTTAAAGCCATACTAATAGGATGTGTCAAAAGAATGGATTTTTTAAGAGAGAGAGAGTAGTCCAGAAACTCTAAACATTTTGGCTTTAGAAACTGGGGGAAAATGAAGGAGTTTTTTTATTGGGATATGGAATAATCGATGAGGAAAGAAGTTCAGATGTCTGTTTTGGAAATATTGATGTTGACAGGATAATTGGATATGTGAGTGGACACGCTGACTGAGTTTTGTATTTTTATGTCTGGAGGGCAGAAGAGACAATGAGGTTGAGGTTAATAAATTTGAAATCTATCAATATATAAATTCTTTTTAAATTCATGGGATAGGATATCACATAGAAAGTCAATGTAGATAGAGAAAATTTAAAGTTTTGTTATGGTTGATGTTGTGTTTACATGGAGAGAATTAAACCAGTTCATAATTTAGGGATCAGCTGACTAGCAGATGGTTGTCCATGTCTGAGAATAATGGATAGGGGGAAAAAGCCTTCTTTCCTTGTTTGAAAATTTCTGAGCTACCATAGCACTTTATAGGAAAGCATGGTTATTGTAGTATCAACAGAAGAGCATCTTCTGGCCCACCATAAAGATGATAGCAGTGGTGGTGACCTTCACACAAAATAAACCTTTGCTGGAGAATCAGGCCTGAAGGAAAAGGTTTGTTTTCCAATATATTTCTATGTCAATAGTATAATATAGATTGAATCAAGGATATAGGCAAGAAAGTCTCTAATTATCAAAAAGATTTAGGAAGATTAATTCCAAGAAATGATCCCACTTTCTAAGGAATTGGCAAAGAAATGGCTAGAGCCACTATAATTTAGAATGTTTATATAAATTCAGTAATAATTAAAAGCCTGTAACATTGTTTGCAGTTAACACAAATCTGTTAGTGTTTGGTTTCTACAGTTCAAAATTCTTGTTTCTTCTGATTTATATTTCTTGCCTAACATTTTTGCATAGTTTAGTTCATATAGTTTT
Source organism: Giraffa tippelskirchi (assembly GCF_054371585.1). NCBI lineage: Eukaryota > Metazoa > Chordata > Mammalia > Artiodactyla > Giraffidae > Giraffa > Giraffa tippelskirchi. Next base: position 42,793,358 of record NC_137284.1, on the reverse strand, counting down.
TGTAACTCATTGCAGACAGACAATGTAGAAAGGTAGAAAGACATTAGCTAATATTTAAGATGTCATAAATTGATATGTGCTACATATTGACATTGTTGTCCTCTTTAAATGTTCTCTGTGATCTTCCATTCATTGGTTCATTTTCCAAATAAAATAGAAACCCAGAGGTAGAACAATTTTTATGTAGTTTCTGGGTTTATTCTCTGTCTGGATAATAGCATATGTCAATAGAGCATTTTGTTGCTGACAATCATTGGGTAAACCCAAGAGGGGAAAGAGCCAGTTACAGACCTCCACTTTACCCTGTCTACATTGTTGCAATGCACATTTATAAGGTGCACATTTTTCTTTTTAACACTTGCAAAGAAAGTGGAAAAGCTGCAAGTTTCTGGGCATGTAGAGTTAAGTGTGATGGCTCTCTATTAAATGGTCCATTTACCTATAGCCACCCAAGGAAACCCTATGCTACATAAAAATCCCTTCATTCTAATAGAGCTTCAAGTTATTGAATATTTTTCTGCACTATTCTCTTTTTTTAGACTCCAGGCAATGTTATCTCTGAAGGTATTATCTAGTAGTCATAAATTGGGGTGAAGTGAAAGTCGCTCAGTCACGTCTGACTCTTTGCAACCCCATGGACTATACAGTCCATGGAATTCTCCAGGCCAGATACTGGATTGGATAGCCATTCCCTTCAAGGGGTCTTCCCAACCCAGGGATCAAACCCAGGTCTTCTGCATTGCAGGTAGATTCTTTACTCTTATGACTAGCTGAGTCACAAGAGAAGCCCAAGAATACTGGAGTGAGTAGCCTATCCCTTCTTTAGCGGATCTTCACGACCCAGGAATTGAACCAGGGTCTCCTGCATTGCAGGTGGATTCTTTATCAGCTGAACTGCCAGGGAGCCAAAATTGGGGTAAGAAAAAGAATTCAAAAGAAAGGAAAAGGAAGAAACTAATATAGAGGCAGAGAAAGTTGGTTTTGTAGTAACTGTTCTGATTGTAATAGTGTGATCATGAACAGGTCAGCAAATTCCATTAATTTAACAAAATAATCTGCTTAATGGGGTGTTAGAGAGAATACATAAAACTGTTTAAGCATAATTTTAAAATGCTGCATAAGTTTACTTAGGATATAGCAAAGTAACATACATGAATTATTGCTTTAATAATAAAAGCTAAATTTTTTAACCAGCATATTATGTACCTCCTTTAAATTTGTTAAGTAGCTTACACATTTATAAATAACCTTGCTTTGCTAATTAGTTCTTCAACTAATCTATTAGTTAAGAAACTAATTTGTATTTTAATTTAATGTATGCTAACTTGTTAAATGAAGAACCAAAAATTTGTATGTTTCATTTAGAAAATGCATTAAATGTTATAATTTTATTTCAAATTATGTCAAGTTGCCTGTGTTCAAAGTAAGCCAAATAAAACTGATTATGGCCAAAAAAAGAAATAGATATCTATCCATGTTATTAGTAAAAGCAAAAGTGTATAAAAACAACTACATATTTGTTTTAAAATGTTTAAAGAAGACAACTGAGGAATACACAAAAACTTTATTTAACACTTCAAGAAATGGGCAGTCTTCTTTTGAAGAACTGCAAAATGAAGCAGAAAGCAGAAAACTTTTATAGGATAAAGAATAAAGAACAAAAAAGAGAAAAGCAGAAAATATCTGATTGATTGGAAACACATAGTCAATATTGTTTGGAGTGAGAAGGCCCAGAGTTGACTTGTCATTTGGGGATTGGCTGACTGGATATGCTGAGGTTCAGGTCAAATGGGGCATTTTCAGGGACATGGAAGTTATCCAAGTTTCAGTTTACTGACATGTCACCCCAGGCAGGAGCAGCTCCACCTTGCGCCTAGAAATTTATTTCAACTACTATTTGGCAACTTTTAAAAACTGAGACAACAGGGACTTCTCTGGTGGCTCAGTGATAAACAATCTGCCTGCCAATGCCAGAGACACAGGTTCAATCCCTCATCTGGGAAGATCCCACATGCCCCAGAGCAACTAAGCCACGCGCCAAAACAGTTGAACCTGTGCCCTAACGCTTGGAACCTGCAACTACTGAACCCACAGGCCACAGCTACTGAAGCCCACTTGCCCTAGAGCTCAGGCTCTGAAACAAAGAAGCCAGAGCAGTAAGGAGTCTGCACTGCAGCAGAGGAGCCCCTGCTGTCTGCAACTAGAGAGAAAAGGCCTCCAGCAACAAAGACCCAGCACAGACAAAAATAAAAATCAATAAACAAAAGTTTAAAAAATTGGGACATCAGAAAATATTCTAGATGAGAATCAATCTAGAATTCTAACAGTCCCCTGGTGGACAGAAGGAATATGATAAAAAATTTTAATCATTATGTATACAGAAATGTCATTTTGTTTTGCTTTTGCTGTTCAGGGCTTCCTGGGTGGCTCAGAGGGTAAAGAATCTGCCTACAACTCAGGAAACCTTGGTTCAATCCCTGGGTTGGGTAGATCCCCTAGAAAAAGAAACAGCTAACCACTCCAGTATTCTTGCTTGGGAAATCCCAATGGACAGAGGACCCTGGCAGGCTACAGTCCATGGGGTCGCAAGGAGTCAGACACAACTGAGCGACTAACACTTTTACTTTAAGAAGCAAGGCTTCGTTGTTCACTCAACTATTTTTGTTGCTGTTGTTGTTGTTCAGTTAAGTTCAGTTTAGTTGCTCAGTCCTGTCCAATTCTTTGCAACCCCATAGACTGCGGCATGCCAGGCCTCTCTATCTATCACCAACTCCCAGAGTTCTCAAACTTATGTCCATTGAATCGGTGATGCCATCCAAACATCTCATCCTCTGTCATCCCCTTCTCCTCCCGCCTTCAATGTTTCCCAGCATCAGGTCTTTTCAAATGAGTCAGCTCTTCGCATCAGGTGGTCAAAGTATTGGACTTTCAGCTTCAACATCAGTCCTTCCAATGAATGTTCAGGACTGATTTCCTTTAGAATGGACTAGTTGGATCTCCTTGCAGTCCAAAGGACACTCAAGAGTCTTCTCCAACACCGCAGTTCAAAAGCATCAATTCTTCTGCACTCAGCTTTCTTTATAGTCCAACTCTCACATCTATACATGACTACTGGAAAAACTATACCCTCGACTAGACAGACCTTTGTTGGCAAAGTTATGTCTCTGCTTTTTAATATGCTGTCTAGGTTGGTCATAATTTTTCTTCCAAGGAGCAAGTGTCTTTCAATTTCATGGCTGCAGTCACCATCTGCAGTGATTTTGGAACCTAGAAAAATAAAGTCTGTCACTGTTTCCACTGTTTCCCCATCTATTTGCCATGAAGTGATGGGACCAGATGCCACGATCTTAGTTTTCTGAATGTTGAGTTTTAAGCCAACTTTTTCACTCTCCTCTTTCACTTTCATCAAGAGGCTCTTTAGTTCTTTTTGCTTTCTGCCATAAGGGTGGTGTCATCTCCATATCTGAAGTTATTGATATTTCTCCCAGCAATCTTGATTCCAGCTTGTGCTTCATCCAGCCTCTGTATGAAGTCTAGAGTATCCAGCCAGAGTATGATGTACTCTGCATATAAGTTAAATAAGCAAGGTGACAATATACAGACTTGGCATACTCCTTTCCTATTTGAAACCAGTCTGTTGTTCCATGTCTGGTTCTAAATGTTGCTTCTTGACCTGCATATAGATTTCTCAAGAGGCAGGTCAGTTGGTCTGGTATGCCCATCTCTTTAAGAATTCCAGAGTTTGTTGTGATCTACATAGTCAAAGTCTTTGGCATAGTCAATAAAGCAGAGGTAGCTGTTTTTCTGGAACTCTCTTGCTTTTTTTATGATCCAACAGATGTTAGCTCAGCTATTAACACAATACCTACCCTTTTACCATCTTCTGTTCAAACTCTTTGTATTTCTTTTAGACTCAACATCCCTCACTGTGGCTATTAACATTGTATCCATGAAGGTGGATGATTTTGGCTGCAAGTTTTACTTGGTAAAGGGAGGTTCTCTTCTGGAAACATACTTTGGCCAGGGAGATGGCCCACTTGCTCAGTTCAGTAGTCACACATTCCCATTTGAACTTGAGGATAGTTCTTAGCAACAACAGAACACAGTGACATGATAGAAAACATATTATGAGTTAATTAGGCTTATAAAGGCCAGCTGGTCACCTAACCAGAATTTATAAAATTGATTTCATGGGTAAAATATGCTAGGATTTAAACCTGCTATTTTCAAATGAATTCTCATAATAATGCACATTTTTCTGATGGTATCTGCTGTATTGTCATCACACTGCCACTCCCTTTTATGATAAAGAACATGTTAAATTACAAGTACTTACCAAGGGTAGAAATATATAGTGGGAGCTTATTATTTTCATAAGCTATAATTTGCTTGTCCGATTTTTCATTGGTCACCTGATAGGAAGCAAGTATCTAACACAGTGAAGGAAAAGAGAACTGATATTTTAAGAATCAGAAATAAAGGGCTGTAGAAAAGACAGGAATAAGTTTTGTGTGGGATGAGTTTTAAATGCACAGAGTAAATTTAACAACTACATGACAGAAATCATAAGGTCAATGAAGAAGAGAGAGTAAAGGAGAAATGAATGAAGCCTAGTGGAGAATGTTTTCACCTACTTAACAATCTTGTCTAGGGCTAGTTTTGATAGCTTATGTCTAGTTTTTGAAGCCTGATATTAAGCAAACATGACACCTGACTTTAAACAGCTAGCATATTCTTCCTGAGTCTGTTAAGCCACAGAAATATATTATTGTTGAAGCATTTTGTTGTTTTTCTTGATTTCCACACTTAAATATTTCAAATTAATTCCCACACTGATGATTTCTGTGTTGACTTTGGGGATTGCAAAGAGCTACATGCATTTTTAAAAATAAATTTCAAAACTAAATGTTCAAAATATGCTTTATTTCTTTGTGAAAATGAAAGTCGCTCTGTCATCTCTGACGCTTTGTGACCCAATGGACTGTAGCTCACCAGGCTCCTCTGTCCATGGAACGCTCCAGGCAAGAATAGTGGTGTGCATAGCCATTCCTCTCTCCGGAGATCTTCCTGACCTAAGGATTGAACCCAGGTCTCCAGCATTGCAGGCACATTCTTTACTGACTGAGCCACCAGGAAAGAACTTTATACCAGATGATGAATCTGGTAAAACTAGAGGAGCAATTAAATTCTGTTAGACTGTTTAACAATGTCTCAGTGAAAGTGCTTCTGGCTTCATCATTTTAGTCATTTTTAACTACATTGGACAAGTCACCAGGGAAAACACTGTGAAGAGCTGTCTCCTGGCTGCAGGCTAAGTGGCCAACTACACTATGACTTTTCTCTCTATAATTCTGTTACAAGTGACAGCTGTGTTCCTAGTACAAAAATAAGAACTTAAAGCCACCCACAGAGTCCTCCCCCAAAATAACCCATTTCCAGAAGATCTGAATCTATGCTGAAAGGTTTTTTGGTTTGTTAGTTTTTATTTTTTTGTTTTTTAAATGAACCCTGAAATCAGTGTGCTTTGACATGCCAGTGTTTGGAGATATTATGAATTGCTATAGACTGTGGAATGGACATAATGCAATCTTTGGGATTTCTGATACAGTGATGGACCCTGTTGGCAGATATCACCCAAATCCCCTGGTGATTCTAAACTCAGGTGACCAAGGGAAGGTATTCAATGCTTCAATGCGCGCACGCGTGTGTGTGTGTGTGTGTGTGTGTGTGTGTGTGTAGGGTGGAAGTGTGGGGAGGGATCTGTTCTGCCCTCTCTGCCAACTTCCACAGCAGTTTAATGATCACTGCTTCAGATTATATAACTGCCAATCAGGACTCTATCTTGTTACTTCCTCTTAATGCTATTTCTTTCCAATCCTTTTTTTCTGAACTTAATAGAATGTACGATTGCTTCTGATGGACACAATTATTGGAAAGAGAAGCTGAATTAATATACCTGGTATTAAATCTTAAAATGCACGATAGTTTTAAAAAGCTAACATATTAGAGCATCTCGGTGCAATTTATAAGCGAATAAGTCAATGACAGATCTTCCACTATTTTTCTGATCAAACTGAGCAGCTGCTATCTGCAGTAAGACTGCTGTCAGTGGACTTTATATACAGCCTTGGGAAGTCTAATTACCTTCCCCTGAAAAATAGGAAGTTTTGAGTTGTTATAAATCCACAGAGTACCTCCTAGTGGATAGGCTGGTGACAGACAAACTATGTTTTTAATTGGATGTTTTTTAAGGTGGAGTTGCTTGTATACTCTACCAGCTATTACCAGCTCCAATATTTCATTGCTGTATTTCAATATTTTTATATTTCATTGCCCTGCTAATCTGGTTTCAAATTTGTGTCCATCCTTACACACCCGTATTTCCTTACTCTAGCTCCCTTAACCCAACTCCAACCTTTCTAATTTGTTTCTTGAGTCTCATGTTATCGAATAAAATACTTAATCTCTATAAAATGGGTATGTTATTAGTACCTGCTCCGTTGGGGTTTTGTCAGGTGAAAGATAATGCAGCATTTTTAGGTACTGTTAAAATTAAATACAAAATGGAGACCAAAGTTGAAAATTTTTTAGTAGATAAAACCATTTAAGCCATGTAAGTGAAACTTAATTTGACTTATTCTGCAAAATAAGCAAAATTTAACCTGGGCCACTTAGGGTAAATGAGTCTGACAATCATAAAAGAAAGGTAAGTCATCTTCCTAAAATAATATAAGATAATCACTTTTAACGAACCCCTGGTGTCTGGTGACCCCCATTGTAATAACCAATCAGTGTAAAGGTTAAACAGCTTCCTTAGTTTCACTTGATAAGTAGTTTTGTAACATCATGTCGCTGAACGTTATATCAATCTTTGGGTTTGAAAACTCCCAGTTTATGAAGTGATTTTTGTGTGCACAGAAACTTTTACAAATTACTATGTCACTAATTCAGTGGTTTTACTTCTCTAGTTCTGAAATGTTGACAGTACTCAGCTCAGGGCCTTGCCACTGTAATTCCTGCAAACAAATATTTCCTGTTATTAATATTATTTTTGTCATAGAATTTTATTTTCTGTGCATCTCAATCCTGGTTTTTGCAGACTTTACTTTGGCATCATTTATCCAGTATTCTTGGCTGGAAAATTCCACGGACAGAGCTACAGTTCATGGGGTTGCAAAAGGGTCCAACACGACTGAGCAACTGAGCAAACACACACTCACACACACACATCTCCATCTACGCTCTTGACAAACTCAGCTTAGTACAGATCTCACTAAGGTTCCTAGCATAGCACCCTTGAATTTCTAAATGTCTAGCTGCCTCCCCCTATCTGATTATGTCTTAGATTTGGTGGAATTCTATTCATTTTTCCACAGTTAAATCTCACTTGTTTCAGAAGAAAATGGTAGTCAATATCTAGATTGTACCTATAGGAAAAGTAACAAAATATATAGATTTCAGATATAATTTGATGATTAGTGGTCACCATTAGCTGAAGTACTTCTGTTTTTTATAATATCCTTGTCAGGAAAGCATTTATTTAATGAAAAGTGTATTTTAAATGTCTTCTTAAGACTTTGAATGTTATCAGTATATAATCTTAAGGATCGACTTTGTTGTTTGACTAACCTTAAAGAATAATGGTATCTGTCTGCTTCGATTGGTTGATGTTCTTGACATACTAGTCATTAAGTATCATCATTTAAATATCACCCTTTGTCAAGAGTCATTTGTAGAAAAGTGAAAGTCGCTGAGTTGTGTCCGACTCTTTGTGACCCCATGGACTCTACAGTCCATGGAATTCTCCAGGCCAGAATACTGAAGTGGGTAGCCTTTCCCTTCTCCAGGGGATCTTCCCAATCCAGGGATTGAACCCAAAGGTCTCCAGAATTGCAGGTGGATTCTTCACCAGCTGAGCCACAGGGGAAGCCCCCAAAATATTTATTTATATATTTGACTGTGTTGAGTCTTAACTGCATCATGTGTGATCTTTGGTCTTCACTGAAGCAGGTGGGATCTTTAGTTGCGGCATCCAAACTCATAGTGGCATCAACTCCCTGACCAGGGATAGAACCCACGCCCTCTGCATAGGGAGTTCAGAGTTTCAGCCACAGGACCACCAGAGAAGTCCCCTCGTTTTGTAGAACTCTAAGTTAATTCCTACCTTAACCAGATACCTGGAAATTAAAATGTTGATTGACCTGTTGATTGGCCTCTGTTTTGTTTCAGAGCTCTGGTTTCCAGAATTGATACTTAAAAATGATAAAGATATTCAATAAGGTTTAAATATTTCAAGCTTTTCCAAAAACAGTTAAGAAAAAAATCACTGTTTTAGTAACATGTAGAAACATAATGCTATTAAAATTGAATGGAACTGGAAAAAATCATACATGGTTTTAAAACTCTGAAGACCATGTGGTTGATTAGTCCTCCCTTTGAAAAAGTCTTTTTTATTGCATCTTTTGTTTAAATACTTCTATTGAAACAAAACTCAAAAAGAAGTGTACTCTATAAAAAATATATTTCCTAATTAAGAAAATAATGTATGTTTAGTGTACAAATTTTGGAAAACACAGAAACATGTGTGGCAAAATAACATCTTAAAATCTTAATTTGTGTTTTGCTCTTAAAATGTTTTTCCACCCTCTATTCCAAGAGAACAGTTAAAACTCTTTGTTCTTTCTTACTCAGGAAAGATTTCTGTTACAAAGTTGAAAGGAGAAGCTGTTGTTGGCTGAAAATTTCCTTTCCTGGATTTAGTTTTCAGAAAGCCTGAGTTCCTGGGGCAAAAGCTACTCTTAGGAGAAACGGATGCTTTTAGGAAGAAAAAGTGGCTACAATGGGCCTAAGACAATGAAAGATGCTAAAACAAATGCAAGATCTTGGGTTTGAAAGGGACTGGGACACATGACACATTTATGGTACCTGAAGAAAAAGTGACAGGTCTTAGGGGATCGTGCATGTAAATTAAATGCTCCAGGTTTTAAAAGGGTTCTGAACCCACAGAGCAAAATAGAGTTCTAAGATTTCAGAAGACTACAGAGACTTACACAATGGACAGGTTATCAAAACTTGATACTAGAAAAGCTTTTCAACTCTTTTGTGCCAAATCTTTCACCCTCATCTTTATACACCAAACTCCACAGGATACTCACACGATGTGAGGTAGGAGAATGGCGGTTCATAATTAGGATGCAGTTTCTCATCAGCCAAGAATGGGGCTTGGAGTTAGATTCCACTGAATTAAAATATATAATATGATAAGTCTTAATATTTGCATTTGTGGAGTAAAATTCATATGTTCTGTACATGTACAGAACAAAATCTTAATCTTAAGTTTCATGTGTCTTGTTCTGTTCTAAGACAAAAAGCATTTGAAAAGAATTTAAAATGATAAATTTGTGTTGTAAAGATGAGTATAAACTGGAAAGATTAAGTACAGAGTCCCTTTCATAAAGACACTTTTCTTGTAGTTGTGTAATGAGGGAAATGATATATCTGGCAGCACTAATACATTATTTAACTAAGAATCTCTGTTCTTTTTATGGATCCATTATTGTCCATTAATAAATGAAAGAAGTTTAGATCTCAAAGTATGCTCTCAAAATGCAGCTTACATGTCCATATTTTTATGTGTAGAACAAGGAACTACTTAAATTAAATCTTAATCAGTTAAGTTCATTTTTGTGGAATTATTATTACTTAGATAAATCATAATTTGGTTCATCTTAATGTTTTTAGGGGAAAAAGGGTATATAATTCATGCTTTGTTCTTCATCATTTTCTGGAAGAAATAAAAATTCTAAACTGGCAAATTCCCAGTGCTTCTAATTGCTGTTCCAATTCTGGCAGTATTAAAAATTTCAGTACTTGGTTCAGACATATCATATTAAAAATATCATGAAATAAATGTATATGTTTTGAGGCTGAGGATGGTTCAAACTGAATAAACAAGAGAGATCTCACAGGCATCTACCCATATTGGTATTTTAGAACTCAGAGTTTGTATTCTGACTCATTCCACACGATGAAAGTGAAATCTCTCCTCATCTTCCAACAGAAAAAATGATATGCATTAGTAACTTGAAGTTAAAAAATTTGTCCCCTTTAAAGTTGACTTTTTCTCTTTAGATACGTAATTATTTCAAAAATGAAAACAAGACTCTGAGCATAATCAGAACTCCCTCTAGTGTTCAGAGCTGTTTAACTCCACTATTTAAAACAAGGAAAGAAACCGCTTAGAAATGTTCACTTTCCTTCTGACCAGAGACAACTTGCTTAGCTTCCCTATTTGGCTCTATTACCCAAGCATGTGGGGAGACCCTGGCAATTGCTGACTGATTAGGGGGCTCCCAGGCAGGCTATTCCAAGACCTGGAGCCAAGAACACCAAAATGCCAGTCCTGGCTGCTGGAAACAACGGCTCTGCTCTTTGCTCTTCTTGATGCAAAGGCAAAAGGACACATTGGTTCCATTCCAGAGAGCAAGCGTTAATGCTGTGCAGCTGTCAGGAATCGCCTTCCTTCTTGAGACTCTGAGTTCCCTGAGAGCATATGTTATTCATTTAAACACAGCTGATTTCACATGTTGCAATTACATAATGAGCATATATGCTTATAGGGCCGCCCGGTAACTCCTGAGTTAGAGGAATAAGCCCTTTGTCTCCTTTCTGCTGTGTTCTGAGCCTATTCTCAAGGTATTGCCACCTTTTTTTTTTTAAGGAAACTCCAGTTAAGACTTGCATGCTTGCCAAAACCATAGTGGTGTTGTGACTTGTCAGTGCTAACTATGAGGAAGACAAAGAAGAAAAATTAATAAAGTCACCCACAGGGAAATCTATGCAGATGTATTCATCTTGAGCCAAATGCTGCTGCCGGGTTCCCGAGGAGTTGAGTGTGAATTGCATGAGGGGTGGGCGAAGTGGGAGCTTTTTGAAGGTAAAATGATTATTGATGGGCTAGCTCACCCCTACCCACCTCAGATTTTTGGCTGTGCTTTTTCTTGGTTCATTATCAGAGGCATATCTCTGATTTTTTTCCCCCCACAGTTGTTCCTTTGTTTCCCTGCAAGGGAGATGTTAATTTGCATGTGTCTATGTTCTTAACATCAGCATGACATATGATACAAGATATTGACACTTTACTTGGACTTTCTATGATGCTTCCTTTCCTAACCATATGTTTTAAGAGTTTGGATATTTATGTATTGATGAACATGTTGTTATGCCTCATTTTTATCTAAAGTCATTTAAAAAATCTTTAGTCAGACAATTCTAAAGTTTCTCCAATGTATAAGAATACAGATTTGTGTTATTACTTATTCAACAATAATGCTGTGGCAGGCACTCAATAAGATATCAAGTCAAATAAACACTAATCAGCTCACTGAAAGCAGGGAAAGAGAGGATTTTGAAATATCTGTGGCTTGACAAATAATCCTTTTGAATAATTAAGACTGGCAAAAGATTCCATTTCCAGTGAGCATTAATCTTTTCCCAGGAAAGTTAACAGAGTGGTAAATGTGAATTATAATTCTTGGTGACCATCTAAGTATTTCTAGGATGTCTAAACTTTGCTTTTGGATGCCCTGAGTAACCTGCTTTCCTAAACTTTTCCATCCTCGGAAAGTAGAATTCAGATTGACGTGATAAGTTTCTCCAAACAAAGCAAGGCCATATTAATTAATATTCTTGTTAGAGAAAGAAGCTAAATAAATAAAAAATGAAAGCTGAAGGGGAATTATTTAAAAAAGAAGAAGAAATTCTCTTTCCTTTGCCTCCAGTATGTAAGCATAAGATTGTTGAGAGGATTAATGAAATAAAGAGCTTAATACAATGAGTCACACATGACAAATGTGACATAAATGTTATCTGGAATATTAGAATGTCAATGCATATCTCTATTCCCTTTTGTATCTTCTTAATTTGGAACCAGTTACAAAAAATAAGTTGGGGGTGGGCGGGAAGTGTCGGCTTTATTTCTAGTAAGCTAAAACGTGATGTAGCTTTGATCTAAAGGCAAAAGGGCTTGCTAGCACTCTCCCAAGGTCTTCTATAAGAGTATACTGTGTAAGTACATTCAAGGAATGTTTGAGTGTAGAGAGCAGATCTTACCCCCAAATCCTGTCTTATACTGGTCTGGGGCAGGTAGGAAAGGAATAAAGAGAATGAATCCCCAGTGACTGCCACAGTTTAATCAGATAACTCAGGAACATGGACCAGTGAATTTCACTCAGCAATTTTCTAGAGTGTAATTCTAGTCCAAATTCCTCCATATAGAAATACCAGACTGAGGAGAAATAACATTAATTATTGTTATTTATCATTATTACTACTACTACAAATGTACAGTGGCCTTTATTAGCTTGTTCAGCTAAAAATTTAGAAGTAAAGAAAGTAAAATTTATTGACTCAGGGAGTTGAGTAGAAACCATCCTAGGAAGCAAGGAGGTTTTTAACACTCCTATTGCATGTGTTATTTCATTAAAGTTATTTTTCACACCACTTGGAAACAAACTCTTTTGCTGGTTGCCTTCCTAATATACTCCCTGGCTGCATGCTGCCAAAATTCATGGTCCAGCAGGGACTGATCCCCACCAATGTGAGTTCCCGGAGTAAAATAACACGAACTTTGCTTAACACTGGGGGGAGCTTAAAGCTGATGTGTAGAGAAATGATTCTGTACTTTTTCATCAGGGAAAGGAAATTCTTACCGTTGACCACTTTTTATGTGTGGATATTAAATTCTACCACAGCAGGAAAAGGATAGAGGAGAATTCCTGATAGGAGTAGGAAAAAATCACACTGTTCTTTTCAGTCATTAACACACAAGGAGAGTTAGTTTCTAACGAAACTTGAGAATAGGAATTTAAATAAAGTATTTAGAGTAATTTGGTTTAAATGAGGAAAAGAAATGTACAAAGCGCAAGGCACTTCAGTCAAGTAAGAGAACTACAGTGAAGAGGCAATAAGCTGACCCTAGGGTTTGTGGTAGGAAGGCAATAGGACAGGAAATACTAAAATAGACAGAGCACGAAAAATGGTAGGCAAATATGTGTAAAGTGTGATCCAAAGAAACTAGAATAAATTGCTGCTGCTAAGTCGCTTCAGTCATGTCCGACTCTATGCGATCCTATAGACGGCAGCCCACCAGGCTCCACCATCCCTGGGATTCTCCAGGCAAGAACACTGGAGTGGGTTGCCATTTCCTTCTCCAGCGCATGAAAGTGAAAAGTGAAAGTGAAGTCGCTCAGTCATGTCCGACGCTTAGCGACCCCATGGACTGTAGCCCACCAGGCTCCTCCGTCCATGGAATTCTCCAGGCAAGAGTACTGGAGTGGGTTGCCATTGCCTTCTCCTTGACCTAGCATTTATTCATTCACTCATTATTGACTCTTTGCGCACAGCATACAATTTACCATTTTTACCATTTGATAGTGTGCTGTTCAATGGCATTTAGTACACCCACAATGGTGTGAACTATTGCAACTATATATCTCCAAAACAATTTACTGTTATATGGAGAAGAGAACTCCACATCTACTAAACTGTCACTTCCATTCCCTCCTCCCTGAAGCAACTGGCAACCATTAATCTGTTTTTAGCCTCTATGAATTTGCCTGTTCTGTATAATTCATATAAATGGGTGCTATGGGTTGAATTGTTTTCCCCTAAAACATGTGTTGAAGTCCTAACCCCTACTATCTCAAAATGTAAACTTCTTTGAAAATAAGTTTGTTGCTCACAGTAATATAATTAGGATGAGGTCATACTGTAGTAGACCAAGGGCTTCCCAGGTGGCACGCATGGTAAAGAGTCAATGCAGGAGATGCAAGAGACACGCACTTGATCCCTTGGTTGGGATAGGAAGATCCCCTGGTGTAGGAAATGGCAACCCGCTCCAGTACTCGTGCCTGGAAAATTCCATGGACAGAGGGGCCTGGCAGGTGAGTCTATGGGGTCGCAAAGAGTCAGACATGACTGAGAACCACAACAACAGCAGTAGTAGACTGAACTCTTAACCCAATACGACTGCCATCCTTATAAAAGGGACATACGCAGGAGAGGATGCCGTGTAATATCACAGAGGCAGAGACTGAAGAGCCACAGCTCTGAGTCAGGGACTGCCAAGAATTACCAAAAAATCAACAGAAGTTGCAAGATGTACAGGAATCACCCTTACTGATTTCACATAGAACATTGTGGTCTTCTCAATACTTTGATCTCATACTTTTAGATTCCAAAACTGTGAAACAAAACATTTTGTTTTAAGTCACCCAGTTCATGGTACTTTGTTACACCAGTTCTAGGAAACTCATAAAATGTATCTTAGAATATGTGGTCTTTTGTGTCTCGCTCCTTTTAGTTAGAGAACTGCTTTCAAGCTTCATCTATGACATTACGTGCATTTGTATTTCATTATTTTATATGGCTTATTAGTATTCCATCATATGGATATACCAAAATTTGTTCATCCATTCACTAGTTGATAAACTGATCTTAAATTTTAAAAGTACTGTTTAAATTGCAAACAGGTAATAACTAATTAATATAAAAGACACATAAGGTATAAAATAATCTTAGATTTAAAAATCACTGCACACAAAGCTAAATTCTAGCTTAACTCAAATTGTTTTGAAGTAATTTCACCATTTTAATTTTAATACTCTGTATTTTCTTATCACAATGGAAAAAAATACTTGCTATGTTTCCAGAATTGTTTGTCAATGAATCATCTTCACACTTGTCCTTAAGTCTAATGCTTCTTAAACATAGACGAATCCTAAATATCTGAGTTAGAAGCCACTCCAGGCTGTTCACACTATGTGGAACTCCATCCTGTCACACACAGTAGACTATAATCACTTGTTTATTCCTGTCTGTTCCCTTGAGACTTTGAGAGTAAGTGCCATGTTTCATTCATTTTTGTACCCCTTTGTATATTTGGCACTTAGTGAGTTCTCAATAATAATTTCCTGACTGAGTGAAAAAATTAATGAATTAATTCACTTTGTTCTCCCCCGTTGGGAAAAATATCATTCTACCATTTTGCTGAACATAGCATCACTTGGCAGCAGTACCAAATATTAGACTCATGCAAGCCTAGAAAGGATGAATGGTCAACATCAGCATTTTAAGAGCTGAGCCATGCTCACTTATTAGTATTTATGACTACAGGAGAAAATGCTTAATTAGCTTCAATTCTGAGTTTTCCCTTTGTACACTCATACCTCTGCTTCAGTTTGTTTATTTTTATGTTAAGGTCAAATATGTTTATCTTCAAATACACATTTGTTTTCAGAAATTCTTACTTTTTTCCCAAATCATCACATTTTAAATAAATAGTAAATCAATCATCAATAGAACACATAGCTTCCTTGTGTGTGCTAAGTCACTTCAGTAGTGTCTGACTCGTTGCAACACCATGGATTTTAGTCCACCAGGATCCTCTATCCATGGAATTCTCCAGACAAGAATATGTAGTGGATTGCTATGCCTTCCTCTAGGAGATCGTCCTGACCCTGAGATCGAACCCACATTTCCTGCAGCTCCTGCATTCAAGGCAGATTCCTTACCAGCGAGCTCTGGGGGAAGCTGTTAGGAAAGGCAATGATTGTATAGAAATTATACAGAAAAGGGAACCCTCTTACACTGTTGGTGGGAATGCAAATTAGTACAGCCACTATGGAGAACAGTGTGGAGATTCCTCAAAAAACTGGAAATAAAACTGCCATATGACCCAGCAATCCCACTGCTGGGCATACACACTGAGGAAACCAGACTTGAAAGAGACACGTGTACCCCAATGTTCATCGCAGCACTGTTTATAATAGCCAGGACATGGAAGCAGCCTAGATGCCCATCAGCAGATGAATGGATAAGGAAGCTGTGGTTCATATACACAACGGAATATTACTCAGCCATTAAAAAGAATACATTTGAATCAGTTCTAATGAGGTGGATGAAACTGGACCCTATTATACAGAGTGAAGTAAGCCAGAAAGAAAAACACCAATACAGTATACTAACACATATATATGGTATTTAGTCAATCAGTAAAGATAACCCTGTATGCGAGACATCAAAAGAGACACAGATAAATAGAACAGTATTATGGACTCTATGGGAGAGGGCGAGGGCAGGATGATATGGGAGAATGGCATGGAAGCATGTAAATTATCATATGTGAAACAAATCACCAGTCCAGGTTCAATGCATGATATAGGGTGCTCGGGGCTGGTGCACCGGGATAACCCAGAGGATGGGATGGGAAGGGAGGTGGAAGGGGGTAGAAAAAAAAAAAGAGAGAGAGAGAAAAAAATTTGAAAAATAAACCAAATAATAAAGGCTATTAAATCCATTAGGTTATGATGAGTTCAATGCCATACACTCAACATTCATTGAACACCTAAATCTGTATAAGGCACAGGATAGACCCTGCGTGAGATAAAAAGACAGATATGACATGACATTAAGGCCCTGAATTCTAGACAAAATAGACATTAGACATCTACAGAATCAATCATAAGCTAAGACAGAATAGACAAAACACACACTGTGTTTGGGTAGCACAGTGGTATAAACAATGTATCCTAAAGTTCCCAGAGGAAAAAACTTTAATTCTGAGTAAAGAAAAATAAGAAAGCCAAACTTCACAGAGTAACAGTTGTTTGAGCCAAACTGCTTTGAAAAATAACTGACAAAAGTAAGTTTTATTAAATGTTTGCCATGTTCCTGATTCTCAACTAAGAATCTTACATACATGCAGTTCAGTTCAGTCACTCAGTCATGTCTGACTCTTTGCACCCCCATGGACTGCACCATGCCAGGACTCCCTGTCCATCATCAACTCCCAGAGTTTACTCAAACTCATGTCCATTGAGTCGGTGATGCATCCAACTATCTCATCCTCTGTCGCCCCCTTCTCCTCCCGCCTTCAATCTTTCCCAGCATCAGGGTCTTTTCAAATGAGTCAGTTCTTCACATCAGGTGGCCAAAGTACTGGAGTTTCAGCTTCAACATCAGTCCTTCCAATGAATATTCAGGACTTATTTCCTTTAGGATGTACTGGTTGGATCTCCTTGTAGTCCAACGGACTCTCAAGAGTCTTCTCAAACACCACATTTCAAATGCATCAATTCTTTGGTGCTCAGCTTTCTTTATTGTCCAAATCTCACATCCATACATGACCATTGGTAAAACCATATCTTTGACTAGATAGACCTTTGTTGGCAAAGTAATGTCTCTGCTTTTTAATATGCTATCTAGGTTGGTCATAACTTTCCTTCCAAGGAGCAAACGTCCTTTCATTTCATGGCTGCAATCACCATCTGCAGTGATTTTGGAGCCCAGAAAAATAAAGTCAGCCACTATTTCCACTGTTTCCCCATTTATTTGCTATGAACTGATGGGACCAAATGCCATGATCTTAGTTTTCTTAATGTTGAGCTTTAAGCCAACTTTTTCATTCTCCTCTTTCATTCATCAAAAGGCTCTTTAGTTCTTCTTCACTTTCTGTCATAAGGGTGGTGTCATCTGCATATCTGAGGCTATTTATACTTCTCCTGGCAACCTTGATTCCAGCTTGTGCTTCATCCAGCCCAACGTTCTCATGATGTACTCTGCATATAAGCTAAATAAGCAGGGTGGCAATATACAGTCGTGGCATACTCCCTTTCCTATTTGGAGTAAGTCTATTTTTCCAAGTCCAGTTCTAACTGTTGTTTGCTGATCTGCATACAGATTGCTCAAGAGGCAGGTCATGTGGTCTGGTATTCTCATCTCTTCAAGAATTTTCCACAGTTTGCAGTGATCCAGACAGTCAAAGGCTTTGGCATAGTCAATAAAGCAGAAATGGATGTTTTTCTGGAACTCTCTTGCTTTTTCGATGATCCAACAGATATTGGCAATTTGATGTCTTGTTCCTCTGCCTTTTCTAAAACCAGCTTGAAGTTCACGGTTCACGGTTCACATTCTGTTGAAGCCTAGATTGGAGAATTTTGTGCATTATTTACTAGCATGTGAGATGAGTACAATTGTGTGGTAGTTGGGGTATTCTTTGGCATTGCCTTTCTTTGGGATTGGAATGAAAACTGACCTTTTCAAGTCCTGTGGCTACTGCTGAGTTTTCCAAATTTGCTGGCATATTGAGTGCAGCACTTTCACAGCATCATCTTTTAGGATTTGAAATAGCTCAACTGGAATTCCATCACCTCCACTAGCTTTGTTCATAGTGATGTTTCCTAAAGCCCACTTGACTTCACATTCCAGGTTGTCTGGCTCTAGGTGAGTGATCATAGTGATCATACCATTGTGATTATCTGGGTTGTGAAGATCTTTTTTGTATAGTTCTTCTGTGTATTCTTGCCTCCTCTTCTTAATATCTTTTGCTTCTGTTAGGTCCTTGCTGTTTCTATCCTTTATTGAGCCCATCTTTGCATGAAATATTCCCGTTGTATCTCTAATTTTCTTGAAGAAATCTCTAGTCTTTCCCATTCTATTGTTTTCCTCTCTTTCTTTGCACTGATCCCTGAGGAAGGCTTTCTTATCTCTCTTGCTATTCTTTGGAACTCTGCATTCAAATGGGTATATCTTTCCTTTTCTCCTTTGCGTTTTCCTTCTCTTCTTTTCATAGCTATTTGTAACGCCTTCTCAGACAACCATTTTGCCATTTTGCATTTCTTTTTCTTGGGGATGGTCTTGATCACTGCCTCCTGTACAATGTCAAGAACCTCTGTCCATAATTCTTCAGGCACTCTGTCTATCAGATCTAATCCCTTGAATCTATTTCTCACTTCCACTGTACGATCGTAAGGGATTTGATTTAGATCATACCTGAATAGTCCAGTGGTTTTCCCTACTTTCTTCAATTTAAGTCTGAATTTGGGAATAAGGAGTTCATGATCTGAGCCACGGTCAGTTCCTAGTCTTGTTTTTGCTGACTGTATAGAGCTTCTCCATCTTTGGCTGCTAAAAATATAATCAATCTTATTTTGGTATTAACCATCTGGTAATGTCCATGTGTAGAGTCTTTTCTTGTTGTTGGAAGAGGGTGTTTGCTATGACCAGTGCATTCTCTTGGCAAAACTCTATTAGCCTTTGCCCTGCTTCATTCTGTACTTCAAGGACAAATTTGCCTGTTACTCCAGGTGTTTCTTGACTTCCTACTTTTGCATTCCAGCCCCCTATAATGAAAAGGACATCTCTTTTGGGTGTTAGTTCTAAAAGGTCTTGTAGGTCTTCATAGAACCATTCAACTTCAGCTTCTTCAGCATTACTGTTCGGGACATAGAATTGGATTACCATGATATTGAATGGTTTGCCTTGTAAATAAACAGAGATCATTCTGTCATTTTTGAGATTGCATCCAAGTACTGCATTTTGGAATCTTTTGTTGACCATGATGGCTACTCCATTTCTTCTAAAGTATTCTTGCCCACAGTAGTAGATATAATGGTTATCTGAGTTAAATTCACCCATTCCAATCCATTTTAGTTCACTGATTCCTAAAATGTTGATGTTCTCTCTTGCCATCTCCTATTTGACCACTTTCAGTTTGCCTTGATTCATGGAGCCCTGGCTGCATGGCACTGGAGCAGCCATGAGGAGATACCCCACGTCCAAGGTCAGAGAAACCCAGCAAGATAGTAGGCTCTGGAGCGGCTGTGAGGAGATACTCCTTGCCCAAGTGCAAAGAAGAAGCCTCAGCAAGATGGTAGGAGGGGCAAATTCACATTTGGAATCAAACCCCATTCCTACCAGAGAAGCTCAGAGGGCTCAAATAAACCTTGTGCACACCAGGACCCAGGGACCCCACAGAAACTGAGGTAGAACTGTGTTCGAGCATCTCCTGTGGAGGTACAGGTCAGCAGTTGACTACCACAGGAACAGGGGCTCTGAGTGCAGCAGACCTGTGAATTGCATAAGCCCTCTTGGAGGAAGTTGCCATTAACCCCAACATAGAGCTGCCCGAACTTACACAAGACTAGAAAGTAGACTCTTGGAGGGTACAAACAGAACCTTGTGCACCAGGACCCAGGAGAAAGGAGAAGTGATCCCACAAGAGACTGACCCAGACTTGCCTGTGAGTGTCCAGGAGTCTCCAGCAGAGGTGTGGGTCAGGGGTGGCCTGCTGCAGGGTTGGGGGCAGTGAGTGTAGCAGTGCCTGCATGGGGTCTTTTGAAGTAGGTCACCATTATCTTCATTACCTCCATGGTTTGAAAGTGAAAGTGAAGTATCTCAGTCACGTCCAACTCTTTGTGACCCCATGGACTGTTGCCTACCAGGCTCTTCTGTCCATGAGATTTTCCAGGCAAGAATACTGGAGTGGGCTGCCATTTCCTTCTCCAGGGGATCTTTCCAACACAGGGATTGAACCCAGGTCTCCTGCATTGCAGACAGATGTTTTACACTCTGAGCCACCAGGGAAGCCTAGTTTGGCCCCAGGTAAATAGCAGGGAGGGAACACAGCTCCACCCATCATAGAAAATAAAAGATTTACTGAGCATGGCCCCACCCATCTGAACAAGACCCAGTTTCCCCCTCAGTCAGTCTCTCCCATCAGGAAGCTTCCATAGGCCTCTTATCCTTCTTCATCAGAGGGCAGACAGACTGAAAACCACAGTCACACAAAACTAACCAGTCTGATCACATGGACCACAGTCTTGTCTAACTCAATGAATCTACATACTTTAACTCATTTATTTAATCCTTGTAGTCATGCTTGGAGATAGTACTATCATCAAAATTTTATAAATTAAAAAAACAGAGGTCCAAGTAAACTAATTTGTCTAAAATCACACAGTTTTATCAGGAAGAACCAGAATTTAGATCTGAGTGAAATTTATAACAAATTTCAAATTTGAGCCTTATTTCTGTGTTAGCCCATAGTGCTTTAGACTGACTTAATAATGGGTGATCTCCATGTGCTAAATAAACACCAGTGAATGAGAACAAAGCATACTCTGAAATCACCCAAACATGCTGGCTGCCCGGTGTCATTTGGCAAGTGGCATGTTGATTTAAACATATGATTTTACACAATATATTTCAAATTTCTTTCACCCCTCATTGACAACTTGAGAATACATTTTGGCAAAAAATCAAACAAACAAATAACTTATATATGTATGTGTATACTCTTTTATTTGAGTAAACATGCAATACTTAAATATGGACTCTTCATTTTGAACAATGGCTGTAATCTTAACTGAGGCCCTAGGACCAATATTGTATTCAGAGCCTAACCTTGTGTCAGATGAAAACATAGGCTTCCATTTCTGTTTTGCTCCAGCCAAAAGTCTGTGGGATACATTTATCTTGGAAAGGGGAAAAAATAACTTGGAGTGAGTTTTGTAAATCCTGACCTCCAAACTGAAAGTGTTTTACCATTTATTTCTAGATCTTTTGAAAGGAATGATGGAATAGAATTTTTTTCAGTTGGTAAGTATTCTAAAATGCTAAAAGCATATGTTAAGTCTAGAAGAAAATTGGAAGTTACAACTATTTTATAAGAACTACAGCAAATTTTAATACAACTTATAGTAGTGGTTCAACATTCTGAATTGTTGAAACCTCTTTTCTGGGGAAATAAAGACAAATATCTATTTCCTTCAAGAAAGTCTTTTATCAGTCACCAGTAATTACAGTATAATTTCTCCCCAACTGGTGTAGTATGTAGAAATATTGCTAAATATCTCGTCTGTGACCAAGATAGACATCACTAATCTACCTTGGCACACTTCCTGGGGAAGCACATCACTAAGAATCATCTTCATTAAACTAGCAAGGTGTGTGTGTGTGAGTGTACTACTAAAGCACTTTATCATAACTTCCCTATGCATATCCTTTCCTTTAAAGGTCAGGTAGATTGAATTTTACTATGTAACGTAGGCTTTCCTTTATGGATTCTGTAGTTTCCAAAGTGATTTTCTAAGCACCTTTACAGTATGGATTCTACTGCATTTAATATATATTCTGCTCATACCTAATATTTAAGAACATTATGATACACAAAAGAAAGGTTATATATGTATATATGTATATCTGAGTGACCAAAAGTATTTCAGAAAACTAGTACTGCTTAAAAAAAAATTGAATAATAATAAAGCAAATATTCAATGGGACAAGATCTGTCAATTATAAATTCAGAATGCATACTTTGTCTAAAGTAAACATTTAATGTTCTTGAGGATACTTTAAAAATATTCTTTAGCATTTATTTACTTGGCTGTGTTGAGTCTTAGAGCATGCAGAATCTTTGTAGCGTCATGTGGAATCTTTTTGTGGTGCATGGACTCTGGTGTGGCACCTGGGCTCAGGAGTTGCAGTGTGTGGGCTTAGTTTCTCTGTGGCATGTTGGATCTTAGTTCCCTGACCAGAGATCAAATCCACATCCCCTGCATGCAAGGCTGACTCTTAATAACTGGACCACCAGGGAAGTTCCACTTGTAAAATTTTAAGAGAATATTCACTAGTCAACCATGCTCCCAAAATTTTCCAAAAACAATACAGCATAGAAGAGAATGATATTCAGTATTACACAGCAAGTCTCTCCAACTGATAGTATTGACTTCAGTAAAATATTTTTAGAACAGAACTTTTATACTATAATGTAGTTTTATTGTTAACAGTGATCACTGTGCATTATAGCAGTGGAGGAAAATAAAGAAGAATTAATTAACAGACCAAACAAATGCAGATGAAGAAACCCTAACATGTGTTAGTGTTTCCTCCAAACAGCTACACTAGCTATCAAGTTCATAGTGTTTAATGTATTCCATTCTCTTCCAAAAATATATCTCCTTTACAGTGGCTTTGGAATCAGAGGCTTATGTAATCATTGCATATTTTAAGATTTTATAGGGATGGTCATTTTTTAAATGTGTGCTAGCAGTGAAAACTTCAGCTAAATATAGAATCTGTCATATTCTAGTGTTTAAATAAATTATCCAAACTTCTTCCCTAACACTGGGAAATGTTAGAAAAGAGCATTTGTTTGCAAAATAAATCAGTTGCTATAAAATATTGAGTATGAAATGAAAATGTCCAACTGAGCTAATCTCCATATAGAAACTAAGACAAAGAAATAGCCCAATAGTGTTTTTAATATTAATAACATTAGAAATATTTTAGAATAGATTTGTATAAGAAATCCCCAAAAGAGAGTAAGGATTCCTCTATCTGTAGTCCCAAAGTATCTTGTATTTATTTTTGTCATAACAATACTGTATCCTATTTACAGGCCATTCTTGAAACCAGACACTGAATTATTCATTTATTGCAGCTTTATTAATATATACTTTGTATACATCAAAGTGCTCATATACAAAGAGTACACTTTGATGAGCATTCACAGATGTAACAAACACCACAATCAAGATAATGAATACATCCATCACACTGATAGCTTCCTTATGCCTCTTTTTACTTCCATTATTCCCTTCCCTTGCCTATCCAGAGCAACTATTAATTTGATTTTTGTCATTAATTTGTAAATTCTAGAATTGTATATGAAAGAGATCATATAACATACAGTCTTTCCTGTCTGACTTACTTTATTCCGGATGTTTGTTTTGAGATTCAAAGATGTGGTTCCATGTATCTATATCCCAGTTCTTTTTATGACTGATAATATTTATTTTAATGGTTATGCTACAATTTGAATATCTTTTTTCTGTCTGTGGATATTTTTGCTGCTGCAAAGAAAGTTTCTATGGATATTTATGAACAATAATGATATGCATATATTTTTACATTTCTCTTTCTCATTCCTATATATGGAATAACCAGGTCATATGGCAGACATATATTTAAGTTTTTAAGAATTTCCAGCTTTTTTTCCAATGTGATTTTACAATTTTACATTGCTACCAACAGTCTATGAAGGTTCTATTTCCTCCACATATACTACATAGCACTTGATGTAGTCAGGTTTTATGGTTTCCTTTGTCATTTTATCAGTGATATGGTAATATTTCCTTGTGCTTTCAGTTTTTGTTTCTCTAATGACTACTATGGTTGAGTAAATTTCCATATATTTGTTTTTCTTCTTATACATTATTAGTGGAGAGGGTATTTTTTAAATTAGCCTCTTTGTCTTCTTATTTTTGAGTTATAAGAATTTTTCATATGCCCCAGACACAAGTCCTTGGGCAGTATGTTTTACAAATCATATAAAAATAAAAGTACAGAAAAGTAAATGTCTTTTTTCATAGTGATACAGAAATAAAAATTTCACTATAAATTCAGCTATGGGTGCCAAATAACTAAGGTATTTTTAAAAGTGTTAAGTATCTAAGGTTATGAATAGATCTGATAATAAAGAAAAGTATTCTAACTTATGTTTTCTTATATCCAACAACCTCCTGGTCTTTACCTCAATGAGCATAAATAATTATGAAGAATCTCATAATAAAGGAAAATATTTCCCACAGTACCAAGGGCATTTAAGATTTTTCTGGTGTTTGGTAGAACATACTCTGATATCATGAATGTGAAAAGTATGCCTAATTTTAATTGTGTTATATTGAAAACTTTAGTCAACATATACGTTGCTAGTTTTTAACTGTAATTTGTAAAGAGCTTTGAAGTCATCACTCCCATTCTTACAGGAAAAGACATGACAAACTGAAAGTCACTGACTTCTTGGGACTATAAGAAAACAGAGTTTACAAAGTGAACCACCACCTCAAAATCTGAAGAAATGAGCACATCCAGAAAGCCATATTTGAGATCTGTTTCACCGGAGGAGAAGACACTAGATTCATAAACCAGTAAGTGCATTTAATGATGATTTTGATAAATTGGTGGAGGTTGAGTGTGGACTAACGTAAGAGTGAAAAACTCCCCAGGGTGACAATCTTAAGCGTCTCCTACAAGTTCTGGGATTTTACTTCCATAATCTCTACCAGGTGATCGTGGTCAAGATTCTAAAAACTTTTACGACTGTGGCAGAGAGAGGGCAAGATAGAAAAATGGAAATCACCCAGTTGGAATAGTAAAAAGAAAAAGATTAGAACAATTTAAGGGACCCAAAACAACATCAAATGCATCAATACTGGCATTATAGGGGTCCCAGAAGGAGAAGACAGAGGAAAAAGGTGTTGAAAATCTATTTGATAAAATTATGACTAAAAAATTTCCTAACCTGAAAAAGAAAGTAAATATCCCAATACAAGAAGACAGAGGGTCCCAAGCAAAATGAATCCAAACAGACCCAAAGCAAGAAATATCATAATTAGAATAGCAAAAGTTAAAAGAGAGAACTCTAAAGGCAGTAAGACAAAAACAGTCATGTACAAGGAACCCCCATGAAGCCATCAACTGATTTTTTTCTGAGAAACATAAACTCAAAATGGATTAAAGACCTAAACGTAAGACTGAAAACCATAAAACTCCTAGAAGAAAAGGTAGGCAGAACACTCCTTGACATAGGATGTATCTCCTCAGGCAAAGGCAATGACAACAATAAAAATAACAAATGGGACTTGATTAAAAGCTTTTGCAAAGCAAAAGAAACTATTGAGAAAATGAAAAGATAACCTATTAAATGGGAGAAAATATTTGCAAATGATGTGACCCATGTGAGATTAATATCTAAAATATATAAACAGTTCATGCAGCTCAATATCAAAACTACAATAATCTGTTTTTAAAAAGAGCAGAAGGCCCAAATAGGAATTTTTCTCAAAAAGTTATATAGATAGCTGATAGGCACATGAAAGGGTGCACAAAATCACTAATCATCGGGGAAATGCAAGTCAAAACCCAATGAGATATTGACTCACACCTGTCAGAATGGCTATAGTGAAAAAGACCATAAATAACAAATATTAGTGATGATGTAGAGGAAAGAGAACTATGGTACACTGTTGGTGGGAATGCAGATTAGTGCAGCCATTATGGGAAATCATATGGGAGCTTCCTCAGAAACTAAAAATAGAACTACCATATGTTACAACTATTCCATTCCTGAGTATACCTCTGAAGAAAACAATAACACTGATACAAAAAGACATATGTACCTCAATGTACATAGCATCATTATTTAAAAAAGCAAAGATACAGAAACAACCTAAGTGTCCATCAATGGATGAATAGATAAAGAAGATGTGTGTGTGTGTCTGTG
Source organism: Giraffa tippelskirchi (assembly GCF_054371585.1). NCBI lineage: Eukaryota > Metazoa > Chordata > Mammalia > Artiodactyla > Giraffidae > Giraffa > Giraffa tippelskirchi. Next base: position 42,767,233 of record NC_137284.1, on the reverse strand, counting down.
TGTGTATATATATGTGTGTGTGTATATATATATATGTACAATGGAAATTACTCAGCTATAAAAATGAATGAAATTTTGTCATTTGCAAAAAGCATGGAGTTTCACGGTAGGCATTATGCTTAATGAAATATGTCAGACAGAGAAAGATATTTACTGTGATATAAGTGATAGTCCACATATCACTTATATGTAGAATCTAAGATAGGAAACAAAAGAATGAATATAAGAAAACAGAAACAAGCTTACAGGTATAGAAAGAAAGCTAGTGATTATCCCTTCATAACAAAAGCATAGACTTTCTTCTGAAACTCACATGAAACACTCACCAAAATAGAAGACATTCTGTACCATGAAGCACACCTTGACAAATTAAAAAATCAAAATCATATGAAGTATGTTCTCAAAGCACAATAGAATTAAACTGGAAACCATTAGTAGAAAAATATCAGAAAAAGTATCCAAATATTTAAAGATCAAACAATACACTTTCAAGTAACATATGATCGAAGAAGTCTCAAAGAAATTTTAAAATATTTTAACTGAGTTAAAATGAAATTAGATCTTTTAAAAATGTATGGAGTGTGGCAAAAGCAGCAATTAGAGGAAACTATGCAATAAACTGTGGAAAATTCTGAAAGAGATTGGAATACCAGACCACCTGACCTGCCTCTTAAGAAACCTGTATGCAGGTCAGGAAGCAACAGTTAGAACTGGACATGGAACAACAGAGTGGTTACAAATAGGAAAAAGAGTACGTCAAGGCTGTGTATTGTCACCCAGCTTATTTAACTTATATGCAGAGTACATCATGAGAAATGCTGGGCTGGAAGAAACACAAGCTGGAATGAAGATTGACGAGAGAAATACCAATAACCTCAGATATGCAGATGACACCACCCTTATGGCAGGAAGTGAAGAGGAACTAAAAAGTCTCTTGATGAAAGTGAGAGAGGAGAGTGAAAAATTTGGCTTAAAGCTCAACATTCGGAAAACTAAGATCATGGCATCTGGTCCCATCACTTCATGGGAAATGGATGGGGAAACAGTGGAAACAGTGTCAGACTCTATTTTTTTTAGCTCCAAAATCACTGCAGACGGTGATTTCAGCCATGAAATTAAAAGACCCTTACTCCTTGGAAGGAAAGTTGTGACCAACCTAGATAGCATATTAAAAAGCAGAGACATTACTTTGCCAACAAAGGTCCGTCTAGTCAAGGCTATGGTTTTTCCAGTAGTCATGTATGGATGTGAGAGTTGAACTGTGAAGAAAGCTGAGCACCAAAGAATTGATGCTTTGAACTGTGGTGTTGGAGAAGACTCTTGAGAGTCCCTTGGGCTGCAAGGAAATCCAGCCAGTCCATCCTAAAGGAGATCAGTCCTAGGTGTTCATTGGAAGGACTGATGTTGAAGCTGAAACGCCAATACTTTGGCCACCTCATGCGAAGAGTTGACTCACTGGAAAAGACCCTGATGCTGGGACGGATTGGGGGCAGCAAGAGAAGGGGACGACAGAGAATGAGATGGCTGGATGGCATCACCGACTCGATGCAAATGAGTTTGGGTAAACTTCGGGAGTTGATGATGGACAGGGAGGCCTGGCGTGCTGCGATTCATGGGGTCTCAAAGAGTTGGACACAACTGAGCGATTGAACTGAACCGATGCAATACATTACAGAGAAGATAAATTTAAAACCAACAACTTCCATCTAAGAGCTCTTGAACTCTAGGAAAAGGAGAACATTTAAACTAAAGCATGCAGGAATAAAAATAATTAAAATTAGAGTACAAATCAAAGAAATTGAAAATAGGAAAATAATTTTTAAATTATTAAAGCAATAAAACTAAACACTATTCTTTTAGAGGATATATGAAATTGTTAAATAAATAAATTTTAAACCTTAATTAAAAAAGAAAAACAAATGCCAACTAAAAAAATTATATGATAAATTTCTAGCTTGGCTAACCAAGACAAAAAAGGCAAAAGACACAAATTATCAATATCAGAAATGAGAGAGTTGTCATCACTGCAGTTCCCATGGACATTAAAGTGATCATAAACCATTATTCTGAACAACTCTACGCCCACAAATTTGAAAAGTTAGATGCAATGGACCGGTTTCTTAGAAGAATGAAACTACCATCTAAGCAACTCCAGATTCTAATCTGTGTTCTCTACTCTGCAAGGTTACGTGCTGTGTTTGGATACAAGTTCCCTGTGCCAATGACAAGAGACTGCCTCCAGGCAGAGAACCAGGTTGATGGTAGGGCACTTTTCATTTATTTCTCTTCCTTCAGGAATTAAGTTTATGTCCTATTATCCAATTTAGTAAACAATGTGGTGTCCATTTTATGTCTATTTCTATAGGTATTTATGGCAGAAAGCTATTCCTATCCCAGTTACTATCATGGTGAACTTTGATAGAATTTTGATTTTATCTCTAACATAATCTTGAATTTCCATTACCCTTTTACCAAACTTGTGTCTTGTTGTTGTTGTTGTTGAGCTACATACAAGCCATTCACCTAATGAAATTCAAAACATATAGATTTCCTTATTTTTTTTGTTTTTATTTATATCATATTCTCAGTGCTATATGATACTTTATTAGCCACAATTCAAACCCTTGTCTCTCTTCATGGGAAAATATATTCAGGGAAGTAAACTGAGTTTTCCATATTCATGTAAACAGCTTAAACATAAGAGAGCTGGAATGTAAACCAAAGTCTCTCATCTCTTTCTCTTCTCACTTCATGGTCCACTAAAAATAAAGAAATAAGTATGATAGGTTAGAAGTAGAATTGAGCAAAGAGAAATAGCATTCTTTTGTAAAGGGACACAAATATACTTGTAAATCAGCATCAATAGAGAACTTTAGTTAAAAAGCAATTTTGTGATGGTCTATTCCTCTAGCATCATCTGGATTATTTTATCTCAGAATGACAACCATTTATGAGACATCTCAAATGTCTTCTTTAGCTAAGCTAGACTGCCCAGGATCAGGTAGCACTGAAGGCCAATGGACGGCCTAAACCAAAGCAAGGTCATGCCCGTTGCGTGTCCAGGTTCCCGCCCTTGGTGAGTTTGATGGGTATAGCTCTGGCTGTGGACTGCAGAGTGAGGTAGTGAGCTGGCGTAGACTGGCTTCAGGGCCAGTGCCTTCTTGGGTTCTGCCATGGCCAGAGCATAACCCCTGAGATTATGACGCTACTTTAATTGAATTTTCTGTGTTCCTTTTTACCTCCAATTTGCGTCTTTTTGCTTTTGGAAAACATTGAGAAATTCAATTAGATGTTTTTGGAATTTAAAAAAAAAAAAAAAAAAAAAAAACCTTGACAAGTTTATATGCCACAGAGAAAAGGGGAGGAGATGAGGCACATGGGAAGGCTAGGAGACACATTTTGTAAGCACCAACACCCAGCTGTACAGAATGCAGTAGCTAAAATAGAGTCCTCTCTTCTTCAGTGTTTTTCTTTAATCACCATCTGAGAAGCGTGAATTACAAAGACTAGTGTCTGCATCTTCCTAAAGGCCTCCATTTCTCTGCTGCTGCTATGTCTGCAAGCTTTCTGACTCACCAACATTTCATCCTATCTTTCTTAGAACAAACACTTAAGGTTGTTCCCAAGATGTTTACAATTTAGTCAGTGAAGCTACCGTATACTTGGGCAAGCAGAAAATGTCTATTTGCCCCAACTATCTAAAATTTCTCTAACTGATAGTCTTGTCTTTCCAAAAGCATCCCCAGGCTTTGGAGAATTTCCGAGCCTAGCTCAGTCTCACCTTCAATAACAGCTTGCATCTGAGTTTGCCTGTCCTCGAGGAATAGGAAGCTTTGGCAGCTGTCTTAGGCCTCTGTGATCATGAGGAACTGCGTCACACTGCAAGTAGCTGTCTGAAGTGCTCTTCCTTAATTATGAGTATTGATTGTACTCACAGAGCTCCATCAAGAATTCCATTTCCATATATAGTGCTAACTGCCTCTCTTTCTTTGCTGATTTAAAGAACAGACAGACGTCTGCCTTTGGGCTTGATACAACTGCCCAGTGAATATTTCCCTAGGCTTTCCCTTGCATGCCGCAAATATCTATAGCATTTGACAGGGTTTGCATAACACAGTGTTACAAGAAGCACCACATTCACACATTTCTCACCATTTTTTATTTCCATTCACATGGTTAAGGATAAATCAGAGAGTGATTCAGTTGTTTTTATGCTTACCTTCTTTCATTTCACTATATCATAAGACCTAGCAATAAAAATTAATAATGCTTTCAGAATGTTTTCCTCAATAATTATATTTTTATACAGATAATATTTAATAGTTTGTGAGATTCACTATTCATTTTTTCTTGAATGACTATTTCCATCAATACATGTTTATAGCATATTGTGTATGTGCCAGAAGTATTAGACACTGAATATCCAAAGTTTAAAAGGTACTCCAAGGCCTAGGCAGGACAACCTTGAAGGTAGACACTATTCCTTTTCCAGGCATAGTTTAAGCAATTGAGAAGTGCGATTCTTCAAGTAATCTAATATTGCAATATTACGATCAGTTGTGTCTGATTCCTTGCAACCCCATGGACTGTATAGCCCCTCCAGGCTCCTCTTTAGGCAAGGATACAAGAGTGGGATGCCATTCCCTTTTCCAGGGGATATTCCCAACCCAGGGATCAAACCCAGGTCTCCTGCTTTGCAGGCAGATTCTTTACCATCTGAGCCACCAAATAGAAATAAACTTTGTTAAATTCTATAAAAAAGATGCTTACCTGGTTTTGCCCACTCTGGACAACAGAATCTTAGAATATTAGCTATTATTGTTAAGTAGTATCTGCCAAGGACATAAATATAGTGAAAAAAATCCCTTGAAGGATTTTTTTTTAATGTCAAAGAAAATAAAAGTATTAATCAAGACTCATGAAAGCTTCAAAAAATAAAGATCATGGCATCCATCCCATTACTTCAAGGCAAATAGATGGGAAAACAATGGAAACACTAACAGGTGAGTTCTTTACCACCAAATCACTAGGAAAGCCCAGTGCTTAGATAGTGCCTGGCATAACGGGTACTCAATAATTATTTGTTAGATAAATGAAGGAAGGGAAATGACTGATAAGAGATATCCCACAATTACTCTAAAAATTCTCTGATAAACTAGTTCAAATTGATTTTATTTCATTTGCATGCCAGAGCTTTAACATATATATATTAATACATAAAGATTTGAGGACATATATTTATTTCTTCCTCTCTGAAAAATGACTTGAAAACTCCATTTAATGAGTGAAAATCTGGAATTCTAAACCTGAGAGTAAATAGAACTAGAGATATTGTTCAGGATAAACTGGATTATACTACAAAAAGAAAGCAAATCCATAACGCTAGCCGTTTAGGAAAACAAAATTATATTTTTCAATGTGTGCCCAAAACAGGGCATCAGAAAAACTGCTCCTCATAACATTTAAACAGAGAATCTCAATACATGCTTCTAAAGCCTCTGGGGCAGTAGAATAGGGTGCAAATTATACACTGGCTTCTAATGTTTCTACCCAGAAGGGAAACATGACATGTTTACATTGCTCTAGAAGACACTGAATAATTTGTGAACAGTAAAGTCCCATACTGAGATTTTCTTACAGAAGTATTTCCAGCAGTTTTGAACTCTGTATGTACATAAAGCACCACTGTCTGTAGGAAGGTCAGCACACTTTAGTCCATAGGCAAAGAGTAGCCTACTGCCTGAATTTCTAAAGTTTTACTGGGACATAACCATACTCATTCACTTACTAGGCCAGCTTTCAAACTACATTGCCAGCTGAATAGCTTAAAAAGAGGCTATATGGTCTGTAAACTTAAGATATTTACCCTTTAAGTAAACTGCCTCAAATTGTATATTTTCTATGGTTTAAAAGCATACTTGACAAGTTACAAATAGATTTACTAAATTCCTGGTAATCTTGTCATTGAATATGTTTCCAATAAGTCAATATGATATTTTTATTATAAAAGAGTGCTTCATTCTATAAAAAGGAGTAAGAATTCATTAATCACTGGGTATTGTAGAATGTCAGTTCTATTCAAATGTGGATTCTGCTTCTTCTAGAGTCCTATGATTATCTCTAAGTGATCCCAAAGTGATAGTGCTAAAAAGGGTTCATATTGCCTTAATTGCCTCTCTTAATAACAGTAGTTCTGCATAGAGTCTCATCCAAAACATAACTATTAATTCTGAGAATTAAAATTTCCTGAACACATCAAAGTGACACAGTGCTCTGAGCATGCTATTTTTTATATTTCTTTTAATCCTCTAGAACAGCAGTCCCCGATCGTTTTTGGCACCAGGGACCAGTTTTGTGGAAGACAGTTTTTTCCAGGGTCCAGGGGAGAGAGTAGGGGTGGTTTGAGGATGTTTCAAGTGCATTATGTCTATTGTGCTCTTTATTTCCATTATTGTTACATCAGCTCCACCTCGGACCATCAGGCGTTAGATCCCAGAGGTTGGGGACCCCTGCTCCAGGGGCTCTGCCTCTGCACCACAGAGGTGGACAGCTCCATGACCCGAGGAAGGCCAATGAGAGGCCCTCTGCAGTGATAACATGAGCTCTGGGACAGGGTCTCTTTAGGTCTGATACAGTAAAATTTAGGGACCAGGTAATACTGGATCTACGGTCGGGGATTGTCTTAGTTCAAGCTGCTCTGACAGTACCATAGACTGGATGGCTTAAACAAAAAATGTTTATTTCACCTAATTCTGGAGGGTGAGAAGATCAAGGTGAAAATGTCAGTCGATTTGTTTCCTGCTTTCTTACAGATGGCTGTTTTCCTCCTGGATTCTATCAGAGAGTGTAAGCTCTCTGGTCTCTTCATATAAGAACACAAATCTAATTGTGAGAATTCCACTTTCATGACCTCATCTAAACATAATTACCTCCCAAAGGCCACAACTCCTAATAGCACATTAGATTTAAGAATAGAGTTTTAATATATGAATTTGAATGTGAAGGAGCACAAATAATCAGTCCATAGCAGGGATCATTCATATCAGAGCCTGAGAGAGGAAAAACCCAACACAAAGGAAACAGAGACTATAGACAAAAAGAGACAGATGATTCCAAATATCTTGTTTAGCATGGTTTGTTCCAGCACATCTGAACTAGCTTGTCTTGTACTGTACAGTGAGAAACTGATTCCTTTATCATTGGGGTTTTTTTTTTCATGTCTTCGAAAATAAGATATTTCAGGGAGAAGTAAAACATTAAGGATTAAAATTGAAAGAGACACATGTATCCCATTGTTCATTGCAGCACTATTTACAATAGCTAGAACACGGAAGCAACCTAGATGTCCATCAACAGATGAATAGATAAAGAAGTTGTGCTATATATACACAATGGAATATTACTCAGCCATGAAAAGGAATGCATTTCAGCCAGTTCTAATGAGGTAGATGAACTTAGAACCTATTATACAGAGTGAAGTGAGTCAGAAATAGAAAGGTAAATACTGTATCCTACCTAACACAAACATACAGAATCTAGAAAAATGGTACTGATGAATTTATTTACAGGGCAACAGTGGAGAAACAGACATAGAGAATAGACTTATGGACATGGGTAGAGGGGAGGAGAGGGTGAGATGTATGGAAAGGGTAACATGGAAACTTACATTACCATATATAAAATAGATATCCAATGAGAATTTGCTGTATGGCTCAGGAAACTCAAACAGGGTTTCTGTATCCACCTAGAGGGGTGGAGGGGGGAGGGAGATGGGAGGGAGGTTCAAAAGGGAGGGGATATAAGTATACCTGTGGCTGATTCATATTGGGGTTTGACAGAAAACAGCAAAATTCTGTAAAGCAATTTTCCTTCAATAAAAAATTAATTAATTAAAAAAATATTAAGGATAGAGAAAAAGGAATTTTTTACAATTTTTTTCCTGATTGAAGATTTGATCATTGAGTAGGAAAAGGGTATTAACAGGCACCAAGCAAGAATAATGTATAGAAAAAGGTGGAAGTTGGAAGATTAATTTCAAAAATTTTCCTCAGTCCTACTGAGAGGGTAAAGGCAGGAAGGCCAGGAGTCTCAAACAGAGGAAATAGGCTGCAAGTGTCAGACATTTTTTATCTCTTTCTTAAGCATCAGGAGGAAGCAAACTAGTGTTACATTTTTTCCCTTCTCTATACAAATTTAAAAAGACGTTTCTCTTAAAATTCTGTGTTGCCATAATGACACCTGGTTCCACCTGAACTTAACTGTTCTCAAACCTTGAGCTAACCAATGCATTTTTCTTATGGAAATGTTTGTGCTATGCATTTGCTCCAGATTCTGTCTTCAAGTCGGTTCAGCCTAAAGGCTCAGAACCGACTTGACAAACCAGTATGATATACTCATACATTGTTCTCCTAATCTATGTTAATGAAACTATATATATGTATATATATATATATATATATATATATATATATATGGATGGATGGAAATCTGCGTTTCTTCAAGATTCATGTCAATTTATGGCTCAGGATGACTCACCTGGTGCCAATGTTATCTCAAAATGCATCTTGTGGGTGAGGGGCCTGGTGCCATTCTCCGAGTTTTGAGACATTTCCTTTCTTTAATTAGCAGACTGCTAGTAGCTATATAACATCCAGCTGAAGACTAGCAGGGGGGCACTCTTTCTGCCCTCTTCTTATGTCTCTGTCAGAAGCTTTCTCTATCTCTTTTATACTTTAATAGAACTTTATTACACAAAAGCTCTGAGCGATCAAGCCTCGTCTCTGACACCAGATTGAATTCTTCTCCTCTGGAGGCCAAGAATCCTGGCGTCTTTCATGGTTTAGCAATAATTCACTACAAACTAAAAATAGAACCAATAACTGGTGCTGTTATAAATAGAATCAATTGTATACATAAGGCATAGATGCTTATCTATGTGGTGAATGTAAAAAGTGATAGAAAGGACCCTTACGTCAAATGCTTATAACCAACAGCTCAGCATTATACTGTAATCTGAAGCCAAACCATTGGTTTTTCACCCACACTTTAATATGGGCCGGCCCAAATTACTTTGGATCTTTTCATCTCCTGATACATGCTTCCTTACTGTAAATTCCTAGATGCTGAATTATTTGCGAGAGAAGAGCTCCTCTTGTTTTATATTTTATGTTCTCCACATTGCTCATTGTAATCCACCTATGTAATACTTAAAAATTATTTTTGCTTTTTGCTTTTATTTTTAATCAAGATTACATTTTGAAAGAAAATTTTAATTGTTTACCGAAAGATAATTTGTTGCAATCATTCAAACTTGATGTGATGCTGACAGAAGAGATGTTTGGAGATATGAGACCAGTCTTGCAAGGTTTACTGAGAAGACTATAGAGTATGAAATCAGACAGATCTACATACACTACCTGGGCAAACTGGGATGTGTTTAATTTCTCTAGACCTCAATTTCTTATGTAACTTATAGGAATACCATATGTAGATGTGGTATCAAAATACTAGGCCTCAGTTTTTTATCTGTTTAAAATAAGTGATACAATGTAAGTACCAGGTTATTTTGAAGTGTAAATGAAATCCTATGAGAAGCATCAACATGTCTCGCACATGGTATTATTCGATGAATTTTTATCTTATCTCCTTTCCTCTGAAAGGGCATCACAAAGTATCCAGTTTTCTCATATTCCATTCAAATAGTCCCAAATTTGAAAAATACCTAAGCTTAGTCATAATTAGTATTCAGTGGTCCAACCACTTCTCTCAGACATTCATCATGCTAACTCATCCTTCATAGGGTTTAGCAGTATGCAAATTGGGCCTTACCATCTGAGTGCTCAGGAAAGCCCAAAGTGAAAGGAGTTGCTCACTGGTGTCTGACTCTTTGCAACCCCATAGACTGTAGCCCACCAGGCTCCTCTGTCCATGGAATTTTCCAGGCAAGACTACTGGAGTGGGTATCCATTCGCTTCTTCGGGGGATCTTCCTGACCCAGGGATTGAATCTGGATCTCCTGCAGTGCAGGCAGACTCTTTACCACCTGAGCCAGCAGGGAAGCTCCAATATGTTGGCCACCTAATGCAAAGAGGTGACTCATTGGAAAAGACCCCGATGATGGAAAAGATAGAAGTTAGAAGCAGAAGGGGACAGCAGAGGATGAGATGGTTGGATGGCATCACCGACTCAATGGACATGAGTTTGAGTAAGCTCCAGGAGATGATGTAGGACAGGGAAGCCTGGCATGCTGCAGTCCACGGGGTTGTAGAGTTGGACACAACTGAGTGACTGAACAAAAACAGCAAAGTGGGCTTGCTTATATTATCGTAGGGAGTAGACTCTGCCATTGTCCACATTTTACAGATAAAAAAAAAAAATGAGTTCAGAGAACTGTTCTTTAATGTGAAAAGGATCTGATGCTTAAATTGATCTTGAGGTTGTAGCAATTATCTTCCTTGTCAGTTGAATAACTTAATTTTCTTGGTAAATACATACTTTTTTCAAGTCTGATACTACTGATACTTTTAAAGATTGAGAACTTGACTAACTGATTTGTAAATTAAAATTTCTCCTCTTTTTAAAAATGTTTCACATTTAGCAATGTTCCTAGCATAATATCTCTCCTCCAGGAACTGGACAGTTCTTGTGCTTTTACTTGGTTTGCATTTTTTAAAACAATGCATGCTTTTGCAGTACACTGAGACCTCTGACAGATAACATGACTTTTTCTTTATGCATATGGAAGCAATCAAAAAACTCGTCAAAAAAATTCTCTTTACGTGAGAAACTTGAGATTCACACATTTTTCATAAACTCTAAACCATGCTTTGGTCAGTTATTTTTTTACCATTTCTCCATAAATCTTTTCATCCAATCCATGATTTTTGAAAGTTTTCTCCAAATTTCCAATGAGTCTGACTTTATCTTTCGATAATGAGGTGTCCAGGACACAGTTTATGTTTCAAGAAGTTTTAGTTATCCAATAAAAATGAAATACCTATCACTTAACCCATTGCTTTAATCCATGCTATGACAGTTTTAATTACACCTTTTAAAAGAGTTAAGTGTCTTCCTATTTCATTTCTGGATAAAAATGAATCATAGAGATTAGCAATAAGGTCTATGATAGAGATTTTGAGAGCTCCTTATATTCTAAAACAAAACTTGAAAAATACTTGGATTTACCTTACGGTCGTGACCCCCAACATTCTTTATGAGTTTCCTTTTGTATTAACATATCCCAAATTTGTTCTCAGTCAACACCTTATCACCAAAATACCTGAGGTTTCTTCCATTTTTCGATCCATTTATCTTCTTCAAAGCCCCAAGAGACCCAAAGCCTTTCCAGATCATTACGTCTTCAGCTTCTACAGACTCGGCCCTTCATTTTTCACCTCTACTTTTCGTCTCAACGTTTTCATTCGTATACCTTCACAGCCTTCTTTTCTCCTTCTACCACAATATCTTTTTTTGTTTGTTTGTTTAAATAATGACATTTACTGATATTTTGTGTGGGTATGTGCTCAGTCGCTTCAGTCGTGTCTGATTCTGTGCGACCCTTTGGACAGTAGCCTGCCAGGCTCCTCTGTCCATGGGATTCTCCAAGCAAGAATATTGGAGTGGGCTGCCATGTCCTCCTTCAGGGGATCTTCCCCACCCAGGGACTGAACCCCGGTCTCTGGCATTGAGGGCACATTCTTTACCAACTGAGCCACCAAGGATGGAACCTGAATCTCAGATCGTCGTCCACCTTGGCAGGTGGGTTTTTTACCACCAGCGCATTTCTCAGAAGAAAGCTTACTGAGAGTTTAATGTGTGCCGAAGATTGTGTTTAGTTCTTTGCTTGTGTTACTTTTTTAGCTTAACAATAATCTTATGAGGTGGATTGTATTATTCTCTCCTTACAAGCTGAGGAAACTGAAACTCTCAAAGATTGAGTTGTAAGTCAGGCTCCAATCAGAAAAATCACACTGATTGTTTTTAAAGCAATAATTCAATATAAGAAATTGTTACTTAGGCATAAAAAATTATTATGCTGCCACAGCGAAGAAACAGCTTTGCTGGTGAGGGAGATAAAAACAGGAAATCCAGCCACAACTAAATAGGAGGCAAACTAGGTGAAGAATATCCCTGACCTTTCTTCTAGCTGGTTGGTTTATTCTGCAATCAACATCATGTTGGTAGAGCCTTTTAGGAAGCCAGGTGATGGAAGTATAGTTTGCAGAATCCCAGTCTCAGCATCACAAAACAGAGTATAGAACAATGACTTTAAAGATGAGAAGCAACAGCTTAATAACTGGTATGTTCCACCTGCGTATAGGCTTCTCTGGTGGCTCAGTCATTAAAGAATCCACCTGCAATGCAGGAGACCTGGGTTCAGTCCCTGGGTCGGGAAGACCCCCTGGAGCAATGAATGGCTACCCACTCCAGTATTCTGGCCTGGAGATTTCCATCAACAAAGGAGTCTGGCAGGCTACAGTCCATGGGGGTTGCAGAGTCGGACACAACTAAGCAACTAACACTAACACCTACTCAACCTTTTCAGAAACTAAAACATCCTTCAACCTATATTATTTTTTTTAATTTCATATTGGAGTATAGTTGATTAACAGTGTTGTGTTAGTTTCAGGTGTACAGCAAAGTGATTCAGTTATACATGTATCTATTCTTTTTCAAATTATTTTCCTTTGTAGGTTATTGAAGAATACAGAACAGAGCTCCCTGCCACTATAAACCATTAGTTCATTCACTAAGTCTGGGAGTCTGTTTCCACTTTGTAAACAAGTTCATTCATATCACTTTTAAAAAGATTCTGCATATTTAAATTTCAACAAAAAACAATAACAACTTTAGATTCCAAGCAACATGATGCAACAATTTTTCGGTTTACAACTTCTTTTCAAAGTGCAAACGGTCATTGTATTCATCTCTGGAAAACAGTCACACACTATTTACCTTAGGGCTCTGTTACTTTACTTGCAATTCAACCATCATCCCATTGTTACATTTCTTATGCTGTGAACTAGTGTCTTGGTGAGAAATAATTTTATAAAAAATATCCTGACAGTGAATATTGCATTGTAGAAGTCCATGGATACAGACCTGGCAGAACCTTCACGGGCAAGACCATCTTTAGATTGTATGTCCAATCCAGTGAGGACATTGGAAACAAGTGCCATAGCGCCCAGTCTTTGTGATTACCACTGACACAACACTCCCCACTCATCTGCTTTTCTCTCTCCTGACAGCAATCAAATTCAAGGGTTTGATGCCCATAACCAACCCCAGAGTTATACTCCCTTCCATCTCCACTCCATACTAAGAGTTATTATCAAATTTTAAATTACTTTGATTTCATTATATTTCCGGTTTTAATAATGAAAATATTTTATCTTTATAATAATAAAAAAATATAAATTCTACTTTTAAAATATTGTAAGTTAATGAAATCAGTCCTCATATTATATATCACATAAAATGACTATCATCCCCAAGAAAACCAACTTTTGCTTATATATTGAATGATAAAGAGCCCAAAAATATCAAAGTATATCACAGTATCGAAGTATCAAATTTATTATTTTACACTATGTGATCATCAATTGAAAAGCAAAGTTTTTACCATCTATTGTATGCCTGTCCTGGAGTTAGTGTTTAGGATTCAAAGATACCTTTGCTTTCTGGGAGCTCGGTCTATGGCAGAAGGCAGGCAAGCTGACTAAAATGTTCAGTTCAGTTCAGTTGCTCAGTCGTGTCCGACTCTTTGCGACCCCATGAACTGCAGCACACCAGGCCTCCTGTCCATCACCATCTCCTGGAGTTTACCAAAACTCATGTCCATCAAGTCAGTGATGCCATCCAACCATCTCATCCTCTGTCGTCCCCTTCTTCTCCTGCCCTCAATCTTTTCCAGCATCAGGGTCTTTTCTAGGAAGTCAGCTCTTCTCATGAGGTGGCCAAAGTATTGGAGCTTCAGCTTCAGCTTCAGTCCTTCCAATGAACACCCAGGACTGATCTCCTTTAGGATGGACAGGTTGGATCTCCTTGCAGTCCAAGGGACTCTCAAGAGTCTTCTCCAACACTACAGTTCAAAAGCATCAATTCTTCGGTGCTCAACTTTCTTTATAGTCCAACTCTCACATCCATACGTGACTATTGGAAAAACCATAGCCTTGACTAGACGGACATTTGTTGACAAAGTAATGTCTCTGCTTTTTAACATGCTGTCTAGGTTGATCATAACTTTCCTTCCAAGGAGTAAGCGTCTTTTAATTTCATGGCTGCAATCATGACTAAAATGTTATGAGTACATTATTACAAGTACACTATGAGCATTCTTGCATGTGTGCATGCTCAGTCATGTCTGACTCTTTGCAACCTTGCAGACTGTAGCCTACCAGGCTCTTTTGCCCATGGGATTCTCCAGGCAAGAATATTGGAGTGGGTTGCCATACCCTCTTCCAGGGGATCTTCCCAACCCAGGGTTGAACTTGCATCTCCTGGGGGTCCTGTGTTGCAGGAGTATTCTTTACCACTGAGCCCCCAAGGAAGCCCCATGAGTGTTTTTAGAGAAATGTTAATAAAGAGATGTGTAAGGGGGGACACAGATCCTGACCTTGAATCTCATATGAATGTATAAGTTTCTGAACATATTACTCAATGAAACAAAGTGAACAGTGTTTAAAAAGTCAATAAAACATTATTCAATGCACTTACTGAAAATTCATTCTTACCTCTCTCATATAACATTTTTCTTGTTTTCTTATGCCATCAAGCAACCGCCAAAACCAGGCTCTATCATAATATTTCGTCTAGGATATATTCTGTGAAAGTGAAAGTGTCAGTCACTCAGTCATGTCCAACTCTTTATGACCCCATGGACTGTAACCTGCCAGGCTCCTCTTTCCATGAAATTCTGTAGACAAGAATACTGTAGTGGATAGCCATTCCCTTCTCCAAGGAATCTTCCCAACCCATGGATTGAACCCAGTTCTCCTGAATTGAAGACAGATTCTTCACCATCTGAGCCACCAAGGAAGCCCAGGATAAATCCTAATGAATCTCTATTTTGAGTCTAAGACTGTGTTATTCGATAGTGAAGAACACATGAATGTACAAGAAAACGGTTACATTCTCAAAATTTCCATCTGAGGGTAGAAGAAAAGTATATCTGCTTGGCAGGAAAAGAAAAAAGAAAGAAAGAAAAAAACTAAAGAATCTAAGCTAAATTAGAATTATACAGAAAAACTGTAGTTTTGCCACAATATTATAAAGTTTTATTTAATTCCTCCTCTGAGCTTAAATTCATGCTTTCATTTCCTTATGGAAATACAGTAATCTTAATTTTTGATGTTCATTTTGAGTACTAAATGGAAAATATCCACATGATGTTAGTATTCAAAAATAATTTGATGATACTTCCAATTGCTAGGTATTTTATCATATTTAAAGCCCTAAAGAGATCTTATTTCACTAAGACCTTTTAAAAATCATTTAATGACTTACTAATTAATATCCTTTTTATGCTGGTCTTTATAGTATCCTAAGGCTTTGATACAAATCCCTTAATATTTAAAATGCTGTTGTTATTTAGTCCGTAAGGCGTTCTATCTCTTGCGACCCCTTGGCCTGTAGCTCATCAGGCTCCTCTTCCCTGGGATTTCCCAGGCAAGAGGACTAGAGTGGGTTTCTGTTTCCTTCTCCAGAGGATCTTCCCAACCCAGGGATCAAACCAGAAACCTCCTGTACTGGCAGGTGAATTCTCTACTGCTTAGCTACCAGGGAAATCCTCTAAAATGCTGTTAACTGGCTTAATAAAAATAAATAGTGCTTAACAGAGGATGAGATGGTTAGATGGCATCACTGACTCAATGGACATGAGTTCGGGTAAACTCCTGGAGTTGATGATGGACAGGGAGGCCTGGCGTGCTGTGGTTCATGGAGTTGCAAAGAGTTGGACACGTCTGAGCAACTGAACTGAACTGAATTGATCAGTGATATATTTTACATTTTTAAAGTATTTACGCCTTGAGGTTTCCTTTATTGAGATTTAAATGCTTAAGTAAGCAGTTAAATGTATTCTGTAGTTTTCATTCTCCTCATTAGGCTTCTCTTAATTCTTTTGAGGAGATACTAAATATATCATTTAAACACCATGTATTCTCCAACACAATGATGGAAAGCCAATATCTAAACTATGATGCACTAGTATACAGGTTTGGCAGGGTATATATATATATGTGTGTGTGTGTGTGTGTGTGTGTATATATATATATATATATATATTTGGCAGGGTTAATTTATATAACCCTCCATTTCTTCATCCATAAAATGGTAAGAGTAATGGATTTTTTTTTATTTTAAACTTTTTATTTGGTATTGTTGTACAGCCAATTCATGTATAGTCAATTAACAATGTTGTGATAGTTCCAGGTGAACAGCTAAGAGACTTAGCCATACATATACATGTATCCATTCCCCCCTCAAACTTTCTTCCCATCCAGCCAGCCACATAACATCAAACAGAGTCCCACATGCTGAACAGTAAGTCCTTGTTGGTTATCCATTTTAAATATAGCAGTGCGTACACAGAAGTTTTGTAAGTTACTGTATTATATGAGACACAAAATGTTTTGCACTCTGACTGGAAAATAGTAATAGCCACCCAATACATGTCAGTTCTTAATTTATTATGATGATTATTTTTGGTTGATTTCACTGTTATAATTAGAGTAAAACAAGTCATGCCATGCTCAAATACCCAGGGTTTAAAATAAAGCAGAAAGAATAAATGATTTATAAAGTATAGTAATAAAGAAGTAGCATGAAAGTGGAATTACGCATCACACTGCCTTTGTTTCTCCTGGATAAGTAACAATCATGTGCCCTCTGCTAGGTTAGAATTACTGCCAACTAAATTATAGTTGGCAGAGAGCTGCAGCTGCATTTATTCATATCAGATGGAAGATGCCAAGTGTCTATGAAATAGACCTACAGTGGAGAACAACCCAAAGACTTTTCTTTCTACTTTCTTTAAATCTTGTTCTTCCCTACATTTCAATTCTTTTAACTTGGTAATGTTCCTTTATTTGATATATAAACTTGTATACATATATAAACACATATATTTAGTATTTGATATTAATCTTTCAAATTAAAAGTTTTCTTACTTTAAAAATTGGTACCACTGTGAGAAGAGAAAACTATTTCTTTTAATACACTGAAATAGAGTAGTAATTGGTTAATACAGAAGCCTCCGCTGAGTAATTTTACTCTTAAGTCACTACCACAACCATTTATATTATAAATCTACTTTAAGAGAGATGCCAACGACAGGACTAGGAAAATGCACATTGCATTATCTTATACAAAATGTTCATTTTTTAAGAGTTGTTATGTGCATGCTAAGTTGCTTCAGTCATGTCCAGCTCTTTGCAGCCCTATGGACTGTGTTCCGCCAGGCTCCTCTGTTCATGAGAGTCTTCAGGCAAGAATACTGGGGTGGGTTGCCACGCTCTCCTCCAGGAGATCTTCCAAACCTAGAAACTGAACCTGCGTCTCTTATGTCTCCTGCAGTATGAGTAGAAGACTACTCTTAGCACCACCTGGGAAGCCCAAAGAATCTTTAAGGATTTTTAATTGTAAGAAAGCTTTTTTCTTAAACATGTCTCCTAAGGGCAGCTTGCATAATGCTGGGAACATAAAACAGACTCAATAAAAACATGTTAATTAGTTGACTTCAGTGATTTCTAAGTAGACAATTTCCTTAATTTTTCTATGAAATTTATTCCAAATAAATATTTCGTTTTTTACAAATCTTGGACTCATCAGTGTAAGAAAAAGATATATTACTTAAGTCATGTCCAACACTTGCAGCCCCATGGACTGTAGCCCGCCAGGCTCCTCTGTCCATGGGATTCTCCAGGCAAGAATACTGGAGTGGGTAGCCGTTTCCTCCTCCAGGGGATCTTCCCAACCCAAGGATCGAATCCAGGTCTCCCTCAATGCAGGCAGATTCTCTACCAGCTGAGCCACAAGGGAAGCCCTTCTTAGTCATTGGTTGACATGAAAAGAGCAGCAGAAAATCTGAGTTTTACTTCATGGCTCAAGTAACCCAGCTAAGGTCCAACAAGGGAACATTTTGCTTTCTTATTTCAGCTCTCATACTGTAAAAAAATATCCTTTCTTCAATTTACTTAGTGCCATGTTTTCTGCTTTTTTGTCTTGTGTTAGTGACTTCACTATTTAAAATGGCCTAAGCATAGCATTGCAGTGCTGTCTAGCTTTCCTAAATGCAAGAAGGCTGTAATATGTCTTATGAAAATAATAGATAAACTTCAATCAGGCATGAGTTATACTGATGTTGGCTATAAATTCAATATTAATGAACCAACAATATATGTTAATTAAGGTGTCTTTAAACAGAAACATGCTTACTACAAGGTTATGTATTGATTAGTTGATGAAAATGTGACCAGAGGCTCACAGGAACCTAACCGGTATTTCTTTTAAGAGAAATGATTCAGCATTCTCTAATTCAGTGTTTCTGGATATTTTATCAAATAAGACTACTGAGAAGAATAAGAACCTTAGCAGTATTATAAAAATTAAATAAACTTTTAAAAAGCAATAAGTAAAAAATCAAAAGCTGGAATCAAGATTGCTGGGAGAAATATCAATAACCTCAGATATGCAGATGACACCACCCTTATGGCAGAAAGTGAAGATCTAAGAGCCTCTTGATGAAAGAGGAGAGTGAAAAAGTTGACTTAAAACTCAACGTTCAGAAAACTAAGATCATGGCATCTGGTCCCATCACTTCATGGCAAATAGATGGGGAAACAGTGAAAACAGTGGCTGATTTTATTTGGGGGGGCTCCAAAATCACTGCAGATGGTGATTGCAGCCATGAAATTAAAAGATGCCTACTCCTTGAAAGGATAGTTATGACCAACCTTGACAGCATATTAAAAAGCAGAGACATTACTTTGTCAACAAAGGTCCATCTAGTCAAGGCTATGGTTTATCCAGTAGTCATGTATGGATGTGAGATTTGGACTATAAAGAAAGCTGAGTGCCGAAGAATTGATGCTTTTGAACTGTAGTGTTGGAGAAGACTCTTGAGAGTCCCTTGGACTGCAAGGAGATCCAACCTGTCCATCCTAAAGGCGATCAGTCCTGGGTGTTCATTGGAAGGACTGATGCTGAAGCTGAAACCCAATAGTTTGGCCACCTGATGCGAAGAGCTGACTCATTTGAAAAGACCCTGATGCTGGGAAAGATTGAGGGCAGGAGGAGAAGGGGACGACAGAGGATGAGATGGTTGGATGGCATCACCGACTCAATGGACAGGAGTTTGAGTAAACTCCGGGAGTTGGTGACGGACAGGAAAGTCTGGCGTGCTGCAGTCCATGGGGTCGCAAAAAGTTGGACACGACTGAGCCACTGAACTGAACTGAACTGAAAAATCAAAAGAAAAGTTAGACAAATGAACCCAACTTGTATTCATTTGGTAGCATAGCTACACACAGAGAAATATTCCACATAACTTTTAAATTCAATTATTTGACAGTATATTCCTTAAGGACACTAGGAAATGCAAAAATATCCTAAACTACTTTTGCTAATTGTATCTTTTGGGGTAGTATTTGTACTTTTACTCTAAGCCTACTATGTGTGTGCACAAATGTGCATGCACACACACTTATGCAGTGGGAAATATCAAATAATTTTGTTGATATCATTAAAAGTCAATTTTTAGGGTGTTTTGTTGTTTGTTTAGTCTCCAAGTTGTGTCTGATCCTGTGAGAGTGTTTTAAAGGAGTTAAAGTAAAAAGTAAATGGCTTTAAGTGAAACCTCTGTAGTCTCAACTTTGAAATGAAAGTATCAGTAGGACTTATGTTACATTTTTAACTTTTAAAGATTTATACTTTTTTTGTTTCTGTTCACTGAAAAATCTTAGAAATGATAAAAAATCCAATAGTATAACATGTCCTAATTCTAGATTGTGCTCTTTGAATATTATTTCCAATTAAAAGGAATGAGAATTCTATGGAGAAATTTCTAATTCCAGATCTCAGTAGCAATTATACCTGATAAGCTTGGATTTGTTTTGTCATCCTGGAAAAAGTGGAAGTTATGCAAGTTTTGTGTTAAAATGTTTTTAAATCCCTAAACTCATAATGATTCAAACAAACAAACATATAAATCTTATTGATCACCTTCAGGGGATGCTTAGGAAGCAATAAAAAGAAAGATTTAAACTTTTTTTCTGAACATTTGTATAATCAAAAGTTGCAGAGCAAGGATCTTTTCCTAAAAGTATTCTAGCCAAAAATGAAGAACAAATCTGCATTGTCAGATTAATGTATCTGGTAGACGCAATTAATGACTAATAATATTACAAAAAGACTAACACTGGTTATCACCTGATGATTATAAATCACATTAGCTATGAAACAGCCTAATGAAAAAAAAAAAGCAAAAACTCAATCTGTATCTATCAATTTACAGGATATGTAAAAAATGAACTTCAGTCAGAAAAATAAAAGGAAAAGAAAGCTTGAAAATAGAATACTGCAAGCTTAACTCAAAAGAGACTTAACAGGAATATCAATAAGTAGCAATGTATACATTTTCTTGGATACTTATTGAAATAAACACACTATTAAACAAATTATAAATTATTGAAACAAATGTAAACATCATATTTGATGATTTTATTTTTAATTTACTGGTATTATGTAAGTTTAGTGGCATTGATAATTGTATGATCTTGTGATTAAAGATTTAAGGAGTCTTTATATTTTAGAAATACATATCAAAGTAAATATTTACAAATGGATGATGAGATATCTGGAGTTCGCTTCAAAGCAATTCATGAAAAGTGTGTGTTAAACAAGGTAACATAACTTGGCTGTGTGCTCAAGTTGTAGATGTTGAATGATGAGTAAATCTGATTCACTGTTGTGTTTTTTAACATTTCCATTACGCCTTTAGAAGTTCAAAGAATAGACATAAAATACGAGCTTTATTTTTGACATATTTTTTCTCTCCAAACACTCATATAATCTATCAGCTAATCCTTGTCCACTTTACTTTCAAAGCATTCTAAAATCTCTCCATTTCTACCAAACTTGATCAATGGTACCAGATCAAGCTTCCATCATCGCTTGTTGGGCTTCTTCCAGGGCCTTCCTAGCTCCCCTGCTTTCTCTCTTGTCCCTCAACAGCCTGTTCTCAATCCAGGAATCTAAAAATGGGAGGCTGATCAGGCAGCCTGCTGCTCAAAACTCCCTAAGGAAATTTTATAACAGTTGGAATAAGCTATTTAATATAACCTTCAATGATCCTGCCCTGGACTCTCTCTTCCACCTCATTTCTTACCATCCTTTTCACACCTTTCACTTCAACCAGGTTCTAATTCTCAAACATCTGCAGCATGCTATAGTCTCTAGGCTTTGCATTTATTCTCTTCCCCTCTCTGGAACACTATTCATCTCTTGTTTGTATGATTTGCCTCCTTGCGTCATTCAGTTCTCAGTTAAAATGTCACATTCTGAAAGATGACTTCCTGACTACTTGATCTAAAATAATAGATTTATATTACAAACTCTAACCACTTAATATATTTATTTTTTATATCACATATTGTTGTAATATGTTTATTTGTGAGCAAGATCTTTGTTTTGTTTAGCACTGCCTACTGACAATCTGTCATCTCCTCAACAAATATTTGTTGAATAAGTGAAAGAATGGTTGATTTTCAGTTGATTAAAAGCCCATTGATAAGAACTTGCTTAACTCTGTATTGTATAGCTAGCAGAACATTTGATATTTAAAAAAGTATCCCATTTAATCTACATAAGAACTCTTGTAGATTTACTCTATAATTATCACCTTTTATAAATAAAAATACTGAAGACCATGGAGTTTAAAGATGCTCACATTCACATAGTTTGAAAAAATAGCACAGGATACATTCAAACCTATGTCTGTGTAATTCTAAAGCATTTGCACTTTTTTATATATCATTCTACCACATAAAAAGCACATCAGCTGGGTGCAGGCTTTCTAAAATAAATAAATCAACTCTTTGTTATTATAAATACTAACACCAACTTTTCTGATCAAAAGGAACAAGTAAGCCTGGCTCTACCCCATTAGATATTTGTCTGTTTATTCACCACCTTTGAAGTATTCTTTTAAAGCTGGTCTCTTTGGGGGCTGTAAATCTCTGTTTGATATGTTTTCTCTGTAAGCCCACAAAAGAAACCAGCATTTACCTGATTCGAAATAATGAAAGTGCAGAAAAATCAATAATGGGAAATAATAGTTGCCCTTAGATTATGTTTTCCAGAAATAACAGCAATGAAAAGGAAAAAGACATGGCCCACTAAGATGCCACTATTTTATATCAACCCAGTATTACTTGAGTTTGCTCTCTACGTAAAATTGGCCTGTTTCAGCATTAACTTGCTGTAAAATGTACCCAAGGTTCACATACGCCTGCCTGTCTTTGATGTTATAAGATCTATGGGAGCAAGACATAGAAATTTGGAGTCCTGGGTTCCAGTCCTAGATAGATCTTTTTGAACTTTCTGAGGAATGATGTTAAGTCTATTTAGCTATAAATTAAATAAAGGGCTAAGGTAAAGTTCAAAGAACTAGAAAGGCCTGAGAATGAAGCGGAATATGGAGTTGGAAAAAGAAAGAAAGCCTAATAAGTAATTCAGAATTTTATGATTTGACATGTTTTGTATAATTTCATCTTCACAATAACCCTTCCAGATAGTCATGCTTAGTCTCACACTGTAAGCAAAGAATAATAAAAAGTGGATAATTTCATCCTACAGCTGGGATTTTTATTGTCCATCACTTATGCATTTCAGATAGTCTGTGTATGATTGTGGATGAAACTTTATACCACGCAATTGTATGGATTAAAGAACAACACTGTTGCCTTTGTTTTCATTCTAAAGACTATGTTTTGGTACAGTTTGAGTCCTCTATATGCAGGTGCTAAGATAGAATGAGTTGCACCCACACATGATTGATGGGAGGACATGCCTGTGAAAGATAAATGGCAGATGGAGCAGGTTTAGGCATGGTAAATCTCGCTAGAGCAAACCAGACCTGACGCTTGTGAAAGCAGAAAGGAAGGAGGATTGATTGGGTCAGAAGAGTTCCAACTGCAGTGCAGCTCTGGGATAGTCACAGCCCCATGGGAAGTCCCAGAGCAGAGAGTACACGTCAGAGGAGCCCTGCTTCAGGCAGAAATGGACTTGTACTATCACCCCCACCCTGTTGTTTATCAGAAGGAGTGAAGAGCTTGAGGGAGCAGGAAACATCAGTGTGAATACTGATGCAGGTCCAAATGCACAGTGATTGGAGATTGCCAGTTAACTACGTTCCTTATAGCAAGTTCTCTTTAAGTGAATCTGATGGATGTACCTCCAGAACCACTAGAGGTCTCAATAAGCATATTAATATCCAAGTTCTAAAAGTAATTAAGACACTAATATAGAGTTTGGTTTTCAATTTATTGTTCTCCACACTCTACATTATTTTGTTCATAGGTCATGACTTTAAATATTACATACAATGAAGAGGTAATCCAAACAACAGAATCAGGTCTAGGTTACAAATTTGGCAAGAATGAGTAGTCAGACTAAGTTTAAAAATTGCTTTCACTTCTGTTTTATTATTTAATCACATAAAAAAGTAAAAATAATATATACAAGGCAAAGGAATCCAAAAATTGGACAATTTTGTCATTTTCACTATTCCCTAGATCCAGAGTATTGAGGAAGCTCAATTATTTTAGCCGCTAACGTAGAGGAGACCAAAACTGAGCTTGCTGCCATTGGGTCTTTAGGCTAGGATAAAGGTCTTGTTAACACATATACAATGAAATTTTTAGTCTTCTATATTCATATACTTCTGCCTCCTATTATATACTGCTTCATTAGGCTTACAATATGGCTAACCCTGACCTATCAAAGATTATAGCACCTACACTTGTTTTTCTAGGTCTCTCTTGTAAGAGTAGACTTCTAAACTGTCTATCTACAGGATAAATTCCCATATCCAGGCTTTTCATATAAAACTGAACTCATCACCTTTCCCTACAATTTTTTCTTCCTGTATTATCAGTCTCAGTGGCACTATTATCCATGCAGTCTGATAAGATGTATACATTAATTTTAGGTTTTTCTAAAATGGAAGAACTCTAACAGCAAATGAGAAAATGCTTAGAATACCATGAATCAAGGCATATGATTCTTTTCTCTTTATATTCTTGTGGTTTGTATGGATAACTGCATGTTTCATGATAATAGTTATATGGGTAAATATCCAGTGTTTTTGAAAATGTTTGCAAATGTTATACCTCAAATTTACTAACACTGACTGACATATTAGGACTTCCCTGATAGCTCAGTAGGTAAAGAATCCACCTGCAATGCAGGAAGTTTGGGTTCGATCCCTGGGTTGGGAAGATCCCTGGAGAAGGGAAAGGGTTCTCACTCCAGTCTTACACAGTTTTACTACTTTGCCACTCGTATTTGCAGTATTTTAGCTTTCAATAGCCATACATAATTTAATAAAAGTAGCAGGCAAAACTAGTCTCTTATTTAACTAGATGTTTACATTTTCTTTTGTTTTTCCTTCATTTATGAGAGATCAGGTTTCCTCATGTTAAAACCTCATATGATAATATTTTTTTTTTACTTAATTTCTAAAAGACAATTTTGCTAGAAATAGGATTTTTTAAATGACATTTATCGTCTATTAGTGTTAGCAGTGTTTTAAATAATGTTGTTCAAATGTCTTCTGGCTTCCATGATTTCTGGTAGAAAACCTTTGTTTATTTATATGACACGTGATGATAATTTCTGGGAAAAAAACAATTTTATCTTTTATTTCCAGCAGTCTGATTTTGACATGTCTGAGTGTGGCTTTCTTTGAAATTGTCCACTGAGCTTGTTGGATTATTAAATTTATGTTTTTCACCAAATTTAGGGATTTTTTTGTCATTACTTCTTCAAACATTTTTGTGCACCAATCTCTTTTTCTCTTTTTGAAACTCCAATGAGACTAAGGTTGGATGTTTTGATATTATCTAATAGGTTCCTGAAACTATATTCATTTTTTTTCAGTTTTTTATTCTCTCCATTATTCAGGTTGATAATTTCTGTCAACCTACTTCAAGCTCACTAGTCTTTTCTTTGTCATCTCAATTCTGCTATTGAATCTCTTCAGTGAATTTTTATCACTATTATTGTATTTTTAGTCATGGGTTTTTTTCACTTGTTTCATTTTATAGCTTTTATTACTTTTCAGAGAAATTCTCTCTTTTCATTCAAGAATATTTTCTCTCACTTCTCAGAGTATTGTTATTACAGCTGTTTTAAAATCTTTGTCCGAAAAGTATAACATTTCAGTCTGTCATTATTGGCACAATATGTGCAGGTTTTTTTGTTTGTTTGTTTGTTTGTTTGCTTTCCCCTCTTAAAGTTGTTTTGGTTTTCCTGGCTCTTTGCACATATAGTCATTTTGCATTCCATCCTGTTCATTTTATTTCGTTTTTATATATATTTTTAACTGGAGGAAAAGTGCTTTACAATGCCATGATGGTTATGCTGTACAACAAAGCAAATCAGTCAAATACTGATATATCACTATATATAATTGATATATATATATAATTGATTGATATATATACTGATATATCAGTCATATATCATCAGTCACCTCCCTCTAATTCTATGTTTCTCAAAACATGTTTCTTTGTACATGAAAAAGAGTGTTTGGATTTGATGGACTATGTTAATTTTTTTTTTTTAAGAGAGTAGTCAATCTTATTAGATTCAGATAACAATTCCTGACCTGCCCTCTGTGGGCAAGCAATCCCATATTATTTTAGTCTATAGAGACTTTTCAGCACTATTATGAGTTTTACTTACGTACCTCCTAAGTGTCATTCTGAATTATGGGCCATGACTTTCACTGTAATTCAAATCTCAAAGTATTTTCTGGCCTCCTTCTAATTTGTATGAAGCATGTGTGTAGCTTTGTGGGGATTCCAGGACTTCTTACAGTGATTTAAAGCACTCCTTCTCATGATATATCTTGTCCAGGGCCCATTCTTGACTTTCCCTTTTCCAGATTCCTCTTTCTTAGTGTTGCCTCTAGAAAGCCAGTGATTTATCCTCCCCATATTGCCTCATACTAACCATAACTCTTTCCATTTTGTAGCAAAGCACCTAGGAGAACGAGACTAGAGGATCATTTCTGATGCCCCACAACTGCCACAGCCTCTGGCCAGCATAGGATAAGGAGGATCAAAAAGATTTTGCCCTTTGTGCCAGTGAGGAAGGAATCATAAAAAAAAAAAAGCAAAAAACAATATGCTGCTTTCACAAAATATGTTTAAAGGAGGCATATAATTCCCAGGCACATAACAATAGTGCAATTGGGAGCTAAGCCATAGATATGTGGTTTTTAAGTCCTAGAGGAGAATTTCTACATAGAAGCACTGAAGAAGGGACTTCTTATTTGGGAAAACAGTTTCCTTCCTGAAATGAGAGAATGAGGGTTTTAAGCCAGGAAGAAGAAGCTCACATGAACAACAATTTTTCAAAGAACATTTAGGGTAGAATTTATCATTAGAATGTTGAAAATATTGAATGAAGTGAAAGCTGCTTTCAAATTGTGAAAGTGATAAATGTACTATTTGTAGATTCAGTGAAATATATTGAAGCCTTTATTTCTTAGCAAAATGAGACCAACATTTGTGAGACACAGTGAAGGATTTCCATTGTCCTTTGAAATTATTTTATAAAAACTTGAAATTTTGTGAGAAATTCAGTTGCATTGTAAGATGTTAATTTTCCTATCTTCTTCCTTTTATTTGGCCATGCCATATGGCATGTGGGATCTTAGTTCCCTAACCAGGAATTTAACCCAGGCCCCCTGCAATGAAATCATGAAGTCCTAACCACTGGACCACCAGGCAATTGATAATTTCCCTATCTTCAGTGTTTCAAGAAGATAGCCCAGCCAAGACTGGACAATCACCCAACAGGAATTATGTGAAGGAGACTTCCACTCTGAGAATAATGTATCAGCAGATAGTAAAATCCCTTTTAACTCTGAGAGGCTAGAATGATTAGACTATCAGAACTAAACCATTTGGAAAAAGTTGAACAAGAAAATCTTTAATGCTATTTCTTGATTTTCAAACTTCAGATTTATATTGTCAACTGAAAAATTTTCCCACCTAATTCCTTAAATCAAATACATTTAGTATCATCCCTTACAAGCCAACAAATTTCCATTTGATTCATGAATAATAAATAGTAGAGCACCTAGCAGGCTAAATTTATTTTGAGAAAATAGCTTCCATAATATACAGATAAATGTATTGATGATTAATTAGCTCTTTAACATTGCTGATTAAGTAATAGGTAAGTTAACAGAAGAGTCTGCCACTATTTTTAATACATAGCTAATATTTTAAAAAACATATTCATTAACCACTTCTTTTTTACTTGAATTGCAAATAAATAATAATGAATAATTTGATTTCATTATGTATGCAAGCTGTCCTAATTTCTTAACATTCAAGACTCTTCAATAAATGCCAGTGCATCTCTTTAGTATTCCCTTGTTATTAATCTCCACGATATCCCCACAGAATGCACTTATTTTCCTCAAGCAATCTTCCTTTCACCAAGATTTATTGGCCATTAAATATTTGCCAGATACTCCAATAGGCATTGGATATAAAATTAAGAACATGGTCAGTATCCTCAAAGAATCTACAGTCTAGAACAGGTATATATACAAGTAAGAGTACAATGGTCATGATGATAGGTTTTTGGCAGTTCTACCGTGTGAATTACGCTGTGCTCAAATATTTTCATGTACTTATTTTGTTTGAGGTCTTATTTTACTACCACCTTGCAAATCTAAAGTGATTAAAAATTGTAGGCTCCCCACAGTAATATTCCCTTATAGCTCAGTTGGTAAAGAATCCGCCTGCAATGCAGGAGACCTGGGTTTGATCCCTGCTTTGGGAAGATCCCCTGGAGAAGGGAAAGGCTACCCACTCAAGCATTCTGGCCTGGAGAATTCCATGGATTATATAGTCTACGGGGTCCACAAAGAGTCTGACACGACTAAGTGAACTTCACTTTCACTTTTTTCACAGTAATATTACAACCCTTATCATTTGCAGTGAATGCTATATAAGAGTACAGCGAAGGGTCATGTGGCAGATTGTCTGTCCAGCACTTTGGGGTATGCCACTCTTCATGGAAAATACAGGGAGATTGGAATATTTAAAAACCTGAATTTTTTACCTTACCATGCAACTGGGATTCTGCGCTTGATTTAGGTTCACTAATTATATGCTCTTAAACAAACCTGAAAAATAATTGAATTATCTGGGGGGAAAGGCAAGGGTCAGAAACTTTCTACTTTGATGATGTACATCAGCAGATACTGTGTAGTTCAAGGGCTAATGGCTTCTCAATAAAGCATTTGATTTTCTAATTTGATAGCTACCTAGTTAGGCAGTGGGGCTTCCATGGTGGCTCAGTTGGTAAAGAATCTAGCTGCAGTGCAGGAGACCCAGGTTTGATTCCTGGATCAGGAAGATCCCCTGGAGAAGGAAATGGCAACCCACTCCAGTATTCTTGCCTGGAGAATCCCATGGAGAGAGGAGCCTGGCGGGCTACAGTCCACGGGGCTGCAAGTGTCAGACACGACTTAACGACTAAACCACCAGTTAGGCAGTGACTTAACACCCATGCACATTTGCACGGAGGTGGCTTGTACTAGAGCCAATGGCCGCAGGGTCAGTTTCTTGGATCTACAACCATGGTAGAGGCAGCAGCTGCCTTGACTTTGACTTTTTTCTGTGCCATGGTTTTGGAACTTTTTCTAAGGGCTTACCTGAGAGTCCTTTTCTTCATCCTTCCTGAAAATACTTGATTGCTTCCTAACAGTACTGTGAAAAGTTGATCACACTTCATAAATTTCTTTATGCTGAAACTATCTAGACTGATTTTAGTGTCTGTATCCAAAGATTCTGGTTAATATTGAGCACTCAGTCCAGCCTGAGGGCAAAGAAATGGTATAAAGAAGGGACCCTGGAAAAGGTGACTTCTGTAGTGATCCTTGGAGGGAAAAATCCAAGAAAAGCAGTCATCTGTGCAGTGCATG
Organism: Giraffa tippelskirchi; assembly: GCF_054371585.1. Lineage (NCBI taxonomy): Eukaryota > Metazoa > Chordata > Mammalia > Artiodactyla > Giraffidae > Giraffa > Giraffa tippelskirchi. Next base: position 42,738,003 of record NC_137284.1, on the reverse strand, counting down.
TGTGCTCAGTTGCTAAGTCACATCTGACTCTTTGTTACCCCATGGACTGTAGCTCCTCTGTCCATGGGATTTCCCAGGCAAGAATACTGGAGTGGCTTGCCATTTCCTTCTCCAGGGGATCTTCACAACCCAGGGATCGAACCCATGTCACCTGCATTGTCAGGTGAATTCTTTGCCACCAAGCCACCTGGGAAATCTGTCATCTGTGCAATACTAGTGTGTAAAAAGTTCAGATGCATCAGAAGTCACATCCATGGTAATCCAAGTAATGGAATGTTCACTATTGACAGGTGTTACCTTGAAGTTTTATTTTTGACACAAAATTCCTTCTTAAAGATATGCAAAATATCTTCTCCATTTAATTAAAGCTTTCTCGGTTGTGCTGGCATCAAAAGACTCAACAATAAAGTCTGATCAATGTAATTATAGTTTGTTCCCTGTATGATTAAAGGCATGTCCGTTTGACAAAAGCATCTCTAAATTCATACAATTCCAGGTCAAAATGTTTTTTGTTGTTGTTGTTTTTGTTCTTTCTGGAATGAATTCCCATTATATACTATGTAGATTATCGATAAAATCAATGACTTGCCCAAACAAATGGCACATATTCACCTGCCTCTAGATATATATTCAAGTTTATTCAATTTTGTTCTCTCTCTCAACAATGATTCCCCGCCACATTTTGCTCTCAGCATTCGACAGCTTGCTTCTGTACCCAGTTGCCTTCCCTAACCACTGTGTCTTATATAGCCATCTAATAAAAATTCCCTAACTAATAAACCAGCCCCCCAACTAATAAAAGTTCTGCTTTTTTCCACATTGTAGAACATGTAGTTCAAAAGGGTAAGTAATTTGTCCAATTGATACAGCATCAAAACCAGAGTGGTCTGCGATACTCCATAGTCCTTATCTTAACTACTCAGTTACATCATCACATTAACACCCATGGGAAAATAATATGAAGATAATTGTAGATCCCACAAAGAGGAAGCATTTCCAATGTATCTATTGGTAGCTAATCTTAATCAATCTAGTTCTTCCTTGGTAAAAATATTTTCAATCAAAGATATATTATTTCTAAAACAAAACGTGTCTGACCATTAGACCTAGCAATATAAACAAATAGTAACATGAATCTCAGCAATATGAACAATAGTAACATGAATCTCAACATGAATTTTCCTATTAAAAATAGTTTTATGATTTAAATGTGAAACAGAATGGGAGGGAGTCCCAAGGGAAAGAAAAGCAATTGTTTGGGAAAGGAAAACTAAGAGAAACAGAATTTTATGTCTGAAAATAATGCTTAAAAATGTTTGAAAATATGTAAGGATTGCTCCCTTATTTATCATTTTTATTTTTCAATTCCAAAAGCATTTTTTGGTTTTAAATAACTTTTTATCATCTTAAATTCAATGAGCATTGATTCATTTTATGATAGCTTAAAAATGGGAGTAATAATGCATTTTAGTGCAACTTCTGGAATAATTTTTCAATATCTACTTTTTTATTCTTTTTACACTGAATGCAACAAAGGCAAACTCTTATATTTTCAGGAGAAAATAATATGTATTTATCATAAGTCTTTTTTAGGGTATTGTTGAGAAAATTTAAGTGTTTGAGGTATACTGAGAAAAAAAATCACCTTGTTCTTCCATAAAATATCATTGGGAATCACTGTTAAAGTAGAAGCTATGAACATGCTAAACTAACAATCTGATTCTAACTGTCATATCTCAAGAGCCTATGCTTTTTGTTTAATTTACTTATTTTTAATTGGAGGTTAATTGCTTTACAATGTTGTGTTGGTTTCTGCCATACATCAACATGAATCAGTCATAGGAAAGGAATCAGTCATAGCAAAATCAACCATTTTGCTCCTCTGAGCAAAATCAGCCCACTGCCTTTTGAAACTCCCTCCTACCTTCCACTTCATCCCAGCCCTCTAGGTTGTCAGAGAGCACCAGGATTGAGCTCCTGGCATCATACAACTATTTAACATATGGTAATGTATATGTTTCAGTGCTACTCTCTAAATTCCTTCCACCCTCTGCTTCCTCCACTGGTCCACAAATCTATTCTCTATGTCTGCATCTCTATTGCTGCCCTACCAATAGGTTCACCAGTACCATTTTTCTAGATTCCATATATATGCACGAATATATGATATTTGTTTTTCTCTTTCTGACTTAATTCACTCTGTATAACAGGCTCCAGGTTCGTCCATCTCAGTAGAACTGACTCAAATCCTTCCCTTGTTATGGTGAGTAATATTCCATTGTGTATATGTACCACAATTTCTTTATCTATTCATCTGTTGATGGGCATCTAGGTTGCTTCCATGTCCTGGCTATTGTAAATAGTGCTGCAATGAAAACTGGGGGTAGATGTGTCTTTCAGAATTGCGGTTTTCTCAGGTATATGCCCAGTAGTGGGATTGCTGGGTCATATGCTACTTTTACACATAATTTTTAAAGAAATCTCCACACTATTCAGAACAGTGGCTGTATCAATTTACATTTCCATCAACAGTACAAAAGGGTTGCCTTTTCTCCACACTCTCTCTAGCATTTATTGTTTGTATATTTTTTGATGATGGGTCCATATAGTCAAAGCTATGGTTTTTCCATTAGTCATGTACAGATGTGAGAGATGGACCATAAAGAAGGCTGAGCATGACAGAATTGATGCTTTCAAATTGTATTACTGAAGAAGACTCTTGAGAGGTCCTTGGACTGCAAAGAGATCCAACTAGTCCATCCTAAAGGAAATCAACCCTGAATATTCATTGGAAGGACTGTTGCTGAAGCTAATGCTCTAATACTTTGGCCACCTGATGTGAAGATCTGACTCACTGGAAAAGACCCTGATGCGGGAAGGATTGAAGGCAAAAAGAAAAGAGGGCAGCAGAGGGTGAGATGGGTTCGATAGCATCATCGATTCAATGGACATGAATTTGATAAACTCCAGGAGATAGTGAAAGACAGGGAAGCCTGGCATGCTGCAATCTGTGGGGTTACAAAGAGTCAGACATGACTCAGTTACTGAATGACAATAACAAGAAAACAACATTTTGACTGGTGTGAAGTGATACCTCATTGTAGTTTTGATTTGCATTATGGGCTTTCCTGATAGCTCAGTTGGTAAAGAATTTGCCTGCCATGCGGGAGACCCTGCTTCTATTCCTGGGTCAGAAAGATCCCCTGGAGAAGGGAAAGGCTACCCACTCCAGTGTTCATGGGCTTCCTTTGTGACTCAGCTGGTAAAGAATCCACTTGCAATGCGGGAGACATAGATTCGATACCTGGGTTGGGAAGATCCCCTGGAGAAGGAAAAGGCTACCCACTCCAGTATTCTGCCCTGGAGAATTCCATGGACAGTCCATGGGGTAGCGAAGAGTTGGACATGACTGAGAGACTTTTCTGTAATAACGATGTTGAGCATCTTTTTAGGCACTTTTTAGCCATCTGTATGTCTTCTTTGGAGAAATGTCTGTTTAGGTCTTCTGCCCATATTTTGACGGGGTTGTTTGTTTTCTGACATTGGCCTGCCTGAGCTACTTGTATATTTTGGAGATTAATCCTTTGTCAGTTACTTCATTTGCAATTATTTTTTCCCATTCTAAGGATTGTCATTTCATCTTGTTTATGGTTTCCTTTGCTGTGCAAAAGCTTTTAAGTTTAATTAGATCTCATTTGTTTATTTATATTTTTGATTTCCATTGCTGTAGGAGGTGGGTCATATAGGATCTTGTGATTAATGTCAAAGAGCATTCTGCCTATATATTCCCCTAAGAGTTTTATAGTTTTTGATTTTACATTTAGGTTGGTAACCCACTTTGAGTTTATCTTTGTGTATGAAGTTAGGAAGTGTTCTAATTTCATTCTTTTTACACGTTGATTTTATATTTAGGTCTGTAACCCACTTTGAGTTTATCTTTGTGTATGAAGTTAGGAAGTGTTCTAATTTCATTCTTTCACACGTAGCTGCCCAGTTTTCCCAGCACCACTTATTGAAGAGACTGTCTTTTCTCCACTGTGTTTTCATACCTCCTTTGTCTAAGATAGGAGAAAGCAATGGCACCCCACTCTAGTAGCCTGGAAAATCCCATGGACAGAGGAGCCTGGTAGGCTGCAGTCCATGGGGTCAGAAGAGTTGGACACGACTGAACGACTTCACTTTCCCTTTTCACTTTCATGCATTGGAGAAGGAAATGGCAACCCACTCCAGTGTTCTTGCCTGGAGAATCCCAGGGACAGGGGAGCCTGATGGGCTGCCGTCTGTGGGGTCGCACAGAGTCGGACACAACTGAAGCGACTTAGCAGCAGCAGTTGTCAAAGATAAGGTGCCGTAGGTACGTGAATTTGTCTCAGGGCTTTCTAACTTGTTCCACTGGTCTGTTTCTGTTTCTGTACCAGTAATATACTGTCTTGATGACTGTAGCTTTGTAGTATAGTCTGACGTTAAGGATGTTGGTTCCTTCAACTATGTTATCATAAATGCAAGGCTTTGCTACCTTTTCTTTAGAACAAAAAGATGAAAATATTTCTGTGTCAGATTTCAGGTTATTATTGGGGTGGGCTTTCTTATTATTGGAGTCCTTGAGGACCTGGTTTGCACTACTTGTGGTTTTGGTTTTCTGCCTCTCTGTAGCAAACAAATATATCTAAAAATTTGGCCTCTTTGGCCAGCTCCTTTACTCCACAGAGCAGCATCAAAGCAGAGACAGTCACTAATTTCTGTATCCTTTAGGCAATTGCTGTGAACTCATCATAGTATATCTTAGCACAGAAGCAAATTCTTCTTTGTATAATATTTTAATGTATTATAATAGGTATAAATATAAATTTGCTTAATTTTGATCTGCATATTTGTGCTGTTAAAAACAAAAATGGATCATATATGTTTGAAGATTTATATCTTGAAATGAGAATTAAAATGCAAGAGTATTTCTACTTGTATCATTCAATTACTCTGAGCAAATTCATGAAAAATAAAATCACACCTGGAAGTTCATGATTGCTTAATTTAGAAAAAAGTTATAACCATCCCTACTCATGAGTTGTTTCCTGTGAAGCCACTCACATTCTGAAACTCTAGCCAGACATCAAATCACATTATGTTGAACTGCCATTTAGATTACTCCTGTACCAAATTACCTCACCTAATTATGGAGATACCATTTCTGTATTATTTTACATAAATGATACTTAATGTGCTTTGTGTGGTGGGTCAAAGAAAATCCTGACAGGTTCCACTCTATAGATTAAAAGATTTGAGGGCTCTTGATCTCATAGAGAAAATTATGAGTTATCTTTCTCATTTTGTTTTAAATTACAATATTTTTTGAACCATATGTACAGTGCTACCCTTTGTCCACATAGGGAGCCTTCCATGGAAGTTCATAATTGTTTTTCTAAGAAAAATGAATAACACTATTTGGGTTTAATGATGTGCTGCGTTGTTTATAAGACAATTTATGAACTCAAAAGGACTCGTCTCATCAACCTATAGGTAAGTAGTAAGCTGTTTAACAAGACAATGTAATCAAATGATTTTAGGTTATAGTCATGGGCAGTGTCCAAACATGGGCAACCTCTGTTGTGTAGGACAACTTTCTTCTCCTAAATATTAGAAATTGTGCTTTATAAAAGTTTGTTTTTAATCCCCTAAGGTGCTAATCACATTAGATCCTGTTGAGGAGTTCAGTTCAGTTCAGTTCAGTTCAGTTCAGTCGCTCAGTCGTGTCCGACTCTCTGCGACCCCATGAATTGCAGCACGCCAGGCCTCTCTGTCCATCACCAACTCCCGTAGTCTACCCAAACTCATGTCCATTGAGTCGGTGATGCCATCCAACCATCTCATCTTCTGTTGTCCCCTTCTCCTCCCGCCCCCAATCCTACCCAGCATTAGGGTCTTTTCTAATGAGTCAACTCTTCGCATGAGGTGCCCAAAGTATTGGAGTTTCAGCTTCAACATCAGACCTTCCAATGAACACCCAGGATTGATCTCCTTGAGGATGGATTGATTGGATCTCCTTGCAGTCCAAGGGACTCTCAAGAGTCTTCTCCAACACCACAATTCAAAAGCATCAATTCTGCGGCGCTCAGCTTTCTTCACCGTCCAACTCTCACATCCATACATGACCACTGGAAAAACCATAGCCTTGACTAGATGGACTTTAGTTGGCAAAGTAATGTCTCTGCTTTTAAATATGCTGTCTAGGTTGGCCATAACCTTCCTTCCAAGGAGTAAGCATCTTTTAATTTCATGGCTGCAGTCACCATCAGCAGTGATTTTGGAGCCCAAAAAAATAAAGTCTGATACTGTTTCCGCTGTTTCTCCATCTATTTCCCATGAAGTGATGGGACCAGATGCCATGATCTTAGTTTTCTGAACGTTGAGCTTTAAGCCAACTTTTTCACTTTCTTCTTTCACTTTTATCAAGAGGCTCTTTAGTTCTTCTTCACTTTCTGCCATAAGGGTGGTGTCATCTGCATATCTGAGGTTATTGATATTTCTCCCAGCAATCTTGATTCCAGCTTGTGTTTCTTCCAGCCCAGCATTTCTCATGATGTACTCTGCATATAAGTTAAATAAACAGGGAGGCAATGTACAGCCTTGACGTACTCCTTTTCCTGTTTGGAACCAGTCTGTTGTTCCATGTCCAGTCCTAACTGTTGCTTCCTGATCTGCATACAGGTTTCTCAAGAGACAGGTCAGATGGTCTGGTATTCCCATCTCTTTCAGAATTTTCCACAGTTTATTGTGATCCACATAGTCAAAGGCTTTAGCATAGTCAATAAAGCAGAAATAGATGTTTTTCTGGAACTCTCTTGCTTTTTCGATGATCCAGCGGATGTTGGCAATTTGATCTCTGGTTCCTCTGCCTTTTCTAAAACCAGCTTAAACATCTAGAAGTTCACGGTTCACGTATTGCTGAAGCCTGGCTTGGAGAATTTTGAGCATTACTTTACTAGCATGTGAGATGAGTGCAATTGTGCGGTAGTTTGAGCATTCTTTGCCATTGCCTTTCTTTGGGATTGGAATGAAAACTGACCTTTTCCAGTCCTGTGTCCACTGCTGAGTTTTCCAAATTTGTTGGCATATTGAGTGCAGCACTTTCACAGCATCATCTTTCAGGACTTGAAATAGCTCAACTGGAATTCCATCACTTCCACTAGCTTTGTTCATAGTGATGCTTTCTAAGGCCCACTTGACTTCACATTCCAGGATGTCTGGTTCTAGGTGAGTGATCACAGTAGAAGTACTATAAATGTTTTCCAACTGGAGGGAGCTTGAGGAGCCTTTAGTAACTTATGTCAGAACAATAGATTTAATAGCCTGTGAAAGCCCATAGGGAATAGTATAGTGTGGGAGAAAAATATATTCCCTTACGTATACATGAATGTAAATCAAATACATAAAAGAAGCATAAATATATTAGGGTATTTTTAAAACCAAAAAAAAAAAAAATAGGTTTAGACGTAAAAGACAACATTTGTTCTTAATGTTTTCAAGAGACTTTTACTTACCAGTGAGTCTTCAATACAGTCAAAGCTTAGATTTCCCACCAGTTACCACCTCTACTATCTTCTGTCATGTTCATAATCAACACCATGAAAAGTGTCATTAAGAAATCTTTGGTGAAATTAAATCCCTAACGGGTGCTGTAAGTATTAAAAGAATTTTTACTTAACAAAGATGGTACTTCAAGTTTTTCCTTTGGTGAGTCATTTGCTGACCATTGAGTGAGACCAGACAAATGCCTCTCATCACAGTGCAGGAAAGCATCCTAGAGTCAACAACATTGAAGCAATAGTGACACCTAACAGCAAACATAGTCAGTATGATGTATCTCACATAAGACTCTTTCAAATGCATAAAGATATAGTTAATTCAAGATTTCAAGCCTTTATTCAAAAGGTGACAAGTACAATAAATATTTATCAAATCTCCCCTTAAATAACGTCATTTATAAAGTAACCAAAAACAAATCATTTTTTAATTTTTGCCTCCCAAACTGCACCTCATTTTAAGCATTCAAATGAGAGTGTCACAAATGACTTTGATTTTAAGATGCATTTTTACAACAGCTGCTGTTGTATTAATGAATCTATTAGCATTGCAGATTAGCTTTCACATAGTAGATCTTAAAAAAATAAAAGCTGCCTCTCTACTAGCATAGTTGACTAGCTGCTTCTAAAAAGTAATTTATTTCAGTCACCTGGCTTGGGGAAAAGTTTGATACATAGTTCAGAGAAATAAGATGAAATGGGAAGCATCAACCTAAATTTAAGATAGTTTTAACTGGAAAAAATCATTTCCTGACTAATTGACAGATATTTAAATCTAACCTAAGAATTTTGTTCCATAGCATTAATGTAGCAAGACTTTTTTTTTTTCTTTTCTTTAAATGAAACTAGAGTTTGAGTCATATGAATAGCCTATAGACTGGACAGGTTACTTGGTTTTGATTTTGCTTACCCACAGACATTCCTTCTGATTAGTGCTAGAATCTAATTCCAAGTTGCTTTGGTGAAGAAAAAGAAGTTTGGAGAGGACCCCTAAACTTGTGCCATTGTCCACTGATATTATCTCAATGTCGAAAATTTGTGTTGTAGAAAAATCAGACCTTGCTGACACTGAAGTTTATGTATTGCATTAAAATATTTCTTCTTATTCCTATTATTGCTGAACACTGAGAAAAAAAGAAAACAGCTTCTCTCGTGTGGCAGTGAACATTAAACTTTCTGTCTGTCAACACTCCATAGAGATAGTAAGATAAACTTTATTCTGCAAAAATTCACTAAAGTATGATAGGTAAAACTGCCAATACAAGGGAAAGATAAAAAGGAAGGCAGAAGCATGCCAAACAATAAAACTATGGCTTGCTCTTTTTAAAATATCACTTGAGAAGTTTGGGGTAAATTAAAAGAAAGTCTCTCCCTTGTGGATGCTGCTGCTGCTGCTGCTAAGTCGCTTCAGTCGTGTCCGACTCTGTGCGACCCCATAGATGGCAGCCCACAGGGCTCCCCTGTCCCTGGGATTCTCCAGGCAAGAACACTGGACTGGGTTCCATGTGGGTGGCATAATACTATACATAGGAACTATAAAAACTCCACAGACACACACACACACACACACACGAACTATTAGAATAAATGAATTCAGCAAAGTTGCAGAATACAAGATTAATATATAGAAATCTGTTGCATTTTATGAACCAATTATGAACCATAGAAAAAGAAATTAAGAAAGCAACCCCATTTATAATTGCATCAAAAAATAAAGTAAAATACCTGGGAATATTAACCAAGGAGATGAAAGACCTATGATCTGAAACTATAAGACATTGATGAAATAAATTGATGATAACACAATAAATGAAAGCATATAGAATGCTCATGGATTGGGAGAAATAATATTGCTAAAACGTCCAAACTCTCAAACAGTAAAAGAATCTGCTTGTGAGGCAGGGGACCAGGGTTCCATCCCCGGGTTGGGAAGATCCTCTGGAGAAGGGAATGGCAATCCATTCCAGTATTTTTACCTGGAGAATTCCGTGGTCAGAGAAGCCTGCAGTCCATGGGGTGGTGAAGAGTTGGACATGCCTGAGTGACTAACTAATCAGAGTAATATGCAAATTCAATGAAATCCCTATCAAAATGTCCATGGCATTTTTTATCTAACTAGAATATGTAATTCTAAAATGTGTATGGAAATACAAAAGACCCTGAATAGACAAACTAGTCTTAAGAAAGAAGAACCAAACTTGAGATAACACACTCTCTAAATTCAGACTAAAATATGAAGCTGCAGTCATCAAAATAGTTTGGCACTGGCACAAAAAAAGACATATAGATCAATGAAACAGAATATAGAGCCCAGAAATAAACCTATACACATATAGTCAATCTACAACAAAAGGGGCAGGACTATATGATGTGTGTGTGTTGGGGAGAGATGAAGACAGCCTCTTCAATAAATGATATTGAGAAAGCTGAATAGTTTCATGCAAAAGAATGAAATAAAACCATTATCTTACATCATACAAAAAAACCTCAAAATTAAGACTTGAACATAACCATAAAACTCCTAGAGGAAAAGACAGGCAGAACATTCTTTGCCATCTATCTTAGCAATATTTTTCTGGATCTATTTCCTCAGGCAAGGACAATGAAACCAAAAATAAGCAAATGGAACTATATCAAACTAAAAAGCTTTTGCACAGTGAAGGAAACCATTTACAAAACAAAAAAACCACCCTACTGAATGGGAGAAGATATTTGCAAATGATATGGTCAATAAGGAGTTAATATCCAAGCTATAAAGAATGCCTATAACTCAATATAAAAAAAATCTGATTAAAATATGGCAGAGGACTTGAATAGACATTTTTCCAAAAGAGACATATAGATGGCCAACAGGTACAGGAAAAGGAGCTCAGCATCACTAATCATCAGGAAAAATGCAAATCAAAATCACAATGATATATCACCTCATCCCTGTTAGAATGGCTAAGACAAAAAATAACAAATGTTGGCAAGCATTTGGAGAATAGGAAACCTTCATGTACTGTCAGTAGGAATTTAAATTACTGCAGCCACTATGGAAAACAGTGTGGAGGTTCCTTAAAAATTGAAAATACAACTGTCATATGATCCTCCAATTCTGGGTATTTATCTGAAGAAAACAAAAATACTAACTCAAAAATATATCTGTAAACCCATATTTATCATTGCAGCATTATTCAAAATAGCTAAAGCATGGAAACAACCTACATGTCCATTGATGAATGAATAAAGAATATGTGATATACAGTGGAATATTATTCCAGCATACAGAAGAATGAAATTGTCATTTGTGACAACATGGATGGACATAAGGCATATTATGCTAAGTGAAACAAGTCAAACAGAGAAGGACAAATGTTATGTAATTTCACTTACACATTGAATCTAAAAACAGAAGCCACCAACCCGGGTATGGAGAAGAAACTAGTGGCTGCCAGAGAGGAAGAGTATGAGAAGGTGGGCAAAATTAGGGAAGGGGACCAAGTGAAAACCTCCACTTATAGATGTCACAAGGATGTAATGTATGGCATAGTGAATATAATCAATAATATTGTATTGGCTTTATATGGTCACAGACGGTAACTAGAAATATCATGATGAACATTTTGTAATGTATGACAATATTGAATGACTATGTGGTATACCTGAAACTAATGTAATAGTGTAAGTCAATTATACTTTAATTAAAAATATATATATAATATATTAAAAAACAAGTCTATTCCTATCTCCATTTTTTAAATTGGAATATAACAAATCTCCATGACAGAAGAAGCCACTGCAGGGAGAAGCCCGCACACTGCAACTAGAGAGTAGCCCCCATGGGCCACAAGTAGAGAAAAGCTTATGTAGCAACGAAGATCCAGAACCACCAAAACTAATAAATAAACAAAGATTATTTTTTTAAAAAAGCATCAGTTCAGTTCAGTTCAGTCATTCAGTCATGTCTGACTCTGTGACCTCAAGAACTGCGGCACGCCAGGCCTCTCTGAGTCTACTCAAACTCATCTCCCGGAGTTGACGCAAACTCATGTCCATTGAGTTGGTGATGCCATCCAACCATCTCATCCTCTGTTGTCCTCTTCTCCTCCCACCTTCAATCTTTCCCAGCATCAGGGTCTTTTCAAATGAATCAGCTCTTCGCATAAGGTGGCCAAATTATTGGAGTTTCAGCTTCAGCATCAGTCCTTCCAATGAACACCCAGGACTGATCTCCTTTAGGATGGACTGCTTGGATCTCCTTGCAGTCCAAGGGACTCTCGAGAGTCTTCAACACCACAGTTCAAAAGCAGGTCCTTAACACTGAGAAGGGGCAGAAATAAAATCTTCTAGACTTAATGACAGTGATTATTTGTTAACAGCTAACATCTTTAACCCCTCCTTAATATGGGCTTGGAACTCTTCTGGGAAATATACATTTACAAACTCATTTTTTCCTCATCACCAACCCCCATCAGATAGACACTGGTATTGAATCTATTTTACAAATAAGAAAGCTGAGATACAGAAAAGTCAAATAAGTAGTATACATACGTTCAGCCAATAGCTTGTGAAGAGTCATCCCAAGCAGTATTATACTGTTAACCACTAGACTAGAGCACATCTCAAATATAGGAGTTAATTTTTGTGTGCCATGCACTGATCTAAGCAAGTATACCTGTCCACTTTGCAACATCCCTGTGAACAAGGCATTTGTCTCTATCTTACCGATGAGAAAATTAGAAAAGAAAGGCTTAGAAAACAAAGCCCCAGACTCGTGATTTAACACAATTTTAGTGGCTTATTCTGTTCATACTGCATTCTTAAAGAAAAAGAATGCTGTTTCATGATTCTTTGTTTCTGATAACTGATTAACTACAATTAAATAATTGATTGCCCTCTATGTGTTTCCTACTGCCACCAAGTAGCAGTTTATCACTAAAAAGAGATCCTGTGACTAATGGAGAGACTGCAGATTTTAGAGTCCAATCTCAGTTTGCTCATGCCCTGACTGTGTACTCCTGTATGCGTTTGTTAACCTTGTCAAAAATCAGTTTCCTTAAGAAAATTGAAAGGATTGATATCTTTCTCCTATTATTGCAGTAAACATTCAAGGTCAATTATAAAATATGCTTATCCCATAGAAAGTGCTTGGCCAATGAAAGCTAGTTTGAATTTTTAATCATTTTATTTATCTGTGCTTTTGTTCTAAGGTTGGCCATAATTAATGGGAGAGCCTCAAAGAAATTATAAAAGCTTCCAGGAAGAGTGTGAAAACCCAAGACAGACTGGCTGGCTTGTTTCATAAGCAGATGTTCATCCAGTAGAAATCCCATTAATAGCTATTTTAAAAGGCGAGGACTACACATAGATGTAAATATAGAGAATGGCAGTAAACAACATTACATAAATAACAAAAAAAAAAAAATGGAACTATTGGCACAGCTGAAGAAAAAGTTTTAAGTATTTCCATGGTTTCAAACGGAGAAGGCAATGGCACCCCACTCCAGTACTCTTGCCTGGAAAATCCAATGGATGGAGGAGCCTGGTAGGCTACAGTCCATGGGGTCGCTAAGAGTCGGACACGACTGAGCGACTTCACTTTCACTTTTCACTTTCATGCACTGGAGAAGGAAATGGCAACCCACTCCAGTATTCTTGCCTGGAGAATCCAGGGACAGCGGAGCCTGGTGGGCTGCTGTCTATGGGGTCCCACAGAATCGGACACGACTGAAGCGACTTAGCAGCAGTAGCAGTATGGTTTCAAAACATTGCTCAGTGTATCAGGGTCTCACTTCCGTTGAAGTGTCTGGTGACTGGAATTGCCTGCTCTAAGAATTTCATGAGAACTGCTGTTGAATGTGCTATTTGGCAATTTTTCTTTTTCCCTCTACCATACCTAAATCATCTCTTCTAAAAAATCGCATCTCTCACTATTAGGTATCAGTGAATAAGACGGAATTAGAATACAGTGGGGGTCCACTTGATAGGAGGAATCACATTACAGAAAACCTTCTAATGGCAAGAGTCTATTTAAGCTGTGTCTCCCAAGGGAAGGGATGCAAGGCCCATTGCCTAACAAAATTAAACTGAAATTGAGCAAAGGGCTGTAAGTTATTCTCCAGGGGGTCATTTAATAAAAGCAATGGTAACCATAGTATTGGCTTTTATAGGACAGTCTTACTTTCCTGCCATTTTATTATTTTCAATTAAACCATTCTGTTAAAGGATAACTAAAGTGAATTCATGTCTACAAATTTTAAGACTTTCAAAAGACAAATTAGTTTATATTTTTTTTAAAAAAATTATCTGATCATATACTCTGATTTTAAGATTATAATATTGTCAATACACATGGAAAACTAGCACCATGATAGTGTAATGGGGAAGTACAAATCTGACTCTAATATTGGATCTGTTTCTTTTGCTTTAGCTTTTGTATTCTATTGATTTTACTGTAAGTTAATCACTAAAAGAACATTGCCTATAGTTTGAAATATACAGGATAGCCCATTCCCAAGAATCTGAACATCAAAGGCATAAAACTTATCCCTTCCAATAGAAATAAGAAGTTGCAGAACAGAGGAAAACATTTGTCTTGTTGGAAGTTTATAGAAACACTATGACCAGACCTATGTAGATAGTTTTAAGAACAAAGGATTCTGGTACTAAGAAGTTGGCAGCAAACAACTGCACCCTTATCCCTTTTGGCATAAAAGGAGCCTGAATTCTAACTTTGGTAAGATGATTCTTTGAGGCACTGATCTACTAACTTCTCAGTCTGCTGGCTTTCTGAATAAATATCTATTGTCCCAACAACTTGCCTCAAGAATTACTGGCCTGTCATGCAGACAAGCTTGGATTTAGTAACAATTAGGCATTTTCATATAAAGTTATTTGAGTTTCTCCTGATCAGAAAACAGAAAGAAAGTAATGTTTATAATTAGTCCTTTCAGATGAGTCCAGTGAGAAAAGAGTTTAAAGTATTTTTTGTTTCTGCTACTTGGAAAATGACATTCTCTTGCTTTTTGAATTGCATGTTTTTGAGAAAGATACTTAAATTACTAGTAAACTGATTCAGAAAACGAACTTCATGTCTTAAATGTACAAACTGAAATTAAGCTATTATACAGAGAAGTTTTTCTATCTCTACTTCGGTATAGAAATTGTCTTTAAAGTATTAAATTAAAAGCCTTGAATGCTATGTAATGCCAGAACCAACCTGAACCCAGAACTTTCTTTACTTTTTTTAAATTAATTAATTTATTTTAATGGGAGGCTAATTACTTTACAATATTGTAATGGCTTTGCCACACATTGACAGGAATCAGCCATGGGTGTACATGTGTCCCCATCCTGAACCCCCTCCCACCTCCCCATCCCATCCCTCAGGGTCGTCCCAGTGCACCAGCCCTGAGCACACTGTCCAGGCTGAGGAAACTTTTAACAAGAACTCATCTCCATTCTTTTTCCTTAGTTTCCAAGCCCAACATAATTTGACTTTTTTGAAGTCTTGATTAAAGAGAATTCAATAACAGGTTGAATATATGAGATATTTTATTGTAGTAATCATGCTTAACATGAGATTTACCTTTATAACAAAATTTTAGCTGTATAATATAGCACTGCTAACTGTAGGCATTCTATTTTAGAAATTATTCATCTTACATACTGAAACATTATACTCACAGAACAACTTCCCATTTCTCCTTTCTCCAGCCCTTGGCAAGCACCGTTCTACATTATGACTTTGACTACTTCAGATATCTTGTGTAAACGGAACCCTGCAGTATTTGTTCTGCTGTGACCAGCTTATTTTACTTAGTAAAATATTCTCAAGCTTCATTCATGTTGTCGCAGATGGTAGAACTTGCTTATTTTTGAAGGCTAATATAAAATATTTAAAAACATCCCTATATTCCACAAGCAATGGGTAACCTCAAACGGAATAAAAATAAATGCTCTAAGTATTAATAATTAGGATTCTTAATTATATGCTGGTCATCTTGAAGATATGACTCCAAACAGAAAGACAATGGTGACACGAGACCCACATCCTGCCCAATGAGCTCAGTAAGTTAATGACCCCTAGTACATGTTCTCTTCATACATAAAAAACCAATAACAAACAGAAAGACAATGGTGACACGAGACCCACATCCTGCCCAATGAGCTCAGTAAGTTAATGACCCCTAGTACATGTTCTCTTCATACATAAAAAACCAATAACTTACAGAAAGGTGACATTTCAGAGAAAAAAAACCCTGGGCTTCCCTGGTGGCTCCAATGGTAAAAAATCTGCCTACAATGAAGGAGACCCGGGTTCAGTCCCTGGGTCAGGAAGATCCCCTGGAGAAGGGGATGACAAATTGCTTCAGCATTTTTGCCTGGAAAATTCCATGGACAGAGAAACCTGGCTGGCTGCAGTCCATGGGGTCACAAAAAGTCGAACATGATTGAGCAATTAACACTTCACTTCATCTTGGAGTCTATAGAATATCCATCACTTCTAAATTATACAGTGAAAAATGTGAGATGATTTTCTTTACATTTTTCCCACAGAAAAGCATAATTGTCTAATCATTCTTAGTGGATCTCATTTTGATTGACAAGTGTTATAATAAAACTCATTTTAATGGGCAGACAGCATTTACATCAATAGCATTATGTTTTGGTTGTTCAGTCACTAAGTCAGGTCTAACTCTTTGCAACCCCATGGACTGCAGGAAGCCTGCATGCCAGGCTTCCCTGTCCATCACTATCTCCCAGAGTTTGCTCAAACACATGTCCATTGAGTCAGTGATGCCATCCAACCATCTCATCCTCTGTCGTCCCCTTCTCCTCCTGCCTTCAATCTTTCCCAGCATCGGGGTCTTTTCCACTGAGTTGGCTCTTTGCATCAGGTGGCCAAAGTATTGGAGCTTCAGCTTCAGCATCAGTCCTTCCAATGAATATTCAGGGTTGATTTCCTTTAGAGTTGACTGGTTGGATCTCCTTGCAGTCCAAGGGACTCTCAAGAGTCTTCTCGAGCACCACAATTCTTCGCATCACTCAGTCTTCTTTATGGTCCAACTCTCACATTTGTACATGACTACTGGAAAAACCATAGCTTTGACTATACAGACTTTTGTCAGCAAAGTGATGTTTCTGCTTTTTAGTATGCTGTCTAGGTTTTGGTAGACAAGTCTTATTGAGATAAAGGAGATTCCTCTCTTTCACAACCAAAGAACATATCCTCCAGCACTCTGGTAAGCTAAAATCATACACAAGCAATTGCAAATTGCTTTATCTGTGATATTTGTTTATGCAATTTTTCTCCTAAAAGAATTAAAGTGACTATGGGACAAATCAAAAGACTGAGATAAATCCTTGATCCTTAAGATCATCTAATACAAAGCTATCCCTTTGGGTTGTAACAAATCAAATAACCTCAGACAGGGGCTCTGGAAATGTCCTCTGCCTTCACTTACGAAACTATTTCAATGCTTGTTCTGCTGTTCCATAATCTATGGAATCATTTGTAAAGCATTTCAGTTAAAAGGAAGCAGCCAGGAGATTTCTTATATCATCCTTTCTTTGTTTTGAGGGAAAGGTGAGTTACAAGCTGGTAGGAGGGAGATATTGACTCAGCAGTCTAGAGAATCAGGAATATTGAATTCATGAGACAAAAAGCAGAAAATAGGTATATTGAATTAAAGACTAAAGGTGGGAGGTAGCAAGAAGAGTGAGAGAGTGGGAAGAAAATAAATAGCAGAATCAGAGAGATCTGGGTGTGCATGCCCAGCCTGCCATCTGGGTGATCCTGGAAAGAAAATTTTTGTCTCCAATTTCCCCACTGAATAATGTATCTAATGACTTATTAAGATCTTTGAAGACTAAAACTATTACCACATCACACATTACAGAGCACAGACTACATAGTTGGGGGAAAAAAATGGGGGAAAAAATGTTATCTTTGCCTTGTTTAGTCTTCTACTGTTGTAGAGATTGCCAAGATTTTAGATAACAACTTTTAGGACAATTCCTCTGAGTCAATATTCTTAATTTCCAAATAGCCATGTTTGTTTTGAACAATATGTGTATCTTCTCGCTTCAGACAACTATGTCTTCTGCCTGACTCTAAACTGCCACCATATCCCATTCATTCTCTCTCCTGGCTAATTATTTTTATTTTTACTTTCTCAGTGTAATGTTACTTCCTCAAGGATCATTTCCCTATTGACATACCTCAGTATCTAAATAAACTTAAACCCTCTATCACAGGTCTCACAGCAAACTGTGTTTTATCCTATTTATACTTTCTTCATCCATCCATATGTGCTGGACATTTATTACAATTGCAATTAACTTATGCTTGTAATTTCTTATTTAGTGTCACCTCCCAATCATTGGCTACTACCAGAGACACTGTTTTAGAATACTCCCTGTTATTCCCCCGCATCTAGAGTGGTGCTTACTATATAAGAGGGGTCAATAAATATTTGGTGTTTATGGATGTTGAATTTATTATATATAGAAAAGATAATTCTAGGATCATCAATGTTATTTTAAATTATTTAACATCAGTGTACTATCCAGTGTTTGATAATTAAAAGATCTATGAAAAATAATCAAGGCCACAACTAGAATCATAATTTATTTCAAGATAAGTACTCAGAGATTAGACACACATTTTCAGGATATTTATAACCAGGAGAAGCTGCACTCTCTCTTTCTCTCTCCTATACACATTACACATACATGTACAGAAAAGTATTGAGTATGTATTTAGGGGTAGATAATTATTGCAGCCTTTAGTAATGTGCAAATGTGTAATTACAGACAGGAAAGCATCATCTATAAGGTAACTAATAATAGATGAGCAATATATTGTAATTTTGAAGAGTTACTTATTAGAAACCCATTTTAAAAAATCCATTAGGTGGGTAAACCTGTTTAGTGAACATTCCCGTTTTGTTTCACTGTACTTTGGCTCACATTTTATATTCGTGATTTATACCACATTTTGTTCCCTTATTCTACTATTTTCATTTTATCCTTAAAAAAAGGAAAAAAGAAACTACAGGATTTAATGCAGTGTATGCATTAAAAAAGAAATAAGCATCTTTAAATAAGAAATAAGAAAGAAATAAGCAGCTTTAAATCCATTTAGCCTCTTTAAATTCTGCTTTATCTATTTCAGCATTTTTCTCACTCTTAATTAGGGATGACTATAAAACATCCTGACCTTAGGCAAAGAGGCTAAATCTGATATTGTTAAATGGTTTTTTCTTCTACTCTGAAGATAACTCCTAAACCCAAAATTGCTAAACCTGGGGAGAAAATTGGCAGACAAACTCAATAAGCACTTGCTTTGTGGACAATCCACAGAATGACTTCTCAAGGTTAAATTACCTTTATAAAGAATCTAGGCATTCTAATCCTGAAACTCATAAGATTATTTGACACTAGTGCTACTAGTGTAAATATCACTATAATAAATTCCTAGACAATTGACATTCTGAGATGCAGTTCAGTCCACTCAGAATTTGATCTGCTTTAATTTTGTGGGCTTCTATCTTGCGGATTTGTGCTCAGGCTTTAAATACTCATCCATTTCTAACAAACTTTTCTGTTTCCCCTTCATTGCTAGCTGATATTTTGTCCCTGAATCCTATTGACAACTCTAATAACGTATAAATTTGCTGCCTGTTTTCAGAGTGAGATGGCATAGGAAAAAAATTAGAAAGGTTTAAAAAATATACTGATTGTTATTGGTAACTCAAGAAATGTGAGAGCATTTTTGGTAATATGAAGTATCCTAAAGTTCACTCGTTAGCAATAACAGCAGCTAATATGCTTCAAAGCTCAGCGTTCAGGATGGTGTTTAAAATATTTAGAGGTAAGAATTGGGAACGTGTGAATAGTGGACCAGAGCCATAAGTTGCTAAAAGCAATGCTAATTATTAAACACTCCCTAGGGTAGCAATTATTATCAGAAGATCAATTTTACTTTTAAATACAGAAAAACTCTTAGCAATATAGAATTGCTAAGAGAAGATACAGAATACAAAATACAGAATACAGAAAAACTCTACTATATAAACAAAGCCACTGTTAAAGTCCTCAGTTTGAATGTTGGGGACTGGATCATAGGATATACTCTAGAGCACATTTTCACAGAATATGAGAATGCTTCTGTCACACTGCAAAGAAAGGCTCCTCACCTTGGAAAATCCCACCCTTGGAATGCAAGGATTTTAAAAGGATATTTTGAAGCCATGCTGGATTTAAGTTAATGAATCTATGCCGGGCTCAATCTCTTTCACGTACAATTGGGTTTATAAAAGAAGCTCTAGTCACCACAGATCTTCATCTGTATTCATCAGAAACCCTACATAAAAATCACTGGCTAAGACAGGAACATACAGCATGGAAAGAGAGGAAAAAGAGGAACTCTACAGAGGAAAAACCCAATAAACACTGCCTCAGACAGGGGACGAAGGTCAACATTAACAGTGCTGAGAAAGGCTAAGTCAGCTCAAGATTTCTTAATACCAACAGAAAATAGTTATTTGACAATGTTCTGGTCCACATTATAGAATAAACTAGATCAGTTGTGTTGGTAATATAAGTTGAGTAGGCATATGCCTACTACATATATATAAATATATACACATATACATGCATATATATGTTGCTGTTGTTGTTTAAGTCTTGTCCGACTTTTTTGTGACAAAATGGACTGCAGCCCACCAGGCTCCTCTGTCCATGGGCTTTTCCAGGTTAGAATACTGGAATGGGTTGCTGTTTGCTTCTACAGGGGATTTTCCCAACTCAGGGATCAAATCCACATTCCCTGCATTGACAGGTGGATTCTTCACCACCGAGCCACCATGGAAGCCTATATATATATGCATTATACAACAGTAATGCTTGAGATTTCACACAAAATCAACTTTATTTTTATCCACTACTCTTATTTAAGCTTATTAATTTAGGGTAACTATTTCTTTCATTGACTCCAGATAAAAATTTTGGCAATTCCATAACTTGTCTGGTTCATTTTATAGAATAAAACACACTAGCATCACTTCAAGTTACAGTTTCAATTTATTACTTGTATTATGCACATAATAAGCCATCTACACTTGGGCATACCCCAGATTCTACCTCATTACACCCTTGAATCCTTTATCTTAAAAGTCTTCTTATCATACCTTTAGATTGGAGATATAATGCTTTATCTTTCCCTCTTAGTTGGATTCATAAAAAGCTGTTGCCAAAGAAAAATTTTATAAAAATCGTCACCAGATTTTCAATACTGTCTTTTTACAGTCCATGTGATTATTCAGTTCAGTTCAGTTCAGTTCGCTTCAATTCAGTCACTCAGTCATATCTGACTCTTTGCGACCACATGAACCACAACATGCCAGGCTTCCCTGTCCATCACTAACTCCCGGAGTTTACTCAAACTCATGTCCATTGAGTTGGTGATGCCATCTAATCATCTCACCCTCCATTGTCCCCTTCTCCTGCCTTCAATTTTTCCCAGCATCAGGGTCTTTTCAAATGAGTCAGCTCTTCACATTAGGTGGCCAAAGTATTGGAGTTTCAGCTTCAGCATCAGTCCTTTCAATGAATATTCAGGACTGATTTCCTTTAGGATGGAGTGGTTGGATCTCCTTGCAGTCCAAGGGACTCTCAAGAGTCTTCTCCAACACCACAGTTCAAAAGCATCAATTCTTCGGCTCTCAGCTTTCTTTATATGTGATTATTACAGAGCAGTAATCTGCTCTGTAATCTGCTCCCAATCTGGTCCTTCTTTCACAAGCTGCCAGTAGACTCATTCTTGCCAAGTCACTGTATTAATAAAACTATACCTAGTGGTGCAATTAGTGTAATTTTTTTACTATCAATAGTAAAAGGAGTCTAGAGTGAAAGAGAGTCTGAAATGGCTGGTGTGCTAGATATGACCACCCACCCCGCCCCCCATCACTGAGATTTAGGTTCCTTAGTTGTGAGGAACAATTCTCCCTTAATAAGGTTTTACCTATGTCCCTGATTTCTGGTTTCCAAACTAGTTTCCAGCTGAAACAAGACTGGTTCAGTGCCAGATACCCCCCTCACTGCATTAATAAAACTATACCTAGTGGTGCAATTAGTGTAATTTTTGTACTATCAATAGTAAAAGGAATCTAGAGTGAAAGAGAGTCTGAAATGACTGGTGTGCTAGATATGACCACCACCCCCCACCCCGCCCATCACTGAGATTTAGGTTCCTTAGTTGTGAGGAACAATTCTCCCTTAATAAGGTTTTACCTATGTCCCTGATTTCTGGTTTCCAAACTAGTTTCCAGCTGAAACAAGACTGGTTCAATGCCAGATACCCCCCCTCACCCCACCAAATCATCTCATGCTTAGAATCTCTGGTATTCACTGGGATTCGTCTTCTATCTATACTTAAAATACCCATTTTTAAGAAACACTGCCCCCACGCCTAGAAATCCTGCAACTGTAAACCTTTGTCCTTAATTTGGTTCCCTTAAATATGGCATTTCATTTTAGATTGATAATACGGTCCCCTGGCTGATGACAGGGAGGCGCCTCTATTTTCCTCAGTCCTCTTTCTTCTCTGGCTTCCTTTGTCCAGAAATTCACCTTGCCCTCATCTCTTACACGGCAATATCTGAGTCTCACTCTCTTCAGTTACATAAAGTTCAGTGTGTAAAGTACCTCATATTGTGACTTAACTACAGCAGCTCATCAACCATATTTCTATTGCCCAACCTATTTCTAAGGCTAATTGCTATTGAACAAATCCTTACTAATGCAGGAAATTGAGGAGATATGACTCTTCATGAATACAAATGCATTCCACTGTTACACTTTCCAAAATGCTTTCTTTTTAAGGTCAAGGAAAGGAAGGAAATTCACATTTATTGAATGCTGACTGTGTTCCAAGAGCTATACTAGATGCTTTACATAGTTATCTCAATACAGGAATTTTTTTTTAATCCTGTTCTTACCACTCTCTTCCATTGCTTGAAATCTCTTAATTTACAGAATAGTATTTTTAGTCCTGAAGTGATTAAAAAGGACAGAGAAAATCAACTACGCGGATCTCAGTGAAATGAACTAAAATTAGGAATGGAAAAAGTAATAGATAATTTTTATTTAGGCTTTATAGCCTCCAGTGTAAGAAAAATACAAATAAGAGAAGTCATGTAATATCTTCTTGTCTTGGTTGGGGAGAGAGATAAAGAGAGAGAAAGGGAGGATTAAGAATGAGAGAGTGTAAAATATAGAAACAAAAGTGTGATTGTGTGGAGAATTTCAAGCAAAATCTATTTTGATCTCAAGATAAACCAGTAGGTGGGCCTTGTCACAACTTGAATGCTTAATGTCCTATATTACTAATAAAGTTTTCAAATCAAAGGAATTCTACTACCAATTCAAACTGAAATGCAAGTATGATCATATTATGATTATGTAAAGAAGAAAGATAAACTTGGACAAATTGTGTGTTTTCACCCTTTAAGAAAAGAACAATAGAAGATTAATTAGGCAATGCATGTGTGTGCTCAGCTGCGCAGGACTCTTTGCAGCCCCATAGATTATATATAGCCCACTAGCCTCCTCTATCCATGGAATTTTCCTGGCAAGAATACTGAAGCAGTGTGCCACTCCTTTCTCCAGGGGACCTTTCTGACCTAGGGATTGAATCCGGGTCTCCTGCATTGCAGGTGGATTCTTTACCGCCTGAGCCCTTGTACTATATTATCTGGGAAGAAACTATTATACTATATTATATGGGTCCAAATTAAAACTTAGATTTTTACTGAAAAAAAAAACAAACCTATTTCTGAGCTTATCTTTGCAGCGCCAAAAATGTATTAAAGGGAACAAATATCTAAACCTCAATATTGGAATTAATATTATAAATCATTACAATATTGAATATACAATATATTGGATTTCTTACTTCTAGCAGCCTAAATTGTCATGGAAAGAAATAGTTATCATGAGGATAAGTCTGCTTGCTCTAAGAAGGCAAACATTGGCACTGTTGTATTAATGGCCTCTAAAGTTTGTCTGAAGATCTAGACTGGATTCAACTGTATTTCCAATGAAATATATATTTAAAAACATATACTATCCATTTCAATTACATTTTATCTTTTATCCAATCTTGTTTGAGATATTTTATTTCCTTTATATATTTGTCATATTCCTTATTATTTCATTATTTTTATTACTAATATTATGCAATGACTTTCTGTCAAATGACTGTTTTGAGCTTGAGCAATCTCATTTGTTGTAGTAAAAGTAAAGGTTCCTCTTGGTACATGATTCTCTTTGGATATCAATGGGAAGTTACCAATATTATAAGTAATATGTTTTGATCATTTTGTTGTTGTTGTTGTTTTTTATAAGGTTACTATTTCATTTAACCTCTTTAGATGAAATCTCTATTACATCCATTGTAAATTAAGATTGTTGCTATTGACTAAATAGTTCCTTAAAGTAATTTAAAATTTCTAACTATTTTCTCATTCATGGCATAAAAGCTCAATGGTCAACAAATTAAGAAAGGCAATCTGTAAACTTTAAATCACTATTCAAATGTTATGTGCAATTTTTAGATGTGTGTTTTCTAAATTCTATACTTGGAAACTGGGAATGACTGCAAAGGAGACCTGACAAACTTTGCTTCATTTTAAAGATATTTTGTCAAAAAATACATTCCATCTGTGTTTCTGCTAGTATTTCTCTTGGAGAAAATGTACACAGCTTGTGAATTTTTAGAGAGTTAGAGAATTTTAATATGTTTGAAATAAATGTCTTCCAATAAGGATCAAAGTAATTCATAGTGTCTGAGGGCCAGAATATTAACCAGAAAAGTTAACATGCCCCTTTATGAAAGTTAGCAAATGATATTGTATATATAAGCCCATCTCACAGACATAGTTTTCTGAGCCATCAAAATTTTTATACATTTTCAATTACCCTCATAAAGTTACATTTTTTTATTGTGCTTTAATTTTTTTTAACTCAAAGGAAACCCTCCCCACAAATACATAGTAGTTGAAAACACTAACAGAAATTTCTTGTCTTGTGCCTAGTGACTAAGTGTTCTTTTTGAATCATTAAATAAATAAATAAATAAACAAACAAATTTCTCCAGTTTGGAAGTCTCAGACATCTTGCAAGGAATGTTGAATCCAAAAACTTGCAATTATGGTTCAAAGGCAAGATTTTGTTCATGAAACATCGTGTCTAAATTAGGATTTATTTTGAAAGAATTATTACTCAGAATAAAACAGTATAATGAAAATTAAAGGAGTAGGGCAGAAGTAGATTTCCTGGAACAGAAGAATGAAGCTGAGAGTTGATCATACAAATCGAGAAGATTTATAATAACTAAAACTGGGGTAAAAGATTAGACTAAAATTAGTTAGTAAATATTTTCCACTAATAGATAGGATTAGTATCTCTACAGTTGGGAAACAAGGAAAATTGGTTGATGATAAATTGCTTCCACCAAGAACTATATTTGATTAGAAACACATATAGTAAGTTAACATAGGATTTGATGGCCATACTGAACAGCCATCACTATCTAAACCTCTCAGGAAAAGTTCTTTCAAAATGGCCTAGTCTTTGACCACCATTCTGTGAAAAGGCCATCCCTAGGATGAAAGAAAACATTTGATATTTCACAAGCAAGAAAATGAAACCAAAAAAAGGTGCATGGAAAAGAGGGAAAATGTATTTTAAAAACATTTATAACATTTTCTCTGTCATCAAGCTCCTTCAATTTTCTAGTTTTTGAAATGGTTTATAAATACTAGCAAAAGCACATTTTATTATCTTCAATTTATGAATGAAGAGTTGGGAGTTAGTCAATCGACCTTACAAACATACAAAGTCACTACAAATCTTGTATCAGTGTTTAAATATCTCATAATGATACTTTTTTTAAAAGTAATACTTAAAAAAACTTGAGCTATTAAGAAATCCTTTGCCTAATAGTCCAATATTAGCATAAAGTAGTTAATTATTTCTCTCATACACAGGCAAAATTATTAAATGTCAGTGTTTTCCAAGTTCAATCAAAGCACTACAGTTTTCTAGGACATTGGCAGTGACACTACTATTTTCTCAATACCAATTTGGCAAAGAAAAATTTTTAAATATTATAAATTCTCCATACACTGTGTTAAGACACTATGGTTAAAAAGCTAAAAACAAAGCCTAACCTGAATGAGTATACAGTTAAGTGAAGGAGACAAACACGTGACTAAATCATTAAATCACGTTTCCAAATGTTACCACAGAGATAAAGTAACCAGCAATAGACTATGCCTGAAGGTAAAGACAGATGGCTTCTTAGAAATTATAAATTAAAATGAAATTGTAAATGATATTCAAGTAGAGAACTTTCACTTATGAATAAAATCTAGAAACTGAAGAGAATATCTCTCTATCACTAATCAAGAGAACAAGTGGAATGAGAAATTGAATTGTAGAACACCAAGGAAATTAGCCCTGAATATTCATTGGAAGGATTGATGCTGAAGCTGAAACTGCAATACTTTGGCCATCTGATGAGAAGAACTGACTCCTTGGAAAAGCCCCTGATGCTGTGAAAGATTGAAGGTGTGAGGAGAAGGGGATGACAGAGGATGAGATTGGATGGCATCACCGACTCAATGGACATGGGTTTGAGAAAACTCCAAGAGTAGGTGATGGACAGGGAGGCCTGGCGTGCTGCGGTTCATGGGGTTGCAAAGAGTGGGACACGACTGAGTGACTGAACTGAACTGAACTAAACTGATTGAGCTCAAACCACAAAGTAAATTCATACTCACCTACCAATTCTTTTGCACAGAAAAACTTTCTCTTTATGTGTACTTTACTGAGTGCATGGAAGAAGCACACGGAAGACTGAGACCAAAGCCAGAACTGAAAGAGCTTCCCTCTGAGACACGGAAAACCATATACAAGCTTCAGGCTGAAACCAGTTGAAGACTAGGAGCAAGAAAAGGGATCTCAAAGAATGATCCTGAACTATTTCAGGTCTCAAACATTATAAAGCAATGACACAAGAGTCCTGTATTCAGAGAAATTAGGTGATACACATTCTTTTCCATTATACTTTGGAACATTCACAAGTAGAGCGTGTCAGTTCAGTTCAGTTCAGTCACTCAGTCATGTCTGACTCTTTGCGACCTCATGAACCACAGACGCCAGGCCTCCCGGTCCATCACCAACTTCCGCAGTCCACCCAAACCCATGTCCATTGAGTCAGGGATGCCATCCAGCCATCTCATCCTCTGTCATCCCCTTCTCCTCCTGCCCTCAATCTTTCCCAGCATCAGGGTCTTTTCAAATGAGTCAGCTCTTCACGTCAGGTGGACGAAGTATTGGAGTTTCAGCTTCAACATCAGTCCTTCCAATGAACATCCAGCATTGATCTCCTTTAGGATGGACTAGTTGGATCTCCTTGCAGTCCAAGGGACTCTCAAGAGTCTTCTACAACACCACAGTTCAAAAGCATAATTTCTTCTGCACTCGGCTTTATAGTCTAACTCTCACATCCATACATGATTACTGGAAAAACCATAGCCTTGACTAGATGGACCTTTGTTGACAAAGTAACGTCTCTGTTTTTTAATGTGCTGTCTAGGTTGGTCATAACTTTCCTTCCAAGGAGTAAGCCTCTTTTAATTTCATGGCTGCAATCACCATCTGCAGTGATTTTGGAGCCCAGAAAAATAAAGTCAGTCACTGTTTCCACTGTTTCCCCATCTGTTTGCCATGAAGTGATGGGACCAGATGCCATGATCTTAGTTTTCTGAATGTTGAGCTTTAAACCACCTTTTTCACTCTCCTCTTTCACTTTCATCAAGAGGCTCTTTAGTTCTTCACATTCTGCCATAAGGGTGGTGTCATCTGCATTACTGAGGTTATTGATATTTCTCCCAGCCATCTTGATTCCAGCTTGTGCTTCTGCCATAAGGGTGGTGTCATCTGCATATCTGAGGTTATTGATATTTCTCCTGGCAATCTTGATTCCAGCTTGTGTTTCTTCCAGCCCAGCGTTTCTCATGATGTACTCTGCATAAAAGTTAAATAAACAGGGTGACAATATACAGCCTTGACGTACTCCTCTTCCTATTTGGAACCAGTCTGTTGTTCCATGTCCAGTTCCAACTGTTGCTTCCTGACCTGTATACAGGTTTCTCAAGAAGCAGGTCAGGTGGTCTGGTATTCCCATCTCCTGCAGAATTTTTCACAGTTTATTGTGATCCACACAGTCAAAGGCTTTGGCATAGTCAATAAAGCAGAAATAGATGTTTTTCTGGAACCATGTACTAGGTAGGAACCATGTACTAGACTATGTACTAGGTAATAAAACGTCTCAAAAATGTTCAAAGGATAAAGATAACATAGAGTATGTTTTCTGACCACAGTGGTGTTAAATTGATAATTAGGCACTCTTATGATGTCTATAAAATCCCAAGTATATGGAAATTAAACCCTACAAAATATACAGATCAAAGAAGAAATCACAGAGTAAATAAGAACTATTTTAATTACAAATTCAAGGAAACAGAACATATTAAACTTTAGAGTTGGCAGCTATGACAATCTTTGAGAGACATTTGTAGTTCCAAATGTTTATATTAGTAAAGGAGAAAAGTATAAAATCAGTGGCCTAAACTTCTAAGAAGGTATGAAAAAATAACAAGTTAAACCTATGACACCACACATTTTTCAAGTGCTGTAAATCCAAATTTATCTGCAGAAAAAGATATTCTTCTGTAGAAATCAAGACATTTACAGAGGAAAAGAAATAATAAGAGATTATGTTACAACATATCTACCATAAGAATGACTCGAGGAAGTTTTCTAAAAAGAAAGAATATAACAAAAGAAGGAATTTTGTACCATTAGAAATAAGTAACAATGAAAAGATTAAAATAAATAACTAAGATATCTGCAATAGATTTTCCTTCTCTCAGATTTTGTAAGTTACATTTTATTATCATGTATGTAACATTTTTCTCTGGCTGCTTTTAAGATTTTCTCTTTATTTGTTGTTTTGAACATTCTCATTACAATATGCCTGAATGACATTTTCGTATATTTCTTTTGATGAGATTTCACTGAGTTCCTTAGATCTGTTGGCTTATAGTTTTCATTGAATTTAGAAAAAAAAATATCTGTTATTTAAAAAATAACTTATTGTCCCCCATCTCATGTCTAGGCTTCCCTTCTGGGACTCCCATTTCACGTATATTAGACCACTGAAGTGTACTTGTCTTCCCTCTCACTGATGCTCCTTTCTTTAATTCTGTTTTCTAATTTCTTTTTTTTGGGGGGGGGCATATTTCATTGTGGGTTATTTCTATTGCTATGTCTTTTCCTAATAGCTCATTTCTATGATGTTAATTCTTACTGTTATTTCTATTAGTAAATTTTTCAGTTCACAATTTTAGTCTTTATCCTTGAAATGTGTTTTCATACCTATGTCTTTGATTAACTTTTTCACAATACTTAATACAATTGTAACTATTTTAATATCCTCATCTTCTAATGCTAACATCTAAGTTACTTCTGGAGTGGTTTTGACTGATTGATTGTTCTCATTGTGGGTTCTGTTTTCTTTTTTGTTTGTTTCCTTGTTGAATGTTTTTAATGTTTTTATGAAAAATGGTGCTTTATTTTGTAATACTGTACAGAATTATTGGAATCTACTTTGAACAATGTGAAAAGGTTACTTCATCCATCACCTACAAAATGATATGCATTGATGAACATATCAACACACACACACACACACACACACACACAAACTATGAGACAAGAATTGCCCCACCTCTGATCCTCTGGTCACCTATGAATCCTGGTGAATGATTCTGATGTAGCTTGTGGTGGGTTTTAATTTTATTGTAGATTCCAAATCGGAGTTTCTAGAGCACTTTATTATTTTGGGGTATTCCTGGATCAGGGATTGAACCCATGCCTTCTGCATCGGGGAAGCCACTGAGCTACCAGGGAAGCCCTAGAGCACTTTAAAGTGAAGTCATGTCTTAATATATTATCAAATGAGTCTAAGCCCTAGGAGGAATCTTAGAGATGATAGCATTGTCTCTTGTATGTACTTAAAAGGAAACTGAGGCTTGTTTTGATGAAGTGACTTGTCACAAGTTGCAGTGCTTTGTTTTAGGATCTGAATTAAGAACTTTATAGTCTTTACAATTAATTAAAGTCATAGGAAAAACTGAATGAATTCTTTAAAAAATGAGTATGATGCTATTATGGATTTCTTATAAAAATTAATAAAACATAAATATGAGTTTATACAAATATAAGGATGCATTCCATGTATGTTTTAATTACTCTAAATATCAATTTCTAATTAGGATGAAAAAAGATTACTTACAATATGTCATTTATTCCAAATTAAATATTATATCATAAAATAATGCATGGGAAATTGGCATACCTTAGTTGCACTGAATATCTTTAAAGACTGATTTACATCTTGAAAATCATACTCAAAGAATCCCATTTGAGAAGATCCTTATTAGAATATTGTTTTTTATCACATTCATTTTCCTCCAATTTTCATGTGTATATATTTCTTTATTTCTCCAGATACTAAAGTCAGACAAGACACCACAAGAAAAGAAAACTACAGGCCAATATCCCTGATGACTACTGGAGCAAAAATCCTCAGTGAAATATTAGCAATCTGAATCCAACAGAACATTAAAAGGATTATACCAAGGTCGCACCCATGACCAAGTGGGATTTACCCCTGGGCTGAAAGGATATTTAACATATGAAAATCAATTCATGTAACACCACATTAATAATACAAAGCAAAAAATTAGCAAAAAGCATTAAAATGGGATGACTGTCTCAACGGATTTACAAAAAGAATTTGATAAACACTCATGGTAAAAACTCTCAACAAGCTAGGAATAAAAGGAAAGCACTTTATCTATAAACAGCTCATAGATAACACCATATGCAGTGGTGAAAACCTGAAAGCTTTTCTTCTAGGATCAAGAACAGGGCAAAAATGAACACTTCACCACTTCTATTCAACATAGTACTAGAAATCCTGGTCAGAGCAATATAGCAAGAAAAAATAATAAAGACATTTAAATGTAGGTTAAAGACGTAAAATTGTTCTTACTTGCTGATGACATGTTCATATATGTAGAAAATCCTAAAGATTCAGGGAAAAAAAAAGTAGAGTTAGTACATTAATTCAGTAAACTTTGCTGGGTAATTTTTGATTGGACACCCGACATTAAGAAATTTGCCTTTTGTGGGGAGAGATATTTTGAATTCTTATAAATATTCAAGCTATTTTGAGGGGACTAACTCAAGTCACTGGGGAAGGGGCTTGATCCTCATAGGTATTGTTTTTCATCTTTCTGTGGCAGTAGTAATGCAACATTTAGCCTAAGTTTATATCCTCATTCTGAGGCAAGAACTGTGTTCTCTATTCTATGCTCCATGAGTCATGACATTTTTCAGTCTGTTTGAAACAGGCCCTTTCACAGACCTGTTTAAGGACTAGACACTGCTCCCTCTAATAACAGAGTCTGATGTGGGTTCTTCTCAGGCCTCGTATGTTTCCTCACATGCATGACGTCACTCAGCTGAATGACTGAGAACCCTTTGCAGATTTCCAAGGTTCTTTGTGCAGCTCTTTCTTCTCTTTCCTGATAGTCTGGTCATCTTTATCTTTCTGGACTCTTGGGTCCACCCACTTGACTCAAAGAGTCAATGAGCACCACCTGGATGCTTCTTCTCTGTGTCTCTACCTGAAAGCTCATGACGTTAAGCTGGAGAAATTGCAGAACTCATTTGTTTCTTATCTTTAAGGAATGACTTTTCTTTTTTGCTACCTGCCCAATGTCTTGCAAACAATTTAATTTTTGGTTGTTTCAAGTGATTGCATTGATCTGTCTCCTATTCTTCCAACTTGGCCAGAGGTAGAAATCCCAGTGCATTTTTAAAATGAATTTAAAAAATCTGGAGTAATTTCTGTGAAGTCTGAAGGGAAGTCAGAATAATAGCTTTAGAATAATAGATTGTAACATTTTTGTTACAATAGCTTAATATTGAGCATCAAACCTGTTATGTACTGCATCAAGTCTTTGCATTTGGAGTCATTTTCTGAAGCAGTGACTTTGAAGCAATTTTGACTTCTCTAAGTCTGGAGTGAGAGCAAGCCGGAGAGAGAGAGAGAATAATAGCAGGAGTAACTGAAAGCCTGTGGAGGGGGAGGTTGTAAACCAGGAAACCATGTCATATGGAAAGATAGCACAAAAGGGAGACTACAGAGAGGCACTATCCAATATGGTAGACCCAGCCATGTAATAGCTAGTTATCAGCCTGATAATAAAAACTGGTATATATTTCACACTTACAACATGCTTATTTGATTTGTCACAAATGAATGTGCTGTAAAAGTAAAACACATACCAGATTTTGAAGACTTTAATGAAAAAATCTGATAATAATTTATATTAACCACATATTGGAATTATATTTGGGGCATATTTGGGTTAAATAAAATCATTATTGGAGTTAATTTTATCAAATGTTTTTCACTTCTATAGTGTAGCTACTAGAAAATATGAAAATACATGTGTGGCTTTCATTTGTGGTTCACATTATATTTTGAATTGGATAGCACTTTTAACACACTTAGTCCAGAGACTCTAGTGTAATCTATAGACTCTTTCTCGGTAAAACTGTATAGCTGCTCCCACGAAAAAAAGGATGAATACAGTCTAAGCTTCTCTCTACTATTTTGGAAACCATCGATGGGCCCAGTGAGAATCTTTATCAGGAAATGTTAACTATCGTAACCCCAGTCATATCATTTGGGAGCATGGAGAAGCGGGTACTTCTGCCCTGGGATTTGACTGGGTTTCTGGGCCAAGATAAAAAGAGGGAACAAAGTTGTAAACAAACTAAGAATTCTGACATCTCCCACAATAATCTTTTCTTCCCTTCTTCACCAACTATTTTTTTCTACCCAGTACAGTTTAGAAGATTGTCTTTATAAGTATAGTATCTACCTAACTTTCAAGAAGCTCTTTAGTTCTTCTTCACTTTCTGCCATAAGGATGCTGTCATCTGCATATCTAAGGTTATTGATATTTCTCCTGACAATCTTGATTCCAGCTTGTGTTTCATCCAGCCCAGCGTTTCTCATGATGTACTCTGCATATAAGTTAAATAAGCAGGGTGACAATATACAGCCTTGACATACTCCTTTCCCTATTTGGAACCAGTCTGTTGTTCCATGTCCAGTTCTAACTGTTGCTTCCTGACCTTCATACAAGTTTCTCAAGAGGCAGATCAAGTGGTCTGGAATTCCCATCTCTTTCAGGATTTTCCACAGTTTATTGTGATCCATGCAGTCAAAGGCTTTGGCATAGTCAATAAAGCAGAAATAGATGATTTTCTGAAATTCTCTTTCTTTTTTGATGATCCAATGGATGTTGACAATTTGATCTCTGGTTCCTCTGCCTTTTCTAAAAAAAAAAGGACATCAGTCCTGGGTGCTCATTGGAAGGACTGATGTTGAAGCTGAAACTTCAATACTTTGGCCACCTGATGCGAAGAGCTGACTCATTTGAAAAGACCTGAATGCTGGGAAAAATTGAGGGCAGGAGGAGAAGGGGATGACAGAGCATGAGATGTTTAGATGGCATCACCAACTCAATGGACATGAGTTTGGGTAAACTCCGGGAGTTGGAGATGGACAGGGAAGCCTGGCGCGCTGCAGTCCATGGGGTCGCAAAGAGTCAGACACGACTGAGCGACTGAACTGAACTGATCCACCTAACTTAAGTGGAACTCCTAGGAGTAAATACTTTTTTGTCTTCTTCATTATTTAAAAGTTGTGTGCAGTATTACCCAGCCATAAAAAAGAATGAATTTTTTTTTCCATTTGAGAAAATGTGTATGAACCTAGAGGGTATAATGCTTAATAAAATGTCAGACAGAAAAGGACAAATAGTGTATGTTTTCATTTATAGGTGGAATCTAAAAATTAAAGCAAATAAACAAATATAACAAAAACATACTCACAGACAAAAAATACAAACTAGTGGTTAATTGAGAGGACAGGTCTAGGGGAAGGAGCAAAATATTAATTGATGAAGGGATAAAGGTAAAAAATTAATAAGTTACATGGGCATATTGTTCAGCCCAGGGAATATAGTCCATATTTTATAATAACTTCATATGGAGCATAATCTATAAAAATAGAAAATTACTATGTTGCACACCTGAAACTAATACAATCTTATAAGTCAACTATACTCCAAGTTATAAAAAAGTTTGCATGTGTGATTTTTTAAGCAAAATAATGTAGACCTAACCATAGATGTGAGCAATTTTGTATATCCCACTTGAAACTTTGAGATCCATGGTCCTAGAATCTGGGGCTTTTATTTCATAGCCACAAAGTAACAACTGTAAAACATGAATTGTTAAAGCATGAGCAGACCCCAGAGAAACTTGATTGATAATGGTAGAAAAATGAAATTATTGACAGTGAATGAGCTGATGATTATTTGATCATGATTAGATGCAACACCTCCCATATCACCATATAACCTCTAAATAAGGAACCATTCCATAATGAGCTGTAAATCAAGCTAAGACCTAAGCTTGTGAAGGGATTTTCTGTATGAAGAACTTACTCTTTGAACATCATCTTGTTAAACTGAAATCCAAGAAATCTCAGGAGATCTGAATAGCCATTGTGTCCTAGAATGAAGACTTGCAGAATTTTTCTTCTTTTGCTTTGGTATTCATAATTTTTAACATAGGTACACGATTGTTGGCAAAGTACAGTTAGTAAAATTATTAAAGCAATTCTATACTGTTTTCTTTACTGAAACTCCCATATTGTCTGTAAAATTTATAGTCTGCCATCCTATTTTCAAACTTCTAATTCTATTCAAAAAGCAATGCATCCCACAGGCAGAAGGCAGCTGGAGCAGTTCCCTCCCTCCTCACCTGTGCCCCTCACAGGTGAGCTTCCTGCGAGTCCCCAGGGAGATCTTTGGAAGTTGCGGCCACAAGCCCCTCATCCCCACCCAAATATGTCTGCACCTGTACTCAGCCTTGTCCTGGATATTTTCATACTGTGCCGCTTTAAGTGCCACAAGAGATATAAAGGGAAGTAGAAGAAATGCTCTTGTTTTCTCAATGTTTTCATTTTCCTTGAGGGAAAAAACACATATTTTGGCTGAAATGTAGCAGGAAAATACACGAGTAAGTGAGACACTTAAGGAACATGCACACACAAAAAATAGCTTTGAAGAAAATGCTAAACATTAAAAATATTACAAAAAGAAGAAAATAATGTGATAATTACCCACCGAAAAGTCTGATTTTGAAATATTTACAGCTATCAGACACCAAATTGAACAGGTTAAGCAGGGAAAACTGCAAAGTCAGTTCACTGAGTGTTTTCAATTCTTTTTCATGATATGGCACACATATAATATTTATAAACTCACTAGGGCAAACAGAAACAGTTAACGGGCCAGAAGTAACCAGTCAAGGGTCAAGAGATGTAATTATTCCAGGCCCTGCCTGGGTACCCTCCTGCCTGAGGGTGTCCATCTCAGCACACTTAAAGCCAGGTTTGTGTGCTCAGTCACTTCAGTTGTATCCGATTCTTTGAGACCCTAAGGACTGTAGCCTCCTAAGCTCCTCTGCCCATAGGGTTCTCCAGGCAGGAATAATGGAGTAGATAACCATGCGCTCCCTGAAGGGATCTTCCCAACCCAGGGATCGAACCCGTGTCTCTCACATTGCAGGCAGATTCTTTATCCACTCTGCCAGCTGGGAAGCCCAAAGCTATATTTAAATGACATGTATCTGTTGGAAATTTTTGATTTATAAAACAACATCTTTCTGGGGCACTCCTTCCAAAGAGATAAGTTTTTTGTTGTTTTATTTTGTTTTTTTACTGTGAGATTACATCATCTGACCTAAAGGCAGCAATCTAGAGGCACATTCACAACTATGAATTGATTTAGCATGAAAACTCTGACAAAAAGAGGTATCTTAAACTGCACTCTGTCTGGATGACTAAATTACAACCGTTCTATAGGGCCTAATGTGAGACTTCCATAAAATACAAAAAAAAAGGTTTTTTTTTTAAATAGTCTTTAAGAGTACAGCAATAAGATTTACAAGGGAACAGAAAACATGGATAAGAAGACAACAAAGGAAGGAAAAGAGGAAGAAATGTCAAAAGCTGAATAGGAAAAAGACATGAATAGAAAAAAATCAGAAAAGGACAAATTAAGTTAGGGATGTAATGCATTTTCCTGAGAAGGAAATGACCTCTCTTCCTTCTAAGGCATCAGTTAGTCAAAGTCTCTGCACTGAGTCACAGAACTGCCATCAGACCACAAAAGGAATCCTGGCCTCTGAAAGGCCATGCTGTTCCCACGCAGTCTGAGGGCCCCTTGTCAGATCACTCAGTCTTCTTCCTTATCTCCCCTGTACCAAACATAGTTTATTCCTGCTCTTTGCCACCTGGAAAACATACGTATCACCACCCCTAAAGCCAGTTCAGTACAAACGCTCATTTCTGCACAGCCTCTCTTGGACTCCAGTGTGACCACAGGAATGTTGTGAAGCTCCTCAGCTCCGCTGAAAGACTACTTTCTCATGAATCACCCTGTGAAGTTGATAATACTCCTTGGAACACTGCTTTGTAAATGCTAGTAGGTAAGTGTAATGCAATTCATCAATTTCTTATTCTATAAGGAAGTATTTCATTTCTTCCTCTTCTTCATGCATACCTTAATTTAGAAATCTTCTCATGGTTTTTATACATATCATCTAACATTTTGGTGCCATCAAACACATATCCCAGGCACAGCAAACTCCATTTATGAATACTTCATGCATTTCCCAAAATCCCATTATGATCAATTGCAAAAAAGGCCATACATTCATCCCATCCATTTATGCATATCCCCTACACACTATGAGTTTGAAGCAACTTCTATAAAGTAGTTAAAACTATTTATGAACACTTTAATACAGAAAAAGTTCTTACTAACTCTGTGTCTGCTCAGCCATGTCCAAATCTTTCTGACTATTAGGACTATAGCCCATCAGGCTCCTCTGCCCAAGGAATTTTCCAGATGAGAATAATGGAGTGGGCTGCTGTCATTTTCTACTCCAGGGATCTTCCTAACCCAGGGATTGAACCTGCATCTCTTTCATCTCCTGGATTTTCAGGTGGATTCTTTACCACTGTACCACCTGGGAGGCCCACAGAACAGGATAAATGGAGGCAAATATTTATAACCCTGTGCCTTGCTTCAGTAAATGGGCTGTGAAGGAAGGCTTGAAATGTTCTTGTACGTTGGGGCTTACTCTCTCTTACAAGTCTTTGGAGCCCTCACGTTGCTGGGTGGAAAAACAATAGACATGTCTACTAGAGGATGAGACTGCACAACCACACAGAGTCAAGACTAGCTTACCCAGCTGAAGTCTTTCCATGGTCAACCATTCTGTCCACTACTGAACCCTTTGCACAAGATTATTATTATCCATGTGGCCCTAGATGAACTGAATCAGACCAGAAAATCACCCAGTCAACCCAGTGAATTGTGAGAAGTAATAAAGATGTGTTGTTTTAAACCAGGGGTTAGGAAACTTTTTCTGTAAAGGGTCGTATAGAAGTGTTTTTTTTATTTTGTAAATCATTTTATCTCTTTCTCAACTATTCAGCTCTAAAGTTATAGCAAGAGAGCAGTCATAGACAACAGACAATTGAATGAATACAGCTGTGTACCAGTAAAACTTCATTTAAACTTAATTTATCACTCCAGGAAAAGTTCATTGCATTAGTTTTCTGACCCCTGTTTTAAACCAGTAAGTTTTAGGGTGGTTTGTTACATAGCAAAGCTAAAAGAGACACTTATTTTATTGTAGTTTCTTTTCTCACCTTCCCAAGATAGTTAACTACTCCAACTTGTCCTTTAGAATTCAGTAGAATCACCATTTCAGAAAGTCTTAATGCATTGGTTTTGGAATCAGACTGATCCAAATTTGAGTCTTAATTCTACCACATACTATATACATGTTTGAGATTTGGGGAAGTTATCCTGTCTTGAGCTTTAGTTTATTCCACCTACAAAACAGGTCTGTGTGTGCTCAGTGGCTCAGTCATGCTGACTCTTTGTGACCCCACAGACTGTAGCCCTCCAGGCTCCTCTGTCCAGGAGATTCTCCAGACAAGACTACTAGAGTGGGTTGCCATGTCCTCCTCCAGGGGGTCTTCCTGACCCAGAGATCAAGCTCATATCTCTTGTGTCTCCTGCATTGGCAGGTGGATTCTTTACCACTAGCACCACCTGGGAAGCCCTAAAAAGTGAAAGTCACTCAGTCATGTCCAACTCTTTGTGACCGCATGTACTACACAGTCCATGGAATTCTCCTGGCCAGAATACTGGAGTGGGTAGCCGTTCCCTCCTCCAGGGGATCTTTGAACCCAGGTCTCCTACATTGTGGGTAGATTCTTTACCAGCTGAGCCACCAGGGAAGCCCAAGAATACTGGAGTGGGTAGCCTATCCCTTCTCCAGTAGATCTTCCCGACCCAGGGATGAAACGGGTCTCCTACAATGCAGGTAGATTTTTTTTTACCAGCTGTGCTAATAGGGAATCCCCAAAACAGGTCTGGCATAAAGTAAATATTTAATTTTTAGGTAATTAGATATTATAGTATAAATATTATGTCATTATATCCTTATTATCTTCACTCCCAGTTTAGAATAGATGCTCTGCACTAACATGATATCTTATGCATACTCCTATAACACCATTTACTATATTGTATATCAGTGTTTTAGTTTTTCTTGTCACTATTTGACACAAAGGAATTACTTCATCATTAAGCAGAATGCTTCTTTCCTCCTCTGAGGATTCCTTCAAAGAAGACGTCTCAGTGGCTGCCTCACTCCAGGCCATTTGCTATCACATTACAGGACTCAAGACACTGAGCCCAGTTCCCACCTTGTTCCTCTTGGAAAGGTAAATGCCTCCTGAGAGAACACATCCTCTTCTGCTCCTCCAGGGAAGAGTATCACATGTTTAGAGGTCCAGTCCTGAGCTCCTTGATTAGGTTAGTACACATGCCTGATTCTCGGGTTCAGTGCCAAGCCCATTTTGCCTTCACATTTAAGCTGTATCATCCAACCTCGGTATGTCATAAAATAAAGGTTTAATTTTAATGTTCATTTTCCTGCTTTATGTCATATTTTTCAATTGACTCATAGCTCATTCTGAGAAAAAAGACACTTTTTGTTGAGTATTTTTGAAATCCCATCATACATGCAATACACTCAGAACTATTACTCGAAAATAGCGAGCAAATTCCTGTAGGGGAAAAAGGAGTAATCTTTCCTAATCCTATCTAAGTAGAGAGGCTTCCAGAAATTAGATCATAACTATTGAAAGTTACAGAGAGAAAACGGACATTTAAATTTCTGGGGGATACTGCAGAAATTTGTATGCCAAGTCTAAGCATCTAAACTGACTGAGCTTGAATGTGTTTTTGGAAGAATCTGACATGTGTCCCTAAGAACTTTTGACAGGGAGAGACTTCATTAGCAGTAGGTGGATAAACCACATGTCTGTGGTGGTTTTCCTGTAGGCTAAGTGGGACTGAACAGGGCTTGAAGCTGCCCCCAAAGTTCTGGCCTCTACTCATGGGCTTCTCAACAGAGAAATGCCATAGGGCACTGCTTGGTAGAAAGGAATTAACAGTAACCATGAAGGTGGCGCTAGTGGTAAGGAATCTGCCTGCCAAGCAGATGCATGTTCGATCCCTGGTCAGGAAGATCCCCTGAAGAGAGCATGGCAACCAACGGTAGCATTCTTGCCTGGAGAATTCCGTAGACAGAAGGGCCTGATGGGCTATAGTCCATAAAGTCACACACATTCAGACACAGAATGACTTAGCATGCATGCACACACATGAAGCATTAACAAGGAACAACTGGAGAGTTTTTCCCAAAACTTGTGAAGAAACAAAGCCATGAGCTATTCCTTACAGGAAGAGTTCCAAAAACATCACCATGGATCTAATTTGATGCCTGCAGTGACATAGACGTTCGCCTGCCAAAAGCAGCAGCAGCTGGAGGAGCTGGCATCCTTCCCTCCCCCTCACAACTCCGTGCAACACTTGAGACCAAAAAGGGAGGCCTAAGAGGAAGTAGAACATGGACAATAAAAGAACAAGTCAAGTCACCCTCCTTCCCTCTAGACCAAGAATTAGCTGGAGAGAAAGAAAAATCAAGTTTAAAATATTGGTTTAAATTGTGGTAGACACTGCAACATGTGATAGAGGCATGTTCTCACAACTGAAAGACTGTGCTGTGCTTAGTCACTCAGTCGTGTCTGTCTTTTTGTGACCCAATAGACGGTAGCCCACTAGGCTCCCCTGTCTATGGAGATTCTCCAGGCAAGAATACTGGAGTGGGTTGCCATGCCCTCCTCCAGGGGATCTTCCCAACCCAGTTCTCTTGCACTGCAGGTGGGTTCTTTACTGTCTGAACCACCCGGAAGCCCAAAGACAGTGGACTGTGAAAGGAAATAGGCTGCTTTCTGGTTTTACTCCGTCATGCACACGCCATCCAATAATCGATGTATATGTGTATGTTGTTGTTGTTTAGCAGCTAAGTCGTGACTGACTCTTCCGCAACCCCATGGACTGTAGCCCGCCAGGCTCCTCTGTCCATGGGATTTTCCAGGCAAGAATAGTGGAGTGGGTTGCCGTCTCCTCCTGACCCAGGGATCAAACCCATGTCTCCTGCATCTCCTGCATTGGCAGATGAATTCCTTACCACTGAGCCATCTGAGAAGCCCCGTATATGTGCATACAACCATTAATTATTGCATTTTCTCTTTAGGTTGGTAACATTACAGACAAACAATAAACACAAATTCTTTACTAGCAGAAAGAAGTTAGAGCTGATTATGACTGGTCAGTAAAATGAGACTATTCAGTCTTATGTAAATCATAAAAAATAATCTTTAACCACTTTTCTACAAACACCAAGATTACCTGATCTTGCTATAAAACTAGAGCTAAGTCAGCATGCCAGCCACAAATTCAATGGTGTTTTTACTTTTCAGAAAATATACAAAGAAATTATGGCCTCAAAATATAGATAAGAGAATAAGAGCAGCCAAACTTTTTTCAGTCTGTATAAATAATAGTTAGAACCCTTTTTTCAGCACCCTACATTCTTTAAAAAATAGGATAAGGATTCTCTAGTTAAATAGCTATTTCTAATCTATATATTTATTCTTAAAATATTTTGCAACCAATTTTTTTTCTTTATTTGTGTACCGTTCATATAACATTGCTGGGTTAAATTCTTCATCACAACACTTTATCATTGCATTCCCATTTAATACAAAGCCACATGACTGCTGAAAAGGTCTACAATAATTTAAGTGTCCCGAAGCACACCATTTCTCTGACTACATGCATTTTTTATACCCTAACTCTTATTGTAATGCTTATGATCAATAAAGATGCTTGCTCAGAAGCAGAATAAATTTGTGAACTATTAATATTTCATGCCCTGGAACTTAAATCATTGTCTACTCTAACTTAAATAAAATTCTTTTTTATTCTTAGTGGTAGCTTATGGAAACAAAATCATTCCTGTTCACAGCAGTTTTAGAAAAATTACCTTTCTAACATATTTATGGATAAAACTTAGTTCTGTCTTAATTATTGCTGCTGAAAGGTCATTTGGAGGAAATCTATGTAAGATTTGAATATGTTTCAAGAGATTTTGTATCTGAATTCCCATTAACAAAAGTGCAAAGGTATGGCTCCTTTAGGGGATTCTCAGGTGGCTCAGTGGTAAAGAATCTGCCTGACAATGCAGGAGACTCAAGACACTTGAGTTCATCCCCTGGTCAAGAAGATCCCCCGGAGGAGGAAATGGCAACCCACTCCTATATTCTTGCTGTCTAAATTACATGGACAGAGGAGTCAGGGAGTCTACTGTCCATGAGTCCAAAAAACAGCCACAATTGAGCAACTGAGCATACATGTAGCTAATTTAACCTAATAGTGATAGCAATAACTTGGTAAGAGAATATAAAAAAAAAAATATAGACTCAGTGGATGGGAATACCAGAAAATGAGGGCCAGAAGTTGCTAAAAATGAAACACCTAAAATATGACTGGCCCATAATATTTGACAGACAAATTAATGAATAACTGATTCAATAAAGTTAAATTTTACCAGTCAGATACAATTGTGGAAGTGTTTGATTTGTAACTGAAGCAAAATTAGCTAGAATATATTTCATTATCTGTAAATACAAGTGGAGAAGTCAAAAGGCAGCTGATCTGATCACTTAGGAGACTTGAGATCAGAGGGGAATCCATGCTGGAAATGCACACTTGAGAGTTTTTGGCGAATACTGGGTTTTTAAAGTCATAGGACTGGGGAAAATCACTAAGTAGGTTAAAATAAGAGGTGTTGAAGCGGGCCTGGAGCACAACAATGTTAAGAGAAAGGACCAACCAGGGAGACAAAGAAAAGGCCAGTGGGATGCTGACACACCCAAGGATGTATGTGGCCCTAGAAGTCAAATGTATTCATTTCCTGAGGCTTCCCTATGAAAGTATCAGAAACCAGTTGACTTAAAACAACAAGAGCTGGCGGGGCTAAGATGGCAGAGGAATAGGACGGGGAGACAACTCTCTCTCCACAAATTTATCGAAAGAATATCTGAACGCTGAGCAAACTTCACAAAACAACTTCTGAACGCTGGCAGAGGACATCAGGCATCCAGAAAAACAGCTCATTATCTTCGAAAGGCGGTAGGAGAAAATATAAAAGATAAAAAGACAGACAAAAGAGTTAGGGACGGAGACCCGTCCCGAGGAGGGAGTCGTGAAAGAGAAGTTTCCAAACACCAGGAAACCCTCTCACCAGCGGATTTGGGGGAAGATTTCGAATCTCGGAGGGCAACATAACCAGGAGAAAAAATAAAT
Organism: Giraffa tippelskirchi; assembly: GCF_054371585.1. Classification (NCBI taxonomy): domain Eukaryota; kingdom Metazoa; phylum Chordata; class Mammalia; order Artiodactyla; family Giraffidae; genus Giraffa; species Giraffa tippelskirchi. Next base: position 42,695,351 of record NC_137284.1, on the reverse strand, counting down.
AAAACCCACAGATTACGTGCCTAAAGGCAACTCCCAGCAAAGAACCCCAGACGCTTGCATCCGTCACCAGCAAGTGGGGGCTGAACAGAGAGGACTGGGCGACACTGCTTAGGATAAGGACTGGGCCGAATGCCCTGAGGGCAATCTGAGGGAGCTAACGTGAGATAGCAACCTAAACTGTGGGACAGCCAGAGAGAGAGAACCATCCCGCGAAAAGCCCAAATCTAAGGCACTGCCGGCCTGCTCACAGGTCAAAGGACTGAGCGATACCAGAGGAGAGCTAGGCAGCTGCGGACCGCCCCATCCCCCGCCGACAAAGCGGGCAGGTGGGACCAGCCAGAGCCGGAAAGGGGCAAACTCGGCCCCAGAGAGGGCACCCCCCTACCAAAATGCAAACAGGCTTCCAGTTTCTAAGCAAAGACTGCCTGAGACCCCGGAGGGTTGACAGCTGCCGGGAGGGTCGCAGCCAGAGACCAGCTCCCCAGAATTAACACAAAGCACACCGGAGCTGGGCGCGCCTGTAAACCAAGGCGGGGACCAGGGAGGTGATAAGCCGCACCGCCCCAACAGGGGAGAGTGCGCTCACCAAACTCCTGGCTGCCTGAGCTGCTCCAACCGGGAACGGCACAAACCGCAAGCCCAACCGAGTCTGAGCCTTTGTGGAGTACTTGGGAACCTGAACCTGAGCGGCTTAGACCTGGGAAGTGCACGCATCTCAGGGCCCACTCCCTGGCCGAGTAACCTGATGCCTGAGCAGGGTAGACTGGGAAAGCACACACACCGTGAGCGAGGGCGAACCCAGTGTGGCCGAGACACTGTGAGCTCTCCACACACACACCAGTGATATTGGTTTGCAGTGTTCCTCCCTCCCCACAGCACGACTGAACAAGCGAACCTAAAGAGACAACCTCCGCCCCTTTGTGGCAGGGCAGAAATTAGACACTGAAGAGACCGGCAAACAGAAGCCAAATAAACAGAGGGAAGTGCTTTGGAAGTGACAGGCCAACAGATTAAAATCCCTGTAGTTATCACCGACTGCAATGAAAGGGGCCTATAGATCTTGAAAAGTATAAGCAGGAACAAGGATCTATCTGAAACTGAACAGACCCCACACTGCTCAAAACTGCTCCAGAGAAACTCCTGGATATATTTTACTATTATCATTTTTTTTTTCTTTTTAATTTTTTTAATTTTGTTTTACTTTTTTCTTTAAGTCCTCTATTACACCTTTAATTTTCATTTGTATAACCCACTATTACCTTGCAAAAAAAAAAAAATATGACCCTATTTTTAAAGCAAACTGCATACATATATCTTATACTTTTTGTGATTTGTTTTCTTTTTTTCTTTTTTTAATATTGTACTTTTCTAAGAGTCTAGCCTCTACCCTAGATTTTAAATCTTTGTTTTACATATTTGATATCAATTTTGTACATTTAAGAACCCAATCATTAGTACCCATTTTTACTCAGGAGTGGGATTACTGGCTTGATTACTCTCTCCCCCTATTGACGCTCTTTCTTCTCCCCAAGGAACCTCTATCTCCCACCCTCTTCCTTCTCTTCTCAACCCAATTTTGTGAATCTCTGAGGGTTTCTGGGCACCGGAGAACACTTCGGGAAGAGAATACTGCTCAGATCTCTCTCTCCCCTCTTGAATCCTCCCTTTCTACTCATGCTCACCTCTATTACCTTCCTCCCCCCTCTCTATGTATCTCTGTGAACCACTCTGAGGGTTCCAGACTGTGGAGAGCACAGAGGGAAGAGCTTACTGGCTAGACTGCTCTCTCCACGTTTGAGTCCCCCTCTTCTCCTTCTGATCACCTCAACCCCCGCCCCCTTCACCTCTCTGTGTAACTCAGTGAACCTCTATGGGTATCCCTCACTGTGGAGAATCTTTTCACCATTAACCTAAAAGTTTTATTATTGATGCTGTATGGATGGAGAAGTCTTGAGGCTACTGCAAGAAGAAGACTGAAAGCCAGAGGAAACATTAATTAATAAGAGATCATGCAAAAGCCTCCACATATACACTGAAACTAAGCTCCACCCAAGAGCCAGTAAGTTCCAGAGCAAGACATACCACACAAATTCTCCAACAACGCAGGAACATAACCCTGAGCATCAATATACAGGCTGCCCAGAGGCATACCAAATCCATAGACATCTCAAAACTCAATACTCCATTGCACTCTAGAGAGAAGAGATCAAGCTCCACCCACCAGAACACCGACACAAGCTCCCCCAACCAGGAAGCCTTGACAAGCCACCCGTCCAACCCCACCCACAGTGAGGAACCTCCACAATAAAGAGGAACTTCAATCTACCATAATACAGAAAGGCCACGCCTAACACAGCAATCTAAACAAGACGAAAAGGCAGAGAAATACTCAGCAAGCAAAGGAAAATGAGAAATGCCCACCAAACCAAACAAAAGAGGAGGAGATAGGGAATCTATCTGAAAAAGAATTTAGAATAATGATAATAAAAATGATCCAAAATCTTGAAAACAAAATGGAGTTACAGATAAATAGCCTGGAGACAAGGATTGAGAAGATGCAAGAAATGTTTATCAAGGAACTAGAATAAATAAAAAGGAGTCAATATATAATGAATAATGAAATAAAGGAGATAAAGACACTCTGGAGGGAATCAACAGTAGAATAACGGAGGCAGAAGATAGGATAAGTGAGGTAGAAGATAGAATGATGGAAATAAACGAAGCAGAGAGGAAAAAACACTCAAAAGAAATGAGGAAAACCTCAGGGGCCTCCGGGACAATATGAAACGCCCCAACATTCGAATCATAGGAGTCCCAGAAGAAGAAGATAAAAGGAAAGGCCATGAAAAAATACTCGAGGAGATAATAGTTGAAAATTTCCCTAAAATGGGGAAGGAAATAGTCACAGAAGTCCAAGAAACCCAGAGAATCCCAAACAGGATAAACCCAAGGCGAAACACCCCAAGACACATATTAATCAAATTAACAAAGATCAAACACAAAGAACAAATATTAAAAGCAGCAAGGGAAAAACAACAAATAACACACAAGGGGATCCCCATAAGGATAACAGCTGATATTTCAATAGAAACTCTTCAGGCTAGAAGGGAATGGCAGGACATACTCAAAGTAATGAAAGAGAATAATCTACAACCCAGATTACTGTACCCAGCAAGGATCTCATTCAGATATGAAGAAGAATTCAAAAGCTTTACAGACAAGCAAGAGCTGAAGGAATTCAGCACCACCAAACCAGCTCTCCAACAAATGCTAAAGGATCTTCTCTAAACAGGAAACACAGAAAGGATGTTTCAACACGAACTCAAAACAACAAAGTAAATGGCAATGGGACAATACTTATCAATAATTACCTTAAATGTAAATGGGTTGAATGCCCCAACCAAAAGACAAAGACTGGCTGAATGGATACAAAAACAAGACCCCTATATATGCTGTCTACAAGAGACCCACCTCAAAACTAGGGACACATACAGACTGAAAGTGAAGGGACGGAAAAACATATTTCATGCAAATGGTGACCAAAAGAAGCAGGAGTCGCAATGCTCATTTCAGAGAAAATAGACTTTAAAATAAAGGCTGTGAAAAGAGACAAAGAAGGACACTACATAATGATCAAGGGATCAATCCAAGAAGAAGATATAACAATTATAAATATATATGCACCCAACATAGGAGCACCACAATATATAAGGCAAATACTAACAAGTATGAAAGGGGAAATTAACAATAACACAATAAAAGTGGGAGACTTTAATACTCCACTCACACATATGGATAGATCAACTAAACAGAAAATTAACAAGGAAACACAAACTTTAAATGATACAATAGACAAATTAGATTTAATTGATATTTACAGGACTTTCCACCCCAAAACAATCAATATCACCTTTTTCTCAAGTGCACATGGAACTTTCTCCAGGATAGATCACATCCTGGGCCATAAATCTAGCCTTGGTAAATTAAAAAAAATTGAAATCATCCCAGCCATCTTCTCTGAACACAATGCAGTAAGATTAGACCTCAATTACAGGAAAAAAAACATTAAAAATTCCAACATATGGAGGCTAAACAACACGCTTCTGAATAACCAACAAATCACAGAAGAAATCAAAAACGAAATCAAATTATGCATAGAAACGAATGAAAATGAAAACACAACAACCCAAAACCTATGGGACACTGTAAAAGCAATGCTAAGAGGAAGGTTCATAGCAATACAGGTGTAAGTCAAGAAACAAGAAAAAAATCAAATAAATAACCTAACTCTACACCTAAAGGAACTAGAGAAGGAAGAAATGAAGAACCCCAGGGTTAGTAGAAGGAAAGAATTCTTAAAAATTAGGGCAGAAATAAACGCAAAAGAAACAAAAGAGACCATAGCAAAAATCAACAAAACTAAAAGCTAGTTTTTCGAGAAGATAAACAAAATTGACAAACCATTAGCCAGACTCATCAAGAAACAAAGGGAGAAGAATCAGATCAACAAAATTAGAAATGAAAATGGAGATCACAACAGACTACACAGAAATACAAAGGATCATAAGAGACTACTACCAACAGCTATATGCCTATAAAATGGACAACTTGGAAGAAATGGACAAGTTCTTAGAAAAGTATAACTTTCCAAAACTGAACCAGGAAGAAATAGAAGATCTTAACAGACCCATCACAAGCACAGAAATCGAAACAGTAATTAGAAATCTTCCAGCAAACTAAAGCCCAGGACCAGACGGCTTCACAGCAGAATTCTACCAAAAATTTAGAGAAGAGCTAACACCTATCCTACTCAAACTCTTCCAGAAAATTGCAGAAGATGGTAACCTTCCAAAGTCATTCTATGAGGCCACCATCACCCTAATTCCAAAACCAGACAAAGATGCCACAAAAAAAGAAAACTACAGGCTAATATCACTGATGAACATAGATGCAAAAATCCTTAATAAAATTCTAGCAAACAGAATCCAACATCATATTAAAAAGATCGTACATCATGACCAAGTGGGCTTTATCCCAGGAATGCAAGGTTTCTTCAACATCTGCAAATTAATCAATGTAATACACCACATTAACAAATTGAAAGATAAAAACCACATGATTATCTCAATAGATGCAGAAAAAGCCTTTGACAAAATTCAACATCCATTTATGATAAAAACCCTCCAGAAAGCAGGAATAGAAGGAACATACCTCAACATAATAAAAGCTATATATGACAAACCCATTGGAAGGTCTGATGTTGAAGCTGAAACTCCAATACTTTGGGCACCTCATGCGAAAGGTTGACTCATTGGAAAAGACCCTAATGCTGGGTAGGATTGAGGGCGGGAGGAGAAGGGGACGACAGAGGATGAGATGGTTGGATGGCATCACCGACTCGATGGACATGGATTTGGATAGACTCCGGGAGTTGGTGATGGACAGAGAGGCCTGGCGTGCTGCAATTCATGGGGTCGCAAAGAGTCGGACATGACTGAGCGACTGAACTGAACTGATGACAAACCCACAGCAAACATTATCCTCAATGGTGAAAATTGAAAGCATTTCCCCTAAAGTCAGGAACAAGGCAAGGATGCCCACTTTCACCACTACTATTCAACATAGTTTTGGAAGTTTTGGCCACAGCAATCAGAGCTGAAAAAGAAATAAAAGGAATACAGATAGGAAAAGAAGAAGTAAAACTCTCACTGTTTGCAGATGACACGATCCTCTACATAGAAAACCCTAAAGATTCTACCAGAAAATTACTAGAGCTAATCAATGAATATAGTAATGTTGCAGGATATAAAATTAACACACAGAAATCCCTTGCATTCCTAAACACCAATAATGAGAAAACAGAAAGAGAAATTAAGGAAACAATACCATTCACCATTGCAACAAAAAGAATAAAATACTTAGGAATATATCTACCTAAAGAAACAAAAGACTTATATATAGAAAAGTGTAAAACACTGATGAAAGAAATCAAAGAGGACACAAACAGATGGAGAAATATACCATGTTCATGGATTGGAAGAATTAATATAGTGAAAGTGAGTATACTACCCAAAGCAATCTATAGATTCAATGCAATCCTTATCAAGCTACCAACGGTATTTTTCACAGAACTAGAACAAATCATTTCACAATTTGTATGGAAATATAAGAAACCTCGAATAGCCAAAGCCATCTTGAGAAAGAAGAATGGAACTGGAGGAATCAACCTGCCTGACTTCAGGCTCTACTACAAAGCCACAGTCATCAAGACAGTATGGTACTGGCACAAAGACAGAAATATAGATCAATGGAACAAAATAGAAAGCCCAGAGATAAATCCACGCACCTATGGACACCTTATCTTCGACAAAGGAGGCAAGAATATACAATGGAGAAAAGACAATCTCTTTAACAAGTGGTGCTGGGAAAACTGCCCAACCACTTGTAAAAGAATGAAATTAGAACACTTTCTAACACCATACACAAAAATAAACTCAAAATGGATTAAAGATCTAAACGTAAGACCAGAAACTATAAAACTCCTAGAGGAAAACATAGGCAAAACCCTCTCTGACATAAATCACAGCAGGATCCTCCTCCCAGAATATTGGAAATAAAAGCAAAAATAAACAAATGGGACCTAATTAAAATTAAAAGCTTTTGCACAACAAAGGAAACTATAAGCAAGGTGAAAAGACAGCCTTCGAAATGGGAGAAAATAATAGCAAACAAAGGAACAGACAAACAATTAATCTCTAAAATATACAAGCAACTCCTGCAGCTGAATTCCAGAAAAATAAACGACCCAATCAAAAAATGGGCCAAAGAACTAAACAGACATTTCTCCAAAGAAGACATACAGATGGCTAACAAACACATGAAAGATGCTCAACATCACTCATTATTAGAAAAATGCAAATCAAAACCACAATGAGGTACCATTTCACACCAGTCAGAATGGCTGCTATCCAAAAGTCTACAATCAATAAATGCTGGAGAGGGTGTGGAGAAAAGGGATCCCTCTTACACTGTTGGTGGGAATGCAAACTAGTACAGCCACTATGGAGAACAGTGTGGAGATTCCTTAAAAAACTGGGAATAGAACTGCCATGTGACCCAGCAATCCCACTGCTGGGCATACACACCGAGGAAACCAGAATTGAAAGAGACGCGTGTACCCCAATGTTCATCGCAGCACTGTTTACAATAGCCAGGACATGGAAGCAACCTAGATGTCCATCAGCAGACGAATGGATAAGGAAGCGGTGGTACATATACACAATGGAATATTACTCAGCCATTAAAAAAAATACATTTGAATCGATTCTATTGAGATGGATGAAACTGGAGCCCATTATACAGAATGAAGTAAGCCAGAAAGAAAAACACCAATACAGTATACTAATGCATATATATGGAATTTGAAAGATGGTAAGGATAACCCTATATGCGAGACAGAATAAGAGACACAGATGCATAGAACAGTCTTATGGACTCTGAGGGGGAAGGTGAGGGTGGGACGTTCTGGGAGAATAGCATTGAAACATGTATATTATCATATGTGAAACAGAACACCATTCTAGGTTCGATGCATGAGACAAATGCTCAGGTCTGGGGCAATGGGATGACCCAGAGGGATGGGATGGGGAGGGAGGTGGGAGGGGGTTCAGGATGGGGAACACATAAACCCATGGCTGATTCATGTCAATGTATGGCAAAAACTATTACAATATTGTAAAGTAATTAGCCCCCAACTAAAATAAATACATTTATTAAAAAAAAAAAAAAACAAGAGCTGATTCTCTCACAGTTCTGAAGGTCATAAGCATGAAATCAAGTATTGGCACAGCCGTGTCTGCTCTGGAGGCTCTGGGGGGAATCCTAGCAGGTTTCTTTCATCCTCTGGTGGTTGCCAGCAATCACTGGCTTCCTTAGCTTGCATTACTCCAACTTCTGCCTTCTGTCTACATATTAACATGGCCATCTTCTCTGTGTGTCTCTGTGTCTGTTTCCTCCTGCTATAAGGCAACAGTTATATCAATCCCCACTCTAGTCTGGCATGACCTCTTTATTACCAATTCCATCTGCCAAGATCCAGATTCCAAACAAGGTCACAACCTTGAGGTTGAAGGTAGACATGAATGTTTGGAGGACACCAAGTAAAAATAAGGACACCTTATTGCAAAATTCAGACTTAAATTGAAGAAAGTAGGGAAAACCACTAGACCATTCAGTTATGATCTAAATCAAATCCCTATGATTATACAGTGGAAGTGACAAATAGATTCAAGGGATTAGATCTGATAGACAGAGTGACTGAAGAACTATGGACAGAGGTTCGTGACATTGTACAGGAGGCAGTGATTAAGACCATCCCCAAGAAAAAGAAAAGCAAAAAGGCATAATGGTTGTCTGAGGAGGTCTTACAAATAGCTTAGAAAAGAGGAGAAGTGAAAAGGAAAGGAGAAAAGGAAATATATACCTATTTGAATGCAGAGTCGCAAAGAATAACAAGGAGAGATAAGTAACCAATGGCCTTCTTCAGTGACCAATGTAAAGAAATAGAGGAAAACAAGAGAATGGGAAAAACTAGAGATCTCTTCAAGAAAATTAGAGTTACCAAGGGAACATTTCATGCAAAGGTGGGCACAATAAATGACAGAATGGTATGGACCTAACAGAAGCAGAAGATGTTAAGAAGAGGTGGCAAGAATACACAGAACTATACAAAAACTACCTTAATGACCCAGATAACCACGATCACTGTGATTATCACAGTGATCTCTGTGGTTATCACTGTGATCACTCACCTATATCCAGACATCCTGGAATGTGAAGTCAAATGGGCCTCAGGAAGCATCGCTATGAACAAAACTAGTGGAGATGATAGAATTCCCGTTGAGCTATTTCAAATCCTAAAAGATGATGCTGTGAAAGTGCTGCACTCAATATGCCAGAAAATCTGGAAAACTCAGCAGTGGCCACAGGACTAGAAAAGGTCAGTTTTCATTCCAATCTCAAAGAAAGGCAATACCAAAGAATGCTCAAACTACTGCACAAATGCACCCATCTCACACGCTAGTAAAGTAACGCTCAAAATTCTCCAAGCCAGGCTTCAACAGAAGTGAACCATGAACTTCCAGATGTTCAGGCTGGTTTTAGAAAAGGCAGAGGAACCAGACATGGGACAACGGACTGGTTCCAAATTGGGAAAGGAGTATGTCAAGGCTGTATATTGTCACCTTGCTTACTTAACTTATATGCAGATTACATCATGTGAAATGCCAAGTTGGATGAAGCACAAGCTGGAAACAAGGAGAAATATCAATAACCTCAAATATGTAGATGACACCACCCTTATGGCAGAAAGCAAAGAACTAAAGAGGCTCTTGATGAAAGTGAAAGAAGAGAGTGAAAAAGCTGGCTTAAAACGCAACATTCAGAAAACTAAGATCATGGCATCTGGTCCCATTACTTCATGGCAGATAGATGGGAAACAAGAGAAACAGTGACAGACTTTATTTTCTTGAGCTCAAAAATCACTGCAGATGGTGACTGCAGCCATGAAATTAAAAGACGCTTGGTACTTGGAAGAAAATCTATGACCAACCTAGACAGCATATTAAAAAGCAGAGACATTACTTTGCTAACAAAAGTCTATCTAGTCAAAGCTATGGTTTTTCCAGTAATCATTTATGGATGTGAGAGTTAGACCATAAAGAAAGTTAAGTGCCAAAGAATTGATGATTTTGAACTGCGGTTTTGGAGAAGACTCTTGAGAGTCCCTTGGACCGCAAGGAGATCAAACCCATCAATCCTAAAAGAAATCAGTCCTGAATATTCATTGGAAGGTCTGATGCTGAAGCTGAAGCTCCAATACTTTGGCCACTTAATACATAGCACTGACTCATTGGAAAAGACTCCGATGCTAGAAAAGATTGATGAAGGCAGGAGGAGAAGGGGACGATAGAGGATGAGATGGTTGGATGGCATCACCAACTTGATGGACATGAGTTTGAGCAGGCTCCGGGATTCAGTGATGGACAGGGCTGTCTGGTGTGCTGCAGGCCATGGATGCAAAGAGTAGGACACGACTGAGTGACTGAACTGATACTGAAGTTAAAAGTGTTTAAGAAGGTGGGAGTGACAAATTTTCCCCAATAATGCTAAAAGTTCAAGACTGGTGAAGACTGAGATTTAAATTTGCTTATTTAATAACCACATAGAAATCATTAGACTCCTTAGTGAGGACAGTTTCACGTAGTGGGTAGGAACTTGGTGTAAGTTTAGCTATATGTACTTTAAAATAGTTACCAAATGATCTAGCGATCCCACTCCTGGAAATATATCCAGAGAAAACCATATTTCAAAAATGTGCATACACCTCAATGTTCACTGCAGCACTATTTACAATAGTCAGGACATGAAAGCAACCTAAATCCCCATCAACAGGTGAATAACTTAAGAAAATATGTGATATATATATATATATATATGTATATGTGTGTATGTGTATATACATATACATACAATGGAATACTACTCAGCCATAAAAAAGAAAGCAATAAGGCCACTTGTAGCAATATAGATGGATATAGAGATTATAATAATAAGTGAAGTAAGTCCTACAGAGAAAGATAAATATCATAAAAAATCATTTATATGTGTAACCTAAACAATGATACAAATGAACAATGATACAAAGTAGAAACTGACTCACAGACACTGAAAATAAATTTATGGTTGGTTACCAAAGGGCAAAGAAAGGGGAGGGATAAATTAAGAGTTTGGGATTAAAAGAGACACACTACTATATATAAAATAAACAAAGACCTACTGTATAGCACAGGGAACTATACTCAATATCTTATAATAAGATGTAATGGTAAAGGATCTGAAAAAGAATATATATATATATATATATATATACATATATATATACATGTATACATATATATTTGGATCATTTTGCTGTTTACCTGAGACTAATACCACATTGTCAATCAACTATACTTCTGTTAAGAACAAAAGAGAATCGGGAAGAGAAGAATTAGGGACTAAGTATGCACAATTCTTTTCAGGAGTTTTCAATAAATGACAGTAGAAAAAATGAAGAGGGGGAGGAGTGGAATATAGAGATGAGAGAAATAATTATATTTCTGTATACTCCTGGGATTAAAAAGCAGGAGAGAGAACAATGTGTTTACTCATACTCAACAGCATATTTCCTCTTATTATAATTTATATTATAGCACAGCAGCATATTTCCTCAATATAATTAGCATATCTTCTTCACAAAATAAAAAACACACCCACCCTATTTTGACTTTTAATCTGCCTTCCCTGGAGTCTGGTGGAATCTAACTCCATTTATGGGTCTAGAGGTAAGGGATTCTATGACTGAGGCTTCTGACAACTGATAGCTCCTTGCACAGGTAGCTTCTTGAGGTCATCCTTAAATTTTTCAGTGTAGGCACACCAGCTACAAACGCCATGAGACCTCATGGTTCACATCAGGGAATGGTCAATTTTGTATGACTGACAAATTAAATCTCTCATCTCTTGTGGCTAAGGTCTTGTAGAGGGTTAACATCAGATTCAGAGTTTGAGTCTGCAAGAGTTCCGGGATATCTACTTTGAATTCACAGCTTCTCCCAGCTCTTAGATTAATAATAATGTATTGATTAAGAGAAAGTAAAACCCTAAGAAAAATTCCTTAGATGGAACTCTTTAGAGTAATATTGTACTAGTAATATTGTACTTATGCTGTAAACTAATAAAAGTATAAATAAGAGATCCTCATATACTCAGAGATTATTCACTATGTATTTGTTGTTGCTGAACAGAAGCATAATAGAAGTTGCAAAATATTTAAAGTAAATAATAATGGAAATACTGTATATCAAAACTATGAGATACCATTAAGTCAGTTCTCAAAGGAAAACGTAAGGTGAAATCATGTAACCGAATAGAATAAGGGTTAAAAATTAATGAAGCAAGCCTCCAGTGCAATATGTTAGAAAAATAAAGGCATAATAATCTCCAGGAGATAAAAGGAAGTAAGTAATAAAAACATATGAAACCCTACAATTTGGCTGGCTTTTCTTTATATATATAGATACATATATATATATATATATATTCATACATATATATGTATATACACATGCATACGTACATATATATAATCTGCACTCAGTGCTAGCACAATATAAATAGACTATATTATCATACCCATACTGAGTCTATATCAAGAAAACAAAATTGGCTTAGCATTAGAAAATCAGATAGAGTAGTTTTGCACATTAATAGCAAAGGGAGAAATTAAATTATCATCTCAATATATGCAGAAGTTTTGACCAAATCAACAACCGTTCATTATTAAAACAAAAATAAACAAAGACAAAATATCTCTTAACCAATGAGGAATAGACAAGAACATTTTAATTCTGTTTAATGGTATTTACTGAATACACACACACAAGCGTAAAGGTACAGATACCACATATATATAGGTATAAACACACATTTATGCAGTTAATTCTCATTAATTATGTTCTAGAAAGTCACTATGAACACTGAATTAGCAAATGCTGAATCTCTACTCTTAGAAGAATTACCTGGCTTGGTTCCTACAAGCCTGTGTTCACATTTTCATCAATGCATTGATATTTTCTGTGTTTCTTTTTAAAGACAACTTTACAAATATATATCGTTGAATCATTAACCCTAAACTTACAAACAACAGCACTTTAACTCATACCTGAATGAAGTTATCTAATAAAAGCATTTTCTCCATAAGACATACACTTAGGAACAATAAACAGCACTTCAGCACTGTTGTTCAGTCACCCAGTCGTGTCCAACTCTTTGCGATCCCATGGACTGCAGCACACCAGGCCATCCTGTCCCTCACCATCTCCTGGAGTTTGGCCAAGTTCATGTCCATGTCCACTTCATCACTACAGTTGTGAAATTACAAACAAAACTCACAAAAATGAGAAAAGCTTGACAACAAAATGAGTGCAAAAGGGACACTATTTATAATGTGAGATCTGAAAGAAGGCAAAGAATCACCCCATTTAGTCTCAGCTGGGAACACTCATGTTCAGTGACTCAAGTTTTTCACAGCTCTGCGTGTGTCTGTGAGTGATCACAAAGGTAGTAATTGACACTGACTTGGGGGTTACAAATAAATTATGGTGATGGAGCAAATTTGAAATACAGAAAATGCAAACAATAAAGATCGACTGAACAAATAATATGCATATACAGAAGTATCATGCTTGGTGTTGAAATATTGAAAGCTTTCCCTTTGAGATGAGGAGCAAAACAAGGCTTCTTGCTGTCATCACAGCTCTTCAACATTGTCACAATCTGGCCAGTACATGCAGTAAGAAAAATTTAAGTTGAGAATGGGAAACAAAACAGTCAATAATTACACATGATATGATTGTGTATTTAAAATCCAAACATCAACTAAATTGGAGTTTATTAATTTTGCTAGATTGAATACACAAAAATTAGCTTATTTTCATACAAAATAAAAAAGTTAAAATGCAATTTTGAGTAGTTGTTATTTATAATATCATGAATGATATTCTGAGCACTATAAGATCATCACTGGAATAATCTATAAAAAATTAAAAGATACACAGGCTTATGAATAGGAAGACTCAATATTATACAATGTCAGTTGTCTCTAAATTGATCTATAGATTCAATATGAACTCAATGAAAATCCCACCAGGTATCTTACAGTCAAAATTAATAAGTATTCTTAAATGTATATTTAAAGTGAAAGAAACAAAAACAGTAAAGACTCAACAAAAAGCAGTGAGAGTACTTGCTCTGTTAACATAACAGAAAAAAGCTGCAGTGAAACACTGCATTGTGGAAAGGATAGAAAAATATACCAAAGAAGCTGAACAGCAATCCTGAAAATGAAATAAACATTTATGGACATTTAATTTATGACCAAACTGGCACTACAGAATGGTAGGAAATTGTAGTATTTTTAATAGAAGAAACTAGGACTACTGGAAGCCAAATGGATAAACATACATTTGTGCTCTTACTCTCTACATATAAAAATAAAAGCCAGGTAGACAATAGCCTTAAATGTGCAAAGAAAACAATGAATATTTTAGAAGAGAGTAGAGGAATCAAGTTCTATACCTTTGGAGTGAAACATGATTTATCAAACAAGACACAAAAAGCATTAACTCTGAAAGAAATAACTTAATAGAATGGACATTATAATTAAGACTTTTTTCTATTAAAATACATCATTTACTTATAAAAGTTCAAGCCACAGAATGGAATAGTTATTGGCAACATAACTTATGAAAGATTATATTCAGAATATAAATATTCTCTACTGATCAATTAAGAAGACAATCAGGTGTTCCAGGAAATAAGGAGACACTAACCAGAACATTAAAACACCAATGCTTGAGCTCCACTTTCACCATCACTAGGTAGATCTACGTAAAATCTAAGAAACAGATTTCACAGCAGTCTTGGCCCGTGTATATAGCATCTATGGTTTCCATCACAGTAATCCTGGATGAACTCCTTTTTTAAAAATCAATTTCCATCTCTATGATTTAGTTTATAACTCTGCTACTCCTTTGAAATGGCTTTCCTTTCTATGAAGAAACTGTTAGGAAAACCCTCTCAAAATACTTTTTGCAGAAAAGATAGCTGATTGTCAAAAGACTTCATACCTTCGGTTCATGCCAAGCACGATTTAGTATCCCAAATATTGTCAATTAAAGAAAACAAAAATATGGAAATAACTCCTTTCAGCTATGATATTTATTCTAAAAATCATCTATAAGGTGGGGGTCCTTCAAGACAGTTGTATCAATAGCCTTTTTATTAGCTCAAATGCTTTTATCTTGTTCTTTCAGTGCAGTCCAATATTTATTCTATTATTTAAATGAAATTCCTGGTTTCAATAACAGAAACTACTCTGAAACAACATTGAAGTCAAGGTCAATATCACAAAAAGCAATAAAATTCATACTTTTTTTACTAAGTAAAATGAAAAAAAGAGAAAGTGTGACACTACCATACAGGTAGTCCAGTATAGGAATCCCTTATGATATTATGTCATAACTTGAAATCACTTATCTCTAGTCTAAATTTCTGATTCATATATTTCCTAAAACTCTAAATTCGTTTTTCCACAGTAACTTTCTCAGCCACAGAAGCAATTCAACAGTCTATTGAAAGTGAAGGTGATATGAATAATACTTGCTAATATGTACAGATCATTTGTACATCAAGTGCTTTTTAACTGGGAACCATCTGTGTTGAGTATTTGTTATGCTCTCAGCACTTCACAAGACAATATCAAGAATCAGAAGGCATAGGGCTTGTAAAAAATTTACGTGTTTGGGAAGAGCATTGGAAGATTCCTACATGGAAAATTTGGGGACAGTGAAGAGATCATTTAAATGGTTTCAAAGAATCTGATGAAAAGTTATGGGAAAAGAAGCAAAAATCCTACTGTGAAGTGAAGTGAGTTCAAGATTTTAGAAATGAAGAGCTATAGGGGTTTTCAACATGGAAATGTGATATGATGACGGTCTTGTTTTAGGAAGACTAATCTGATATGTGGATGCAATCTGATGGAATGATGAGAAGCCAAGAGACTGGCAGAAAGACCAAAATAACATAACTATGGGAATGTGAGAGTAAATCAGGACAAATATATTTGCACTGGAGCCTGCTCACAGTCTAACTGAAAAGGGAACAAGTAGAAGTTAATAGAATAGTCCCTTCATCTTCCCATATCATTCAATCAGAGCTGAGGCTTAAATCCCTCAGTTGGTCCTGCTAAACTTTGAAAGATTTACTACCTCTTAAAAACATTCTACTAGAAAAACATTCTTTCTGAATAATAACCCAGAGCTTGAAGAGATTTCCAAAGGTTATTCTCCTTGCCTTTTACCAGAATTGCTTTCAAGCCATGAGACAGCTGTGTATATGACAATTTAAAGATAACCTGAAATTTATACAAGGATGCCACTAGAATGAAAAGGAGACTATAAACACAGAAAAACCTCATAGACACTGAAACAAAGACCTCTGACAGTCTTCTAGGGAAAATAAAGCTGAAATGTCTGTTTCTCATATGGATAAGTGTAAATAGCATATGTCAGCCTTTAAAGCTGAGGTATCAAAAAAAATTTCCCAATGTATAAAAAATTAATCAAGGGCCTGGTTTCATGAATATTATTAGAAAATTGGCAATTAAAACATAAAAAATTAATACTAATCAGGTAGCATTTTTTCAGCTAACTCAAAAATTCTAAAGATAAAACAGGCTAATATAATTCATAATAAATCCATCCTGGCTCATTTGCTCTTTAGCACATCCCAACTTAGAAAATACTGTGTAACCGAAAATGAGGGCATTTTTTTTTCTGCTTTGTTCAAGTGCACCCCAAGTGTTTAAAGGAGTGACTAGAATATAATAGCTCGCAATGTATGCTTTTTGTGTTACTGAATATTCTCATTATATACATTTAAACAGTCTTTCATAAATCCTTAAAATAGTTTTAGATTTTCACTTTAAATATTCAGAGGTAATAACAAGACACCTCCCAATCCACACGTAATATCCACAAATCCTATAGAACATTGTGTAGGATGAAGAGTTTCAGAGCACTGAATTTAAAGTCAAAATTTTGACTGCTTTTGGGGTTGGGTGTTGGTACCTATTAGTTATACATTTTCAATAATTCATAACATCTCTCTAATCTTCAATATTCATATCTATACTATGACACAAAAACGTTCCTATTAGGTTGGGAATCATTCTCACTATTGGAGTGACATAGTACAAGTTAAAGAAAGTAAAAATGTCTGCTACTGCTAAGTCACTTCAGTCGTGTCTGACTCTGTGCGACCCCATAGATGGCAGCTCACCAGGCTGCGCCGTCCCTAGGATTCTCCAGGCAAGAATACTGGAGTGGGTTGCCATTTCCTTCTCCAGTAAAAATGTCTAGAATGATGCATTTGTAGTAGATTAGAGTTGGAGAAATCAGTACAAATTTTTGTTAGCTTAATAAAGATAAAGCTGGTTATATTTATAGACAGGTGGGTTTATAGAAGTTCCTATACAAACATCAATTTCTTTGTTCTTCCCACTTAGATGACCAAGAATCAATGACATCCAGTATGAATAAGCACATCTACCACTCAGATCTTAATTTCTAATACCATTCTCCAATAAAAGGAACCAGGGATCCTTGGAGAAATAACCAACTATAGGACTAGGGCAAGAAATGTATAATATGAGTCTAGATGATCTTGTAGTTGCCAGAAAGTGCTAAAAACAACCCCCAATGATGGATGTATGTAACAGGACATAGAAGCGAATTGAAAGAGTTTCCAATGGCCAAAGTTGGGAAGATTTCACAGTAAAACATAGTAATATTGAATTATTATCCTAATATTACCCTCATGTATTTTACTGGTATAAATAAAATATTTGATAAACAAATAATTTAAAGAGAATAGACCGATTTCCCATGTGAAAAATCACAAAAAATTTCTGTAGATACTCTACCATTAAGCAGTGAAGTATTAACTGTGGGCTCTGCATAATGACATTCTTCCTGAAAGTACAATGTGAAAAGGGAAGAAAAAAGTAACTTTACAGTGGACAAACCTGGCAAATATCACCTTAGCCAGGTGACCAAAGTAAACATCTACCCGAAGATCTACTTTTCCTTCTTGCATGTCAGCCCTCTTGGTTAAATTGGAGATATTACTATACCCTTGGAGCCCACTTGACCTTGTAGTGGGTCAAGGTTGTAGTGATGTCAGGTTGTAGAATGTACTTTGATATGATGTGATAAAAATATCACTTTACTTTTGTGATCTTTCACTCCAAAATTTACAACTCCAGTCTAGTCATGAGAGAAAAAAATAAATAAAATCAGGCCATCAGTAAAATTCTAGTTGCGAAGCTTTCTATGAAATATCTAACCAATACTCCCCAAAGCTGTCAAGATCATTGAAATAAGGAAAGCCTGAAAAACTGATTTTAAGAGGAGTCTAAGGAGATATCATAGCCTTTCCCAATGGGTCAGTGGATAAAGAATCCACCTGCAATGCAGGGGGTACAACGTCAGTGCCTGAGTTGGGACGATCCCCTGGAAGAGGAAATGGCAACCCTCTCCAGTATTCTTGCCTGAAGAATTCCATGGACAGAGGAGCCTGGGGGATTACAGTCTAAAAGATCACAGAGTCAGACACGACTGAGTGACGAAAGCACACAAGGAGATATTGCAGCTAAATGTAATAGGATATCCTGGATGCAATTCTAGAGAAGAAAACTGACATTAAATAAAAACTAAGGAAATCTAAATAAAAAAGAATCATGTATCAGTAATGTTTCATCATAATAACAAATTAATAATACTAATATAAAGTGATTCTGCAGGTTTTCTGTAAATCTAAAACTCTTCTCAAATAAAATGTTTATTTAAGAAATACCTACCAAGTAAAACCGTCATGGTTCTTATAAATTCAAATAAGGTCCATATGGTAAATATATAAAGTGAAATGCAGAGGTGGGGTGAGGGTGGGACGTTCTGGGAGAATAGCATTGAAACATGTATATTATCATATGTGAAACAGAACACCATTCCATGTTCGATGCATGAGACAAGGGCTCAGGGCTGGGGCAATGGGATGACCCAGAGGGATGGGATGGGGAGGGAGGTGGGTGGGGGTCCAGGAAGGGGAACACATGTAAACCCATGGCTGATTCATGTCAATGTATGGCAAAAACTATTACAATATTGTAAAGTAATTAGCCCCCAACTAAAATAAATAAATTTATTAAAAAAAAAAAAATAAAGTGAAATGCAAATTGGCATTATTTTTTAATTGTCATACAGGGAGATAACATAGGAGACACGTTAAGAAAATTGGAATTAAACTGCTAAATCCCACTATATCAGTAACTTCTCTCCCTCTTGGACTCATGTAAAGATACTTGGTGGTCACATTACAGGTAGTGCCAACTCCTGTTTCCGTTTAATCTATACTTTGCTAGGAATAGACTCATGTATGTTACAATAACAAATGTTTTTCAAATCTCAGAGACTTCAATTGGCAATAGCTCCTTTCTTATTCAGCACTCATTTTCATTAGTTTGTTCCACATCATCCTTATTCAGAAATATGAGCTGATAGATTCTCTACCAACTGGCATCTCATCATTTTTATAATCTAGCACAGTGATAGTGGGAAACAGCATAATGAATCTAAAAGTGCATATGTCACAGTGAGGCATTATTTCAGCTCCATTTCATTGGCCAAAGTAAGCCATCTGACCACATCTTCAAGGAGGTGGAAAAAGACATCCTAACACAGAACTGCAAGGAGTAAAGTCATAAATATCAGTTAACAGAAACAATGACTATGATATTCTTTGATAAAAATCCATCATGTTATTTATTAATCCACTCATTCAGCCAATAATAAAGAATCAACTACACTTACCCTTAATGAAATTGATGTTTGTATATCACAAATTCATTCTCTCACATCTTTACAAGTTTTAGACCTCTCTCACTGAACAAGTGATACTCAAAACCCAAATTTTCATGATTCAAGATTATACTCAACACAGAAATTCTTCAGATTTTCTAATCTTTTGGTTATCTACCAGAATAGCTCTGGGTAAAAAGAACACACTCTTTTTTATTAATACATCATCTTCTTTCAGTAACCAGTTATCACTCTGGTTTCTTTCATAAGTATAAAAGAATGTGGGAAAGAAGAGGGAAAATTGCAGAAGCAATCAGCCCACAAGATTCAATTTTCAAGGAAATTTCAAGATAAAAAACATAGTGTGTGCATGTGTGCTCAGTGGCTCAGTCATGTCCAACTCTTTG
Source organism: Giraffa tippelskirchi (assembly GCF_054371585.1). NCBI lineage: Eukaryota > Metazoa > Chordata > Mammalia > Artiodactyla > Giraffidae > Giraffa > Giraffa tippelskirchi. Next base: position 42,675,427 of record NC_137284.1, on the reverse strand, counting down.
TGACTTCATGGACTGTAGCCCACCAGGCTCCTCTGTCCATAAGTTTGTCCAGGCAAGAACACTAGAGTGAGTTAACATTTCCTCCTCCAGGGGATCTTTCTTACCCAAGGATCGAACCCACGTCTCCTGCAACTTCTGCATTGGCAGGCAGATTCTTAGACTTTGGTTCAAATCCCAGCACTTCCATTTTTCTTCCTTTCTTTCTTCTTTGGACATGTGCATGCACACATACACACACAGTGAGTAAACAAGCCTGAGTAAATTAGATGTGCTTGCCGTTGGGCCACTTGCAAAGACAAATAGAAAATGAATAGAAAATGTCACCTCTGCCTATCAATAAGCCTCATAGTATACTGTCTTATCTTTGATTTGTGTCTGTTGATGTGCTTTTGATAAAGATTTTGGAGAAAAGTGGTACATATTTGTCTCTAAGTGGAAAGCTATCTCAGTTCCCTCTACAATTTCTCCTCTGATCTGCAAATCATCAGTGCTCTCAAACTACATAAATCTGTTTAAGGAGCAATTATCACTTCTATGGATGGTATGATATGATAGTTTCCAGGAGCTTTCCTGAGATTATTGGCATTGCCCACTGTATCACCTAAAGCTACACTATCGCAGATTAATTTCACTGATAGAAAAGGGGACACTTTAAGAGCCTAGGATAAAAGTGTGAAATCTTAGGAAGAGGAGTCCCTTAGACTTACATTAATTAGAACTAAGGAAAGTACCTCCAGACAGTGCAGAGAGACAATGACCTCGGAGTAACAGGTAAAAATAAAGTGACCTAGAAGACACAAAATTGGAGAAGCAGGAAATGAAAAAGGTCACATGACTATGAAAGAAAAGTCGAGCTGAATCTATTACTTTGCCTAAGGCTAAACTTGAACAAAAGAAATAGTGATATAAACATTAGAATAAAAGTTGCCTGCTGTTGCCTGCTGTCTGTTAATTGACAGACGAATCTTTTCAGCTTAATATTTTAAAACAGTTTAATAAATCCTAAATGTGCAGCATTAATAAATACATTAACCAGGAAGAGAAGGTCCTGGGGAGAGTAAAATTCCTTGAAGTCATTTTCATACCATTATTTTTAAGATCACTGTAGGGTTTAATATGCGATTAGCATCAAAATCAAGACAGGCCATTATAATTTTTAAAAACATCCTTCACATACGCTTTCCTTGGTAGATTCCTCTGGCCTCCCACTGCCATTCTGTTTGGAGCTAGTGTTTGAAATCAGGGCTCCACTCTGCAGGCCATCTAGCAAAGGGAAATTAGCAAGCACATAGCTGGTGACAGGCTAGAAGAATCTATTCAAAGTCTTATCAAGGGGAGCATCATGATTCCACTGACCAGATAAATAGGGCTGTGAAGAGATTGAAGCTACATGAAAATATTTATTATTAAAACACATTTCAGGAGCTTTCTGTTCTTCAGGGGATTAATGATGAATGGAAGCACTTATTATTAAAATATGAAGCCTGCTCCCTTTGTAAACAAAGCTGGCATGATGAAACTTACCAGGGAGAATCTTGCTTCCATAAGTGTAAGATGTTTATCATTAATTTGCCCTGGAATGACCATCTGTTTTTCTTACAAGGAGCAAGGTCATTCATGCAAGCCAACGGTCATGTTCTTAGGCCACTTGAAAGCTAACCAAGCACTTTTGTTGGCTCAGGACAGTCCCAATTAATTCTGCTTCCCTGATATCTTTATTAATAGCACCAGTTTTACCTTCAAAAAATTTATTATATGGTCACTCAACTAATAGGCAGCTTCTGTGACTGATTTGAGCTCAATATAAATTGATATCAGCTTCACACCAGTAATGATCAATGAAGAATTTAATTGATCATGTCATTTGATTAGAATGCTAAATTCATGAGGTCAAAATCACACACCTTAGCCATTTAACAGCAGGAAAAGTAAATCTATTCCAAGATCAAATAATTTTCTAATTAGGTTAACTTTCAAATACATTTAGGGATGATGAAAGAAAATACATGTTTGTGAATGTTGTTGCAGTTGTTTAGTTGCTAAGTCATGTCCGACTCTTTGAAACCCCCTGGACTATAACTCACCAGGCCCCTCTGTTCATGGGATTTCCCAGGCAAGAGTACTGTAGTTGGTTGCCATTTCCTTCTCCAGGGAATCTTGCCCACCCAGGGACTGAATCTGCCTCTCTTGCATTGTAAGCCAGTTCTTTACCACTTAAGCCATCAGGGAAGCCCCATGTTTCTGAATGCACACACTTTATTAGAAGACTTATCAGCCTTGTGAATTGGGGCAAGTTACTTTACCTCAGTGAGTCTCCATTTTCTCATATGTAGAACTGAGACAAGAAAAAGGTAGGTTATAATTTAAGTAGGAATCCAAACTTTCCTATGGAGAGCCAATTAACAAAGATCACTGAATTTGGAATCAGAAGACGTCAAATAATGATGTTATAACACACCAGTCGTGGGACCCTGAGTAATTCATTTTAACCACTCTGTGCCTAAGTTTCCTTATGTGCAAACACATGTGTTAAAAGTATAAAGGTCTTTTTTTGTTGCAAGGATAGAAAATATATAGATGGTGATGGGATCAGGAAATTGTACAACTGTATCAGGTATTTTCTCCAAGTTGGAGAGATAACTAAAGCTTTGAGATGAGGATAATTCTATTCAAGTGGATGTTTGCAAAGTAACATGTGCCTTTCAGAGGGAAAAATGGCATTTACTTGGGACAGAGTTTTTCTTGGTTCTTAAAAGTATTGAATTGTTGGGCTTTCTTATTCATGAAGATAGGAGATGAATACTTTCTTACAGTTGGCAAGAAAAATGTGTAAACTTGTGGAGCCATGCAATATCGGTGGCAGTGGAGGTGTTGATTTAGTTGCTGAATCGTGTCCAACTCTTGTGACCCCATGGACTATAGCCCACAGGCTCCTCTGTCCATGAGATCTCCCAGGCAAGAATACTGGAGTGGGTTGCCGTTTCATTCTCCAGGGGATCTCCCCAACCCAGGGATTAAATCTGGGTCTCTTGCATTGCAGGTGAATTCTGTACTGACTGAGACACTAGGGAAACCCCTCCAATATTGGTGCTCGTGGGTAAATGTACACTTTTATGAAGTAACTTAGGTATATTATCAGGATAATACTTCAGCATAACTAGGAAAATACTTGTTTTTTAATTTTGAGACTGTGGACTTGTTTTCTTATGCCTGAAAAGCATTATTTGTTTCTAGCATATGCATATGAATTTATGTCCAAACTTTTGCACATTAGCAATCAAGAGTCAAAACTGGACTGTAGAAGCAGGAAATGTATAAATTCCAAACTTATCTATTCATGCAGGAGAAGAAAAATAATGGTAATAGTAATAGTAATAATATCAAATAACACAGAACTTATTATACAATAGCATTTGCCAGACTATAGTGCTAAATACAATTTAAACATTTCTCACACATTAATCTCAATTCTTGCAATAACTTTGTAAAATAGGTGTTATTATTATCCCCAATTTACAGATGAGAAAACTGAAATGTTAAGTGAGGTCTCCATTATCAAATACCTAGTACATAAATCACACAGTTGGGATGCAAACCCAAGTGGTTTGACCTCGCAGTCCTTTAATCTTATCCAACCTTATCCAATAACCATGGAGATAAGCTTCAGTGTTGTGAAATTTATATTCTAAGGTCTTATACTTGGTGTGATTTAAAATAATAAGCTCAAGGTTGTTCATAGAAGGGCTATCAGACTACTGTTTCCGGCACTTGTGAAACCAGATTCCATACTTGTGAGGGGAAATGCTTCCTTCTAATGGTTCCCACCATCATTGTTCTGAAAAATACGGAATTCTGGATTCGTCAAAGAGCTAGATCTTAGACTGAAGGGAAGAAAGATGCCCTCTCTGCTTATGTCTAAGTAGGTCTGGAGACTGGGGAGTGGAGGTGCTGAAACATTCATGGTATTGACTTGCTTTCTTCCATGTGAAGACATTTTAGAAACTAAATAAAAAGCCAACCCAATATGGTATCTCAAGGTCAGGTTTGAGCTGAGTTATAAGTGTTTATGAATAGCAGTTATAAATAAGGCTTTGGGCTTCTTGTCTATCATTTCTAACCACAAGTAAGTCTTTTCACAAGGCAAAATGTGGTCTCATCAGTTCTGTGGGAAAACAAGAGTGTGGGTATTCCCTGTAGCCATAGTGGGGTAGGAGCAGAGGTAACCTACAGAGGACAAGGTTGTTCAAATGAAAAGTAATTTCTCTAGAGTCACGGATGGGTATGGCAGAGGCAGCCATATAGGGGCAACACAAGTTTCTGAGCAGAGCAAACAGCCTTTGGGATTTGATTAGAATTACCTTTAGGCTGTATCTGAAAAACTCAGCAATTGCTTGGAGCACAATTGGTAGAGGCAAACTGGAAAAGCTAGTGACACTTGAGTTGCATAAGGAAAAGCAAAGAAGCGAAATAGCTTAAGAAATAATTCCAGAGCCTTAGAACCACCGGATTCAGTTTTTCTTAAGACATAAGACTCTTGGAGAGAGAAGATGAATATAGGATACAGACTGTGTGTGATAATGACCCGCTTTTCTGTATATACTTTACACTCATAACCCCACCCTCACTCTCTACAAAGAAATATGTTTAGATAAGCTTATCATTGCCCAATGGGCTTTCCTGGTGGCTCAGATGGTAAAGAATCTGCCTGCAATGTAGAAGACCCAGTTTTGATCCCTAGGTCAGGAAGATCCCTTGGAGAAGGGAATGGCAGACCACTCCATTATTCTTGCCTAGAGAATTCCATGGACAAAGGAGCCTGGGGGGGCTACAATCCATGGGTCACAAAGACATGACTGAGTGACTAACACACACATATATACACATCAGTACCCAATATAGTTATTGTATACTATATGCACATTCTACCCTCTTTTTGCTGATTCAGTCATTTTACCTATCAGATGAGATAACTGCTAAAAAAAATATGCTTGAAAAATATTCTGTCTTCCTTATTCTTGTCTTCTGTGTCACTCCAGTGCCAAAGCAAAGGATCAGAAGACATCAGGCTTAACCATTCTCTTCTGCCTCTTATACATGTGGAAAAAAAAAAAAAAAGAGTACCAGTGTTGAAGAGCTTGGAGATGCCCCAAGAATATTCTCTTTGCTCACTTCTTGATATTACGAAACTTGTTCACCCTGTTCACAGATGCAACCCCAGCGTCAGAGACAATTCACTCAATAAATGCATTTAAAGAGTAAATGAATGCATGACAATGCACACAACTTCTGCTTCATTATTCTATCCCACTAGGCTGGTGATCCAAACCTGAGCGCTGTCTCTGAGAAAGTCCATTCAGGCCGGTATCTGCTTGGTATCTTTCCATCTCTCATTCATAGTCTGGGTTCCACCAGATATTTGTGTCTTGACTGGAGAAGAAGGTGAAGGTAGGAAACCCACCCTCTAGGCTAAGCTACTTTGTTATAACACCAGCTATTGTGTATGTTTAGCTTTCCTCCTTCCATCACTTACTTCTGCATACTTTTTTAGTTCAATGTTCTCCAGCAATTACACATGGTTCTGATGCAATTGTCAATCTTAGGAACATGTCATTTTAAACACAAGGTTGGACACATCACCCAAACTGAGTCAATTAGGTTCTTTTTTCCTGGAAAATGGACTTTTTCAACTTAGATGTAAAGAGGCAGAACACAGTTCCAACTAAGGTATCTAATAATAGCCTCCAAAAGGAGTAATTCAAAAGGTCCTGCTAGTGTGATCCCAGGGGTTACCCCAATTCTTTGTCTTCCCAAGATGTGACATTCATCTCTTCCTTCAATTGTTAAAGCTATGCCAATAAGTTCCTTTCAGCTCCTCCTTAGGTTAAGGAGGCCAATGTTCTGTTGCATGCAACCAAATAACCCTAATTACTTGTCAACTATTTTCACCAAACTGTGAGAGAGCTTCACTGTGTGAATTATAGACATAAGTTAGCCTAACAATAAAAAAAATCTTACTATTGTAATTATCTGACTCGTTCAGATAACTCCAATATATAGAATAGTGCCTGGTATGTAGGGAAAATTAAATAAATATGTTATATGAGTTAAGCTGGAATCAAGATTGCTGGGAGAAATATCAATAACCTCAGATATGCAAAATGACACCACCCTTATGACAGAAAGTGAAGAACTAAAGAGCCTCTTGATGAAAGTGAAAGAGGAGAGTGAAAAAGTTGGCTTAAAACTCAACATTCAGAAAACTAAGATAATGGCATCCAATCTCATCACTTCACGGCAAATAGATGGGAAACAATGGAAACAGTGAGAGGCTATTTTTTAGGGCTCCAAAATCACTGCAGATGGTGACTGCAGCCATGAAATTAAAAGACACTTGCTCCTTGGAAGAAAAGCTATGATCAACCTAGATAGCATATTAAAAATCAGAAACATTACTTTGCCAACAAATGTCTGTCTAGTCAAAGCTATAGTTATTCCAGTAGTCATATATGGATGTGAGATTTGGACTATAATAAAGAAAGCTGAGTGCTGAAGAATTGATGCTTTTGAACTGTGGTATTGGAGAAGACTCTTGAGAGTCCCTTGGACTGCAAGGAGATCCAAACACTCAATCTTCAAGGAACTCAGTCCTGAATATTCATTGGAAGGACTGATGCTGAAGCTGAAACTCTAATACTTTGTTCATGTGATGTGAAGAACTGACCCATTGGGAAAGACCCTGATGCTGGGAAAGATTGAAGGCAGGAAGAGAAGGGGCCGACAGAGGATGAGATGGTTGGATGGCATCACCGACTCAATGGACATGAGTTTGAGTAGCTCCAGGAGTTGATGAGTGATGGACAGGGAGGCCTGGCATGCTGCAGTGCATGGGGTCACAAAGTCAGACATGATTGAGCAACTGAACTGAACTAATGTGTTAATGAACAAATAAATTGTTTTCTTATAAGTATATATCCCTGAGAAATCCCTTAGAGAGATTATTGTGGCTTGGAAAAAGGGCATTCCCAAGACTTCCAGCCAGGAACCATTTAAATACACCTTCAAATTCTGATATTATTCCTAAAAAAGTCTTATTTCTATAAGAAAGTCTTCTGTGCCTCACCACTATTTAGCTGGTTAGGTAGGGTCTTCCATGTCCCTTAGGATGCCTCTCATCTCAGGGCTAATCACAGGGCCAGTCACTCACACCACACCAACATCACAAAGAACAGTTAACAGTGCTTTCATCAGAAGGGGTAACAGGTATAGCTGGCACTTGGAGTTCTATGAAGTTCTTTATATTATTAACATATATTATATATGTTAATATTTTAATAATATATTATTAAGATATAATTAATATATTATTAAGATAATCATATCAATGATATGTAAATAATAATATGTAGTATTAAATTATAATAAATAAGATTTAATGATACAGTGAATAAAATAATATATAAAAATTAATAATATAACAATATGTTAATAATAGATATTATTAAAAATATTAGTAGTACTGGATAGTTTTAGAAATATATTAAATGCATGTAAAAATCATGTCTCATGTGCCTCTGCACATGTTCCTGTCAATCTGTTGGTCTATAATCCTCCCTACTTCCAACCCACAACCAAAGTACTTGGCTAATTCCTATGCATGCTTCATTTCTGAGCCTGGAGGACTACATCCTAAGGTAGACTCAGGCTCCATTCCCTGTAAAGTGAGTCTCTGGTAAATAGCATATAGATGGATCTTATTTTTGTATCCTACCTGCCACCTATGCCACTTGCTAGGAGATGACATTTAAAGTAGTTGCTGGTAGGGACTTCTCTTGTAGTCCAGCGGTTAAGAATCCAGCTTCCAGCAGCATAGACGTCCATTGACGGATGAATGGATAAAGAAGTTGTGATACATATATACAATGGAATATTACTCAGCTATGAAAAGGAAAAAATTTGAGTCAGTTCTAGTGAGGTGGATGAAACTAAAGCCTGTTATACAGAGCAAAGTAAGTCAGAAAGAGAAAAAGAAATACTGTATATTAACACATGTATATGAAATCTAGAAAAATGGTACTGAGGAACCTATCTGTAGGGAGCAAAAAAGACACAGACATAAAGAACAGACCTGTGGACCCAGGGGGGAAGGAAAGGGAGGAACAAATTGAGAGATAAGCATGGAAACATACGCATTACCATATGCAAAACAGATAGCTAGTGGGAAGCCGCTGTAGAGCTCAACTTGGTGCTCTGTGACAACCTAGAGGGATAGGACGAGGGGACGAGGTGGGAGGGAGGTTCAAGAGGGAGGGGACATATGTGTACCTATAGCTGATTCCTGTTGATGCACAGCAGAAACCAACACAACATTGTAAAGCAATTATCTTCCAATTGAAACAAATTTAAAAAAAAAAAAAGGATTCACCTTCCAATGCAGAGGATGTGATCCCTGATCAGGGAACTAAGATCTCTCATGCTGAAGGGCAACTGAACCTGTGCACCATGACTGAGCCTGCTTGCTCAGAGCCCAGGCTCCACAGCAAGAGAAGCCCCCCACACACGAAGACCCAGTGCAGTCAAAAAAATGTAAAGAGTAGTCGCTAATAAGTATGTCCTTACTGCCATTTTATAACTTGTTTTTCAATTGTTCTCATAGGTCTTGCTTGTTCTTTTCTCTCTCTATTAGTTTGTTCCATTGTAGTTTAATTGGTTTCTTTAGTGGTATGCTTTTTTTCTCCTCTCTCTCTTGGTTTTGTGTATCCATTGTAGATTTTTTATTTCTGGCTAACAAGGGGTTTCATATATGTTGACATAACCATATCTATTTGTTTTAAGTAGGTAGATTTTTAAGTTCAAACACAATCTAAAAGATCTACATATTTTACTCCATTCCCCCCATAATTTGTGTTTTTAATGTCATATTTTACATCTTTGTGTTTATCCCTTTACCAATCACTGCAGTCACATTGATTTTACTTTTGGGTTCTGATCTTCATACTAACTTATTTAAGTGGTCTATCCCCTTCCTTTATTACATATTCACCTTTACTAGTGGTATTCTTCTTACATATAGATACTTCTGGATATAGACTTTTCTTTTCCACTTAGAAGACTTTTTAACATTTCTCTTAGGATCAGTTTAGTATTAGTGAGCTCTTTTAGTTTTTGCTCATCTGAAAATTTCTTTATTCTCCTTCAATTCTAAATGATCATCTTGCTGGGTAGAATATCCAAGCTTGCAGATTTTTTCCTTTCAGCACTTTAAACATATCATTACTCTCCCTTCTAGCCTGAAAAGTCTCTGCAGAAAGATCAACTGATAACCTTAGGCGGAGGTTCCCTTCTATATGACTATTTTTCTCGTGCTACCTTTAGAATTCTCTCTTTGTGTTTAACTTTGTCATTTAAACTATGATATGTTGTGGTGTGCATCTATTTTGATTCTTCTTGCTTTGGACCATTTGTGCTTCCTGTACCTGGATATGTTTTCTTCTTTGGGCTTGGGATGTCTTCAGCCATAGTTTTATTAAATACATTTTTCACCATTTCTACTCTCTCTTCTCCTTCTGGGACCCCTGCTTCTGCTGCTAGGTCACTTCAGTCATGTCCGACTCTGTGCAACCCCATAGACGACAGCCCACCAGGCTCCTCCGTCCCTGGGATTCTCCAGGCAAGAACACTGGAGTGGGTTGCCATTTCCTTCTCCAATGTGTGAAAGTGAAAAGTGAAAGTGAAGTTGCTCAGTTGTGTCCGACTCTTTGTGATCCCATGGACTGCAGCCCTCCAGGCTCCTCCGTCCATGGGATTTTCCAGGCAAGAGTACTGGAGTAGGTTGCCATTTCCTTCTCCTATAACGGGAATATTGATACACTTGATGTTACCCAAAGATCCTTTAAATTGTTTTTGTTTGTTTGTTTGTTTTTTCTTTGGTGCTCTGATTGATTTATTTCCATTATTCTATCTTACAGATCACTTAAGAGTTCTGTTTCACCTAGTCTGCTGTTCATTCCTTATAGTGTATTTTTCATTTCAGTTATTGTATTCTGCAGCTCTTTTTTGTATTTTCTAATTCCTTGTTAAAATTTTTGCTGTGTTCTTTTGTTCTTTTCCCTGATTCTCTTAGCATTCTTACAGTTAATTCTTTGAAATCTTTCCTAGTAAATTTTTCAATTTTCTTTTTCTTTTGTTGTTTTATCCGTGGTTTTCCCTTGCTCTCTTTCAATTGAGACAAATTGATCTGTTTTCTCCTTTTGCTTATCTTTCTCTGTCTCTAAGAAAGTAGGTTAAACAGTTTCTATGGAAGTCTTGAAGGGCTGTTCTTATGTGGAAGCGTCCCTATATAGTCTGTGGGTGCCCAGTGGCTTTGGCGGGAGACCTGATTTATATGTGAACACATGTCCCAATTTTCCTCAGGTATTCTAGCACCTATCACTTTAGTAGGAGGTGAGGCTGGAAAGGGTGGTCTGTGGCTAAAGATATGTGTGAGGTAAAGCTTCCTCTCTGCTCAGTAGCCATCTCTGCCTTCTTCATCAGCCATCTTCCGTCCCCTTCATGAAGGGGCATAGTGGGGACCCAAGTTGCTGCCGCAGAAGCCTTGGGGGTCAGGTCTGAGGTGGCTCAGTTCTCTTTAGTGTGGAGTCTTCCCTCTTCACCACTGGCACCCTCACCACAGAGGAGGGCAGTGCTGGAGCGAAAGAGGATGGACGGCGTGGGTATTTACTGAGGGGGAGGGTGGTCTGATGGCTGTCAAAGATCTGGTCTGCCTCTGATGCTCCACCTATGAACACCCGTAATGGCTGCCTCCTCCTTAACAGAAGCTGTGTAGCATTTTATTTGCTATAGCATCTTCTGGCAGAGCTTTTGCTTCAATAATGGCTGCCCACACTCCAGTGTGGGGTTGTCGTGTGAGGCAAAGAGTGCTGTAGTGCTCTCTCAGCTCAAGCTTGTTCCGTGCCTGGGTGATCACAGGAAACCAGTTTGCTTTCTCCTTCCTGCTTCAGGAGAAGTATTCCCGAGCTCCTCGGAAGCGGAGTCCAAGCTCCCTACAGCCCTCCTATTAGTCCCAGCGGTCCTCCAACCAGCAAAAGGGCTTGTCTTCCCTTTGTTGGACCCCACGCCGGGGCATCCAAGGGTCTTTACTTCTGTAATCACCCTTTTCCTCCAAGTCCCCTCGCTGGGGCACAGATTCTGATCATCTCTTCTTTTCCCTTCCTTCTTGCTTCCCTGTGTATTTTTCTTATAGTCTTGTTTGTATAGCAGTCTTTCTGTCCATCTCCAGTTAGTTTAAAGTGAGAATTGTTCCACATTTAAGTGGTAGGAAGTGAGTTCTGCATCCTCCTAAACCACCATTTGATTCAAATTGTTTTGTGTGTGTTTTAAGAAATGTGCCAATTTTAATAATCTAGATTTTCAAAAATTTTGGCATCAATTTATTCATAGTTTTTATTATTTATAATACCTGTTTGATATGTAGTGATGACCCCTCTTTACTTCTCAATAAGAGAATTTAATCTCCAGATTATAAATCAGAAGATGAGCGATGTCCCCTCATTTATTCTTGATTTATAATCTGGAGATTTCTTTCTTTCCTTCTCTCTCTCTCTCTCTTACTTAGGTGGGAACTTATCAATTTAGTTCACTTAAAAAAAAATTTGCCTTTGTTTTACTATCTACTCACTATTTTTCTCCATTGTTTTATGGCTTTAATGCCTTATGTCTTTCATTTTAACGCTTACCATTATTATCCCCTTCATTCTAGGTACTTGGGTTCTTCTCTTCTAGTTTCTCAAGAGGGAAGTGTAGGTGCTGATTTTTCAAAATTCCCTCTTTTCTAATATAAGTATTTAAAGCTTTAGATTTACCATCCAAGCACTGTTAAAACTTCTTAGAGACAAAATTATCATTTATTTTAATTTTTATTCTATTTTAAATATTTTCTAATTAAACCTTAAAATTTTTCATTGGTTCATGAGTTATTCAGAAATGTATGATTTAATTTCAAAATATGTAGTAGCTTTTTTGTCATATATCTATTTGTCATTGCCTACTGATTTATTTCTATTATGGTCAGAAAGCATGTCATGAACTAAAACTTTAAAAATATATAGCTTTATTTTATGTTCTCTTATATGATCTATTTTGGTGAATCATCCATATGAACTTGCAAAGTGTGTATACTTTCAGTTTTTCCTTTGTAGGATTTCATAAATGTTCATTTAGTTAAATGTGTTAGTTTGTTTTGATCTTCTATAATCTTACTAATTTTCTTTAATTTACTTGTTTCTTATATTTAAATGTATTGAGGGATGAATGTTAAAATCTCCCACTGTGAGGATTCAATCATTTCTTTGGTTTCATCAGTTTTCTTTTCACATATATCAGTATTATTTTATTAAGTGGGTATGTTTAGGAATTGTTAAGTATTCTTGATAAATTGATGTTTCATCACCATTAAAGGCCTTCTTTATCTCCGATAATAATCCATGTTTTTTTTTTTTTTTTGGTCAAAACAACATCTTTATTTTCAACTTAAAAATTCATTATAAAACTTGTCAAAAAAATAAATGTAAAAAACAAAATTAAAAACAAATTGCAGCACTGTGTTGGTAACAGCCCTTTTTTCATTACCAAGGAAAGAATTAATGGTCCTTCTTCCTCCCCTAATGCTTCATTGGTGAATCTAGTATAGAACAAGCTGGGACATCATTTTCTGATGCCAGAAGAAAAGCATAAAAAAACTGCTTGCATACATCAGTACTAATAAACACTGACAATTTCACCAAAGCCACATTTAAAGATTACAGGATGTGGAATGCTTGAGCAAACCAACTTCATGATCACATCAACACAAGCACAGTTATATACACTTCAAACTGCAGCACAGAATAAACACTGCATATCTAAATGGCTCATATATAAAATGTATAATTGAAAACTCCAACATACAGACTATACTTATTAGATTTGCCTATGTTTAAGATACTGAGAACAATTTAACTCTGAATATGAAAGCTTAGTGAATTTGCTACTGTTCCATTAGAGGACAATTAATAATGAGACTATATCAAATTAAGTAGAATTTAATGGCTAAAGCTACCTTATACACATCTATTAAACTAAAAGAAATGATTTTAAACTATTCCCTTAAATTGCTTTTAAATAAATAGATTTTGAAAGATGAACACAACACTCCTTATGTTTTAAAATATCTTTTTGGTAATAATATAGGCACTCTAGATTTTCCAGAGTTTTTATGGTACTTCTCTTTATCTGTTACTTTTGCTCTTTATCTTTATAATTAAAATGACTGTTTTAAGAAGTAGTTAGGTCTTATTTTTTATTATCCAATCTGAAAATATCTGCATTTTATTTTATGGGTTTAATTTATTCACATATTATTTAATGAGATTACTTTGATATTTTTAAGTGTAAATCTACTGGTTTTGTTTATTCTTTGTTCCAGTTCTTACCAATTATTTCCCTATTTATACCATCTTTTGAATTACTAATTTTTAAGACTGTTTATTTTTTAGATCACTTTTAGATACACAGCAAAATAGAGAGAAAAGTTCAGAAATTCCCTTTATACTCCCTGGTACATCTGTCTTCAAGATGACTAGACCTTCTACAGAATCAAATGTCCTATTGAGTCAGTTCAGTGATGTTTTTATTTAATAGTCTAATTTTTTCAGTCCTTGTATGTCCAAGGCTTTTTTTACTTTGTTTTTTTTGCAATCTCTACAACCCTGCCAAGATTTCCCATCAGTATATTCATTATATAATATTTTACTCTAAATCTTTAACACTTATAATAGTCATTTTAAATCCCTTGCCTGATAGTCCCAATATTCTTCTTGCCATTTCTGCAACAAATTCCAGTAACTGCTTTTTTTCTCTTATTTATGGGTCACTTTTTCCTGCTTCTTTGTGTATCCAGTAACTTTTATTGTATTCTGAACTCTGTGAATGCTATGTTGCTGAATGCTTGCATTTTTTTTTTTTTGGTCTTCCTTTAAATAATTTGAACATTTATTCTGGCGGAAAATTTGGTGGTGTAAAAACTTGATCCTCCAAGGATTGATTTAGGTTTTGTTAAAGCATATCTCAAAAAGTAGTCTTATGGCAAAGACATGGCCTTTTTCAGCTATCAACTCTATTCAGTGAAATCTCTTCACTCTGCCGTTGAGAAATGCAGTGTCCCCAAGGACTGTGTCATTTCCAGAATATCTGTTTATCACAAAGATCCTCAGTAGCTATTTTCTATTGAACCTCAAAATGATTCCCTTTAAGAATATGCAGCTTAATATTATGACAAATGCTCAAGGAAACTCAGTGCAGATTTCGGTGTTACTTCTCTGGAGCTCCCCCAGATCTCTAAAACCTTCCCTGAACAAATTCTACATATCTCAGTAGCCCTAAGCTCCAATTTCTCTTTATCCAGACAAACCACTGGTATCTGTTTGGGTTCAGTTTTATGCCATGGTTTAGAAAGTGTCCCTAGGCAGAAAGTTAGGCTGAATTTGAAACTCACTTTATGTATTTGCCTTCTATCAAAAATTATAGCTCTCTGCTATCTGTTGTCTGGTCAGTTGAAAACATTCATTTTATTTAATATCATACTTGTTCAAATCTAGTGAGTAAATCCAATACCTGTTATTCTCCTGTGGCTAAAACCATCCTTCTTTTTTAAAAAACTAAAATATTAAAGAAATAACTGGAGGGCTTCTTCTAATAATAACACAGTAAATGTGTATTTACATCAAAGGTAATCTTTCAGAGAAAGCCAAGGCCCAAAGAGTTAAGGAAAATTGGTGGCAGTTTAGAAACATTCTTTGGTCCATTTTGTTACTTTCAATTAAAAGTTGATCTAACCTAACACCAGCAAAGATCCGTCTAGTCGAAGCTATGGTTTTTCCAGTAGTCATGTATAGATGTGAGAGTTGAGCAATAAATAAAGTTGAGCACCAAAGAATTGATGCTTTTGAACTGCGGTGTTGGAGAAGACTCTTGAGAGTCCCTTGGACAGCAAGGAGATCCAACCACTCCATCCTAAAGGAAATCAGTTCTGAATATTCATTGGAAGGACTGATGCTGAAGCTGAGACTCCAATACTTTGGCCACCTGATGCAAAGAACCGACTTGTCAGAAAAGACCCTGATGCTGGGAAAGATCGAAGGCAGGAGGAGAAGGGGACGACAGAGGATGAGACGGTTGGATGGCATTACCAACTCGATGGACATGAGTTTGAGTAAACTCTGGGAGTTGGTGATGGACAGGGAAGCCTGGTGTGCTGCAGTCCATGGGGTCACAAGGAGTTGGACATGACTGAGCGACTGAACTGAACTGAACCTAACACCAACCATGTGTAGCTCATAGTGAGAGTAGGCCATATTTTTTGTGGTTTTTCTATCTTTACTTTGCATCAGGATCTTTGTTTTCACAATTTACTTGATCCTATTCACACTTTCTGTACGTTCTTGGCTTACTTTTCTTTGTTAATGCAAGGCAAATACTAGCCTCAAGTAAGTTAAACATAGACTATTTCTACAAAAAGCAGCTTTCATCTCTATGAATGATAAAGCTAATAATTTATGCACATATTTGAATAATCTAGGCCAGTCCAGCTAAATTTTAAAAGCTTGTAAAGCAAGAGGAGAGACATGATGTTTTAATCCTACTTGAATTTTAAATAGAGAAGTGATAGTTTGATAGTACAATGAGTGGTCCAAATCCTAAAAACTTAGAATCTAAAATATATTAGTATATTTTATGTTAGTATAAAATATAGTAGTATATAATATTTTATATCAGTATTATATATTAGTATATTATAAATGATCGATTATTTTTGGTGTGCTTATAGTAGTTGAAATCACATAAGACTGATATACCAGGGGACTTCCTCAGTGGTCCAGTGGCTAAAACTCTACACTCCCAATGCAGGGGACCCGGGTTTGATCCCTGGTCAGGGAACTAAATGCCACAAGCCATCACTAAGAGTTTGTATGCCACAATTAAAGATTCCACATGCCTCAATGAAGATTCTGTGTGCTGCAGTTAAGACCTGGCACAGCCAGACAAATAGATAAATATATTTTTAAAAGGACTGATATGCCAAGCAGGATACAGTTCATTAACTTATTATAGAAGATAATATGTACAGGATTGAATATATTCTATGTTTCCCTGGACTCTGAGGCACATACATCAAAAGAAATTACCTTCTAGAATTCTCCTACACTGTTAGTGGAAATGTAAATTGGTACAGACACTATGGAGAACAGTATGGAGGTTCCTTAAAAACTAAAATTAGAGCTACCATGTGGCCTACAATCCTACCACTGCACATATATCCAGAGAAAAACATGATCTGAAAGGATACGTGTGCCCCAGTATTCATTGCAGCATTATTTACAGTAGCCAAGAAATGGAAGCAACCTAAATGTCTATCAAGAGAAGAATGGATAAAGATGTGGTACTTTTATACAATGGAATATTACTCGTCCACTAAAAAGAATGAAATAATGCCATTTGCAGCAACATGAATAGATCTAGAGAATGTCATACTGAGTGAAATAAATCAGAAAAAGAAGAAGAAATATCATATGACAGCCTTTATATGTGGAATCTAAAAAGAAACGATACAAGTGAACTTACAAAACAGAGACTCACAGACTTAGAGAACAAATCTATGATTACCTGCACACACTGCTATATTTAAAATGACTAACCAGCAAGCACCTACTGTATAGCACATGGAATTCTGCTCAGTGTTATGTGGCAGCCTGGATGGAAGGGGAGTTCAGGGGGAAAATGAATACATGTATATGTGTGGTTGAGTCCCTTCGCTGTTCACCTGAAACTATCACAACATTATTAATCAGCTATACTACAATACAAACTAAAAATTTTTTAAAAAGAAATTGCCTTCTTTATAACATGTTTTCCTAGGCTAGCTACAGATTCACTGATTCATTTGTCCTCTGACTTAGTTAACATCATCAATAAAATTATAATTTAAGGCAATATTCCAAGCAATCTAGTATAAATTTTGTGTCCTTCTATTAGAGAATTAAATTATTTAATTTCAACAGAAATTTTAAAAATCTTCTCTCCAGACTCTTGAAAATAATCATTTTCCCTGACTCTCCCAATATGCCACCAACTCCCCAGCTTAAAGATCAGCAATATTCCATGATAACTTTGCAATAATGTATAAAAATTTGGTCTTTTATACGTGTTCAATAACGTGACATTACAAGAAGGAAACAGAACAAAAACTGAGAATAAGACACAGATAATTACTCCGAAATTTTTGCAAACATTTAAGGGCTCAGAAAATCACAGCTCTAAATGTCAATGAAGAATAATTTTCTCACTTGCATGTTGAATAAATCATGGCTTTTTGTGTACTGAATTTTCATAGTCAAATTCTAAGAAAAATACCAAAAGATAAGTATCATGAAAAAAAATCATATTTGAATATTAAAAGCATTAAAAGCATTGCTCAGCCACATTTACTTAAATGAATATACTCTTCAGAATAAGTTAATTGTGATAAGTATTACGAGCACTTAAAAAGTGAAAACAGAATACCATAATGCCAAAGCTAAATATAAGACAATTCCTATACATTAAGAGGGAAAGATAGAGTCTCATAGCTGTCAGCAAAGAATCTGCCTGTGATGCAGGAAACCCAGGTTCAGTCCCTGGGTAGGGAAGATCCCCTGGAGAAGGAAACGGCACAGAAGAGCCTGCCAGGCTACAGTTTATGGGGTTGCAAGAGTCGGGCACGACTTAGCAACTAAATCACCGCAAGAGGGAAATACAGCTTTCAGAACATGAAATACCATGTCTATACAGTTTCCTGTTTACTGAAACATCAAAGAAATCTTGACAAAATTAGAGCAAAATTTTTCTAAAAGCAAAAAGAGGTGTGCTTTCATTGTTACAGGCTTACAGATCCATGTGAAATGAGATAGACTGACATGAAAAATGCCAACAGGACTCCCAAAAACAAGATGTCAAATTCCTTGTTCTAATTTATAGATTCAGAGTAAATCTTGCCTTTTTTATGGCTAAATGTATTTCAAAACAAAAACAGCAAAAGTATTATTTTCTACCCTCAGTGGAGTATGCTCTGCAGACTAATATAAAATACAGGTTTTACTAAGGCTGCAGAATCTCCTTGAGAATCCATCCACATGAAAGCTTTTGGATATTTGATATTATCTATTCATGAATCAACAAAGCTTATTACAGTACATTAACATATTCATAAATGAATCAATTTCAAGGGTACGATGCTTATCACCTCACAGTAATCATCAGAAAGCTTTTTAAATGGTGCAACATTTAATTGGCTAATTGACAAATATACTGACTATCCCTCCTAAATTTAAATTTTAACTTAATTACTATGAGCTACTGAAACCTTCTCAGCATGTTCATTTATTCATCCATTTAACAGGTAATTGTTGAGCTCCTACTCTTTGTCAGGCAGAGTCCTTTTCCTCGGGGAGCTTTCAGTGGCTCTGTGGACACTGCTAGATTCTAGAAAGAGCATTAAACAATATGGGCAGCTTTCTGGTCTTCACAAAGCTCTCATTCTACTTGGAGAGACTGATATTAACAAAGAATTTTATAAAGCGTTTTCAATTTCAGCGTTATAATTTCTCAAAAGGAGAGGAATATGGTCCTATGAGAGTGTCTCACAGAAAGTCTGAAATTGCTCTTTTTCATTTGAATAATATAAAACTTTTGGAAATTTAGAGAATTTATCTGAAAATGTGGTTTATTTTATGAAAAAAATTTTAGTTAATTTCATCACTCCTTTGTTTATTTTTTAGTTCAGTTCAGTTCAGTCGCTCAGTTCTGTCTGACTCCTTGAGACCCCAAAATCGCAGCACGCCAGGCCTCCCTGTCCATCACCAACCCCCGGAGTCCACCGAAACCCATGTCCATTGTGTCAGTGACGCCATCCAACCATCTCATCCTCTGTCTTCCCTTTCTCCTCCTGCCCTCAATCTTTCCCAGCTTCAGAGTCTTCAAATGAGTCAGCTCTCCGCATCAGGTGGTGAAAGTATTGGAGTTTCAGCTTCAACATCAGTCCTTCCAATGAACACCCAGGACTGATCTCCTTTAGGATGGATTGATTGGATCTCCTTGCAGTCCAAGGGACTCTCAAGAGTCTTCTCCAACACCATAGTTCAAAAGCATCAATTCTTTGGTGCTCAGCTTTCTTTATTGTCCAACTCTCACATCCATACATGACTACTGGAAAAACCATAGCCTTGACTAGACAGACCTTTGTTGGCAAAGTCATGTCTCTGCTTTTTAATATGCTGTCTAGGTTGGTCATAACTTTCCTTCCAAGGAATAAGTCTCTTTTAATTTCATGGCTGCAGTCATCATCTGCAGTGATTTTGGAGCCCAGAAAAATAAAGTCTGTCACTGTTTCCACTGTTTGCCCATCTATTTGCCATGAAGTGATGGGACCAGATGCCATGATCTTATTTTCTGAATGTTGAGCTTTATGCCACCTTTTTCACTCTCCTTTTTCACTTTCATCAAGAAGCTCTTTAGTTCTTCTTCACTTTCTGCCATAAGGGTGGTGTCATCTGCATATCTGAGGTTATTGATATTTCTCCCGGCAATTTTGATTCCAGTTTGTGCTTCCTCCAGCCCAGCATTTCTTATGATGTACTCTGAATATAAGTTAAATAAGCAGGGTGACAATACACAGCCTTGACGTACTCCTTTTCCTATTTGGAACCAGTCTGTTTTTCCATGTCCAGTTCTAACTGTTTATTTCTAAATTCATGTCAATTTGCTGAATGGGCAGCATAGAGAGATCAAATAATCTATAGTTCACTAACAGAGTATTTCTGAACTGTTTCCTGCTTGACTGTTATGTGCTAGGGATTATTGCATGCTCTAAGAACATAAAAATATATAAAGGTAAAGAATTCACCTGCAATATGGGAGCTACAGGAAACATGGGCTTGATTCCTAGGTTGGGAAGATCCCCTGGAGGAGGAAATGGCAACCAATCCACGGTTCTTGCCTGGGAAATCCCATGGAAAGAGGAGCCTGGTGGGCTACAGTCCAAAGGGTCACATAGAGTCAGACAAGACTGAACGACTGAGCACAAGGTAGTAACAGAGTGAGTGAGAGCCAGAGTGATGATCAAAGGAAGTATGGGGTAGAGTCAGATAGAGATGGAATGGGTGTTTGGCTCTGTTTAATCATTCTAGAATGAGGAAAAAAATGAGTTACGTTTATAGGTTGAGTGGAAACAGCCAACAAAAAAAGATATTAAAAATTCAGGAGAAAGATTGTATAGTTAATGGAGTATTTGTGGTTTTCTTTGACAAAATGCAGTGCAAAGGCAGAGGGGTTATTCCTAAATTTTGGTTTCTTCCATGAGTTCCTAAAAGAAACCATCTCATCTATTACAAAAATTAGCCCATGGAATCACAGAGAATGATGGAGGGTTGCAAAAAGAATAAACTTTATTCTATTGTTTATCTCCTTTTCAATTTTTATTCCAAAATAATATAGTAGTTGCTGCTCCAAAATATGTAAAAAATACTTGACAAGCATAACTTAAAATGTGACAGATCCTTACAACTATCCTCTTAGAGTTACCCTAAGCTAACAATTTTTTTCCAGACAAACCCCACTCCCAAACATAATCTATGAAGTGAAAAAAAAAAAAATAATAAATCAACAAGATTTGGTAATTGCATGTGAATTTCAAGAAAATACTGGGGCCACGAAATAGCTAGACACTGATCATGAACAGGGCTTGAGCACCAACAAGGATGATGCCTTTTACCATGAAAACTGAAACAAAGACAGCATAGGTTAATGAAGATCACCACATGAATCATTAGAATAACGAATTCCAATATCAACTCTGCCATTGATTTTCTGTATGATCTTTGATGAGTCACCTATTTCCTTTGGTGTCAACTTCCACTTTAATAAAATGAGTGGGATAGATTATAAGAATTTCATTATAAACTGATATATTAAGTTATAACTTTTATAGACTTTGGAATTATCAGGAATAGTGCTCTCAAAATAGTGATCATAAATGATGAAAAATTAAATAAAATTTAATAATGACTCAAATAATGAGTCAAAGGAACTAAACATAGTGATGATGTATATTTTAAAATCTATTTTGCTAGAATTATAAATGATATCTTTATACAAAACAAAGCCCTTTTGGTTGGCTATAAAACATTTAAACTTATATTACCTCAAAAGATTTCTAATATAAATGATTCATAAAAATCTATTTCTATTACTTTTATTTCTTAAACTTTATGGATTATAGTTGATTTACAATGTTATATTAGTCAGATGTATAGCAAAGTGATCAGTTATACATATACACAGATTCATTCTTTTTTCAAATTCTTTTCTCATATACAGAATATTACATATTACAGAATATTGAGTAGAGTTCCCCGTGCTATACAGTAGATCCTTGTTGGTTATTTGTCTTATAAGTCATAATGTGTGTGTGTTAAGCTCTCAGTTTATCCCTCCCCCCAGCCATGTTTCCCCTTGGGTAACCATAAGTTTGTTTTCAATATCTGTAAATGTTTCTGTTTTGTAAATAAGTTCATTTGTACCATTTTTTAAATTAGATTCCACAAATGGGTGAAATCATATGATATGTGTCTTTCTGTATGTGACTTACTTCACTTAGTATGATAATCAGTCCATTCACATTGCTGCAAATGGCATTATTACATTTTTTTAATGGCTGAGTAATATTACATTGTATGTATGTACTACATCTTCTTTATCCATTTTTCTGTCGATGTTCATTTAGGTTGCTTTCATATTTTGGCTATTGTAAACAGTGCTGAAATGAACATTGGGGTGCATATATCCTTTCAAAGTATAATTTTTTCCAGGTATATGCCTAACTGTAGAATTGCTGGGTCATCTGGTAGTTCTATTTTTAGTTTTTAAAGGAACTTCCATACTATTCTTCATAGTAGTTGTGCCAATTTACGTTCCCATCAAAAACATAGGGGGAGTTCTCTTTGCTACATACGCCCTCCAGAATTCATTGTTTGTGGACTTTTTAATGATGGTCATTCTGACCAGTATGAGATGATACCTCATTGTAGTTTTGGTCTGATTTTTCTTATAATTAGTAATGTTAAGATTTTTTTATGTGTGTTTTTGGCCATCTGTATGTATTTTTTGGAGAAATTTCTGTTTATATCTTCTGCCCATTTTTTTTATTGGGTTCTGTGCTTTGATGATATTAAGCTGCATAAGCTGTTTGTAAATTTTGGAGACTAATCCTTTGTTGATCACATCATTTGCAAATATTTCCCATTCTGTGGGTAATTTTTCATTTTGTTTATGATTTCCTTTACTGTGCAGAAGCTTTTAATTAAATCCCATTTGTTCATTTTTGTTTTCATTTTCATTCTCTAGAAGATAGATCAAAAAAGATGTTGATCTGATTTATGTTAAAGAGTATTATGCCTATGTTTTCCTCCAAGAATTTCATAGTGTCTAGCCTTATATTTAGGTCTTTGATCTATTTTGAGTTTATTTTTGTGTATGGTGTTAGCAAATGTTCTAATTTTATTCTTTTAAATGTAGCTGTCCAGGTTTCCCTGCATCATTTACTGAAGAGACTCTCTTTTCTCCATTGTGTATTCTTGCCTCCTTTGTTGTAGATTAATTGACCATAGGTGTACAGATTTATCTCTGGGCTTTCTATACTGTTTCAGTGATCTATATTTCTGTTTTTGTTCCAGTACCATACTGTCTTGATGACTGTAGCATTATAGTATAGTCTGAAGTCAGGGAGCCTACCTAATTCCTCCAGCTCCATTCTTCTTTCTGAAGGTTGCTTTACTACTCTGTTCTTTTGTGTCTCCATACAAATTTGTTGTTGTTGTTGTTCCAGATCTGTGAAAACTGCTATTGGTAATTTGATAGGGGTTGCATTGAACTTGTAGATTGCCTTGTTTAGTATAGTTGTTTTGACAATATTGATTCTTCCAATCCAAGAACATGGAATATCTTTCCATCTGCTTATATCTTTAATTTCTTTCATCAGCCTTTTGTAGTTTTCAGAGTAGAGGTGTTTTGTCACCTTGCATAGGTCTATTAGGAAATTTATTCTTTTTGATGCAATGGTAAATATGATTGTTTCCTTAAATTCCCTTTCTTGTGTTTAGTTGTTACTTTATAGGAAAGCAAGATATTTCTGTGTATTAATTTTGTATCCTACAACTTTACTGAATTCACTGATGAGTTCTAGTAGTTTTCCGGTAGCATCTTTAGGATTTTCTGCATGTAGTATCATGCCATCTACAAACAGTGACAGTTTTACTTCTTTTCCAGTTTGGGTTGTTATATTTCTTCTTCTCCTCTGATTGCTGTCGCTAGAACTTCCAAAACTATGTTGAATAAAAGTGGTAAGAGTGAACATCCTTGATGTTCCTGATCTTAAAAGGAATGCTTTCAGCTTGTCAGCATTGAGAATGATGTTAGCTATGGGCTTGTCATATATAGCCTTTATTATGTTGAGGTAACATTTCTATTACTTTTAATAAACTGTACTGTAAGAATTTCCTCCTTCTTTTGAAAATGACCAAAATAGGTTAGACTGTTAAGCTATCTTAAATTACATTTTTTTTGCAAAACACTAATAAAGCAAAACATTACATTAAATGCTATTAAAGCTTAAAATATTTCACTGAAATTTTTTCTTTGCAACCACCTGATTTATCACAGTTTAGACATAGTTACAGGTTAGTAATTTATTCAGGAATTTATTTAACAAACATTCACAAAGTGCCAACTGAAACATTTAAAAATAGATTCACCTTCATAATTTCATTGATTTTATGCGAACACATGGTAATAGAGAACTGGATGTTCTTACTCTCTTGGCTAATGAAAAGGAACTGAAGAAATCAATTAGAGAAATAAAGCCATTATTTGGAAAATTAGGTGCAAAAAAATTACTAAACTATTATGTCTAAAATATGCATATGATTGTAATTCAGTTCCATTTATTTGGTACTCACAAACTTAGTGCTAACTATTATTATAGACTTAATTAGCATATATAATGTCAACTATCTTAAGCATACACATGTACTAGATTTTTAGTTCAGGTAAGCCGCTCAGTCGTGTCCGATTCTTTGTGACCCCATGGACTGCAGCACTCCAGGCTTCCCTGTCCATCACCAACTCCCAGAGCTTACTCAAATTCATGTACATCAGGTCAGTGATGCCATCTAGCCATCTCATCCTCTGTCAGCCACTTCTCCTTCTGCCTTCAATCTTTCCTAGCATCAGAGTCTTTTCCAGTGAGTCAGTTCTTCACATCAGGTGGCAAAAGTATTGAAGTTTCAGCTTCAGCATCAATCCTTCAAATGAATAGTCAGGACTGATTTCCTTTAGGATAGATTGGTTGGATCTCCTTGCTGTCTAAGGGACTCTGAAGAGTCTTCTCCAACACCACAGTTCAAAAGCATCAATTCTTCAGCACTCAGCTTTCTTTATAGTCCAACTCTTACATCCATACATGACTACTGGAAAAACCATAGCTTTGACCAGACAGACCTTTGTTGGTAAAGTAATGTCTCTGCTTTTTAATATGGTATCTAGGTTAGTTTTTAATATGCTGTCTAGCTTTTCTTCCAAGGATGAAGGGTCTAGATTTTAAAGTACTAACATTTTAAAGTACTAGCATTTAGTACTAGATTTTAAACTACCAGATTTTTAAACATCTTTAATGAAATTCAACAAGTATGTATTGAACATTTATCATGTGGCCATTGGTATTCAAAAAGACAGTGAAGTAATAATGAATCATGTGTAAGTATGTTCATAGGTGTGCTTCAACAAGTTCACAATATTTAAGTGAGAAAGCATCATGATCTCAAGAAATGGATGCTATAAGAAGCACAAACTCTGGGGGAGCATAGTGAAGGGAGTAATTAATTCTAGAAAAAGTAAGTGGATTTATAGCATGGATGCCTTTACTGCTAAGTCTTGAGTCAATATTACAGCCTGTATTCATTGAACATAAGTGACAAGACAAAAGAATATCCAGGAAATGGGGTGCTCAGTTGCTCTAGTCATGTCTGACTCTTTGTGACCCCATGCACTGCAGCGCCCCAGGCTCCTCTCTCCATGAAATTCTCCAGGCAAGCATACTGAAATGGGTTTCCATACCCTCCTCCAGGGGATCTTCCTGACTGAGAGATGTCTCCTGCATCTCCTGCATTGAAGGCAGATTCAATGAACCATGAAGAAAGCCCTCTGGAAATGGGGAATTATATACAATTCCTGGAAAGAATGAAGGTTATTTTTTGTTTGGGAAATTGCAACCAGTATAGTCAAACTCATGCATAGAGTTTAATGCCTTATGAGAAAGAACATGGGGCCATAATTGGGGTTCAATTTTAAAGTAGCCTGAGAGCCATATCAAGATATTTTGACTATCTTTTTTTAAACTGAAGTATTTTCAGCACTGGTTGTGATTAAGAATTACTTGAAGAGCTGCCCTATTTGTCCCCACCCAAGATCAAATGAAAAAGAATCTTCGTTGGAAGACCCATTATATATTTTTAACTCCTAAAACTTATTTTGATACCTGCGTTAAGAAGATCTCCTGGAGAAGGGAATGGCTACCCACTCCAGTATTCTTGCCTGGGAAATCCCATGGACAGAGGAGCCTGGTGGGCTACAGACCATGGGATCACAAAGAGTTGAACACGACTGAGAGAGTAACACACACATGTGCAATTAGAGATCAATATATGATGTTGAATATATAAATGAATTTACCTTGTTTATTTTTTTAATACTTTATATTGGTTTTCCTCAATGGTTATCAAACCTGCCTGTGACTCAATAACAATAGCAGATTTTATAGGAAGTACAGTCATCAGAAGCTACTGTGGAGTTTGAGGTCCATGGATCTATCTGTATTGCTGAAAAGCTTTCCAGGCTTCTGGGAAGTATCTGAAGTGGCCTCAGCATGAATTTGCAGCGTGGCTTTGGATAGAACATTAACACTCAGATTTGCCAAATAATCTTAGTTTTGTACTTCACTCTATGATTTGTAAAACTGACCTGAGAATTCTTGGGAAATATAATTTATTCAATTTCAGTTTAAAAACTCTGCCACCACTGTATGCCAGGCCCTTAAGGATAATAGGTGGGTAGGCTTGGGTAAAAAGATGCTTTCAAGGACTCTCCACATTAAGCACAGAAAATAGACCCACAACTGACTATAATGCCAGACAGAGTTAAGTAGTTAAATGGAAGAGCTAGTTGCATACTATGAAAAGAAGAAAGAAGGTTGTACTTAATTCTATCTGGTGGAAGTAGACTGGGGGTGGGGGAGGCATGGGAATAAGGGAAGCTTCACATGGGGGGCTGTAGCCT
The DNA here is from genome assembly GCF_054371585.1 of Giraffa tippelskirchi. NCBI lineage: Eukaryota > Metazoa > Chordata > Mammalia > Artiodactyla > Giraffidae > Giraffa > Giraffa tippelskirchi. Next base: position 42,648,976 of record NC_137284.1, on the reverse strand, counting down.
AGTAGCAGGATTTTATAAGGTAAGATGAATCTCAAAAGCAGATGGGAATGATATTTCAGTATTAAAAAAGTAGCATATACTTAGATACAGAAAAAGTTTTGTTTTAATATTAATAATTTTGCTTAACATTCTCAAGGGTAATGTTTTTCATAATTTTTGTCACGTTGAAAGACAGGTGTCTACTCTTGTACGCGTGCTATTTGCAGGATAAGAAATGTGCATTTCAAAAACCGAAGAACTAATCTTACAAGAATAACCCTGAGCATTTGACTCTGATTCTTTTTCCGTCACAATTTGCCTAGTTCACAGAACCCTCACAGTCCCTGAATGACTTCCCTACATTCTCTTTCTTGGTTTTCATTTTCTTCCTTTGAAGATCATAGCAATCTGCATAATAGGCTACCTGTCTTAAGAAGAGGGAGAGTGATAGCAAAGTGGACTGTCTCAACTCCCATTGAAACTGAGAGTCTTAATAAAAGTAAAATGAAGATAAATAATAAATCAGATTTGAAGAAAAGTGCATAGTATAGTTAAAACCCAGTAGAGAAAAGTTTCACCATCAGGACGATATTTGAAAATAGTTGCACTTGTGAATTTGTGCTCAATATTTCTCTTGATCACAAAGTTTCAGGGTCAGTTTTTTTTTTTTTTTTTTCTTTTATCAGAATGTCTCTTCTCCCTTAGGGCTAGTGAGCAGACCAGTGCATAACAAAAAAGAGGTTAAAATATGCCATGGTCTTGTGATATAACATATCAATTAATGTGTCTATGGAATACCAATTATTTCAGAAATTTTCTGTTAACATGAAAATCACTGATTTGTCCCTAAAGTTTTAGTTTTTGAAACATTAGAAAGCTATAACTTTACATGAGACAAGCTGGGAGACTTGGGCTTCTTAACATTTCATGCACAGTTTAAATTTAAATAAATTATAAAGTATGGTAAATGCTTAATCAAAAATGCAAAGCATTTCTCAAAAGTGCACTCATAAAGTATATCAGGTGGAAGAAATGCACAAGGAAGATTTTACTAGGAAAATCAAGCAACTAGCCCAGTTAATAAATAGACTGTTGTTTCTCACAATAAAATAATGTGACAGAATACAAAGGCTATAGATTTTGGCATCTAATACATTTAGGTAAAGATCCCACTTATACTGCTTTTATAACTCTCCAATCTTGGACAAAGTACTCAATCACTCTAAGTCTCAGTTAACTTACCCATAAAATGGGGAAAATTTAGCTAAGCCTCAGGCTTGCTCCAAGGAATCAGAATAATATAAAATAATGTATACCAATCACAAGGTAGGGCAAGCATTTGAATATTGAGAAATAGTAACAGAAGGAACACAGAAACCCGTTGTTCTAACCCTTGTAGTGACAAATATCCAAAGAGTTATTCTGGAATTGAGAGTGCTGAATTTTTCCTCTCAATTCACCCTCTAGAACATTAGACCTTGTAATTTCAAGTCATTTCCATCGAACCATAGGCTTGTCAGATGATGCAATATTTGGTGCCTGTTCTGCCTACGTGAGAGAATGCAGCCATTTGCCTAGCATCATTTGCTGTAGGATTACACAAAGATTAACTGTGAACTTGTGGTCTTAAAACAGAACGGGAAATTCTGTTTCAAAGAAGAAAGGTGCAGTCTAAATATGCAGCATGCACACAGTTCAATGACAAGCTTCTCATGTCCTGAAGTCTGTAATGGAAGCGGGGCTCTTTCCTCTGGGATTTGTCCACAGCAGCACCCACTCCCAACCAGTTCCAGTCATCCCTGTCAAACACTCTGTTCATGAGCCAGTCAAAAGGAGTTCGCAAATTACTATTCTGAGCTCCTGGTCTGCAAAAGCAGATAATGTCAATGACACTAAGATCTGGTTAACATTACAATTTACTGGCTTTGCTGGAGGTTGAAAGATTTTGCCTGGAAATGCACACAGTGTGAAAGGACTAGGGCCAAAAGAAAGGATAAATTGTCAACAGAGGCTTGGAGCAAGAGATGGACACATATTAAAGATATTAATGCTGTATACACACATGCATAGTTACAGCAATACAACTATTATCTCATTAACATAAAGTGTTCAGAAACACATATGATCTCTTACGTGTGTAATTCATTGTTGTTGATTAGTCACTAAGTCATGTCTGATTGTTTGCAACCCCATGGACAGTAGTCCAACCAGGCTCCTCTATCTGTGGGATTTCCCAGGCAAGAATACTGGAGTGGGTTGCCATTTCTTGTTCCAGGGTATCTTCCCAACCCAGAGATCAAACCCATGTCTCCTGTTTGGCAGGCAGATTCCTTACCATCGAGCCACTAGGGAAATCCTACATGTATAATGTATTGCACATATAACTAAAAAATAATCCTGTATCCTGGCCCTAGCTGACCAGTATTGACTGCATATAGCAATATGTACAGTTGCTTTTATAGGCATGACACACAAACATATTAACTGTATATAAACATATAAACTCTTTATACAAATCTATAGTAACCTTTTACACAAGCATATATTTAATCCCTATATAAACATGCATAATGGAGATGCCATAAAAGAAAATATGACAAAATATTTTGGGACAATTAACATTGGTTTTATCACCATTGTGAAACTGCAGTTTATGAGATGGTTGTCTGATACGTCTTTTTAAATACGTCTCACTCTCTTTATGTGAGATTATCTCCACAGTTTTTATTCAAAGGAAACAGCCTTACCTCATGTTACTGATCTGTAGTCACACTGAGCTGTGTGCTGTGCTTTAGTCGCTACTTCGTGTCTGACTCTTTGTGATCCCATGGACTGTAGCCCACCAGGCTCCTCTGTCCATGGGATTCTCCAGGCAAGGATACTGGAGTGGGTTGCCAGGCCCTCCTCCAGGGGATCTTCCCAGCCCAAGGATCATACCCAGGTCTCCCACATTGCTGGCAGATTCTTTACAGTCTGAGCCACCAGGGAAGCCCATGTCCTTTCTCAAATTGCTCTTCAACATCCATCACTTTCTTGGAGTTTCTTAGGTCTCCCCTTTGTAGTAATGACTCAACATGGTTTGAAGTCTTACTGAGACAGTAACATACCCTGAGCATGGAACATATCTAAGAAAAATTATAAAAAAAGAGTGTCTTTTAAGGGATGTGTAAAATAATCTGCCCAACATTTACTGGAAAATAGCATTATGTAAGAATTTAGAATGCAGGTACTGAGAAGAAGTGGTCCTAGGTAATAATCCTGCCTCTGTTGGTTACTGACTACCTGAACTTAGGAAAATTACTCACTACTCTAAATTGGCTTCATCATTAGGAAAGGGGAATATAATAATATTTGCCCTCCAGGGTGGATTTGAGGACTATTTGATAGGGCTATGTGAACCCTTTACACAATACTTAACACAAAGTTCTCAGTAAACATGAGCTATTATTACTGCTTTAAAAAAAAAAAAAACTATTATCTGCAAAACCAGATGATAACTCTAGTGCAGTTCTAAAAAAGGATGTACCTCTTGCATAGGTAGGTTTAATGACTTCCAAGAAATATCATGTCAGAATGAAGGATGCTGATTTTAACACAGTCTGTGCACAGATAGGAGAAGGCAATGGCACCCCACTCCAGTACTCTTGCCTGGAAAACCCCATGGATGGAGGAGCCTGGTGGGCTGCAGTCCATGGGGTCGCTAGGAGTCGGAGACGACTGAGCGACTTCACTTTCACTTTTCACTTTCATGCATTGGAGAAGGAAATGGCAACCCACTCCAGTGTTCTTGCCTGGAGAATCCCAGGGACGGGGGAGCCTGGTGGGCTGCCGTCTATGGGGTCACGCAGAGTCGGACATGACTGAAGCGACTTAGCAGCAGCAGTAGCAGTGCACAGATAACCTTTACTACCTGTAATTCTCTCCTGTGATTCATAGCACGATGTATGATATAATGTGATAGACAACCACAGATGTTCTATTTCAAGCAATTAAAGTCATGAACCCCATACTAAGTGGATTCCTGCAATATATGCTGACACAAAATAATAAAAATAACCCACAGCCTCGTTTTTTCCCCAGAGCAAAATGTCAATCTCTTTTAGATTTCTCAGACATCAGCAAAACACCTGCTTTGTTAAGAGTTTCCACTGCTTGTCAGCAGAAGTGGGAAAACACAGTGTTTGCTTATCTTCCATACAATCCTTAAGCACTCACAAATAGGACACCTTAAAACACACATATGCACACAAAATAACATATGTTTTAGAACTGTGAGTTTAGAATTTTTCCTGGCTTCCCTGTGCAGTTCCTTGAATGTAGTATACAAAGGACGAGGCAACCTAAATAAAAATTTTTCTTCCAGCAATAATAATTTTATTTTGGAGGGAGGAAGGGTGGAGGGAAAGCAGAAAAAAGAAAAGGTTATATAGTTTTTATTGACTGGTAGGATGTGTGTGTGTGTGTGTGTGTGTGTGTGTGTGTGTGTGTGTGTGTGTGTGTGTGTGTAAAATGAGGTATTTTACCTACATCTTGACAAATTGTCAAATACTTCTTTGGACTCTTCCTTCATCTGATTCTCTCTTCTCCATTTCTCATTACTCATAGAAGGTTGTTTATGTCAAATGAATGAATGAGAACTTTAATTTATCACAGCAAAATAAACACTGCTAGGATTGAAAGACACCTAATTTGCCTTGGGTAGTGGGAAAATACTGCCTAAAAAACAGTGCTGTCTGCCTGTAATTATTTAATTTTGGATTCTAGACATTCAGACTACAAACTTTTTGAAGTCTAATTTTGTACATACATAATAAGGAAATCTTTGTCCACTTAAAGTCAGTCCTTGCTCACTTGATAAAATTTTGCCTCCTACACTCTTGTATATTCCTTAATATCCTGAATAGCACCATAAGTACCAGCATCTGGAATTATTTTTCCACCTATTTGGATAATGTGGAGATATTGGTATTTTGTTTATTTTCATAAAGCCCACTTAAATCACTTGACCCTAACCATGGAACAGAGACATAAAAATTCCACCGTCCGGCACAGCTGGACGTGATTTTGTTGAATTCATTTTGGTTTCTTTTTATGCATCCAATCTGCATTCAGTCTTTGTTTCTAAAGGTCAATGCATGTTGTTTAAAGGGCTGGAGGAAGGGGGAATCTTAAGTAGTCGAGTCTCTGTGTTGGCAGGGCTATTGGGGAAAGCCCCAATTCAACACTGGTTGAATCTATATTATTCTTGCGTAGCACCATTAATCCTTTGCAACTAGGAACAGTCAATTAATTCCTCTTAAAAAGTACTAATTAATCTCATTTAAATTATTCATAGAAGAGTGAGTGAGCAAGTGAGTGAAAGTCACTCAGTCGTGTCCAACTCTTTGCGACCCCATGGACTGTAGCCCAAGTCCACCAGGTTCTCCTCTGTACATGGGATTCTCCAGGCAAGAATACTGGAGTGGGTTGCCATTCCCATCTCCAGGTAGAAGAGTGATGATTTTGTTAAATGGCAACCTGCTACACACCGGGGGGAGGGATACATGAACGAATATGTTTCTTGGGTATCACACAGGTCTTTCTTTGTATATGTCAAACTAAATCCTATATTATTATTCACTACAGCAAAAGTATGAAGTAATGAGGATGAGTATGTGTCTGTGTGTGCATATATGTGTCCTGCAGCTGTATAACATTTGATCATTTCCATTGTATCAAAAAGCATGCCATATCTGCCTTTGAGTCCTAAGGAGAGAATAAACTTCAAGAGAACTAGAAAGGACCACTTTGACTCATTTTTATTATGAAGCAAAGAGACAAGGGAATTGTACCCTGATATCACTGACTCATTACTAAGATTCAGCTATAACAAGATTTGCTATTACCAACCTTAGAACAGAAATGCAAAATTCACTTTGGTTGCATTCACTCTCACTTTGCCTTCTGCGTTTTCATGACCTTCAGTGGTCAACGCAATGGTTTATTTACATTAGTACCAAGTATTTATTTTATCTTATATAAAAATTATGACCCTTCTTTTGTGGGATTGGAATTTAAGATTTTTTTTATCCTATTATCTTCCTTTTTATTAACAAATGTTCTACAGTGACTACATCTTCTTTAGAGAATTAAATGGATTAGAGATAACATCTCACTTTATCAACCACAACTTTTCCAGTTATATTTTTAACTTAGGTACTATTTCATAATTTTAAATTATTTTGAGAAAGCATCTTGACTTTTGACTCTTTATTCAAATGACTGCAGAAAAATGCCTTAAAATCACATATTTTATATGGAAAAGGATGTTATGAGGAAATCATAAGAATATTATTTGGACAGGGAGTGTTGATATAAACCAGAAAAAAGTCATATGATTATAAAAATGTTATTTTTGTTTTGGGGAAGTAAATTTTTGCCTAAGTTCATATTTTTGCAGGAATTCTGTTTAAAGATTTCAAACTGAATATACGTTTTAATTTTTCACTCCTCCTCTTAACTGAAATGTTACTAAAGCTGTATAAAAGTGAATAATCATAAACAACCCTAAAAATAAAAACAGCTTTTATTTGCACATCAAAGAAATTGATTCTTTAGAGCAGTCTATAATTGGATAGGACTATATTGACAGAAATTGAAACAGAAGGTGGTAAAGTCTGGAATATGACCAACAAAAAACAGGAACTCATTTCCCTAGTGGGCTTGAAGGAGCTCAAACCTAGAATAAGCAGCTACAGAAAGAAGTTGAATGTTGGTCATAATCAGGGTAATTGGTGATTATCTATAGAATAGCTTGATCAGGAGGCATTTTTCTCCTATAGTCATCCCCAACATTGCATGACTGCAGTCATGAAATTAAAAGACGCTTACTCCTTGGGAGAAAAGCCATGACCAACCTAGATAGCATATTAAAAAGCAGAGACATTACTTTGCCAACAAAGGCCCATCTAGTCAAGGCTATGGTTTTTCCAGTAGTCATGTATGGATGTGAGAATTGGACTATAAAGAAAGCTGAGTGCCAAAGAATCGATGCTTTTGAACTGTGGTGTTGGAGAAGACTCTTGAGAGTCCCTTGGACTACAAGGAGATCCAACCAGTCCATCCTAAAGGAGATCAGTCCTGGGTGTTCTTTGGAAGGGCTGATGTTGAAGCTGAAACTCCAATACTTTGGCCACCTGATGCGAAGAGCTGACTCATCAGAAAAGATCCTGATGCTGGGAAAGATTGAGGGTGGGAGGAGAAGGGGATGACAGAGGATGAGATGGTTGGATGGCATCACCGACTCGATGGACATGAGTTTGAGTAAACTCCAGGAGTTGGTGATGAACAGGGAGGCCTGGCGTGCTGTAGTCCATGGGGTCGCAAAGAGTCAGACACGACTGAGCGACTAAACTGAACTGAACAGAGGAAGATGTGTTCAGCAGATGTATTCAGCTTTTGTTCCCAAGATAAACCCATAAAAGTGCTTTCTCTAAAAATGCTATACTATTTGCCTGGGAGAAATGGCTGTGAATATTCATGCCTAAAAGAGAAGCAAAGAAGACCAGAGTAACTTGAGCTTTAACACAGGGTGGCGGCAATGGAAGATAAAAGGTAAGGCAGTGCCTCCAACTGCTCTGCTCTGGATTAGTCCTTTTATTTTCATATTTGAAGAGTCCCCAGCTTATATGACTACTCTTGACATTCCGTGTCCCCTAATAATATGTGTCAGTACTTAATTCTTAATTCTTCACACAAATTTAATTAATCTATTTCTTTCTTACAACAGCCATATGTTCTTTGTTCTTAGTCGCTCAGTCGTATCCAACTCTTTGCAACTCCGTGGACTGGAGCCCACCAGGCTCCTCTGTCCATGAGGATTCTCCAGGCAAGAATACTGGAGTGGGTTGCCAAGCCCTTCTCCAGGGGATCTTCCCAACCCAGGGATTGAACCCATGTCTCCCACATTGCAGACACAGACTCTTTACCATCTGAGCCACCAGGCAATAGCATTATTACCGTCATCTAAAAGATAAGGAAACTGGAACACAGAAATTTTAAGTAACTTGCTTAACTTCACTGAAGTTAGAGCTGAGATGTAATACAGAGTCTAGTTTCAGGGTTGCATGCTCGTAATCACCTCCCTATGTCACTGTGACACAAAGCTGCCGTTTGATGTGTCAGACAAACTCTACAGACCCACATAGAGGAAGGGACTTCAGAGAAATAGACCAACAAAACTATGAAGGAAACCCGTTGTCATCTCTCTATGTTTATCAACTGAATCCCTTGTTCATACATATGAGTAGACTATAAAGACTCATCAAATATTCAAGGAAACCAAAACCAGCCAGAGAAAAATCAAGATGAACAAATGGAACAATTAACTAAAAAAAAAAAAAAAAAAAGGCACATATCCTAAAGAACAAAAGAAAACTTCAAAAATATAATGATTACACTTAGAGAAATAAAAAAGTATTTCATCAATAAAAAGTAGATGCTGCACTGGAAAAAAAGTAATTACATAAAAGTAAAATTTCTTAGAAATTACAAATGTGATTCCTAATATTTTAAAAGGTACATAGAATGGCTAAGCAATGGAACAGAGAGAGTTTAAGTCAAGTTGCTCATCTAAACTCTGTCAGAATATGGAGAAAATGAGAGAAATTAAGGACTACAAAGGGTCAAGGCAGACATTCTAACATCCATTAAATAAAAATTCTAGAATGAGAAAACATAAAAAATTTAGGATAAAAATGATAAAACTGCAGAGGAATACAACTTCAATCATCTTAAGAAATTATTTTAATATATAAAGAATCAACAGACTATCAAATAGAATGAAATAAAAAGATTTAAACCTAGAAGTATTTCAGTAAATTTCTGAATCAGAAGGGAAATTATGTAAGCTTTCACAAAGGAAAAAATATAAAATAAAAGTTGCTTCCAAAGGAATAAGAACTCAGATTGGCATCACATTGGCTATCACCAACACCATAATGGATGATAATGAAGCCATGCCTTCAAAATTCTAAGATAAATGATCTTTAACTTGTAATCCAGATCCACCCAATTCAATCAAAAACAAGTATTCAAGACAGACTCAGATATTTTATATCTCATAAACACTTCCTTCAAAAAGTTTTCTTGAGAATATATTCAAACAGGAACATACATACGCCTAACATATAAAAAGATATTGAATCCTAGGAAGATCGAGCTAAACTAGGAGAGCCAGCAGTAAAAATCAAACATGAAAACTGTGTATCAGGCCTGGAAAGCAGTGGGTCCAAACCTGGAACAAAAAGTCATTTCATAAGTTTGTCTTCAAGAATGAAGCGGTGGTGGTGAGGGAAGAGCAGAAAGCCTTCTCACCTTATATATACCCTTCTATGCAACTTGAAGGGCTTCCCTTGTGGCTCAGCCAGTAAGGAATCCATCTGCAGTGTGGGAGACCTGGGTTCAATCCCTGGGTTAGGAAGATCCCCTGGAGAATGGAAAGGATACCACTCCCATGGTCTGGCCTGGAGAATTCCATGGACTACAGTCCATGTGGTCATCAAGAGTCAGACACGACTGAGTGACTTTCACTTTCACTTTCATGCTATTTGAAATCTTAAATCAGAAACATGTATCATTGCTATAATAAAAACTTATGAGAGATGCAATTATAAAAATACATGTATAATATAATACATACTAAATTTACATGGATATACACATGTGTACATAGAAACATGCTTATACATGAATATATATGCATGTGTATAGTGTCGCAAAGAGACAGACATGACTGAAGAGATTGAGCACACACACACATATACATATCCATCTTTTCAAAAAATTTTTGAAAGTATTTGTAAGATATAGTCTGGAGATATAGGTGCCTATCTTCAGATGGCTAATCCTGTCTGTTAATCAAGGTATATATGCTTTCTAATTGTGGAATCCTATATCATCACAGCCAGTATTTATTTACTGGATAAAACTGACTCTAAGGATAATAAATACATATGGTGAAATAAATTATAATCTCTACTGGGTAAATAAAGTTAACCACATGACTCTTAGAATGGGGTGGTATATTTAGCTTCATGGTTTTATTATTTTCTAATTGTTTACTAGGGCTTAAAATGTAGTTTCTCATGAAAGATGCTGACCTGTTTCGCATCCAGAGTTTATACTGAAGAGTTTATTCTGAAGAGTCTTGTAATCTCTCAGTGGAACGCATTTAGAGAGTAATGATTTTAACATGCTAAAACATCACAGCACAGACATTTGGTCACATCATGACCCAAACATAAAAACTGTGGAGCTGGAGGAAGGAAGTCAAAAGCATCTGATCAGTGTATCTTCTTGCCTCATTCAATCTATACCAGGAGGTGACCTGGATAAAGACTGGATATAATCTAGTAAATGTATCAGCTTTATGTTTTCTAAGGGTATTCCTGTTAACATTTTATGTCATCAGTGTCTCAATTTCCAGTTCTAGTATTTGCTATGTATTTAAAAAATAAAGATTAAATATCACAAAGCAAACCTGAGGTACAGTTAATATATGCTTTAATGGTTTTCTCTGCTCAGAAGGCTCTTTCCACTCACTATTCTCTGCCTGATTTGCTCCTATTTGTTCCTCAGGATTGAATTCAGGGCCCACTTGTGGAAGTCCCTAACTAGGCACTGCCTGGCCCCCTTCCCTAGACCGGATTGCATGCCCGGCTGTGTTCCTGAAGCACTGTGTGCTTCCCTCAACCAAAACCGCTCCATTTCTGTATCGCGCTGTGTAAGGGCACCTCTGCAGCCCCACAGGCCGCCCCCACCTGCTTCTCTGACTGGCCCCTTCCCATGCCCTGAGCTCACTTGAGGCTGTGCCATGCACGGCCCTTACTGGCAGGGCTACAAGACGCCGTGTAGGCCCTCAGTGCTGTGTGGAAACCCTACATTTCTGCTGTCAATTCACTCCCCAACTTTCTTGAACAATATTTCACACTTTTTTATTCTCTTTTCAAGCTACCGCCAACATCCCTCCCATCATCTCACCTTCAGCTGATGTCTGTGTTTCTCATTTTACTTAGGAAATGTTATTGTTGTTGTCACTAAGTCATATCCAACTCTTTGCAATCCCGTGGACTGTAGCCCTCCAGGCTCCCCTGCCCATGGGATTGCCCAGGCAAGAGTACTGGAGGGGGTTGTCATTTCCTTCTCCAGGGGATCTTTCCAACCCAGGGATTGAACTTGCATCACCTGGTTTGGCAGGTGGATTCTTTATCACTGAGTCACCAGGAAAGCCCACTTAGGAAATGGAAGCCATCAACAGAGAATTTTCTCATGAGCCCACTACCAAATCTATACACAGCTCTACATCACTGTATTGCTTATTGTTTTGCCTTCAATAAGGCATATCCAATATATGCCAATGATACTGCTTATGCACTGGTTCCTGCACCTGCTCTCATGCAAAGTTCAGTTCAGTTCAGTCGCTCAGTCGTGTCCGACTCTTTGTGACCCCATGAACTGCAGCACGCCAGGCCTCTCTGTCCATCACCAACTCCCAGAGTCTATCCAAACCCATGTCCATCAAGTCAGTGATGCCATCCAACCATCTCATCTTCTGTTGTCCCCTTCTCCTCCTGCCCCCAACCCTACCCCTCATTAGGGTCTTTTCCAATGAGTCAACTCTTCGCATGAGGTGGCCAAAGTATTGGAGTTTCAGCTTCAACATCAGTCCTTCCAATGAACACCCAGGATTGATCTCTTTTAGGATGGATTGATTGGATCTCCTTGCAGTCCAAGGGACTCTCAAGAGTCTTCTCCAACACCACAGTTCAAAAGCATCAATTCTGCGGCGCTCAGCTTTCTTTACCGTCCAACTCTCACATCTATACATGACCACTGGAAAAACCATAGCCTTGACTAGACGGACTTTTGTTGGCAAAGTAATGTCTCTGCTTTTAAATATGCTATCTAGGTTGGCCATAACCTTCCTTCCAAGGAGTAAGCATCTTTTAACTTCATGGCTGCAATCACCATCTGCAATGATTTTGGAGCCCCCAAAAATAAAGTCTGACACTGTTTGCACTGTTTCCCCGTCTATTTCCCATGAAGTGATGGAACCAGATGCCATGATCTTAGTTTTCTGAACGTTGAGCTTTAAGCCAACTTTTTCACTCTTTTCTTTCACTTTCATCAAGAGGCTCTTTAGTTCTTCTTCACTTTCTGCCATAAGGGTGGTGTCATCTGCATATCTGAGGTTATTGATATTTCTCCTGGCAATCTTGATTCCAGCTTGTGTTTCTTCCAGCCCAGCGTTTCTCATGGTGTACTCTGCATATAAGTCCTCTCATGCAAAAGGACTTGATAATTTTTCTTTCTCCTGATTCATCAGAACTAAATAATTCCCATCCATATATAAATGTGCTTTGATATATATCATCTTATAATCATTTTAAATTCCTCATTTACCACATTCATCTCCAACTGCAAAGCAAATTTAATTCAAAATATATAGGACTCTCTCCACAGTTGTCTGGCAATCTACCACCTTTATTCCATTAAATCTTTGTATTATTAACTAAGGAAGAACTGGGTAAAAATCTGAGGGAATCTTGTTAAGAAATTTGATATCTCAGGACAAACTGAGCTATCAGTTCTATTAATGCTGTGCTTTGAAGATCCCAAGTTATATAAATGATACCCTTCAGCAGTGTTCATTTCTATCAGATCACATATGAGAAAGCAGCTGTAGGACTCTAAAATCAACAAGGAATAAGTAGGAACAATGTGAAAATTAAGGAAGCAGTGTTAGCTCAGGAAACACAGACCACTTCAGGTGGTTTAAGCAACAGGAACTTTAGTACAAAAGAATAAGTGCTTACAAATGCTTTGGAAGGGTTAGCAGAGAAACCTCAATGCTAAAGATTCTTGGAAGCACACCAAGAATGCCATAGACTTATGGTCCAACAAAGTTACTACCTCTGACATATTCAGAAACACAAAGAATCAGGAAGTTACCCCCGGGAATACTGAGTTCAAGAACACCCCACGTAGATAGGATCTAAACAGTAGTGTGCTGGTAAAGGTGTAACAACAGCTGGGGTCCACCCCACGCGAGTTTAAAGTGTCTGTCGATAACACCATGGCTATTACAGGCACCAAGGTGAGGCCATTAAATGTGGAACTGTGAAGAGAGGAGCAGAGAGAAACACACCATTACCCAGTATTCCTACCACACTGATACAATAGATGTAAGGAAATTCAAAAGCATTGACAATAGTAAGATACAATAAGTAAGAAGTGATGAGTTTTGCATCTTTATTACCTTTTTAATACTGTTGTTCAGTTGCTCTGTTGTGTCTGACTTTTGCGACCTCATGGACCGCAGCACACCAGGCTTCCCTGTCCTTAACCATCTCCCACGGTTTGCTCAAACTCATGTCCATTGAGTTGGTGATGCCATCCAACCATCTCATCCTCTGTTGTCCCCTTCTCCTCCTGCCTTCAGTTTTTCCCAGCATCAGGGTCTTTTTCAGTGAGTCAGCTCTTCTCATCAGGTGGCCAAAGTATTGGAGCTTCAGCATCAGTCCTTCCAATGAATATTCAGGGTTGATTTCGTTTAGGATTGACTGGTTTTATCTCCTTGCAGTCCAAGCGATTCTCAAGAGTCTTATCCAACAGCATGATTCAAAAGCTTCAGTTCTCTGGTGCTCAACCTTCTTTATGGTCCAGGTCTCACATCCATACATGACTACTGGACAAGACATAGCTTTGATTAGTCTGCAGTGATTTTGAAGCCTAAGAAAATAAAATCAATTTGAATATATTTACTTATAAATTATATAATTCAAATGTTAATAATAGCTGTATTTGAAAACTAGTTTGCAAAATTCCTAAAAGTTTAACAGCTGGCTCTCATAAACCTATACAATTCAACTCTGACACACCACTATATACAGGGATCAAGAAGCTTGGAACAATGTGGTCACCCTCACCACTCTGCCATGGCTGAATAGGCCTAAAGAGAAGACACTTCTGAAAGTCTACTTTAGGTTGCCACGTAATGTTTAAATAAAATGGTCTGCTTGAGACAGTTTTCATGAGCTCCCCTTTCACTCCCACAACTAACACAGAGGGCATCGCTTTTAGGTTTTCTTTTCTAAGCCAACTATGGTTATCAACTTACACAGCACTTCACCAGTTCCTAAAATGCTCTCATTGGTAGTACCAGTATATTGTGAATAGATGACAAGGACGAGAAAGAAAAGATATATGAAGGAACTGACAAGTTTATAGTCAGAATCAACATTGTGCCAGATACTTAGCGCATAAATAGCTGAATAACGGAAATTAAGCGTTATGGCTTTTGAAACATTACTGAACAAAATAACAACATTCTCTTTCATCTCAATTCATTCTCCCACACAGATGATAGCTTACAGATCAGGTAATACCACTGATGTCATTAGCGGAAAAAAAAAAAAAAAGAAGGTTGACATAGTATCTATCTTCCAGAAGCTCTGTGGATATTTTCAATGCCCATAATAGTGCCTTTCTGGCCTGGTAAGTAGCTAAACAGTACTACCATTATACAAAAAATGTTGTTTTCCACAAAGAAATCTTATACGGGTAGACTGCAAGGAATAAAAAAGCAAGGTCTAGAAAAATAAAAGTGTTCGAAGAAAAGCATTTAGGACACAAGTGGCTATATAATGCTTCCTCCTTGAAAAGGTACATATTTTTAGAAACTTGAAGATTCACCCAAAAGTTCATTAAATCCAGAAGATAAAACACAAAACAGAAGTCTCAGTTACATTTGTCTGAAAGTGTTAAAATTACAACCTGTTCATCAGCTACAAAACATAAACAAAGACAATGTGGATGACAATCTCATGTGGGACTGCTACCATCTCATTATAGTATTGGGTGTCAAATCCTAATAACCATCTCTTCAAGAAGTTTTAGTAAAGATATAGATATTATTTGTGATAACAAGATAGTTTCAGTTATTAAACTTCTGTGAATTTAGGATGACTTGGTCAGCAGTAGGATTATCTCTGTGCAAAATATTCCTTTGAGAGCAAAATTAAAGATCTTAGACTGTTTGCAAACACAGCATATATCATTTAAACATCATCAGAAGTTCATTCCAGTGATGAAGCAGGGTTTAATGAGAGAAAGTGTGTTTATTGGAAACCAATCTTCATGTGCACAAAATAAAATTCTAATTAGCACTGTCATTTTAAGCTTGCACATATGCTATAGTTTCAACTTTTTACTTTCCTCTTTAATTTGTATTTCATTCATTTCAATGGATTTAATTTCTCACTTCTTTATTCATCCCAATGAAACCATAAGGCATGTTCCATCACCATGATCTAAGAGCATCCCCATAATTTGTAAGCCCACAAGGTTGACTCCAGTGAAAGAGAATGTTGCAGGGGTGGAGGGAGGAAGGGACAATGATTCGAGGTGACTTTTCAATAAGACAGTAAAACTTCGGTCTGTCTACTTGTGTGGGTTTTGACACTCTATTCAATTAAAATTTTAAAAGATTTTCACTGTCTAAAATCATGCCATTATGAACAAAAAAATAAAATATAAAACTTGCTAACAACTGCAATTACTGTTCACCTACCTTTTTTTTATAGTGGCAAATATTTCAAACATTCAAAAATTCTGAGTAAAATATAAAACAGCCCTGTATCTCCCAAACACAATTTGATAAAACATTAAAATTAGAGCAGAGTGCATTTATTCTTTCAGTAAACTATGTATCAAAATGCCACTTTTTGTTAGTTTAAACCACTTCTCAAACTTTTGAAAACATGAACCCTGAATAATTTGCCTCTTCTCTTATATAGAAAGGCACTATTTTGGGTAGGTGCACAGGGCAAAAATGAGTTTAAAAAAACCCTTCCTGATGGAGTTTACAACCTAACAGGAGAGCCAAAGTATCATTTCAAAATAGAAGAACATCTATAAAAACATAGCACAATTTGAAGTTGTAAAATAGAAGCACAATTAAATCAGGGAGAGTTTAGAGCAAAGAGCATCCACGTTCAATTTGAAAATGAGAAAGCACTCAAAGAAGATAGGGCTTTTGATGTGGCCCTTCAAGAATTAGTAAGAGTTGGAGAAATGGAAGAGTATGAGCCAAGAATCCTGATTAAAAGACACATAAACTGACCATGTAGCCTTAAAGAAAAAGTAAATATATTGCAAAGTTATTGAGAGCTTAGAGAATCAATAAAAAGTTGAAAGATCTAGTTCAGAAATAGGAAAGAAAAAAAGGTAGGTTCATAAAATGGTCAGGAAACTTTCTAGGCAGAAAAAAAAATCTAGCCAGAAACCCCATTAACCATCCCAAGTGGCGCCTGAGGCAAAGAATCCACCTGCCAATGCCAGAGATGCAAAAGACGCAGCTTCTAGCCATGGGTAGGGAAGATCCCCTGGAGTAGGAAATGGCAACCCACTCCAGTATTCTTGCCTGGAAAATTCCATGGACAGAGGAGCCTGGTGGGCAACAGTCCATGAGGTCACAGAGAGTTGGATGCACAGAGTGACTGAGTACTAGTCATGAACCCATTGCCATATTAGCAACAATGACAACAGTGGAAGTTGTAAGTGCCTTTTGATCCTGCCTCAGAGAACCAACCATCTAGGCAGAAATAAGCCAGAGACATCCATTCCGCTAGTCTAGGTTGTGGGCTCACAGCCTGGACCCCAGGACTGGGGACTGGGGAGTGGGAGGACTCCAGTCTGTGACATCATCAGTGACATCATCAGTAAGAGGGTAAGTACACTAGGAGTGATGATACCAAATAGCAGTAATTTGTATTCTGGCATGCTTACTATTTAAGTGTATTAAAATGCTGATTTCTTTTAGCTTAAACTGACTTTTCAACATTTTTGAAAATATAAACTTTGACTTATTCACATTTTGCGTCATAACCAGAGACATATATTTGGCATTGATATTTAGAAGCAAAAAATACTTATTTGAAAGTCATCCTTCCTTGCCTACATAATTCTCAGCAAAGGCAGAAAATTACAATTGACAATGTTCAGTTTCTTTAGAAAGATAACGTTTAATCCAACTTCAAATATTTTTGAACAAGTAGAATATAAAAATGTCAGTACTGAAAATTGTACATGTAAACTGAAGGAGACAAGGATGAACTGAAAATATTCCCTTTAATGTGAAACTATAGGTCACTATCAATTAAGAAAATGGTAAATAACACCCTTAAACTTATCAACAAGTAAAGATTATTTCTTTGCTAAATAGAGTAAAAATTTCTTTATCATTCCCTTGACAACATAAAATAGAAAGCTTGCTTAGTAGCTGAAAATTGTTTTACAAAGACATACCACAGATCCAACAATAATCTAACACTGACATACTCCTCTGTTAAAGATTATACCTTTCATATAATTTCATACTGTTGTCCAACACAGGTCTGTGTGCTCAACACTCAGTGAGGTCAAACAATACAAAAATGTGGGAGTTTGAAGCAGAGGAAGGATTACTGTAGGGCCATTCAAGGCGATGGGTGACTCATGCCTTAAAAACCCCAAACTTCCCAAAAGCCTTCTGCAGAGCTTTTTTATAGGAAAGGTGAGGGAAGGTTGTAGTTAGCTGTTACACATTTCTTGGTGTCAGATCCTTTATTCTTGATGTCAAGTGACAAGTGTTCTGCCAAAAGTTTTAACTTTCATCTCATGTTCAAAGGATTTGCTAACAAAATAAATCACTTCTGATATACAACTAAACAATTTCAATATTTATTAGAGAATTATCTAGCTTACTTTCAATATACTAACATTAAAAGAAAAGAGAAATAGAAGCAGCAAAGGAGAGTAATAATACATACTAACCAAGTTGGATTTGCCAACATCCTGACTCAAACAGCACTGCGAAGTCCCATGTAACAGCAATCTGGAGTTCCAATGGGAAAAGGCCCCGGGAAGTGCCTCCAACTGTGGGTGAGACTTCAAGATTGCAGTTTGGGGGTTCCCGTTTACAATTCCAGGCCGCAAACCCATACCATAATCAATGTGTGAGCAAACTGCAGTTCTGGTATCATGTTAATCATTTTTACAGTGCTATTTGTTTTGTTTTGTTTTGCAAAAACCGTGGATTGCTGTTAAGTGCAGGCCACGGTTGGCCAGACCCCTCTGCAGGGGTTCAACAATTCCAAGATCCACACCAATCCATCTATGGTGCCTCAGACTGAACTCACAGCAGTAGTCAGGGCAGTGTCCTGGCAGGTCAGAGGCCTGCTTGCTTCCTTTGTCTCTGAAGCCTGAACAAGACTGCATCCATTTAATTTCCTTAACATTAGGTCAGAATGTTCTTGAAAAAGTGATAGTGACTCAGTCATGTCCGACTCTGTGAACCCAGGTACCGTAACTGCCAGGCTCCTCTGTCCATGAGATTCTCCAGGCAAGAATACTGGAGTGGGTGGCCATTCCCTTCTCCAGGGGATCTTCCCGACCTAGAGATCAAACCCAGGTCTCCTGAATTGCGGGCAGAACAATGTTCTTGTGAACCTCCACCAAAACAAATGTTATCCTCTGCTCTGACAAGAAAGGGCAAGGACCCAAGGCTCCACTTTTGCCCTCCAAGGTCCAGGCCCTGGTTACAAGGAGGGTGTCCTGTGCAGGTCAGTTAACCTATTGGGAGCATTCATTCAGCACCTCGTCTTGGATCTCCCCCCTGGCCCCAGCATCCAGGCCCAGATGGTGAAGCAGACCTCAGCTGGCCATGCCGTCCAGGTCGGGTCTTCGGACTCCGCCCAGCCATCATCCCTGAGGGAGCCAGGCACCCAGGACCCAGCCCTCCTTAGGCTTTTCATCTAAGCTAGAGAGAATTATCTGCATAGGATCAACAGGAATGCATCTTGGAGCACACACCAAGTAAATTCAGTTCCCACCCACAATAATTGCCGTCCTTTGAAAATAGTCCCAGCCACAGAGGTGGGCTGGAAGTAATGATGTACAAATGTCCTGCAACTTAACCCTGACCTCCCCCACCTCCTAAGTCTCTAAGCTGCACCAAGCTTTGAGACATGAACGGAGAGACTGAAGCTGGTTGAAGCTGTTATCTTAATGGCAGTGTCTATACACTCCAGTTGCTGAGGCCTCCATGGACTGTGATCCATGGAGACCACAGCTGCCATTAGATCTTAGAGGTAGGGATAGGGTAAGAGGTTTGCGTCTGCTTAGAGCTCTGGGACCAACCAGGGGGGCAATGGAGGCTAGGGCTCTGGAGCTCCAGGGGACACAGTCTGTCCACGGGCCCCCCTCCCAGCTCACTTGTTGGCCCAGCAGCAGGGGCTGGGAGGGCCCCAGGGACAAGGCCATAATCTACCTCTGGCCATACTTTCTGCTAGGAGGACCACTGCTATGCTGACTGTTGGCAGAGTGAGACCTTTAATAGCTATGGTTTAAAATCTTTCCATGTATTTATAGTTTTCTAGAGAGTGGAAAGTTTGGCTAAAAACTCAACATTCAGAAAACTGAGATCATGGCATCCAGTCCCATCACTTGATGGCAAATAGATGGGGAAACAGTGGAAACAGTGACAGACTTAATTTTTTCGGGCTCCAAAATCACTGCAGATGGTGACTGCAGCCATGAAATTAAAAGAGACTCAGTCCTTGGAAGGAAAGTTATGCCCAACCTAGACAGCGTATTAAAAAGCAGAGACATTACTTTGCCAGCAAAAGTCCATCTAGTCAAGGCTATAGTTTTTCCAGTAGTCATGTATGAATGTGAGAGTTGGAGTATAAAGATAGCTGAGCACCGCAGAATTGATGCTTTTGAACTGTGGTGTTGGAGAAGACTCTTGAGAGTCCCTTGGACTGCAAGGAGATCCAAACATTCCATCCTAAAGGAAATCAATCCTGAATATTCATTGGAAGAACTGATGTTGAACCTGAAACTCCAGTACTTTGGCCACCTGATTCGAAGAACTGACTCATTGGAAAAGACTCTGATGCTAGGAAAGATTGAAGGCGGGAGGAGAAGAGGATGAGATGGTTGGATGGCATCACCGACTCAATGGACTTGAGTTTGAGTAAACTCTGGGAGCTGGTAATGGACAGGGAGGCCTGGCATGCTGCAGTCCATGGGGTCGAAAAGCATTGGACATGACTGAGCGATTGAACTGAACTGAACTGATATACAGTGTTATTACAAAGATATTGGTTAGCATATATACTATTATTAACTTGTATTCTGATTGTTTTTTAAAAGTTGCTACCGTTTTGCTTTTAATATGTATTAAATTTTTAGTTCTATTGATCTAAAATTCTGAGCCCTTTGTGAAATAATATATCTTTGCAAATAAATACCCTGCTACTAGCAGTGTCATTGTGCTGTAGTATTGCTATCAGTAATATCTTACGACAATACTTCACACAATGGAAGAATTCCCCCCGAATAAAAATGGGAGTTTGAGGCAGAATAGGAGAAAAATTACTTGAAAGATATGAAATGAAGAATCAGGAGCAGGGAAAATCAGAGTGCTTTGAGTGACAGTGAGTTATTTATCAGAAAGTTCAGATGTAGAGGATAACTTTATTTTCTATGTCATAGCTTTATTTTAGCCATAGAAAGTCACATTCTCCTGGCAAAATCAAAAATTTATTTATAGAAAATTTTCAGCAGCACCCTGGTGACTCATTGATGAAGAGTTTGGCAATGAGACAGATGCCATTTTTGAATGCCATGGCTAACCAGAGTAAATGTTTTCATCTTTATGGGAGGTAAGTGGACAGACACAACATAGACCACCTAACCAAGCATATGCACAGAGTACATAAGAGAATCCAGTTAAATAAATAACGATCATCACAAAATGCTTAATTATGCTTAAACCTTCACACAAAAGTGAAAGTTATCAAAGGGTTTCACAATGTAAAAGGGGATGTTTCAAATACAAAACAATGCAAGCGATTCAATACATTTATTCTTCACCAAGTAGAAGAAAATGATTTTAATGATGACTCAGGAATGAATCAGAAAATCTTTTTCAGAATGGTTTCATGCCAAGAAAATGTTTAATATTTTGTGCTATTGATTTGCCATAAAAATGATAAATAGCAATTCAAGACAATAAAAATTTAATAGCAATAATAATGCTCAAAAGGTCGTTATTCACTGAACTAGTAGCTCTATTATCTTCTGAGTTTAGCACTAGAGTTTGCAATCTACTAGCATCACAAAAAGGCCCTTGTCAGTAGATGAAACATTCAGTTCAGTTCAGTCACTCAGTCGTGTCCGACTCTTTGCGACCCCATGAACTGCAGCATGCCAGGCCTCTCTGTCCATCACCAACTCCCGGAGTCTACACAAACCCATGTCCATCGAGTCGGTGATGCCATCCAACCATCTCATCCTCTGCCGTCCCCTTCTCTTCCTGCCCCCAATCCTTCCCAGCATTAGGGTCTTTTCCAATGAGTCAACTCTTCGCATGAGGTGGTCAAAGTATTGGAGTTTCAGCTTCAACATCAGTCCTCCCAATGAACACCCAGGATTGATCTCCTTTAGAATGGATTGATTGGATCTCCTTACAGTCCAAGGGACTCTCAAGAGTCTTCTCCAACACCACAGTTCAAAAGCATCAATTCTGCGGCGCTCAGCTTTCTTCACAGTCCAACTCTCACATCCATACATGACCACTGGAAAAACCATAGCCTTGACTAGATGGACCTTTGTTGGCAAAGTAATGTCTCTGCTTTTAAAGATGAAACATTATATAATCACAATTAATATAACCACTTTGTGAAGGAAAATTCCTTTCAATGAAACATCCTCCCCAATTTTAAAAATCTCAAAGTGCATTTAGGAATTTCTTCATGTGGCTCTTCAGTGTTCATTGCAACACTGCAAAGTCATTTTCTTCAATCAAGCATGCAGATTCAGCTAAATGACACAGAGGGACAAAGATGGTGTTTTTCAAACCAGAATTTGAGCTGGAAAAGGATCAATTCTACGTCACATAAAATTGCAACTTTAAAGATCTTTTGTAACTAAAACATTGGTTTTAAATTCAATTTAATAAGAGCCATGGAACTTTGATACCATGTTACAGTATAATAATTCTTTAAGTTTCCTGAACAAGAGGAGGAAAATCAGCCCAATGATATTTGAAACTATTTAGAGGGCTCCTACTCAGAAAGGGAGGAAGCAACAGCTGAAATCTACAAGGATTAAAGATCTAAAATAGCCTGGTCAAATGGCACATCTCTAATTTGGGAGACAGAATTATTTGATTTGGAGAACAACACTAGGAAGATATGATACCTGACTGGCACATTAGAAACTATATATTTATTTTTAAAACATGTTTCAGAATTTGCAACATGTAACCATTACATGCTGCTAACATTTCCCATCAGCAAAATAATATTCATTCACATTATAAAAAGTACATCAAGAAATGGAAGAAACATTATATTAAAAGGCAGGTGACTTAGGATCAAGTCTCCCTATAATACTTAGACCGATATGGCCAAATCTTACTATTTTCAGGCTTCAGTTACTTCATATCCCAACTGGAAATAATAATACCTTCTATGCCTCAGTATAGATTGAACTAAGTAATCTCTTGAGGTTCCTTCACTGATGAGATTCATGATTCTGTGATTCAGTATGTTCATGTTCTCATAGAAATAAAAGAAAATTGAATTAGTTTTTATACTCTTACCTACAACACAATGAATAAAACAGCATTATTTTAATTCTTGTAACACTACAATTTGAAACATTCACAGTGTGCCAAGCATTGTGTCACGTGCTTGCTAAGTCTCTCAGCTGTGTCTGACTCTGTGACCCCATGGACTGCAGCCCGCCAGGCTCCTCTGCCCATGGGAGTCTCCAGGCATGAATACTGGGGTGGGTTGCCGTGCCCTCCTCCAGGGGATCTTGCTGACCCAGGGATCAAATTTGTGTCTCTTACGTCTCCTGCATTGGCAGGTGGGTTCTCTACCACTAGTGCCACCTGGGAAGCCCAAGCATTGTGTTAAGCATCAGTTAATTTAATCTTCAATACAATATTAGGAAATTGCTAATTAACATCTCCATTTCACATGTGAGAAACTGAACATTAAAGAGATTAAGACATTAGTTGAAGGTTCCACATGTTCTGAGTAACAAATTGATTTAAGTGACCCGGCTTTCTCAGGTCCCAAAGGCACAGCCCTTTTTTCTGGTAGTTTCTCTTGCTTGTTAGCCCTGCAGGAGCTGCACTGCTACAACAGTGATACTTGCACTTGCTTCAGTCGATTCTGAAGGTTCCATTTTAGCCCTCATCTTGTAATAAATCTTCTGGTTAGAAAAATTACAACCGGCTATGTGTCACTTTTAACACTTCCAAAACAATCCACAAGTATCTTTATTATCCCTGAAATTTTGTTTACTACATATACAACCCTCCCTGTCTCCATTTGGCATATCACAAAACAAACAAACAAAAAACCATATAATACAGAAAAGACAAAAAAGTACCCAAGTCAGGAAATGATGATAATGTGGTAGGAAGAGACCTTCACGAGGAGTTCAGCAGAGCTGAATCTAAAGCTGGGGTGCTCCTAATTCCACTCCAGGAGTCTCCCCATCACTTAATAAATTTTGGTTTCAAGTTCTCCTAAAGGCCATGTGGAATGCCACACCCAACAGTAGCAGCAGCAGTAGCTCGTGTGGCATAAATTCACTAAAAAACATTTTTCAGAGAAACACGCTAGCCAGTGAAAATCCCTTCAAACTCACAACTGATATCCTAAAAAAGAAGAAAAAGCAAGTGGAGTTGAATATCAAATAAAAGAAATGTACTGAAAAGCATCTGGGAGACATTTTGTATAATGCTCCAATTTATTTTCTACCTGTTTCTAAGCAAGGGCCCAAGACATTTTGTCAAGTTGAAGATTTGTTGCTGTTGTTCTGTCGCTAAGCTATGCCCGACTCTTTGTGACCCCCATGGACTGCAGCACGCCAGGCATCCCTGTACTTTACTATCTCCCAGAGTTTGCTCAAACTCAGGTCCAATGAGTCAAAAATGCCATCCAGCCATCCTCATCCTCTGTCATCCCCTTCTCCTCCTGCCTTAAATATTTCCCAGCATCAGAGTCTTTTTCCGATGAGTCAGCTCTTTATGTCAGCTAGCCAAGCATTGTAGCTTCAAATTCAGCATGGGTCTTCCCAATGTATACTCAGGGTTTATTTCCTTTAGGATTGACTGGTTTGATATCCTTGCAGTCCAAGGGACTCTCAAGAGTCTTCTCCAGCACCACAATTTAAAAACATCAAATCTTTGGTGCTCAGACTTCTTTATGATCCAAGACAAAAACAAAAGTAAAAAACATGGGCAAGTAATCTATTCAAAGAGAAGTTGTGGCCAGGAAGTCAGTGCCTGGAAAAAGATGAACATCCAGGTCTCGGTGAGGAGGATGCTCTGTCAGCTGAGAACACAGGTAGCACATAACCTCATGGCTACCTATGCATTGGCAGCATAGTCTGGTGAGAGTGAATCCATTTCACTCAGTCTTTAGGTAAGTGGTTCAGCATTTGATCTTCTTCCTGCCACTTACTTCAAATAAATCGTCTAATCAGTAATTATTGATAGCTTTCTAAAATAGGTTAAAATATGGCAGAATGGCCAAGAAGATTGCTTACTATCATGCATATAAATGTTAATGTCTTGTTAGCATTAGATCTAGCATTAGAGCATTAAGTCTCTAATGAATTAGGATCACTAGCAAATCTGAGTTACTGATAATGGCAACTATCATCAACTGATAGCTACCAGTTTCCAGGGACTATGCTTAATGTTTTATGTAATTACCTCAATGAAAACACTATTTTGCAGAAAAGAAAAGTGAGTTAGATAGACGTTATACTTTTGCCTACAGCCATACAGATGGTAATTAGAAGAGCCAGGATAGGAACCAGGAAGTTGGGCTGTAGAGTTGGAACTCCTGACTGTTGCACTAAATAGCTGTTCCTTCTCACAAAACATTTACTATGTGTAAGGAACTATGCCAAGCACATTATTGTATTCTATCCCTATATTTATTATCAGTTCCATTTTTCATGTGATAAAGCAGAAGCTTCAAGATGAATTAAATTATGCACTTCCCATATAACTGGATAGTAGTGGAGCCCAGATAAAGTCTATGTTTGTTTCACTTCCCTTTGTCTCTCGATTCTAGTACCCATCCAACCATGTGTGCAATCTGCCATATTGCCTCTAGTTGGCGAGCAGCAGCACAAAGTAACAAAAAATAAAATATATGATCTTGCCCCTTTCCTGTTCAAATGAGGCTGAAAATGAATAGGGACTTACTCAAGGTAAGAGAACTATTTACTACAAAGCTGTGACAAAAAGTTTCAATTATCCAGAAATCATCCTAGAAGGCTATGTTTTCTCGCAAATAAAATATGCTTTCTGACCTTTTCCCTTTAGTATATATCCACTGTGGGATATATTCACTTTAAAATTCAGTTCAGTTAAGTAGCTCAGTCATGTCTGATTCTTTGTGACCCCATGGACTGCAGCATGCCAGGCTTCCCTGTCCATCACCATTTCCCAAAGTTTGCTCAAACTCATGTCCATTGAGTCAGTGATGCCATCCAGCCATCCCATCCTCTGTTGTCCCCTTCTCCTCCTGCCTTCAATCTTTCCCAGCATCAGAGTCTTCTCCAATGAGTCAGTTCTTTGCATCAGGTGGCCAAAGTATTGGAGTTTCAGCTTCAACATCAGTCCATCCAATGAATATTCAGGACTGATTTCCTTTAGGATGGACTGGTTGGATCTCCTTGCAGTCCAAGGGACTCTCAAGAGTCTTCTCCAACACCACAGTTCTAAAGCATCAATTCTTCGGTGCTCAGCTTAAAATTACGTGGTGTCATTTATGGTTATTTGTTATCATTTTGTGTTTAAAGAGAAAATTGTTTTTCTAAGGAGAAATTTTTTTCACTTGTATTATTCTTTTAATCCTCTGGAAAAAAAAATTGAAACACATGATGGGGAAGACAGTTCATTTTCTTCTTAGACCTAGGTTCAGCTTCTACGGACTAATTTTAAAAGATGGAGTCTGTCAATATACTTAATTCACCATCTAATCAAGCCAGTGAATTTCCGGAAAATGTTTGGACAGATTTATGTACACTTAAGTACATGCCAAAGATTTAATGCCACATCAAGGTTTGTTCCTTATGAGAATGTCTGAAAGGAAATTTCCTAGGCATATATGTGAGCATCTTTGATTGAAAACACTAGAAGGTGAAAATCTGTCCCTCAAGCACTCTCATACTTTCAGAGAGTAGTTCAGTTTGCAAAGCCACAGGAGAAGTTTTGAGCAGAATCAAATTATTTGCATGTTTGCTTTTTTTCTGAAACCAACTGAGTGTTAAACATGCCCAAATTTGGATGGCAGTCGGGTCTCAGACCTTAAGAGAGCTATGGAGATGGCACTGTCCTTTTAGGGAAGGATAGAGTGACCGTCAAGATACCTTGTTTAATATATACAATAAAAAGAAATATAGGATGGATGATATGCAAGCTGAGAACATTACAGTTTTCCCAATTTCTTGGTGTGAGTCAGTTCATAGTGCGTGCTCATTCATGAAGTATGTCTGACTTTTTGTAACCCATGGACTGTAGCCTGCCAGGCTTCTCTGTCCATGGGATTTCCCAGGCAAGAATACTGGAGTGGGTTGCCATTTCCTTCTCCAGGAGTCAATTCATAGACTGGGAAGCTATTGACTGAAAAAGAGGCCAGCTATTCAAAAGGAAGCTCGTGTAATTATATCCAAGAATGTTTCCCCCTGACTTTCCCTAAAGGGATATTTGATCATTTAGCTGGATACTCATATTATGGGAATATATGAATATCCAAACAGCTCCAGGGCTGTTAGACATAGGAATCAGGAACCAAAACCATCATCATAGTCTGGGATAGAGAAGGGACATGTACAGGAATGATAGCGGAGTCCTGGCTCAGATCCAGCTCATAGTGGGTCATGTAGTTTCACAAATTTGCCTGCTGGTTATTTTCCAAGTCACTGAATAAATAATTTGAATTGATATACTCATAGTTGGCAAAATTCTTATATTGGCTCCTGGAAATATAGTATAAGTACCATAGTGGTGGAAGCCAAGAGGAACCTCTGAAAATGCCTCTTCTCTCCAAGAAGCAAATTACAAGCTGTACTTCATCCGTGTGGTTAAAACATTGGTTGCTACCACCCTAAAATAAAGAATATAGGAAGACCTCACCATATTACCAGATAATCCATCAGTCTGGCTTCCAACAAAACTGGATGAAAAGTGGCATATTGACAGCTAGGTTATTACAAATTTTCCAAGTAGTAATCCCTCGGAAGATGCTGTACTGCATGTGAGCAAATTAACGGCCTCCAGCAAGTGACTCTGAGCTGTTGATTTGGTGAACACAGACTTTTCTACCACACTCTGTTCTAGGAGCCAGAGGCTATGACCCACATACATGGGCTCCCATATCCAATAACTTCTTTTTGAATTTTTCCTTTGGAAGTCCCAATTGAAAATCAGAAGGGATTAGATCTTGCCTGTAAAGTTATCTTGAGCTGACTGTATTCCTTGATTGAAGGTTGTGTGTTAGTCAGTCAGTTGTGTCTGACTTTTTTGCAATCCCATGGACTGTAGCCCTCCAGTCTCCTCTGGCCCATGGAATTCTCCAGGTAAGAATACTGGCGTGAATAGCCATTACCTTCTACAGAGGATCTTCTTGACCCAGGGACTGAACCCAAGTTTCCCACATTGTAAGCAGATTCTTAAATATCTGAGTCACCAGGGAAGCCCAGATTGAAGGTTACTATTCCTCTAAGCAGCTCTGTGTCCCCAGGTCCCAATATTCTCTATCTGGCTTCATCACTTCATGCCTAAAAAGTGAATAGTTGACTACTACAATAAGTCCCAGGTTGTAGTACTGATGCTAAAACTTTGTAACTAGTTCCTACCTTTATCTTTTTCTGAATGTGCCCTCTGTTCCCTTTGGGACTCTGAGTGTTTGCTATCAGTTCAGTCACTCAGTTGTGTCCAACTCTTTGCGACCCCATGGACTGCAGCATGCCAAGCTTCCCTGTTCATCATCAACACCCAAAGCTTGCTCAAACTCATGTCCATCGAGTTGGTGATGCCATCCAGCCATGTCATCCTCTGTTGTCCTCTTATCTTCCTGCTTTCAAGCTTTCCCAGCATCAGGGTCTTCTCCAAAGAGTCTGCTCTTCCCACCAGGGGACCAAAGTACTGGAGTTTCAGTTTCAGTATCAGTCCTTGGAATGAATGTTCAGGACTGATCTCCTTTAGGATGGCCTGGTTGGATCTCCTTGCAGTCCAAGGGACTCTCAAGAGTCTTCTCCAACACTACAGTTCAAAAGTATCAATTCTTCAGCACTCAGCTTTCTTTAGAGTCCAACTCTCACATCCATACATGACTACTGGAAAAACCATAGCTTTGACTAGATGGACCTTTGCTGGAAAAGTAATGTCTCTGCTTTTTAATATGCTGTCTAGGTTGGTCATAACTTTTCTTCCAAGGAGCAAGCATCGTTTAATTTCATGGCTGCAGTCACCATCTGCAGTGATTTTGGAGCCCAGGAAAATAAAGTCTCTCACTGTTTCCACTGTTTCCCCATCCATTTGCAATGAAGTGATGCTACCAGATGCCATGATCTTAGTTTTCTGAATGTTGAGTTTTAAGCCAACTTTTTCACTCTCCTCTTTCACATTCATCAAGAGGCTCTTTAGAGATTGTGGAGGCGGGGCTAAGATGGCGGAGGAATAGGACGGGGAGACCACTCTCTCCTCCACAAATTTATCGAAAGAACATCTGAACGCTGACCAAACTTCACAAAACTACTTCTGAAGGCAGGCAGAGGACGTCAGGCTTCCACAAAAACTGCGCATTATCTTCAAAAGAGGTAGGAGAAATTATATAAGATAAAAAGAGAGACAAAAGAGTTAGGGACGGAGACCCGTCCCGGGGAGGGAGTTGTAAAAGAGGAGGAATTTCCAAGCACCAGGAAACCCTTTCACCGGCGGGTGTGGGGGAGGATTTTTTATCTCGGAGGGCAACGTAACTGGGAGGAAAAAAATAAATAAAATCCACAGATTACGTGCCTAAAGCAACTCCCAGCAAAGAACCCCAGACGCTCGCATCATCCGCCACCAGCAAGTGGGGGCTGAACGGAGAGGAGCAGGCGGCATTGCCTAGGGTAAGGACCGGGCCCGAGTGCCCCGAGGGCAATCTGAGGGAGCTAACGTGAGATAGTAACCTAAACTGTGGGACAGCGAGAGAGAGAGAACTATCCCGCGAAAAGCCCAACTCTAAGGCACTGCCGGCCCGCTCACAGAACAAAGGACTGAGCGATACCAGAGGAGAGCTAGCCGGCTGCGGACCGCCCCATCCCCCGCCGGACACAGCGGGCAGGCGGGGCCCGCCAGAGCCGGAAAGGGGCAAACTCGGCTCCAGAGAGGGCACCCCCTACCAAACTGCAAACAGGCTCCCAGTTTCTAAGCAAAGACTGCCTGAGATCCCGGAGGGTCGACAGCCGCCGGGAGGGTCGCAGCCAGAGACCAGCTCCCCAGAACCGACACAAAGCACACCGGAGCCGGGCGCGCCCGTAAACCGAGGCGGGGACCAGGGAGGTGATAAGTCGCACCGCCCCAACAGGGGAGAGCGCCCTCGCCAAACTCCTGGCCGCCTGGGCAGCCCCGACCGGGAACGGCATAAGCCGCGGGCGAAACCCACAAGCCGCGGGCGAAACCGAGTCTGCGCCTTTGTGGAGTAACCGGGAGCCTGAACCTGAGCGGCTTAGACCTGGGAAGTACACGCAGCTCAGGGCCCGCTCCCTGGCCGAGTAACCTGAAGCCTGAGCAGGGTAGACGGGGAAAGCACACACAGCCGTGAGCGGGGGCGAACCCAGTGCGGCCGAGACACTGCGAGCTTACCACACGCACGCCAGAATTGCAGTGTTCCTTCCTCCCCACAGCACGATTGAACAAGCGAACCTAAAGAGATCACCTCCACCGCTTTGTTGCAGGGCGGAAATTAGATACTGAAGAGATCTCCAAACAGAAGCCAAATAAACAGAGGGAAGCGCTTTGGAAGGGACAGGCCAACAGATTAAGATCACTGTAGTTAATACCGACTGCATTGAAAAGGACCTATAGATCTTGAAAAATATAAGCAGGAATAAGGATCTATCTAAAACTGAGCAGATCCCACACTGCTCACAACAGCTCCAGAGAAAGTCCGGGATATATATATTTTTTACTATTATTATTTTTTTTTTTTTAAATTTTTTTTTTAATTAAAAAAAAAATTTTTTTTCCTCTTCTTTCCTTTTTCTTCAAGTCCTCTATTACACCTTTAACTTTCATTTTCATAACCCACTATTAACTTGCAAAAAAAAAAAAAAACCCTATTTTTGAAGCAAACTACATACATATATCTTATACCTTTTGTGTTTTCTTTTTTTTAACGTTTTTTTCCTGTTCTACATTTTTTTACTGTTTCTTTTTTTTACTGTTTTACTGTTTTTTTTTCTTTTTACACTGTTTCCTTTTTTTTCCTTTTTTTTTTTTTTTAGATTGTAAGTTTTATAAGAGTCTAACCTCTACTCTAGATTTTTAATCTTTGTTTTACATAATTGATATCAACTTTGTACATTTAAGAACCCAATCTTTAGGACCCATTTTTACTCAGGAGTGTGATCACTGGCCTGATCACTCTCTCCCCCTATTGATGCTCTTTCTTCTCCCTCAGGGAACCTCTATCTCCCACCCTCCTCCTTCTCTTCTCAACCCAATTCTGTGAATCTCTGAGGGTGTTCTGGGTACCGGAGAACACTTCAGGAACAGGATACTGCCCAGATCTCTCTCTCCCCTCTTAATTCCTCCCTTTCTACTCATGCTCACCTCTGTTACCTTCCTCCCCCCTCTCTATGTATCTCTGTGAACCACTCTGAGGGTTCCAAACTGTGGAAAGCACAGAGGGAAGTGCTTACTGGCTAGATTGCTCTCTCCACATTTGAATTCCCCTCTTCCCCTCCTGGTCACCTCAACCCACCCCCCCCCCACCTCATCTCTCCATGTAACTCAGTGAACCTTTCTGGGTATCCCTCACTGTGGAGAATCTTTTCACCATTAACCTAAAAGTTTTATTATTGAGGCTGTATGGAAGGAGAAGTCTTGAGGCTACTGCAAGAATAAGACTGAAAGCCAGGGGAAACATTAATTAATAAGAGACCATCCAATAGCCTCCATAAATTCACTGAAACCAAGCTCCACCCAAGAGACAATAAGTTCCAGAGCAAGACATACCACGCAAATTCTCCAGCAACGCAGGAACATAGACCTGAGCATCAATATACAGGCTGCCCAGAGGCACACCAAATCCATAGACATCTCAAAAATTAATACTGGTCACTCCATTACACTCTAGAGAGCAGAAATCCAGCTCCACCCACCAGAACACCGACACAAGCTCCCCCAACCAGGAAGCCTTGACAAGCCACCTGTCCAACCCCAACCGCAGTGAGGAACCTCCACAACAAAGAGGAACTTCATACTACCAGAATACAGAAGGGCCACGCCTAACACAGCAATCTAAACAAGATGAAAAGACAGAGAAATACTCAGCAAGTAAAGGAAAATGAGAAATGCCCACAAAGCCAAACAAAAGAGGAGGAGATAGGGAATCTATCTGAAAAAGAATTTAGAATAAGGATAATAAAAATGATCCAAAATCTTGAAAGCAAAATGGAGTTACAGATAAATAGCCTGGAGACAAAGATTGAGAAGATGCAAGAAATGTTTATCAAGGACTTAGAAGAAATTAAAAGGAATCAATATAGAATGAATAATGAAATAAAGGAGATAAAAGACACTCTGGAGGGAACCAACAGTAGAATAACGGAGGCAGAAGATAGGATAAGTGAGGTAGAAGATAGAATGGTGGAAATAAACGAAGCAGAGAGGAAAAAAGAAAAAAGAATCAAAAGAAATGAGGAAAACCTCCGGGACCTCTGGGACAATATGAAACGCCCCAACATTCTAATCATAGGAGTCCCAGAAGAAGAAGATAAAAGGAAAGGCCATGAAAAAATACTCGAGGAGATAATAGTTGAGAATTTCCCTAAATTGAGGAAAGAAATAGTCACAGAAGTCCAAGAAACCCAGAGAGTTCCAAACAGGGTAAACCCAAGGCGAAACACCCCAAGACACATATTAATCAAATTAACAAAGATCAAACACAAAGAACAAATATTAAAAGCAGCAAGGGAAAAACAACAAATAACACACAAGGGGATCCCCATAAGGATAACAGCTGATCTTTCAATAGAAACCCTCCAGGCTAGAAGGGAATGGCAGGACATACTTAAAGTAATGAAAGAGAATAATCTACAACCCAGATTACTGTACCCAGCAAGGGTCTCATTCAGATATGAAGGAGAATTCAAAAGCTTTACAGACAAGCAAGAGCTGAGGGAATTCAGCACCACCAAACCAGCTCTCCAGCAAATGCTAAAGGATCTTCTCTAAACAGGAAACACAGAAAGGATGTTTCAACACGAACTCAAAACAACAAAGTAAATGGCAACGGGATCATACTTATCAATAATTACCTTAAATGTAAATGGGTTGAATGCCCCAACCAAAAGACAAAGGGTTGCTGAATGGATACAAAAACAAGACCCCTATATATGCTGTCTACAAGAGACCCACCTCAAAACTAGAGACACACACAGGCTGAAAGTGAAAGGATGGAAAAACATATTTCATGCAAACGGAGACCGAAAGAAAGCAGGAGTCGCAATACTCATTTCAGATAAAATAGACTTTAAAATAAAGGATGTGAAAAGGGACAAAGAAGGACACTACATAAAGATCAAAGGATCAATTCAAGAAGAAGACGTAACAATCATAAATATATATGCACCCAACATAGGAGCACCACAATATATAAGGCAAATACTAACAAGTATGAAAGGGGAAATTAACAATAACACAATAATAGTGGGAGACTTTAATACTCCACTCACGCATATGGATAGATCAACTAAACAGAAAATTAACAAGGAAACACAAACTTTAAATGATACAATAGACAAATTAGATTTAATTGATATTTACAGGAGTTTCCACCCCAAAACAATCAATTTTACCTTTTTCTCAAGTGCACATGGAACTTTCTCCAGGATAGATCACATCCTGGGCCATAAATCTAGCCTTGGTAAATTCAAAAAAATTGAAATCATCCCAGCCATCTTCTCTGACCACAATGCAGTAAGATTAGACCTCAATTACAGGAAAAAAACTATTAAAAGTTCCAACATATGGAGGCTAAACAACACGCTTCTGAATAACCAACAAATCACAGAAGAAATCAAAAAAGAAATCAAATTATGCATAGAAACGAATGAAAATGAAAACACAACAACCCAAAACCTATGGGACACGGTAAAAGCAATACTAAGGGGAAGGTTCATAGCAATACAGGCGTACCTCAAGAAACAAGAAAAAAATCAAATAAATCAACTAACTCTACACCTAAAGCAACTAGAGAAGGAAGAAATGAAAAACCCCAGGGTCAGTAGAAGGAAAGAAATCTTAAAAATTAGGGCAGAAATAAATGCAAAAGAAACAAAAGAGACCATGGCAAAAATCAACAAAACTAAAAGCTGGTTTTTCGAGAAGATAAACAAAATTGACAAGCCATTAGCCAGGCTCATCAAGAAACAAAGGGAGAAGAATTAGATCAACAAAATTAGAAATGAAAATGGAGAGATCACAACAGACTCCACAGAAATACAAAGGATCATAAGAGACTACTACCAACAGCTATATGCCAATAAAATGGACAACTTGGAAGAAATGGACAAATTCTTAGAAAAGTATAACTTTCCAAAACTGAACCAGGAAGAAATAGAAGATCTTAACAGACCCATCACAAGCACAGAAATCGAAACTGTAATCAGAAATCTTCCAGCAAACAAAAGCCCAGGACCAGACGGCTTCACAGCGGAATTCTACCAAAAATTTAGAGAAGAGCTAACACCTATCCTGCTCAAACTCTTCCAGAAAATTGCAGAAGATGGTAAACTTCCAAACTCATTCTATGAGGCCACCATCACCCTAATTCCAAAACCAGACAAAGATGTCACAAAAAAGGAAAACTACAGGCCAATATCACTGATGAACATAGATGCAAAAATCCTTAATAAAATTCTAGCAAACAGAATCCAACATCATATTAAAAAGATCATACCTCATGACCAAGTGGGCTTTATCCCAGGAATGCAAGGTTTTTTTAACATCCGCAAATCAATCAATGTAATACATCACATTAACATATTGAAAGAAAAAAACCATATGGTTATCTCAATAGATGCAGAAAAAGCCTTTGACAAAATTCAGCATCCATTTATGATTAAAACCCTCCAGAAAGCAGGAATAGAAGGAACATATCTCAACATAATAAAAGCTATATATGACAAACCCACAGCAAACATTATCCTCAATGGTGAAAAATTGAAAGCATTTCCCCTAAAGTCAGGAACAAGGCAAGGATGCCCACTTTCACCACTACTATTCAACATAGTTTTGGAAGTTTTGGCCACAGCAATCAGAGCTGAAAAAGAAATAAAAGGAATACAGATAGGAAAAGAAGAAGTAAAACTCTCACTGTTTGCAGATGACATGATCCTCTACATAGAAAACCCTAAAGATTCTACTAGAAAATTACTAGAGTTGATCAATGAATATAGTAAAGTTGCAGGATATAAAATTAACACACAGAAATCCCTTGCATTCCTATACTCCAATAATGAGAAAACAGAAAGAGAAATTAAGGAAACAATACCATTCACCATTGCATCAAAAAGAATAAAATACTTAGGAATTTATCTACCTAAAGAAACAAAAGACTTATATATAGAAAACTATAAAACACTGATGAAAGAAATCAAAGAGGACACAAACAGATGGAGAAATATACCGTGTTCATGGATTGGAAGAATTAATATAGTGAAAATGAGTATACTACCCAAAGCAATCTATAGATTCAATGCAATCCCTATCAAGCTACCAATGGTATTTTTCACAGAACTAGAACAAATCATCTCACAATTTGTATGGAAATATAAGAAACCTCGAATAGCCAAAGCAATCTTGAGGAAGAAGAATGGAACTGGAGGAATCAACCTGCCTGACTTCAGGCTCTACTACAAAGCCACAGTCATCAAGACAGTATGGTACTGGCACAAAGATAGAAATATAGATCAATGGAACAAAATAGAAAGCCCAGAGATAAACCCACGCACATATGGACACCTTATCTTCGACAAAGGAGGCAAGAATATACAATGGAGAAAAGACAATCTCTTTAACAAGTGGTGCTGGGAAAACTGGTCAACCACTTGTAAAAGAATGAAACTAGAACACTTCCTAACACCATACACAAAAATAAACTCAAAATGGATTAAAGATCTAAACGTAAGACCAGAAACAATAAAACTCCTAGAGGAAAACATAGGCAAAACACTCTCCGACATAAATCACAGCAGGATCCTCCATGACCCACCTCCCAGAATATTGGAAATAAAAGCAAAAATAAACAAATGGGACCTAATTAAAATTAAAAGCTTTTGCACAACAAAGGAAACTATAAACAAGGTGAAAAGACAGCCTTCAGAATGGGAGAAAATAATAGCAAATGAAGCAACAGACAAACAATTAATATCAAAAATATACAAGCAACTTCTGCAGCTGAACTCCCGAAAAATAAACGACCCAATCAAAAAATGGGCCAAAGAACTAAACAGACATTTCTCCAAAGAAGACATACAGATGGCTAACAAACACATGAAAAGATGCTCAACATCACTCATTATTAGAGAAATGCAAATCAAAACCACAATGAGGTATCATTTCACACCAGTCAGAATGGCTGCTATCCAAAAGTCTACAAGCAATAAATGCTGGAGAGGGTGTGGAGAAAAGGGAACCCTCTTACACTGTTGGTGGGAATGCAAACTAGTACAGCCACTATGGAGAACAGTGTGGAGATTCCTTAAAAAACTGGGAATAGAACTGCCATATGACCCAGCAATCCCACTGCTGGGCATATACACCGAGGAAACCAGAATTGAAAGAGACGCGTGTACCCCAATGTTCATCGCAGCACTGTTTACAATAGCCAGGACATGGAAGCAACCTAGATGTCCATCAGCAGACGAATGGATAAGGAAGCTGTGGTACATATACACAATGGAATATTACTCAGCCATTAAAAAAAATACATTTGAATCGGTTCTACTGAGATGGATGAAACTGGAGCCCATTATACAGAGTGAAGTAAGCCGGAAAGAAAAACAACAATACAGTATACTAATGCATATATATGGAATTTGAAAGATGGTAACGATAACCCTATATGCGAGACAGAATAAGAGACACAGATGCATGGAACAATTTTATGGACTCTGAGGGAGAAGGTGAGGGTGGGACGTTCTGGGAGAATAGCATTGAAACATGTATATTATCATATGTGAAACAGAACACCATTCCATGTTCGATGCATGTGACAAGGGCTCAGGTCCGGGGCAATGGGATGATCCAGAAGGATGGGATGGGGAGGGAGGTGGGTGGGGGGTCCAGGAAGGGGAATACATGTAAACCCATGGCTGATTCATGTCAATGTATGGCAAAAACTATTACAATATTGTAAAGTAATTAGCCCCCAACTAAAATAAATAAATTTATAAAAAAAAAAAAAAAGAAAAAAAAAAAAAAAAAGAGGCTCTTTAGTTCTTCTTCACTTTCTGCCATAAGGAGAGTGTTATCTGCATTTCTGAGGTTATTGATATTTCTCCCAGCAATCTTGATTCCAGCTTGTGCTTCATCCAACCTGGCATTTCACATGATGTATTTTGCATATGAGTTAAATAAGCAGAGTGACAATACACAGCCTTGACATACTCCTTTCCCAATTTGGAACTAGTCTGTTGTTCCATGCTCAGTTTTAACTGTTGCTTCTTGACCCGCACACAGATTTCTCAGGAGGCAGGTCAGGTGATCTGATATTTCCAACTCTTTAAGAATTTTCCACAGTTTGTTGTGATCCACACAGTCAAAGGCTTTGGCATAGTAGACAAATCAGAAGTATATGTTTTTCTGGAACTCTCTTGCTTATTCAATGACCTAAAGAATGTTGGCAATTTGATCTCTGGTTCCTCTGCCTTTTCTAAATCCAGCTTGAACATCTGGAAATTCATGGTTCACGTACTGTTGAAGCCTGGCTTGGAGAATTTTGAGAATGACTTTGCTAGCATGTGAGATGAGTGAAACTGTGTGATACTTTGAACATTCTTTGGCATTGTGTTTCTTTCAGATTGGAATGAAAACTGACATTTTCCAGTCCTGTGGCCACTGCTGAGTTTTCCTAATTTGCTGGCATATTGAGTGCAGCACTTTCACAGCATCATCTTTTAGGATTTGAAATAGCTCAACGGGAATTCCATCACCTCCACTACCTTTATTCATAGTGATGCTTCCTAAGGCTTATTTAACTTCTCATTCCAGGATGTCTGGCTCTAGGTGAGCGATCACACCATCATGGTTTTCTGGGCCATCAAGATCGTTTTTGTATAGTTATTTTGTGTATTCTTGCCACCTCTTCTTAATATCTCCTGCTTCTGTTAGGCCCATATTGTTTCTGTCCTTTATTGAGCCCATCTTTCCATGAAATTTTCCCTTGGTATCTCTAATTTTCTTGACGAGATCTCTAGTCTTTCCCATTCTATTGTTTTCCTCTATTTCTTTGCACTGATCACTGAGGAAGACTTTCTTATCTCTACTTGCTATTCTTTGGAACTCTGCATTCAAATGGGAATATCTTTTCTTTTCTCCCTTGACTTTCCCCTTCTCTTCTTTTCTCAGCTATTTGTAAGGCCTGCTCAGACAACCATTTTGCCTTTTTTACATTTCTTTTTCTTGGGGATGATCTTGATCCCTGCCTCTTGTATAATGTCACTAATCATCGCCCAAAGTTCTTCAAGCAATCTGTCTATCTGATCTAATTCCTTGAATCTATTTGTCACTTCCACTGTATAATCATAAGGGATTTGATTTAGGTCATACCTGAATGGTCTAGTGGTTTTCCTTACTTACTTCTATTTAAGTCTGAATTTGGCAATAAGGAGCTCATGATCTAATACACAGTCAGCTCCTGGTCTTGTTTTTGCTGATAGTATAGAGCTTCTTCATCTCCGATTTCGGTATTGACCATTTGGTGGAGTCTATGTGTAGAGTCTTCTCTTGTGTTGTTGGAAGAAGGTGTTTGCTATGACCAGTGCGTTCTCTTGGCAAAACTCTAGTAGCCTTTTCCTTGCTTCATTCTGTACTCCATGGCCCAATTTGCTTGTTATTCCAGGTACGTCCTGACTTCCTACCTTTGCATTCCTGTCCCCTATAATGAAAAGGACATCTTTTTTGGAAGTTAGTTCTAGAAAGTCTTGTAGGTCTTCATAGAACTGTTCAACTTCAACTTCTTCAGCATTACTGCTCGGGGCATAGACTTGAATTACCGTGATACTGAAAGGTTTGCCTTGGAAACAAACAGAGATCATTCTGTCATTTTTGAAATTGCATTCAAGTACTGCATTTTGCACTCTTTTGTTGACTAGTATGGCTACTCCATTTTTTCTAAGGGATTCCTGCCCACAGTAGTAGATATAATGGTCACCTGAGTTAAATTCACCCATTCCAGTCTATCTTAGTTCACTGATTCCTAAAATGTCGATGTTTACTCTTGTCACCTCCTGTTTGACCACTTCCAATTTACCCTGATTCATGGACCTAACTTTCCAGGTTCCTATGCAATATTGCTCTTCACAGCATTGAATGTTGCTTCTATCACCAGTCTCATTCACAACTGTGTGTTGTTGTTGCTTTGGCTCCATCACTTCATTCTTTTTTTTTTTTTTTTCATCACTTCATTCTTTCTGGAGTTATTTCTCCACTGATCTCCAGTAGCATAGTGGGCACCTACTGACCTGGGGAGTTCATCTTTCAGTGTTTGATATAAGATTATCAAATCCTGGAGAAGGAAATGCCATCCTACTCCAGAATTCTTGCCTGGAACATCCCACGGACAGAGGAGCCTCACTGGCTACACTCCATGAAGTTGCAAGGAGTTGGACACAACTGAATACACACACACACATTTAGATACTCATAATGGAATGATTTGGGCTCTCCTTGTGGGTCAGCTGGTAAAGGATCCTCCTGCAATATGGGAGACTTGGGTTTGATCCCTGGGTTGGGAAGATCCCCTGGAGAAGGGAAAGGCTACCCACTCCAGTATTCTGGCTTGGAGAGCTCCGTGGACTGTATAGCCCATGGGGTCACATAGAGTCAGACACGACTGAGCAACTTTCACTTTCAGTGGAATAATTACCAAGGTAAAATTTTAGGTGGGAAAAGATGTCGAGATTATCATACAAAGTGAAGTAAGTCAGACAGAGAAAGACAAAATATCACATGATATCACTTTTATGTAGATCTTAAAAATCATACAAATGAACTTATTTACAACATAGAAATAGACTCACAGACATAGAAAACAAATTTATGGTTATCAAAGGGAA
Source organism: Giraffa tippelskirchi (assembly GCF_054371585.1). Lineage (NCBI taxonomy): Eukaryota > Metazoa > Chordata > Mammalia > Artiodactyla > Giraffidae > Giraffa > Giraffa tippelskirchi. Next base: position 42,609,322 of record NC_137284.1, on the reverse strand, counting down.
AAGTGGGGGAGAGGGAGGGGCAAATTAGGAATTTGGGATTGACATACACACACTACTATATATAAAATACATAAACAACAAGGACTTACTGTGTAGCATTGGGAACTATATTCAGTAACTTGCAAAAACCTGAGACAGAAAAGAATCTGAAATATTCTTATATAATTGAATCACTTTGCTGTACACCTGAAACTAATACAGCATTGTAAACCAAGTATACTTTAATAAAAATTGTTTACTTTGAAAAAAAAAGATTATCAGATCCTTCTGAGATATTGAGAGGGAAAGGACAGAGAAATGGAGGATTATGAAGATGAAAATTATAGTAAATGGTTCTTGATTTAATTTTGTTCTCAATGACTCCTGGACACATTTTTATGAATCTCACCAACATCTAATGATTTCTTATGTTGTTGTTTTAAGATAGTGATTCTCAAAATATGGTCTCTTCACCAATGTGAGAGTGGCATCATTAACACGAGACTTTGTTAGAAATGTAATTTATTTGACTCCATTCCAGATACCCTGGGAATGGGACCCAACTTTCCATATTTTAGCAAGCCTTTTAGGTGATTTTGATGTTACAGTTCAAGAACCACTATATTTAGGTGGATCATGACCCTACCTTCCTAATAAGAAATACTAATTAAGGTAACCAAGCACAAGGAGACTCTTATTAGGTAAAACCCAATATACTATATCAAGACACAAATAGATAATTAAATATTGATTCTACCTATTGCCAAGCTTCAGCAGTTTATTTTTTAATTAGAAAAAAAAATGTTTAGCATAGAATTTTTAGCTCCTCTTTGCCAAGTTTATCATAATTTTCAGCTCTAGAAACCATATAAGCTATAAAGAGGTGTCTAGAGAACAAATATAATTACTTATAGGTCATAATTTTTTCTAAATGTTTTCTGCATATTGATATTGCCACAAACTATTAGTGAGAAGTATTGGGAAAATGGAGGTGATGGGTCCCAGGTCAAATAATTTAAGAAAACTTTTAGCTCAACAGTACTTAATACCTTTATTTAAAATATAACTATCCCAAAATATTAATGTACAATTGTGCATTAAAAATCCCCACAATTTTTGGCATGCTGTGTCTCTCAGAGTATCATATATAAGTATAATAAATTTTGGAGAAAATTAAAGCCAGGAAATGACATAATTAACAAAACATGGTTGTACAACAGGTAAGTAAAGGCAGATATGAACAAAAAAAAGAATTGAAGCTATATAGCTAGCATGATGAGAGTCTCTGATTCTCAGAATGGCATATTAGAATTATTCTCTGAAATAGCAAAAAATAATAATACCACAAAGTTTAAGAAAACAGAAGAAATGACAGGGTCAATATGAGTGAGGGAGAAGGTAGCTTTGCAATGTCATGACAAATTGGTAGAATGGCTAAAGTGAGGAACAAGCAGAAAAAAGCTGTAACCCAAAGGAGAAAATTTCATGTACAAAGGCAATTTTTTCCCTTTAAGTAAAATAGTGAGGAGAGCTATTTACTCATTAATCTATTATTTTATGTGGTCTCAGTTGAGTCCATCAGAGTTGTGCATCACCGGAATGTCAGTGAAAATCCAAGCATACTACCGAGTATAATTTGAAACATACAGATAAGATTGCCTCTCCCATTCTGTTTGCCTCCATTGACAATGGTCAAGAGGAAACTCAGAGTTTTCAACGTATTCCAAATAAACATTTCTCTTTCTCGGCTTCCACACTGCAATAGCAGCACCGGAGAGGACACTCCAGAACTCTGTGTTCCTCTAGCAGAACACTCACCATTCCCTCCTCCACAATATGTATCCCCTTACCACCATTAATTCTCCTTGGAAAATCTCATGATGCCAATCCCTGTTATCAGCGATCATGAAAAGAAGCCCAGGATATCCCTCTTTCCCAGACTATGATTATGAGGCACAGTGAGGCAACTCATCTTAAAGTGAACACTGTTTTTTATCCTTCCTTGATTTATTTTCCTGTTCAGCACTAAACCTAATATAATATCATTTATGGGTTTCCCTGGTGGCTCAATTGTTACAGAATCTGCCTGCAATGAGGGAGACCTGGGTTCAGTCCCTGGGTTGGGAAGATCTCCTGGAGAAAAAAATGGCAACCCACTCCAGTGTTCTTGCCTGGAGAATTCCATGGACAGAGGAGTCTGGCGGGCTACAGTCCATGGGGTCGCACAGAGTCAGAGAGGACTGAGTGATTTGGCACAGCAACATGGCACAATATCATTTATACTTTACTTATTTAGTGATTTGTCTGTCTCTCTTCCTAAATAAAAGGTCTTTGAAGGCAGGGACTCTTTTTCTGATTTTTTTATGTATCCCTTCAGTTCAGTTCAGTTCAGTCGCTCAGTCGTATCTGACTCTTTTCGACCCCATGAATTGCAGCACCCCAGGCCTCCCTGTCCATCAACAACTCCCAGAGTTTACCCAAACCCATGTCCATCGAGTCAGTGATGCCATCCAACCATCTCATCCTCTGTTGCCCCTTTCTCCTCTTGCCCCCAATCCTTCCCAACATTAGGGTCTTTTCCAATGAGTCAACTCTTCTCATGAGGTGGCCAAAGTATTGGAGTTTCAGCTTTAACATCAGTCCTTCCAATGAACATCCAGGACTGATCTCCTTTAGGATGGACTGGTTGGATCTTCTTGCAGTCCAAGGGACTCTCAAGAGTCTTCTCCAACACCACAGTTCAAAAGCATCAATTCTTCGGCACTCAGGTTTCTTCACCGTCCAACTCTCACATCCATATATGACCACTGGAAAACCCATAGCCTTGACTAGACGGGCCTTTGTTGGCAAAGTAATGTCTCTGCTTTTAAATATGCTATCTAGATTGGTCATAACCTTCCTTCTAAGGAGTAAGCGTCTTTTAATTTCATGGCTGCAATCACCATCAGCAGTGATTATGGAGCAAAAAATAAAAATAAAAATGAAGTCTGACACTCTTTGCACTGTTTCCCCCTCTATTTGCCATGAAGTGATGGGACAAGATGCCATGATCTTAGTTTTCTGAACATTGAGCTTTAAGCCAACTTTTTCCCTCTCTTTCACTTTCATCAAGAGGCTCTTTAATTCTTCTTCACTTTCTGCCATAAGAGCAGTGTCATCTGCATATCTGAGGTTATTGATATTTCTCCCAGCAATCTTGATTCCAGCTTGCATTTCTTCCAGCCCAGAATTTCTCTTGATGTACTCTGTATATAAGTTAAATAAGCAGGGTGACAATATACAGCCTTGACGGACTCCTTTTCCTATTTGGAACCAGTCTCTTGTTCCATGTCCAGTTCTAACTGTTGCTTCCTGACCTGCATACAGGTTTCTCAAGAGGCAGGTCAGGTGGTCTGGTATTCCCATCTCTTTCAGAATTTTCCACAGTTTATTGTGATCCACACAGTCAAAGGTTTTGGCATAGTCAATAAAGCAGAAATAGATGTTTTTCTGGAACTCTCTTGCTTTTTCGACGATCCAGCGGATGTTGGCAATTTGATCTCTGGTTCCTTTGCCTTTTCTAAAACCAGCTTGAACATCTGGAAGTTCATGGTTCACATATTGCTGAAGCCTGGCTTGGAGACTTTTGAGCATGACTTTACTAGCATGTGAGATGAGTGCAATTGTGTGGTAGTTTGAGCATTCTTCGGCATTGCCTTTCTTTGGGATTGGAATGAAAACTGACCTTTTCCAGTCCTGTGGCCACTGCTGAGTTTTCCAGATTTTCTGGCATATCGAGTGCAGCACTTTCACAGCATCATCTTTTAGGATTTCAAATAGCTCAACTGGAATTCCATCACCTCCACTAGCTTTGTTCGTAGTGATGCTTTCTAAGGCCCACTTGACTTCACATTCCAGGATGTCTGGCTCTAGGTGAGTGATCACACCATTGTGATTATCTGGGTCATGAAGATCTTTTTTGTAGAGTTCTTCTGTGTATTCTTGCCACCTCTTCTTAATATCTTCTGCTTCTGTTAGTGTTAGGTCTGAGCAATTTCTAGCACATAGGAACTCTGTATATGTTTAATGAGTAACTACGTAAGTGAGTACTCCACAATCCCCCATATTGTCAATTAACATGAAGGAGGGCTGAATCCTCTGACTCTTCTAAGTATCATTTCTCCATATTTCCTATTGGTCCCAAAAATACTATATCAAAATTCTATTTAAGTTGGTTAATCTTATCTAACTGTTCATCTACAAATGTCTTTTCAAACAAACTCCTTGGTGAAAGGCACCATGTTTTATCTCTATATCTTCAGGTTCTTTGATGAAGCCTGTCATATATTTCTTAAATTGATGAATGCATACATCAATAGATAAGAAAAATCACATCTGAGTTAATAGAGAAAAGCTTTTCAGTAGTAATATAATAGATACACATGCTAAGCTGCTCAGTCATGTCTGACTCTTTGTGACCCCATGGACTGTAGCCCACCAGGCTCCTCTGTCCGTGGAATTTTCCTGACAAGGATACTGGAGTGGGTTGCCAATTCCTCCTGAAGGGAGTCTTCCTGAACCAAGGATCGAACCTGCATCTCCTGAATGCAGGTGCATTTTTTTACTGCTGAGCCACCAGGGAACCCCAATAAGTACACAATGACCTGAAAGAAAAAAAAAAATAAGAAGTTAGGATTGCCTGTAGTTAGAGGAGTCCAGTGCCTTTGAAGCCTCTACTCCTTTCTCAATTTTCCAATATTTTCCCAAATCCAAAGTGATACAAGCCATTTCCTCTTTGGGAACTCTTAGAATCAAAAACACAAACAGAAAAAATAAAATAAAAAACACAACAAAACAGATTATAAAATCTCTTGGTATTTACACTCAATGCATTCATATATTTAGACAAAACATAAAAAAACATTTAGAAATGCATAAAACAATATTTATATAAGCATAGAAAGTATAATATGTATTTGGAAAAGGAAAAGAAGATGACTTTAAAAATGTTGCTTTATTTTCAGGATAGTCCTTTCAATAAATTTTCCTTCTTGAAAAATTATATAGTAAGTATAACAAATATGTATGAAATTTTAAAGTGAAACAAAAAATGTAAAACTTTGTTGCAAATTCTGTGGTAAAATTTTATGAATAATAAATTATATATATTAATATATATAATATAAATCAACTATAGTATGCACAGTAAAAGGATAGAATTTGTGAAAAATATTAATTCATAGAAGACTATAAAAAATGTTATTCTAAATTAATATGTACATATAAGTATATACAATGTAGACATTATTTTATTCTGTAAACATGTATCTCTGACTACATATATAATTTCCTTGGAAACAGCATTAATAATCCACACTTTAAACAACTATGGTGGTTGGTGCCCTGATCATAATGCAAGAGTAAACCACAAGACATACAGAATAAAATCAGAAATAAGTTTAATATCCCTAAGATTTATAGCCCTGCCAGATGAGAATTATATGGAAATAATTCAGAATGAAATAAGCAGCTTAAAAAAAAAAAAAAGACAACCTATTCTACAAGTGAAGCAATCTACAATGGTTTGAGACTCAAGTAGAATTTATGAAGAATCTATTAGCCAACATAAATCCAGGGCATCTAAAAGATAATATTATTTGGAGAGTGTGGACTCGGAATTGATGCAAAGGAATTATAAATGCAAGTTCTGTGTATCACTTATTGTCTTGAAAAGAACCATCCAGATGTCAGTTCTCCAAAATCTCTGTTTGATGTGCACCCTCAGCTAGATTAGGAATGCAACCCAACATTTCTCAGGAAAATAATTCTGAATTGTTTGAAATAATATTGTTTCCTTGGGGTGTAAAATGTTTAATATTAAATGGATTGTAAAAATTTAGAAATAATGGTGTCTATAATTTTAATTTTACTATGTCAAGCTTAAGAACAATTTGTGCATCTATATATTTACATATATAAGATTTTAAATACCTCTGTTTAACATAAAATTATACATTGAGTACCTAATAGCTTAACTTTAGTATTATAGTGAAAATATTTTAGTAAATAATGAAAGGTTTGACTTTAATGTAAAGGTTAAAAATGACTAAATTTGACACAGTATTAGTATAAAAATTATCACATTTATGTTTCATAAGTTTAATCTATTAGATTTATGACTCAAGTACTTGGAAAGATTTTATTTGATAGGGAGTTTAAGTACTTAAGGAGAAAACTGATTATATTAAATTTACAAAGGCAGCTTAAAATTTTAAGAGAACTTAAGTATTATAAATGCTGATAAAGATAATGGTTAACATGTTATAGCTTTATTAAATATGATGACAACATTTGTAAGTGAAAACTGAAGCTTAATTTGCTCTATGTCTCAGGGAACTCAAACTGGGATTCTGTGACAACCTAGAGTGTAGGATGGGGTGGGAGAGAGGTTCAAAGGTGGGGGACATATGTATACGTTTGGCTGATCAATGTTGATCTATGGCAGAAATCAACACAAATTTGTAAACCAATTATCTTTCAACTAAAAATAAATTTTAAAAACTAAAAGCTTATGGATTAAAAGGTTTTTTAATTTGAATATGAAGAAAATATTAATTTCAAACATTAAGGTAGCTAATTTTTATTTTCTGTGTATAGAATCCACACTCAAGCACCAAAAATATCAAAAACAAAACAAAAATCTCCAAATGACAATAATAAATATGAGATTTGACAAACTTTGTAAAATATTCTAATTATAGTCTTAAGATGCTTATGAATTTTTCTCATTTTGAGTACCAAATTCTTAACTATGATTTAATCAAGTTTTAATAAAATTACCTATATCTTACAAATTTTAACTTGGAGGACAGAACCTATAATCCAAAATCTGTGATGAAAACTACATATGCTTTCCAATACATACCTTTTATGGCAGAATAGAAAAAAAAACAAATATTAAAAATACAGGGAATTCCTGGATGGTCCAGTAATAGTTATTTAAATATTAACATTATTTAATATTTAAATAACAGGCCTCAGTGATTTCACTGCTGTGACCTGGTTTCCTTCCCTGGTCACCAGAGAACTAAGATCCCATAAGCTGTAGATATTGTGGCCTAAAAAAAAAAAAAAAAAGAAGAAGTAAAAATACAACTATTGCTGAGTGGTATTCTAGGAAACAAGCTGTATTACCAGGGTAAATAGTTGTTCATTAAGAAGCATCTAGATGGGTACCGGCATCAGTAAGGTGGCCAAATAAGAAGTCCCTCTTTTGTATTCCATTCTCAACATCACTTAATATCATAAATTGTTAGGAAATGCAAATCAAAACTACAATGAGTTATCATATCAATCAAAAAGACAAGAGATAAGGGTTGATGAGGACAAATAGTTACGGGAAAACTTGTGCACTTTTGGTTAAAATGTAATTGGTAAACCACTTGGAAAACTGTATGACGATGCCTCAAAAAATTAAAAATAGAACTACCACTGATGAGGAATCCAGTCCAGTATCCTTGCCTGGAAAATCTTATGGACAGAAGAGTCTGGTGGGCTTCAGTCCATAGGGTTGCAAAGAGTCAGGCATGACTGAGCAACTAACACTTACTTACCTACTTATTGAAGAGGAAAAGTTAAAATTTTACCTAACCTCGTTCTCCTTCTGCTTCTGTAACTCAGCTTGCCCCTTGCAAAGTCTAGTTCATGTAGGTCATGTAGTCTCAGAAAGTGGGGACTCACAATACTAGGAACTGGAGCTTATCTCACTCACCCTTGTCCTGCTCTTTGCAGTCACCCAGCCCCTGCAAACCTGCTTCATCATGCCTGTCCGTGTAAAGGTCAGGCATCCCCCTCCCCATCTTTTTTTTTTTTTTTTTATAAATTTATTTATTTTACTTGGGGGCTAATTACTTTACAATATTGTAATAGTTTTTGCCATACATTGACAAGAATCAGCCATGGGTTTACATGTCTTCCCCTTCCCGAACCCCCCACCCACCTCCCTCCCCCTCCCATCCCTCTGGATCATCCCACTGCCCCGGCCCCGAGCCCTTGTCACATGCATCGAACATGGAATGGTGCTCTGTTTCACATATGACAATACACATGTCTCAATGCCATTCTCCCAGAACGTCCCACCCTCACCTTCTCCCTCAGAGTCCATAAAATTGTTCCATGCATCTGTGTCTCTCATTCTGTCCCGCATATAGGGTTATCGTTACCATCTTTCAGATTCCATATATATGCATTAGTATACTGTATTGTTGTTTTTCTTTCTGGCTTACTTCACTCTGTATAATGGGCTCCAGTTTCATCCATCTCAGTAGAACCGGTTCAAATGTATTTTTTTTTAATGGCTGAGTAATATTCCATTGTGTATATGTACCACAGCTTCCTTATCCATTCATCTGCTGATGGACATCTAGGTTGCTTCCATGTCCTGGCTATTGTAAACAGTGCTGCGATGAACATTGGGGTACACGCGTCTCTTTCAATTCTGGTTTCCTCGGTGTATATGCCCAGCAGTGGGATTGCTGGGTCATATGGCAGTTCTATTCCCAGTTTTTTAAGGAATCTCCACACTGTTCTCCATAGTGGCTGTACTAGTTTGCATTCCCACCAACAGTGTAAGAGGGTTCCCTTTTCTCCACACCCTCTCCAGCATTTATTGCTTGTAGACTTTTGGATAGCAGCCATTCTGACTGGTGTGAAATGATACCTCATTGTGGTTTTGATTTGCATTTCTCTAATAATGAGTGATGTTGAGCATCTTTTCATGTGTTTGTTAGCCATCTGTATGTCTTCTTTGGAGAAATGTCTGTTTAGTTCTTTGGCCCATTTTTTGATTGGGTCATTTATTTTTCGGGAATTCAGCTGCAGAAGTTGCTTGTATATTTTTGAGATTAATTGTTTGTCTGTTGCTTCATTTGCTATTATTTTCTCCCATTCTGAAGGCTGTCTTTTCACCTTGTTTATAGTTTCCTTTGTTGTGCAAAAGCTTTTAATTTTAATTAGGTCCCATTTGTTTATTTTTGCTTTTATTTCCAATATTCTGGGAGGTGGGTCATGGAGGATCCTGCTGTGATTTATGTCGGAGAGTGTTTTGCCTATGTTTTCCTCTAGGAGTTTTATTGTTTCTGGTCTTACGTTTAGATCTTTAATCCATTTTGAGTTTATTTTTGTGTACGGTGTTAGGAAGTGTTCTAGTTTCATTCTTTTACAAGTGGTTGACCAGTTTTCCCAGCACCACTTGTTAAAGAGGTTGTCTTTTCTCCATTGTATATTCTTGCCTCCTTTGTGGAAGATAAGGTGTCCATATGTGCGTGGGTTTATCTCTGGGCTTTCTATTTTGTTCCATTGATCTATATTTCTATCTTTGTGCCAGTACCATACTGTCTTGATGACTGTGGCTTTGTAGTAGAGTCTGAAGTCAGGCAGGTTGATTCCTCCAGTTCCATTCTTCTTCCTCAAGATTGCTTTGGCTATTCGAGGTTTCTTATATTTCCATACAAATTGTGAGATGATTTGTTCTAGTTCTGTGAAAAATACCATTGGTAGCTTGATAGGGATTGCATTGAATCTGTAGATTGCTTTGGGTAGAATACTCATTTTCACTATATTAATTCTTCCAATCCATGAACACGGTATATTTCTCCATCTGTTTGTGTCCTCTTTGATTTCTTTCATCAGTGTTTTATAGTTTTCTATATATAAGTCTTTTGTTTCTTTAGGTAGATATATTCCTAAGTATTTTATTCTTTTTGATGCAATGGTGAATGGTATTGTTTCCTTAATTTCTCTTTCTGTTTTCTCATTATTGGAGTATAGGAATGCAAGGGATTTCTGTGTGTTAATTTTATATCCTGCAACTTTACTATATTCATTGATCAACTCTAGTAATTTTCTAGTAGAGTCTTTAGGGTTTTCTATGTAGAGGATCATGTCATCTGCAAACAGTGAGAGTTTTACTTCTTCTTTTCCTATCTGTATTCCTTTTATTTCTTTTTCAGCTCTGATTGCTGTGGCCAAAACTTCCAAAACTATGTTGAATAGTAGTGGTGAAAGTGGGCATCCTTGCCTTGTTCCTGACTTTAGGGGAAATGCTTTCAATTTTTCACCATTGAGGATAATGCTTGCTGTGGGTTTGTCATATATAGCTTTTATTATGTTGAGATATGTTCCTTCTATTCCTGCTTTCTGGAGGGTTTTAATCATAAATGGATGCTGAATTTTGTCAAAGGCTTTTTCTGCATCTATTGAGATAACCATATGGTTTTTTTCTTTCAATTTGTTAATGTGGTGTATTACATTGATTGATTTGCGGATGTTAAAAAAACCTTGCATTCCTGGGATAAAGCCCACTTGGTCATGATGTATGATCTTTTTAATATGATGTTGGATTCTGTTTGCTAGAATTTTATTAAGGATTTTTGCATCTATGTTCATCAGTGATATTGGCCTGTAGTTTTCCTTTTTTGTGACATCTTTGTCTAGTTTTGGAATTAGGGTGATGGTGGCCTCATAGAATGAGTTTGGAAGTTTACCATCTTCTGCAATTTTCTGGAAGAGTTTGAGCAGGATAGGTGTTAGCTCTTCTCTAAATTTTTGGTAGAATTCCGCTGTGAAGCCGTCTGGTCCTGGGCTTTTGTTTGCTGGAAGATTTCTGATTACACTTTCGATTTCCGTGCTTGTGATGGGTCTGTTAAGATCTTCTATTTCTTCCTGGTTCAGTTTTGGAAAGTTATACTTTTCTAAGAATTTGTCCATTTCTTCCAAGTTGTCCATTTTATTGGCATATAGCTGTTGGTAGTAGTCTCTTATGATCCTTTGTATTTCTGTGGAATCTGTTGTGATCTCTCCATTTTCATTTCTAATTTTGTTGATCTGATTCTTCTCCCTTTGTTTCTTGATGAGTCTGGCTAATGGCTTATCAATTTTGTTTATCTTCTCGAAAAACCAGCTTTTAGTTTTGTTGATTTTTGCTATGGTCTCTTTTGTTTCTTTTGCATTTATTTCTGCCCTAATTTTTAAGATTTCTTTCCTTCTACTGACCCTGGGGTTTTTCATTTCTTCCTTCTCTAGTTGCTTTAGGTGTAGAGTTAGTTGATTTATTTGATTTTTTTCTTGTTTCTTGAGGTACGCCTGTATTGCTATGAACCTTCCCCTTAGTATTGCTTTTACAGTGTCCCATAGGTTTTGGGTTGTTGTGTTTTCATTTTCATTCGTTTCTATGCATAATTTTATTTCTGTTTTGATTTCTTCTGTGATTTGTTGGTTATTCAGAAGCGTGTTGTTTAGCCTCCATATGTTGGAACTTTTAATAGTTTTTTTCCTGTAATTGAGGTCTAATCTTACTGCATTGTGGTCAGAGAAGATGGCTGGGATGATTTCAATTTTTTTGAATTTACCAAGGCTAGATTTATGGCCCAGGATGTGATCTATCCTGGAGAAAGTTCCATGTGCACTTGAGAAAAAGGTAAAATTGATTGTTTTGGGGTGGAAACTCCTGTAAATATCAATTAAATCTAATTTGTCTATTGTATCATTTAAAGTTTGTGTTTCCTTGTTAATTTTCTGTTTAGTTGATCTATCCATATGCGTGAGTGGAGTATTAAAGTCTCCCACTATTATTGTGTTATTGTTAATTTCCCCTTTCATACTTGTTAGTATTTGCCTTATATATTGTGGTGCTCCTATGTTGGGTGCATATATATTTATGATTGTTACGTCTTCTTCTTGAATTGATCCTTTGATCTTTATGTAGTGTCCTTCTTTGTCCCTTTTCACATCCTTTATTTTAAAGTCTATTTTATCTGAAATGAGTATTGCGACTCCTGCTTTCTTTTGGTCTCCGTTTGCATGGAATATGTTTTTCCATCCTTTCACTTTCAGCCTGTGTGTGTCCCTAGTTTTGAGGTGGGTCTCTTGTAGACAGCATATATAGGGGTCTTGTTTTTGTATCCATTCAGCAACCCTTTGCCTTTTGGTTGGGGCATTCAACCCATTTACATTTAAGGTAATTATTGATAAGTATGATCCCGTTGCCATTTACTTTGTTGTTTTGAGTTCGTGTTGAAACATCCTTTCTGTGTTTCCTGTTTAGAGAAGATCCTTTAGCATTTGCTGGAGAGCTGGTTTGGTGGTGCTGAATTCCCTCAGCTCTTGCTTGTCTGTAAAGCTTTTGAATTCTCCTTCATATCTGAATGAGATCCTTGCTGGGTACAGTAATCTGGGTTGTAGATTATTCTCTTTCATTACTTTAAGTATGTCCTGCCATTCCCTTCTAGCCTGAAGGGTTTCTATTGAAAGATCAGCTGTTATCCTTATGGGGATCCCCTTGTGTGTTATTTGTTGTTTTTCCCTTGCTGCTTTTAATATTTGTTCTTTGTGTTTGATCTTTGTTAATTTGATTAATATGTGTCTTGGGGTGTTTCGCCTTGGGTTTATCCTGTTTGGAACTCTCTGGGTTTCTTGGACTTCTGTGACTATTTCTTTCCTCAATTTAGGGAAATTCTCAACTATTATCTCCTCGAGTATTTTTTCATGGCCTTTCCTTTTATCTTCTTCTTCTGGGACTCCTATGATTCGAATGTTGGGGCGTTTCATATTGTCCCAGAGGTCCCGGAGGTTTTCCTCATTTCTTTTGATTCTTTTTTCTTTTTTCCTCTCTGCTTCGTTTATTTCCATCATTCTATCTTCTACCTCACTTATCCTATCTTCTGCCTCCGTTATTCTACTGTTGGTTCCCTCCAGAGTGTCTTTTATCTCCTTTATTTCATTATTCATTCTATATTGATTCCTTTTTATTTCTTCTAAGTCCTTGATAAACATTTCTTGCATCTTCTCAATCTTTGTCTCCAGGCTATTTATCTGTAACTCCATTTTGCTTTCAAGATTTTGGATCATTTTTATTATCCTTATTCTAAATTCTTTTTCGGATAGATTCCCTATCTCCTCCTCTTTTGTTTGGCTTTGTGGGCATTTCTCATTTTCCTTTACTTGCTGAGTATTTCTCTGCCTTTTCATCTTGTTTAGATTGCTGTGTTAGGCGTGGCCCTTCTGTATTCTGGTAGTATGAAGTTCCTCTTTGTTGTGGAGGTTCCTCACTGCGGTTAGGGTTGGACAGGTGGCTTGTCAAGGTTTCCTGGTTGGGGGAGCTTGTGTCGGTGTTCTGGTGGGTGGAGCTGGATTTCTGCTCTCTTGAGTGTAATGGAGTGACCAGTATTAATTTTTGAGATGTCTATGGATTTGGTGTGCCTCTGGGCAGCCTGTATATTGATGCTCAGGTCTATGTTCCTGCGTTGCTGGAGAATTTGCGTGGTATGTCTTGCTCTGGAACTTATTATCTCTTGGGTGGAGCTTGGTTTCAGTGAATTTATGGAGGCTATTGGATGGTCTCTTATTAATTAATGTTTCCCCTGGCTTTCAGTCTTATTCTTGCAGTAGCCTCAAGACTTCTCCTTCCATACAGCCTCAATAATAAAACTTTTAGGTTAATGGTGAAAAGATTCTCCACAGTGAGGGATACCCAGAAAGGTTCACTGAGTTACATGGAGAGATGAGGTGGGGGGGGTGGGTTGAAGTGACCAGGAGGGGAAGAGGGGAATTCAAATGTGGAGAGAGCAATCTAGCCAGTAAGCACTTCCCTCTGTGCTTTCCACAGTTTGGAACCCTCAGAGTGATTCACAGAGATACATAGAGAGGGGGGAGGAAGGTAACAGAGGTGAGCATGAGTAGAAAGGGAGGAATTAAGAGGGGAGAGAGAGATCTGGGCAGTATCCTGTTCCTGAAGTGTTCTCCGGTACCCAGAACACCCTCAGAGATTCACAGAATTGGGTTGAGAAGAGAAGGAGGAGGGTGGGAGATAGAGGTTCCCTGGGGGAGAAGAAAGAGCATCAATAGGGGGAGAGAGTGATCAGGCCAGTGATCACACTCCTGAGTAAAAATGGGTCCTAAAGATTGGGTTCTTAAATGTACAAAGTTGATATCAAATATGTAAAACACAGATTAAAAATCTAGAGTAGAGGTTAGACTCTTATAAAACTTACAATCTAAAAAAAAAAAAAAAAAAGAAAAAAGGGAACAGTGTAAAAAGAAAAAAAAACAGTAAAACAGTAAAAAAAGAAACAGTAAAAAAATGTAGAACAGGAAAAAAACATTAAAAAAAAAAACACAAAAGGTATAAGATATATGTATGTAGTTTGCTTCAAAAATAGGGTTTTTTTTTTTTTTTGCAAGTTAATAGTGGGTTATGAAAATGAAAGTTAAAGGTGTAATAGAGGACTTGAAGAAAAAGGAAAGAAGAGAAAAAAAATTTTTTTTAATTAAAAAAAAAAATTAAAAAAAATAATAATAGTAAAAAATATATATATCCCGGACTTTCTCTGGAGCTGTTGTGAGCAGTGTGGGATCTGCTCAGTTTTAGATAGATCCTTATTCCTGCTTATACTTTTCAAGATCTGTAGGTCCTTTTTAATGCAGTCGGTATTAGCTACAGGGATCTTAATCTGTTGGCCTGTCCCTTCCAAAGCACTTCCCTCTGTTTATTTGGCTTCTGTTTGGAGATCTCTTCAGTATCTAATTTCCGCCCTGCAACAAAGCGGTGGAGGTGATCTCTTTAGGTTCGCTTGTTCAATCGTGCTGTGGGGAGGAAGGAACACTGCAATTCTGGCGTGTGTGTGGTAAGCTCGCAGTGTCTCGGCCGCACTGGGTTCGCCCCCGCTCACGGCGTGTGTGCTTTCCCCGTCTACCCTGCTCAGGCTTCAGGTTACTCGGCCGGGGAGCGGGCCCTGAGCTGCGTGCACTTCCCAGGACTAAGCCGCTCAGGTTCAGGCTCCCGGTTACTCCACAAAGGCGCAGACTCGATTTTGCCCGCGGCTTGTGCCGTTCCCGGTCGGAGCTGCCCAGGCGGCCAGGAGTTTGGCGAGGGCGCTGTCCCCTGTTGGGGCGGTGCGGCTTATCACCTCCCTGGTCCCCGCCTCGGTTTACGGGCGCGCCCGGCTCCGGTGTGCTTTGTGTCGGTTCTGGGGAGCTGGTCTCTGGCTGCGACCCTCCCGGCTGCTGTCGACCCTCCGGGATCTCAGGCAGTCTTTGCTTAAAAACTGGGAGCCTGTTTGCAGTTTGGTAGGGGGTGCCCTCTCTGGAGCCGAGTTTGCCCCTTTCCGGCTCTGGCGGGCCCCGCCTGCCCGCTGTGTCCGGCGGGGGATGGCGCAGTCCGCAGCCGGCTAGCTCTCCTCTGGTATCGCTCAGTCCTTTGTTCTGTGAGCGGGCCGGCAGTGCCTTAGAGTTGGGCTTTTCGCGGGATAGTTCTCTCTCTCTCTCGCTGTCCCACAGTTTAGGTTACTATCTCACGTTAGCTCCCTCAGATTGCCCTCGGGGCACTCGGGCCCGGTCCTTACCCTAGGCAATGCCGCCCGCTCCTCTCCGTTCAGCCCCCACTTGCTGGTGGCGGATGATGCGAGCGTCTGGGGTTCTTTGCTGGGAGTTGCTTTAGGCACGTAATCTGTCGATTTTATTTATTTTTTCCTCCCAGTTACGTTGCCCTCCGAGATAAAAAATCCTCCCCCACACCCGCCGGTGAGAGGGTTTCCTGGTGCTTGGAAATTCCTCCTCTTTTACGACTCCCTCCCCGGGACGGGTCTCCGTCCCTAACTCTTTTGTCTCTCTTTTTATCTTTTATAATTTCTCCTACCTCTTTTGAAGATAATGCGCAGT
Source organism: Giraffa tippelskirchi (assembly GCF_054371585.1). NCBI lineage: Eukaryota > Metazoa > Chordata > Mammalia > Artiodactyla > Giraffidae > Giraffa > Giraffa tippelskirchi. Next base: position 42,593,650 of record NC_137284.1, on the reverse strand, counting down.
TTTTGTGAAAGCCTGACGTCCTCAGCCAGCCTTCAGAAGTAGTTTTGTGAAGTTTGGTCAGCGTTCAGATGTTCTTTCGATAAATTTGTGGAGGAGAGAGTGGTCTCCCCGTCCTATTCCTCCGCCATCTTCCCAAACTGTCCCCCCTCCCCATCTTGACCGCTGTTCCCCTGGGCGAAACCGCTTAGTTTAAACCAGCCTATCAATAGCTAGTGTTGCCCACTACAGTCTGTCTATAAAAACTCTGTAACCCCTTTGTTCGGGGCTCAGAGTTTGGAGTGTTAACTCCTCTGGGCCTGCTGGCATAATAAACCTGAGTTCTCCAACTCTCTGAGTGTGGTGCTTGGTTTCTTGGGTACTGGTTTCTGCAACACCATGTGATCCAGCAATCTCATGTCTGCGTATATATCAAAGGACATGAAATTACTAGCACTATACATCTGTAGTCTCATGTTCATTGAAGTATTTATTCACAATAACCAAGACATGGAGACTACCTAACTTTCCATCAACAAATGAATGAATAAAGATGTGGTATACATATACAGTGGGATATTATTTAGTCATAAAAAGAAGGAAATCCTACTATTTCCAACAACATGATATACCTTGAATGTATTATGAAATAAGTCAAAGAAAGATAAATACATGTGATCTCACTAATATGTGAATTGTTTTTAAAGCCTAACTTGCAGAATTAGAGAGTAACTAGAGCGGTGGTTTTCCGGGGCTGAGGTGGAGAGGAAATGGACAGACATTGATCAATGGGTAGAAACTTCCAATGATAAGTTCTGGGGATCTAATGTACACCATGGAGGCTATAATTAATAATTTTGTAATGTAGATGTGAAAGTTGATAGGAGAGTAGATTTTAAATATTCTTGCTGGAAAAAAAAAACTGGTAGTTATGTGGCACGATGGATGTATTAACCTTTGTGGTAATCATTTCTCAATATACATAAACATCAAATCACCACATTGTGCCTTAAACTCACTCTATGTTATTATGTCAATTATTTCTTAATAAAGCTTGATGGGAAGGAGACAAAATACACTTAGATGGATTGCTATTTATACAAAGTGCTTATTATCCTGCCCTGTCTCCTACAAAGTGTGAAAGGGACTAGTGGCCGCAGAAATCAACAAATATAGCAAATAGGCATTTGGAGGATAAGGGATAAAGAGGGATAGATGGAGGGAAGATCAAATAAACATGGCCTCAGGCATGGCTGGGAGGAAAGTAGCTGTGAAAAAGTTATCTGTGACAGTGTTGGACAAGGTCTTCTTAGGGGCGCTAGTGATATAGAACCCATCTGCCAATGCAGGAGCCATAAGAGATGTGGTTTCGATCCCTGGGTAGGGAAGATCCCTTGGAGGTAGGCATGGCAACCCACTCCAGTATTCTTGCCTAGAGAATCCCATAGACAGACAAGCCTGGAGGGCTACAGTCCATGGGGGTCACAAACAGCTGGGCACGACTGAAGCAACTTAGCAAGGCACAGCAGAGGTTGCACAAGAGACTGCAGCAGGTATGGCCAAGAGTCCAAAGGACTGAGTTGCTTGATGATTCAATTTTTAGTTATGACTTGTTCACCAAATTAGTCTAGTCAATGACTCTGAGGTCTGGAGGCAAGGGGAAATAGTCTATGCTTAGGGATATAAAAGTAGAGAGAAGAAAACAACCAAAGAGTATAAAATTGAGAATTCAGTGGAAAAAGGAATTTGATTGTGATATTATAAAATATTGCAACCCATGCAAGACATTGGGAAGGTCGGCTAAACTTTTCCACAAGAAAAGGAGTGAGAACTCAAGGCAATTTGTATTTAAAACCAGGTGGACAACAGATAACGGGAGGACTTAATGACATTCAGGTGATGAACACATGAATTACTTTTACATGTAATAAAATGTAAAGGTTATACAGTGGACCCTTCCTCTTCACCAAAGAAGTGGTGAGAATACTTCTCGAGTACATTCAAGAAAATTCCTGTACTGGCTCACACTGTAATTTCCCAGTCTGGTCCAGGCCTTTGATACATTTCTGCTGATAGCCTATGAAATCTGCCATGGTCACATACCTGTCTTGAAAAATTGCCAGGGAAGCACTTCTGCTCACTCGCTCAAGCTATGTTTCCTGTGTGTTCTCCCCTTGGTTTGGCAACTGACTTTTACTCCCTTGTCTAGTTAACTCTTATCTCTGCTTGTTACCTTAATTTCAGTGTTATCTCTGACTCTGGATGCAAATACTCTATTAGAAAGCCTTCATCAAAGTGCTACCCCTTGCCTCCTTTCACTCCACTGAGAGATAGGGTAAAAGCATCATTTTTATGTTTCAGAAGCATATCTTCTTTGTGTTCCTTACAGCTTTCTCTTTGCCTTCTCCTCAGATGGTGGTGATTTAGTCATTAAGTCATGTCTGACTCTTTTTATGACCTTATGGAAGGTAGCTCACCAGGCTCCTCTGTCCATGGGATTTCCTTGGCAAGAATATTAGAGTGGGTTGCCATTTCCTTTTCCAGGGAATTTTCCTGACCTGGGGATCGAACTCTTGTCTCCTGCATTGCAGGCAGACTCTTTTACCACTGAGCCACCAAGGCTTCCAGAGCTCTATAAATTTTTGCTTACATCATATTTGTAACTATAAATATAAACTCGGGGCAGAACTGGTCAAACTGAAGGACTGAACCCTCAAAAATACATAAAAGTATTTGTCATAAATTATCAGAATCATCATTTCTATAAATAGGAAGTGTAACAAGTAGGACCCTCTGTGGCTTTCCTGGGACAGACCCCTCCCCCATATCTTCTATGTTAGCGCCTCTCTGAAGTACCAAGATAACAGTATTTGATGCACATTGCCTGAGTTGTTTTACAGATGTTAAAATCCCCCGCCAAATGGAAGGTGTTAACTATTTGATGACCATGAGCACATAACCCCAGGCCTCCTGGAGCCTAAGGACTGATAATATCAACCTCTGTGACAATGCCCTTTTCCCTCACCATCAGCCAATCAGAGAACTGTGCACAAGCGACCACTAACTGTGCCACCCTCCTCTATGTCCTGGTGTTTAAAAATGCTTTGCTGAACCAAAACCCTTTAGAGAGCTCAAGGTTTTTTAGAGCCTGGAGCACCTATCTCCTTGCTTGGCCCTGCAGTAGACATTGTTCAGCTCTGAACGCCTGTGTTTCAGTTGTTTGGCCTCAGTGTTCTCACCCTTGCACTAACAAAAGCATTTTTAAATGTCCTCCATGCAGAAGCTTCTAGAAAGAAGCAGGCTGGAAGAGTCAGCCATTTGTTTTCTAACCGTAACTACTCCCATCAAGTTGCCCTACTGCTGCGTGACTGTGCTGTGCAACCCCATGGACTGTAGGCTGTCAGCCTCCTCTATCCACCAAATTTTCCAGTCAAGAATATTGGAGTGGGTTGCCATTTCCTCCTCCAGGTTATCTTCCTGACCCAGGGATCGAACCTGCATCTCCAGCATCTCCTGCATTGGCAGGCAAATTCTTTACCACTGAGCCACCTGGGAGAAGACGGTCAAGTCACCCTAGCTCACAATCATTAGTATTTATCTTGCAGATGAGATGCTTTGGAGAAAAATGTGAGGCAAATCGGCAGGGTTCCCTATTAAAACCTGAGGCAAAAATAGGGAATGTCATTAGAATAAAAACTTCTACAGAATTGTATGAGCTAGCAACTACTCTTTAATTGTAAAAAAAAAAAAAAAAATCTGAATTGTGAGTAAGAGTAATCAGTTACTGGTATCTTTCGCCTTTTGTATAAGAAATTCAACTAGCTGTGGAAAAAGGTGGAGATGACCTTTCAGGTTGAGTTATTATTGAGAAGGAATCACAGATGGAGGGGCAGCCCCTCCCCCTTCCTCATTCTCAGTGAACAAAAAACCAGAAGAATTTCTCTGGTGGAATGAAGTCTCTTGTTTAATTAGACTAACAGATTTCTTACAAGTATGGACTCTATTCCCCTTTCTGGAAGAACTTGTTTAAGTTATTTCAAAAAATTTAACAAATCACTTGCTGACTTAAATCAATTAGAGAGTATATTTTTCTAAAGAATGAGCTTAAACCAGCTGCATGAGAAATATTGTCTTGCAGAAAGAGCCTAAAGAGCCTAAATACATTTTTCCCTCAGTTCCTGACTCTAATCAAATCAAGTTCCTGAATCCAACACTCATACTTACATGGTGATTAAAATACCTGTGGGTGCTGCCTTGATTATTTACCATTAGTTTTGGGGCCTTTCATGTCTTAGTAAAAGAGAGATTCCCAATGTCCTTTTCTCCCATGTAAAAAAAAATTATGAGAGTGGATGGAATAATATTCATATCTTTGTCTCTTCATCTACCTTGCACTATTTCCAGTTCCCATAGGTAAGAGATTTCATAAGTATTATATAATCTTAGTTTGTACTAATGGAAGCAAAAACTATACATGTGTATCTACTATATGTCTACTACTCAGCACTTTTACATACATTGTTTTTTAACTTCTCCGCAAGACATTTTTACAGGTTATGAAACCAACGCTAAATTAAATTAAACAATTACTTGCCTAATAACTTGAAATGGAGTATAATCTATAGAAATACTGAATCACATTGTTGTACATCTGAAACTAATATAGTATTATAAATCAACTATACTTCAACTGGAAAAAAGAAAACAATTATTTGCCAAATGTCAAGTGGTTAATGCAGGACTGAATTAGGATTTAGAACTTGATCTTTCCTTAGATAGCTTGATAGGTTATTGAATTGGAATTTTCTTGAGAGAAACAGGATGATGCTTTTATTGTACATTGAAGTACACAGAAAGTAATCAGTAAATGGTTGTGCAATAAATCCCAAGTCATTACTCTTTTTGTTCCCCTTAGCCACCTCCTTTTGTTCCTAATCTGTCTTCTGACATCCAGTAGCAATCCTGTGTAGAGTGAGAGTTACAACATTTAGCATGAGCATTTGTGAAAGTACTAAGTAGCATATTTCAAGAAATGCCACTTGAAGCAGTTAAATCCCTGAGGATTCAATATATCACTTAAGTTCATTACGGGAAGTGACAAGTGACAACTGAGAGCATACAATTGAGAGGCAAGTCAAACACAATGACAGTAGAGTTCAGGAACAATTGTCTACCCTGATGAGATCTCTACCCACTGTCCTCCTTTATATTGACTACGTATCAATTAACATTGACTACTAAATGCTAATGGAGTTGAATACCTAAAGATGCCTGTCATTGGGATAGTGTGTGTGTGTGCGCTCTGTCCGTCTCTCAGTTGTGTAGGACTCTTTGCAACTGTATGGACTGTAGCTTGCCAGACTCCTCTGTCCATGGGATTTTCCAGGTAAGAATACTGGAGTGGGTTGCCATTTCCTCCAGATTATCTTTCTGACCCAGAGATCAAACTTGTGTCTCCTATGTCTCCTGCCTTGGCAGGCAGTTTCTTTACCACAGAACCACCTGGGAAGCCCCTGTCATTGGAATGTGTACTACTAAAACAACGACATTATATAAACACTTGAAAAATGCATTCCTAGAGCTGAGGTAGCATCATTATTTCTAGATATTATTTTCTCCTTTATTTTCCTTTCTTCACAAGGAATAACCAACTTATCCTGTGGAACAAGCAGAGACAAATCCAATTACAACTCAGCAAGCAACGTACAAAAATTTAGATATTCTTGTGTTGCTGATATAGATGTATGTGGTTTCTCTTAGCTAATTGAAAGCACAGGGCCAGGCCACTTTATGCCAAATTATAGAGCTTTCCACAACAGCTTTTGGCAGCAACGCTAAAGAATTCACACTGGAAAATTTTTAATTCACTCTAGCTCCATGCATTTGCTGTATAATTTTTCTCTTAGTATTATTTTGGATTTGACAGTGAGGGAAAGGATTGGTGAGAGTTCCCAAAAAAGCATTTTCATGAGAATATTTTGCATCTTTCTAACTTTCATGTTAAATGCATGGAGAGTTTAAGATCTTAGTAGCCTAGTTACAAACATTATATAATCTGTAGATACTACTGGCACAGAAAGTGAATCATTTTTCACTAAAAGGCAATGACAAGTAAACTTTCGGGAATACTTCCACTTACTTACAAAAGAATGTACATTTCACAAAGCCCGACCACACTGATTACAACTAGATGATAAGGTTTTCCCACACCCTAGGTGATACCACTGGTGTTTCTGCTAAGTACAAAAGGAAAATTGACTGTCTTTTCCAAGGCACTTGGTAATAGGGCTACAGTTACCTTGTATTTCTTTTCATTTTCAAAATAGCCAGAACCAAAGGGACAGCTTGACCAGTTAACCTGCCTGCCCAATTACAGGGCAATGGTGATCACATATCTTTGGGGCTGGCTCTGCCTCCCCAAATCCATTCAGCAAAGGTACCATCTTGTGAGGGGGGATGACATCAGACAACTGCAGTCATTATAAGACAAATGCAGTTATCGGGAATTGGAAATGCTTTGCTGTCAGCTTCCTGGCTCAGAGCGTTTCCAAGCTTATGATTATCTCACAGCTGCAAACCTTGGAAGATGCTGCTCTTTAGTTTTGCACAGCTAGGGTTTCTTCTCTAGAGTACCGAAGGTTGGATGCTTGGTAAATTTCTCCTCTACTGTCATCTCAGTCTGTCCAAATGAAAGAAGAAAAAATGGAAATATCACCACATTAACTGACATTATTTTGTAAACTATCCCCTGACACATACTGCACACCATATCTAAAGAGACAATGAGAACCATTATTGAAATTTGGGTAACCAACTCTGCTAGTAAATAGAATTTGGGGACTGAAGAGCCATGTTTATCCCGCATTTTTAAGCTTTTTTATTTTATATTGAAGTTGATTAACAATGTTGGGAGTGTGTGTGTGTGTGTGTGTCTGTGTGTGTGTGCACGCTTAGTAGCTTGTCATGTCCGACTCCTTGTGACCTCATAGATTGTCACCCGTCAGGCTCCTCTGTCCATGAAATCCCCCAGGCAAGAATACTGGACTGGGTAGACATTCTCTTCTCTAGGAGATCTTCTAAACACAGGGATCGAACCCAGGGTCTCCTGCATTGCAGGTTGGTATATATAGATAGATATAGATATCCATGTATCTATTATTTTTTCAAATTCTTTTCCCAGTTATGTTATTACAGAATATTGAGCAGAGTTCCCTGTGCTGTACAGTTGGCGATTGTTGCACATTTTTATGGTGACTTTTATTCAGTATCTATTTAGTTAATTCACTGGTTTAAAAAAAAAGTCTTTTTTATAAAAAGATTAATCAGCAATAATTAAATTGAATGTCCTTTATGTGCCAGGCTTTATTCTACATACTAAAAACATAGATCCTGCCATCATGGAACTTATACTCTAGTGGAGAGATAAGAAATATACAAAAATGAGGAGTAACTGTTGACCCACTATGTTTTAGAGAAATGACAGGGAAAAGAAAAAAATCACAGTAGAATGACTGAGAATTTTGAAATACTGATGGAGGTGTGTGGGGGATTGCTCATTCAATTGGAGTGAAAGAAAGATTTCCATTAAGAAGGTGATATCTGATGAAAGGACTAACAGAGGTGAGAGGATCAGCCAAGCAGATAACTTGAAGAATATCCTTACAAACAGAGGGAACAGTGAGTATAAAGATCCTGGGGAAGAAGTATCCCTGGACTGTGTTGTAGTTCAGTCTCTTAGTCATGTCCGCCTCTTCATGACCCCATGAACTGCAGCATGCCAGGCTTCCCTGTCCTTCACTATCCCTCAGAGTTTGCTCAGATTCATGACCATTGAGTCAGTGATGCTATCTAACGACCTGGTTCTCTGTCACCCCCTTCTTCTCTTGTGCTCAATCTTTCCCAGCATCAGGGTCTTTTCCAATGAGTCGGCTCTTCAAATCAGGAGGCCAAAGTATTGGAGTGTGTAAAGAATAGCCAATGAAAACTGGGTGACTGGCATATTGAAAAGAGACACAAAAAGTAGAAGATAACATCAGGGAGTGATGAGATAATGAGTGAAGGAAAGGTACACGCAGTTTTAAAGGCTATTAGAAATGCCTTGCCTTTGATAAAGCCATTTGAGGGTCCTGAGAATAGAAATGACCCATTTAATTTACATTGGAATGATATCATTTAATTTCTGTGTTATCATTTATTTAATCATTTAATTGCTGTGAGTAAAATGTAAAGGAGTAAGGGAGGTATAGCAGGAAGCACAATTAGGAGCTAACAGTAATACTGATCTGGGTAAGAGATGATACTGGCTTAGATGATTAGGCCTACAGTGGTGACATTAGGATAGTAAGGTAGAGAGATAGTAGACCTTTGAAGGTAGAAGTCATGGATTTCCTAGTGATCGAAGAGAAATAATGAAGAGAAAAATTAAGGAGTGGCCCACAGGTTTTGACCAAGAAACTGCAAGTGTATAGTTACCATTCATTGAGATGGAGAAAAATTTTGGATGAGCAAATGTGGGGGAGACATTGGGAGATATCAGGAGTTTGGCAATGAATATTTGGTTCAATAGATGAGTCCAGAGTTTAAAATAGAGGTATGAAATGGAAATAAGAAATTTAAAATAATCAGCATAGATATGATATCTAGGATTTTTGAGAATATATGAATTTCTTTTTTTTAATAACATGTCATTTTTATTTTCAGGGAGCAAATTATAATCCATTTGCCTTATTGGAAAATAATTTTCCTGTTACACAGGGAAATGGAATATTTAAAAAGGAAATGAATATGGTAACCAAAAAAATAAATAAATAAATAACCTTGGCTGAAATAGGCAAATTTGTTTCTTGTTTACTTTTTTTTTTAATTGGAGTATAGTTGATTTACAATGTCATATTAATTTTTGCTATACAGCAAAGTAATTCAATTATACATACACATACAAGAGAATGTATGAGATTTCTATGGATATAAGTGTAAATAGAAAAAACAAGAACTCCAAGAACAAATCCTGATGTATTCCAATATTTAGAGAATGAGAACTAGAGAAAGAATGAACAAAACATTATGAAACATATCAGCCAACAGGTAGGTGGAAAATCAGGATCTGCCTTTTCCTAAAAGTCAAACAAAAAGATAATCTTTCAAAAAAGAGGGGATGATTAACTCTTACAAAAACCAGTGATGGTCAACTAGTAAGCTATCTGGGACTTTACTATTTTAGTTAGCAATGTGAAGATCATTGGATAACCAGGATCTCTGTAGAGACAAAAAATAAAATAAAATAAAATTTAATGGGATTGAATTTAGGAAAAATTTAAGGAAAGAAATTGAGATTATAAGACTGGACAACTCTTCTGAGGAATTTTGCTCTAAAGGGAATGGGATCAAGGGGGTGGTGGCTGACATGGGGCATTTATGAGGGTGGTAAGATGGTTACTGGTTGACATCACCTGAAAACAGCTTTACTTTCTTAACACAGTAAAGAAATAATAGGATCAAGGTAGATAGCCATCAATTCGCTCAATTAAAAAGTACTTATTGAATGCCTTCTTGTATTATGTATTTTTCTAAAGTGCTGGAGATATAGTTATATACCCTCAGAAAAGGTCTTTGTCTAAAAAAGGTAAAAGTTCTATGCAGTACAATGAGTCTGTTACTGTGTACATATCTACCCTCTCTCTTAGACCGTCCTCCCACCCACCCCCATCCCATCCACCCAGGTCATCACAGAGCACCAAGCTGAACTCCCTGGGGATCGTCTCTTGATATTTGATATAAGTAACAAAATAAATACATAAATAGTTCTAAAACGTTCTATGCAGAAAATTAAAGCAGTTTTTGCATGAAAAGAAGAGTGACCATTAGCTACTGGAGAATGCATTTTTAAAAATTATTTATTTGGCTGTATCAGGTCCTAGTTGTATGTGGCATTCTTTTGCTATAGTGTGTGGGCTCTTTCACTGCGACACAAAGATTTCTTTCTTGTTGTGGTGCTGGGCTCCACAGTTGCCATGCACAGACGTTGCCCCACAGTGTGTGGAATCTCAGGGATTGAACCTATGTCCCCTGCATCCCCTGCAGTGGAAGGTGGATTCTCAACCACTGGACCACCCAAGATTGCATGTACAAAAATGCGGTTTGTAGATCCCCAAATATGCTTTCAAGTTAGATAATTCTCTGAAAGGATGCACTGAACTCAGAAAAGCCATCATCTTTATGGCTACAATTTATTATACCAAAAGGTACAGACTAAAATCAGCAAAAGGAAAATTTATGTAGGGTAAAGTCCAGAAGATAATAGCACAGATTTACAGTTGTCTTCTCCCCAGTGGAATCATGCAGACAGCACTTATTTCTATGACCAATGATGTGTGGCAATGTTTGTAAAGTATTCTTGATCAGGGAAACTTACTCAAGTCTTGGTGTCCAGGGGGTCAGTCACATCAGCATGGCTGACTGCCTGCATGGTTGACTTTAGTTACTCAGTCTCCAGCCCCTCCAGAGGTCAAGCTGATACCACCTGGGCCAAGGCCTGCATCATAAACAACACTGTCAAAATAAAGTCCCGTGGCCTAAGACACCAGGTAAAAACACACTGATGAAGCAAAATATTCTAAAGACTTAGAGGAAGCCTCTTAGGTGCCAGTCAAGGGTGAGACATTTCTTTGGAAGCTGTTCTCTGGCACTGTAATGAAGAATGTTAATTTTTTATGCACATATTCATATGTCAAATACCTATTGTTATCTTTAAAAGAATCTGATATTGTCTTGCTTAACTCTTTTAGCTAGCTTCCAGAAGCACAATTAGCTATCTGAATATTTTACTAGTTTAATCTGATTCTTTTGTTCCTTTGGCTAAAAAACTAGTTTACATTATTTGATTTCAAGAAGGCTCTGGGCTGAATCAACTATCTCCAAATTGGCAAACAAATTATTTTTAATTACTGAGCAGCTTGAAATAATTTAACAATTTCATTCAGAAGACGAAAAAGATGGAACCGGTTTTGTGACAACTAAAACCTAATTTTATCATATCAGAAAATCTGAGAACAAAAATAATCATTAACAGACATGAGACTATTGAATTTCAACCCATTGTTTCTCATCATAGAAATATTTCAAGTCACAAAAAAATAAGAGCTTTTATAAAACATGCATCCATTATGGCCCAAAAATAGAGGACTAAAATGCACAAAATAAAAAACTTACAAGATATAACTGCAATTTGTGAGTAGAGGGGGAAAAATCACTATTAAGAAGATAATGAGCACTGAGAATGTTTGAGATATTCTTAATAATCACAACGTCTAACACTGAGTCTTTTGGTACTCCATCATGATTTTTCCAAATACCTCAAATGTTCATAAATTTACATCTATGCTTTGTGTAAGTGTACTTGAGAAAAAGCCTTGTAAGAGTTCCGTGTCCCATATCACAATGCCATGTGTCACAGAAGAAAACAATCGGGGGAGGAAAAATACATGAACTCTAAAAATACATGAACTCTAAATCAGAGTCCATCAGGTTTACAAACTAAGGGATAGAAAATATTGTAAAAATTGAAATCTACACACATATTTGCAGATACCCTGTAGAAAGATGCTGGTTATCATCTGCACACAGGGTAGGAATTTTTAAGAAAATTTTGCTTAAATATCATAGAACATTGATAAACAGAGAAATAGATATTGATAAATGATACCTAGTTAAGTGGTCTTACAGAATCCTACGTAAATGGTGAAAATGATTGAATTGAGATGTTAGTGGTGTAGATGGAGAATATTAGATCGGAACAGGTAATGTTTGCAAGTTAAATCAGAAGGACTTGGCAATGATTTGGAAAATTTTTTGTTTATTTTCTGAACAGCAGAATAGATGATTGTACCATTTACTGAGATAGAGAAAGGTAGAGAGAAATAAATCAGTGGAATTAAAATAAGAGCTGTTTGACTTTGTTGAATTTAAAATATGTATTAATAACTAAATGGAAATGTTGCAACCACCTAAGTAAATAGTATATATGAAGAGCAGTGGAGGACGTTAGATAGAGCCTTCATGTACTGTAACATTTAGTGGCCTAACAAAAAAAGAGAAGTAAGGGAAAGAGCCTAAAATGGAAAAGCCAGTAAGGCAGGAAAAGAAAAAGTTAAGTGTGTTATGATGAAATCAAAATAAGAGTGTTTCCAGAAGATAGGAGAGTTATTTGTGCCAAATGTTGTTGAGAATTTGGCTAAAATCAGATAAGCAAATCTTTGAATTGACTGTTTGGAAGTCACTGGTAATGTTGACAAGAGTATTTTTAGGGGCATGATGCAGACCGAATAGTCTGAGTATACTACGGAGAGTGAGGAAGTGAAGCCAATTACTATTGCAGCCAACTTTTCTGAAATGAACAGTGAGATCCCAGAAAAAAAGTTGAATAGTAGTTTCAGAAGGAATATTATATAATGCAAGCCTTGTTTAATGTTAGAGACAATAGAGAGTGTTTACAAGTTCCTAGGATGCTTCCAGAATGGAGAGATAAATTATAGACAGTAGAAAATTATAGGAACTGAGACCACAAAAAAGTTATGAGAACATCCTCCAGTTGCCTCATAAAGGCCTACTTAACATTGTTAACATCTTCTCTTCCCAGATATGGAAAGCCTCAGGTCCTAAAACTTTGCAGTTGGCTCAATAATATCCTAGTTGACAAATCAATCCTTTTGCTTTTATTTTCTTTCTTAAATACGTTTTTATTTTAGGATAGTGTCAAATTTCTAAAGTTACAAAGATGATACAGAGTACCTGACCCATATTTCCCCTCTTATTAACACTTGACATTAGTATGGAACATTGGTTCCAGTTAATGAACAAATATCAATTATCGTTGTTTAGTTGCTAAGTTGTGTATGACCCTTTTGTGATCCCATGGACTGTAGCCCGCCAGGCTCCTCTGCTCATGGAATTTCCCAGGCAAGAATACTGGAGTGGATTGCCATTTCCTACTCTGGGGATCTTCCCAACACAGGAATCGAACCCAGGTCTCCTGTTTGGCAGGTGGATTCTTTACCACCGAAGCACCTGTGGTTTATTCAGGTTTGCTTGATTTTTATGTAATGTCGTTTTTCTGTTCCAGGAATCTCATGTATCCTAGGGTTCTCTTGGCTGTTACAATATCTCAGAATTTCCTCCTTTTACATAACCTCATAAGTTTCTGGAATACTGGTCAGATGTTTCATAGACTGTCCCTCAATTGTGATTTTTCTGATGCTTTTCTCATGATTAAGTTGGGTTTATATTTTTGGAAGGACCCAGAGATAAAATGCCAATGTTATTGCATCGTATCAAGAGAACATTTTATTGATGTAAGTTACTACTCTTGTTAAGTTTGATCATATGACTGAGGTAGTGTTTGACAAGATTCTCCAGTATGTTTCTCCCTTGCCCTTCTTCACCTCTGTAAGGAAGTCATTACGCACAGTTCACAGATAAGGAGTAAGGAGCAGTATACCACCTCCTCAAATCAGTATCTACAGAAATCATTTGGAATTCTTCTGCAAGAGATTAGTCCCCATCTGTTTATTTCTTCACTTATTTTATTTTTCCACTTATTTCAACAGAGTTTCATGAATATTTATTTTATACTGGAGTTGTAACTCAATACAAAACCATTTATTTTGTTGCTCAAGTTGTTCCAGCTTTAAGCCACTGGGAGCTCTCTCAGTCGGCTGTGTCTCTGACATACCCCCATCACGTGGAGTGTGTTTTTTTATGAGCACTTTCATACCTTCTGGCACTGCAAAATGCTCTAGGCACATCTTGTAAATCTCCTGCTCCAGTCCTATAGTCAGCCATTTCTCCGAGGAGCCCTGGTTTCCTGTACCAGAAATAGTACAAGAAATCAAGATACGGGCACTAGATATGCTCATTTTTACTGGAGTGTTCTCTTCTAGACCTTCTCAGTTGATATAATAGGGAAATATACGTGTAGATACTAACCCATGCACATATCTATGTATATTTTTAATTTTCAAGTTCTACTTGCTCATTGCATTATATAGTCCAGCTATTGATTTTTGTCTATAATCTTGTGTCCTGTGACCTTCCTGTACTCACTTATTAGTTCCAGGATTTTTCTTTCTGTGTTTAATTTCTTTCTAATTTGTACGCCTTTTATTTCCTTACCTTGTCATACTGCACTAAGTAGGACTTTTAGTATGATGTTGAGTAGTAATGAGAAGAAAAACATCCTTGCTTTGTTTCATCTAAATGCAAATTTATCAATTTAGTTGAGCTTTTCAAAGAACAAGCTTTTGGTTTCGTTAATTTTCTCTAATGCTTGTCTGCTTTCGGTTTCATCAATTTCTGCTATAACTTTTGTTATTTACTTTCTTCTGCTTGCTTCAAATATAAATTGATCTTTTTTCTCTATCATCCTACATGTGTAAACTGAGATTATAAATTTTAGGTATTATCTCATTCTGAAATATCCTTTGTGTGAAATTTATACAGCTCCATACATTATCTTTCTCCATTTATTTTTAAATATATATAGATATTTCTATTTCTACTCATGCATAAGTATCACATATATATATAACACACTTATAAACATACAGATATATGTGTATGTATGTGTTCACATCATTATTTGAACATCTCACATTATTTATTATTTACACAGCAAAGCTTTAATTTTATCCTTCAAAGTTCTATGACATAATGGCAACACGTACATCAGTGGTGTTAAAAGGCAGATTCTCTTCTTTCTCTATACATACCTGGTATTTAAATAAGTTTGATTTATTGCTAAGTATCATGATTTCCTAAAATAAAATACAAAATTTAAACTTTCCTAAAATAAAATAAAAATTTCTAGGAGAGATTATTTGCTGTTCTTCAGTCACTAAGTCATGTCCTACTCTTTGCAACCCAATGAACTGCATCACGCCAGGATTCCCTGTCCTTCACTATCTCCCAGAGCTTGCTCAAACTCATGTCCTTTGAGTCGGTATTGCCATCCAACCATTTCATCCTCTGCCATCCCCTTCTCCTCCTGCCCTCAATCTTTCCCAGCATCAGGGTCTTTTCCAATGAGTTGACTCTTCACATCACGTGGTCAAAGTATTGGAGCTTCAGCTTCAGCATCAGTCCTTCCAATGAATATTCAGGGTGGATTTCCTTTAGGATTGACTGGTTTGATCTCCTTGCTGTCCAAAGTACTCTCAAGAGTATTCTCCAGCACCACAGTTCGGAAGAATCAATTCTTCAGTGCTCAGCTTTCTTTATAGTCCAACTCTCACATCCATTCTTGACTACTGTAGAAACTTTGACTATATGGATCTCTGTTGGCAAAGTGATGTCACTAGTTTTTAATATGCTGTCTAGGTTTGTCATAAATTTTCTTCCAAGGAGCATACATCTTTTAACTTCATGGCTGCAGTCACCATCTGCAGTGATTTTGAAGCTCAAGAAAATAAAATCTGCCACTGTTTTCACTCTTTCCCCATCTGTTTGCTATGAAGTGATGGAACCGGATGCCATGATCTAAGTGTTTTGAATGTTGAGTTTTAAGGCAGGTTTTTCACTGTCCTCTTTCACCTTCATCAAGAGGCTCTTTAGTTCCTCTTTGCTTTCTGCCATTGGGATGGTGTCATCTGCATATCTGACATTGTTGATATTTCTCCTGATATCTTGATTCCAGTTTTTGATTCATCCAGCCTGGCATTTTGCATGATGTACTCTGCATATAAGTTCAATAAGCAGGGTGACAATATATAACCTTGACGTACTCTTTTCCCAATTTTGAAGCAGTTCTTTGTTCCATATTAGTATTATATTGCAATGTAAAAAAAAAAAAAAAAAAACCTAAAAAAAAAAAAGTCTGGGTCCTTTGAGAAGATGCCAAAGCAGAAGGATGTGAGCTTGTTAGCAAAGCTCAGCCTCTCTGCACCCAGGTGCCAAATCACATCTTGGATAGAGAGTTTTAGGTGAAATAGAAATGGATAGCTTTATTTCTTTGCCTGGAGGAGGAAATGGCAACCCACTTCAGTATTCTTGCCTGGAGAATCCCATGGACAGAGGAGCCTGGCGGGTTACAGTCCATGGAGTTGCACTGAGTTGGACATGACTGAAGTGACTTAGCACATTGCTTTGCCAGGCCAAGGGAGACACATCAGGTTCCTGCCTTGAAAATCTGTGTCTCAACCCCAGAGGATTTGATGAAGTGTTTTATAACAGTAGTTCAAAGATGGGAGCTCACCAGATTAGTGAATGAGCAGGGCTTGAAAGTGAAAGTCAATGAGTTAGTCACT
This sequence comes from Giraffa tippelskirchi, assembly GCF_054371585.1. Classification (NCBI taxonomy): domain Eukaryota; kingdom Metazoa; phylum Chordata; class Mammalia; order Artiodactyla; family Giraffidae; genus Giraffa; species Giraffa tippelskirchi. The sequence continues at coordinate 42,577,379 of NC_137284.1, read as the reverse complement.
TGGTCCTGTCTAACTCTTTGCGACCCCATGGACTGTAGCCCGCCAGGCTCCTCTGTTCATGGGATTCTCCAGGCAAGAATACTAGAGTGGGTAGCCTTTCCCTTCTCCAGGAGATATTCCCAACCCAGGGACCCAATCTGGGTCTCCCACACTGCGTGCAGGTCCTTTACCTCTGAGCTACCAGAGTGAGCAAGGCTTGCACTCCTTTAATCTCATCTCAGGTGGTCAGGTCTCCTAATCTTGATGAGCTTCTCTGGTCCCTTTAAACTTGCCTCAGGTGATTTCTTGGCTGCTCCTCCCTTAATTAGCAACTGTTTTGACCTACCTTTTGGAACTCAGGGGAAGTCATGGAGGCTGGAGTCTTGCCTACCAGAAAGGGGGGATCAAAAGGCCCTCACCCATGGGAGCCCTAAAGGGCCCCACTTTGTTTCAAGCTCATGCTCTTCTTACAAAAACACCAAAATCACAACTAATTGCCAAACAGTCATCAACAAAACCATGCCAAAAGCTACCAAAAAATGATATCCTACATCCAAAGACAAATAGGAGGCCACAGCTCTCTTCAGAAAGAAGGTAACTCCAGAAATAGAACACTGAAGAGATCTGAAGACCCCCTATGCACACCTGAAATCTTCAGCTGAGTACTTATCAAGCACATGCATGCACAAGACCAGGAACAGAAACACTCAAGAAGAGCAGAACTGGAACTCCCCTAGAACTCACAGGTGATGCAGCAGTAAAGAACCTGCATGCCAATGCAGGAGACGTAAGAGACATTGGTTCCATTGTGGGTTGGGAAGATCCTCTGAAGGAGGAAATGGCAACCCACTTCAGTATTCTTGCCTGGGAAAGCCCATGGGCAGAAGGAGCCTGGAGGGCTACAGTCCACGGGGTCACAAAGAGTCAGATATGATTTACTGACTGAGTACACACACCCAGAGCTCACAGGGGATGATAAATAGCCAGAGTGAAATAAATCACTACTAGGGTATTGGTGCAAAGCTGGGCAAAATTATTTCTAGACTAAAGGTTGATTTGGTTTTACTTAACAAAGCATAAGATCAAAACTATAAAGGGTAATTTTTTTTTATATAACTTAACTATATACCATTAAAAGGCTTAAGGATATTTAAACAATTTTTTAACATCCAGTATTCAACTGGTAAGACTCACAATGTATTGCATATAGTAAAAATAGCTAGGTATGCAAAAAAGTAGGAAAATACAATTCATAATGAATAAAAATATTGTTAAAAGAAATGACACATATAAAATATTTGTAAAGAAGAACACTAAAACAGAAATTGTACTTATTTATATATCCAAGAGTGTAGATAAAATATTGAACAAGTTAAGATGAGACCCAGAAGAAATAAAACAACCCAAAACCCAGCTTCTTTAGATGAAAAATATGTCTTCACTGCAAACTATTGTTGATGGAAATAAAAGAAGACTAAATACTGAGAAGAAAAGAATAGTGATTTGAAGCCATAGTAATAAAAATTGTCTAAAATAAAACATAGAGGGTATAAAGTCTGAAAAATAAAATAAACACACTAGTAAACTTTCGGTCAGTTTTAAGCAGTGTAAGCGTAATTTGTATCCAGAACAAATGGAAAGAGCAGTGGCTAGAAAAAATATTTTAAGAAATACATCTTAAATTTTTCAAAACTTGATGAAACTATAAACTCAGAAGTTCAATGAGTCCCAATAATACAAAATATAAAGAAAACTAAAGACAGTTCTTAATCAAATTGATTAAGTCTGTTTAGCCTGAAAAACAGTTTGAGAAGGCAAATTATGCAGGATAGCAAAGATAAGAATGATAGCAAACTTCTTTTCAGAGGCATTGAAAGCCAAAAGAGCAGTGCCATTTTTGAAACTCTGAAAGAAAAGAAAAAAAAATTCAAAATAGGAAATACCCATGAAAACTAGAATATCTTTCAAAACTGAAGGTAAAATACTAAAAAAACAAACAACAAACAAACAAAAAAACCTTCTGTTTTTATTATAGCTCATCAAGGCTTCTCTTTTCATTAAATTGCCTCTGAAAAGTGCTGCTTCATCTTCTTTCCATCGTTTTAAAAAAGTCTTTATTGAAATATAATTCACATCCCATAAAATTCACCCATTTAAAATGTATAATTAAATGGATCTAGCATATTTACAGAGTTGTACATACATCATCACAATCTAAGTTTAGAACATTTTCATCAACCCCAAAACAAAGCCCACATCTAGCACTCTTCAGCCCTCTGGCCCAGCCCTCACGCATGCGTGTTCAATCGTGTCTGACTCTGACACCATGAACTGTTGTAGCCCAACAGGCTCCTCTTTCCATGGGGTTTTCCAGGCAAGAATACTGGAGTGGGTTGCCACTTCCTACTCCAGGGAATCTTCCTGAAACAGGGATTGAACCCGTGTCTCCTGTATCTCTTCCATTGGCAGGCGGATCCTTTACCACCGAACTAACTGGAAAGCCCAACCCAGCCCTAGGCAGGCACTAAGCTAATTTTTTTCTATATACATTTTCCCACTTCATATGAAAGGTATCATAAAACATATGGTATTTTGTGACTGAATTTGTTTACTTAGCATAATGGTTTCAAGGTTCATCCATACTGTAGCATGTATTATTAGTTCATTTCTTTTTGTTGCAAAATAATATATCATTGAATGGATATATTAATAACATACTGTATTTATTCATTCTTAATCATTGTAGCTTTGGAGTAAATTGTGAAATCAGAAAATGTGAGTCCTCTAACTTAATTCTTCCTTTTAAAGTACGTAATAAGGCATTGCTATATGAGTGTTAGGATCAGCTGAACAATTTATGCCAGAAAGAAAAAGGTAGCTGGATGTTAATAGGGATGCTATTGAATCTGTAGATCAATTTATGGAATATTTTCACTCATCAGTATTAAGTCTTTTAATCCAGGAACACAGGATTTCTTCCCATTTATTTATATCTTCACGTTCTTTAAACAACGTTTTGTTGTTTCCAGTGTATAAGTCTTGCAGTTCTTTTGTAAAATTTATTTCTGAAATTTTTATGATCTTTGAAGATTTTGTGAATGCAGTTGTTTTCTAAATTTGGTTTTGGAGTGTTCATTGCTAGTAGACAGAAATAAAAGTGACATTTGTATACTGAGTCTGTATATACTGAAACCTTACTGGAATCATTAATTCCAATAGTTTTTATCAGTTTCTTTTTTTTTTATCCATTTCTTTATGATTTTCCTGTAGAAAAGACCATATCATGTTCAAATAGATATATTTACATTTTTTTTCACCTAGGATGTCTTTTCATTTCTTTTTCTCACCTAATTTCCCAGAATAGAATCTTCAACACAATGTTCAATAAAATGGTGAGAGGATATCATAGTCTTGGTCTTGGTCTTATGGTGACATCATTACCATTTAAAATATTATTAGCTATAAGATTTTCAGAAGTACTCTGTACCATATTTTGGAAATTTCATTTTATTCCTAATTTATTAAGTGTTTTCATCATGAAAAAATTATCTATTTTGTTCCTTGTGCTTTAGTGTTATATCTAAGAAATCATCATTAAATTCATTGTTAGGAAGTTTTTTCCCCAAGTTTGCTTAATTTCTCTCATTTATAATTTTGTTTGAGTCCTTTATTTTCCTTGTTCAATCTAAAAAGTTCATCAATTCTGCTTATCTGTTCAAAAAACATGTCTTAGTTTCACTGATTTTTTTCCTATTGCTTTTTTTGTCTCCATTTCATTTATTTCTACTTGTTGTTGCATCCTTCCTTCTACTAACTTTGAGCTTCTTTTGTTCTTCTTTTTCTAATTCTTGAGGTGTAAAGTTTAGGCTGTTTGAAATTTTTCATTTTTCTTAATGTAGGTATAGGTGTTTATAGCCATAAATTTCCTTCTTGGAAATGCTTTTGCTGCATCTTGTAAGTTTTAGTATTTTGTGTTTCCATTTGCATTTTTCTAAAAATTATTGTTATTTTAATTTCTTCTTTTTTCATTGTCATTAATTTTCAGTTTCATATCTTTGCAGGAAGAAAAGATATATGATGTGATCTAAATCTTAAATTTGTTAGGATTAGCTTGTGGCCCAACATATTAATCTCAGAGAAGGCTCTGTTTGTTTGCACTTGAGAAGAATGTATATTCTTCTGGTGGTGTTGAAATGAATGTCTGCATATATTTGGTATGTCCTATTGGTTTATAGTGTTATTCAATTCTATGTTTTCTTATTAATTTTCTGTCTTAATAATTTATCTAATGTTGAAAGTGAGTATTTAAGTTTCCTGCTATAGTTACATTGTTATACATCTAGAAACAAAACTTTAAAATACATAGATCAAAAATGACTAGACTGCAAGAAAAAGTAGACAAATCCACAATTATATAACAAAGCTTCATGATAGATGAAGTAAAAATTAATATGAATAAGAAGAAAAATTTAAAAATCTACAAGTCCAATCAGAAATTTCACTATCTTTCTTATAAAAAAAATGATAAAACAAGTGGAATATCACTAAGGATATAGAGTACTTGAGCAACACCAATTGACTTACCTGATATTTAACAAAATTATTCCCTCAATAAATGAAGAGTAACCTTCCTTTTAGGTGCACTATGAACATTTACCAAATAAATTATATTCTGAGCCTTAAGATAGATGTCAAAAAACTTGAAAGATTTAAAATGATACAAAATATATTGGTGATCTAAAGGAAAACATCCTCTTTGGCTTAAGCTAAGTGAAGTTGAGTTTCTGTCACTTTTAACCAAAAGATTCTAGAATACTAAAATTTCTGTTTCTATCAGAGCTGAGATTAAAATACAGGCTTATCATTTCCCAGTATCTTTCACTGTACTGTGATTATCAATTTTTTGGTAGTGTTAATTTGGTTTTCTTATGTTTGATCTTTATATCTAAACTTTTCTTTTCATTTTCTCCATTTCCCTGAATACTTACTGCCTTTTAACCACATTCTATCCTAAATTCAATAGGCAAAAAATTGGAAGAATGACTTTCTTAGTCTTATGGGATTGAAAATCATATTTCTGAATCATCTTTAACTAATTTCATAATTTTCTTCATCTATCTCACATCCTGAGAAAAGAAAGCAGGTATTAGGTAACTTAGTTGTTCCAAGTTTACAAAACAGTGGACTTCATACTTTAAAGAATTGAGCTGAAAATATGTGTACTCCACTTGATCCCCTGAAGAAGGGAATACCACTCCAGTATTCTTACCTGGGAAATCCCATGGACAGAGGAGCCTGGCGGGCTATAGTCCATGGGGTCATAAAGAGTAGGATAGGACTTAGCAACTAAACCTACCTACCTACCTACCTAAGTGTACCTGGTGGTGATCATTACTTGTATGTGAAGGTATTCTACAGTGTTCAGTTGATTCTTTCTTTTAGATGTTGCCCAGGGAGGATGTTTGGCTTTGTTTTGTAATGATAAGTATGGTAGTTCATGGGCTATTGTAGTTTATGACTCCATATTTTAAAAACTCAGGAGAATTGAAAAGAGCTATACTAGTTATTCAGGGGCTCACCATTGTACAGTGAATTTTGGCAGAGGCATTGAGATATAACAGAGTCTATTTGCATATCTTGAGGACCTATAGTTGAAAACATAAAATTTGGACACATTATTTTTAAAATTTATGTAAGTGCTATGTGAACAACAAAATAAAAATTAATATAAAATTATATCTTAATTTCTAGTAGTTTTTGTATTATATTTTCTTTAAATAAATAAAATGTAAATATGTAATGATTAATGATGAAATCATTTTATATTAGAATGTGGTCTTTCTGCTTGTAAGAGGAATTCTTAACCTGGGATCTATAAAAGTCTGCAAAATAGTCTGTTGCATATGTGTGTATTTGTTGGATTCTGTGGAGAATGAAATTGAAAGTGTTAGTAACTCAGCTGTGTCCAACTCTTTGCAACCCAAGCTGTCTTCCTGACCCAGGGATTGAACCCAGGTTTCCTGCATTGCAGGCAGACTCTTTACCAACTGAGCCACCAGAGAAGCCCCTACATTTTCCAATTTGCTTATTTAACTCTCACAACAGCCTTATGAAGAACAGAGGGTGAATTTATTTTTCTTGCTTTATTAAAAAAAGTTACAATGTTCCAAGAGATCTAACTAGCTTCCACACTCACTTTACAGTTATCGTTTATTCACATAAGTCCTAGTCATAAACAGTAAAAATTTGAAATGAAAAGCATTTGTAAATCCAAATTGTAATTTTGGTACATACATGACATAAAGAAAGGTTTAAAAAGAGCCAAAGAGAATACAAAACATATAGATCTTTAGGTTATTCCTAAAACAATAAATATAACATAATGCTCTTAATAGAAAAGCATATAGACACAATTTTTGTTATCAAATAAGCTGTCTCCTCAAAGTTATCCATTTTTTTTACTACCATTTGCAGGAAGGGAGTCTTGGCACATCAGAGACATCATAAAATAAACCTACAAATATAAAATTTAATGAGAAATCAAATAACATAAACCAATCTCATAAAATAGAATGAGGAAATGAAATTTAAAAAAAGCAGCCAGCAAAGAAGTCTGACTTTAGTATTCTTGATGGTTTGCCAGTTCACAGCCCCCTATTAAAAAAAAAAATCACCATTATTAATGGATCCAAGATTGAAATATTTGGAGAATGTAAGGAGAGATTGCAATGGTTACTATTTTTCTGGGTTGATTATATAATTTATGGCATGGGATATGTAGAAATACTAGCACCATAATGTAAGAATTGACCCGATTTTCAATATTTTATAATATATTTCATTACAAAAAGTAAAATGCAGTGTAGTAATGATACAAATTCTGAGTAGAAGGAAATTTCAGATGATATACCACAAAGTCCTCTAGTATAGTAGTCAGATAATTTGAGTTTGTATCTGTTTTTCAACAGATTACCTCTAGTGTAATCTCAGTAAGATTGTTTTACCTTTCTGGCTTTAACTTCCCTCATCTAAATGAAGAAGCTCATATCAACAAATTTATCATGTTAATAATAATTAAAGATTTGTAAGCAAAATATGAAAAGAAATTTTTAAAAGTACTTTAAAATATATAATTCAGTGCAAGTTTTAATTGCACATGCTGTTTTTGCTTAGTCACTAAGTTGTGTCCGACTCTTTTGAGACCCCCTGGACTGTACATGTGAGTGCTTCAAATGATTTGTAAAAGTGAAAGTTGCTCAGTTGTGTCCAACTCCTTGCTAGACCAAAGACTATAGCCTGCCAGGCTCCTCTGTCCATGGAATTCTCCATCATTCCCTTCTCCAGGGTATCTTCCCAACCCAGGGATTGAACCCCAGTTCTCCTGCACTGCAGGAAGATTCTTTACTGTCAGAGCCACCAGGGAAGCTTTGATGATAATGATAGTGATTAATGTTTATTCAGTGAATATTTATTGAGAAATTACCATACTACCTGTGTTAGGTACTAGATGATATCATCAGATAGTCTGACAAATAAAAGATGTTATAATATATGTATCCAATTTATACATATATACCCACAAACCTGTATTCGGGTCAAGAAACAACAGTTATAACCCTGTGTTATAAACCCAATTGATTGGTTTCCAGATTGAGAAAGGAGTACAACAGTGCCATCTGCTGTCATACTGTTTGTTTAACCTATAGACTGAGCACATCATGAGAAATGCCGGGCTCAATGAGTTACAAGCTGGAATCAAGATAGGCGGGAGAAACATCATCAACCTCCCATATGCAGATGATACCACTCTAATGGCAGAAAGCAAAGAGGAACTAAAGAGCCTCTTGATGAGGATGAAGGAGAGTGAAAGAGCCAGCTTAAAACTAAATATTAAAAAAACTAACATCATGGCCTCTGGCCCCATTGTTTCATGGCAAATAGAAGGGGAAAATGTGGAAATAGTGACAGATTTCCTCTTCTTGGGCACTGAAATCACTGCAGACAGGGACCGCAGCAATGAAATCAAAAGATTACTTCTTGGCAGGAAAGGTACAACAAACCTAGACAGTGTGTTGAAAAATAGAGACATTATTCTGCCAACAAAAGTCTGTATAGTCAAGGCTATGGTCTTCCCAGTGGTCACATAGGGCTGTGAGAGCTGGACCATAAAGAAGGCAGAGCGCCAGAGAATTGATGCTTTCAAACTGTGATGCTGAAGAACATTCCTGAAAATCCCTTGGACAGCAAGGAAATCAAACCAGTCAATCTTAAGGGAAATCAATCCTGAACACTTGTTTGAAGGACTGATGCTGAACAGGAAGCTTCAGTATGTTGGTCATCTGATGTGAACAGATGACTCATTGGACAAGTCCCTGATGCAGAAGGAGAAGAGGGCAATAGAGGATGAGATGGCTGGATGGCATCACCGATTCAATGGACATGAACTTGCGCAAACTTCGGGAGATGGTGAGGGACAGGGAGGCCTGGCGTGCTGCAGTCCAAGGGGTCACAAAGAGTCAGACATGACTGGGTGACTGAACAACAGCATGCAATTTATAACAAATATAAATCTATAACAAATACAAATATTATTATATACTTTTAAATGTGGCTCTGATCAAAATGAGCACTAGAAATTTTTAAACATTTTTTGTTATTAAAGTAATAATTATCCATTTTCAAAATCTGAAAGTATATAAAAATATTTTAAAATGAAAAAAACTTCTCTGGAACACTGAGAGATAGCCCCTATTAACATATTTCCAAAAAGTTATTAATGTGATTTACACTAATCCATTTAAAGTCAAATAATATTAAAAGTCTCACAATGAATAACAATCCTAGACATTCCTATCACCATAGTTCTAATTTCTAGATACAATCACTTTTAATACTTTATTTTATTTTTAACATTTTACATTATATTTTTCTAACATTTATTTCCACTTGTTCAGTTCAGTTGCTCAGTCATGTCCGACTCTGTGCAACCCCATGAACCACAACACGCCAGGCCTCCCTGTCCATCACCAACTCCCGGAGTTCACCCAAACTCATGTCCATCGAGTCGGTGATAACATCCAGCCATCTCACCCTCTGTCATCCACTTCCCCTCCTGCCCTCAATCTTTCCCGGCATCAGGGTCTTTTCCAATGAGTCAGCTCTTCGTATCAGGTGGCCAAAGTATTGGAGTTTCAGCTTCAACATCAGTCCTTCCAATGAACAATCAGGACTGATCTCCTTTAGGATGGACTGGATGGATCTGCTTGCAGTCCAAGGAACTCTCAAGAGTCCTCTCCAACACCACAGTTCAAAAGCATCAATTCTTCGGCACTCAGCTTTCTTTGTAGTCCAACTCTCACATCCATACATGACCACTGGAAAAACCATAGCCTTGACTAGACGGACTTTTGTTGGCAAAGTAACGTCTCTGCTTTTTAATATGCTGTCTATGTTGGTCATAACTTTCCTTCCAAGGAGTCTTTTAATTTCATGCCTGCAGTCACCATCTGCAGTGATTTTGGAGCCCAGAAAAATAAAGTCCGCCATTGTCTCCACTTTTCCACATCTATCTGCCATGAAGTGATGGGACCAGATGCCATGATCTTAGTTTTCTGAATGTTTAGCATTAAGCCAACTTTTTCACTCTCCTCTTTCACCTTCATCAAGAGGCTCTTTAGTTCTTCTTCACTTTCTGCCATAAGTGTGGTGTCATCTGCATATCTGAGGTTATTGATATTTCTCCCGGAAATCTTGATTCCAGCTTGTGTTTCTTCCAGCCCAGCGTTTCTCATGATGTACTCTGCATATAAGTTAAATAAGCAGGGTGACAATATACAGCCTTGACGTACTCCTTTTCCTTTCTGGAACCAGTCTGTTGTTCCATGTCCAGTTCTAACTGTTGCTTCCTGACCTGCATACAGGTTTCCCAAGAGACAGGTCAGATGGTCTGGTATGCCCATCTCTTTCAGAATTTACCACAGTTTATTGTGAGTGAAGAAGAACTAAAGAGCCTCTTGATGAAAGTGAAAGAGGAGAGTGAAAAAGTTGGCTTAAAGCTCAACGTTCAGAAAACTAAGATCATGGCATCTGGTCCCATCACTTCATGGTAAATCGATGGGGAAACAGTGCAAACAGTGTCAGACTTTATTTTTTTGGGCTCCAAAATCACTGTTGATAGTGATTTCAGCAATGAAATTAAAAGATGCTTGCTCCTTGGAAAGAAGGTTATGACAAACCTAGATAGCATATTTAAAAGCAGAGACATTACTTTGCCAACAAAGGTCCGTCTAGTCAAGGCTATGGTTTTTCCAGTGGTCATGTATGGATGTAAGAGTTGGCCAGTGAAGAAAGCTGAGCGCTGAAGAATTGATGCTTTTGAACTTCAGTGTTGGAGAATACTCTTGAGAGTCCCTTGGACTGCAGGAAGGTCCAACCAGTCCACCCTAAAGGAGATCGGTCCTGGTTGTTCATTGGAAGGACTGATTTTGAAGCTGAAACTCCAATACTTTGGCCACCTCATGGGAAGAGTTGACTCATTGGAAAAGACCTTAATGCTGGGAAGGATTGGGGGCAGGAGGAGAAGAGGATGACAGAGGATGAGATGGTTGGATGGCATCATCGACTCGATGGACATGGGTTTGGATAAACTACAGGAGTTGGTGATGGACAGGGAGGCCTGGCGTGCTGCGATTCATGGGGTCGCAAAGAGTCGGACACGACTGAGCGACTGAACTAAACTGATTGTGATCGACACAGTCAAAGGCTTTGGCATAGTACACAAAGCAGAAGTAGATGTTTTTCTGGTACTCTCTTGCTTTTTCAATGATCCATCTGATGTGCCAATTTGGTCTCTGGTTTCATCTACATCAAAGGATAAAGCTTTTATCAAGTGTGTATTCTATGTAATTGTACCAGGTTTAATAGTGTCCACCCAAAATTTATGAATAAAAAATTTTTAATCATTAAACCAGTTATTCCTTAAAAGGAAAAGCAGTAGTATATCTAGTTTAAGATAATACAGGTGCAACATTCTCTACTGTACCATCTCCCTATGTCACACTAAATTATTAGAAATACTAAAGAGTCGAACACGACTGAGTGACTGAATTGAACTGAACTGATGTCATGGAACACATTAGCCCTGAAAACTTAGGCTAGCTGTTATTAATTTATCAATGTCAGTGGAGAATGTCTACTAGGGGCAAGATTTAGTGACCTCTTTTTGTGTATTTCAACCTAGAACACCAATCAAGAAAAAGGTAAGCTTTGGTTTTGTTGTTGTTTTTGTTTAGTTGCTGCGCTGTGTCCCTCCCCGTGGACTCTTTTGTGACCCCATAGACTATATGGGGGTAGACTATCCCACCAGGCTCCTCTGTCCATGGGATTTTCCTGGCAAGAATACTGGAATGAGTTGCCACTTCCTTCTCCAGGAGATCTTCCTGACCCAGGGATAGAACCTGTGTCTCCTGCATTGGCAGGTGGGATTCTTTACCACTGATCCATCTGGGAAGCCCAAGCTTTGATTTTACTCATCCCAGTCCTCTTCCCCTTACTAAATGATGTATTTCTGAATCAACCAGAAACACTCTATAGAAATACTACTTTCTTAAGTAGCAACTGCCCCATTTCCCACCCAAAGATCCCCTTTCTTTCTACACACATCCTAGTACTACAACATCTCATTACTATGGAGAAAAGAAAACAGATATTGAAACTTGGCCTTCTCATTTGAAATCCCACCACCTGCAGCTGGAAGGGACACAGGAGGAAATGTAATTCTTGTGTGTGTGTGTGTTCAGACACATGTATATTTATTAATAATGCTCTGCAACTTATTGAAGGAAAGTTATCAGGAACTCATCCGGAAAATCAATTATCTACTTCTTTTTCAGAAACTGTGTAAATATTCTTAGTTTAAATGCAAAATTTATAAGTAAATACACCAAAACTTGGAGAAGGAAGTGGCAACCCACAACAGTACTCTTGCCTAGAAAATTCCATGGATGGAGGAGCCTGGTGGGCTACAGTCCATGGGGTCGCAAAGAGTTGGACACGACTGAGCGACCTCACTTTACTACACCAAAACTACCTTGAAGGTTAATACAAAATTATATATTATTTTTAATTTCTGTTATAAATTTCTGGATTTTCTAAATTTTCTACACTGTATCTATTTAACATTTGTAATTGAGAAGAATGAAACACACTTAGAAAATAAGGGAAATGGACAGAAAAGCAGAAAAGATAAAAGCGAAAAGTAAGGAACAGATAAGAAAGGAAAACCTCTTGCCTGAATGATGCTATTATTAATTTTTGTAGCAGTGATTGAAAAAAACTCAAGATTCTTGAGTTTGTGCCATAAAACAATATTTATTTAAAGTTGTACCACCATTTATATCTTAATCCTCTGATGTTTTTGCTCACAAGATAGTGAATGGATTCTCTCTGCTGCACCAGGCATAGTTTTTCAGCAACACATCAGAGTATATTTTAGCTTGTAATTTTTTTTGGGGGGGGGGTGGCCAACTAGTGTAAAATGCTTACCTGCAATTCAGATGTTTCTCTCATGCTTCAAGATATACCCCACACATTTTGAAAAATCTTGCTAAAGTGTATCCTTTGTAGTGATATTTCTTTTCTCTTAACTGCTATTCAACTTATCTAGATTCTAAATATAGTGTTTATTAGTTTATTATTTCTGTGTTAAAATTTATCCTCTCAACATGTTTTGATAAAATTAAATTTGGTATTGTATTTCATTCAGATCTACCAAAGGTGATATATTTCAATTTGTTTAACTATGGGAAAAAGCCAATAAAAATATTATCTCCCTAACAAATAAAATTATATTAGATAAACACTTAAATACACAGAGAGATACAGAAATATATTTAAGTTTAAAAAGACAATGAGCTTATCTGCAGACAGATTATCTTAAAACTGATCTATTTATAACATAGTTTAAGTGACAGAATTCCATTTTTCATTGAAAAAATATCTTTATGGTTTCCAAAAATACACTTGATACATATGTGTAACTGATTCAGTTTGCTGTACAGCAGAAACTAACACAATATTGTAGGTCAACTTCACTCCAATAAAAATTAATTTAAGTAAATATTCTCTCAATTTCTTTTTCTCATGTAATTGAGGAGGCATTATGCAGTACTTCAGTATTTTTGTATCAGTTCAGTTCAGTTCAGTTGCTGTCATGTCCAACTCTTTGCGACCCCATGGACTGCAACACGTCAGGCCTCTTTGTCCATCACCAGCTCTCAGAGTTTACTCAAACTCATGTCCTTTGAGTCAGTGATGCCATCCAACTATCTCATCCTCTGTCGTCCCCTTCTCCTCCTGCCTTCAATCTTTCCCAGCATCAGGGTCTTTTCCAATGAGTCAGCTCTTTGCATCAGGTAGTCAAAGTATTGGAGTTTCAGCTTCAACATCAGTCTTTCCAATGAATATTCAGGGCTGATTTCCTTTAGGATGGACTGGTTGGATCTCCTTGCAGTCCAAGGGACTCTCATGAGTCTTCTCCAACACCACAGTTCAAAAGCATCAATTCTTCGGCACTCAGCTTTCTTTATAGTCCAACTCTCACATCCATACATGACTACTGGAAAAACCATAGCCTTGACTAGATGGACCTTGTTGGCAAAGTAACGTCTCTGCTTTTTAATATGCTGTTTAGGTTGGTCATAACTTTTCTTCCAAGAAGTAAGTGTGTTTTTATGTCATGGCTGCAGTCACCATCTGCAGTGATTTTGGAGCCCAAAAAAATAAAGTCTGCCACTGTTTCCAGTGTATCAGTAAGAGTGTTCTTTCAAAGATTTTTAATATATACCATTGAAACATACATTTAAAAAACTAATTAAAAATAATTTCAAATTCTCACAGTGCTTATAAATATCAGGTCAACAGATTTCACTCTGTATTAATATTGGACTCTGTAAGTGCTTAATATTAATAAATGCTTATTAATTCATTGAATTTTTTCTGCTTGAGCTACTTACCAGGAGTTTCTCTAAGAGGTAAAATACATACAAATTTGTGTAAGTCAAAATCTCCTAATCTTAAGGAGCTAATAATCTAGTGAAAGAAGAGACGGGTTTATTCACAATTAATACAGTGGATACTATTTTGGATTTATTAACAATGTTCAATAGAAAAACAGATGAATAGTAACCTCTAACTGTAAAGGGGGAGAAGAGATTTCACCAAGAAAATAATATTCAAATTGATTCTTGAAAAATTCATAAGATAATTTATTTATCCACTCTTTTTTTTATTGTTTTTTCAAAATCCTATGTTCCAGGCCTGGGCAAGGCAATAGGGACATAATTTTTATCTACATATTCAATTCCTGATTCACTATAACCTAATATAGGAGACAGAAATGATTTAAATATAAATAAAAGAAAATATATATATAATTACAAACTGAAATATATTCTATGAAAGCAAAGAATGAAGATCTGTAAAAACATATAAGACAGAACCCAAATTCACCCTGCTTACACTTGATGGGGTTAATTAGACAAAGTGAAGGATGAAATCAGGAAAAAGTATTGTAGGTGGGAAGGTCATCTGGTAAAAAGAAGTAGAATACGCTCAACCATTCACAACAACCAAAAACCTTGTACCAGAGCAGAGTACTGGAACAGAGTAATGTAAGATGAGCCAAAACCCTACTCAGGATCAGATAGGCACCATTTTTAGGCCATGTTAAAGACTGTATACTACATTTTTAGAGCAATGAAAGATTTTGAAGAGGATACTACCACTCAAAGAAGAGCATTTTGTTCAATCCTGACATTAAAGTTAGATGGATAGATGATAGTTAGGTAGATAATATTAAGAAAAGAAAAAAAGAATGAATAAGAAAAGACAGCAAGTAACATATTGAGAGAATGATAACCAGATGAGCTTAAGTAACGCAAAGTGAGGATTTAGAAATAATGAAGACATCCTTAACATTTCCTTCAGGTTGAAAAACTTGAGACAGTCTTCCAGATGCTAGACCTTTGACCTTCCTTTTCTTACAGCTTTTACTTTAGAAACTTATAATTGTAAATTCATTCTCTGCCCCTTTGAAATGTAAATTAAAAAAGAAAATCTTCTTGCAAGCTTTTCAACTAAGAAATGTCTTTCTCAGAGACCTGGGAATTGCCCCTTTGAAATGTAATAATCAAGAAAGATAGCACCTCTATCCCCCAGGTTCTGTAGAAGGGTAGATGGGAACCTAATATTGACAAGTATCTTGCTCCAAGTTGTAAAAACATCTTCTATCTTGAAGATACAACAAGGTTTACTCTCCCTTTGGGTAAAGTCAGTTAACAACATAGATGGCCTTTAAGTATTCTGACCCCAACTATTAAAAACTGCAGGCCATTTTTTTCAATAGAGTTGAACTCACTTTAAGTTCTGACTTTCTCCTTTATTACAATGATCTTAAATAATTTCTCCCTTATCTGTTTAACTCTGGTGCAATTTTTACCTTGACAGAGGTGAGACCAGAAAAATAAAATATGCTGAGGATTTTTCATTCTATCATTAGGCAACATTGAAGCATCCAAGGATTTTAAGCAGAAACAATGATCATATAACTTGGAAAGGTATATTTTGGGACAACATAGATGGAAAAAATGCTTCTCGAGGACCTCAAAGATGAGTGAATACATTGATCTCCAGGAGTGCATGGAAACAACCCAGTTTTGGAGAATTGACTGTTATGGCTCAGTTTCAGAATTGTATTAAGCTGCAAAGAAAAGAGAGGACTTTTAGGAGAGGTTTGGCTTAGGACAGTGACAACTACCCTTAGTTTAGAGTCAGAAATTGTAGTCAGGAAGGGCTAAATTAATGGTATCTCAAAAAATGAGGTTGAGCTTTGCAGAATTTTGTAAAGGAGGTGACTTCAGCTGCCTAATAGAGAGAGGAAAAAATTGACATCTGTGCTGGAAATGTGAGCTTCTTAAATTTTTTGTGGTGGTCCTTTCTTATGATATCCTGGAATCTCAAATTATAACCATGTGTGCTCGGTTGGGTCCACTCTTCGTGACCCCCTGACTGTATATAGCCTGCCAGGCTCCTCTGCCCACAGAATTTTCCAGACAAGAATACAGGAGGGGGGTGCCATTTCCTCCTCCAGGGGATCTTCCCAACCCAGGGATCAAACCCGAATCTATTGTACCTCCTGTATTGGTAGGTGGATTCTTTACCACTGAGCCACCTTGGACTCAACATGTGGGACTCAACATATTAGAAGTTACACGATGAGGATCTGTTAATGTGGACTGAACTGGCACATACTCTAAATACTAGTGTTTTGTTTTATAAACATACCTTCAGTCTTGGTAATGCTAACTTAATCAGATTTCAAAGTGAAATGTTTCCTATATTAATACTAATAAACAATTCAATAATCTATCTATGTGCATAAAGGGAAAATTAACTAGCACAAAGCTGACACATAATAGAACTCAAAAATATTAGTTTCCTTGCTTGTTCTTACCTAATGAAAGCACATAAGGAAACAACCAACGTGCTATAATACTTTAAAAAATATTGAAATGAAATATAAGGTATCTGTTGATAATTTAAATATATGAACTAAATAAAACCCAATTTAGAGAAAATAGCATTTAAGAAAGTTGAAATTTTATAAATATATACACATTTGATCATAGAAGGGAGATGTATGGTTTCTGTTTTAATGTAATGGAGAAGACTCTTGAGAGTCCCTTGGACTGCAAGGAGATCCAACCAGTCCATCCTAATGGAAATCAGCCCTGAATATTCATTGGAAGGACTGATGTTGAAGCTGAAACTGCAATACTTTGGCCACATGATGTGAAGAACTGACTCATTGGAAAAGACCCTAATGCTGGAAAAGATTGAAGGCAGGGAGAATAAGGGGACGACAGAGGATGAGATAGTTGGATGGCATCACTGATTCGATGGACATGAGTTTGAGCAAGCTCCGGGAATTGGTGATGGACAGGGAGGCCTGGCATATTGCAGTCCATGGGGTTGCAAAGAGTCGGACACGACTGAGTGACTGAATTGAACCAAACTGAACATCTTTGAAATTACAGAAGTTACAGATTTTGAGCAAACTAAAGCAGAAACAATGTACTAAATTATATAATGTATGAAGCTGTAGAAGTTGCAGTATCTGAGCAAAATAAAACACATTCAATAAAAAATATGTACTATATAGTATAAAAATGAAATAATCCCTGATATAATATATTTAATAAAATTTTCTAAAAATATTATTAAAGAACAAATTGTTGCAACATTTTCTACATTTGCATTTTTTAATTATTAGAAATTTGGGGTGGCCAGTAGCATAATAGACCTGTCAGAAGAATTGATGTCTAATCTTCCATGGTTTACTAGAATTATTTGCTTACTCTCATGAAAATAAGATGATTTTCTTCTATTGACTTAAGACCATTTCTTTATTGCTTTGGTGACTTTGCCTTAGTAAAAGGAATTCTATTAAATTTTGTTAAGCCTTTTAGAGCAGTTTATTTATTCGATTTCCCTTTACAAAAAAAAAAATCATGGTATAAAATTAACATCTCATAAGTGTTTTGCTCTTGAGAAAGATATAAAACAAAAAACTGGTTTTTACTATACCCGTAGGTGTAGTATAATAGATAATGAAGATTAATAGTGTATGTAATGGCGTTGTACTTATGATGAACATGCTCATCATTATAAAACTAAACCACAGTAAGAAGAAATAGTTCAATTGGATATAGTTACGATTAGAATATGGTAATTTAAAGCTGAAATGACACTTCAAAGTCACCCAGTTAAACTCTTCGTGACACAGAGGACAATATTGCATGCTTTAGAGCTTAAGTGACATGTACAAATTTTCAAACCTAATAAAGGATGTAGCTAGGTTATACCACAGGTTACTATACTATTCAGCTTTGTATGGTCTCTGAGCCCCAATTTTCTCAACTATAAAAATAGGATAAAAATAAAACTAGATAATGACATAAGGAGTCAGTAAATGTTGCTGGTGTTATTATGCCATCTGACCCAAATTACTATTGTCAACTCCCAACCCCATTGAGGGTCTGAATGGAACAAAAACAGTGACTGAAAACCTAATTCTCACTCCCTTCTTCATTCTTTAGTCAGAGAATCAAGGTAGATATTAGAAAGCAGTGGACCCAATTGATAAAATGTTTTGGCTCCAGGGGCATAGAGCAGAGAGAAGAGTGATAACACAATAAGCACGCTCACGTATTCAACTTAAATAAGAAATATACATCAGGGATAGGCTCTTCACTGTTGTGATGGAGACAAAAAGGTGGTACACACAGGTTTTTCCCTATATTGCAATGAGGGAGACATAGAATAAATGTGTGCATAAAAGTAAAGCATATGAAAGGTGATATGAATGCAGAAAGGAAAAAATGAATTAATTTTGGGTGAGGAGCACTACGATTTCACGGGTTGGCTCTTAAAGAATGTATAGGAATTCACCACATGGAGAGAGAGAGAAAAGGGCATTAAACACAAAGGAAATAGCTAGGATAAAGGTTGAGGGGTGTGAAAATGTGTGAAAAGAAAGGGTGGGTGGTTCGATCCAGTGGAATTTTGAAATACATAAGTGGGAATAACTGAGAATGTGAATGAAATACCTTTTTAAGATGTACCGTTAAAATGTATTAAGGATTTTAAATTTTATCTTACGTGCAATGAGAAAACATTGCAGGTTTCTAAACATCATCTGTGTTTTGGAATTTTATTTAGACTTTCTCTGAAAAGTTACTTTTAGTAAATTATAGTGCCTTCCTTTGGCATCCATAAACTGAGCAGGTGGAGGCTATAAAAAAATTATATGAACTACATCCTGAAAGACAACTTTTTGGCATGGAAATTGTAGATAATAACCCAGATTTTTCACATTTTCTGATAACTCTTATCACCTGAGAGATTGACCGTATAGAAACCAAGAGTCAGGAAAGTCAATCTAGTGTGTTAATGTAGTCTAGAAACATTTCCTTAATGCCAAAGGAAATTCAGAATCTGTCTTTCATTTGATGCATTGAAAAGGAGCCAACTTACATATTACCACATTGTTATTTTTCCTTTCTTAGTGATAAGAAATGAGGTATTATGTCAACATATTGGCAATGGAAAACTCCATGTCATGTGATTACCTTGAAAGCTGTTCTCACTTGCTTTTGTTATTTTAGAAAAATAAATTGGAGTAACTGACATTGACAAACATGGAAGTCAAGATATTCTACTCAAGTTGCATCTCTAGTAAAATAATTTTATGCCAGTATACTTTGTAATACTGTAACTGAAAGTGGGGACCAAATGCTTTCCTCTTGAAAGCCAATAAAAAGACAAGTCTGGTGAAAATGAAAGTTTGCCTTATTTTGGATGCTGGCAACTGATGAGGAGGGTGGACTCCTGTCCAAAGGCTGACTCCCTCCATGGACGATCAGGGGCAAGAGCTTTCATAGGTGAGGAGAGGAGGCTACATGCAGAAACAGCACAGTTATCTCTGACAGCTGTCTTGAAATTGGTCATGCGGTGGTCTGACCAATATCATCTTGCTTGTTTTAAGTACAATTAATTTTCCATTCCAGGGTTGATTTATTCCCATTTCTTGAAGGCCTTGTCACAGCTATGGTACTCATCACCCAGTTAGCTTCATCCACCTTGGCGGGAGTTTCAGTATCTGTAAGACAGCTCCTAGGGTATGGTGCAGAATACTGTCTACAGCCTTGAGGAGGAACTAAATGTCCTTGACTGTGCTTAATGACTACATTATTATTATCTGGTCTCCTTTGACTGTTTTTTGTGTGTGTGTGTCTGTGTTTTCTCTTGTTTCTGTGTTTTCTCAGTTCTCTGATTCAAATTATTTGGCTAAAGTTTTTCCACAGACACTAGGCAGACAGAAGACTTGCAGGGCAAAGACCACAGGGCCCTGATCCATTTCAATATTACGTCATAAGAAAATTCTTTCATCTTTTCCTGCAGAGTCAATAGTCACTGTTTCAACTGTAGATTTTAAAAAAGACATAACGGCTTGCATGTTTTACTTAAAATTACAAAATTCATGCTTTAAAAAAACTGTAAACCTAAAATTATCTTAAAGAGAGGAAACAAAAATTTTTTAAATGACAAGAAAACTACAGATTCAAAACAAAGTGATAGCAAGGAAAACAGAAAAAAAATCAAGATGACATATTAGGAAAAACATACTTATTATGCGAGTAAATGCAAATAGTAAAAACACATGTTAATAAAAAAAACACAACGTTGCATTGAAAATAAAGCAACTACATGCCACATGTGAGACATCTGAAACTACTGCCTTAGAAATATCAAAAATTAAGGGATGGATAAATATATATCTGAAAAATATTGATAATAAAATCAATAGGAATAAAACAGTTTTAAATATGAATTTGAAATGAATTTCAATCTATGAAATATTATTCAATCTATTATATGATACAAATAGAGATAATTTACAATGAAAAGAGCTACTGTGAAAAAGGAAGTTGTAGTTGTGTGGGAGAGTAAGTGGTTTAATTGTCAAATTAGATTCACATGAATTTCAGTACCAATTTTACTAATAAATGAAAAGATACAGCAAGCACAAGGCAGCAAACATTCTTCCCTTGGAGAAGTCACACTGCGAGACTCGGTACCCAATTAAAGTCCTTCTTCTCCCTCATTATCATACATTGTGGTTTCAGAGTTAATGTACACAGTTTTTATTTTGAGAAATGTAGGAGGATGTATTGTTTACATAGGGGAATAAAATTTGCTTATAGAACTTCTCCATTTTATATCCCATTCTCCAGCCAATTCTGTTCCCATAATTCCACAATTTAAAATTAAGCAACATAGATAAGTCAGATATGTTAGCTTTCTATTACTGTGGTAATGAAGTACTCCAAATTTAGCAACTTTAAACACAAATATATTATCTCACATTTTGTACAGGTCAGAAATCTGAGGGTCTACAGGGCTAAAATCAAGGTGTCACATGGACATGTTTCTTACCAGAAGCTCCAGGGAAGAATCCTTTCCAAGCTCACTCAGATGGTTGGTCAATTTTAATTTCTTGTGGTTGTAGGACTAAGGTTCCCAATTTATTTGCTCTCTGTCAGGAAGGAATGTCCCGTAGCTCCCAGAGGCAGTTCTCCAGTCCTCACACACAGCAGCCATATTTCAAAACTCACAATGATGCATCATATTCTTCTCACACTTGAAATCTAACTTTTGTTTATGTTGCATCATAACTGCCTCATTCTGCTGTATCTCTCTGACTCCAGCCAAAGAACAGTTTTCTGCTTTCAAGGGCTCTTATGATTAGATTAGGCCCACCCAGATGATCCAGGCTAAGTGCTTTATTTATAGCCTTAACTATGCATTTATTAATTACAATTAATGTAACATAACCTATTCATAGATTCCAGATATTAAGACATGAATATCTTTGACAAGCCATTACTAGGCCTACAAGAACAGGAATATCCTCTTAAAATCATTTCATAGAAAATCACTTTCTATTATCTTTTCACTGGTAATCACTTTACTGTGTCAATCAGATCTGGTTGTCAGCTTACAGGAGACTTTTGACAAGATACTTCCTCCTTTCTGAGCATCTCATTAAATGCTGTTAACCATTGCTTTTATTTTCTTAAACTGACATAACCTTTCAGGTGCCAAACAATACAGAACCAAAATATATAAAGCAAAATCTACCAGAAATTCATATAACTATTATCTTAAAAATATAATTATAAGGCTATTAATTTAAATTTATCAAAATCATCACTGACAAAAGAGTACACTTTTCTTTGAATAGTCTATCAATTATTTGCAAACATTACCAAATGTTAACACTCTTAAAGGAGAACTCAACAAATCTTAAAAAAGGAGAAAAAGTAGATCCAAGGAATATGAAGAAGTAGAGGGAGGTAGAAGAGGAAGAGGAAAGACAAGAAGGAGACGGAAAAAGGAAAGCAACATTTTTAAGCTCTTCTATGTACCAGGAACAGTTTCAAGTGCAATTGAATCCTCTAAAACCCAATGAGGCAGGCACTCTTATTATCAATATTTTATGATAAGGGAATTTGAACACAGTGATATTAAGTGAAATATTCAAGTAAAATGCACAAATAGTAAGTAGTACATCAAAACAGCTTAGCTCCAGAATTTGTCTTTTTAACCACCATGTTATATTTAACCTGAAAAAAAAAATAGAAATTAATAATATGCATGCATTCGTGCTTACTTGTATCTGACTCTTTGCAACCCCATGAACTGGAAGCCAGGCTCCTCCATCCATGGAATTTTCCAGGCAAGAATACTGGAGTATGTTGCCATTTCCTACTCCAGTGGATATTCACAACCCATGGATCACACCTGCATCTCTTGTATTGGCAGGCAGATTACCACTGTATCACCTGGGTACTTCCCATGTTATGAATCAAATGTTTTCCAAAGGTCATAGGCTGAAGTTCGAACCCCCAGTTTATCTATATTTGGAGATGGGCCCTCTAAGGGAGGAATTAGGTTAAACAATATCAGAAGGTGGGACCCTGATCCTATCCTTATAAGAAGAGACATCAGGGAACCCACGTACCTCTCACTTCACATGCACCACACACACCAAGAAAGACCATGTGAACACAGAGAGAGAAGGCAGACACCTACAACCCAAAGGGAGAGGCTTAACCAGATGTCAACCCCCTGGCAGCTTGACTTTTGACTTCTAGTCTCCAGAACTATAAGAAAACAGTTGCTGTTCAGTCACTCAATTGTGTCCAACTCTTTGCAACCCCATGGACTGCAGAATGCCAGTCTTCCCTGTCCTTCACTATCTCCCGGAGCTTGCTCAAATTCATGTCCATTGAGTTGGTGATGCCATCCAACCATCTCATCCTCAGTCATCCCTTTCTCCTCCTGCCTTCAGTCTTTCCCAGCATCAGGGTCTTTTCCAATGAGTGAGCTCTTCACATCAGGTGGCCAAAGTATTGGAGATTCAGCTTCAGGGTTGATTTCCTTTGGCATTGACTGATTTATCTCCTTGCAGTCCAAGGGACTCTCAAGTGTTGTCTCCATCACCACAGTTCAAAAGCATCAGTTCCTTGGATCACAGCCTTATTTATGGTCCAACTCTTACATCCATTCATGACTACTGGAAAAACCATTGCTTTGACTATATGCACCTTTGTTGGCAAAGTAATGTCTCTGCTTTTTAATGCACTGTCTACATTTGTCAAAGCTTTTCTTCCAAGGAGTAAGTGTCTTTTAATTTCATGGCTTTCATGGCTGCAGTCACAATCCACAGTGATTTTGAAGGCCAAGAAAATAAAGTCTGTCACTATTTCCATTTGCCCATCTATTTGCTGTGAAGTGTTGGAACCAGATGCCATGATCTTAGTTTTTTGAATGTTGAGTTTTAAGCCAACTTTTTTCATTCTCCTCTTTCACCTTTATCAAGAGGCTCTTTAATTCCTCTTCACTTTCTGCCATAAAGGTGGTGTCATCTGCATATATGAGGTTATTGATATTTCTCCTGACAATCTTGATTCTAGTTTGTGCTTCATTCAGCCAAGCATTTCTCATAATGTCTCTACACGTAAGTTAAATAAACAGGGTGACAACATACAGCCTTGAAGTACTCCTTTCCCAATTTTGAATGAATCCATTGTTCCATGTCCAGTTCTAACTGTTGCTTCTTGACTTCCATACAGGCTTCTCAGGAGGCAGGTAAGGCGGTCTGTTATTCCCATCTCTGTAAGAATTTTCCACAGTTTGTTGTGATCCACATGGTCAAAGGCTTTAGAGTAGTCAACGAAGCAGAGGTAAATGTCTTTCTGGAAACCTCTTGCCTTTTCTATGATCCAATGCATGTTGGCAATTTGATCCAGAGATCCAGCAAGCAGTAAGAAAACAGTAAAAAAAAAAAGGTCTGTGTTGTTTAAACTGCCCGGTCTTTGTTGTGTTAGCCTGAGCAGACTAATACACCACACTACTTGGATATTTTAAAACTCTTTATAAATAAACTTGGCATTAAAGAGAAACCAAAAGTGTAGAACATATTGAAAGCAATATAATTAAAATACAGCTTACAAAAACATGTAAGATTGAGTTTTCATGAAACGTATGTCCTTTTGTCAACCGAGCATGTATTTCCTATTCTCGTGGTGACTGTCACCACTCCTATATTTTTAGTCCATGACTTTTGAAGAAGTTGAAACACAGCTCCAGAAATATGCCCTTGTTAAGTTGAACCCATCTATATTTTACATTCTCTAGCCAGGGCAACTGTTTCAAGAATGTCTGTATGACTGAATCAAAAACCCTAAGACCAAGGAGATTTTTGCTGAAACTTATGAAATAAAACCGGACAATCTCTTTTCTACAAGACTTGAGTGAAGTGAGCATAGGCCAGAGTTGATGAGACCATGAGCCCAGGCTGGTAGCACCAGAAAGCTCACTTACAGAAGCAAGTAGAGAAGCAACCAAACAAAAACAAGGTTCTTTGGGAAATGTTTGAGCCCTACTCCGGCTCCTTTGAATGCAACACCCCCCTGGGGACTTAAAAGTAACATAAGTCAAAAGACTAGCTTTTGGCTGAAAGCAGTTTCAGTTGGATTTTCTGTCACATTCGACCTAAAGAGCTGTAAATAATATAAAGCTGAAGTAGTGCTCAGGGAAAATTCTATGACTTTTGGACCGAATGTTATATTGTCAAATCTTTGATTCAACCTTGATTAAAAATAAAGCAAAAAACATGACAGGGTTTCTGTTGAGTTAAAGAAAACAATCCAAACCATTTTAGAGAATGATCAAATGGATGAAAACCTGAGAGATTTTGAAACAGTCTCTTTGATCTTAATATGAATGCATATTTTTATTCAGAAGTTAAAACATTATGTTAATTACTATTGTAATCATGGAAAATATATGAGTTCTAACAACACAGCTAACCATCATTTAAGTAGTTCTTACCCACAGATAAAATGTAAAGGTAAACTTAAAGCAGTGGCTATAAATAGATTAAATACACAACCTAAAATTAAAAAAAAATAATGGTTTTAGATTTAGAGAAAAAAAAGGCTTTTAATCTCAATGAAGTCTCTAAAGCCTTGGTTTGGTTACCTAAAGGAATATTTCATAGCAAGACAACTTAAAGAATTTAAGAACATTAACTCAGAAATGTAAAACTCTGACATAAGACATGAGGTTTCAGAGCAAGAAATACTGGGCAAATATTTTAAATATACGTTTTGTAAAAATAACAATAAGAAATAAGGAAATGCATTTCAATCTTCATTCTCTATTCTATTTTTTTTTTGATAGAACTACTAAATGTTTTTGTACATGTGAAATGTCTATTGTTCTGTTCATCAATTATTTTCTACATTAGGCATTTGCTAATCAGAGGCTTACAGACACATGCTTAAAATTATAACAAGATGAATGAATACTCAAAACTATGTTCATCTGACATTATTCTTAGGTTATTTTTTAATTTGAAGACCATTTTCAATATTTCTATCTTCATTTTTTTTCTTTTTAAGCCTCAGGCAATCTCCATGTTAAGTAGCTCTGAGCATATAAATTTAACTGAAAAAAGTTTCTTACACTCCCCAAAATTGCTGAAAATTGAAACTGCAGATTTTGATATACATTTGCAGAGAAACTCATTTTTTATTATGAGCTGAAAAAGCTTGTCTCCTGAATGCTTGAGGCCACTCAGTCAACCAGCTTGCATAATTCAAATACTTGGAAACCCACAAATAATCTAAGGCCAAACTCCAACTGCAGAAAATAGCACAGGAAAATCCTTTCTTGCATATTTCCAACACATATGGTGAATTGCATTTTCTGCTGGTAGAGAATATTTTTACTCTGATGAGTTTGAAATTATATGCAACTAATTAGCACCATTTAAAAAAAATACTGCCCTTTCTTTTAAGGAGAAAGGAAATTCTAATCTTCCCACAGTGACTACCACTTGTAGTATATGTTAGAAATTATTGTTAGAAAGGAATTTAAGCAAGGGCAGTTAATCAATATGCATGAAATGAGGGTCACAAAGTATCATGCCAATCCGCTTTAGCCTGTCTTGAAATCAGAATTCCTAAGTTGGCGAAATATTTTCTGATTGACATTTTGGTTTTGTGGGGACTCAAATCTGTCTCAAAGTTAGTATAACTCTGAGAGTTCAAGTGTGGACAAATCTAGATAGGAGTTTTTTGTTTTGCTTTGTGTTTTTCTTTTTCGCTCCTCTTCTAGTTCGTAAGTAAGGCTGCAAGTTTTAAGACATCATTTGAAAACTAGTACTAATATTTCTGCCCAAGAAAAATGAAAATGTTAGTTGCTATGTTGCATCTGACTCTTTGCTAGCCCGTGACCTGTAGCCTTCCAGGCTCCTCTGCCCATGGAATTCTCCAGGCAAGAATACTGGAGTGGGTTCCCATTTTCTTCTCCAGGGAACCTTCCTGACCCAGGGATCAAACCTGGGTCTCCTGAATTGCAGGTGGATTTTTTACCATCTGAGCCACCAGAGAAGCTCAATATTTCTGCCCAATGCCTTAGCAAAGCCAGGGAAGAGTGGCTACACTGTGAAAAGGGCATAATAGACATGAAGCATATGGTGAGCTCCTCGCTTGTTCTGCTGAAACAGTAGCTAAAGTAATTCTAGGCAGCCAATGCCTCTCCCCTAGATCTTTGGAAATGCATTGATGTCCCTAATGACCAGGTAATGTTTCCTTTAATAGTCTCCTCTTTCCTTGCCCTGTCTCTATCTGGAGGTAGGTGGGGAGTTCACTGGGCAGAGGAAGAGGGTTACCACTCCTTCAAGACACAGTATCCTCAGTTTTCTAACTTCTCTTTCTTTATCAAAATTTGTTCTCAGGGAAAGAGTCATTATCGGTCACTAGAGTATCATTGCACTTAGGTATCTTAGCACTTGGATAAGAAAGTCTGGTCTCACGTGAAAGGACTTGAGTGCAACAGAAAGTGTTAGAGAAATTTCCTCTGGGGAAAAAGCTGTTCAAGCTCTTTTTGTTGTTCAGCTGCTCAGTCATGTCAGATTCTTTGCAACCCCGTGGACTGCAGCACTCCAGGGTTCCCTGTCCTTCACCATCTCATGGAGTTTGCTCAAACTCATGTCCATTGAGTCCGTGATGCCATCCAACCATCTCATCCTCTGTCATCCCCTTCTTCTCCTGCCTTCTATCTTTCCTAGCATCAGTGTCTTTTACAATGAGTCAGCTTTTTGCATCAGGTGGCCAAAGTATTGGAGTTTCAGCTTCAGCATCAGTCCTTCCAATTAACATTTAGGACTGATTTCCTTTAGGATGGACTGGATGGATCTCCTTGCAGTCCAAGGGACTCTCAAGAGTCTTCTCCAACACCACAGTTCAAAAGCATCAATTCTTTGGCACTAAGTTTTTTTTTTTATGGTTCAACTCTCGCATCCATACATGACTACTGGAAAAACCATTGCTTTG
The DNA here is from genome assembly GCF_054371585.1 of Giraffa tippelskirchi. Lineage (NCBI taxonomy): Eukaryota > Metazoa > Chordata > Mammalia > Artiodactyla > Giraffidae > Giraffa > Giraffa tippelskirchi. The sequence continues at coordinate 42,549,873 of NC_137284.1, read as the reverse complement.
ACTGTATGGACATTTGTTGGCAAAGTAATGTCTCTGTTTTTTTTTTTTTTTAATTCTGTCTAGGTTTGTCATATGGACCCTGGTAACTCAGTTGGTAAAGAATCTGCCTCTAATGCAGTAGAGCTGGGTTCAACCCCTGGTTTGGAAAGTTCCCCTGGAGAAGAAAATGACAACCCATTACAGTATCCTTGCCTGGAGAATCCCATGGACAGAGGAGCCTTGTGGCTACAGTTCATGGTGTCATAAAGAGTCAGACACAACTGAGTGACTAACACGTTAACTTTCACTCAGGTTTGTCATAGCTTTTCTTCCAAGGAGCAAGCATCTTTTAATTTCATGGCTGCAGTCACCATCTGCAGTGATTTTGGAGCCCAAGAAAATAAAGTCTATCACTGTTTCCATTGTTTCCCCGCTTATTTGACATGAAATGATGGTACCAGATGCCATGATCTTCACTTTTCAATTGATGAGTTTTAAGCCAGCTTTTTCATTCTCCTCTTTCACCTTCATCAAGAGGCTCTTTAGTTCCTTTTCACTTTCTGCCATAAGGGTGGTGTCATCTACATATCTGAAGTTATTGATATTTCTCCTGGCAATCTTGATTCCAGCTTGTTTTCTTCATCCAACCTGGCATTTTGCATGATATACTCTGCATATAAGTTAAATAAGCAGGGTGACAATATACAGCTTTGATATACTCCATTCCCCATTTGGAACCAGTCTGTTGTCCCATGTCCAGTTCTAACTGTTGCTTCCTGACCTGCATACAGGTTTCTCAGGAGGCGGGTCAGGTTGTCTGGTATTCCCATCTCTTTAAGAATTGTCCACACTTTGTTGTGATCATGCAGCTCTTTTTGGTGCTCTCCTAATTCCTTATGGGCGTAGGACCCTACTGGCTTGAAAAGGTTGGCAACAACGAGCAGGTATATCAGCATATTTGTAATAGCAGTATGCTTACCAGGAAAAGACCCATGGACAAAGGAGTCTGGTGGGCTACAGTCCGTGGGGTTGCAAAGAGTTGGATATGACTGAGCATATATCCAATGCAAGGATTAAAACAGTATGCATTCATGATATACAAAGTAAGTGGCTCAGATGGTAGAGTTTGTCTGCAATGCAGGAGACCCAGGTTCGATCTCTGGGTTGGGAAGATTCCCTGGAGAAGGCTAGTCACTTCGTGACAATGAGTAATGGATACCCACCTCAGGATTATTGCCTGGAGAATTCCATGGATAGAGGAGCCTGTCTGGCTACAGTCTACGATGTTGCGAAGAGTCGGACATGACTACGCCGCTAACACACACACGCACATACAAAGTTAAGTGCCATCGTAACTACCTCAATCCTCACAGTAATCACCATTCGTAGATCAGAAAATTTAAGTTCATGTCTTAATCTATAAATTTTATATTTAATATTTTGTCATTAAAAAATCGAAGCAGGGTCCAAGAAACATCTAATCCAAACTGATGTAGTTGTCTGACTGACACTCTAATATGGATCATGTATCATCGTATTGTTGCCTTTGCTATTATGAAATAATCCCATTTCCCCTGCAACTGATAGAGGCCATTTTGCCTTTCTGTGTACTGAGCATATCAGAATATTTCCTAGCTCTAAAATCTTTTATTTTCCCCCATAAACCTGGGGTAGTTTTCATGTTTGGGTATGTATCCAGGGTGTCAAAAAATTTAAATTATTTGCCCAAAATAGTACTGCTGGAGGAATTTGTCTGCCCAGATCCAAAGTTTGATGTGTAACATCTACCACCAAATAGGCTTGTGGCCCTTCGTGAAAACCCCTCTGCCATCCATGTTGAAATATTAGAAACTGCCTGTCTCTACTGGCTTCTTGGGCTTCCCAGCTGGCTCACTGGGTAAGAAATCTGCCTGCAATGCAGAAAATGCAGGTTCTATCCCTGTGTCAGGGAAGACCCCATGGAGGAGGAATGGCAACCCATTCCAGTATTCTTGCCTGGAAATCTCATGGACAGAGGAGCCTGAACAGCTACAGTCCATAGGGTCACAAAGAGTCGGACACGACTGAAGCAACTGAGCATGCAGGCATTGTCTTCTTAGTTATGGTTTGGTTTATTTCACTTATTTGTTTTCTCCAAATGCATTAATCTGTCTTTTTTAAAAATCTGAGCTAATAGTCATAGAGCAAACCTAAATTCCAATGATAATTGTTCCTGCATCTATCTCTTGCCATTTAACATGAGTATATTGTTATATTTTTCTGCAGATTTTTAACAGTATTTGGCAATGATTTAACAACCAAATTCTCATCAATAGATCCATTCAAAGTTTTACTAGAAAGAAAAACTAAATTAGATGTTTATTGATAATTGAAAGTAGGGTGGGTGAAAAGAGAGCATGCCACTAGTAGTCACATGAAGCAAAATGAGATGTAAAAAAGTGCAGGTTGGTCAAATCTGTCCCAGGAAGTAAGCCCTTCTATGAATAATAATTTTAAAGCACCTTGACACTAATGAATCTCTATTTCCTCCTGGGATATTCCTAGTGAATCCACAAACTGTTGTCTACAACATATATTCCCATTCCAATCAAGCTCCCCATTCTATTTTTATGCCACATCCAACCTCCATCCCATGTACAGACAACCAGCATCTCCACACCGCACAGAAGAGCCACTCCTCGCAACTGCCTCAAAAATGTTTCCTAACTTTATGTGTGTCATTTGCTTTTTATCTGTCTCAGAAAAAGGACTGATCTCACATTACCTAAATTTAATCTCCCTTCCTGTATCCTGTTTTCATTTTTTGATGAACATTTATTGAGCATCTTTTATGTTTGTCATACTTGGTATCAAGCTATGCAGGTAATCCTGTGTCCTGCAGAAAAGTGATTAGGAAAGAAACGGCGAGTCAGGTCATCTTTTTTATCTGGGATACTGAATGTGAACATTTCTATAATCTCTTGTGGCATCAGCAGCAATACTTGCTTATTAAATTTTTAAAAATTATTCTTTTTATTGTAATTAAATTATTCATTTGTTTTATCTTTGGCTGCATTGGGTTTTGCTGCTTGTGTGGGCTTTCTCCAGGTACAGTGAGCAGGGGCTACTTTCTGCTGCAGGGTTCTGGCTTCTCATCACACTGGCTTCTCTTGCTGCAGAGCACAGGCTCTGGGACACACAGACTTCATCAGTCGTGGCTCACGGACTCTAGAGCCTGGACTCAGTAACTGACGTGCACAGGTTCAGTTGCCTTGCAGCGTGCGGAATCTTTCTGGCCAGGGATCGAACCCACGTCACATGCATTGGCAACTGGATTCCTGCATTGGCAACTGGACCACCAAGGAAGTCCAATAGTATTATTCTTTTTTCCAAACTCTTCTCTCCTCTCTTCCTGTATTTCTCCTTTTCTTTCACTCTTTTTCTTTTTTTTAAGATTTATTATGGAAAATTTTAAATATATGCAACAAGAAATAAGATTATATAAAGGAATCCTTGCAATCCATCATTCAACCTCAACACTATATCCTCATAGCCAATTCTATTTATTGTTTCCTAGACCCATTTTCCCCATTTACTAGTTGTTCTGGTGCAGATCCAGAAAATCAATCATATTATTTCATTGGGTTAGATGAAGCACAAGCTGGAATCAAGAATGCTGGGAGAAATATCAATAACTTCAGATATGCAGATGACACCACCCTTATGGCAGAAAGCAAAGAAGAACTAAAGAGCCTCTTGATGAAAGTGAAAGAGGAGAGTGAAAAAGTTGGCTTAAAACTCAACATTCAAAAAACTAAGATCATGACATCTAGTCCCATCACTTTATCATAAATAGATGGGGAAACAATGGAAACAGTGACAGACTTTATTTTCTTGGGCCCCAAAATCACTGCAGATGGTGACTGCAGCCATAAAATTAAAAGACACTTGCTCCTTGGAAGAAAAGTTATGACCAACCTAGACAGTATATTAAAAAGCAGAGACGTTACTTTGTCAACAAAGGTCCGTCTAGTCAAGGCTATGGTTTTTCCAATAGTCATGTATGGATGTAACAGTTGGACTATAAGGAAAGCTGAGCGCTGAAGAACTGATGCTTTTGAACTGTGGTGTTGAAGAAGACTCTTAAGAGTCCCTTGGACTGCAAGGAGATCCGACCAGTCCATCCTAAAGGAAATCAGTCCTGAACATTCATTAGAAGGACTCAAGCTGAAGCCAAAACTGCATACTTTGGCCACCTGATGCAAAGAACTGACTCATTGGAAAAGACCCTGAAGCTGGGAAAGATTGAAGGCGGAAGGAGAAGGGGACAACAGAGGATGAGATGGTTGGATGGCATCACCAACTCGATGGATACGAGTTTGAGAAAACTCCAGGAGTTGTTGGTGGACATGAAAGCCTGAGGTGCTGCAGTCCATGGGGTCGCAAAGAGTCAGACACGACTGAGCAACTGAACTGAACTGATTATTTCATTTGTGGATAATCCAGTGTTTCTCTCCATATGATAAAACCTAAAAAAAAAAAAAAAAAAGACATCACTATCACTTTTTAAAAGTTTGGCCATCATTTTAAAAAGTTTAGCCATCTTGTGTTCATCAAATTTCCATTATCTCTTAAAAGTTTTCATTTTTTTAATTTGTATGTATGAATCAGGGTCCCAATAAGGTTGATGCATTGAAATTGGTTAATCTGTCCTTCATGTCTCTATGTCTCCTAATCTACAGCTTTCCTGTAGAGTTTCCAGAGTCTGGAATTTGTTTATCATGTCTGCAAGATGAAGTTTAATGTGTTTTTCTCTCCTCCATATTTCCCATAAATTGGGTATTTGCATCTAAAGGCTTAATTTGATTTCACTTTTTTTTAGCAAGATGTCTTAATAGAGGATGTGTATTCTTCTTTCAGGAAGTGATTACATTTGATGTATTCTCTTTACGTGCTGTTCGAAGACATTGATGATTATGAAAGGTTGCTGCTGAGAGCCATGAATGACACCCGGGATCTGTGGCCTCCAGAGGAGAGGAATTCGATCCCGAGGCGAGGCTTGAACACTCGGAGTTTTTGTATAGCAAAGTTTTATTAAAGTGTAAAAAGAAACAGAGAAAGCTTCTGACATTGACATCAGAAAGAGATAAAAAGAGTGCCCCCTTGCTAGTTTTTAGCAAGGCGCTTCATACCTGTTCGGAGAAGGCAATGGCACCCTACTCTAGTACTCTTGCCTGGAAAATCCCATGGACGGAGGAGCCTGGTAGGCTGCAGTCCATGGGGTCGCTAAGAGTCGGACACGACTGAGAGACTTCACTTTCACTCATACCTGTTAGCAAGCTGCTAATCAGATAAAAGAAATATGTCAAGACTGAGAGAGTGGCACCAGGCCCCTCTCCCACAACGTGCATTCTGAGATAGAAAGGCGCAAGAGGAGTCATGGGCCATAAAACAATTGACATGAGTCTTGAAGAAAGGCAGATTTCCAAGCAAATAGGGTTTCATTAATAAGGCTTAAGAAACAAACATTTTCATAAGAGAAACATATTGGTTAGCTCAAGGTTTGAGATAAAGCTAAGTTCAGGCAGAACCAGGTGTCGTCATGGCAACACAGGATTAGAAGAGAAAAGAAAAAGAGAAAACTGTCTGCCATTTGCAGTTTATTTCCCCCTGCCACTTGGGGACCTCTGGCCTTCCTACTGAGGCTGTTAACCCTCTTGGTTAGATCTGCAAACATTTGCAAAACACTATTGTTCTATCATTCTTTTTGTATCTATTAACTGGAGTAAGTCTATGAAGAGAAACTTTTCTATCAACAGCTATTTTGTGTCCAAGTGATATGGCTCACCAGTTATCAAGATAACTAGCTATATCCCTGGATATACCGATGATAACCAAGTCAGTTTTCTTTTGGAGGAGAGTCAGGTTTATTGAGAAATGCAGTGGAGTTCACCCTTTCAAACATACAGCTCTGAGTTGTGGCCAATGCCTGAACTCAAGTAATCATCTCTACAGTGAAAATATAGATCATTTACATCATCCCTGCAAATTCTCTTGTACCCTTCAGAGTCAACACATTTCCTCTCTCAGCCCCTGGCAACCACTGATTTGTTTTTTATTTTTTATTCACATATTTTTTGTCAGAATGTCATACAAATGGAATCATATTTTATGTGGCCTTATGAGTATGGCTTCTTTCACATACCATAACTGGAGATTTTTCCATGATGTTGAGTATCAGTTTGTTTTAATTTTATTTTGTTTATTTATTTTTCTGAGCAGCATTCCATTATATGGATATGTTACTGTTTACCTGTTTATCAGTGGAAGGAACTTGAGTTGTTTCCAGTTTTTGATAGTCATGAATAAAACTGCCATTAAGGTTCATGTGCAGGTTTTTGGATGCTCATAACTTTTCATTTCTCTTAGTTAAATACTTGGATGTAGGATGGATGGGGTATATGCTTAACTTTACTCAAAATTGCCAAACTCTTTTCTAAAGTGGCTCTGCAATTTTTATTTATACCAACAACGTGTGCGAGTTCTACTTATTCTACATTTTCATCAGCATTATGTATTGTCTGGTATGTCTATTTTATCTAATTGGTATGTAGAGATATCTCATTTACATTTTTGTAATGACTAATTGTGTTTAGCATTTTTTTTGCATGTGCTTATTTGCCATTTGTGTATTGTTTTGGTGAATGTCTGTTCAAATTCTTTCCCATTTTCATTGTGGAGGTTTTTTTTTGTTCATTTTCTTATTATTATTTTGGAGTTATCTACAGTATATATATTCTGCATCTGTTCAGTTCAGTCTCTCAGTCGTGTCTGACTCTTTGCAACTCCATGGACTACAGCGCACCAGGCCTCCCTGTCTATCACCAACTCCCAGAGCTTGCATATTCTGCATAGAAGCCCCTTATCGGATATAAGTTGTACAAATATTGTCTTCTAATCTGGGCTTGTCTTTTTATTATACTAACAGTTTCTTTATGAGTAGATTTCTTTTTTACCTTTGATAAGGACTGATTTCTTTTATGGATCATACTTTTGATTTGGTGTCTAATGCATCTTTACCTTAGCCAAATATACAAAGATTTTCTCCTTTGATGTTTATAGTTTTAAAGTTTTACATCTAGGTCTCTGGTACTTGGGGCTCCCCAGGTGGCACTAGAGGTAAAGAACCCTCCTGCCAATGAGGAGGACATAAGAGACGTGAGTTCCATCCCTGGGTTGGGAAGATCCCCTGGAGGAGGACATGGTAACCCACTCCAGTATTCTTGCCCAGAGAATCCCATGGACAGAGGAGCCTGGCAGGCTACAGTCCATAAGATAGTAAAGAGTTGGACATGACTGAAGTGACTTAGCATGTACTCTGGTACTTGGTATTTCATGATAATTTTTAATGTGGTACATGGTATGGGTCAAGGTTCATTTCTTCTCTACAGATGTCATTTTTCCAGCATCATTTGTTGAAAGTCTAAATGTATACTTTAACTCTACTCGATATCCACTGTGACATTATTCCATAAATTAGCTTAAATTAATTTTATATTTTGGGCTTCCCTGGTGACTCAGATGGTAAAGAATCCACCTGCAATACAGGAGACCTGGGTTTGATCCCAAGCCAGTGTTCTGACAGAGGAGCTGGGCAGGCTACAGTCCATGGGGTTGCAAAGAGTTGAACACAACTGAGTGACTTTCACGTTCACAATTTTATATTTATCTTTTTGTTATTGTTCAGTGGCTTATGAGTAAGCTTAAAACAAAACTCTTCCAAGATTTGTCTATTTTCCCTATCTCCATTTCCTCTTTTGCTGTGCTCTTCTAAACACATAATAGTTACGTGTTAAATAGTTAAACACATAATAGTTAGCTACTAGAGATGGTTATTTAAAATAGCTATCTTTCTAATGGTAACAGTAACAGTTTTTCCACAGGGGGTTCTGAAAGTGAAAGTGCAAGTCACTCAGTTGTGTCCAACTCTTTGTAAATCCATGGACTATACAGTTCATGGAATTCTCCAGGCCAGAATACTGGAGTGGGTAGCTGTTGCCTTCTCCAGGGGATCTTCCCAACCCAGGGATCAAACCCAGGTCTCCCGCATTGCAGGCGGATTCTTACCAGCTGAGCCACAAGGGAATCTCTTTCTATTGGTACCAAGTTCCTACCATGAATAGTGTACATTCCATATATATATGACTTCATACAATATTTTACATAAAATTCATACAAATATCAATGACTAAAAATGCTGAAAGAATACATGAAAAATTGCAGCTACATATGGTTATTGTCATGAAAATGTAATAAAATATATGTTGAGATTTTGGTCAATGGAGCTCAAAAATATGTGGGATATTTTTCACATTGTAAGATGTAAATTTCCTTTTAAATCAAAACTTGACTGGGGAAAAATAACTTTAGGTCTGAGTACCCTCAAAGTAAAAATGTTATGAGCAATTATAAGTACTGATCTGGTTAGGCATGGTATTTCATTTCTGTCATTAACAAGTTTACAGCTTGATATTCTCATTTCTCAAAAGAAAGCTGTCAAAATATTTTCTTATAAATTTCTGAAAGGCATTTCTTGCTCAATTTCATTTCAAAACTAAGTCTCCATGATAAATTTTCTGGCCCAACATGAACAACTCAATGACTAATCAGTCATGCTGTTTTTCAGTTTAAATGTGACTATCTGAGAGCAGTTGTTCTGAAATCCTCCAAAGTAACAAGGTAAAACTGGAGATCTCACACTCATTTTGATCACTACAAATCTGTATGTAAATCAATTTCAAGTATTTCTTATTCTTGAATATAATAATTATCTACTTCCTGCCATGAAACTTAAAAACTTTTGTTTAGAGTTTTGTGGCAAAATAATGCAAGTGCAGGAGAGATCATCATGGTATGATAATAACTTTTAAATAATGGTCTCTGGATATGACTGGATATAGTTTGTTACTTTATAGCAAGCACTGTAAAACTCTCATTTCTTTAAGTTAAATAATTACTGCTTTTCTCTACTTCAAATATCCATATACAGTTCATGTCATAGGTCTATATATGTATTGTTAGTAGTTTTAAAGAAAATACACCACTCAGATGTGACAAGGCTATTCAATAGACCATATGAAATGAAATAAAAATAAAGGTTTATTCTAAGAAACTTTTTTTTTTTGGTGTCCTCGAGTGATTTTCAACCAGATTTGAAGAGTACTGTCCCAAAGAGCCTTTCTATTTTGGAAGTTTATTTCTAAAATAGATCTCCCTGTGTATAATTTGTTTCACAGTGATAAAAATATCATTTCTATCAATTAAATTCTCAACTGTACCACTTGACAACATTTAAACTAAGACTGTCATTATCATTGCTATTATTTCATTGTCACCAAACAAAATCAAAACATCTCGTAGAGACCAACATACTAGAAACAAAAATGACACTAGGGGTGCTTGCAATCTCATTAGGCCAAGAAGACAGACCTAAAACATAGAAAAACGTACAGAAAGCAAAGGCAGCAATGCATGTCAGACCCCAGGGCAGTCATCATTTCTAAACAGGAAACTTTAAGCAGATATTTCTCTAGTTAAGGGATATTTTCCATTTTTAAATTGAATTTCCATAAGTGCTGAATCCATACTATAGAAATCCCTGGAAACTTCAGTTACATCTTAGCTACCCAGCCAAGGACATTATTTGTCTTTGGAGATTTCAACTAGCCAGAGTGAAGGGAAAAGAACAAAAGAAAATTCAAAAGCATCACTCTCACAGAGAAAATTCTCTAGAGGCTGTAAATCTCTCAATAAATACATGACAAATAAATTTATTTGGAGTTATAAGACAGCTGCCAAATAAGTCTTGTCCCTTGTGTTATCTTATAATACCTAAACATTCCTACAATGGAAATAACAGAAATATACTTGTATATCATTGTACAGTTAGAAGAATTTGCTTTGCTTAATTTAATCTTCACATTGCCCTTGAAACATAGCTATTATTACTTGCATTCCTACTTTATAAATGAAGAAAACAAATGAGAGGTTAAGTATGAGGGAATGAGCTATAGTGAGAGAGAGAAGAAAGTAAACCCAGGTAAGATTAATTCAAAGTCATATTTTAGAAAGTGATAATGAAGAAAACACTAAAGATATTTTTTCTCCCATAGCTACATGATGATTCTATAAGCATATTCTTTCAAAAAATGGAAATATCCCTTCAGTTCATAAACATAATAATAAGTATTAGCTTCAAAGCTACAATCCCAATTCATTCAGTTTATTCTGTTTGCTATACTATTCCTACTACCAATTCTAATTTTAAAATTGGTAATATTCTTTCAAGTGGAGATGAGGTTGAGAGAAAAAAATAACAAGAATATTATAATGATTTGACATCAAAGAAAAATAGAAACTTCTATATTAAATGCCCTATGATGGGGAAAATGATGTACTTTCAAGACAAAGATTATTTATTATCTATTTTTAGATTCCAATAATAAATATAATTTCAGTGAAATGAAGACAGCTGTGTATGTATATTTAATAACTTATGAGTTTGATAAGACTATGAAAAGAAACCAAAGAATATAGTCACTGAATGAAAAAAGGAACTGAGCAGAAGAAAATATGAAATGGGGAGTGTTAAGATTTGGTGTAGGGACAATTAAGATTCTGGGTAGAAATTGACTGTTTAAGCTTATTCAGTAGACCATAACAGTCAGGAGACCAAATGGATGATAGTAGACTATATTATATACCTGGTCCTGTGAAACGTGCTTGGGAATAAGCAATGAGGGGCGGTTCATCAACTGAGTGGGCTGCCATATATGTAAATGACTATAACACAACATGACCTTCTATGAGTGACCCAATAAACTAACCCTGACAAGATAGTTAAATACTGACAAAGACTGAGCGGGTCAGGTTGAGTGTTATGACTGGATTTCTTTCATCAAGTTAGGAAAGACATACTGGAAATGCACACATGTTCATTAAGGTGCCCAGGCCAATCTCCTCACTTGAGGTCCCTTCAAGAAAACATGACTTTGTAGTGAGCTATTAAGTTTTGGTCTCAAAACTATCACAAGCTATGGATAGAAATTTGACTGATAAAATTTGAAATGATGTTTGGTATGAATTAGGAATCAGTACTCTATTTTGAGTAGCTTTTTTTTTGGTTGCACTGCACAGCATGCAGGGTCTTAGTTTCCTGACCAGGGATTGAACCTGCGTCTCCTGCAGTGGAAGTGTGCAGTGTTAAACACTGGACTGTCCGAAAAGTCCCTGGAGTTGTCTTTTACTGCGGCTTTTAAAAGAGCTATTAGATTATTCCAAGTATGCTTTTGCAGCTGAGCCTCTAAATAGTTAATCCTCCAGCTTCTTGAGCAACTCAGACTCCAGATGCCTGGCTAATGTCAAAATAATTAGTTCTACAACCAGCAGGCTACATAAGATGGAGGTTTTGCTAACTGTTGAAATGGGACAATCTGAGAAAAATGGACTCTATTCAGTCAATATCAGTGCTTTTGTAAATACGTGTTTCTGTGTATGTGTCACTCATTTATGTGGCAAAAAGTATTTGAAACTTTACTTCTGTGCTAGAAAATACATTTCTAACTAGGTTAATAGAATCCATCAAGAAACCAGGAATAAAAGAAATTTGCAAGGAGACTCAATTAATCAGAAAATTTCTGCATGTTTATAAATAGAGAGAGAATTCTGATATGATAACTGGATTTTGGAATTATTATTATATGATAGTTGTGGCATTCTATGGCAATTATACTCATAAAAATTCAAATATGAACTCTCTATGCTGTATAGGATTACACTTGAATAGTGAGGTCATACTCTACACCAACATCCTGAAAATGAGAGTTTTCTCAAGCTGGCACCCAGACCTGAAAGGGAAGGCTCAAAGGAATAGCAGACAGTCACCCTTTATCTTCTCTTAACTTTGACCATGAAGTTGCCAAGATATTTTGAAAGTAGTTCCTGAGTAATAGATATGATGTTGTCCTTCAAAAACTTGAAGTAATAAGTACAATCATTTTTATTCAAAATAGAATCTTCTAAGCATGACTAAAGAGATTATTTTCCTAGTAACTCAACATTCTTAGAGAAGCTACTGAGAGATTTAGTACAACTGACAGTGGTGAGAGATTTGAGAGCACAGATGATGGAAAAATGTAGGGAAAAGAAAGTAAAAAGACAGAACAAATCATTCCCCTCTCCTGTGCTCCAAAGTATCTGTAACTTATCTCTAGTGTTTCCATGCAAAACAGTGGTGTATATAACACATCCCTTTCCCTCATCAGAACTTAAGCTTCTTGAAGGCAGATATACACAGTTTCCAGTACAGGGCCTGGCACTTGGAAGGCTCAATAGCCATTAACAAAGGAATAAACAGTACCTGAAGCTAAAGTATATCTTTCTCTTATTTTAGAAAATGAAAGAACGTGGAAGTGTTAGTCACTCAGTCGTGTTCAACTCTTTGGGACCCCATAGACTGCAGCCTGCAGGCTCCTCTGTCCATGGGATTCTCCAGGCCAGAATACTGGAGTGGGTAGCCTTTCTCTTCTCCAGGGGATCTTCTCGACCCAGGGATTGAACTCAGGTCTCTGCATTGCAGGCGGATTCTTTACCATCTGAGCTACCAGAGCCACCAGGCAAGTCTAGGGATGAAATAAAATCACATATTCACAAGTTAGTTGTTATTTGTATACTTGCCATCATACTGAGGTAGAAAATAAATGTTTCTGAGGTACAAGATTAAGAATTTCATGGTGATCTGATACTATAAAAAGAATCAAGAAATCCCATTTGTTGGAACTCCCTTTAACTAGAAGAACTTGAAAGATTTAATATTTCATTTAGACCTTAAAAATATTCCTTCAGATGCCACTATCTAACTTGCTTCTAATTTTGTGAACCCTTTTGGAATTACACACACCCTAAATGTGTATCACCAGTGACACTGGTGACAACAAATGTGTTGTCACCAGTCTCCAAACACCAGGCATCTTCAAAAGCAAAATGCTGATCTTTTCGATAGAAAGGCTACACTGTCAGAAATGTTGGAATCTCCACCATAGTCATATGGATGATTAATTATGTAGTATTACTGGGAAGGACAGGTGCTGAAGCTGAATAATCTGGCCACCTGATGAGATGAGCTGACTCATTGGAAAAGACCCTGATGCTGGGAAAGATTGAAGGCAGGAGGATAAGAGGACAACAGACGGTGAGATGGTTGGATGGCATCTCTGACTCGATGGACATGAGTTTGAGCAAGCTCTGGGAGATGGTGAAGGACAGGGAAGCCTGGCACGCTGCAGTCCATGGGGTCGCAAAGAATCAGACATGACTGAGCGACTGAACAACAACTGGCAGCAAGAGCTAGTGAGAGAAAACTTGGGATGTTGTCACATTTTGGACCCCTTAAATCTTTATGAAAATATTTCTCTAAGTTGCCCTTTGAATGGGAGAAGAAAGGATAATAAGTTAGCAGAAACTTCCCCAACTCATTCTTAAATAAGGCTAAGAAGGGAAGGTGGAAAAGTGTCTGCTGTGAAGTAAGCATTGTATTATGCATTTCCAATCTGGTTGAAAATGAATAGATACCTTATGTCTAAATAGCACTTTACAGCTTACAAAATTGCATCCCATTTGACCTCAGGTATAGTTAGAAAAGGCTTGCCCAAGTGACAGAACAGGGAACAGAATCCAGGTTTTCTGATTTTAAAATCTAGGCATATATTTTTTTTAAAAAAACACCATACACACTGAGGAAACCAGAATTGAAAGAGACAGGTGTACCCCAATGTTCATCGTAGCACTGTTTATAATAGCCAGGACATGGAAGCAGCCTAGATGCCCATTAGCAGACGAATGGATGAGGAAGCTGTGATACATATACACAATGGAATATTACTTAGCCATTAAAAAGAATACATTCGAATCAGTTCTAATGAGGTGGATGAAACTGGAGTCTATTATACAGAGTGAAGTAAGCCAGAAAGAAAAACACCAATATAGTATACTAACACATATATATGGTATTTAGTTAATTGGTAAAGATAACCCTGTATGCGAGACATCAAAAGAGACACAGATAAATAGAACAGTACTATGGATTCTATGGAAGAGGGCGAGGGCGGGATGTTATGGGAGAATGGCACTGAAGCATGTACATTATCTTATGTGAAACAAATCGCCTGTCCAGGTTCGATGCATGATACAGGGCCCTCGGGGCTGGTGCACCGGGATGACCCAGAGGGATGGGATGGGGAGGGAGGTGGGAGGGGGGTTCTGGAAGGGGAAAACATGTACACCCATGGTGGATTCATGTCAATGTGTGGCAAAACAAATACAATATTGTAAAGTTAAAAAATAGATAAATAAACTAATTTAAAAAAAAAAAAAAAGAAAGTTGATTGGAATGACCAAAAAAAAAAAAAACACAGGTTTTATCTTTCATGGAAAATTTTGTTGACTAGTGAGGCTCTCCAGAATTCTGTGTTAAGTAGGCTCTGAAGCCACACCCTGACTCAATGGAAAAGACTGCTGTGATTGATTATTAATGTCTACCCTGAACAAAAAATAGAGTGGTAAAATGTCAATCACTCCCACACTATTTTCCCACTTTGAGGTTTCCAGATAAGCATGCCCACCCTAACAGTAATACCGATTCAGTTCAGTTCAGTCGCTCAGTCATGTCCGGCTCTTTGCAACCCCATGGACTGCAGCATGCCAGGCCTCCCTGTCCATCAGCAACTCCCGGAGTTTACTCAAACTCATGTCCATTGTGTCAGTGATGCCATCCAACCATTTCATCCTCTGTCGTCTCCTTCCCCTTCCACCTTCAATCCTTCTGAGCATCAGGGTCAGTTCTTCATATCAGGTGGCCAAAGTGTTGGAGTTTTAGCTTTAGCATCAGTCCTTCCAATGAATATTCAGGACTGATTTCCTTTAGGATGGACTGGTTGGATCTCCTTGCAGTCCAAGGGACTCTCAAGAGTCTTCTCCAACACCACAGTTCAAAAGCATCAATTCTTCGGCAGTCAGCTTTCTTTATTGTCCAACTATCACATCCATTGGAATGTGGAATCCATTTTTCACTGGAAAAACCATAGCCTTGACTAGATGGACCTTTGTTGGCAAAGTAATGTCCCTGCTTTTTAATATGCCGTCTAGGTTGGTCATAGCTTTTCTTCCAAGGAGGAAGCATCTTTTAATTTCATGCCTGCAGTCACCATCCGTAGTGATTTTGGAGACCCCCAAAATAAAGTCTGTCGCTGTTTCCACTGTTTCTCCATCTATTTGCCATGAAGTGATGGGCCCAGATGCCGATCTTAGTTTTCTGAATGTTGAGCTTTAAGCCAACTTTTTCACTCTCCTCTTTCACTCTCATCAAGAGGCTCTTTAGTTCTTCTTTGCTTTCTCTCAGTAATACTGATTATAAGACTGTTAATCAATGGAAGGTTAGAAGAGTAGCATCCAGCTGCAGGAAATTGGAGGCAACTGCTGCGGGTGCCCTATCCTACCCCAACAGACCAGATAGGACTTTATTGACTGGACTGTCCTTCAAGGCACATTCAGAGATGACCAAGAAAGAGCAGGAAAAGAAGTTCTTCCCAAGAAGTGGATTATGCCCTGGAAGGCTGCACCTCTTTATCAAAGTATGCTATCCATATCTAACTGAAACGAAACCTTTCATCCAATTTATAGCATTTAAATATTTGCATATTTCCAATAATTTTAAGAACAGCGAGGTTTAAAGGGTATTATTACCTTCCATGCCCATGATTTACTTCTAAATAACGTAATTTTTATTTTTTTCCTTCATAAAAATGAAAATATTTGCCCTTTGAATAATGGAGATTTTTCCCAAACATAAAATAAGTAATTATCTTCAGGTAAATAAAGCCTGTTTTAGAAGGCCAAGTAAATGGTCTTGGTAAGTATAATAGAAAGACTGTAATTTCTATACTACTATACTCAAAGTGCTTACTGACATATTCTCCTAGGGAAGAAATATAAAGGCATTACAACAATGTAATAAGATTATTGTTAATGAAATGTGCAGGAAAAATTTGTGCTTTAAAATGTTACATCAGCTCTTAATGATTCTTTGGTCTCCCATTCCTATTAGGTTCTTTCCACGTGCTTCTGTCTCTTTTTCTTTGAATTGTCTTGCTGCCCATTACCTTTCTTCTGGCTGAAAAGGCATAGCCACAAAGATCTTTCAATACCCACTGCATTTCAAATCTATCCTCATTTTCAAAGCCTAATTCTATGTGGAAAGGTGTAATTTAAATTCAATTTTAGGGTAATTTTAATGGGACATTTGCATAATATGATTCTGGCTTCTTGTAATTCAAATCTGCTTACTCCAAATAAGCTTCTCCATGGACACATATCCACCAAGCATTAAATGTTAATACACTTGAGTTACCTAGGATGAGAGTATAGAAGTACAAAGGAGTAAAACCTTTGGGAAAAAGGCTGAGGCGGGATTCATGAAGCTATTAATTAACAATACTAGAAGATCTTGAATTTTCACAGAATTATACATTGCTAAAACAAGCACACCTGTTATCTAATCTTTCCATTCTAGTCTCCACTGGGCAGGCTCAGGCTCAGACAAGCTCCCTGAGACAATATAACCACTTTTGAGTAGGGTGATGTCATTAGCAAATTTCATCTTGAAATGTGGTAAACAGTAAAGTGAAGTTAAAAGGACCTTCTCTCAATCTCTATCAGATACGCCTACAAGCACTGCTACCTGCTTTTAAATCTCCTTCTTTCCCTTATTTCTGATGGTTGGGTGATCAGATTTATTTTTGATTACTTAACTCTTTTTTTTTTTTTATGTCTCTCCTCTTCCATAAGCCCATTATGTAAATTATTCTAAGAAGTAAAGTAAAAGAAAGCCTAGTTTTCTTTACTTACCATTCACTACAGGAAAAAATGTTTAAGAAATAAAATCATATATAGTGGCTGTTACCACATCAAGAAATGTAACTCATACATTGACTTTTATATTATTACTATTTATATTTTATATAAAGCTCCTCTATTTCATTCCATGGTATGTAAAGTGTATACACTGTTTGCACTTGCTCTTCTATTAAGATCTATTCAACTAATCAATGTGCATCTTAAGTTCAAATTTCTTGTCTGCCCACACAAACTGGACTGGATGGTTTTAAAGAGATTTATACCTTCCATGTGGCAGATAGTAGCAAAGAGGGATTCTGTCACAATAACTTTCCCCTAAAAGTGTCACCTATAATTTGAGTTTCTCACCTCTCCTAAACATGTTTCATGCTGCTGCCAAAGTTAACTTCCTAAAATAATTGTTCTGATCCTCCGCTGTTCACACTAAGCCTGCACTGTATCCCAACTGCTTTTGGAACTGAGCAGGACCCTACGGGGCCTTCCTGGGACACCCTTCCCCCCACGTCCTCTGCCTGGCTCCTGTTTGTAGAAAACTAGTCTGCCAGGCCTCCTCTGAGTAACAAAAGCCTGGCTCAAGAATTAAGGTCTGAAAGGACATGGACATGTGGAAACAAAAATAGAAGTTGGTTTAGGGCTCTGGTAAGGATTTAAACAGTAAATCAGCCATATGGAAGTCATAGAATCATTAGTTCCTCTGAAAAGTACCTAGATAAGTATCTGATGCACATTTCCTAAGTTTATGATGCTAAAACCCCCACCAAATGTCCAAAATTAGCTACCTGATGACCATGAGCACATAGATGCCACACTCTGAAACTGGGCGACTCATAATGTTAAGCTCTACGATACCACCCTGATATCTCACCATCCACCAATCAGAGAACTGGCACAAGCGCATCACATACTCAAGACTCCCCTCTTCACCTTGCCTTTAAAAATGCTTCCCTGAGACCCTTTGGGGAGTTTGAGTTTTTCCAGGATTAGCTGCCTCAGACTCCTTGTTTGGCACCTTACAATAAACACTGCACTCTCTTTGACTACAACCTGATGTCCACAGACAGGCTTTACTGTGGATTGGTGAGTAGACTCAAGTTTGATTTGGTAACACTTTCAAGATTTCTCATGGTGAAAACCCTTCGACAGCAAGCGTTAACCTCCATTCCTTTACTCATAGTGATCTTTAGCTTCATATTTCCTCCTGTTGTTCAGTCACTCAGTCGTGTCCGACTCTTTGTGACCCCATGGACTGCAGCACAACAGGCCTCCCTGTCCTTCAGAATCACCTGGAGTTTGTCAAACCCATGTCCATTGAGTCAGTGATGCCATCCAACCATCTCATCCTCTGTCCTCCCCTTCTCCTGCCTTCAATCTTTCCCAGCCTCAGGGCCTTTACTAATGACTCAGCTCTTCCCATCAGGTGGCCAGAGTATTGGAGTTTCAGCTTCACCATCAGTCCTTCCAATGAATATTCAGGGCTGATTTCCTTTAGGATGCACTGGTTTGATTTTGCTGTCCAAGGGACTCTCAAGAGTCTTTTCCAGCACCACAGTTCAAAAGCATCAATTCTTTGGTGCTCAGTCTTTTTAATTGTCCAGCTCTCACATTCATACATGACTACTAGAAAAACCATAGCTTTGACTATACAGACCTTTATTGGCAAAGTGATGTCTCTGCTTTCTAAAACACTGTCTATGTTTGTCATTGCTTTTCTTCTAAGGAGCAAGCATCTTTTAACACTTCAGGAGCAAACCTAAACCTCCATTCCTTTACTCACAGTGACCTTTAGCTTAGTATTTCCTCCTGGTTCCCATTTATTCTTTGCTAACTGGAAAACATTGTTTCCTTAAAAACCCAACTCATCTGTGACCTCTTCTTTGGAAGCCTTCCATGGTGAAACGATTATAAATATTTCCTCCTTTGTGTTTCCAAAACGTGTTATTTTCCGTTATTTAGCATGTATAGATTGCTCTATCTTACATCAAAAGTAATTTTTTTAGTTTACTTTATTAGATTCTATGGTCCTTAAGGGCCAATGTTGAGGTTTATTCTAATATCCTCCCAATAGTCCCCCACAACCATCACCCAGCATGAATAAGTGCTTTATAAATATACATTGATTTCAGTTTAATTTCTAAAACTCCTAACAAAGATGAGTAATTTCATAACATTTAGCCTTCACTATCTATCTGTAGGTGCTTTTATGATTATCTTTCCTTTTGTCACTGACACCTCACTTGATTTCTTTCTGACCTCGTGATCTATGGCTTAGAAATCTGACCTCCAGTGTGTTACATTTTCTCCTGATCAATTTTGTACCTATAATGATTTAATTAAACTACTGATTATTCACTGGTCTCTATGTCTTTATGCATTTCATAGCTTGTTTTATTTATATGTGCTTGAGTACTGCTTCTGCTGAAATATACTGAGTAAGAAAAGATGAACCTAAAGTAAAATGATTTTATTACCTTTCTAAACTGTATCTGATTTCATTGATAATTTTCTTTCAGAATGAGTGTGATTAATATACTCTGCCCATAGTATCCTTTAAAGATAACCTTTTGATATGTCCCTCAATTTTGAATTTATAGCCCATGTCCAAGTAGTTCCTGCCAAAAAAAAAGAAGAAAAAGGAAAATCCAGGAACTAGATTGATTCAAGGAGTCTTTATATTCAATGTGGCAATATAGAAACAAAAGAGAAGCCTCAACAAGGAGATGGTACTTGTAACATTTGGCAGTTTTCCCACTGAGAACCACTCTTAATTAGCTTTGTTACTCTCCAAAGAAACAGGCATACTACCTTGTGTGTAGGCACTCTGCCATCGAACAGATGGGTCTACACAGAGATGCCAAAAAAACACATATGAACATCAAACATGGCTCTTAACTATGTTATTTTCAGCTTATAGTACTTAAATGACTTGTGTCCATGATTGCAGGCAAGAAGAGCAAATATAGCAACTGCAACCTCAGCAACTGTCAGGGACCAAACAAGAGGGGTTCCCATTTCAAACTATCTCTTTGACTGTTTGTTTCTTTGAATTTTAGCTAATGAAAATGCCTAAAAGTTTAGTGCTCTGGTACCAAGTATGGAAACTCCAGGAAGCACTTTCTTTTATATATAGACAAACATTGGCAAAGAGACTAAAGTCACCATTCTGAAGGCTGATGAGCATTTTCTAGAGCCTGATTTTTGTTTCTGAAAATAAAATTTCTACTGAAAAAATAGCTACCTAAAAAAACATCTCTAGCAGTATATATCTACAAGAACTTCTAGAGCTAACACACACAAAAAAGATGTCATTTTCATCATAGGGGACTGGAATGCAAAAGTAGGAAGTCAGGAGATACA
The DNA here is from genome assembly GCF_054371585.1 of Giraffa tippelskirchi. NCBI lineage: Eukaryota > Metazoa > Chordata > Mammalia > Artiodactyla > Giraffidae > Giraffa > Giraffa tippelskirchi. Next base: position 42,529,593 of record NC_137284.1, on the reverse strand, counting down.
TGTAGTAACAGGCAAGTTTGACCTTGGAGTACAAAATGAAGCAGGGCAAAGGCTAATAGAGTTTTGCCAAGAAAACATACTGGTCATAGCAAACACCATCTTCCAACAACAAAAGAGACGACTCTACACATGGACATCACCAAATGGTCAATACCAAAACCAGATTGATTATATTCTTTGCAGCCAAAGATGGAGAAGCTCTATACAGTCAGCAAAAAAACAAGACCAGGAGCTCACTGTAGCTTAGATCATAAATACATTATTGCCAAATTCAGACTTAAATTGAAGAAAGTAGGGAAAACTACTAGACCATTCAAGTATGACCTAAATCAAATTCCTTACAGTTATACAGTGGAAGTGACAAATAGATTCAAGGGATTAGATCTGATAGAGTGCCTGAAGAATTATGGATGGAGGTTTATGACATCATACAGGAGGTGATGATTAAAACCAGCCCCATGAAGAAGAAACATGAAAAAGGCAAAATGGTTGCCTGAGGAGGCCTAACAAACAGCTGAGAAAAGAAGAAAAGTGAAAGGCAAAGGAGAAAAGGAAAGATATACCCATTTGAATGCAGAGTTCCAAATAATAGAAAGGAGAGATAAGAAAGCCTTTCTCAGTGATCAATGCAAAGAAATAGAGGAAAACAAGAGAATGGAAAAGACTGGAGGTCTCATCAAGAAAATTAAAGATAACAAGGGAATATTTCATGCAAAGATGGGCACAATAAAGGATAGAAATGGTATGGACCTAACAGAAGCAGGAAATGTTAAGAAGAGGTGGCAAGACTACACAGAAGAACAACAAAAAAGATCTTCATGACCCAGGTAACCACGATGGTGTGATAACTCACCTAGAGCCAGACATCCTGGAGTCTGAAGTCAACTGGGCCTTGGGAAGCATCATAACAAACAAAGCTAGTGAAGGTGATGGAATTCCAGCTGAGCTATTTCAAATCCTAAAAGATTATGCTGTGAAAGTGTTGCACTCAGTATTCTAGCAAATTTGGAAAACTCACCAGTGGCTACAGGACTGGAAAAGGTCAGTTTTCATTCCAATCTCAAAGAAAAACAATGCCAAAGAATGTTCAAACTATCCCACAGTTGCACTCATCTCACACACTAGAAAAGTAATGCTCAAAATTCTCCAAGCTAGGCTTCAACAGTAAGTACATAAACCAAGAACTTCTAGAGATTCAAACTGGATTTAGAAAAAGCAGAGAAACCAGAGATCAAATTGCCAACAGCTGTTGGATCATAGAAAAACAAGAGAATTCCAGAGAAACATCTAATTCCACTTCACTGACTACACTAAATCCTTTGTGTGGATCACAACAAACTGTGGTATATTCTTAAAGAGATGGGAATACTAGACCACCTTACCTGCCTCCTGAGAAACCTGTATGCAGGTCAAGAAGCAACAGTTAGAACCAGACATGGAACAACAGACTGGTTCCTAATCAGGAAAGAAGTACGTCAAGGCTGTATATTGTCACCCTGCTGTTTTAACTTACATGAAGAGTACATCTTGCAAAATGCCAGGCTGGATGAAGCACAAGCTTGACTCAAGATTGCCAGGAGAAATATCAGTAACCTCAGATATGCAGATGACACCACCCTAATTGCAGAAAGCAAAGAGGAACTAAAGAGCCTCTGGATGAATGTCAAAGAGGACAGTGAAAGAACTGGCTTAAAACTCAATATTCAGAAAACTAAGATCATGGCATCTGGTCCCATCACTTCATGGCAAATAGATGGGGAAACAATGGAAACAGTGACAGATTTTATTTTCTTGGGCTCCAAAATCACTGCAGATGGTGACTGCACCCATGAAATTAAAAGATGTTTGCTCCTTGGAAGAAAAGCTATGACAAATCTACACAGCACATTAAAAAGCAGAGACATTACTTTACTGATAAAGTCCATATAGTCAAAGCTATGGCTTTTCCAGTAGTCATGTATGGTTGTGAGAGTTGGACCATAAAGAAAGCTGAATGAATTGATGCTTTTGAACTATGATGCTGGAGGAGACTCTTAAGAATCCGTTGGACTGCAAGGAGGTCAAACCAGTCAATACTAAAAGAAATCAGTCCTGAATATTCACTGGAAGGATTGATGCTGAAGCTGAAGCTCCAATACTTTGGCCACCTGATGCAAAGAGCCAACTCAATGGAAAAGACCCTGATGCTGGAAAAGATTGAATGCAGGAGGAGAAGGTGATGACAGAGGCTAAGATGGTTAGATGGCATCACCAACTTGATGGACATGAGTTTGAGCGTGCTCTAGGAGTTGGTGATGGACAGGGAAGCCTGGCATCCTGCAGTCCATGGGGTCACAAAGAGTCAGACACGACTGAGTGACTGAACTGAACTGAACTGAGCAGGATGTATCATTGAAATTCAAAGAGTACCACTTGTAGGTTTAAATTTTGACCATCAAATATTAATACATTCCCATTTTTTTAAGAAAATGCACCATATATTAGCCCGAGAAATTTCTCACAACCTTAAATTTATAATCTTATAAACAAAACATAAAGTTAAAGCCAATTAATATTAATGATGCACTTATTATATACATAGCACTATGCTGAGCTCTGTGTGGGATAAAGTAAGACAATGGTTCTACTATCCTTGGACTTTCCTTGCAGTTGTAAAGGGCATCCATGATAAGTTATATTTCAAATTTTACAATTGCTTACTGAAAGAAATTATACCCAGTTTAAGGCAGCAGGAAATATCCTCAAAGGAGGTAAAACTTAAAATAGGCTGAGAAGAGTGGTTAGAATTTACAATCAGTTGAATACAGTGTGTACAGTTGTTATCTATCCTTCATGGAGGAGATAAATGCAGGATCAAAGGCAGTGAGAATATCCAGATAATTTAAATGGCTTCTCCATGGCTTTTTGTATCTTGTTATATAGTTTTACTTAAAATATTCTGATTATTACCCAAATAACTAATCTTCTCAAGTGGATTTCCTGAAAAAATCCTATATATCATGCCTTGTGAGGGAGATGTTGTCTTTAGTTCCAGGGATGATCACAAAAACCTGTTTGTTAAGTGAGCCTGGCCAGTTGATGAGGGCTCACTAGGCAAGCTTCTCAATCAGAGATATCTGAGGGATTTCCAGGGTCATTTCCAACACAAACACCATGCTTACCTTGTTCATCTTGCTCTTAACAGAATTATTTACTCCTCTCTCCCATTTCTAAGGAAAAGTAATTTCCATTTTCCTGCTCAGCTCAATAGCATCCTGTCTTGGAAGTTGAAATTTTCAAAATGTCTTAGTTGGTCCACACTATCTATTTTCCTGTTGCTGTGTTCCTTGGCTACTTCAGTTCCATTCAGGACCAGAGCTTCTTTTTCCCCAAGCCTCATAACCAGTGATGTGTCCTCTGATTCTTACCAGCCTTGACTTTTTCTGACTTCTTGATTCAATAAACTTCTGCTCTGGAAAGGAACTGGCTGGCCCTTATCGGTGGGTGTATTAACTACACTAACATTAAAGCTATCAAGTTTGCCTTATTAATCAGAGTGTCTTTAAGTGTGAATGTCTCCCAGTAGGCATTTATCCTCTTTGGGGGAGGGAAACAATGGAATGGGTTAAAATGCAGGATTGAATTCACCTGGCAGCTCCCTATGAAAACTAAAAAATAACTGCTCAACAGGCTCAGGTATTATATGTTTGAATAATGGGAAATGTTAAACAAAATGTCTGACTCACAGTAGGCACTCAGTAAATATTTAAAGAATTAGTAAATTAATTCCTTTCCTTTCATATGCTTATTGAAACCTTACAAAAACTCTGTTGCCTAGTAACTACTCAATGAAACTGTTCCTGATCACGATAGGATTGTTATTTACAATTTATAAATTATGCTTTCTAAGTATATTTATAAATTATTTGCAAAATGTAGCATTCAACTTTTAACTTCCTATAGCAAATAGCAAGTCAACTGTGAATATTAGACATTTAAAATAGGTTGTGTGTGTGAGTGTGTGGTGTGTTAGTCCCTCAGTCATTTGTGACTCTTTGCAACCCCATGGACTGTAGCCCACCAGGTTCCTCTGTCCATGGAATTAGGTTATTATTCATGTATTCAGGAAATACTACTTAGACACTCTGTCAGGATTCGTGAGGTTATGCTACTATGATAAACAGCCTGAAAACTCAATGGCTTAAAACAATAAATCTTTTACTCACACTATTATTGCATATGCATAACAAGGTTTTGTTGCAGACTCATAAGAGGGTTCTGCTGACTGTGGACACTCACTGACCAGTTTGACAGAGATTTTATCTCACTTTATTCTTCCATGATCGCAGATGCATAGAGAACAGAGACAGTTATAAACCAAATACCAGTTCTTAAAGCAATTTCATGGAATTCCACATGTCACATCTGACAAAATTTTATTGGTCAAAGAAAGTTATATGAATATGGATGAGTTCAATAGACAAAGGTATATAACCCTCCACATTTGTAGTACCATAGGAAACAAATGGGGCCTCCCTTGTAGCTCAGCTGATAAAGAATCCACCTACAATGTGGGAGACCTGGGTTTGATCCCTGGGTTGGGAAGATCCCCTGGAGAAGGGAAAGTCTACCCACTCCAGTATTCTGGCATGGAGAATTCCAAGGACTGCATAGTGTATGGGGTTGCAAAGAGTCAGACAAGACTGAACGACTTTCACTTTCACTTTCTTTCACTTTCAGGAACAAATCCGGATATAAAAAGTATATATAAAAGGTGCTACTGTATTAGAGAAATGCAAATCAAAACCACAATGAGGTATCATTTCACACCAGTCAGAATGGCTGCTATCCAAAAGTCTACAAGCAATAAATGCTGGAGAGGGTGTGGAGAAAAGGGAACCCTCTTACACTGTTGGTGGGAATGCAAACTAGTACAGCCACTATGGAGAACAGTGTGGAGATTCCTTAAAAAACTGGGAATAGAACTGCCATATGACCCAGCAATCCCACTGCTGGGCATATACACCGAGGAAACCAGAATTGAAAGAGACGCGTGTACCCCAATGTTCATCGCAGCACTGTTTACAATAGCCAGGACATGGAAGCAACCTAGATGTCCATCAGCAGACGAATGGATAAGGAAGCTGTGGTACATATACACAATGGAATATTACTCAGCCATTAAAAAAAATACATTTGAATCGGTTCTACTGAGATGGATGAAACTGGAGCCCATTATACAGAGTGAAGTAAGCCAGAAAGAAAAACAACAATACAGTATACTAATGCATATATATGGAATTTGAAAGATGGTAATGATAACCCTATATGCGAGACAGAATAAGAGACACAGATGCATGGAACAATTTTATGGACTCTGAGGGAGAAGGTGAGGGTGGGACGTTCTGGGAGAATAACATTGAAACATGTATATTATCATATGTGAAACAGAACACCATTCCATGTTCGATGCATGAGACAAGGGCTCAGGGCCGGGGCAATGGGATGATCCAGAAGGATGGGATGGGGAGGGAGGTGGGTGGGGGGTCCAGGAAGGGGAACACATGTAAACCCATGGCTGATTCATGTCAATGTATGGCAAAAACTATTGCAATGTTGTGAAGTGATTGGCCCCCAACTAAAATAAATAAATTTATAAAAAAAAAAAAAAAAGGTGCTACTGAAAAGTAACACAGTCTTCTACAAGCATGCAGTAATTTACTTGGTCTGATGCACCAAGTTACAGGTAAACAAGATGAACTTGAGCTATTGCTGATCATTACCACCTTCTGCGAATTTGGAATCACTTTGTTTCTCTGTATCCTCCCCACATGAAAAAATATCTGTTCAATCACTTTTGTAGATAATGATACTGACTATATTTACTTCACAGACATAATCACAAAATAAACAATAATCTTTTACAATGAAGTTGAACAGAGCAAACACTTGGGTTACTAAGGCCTAAGTGTGGAGCTTATCTAGATTTTTTCCTACTCATTCATCCCAACAAGGTTTACTGTAAGAAATTGATATAGGAGACAAACTCTCCTTTTAACTGCCCATGTCATGCCCCTAAGTCCCCTCCATTTTGTTTTCATCCTCTCTACCAGTCTTCCTAAAACTCTAACCAGATCTGGAAGCCTGGAAAATAAAAAGCTTCAATTGCCTTCCTATCTTGCCTGTGGGGATTGTCACTGAAACCAGAGGTGCTAACAAAGAGATGCAAAGTGCTGCGAAGTATCAAGTGCTACATAAATTTAAGAATGACTGTTATGATAAACCCCAAGAAGTGTGTCTCTATTAAGGACAATGAGGATAGAAGAGATTTGGGAGGCAAAACTTGAGGACCCTTCTGATCTGATAGTTGTAAGAGTAAATATATATAGCCTGCTTTTTTCTTAAGTGAAGTGAAATGAAGCAAAAGTCGCTCAGTCGTGTCTGACTCTTTGTTACCCCATGGACTATACAGTCCATGGAAGTCTCCAGGCCAGAATACTGGAGTGGGTAGCCTTTCCAATCTCCAGGGGATCTGTCCAACCCAGGGATCAAACCCAGGTCTCTCGCATTGCAGTTAGATTCTTTACCAGCTAAGCCACAAGGGAAGCCCTTTTCTTAAGTATTAAGTCTAATTGAGTTTTTTCTACTTTTGTTTTAAGTTTAAGCTCCCATTTTCTTTTGGATATGATCCTTTCTATCAAAGGAATCACTTTGTTCTAAATTCCCCCCTAAAATGCCTATCAATTTATGTTGGGACTACAAGCTGGATGGAGCAGCTAGGTTGACCTTACCTCAGTATTCTTGCCTAGAGAATTCCATGGACACTGGAGCCTGGGACTACAGTCCGTGGGATCACGAAGAGTCAGACAGGACTGAGTGAGTAACACTTTCACTTTAGAGCTGTTAATTAGGAAGCCAGACTTGGCTGAAGGCATTATGCTACATTGGGAATACTGTGGGATTTGAAGTTAAGCTGACACACTTCTGAGAACAGATTCTATTCTCACTGAACTTCAGATCTTTTCTTCAAAATGAAGATAATGTCATCCATCTCATATTATCAAAGGAGTAAAAACAAACAAACAAAAAAAAAGGTAATGCAATACCATAGGAAAATGCCTAGCAGAGAGATTCTCCTTCTCTCTGTTGGTGAATTACATGGGCCCTCTTCCTCCTATTTTTTTTCCCCTTGGAGTATGTGATTTGTTTCATCTTTATCTATAGTTCCTGACTTTATATGAAATATAAAAGTTATGATTATCTCAGGAAATGCTTTATTGGGTCTATAAACAGTAGCACTAAATTATAACTGATAATCAGACTCAGGATGTTATCTCTCTCTGAGGTAATTTGAATTTTGAAAGGGGATAAAGTCTTAAAGAATTGATCTCATGTAAGTGCTATACCCTGAGTCTTTTAAAACTTTCAACTTGTGTAACCCTGAACTAATCACTATATATCCTTGCCCATTCTAAGCCTCATTTTTTTTTTTATTTTGTCTTGTTGTTGTTTTTAACTTTAACATGATGAACCAAAACTTTGTTTTCTTTAAAGGTAAATTCTACCTTTAAAGAAAACTACCGTCTGTAGTTTTTATTGTGAAACTTCAAGTAATAATAAAGAATGAAAATAATATTTACCAAATGCAAAACCTGAGCTATGTGCTCTAAACAGTCTTTTAATTCTCAAAGAATTTCTGAGTCATGATTAATTTGCAAATGAGGACCTTGAGGTTTAGCGAGAGCTAAGAGGCTTGCCTCCGTTGACAAGCGGAAGAGACAAACTTTAAACTCACACTCATCTAACTCTCCAAGAACCCACCTGCCAGTGCAAGAGATGCAAGAGACAAGGATTCCATCCCTGGGTCAGGAAGATCACCTGGAGTAGGAAATGACAACCCACTCCAGTATTCTTGCCTAGAAAGTTCCATGGACAGAGGAGCCTGGTGGGCTAGAGTCCATGAAGTCGCAAAGAGTCATACACAACTGAACAAGCACAGGCGTCTAACTCCAAAGACTTTGTTCATTTCACCAGGAAATACTCCCACAATGGGAAAGCCTTTTTGCCACCTTTGAAATTACACCATTAGGGAAGTCACTATTATCAAGACTGTTTTATTGCAGTTGTCTGCACACCATCACTTATAAACTCCTAGAGAGACACATGCATACTTTTAAGTTCCAGCACCTAAGAAAACTGAGGGATCAAGTATGTTTTCAGTTGGGGTTTTCAACAGAATAGAAGACAGAAAGAGGAGGGAGAGGAAGGGAGGAAGATAAGAAAGAATGAAGCAATTATTTCTTACTCATATGAGCTTTAGGGATTTTGCTTTGCTGGGCTGGAGTAACAGCTATCTGAGAGCTATTTATAGATAGCCATTCTCTACTATAAGCAAGATAGTGTGAAATTTATTTTGAAAACTGCTTAAATTTTTTCAACTTTATACCTTCTCCATTAACTTTATGACACCACACACAGGAAGGTATTTTATGCTGAAAGGAATGAGAACCTTTTCCTCTATGCTGTTAGGTTCTGCATTTGAATCATGCAAATTAAACTGGCAAAAGACAGCTTACGAGGAGAAAGGCATACATATTTTATGTACTTGGAGACTCTACAGAAAAGAAGTGAAAACCCAAAGTGGTAGACTGAGAGCTTATCTATCATTTTAAAAAGAGCAACAGGTGGGCGGGACAAGCAGTGAGAGGCTTTGGTGCCCACCAACATGCCCGAGGTGGCACCAACTCAAGAGTGTCCCAAAGGTACCTGGGCTACCTGGAACTGGCAAGGGTTCCCAGGCACCCAAATTTACTGAAAACTTCTGCCATTTGGCCACTGGGGACATGCTAAGGGTCTTCTGGCTCAGATCTGGGAGAAAAGCTGAAGACAGCTGTGGATGCTGGAAACCTGGTGAGTGATAAAACAGTCACGGAGCTCATTGAGAAGAATTGGGAGATCTCTCCACGCAGAAATGGTATTCTTCTAGATGGTTTCCCTCAGACTGTGAGGCAGGCAGAAAGGCTTGGTGACCTCTTGGAGAAGAGGAAAGAGAAGCTTGATTCTGTGATTGAGTTCAGCATCCCAGGCTCTCTGCTGATCCAGAGACTCACGGGAAGGCCCCCACAGTGGCCACACCTACACAAGGAGTTCAACCCCCTAAAGGCGTCCACGAAAGATAGTATCACAGAGGAACCCTTGATCTGCCGACTTGATGATAATAAGAAGGCCTTGAAAGTCCACCCGGAGGCCTACCACACTGAGACCACCCTATTGGTGTAGTAAGACAGAAAAGGGGCTCCACTCTGCCATCCACGCATCCCAGACGCGTGATGTCCTGTTTGCAGCATCCTAGCAGCCTTGTCCAAAGCCACATCCCAGAAACAGAAGGCCAGGCAGAACCACATTGCTGCTCATCACTGCATGGCCTGGTCCCTGCCTGTAGGTGCTGGGCAGAGGGGAGGGTGGTCAGGGTAAGGCTGGAGGGGAGGAGATGGAGGGCGCAAGACGGAAACAGCAGCCGTGCTGCAGCGAAGCAATTTCTTTCACATGAAGCTGGAGTCTTAAAATGTATAGACAAATGCCGCAGTCCAGCTCCAGCGGGTCCAGAGTTCCCTCAGGATGGACGGCGTCAGCGATACGAATGAGAAGACACAGCGAGTCTCAGCGTTTCCAAGTGTCTACTACTTTCATTGTTTTTCAAGACAGCTTTTATATTTTTAGTGGTATATAGAAACAAATGTAAAGTATAGAGTCATACCAATTCAGCTTAAGGGACATACCAATTCAGCTTAATGGGTGTATCTTAATGTGCCTATCAATTTAGCTTAATGGGCCAGCAGTTTCGACCCTCATCGAAGCCATTTACATGTCTTTAGTTACAAAAAGCCTCATTTTGTTTACATCATCTTCTGGCCTGGTGGTCTGCTAACACCTTGTGACTCTCCATTGATAAGGGTTGATCAGTCAGAACACTTTAGTATCGGGAACAACAGGAAAGAATTCATCAACAGGGAGTTTTAAGGTAAAACCTGTTTTGGGTAATTTACTCTATGCCTTGAGCTTAACAGAAAAGAATGTAGTTCCATAAAGTCAAAGAACAGCAAGCTGAAATTCAGCTCTAAGTAAGAATCATCAGTTAAATCAACAATTGTCTTATTATTTGTATTAAAGCTAAACTTCTATTTATATAAATCTCTAACTATTATGCTTTCAATACATTAAGAGTAAAACCATAGTGAGTAAATATAGATTAAGTAACAGTTTCACAAAGCAATATTTTTTACATTTCCTAACAAGCCTTTTTTCCTGCAAAGGGTTTTGTGCCCATAGGGGCTTTCTGTGCGGAGGCTCTCAATGCTGTTTTATTGCTAGAGAGCAGTCATGCGCATTAGCTCCAAAGGCACAGGTACATTTATTAAACAAACCAATATGTTAGCAAAAGGAATTTAGATCAGCATACTCTATATCCCAGATAATTTTATTTGGGGTGCTACCATTCAGGGGCCTTGTTGATTTGAGGTTTCAGAATCATCTATTTTAGAAGGGAATCAGGAAAGGCCTTTTGCCTAAGTCATAGAAAATAAGAAGAGGTTTATTATAGCAAGCATCAGAAAGAGAGATATCATCTTTAAAGTGGGTGCTGAGGCAGCCTCTCGAGAATCCCTGAGGCCTGAGTCACTCTGCTCGTCAGGTCTTCTCCTCATGACTCTGCCGTGGGTGGGGATCTCGTGAGCTGGCTCCCGGCCGACAAAGAGGAAAATTAATTTTTAAAAACACTAATTGGAGGGTATAGGTAGAAACGGAGATGTAGTATTATTTCTAAGGAATCACATTTTCATTTACTCTGGACTGGTGACAATATTTCACAAAGCCAGTGCCCTAAGACTTCAGCTTTTATCAGAGCCTCCTGCGAATCGAGATATGCAGAAAGTCACACTGCCGCCTTGCCGTCCTGTAGCTTGGATCAGGGCGGAAGTTGACTACTAACCCTGGTTCCCCATAGATTAAAATGTCATCTTCACATTTGAAAGGGACACAGAGTGTGTTCCTGGGGACACTGACTCAGCTAATCAAGTTTACTGGCGTCAGGAGGCAGCCCACCTGCCCCCGTGGGTAAGCTCACGGCAACCACCCAGCATGCATCACAGCCCTACACTCTTGCCTTCTTCCATCCACGTCATGCGAAAGGGCCCTTTTTAACAAATGACCAAGTATCCTAAGCAACATCATCCAAAGATCGTCCTTTTCATCCTCAAATCCTGTGACTGACATCACTCAACAGCACTGTGATGTATCATTTTCAAGAAGGTATTTTCTTAACTGTCCAAATGCTGCCTTGTTTGACCCCTAAATCCATAAAGTGTGCTAGAAGTTTGTGTTAAAAAAAAAAACAAAAGAGAGAAAATCAATAAGTTGTGGAAGATGACTAGGAAATGTATGGTAAGTAAGGGTTGTTTAGTAAGAGGTGTCCTACAGACTCATTTCAGTGTAATCTTAGGTCTTCCTGATATGGGAGAGGGAACACTTCTACAAATGGAAATTTATATTACCTTCATAAGGGGAAATTTATGTCCTGCTTTCAGGCGGAAGGGTGGAGGGCAGCAAGCTTGTGTTTGCTGCTTTTCAATCGCCTTCAGCTCAAAATAATCCCTATGTCAAAATGGCATGTTTTTTGGAGGGTGGAATATTGTGATCCCCTTCAATGCCAATAAGGTTTTGGAATATTTAAAGGAATAACAAAGTCTATTAGAAAGTCTAGAGAGGATGGTTATAAGGAAATGCCCTCATTCTCTGTTGGTTGCTATGTTGAGTATACACTTTCTGTATCAAAGTTATTTAAAATAATATATCCTTCAATTTAGCAACCCTACTTCCTGGAATATATTTAGAGGCAATAACTAGATACATGCACAAAACTATGTCTATATATTTGTTAATCAAAGTCAATTTTATAATAGCAATAAACTAGGGGAAAAAACTAAATGTAAATCTACATATGAATGAATAGATAAAGTATTATGGTCAAACTATGAACCAAGTATCTATAATATAGATCTTTATTTATTGGCACGACAGATGTTTTTGTCATATCATTTAATGAAAACATTGGTTATAGAATATATATATATATGTACAGCATGACAATGTAAATTTTACATTAAAAATATCTATGTAATTTTATAGAGAGATATCTATATTCACCAACAACTAACCATGGTAATCTTCAGTTTATTTTACTTTTTAATATTATTTTAGTTTTTCATGATTTATTGGTGTGATTTTTATTATTGGGAGAAAAAGCTATTTTAACTAGGAAAAATATGTTTTGAAATATTAGGAAATATGAAAAAAATTTGATGAATTTTTAATAAAATAAACCTTGGGAGATTTGAGAATAATTGGATTCACAGTAGTCTCCCCTTATCTGCAGGGATTATATTTCAGTACACTCAAACGTTTGCGTGAAACCTCAGATAGTACATAATCCTATGTATACTGTTTTTTGCTATGCAGACATAGCTATGATAAAGTTAATTTATAAATTAGGCACAGTAAGGGATTATCTGAATTACCAGCATCACTGCTCTTATGCTTTGGGACCATTATTAAGTAAAATAAATGTTCCTTAAACAGGAGCACTGTGATCCCACAATGGATCTGATAGGTGAGATGGCTACTAAGTGTCTGCCTCACATATACAGCATGAATATGCCAGACAAAGGAATAACCTCAAGTGGAATGAAGCAGGATGGTGCAAGATTTTATCCAGCTACACAAATTTTTTTTAAATTTAAAATACGAATTGTTTACTTCTGGAATTTTCCATTTAATATTTTCAGACCAAAGTTGATCATAGGTAACTGAAATCATGGAAAACAAATCTGTGAATAACAATGGAATATTGTAAAAAGTTTTGGGCTTCCCAGGTGGCACTAGTGTTAAAGAACCCACCTACCTATGCAGAAGACATAAAAAACATAGTTTTGACCCCTGGATAGGGAAGATCTCCTGGAGGAGGGCATGGCTACCCACTCCAGTATTCTTGCCTGGAGAATCCCAGGGACAGAGGAGCCTGGTGGGCTACAGTCCACGGGGTCACACAGAGTCGGACGGGACTGAAGTGACTTAGCATGCATGTACACGCTGTTAAAAGATTTAGGTATGTTCTCAATATCAACAAGAACTTGAAATGTTGCCACTATATAACCCACAACTCTGAAAAACAGATCAATTTCACAGTACATGTCCATCAATAGTGGGCAGGGTGTCAGAACAATGGGGAAAAATCTTGACCTTCGGCTCCATTCTCTTTTCTAGTGAGTTTGCATGCGCGTGCCTGCTAAGTTGCTTCAGTTGTGTCTGGCTCTTGCGACGATATGGGCTCTAGCCCACCAGGCTCCTCTGTCCATGGGATTCTCCAAGCAAGAATAAGGAGTGGGTCGCCATGCCCTCCTTCAGGGGATCTTCCCAACCCAGGGATAGAAGCCAAGTCTTCTGTGGTTGCTGCCTTGCACATGGATTCTTTACCACTGAGTCACTGGGGAAGCCCTCTAGTAAGTGTATAGAATATCAAAAAAAATCCCATCACATGGGTTAATCAAATGTTTTACTCTTAAATGAAAGTCCAGGAACTTTGCTGGTGGCCCAGTGGTTAAGACTCTGAGCTCCCAGTGCAGAGGACCCGGATTCAATCCATGATCAGAGAACTAACGCCCACATGCTGCAGCTAAGAGTTTGTATGCCACAACTAAAAATCCCGCATCCCACAACTGACCTGGTGCAGCCAAATAAATAAATATTAGAAAAGAGCAAGTTTAATGTAGCGTTTTCCAACATTGCTCTTCAACGAGGATGTGATTTTTATCTTGTGACTCATCTTGAAAAAGTTGATCTCTCTGTGATGACACTGGTGTGAAAAAAATTTACCTGCTCCTTGGGGTTGTAAGTAGGAGATCTGAAAACAACAGCAATAGTGTTAAAAGTCATTCCAAATTTTATTTGTAAAAGTGGATTAAACGTTTCGTGGAACCTCGTCTATAGACCAGCCTATAGGAAGGTTTAGTATTCTCCATGATATTTGTCTGGATCTCAGGAGTTGTCCTAGTGCTTTTTGTCGTTTTATATGTGTGTGTGCGTGCTCAGTCGTGTCTGACTCTTTGTGATCCCATGGACTGTAGCCCGCCAGGCTCCTCTGTCCATGGGATTCTCCAGGCAAGAATATTGGAGTGGGTTGCCATTTCCTACTCAAGGAGATCTTCCTGACCCAGGGTTGGAACTCATGTCTCCTACATCGACAGCTGGGTGCCACCTGGGAAGCCCAGCATCGAAATTCAGGTTAAAGACCCCAAAACAAATGGTCAGACTTAGAAACATTCAATCAGGTTATCTATTTTATTTCTTTTAAACAAAATAAAATCTTTACAAGAATGTTAGCATGAATATCAATATCATACTTCTTAAAGCCACAGAAACTTGAGAGCTGAAAGGCACCATGTGCTCAACATGTGCTCAATCGCTTCAGTCATGACCGACTCTTTGTGACCCCACAGACTGTACCCTTCCAGGCTCTGTGGTCTGTGGGATTTCCCAGGCAAGAATACTGGGTTGCCATGTCCTTCTCCAGGGGATCTTCCCCTCCCAGAATCGAACCCCCGTCTCCTGTGGCTCCTCCACTGGCAGGCAAATTCTTTACCACTGAGCCACCAGGGAGGCCATGGAGAGTGTCAGAAATTTGTAGTGATGCTTGCTTCGGCAGAACATATACTAAAAATTTATAGTAAATGAGACGTCAATATAAAGTGTAAATCTCAGAATAACTTCTTTGCCATTGCACAAGTCCCAGTTATCTTCCACAGTATCCTCTTATTGAGCCACTTTTTCTTAAAATAAGCATTAATAATTTCTGTCCTCACCCTTTACGTCAGCACTTCCAGGATTTCTCGTCCTGGAATCTTACCCTTGCCCATGCCCTCCCCGATGTGGGGTTGAACCATCACAGTGTTGTCAGAGCCAATCTTCCCCTCAATGGTTGTTCCTGTCAAGCTGTTGTTAGCGAAGTGAGTCTGCTTTTCTCTGTCTTCTCCCTTAGTCACTGTGAGATGAAAATAATATGAGACTCTCGCTGGTTTCCATTACTCTGCTTTCTTCATTCTGAAACAATGTATTGTTTTTCTGACATATCGAGCTCCTGTAGAAAGCATATATGCCTATATCTTAAACTTCTTTGGGGTATTTGTTCTTACTGGAGAAGGCAATGGCACCCCACTCCAGTACTCTTGCCTGGAGAATCCCATCGACGGAGGAGCCTGGTAGGCTGCAGTCCACGGGGTCGCGAAGAGTTGGACACGACTGAGCGACTTCACTTTCACTTTTCACTTTCATGCATTGGAGAAGGAAATGGCAACCCACTCCAGTGTTCTTGCCTGGAGAATCCCAGGGATGGAGGAGCCTGGTGGGCTGCCATCTATGGGGTCGCACAGAGTCGGACACGACTGAAGTGACTTAGCAGCAGCAGCAGCTCAGTCATTAAGTTGTGTCTGACTCTCTGTAACCCCATGGTTTGCAGCACATCAGGCTTCCCTGTCCTTCACTATCTCCTGGAGTTTGCACAAATTCATGTCCATTGAGTCAGTGACGCTATCTAACCTATCTTATCCTCTGCCACCCTCTTTTCCTTTTGCCTTCAATTTTTCCCAGCATCAGGATATAATGCAGTTCAATTCTGGGGCATATATTGACTTAAACTAGTTTATTAACCTCATCTATTTTTGTGGAAGGTTTTATATAATTTAACTGATATTTAACTCTCCTTTCCCAAATATTGTTTTAATAGGACAAGAATTTTGGGGGGCAATTTTAAATTGATTCAAAATACTTTACATTTTAATAATTAAACAGTACTTTCCACAAAGTGAATTTAAGATCTTGCCCTAGTCTCTGAAGAAAAATCCTCAGAGGAATTTAATTAAAGATAACCTATTTCCCATATATTACATAAAATTTAATTAAAGAATCAATCTCTGCTTTTGTCTCAAAGGGATTGGGCCAAAAGAATTAAAAACCCGCATATCTAAAAAAAAAAAAAAAATTCTAAAACTTGATGCTTTGTATTCACCAGAAAACTACATTTTTTTTTTCTTCTCTCTCTTTTGATATACGTTATCAAAATAAAACCATGCAGGGCAGTAGACCTTAAGCATATCAATTTCACATTACTATTACAATATCAATACCACGAGGTATTGTTGTTGAGTCCTTTTGTTGTCAATTTAAATATGAAGAAATTGGGCTTCCCTGGTGGCTAGGTGGTAAAGAATCTGCATGCCAATGCAGGAGACACAGGTGTGATCCCCGGTCCAGGAAGATTTCACTTACCGGGGAGCAAGTAAGCCTGTGCCCCGCCACCACTGAGCCTGCGCGCTAGAGGCCGGGAGCGCCCACCGAGCTCCTGCGCCCCGGAGATGCGCTCTGCAGCAAGGGACGCGGCCGCAGCGAGGAGCCGCACACCGCAGAGCGAGCGCAGCCCCTGCCACGGCAACAGAGAAAGCCTGCGCAGCAACGAAGACCCACCACCGCCAAAAACAAACAAGTAGAATGTTTAAAAAATAAATAAATATGAAGAAATCAAGGTCAAATTGGATCGATAAGTTGGCTAAAGCCACCAGTACACACAGCAGAACTAGAGATTCTAATGTAAGACCAGTAATCCTCCCATTACGTCAGTACCCAAGAGAGTCACCTACGATGAGAAATTGGTCTGTAATATTTGTCCGAATGGGACTTCACAGTATATGAGCCAGCCAACAATACGTAGATTCTAACTCACTGTCATCTGAGTTACAAGTTTAATCATCAGATCTCTTGGTCTGTGCCCAACACAGCTTAACTACCTTGAGCTACTTATTCACTCTACTTCTTTATTCCTCTGCCACTTGAATTTCTAAATGTTCAAATACTTTTCGGTTTCTTCTCCCAATATAACCAGCTTTCTAACTCCTTCGTAAATTAAACCTTCAGATGCTGTATCTCATTCTAGTAGCCCTCATCTCCATGCAGTGTTTCTTTCTAAAGAATATACTATCCCTTGCAGTCTTAACCTGACAGTTAACTTGAGTAGGAGGAAAGATGATACTTACTTCTTTAAAATATATACAAATTTCTGCATACTTGAATATGTGCAAGTTCTTAATTTTAATAATTCTTTGAGGGAAATCTTTTATTTTTCCAAAAAACACTTAATTTCATCTTAGTTGTAAGCCAGTGTTCATCATGGTAGGAATATTGGGGAGCTGGAGAGAAAGAAAGCATTGCTCAATACATATGCAAAAGAAGTAAAAGAAAGAAAGGCAGAGGAATACATTTTTCACTTATTGAAAAACATTTTTTGAGAACCTGTGTGAGACACCATGTATTACCTTATAGAACACTTAAAAGAATGCAGATTACTTTCAAAAATATTGTCTAATTCAATATTAATTAATATATTAAAATTTGAATATTTACTAATGAATAAAATATTTTAATGTTACCTTATTAGAGTGTCTAGATTCAAAATTGATACAGGGAAAAAATAAATCTTCACAGATAATGACTAAAGTTTGCAAAAAGTGATTGCTAAAGCTGAGTTCTTGAAACTGGATCCTGGCAAACAATTCTCAGAGGTATAAGGTACAGCTGTGCATTCAAACCTGAAATCACTACATCAGCTAATTTTAGACTATACTTATCAGTAATAATGGTATGTCATTGTTCTCATTTTTTCATTTTATACTACCCATGATTCCTGCTGTGACAGCTAAATTGTTCTCAAATTTACCATAGTCAAAAAAGTTTAAATTACACATGTGTATGATATTGTTTCTAGAACTTAAGAAAATTGATGATGATGATGATGGAGAGCTTACTTCTGACTTTTGACAAGTTTAGATTGAACTACAGCCAAAAAAGATTTTCAAAGTGTATAATAACAGCGCTTTTTAGATATATAAGGAAACAAATTTTATCACATTTCATAAAGTCCTCATTCACTGGGAATAAACTGGATATTAATTATATGTATATATATTTTATGCTACTATTATATTTATTACTCTTTTGAGACTTTTTTAATGAACATAGCAGAATAGTAACCTAAAAGACTCAAATTTCCCATCTTATGTTACATCCAGAGAGGTTAGCCAATACTAGGACTAGTTTCACTCAACTTTGTAAATTTTGGTTAATTACTTGTTTTACTCACCAGCTGCACACTATTTGAGGGTCATATATGTGAAAATAAGAAAATAAAGACAGGATTGTAGATGAGGTCCAACTGATCATGTTTTTCCCCTATCCCATGATATCTCTCATTAAAATCTACTTACTTTATTTGGGCTTATTCAATTGGTAAAAAATCAGAAATAATAATATCTGAGAATTTTACTTACTGTGATTATAAACACATAAAGATTTCCTATTTAATCTTCCCAATAATCCTTACAAATAGGGAATAGTTGTGTTTTTTTTCCACATAAAGAAAACAGAGTCAAAGAAATTATTTGACAAAAGGATAAAGAGCTCAGTTTCAATACTGAGTCTATTTGACTTAAAAATCCATTGTCCTTCCTCACTATTAGTCTAGTTTTGACACGAGAGATCAACCACAAAAGTAGTTCAATAATTTAGATGTGGAAGAAAGTCTGGCTAAACTACACCAGTCAAGTTGGAAAGAGAGAATAAGGGAAGGATGATGGCTCATCATATGGGCTTTCTAAGAATATTTCAGCATGACACAAAGTAGGGTAAGGCTCAATATACCTCAGTGACCTCCCAGAAGTCTGTAACACAATTTGATTCAAGAAATATGGCTGCTAATTATTGTCCTCACCCCACTTTCCAACCCAAATTACAGCCTGACATGTACTCAAAAGCTTGTTGCATATAATAAGACTATTTAAATTCCATAGTGTATATTATTGCTTTTTTTGTTCATTTCAAAACAGTGTTTTAAATAGGCCTATAAAAATGTATACACATTATATAATAGGCTTGCAAAATAAGCAAAGTCCACTATTTTATCATTTATTTCAGGTACGCTTTCAGCAGATTTTCTGAAGTGGAAATTCTTACCTTTTAATTTGTTCTTTTTCTCTCTCTTATTTTTTCTAAACTTATTCTCAATTTCACAAAAACCACCCCTGAATGGTCTATTAAGCCAATAACAATTTATCTTGTAGTGGTTTAAGTCATGTACCTGGTACTGTTTTAGTGCCCAGAGAAACAGAAGAGAGTAAGACATGGTAGTTGCCCACTGGAAACTCAGTCTCTTAGAGAGCCTGGTAAATAAATTCAATACAAGAAGGTGAGGTCCTTGTATAGATTCGCAGATGCACAATGTGGGAGAAAGGAGACAGAAGCCAGTTGCTTCTTATTCCTGTAATCTTTGCTCTTAAAGCTAGAGCTGGCTTTTGACTCTCATGTATTACAACTGCTAAGCTAAATTGACTTTGCACATTAATCTCATCACACCTTCCTAGTTTAAATTATATTAACGGTCTCCCACCATATAAATTAGAACATCTGACCAAGATAGAAGTCTGTATAAATTATGGTCCTTCACTACCTTTCATTTCTCTTTCAGTTCAGTTCAGTCGCTCAGTCGTGTCCGACTCTTTGCAACCCCATGAATCGCAGCACGCCAGGCCTCCCTGTCCATCACCAACTCCCAGAGCTTACCCAAACCCATGTCCATCGAGTCAGTGATGCCATCCAACCATCTCATCCTCTGTCATCCCCTTCTCCTCCTGCCCCCAATCCTTCCCAGCATTAGGGTCTTTTCCAATGAGTCAACTCTTCGCATGAGGTGGCCAAAGTATTGGAGTTTCAGCTTCAACATCAGTCCTTCCAATTGATCTCCTTTAGGATGGACTGATTTGATCTCCTTGCAGTCCAAGGGACTCTCAAGAGTCTTCTCCAACACCACAGTTCAAAAGCATCAATTCTTCAGTGCTCAGCTTTTTTCACCATCCAACTCTCACATCCATACATGACCACTGGAAAAACCATAGCCTTGACTAGACAGACCTTTGTTGGCAAAGCAATGTCTCTGCTTTTAAATATTCTATCTAGGTTGGTCATAACCTTCCTTCCAAGGAGTAAGCGTCTTTTAATTTCATGGCTGCAATCACCATCAGCAGCGATTTTGGAGCCCAAAAAAAAAAAGTCTGACAGTGTTTCCACTGTTTCCCCATCTATTTCCCTTTCTCTTTACACTAAAATAAATACCATCAGTTTTGCCATATCACAAAAATATCTTAAAGACTATTCCTCTTTCTTCTAGCTAACTTGTCGTTAAACTTTCTGATGACTCTTTTTTTCCTAACATCCTCTTAATTTTAGCTCAAGATTTGCATTCTCCAGGAATTCTTCCTGACCCTAGAGCATGATTTCAGTGCACATAACTTGTATTCCCAAAGCAGCATGATTATAAGAATTGTTGAATTAGTTTTCTATGCTGCATAGTAAATTACCACAAAGTTACCAGTTTAAAACAAATTCACATTTATCTAACATTTCCTGTGGATTAGGATTCTGGGCACAGCTAAGTTGCAGGAATACAATCAAGGTGTCAGTAGTCAGTAAGCGCTGGGTTCTCACTGGGAAGGAA
The DNA here is from genome assembly GCF_054371585.1 of Giraffa tippelskirchi. Classification (NCBI taxonomy): domain Eukaryota; kingdom Metazoa; phylum Chordata; class Mammalia; order Artiodactyla; family Giraffidae; genus Giraffa; species Giraffa tippelskirchi. Next base: position 42,508,970 of record NC_137284.1, on the reverse strand, counting down.
GCTCAATGGGGACTTCAAATGCCTACATCTATACTTCAGGTAAAAATGATACCTTTTAAGAGATCAGAGAGTCTACATTCTGAACTTGCTTTTACAGTACAATAAAGAGGTTCAAGTTTGAAATGTAGTTACAGTCAGATAATGTCAGTAGAGTAGATTCAGTTAACACAAGTAATTAATTTCTTTGATTTGGCCTAAAAATGTATACAATAGTAGCTGTGAGGTTAGCTGACTTAAATCTACACCCAGGAAGCAGGACTGAACACCTTGGCTCCAGGGATTTCATTCACAGCTGGTGAGACCACTTGAAAAACTTTCATAGTTCTGAATGAATCAGATCATTGACTATAATTTATGATAGATACACTAGGTTCTCTCCTCTCATGACTGACCCAATGGACACAGCCGTGACACAGCAGTAATGCCTCCGTTTCTTCAGGTGAAGCTCACTCAGGCATGCAGCACAAAGTAGTCCAGGACCAAGCAAGTACGTTGTGATGCACATGCACAGTGCCGTAAATGATCTCAGCTGTTACATAGCCATTGTTTACAAAAGGTGGGGTAAGAGAGTGTAAACACGCCATCTTGTCTAAAATTGCTCTTTGTCTACAGTCAGCTAGGAGCTATCTTTTGTCCTTCAAAATTCTCTATCAAGGTAACTAACTCATAAATGGGAATATCTAGCCATGGTGACAGGCATAATAATGAGGAATAGGAAGGTGGACGGAGGTAATAATGCATTCTTCCTGGTTAGTCATCAGTCATTAGTTGATAACTATTGATTGAGTATGTAAATGGTAAAAAATGATAAAAAAAATAATTGTCCAATGTGTTCAGAAAGGATTACTCTACTCTCTGTCTACAACATAGCATCAAAAAAGAAAAAAAAAACATCTTTTCATAAACAACAGTAATAATACCATGCATTTACTGAACAATTACTGGACATATTCAGAGTTAATCAGACATTATCTACTTTAGTTCTCCTTACTAATTATGAGGTATTTTTTAATGCAAATTTATAGATTAAGTTTAATGATTATTATGACATTTTTGCTCACCAGCCTACCTCCTTCATTCCTCAGGTTGACAGCAGCCACTGGAACACAATTTTCATTCCTGGTATGACCTCATGGATCAATTGAACCTTGTTCTCAAACAATTGTGAATTATTGTGATTATGATTTTGACTTGTTTGGTGGTTAGCTGGAAGATTCAGTCTGAGATTTGCTTTTGTTTGCAAACCCTTGGAACTCTGTCAGTGCTAGAACGGCCTTTTGGTAAGAACTTTTCAAAAATATTTAAAAGCATATATTATTACAGCCACCTGTGTCAAGGCAGAGAAGATAGGGCAAGATATTCTAAGACAGGACTAAAAGACTGAGGAAAATGAGGAAGAAGATACATGGGGGAATGAGGGCTTTCTGCATCTACTAAGGAATCAGAGAGCAACATCATGCTCAGGAATGAATTTAGGCCTGTAAAAGTCCTCAAGGGATATTTGACTCAACTTCTGGCTGATATATTATCACTGAATAAGCAGAAGAAAAAGGCTGAGGCAGAGTTATAACCATCCTGGCTAAGCATTAGAGTGCTATAACTCAGAACCAATCTACAAAGAATGAGAGTAGTTTTTGCTTTATTTGTTTTTCTTTTTGGCTTCAGGAGTTTAAAGAAATCTCTGTCAGGCCATTGGCTGACTGCTAAGCTAATGGACTGGAGACTCAGTAACATCACGACAGGAAATACTGTCTTGGAAAATAGTTTGGAGAAGTCACTGAGAATTCTGGATGACATCAGACAAAAAAAGCAACAGAGCAAATTTGCTGGGAGTGGGTGGAGAAAAGAGGATCTGAATTTTAGTTATCACATTGTAATATTCAAATTCTCCAGTTTAAAAACAAAATAATTATGAGACAAGGACAATAGAGCTCATTAACAAGAATCAAAGATATTTCAGAAACCATTCTCAAAGAAGCAGAGGCATTGGAGTTACAACTGTCTTAAATATGCTCAAAGAGCTAAAGAAAACCATGGACAAAAATCAAAGGAAAATAGGAAAACTATTACAGAACGTACTAATCTTTATCACTAATAGAGAATGTCAATTTGTTGTATGGTTGCTAGGTTGATTCCCAGCACTTTTGTGATTCCATGGAACGTAGCCTGCCAGGCTCCTCTGTCCATGAGATTTCCCAGTCAAGAATACTGACATGGCTTGCCATTTCCTTGTCCAAGGGATCTTCCCAACCTAAGGATCAAACCCAGGTCACCTACATTGGCAGGAAGATTCTTTACCACTGAGACAACCAGAGAAGAATATCAATGAAGACCTAGAAATTATAAAAAAGAACCAAATAAATATGCTAGAGTTGAGACATACAAGACTGAAATGAAAATGTCATTACAAGAGCCCACAAAGAACTAAACAGACATTTCTCCAAAGAAGACATACAGATGGCTAACAAACACATGAAAAGATGCTCAACATAACTCATTATTAGAGAAATGCAAATCAAAACCACAATGAGGTACCATTTCACACCAGTCAGAATGGCTGCTATCCAAAAGTCTACAAGCAATAAATGCTGGAGAGGGTGTGGAGAAAAGGGAACGCTCTTACACTGTTGGTGGGAATGCAAACTAGTACAGCCACTATGGAGAATAGTGTGGAGATTCCTTAAAAAACTGGGAATAGAACTGCCCTATGACCCAGCAATCCCACTGCTGGGCATACACACCGAGGAAACCAGAATTGAAAGAGACGCGTGTACCCCAGTGTTCATTGCAGTACTCTTTATAATAGCCAGGACATGGAAGCAACCTAGATGTCCATCAGCAGACGAATGGATAAGGAAGCGGTGGTACATATACACAATGGAATATTACTCAGCCATTAAAAAAAATACATTTGAATCGGTTCTATTGAGATGGATGAAACTGGAGCCCATTATACAGAGTGAAGTAAGCCAGAAAGAAAAACACCAATACAGTATACTAATGCATATATATGGAATTTGAAAGATGTTAACGATAACCCTATATGCGAGACAGAATAAGAGACACAGATGCATAGAACAGTCTTATGGACTCTGAGGGAGAAGGTGAGGGTGGGACATTCTGGGAGAATAGCGTTGAAACATGTATATTATCATATGTGAAACAGAACACCGTTCCATGTTGGATGCATGAGACAAATGCTCAGGGCTGGGGCAATGGGATGACCCAGAGGGATGGGATGGGGAGTGAGGTGGGAGGGGAGTCCAGGAAGGGCAACACATGTAAACCCATGGCTGATTCATGTCAATGTATGGCAAAAACTACTACAATATTGTAAAGTAATTAGCCCCCAACTAAAATAAATAAATTTATTTTTTTTAAATTAATAAAATAAAACAAACAAACAAAAAAAGCAAGAGCCCAGTAATAGATTTGGGCAGGCAAAAGAATCAACAAACTTGAGGATAGGTCAACTGAAACTCTCTAGACTGAGGAGAAGAAAGATAAAAGAATGAAGACAAATGGATAGTTAAAAGGAAATGGGAATGAAATCAAAATGATACACCAGAAAAAGTCAGTTAGAAAAGCAAAAAGCATTAATGAAAATTCAGGAACAAAATAAGATATAAAAAAGCGGATAGAAAAATGATAGAAGTCCTCTCTTATTAGTATTACTATAAATATACATTGAAACACAATTCAATGCACTAAAAAGCAGAATAGGACTATTGTTAAATATTTTCTCTGAAGATATTCAAATATCCAACAAGCCCATAAAAAGAGGCCCAACATCCTTAGTCATTAAGCAAATGCAAATCAAAACCATAATAGGATACCACTTCACACCCAGTAGGACAACTACAAAAATATGGGAAATAGCAAGCATTAGTGAGAATACAGAAAAACTGGAACTTTTTTTGCTACTGGTGGGAATGTAAAATTGTGCAGCTATTGCAGAAAACAGTTTAGTCTTTCCTATTTAAACTAAGAATTACCTTGTGTTCCAGCAATTTCACTTCTGAGTGTGTACCCAAGAGAAATGAAAACAGGTGTTCAAACAAAAACTTGCACATGAATGTTCATAGCAGCACAATAGCCAAATCAAGGAAATGACCCAAAGGTCCATCAACTGATTAATGAATATGCCAAACATGGGATATTCGGATAATGGAATATCATTCAGCCATAAAAAGGAATGAAATACCGATATATATTACAGCATGAATGAACCTTGAAAACATTAGGCTAAGTGAAAGAAACCAGATGCAAAAGCCAACATGTATGATTCCGTTTATATAAATATTAACAATAAGCAAATCCATAGAGACAGGAAGCAGATTAGTGGTTGTGAAGGCTTGGAGGTAGAAGGTATTGAAGAGGAATGCTAAATATATATGAAGTTTCCTACTGGAGTGATGAAAAAATATTCTGGAACTAAATAGTAGTGATAGTTGTACAACTTTGTAAATGTGCTATCACTAAAGTTGAATTACACCATATTTTAACACCTTAAAAAAGTTGAAACACATTAAAAGAAAGAGCAATATAAACAATTTGATAGTTTCTTAGAGGAAGACAGCATGGAGATATTACAGACTCAGAAAAATAATACAGAATCAAGCCTTATTACTTATTAGTTGCTATCATTTATTAATAAATATTTTATGGAGATTAAGTAAAACAAAAACATATGAAAATCTACCAATGTAGAACTTTACCCGTGGAAAGTTTTCTATACCTATTCATTGAATCTAAACTTCCTTAAAGATATATATTTTGGTGTTACCGCTTTGGGGGCATTTTTGTATAATTATCCAGTTATTTAATAGAGCTGTTATAGATGTCCAGAGTCAGACTGATATTGCCCAAGTTTAAATCTGGGTTCTTTTATTCAGTAACCTTCAGACATTTGCTTTACCTCTCTCTGCCTCAGTTTTCTCATTTATAAAATGGGGATAATCATAGCATTTTACCTTCAAAGGAATGAGAATGAGTATATGTTTGACAAAGTTGTCACACAATACTAGGCTCTAAAATCAGCCCTCAACAGATGTTTTTTTTATCACCATCATCATCATCATTACAAAGATTGACTATTCTACTGTTAAGTCTCACTCCATATTTATAAAAAGAAAGAAAATGGTTCACACTTTAAAAAATTTTGTATTGGAGTATAGTTGGTCTACAGTGGTGTGTTAGTTTCAGGTGTACAGCAGAGTGATTCAGTTTTATATATATATATATATGTGTTTGTGTGTGTGTGTGTACATATATATCTTTTTTTTAGATTATTTTCCATTATATATATATATATATATATATGTCAGCAGGGAATCCCTATATATTACTAGAAGATATTGAATATAGTTCCCTGTGCTATACTGTCAATCTTGTTTTTACTTTTAATATATTAGTGTGTATCTGTTAAACCCAACCTTCTAATTTATCCTTCCCTACCCCCTCTTACCTTTTGGGTAGCCATAAGATTGTGTTCTATGTCTGTAATTCACACCTTGACTGGGAAGGTAGATTATCTCAACGAAATAATTTCTTTCCTCACTCCAAGTAGGAAATGTCCCTTCCAACTGGTTTCTGTACTTTCTGTTTTGCTTCCTGAAACCTATTTCCTTACCCTAACTGAGTTTTCCAGTCCAGTGGTGTAGTCCGTCCAGATATTTATTTCTATTGTTCTTTAGGACAATATCCATAATTGCTTTTTCTTGGGTTCATGAACCAATGACCCTTGTGTTACCTCCATTTGGTCTGGGACAAATCCATAAATTGCTGCTTTTTTAGGAGAAAAGGTAAGACATGTTGAACCACTTGGTCTTTTAGTCCTGAAATTAACTCTATGGTTTTATTTAAAAAAAAAAAAAAAAAAAACTTTTGGTAAATGCAAAATTTTCCAGTTGGAAAAAAATGAAACAGTGATAACTCATACGCCCAGAATAGTCTATTTATCTCATCACTACCACCTAGGTGTCATGAACTAGACCATGAATCAGAACAATTTGTTCCACAAAGGTAGGAGTACAAATCCTCAGGTTGACAAAAAGCAATTTCTCAATAGGCCAACTGAGAAGACAATTCAATAAAGCTTAGAAACTTGTTGAAATCTGTCCCCTTGCTACACTCTTTGCTGAGAAATATATTTAGAAGATTCTAAGAAAACAAAAAGCTTGTCAGTACATACCCAGGGAAAAACAATAACAGAAGTATAAAATATTAGCATGCTTCAAACACACAAGTTTGAATATTTAGTAGGTGACAAACATACTCTTGAATTTTACTCTAAGTAGTGATGAAAAGCTCAAAACTGTTTACGATTGTTTAAAAAAAAAATAGGAGCATAAAAATAAAACACAAAGTTATATGAGGAAAACACACATAAAAAATCTGGCACATATTTCCTCAGAGTACCACCAAAAATGGCTGATAATTTAAGAAAATCATATGCCCTCAATTCTCCAGTGGCTCAGACGGTAAAGAATCTGCTTGTAAAGAATCTGCTTCCCTGGATGGGGAAGATCCCTTGGAGAAGAGAATGGCTACTCATTTCACTATTCTTGCCTGAAGAATTCTGTGGACAAAGGAGCATGGTATGCTACAGTTCATGGAGTCGCAAAGACCTGGATACAACTGAGTGACTAACACCTTCACTTTCAAAAATATTCAGAGGATGAGGTAGAGGAACCTAGAGCCTATTACACAGAGTGAAGTAAGTCAGAAAGAGAAAGATAAATATCGTATGCTAATGCATATATATGGAATCTAGAAAAATGGTACTGAAGAATTTATCTGGAGGGCAGCAATGGAGAAAAAGACATAGAGAGTAGACTTATGGACATGGGGCGAGGGGAGGAGAGAGTGAGATGTATGTTGAGAGTAACATGGAAGCTTATATTACCATATGTAAAATAGATAGCCAACGGGAATTTGCTCTATGTCTCAGGAAACTCAATCATGGGCTCTGTAACAACCTAGAGGGATGGTATGGGGAGGGATGTGGGAGAAAGGTTCAAAAGAGAGAGGATATATGTAAACATATGGCAGATTCATGTTGAGGTTTAACAGAAAAAAAAATTCTGTTAAGCAATTATCTTTCAATTTAAAAATGAATAAATTTAAAAATATTCATAGGAAAGCAAATTAAAAGAATAATGAAACACCATTTTCAACGATAATTGCAATCTATGATTCTTAAGTGATACTATGGGAAATTTCCAAATATACAAAATAGACAAAATACTATGAACTTCAATATAGTCATTATCCAGCTTCACCAATTATCAACTCATGCACGTTTTGTTTCATCTCTCCTCCCATTGTCTTTTCTCTCTCATATTTAACCAAAGCAAACTCTAGCCTTCAAGGATTGATTATATTCTTTGCAGCCAAAGATGGAGAAGCTCTATACAGTCAGCAAAAACAAGACCGGGAGCAGACTGTGGCTCGGATCATGAACTGCTTATTGCCAAATTCAGACTTAAATTGAAGAAAGTAGGGAAAACCACTAGACCATTCAGGTATGACCTAGATCAAATCCCTTATGAGTATACAGTAGAAGTGACAAATAGATTTAAGGGACTAGACCTGACAGACAGAATGCCTGATGAACTATGGACAGAGGTTCGTGACATTGTACAGGAGACAGCGATCCAGAAAATCCCCAAGGAAAAGAAATGCAAAAAGGCACAATGGCTGTCTGAGGAGGCCTTACAAGTAGCTGGGAAGAGAAGAGAAGTGAAAAGCAAAGGAGAAAAGGAAAGATATTCCCATCTCAATGCAGAGTTCCAAAGAATAGCAAGGAGAGATAAGAAAGCCTTCCTCAGCGATCAGTGCAAAGAAATAGAGGAAAACAACAGATTGGGAAAGACTAGAGATCTCTTCAAGAAAATTAGAGATACCAAAGGAACATTTCATGCAAAGATGGGCTCGATAAAGGACAGAAATGGTATGGACCTAACAGAAGCAGAAGATATTAAGAAGAGGTGGCAAGAATACACAGAAGAACTGTACAAAAAAGATCTTCATGACCCATATAATCACGATGGTGTGATCACTCACCTAGAGCCAGACATCCTGGAATGTGAAGTCAAGTGGGCCTTAGAAAGCATCACTACGAACAAAGCTAGTGAAGGTGATGGAATTCCAGGTGAGCTATTCCAAATCCTCAAAGGTGATGCTGTGAAAGTACTGCACTCGATATGCCAGCAAATTTGGAAAACTCAGCAGTGGCTACAGGACTGGAAGAGGTCAGTCTTAATTCCAATCCCAAAGAAAGGCAATGCCAAAGAATGCTCAAACTACCACACAATTGCACTCATCTCACATGCTAGTAAAGTAATGCTCAAAATTCTCCAAGCCAGGCTTCAGCAATATGTGAACCGTGAACTTCCAGATGTTCAAGCTGGTTTTAGAAAAGGCAGAGGAACCAGAGATCAAATTGCCAATATCCTCTGGATCATCGAAAAAGCAAGAGAGTTCCAGAAAAACATCTATTTCTGCTTTATTGACTATGCCAAAGCCTTTGACTGTGTGGATCACAATAAACTGTGGAAAATTCTGAAAGAGATAGGAATACCAGACCATCTGACCTGTCTCTTGAGAAACCTGTATGCAGGTCAGGAAGCAACAGTTAGAACTGGACATGGAACAACAGACTGGTTCCAAATAGGAAAAGGTGTCCGTCAAGGCTGTATATTGTCACTCTGCTTATTTAACTTATATGCAGAGTCCATCATGAGAAATGCTGGGCTGGAAGAAACACAAGCTGGAATCAAGATTGCCGGGAGAAATATCAATAACCTCAGATATGCGGATGACACCACCCTTATGGCAGAAAGTGAGGAAGAACTAAAGAGCCTCTTGATGAAGGTGAAAGAGGAGAGGGAAAAAGTTGGCTTAAAGCTCAACATTCAGAAAACTAAGATCATGGCATCTGGTCCCATCACTTCATGGGAAATAGATGGGGAAACAGTGGAAACAGTGTCAGACTTTATTTTGGGGGGCTCCAAAATCACTGCAGATGGTGATTGCAGCCATGAAATTAAAAGACGCTTACTCCTTGGAAGGAAGGTTATGGCCAACCTAGATAGCATATTTAAAAGCAGAGACATTACTTTGCCAACAAGAGTCCGTCTAGTCAAGGCTATGGTTTTTCCAGTGGTCATGTATGGATGTGAGAGTTGGACGGTGAAGAAAGCTGAGCGCCGAAGAATTGATGCTTTTGAACTGTGGTGTTGGAGAAGACTCTTGAGAGTCCCTTGGACTACAAAGAGATCCAATCAATCCATCCTAAAAGAGATCAATCCTGGGTGTTCATTGGAAGGTCTGATGTTGAAGCTGAAACTCCAATACTTTGGCCACCTCATGCGAAGAGTTGACTCATTGGAAAAGACCCTAATGCTGGGTAGGATTGGGGAGGGAGGAGAAGGGGACGACAGAGGATGAGATGGTTGGATGGCATAACCAACTCGATGGACATGGGTTTGGGTAGACTCCGGGAGTTGGTGATGGACAGAGAGGCCTGGCGTGCTGCAGTTCATGGGGTCGCCAAGAGTCGGACACGACTGAGCGACTTCACTTTCAGTTTTCCCTTTCATGCACTGGAGAAGGAAATGGCAACCCACTCCAGTATTCTTGCCTGGAGAATCCCAGGGACGGCGGAGCCTGGTGGGCTGCCGTCTATGGGGTCGCACAGAGTCGGACACAACTGAAGCAACTTAGCAGTAGCAGTATATATGGTGTTGTGGGAAGTACACCCTGAGTTCACCTCCTCCCATGCAAACACCAAAATTGCAACTATTTACAGAGCAAGTATCAATGAGAATGACTGGAAGACTGGCAGAAAAGATTTTCCATAACTAAAGACATAAAGATAGAGGGAAGGAGTCACAATTTTCTATAGATAGCGGTACTTTCATAATGACAAACACTAAACTGGTTAAAGCCACTGCACAACATACAAACAGGAATTTCTGGATACTTTGGGTTGTATAGTCATCTTAATATGGGTAGCATTACAAAATTGTATACACACACACTCACATATTCCTCTCTTGGTGTCTGTGGGAGATTGGTTCCAACACCCACCATGGATGCCAAAATCCATATATGCTCAAGTTCCATAGTCATCCCACTGTAATTCCAAATCCTCAGATTCAACCAAAATGGATCACGTGGTACTGTGTTTATTTATTGAAAAAAATCCACATATAAGTGGACACATATCATTCTGATCAAGGGTTAGCTGTGTATGTACATATACATGTGTGTACAATTTTTTTTTTTTTGCCTTTCACTAAGCATTAACATGTGAAAAATCTGTCAGTTCAGTTCAGTTGCTCAGTGGTGTCCAACTCTGCGACCCCATGGATTGCAAAATGCCAGGCCTCCCTGTCCATCACCAATTCCCACAGTTTACTCAAACTCATGTCCATCGAGTCAGTGATGCCATGCAACCATCTCATCCTCTGTCATCCCCTTTCTCCTCCCACCCTCAATCTTTCCCAGCATCAGGGTTTTTTCAAATGAGTCAGTTCTTCCCATCAGGTGGCCAGAGTATTGGAGTTTCAGCTTCAACATCAGTCCTTCCCATGAATATTCAGGGCTGATTTCCTTTAGGATGGACTGGTTGGATCTCCTTGCAGTCCAAGGGACTCTCAAGAGTCTTATCCAACACCACAGTTCAAAAGCATCAATTATTTGTGCTCAACCTTCTTTATAGTCTAACTCTCACATACATACATGACTACTGGAAAAACCATAGCCTTGACTAGACGGACCTTTGTTGGCAAAGTAGTGTCTCTGCTTTTAATATGCTGTCTAGGTTGGTCATAAAATTTCTTCCAAGGCACAAGTGTCTTTTAATTTCATGGCTGCAGTCACCATCTGCAGTGATTTTGGAGCCCAGAAAAATAAAGTCTGCCACGTCTCCACTGTTTCCCCATCTATCTGTCATGAAGTGATGGGACTGGATGCCATGATCTTAGTTTTCTGAATGTTGAGCTTTAAGCCAAATTTTTCCCTCTCCTCTTTCACTTTCATCAGAGGCTCTTTAGTTCTTCTTCACTTTCTGCCATAAGGGGGGTGTCATCTGCATATCTGAAGTTATTGATATTTCTCCCAGCAATCTTGATTCCAGCTTGTGCTTCACTCAGTCCAGCATCTCTCTTGATGTACTCTGAATATAAGTTAAATAAGCTGGGTGATAATATACAGCCTTGACATACTCCTTTCCCAATTTGGAACCAGTCTGTTGTTCCATGTCCAGTTCTAACAGTTGCTTCTTGACATGAATACAGATTTCTGAGGAGGCAGGTCAGATGGTCTAGTATTCCCATCTCTTGAATATTTTCCACAGTTTGCTATAATCCACACAGTCAAAGTCTTTGGCATAGTCAATAAAGCAGAAGTAGATTTTTTTTTTCTGGAACTCTCTTCCTTTTTCTATGATCCAACGGCTGTTGGCAATTTGATCTCTGGTTTCTCTGCCTTTTCTAAATCCAGCTTGAACATCTGGAAGTTCATAGTTCATGTACTGTTGAAGCCTGGCTTGGAGAATTTTGAGCATTACTTTGCTAGTGTGTGAGATGAGTACAACTGTGCGATGGTTTGCACAGTCTTTGGCATTGCCTTTCTTTCAGATTGGAATGAAAACTGACCTTTTCCAGTCTGTGGCCACTGCTGAGTTTTCTAAATTTGCTGGCATATTGAGTGCAGCACTTTCATAGCATAATCTTTTAGGATTTGAAATAGCTCAGCTGGAATGCCATCACCTCCACTAGCTTTGTTCGTAGTGATGCTTCCTAAGGCCCACTTGGCTTTGCATTCCAGAATGTCTGGCTCTAGGTGAGTGAACAATCTGTATTCCCAAATAAACAAGATTTTATATCTCAATTCTATTAAAAAATATTTGTTGTTTACTATGTTCTTGTGATCTTATAAAATGGGGATCCAAGAGCAAAGAAAACACATAAAAATTGCTTCACTTTTATGATTTACTCACCAGATGGAGGTTTATATCTTAGAATCAGTAAATAAGCTCAGTGAATAAAAGGAATGAGGAAAGAACCATATAAGAATACTCCAAGAAAAGAAAATTGTAGACCAATATCCTTGATGACAAAGGTCCATCTAGTCAAAGCTATGGTTTTTCCAGTAGTCATGTATGGATGTGAGAGCTGGACCATAAATAAGGCTGAGAGCCGAAGAACTGATGCCTTCAAACTATGTTGTTGGAGAAGACTCTTAAGAGTCCCTTGGACTGCAAGGAGTTCCAACCAGTCCATCCTAAAAGAAATCAATCCTGAATATTCATTGAAAAGACTGATGCTGAAGCTGAAGCTCCAATACTTTGGCCACCTGATGGAAAAGACCCTGGTGCTGGGAAAGATTGAAGGGGAAAACAGAGGATGAGATGGTTGGATTGCATCACCAACTCAATGGACATGAGTTCGAGCAAGCTCCGGGAGATAGTGAAGGAGAGGGAAGCCTGACATGCTGCAGCCCATTGGGTCGCAAAGAGTCGGACACAGCTGAGATACTGAACAGCAACAACAAAATCCCTGATGAACATAGATGCAAAAATCCTCAACAAAGTATTAGCAAATGGAATTACACAATACACAGAAAGGATCATACAACACAATCAAGTGATGTTTACTCCAGGGATGTAAGAACTATTCAACATTCACAAATTTAAAAATGGGATATACCACATTAAAAAATGAAGGATAAAAATTACATCATCACCTTAATACTTGCAAAAAAGCATTTGATCAAATTTAACATCCTTTCCTTACAAAAGCTATCAACAAACTGGGTAAAGAGGGAACATACTTCAACATAATAAAGACTGTATGACAAGCACACAGCTAACATCATACTCAGTGGTTAAATGCTGGAAGCTTTATCTCCAAGAGCAGGAGAAAGGATGCTCACCCTCATCACTTATACCCAATATTGTTTTGGAAGACCTAGCCAGAGTAATTAGTCAAGAAAAAGAAATATATGTCCAAAAATGAAAAGAATAATGAAAACTCTCTCCATTTGCAAATGGCATGAAATTATTTAGAGAAACTCTAAAGACTCCAACAAAAAACTCTAAGAATTAATCAATGATTTCACTAAAATTGCAGGATACAAATGTATATATAAAAGTAAGCTGCTTTCCTATTTATAAACAACAAATTATCAGAAAGAGGAATTAAGAAAATAATCCAGTTTACAATAGCAAACCTAATAAATTTAACCAAAGAGATGTGTGATCTATACACTGAAAACTATCAGTCATTGATGAAAGAAATTTAAAAAGATGCAAAAAATGAAAAGATATTCCATATTCATGACTGGGAGAATTAATATTGTTAAAGTGCCCTTTTTACCCAAAGCAATATGCAGATTTGATTCAATCCATATTAAAATTTCAATGACAGTTTTCACAGAAATAAAAAATACAATCTCAAAAATTTAATGGATAAATGAAAGACCTCAAACAACCAAAGGAATCTTAAGAGATAAGAACAAAACTGAAAACATCATACTTTCTGACTTCAAACTAGATTACAGAAGCTATAGTAATCAAAAAATATGGTATTGGCATAAAAAGAAGTTATGCTGATTAAAGAAATAGACTAGAGGGCCCCAAAATAACCATACACATATGTGATTGATTTTTCTATAACAAAGGGACCAAGAATATACAATTGAGAAAATATACTTCTTCAATAAAGGATACTGGAAAAACTCAACGGGCATACACAAAAGAAACTCCTAGAAGAGAACATAGGAGATAATCTCCTTGACATTGACCTCAGCAGTAATTTTTGGATTTTACTCCAAAAGCAAAAACAACAAAACCAAAAACAAACAAGTAGAACTGTATCAATCTAAAAAAACTTCTGCACAGCAATGAAAGGCACCAGCTAATTGAAAAGACAATGTACTGAAAGGGAGAAAATACTTACAAACCTCATATGCAATAAAGGGTAAATATTCAAAATATACAAGGAATTCATACAACTCTATAGCCAAAAAAAAAAAAGCTCAAATTTAAAATAGGTAAAAGACTTGAAAATGAAGAAGACACACAAATGGCCTATAGTACATTAAAAAAGTAGTCAGCATTACTAATTCTCTGGGAAATGTAAATCTAAATGAGATGATCTCACACTCATTAGGATGTCTATTACCAAAAAACAAGAGACAGCAAATTCTGGCAAGGATGTAGAGTAAAGGAAAAGTTGCACATTATTGGTGGAACTATAAATTATGAAAAATGGTATGGAGGTTCCTTGAGAAATGAAAAATAGAACTGTCATGTGACCCAGCAATCCCTCTTTTGGATATATATTAAAAAAAAATGCTGAAACTATTATCCCAAAAAGATATCCATACTCTCATGTTCATTGCAGCATTACTCACAATAGCCAAAGTATGGAAACAACTTAAGTGGTCTATCAGTGGATGAATGGATAAAGAAATGTTTACGTGTATTGAGGAAACAGGAAAAGGTTAGAAAACTTTCATTTAAAGGGACTGAGATCTAAAAACATGGTGAATACAGTTGATAACAGTGTATTGCATAATTGAAATTTGTAGAGAGAGTAGAACTTAAATATTCTCACACAAATATTCTCTCACTAAGTAGGTAGGTGATAGATGTGTTAATTAACTCTATGGAGAGAATCCTTTTGCAATGTACTCATATATCAAATCATCACAATATACCCTTTAGATATCTTAAAATTTTATCACTCAATTATACCTCAGGAAAGCACAAGCTGGAATCAAGATTGCCAGGAGAAATATCAATAACTTCAGATACACAGATGACACCACCCTTATGGCAGAAAGCGAAGAACTAAAAAAAACTCTTGAGGAAAGTGAAAAAGTTGGCTTAAAACTCAACATTCAGAAAACGAAGATCATGGCATCTGGTCCCATCACTTCATAATAAATAGATGGGAAAACAGTGGAAACAGTGACAGATTTTATTTTGGGGGACTCCAAAATCACTGCAGATGGTGACTGCAGCCATGAAATTAAAAGACACTGCTCCTTGAAAGAAATGTTATGACCAACCTAGACAGCATACTAAGAAGCAGAGACATTCCTTTCCCAGCAAAAGTCCGTCTAGTCAAAGCTATGGTTTTTCCAGTGGTCATGTATGGATGTGAGAGTTGGACTATAAAGAAAGCTGAGCACCACAGAATTGATGCTTTTGAACTGCGGTGTTGGAGAAGACTCTTGAGAGTCCCTTGGACTGCAAGGAGATCCAACCAGTCCATCCTAAAGGAGATCAGTCCTGGGTGTTCATTGGAAGAACTGATGTTGAACCTGAAACTCCAATACTTTGGCCACCTGATGCAAAGAGCTGACTCATTGGAAAAGACCCTGATGCTGGGAAAGATTGAGGGCAGGAGGAAAAGGGGACGACCGAGGGTGAGATGGCTGGATGGCATCATCGACTCGACGGACATGAGTCTGAGTAAACTCCAGGAGTTGGCGATGGACAGGGAGGCCTGGCGTGCTGCAGTCCATGGAGTCGCAGAGTTGGACACAACTGAGCAACTGAACTGAACTGAAAGCTTATAAATAAAAACATCACAGTTTAGATAAAATTATAAAGTCATTTTAGTATTATAAATAATAGCTATTATTTCTGAATACTTAGTGTATAAGTCACTCATCGCAATAATTTATGTGCACTATTTTATTTATTTATCAAACTACTTAAGACTGGTATATTATTACCATTTCTGTTGAAAAGATAGAATACTGAATCTAGAGAGACTAAGTAACTTGTCCCAGATCATCAGATTAGCAAATGTTCCTTTATTGAAAAAAATAAGTAAAAGTGTTAGTCTCTCAGTGGTGCCCAACTCTTTGTGACCCCATGGACTGTAGCCCACCAAGCTCCTCTGTCCATGGAATTCTCCAAGTAAGAATACTGGAGTAGGTTGCCATTCTCTTCTCTAGGGGATCTTCCTGACCCGGGGATCAAACCTAGGTCCCCTGCATTGCAGGCAGATTCTTTACCATCTGCACCACCAGGGAAAAGCTAAATCAAAAATGAATTAAGGTATCATTCTTTTTTTTAAAATTTCTTTATGGCTCTTTATTATCTAAATTTTCAAAAAGCAGATTATTTTTAGAATTACAAAGATATATGATGTCTCAAGAAGTTTTTCTCTCTGAATCACCTTCAGTAGCAATTCACACTGAAAGGAACTGAAAAACAGTTATATGTATCAAC
The DNA here is from genome assembly GCF_054371585.1 of Giraffa tippelskirchi. NCBI lineage: Eukaryota > Metazoa > Chordata > Mammalia > Artiodactyla > Giraffidae > Giraffa > Giraffa tippelskirchi. Next base: position 42,492,709 of record NC_137284.1, on the reverse strand, counting down.
AATGTACAACTTTAAAAAAAGAAAAAAACTACAACTCAAAGATGAAAATGCTATTTTGGTTTGTTGGGATAGAAAAGACATAGAGGAAGGAACCAGGAAAACATGGGTTCAGAAATGCGGTCTTACTCCTCTCATTTCTCAAAGAAAAGAAGCATGGGGAAGAGTTTGTTCAAAGCCTTTCTGATCCTCTTAGGAGACCAACTGATTCAAGCATACAATACTGGGTTCTTAAAAGATTAATAGAAATTGTTTATTTGTGACTATGGATCAAAAAAAAATGACAAGGCATAGCCCTGTTGCATGCTTCCCTAAATATTTGCTCTTGGGCTCAGCTCATGTTGCTTTCAGATGTGAGCATTCATCTGCATGAATGTGGACAGTAAGAATGCAGTGTTAGGGACTGCTTCTGAACCATCCATGGCTTCAGTACAGCTGGTATCAAATGCTTAATTATGCTGTCTTTATCTTCTTTGTTTCTTTATTTTATTTAGTTTAAAAGATGAATTGCACAACACATACCAAAATTTATGCCAAGCAAAAACATGTAGAACAAATAATTACCACAAATTGAACATCCATGGACACACCTCTTTGGATAAGAAATAGAGATCTTCTGACTTCAGAACTCCCCTCTTTTGAATCCAGATTACTACCCCTTGTATCTCCAGAGGTCATAATTATCTTGTCTTTTATAACAAATCACTCTCTTTTTTTTTTTTTTGATAATGTTGTTTCTTTCCCTTTTACATTTACGTGTAAACTCCCTTTGGAATATAGGGTGGCATGACAACAGATTCTGCTACAAGAGGTATGATACATATTTTACTTTTATTTTGAAACAATCTTAAGTAGTAATATAAAGTTTCATATATACCTCACTCACATTCTCCCCATATTAATATTCTACCACATTAGTTTTATCAGGAGAGAAAGTAAAAAAATATATGTAGAGAGAGATACCCAAAGTAAAAAACCTTGAGTCCAAGCTGTAGACATCATGCCCTTTCTCCCTACATATTTTAATTTCAAAATACATTCTTTTATATAACCACTGGACATCAAGTTAATACAGTGTAATTGATATGATCCACCCTACAGATATTATTCAAATTTTGACAATTAGCCCATTCATTTCCTTTATATAAAAAATAGTATTGCATTTAATGGTTATAGATCCTTAGTCTCCTTATAGCTGGAAATATACTTTAGTCACTTTTTGTCTTTCATGACCTTGATATTTTTGAAGAGATAAACATAGTTCATAGACTGTTCCCTAATTTAGGTCTGTCTATAATTTTCTCATAATTAGATTCATTTTATGCATTTTTAGCAGGAATACTAACCGCAGAAGTGATGTTATGCCGTGACCACACGGTGTCAGGGGCAGTGTTACACTGTTTGTCCCATGGCTGGTGATGTTACATCTGGTCACTTGGTTAAGGTGACATTGGCCAAGTTTTCCCATCGTAACAATACCTTTTTTTCTTTTTTTCTTTTTTTAAATGAATATATATCCTGTCAGAAGGTGCTTTTGAAATTACTTGGATATCATTTTTTCTCATCAAACTCTCACTTTCTAATTTTAGCAAATACTTGCCCAGTATTGCAATAGTGGTTGCCAATCCTGGTGGTTTTTTGTCCCATCACTTCTTCTGCAATTAATAATTGGCATTCTATTGTAAGGAGGCTATTTCTTTCTCTACATTTAATTTAGTTATTCATTTATTTATATTAATACGAACTTAAAAATACTATTTTTATTCTGAGTAATGATCCACTAATATAACTTTATTTGATCCTGATTTGATCAATTGTGGCCCTTGATCACTGGCTTCTGTGCTTTTTGACATGCTCCCATAATTTTAAATGCTTCCTTGTTTTCTGATGAAACAAGATGTCCTAGGTTCATTATGCACTCTGCCAGGCTTAGCCCTGGAGTCAGCATTTTTTCCAATGAGTTGGATGTCCTATGTGAGAGAATGGAATTTATAATTTAAAATTGTTATCATTCTATCTACCTAACAATCTAAGCATGAATTCATATGGATACTTAAATTTTCAATTAGCTGTCACAAGATTCATTCTAGACTTTGCATATTTCTAATCCCCTTTTCTAACAGTGAAAAATCCGGCTCCTTCTACACAAAAATATATGTTTCACCTTAGAATACACATTTAACTTGAGAATCCCTAACCCATATCTCTATTTAAAAATTTGATATTGTTTACCGTTTGATTCTTTTTTTTTTTTTAGCTCAATGGTACATAGTAAAAATATTTGTTCTAGTGTTACTTGGGCAAGTCTTTGCTTCATCCTTTACAGATGTGACTAATTTATACATTTGAAACACAATCTGATTCATCTGTTTCTGTTTGTAATCCCTTGATTTAATTTCTAAAAAAAAAAAAAAATGACTTGGCTCTAATAGTCAAAATTGTACAAAAAGTTTCACTCAGAAGAGTGAGAGAACACTCCTCTTCTGCTCTCTGTTCCTCTAGGTGATCTTATTTCTACACACCTTCTATGGACAACTAACAACATGTTAGTTTACTTACTGTTTCTGGTTTGTTTTGGGGGGTTTTTTGGGGGGGAGGGTGTTGCAAAAGTGAATAGATACGTGTATATTTCCTTATTCTTACCTTTTTACTTACATTTTCTTCTCTTATTTGACAACTTATTCTGAAAATTCTATCAATCAGTACGTTTTCTCACTGTCTAATTTTCATCGTGATTTTATTTAACCTTCAGTAGTTAGCCTTTTATCACAGTTTCAAAATGTTGGGGATTCGGGATTTATTTTCTAATTAGCTTTTTGGTGCTTGATTTCTAGATTAATTATGTAATAGTTAGAAGATATATGGAACTTCCCTGGTGACTCAGTGGTAAAGAATCTGCCTGCAATGCAGGATACCCAGGTTCAATCCCTGGGTTGGGACATGGCAACCCACTGTAGTATTCTTGTCTGGAGAATTACATCGACAGAGGAGCCTGGCAGGCTGCAGTCTAGCGTCACACAGAGTCGGACACGACTGAAGCGACTAAGCAGCAGCAGCGGAGGATATACATTCTGTGGGCTTTTAATCTTCTGATATTTGTTAAAACTTTGTTTTGTTGTAAAGCATGTATGGCCGATTTTGGAAAGGTTCTGTGTGTAACCACATATAATGTGAATACTATAGCTGTTGGGCACAGTAGTAAATTTGACTGGCAATGTATGAGGATTAAACTAGTAGGTAAATTAGTTAAATTAGTAGGTAAAAAACACAGATCTACACGAAGTATAAGGAGGGTTCCCAATCCCGATCACAGACCAGCACCGCTCACGTGGTGGTCTGAATGCTGGCTCCTGTCGGATCAGCCATTAGGTTGTCAGAGGAGTGCAAACTCTACCGTGGACTGCAAACTCAGGGGATCTAGGTTGTGCACTTCTTAAGAGAATCTAATGCCTGATGATCTGAGGTGGAAGAGAGGTAGTGATGCTGGCGTTGGGGAGGGACTGCCACTCTCCCCTATCACCCCAGATGGACTCTCTAGTTTCAGGACAACAAGCTCAGGGCTCCCACTGATTCTGCACCATCATGAGCTGAATAACCATTTCATCACATATCACAATGCAACAATGATAGAAATAAAGTGCACAAAAATGTAATGCCCTTGAATCATCCTGACACCATCAGCCCCCCATCCCCAGTCCGTGGGAAAATTTTCCTGGTCTCTGGCACCAAAAAGGTTGGGACTGCTGGAGTAGAAGACCATGGAGGGGAAACAACAATGGAGCCGTAGTTTGCTCAGAAAAAGAGTGGCAAATTGAAACCTAGATTTAAAGCATGCAGAGATTTATTATATAGAAAATTGTGGCCACCCGCTCTTTATCCCTAGTAAGATACACCTCAGGAAATTGGCTTAAATTGCATTAGAAAAGATTTAAGTCCCACACAAGAAGTGTTAGACTTGAGAGTGGAAGGAGATAAATGGTTCTTAAGGGAAATGTGGTCACCCCACTCTTAGCAAAAGATTCTGCATCTCAAAATATCCATGATCCCTCTGAATTAAAAAAAAAAAAATCCTCTTTGGGGGCTCTGAGAGTATGCGCATAGAGGGTGGTCTACTAAACAAATACTTTCTTGATAAAAGAAATGCCAAAACCACCTCCAGGCAAAGGAAAGAATTTCCTGAGAAGAGGTAAGCACCAGTTTGGGTAATTTTAAAAAGTGCTCATATCCCTTTCACAGTAGATTTTTAAGAGTAGTATATTTTTTTCTGTCTGAAATTATTTATTCAACCCTCCTTAGAGAAACATCAATCGCTGTGATGAAGACAGTTTTCTCAATAAGTCTTATGTAAAAATTTTTACCATCATTTTACATAGGAAAAACTTCAAGACTTGACATTATTCTATGTATATGCAATAGATCCAATACTCACTCAGTACCAGGAACTGCGGAAGCTAGCAATGGCACCCCGCTCCAGTACTCTTGCCTGGAAAATCCCATGGATAAAGGAGCCTGGTGGGCTGCCGTCTATGGGGTCGCACAGAGTAGGACACGACTGAGGTGACTTAGCAGCAGCAGCAGTGCTAAAACCACACTGTGAAGCAAACTGCAAGGTTTGACTTGGTCACCATCAGAGGATCAGCTATCAAACAGAGTAAATAACCAGTTGTGATACATCAAAGAACCTGAACTCAACATAGAGGACTTGAAGATGCAGAGTGGGAAAGAGAGGGTGGGGCAAATTAAGAAAGGAGAACTGATAAATACACATTACTATGTGCAAAATAGATGGCTAGTGGGAAGCTGCTGTATAGCACAGGGAGCTCAGCTCAGCTCTGTGATCACCCCAGAGGAATGGGATAGGGGGTGGGGGGAGGGAGGTTCAAGAGGGAGGGGATATATGTACACATATATCTGGTTCACTTTGTTGTACAGCAGAAACTAACACAACATTGTAAAGCAATTATACTTCAATAAAAACAAAACAAAGAAACAAAGCACTAAGCAATTTTACGGGCTTCCCAGGTGGCACTAGCGGTAAAGAACCTGCCTGCCAATGCAGGAGACATAAAAAACATAGTTTTGATCCCTGGATAGGGAAGATCTCCTGGAGGAGGGCATGGCTACCCACTCCAGTATTCTGGCCTGGAGAATCCCAGGGACAGAGGAGCCTGGCTGTCTGCAGTCCATAGCGTCACACAGAGTCAGACATTACTGAAGCGACTTTAGCATGTATGCAAGCAATTTTACAGATTGTAAATAAATGCTGAATTCCCATAGAATAAAAGAAAAAGAAACTGATTCATAAATAATCCAGTCAATTCTCTCAAAAGTTAGTAGGAACCTCTGAGATACTAAGCATCATTCAATCGTTTTTTTTTTTCATTTATTCAACAAATATTTGTGGAGAAACTATTATGTACCAGTCCCTCTTGTAGGTCTGGGGACACAGCAGAGGGGAAGTAGATAAGATGCTAATCTTCATAGATTTTATACTCTAGAGAGTGTAAATAAGTAATAGGAAGCAACAATAATTATTATTATCAATATTTATTGGGTGCTTATATGTCCCTGTCTTAATAGTGTATTATTTTCATAGCAACTCAATAAGTTAGTTACAGTCTTTATAATGACCAAAGAGAAGGAAAATGTACCACAGGAAGGTTAAATAATTCAGTCTAGGGAATACAACTAAAAAGTGTAAAACCAGTGCCTGAGTCCAGAGTCCCTATTTCTTAATTATTATTTCAGTTAATCTGGAATGATATGTTTCTCTAAAGATTCAGCTGATACTTGTCTCTTGATGAAAAACAAAGAAACAAAAATTTAACAGGGAAAAAAAAAAACACAATGCTTTGGGAGAGTAGCAGATGAAGGTGGTATTACTTTTCAATTGTTTTATCAACAAACACTTCTGATAAAATTACCTGTATGCTGAGAAATAAAAGACAAGGAAGACCATGGGAAGAACTTCCTGAAGAGGGTTCAAGGCAGGAGGAAGAGCAAATGTTAACAGCCTGAGGTGAGAGGAAGTTGGGTTCATGCAGAAAAATTAAAAGCCAGAGTTGCAGAAGTAGAGTTATAGCCGAGAATGTGACGAAATGATGCCGGAGAATACAAGTGGCCGAATCACGTTAAACTGAAGAAATGACTGTTTAATTTATTCTAATTAGGATGCCAAACCAGGAGAGAATTTTAAGCAGAAGGAGGGTAGGGGTAAAAGTGTCCAATTAAAACTTACAAAAAACAAAAGTAGCAGAAGTTGCTTTGTGGAAAATAATACTGTGAAGAATGAAAAATCAGAGCAAAAAACCAGGTAGGAAGCAAATCAAGTTATCTAGGTAAGAGGTGATGGTAACATAGACCACTGTCTAACTAAGCCATAATTACAGTGTACAGAATTAGATAGATATATTTTGAGGTAAATATTTATCACTATGAGAAGCCCTGTCAAGTGTCTCTCCCAAACTTAGGAAAGTACTTTATCAAATATACAGCTTCATCTCATCTTTCCAACATTACCTTATGTTGAAATGGAAACCCTTATGGAGATTAAAGTGGTTCTTGGATACATCTTTCTTTTTTTAAATCAAGATATAAGTGTTTATGTAAATTATGATTAAAATGATTAAAAATTCACGTGTGTGTGTATATATATATATATGCATGTTTGTGCTATAAAGAAACACAAAATTTATAAAAATTGTGTAGTTTAAGGTAGTGGAATAAGCATGATATTTTTTTTCCTTGGCCCCAAAAGTCTTGTAAAAATATTGTATCTTTTTCATTCAAAAACACAGTTATAATAGATATTCCCTTTGACATTATATTTTTAAGATTAATAAGAGTTTAAATGCTAGTAGGGAGAAGGCACTGGCGACCCACTCCAGTACTCTTGCCTGGAAAATCCCATGGACGGAGGAGCCTGGTGGGCTGCAGTCCATGGGGTCGCTAAGAGTCGGACACGACTGAGAGACTTCACTTTCTCTTTTCACTTTCATGCCTTGGGGAAGGAAATGGCAACCTACTCCAGTGTTCTTGCCTGGAGAATCCCAGGGACGAGGGAGCCTGATAGGCTGCCATCTATGGGGTGGCACAGAGTCGGAGACGACTGACGCGACTTAGCAGCAGCAGCAGCAGCAAATGCTAGTAGCTAGAGAGAAATCTTTCTAAAGAGCACTTTCTCTTGGAAATATGACCATAAGACTGGTTTTGGTAACTCGTGGGTGCTTATGCAGAAAATAGCTTTCTTTACAGGCTAAGAAAGAAAAATAGAGAAACAGAGAAAGAGAAAAAAGAGAGAAGAGGGAAAATAAAGAGGAAGAGGAGGAGGAAGTGAGTGAGAGACAAAGGGAAGAAAGGAAGCTCTGTGTTCATGCACATTTCTCTTTGCGCTTTCAGGACATGATTATGACCCAGGGCTTCCAAGGTGGCACCAGTATTAAAGAACCCTCCTGCCAATACAAAAGACATGGGTTCAATCCCTGGGTTGGGAAGATCCCTGGAGCAGAACATGGCAACCCATTCCAGTATTCTTGCCTGGAGAACCCCATGACCAGAGAAGCCTGGCGAGCTACAGTCCATGGGTCACACAGAGTTAGACATGACTGAGCGACACATGCATCACCCAGGAATAATAATTCTGAGAAGACTTCTTCATAAGCACTACAGAATTCTTACAAACTTTTGCAAAATATATATACCAAATAAAAATCAATTAAAATGTGCCCCACTCCAGCATACAGAGGAATACCACTCTTTTTCTTCTTTTTATGTGGTACCAATTATTACATTCTTACAACATGATAGGAAATGTAACTAAAAAAAAAAGAAACTGATAATCTGGCTTTACAGGTAGTCAGGTCTGACATAAACAAACTCAACATGGCAGGTATAACCATGCCCATATTATTAATGATGAAACTGGAGCCCAGAGAATTGCTTTTCTGAAGTCACACAGCTGGTGAGTAACAGAATCAGAACTACAATGTTGATTTGTAAACTAAATCCAATTCTCTTTCCATGAGAGCATGATAGCACAGCTACCTCTAAAATAGCAAGTACCAGAAGAATGAAGGATTCATAAAAATTGATAACACAAACTATAAGGCAAAAAAGATAGCTACTGTTGACAAAATTTTTAAATAGAATGTTTTAAAAATATGCCTACTCTTCTTGGAAATATGAGATAGAAGAAAAGTGGGAAATAATCAAAATAGAATGGGCGTAGTTTTTTCACAGTAACTGAAAACCTACTGTGCATCATTCATGGAACTCAGGAGTTAATATAGTTACTCTTTTTCCTTTATGTTATATAAAACCATTCACAAATTACACAAGAACATCAGAGCACTTGGGAAGAGCTAGTGCTATATGAAATAAAATTGACTTGTCATGACATTTATAAACCAAATGAGATGGTTCTATACTAAGAAAATGGGATGAAACATTTAATCAGAATTTTAATAGGAAAAAGCCTACAAGTTTTATACCCATGAAGTATAGTCAACATTAAATAAAAACTGCTGCTTTCAATAGGAGAAAATGAGTTTTGGCCAAATGTGTTAACTTTACAGGCTAAAGCTCAATTACAAATAACATTACAGATAAACAGCTATTTGTGAGCTTTTGTTTTCTATTGGTCAAATTTAACTGATTTAAAATTAAACATTTATTTAATATCTGTTGGTTTCTTCCGTTTTATAAGACATAGAGTATTAGTAAATATTTAAGTATTTGTAGTTATTTGTTATAATTCTGTTTTATTCACTATTCAGGTAAATCCTAAAGGGTAGGGACTGTATTTATCTCATTCATTACTGTCCCCACTGAAGGAATGCATACATTATTACATTATAATTTGATGAATTTGTACTGATCAGGTGAACTGGGTACCATAACAGCAAAGAAAATAAAAGCAGAAAAGATGTATCTCAATTCATCACTCTAGATTTTGATCACCTCTTTCATTGTTTGTCTCCCTCATTGCTAATTATTAGAGAAATGCAAATTGAAATGACAATGAGATACCACCTCACACCAGTAAGAATCAGTCATCATCAAAAAGTCTACAAAGAATAAACACTGTGGAGGGTGTGGAGAAAAGGGAACCCTCCTACACTGTTGGTGGGAATGTAAATTCATACAGCCACTATGGAGAATAGTACAGAGGTTTCCTAAAAAACTAAAATCAAAGCTACCATAGGATACAACAATGTCACTCCTGGGCATATATCCAGAAGAAAACATGGTTTGAAAGGATACATGTACCCCAATGTTCATTGCAGTGCTGTTTACAATAGCCAAGACATGGAGGCAACCTAAATGTTCATTGATAGATGAATAGAAAAGAAGATGTGGTACATGTATACAATGGAATATTACTTAGCCACTAAAAAGAATGAAATAATGTCAGCAACATGAATGGACCTGGATGTCATCATACCGAGTGATGTAAGTCCAACAGAGAAAGACAAGTATCATATGATATTGCTTATATGTAGAATCTAAAAATAATTATACAAATGAACTTATATACAAAACAGAAACAGACTCACAGACTTAGAGAACAAACTAAAGGGGAAGAGTGGGGTGGGGGATAGAATGGGAGTCTGGAATTGATGTGCACACACCACTATATTTAAAATAAATAACCAACAAGGACATACTACATAGCACAGGAAACTCTGCTCAATATTCTGTAATAACGTAAATGGGGAAAGAATTTGAAAAAGAATAAATACATATAAACGTATATGTATAACTGGATCAGTTCAGTTCAGTTCACTTTAGTCGTTCAGTCGTGTCCGACTCTTTGTGACCCCATGAACTGCAGCACGCCAGGCCTCTCTGTCCATCACCAATTCCCGGAGTCTACCGAAACCCATGTCCATCGAGTCAGTGATGCCATCCAACCATCTCATCCTCTGTCATCCTCTTCTCCTCCTGCCCCCAATCCTACCCAGCATTAGGGTCTTTTCCAATGAGTCAACTCTTCTCATGAGGTGGCCAAAGTATTGGAGTTTCAGCTTCAACATCAGACCTTCCAATGAACACCCAGGACTGATCTCCTTTAGGATGGATTGATTGGATCTCCTTGCAGTCAAAGGGACTCTCAAGAGTCTTCTCCAACACCACAGTTCAAAAGCATCAATTCTTCAGCGCTCAGCTTTCTTCACCGTCCAACTCTCGCATCCATATATGACCACTGGAAAAACCATAGCCTTTACTAGACGGACTCTTATTGGCAAAGTAATGTCTCTGCTTTTAAATATGCGATCTAGGTTGGCCATAAACTTCCTGCCAAGGAGTAAGCGTCTTTTAATTTCATGGCTGAAATCACCATCAGCAGTGATTTTGGAGCCCCAAAAAATAAAGTCTGACACTGTTTCCACTGTTTCCTCATCTATTTCCCATGAAGTGATGGGACCAGATGCCATGAACTTAGTTTTCTGAACGTTGAGCTTTAAGCCAACTTTTTCACTCTTTTCTTTCACTTTCATCAAGAGGCTCTTTAGTTCTTCTTCACTTTCTGCCATAAGGGTGGTATTATCTGCATCTCTGAGGTTATTGATATTTCTCCTGGCAATCTTGATTCCAGCTTGTGTTTCTTCCAGCCCAGCATTTCTCATGATGTACTCTGCATATAAGTTAAATAAGCAGGGTGACAATATACAGCCTTGATGGACTCCTTTTCCTATTTGGAACCAGTCTGTTGTTCCATGTCCAGTTCTAACTGTTGCTTCCTGAGCTGCATACAGGTTTCTCAAGAGACAGGTCAGATGGTCTGGTATTCCCATCTCTTTCAGAATTTTCCACAGTTTATTATGATCCACACAGTCAAAGGCTTTGGCATAGTCAATAAAGCAGAAATAGATGTATTTCTATTTCTGGAACTCTCTTGCTTTTTCGATGATCCAGCGGATATTAGCAATTTGATCTCTGGTTCCTCTGTCTTTTCTAAAATCAGCTTGAACATCTGGAAGTTCACAGTTCACATATTGCTGAAGCCTGGCTGGGAGAATTTTGAGCATTACTTTACTAGCATGTGAGATGAGTGCAATTGTGTGGTAGTTTGAGCGTTCTTTGGCATTGCCTTTCTTTGGGATTGGAACGAAAACTGACCTTTTCCAGTCCTGTGGCCACTGCTGAGTTTTCCAAATTTGCTGGCATATCGAGTGCAGTACTTTCACAGCATCATCTTTCAGGATTTGAAATAGCTCAACTGGAATTCCATCACCTCCACTAGCTTTGTTTGTGGTGATACTTTCTAAGACCCACTTGACTTCACATTCCAGGATGTCTGGCTCTAGGTGAGTGATCACACCTTCGTGATTATCTGAGTCATGAAGATCTTTTTTATACAGTTCTTCTGTGTATTCTTGCCACCTCTTCTTAATATCTTCTGTTTCTGTTAGGTCCGTACCATTTCTGTCCTTTATCGAGCCCGTCTTTGCATGAAATGTTCCTTTGGTATCTCTAATTTTCATGAAGAGATCTCTAGTCTTTCCAAATTTGTTGTTTTCCTCTGTTTCTTTGCATTGATTGCTGAGGAAGGCTTTCTTATCTCTCCTTGCTATTCTTTGGAACTCTGCATTCAGATGGGAATATCTTTCCCTTTCTCCTTTGCTTTTTGCTTCTCTTCTCTTCCCAGCTATCTGTAAGCCCTCCTCAGACAGCCATTTTGCTTTTTTGCATTTCTTTTCCATGGGGATTTTCTTGATCCCTGTCTCCTGTACAATGTCATGAACCTCTATCCACAGTTCATCAGGCACTCTGTCTATCATATCTAGTGCCTTCACCTTGCTGTAAACCTGAAACTAACATAATATTGTTAATCAACTATAATCTGATATTAAATGAAACCTTTAAAAAATGAAAATAACTTAAAGTAAAATAAAATTTTCTCAAAGGTATTGAATAAATTTTATTCACTTTGTCCCAGATTATTAACTTTGAATGATAAATTGGCACTCAATAAATATTTATTGAAAAAAAATTGAACTGGATAGGAAATGAAAGAATACAGTTGCACAGGAAAGAACAGATGCAGAAAGGGCCCTATAACCCAGTTTGATAGGTGGATAATAAACCTAAGAGAAAAGAGCCCCACATGATACATGTTTCTGAGGATATGACATTTAGCTCCAGATGTTAATAGTGTTGAGACACTGTACATCAAGGCATAAAACAGGTCTTTTTTTAAGTCAAAACAAGTCACTAAAATAGTTATTAAAGGAAAATAGATGTTATGTAATATGATCTGGAAAAAGAAAAGTTTTAGAAATTTATTAAATGAGGTAGAGTAAGGAATTCAAGAATCTTATTGTTATGGTAATTATCTCTCCAGATTTCCTGAAACACTATCTCATATAGTGTTTCACATAGTTTCTCCACTAACCCTTACTATTAAATATTCTACAAATTCTAACATTGAAGTAATCAAAATACTTTGCAATAATGTTAAGTTCAGTCACTCAGTCGTGTCTGACTCTTTGCGATCCCATGGATTGCAGCACACCAGGCTTCCTTGTCCATTACCAACTCCCAGAGTTTACTCAAACTCATGTCTATCAAGTCAGTGATGCCATCCAACCATCTCATCCTCTGTCGTCCCCTTCTCCTCCTGCCCTCAATCTTTCCCAGCATCAGGGTCTTTTCCAATGAGTCAGTTCTTGACATCATTGGAGTTTCAGCTTCAGCATCAGTCCTTCAAATGAATATTCAGGACTGATTTCTTTTAGGGTGGATTGGATGGATTTCCTTGCAGTCCAAGGGACTCTCCAGAGTCTTCTCCAACACCACAATTCAAAAGCATCAATTCTTCCACACTCAGTTTTCTTTGTAGTCCAACCCTCACATCCATACATGACTACTGGAAAAGCCATAACTTTGACTAGATGGGCCTTTGTTGGCAAAGTAATGTCTCTGCTTTTTAATATGTTGCCTAGGTTGGTCATAACTTTTTTTCCAAGGAGCAAGTTTCTTTTAATTGCATGGCTGCAGTCACTGTTCACAGTGATTTTGGAGCCCCCAAAATAAAGTCTGTCACTATTTCCACTGTTTCCCCATCTATTTGCCATGAAGTGGTGGGACCAGATGCCATGATCTTAGTTTTCTGAATATTGAGTTTTAAGCCAACTTTTTCCCTCTCCTCTTTCACTTTCATCAAGAGGCTCTTTGTCTACACATCTGAGGTTATTGATATTTCTCCCAGAAATCTTAATTCCAGCTTGTGCTTCATCCAGTCCAGCATTTCTCATGATGTACTCTGCATATAAGTTAAATAAGCAGGAGAAATATAAGTTAAATAACGATAAACACAGCTCTAAATATCTGGGCTATGTAGCTTAGACTTAATCAGATTAGTTCAGTGACAATTTCTGCAGTTTTCTTCATTACATTAAAATCTATGTTAAGACTTCTTATTCCATCATATCTAACATTTAAGGCTATTAACAGTAGATAGAGTTCTCCTTATAAGAAGAAAACTTGTAAAACGTGAGGTGATAGATGTTAAACTTATTGTCGTAATTATTTTGCAACACAAACATATATCAAATCATTATGCTGTACACATTAAACTAATACAATGTTATATGGCAAATATATCTCAGTAAAACTGGAGGAAAAATAATACTTTGAAGAAGAAAAAAATTCTTACAATCCTAAATCAAGGCAAACGTTATACTAAAAATAAAAATTAACATGTGGTAGGCATTTTGTCAAAGTTGCTGCATTGAATTCCCAGAAAAGTTTGGGGAAAAAGTTATTATTTCCATTTTATAGCTCAAGAGCGTGAGCTACAGCAGCATCACATAGGAAATAAGAACCAGTGCTAAGATATGTGTCAGATCGACCCAAATTCAAGGTCAGTGCTCTTCACACTATCACACCAATTCTTTTCATATGGCATGTCATAATCCATTATAAAATGGTATTTACCTCCATTGTTGGAGGGCTCTTCCAAAATAAGGCAGTTGAGAAAGTAAAAGGATTGGACAGCTGGGACAAAGTTGAGCTTCCTTTTTGGCATCTCAGATGATGAGCTCATACCCTGCAGAGTGATTGATTATACTTATCCCAAAATGTTAAAGATCCATAACTGACTTGTTATCCCTAGCCTTAATATCTGACCACAGTTGAAATTCAGCATTCAGGAAGTTTGCAACAAGACATTTCTTGGAGTCCGTTGTCAGGAAAAATTAAAACGCTATTAATAATACTTATATTCTTTGCAGCCAAAGATGGAGAAGCTCTATACAGTCAGCAAAAACAAGACCGGGAGCAGACTGTGGCTAAGATCATGAACTGCTTATTGCCAAATTCAGACTTAAATTGAAGAAAGTAGGGAAAACCACTAGACCATTCAGATATGACCTAGATCAAATCCCTTATGAGTATACAGTGGAAGTGACAAATAGATTTAAGGGACTAGACCTGATAGACAGAATGTCTGATGAACTATGGACAGAGGTTCGTGACATTGTACAAGAGACAGGGATCAAGAAAATCCCCATGGAAAAGAAATGCAAAAAAGCAAAATGGCTGTCTGAGGAGCCCTTACAGATAGCTGGGAAGAAAAGAGAAGCAAAAAGCAAAGGAGAAAAGGAAAGATATTCCCATCTGAACGCAGAGTTCCAAAGAATAGCAAGGAGAGATAAGAAAGCCTTCCTCAGCGATCAGTGCAAAGAAATAGAGGAAAACAACAGATTGGGAAAGACTCGAGATCTCTTCAAGAAAATTAGAGATACCAAAGGAACATTTCATGCAAAGATGGGCTCGATAAAGGACAGAAATGGTATGGACCTAACAGAAACAGAAGATATTAAGAAGAGGTGGCAAGAATACACAGAAGAACTGTACAAAAAAGATCTTCATGACTCAGATAATCACGAAGGTGTGATCACTCACCTAGAGCCAGACATCCTGGAATGTGAACTCAAGTGGGTTTTAGAAAGCATCACTATGGACAAAGCTAGTGGAGGTGATGGAATTCCAGCTGAGCTATTTCAAATCCTCAAAGGTGATGCTGTGAAAGTGCTATACTCGATATGCCAGCAAATTTGGAAAACTCAGCAGTGGCCACAGGACTGGAAAAGGTCAGTTTTCGTTCCAATCCCAAAGAAAGGCAATGCCAAAGAATGCTCAAACTACCACACAATTGCACTCATCTCACATGCTAGTAAAGTAATGCTCAAAATTCTCCCAGCCAGGCTTCAGCAATACGTGAACCGTGAACTTCCAGATGTTCAAGATGGTTTTAGAAAAGGCAGAGGAACCAGAGATCAAATTGCCAATATCCGCTGCATCATCGAAAAAGCAAGAGAGTTCCAGAAATAGAAATACATCTATTTCTGCTTTATTGACTATGCCAAAGCCTTTGACTGTGTGGATCATAATAAACTGTGGAAAATTCTGAAAGAGATGGGAATACCAGACCATCTGACCTGTCTCTTGAGAAACCTGTATGCAGCTCAGGAAGCAACAGTTAGAACTGGACATGGAACAACAGACTGGTTCCAAATAGGAAAAGGAGTCCATCAAGGCTGTATATTGTCACCCTGCTTATTTAACTTATATGCAGAGTACATCATGAGAAACGCTGGGCTGGAAGAAACACAAGCTGGAATCAAGATTGCCAGGAGAAATATCAATAACCTCAGAGATGCAGATAATACCACCCTTATGGCAGAAAGTGAAGAAGAACTAAAGAGCCTCTTGATGAAGGTGAAAGAGGAGAGTGAAAAAGTTGGCTTAAAGCTCAACGTTCAGAAAACTATGTTCATGGCATCTGGTCCCATCACTCCATGGGAAATAGATGGGGAAACAGTGGAAACAGTGTCAGACTTTATTTTTTTGGGCTCCAGAATCACTGCTGATGGTGACTGCAGCCATGAAATTAAAAGACGCTTACTCCTTGGCAGGAAGTTTATGGCCAACCTAGATCGCATATTTAAAAGCAGAGACATTACTTTGCCAACAAAAGTCTGTCTAGTCAAGGCTATGGTTTTTCCAGTGGTCATGTATGGATGTGAGAGTTGGACGGTGAAGAAAGCTGAGCATCGCAGAATTGATGCTTTTGAACTGTGGTGTTGGAGAAGACTCTTGAGAGTCCCTTGGACTGCAAGGAGATCCAATCAATCCATCCTAAAAGAGATCAATCCTGGGTGTTCATTGGAAGGTCTGATGTTGAAGCTGAAACTCCAGTAATTTGGCCACCTCATGCGAAGGGTTGACTCATTGGAAAAGACCCTAATGCTGGGTAGGATTGGGGGCAGGAGGAAAAGGGGACGACAGAGGATGAGATAGTTGGATGGCATCACCGACTCGGTCAACACGGGTTTGGGTAGACTCTGGGAATTCGTGATGGACAGAGAGGCCTGGCGTGCTGCAGTTCATGGGGTCGCAAATAGTCGGACACGACTGAGCGACTGAACTGAACTGAATAATACTCACATGTGGAATCTCAGTTGTCTGCTTTCCCTAGATGGCATCATTTATTATCTGTGTAGAAATACCATGGTTGAGAAATCTCAGGGACTGCAGTGAAGGGAAAGGAGTAAAAAACTTTTCTCCAATCATGATATTGGATGTCCTAAGACAGTATCACAAACGGTTACCATAAGAGAGAATTTATTTTTGGTATTTAATCTTCTCCCTTAGTATTATCTCCTACTTCCCAAATCCTGCTTTATTAAGAGTGGTTTGAATCATAGCACATGAAATTTTTAAAAATCCCTATGACATTTGAGCCTAGAACTCTATGGTTCCCTATCTGAGCAGTTAAGAGACAACTGTACAATTGAATAAAGTAACTAATCATAGCCACTTTTTATTTCACTCCTCGTCAATCAGATCTTTGAGAAATAAGAAATTTAGTCAGATGAAGTCTGATATGGCTCCTGGAAAGATTTTTAAGAGACAGTAGGTGTAGTGGGCAAAACATGGATTCTGGGGCAGGACCACCTAGGTTCAATCCCTAGATTTATCACTCAGTATGTAACAGAAGGCAAGTTGTAGAATCTCTCCATGCCTCAGTTTTCTTATCTTAAATTGGGGTGATAATAGTTTTATTTCACTGAATTGTTGTGAGAAATGATTTAATATAATTAGGGTTCATAATAGCATCTGCACATAAGAATGCTGAAATCACTAGCTATTATTACCTAGAGAGACTTAGACTTTCATGTTCCCTCCATATGTATTCTCAGCTGGAATGTTCTGAAAGGTCAAAGTTGTTAATATCTGTGTGCATAGGGGCTCAGTCCCTTCAGTCGGTCTGACTCTTTTCGACCCTATGGACTGCAGCCAGGCTCCTCTGTCCATGGGATTCTCTAGGCAAAAATACTGGAGTGGGTTGACATGCCTTCCTTCAGGGGATCTTCCTGACCCTGGGACCGAACCTACCTCTCCTGTTTCTCCTGCATTGCAAGTGGATTCTTTACCACTGAACCACTATGGAAGTGTGTAATCTGTGCAGTGCTGCTTAATTCAAAATATCATGAAGTACCATTTTTCTAGATTTCGTATATATGTGTTAGAATCCAGTATTTATCTTTCTCTTTCTGACTCACTTCACTCTGTATAATAGGTTCTAGGTTCATCCACCTCATTACAACTGACTCAAATGTGTTCCTTTTTATGGCTGAGTAATATTCCATTGTGTATATATACCACAACTTTATTATACATTCATCTGTCAATGGACATTTAAGTTGCTTCCATGTTCTAGCTATTGTAAATAGTGCTGCAATAGCTCAGGAAACTCAAACAGTGGCTCTGTATCAACCTAGAGAGGTGGGATGGGGAGGGAGATGGGAGGAAATTTCAAAAGGGAGGGAATATATATATACCTATGGCTGATTCAGAGGAGCCTGTCGGGCTACATTCTGTGGGGTTGCAAAGAGTCGGACAAGACTGAGCGACTAACACACATAACACACATGGCTGATTCATGCTGAGGTTTTACAGAAAACAGAAAAATTCTGTAAAGCAATTATCCTTCAATAAAAAGTAAATTTAAAAAATACATCATGAAGGACTATATTCAAAAAACAACCTAAAAAGGTTAAGTGAGGGCCAAGATGATCCTGCAATAGGAGATTTGGTTTCTAGCCCTGACACTAAAGAATTGTTTGACATTGCAAAATCAAAACACATTTTAAGCTGCCTTCTCTCATTAGCTAATTAAGAGCTTGGACTAAGTCAGCATACCTCAAAACTCATGCTATGAAAAAATTACAATGACAATAATATCTTTTTGAAATATTTTCATATGTGCTTTCATAAGCAATAACCAATAAATCTATACTGTGTACCCTCCAACCCATTGAGTCAATGTATTGGTCCTCTCAGGGTGAGAGCAAATTCTACCTGGAACTATGTGGCCATTCTTTGGGTCTGAATCACAAATTTGACTTCATTATGTTTTTTTTCTAATCAATCTCTAGAAAACAGTGTAGGGAATAAAGTTTGTCACCATAAAAAAAAAAAGGGATTGCTAAAATTCTAAGCTAATTTTACCTATAATAACACCAATAAGAACATTCCTTATGACTAGTAGAGTGAGGATAGTCTGCAGGCTTTGTTAGTTTGCATGCATGTTAAGTCACTCTTTGTAACCCCATGGACTGTACCCCGGGATCGGTAGTAGTAGTAGAATCCAAGTCACCTGCATTGGCAAGTAGATTCTTTACCACTAGCGCCACCTATGAAGCCCTTGTTAGTTGAATATGAAAGTGTTAGTTGCTCAGTCTTGTCTGACTCTTTGTGACCCCGTGGACTGTAGCCCATCAGGCTCGTCTGTCCATAGGATTCTCCAGGCAAGAATACTGGAGTGAGTTGCCATTCCCTTCTCCAGGGGATCTTCCCAACCCAGGGATCAAACCCAGGTCTCCTGCATTGCAGCTGAGGGAAAAGTAAAAAAAAAAAATATATATATATATATATATATATATATATTCCCTGATTTGCCAATATGGGGAGGAAGCTTCAGGATAGAAAAGAGTAGCAAACTTGGTTAAGGAAAGAGAAGTCCTGAGTTTACGCTCCTCAACCACCTTCAACTCTGATCTAGTGTGAAAAGTCTCCAGAATTCCCTATTCGATCCAAGGAGGTAGGGCGAGAATATGTGAAAAGTAACTGAGTAAAGGACCCATTATATCTCATGGAATGACCACGGTGAGGGAAAAGATCATTCCTTTTATTGACAAGACAGCCTTGGTCAGGGATTGAAGGCAAACTATTTCAACATAAATGTGTATAGCACTAGCAAGAACTGAAGGAGAGCCAGTTATTAAAAGAAGGCCAAAAAGTCCAACTTAGGCCAAATTATAAACTCTACAAATCCTCACAAAAGGAACCAAGGACCCAGATTGATCATCCCATAGTAAAGGCTGGCAAGAACCCACAGGAAAGATCACAGACTCCATCGCCAAGATAAACAGGACCAGACGTTGATTTGAGAGTTGAAGAAGATGATTTAACTAATTTTGCCTTTCATCCAAGGAGATTATCTTATCGAAAGAGACTGTGTAAACTTGAAAACTCTGAGATATCTTTGATTGGCAACTAAAGTTACCCATGCCCATGTACTCACCCACACACTGTATAAATCCATACCTTAGAGCATCCACTCAGCAGTGTAGGAGTTCAAGAAAATTATTAGACTGATAACAGAAACTGAAGAAGGTAGTTGTGTGTGAGTAAATCTGTGACCATACAGCACATTAATCTCATATGATGTCCCATTAAAAAGAAATTTCTGTATTCAAATATATCCAGAAAATGTTGGATAAGATATCCTTCTTGTCTTTGTACGTGCATGGTCAGTCACTAACACGAGTCTGACTCTGCAACCCTATGGACTGTAGCCTGCCAGGCTGCTTTGTCCATGGAATTCTCCAGGCAAGAATACTGGAGTGGGCTGCCATGCCCTCCTCCAAGGGATCTTCCTGACCCAGGGATTGAACCCACATCTCCTGCATCTTCTGCATTGGCAGGCAGATTCTTTACCACTGAGCCACCAGGGAAGCCTTCTTGTCTACAGACCCGTAATCCATATTAGCATATTACAGACTTTAAAGGGTCTTGAGTACATAAGTCAGTTCAAATGTTTCTGAATTCTGTTATAATTTTGTCTGCTGATGCTACTTTCCCATATAGTACTTCTGGTTACAGATCTCTCCCCCAATATGTGAAAATAAGTGTCCATATTCCATGGCAAAAATATTCAGTTAAGAATGGGTCTATGACCCAAGCTGAGTCAATCAAATCCTTCAGTAGTATTTCCTATCTTCAGTTGGTAGGGAAGAGTCCTTTATCTTTGCTGGTGCAAACACTAGCAGTGTCAGTTTGGAACTGGCTATAGTTGTTCAGTCGCTAAGTCGTGTCCAACTCTGCAACCCCATGGACTGCAGTACACTAGGCTTCCCTTTCCTTCACTGTCTCCCAGAGTGCACTTAAACTTGTGTACACTGAGTCAGTGATACTATCTAACCATCGCATTCTCTGTTATCCCCTTCTCCTCCTGGCTTCAGTCTTTTCCAATGAGTCAGTTCTTCCCATCAGGTGGCCAAAGTATTGGAGCTTCACCATCAGTCCTTCCAGTGAATACTCAGGACTGATTTCCTTTAGGATTGACTGGTTTGAATTCCTTGCTGTCCAAGAGACTATCAAGAGTCTTCTCCAACACCACAGTTCAAAAGCATCCATTCTTTGGTGCTCAGCCTTCTTTATGGTCCACCTTACATCTGTACATAACTACTGGAAAAATAGCTTTTACTATACGGATCTCTGTTGCCAAAGTGATTTCTCAAGCTTGCTGTAATCATTTTGTATAATATACAGTGAGAAGCAAAGACCAGAGAGGCAGAAGAAGCAAGTGAGCTGAAGATTTTAAGCCTGGTTGATCTCTTTCCTTCCTGGTTACAATTTGAGTTGGAGTTTTTGTCACTCGCAAACAAAGGATCCAAACTAACCATAAGGCCCTGAGATTTTTGGCTCTTTCACTAAAAAACAAAACTATTAACATCAAGAAATATGCTTTTGGAAATGCTGATTTTAATTATGTGATATCTTTTTTTTTTTTTAGAATTTCTATTATACGAGCAAAAGCCTGCACTCGTGTTACAAGCACAGAAAGGTGATCTCATATCCAAAATAAGAAATCTCCCCTACCAGAGACAGGCACAGGGCTATTTGTCTTTAAAATGCCATATTAATGAGAAATTTGAATCCAGACATTTTAAAATTTCCATCAGTGTCCTCCATTACTTCATCATTAGTGGAAATGGCAAAATGCTCACTAAAAATTACTTCCAGAGCACGAAATGGATACTATACTGTTTAAATGAATGTCATATAAAAATTATTTGCTTTAATCATGGCACAAACCATTGCTATGATGCCATATTCATTGTGAACCTTAGGGATTTCTTCATTTAAAGTAGAATGAATTTTGACTAGGCATAAGTGCTTTTTGTGAAAAAGTAAATCCACAAAACCCAGTACATTGAAAATACAACCAGGTGTGAGTGGCTTTAAAAAAATAAATTATGCCTAGATACATTGCCCAGCTGTGTTGCAGAATTTCAAGAGATCTTAAGATATATTCAGGCATTAGGGACTCAGTAATACTAAATTATATTTTCCTATGCCTTTTGTCTCTAATTTAAAATGTATTTACAAGAAAACTGAAGACACAGCTATTTTCTGGCTATGTATATTTAATTTACTAAAATGTGTTGCTTAGCAAAATTTTTACATGACTCTCATGCAGCCTTTGATATGATTATGAAATTTTTTTCAAAAGTAATTTGTTTTAACGATTAATTTTCTTTTAAATGTTAGATATTTAAATTTCATTGTTATTGAATACATAGTTTAGTAGAAAATGCCTAAGCTAGGTAATCTGGGAGTATTGGCTTCAAACTTCAGTCTGGTGAATTGAGGGGTTATAAAACCTTCAGGAAGTTAGTGAACTTTTCATAATCTCAGTTTATCATTAAAATTGGTATGACCAGATTATGAAGCATATTAAATGATATTATAAGTGAAGATGCCTAGTGCAAACCACACATTCTTTCTTCAACCTTCTATTACAGAAGTAGAAATGATAGTAGTAAGTACATACTCTGCCTTCCCAGAGCATTTTTTTAATTTATTTTTTTATTGAAGGATAATTGCTCTACAGAATTTTGTTTTCTGTCAAACCTCAACATGAATCAGCCATAGGTGTATACATTATCTCCTCACTCTTGAACCTCCCTCCCATCTCCCTCCCCACACCAGCTTCTAGGTTGATACAGAGCCCCTGTTTGAGTTTCCTGAGCCATACAGCAAATTCCCACTGGCTATCTAATTTACATGTAGTAATGTAAGTCTCCATGTTACTCCCTCCATACATCTCACCCTCCCCTCCCCTCTCCCCAAGTCCATAAGTCTATTCTCTATGTCTGTTTCTCCATTGTTGCCCTGTAAATAAATTCTTCAGTACCATTTTTCTAGATTCCATATGTATGCATTAAAATATGATATTTATCTTTCTCTTTCTGACTCACTTCACTCTGTATAATAGGTTATTTCTCAAATTCTAAATGATTATTTTAGTGTACTGCTTAAATTAACTGCATAAAAATTATGGATTCTAAAATATTTCGGTAAGTCTATAAAATCATGGATGTACAGCTAACAAATTTAGCAAATAGTTACTGAGGATCTGTTGGGTTCCATGCAAAAGTCTATGCTGAAGGAGTCACATAAGTGAGAAAAATCTATGTGTTGAATTTTCATCATGTTCCAAAGAGAAAGAAAAAATCACAGAATATGAAACAAGCTGATTGAAGTGATTATGGATGGATATGAATCCTATAATGCCCTTAGGGGGTTGATTTTATCTTCCCTAAACATGAGGATTCCAGATAACACTGTCTATTAGAAATATAAATCAAGTAACAAATGTGGGTCACATATGTAATTTAAAATTTTCTAGAAGCCATATTTTGAAAAGAAAAAGGTAATTTTAGTATGATTTAATAATACTAAATAAAATAGCATTAAAATATTAATCCAATATATTTAAAATATTATTTCAATATGCAGTCCACATAAAAGTTATTAATAAGATATTTTATTTGAAGAAAGGGGCTAAATCTTCAAAACCTGGTGTGTATTTTGCACTTGTTCATTTCAGTTCAGACTAGACACATTTCAAGTGCTCAGTAGCCTCATTCGTACATTTCACAGCCACAGTATTGAGCATCACAGCTTAGAACCTGTGGTAACATCAGGTTGAGCTTAGAACTTTAGGTATGTCATTCAATCACAGCTAAGTAGATGCTCCTACCTAGAAATTTGAATCTTGGGAAGGTAGTACAACATGTTAGTCCATTAGAATTTACCCACAGAGAATACAGTCACGCTGAGTGCAGTGGCACAGAGTATAATCTCTTGTGATAACCAGGGCCCCCTGACAACAGAACCAATCATTGTGTCCTAGGTAAGGCACTCACAGAAGAGTGGATAAGACACTCAGCAATGTTTTGTTATTCCTTAAATTTATGTGTTCTTCATAACACCATTTTTAACAAATTTATTTTCTGCTTATATGAAGCCGAGTTGGTGGTTTTGTTTCCAGTCAGGAACCCTAACTAATACAGAGATATTTTACAGTAAGTAACAAAGTAAAATCAGAGAACTGAAAAGGAAGATATCAAGCTCTATGAAAGTTTGGAGAGCACACCATAGGTAAATAAATTCAAGTATAAACTGTGAGGATAGACAGGACTTAAATAAGTGAGTAAGAATTAAAATTGTCACCAGTCCAGGTTCGATGCATGATACAGGGTGCTCGGGGCTGGTGCACCAGGATGACCCAGAGGGATGGGATAGGGAGGGATGTGGGAGGGGGTTTCTGGAAGGGGAACACATGTACACCTATGGCTGATTCATGTCAATGTATGGCAAAACCAATACAATATTGTAAAGTAAAAAAATAGATAAATAAATTTAAAAAAAGGAATTAAAATTGTCAACTGCAGCCCTTTGCCTTCATTATTATTCTTATTAATAGAAGAGGCAATCAAGATCTGAAAGACAAAGAATCAAGAGATAAAAGTCTGATTCTAGCCCTGATACCAATTATCCAGGGAGCACAGTTTCTTCAGACATCCTCTCATTTCATCCATAGGGTAAGAGCGTTGGATTAAATTACATGACCTGGAAATACATGCGGAATCTAGAAAAATGGTGCGAACCTATTTGCAGGACAGAAATAGAAACACAGACACAGAATGGATGCGTGGACACGAGGGCTGGAAGATGAACTAGGATGTGGGACTGACATGTGTGCAGTGCCTTGGGTGAGGCAGAGAGCAGGCGGGAAGCCACTGTACTCAGCTCAGCGCTCTGGGATGACCTAGAGGGATGGGATGGAGGGGGATGGGAGGGAGGTTCAAGAGGGAGAGGATGCTTATATACCTATAGCTGATACCTGGTAGCTCGGCTGGTAAAGAATCCGCCTGAAGTGCAGCAGACCCCAGTTTGATTCCTGGGTCAAGGACATCCCCCAGAAAAAGGATAGGCTACCCACTCCAGTATTCTTGGGCTTCTCTGGTGGCTCGGTCAGTAAAGAACCTGCCTGCAATGCGGGAGACCTGGGGTCGATCCCTGGGTTGGGAAGATTCCCTGGAGGAGGGCATGGCAACCCTCTCCAGTATTCTTGCTTGGAGAATTCCCATGGACAGAGGAGCCTGGAGGGCTACACTCCATGGGGTCGCAAAGAGCTGGACACGACAGAGCAACTAAGCATAGCACAACACATTACTTAATTTTGGGCTTCCCTGGTGGCTTAGATGTAAAGAAACCATCTGCAATGCAGGAGACCTGGGTTTGATCCCTGGGTTGGGAAGAAGCCCTGGAGAAGGGAATGGCTACCCACTCCAGTATTCTTGCCTGGAGACTTCCATGGACAGAGGAGCCTGGCAGGCTACAGTCCAGGGGATAGCAAAGAGTGGGACATGACTGAGCAACTTTTACTTTTCATAGCTGGTTCACTTCATTGTACATCAGAAACTAATACAACATTGTAAAGCAATCATATTCTATTTTTTTAAAAGACTACAATAATGGTAACAAGTTGGTCATAGGATAAATGATTTTTAGATGAATACGAGTGTATAAACAGATAAATAGAGTGAGATCAGTTCAGTTCAGTCGCTCAGTCATGTCCGACTCTTTCAATCCCATAAAGGGATACAGAATTTGGGGCTTCCCCTGGTGGCTCAGTGGTAAAGAATTTGCCTGCCAGGCTGGAAACCTGGGTGAGATCCCTGGATTGGGAAGGTTCCCCTGGAGGAGGGTATGGCAATCCACCGCAGTATTCTTGCCTGGAGTATCCCACAGACATGGACAGAGGAGCCTGGTGGGCCACAGTCCATAGAGTCTCAAAGAGTTGGACGCGACTGAAGCGACTTAACACACACACAGAATTTTTTAAATATGCCAATTTATCAACTTATTTAGCAAGCTGAGTTTTCTCAAAGGGCTAACTCATCTTTCTAAGGAACATTTAAGTGGGGAGAGAAGCTGATATTCCTGAAATAATACTGAGGTAAAGTAATGCTTATCACTAAATTGTTCCACTAGAGGAAAGGGTGTGAATTTTGAAATTTACAGGTGAAATCGTATTTGATTCTCTTTTTGGAGAAGGAACAATCAAGGAGGCTGATATTTATCACAGGGTGGGATTGGGGGTCGGGGGAGGAATTCCTCAGGAAGGCAAAGAGGAAAATAAGCAGGGTCATATCAAATGGGAATATTATGTCAAAATAAATGTCTGCAATGTGAGCTTTCTCCAGCCTTCACAGCTTCAGTCTAAACTGAAAAGGCTTGAATGGGACAGATTTCCTATAGATTCTCCCAGTTAGTGGTTGATAAGAATCTAGAAAAATGTCAGGCCATATAGACCAGGGAACAGCCCAGTGTCACACAGTAAACATCCAATTAACCTTTGTCAAAGTAAATGGGAATAAAAGTATCATATCTTTAAAATTTAAAACATCTTCCTTGTTTTAACTTATAAAACTGAATCATCTAAAAATCAGACTGCTTGAGGTAATTTAGTAAGAACTCAACTAAGAAAATTTGCAAAGATCAAATATATCTTTTGCTTTATAATTTTATAGTACCTACATATTTTAATGGCCCAAAAGTTTTGGCAATTTCAAAGCTAAAGATTTAAAACACATATGACTATTATGCTTTAGCACTAATATGTTTACCCCTACCAGAGAGTCATAGAAATCAATATCCCTACCTTCATTTTATAGACTCGAAATGCTTAGACCTTTGGCTGCTGACCTTTTTAAAAAAATATTTATTGATTTGGCTGCGCTGGGTCTTAGTTGCATCTTGTGGACCTTTCCTTGTGGTACACAGTCTCTCCAGCCATGGTGCTCAGGCCTAGTTCGCCCACGGCAGGTGGGGTCTTAGTCCCCTGACCAGGGATCACACTCATGTCCCATGCACTGCAAGGTGGATTCTTAAGCACTGGGCCACGAGGAAAGTCGCTGCTGATCTTCTGAGGTTCCATTTTGTTATAAACTGAGTGGTGTCACCTTAAGATTCATATGAAAGTATAAAAGTGAAAGTGTTAGTCTCTTAGTCGTGTCCGACTCTTTGCTACCTCATGGACTGTAGCCTGCCAGACTCCTCTGTCCACAGATTTTCCCACGCAAGAATACTGGAGTGGGTTGTCATGGCCTTTCTCTAGGGGATCTTCCAGACACAGAGATTGAACCCGGGTCTCCTGCATTGCAGGCAGATTCTTTACCGACTGGGCCACCAAGGAAGCCCCAAAACTCATGTGGTGATGTCCAAACACCAGTAACTACATAATGTAATCATATATGCAGATAAGGTCTTTAAAGAAGTGATTAACTTAAAATGAGGGTGTTAGAGTGGGGCCTAACCACTCCAGTACTCTTGCCTGGGAAACCCCATGGACAGAGGAGCCTGGTAGGCTGCAGCCCATGGGGTCGCGAAGAGTCAGACACGACTGAGCGACTACACTTTCACTTTTCACTTTCATGCACTGGAGAAGGAAATGGCAACCCACTCCAATATTCTTGCCTGGAGAATCCCAGAGATGAAGGAGACTGATGGGCTGCCATCTATGGGGTCGCACAGAGTCGGACACGACTGAAGCGACTTAGCAGCAGTAGCAGCAGCAACCCAGTATGACTGGTGTCTTATAAAAATAGGAAAAAACACCAGAGACATGTGCAAAGAAGAAGGGTCTTGTAACGACACAGCAAGAAGACAGCCATCTGCAGGTTAATGGGAGAGACCTTAGAAGACACTAAAAGTGCCTGTGTTCCTTTGATCTTGGACCTCTAGTCAAGATGCTAGAAAATAAATATCTGTTGCTTAAACCACCCAGTTTGTGGTATTTTGTTTTGGCAGTCTTAGTAGACTAATAAACATTTAATATTTTTATTTCGTGTTTTGCTAGATCCTAGTAATGCCAGTAATCCTTGGAAGGAAAGTTAAGACCAACCTAGAGAGCATATTAAAAAGCAGAGACATTACTTTGTCAACAAAGGTCCGTCTAGTCAAGGCTATGGTTTTTCCAGTAGCCATGTATGGATGTGAGAGTTGGACTGTGAAGAAAGCTGACTGCCGAAGAATTGATGCTTTTGAACTGTGGTTTTGGAGAAGACTCTTAAGAGTCCCTTGGACTGCAAAGAGATCCAACCTGTCCATCCTAAAGGAGGTCAGTCCTAGGTGTTCATTGGAAGGACTGACGTTGAAGCTGAAACTCCAATACATTGGCCACCTGATGCGAAGAGCTGACTCATTGGAAAAGACCCTGATGCTGGGAAAGACTGAGGGTAGGAGGAGAAGGGGACGACAGAGGATGAGATGGCTGGATGGCATCACTGACTCAATGGATATGCGTTTGTGTGGACTCCAGGAATTGGTGATGGACAGGGAGGCCTGGCATGCTGCGGTTCATGGGGTCGCAAAGAATCGGACACAACTGAGTGACTGAACTGAACTGAACTGAGTATGGCCAGTAATAAGAATGCAATGGAGAGTAAATGATGTCCTTTTCACTATAGGGGACTGGAATGCAAAAGCAGGAAGTCAGGAAACACCTGGTGTAACAGGCAAATTTGGCCTTGGAGTACAGAATGAAGCATGGCAAAGGCTAATAGAGTTTTGCCAAGAGAACGCACTGGTCATAACAAACACCCTCTTCCAACAACACAAGAGAACACTCTACACATGGACATCACCAGATGGTCAACACCGAAATCAGATTGATTATATTCTTTGCAGCCAAAGATGGAGAAGCTCTATACAATCAGCAAAAACAAGACCGGGAGCAGACTGTGGCTCAGATCATGAACTCCTTATTGCCAAATTCAGACTTAAAGTGAAGAAAGTAGGGAAAACCACTAGTCCATTCAGGTATGACCTAGATCAAATCCCTTATGAGTATACAGTGGAAGTGACAAATACATTTAAGGGACTAGACCTGATAGACAGAGTGCCTGATGAACTATGGACAGAGGTTCGTGACATTGTACAGGAGACAGGGATCAAGAAAATCCCCATGGAAAAGAAATGCAAAAAAGCAAAATGGCTGTCTGAGGAGGCCTTACAAATAGCTTGGAAGAGAAGAGAAGTGAAAAGCAAAGGAGAAAAGGAAAGATATTCCCATCTCAATGCAGAGTTCCAAAGAATAGCAAGGAGAGATAAGAAAGCCTTCCTAAGTGATCAATGCAAAGAAATAGAGGAAAACAACAGATTGGGAAAGACTAGAGATCTCTTCAAGAAAATTAGAGATACCAAAGGAACATTTCATGCAAAGACGGGCTCGATAAAGGACAGAAATGGTATGGACCTAACAGAAGCAGAAGATATTAAGAAGAGATGGCAAGAATACATAGAAGAACTGTACAAAAAAGATCTTCATGGCCCAGATAATCACAATGGTGTGATCACTCACCTAGAGCCAGACATCCTGGAATGTGAAGTCAAGAGGGCCTTAGAAAGCATCACTACGAACAAAGCTAGCGGAGGTGATGGAATTCCAGTTGAGCTATTTCAAATCCTCAAAGGTGATGCTGTGAAAGTGCTGCACTCGATATGCCAGCAAATTTGGAAAACTCAGCAGTGGCCACAGGACTGGAAAAGGTCAGTTTTCGTTCCAATCCCAAAGAAAGGCAATGCCAAAGAATGCTCAAACTACCGCACAATTGCACTCATCTCACATGCTAGTAAAGTGATGCTCAAAATTCTCCAAACCAGGCTTCAGCAATATGTGAACCATGAACTTCCAGATGTTCAAGCTGGTTTTAGAAAAGGCAGAGGAACCAGAGATCAAATTGCCAATATCCGCTGCATCATCGAAAAAGCAAGAGAGTTCCAGAAAAACATCTATTTCTGCTTTATTGATTATGCCAAAGCCTTTGACTGTGTAGATCACAATAAACTGTGGAAAATTCTGAAAGAGATGAGGATACCAGACCATCTGACCTGTCTCTTGAGAAACCTGTATGCAGGTCAGGAAGCAACAGTTAGAACTGGACATGGAACAACAGACTGGTTCCAAATAGGAAAAGGAGTATGTTAAGGCTATTGTCACCCTGCTTATTTAACTTATATTCAGAGTCCATCATGAGAAACGCTGGGCTGGAAGAAACACAAACTGGAATCAAGATTGCCAGGAGAAATATCAATAACCTCAGATATGCAGATGACACCACCCTTATGGCAGAAAATGAAGAAGAACTAAAGAGCCTCTTGATGAAGGTGAAAGAGGAGAGTGAAAAAGTTGGCTTAAAGCTCAATGTTCAGAAAACTAAGATCATGGCATCTGGTTCCATCACTTCGTGGGAAATAGATGGGGAAACAGTGGAAACAGTGTCAGACTTTATTTTTTTGGGCTCCAAAATCACTGCTGATGGTGATTTCAGCCATGAAAGTAAAAGACGCTTACTCCTTGGAAGGAAGGTTATGACCAATCTAGATAGCATATTTAAAAGCAGAGACATTACTTTGCCAACAAACGTCCGTCTAGTGAAGTATATGGTTTTTCCAGTGGTCATGTATGGAGGTGAGAGTTGGACGGTGAAGAAAGCTGAGCACCGCAGAATTGATGCTTTTGAACTGTGGTGTTGGAGAAGACTCTTGAGAGTCCCTTGGACTGCAAGGAGATCCAATCAATCAATCCTAAAGGAGATCAGTCCTGGGTGTCCGTTGTAAGGACTGATGTTGAAGCTGAAACTCCAATACTTTGGCCACCTCATGAGAAGAGTTGACTCATTGGAAAAGACCCTAATGCTGGGTAGGATTGGGGGTAGGAGGAGAAGAGGATGACAGAGGATGAGATGGTTGGATGGCATCATTGACTAGATGGACATGGGTTTGGTTAAACTCCGGGAGTTGGTGATGGACAGGGCGGCCTGGCATGCTGCAATTCATGGGGTCGCAAAGAGTCTGACACGACTGAATGACTGAACTGAACTGATCTGGAGAGTAAATAAAAGCAAAATAAATAAATAATTAAAACTGTAACAACCTGCTTATAGAAATGTAACAGTCAGCGTCAAGATTAGTGATCTATGTGGAGCAGAGCCGAATGGAGCCAGAAGACACATATGCCTGTGAGAATAGATTCTGTGTACTTTACAATTATCCAAAGAGATAGGATAGTACTGCAATTAAAACTTCAACCAAAAAACCAGAAACACATGAGCATAAGTAGGATTACTTGCAAGGACAGAAATTGGAGCATTATCTGGTGGGTTAATTTATGAAACAGTATAGATATGTACTCTGTGCAGATTGTTTAGCAAAAGTGCTTGATCTGTATGCTATAATCAAATCAAAATTAAAAATTAAGGATAGTTTTTGTTGCTATAATTATTTCCTAATATGATTAACCTACCATCACTGTTTCAACATATACAGAAGCTGTGCAAAAGAGAAAGATTATAAACAAGAGGACTACAATGGGCCTATGGAGAGCCCTGCAACATTATAAAATTGATCCAAATACTATACACTTGAAAATGTGTCATTTCTTTAGAGAATTAAGAAAATTATACTTAGGCTATCTAATTCTCAGTACCCATAATCCTTTCATTTTCCAATATTCAGTAACAATAAAATATCTTTAGTATGAGAAACATCTTACACAAATGAAAAACACGATGTCATGAAATGAGATTTTATATACTGTAAACAATGCAAGCGAAATATAGAAATGAGGAGAATTTGTGAGGTGAGAAAAGAAAGAAAAGGCAGATGAATCTCTCTTTTTGAGGAGAACATGATGTGATGTCATTACATTTCCTTGGTACTAATTCAGAGTAAAATGAAGCAATATATGACCGATCTTACAAGATTTTTATTTTTTAATGACCTTTAAAAAAAACTGACCCCTTGTTCAAAAATTATTAAAAATTTCAGGATGGAAAATTGCTGAGCATTAAATAAAGTGTTAAGCCCTTCGACGGGAATCTCTGTGCAACTGTATAGGCTATGCTCCCTGGAATGAGTATGAATTATTAAGGATTAGGCATCCATAAATCTAATTTAGATCATTGGTTATATCTTAGGGTAAGTTCTCTCAAGATATTTTTAGAAGGTAATAAGGATAGCTTTTACATTCCAGGCCACAGTTTATCACAGGGCATACTGAAAAATCCTGTTATTATTTGTGAGAAGGGCCTCCTAGTGAAATATATTCCATGAAGGTCTTTTTTCTGACAATATAAAGAGTTAGCTATTGAACTTGTGCCCAAATCCACTTCACTGGTAACTAAAAATGCAATGCCATCATCATACAGAGTGTCTCCTCTTTTACAGATTTTTCTTTCTTCCAATATTTGATAAGTATTTATTGAATTTTATGGAATTTACTGCCAGTCATTTCATTAAAAACCTAATTTCATTCTCTGTTTTGTGCTCCCTAACCTCCATCACTCCTGCAAATTACTGTTCTTTATTAATTTTTCTGAAAGAACTTAACTAAGGAATGACTGTCAAAATTCCTAGCATAGATATTATTGTAGACAGTCTAACTTGCTTAAAAAGTTGTTCAATATTAGAGATGTTACAAGGAAGTCTCATTTCATTTCAAAATAAAAATTAGATAAAAGAAATATGACTCACAAGATCATGTACTCTATTCTTCTCTTGCCAGTTTTGCACAAGTGTTTATGGGAACAGAATAGAGATCAATCACAAGGGAGTTTTTTTCAAAACCACTGCTGAGTGAAATAAATATTTGAAGGCCATACCTAAATACTATCTCTGTGTCTGGGTGGTAGGAAAATGTGTAATCTGTTCTCTATTCCTTTTTAAATTTTCCTACATCCTAGAAATTCTTTCTAATGATTCAATTTGTAATATAAAATCAGCATTGAAGGCACAAAAATGAATTAAATGGGATTACATCAATAGTATGACTATTATTGAAGAAACTCACAATTGTATTCTTTGAGGCGATCTTACCACTTGTGTTTGCAGGTGCATGTATGTGTAGGAATAAATTTATATAAATTAAATCAAGATACATTGCAGTGATTGTGTAACAAAAGAGGAATAAACGTGTATTTCCCTCATGTTTTATTATGCAGCACTCTCATTCTTTGTTTCAGTCATAAAATACAGCACCCAGGTACAATGACAATACCAAATAGGTTGGTATGTGTAGTAAACAATGAGTAGTACAGTTGACCTTGAACAATGCAGGGGTCGGGGGGCCAGCCTCCAGGTAGACGAAATTCCACATATAAACTTTACGGTTTGGTAAGGTTCCACACCCATGGATTCACCCAACTGCTGATTGTGGAGTACTGTAGTATGTATTTATTTTAAAATTTCTCATGTAAGTCGACTTGTGCAGTTCAAGCCTGTGTTGTGCAGTGGTCAGCCATATTATTATTCGTGATTTGTTTCCTTTCTTTCTAAGGATAAAAGTGTCAAGAGGTCAGCAAAGGTGGTGACATACCAGGCTCCCGAAATCCCCTCCTCCCGCAGGTGCACCCAGTGTACACATGGAGCTATTGCTTCTGTAAGAAATCCAGAAACGGAGAGGCTTTCGCCCTTCATGTGAGTGAAAAAATGCCCGCATCACAAAGGGGAGGAAAGGCTGAGAGACAGTCTGACCACAAGCCTCACCCCGGGAACAACACCATGCCATCAAGGGGGAATTCCTGGGATTTCCCTGGGGGTACAGTGGATATGAATCCGCCTGCCAATGCAGAAGACAGGGAAGAACTCAAGGCTGTGGAGCAGCTAACCCTGTGCCCCCGCACCTAGGAGCCTGTGCCCAGGAGCCCGGGGGCGGGACTGCTGCGCCCACGTCTGAAGTTCCTGAGGCCCATGTGCCCTAGAGTGCATGCCCTGCACCAGGAGACGCCCCCACAATGAAACGCCCGCCCACCGCAGCGAAGAATAACCCCAGCCTGAGTCGGACACGACTGAGCGACTTCACTTTCACTTTTCCCTTTCATGCATTGAAGAAGGAAATGGCAACCCACTCGTGTTCTTGCCTGGAGAATCCCAGGGACGGGGGAGCCTGGTGGCTGCCGTCTATGGGGTCGCACAGAGTCGGACACGACTGCAGCGACTTAGCAGCAGCAGCAGCTGCTGCTAGAGAAAGCCCGTGAGCAGCAACAAAGACCTAGCACAGCCAAAAATAAAAATAAATAAATAAATTTTTTTTTAAGGGAATTCTCAACTACCAGTTTCTCCCTAAGCATCAAAGGGTTTGGGTCCTACATTTAGCACCACAACTTTGAAGACTCATCCAAGAAATGGGACCCTAAAACATCTAGCTCTAAAAGCCAATGAGGCTTGCTTCCATGAGACCCAAAAGACAGTAGGAAACATAAAGGCGGTTGTTAACAGGCATACAAGCACTTGCTATGGCTATACTTCTGGGTCTCAGTTTAGAGGGAACAGGTAAAATTACCCATCTCCCAGTCTTTCCTTGAAAGGGGTCCATGTCCTTACTTTGAAAACTGCTGCCTTGGGATTAAACTTCTCAGCACATACCTAGGCGCAGCCTGCAAGGAGACAAAGAAACCCACGCACTCCCCTGCCATCTCTCCGTAGCCTCCTGCAAGTCGCCAGCATCTCCCTTGGAGGAGCTCATACTTCCTTCTGCGCTCCAGGTTGTGCAGATGCTGCCCAAGGGACAGAATGTCCCAGAATGTCCTGCTCTGCAAGTCAATAGGGCTTCCATTCATGGTTCCCTGGGGCCACAGCAGTCAAAGAAGCAGTTCTTAATGTTGAAGCAGTCAGTCAGAGAGATGTGAGCAGAGAAAGGGGAGCACAGGCTTGATAGCAGGAAACCAGGCACCCTGGCAGCACCATGGTCCTGAGCAGAGAAGAGCAGTAGCCTCCAGGCTGACAGCAAACCACACAGTTGAGTATGATAAGTGTCCTGGAGGCAGACAAAGGTGGGGAAAGGCAGGGGTCTCTAGCCTCCAAATGAAACCTTTTGCTCATAATACCCTCATTACAATAAAATTAGCCTTGCAGATATGAAGTACCCATCACTCGCCGATGCCAAGACTAACTAAGGACGTAAATCCCTCCGCCCCTCGGGAAGGTGAAGCTGGGATGACAGTCAGGGAGGAGGACCCCCAAACTCCTCTCTCCCCAGTGAATATTCTGCCCCTTCACTTCCGTGCTCCACATGATGGGTTTGCCAAAGAAACTCAGAGCAACTACCTACCTGAGCCTACCCCCTCTTCCCTTAAGGTCACTTAAATAAGCCTTTACTTCTTTCCTGAGCTCTCTGTATGGTCTCTGAATTATTTTTTGCAATGAGAGACAAGAATCTACCCACCAGGAACATCTTTGGGGAGCCAGCCAGGAGAATTTGGTAGGCCTCAGGCTCTCACTTCCCTTGCACTTGAGAGGTGCTGCCTTACTCCTTGCCTTTTCTCTTCTCTCTCTCATTCTCCCTTTCTTCCTTATTGTCTGTCCCATTTTCAGACCTATTGCTGCAAAGATGTACATGCAGGTCAAGCCTTTAAAAGCCACTAGGGCACCCACCAGGAGAAATCCAGAAGAGGTGCGTCTTAAATCATCAGCTCCAATACAAAAACCCAGTTCAAACTAGATTAAAGACTTGAACTTAACAGGTAAAACTTCTAGAAGAGAACAAAAGGAATAAGCTCTTTGACACTGGTCTTGGCAACATTATTTTGGATTCACCAAAAACAAAGACAACGAAAGTAAAAACAAACAAGTGGGACAACGTTAAACTAAAGTACTTCTGTTCATCAAAGGGAACCATCAACAAAATTAAAAGGCAACCTATGAAACAAGAGAAAATGTTTGCAAACCATGTAATCAATAAGGATTAATTTTCAAAATATACAAGGAGCTTACACAACTTAGTAACAAAAAAGTTTTTAAATTACTCAATTAAAAAATGGGCAAGTGAAATTCATAGACACTTTTCCTGAGAAGATAGATCCACAGTGACATGAAAAGGTATTCAACGTCACTAATCATGACAGAAATACAAATCAAAAGCAGAATAAGAAAAAAAAAAACCACATTATCAAATCATGCATATTACAACAGTTACTATCAAAGAGTTAACAAATGCCGGTGAGGATATGGTCAAAAGGGAACCCTTACACACTACTGGTAGATATGTAGACTGGTATAACCACTGTACAGAATATTAAGGATATTCTTCCAGAAATTAAAAATAGAATTACCATAGGATCCAGGAATCCCACTTCTGGGTATATATCATCCCCCACCCCACCAAAAGGAAATTTTTATCTCAAAGAGATATGCGTTCTCCCATGTTCATTGCAGCATTATTCACAATAGCTAAGGTACAGAAACAACTAAATATCTATCAATGAATGACTGGATCAAGAAAATGTGGTAGCTATAGTCAATGGAATAGTATTCAGCTTTGAAAAAGAAGAAAATACTGTCACTTGCAACAGCATGGATGGACCTGGAGAGCATTACATTAAAACAGAGAAAGACAAATACTGAATGGTATCACTTAAATGTGAAATCTTAAAAAAAAAAAAAAATCAAACAGAGAAATAGAGATTTAAAAAGTTACCAGTGGATCTAGTGTATAACATGGTGACTATAATTAATAGCACATTAATGTATAATTGAAATGCTGAGAGTAGAACATAAATTTATCAATTACATTTCAAAAAAACAAAAAATATTTGTTAAATGATACTGTGAATAAAGAGGTTCTCATATACCTGGCCCCACCCTCGTTCCCCCCAAATACTAATTTATTATGTAACCTTCAGGGAGCCAAAGATAATTTGTGTTATTCATTGTTATATTCTCAGTTTGTCATAGTGCTTAGTATACGATGTGAAGTGAAAGTTGCTCAGTCATGTCTAACGTGCTTATTTTGACTCATTCTAGAATAGCTATACCAGTCTATACTTCCACTAGCAGAGAATGGCAGTTTCTATTAATTTATCCCCAATATATTAATAGCATTTGGCATTATTTAGTTTTTTAATGTTTCTGGCCTAATACCATAGCTGTAAGTGATATCACACTGCAGTTTTAAAATCCAACTTCCCTGATTACTAATAATTTTTTGTCATCTCATCAGGTTATTAGATTTTTGGGTTTCTTATTAATTGTCTTTCCATTTCATTTGCCCATTCTCCTAGTGAGATTACTGATTTTTCTTGTTGAATGCATAGCTTCTTAGATACTTAGTATTCTTCTTTTCATGTTTAATCATTGCTGGTCTTGTATCCATGTTTGTCATCTCTTAATTTTGTCTATGATACACTTCAATGAACAAAAAATCTATTTTTTTCAACAGACCTAGTAGTTTATTATTTCTTTCTCCTTTTAAAATAAAAGGTAATGTAACAAATACTTACATAAGAAACATGGACTTCAAATGTCATGGATGATGTAGAAATAGGATTTACTTTATTAAAGTAGAGATCTCAAGACTTCATTCTTAGTCAATGAAGAGGTGTTAATACTGAATATAAATAGATACAGTTCAGATTGTCCTTCCAAATGGCAAATTTAACCTTTGGGTCTAAAAGTTTGTGCTTTTGAAATTTTTTTAGAGTTCTTCCGAACTCAGAGATCACAAAAGCATTTTCCTACATTTTCATTTACTAACTTTTTATTTTTACGTTTCTCATTCAGGGCTTCCACTCAACTGATTTCTACTATGAATCTATGGTGTTAGTATAAATCCAGTTCCACTTTTCTCAATGGATAGATCTAGTTTTCCAAACATCCTTCTAAACAAACCCACTTTGTTATTTTGTTGCTCACTTTATTATATCTTGATGCAATGAAGAAATTCAGAGAAAATGATTCTAAATACTTATAGAGAGCAGAGTGCAGGTCATATACAAAGGAAGGACAATAAGACATGGACTCTTAAATAGTGATGTGCATGCTCAAAGACCTAGGATAAATACTTTCAAATTTCTCAGGAGAAATAATTTTCCACTTGGGAAATCAAAATATCTAATGAGTTGACTATAGAATAATGTCAGATTTATAAGCACTCAGAATATGTACATCACATGCACACTTTCTTAAATGGAATTGGACAATATGCCCTCCAACATAAGGGAGTGAACCAAGAAAGGACAAAGTCAAATATTCCAGCTAATAGCTGAATATTCAACCTGGAAGAGTGGCAACTAGAAGTTCCAGGATGAATCACATCTAGAGAACAATTTCAGATTAAAGTATGATGTAAGAGGCCTCAAAACAAAACAGAAGATGGGGGAGAGGAAGGAGATAGAATATGATAAAATTATATTTTAAAAGTGAAAGTGAAGACTGAGTTTCACTCTAAAACTTAATAGATCCATCTTATGAGTCCAAAGGTTGGTGGAGTGATTCTAAATTTTCTCAAGCACCTTCAGTCAGATGAGAGCTGGAAGGTGAAGAATGGCTCAAACTACTTGTTTTGGAGCCAGAAAGCCTCTCATCCTTCAGCAGGCTAGATAGGGCTCATTCTCTGGCTTTGGCAGGGATCCAAGAGAGGAAGTATAAAGGGACTAGTGCTATTTTAAGCCTCTCTTTGCATCAATTTTGCTAAAGTCCCAGTGTAAAAACTCTATGGTCAAGTTCAAAGTCAGTATGAGGTGATAACTTCCAAAAGGTGTGAACAAGCAAGGTATTAATGTAAAAACTGGGCACAGCAGTACAATGAATCTACTGCAAAATGTGCAAGTGGTGTAGATAGTTTAATCTTCAGCTATTGTATGTAGAAATCATAAGATAGTCTTAAAATTGATAAGCAAGTTAAGCAAGTTTCCTTAGAGAAACAGAGGAAATTTCTGGAAGAAACTAATAAAGAGTTAATAGAATTTGCCTCAAAAATAGGATTTCAGAGATTGGAAAGTTTGGAGCAGAGAACAACATCCAGGACTGTGATTTTGTAAAAACAGTGTGAAATAATTACTTAAGTTAAAATATAAAAATTACAAATATATAATAAATTTTAAATAAGTAATTACAAATAAAACCATCTCTTAAGAAGATGCTTACTTGTCTCGAAAGAGTAAGCAAAAGAATTATTTCAAAAGGACTATGGCCTTGTCTTCATCACAAGTCTACATCTTGAAAAGAGTATTATATATATATATATATATAAAATAAAAGAGTATAAATATCTGGTATCTATAAAAATGCCTGTTGAAAAAAATAAAACTTGCATATGAGAAAGATAAAACTAACCAGCATTTTCCATTCAGCTAAGAGCAAAAGAGTCAAAAAGTCGTGCTGTGCTGCACTGTGCTTAGTTGCTCAGCCATGTCCCACTCTTTGCAACCTCATGGACTGTAACCCATCAGGCTCCTCTGCGCATGGGATTCTCCAGGCAAGAATACTGGAGTGCATTGCCATGCCCTCTTCCAGGGGATCTTCCCGACCCAGGGACTAAACCTAGGTCTCCCACCTAATCTATATAATATATAGTAGCAAACAACTCCATATGGAGTTGTTGTTTTTTTTTTTTTAATGCAAGCAGCTCCATAAAAAAAAATGAGAGCAGAACAAATGATTTTAGCCCTGAGAGTCATCTGCAACATAGAGTGTTAAGCTAAGGATGCAGAGATTTCTGTGGATTTCTTTTACTCACCATTGTGGATGCTGTCACTAGAAGTCACTAACAGAGTACAATTCTTTTTGTCCAAAGATATATTTAAATAATGTGGGTGTTTTATCTTGTGTTATTAATGAAATGCAAGCTAAATGGGATAAGAAAACTTTCGCTTCCTCAAAATATCTGATAGATTAAAAAATGGTGCCATTTTGGTTTTTATGTTTCTAGCATTATTCGCTCTATGTATCCACATTGATATTATATTAAAACCATACTTGTGCTGTGCTAAGTTACTTCAGTCATTCTGACTCTTTGGGACCCTATGGACTGTAGCCCACCAGGCACCTCTTGTCCATGGCATTTTTCCAACCTAAATGCTGAAAATAAATTACAGTTATTAGCATAGATCTGCCTTTCCATTAGGCTATGATTATTTTTTAAGGTGGGAATTTTTGTCATACACATTTTGAAGTCACTAACATTTAGCACGGAGCATGTCATGCAAGGTACTAGTAAAATCTGACTAAATAAATAAAACAATAAAGAAATACATTATCCTGCATGAGCAACTGCAATTCATTTAGTAGTGAATGAACTGCAACTGTTGAGTTGCTAAGTATCTACTCTGTACAAGGTATTCTTTTTGAGAAGCAGAGAGCAAGAATAATAATCCTTTACATCAAGCAATCTACATTTTAGGGAAAAGCAATGTCCACCACTCATCTGTTGAAGGATATCTTGGTTGCTTCTAGTTTTTGGTGATTATGAATAAATGTACTATCAACCTTGGTGTGCAGGTTTTCTGGACATAAGTTAGCAAATCAGTTAACTAGATACCTAGCAGCATAATGGGCTTTGATTTCTGATGTCGTTGATGCCTACTTTTATAACAGATTGAGAAGGAAGAAGTACCCAGCCTGCAGTATATTTTCAAATATGTGTTCCATTTCTGGACAAGATAAACAATTACTGTTTAATTTGGGTGTCGATATCTTAACCTTTTACTGTGAAGATTTAAACATGATGTATTATTGATAATAATGTAACAGAGATTACTAAAAATACATTGACAATAAATTTTAATATTTAACATCCTTCAGATGGTGAGGGTCAGAGAGGCCTGGCGTGCTGCAGTCCATGGGGTCACAAAGAGTCGAACATGACTGGGCGACCGAACAAGAATATTATTGATATTAAGGTGACAGAGATTACTAAAAATACATTAACTCCATATTTTAATATTTAACATAGTATTGACATATAGATTTTAGAAGTCCATATATACATCAATAATAGCCAGAATACATAGCCAATATCACATCCATATTTTCCCTGTGTAGAAACTATATATTTACATACTTATACATAATGTTTCTGAACTTAACACTGACTCACATTCTTAAAAGATACCTAACTGAACATTGCTAGTTAAGAAAGTTAATTCTCTGTATTTTTATAGTATTGAAGTTTGAACCTAAGTAATGCTAATTTTGAGGTAATTTGAAGGAACATAGCATATGATTATCTAAGAAAATAAAAATTAACTAAAGGATTTCTTTGAAACAATTGTATCAGTCTATTTTTCTGTTTCCATTATTACATTAAAGTATGAATAAGAATGACTGATTCTACTCTACTGACTTGTTTGATGAATAAATATTGGAACATGTTTTCAATAAATTAGGAAAACATCTAAAATGCTAGATAATACAAAAAAATATGACATAGAATATAGGAAAAAAGTATTTGTTTATTTGTTTAATGAATGAAAATCACTCAAATGGGTAGGGACTATTTCTTTACAATCAAAAATAAGGGAAATGGAAACAAAGCAAAAGTTTATATTACATCAAGTATACTGTATTACCTTACCATACGTATTTTGATATGTATTAAAAGTGTATAATGTCCCATTCATTAAAATGTTTAATGTCTAGAACACACATTTTTCATGTAATTAAATTTACTCCTCATAGCAATCCTTTGCAAGGGGTACTCAGATCCCTTGATATATGAGCAGGGAAAGTCTGCTTTATTGAGGTTAAATCTTTAAATAAGAGATAGGAATAGTAATGAAAATATAATCTTCAAAATTTAGGGTTTTTTTTTCCAACTTAGAGGCATGATCCTTAGAAGACTTTATTGCATTACTTTATATGACAAATATTTATTGAGTGTCTGGTACATGCTGGCACTATTCTATGTGCTAACAAGTAAAAGTTGTTGTTTTTAAGCAGTTTTACACTGTAGTGAGTTTTGAGTTTGGTGTTTAAAGGGCTTTGGGAAGGAAAAAAATGACAGGTACCAGGTTCTTTATGATTAGCACAAAAGTCTTTTTTCCCTCATCTTCCTGTCAAAAGCCCCAAATCATTAATACAGTCTTCCCTCAAGGCTGAAAAATATAAGCTTTAAAAAGTGAATTTATCGTTAGCTTAATTTACATTAAAAAGGGCAAATTACTTATAAAATTCTAAGTTATTACTGATGACTAAAGCTAGAATAGTCTGGAAAGTTCCCAAGGAATAAACTATGAAATTAATAGCTGATATTTCACTGTGGAAAATAAGTTAGCAAAATATAAAAATTTCAAAGAATGGTTAAGAAAGGAAGGCATGCTTTTTCAGATTTATCTGTTTAAGATTTCACTCATGGAGATAAAAGTATCTCAAATTGTAAGTAGGAATTATAAAACCCTAATTTATTTTTTAACTTTTAAATGGAGAAATATCAATAATTTGACTTCCTGAGCTGACATAGAAGCAGAGTCTCCAATAGTATATAAAATGCCTTTATGTGAATTAGAAAAAGCTGCCTTCTCCGAGTAGATAAATCACAGAAAGGCACCACTTTCCTCAAACTGACCCAATACCAAGGCAGGGTTCATGGAAAGATTTCACCCCTCTCTGCTCCTTGTTCAGGGAACCACCTGAAAAAACAAAAACAATGCAACACACTTGGTTGTTGTCACTGGCAGAGGAGAAAACAAACTGTTCAAAACAGACGAAAACTGGAAATATTAAATTATTCTACAAAGATGAAATTATTTCATGGTGATTTACGCAAAGAATGTGGTGTTAGGGGGCATCTGAATGAAGAAATAAATACAAACTGTCCGCTATGCTTATAGCCCAAATGTTCTTTCACAGAATTAGTGACAGATGTCAGATTTCTTTAGGATAAACATATGTAAGCTCTTCTGGTCCCCATGAAAAGCCTCTAAATGTTTAGTTAGTTGTCTCCCAGACCACAGAAAGCATCTTGTGTTAGTATAACTTTTCTTTAATGTTATAGAGAAAAAGCATTCAGATAATAAAGTAATAAACAAGTAAGTCTAACAAAAGTGTTGAAAGCAGGATGAACTCAGTATCTTCTAAATTGTTTGAGATACATGTTTTTCTGACAGCTTAATATCGATACATTTTGCATGCTGAATTTCATAAATAATGTTGCCCTGAAGCTAGGGCTGGGCATGCATACTTAGCTTGGAAATAGAAAGCCTGGATATATGTATTGATGTGTATGTCCAAGCGTACGTAGGTATATATGTATGCATGTATGGAGTGGGTTGCTTCTAACGCATATTAGAAGCAAAGTGAGCTGATGGCCACAGAGGAAGACTGAGAGACACAATTGCGTCTCTTTTTTTCCTTCTAACTCTAAACTATAACTGCCTTGATTTTTCCTGTGAAATGAGAATACAGATTGCCAAATTCTGCTATCTCTCTCTGCTGCAGTTTGGTCTCTCTAGAAGCAGATACTGAGATGGAGTTTGAACCACATTGATCTGTTCTAGCAAAGATTTAATATCTGGCACAGCCATGGACATAGTGGCTATGACTTAGTTGAGTTTGTGAAGTCTACAGTCACTGTCCAGGATTTATTCTGTTTCTGCAGGGGATAGTCTGATAAATTAAACATCAATATGATGAGGATATGTGTGTATGCTAAGTTGCTTCAGTCATGTCCAGCTATGTGCAACCCTATGGACTGTAGCCCACCAGGCTCCTCTGCCCATGGGGATTCTCCAGGCAACAATACTGGGGTGGGTTGCCATGCCTTCCCATGCCCTCCTCCAGGGAATCTTTCTGACCCAGGGATTGAGCTCATGTCTCTTACATCTCCCACATTGGCACGGGGGTTCTTTACCACTAGCGCTACCTGCGAAGCCCAATGATGAGGACAATCATTATTAAATGCTTTAGATGCCCGCAGAGACCACTCCCACACCCTATCCCTAGCTCCCCCATGCAGTACTGGTTTTGATTTACTATCTGGGCTTCAGTAGGAGGAGAATTTCAGAGGCTTCCACTTGGGCTTTCTCATTATAATAGCCATTCCTCACAGGCTCAGGATGCACAGTGAGGGTTTCACTATCTACTGCAAAGTATGTATCTGAATTA
Organism: Giraffa tippelskirchi; assembly: GCF_054371585.1. Taxonomy (NCBI): domain Eukaryota; kingdom Metazoa; phylum Chordata; class Mammalia; order Artiodactyla; family Giraffidae; genus Giraffa; species Giraffa tippelskirchi. The sequence goes on along the minus strand of NC_137284.1, from coordinate 42,449,182 downwards.
TACATCTGGGACCTGAAGGTATTGCAACCTGGTATGCAAATAGGCCTATGGGATCCACTGTAAGCTAGAATTGTTCTGAGCTTTGTGCATCTTCAGGCCTCACATACTCTCACTCTAACAGGAAAGCAAGGATGCTGCTTCAGCTCTCCAAATACGAAACATTAATTCAGATTCTACTTACAACAACTCAGAAGATGCCTAAGCTTTTGCCCCAGTGAATAAAACACTGTAGGTTCTTTTGAGGAAAACTGGGAAGAACATTACTGTGTATAGTTGCCATGGTAATGCGGTGTCTTTTCTTGTAAAGAAAGGACATCTTCACCAGTCAATGGATTTTACTGAAAGCTAGACTGAAAGCTAACCTAGGTTTGGATACTGGATAAAGGATTTTGACATTTTATTTGGGACGCTACGCTCAGTAACCTACCTAGCAACCTGTCCTTAATTTCTGCTGCTAGTACAAGCTAAGTAAGACAGATGCAGCTTCCCATCTCTTCTGCTCTAGGAAAGTTTCATTCTGTTAACCACCTTTATAACTCTTCAGATGCGGGTCAGCCCCTCAACTGCCACTTTGACCCTAATGCTCGTTACAATGATTATGAGCCCCTGGCATCTGGCAGCTGAATGCCAACATGGTCTCTACTATTTCAGAGTTCTGTCTTCTTCATTCTCCGTGATCCAGATTCTGGTAATTGCCTGTCCTGCCACCAGCCCTCATGAAGAGAAGACAGTCACCATAATTGCAGCGAGGTGCTTAATTGTAGTGATTCTTTTGCCTGTTTCATCAGCAAATTCCTTATGTGGCTTTGGTAAATGCTATTTTCTTCCCAGGAAATATAATCAACTAGAAAGTCTTATGGACATGTGTAGTGTATCTATTTCAACAGGTCTACCTCTACTTCCCCAAGGCCTTTCATCTTTTCTTTCATCTCCCTTGCTGAGTGTTGGCCATCTCTTGCTGTATGCTCTAGGGGGTGTGCTGGTAGCAAACTGGCATGATCTGGGGTTCATGCCAGGGTGTTACATTATGTAAGTCAGGAGAGCACTCTCAAGTCAGCAAACTGTTTTCTATCCAAATTCATCTTCCTGCCACTTTAATCTAGAAATTTCAAATCTAGTCCCATGTGTACTCCTCCAGCTCTTGCTGGTACTGTCTAGTTAGCTCTCACAGGTACTTTGGGATGTAAATCCTTCTGCCTTCTCTTCAATCTCAGCACCTCCTCAGCTGGGTGTGCTACCACTCAGCTCTGGTTGTTGGACACAGTCAGGAGCGAACCTGGGGTATGAGAAAACGTCTTCATTCAAGGAAAGGTAGGGGTGTGGGTGCAGGGGTTGTACAATCACATGTTTTGTATTCAGTTAGGATAATTAAGCAAACAAAGCATCAATCCAGCGGTTATTCATTCACCATAACAGTGATCAAGAGGCAAAAAGGGGGTGCCAGCTCCCCGGTATTCCATTTTCCCCCAACAGAACAGCACCAAGAGAAGGTGAGGTAGATACAGTGCAGACTGGGACAATCATCCCACTGCCAAGGAGCTTGAGCCACAAATCCAAATCTATTATAAGATGAAATGTGCTCTTTGAACCCAAACAAGAAAATTGTGGCCTTGTTGGCCTAGACTCAGTGGAAGGCATGAGCACAGCTAGGACAAACCTAGAGAAAGCATCAACTTCAGATAGGATCCAGGAGAAATTTCCGGATAGGATGAGAGGCCCAAGGTGATATATCTGCCAAGAACACTCTGCCTGTTGGTTCAAGAAACTACTTAAGCAGTATTTTTATCCTTAGTCAGGGTCTAGCAGTTTTCCATGCTGTTTAAGCATCTTCAGATGAACAGGGGCAATCCATGCATGTAGGTCCTATCTAGACTGGTGACTGAATTTTTATTTCTCAGGGATCCAAATATGGTTGCACATCTGCTACCTCTGGGGTTAGAGCATAATTTAGCTGAGAGGAGTCTGCTCACTGATTACGTGCCCCTTCATTAGTATAGCAGTCTTTCTGGCAACATGAGTAACAAAACACTTATTAGGAAAAAAAGCAATTTTTATCCAAGTGCCTTATTCCCACAGGATAAGCTTGTTTGTATTCCAGTCCAGGGCTTGCCAGTGACCTAACCAAACAGCCATGGCATTAGTCATAGCCTATAAGCCACTGAAAACATAGCATGGCTCAGTTGCTGAGGTGACCTAGATCCATCCAAATTTCATGAAGCTCTGCCAATTGTCCTGAGCATCTTTTACCATCCTTGCAAGGGGCAGGCCTCTTTCAAGTCAGGTGGGAGCTCCGCCCCATTTAATTCTAGTAGAAGTTAACCAGGAGAAGCAAATAGTGAGCCAGGCCAATGTGTGGTCCTAGAGGTCTCTATATTCGGATCCCTATTGGACCCATAGCAGCTCCTAGAGCTATATACCTGTGGGCCAGAAGGGCATCCCTGAGACTTCTCTTGGTCTCAGAGATCTTGTCATGGTTGCATGACCGCAACTTGGTCAGGGTTTCCCCTCTCCTGTGTGTACCATTTCTACTTCACTAGAAAGGATTTCTGAGCCACTTCCATCTGGCAATTTCAGGCCTCTGGTCAGATTCATGGCATGATTGGGACTTCTGGTTATAGGACTATTTCACGGCCAAGGATCATATGTTCAGTATCCACTACGATGTAACGACAAGTCAATTGTTGCCTCTCAAAAGGTGTGTATGGATCCAAAAGTTTCAGTGGTGCGCTGGCCCTGGTGATGTCCTCACGCCATAATTCCAACTGGTGAACGGAGAGGCTGCAGAGACCTGTAACTTGAATGGGAAATATGGATCACTGGGGCCCAGGGAAAGAGCATCCTGGCTGGCCCATTGGAGCACCTCTAGGGCATCCTGTAGGTCAGGTCTCCACACAAAACTGGTAGACAGGTGCCACCAAACCAACACGTGGAGTACATGAGAGTATACCAGTAGCTGAACAGACCCACCAATTGATGGACCTCTTTTTCATTTGCTGGTGCAGAGAAAATCCAAAGCTCAGAAGTCTGGAATGAAATGAGAAGTAACACCCCTAGCTAGATTACATCCTGGAACTTCACCTGAATCCATTAACCTCATCAGTGTTAATGTCCGGGGCTTCCAGGTGGCTCTAGTAGTAAAGAACCCCTGCCAATGCAGGAGATGTAAGAGACACAGGTTCAATTCCTGGGTCAGGAAAATCCCCTGGAGGAGGGCATGGCAACCCACTCAAGTGTTCTTGACTGGAGAATCCCATGGACAAAGGAGCCTAGTGGGCTACAGTCCATGGGGTCACAAAGAGTTGTACATGACTGAAGTGATTTAGTACACACACATGTATGTGTTAATGTCCCAACTATGTTACTGCTTGTGGATCAATAGAGCTTCCACTCCTTATTAGACAGGACCCTTCTCTGGGTCCATCACGAGTATGTCATCAGTAAGTCTAGTGTTCCCATTGGGAGAGAAACTTTTCTTCAGGTTCCTATCTACCTATTGATGACAGATAGCCAAGGAGTTTCTGTTATGTTAAAAGTTTGTTGCAACTCATTCCACAAAAAGGCAAATTAATCAAGATTGCTGTGAAAAAAAATGCTGAGAAAAGTATCTGTGGTATCAGTTCCCATATGCCAAGTTCCCTCTGCTTGGGCAATAATCACAATGTCAGTACTGCTCATGTCAAGAGTGGCACTGTGGCCTTGAGTTGTCAATTGTTAAAGTGAGTTTTCAGATACTAGAGGCCTTGTCTATAAGCTAGATATGTCTATTGAATGAAGGCATAGTCTCATAGGGAACTTTAGCTTCTTCAAGCTCAGCGGTAAAGGCAGCTGTTTCTTTTTCTCTCACAAGCAGCTAAAACTGTTTTTGAGAAACACTGGTGCTTGATGACAGTTTCCGTAGCTCCACTGAAAGAATCTTCACTGTATTAGCAGCTAATTCCATCAGAGTTTGGGTAAGAAGGATTGCATGTAGACAATACAACTATACCAATAACACGTTTAGTAGCAGGTCCATAACAGTTCAGCTTTATAGGAACCCAAACGGACCCATTCATAGCCAGGCCTAAGCAAGGGTTCTGGTGATGGTGGTCCCAGACCGAAGACCAGAGCACAGTATCTGTCCTCCCCTCATACTGGGGTTAGAAATTCCAGGGACCAGGGTCACAGTGGCTCCAGTATCCAAAAAGCTCAAAAATACTACTGAACCCAAACTTTGGCAAAAGCCCCTGATCACACTGGGGACAGAGAAGCTTACCATGAAAGTTGAGAAGTCCAGGTTCATTTATGTGTGCTGTGTTCTCACTCAGTCGTGTCCGACTCTTTCTGTCCTCACAGACTGTAGCCCGCCAGGCTCCTCTGAGCATGGGATTCTCCAGGAAAGAATACTGGCGTGGGTTGCCATTTCCTACTCCAAAGGATCTTCCCAATCCAGGGACTGACCTGTGTCTGTCTTGCATCCCTGCCTTGGCAGGTGGTTCTTTACCACGGCGCCCCCAGGGGAGGCCCCATATAGGTTTATTTATGGCATTCTGATTCATCTTCAGACTCATCAGTCAGGTCCCACTGGCAAGAGGAAGCACTTGGGTCAGTCACAGGGCCCATCATTACGCAGAACCTCACTAAGTCACCTATCAGGCACTTCCATAGCCGAGTACCTGATCATGAGTTCCTTGGTGGAGAACCCATCTGTCTCCCTCTTTGAGACCCATTATTGAGTAAACACACCCAAATATCTCTGGGAGAAGTTCTTGCCTGAGTTGTCCAGGAAATGGTGCCTGTTTGACGCTCATATGCTGCTCTTTCTGCTGCTGAATTTTTGCTATCTTGATGTGACCATGTTTTCCTTGATGAGAATTTACCAGTTAAGACTCAAACTGAGTCATAGGCTGATTGACCTGACCTCATGAGGTTTACTTGGGCTCCAGAACTCTTGCCTGGAAAATCCCATGGACAGAGGAGCCTGCCAAACTATAGTCCATGGGGTCACAAGAGTCGGACATGACTTAGTGACCAAATCACCACCAACCAGCAGGGATAGCATGGGGGCAAAACTAGAATTCTGAGTCTGGTGAACACTCTAATTATCCACTGTTTCCAGTCACTCATTGTAGATCCAAGAGACCACCAGGTGGCTCATTGGACCACCTTTGTGAGGCGAGTACAGGCCTGTTTTTCAGTGGCAGAGGGTTCTTCACAAGTGGGCCAAACTTTTCAGATCTGAAATTATACCCACCTGCAGGAGGGAAAGAGCTCGGGTGTTGTTCCTCTTTCTTCTCCCTGCTCCGTTTTCCTCCTATGGCCAAATGGTCCCTGGCAGGGCACTCTGAAAGAGGGAGTTTGTGGTGACATACCCTACACAGTGCCATTTTCCTTTTCTAAGGTTGACAAGATCGTCTCTTTCATTGTGGAAATAAATTAACCAAGTCTGTAAGGTTTCTCTGGGCTGGTAGGCGAATAATTCCAAAGGGCTCTGTGTGCTTTTTCCCCTGCAGGCGCAAGTCTCAGTAACTTGCTGTGTCACAGGACACACATTGACAGCAGGGATCTGCACAGAAGTAACAATACCCATCAGACATCTTCAGCGGCAGGGTCCTCTGACAGTTTTTATTCCATTGTAGGAGTGGCTCAGTTATAAAGAGTCCACCTGCCAATGCAGGAGATGCAGGTTTGATCCCTGGGTCAGGAAGATCCCCTGGAGGAGGAAATGGCAACCCACTCCAGTGTTCTTACCCTGAAAACCCCATGGACAGAGGAGGCTGGAGGGCTGTAGTCCATGGGGCCACGGAGCTGGACATGACTTAGTGGCTAAACAACAACAGGAGGACCATGAGTAGCAGCTACAGAAATGCGTTCCTAGTTTTCTTTGAGTCCCTTAGTTGGATTTCCAGTTTGACTCACTGGGTGAGCTCAGCCAGGGAGTCGGAAGCTAAAGAGAAGAATCAATGATATCCCTCAGAACCAAAAAGTTTCTGTATAGCATCTTCTAGCACCCTCCTAGAAAGATACATTGTGTGGATGGCAAAGTGCCCAGTGGGACCCCCAGGCTTTTTGCTCTTCCAGAATGACAGTTTGTGTAATTGAACACCCTACCTACTGTGCCAGTCATGCAATCAGGTATAATGGTAGTTAGTGAGGACGATGAGCCAAACTAAAAGTAAAACTCAAGTTTTTATTCACATATTGCAACAGTGACACAAGAGGCAAAAAATAAGAGGTGCTGGTTCCCCTCTGTTGAATTTTTCCCTACAGAGAGGGTCAGGCGAATACAGCATAGACTGAGAATCATCTCCCTGCCAAAGAGCTCTGAACAAAAAACTACCATGTCTTTCCAATGCAGTAGGCGCAGGTTCAATCCCTGGGTCAGGAAGAACCCCTGAAGAAGGAAATGGCAGTCCACTCCAGTATTCTTGCCTGAAGAATCCCATGGACAGAGGAGCCTGGTGGGCTATAGTCTATGGGGTCACAAAGAGTCAGACACAACTTACTGACTAAACAGCAATGTCTTTATGAAGTCACAGACCAAGGGTAGGGAGATAAGGAAAGGCTACAAGTGGAAAGGTGCTCAAAAGTGCTCAGCCAAAGCTCCCTAAAGAGTAGGCAGAAGCTCCTTGGCTCAAATGCAGATATGTGTGTGAATACGGCTGGCCCAGAGTGCCTGAATCCTTCACTGAACTTTCTCCAGAAAACTGCAGTGCATGCATTATGTACCAAGTCGGAAATGGGACAGGCAGCTTTTCCCATGAGCCCTGCTAGGCAAAGCTTTGTAACTGCCTTGAGTCAGGTCTGAAAAATCACATATATATTTTTTTCCATCTATAAAATACAGATTTAATATCTACTATACAGAGCAGTAATAATGTGAGAAAAGTTCAAGATGAAACACAATGTTAATTTCTTCTCCAAGAAGTGGAACCGGACTCCTCAGGGTATTTTAGCTCTTAATCAAGAAGGGTGGACTTTGTCTGCAGGCTCAGAAGATTCAGTGGTTTCTAGGATATTAAAATATTTGAAAGTATCCTCACAGAAATACCATACAATATATCATAGTCTTAGGTTTTCCCAGCCAGGTCACTTGGCATAAGAAATCTGTCTTAGTTAGGCATTTAAGTTTTTCAAGTTCATCTATTCTCTTAAGTTCTAGGCTTGACTATTAGCTTTCCCTACTCCATTGCTGAAGACGAAAATGTCATTTTATGCAACCAAAGAGACTCTCTGGTTAATGTTAAGTTAGCATGTTACTTAGAATCAACTGCTATCTTTCTGTAATGTATCAATAACAAAATAGCCATCAATACCATTATCTTTATAGTTACTATTTCTTTTGTATCTCTCAAAAGATATATTAATATCACACCCTCAAATACATTTCCTCCCACTGGCATATCATCACAATCCATCACTGGTGAGGGTCGCAGTGTCATCTTGTGCCTGGGGCTGTCTGCATTCTACCTAACAGGTCTTCACTGTAACAAAGACAGTGATTGATCTAATTTCCAAATCCCTAATTATTTTGCTCTTGCCTGGGCCACTCCTGGTATCAACTGTCACAAAATTATTTCTCCAGAAGCAGATGCTGAAATGGAGTTTGGGATGCAAGATATTTATTAAGGATTGACATCTATGAAAGGAAGTGAAAGGAAGCAACATTTGGCAGAGGAAGAATTTGAGCTGTGATGGTGGCTCAGTCAGTAAAGAAACCACCTGCAATTCAAGAGACCCAGGTTTGATCCCTGAATCAGGAAGATCCCCTGGAGAAGGAAATGGCAACCTACTCCAATATTCTTGCCTGTGAAATCCCATGGACAGAGGAGCCTGGTGGGTTACAGTCCATGCGGTCACAAAAGATGTCAGACACGACTAAACGACTATCAAGGGGCTACCTGCCTTGGTTTCCGGCGACAGCTCTCCACAGTTGAAATAGACCATGAAGTTGCTGACAGTTAAAGGCTATCTGCTGATGGCATTCCCCACACCTGGTCAGCAAGACAGTCTGGGTAGTACACAGACATGTCTACCACAGTCTTCTCCCTATATTTTATTTTAGTATCTTGAAAAGAGGTTTAACAAATACAATGACAGTCGACCATTTACAGTAAGCATCTCAGTCATTCACAAGAGGCAACATGGTATCATACATAGAATCAGACAGACCTGGGTTCATATCTCAGCAGTGTCTTTTGAAAAAGTTTTGTGACTTTGAGCAAGTTATTCAACCTCCTTAAGATTCTATTTCTTCTTCTACAAAATACAGATTTAATCACCTCCATAAAGAGCAGTGATGGTATACTAAAAGTTAAAGATTAAAAACAATATTAATTTATTTTCCTACTTCCTTTCATCTATTCACTTTTCTCAAGCATCCTTTTTGTTTGTTTTTGGTATGGATTGTTTGTTTTCAATTATATTATTTTCACCTTAATTGAGATCACATCGTGAAAGCACTTTATAAACTCTATTACCAAAAAAATATAGGGCTATTTTTGCTTGGTTTTGTGCAGATATTCCATGTAGAAAAGAAAGAGCACAAAATTTCTGGTTTCATGCCCCAGCTGTGAGACATACTAACTGTGTGGTCAAGGTATGTTGTCTAGTTTACTTAGAACTAATGTCCATATTTCCAAAATAAGGTAAAACTTTGATCTGCCTGGTTCACAATGTGAATTATGAGAATGCTCAATAAATTTTGAAACACTGTACAAATAGAAAATATTATTGCTATTATAATTCTGATAGACTTCTAAAATGAGTTCTTCAATATTCCAGCCTATTCAACACATAGAAGCTAAATAAGTTTTCTAAATTTCTCTGCTCAAAATTCATCAGTAGCACCCCTTTGTCTCTCAAATAAAGGTCATACTTCTAAGCCTGGCATTTAGAACTCTATTACTTTTAAAAGTTTGTCATCATTATTCATGAACACAAATGATAAATGCATCTGGCAAAAAAATGCACAACTTTTAAAATATAATAATCTAATTAAAGGACTATTAATTTTTTTAATGAGTGAGCCAACACAATCCAAAAATCCCCCAACCATATGCAATGACCAGCATTAATGGTATTGTGAACATTCTATCACCCTAGTCTTCCTCCTCAGAGAGAGATATGTAAGTAAGCACATTTAGACACAGAAGGGTTTAGTTTCCCTAATTTTTTCGCTTTTCATCCCAAGGTAACTTTATATATAAAATTAATTGGAACTTGTATTTTTTGTTTTCCAAGGTATCAAGGAGTATTCTAATGTGCAAAGAGTTTGGAAGCCATTAATTCAACTTTTACAATAATAGTAAAATTACACTGAAGTTAAATAAAAACTAAAGACTTTTCTTGCACCTTTTAGAAAACTAAGGTTTCAGGATGACTAGCCACTCCAAAATCTGGAGAGACAGGTTCATACAGAGAGATACAGCAACTGTGATCTGCTTATCTGAAACAGAAGTTTTCTGGAACCTAAGCAGTAGAAATATTTAAATAGCAACTTTGATTAAATGATGGAGGCCGAGGCAGACTAACTTAAGAGTGACAAACCAACTTCTGCAGCCTCAGTGTTAGAGTCCATAAAAAATGTGTACGCCTTCTTTCTAGAAACCCATAAGTTTCTCAGAATGAGATCTGGAAAAAAAATCCTTTAGAAACTTGGATCTACAATAGAAAGAGAAGAACATTAGAAAAGGAATAAATGAAAGTAAAATAAATATTTTACCTGTAAGTAATCTAAAAGATAACTGTTAGTTAAAACAAAAAAAGATTAAAATATATCATGTGCTTATACAAGATAGACAGTGAAAGTGTTAGTCAGTTAGTCGTGTCTGATTCTTTCTGACCCCACAGACTGTAGCCCACCAGGCTCCTCTGTCCATGGAATTCTCCAGGCCAGAATACTGGAGTGGGTAGCCTTTCCCTTCTCCAGGGAATCTTCCCAACCCAGGGATTTAACCCAGGTCTCCTGCATTGCAGGCAGATTCTTTACCATCTGAGTCACCAGGGAAGCCCATAAAAGATGGAAAGTGAAATAAATAATATCACAAAGATGAGATGGAGGAATATAGAATACTCTGTTACAAGTTGCCTATAATACATGTGAAGCAGTATGCTAGTGTTATTTAAAGATGGGTTAGATTTGTTTAAAATGTATACTATAAACTCTGAGGCAATCACTAAAAATTTTTAAAAGAAGCATGAATGATACGCTATGGAAGGAGATAAAATAGAAACACATAAAACACTCAGTTAAAACCAGAGAAAGTAGAAAAAGGAGAGGAAGGAAGAAACAGAGCAAATTCAGTGAATCAAAAAGTTACAAAAATGGTACATATTAATCCAACCATAAAAATAATCACTTTATATCTTAATGATCAAAACACAAGACAAAATTTATTAGAGTGGAAAAAGTAAGATCCAACTATATATTGTCTACAAGAAATTCCCTTTAAATATAAAGTGTCAGGCTAAAAGTAAAAAGACGGAAAAGGACACAGCATACTAACATTAACCAAAAGAAAGCTGGAGTAGGTACCTTAATTTCATGCAAAGAAGACTTCAGAACAAGGAACACTATAATGAATGAAGAGGTCATGCCCCAAGAGGACATAGGCTCAAACAGGCATGCACTGGAAACAGAGCATTGAAATACATGAGGCAAAAATAGACTAACATGAAACAAGAAACACACACGTCTAGTATTATGGTTGAAAACGTCAACATATAGCCCTCTTCAGTAAGTGATAGATTAAGCAGGCAGAAAATCAATAAAGATTTAGATGACATAGGCAGCACTGTCTCTATCAAGTTGCTCTAACTGACATTTATAGAACACTCCATCTAACAACAGCAGAATATAAATTCACCCCAAGATCTCATGGAACATTCAACCAAGACAGACCACATTTGGGACTCTAACACACCTTAACAAAATTTTAAAATAGGAATCACACAAATCGTGTTCTCAGATCACCATGAAATTAACCTAGAAGCAATAACAGAGAGATGGATGAAGAATCTCTGAGTACTCCCCAGAACAGGTCTACTAAACGCTTTGCAGTTTCTTAAGCCTACTGATTTTTCACTCACCAGTGAACCTGCATACACATTGACTTCTTTGTTTGAAATGTTCTCAATCACCCTTCTCTCTTTCACTCCTAAATATTTTTCATAAATCAATTTCCCAAGAGTCAGTCTATGAATTAAAGGTGATGTTCAAAGCACTGAACAAATATGACTTAAGCACTGGGACCTACTGGCAAGGACAGAAGCGACAGTACTGTCACAGAATCATAGAGGGCTTACAGAGTTCAGAGATTAACCCCACGGCGGCAGAGTCAAGACAACATACGGAAGGAATGTCTCTGGAGAGAAACCTGAGTATCCAAAGTGTAAGGGGAAATAGTGGGGAGTACAGGTAGAGGCTAATTCTTCATTAAGAAGAGCTCACCATTTTCATAAGGGGCTCAGCCATTCTGTTGTAAACTAAGTAAATATCTCCTTTTTATAAACTCCATGAGAAAATTAGGGAAGCCTTCTATTTGCTCCCATGGTATTTATCCCCATGGTACAACTTGTCACACTGCATTATAATGTCCAATTCACTGTATATCTGCCTCACCAAATTAAAAGCTCTTTAAAATCAAGGACTTTGTCTTGTTTGTCAGGACTAAAGCCTGGTAGACAAACTTCATAAATATCTGTGAAAGAGGAAGGAAAACAGGAAAGAAGGAAGGAAGAGAGGGAATGGGGAGAGAGGGAGGAATTGTAGACCAGACATATGAGTCCTATTATATTAACATTCTCCAAAGCATTGCTTATAATTTTGTGAAAGTACTAAGAGTAGAAAGACATTAAGAATCATTTAAGGCTCTCCAGGCGAAGGATCTATGGATCTCAGGCTGGATCATCTAAGGATCATCCAGGCTTCTCCTTTCATAAACAAAAGAGTTAGTATTTTGCCCAACATCATGTAGCTAAGGAAAGTAACCAAGTACCCTAGTCCAAGATCAGTGCTCTTATCTTTTTTTCTTCCTTAAATCCTTTATAAATCAAGATTGAACCCTACTAACAGAATACCCCCCATTAACATCCATGTACTTTTCTTACTTTGAAATTGAAAGTTCAGTTGCTACTGCAAATACTTTCAGTGTATTTCAGGAAAACTGGTGTCTTTCTGTGGTACTGTTTGATAATCATACAAAACAAAAATGCTCATACTAATTTATGTATCTGGATTAGACTCTGAAATTCTATGGTTTTAAGTTTGAAGATGAAAATCCATGCCCTTATTTCTTTGCAGCATGTTTCATGATCATAAAACATACCTCACAGTCCAGAAATAGTTCTCATCCCCACTAAACTTCTAGACCTCAGGTGAAACACCTGTCTTCTTGAAACTAAAATTCTCACGAGGGTCAATCATAAAAGAGAATATAGAAACTCTTATGTAGTTCTGTGTTGCACACTCCCACATTCCTGGCAGAAAATGTAAGTACTTTTCCTTTTAAAATACTTACTAAGTGTGAGCGAACAATAAATTAGGTGCTTAGGTCCTCAAACCACCTCACTAGTTTATTTGTATTACGTGCTTAGTCGCTCACTTGTGTCCGACTCTTTGCGACCCCATGGACTGTAGCCCGCCAGGCTCTTCTGTCCATGGGACTCTCCAGGCAAGAATACTGGGGTGGGTTGCCATTTCCATTATTTGTATTAGCAAAGTATAAAGTGAGGCACATGGTTCACTGTTAGGGACTTGTAGTAGACAATCAAGTAGCATATGTTTTGAATCAGTTCCTCTTGTTGGTTTCAATAAAGCAGAAAGGATGCTTTCACCTGTTCAATCATATAAGCCACCTTTGTTTTAGAAGCAGCATTTCTCAGAATTTTTCTGCTGTAATACTGGTTTTTGTTGTTGTTTAGTCGCTCAGCTGTGTCCGATTCTTTTTCAACCCCATGGACTGTAGCTCACCAGGCTCCACTGTCCATGGGATTTTCCAGGCAAGAATACTGGAGTGGGCTGCCATTTCCTTCCCCAGGAGGTTTTTCTGACCCAGGGAGCAAACCCACACCTTCTGTATTGGCAGGCGGACTCTACCATTGAGCCACCTGAGAAGCCCAAAATCCTGGTAAATCCTAGTAAAAAGAGAATTGTCAGACATAGCACAAAGGAATATTAGAGCGAAACTCTTCTGTGATACTACCATGATGGATATATACACACATTTGTGAAAACCCATAAATATACAACACAAAGAGTGAACACCAGTGTAAACTGTGGACTTTGCGTGATGATGATGTGGCAATGCAGGTTCATCGATTGTAACCAGTGTCCACCCTAGCAGAGGTGGTGATCATGAGAGGCTGTGCATGTGTGGATGTGTGAGGATAGGGACCATGTGGAAACTCTGTATATTTTCCATTCAGTTTCACCACAAACCTAAAACTGCTCTACAAAATTAAATCTACTGAAGAAAAGAGATACTTTCTCCCTCTGCTTCCTCTCTTTCTCTCTCTTCAACCACCCAACATGGAGAAGGACATAGTCAAGTAAACTTGGAAATTCCTGCATACTGTCTCTGCCTCTTAGAATATGAGTCTGGTGCTCCCTGAACTCAATAAAAAGGAATTGGACCCTTTCTTTCTAAACCCAGTGTTCACTGACTAACCCCAGGACCAACTGAGACTAGATCAGTTGACTCATAAACTCTATGTCCTTCTGCCTTTCAGGTCCCCGAGGAGAGAGGGTAAGGCATCTCAGGAAGCAGCATGGTTGGAGTTCTCAGCTCCTCTGGGTTCAAAGCTGGTTGCCTCAGTCTCATCCCCACCCCCGGCCCCCTGCCAGGAGTGAGCAGGTGACAGGGAAACACTATGTGGGAGCCCTTGAGCCCAGTGGTGACCTTTCTCTGTGTACTTCCTGATGTCATGTGACTTTAAAGGTGAAGTCTTACACTGTTTATAAAATCAAGAGAATTAAGACAGCTGGAGTATTCCAGTCTCTCTTGGATTCCTGTCTCCTTGACTCTGATCTGTTTACTTTAATTTCATTAAAAAAAAAAAATGTTTTTCAGTGCACTAGTTTACTGACTCCACTAAACATGTGGGATTTTAATTTCCAAACTAGGGACTGAACCCACATTGGCTGCATTAGAAGGTGGATTCCTAACCACTGGACCACCAGGGAAGTATTTCATAATTTTTTAAATGTACTTATAATGACTACTCTCCAAATTGCTTAAAATGTCCTCAGAAAATGTTTTTTTGCATAAAAGAGTTAAAAAAAAAAAAAAAACCCAAGGCTGTAGAGAACAAGCTTAACTATTCTAACAAAATAACTTTGATCTTTCTCCTTACATGTGTTGTATAAACTAAGAAGGAGTTGTGGAAGATATTGGTGTTCCGTTAGGAAAAAATAAGCACACAGCTGCGGGTTATTTCTATAGCTTCTGCATCAGAGTATGACTTGGCGTACCTCAAATTTCAAAGTCCTACAGTCAACATAATTTCCAAAACTTCCTGAATTTTGTAACCTCAGAATACATTTTGAGCAACATCTGTTAGTGTCTTATGAGACACCACTGGTCCCAGGAAGAGTTTGAGAAATGCTGCTCTGGAGGCTATGCTTGGTCCAACTGACTATAAATAAGGTGACTTAGAGCATCAATTAATCTACAACTATACGATCTATTATCAATTAGGAACTCCCCCTAGATATAAAATTTTAGTTAGGAAGACCTTTGAGAGTTTTCAGTTCAACAGCATTTCGTGTGTAGGACCTGAATGCGTTCAAAATGCACTCAGGAGCACACAGAAAAGGAATGGCTCAGTCAGAACTAGATCCCAGGTCACTAATGCTCTCTCTGTGAAACCTTCTCCACAAGATGGCAAAGTCTCTCATGGGCTGAATTGTGGCCCTGCAAAATCTACATGTTGAAGCCTAATACCTAGGAGTTCAGAGTGTTTTAACTATTTTAGAGCCTTTAAAGAGGTGATTAGGTTAAAAGAAGCTGTTAAGAGTGAGCCCTGGCTTCTCAAGTGGCACAGTGATAAAGAATCTGCCTGCCCAAGCAGGAGACACAGGTTTGATGTCTGGGTCCGGAAGATCCCTTAGAGGAGGAAATGGCAACCTATTCCAGTATTCTTGACCGGAGAATTTCATGAACAGAGGAGTCTGGTGGGCTACAGTCCATGGGGTTGCTAAGAGTGGGACACAACTGAGCGACCGAGCATGCACACACACACACACAGAGTTAGCCCGAATGCAATCTGACTGATGTCCTCATAAGAGGAGGAAGCTTAGACAAAAAAGAAGAGGCACCAGGGTGCTTGCACACAAAGGAGCTATCATGTGAAGACATGGCCAGATGCAAGCCAACACCTCATTTTTGACTTCATGTAGGAGACGGGAAGAATAAAAGAAAAGCAGGCCCTGGCAAGGGCCACAAAAGAAGCTCACAACTATTGATATATTGGATGCTATAAGGCATGAGACTCTTGGAACAAGTCCAGAGGGAACAGTTCATAGTCTTGAAAACAAGATATGATCCTGGGGTCGGAAAACCGACCCCAGACTGTTTCTCAACTGGCATCTCAGAGGCACATATTTTACATATCTGGTGGAAAATCTATAGATAATAATATTAGTCTTAGCTTCTAATTTGTTATTGATTACTGTTTCTTAGTTACTCAGTCGTTAATGATCACTTTGTTCTTTGGCCCTGAAGGCCACATGAGTTATAGCTTAACTCCCCTGCATATTCTTTCATTCACGGCTGAACGTATAATAAAGCTGGCTTGGATTCACTTTCAGCACCTTCACCTTGGAGCGGTGTTGGTCCCAGATAGTCGCTTTTCACTGATTTCTTGTGTCTTGTTTCTCATTCTCTCGCCGTATCCTGCTTTCAGAAACCTTGCTTGTCGAGCTGGTCTAGACAACTTCAGGCCTTCAGAACTGTGAAAAAAATAATTTTCTGTTGTTTAAGCCACCCTGTCTATGGTATTTTGCTATGGCAGCCCTCAAAAACTCATGCAGTCCTTCTGCTTTCTATCCCCTTACTTTTTCAATCATCCTCTTCAATTCCAGTGTAAAATGTACATTTCAACAATAATACATCCTTTGAACATTCCTGCCTCTGTCCTTTGCCCCAGTATTTTCTGTCTGGAATGTCATTTATTTCTCCCCCTGTATGTTATCCACATCTACGCATTGAAGCTGCACTTTTTTTTTTTTTCCATTTTGAACACTTTATTTATTTATTTTTTTAAATAAATTTATTATATGACCCAGCAATCCCACTGCTGGGCATACACACCGAGGAAACCAGAATTGAAAGAGACACGTGTACCCCAATGTTCATCGCAGCACTGTTTACAATAGCCAGGACATGGAAGCAACCTAGATGTCCATCAGCAGACGAATGGATAAGGAAGCTGTGGTACATATACACAATGGAAGCTGCACTTTTGTAACAACATTCCTGACAAGCCTAGCTCCTGATGTTCATTCCTTTTGCTAAACTTCTCAAAATCATGATACACACATTGTATCATTGTTTTCATACAATTATTATCACTAGTCATCTTGGATGATTGTGTGTTTTGTCTCCCAAATCAGTTCTTTTTTTTTTTTTTTTTTTTTTTATTTATTTATTTTTTTATAAATTTATTTATTTTAGTTGGGGGCTAATTACTTTACAATATTGTAATAGTTTTTGCCATACATTGACATGAATCAGCCATGGGTTTACCTGTGTTCCCCTTCCTGGACCCCCCACCCACCTCCCTCCCCATCCCATCCTTCTGGATCATCCCATTGCCCCGGCCCTGAGCCCTTGTCACATGCATCGAACATGGAATGGTGTTCTGTTTCACATATGATAATATACATGTTTCAATGCTATTCTCCCAGAACGTCCCACCCTCACCTTCTCCCTCAGAGTCCATAAAATTGTTCCATGCATCTGTGTCTCTTATTCTGTCTCGCATATAGGGTTATCGTTACCATCTTTCAAATTCCATATATATGCATTAGTATACTGTATTGGTGTTTTTCTTTCTGGCTTACTTCACTCTTCAAATCAGTTCTTCAAACACCACTTCCTTGGTATCTCCACTGTGGCTAGTCTTTGAACACAATCTGCTGGTTTTCCTCTACTAAAAAAGTGAGCCAGATGATTTTTTCCCCCAAGATATGTATGGGGACATCAGTTCCTAAGGAAATTCAACAAAACTAATGATCATAAGAGTCTGTAATGGTGACACCACAAAAGCAATATTATAAAAGTAAGCATACTTGGCCTTCTTTCCTGATATAATAACAAAATACCAGTGTTACTCTCTGTGTGTACATGAAATTACTAAGCATTATATCCAAAGCCAAATTGCTAAAACAAGCTGCCAGTTTACAACAGATATTCCCTGCTTGTATTCCTTCATTCTTTACTTCCAGTTCCTTCAGTAAACTTAATCCTCAATAATAGCATTTTTGCTATTTTATGAGTATTCTCTGTTACAATGTTCAGTGTTAAAATGTCAGTCTAAATTGCATAGCATTGCATAGGTTTAAAATAGGCCCTAAGCTGCTTGGTAGTGTTGGTGTCGAGACTACTCAACTTGTAGAGTAAATTTTAAAATTTGGACTCTTGATAATTATCAGCTCTGGGGATGAAAGGAAAGGACAAAGAATGACTTCAGAGAAAATGAGCTTTAACTTCTTTAATTGAGCTAGTCCTATTCAATTATTCAATTATGATGAATCAGGAGTCATTTGGGTCAATATCTTGTCAAATCAAATTGCAGCAGACTTAAAGATAGATGGTTTCTAACCAAAAGTCTTTAAAGCCTACATCTGAATATGCCCAGAAGCTGTCAATATCTAACTACACATCTACCACTTTTCTTCTCTTAAAAGCAAAATCTTATGTCTATTTTTTAAAGATAAGACCATAACTTCAATTTTCTGATCTCATCAGACAAAACAGCACTGTGTGGAAAGGAATCATAACTTTTTTCAAGAGGTCTCTGTAGAAAGCAGTAGAAAAAGGAAGCAATCTTATTAGGATTCAAAACAAACAAGAAATTCTTCTCATCACCTTGGTGCTCTGAGTCCCTATGATATTCTAACAAAATGTCAGTTAGCCTCAGTTATTTTAATTTTGTCAAGTGTACTGTGGCAACACTACCCTCTCAACCACGTGGGAATTTCCCACTGAGAAGCTCTGACCCTAGAACAAAGTGCACAGCTCATTCTCTAACTTGCTACTAGGCAATAATATGATAGATGAACTCTAATTCAATCAATATCAACTCCTCCCCTCAAACTCTAATTGACTACACAGAAGGTGCCAAAATCATTTGGTATGAGAACCTTCAAGCTGAAAGAGCCCCAAGTAATTGAGCTATAAATGTGCCATTGTTCTTTGCTAATGTCCCAGCTGGAAAATAAAGACCAGGAAAAGACAAGCCCTGAAGATTATGTGCAGTGATCTGCTGGGAGGGTGGAAGTCCAAACATTTTTTGTCACACTGGCCTGCCTTTTATTTTAGAACATTTATTTCCTTGGAGAGTGGCCATTATAATAAAATCATATACCTTCAAGATTCCAAGATGGTGGCACTCCAAATAGATGCTAGGGAACAAATAAAATATAGGAATTTAAAGGTGACTTGCCAAGCACTACTCTTACTTGGATATTCTCTGTTTCTATGCTGAATGTCAGCAATAATTGTAAGAAAAAGAAAAGGTAGGCCATACGCGACTAAAGACTGACCTCTCAAAAATTTACTTTAGATAGAGAACAAGATGGCGGAGAAGTAGGTGGACGTGGAGTACATCTCTCTCCACGGATACGTCAGGAATACAGAAGTGCATGCAGAACACCAGCTGAGAGCGGACAGGAATACCTGACCAGTGGAAAAGAATATATAGATCCATGCAAAACTCATGGGCTTCCCTTGTGGCTCAGCTGGTAAAGAATCTGCCTGCAATGCGGGAGACCTGGGTTCGATCCCTGGGTTGGGAAGATCCACTGGAGAAGGGAAAGGCTACTCACTCCAGTATTCTGGCCTGGAGAATTCCCTGGACTGTATAGCCCATGGGGTCACAAAGAGTCGGACATGTCTGAGCGACTTTCACTTTCACTTTCAAAACTCAGTAGGACAAAGGAATTACAGGGAAAAACAGGAGTTTTAGTAGGACTGGACCTGCCCTCAGCAGGTGGGGGAACTGAAGCAGGGGGGTCCGATCCCCACAGAGGGGCAATTGTCTGAGTCAGAGGAGAAACATTTAAGGCTGAGAGTGAAACAGCTGATCTGTGGCAGCCTAAACGGAATGAGAATCAGACAGTCCTTGCCACAGCCATGCATACCTTGGTCAGGAACGCTGGTCTCCTGGAAGGCACAGCGGCTGGGCGCTGGAGTTTAGGGATTGTGAAGCAATCCCAGGGCGAGGGCTGCTATTGACTGGGGAGAGACGGATCGAGGGGATGTGAGGTAGGCGACTGTGGTGGGAAATGCCTGTGGAGGAAAGCCAGGCAGCCATGGAAGCAAGGCGATACTGCTGAGTCATGGGTAGGGGGTGGAGCCATCACCATAGCCTCTCTCTCCCCACAGGCCAGCATGGGCAGCTTAACAATAGAGAGGCTGGCCCATCAAAAGCCTGAGGCACTGAACTACAGAGCAGGACTCCACCCAGGGGGCCCCTTTAAGTGACTGATGCCCCGAACAACAGAGAAGGACCCCGGGCAAGGGAGCCCTCTAAGTGCCTGAACGGGCGGAGCTACGGAGAGGACTGGCCATAGAGGCCTTCTGATCACCAGCTACAGGAGGCTCGAGAAAAGACTCTGATCAGGCCATAACTCCTGCAGCGGAGGCAGGCCGTGTCCCTGCACATTTGGTGCCACCAGGGTCCCCATGACCCAAGCAGCTGCGCCACCTTCAGGGTCAACCCTCACTGGGGCAGAGCTACCACAGGAAAAAAGTCTTGCCTCTATGCACACAGGGTTGCTTCGGTCATGTCCGACTCTCTGCAACTCTGTAGACTGTGGCCTGCCAGGTTTCTCTGTCAGGGAGGGGGTTCTCCAGGCAAGAATACTGGAGCATATTGGCCAATACTGGTTGCCATACCCTTCCAGAGCACTATGTTTTCCTACTACCCTAGCTGCCACCTCCCCCGGCCCCAAGTACCTGGTGCTGCCAGAACCCCTGTGACCCAAGCAGCTGCACCACCTCCACACCTGGCCCTCACTGGGGCAAACCCAAGTCCTCCAGGCAGCCTCAGGAGCAAACCCCAGTGATGACCCACATGCAGAGGTGGAAATAAAACTACAGTTGAAACCCAGGGGCAGTGTGGTTAAGGAAGAAGACCCAAAACCCTACCACCAGCTGTACAAGTTGCAGATTAAATCCACATGATCAAATAGGCAGACTCTGTGTCTATGGAATATATAAAAGGACATTGAGAGCTCTCACAAAAGAAAACGCACTAGTTCTGATAGCTGTGGACATTGGAGGCAAGAACACACAGGGGTAGGACCAGATAAGAATCTGAGCTGCCCCCACAGCGGGTCCAGAGATCAGCACAGTGTTGGAGGGCATCCTAGGGAGGTGAGGTGGACTGTGACTTCCAGCGAGGGAAGGGACACTGACAGCAGTGACTCAAGAAAAACATATATTATTCTTATGTTTTGACTTGTTCTGTAGATTATTTTGAATTTCTTTTCTTTTCTTTTCTTTTTTTTTACTTTTTCTCCCTGCTCTGTTGTAGTTGTCAATATTATTGGCACCATGAAATCTAATTAAGATTTTGAGCTTTTTTTTTTTCTGTTTTTTCTCAGTCACATTTTGTGTTATTGTTATAAACCTCTGCTTCTATCTTGGGCTTTAGCAGTTCTGGGGAGGTTTTTTTTTGGTTTGTTTTCCTCTTTTTTTAATTTAAATTTTTAATTTTTTAAACCTATTATTATTTTTTCTGCATTTATTCCTTTCTTTTCTTTTCCTACTGTTCTTTTCCCCTTGCAGTTAATCTTTGACCTATATAAATCTTCTTCATCTACCTCTATTTAACTTTGCATATCTATTCTTTCTTTCTTTTGTTTCTTTCCTTTCCTCTCAACATATTTTTTAGTTTTGTTTTCATTGCTTTATTCCCCACTTGTAACCTTGCTTTAGTTTTCTTTTCTCCTTTCTTCTTCAGTTAGTTTTGTTCTTAACTGGTAAATATAATTTTTGATTTCTTTTGTTTGCTGGGTCAATCTATTGTGCTTTATTTTTGTTGAACTGTTTTAATTTTGCTCATGGGTGTATATGTATATGTGTGTATTCCACTATTTTAATTATTATTTGCCTAATTTTGTAACAGCCATTTGTCTGGGGTTCATCTTTGGTTTCTCATTTTTGGATATTTGTTTTAATCTCACTTAATGCCACAACAAACCACTTGTGGAATCTCCGTTCTTGTGAAGAGATCAAGCCCTGAACCTTTGGAGTGGGAGCACTGACTCCAAGATCCCAGACTACCAGAGAATTAACCCTACAGTGTATCAAATAGTGAGAACTCACACAAAGGAAACCACTGGAATACAAGACCCAGCATCAGCCAACCACCAGTAGCACCCTGTGCAGGATACCTCATCTAAACAAGAAACAAAAATGAAAACCCTATCATCAGCAGACAAGATTACTACCTCACTCAGCCTTGCCCATCAGAGGAAAAATAAACAAGCAACCAAACAAAAACTCAGCACAAATCTCACCGTATACAAAGCTTACACAAACCACTGGACAAAACTTAGGAGGGCAGAAACCAAAAGGAAGAAAGAAGTCAACCATGAAGCTTGGGAAAAGGAGACCTCAAACACAGTAAGTGAAAATAATAATAATAATAATGAAAAAGCAGAGAAATACTACACAAATGAAGGAACAAACTAGAAACACAGAAATCCAAATAAATGAAGAGGAAACAGGCAAACTACCTGAAAAAGAATTCAGAATAATGGTAGTAAAGATGATCAGAATCCTTGAAAGAAAAATGGAGAAAAAGCAAGAATCAATTAACAAAGACCTAGAAGAATTAAAGAATAAACATACAGATACAAACAACACAATTACTGAAATTAAAAATACTATAGAAGGAATCAATAGCAGAACATCTGAAGCAGAAGAATGAATCGGTGAGCTGGAAGATAGAATGGTGGAAATAATTTCTGAAGAGCAGAATAAAGTAAAAAGAATGGAAAGAACTGAGGATAGTTTCAGAGACTTCTGGGACAATATCAAATGCACCAGCATTCAAATCATAGGGCTCCCAAAAAAAGAAGAGAAAAAGAAAGGATATGAGAAATTTTTTGAAGAGATTATAGTTGAAAATTTCCCCAATATGGCAATGGAAATAGTCATTCAAGTCCAAGAGGCACAAAGAGTCCCATACAGGATAAACCCAAGGAGAAACACACCAAGAACATTCTAATCAAACTAACAAAGACTAAGCACAAAGAAAGAATATTAAAAGCAGCAAGGGAGAAGCAACAAATAACATACAAGGGAAACCCCATATGCTTAACAGCTGATCTTTCAGCAGAAACTCTGCAGGCCAGAAGGGAATGGCAGGATATACTTAAAGAACTGAAAGGGAAAAATCTACAACCAAGATTACTGTACCCAGCAAGGATCTCATTCAAAAGTCATGGAAAATAGCTTTTCAGACGAGCAAAAGTTAAGAGAATTCAGTACCACCAAACCAGCTTTACAACAAATGTTAAAGGGACTTATATAATCAAGAAATACAAGAGAAGAAAAAACCTACAAAATCAACCTGAACTAATTAAGAAAATGGCAATAGAAACATATGTATCAATAATTACTTTAAATGTAAATGGATTAAATGCTCCAACCAAAAGACACAGAATGGCTGAATGGATATAAAAACAAGGCCCATATATATGCTGTCCACAAGAAACCCACTTCAGAACTCAAGACACATATAGATTGAAAATGAGAGGATGGAAAAATATATTTCCATGCAAATAGGAAGCAAAAGAAAGCTGGAGTAGCAATCCTCATATCAGACAAAAATCGGTTAAGTTCAGTCGCTCAGTCATGTCCGACTCTTTGCGTCCCCATGGACTGCTGCACACCAGGCCTCCCTGTCCATCACCAACTCCTGAAGTATATTCAAACTCATGTCTATTGAGTCGGTGATGCCATCCAACCATTTCGTCCTCTGTCATCCCCTTCCCCTCTCGCCTTCAATCTTTCCAAGCATCTGGGTCTTTTCAAATGAGACAGTTCTTCGCATCAGGTGGCTAAATATTGGAGTTTCAACTTCAACATCAGTCCTTCCAATGAACACCCAGGACTGATTTCCTTTAGGATGGACTCGTTGGGTCTCCTTGCAGTCCAAGGGACTCTCAAGAGTCTTCCCCAACACCACAGTTCAAAAGCATCAATTCTTTGGCGCTCAGCTTTCTTTATGGTTCAACTCTCACATCCATACATGACTACTGGAAAAACCATAGCCTTGACTAGATGGACCTTTGTTGGCAAAGTAATGTCTCTGCTTTTTAATATGCTGTCTAGGTTGGTTATAACTTTCCTTTCAAAGAGTAAGCGTCTTTTAATTTCATGGCTGCAGTCACCATCAGCAGTGATTTTGGAGCCCAAAAACGTAAAGTCTGCCACTGTTTCCACTGTTTCCCCATCTATTTCCCATGAAGTGATGGGACCAGATGCCATGATCTTAGTTTTCTGAACATTGAGCTTTAAGCCAACTTTTTCACTCTCCTCTTTCACTTTCATGAAGAGGCTCTTTAGTTCTTCTTCACTTTCTGCCATAAGGGTGGTGTCATCTGCATATCTGAGGTTATTGATATTTCTTCCGGCAATCTTGATTCCACTTTGTGCTTCATCCAGCCCAGTGTTTCTCATGATGTACTCTGCATATAAGTTGAATAAGCAGGGTGACAATATACAGCCTTGATGTACTCCTTTTCCTATTTGGAACCAGTCTTTTGTTCCATGTCCAGTTCTAACTGTTGCTTCTTGACCTGCATACAGATTTCTAAAGAGGCAGGTTAGGTGGTCTGGTATCTCTTTCAGAATTTTCCACAGTTTATTCTGATCTACTCAGTCAAAGGCTTTGGCATAGTCAATAAAGCAGATATAGATGTTTTCTGGAACTCTCTTGCTTTTCCTATGATCCAACGGATGTTGGTAATTTGATCTCTGGTTCCTCTAACTTGTCTAAATCCAACTTGAATATCTGACAGTTCATGGTTCAAGTAGTGTTGAAGCCTGGCTTGGAGAATTTTGAGCATTACTTTGCTAGCGTGTGAGATGAATGCAATTGTGTGGTAGTTTGAACATTCTTTGGCATTGTATTTCTTAGGGATTGGAATGAAAACTGACCTTTTCCAGTCCTGTGGCCACTGCTGAGTTTTCCAAATTTGCTGGCATATTGAGTGCAGCACTTTCACAGCATCATCTTTTAGGATTTGAAATAGCTCAACTGGAATTCCATCACCTCCACTAGCTTTGTTTGTAGTGATGCTTCCTAGGGCCCACTTGACTTCACATTCCAGGATGTCTGGCTCTAGGTTAGTGATCACACCATCGTGATTATCTGGATCATGAAGATTTTTTTGTATAGTTCTGTGTATTCTTGCCACCTCTTCTTAATATCTTCTGCTTCTGCCCTGCTTCATTCTGTACTCCAAGGCCAAATTTGTCTGTTACTCCAAGGTGTTTCTTGACTTCCTATGTTTGCATTCTAGTCCCCTATAATGCAAAAACCGTCTTTCTTGGGGTGTTAATTCTAGAAGGTCTTGTAGCTCTTCATAGAACCATTCAACTTCAGCTTCTTCAGCATTACTGGTCGGGGCATAGACTTGGATTATCATAATATTGAATGGTTTGCCTTGGAAATGAACAGAGATCATTCTATTGTTTTTGAGACTGCATCCAAGTACTGCATTTCGGACTCTTTTGTTGACTATGATGGCTACTCCATTTCTTCTAAGGGATTCTTGCCCACAGAAGTAGATATAATGGTCATCTAAGTTAAATCCACCCATTCCAGTCCATTTTAGTTCGCTGATTCCTAAAATGTCAGCATTCACTCTTGCCTGTATGCTGGTCAGGAAGCAACAGTTAGAACTGGACATTGAACAACAGACTGGTTCCAAATAGGAAAAGGAGTACGTCAAGGCTGTATATTGTCACCCCACTTATTTAACTTATATGCAGAGTACATCATGAGAAACGCTGGACTGGAAGAAACACAAGCTGGAATCAAGATTGCCAGGAGAAATATCAATAACCTCAGATATGCAGATGACACCACCCTTATGGCAGAAAGTGAAGAAGAACTAAAGAGCCTCTTGATGAAAGTGAAAGAGGAGAGTGAAAAAGTTGGCTTAAAGCTTAACGTTCAGAAAACTAAGATCATGGCATCTGGTCCCATCACTTCATGGGAAATAAATGAGGAAACAGTGGAAACAGTGGCAGACTTTATTTTGGGGGGCTCCAAAATCACTGCTGATGGTGATTGCAGCCATGAAATTAAAAGACACTTACTCCTTGGAAGGAAAGTTATGACCAACATAACATAGACAGCATATTAAAAAGCAGAGACATTACTTTGCCAACAAAGGTCTGTTTAGTCAAGGCTCTGGTTTTTCCAGTAGTCATGTATGGATGTGAGAGCTGGACTATAAAGAAAGCTGAGCACTGAAGAATTGACACTTTTGGACTGTGGTGTTGGAGAAGACTCTTGAGAGTCCCTTGGACTGCGAGGAGATCCAACCAGTTCATCCTAAAGGAGATCAGTCCTGGGCGTTCGTTGGAAGGACTGATATTGAAGCTGAAACTCCAATACTTTGGCCACCTCATGTGAAGAGCTGACTCATTAGAAAAGACCCTAATACTGGGTAAGATTGGGGGCAGGAGGAGAAGGGGAAGACAGAGGATGAGATGGTTGGATGGCATCACTGACTCAATGGACATGGGTTTGGGTAGACTCTGCGAGTTGGTGATGGACAGGGAGGCCTGGTGTGCTGCAATTCATGGGGTCGCAAAGAGTCAGACACGACTGAGCGACTGAACTGAACTGAACTGAACTCTTGCCATCTCCTGTTTGATCACTTCCAATTTGCCTTGATTCCTGGACCTAACATTCCAGGTTCCTATGCAATGTTGCTCTTTATAGCATTGGACCTTGCTTCTATCACCAGTCACATCCACAGCTGTGCATTGTTTTTGGTTTGCATCCGTCTCTTCATTCTTTCTGGAGTTATTTCTCCACTGAGCTCCAGTAGCATGTTGGGCACATACTAACCTGGGGAGTTCATCTTTCAGTGTCCTATCTTTTAACCTTTTCCTAGTGTTTATGAGGTTCCGAAGGCAGGAATACTGAAGTGGTTTGCCTTTCCCTTCTCCAGTGGACCACATTCTGTCAGACTTCTCCACCATGACCCATCTGTCTTTGGTGTCCCTACACAGCATGGCTCATAGTTTCATTGAGTTAGACAAGGCTGTGGTCCATGTAATTAGATTGGTTAGTTTTCTGTGATTGTGGCTTTCAGTCTGTCTGCCCTCTGGTGGAGAAAGATAAGAAGCTTATGAAAATTTCCTGATAGGATAGACTGACCAAGGGGGATACTGGGTCTTGTTCTGATGGGCAGGGCCATGCTCAAGAAATCTTTAATCCAATTTTCTGTTGATGGGTGGAGCTGTGTTTCCTCCCTGCTATTTACCTGGGGCCAAACTATGGTGACAGAGAAGGCACTGGTGACCCACTCCAGTACTCTTTCCTGGAAAGTCCCATGGACAGAGGAGCCTTGTGGGCTGCCATCTATGGGGTCGCACAGAGTCAGACACGACTGACGTGACTTAGCAGCAAACTATGGTGAAGGTAATAAAGATATTGGTAACCTCCCTCAAAAGATCCCATGTATGTACTGCTACAATCTGTGCCCCAAACCCTGCAGCAGGCCACCACCGACAAAAATAGACCTTAAAATAAAGAAGATGACAAGAGATAAAGGAAGGACACTACATAATGATCAAGGGATAAATCCAGAAGAAAACATAACGATTGTAAATATCTATGCACCTAACATAGGAGCATCTCAATACATAAGACAAACACTAACAGACATAAAAGGAGAAATTGACAGTAACACAATAGTAGTAGAAGACTTTAACACCCCATTCATACCAATGGACAGATCATCAAAACAGAAAATTAATAAGGAAATACAAGTCTTAAATGATAAATTAGATGAGATGAATCTCACTGATATCTTCAGGACATTCCATCCAAATGCAGACGTATACACCTTCTTCTCAAGGGCACATGGAACATTCTCCAGGATAGACGACGTCTTGGATCACAAATCAAACCTCAGCAAATTTAAGAAAACTGAAATCATATCAAGCATCATCTCCAACCACAATGCTATGAAACTAATATCAGTTACAAGAAAAAAAGCTGTAAGAAACACCAACATATGGAGATTAAACAACACATTTCTAAATAACCAACAGATTACTGAAAAAATCAAAAGGGAAATCAAAAAATTTCTAGAGACAAATGACAATGAAAACACAACTCAAAACCTATGGGATGTTGCAAAAGCAGTCCTAAGAAGGAAGTTTATAGCAATACAACCCAGCTCAAGAAGCAAGAAAAACACTGAATAGACAACCTGTCTTTACACCTAAAACAACTGGAAAAAGAAGAACAAAAGATCCCCAAAGTTAGGAGGAAAGAAATCATAAAGATTCTAGAAGAAATAAATGAAAAAGAAATGAAAGAAGCAATAATAAAGATTAATAAAATGAAAAGCTGGTTCTTTGATAAGATAAACAAAATTGACAAACTTTTAGCCAGAGTCATCAAGAACAAAAGAGAGAAGAATCAATTCAATGAAATTAGAAATGAAAAAGGAGAGGTTACAACAGACAATGCAGAAATACAAAGGATTATAAGAGACTATTATGAACAACTATATGGCAATAAAATGAATAACCTAGAAAAATGGACAGGTTCTTAGAAAAGTTCAATCTTCTAAGACTGAACCAGGAAGAAATAGAAATTATGAACAACCCAATTTTGCAAGCACTGAAATTGAATCTGTGATCAAAAATCTCCCAAAAAACAAAAGCCCAGGACCAGATGGCTTCACAGGAGAATTCTATCAAACATTTAGAGAAGAGCTAATGCCTATCCTTCTAAAACTCTTTCAAAAAATTGCAGAGGAAGGAAAACTTCCCAGCTCATTCTACAAGGCCACCATCACTCTGATACCAAAATCAGACAAAGACATCATAAACAAAGAAAACTACAGGCCAATATCACTGATGAACATAGATGCAAAAATCCTCAACAAAATTTTAGCAAGCAGAATTCAGCAACACATCAAAAAGCTTGTACACCATGAACAAGTTGGGTTTATTCCAGGAATGCAAGGATTCTTCAATATACACAAATCAATCAGTGTGATACACCATATCAACAGGTTGAAAGATAAAAACCATATGATAATCTCAATAGATGCAGAAAAAGCCTTTGACAAAATTCAGCACCCATTTATGATTAACACTCTTCAAAAAATGGGCATAGAAGGAACCTACTTCAACATAGTAGAGGCCATATATGATAAGCCTAAAGCAAACATTATTCTCGATGGTGAAAAACTGAAAGCATTCCCCCTAAGATCAGGAGCAAGACAAGGGTGTCCACTTTTACCACTATTATTCAACATAGTTCTGGAAGTCCTAGCTACAGCAGAGAAGAAAAAGAAATAAAAGGAAGCCAGATTGGAAAAGAAGAAGTAAAGCTCTCACTGTTTGCAGATGACATGATACTATACAGAGAAAACCCTAAAGATAGTATCAGAAAATTCTAGAGCTAATCAGTGAATTTAGCAAAGTTGCAGGATACAAAATCAATACACAGAAATCACTTGCTTTTCTATATACTAACAATGAAAAATCAGAAAGAGAAATTAAGGAATCAATCCCATTCAGCATTGCAACAGAAAGAATTAAATATCTAGGAATAAACTTACCTAAGGAGACAAAGAACTGTACACAGAAAATTATAAGACACTGATGAAAGAAATCAAAAATAACATAAACAGATGGAGAGATATTCCATGTCCCTGGGTAGGAAGAATCAATATTGTTAAAATGACTATACTACCTAATGCAATCTACAGATTCAATGTGATCCTTATCAAATTACCAATGAAATTTTTCCAGAACTAGAACAAAACGTTTCATATTTCATATGGAAATACAAAAGACCCTGAATAGCCAAAGCAGTCTTGAGAAAGCAGAATGGAGCTGAAGGAATCAACATTTCTGACTTCAGATTATACTGCAAAGCTACAGCCATCAAGTCAGTATTGTACTGGCACAAAAACAGAAATATGGAACAATGGAACAAGAGAGAAAGTCCAGAAATAAACCTATGCACCTATGGGTACCTTATTTTTGACAAAGGAGGCAAGAATATACAATGGGGCAAAGACAGCCTCTTCAATAAATGGTGCTGGGAAAACTGAACAGCTACAGGCAAAAGAATGAAATTAGAACACTTCCTAATACCATACACAAAGATAAACTCAAA
Source organism: Giraffa tippelskirchi (assembly GCF_054371585.1). Taxonomy (NCBI): domain Eukaryota; kingdom Metazoa; phylum Chordata; class Mammalia; order Artiodactyla; family Giraffidae; genus Giraffa; species Giraffa tippelskirchi. The sequence continues at coordinate 42,419,578 of NC_137284.1, read as the reverse complement.
ATGGATTAAAGACCTAAATGTAAGACGAGAAACTATAAAACTCTTAGAGGAAAACATAGGCAGAACACTCAATGACATAAATCAAAGCAAGATCCTCTATGACCCACCTCCTAGAGTAACAGAAATCAAAACAAAAGTAAACAGGTGACCTGATTAAACTTAAAAGCTTTTGCACAGCAATGGAAACTAGAAGCAAGGTGAAAAGACAACCCTTAAAATGGGAGAATATTATAGCAAATGAAACAACTAACAAAGGATTAATTTCCAAAATATACAAGCAGCTCATACAACTTAATGCTAGAAAAACAAATAGCCCAATCAAAAAGTGGGAAAAAGACCTAAACAGACATTTTTCCAAAGAAGACATACAGATGGCCAACAAACACATGGAAAGATGCTCAACATCGCTCATAATTAGAGAAATGCAAATCAGAACCAGAATGAGATATCACCTCACACCGGTCAAAATGGCCATCATCAAAAAGCCTACAAACAATAAATACTGGAGAGGGTGTGGAGAAAAGGGAATATGCTTGCACTGTTGTGGCAATGTAAATTGATACAGCCACTATGGAAGATGGTATGGAGATTCCTTAAAAAACTAGGAATAAAACCACCGTATGACCCAGCAATACCACTTCTAGACATATACCCTGAGGAAACCAAAATTGAAAGAGACACATGTATCCCATTGTTTGGGGCTTCCTTCATTGCTCAGTTGGTAAAGAATCTGCCTGCAATGCAGGAGACCTGGGTTCGATTCCTGAGTCGGGAAGATCCCCTGGAGAAGGAAATGGCAACCCACTCCAGTATTCTTGCCTGGAGAATCCCATGGACAGAGGAGTCTAGCAGGCTACAGTCCATGGGGTTGCAAGAGTCAGACACAATTTAGTGACTAAAGAGAGAGGGAGAGAGATCCCATTGTTCGTTGAAGCACTATTTACAATATTTAGAACATGGAAGCAACCTAAATATCCATTGCCAGATGAATGGATAAAGAAGTTGTGATACATATATACAATACAATATTACTCAGCCATAAAAAGGAAGACATTTGAGTCAGTTCTGATGAGGTGGGTGAACCTAGAACCTATCACACAGAGTGAAATGAGTCAGAAAGAGAAAGATAAATATAGTATTCTAATATACATACACGGAATCTAGAAAGATGGTATTGAAGAATTTATTTAGAGGACAGCAATGGAGAAACAGACATAGAGAATAGACTTATAGACATGGGGAGAGGGGAGGAGAGGGTGAACTGTATGTAAAGAGTAACATGGAAACTTTTATTACCATATATAAAATAGATTGCCAATGGGAATTTAATGTATGTTTCAGGAAGCTCAAACAAGGGCCCTGTATCAACCTAGAGGGGTGGGATGGGGAGGGAGATGGGAAGGAGGTTCAAGAGGGAGAGGATATATGTATATCTATGGCTGATTTCATGTTGAGGTTTGACAGAAACCAACAAAATTCTGTTAAGCAATTATCCTTCAACAAAAAATAAATTTAAAAAATTCACTTTAGTTTCCCAAAGTCCTTCAACTAGGAAACGATGCTTTGGAATGCAAACTCCTAAGACAGTTCCCTGGACTCAAGCGGTGGAGTAAACGCTAAAGAAGTTCCCTACCACACTTCATTTTTCCCCTCTATCCTAAAATTACTCACACTTCGTTGTGTACCTGTCATTTTGCAAACAGTGCCAAGTTGGGTATATGTTATTGCATAATATACACAAAACACAGGTGGTAACATCAAAGGACTATGGTATAGTTAGAGAGACAAATGATACATCTTAGGTAATAACTGTACATTGAACAAAATCTTACATTATTCTTAGATTTTAGTATGTAAAATACAGTTCTACCCATTTTTCTTGCAAGCATCCTCTACAATCCCCTCTCTCCTAAACATCATTTAAATTTAAATATTAGTGGAAAACACCTCTAACCACCTAAGAGCCTTCTATGACAGAGAAAAGTAATCAATGTGCCCTCTGGAAAGATTTTTATGACTTCAAAATTACATGTAGAATTTGAGTTGCTTACTTAATAAGCTTGGAGACTTTGTTTCATTTGATATATTTTATTGTCTCTAAGCTACCACAGGCTGTTAAACAAGTTATAGCTAAAGGCTTCAGGCTTCCTGTGTATTTTTAGTTAGATTCTTACTATAGTCCCTGTAGGAAATACTACCATTAGTTCCCTGAAACCAAATTTTAAAAGGTCAAGTAATCGCCTCTAAATGCTGTATTCAGAACTGAAACCTAGGACTTTGTCACTCTAAAGTTATAGAGCCTAGAGTACATAGGAAATAGTGAAGAACAGAGAAGAATAGAGAGCTTGTTGCTAAAACAAGCAGCCCTGAGATGGGATGGCTGCCATTAAAAGCCAGACAACAGAATTACAACACAATACAGCAATCTAATTTCAGGACAAATAAAATAATGACTCTGGTCCTGAAGAAAGTTTGTATTCTGTGAAGTATGCTCTCTTTAATAAATCAAGGAAATGCATAATACATTTTAGTCACATTTCTATGAGATATAAAATACAGCCCAGTGTTTCAATGAATTGTTGTTGTTCAGTCACTAAGTCATGTCTGACTCTTTCCAACTCCATGGACTGCAGCACTCCAGGCTCCCTTGTCCTTCACCATCTCCAGGAGTTTTCTCAGATTCGTGTCCATTGAGTCAGTGATTCTCTCTAACCATTTCATCCTCTGCTGCCCCTTTCTACTTTTGCCTTCAATCTTTCCCAGAATCAGGGTCTTTTCTAATGAATCAACTCTTTGCAGCAGGTGGCCAAAGTACTGGAGCTTCACTTTCAGTATCAGTCCTTCCAATGAATATTAAGGGTTGATTTCCTTTAGGATTGACTGGTTTGATCTCCTTGCAGTTCAAAGGACTCTCAAGAGTCTTCTCCAGCACTGCAATTTAAGAGTATCAATTCTTTGGCACCCAGCCTTCTTTACAGTCCAGCTCTCACATCCATACATGACTACTGGAAAAACCGTAGCTTTGACTATACAGACCTTTCTCGGCAAAGTGATGTCTCTGCTTTTTAATATGCTGGGGTTTTGTTATAGCTTTTCTTCCAAGGAACAAGCATTCTTTCAATTTCATGGCTGCAGTCACTGTCTGCTGTGATCTTGTTTAAATGGATAAACTTTATTTATTTGGGGATGCAGTTGGTCCTAGGCAAAATGATAAAATGGGAAAACTTGTCTATAAGTAAAAGCCTCTCTTTCTTCTTCAGAGTCCATGGTCCACTCTATCACAACTGATTTCTTAAAAAAAAAAATGTTATTGGTCACTCCTCAGTTCTGTGGTTCTATCAATTTCTTTTCCCTAGAATATTCATATTTTCAATCTTAGTATCAGGAATGAAATAAAAAATCTTTCTTGTTAAAAAATTTCAGCCACCAGAGAATGTTAAATTGGAGTGTGCATATTCGGAGAACAGTAAGAGGCATTATCAGAGTTCCTAAAGTCACAGTGAATAGGCACCTATGCAACTTAGGGGAAAATGTAGTCTGTGTAACAATTTGACTTATAAAAAATGCCTTTTTCTTAGAGCTGCCTCCTCAGTAAGATAACTTTGAGTTTTCAATATTCCCAAAGTCTCTCTGGTATAGACAACCAAGACACGTGAAACTAAACCATGAAAGACAATCAAAATCTTTTGCCCCATGAACCACTGATTTTCTGTTAAAATATACATCTCAATGATTGAACTTTGAAAAAAATTTTTTTTCTCACTGTCAAGGACACCATTTGGTTCATTACACATAACTAGGCTGTTTTGCAGAGTCCTAATTAGTCATTTTATTTACTTTTTCTTTCTCTTCCTCAGAGATACCAATCCAAGTAGCATTCATAATTTAGGAAACTTTCCCCTAAGAGCCCTCAGGTTTCCTACATAACTGGTAATGGTTGTGTTCACAAAGCTGAAACTCTAACATCATTGATTTTTATGGCATTATTTCTTAATGAACCCTGTTAGAATGTAAGTGACTAAAAAGTACATAAGGTACCTCCATTTGAGCTTTAAAATAGGAAAGATCACAGAGAGGCCTTTTATCTCTGTCTAGACTCCAGTGAACTTAGCTCAGTAAGTAATAGCTCAGTTCTTAATTCAGAAGGACCTCATGATTAAAAAGAAAAGTCCCGTTAACAATCACACCAATTCATTTAGATGAAACATTCTGTTAAACAGAAAATGTTCTGAACACTTTGCAAAAAATATATCTTAGTGGTACATAAAGGGGCCCTTTTACCCATTGGTGCAGCTCGATAGATTAATGAAAAGTCTTTCTTAAGAGATAATGTTAGGGCTATCTGAGAGCTAAATATATTTGAACTTTAGAAACAGGCGATGAAACCTTCAGCATTCTGTCAGGTTGTTAAAATCATCCAAGGCTAGTGGTGGACAAAATCTATGACTACTTGACTGGCTCATGGTGACATGCACAAAATTTGTTGATGATCTCAGTTCGGTACTTGCACTAGCTAATGACATAATTGTTACCATGTGTAATATTTTGCTCTCATAGAGTACTAAAATTAGTTTTAAAATGCCATTGCCTAATCAATACTTAAATATCATTTAACAATATTCAACTGTCATGTATTATGAAACTAATACATTGCTGACACTGTGGTACAGAGTAAGGGAGATTTACAGATTAAAAACACATTTTTCTTGACCTGCAGAGATTTAAGATCTAGTAAGAAGTTAGACTAATACTGAGGATCATAACTGTATGCGAGAGCTATAAAGAAAACAATAGAGGTGACATCTGTACTGGTTACAGAAAGGTGAGTTGAAGTATCTCAGAGAACATAGAGAAAGATATTCTGATAGAACAAACAGATCCGGAGCTGTGAAGGAGCATAGTGTGTCCAGGAAAAACTGATACCTAGGAAAAATGCCTGCGACATAGTAGATGTTCAATACATGTATCTGGAATGAATGAATAAAAGAAAAAAATTAAAAATTACATTTGACTGGAAATATAAAGCACATATGTGAATAAAAGGAAAAGAAAAAGTTCAATAAAAGGAAATAAATTTGGGGAAACAAAAATGTAGGCAAGTACCAGTGGTCAATTTCCAAGGAGCATTTTTTTCTTAATAGTACTGTAATGTTTATTTTACTGAAATGAAGTTTAGATATAGAGACATTTTTTCCAACTATCTATTTCTGCATTTAAAAAATCTCAGACTTAATGGCTTAAAACATCAAAATCATTTATTTGCTCATAACTGCGCTATTTGGCCGGGGTTTGGAAGGTAATACTTGATCTTGGCTCCACTTAGCTGAGGCAGCTTCAAGACTGGGGCCCATAGGTAGCCAAAGACCTGCTCATCCATCTGTCTCGCAGTTGGTCCCGCTATCAGCTGAGACCTTCACCAGGAATGTCAACTGAAGTATGTACACACAACTCTTCTCTTAACTTGTCAGCTGTCTAACAACATGATGGTTGTGTTCCAGGGGTGAGTATCGCAAGAGAGATGCAGGTAGAAGCTGTGCAATTTTTAGATCTAGCCTTGAAAGCTACATAGTATCATATCTGCTGTACTCTTTTGCTCAAAGCATATACAACCCCTTCCAAGTTGAAAGGGATAGACTCCTTGGCTTGATGTTGGTGTGACAAGGATTGTAAGAGCATGCAAGAACAGAAATATTGCTGTGAACATTTTTAGAAAATGCAATCTACCATGATTTTTTTCCCTCATCTCCATAATAAATAATAAAAATGACATCTACAAAATAGGAATCTAACAATCTTCTTAATGGATCAACAGTGGACACCACAAAATTCATCGTTTGGCTATCTCAAGATATCAATTATAATTGCCAATTTACTAATGTGATAGTTTAAGCTTCATTAGAGCAGGAAATGAGTGTTTTACTTAATCATTATATTTCCAGCACCTGGTGGAAACATGACTTTTTTTAAAAAATAAATGTCTAATTAATGTTTGCCAACTAAATGAATATATAAGTGTATAAACTTAATATTAAAAATCACAACTTCTTATATAATTGCCTCCCATAGTCTTTTCACACGTAAATATTTTCGAATCTTAATACCAATTTTTATGTCAATATATTTGTTAGTGTGATCCACTCATATATAGTGACAATTCAAAGTTCTTGAGGATTACAATCTTGCCAAGGTGGGTGTATGGTCAGGCCACCCAAGATGGCTGTTCTCTTGTGCTTTGTCCATCCCCTGCCAGTACAGTGTCTGCTTCACCTACACCCTACTGACAGGACTGACCTTTCCACATACTTGCCCCAGGCCCCAGCTAATGATTGTTCTAACCTTTGGTGGTGGTTTAGTCACTAAGTCGTGTCCAACTCTTGTACTCCATGGACTGTAGCCCACCAGGTTCCTCTGTCCATGGGATTTCCCAGGCAAGAATTTTGGAGTGTGTTGCCATTTTTGTCTCCAGAGGATCTTCCTGACCCAGGGTTCAAACCCCCATCTTCTGCATTGCAGGTGGTCTCCTGCATTGCAGGCTGATTCTTTACTGCTGAGCCAGTAGGGAAGCCCATTCTAACCTATAGATCAGAACATTCCCACCTGGAGGGCTCATCAAAGAGGGGGTGGTGGACTTGCCCCTCTGTTGGTTTCCCTGGTAACTGATGAGCTAGCCTGATGTCAATTTGCCCTATAACAGGCCCTCCTCCTCTCCCCTAGGAGTAACAACTGAAGCCAGCTCTTGCCAGTTGCCCAGTGCATGCTGTGGAGTGTTGCTCCAGGACCTTGCTTCTGTCACTGACAGCCAGCTATTTCTTTAGTTTTGAATCTGGGCCAAGTGCAGCCCAACAGAGAGGGAAGGGTGTCAATTGCAAATAGTCAATATTTTTCTTATTTCTTAATGACAGGAATTGTTAAATCAGAGCACATTTTTAAAACATTTTATTTATTATTTATTTATTTGGCTGTGCCAGGTCTTAGTTGCGGCCCATGAGATGTTTGATCTTCACTGTGGCAGAGAGGATAGTTAGTTGTGGCATGTGGGGTCTAGTTCCCTGACCAGGGATAGAACCTGAGCCCCTGCACTGGAAGCTCGGAGTCTTAGCCACTGGACCACCAGGGAAGTCCCAGAGCAAGTTTTTAAAAAGAAGGTTTATTACCAAAGTTTGAACTGCTCTCTATGTACCCACTTTCTTCCATTGACTAAAATAAACCCCGAAGTCAGTTCAATCACTGTGAAAACTATATTCAAATCCTTTTGAAACATTTCATATATTTGTAATTTACTTTAAATATATGTAAGATAGAAGACTGAAAAAAACCCTTGATCTGTTATTCTGTGTACTCTTGTTACAGTCACTGCAGGAATGCCTCATTTATGTTGAGTGGTCCCCTATCCTCAGTGGAAGCAGGGATATTGACAGAATCCGATTTCTAACATAGGGAAAATTTTTTTCTGTTTTGTTATTCGTAAGATACTTCATACTTTGATCTCTTCACATGTTACATTGTATGATTCAGGGGATTTATATGTCTGGGCTAATTTTATTACAAGATTATTGAATGATTTACGTTGAAGTGCTGCACGAAGTTTCATTTGCTAATCAATGAATGTTTAATCTAGTTTCCTAAACTGTTACCAAGGAGGCTTGTCAGTTTCAATTCCCTTCAATAACATTTCTAGCTAACAAGGATGAAATTACATTGTAGGGAAATGTGAAGGAGCATGTGATAAGGTTTAGGATGCTTTCCATTTTGAATACGGAAGAGAATGTTGTTGGGTGAATCTCCTGTAGCCCCTAAGCTCTCTCAATGCCTATTGTCTCGAGTGACACAAATGCTGGCCATACATACACACGAGTTAGTCTGAAAATGACAGTGATAAAATATGACTTTTTAATCTATTTGTTAAATTTCTGGTAAATTCTTATGCCTACAACACTTAACACAAGTGTAGTAGGGAGAATGGGAGCAAGGAGACTCTGCTCTTTCTTTGCCATAAGAAGTTTTACACTGACCTCCATGTCTTATTCCTGATTTTAGAGGAAATGCTTTCAGCCCTTCTTTTAAGATTTATTTATTTATTTACTGGCTGTGGTGGGTCTTTCTTGCTGCACACAGGCATTCTCTAGTTGTGGCAAGTGGGGGCTACTCTTTGCTGTGGTGCATGGGCTTCTCAAGGCAATGGCTTCTCTTGTTGCAGAGAATGGTTCTAGGCATGTAGACTTCAGTAGTTGCAGTACATGGGCTCAGTAGTTGCAGTACATGGGCTTAGTTGCTCCATGGCATGTGGGATCTTCCCCAAAAAGAGATTGAACCAGTGTCCCCCCTGCATAGCAAGGCAGATTCTTAACCATGGACCACCAGAGAAGCCCTCAGTTTTTCACCTTTGAGTATGATATCAGATGTGGATTTATCATATATGGCCTTTATTATGTTGAGGTAGATTCCTCTATGCCCACTTTCTGGAAATCTTTTATTATAAATGGATTTTGAATGTTATCAAAAGCTTTCTCTGTACCTATTGAGATGATCATATGATTTTTAGTCTTCAATTTGTTAATGTGGTGTATCACACTGATTGACTTGTGGATACTGAAAAATTCTTGTGTACTTGGGATAAATCCGGCTTGATCATAGTATATGATTCTTTTCATGTATTGTTGTATTTGGTTGGCTAGTATTTTGTTGAGCATTTTTGCATAAAAGAAACCCTCCTATTCCAGTCATTAATGGGAATGTAAAACCATACAGCCACTTTGGAGGACAGTATGTAGGTTCCTTTAAAAAACTAAAAACTGAGCCACCATGTGATCCTGTAATCCCACTCCTAGACAGCTATCTGGGGAAAACCATAATGCAAAAAGATACATGATCCCCAGGTTTTCATAGCAGCACTATTTACAATAGTCAAAGCATGGAAACAACCTAAATATCCATCAACAGAGGAATGAATAAAGATGTGATCCACATATACAATGGAATGTTACTCAGTCATGAAAAAAAATGAAATAAAGTCATTTGCAACAACATGGATGGACCTAGAGATTGTCATACTGAGTTAAGGAAGTCAGACAGAGAAAGACAATTATCATGTAATTTATATGTGAAATCTTTAAAAAATTTGTATAAATGAACTTATTTACAAAACAGAAATAAAGTCACAGATGTAAAAACAAACTAATGGTTACTAGGGGTGAAAGGGGGATAAATTGGGACATCGGGATTAACATATTAATATTTGTTGTTGTTGTTCAGTCACTAAGTAGTGTCGAACATTTGTGACCCATGGACTGCAGCACACCATCTCCCAGAGTGTGCTCAAACACAAGTCCCTTGAGTCAATAATGCCACACTACTATATATAAAATAAATAACTAATGAGGACCTACTGGATAGCACAGGAAACTACTCAATACTCTGTAATCTAAATTATATACGCATCACAAAAATCCAGTTTTAGAACCCTCCCATTACCCCCTTAAAAATTTCCTTCATCCTGTTTATAGTCAATTCTGTCATTTACCTCAGCCCCAATTAATTGCTGGTCTGATATCCATATCCACAGATTTGATTTTTTATACATTTTATATAACTGGAGTCAGCATGTAGTATTTAGCATCTGGCTTCTTTTGCTTAACATATTTCTGAGATTCATTCATACTGCAACATCTGACAGAACTTCATTCCTTTTTATTGTTAAATAATATCCCATTGTAAAGATGTAACACATTTTTAATCCATTCACCATTTGGATATTGGAATGCTTTAAGTTTTGGAATATTTTGAATAATGCTATATAACATTATGTGCAAGATTTTGTGTGAATATATTTTTTTCATTTATCTTAAGTAGATTCTTAAGAGTAGAATATGTGAACTGTACAATAAGTTTATGTTTAACTTTCCCATATTATGCCTTAACTTTCCCATATTACACCAAATTGTTTTCCAAAGTGACAGTAGCATTTTACATTCTCGCCAACAGTTTTTCATTTTCTCCACATGCTTGTCAACACTTATTACGTCTCTTTGATTATAGTTATTTTCGTGAGTATGAAATAGTATTTCATTATGATTTTAATTTACAATTTACTAATGATCAGTGATATTGAGCATCTTTTCATGTGCTTGTGGCCTTTTGTACATGAATAGAATAATAAAGCAGAGTAATTTGCAAAGGAGGAGTGAGGTGACATCATTGTTACTAGTTTGAAAAGTAGTCAGTAATGATCTCTCCACAAGTTTTTGGAGAAAAATCTGAAAGGAGTGGAGAAAAGCATTCCAGGTAGAGGAAACAAGAAGTGCCCGAGAGTGAGAGCCGTTTTCATACGTTCTAAGTAAACCAGGAGGACACTGGAGATGAAGCAGAGGCAGAGTGGTGATGGAAGGCAGGTAACAGGGACGGGCTGGCGGGAGTGCAGGTCTTATAGGGGCTTAAAATTATTATAAGTAGGTGCAGTTCAGTAGTTCTGCCATGTCTGACTCTTTGTGACCCCATGGACAGCAGCATGCCAGGCTTCCTTGTCCGTCACCAACTCCCGGAGCTTGCTCAAACTCATGTCCGTTGAGTCAGTGATGCCATTCAACCATCTCATCCTCTGTCGTCCCCTTCCCCTCCTGCCTTCAGTCTTTCCCAGCATCAGGGTCTTTTCAAATGAGTCAGCTCTTCGCATCAGGTGGCCAAAGTATTGGGGTTTTAGCTTCAACATCAGTCCTTCCAATGAATATTCAGGACTGATTTCCTTTAGGATGGACTGGTTGGATCTCCTTGCAGTCCAAGGGACTCTCAAGAGTGTCTTCTCCAACACCACAGTTCAAAAGCATCAATTCTTCAGCACTCAGCTTTCTTTATGGTTCCACTCTCACATCCATACATGACTACTGGAAAAACCATAGCTTTGACTAGATGGACCTTCGTTGGCAAAGTAATGTCTCTGCTTTTTAATATGCTGTCTAGCTTCGTCATAGCTTTTCTTCCAAGGAGCAAATGTCTTTTAATTTCCTGCCTGCAGTCACCATCTGCAGTGATTTTGGAGACCAATAAAATAAAAGTCTGTCACTGTTCCCATTGTTTCTCCATCTATTTGTATGAAGTGATGGGACCAGCCCCCATGATGTTCATTTTTTGAATGTTGAGCTTAAGCCAGCTTTTTCACTCTCCTCTTTCACCTTCATCAAAACGTTCTTTAGTTCCTCTTTGCTTTCTGCCATAAGGGTGGTGTCATCTGCATATCTGTTACAAGTAGGTTAATTATACTTAAAAGCCAAACAGCCTTATATAGAACAAAAGTTCATATTTGTGATTACCAAAGGTGGAGGAGGGTGGGATCGAGAAAGGGAAAATTGGATGAAGGTGTCAAAAGGTGCAAACTCCCAGTTATAAATAAGTAGTAGTGATATAATGTACAACATGATAAATATAGTTAATGCTGCTGTATGCTATATATGAAAATTATCAATACAGTAAATCTGTGAGCTCTTATCACAAAGAAAATGTTTTTCTATTTCTTTAATTTTGTATCATATGGGATAGTGGATGTTCACTAAGCTTTCAAGTCATATCATTATGCTATATACTTTAAACATATACAGTGTTGTATGTCAATTATTGCTTAATAAAACTGGAAAGGGAGAAAAGAAGAAAAAAGTTAGTATAAGGATTGAGCTTTGGTGGACAGATTTATACTCATTTGACCTTAAGAAATTTATGTAAAAAAAAAAATTCCAAATGATATTTTGTAAATTTGTGCTAGGAGTTAATGGACAAGATTATTCATATCTGCAGATTAACGTAGTCACTCTCTGGAGGAACTGGGAAGACAGTGTATAGATGATAAACGATAAAAACACTTGAACTCAGCTATCTAATCATTGCTGGATACTCAACTTTGTGTGTGAGAAATTTGCTAGTCATTCTAGGATATACAAGCACAGTCTTAGCACTTAAGAGAGCAAATTGTCCTGTGCCCTGACTGGTCGATAGAGAAAATGCCACGGCTTCATTTGAAAAAGGACTCAATTGCTGTCCAGTCTCAAAGTGTTTTTTTTTTGCCAATATGATTGGTAAAAAGAGATATTTCATTATTATTTGCATTTGCATTTTCCTATTAGTAAGTCTGAGAATCTTTTTGTGTGCTTATTGCTTATTTAAATTTGTTCTTTGGTCACTTGGGTGTTTTAACCAATCCCTTCCCTATTTTTATGGTTGGTCATCTGCATGCTATCAAATGTAAGAGCTGATTAGATGGAATAAGTATTAATGCTATATCTTTTATGTGCCCTGAAATTTTCTTACAATCAAGCATGTACTTGACCTCACTCATGGTATCTTTATTGAGCTAATTTTCATTTTTTCTCTAATCAGACTTAAATATGTACTTTTCCTCTTTGGATTCTCGATATGTTATTTTAAGATTCTTCAGTCTTATAGAATATACAAATATTCTATTAATACTAACAATTTTTCTAAGATTATGATGACTTTTTCATATTTCACTTACAATAATTTTATTTATTGATTCATTTATTTATTTAATTTCATGTGCCAGTGTATATATGTGAGTATAATCTTAGGAGGGAGATCCAATTCTCTTTTCTTTCAGGAGGATAGACAATTTTAACAGCATTATTTGTAAAAAAAAAAAAAATCATTTCACAGTGAACAGAGATACTATCTTTACCTTACACCTACATACACATACATATGCACACATATTCACAAACATACTCTGTAGCCTATTATTTTATTTCCTATTTTACTAACTTATTTACACATTCTAAGCCAATATTATATTCTTGAATATTTTTATTTCAAAAGAATAGTAGATAACTTTAATCCAATTCCAAAAAATGTATATTAGCCCTTCTACTAACATTTCTCATAATTCATGTTTTAACTTGAGAAGCACCATCACATTTTTGCTATTGTGTTATGAAGAAATATGGTAAATCTTTCCTTTAGTCTATATTTTGATCAGTCTCTTTCAGAAATATTTTGTCTCGATATAGGTCTTATACTGGTCTTGTTAAAATTATTTCTAATTATTTTATAGTTTTTGTTGCCATTTTGAATAGGTTAACTTCATTTTCATTTATAGCTGATTATACAAAATATAAAGAAGAATCTATTAATGTTTGCTTATTTATGATGTACACAATCACTTTGAAAGTTTTCCATTAAGAGGACCAGCAAGCTTAGATTTCTTAGCTTTATTTTATCAAAAATATGGATAATTTTACTCTTCCTTTCCATCATTAGTACTGATTATTTACTGTTGCTTTCTTATTGCATTTGCTAGGATGTATTGTTTAAAGTAAATAATAATAGTCCAAGTGGGCTTCTCATTGTTTACGAGTGAAAACTATTTATCCTATCCTAAGACAGGACATCCTAAGAAAGTTTCTTTTGTTTCTTATTTTATTGGCCTTCTATGAAGAAAGGATTATTGCTTGCATACTCAGCCATAGGAATTTTTTTTAACTTTTTATTTTATATTGGAGTATATACTTGTTAGAAGGCCAGTGTAGGTTAGGGCTGGGGAGAGGATTGCAAACACATAATCAAAATCTTTCTTTTTCAAACCCGTGTTAACACAGAAATAATACTTCTTAAATGTGTGTGATTTATTGTTCCAGTGTATAAACCAGTCTTCTATAAATCTTTTTTTTTTTTTTTGATGGGCTTTCCTGGTGGCTCAGTGGTAAACAATCCACTTGTAATGCACAAGAGGAGATTTAGATAGATCCCTGAGTTGGGAAGATGCCCTGGAGAAGGAAATAGTAACGCGTTCTAGTATTCTTGCCTGGGAAATCCCATGGACCGAGGAGCCTGATGGGCTACAGTCCATGGAGTTGCAAAAGAGTCAGATGCTACTTAGCAACTGAACAACAGTAGTTGATTGACAGTGTTGTGTTAGTGTCAGGTGACCATACATTAATTCTCTAAGTCTGTGAGTCTATTTCTGTTTTGTAAATAACTTTTTTTGTATCTTTCTTTTTAATTCCACATATAAGCAATATCATACAATATTTCTCTTTCTCTGACTATTTCACTCAGCATGACAATCTCTAGGCTCATCTGTATTGCTGCAATGGCATTATTTCATTCTTTCTGCTGCTTATTTTAGCATATTCTCGGTTTGTCTAAGTTCTCAAGATTAAGACTAAGTTCCCATATTTTTTTATCTTTCTTCCTTTGAAGAAACATTTAAAATGTTGGTTTTTCAATGAAAATGGCTCTAGCTGTGTCCCATGGGTTTTGCTATAAAGAGTTTTTCTTTTATAATTTTCTAAATAGTTTATAGGTTCACTTTGAATTACTCTTTCTTTTAAGGGTTATCTAAGAAAATGTTTCTTAATTTCCAAGTACTGATTTTTCAGACCTTCTAGATTATAAAATTAACTATCAGAGAATGTGATCTATAAAATCTCTACTTTAAAATGTCTTCATTTATTCTTTGTCAACAAGCATAATATTAATTTAAAAAATATTCCATGAATGTAAGAAAATTTTAATTGTCTCCTACTTGTGAGATGCAAAGTTCTCTCTCTCTCTTTTTTCTCTCTCTTTTCTCCCTACACACACACATACACACACACACACACACACACTCAAGAGTGTTTATTTTATTCAGTTTCTTCCTATCTTAAATGCTTTTTGCTTAACTGGTTTGGCGTAATCTATAAAGGTGAACCTAAATATCCTAATTCAATTTTTTAATCAAATACTCCTGTCTTTTAAAAAATTGTGTTCATATAATTGGCTGCTGTGTTGCTTGGAAAATACAAGTTTATTGCTGTTCTTTTCCATAAAGAATTGCACTTTATTATTTCACAATATTCAACCTAAAATTCCTAACTTGTCTAATACCAGTTTTGCTTCTCCTGCCTTTCTTTGGTTCTAATTTGTCTGGTACACCTTCACCCATTCCGAGTTTTCCTTTGAAAACACACATAAACATGTTCGTATTATTTTAATTGCATAATTTTTTTCCATTTTTGTGAATTTTTTAAACCATAGCCTATTTTTTTCTTGTTTGATCAAATTACTGTTAATTATCCTGTTCCTGTGTAGTTTGATTCCCTCAACCCCCCTCTCTTTCTGCATATTTATATTTATTATCTCCTGTCAATACAACCCCTTCTTACCCCTCATCCTATAAGTCATGTTAGAAATCTAGTATCTATTAGTCCAAATTATTCTTCATGCTTGCTTCATACAGCAACCAACCAAATTTATTTGCATATACAAACTTATAATCATCTAGATCTTCCATTGTTTGTTTTATAAAAATGTGATCACATTATATATAATTCTCTACAATTTTTTTCATGAATGCCTCATAGAAATTTGACTTCTAGGTTAAATTATATAACTTGTATTAATTTTCTTTAAAGCTGCGTAAACTTCCAAAGCACAGATGCAGCATAATTTATTCAATAATTTCTCTACAATTATACATTTTCTCTTTTATATTTTTCATATTTGTTTTTACTTCTTTAATCAAATTACCTTTATCTTTTTCCTCTCATCAGTTTTGAGCTTCTACTAAAATTTTACATCTAATAATCGTTACCCATCCCTTTCCAGGGGCACTCTCTTTAATGCATTCCTCTCTCATTGCTTTCAGTCCCACGTGATGCTAATCCCACAACTGATGGAAAACATATTATGTCTGGTCCTCTGAGCGGTGGATGTATCAACTTGAGGTTTTTTGACCACCTATTGAGTTCAAAAGAGAAAATCCCCCTACTCCCATGAATTATAATCGTTAATGCCTTTCTAATAAAAGAGATAAAGAGAACTTTTCCAAATTCTTCAGCACTGTGGGAGCTACTTAGGGACCAGAGGGACCAATAAGTTCTTACAGCAAATATAGATGGGCAGGTTCTAGCATTTTTCTTAGTACTCCACAGATCTCCGTGGGCCAGCCTCTTTTCAGGAGGCACAGAGCTCTAGTTGGTGCAAAAAGATATATTCTCTGTATATTCTAGGTAGGACTGGATAAGAACTAAGTCCTACGTATTTGCTTCCTCCCAGATCTCCTCAAAGGCAAGACCCTACTATCCCCTTCCAGGCCTTGTTTCTTTGGAAGCTGCTCCACTCAGAGTGAGTAATTCTAAGGGGAAGGAGAGAGCAGCCGAAATGTAGATGTAGATGGAAATCTACATCTCTCAGATATTAACTATTATTTATATGACTTACCTCTAATGTTATCCCTTTGTGAATCTTTTTTGTTCAGGGACAGGAAATCTTTGGGATGTTTTCTCTCATCTCTGAATCAGAAAACATGTCCATCTGAAAAGTCAGTTTTTGGATTCTGGTTAATAATAATGGCCATAATTTTTTGGCTGTTTACTGTCTGCCAAGCACTGTGCTAAGTACTTTGTATGGATTTCATATATACAACTTTGTGCTGAATACCCATGTGCTTGATAAAGGGCCAAGCCCCTCCATCTCCCTAATTTCCTCACCTAAGGGGCTGTATATCTCATTGCTGGGGTCTTTCTGTGAACAGGCTGAGTACTGAGTCACATAATTAGAAATGGCCACTAGAAAAACACATTGGATATCTCCTCCATTTTGTTTAATCAAAAAACAAATCAAAATAGATATTTTAAGGTACAAATAATCTGATACTTTCAATGGCTGGTTGTCAACACTAGTTTCATAGGTAGGGTTAGTAATTGGTTCCATATGCAGGGAAATCTCCAGCTGTTCATGATTTTCTTATTTCTATCTGAAATTCACTAACCACTTAAAGCTCCTGATTTACTTTTGCAGCAGTTTTCATTGCCTTTGATACAGATGAAATAAAATAAAACCCCTTCTTATTTGGTCATATTGTATAGAATTTGCCAATGAACAAAGTAATACATTGTGTCAGAATTTTTATCATCAGTATGATTGATATATAATTGGTAGTGATTTGAGATTAATTTTTTCTTGATGTAAACAACATAAAGTAAAATGGCTACTCTCCCAATACAGACAAATATTATTTTACAGAAGACTATCCTTGTGCTTCAAACAGTGAACTATGTGACCAAGATCCAAAGTATCTTTTCGTATTTGTAGCCTATATCTTAAAATTCCATAACAGAGTAAAGTATGATAATTTCCAGCACTTCCATAGTGGTCCAGTGTTAAGACTCTGCCCTTTCACTGAAAGAGGCACAGGTTCGATCCTTGGTCAGAGAACTAAGATCCCACTTATCATGAGATGAGACCAAAAAAAAAAAAAAAGAATACAGTATTTCCCAACTATAGAAGTTGCAGAAATGGCTCATGAGTCACTGTGCTTGCCATATATATGAACCTTGCTTCCTCTCCTAAAGGGATGTTTACTTTAAAATTTTTAAAGCTGAGCTTATTTTATTTTATTTTTTTAACATTGTCTAAAGTAAGTAACAGGGCTTCCCTGATAGGTCAGTTGGTAAAGAATCTGCCTGCAATGCAGGAGACTCCAGTTCGATTCTTGAGTCGGGAAAATCTGCTGGAGAAGGGATAGGCTACCCACTCCAGTATTTTTGGGCTTCCCTGGTGGCTTAGCTGGTAAAGAATCTGCCTGCAGTGCAGGAGATCTGGGTTCAATCCCTGGGTTGGGAAGATCCCCTGGAGAAGGGAAAGGCTACCCACTCCAGTATTCTGGCCTGGAGAAGAATTCCATGGACTACAGTCCGTGAGGTTGCAAAGTCAGATGACTAAGCAACTTTCACTTTCAAAGTAAGTAACACTTTTTGTGGTGATCAAATACCAAATGAGGGTTGAGATTCATTGAATGTAGAATCTCAGGATATTAGCTATGAACAGGGAAGAGTAACGTAATCCCAAGACAGGTCAGTTATATGTACTCTGACCCTCAATGTACAAACAGAACTGCCTTTTCTGTCACTCTATGACATTTTTTCATTCACTTGGCAATGCATTTAATTAATATTTACCCTAGAGATGATCATATAAAGTGAAGTAAGTCAGACCATGACAAATATCATAAGGTATCACTTATATGAGTAATCTAAAAATATGGCACAGGTGAACTTATTCACAAAACAGAAATCGACTCAAAGACATGCAAAACAAACTTATAGTCACCTAACATATATACACTCTATGTAAATAAAGATAAACAAGGACTTACTGTATATAGCACAAGGTGTTATATCTTGTAATATCTTGTAATAACATATAATGGAAAAGAATCTTAGAAAGATTTTGCATATCTATATATAGCCATATATATCTCAATCACTTTCTGTCCACTGAAACTAACACAACATGGTTAGTTAACTACTTCAATTTTAAAAAGTGGAAAAAAATAGATATTTATGGAAGGTCCACTGTGGACCAGACACTGGGCTAGACACCATGGTGAAACTACCCAGTTCCCATCCTGTTACTGAATAAGGGAATAATATTTATTTCTTCACCGTTTATCCCACCCACACCAGAATGTAAGTATGAAGGTGAATGCATCCCAGAACTCAGAAAAGTACCTGGCAATAAAGTAATAGTAAGTAAACAGCTAAGGATAAATTAGTGCAGTAAGTGCTATGCTACACTTACTAGAGCAGGATTAAGCCTTATTTTTCTTTTCTGCAAAGGAGCAGATACTAACTGAATTAGGATTTGGAGACCATACAGTCTCTGTTGCCTCCTGTAATTATAACTGAAAAGAGCCATAAACATAGCAAATGGATGTGATTTTATTCCAATGACTTTTATTTTAAAATAAAATGAGTTGCAAGCTGGTTTGGTCTGGGGAGAGCTATAGTTTGGCCAACCTTGTGTTAGAAATATACATAAGAGTCTACGCATACAGCCTCACTTGTCCGTGGAGGGTTTGCAGAGACAGTAGAAAAAGTTTAAGCCAGGATTGCTCAAGTAATAGTGGGCATGTGTGTCAGTCTCCTGTAAGGCTTGTTAAAACGCAAATTACTGGGTCCCACCTCAGAGTGCCCTAGTCCATTGTCTGGATGGAACTTGAGCTTTTGCATTTCTAACAAGACCAGGTTATATTGATGCTTCTAGGGACTACATCTTGAGAATTCTTGTCTAAACTGAGACATGATAGCTCTGTAAGGGAGGGAGAGAGAGAAAGTATAGGGAATGTAGAGAATATAGATGGTACATTCAGAGGGCCAAAGGCAAGAAAGAACAAAATATATTTACCTGCACGGACTTCACAGCGACTGGAACATGAGTGGGGAAGAGTAACCAAAGAGCAGTGGGAGATAGGCTGGAGAATTAGGGGCACGTGTATCCCATGCCATTCATAGCTGTCACAGACAATTCATGAAAACTAAATTTCTGGTCAAGTGTCCATTTTACCTCATCTGTGAATGTGTAATTTTTTTTAAATAACAAAGCTATCATAGTTGAAAAATTGTATTTGACTGAATCTTTTTAAAGTTCAAATAAACTATAGTGATTTTGGGGAGAGTGAAAGTGTATGTGTCTGTGTTTTGCATACCTGACATCAAATAACTGAGTTTATCATGCAAATTTGCAATGGACTAAGAGCTATAAGAACCCTGTGCCTCTTGTTTCCTTCAGATGCTCATCAATGTTTAATTTTCTAGTTTATACATTTTCTAGTTGCTTTTCTTTTCCTTTCTCCATAACCAGACTCTACAGTGCTCTACAAGGGCAGAGACATTGTCTGGTTTACCAGTGTATCTCTAGGATTTAGCTCAATGCTGGCACATGATAGGTGTTTAGAAAAAGATGTTGAATAGAAGGATGAATGAATTAAGTGATTCCAAGATGTTACCAACTCAATCAAAAATTTTAAAAATATTTTCAGTTAGATGTGTTATAAGAAAATATTAGAAAAACTTTAAACATAAAGTCTTTCATGTTACGTATATAGTAATGATAACTCAAAGGTGAAATAAATAGCATAAATAAAATTTTGACCTACAAAAGGGAGATTTTATTTCTTATATTTTAGCAGAGAAATTTTGATTTGTAAAGCAGCTAATTCATATTTGGATTTTTCCATGATATAATTCATAACTTGTTTTATGAACATTTATCTGTGTCCATCTTGGAGAAAACAGAAAGTGTGCAAAGGACAGAAAAAAATAAGGTCAACATAATATATGAAGAAATAAA
Source organism: Giraffa tippelskirchi (assembly GCF_054371585.1). NCBI lineage: Eukaryota > Metazoa > Chordata > Mammalia > Artiodactyla > Giraffidae > Giraffa > Giraffa tippelskirchi. The sequence continues at coordinate 42,399,466 of NC_137284.1, read as the reverse complement.
ATAAACAGCATAAGGAAATATCAACATTTCTTTAACAATCAATCACTAATAATATGTCAGCAAGCATGAGGTCATCTTTAACTGGCAGTTCAACAGAAATACATCATTTAAGTAAGGAAGGCAGTCTTACTAAATTCAATATACCTATCAACAAATGCTTGACTGTTTCACTAAACAGAAAGACAGCTGCATAAAATAAATGCATAAAAAAACTAGAGCATACAAGTTAAAATACTAGTCTTTCAAAGCAGCTTTGGACTGAATCTTCAATCGGATTTAACAAACCAAATTTTTAATAAGCGATCATATTTTACTTTTCAAAATAAAAATTTGTTTTCAAATGAAAGAAACATTCTTAGCTTAGTCTCCTTAGAAATAGACTTTTCTTGAAGGGAGAGGAAAGTTATTTTCATTATGAACACTATAAAATACATATTAAAGCATTAATAAAAATAATTTTCAGGCATGAAGTATGTATGAATTTAATCTCTTTTTCCCATAGATATACATAATCTGTATTGGCCCTTATATGTCTGTGAGATAGAGATGAACTACAATTCTTCCAACCATTTAAATAAATATTAGTTATAAAAAATATTCGCAGTGATAAAACTTATTCTTTTTTATCATAATATAATCATAGGCCTCCAAGGATAAGAAGTTAAGAACTATTTATATGAATAATTAATTTAATGAGAAATTGGAAAAAAGGGTTTAAATTTTGAGTGATAGATGAATATTATCCAGGTTTAAAGAGAGAAAGTATGGAGGATAGAATGATTCTAAAATGTTTAATATTTCATTAAAGAGCACCTTCTTCAAGTAATTTATTGCATCTAGAAATTGGAGAGGGGGACGAATAAAAAAAATTGGATAAAAAGTATTCCTGCGAATCTTCAGCTCAATATATATGTAATCAATCATTAATCTGACTTTTCCTATTGCTTTAGAGTTGCATTCAAGTACAACCACGAGTATTCTAAAAAAGGCTGATCGGAGTGTTAACTGAGAGAAATAGATACCATCAACCCTACTGGTATCCCCCAAGATCATATGAAAGAAAAAAATAAAATACAAGAGTCCATTAATAGAGTTGTAGGAAGTGTAGTTGTTGTTCAGTCACTAAGTCATGTCTGACTCTTTGTGACCTCATGGACTGCAGCACACCAGGCTCCCCTGTCCTTCACTATCTCCCAGAATTTGCTCAGATTCATGTTCATTGAGTCAGTGATGTTATCTAACCATCTCATCCTCTGCAGCCCCTTTCTCCTTTTGCCCTCAATCCTTTCCAGCATCAGGATCTTTTCCAATGAGTTGACTCTTCACATTACGTGGCCAAAGTATTGGAGTTTCAGCTTCACAAGATTTCTGCCCATTTCCCCATCTCTGATCCTAGAAGAAGGCAAGAGAGTAGTTAAAGAGTTGATTTTGCCCACCTTTACAATGAGTCCCTCAGGCTGAGGTTTAGCAAGAGTTATTCGGAGGGAAGAATATGAACTTAAAATATTCAGCTGATTTAGATTGTACTTTACTGAACTAGCCTTTTTTTTAATCCAAATATTCCCAGAAATTTATGGGATTGCCTGAGACGGGAAAGGGAGATTCCAAAAAGAACATGTTAGAAGGTAAAAGTTAGAATATGTTTTGTTCATTAACCATACAGTTGATTTAAAATGTGTTACTTTCAAGTGTACAGCAAAGTGATTCAATTGTGCATTTTTTTTCAGATTCTTTTCCATTATAGGTTATTACAAGGTACTGAGAATAGTTCTTTGTGATATATAGTAGGTCATTACTGTTTATATTTTTTATATATAGCACTGTGTATGTGTACTCCCAAACTCCTAATTTATCTCCCCCCACCACCACTAACCCTTTGGTAACCCTGAGTTTGTTTTCTATGTCTCCGAGTCTTTTTCTCCTTTGTAGATAATTTCATTTGTATAGTTTTTGTTGTTGTTTTCTTTTTTTTTTTAAGATTTCACACACAAGTGATATCATACAATATTTGTCTTTCTCCATCTGACTTAGTTTATTTAATATGACAATCTCTAGGTTCATCCATGTTGCTGCAAATGGCATTATTTCACTCATGTTATGGCTGAGTAATATTCCATTATAAGGCTTCTCAAGTGGCTCAGTGGTAAAGAATCTGCCTACCAATGCAGGAGATGAAGGTTTTATCCCTGGGTTGAGAAGATCCCCTGGAGGAGGAATAGCAACCCACTCCAGTATTCTTGCCTGAAGAATCCCATGAATGGACAACCTGGCGGGCCGCAGTCCATGGGGTCACACCGAGTTGGACATGACTGAGCGATTGACCACACAATATTCTATTATATATTAATATATATGCATACATATGTGTGTATATGTATATATACCACATCTTATTTATTCATTTACAGTTGGTGGACATTTAGGTTGTTTCCATGTCTTAGCTGCTGCTGCTACTGCTGCTAAGTCGCTTCAGTCGTGTCCGACTCTGTGCGACCCCATAGACGGTAGCCTACCAGGCTCCCCCGTCCCCGGAATTCTCCAAGCAAGAACACTGGAGTGGGTTGCCATTTCCTTCTCCAATGCGTGAAAGTGAAGTCGCTGAGTCATGTCCGACCCTTAGCGACCTCGTGGACTGCAGCCTACCAGGCTCCTCCGTCCATGGGAGTTTCCAGGCAAGAGTACTGGAGTGGGTTGCCATTTCCTTCTCCGATGTCTTAGCTATTGTATTGTAAATAGTGCTGCTATAAACACTGAGGCCCATCTATATTTTCAAATTGGAGTTTTCTCCAGATATATACCCAGGAATAGGATTGCAGGATAATACGGTAACTCTATCAGAACATTTTTGAATATTGTAAGAATTATCATCTAATTGCAAATATTTAATGTATTTCTTACATATATAGATTTTGAACACTAGACAGAATAATTTATTTTATCTAATCCAATAATACTTTGATGGTAGCATATAAAGATGTTTTGGTGAAGAAGCAGAGTAACTTTTCTGAATACAAACTCAGAAGGTTTAGTGATATTCATTCCCCTACCTTAAGCTTGACTTCATCTATCATCAGTTGAACTAATATCATCTTGGCCTAATTCATGTTTAAGCCTTTAATATTTCTTAGTATTCACCTGCATATTCTCATTTATCTCAGGTTTATTCTTTCAAGTTTGAGTGTTTCCAAGTAAATAAGTCAACACTAACAATATCCATTATCTTCATGAATCTTAGTTGATTGCTACTCCCAGATTTTATGTTTTCTAACTAAAAGTCGTAAATTTTAAGCTGTTGTCACCCATGTAAAATGCTCCAAGTTTCACATTGTATTTAAATTTGATCTATCAAACCAATACTAATTTTTGACAAGTATGAAAGAAATCTAGTCAAAATGTTCTTTTTAACCAGAAAATCCACACATGGTGATTATATGATGGTATTCATTTATAGAGCACTGAGTTAATTTTCTCAAAATTAATAAATTCATTTATAGCCTAATTAAGAAAATCCAATTTTCCATTAAATAAAAGCATTCTATTTGACTGAGCGAATAAATAGAATAACTTATGACAAACATGTAAGTTTTCTAGTCATCACAAACCTTGTGTACAAATATTATGTTCTTGGGAAATTAATCACAAAAATCATAGTTAAATAGCTGAATATCCTGGACTGTTTTCTCCTCAGCAAACATAGAGAGCTCATATAATCATGATAGGAAATGGAGGATGTATAGATTTTTACTTAAGTAATCCCATTGCAATTTGGCTATTGTTCCAATATAACTCTTAATTGTAGAACTGTTATAATCACAGAAATGTAAATATGTTATTGTTTTTCTTTTTTCTTATAATGGAAGTTTCACAGTCACTTAAGTACTTAATGTCATGAGAGGAAAATAAGGTCCAAAATTATTTTCCCTCTAGGCCTCTTATTCAATTTTAATGTAAGATACTTTTTTATAACAAGGTCAAATTAAAGCCTATACTTTCTGATCGCTACTAATGAAAGTTATGTGTACGTATTCTAAATTGCCTTCAGCCAAAGTACAGTATTCTTCAGGCTGACAACCAAAAGTTCCAAATGTAGCTATTTCAAAAATTTAGAGTAGAGGTTTCCCTGGTGGTAAAGAAAGACACTTACTCCTTGGAAGGAAGGTTATGGCCAACCTAGATAGCATATTTAAAAGCAGAGACATTACTTTGCCAACAAAAGTCCGACTAGTCAAGGCTATGGTTTTTCCAGTGGTCATGTATGGATGTGAGAGTTGGACAGTGAAGAAAGCTGAGCACCGCAGAATTGATGCTTTTGAACTGTGGTGTTGGAGAAGACTCTTGAGAGTCCCTTGGACTGCAAGGAGATCCAATCAGTTCTTCCTAAAGGAGATCAATCCTGGGTGTTCATTGGAAGGACTAATGTTGAAGCTGAAACTCCAATGCTTTGGCCACCTCATGCAAAGGGTTGACTCATTGGAAAGGACCCTAATGCTGGGTAGGATTAGGGGCAGGAGGAGAAGGGGACGACAGAGGATGAGATGGTTGGATGGCATCACTGACTCGATGGACATGGGTTTGGGTAGACTCCGGGAGTTGGTGATGGACAGAGAGGCCTGGCGTGCTGCAGTTCATGGGGTCACAAAGAGTCAAACACGACTGAGTGAATGAACTGAACTGAAAGAAGGCATGAGTGTTCAGTCGTGTCCTACTCTTTGTGACTGTATGGACTGTAGGCAGCCAGGCTCCTCCGTCCGTGGAATTTTCCAGACAAGAATACTGGAGTGGGTTGCCACTTCCTTCTCCAGGGAATCTTCCCGACCCGGTAATCAAAGCCATGTCTCTTGCATATCTTGCATTGGCAGGCGGATTCTTTACCAGCAGACCCACCGGGGAAGCCTGGTGGTAAAGAATCCACCTGCCAATTCAGGAGACACAGATTTGATCCCTGATCCAGGAAGATTCCACAGCGCCACAGAGCAACCAAGCCAGGGTGCCACAACTATTGAGCTTGTGCTCTGGAGACCAGAAGCCTCAACTAGTGAAGCCCAGGTGACCCTCAACAAGATCATCAGTAGGTAGGCTTCTAGGATTTTTGCCTCTTTCCTGTGTCAGAATGAAAAGCCCTAAGTCACAAGTTCAATAGGTTTATAAATGTTTACTATTTGTTACATGCAAAGAAGTACGCTGAGGATTCAAAAAGGAACAACTTAAGTCCCTGCAATCAAGATATTCAGAGCTGAAAGTACACAGTAGTTTACAAAAACACTAGATGCTTATGAATAAGGAGTGTGTTACAAAGTAACTGTATGTTGTTGTTGTTCAGTCTGCCAGCCATGTCTGACTCTTTGTAATCCCATGGACTGCAGCATGCCAGGCCTCCCCATCCTTCAGCTTTCCTTAAAAATATATTTATGACTCTTGTTAAATTTGTTATATTTTTAAAGAATGATGGAACACAAAACAGAGGCCTGAAGAATTCTAATTCTATACTTTAAACATTTAAGAAGTTTTGGTAAGGAACTGATAATTACTGAAGGTACAGATTTCAAAACATTCGGGCCCAGTGAAAAATATGAGCTCTTTGGCAAGACTCAGTTAAGTAGAACTTTCCATTAGTCAAAATACTTTAGCATATATCATTCTGGGAAAATGAAGATTTATCATACCATTATAAAATTTAAATTCTAAATTTAATTATTTAAATTTAAATAATTAGATGTTTAATTTGAGGGAAACATGATAATCCTAGAATCAAACATAGTAAAATATTATTTCTCAATGTTTTTCTTGTTAAAATTAACAATTTTTGTAGAAAAACATGGATTGAGTTTGTCTCTTTACATTTGGTAGAGTACTGTTTTCCCATTTGTTCGTTACATTTTCTAGGCAAAGATCAATATCTATTTTTTATTCCTCCTTTCAAATTCATCTCTTGAACATTCTACTCAAATGAACATTCTACTTCAGCATTCTACTCAAAACCAGATATTTAAACTACAAAGTAACTAGTGGCCTTATGACTCAAATGAAAAGCCTCAATCTTTTCAGCCACTTCACACAATTATCTACCCCTTGCCACTGTTCTCTTAACTTCTCACATTTAATTGTCTCATACACTCAGTCACAGAGAACAAAGAAAACATTTGTATATCAAGGCAAAAACTATATAATTAGGGCATGAATATAAAAATGAAAAGAATGAACAAGAAAGAGGTAACAGGTAACCAGATCAAATATGAAAAGCAGAAAAGCAGGAGGATGGGAGAAGAAAAATTATGCAAAAGATAAAGTGAATCAAGGAAAGGCACAGAGAGGAATGTCTAATCTTTCTCCTTCATTAACTGTTTGAGGGGAGATCCTTTATTAAGCCAACTTTAAGCCTCAAAGCACTTCCTGCATTGCAATGCATTTAGCAGCATTACAGTGTATTGTAATTATTGTGACACTATACTGCTTAAGAGGTCTTACTATTTAGACAACAAAAAAGTGCTTTTCTTTACAAATTCAAATATAGTTGTTGATATAGACAAAATGAATTGAGTATATGCTATTATATTATGACATGTACAATTAATTTTCAAGGACGGCTGTTACATTTACTACTTGCATAATTGCAGACTTCATTCTGGTTATATCATGGCATGTGAACACAACTAAGCAAATTGCAATGGTTATAGGTTTCCCCGGAGTTAATCTACGCGGTTAAATGTATTGGAGTATAAGGGCTTTTTTTAGTTTAAACATGTTCTCAATCTGTTTTTAATTTTCTGCCATTTAATTTTACAAGATGCTGTATTTGTAGACTGTGGTGCTGCTCATTTCTAAAGTGGCATAAAACCTCTCGTACAATAATTAAGTCAAGCCCCAGTTTTTGCTTGTTTTGTAATATAAGTTTATGACCACAATTTAACCTCAAAGAAATCAAACATATACATTAGCACTTATACCACAAGAAACAAAGATATTCAGGTTTATAAAGATACTCATTTAATTATTAATATAGAAATGAATTCATGTATCTCTTAAATCTGAATATATATTTGGGGTCTGCATTTTTCTAGTGTTCTTTTCAAAATCAAGAGTCAAATATAGTACATTTTCAATCTGCCACAACAAAGGAAAAATGGAGTGCTAGTGATAGAAATAGACTTTCTTAGGATAAAGTGGGATTTACAAAAAGTATTTTATTACAGAAATAACTCAACTCAGTCATGTGTAAAGATTCCACAAACATTGTAAGCACACATGGGCAACTTCGTTAGGTGCTCTACATTAAAGTTTCAAACCTAAGTGGTTGGGGTAAAGCAATGGCTTTTATTTTTTTCTTATTTTTATTGAAGTTTAGTTGATTTACTATGTTAATTCCTATTGTACAGCAAAGTGATTCTGCTACACCTACATATATACATTCTTTTTTAAATATTCTTTTCCATAATGGTTTATCATAGATTATTTTTTTAACTGGAGGATAATTGCTTTACAGTGTTGTGTTTCTGCTGCACAGCAATGTGCATGAGCTATAAGCATACAAATATCCCTCCTCCTAGAGCCTCCCTCCCAACCCCCATCCCACCCTTCGCGGTCATCACAGAGCACCGAGCTGAGCTCCCTGTGCTATACAACAACTTCCCACCAGCTGCCTATTTTATACCTGGTAGTATAATGCTACTCTCTCAGTTTGTCCCACCTCTTCTTCCCCAGCTGGGTCCACAAGTCCATTCTCTATATCTGCATCTATTCCTGCCCTGCAATGGCTTTTAAATTGTGTTCAGAGTGGCTGTAGAAGAACTGACTCATTTGAAAAGACCCTGATGCTGGGAAAGATTGAGGGCAGGAGGAGAAGGGGACAACAGAGGATGATATGGCTGGATGGCATCACCAACTCAATGGACATGGGTTTGGGTGGACTCAGGGAGTTGGTGATGGACAGGGAGGCCTGGCGTGCTGCGGTTCATGGGGTCGCAAAGAGTCGGACACGACTGAGCGACTGAACTGAACTGAGGGATTCCATAAATCATTTATTCTATTTATTGTTAAAATATATGTATATATTTAACTATTGTAAAATACACATAACATAAAACTTACCATCTTAACCATTTTAAGCTCATAGTGTAGTAGTATTAAGTGTATTCACACTGGTATGCAGCAAAACTCCAGAACTTTTTCGTCTCGCAATATTCAAACTCTTTACCCTTTAAACAGCTTCTGATGTCCCCCTCACTCCACCCCTGTTAACCACCGATCTACTTTGTGTTTCTATGAGAATGACTACTCTAGGTACCTCATCTGAGAGAGATCATACAGTGCTGTCCTCTTAGGACTGGCTTATTTCATGTCACATGTTCCCAAGTTTCATCCATGTTATGGCATGTGTCAGAATTTCCTTCCTTTATCAGGGTGAATAATATTTCACTGCATGTATATACTACACTTATATATTATATTTATTTATCCATTTATCCATTGATGTACATTTGGGTCTCTTCTGCCTTTTGACCATCTTGTATAATACTGCTATGAACACAAGTATACAAATATCTCTTTAAATTTTTAAATATTTGTAAGTATCTAAAATAAAGTGACCTTGATGCTGTAAAAGATTGAAGGCAAAAAGAGAAGGGAGTGGCAGATGATAGATAGTCTCACTGACTCAATGGACACAAATTTGAGCAAACACCAGGAGACAGTGGAGGATAAAGGAGCCTGGCATGCTGCAGTCCTTGGGGTTACAAAGAGTCAGACACAACTTAGCAACTGAACAACAAGGCTCAAACGTCTTCATATATTAAAATATGCTTAATGGGTGCTTCATAATAGTCTTAATTATAATCTGTGTATGAATAGACAAATATCAAGTGTCCCTCTCCTTCCAGATAGTTTATTTGATGAATTTCCTAAGATTCCAAAATGATCTGTTTTAAAAATTGTTTCCATTTACAACAACTTACCTGTGTGATTCAGGATTTTCTCTGAAGAGTACAATCAAAGAAAAATACACAAATAAATTGGATGTTGTGTGATAATATAATTGCAACTTTCAAATTCAGATTTTTAGACATTTGTGTTCATTAAAACAGACTAATTTTCTTAAGTTCAAAATACATAACTATTATAAGTCTAACTGTATAAGTTTAAATTCCACTTTTATCAGTGTTGTATATTGGCATTACAGAAATTTATTTAGGAAAATAAGATTTTATTAATAAGACTATTTTTTTTTTCTTTATCAAGTTTGCTTTGACTATTCGGGGTCTTTTGTGTTTCCATGCAAATTTTTTTTTATTCTAGTTCTGTGAAAAATGTCATTGGTAATTTGATAAGAGTGGCATTGAATCTGTAGATTGCCATGGGTGGTACAGTCATTTTAATAATATTGATTCTTCCAATCCAAGAATATGGTATATCCTCCCATCTGCTTGTGTCAACTTCATTTCTTTCACCGTGGTTTCTTACAGTTTTCAGAATACAGGCCTTTTTGTGGTCAGATGACTGTTGAGGACTTTTCCAGCTTTCACATTTTATGAGTTAACAGCTCCTCTTTGTTCCATTTGGGCTTCCCAGGTGGCTCAGTGGTAAAGAATCTGCCTGTACTACAGAAGATGGAGGAGATGCAGGTTCTATCCCTGGGTTGGGAAAATCTCCTGGAGGGGTAAATGGCACTCCACTGTAGTATTCTTGCCTGGAGAATCCCATGGACAGAGGAACCAGGCAGGCTACAGCCCATGATATCGCAAAGAGTCAGACACAATTGAGTGATTAAGCACACACACACTTTGTTCCATTTAGTCATACATTTAAATAGCTCATGGAATTCTCTGCTTCCAACTCACAATACCAAGCAATGCTGAGCAAAAACAAATCCCATCCATCTGATGAACTCAAAGAGAATTTTCTAAAGTAGAGCTATGAATTCCACACTGTTTCCCCTTACATGACCGAAAGCTTTCATCTTTGATCAAACTAAACCTTGATTGTTCCACCTGATTATATCAGTAAGTTTTCTGAGAATTACATCCACTTAAAGAACATAAGTGTTTCTGAGTGTTACATGGGTCACACCTGTGTCTGCAAACAATATTGTAATGATGACCAAGTATGTTTGGTAAGGTCAATTCCAAATATATACAGTTATATCCCCTCAGTTGGTATCTCTTTAATTTTCCCTCTATCAAGTTCTTTGAAAGAATAATCTGTATACTTATCTCCTCCTCCTCATCTGCCATTCCCTCTTCAATCTTCAACAATCAGGCCTATTACTCCCTATCAACCACTCGGGAAAGATTCTCGTTACTTTCCTATTGCCAAACTCGACAGACTCTTGTCAATTTTTACCCTACTTTACCTCCTTTCTGCATTTGTCATGTTTCTACTTTTATTTCCACAAGGCCATTTTCTCCTTCTTTTGTTCCCACCTTTCTCATATTATTCATCTTAGAGCTGCATTTTACTCCTTTGCTTAAATGGTACATTTTCCAATGGATTGTCCTTTCTTCTTTTCTCATTTTCACTAGAGGATCTCATCCATATCCATGGCTTTGGTAGGTATTTATACATGGATAGATTCCCAAGGCCACAGTTCTAATCCAGACTTTTCCTTTGATTCCAAACGCTGCTATATATAGCTTCTTGGAATCTCAACAAGCATCTCAATTGAAATCTATCCAAAACTGAGCTTGTTATTTTTTTCTCCTGAACTCATCTCATTCTCCATCTCTTGCTAAACTATTACAAAGTTTCCCAACTTATCTCCTTGCTCCCCAATTCCCACCCTTCAATATACCCACTACACTCTGTCAGAGTGAAATTTCAAAAATGCAATTAGGATGTCACTTTCCTTCTTAGAACTCATTCTTGACTCTAGGTACCCAGATAATAAAGTTCAAATTTCTTGATATGTCATGAAAGGCTTTCCTGATCATTTTGCTATCCACATTTACTGTATTTTGCACTTTCTCACACAAATCTTCTATTTTCAAATAAACCACACTATGTATACCCTTTTAAAATTTCCACAATTGTCCTTCTGTGTAGATTATTATACTTCAAAATCAGTCAATCTAGTGAATTCCTATACAACTTCCAAAACAGTTTGACTTCCTCTTTAACGAAGCTTTCCATCACTCCACCTTAGATTTTAATAGAAAAGATTTATCTTTTGTTATTCCACTGCAGCCAATACATACTTCCATCATGGCACCTGTTATTTACTGACTTTACTTTTATGCGCTTTGCCTTTGCATACTCTAGACTTCTTAAAGTCTGATGTTATGTCTTATTCATTATTTTATCTCCAATTTGTTGCATATTAAGTATCCAATAAATGATTGATAAAAACATGATTGCATTAATGAATTAATGTGAATATTTCTTGCCCTCAACTGTCTTAAAGTCTAATGGGGAAACACACACAAACATCAGAAATTATAATAGAGTATGTATCTGCAGTGGTTGACTTGTCTGCATTCATTCTGTTATTTCCAGGTCAATCAAGGGGAAACACATATGTTCATTGTGAACATGAAGTATCTTTCTGCATCCTTTGCAATTTATTTATTTCCTATTTCTACTATAACTATGTAGTTGGTTTTATATATCCCCTAAATATTGACAACTAGATAAAATACAGATCTGAATACAACATAAAATTGCTCAAACTATCCCTATAGCAGTTTGCTTTCAGATGAATGAATTTCATGAGAAATAAATGAGAAGACATCCCTCTTTAAGAAAAATGTATTTTCCCATGACTGTGTTCTTCAGTTAAAAATGGTTATAGATTAGAAAAATGTTTAAGATTGTTGTGCTTTTAGCTATTGACAAATTGTAATATAGGCTAAATAAGAGAATACCAAAATCAAGTTGAAACTGCATCTGGTATTTAAAATTCTGAATTGTTCCCCAGGCTTCAGTCGTGCTTTTTCATATTGGTGTAGGGTCAGCATGAGAGGGTTTAAGTAGATGGAAGAGTGATGAATGTAATGAGGGGAAGAAGTTGAGGAAATTATTCTGGAACTCATGATTTAAGTTTCAAGTGAAGACACTTTCTAAAGGAAATGAAATTGGTGATCTCAGTTTCCTCCCTAGCAACTACTGTAGCAGAGATGTAATTTGAATGCATCAATGTGTTTCACATATTGGGAATCTCCATGGAAATGTATAATGACCTCCTGTTGGGACAGTTTTCCGTATTATGCTTCAGTGCTAGGGCATGTATTTGTCCGGATGTCGGCAGCATCCTGAGCTGCTCAACAAATTTCAAACATTTTGGAGAGGAAAATAGTTTGAGACATTCCCTAAGCACTCTCCAAGGTATCAGGCTGATGACAAAGTGGACCCCCAAAATCCTAAAAAACGACTCAGCTTGGCAAGAATCTAGGTGCCATTTACATGGAAAAAAACATATATTCTACATGACTCTTAATGAGCTTACTTTTCAGAAGAAAATACACAATGTCATTTAATCAAAATATAACACATTGGTATGAAATTTGATGAGCTAGCACAAAGTCAATTGTGTTTGATGACTTATTTCAGATTAACTTAAGACATATTTTACTTGTCCCTTCTTCTTAACAGTTCACTTTAAAAAAATCCATTCATAAAAATTAAATAAACATAATGTGCTGAATTTAAAAATCTATCTTTATCTGTTTTCATTCCCATCCCTTCCTTTTTCAATCTCTTCCTTCCTTTCTGTTAAACAAAAATGAAAAGTGAAGAGGGACTGCCATCTACTGGTATATGGGAAACAATCCTGAAATAGTTGAACTGCACTAGAAATTGGCTTTGCCAAGGACACTCCAGGAGACAAAAGAAAAAGATTGTGATGCTTTAAGCTCTTTAAATGAAGCTTTTGATGATATGTTCATTTATTTATTCACTAATTTCAGCAAAATTGAATTTATAAGTTCTAGTATTGCCAAGAATTGAACTAAATCCACAGAACACAGAGATGACTAAATCATGCCACTTGATAGAAAAATCATTCCATTTTCTTTCCTTCCTCTGTTCATTTACTGTCAATAGTATATGAATCTGTTTTGTAGCATGCTCTTGAGTTAATGGATTGAGCCTCTGAGGATAATTTCTGGAAAATATTAAATATTTTCAGGCTACACTGCCAGCAAAAGCTCCCAGGAGGATTCCAGAAGCATACAAATCCTGTAAATACCTCTTTCTTAACTCATTCAAAATTCAGTCTACTTATTTTAATATATTTATAATCCCCTTAAATATTATCATTCACAAACAAATGAAGAGAAGATAGAAAAGTAGTTCTGTTAAATGTGTTCTTTAATAGAAGATGCTGCTGCTGCTACTGCTAAGTCGCTTCAGTCGTGTCCGACTCTGTGCGACCCCATAGATGGCAGCCCACCAGGCTCCCCCGTCCCTGGGATTCTCCAGGCAAGAACACTGGAGTGGGTTGCCATTTCCTTCTCCAATGCATGAAAGTGGAAAGTGAAAGTGAAGTCGCTCAGTCATGTCTGACTCGTAGCAACCCCATGGACTGCAGCCTACCAGGCTCCTCCGTCCATGGGATTTTCCAGGCAAGAGTACTGGAGTGGGGTGCCATTGCCTTCTCCAATAGAAGATGCAGAACAGGAATATTGGAAGTGGTAAAAAATATTCATATGGATGTTGATTTCACAACATTAATACTGATTAATATACATATATGAGTCCCTTTACTGTTCACCTGAAAGTACCAAAACACTGTTGATCAGCTGTGCCCCAATAGAAAATATTTTTGGTGTTAATTTTTTTAATTTAAAAATAATAAAAAAGAAACTGCTTAACCTTTAAAAAAAAAATAATGTTTGGCATACATCTGGGACATCTTGGCAAGCCTGCCTTAATAGCTCTGTGTGTGTGTGTGTGTGTGTGTGTGTGTGTGTGTGTGTGAGTTGCTCAGTCAGGTCTAACTCTTTGCAACCCCGTGGAATGTAGCCCACCAGTCTTTTCTGTCAATGGAATTCTCCAGGCAAGAATATTGGAGTGGATTGCTGTTCCTTTCTCCAGGGGATCTTCTTGACCCAGGGATCAAACCTGGGTCTCCTGCATTGCAGGCAGATCCTTTACCATCAGAGCCACCAGAAGAGCTCAATACCTATACTACTGACTCAAATTAAACCCCAAACTCATTCAGGTAATGAAGAAGCCTATGGTACACGTCATCATCAAAGACCAGAAAAAAGAGTTTAGAAGTATTTCAGTTACATGGTTTTGTTATTTTCCTACGAAATGGTAGTTTTCCCAATACATATCCACCTTGAAGATAACCAAAATTTGAGGATGATTCAAAGACTCTTATGAATGAGCCCCCAAAGCAATTTCGTTATTGCAAACTCAAACTTTCTTAGTCTCCCTCTACACATGAATAATAACACTCATCATCCACTTTGACAACTAAAAGAACATGTATCTTTCATTTGCTTCTATAAACCTCATAGTGCTTGATCCATTATAGGTCCCCAGTACATTTATACATTTATAAAGGACTGAATGAACATCATTGGTTTGTATGCGTGTATGTGGTTAATTAGAGAGGTTTCCAACCAGTGATGTGTCAGTGCTCTGCTTTGTTATTTGTAGTCTTAATTTTGCTCTTTAAAAAAAAATATGGTGAAATAATTTTTGACTTAACAGAAGAGTTGAAAGATTGTAGTGAGAGTTCTCTTATAACGTTTATTCAGCTTTTCCTTAATGTTAACATCTCACATAATCAAGGCATAAGTATTAAAAGTGAGAATTTGACATTACTATAATACCACTGACATTTATTTTGGATTTCTCCAGCTTTCCCACTTATATACATTTTTTATTCCAGGATATCATATTGGATTTAGTGGTTCTGTCTCTAATCTCTTCTAATTTCTGACAGTTTTGTAGTTAGTGTTAGTTGCTCAGTCATATCCGAGTCTTTGCAACCTCATATATTACAGTCCACCAGGGTTCTCTGTCCAAGGGATTCTCCAGGCAAGAATACTGGAATGGGTAGCCATTCCCTTCTCCAGGGGACATTTCTTTAGTCTTTCTTTATCTTTTCTTCACACTTCAGAAGAATACTAGTTATGAACTTTGAGTTTTTCTGATGTTTCCTCATGATTACAGAGGTGTTACAGATTTTTGGAAATAATCCCACAAAGGAGCAGTGCATGACAGATGCACATCACATCAGAGAGGTGTATAATATCAATATGTATTATTACTGATGATGTTAATTTCGGTCACTTGAAAAAGGTTATATCTCCAGGTTTCTTCTCTTTTAACTGTACCTCTGGAAGAAGGAGAGAGTGTCAAAGTATGTGTGCCTCTTTCCCCAGTCTCAGATCAAGTCTGATCAATGCTCAGCGGAAGGCTCAAGGGGAAGCCTTTTCCAATTTCTGGAGTTCTGTCTTCCCCTCCACGTACCTCCTTTTTCTGTGCACTGCCCTGTAAATTTTTCTCTATGCTCTCAGCTCTGTTTCCTCAACTCAGGGAAACTGTGAGGGCCCACTTGGGTTTCTTCCCTCTGCACTGCATCCTAGAGATTCTCTGAGGGCAATAAGTTGGATCAATATCAGGATTCACCTCACTTGTTTCCCTTCTCTCAGATGCTGGTGGTTCAGTTTCTGAAAAACCATTGTTTCTTATATTTTTGTCCTACTTTTATTTGTTTGAGGTGTAGAGGTATACCCATGTGGTCAGAAGCAGATGCCTAGCACGATGTTTTAAATGTCATATATATGCTTAATACCACTAAAAATTAAATTTTAGTTCAGCACTCTCCCTTGAACTACAAAGACATATCCAATTTCCCATTTTATGTTTCCTTAAGTTCTCATTGACATTCTAAACCCAATTTATTCAGAGCAGAAGTCAACTTATCCAAAGCATGCAGCAGACTCTTGATTCACCCCATCCCCTACCCATTTCTCTTCTATTGATCCTAATTTCAGTAACATGTCATCACCAGCCCCCTAGATGTTCAATTCAAAAATCTTGAGTTATCTTTCACTCATATTTTCCTACAGTCATATCCAATACACTAGCAATTCCTATTATTGTATTTCAAGTTCAGTTCAGTTCAGTCGCTAAGTCACATCTGACTGTTTGTGACCCCATGGACTGCAGCTCGCCAGCCTCCCTGTCCATCACTGTCTTCTGGAGTCTGCTCAAATGCATGTCCATTGAGTCGGTGATGCCATCCAACCATCTCATCCTCTGTTGTCCCCTTCTCCTCCCGCCCTCAATCTTTCTCAGCATCAGGGTCTTTTCCAAAGAGTTAGCTCTTCGCATCAGGTGGCCAAAGTATTGGAGCTTCAGCTTCAGCATCAGCCCTATTGATGAATATTCAGGATTGATTTCTTTTAGGATAGACTGGTTGGCTCTCCTTGCTGTCCAAGGGACTCTCAAGAGTCTTCTCCAGACCACAGTTTGGAAACATTAATTCTTTGGCACTCAGTGCATATCACATCCAACCTCTAGTCTCTCTCTAAACTACAGCCACTCTCAGAACCATTCTTCTGAACCACTCAGAAACTTCTCATCTCTTTACTTCTCTTTCTTCTCTTTCATTCACTATCTAGCAGCTAGAATATTTTTAAAATAGGTATGATATCCCGTTCTCTCCCTTATAAAGCGTTTTCAGCAGCTTCTCATTGCAATTAGGAAACATTTCGCACACAATACCATGAACTTCAAGGCCCTGCTTGATCTGGATACTATCTTCATCTGCAATTTCTTTTTATACCCAATATTCTAGACACACAGTCTTCCCTTATGTTCTCAGAATATACCAAGTATCTTTCCATCACAGAGCCTTTATACTTTTTATTTCCCTTTCCTGGAATACTCTTCCCCAAGCTCATGAGATGCCTAGTTTTCTCCATCATTCAGAATTCAACTTAAATGTCACCTTCTTCAGGAAGCATTCCTTAACTACCCTATTAAAAGTTGGGCTCCTACCTCCAATTACCTTCTTTTATATCATAGACTTTATTTCCTTTGTAATAAAATTAGTTTTATTATCTCACTTACTTGCTTCTTTATTTATCATCTATTTCTTAGAAATAAAAACTTCTAGATGAAATGGTCTTCTTTCACTACTGTATCACAGCGTATGATATGAGATATGGTATGTACTTGATGTTCTATAAAATTTCTTGAATAAATGAATGAAGAGACTAAGATGTATTTACAAATAACAAGGAAACTAATGTCATGGTCTGGGCAAAATTTGACTTGGTGAGCAAGAATCTAACAAGGAGTGGGCAAATCAGCTTGTCACCTACTTTTGTACGAAGTCATGTCGAGGAACTTCCCCGGTGATCCAGTGGCTAAGACTCCATGCCCTCAATGCAGGGAGTCCAAGTTCAATCCCTGGTCAAAGAACTAGATCCCGCATGCCACATCTAAGAGTTTGTGCTCCACAGCTAAAGATCCCATATGATGCAGCAAAGATCAAAGATCCTGAGTGCCACGACTAAGACCCGGTACAGCCAAATAAACAAATATTGCTTCAAATAAAATGGAATAAAGTTATGTCAACACACAGCCACACCCATATTATTATGTATTGTCTATGATTATAGTGGTTGTGGTTGCAGCAGTAACTATATGGCCTAGAAAGGTTTAAATATTTACCATCTGTCCCTTTACAGAAAATATTTGCCAACTCTTGATCTAAATGTATGCAGAGATACTGGGGATATAGCAGGAGAACTAGAATATGTGAAACACTACTCACAGACCACAGTCTGTGTTCCATGACAATGCACATGCAATTCGTCTCTCTCCCACTTCGTGGTCTGTTCCCTACATTTTTCCCTATCACCCCAGGGTTAGGATAACCTTTTCTGATAGTGTACATCCTATGTTTGTGAGACCCTGACTATAACTCTTTCAAATTCCTTCTTTATTGCTATGAAGGTATAGCCAGGATACAACTTGCACATTCTGTTCAGTTCAGTTCAGTCGCTCAGTCGTGTCCGACTCTTTGCGAGCCCATGAATTGCAGCATGCCAGCCCTCCCTGTCCATCACCAACTCCCGGGATCTACCCAAACCCATGTCCATTGAGTCGGTGATGCCATTCAACCATCTCATCTTCTGTCGTCCTCCTCTCCTCTCGCCCCCAAACCTACCCAGCATTAGGGTCTTTTGCAATGAGTCAACCCTTCGCATGAGATAGCCAAAGTATTGGAGTTTCAGCTTCAACATCAGACCTTCCAATGAACACCCAGGATTGATCTCTTTTAGGATGGATTCATTGGATCTCCTTGCAGTCCAAGGGACTCTCAAGAGTCTTCTCCAACACCACAGTTCAAAAGCATCAGTTCTTCGGCGCTCAGCTTTCTTCACCGTCCAGCTCTCACATCCATACATGACCACTGGAAAAACCATAGCCTTCACTAGATGGACTTTTGTTGGCAAAGTAATGTCTCTTCTTTTAAATATGCTATCTAGGTTGGCCATAACCTTCCTTCCAAGGAGTAAGCGTCTTTTAATTTCATGGCTGCAGTCACCATCAGCAGTGATTCTGGAACCCAAAAAAATAAAGTCTGACACTGTTTCCACTGTTTCCCCATCTATTTCCCATGAAGTGATGGGACCAGATGCCATGATGTTAGTTTTCTGAATGTTGAGCTTTAAGCCAACTTTTTCACTCTCCTCTTTCACCTTCATCAAGAGGCTCTTTAGTTCTTCTTCACTTTCTGCCATAACGGTGGTGTCATCTGCATATCTGAGGTTATTGATATTTCTCCCGGCAATCTTGATTCCAGCTTGTGTTTCTTCCAGCCCAGCGTTTCTCATGATGTACTCTACATATAAGTTAAATAAGCAGGGTGATAATATACAGCTTTGACATACTCCTTTTCCTATTTGGAACCAGTCTGCTGTTCCATGTCCAGTTCTAACTGTTGCTTCCTGACCTGCATACAGGTTTCTCAAGAGACAGGTCAGATGGTCTGGTATTCCCATCTCTTTCAGAATTTTGCACAGTTTATTGTGACCCACACAGTCAAAGGCTTTGGCATAGTCAATAAAGCAGAAACAGATGTTTTTCTGGAACTCTCTTGCTTTTTCGATGATCCAGCAGATATTGGCAATTTGATCTTTGGTTCCTCTGCCTTTTCTAAAACCAGCTCGAACATCTGGAAGTTCACGGTTCACGTATTGCTGAAGCCTGGCTTGGAGAATTTTGAGCATTACTTTACTAGCGTGTGAGATGAGTGCAATTGTGCGGTAGTTTGAACATTCTTTGGCAATGCCTTTCTTTGGGATTGGAACGAAAACTGACCTTTTCCAGTCCTGTGGCCACTGCTGAGTTTTCCAAATTTGCTGGCATATCGAGTGCAGCACTTTCACAGCATCACCTTTGAGGATTTGAAATAGCTCAACTGGAATTCCATCACCTCCACTAGCTTTGTTCGTAGTGATGCTTTCTAAGGCCCACTTGACTTCACATTCCAGGATGTCTGGCTCTAGGTGAGTGATCACACCTTCGTGATTATATGGGTCATGAAGATCTTTTTTGTACAGTTCTTCTGTGTATTCTTGCCACCTCTTCTTAATATCTTCTGCTTCTGTTAGGTCCATACCATTTCTGTCCTTTATCGAGCCTATCTTTGCATGAAATATTCCCTTGGTATCTCTAATTTTCTTGAAGAGATCTCTAGTCTTTCCCAATCTGTTGTTTTCCTCTATTTCTTTGCATTGATTGCTGAGGAAGGCTTTCTTATCTCTCCTTGCTATTCTTTGGAACTCTGCATTGAGATGGGAATAGCTTTCCTTTTCTCCTTTGCTTTTCACTTCTCTTCTCTTCCCAGCTATCCGTAAGGCCTCCTCAGACAGCCATTTTGCTTTTTTGCATTTCTTTTCCATGGGGATTTTCTTGATTCCTGTCTCCTGTACAATGTCACGTACCTCTGTCCATAGTTCATCAGGCAATCTGTCTGTCAGGTCTAGTCCCTTAAATCTATTTATCACCTCCGCTGTATACTCATAAGGGATTTGATCTAGGTCATACCTGAATGGTCTAGTGGTTTTCCCTACTTCCTTCAATTTAAGTCTGAATTTGGCAATAAGCAATTCAGGTAGCTCATCATAATTTCCCAGAACTTTCAAGTTTCATATTCTGGGTCAAACACTACTATCACTCTTGCTATTTCTTTTGCATTTTGAAAATGTTGCCGTTTCATAAAACTTATTGAAATGCATATTGTTTTTCTGGAATTCTATTGAAATGTAATTTCAAACCAGAAACAGTGATCCATCTTTCTAGGATCATTAGGTCCTTTTAAATGGGCATTCAATGTATTCAACCTTCCAGACCATAGTAATGTCAGCGAGGCCACTGGAAATATAATATACATTACCAGTACTTTCCAAAGTTCTTAAAATCAATCCAAGTAAAATATTTTACTCAACTAGCGATGAGTGTTTGTGACAAAAAGCAAAATCATACACTTTTTCTGCCTTCCAACACTCATACTTGGAGGAGGGACACCATTGGGACTTAATCTGTCTACCAAGGAAGGCTCAACTTTTCTCAAGTTCTCCTCACTTTCTCACCATGACAGCTTCTAGAAGTGGTGGCTTTTTCAACTTCATACAACCACACATCAAATACACAATGATATTACCACCTAAACACAACTGATGTTACAATGTCACTATTTCCCACTCGAATATAAAAAGTGATTCATAGGTTGCTAGGTCACAAAGGAAAAAGCTGAATGAATTTGAGGAGGGGTCTTCATGGTTTCATGTACCTTACTTTTGTGCTTTGTCCTACATCGTTATGTTCTTGACTATGACTATAGAATTAAAAATTAGGCAATTGATAAATACAAATTTGTCACTATATGTGACATTGGTCACTACGGGTAAATATGGAGGCATATTAAGATGATGTGAATGATTTTACAGGTCTCTGTCCGAGAGTGTCTGTAGTTAAGCAGCCCACATGATAATTTAAATGCCTTGAAAGCCCCCGAGCTCACACTTTTGGCAAACCAAAACAAAACAAAATAACCTGCTTGCCTGCTTTCCATAATTCACTCTTCCATTACTTAGTATGTACTGCAGCAAAGATCTGGAAGCTCTTTCAAGTGGAATCAAAACCAAAACAAATCAAGACAAAACTTAAAGAACAAAACCCTGAGAAAGCAATCTTAAAAGACAGTTACTTGCAGAGAAAAAAAATTTAATATTCAAACCTCTCTGATCAACATGGTAACATCTGAAATGTTTGTAAATATATAAACAAATTTATATAGAAACCAATTTATATTGTTTTGATGTGTTCAGTTCAGTTCAGTCGCTCAGTCGTGTCCGACTCTCTGCGACCCCATGAATTGCAACACGCCAGGCCTCTCTGTCCATCACCAACTCCCGGAGTCTACCCAAACCCATGTCCATCGAGTCGGTTATGCCATCCAACCATCTCATCCTCTGTCGTCCCCTTCTCCTTCCGCCCCCAATCCTACCCAGCATTAGGGTCTTTTCCAATGAGTCAACCCTTTGCATGAGGTGGCCAAAGTATTGGAGTTTCAGCTTCAACATCAGACCTTCCAATGAACACCCAGGATTGATCTCCTTTAGGATGGACTGGTTGGATCTCCTTGCAGTCCAAGGGACTCTCAAGAGTCTTCTCCAACACCACAGTCCAAAAGTTTCAATTCTTCAGCGCTCAGCTTTCTTTATAGTCCAGCTCTCATATCCATACATGACCACTGGAAAAACCATAGCCTTGACTAGACAGACCTTTGTTGGCAAAGTAATGTCTCTGCTTTTTAATATGCTGTCTAGGTTGGTCATAACTTTCCTTCCAAGGAGTAAGCGTCTTTTAATTTCATGGCTGCAATCACCATCTGCAGTGATTTTGGAGCCCAGAAAAATAAAGTCAGCCACTGTTTCCACTGTTTCCCCATCTATTTCCCATGAAGTGATGGAACCAGATGCCATAATTTTAGTTTTCTGAATGTTGAGCTTTAAGCCAACTTTTTCACTCTCCTCTTTCACAAAACAAGCCACTATAAATATGAGTTCTTGAGATCAGTTTAGATTTAATGTGTCATCCTCAAGTATTTTGAGGCAAGGTGTCTAAGTAAATATATTTAAAAATAGTTTTCATTAACTATCACTTCCACATTTGGTCGTTAAGTATAGTTTCTATGTTCAATTTAACCAAAGTGAATCTGGAAGTTTAAAAACTATGCATATTTTAGTCATTAAATTAAAGTTCTGATGAGAAGAAATTGCTTTTTCAAGAGAAGATTAGCTAATTTATCTAATAATAGTTTTAAGTGAGCATTATACATTTAAAAACAAGTAAGAATGAGTAAGAACATTTAAATATAAGTAAGAACAAGGAGCAGGGAAGAAGGGGTTGGCAGAGGATAAGCTGATTGGAGGGCATCACTGACTCAATGGACATGAATTTGAGCACACTCCAGGAGACAGTGGATGCCAGGGGAACCTGGTGTGCCACAGTGCAGGGAGTCTCAAAAGGGTGGACACGGCTTAGTGACTGAACAACAACTCTCCAAACCTCCCAACCACTTCGTACTTTCCTTTTTTTTTTCTGCACAAGTATAGGTTTATTTCGCTTTTTTTTTTTTAAACAAACTAGCTGTGGATTACCGAAGATATGAAGTTAAGAAGAATCTATTTAAAAGACATCTCCTCCTCTCAAAAAATCAAATCTTCAAGAAGTAAATGAATTGTTGAAGTGGAAGTTGTCTTAAAGATCATTGTATCCAGCTTTTCTCTAAAAATGAATGAGTCCTTTCTTGAATATCTGCATGTGTTATGCCAAACATATCTGAATATGTTATGCCAAACTTTGCTTGAATTCTTCTAATAAAAGAGAACCTATATTTTAAGGAAATAATTTTACATAATCATTCAACCATGCATTTATTTATTCATTTATGTATTTCTTCGTTAGCTCTACATAGAGTATAGTAACAAAACACTTTGCTAGATGTTAGACACGGGGAAGTTGAATAAAAAGATGAATTAGATATAGGTACTTGCTCCTCATGTGGCTTAAAACCTGATAGATATGAAAGAAAATTGCAATGATATGAGGAAAAAATAAGAACAAAAGAAAGTGCATAAATAAAATATCATAGTAATTCAAGAGATGGAAAGTCCACTTTTAGCTGGTAAATGACTTAAGGCTTCTGGTGGATATTGTTGTTTACCTACTCAGAATATAATGTTTTATTTCCATTATGCAGCAGCCATGAAATTGATAACCTACACATTCTGGGCTGGCAGGAGAAGGGTGGGGAGAGGGGGAGGTAAGGGAAAAAGAGAGAAGTGGGTGGGGGAACCCAGCTAGCTTAACACAGAGACAGGGCTGGGGCTTCTCTGGTGGCTCGGTGGCTGACTCTGCACCTCCAGTGCAGAAGGCCTGGGTTCAACCCCTGGTCAGGGAGCTAGATCCCACATGCTGCAACTAAAGACCCAGTGCGGCCAGATAAATAAACAAATATTTTCAAATGAAAGTAAGAAATATAGGGCCTGGCTAACCTAATCTAATCAGCATTTCTTTGGTGAGAAGATGACCTAAGCTACTTCGGTGTGAAGCCAAGGGCTTTTACTGAATTGGGCACCGCTGGTAGGAGTTGAGGGGAGTGTCTCTTCCTCACCTGCTTTGTGTGGTGTGGAATGCAAGTGTGAGGCTTTCAACTGCTGCAACCTGTGTCACCACAAAGAAAACCAACCTGAGGAGAAAAACCACATGAAGAAATGGCTTTGGGGCCTGACAAACTACTCTTGGAGCCTTCTCCTACCTTAATTTTTCACTGACCTGACCCTTTATTTCTTTTATTAATCACACCAATTGGAGTGGTTCTCTGTTCTAACTGCTAAAAAATTCACAAAGGAGTGTCTGAGCTAGAATTTGAAAAATGGTCAAGGCTGAAGCCTAAAGGGATGAAAGGAGACAATCCAGGTAGAAAGAATAAACACCTAGGAAAGTAGCAAATTTCTGTGGCTAAATATAACTTGCATTTGACTATAATAAAGACTGAATGAGGATACAGCGTGAAAGTGATGGTTGAGGTAAAAGTTCCAGGGGAAATGAATGCCTAGGTATCATTCTACGGCATGACAGTTTCCAATTATTAACAACCATGAAACCACATTAGAAAAATCTCACCCCCACTTTGATATTTATTTACTTATTTATAAAATACAGATTACTTATTATTATAATAATACAAATAAAGCTTTAGTATTGTTCTTCCCATATCCTAGTGCTTGTGCTTTCAATTAGATATGCTCGTGCTTCTTTAGAATGTACTGTAAGACAATGACAAGCCACAACAAATTTTGAAACAAAAGCATAATGTGATAACTATATCATAGAAAGATTTATCTGAGGGCAACATCTAAAATTAATCTAAATAGATATCCTGGAAATAGGGCAATTTGTTACAGGTTTTGTGTAATAAACCAATAATCCAAGAATAATTGGGATCCTTAATCTGTGTAGAGGCAATGGTAAAGAAGAGAAGGAGGTGAATCTCATAGCTATCATGCGTGCATCTGTGCCAAGTCGCTTCACACGTGTTTGACTCTCTGCAACCCTATGGACTGTAGCCCACCAGGCTCCTTTGTCCATGGAGATTTTCAAGCGAGAAACCTGGAGTGATTTGCCATCACCTCCTCCAGGGGATCTTCCCAACCCAGGGATTGAACCCATGTCTCCTATGGCTCCTACATTGCAGGCTGATTCTTTACCACTGACCCACCAGGGAAGCAGATAGAACTGGTTAAAAATATGTGTTAAACATCAACCCCAGGCCAGTCACTTGACAGGATCTCAATACATTATACCAGTTTATTTTTATTTCTCTAGAATTGACCTATACATACTTAGCAAAGGAGATAAAACTGGACTCAACATTAATCACGCCAATTTTGTGGCTGAAACCATTAATGCTTTGAAGATTGGGAGTAAGAACCAAAAAAAAAAAAATATATATATATATATATGCATTTATGATCTAGCTTAGGTTGGGCATAGGAAAATTGGAAACTCTATAAACAAAAAATAAGGAAATCAGGATTATCAAAAGAGCCTAGTGGAAAGTTAACCAAGTGGGTCAAGCCTGAGACAAAGGCATTGGAGAATGCAATCTTTTGTGAATGGAAGATGCCATCTTTTGTGAATAAGCAATGCTGTCAAGTGATTAGAGACATCAATCTGCCTGAACCACATAAATATGCCATTCAGTGCAGTATGAGCAGCAGCATTTACGGAGTGATTCTGACTGACCCTGACAAAGTTACACTTTGTTGATATGCAATGTTTCCCTGCCTTCATTAGCAAATGCTATATCCAGAAAAATTGCATTGAGCACAAAACTGAAAGTGTTTTGAGTACATTACTAAACGTAAACTGAAAGTCAAATACTAAGTATAAATGCTAGAAAGAAAACAAACCAGCATAATAATAAATTTAGTGACACACTGTAAAGTACTTATTTCCTACTTAGAAAGACACTCTGCTAGGCACTTTAAGAAATGCCAGTGATCTAGTCTCAGCAAATATTCTAATGTTTGTCATTAAAGATTATGAATATTTCACTTACAGAGCATTCAATACTTTGCTTTCTTTTTTTTTTTTTTACTGTTCTTTATATTTACATGTCATTATGCTTTAAGAAATGCTTTTTTAAAAAAAAGTATTCTGTGTAATATGCATTGGTGTAAAGCAGTCATTTTTCATGATTTGTCAATGAGTTTATGGCTCATTTCCTTTCCTCATGCACTTATCTATTTCTACACATCTAAACAAATATTAGATTTTATTTTAAAAAATCACAATGTACATATTTTAAATGTATAAACATATGAATTTTACATTTTTGTGAGATATTGCAAAAATGTTCAGCATTGAATAAACAGTGAAACTCATTAAATAGGTATTTTAATGTATTTTTAATTTTTATTTATTTAGGCCATGAGCACATCATCTTAGTTCCCTGACCAGGTATCAAACCATGTCCCCTGAGTAGAAGTGCAGAGTCTTAACCACTGGACCACGAAGGAAGTCCGTATTTTTTTTAAATACTATCGAACAGTTGAACTGATTGGAAAATAGAAAAAGATTATCTTACTAGAATCATTCAGAGCTTTATCTTTTAATGTGTAGCTTCCAGTCAGAAAAAGAGTGGAACTTTTTGGTTTCCCCCTGGTGGCTCTGATAGTAAGGAATCTGCTTGCAGTGTGGGAGAGGCAGTTTTGATTCCTGGGTCAGGAAGATCCCCTGGAGAAGGGAGTGACTACCCACTCCAGTATTACAAGCTGAGGGCCCAAACCAGTAAACCTATTCATGTAGAAATTTCCCTATCACCCTCTTTCAAGTCCTGCAAAGACAGATCCATTCCCAAGCAACTATGAGTAATTACTCTTCAAATATTTTCAGCAGTTGTAAAACATTCCTTTTGAAAAATTAATGCTTACTTAAATCTTAATATTTATGCCTATAGATATTGTCGGAAGCATTTTTCTGTAAATGTATTTCTGCACTTAATAACATAAAACATCACCTACTACTTTTCAGCATGGTTTCCTGAGAAAAGCAGTTGGCTGGGAAACCTGGGTTCTAGTCCAAGCTCTGGTCACTAATAGTTGTAAGATTTCAAACAAAACTCTAACCTACTTAAAAGTCAACGTCCTTATTTGCCTCTAAATCTCTCAGAACTTAGATTTTACACCACTGCATCACTTAGTGCTGTTTGTAAAACAAAACCCTACATATATTATCAAACATTGCCATTTAAAATGTTAAATTACAGTTGATCCTTGAACAATGCTGGCACACTGACCCTCTGCACAGTCAAAAATCTTATTATAACTTATACTAGGTCTTTCCCGTGCATGCATGCAAAGTCTCTTCAGTCGTGTCCAACTCTGCAACCCATGGATGGTACCCCACCTGGCTATTCTGTCCATGGGATTCTCCAGGCAAGAATACTGGAGTAGGTTGCCATTTCCTCCTCCAGAGGATCTTCCCAACCCCAGGAATGAACCTAAGTTGAACCAGATGTCTCCTGCATTGACAGGTGGGTTCTTTAACACTGGCGCTCCCTGGGAAGCCCCACACTTACCATATTTATATTTTATTATTTCAGACAATCTGAAAAGACTACATATGCATTTTCCTTATAGAAGCATAGTCATATATTTTGGCCAGTTATGTTAAATACACTTTGGAAGATACTTTACCTCTATCATCTCATTTAATTCTCAACAGAAAATTTAATGAACACTATTTCCATTTTTAAGTTGAAAAAAATTGAGGACCAGGCTATTTAAACTATTTTTCCAAAGTCACTCAGTTTCAAACAGTTTCATTTCAAAGCCTCTGATTTTTCTTTTGTACTACACTACTGTACTTTTCCTAAAAATTTTTCCTTCAATGTTCCTGAAGTTCCATAATGTTACCTGTAAAATAAAAAGAGAGAGAGAGAGGGAGATTTATTTTTAATAAAACTAACAGCACCCACTCTTTATTAACACAGATATTGTGTTACAACCTGGTTTAATTCCCACATCAACCTATCAAGGCAGATACTGTTATTCCTACGTTATAGACAATGGATTCGAGACTCAAAAATCTTAAGGCGCTTGTTCTAGATACCACAGCTAGCAGGCAACAGAACCAGAATTTGATCACAAATGCAACTATTATGATACTAAAGACCGTACATTCGACCACTACTCTAAATGTGTAGATCTAGAGATGCTTGGAATAAATTTTATTCATAGAGATCATATTAAAATCCTTCAGGTTGTCTGGCACAAGAATTAAGGAAACATTAAAAACAATGCAAGATGATAATAGTTGAAATTGTGCAGTAAGAGAGGAGCGATATGAGAGCTCTAATTTCTGCTCAGTTTTTCTATAGATCTAAAACTGCTCTAAAAGATAAAGTCTAGTAACTTTAAAAGATTATATTATCTTTGAGATCCCTTATAATCACCAGATGAAGGCTTTTAGTACTAAGTTAATTTTTTAAATTAGTTTATTTATCTATTTTTTAACTTTACAATATTGTATTTGTTGATAAGCTCTGAAACACCTGAAGCACAGTTCTATGAACTATAAGGATCCAGGTATAATGCCCACTGACAGGTGATTTATCTCCTAACAAATATGCAACTGTTTTTAGAAGAAATAGAACGGTGCTTTAAAAAATTACCTGGACAAAATCTACCATACAAAAGCCATTTTATTATCAGTGAAGTTGAATACTGTCCCCCGCCGCACAATGCCTGCCTGTTCCTTTAATTCCTGTGCCTGACCACATCACTCCAAGAGTTCTTGGTACCTTGTTGGAAATGCTGGTTATTGATTCTTCCATGGGATTGTGCCACTGGACTTGTTTCCACATGTCTGCTGCATAGCCCCTGACAACAATTTGATTTCCAACTGAGAAATACAGATCATACAAATGTTAATAATAGTGCTATGCATTATAGTAATAGCTTTCACATTAAATTTTAAGTCAAAAAATTATAAATTGATACATACACCCACTTCTAAAAAGCAATTTATACTCTAGTTCATCATTAAAAGTTTTTAAAATCTGGTAAATTACATAACGGAGAAGGCAATGACATCCCACTCCAGTACTCTTGCCTGGAAAATCCCATGGACGGAGGAGCCTGGTAGGCTACAGTCCATGGGGTCACGACTGAAGCGACTTAGCAGCAGCAGCAGCAGCAGCAAATTACATAATTCTCATTTAAAAGCATTTTATTATTTAACTTTTACTAGTAATATTACCATTTAGCAAAAATTATATTCTATGTACTCTAAAAATAAGTAATAAAAAGTCTTATATCTCACAAAAGGAATGGACAGAGTCTTATATGACTATAATTGTACAGTTCAGTCAAAATATCAGTAGCCTCTTCTTTCTGACATTTACAGATATTGTCTATTCACTGAGCATTGTTAGTTTCTACACTTCTAGTTGAATTTATTCCATAGTACAAATGGAAACTTTCAAGGTAGCTCAGACGGTAAAGCTTCTGCCTACAACGTGGGAGACCTGGGTTCGATCTCTGGGAAAGGAAGATCCCCTAGAGAAGGAAATGGCAACACACTCAAGGCTTCTTGCCTGGAAAATCCCATGGATGGAGGATCCTGGTGGGCTATAGTCCATGAGGTTGCAAAGAGTCAGGCACGACTGAGTGACTTCACTTTCACAAATGGAAACATTTGTATTCTGTCCCTTCTACTTTGGGTAGTTTAAAAGATATCCTATTGCTTTATCTTACATTTTCATGAATTATCATCTAGACTCTAAATATGACCCATTCAGACCTTGCAAGTCATTGAAAATGTAAAGAAACCAGAAAAATAAAGCAGCCCTGACAGAATAACTAGAGGATATATTGATTTTAAAATGGATAAAATTAGATCTATATGTTGTAGAGAAGGAATGTAATATAATTTAGTCATACAGGGAGGGAGAGATGAGTGATACACATTTTAAAAGGCATTTTTTAAATATAGGAAAATAATTATTTTATCTGAGTAACTGACTCAAATAAGAGAAACTTGTTAATGCTGGTATAGAATACACATTATAAAACTTTAATAGTAAAGCAATTAGATACTACAAATATTACACAATATTGCAGTGACCTGTGTAAGAAGATATAAAAAAATGAACAGTGGCATAAATAGTCCTTAGGGATTTAGTGATTCAGACTATATTGACCCAGAGAGATTGTGGTAAGTTCTGAGTTTTAAAAAATAGTAATTTAATTCCTCTCTTCATGGAGCTTATACTTCATTTAGGGAGATATGCAATAGCAACCAATGTTTAGAGCTTGGAAGAAGCATGAAAAGGAAAGAAATAGACTCTATAATAGAAAATTAAGAGCGTGGCTGTGAGTAGCAGAGAGAGCCTCTCTCGAGAAGTGATGTTTGCACTGTGACATGAGGGATAAGAAGCAATAAGATAGCAAGAGTAGGCACAAGATATCTCCAAGAAGAGAGTACAGCAAGTGCAAATGTCCTAGGGTGGGAAAATAATTTTGCCATAGAAATAACTTTTATCTAAGAGTGTAAGTGCCTGAGGGAGTTAGTGGCGTGAAATGAGACTGAATGGTGAACATGTTGCTGATATCTCATGGTCTGACAGACAATAAAAGGTGCTGGAGAAGTAGTCTAAATGCAATAAAAACCATGAGTATTTCTTATAGAGCTTTTTTGTAATTTTATTTACATTCATGGCTGTGCTGAGTCTTCCTTGCTGCGTGCAGGCTCTCCTCTAGTTGTGGTGAGTGGGGGCCACTCTTCACTGCGGTGCTCGGGGTTCCCATTCAGTGGCTCCTCTTGTTGTGAACCCCATACTCTAGGGTGCATGGACTTCAGTAGCTGTTGTACAGCTGACCCTTGAACAATGGTGGATCTGAACTCTACACGTTCACTTTTGTGTGGATTTTTTTTTTTCAATAAATACATAGAAAGTACTACAAAGGGCTTACCAGGTGGCACCGTGATAAAGAATCTTCTTTCCAATGCAGGAGACACAAGAGACAGGAGTTCAATCCTTGGACAGCCCACTCCACTATTCTTAACTGGAAAATCCCATGGACAGAGGAGCCCGGTGGGCCACAGTCCATGGGGTCATGAAGCGTCGGACATAACTGAGCACACGTTCATGTGCACACAGTACTACAAAATCTGCGGTTGGCTGAATGTGGATACAAAGGGCAACTGTGAAATTCCACTCAGGCTTTCTACGGTGTAGAGAGTTGGAGATTCTAACCTCTGCACCATTCAAAAGTCAACTGTAATCTAAAACAGAGGATGGTGACTTGATATAGAGAGACAGAAGGAGAAAGAGAAGAGAGGGCTAACTGGAAACATATCTTTGAAGTAGATTTGACTGGGCTTCCTAATGGAAAAGATGGAAATAATGAAGAAAAATACTTCAGACTTTGTTTTATGAGAGAGTATAAATGGATGGCGGTGCTAAACAGTGTAAGAAAGAAACCTAAACTGGATTTGGGGAATAAGAAAATCAATTAAATCCATTCTTGTTAAATTTGAAACAACTTAAGCCTGTTTGGGAGAAGGCAATGGCACCCCACTCCAGTACTCTTGCCTGGAAAATCCCATGGACGGAGGAGCCTGGTAGGCTACAGTCCATGGGGTGGCTAGGAGTCGGACACAACTGAGCGACTTCACTTTCACTTTTCCCTTTCATGCACTGGAGAAGGAAATGGCAACCCACTCCAGTATTCTTGCCTGGAGAATCCCAGGGACGGTGGAGCCTGGTGGGCTGCCGTCTGTGGGGTTGCACAGAGTCGGACACGACTGAAGCGACTTAGCAGCAGCAGCAAGCCTGTTTGAGTGAATATGTCAGTAAGACAATTGGATACATGAATCTGAATCAGGAGAAAGGTATGAACTATAGTTATATATGTATATATGTGTGTGTGTGTGTGTGTGTGTGTGTGTGTGTGTGTATCCCTTTATCACCCCAAGGACTGTAGCCCATCAGGATCCTCTGTCCATGGGATTCTCTAGGCAAAAATACTGGAGTGGGTTGCCATTTAGTCCTCCAGGGGATCTTCCCAACCCAGGGATTGAACCCACCTGTCTTACATCTCCTGCAGTGGCAGGCAGATTCTTCACCACTGAACCACTTGGGAAGTTCTATCAATATATCTATCTACATATATATATATATATATGTATGTATGTATGTATGTTGAAATTAGAGCAGGTAAGGGGTGAGTGCAGACAGAGAACTTAGCAAGACCCAGATCAAGTCCTAAGAAACATCAACAAAGTAGACTGAAATGAAACAAAGTATAAGACAAAATATAGGAATTGTTAATATTCACTATAACCCAATTGCAAAAAGTGAATAATAAAGAAGAATCTCATGAGACGCTTAATTTCAAAATGCTAAACGTGGTCTCTGCTATGAAAAGACATCTTCAATCCCTTAGGACTGTCAAAGCAAACGTATATATATATATTAATATGAAGGTACTACTTTATTGAGTTGAGAGACATGGACTGTAGCCCAACAAGCTCCTCTGTCCATGAAATTCTCCAAGCAAGAATGTGAAATGGGTTGCCATTCCCTCCTCCAGGGGATCTTCCTGACCCAGGGATCAAACCCAGGTCTCCTGCATTGCAGGCAAACTCTTTACCATCACAGGGAAGCTGTGGTTTCCCTGGTGACTCAGATGGTAAAGAATCTGCCTGCAATGCAGGAGACACGGGTTCAATCCCTGGGTTGAGAAGATCCCCTGGAAAAGAGAATGTCAACCCAATCTGGTATTCTTGCCTGAAGAATTCCACGGTCAAAGGAGCCTGGAGGACTCCAGTCCATGAAGTCACAAAAAGTCGGACATGACTGAGCAACTAACACTTTCACTACTTTGTTATTATTCAGAAAGTTGTGCTTTCTGAAATGTCTATTCACTTGCACTGAGGAAAGGTTTCCAATTGACCATTTGCTCCCAGAAAAAAAAAAATTGCTATAATTCTGAATTCTTCAAGAAGCTGCTGGACTTTTCAGTCCTGAAACTAATTTCCATTCATCTCGAGAGCCATGAGGGAAAGCCAAGGAGGACTGTTAGAGAGCAGAGGCCAATGTAGAGGGAAAAGCATCAGTAAGTTGTCATACTTCCTCCACCTCTTTTCAAGTAAAGAACATTTGGGAGAGCCAAATGTTCTTCCTTGCTGAGGACTAATAAAAAGAACAAAATGTATGAAGTTTCACTGAAAATAGTTCTAAATTTAGACTGAATATAATTATGTATACCATGGTACAACATAACCATGCTTAGTCATTCATCATGATTCCACTTTTTGTATCACAAGAAGGAGAAATTCAAAAGAGGAAATTATATCAAGTAGTAGGCACTTAACAGCAGTATGAAATTTTTAAAAGGCAAAGTAACTTAACAGATTAAACTGAGGAATAGCATCTTCAGAATTATATAAATCACCTGAATTGAAAAGGAATGGAAGATCTTCTCCATTTAAGAAATAATGGTGACTGTCTAAACATTGCTTTTTGTTATTTCATATTCAATAAATAAGCAAATGATAAAGTAAACAATGACCTTAATCTGCCTGCAGTGCAGGAGACATGGAATAGATCCCTGGGACGGGAAGATCCCCTGGAGGAGGAAATGGCACTCTAGTATTCTTTTTTTTTTCTATTCTTATTTTTTTAATCGAAGAATAATTGTTTAACAGAATTTTGCTTTTTTCTGTCAAACCTCAACATGAATCAGCCATAGGTATACATATGCCCCCTCCCTCTTGAACCTCCCCCCCACCCCATCTTCCTGCCCAAACCACCCCTCTAGGTTGATAACAGAGCCCCTGTTTGTGTTACCTGAGACATACGACAAATTTATATTAGCTATCTATTTTACATATGGTAATGTAAGTTTCCATGTTACTCTTTACATACATCTCACCCTCTCCTCCCCTCTCCCCATGTCCATAAATCTGTTCTCTATGTCTGTTTCTCCATTGCTGCCCTGTAAATAAATTCTTCAGTACCATCTTTCTAGATACCATATATATGCATTAGTATACAATACTTATCTTTCTCTTTCTGACTTACTTCGCTCTGTATAATAGGTTCTATGTTCAACCAGCTCATTAGAACTGACTCAAATGTGTTCCTTTTTATGGCTGAGTAATATTCCATTGTGTATATGTACCACGACTTCTTTATCCATTCATCAGTCAATGGACATCTACATTGCTTCCATGTTCTAGCTATTGTAAATAGTGCTGCAGTGAACACTGGGATACATGTGTCTCTTTCAATTTTGGTTTCCTCAGGGTATATGCCTGATAGGCCTATATTCTTCAAGCATACTCTAGTATTCTTGCCTAGGAAACCCCATGGACAGAAGAGCCTGGTGGGCTATAGTCAATGGGGTCACAGAGTCATACACAACTGAGCAATGACTTCTCTGGAAACAGAGAAACAGTAGTGATTAGGGTGATGGGTAGCTATATCAGCTACATATGCATGGAAATTATGGTCAAAGTACATCCTGTTTTACTTCCCTGAGAGTCAGTGTGGCTTGTGCTCATTTACCCAAAGTCCCAGTCACAGTTACTGTCACAAAGACATCAGGAGGAAGGGAAATATTTCACCCCACCCCACACTTACAAGACCTCCCTTCCTTCATGTATCATACATGTATGAATTCTGTAAGGCCAAAATATCTTTCCTCTTTCAAAAGACTGTTGGTACTAAATTCACTAAATGCCTCATATCCTTGTTTTTAGTGCAGTTTCTGCATAGAGTCTGTGAATGATGCGCCATTGTGGTAGTGATTGTGACTTCTCATCGTATTTATGAGGCCACAGGATCTTCAAGTTATTCCAGCTCTGTTCTCATCTCTGTGCTACTCAGTATGTCTGATCCTTCACCTGCCATCCTACTCACACTTAGTTTCCTTCCAAAACAACCCCATGGTCCTTTCTGGAACACTCCCAGTGAAACCAGCAAATCCCTACAATCCTAGCAGCTTCCCCAAACATTACTTTAACTGAAACTGGATTACTAGTGAGAAACCTTCCACAGATCTCTCAGGTAGAAATCGTCAAACATTCTAGAAAGCAATAGCCATAATAATAGCAAGCATTTAGTGTGTACTTCCTATGTACAGCCCTACTGTACATGGACTTAATTCCTGAATTAATTTCATAGCCATATTTCATAAAATTACTGTAGCAAATCCTATGAAGTAGGCATTTTATTCATATTTTAGAGGTGTGAAACTCAGACAGAGAGAGATTAATCAAGGTTATAGAAGTAGAGGGCAATGAGGCCAGCAGTGGAACCCAGGCAGTCTGGACCCAGAGCTGGAATTCTCAGGCAATACCTTCTCCTCGTGGGTCAGAAGTGGGGCGCGAGTTCCCATTGTGCTCACTGCCTGCCTTGTTTCACAGAAGCTCTGCCAGCCACTTTTAAAAACTCCTGTTCTTTGTTGTTTTCATCTAGAAACCCCCTGTCCAATTCATCTCATTCACTAAAGATTTTGGTACCCTGCTCAGGGTATTCCATTCCTTCTCTCTTCCTACCACCATCTCAGGAAATTCATTGTCCAACCAATCCAACATCATGTTTTAATCATTTCCAGACTTTCTTACTGTTAATGGCATATTTCAAACAAACTCCACCAATCCCTTATACTTTATTGAAAAAATTTCCACTTTCAAAATTATAAACATTTAATTCTCTTATGAAAATTTCCATTCGCCTGCTCAGAACCCCAATTCTCACTGTTTTTCAATCTCTGAGCTTTCATCTCCATTGATCACTCCCTTTCTTACAAATATCAAACTTCTTATACCTTTCTAGTCTTTCACATCAGTCTTTTGGGTGCCAATGCACTAACCTCCCTTGTCCATTTATCCTTTTAAAGCCTCCGGTGAGAAAAGTCCCAACCCTGAATCCATCCATCTTTGTTACCAGTGTCTGTATCTATTCTCAGATAACTAAGCACTCATAAATGGATTGATAACACATAAATGGGTTGACCAATTCAATCAACAACCTCACCTACACACAGTCAGTGTAACTCTCTGATCATCTTGATCTAATTTCCATAACAAATATTTCAAATGTCTTTATTATTTACAAACTATGATACCTTGTCCATACACTTCAGTCTCAGCAGATGATTGCATTGTACTTAAGTAAAATGACTGGAGCCATCAGACAGGGATTCTTTCAATATTTGGCTGCCAAATCTGTCATTAATCTGCATGTGTAACAATCTTCTCCTTGTGCCTTTCTGATACAAAGAAGTACACATTACTCCTCTTCATCAAGGCCAATTCTTCTACATGAAATCTGAGTCTCAGTTCATCCCACATTCTTCAGAATCTATGCTAACATTTAATGCTTTTATTGTCAGAGTATTTTTTTTTTCTTTACTAAGACTCACAACAAGGAATACATGTATTACATTGCGACCCATTATAAACATTATGTGTGTGCATGCTCAGTCGTGTCCAACTCTTTGCGACCCCATGGACTGTAGCCCGCCAGGCTCCTCTGTCAGTGGGATTCTCCAGGCAAGAATACTGGAGTAGGTGGTTATTCCTTTCTCCACGGGATCTTCCTGACCTAGGGATCGAACCCACATCTCCTGTGTCCCCTGCACCAGCAGGTGGATTCCTTACCACTGCCCCACCTAGGAAGCCCATTCACATTATATATACACAATATATAAATATCATGTATAAATATATAAAATATATCTCATTGTGGCTTGCAATTGACAATTTGTACCAAAAAAATTTTTTTTACAAATTAAGATTACCTTACTAGTCATGATACACTGATATTTTATCTTTTTTTAAAATTAATGCTGGTCACCACTCACTGAATTAATGTTACAACATATCAACGAGTCATAACCTACAGTTCAAACCACAGTGAATTATTCTATTCCCATACAAATTTATCTTTAAATTCTTTCCATCTAAAAATTAAAAAAACTTTTAGCTCCAATGTTGTTTCAGCTCATGTCCTTCACTCATTTAAACTTATCAGAAAAGTTGTTTTAATCTGCACTTTTTTGTCCAGTTAACTTCTCAGATCAATTTAATCTTTTAGTGTCCTATTCCGTGTGACAACCACTTTCTTGAGTTTCAGTTAACTCTCTGTAACGAAATTCAGTGGACACATTTCTGCTTCACACTATCCAGTATCTCAGCAGCTTTTAGCGACTGAATATTCCTTCCTTGAAACATTAATTTTGCGTTGCTTTCCTGACATTTGTGGGCTTCCCTAGTGGCTCAGCTGGTAAAGAATCTGCCTGCAATGCAGGAGACCTGGGTTCGATCCCTGGGTTGGGAAGATCCCCTGGAGAAGGGAAAGGCTACCACTTCTGTATTCTGGCCTGGAGAATTCCATGGGCCATATAGTCCATGGTGTTGCAAAGAGTCGAACACAACTGAGCGACTTTCACTTTCCTGACACTCCACTCCACTGGTTTTCCTCCCTTCTCTTTGCCTACCTCCTTTCAGCCCGTTTTCAGTGGCTCCCCTTTCAGACTCTCAAGCTCGGGAGGCCCTCTATTCGCTTCACTCTTCTCTCTCAGCATCTCCTCCTCAATCTTTGGGCTTCCCAGGTGGAGCCAGTGGTAAAGAATCCCTCTGCCAATGCAGGTGATGCAAGAGACCTGAGTTGGATCCCTGGGTCAGGAAGATCCCCTGGTGGAGGGCATGAAAACCCACTCCAATATTCTTGCCTGGAGAATCCTAAGGACAGAGGAGCTTAGCAGGCTACAAAGAGTTGGGGATCACAAAGAGTTAAACACGACTGAAGTGACTTAGCACAGCACACTTCACTCTTCAGCCTTTGCTCTAGGTCTCCCTTTTATTGTTTGAATTGCAATCTTCATTTAGGAGACAAGAGAAATGTCTTATTTATTGGCTAGAAGCCTTTAGACATTAGCTGTGAACTAAGTCTTCCTATCCCATAGAATACAGGAATATTTATAATAATTCAGAATTCAAAGCTTCTCCTGAATCACTTCCAGGCATATGCAATTACAGAACACAGAAATGTTACATTTCACATTCAATACTCATGATCCTGACTGCTTTAGCACATTTAGAATGGACTGTATAATTTCTGACATATCAAAGAATATCAAGATTTTCTCTGTATTTCCAATTTAGTTAAATTCTAGGTTTCCTTTTCTCCCTATAGGACTTATGTATCCCTGGAAGTTAACAGCTTCTTTTGGAAGTCAGCTGGAAGCCTTTGAATGTTACATGTTCAATATCTGAGGAATAGATTTTCGTGACGTATGAGTCATCACACCAACCTTTCCTAGCTTTGAAAATTCTGTGATCTGTTCCAAGAGATTTGGCAATTTCTCCTCTCTTTAATTGCATTGCCTGGAGTGTGACCAGAAATCCTTTTTGAAATGTCTCAATGACAAAATAAAACTCAGCTTTATCTTCTTGTGTATTTTCTAAGTAGGTTCTGTAAATTACTTGGTTGATGCTTTAAAAATACGCAGATAATGTTCTAGCAACAAATATTTGCTCAATTTGTAATAAATTTTCATCCTACAGATCTATGTTATGCTCTTTTAAATCTAATATTTTTCATTTAAATGTTGCATCCCAATATAATAATTTGTATGAATTTGGAGCTACAATTATGGTTCCAAATTAATTTAAAATTCAATCTTCTATTTGAATTTCAATCAACTTGCAAATAATCTAGCTGAGTAAACAATTAGATAAATATACACATACACCTACAGCATTAGGTTCACAGGCAAGGTGGACCACATTGTTACCGAAAGATGTATGTGTTTGTGGGTCTGGCTGCTTGCCGCTCAAAAGCCAAAAGGTAGGCCAGATTGGTGAAAAGGAAAGTTTGCTTTATTTCAGATGCCAGCAACTGAGGAGGGCAGGGTGGTGGACATCTGTCCAAAGGCTGATACCCCCCTGACCCCGCAGAGGTTGAGAGCTTTTATTGAGAGAGTTGGAGGGTGGAGGGCGGCGGGGGGGTGGGGGGGTGGGTGTTACATGCAGAAGCAGCATAGTCATCTGAAACAGTCGTCTTCAAATTGGTCATCAGTGGTCTGAACAATGTCATCTCAGTTGTTTTAGGTACAGTTAATCTTCAGTTCCAAGGTACATTTGTTCCCATTTCTTTGTGGTCAATTCTCGGAATTGTGGCAGCTCATGTTCTGCGTACAGTCTGATCATCAGGTAGTTAACTTCTCCACCTGGTGTTTTGGTATCTATAAGACAGCTCACAGGATGTGGCTCAGAATATTATCTATAACCCTGAGAAAGAACTAAAGTCCTTGACTACGCTTAATGCTTAAATTAGTATTATTTAGTCTCCTTTGATTGTTTTCCTTTGTTTCAGCATTTCTCACTTCTCTGATTAAGGACACTTTTTAACTAAAGTGTTTCACAGGCAAAAGGCAGATGGAGGACAGGGTGGGGGGTGGGGGCATGGCAAGGACGATATGATCCTGCTCTGTTTCAAAGTGACAAATTATTCTTTACCAAGTTTTGTCATTGGGCTGTGAACGAAACTGCGATTATACAATGCACCTCAATTTCAAAATGTGAAGATGTGAAAAAAAAAAAGCTAAAATATGGAGACAATGTTTCTCTGAATCAAATTAAAATGTCCCTCACTAAAATCTGCTGATTAAATTACTAAAATTGCATAGAATAAAAAATGTTTTGAATAATTGTTCCTTAAGCTGCTATGTAACTTAAAATAATTTCATTCACATGCATTAACTTGTGCCTATATATAACAGGGACTTCCCTGGTAGCTCAGCAGTAAAGAATCCACCAGCAATGCAGGAGACATGGGAGCCAGTTTGATCTCTGGGTTGGGAAGATCTCCAGGAAGAGAGCATGGCAACCCACTTCAGTACTCTTGCCTGGAAAATCCCATGAACAGAGGAGCCTGGTGGGCTCCAGGCCATAACGTCGCAAAGAGTCGGACATAACTGAAGCAACTGAATACACATACATACACATGTGTGCGTAATTAGAACTTAGATAATATTAGATAATTAGAATTAGATAATACAGCTTTGGGCTGTAAACATACACATATATATGTATATATATTTATACATAAATATATAAAATTTATATATTTTATATATATAAATTTTATATTAAGATATAAGTGTTCACATTTTATTGAAATTCATTCTATTTCTCCACCAATTTCATCACTCTGATTACTCCTTCTGCCCCCAGGCTACCATTCTTTCAGGTTTTAAAATGACTAAACAAGTAAATCTTTTAAAGAATCAAGTATATGCCATTTCTTCTCTGAGGATTGCAACCAAACAAACCATATTTGTATATCCTCACTGTTATATTAACAATTAAATAGGCACAACAAATAAGACTATAAAGTAACTAAGGTATTATTTTATTAAAGTAACTAAGGTATTATTCTATAAACATTTGGTTTCTATGGTTTAGTAGTTATGGTGACAAGCAAATATAAAATTATGCTGTTAATTAAATGGCTCATATTCAGAGGAAGAAAAAGCCCATATTATCAAGTCATCACTAAAAAAAGGTTAACTAAGTTTTATATTTGCAAAATTTTTTACTAAATAGTATTGATAAAAATGCACTCAGTGAAAAATATTTCATCAAATTTAAGTTCTATTGATCTATTTTTTAAATTTTTATTGGAGTATAGTTGATTTATAATGTTGTATTAGTTTCAGATGTATAGCAAAGCGAATCAGTTATACACATACATATATTCACTTTCTATTAGATTCTTTTACCATACAGGCCTTTACAGAGTATTGAGTAAAGTTCCCTGTGCTATATGGCAGGTTCTTATTAGTTATCTACTTTATATATAGTAGTGCATATATGTCAATCTCAATCTCCCAATTTATTCCTCCTCTCCCACCCACTGAAAACTGTAAGTTTGTTTTCTACATCCATGACTCTACTTCAGTTTTGTAAATAAGTTCATTTATACAGTTAGAACTGGACATGGAACAACAGACTGGTTCCAAATAGGAAAAGGAGTACGTCAAGGCTGTATATTGTCACCCTGCTTATTTAACCTATATGCAGAGTACATCATGAGAAACGCTGGGCTGGAAGAAACACAAGCTGGAATCAAGATTGCCAGGAGAAATATCAATAACCTCAGATATGCAGATGACACCACCCTTATGGCAGAAAGTGAAGAAGAACTAAAGAGCCTCTTGATGAAGGTGAAAGAGGAGAGTGAAAAAGTTGGCTTAAAGCTCAACGTTCAGAAAACTAAGATCATGGCATCTGGTCCCATCACTCCATGGGAAATAGATGGGGAAACAGTGGAAACAGTGTCAGACTTTACTTTTTTGGGCTCCAGAATCACTGCTGATGGTGATTGCAGCCATGAAATTAAAAGACGCTTACTACTTGGAAGGAAGGTTATGGCCAACCTAGATAGCATGTTTAAAAGCAGAGACATTACTTTGCCAACAAAAGTCCGTCTGGTCAGGACTATGGTTTTTCCAGTGGTCATGTATGGATGTGAGAGTTGGACGGTGAAGAAAGCTGAGCGCCGCAGAATTGATGCTTTTGAACTGTGGTGTTGGAGAAGACTCTTGAGAGTTTCTTGGACTGCAAGGAGATCCAATCAATCCATCCTAAAAGAGATCAATCCTGGGTGTTCATTGGAAGGTCTGATGTTGAAGCTGAAGCTCCAATACTTTGGCCACCTCATGCGAAGGGTTGACTCATTGGAAAAGACCCTAATGCTGGGTAGGATTGGGGGCGGGAGGAGAAGGGGACGACAGAGGATGAGATGGTTGGATGGCATCACCGACTCGATGAACATGGGTTTGGGTAAACTCCGGGAGTTGGTGATGGACAGAGAGGCCTGGCGTGCTGCAATTCATGGGGTCGCAGAGAGTCGGACACGACTGAGCGACTGAATTGAACTGAACTGAACTGATACCCTTTTATTAGATTCCACATATAAGTGATATCATATGACATGTCTTTTTGTGTCTGACTTACTTTATTCAGTATTACAATCTCTAGGTCCATCCATGTTACTGCAAATGGCATTATTTTGTTCTTTTTATGGCTGAGTAATATTCCATTGTGTATATGTATCACACCTTCTTTATCCATTTCTCTGTTGATGGACTTTTAGGTTGGTTCCATGTCCTGACTATTGGAAACGAAAAGGTACATGCACCCATTGACCATTAGGGTGGGTGGATCTTTTTAAATTATGGATTTCTCTGGGTATATGCTCAGGAGCGCAATTGTTGAGTCATATAATAGTTCTATTTTTAGCTTTTTAAAGGATTCTCCATAGTGGTTGTATCAATTTACATTTCCATCATCACTATGGGAAACTTTCCTTTTCTCCACAACCTCTCCAGGATTTATTGTTTGCATTTTTTTTTATGCTAGTCATTCTAACTGGTGTGAGGTGGTAACTCAGTGTATGTTTTTGGATTTGCCTTTCTCTAATAAATAGTAATGTTGAGCTTCTTTTCATGTGCTTTTTGGCCAGTATGTCTTCTTTGGAGAAATATTTATTTAGATATTCTGCCCATTTTTTGACTGGGTTATTTTTTTATATTGAGCTACATGAGCTGTTTGTATATTTTAGAGCTTAATTTCTTATTGGTTGCTTTGTTTGCAAATATTGTCTCCCATTGTGAGGGTTGTCTTTTGTTTTGTCAATATTATTTTTGAAG
The DNA here is from genome assembly GCF_054371585.1 of Giraffa tippelskirchi. Taxonomy (NCBI): domain Eukaryota; kingdom Metazoa; phylum Chordata; class Mammalia; order Artiodactyla; family Giraffidae; genus Giraffa; species Giraffa tippelskirchi. The sequence goes on along the minus strand of NC_137284.1, from coordinate 42,357,194 downwards.
TTATTAAAAATCAAACAAACAAACAAAACTACTCTTATCCTCTTTGGACTAATTCATGAATGTTAAAAGTGTCAACTGACCACTTAACTATATTTAGAAACAATCTTTAAAGTATATCAATATAAGCCAAATAATTTCCAACTCTAATAGGCTTATTTGACTTCGATACATTTAACTCCTGATTCTTTTTTATGTTCAACATGGCTAGACAGGAAATAAAATCTCTACATTAAATTCAATGCCTTTTCCAGTCCAACCTAGGGCAATCCATAAAAGGGTCAGTCATTCTGAAAGAGCCTCTCAAAAGAAAATTGAAAATGCTTAGGTAGTGGAGTTTTTCCCCAAAATGTAATCAAATTTAGTCATTATAATGACCAGATAATTTCCCCAATTATGTATAATTTCCAAAAATGGCTGTGTTGATGTACTGACTGGATTGGCAAAGGGGTATTAGATGGTAAAATGCAACCTGTAGAATCAATTGACTAAAAGGTTGGCTCTGACCAGCCAATTGGATGATACTAATTTCCTTTAGGAGGAAACAATACTGAGTAAGAATTAAAGTCACAGGCTATTGAGTTAGATTGATTGATTTGAATGGTTTGTTGTTGTTCAGTCGCTCAGTTATGTCTGACTCTTTGTGACCCCATGGACTGCAGCACGCCAGGCCTCCGTGTCCATCACCAACTCCCAGAGTTTACTCAAACTCATGTCCATTGAGTCAGTGATGCCATCCAACATCCAACAGAAGGGGATCTGTCATCCCCTTCTCCTCCTGCCTTCAATCTTTCCCAGTATCAGGGTCTTTTCAAATGAGTTGGCTCTTCACATCAGGTGGCCAAAGTATTGGAGCTTCAGCATCAGTCCTTCCAATGAATATTCAGGACTGATTTCCTTTAGGATGGACTGGTTGGATCTCCTTGCAGTCCAAGGGACTCTCAAGAGTCTTCTCCAACACCACAGTTCAAAAGCATAAATCCTTCGGTGCTCAGCTTTCTTTATGGTCCAGCTTTCACATTCATACATGACTACTGGAAAAACCATAGCTTTGACTAGACAGACCTTTGTCGGCAAAATGATGTCTCTGCTGTCTAGGTTTGTCATAGCTTTTCTTCCAAGGAGCAAGTGTATTTGTATAAGCAAAACTATGAAGCTGATAAAACTAATATTAACACAATTCCTTTGGTTATTTTCATGAAAGACCGTGCCAACTTTAAATAGAAAGATTCAAGATCAGCATTTCCCAAATGATTTTTATGATGTTTTATGTATTTATAAGGATTATTGTCTATAAAATTTTTTAACTTTATGATTTAATTTTTATATGATATTTAATGTAAGTGTATTTCAGGTCTTCTGAAAACCATCCTAAATGTAAGAATGGCTTTATAAACTCAGTACCACTTGATGTTTATGAAAATAGTATAACAAGAAAGAGCTTTTAATTGTCAGAGTATAATAAAAAAGTGGCCATTTATATTATAACTAGCAAGTTGTGCCAAGTAAAGGCCAACTACATCAGTGTATTGACTACACAAAATATTCAAAGTAGTTCAACAGAAAAAAGTTATGGAGACTTGAGTCATCACATAGTCATTTCAAACTAAAAGCAGTCCTTGTTTAAAAAACTTCATACCATTGTCAACCTGAGAAAATTATTTATTTTGAACAACACATTCATTCATTACATCAAATGAATTATGTTAATATTAGTTTTACCAGCTTCATAGTTTTGCTTATACAAATACACCAGAGCTTTTTTTTTTTTTCAATTAATTTTCATTGAAACACCAGAGCTTTTTTTTAAAGATTTTTTGATGTGGACCATTTTTAAAGACCATTTTTGTTAGGTTGGTGCAAAAGTAATTGTGGTTTCAGACCATGAATTTTAAATCATTATAACTAGTCTCAAACACATCTTTCTTAATCAAAATATAAATCTTTATAATCAACACATTTTTGCCAATGAGAGATACATTTGCTTATTCCTGTAGCATAAAAATCCATGCTTCAGGATTCTACAAACTCTTAGAAAGCATTTTCTCCCTCCTGCTGGTTGTTGAAGCATTTCCCTGCAAAAAGTTGTTTAGATGCTTGAAGAAGTGGTAGTCAGTTGGTGAGAGGTCAGGTGAATATGGTGGATCAGACAAAACTTCACAGCCCAACTCGTCAACTTTTGAAACATTGGTTGTGTGACCTGCAGTCAGGCATTGTCGTGGAGAAGTGGGCCCTTTGTGTTGACCAATGCCCGCTACAGGCATTGCAGATTTCAGTGTATCTTATTGATTTCCTAGCATACTTCTCAAATGTGATGGTTTCACTGGAATTCAGAAAACGGTAGTGGATCAGACGGGCAGCAGACCACCAAACAGTGACCATGACAATTTTCTGGAGCAAGTTTGGCTTTGGGAAGTGCTTTGGAGCTTCTCCTCCTTCCAACCACTGAACTGGTCATCCCTGGTTGTCATATAAAATCCACTTTTTGTCACCCATCACAATCCGATCCAGAAACGGTTCATTGTTGTTGTGTATAATAAGAGAAGAAAGAAAGTGTGAAAGTCGCTTGGTCGTGTCCGACTCTTTGCGATCCATGGATATACAGTCCATGGGATCCTCCAGGCCAGAATAGTGGAGTGGATATCCTTTCCCTTCTCCAGGGGATCTTCCCAACCCACCAATCAAACCCAGGTCTCCATCATTGCAGGCAGATTCTTTACCAGCTGAGCCACAAGGGAAGCCCGTAGAATAAGAGAAGACAACTTCAAAATGACTATTCTTTTTATTTTCAGTCAGCTCAAGAGGCTCCTACTTATCGAGCTTTTTTGCCTTTCCAATTTGCTTCAAATGCCCAACAACCATAGAATGGTTGACTTTGGGTTCTTCAGCAACCTCTCATATAGTTGTAAAAGGATCAGCTTTGATGATTGCTCTCAATTTGTCATTGTCAGCTTCAGATGGGCAGTCACCATGCTCCTCATCTTCAAGGCTCTCATCTCCTTTGCAAAACTTCTTGAGCCACTACTGCCCTGTACATTCATTAGCAGTCCCCGGGCCAGAAGCCTGGCTGATGTTGCGAGGTGTCTCTGCTGCTTTGTGACTCATTCTGAACTCGAATAAGAAAACCACTCAAATTTGCTTTTTGTCTAACATCATTTCCATGTGCTAAGTCGCTTCAGCTGCATCCAACTCTTTGTGACTGTAGCCTGACAGGCTCCTCTGTCCACGGGATTTCCCAGGGAAGAATACTGGAATGGGTTGTCATTTCCTCCTCAGGGAAATCTTCCCAACCCAGGGACTGAACCCACGTCTCTTACATCTCCTGTATTGGTAGGCAGGTTCTTTACCGCTAGTTTTACCTGGGATCCCCCATCATTTCCATAGTCTAAATAAATGTAAAATAAACAGCAAGTAATGGGGGGAAAAAAGCAAGAAATGCACGTTAAAATGATGTATAACATAACTACATGTATTAAGAATGCATTCCAATATCAAATGGTAAATTTCAACAATGGAAAAACTGCAATTACATTTGCACCAATCTAATAACACCATTACAACATAAAACAGAGTTTTTATGTTTTGGTTGTTTGGCCGTGAGGCATGTGGGATCATAGCTCTGACCAGGAATCGAACCCACATCTCCCGCATTGGAAAGGGAAGTCTTATCCACTGGACCACCAGGGAAAACTTTAAGAACTTTAAACAAAAGAAAATTATACTTCTTCCTATGCTTTACATATTTAAGTAATACCATAGTAAAGAGTAATTTAAATAACCATTAGCAATATACAGGAGTTCTTTCTCTTTAAAATGGCTCCTTACATTTCTCATGTGAGAAACACTGATTAAGATGATAACAAGGCCATTAACATCAGAAACAGTGTAATGACTAGAAAGAATTAAGTAGTATTTTTAAAATAAAATATCCAATAGTTTCTGGGCAATGAGATTTTTACCTTGATTATTACTCTCTTCTTTAGAAGAAACATTAGCAAATGCCACATCCCTCAAAAATCATAGATTTTGGGCCAAATCTAACCTGCTACATATTTTTGTAAGTGAAGTTTAATTGGAACACAGCCACACTCCTTCATTTTGTATTATTTATGACTGCTTCTGCCTGAATAACAGAGTTAAGTAGTTCTGACTGACAGAGACTACAAAGCCAAAAATCATTACAGGAAGGGGAACACATGTAAACCCATGGCTGATTCATGTCAATGTATGGCAAAAACTATTACAATATTGTAAAGTAATTAGCCCCCAACTAAAATAAATAAATTTATTAAAAAAAAAAAAAGAAAATATTTGCTAACTACAACTCTAGAATTTTCTCTTGTTCTTGGTATTAAATATACCTCAAATATCTCCACATAGCTCCATAGAACAGAATGGAGAATTAAAAAAAAAAAATAGATCTACACAAAGTATGTCCAACAGGTTTTTAACAAAGATGAAAAAAAAAATTCAACAGAAGAAAGATAATCTTTTCAAGAAATGGTCTTGGATCAATTGAACACGCATAGTCCAAACAATAAAACAAAAGAAAACAAAACTACGACCTAGACCTTAAATGTTATGTAAATTTTTTTTCAATTAATTTAAAATTAATCACAAACTTAAACGTAAAATACATCTGTAAAACTTTTAGGAAAAAAAGTTTGGTTTTTGCCATACATTGACATGAATCAGCCAAGGAAAAAAATCTTCAGGATCTTGAGCTATGGGAAGAATTATTATACTTTATCCAAATTCATGATCCATAAAAGAAAAAAATGATAAATTGGATCTTATCAAAATTTAAAACTTTTTTCTACAAAAAAATTCTGCTAAGAAATTTAAAAGATGAACTGTGATTTGTGAGAAAATATTAGCAAACCTTACACAAGGATTAGTATCTAGAATACATAAAAGACCAAAAATAAGTATCTGGATTATAAAAAGAACTCTCAAAACTCACCAGTAAAACATGGTCCAGTTAGAAAATAGGCAAAAAACAGACATTTAACAAAAGAGATGTAAATGGTAGATAAAATTTGCCTTCTATATACCACCAAAAAGGATAATTGATGGCATGGGAAAAGATCTTCAACATGGCTTGCCATTAGAGAAACAAAAATTAAAACTACAATGAGATGATACTACATAGCTACCAGAATGGCTAAAATTGAAAATGATGACAAGAGCAAATGGTTACAAGCATACAGAAAAACTGAATAACTCCTACATTTCCAGTGGAGAGGTAGAATAGTATAGCCACTGTGAAATAGTTTGTGGATTTCTTATAAGACTAAACATGCAACTACCATGTGCAAAGTTGCTTGAGTCCTATCCAAATCTTTTCTGACCCCATGGACTGTAGCCCACCAGGTTCCTCTGTCCACGGGATTCTCCAGGCAAGCATACTGGAGTGGGTTGCCATTTCCTTCACCAACTACCATATGACCCAGCAACTGCACACTTGGACAACTATCCCAGAGAAGTGAACACTTACGCTCATGCAAAGATCTGTAGACAGAAGTTCACAGTAGCTTCATTTGTAGAGGATAAAAACTGGAAACAACCTAGATTTCCTTCAGTGGAGAAGGATTAAACAGACAATGGCACATACATATCATGGAGTACTAGTCAGGCATAAAAAGCCAATGTTGCTACATGCAACAACTTGGATAAGTCTCCAAGGAACTTTGTTGAGTTAAAAGAAAAAAAAATGATCAATTCAAAGAGATAAAGGAAAACAATAGAATGGGAAAGACTAGAGATCTCTTCAAGAAAATTAGAGATATCAAGGGAATATTTCATGTAAAGATGGGCATGATAAAGGACAGAAACGGTATGGACCTAACAGAAGCAGAAGATACTAAGTAGAGGTGGCAAGAATACACAGAAGAACTATAGAAAAAAGATCTTCATGACCCAGATAATCATGATGGTGTGATCACTCACCTAGAGACAGACATCCTGGAATGTGAAGTCAAGTGGGCCTTAGGAAGCATCACTATGAACAAAGCTAGTGGAGATGATGTAATTCCAGTTCAGCTATTTCAAATCCTAAAAGATTTTGCTGTGAAAGTGCTGCACTCAATATGCCAGCAAATTTGGAAAACTCAGCAGTGGCCACAGGACTTGAAAAGGTCAGGTTTCATTCCAATCCCAAAGAAAGGCAATGCCAAGGAATGTTCAAACCACCACACAATTGCACTCATCTCACACACCAGCAAAGTAATGCTCAAAATTCTCCAAGTCAGGCTTCAACAGTACATGAACTGAGAACTTCCAGATGTTCAAGCTGGATTTAGAGAAGGCAGAGGAACCAGAGATCAAATTTCCAACATCCGCTGGATCATTGAAAATGCAAGAGAGTTCCAGGAAAATATCTACTTCTGCTTTATTGACTATGCCAAAGTCTTTGACTGTGTGGATCAAAACAAACCGGAAATTCTTAAATAGATTGAAATGCCAGACCACTATACCTGCTTCCTGAGAAATCTTTATGCAGGTCAAGAAGCAACAGTTAGAACCAGACATGGAACAATGGACTGGTTCTAAACTGGGAAAGGAGTACGTCGAGGCTGTAGATTGTCACCCTGCTTATTTAACTTACATGCAGAGTACATCATGAGAAATGTCAGGCTGGATGAAGCACAAGCTGGAATCAAGGTTGCCGGGATAAATATCAATAACCTCAGATATGCAGATGACACCACCCTTATGGCAGAAAGTGAAGAGGAACTGAAGGGCCTCTTGATGAAAGTCGAGAGTGAAAAAGCTGGCTTAAAACTCACCATTCAAAAAACTAAAATCATGGCATCCAGCCCCATCAGTTCAGTTCAGTCAGTTCAGTCTCTCAGTCGTGTCCCACTCTTTGCAACCCCATAGACTGCAGCAGGTGAGGCTGCATCCCATCACTTCATGGCAAATAGATGGGGAAACAATGGAAACAGTGACGGACTTTATTTGTTGTGCTCCAAAATCACTGCAGATGGTGACTGCAGCCATGAAATTCAAAGACAGTTGCTCCTTGGAAGAAAGGCTGTGACCAACCTAGACAGCATATTAAAAACCAGAGACATTACTTTGCCAGCAAAAGTCAGTCTAGTCAAAGCTATGGTTTTTCCAGTAGTCATGTATGGATGTGAGAGTTGGACTATAAAGAAAGCTGAGCACTGAAGAATTGATGCTTTTGAACTGTGGTTTTGGAGAAGACTCTTGAGAGTCCCTTGGACTGCAAGGAAATACAACCAGTCCATCCTAAAGGAAATCAGTCCTGAATATTCATTGGAAGGACTGATGCTGAAGCTGAAACTCTAATACTTTGGCCACCTGATGCGAAGAATTAACTTTGGAAAAGACCCTGATACTGGGAAAGACTGAAGGCAGGAGGAGAAGGGGACGACAGAGGATGAGATGGTTGAATGGCATCATCAACCCAATGGACACGAGTTTGGATAAATTCCGGGAGATGGTAATGGACAGGGAGGCCTGACATGCTGCAGTCCATGGGGTCGCAGAGTCGGACTCGACTGAGTGACTGAACTGACTGACTGAAAAAAAAAAAACTAAAGCTTTTATACTATGGAATTCCATTCATATGACATTCCATAAATGACAAAAGTAAAGAGATAGAGACAAAATTTTTGGTTTTAGGGGTTAGAGAAGAGGAGGAGGAGTTGTAGTGGTTTTAAAAGAGTACAATAGGCAGGTGACACCCTGTACTGGGGGCTGCCCAGGTGGTGCTAGTGGTAAAGAACCCACCTGCCAATGCAGGAGACTTAAGAGACATGGGTTTGATCCTTGAGTCAGGAAGATCCTCTGGAGGTGGGCAAGGGCACCCATTCCAGTATTCTTGCCTGGAGAATCCAATGGACAGAGCACGCATGCACCCTGTACTGAGGGAACTGTAACAAATGACACACAGAGATCCTATGTGCCCTTTACCTAGTCTCCCCTAATGGTGCGTGCATGCTTGCTAAATCTCTTCAGCCATGTCCTGCTCTTTGCAACCCGCCAGGCTCATCTGTCCACGAGGCAAGAATACTGGAGGCTGCCATGCCCTCCTACTATTTATAAAATAGATAACTAATAAGGTCCTACTCTATAGCACAGGGAATTCTACTCAGTACTCTGTAATGATCTACATGGGGAAAAAAATCTAGAAAACAGTAAATGTGCATATAACTGATTCACTTTGCTGTACAGCAGAAGCTAACACATAGTAAATCAACTATATTCTAATAAATTTTTTTAAAAAGTACAGTTTCTACTAAATGCATATCCCCTCTACACCATTGTAAAGGTGAAAAATTGTAAGTCAAATCATTGTAAGTCAGGGACCATCCGTACATGTAAAACAGGAAAACTCTGAATAAGATGAATGGGACTGTATCAATATCAATTTCTTCCTCATGGTATTTGTCCTATAATTTTCCAAGATATCATCATGAGGACAAACCAGGTAAAGGTACATGGGAGCTCCCAATATTGTTTTTTTCACAGCTTCATGTTAATCTTCAATTATCACAAAATAAAATTTTAATTATCTTAAAAGCTTGCTCCATAGAATAAAAGTATCTTTCAAATATTTTCCTGCCCTCCCCTTTTTTAGCAGCCTTCTCTGTGAAATTTTAATACATAACTTATTCAACAAATATGCACTGTGTGTCCCCAGACCTATGTAATGACATTGTACTAGGCATGTAGCAATGAAAGTAAGACTTAACTCTGGCTACAAGAGAACACTTACTGAGCAGCTAATGATAGCCAATGTCCATCAGAAAGTGTCTTCAAATTAATTACACAAGTGCTACAAAACATTTTAGAACTTTGCTGTGTTAATTCCATAATTCCTGGATACTGTAGAAGAAACTTATTCTAAATGCTTTAGACAAAGCCCCAGAATATGAGTTCTGGATTCAGAATGCATGAGTTTGAATCAAGTCTTTGAGACCTACCAGCTGTGATAACTTAGGCAAGTAAGCTAACTCCCTTATGCCTCATTTTCCTAATCTGAAAACCCTCAGTTTTCGTGAGGGTTATTTAATATAAAGAGCTTGGAGAAGAGAAAGTACTGAATTTTTTTTGTTGTTGGAGTTTGTAATGAATGTAAAAGAACATAGCAATCCCATATTCTCAGCTTTTACTAAAAATTGAGAAATCATACTTGGATGGCTAAATTGAAGTACAAACATGCACATATTTTGACCTTATTTAATTGGTTGTTGGTATTTTTAAAGAGCCCTGATTTTAAAAAATAAATATGGAATACTGTAAATATTACAAAAATATATGCTGACTGAAATACTACTGACCTTTGAACAATGTTGGGGGGGGGTTAGGGCTCCCCACCCTCTGCACGGTCAAAAATCCAGGTATAACTTAGAGTTGGCTCTCTGTATTTGGAGTCCCTCCTTATCTATAGCTTCCTAATGAATGATGCAACCAACCTCAGACTGTGTAGTACTGTAGTATTTACTCTGGAAAAATCTGCTAAGCAAACCTGCAAAGTTCAAACCCATGGTGCTCAATGGCCAACCGTACTCAGCTCCTAGAGTTGTAGTTTATGTCACTGTCTTTCAGACATACTTATTTTTAATGACGAAAACCGAACTGAAATGTTATGAAACAGATATGCAAAAGTTTAACCAAAGAAATATTTGTACATGAGATTTTGAAAATGACACTGCTACCAGTAAAATATCAGTATTTGCAAAAATAGAGTGTTAAGGTCTTTAACACACTGGGAAGAGAAATATCAGGATTTCTTTTCTATCTTAGTATGAATAAATATCCTTGAGCATGTCCCATTGCAGCCTGACACCCATTAGGATGCCTAGCAAATGTTTTCTGCTTTCCTTATTTATTTTTTTCCTCTTCATTATATTAGTTTTCTTTCTTTCCCATTTTCCAGCTTATTGGATTATTTTTCCAGAGAAGTAATATGTGTCAATGAAATATGTAATAGAGTCTGACAATGCTTCATAACATTTTTTACTTGCAAAATTTTCTGAAGGTCATCATTGCTCCTATTATTTTACAGGTTAGTAAAATGTGCCTGCATTTTATTAATAGAATCGAGTTACCTGTGCTGGTCATGTTACTTTATAATTTCTATTTGCCAGTGACAAGTACTACATAAACTTGCTATTTCACTTGTCATACCAAGTAGCTAGAGTAAAGGCCATTAGACTCCTATCTGGCTCAACCACTGTATAAAATTACTCCCTAGAGTATATTTTTTTAATGCCATTTCCAGATTGCTTTTGAATAACTGATGTGTTCACATTTCCCATGGGAAGATATTTCACAGCATGATTTCAGTATTAGAATATTTTTTCTGAAACTTTATTTATTTAAAACTTTCTGTTCTTATAATATTATCTCGTTTTCATCAGTGAAACACATTCTGTTTTGATTTTTATGAATTCCTCACTCAACTATCTCATGACTGATGGAGTAGTTTATCACTAATATTTCTTACAAAATAATAAATATTAATTCAACTGCTAAAAGAAATGGAGAAAAGCATAAGGATATGTTACTCAGAATCACAGATAAGTGATAGAACATATTATTTTTAAACGTCTACTTAAATGATATCTATTAAGATGACTCATTTTGCAGACTTTAAGAAAAGGTGTCATAAATATAGCAAAACATTGAGTTAGAAACATTGCTAGGACACAGAACGATTGAAAAATTAAGGAAGAATTGGCTTATACATACAATAAACCAGCCATGGACATTAGCTTAATCTTAAATTATCTGAAGGTAATTGTTCTATATATTTTTTCTAAGATTAGCCAAGGAATATATACATACTTGCAGTCTTTGAAATTTTTATGATTATGACTGTTAAAAATGAAAGAGAAATAAATTTGTAACAGATAAAACACTGGGTATAACATTATGATATATAAAATTTAATGCAAGCACATTGGGTTGGTAGAAATAATGACGACCAAATAAAATTTCCAACAGTAGGAGTTATAAATGATAATATTTTATATAGACAAAAGCCAGTAAATGGATCAACTCCTAGTTTAAAACCTTTATTTTAAAAAATCACTGGACTTCCCTAGTGGTACAGTAGATAACAATCTGCCTTCCAATTCAGGGGTCACGAGTTCAATCCCTGGTTCAGGAAGATTCCACACACTGCGGAGCGACTAAGCCTGTGCGCCACAGCTTCTCAAGCCCGTGCAGCCTTGAGCCCACACGCTGCAGCTCCTGAAGCCCAGGTGGCCTTGAGCCTGCGCCCTGCAACAAGAGAAGCTGCTGCGATGAGAACCAAAGACGAGCAGCCGCTACTCCTCACAGCTAGAGTCAGCCTGTGCACAGCAACAAAGACCAAACACAGCCAAAAATAAGATCAGTTCATCCACCTGAAAGGAAATGGCAGAACGGCGAATGGTTAGCTGAATGCTGGTCAATAGATTAAACTGACATAATGACATCTACCCAGGCAAATATATTTTTATTTTCCTCCAAATATTTTTACCAAAAAAAAAAAAAATCAATTTTTGTTATACCTCTGATTAAAATGTCTTACATTTATGAACAAAAGGCAAAATGATCTTAGGAGCAAAATCTAAAGTTAAATTTGCTTAAACTATTTGCTTAAAACAGTATATATAGATATTCATTATCTATATTTAAAACCGACTAAAGATCTTCTGATTTTAAAAAATAAAAACAAATTATTTTAATAAGACTCACGATAGAACCAAATATTCACTATTAATTCATTTGACAAAAATTGCTGAGGGACTTTTCTATTTTTTAAAAAAATAAATTTATTTATTTTAGTTGGGGGCTAATTACTTTACAATATTGTAGTAGTTTTTGCCATACATTGACATGAATCAGCCATGGGTTTACATGTGTTCCCCTTCCTGGACCCCCCTCCCACCTCCCTCCCCATCACATCCCTCTGGGTCACCCCATTGCGCCAGCCCTGAGCATTTGTCTCATGCATCGAACCTGGAATGGTGTTCTGTTTCACACATGATAATATACATGTTTCAATGCTATTCTCCCAGAACGTCCCACCCTCACCTTCTCCCTCAGAGTCCATAAGACTGTTCTATGCATCTGTGTCTCTTATTCTGTCTCGCAAATAGGGTTATCGTTACCATCTTTCAAATTCCATATATATACATTAGCATACTGTATTGGTGTTTTTCTTTCTGGCTTACTTCACTCTGTATAATGGGCTCCAGTTTCATCCATCTCAATAGAACCGATTCAAATGTATTTTTTTTAATGGCTGAGTAATATTCCATTGTGTATATGTACCACAGCTTCCTTATCCATTCGTCTGCTGATGGACATCTGGGTTGCTTCCATGTCCTGGCTATTGTAAACAGTGCTGCGATGAACATTGGGGTACACGCGTCTCTTTCAATTCTGGTTTCCTCGGTGTGTATGCCCAGCAGTGGGATTGCTGGGTCATATGGCAGTTCTATTCCCAGTTTTTTAAGGAATCTCCACACTGTTCTCCATAGTGGCTGTACTAGTTTGCATTCCCACCAACAGTGTAAGAGGGTTCCCTTTTCTCCACACCCTCTCCAGCATTTATTGCTTGTAGACTTTTGGATACCAGCCATTCTGACTGGTGTGAAATGGCACCTCACTGTGGTTTTGATTTGCATTTCTCTAATAATGAGTGATGTTGAGCATCTTTTCATGTGTTTGTTAGCCATCTGTATGTCTTCTTTGGAGAAATGTCTGTTTAGTTCTTTGGCCCATTTTTTGATTGGGTCGTTTATTTTTCTGGAACTCAGCTGCAGGAGTTGCTTGTATATTTTTGAGATTAATTGTTTGTCTGTTGCTTCGTTTGCTATTATTTTCTCCCATTCTGAAGGCGGTCTTTTCACCTTGCTTATAGTTTCCTTTGTTGTGCAAAAGCTTTTAATTTTAATTAGGTCCCATTTGTTTATTTTTGCTTTTATTTCCAATATTCTGGGAGGTGGGTCATGGAGGATCCTGCTGTGATTTATGTCGGAGAGTGTTTTGCCTATGTTTTCCTCTAGGAGTTTTATAGTTTCTGGTCTTACGTTTAGATCGTTAATCCATTTTGAGTTTATTTTTGTGTATGGTGTTAGAAAGTGTTCTAGTTTCATTCTTTTACAAGTGGTTGACCAGTTTTCCCAGCACCACTTGTTAAAGAGATTGTCTTTTCTCTATTGTATATTCTTGCCTCCTTTGTCGAAGATAAGGTGTCCATAGGTGCGTGGGTTTATCTCTGGGCTTTCTATTTTCTTCCATTGATCTATATTTCTATCTTTGTGCCAGTACCATACTGTCTTGATGACTGTGGCTTTGTAGTACAGCCTGAACTCAGGCAGGCTGATTCCTCCAGTTCCATTCTTCTTTCTCAAGATTGCTTTGGCTATTCGAGGTTTTTTATATTTCCATACAAATTGTGAAATGATTTGTTCTAGTTCTGTGAAAAATACCATCGGTAGCTTGATAGGGATTGCATTGAATCTATAAATTGCTTTGGGTAGTATACTCATTTTCACTATATTAATTCTTCCAATCCATGAACACGGTATATTTCTCCATCTGTTTGTGTCCTCTTTGATTTCTTTCATCAGTGTTTTATAGTTTTCTATATATAAGTCTTTTGTTTCTTTAGGTAGATATATTCCTAAGTATTTTATTCTTTTTGTTGCAATGGTGAATGGTATTGTTTCCTTAATTTCTCTGTCTGTTTTTTCATTATTGGAGTACAGGAATGCAAGGGATTTCTGTGTGTTAATTTTATATCCTGCAACTTTACTATATTCATTGATTAGCTCTAGTAATTTTCTGGTAGAATCTTTAGGGTTTTCTGTGTAGAGGATCATGTCATCTGCAAACAGTGAGAGTTTTACTTCTTCTTTTCCTATCTGTATTCCTTTTATTTCTTTTTCAGCTCTGATTGCTGTGGCCAAAACTTCCAAAACTATGTTGAATAGTAGTGGTGAAAGTGGGCATCCTTGCCTTGTTCCTGACTTTAGGGGAAATGCTTTCAATTTTTCACCATTGAGGATAATGTTTGCTGTGGGTTTGTCATATATAGCTTTTATTATGTTGAGGTATGTTCCTTCTATTCCTGCTTTCTGGAGGTTTTTTTTATCATAAATGGATGTTGAATTTTGTCAAAGGCTTTTTCTGCATCTATTGAGATAACCATATGGTTTTTTTCTTTCAATTTGTTAATGTGGTGTATTACATTGATTGATTTGCTGATGTTAAAGAAACCTTGCGTACCTGGGATAGAGCCCACTTAGTCATGATGTATGATCTTTTTAATATGATGTTGGATTCTGTTTGCTAGAATTTTATTAAGGATTTTTGCATCGATGTACATCAGTGATATTGGCCTGTGACTTTCTTTTTTTGTGGCATCTTTGTCTGGTTTTGGAATTAGGGTGATGGTGGCCTCAAAGAATGAGTTTGGAAGTTTACCATCTTCTGCAATTTTCTGGAAGAGTTTGAGTAGGATAGGAGTTAGCTCTTCTCTAAATTTTTGGTAGAATTCTGCTGTGAAGCCGTCTGGTCCTGGGCTTTTGTTTGCTGGAAGATTTCTGATTACAGTTTCAATTTCCGTGCTTGTGATGGGTCTGTTAAGATCTTCTATTTCTTCCTGGTTCAGTTTTGGAAAGTTATACTTTTCTAAGAATTTGTCCGTTTCTACCAACTTGTCTATTTTATTGGCATATAGCTGTTGGTAGTAGTCTCTTATGATCCTTTGTATTTCTGTGTAGTCTGTTGTGATCTCTCCATTTTCATTTCTAATTTTGTTGATCTGATTCTTCTCCCTTTGTTTCTTGATGAGTCTGGCTAATGGCTTGTCAATTTTGTTTATCTTCTCGAAAAACCAGCTTTTAGTTTTGTTGATCTTTGCTATGGTCTCTTTTGTTTCTTTTGCATTTATTTCTGCCCTAATTTTTAAGATTTCTTTCCTTCTACTGACCCTGGGGTTTTTCATTTCTTCCTTCTCTAGTTGCTTTAGGTGTAGAGTTAGTTTATTTATTTGATTTTTTTCTTGTTTCTTGAGGTATGCCTGTATTGCTATGAACCTTCCCCTTAGCATTGCTTTTACAGTGGCTCATAGGTTTTGGGTTGTTGTGTTTTCATTTTCATTCATTTCTATGCAAAATTTGATTTCTTTTTTCATTTCTTCTGTGATTTCTTGGTTATTCAGAAGCGTGTTGTTTAGCATCCATACCTCCATATGTTGGAATTTTTAATAGTTTTTTTCCTGTAATTGAGGCCTAATCTTACTGCATTGTGGTCAGAGAAGATGGCTGGGATGATTTCAATTTTTTTGAATTTACCAAGGCTAGATTTATGGCCCAGGATGTGATCTATCCTGGAGAAAGTTCCGTGTGCACTTGAGAAAAAGGTGAAATTGATTGCTTTGGGGTGGAAAGTCCTGTAAATATCAATTAAATCTAATTTGTCTATTGTAGCATTTAAAGTTTGTGTTTCCTTGTTAATTTTCTGTTTAGTTGATCTATCCATATGTGTGAGTGGAGTATGAGAGTCTCCCACTATTATTGTGTTATTGTTAATTTCCCCTCTTATACTTGTTAGTATTTGCCTAATATATTGTGGTGCTCCTATGTTGGGTGCATATATATTTATAATTGTTACATCTTCTTCTTGGGTTGATCCTTTGATCATTATGTAGTGTCCTTCTTTGTCCCTTTTCACATCCTTTATTTTAAAGTCTATTTTCTCTGAAATGAATATTGCGACTCCTGCTTTCTTTTGGTCTCCGTTTGCATGAAATATGTTTTTCCATCCCTTCACTTTCAGTCTGTATGAGTCCCTAGTTTTGAGGTGGGTCTCTTGTAGACAGTATATATGGGGGTCTTGTTTTTGTATCCATTCAGCCAGCCTTTGTCTTTTGATTGGGGCATTCAACCCATTTACATTTAAGGTAATTATTGATAAGTATGATCCCGTTGCCATTTACTTTGTTGTTTCGAGTTTGTGTTTAAACATCCTTTCTGTGTTTCCTGTTTAGAGAAGATCCTTTAGCATTTGTTGGAGAGCTGGTTTGGTGGTGCTGAATACCCTCGCTCTTGCTTGTCTGTAAAGCTTTTGAATTCTCCTTCATATCTGAATGAGATCCTTGCTGGGTAAAGTAATCTGGGTTGTAGATTATTCTCTTTCATTACTTTAAGTATGTCCTGCCATTCCCTTCTAGCCTGAAGAGTTTCTATTGAAAGATCAGCTGTTATCTTTATAGGGATCCCCTTGTGTGTTATTTGTTGTTTTTCCCTTGCTGCTTTTAATATTTGTTCTTTGTGTTTGATCTTTGTTAATTTGATTAATATGTGTCTCGGGGTGTTTCGCCTTGGGTTTATCCTGTTTGGGACTCTCTGGGTTTCTTGGGCTTCTGTGACTATTTCCTTCCTCATTTTAGGTAAATTTTCAACTATTATCTCCTCGAGTATTTTTTCATGGCCTTTCCTTTTATCTTCTTCTTCTGGGACTCCTATGATTCGAATGTTGGGGCATTTCATATTGTCCCTGAGGCCCCTGAGGTTTTCCTCATTTCTTTTGATTCTTCTTTCTTTTTTCCTCTCTGCTTCGTTTATTTCCACCATTCTATCTTCTACCTCACTTATCCTATCTTCTGCCTCCGTTATTCTGTTGGTTCCATCCAGAGTGTCTTTTATCTCCTTTATTTCATTATTCATTATATATTGACTCCTTTTTATTTCTTCTAGGCCCTTGATAAACATTTCTTGCATCTTCGCAATCCTTGTCTCCAGGCTATTTATCTCTAACTCCATTTTGCTTTCAAGATTTTGGATCATTTTTATTATCATTATTCTAAATTCTTTTTCAGCTAGATTCCCTATCTCCTCCTCTTTTGTTTGGTTTGGTGGGCATTTCTCATTTTCCTTTATTGCTGAGTATTTCTCTGCCTTTTCATCTTGTTTAGATTGCTATGTTAGGCGTGGCCTTTCTGTATTCTGGTAGTTTGAAGTTCCTCTTTATTGTGGAGGTTCCTCACTGTGGGTGGGGTTGGACGAGTGGCTTGTCAAGGTTTCCTGGTTGAGGGAGCTTGTGTTGGTGTTCTGGTGGGTGGAGCTGGATTTCTTCTCTCTAGAGTGCAATGGAGTGTCCAGTATTGAGTTTTGAGATGTCTATGGATTTGGTGTGGCTCTGGGCAACCTGTATATTGATGCTCAGGGCTATGTTCCTGCGTTGCTGGAGAATTTGCGTGGTATGTCTTGCTCTGGAACTTATTGGCTCTTGGGTGGAGCTTGGTTTCAGTGTATATGTGGAGGCTATTGGATGATCTCTTATTAATTAATGTTTCCCCTGGCTTTCAGTCTTATTCTTGCAGTAGCCTCAAGACTTCTCCATCCATACAGCATCAATAATAAAACTTTTAGTTTAATGGTGAAAAGATTCTCCACAGTGAGGGATACCCGGAAAGGTTCACTGAGTTACATGGAGAGGTGAAGTGGGGGGGGGGGTTGAGGTGACCAGGAGGAGAAGAGGGGGACTCAAACGTGGAGAGAGCAGTCTAGCCAGTAAGCACTTCCCTCTGTGCTCTCCACAGTCTGGAACCCTCAGAGCGGTTCACAGAGATACATAGAGAGGGGGAAGGAAGGTAATAGAGGTGAGGATGAGTAGAGAGGGAGGAATCAAGAGGGGAGAGAGAGATCTGGGCAGTATTCTGTTCCTGAAGTGTTCTCCGGTACCCAGAACAACCTCAGAGATTCACAGAATTGGGTTGAGAAGAGAAGGAGGAGGGTGGGAGATAGAGGTTCCCTGGGGGAGAAGAAAGAGCATCAATAGGAGGAGAGAGTAATGAAGCCAGTAATCACACTCCCGAGTAAAAATGGCTACTAAAGATTGGGTTCTTAAATGTACAAAATTGATATTAACTATGTAAAACAAAGATTAAAAATCTAGAGTAGAAGTTAGACTCTTATAAAACATACAATATTTAAAAAAGAAAAAGGAAAACAGTGTAAAAGGAAAAAAACAGTAAAACAGTAAGAAAAGAAACATTAAAAATGTAAAACAGGAAAAAAATCGTAAAAAAAAAGAAAACACAAAAGGTATAACATATATGTATGCAGTTTGCTTAAAAATAGGGTTGTTTTTTTTGCAAGGTAATAGTGGGTTATGAAAATGAAAATTAAAGGTGTAATAGAGGACTTAAAGAAAAAAGAAAGAAAAAATTTAAAAAAAGAAAGAATTAAAAAAAAGAAAAACAAATGATAATAGTAAAAATATATATCCCGGACTTTCTCTGGAGCTGTTGTGAGCAGTGTGGGGTCTGTTCAGTTTCAGATAGATCCTTGTTCCTGCTTATACTATTCAAGATCTATAGGCCCCTTTCAATGCAGTCGGTGTTAACTACAGGGATTTTAATCTGTTGGCCTGTCACTTCCAACGCGCTTCCCTCTGTTTATTTGGCTTCTTTTTGGAGGTTTCTTCAGTATCTAATTTCCGCCCTGCCACAAAGGGGCGGAGGTGGTCTCTTTAGGTTCGCTTGTTCAGTCCTTCTGTGGGGAGGGAGGAACACTGCAAACCTGTATCACTGGCGTGTGTGTGGAGAGCTCACAGTGTCTCGGCTGCACTGGGTTTGGCCCCGCTCATGGCGTGTGTGCTTTCCCCGTCTACCCTGCTCAGGCTTCAGGTTACTCGGCCGGGGAGCGGGCCCTGAGATGCGTGCACTTCCCAGGTCTAAGCCGCTCAGGTTCAGGCTCCCGGTTACTCCACAAAGGCGCAGACTCGGTTTCGCCCGCGGCTTGTGCCGTTCCCGGTCGGAGCTGCTTTGGCGAGCGCACTCTCCCCTGTTGGGGCGGTGCGGCTTACCACCTCCCTGGTCCCCGCCTCGAGTTTTGGGCGCGCCCGGCTCCGGTGTGCTTTGTGTCGGTTCTGGGGAGCTGGTCTCTGACTGCGACCCTCCCGGCAGCTGTCGACCCTCCGGGATCTCAGGCAGTCTTTGCTTAGAAACTGGGAGCCTGTTTGCAGTTTGGTAGGGGGTGCCCTCTCTGGGGCCGAGTTTGCCCCTTTCCGGCTCTGGCGGGCCCCGCCTGCCTGCTGTGTCCGGCGGGGGATGGGGCGGTCCGCAGCTGGCTAGCTCTCCTCTGGTATCGCTCAGTCCTTTGTTCTGTGAGCGGGCCGGCAGTGCCTTAGATTTGGGCTTTTCGCGGGATAGTTCTCTCTCTCTGGCTGTCCCACAGTTTAGGTTACTATCTCATGTTAGGTCCCTCAGATTGCCCTCAGGGCGTTCGGGCCCAGTCCTTACCCTAAGCAGTGCCACCCGCTCCTCTCCGTTCAGCCCCCACTTGCTGGTGGCGGATGCGAGCGTCTGGGGTTCTTTGCTGGGAGTTGCCTTTAGGCACGTAATCTGTGGGTTTTATTTATTTTTTCTCCCAGTTATGCTGCCCTCCGAGATTCGAAATCTTCCCCCACACCCGCTGGTGAGAGGGTTTCCTGGTGCTTGGAAATTTCTCCTCTTTTACGATTCCCTCCCCGGGACGGGTCTCCGTCCCTAATTCTTTAGTCTCTCTTTTTATCTTTTATAATTTCTCCTACCTGCTTTTGAAGATAATGCGCTGTCTTTCTGGATGCCTGACATCCTCTGCCAGCGTTCAGAAGTAGTTTTGTGAAGTTTGCTCAGCATTCAGATGTTCTTTCGATAAATTTGTGGAGAGAGTGGTCTCCCTGTCCTATTCCTCCGCCATCTTAGCCCCGCTCCCTGAGGGACTTTTAATCGTCAACTTGTGCTTAGATATAAGAAGCAAATGTTGTAAATATGAATATCAAAATCTGTAAAACTTAGAAAAAATTATATACAGTAATAATAGTAAAGATCCTTAAATAAAAGCTGTGATATACTTTTACATGAATGCCTCTAAAAACTTACTAATATTTTTTCAAGACCCTATTGTTCACAACATACTTTCAAAAATTCTTTCCAAGTGATACTCCTAACAACCTATTGTTAGGTTAGAAACCATGTGAACCAGAGAAGTAAAGCAACATGCCCCAGATGATATATTTGGATTCAACTTCAGGACTTCTCACTCCAAATCTAAGCTCTTCGAATGATTAGTTTTTTGATTGCTATATTGTTATCAAACTGCTTTTCATATATTCCTTAATTTTATTTTTCTTACGGATTGATAAAAACTTGCAGGTTATATAAATAATTTAACAAAATTTTAGAATTACCTTTGGGAAACTTAAACAGAAACAAAACAAAAAGAAACATTTCCTTCAGTTCAGGTCAGTTCATTTCAGTCACTCAGTCATGTCGGACTCTTTGCGACACCATGAATCGCAGCACGCCAGGCCTCCCTGTCCATCACCAACTCCCGCAGTTTACCCAAACCCATGTCCATTGAGTCAGTGATGCCATCTAACCATCTCATGTCGACCCCTTCTCCTCCTGCCCCCAATCCTTCCCAGCATTAGGTTCTTTTCCAATGAGTCAACTCTTCCCATGAGGTGGCCAAAGTATTGGAGCTTCAGCTTCAACATCAGTCCTTCCAATGAACACCCAGGACTGATCTTTTTAGCAAATCAAATATACATTTTACATTTAACAAAAAAGAGAAACTACTGCACCAGATTAAAACAAAGAGCCCTTTCCACTACCTAAAAGATTCTCTTATGTTGTCAGACCATGAAAGATCATATACTGAAAGATTTTTCCCTTTTCACTTCCCTTTCCAACACATACACACACACACACACACACACTAATGCGTGTCTTGTTTGCCTCCGGTATTCTATACTGGTTGTGTTTCCTGAAGTAACATTGACTATTTAACCTTTAACTTTCAGATATGAGAAGTCACACGTGAACTGGGTTGTATGGTGAGGAGAGCTCCAAGTAGGAAGTATAATTTGGTGGAGGGGTGGAATTTTAAGGAAGTATCTAGTGCTTCGGTGGTAAAGAATCTGCCTGCAATGCAGGAGAGGGAAGTTTGAACCCTAGGTGGGAAAGATCCCCTGGAGAAAGGAAATGGCAACCCACTCTGGTATTCTTGCCTGGAAAATCCCAATCCAAGGGGCCACAAAAGAGTTGGACACGACTACTGTGACTAAACAACAACAAAGAATGTATAAGCTTTAAACAAGAGATTGGAAAAGAGCCAAATGGAAATTAAGCAAAGCCTTACAGAAATTGCAGGACACCTCAGGACAAGAAGAAGGAATTCAGTTTGACTCATGCGTAAGTCACGCAATAGTGTAATCATGAAGTATAGAGACCATGGTGTGAAGATCCTTAAATGTAAATTATTCACCCTATACCTAAAAACTGAATTATACTTACACTAATTTTTACATCATACCTTTCAGACTCTGAAGAGAAAAAAAAAGCAACATTCTTTCCATGTATGAGCAAGTGCTTCATCTATTAACTGATTAATAGATTTTGAGCACATCTGACAATTTCCAGAAACTTGCTTTTTTAGCAATTCCCTATTTCTCTTATATTTTAGCCATTTCTTTGTCTACTGGGTTGTTTCTTCACAAATTATATTCTTGCTCTAATCTCCTCCATTTAAAACAAAACAATCAATCAATCCTCTTCCTCTGTTCAGATTTCCTATGAAGCTGCTATCCTATCTTGTCTTTTGGAAGGGATTTCTCCCGGGAATAGCTCATCTCTTCTTTCCATCTCATCCCTCCTGCTCCCACAGCAACTGAGCTAACGCTGTTCTAGCAGAGGTCACCCTTCAGGAAACTAATGGCCAAGTCCAGTCAATTGTTCCGAGGTCTCTTCTCAGCTAATCGCTCTACAGCATTTGATGCTAAATTATTCCAGTCCTAAGAGTTGTTCCATTCTTGTGAGCCATGGCACTCTTCTACCCATTCTCACATTGCTTCCTGACCATTACTTTTAGTCTCATTTGCTGTTCCGTCCAACTCCCCTTTCATGACTTACTGTTAAGTGAATTGAAGTTACAAAAACAGAATGTATATTATGACCCATTTATGATGCATTTGTACATTTAGATATTTACAGTATGCACATATGAGTTGCGTCTGTGTAAGCCAAGTCTGTAAATATGTGTATATCAAAGTGCTAGTAGGCAATAGAGATATTCTGAGTGAATCTCACATTAATCATTTCTAACTTTTTTTAATGTGTAAATTTGCCAATAATATTTATGTGCTGTTTAATTATAGAAAGTGAAAGAAAGTGAAGTTGCTCAGTCGTGTCTGACTCTTTGCGACCTCATGGACTGTAGCCTACCAGGCTCCTCTGTCCATGGGATTTTCCAGGCAAGAATACTGGAGTGTGTTGCCATTTCCTTCTCCAGGAGATCATCTCAACCCAGGGATTGAATCTGGGTCTCCCACACTGTAGGCAGAAGTTTTACCGTCTGAACCACCAGGGAAGTCCTGTTTAATTATACTTACATGTTAATTATTCCCTAAAGCTCAAAATTTTCCTCTGAATTACAAACCTGGGTGACCTTAATCATACCCAACTCTCTCCCCTATTCTTCATTTGTGCCTCAACAGTCCCCAGATAGTACTCTTCTCTAGGAAACTGCTTTCCTGCACCTATATCTTTACGTATTTGCAATTCCCAAACTGGAAAGCTTCATGTAATATCCTGTTTCAAATCCTAGGGCCTATCATAGTGCTTTGTAAATAGAATATACTTACTGAATTGACTGAGTGAATAAACTAAAAGCATTATTCTTTATTCTGTATGGTTTATGGAATTATTTTTAGTTAAGGAATAACATATTCAGATATATAATTTAAGATTTATTGGGAAGTATATAAAAAATGAAATGCAGGTGGAGTGTTTAAAAGAGAGGAAGTAAGTATAAGGAATCACAGAAACCTTAGCCACCAATAAGAGGATCTTTTCGATGAAGTGGTGCCTCCAAGGAATAATAAAAAATATCCCCAATGTTCCTGATATGCTATAGCTTTTAAAGATGTACATCACTTGGTATGATGAGTGAGGGTGTCTAGTGATTCTAAAATAAACCATTGCTGCCATCTTGTGGAAAAAAACATGTATACTTTATACCATTTAAATTTTGCTAAGACTCACTGAATCTTAATTATTCAGTCTTTAAAAGTAATAATAAATTTCAACTTGTTTTTTAAAAAGTTATACTTTATATTTTAAAAAGTAACTTTTTAAAAATATAAGTTGAAATGAACTTGTCTTTTAAAAAATAATAAATTTCAACTTAACCCTTAACGTTTAAAACTATTTCTTCTTCTGCCTCTATGTAAACTGACTTTTCAATTTACATGAACTTTTTAATCTATTTCTTTTTTAGAACCGAATGCTGTCTTGTTCATTGTAATATAAATATCTCTAAATTAATTTTTATATTTAAATTTGTTTTTATTCATTTTTCCTCCAAATTCTACAAGCTAAAGAAAAATGTCAGCTATAAACTAATTGTGAATTTATTGTCTTTTAGCTCCTAAGTACACGAGTCCATTCAATTTATTTAATAAATACACACTGAGTGCATATTTTGTGTCAGTAATGTTTTAAGTATTCAAGATATGGTAGTGAATAAAAGACAAAATCTCTGCTTTCAAGGATTTTACATTTTAGACATATAAAGTAGATATGTTTGTCTTGATGTTCTTCGAAAACATCTTTGTTATATACTATAACAAACTGAATAAAGTTCCTAATTCAGAAGGAAGAAAGATATGGAAGAAACTGTCACTGAAATGGAATTTCTTCTTAGAAAATAACGCCTCAGTTCCATTCAGTTCAGTTACTCAGTCGTGTCCGACTCTTTGTGACCCCATGGACTGCAGCACGCCAGGCCTCCCTGTCTATCACCAACTCCCGGAGCTTACTCAAACTCATGTCCATAGAGTCGGTGATGCCATCCAACCATCTCATCCTCTGTCGTCACTTTTCTTCCTGCCTTCAATCTTTCCTAGCATCAGGGTCTTTTCCAACGAGTCAGCTATTTGCATCAGCTAGCCAAAGTATTGGAGTTTGAGCTTCAGGGTCAGTCCTTCCAATGAATATTCAGGACTGATTTCCTTTAGGATGGACTGGTTGGATCTCCTTGCTGGCCAAGGGACTCTCAAGAGTCTTCTCCAACACCACAGTTCAAAAGCATCAATTCTTTGGCACTCAGCTTTGTTTATAGTCCCAGTCTCACATCCATACCTGACTACTGGAAAAACCATAGCTTTGACTAGACGGACTTTTGTTGGCAAAGTAATGTCTCTGGTTTTTAATATGCTGTCTAGGTTGGCCATAGCTTTTCTTCTAAGGAGCAAGCATCTTTTAATTTCATGGCTGTGGTCACCATATGCAGTGATTTTGGAGGCCAAAAAAATAAAGTCTGTCACTGTTTCCATTGTTTCCCCATCTATTTGCCATGAAGTGATGGGATTGGATGCCGTGACCTTAGTTTTCTGAATGTTGAGTTTTAAGCCAGCTTTTTCACTCTCTTCTTTCACTTTCACCAAGAGGCTCTTTAGTTTTTCTTTGCTTTCTGCTAGAACACTTCAATATTAGGACCTTGCATACAAAATTTTGAAGCTTAGGAACTGGAAAAAAACTAGGAATAAAACCACCATATGACCCAGCAATCCCACTCCTAGGCATATACCCTGAGGAAACCAAAATTGAAAGAGACACATGTATTACAGTGTTCATTGCAGCACTATTTACAATAGCTAGAACACGGAAGCAACCTAGATGTCCATCAACAGATGAACGGATAAAGAAGTTGTGATACATATACACAATGGAATATTATATAGCCATAAAAAGGAACACATTTGAGTCAGTTCTAATGAGGTGGATGAACCTAGAGCCTATTGTACAAAGTGAAGTAAGTCAGAAAGAGAAAGATAAATATCATATACTTACACATATATATGGAATCTAGAAAGATGGTACTGATTAATTTATTTACAAGGCAGCAATGGAGAAACAGACATAGAGAACAGACTAATGGACACAGGGAGAGGGGAGGAGAGGGTGAGATGTATGTTGAGAGTAACATGGAAACTTACATTACCATATGTACAACAGATAGCCAACAGGAATTTGCTGTATGTCTCAGGGAACTCAGACAGGGGCTCTGTATCAACCTAGAGGGGTGGGATGGGAAGGGAGATGGGAGGGAGGTTTAAGAGGGAGGGGACATATGTACACCTATGGCTGATTCATATTGATGTTTGACAAAAAACACCAAAATTCTGTAAAGCAATTATCCTTCAAATAAAAAAAAATTAATTTAGAAAAAAGGGGGGAAAAAAGATATTCAATGGGAATGCACACATTTCAACGTATTTCAATTTGTTTCAGCCTGAGTCCTCTCCAAAAGTAGAGCTGGAGACAAAAGCTTGTAAACAGTCTGTTTTAGGAATTACTGCGAAGAAGACGCGTGGGAAATTGTGAAAAGAAGGAGAGGAAGAAAATTGAATCCTGGGATATATTATTGAGCAGTAATGATTACTGTGATAAATAATTGGGCTCAATTCCTCCAGGAAGCCTCATAGGATACATCTCAGAATTGTCCACTCGAGACAGACTCAGGTGCACGTTTCCACTAGTCACCGTCCGACACTTGGTCAGGGTTGCACCCTTGCATGATTATTCCTACCACTTTCAGGTTTGGTAAGCATCAGAAGGGGTGACTGGATTCCCCTGGGCATTTTACATATCAGCACCAGAGAAATCTGAGGTTAGAGAATGAAACATGATTCTGATGAAATAAGATGTTAAGTTGCATCCACAATGACTAGAGTACAATGATGGGCCAGGAGAGTGTGGTGGGGCATGAAACAGGTATGTTTCTCGCCTTTCATTTCAGGAAGCTGTTGAAACTAACAAGGGAACCACCTGGAGGTGGGAGTTTAAAAAATAAAAACAAATAGTGGATAATTTATTATAAGAAAAATTACTTTCAAATTTTGGTAGGAGAATTTCATAAGTTACTTCCATCAAGAATTGCAGTATATATGAAAATTCAAATATGGGTGATGCTATGGTAACACCAGTTCAAATAACTCACACATGCTAAAGAGTATAAACATAAGCCTATGATATTTAATATATGAAATTATCATTTCTAGTTTCTCAATATTTATTTCTATTTTGTTCCCTCCTTTGTTTTGTAGGGATGATTTCAATATATTTTTGTTTCTAATCTTCATTTTTTCTTTAATTGCAATTTTCAAAAGCCTTCAAAAGCTGAAGAGTTTCTGGGAATCCAAATTTTAAAAGTATTTCAGTTAAAGGTGCTTAGCCTCTTTTGAAAATGTAACCAAATTTTGGAAGAATCATTTACAAAATATGCAGTATAATTGTATGGTATTTATACTGGCTTACAGAGTAGTGAAATAAACTCAGGACATTTCTAAAAATGTGATTGATGCAGGAAAGCAAAAAGAGAAACAGATATTATAATAAGGTTGGCCTTTTTTTTTTTTGATTCAACATAGGCTTCATTACAAAAAAGGAATTCAATTATTCCATGTAAGAAAATTTGCAAATTCTGACAGTTTTCTAATTATTTAAGTAAATAAAATTGTGCATGCACAATCACTAAGCCTAAATACATTTGTGCCTCATAAATTTCTGAATTTGATAAGAACAGGGTTTGTGTTATGATGTTGTGTCCAACAAAACTGATATTCATATTGTCACCCTCTAATCTATTGTATAAAGTATGTTATATGTAAAAGCTAGGTTATCATTGCAAATTTCAAGTTCCTAAATACCTAGACCTCATATTCTTGTGATACGTGATATGAAAATGTATATATAACCACAACTTCAGGTTATTTAGTAAAATAGCAAAATAATAACACCACATAATTTGTGAAATGGAGCTAAAATATGTGAATGCAAATTTACAGCCTTAAATTATTTCATCAGTGAACAAGGAAGAAAAATGAAATTAAGGCTTTTATCCTAAAAGAAAAATAAAATTAAGGAAAACAGATGAAATAATATATGAAACAGAGAAGATAATAATTTAATAGAATTGAAAGAAAACCTAAAAATAAACCAGAGTAGGTATACCTGTATTTTCATAAATAGTATTATGGGAGTAGTTGACTTAATGATCCTAAGTATAAAAACACTGGGAAAAAAATAACACCAAGGAAAATATACATAAATTGACTGCATAAAAATTAAATATTGCTCCATGTATCAAAAAATGATAAATAAGAAGAAAGGTCAACTATGAATAAATTTTTTAATGCTTTATTTTTATATTTTAAAATTATACAAAATTCTCTTTAAAACCAAAGTAAAAATCTTTAGTTTTCCATAGATAACTGAGTAAATGATAGGAGTAGTGAATTCACAAAACACAAAGAAAACAAAATTATTAATAGTTATAGTACTTAATGCTAGACAGATGCTGTGAATTTAGGACTTTCATGTATTGCTGTTGGGAGTGTAAATTTGTATAATCTACCTAGAAAGTAACATACGTGTATATTTCATCTTAAATATGTTCATATTGTATTGCTAGAAATTCCACTTTCAAGAAACTAGGCTGAGGAAAAAGGAGATACAAATATTTGTATATAAGGATGCTAATCATATTATTATTTACAAAAAAGAAACATTGGAGACTATATTTATGCGCAACTACAGAGAATGCCTATTGTCTAAGAACATATTGGTATTTGTGGGTGGCAATAAAATTGGATACCATTCAGTCATACTATTTCTGTGTGTGCTCCTGCTCAGTCGCTTCAGTCATGTATGCCTTTGAGACTAGAGACTGTAGCCTGCCAGGCTCCCCTGTCCATGAGATTCTCCAGGCAAGAATACTGGAGTGGGATGCCATGCCCTCCTCCAGAAGATCCCAACCCAGAGATCGAACCAGGGTCTCCTACGTCTCCTGAATTGCAAGTGGATTCTTACCCATGGAGCCACCTGGGAAGCCCACTATTTCTGTAGAACATTTCTAAGTAAAAATAGTTTTCATTTATTGAGCACCTACCATGGGCAAGGCAATGTACTAAAGAGGCTTACAAGGGATTTCCATGCTTTTAATATTTACATGATCTCTTTATAATTATTATTATTTCATTTGACAGAAGAGAAAATTGAAGTCGAGAGCTTTCCTGAAATGATTAGTCTTTTAGGTTCTATTTTGCATCTAGGTCTTCTGCCAAAGGTCTACTTTTATCTATTTTATAGCACTGCTTTTGGAACATGGGAAAAATCTCAAGATAGTATGTAAGAGTTTGTGTACGGAGAGGTGGGGTGGGATGGGTAAAAGCTGGATTTAAAGCTATATAAATTATCTACCACCACTAAGTTTCTTGAACCATTCCTGGCGGTGACCACTGGTGTGTAGGAGTGGAGACAGACGTGTGATTGAGGGTGGAGTGGAAGGCACGGTCTCTATGCTTTTCTTTCTAAGAATAATTTAATTGTATAGCTTATTAAAATACCCAGAAGAACATAAACTTCCATATACATTATGACTCCAGCCTTTCATTTTGTTTCTTAACACTCATACCATTACTTGCCTGGGCGGGGTTGGGGAGGAAGGGGGAATCACTGGAAACAATTTTATCAGTTTTTTTTTTAATGATTTCAGTACTTATTGCTAAGAAGCAGAATTACTATTGATTTGTTTTTTAGTACAGATGGTTTTTAGTACATCTGTATTTCCAAATTATCTCTTATAGCATTTATTATTTTCTGATTATAAAATGCTATAGTTGAAAAAAACTGACAATAAGCATTAAAACCATGAGTTAGTTTACTGATAGACCTTTCAATGTTACAATGATGCTAGTCAGTCAGTTCAGTCGCTCAGTCATGTCCGACTATTTGCGACCCCATGAACTGCAGCACACCAGGCCTCCCTGTCCATCACCAACTCCTGGAGTTTACTTAAACTCATGTCTATCGAGACGGTGATGCCATCCAACCATCTCATCCTCTGTCGTCCCCTTCTCCTCCTGCCTTCAGTCTTTCCCAGCAGCAATGATGCTAGGATACTCAGAAAATGGATTTGTCCGCAACCCAAACTTTTTAAACCTCTTTTTCATTTCTCCGCTTACACCCATGGCTGGTGAAAAAGCAAATTAACATTACCATTGGAAACAACTGACAGTATATACTTTAAAGTTCTGAAGTTATTTTTAAAAAGGACTGCAAGTGCATATGCATGCTTAGTTGCCTCCCACTCTTTGCGACTCCATGGACTGTAGCCTGCTAGGCTGCTCTGTCCATGGGGTTTTCTAGGCAAGAATGCTGGAGTGGGTTGCAATTTCCTCCTCTAGGGGATCTTCCCCACCCAGGGATTGAACCCAAGTGTCTTGTTTCTTCTGCATTAGCAGGTGGACTACTGAGCCACTCTGAAAGACTTTTAAAAGACTTGTGCTGTGCTGTGCTTAGCCACTCAGTTGTGTCCGACTCTTGGTGACCCCATGGGCTGCAGCCCGCCAGGATCCTCTGTCCATGGGGATTCTCCAGGCAAGAATACTGCAGTGGGTTGTGATGGCCTCCTCCAGGGCATCGTCCCAACACAGGGATGGAACTCATGTCTCCCACATTGCAGACGTATTCTTTACCATCTGAGCCACCAAGGAAGCCTGTGAATACTGGAGTGGCTAGCCTTTCCCTTCTCCAGGGGATCTTCCCGACCCAGGAACCAAACCAGGGTCTCCTAATTTGCAGGCGGATTCTTTATCAGCTCAACTTCCAGGGAAGCTTAAAAGGCTTAAGTCCTTGCAAAACAAAGAATGTTGCCCACCATCCAGTTCTACAAGGACCATGTCATTAGCCACTGTAGTCACTGACCAGCAGTATACCCTGGAAGGAATTAAAGATAAGGAACAGGTTGAGGCACTCTGTGCTTTGGCGAAACAAGCCCTCTAGACAGTTAGGTATCTCAGGAAGAATTTTAATGAAACCAAATTCTAGCATCTTTCCATATATGGAAAAAGAAAAAAAAGAAAGTACTAAAATCATTAACTGAGATACCTGTTCCTCCTGACTAGCAATCATCTTTTATTGAGATGGGGCTTTTTTTGTGGTTCAGCTGGTAAAGAATCGCCTGCAATGTGGGAGACCTGGGTTCAATCCCTGGGTTGGGAAGATCCCCTGGAGAAGGGAAAGGCTATCCACTCCAGTATTCTGGCCTGGAGAATTCCATTGACTGTATAGTCCATGGGGTCACAAAGAGTCGGATACGACTGAGCAACTGTCACTTTCACTTTTATGGAGATGTATGCTTGATTGCATGCATTCCCCATCCAAAAAAAAATCATATATATATATATATATATATATATATGATGCCCTACTTCTTCAGAGCAGTTCCTCAGCACTGCTCTGGACTATATAGTCCTCTGTGAAGACCCTGAATAAAACTCAACTCAGTGCTCTTACATTGCGAAGGTTTTTTGTTTTCTCAGTTCACACACCTTACTGACACTTCTCAAAAATCTAAAACAAGAAAAACAACAAACAATAATTTCATTATTGAGGCTTATGTATAATAAAGTTGATATGATTAGAGAAAGAATGGTTATAGTGCATTTATTCATCAGAATTATACTTCATCATTCATGTGATTATGTAATAAAACAAGAACACGTTGTAGATAAAATAAAGGAGAATACAACATTGTATATGTCTATGCTGCAAAGACTACATAAAAAATTTAAAATAAAAATGAGAAGCCTTCTTTATTGGGGTGGGAGAATTGTGAGCTCATTTTTAACACACCTGAGATCACTAGAAACATTGTATAGCTTTTTGAAAGTGAAAGTTACTCAGTCATGTTTGATTCCGGGTCCGCATGGACTGTAGCCTGCCAGGCTCCTCTGTCCATGGAATTCTCCAGGCAAGAATACTGGAGTGGGTTGCCATTCCCTTCTCCGGGGGTATTC
Organism: Giraffa tippelskirchi; assembly: GCF_054371585.1. Taxonomy (NCBI): domain Eukaryota; kingdom Metazoa; phylum Chordata; class Mammalia; order Artiodactyla; family Giraffidae; genus Giraffa; species Giraffa tippelskirchi. The sequence continues at coordinate 42,326,312 of NC_137284.1, read as the reverse complement.
CCAACCCAGGGATCGAACCCGGATCTCCTGCATTGCAGGCAGACTCTTTACTGGCTGTGCCACCAGGTAAGCCACTTAGGAAACATTGATACTAATTACTTAAGAATATCAATGTTACTTACTGATATTGACATTTTGATTGTTCAGTATACGTTATCAAGAAGAATTTGTTTTTATTTCAAATACACCAAGTTTGGGAAATACACAAGTTGGAGCTAGGGTTATTTGCGTGTGCCCCTTAATGTGTCACTACACTTTTGATACTCTTCATCAAGAGTATCATCTTAGTAGAGGATCCAGGATTAGAGAATTCAGCATTGCAAACTGACTAAATGAAGTTAACATGAAATAACAATCACCCGAGCATCTTAAACCAATAGCGCTTCCCTGGTGGCTCACTGGTGAAACAAATCTGCATCTGCCTGCTAGTGCAGGAAACGCAGGTTCAGTCCCTGGGTCAGGAAGATCCACTGGAGAAGGAAATGCAACCCACTCCAGTATTCCTGCCTGGGGAATCCATGGACAGAAGAGCCTGGCAGGTTACGGTCCTTGGGGTCGCAAAAAGAGTCTGACATAGCTTAGCAACTAAACAACAATCTCGAGCAGCAATGACCATTTCAGGGCTGTCCCTGAACATTTTTCTTCGATATTCTGATTTTCAAGTGATTTGTATTTTCCGTGTGATTTGCCCTCAACTACTCCGTTATTGAAACCGCTCCCGATGCCTACACCTTCTCCACGCTTCCGAGATCGGAACAGTAGAGACGGAGGGGGACTCGTCCACCATCCCGCTCAGTTATTAATCAACCGCGTTCCAGGAAGAGGAGTCAGAAAGGCTGCACAACCCTTCGCTCGTTCTCAGACCGTTCGGGAGCGAACGTCCCGACCGCCCGTAGACGCGTCACCCAGGTCCAAGGAGGAAGGAGGTTGCTGGGCGGCGGCGGGGAGCGGGGCGGTCCCCATGCTGCGCGGAGGACGCGCGGCCCGCAGCGGCGAGGGAGGCGGGGCACGCCCAGAGACCCAGCTTCCGGCCTGCGAGGCCTGTCCCGCGCTTCCCCTCGCCGCGCCAGCAGCCCCACTTGCTGGGCCCCCGCCCGCTTCCCCCGCCGCTTCCCGTCGCGTTTGCAGCCCCGTCGCGCCGCGGAGCCCCACCTGCGGGGCCCCCGCCTCTTCCTCCGCTGCTTCCCGTCGCCGCTGCGCCTGCGCGGCCGGAACCTTCGCGAAGGTTCCCGAGGCGGAGCTGGCTGTTCCCGGAAGCCAGCAGCCTGTGCGCCCGCAGGCCGGAGTCGCGCGGCGGGGGTTGCTAGAGGCAGCGAGTGGCGGTTCCGGCGTCCAGGAAGGAGAATGTCCCTGCTGTGCTACAACCGGGGCTGCGGCCAGCGCTTCGACCCCGAGACCAACTCCGACGGTGAGAGAGGCTCCGCCGCCTCCTCCCCTCCCTCCATCCCCTCCCGGGGACGCCCAGGGCCTCGCAGGCTGACCCCGCCGGGCCGTCCCATCCCCTCCCGGCGACGCCCGAGGCCTCGCAGGCTGACCCCGCCGGGCCGCCCTATCCCCTCCCGGGGATGCCCGGGCCTCGCAGGCTGACCCCGCCGGGCCGCGTCCCGGGTGCGGGGCCGCTCTGCGGGACCCAGCAACGGCGTCCAAAGCCGGCGCCCGGTCTCCGCCCCCGGCGCCCGGCGCACTTGCTCCCTGGCCGTCCGCTTTCCCTCTGGGCCGGGTTGAGAGCGTCGTTGTCCCCGCCCGCGCCTTTCGGAGCAGTGAGAAGTTAGCCAGGTGCCCTGGGCTTGCCGTGCGGTGGATGCGCGCGCGCGTGTGTGTGTATCTGTGTGTGTCAGAGACAGACATGGACCAAAGGGTTGGGCAGCGGGCGGATTATCCTAGCATTCACTTGACTCACTGTTTTAACCATACTTAAAAAAAAAAAAAAAACTGTTCTTGGTTCAGATTCTTTTGAATGGTTACGCTGTTAGGTTTTGATACGTCTTTTCCAGTGGGAGATAACATTCGTCATCCGTTACTTTGTAGCCGTCCGTGTTCCTTGGGTATTTTTGCATGGCCTTCCCGTCTTAGTACTGGGCGGTCTGCAGGATACTGTGCTTGAATGTCCTCTGTAGCAGAGGTCCCCGACCTCCAGGACCTAATAATGACTGATGATCTGAGGCAGAGCTGATGTAGTCATCGTAGAAATAAAGTGCCTAATAAATGTAACGCTTAAATCATCCTGAAACCATCCCCTACTCCACCTCACTCCACCCCGACCGCCAGCGGGTGGAAAAATTGTCTCCCGGGCCCAGGTGCCTTAAAGGTTGAGACCCGCAGCTCTCCAGCACCCACGTGTAGAATTAAGGCTGTAAACTTGAGAGTTAATGACTAGCTGAATGATACAAACTGACCGGTGGATTTGAATTTTGGTAGGTGAATGGAGTAAAGGACTGACTTGATTCCTTGAAAACTGTGAGCAGTTACAACACTTTCTCAAATTCCACCAGCATTTAGTGTATGTTTTCTGTATGCCAGACATTGGTCTGTCACTTAATATATATTACGTTATCTCATTTAATCTTTACCACAACCCTGTGAAGTGTTTATTATACCCAGTTAATAAGAGAAGTACAGCAACAAGTTAGCAGCAAGGTTTCTCATTGTGTAGGAAATTAAAATCAATACTTTAAAAACTCTTTTTCACCTCTGAGATACCTAAATGGTTATCTTGCTGCACAGGTTAATTGGTGACATAATTTAAAATGGTAAGCTCTTTGGTAGGCTTCTGAGGAAGGTCTAAGTTTAATCATTTTTACAGTATTAATGTGAAGTTTTTCAGGGAGAAAATTATGAGTCTTCAGTGGATGAAAAAATCAAGAAATAGGGGTTTCAAAGCCCTTTGCTGTTGGTAGCCTATGTAAAAAGTAAATTGCTTTAGTGGCTATACCTATTCTACTTTAATATTAAAGAGGAAAGTCTTATGCTTTGTTGAATGGGATAATATATTTATTTATAGGGTGTTATGTATCAGCCTAATTTTAAGAGGAGATACAACCAATTTTTTGGAACTCAACTCTGTGTGTGTGTGTGAAATGGTACAGTGCCTAGGAAAGAGAGAGGGGAGGGAAGCCAGGAGAGCCAGCGGTGTAGACAGTCTCAAGGATTGAGCATCCGCAGCACTGAATTAAGTAGGGAACGCCTTTAAGGTTGCTGAAAGTTTGTTAGCTTTAACAAAATTAATTGTTCAGTCGTATCTGACTCTTTGCAACCCTGTGGACTATAGCCCGCCAGGCTTCTCTGTCCACGGAATTCTCCAGGTAAGAATACTAGAGTGGGTTGCCATTCCCTTCTCCAGGGGATCTTTCTGACCCAGGATTTTCAACCCAGGTCTCCTGAATTGCAGGTGGATTCTTTACTGTCTGACCCACCAGGGAAGCCTGAGGTTATTGTAGGTACTTAAAATACTACGGGTAGGTTGGTTGATGGAAAATGGAGATACAGAAGCTAAAGGAGTGTTTTCGTGTGGTGATTTGCTTATGTTAAAACAGCTTCTCTAGAAGAAGCATTTCTTCACTAACAGTATTTTATTCAGTTCACACGTTTGAGGGAGGAAACGGCTACCAAGCAGCAGAGCCAAAATTTGAGCCAGGGTCAGACTCAATGTTAAAAGCCCTGGTTTTGTCTTGTAGCTTCTTACCCATAAAATATTACCTTCAGCGAAAGTGTCAAACTTGATTTTTTTTTTTTTAAAAGGACTAGAGAGAAAGATGTCCATCTGCATGTTATTTAGCAATGATTTCAAATACTGTTTATACTAGTTGTATGGTTAAGACCTGACTCACTCTTGCTGCTCTTCTGCCAGAATGTCCATTATTTATATATGCCTGTGTCAGACATTATGTGCTGTATGCCTCTGACTGTATGTAAATTTGATATGAAATACACTCTCTGTTCTCTACTTTGATTCTCCTCTCAAATTCCTATTCCTCTGCATATTCATTTCTACTTTGAATCTCGTTTTATGGCCCTCAATTCCACTACTCCCCTTCATTAATAGATCTTCTGAATCTGGGCTTAGGTACTGTACCATGAACACTTTCTCGCTTTATCAGCTAGTCTCTATGTAGTACCTGGTTACTAACTAAAGAAACCATACTGACTTAATACAGGGATAGGGAGATTTTTCTCTAAGTACCAGAAATTAATCATTTTAAGGTGATTCCAGAAATCAGAGGTTGTAGCCAATTGAGTACTAAACAGACATGAAAGTTTGAGCAAAGTATCCTTGTAAGAAAATTGCACAAGTGTGGAGCTGACCTTTTTCTGAGCTCATGGTTCTAACTAGGGAATAAGTGTGTCCATTATCATTTTTTTTAAACGTAATGCTCCATTATTGCAGACCATAAGAAGTCTATTTTCATAAGAGAGTTAAGTAAAAATTGATGGTGTAATGGAGAGGTAGGGAATAATAGACTAACAATCAGTGACAAATCTGAAAACATTGTAGAATTTAAGCCTCTTTTTAATGAGCTTTATATCTAGGAATTGACACCTACTTAGGAAAATTAAATTAGCAATTAGATATTACTCATATATCAGTTTTTAAAAAATGAACCTATTCTTCAAAAATGTCTTTTTAGAGCATCTCTTGCGCAACTTTTATGGATCAATACACATAACATTTAAATTTGATAGTATTTTTGTAAAAACAAAATTGAAATAGAATACTAAAGTTGGGTACTAATTAGATTTTACTGTAAAGATTAGAAGAATACAAAATATAATTGGTTATACTTGAACTATGTGTATTTTTATTTATAGCTGTCATACTCAAATTAGAATTTTAACCTTTACTATTTTAATGCAGTGTTATATTAAGCATTGTGTGTCATGCATCAAACTGGAGCATTAGTGAAGTATTATTACCTGCATATGGGAAAAGGATTATATGTTAACACTGAAGGAAAATGGGTTTTCTTCATTGTAAAATGTTTTCCTTTTTCTTTGCTTTTGACTAGATGCTTGTACATACCACCCAGGCGTTCCAGTCTTTCATGATGCATTAAAGGTAGGAGCTTGATATATTTCTGTCTTAACATTTATATAGTAAATTCAGAGGTATAATACTAGACCTTTTTTTCTTTTTCCCCCTCAGCTTATGCTTTCTTACTGACTATTTTGGAGTGCTTTAAACAAGTGTTCCACGAGAGTCAAAGAAGACAGTAGATGGCAATCTTAAGAGTTTTTCCAGTTACAAAATTATTATTTTTATCCCAACTCTCATTTTCTATGTCCCACATTTTTCTTCACCTAACTTTGAGGGGAAATGAAAGCAATTGTACTGGTTCTTAGTTTTTAAACATATCGGGCAGCTATTGGCTCATAAGAGTAGCTCTGAATTTTAGGAAAGATTGTTATAAACACTTAACAGTGCCACTCAGGACAGACATCTAAGTTGAGAGTAATACAGTACAGAAAAGAGATGCCACCAGTTTTCCTTGATGTTCTGAAGAATTAGAGACATAACAGAATATTGTTTGATGAGGATTTTTGTGTTGGGTTTATTGGTCTTTTAAAATTTATGATAATTTGGTACATTTTCCATTGTGTATCTCAAAATAAAATGTTGCAACATGGCTACTCTGGTTTTAGGTTTTCTTAGGAACATAAGCAGTCCTTCCTGTTTATATTTATCAATGTCCTTTGAATTTCTAATTTTACCTTTCAGGGAGTAATTATACTCTCTTGGTGTTTAGCTGTTAGCCAAGTGTAAACAGTGATATATGAGCAAATAACAAGCCTATATTAATCTGGTTACTTCTAAGTGAGAAAAACAGAACAAACGTTCGATACCACAAATTGTGACCTGACTCCTTACATCTTTTTGTTTTCCGATGATGTTTTTTCGCATATCTTCTAACCACGGGCGTACTTCACTTCTCAGTTTGGCTTCCTTTTTTTTCTCTTGTTCACTTCTCAGTTTGGCTTCCTTTTTTTTCTCTTGTTCGGTTTATTTTGTCCTTACTTCACTTCTATAATGTACTTTCATTTATGTGTGTCATTGGCAACTACAGATGAGTTCTGAAGTGACCCCTTATTCCAAAAATAGCCTGCCTTTGCTGCTGCTAGTAGTGATAGCACTAACTTTCTAGTCATTTAGTCCATTGCTCCTTTTTATATCCAACTGTTAATTATTCTGATTGAACTTAATGATTTTACTTGGAAGTATTTTTCTTTCTCTTTTCTAATTTTGTTCTGTTTATTATTGTTTTTATAACATTTCTTGAAGACCTAGACTTCCCAGTACTATTGAATTTCACAGCCCAGTAGATTTTAAGCAAAATATATAAATCAGTAGATTGTGTACTGTTGTCAGTTTTCTGTTTAGCCAAGTAAAAAATTAAACATTGCATGAGCATTAAACATTGCAATTAAACATTGCATTTTACTATTCAAATTGTGCATGCATGCTCAGTCATGTCCAACTCTTTGCAACCCCATGGACTGAAGCCCACCAGGCCCCTCTGGCCATGGAATTTTCCAAGCAAGAATACTGGAGCGGGTTGCCATTTCCTTCTCCAAACTATTCATACTAGAAGAGGCACATTGAGGGAAAAGAACAATTCTCAAGAAAAGACAGTTGCAACCCTATACTCGCAAACTTAAATTTTAATTTCCTTTTCACATTTTACTGAGGACAACCATACCATCTCAGGTGGGCATTGGGAACAACTAGTCTGTGTCATGTATGTGTCCCAGTATTCCCTGAATACTTAATTCTTCATATAGAATTAAGATAATAAAACTTTTTTTCATACAGAATAGCTTTACTGGTGACAATATTATCTGTACTAATTAAACCTTTAATTTTGTAGTGGTTAGTTATTTTTCATCTATATCTCGAGTAAAAGAAAATGAAATTTCAGAACAAAAGAAAATATGAATTGTAGAATATTTGACATTTCTTTTTTTAAAACTTTTGAGTGCATATTGTGAAAAAAACACTACCAAATTGTTCATGCATATATTGAGAGAAACAGTGAGGCCCAGATGGGTATGTGCAAAGCTGGCCCTTAGTCTGAATTTGAGACATCCCAAGCTTTGGGAGTACTGCATTTTTATTTTCTTTTTCTTTGTACTACATTGGAATTATAGGTGACAACTTAAAGCTATGTTTTTAGTTAGCTACTTGATACTTTGTTTAGCAATCTCATACTACTTTATAGTTTCTATATTTGTATGCTTCTAACTGAAAAGCTCATGTAACCTTGAAAGATCAAACAGTGCTTAAGCTGCTACATTAATTGTTTTTCTGAAAATAGAATGCTTATTGTTGAGAAACAACTATGCTGAGTTTGTTTAGAAACTGAATTATTATAGTTATTATCTCTAACTTACTGGATTTTAATCTAACTTAGTTTTTAAAGTAAAGCACTTCACTTGCACCCTAGATCCCTTAAAATACCTAATTTTATAAATTATAAAATGTTTTTGTTCTAAAACTCAAGTACTATTCTAAAACAGAAGCAATTTCTGTTTCCATATTTTAAGGTGCTTCTTCTTTTTTTTTTTTTTTATAAATTTATTTATTTTAGTTGGGGGCTAATTACTTTACAATATTGTAATAGTTTTTGCCATACATTGACATGAATCAGCCATGGGTTTACATGTGTTCCCCTTCCTGGACCCCCCACCCACATCCCTCCCCATCCCTAAGGTGCTTCTTTTTATGATGGATCACAACAACATTGGTTAATTCTTTTTTTTTTTAGTCAAAGACTAAGCATTTCACTTCATTAGATTAATTATCTACAACATTTTAATACTATAAAATTATATATATACAGGTCACTTTGCAACTCAAGGAAGTAAATACAAGTGGTATTTTAGTGAGTTGTGGTTCTTATACAAACAGAGTTTTCACTTTTGGCTCTTATGTTTCCTAGGGTTGGTCTTGCTGTAAGAGAAGAACAACTGACTTTTCTGATTTTTTAAGTATTGTAGTAAGTATTAATTTTTTTTTCCTAGATAATGGGAAGCTCCAAATTTGAGGAGTTTGATTTTGAACAGCTATTGCCTAGTCCTTGTTAACTTACAGATGATCCCTTTCTTTTAAAATGGAGGTCACCTCCCTTCTATGGCACTTAAAGTAGGGAATTTATCTGTTTTAGAGATTAAAGTTTCAAGGTGTTAATTAACTACTTGTCAATTTATGTTTGTTTTTGATGTTAATCTTTTTTTCTTCATTTCTAGTGTACTTATATACATCACAATTACACTCTAGAATTTTTTCCTACAGCTGATTTTTTCTTTAGTTTTTTATTTATTTTTTAATTGAAGTATAGCTGATTTACAGTGTTCTATTAGTTTCACATATACAGCGTAGGGATTCACTTATACATATGTATCTCTTCTTATTCAGATTCTTCGCCATTGCAGGTTATTACAAGATATTAAATATAATTCCCTGTGCTATACAGTAATTCCTTGTTATTTGATGTTAGTAGTCTTAACTCCATGAAGAGGCAATGATTTAAATCATATTCAGTTAGGAACAATAAATTATCGTATCTAAGATACCATCAAGTTGCACTATTATTTTGTGTACCCTTAAGAAAGAAAACTAAAGTTGCTAATTAAATGACATACCTTTGACCTTATGATTTCAGTGACGTTAAAATGTATGTCAATGTTATATAGAAAAGGTAGCTAGCGTTTATTGAATGTTTACCACCTGCCAGATATGGGAAGTATTGTATTTTTTTTGTTTAATCCTCTCAAAAATTGCCTCAATTTTACTGATGAGGAAACAAGTTTAAAAAGATTAACTTGTTCAATATCATATAGCTAGGAACAGAACTGAGACTGAGATTGAGGCCCTTTTGTATAAATAATTTGTAGAATTCTCTGTGAGATTGCCAGAATTTGTTTCCTGTAAACAAGTTTATGCTGTACCTTTAATAGAATAGTTAAAGTAGATATTTATTAGGTGTAATTTAGAGGCCTCTTTTTAATGCATTATTCACGTGTAAGAACTCATTTGCAAATATATTAAGTTTTGAGTTCTCTTTGTAGTTTCTTAAAATACGTCGGTGTATTAAAAGTGGAGAAAACATGGACTTGAATTTATGAATTAAGAATTGAAAATTAGTATGTGTCACAGCATGTGAAATAGATAGTAGGATAATTCTCAGTGAATGAATACCTTTCACCAACAGGGCTGTACGAAAGGAAGGCATAACAGTGAGAAGCCCCCTGAGCCAGTCAAACCTGAAGTCAAGACTACTGAGAAGAAAGAACTATCTGAATTGAAACCCAAATTTCAGGAGCACATCATTCAGGCCCCTAAACCAGTAGAAGCAATAAAAAGGCCAAGGTACACTTTATATAGCTATATACTGGTGTTACACTTAATAATAGCATTTGTTCCTGGTATTTCCTCTTACAGTTTTGCATCATATAATTTGTAGCCATTGTGTAGTTCACCAACTTTTGAACCATTTGGTTTTCTCTTCAGTTCAGTCACTCAATTCAGTTCAGTCGCTCAGTCGTGTCTGACTCTTTGAGACCCCATGAACCGCAGCACTCCAGGCCTCCCTGTCCATCACCAACTCCCGGAGTTTACCCAAACCCATTTCTGTTGAGTTGGTGATACCATCCAAGCATCTCATCCTCTTTCGTCCCCTTCTCCTCCCGCCTTCAATCTTGCCCAGCATCAAGGTCTTTTCAAATGAGTCAGCTCTTCGCATCAGGTGGCCAAAGTATTGGAGCTTCGGCATCAGTCCTTCCAATGAACACCCAGGACTGATCTCCTTTAGGATGGACTGGTTGGATCTCTTTGCAGTCCAAGGGACTCTCAAGAGTCTTCTCCAACACCACAGTTCAAAAGTATCAATTCTTTGGCACTCAGCTTTTTTTATAGTCCAACTGTCACATCCATACATGACTACTGGAGAAACCATAGCTTTGACTGGAAGTAATGTCTGTATTTCTTAATATGCTGTCTAGGTTGGTCATAGCTCTTCTCCCAAGGAGCAAATGTCTTTTAATTTCATGGCTGCAGTTACCATCTGCAGTGATTTTGGAGCCCAAGAAAATAAAGTCTGTCACTGTTTCCATTGTTTCCCCATCTGCTTGCTATGAAGTGATGGGACCAGATGCCATGATCTTAGTTTTTTGGATGTTGAGCTTTAAGCTAACTTTTTCACTCTCCTCTTTGACATTCATCAAGAGGCTCTTTAGTTCTTCTTCACTTGCTGCCATAAGGGTGGTGTCATCTGCATATCTGAGGTTATTGATATTTCTCCCAGCAATCTTGATTCCAGTTTGTGCTTCATCCAGTCTGGCATTTCTCATGATGTACTCTGCATATAAGTTAAATAAGTTTTCTCTTAGATAATACCTTTTCACTTCTATTCCCTTGGGGGCATGCACACAGTAAAACTCCAGGGCAGGTCTGTTCACCCATGTGCAGTTATGCTCAGGTGAAGGAGCCACACGTCTTTCCTGTGCCTTGGCATGCATGGTTTCAGTGTGGCACAGGGGAATTCTCTAAGGGAATCGTCCTTGTCAGGGAGTCAGTTTGAGTTGAAAAAGAACTTGGAGGCTTTCTATTCTACCACGGTTTGTTGAATATTTTTTAAGACATTCTTCATAGAAAAACATTTCATTTCCTTTCAAAAATTCTAATGAAGAATTTTATTTTAAAAGGCAGCTCGTTTTATCATTGCTAATTGAATATATAATTTTTCCTTGCATTGGGTCAAATTCTATTTATTTGTCCATATTTTGCCACTTATAATAAGCCTAGTCATTCATCTTTTACCCCCAGTTGTCTGAAAACTGTTAGTCTCATTACTGATCAATTTTTAATGTATTTGATTTACATGGCATATCTATTAAAGTACTTTTAAAATACATTTTGCTCATTTTGCAGTAGAATTACACAGATTCTTCATACTCACTTTCTGACCCACTATAAAAATGGCACATATGCTGGGATTATTGTTGGATATCACTGTTATACCAGGTCTTCTTCACATAGCACTTGAGTACTTAATTATTTCAGCATCAAAATACAGGACTTAAAAAAAAACAGATGGCTTTTGGCCTCAAACATGACCTTTGTTGATATTCATACTATGGATTCATGATTTCCCCAATTTTTTCTTTATTGATCCTAAATAAATAAGTTTGTAGCATCTTGACAAATATCCAACAAAGAAAAAACCCTCGGACGTTTTGATGTTTATTTTGTTTATTTAACCAAACTACTTAGGGTGATTTTTTCTATAGCCACCTTATTCATAATCATGTGAAATTTTATCAGATGTCTTACTGATTTGCCAGTTGTTGGGGGAAAGTCATAAAAAGACAAGAATTTTGACATGGATCATTATTAAATATTATAGTTGAGTCTACTGTAATTGACAGTATGAGGTAATATTTTTTAAAATAATGGACTACTAATAACTTCACTTAAGAGAAATTTATCTTAAATTCATTGGATGGTATTATAGAGATTATGAGGATACAAGTTTTTATGTACTTTGTTAATGCCTCCTATGCAGTAGGTTTTTCATTAAGGATGTAGAATGAATAACCTAGGATTTTTTGTTTTATTGCTGCATTAATTAGTATTCTTAATACTTATTGAATGCCTTAAATTGTACATACAGCACTTTACAAAATGTTAGGGGACTTTGTTGTTACTGTTTTTTTAACCCTACTACAGCTGCCTTGTGATATAACTGTCTGAATTAATAGGTGCATGTACTAGTGTCCACGTGAAGTGAACTGTCTCCACCGGTAGGGACGTGGATTCACCTCTTTGTACATAATTATTGCCTTAGTACATAATTATTTAGTTATGTACTGATGTAATGATAAAAAGCTGCTTTAAAATAAAATTCTCCTTCATTAGAATTTTTGAAAGGAAATGAAATGTTTTTCTATGAAGAATGTCTTAAAAAATATTCAGCAAATTGTGGTAGAATGGAAAGGAAAGCCTCCAAGTTCTTTTTCAACTCAAACTTGACTCCCTGACAAGGATGATTCTCTTAGAGAATTCCCCTGTGCCACAGTGAAACCATACATGCCAAGGCATAGGAAAGATGTGTGGCTCCCTCACCCTGAGCGTAACTGCACACAGATGAACAGACCTGCCCTGGAGTTTTCCTGTGTGCGTGCCCCACTGAGTAAATCACTTAGTGCATAATTGTTCACTTAGTCCGTACTTACATGCTCCCGTGTTTTCCTTAGGCGTGGAATGTAAAGGTACTTCACAGCCCCTTCCTTGGAGTTGCTCATCCTGGCAAATTTGGATTCTTAGTCTTTGCTTCCTTCCCGTTAGTCCTACTGATTCATAATTTGTGTTGAAAGTAGCATGATTATTTGATATTTAGTATCAACATTTTTCTGTTAAAACTTAGAAATGTAGCTGTGTTATAGCAGTTATTGTAAAATACTTTTTTAATTAGAGAAACTTGATTCACAAAGCTTTTGGCTTATCATAAGTAGGCTCAAGCATATTTATTTTTAGTACAAAGAAATATTTTTGTACCTCAATAATGGTGATAAAGTTTCCAAAATCTCTAGCCCAGATGAACCAATGACAAATTTGGAATTAAAGATATCTGCCTCCCTAAAACAAGCACTTGATAAACTTAAACTGTCATCGGGGAATGAAGAGAATAAGAAAGGTAAGATTTTGCTTTTTATATTTTTCTTTTCAGTTAGCCAGTTATCTAAAAGAAGCAGGAGCAGTATATTTTACGGTGTATAAATATAAAAAAGTGGTACTTTGTAATAAAGAACTTCTTTGTTTACTGAATGCCTGTTAAACCATAGAATGAATATGTGATTCATTTGGTCTTTATTAAAAAAGAGAACCTGTTAATTACTTTTTTTTTTCTTCTGTTACTCATTACTTTTTAACAGTGAGTTAAACTTTTTTGTAAATGTTTCATTGTGCAAGATATAAAATATTCAGCATTCTCTGACACATACCTGTTACCTGGGGGAAAAGAATCATTTCATGATTTCTCTTTTACATAAGGTAAATTTACTGGATATAGGGTGCATTGTAGAATAGAATTGTGTCATGTATCATTTTGGGAATATAGGCAAGACTTAATCACAGTAGTTGGCTTCTGATTCACTTTTACGTGTATTACATGAAAAGTCACAGAAAAACTATTACCTAAAATCATTGTAAAATACCAGTTTTTTGTATTTAGATTATTTTTTTAAATACTCCTTTTAAGAAAAGGTTACTTTTTAAGAATAGCACTGTAGTAAAAGTGTTCTATTTTAATGTTTCTGTTTTGTTTTTCTTTCTTTTAGAAGAAGACAGTGATGAAATTAAGATTGGAACCTCATGTAAAAATGGAGGGTGTTCAAAGGTATATATTATAAAATTTGTGTCACGTTTGGAAGTAAAATTTTAATTTTGAGAAAAGAGTAATTTACTGACTCAATTAGATACAAACATTTAACGTGCCTGTTATGTGTTGGGCACTATTCCATGGAGCAGGATTATGAGCATGGATAAGCGCCTGTCCCTGAGGAGCACGTCTGATAGATCACAGGAATAAACAGGTCTAGTTCTGTCAGCATTTACTGAGCACTTCCTGTGTGCCAGAAATGGTTTTAGGGGCTGGGAAAATGGTATTAAATAAAGCAAAAATCCCTGTTCTTGTGGAGCTGATATTCTGATTTGGGGGGAGGGCAACAAATAAGTTATTAAGTGCTGTTAATTTAGGTAGACTTGAAAAGAATAAAGCTGACAAGGAGATACAGAGTAAAGCTATTTAAGTGCACTTGTCAAGGAAGTCCTTTTTGATACGGTGACACTAAGTCAGAAATCTGAATGATGGAGCAGATGAGTTGTGTAAACCTTGGAGTGGATGTGGGAGTAGTATATGTAGAGTCTTTAGAGCTTGGCTACTCAAGAAGTTATACGAAAGGTCAGTGGAGGATTGATCAAGGGTGTGAAACAGGGTATGAAAGGCAGGCAAGATTATAGAGGTCCTTACATGTCACAATGAGGAGTTCAGGCTTTAGTCTAAGTATAATACAAAGCTGTTGTCTGTTTAAGGAGGGACTTTAAAAGGATATCTTTGGCTGATAAGTGGTAAGTTGAATGGCACAGGAGTGGAGTCAAGGGAAGGAAAACCAGCTAGGGTGCTATTTTGAAAGACCAGGCATTGGCATATGTTTTAGAGAAGCAGTTAAATGTAGGATGTCATCAGACATCTCATTGAGGCTTCTTTCTGCCTACTCTATGTAATATTACACCCTCTCCGCCATTTCCATACTCGCCTTATTTCCTCACAGCACTTGCCACCTTATTCCATACTACTTATTTTACAGATTTTGCTTCCCTTCTTCACTCATGTAAGATTTAAAAGGAAAACATTTTGTTTTCTCTTCGCTGTGTCTTGAGTGCTTAGAACAGTGCCCAGCACATGGTAGGCACATTAGAATGAGTGATACCTGGAAGTATTAGCAGGACTTGCTAATAAACTAAAAGTGAAACATCTCAGTGCTCCATTAACTGAGAAGGAGAAATTGGAGTTAGGGTTGGGAGCAGGTTTGCAGTCTTCTTTCATGCTGAGTTTGGGATCACCTGGTTCATTTAGAGATGGAAATACAAATGCATTCCCGTATATTTAAGGTAGACGTAGCAGATAAAAAGAGAACGATTAATTCTTTGAGTGCAGGAGGTACAGTGCAGGTGGTAGGGCATGTAGGGATATCAGAGCAGAGGTATCCCAGATGAATTTTGAGAAATGAATGACAGTTGTATAAATGGACAAAATGGGAAAGGATATTCCAAGCAGAGATAGCTGCTGCTGCTGCTAAGTCGCTTCAGTTGTGTCCGACTCTGTGCGACCCCATAGACGGCAGCCCATCAGGCTCCGCCGTCCCTGGGATTCTCCAGGCAAGAATACTGGAGTGGATTGCCATTTCCTTCTCCAGTGCATGAAAGGGAAAAGTGAAAGTGAAGTCGCTCAGTCGTGTCCGACTCTTAGCGACCCCATGGACTGTAGCCTACCAGGCTCCTCCATCCATGGGATTTTCTAGGCAAGAGTACTGGAGTGGGGTGCCATTGCCTTCTCCGGCAGAGATAGCAATAATGTACAAATATCAAAAATAGTCAATGATAATGGTACAGAATTTGCTGATGTAAAGTTGAAGTTAAAAGTCAGGCTAGATCCTGAAAGGCTTGCTGCTCACAGCTTAGGTCTCCCTTTAGGTCACGGTAGCCACTGAAGACATTTTTTTAAAGTTTTTTCATTGAAATACAGCATTGAATATATATAAATATAAGCTTATTAAGCAGAATGCACATGCTTCCTCTCATTCATTATTTCCTCTCCCAAAGGTAACTACTTTTTTCTCTCAACATAGATTAGTTTTGCCTACTCCTGAACTTACTGTAAATAGAATCATAGAACAGGTACTTAAATCTGTCTTCTTTGCTTAATTGTTTTTTGGTTATCTTGGTTTCATGTAGCTGTAATTTGTTCATTTTCATTGCTTTAAAGCATAGCATTGTTTGTGCCAATCAGTTTATCCTTTCTACTGTCCTGTGAAGTTTTTTGATTCATGTTACTATGGACATATTTGTGCATGACTTCTGGGATACATTTACACATTTCTTTTAGGTAGATGACTAGAAATAGTGTTGCTTCTTCAGTGTGTGTGTGTGTCTGTGCAGTTTCAGCAGGTACTCCCACCTAATTTTACAAAGTGGTTGTGTTCATACTCTTACCAGCAATATATGAGGCTGGATCCATTTGTTCCACACCTTGGTAACACTTTTGTAATATCAGTCTTTTTATATTTAGCCACTCTGGTGAATGTGGAATGTTCCCATTGTGATTTTAATTTGCACTTTCCTGGTGATGTTGTTGACTGCGTTTTTGTATGCCTGTTGGCCATTTGGATGTCCTCCTTTGTGACACTGTCCAAAATCTGTATCTGTTTTTCTATTAAGTTGACTTTTTCTAAATGATTTAGAGATTCTTCATATGTTTTAGCTGCAAGTCCTTTGTCAGAGAGACTATACTTTTTCACTGTCTTAATAATGGCTTCTTATAAACAGTCTCTTTAATTTTAATGAAATTCAGTTTGTTCATCTTTTCCTTCATGACAGGGGTGTTCTCTGTCCTCTTTAAGAAATCTGTTTCTTTTAGGGCTTAGAGGCACATTTAAATAATGCAAACCACTTGGAACTGATTATTGTATATGGTTTGAGGTAGAGGTAATTAAAGGACTTCAAACAAGAGAGTGATGCATGTTTAAGTAGATAGTGGAGTCCAGAAATTGAAGGCAGAGAAATTCATCAGAATCTTTTAGCATAGTTTCATTGCCTAGAATCTGCTAGTGATCTTGAGGAAGTTTAGCAGATTAAACTGGTAAGATTTTTTTTTAATTCAGGTTGACAGGATTTTGTGATAGACCACATGAGGGTAGAAGGGAAAGAGAAACTGAAGAGGACTTGCAGAATTTTTACTTTGAGAGACTCAGTGGATATGGTGCCATCAGATAAGATTGGGAAGAAGAGTAGGAGGTCTGGGGAACAATAGTGATAGAAGTTCAGAATCTTAACGTGCTGAGTTTTGTGTGCCCATGGAATATCTTCAGGAGATATACACACCCCGTAATCTGAATTTACAAAAAGTAAATGTACAGAATTTTATTTTCTGTAACTGTAGGATGGTTGCTGTAAATACCAAGTAGACAGAAAATATACTACTGGCTGCATCTATGTTTTATTAACATAACTTTTTGTGAATTCATCTGTAGAGCCTTCATCTACAGCAGCAATGGGGCCCGGATCTTCCAGACAAACCCTGGATATATATATAGGTCTGCAGCTCATTTTACCCTTTGTAGGGATAAGAAGTCAGCACTCTGGACTTCCAGAATTGCTTATTAGATTTTCCATATTAATTCATAATGCTCACAGAGTTTACTGTGCAGATAAGTCATGCTATAACTATATTTCTGATGAGAATACTAATCTCTTGGTTTCAGTGTTGTCCTGTGAATTTGTAGAACATACCTGAATATGTTTGGAATATGTTGGGATGTGTCCTCATACCCAAAAGTCTAAAAAACATCTGATACATCCTATTGCCTACTTTAATATTTACCTTTTTCACAGGGAACTGAAATTTAAGCATAACCAAACAGGAATCTTTTTTTCATTCCTTATTGGAATGGCCTGAGGTGAATTTATGAATGTTCTAGGTAATTGTTACCTCTTGGGCATTTTCATAGTTCATAGAGGTCACCAGTACTTACAAATACATGTGAAATGTAACATTGAGATATGAAACTAATTTTTTCCCTCTTTTTTTCTCTTGTAGACATACCAGGGTCCACAGAGTCTAGAAGAAGTCTGTGTATATCATTCTGGAGTACCTATTTTCCACGAAGGGTAACTTAAACCAGACTAACTAAAACTTTATGGTCGATGTTAGAAATGTTAATATGCCTTTAAACATTATTTGCCATGCAACAATATTAGGTATTTTACGTACATTGTCATATAAACTTTACAATAACTTAGAAATGTGAGTTTTGTCTTCTTTTTACACTTGGGAAAACTGAAACAAGGTTACAGTTGAAGTGACCATTGTGATTCACCTCATGTTTTTTTATATTCCTTTATATTACAATAGGATACTCTTTTTCTTTAAGCTGAATAGGTGTTTTGTGTTGTTTTGTTGAAGGCCTGTCCTGCCCATTGGTAGGACATTTGGAATTTTGGGCCGTAGGACACTAAGACACCAAAATTGTGGCATCTGAGAAAACCAGTCCTTTTCCACAGCCCTCAGCTGAGAGCCTCTCTCGTTATGTTACACTGTGGTTTATAGAAACACAGTACTGTGTGAGAAGCTTTCACTGTGTTTCTGTATCTTCAGGACTCCAACCCAAAGTTTTACTGTCATTTTTGTCTTCCAGTGTTAGATCTTGCTTAAGTAAATAGTGTTAGATTTTTCTCAGGTTAACTTTTCACTTACTTTGGGATTGACTATCATAGGTTATGTAAACATTAGTTTTTAGTTTGTTTGTGTGTTCTCACTTCGCTGGTTTATTCAAATATGAAGGTTTTCAGTCTTTGATCATACCATTTCATAGTAGCTTCATGAGGAAACTGAAATGCAAACTATCAGTGAAAAGCTAATTTTGGATTTTGTGATGGTTTTAAGCATCTTCACTCAGGAAGCCAGAATTGCTATACTAAATGGCATTCTGGTTATTAGTCTTCTGGTAGTTTTAACTGTTTAGCAACTTGCTGCTGCTGCTGCTAAGTCACTTCAGTCGTGTCCGACTGTGTGTGACCCCATAGACGGCAGCCCACCAGGCTCCGCCGTCCCTGGGATTCTCCAGGCAAGAATACTGGAGTGGGTTGCCATTTCCTTCTCCAGTGCATGAAAGGGAAAAGTGAAAGTGAAGTCACTCAGTCGTGTCCGACTCTTAGCGACCCCATGGACTGCAGCCCACCAGGCTCCTCCGTCCATGGGATTTTCCAGGCAAGAGTACTGGAATGGGGTGCCATTGCCTTCTCCGGTTTAGCAACTTAGACACTTGTAAAATACTAAAGTTACATGCTTACTTTTTAAAGTTACTTATCACTGTAACACTTCCAAATTTAATTGATTGTCAGATTTTATTTCTGAAATTTTTCTATGGTAATTTAAAGGATGAAATACTGGAGCTGTTGTAGAAGAAAAACTTCTGATTTTAATACATTCTTAGCCCAAGAGGGCTGTACAACAGGGAAACACATGTGGACTAAAAAGGATGCTGTAAGTAATGTTTTAAAAATAGCATACTGGAGTGTATTTATCTGAGTCATTTTGAAGACATTTGAGATTACTCTCTTTAGATTTAAAAGGAAAAAAAAAGTGAGGACAGTCAAGTTTGATGAACCTAACTAAAATCTAAAATTAATCTGAGTCCAGCTCTTAAAGCACTGCTCTTTGATCAGAATAACCATTGTGTATGTTGATGCAAATATGTAGATTTTTGTGAAATACTTCAGCTAGTCTAAATTGAAGCATATTTTTCTGTAATTGCCCACTTTGTTTCGACTTTTTCTGTTTAAAATCACTTTTCTGGTCATTTGAATTTTCCGTTTAGACTCTGATTCTCTTCTGTGCACTTACTGTCACTCAACCATTTACACGTTACAGACACTCCATCTAGTGGCCAAAGAGTAGGATTGCAGACTTATTTCTTTGGGTTGTTTTTTTTTTTAATTTATTTATTTAATTGGAGGCTAATTGCTTTACAATATTGTGGTGGTTTTTGCCATACATTGACATGAATCAGCCTCTGCTTGCTACCAGGAAACTTATGAAAAGAAAAGAGAAAGCATCAGTTCCTACTTCCCTAACAGCATTTTAAAAAGACATGTAGCTATGCAAATGATCTCTGAAAATCCCATTAAACTGTAAGAAAGCAAGCAATTCATTGGTAAATACATATCTGTTAGCTATTATTAATGTACCTTGTAGTACATTATATTAGTTTTATGTGCTGTATTGGCACTAAAAACCCCAAGACAATGAATGTTTTCAGTGTGTGTATCTTTATGTTCAGATTACTTTAGGAATTCATTTAGTGTGTATAAGCATATATTATTATGTCTGCTTTTAATAACACATGGGTTAGATACTGTAAATGTATCTGTTAAGTTATAATAATTTATCTATCACAAAACTTCTAGGAGTGTTTTATTAGTAAAAAGTGAAATCTCCCTGTATTTTCTCCAAGGTACAAAAATTTGAAAGTTTTGCTTTGAAAAAATAAAATGTTGTTTTGTGTCCTTAAGTTTTCATAGTATGTATGACCCTTGATGAAAAACACCTTTTTATTATTTTTTACTGCATATAGTTGTCAACTATTGAGTGACTAAGCCAGGTATTTAAGGGCAAAAATATGTAAGTGGTGTAAGTAATTTAAATTCAGTTGGCATAATTATACAAAAATATAAATATTGCTTTTGCACACAATAGTGTCTCAGAGTCTCATGCATTAAATTACCCTCAGTTATAAGACACATCCCACTTCATCTTTCAAGTAGTTATTGTTATAGCAATGTATCATTCATAGGTAATAATTATTTCCATAATAGTAATCAAAAGATTACTTCCACAAATTCTACCTTTTTTCACGTTATTATAAGAGGAAAATATTCAATAAGAACAACAGACAGTTATAACTAGTCAGTTATTTTTTCTCAAATTTCAGTCTGTAGAAAATAAATGGAAAGTTATTATGCATGAGGTTAAGATGTTGTCTGGTTTATATTGTTAAGCAAATACCTCTACTTCAGTCTCAAAAGTATGTTCTCAAGTCATAAACCTAGTATTTTGTTTTATTGGTTAAACTTCTTGATGGGTGCTTTAGAATTTGTTTATGCTTAAAAATATTAAGTCCTCAATTGTACGTGGTGTTTTTCTCAATTTTAATGGGTCAAATTACTCTTTTTAAGAGGCTAATTAAGGCACTTCGTAAATTCATAAAGTTTCTCTTACACTGCAGGGGAAAAAGGTTGTTCCGTGTAGACATGACTGGCATCAGACTGGGGGTGAAGTCACCATTTCAGTATATGCTAAAAATTCACTTCCAGAGCTTAGCCAAGTTGTAGCAAATAGTACATTGGTAAGTACACTAAATATCTCTGGGTTACGCGTTGTTCTGTCATAAGTGTATATATCTTCTTTGTCTGCGTCAGGTCTTGGTTGCAGTGTGCAGGGCCCTCCATGCTGATGTGCAGGTGCTTTGTAGCACGGGTCCTTTCCAGTTGTGTGTCTTAGTTCCCCAGCCAGAGAGCAAACCTGCATCCCTGCATTGGAAGGCAGATTCTTCCAGTGGTGTTCCCTGGAACACCAGGGAAGTCACTATACGTTATTCTTACTGTATTATAAAATGTTGATCTTGCTTGAGCTGTTTTAAGATTGAAAAAGTCTCTCCCATTCAAAAAAATAATTTGAAATTACTTTCATAGAAACTACTTTAAGTGATTGTTCTCAGGGAGTTATTTCTGAAGCATCCTGGAAGTACTGTAGTGGCTTAGAAGATTTATCAGATAATAATGATACTTAGTTCTCAATGTGAAACTCCACATTAATATTTTTTTCACTGTTAATGGTTTTCTCAAATAAAAGTATAATATTGGCACTTCCTTAAAATAACTTAAATGATTTTTATCCGTGTCTTTATTTTTATAATCACTGTTTTAATATCATAAATCTTTATTTTGGTTTTGATCAATTAATCAGCTTTTTTTTTTTTTCAGTTAAATGTACACATTGTATTTGAAGGAGAGAAGGAATTTCATCAAAATGTGAAATTATGGGGTGTAAGTATTATAAATCCAGCAGAATTTTTTCTTAATATGTAAAATGCCATTTTATAACAAAAGACAGTACTTTTGGTAAGCATTGATGCAGAGTAGATATATAACTTACCATTATTTCTTACCCAGGAGTTTACATCTAAGAGATGACCTTAGAAGCTTGGCATTTTGACTGTTAGTTAGCAACAGGCCATAGACATGAAGTCTTGTTTATCATTTAAACATCCTTGCCTCTAAAATTAGTAAAACCATCCAGAATACTGTCATTCTCTTTGATATGTTACAGGTGATTGATGTAAAGCGAAGCTACGTAACTATGACTGCAACAAAGATTGAGATCACCATGAGAAAAGCTGAACCTATGCAGTGGGCAAGCCTTGAACTGCCTGCAGCCAAAACCCAGGAAAAACAAAAAGAAGAGACAACAGAATGAGTTGAGAAGGGAAAAAAATGTTATTGGCTGTTTCAGAATTCTTACTATGTGGTGAAGTGGTGGCTTGCTGCTGTACTCTTGTTTTCTTGTTATTGTTGAATCTGGCATTTCAGGGTCTGCGCTAGGTTCAAGCCAAAGTTGGTTTATCTTTTGTGCCTCCCATATCGCTTTTGAGTTACCTAAATTAATTATTCATTTCTCCTCACTAATAGAACTGTAGTTGTGTCCTATACTTGAAGAAGCTAGAAAATAGCTCATAACAGTTACAATATTTCTTAGCGTAATACTGCGTTAATCAGAGAAATGTAAGAAACATTTGCTTTTACATCTTTTTCTTTTATCCTATAATTAATCACTAAAGCAAGATAGAATGTCAAATTTTTAATTAGCTTGTTCATGAATTTGTGTTCCTATACTTGAAAATCTTTAAGGAAGAGATGAAGCTCTGCATTGCTTTTCCACTCAACAGTTAACATTTTGTAGGGGGATTAACTCAAGGTAGTGTAGTAGCAAGGAAATACAAACACTGATTAACAAATCAGGATTCATTTACAACTAATTGGGTTAAAAATTACATCAGTACCTGTATACTTGCCAAGCAGTATGATATGAGTATATGAAACATCATAAATAATAAAAAGGTATCAATTTGATTAAAATTCACCATTTTATAAGACTAAACAGTAGTGTTAAACATCTCTTTCCTAATAGATCTTTGTATGGTGTCATGACTGAATGGTACCTGATTTATAGTTTGTGCCCTCTTAGAATCTTTTATTAGTTATAAAGATAAATTATATATTATCTGGCCTCCCTGGTGGAAAACTGTCTGTAAAATTGCAGGCTAAAAGACTTTTGGAAATACATTAGGGTATCAGAAAAGTAAATATTTAAACTTTGCTTTATGACAGCTATTACATGTGAAATAAACAAAATAGTTTATTCTTTTGGAGTTTTTTTATGTTTTCACAAACAGCTTGACAATTCTAGGTGATACAGTGTTGATTATATATTGTACTTGATTAAACATAGGTATCACAGAATTAGATAGTTTATGCTACTTGAACCCATTAAAGGATAATTAGTTTTTGAGGCAGTGCAGAGTTCACAAAGGAAACTGAAATTAAGACATGTTATGAAGGCAGAAACTATGGTGAAACAGTACATTTGAGTATGAATTATGTTTATGTAGATTAAAATAATTATTAAGATCCTTGAGTGTTTTTCTTTCTTGGTATTAATGGACTTGAAAAGTTTGCAGAAGTACAGTTTTAGTTAATGGTATTTCTCAAGTCTGTTGTCCTTGAATAAATAACTATTAGATGTAGTTAATGTAATTATTAAATGGTTCAGCTGTGTTAGATATAAAGACAGAAAAATTGGCAGCCAGCTTTTATGACACTTAAAATACCATGGCAAGAAATTTTTGCAGTGGAGATTGGACCCAAACAAAATGTATATTTCTGGTACTTGGGGTTGTATTTAAATTTTATTTAACTTTCATAATTTTGGAACCTGGGTTCGTTTGTAGACATGAAATCTAGTTTATTATTTAGAGGAAGGATTGATAATTGATTTGAGGTAGATTACTAGGCCCTTTACTGATGATTCCTTCTTGAGGTTTTTTCCCCCTAAGCAATACGTAATACGTACCCATGAACTATTATTTAAAGCAAGAGTATTATTCACGTAATAGTTACAAACCACTCAACCTTTATATATAATGTATTATCTATACATTATATACTCACAATTTATGTATTTAGTCTGGTTATACTAGGGACCATTCTATTTCCTTTGTTATTCCTATGAACCTCTGAATTTGTTGCCTAAATAAAAATCTAAATATAAACAATTATCTTAGACTCATACATACAGTTAAAATTAAGTAGAATGAGTTTTAATTATCAATCTGGGTCAAAATGCTTGTTAACTATTCAGTTGTTTCTCTAGAAAAGCTTTATCTATCTTAGTGTATTCATAGTAATTACTATAGCAAACTAATCAAAGCTAGGTTTATTGTACACTTGATAACTAATCTGATGGCTAAATCAACATTATAGGGAAACCTAACATAGCATTTTTCTTGCCTGGTACATTTACTAATATAAAGGAAGAAGAGTACTGAGAATTTGAACTTCTATTTTTTTTAACCTCTTATTTTGGTATTATTTTAGATTTACAGAAGTTGCAAAAAAGTACAGTTTTATGTCCTATATTAATCTTCCCCAACTGCTAAAATCTTACATATCATTAGAACATTTACAAAACTAAGAATTAGCCTTGGTACAATACTGTCAACTAATGTTGAACATTAATTTTGATTATTTGTTTTTAGTGGAACATGATTTTCAGAGTTCTTGAAACCTAGTATTTTGATAGTAATTAAAGCCAGTAATTTAGAGCCATTAAAAATATAAATTGAAATCAACCTATCATAGACAAACATCGTGACCATATACTGGCAAAGTACTGCAGTGATTATTTTATTAAAATTTATATTTTATGCCAGAGATTTTAATTCTTATTAAGTAAAACTTGTTTGGTTTTCTTTAGACAGTTCTTTAGCAATCCAAGGGTGAGCAGAACCTTAAAGCTGCTGCTAAGTCGCTTCAGTTGTGTCCAACTCTGTGTGACCCCATAGACAGCAGCCCACCAGGTTCTGCTGTCCCTGGGATTCTCCAGGCAAGAATACTGGAGTGGGTTGCCATTTCCTTCTCCAATGCATGAAAGGGAAAAAAAGTGAAGTCACTCTGTCGTGTCCGACTCTTAGCGACCCCATGGACTGTAGCCTACTAGGCTCCTCCATCCATGGAATTTTCCAGGCAAGAGTACTGGAGTGGGGTGCCATTGCCTTCTAAAAGAGTTCTTGCCAATATCTTAAGATGACTTTGGGTTATTGCTCTACCACCCCTTGCTTTGGGGAAAAAAAAAATCAGTCATTACTCAGATTTAAAATTATGTTATACATACACCTGTAATAAATTGATGGAAAATCTTAAAAGTGAAAATTCCCTGGTGGTCTAGTGGTTTGGCCTCTGTGCTTCCACTGCAGAGGATAGGTTTGGAGTAAAGAAAAAAAAGGATTAAAAGCTCACTTATGAGGTCTGTAACCTTGCTTTTTCTTTGTAATGGCCAGGTACTTTTTGCTATCAGAAAGTTAAGGGATTTTTCAGTTTGTTTCGTTCAAATTATTTTGACCTGGTATTCATTTTTGATACTTATTTTCATTCTTTTGCCTATGTTATAATTCTTTAGCCTTGGTTCTAGAACGCAAACTAAGTCCTGCTTGTTTCTTAGTTTTGTTAGAAACTTTGTTTCTAACTGAGTTTTTAAGTTTCATTTCTTTTGTTTTTTGGGTAGCTGGGAAGTTGGTGTTTCACCTGATTGCTTCCTTTCTGCCCAAATATTTTACAAGTTAAACTCTGGAGTTGTTGGGTGGCTTGGTTTTTTTTTAAGTACAGATGCGTGGTGCTTTATACTTTATACCTTTGACATTATCTCTAAAATACTGGACTTGCAAAGGTTGCTTTTTTTTTTTTTTTTGCATAGTTTGATTTTACTTTTTTTTTTAAGTTTTTGTATAGCTCTTAGTTGTGAAGAATTCCGTAAAAAACAGTTACTTTTAAAGAGCATGATTTTCTTAAATGCCAGTTAATGCCTTTTCTTATTTTTCCAATTTAGTAGGCCACCTTTAATGTCTACTGAAGTGAAATAAAACTTCAAGCCTTAAACATTTTTATGTTGCTTAAAGATTATGTGGCAAAATAATTTTATTTGCTAATCCTTTTTGACTCAGCAGATAACAGTGTCCAGATGATTGTGTTGTTAAATTATGCTTTTAAGACTGCTAAGAAAGATTAAGCCTGGGAGAGGAAATTATCAATCTGTCAAAATGCTTGTTACTTCCTGAACCTGTAATACTTTCTGTTCCAAAAATGAGACTAGATGAGTGTATTAATGTTTTTAAAAACACTGTCATCCTTCATGTTGCTCATTTTGGTTTAGAGTTCCATATTTATTAATTATTTATTTGTATGATTAATTTGTTAATGTTTGTATTCTCTTATAGACCACATATAACCTTGACTGTGTCTAGGCCAACCATTATATCCCTGTTTTCTAGGATAGTACTTGGCATGTTGGTTGGCTCTTACAAATATCAAGGCATGTAGCACTTGTTATGGGCCAGTCTAAGGACTTTTGTGAAAATAGACTTAATCCTCATGACACCCTGTGAGGTATATTCTCTTGTTACAGGCAAGGAAACTGATTTATGGCACAAGTGAGATAACTTGCCCAGTGGCAAAACTAGCGAGCTGTGGAATAGAGATTTCAGACTCGGGCGCCTGGCTTCGTGTTCCGTGCGCCTGCCTGTTTCACGCTGCTTGTGTCTGTCAGTTGAAATAATGGTTCCATGAAACACTGGCATATACTGCATGGAAAACTAGTACCATTGTGTTTAGTTACCAGGAAAAATCTTACTTTTTCTTATGTTTTGTTAGAAAATAAATTTATAAAATAAAGTATGTAGTCTTTTTGTCTGTATGGTTTTGGTTCTAATAATAAGCTGGGTTAAAAACTTATCATTTATGATTTAACAACTCTTAAGGTCTATAGTTTCTTTAAACAGCTTCCAAAGAAATTTCAGAGTCCTCCTCAGTTCAAAAAAGTTGCCATTGTCATTTTGATTGTCATGTATTTTGCATATAGCTTGTAGACAGGAATATACACCTGTGTGTTGGATAAAATATGTCATGAAACAGCATTAAATATACCTTAGTTTTCCCCATTAGTATGAGAACTGGTTGAAGCAATTTAGGTCTGGAGCATAACATGCAGAGAAAGACAGATAAGACTGTAAATATAGGGATAAATAGCAAAGGAATTGCTGGCTTTTGAATCTGAATTGTTGGCTTCCACCTTCTAGTCCAAGTTATTGGTCATCAAAATACCACTCTTAGGCCGGCGGTGTCAGCATCTTGGAATCTGTTACAAATGGATATTCTTGGTCCCCAACATGTCAGACCTACTAAATCAGAAGCTCTGGGAGTGGTGTCCAAAAGTTTGCAGAAGAATTTCCATTTTACTCTATGATGGGAAAACACTAGCAGCGTGGACGTCTAATTAGGCTTGCGTTTTTTTCTTTTTATCAGCTTTATTTGTTTTAAATTAACTTTTTGTTTAAGAACCATTTTGGATTTAAAGAAAAGTTGTGAAGATAGTACAGAGTTCCCATATACTCCACTATTTTTAATATCTTGCATTAGTATGGTACATTTTTACAGTTAATGATCCAGTATTGATCCATTATTATGAGCAAAGTCCAACTTCATTCTGATTTCCTTAGTTCCACCTAATGTCTTTCTGTTCCAGGATCCCATCCAGGACACCACATTTCATTTACTCATCATGTGTCCTTGGTCTCTTCTTCTTTTTGACAGTTTCTCAAACTTTCTTGAAAACCCTAACATTTTGGAGAAGTACTGGTCAGGTATTTTGTAGAATGTCAATCGGGAATTGTGTGATGTTTTCCTTAGGATTAAATGTATGTGTTTTGAGAAAGAAAACCACAGGTGTAAAGTGCCGTTCTCATTGGTGGTGGTGAGTAGGTGGTGTCAAGAGTAGGTACTGTCAGCGTGGCTTACCATTTTAATCTGGCTGAGGTGTTTGTCAGACTTCAAAGCGTGAAGTTACTCTTTGTCCTGTCTTCTATCTTTTAGTCATGTGCAGCCCATACTTAAGGGTAGGGAGTTATGCTCCGTCTCTGAAGGGTAGAGTATCTACGTACGTTATTTAGGACTTCTGTGCACTAGAAGGTTTGTTTCCTCTGGATGTATTGATTTAGTCATATACATATACCCGTACAGACTCGTTGTTAGACTTTGAGCTATAGTCCATGTTGCTTTGTTTCTCAGGTTGCCCAGCGGTGGTTATCGTAACTTCTCAGTCGCCTCTGTGTTCCTTTGTCACGCCCCTGGCCTGTCACTGGGTTTGCTTTTGGTTTGGCTTGGTTTTGGTTTTGTGTGTTAGCACATTCTTTCTGGCACTTGAGCTTGCTCCAGTCAGTCATTTCTCTAAAGATTCTGGTTCTTCTTATTGGGAAATGGTGTTAGAAACCAGTATCTGGGTGTTAGGTATACTCATTGCTGACATATCTCTGTGCCTAGGTACACTCAAGCCGATAGCAAGGAAATAAGTTTGTATATACTAACGTGTCTATACACATATCTAATTATTTCTATAATTTGTATCTATATGAAGGTAAACGAGTTCATAGTTAGTTCTCCAACACTAATCCTTTACCACATGGATCACTGGAGCCTCCTCCCCTAACTTATCTGTATCTTCCACTCCTACAGCAAAAAACCCTGGCTTCTATCATCCACTGTCTGTTTACTTGTTCAGTTTCAGCATACTTGTACAGCAGTATCAGAATTTCTAACCTAATCTCCCTTACAAAACAGATCTATCACTTGGAGCAGTGCTTAGGTAGTTTTCTGTCTGTAGACTTCATTCATTTCTAGACTCCTGCACTCTTAGAGTTAGCTGGACAATTTTTTCCCCTCACTTCTTTCTTTGAGGTTTTTTTTTTATATATTTGAGATTTTTTTTCATTGATTTGTAATAAGACATTTTATTTTAGAAAGATCATTGTAGGGAATTCCCTGGCAGTCCCGTGGTTAGGACTCCCAAGTTTCCAACTGCAGGGGACCCAGTTTTAATTCCTGGTCAGGGAACTCTGATCCCCCAGGTTAAGTGACATGGCCAATGTATATATATAAAAATTATCTAAATAGATCATTGTAATGAAAGGTACAATTAGAAGTGGTTTAAGGAGAAAGACCCTTCAGGATGAAGGCATGAAATACAACAGAAGCAGTAGGAAGAGAATAGATTTAACTTGAACACAAAGGAATTAGAGATTAGGTGAGATTTTACAAATAACTCGTAGGTTCATTTACTTCTCCAGGGGATCTTCACAACCCACATCCCCTCCCTTGGCAGGCACATTCTTTCCCACTGAGCCACCAGGTAAGTCCATCTAAACCAGATAGGGATTATATAAAAAAGCTTTTGGAAGAAGTGATTTTTCACATAGGACCATTTGAGTCCAAGGAATCTTTATAATGTCCAGGTAAGGGCTTCCATTGTGGCTCAGCTGGTAAAGAATCCACCTGCAATGCGGGAGACCTAGGTTCGATCCCTGGGTTGAGAAGATCCCCTAGAGAAGGGAAAGGCTGCTCACGCCTGTATTCTGGGGTGGAAAATTCCATGGACTATATATATAGTCCATGGGGTCACAAAGAGTCAGACATGATTGAGCAACTTCAACTTTCAAAGTAGTCCAAGCCATTGGTAGTCCCAACGTGAGCCCGTGTCTGGCTCAGGATTTGAAAGTCCTAAGTAAATAGGCGGTAGTGCAAATAAGCCATTTTCCTAACTTTAAGGATGCAAAGTTGATACTATTCTGAACTTTGGAGGTCATCTGACTTTAATTCAAAAACAGTGACAATTCATGTTCTTTGTATCATGTAGAGATACACAGGCATTGAAATAAATAAGCCTGAAAAAGCAGTGTTGAGGCTTACACACTGAATAGGCAGAATGTGCCACCTAAACTACCTATAATGGCTCTGTTTGATGAAAGAGTTCTTTACCAGGAGACTGGAAGGAAGGCTTGGTGGACAAAAGCACCATGAATTCTGTCAGTACAATCATTTATTATTTTAGTGTTAGGCATGATATGCTCTTACAGCAGAGGAAAATGTAAAGATTACTTGTCGACAGATACAGTGAGGTGTGCGTACTTGGTCATGTCCTACTCTTTGTGACCCCATGGAAGGGGCCTGCCACGTTCCTTTCTGTGGGGTTTTGTAGGCAAGAATACTGGAGTGGGTTGCCATGTTTGATGCATTAGGCTTGTTAGAATTGGTGGGTTCATTATAGTTAATATTACATTTATAAAGTTCTAAAAGGCAGCCAAATAATGGATTTCATTAACAGACCGATCCCAGACCAACCATAGTAGAGACCAAGTTGGACTGTTTTTGTTACTTTAATGATTCCTTCCAGCCCCACCCTCACCTTCCCTTCCCCATAATGCTACTTAAATTATCATCAAGAGGCTGGGTTGGGGACAGAGGGTGGAAACCAGTTTATGGAAGCACAAAGCCAATATCAGGATAATGAAAATCAGAATTGAAGGATACTTAGTTAGGTGGAACTCTAGTCCCATCTAAGTAAATGTATAGTAAGAGGGCTTTAAAATTTACTTGATCAGATTAAAATACTTCATAAATTATGTGATTTAGGCTTAGGAAATTAGGAAGTATTAGTTACAAGTAATTTGAAACTGTAGAAATAATGATGACTAATTTTTAATTCAGTAGCTTGGCAAGTAATATGTGCCAAGGACTTTGCTGAGTTCTTTTGATAGCTTTTCATTTTATCTTCAGAACACCCCTATGATTATACACTATTATACGTGCATTGGATAGAAAAACAGAGGCAAAGGAAAGCCACATGACTTATCTCAGGGCAAAAAAGATAGCAGATGGTGAAATTACATTTTAAAATGAGGGCCTTCAACTTCAAAGTCCTGTTTAAACTCTCCATCATGACACTAAAGATAATCTGAGTCATCTTGCAAAACTGTCAACTTTAAAAAAAAATGCACTACCTGAGAGTTGAAAGTTAATTTTTACTTGGGGCAAAATGAGGGCTGCAGCCGGTGGGCAGCCCTTCAGATTCCTCTGACTGCTCCATAGAGGCAGCCAGGGGGAATACCAAGCTGTATGTGATTTTGGTCAAGGGGAGTTTTATGTGATCAAGCACGTATTTTTGAAGAAGGTTTTGCTGATCACGAGGTGTCATGGTGAAGGAATTTGGTGCTTTTCTAGATATAAGAAGATGCAAGAATTAGATCAGCTCTTGAAAATATCTAACTATCTGAAGACCTGTTCTACAAGTTTCTCAGAGCACAGAGTGCCTCATTCCTGCTCTCCACCCTGAACTCTTTCAGGGTATGTTGAAACTGAGCAGCTGCAGAAGCATGTGGTTGAATCGTAGTGGTAGAAAGTTCAGTTCAGTCGCTCAGTAGTATCCGACTCTGCAACCCCATGGACTGCAGCTCACCAAGCCTCCCTGTCCATCACCAACTCCCAGAGTTTACTCAAACTCACGTTCATTTGTCAGTGATGCCATCCAACCATCTCATCCTCTGTCATCCCTTTCTCCTGCCACCTTCAATCTTTCCCAACATCAGGGTCTTTTCCACTGAGTCAGCTCTTCACATCACGTGGCCAAAGTATTAAGAGTTTCAGCTTCAGCAACAGTCCTTCCAATGAACACTCAGAATTGATGTCCTTTAGGATGGATTAGTTGGATCTCCTTGCTGTCCAAGGGACTCTCAAGGGTCTTCTCCAACACTATAGTTCAAAAGTATCAATTCTGTGCTCACAGCTTTCTTTATAGTCCAACTCTCACATCCATACATGACTACTGGAAAAACCATACCTTTGGCTAGATGGACCTTTGTTGGCAAAGTAATTTCTCTACTTCTTAATATGCTCTCTAGGTTGGTCATAACTTCTTCAAAAGAGCAAGCGTCTTTTAATTTCATGGGTGCAGTCACACAATATGCAGTGATTTTGGAGTCGCCAAAAATAAAGTCTGCCACTGTTTCCACTGTTTCCCCATCCACTGGCCATCAAGTGATGGGACCAGATGCCATGATCTTAGTTTCCTGAATGTTGAGTTTTAAGCCAACTTTTTCACTCTCTTTCACTTTCATCAAGAGGTTCTTTAGTTCTTCTTTCTTTCTCTCATAAGGGTGGTATCATCTGCATATCTGAGGTTATTGATATTTCTACTGGCAATCTTGATTCCACCTTGTGCTTCATCCAGTGCAGTGTTTCTCATGGTGTACTCTGCATATGAGTTAAATAAGCAGGGTGACAATATACAGCCTTGACGTACTCCTTTCCCAATTTGGAACCAGTCGGTTTTTCCATGTCCAGTTCTAACTGTTGCTTCCTGACCTGCATACAGATTTCTCAGGAGGCAGGTCAGGTGGTCTGGTATTTTCATCACTTGAAGAATTTCCCACAGTTTATTGTGATCCACACAGTCAAAGGTTTTCAGTTGTCACTCAGTTGTGCCCCATGGACTGCAGCACGCCAGGCCTCGCTGTCCATCACCAACTCCCGAGTCTACCCAAAAAATGTCCATTGAATCTGTGATGCCATCCAACCATCTAATCCTCTGTCATCCCCTTCTCCTCCTGCCCTCAATCTTTCCCAACATCAGGGTCTTTTCAAATGAGTCAGCTCTTCGCATCAGGTGGCCAAAGTATTGGAGTTTCAGCTTCAACATCTGTCCTTCCAATGAACACCCAGGACTGATCTCCTTTAGGATGGCCAGGTTGGATCTCCTTGCAGTCCAAGGGACTCTCAAGAGTCTTCTCCAACACCACAGTTCAAAAGCATCAATGGCATAATGAATAAAGCAGAAGTAGTTGTTCTGGAACTCCCTTGCTTTTTCGATGATCCAATGGAAGTTGGCAATTTGATCTCTGGTTCCTCTGCATTTTCTAAATCCAACTTCAACATCTGGAAGTTCATGGTTCATGTGTTGTTGAAGCCTGGCTTGAAGAATTTTGAGCATTACATTGCTAGTGTGTGAGACAAGTGCAATTGTGCAGTAGTTTGAACATTCTTTGGCATTGCCTTTCTTTGGGGTTGGAATGAAAACTGACTTTTCCAGTCCTGTGGCTACTGCTGAGTTTTCCAGATTTGCTGGCATATTGAGTGCAGCATTTGCACAGCATCATCTTTCAGGATTTGAAATAGCTCAGCTGCAATCCCATCACCTCCACTAGCTCTGCTCATCATGATGCTTCCTAAGGCCCACTTGACTTCACATTCCGGGATGTCTGGCTCTAGGTGAGTGATTACACCATCGTGATTATCTGGGTCATGAAGATCTTTTTTATATAGTTCTGTGTATTCTTGCCACCTCTTCTTAATATCTTCTGCTTCTGTTAGGTCCATACCATTTCTGTCCTTTGTTGTGCCCATCTTTGCATGAAGTGTTCCCTTGGTATCTCTAATTTTCTTGAAGAGATCTCTAGTCTTTCTCATGCTATTGTTTTCCTCTAATTCTTTGCACTGATCACTGAGGAAGGCTTTCTTATCTCTCCTTGATATTCTTTGAAACTCTGCATTCAAATAGGTATATCTTTCCTTTTCTCCTTTGCCTTTTGCTTCTTTTCTCAGCTATTTGTAAAGCCTCCTCAGACAACAATTTTGCCTTTTTGCATTTCTTTTTCTGGGGGATGGTCTTGATCACTGCCTCTTTTACAAAGTCATGAACCTCCATCCATAGTTCTTCAGGCACTCTGTCTAGCAGATCTAATTCCTTGAATCTATTTATCACTTCCACTGTATAATCGTAAGGGATTTGATTTCAGTCATACCTGAATGGTCTAGTGGTTTTCCCTACTTCCTTCAATTTAAGTTTGAATTTGGTTATAAGCAGTTCATGATGTGAGCCACAGTCAGCTCCCAGGCTTGTTTTTATTGACTGTATAGAGCTTCTCCATCTTTGGCTGCAAAGAATAAAGTCAATCTGATTTCAGTGTTGACCATCTGGTGATGTCCATGGGTAGAGTCTTCTCTTATGTTGTAGGAAGAGGGTGTTTGCTATGACCAGTGCGTTCTCTTGGCAAAGCTCTGTTAGCCTTTGCCCTGCTTCATTCTGTACTCCAAGGCCAAATTTGCCTGTTACGCCAGGTGTTTCTTGACTTCCTACTTTTGCATTCCATTCCCCTGTAGTGAAAAGGACATGTTTTTTGGGTGTTAGTTCTAGAAGGTCTTGTAGGTCTTCATAGAACAGTTCAACTTCAGTTTCTTCAGCATTACTGGTTGGGACATAGACTTGGATTATTGTGATAACGAATGGTTTGCCTTGGAAACAGAGATCATTCTGTCATTTTTGACACTGCACTCAAGTACTGCATTTTGGACTCTTTGTTGACCATGAGGGCCACTCCATTTCTTCTAAGGGATTCTTGCCCACAGCAGTAGATATAATGGTGATCTGAGTTAAATTCACCCATCCCAATCCATTTTAGTTCGCTGATTCCTAAAATGTCGACGTTCACTCTTGCCATCTCCTGTTTGACCACTTCCAATTTGCCTTGATTCTTGGACCTAACATTCCAGGTTCCTATGCAATATTGCTCTTTACAGCATCGAATCTTGCTTCTATCACCAGTCACATCCACAACTGGGTGGTGTTTTTGCTTTGGCTCCATCCCTTCATTCTTTCTGGAGTTATTTCTCCACTGAGAAATATTGGACATATTGGGCATCTGCCGACCTGGGGAGTTCATCTTTCAGTGTCCTATCTTTTTGCCTTTTCATACTGTTCATGGGGTTCTCAAGGCAAGAATACTGAAGTGGTTTGCCATGCCCTTCTCCAGTGGACCACATTCTGTCAGACCTTTCCACCATGCCCCGTCCATCTTGGGTGGCCCCAACGGCATGGCTTAGCTTCATGAGTTAGACAAGGCTGTGGTCCATGTGATCAGATTGGCTAGTTGTCTGTGATTGTGGTTTTCATTCTATCTGCCCTCTGATGGAGAAGGATAAGAGGCTTATGAAAGCTTCCTGATGGGATAGACTGAGGGGGAAACTGGGTCTTGTTCTGATGGGCGGGGCCATGCTAAGTAAATCTGTAATACAACTTTCTGTTGATGGGCGGGGCTGTGTTCCCTCCCTGCTATTTACCTGAGGCCAAACCATGGTGGAGATAATGAGGATAATGGCGACCTCCTTCCAAAGGTCCCACACATGCACTGCTACACTCAATGCCCCCAACCCTGCAACAGGCCACTGCCAACCCACGCCTCTGCCAGGGACTCCTGGACACTCACCGACAAGTCTAGGACAGTCTCTTGTGGAGTCACTGCCCCTTTCTCCTGGGTCCTGGTGCACAAGTTTCTGTTGTGCCCTCTAAGAGTCTATTTCCCAGTCCAGTGTAAGTTCTGACAGCTCTATGGTGGGGTTGAAGAAGGAATTCAAAGGGCCTGGACTCCATCTTAGGCCTGTTCGTGCTAATTATGCTTGGCCACCTCTCTAATGGACTCTGAACTCTGTGCTTAGTGCCTGTGGAAATGACAATAGAAGGATAAGACCCCCTCTGGACAGGTCATAAATTCTTATCTGTAACCTCAGGCTTATTGATTATTGACTGTTTGAACACATAACACATGAATGATGGAGTTATTGTGATTGTATTTACCTTTCCTTTGTTTATGTAAGTCACAAGGAAGTTGGGTGGTGGGTTCAGACACGTACACATGGGGTATAAAAGATTTTCACAAATGCTGGTCGGGGTCCTTGGCTAAGAGGATACTCTGCCTTGGGCCCGCCAGTGTAATGAACTGCACTTCACTATCTGCATCGTCCTTCTGAGTGAGCTTGTTTCCCGGAACGTGTGGCTATAACAGGGTTAATTACGACCTCCTCCTGAGTGCTTATGTCATACCCAGGTCTGCTGCACCCAGAGCCCCTGCCCCTGCGGCAGTCCACTGCTGACCCGTACCTCCACAGGAGACGCTCAAACACAGTTCTGTCTCAGTCTCTGTGGGGTCCCTGGGTCCTGTGCACACAAGGTTGTTTGAGCCCTCTGAGCGTTTCTGGCGGGTATGGGGTTTGATTCTAAGTGAGATTTCGCCGCTCCTACCATCTTGCTGGGGCTTTTCCTATACGCTTGGACGTCAGGTATCTCCTCGCAGCCACTCCAGCACCTACCATCTTGCTAGGGCTTCTCTGCTCTTGGACGGTGGTAGTGGTAGATGGCAACTGCCAATTTGTAGTTGACAAAATCAAAAATTGGAACTGGCATTTCTCTATTGGTGTTTAATGTTTTCTTTCTTAGTATCAAGTGTATGAATTACTGTGAAAAGATAAATGTAGTTAATTGAGCTATGAACTTTCTTGATAAGGACCTCCATAGGGCAGATGGGCTAGTAACAAGAATTAGGGATGGTGTTTGCAGAGCTAAATGAAAGTAAAATGCCCTTGGCAATTAATTTGTCCTTTGTTGGCCTTATTATCATTTGGAATCTAGAATCTGGCCTTATCACTTGGAAGTTTTCTAAATCTGTATTCTTAGATATAGATCATTGGAAAACAATGTACATCAGCCAGTAACATATTACTGGAATGGAGTGTCCAGGAGTCTCCAGTGGAGGCATGGGTTGGTGGTGGCCTGTTCCAGCATTGGGGGCACTGAGTATAGCAGTGCATGCATGGGACCTTTGGAAGGAGATTGCCATTATCATTACCTCCACCATAGTTTGGTTTCCGGTCGTACTACAGGGAGGGAACACAGCCCCACCCATCAACAGAAAATTGGATTAAAGATTTACTCAGCATGGACCCGCCCATCAGAACAAGACCCAGTTTCTCTCACAGTCTGTCCCATCAGGAACCTTCCATAAGCCTCTTATCCATCAGAGGGTAGACAGAATGAAAACCACAATCACAGAAAACTAACCAATCTGATCACATGGACCACAGCCTTGACTAAACTGAATGAAACTATGAGCCATGCCATGTAGGGCCACCCAAGATGGACAGATCATAGTGGAGAGTTCTGACAAAATGTGGTCCACTGGAGAAGGGAATAGCAAAAGTCAAGAGATACCTGGAGTAACAGGCAAATTTGGCCTTGGAGTACAGAATGAAGCAGGGCAAAGGCTAACAGAGTTTTGCCAAGAAAACACACTGCTCATAGCAAACACCCTCTTCCAACAACACAAGAGAATACTCCACACATGGACATCACCAGATGGTCAGTACTGAAATCAGATTGATTATATTCTTTGCAGCCACAGATGGAGAAGCTCTATACAGTCAGCAAAAACAAGACCAGGAGCTGACTGTGGCTCAGATCATGAACTCCTTATTGTCAAATTCAGATTTAGATTGAAGAAAGCAGGGAAAACCACTAGAGCATCTGGGTAATGACCTAAATCAAATCCCTTATGATTATACAATGGAAGTGACAAGTAGATTCAAGGGATTAGATCTGACACAGTGCCTGAAGAACTATGGATGGAAGTTCATGACATTGTATAAGAGGCAGGGATCAAGACCATCCTCAAGGAAAAGAAATGCAAAAAGGCCAAATGGTTGTTTGAGGGGCCTTACAAATAGCTGAGAAAAGAAGAGAAGCAAAAGGCAAAGGAGAAAAGGAAAGATATACCTATTTGAATGTAGAGTTTCAAAGAATAGCAAGGAGAGATAAGAAAGCCTTCCTCAGTGATCAGTGCAAAGAATTAGAGGAAAACAATAGCATGGGAAAGACTAGAGATCTCTTTAAGAAAATTAAGAGATACCAAGGGAACATTTCATGCAAAGATGGGCACAACAAAGGACAGAAATGGTATGGACCTAACAGAAGCAGAAGAGATTAAGAAGAGGTGGCAAGAATACACAGAAGAACGATACAAGAAAGATCTTCATGACCCAGATAACCACAATGCTGTGACCCCTCACCTAGAGCTAGACACCCTGGAATGTGAAGTCAAGTGGGTCTTAGGAAGCATCACGACAAGCAGAGCTAGTGGAGGTGATGGAATTGCAGTTGAGCTATTTCAAATCCTAAAAGATGATGCTGTGCAAGTGCTGCACTCAATATGCCAGCAAATCTGGAAAACTCAGCAGTAGCCACAGGACTGGAAAAGGTCAGTTTTCATTCCAACCCCAAGGAAAGTCAATGCCAAAGAATGCTCAAACTACTGCACAATTGCACTCATCTCACATGCTAGCAATGTAATGTAATTCTCCAAGCCAGGCTTCAACAACACATGAACCATGAACTTCCAGATGTTCAAGCTGGATTTAGAAAAGGAAGAGGAACCAGAGATCAAATTACCAAAATCTGTTGGATCATAGAGAAAGCAAGAGAGTTCCATAAAAACATCTATTTCTGCTTTATTGACTACACCAAAGCCTTTGACTGTGTGGATAACAACAAACTGTGGAAAATTCTTCAAGAAGTGGAAGACCAGAACATGTTTTACCTGTCTCGTGAGAAATCTGTATGCAGGTCAGGAAGCAACATTTAGAACTGGACATGGAACAACAGACTGGTTCCAAATTGGGAAAGGACTATTTCATGGCTGTATATTGTCACCCTGCTTATTTAACTTAAATGCAGAATATATCATGCAAAATGCCAGGCTGGATGAAACACAAGCTGGAATCAAGATTGGGCCAGTAGAAATATCAGTAACCTCAGATATGCAGAAGACACCACCCTTGTGGCAGAAAGTGAAACAGAACTAAAGAGCCTCTTAACAAAGTTAAAGAGAAGAGTGAAAAAGTTGTCTTAAAACTCAACATTCAGAAAACTAAGATCATGTCATCTGGTCCCATCACTTCATGGCCAGTGGATGGGGAAAAAGTGGAAACAGTGACAGACATTATTTTCTGGGGCTCCAAAATCACTGCAGATGGTGATTGCAGCCATGACATTTTTAAAAGATGCTTGCTCCTTGGAAGAAAAGTTATGACCAACCTAAATAGCATATTAAAAAGCAGATGTTACTTTGCCAACAAAGGTCCATCTAGTCAAAACTATGGTTTTTCCAGTGGTCATGTATGGATGTGAGAGTTGGAGTATAAAGAAAGCTGAGTGCTGAAGAATTGATTCTTTTGAACTATGGTGTTGGAGAAGACTCTTGAGAGTCCCTTGTACTGCAAGGAGATCCAACCAGTCCATCCTAAAGGAGATCAGTCCTGAGTGTTCATTGGAAGGACTGATGCTGAAGCTGAAGCTCCAATACTTTGGCCACCTTATGCGAAGAAGTGACTCATTTGAAAAGACCCTGATGCTGGGAAAGATTGAGGGCAGGAGGAGAAGTGGATGACAAAGTATGAGAGGTTGGATGGCATCACCAACTCGATGGAAATGAATTTGAATAAGCTCCAGGAGTAGTGATGGACAGGGAGGCCTGGCGTGCTGCAGTCCATGGGTTTGCAAAGAGTCAGACACTACTGAGTGACTGAACTGAAGTGTAATGGGAGGAAAGAAACCGTAAGTTAAAAAGAAGTATTAGTACATTAGGCAAACAAATTCACTCTTATTTCAGTCATGTAAAGCTAGGATTTCCTTTGTGAAAAGTTAGAGAACCTGTCTCATTAAATTACAGGGAGAAACACTTAAACCTGAGCTTTAGTGTTTTAATGAATCAAGGACCACATATAAAATTATTGTGTTATATTTATAGGTCGCTTCTTCCAAAGAGATCTGTAGCCATGCATGTGTGATCTTTTATATGTTACTGTGCTTTGTCAGGTCA
The DNA here is from genome assembly GCF_054371585.1 of Giraffa tippelskirchi. NCBI lineage: Eukaryota > Metazoa > Chordata > Mammalia > Artiodactyla > Giraffidae > Giraffa > Giraffa tippelskirchi. Next base: position 42,287,129 of record NC_137284.1, on the reverse strand, counting down.
TCTTAAGGCTAGGTTTCTTAATATTTCTTTCTCCCAAGGAATTGTTCTAAGTTGGTAGTTAATGAAATTTGTTGATTTTATTAAAGTTTTTGATAAGATACAAAAGTTTATGACCATCTTTAAGTATTGTATCCATTCCTTTGTTTATTTTATTTCATTTAAGGAGACATTTTTTTAGCTACTTCTTATGTGCTAGGGATAACTGACCAAACACACAGGCCTCTGCTTCTGGAGAAACTTCCAGCAAGAAAAGGAAAAGGTCATCAAATAAAAACTGTGCTAAAGGTAATCCTGTAAAGAGTGGCTAAGAGAGCATATTTGGTAGATTTTATATATAGATGTTTGGAGGGGCAGACACCAGCATCCTGAGAAAAATGGGCAGGATTTAACTGAATAGAAGAGGGAGGAGAAAGAGTTGCAAAGACCTGGAATTGAGGGATGACGATGGTCTCAAGAAAACTCTTGTTAGCCTGCTGAGCCCTCAAGCTTTCTGTCTTATCCTCGTCCCTGAGCAAACATCTCAGCCTTTGGTTTTAGGTTACTCCAGATTCTACTACATTGTGGTAGTACTAGAATATGACCATTAGAAGTTCTGCTGATGTTCCCTTATAAAGTGCTTTAATCTAGGCCAAATCTGATCATTAGCTCATAAGGAGAATTGGCAAACGCCCCCAGGGAAGTAATCAGTAGTTGTCAGCAGTACTTGGAGAGTTTTAGTACTGAATACATTTAGTCTTCACTGCTTCCACAGCTTTTTGATATCTCTAAAAACGTGTGTTCAGTGAATTTTTTTCTAGTTGTTCGAACTGCAGTGATTACCTATCAATACCTACTATATCATTCCTGGGAGTGTGGAAGTCCGTATTGAAAGCTTTGCAGAGTGCAGCATGATCACATTTAGGAAGTTCATTATGGCTGAAGTCACTATAGTTGTAGTACAATAGGGGAAAGGAAGTGGGTGATTTGAAAGGAAGTTGTTACATCATTTAAGTGAAAGATGTTGTTGACCTGAATTTAGAATAACTGCCCTTGGGATTGACAGAAATGGATGAATATAGGAGTTACTGAAAAGAGAGGAAACAGAGCAGATGAGTCACTAACATTAAAAAGCAATGACAGCACAAAGATTAAAATCTATTATAGTATTGTAATTATTTCTGACGTTACTGTTTTACCAAACCCATTTCTATTCTTTGAAAGTCGACTAGAGGAGAAATAATTATTTTCTTGTATCTCATTTTCATATATAAACTTGAAAGTTTGAAAGTCAATTGATAGTTTTGGAATTCTGAGCTAATATGAAAAACACTAAAAGTCAAGGCTATGGTTTTTCCAGTGGTCACGTATGGATGTGAGAGTTGGACGGTGAAGAATGCTGAGCGCCGAAGAATTGATGCTTTTGAACTGTGGTGTTGGAGAAGACTCTTGAGAGTCCCTTGGACTGCAAGGAGATCCAACCACTCAATCCTAAAGGAGATCAGTCCTGGGTGTTCATTGGAAGGACTGATGTTGAAGCTGAAACTCGGATACTGGGGCCACCTCATGCGAAGGCTTGACTCATTGGAAAAGACCCTAATGCTGGGAAGGATTGGGGGCAGGAGGAGAAGGGGATGACAGAGGATGAGATGGTTGGATGGCATCACCGACTTGATGGACATGGGTTTGGGTAAACTCCGGGAGTTGGTGATGGACAGGGAGGCCTGGCGTGCTGCGATTCATGGTGTCACAAAGAGTCGGACCCAACTGAGCGACTGACTGAACTGAAAATAGCCCATGTATGCTTCTGTGCTGCTGCTGCTAAGTCGCTTCAGTCGTGCCCGACTCTGTGTGACCCCATAGACAGCAGCCCACCAGGCTCCTCCGTCCCTGGGATTCTCCAAGCAAGAACACTGGAGTGGGTTGCCATTTCGTTCTCCAATGCACAAAAGTGAAAAATGAAAGTGAAGTCGCTCAGTCGTGTCTGACTCGTAGCGACCCCATGGACTGCAGCCTACCAGGCTCCTCCATCCATTGGATTTTCTAGGCAAGAGTTCTGGAGTGGGGTGCCATTGCCTTCTCCAGTGCTTCCGTAAATGAGTGTTATTTATGTCCTCAGAATAGAAAAACTAGTAAATTACAAAGATACTAAAAGAAGTTTCTATCTTTGAACTTCATTGCATCCTGAACGTTATGGACTTTTCTTCAAAATGAAAACAGCCTTACTGTAGTTCTTATTATAAGAAATTAAAGCAATACAGAAAGGTACAAAGAATAAAAGCCTACCACCCAGTGTGAACACTGCTGATATTTAGTGTGGCATCTTAACCTTTAGCTTTATCAAGATTTTATTTTCTAACTCAAAAATAACTCATGAACAACTTACCAGAAAAAGGAAAACTGTTTCAGTCTTATGATTATTATACTGGAAGTTAACCAGTTTACCACTGATAAATATTTAGTTTATGTTTTTACTATGATAAAATGTTGCAGTACGTATCTTTGTCACATGTATTGGCATTCTTTCCAATTTTTGCTAGAATACATTTTTAGAATTTCTAAATTAAATTATATGCCTACTATTCACTTGCTTTTTATTGGTTTACTTCTATGTCATTCAACATAAAAACATGTTTAAATGATGCAGTTATTGTAATAGAAATTCATGGCTTTTCTAAGTTTGAATTTAAAAGTCAATAATAGGGTTTGCAAATGATGTGACTGATAAGGAATTCGTCTCCACAATTTATGAGCAGCTTATGTCACTTATTAGCATCAAAACAAACAACATTCTCAAAAAATGGGCAGAAGACCTGAATAGACATTTCTCTAAAGAAGAGACATGAAAAGGCACATGAAACGATATTCAAAATTACTAGTTATTAGAGAAATGGAAATCAAATGAGATAGTGACCTCATACTGGTCAGAATGTCTGTCATCAAAAAATTAACAAACGACAAATGCTGGAGAGGGTACGGAGAAAAGGGAACCCTCCTGCACTGTTCATGGGAATGTAAGTTGGTACAGCCACTGTGGGAGAACAGCATGCAGGTTCCTTAAAGAACTAAAACTAGAGCTACCCTATGGCCCTGTAATCCCACTCCTGGGCATGTATCCAGAGAAAAACATGGCCCCAAAAGATACTACACCCCAATGTTCATTGCAGCACTGTTTACAATAGCCAAGACATGGAAACAACATAAATGCTCATCAACAGAGGAATGATTTAAGAAGATGTGGTGTATACACACACACACACACACACACACACACACACACACACACACACACACACACACTGGAATATTACTCAGCCATTAAAAAGAAATAAGGCCATTTGGAGCAACATGGATGGACCTAGAGAGTGTCAAACTGAGTGAAGTCAGAAGAGAAACAGCCTATGACATCCCTTATCTGTGGAATCTAAAAAGAAATACAAATGAACTTAAAAAACAGAAAGAGACTCACAGACTTAGAAAACGAATTCATGGATGCGGGGGGAAAGGGACAGTTAACGACTCTGGGAAGGTCATGTACACACTGCTATATTTAAAATGGATAACCAAGAAAAACACATTGGATTGTGCATGAAACTCTGCTCAGTGTTATGTGCCGGCCTGGATGGGAGGGGGGTTGAGGGGAGAATGGATACGTGTGTATGTGTGGCTGAGTCACTTCACTGTGCACCTGAAACTATCACAATATTGTTAATTGGCTATATCCCAATACAAAATGTTTTTGGTGTTGACAAAAAAGTAAAAATAAAAACATTTTAAAGTCAATAATAGGAGATTCCCTGGCAGTTCAATGGTTAGGATTCAGCACTTTCACTGTCATGGCTCAGGTTTGATCCCTGGTCCTGGTTGAGGGAACATAGATCCCACTAGCCCCACAGCATGGCCTTAAAATATATATAATACTAATAAAACAGGCAAAATTACTGCAGATGGTGATGGCAGCCATGAAATTAAAAGGCGCTGGCTCCTTGGAAGAAAAATTATGACCAACCTAGATAGACAGCATATTAAAAAGCAGAGACATTACTTTGCCAACACAGGTTCATCTAGTCAAAAGCTATGGTTTTTCCAGGAGTCATGTATGGATGTAAGAGTTGGACTATAAAGGAAGCTGAGCGCTGAAGAATTGATGCTTTTGAACTGTGGTGTTGGAGAAGACTCTTGAGAGTCCCTTGGACTGCAAGGAGATCCAACCAGTCCATCCTAAAGGAAATCAGTCCTGAGTATTCATTGGAAGGACTGATGCTGAAGCTGAAACTCCAATACTTTGGCCACCTGATGCGAACAACTGACTCACTGGAAAAGACCCTGATGCTGGGAAAGATTAAAGGTGGGAGGAGAAGGGGACGACAGGATGAGATGGTTGGATGGCATCACCGACTAGATGGACATGAGTTTGAGTAAACTCGGGTAGCTGGTGATGGACAGGGAGGCTTGGCGTGCTGCAATCCATGGGGTTGCAAAGGGTCAGACACGACTGAGCGACTGAACTTAACTGACTAAAACAGGCAAAACATTGTCACTAGCAAAATATTTCCTTGCTATTTCACAAGTATCCTTATGAGAATCTCTTACTCAGGATGTGGACCATTGAATAGGATATGCTTAGGGAAAAAACCTTTTTTTTTCTTTTTGCAGGGGGATGATTCTTTGAGCTGCTGCTGCTGCTAAATCGCTTCAGTCGTGTCCGACTCTGCAACCCCATAGACGGCAGCCCACCAGGCTCCCCCGTCCTTTGAGCTGGGAGACAGATAAATGGGAGTTTATTGTATGTTCTTTTTGACGGTGTAAGTCTGACTTAAGGAAGTGCTGTTCTGGGTGTAAAGTACTCAAATCAGGCACCATCCTCTTCTAGAGTGTTTTGTTGTTGTTTTGCTTTTGTTTTTTTAAAACATATCTGATATGCAACATGTAAATTTAAAGTGTAAAATGTTAATTTGATGCATACTGACATTGTAACATGATTGCCATTGTAGTGATAGTTAACACCTCTATCACCTTAGTATCCTTTTTTCTAGAAGTTGGAATAAATTCTCTAATAATTTTGATGATTGTATTATACTGTCAGTTCAGTTGAATCGCTCACTCGTGTCCGACTCTTTATGACCCAAACACTGCAGCACACCAGGCTTCCCTGTCCATCACCAACTCCCAGAGTTTACTCAAACTCATGTCCATTGAGTCGGCAATGCCATCCAACCATCTCATCCTCTCTCATCCCCTTCTACTCCTGCCTTCAATCTCTCCCAGCATCAGGGTCTTTTCAAATGAGTCAGTTCTTCTCATCAGGTGGCCAAAGTATTGGAGTTTCAGCTTCAGCATCAGTCCTTCCAATGAATATTTAGGACTGATTTCCTTTAGGATGGACTGGTTGGATCTCCTTGCAGTCCAAGGGACTCTCAAGAGTCTTCTCCAACACCACAGTTCAAAAGCATCAATTCTTCAGCGCTCAGCTTTCCATATAGTCCAACTCTCACATCCATACATGACTACTGGAAAAACCATAGCCTTGACTAGATGGACCTTTGTTGGCAAAGTAATGTCTCTGCTTTTTAATATGCTGTCTAGGTTGGTCATAACTTTTCTTCCAAGGAGTAAGCATCTTTTAATTTCATGGCTGCAGTCACCATCTGCAGTGATTCTGGAGCCCCAAAAAATAAAGTCTGTCACATTTCCACTGTTTCCCCATCTATTTGCCATGAAGTGATGGGACCAGATGCCATGATCTTAGTTTTCTGAATGTTGAGCTTTAAGCCAACTTTTTCACTCTCCTCTTTCACTTTCATCAAGAGGCTCTTTAGTTCTTCTTCACTTCCTGCCATAAGGGTGGTGTCATCTGCATATCTGAGGTTATTGATATTTCTCCCAGCAATCTTGACTCCAGCTTGTGCTTCATCCAGCCCAGCGTTTCTCAGGATGTACTCTGCATATAAGTTAAATAAGCAGGGTGACAATATACAGCCTTGATGTACTCCTTTTCCTATTTGGAACCAGTCTGTTGTTCCATGTTCAGTTCTAACTGTTGCTTCCTGACCTGCATACAGGTTCCTCAAGAGGCAGGTCAGGTGATCTGGTATTCCCATCTCTTTCAGAATTTTCCACAGTTTATTGTAATCATCACAATTTTGATGATCGTATTGTAACATACTGTAGCATTCATCATATCTTAACTTTTTTTTTTTTTACTATTTATTGTAAATTTGTACCCTAAGCAACAGTTTTGTCCTCTGCTTACCTTGTTGAGTTTATCACCATTTTATTGTGTTTCTGCAAATTTGACTTTTAAAACTTCCAAACATAAGTGACAACATATAGTATTTGTCTTTTTCTGTCTGACATCTCAGTTAGCATAATGTGCCAAGGCCATCATGTTCTCACAAATGCCCTCCTCTTTTGTGGCTGAATAATATTCCATTATATATGTATTAAATAGCATGTATTCTTTATTTATCCATTGATGGACACTAAGTGTTTTCCATATCATGGCTATCATAAATAATCTGGCCATGACTATTCAAGTACACATATCTTTTCAAGTAATTGGTTTCATTTTCTTCCCAGAAGTGGAACTGCTGGGTCGTGTTAGTTCTTCCTTTAATTTTGGGGGAACCTCCATACTGTATACCAAGGATTCCCTTTTCTTCACATTCTCACCAGCACTTGTTATCTCTTGTTTTTTTAATAGCCATTTTAACAGATATGAGATGATACCTCATTGTAATTTAATTTCCATTTCCCTGATGATTATTGATATTGAGCATCTTTTTATGTACCTGTTGGCCATCTGTATGTCTTTGGGAAAATGTTTATATAGGTCTTCAGCCCACTTTTATTTTTTTGAAGTTTATTAATTTTTTAATTGAATAGTCGCTTTACAAATTTGTGTTGGTTTCTGCTCTACAACAACACAAATCAGTCATAATTATATAAATATTAATATATACACACACACACACACACACACATATCCCTTCCCTCCGGAACCTCCCTTCCCTCCCCCCATCCCACCCCTCTAGGTCATCACAGAGTACTAGGCTGGGCTCCCATGTTATTTAGCAACTTCCCACTATCTGTTTTATACATGATAGTGTATATATGTCAATGCTGCTTTCTCATGGGCTCCTGCCCATTTTTAAGTCAGATTGTTTACATTTTTGTTCCTTAGTTATGTGAGTTCTCTCTATATTTCGGATGTTAACCCCTTATCATAAATTGATTTGCAAAAAGCCTCCCTCATTCTGTAGGTTGCCTTTTCATTTGGTTGTTTTTATTATTTTTTTCTGTGTAAAATCTTTTGAATTTGATGGAGTCCTATTTGTTGATTGTTGCTTTTGTTGTCACATCCAAAAAAAATCATTGCTAACACCAGTGTTGAGAAGTTTCCTCCCTATGTTTTCTTCTAAGAATTTTAAACTATCAGACCTTATGTTTAGATCTTTGACATATTTCAAGTTACAAGTGGTGTAAGATAATGGTTCATTCTCATCACCTTTTCATTTTATGGTTTCCTTTGCTGTGCAATAGCTTTTAAGTTTAATCCATTTCTTTATTTTAGTTTTTTTTTATTACTCTAAGTCATAGAGTGATAAAGATCTTGCTGTGATTTATGTCAGTGTTCTGCCTATATTTTCCTAAGAATTTTATGGTATCCAGCCTTACTTTGGGTCTTTAATGCAAAGAGTTTGAATTTATTTTTGAGTAAATTTGAGTTTATTTTTGTGTATGACATTAAAGAGTGTTCTAATTGCATCCTTTTACATGTAGCTGCCCAGTTTTCCCAGCACCACTTATTGAAGAGACTATCTTTTCTCCATTGTATACACTTGCCTCCCTTGTCATAGATTAATTGACCATGAGTACATGGGTTTATTTCTGGGGTTTCTATGCTGTTCCACTGACCTAGTGTTTTGTCTGTTTTTCTGATAGTGCCATACTATTTTGGTTACTGTAGCTTTGTAATAGAGCCTGAAGTCAGGGAGTGTGGTTCTTCCTGTTCTGTTCTTTCTCAGATTGTTTTGACTATTCAGGTTCTTATGAGTCCATACAAATTTTCAAATGATCTGTTCTAGCCAGTGCAGGAGACCCCTTATAGAAAAAGGATGGTGAAAGTGGGCCTCCTTGCCATGTTTCCCTGATCTTAGGGGAATACCTTTCAGTTTTTCTTCACTGAGTATCTGTTAACTGTGGGTTTGTTATCTATTGACTTTATTATGTTGAGGTATGTACCTCTACGGAGAAGGCAATGGCACCCCACTCCAGTACTCTTGCCTGGAAAATCCCATGGACGGAGGAGCCTGGTAGGCTACAGTCCATGGGGTCGCTAAGAGTCGGACACGACTGAGCGACTTCACTTTCACTTTTCCCTTTCATGCACTGGAGAAAGAAATGGCAACCCACTCCAGTATTCTTGCCTGGAGAATCCTAGGGATGGCGGAGCCTGGTGAGCTGCCGTCTATGGGGTCGCACAGAGTCGGACACGACTGAAGCGACTTAGCATAGCATGTACCTCTATACCCAGTCTGCCTAGGGAGTTTTAATCATAAAAGGATGTTATATTTTATCAAATGCTTTTCTGCATCTACTGAAATACTAATGTAGTTTTTATCTTTTATTAATGTTATGTATGACATTTATTGATTTGCATGTTGAACCATCTTTGCATACAAGGAATAAATCCCATTTGATCATGATACGTAACCCCTTTGTGTCTTCTTGAATTGTTTGCTAAGATTTTGTTGAATGTTTTTGTAAACTCCTTAGGGATATTGCTCTATTGTTTTCTTTAAGTGTTCTTATCTAGCTTTAGAATCAGGGTAATAGAGGCCTCAAAAAATGAATTTGGAAGTATTTCCTCCTCTTCACTTTTTGAAAGACTTCGAGAAGGACTGATATTAATTTTCTTTTGAATGTTTGGTAGAATTTGCTAATGAAGCCATCCAGTCCTGGGGTTGTGTTGGTAGGTTTTTGATTACTGATTTAACCTCTTTGCTTGTTACTGATCTATTCACATTTTCTACTTTGTCCTGATGTAGTCCTGGGAGTTTGTATTTATAGAAGTTTATCCATTTCTTCTAGGCTATCTTGTTCATAATAGTCTCATATGTCTTTAATATTTCTGTAGTGTCTTCCTTTTCATTTCTGAGTTTTCTAGTCTGGTTAAAAGTTTTGTTGGTTTTGTTTATCTTTTGAAGAGTCAGCTCTAATTTTGTTAATTCTATTTTTTCCCCTCTGTTCTCTATTTCCACTTTGATCTTGATTATTTCCTTCCTTCCTCCTGCTAACTTTTTCTAGACCCTTGATGTGTAAAGTTAGGGTTGGTTTTTTTTTTTTTTTTTGAGATTTAATTAATATATGAACTTATTTCCTATAGTCTTTCCTCTTAGAACTGCTTTTCCTGCATCCCATAAGATTTGATAGGTTATATTTCCATTTTCATTTGTTGTGAGATAATTTTTTTTCCTCTCTGACTCATTGGTTGTTTAGTAGGAGTGTCTTGTTTATTTTCCATGTATGTGTAGATTTTCGAGCTTTCCTCTTACTGTTGATTTCTAGTTTCACACCATTGCTATCCAAAAAGACAGTTGTCATGATTTCAGTATTTGTTGAGATGTGTTTTTGCTTTCATTTCTTCTCATATCATATGATCTATCTTAGATAATGTTCTGTGTGCACTTGAGATGTATATTCTGCTGCTCTTGTTTCAAATGTTATATATGTCTATTAAGGTCATTTGTTATAGGTATGGTTAAATTTCAGTATTTGTTATTGATTTTATGTGTATTATCAGTGGTCATTTATCAGTGGGAAACTGAAAGCCTCTAGTACTATTGCATTATCTATCTCTCCCTTTTGATCTGTTACAATTTGCTTAACATATTTCATTGTGCCAATGTGGGGTTTATATTTATGACTGCTGTATCTTCTGGATGTTTTGACCTTTTTATCATTACACAGCAACATTTTGTCTTTTATCATTTTTGGCATCAAGTCTATTTTGTCTGGCTATACCTGCTTTCTTTTGGTTTCCAATTGCATGGAATATCCTCTTATACTCAAATCTTTACCCTGAGCCTATGTGTATCTTTAGAGCTGAAAAAGTTAGATCTTTTTAATCCATCCAGCCACTCTGTGCCTTTGACTAGAGAACTGAATTTATTTCTATTTAGAGTGATTATTGCTATGTAATTACTTCTTACTGCCATTTTTTTCCACTCTACCTTTGTAAAATGATGATTTTCCATGGTGATTTGATCAGTCTGCCCCCTTTTTTATGTTTTGTGACTACTCTAAATTTTTTCTATATAGTTTTGCAAGTATGAACATCTCATAGATAAAATAACCTATGGAAAAAACAGACTTTTTAAAAAAGTAGTTCCAATAAACACTTTGTGAATTGAACATATGGTTATACACATTCACTATCTAATGTCCTTAGTTTATTACCTTGCATGCAAATAAGCATTGTTCTGTTGGGATTATCAATTGTTGATTAAAGATGATAGAAACAAAAACTTACCACTTAAGTAAACAATAAGCTGCAAAGGTTACTATTTTTCTCTAAACTCGTAGTTCTAACCACATGTGATGTTTCAGTAATACATGTCTTCTACGTAGCGATTTACTCACCTGGGACAGTAGAAAAGTGTGATTTGTGGGTCATAACCAAATATTGTCTCTACAATACAGTGCTTTAAGTCAAAAATTAAAATACAATTACTCCTGTGTCCCAAAATAAGTTTTGTGCTAAGGTAACATAGTGCAGGAGAAAATACAAAGGTCTACTATGCTTTATAAACTTATGTTTCATAAGTACCACTTTCATTGCCCTTTAAAGCTTCTGACTGCAGTCGGTGTGCCTGCCTGCCTGTGAGGGCTCACCTAATTTTGATTCGCTTTTTGGCAAAATAATTGAACAACCAAGCTTTAGGAAGGTTTCATCTTAGATCACCCACAATTCTGAATCATTAGGCTCTTGTTGAAAGTTTGTACAAGCTGGTATGATTCTGTTCAACAGGACTGAGTATGAAGATTTGTGGCAGCTACAGTGGACCTGTGGACAACACAGGTTTCAACTGCGTAGGTCTGTTTACCTGATTGTTTTCACTAAATACATACTACAGTACTTCATGAATGCATGAAGTCGGTTGAATGCATGCATGCAGAAGCAAGGATATGGAGTGACTAACTGGCAGGTTACACATGGATTTCCAGTTATACAGAGTCAGCACGCTTAACCCTCATGTTCTTCAAGGGTCAACTATTTTCACCTATCAGACATATTATTCAGTAGGGTTGAAGCTATCAAAAGTATAGCTATTACACTTTTCTTTACCATTTGTACTCCATAATGGTTTCACAGGAGAAGGTGAGGCAGCAGGAGGAAGACAGGGAGGGTGTAAATTTAGCCAAACTGTCCATTCACAGAAGGATTTTTAAAGCTTAAAAATGTATATGGACCTAACAGAAGCAGAAGATATTAAGAAGGGGTGGCAAGAATACACAGAAGAACTATACAAAAAAGATCTTCATGACCCAGATAATCATGATGGTGTGATCACTCACCTAGAGCCAGACATCCTGGAATGTGAAGTCAAGTGGGCCTTAGAAAGCATCACTACAAACAAAGCTAGTGGAGGTGATGGAATTCCAGTTGAGCTATTTCAAATCTTGAAAGCTGGTGCTGTGAAAGTGCTGCACTCGATATGCCAGCAAATTTGGAAAACTCAGCAGTGGCCACAGGACTGGAAAAGGTCAGTTTTCATTCCAATCCCAAAGAAAGGCAATGCCAAAGAATGCTCCAACTACCGCACAATTGCACTCATCTCACATGCTAGTAAAGTAATGCTCAAAATTCTCCAAGCCAGGCTTCAGCAATACGTGAACCGTGAACTTCCAGATGTTCGAGCTGGTTTTAGAAAAGGCAGAGGAACCAGAGATCAAATTGCCAATATCCGCTGGATCATCGAAAAAGCAAGAGAGTTCCAGAAAAACATCATTTCTGCTTTATTGACTATGCCAAAGCCTTTGACTGTGTGGATCACAATAAGCTGTGGAAAATTCTGAAAGAGATGGGAATACCAGACCATCTGACCTGTCTCTTGAGAAACCTGTATGCAGGTCAGGAAGCAACATTTAGAACTGGACATGGAACAACAGACTGGTTCCAAATAGGAAAAGGAGTACATCAAGGCTGTATATTGTCACCCGGCTTATTTAACTTATATGCAGAGTACATCATGAGAAACGCTGGGCTGGAAGAAACACAAGCTGGAATCAAGATTGCCAGGAGAAATATCAATAACCTCAGATATGCAGATGACACCACCCTTACGGCAGAAAGTGAAGAAGAACTAAAGAGCCTCTTGATGAAGGTGAAAGAGGAGAGTGAAAAGTTGGCTTAAAGCTCAATGTTCAGACAACTAAGATCATGGCATCTGGTCCCATCACTTCATGGGAAATAGATGGGGAAACAGTGGAAACAGTGTCAAACTTTATTTTGGGGGGCTCCAAAATCACTGCTGATGGTGATTGCAGCCATGAAATTAAAAGACGCTTACTCCTTGGAAGGAAGGTTATGGCCAATCTAGATAGCAGATTTAAAAGCAGAGACATTACTTTGCCAACAAAAGTCCGTCTAGTCAAGGCTATGGTTTTTCCAGTGGTCATGTATGGATGTGAGAGCTGGACGGTGAAGAAAGCTGATCGCCGAAGAATTGATGCTTTTGAACTGTGGTGTTGGAGAAGACTCTTGAGAGTCCCTTGGACTGCAAGGAGATCCAATCAATCCATCCTAAAGGAGATCAATCCTGGGTGGTCATTGGAAGGACTGATGTTGAAGCTGAAACTCCAATACTTTGGCCACCTTATGCGAAGAGTTGACTCATTGGAAAAGACCCTAATGCTGGGTAGGATTGGGGGCAGGAGGAGAAGGGGACGACAGAGGATGAGATGGTTGGATGGCATCACTGACTCGATGGACATGGGTTTGGGTAAACTCCGGGAGTTGGTGATGGACAGAGAGGCCTGGCATGCTGCAATTCATGGGGTCACAAAGAGTCGGACACGACTGAGTGACTTAACTGATATACATATATATCAGTATTACATGTATATTTATATAATTTTATTTTTAAATGTTAGATACAGAGAAAGCAAGCTAGAAGACAATATAGTTACTTTGCTTTTAGGAAAAAAATTGATGTATTCTGCTAAATTTTAAGATATTTATTACGTCTGGTAATGCAGAGAGAAAGGTAGAATTCCAATGTTTTCTTCAATAACTGACTTTTTTCTAAACTAAAAATTATGAGAAAAGATGGAAAACTAAGCTATTCCAATTTCCTTGCCAGATTTTTTTTTGGTAATAACATTTATTAAGGTATCATTGTTATACATTTTAAGTGTACAATTTGATGAGGTTTGACAAATGTGTATACCTGTGTACACATCATCCAGATCATGATAGAGAAAACTCCCATAATGCCAGAAACTTCCCTCTGTGCCGCAAACCTCCCTGACCCTTACTTGACCCATGCAATCACTGATCTAATTTCTAATACCATAGATTAGTTTTGCTTCTTCATGTATTAAGTAGAATCTCATACTAAGCATTCTTTTGCATCTGGCTTCTTGCCCTCAACAATGTCTGCCAGTAATGTTACATGGACTGGCAATTCTTTCATTTTATTGCTGAGTCGTAGTCCATTCAACAGTTTATTCATTCATCTATTGATGGACATTTACATTCAGTTCAGTTCAGCTGTTCAGTCATGCCCGACTGTTGGTGACCCCATGGACTGCAGCACGCCAGGCCTCCCTGTCCATCACCAACTCCCAGAGTTTACTCAAACTCATGTCCATTGAGTCGGTGATGCCATCCAGCCATCGCATCCTCTGTCATCCCCTTCTCCTCCTGCCCTCAATCTTTCCTTACAATTATTTGCACATTAAGCTGCAATGAACATGCCAAGAGTCTTGGTGATCATGTTTTTACTTTTCCTTAGTAAATACCTAGAAGTAGAATTTGAGCTATAATTATATATTTAACTTCATAAAAAAGTGCCAGACTGTTTTCTGAAGTGGTTGAACTGTTTTACATTCTAGCCAACAATGTCTGAAGAGTTTAAGTTCCTTGCCATATTTTATTTTGGGGAATTTTCATTTACTTTATCTCTTTCTCCATATGCATGGATGTCCGTGCTCAGTCATGTCTTGGACTGTAGCCAGCCAGGCTTCCCTGTCCATGGTACTTTCCAAGAAGGAATACTGGAGTGGGTTGCCATTTCTTACTTCATTCTACTACAAATGATGAAGTTCTTTGGTTTGTTTTATTGGATTAGCACTTTGATGATGAAGTTTTAAATTTTTGGAGCCAAAAATCTCTTTACAGATGAACAAGCTGGAAGTCTAAAGTCAAAACATGACATGAAAAGCAAAATTTTAGCATACTCTGGCTTCATGTGTTATCAGAAAGATGGATTTTATCCTCAGACTTTTAATGGCAGCCAGTTGCCTGAGACTTTAGTATAAGAATTCTTTCAGAGTCCCTGCCGCTGCTTGAATTGTAAAGGCTGCAATAGAAATGTGTTTCTTCACTTCTTTCCAGGCTGAACGAGGATCTGCTTTATTTTCAATATCAAACATAGCATCAAAGATGCCAGGAAATGATTCACCAGCATATTTGTTGTGGCTGCTTGGAGCAAAGATGATGTGCCTAGCAGAAAAACACAGAGGACAGGCTGAGCTAAAGAGTACTCATCATGCATTACATTTCACATGCTCTTCTTTTCTCTTTTGTGGTGTCTTTCTTAGATCGCATTCATAATGAAATACTGTGTCTCCTCCTGATATCTACTTTTGTTACTCCAAAGTAAAACCTTATGTTGTTGGTTTGAGACACTTAGGCAATAGTATCATTTTAAGCAAAGAAAGGAGTTGATAAGATGTGTCTAGCAAATCATATCATGTTATCAACCCAAGCAGCTGGAAATAAGGAGATACTTTCCTGTAAGTTACAGGCATTAGTTGTCTAACTGCCAAGACATCCACAGACATCCATAAAGCATGTATAATTTATGGATATTTTTTTAATAAGAGATTTAAAAATAATTACATTTGTGTTGTCTTTTTTAAAGATTCAACAAGAATGAGTTATTCCCAATACTCTTCAGAATTAAAAAGCAACAAGCAAAGGAGCTTGTATTTCAAAAATATCATAATTAGTAAGGATAACGAAGCCCATTCCACAAAGGTAAAACAGCTACATATGGGTTGCCCACAAAGACACACTTAATTTCCAATCTAGAAGAAAAGACTGCAGCTGATTTCCTACTTCATCTCATAAGTAGCTCAGGAGATCAAGCCACTTCTCTCCCCACTGCATGGAATTCTACCTTCCAGAAAGGGACATATTGGATTAATCACTCTTATCAGGAATTAGGCCTAGACTTCCCTGGTGGTCCGGTAATTAAGGAAATCCACCTGTCAACGCAGGTCCAGAAGACTCCACACACTGTGGGACAACCAAGCCCGTGTGCCACAACTACTGACCCCACACTCACTCTTGAGCTTGCACAGCCCAGAGGCCACGCTCCACAATGAGAGAGGCCACCGCAATGAAAAGGCCAGGCGCCACGACCAGAGAGTGCCTCCCCGCCACGCCCCGCCACAACCAGAGAAAGACTGCTCGCAGCAATGACGACCCAGCGCAGACAAAGTAAATTAAAGGCAGCTGCGGGGGCTTGGGGGAGTGCTTCAGATCCCTTCTTTAAAAAAAAAAAAAAAAAAATTAGGCCTAACAGTCAAATCCTAGAGCTGCTTCAGAATGTAAAGCTACCGTATGACAAAATATGGAACTCTCTGTAAGTATTAATGATCGAAGACATTTATAATGTAATCATTTAGATTTCCCAGAGTACATCAGGATTTATTGCTTTGGCTTTTGAATTTTAGTATGGCCTTAAGTGGATTGTTGTTAATGAAACAAGTATACATGGTGAACTGTTTATAAACATTAATAGTCTGACCTATATATAAGCTGAGATACTAGAGATAAAGGTCACAGGTATTCCTTAGTACATATGCCATCTTCTGGAGAGCTGTAGAGGGAGAGTAATGTACAATATTATTGATTCAGGAATCAAGAAAACCTGATAAAATTGTAAATGAGGTGTTTCCTTAATTTTTCTTCTGATCATCAGTGTATAGAAACACCATAGGTTCCTGTACATGGATTTTGTGTCCTATAACTTTACAGATTTCATTTATTCTAATATTGGGTTGGCCAAAAGGTACATTTGAGTTTTTCCATACACCTTTCAGAAAAACCTGAATGAATTTTTTGGCCAACCCAACAGTTTTATTTCTGGAATCATTAGGATTTTCTTCTGCAATAGTGGCAGTTACTTCTTCCTGATTTGGATGTCTTTATTTTCCCAAACTGCTATGGCCAGGACTTCCAATACCCTGCTGAATAAAAATGGTGAGAGTGGACATACTTGCCTTGTTCCTGCTCTTAAAGGAAACGCTTTGGGTTTCTCACCATTGAGCATAAAGGCAGCTGTGGTTCTGTCATATATGGGCTATGTTATATTGACATACATTGCCTCTGTATCCAGCTTGTTGAGACTTTCTTTTTTTTTAATCAGCCTTGCCATGGTGTGCGGAATCTAAGTTCCCTGATGAGAGATCGAACGTATGCCCCCTGTGAAGGGAGCATGAAGCTTTAACCACTACGCCACCAGGGGGCGCCACTGTCTCTGTTAACACCTTTTCTGACATTTGAATTATAGTTTGTCTTAGGATGGGTATCTTCTGAGTTCATCTCATTCACACTCTCTGGGTTTCCTGGGTCTGGATGTCTGTCTCCTTCCCCAGGTTAGGGAAGTTTTCAGTTCCTTCTATCCTTCCGTCTGGAACCTCTGTAAGACACATTGTTTCACTTGATGTTGTCCCAGAGGTCCCTTCAACTGTCATCGCTTTTAAAAAACCCTTCTTACTTTTTGTTGCTCTGTGAGTTCCACTGCCTGTAGTTCCAAGTCACTGATTCTTCTGCTTCGTCTGGTCTGCTAGTGAACCCGTCCAGTGCATTTCTCAATTCCATTAACATATTCTTTAACTCCATGCCTTCTATTTGGTGATGTGTGCCAAGTCACTTCAGTAATGTCCAACTCTTCGTGATGCTATGGACTGTAGCCTGCCAGGCCCCTCTGTCCATGGAATTCTCCAGGCAAGAACACTGGACTGGGTTACCGTGTCCTCCTCCAAGGGATCTTCCTGACCCAGAGACTGAACCCACATCTAACCCATATCCCCTTGAGAGCTGCAAGCATACTTCCCTCTGGTCACCAGAGTCAGAAAATGTAAAGGCATCCCCGGTAGCAGCTTCAAAAATCGGAGGGCCAGAAAAGGGTATAAGCTCCCTTCTGAGAGAGGGTCAAGCTGGAGTGAGGCAGAGGAGGAGCAGAGAGCGTTTTCACCAGCCTTCACTACCCAAGTGCAGCCCTGCAGACTTCTAGAAGCGGGCCGGAGTGAAACCCTGCCACTCAGGCCAAAGCTCTTGGCCAGGCAAAGGAGCTTCTTCCTCAGAAAGACCCGGGGTGTGTTTCAGTCTGCTCTCTGGCAAGAACTGTCTCTCCAATTGTTACAGCCCCATGGGATTCAGGAATGCAAGCCCCCCTCACCCTCCCAACCTCAAGCCAAGCAATCAAGGAGTGTCTGATGGAGACAGCTGGAAAAACCAGGACACCAGATGCAGAAGCCAGCCTATCACATGCAGATAAAAGCTTCCCTCTGGAGATACTGGTGCTCTGGAGCTCAGCAGAGGGACTGCAGGAAGATCACTGCCTTTGGAGAAGAAGAGGGGAAAGCTGGTGCCCACCAGCCTCAGCAAGGCAGAGGAAGAGCAGAGTACCCACCAGCCTCCACCCCAGAGAGGGTCCTAACCGGTCCCCGCCCCTCGAGCCAGTGCTTTAAGATCAACAAATGAACCTCTTTCACATAAAATCTGGGGGATACTCAAGGGCTGCTTCTGTGCTGGGGCCGGTGGCAGGTGATTCTAGCGGAGTTCTTTCAGCCTGAGCCATTTCTAGCTTCTGTGCATCCCTTTGGTCTCATGGATGCAGCCTCGTTGGGTCTCAAAGCCAGGTATCGGGGAGGCTCACCCTCAGGTGCAGGTGAGGTGGCTCATTTGGGGACAGGCCCTTTGCTCCCCAGAGAGAAGCTCTGGGTCTGTGAGCTCCCTCCTGATGGTCGGTTGCCGCAACCACACGATGCAGTGGGATTTGTGGTGACACTGGGCAGTAGCCTCCTCTACCCCTTTCACATCCACATGGCCTTCTTCTACTTCGCCTGATGTGAAGGAGTTGCTCAGTTTTCAGGGTTTGTTTTTTTCCCCCCAGAGGAAACCATTCCATCTGTGGCTGTAGATTCTGTGTGTCTGGGGGCGGTGAGGTCTGTATCTCCTTACCCTGCCGTCTTGAACTGCCTCTCCCTCACTTTAGAATACAGCCTTTGTGTTCAATGAACAGTTCCCAATATATTTTTTAAATTGGAGGACAGTTTGTCAGCTACTTAATCAAATTTAAAATGTGTTTACCTTTTGACCCTGAAATCCCAGGTACTGATTATAGAGATATTAAATGTTCAAGTAGGTCTTGGGGACATTTTATAGTAGTACTTTTCTAATAGTAAGTAATTGGGGGAAAAAAACAAATTAATTAAAAACTCAATAAGGACTAAAAATTACACATGCAAGCCATATAATGGAAAACAATGAAACAGATGAGAATAGCTTAAAGTATACATACTGACACAGAAAAACCTCTAAGATAAACTGTTACCCAAAAAGGCAGTTGCAAGGTGATATATGGTCCCATTTATGTAAATACAAATGAATAGATAAACAACCAAACGTATACATAACTGCATTCAAAATTTAACACCAAACTCTCATCTCTGATTTTCTCTGAAGGAAATAACAGAAACATCTAGGTGCTAGCATTGCCCCTTTTTATTCTATGTAACTCCACAGAGCATGAATTTGAAAATGAGATATCCTGCTTATAAATCATATAAATTAAAAACATATATTATAAAGATGGACTCATGGCAAAAAAAGATTAATCTATAAATTGGCTTCCAATCTTTGGTTTATGTAAATACTTAACTGATGGATGCTATTTTATTTGCATCAATAAATATCTTCACAACATGTAAGATTTTATAAAAACAGCAACTATTGCGCTCACTTCGACAACACACATACTAAAAACAGCAACTATTTACTCAGTGCACCCCTCTCTGAGATAAATCTTCTGCAAGCCTTAAATCTATAAACCTATGGGGTATAAGCACAGTAATCTCCATCTACCGTTGAGGAATCTGAGTCTTGGAGAAGTAATTTGCCCAGGTGACACTTGGTATTTGGCAGAGATGGGTTCTAAATGCCTAGGATTATAAGCAGTTAAATGCTAACACTAATTACTAATGTTTATAAGAAATGAAATATGTAGAGCTATCTTTTGTTTGTGTCACTTGACTATAAACAGCCTTGTAAAATAGCTTGTTATCACCCTCTTAATTCAGATGAGCAAGCCCTAGATATGACTTGCTGTAAATCACACATGTGCCAAGTGAACTAGAACAAAGATTTCTGACTCTAGGGCCTTTCTAATTTTTACCAAGGAACCACAGCTTAAAAGGCACTTTGAAAAACTGGAGACTATCCAAAAGCAGCCAGACACTGAGAAAAAAGCACAATTCTTTATGGGAAACTATGGCACCCATCTTCTGAAACCCTAAACGCTATATGGAAATAGATCGAGACTATTCTACTTGACTTGGAGAGCAGTACAAGATCAGAGGGAGAACATTATGGGGAAATATATCTTTATAATGAAAACTTCTTATTAAGTAGATCTTTCTTATAATTGAATGAACTTCCTCATGTGATAGCAAGTCTTCCATCACTGGAAGATTCAAACAGCAGCTGGATAACCACTTTCCTGAGATCCTACAGAAAAGATTCATGTAGAAAGTTGAACCACATGAGCTCTAAAATCCCCTTTAAGATTCTGTCTTTTAGATTTTGTCACAAAGAGTCATTTTCAACTATCATTTGCCATTTATATCTGTAGCAAAGCAATACAGGATATGAAATTAATTTTTCTGATATTACAGATTACACTGTTATGGGACTTCCCTGGTGGTCCAGTGGTTAAGAATTAGCCTTGCAATGAAGGGGACAGGAGTTCAATCCCTGGTGGGGGAAGATCCCACATGTTGTGGAGCAATGAAGCCTTCGCACCCCAACTACAGTGCCCACAGGCTCCTGAGCCTGTGTGGCACAATGGGAAAGCCCGTGTGCCACAGAGAAAGGGCCCTCATGATGGAACTGAGACCTGGCACAGCCAAATAAATTAAAAAAAAGTATACTATCATGCATGCATACTAAGTCGCTTCAGATGTGTCCAACTTTTTGTGACCCCATGGACTGTAGCCCACCAGGCTCCTCTGTCCATGGGATTCTCCAGGCAAGAATACTGGAGTGTGCTGCCATGCCTTCCTCCAGGGGATCTTCCTGACCCAGGGATCAAACCCCTGTCTCCTATGTCTACCTGCATCGGCAGGCAGGTTCCTCACCACTAGTGCCACCTGCATAATCTCACCCGTGTTTCCTTCAGTATACATATCCACTTTCCACACATCTGACAGTGGTTTAAAGCAGACCTCGGGCATGCTGGTTTGGGTCAGAGTGACATGCTTGGTGTCCTTTAGTGCAATACCTGTTGCCTCCTTACCTGTAGAACGGCCTCCCTGGTAAACCAAGAGGATCGATGAATGCTCTTTCAAGAAACATCAGCTGATCATTCATGATTCTCACTGCCATGGGGCTTTGAGAATAAAAAAATAGATAATTAAAACCCTTACCATGAAGCCGCATTTTAAACTATTAAATAAGGATAAGGCATGGGGAAAAGAAACTTCTAAATCATAGACTTTTAAGAAAATAAATATTAAAATACCCAGGCTCATACGGTAAGCTGCATATAACAGCAGGCGCATCTTTCTAGTATTTATAATAGGCAAAGAGACTGATTGGGAAATGGTTTGATTTCTTTTTCAAGACCACAGACTTTCCAGAAAGAAGTGAAAGACATCTTTAATTCTCTGTAGGAGAGCCAGGACCCCTGCAAAGATAGACAGCGTGGACTGCCAAGCTGTTCTTGGTAAGTCATTCAGTACCACCATGGAGGAAAGCAGCAGAGTAAAGGCTGAACAACACAGAATGAAGGGAGTTTGCAGGAGCCTCCAAGTGGGGAGAGAGACAGCTGTACCTTGTGGGCGGGGAGTCCCTTCCACACTTGGAATCTGCCAACTTAATCTTTTGGGGTGCTGCACAAGTTCCCTAGGTTGTCCTACGACCCCAGGGAGAGAGAAAGGCCCCTCACAATGACTGACACAGCTTTCTGCCTGGATGGGAGGTGGGAAAGCGTTTTTGAATGAATTTAAAAAATATTAAGAAAAGTGATATGAACTGTGAGGTGGTACAATTTATGCTTGTTAAATAATGCTTTGAGTATAACTTAAAATTATTTTTCACCTTTCAAGTGGCAAGAGGTTACTGCTACTGCTAAGTCGCTTCAGTCGTGTCCGACTCTGTGCGACCCCCTAGATGGCAGCCCACCAGGCTCCCCCATCCCTGGGATTCTCCAGCAAGAGGTTAAAGGACATGCAAAAAAAAAGTAGAATTTCTACACTGTTCACAGGACTATTTGGGACTGTAGTATAATGTGTTACGAATGCACTTAAACCCGCAGAATTATGAATTAGCAGCAGCAGTCAGAATTCTTACCATGCAAGCTTCAAAAGACATGTCTCCTTAGCCCCCACCATGGGATGAGTTTTTAGTTTATCTTTCAACAGCAATGCGCCTCAAACTTTAATGTGAATACAAACTACGTGGAGAGTCTACTGTAGAATTCTAACTCAGCGGGTCTGGCACAAGGACTGATATTCTGCCTTTCTAACAAGCTCCCGGGTGATGCTGATGCTGCTGGTTGGAAGACCATAATTTGAGTAGCAATGATTCTGAATTGAGTGCTTCTGTGAGGGCACACAGTTCATTCCACTAATCACATTGCTTTTAAAAACAGTAGATAGCTTTACATTTGAAACTTACTTATTCAGATCAACTTGTGAAAGTCTTCTGTGGAAATCTGAAGCGGCTTCTGAGAAGTTCTTCACAGCAGAAAATAAGGACTCTTTTTAAAAAATAGAATAGAGGTGAAATTATTAAGCACAAGTGTTTCATATTTCAAAGTTTCACTTTCCCACCATCCTCATGCTAGTTTGCTATGACTCAATAGGTATTGAAACTATTTTTCTACTGAGTCTTCTTGCAGATCCATGGAATGTATTAGAAAATCTTGTAACAAAGAAATAATGTACAAAATTGAAAATGGCAAAATTGATTCTTAAGGAAATAACAAATTTCAAGAGTCTAGGACATAAAAACTCAATTTATCAGAAACTCAGCATTCATTTATTATTCTTTCATTACTTATTTATTGGGACAACTGTATGCCAGACACTATAAATGAGCTTCATTCTTATAATTATTACAGAATAAAACAATGTCATTTTTAGTTTTTAAGTAGTACATTTAAGATCTTATTTAAGGCAACCTGTGACAGACAAGCTGATACATTTAAACTCTGAGACTGGGATCCAGCTTGGTCTGATCAATCTTTAGTTCACAAAATTTCTAAGAAAAGGGACTAGGAAAGTGTATCATATTTTTAATAAAAACCTGGTCATCATTTTCCATCTTTTCTGAACTGGACACTACCATACATTATTGATTTGCCTCTTACATTAATCCTATAATGCAGGGGATTCAACATTCATTTTATTTTTTTATTAATAAACTATTTTTTACTGGAGCATAATTACTTTATTTTTTTTTCAATTTTTTTAATTTTATTTTTTTATTTTTTTTTATAAATTTATTTATTTTAGTTGGGGGCTAATTATTTTACAATATTGTAATACTTTTTGCCATACATTGACATGAATCAGCCATGGGTTTACATGTGTTCCCCTTCCTGGACCCCCCTCCCACCTCCCTCCCCATCCCATCCCTCTGGGTCATCCCATTGCCCCGGCCCTGAGCCCTTGTCTCATGCATCGAACATGGAATGGTGTTCTGTTTCACATATGATAATATACATGTTTCAATGCTATTCTCCCAGAACGTCCCACCCTCACCTTCTCCCTCAGAGTCCATAAAACTGTTCTATGCATCTGTGTCTCTTATTCTGTCTCGCATATAGGGTTATCGTTACCATCTTTCAAATTCCATATATATGCATTAGTATACTGTATTGGTGTTTTTCTTTCTGGCTTACTTCACTCTGTATAATGGGCTCCAGTTTCATCCATCTCAGTAGAACCGATTCAAATGTATTTTTTTTAATGGCTGAGTAATATTCCATTGTGTATATGTACCACAGCTTCCTTATCCATTCGTCTGCTGATGGACATCTGGGTTGCTTCCATGTCCTGGCTATTGTAAACAGTGCTGTGATGAACATTGGGGTACACGCGTCTCTTTCAATTCTGGTTTCCTCGGTGTGTATGCCCAGCAGTGGGATTGCTGGGTCATATGGCAGTTCTATTCCCAGTTTTTTAAGGAATCTCCACACTGTTCTCCATAGTGGCTGTACTAGTTTGCATTCCCACCAACAGTGTAAGAGGGTTCCCTTTTCTCCACACCCTCTCCAGCATTTATTGCTTGTAGACTTTTGGATAGCAGCCATTCTGACTGGTGTGAAATGATACCTCATTGTGGTTTTGATTTGCATTTCTCTAATAATGAGTGATGTTGAGCATCTTTTCATGTGTTTGTTGGCCATCTGTATTTCTTCTTTGGAGAAATGTCTGTTTAGTTCTTTGGCCCATTTTTTTATTGGGTCGTTTTTTTTTCTGGAATTCAGCTGCAGAAGTTGCTTGTATATTTTTGAGATTAATTGTTTGTTGCTTCGTTTGCTATTATTTTCTCCCATTCTGAAGGCTGTCTTTTCACCTTGCTTATAGTTTCCTTTGTTGTGCAAAAGCTTTTAATTTTAATTAGGTCCCATTTGTTTATTTTTGCTTTTATTTCCAATATTCTGGGAGGTGGGTCATGGAGGATCCTGCTGTGATTTATGTCGGAGAGTGTTTTGCCTATGTTTTCCTCTAGGAGTTTTATAGTTTCTGGTCTTACGTTTAGATCTTTAATCCATTTTGAGTTTATTTTTGTGTATGGTGTTAGGAAGTGTTCTAGTTTCATTCTTTTCCAAGTGGTTGACCAGTTTTCCCAGCACCACTTGTTAAAGAGATTGTCTTTTCTCCATTGTATATTCTTGCCTCCTTTGTCGAAGATAAGGTGTCCATATGTGCGTGGGTTTATCTCTAGGCTTTCTATTTTGTTCCATTGATCTATGTTTCTATCTTTGTGCCAGTACCATACTGTCTTGATGACTGTGGCTTTGTAGTAGAGCCTGAAGTCAGGCAGGTTGATTCCTCCAGTTCCATTCTTCTTCCTCAAGATTGCTTTGGCTATTCGAGGTTTCTTATATTTCCATACAAATTGTGAGATGATTTGTTCTAGTTCTGTGAAAAATACCATCGGTAGCTTGATAGGGATTGCATTGAATCTATAGATTGCTTTGGGTAGTATACTCATTTTCACTATATTAATTCTTCCAATCCATGAACACGGTATATTCCTCCATCTGTTTGTGTCCTCTTTGATTTCTTTCATCAGTGTTTTATAGTTTTCTATATATAAGTCTTTTGTTTCTTTAGGTAGATATATTCCTAAGTATTTTATTCTTTTTGTTGCAATGGTGAATGGTATTGTTTCCTTAATTTCTCTTTCTGTTTTCTCATTATTGGAGTATAGGAATGCAAGGGATTTCTGTGTGTTAATTTTATATCCTGCAACTTTACTATATTCATTGATTAACTCTAGTAATTTTCTAGTAGAGTCTTTAGGGTTTTCTATGTAGAGGATAAATGCAAAAGAAACAAAAGAGACCATAGCAAAAATCAACAAAACTAAAAGCTGGTTTTTCGAGAAGATAAACAAAATTGACAAGCCATTAGCCAGACTCATCAAGAAACAAAGGGAGAAGAATCAGATCAACAAAATTAGAAATGAAAATGGGGAGATCACAACAGACTCCACAGAAATACAAAGGATCATAAGAGACTACTACCAACAGCTATATGCCAATAAAATGGACAACTTGGAAGAAATGGACAAATTCTTAGAAAAGTATAACTTTCCAAAACTGAACCAGGAAGAAATAGAAGATCTTAACAGACCCATCACAAGCACGGAAATCGAAACTGTAATCAGAAATCTTCCAGCAAACAAAAGCCCAGGACCAGACGGCTTCACAGCGGAATTCTACCAAAAATTTAGAGAAGAGCTAACACCTATCCTACTCAAACTCTTCCAGAAAATTGCAGAAGATGGTAAACTTCCAAACTCATTCTATGAGGCCACCATCACCCTAATTCCAAAACCAGACAAAGATGTCACAAAAAAGGAAAACTACAGGCCAATATCACTGATGAACATAGATGCAAAAATCCTTAATAAAATTCTAGCAAACAGAATCCAACATCATATTAAAAAGATCATACATCATGACCAAGTGGGCTTTATCCCAGGAATGCAAGGTTTTTTTAACATCCGCAAATCAATCAATGTAATACATCACATTAACAAATTGAAAGAAAAAAACCATATGGTTATCTCAATAGATGCAGAAAAAGCCTTTGACAAAATTCAGCATCCATTTATGATAAAAACCCTCCAGAAAGCAGGAATAGAAGGAACATATCTCAACATAATAAAAGCTATATATGACAAACCCACAGCAAACATTATCCTCAATGGTGAAAAATTGAAAGCATTTCCCCTAAAGTCAGGAACAAGGCAAGGATGCCCACTTTCACCACTACTATTCAACATAGTTTTGGAAGTTTTGGCCACAGCAATCAGAGCTGAAAAAGAAACAAAAGGAATACAGATAGGAAAAGAAGAAGTAAAACTCTCACTGTTTGCAGATGACATGATCAACATTCATTTTATAGATAAAGCATTACAGCTCCAAACATGGGATCTCTGTGAGACTACAAAGCTAGTAAGTAGTGCATTCAGTATAAGCACATTCAATAGAAGAAATAAGGTCTTTTTTGGTCTTCAGTTATTGTTGCTGCTTTTAACATCATGTATAAATCAAACAATCTAATAGTAGATATTATGAAAGCTAAGGGAAAAGAGTGTTGAAGAAATTTTAAATTTCAAGTGAAACACAAAATTCAACATATTAATAGAGAAAAAATGTGTCCCTAGGATTTAGTGGCACAAGTAAATGATACCTTTGGAAAGAGCAGTTTTAGTAGAGTCTTAGGAACATAAGACAATGCAATGAGTTGATAAGCAGGATGTAGAGAACTGCATATCCATCTATACATCGTTACATTCATCATTCCTTCATTAAAATGCTTCTGAGGGACTGTTGCCTAACCTTAAATGAAGGATTTTAACTGTGAAGGAAGGAGGGCACATCGCATAGAAGAATGTTTTTAAGATAGAAAAGATAGGAGAATACTCAGTGTTGATGGAGAGGCACCAGTGGAGATACAGAGTTTGAAAATAAGGGGAAGAAAAGCATTTATAGATCAGCCTAGGGCCCTCAGATGGAGAAAGGATGGATCCATCAACTTTCTACACAGTCCTTCTGCTGCAACTATGTAATCTGTCCCTCAACTGGACCCTACATAATAAAAATTAGCAAAGGCTAATTCACCAGAAAGAAATCAGGGCATTTACGAAGAGAAATAGATGCTGGACAGCCACAGGACTCCAAACACCCGTCCTGCTGCAGGCTCTGCTTATTTCTTCATTTCATTTCTCTTCATTTTTCCCATCACTGCAGTGATTGTAGAATCATAATGATATAAGCACCATTTTCTAAATTTTTCTCTGCTTCAATTTCTAGATCTTAGTATTGCTGCTAATCCTCTTTCTGAAGATTACTAATTGCTGTGTAATTATATTCAGAAGCCATTACTGACCATCCAGTACTCATTTTCAGGGCCCTTATAGTGCACCCCTCTAATAGCTTATCTCCTGCGTTTGGTCTTCTCCTTCTCCATGAGAATATAAGCTCTGTGAGGACAATGACTATCTCTTAAACTTCTTTCTGTCTTCCAGGAAATAACGGAGCACTTGGTACACAGTAGACACTCAGTAAGTATTTGTTAACTTTGATATATACAAAGAATATGTACTCCCAGAATAGTAAAAGAGAATGGTTACAATAAAACAGTAATAATAGCTAACATTATGAGCACTGTCAGTCACCATTGTTTCTATGTACCAACCAACTGAATCTCCACAACAATCTTGGAAACATATTTTACTATTTTATTCACAATAAAACGGACAGTAGAGGTGTTAAGTAACTTTCCCAAGGTTTGACAGTGACTAAATATTAGAGCCAGGATCTGAGCTAGGAAACTGCTTCAAGATACAATGCTTAATGCTCCTACACTACACTATACTATAATAAACTTCATCACTGCTTCTCAGGAGAGACTTGGTGTGAAAAGCAACCACAAAAAGGCAAGATAGAAAAGGAAAGAATGCGGAAAACTATGTAAAAAAATCCTCCATGTAGGAAAACACTAATAGGTAAATGCTGTAATAATGATGATAATAATTATAATACATACATGTAGCAGAATTTGTGGCTTTCTCTACTTCCCCATCTTTCTGTAATATTGTTACACTGTAATAGTATTGTTCTTATAACAATAAAAACATTTTTAAAGGCAGCAATATAGGGAAAATATTTATCAACCCAATGTTTGCAGCACAAACTTAAGCACAATGGATTCATCCTACACATATCAAACTAAATGGCACTGTTTAATAGGTGTTTAAAGTTCTTTGTCTAGATGTCAGGATGATGAAATGAAGCAGGGATAAATTCTAGGATGAAACTGTATGCACTGATGATGACAGGCGACAATATCTTAAAGCTCTAACTTGATGACTGTAAAATATCTGCCCAACCATTTCTTACCAAATGATACTCCATGGTCTCTACATGCTTGCTCATGTTTCCTGGATGAATTATAAATACTTCTTGCATAGTTTTCCAAAGTTTTTGCATAGTCTTGAATATTGAAAGGAATGATTTTAGAGTCTGCAAGCTCATAAACCAATGCTCCTCGTAGCTGAGCCACGGCAAGCTGTTTTTTAAACGTGGGGTCATAAAACTTCTCTACCAATTCAAATGTCTCATAAATTGTATGGTATATTGGATAGCTGCTGTAAGTATCTGTTTTCTGGAAAAAAAAAGGGTGGGGAGGGATCAAGTATAGAAAAATATTAAATATTCAAATTATAATATTTTATGGAATTATAAAATGCTTCCATTAAAAAACATAACCGTATGGTACCCTGAGTTTCATCACAATGAAGGAAAAAGTTAAGGCTAATTCACTAAGACTTCACCATGAAATGTTCACCAACTTAAAATTTTACCATTATTCACTTAATAATTCATATAATCTTCATTCAAAATACTGCTTCTTGAAGATTTTTCTCATTGCTTTGCTGAAAATTAAGGAGGACATACTCAAACTGCATATCAGCACAGTTAGAGATTATCAACCGATTGGGAATGAAAGGCTCTGTGCAGCTCAGTATTGACAATAACTGGGGGATTATTCAGGTGACACTTTAACAACATGGGTTTGAACTGCAGGGGTTCACTTATACACAGATTTTTTTTTCAATAAATACGTACTAAAGTACTACAGGATCCCAAATGTAAAGTTACACATGATTTTCAACTTCTCCAGGGGTTAACACCCCTGTCTCCTGAGTTGTTTAAAGGTCAGCTGTATATTTAAGTCCTGTGCCTGCATTCCCAAGCAGTGTATATTCATATGCCACCTAATCTTTGTTACAAAATTAAGGATTATCATTATAAACAAATTGTTACAGGGTGGTACTCCAGGTAAACATTTTTGACTACTTAGATCTGCTTTTCTTAAATCTGCTTCTTTGATATAAACCTATCATGCTTATTGCTTTTAACATCACTGAAAGGAATCCTTGTATCTATCTCCTTCCATTTATCTAACACTCTGCTTTTAATCTGCGTTGTCTTAGAAACTAGATCACTTTGCTCAGAATGATGACAGAGTATAAAAGTGAACAGGCTTTGAAAGAGGGTAAAGTGCATCTCTTTTCTTTTTTTAAAGGCAGCTTTAATGAAGTGTAATTTAATAACATTCATCAGCATTAAGTGTACAGTGTGGTGAGTTTTTGTTTTTGTCTTTTGATTTTTAACAGAAAATTTTTGGCTGTGCCACATGGCATGTGGGATCTTTATTCCCCGATCAAGCATCTAACCTGTGCCCCCTGCAGGGGAACCATGGAGTCTGATTGATGGGAATTCCCAAAAGTACATCTCTTATGAATGAAGTGTAATGAGTAGCAGTATACCGATTTATGCACTTATTTTGGGTTATTCTGCAGCTGTTTTTGCTTACTTCCCTGTTCTTAGTTGTATTCTGGATAGTCAAATTTGCAAGGGATATGTATTCTAGACAAGCATGATGTTGGCATATTGCACTTACAAGAAAATTAGTAAAATCTTTGACAAACCTAAGTGTACTGATGTAATCTTCAGTATGATTTATGACATAACTTATAACATAGACAAAAATGGTATAGGTTTGCATAACCCATATACTTGCATACCATCAATGTGCTTGAGAAGCAATGGGGCAGATAAGAAAACAAGAATCAAATTTTCCAACAACACCTGCATCAGAAGAAGGATGCAAGCCTCTTGGCAGTGATAACCAGCTAAGCACCTGGCATTACTGTGTCAACTACCACTTCACTGAATAACCCTGGCAGTGAACATTCACAAAATAACACAAATTATTTCTCAGTCTATCTACAGTGGGACCTGCAGTCTAGCTCTATCCCTGGCATCCTTCCCAGGGCACATGTCCATTCAGTGCCCGGTGCCCAACCACTAAATGACAGTTCCTAACAAAAAGAATGTGGATTAAGTGCTATGTATCCAAAATAAAGAAAATGGCTTACCCTATTCTTAGTGTAACGGACTCTTCCTGAAGCAATCCCAAGTCTCTGAAAATAAGCTTCAAAATCACTTCCAGATCCAAGCTTGCTGATTCTAAATGTAAAATATAACACACACACATGAGGAAATAAATGCAAAAATAGATACTATAAATAGATGGGACAATGAATCCTGTCCCAACAACTGCAAAGAACTGTATGGTACCTTTATAAAAATTTAAAAAGGTATACCACCCTCAAGAAAACTTTCCTATGAAGATCCCCTGCAGTAGGAAATGGCAACCCACAACCAGTATTCTTGCCTGGAAAATCTCATGGACAGAGGCGCCTGGCAGGCTAGTCCATGGAGTTGCAAAGAGTCGGACAAGACTTAGCAACTAAACAACAACAACAACAACAGTAACAACAGCCCAATGATATGTTGATTTTAAACAATAAAACCTTTTTTATTATTTAAAATAGTAACAAATAAACCATAATTTATTTTAAAGTTTATCTTTAAACTTTAGAAAATAAAGTTGATTAAAATGTGGGAACAAAGGAACTTCCCTATTACATCTATTTATACCTATGGTAAACCTATAAATCTGCACTGACTAAATCAGAGTTGGGCAGTGACACCAAATTTGGCAACCTGGTAACTATGGCCTCAGCATTTATGGCATTTTTTGAGGGAAAAACAAATAATAAGATATGATCTCTCCCCTCAGAGACCTGAAGTCTAGTATGAAAACTGCCATGAGAAAGTCTACATTTAAGATCATGAAGACTCTAAATGTGCCCTAGTATATTTCAGAAATAAATCTAATTATATTTCTTTGCATATAATTAAGAAGCCACTATATACATACATACATATTTATATATAATGTAATGACATAGAAGATTTTCACTCAAAATGATGTCAGTAAAACAGAATATAAAATTATGTATACATTAAGAACCTAACTATATACTTCCAAACTGTTAGATGCGTTTTTTGAGATTGAGACCTTGGGATGTTTTTCAATCTTTTACTCTAGTGTTTTTCTTACTTCTGAATAAGCAAATAAAACATAATGAAGATACATTTAAACTCTCACAAGCCTTATTTGCTATAAATTGTTATCAACAGCTGATTTCAGAAATAGCATAGGAGTTGAAAACAAATATAAATACAAAATAAGTGCAAGACAGCTGTTGTATAAATGAGAAGTAAAAATTAATTCTTACATAAATTCTAAACTAACTACAGGTAAAGACATAACTTGGTGGTTGCTGATAATGCACCTTAATAAATTTAGAAAGAAATAATCCATCATTTTTTTTTTACTTCATCATTACCATTTGAAGTTATATTTATTAATATATTTAATACATGTAATTCATGTGCTCAGCCATATCTGACTCTTTGTGACCCTATGGGCTGTAGCTCGCCAGGCTCCTCTATCCATGGAATTTTCCAAGCAAGAATACTGGAGTGGGCTGCTGTTTCCTCCTCTAGGGGATCTTCTCAACTCAGAGATCAAACTTGCATCTCTTGTGTCTCCTGCATTGGCAGGGTGCGCTACCCGGGAAGCCCTTATTTAATACATATCTGAATGTAATTTTATACAAGAATGCAAAGTAATACCTAATAATCTTTTACTAAATATTTGCAAAAATATACTCAAATTTGGCATCCTGGGACACCTGAGAATCGCATGTCTGGAGAAACAAGGAGCCAAGGGGAGAATTGATTCTGTGGTAGAAAATGTATATACAGGTAATTTACCTAGGCAAAGTTTTATTTTTTGACGAAGGGTCCTTTTCTAACCAGCTTTCATACAGAGATTTACTCTCAAAACCATCATCAGGGCTGGAGATCTGAAAAGATAAATCAAATATTAAGAAAAGAGAACAATTAAATTTTTGCCAGTATTAAACCACATGTTGTTTAACATCAACTTCTACCTTTATCTACATGAACATTTGTGTATTATACTCTTTATAGAAATATAAAGAAATATATATGCTTTTGCAAATGGCAGGGGAAAAAAATCCCAGCCCAAACTCCTATTCATTTATAATTTGTACTTGTTAGTAATCTGGCCATGTACTTAGGAGATTGTCCAAGACGGTGCACACTGAGGCCTCAGAACAGCAGACAGACATTAAAGAGCTGAGCTTGAAACTCTCAATGAGTCCTGGTTTTGCAGGGCAGGTGGGGTGAAAAGGAGCAGTTAATTTTAGAAAGTCTGTGTTTAAACAATTTAATGGAATTTAATGGGTTTTAACAAGCTATATGACCTCAGGTTTCTAGTTGGGAATTTTAAGAACTTATGTAGGAATACACACAGTAGGGATACACACATAAACATTTTTTATTATCCTCATTAAACATATACTTACAAACGTATACTCTCCATTCCTTTCTCCACTCTAAGTATCACCAATTTAAAAAACAAGAGTTATTTACTGTCTCTCAGAAAAAATTAAGACAGATCTACTACATACCTCTTTCGTCAGTTTATACACTAACTGATGAAGAAGGGGTGTACAGTCAACTCTGAGAGTGTAATTGCCTGAAAAATACACAAGATGCATGAAGTATTTTAATACTTCCAAATGAAACTCCAATCTATATTTAATCCTAACTTTATTTTCCAAGTACGAACAATATACTATAAACTTCAAATTGAATGCATCATTCCCAGAGAATTAAAAACAGGGTGGAAACATGGAGAAGGAAACGGCAACCCACTCCAGTGTTCTTGCCTGGAGAATTCCATGGACAGAGGGGCCTGGCAGGCTACAGTCACAGGGTTGCAAAGAGTCAGACACGACTGAGTGACTAACACTTTCACACTCAGGATGCAATTTCTAGCTCCAAGTCACTTTTGGGGAACTGCCTCATTTTGCAGTGCTTTGTGTAAAAATAAAGACTATTATTTAAGACAACAACAACAAAAATAGGATGGAAATAATTCTTCAGTGGCGAGAGAGGCTGCAGGACACACTTAGGATACTGGAATTTGCTAAGGCAGCAATTCACACAGTAACAGTCAGAGTCATTCTTCACTAAGGCAGTATCACTTAGGGCAACTTTGGCAAAGGAAGGCGTAAGGCCACAGTATTCATTCTCTTCATTCATAGTTCCCCAACTAGGGATCAAACCCAGGCCCACAGCAGTGTAACCATGGCATCCTAACCACTGGACCACCCGGCAATTCCCTTATTTATTTAATTCAGCAGTATACAGCAGACATTAGACCAGAGCGTGTCAGCAGCTAGTAAGCGTGCTCTGACATTTATCTAGAAATAATAATACAAAGCCTAGAGATACAAATGTCACATATTAGGGACAAAAGGAAGTGTGTAGATTTTGCTCCCTTCAAATCTGTTTCATTACATTCAGGAAGTATTTCTGTATAAAATATTCTGTAAAATAATTCTTCTGAGATATTTTAGTCTAATCCTTTTACTATCTCCATATGAATAATGTAATGTCATACTAGAGATTTTCTTTTCCTTTTTTTTGGCACCTCAGGTAATTCAATGTTATTCAATACAAAGTTTAACCACCCTCTAAAATATCTCATATCTTCATAACACATAGTGTTTTTAAGAAAAATATTCTTTTTTTAAAAAAAAACACTTATTTTAAAGCCAAGTAACAATGTTGTGATAGTTTCAGGTGGACAGCAAAGATGGTCAACCATACATATATATGTACCCATTCTCTCCCAAACTCCCCTCCCATCAAGGCTGCTAAATACTAGTAATTCAAAATAAGCAAATAGTAAATATAAAGAAATTAGGATCAATAGTTTAGTTATGAATCACATTGATATATCTGAATTATAATGATTGTCTCTCTAGTAAAATGGAAAATGAAGGTATTGAGGTATCTCATAGGAAGAGGATAACCTTGTTTTACAAACTGAATGCACAGACTTAAATGATGGTATACTACTTAATAACAATCAAAAATACAATTTACCTTCTATAGATGAATCTGAGTTGATATAAGCCACGCTTCGCTCCTGGAGTGTTTTTACATTCTCCTATAGTTGAAGCAAAGTTGTTACTAACGCACGGCATTTTGTGGGAATATAAACAAAATAAATTAATTGAGTATAAGAGTGTTCTACAAATACCTTTATAAAACCCATGCCTTTGACAATAATTTCTGAGAAAATGCTGTTAACTCGTTGGTTGACAACACTGATACATTTAAAACAAGAAAAATATTATGATGCTTAGTTACTATATATAGCAATAGCAGCGAGCCCTTAGGCAAGAGCATTTTCAGAGTCAGTTCCTTGATGCCCTGAGAGTGAGTAAGAAAGGCAACGCCAGAGAATGCGCAAACTACTGCACAACTGCACTCATCTCACACGCCAGTAAAGTAATGCTCAAAATTCTCCAAACCAGGCTTCAGCAATTCGTGAACCGTGAACTTCCAAATGTTCAAGCTAGTGTTAGAAAAGGCAGAGGAACCAGAGATCAAATTGCCAACATCTGATGGATCATCGAAAAAGCAACAGAGTTCCAGAAAAACATCTATTTCTGCTATATTGACTATGCCAAAGCCTTCAACTGTGTGGATCACAATAAACTGTGCAAAATTCTTAAAGAGATGGGAATACCAGACCACTTGACCTGCCTCTTGAGAAACCTGTATGCAGGTCAGGAAGCAACAGTTAGAACTAGACATGGAACAACAGACTGGTTCCAAATAGGAAAAGGAGTCCGTCAAGGCTGTATATTGTCACCCTGCTTATTTAACTTATATGCAGAGCATATCATGAGAAACGCTGGGCTGGATGAAGCACAAGCTGGAATCAAGATTGCCGGGAGAAATATCAATAACCTCAGGTATGCAGATGACACCACCCTTATGGCAGAAAGTGAAGAAGAACTAAAGAGCCTGTTGATGAAAGTGAAAGAGGAGACTGAAAAAGCTGGCTTAAAACTCAGCATTCAAAAAACTAAGATCATGGCATCCGGTCCCATCATTTCATGGCAAATAGATGGGGAAACAATGGAAACAGTGACAGATTTTATTTTTCTGGGCTCCAAAATCACTGCAGATAGTGACTGCAGCCATGAAATTAAAAGACGCTTGCTCCTTGGAAGTAAAGCTATGACCATCCTAGGCAGCATATTACAAAGCAGAAATATCGCTTTGCCAACAAAGGTTTGTCTAGTCAAAGTTATGGTTTTTCCAGTAGTCATGTATGGATGTGAGAGTTGGACCATAAAGAAAGCTGAGCGCCAAAGAATGATGCTTTTGAACTGTGTTGGAGAAGACTCTTGAGAGTCCCTTGGACAGCAAGGAGATCCAACCAGTCAATACTAAAGGAAATCAGTGTTGAATATTCACTGGAAGGACTGACGCTGAAGTTAAAGCGCCAATACTTTGGTCAAATGATGTGAAGAACTGACTCAGTGGAAAAGACCCTGATGCTGGGAAAGATTGATGGCAGGAGGAGAAGGGGATGACAGAGGATGAGATGGTTGGATGGTATCACTGACTCAATGGACATGAGTTTGAGTAAACTCTGGGAGTTGGTGATGGACAGGGAGGCCTGGCGTGCAGTCCATGAGGGTTGCAAAGAGTCGGACACAACTGAGTGACTGGACTGAACTGAAATCTCTAGCAATCATTACATACATAGAAGTATGAGATCCACTGAAACTGGATATACCCATGTACATTTATCATTTAAAGTGAGTAGTTGCAAATTTCCGTTTATCTAAAATTATTTTAAGGTATGATGAAGAAAAAGAACAAAAAAAGCAGGGAATGGAGAAAAAAACTAGAGGGAGAGAGGATGGACAAGAGGACTAACAAGATATTCTTTCTCTCTCTCTCTTTCACACACTCACCCTGTAAGATAAAGCAGAGAAAGGCTAGTGTCACATACATATGAGAATATGCTGAGAGATCTCTCTGCTTCTCTCTCTAGCTTGCTACCATATAAGAACACGTCACAATAAAAACATTTAAAGCTGTGAGTGGTTATTACACAAATGAGGATTCTTGTCTCTGTGGCTGCCCACACAGGTCAGGTGACAGCTAACTCTGCTATAGATAAATAGAGTCAGAGTCCCATTATAACAGACTTACAGTAGAAATAAAGAAGATTCCTAAACTATATTTAAGAAGGTAAGGTTTCTGTTGAATGTGATCAAGAATCTGGCAGAAATCTAGAAACAGTATTGAAACTGTCTTTTAATCCACATGTTTTTAAATTAATGCAATTATTTTATCTTCATTTTAAGCTGCTAAAATTATAGGAACACAGATATATATTTATACATACATGTATTCATAAGAAATTATTCATCTAAAGTTAAGTCTATTCCAAAATGCATATTCACAATACTGGCGTAAAAATAAAACTTCGCAATATAAATGGAACAAAGCATAAGTGATACAAGTTAACTGTGTGTGTGTGATTTTACTTCCATATTTATTTAATTCATATTATTTTAAAGTAAAGTAAGAGGAAAGGAGTCAGAAGGAAACAACAGATGGCAAGAAATACATGACATGCTTTAAAGCAATTCTATAAAATCTGGACTCATAAAATAGAGGATGGTAGAGGGAAACTTGTTTTTGGCACACTTGCCTTCTGAGCTTACCTTGCACATTTAAGAACTCAGAGATACTGGACAGGGAGGCTAAGGGAAGAGGATGACAGAGGGGAGCCTACAAGAGACACTTAAAGCATCAAGTCAATGACAGAATTAATCATAGCAGAAGCAAAAAATAAACCCTTGAAATTACAAGTCAGTTTACAAAATTATCATCTTATACTCCACAATCAGGCACTTTCGTAATGGTAAAATAAACCCATGTTTACAATTATGCATCAAATCTATAAATGTGAAATTATAATAGAGTATAGTCACCATAATAGAACATCTTATGTTTTCTTAGATAGAAGAAATCCAAAGAAACTTCAAAAACTTGAAAATTAACTCCAAGGATCTGTATCAGTTTTTAGATAAGTTAATTAATTTGTCAGAAACAGCCTGCTAGTTTTAACTGCTTTCTGAACATATAGATTTTTTACAAAACAAATACAAACTAAAATATTTTGACAATAATAAATTTGTTCGCAGTCCAGTAATTAAGAGGATATTCCATTTTGCCAATTTGCTATGAAAGTAAAAACAAACTCTCCTAAATTCTCTTGAGTATTTATCAAAATTAAAACCATATTAGGTAATGGAATCTATTTGTGACTATCCTGCTGCTGCTGCTGCTAAGTCGCTTCAGTCGTGTCCGACTCTGTGCGACCCCATAGACGGCAGCCCACCAGGCTCCCCCGTCCCTGGGATTCTCTAAGCAAGAACACTGGAGTGGGTTGCCATTTCCTTCTCCAATGCATGCATGCATGCTAAGTCCCTTCAGTCGTGAGATATATATATATATTTTGCTTGTTGACCAAGAAAAACAAGAACTTTTCTGTCTTATTTACCTCAGCCCATTCTGTAGAACCCAGAAGTCCAAATTCTTCTGCATCCCAGCTGGCAAAAATGATAGTTCTTCTTGGTCTCCAGCCTGTAATCATTGTTAACATACATAACTAGGTATATATGCCTAAAAGCAAAGGAAATTTCAGTTGGTCACTTTTTGTCACCACCTCCCACAGAAACACTACTTACCACTACTCAGCAGTTTCCCAAAACTCTGGGCAACTTCTTGCAAAGTAGCAGCCCCACTGGTTGGGTCAATGCCTCCAAATACCCAGGAGTCCCGATGACCTCCCAGAATAACATACCTGTCTGGGAAAAAATGTGTTCAAAAGAACTTCAACTTTGAATACATTTATAAAGAGTACAATTTATGTTTTTAAATTAAACTTCCTCTAATAAATGTACCACTACAAGATGTTACATGTGGGGTTTGAGGGGAGCAGGGGTTACATGTGAGCTCTCTGTACCTAGTACTCAATTTTATTCTGAACCTAAAATTGCACTAAAAATAAAGCATATTAAAAATATTATGTTCTAATCAAAAAAAAAAAAAACTTCCTCTTGAGTTTCCCCATAGAAATGAACACCATAAGGTAGAGTCTTCTTTTAGAATTATACTTTTTTTCTTCCAAAGTTAGTCATTTCACATCAGCCAGAAAAAAATTAGCTGTGGACTAAAATCTTCTTGCAATCTTGTAAAGGCAAATGTCTACAATAATCCATCAACTTACCAGGTTCCACAGATCCTCTGATAGTTCCGATTACATTGTAAATCCTTGTGACTGTATTGATATTATAAACGTGCATTCTAACCTTCCTAGAATTTCAAAGGGGACAAATTACTTCACATGGAGCATTATGTCTAACAGCTTTCTTCCACTGTTTTATTATAAGAAATCTCAAAAGTACAGAAAATTGTATAACAGGACAATAACTTCCCAAATGCCTACCACATAAACTCAAATAACTGTAATATTGTTGTTGCTGCTACTAAGTCACTTCAGTCGTGTCCGACTCTGTGCGAGCCCATAGACGGCAGCCCACCAGGCTCCCCCATCCCTGGGATTCTCCAGGCAAGAACAGTGGAGTGGGTTGCCATTTCTTTCTCCAATGCATGAAAGTGAAAAGTGAAAGTGAAGTCGCTCAGTCATGTCCGACTCTTCGCCACCCCATGGACTGCAGCCTACCAGGCTCCTCTGTCCATGGGATTTTCCAGGCAAGAGTACTGGAGTGGGTTGCCATTTCCTTCTCCATAATACTGTTGAGCCATTTGCAAGTAAGTTGCAGATATCATGACATCTTACTCCTGTATACTGAAGCATGCACATTAAATTCAAATTTTAAAAACCAAACATCAATATCTTATATTTTTCCTCCCTCATAGTTCTATTGTTGATATTTAAAGCTCAAAACATTCTATTATTAAACACATCTTGTGTATTCATTCCTATTATTAAACACATCTTGTGTATTCATTCCAAAATTTTTAAATACATGCTACACAATTACAAAAATAAGGGAGAGCACCTATTATCTATTAAAGGTCAAAGAAGCCTATTTTTCATATATATTTATTCATTTGGCTGCACCGGATCTTAGTGGTGGCATGTGAGACCTGATCAGGGGCTGGAACCGGGCCCCCTGCATTGTGAGCTCAGAGTCTTAGCCACTGACCACCAGGGAAGTCTCCAGAGAAGCTTATTTTTAATTTGTTTCATAGTAATATTAATTCCTGATATTCAGTTAACATTTTCCAAGACTATCAAAATGGTCCGTTAGTATACTGTTAAAGAGCTGATTGAGTGCTGCCTACAAGAAACATGATAAACTCTACTGTTAAATGACAGTTTGAGAAACACCTGCTAAAATGTATAAGACAGCTTTATGATGAAACTCTTCCAGGCCATCACTGTTGATTCTGATCTGGGCCTGCCTTTTAAATATTCATTTATCAATTGTAATTAACGAAATCAGAATTCACAGGAAGGCACAATCAAGATCAGAAAATCATAAAAAAAATGCCATTCACATTTTATAAAGCCGAACTGACATGGGAATATGTTGAGCCTCTTTATCAGAAGGGAACAAAAATTTTTAATCTATGGCAGGCTCATAGGAAGTGCACAGGGAACCCCAGAACTTTCTACTTTTTAGTTCATTTTTGAATGCAAGAACTAACAAGTCAAATCCCATATATTGTTAAGTGTAGATTCTGGTGTTTCTCCCCCCAAAAGTACATTGTGATTCTGAATGTATATATAATTCATGAATAGTATTCAGCTAAAAAGTGCCTTTAGGGGAAAACTAATCAATGGGTGTTGTTCTGCATTTTGAGACATTTGGTAAAAGATTTTATTTTTGCTTCTGAATGATTAAAATTAATAGCAAAAAGCAAAACTATTCTTTAGCATGTTTCTAAATATACGAGCCTAAGATCTATCAGTAAGAAACACAACTTCACTGACATATGTAATTAAATGAAGAAAATCAAAGAATCCTGTAACAATGAGGAATGAGAGAAGACAATCTATTTTAATCTAAATGGAAAATAAACTAGCTATCTGCTCAGATTCTCAAAGAAGCTCATCTACATCTTTAATCTTTATTTTTTTCTAGTTTTTAGTATCACTGACTCTAGAAGTACCTGAAAGAATTACCTAGAGAGGAACTGCTATGGTTTCCAGTGAGTCAGCAAGAACATTGTGGACTCTGCAAATGAAGTTTCTAAATTCTGGACAACTTGGGAGATTGACTTTGGGGCATCTCCTACTTCACCATCGACAGAAACATTTCCAGAGGAATTTGATCTTCAATGTGGGACTCTATGCTGAGGGAATTTGGCTGGCCAGGAAGCTGAGTGACAGTGACATCAGCCAGGGGTGTAGCCATACAGACACAAGGAACCCCTGTGCTGTATCTGAACCTTCCAAACCTGAGCCTCCAATCTGGGACCACCACAAGACCTGCCCTGGGGGCAATTTGACTCAGATGGGCCCTTTTCTTCCCCGCCTTGTAACAGGGAAGAACATGTCAGATTTTATTACAAGTTAATCACTAAAGGGATGTTGCCTATAAGATTAAATGATACGTAATGGCCCATAATGTCCTGCTATCACTTCAAATTTATTATGTTCCAAATAAATTGAACTCAAGAATATAGACTCCAGAGGGCAGGGGTTTTTGCCTCTTTTGTACACTGCTGAATCCCCAGTGCCCAGAATGGTGCCAGGGTACAGTAAATGCTCAATAAATATTTGTGAAAGGAATGAATATTCTCCTATAGGGAAATACGGGAGAAATCTGAGAACTCAGCTCACATATCAGAGTTACTTCTGCCTATCAAAGTCTTTGTTTGATAAGACTATTTTAAAACTCTACAGAGACAGAATTTAACTTGTGGAAATCTGGTAATACAAATAATTCATGTCCACTGAAGTGCACAATTTCTCTCATAAACTTTCCTTTCCTAATGTGGAAGAAATTAGTTTTTCAGCTATTAAGCATACTCATTTCAGCATTCCTAAGGAGCTCATTTTTTGTATCATCTTTGAATTCTCCTTTGAACCAGCTTTTAACTCCTTTTGGGTTCCCTTATTGCATTAAATAAATTTTTTACACAAATTCATTTTATATTTGTATGAAAATTATGGTTTTACTTACAAAAAAATCATGCTTATCATTTCTGGAAGTCCCACTGAGATGTACAATGGATTCTTCTTGGAGAGCTAAGAATGGGCAGCTTAAACCCAGACATGTCTTCCTTGACTCTCAGATGTAAATTCCAAGCAGCAATAAAATTTTAACTTGTCTGAATCTCTGTATCTCCAGCTTATTTTTTTCTACTGATTCTGTGTTTTGTTTATGTTTCTAGTTTGCTTACAGCAGATAAGTTACACCCCATTTGTGGTGGCAATGGTAAAGAATTTGGTTTTAGGTCTTATCATCTGGTAATCTCTAAAAGTTGATCAATACATTATTATTAAGATCTCTTAGATGAGAAGTGACACAGAGTCTTGTTTTTAGCAATTATTTTTTAAAAAATTGTGTATTTGCCCATTTTGAGTTCAAATCAAATAGGGTTTTTTGCTCATGGTGAAGATGGACAGCTTTTTGATATCTTCACCAGAGAAATGTTCTGTTTCTGAGTGTACTCTTGAACTGTGACTGTAGCTACATGTTTATTGATTTCTCTGTGTATGTATGTTTCTGTTTATAAATCAGAAAGGCCTATATCTTTTATTGTGTACCTCAAGAGAGTATCAATAATTAGATAATAAAATCTCTTATATTAAAAGAAGTCCATTCTAATTGAGAGACAGAGATGAATAAGCACTTACATAAAAATATTTCTAAAATTCCTATAAAATAAAACTGAACTCTTAATATTTTAAAGAGTTTCCCACGTGGTGCTAGCGGTAAAGAATCTGTCTGCCAATGTAGCAGATGCAAGAGACCCAGGTTCGATCCCTGTGTTGGGAAGATCCCCTGGAGAAGGAAATGGCAACTCACTCCAGTATTCTTGCCTGGAAAAATCCCATGGACAGAGGAGCCTGGTGGGGTACAGTCCATGGGACTGCAAAGAGTCGGACATGGATGAACACTTGTCAGCAGCAATAATTTAAAAGTTCTGAAATAAAACTCTTAACAGAAATTAAAAGACATTCTCAGAATACAATTTCATATTGTTAAGTAAATTTCTAGCGAACAAGACTGACTTAATAATTTTGTCTTAATACAGCTATACTTTCTGTGATTCATCAGTTTTTAAGTTTCCCTTCCTCTCTACCTTTCAAGCAAATCAAAGTACTTAAAGTTCTGATCATGCCATAATGTTCTACAACTCTGGACAAGCTGTTCTCTGACACTGGCATTTTCTGCCTAACTTGATCCACTGGAAAACTTATTCTTTCTGTAAAATTAAGCTCAATGAAACATATTCTGTGATCATGCCTCCTCAAAAGTGCCATCACGGGTTGGTAACAATAATAACTAAAATAAGCATATTGAGCCTTATAACAGTTATGTGCATATCCGTTTTAACTTATTTAACCCACACACACAGGAAGTGATCAGTAAAAGGCTGGAACCTGTCTCTCTTCTCTTTTACTGCTTCCCTTAAGTTAAGCTAGTGCTTCACATGCATAGCATTTTAACAGCTATCGGAAAAGCTATTTAAAAACGTTAGGTAAAGAGAGAAGTTAAGGGATTCCCCTGGTGGTCCAGTGGCTGAGACTCCATCTCCCAGGGCAGGGAGCCCCAGCTCAATCCCCAGTCAGGGACAGTACCGCATGCTGCAACCAAGACCTGGCACAGCCAAATAAATACTTTAGAAAAAAAAAGAGGAGAGTTAAAATGTTAAACCTGTAACTCAAATGTAGCAATTTTTGAGATATAAAAAACAAATGTGGTGATATCCTTGTTGGAAGAAGAATTTAATATATCATTCCATAAGTAATTTTTTTGCTTAGTCACCCAGTCGTGTCTGACTCTTTGCAGACCTCTTGGACTGGAGGCTGCCAGCCTCCTGTGTCCATGGGGTTTTCCAGACAAGAATACTGGAGTGGGTTGCCATTTCCTTCTCCAGGGGATCTTCCCAGCCCAGGGATTTGAAACCAGGTCTCCTGCATTGCCATCTGAGCCACCAGGGAAGCTCTAAGTACTTCTAAATGATAATTATTCACTATGAAAAATGAGAAAAATAAGATAAGCAAAATGAAACTGGCAGAACACTTATCTTGACATTTTTTTATTAAATATGTAAACTTTTTCTAGGATACTAAAGTAACGTAAAATTACCTGAAAGAATCATGTCCTATAAAGCCAGGCCCAATGTTGTAACTCACGTTAAGACTTCCCTTCCAGCTCTCATCTGGTGAAGCAATTCCTCCCAAATAGCTGTCAAGAGAAAATGAAAATGACAGAAAAAAAGGCTGAGCATCACAATTTCTAAAAGAAATCACAAAATAAGCTGATGAGGTTTTATTCAGACATTTAACAAATATATGTTGAAGATTTACTAAGTGCTGGGAACTATAAAATTTCCTTCCCTTGCAGAGCTTACATCCTAGTGAGAGAACCATAACTGAAATAGATAAGTAAAATGTTTATATGCTAGTGGTAAGAGCTAAGGAGAGGAATTCCGTGGCGGTCCAGCGGTTAGGACTCAGCCTTTCACTGCCTGGGCCTGGGTTCAAGCCCTGGTCGAGGAACTAAGGTCCCATGTGCTTCACAGCACAGCATCCCATCAAAAAAAGAGCTAAGGAGAAAACAACCAAAATACTGAGTGGAAATGGGAAGCATCAGTGCATCAGCCTCTCTGCTTCTGACTTTAATTATTTACATAGGGAAGTATTAGGTTCAAGAAATCCTAAATAAATGAAATTAAGGAGAAGAAACTAATTTCTAGAAAAGCTGATTACATAGTAGCCACACAAAAAGCAATTACTGAAATGCACTGGCACATACATTAAACAAAAAATAGACGTTAGGAAATCTG
Source organism: Giraffa tippelskirchi (assembly GCF_054371585.1). Taxonomy (NCBI): domain Eukaryota; kingdom Metazoa; phylum Chordata; class Mammalia; order Artiodactyla; family Giraffidae; genus Giraffa; species Giraffa tippelskirchi. The sequence goes on along the minus strand of NC_137284.1, from coordinate 42,242,997 downwards.
AAAAGGAACCAACAGTTATACAACACAGTAATAGCAAACACTGACTGAATGTTTTTCATATGATATTTATATAATGATTTCATCTACTCATAATAACTCTATCAGGCAGAAACTAGTTCTGCCTTCATTTCAGAGAAGGAACCTGAATGGGAGAAAGATTGAGTAACTGGTTTAAGTTTACACATCTAGTGAGTTGTGGGCATCACCACATTTTTGAAATGCAGGTCAAATACAGATACCTAACAAAACCTAACTACTTGAAAAATCTCAAGTCAATATTTTTATCTTTGGACATAGATTTTCCTTTTGAGACTTCCATTTGTAGCAAATACAGGAATGTTTTCTTATATTTCTTAGTTATTAAACTGCTCTTCCTTACGGAAAAAAAAATGTGTTCTATACTTCCTACTTCAGGAGTCAATTCTGATACAAGACTTCACTTTTAACATAGGTAGGTTTTAGAAGAGAAAATAGATGTTTAGTGTAATATATCTTATTCTCAAATACAACTAGAAAACTATACCGTAATAATATTTCTGCATCGTTATATCCAATGGGATGTACAGGGATTTGGGGAATTCCCACTCCATCTTCAACATCAAGTCTGAAGGTATACTCTGCAGAAATCAATTGCATAAGAGGAAAACAATTGAAGAATCTAAGCAAAGGGTATAAAAGAATTCCTGTTATTACTAATGCAGATTTGGTATATGTTTGATTTTATATCCAAAATTTAAAGTTCCTCCAAAGTGACTGACTATTTTATCCAATATGGTCTATTTAATTTGACAGTAAAAAATTAAATCATTTACATTTTAATGTAAAATCAATTACAAGGATTACAGACACCATAATTGCTTTGACATTTCATGTAATTCTCTTGAATTTTCCAAGAATATTTTATTTCCTTAAGGATATTTTGAATACTTTTTAGAGAAGCTTCAGTTAACTAAATATCTGGAAAATGTGTCCCAGATTCTGAAACTAGAAAGAACTGTGAAAAAAGAATTGAAGGGAATGCAAAATGTTGGGCTGGATAAAGCACAAGCTGGAATCAAGATTGCCGGGAGAAATATCAATACCCTCAGATATGCAGATGACACCACCCTTATGGCAGAAAGTGAAGAAGAACTAAAGAGCCTCTTGATGAAAGTGAAAGAGGAGAGTGAAAAAGGTGGCTTAAAGCTCAAGGTTCAGAAAACTAAGATCATGGCATCTGGTCCCATCACTTCATGGCAAATAGATGGGGAAACAGTGGCTGGCTTTATCTTGGGGGGCTCCAAAATCACTGCAGATGGTGATCGCAGCCATGAAATTAAAAGACGCTTGCTCCTTGGAAGGAAAGCTATGACCAACCTAGATGGCATATTAAAAAGCAGAGACATTACTTTGTCAACAAAGGTCCGTCTAGTCAAGGCAATCTAGTTTTTCCAGTAGTCATGTATGGATGTGAGAGTTGGACTATAAAGAAAACTGAGCACTGTAGAACTGATGCTTTTGAACTGTGGTGTTGGAGAAGACTCTTGAGAGTTCCTTGGACTGCAAGGAGATCCAACCAGTCCATCCTAAGGGAAATTGGTCCTGGGTGTTCACTGGAAGGACTGATGTTAAAGCTGAAACTCCAGTATTTTGGCCACCTGATGTGAAGAGTTGACTCATTTGAAAAGACCCTGATGTTGGGAAAGATTGAAGGCAGAAGGAGAAGGGGATGACAGAGGATGAGATGGTTAGATGGCATCACCGACTCAATGGACATGAGTTTGGGTAAACTCTGGGAGTTGGTGATGGACAGTGAGGCCTGGCGTGCTGCAGTTAATGGGGCTGCAAAGAGTCAGACACGACTGAGCAACTGAACTGAACTGAAAATCACTGCAGATGGTGATTGCAGCCATGAAATTAAAAGACGCTTGCTCCTTGGAAGAAAAGCTATAATCAACCTAGACAGCATATAAAAAGCAGAGACATTACTTTGCCAACAAAAGTCCATCTAGTCAAAGCTATGGTTTTTCCAGTAGTCAGGTATGGATGTGACAGTTAGATTATAAAGAAAGCTGAGCACCAAAGAATTGATGCTTTTGAACCACGGTTTTGGAGAAGACTCTTGAGAGTCTGTTGGACTGCAAGGAGATCCAACCAGTCCATCCCAAAGGAAATCAGTCCTGATTATTCATTGGAAGGGCTGATCCTGAAGCTGGAGCTCCAATACTTTGGCCACCTGATGCAAAGAACTGATTCATTGGAAAAGACCCTGATGCTGGGAGAGACTGAGGGCAGAAAGACAACGGGAGGACAGAGGATGAGATGGTTGGATGGCATCACCCACTTGACGGACATGAGTTTGAGTAAACTCCGGGATTGATGATGGACAGGGAAACCTGGTGTGCTACAGTCCATGGGGTCGCAAAGAGTCAGACATGACTGAGTGACTGAACTAAGTGGTATTGGGAATAAGTGAAAATTTCTTACTCAAATAATAACAATATTCTCCTTAAAGGAAGATGAAAAGTATTGTCATGCTTAAATTCTAATTGGGACTTGTGGTTTCAGCCAAAACAGAGTTTTCTAGAGCATTAAAACAACTCTCTTAGAAAAAAGAGAAGTTTCAAACAAGTTACATCAGATTCCACTTTTAAAAACTGAAAAAATAAGAGCAAATGAAGCAAAAATGAGCAGTAGAAAGGATATATCCTACTAAAGACCAGAGCAGAAATTTTAGAAATAGAAAACAGACAAAAGATAGAAATTATCAACGAAATCCAAAGCTGGTTCTCTGAGTGGATTAACAAAATTGATAAATCCCTTGCAAGACAAAACAAGACAAGAAAAGAGATATAAACCATAAATACCAGAAATAAAGAAGAGAACAGCACTCCAGTACCTGCAGAAAAGAAAGAAAGAGAGAGAAGAAAGGAAGAATAATACAAACAACTATATGCCCATAAATTTAACAACTTAGATGAAATGGACAAAATCTTAAACTAGCAAATCTCACTCAAGATTAAATACATTACCTAAACAGACATATATCTACTGAAGAAATTTAATTTGCAGTTAAAAACATTCCTACCAACAAAATATCAGTCCCACATCGATTCACTGAAGGATTCTACATCATGCCATGTTACGCTCAGTTGCTTAGTCATGTCTGACTCTTTATGACCACATGGACTATAGCTCACCAGGCTTCTCTCTCCATGGGATTCTCCAGGCAAGAATACTGGAGTGGGTTGCCATCTCCTCCTCCAGGGGATCTTCCCGACCCAGGAATCAAACCTGCGTCTCTGGTGTCTCCTGCATTGGTAGGTGGGTTCTTTACCACTGAGCCACATTTACAGACAAAATTAAACTCATTCTACATTAACACTTGCAGAAAAATGAAGAAGATGAAGTAATTTTTAATTCATTCCATGAAGTCAATGTTACTGCTACCAAAATGAGACAGAGATACTGCAAGAAAGTAAATTGATAGGACAATATCTCTTATTATTAAAGACAGATTCTTAGCAAAATTTTTAGCACAAATCCAGTAATATACCAATATTCTATAAGAAAATAATACAATGAGGACTTCCCTGGTGGTCCAGTGGTTAAGAATCCACCTGCCAATGCAGCAGCATGGGTTCAGTGCCTGGTCCAGGAAGATCGCACATGCTGCAACTACACCCCTGTGTCACAACTCCTGAGCCTGAGTGCCACGACTGCTAAAGCTCGTGTACCTAGAGTCTGTGCTCTGCAACGAGAAGCTGCTGCAATGTGAAGCTTGTGCACTGCAACTTGAGAGTAGCCCCCACTCACTGCAATTAGAGAAAGCCTGCACACAGCCATGAAGACTCAGCGTAGTCATAAATAAATTAAAAAAAAAAAAGAATGTCCCATTAGAGTTTATCCCAGGCTGTTTTGATTTAACACTCAAAAGTCAATCTGGGGAATTTCCTGGTAGCCTAGTGGTTAGGATTCTGTCTTTACAACCATGGCCTGCGTTCATTACCTTATTGGGGAACATCCAATAAGCTGCACGGGGTACATCCCCCAAAAAAAAAATCAATCTGTATAATTGAAAAAACATAGATAAGAACGATTTAAGATCATTTCATTAGGTACAGTAAAAGAATCTGACAAAATTCAATACACACTGCCTGCCAAATGAGATAAATGTGCTAAGATAAAAATTCATAGCACTTTAAGATAGAGGTGAACTTCCTCAATCTGATAAAAAACAATCTATAAAATCTGAAAAAGAGGAACAAAACAAAACCTATAGCTAAGATCCTACTTAACAGAGAAAGACAAGGAAAGTCTTTGGGGCAGGAATATGGCAAGGATATCTGCTCTAACAACTTTTTATAGCAATGTTCCAGATACTACAATAAGAAAAGAAAAAGTAAAGGCATCCAGAATAGAAACAAAGTAATAAAACTCTTTATGTGCAGATGACATGATTACCTATGCAAAAGCTGATGGAATCCACAAAAACCTAGCAGAACTAATTACAGATAAGTTTACAGAATACAAGATCAATACACAAGATCAGTATATTTCCTCTAGAAACAACATTTTCATTTACTAACAATGGTCCACTGGAAATCAAAATTTAAAATGTAATTTAAAAAAGAATAACACTATGAAATTATTATGGCTAAATGTGAAAAAAGATACACACTGTCTGTACAGTGAAACAACGAACGTGCTGAGAGAAAGTTACGGATACCTAAGTAAATTGAGAGCTGTACCATGTTTATGGGTCAGAAGATCCCATATTTTAAAATATCAATTTTCCCAAAACTGACCTATAGGGTTAATTCAACCTCAATCAACTTCCCAAGAGACTTTTTGGTAGAAATTGATAAGCTGGTTCTAAAATTCACATGGGAAGGAACAAGAATAGCTACCAAAACTTTGAAGAACTGTAACTTGGAGACTTCCATATCGACTAGAATGTAAAGTTAAAAAGTTCAACCATACTAAGCACTGACAAGGATGCAGCAAATGGAACACTCATAAACTGCTGCTAGAAGGCAAAATGGTACAACCACTTTGGAAAACAATTTGAAAATCATCTATCATGTTATCCAGTCATGCCATTTCTATACATTTACTCAAGAGAAACAAAAGTATATGTACATATAAAGACTTGCATACAACTGTTCATAGCAGCTTTATGTGTAATATCTCCAAAACTTAAAGCAATCTAAATTACCAACAAAAAGTAAACGAATAAACAAACTGTAGAGTATCCATTCAATGGAATACCATTCAACAACCATGACAAAAAAAACTGAAATATTGACACAGACATCAACAGAGCTGAAGCTCAAAGTAATTATACTAGACAGAAGGCAAGTCAGGGGATTGGCAGGGGGGGAGTGGGGTTGAGAGGAAGGCATCATAAAAAGATGAGATGAAACTCTTTGGGGTAATGGACACGTTCATTATCTTGATTGTGGATATGGTTACACAAATGTGAAAACCTTTCACATTTTAAATATTAAATCACACAAAAAAACTCATTGGTATTTTCAAAAATAGAAATATGTGATCTACAGAAAAATAAAGTCACTACACAGTTCAGAAGCCCTAAGTTCTAGTTTGGTAAGAATAGTATTATTCTAGACATGTGTTTTTCAACCTCCACTAAGGCAGAAGAGAACGGAACTATCTATTCCCCCACTCCAGGTCCACACCTCACGGAAACTTAAAGCTGAAATAATAAAAGGGAAATTCTTTTAAATTCCTAGCAGTAGCAATCCAAAATACAATTGTGCACACTTTTAATGTTATTCTATAGATGCTTACTTTTATGCCTTCTGTAGGGACAAGTAATATTTTTGCAAAAATGAGTGGACCATAACAGGCTCATCTGTTACCTTTAGCTGGATAGCCTGGAGTGAGGGGGTCACCAGCACCGTTCAGATTTAACACATTCCCTCTCTGGGCTGCAGTTCCAGGAAGGTTCCACCCTTTGGGATATGGCTGTACCCCAGGAGCAGAGTAGTCAGCTGGATCTGAGTACAAGATGATGCCCTTGGCTCCTGCCAACATGGCATTTTTAACCTGCAGGGGCAATAGGCAATCCATAATGTAGAAATGGCAAAAGACTGACTTACACATGTAAGATAAAACCAATTTAATAACACAAGGAAACTTACACACTGTTTTATTATCACACTGGTAACAATCAGTTCTTTTTGGCTTGAATACGATTTCTGCCTAGGTAGACTTAACAACTCGCATTTATTCAACATAACTCTGAACAAGTTGTTACCTTTTCTGTGAAGCACTCCTATTAAAAGCATTGTAAAATAACTTTTAAACATCTTTCTTTTCTACTACTGTTTTTGAAAACAAGGACCTTGTCTAACTCACTTTAACTATCTACCCCTCGGTGTTTGGGGCTTCCCAAGTGACTCAACAATAAAGAATCTGCTTGCAACGCAGGAGATGTGGGTTCTATTCCTGGGTCGGGAAGATCCCCTGGAGGAAAGCATGGCAACCCACTCCAGTATTCTTGCCTGGAAACTCCCATGGACAGAGAAGCTTGGTGGGTACAGTCCACTGGATCACAAAGAGCTGGACATGACTGAGGAGACTGAGCACGCACACTCTCCAACGTTTAGAACACCACAGACTTAAGATGATGTAAATATCTGTGGAATTAAGAAAGCTAATTTAAAATTCTATACAGGTGAAGTCCCTGGTGGTCCAATGGTTAACACTCCATCATCTCACTGCAGAGAGCCAGGGGCAGAAAAGAGGAGAAAGAAGAGATGAAAATCAACCCGGAACTCAGTGTCTGAAACATCCCCCAGTGTTTTGTAAATATTTTTCTAACAACTCAAACTGATCACAAATAGGAAAATGTATCCTGTAAGACACTGAGTTCTTGATTACCAGAAGTAGTATAATGAAAGATAGATAACCATCAATCAGCTAAAACACTCCCCAGTATTCAGACAGCATTTTCTTATAAGATTAGAAAGAGTAAAATCCGATACAACTTTTTTGAAGTACAAATCGATGATGTCCATCAAACTTCTGAAATAATGTACAACTGATCTTTGAACAATGCAGGGTTAATCCAAGAATAACTTAGGCTTGGCCCTCTGTATTCTCCATTTGTCTGCATCTGTGGTTTCAACCAACCTCTGACCTTGTAGAAACTGTGTGAATGCGTGCATAGCTGCTCATTCCTGTTCAACTCTTTGCGACCCTATGGACTGTAGCCTGCCAAGCTCCTTTGTCCATGGGATTTTTTAGGTAAGAATACTGGAGTTGGTTGCCCTTTTCTACTCCAGGAGATCTTGACCCAGAGACTGAACCCATACCTCCTGTGTGTCTCTTGCATTAGCAGGCCGCTGTGCCACCTGGGAAGCCCATGTAGTAACTGTATAATACTATTATTAACTATTGAAAATATCCATGTACAAGTGGACTCACATAGTTCAAATCTATGTTGTCATAGATTTGAGTCAACTGTACACTATGATTTAGCCATTCAGTTTGTAGGAGTGAATCTATATTACAAAAGTCCTCATACAAATGTTCAAGTACATATGGACAAAGATGCTCACAATATAAATATTTGTAACAGTAACAAATTTAAGACAAGACAAGCAGAATAGTTAAATAAATTTATAACTCTGTGAAATATTACATAGCCATCTAAAATAATGAGGGAGGAACTTCTGTGATGGTCCAGTGGCCAAGACTCGGAGCTCCCAATGCAGGGAGCCCAGGTGTGATCTCTGGTCAGGGAACTAGATCCCACATGCTGCTCGTGAGAGTTCAAGCGCCATGACTAAAGCTCCTGTGTGCTGCAACTAAAACTCGGTACAGCCAAACAAATAAAGGTTTTTTAAAAATTAGGTATTTACTTAATAAGCAGTTACAAGAAATTACTCAGTACCAGTAACTATCCTAAGTGCTTTCAAATGTAAGGTTGATAAATCCTACTGTGGATTCTAAGAGATTAATGCTATTATTAGCATTCATATTTCACGTAAGAAGAAACACTGGCACAGAGAGGTTAAGTAACTTGCTCACGGGAAAAGATCTAGAGCATAGGGAACCCACACCGGACGAGAAGCCAGGTTATGCAGATCTAGCACGCTATACTCTTAACCATTTCATCATATACCTCTCAATGTGCTGACCTCTGAGTTATTATTGAATGAAAAAATAAATGTATACTATATGTAGTATCTGATGCCCTCTTTGTTAAAAAAAAAAAAGAAATTATGTAAAATTAGTACATGAAGACATACATTCATATTTCACAAAATTAGGCCTAAAAAGACCTATTAAGAATTGATTACGTCTGGGCAATGAATTAGTTGAGTAATATATGGATTTTCATTTTTTAGTTTATATAAAATTTCTTCATTTTAATAAAAAAAACATAGCTTTGGTAATAAAACTAAGAAGAATAATTTCCCTTTCCAGATAGGCAAGGTAGCAAAAACAACAATGACAAAAGACAAGCAAACAAATAAAACCCCAGGATTTTTCTGGGCAACCATGAAAATAACAAATTTATAAATATATATATGGCAATTTTGGAGAAGGAAATGGCAACCCACTCCAGTATTCTTGCCTGGAGAATCCCATGGACATAGGAGCCTGGCAGGCTACAGTCCACAGGGTCACGAGAGTCAGACACTACTTAGTGACTAAACCAACCAATGGCAATTTTTGGGAACCACAATGCAAATGATGTAAATCATTTATATTTACATATAATTATGTATGTTATATATGTTAATAATATGTTAATAATATATGTTATACATTATTTTTCCCTTTAGAAAAGCAAATAACAAAGTACTTTATTTCCTCTGAAGATTTTCCCATATCTTGCAATAACAATCTTTCCAGTGCAGTTGATGTTCATCTCTCTTTCTAGTTTGAAAAAGTCTTCAGTACGAGCGTAGTTCACATATACAAGCTCCCCCTGTTGGAAATAAAAATAAAAACAAACAACAACAACAAAAATACAAAACACTGCTAAAGAGAAAACCAAAGTAGACGTTTCTCCATAACACTGTATCATAATAAAAAAGTTATCTTTCTTGTCGTGGGCTTAATAAACAGACCCATGCTAATTCTGGAGAAGTCTTTTAAAATATTTCAGTATCCTGAAAGTTAAAAAAAAAAAGAGACAATAGTAAAATATTTAAACAGTGTTTAAATGTTTGAAGGAATTATTAGTGTACACTGAGCTATGGGAAATAGTATAAATAAAAGTAGCTATGTTATTTCTAACCACGGTATTTATTTCCAACCATGGTATTAAGAACTTCTGTGGTATGATTTATCAATTCAGATCTACAAATCTATAACAAAGTCAGACAATGAACAAAAGAAAAAAGTTTGAAAACTATCTACTACCCTTACTGAATTAAGACATGTTCAGCAGTTTCTTAGTTATTTCAAAGAGTGGCATGTGCTTATCAGGGTCTGGTTCTCAAGTATCTATTTTCTTTTTTTTTTCTTTTTTAAAAATTGTTTTTAGGGAGGTTATGTAGAGCATAGAATCTCAAAGTATGAATTAACATGTATGATCCACCTAATTTCCTTGGTTTTAGTCCTTTACATAGGTATTTTTATATAAAGGCTTAAAGAACTGAGTGTCTTTTATTTTACCTCTGGCATGCCTGGGGGTGAAAAGGCATTATAGGGTGGTACAATATTCTTAACATTCTCATATCCATCTGGTGGTGGCTCAACATATGATGTATTGAAAATCTAGCAAGAATTAAAACACACAAAGTTAGAAACACTTCAGATTGCTATTAATAATACATTCTGTGGGCAAAAGGCCTAAATAGATATTTCTTTAAAGAAGACATACAGATGGTGAACAGGCACATGAAAAGATGCTCAACATTGCTAGCTATCAGAGAAATGTAAAACAAATGCTAGAAAAGATGTAGAGAAAAAGGAACTCTCCTACACTGTTAGTGGGAGTGTAACTTGGTACAGCCACTACACACAACAGTATGGTGGCTCCTTAAGACACTAAAAATAGAGCTACTGTATGATCTAGTGATTCTACTTGTGGGCATATATACAGAAAAGACAAAAACTCTAATTTGAAAAAGTACATGCACCCAAATATTTGAAACAGCACCATTTCCAATAGCTAAGACATGGAAACAACCCAAGTGCCCATTAACAGACAAGTGGTTTAATAAGATTTGGTTTACATATACAATGGAATATTGCTCAGCCATAAAAGAGTATTAAATATTGCCATTTGCAAGCAAGAGGGGTAGACCTAGAGAATATCATACTAAGTGAAGTAAGGCAGAGACACAAATACATCACTTTTATTTGGAATCTAAAAAATAACACGGATCTATCTATATACAAAAGAGAAAGGTTTACAGACATAGAAAACAACTTATGATTACTAAAGAAGAAAGGGATGTGCTGTGTTTAGTCGTGTCCAACTCTTTGCAACCCCATGGACTGTAGCCTGCCAAGCTCCTCTGTCCATGGGATTCTCCAGATAAGAACACTGGAGTGGGTTGCCATGCCCTCCTCCAAGGAATCTTCCCAACCCAGGGATCGAACCCAGGTCTCCCGTGTTGCGAGCAGATTCTTTACCATCTGAGCCATCAGGGAAGTAATGGGAGAAGGAATAAAACAGGAGTATAGGATTAACAATTCCCAGGTGGCTCAAGTGGTAAAGAATCGACCTGCCAATGCAAGAGACGCAGGCAGGAGATACAGGTTTGATCCCTGGGTCGGGAAGATCCCCTGAAGGAGGAAATGGCAACCCACTCCAGTATTCTTGCCTGGAGAATCCCATGGCCAGGGCATGCTGCCAGGGTATTATCCATGGGGTCAAAAAGAGTCGGACACGGCTGAACCAACTTAGCACGTGCTATAGGATTAACAGATACACTAACAGATACATTAACAGATATTAACAGATACATTAAGTAGGGAAGCAATGAAGTTTTACTGTGTAACACAGGGAACAATATTCAATAACTTATAATAATCTATAATGGGAAATAATCTGAAAAAAATTTACATAAAACGGAATCACTTTGCTGTACACCTGAAACTAATACAGTATTGTAAATCGGTCACCTCAATTCCATGTTCATCCATGATTGATACGTAGCTGGCATTTGTCTCATTAGGGTAAGACAGGAGAACATCATAGTGCACCAACTCGGCTGAATCCAGTCCAAATTTCTTCCACTGGCTTTGGACTTTCTTGGCAAGCAATAAATTTTGTTCCGTTCCTGCCAGATGAGGTAGCTTTGTAAACAAACTGAAATGAAAATAAAATTAAAGTGGGATTCAAAGACTATATTCAGAAAATGTTCTAAGAACTCTTCTAGATGCATAACTCATATTTTAGACATTAAGTATCATTTCTATAACCAAGATACAAAAAACATGGCTAGGGATTTCTAGATATGCCAGTTTTTAAATATTTATGTGTAACTGCAGTTTTCACATTGTGCTTGCAGGGAATATGCTATGCACAGGCCTGTACTATAATTAACCGGGCTTCTTTGAAAAATAAGAATGACTTTCTCATCACCCCCAGGCGAAGGGCTGGGAGCAGTAAAAAGTACATCATGGAAAGACACCTTGAAAACAAGATGCTGAGGTACTGATGTGACTGATGGAAAACCAGTCGTGACTGTTCCCGTGACCAGAGCCTTGAGGGGGTTGCTAAGAAAGAGCGTCACTAGCCGAAGGGCTAAACAGAGTCATGAAAGGCCTGAAGGTTTGACATCTGAGACTGTAAAGAACAGATACGTCTAGAGCACAAACAAGGAAGGAGAAGTTAACAATAAAAGGCATGCAAGGATTAGGATCTGGGCTTTTGCCTGCGAATGGCATCAGCCCCCTGATCCCCACTTCATTTCTGAGTCTTCTTTTTCCTTATTCTTCTGTGGCACCGCTCCCTCAGGTCAGTTCGTTGTTGGGCTGGTCCCGACAGTGCTCCTCAGAAAAGAACACATCCCGTGGGGAACACAGTCAGCAGGGATTGGGGACAAGAAAACATGATGGAAGGATGGCCCACGCCTACGCCACCAGTGCTAACTTCCTGCTGCTTATCAGGAAGTGAAGATACTCTCAAACAAAGATCATAATGTTTGCCAGACACCAGTCGGGCAGCCGCGTTAGCATGCACTTCTGGTGCTGTTTTCGCCCTACTGTATACAGTTGTTTATTTATCCCATTGAGGTTCAAGTCCATGCATCTTTATGTTTATATTTCCAATGCTCAGTACTTGCCTGTTATCCAGGAATTACATAATTCAGATTTGCTGAACTGAGTTTGGGCAACGATCTCCTGGTTCTGAGTCTATATGATTCGCAAACGTTAAGTAACTTCACAAACATAGTTTCAAATGAAATTCACTTTGCTTGAGGTAAATATTTTAAGTTTCCCAAATCCCCTCCCTCCGTAAGTAGGGCAATTATACTTCTATACACTAGTGTCTTAGTCAATCATAGAACGACCAAAAAACACACAGAGTAAAGCAAAATCAGTACTGACTGAAAACTTACTATATGCCAGTAATCTGACGAGGTATTTCACATGGGCTTTCTGATTTAATCCTAACCACCCTTCTTCCATTGTCCCCATTTTGCAAATGAGGAAACAGAGAGCAATTAAATAAGTTGCTTATAATTTAGTAGGGCTTCTCTTGTAGCTCAGTGTAAAGAATCTGCCTGCAATGCAGGAGACCTGGGTTTGATTCCTGGGTCAAGAAGATCTGTTGAGGAATTGAATCATTCATCTGATCATACAGATCAACTGCTTAAAATCCTTCTATGGCTCCTTATATTCTGCATTATAAAGTTCACATTGGACATAGCATTTGGAGCCTTTTTTCATCTGATCCACTTTCCAGCTTCATTTCTCACCACTCACCTTATAAACTTCTTCACTCTTATCATTTAATATGCTAATTGGTCTCCTAAAATCACCACCCTTTTTAGCCTTTGCACAAGATCTTCTCTTAGACAAAAGTATCATCCTACTTACCTAAATATCCCTGCCCGTAAGCTATGAACCATTCATTACGATACTTCGACTATTTTCTTTTCTGTGAAGCTTTCCACTTCTATTATCATTAAATCAAAGCTGCAAGTTACTGATATTTAATACCATACAATATTTGTGGGGGGAAAAAAAAAGTATCGGGACTTCCCTTGTGGTCCGGTGATTAAGAATCCACCTTCCCACACATGCATTTTGACTTAAAGCACTGCTGACAGGAAGCCTCAAAGGGCCAAGCCAGTTGCTGACAATTTAAAACAAAGGTCTTAAATAGAGAGACCCATGAAGGGAAAGCCAAGAAAAAAAAAAAAAAAAAAGAATTCGCCTTGCAATGGCGGGAATGCCGGTTTGATCCCTGGTCAGGGAACTAAGAGTCCATGTGCCACGGGGCAACTAAGCCCACACACCACAACTAGAGAAGCCCCCGTGCTGCAAAAAAGAGCCTGTGATCTGCAACTGAGACCCGATGCAATCAAGCAAAATAAACTTATTTTTTAAAAAAAGTATTAATGTGTTTGCAGACAGAAGTTTTTGCATGCACAAGAAAACCACTGGGGCTGAGGATATTTAAAATTCTACTTCACATAATTCACTATTGTTTTATTTCCTTTAGTGAATAAATAATATTCTTACAATTGGGGGGGGTAAGGTAAGTATATTGCCTTAATTTAAGGTGAAGGATTAATCATTAAGGTTTGCCTTACACCTTTTCAGCACCAACTGAAATGAAAGAAGTGCAAAAAATAAGCAGCAGGGAACAACTTTACTGAATTTCTCCTTATGGTCCCAAGATGCGCATTGCAGCTCCATGCATCATATATTCATGCTACAATGTTCAGGAGAAGTTATTTCCTCTTTTGTGTTCCTTTTAACAGAGTAAAACTTTGTAGTGGATCTCAACTAAATTTTTCTCCTATTTTATCAGGCATAATACGGTCATATGCATGCGTGTGTGTGCTTGCTCAGTCGTATCCAACTCTTTGCGAGTCGATGGACTGCAGCCCACCAGGTTCCTCTGACCATGGAATCTTCCAGGCAAGAAACTGGAGTGGATTACTATTTCCTCTTCCAGAGGATCTTCCTGACCCAGAGATTGAACCCGCTTCTCTTGTGTCTCCTGCATTGGTTGGTGGATCTACTCAGTAAACTGTAGTACATCCCTAGGGCTTTCCTATTTGCTCAGATAGTAAAGAATCCACCTGTAAGCAGGAGACCTGAGTTTGATCTCTGGATTGGGAAGTTCCCCAGGGGAAGGAAATGGCAACCCACTCCAGTATTCTTGCTTGAAGAATTTCTTGGACAAAGGAGTCTGGCAGGGACTGGACCACAGTCCATGACGTCACAAAGAGTTGGGCATGACTGAGCAACTAACACATACAGTACATACCTATGATGAATGAAGAGATTAAAAGATTTCTAATTTGCTCACAAATTCAATGCAATTTTAATCAAAGCTCCAGCAGGCATTTTTTCCCTTGGTAGGAATTGAGAAGTTGATTTTAAAATTTATTTGGAAATGCAAATAAAATAGTCAAAGCAATTTTTAAAAAGCAAAATATGTAGGATTAACTCTATCTCATTTTCAACTTACTATTAAGCTATACCAAACAAGACAACATGGTACTGAGATTAATAGATCAATAGAAGACAATATTTTGCTGACAATGGTCCATATAGTCCAAGCTGTGGTTTTGGCAGTCATGTACCAATGTGAGAGTTGGACCATAAAGAAGGCTGAGCACTGAAGAATTGATGCTTTCGGACTGTGGTGCTGGAGAAGACTCTTGAGAGACCCTTGGAAAGCAAGATCAAAAGGAGACCCTAAAGGAAATCAACCCAGAATATCCATTGGAAGGACTGACGCTAAAGCTCCAATATTCTGGCCACCTAATGCAAAGAGCCGACTCATTGGAAAAGACCCTGATGCTGGAAAAGATTGAAGGCAGGAGAAGTGGGTGACAGAGGATAAGATGGTTGGATGGCATCATTGACTCAATGGACACAAGTCTGAGCAAACTCCAGGAGATAGTGAAGGACAGGGAAGCGTGGTGTGCTGCAGTACATGGGGTTGCAAAGAGTTAGACATGACTGAGCAACACAACAACAGAAGAAAATATAATATACAAAAACAGGCCATTATGGCCAAGTGATTTTAGTCAAAGATACCAAAGCTATTCAAAAGGGAAAGGAAAGTTTTTTAAACAAATCTTGTAGGAATAATTACATATTTGTATTTAGAAAATCATCAACTCATATCATACTACACATAAAAATTATGTTGAACTGGACTACTGACAGAAATGTGCAAGCTACAATTATAAAACTTCAAAAAAAAATCTTCACAACTTCTCATAGGCTAAATTAGATAGAACACAAACAAAAGTATGAAACATAAGACAAAAATTGTTCAACTGGACTTTATCAAAATTTAAAATCCCTGCCCTATATAAACTCCACTAAGAAAAAAAAAAGGCCAACCATAGAACAGAAGAAAATATTCACATGTCTGACAAAAGAATGTATAAAGAACTTTTACCCTCAATAACAAAACAAAATAATTTTTAAATGAAAAAAAAACATTAAACAGGGACCATATAAAAGGTATACAAATTTCCAATAAGCACATAAGAAGATGCTTAATATCACCAACCATCAAGAAAATATAAATTAAAAACATAATGAGATACTGCTACATGCGTTCGTGCCAAGTCACTTGAGTCATGTCCGACTGACTCTTTGTGACCCCATGGGCTGTAGCCCACCAGGCTCCTTTGTCCATGGGATTTTCCAGGCAAGAATTCTGGAGTGGGTTGCTATGCCCTCCTTTTGGGATCTTCCAGATCCATGGATAGAACCTGCATCCCTCCTGTCTCAGGCACATTCAGGCAGGTCCTTTACCACTAGCGCCCAATACTAATACACACCTACTAAAATGGTTAAAACGAAACAACCAATATTACTAAGGTAGGAATATAAAATGGTATACCACTTTTGAAATCTCCGTCATTTTCTTGAAAAGTTAAACATTTGCTTATCACCCAACAGAGCCATTCCAAGATAAATGAAAACATACACAAACATATGTTCATTCCAACTTTGTTCACCATGATCAAAAACAAGAAACAACCCAATATCCATCAACTACATATTGGGGTCTATCCATACAATCTATTCATTGGAAGGGCTGATGCTGACACTCCAATACTTTGGTCACCTGATGCGAAGAACTAACTCATTAGAAAAGACCCTGATGCTGGGAAAGATTGAAGGCAGGAGGAGAAGGGGACGACAGAGGATGAGATGGTTGGATGGCATCTCCGACTCGACAGACATGAGTTTGAGCAAGCTCCAGGAGTTGGGGATGGACAGGGAAGCCTGGCATGCTGCAGACCGTGGGGTCGCAAAGAGCTGGACACGACTGAATAACTGAACAGAACTGATCCATACAACAGAATAATATTCAGCAATAAAAAGCAACGTACTCCACAGATACAATCAACAACCTGGCTGAATTCCAAAATCATTTATTATGCTGAGTGAAAGATACAAAAAAGCACATACTGTATGATTCTATTTATATAAAATATTAGAAAACAAAAAGGAATCCATAGTAAGAGAGTGAAGGAGGAATAAACCGCAAAGCCTTGATATAATTTTTCTGTCTCTTGATTGAGGAGGTTGGCTAAGTGTATTATGCACATGTCAATACTCTCAAGTTGTAAGCTTTATATGGATGAAGTTTTTTTTTATGAAAATTCAGTTCAGTTCAGTTCAGTTCAGTCACTCAGTCGTGTCTGACTCTTTGCAACCCCATGGACCACAGCATGCCAGGCCTCCCTGTCCATCACCAACTCCCAGAGTTTACCCAACCTCATGTCCATTGAGTCAGTGATGCCATCCAACCATCTCATCCTCTGTCATCCCCTTCTCCTCCTGCCCTCAATCTTTCCCAGAATCAGGGTCTTTTCAAATGAGTCAGCTCTTTGCATCCAGTGGCCAAAGTACTGGAGTTTCAGCATCAGCATCAGTCCTTCCAATGAATATTCAGGACTGATTTCCTCTAGGATGGACCGGTTGGATCTGCAGGCCAAGGGAGTCTCAAGACTATTCTCCAACACCACAGTTCAAAAGCATCAATTCTTCGGTGCTCAGCTTTCTTTATAGACCAACTCTCACAGCCATACATGACTACTGGAAAAACCATAGCCTTGACTAGATGGACCTTTGTTGGCAAAGCAGTGCCTCTGCTTTTTAATATGCTGTCTAGGTTGGTCATAACTTTCCTGCCAAGGAGTAAGCGTCTTTTGATTTCACGGCTGCAGTCACCACCTGCAGTGATTTTGGAGCCCCCAAAAATAAAGTCAGCCACTGTTTCCACTGTTTCTCCATCTATTTCCCATGAAGTGATGGGACCAGATGCCATGATCTTAGTTTTTTGGCTTTAAGCCAACTTTTTCACTCTCCTCTTTCACTTTCATCAAGAGGCTCTTTAGTTCTTCACTTTCTGCCATAAGGGTGGTGTCATCTGCATATCTGAGGTTATTAATATTAATCCCAGCAATCTTGATTCCAGCTTGTGCTTCTTCTTCCAGCCCAGCGTTTCTCATGATGTACTCTGCATATAAGTTAAATAAGCAGGGTGACAATATACAGCCTTGACGTACTCCTTTCCCAGTTTGGAACCAGTCTGTCGTTCCATGTCCAGTTCTAACTGTTGCTTCCTGACCTGCATACAGATTTCTCAAGAGGCAGGTCAGGTGGTCTTTCAGAATTCTCCACAGTTTATTGTGATCCACACAGTCAAAGGCTTTGGCATAGTCAATAAAGCAGAAATAGACGTTTTTCTGGAACTCTCTTGCTTTTTTGATGATCCAGCAGATGTTGGCGATTTGACCTCTGGTTCCCCTGCCTTTTCTAAAGCTAGCTTGAACATCTGGAATTTTACAGTTCATGTATTATTGAAGTCTGGCTTGGAGAATTTTGAGCATTACTTTGCTAGCGTGTGAGATGAGTACAATTGTGCGGTAGTTTGAGCATTCTTTGGCATTGCCTTTCTTTGGGATTGGAATGAAAACTGACCTTTTCCAGTCCCATAACCACTGCTGAGTTTTCCAAATTTGCTGGCATATTGAGTGCAGCACTTTCACAGCATCATCTTTTAGGACTTGAAATAGCTCAACTGCAATTCCATCACCTCCACTAGCTTTGTTCATAGTGATGCTTCCTAAGGCCCACCTGACTTCACATTCCAGGATGTCTGGCTCTAGGTGAATGATCACACCACTGTAGTTATCTGGGTCATGAAGATCTCTTTTGTATAGTTCTTCTGTGTATTCTTGCCACCTCTTCTTAATCTCTTCTGCTTCTGTTAGGTCCATACCATTTCTGTCCCTTATCGAGCCCATCTTTGCATGAAATGTCCCCTTGGTATCTCTAATTTTCTTATACCTCAATAAAACTCGTTTGTTTTGTTTTTTTTTTTAAGTGAAATAAATGTCACAATAGCTGTCTTCAAGGACTTCATAATCACTCCCCTGAATGTCATTCTTTCTCTTGCTAACACACTGGGGGGTTTGCACTGATCCTTTTGCTTTCATTCTGTCCTCTTTATGTTCCTTAAGTTTGTAGATGGGACAAAGGTTTAATTTGTGGTGAAGAGAATCTGAAACTTTAATCTCTTTCTCTCTAAATCAAAGTTTACCACCATCTGAGTCTTCCTGATAGAATGTAGCATTTAAATAAATTCCCTGATTAAACCCAGGCCTGGGGAACAGAGGGTAACATTGAGCTGCCCTCCAAAGTACATGAAGTTGGAACATCTCTTAATAAAGAAACCAAAGACTTTTTCAGCACATGAAGTTAGGGAAGAAAGACTTCTGCAACATTCAAATAGATTTTACTCTAAGAGTGGTATAAAGGACATTTAAACTACCAGGAATTAATATGATATTATATCATTTCACACAAAGAAGGTTATCCACATGAATATAATCAGTTTTCAAACAGTTCTCACTCTGCATTGTTTCCAAATTCTTATTTTTAAGATCAATTATTCAAAACAAACTTACCGAAGAAATGATTTTATATTATCAGCTTTCATCTCAGATATCAGTTTCCACCTTAGATTCTGGTGACTGTCTGCTGAAGTGGCCATATCTTTGAGGGGCTTACTAAGCCAACCTGTGGGGGGTCGGGGGGGTGCAGAATACATAGACATATACATATTACATACACAATAATTGTTTTTGACTTTTATAAAAACTAGAAGTCTCCCCACCCCAAAAGTCAAAAAACAACAGCAACAACACAAAGAGCCCTCAGCAGAGAAACAGATCACGGGGAGCATTACAAAAAATTCAAACTAAATGCAGAAAACCTTCAAATTCTGCTGTGTAATTCTGACTTGGTTAATGGAGTTTTAGATGAGAGAGAATCTTGTCACTTCCTCCGTGTTATGTACTAGAGCACAGGCCTCTATCTTTCTTGTTCGCCCACGGAGGTCTGCTTCACAGTGCAGCGGCTGACACACGGGGAGGATTCCCCAGATATTTTTGTAATAAATGATCACAGAAGGGCAGTTGCAAGTTTCAACTCTTGGAAACGAAATCATCTCTTTGACCCCTGCGAATAATGGTAACTCTAAAGTTTCTTTACAAGTACCCTGGAAGTTTCTTAACAGTACCCTGAATGACTGAAAGTTGCTCAGCCGTCTTAGACTTTTTTCTCCAGGCCAGAATCCTTGGGTGGGTAGCCTTTCCCTTCTCCAGGGGATCTTCCCAACCCAGGGATCGAATCCAGGTCTCCCACATTGCAGGTGGATTCCTTACCGTCTGAGCCAACAGAGAAGCCCAAGAATACTGGAGTGGGTAGCTGTTCCCTTCTCCAGGGGATCTTCCCAAGCCAGGGATGGAACCGGGGTCTCCTGCATTGCAGGCGGATTCTTGACCAGCTGAGCCACCAGGGAAGCCCAAGAATACTGGAGTGGGTAGTTTATCCCCTCTCCAGGGGATCTTCCAGACCCAGGAATCGAATGGGGTCTCCTGCATTGCAGGTGGATTCTTTACCAGCTGAGCCACCAGGGAAGCCCCGAGCTCGGCATGTGCAAGACTTGAATTGCAGCCACCCTTTATTAGGAAAGCCGAATGCACCGCGTTCGGCTTCCAGTCGGGCTGGGATGCGGCGCCGCGGCCGTCCCCGCCGGCTGTCGGGCTTCTCTCCACGCAGGCCGCAGGGTGGAGGGGCGCGCGTGGCGCCCGGGGCAGGGGTCTGCACACTTACCCACCGTAAATCCAGCCAGGAAGGACGCCAGCGCTGCGGCCAGGCCTATCCACAGGTACGGCCGGCGCGAGGGCCGGGCCATGGCTTCCTCGGGCCGCGGCGGGAGGCGCCGGCCGCGGGGTCGCGCCGCGGGGGCGCGGGCGAGCCGGGGGCGCGCGGCCGGGCGCGCGCGGGCCCCCCAGGCCGCCGCCCAGCGCGGTTCCCGCGGCCAGTCTTCAGGGCCCCGCCGGCCTCCCAGCGGCTCCGAAGGCAGAGGGACGCCGGCCCCGAGCTCCCGTTCCCTGCAGTCTCCTGGGGGCCTCGACGGAGCAGAGGCGACCCTGCGGGGGGAGGAGACATCCTTCTTGGTGGCAGGCTCCGTCCACTCTATCCACCCCATTTTTCAGGCCGGTGAAAAATGCCCCTAAGAAACTCTACTGACCAACCTCTTTCCAGGAACTGCCGAATCCGGCAGTCAAATATATTTAACCACAGCTCTGTCTTCCCTGTTGATTACCCTCTGCCGAAATCTAATTTCTGACTGCTCACGCTTGGGAAGCATCTCTGGTTCTGCCTGCTCCATGATAATGCATCAATTTCTTTCTTTCTTTTTTTTTTATTGCTTATATTTTATCTTTATTCATTCGAATATTGTATACAGGCACCACGGTACTAACATGTATATAGTGACACATTCAGAAAAATAAATATTTTTTTATTTTAATTTAAAGGATCAGATAAATTTAAACACAAATAAAAGTCCTATTTTTTTCCTTATAGGCTAATTGACTATGATGTGCTTTGTTTGGGATTCGTATTTTCCATTTTGATAACATCTATCTGTTGTCTTCCCGATGGCTCAATGGGTAAAGAATCTGCCTGCAATGCTGGAGACACAGGATATACAGGTTCAGTCCCTGGGTCAGGAAGCTCCCTTGGAGAAGGGAATTGCAACCCACTCCAGTATACTTTCCTGAAAAATCCCATGGACAGAGGAACCTGGCAGGCTACAGTCCAAAGAGTCACAAAGAGTCGGACACAACTAAGCACACTCACTCCTATAAGCTTTCATGCTGAATGCCTTTTTGGGCTTCCCTTGTGGTTCAACTGGTAAAGAATCCACCTGTAATGTGGTAGGCCTGGGTTCGACCCCTGGGTTTGGAAGATCCTCTGGAGCAGGAAAAGGCTACCCATTCCAGTATTCTGGCCTAGAGAATTCCATGGACTACAGTTCATGGGGTCTCAAAGACTTGGACAGATTGAGCGAGTTTCACTTTTACTTTCACTTTCATCTATATTGAGGCCTTGGTTGATATTCACATTCTGCACAAACTAGCAATTTTCAAGTAATTTTAACACATCAATTTCTTAACCACATACAACATGGAAACTGATGGGATTTTCTTTTCTTTTCCTTTACCAGAACAAGTCTCCAAATGTCTGTAACTGTCAGTTTCTTCTTGGGCAACTGGGGGTTTCCCGCTATTTCACTAGAATGCCATTGTTTAGCTGCTAAGTCCTGTCTGACTCTTTCACAACCCCATGGGCTGTAGCCTGCCAGGCTCCTGCGTCTAAGGGATTTCCCAGGCAAGAATACCGGAGTGGTTTGCTATGAATGTTGTAGGTTCAAATTAATAAGATTAACCACTGAAAGTGCCTTGCACCCTAACTAATGGTAGTTTCTTGACACATGTCATCCTCCCTAACCTCTCCCTCCTCTCTACCCCAGCGTATCTTTTTAAAAGTGATATCAAGCTTTGCAAAGCAGCCATCCTTGTAAACAGGATGCCTGAATCCACCTTGTTTTATTCTGGAGGCAATCTTTAGTAATTCATGACTGGATTCCTCCTATCCAAAGCAGTTTTGCTGCCAGAGCAAAGGTGCCCACTGAGTAGAACTTTAAAAGGACAGTATATCTCCTGTTATGAAACAGAGCAGGATGCTGTGGGGCTTCGGGGTACAAATCGTTTCTGTGGCCCGCATTTCTTATTTGTAGGAAGTCGGCTTCATTCAGCCTCCATGACCTTCCCTGAGTTCCAAAGGGCAGGTTCAAACAGTTGGCTCCAACACTTTGGCCATCTGATGCGAAGAGCAGACTCATTGGAAAAGACCCTGATGCTGGGAAAGATTGAGGGCAGGAGGAGAAGGGGATGACAGAGGATGAGATGGTTGGGTGACATCACCTACTTGATGGACACGAATCTGAGCAAACTCCGGGAGACAGTGGAGGACAGGGAAGCCTGGCGTGCCGTAGTCCAGGGAGTCCAGGGAGTCGCAAAGAGTCTGAAACTCAAGGACTGAACAACAGCAATCTAAGGAAGGGAGGGAACACAGGAACAAGGGAGGACAGTCTAGAAACAACAGGGCAGCCTGGGGGCAGCTTCCTGGTTCCTCTGGAGGAATATACATAACAATACCTTTACAATCTTCTGAGACCTGAAGGCCCCCACCCAGGTGGACCTGGGCAACTTCTGGCTGAGGGCAAGATTTCTGCAGACCACCCTGTTACCTCACCACCAACCAATCAGCACAAAGCCGCACACCTGTAGCCCCCACCCCAAATGTTACCCATAAAAAGTTCTTCCCCAGATAAATGGGGATTTGGTGTTTTTGAGCTTGAGCTGCCTGTTCTCCTTGCTTTTGTTGTTGTTCAGTCACTCAGTCGTGTCCAACTCTTTGCGACTGTATGGACTGCAGCACGCCAGGCTTCCCTGTCCAAATCTTCTCAAGTAGAAACTCTCAGAACTCAGATATTGAGTTTATAATTTGCTCCAATCATTCCCTCACAGTGCAGTGGGTAAAGAATCTGCGTGCAATGCAGGAGACCTGGGTTCGATTCCTGGGTCGGGAACTTACCCTGGAGAAGAAAATGGCAACCCTCTCCAGTATTTTTGCCTGGAGAATCCAATGGGCAGAGGAACCTAGCAGGCTACAGTCCACGGGGTTGTGAGAGTCAAACATGACTGAGTGACTAAACCACCTCCCACCAATCACTAAACCTTGTTTTACTTTTGTCTCCATAGAAATGCATCTTATTAAATACTTGATTGCTTGTATCCTATAGGCCTAACTTTAAGAGCCTGCTTGCATCAATGCTTCCTGAAATGAGTAACTGACATGATTTTATTTTCAAAACTAAGAAACTGACTCAGTGAGATAAAGCAATCTATCGACTTCTGGACTATGAGATGTCTTTAAAAAAATTTCGAAGGTAGGACTGTAGGAGAGCAAAATTTGCCACCTGTGGCCCGTACTTTATTTCCAGCTGAAAATCAAGGCCCCAAAGGCTCAGGAATAAGCTTTGATCTTCCCCCTAACTGCCTAAAAGAATGTAAACAGAGGAGCTGACCCAGGAATGCAGCCATCACCATAGATAACCCTAGGGTGAACTCGGTATGGTAGACAGAGAGGGAGAGGCTGTTAAAATTCCTCTCTGTATCCCTCTGTCTCTGCCCTACATTTTTTTTACTAATCTTTTGGTTTCTATCTCCGTGTGAGTTGCCTTCCCCCCTCCCCAACTCTGAGGTCCCTAAACCACTGCCCTCAATGGCTTTAGCTAAGGATGGTATTTAAGGTGAGGGTTTTGACCATTTTGGGAAATTACTCAATTCCTCTGGGTCTCTCTTATCTATGCATGTGAGCTAGGTCACTTAGGTGTGTCTGACCCTTTGCAACCCCATGGACTAGACCACCAGGCTCCTCTGTCCAAGGGATTCTCCAGGCAAGAATGCTGGAATGAGTTGCCATTTCCTCTTCCAGGGGATCTTTGCAACCCAGGGATCCAACACGACATGCGTCTCCTGCATCTCCTGCACTGGCAGGCAGATACTTTACCACTGAGCCCCCTGGGAAGCCCTCTCCCATATATACATGTTATTAAATTTTGTTTGGTTTTCTCATGTTTAAGAAAAAAAATTACTAGGTTATTTGTGAAAACTGTTTTTTCCTACTCATATCTCAATTTTTATAGCTAATTAAATGTTGACTAATAGAAGAGATCAGTGTGTTAATTAACAGTTTCCCAATTTAATTAATCTTCCCAAATTAAAATTAGATTATTCACTCACTTGATGAGGCTACAGCATTCCAGATATTGTGAAAAATTCTGAATATATGGCCCTTGCCTTTAGAGAGCCTACAACAATGAGAAGGCAAATATTGAATACATAATTAAACATAAAAAGTTCTAAGAAGGAGCAGTGTTACCTTAAATATGAAGGTTGTCGATGCCTTAAGTGGTGGCATCTGCATTCTTTATCTTGGCAATTCATTGTATAAAGTCCAGTTAGCTACTTCAGCAGGGCTTTGGCCTTTTCTAAAGTAAAGATACAGATTCATTATTCCATCTTCTTAATTAAGCATATAAAAGAATGCTGTTATCACCATTTCTGATTACTGGCATCTTAGATGATATTTGCATCTAATAAAGCACACTTAGAGCAACATTGTTGATGTATGCTAACCCCTTTTGGTCTTTCCTTCAGCTAAAACGTGGAGGAAAAAATGTATAGGAAAGTTTAAGTATTGAAAATCAATCTCTCAGTAAAACTATTATCACATTTGTTCTGCTCAGTATTCAGGGACTCTAAAGAGGCAGAACTCAGTATCTTTTTCATTCATAAAGTTTAATTACTCCTGTGTGCTCAGTCATGTCCAACTCTTTATAACCCCATGGACTGTGGCCCGCCGGGCTCCTCTGTCCATGGGATTTCCCAGGAAAGAATACTGGATTGGGTCGCCATTTCCTCCTTAAGGGTATCTTCTCAACCCAGGGATTGAACCTGTGTCTCCTGCCTGTGTCTGTTACTTTGGCAGGTGGATTCTTTACCAATTGAGCCACCTGGAAATTGTTCCTATATAATTTTTTTCCCCTCTTCTACCATCCAAGAAGAGGTAATCTTGTAACTTCAAAGTCCAAATCCCATCAAATGGGTCACATAAGGTTTGAAAAAGTGTGACCTGTGTATAGTGCTTAAAAAAGCACTATATGTAAATTTTTTTTAAGAAACATGCCAATAATTAGGATTCTATAGAAAAGAAATAATGTTTAGCATCAAATTATATGTTTCGTTTGAAGATGTTGCTTTATCTTTCATAATAGAGGGATCACCTAGATGCTCACTGTACAAATATCAGTTCAGTTCAGTTGATCAGTCATATCCGATTCTTTGTGACCCCATGGACTGCAGCACACCAGTCCTCCCTGTCCATCACCAACTTCCGGAGTTTACTCAGACTCATGTCCATTGATTTGGTGATGCCATCTAACCATCTCACCTTCTGTTGTCCCCTTCTTCTCCCCCCTTCAATCTTTCCCAGCATCAGGGTCTTTTCAAATGAGTCAGTTCGTCTCATCAGGTGGCCAAAGTATTGGAGTTTCAGCTTCAACATCAGTCCTTCCAATGAACACCCAGGACTGAACACCCATGGACTGGTTGGATCTCCTTGCAAGCCAAGGGACTCTCAAGAGTCTTCTCCAACACCACAGTTCAAAAACATCAATTCTTCAGCGCTCAGCTTTCTTTATACCCCAACTCTCATATCCATACATGACCACTGGAAAAACCATAGCCTTGACTAGATGGACCTTTATTGGCAAAGTAATGTCTCTGCTTTTTAATACGCTGTCTAGGTTGGTCATAACTTTTCTTCCAAGGAGTAAGCGTCTTTTAATTTCATGGCTGCAGTCATCATCTGCAGTGATTTTGGAGTCCCAAAAAATAAAGTCAGCCACTGTTTCCAGTGTTTCTCCATCTATTTGCCATGAAGTGATGGGACCAGATGCCATAATCTTTGTTTTCTGAATGTTGAGCGTAAGTCAATTTTTTCACTCTCCTCTTTCACTTTCATCAAGAGACTCTAGTTTTTCTTCACTTTCTGCCATAAGGGTGGTGTCATCTGCATATCTGAGGTTATTAACATTCCTCCCGGCAATCTTGATTCCAGCTTGTGCTTCTTCCAGCCCAATGTTTCTCATGATGTACTCTGCATACAAGTTAAATAAGCAGGGTGACAATATACAGCCTTGACGTACTCCTTTTAGAACCAGTCTATTCCATGTCCAGTTCTAACTGTTGCCTCCTGACCTGCATACAGATTTCTCAAGAGGCAGGTCAGGTGGTCTGGTATTCCCATCTCTTTCAGAATTCTCCACAGTTTGTTGTGATCCACACAGTTGAAGGCTTTGGCATAGTCAATAAAGCAGAAATAGATGTTTTTTTGGAACTCTCTTGCTTTTTCGATGATCCAGCAGATGTTGACAATTTGATCTCTGAGTCCTCTGTCTTTTCTAAAACGAGCTTGAACATCTGGAATTTCACAGTTCATGTATTATTGAAGCCTGTCTTGGAGAAGTTTTTTTTAATTAGTTTATTTATCTATTTTTTAACTTTACTTTACTAATGTGTGAGATGAGTGCAATTGTGCAGTAGTTTGAGCATTCTTTT
This sequence comes from Giraffa tippelskirchi, assembly GCF_054371585.1. Lineage (NCBI taxonomy): Eukaryota > Metazoa > Chordata > Mammalia > Artiodactyla > Giraffidae > Giraffa > Giraffa tippelskirchi. The sequence goes on along the minus strand of NC_137284.1, from coordinate 42,216,259 downwards.
GCATTACCTTTCTTTGGGATTGGAATGAAAACTGACCTTTTCCAGTCCTGTGGCCACTGCTGAGTTTTCCAAATTTGCTGGCATATTGAGTGCAGTGCTTTCACAGCATCATCTTTTAGGATTTGAAATAGCTCTCTGTAATTCCATCACCTCCACTAGCTTTGTTCATAGTGATGCTTCCTAAGGCCCACTTGACTTCACATTCCAGGATGTCTGGCTCTAGTGTGATGGTGATCACACCATCATGATTATCTGGGTCATGAAGATCTTTTTTGTACAGTTCTGTATATTCTTGCCACCTCTTCTTAATCTCTTCTGCTTCTGTTAGGTCCATACTATTTCTGTCCTTTATTGAGCCCATATGATGATATCACAGGGTGATATGATAATCTGATCATCCAGATAGCAGCATTCCCTTTCCAAAAAAGTGAAAAGTTGATGTCACAATGGCTGAGATTCATGATAAGAGATGTATTCCTATTGAGCATTTCTAAAATCCTGGGTCCAAAACTGCCCTAAAGTAGCTTAAAACTTAAAGTAAAATTTGAGAATGCTATGCTAATATATTTTACAGTATACCATAACCTGTAGAATGGGTGAGAAGTGAGACAGGAATATAGTATGAAAAGTATAAAAGATTAATATAAATAAGTGAGAAGAAATTTAAAAAGAAAAGCAGAAAACCATGATTGGATGATTTCCTCCTGATGTCACAATTACTCTACTCAACAGTAAATGCAGCAACTAGAGAAGACCCAAGTTAAAGTGTAAAACAGACAGGACGACCACCCACATCATCCTGTCAATATAGAGTGTGTATACCACAATGCTAACATTCCAGGTGGAATCCTCACACTGGTAAGTTATATTATTTGGCCTTTAAGCCATGTTTTCCCTTTCTCATTCCTTATCATTAATATGCACCTTAGCCTATTTTCCATGACAGCTTTCACATAATAATGCTAGGATCAGAGGACCCCCTCATGCTTTTTCTTCCAACATTCTCATCCTCTGTCCTCATTTACATCCTCAGTCCCTGTGTACCTTCAGTATCTTTAGATTATGAACAAATCTCTCTAGACTTCTGATCTTCCTTCTAACAGCACTTTCTCTATTCCATTTTACCAGGTATCTGTTTTAACTTGATGACACCCCTTGTCCTAAAACCAGAAAAAAAATTCACTTCGTGGGGAAGTAGAAATGGTCTCATATGTACTCATCAGAGAGGAAGAATGGGCCTTCGCTCTGACATCATTATTCAGCACAAGCTCTCTTTTGTCGTTGCTGCTCTGTGATTGTATCATTTGCTTCTTATTCACATTCTTATCTCCAGGTGAACACCATAATGCTCTCCCAGCTTTCGGCAGTTGTTTTAATGGCAGTCTTGTAGGTTTTTGGCATACCTCTGGTGCAAAATCTTGGCATACCTCTGGCATACTCTTCTTTCACACCTTGTTCCCAATCCACCACTAGGTTCAATGGTCTCTGCAATCAAAATATATCATGAATCAGCTGCTTCACTAGTATTCATCTAATTCCAGCTATTGTCATCTCTCATCTGGACTCCTGCAACAGCCCCCATATAACTATTGTTCCTGCACCAACACTCTTTGCTACTTTATGAAGAAGACTCTACAGAGTCAATCAGATCAGGTTATCATTAAAATCCTTCAAAGCTTTCTCATGAAACTTAAAAACAAAATTCAGACTCCTTAGAGTGTCAACTAAACCTACTTGATCTAGCTTTTGGATCTTGCCTCTCTTCAAGGGAAGACAACACTAAGGAAACACACGCGGACCACATGCAGAGAGGCCAGGAAACAACCACATCAACAGAGACTACAGCATCACAAAGATCCAGGCAATCCCAAAGGGAGGCCTGTGGCACTGTGCTCTCCCATTGCTAGTGTAGCATGGCCTAGGCCTACAGATGAAGGCATTGGTCAATGGCCAGCGGCTAAGGGCATCCCTTGCCTTCTTCCACAGTACTGCCCAAGGCTTGCTAACAAGACAAAACAGCAGAAAAGGAAGGGGGTAGTCAACAATTTCATAATTGGAGAAAAGTTTTATAATTGAAAAAGCTAAAATTACTTCATGTTTTTCCTCCAGTGAGCTGATACTTCTTGACCAGCCACAGTGACTAAGGACAATTTATAATAACTGCAGTATAACTCATATTCTGCAAGCCCTATCTTTAATAAAGATCAACTCTATATTCTCCTAAATGGCATTGACAGTATTGATGATATAGTACTTATTCTCTGCTCTCTAAATCTCAGACCACCCTGAAAAAGGCTGTCAGACATTTGCCTGACACTACTATTATTACTTTTAATAATACTACTATTAACACTTCCCCAATGGTTCAGTGGGTAAAGAATCTGCCTGCAATGCAGGAGACACAGGATATACAGGTTCAATCCCTGGGTCAGTAAGCTCCCCTGGAGGAGGGCATGGCAACCCACTCCAGTATTCTTGCCTAGAGAATCCCATGGACAGAGGAGCCTGGTGGGCTACAGTCCAAAGAGTCACAAAGAGTCGTACCTGACTAAGCAAGCTCACTACTACAAACTTTCTTACAGAATGCCTTTTTTTCTCACAGTAAGGCTCTTCATGAATAAATGAAAGAGGTTTTCAGATGATCGAGGGGTGAAGTTATTGCAGACTCTGGTTCAAACGTACAAAGAGGGTGAACGAGATCAAGGGAAGAAGAGCCACAAGTCCAAGGGGACATGAAGTAATGTTCAGTGAATACTTTCTGGCTTTCAGAAAGACCAAAATTTTAACAGTCCATCTGTCCCATTTCTTAAAACATGGGTTATCCTTCCATAGCAAAACTAAATATCCAACTAACACTGAAAATTAAAAAAATTCCTTTAAGGTGGATCAAAATATCTTAGTGTAGCTTCCATATTGAAAATAGGATAAAAGACCCTAAAACTAAATAAAAAAGTAAAGATGGACTTTGAATGTGTTAAAAAATAAAATTGAAGGATTATTATAGCCAACTGTACATTGTTACAAGTTTTTCCTCAAAAGTATTAAAAAACATCAACTTAGAAGATAGCTAGATCCCAGGGCCATAATTCTGGAAAGTATTGTTGTCTTTTTTGTGTGGTAAGCAAGAATATGGTAAAACCAGCATCTTAACATGAAAACGTTGGGTTTTTGGTATTGCTTAGGGAAGAAAGATTCTGTCCTTGCAATTTATTGGCCTGAAGAGACCCCACTCTATCCCAGCAAAATATAATCAAGGAGAAAAACTCAACTTTCATGGCCAATCAGCTTTCCTAAATTTTATACCTTTCCTTATTTTATTAGTTTTGATGAAATCAAATTTAAAACTGATTTAAAAATACAGAGTTTAGAGTGAGGTGATTCCTGTTTAGTCTTTATTTTAAAATTTGCTTTGAGGACTTCCCTGGTGGTACAGTGAATAAGAATCTGCCTGCCAATGCGGAGGACACAAGTTCGATCCCTGGTCCAGGAGGATCCCACATGCCATGGGGCAACTAAACCCATGAGCCACAGAGCCACAACTGGAGAGTCCCTGCCTCACAGAGAAAGATTCCTCTCTCAGCAGAGATCCCACATGCTGTGACTAAGACCTGATGCAGCCAAGCAAATAGATAAATATTTTGAAAAAAAAGAATGATAATGGACACACATCAAAAGGACAGGGAGGACATCTTGAAGGGATGCTATTGATCAAACCTGGGACAGACTAACAAAAAAAAATAATGCTTGTAGCTAATTATAACTTACTGAATAGAACTGGAAATCATGAGTCCAAACAGTTATAAATGAATGAATAAATTGAAATGATATAAATGGATAGATTTAATGTTTAATGAGGAATATGCTTTTTGCATACCTTCCAAGAACCTAGGCATAAATATATTTAAAAGGGAAAAAGGAACTTTTTTTTTTTTTGGTTCTGCTGAAAGGCTTTTGGGATCTCTGTTACCCTACCAGGGATGGAGCCCTGTCAGTGAAAGCCTGGAATCTAAACACTAGGCCACCAGGGAACTCCCCAGGTGGGAAAAGGCAACTTTCATGTGCGACAAGCCAGCAGACACCACCTTGAATAAGTGATATAACTGTTAGGGACTGGGACACACAGCAAGAGGTGAGCAGCCAGAGAGGGAGTGAAGTTTTATCTGCAGCTCCCCACTGCTCCCCATCACTCCCACTCTCACCTGAACCATCTCTAGCCCCTCCTCCCCCTGGGTCCATGGGAAAATTGTCTTCTATGAAACCGGTCCCTGGTGCCAAAAAGGTTGGGGATCAGTGATCATCATCAATGATCCACCATCAAAATCATGCAACATTAGGAAGAATGCAATAACGACAGCATCACTTTTGTGATTTTTCTGGTCAAAGATGCATAACTTATTTCTTTCTAATCATGAGGAAACAGACAAAATTACTTTAAGACATAATCTACAGAATATCCAACCATGGTGTTTGCCTTGTGGTTCACTGGTTAAAACTCCAAGCTCCCAATGCAGGGGGCACAGTTTCGATCTCTGGTCAGGGAACTAAGATCCCTCATGCCCTATGGTGTGGCCAAAAAAGAAAAAAAAAGTCCAGTCTTTCATCATCAAAAGTATCAAGGCCATGAAAGCTAAGACTGAGGAGTTGTTACAAAACAAAGGGACAAAAGAGACATGGCAAATAAATGCAGCTTGAGATTCCAAATCGAATGCTTTTGTTATAAAGGACATTATTGGGATAATTGGCAACTCTTGATGGAGCTCAGATAAAATGACACTAACGCATCACTGTTAAGTGTCTGATTTTGATGGTTGTATTGTATGTTAGGTAGGAGAACATCCTAATTTGTTGGAAATATATGATATAGCATTCAAAGGTAATGTGGTCCACAGCTTACTCTTTAATTATTTTGGAAAAAAGAAATAATTGTTGCACTAGATTGCAACTTTTTGTATGTTTGTGAGCCTTCCAAATTCAATCAAATAGTTTTAAGTGAAGTTTCGGTTATAGTCATCTCTGCAGTTAGTGTATCAGCTCTGATACAGTGTTCTCACCAGTTTAGGATGTGCATGTCATAGGACACAGAAGCAGATCAGAATTTGAGGATAAGCAAAGGAAGAGAAGGACTTCCCTGATGGTCCAGTGGCTAAGACTCTGCACTCCCAGTGCAGGGAGCCAGGGTTCAATCCTTGGTCAGGGAACTAGATCCCACATGTAAGAGATCACATGCTGCAAGTAAGACTGCATGCTGCAACTAAAGATCCTGCATGCAGCAACTAAGACCCGGTACAGCCAAATAAATACAGCTTTTTAATAAAGGCTTTGTTAAAAAAGAAAGAAAGAAGGCCTAAACAAGACTCTCAGAAGACAAGACAGTATTATAGACACTCTAAACTAAGGTTTTTTCTACTAACACCCGAAAAGATAGGGATTTGTAATTACTAGCATTTGTCCTATAAGAATATAGTTTAGTAAACTGTTCAAAATTTATGTAATGTGAGGGTTCATTCTCCTCAATTTATTCTTTTTGTTGCTTTTTTTTTTTGCTACTGCCATGACGGCATGAGGGCGATCTTAGTTCCCTTGGCCTGGGATCAACCTGTGTCCCCTGGAGTGGAAGCACAGGGTCTTAATCACTGAACTGCCAGTGAAGTCTTTTGTTGAATTTTTGAAATCCTGTGTTTAGAAGATGTCAACTTACAGGAATTCAGTGGTTTTTGCTCTTCTGGTGAGCAACAGATAGCATGCTTCCATGGAATGACCTCTGAATAAAGAAAATTATTGTCAAGCGCTCAAGCCTTCAATTTGATGGAGTCCCAATCTGCCTTATTCACCAAGCCTGTGTGACAAACTCTAAACAGGAGTTTAAGAGAAGTGCAATTTTATTCATATTGAACAGATAAAGCAATTCACTTCCAATTCAGTCTACTTTTAATCAGAGGAAATAGCACAAAACACACACTCAAACATACTCAATAATATACAGAAAAAAAGTACAGGCGAGAGATCCCTGAGTTACTCAAATTTGCCCAATTTAAGTCAAAAAATGTTAACTGACAATTTTGCAAATTCCTCCGTATCAAATTTGCAAATATTTACAAACTTAAAGTAATAATAATTTTATACAATTTTATTTCTAATGTGGAAAAATTCAGATGTCTTAGAAGTTGGTTTTTCTCTATTCTGCATTTTTGAACCATTAAAAGTCCTTTAAAAGTTGATTTTGGAAGACTTCCTGGTGATCCAGTGGTTAAGAATCCTCCTGCCAATGTCGGGAACACAGGTTCCATCCCCGGTCTAGGAAGATCCAGCGTGCTGCGTGGCACCTAAGCCCGTGAGCCAGACTGCTGAGTCCAGCCCACCTGCTGCGCTTGCTGAAACCTGAGATCCTTAGAGCCTGTGCTCTGGAAGGAGAAAAGCCAGCGCAATGAACCGCAACCCCCGCCTGTCACAAGGAGAGAAAGCTTGTGCGCAGCAACCGAGACCCAGTGCAACAATGAAGGGAAGTGAATATACACCGAGGAAACCAGAATTGAAAGAGACGCGTGTACCCCAATGTTCATCGCAGCACTGTTTACAATAGCCAGGACATGGAAGCAACCTAGATGTCCATCAGCAGACGAATGGATAAGGAAGCTGTGGTACATATACACAATGGAATATTACTCAGCCATTAAAAAAATACATTTGAATCGGTTCTACTGAGATGGATGAAACTGGAGCCCATTATACAGAGTGAAGTAAGCCAGAAAGAAAAACAACAATACAGTATACTAATGCATATATATGGAATTTGAAAGATGGTAACGATAACCCTATATGCGAGACAGAATAAGAGACACAGATGCATAGAACAATTTTATGGACTCTGAGGGAGAAGGTGAGGGTGGGACGTTCTGGGAGAATAGCATTGAAACATGTATATTATCATATGTGAAACAGAACACCATTCCATGTTCGATGCATGAGACAAGGGCTCAGGGCCGGGGCAATGGGATGGCCCAGAGGGATGGGATGGGGAGGGAGGTGGGTGGGGGGTCCAGGAAGGGGAACACATGTAAACCCATGGCTAATTCATGTCAATGTATGGCAAAAACTATTACAATATTGTAAAGTAATTAGTCCCCAACTAAAATAAATAAATTTATAAAAAAAAAAAAAAAAAAAGGAAGTGAAGTCCAAGTCGGTCAGTTGTGTTTGACTCCTTGCGATCCCATGGACTATACAGTCCATGGAATTCTCTACGCCAGAATACTGGAGTCAGGGACCGCACCCAGGTCTCCTGAATTACAGGCAGATTCTTTACCAGCTGAGCCACAAGGGAAGCCCAAGAATACTGGCATGGGTAGCCTTTCCCTTCTCCAGCCGATCTCCCCGACCCAGGAATCGAACCAGGGTCTCCTGCATTGCAGGTGGATTCTTTAGCGCAACAATAAATAAATATTTGTAAAAAGTTGATTTGCTTTTTTTTTGTTTTGTTTTCATTTTCAAATTTCTTCTCTATAAAAGTAGGCTTCATCGCTGTGCCTGGACTTTCTTCAGGCGTGGCTTCTGTGTGCGGGCTTCTTGTTTCGGAGCCCCTCCCGTTGAGGACAGGCTCCAGGCCCGCGGGCAGCGGGCGGGGCCGCACGCGGGCTCAATTGGGTGGCTCTCGGCCCTATGGCGCAGGCTCAGCAGTTGTTGCGTACAGGCTTAATTGCTCCTCAGCAGGTTCAATCCTCCCAGACCAGGGATTGAACCTGCGTCCCCCGCACTGGTCCCCCGCAAGGCCAAGCGGATACTCGTCCACTGGGCTACCAGCAAAGTCCAAGAATTAGATCTTTAAAGTACTTTTGAAGCCACCTGTGTGAGTTTTGCTATTTACTTACATCTCTTCTTTCACACTCTTAACAATGCCCATTGTAGGCTGTATGTTTTAGTATTGTTTGACTATTTTTGTTATTTTAATTATTTTAATACGATGTTTGCTCAGTTTGCAGGTTTTTTAAAAGTTAATCAAATAGAATTGTACTTTCTAAATAATTTCATTTTTTGAATAAAATCATTCTCTTGTAATTCTTCTGTTGTTGTTTGTATTTTACTCATGTTTTCTAGCTGTACATTATTCTTGGGCTCCAAAATCACTGCGGATGGTGACTGCAACCATGAAATTAAAAGATACTTGCTCCTTGAAAGGAAAGCAGTGACCAACCTAGACAGCATATTAAAAAGCAGAGACATTACTTTGCCAACAAAGGTCCATCTAGTCAAAGCTATGGTTTTTCCAGTAGTCACATATGGATGTGAGAGTTGGAGTATAAAGAAGGCTGATTGCCGAAGAACTGATGCTTTCATACTATGGCTCTGGAGAAGACTCTTGAGAGTCCCTTGATTTGCAAGGGGATCAAACCAGTCCATCCTAAAGGAAACCAACCCTGAATATTCATTGGAAGGACTGATGCTGAAGCTCCAATATTTTGGCCATCTGATACGAAGAGCCAGCTCATTAGAAAAGACCCTGATGCTGGGAAAAATTGAGGGCAGGAGGAGAAGGGGGCAACAGAGGATGAGATGGTTGGATGGCATCACTGACTGAATGGAGATGAGTTTAGGCAAACTCCGGGAGATAGTGAAGGACTGGGGAGCCTGGCGTGCTGCAGTCCTTAGGGTTGCAGAGTCGGACATGACTTAGCAACTGAACAACATCAACACCACTTGTCCAAGTTGAGGAGACAGAGCTGAGAGTCTGGTGCTGATGCCGGAGCAGACAGGATGTGAACCTCAGGCTTCTCACTGTCCTGCCTGGGTTCCTAGCTTGATTGCTTACTGTCATTAGAAGCCGGATCACACTGGATCAGGAGCACACCCTGAGCGGCAGGGCCGCCATGTTCCCAGTGACGTGGCAGGGGCCTCCTGGATGAGTCCCCAGCTGACCATGCAGATCCTGGCTATTGTGTGTGGTTTTTGCTTTTAGTTTTTTGAAAACAATTTTATTGACATATAATTAACATACAGTAAAACTGCACATAGAGTGTATAATATAAACATTTTGAAAAAGTTAAAAAAGTTTTTTTTTTTAATTTTAAAAAAAGTTAAAATGAGGCTACTAACCATGGAGAAATAAATTCATAGAAGTGAAGAGAAAAGAAATTTTGCACCTCGTCTAACAGGTAAGTGGGAGAAAGTTTGCCTGCTATCTGCTGCAGAGTCTGTGAAGACTTGTGAGAAAGGGTGGATATTTTTGTTTTGTCTCCATAGTTTTCCGTTTTTTTCTCCTTTCCTATTATGTTTTCTTCTTGTTCCCTTCTCTCTCCCACCCTGTCTGTGTGAGAGCTGCAGCATTTTGCCAAGGAGGTGAAAATTCCAGCCCTCGAGATATATTTTAACATAGCTGAGCAGCTCCCAGAAAGATGCCAGTAATGTCAGAAGCCAGATTGCCCTGGCTCCTGAACCCCATATTTTGGACAAGCAGTCTGTTTTCCTTTCCCTGTTTGGTTGATTTATTATTTTCTCTATGACTGAGAGGTGGCTTCCCAGGTGGTACTAGTAGCAGAGAACTCACCTGCCCATGTAGGTAGACATAAGAGACGCAGGTTCGATTCCTGGGTCGGGAAGATCCATCCCCTGGATGAGGAAATGGCAACCCATTCCAGTATTCTTGCCTGGAGAATCCCATGGACAGAGGATCCTGGCGGGATATAGTCCATGGGATCTTAAACAGTTGGACACAACTAAAGTGACTTAGGGGAATCAGTACTTTTCTCCCTTGTATGAAAATTTGCATGAAAAAACGTTTCTTGAGGGACAATTGTCTCTTTCTGCTTTTCTTTGTCCGTTCATTTGTCTATCCTCCTCCCAGTACCCAGAATCAAACGCCCAAAGGTCCCAGACTGACGAGAAATCCTTCAGAATGCATTTTCATGTAAAATCGGATGCGTTATCATTACCATTAAGAGAAATTCATAATTTCTCTGGAATGGATGGGGATCGGAGGGAGCTGGTGCTTCTTGGCCGTCCATTTTACCAAGTCTGAGAAATCCTGAGGAAATGTTGGTGAGGTGTTGACCCTAGTTAGGCCTTTGAGTTGTGAATTTTGGTTTTGTTTTTAAGATACACCCATCCTGAGTTGTGTTAGAGTTAGGTCCTTAGATAGATCCCAGGTTGGTTTTCAGATGTGTGTGCTGTGCTAAGAGTCTTCAGCGTGTCCGACTCGACTCCGTAGCCCACCAGGCTCCCCTATCCATGGTATCTCCAGGCAAGAATCCTGGAGTGGGTTGCCATGCCCTCCTCCAGGGGATCTTCCCAACCCAGGGATCGAACCCTCATCTCTTATGTCTCCTGCATTGGCACGTGGGTACTCTACCACCAGCGTCACCCTGGGAAGCTCTTGTTTTTGGATACCGGAAGGCAATCAACATCAGCACACTCATCTTTTTCTACGCCATCACTAACTTCAACATTCTAAGGAAGGGTCCCTTTAGGGCTGGGCTGGGAAGACCCTGCCTCCCCCTGGTGAAGATCCTCCCAGCCAGGTAGGATCACCCGAAGCTCAAAGCTCTGGCCGCCGTCTTGGCTCCCTGTCTGCCTGCCCACCCCTCTCGCTGGCTCTCGGGCTCCCTCTAGCGGTCCCTCATTTTCCGCCCTGGTGAGAGATGAGCTCCAAGGTTCTCTCCTGGCTCTTCTTTTGTTGTTGTTGTTGTTTTTAAATTTTACTCTGCCTGAGAAGTTGGCCAGCAAATACACCACTCCTCCTCTGTCTCCATATTTTTGAAAGTCAGAGAGTTCCTGTGCAAATGGCCTTCTGTTGCAGGGCAAATTGGGGCTGTCTAAAAGCTATGGGGAAACAGCGGCAACAGTGTCAGACTTTATTTCTTGGGGCGCCAAAATCACTGCTGATGGTGATTGCAGCCATGAAATTAGAAGATGCTTACTCCTTGGAAGGAAGGTTAAGACCAACCGAGATAGCATATTTAAAAGCAGAGACATTACTTTGCCAACAAAAGTCCGTCTAGTCAAGGCTATGGTTTTTCCAGTGGTCATGTATGGATGTGAGAGTTGGACGGTGAAGAAAGCTGAGCGCCGCAGAATTGATGCTTTTGAACTGTGGTGTTGGAGAAGACTCTTGAGAGTCCCTTGGACTGCAAGGAGATCCAACCAGTCCATCCTAAAGGAGATCAGTCTTGGGTGTTCATTGGAAGGACTGACGTTGAAGCTGAAACTCCAATACTTTGGTCACCTCATGTGAAGTGTTGACTCATTGGAAAGGAGCCTGATGCTGGGAAGGATTGGGGGCAGGAGGAGAAGGGGACGACAGAGGATGAGATGGTTGGATGGCATCACTGACTTGATGGACATGGGTTTGGGTAGACTCTGGGGGTTGGTGATGGACAGAGAGGCCTCGCGTGCTGCGATTCATGGGGCTGCAACGAGTCGGACACGACTGAGCAACTGAACTGAAAAGCTATGGTTTTTCCAGTAGTCATGTAGGGGATATGAGAGATGGACCTTAAAGAAAGCTGGGCCCTAAAAATTGATATTTTCCAGTTGTGGTGCTGGAGAAGACTTTTGAGAGTCCCTGGGACTGCAAGGAGATCAAACCAGTCAGTCCTAAATGAAATCAGTCCTGAATATTCATTGAAAGGACTGAGGCTGAAGCTGAAGCTCCAATACTTTGGCCACCTGATGCGAAGAACTGACTCATTGGAAAAGACCCTGATGCTGGGAAAGATTGAAGGCAGGAGGAAAAGAGGACGATTGAGATGGTTGGATGGCATCACCGACTCAACGGACATTGAATTTGAGCAAACTCTGAGAGATAGTGAAGGACAGAGAAGCCTGGCATGCTGTAGTCCGTGGGGTTGCAGAGTCAAAGACACGACTGAGTGACTGAACAACAACAGCTTGTTTTCTCTAAGTATAGGCCCAGGTGTGGCATTGCTGGGTCATATGTTAGTTCTATTTTTAGTTTTTTTAAGGAACTTCCATACAGTTTCTCCATAGTGGCTGTAATAATTTACATTCCTGCTAACAGTGTAAGAGAGTTCCCTTTTCTCCACACCCGCTCCAGCATTTATTGATGTAGATTTTGTGATGATGGCCATTCTGATCAGTGTGAGGTGATACCTCACTGTAGTTTTGATTTGCATTTCTCTAATAATTAGTGATGTCGAGCATCCTTTTATGTGTTTGTTGGCCATCTGTATGTCTTCTTTGGAGAAATGTCTATTCAGGTCTTTTGCCCATTTTTAAAAAAAATTATTTATTTTTTAATAAATCCCACCCCTGTAGGTTGATACAGAGCCCCTGTTTGAATTTCCTGAGACACACAGAAAATTCCTGTTGGCTATCTATTTTACATGTGGTAATGTAAGTTCCATGTTACTCTTTCCATACATCTCACCCTCTCCTCCTCTCTCCCCATGTCCATAAGTCTATTCACTATGTCTGTTTCTCCTTTGCTGCCCTGCAAATTCTTCAGTACCAGTTTTCTGGATTCCGTATATATGTGTTAGAATATGATATTTATCTTTCTCTTTCTGACTTAATTCACTCTGTATAATAGGTTCTAGGTTCATCCACCTCATCAGAACTGACTCAAATGTGTTCCTTTTTATGGTTGAGTAATAGTTCATTGTGTATATGTACTGCAACTTCTTTATCTGCTCATCTGTCGATGGACATCTAGGTTGCTTCCATGTTCTAGCTATTGTAAATAGTACTGCAACGAACAATGGGATACGTGTATCCCTTTCAATTTTAGTTTCCTCAGGGTATATGCCTAGGAGTGGGATTGCTGGGTCATATGGTGGTTTTATTACTAGTTTTTTAAGGAATCTCCATACCATCTTCCATAGTGGCTGTATCAGTTTACATTCCCACCAACAGTGCAAGAGCATTCCCTTTTCTCCACATCCTCTCCAGCATTTATTGTTTGTAAACTTTTTCATGATGGCCATTCTGACTGGTGTGAGATGATATCTCATTGTAGTTTTGATCTGCATTTCTCTAATAATGAGCAGTGTTGAGCATCTTTTCATGTGTTTGTTAGCCATCTGTAGGTTTTCTTTGGAGAAATGTCTGTTTAGGTCTTTTTTCACTTTTTGATTGGGTTGTTTGTTTTTCTGGCATTGAATTGTATGAGCTGCTTGTATATTTTTGAAATCAATCTGTTGTCAGTTGTTTCATTTGCTATTATTTTCTCCCATTCTGAGGGTTGTCTTTTCACCTTGCTTCTAGTTTCCTTTGCTGTGCAAAAGCTTTTAAGTTTAATCAGGTCCCATTTGTTTACTTTTGTTTTTATTTCTGTTACTCTAGGAGGTGGGTCATAGAGGATCTTGCTTTGATTTATGTCATCAAGTGTTCTGCCTATGTTTTCCTCTAAGAGTTTTATAGTTTCTGGTCTTCCATTTATGTCTTTAATCCATTTTGAGTTTATCTTTGTGTATGGTGTTAGGAAGTGTTCTAATTTCATTCTTTTACACGGAGCTGTCCAGTTTTTCCAACACCATTTATTGAAGAGGCTGTCTTTGCCCCATTGTATATTCTTGCCTCCTTTGTCAAAAATAAGGTACCCATAGATGCATGGGTTTATTTTTGGGCTTTGTATCTTGTTCTATTGGTCTATATTTCTGTTTTTGTGCCAGTACCATACTGTCTAGATGACTGTAACTTTGTAGTATAAACTGAAGTCATGAAGGTTGATTCCTCCAGCTCCAGTCTTCTTTCTTAAGACTGCTTTGGCTATTCGGGGTCTTTTGTGCTTTCATATGAATTGTGAAATGTTTTGTTCTAGTTCTGTGAAAAGTGCCACTGGTAATTTGATAGGGGTCACACTGAATCGGTAGATTGCTTTTGGTAGTATAGTCATTTTCACAATATTGATTCTTCCTACCTAGGAACATGGAATATCTCTCCATCTATTTATGTCATCTTTGATTTATTTCATCAATGTCTTCTAATTTTCTGTGTACAGTTCTTTTGTCTCCTTAGGTAAGTTTATTCCTAGATATTTAATTCTTTTTGTTGCAGTGGTGAATGGGATTGATTTCTTAATTTCACTTTCTGATTTTTCATTGTTAGCATATAGAAATGCAAGCTATTTCTGTGTGTTGATTTTGTATCCTGCAACTTTGCTAAATTCACTGCTTAGTTCTAGTAATTTTCTGATAGTATCTTTAGGATTTTCTATGTACAGTATCATGTCATCTGCAAACAGTGAGAGCTTTACTTCTTCTTTTTCAATCTGGATTCCTTTTATTTCTTTTTCTTCTCTGATTGCTGTAGCTAGGACGTCCAGAACTATGTTGAATAATGGTGGCACAAGTGGACACCTTTGTTTTGCTCCTGATCTTAGGGGGAATGCTTTCAGTTTTTCACCAATGAGAATAATGTTTGCTGTAGGCTGATCATATACGGCCTTTACTATGTTGAGGTAGGTTCCCTCTATGCCCATTTTTTTGAAGAGTTTTAATCATAAATGGGTGCTGAATTTTGTCAAAGGCTTTTTATGTATCTATTGAGATGATCATATGGTTTTTATCTTTCAATTTTTTAATATGGTATATCACATTGATTGATTTGTGTATATTGTAGAATCCTTGCATCCCTGAATAAACCCGACTTGATCACAGTGTATGAGCTTTTTGATGTGTTGCTGAATTTTGTTTGCTAAAATTTTGTTGAGGATTTTGCGTCTATGTTCATCAGTGATATTGGCCTGTAGTTTTCTTTGTTTGTGCTGTCTTTGTCTGGTTTTGGTATCAGAGTGATGGTGGCCTCGTAGAATGAGTTTGGAAGTGTTTCTTCCTTTGCAATTTTTTGAAAGAGTTTTAGAAAGATAGGCATTAGCTCTGCCTCTAAATGTTTGATAGAACCGATTCAAATGTATTTTTTTTAATGGCTGAGTAATATTCCATTGTGTATATGTACCACCGCTTCCTTATCCATTCATCTGCTGATGGGCATCTAGGTTGCTTCCATGTCCTGGCTATTGTAAACAATGCTGCAATGAACATCGGGGTACACGCGTCTCTTTCAATTCTGGTTTCCTCGGTGTGTATGCCCAGCAGTGGGGTTGCTGGGTCATATGGCAGTTCTATTCCCAGTTTTTTAAGGAATCTCCACACTGTTCTCCATAGTGGCTGTACTAGTTTGCATTCCCACCAACAGTGTAAGAGGGTTCCCTTTTCTCCACACCTTCTCCAGCATTTATTGCTTGTAGACTTTTGGATAGCAGCCATTCTGACTGGTGTGAAATGGTACCTCATTGTGGTTTTGATTACTCAGCCATTAAAAAAAATACATCTGAATCGGTTCTATTGAGATGGATGAAACTGGAGCCCATTATACAGAGTGAAGTAAGCCAGAAAGAAAAACAACAATACAGTATACTAATGCATATATATGGAATTTGAAAGATGGTAATGATAACCCTATGTGCGAGACAGACTAAGAGACACAGATGCATAGAACAGTCTTATGGACTCTGAGGGAGAAGGTGAGGGTGGGACGTTCTGGGACAATAGCATTGAAACATGTATATTATCATATGTGAAACAGAACACCATTCCATGTTCGATGCATGAGACAAATGCTCAGGACTGGGGCAATGGGATGACCCAGAGGGATGGGATGGGGAGGGAGATGGGAGGGGGGTCCAGGAAGGGGAACATATGTAAACCCATGGCTGATTCATGTCCATGTATGGCAAAAACTACTACAATATTGTAAAGTAATTAGCCCCCAACTAAAATAAATAAATTTATTTAAAAAAAATAACTCAACAAAAATAAATAAATGAATAAATGTTTGATAGAATTCTCCTATGAAGCCATCTGGTCCTGAGCTTTTGTTTTTTGGGAGATTTTTTTATCACAGATTCAATTTCAGTGCTTGCAATTGGGTTGTTCATAATTTCTATTTCTTCCTGGTTCAGTCTTGGAAGATTGAACTTTTCTAAGAACCTGTCCATTTCTTCCAGGTTATCCATTCTATATAGTTGTTCATAATAGCCTCTTATAATCCTTTGTATTTCTGCATTGCCTGTTGTAACCTTTCCTTTTTCATTTCTAATTTTGTTGATTTGATTCTTCTCTCTTTTCTTCTTGATGAGTCTGGCTAATTGTTTGTCAATTTTGTTTATCTTCTTAAAGAACCAGCTTTTAGTTTTATTAACCTTTACTAGCGTTTCTTTCATTTCTTTTTTATTTATTTCTGCTCAGATCTTTATGATTTCTTTTCTTCTACTAATTTTGATTTTTTGTTGTTCTTCTTCTTCTCTTTCCAGTTGTTTTAGGTGGAAAGTTAGGTTGTCTATTTGATGTTTTTCTTGTTTCTTCAGGTAGGATTGTATTGCTATAAAATGCCCGCTTAGAACTGCTTTTGATGCATCCCATAGGTTTTGAGTTGTCATGTTTTCATTGTCATTTGTTTCTAGAAATTTGTTGATTTCCCTTTTGATTTCTTCAGGAACCTGTTGGTTATTTAGAAACGTGTTGTTTAATCTCCATGTGTTTTTGTTTCTTATGTTTTTTTTTCTTGTAATTGATATCTAGTCCATAGCATTGTGGTCAGAGAAGATGTTTGATATGATTTCCACTTTTTTTAATTTACTGAAGTTTGTTTTGTGACCCAAGATGTGGTCTACCCTGGAGAATGTTCCATGTGCACTTGAGAAGAAAGTGTATTCTTCTGCATTTGGAGGGAATGTCCTGAAGATATTAATGAGATCCATTTCATCTAATGTATCATTTAAGACTTGTGTTCCCTTATTAATTTCCATTTTGATGATCTGTCCATTAGTGTGAGTGGGTGTTAAAGTCTTCTACTTTTATTGTGTTACTGTCAATTTCTCCTTTTATGTCTTCTAGTGTTTGTCTTATGTATTGGGGTGCTCCTATTTTGCGGGCATAGATATGCACAATTGTTATGTCTTCCTCTTGGACTGATCCCTTGATCATTACGTGGCGTCCTTCCTTATCTCTTATAATCTTCCTTATTTTAAGTTCTATTTTGTCTGATATGAGGATTGCTGCTCCAGCTTTCTTTTGCTTCCCATTTGCTTGGAATATGTTTTTCCATCCTCTCACTTTCAATCTATATGTGTCTTTAGGTCTGAAGTTGATTTCTTGTAGACAGCATGTATATGGGTCTTGTTTTTGTATCCATTCAGCTAGTCTGTGTCTTTAGGTTGGAGCATGTAATTCATTTACATTTAAAGTAGCTATTGATATATATGTTCCTATTGCCATTTCCTTAATTATTTCCGGTTGATTTTGTAGATCTTTTTTCTTCTCTTGTATTTCTTGACTATATAAGTTCCTTTAACATTTGTTGTAAAGCTCATGTGATGGTACTGAATTCTCTTAACTTTTGCTTGTCTGAAAACCATCTTAGTTCTCCATCAATTTTGAATGTGATCCTTGCTGTGTACAGTAATCTTGGTTATAGATTTTTCCCTTTCAGTACTTTAAATATACCCTGCCATTCCCTTCTGGCCTGCAGAGTTTCTGCTGAAAGATCAGCTGTTAAGCGTATGGGGTTTCCCCTTGTATGTTACTTGTTGCTTCTCCCTTGCTGCTTTTAATATTCTTTCTTTGTGTTTAGTTTGTTAGTTTGATTAGTATGTGTCTTGGTGTGTTTCTCCTTGGGTTTATCCTGTATGGGACTGTTTGTGCCTCTTGGACTTGACTGACTATTTCCTTTTCCATGTTGGGGAAATTTTCAACTATAATCTCTTCAAAATTTTTTTCAGACCCTTTAATTTTCTCTTCTTCTGGGACCCCTATGATTCAAATGTTGGTGCATTTGATATTGTCCCAGAGGTCTCTGAGATTGTCCTCAGTTCTTTTCATTCTTTTTACTTTATTCTGCTCTTCCAAAGTTAGTTCCACCATTTATCTTCCAGCGCACTGATTCGTTCTTCTGCTTCAGATATTCTGGTATTGATTCCTTCTAGAGTATTTTTATTTTTTGTAATTGTGTTGTTTGTTTTGTATGTTTATTCTTTAATTCTTCAAGGTCTTTGTTAATTGATTCTTGCATTTTCTCCATTTTGTTTTCAGGGTTTTTGATCATCTTTACTATCATTATTCTGAATTCTTTTTCAGGTAGTTTGCCTATTTCCTCTTCATTTATTTGGAGTTCTGTGTTTCTAGTTTGTTCCTTCATTTGTGTTGTATTTCTCTGCCTTTTCATTATTTTTTTTTAAGTTATTTTGTTTGAGGTCTCCTTTTCCCAGGCTTCAAGGAAATTCTTTCCTTAAAGAAAGTTGAATTCTTCTTTTTGGTTTCTGCCCTCCTAATACTGGTCCAGTGGTTTGTGTGAGCTTCATATAGGGTGAGATTTGTGCTGAGTTTTTGTTTGTTTGCTTGTTTGTTTTTCTTCTGATGGGCAAGGCTGAGTGAGGTGGTAATCCTGTCTGCTGATGATTGGGTTTGTATTTTTGTTTTGTTTGTTGTTTAGATGAGGCATCCTGCACAGGGTGCTACTGGCAGTTGGGTGATGCTGGGTTTTGTATTCAAGTGGTTTCTTTTGTGTGAGTTCTCACTATTTGATACTTCCTAGGGTTAATTCTCCAGTAATCTAGGGTCTTGGAGTCAGTGCTCCCACTCCAATGGCTCAGGGCTTGTTCTCTTGGCAGGAACAAAGATTTCACACATGGTTTGTTATGGCATCAAGTGAGATTAAAACAAATACCCCAAAATGAGAAACCAAAGATGAACCCCAGGCAAATAGCAGTTACAAAATACTAATTAAAATAATGGAATATACACATATAAATATACACCCATAAACAAAATCAAAACAGTCCAACTAAAATAAAGTACAGTAGATTGACCTGGAAAACCAAGGAAATCAAAAACTATATTCACCAGTTAAGAACAAAACTAGCTAAAGCACAAACTGGAAAACAAAACTAAAGCAAGGTGCCCATTGGGGAATAAAGCAAGGAAAATAAAACTAACAAATATGTTGAGAGGAAAGGAGAGAAAGAAAAGAAAGAAAGAATAGATATGCAAAGTTAAATAAAGGTAGGTAAAGAAGATTTATACACATTAAAGATTAACTGCAAGGGGAAAAGAACAGTAAGAAAAGAAAACAGAAGAATAAATGAAGAAAAAATAATAATAGGCTTAAAAAATTAAAAATGAGAGAAATAAAAAAAAAAAGGGAGGAAACTCCACAGAACTGCAAAAGCCCAACTTAGAGGCAGAGGTTTATAAAACAATAAAAAATGTGACTAAGAAAAAAAAAGCTCAAAATCTTAACTGGATTTCTTAGTGCCAAAAAAATATACAACTACAACCGGGGGCGGGGGGGGGGGTGGCGGGGTAGAGAAAGGGGAAAAAAATCCAAAAGAATCTACAGAATAAGTCAAAAAATAAGAATAATAAATGTTTTTCTTGAGTCACTGCTGTCAGAGTCCTTTCCCGTGCTGGGAGTCACAGTCCACCTCACCTCCCTAGGATGACCTTCAACACTGTGCTGATCTCTGGACCTGCTGTGGGGGCAGCTCAGACTCTAATCTGGTCCTACCCCTGTGTGTTCTTGCCTCCAATGTCCACAGCTATCAGAAGTAGTTCATTGTCTTTTGTGGGAGCTCTCAAAGGCCTTTTACATATTCCATAGACACAGAGTCTGCCTAGTTGATCGTGTGGATTTAATCTGTAGCTTGTAGAGCTGGTGGGAGGGTTTTGGGTCTTCTTCCTTAGCTACGCTGCACCTGGGTTTAAATTGTGGTTTTGTTTCCACCTCTGCATGTGGGTTGTCCACTGGGGTTTGCTCCTGAGGCTGTCCTGGAGGACTTGGGTTTGCCCCTGTGAGGGCCAGCTGTGGAGGTGGTGCAGCTGTTTGGGTCTCAGGGGTTCTGGCAGCACCAGGTACTCAAGGGAGTTGGTGGCCAGGGCAGCAGGAAACATAGTGCTCTAGAAGGATATGGCAACCGGTATTGGCCAATACACTCCAGTATGCTTGCCTGGAGAACCCCCCTGACAAAGAAGCCTGGCAGGCCACAGTCTACAGGGTCGCAAAGAGTTGGACACGACAGAAAAGACCCTGAGCGTGTATACACAAGAGATTTTTTTTTTTTTTTTTTTTTGCCTGTGGCAGCTCTGCCCCAGTGAAGGTTGAGCGTGTACGGGGCGCAACTGCTTGGGTCACGGGGACCCTGGTGGCACCAAATGTGCAGGGACACGGACTGCCTCCACCACAGGAGTTATGGCCCAATCAGAGTCTTTTTTCCAGCCTCTTGTAGCTGGTGATCAGAAGGCCTCTTTGGCCAGTCCACTCCGTAGCTCCACCCGTTCAGGCACTTAGAGGCTCCCTTGCCCAGGGTCCTTCTCTGTTGTTTGGTCCTTCTCTGCGTCAGGCACATAGAGGGGCTCCCCTGGCTGGGGTCCTACTCTGTAGATCAGTGTGTCCAGCATTTGATGGGCCAGCCTCTCTATTGTTCTGCTGCCGTTGCTGGCATGGTGAGAGAGAGAGGCTATGGTGATGGCTCCACCCCCTATGCGTGACTCACATTATCGCCTTGCTCTCATGTATGCCTGGCTTTCCTCCACAGGCATTTCCCACCACAATCTCCTCCCTCACATTCGCTCAATCCATATCTCCACAGTCAACAGCAGCCCGTGCGCTGGGGTTGCTCCATAATCCCAAACTCCAGCTCCCAGTCGCTGCGCCTTCCAGAGGACCAGAGTTCCTGTCTGCTCTATGTATGTCAAGAAGAGGTGGCAAGAATACACAGAAGAACTATACAAAAAAAATATTTAGGACCCAGATAATCATGATGGTATGATCACTCACCTAGAGCCAGACACCCTGGAATGCGAAGTCAAGTGGGCCTTAGGAAGCATCATGAAGAACAAAACTAGTGGAGGTGATGGAATTCCAGTTGAGCTATTTCAAATCCTAAAAGATGATGCTGTGAAAATGCTACACTCAACACACCAGCAAATTTGGAAAACTCAGCAGTGGCCACAGGACTGGAAAAGGTCAGTTTTCATTCCAATCCCAAAGAAAGGCAATGCCAAAGAATGCTCAAACTACTGCACAATTGCATTTATCTAACATGCTAGTAAAGTAATGCTCAAAATTATCCAAGTCAGTCTTCAATAGTATGTGAACTGTGAAATTCCAGATGTTCAAGCTGGTTTTAGAAAAGGTAGAGGAACCAGAGATCAAATTGTCAACATCTGTAGGATCATCAAAAAAAACAAACAAGAGTTCCAGAAAAACATCTATTTCTGCTTTATTGACTATAACAAAGCCTTTGACTGTGTGGATTACCACAAATTGTGGAAAATTCTGAAAGAGATGGGAATACCAGACCACCTGACCTGCCTCTTGACGAATCTGTACGCAGGTCAGGAAGCAACAGTTAGAACTAGACATGGAAAAACAGACTGGTTCCAAACAGGAAAAGGAGTACGTCAAGGCTGTATATTGTCACCCTGCTTATTTAACTTATATGCAGAGTATATCATGAGAAACCCTGGGCTGGAGGAAGCACAAACTGGAATCAAGATTGCCGGGAGAAATATCAATAACCTCTGATATGCGGATGACACCACCCTTATGGCAGAAAGTGAAGAAGAACTAAAGAGCCTCTTGATGAAAGTGAAAGAAGAGAGTGAAAAAATTGTCTTAAAACTCAACATTCAGAAAACTAAGATCATGGCATCAGGTCCCATCGCTTCATGGCAAATAGATGGGGAAACAGTGGAAACAGTGGCAGATTTTATTTTGGGGGGCTTCAAAATACTGCAGATGTTGACTGCAGCCATGAAATTAAAAGACGCTTGCTCTTTGGAAGAAAAGTTATGACCAACATATAATATGACAGCATATTAAAAAGCAGAGACATTACTTTGCCATCAAAGGTCCATCTAGTCAAGGCTATGGTTTTTCCAGTAGTCATGTATGGCTGTGAGAGTTGGATTATAAAGAAAATTGAGCTCTGAAGAATTGATGCTTTTCAACTGTGGTGTTCGAGAAGACTCTTGAGAGTCCGTTGGACTGCAAGGAGATCCAACCAGTCCATCCTGAAGGAAATCAGTCCTGAATATTCATTGGAAGGATTTATATCAAGCTGAAACTCCAATACTTTGGCAATCTGATGAGAAGAACTGACTCATTTGAAAAGACCCTGATTCTGGGAAAGATTGAAGGCAGCAGAAGGGGACGACAGAGGATGAGATGGCTGGATGGCATCAGCAACTCAACGGACATGAGTTTGAGTAAACTCCAGGAGTTGGTGATGGACAGGGAGGCCTGGCGTGCTGCAGTCCATGGGGTCGCAAAGAGTCAGACACGACAGTGACTGAACTGAACTGACTGTATGTATGGCTGTGGCAAGGACTGTCTGATTCTCATTCCGTTTAGGCTGCCACAGATCAGCTGTTTCACTCTCAGACTTAAATGTTTCTCCTCTGACTCAGACAATTGCCCCAATGTGAGGACCCCTGCTGCAATGCCCTCACCTGCCAAGGGCAGGACCAGTCCTACCAACACTCCTGTTTCTCCCCCTAGTTCCTTCATCCTACTGAGTTTTGCATGTTCTATATATTCTTTTCCACTGGTCAGGTCCTCCTGTCCTCTCTCAGCTGGTGTTCTGCATGCACTTCTGTGTCTGAAGCTGTATTCCTGATGTATCCGTGGAGAGAGACATATTCCATGTCCACCTACTCCTCTGCCATTTTTGTATCTGCCCATTATTTGATTGGATTGTTCATTTCTTTGATATTGAGCTGCATGAGCTGCTTGTGTATTTCAGAGATTAATCATATGTCAGTTGCTTCACTTGCAAATATTTTCTCCTATTTTGAGTGTTGCACTTTGAATTTTGAACATGCTGCTTCCTCTATCTGGACATCACTTCCACCATCCCTTTCCCTACTTGCTCCCTATTCAAGTCTAAATGTTTCTTGTGTGTTTTGCTTCCGGAGGGATTTTTAACGTTTTTTTAAGCCTCCAGGACTAATTCTGTCAAAAGGCGAAATTTTCTCAAGTTATAAGCCTAACTATTTAAGTTTGCACATTTGTTCAGAACAAAAATTAAAGCTATTTTTTCCCAGGTCCCTCAATGACTGGGTAGACTTGAACGAGTGGTTGTCATTGGGTGGAAGATTATTCTCCTCATATACTAGTGACTTTATAATGTCTTCTTTGGAGCACTGGTCTTGCCGTTAGACATTATCTTTAGGTATTTGGGCCATTTGTAAGATCCAAGTTATGCAGACATTTCAGTAAGAGCTCAAACTTCTTCATTCTCAAGACCAGCAGGTGAATTATTTTTGGAAGTATGTATGTGTTATTTCATATTTTTGAGGATAAAGAGAGGAAATGAATGACAAGATCACAACTCCACTTGGGATATGTCCCTTGTATTATTAAATCTCCCTGACAATATAAATGGAATATTGCCTATTCTGAATTGAAATTGATGTTCAGTTTCATATACCACATTTGCACTTTTCAAAAGTATCACCCTCCACTCCAGCCTGCCTTCTGCCAAACCTCATCAGGTTCTGTCTTAAATGCAAAGAAGTGAGACCAAAAACTGACTACTCTCTTAAGAAGCTCAGTTCAGTTCAGTACAGCCGCTCAGTCGTGTCTGACTCTGCGATCCCATGGACGGCAGCACACCAGGCCTCCCTGTCCATCACCAACTCCTGGAGTTTACTCAAACTCACTTCCATTGAGTCAGTGATGCCATCAACCATCTCATCCTCTGTTGTCCCCTTCTACTGCTGCCTTCAATCTTTCCCAGCATCAGCGTCTTTTCAAATGAGTCAGCTCTTCGTATCAGGTGGCCAAAGTATTGGAGTTTCAGCTTGATTTAAGTCCTTCCAATGAATATTCAGGACTGATTTCCTTCAGGATGGACAGGTTGGATCTCCTTGCAGTCCAAGCGACTCTCAAGAGTCTTCTCCAACACCACAGTTCAAAAGCATCAATTCTTCAGTGCTCAGTTTTCTTTATAGTCCAACTCTCATATCCATACATGACCACTGGAAAAACCATAGCCTTGACTAGATGGGCTTTTGTTGGCAAAGTAATGTCTCTGCTGCACAAAAAGACTTGGGGAAGAAGTATAAGAATATACAATGAAAAGAGGAAGAGCTAAAAGGGAAATGACCTTTGTTCTCTAGTACTTTGAGTATGGCCACTTTCTAAGTGCTGCCCAGGTGTCCATGACTGATGGTGTGAGTAGAAATAAAATGTGACAAGCCAAGGAGCTCCTCTACAGATGCATCCCACCTTGGTCTTCTTATGACTGAGACTAAACTTGTAGTAAATGACTGATATATAGATTATTCAGCATATATAGATATAGATATATATAGGACCTTGTGTAGGAGAATGAATGCTTTCTAATGAAATGTACTTCTTCTCCCTTCAAATGTCAAGGACCAAATGAGAATTATAGAACATTTATTATTTTATTTGGTTTAACTGTTCCTCATTTAACAATTAACTTTTAGGTTCCAATGTTAAATACAAAACTACACAAAATCTAGAACTTTTCTCTAGATATCAAAATTAAAGAAAACATATAAATTTGTAAATGTCAAAACAATAACATAAAAATCTATAGTTCAGAGTTAGGTGAAAGTAATTACATAAGTTTTACTAACTAAGCATATAAATCTGCTTAGGAAAGTCTTAAGCCTGCTGACAGTTAAACTAAATTCCTTTTTTAATTTTTAAAGGAAAGAAGTAAAAAATCATTTACTTGCAAGTGTGTGCTCACTTGTTAAATTCCTATAATCGGTCTCATCAATATTTGTAGGAAAATTCAGTTAGGTCAGGGATTCTGGGTTCTCTGGGCACTCTGTAAAAATAATATGTTAATAAATTATTAAAATCATCTTGGAATGCAAAAGTCCTAATGTACTCAAAATATTTTTCAAAAATAACAAAGTTAGAAGATTTACATTACCCAGCTTAAAAATGTATAATACATTTACTATAATGAAGACTATAATGAACACAGAATGTGGTGTTAGCATAATGTGAGATATATAAATATGTACAACAATGAAGCAGAGTTACAATCCGGAAATAGATAACACCACGGTCAATTAATTTTCAACAAAGATACCAAGATAAATAAAAAATGGAAAGGATAAATATTTTCTAGAAATAGAGCTTAAACATTGAGACTATATGCAAAATGAACCTCATCCTCACATTATACCATACAAAACTTTAACTAAAAGTGGACTCTTGATCTAACTGTATTTATAAAAAATAAAAATTAGTGACCTTGTGTTAACAAAGATTTCTTGCACATGGCACCAAAATGAAACAGAAAATAAAAAACTGCCAAATTGGGTGGAATGAGGGAAGATGGTGGAGGAATAGGACGGGGAGACCACTCTCTCCCCCATAAATCTATCGAAAGAACATCTGAACGCTGAGCAAACTTCACAAAACTACTTCTGAACGCTGGCAGAGGACGTCAGGCATCCAGAAAGACAGCGCATTATCTTTGAAAAGAGGTAGGAGAAATTATAAAAGATAAAAAGAGAGACAAAAGAGTTAGGGTCGGAGACCCTCCCAGGGAGGGAGTCGTAAAAGAGGAGAAGTTTCCAAGCACCAGGAAACCCTCTCATTGGCAGGTTTGGGGGAAGATTTCGAATCTCTGAGGGCAGCATAACTGGGAGAAAAAATAAATAAAACCCACAGATTACGTGCCTAAAGGCAACTCCCAGCAAAGAACCCCAGACGCTCGCATCCACCACCAGCAAGTGGGGGCTGAACGGAGAGGAGCAGGCGGCACTGCTTAGGGTAAGGACTGGGCCAAATGCCCTGAGGGCAATCAGAAGGAGCTAACGTGAGATAGCAATCTAAACTGTGGGACAGCCAGAGAGAGAGACCTATCCCGTGAAAAGCCCAAATCTAAGGCACTGCCGGCCCACTCACAGAGCAAAGGACTGAGCGATACCAGAGGAGAGCTAGCCGGCTGCGGACCGCCCCATTCCCCGCCGGACACAGCAGGCAGGCAGGGCCCGCCAGAGCCGGAAAGGGGCAAACTCGGCCCCAGAGAGGGCACCCCCTACCAAACTGCAAACAGGCTCCCAGTTTCTAAGCAAAGACTGGCTGAGATCCCGGAGGGTCGACAGCCGCCGGGAGGGTCGCAGCCAGAGACCAGCTCCCCAGAACCGACACAAAGCACACCGGAGCCGGGTGAGCCCGTAAACCGAGGCAGGGACCAGGGAGGTGATAAGCCGCACTGCCCCAACAGGGGAGAGTGCGGTCGCCAAACTCCTGGCTGCCTGAGCTGCTCCGACCGGGAATGGCACAAACCGTGGGCCCAACCGAGCCTGCGCCTTTGTGGAGTACCCGGGAACCTGAACCTGAGCGGCTTAGACATGGGAAGTGCACGCATCTCAGGGCCCACTCCCCGGCCGAGTAACCTGAAGCCTGAGCAGGGTAGACGGGGAAAGCACACACGCCGTGAGCGGGGGCGAACCCAGTGCGACCGAGACACTGTGAGCTCTCCACACACACGCCAGTGATATTGGTTTGCAGTGCTCCTCCCTCCCCACAGCAGGACTGAACAAGCGAACCTAAAGAGACCACCTCTGCCCCTTTGTGGCAGGGAGGAAATTAGACAGTGAAGAGACCTCCAAACAGAAGCCAAATAAACAGAGGGAAGAGCGTTGGAAGTGACAGGCCAACAGATTAAAATCCCTGTAGTTAACACCGACTGCATTGAAAGGGTCCTATAGATCTTGAAAAGTATAAGCAGGAACAAGGATCTATCTGAAACTGAACAGACCCCACACTGCTCACAACAGCTCCAAAGAAAGTCCGGGATATATATTTTTACTATTATCATTTTTTTTTTAATTTTTTAAAATGTTTTTTCTTTCTTTTTTCTTTAAGTCCTCTATTACACCTTTAATTTTCAATTTCATAACCCACTATTACCTTGCAAAAAAAAAAAAGACCCTATTTTTAAAGCAAACTGCATACATATATCTTATAATTTTGTGTTTTCTTTTTTTACTGTTTTTTTCCTGTTTTACTTTTTTTACTGTTTTACTGTTTTTCTGTTTTTTTCTTTTTATACTGTTTTCTTTTTTTATTATATTTTTTATATGAGTCTAACGTCTACTCTATATTTTTAATCTTTGTTTTACATATTTGATATCAATTTTGTACATTTAAGAATACAGTCTTTAGTACCCATTTTTACTCAGGAGTGTTATTACTGGCTTGATTACTCTCTCCCCCTATTGACGCTCTTTCTTCTCCCCCAGGGAACCTCTATCTCCCACCCTCCTCCTTCTCTTCTCAACCCAATTCTGTGAATCTCTGAGGGTGTTCTGGGTACTGGAGAACACTTCAGGAACAGAATACTGCCCAGATCTCTCTCTCCCGTCTTGACTCCTCCCTCTGTACTCATCCTCACCTCTATTACCTTCCTCCCCGCTCTCTATGTGTCTCTGTGAACCGCTCTGAGGGTTCCAGACTGTGAAGAGCACAGAGGGAAGTGTTTACTGGCTAGACTGCTCTCTCCATGTTTCAGTCCCCCTCTTCTCCTCCTGGTCACCTCAACCCCCCCACCCCCCACTTCACCTCTCCATGTAACTCAGTGAACCTCTCTGGGTATCCCTCACTGTGGAGAATCTTTTCACCATTAACCTAAAAGTTTTATTATTGATGCTGTATGCATGGAGAAGTCTTGAGGCTAATGCAAGAATAAGACTGAAAGCCAGAGGAAACATTAATTAATAAGAGATCATCCAATAGCCTCCACATATACACTGAAACCAAGCTCCACCCAAGAGCCAATAAGTTCCAGAGCAAGACATACCACGCAAATTCTCCAGCAACGCAGGAACATAGCCCTGAGCATCAATATACAGGTTGCCCAGAGCCACACCAAATCCACAGACATCTCAAAACTCAATACTGGACACTCCATTGCACTCTAGAGAGAAGAAATCCAGCTCCACCCACCAGAACACCGACACAAGCTCCCTCAACCAGGAAACCTTGACAAGCCACCCGTCCAACCCCACCCACAGTGAGGAACCTCCACAATAAAGAGGAACTTCAAACTACCAGAATACAGAAAGGCCACACCTAACACAGCAATCTAAACAAGGTGAAAAGGCAGAGAAATACTCAGCAATAAAGGAAAATGAGAAACGCCCACCAAACCAAACAAAAGAAGAGGAGATAGGGACTCTATCTGAAAAAGAATTTAGAATAATGATAATAAAAATGATCCAAAATCTTGAAAGCAAAATGGAGTTACAGATAAATAGCCTGGAGACAAGGATTGAGAAGATGCAAGAAATGTTTATCAAGGACTTAGCAGAAAAAAAAGGAGTCAATATATAATGAATAATGAAATAAAGGAGATAAAAGACACTCTGGAGGGAACCAACAATAGAATAACAGAGGCAGAAGATAGGATAAGTGAGGTCAAAGATAGAATGGTGGAAATAAACGAAGCAGAGAGGAAAAAAGAAAAAATAATCAAAAGAAATGAGGAAAACCTCCGGGACCTCTGGGACAATATGAAATGCCCCAACATTCGAATCATAGGAGTCCCAGAAGAAGAAGATAAAAGGAAAGGCCATGAAAAAATACTCGAGGAGATAATAGTTGAAAATTTCCCTAAAATGAGAAAGGAAATAGTCACAGAAGTCCAAGAAACCCAGAGAGTCCCAAACAGGATAAACCCAAGGCGAAACACCCCAAGACACATATTAATCAAATTAACAAAGATCAAACACAAAGAACAAGTATTAAAAACAGCAAGGGAAAAACAACAAATAACACACAAGGGGATCCCCATAAGGATAACAGCTGATCTTTCAATAGAAACCCTTCAGGCTAGAAGGGAATGGCAGGACATACTTAAAGTAATGAAAGAGAAGAATCTACAACCCAGATTACTGTACCCAGCAAGGATCTCATTCAGATATGAAGGAGAATTCAAAAGCTTTACAGACAAGCAAGAGCTGAGGGAATTCAGCACCACCAAACCAGCTCTCCAGCAAATGCTAAAGGATCTTCTCTAAACAGGAAACACAGAAAGGATGTTTCAACACGAACTCAAAACAACAAAGTAAATGGCAACGGGATCATACTTATCAATAATTACCTTAAATGTAAATGGGTTGAATGCCCCAACCAAAAGGCAAAGGGTTGCTGAATGGATACAAAAACAAGACCCCTATATATGCTGTCTACAAGAGACCCACCTCAAAACTAGGGACACACACAGGCTGAAAGTGAAAGGATGGAAAAACATATTCCATGCAAACGGAGACCAAAAGAAAGCAGGAGTCGCAATACTCATTTCAGATAAAATAGACTTTAAAATAAAGGATGTGAAAAGGGACAAAGAAGGACACTACATAAAGATAAAAGGATCAATTCAAGAAGAAGACGTAACAATCATAAATATATATGCACCCAACATAGGAGCACCACAATATATAAGGCAAATACTAACAAGTATGAAAGGGGAAATTAACAATAACACAATAATAGTGGGAGACTTTAATACTCCACTCACGCATATGGATAGATCAACTAAACAGAAAATTAACAAGGAAACACAAACTTTAAATGATACAATAGACAAATTAGATTTAATTGATATTTACAGGAGTTTCCACCCCCAAACAATCAATTTTACCTTTTTCTCAAGTGCACATGGAACTTTCTCCAGGATAGATCACATCCTGGGCCATAAATCTAGCCTTGGTAAATTCAAAAAAATTGAAATCATCCCAGCCATCTTCTCTGACCACAATGCAGTAAGATTAGACCTCAATTACAGGAAAAAAACTATTAAAAGTTCCAACATATGGAGGCTAAACAACACGCTTCTGAATAACCAACAAATCACAGAAGAAATCAAAAAAGAAATAAAATTATGCATAGAAACGAATGAAAATGAAAACACAACAACCCAAAACCTATGGGACACTGTAAAAGCAATACTAAGGAGAAGGTTCATAGCAATACAGGCGTACCTCAAGAAACAAGAAAAAAATCAAATAAATCAACTAACTCTACACCTAAAGCAACTAGAGAAGGAAGAAATGAAAAACCCCAGGGTCAGTAGAAGGAAAGAAATCTTAAAAATTAGGGCAGAAATAAATGCAAAAGAAACAAAAGAGACCATAGCAAAAATAAACAAAACTAAAAGCTGGTTTTTCGAGAAGATAAACAAAATTGATAAGCCATTAGCCAGACTCATCAAGAAACAAAGGGAGAAGAATCAGATCAACAAAATTAGAAATGAAAATGGAGAGATCACAACAGATTCCACAGAAATACAAAGGATCATAAGAGACTACTACCAACAGCTATATGCCAATAAAATGGACAACTTGGAAGAAATGGACAAATTCTTAGAAAAGTATAACTTTCCAAAACTGAACCATGAAGAAATAGAAGATCTTAACAGACCCATCACAAGCACGGAAATCGAAAGTGTAATCAGAAATCTTCCAGCAAACAAAAGCCCAGGACCAGACGGCTTCACAGCGGAATTCTACCAAAAATTTAGAGAAGAGCTAACACCTATCCTGCTCAAACTCTTCCAGAAAATTGCAGAAGATGGTAAACTTCCAAACTCATTCTATGAGGCCACCATCACCCTAATTCCAAAACCAGACAAAGATGTCACAAAAAAGGAAAACTACAGGCCAATATCACTGATGAACATAGATGCAAAAATCCTTAATAAAATTCTAGCAAACAGAATCCAACATCATATTAAAAAGATCATACATCATGACCAAGTGGGCTTTATCCCAGGAATGCAAGGTTTTTTTAACATCCGCAAATCAATCAATGTAATACACCACATTAACAAATTGAAAGAAAAAAACCATATGGTTATCTCAATAGATGCAGAAAAAGCCTTTGACAAAATTCAGCATCCATTTATGATTAAAACCCTCCAGAAAGCAGGAATAGAAGGAACATATCTCAACATAATAAAAGCTATATATGACAAACCCACAGCAAACATTATCCTCAATGGTGAAAAATTGAAAGCATTTCCCCTAAAGTCAGGAACAAGGCAAGGATGCCCACTTTCACCACTACTATTCAACATAGTTTTGGAAGTTTTGGCCACAGCAATCAGAGCTGAAAAAGAAACAAAAGGAATACAGATAGGAAAAGAAGAAGTAAAACTCTCACTGTTTGCAGATGACATGATCCTCTACATAGAAAACCCTAAAGACTCTACTAGAAAATTACTAGAGTTGATCAATGAATATAGTAAAGTTGCAGGATATAAAATTAACACACAGAAATCCCTTGCATTCCTATACTCCAATAATGAGAAAACAGAAAGAGAAATTAAGGAAACAATACCATTCACCATTGCATCAAAAAGAATAAAATACTTAGGAATATATCTACCTAAAGAAACAAAAGACTTATATATAGAAAACTATAAAACACTGATGAAAGAAATCAAAGAGGACACAAACAGATGGAGAAATATACCGTGTTCATGGATTGGAAGAATTAATATAGTGAAAATGAGTATTCTACCCAAAGCAATCTACAGATTCAATGCAATCCCTATCAAGCTACCAATGGTATTTTTCACAGAACTAGAACAAATCATCTCACAATTTGTATGGAAATATAAGAAACCTCGAATAGCCAAAGCAATCTTGAGGAAGAAGAATGGAACTGGAGGAATCAACCTGCCTGACTTCAGACTCTACTACAAAGCCACAGTCATCAAGACAGTATGGTACTGGCACAAAGATAGAAATATAGATCAATGGAACAAAATAGAAAGCCCAGAGATAAACCCACGCACATATGGACACCTTATCTTCGACAAAGGAGGCAAGAATATACAATGGAGAAAAGACAACCTCTTTAACAAGTGGTGCTGGGAAAACTGGTCAACCACTTGTAAAAGAATGAAACTAGAACACTTCCTAACACCGTACACAAAAATAAACTCAAAATGGATTAAAGATCTAAACGTAAGACCAGAAACAATAAAACTCCTAGAGGAAAACATAGGCAAAACACTCTCCGACATAAATCACAGCAGGATCCTCCATGACCCACCTCCCAGAATATTGGAAATAAAAGCAAAAATAAACAAATGGGACCTAATTAAAATTAAAAGCTTTTGCACAACAAAGGAAACTATGAGCAAGGTGAAAAGACAGCCTTCAGAATGGGAGAAAATAATAGCAAATGAAGCAACAGACAAACAATTAATCTCAAAAATATACAAGCAACTTCTGCAGCTGAATTCCCGAAAAATAAATGACCCAATCAAAAAATGGGCCAAAGAACTAAACAGACATTTCTCCAAAGAAGACATACAGATGGCTAACAAACACATGAAAAGATGCTCAACATCACTCATTATTAGAGAAATGCAAATCAAAACCACAATGAGGTATCATTTCACACCAGTCAGAATGGCTGCTATCCAAAAGTCTACAAGCAATAAATGCTGGAGAGGGTGTGGAGAAAAGGGAACCCTCTTACACTGTTGGTGGGAATGCAAACTAGTACAGCCACTATGGAGAACAGTGTGGAGATTCCTTAAAAAACTGGGAATAGAACTGCCATATGACCCAGCAATCCCACTGCTGGGCATATACACCGAGGAAACCAGAATTGAAAGAGACGCGTGTACCCCAATGTTCATCGCAGCACTGTTTACAATAGCCAGGACATGGAAGCAACCTAGATGTCCATCAGCAGATGAATGGATAAGGAAGCTGTGGTACATATACACAATGGAATATTACTCAGCCATTAAAAAAAATACATTTGAACCGGTTCTACTGAGATGGATGAAACTGGAGCCCATTATACAGAGTGAAGTAAGCCAGAAAGAAAAACAACAATACAGTATACTAATGCATATATATGGAATCTGAAAGATGGTAACGATAACCCTATATGCGGGACAGAATGAGAGACACAGATGCATGGAACAATTTTATGGACTCTGAGGGAGAAGGTGAGGGTGGGTCGTTCTGGGAGAATGGCATTGAGACATGTGTATTGTCATATGTGAAACAGAGCACCATTCCATGTTCGATGCATGTGACAAGGGCTCGGGGCCGGGGCAGTGGGATGATCCAGAGGGATGGGAGGGGGAGGGAGGTGGGTGGTGGGTTCGGGAAGGGGAACACATGTAAACCCATGGCTGATTCTTGTCAATGTATGGCAAAAACTATTACAATATTGTAAAGTAATTAGCCCCCAAGTAAAATAAATAAATTTATAAAAAAAAAAAAAAAAAAAAAAAACAACAAAGTAAATGGCAACGGGATCATACTTATCAATAATTACCTTAAATGTAAATGGGTTGAATGCCCTAACCAAAAGACAAAGACTGGTTGAATGGATACAAAAACAAGACGCCTATATATGCTGTCTACAAGAGACCCACCTCAAAACTAGGGACACATACAGACTGAAAGTGAAGGGACAGAAAAACATATTTCATGCAAACGGAGACCAAAAGAAAGCAGGAGTCGCAATACTCATTTCAGATAAAATAGACTTTAAAATAAAGGCTGTGAAAAGGGACAAAGAAGGACACTACATAATGATCAAAGGATCAATCCAAGAAGAAGATGTAACAATTATAAATATATATGCACCCAACATAGGAGCACCACAATATATAAGGCAAATACTAACTAATATGAAAGGGGAAATTAGCAATAGCACAATAATAGTGGGAGACTTTAATACTCCACTCACACATATGGATAGATCAACTAAACAGAAAATTAACAAGGAAACACAAACTTTAAATGATACAATAGACAAATTAGATTTAATTGATATTTACAGGACTTTCCACCCCAAAACAGTCAATTTCACCTTTTTCTCAAGTGCACACAGAACTTTCTCCAGGATAGATCACATCCTGGGCCATAAATCTAGACTTGGTAAATTCAAAAAAATTGAAATCATCCCAGCCATGTTCTCTGACCACAATGCAGTAAGATTAGACCTCAATTACAGGAAAAAAACTATTAAAAATTCCAACATATGGAGGCTAAACAACACGCTTCTGAATAACCAACAAATCACAGAAGAATTCAAAAAAGAAATCAAATTATGCATAGAAACGAATGAAAATGAAAACACAACAACCCAAAACCTATGGGACATTGTAAAAGCAATGCTAAGGGGAAGGTTCATATCAATACAGGCATACCTCAAGAAACAAGAAAAAAAAAAATCAAATAAATCAACTAACTCTACACCTAAAGCAACTATAGAAGGAATAAATGAAGAACCCCAAGGTCAGTAGAAGGAAAGAAATCTTAAAAATTAGGGCAGAAATAAATGCAAAAGAAACAAAAGAGATCATAGCAAAAATAAACAAAACTAAAAGCTGGTTTTTCGAGAAGATAAACAAAATTGACAAGCCATTAGCCAGACTCATCAAGAAACAAAGGGAGAAGAATCAGATCAACAAAATTAGAAATGAAAATGGAGAGATCACAATAGACTCCACAGAAATACAAAGGATCATAAGAGACTACTACCAACAGCTATATGCCAATAAAATGGACAACTTGGAAGAAATGGACAAATTCTTAGAAAAGTATAACTTTACAAAACTGAACCAGGAAGAAATAGAAGATCTTAACAGACCCATCACAAGCACGGAAACTGAAACTGTAATCAGAAATCTTCCAGCAAACAAAAGCCCAGGACCAGACGGCTTCACAGCGGAATTCTACCAAAAATTTAGAGAAGAGCTAACACCTATCCTGCTCAAACTCTTCCAGAAAATTGCAGAAGATGGTAAACTTCCAAACTCATTCTATGAGGCTACCATCACCCTAATTCCAAAACCAGACAAAGATGCCACAAAAAAAGCAAACTACAGGCCAATATCACTGATGAAGAGAGATGCAAAAATCCTTAATAAAATTCTAGCAAACAGAATCCAACATCATATTAAAAAGATCATACATCATGACCAAGTGGGCTTTATCCCAGGAATGCAAGGTTTCTTTAACATCCGCTAATCAATCAATGTAATACACCACATTAACAAATTGAAAGATAAAAACCACATGATTATCTCAATACATGCAGAAAAAGCCTTTGACAAAATTCAACATCCATTTATGATAAAAACCCTCCAGAAAGCAGGAATAGAAGGAACATATCTCAACATAATAAAAGCTATATATGATAAACCCACAGCAAACATTATCCTCAACGGTGAAAA
Source organism: Giraffa tippelskirchi (assembly GCF_054371585.1). Taxonomy (NCBI): domain Eukaryota; kingdom Metazoa; phylum Chordata; class Mammalia; order Artiodactyla; family Giraffidae; genus Giraffa; species Giraffa tippelskirchi. The sequence goes on along the minus strand of NC_137284.1, from coordinate 42,181,038 downwards.
ATTGAAAGCATTTCCCCTAAAGTCAGGAACAAGGCAAGGATGCCTACTTTCACCACTACTATTCAACATAGTCTTGGAAGTTTTGGCCACAGCAATCAGAGCTGAAAAAGAAATAAAAGGAATACAGATAGGAAAAGAAGAAGTAAAACTCTCACTGTTTGCAGATGACATGATCCTCTACATAGAAAACCCTAAAGATTCTACCAGAAAATTACTAGAGCTAATCAATGAATATAGTAAAGTGCAGGATATAAAATTAACACACAGAAATCCCTTGCATTCCTATACTCCAATAATGAGAAAACAGACAGAGAAATTAAGGAAACAATACCATTCACCATTGCAACAAAAAGAATAAAATACTTAGGAATATATCTACCTAAAGAAACAAAAGACTTATATATAGAAAACTATAAAACACTGATGAAAGAAATCAAAGAGGACACAAACAGATGGAGGAATATACCGTGTTCATGGATTGGAAGAATTAATATAGTGAAAATGAGTACAGTACTCAAAGCAATCTATAGATTCAATGCAATCCCTATCAAGCTACCAACGATATTTTTCACAGAACTAGAAGAAATCATTTCACAATTTGTATGGAAATATAAGAAACCTCGAATAGCCAAAGCAATCTTGAGAAAGAAGAATGGAACTAGAGGAATCAACCTGCCTGACTTCAGGCTCTACTACAAAGCCATAGTCGACAAGACAGTACGGTACTGGTACAAAGATAGATATATAGATCAGTGGAACAACATAGAAAGCCCAGAGATAAACTCACGCACTTATGGACACATTATCTTTGACAAAGGAGGCAAGAATATACAATGGAGAAAAGACAATCTCTTTAACAAGTGGTGCTGGGAAAACTGGTCAACCACTTGTAAAAGAATGAAACTAGAACACTTTCTAACACTATACACAATAATAAACTCAAAATGGATTAACGATCTAAACGTAAGACCAGAAACTATAAAACTCCTAGAGGAAAACATAGGCAAAACACTCTCCGACATAAATCACAGCAGGATCCTCCATGACCCACCTCGCAGAATATTGGAAATAAAAGCAAAAATAAACAAATGGGACCTAATTAAACTTAAAAGCTTTTGCACAACAAAGGAAACTATAAGCAAGGTGAAAAGACAGCCTTCAGAATGGGAGAAAATAATAGCAAATGAAGCAACAGACAAACAATTAATCTCAAAAATATACAAGTAACTCCTGCAGCTGAATTCCAGAAAAATAAACGACCCAATCAAAAACTGGGCCAAAGAACTAAACAGACATTTCTCCAAAGAAGACATAGAGATGGCTAACAAACACATGAAAAGATGCTCAACATCACTCATTATTAGAGAAATGCAAATCAAAACCACAATGAGGTGCCATTTCACACCAGTCAGAATGGCTGCTATCCAAAAGTCTACAAGCAATAAATGCTGGAGAGGGTGTGGAGAAAAGGGAACCCTCTTACACTGTTGGTGGGAATGCAAACTAGTACAGCCACTATGGAGAACAGTGTGGAGATTCCTTAAAAAACTGGGAATAGAACTGCCATATGACCCAGCAACCCCACTGCTGGGCATACACACCGAGGAAACCAGAATTGAAAGAGACGTGTGTACCCCAATGTTTATCGCAGCACTGTTTACAATAGCCAGGACATGGAAGCAACCTAGATGTCCATCAGGAGACGAATGGATAAGGAAGCGGTGGTACATATACACAATGGAATATTACTCAGCCATTAAAAAAATACATTTGAATCGGTTCTATTGAGATGGATGAAACTGGAGCCCATTATACAGAGTGAAGTAAGCCAGAAAGAAAAACAACAATACAGTATACTAATGCATATATATGGAATTTGAAAGATGGTAACGATAACCCTATATGCGAGACAGAATAAGAGACACAGATGCATAGAACAGTCTTATGGACTCTGAGGGAGAAGGTGAGGGTGGGACGTTTTGGGACAATAGCATTGAAACATGTATATTATCATATGTGAAACAGAACACCATTCCATGTTCGATGCATGAGACAAATGCTCAGGGCTGGGGCAATGGGATGACCCAGATGGATGGGATGGGGAGGGAGGTGGGAGGGGGGTTCAGGATGGGAACACATATAAACCCATGGCTGATTCATGTCAATGTATGGCAAAAACTACTACAATATTATAAAGTAATTAGCCCCCAACTAAAATAAATAAATTTATTAAAAAACAAAAACAAAAACCAAAACCAAAAAACATACCTTTCTGAACACATTAAAATGTGTTACTTTTCAACAACAACAACAAAAAAACTGCCAAATTGTATTCATCAATATTAAAATTTTCACCCTTCAAATGAGGTATTTAACAAAATTAAAAGATAAGCTATAGATTGAGAGAAAAAATTTGCAAAACACGTATTAGCTAAGGGTTTTGCATCCAAAAGAACACTTACAATTTGATAAGACCAATAATCCAAAGGAAACCATTGCACAAACTAGAAGACTTGAGTAAACACTTCACCAAAGAAGGTATTAATATCTGGATGGCAAATAAGGCCATTGCCTTTGTCTGTTCTAGCTTCAATGACAAAAATACCATAGAATGGATGGCTTTTAAGCCCCAGAAACTTTTTTTTTTTATAAATTTATTCATTTTAGTTAGGGGCTAATTACTTTACAATATTGTAATAGTTTTTGCCATACATTGACATGAATCAGCCATGGGTTTACATGTGTTCCCCTTCCTGGAGCCCCCACCCACCTCCCTCCCCATCCCATCCCTCTGGGTCATCCCATTGCCCCGGCCCTGAGCCCTTGTCTCATGCATCGAAACTGGAATGGTGTTCTGTTTCACATATGATAATATACATGTTTCAATGCTATTGTCCCAGAACATCCCACCCTCACCTTCTCCCTCAGAGTCCATAAAATTGTTCTATGCATCTGTGTCTCTTATTCTGTCTCGCATATCTCACAGTTCTAGAGGCTGGAAAGTCAAAGGTCAAGATGCTGGCAGATTTGCTGTCTGCTGATGGCCTGCCTCCTGGTTCACAGACAGTGTCTTCTGGTGTCGTCACATGTTAGAGTGAGTAAGGGTGCTCTCTCTAATAGGACTCCAATTCTGTTCATCATGGCTTCACCCTTATAACCTAATCATCTCCAAAAGTCCTACCTCCAAATATTATTATGATGTTGATTAGCCTGTTAGGCTCCTCTGTCCTTGGAATTCTCCGGGTAAGATACTGGAGTGGGTAGCCATTCGCTTCTCCAGCCCAGGGATTGAATCTAGGTCTCCTTCAAAAGGCAGATTCTTTACTGTCTGAGCCACCACGGAAACCTGATTAGGCTTTAACATATGGATTTTGAGGGAAACAGACAAGTCTAGCATACATAAAATGATGCTCAACATCCTTAGTTATTAGTAATACATGTGCAAATTAAAACTACAATGAGCTACCACTACACAGTAAAAAGTGAAATGGCTTAAGTAATGAAGGCAAACAATACTAAATGCTGGTGAGAATGTGGAGGAATTAGAACTCTTATAAACAGCTGGTAGCAAAATGAAATGGTCCAAAAATAAACAAAATGGTCCAGCTATCCTGAACAACAGTTTTACAGACTCTTAAATGACTAAATATATAAAAGTAACTCAGCACTTCCACACATTAGTATCTACCCACAATAAATGAAAGACACATGAAATTTCATAGCAGTGTTATTCATACTAGCTAAAAACTCAAAATAATCCAAATGCCCATCATTTAATGAACAATTATGTAAATTACAATATATTCATAAAATGCAATGCTACTCAGCTAAAATGGAATAAATTACATTTATGAAAAAGGCATAATAAACTCAAAACATTTTGTTAAGTGAAGGGGGCCAGACACAAAGGACTATGTGCAGTATGATTTCATACATGTGATGATTCTAAAAAGACAGAACTATAGAGACAGAAAGCAGGTATCTGGTTGCATGGAGCTGCGGATGGGAGTAGGGACTGACTGTGAAAGATCAGGAGGGATCTTTTGGAAAGATGGAAGTATACTAGAAGTGGACGTGATGATGGTTGAATAAAATAAACTTAACAAACATTTATTAGAAGTCATTAAACTGTACATATTAAGTGGGTGAATTTTATGGTATATAAATTGTATCTCAGTTAAACTAATAAATTATTGTAGAGTCCCACAAGCTTTTTGTTAACTGGGCTTTTTTTTTTAATGTCATAATATGCCATATCCCCTGGAGAAGGAATAGCAACCCACTCCAGTATTCTCGCCTCGAAAATTCCATGAACAGAGGAGCCTGGTGGGCTACAGTCCATGGGACTGCAAAGAGTCAGACACGACAGAGACTAACACACACACACACACACACACACACCATATTAGAAATTAAATCTAAACATAATTAAATATTTATTTACTAAATAATTTAAAATAACATTTATAAAACCATCTAGGCCACAGGACAAATATTCTCTAAATATTATTTTAAATATAATTTTGACTTCACAGATTCCCACGGTTCTCATAACCACACTTTGAGAACCTATGTAATAAGGACATATTTCCTGTGAGGTCGGGATAGGGAAAGGAATGATCCCAAGGTGGGCTCGCTGGGCCCCTGGACAAGAGGCCTGCACCTTGTTGCTTGATTTTCTGGGCCCTGCAAGCTAAGGATGCATGGCGGTACTCTTGCACTCCTCCTGAGGCCCTGTAGCTGTTTGAGCGAAAGAGCCAGCATTTTCAGCCACTTCATTCTTTCCACCACCGACTATAAAGGGTGATAGTTGCAAGGTCACAGTGCACTTCCAGCCTGTGCTTCGCAATAAGATTCTTTTTAAACTATCCTTCCTCGTACAACCTAAAAGTATCACCTGTAATAGACGTAGTCTCAGTCAGAGATTCTCAAATTATGGTCCAGGAAGCAACACCAGTAACAGCATCTTGTGAGCTATACAAACTCATCTTTCATTAGATATGCAAATTCGCATCTCACTAGATATGCAAACTCTGTGACCCCAGACCTACTGAATCGAGAATCTTTGTGGTTGAAACCTAGCAGCCCGTGGTCTACCAAGCCCTGCAGGTGATTCTGATGTACCTACTGGGCTACATCAGCCTTGACAATTAACATCAAATCGGCCTAGCATCCCTTCTCAGAAAGGAAACAGCACAGCTGGGAAGGGCAGCTTCTTTCGCTCTCTCTCGTCTCCTCGCCTTCCTGAACGTGGATAGCGGGCAGAGACAGAGAATCAGTTCTGGTGTTGGGGACAGACAAAATCAGGCAACAGAGGTTCCTTGAGAAGAAGCACCAACTGAAAGGTGAGAAATGTGAGTTGTATAAAACAAGATTGCCTTGCTTTTGGTTAGTGTTTGTCTTTCCTTGTAGTTTTAATTGAGCTTTTAAGAAAGCCTGTAATCAAAGTTCCAGCCTCCTCTCTGACCTTGTTTGAATAAAAATGAAACCAGGACCATATTATGTGGAACAAGCCCACCTGTGGTCCCCTCGATGGTATCGGGGTTATTCAAAAAATCTTCAAAGAAGTGGAGTTGTGGTGAGAGCTGCTCTCTGCACCTGGAGACTCCCCTCTGGATGCCTTAGTGGTTCTGAGTTTGCTTCCGTTAATGAAAGAGGCTTCATTAAAGTTCATTCTAAGGTCTGTGGATACCGCAGAGACAGCCATCTACATCCTCTTTCCTAATACAGTCTTGCACTCCTATTTTTGCTACTTGCAAATTTGTAAAGTACCAAGTAACAAAAATAAACTACTTTAACCCATAATACATAATTAGCATCTATTAGTGATTTTGTTAATGTTTGTTAATATTTTTGGTATGAGTATTTTCTTTATTTTAATTTTGTGTTTCATTGGAGAAAGTTTTATTACAAAAATTAGCCAACAAAATTTACTGAGATGGACTGGTAAGGTTGCTTTCATATATATTGAAATAAGGATTGAGGGGAAGATAAATAGAAAAGATCTTCATGGTGTGAAATCAGTTATAGGGTTGATATCTTCTTGGGAAAAATTCTGAAACACATATCAATTCAGTTCAGTTGCTAAGTCGTGTCCGACTCTTTGCAACCCCATGAACCGCAGCACACCAGGCCTCCCTGTCCATCACCAACTCCCGGAGTCCACCCAAACTCATGTCCATTGTGTCGGTGATGCCATCCAACCATCTCATCCTCTGTCGTCCCCTTCTCCTCCTGCCCTCAATCTTTCCCAGCATCAGGGTCTTTTCAAGAGTCAGCTCTTCACATGAGGTGGCCAAAGTATTGGAGTTTCAGCTTCAACATCAGTCCTTCCAATGAACACCCAAGCACATATTCTAGGGATTAAATAATGTTTTAAAATGTATTTCACAAATCACAGCAATCTCTGTATTTTTTAAAGACTCTTAAGTGTTAGTGTGGTCTGGCAGGCGCACATCCACATCAGAAGGGTAGAGAAGAAAGTCTGATATTCCCACCTTTCCAAAAGATTTTGTCATCTTTGAGGGGAATCTTGTCTCTGGAGAAAAATAGCCTGGTGGGCTATAGTCCATGGGCTCACAGAGTCGGACACAATCGAGCGACCAAGTACAGCACAAGATCCTCTTTTTCCCCAAAGACCCAACTCAGCCCACAATCAGAATTCAGCTTTCCTTTTGCTTGATGAGACCCATAGTCCGTCAATTGTCCCTGAATACAGGGACTTAGAACCCTGAGTGTGGAAAACAAATGAAATCTCCAACCTGGATTATAAACACAGACATATCTGTTTTCCTACATCATTCTTCTATAATAAATTTTAAAAGTTGCAAAAATCTTTTAAATGCTTTTGCTAAACTGAGCTACCTTTCGATGAGGTTGTTTTTCTTTCATCAACTGCCATCTCAAATTTGGTTTTTCTTTTCTCTCTTGCTTTATTTTTATTAGCTTTTCCTTAAGTCTCTCGACTTTTCTTCCCATTCTTACCTTTTTGTCTTTCTTGTGACTGAGCTCCCTCTCTCTTTTGTTGTCATTTTATACTTGATAATAGTAGCAATTAACTATTCTACAAGGTGCTGATCCAATTACCCCTCTTTGAAATAGGTACCTGGTTTGTTTTGCAAATGGAGATATAGAATAGTCTCAAGATGGCAGGGTCTAGAGAACAATGGGTCTAACTCAGCAATTTAGCTTCAGGATCTGTACTGTTAACCACAGACCATAGTGGTATCCGATGTCTTTTTCATTTTGGGTGTTAAACTGCAGAAGCTTCATGCCAACTTCTTGAAATGGGAGTTTTCTACCACCAAGAATTGGAGAAGGAAATGGCAACCCACCCCAGTATTCTTGCCTGGGAAATCCCATGGACAGAGGAGCCTGGTGGGCTATAGCCCGTGGGGTAACAAGAGAGTTGGACACAACTCAGCAACTAAACAGCAACCACCAAGAATAATTTTGAAAAGTGCAGAAAATTTTGCCTGTTGCCCCCTTTATCAGTATCTCATATTCTCTACAACTTTGCTGATATTGCCCAAGGATTATCTTTCTCTTGGGTTCATCAATTAAAGCAAGGGCAGTTTACTTTGGACCAGGCACTGTTTGAACCTCTTTTTCTCTATAACTGCCTGCAAGGTCACTGTAACACTTTTAAGCAACTTTCTCTACAATTACATTTTTTTTTTTTGTACGCTTTCTCTAAGTGCCTCTCTACTCCTGATATCTCTTTTGTTTCACTCTCACCTCTGATCCTTTGGACTTTACTTTCTTCTTCCTCTCTTCCTATGATGTAATACCCCAAATCCCTTGTCCTTTAAGTCATGACCTCCTCATATGTTTGTGGAATCAGTCAAAACAGGAGACCCTTCACTCCAGTTTCTTGAAGTCACATCATAGGAAAAAGACTGAACATTCTGGAAAACTTCACCTTTTGTACCTCCTGTTTAGGATCCTATATACTTATTGCTAGTTCTCAGGTAAGAACTGGCAGCCCTGATTCTTCATTCTGGGATATTTAGACAATCAACACACCTTATGTTATGAAAGCAAAAAGGAAGAGCAAAGCCCTGGAACGTAGCTTTGTACTGAGATCTGGGCCAGACAGGGAACTGGAGGAGAAGGGAAAGGATTGCAGGGGCTTTGTCGGACATCCTGATTCAGTAGGACCAGAGTAGAGATACACACAGGAACACAGTCAAAACTGTGTGGCAAGGACGGGTCCTGTTCCTTCACAGCAGAATGATAATACAGGCACTAGATTTTAGCAAAGAGGTGCCATGTCTCAGAGACCACATCAGAAGAGTGGGAGGTCAGCAGAGCTTGCCTGACTGTCCCTCAGAGTCTGGTAGGCACAGAGACTGTGCGAACACAGCAGTTTCTAAAGATGGGGCCAGGTCTCCAGCTCTGCAGGCCGCACTGACTGGTAAGGTCCAGGGAATGGTTCAGCTACGGGTTTTGAACATCTGTCTATTACAGGCAGGATATGCTACCCTCTCCTCAGGAAGACACACATGGACAGAAGTCCACAAGGCCTGTGTTTCTACTTTTTATCATTTTATTTACTTATTTCTGTCTGTGCTGTGTCTTTTTTGCAGTGCACAGCTTCTTAGCGTGGTGGCTTCTCTTGCTGTAGAGCGTGAGCTCCAGTAGTTTCGGCAAGTAAGCTTGGGAGTTGCTGTTTCCCAGGTCCAGAGCACAGCTTCCACAGTCATGGCACCTAGCCTTAGTCACTCCTCAGCATGAGGGATCTTCCCAGACCAGGGATTGAACCTGTGTCTCCCACACTGGCAGGCAGGTTCTTTTACCACTGAGCTCCCAGGGAAGCCCCAAGACCTGTATTGATGAGACTTTCCAGTGAAATATGGAGACATCAGAAGGGGCTTCCTGCTGAAAAGAGGTACTGACCTTCTTTACTCCATTGGCCTGGAATTACCAAGTCTGTTCCTGGTGCCCATCTTCTCCTCTGGAGGAGATGAACATCTCTCCCATTCAGAATTGTGCATATCTGTATCAATATGCCTCTTACTGTGTTATGTTCAGAGTGATTGTCCAGTTGACACCAAACCCTTAAAGGGCCCTCCTACATAAAAAAATATTTATTGTACCAAATTTCCAGAGAGCTAGATAACCATTTAATAGAAATCTGGATCTTGAAAGGTAGATCTATAAAAGACTCATTGAATCCAGGGCCTTCACTCTCTGGATTCAGATCCCTGAGGTCAACTTATCAGGAAGAGCAGATATAGCAAGATTTATTCCTCCCCTCCTCATCCCCAAATAGACTCAACAATATCCCATTTCCCATTCTTTTCCTACAATGTAACTTCAGTCCTGCTCACAATTGAAGGTGTCCCATCCCTTTGAATCTGGGTAGGGTTATGACCACAACAGGCGAGATACTCTGAGTTGTACAATTCCTCCTGACAATATTGGGATGGAAATAACTAGGAAACTAACTACCAGGCTGTGAGGAAGCCCATGAAGCTACATGAGTGATTAGGTGAAGATATTCTGGGCAACAGCCCCAGCACAGGTAACCCAGATGGTGTCATCTGCCAGACTTGTGAGTGAGGTCTTTCGTGTTTCCAATACATATTCAGCTTCCAAGAGAATGACTACTAGGTGGGTCTATAGACCCAAGAAACTCAGGATACTCTGGAGTCTTCCAGAGCTGCTTTTCTTAAATGATTCTCATTTGTTTTTAGTCTAACATGAAATGAGGATTATGCTTCAGGTCTTCAAGTGTCAATTAAAACTCCTACCTTGTGTGAAATCAAATTGTATGCTTATTCCCATTTTTCTAAGTCACTTTAGTTATTGACCATAGGTCCCTTTGCATAAGGACTGGGTAATCTCTACAGTATATACTCGTCATGATGTCACAGAGAACTTACTCCTAGGGATGTGGTCACCTTAGCAATCAAGGAGCTCTAAGTCTGAAAATAACCTCAGTCTGGAAAGAAGGATCATTAATTAGAGAAAAAACCCCTCTGCCTCCTGATCATACTTTCTTGATTTCTTCTGTTTATATCTTATAGCAGTTTTCTTGGCTTCTCTTTTATCTATTCTGCCCCTGGGGGTGCTATTCATTTTATTAACTATCTTTGCAATTCCAGGTGGGTCAAGCCATCTTGGTTCCTGTTCAACCCTTGCTAGTCATTACACAGATGCAGTCTGCTGCCACCTGGCAGTTAAACTCCCTATCATCTGATTGAGATCAGTAGCCAAGCTCTGTAAAGACTTTTATCACCATCCCAATCCTGGGGAGGACAGCTGCCATTGAACTTCATTTTGACGCTAGATCTCTCTCAGCAGCACATTTGTGATGATCTGGGTGGATAGTGTATCCTCTTGGCTTTATTGATAAACACAATGCTGTGATTGATCTTCTGATTTCATAACATATTCACTTCAACATGAAAATGCCCTTTTGCTTTTTAATCCTGTCCTGTCCCATCTTACACAGCAATTCTTGCATTTCATTGTTAAGCATGGGCCATCATTTTTCCAGGCTTGTAGGAGCCTGCAAGCATCAAATGTGCCCCCATCTTCTAATGTCCTTGTCAGACTGTTATATTCTGTATCCTGAGGAAGTGTCCCCAGACCAGTAAACTCTCTCTTATCCTGTTTTATGTCCCAGCTCCTTGATCAAGTATTTCAAAATCTAGTCCTAAGGGGACTCTCACAATCTCTGCCAGTGTACACTGGATAATTCTCCCAGCTTCTTTAGGATATAGTCCCTTAATTCTCAGTTAGACCCAATGTCTTCATGGTTAGGTTTTGCTGAGGATTAAGGAAGCCAGGAGAGAATCTGAAGGGCTCCCTATTGACTCTTAGGGGAGAAACCTCTATTGTGTCTACATAGCAGTTCCAGGTTTAATAGGAAGAGTGAGATACCTCTGTAATCTTTGTGGATCCAGAGAAGTCTTATCTTCTGTCTAGTCAGTCTATTTGATTCATTTGGATAAATATGTTGGAGTGAAATAGAATCTGCTTGCAATGCAGGAGACCCAGGTTTGATCCCTGGATCAGGAAGATCCCCAGGAGAAGGGAATGGCAACCCACACTCCAGTATGCTTGCCTGGAGAATTCCATGGACAGATGAGCCTAGTGTGTTAATTTCTTTCACAGATTGTGCTTTTGGTGTTTTATCTGGGGAAAGGCTATTCTTTCTCCAGTGAAGTGCTGATGAAAGTGAAGTGAAAGTCTCTCAGTAGTGTCCAACTCTTTGAGACCCCATGGATTATACTGTTCATGGAATTCTCCAGCCCAGAATACTGGAGTGAGTAGCCTTTCCCTTCTCCAGGGAATCTTCCCAACCAAGGATCGAGCCCAGGTCTCCCGCATTGCAGGCAGATTCTTTACCAGCTGAGCCACAAGGGAAGCTGAAGAATACTGGCTACTGTTACACTTGTTAAAAAAAAATCAGCTGACTCTATCTCTGCAGGTCTCTACTTTCAGTTTAGTTCTAGTAATCAGTATGTCTTTCCTTTTCCCAATACTGTGTGTTTTTAGTACTATACAATTATAATAACTTTAAAAATCAAATAATGTGAGTATTCTGATTTTATTTATTAGTATTGTTTTGGCTATTCTATTTGTTTGGTAAGCCATAATACAGTTTAAAACCAGTTTGTATATACCTAGAGTTTTATTAGAGATTACATTAAATTTAAAGATCATATAGAGGAAAATGGCCATTTTAACAGTATTAAATTGTCCAGTGTATAAACATGATATAATTCTCCATTTATATAGATCTTAATTCTTTTCTTCCATTGATAATTTATCAAAATTATAACTCAGTTCAGATCAGTTGCTCAGTCGTGTCCGATTCTTTGCAACCCCATGAATTGCAGCACACCAGGCCTCCCTGTCCATCACCAACTCCCGGAGTTTACCCAAACCCATGTCCATCGAGTCAGTGATGCCATCCAACCATCTCATCCTCTGTCGTCCCCTTCTCTTCCTGCCCCCAATCCTTCCCAGCATTAGGGTCTCTTCCAATGAGTCAACCGTTCGCATAAGGTGGCCAAAGTATTGGAGTTTCAGCTTCAACATCAGTCCTTCCAATGAACACCCAGGATTGATCTCCTTTAGGATGGATTGATTGGATCTCCTTGCAGTCCAAGGGACTCTCAAGAGTCTTCTCCAACACCACAGTTCAAAAGCATCAATTCTGTGGCACTCAGCTTTCTTCATCGTCCAACTCTCACATCCATACATGACCACTGGAAAAACCATAGCCTTGACTAGACGGACTTTTGTTGGCAAAGTAATGTCTCTGCTTTTAAATATGCTGTCTAGGTTGGCCATAACCTTCCTTCCAAGGAGTAAGAGTCTTTTAATTTCATGGCTACAATCATCATCAGCAGTGATTTTGGAGCCCCCCAAAATAAAGTCTGACACTGTTTCCACTGATTCCCCATGTATTTTCCATGAAGTGATGGGACTAGATGTCATGATCTTAGTTTTCCGAACGTTGAGCTTTAAGCCAACTTTTTCACTCTCCTCTTTCACCTTCATCAAGAGGCTCTTTAGTTCTTCACTTTCTTCCATGCGGGTGGTGTCACCTGCATATCTGAGGTTATTGATATTTCTCCCGGCAATCTTGATTCCAGCTTGTGTTTCTTCCAGCCCAGCGTTTCTCATGATGTACTCTGCATATAAGTTAAATAAGCAGGGTGACAATATACAGCCTTGATGTACTCCTTTTCCTATTTGGAACCAGTCTGTTGTTCCATGTCCAGTTCTAACTGTTGCTTCTTGACCTGCATACAGGTTTCTCAAGAGACAGGTCAGATGGTCTGGTATTCCCATTTCTTTCAGAATTTTGCACAGTTTATTGTGATCCACACAGTCAAAGGCTTTGGCATAGTCAATAAAGCAGAAATAGATGTTTTTCTGGAACTCTCTTGCTTTTTCGATGATCGAGCGGATATTAGCAATTTGATCTCTGGTTCCTCTGCCTTTTCTAAAACCAGCTTAACATCTGGAAGTTCACGGTTCATGTATTGCTGAAGCCTGTCTTAGAGAATTTTGAGCATTACTTTCCTGGCGTGTGAGATGAGTGTAATTGTGCGGTAGTTTGAGCATTCTTTGGCATTGCCTTTCTTTGGGATTGGGATGAAAACTGACCTTTTCCAGTCCTGTGGCCACTGCTGAGTTTTCCAAATTTGCTGGCATATCGAGTGCAGCACTTTCACAGCATCATCTTTCAGGATTTGAAATAGCTTAACTGGAATTCCATCACCGCCACTATCTTTGTTCGTAGTGATGCTTTCTAAGGCCCATTTGACTTCACATTCCAGGATGTCTGGCTCTAGGTGAGTGATCACACCATTGTGATTATCTGGGTCGTGAAGATCTTTTTTGTACAGTTCTTCTGTGTATTCTTGCCACCTCTTCTTGATATCTTCTGCTTCTGTTAGGTCCATACCATTTCTGTCCTTTATCGAGCCCATCTTTGCATGAAATGTTCCCTTGGTATCTCTAATTTTCTTGAAGAGATCTCTAGTCTTTCCCAATCTGTTGTTTTCCTCTATTTCTTTGTATTGATCGCTGAGGAAGGTTTTCTTATCTCTCCTTGCTATTCTTTGGAACTCTGCATTCAGATGGGAATATCTTTCCCTTTCTCCTTTGCTTTTCGCTTCTCTTCTCTTCCCAGCTATCTGTAAAGCCTCCTCAGACAGCCATTTTGCTTTTTTCCCTTTCTTTTCCATGGGGATGGTCTTGATCTCTCTCTCCTGTACAGTGTCGCGAACCTCTGTCCATAGTTCATCAGGCACTCTGTCTATCAGGTCTAGTCCCTTAAATCTATTTGTCACTTCTACTGTGTACTCATAAGCGATTTGATCTAGGTCATATCTGAATGGACTAGTGGTTTTCCCTACTTTCTTAAATTTAAGTCTGAATTTGGCAATAAGGAATTCATGATCTGAGCCACAGTCTGCTCCCGGTCTTGTTTTTGCTGACTGTATAGAGCTTCTCCATCTTTGGCTGCAAAGAATATAATCAATCTGATTTCAGTGTTGACCATCTGGTGATGTCCACGTGTAGAGTCTTTTCTTGTGTTGTAGGAAGAGGGTGTTTGCTATGACCAGTGCGTTCTCTTGGCAGAACTCTATTAGCCTTTGCCCTGCTTCATTCTGTACTCCAAGGCCAAATTTGCCTGTTACGCCAGGTGTTTCCTGACTTCCTACTTTTGCAGTCCAGTCCCCTATAATGAAAAAGACATCTTTTTTGGATATTAGTTCTAAAGGGTCTTGTAGGTCTTCATAGAACCATTCAACTACAGCTTCTTTGGCATTACTGGTCAGGGCATAGACTTGGATTACCGTGATTGAATGGTTTGCCTTGGAAACAAACAGAGATCAATCTGTCGGTTTTAAGATTGCATCCAAGTACTGCATTTTGGACTCTTTTGTTGACCATGATGGCTACTCCATTTCTTCTAAGGGATTCTTGCCCACAGTAGTAGTATAATGGTCATCTGAGTTAAATTCACCCATTCTAGTCCATCTTAGTTTGCTGATTCCTAGAATGTTGACGTTCACTCTTGCCATCTCCTGTTTGACCACTTCCAATTTGCCTTGATTCATAGACTTAACATTCCAGGTTCCTATGCAATATTGCTCTTTACAGCATTGGACTTTGCTTCTGTCACCAGTCACATCCACAGCTGGGTATTGTTTTTGCTTTGGCTCCATCCCATCATTCTTTCTGGAGTTATTTCTCCACTGATCTCCAGTAGCATAGTGGGCACCTACTGACCTGGGGAGTTCATCTTTCAGTGTCCTATCTTTTTGCCTTTTCATACTGTTCATGGGGTTCTCAAGGCAAGAATACTGAAGTGGTTTGCCATGCCCTTCTCCAGTGGACCACATTCTGTCAGACCTCTCCACCATGACCCATCCATCTTGGGTGGCCCCACACGGCATGGTTTAGTTTCATCGAGATAGACAAGGCTGTGGTCTGTGTGATCAGATTAGCTAGTTTTCTGTTATTTTAGTTTCAGTGTGTCTGCCCTCTGATGCCCTCTCGCAACACCTACCATCTTACTTGGGTTTCTCTTACCTTGGATGTAGGGTATTTCTTCACAGCTGCTCCAGCAAAGTGCAGCCGTTGCTCCTTACCTTGGACAAGGGGTATCTACTCACGACAGCCCCTCCTGACCTTGAATGTGGAGTAACTCCTCTCGGCCCTCCTGTGCCCACACAGCCGCTGCTCCTTGGGCCTGGGGTAACTCCTTTTGGCCACCGCCCCCGGCCTCGGGTGCCGGCTAGCTCCTCTCGCCACCGCCCCAGGCCCCCGGCCCAGCCTAGCTCCTCTTGGCTGCCGCCCCCAGCCCCCAGCATGGCGGCCGCCCCCGGCTCCCGGCCCGGCCTATATTATAACTAGTTAGTTCATTTTTTTGGCATGCACATGTGCCAAGTCACTTTACTTATGTCCAACTCTTTGCGACCCTATAGACGTAGCCCCCCAGGCTCCTCTGTCCATGGGATTCTCCAGTTAAGAATACTAAAGTAGGTTGCCATGAACTTCTCTAGGGAATCTTCCTGACCCAGGGATTGAATCTGCATCTCTTATGTCTCCTGCATTGGCAGACATGTTCTATATCACTAGTGCCATCTTCATTTTTTTTTAATTTAATAATTGTGTTCAGACATAATTGACAAAAAATAAACTCTATTTACTTAAAATGTACAATTTGACAATCTTTTGATACATGTATACACTTACAAATCCTCCATCAAAATCGGGATAATGAACATATCAATGCATTATCTGCAAAAGTTTCCTTTGCCCTGTTTTTTTAAATTGTAGTATAAGAACATTTAACATGAGATATATCCATTTAATACGTTTTTGATGATACAATACAATATCATTAACTATAAGTACAATGTTGTTTATCAAATCTCTAGAACTTATTGCATTTGGCTAATTCATTTTTTGAAGTTATTATAAATGTGAGGTTTAAAAAAATTCAAATATAAATTTTTCATACAGGTATGTGGGATTAAAATCAATTTTTATATATTGATCCTTTGTTTTCTGACCTTGCTAAATTTGGTTATTACTTCCAGAATGTTTTTTAGTAGATTCTTTGGGATTTTCTACACTCATAGCCTTATCATCTATGAATATAAGTAGTTAGCTTAAAATATTGTTGTTGTTTAGTCACTAGCTCGTGTCTGACTCTTATGCGACACCAAGGACTGTAGCCTGCCAGGCTCCTCTGTCCATGCGATTTCCCAGGCAAGAATATGGAACGGGGGTGGAACAGGTTGCCATTTCTTCTTCAGGGAATTTTCCTGACCCAAGGATCAAACCTGCATCTCCTGCATTGCAGGTGGTTTCTTCACCACTGAGCTACCAGGGAAGCCCCATTCAAAATATACCTCTTTAAATAATCTTTGTCCACTTTCAGTAATACTATATTGCTTTTCATTTAATGTAAAATCCATATAATAGTTCCAATTCCTCCTTTCTATTTCTTGTGTCATTTTTGTCATAAGTTTCATAAACACATGGTACATTGTTAAGCTATTGCTTTAAATAGTGAGTTAAAGAAATAAAAATATAAGAGCTTATGTTCTCCCTTTATTCAATTTCCAGTGTCATATTTTTTTGTGAGTAGATCAATTTTCTTCTTAGCATTATATGCTTGTTTTTATTTTTATTTTTTATTTTTTTTATAAATTTATTTATTTTAGTTGCTTTTAAATGAAGAGCTTCTTTGTGTATTTCTTGTGGCTTAGACCTGATAGCACCCTCAAGTTTTCTTTCTTCTTTTTGAAAAATTCTAATATTTTACTTTTGAAGTATATTTTCACTAGATATGAGAATTTTGGGTTAATAGTTGTTTTCTTTCAGCAATCTAAAGATGTCACTTAATTGTTTTCTTGTTTGCATGGTTTCTGCTATAATTTTTATCTTTATTTTTCTGTGCATAATCTTTATTTTTATTTTTCCTATTTCTGTGGCTCCCTTAATGAATTTCTCTTTGTAAAAAAAAAAATAAAAAGAAAGAAAAAATTTCTCTTTGTTATTGGTTTTTATTCAGTTTTAATATAACTTGCCTAGTTGTGTTTTTGTTTGCTTATTTGTGTTTTTGTTTGCTTATTTGTTTTGTATTTTTCTGTTTGATATTCTCTGAATATCACAGATCTCTTTTATGGTGTCTGTCACTAATTTTGGAAAAGCCTCTAAAATTATTTCTTTAAATGCTTCTTTTGCCCTGTTGGATTTCCCTGGTGGCTCAGCTGGTAAAGAATCTGGTGTAGTGTGGGAGACTTGGGTTCGATCCCTGGGTTGGGAAGATCCCCTGGAAAAGGGAAAGGCTACCCACTCCAGTATTCTGGCCCAGAGAATTCCATGGACTGTATAGTCCATGGGGTCACAAAGAGTCGGACACGACTGAGTGACTTTCACTTTACTTTGCCCTATTATAGCTTCTTTTTCTTTCTGGAAATCTAATCATACAGATGTTAAACAAAGTTGAACAGCATTTAATGTTGTCTTACTGCTCTTTGATGCTCTGTTCTGTTGTCACTTTTTACTCTTTGTGTTTAGTTTTTGTATTTTACACTGACATACTGCCGTGCTCACTGATAATTTTCTTACTTGTATTGCACCTACTTCTGAACCCAAACATAAAATTCTCTACACATGTTATATCTAGCCTATCTGCTTGTCTTATAGTTTTCATCTGTCTCCTGAAATTACCTATCTTACATGTTGTCATTTCTTTTCCATGGGGATTTTCTTGATCCCTGTCTCCTGTACAATGTTACGAACCTCTGTCCATAGTTCATCAGGCACTCTGTCTATCAGGTCTAGTCCCTTAAATCTATTTGTCACTTCCACTGTGCACTCATAAGGGATTTGATCTAGGTCATACCTGAATGGACTAGTGGTTTTCCCTACTTTCTTCAATTTAAGTCTGAATTTGGCAATAAGCAGTTCATGATCTGAGCCACAGTCTGCTCCCGGTCTTGTTTTTGTTGACTGTATAGAGCTTCCCCATCTTTGGCTGCAAAGAATATAATCAATCTGATTTCGATGTTGACCATCTGGTGATATCCACGTGTAGAGTCTTCTCTTGTGTTGTTGGAAGAGGGTGTTTGCTATTACCAGTGCGTTCTTGTGGGAAAACTCTATTAGCCTTTGCCCTGCTTCATTCTGTACTCCAAGGCCAAACTTGCCTGTTACGCCAGGTGTTTCTTGACTTCCTACTTTTGCATTCCAATCCCCTATAATGAAAAGGACATCTTTTTTGGGTGTTAGTTCTAGAAGGTCTTGTAGGTCTTCATAGAACCATTCAACTTCAGCTTCTTCAGCATTACTGGTCGGGGCATACACTTGGATTACCGTGATATTGAATGGTTTGCCTTGGAAACGAACAGAGATC
Source organism: Giraffa tippelskirchi (assembly GCF_054371585.1). Lineage (NCBI taxonomy): Eukaryota > Metazoa > Chordata > Mammalia > Artiodactyla > Giraffidae > Giraffa > Giraffa tippelskirchi. Next base: position 42,162,629 of record NC_137284.1, on the reverse strand, counting down.
ATTCTTTTGTTTTTGAGATTGCATCCAAGTACTGCATTTTGGACTCTTTTGTTGACCATGATGGCTACTCCATTTTTTCTAAGGGATTCTTGCCCACAGTAGTAGATATAATGGTCATCTGAGTTAAATTCACCCATTCCAGTCCATCTTAGTTCACTGATTCCTAGAATGTCAACGTTCACTCTTGCCATCTCCTGTTTGACCACTTCCAATTTGCCTTGATTCATGGACCTAACATTCCAGGTTCCTATGCAATATTGCATCTCACATGCTAGTAAAGTAATGCTCAAAATTCTCCAAGCCAGGCTTCAGCAATACGTGAACCGTGAGCTTCCAGATGTTCAAGCTGGTTTTAGAAAAGGCAGAGGAACCAGAGATCAAATTGCCAATATCCACTGGATCATCAAAAAAGCAAGAGAGTTCCAGAAAAACATCTATTTCTGCTTTATTGACTATGCCAAAGCCTTTGACTGTGTGGATCACAATAAACTGTGCAAAATTCTGAAAGAAATGGGAATACCAGACCATCTGACCTGTCTCTTGAGAAACCTGTATGCAGGTCAGGAAGCAACAGTTAGAACTGGACATGGAACATCAGACTGGTTCCAAATAGGAAAAGGAGTATGTCAAGGCTGTATATCGTCACCCTGCTTATTTAACTTATATGCAGAGTACATCATGAGAAACGCTGGGCTGGAAGAAACACAATCTGGAATCAAGATTGCCGGGAGAAATATCAATAACCTCAGATATGCGGATGACACCACCCTTATGGCAGAAAGTGAAGAAGAACTAAAGAGCCTCTTGATGAAGGTGAAAGAGGAGAGTGAAAAAGTTGGCTTAAAACTCAACGTTCAGAAAACGAAGATCATGGCATCTAGTCCCATCACTTCATGGGAAGTAGATGGGGAAACAGTGGAAACAGTGTCAGACTTTATTTTTTTGGGCTCCAGAATCACTGCAGATGGTGACTGCAGCCATGAAATTAAAAGACGCTTACTCCTTGGAAGGAAGGTTATGGCCAACCTAGGTAGCATATTTAAAAGCAGAGACATTACTTTGCCAACAAAAGTCCGTCTAGTCAAGGCTATGGTTTTTCCAGTGGTCATGTATGGATGTGAGAGCTGGACGGTGAAGAAAGCTGATCGCCGAAGAATTGATGCTTTTGAACTGTGGTGTTGGAGAAGACTCTTGAGAGTCCCTTGGACTGCAAGGAGATCCAATCAATCCATCCTAAAGGAGATCAATCCTGGGTGTTCATTGGAAGGTCTGATATTGAAGCTGAAACTCCAATACTTTGGCCACCTCATGCGAAGTGTTGACTCATTGGAAAAGACCCTAATGCTGGGAAGGATTGGGGGCAGGAGGAGAAGGGGACGACAGAGGACGAGATGGTTGGATGGCATCACTGACTTGATGGACATGGGTTTGGGTAGACTCCGGGAGTTGGTGATGGACAGAGAGGCCTGGCGTGCTGCAATTCATGGGGTCACAAAGAGTCGGACATGACTGAGCGACTGAACTGAGCTGAACATGTTGTCAACATTTTTTAAATAAAAGTCTTTAGTATACTAATCATAGTTATTATTTTTTTAATGAATTAATTTATTTTAATTGGAGGCTAATTACTTTACAATATTGTAGTGGTTTTTGCCACACATTGACATAAATCAGCCATGGGTTTACATATGTCCCCATCCTGAACTCCCCTCCTACCTCCCTCCCCATCCCATTCTTCTGGGTCATCCCAGTGCACCAGCCCTGAGCACCCTGTCTCATGCATTGAACCTGGACTGGCAATCTGTTTCACATATGATAATATACATGTTTCAGTGCTATTCTTTCAAATCATCCCACCCTCGCCTTCTCCCACAGATTCCAAAATCTGTTATTTACATCTGTGTTTCTTTTGCTGTCTCACATATAGGGTCATCGTTGCTATCTTAGTTATCTTAATAGTTCTAATATCTGTTTTATATCTAACTATGGTTCTGATGACTGCTTTGTCTGTTTAGACTACATTTTTCTTGCCTTGTGATATCCCTCATGATTTTTGTTGAACCCCTGACATATTATATATAGCAATAGATACTGTGCTAAGTTCTTTTTGTATGTGGTGGGAAACACAAACTTTCTTTTGCTAGGGTTTTAAGTGTAGAGATTTGTGTTAATTTAGTCAGGAATTGGCTTCTTCAGAATTAGGTAACTATTGTTCAATGCCATTGTTAAAAACCATTTCTTTCCATGTTTTTGTTCTCCTTAGACTATTGGCTTTTCTCCTCAGGCTAGCTCATGCTGTGATCACAAAATGGCTATGCAAGTGGGCATTATATCTGGAAAATGTCCAGAAACAGAAAAAGCCATCTGTTTATTCTGTGCATCTCTTCTGGAACATGAAAATTTTTTCTAAAATTGTCCTAGGAGTTTTAACATCTTATTTCATTGGCCAGGATTGGAACAAATACCTTGTGCTAACCAATCAGAGAGAGTAAAAAAGGGGAAAATTGTGATAGCTTTGGACACAGTGTGACCAGCTGCCTATGAATGATCCCAGAACCTCTGATTTCTTTGTCTTTGAAACAGAGATAATATATGTGGAAAATACTGGATTTCTAATAGGGAACTGAGAAGTAATGCTGGAGGCCAATAGTGGAAAATAATAATGCATTTTACTGGTCTGTAGGACTCTCTTTTCCTTACCATCCTCTAAACGTGGGCTGCCCTCCTATAGTACATATGTGAATTAGCGAGAGAAAGCTTAAGCTCAGCTCACATGCCAAGCGTAAAGAATGTCCTTTCCTTTTGTTTTCTTAGAAACATGGCGTTTGCTTCCACACAGTGTCTCCCCAGTGAGATCGTCTGCTCCATCTGCCAGGACACGTTCACAGACCCTGCCACCATTAGGTGTGGGCACCGATTCTGTACTCCCTGCCTCTGTCTCTTGTGGGAAGATGCCCCAACAGTGACTTGTTGTCCTGTGTGCAAGGCGGTGTCTCTGAAAATGGACCTCAAAAGCACTATTCTTGCTAAGAAGCATATTCGTTCTACCAGAAACTCAGTTATCTGCCAGTTACCTAGCTCTGCCAAGCAGATGTGTAGGACACACCAAGTGATAAAGCTCTACTTCTGTGAAGTTGACAAGAGCCTGCTGTGTTTGTTCTGCTCTCGTTCCGCAGGGCATGCCACTCATGAACACTATTCAATAATGCAGGTTGCAGAGCACTACAGGGTAAGTAATATCTCTGACTGCACTTTACAATGTGGAGGACCCTGTATCTGAGAGACACTGAGGAAAATATTTTGGTTAATAACCATTATCATTTTATGCTATTAACAAATACAATTTCTGAACACCGTGTGCCAGGCACTATTCTGAAATCTAGAGATAAAGCAGTGAAGAAACTAGGTAACATCTTTGCTCTCCTGATGTTTAAATTCTGTTGGGCTGAAAGAGAGGAATGATGATGAAATTGATGAGGATTAGGATGCTGGTATTTCAGAAGTAATGTGGTAGATGGGCTTCCCTGGTAGCTCAGACAGTTAAGAATCTGCCTGCAATACAGGAGACCTGGGGTTGATCTCTGGGTCAGGAAGATCCCCTGGAGAAGGGAATAGCTACCCATTCTAATATTCTTGCCTGGAGAATCCCGTGGACAGAGGAACCTGGTAGGCTACAGTGCATGGGATCACAAAGAGTCAGATACAACTGAGCCACTAAGCATGCACACAATGTGGTAGATAAATAATCTAGTTTCAGTAACAGTCATTGGCTACTACAAACATGATTATAATGATCCTGTTCTAATTATAGCAGATTTAGAAACATTGGCCAACATTTCCTAACAGTGCCACAGGAAAACTGAGGGCTAATATTTCACAATTAAATATAAAGCAAGAGACCTCACAGAATGAATTAAAAGGTATTCCTTCCTCTTCTATTATTTTAGAAGAGTTGGAGAAAGATTAGTATTGATTCTTCTTTAAATGATTGGTGCATTTCATCAGTGAAATCATCTGGTTCTGGCCTTCTCTTTGTTGGAAAATTTTTCACTATCGATTCAATCTCTTTACTACATACAGGCCAGTTCACATTTTCCATTTCTTCTTGAGTTAATTTTAGTAATTTGTGTCTTTCTAGGAATTTGTTCATGTTGACTTAAAAAAAATGCATAACGTGAAAAAAAACAAAAACAAAAGCAAGATTCTCTTCTGAAAATTGACCAGGTTATTATAAATTCAATGCTAGATTCCTCAGATAATGGATTACATTTTTCAAATTTAGACATTCCATCTTTGGTTGATCTCCCCAGATTTAGGAGTTAGTATTCCAAAGGAAAATCACTGACATCTCTGCTCTCTTTACTGTTTGTTCCATGTTCATCCTCTTACATCTTCTTTTAAGTATCTGAAATGTACTAACTTTGCTTTTCTAGTGTTCCAAATTATAGTTATTTTTCAGGAGAATCTTCTGATGCAAATGAAGTCTATTTGGAAAAAGAAACAGGAAAATCAACAAAATATAAAAAAAGTGACCAACATATTCAGAGCATGGGAGGTAAGCCACAGACCCTGAATCCCTTGGAGCTAGTTTGGAACTAATATCCTGGTAACTTACAGTGGAAGAACTTGAATTAAATCATAATGTCCCCTGAGAGGGTGATCAGAGAGAGAACTGCATATGGAAAAACATGACCTTCAATGTAGGATTTCATGCTGAATGACCCCAGTATGTAACTAAAAGATTTTTCCTGATTTTCTTGATAAAGCAATATCTACCACTAATACCTCAGCAGAGACAAGAAAATGCAGTATCACAAAACAAAATGCAATGGTCAATCGGATGGAGGTAAAAAAAAAAAAACAGTTCTATAGGAGTTTAATAAACTTTGAATGTTAAGCTTCTCAAACAAATAAAAATCATCCTGAAGGTAACGTTTTAGTAGAACCTGTAAATTCATAACACAGAGGTCTAAGGGACAAGAAAGCTAAATATGAGAAAAAAATCATGGAATTATCTGGGGCATGTAGATAGCTCCTATTAATTAGTATATAGGATATGAGGCAGGCAGTGAGAGACATGGCTGGCAATGTAATTATAGCCATGGCAAGATGCCTAGCTAAGGATTTGGGGCTTTATTATTCATTGGTTCACATTTATGAATGGAGAACCTGAAACTAAAGAAGTTAAACTACATTTTCATTTTCAAAGAACTCAGTCACTTCTAAAGAAGGCATATCAGCAGGCTATATTACAGAATATTTCATTAAAGAGAAATCTGTACGTAGTGCTGTGAAAATACTAAAGGGCAATAACAAAATTACCCTGATCATTTAGGATGGCTTTCCTAATGAACTATTCTTTCATAGGAGGGTGTGTGATGTGTTGCTCACTGTTCTAGGTCCACAGAGAGATATGGAAATAGACAAAAAGAAACAAATCAATGACTTCAGTAGGATATAATCTTGTAAGAGGAGTCATATAACAAATAAAGAAGAATAACATTTATAATACATCACATTTGTAAAGTTCTTGGAAGAAAATTAAAACAGGGATATATATAAATAGTACAGGTTTGGGGGACATATGCTGGCCCGAGAACACCCATCGTGAAGGTTCCATGTGGGTAGACATCTACAATATCAAAGGGAGTGAGCCAGAAGCTCTCTGAGAACACATCCTTCTGGAGCACAGAAGACAGAAGTCTGAAAGTTTGGGTCCGCCCAATTCAAATGTTGAAATTCTAACCCCCAAAGTGATAGTGTTAGGAGGTTTGGCCTTTGGGAAGTGATTAGGTCATTAGAAAAGAATCCTTATTAATAGGATTCTTATAAGAGAAGCCCTAAAAAAGAAAAAAAAGAAGCTTAGTAGAGACTTGCCCCTTCTGCCATGTGAGGACACAACCAGAGGATGGTTCTCTAGCCAAGGCATAAAAGAAACCTAAATGTTCGTTGACAGAAGAGTTGATAAAGACAATGTAGTATATTTACACAATGAAATACTGCTCAGCCATGAAAAAGAATGAAATAATGCCCTTTGCAGCAGCATGAATGGACCTAGAGATTATCATACTAAGGGAAGTAAATCAGAGAAAGGCAAATATCATATGATATCACTTACATGTGGAATCTAAAAGAATGATACAGTTACACTTATTTACAGACCAGAAATAGGCCAATAGTCCCAGAAAACAAGCCTATGGTTATCAAATGGGAGAGTGAGGGGAGGGATAAATTAGGAGTTTGGAATTAACATATATACACTATTCTACATAAAAATAGATAAACAACAAGGACCTACTTTATAGCACAGGGAACTATCAGTTCAGTTCAGTCGTTCAGTTGTGTCCAACTCTTTGCGACCCCACAGACTGCAGCACGCCAGGCTTCCCTGTCCATCACCAACTCCTAGAACTTGCTCAAACTCATGTCCATCTCATCCTTTGTTGTCCCCTTCTCCTTCCGCCTTCAATCTTTTCCAGCATCAGGGTCTTTTCCAATGAGTCAGCTCTTCGCATCAGGTGGCCAAAGTATTGGAGCTTCAGCATCAGTCCTTCCAATGAATATTCAGGGCTAATTTCCTTTAGGATGGACTGGTTGGATCTCCTTACAGTCCAAGGGACTCTCAATAGTCTTCTCAAACACCACAGTTCAAAAGCATCAACTCTTTGGCACTCAGCAGGAAACTATAATCAATATCTTATAATAACCTATAGTGAAAAAGAACTGGAAAAAAGAATATAGCTATACACATGTCTATGGATAACTGAATCAGTTTACAGTATACCTGAAACTAACACAATATTGTAAATCAATAATACTTCAACAAAAAAATACATGCATATGGTAAAAAATGAAAACCAACTATGTGAATGTGCTTTGTAAAGTGGAGTATATTTTAATTATGATTAAGTGAAAAAAAAAAAAGATGCCTATTTAAGAGGTGGGCTCTCACTGTACATCAAACCTGCTGGCACTAATCTTGTATTTCTTACCTTATTGAACAGTGAGAAGTAAATGTCTGTTATTTATAAGCACTCAGTCTTTAGTACTTTTGTTATAGTAGTCCAAATGTACTAAGACAAGCATTCTATATATAACACATAGACAACAGATGATATGGGAAGAATAAAACCATCCAAATACATTATCTAATTAATCCAATGTCACTGCAGGGTTTTATAAATCTACGACTGGTGATGATACGAGCTGAATACCCTAAAGTGTGTCAGTATCTCCAGGAAGAAAAGCAAAAACATTTAGAGATGTTGGCAATTGAAGGCACAGTTATTTTTCAGCGACTCAGTAGAAACGTAGCCAGAATGATTCATATGGGGAAACTCCTGAGAAAAATATACGAGGAACTGAAGGAAATGTGCCTTAAAGCAGATGTGGACATGCTCCAGGTAAGGACTAAGGAAGAATGTTGTGTGCAGAACACCAACCCGCTTGGAAAGCATTTATATCATTTGACATTATATACTCTTTGACTTCTGTTATTTTTCTGACTCCAAAGTCCAGATTCTGACTCTTCTACCTCTGTGATGGCAGGTTTTGTTCCTCCAGTATAACTTGGAGACAAAACATCAGTTTTGCCTTCTATGGAAGAAGGAGGACTATGTGGAAAGATTCAAGTAATAGAGCCAGAAAAAAAATTTCCCAAACCTTCTTATATTCTTCTACCCTACAGTTGCCCTTCCAACTTTCTACAGGTTTTGCATCTGGGGATTCAACAAACCACCGATGGAAAATATTTTTTAAGAAAATTCAGAAATTTCAAAAAAGAAAAACTTGAATTTGCCAGTGCTGACAATGATTTACATAGCATTTACATTATATTAGATCTTATAAGTAATCTTGTTATTTAGTCACTAAGTCGTGTCCAACTTTTTGCGACCCCATGACCTATAGCCTGCCAGGCTTCTCTGTCCATGGGACTTTTCAGGCAAAAATACTGGTTGTTCATGGTTCAGTTGCTAAGTTGTATCTGACTCTTTGTCACCCTGTGGATGGCAGCACGCCAGGCTTCCCTGTCTTTCACTATCTCCCAGAGAATACTGGAGTGGGTTGCCACTTCCTTCCCCAGGGGATCTTCTCAACTCAGGGATCTAACCCTTGTTTCCAGCTGGGCAGGTGCATTTTTTTACCACTGAGCCACCTGGGAAGACTTTAAGTAATCTAGAGATGCTTAAAGTATACAGGAAAATGTGTGTACATTATACGGATATACTGTGCTATTGTATATAGGAATTTGAACACCCGATGGATTTTAGTATCCAAGGGGGATCTTAGAATTAATTCCCTTCATATAATGAGGGATGACTGTATTGAACAGATAATTTAACTTTATATCTGCACTTGATAATATGTGTAACATGTGTAACCATAGGATGTATTCATCCTTTCCATTGTGAAGTTCTAGATTTGGAGTCCACACACCAAAGAACTTTGGGGAATCCCCTGTGAATACTTCTGTATATCAGGACAAAGAACAGTCACTCGTGCACCCTAAGAACATTTGACTTTCAATTTTATCAAGATTGTGATCTTGTCAATTGTATGTAAATGTGAGACTGGATTTCATATTTATAAGGATAAGGGAAATGACAAATGATTTTATCCAAGGAAGAAAACCGGAAATAATGAATTTCCCAGTATAATCTCATATCCTCAAACCAGACTTAACAGGAGAGTTTGTGCTGAAACCTAAGCCTTCCTCTCTTTTTCTTTATAGGGTGTGGAAGACGCGATGAAAAGGTAACTTTGCCCCTTTATTTAAATCATGATAATTGTGACAGTGATCAGGCGATTTCTGCTAAGATGAACCCTCCCTTTCAATGAGAAGTTTCTTTCTCTCTGTATTTATTCCTTCCTTCTCTAATAGTCTGCCAGGTTTTATATAGTCTACCTTTGGTGACAGTATGGTTGAGAGGAGTGCAGTTTCTATTACAAGGCTTTCTGTAGAAGTTTCAAAGAGATGACAATTTATCCTGCCCCTAATTTCCAAATCCTAGTTATCCAAGGATTATTCCTGGTCATCCATGGGAAAGGCAGATAAGCTCAGAGAAGCAGTAGGTAGAAGGATGCTGAGAAAAGGAGTGAGGTAGAATTCATCAGGAAAGAACATACAATAGTGCTGATATTTCATATGTATTAAATGGCAAGTTTCAACAATTTTCCGCCCATTAGATTTCAGGAATTAGATGAGAATTGCTGTGTGGATCCCCTAGGGAAGCTAGAAGGAAGGAAACAGACACAGTTTTGATTGAGGCATCACATTCTACTAGGTTTGATATGCCAAGAGCAAGGAAGCAGATTGTAAAATATAATGGCAACTGCAGTGTTCCTCCATCTGAGCAGTTAAATTCATACCCTTTAAAGGTAATTATGAGGATTTTGTTGAAGCATCATCAGTGGGTTGCTAATGATACCTTTGGGCCTATTAGTAAGTGGGCCTTTCTCTTTACAGGAGTCAGTTAATGCAGCTGTACATTCCCCAGCCTTTGGATCCACAGCTCAGTACATGGACCATCACTGGGATGTTGGAAAGGCTTAACGGCTTCCGAGGTGAGAGGCAGCACTCTGCGTGAAGGCAATCACATTTCCTACATGAATAGATAATACGTTGACGATATCTCTTCACCACTCTGTCTGTTCTTTGTAGAGAACAGGGGAGCAGGTACATATGCAAACCCTTATAACTTATTTATTTTATTGCTAATTATCAGTCAGAAAAGTTAACTGAAGCCTGTCAAATATAATCAAATATGACACATAGTTTTTTACATAACTACTTACAGTGAGTTAAAATAATAATAATTAAAAAGAACACTTTGACTTATAAAAATGCATATCCATTCAGTGTATTTCATCTTTTAGTTAGCTGTGGATATTTAGAGTATATGAGGATATTGAGATTCTTAGAATTACCTTAATGCTGTTATTTAAATGTTTACCAGAATATTAAAGGTAATGATTATATGTGAAAAATCACAAGACTTTCAAAAAGCTTGAAAACAATCCATAATTCATTGTGTAGAGGCCTCCCTGAGACAAATGCAACTGGAGGTGAGCCCAGCAGACAAAGGAGAAGCTGGACTGAGATGGGATGAGTTGGATTCTGATTTAGCAGTGACTCCATTAGAAATTCTGAGAGAAATCACTGCAAAAAAAGAGCATATATAGATACTTGGTTTATTTTATTTTCACTTCCTTAGATGTTAAGCCCTTATATCCTAGGCAATGTGATCCCTATTTAGGACTAAAAATAACAACAGTGTCATATAAAATATAATATATATTTATTACGATTATTTTTCATTTTGTGATGATTGATTAATGAGATGACTTGAGGGTCATTTTGCTATTTTCTTGACATCTATGAATGGACTCCCAAATTTTTGGTCAGGTAGTGAAAATAAGCCAGAGTCTGACATCCTATATCTTTATGTATTCTCAAAGTTTTTCTTTCTCCAGTTGTACAATTAGAGATTTTCTGGCTCTTTAGATAGATGAGAAGCCCTTCCTGTTCTTTCTATGTATTTCCAGTGACACACTCTGTATAAAAGGGTGTGGTAACACAGGATATCTAACATCTGTGATTAACAGGTATTCTGGAACTAGCCAGTGCTGCCACACTCAATGGGAGCTAATTGTTACAAGTTCCAGAATTTTAGGAGCAATTACCAAAGGACTGGTGCCTTGAAACTGGTCATGGTGGGTTGAAATATTCCCAACAAATAAAACAAATCAGTTTTGCTTCGTTTCAGAGATTTGGTTGCTAAACATTTGTCACAACACCACTGCACTTACATGTTCCTCAGAACTTGAAACCGCTGTTCTCTGACTTCATTGTTTTTGTTTTACTGAAGTGTATATTACGTTGGATGGTAAAATAAGAAACTGTCGCATGCCTCTGATTGAAGACCTGAGACGTCTACAATGCGGTCCTGTCCGTCGAGATGTGCCCTGGGCCCCAGCACATGCAGAGAACACTCCTACATGGGGTGCTCAGACCTTCACCGCTGGCAAACATTACTGGGAGGTGAATGTGGGAGACTCCTGTCATTGGGTTATAGGACTCTGCAAGGAGTCCTGGACAAGCAGGAATGATATGCTGCTTAACTCTGAGGACATTTTTCTACTTCTATGTGTCAGTAAGGATGGCCATTTCAGTCTCTTTTCTACCTTCCCATTCTTACCCCACTATATTCAAAGACCCCAGGGCTACATAGGGGTGTTTCTAGATTATGAATGTGGTATGATAAGCTTTATTAATGTTGCCAGAGGTTCCCTCATTTGTAATTTCCTCTCACAATCTTTCTCTTTCCCTCTCAGACCTTTCATTTGGTGTGGACACAAATGATCAGGAACAGGTCACAAACCTGACCAAGGTTTTGGGAATTCTAGTAGCTGAGGGGGCTGCTATCCTGGTGACTTCTAGAATGGGGAAAATCAATTATAACTTCACTGTGTTTAACTTCATTTTACCTTTAGGACTTATAATGGCTGCATTATTTTTTTAAAGTGGTGGTAATGTTAATGATGTACATTTGTCTTTTATATTTTATTTAAATAAAAGCAATCACTTTTATTTTTGGGGGTAGGATATAGGCACTTTTCATTTGTCATCTGAACTTGCTAGAGATGAAAGAACACATGGGCGTGGAAACCCAGTCAAATGCATGGATGCAAAGCACAGAGGATTCTTCTTCCAGAGAATCCTTGTCAAAACTCAATGGCAGCATAGAATTTTCCTCTTCTTCCACTCATCTGGCTAAATTCTATTCCTCCTTTAATCCTTGGTTTACTGAAGTAGAGTAGATCAATTATAATATGACCTCAAGAACAGCTTATTCTTTCCCTTTGCAAAGCTTACAGTAGATTTTGGATCTTCTTTTGTAGTTTTCAGACTCCAAAAAAGGAAGGCCAATGTCCGTCCTCTTCATAACCACATTCCAGGGACAAAACACCAGGTTAAGGATATGAAAGACATCTGAAAAATATTTGAACAAACAAATGAATATGTAGGAAAAACATTAAAAGCAAAGGCTATATAACCAAAAACATTTACTATCATGTAGACACAGTCAGTAGCTCGAGAAGTGATGAGAAACATTAAAGAAGTGAATTAAGTTATTGTTCAGGTTCATGGCTCAGAAATTCATTTCAGTGGGCAAGGTATAGATTTTGTATGATTTGATTCCCTCGGTGCTGCTCTTAGTTCTCAATGATGAACAGATTTTCAGGAATACACACATATTTTTACCAGAGTGATAGTAGTACAGATAATATGGCCTTAGCTGCTTGGAATCTGTAGTATTTTTAAGGAAGATACACAGAGTGAAAATACTCTGAATATGTATTTTCAAGGATGGAAAATGAACTTTATTTCTCACATATACAAAACATCCAAGCTGTCAACAAATTTCATTTCAAAGAATGTTACTGACTTAGAGATTTAAACTTTGCAAAATAATGAGACATTGAAATCCATCTCTTTGGGGATGTATTGCCCAACATAATGACTCTAGTTAACACTGTTGAATGATAGATAAGAAAGCTGTTAAAAGAGTAGATTCTAAGAGATCTCATCATAAAGAATTTTTTTCTTTTTTCTTCTATTTTCATATATTTATATATACATATATATATATATATGAAGTGAAGTGTGAAAGTGTTAGTCACTCTACAGTCTGACTCTGACTGATTCTGTCAGTTGTGTCCAACTCTTCCTGACCCCATGTACTGTAGCCTCTGTCCATGGAATTCTCCAGACAAGAATACTGGAGTGGGTAACCATTTTCTTCTCCCAGGGATCTTCCCAACCCAGGGACAGAATTGGGGTCTCCTGCATGGCAGGCAGATTCTTTACTGACTGAGCCACCAGGGAAGCCCATATATATACATATAAATATTTCTCTTCCCACTCTCCTTTCTTCCATCTCTGCATCTTTTGTTCACTCTCTTTACAGAGAAAGTGGCTTAGGGAATAATCTCAGGATTAAATGTATTTCTATGAGGTTGTAGCAGAAAATAAATTTTAATTAGAGTTTCAAGTATTTGCTTAGGGATTATTTACAGCAATCTAATAATGCCCAGGTGGCGCTCAGTTCAGTTCAGTCGCTCAGTCGTGTCCGACTTTTTGCAACCCTACGAAGCACAGCATGTCAGGCCTCCCGGTCCATCACCAACTCCTGGACTTTACTCATACTCATGTCCATTGAGTCAGTGATGCCATCGAACTATCTTATCCTCTGTCCTCCCCTTCTCCTCCTGCCTTCAATCTTTCCCAGCATCAGGGTCTTTTCCAATGAGTCAGTTCTTCGCATCAGGTGGCCAAAGTATTGGAGTTTCAGCTTCAGCATCAGTCCTTCCAATGAACACCCAGGACTGATCTCCTTTAGGATGGACTGGTTGGATCTCCTTGAAGTCCCAGTGACTCTCAAGAGTCTTCCCCAAGACCACAGTTTAAAAGCAGCATTTCTTTGGCGCTCAGCTTTCTTTATGGTACAACTCTCACATCCATACGTGACTAGTGGAAAACCATAGCTTTGACTAGACCGACCTTTGCGGGCAGGTGGCGCTGGTGGTAAGGAAACCGCTTGCCGGTGCAGGAGAAACGAGATGAGGGTTCCATCCCTGGAGGAGGGCGCAGCAACTCACTCTAGTATTTTTGCCTGAGAATCCCAGGGACAGAGGAGCCTACCGGGCGACAGCCTATAGAGTTCCAAAGAGTTGGACACGACTGAAGTGGCTTAGCACACACGCACAGTAATGTCCTTATTTTTGGAAGGGATCCAAAAATTGTTGCATACCTAAACTTTTTAGATTGATTCTGGCACCGGCCAAAATGGGATAAATTATCAACAGTATGTCTCACGTACAGATAACTGAAAACTCAGAATTGACTATAAACAGTAACTATGTGAAGACTGCGAAAAATTAAAAGTGAAAAGTGAAATGAGGAGAGAAGTTAAAACTGGAATCTTGACCGCAATGGAGTTGGATTTTGTGGAATTGTTTTTCCGCTTCTCTTTCCCGGCATTGACTGAAAGGAAGGGAGACAGAGCTCTGGGGTCTGCACGGCTTGATCATGCAGCTAAAGGTCACACACAGACGCCCGCTCTCTGGTCAAAGAACCGGGAAAAGATGTTTCTGCAAAAAGAAAAGTGTGGCAGAAAGATTTTTTTTTTTTTCTTTTTTCTTTATATCTGCTGGGAAGTTTCCCTCCGGGCCCTGGATGGGTAGGCCTCCCGGCTCTCGGCGGCCCCCGAGGGCCTCAGCTCCCTTTAGGAGGCTGGGGCGCCCCGGCCACCGGCCTCTCCGCGCGCAGGGCTGCCACTCCTCCCGGAGGGTCGCGCAGCACCGGGGCTCGGGAAGCGCGGCGGCCGCCCTCTGAGTCCCTACTGCGCTCGCCGAGTCCTGCCTTGGCCCCCGTGACTGCTGCAGCCCCTGTGGCCGGCTCCCTTCCCCGCAACTGAAAGAAGAATTTACTAGGTTGTCGGTGACCTATGCACGCGTGAGCAAGCGTCTGTGCTCCTTGACTGCCATCGTGGCCTTCCCTCGATGACCCCATGGACTGTAGTCTCCCAGGCTCCTCTGTCCTTGGGATTCTCCAGGCAAGAGTACTGACTGGACAGGGTAGTCATTCCCTTCTCCAGGGGATCTTCCCAACCCAGGGATCCATCCCAGGTCTCCTGCATTGCAGGCAGATTCTTTACCATCTGAGTCACCAGGGAAGCCCCAAACCACCTATTCTTCAATTTAATAAGGAGGGGAACATTTTCTTTCGCAATACAGTTGTTCAGGGGCCCAGTCGTTTGGGACTCTTTGCAACCCCATGGAAGGCGGTACGCCAGGCTCCCCGTCCCCCACCGTCTTCCGGAGTTTGCCCAAGTTCGTGATCATTCATCGGTGATGCCTCCAGCCATCTCATGCTCTGACGCCCTCTCCTCCTTCCTCCCTCAATCTTTCCCAGCATCAGGGACTTTTCCAGTGAGTCGCCTATTTGTATCAGATGACCAAAATACTGGAGCTTCAGTGTCAGTACTTCCAACAAGTATTCAGGGTTAATATCTCTTAAGATTGACTGGTTTGATCTCCTTGCTGTCCAAGAGACTCGCAGGAGTCTTCTCCAGCACCACAGTTGGAAGGCATCAATTCAGTAATACGGTAGTAATCAATTAACAATACAGTAGGCTGTATCAAAAAACTGTTTAGATCTTTCAGAATTCAAAGATATTGCTGGCCATGTCCACACTTCAAATTTCGCACATTGGTAAACAGCTTGGTATTGTGACTGGTTATTTCTTAACTAAAGGAACTTGCCACTGTGGCAAAAACAGAATATTCCAGTCAAAGTCAGATTTAGAATTATTATAAAGATTTCCTAACTAAGAGTCATCACCCTCTCCAACAGTTTTCCTCTTGTATAAAAAAACAAAACAAAATAAAAATACGGTTTTGTTGTTGATGTTAGTTTCCTCCAAACAGCTTGGACTTCCGCAGTTTGATTCATCCTATAGCTCCAGGTAACGAGTCCTATTTGGTCTGAAAAATCAAACAATACTAGTACCAGCCAGGGACTGGTTTAACAAAGAGTAGTTAACTAAACTTTTCTACTTCCATTATTTCATTTAAGTGTCACAACCATCCAAGCAGGATTTCTTGTTCAAAATCACCCTGCTGAGACATGTGGGAGTAAGAAATCACTTTTGACCCAAATTAAAATCCTCAAGTCATCAAGTCTTCTAGATCAGGCAAAATACAAGCAACATGTTGTTTTCTAAGCAACTATGTTAATTCAATCAACAAGTGTTTTCTGGCAAGTTGACAGTTCAAGGGACAATCTACCAGCTTGAGGATATAATGGTTAATAAAACAACATCCTTATAAGAGATAATCAAAGATTAAAAAAAAACCCACAGCTGTTAAAATGAAGAAATGTACACAGTGCCCCTGATCTGTACTTCTTCTGCCCTCACCCATGATCTAGAAAATGCTTTAAGGCCTCCTCTGGCGGTCCAGTGGCTAAGATTCCTCACTCCCAATGCAGAAGGCCCAGGTTCCATCCCTGGTCAGGGAACTAGATCCTATATGCCACAACTAAGATCGAAGTTCCAGTGTGCTACAACTAAGACTCAGCACAGCCGAAATAAAATAAATAAATAAAAGTAACATTAAAAAAAAAGTTTAAAAAATGCCTTTATTGCAACCCACTGATTAAAATGCAGGAAAGTGTGCATACACAAGATACAGTCACAAACTAAGTGGTTTCCTTTGATATCCTTTATCTCAAATAGAATTTGTCATTAAAAATCAGTTTCCGAGTTTATGAATTAATAGGATTAATTTTTGTAAAAGTGGGTTAGATTTCAACTAAAGTCTTCTTATATGAGTATAGCTACATTTTAAAATTTGCCCTTCTATTTTTATTATGGACACCTTTGCACTTAAAAACAAAACGTTGAGGAGAAGGGATTATTCTAAAGTTCTTTGAAACTATTATCAGGAACTCCTCCCCACTGTGATGTAACTCTCATTCCTGACAGACAACACCAGAAAACAAATCCTTTTAACATTTTATTTTGTAAAAAAACATTTCAGTTCAGTTCAGTCCTCTCTGACTCTTTGTGACCCCATGAGCTGCACCACGACAGGGTTCCTTGTCCATCACCAATTCCCAGAGCTTGCTTAAACTCATGTCCACTGAGTCGGTGGTGCCATCCAACCATCTCATCCACTGTCGTCCCCTTCTCCTCCTGCCTTCAATCTTTCCCAGTAACAGGGTCTTTTCTAAGGAGTCAGTTCTTCGCATCAGGTGGCCAAAGTACTGGAGCTTCAGCTTCAGCATCAGTTCTTTCAATGAACATTCAGGGTTGATTTCCTTTAGGAGGAATTCCCTGGTGGCTCAGATGGTAAAGCATCTGCCAACAATGCGAGAGACTCAGGTTCAACCCCTGGGTTGGGAAGATCCCCTGGAGAAGGAAATGGTAACCGACTCCAGTACTCTTGCCTGGAAAAATCCCATGGACGGAGGAGCCTGGTAAGCTATAGTCCATGGGGCCACAAAGAGTGGGCACGACTGAGCGACTTCACTTTCTTTCTTTTCCTTTAGGATGGACTGGTTCAATTTCCTTACTGTCCAAGGGACTCCAAGAGTCTTCTCCAACAACAGTTCAAAACCATCAGTTCTTGATCTTAATTTCTACATCCCATGAATAGTCACTTTAATATTTATGCACAGTTACAAATGCCACTTTCCTATAGATACATTCATTGTTGCTTGCTGCAAGTCAGAAGCTTCTGAAGAGTCATTTGCCAACACTCAAAACCAACTTCTTTTTTTTCTCAAATCATTTACTGCACTATCTATTTATCTATTGCTAAACATTCTCTCTAACACACACACATATTACCACTTGTAATATGTTTATATGAGTAGAGCAGGATACCCTTTTTAGGAGCTACACAAATAGAAAACTAAACAGCACCTGGAAACTACATTCTGAGTGCTTAAAATCTATGTAAATGACCAAGGAATTCATAGATAACAGACCTAAAATTAATCATAATCATCAAATTATTCCAAAAATATATAGCAAGACAAGATGGCAAAATGGTTTAACTTATAGAACGGTTGAAAGAATGTAATACTTTTAAAAATTTGACAAATGAGATCATTACATACAAACAACCTCAGCTTGGCCTCTGAAATCCCATGCCAAATCAAATCCCAGAGACAGTTTTGGGTGAAGCAGAAAAGGATAGCTTTATTGCCTTGCCAGTCAAAGGGAGACATACCAGGCTTCTGCCTCAATAAACTATGTGCCTCAACCCCAGAGGATTTGATGAAGGTTTTTTGTAACATTGGATCAAAGGTGGGGTCTGACAAAATTAGGGTGTGAGCAGGGCTTGCACTCCTTTAATCTCCTCTCAGCAAGTCTGTCTCCTAATCGTGATGAGCTTCTCCAGTCCCTTTAATCTTACCGAAGGTGGTTTTTTGGCTGTTCCTCCCTTGATTAGCAGCTGTTTGAATCCGCCCTTTGGAGCTCAGGGAACATCATGGAGGCTGGCTTCATGCCTACAAGAAATGGAAGCAGAGAAAAGCCTCCATCCTGGGGAGCGGTCCCCAACCTTTTCGGTGCTAGGGACAGTTTCATGACAGACAGTTTTTCATGGACTTGGGAGGGGGCATGGCGCAGGCGGTAGCATGAGGGATGGGATGGACACACGACCCTCGCTTGCTCACCCGCTGCTCGCCTCCTGCAGCATGCCCTGGCTCCTTCCAGCCCTTGGACTGGTGCCGTCAGCGCCTCAATGTTGGGGACAACTGCTCTGATTCCTCTGAGGTCTGGGAGCTTCCCTGGGGTTAGCTGTGCAGGGTTAAGGCAGAAGGTGCTTTTTGGTTCTGGGACCAGAGGACGGGGCTTCAGCAGGAGACCCAGTGAGCCGGTAACCAGAGTGTGTGACAAGTGTGGGTAACGTGGGCTGTAACCTTGAGGAAGCTGCATGGCCTGCAGTTCTCCTGACTTGAACCGGGTCAAATCAGTTCTCCCTGATTTGAACCTGGGGTCTCCTAACCAACTGAGCTATCAGGGAAGCCCTGTTTTGATGCTACTAGACTGAAAATCCCAAGAGGGTAGGGAAAATATTTTTTATTATTCCCACTATCTTATACATGCTTAGAACATAGAATACTATAAAAATGTGGTGAATGAATGAAAGAGTGAATATAAACAATATTATTCTGGCATTAACAAAGTTTTCCAAAATGCAGCTAACATAATAGGACTGAAAATACTAAAGCATAATGTCAACAAAAGGCAAGTCATAAATTGATTTCCAGATTGATAGGCCAAGGAAATTCCATTATTTTGAGATTTGAAATGATTATATATACTATAATTTTATTCTACAGGTTTGATTTTGAGATTTCCTCAGGGATGGGCTTCCCTGATAGATCAGTAGGTAAAGAAACCACCTGCAATTCAGGAGACCCCAGTTCCATTCCTGGGTTGGGAAGATCCGCTGGAAAAGGGATAGGCTACCCACTCCAGTGTTCTTGGACTTCCCCTGTGGCTCAGCTGGTAAAGAATCCACCTGCAATGCGGGAAACCTGGGTTCGATCCCTGGGTTGGGAAGCTCCCCTGGAGAAGGGAAAGGCTACCCACTCGAGTATTCTGGCCTGGAGAATTCCATGGGGTTGCAAAGAGTCTGACACAACTGAGTGACTTTCACTTTCAGGGATGCCAAATATATATTATGGAAGATAATGTTCCCAGTGATAAAAAAATGGAAAACAATACTTAGAATGAGATAGGATTTTTATTTTTAAAGTTTTTATTGGAGTATAGTTGATTCACAATGTCATGTAATTAGTTTCAGGTGTACAGCGAAGTGAATTGATTATACATGTATCCACTCTTTTTTTAGATTTTTTCCCCCATATAGACCATTACAGAATATTGAGTAGATTTCCCTGTGCTATCCAGTAGGTCCTTTTTAATTATCTATTTTATATATAGTAGTGTGTATATGTTGATCCCAATAGCCCACTTTATCCCACACAAACACACTTACCCCTTGGTAACCATTGTTTTGTTTTCTACACCTATAACTCTAATTCTGTTTTTGAGACTAGTTCATTTGTACCCCTTTTTTAGATTCCACATATAAGTGATATATGATATTTGTCTTTTTTCAGACAGTCAGGATTTAAATAGACATATATACAAAATCACCTCCTGGGACTTCTTTGGTGGCAGTTGCTAAGACTGCACTCCCAATCCAGGGTGCCCAGGTTTGATCCCTGGTCAGGGAACTAGATCCCATATGCCACAACTAAGACCCAGCACAGCCAAATAAATAAACATTAAAAAAAGAATCCTTACTAAAGCTTTAGATGATATAAACATTACACATTGAAAAAACAAAACAGATTTGCTTTTGAAAGAATGATGCACATGACTGAGAATTCACATTTCTATAAACAAAATGATAACATGCCTCATAAGAAAGAAAGAAACCAAGAAAAAAAAGCAGGGAAAATACTTTGGGATTTGGTTCTTGGGCTCCAGAAGCACTGCAGATGGTGACTGCAACCATGAAATTAAAAGACGCTTGCTCCTTGGAAGGAAAGATATGACAAACCTAGACAGTATATTAATATTCATTGGAAGGACCACAGCTGAAGTTGAAGCTCCAATAATTTGGCCACCTGATGCGAAGAGCTGGCTCATTGGAAGAGACTCTGATGCTGGAAAAGATGGAGGACAGGAGGAGAAGGGGACGACAGAGGATGAGATGGCTGGATGGCATCATCGACTCCATGGATATGAGTTTGAGCAAACTCCCGGGAGATAGTGAAGGACAGGGAAGACTGCTGTGATGCAGTCAGTGGGGTTGCAAACAATTGGACACGACTGAGCAACTGAATAACAACAAGATGGCATGTTAAAAACCAAAGACATCGCTTTCCCTACAAAGGTTCATCTAGTCAAAGCTTTGGTTTTTCCAGGAGTCATGTACGGATGTGAGGATTGGACCATGAAGAAGGCAGAGTGCCGAGGAATTGATGCTTTTGAATTGTGATGCTGGAGAAGACTCTTGAGAGTCCGTTGGACTGCAAGGAGATCCAACGGGTCAATCTTAAAGAGAATCAGCTCTGAATATTCATTGAAAGGACTGATGCTGAAGCTCCAACACTTTGACCATATCATGTGAAGAACTGATTCATTGGAAAAGATCAATGATGCTTTGATCTTTTCCCTTTTTCCTGATGCTGGGAAAGATTGAAGTCAAAAGGAAAAGAGGGTGGCAGAGAATGAGATGGTTAGATAGCATCATTGACTCAAAAGACAGGAATTTGAGCAAACTCTAGGAGATAGTGATGGATAGGGAAGCTTGGTGTACTGCAGTCCATGATATCAGAAAGAGTTGGACATGGCTTAGCGACTGAATATCAACATGGCCTTGGGATAAATGATGACTTAAATGTGAAAAAATTACACAATTTGTAATGTACTAAATTTCATGAAACCGGGAATTCACTTCTTACATATATTTCAGGCAAGTGAAAATCTCTCAAACAAGTTAGAGGACAGGCTAATTTTCTCTAACAAACACCCCCAAACTTAAATGAATCAGAGTGTGTATTTCCCAGGTTCTCCTCCTGTCACCTTTCCTTTGATTTGTCGCTAGTGACTAAGAATTCAAGATTATGTTAAATATAGTTACTGTTATTAGATAATGAAAAGTACAGAAAAATGTGATTTTTTGGCCTCACTTCCACTACTGATGTAAGTATGATTTTGGTCAAATTTCTTCATATCTCTTTGATTAAAAAATTTTTTTTTCTTTCCTTTTTAAACTTGGCTACATTTCATGGCACGTTGGACCTTAGTTCCCCAACCAGGGATCCAACCATAGCCCCTGCATTAAAAGGCAGAGTCTCAACTACTGGCCCAATAGGGAAGTCCTTTTTTTATTGCATGTTTAATAGAACATTTTTTAAGCATTTTATCTAAGTTTCTATCCCTTTAATAGGATTTAATTTCCAGTCACCTAAAACAGTGGTCTTTTAGACTATGGAAACTTTCAAACTTTGGGGGGGGGGCAGGCTCTGAATTCTACAAGCGTGCCATTGTTTTAAAGGGAAAGGCCTGAGTTTATTGTTTTCTTACTAGAGAAAATAATAAAGGAAATTTCTTTTTTGAAAAGATAGGCGTAAAATCTACAAAAAAACTGGGAGGAGGGACAAGTTATTGCTGTGTTGAAAGGCGATTAGTAGCAATTGTTCCCTTCAATCTCCTTTTAGGACAAACCCTTATTCATTCATTCTCTGTTTCTTTACCCTCAGCTACTAGGAAATCTTCCTTGATGAGTTTTTCTCCTCACAGTTCATTTCCAAAGATGCCTGGGAAACAGCCACAACTAAATACTGTATTAGCATAATCCTTTTAAGAAGAAAAATATCTATCTTCCTTCCATTTACAGAAAGAAAGCAGCCCAGTAAGAATCAAAGAAGGACATGGAGAAAAAATTTGCCTGATTTGTGTAGCCTCGTGGTTGGAAGATCAACACAGTTTTTAGAGAGCTAGAATCCAGAAAAGCTTCTTACATGGAATAAAGGAAGGATTGCCTCCATAAAAGTTCAGACTAATCCAACAGCATTTCTCAACAATTTTGCACGAATATTGTTCTTCATCAACCAGGTAAGAAGATACCATAGAGTCTATTATTTCCCTCAACATCTTATCTTTGAACACAAATCTGTAATTCTGTGTGTATGAAAAGTGGGAATGTTAGGAAATATGTGACTGGACTATATAATTTTTTTTGGTATTTTTTTTTCTTTCCATTTTATTTATTTATTTGACTGAGCTGGGTCTTCCTCTCTCTAGTTGTGGTGACTAGGGGCTACTCTAGTTGCAGTGAGCTGGCTTCTCGTTGTGGTGGCTTCTCAGAGCACAGGGTCTAGGTGCTGCAGCTTCAGTAATTGTGGTTCAGGGGCTTAGTTGCCCTAGGGTCTTCCTGGACCAGGGACAGATTCTTTACCACTGGACCACCCCAGGGAAGTCCCTTTTTTGTATTTCTCTTTCATATTATTACTTATTTGCTTCACTAGCTTCTGTATTGTTGCCTTGCATGCTTTAGATTTTACAGTTTTAAGAATCAGCATATCTAAGCTATTTTATGGATCTTACTGTTGTTGAAAATTCAATTAACAATCAAGTGGAAAAAAAGAGCATTTTACTCTAGCCAAACTGAGGAGTATAACTCAGGAGACAGACTTGCAGAAGCTCTGAGAATTACTCTGCCTGTTAGAAGTGGAAGGCACAATCACAAACCTTTCAAGACAAAGTAACAGACATCAAAACTATATATTGATATTTTATATAAAGCTCACCAAAGATATATAGTACAGGTGAAAAAAGAAAGTGTTAGTCACTCAGTCATGTCTGACTCTGAGATCCCATGGAATATAGCCTGCCAGGCTCCTCTGTCCATGGAATTCTCCAGGCAAGAATATTAGTGTGGGTTGCCATTCACTTCTCCAAGGGATGTTCCTAACCCAGGGATTGCACCCAGGTCTCCCACATTGCAGGCAGATTCTTAACCATCTGAGGGAAGGTAGGGGAACCCCCATTCTTTTAGCACTAGCAGTGTAACCTTTTAAAGAAGAGTGTTCTTTCCCAGCTCTGTATCAGGGTGTCATGATGACTTGCTGCTTATTTTGCATGTTGTTACCTAGACTATGAGCATAGTGGCTCAGAATCCACCTACAATGTGGGAGACCTGGGGTTTGATCCCTGGGTCAGTAAGATCCCTAGAGAAGGGAATGGCTACCCACTCCAGTATTCTTGCCTAGAGAATTCCACGGACAGAGGAGCCTGGTGGGCTACAGTCTACGGGGTCCCAAAGAGTTGGACACAACTGGGGGACTAACACTTTCAAGTTACATTGCTAGCATTAGAAAAAAGGGAAAAGAAATTTCTTTATGTTCGGACGGACACCTGCATCTTTGAGGAGATCTGGTTAGTGTGGAACGCAGATGGACACTGCACACTAGGGAAGGAGGGAGGAGGCCCAAATGAACACTGGAAGAGAACTTTATGTTTCAATTTTCTCATCATAACTAAAAATACAAATTTTATCATGAGCAATTTCTCATTTATTTTTTACACTACAGTGGTTTCAATTGGGGGTGATTTTTCCTTCCAGAGGGCAATTGTTGATATGTGGATAAATGTTAGGTTGTCACAATTGCATGTTACTATTATTTGGGTAGACACCATGG
The DNA here is from genome assembly GCF_054371585.1 of Giraffa tippelskirchi. Lineage (NCBI taxonomy): Eukaryota > Metazoa > Chordata > Mammalia > Artiodactyla > Giraffidae > Giraffa > Giraffa tippelskirchi. The sequence continues at coordinate 42,138,829 of NC_137284.1, read as the reverse complement.
ATTCTGTTAAGCAGCCTACAAGGCAGAGGAGAGCCCAACAAGAAAGAAATAAGCAGTCCCAAATGTCAGTTGTTCTGATTTTGGAAAATCCCTGAGCTAGAGAATCTTAACATGGATTAGTAATAAGACTTTTAATTAGCCAGTTCCTGAAGAAAAGAAGCAATCAGTAAAAAGTCCTGAATAAATGAAAAGCTAAGACTTTAAAGAGAATTTTTTTTTTTTTTTTTGCCTAAGATTTATGTGGAATTCCTTGAAATCACTCTGGATTATTAAATTCACATCTACTAGCCAACAGTATTTTGACTTGAGATTTTGTCACTGTGGTTTGAGACTTTGCCTTTCAGTCTGTAAACATATTTTCAATACTGTGAATACCACATCTGAATGCATTCTTGGGTTATTCTGTTGCTTATGTATTAACATTTGTTTTAAGTACCAAGGGGCAGTTATGAACAGCATAGACATCCTTCCTACTTTTATGAAGATTATAGTCAGGGAGCAAGGAATTGAATAAAACTATAGGAATTCTCAGAGAAGGCAATGGCACCCCACTCCAGTACTCTTGCCTGGAAAATCCCATGGACAGAGAAGCCTGGTAGCCTACAGTCCATGGGGTCGCTAAGAGTCGGACACGACTGAGAGACTTCACTTTCACCTTTCCCTTTCATTCACTGGAGAAGGAAATGGCAACCCACTCCAGTATTCTTGCCTGGAGAATCCCAGGGACGGCGGAGCCTGGTGGGCTGCCGTCTATGGGGTCGCACAGAGTTGGACACGACTGAAGTGACTTAGCAGTAGCAGCATAGGAATTCTAGTTACAATTTGGATCAGTGTAAGAAGGGGGGAAAAGGAGAGTACTAAAGGAATACATAATGAAGTATAAACTTAAGGCTAGTGTAAGGAAGTGGCATCTGAAGACAGACTTGAAGGATAAATAGGGTGGGATGGGTGGAGATCCTGAGGTGGGAAAGAGCTTTGATACTTTTCAGTACATGGCTGAAAAAGCCATTGAATCAAACAGAGCAAGAAAACAAAAGTATAATGAGGTAAGTAAGGCTGAGTTGGCTTCCTTGGTGGCTCAGTGGTAAAGAATCTGTCTGCCAATGAAGGAGACTTGGGTTTGATCCCCATGTTGGGAAGATACCTTGGAGAAGGAAATGGCAGCCCACTCCAGTATTCTTGTCTGGGAAATCCCAAGGACACAGGAGTCTGACAGCTACAGTCCACTGAGTTGCAAAAGAGTTGAACACAACTAAATATCACCAACAAAGGCCTAAATATTCAGAGTTTTGTTAGACTCAAAAAGTATTTTAATCTTGAATACGTATTCCTACTTCTTTGCTACTTTTGAAAAACAATCTATTGGTATAAGAGTTTTTCTTTCTTATAAGATCCTGTATGGATATCATCTTATGCACAGTTTTCTTTTCAATACTATAATTTTGTTTCCTTCTCTTTCCCACCACCATTTTTATAGATTACATCTGCTGGGACCTCCCAAGAGAATTGCATGGAAGCAGTGATATTAGCTGTAAGTGAAAGTCGCTCAGTCATGTCTGACTCTTCGTGACCCCCATGGACTGTAGCCTGCCAGGCTCCTCTGTCCATGGAATTCTCTAGGCAAGAATACTGGAGTGGGTAACTGTTACCTTCTCTAGGGGATCTTCCCAACACAGGGATCAAACCCAGGTCCCCCGCATTGCAGGCAGATTCTTTACCGTCTGAGCCACCAGCAAACTGATAGTGACTATCCTTGATCTTATTTCTGGTTTTAAAGAGAATGCTTCTAGTGATTCCCCATTTACAATGGCATTAGTTATATTTATTTTATTTAGTTATATTTATTTTAATCTTATACTTTCTCAGATTTAATAATATTCCTTTTTATTTAAACCTTTCTAAAAGTTTTTATTGTGACAATATGTCACAGTGTTTTAGACTTCCTTTAGGTCTTAGAAAATGGTCAACATGTGTTTAGAATAATGTATTTGGTAACTATTGGATTTCGTTTCTGTTAATAAGGTTAATCTTGTTAACTGAGTAGTTCAATTCCTTAATGTCTTTACTGAAACTTTTTTCCCTGCTTGATTTATCCATAAATGAGATATATGTTCATTGCTTAATATAAGTATATATGTATATATATAAATATAATATAAACTTGGGTACACTGATTTATCGCCATTGTTTCTATCAGTTTTTTTTTTTTTTATAAATTTATTTATTTTAGTTGGGGGCTAATTACTTTACAATATTGTAATAGTTTTTGCCATACATTGACATGAATCAGCCATGGGTTTACATGTGTTCCCCTTCCTGGACCCCCCACCCACCTCCCTCCCCATCCCATCCCTCTGGGTCATCCCATTGCCCCGGCCCTGAGCTCTTGTCTCATGCATCGAACATGGAATGATGTTGTTTCACATATGATAATATACATGTTTCAGTGCTATTCTCCGAGAATGTCCCACCCTCACCTTCTCCCTCAGAGTCCATAAAATTGTTCTATGCATCTGTGTCTCTTATTCTGTCTCGCATATAGGGTTATCGTTACCATCTTTCAAATTCCATATATATGCATTAGTATACTGTATTGTTGTTTTTCTTTCTGGCTTACTTCACTCTGTATAATGGGCTCCAGTTTCATCCATCTCAGTAGAACCGATTCAAATGTATTTTTTTTTTAATGGCTGAGTAATATTCCATTGTGTATATGTACCACAGCTTCCTTATCCATTCGTCTGCTGATGGACATCTAGGTTGCTTCCATGTCCTGGCTATTGCAAACAGTGCTATCTATCAGTTTTTTAAAGTGATTTTTCAAATTTTTATTTATGTATTTATTTTTGGCTGAGTTGGATCTTCACTGTTGTTCACTGGCTCTTCTCTAGTTGCAGGGGGCAGGCTTCTCATTGCAGTGGCTTCTCTTGCTGTGGAGCACAGACTCTAGAGCATGTAGGCTCCAGTAGTTGCAGCGCTAGGGCTCAGTAGTTTGGGCTCATGGGTTCTAGAGCACAGGCTCAATTCTTGTGATCTCTGGGACTTGGGATCAAACCAGTGTCCCTTGCATTGCAAGGCGGATTCTTAACCACTGAACCACTAGGAAAGCCCTCTATCTTTTTTTTTTTTTTTCATTCTAAGGCTATCAGTTGTCTACATGTTTCTATTTGATATGTATTATTGAATTGAATTTTTATTGTGTATTCACCTTTCAAGACACACTAGATGTTTAATATTTTGTCTGACAGCAAATCAAAGCTGTTAGTTTTCTCTCACTTTACCATTTTCTGCTATTGTATTTTCAAGTTTTCTCTGTCATGTACTAGTGTCTCTTGTAAATATATATCACAATTTACTTTCTTTTCCTCCAATATTAAAAAAAGAAAGCATTTCTTAACTGGTAAATTTAATCCATTTATGTTAATTTTAATTAACCTTAATCTTTTTAGATTGGCTTCTTTGAGTCAGCAATAACATTTAAAATCTCTCCATGTCTACTGCTGGCTTAATAGCTTGTTCTATTTAGCACTGCATTATATATCATTTTCTGATGTACTGCAGTTTATCTGTTAACCTATCCTGAGGGACTTCTTGATTTCTTTCAAATTTTGGCAATTATGAGTAAAGTTGTTACACACATACATGTGCAGATATTTTTGTGGATATAAGCTTTCGACTCATGGTGGGTAAACACCAAGAAGTATGATTGCTGGATTGAATGTTAACATTATGTTTTGTTTTCTAACTAAAGCCCCCATGGAGAAACTCTATGCCAAACTCTTTTTCCAAAGTGGCTGTACCATTTCCCATTCCCATCAGCAATGAATGAGAATTTGTGTTTTCTGTGGCTCCGTATCCTTGCCAGCATTTGTTGTTGCCAATGTTTTGCATTTTCATCATTTTAAGAAGTATGTAGTGGTATCTTATTGTTTTAATTTGACACATTGTTTGATGATACATGCTGTTGAATGTTTTTTTACGTGCTACTTTCCATTGGTATTTTGTGTATGGTTTAGTGACTGTTCAGGTCTTCCGCCACTTTTTAAATAAGTTTATTTTCATTTGAGTTCTGTTGAGTCTTAAGAATTCTTTGCATTTTTTGAAAGTGGTGTGTTATATATGTTCTTTGCAAATACTTTCCCTCAGTCTTTGGTTTGTGTTTTCATCCTCTTGACAATGTCCTTTGCAGGGTAGAAGTTTTTTAATTGTAATGCAATCTACTGTATGAATTATTTTTTTCATGTATCATGCCATTGGCATTACATGCTAGGAGTCATCACCATACTCAAAGTTATCTATATTTTCTTCTCTGTTATCTTCTAAACGGTTTTATAGTTTTACATTTAGATCTATGCTGTGTGTATGTGCATGCGTGTGCTTGGTCATGTCTAACTCTGACCTATGGACTGTAGCCCTCCATATTCCTCTGTCCATGGAATTTTCCAGGCAAGAATACTGGAGTGGGTTGCCATTTCTTCAACCAGGGGATCTTCCCAACCCACTGAATCTAGGTCTCCTGCCTTGCAGGTGGATTCTTTACCACTGTGCCACCTGGGATGCCCCAGATCTATGACGTAGTTTAAGTTAGTTTTTGTAAAAGGTGTAAGATCTGTGCTTAGATTTTTTTTTTTTGTATGTGGTATCTTTTTTTCCTGCACCATTTGTAGAAAAGCATGCGTTTCCCCTCTCCTTTATATTGGCTTAATTCCTCTGAACCATAATATGTATAAAAATATAGACCTATATATATATAAAGTGAGAACAAATAGATATAATATACAGAAGAGCTAGACTGCCCTAAAATTATTTTGTGATCACCTATTCATCAATCCCCCACCGTAAACCTCTGAAACCACTACCATCACCATGTGTGTTCAGGCGTGTCCAATTCTATGTGACCCCATGGACTGTAACCTGCCAGGCTCCTCTGTTCATGGAATTTTTCCAGGCCAGAATAATGGAGTGGGTTGCCATTTCCCCCTCCAGGGGATCTTCTTGACCTAGGGATCGAACTGGCATCTCTTGCATCTCTTGGATTGGCAGGTGTATTTGATTCTTTACCACTAGTGCCACCTGGGAAGTTCAAACTCCTGAAAATGACAAGTTATTTCACCATCTCCAAATTTTTGTTTTTCTAGAATGTCTTATAGTTGGACTCATGAAATACATATTCTTTTCAGATTAGCTTCTTTCACTTAGTGATATGTATTCAAATATACTCCATGTCTCTTTCTAGCTTGATCTCTCATTTCTTTTTAGCACTGAATAATGTTCCATTGTCTGTAGGTAGTGTAGTTTCTTTATCCAGTCACCTATCTAAAGACATGTTGGTTGCTTTCAAATTTTGACAATTATGAACAAAGCTGCTAAAGCATTCCTGTGCAGGTTTTTTTTTTTTTTTTTTATGAGTACAGGTTTTCAGCCAATTTGGTTAAATACAAAGAAACATGATTACTGAATAATATTAAGAGGATATTTAGTTTTATAAGAAAGTTCCCTGTTATTGTTCAGAATGCCTGCATCATTGTGCATTTCCATTAACAATGAATCAAAGTTTCTGTTTTTCCAAATTCTCTCCAGGATTTGGTAATGTCACTGTTTGGGATTTTGGACATTCCAATACTTGTACCATGGTATCTCATTGGTATTTTAAAGTCCTTTCCTTTTCAGGAATTTTAATTTTTTAAGTTTTGTTTCATTTTCACTCATTTTCTTCCCCCTGAGGGGGCAACCACTCTTTTGTTTTGTTCATTTGTATGTAAAACACCCTGTGGTAAGACTGATTGGAAGGCATGTTGGGAAGTCACCTGAGGATTTTTAATTTTGCAAAAAAAACTTCATAATGTTCAATAAGAGTCTCAACTCAGAGGTTGGGCCAGTTTTCATTTACATTCTTAAGGTAAATGAAATGATGGAAAGGACATATCTCAAGCAGGGTGTGCTTCTCTCATGTATCACATAGAAGAACTTCCCTTTTCTTTCTCCACAGAAACATAGAATTGCACACTGCAAGACTTCAGAAATAACTTACCTGCTGAATCTTGAGAGTGACAAAGCTGAAGATTCTGCTGAGGTGTCTGAACTGCTGGGACCATTTAAGTGTCCCAAAGACCTAGAAAAGGCCATGCCTAAAAGTCAAGATGACTGGTCCAAGGAAGACATCGTGCAGTTACTGGAATGTATGGAGAAAAACATTCCATCCAATGACAGGCACGTGTTCAAAATGACCCAGTCAATGATGGACTGGGGTAAAGTAGCTTTTAAAGATTTTTCTGGAGAAATGTGCAAACTCAAATGGTTAGAGATTTCCTATAACTTGAGAAAGTTTCGTACTCTGAAAGAATTGGTACTGGAAGCTAAGGAAAATGTTAACAATTTCAAAAGCAGAAAACACAAGAAACATCCTGATTTACCCAAGAAGCCCCTGACAGCTTACCTCCGCTTTTTTAAAGAGATGAGACCGCAGTACCTCCAAAAACACCCCAAGATGAGCAACCAGGAGCTGACCAAGGTTCTGTCTGAGGAATACAGGAAGCTGCCAGAACAGCTCAAGCTGAAATACAGTCAAGATTTCCAGAAAGAGAAACAGGAGTTTCAGGAGAAAATGGCTCTATTCAGAGAACAGCACCCTGACCTAGTCCAGAACTCCAAGAAACCTGATGTCCCCAAAGGAAGTCAAAGCAAAGTGCCAAAGAAGTTTCAGGAAAATGTGCATACAGTGAAGTCTCCCCCAGAAAACCATTTACCCATGAAGTGGAAATTCCACGGAGAGCCCAAGAAGCCCCCGATGAATGCCTATCACAAGTTCCACCAGGATCTCTGGTCGAGCCGGGAGCTAAAAGTGGTGCCCCCGAGGGAGCGCATGGTGGAGATCAGTAGACGCTGGCAGCGGGTCCCCCAGGACCAGAAGGAACTTTATAAGAAGCAGGCGGAGGAACTGCAGACACAGTACAAGGTGGACCTTGATCTCTGGCTCAAGACTCTGTCTCCTGAAGAATATGCTGCTTACAGAGAGGGGACCTGTGCTAAGCGTAAGAACATGAGCGTGATGGGGGGCCCGAACCCCAAGATAAGAAGAATGGATCTGCAGTCCCCATCATCAGGGAATCTGCAAGCAAGGCTTAGAGAGGACCTGGGGCTTCAGGCTGCAGAGTTAGCATCATCAGACACGATTGGAGAACATTCTCCTGCCTCAGGGAGATCAGAAGAAAATGAGGAATATGCAGAGGAGGATGCCACTAACTCCTCAGACCAGCTCAGGGAAGATGAAGACTGTGAATTTGAAAGCAGTGGAGATGAAGATGAAGATTGTGATGTTGAGAGCACTGTCTCTAACTCATCTTCCTAAGGGGACTCCTCTGACTCAGACTCCAAAATTAATTTTTTTATCCCTTAAATGGTGGAACAGAGGACTTTCCAGCAAAACTCTAGGGAAAATATGTCAAAGGGAGTGGAGTCTCCTCCTTGCCAGTTTCCCTCCCTCTTTTCGTTCCTTCCTTCTTTCTTTCTTTCCTTTCCCTTCCTCCTCCATATAAAGTAGGATAGGTTTGGAAGAAGAGGACTTGAGAAGTATTCACTGCATCAGGTCCATATACATGAGAGGAGGGTGTCGGGAGCCGCATTAAGCATTACTGACAAAATGGAGGCACAGCCCCAACCCCCTCTCCTCATCCCGCAGGCATGGTCCCAGGATGAAGGAGTTAGGTCTTGTGATTCTGACTTGTCTTTTCTTTCCTTCGGTTGAGTTGGCTGGAAAGTATGTTAAGGTGCTTATTGTTCTTGCATGAGAAAGCACAAAGCCTTCTGCAGTTGCCCAGGAAATAATCCATAAAGTTACATTTGTTCAAGGACCTTTACAAAGAATGTTCCAGGATGAGCACATAGGCTGCAGCTTGAGGCCGTGGGAAAGATTGTTACTGAGACGTGCTTGTGAGGTAAATGTTTATGGCAAAAGTAGTTTGCTGAGTTTAGGGTTTAGAAATAATTAAGAATAGTTAGAAGCTAAAAGTTTAAGGTATGCTGTAGTGTTGGCATATTTTACTATAGCTTATAGAGTAGGAATTTTAGAGATACTAATAGCTAGAAGACTTTTTAGGAGATAATGAGCTTAAGTTACTAGGGGATAGCAGGATTTAGAAAGATAAGAAATAAACTGAAGAATGTGGTATGCAGCCCAGAGGCAAACATGAGTTACAATGTAATCACAAGGACACTTAAGAGGGAACTCTGAAGGACAACAATGATTTATGGAGACAGTAAATCTGGGTGAGGGGAAAGTGAAGATGTCAAACCTCTGACTGAATGCTTTTGTAAAAGTATAAAAGAAAACCTAGTGCTTAAAATAAACACGCAGTCCAGTACTTTGAGTGAGAGGCTACATCATTCTCCACCGACACCGCTCCTCCCTTCAGGGCAATTCCCAGGCTGCTGGAGCTGGACTCCAACAGGAGGGGACACTGCTGGGAGAATAAAGGTAAATACAAACTAGCGTTGCTCCATCCTCCAATACCACCCATCCCTCCTCCTGAGAACCAGAATATATTGGAAAATCTGTTTAAGGTTAATGCCCTCTCATTATTTTTTCTTTTTTTCCCCCTAAAAGTTCCTGGCTTCTTTCATTTTTTTTGTTTTCATGAAAACTTGCATTTACTAAGTAGTTGCATCTTTCATATATGTAAAAATAGGTGTTAATTTTGTTGCTAGAAATCTTAGAGGTTTATTTTATTATTCATAACTGTGTTTCTCAGTAAACAATTATAATAACAGAAATAATGATATTTACACTTGTTATACCTGAAATTTATTTCATACTATGTCTTGCCATATGTATAAAATGATGTTAATAGTGAAGACATGTTATTGTCCTGACTGTGACTTTAAAGCTGATGCTTCAAAGCATTAAGGCAGGGTTTCCACTGATGATGGAGGCTGAGTCGTGGTACCTGGTGTTCTTGGGCTTCAAGGAGCACTTCCAGCCCTATGCATGCCCTGCTTGAAGGCCATGTTCTCCTTCAAGCCACCACAACCCACTGAAGCCCAAACGCACCTGCAGCTTGGCTCCCTACTGTGTCTTCACACTAAGAACAGAGAGCAGGCAGGTAGCCACCTGGAGAAGGCATAGCCACCTGGAGAAGGCAGGCTGATATCACAGCAAAACCCGCTGTTTCAAAATGCTAAATCTGAAGCAGTGGGCTTTTGTCTGAATTATGCTGTCAAGAGACTTCCATTTATTTAGGAAAGTCGCTGCTGTGAGAAGCAATCTAGATTTCACAGCAGACCTTGTGCTGGCACTGCCACTGCTGCTTGGTCTTCCAGCTTACACGACTGCACACACTCAAGAAGGACCCCATGTCAGCCTGCGACCTTCAGCGTGTGGGGCCGCATATGCCCGGGTGGTGGGGTCTGAGTACACACGGGTGCTGTTCTCGCTCAGCAAGGGATGCGGCTGCTATTGCAGGAAGTCTACCCACAGTTGACCCTCCGTGGACAGATAGTAGAGGACCCGCAAGGGAATCCCACTCAGAAAGTCTCTGTGTATCTTCTTCCTGGTGCTCCAGGTAGGTGCTCCTGATGCCAGGCAGGGAAAGAGCATGAAGCAGCAACAGCAGTGCATCTAGACCGTCTCCACACTGCGCTTGAAGAGAGTCTGCCGATCCAGCAAACCCACCGACCTCTTCCACCCGTTCGTTACCCAAGGAGCACGCGTGCCCACTTATCAACGTGGAGACTGATGCACTCCATGCAAGCCAGCTACCAAGAGAAGGTGCAGAAGCACACAGACTTGTCCTCATGCGGCTGGAGAAGCTTAAAATGCTCGATTGCAGCCCATCCTCTCCTCCTTCCAAATAATCCTGCGTGAGTACACCAGCACGTGCAGGCTGGGCAGAGGATACGGGCCACTGGGCTGCAGGAGGTCTCCCAGGTCTGTTGGCTGCGCCAGCAATGCGACCCCCGCCTTCCCACCCTCCTAGCCACAGAGCTCAGCTGTGTACCCTGCCGGGCCTGGCCTGTGTCTCTGCCAACGGCATGGACAGTGCTGAAGCCCAGTTCACCACAGCTTTGGGGCTCACCAATGACTGGGAGCTGTGGGCCTTCATCGTCACCAACCTGGTGAGACGGTATGTAAAGGAAGTAAACAGTCACCCAGAGGGAACTGAACAGTTCATTGGAGAGGGTCAGTCCAGACCACAGCCTCGCTGTCAGCTCCTACTACCTCTGAGTGTGTGGCTTTTTTACCTGTGTGTGCTCTTTTTCTTCCAGAGCCTATACAAGGAGGTTAGACACGCTCTACATCATGTTTATCTCTCTATGTTTAAGCCTTTCTTTGCTTCTAGGGCATTTTGTATGTAGAGCAGTTTAAATAAGAACCTTAACATTTAACATCTGTCTTGATATTAAAGTGCTTGTAGTGACCATTCTGTTATCTGTATACATGTAAAGTTAGGGATAAGCTCTTAAGTTGACAGTTAGAAATTCAGTGTGTGCCTGTGTGCTCAGCCACACAGCTGTGTCCAACTCTTTGTGACCCTATGGACTGTAGCCCATGAGGCTACTCTGGAATTTTTCAGGACAAATACTGGAGTGGGTTGCTATTTCCTCCTCCAGGTGATCTTCCCGATCCATGGATCTAACCCATGAGCTCTGGGTTCACTGGCTGAGGCTTCTGCATCTCTGCCAACTCAGTCCTGTAATAAATGACATACAGACATGTCAAGGCCAAAGAGCAATCACATCACCATTGCAAAAAAAGCATTTTTTAACCCAGGAAATTTTGTTAGAATTCTATTTTTGGTTAATTGCATGTACAATATATTCTACACAGTTTGGAATATAAAAACATTACCAGATTTTTTTCCTAAATATAAATTATATCAAATTTCAACTTCCCCATTGTTTTCAGATATTATTCCAGTTTTCAACTCATTGAACCTCATTCCCTTCCTCTATTCCATATAGAGGGCATTTTACAGACAGAAAATTCCGGCTAAGCCTTTGGGACTTCAGTCAGTAAGTAGTCATCAAGGATACATTCAGTGTCTACAAGGAAGAGTTCATTGAGCCAGACCTGTTTGCTCTTGTCAGCCCAGCAAGAGAGTCCAATTCCAACCTGGTTATTTTGGTCCAAAAAGTCTACCTCCTCAGTGGGCAGCAGAAAGCCACTCCCTCTGAGGTTCTGCCTACAAGGGACTTTGCAATGATGGAACAAGCTGAGTCACTGCTGCTCCTCAAAACAAAAGGCAAATTCTTAGGGAATTCGCCTCTTTCAGGCCTTTTCCACTTTCCAACTCATTAGCATAGGTGCTTCCTCTGTGATATCTTGGAAAATCCCTTCGCTAAGTTTAACATGGTGAGGTTGGAGAGGATTGGGTGAGTGGGTAAAATAAAGCCCAGAATGTCAGAATGTTTTCAGGTATATTTGATTTCAGCCAAATGAAAAGGAAATTTCTGAGGCCAAGGATTGAAATTCTTTTGAAATAAAATAGGAAATAGCCAAAAAGACAATATTGGTCATCTATATATGAAGGTGCTGCACCTATGAATTTACACACGGATTCGATTTATAAATTCTAAGTTATTTGTTTATGTACTTGTTTATTTACACATTTGTTTATTTCATGGGAGGTACTTCTTGGGCCAACTATTTTAAATATATTTTAAATACAGCAGTGTATATATGTCAACTCCAGATTCCCAGTCTATCCATTCCCCCATCCTCACTCCCGGTTTTGAATGGAAAATATTCAGAAAAAAATTCCAGAAAGTAAAACTGGAAAATGCCACATACCAGGGAACTATTTACAATGCATTTAATTTACGTTGTGTGTGTTCGTTGTTATAAGTCATCTAGCAATGACAAAGTGTATGGCAGTATGCTTGTAAGTTAACTGCAAATACTATGGCATTTTGTATAAGGAATCCTGCATCCTGGAACTTAAATGTTGAGGAGGACCTGAAAACACTCTCCCATGGTACCGTGCATCTACTTCATCAAAAAGAGACCAACTTTTCCAGAAATAAAAAATTAGCGTGTAGTCACATTTCCAATACATTTGCCAAGACTTGCAAAGAAAAACAAAGATCATGTTAATCATGAGACTTCTGTCGTTTTGCATCTTCTTCTCTATTCTTTATTCAATAAGATATTGTTTTTTAAATTATCTTCTAAGGAATACTCAGAAGGCATCCTAATAACACAGCCTAAGCTAAAACATGGAGGGCTTCCTTAGGGCACATTATGGAAGGAAGGAGGTCAGAAGAGTCTGCGTAATGATGCGGCAACATCTAGGATTCCAGTATCACCCACTGCCAGTGCTGTTATCAAGGACAGAGCTCATTATTTAACAAAGCAATAGCGAAAACAGGGGACAGTATTTAAAGAGTGAAATTGATGATTGGTTGTAACAACCTTGCCTAGAGAACAGGCCAAACTTCAGTGTCTCTGGAAAATTTGGGGTAATGGGGAGTGACAAAGGTTTAGGGGAACACGTACTGAGATTTACTCCAAGAAAGTTAACTTTCCGCTGATCACAGGATTTTGCTGATTTTAGATCATCTGTCTGGATAGTACTTCTGACCACACTGAAAAAATACTCCTATTTTAGCTAAGAAATGGACAAAAACCTTCCAAAGATTACCAGAATATGTTGAACTAGGGGACTGGACAAATACAATAATGGGGGTCAAGGAGCACCATCCCTCAGCCAAGAGTAACCATATGTGAGGTAATATTTCAGAGTCAGAGCAACTCGTCTAGAAGAGTGTTTCACTCTCTGAGGACGGACCCTCCTTTCTCACCTGGAGCAGCTCCGTGTCTGGCTTGCGGCACATCCCAGTCAGCTCTCTGTACATTTCTCTCAGACGTTCTCTGCACTGAGTCATTCTGAACACACTCTCCTTGAGTTGTTCACAAATCTCCTTGGCTTCTCGCTCCAGGGCCTCCAGATGCAGTTGGTCCTCCTCCCAGAGCAACAGAAGCATCCTCTGATATTCAGCTGTAATCATCTCCTTCCTTAAGGCCACATAGTCCTGTGGGGATGGTGGATTCGAAGTATTGCTTATGCTCACATTCAAAAGAAAACTTCAAATATTATTTACTTGATGTCATCAAGAAAGCTCTTGACAAACTGTTGACCTCAAGTATCTTCCTGTCCACAGTTTCTCTGAGTTCCTAGTCTCTTTCTCTGTTTGAATCAAGCCATCTGAGGGATCCCAAGCTCTCCCCTTAGAAGGATTCTTCAGGGCTCTTACTCTATCAATTATTTCCTCTTTAATTTGGACCGTGTTTTTCTCTTGTTCCTTGCCCTGATTTTTCTAAATATTCTTTCATGGGGTAAACCCCATTTTGTATAGTTTTAAAAGATGCTATATTTTCCCTCTGCTACTACTAAGTCGTTTCAGTCGTGTCCAACTCTGTGCAACTCCACAGATGGCAGCCCACCAGGCTCCACCGTCCCTGGGATTCTCCAGGCAAGAATACTGGAGTGGGTTGCCATTTCCTTCTCCAATGAATGCACGCATACTAAGTTACTTCAGTTGTGTCCAACTCTGTGCGACCCCATGGACAGCAGCCCACCAGGCTCCTCTGTCCATGGGATTCTCTAGGCAAGAATACTGGAGTGGGTTGCCATGTCCTTCTCCTTTAATTTTCCCTCTAGGTACTTCTATATTCCTCTCCCCTACTACAGAGTAACACTTAGTGCAGTGTTGTCTTCTACTTCATTTCTGAGTTTTATTCAAATCCTCAAAATTTGGCCTAGGAACACTTTTCATGCCGAGGTTTTCCCATGTAAGGCAATGGCATCCCACTCCAGTACTCTTGCCTGGAAGGTCCCATGGACGGAGGAGCCTGGCGGGCTGCAGTCCATGGGGTCGCAAAGAGTCGGACATGATTGAGCGACTTCACTTTCACTTTTCACATTCACGGATTGTAGAAGGAAATGGCAACCCACTCCAGTGTTATTGCCTGGAGAATCCCAGGGACGGTGGAGCCTGGTGGGCTGCCGTCTATGGGGTCGCACAGAGTTGGACACGACTGAAGCGACTTAGCAGCAGCAGCAGCAGCATTCCTTGAACTAGCATGTATTGGCCTGTTCCAATTGTGATTACTGATAGGTCATCTGAAACCACGCCTTTTCAAGGGAAGAGATCAATATCCTTTAATGGGAATGTAAATAGACCTAAAAGCTAGAATTATATCACTATCTATAGAAATAAATAGGGGCATTTTTATTCTTATCTTAAATGACCGAGTTTTTTTAGCTTCCTGGTTCAGAATGATTTGCATTTCTTCTGTGATTTTCCATAAAGAGCCCATTCCCTTTGAAGTTTCTCCTGCAAAATACCCAGAGGATTTAATCACAGAAGATGAAACTGTAAATTTCATCCCCTTATTCATGAACAAAGGCACTTGTTGGTTACACAGAAACCTTGAGTTAGAATGCTGCGGTCAGATTTTCCCACATTAATCTGAATCTAACACCAAGATAATAGTGACAAAGTGTATGCTACAGAACTGGGGATATGTTACAGATCATGAAATCCAATCCCTAAGAAACTGAGACACATATATATAAAGCTTGATTAGGAAAGCCTCAAGCTCCCATCAGAAGCCTGTGGCCCTGGTGCCACCTGCCCCGCGATGCTGCATTTCCACACGTGTGGACAATTGGGCAACAACACTGAGAGGACACATCATATGTGAGGATCCACATTCAGAAATCCCACCTCCACTATCGCCACCCCATCACCGTCATAGCATCCTCATCTTCCTCTCTGACTTAGGAGCCTCTAGATCCCAAACTGCTCTAGAGTCATCACCTACCCGGGACTCCTCAGCAGCCCTGTATATAGGACTGTGGCTGTGAGCTGCGTGCTCGGGGCGTTCAGAGCAGGGCCCACACAGCAGGCTCTGCTCAGCCTCACAGAAGAGGCCTTTGGCTTCCTGGTGTTTCACACAGACCTGCTCCTCAGAGCTGTGGTCGTGATCAGCTCTGGCCTGTCTGACAAGGGAAGCCAGCCTCTTGAGGGCAATATCAGTTTTGAAATCTGATGTCTCTCATATTCCCCTGCACTCAGGGCAGCTCCTTGGAGTCTGGTCTTCTTCCCAGCAAAGGCTCAGACAGGGACGGCAGAAGCTGTGCCCAGTCTATGGTGACGGGGTCCAGGAAGCAGTTCATGCAGATGGAGCAGGTGAGTTCACTCTGGAAGGCTTCCAGCTTGTCTGAATCCATGTTTCTGAAAAGTAGAGAGAATAGAAATGGTAAGAGAGAGTCTTTCTTCTGTCCTGATAACGGAAGCATAAAGCCTTTAGCATGGTCCTCTCTTGAACTCTATCTAATCTCCATATGTCCTTACTTTCAACACAAACTTAGAAATGGTGACTACAGACAGGTTACGTCCATGCTATCATACAAAGGATAAAACTAGAGGAGAATCGCTAGAAACTTTTTTCTCTTTAAACTCTGATCTTAATCATACCTAAATTACATGGAAAAGGTTAAAGATTAGACCTGAAGGTAAATGTTAGGATGACTCCAGAGTTAATTTTGTCAGCTGATTGGTACAAAAAAACATATATAATCTCAACCTGTCTCTCTTTCTCTCCATTTCTCCCTGCTTGGAACCAACACTGGTACACACTTCTCCTCTACACTAACATTCTCTATCTCTTTTGACTTCAAAGTGACATGTGTTTTTTCTAAAGACAAATAAAATTGTTTATGAATAATTTAAACTTAATATAATCCTTGTTGACTTGAACTTTGATGTCCTGAAACTGTTAACAGGTCGGTGTTTGGATCTATTCTGAACACTTTTCATTTATGGTTGCAAAGTGATGGCTTAAAAATGATAGTAAATGTGACCATTTCAAGAAGTTTTTCTGATTAATTCAACCCTTTTTCATCTGTGTAAACACTATGAAATGTATACATGGTGTTGAACATTTTAGAAGTATTATATATTTTATAAATACATATGTCTCTAGAAAACTCTTTTAAGACTTAAAAACATCTAATAACATATAAGGTCATGAAACAAGTTTAATTAAATAGCTGAATATTACAAATATCAGTATATTAAAATTGCTTTATTAACAGTTATTTTAAATTTTGATATCATTTTAAAACCCTAAGAACACTACTTGTTTTCTTGGACAAGACCCATGGAGGGAAGCTGGTAATAGAAAGTATTGGATAAGAGAAAGTGGGCATGAATACATAATTTCAGTTATCATACATTGTAACTAAATATTTGCTCTAACTACATGTTTCCTGTTTTCTTTCTTCTCAGTGAGAAATTGAATAGAAGAGGCTGCTTCTTTCCAAAGCTGAGACTTTAGGTCTGGTTACAAAAAGACAGAAAAAAAAACCTTTTGTTTAATTGAGCAAGTATAACATCAGCTTTAAGATGCCTTTTTAAAAAAGATTAACAGTAAAGCCATGGTACACAGATCTATTTATTGATTAAAGACTGTTGAGAGGGGATTTATGGAATTCTGAAAGATAACAATAATTTTCAATAGCATAGAACTGAAAGCCTTTGGCTAAAACATGCATCAATGAGGAGATAGCTGATGAACAGGGAGAAAGTATAAATAGGTCAAGTGTAGAGTGGGCTAGAAATTGACCAAGAATTCTTTATGAAGAAAATCACTTTTATACTAATGACATTAATGATTATAGTATATTAAAATAAGAGGAGAACTTCATGGGCTTCCCAGGTGGCTCAGGGGTAAAGAATCAGCTTGCCAACGTAGGAGATGGGGGTTCGATTCCTGGGTCAGGAAGATTCCCTGGAGAAGAAAATGGCAACCCACTCTAGCACTCTTGCCTGGAAACTCCCATGGACAGAGGAGTCTGGTAGGCTGCAGTCCATGGGGTCGCTAAGGGTAGGACATGACTGAGCGACTTCACTTTCACTTTTCACTTTCATGCATTGGAGAAGGAAATGGCAACCCACTCCAGTGTTCTTGCCTGGAGAATCCCAGGGACAGGGGAGCCTAGTGGGCTACCATCTATGGGGTCGCACAGAGTCGGACACGACTGAAGCGACTTAGCAGCAGCAACTTAGCAGCAGTATTTCTTGGCATTGAATTAACTCCTTTTATAGAGATTAACTATTTTAATCTTCTCAACAATGTTTACTACTTTCCCCCCTCATTTTATAAGGGTTACTAGACATAGTGTGGGTAAAAGAAATTACTTGTCTTCAGATCCCACAGAAAATAAATCCTCAATGCAGTGTTCACATATAGATATTAGTGACAAAAAAACAACAACAACAACACAAATTACATTTCTGTCCACAATTACCGTTAAATTCCATTTCTAAGTGAACATAACAGAATTTAATTCTACCTTGATTAGAACTCACCTCTGGGTACAGTTAATGAAATGTTCTACTTCTGTTCCATAACTCTGTTAAATTCAGTTCAGCTTAGATGCTCACCTCCTCCTGGCAGAAATATTCTGAAGTCTGTACGGTGCTGCCAACTCCAAACCCAACAACTCTGGACTCTGGAGAAGAGTGAGCTTGCATTGTCACCAGGTGCTTTATATATTCTCTGAACACCACACCCTTTTCTTCCAAGTGATATGGTTATCAGTCTTGTGAAAAGGTATAAGTTGACATGATCAGATTTTGCAGAGTTGAAAACACTTTCAAATGCTAATGATTGAGGTCAAACCTTTGAGACCTACTTAATCCAATTGCCACAATCCAATCTCTGCTAAAAAGTCACATCTTGAGTTTACAGTTGTAATCCATGAAGTTGTTGTTTGGACAATAAATGAACTTCCCAAATATGAATTTAATATCTCCATTTAATAAATTATATTATAGTTCTAATTCCAGATGACAAATATACTTATTACTTTGGGCAAGAATCTCTTAGTAGAAATAGAGTAGCCCTCATAGTCAACAAAAGGGTCCAAAATGCAGTACTTGGGTGCACCCTCAAAAATGACAGAATAATCTCGGTTAGTTTCCAAGGTAAATCATCCAACATCACAGTAATCCAAGTCTATGCCCCAACCACTAATGCTGAAGAAGCTGAAGTTGACTGGTTCTATAAAGACCTACAACACTTTCTA
This sequence comes from Giraffa tippelskirchi, assembly GCF_054371585.1. Lineage (NCBI taxonomy): Eukaryota > Metazoa > Chordata > Mammalia > Artiodactyla > Giraffidae > Giraffa > Giraffa tippelskirchi. Next base: position 42,120,737 of record NC_137284.1, on the reverse strand, counting down.
GAATCAACACCAAAAAGCTTGTCCTTTTCATAGGGGATTCAAAAGCAAAAGTAGGAAGTCAAGAGACAACCAAAATATCAGGCAAGTTGAGCACTGCAGTACAAAATGAAGCAGGGAAAAGCCTAACAGGATTTGTCAAGAAAACACCAAGCTGGTTATAGTAAATACCCTTTCCAACAACCTATGAGATGGCTCTACACGTGGACACCACCAAATGGATTATGTACTTTGCAGTCAAAGATGGAGAAGCTCTATACAGTAAGCAGAAACAAGACCTGGAGTTGACTCTGGCTCAGATCCTGAGTTCTAATTGTAAAATACAGGCTTTAAATTGAAGAAAGTAGGAAAAACCACTAGGCCCTTCAGGTGTGACCTAAATCAAATCCCTTATGTTTATACAGTGGAGTCATGACTAGATTCAAAGGCCGAGATTTGGTAGACAGAGTGCCTGAAGAATTATAGATTGAGGTTCATAACATTGTGCAGGAGGCAGTGACCAAAACCACCCTAAAGAAAAAGAAATACAAGAAGGCAAAGTGATTTCCTGAGGAGGTTTTACAAATAGCTGAGGAAAGAAGAAAAGTGAAAGGCAATGGAGAAAAGAAAGAGAGTATTCACTTCAGTTCAGTTGAGTTGCTCAGTCGTGTCTGACTCTTTGCGACCACATGAATCGCAGCATGCCAGGCCTCCCTGTCCATCACCAGCTCCTTGAGTCCACCCAAACCCATGTCCATTGAGTCGCTGATGCCATCCAACCATCTCATACTCTGTCGTCGCCTTCTCCTCCTGCCCTCAATCTCTCCCAGAATCAGGGTCTTTTGCAGTGAGTCAGCTCTTTGTGCATCAGGTGACGAAAGTATTGGAGTTTCAGCTTCAACATCAGTCCTTACAATGAACACCCAGGACTGATCTCTTTTAGGGTGGACTGGTTGGATCTCCTTGCAGTCCAAGGGACTCTCAAGAGTCTTCTCCAACACCACAGTTCAAAAGCATCAATTCTTCGGCGATCAGCTTTCTTCACCGTCCAACTCTCATATCCATACATGACCACTGAAACAATCATAGCCTTGATTAGACAGACCTTTGTTGACAAAGTGATGTCTCTGCTTTTTAATATGCTGTCTAGGTTGGTCATAACTTTTCTTCCAAGCAGTAAGCGTCTTTTAATTTCATGGCGGCAATCACCATCTTCAGTGAAAATAAAGTCAGGCACTGTTTCCGCTGTTTCCCCATCTATCTGCCATGAAGTGATGGGACTGGATACCATGATCTTAGTTTTCTGAATGTTGAGCTTTAAGCCAACTTTTTCACTCTCCTCTTTCAAGAGGCTCTTTAGTTCTTCTTCATTTTCTGCCATAAGGGTGGTGTCATCTGCATATCAGAGGTTATTGATATTTCTCCCGGCAATCTTGATTACAGCTTGTGCTTCATCCAGCCCAGCATTTCTCATGATGTACTCTGCATATAAGTTAAATAAGCAGGGTAACAATATACAGCCATGATGTACTCCTTTTCCTATTTGGAACCAGTCTGCTGTTCCATGTTCAGTTCTAACTGTTGCTTCCTGACCTGCATACAGATTTCTCAAGAGGCAGGTCAGATGGTCTAGTATTCCCATCTCTTTCAGAATTTTCCACAGTTTATTGTGATCCACACAATCAAAGGCTTTGGCATAGTCAATAAATCAGAAATAGATGTTTTTCTGGTACTCTCTTGCCTTTTTGATGATCCAGCGGATGTTAGCAATTTGATCTCTGGTTCTTCTGCCTTTTCTAAAACCAGCTTGAATATCTGAAAGTTCACAGTTCACGTATTGTTGAAGCCTGGCTTGGAGAATTTTGAGCATTACTTTACTAGTGTGTGAGATGAGTGCAGTTGTGCGGTAGTTTGAGCATTCTTTGGCATTGCCTTTCTTTGGGATTGAAATGAAAACTGACCTTTCCCAGTCCTGTGGCCGCTGCTGAGTTTTCCATATTTGCTGGCGTATTGAGTGCAGCCTTTCACAGCATCATCTTTTAGGATTTGAAATAGCTTAACTGGAATTCCATCACCTCCTCTAGCTTTGTTCATAGTGATGCTTCCTAAGGCCCACTTGGCTTCACATTCCAGGATGTCTGGTTCTAGGTGAGTGATCACACCATTGTGATTATCTGGGTCATGAAGATCTTTTTTGTACAATTCTTCTGTGTATTCTTGCCACCTCTTAATATCTTCCGTTTCTGTTAGGTCCATACCATTTCTGTCCATTATTGAGCCCATCTTTGCATGAAGTGTTCCCTTTGTATCTCCAGTTTTCTTGAAGAGATTTCTAGTCTTTCTCCCTCTATTGTTTTCCTCTATTTCTTTGCATTGATCGTTGAGGAATGCTATCTTATCTCTCCTTGCTATTCTTTGGAAATCTGCATTCAGATGGGTATATCTTTCCTTTTCTCCTTTGCTTTTCTCTTCCCATCTTTTCACAGCTGTTTGTAAGGCCTCCTCAGACAGCCATTTTGCTTTTTTGCATTTCTTTTTCTTGGGGACGGTCTTGATCCCTGTCTCCTGTGCAATGTCATGAACCTCCACCCATAGTTCATCAGGCATTCTGTCTATTAGATCTAGTCCTTTAAATCTATTTCTCATTTCTACTGTATAGTCATAAGGGATTTGATTTAGGTCATACCTGAATGGTCTAGTGGTTTTCTCCACTTTTTTCAATTTCAGTCTGAATTTGGCAATAAGGAGTTCATGATCTGAGCTACAGTTTCTCATGGTCTTATTTTTGCTGACTGTATAGAGCTTCTCCATCTTTGGCTGCAAAGAATATAATCAATCTGATTTTGGTGTCGACCTTCTGGTGATGTCCATGTGTAGAGTCTTCTCTTGTGTTAGTTGGAAGAGGATGTTTGGTATGACCATTGCGTTCTTTTGGCAGAACTCTATTAGCCTATGCCCTGCTTCATTCTTTACTCCAAGGCCAAATTTGCCTGTTACTTCAGGTGTTTCTTGACTTCCTACTTTTGCATTCGGGAGTTAGTTCTAGAAGGTCTTGTGGGTCTTCATAGAACTGCTCAACTTCAGCTTCTTCAGCGTTACTGGTCGGGGCATAGACTTGAATTACCGTGATACTGAATGGTTTGCCTTGGAAATGAGCAGAGATCATTCTTTCGTTTTTGAGATTGCATCCAAGTACTGCATTCCACACTCTTTTGTTGACTATGATGGCTACTCCATTTCTTCTAAGGGATTTCTGCCCACAGTAGTAGATATAATGGTCATCTGAGTTAAATTCACCCATTCCAGTCCATCTTAGTTCACTGATTCCTAGAATGTCGATGTTCACTCTTGTCATCTCCTGTTTGACCACTTTCAATTTGCACTGATTCATGGTCCTAACATTCCAGGTTCCTATGCAATATTGTTCTTTACAGCCTCGAATCTTGCTTCTATCACCAGTCCCATTCACAGCTGGTTGTTGTTTTTGCTTTGGCTCCATACCTTCATTCTTTCTGTAGTTATTTCTGTAGTTATTTCTCCACTGATCTCCAGTAGCGTATTGGGAACCTATTGACCTGAGGAGTTCATCTTTCAATGTCCTATCTTTTTGCCTTTTCATACTGTTCGTGGGGTTCTCAAGGCAAGAATACTGAAGTGGTTTGCCATTCCCTTCTTCGGTGGACCACATTCTGTCAGACCTCTCCACCATGATCCCTCAGTCCTGGGTAGCCCCATACGACATGGCTTAGTTTCATTGAGTTAGACAAGGCTGTGGTCCATGTGATCACATTGGCTAGTTGTCCGTGACTGTAGTTTCAGCCTCTCTGCCCCCTGATCCCCTCTCTCACTGCCTACCATCTTGCCTGGGTTTCTCTTACCTTGGACGCAGGGTCTCTGTTCAGGGCTGCTCCAGCAAAGTGCAGCTGCTGCCCTTACCTCGTAGGCGTGGTAGCTCCTCTCGGCCACCGCCCCTGGCCTTGGGGGCAGAGTAGCTCCACTCGGCCATGCTCAGTGCAAAAAGGAAAGATACATCCAACTAAACATGGAGTTCCAGAGAAAAGTGAGGAGAGATAAGTCCTTTTTAAATGAAAAAATGCAGTAAATAGAGGTAAACAATAGAATACAAAAAGCTAGAGATCTATTCAGGAAAACTGGAAATATCAAAATCTCAGAAATGGGAAGGACCGAATAGAAGTAGAAGGGTTTCAGAAAACATTGCAAGAATTCCCAGAACTATACAAGAAAGATCTTAATGACTCAGATAACCACAATGGTGTGGTCACTCATCTAGAGCCAGATATCATGAGGTGGAAAGTCAAGTGTGTTTTAGGAAGCATTACTATAAACAAAGCTAGTGGAGGTGAGGGAATTTTAGCTCAGCTATTTAAAATCCTAAAAGATGATGCCATGAAACTGTTGCCCTCTATATGTCAGCAAAATCGGACAGCTCAGTAGTGACCGCAGGACAAGAAATGTCACTTTTCATTCCAATCCCAAAGAAGGGCAATACTAAAGATTATTCAAACTACCCTACAACTGCCCTCATTTCACATGCTAGCAAGGTTATGCTCAAAGTCCTTCATCCTAAACTTCGATAGTGCACACACTGAGAACTTTCAGATGTATAAGCTGGATCTCAAAGAGGCAGAGGAACCAGAGATCCAATTGCCAACATTTATTGAATCATGGGGAAAGTAAAAGAGTTCCAGGAAATCATCTACTTCTGCTTCATTGACTACACTAAAGCCTTTGACTGTGTGGACTGCAAAATTGTGAAAAATACTTAAGGAGATTGGAGTACAAGACTACCTTACCTGTCTCCCAAGACACCTGTATGGAGGTCAAGAAGCAACAGTTAACATCGGACATGATACAATGGAACAGTTCCAAATTGAGAAAGGAGTACAACAAGGCTGTATATTGTCACCCTGCTTATTTAATTTATATACCAAGTACATCATGCAAAATTCTGGGCTGGATGAATCGCAAGATAGAAGCAGGATTGTCAGGAGAAATGTCAACAACCTCAGATATGCAGATGGTACCACTCTAATGGCATAAAATGAAGAGGAGTTAAAATTCTTTTAATGAGAAGAGGAGAGTGAAAAAGCTGGCTTGAAACTCAACATTAAAAACACTAAAAGCAAAAATAAAAAAATCAGGGAAACAGTGGATGCAGTAGAAAATTTTATTTTCTTGAGCACCAAAGTCACCAGGAATCATGACTACAGTCATGAAATTAAAAGATGCTTGCTTCTTGGAAGAAAGGTATGACAAACCTAGGCAGCATACTGAAAAGCAGACCTTGCTGACAAAGATATGAATAGTCAAATCTGCGGTTTTTCCAGCAGTCATGTATGGATGTGAGAGTTGGTCCATAAAGAAGGCTGAGAACAGAAAAATTGATGCTTTCGAACTGTGGTGTAAAGGAAATCAATTCTGGACATTCATTGGAAGTACTGTTGCTGAAGATCCAATACTTTGGCCTGCTGATTCGAAGAGCCAACTCATCGGGAAAAAAAACAAAACCAAAAAATCATGACTCGGGACAAGATTGAAGGGAAACGGAGAAAGCGGCAGCAGGAGATTAAATGGTTAGATAACATCACAACTCAATGGACATGAATCTGAGTAAACTCTGGGAAACAGTGGAAGGGAGAGGAGCCTGGCATGCTAATGTATGAGGTTGCAAAGAGTGGGACATGACTTAGTGACTGAACAATAACAACCTCAGGAACCAAAGCATGATCTATCTTTCTTTTAAAAATAGACCAGATTTTGACTCCATTTTATAAAACAGGAAAAAAAAAAAAAAGAAACTTCACTTTACAGGTAAGAAACCTTCCAAAAACTACATTAACCAACAATCACGTTTAACAGCAACATTATTATGTTTAACATCAACTTATATCAGGTTGATGGCAGATACTGCTGATTGGACCTGATAAGAAGAATGATGCATCTTCTTGTTTCTCTCTAAAGCATTTGTTCAGTTGCTAAATAGTTGAGTAGAATGTTTGAAAATTCTACAACGTAGAGAATAGTTTATTAAAAATACTGTACTCTGTATGGGCTTCCCTCGTGGCTCAGAGCGTAAACCAGCTGCCTGTAATGCGGGAGACCCAGGGATCCTCTGGAGAAGGAAATGGCAACCCTCTCCAGTACTCTTGCCTGGAAAATCTCATGGACGGAGAACCCTGGTAGGCTACAGTCCATGGAGTCGCAGAGTCGGACTCGACTGAGCAACTTCACTTTCTTTCTTTCTTCCTACCCTGTATACACTACAATACTGTATATTACAAAAATGATTTTTAAAATAATGGTTGAGTCTGTGATATCTCTTGTGGGTTTACTGACTTAGGACTATTTTGAAACCAATGAATCTAATTGACAGCAATCATTACAAAATAATTCAAATACTGAAGAATATAACATTAAATATTAAAAGCCACAGATATCAGCCAAGATCACATAAGGTGATTTAAGGTACCAAAATTTCAATATTAGCATTACCATATTATTATCACTGCAATCAGTAGCGTTTCCTAAATTGTTGCATTTATTGGGAAGTAGAGTGTATATTCAGGTCATCCTCTAGGTGGGCAGTTCCGTGTACGAAGCTTAAATTGGTCAAATTTGTAATTAATTTATAATTTATTATAATTAATTATTGTTTATAATTAATTATGCTTAATGGTATATGGTCTTATAATGGGTTTCTGTTGTTTCAACCTGGCTAGGCTGTAATACAAGGATTTAAGGTAGTCCACCAGATTTGAACACTCACATCTTCTGCCATTATTCAAACAGATACTAATCTAGGTGATGCTGTGAAGAGGTTTTGAGGATGTAAATCCATGATATAGACTCTAATCAAAGGAGATTATGCAGATGCACCTGATTTAATCAACAGGAGGTCTTTAAAAGAATGTAAAGAAACTCCTGGAATAAAAGTCCAGAGAATAAGTGGATCAGCACTACTCCCAATGCCTCAGCCTCCTTGAGGGCAACAGCTTTGCCCTGAATAACTCGGATTCCAGCCTGCTTGTATTTACCCTCTCTGAGGAAGCGCCCTCCTGTCCTCACACTTTTCCGTAGCCATCACAGGAGCAAATCCCCTGTGACCAGGAGCTCTGTCTTTCTCTCACTCTCCTTCTATAATTGAACCCTAGCTGATGCAAACCTGATACACTTATGATAACTATTCGCTTCACTTTAACTATAAATCTTATAGTCCATTGACTGACAATGCAACTCCCAGTATATTAACATAGATGTGCCCAAAATTTTCACGAAAAATGGTGAGTTTTTATTGCTGCAAGTTCTTAGCAATAAAACTTACTTCCACTGCTTCTTCTTGGGTCAAGGAAGAAGGGGACCACTCTTAGACCTCATTAAAGACCTTGCCCGGGTTATTAGGAGATGCCAGTTTGGAAAATTTACATTTAGGAAGAAAATATAAATGTACCTTCTTAGAAGAAATGTATCATCAGTAATTTTCTGCTTGTTATTCCTGATTGCATGTGAAGTGTAGTTTTCCGGTGCTTGCTTGTTGCCCTCCAGGCTATCATCTATATATAGCTTCATCAATCACCAACTTGCATGATTTTGTTTATACAATTTGCTTTGTATGCTTATTTTATTTTGTTCATGTATTTTTATGATTGTGCTCATTACAACAAATTTAATTACTAAGGAGTTTATAAAGGAAACATTTTACAAAGTAAAGCCCCAATCATAATTACCAACTACAATGTTCTCATCATTGTTCTATGATCCATTCCTTTTCTGTGGATCTCTCCTCATGGACCCCTGTACTGGAACTGCGGTGGGGAAATTTTAATGAGAGATGGGCTAGGTGACATTAAGAAAGTTTCCAAAGTCTTGGTATCTCACTTCCTTACTTCCTTAATTTAGAAGTAGGCCACTCTCCTACTGGGAGTGAATAGACTGGGGCAGAACTATTTCCATATGTCTAGTTAAGCTCTGATCTGCCAATAATGTGTTTCTTTCTGACTTAGAAAAGTAAAAATAGAAAAAAAATTCATGTTTGATTTGAATGAGGTACTCCACTTATTTTCCAGCCAGTTTCTGCATTTATTCTTAGCAGAAATCCTGACTCTTTTTCACTAATACATATCCCACTGATGTATGAATGATATTGGAAGATTAAGGCCTTCTCATTATTTGTTCTTTTCTCCCTCTCTAGGTTCCTGGCTTTTTTCCTTTTTTTGTTTTCATGAACAATTGTGTCTTTTATAAGTAGTTGTATCTTCTATATACAAAAAAAATTGAGTTTGAATATTAATCTTGTTTCTAGAAGTAATCTTAGTGATTTATTTTCTTTTGTTTTTTGTATACTTTTAATTTTTTTAATTTATTGTTTATTAGGGTGTTTCATATGAACAATTGTTACATGAGAAATAATGATCATACTTGAGGTTTTATACTGTGTTGTGCCAGTTGTCTAAAACGACATTAATAGTGATGATATATTATTGTCCTGATTGTGATCTTTAAAGTTGACGCTCCAAAGCTTTAAGACAGAATTTCCAATTACTAACATGATTTAAATTTATGTTTAAATTAATGTAAGTTTAAATTATTCTTAAGCATCTATTAACTTATTTTGTTTTAGGTTTTTAGCTCAGTTGGTAAATAATTCACCTGTAGTACAGGAGACCCTGGTTTGAATCCTGGGTTGGAAAGATCCCCTGGAGAAGGGATAGGCTACCCACCCCTGTATTCTTGGGCTTCCCTTGTGGCTCAGCTTGGAAAGAGTCTGCCTGCAATGTGGGAGACCTGGGTTCGATCCTTGGGTTGGGAAGATCCCCTGGAGAAGGGAAAGGTGACCCAATCCAGTATTCTTGCCTGAGAATACCGTGGACTGTATTCCATGGGGTTGTAAAGAGTCGGACACGACTGAGTGACTTTCACTTTCATTTCAGTTCATGATGTGTACTAATATGTTTGTGTCATCCTTTCTTTCAACTATCTGTCTGATTATTCTTCAGACACATTAATATAAGGCAATTGTATTAACTGGTTACTTTCAAAAATCCTGTTATTTTTCAGAAATAACCCACATATTAATGCTTTATTGACAATATGACAAATTCAGACAAATTCTCTTTGTTATAGTGGAAATTCATATTTATGCAAGGCCCCATGGTATACAAGGTTCATTACTTGCTGTTTTTTTTCTTTTTCTTTTTTTTGATGACCTAGTTGTTAATCCTGTGTTCCAGAGTAACATGACCCACAGGAAAACTTAGAAATTATTCAAAGTCCAAACACTGCTCTCACTCCTTTCTCTAGATTATTATTTTTTTTAATATACAGTAATCCACTCATCTGCAGTTTTGCTTTTCTTGATTTCAGTTACCCAGGGGGTTAAAACCTTTTTCAGGAAATATTAAATGGAAAATCTCAGAAATAAATTATTTACATTTATTTAATTGTGAGCCATTCTATGTAGTGCAATGAAATTCCACACCATCCAGCTTTATCCCAACAAGAACATGTATTGTCACTGTGACCTGCTTATCCCACCCTCATTGACTTAACTTTCTGGGTTATCATATCCATGGTCCTAAAAATCACACCAGGTGTCTTCAAGTAGTCCTATTTAACAATGGCCCTCAAGTATGGTGATAATGATGGTTATATTTCAGATATGCCAAATGGAAGCCTTAGGGTCCTTCCTTTAGGAGATTGTTTCTGTCTATCTTTTCCCTTATACTATTGTATTAGAAAAAGACAGGCAAATTCTGAGTTCTCTAAAAGAAATGCTTTTCCCAGTTTCCAGGGCAAAGGCAATTTCTCTGCAAATCAGATTTCATCCTGAGGGTGAATAGATGTATTTGGGGCAGAGTAGATTATCAGGAAGCAGAAGTTTGCAGGCTGACGGAGGCCTGGTTGGTGACCAGGTCTGCCTATTCTGTGCAGGTTCTGGGTTGCTGTATTGAGGTCCAGGAAGTGGGAAGCACATGGTCATATTATGGTGAATTTAGGAACCTCATGAAGTAAGTGAAAAACTACAGCATATATTCTGGACACATGGTAACAAGAGAAGAATTTATTGTCAGGAATGTGGAGGACAACCAAGTGAAGTTTGCATTTGACACTAACTTCACATCAAATAACAATAAAGGAGGATCCATTACAGTAGAAAGAGCCTAAAGATCAGGAAGTCTCCTTGATATGCTGCAGTGGACAAGGGCTCCCTCAGAGAAGGAATCCTGAGCATCCCATCTGGGCTGTGACTCAGCCTTCTCACCTGTGGCCAGTGCAGATGAAGGGCCTGACAGGGAAAGTGCACACGCCATCATCGTACCTCCAAAGGAGGGTGCGCTTGACAACATCCATAAAACTAATACTCCCACTGTCACAATCAAGGAACACCCCAACCCTGCCCAGAGGTCTCTCTATGTACAGAGGTGTGGTGGGGGTGGTGGTCCAGAGTTGGTAATGGTCATCCTGTTTTACACACACAAGGAGAAAATTGTCCCTGTTGGACTCTTCCAGTATGCCGTCATCCTTCCTTATCCAGGAATCCTTACAGACGCCTACAGCCCAGTCCCAAGAGCTGTCCACGAGCATTTCCCAGTACTGTTTGCCGGAGGTGAAGCTCTGGTCTCCCCATGTAGCAAAATACTTCGATGTTCCACCATCCAAAGACACAGGGAGGCTGTCATGTTCATACTTCAGATTTCTTGCATCATCAAACAGCCTGATGTGCTGACTGCTGACTTCATTACTGAATGAAAAGTTGACTGTGGAGAGATGAGAGAAAATGCCAGTCAAAATCAATGTTAAAAATCAAATTATCTACCAGAGAAGGTGGTCCACCTGGAGTCTTACTGGAAATATATTGTAAGATTGGAAGGGAAGTTCTGATTGGAAAGTATTGAATTTAAATATTGCTGGCATATCTGCTGAAGAAAGAACTAAGTAAAATGGAAAAAACTTCCTGCAAGTTCAGAGATTATAAGTTAGAGGGAGGTCAAGGTGACTTTTGGTTGGGTGTAATATTGTATATTTATGACATCTAAAACATTGGACTCCTGGGCATCGATCACCTCTAAGACCATGACAGCATATCTTATCCCCACTGTCACCACCATCACTGTGCAAGGAAAAAAAGCTACATTATAGAATGGAAAATTGGTGATAACTCTACCAATTAAGTTAAGTTAGCAAACAGACACTGAAGAAGTAAAGCCTAAGGATGGCCTCTTCAAAGTGGTTTCTTTGTAGGGCTTTTCTGTCTTTGATCTGTGGTTCCAAACTGAGGCCTAGTCTTCCGCTTCCTGCTCAGTCACCCTGCAGGGTGCGGTTTATCATGGAGCTCACTGTGGCCTCATCAACCAACCATTTGCTTCCTTCTGATTTCTGCATTTGATTTTTGAGGCTTATGCATTTTGTCAAATTATGTGAATGGAAAAAGCACTTTATACCTTCAATTGCTAAAATTTTAAAGCAAGAATGTTTTTAGGACTTCCCTGGTGGCACAGTGGATAAGATGCTTCCTGCCAACTTAGGGGACAGTCCTAATCTGGGAAGATTCCACATTTGTGGAGCAACTGAACCTGTGGATTACGACTACCGAGCCTGTGCTCTTGAGCCCAGGACCCACCACTACTGAGCCCACATGCTACAATTACTGAAGCTCACTCATCAAGAGTGTCTTGTGCTCTTCAGCAAGAGAAGCCACTGCAAAGAGAAGGCCACCACTGTAATGAAGAGGAACCTGGCTCACCACAGCTAGAGAAAGCCTGGGCAAAGCAACAAAGACCCAGTGTGGTTAAAACTAAATAAAGAAATATTCTAAAAATAATATAAATAAAAAAGAAAATGTATTCTTAAAAAAAGTTTTAAAACTCTAACTGCACTTAAACTCTGAAATTTTAATGTCCTGTATTAATTACCAGTTTTCTAGAACTCAGTGAACAACTGACATGGTACGTGATGATATTTCTAGGGATCCAGGAGCCATTTTTGGAGTATGTCCTTTTCTTCATTATACAGGTTATTCAAATTTATAAGTAATTGATGATGAGGCATGAATCGCATCAGTGCCTGCACCAGCCTGTGTGTATTCTGTAGAGCATTTTAGTGACGCTGTGACCGCACACGTCTGTACATGCCTTTTGCAGGCTGTTCTGAACAAGCTGAGAGATGAAGAGGGAAAGACTGTCTACAGAAACCATCTCTGAGGGACCCTGCAGAGCAGACACATCGGTGGGTGATACTCACCCTGGAAGCGGCTGAGCCCGTCCATCAGCCCGGACATGGGGCGCGCAGGGAGTTCTGGGAGCAGAGGCTGCGGCACGTGCAGCTGTGCGGACTCATGCCTGTAAGAGGAAGATGCGGTTCATCCTTCTGCTGCCCAGGGCTTTTATACACAGCCTTTACGGTAAGTCAGTGTCCTTTAGCGCAACATTCTTCATCTAAATCCCTTCTCCACCCTCATGGGATAGAATTGTGCTGTTCGGGGGAATTTATTCTCACTCTTCTTCTTGCCCTGATTCCAGCCCATTTCTCAGAGGTAATTGCCTCTCTAACCTCAAACCTGGGAAAAACTAGTCTTTGCACTTCTATGTGCTTATGATTTTAAAATCTAAATCAGAAATTACTGACCTTTAAGAAATTTTTGCATTGAGCTGGATAATACCTCTCGCTGCCACAGGAGCAAAAAGGCTAACTTCCTTTTGAGCAAGAACTCATACTCAGTAAACCCGGTGCAGACACACATACACAAGCAATCTAGCATTATCTAGGTAAGTTACATCATCACGTTGTTAAATGCTGCTGTATCTCTTTCAGAGCCCCCAGGTGCCCTCATCAGCATCAAAAAACTTACCATTTCAGTTTGTCTTCCAATTCCTGTCAAGAAAAACAAAAAAAAAGGCAATTTAGACCTTATACATAGGCAACCAGGATTTGGGTTGGCAAAACTTCAGAATTCTAATCACCACCACCAGAAACAGTCTGAGAAATCTATTTTGCTTTTCTTTCTTAAAAAAAAAAACAGCTCTGGCACAACATATTTTATATGGATAGAATGTATTTGTTGATGAGTTAATAAAACAAAAGGTGAAAGAGAAAGGACAAGAGTACTGATTATTCAACCCTCAGCTCTCTGCAAATTGATCTTTCCTGGGGCTTTTCCACAAAGGGTAATAAGGTCCAAACTAATGTCTAATGAAACCTGGTATATCCCAACAGGAAGTGGAAATATACATGTACACATATATGTAACTATACACATATATGTGTATATACACACACGTGTGTGCTTTCTCCAAATGTCTCCCATTGTACATTTGGAGACCAAAAAATGGAATGAGTACATAAGCTGTTCCTTTCTGGTTTTAATAGAAGCAAGCTACAAAAGGAGATTTTGAAACTGGAATGTTCCCTGGGGAATGTCTTGGACCAGAATACTGTAAAGCTTGCTCAGTCATGATTTGCATGAGTTGCACTTTATCTATAATATTTCCAAGTAGGAGAGAACCCCACCTTAGTCTCAGGGGATGAAGAAATATACCATGTCAGGGAAGTCAAAGGTGTGAACTTCAGGTAATGTAATTTCAAACACATCCTCAGTTCTTACCTGGAGCAGCTCCACGTCTGGTTTAGAGCACATTTGAATGAGCTCCTTGTGTATTTCTTGGAGCTCTCTCTTCTTTCCAATTATTTCCTCTTGCCTTCTTCTGAGTTGATTGCATATGTTTTGGCCTTCTTTTATGATACTTTCTACACAGTAATCTTCTTCCTCCAGGAGAAATGGAGGTGCCATCTGATAAGTTCTCCTAATCATGTCTACATGTCGATACACATAAAACTGTTGGGAGATGAATTTCAACATCATTTAGTTTGCTCTGATTCATATTCTCTCCCAAGAAGCTACATCCAGCCTAAATGCATGCCCTCTCTATTCTCAGAAGCCAAGTTCATCCCTCTTTCCTTCACTTTGTTTTCATTCTTTTTAATTGATCAGTAACCAAATCCACCCTTTCCTCAAACAACTTTTATCAAATTCAGGAGTTCCTGAAACACTTGGAGAAAATCTTTTCATGAATCATTTCTTTCATATGCTTCCTGTTAAATGTGAAGGAGCCCATGTAAGCAATTGAAATTTATAGATGATTCATATGTCATATGCAATATCCTCATTTCAATGCTAGTAAGTAAGCGTGTGTTTCACCTAGTATCTCCTGGCTTTCTCTCTTAGCAGCCATGTTACATAATACTTTCAGTGCTGGTAATCTCAGGAAACATCTTCCTAAGAATTATTACCTGCCCTCAAACAGTTGTCCAGCCTCATATTCATTTCTTTCTAGTGTTCTTTTCTCTATGAATCAGTTTTCTTCCTCCCTGTAAGTTCACAAGCTTCTTCCCACATTGTTTGGAAGATCATTTCTCTTCATTCCATTTTATATTCCTCCTAGTATTGAATGATTCGCTCTCTCATGCTCCAACTCTTTCTCCTTGTTCCCTTCCCCCTGAATTGTTTGTTTAACATCACATTTTCTCCAGCTTGAACCAATTATCACTCATTAGCCAGAGAGCAATCACTCTTCACCATGATGGGCATACTCCTTAAACTGCTCTTCATGTTTGCTTTGCATCACCTGGGCTCATGTACTAATCAGATTGAAGTAGTTTGTGGTTCCCAATGACATGCCTGTTACTTTCTAGAATGTATGACTGGCAGTAGTCTGTGCCTGAAATAACTCATGGATTTTTAAACATTTACTTGAACTTCAGAACTGGAATTGCTCTTAAATTTGAGAAATTTTCCTTGAGATCCTGAATCATGTCTATGTAATCATCCACATCACACCATAAGCCTCCACCTTAGAACTTTCTTCTAATGAATCTTTTGATTTAATTATCAATCCACTGGATTCTAAAGAGCTCGAGAGGCATGAAAATTTTGGTTGAATGGTGATTAGAAGATTTTTTCTGATGGTATTCAACCCACTCTGAATTTCATTATACATGGTGATTTCAGCTCACATTATTAATGGCTAAGTTTCTCCCTTGTCTGCCTCAATCTGTGTTTTCAGAGAAATATGTTCTTCTACTTACCATCCAAGAGTCAGCTCCTCTGCCACTTTTCTTGAGATTTCTTTCAATTTCTTGGATCTTTTCCCATAAAGATCTCATTTGGTTTGCCAACTTTTCCTGTAAAAGAGTTATGAATTTTAGTACAGGAAAAGCAAATACATTGGAGTTTCAGAGCCCAAAGATTGGGGTGTACTGACGATTATTAGATAAAGGTCCTTGAGGGAGACACTAAAAGACCATGACAGGTCATCAGGTTTCCCTATTTTTCCTCTCTCATGACCTGTTGTATGAAATTCTACACTAAAAATCCACACACAATTAGGTAATTATCTGCCTAAGGTATGAAGAATTTTCAGCTTCTGTGGCATCTTATGTCACAATTTGGATATAGTTATGTTTATCTCCTGTCAAATCCAATGTACTATATCTTCCTTCTTTGTCCAGGATTAGAAAACCAGTATCCAATGAAAAGTCTTTTTGCACTTGTAGATTTTACAGTCAGTTTCTTTCTTAAAATGAATGTCCTACAGTGTCATTAGCATAATAATATATCACCCAAATAATTTCAGTTAACTTCATCAGCCCGCCATTGGATACAAGTTCCATAAAGCAGGTATACTGCTCTATTTGCTTCACCACTTTATTATCGTTAACTAGATCTGTACGTGGCACTCAATTAAAGTGAAACTTGTTCAGTTGTGTCCGACTCTTTGTGACTCCATGTACTATACAGTGCATTGAATTCTCCAGGTCAGAATACTGTAGTGGGTAGCCTTTCCCTTCTCCAGGGGATCTTCCCAACACAGAGATCAAACCCAGGTCTCCTGCATTGCAGGCGGATTCTTTACCAGCTGAGCCACAAGGGAAGCCCAAGAATACTGGAGTGGGTAGCCTATCCCTTCTCCAGGGGATCTTCCCAACATAGAATCAAATGGGATCTCCTGCATTGCAGGTGGATTCTCTACCAACTCAGTAAAGAGAGGGTTTAAGCATCATCATTTTAATCTCTTAGGTGTACCTTCCCCAAGCTTCCTAAGTGTTCTCGGAGGCATCACTCACCCAGGATTCCTCAGCAGCCTCTTCAGCAGGACAATGTCTGTGAGTCTTGTGCTCCTGACTTTGAGAGCAGACCAAACAGAGCAAGCTCTTGTCGACTTCACAGAAGATCTTCTTTGTCTGCTTGTGGGTCCTACACAGGTGTTCTTCACACTTCAGGAATTGCCTGAGATTGGCTTTTCTGACAGTGGACACCAGATTCTTCAGAAGAAAATTGGTTTTGAGGTTTGTCTGTTCTGATCGTTGTCTGCACACCGGACAGCTGGCAGGGACTTTGGCTTGTTCCCAGGAAAGACAAAGACAGGACCGACAGAAGCTGTGCCCACAGCCTATGGTGACTGGGTCTAGAAGGAAATTCAGGCAGACGAGGCAGGTGAGCTCCTTCTGAAAGGCTTCTGGGATTTCTGAGTCCATTTTCCTGAGGGAAGAACATCAAGAGTTTATTCCTCTTTCTCAAAGACAAAAAAGGAACAAACACAATTAGACTCGGGTTGTGACTAAATAATACACTGCTTTAGGAGCAGGAGAATCTGGATTTTTCATTGGATACAAAGGGAAAACAGAAACACAAAGAGAGCTTTCAAGAGCTGCAGGAAACTTTCTCACTGGCCTCACCAACGCTATCTATTTTCTGCCTCTTTCCCCTCTACCTACAGGAGAAGCTCAGTTTTGATGAGGTCTTGTTTTCCTCTAGATAGCAGGAGCTTCAGGAAATGAAAGTGAAAAGCGTTCAGTCGTGTCTGACTCTTTGTGACCCCACGGACTATACAGTCCATGGAATTCTCCAGGCCAGAATACTGGAGTGGGTAGCCTATCCCTTCTCCAGTGGATCTTCCTGACCCAGGAATCAAGCTAGGGTCTCCTGCATAGCAGATGGATTCTTTACCAACTGAGCTATGAGGGAAGCCCATGAGCTTCAGGAGCTTGATCTCACTGACAGCTCTACATGGTGGGTCCTGATTTCTGCAAATAGTCAGGATGTTCTATGCCAGTCATTGATTTTAGTGAAAGATAGTTGATTAAGCTTGTGTTATTATTTCATGTAATTATCATGCATTTTCTTTAGATGTCCTTTTTTTTTAATCTCAATCTGCATTCATATCCAAAAATATTGTTTCTTCTTAAAACACTTTGAATACATTCAGAGTTAATAAAGAGGAAAGTAAATGTTGGCAAATTTAACCTATTCCAACCAAAATTGATTTACATGAGGATACTGAATGGTTGAATTTTTCTTTCTATCTATACTCATCAGATGCATTTTACATGTTATAATAATACTTATCATCAAAAAAATCATGATTTTTAAATTTTACTTTGTAAAAAATTTAGGACCTTGTGCCTGTACTTGTTTAGCATAGAAGTGTCTTAACTTTCTGATATTTCCCTACGCTCAGCAGTGTCACTTTTCTGACTGCTCAATCATTCCCTAGCTTCTTTAAGATTTCAGTCAAAAATGTATATTTCTGGAGGGATGATAGTTACCGCACTTTAACAATATTTTCAGCAACTCATTGTGTGTATTATCTAGTTCAATAGTGTAGAGTATTCTCTCCTGTATATATAGACACTCCACTTTTTGGGTAAGTGATGATAGGTACTACATATTGAATCAAATAGTCTTAAGAAGCTACATCAAACACAACACATATCAGTCAATGACTTTCTGAGTCCTTAAAATGCATGGAGACAACTAAGAAAGAAATACAATCACAGAAGTATAATGAATCTCCATAATCATTCCACAGTGCATGCCAAGACAAGTTAACAAAAGTGGAACTGGATCATTTCACTAAATTGGTAAACAGGGTGGTTTCATTGAAAAGAAAAATCTCATTTTACTGATAAATTAAAATTAGGAAATTTAGTTTGTTTTCCCTCAGGAGAGTCCCAGGAGCTGCTCTGTGGTGAACTGTGTACTCACCTAAGGAGTTGTAGAAACAGTCTACCCTGGAGAATAATATGAAATCAGCTCAGGGATCAAGAGTTCCAAGTGTGGCTTTCAGAAGTCTCAAGATGCAGGCGAACTCCAAACACTCCCTCTCGGTTCTGGAGAAGACTGACTTGGCCTCCTGAAGTCTCCTTATATTGAGTCTCCGAACCCCACCCATTTGTTCCAAGTGATTACATTTCACCTGTCTTCCAATGGGGTTAATATGGATGATTAGATTTCCTTAAACAAGATTGCTTTAACAAATTGGCTTATCTTCATAAACATATCTGCAAACATCCTCTCATCAAGAGTCACTGTACCACAAACTCACCCTGTGACTCTCTGAATGTTAATTTTTATTTTTAATTTATCAAACAAGTTGGAAAGATTCTTTCATCTCGATAGAGTTTACCAAATGTCTTGAAAAACTTGGAAATTTGTTTTCTGAGGTTTCATTAAATATGTTTTGTCATGGAAGAAGAGCTTTATTGTATTGATTCATTGAATTTTGAATTGTAAAAAAGCACTTCAATGTAAGAACTCCTGTGGTCACCGCTCTAGAATGAAAATTTCTCTGCCCCATATCCTGACAGAGATCAAGCCCCCCGGTGGACCCCAGCAACAACAGGACAGGAAATTCTCTGCCTGGTGCTCCCCACCCAGCTCGTGGGAGACAGTAGAGAAAGGCCCCAGCTCAGACACCCCTTTGGGTCAATGTCTTTAATAGGTTACTCTCAAACAAAACAGAAACAACAGTGACCACTTTGGAAAAATTAAGCCAAAAAATATTTTCAAGAAATCACACATATCCTTACCTTTCTTCCCTGACATATTTTCCACTGAGCAGTTTGTGGATGCAGAGTTTGTGAAAGGAGTGGGAATCTTGACCCTGTCTTTAAGCCTTTTAAGACACATGTACCATTTGTGTACGTTTCAGGTGGCTGATGTTCCTAAGTGCTTATGAAGAAGCTTTTTAAGAATGACAGTATGTTGCAAAGGCACAACCATTCTTTGCTGGGGCAGACTCTTGTTAACATTAACCCCAAGGGATTTATATTCCAAGTCTTAACCAATTTCCTTAGCACTCTCCTTTCCTAAGTGAAATATGCCAATATAGGATAATTACTACAATAGTACAATTTGTTATAGTCATAAAGTCTTTTTAGGAATGCTGGCATGATAATGATTTTATTTTATTTCTCTGTTTCTGTATTTTACAAAATAATGACAAAAGTGAGATCACCAGACCCAAATACACTATTTCCTCTTGTGGAGACTCTGGTGCACTGGATCCCCTCAGAGGAAGACCTTGAAGATGGGACTAGCCCGGTGCTCCCTGTAGAGGACGACAGTGGGCCTGTAGGTGTGTGTTTATTAAAAGTCTGCCCTTCAAGCAACAGTGAAAAGATAAATCAGTGTAAGCTCTCTAGCTTAAAATCAGGATGAGATTCTTGCATGCAAACTTCCTTCATGGTTGCCTTAGCTTAGTGTAGTGCCTGAGGGAATAATCACAGAAGGTGTGTGCATGCTGCAATAGGACTGCTACTCTCACTTCCCCCTTTGTTGTCTAGCCCTGCCAAGTCAGCATGTCACAAAGCCATTGTGAGGTTCTGTGCCACAAAACTTATCAAATACAAGAGTAAATCTACTTGCTTCATTGTAAGTAGTGGCCACAGGACTGGAAAATGTGAGTTTTCATTCCAACCCCAAGGAAAGGCAATGCCAAAGAATGCTCAAACTACTGCTCAATTGCACTCATCTCACACGCTACCAAAGTAATGCTCAAAATTCTCCAAGCCAGGCTTCAGCAATTTGTGAACCGTGAACTTCCAGATGTTCAAGCTGGATTTAGAAAAGGCAGAGGAACCAGAGATCAAATTTTCAACATCCATTGGATCACTGAAATAGTGACAAAGCTCCAGAAAAACGTCTGCTTGTGCTTTATTGACTACACCAAAGCCTTTGACTGTGTGGATCACAACAAACTGTGGAAACTTCTTAAGAGATGGGAATACCAGATTGTCTTACCTGCCTCCTGAAAAATCTGTATGCAGGTCAAGAAGCAACAGTTAGAACTGGACATGAAACGATAGACTGGTTTCAAATCAGGAAAGGAATACGTCAAGGCTGTATATTGTCACCCTGCTTATTTAACTTATATGTAGAGTACATCATGCGAAATGCTGGGCTGGATGAAGAACTTGCTTGAATCAAGATTGCCAGGGGAAATATCAATGACCTCAGATATGCAGATGACACTACCCTTATGGCAGAAAGTGGAGAAGAACTCAAGAGCTTCTTGATGAAAGTGAAAGAAGAGAGTGAAAAAACTTGGTTTAAAACTCAACATTCAGAAAACTAAGATCATGGCATCCGGTTTCATCACTTCATAGCAAATAGTTGGGGAAACAATTTTTAAGCCGTGTCTTGTTGCATAGGATACTAACATAAAAGTTACAATTCTTGGCTTTATAATATTTCATCCTATTATTAAAGACTGACCACTATAATCAGTAATAGAAAGCATTGTTTTGTCAAAAATGTACAAGTATTGGAAGTGGGCAAAAATAGATCAAATTAAGAATTTGCTATTAACATAAGATGATACTGTTTAAAGTATTGAATTCTTTATCTGTTTCCTCATCTGTACTTTCAAAGAGAATAAAATCATAGTTGAATATGGTATAATTGAAGCTTAATATGGGTGAGTCCCTTCACTGTTAACCCGAAAACACAACATCATTAACAAGCCATATCACAATACAAAATAAAAAGTTCAAAAAAATGTAATGCCTGTACAATGTCTAGTTAACAGCAGATTCATAGAACATGTTAGGTTAAGCCCAGTGGGGCTGCTATAACAAAAATGTCATAAACTGGACAAATAGAAATTGCTTTCTCACAACTCTGGAGGCCGGAAGTCTCAGATCAGGGAACCACAATGATTGGCTGATGGCTCTGTTTTGGGGGCCAGACTTCTTGTATCCTCACTTGGTAGAAGAGCCTCAGGATCTCTCTGGAGCCTCTTTTATAATGCACTAATCTCATTCATGCAGACTCCAGTGTCATGCCTTTAAGCAACTCTCAAAGACCTCCCCTCCTAATGCCATCAGACATTAGGGTTCAATATATGAATTTGAGGGTAACATAGACATTTAGATCATAGCACTTGGCTTCCTTTATTTCTTTGTTTCATCCATCTATCATACTTCTCATTTACTGAATTCTAACAAGAAATCATTAATACATTCTTGATAGCAAAATAAATTACATTAAGACATTAAATACATTTAATCTACAATATACATACATCATGATGACCTACAATCTTGCTAGAATGTGGCTCTAACGCTGGCCCAAAGCATCATTCTAGAAATTTTTAAACCAGTGCTGTTGCTACATAGACATATTTACACAAAATAAAAGTAGAGGATTCGTGGCGCAATGGAAATTGATAGAAGTGCAGGACGTTTTTTGAGATGTAAAACTTTTTTGACAGGAAATTGTCCCCAAATTTGTCCTTGAATAAATAGGGATAAAGCAGAAAAGGAGCGGGGCTTCCCAGGGGGCGCTAGTGGTGAAGAAGCAGCCTGTCAAGGCAGGAGACATAAGAGACGCGGGTTCGATCCCTGGGTCAGGAAGATCCCCTGGATGAGGGCATGGCAACCCACTCCAGTATTCTTGCCTGGAGAATCCTATGGACAGAGGAGCCTGGCGGGCTACAGTCCATGGGGTCACACAGAGTCGGACACGACTGAAGTGACTTCACACACAGCCTCGGGAAAAGGGGTGGCGGAAGTGACGTCCAGAGAGAGCAGAGTCTGCTCAAAAATTCAGAGTAAAGCAGAGCATGTGCCTTAGAGAACTCCTTCTCCGGGAACAATTGCTCTGTGCTCCTTCTCTCTTATATACAGCTTATGGAAACTACAAAAACAGGGCAATTCAGATTGGCGCTACTTTTTGCTTATTTGTATAGTGCATTTCTCAAAAGTATACTTTGGAATTCTGGCAATATGTAAGTAGTACAATGTATCTTAAGACCATTTCCGAAATTCTAAATAAAGCGGAAGAAAAACTAGGATCCAAAATCAAAACTCCTGGGCTTCCCTGGTGTTTCCGTGGTAAAGAATCTGCCCGCTAGTACAGGAGACACGCGTTCGATCCCGATCCGGGAGGGTCTCTGGTGTCGCAGAGCAGCTAAGCCCGTGAGCCACAGCCACCAAGCCGGTGCTCTAGGGCCCGGGAACCACAACAGCTGAAGCCCACACGCCCCTCAGCCGCAGTCAGCACCAAGAAAAGCCACCACAAGGAAACGCCCTCACACAGCAACTAGAGAGGAGCCTGCAGCAAGGAAGACCCAGCACGGCCAAATAAAGAGACTAAAAAAAAAAAAAAAATCAAAACTCCTAAACACTTTCTACAACAAAACTGGTTGAAAGTCCCAAATATGAACTGGTGGAGACTAATCAGGGATATCTAAGTTCCGTGGGGGTAGCAGAATCTGTTTGTGTGCCTGTGCGCAGTCACTCAGTCATGCCTAACTCTTTATGATTCTATGGACTGTATCTTTCCTGGCTCTTCTCTCCATGGGATTCTCCAGGCAGGAATACTGAAGTGGGTTGCCATTTCCTCCTCCAAGGGATCTTCCCAACTAAGGGATCAAAACGACATCTCCTGCATCTCCTTGCATTGGCAGGCAGATTCCTTAACCACTGAGCCACCTTGGAAGCCCCATCAGAGTCTGTTTAGGAGGAAGCAAAAGGAAGAAACAGGATATCTGATCAATTTTAGAACCCCAAAAGTTATCAATAGAAATGGTTGACATGTTGGCAGGTCACTTTAAGAAGAACTGATGTACCTGAGTAGGCTGAGTGGAGACTCAAACATGCCAGGAGTCCACAACAACATGTGAAGCGACTGGTACCATCTGATCCCTGCAAGTCTCAGACGTAATCCATTAAAACTCCCTTCCAGGGCCAAGCTCCATACTGAGAAAGAAGTACTGGGAATGAAATTTGTAGGGAGAAAGACTGAGGCCATTGGAGCAGAGAAAAAGAATGTCTCAGGGAAAGAAATGGAAAGAGAAGCAGGAGATAGCACAAAGTGAAGAGTTCGCATTATTGAACACCTTATGAAAATAACAGAGAACTGTAGACTGATCGGAGAAGGCAATGGCACCCCACTCCAGTACTCTTGCCTGGAAAATCCCATGGACGGAGGAGCCTGGTAGGCTACAGTCCATGGGGTGGCTAGGAGTCGGACACAACTGAGCGACTTCACTTTCACTTTTCCCTTTCATGCACTGGAGAAGGAAATGGCAATCCACTCCAGTATTCTTGCCTGGAGAATCCCAGGGACGGCGGAGCCTGGTGGGCTGCCGACTATGGGGTCGCACAGAGTCGGACACGACTGAAGCGACTTAGCAGCAGCAGCAGTAGACTGATTTGTGAAGAAAGCTATCTTGACCCATGTTCACTCTTATGCAAGTCCAGGAAGACTAACTGCATATAAATACCATTAAAAGAGCAAATTTTTCACTTAATATTTAGGAAGCATCCAGAGAGAAGAAAGAAACTTTTCGAATATAAAAGAACTGCTAAGACTGTTCATGAAGTGGCTCTAGAGTCCCTAGGAGAGTCCTTGGGCCAGACCTCCATGCAGACTGCGCCTTGTCCTCCCATCTCGGGAGAACGTGGCTCTGAAAGGCCCTCTTTGCTCTTGGCCCCAGAAACCCTCAGCCCCACAGCCCCATCTCCCCAAATCCTTCTCCACCACGTGCGGGGCCACCTCCAGGTGTTCCTGAAGGTCAGTTCTGCAACGTTTCATATTCCTCTCTTCCACATGCCATCTCTAGTCCCTGAGGTCATTCCCTCTAAGGAATCATCTGTAAGTCATTTTGTCCTGGCTTGGCAATAGCAAACTATTCTAAGAAATCATTACAGAAAAAAAATGTATATATATATATATATACATATATATGTATACACACACACACACACACACACACATATGTAAAACCTCCCCTGAGTGTCTATGCTATCTTATTCCTAATTGTAGACCACACACCCAGCTATCACTAGGCTTTGATAATTTTCTGGTGAATATGTGATACAAAGGACCCAGATATGTCTGGGACCACAAGGTATTTCCAGTTATCTACTAATTTTTGGACTTGAAAAATGACTCAATTAAGCCAGCCACCTTCAAAGGAGGAGGGAGGAAATCAGAGGCCATAGATTTGATCCTGAGTATTCATTAGGACCAGTGACAAGACCCTGGGGGTGAGGGGCTGCTGGGGGCGGCTGGGTCTCTGTCTTGGGTGTGCGGGGCGTGGCATGGAGGGTGAGTCCTCCTCTGTTCCTCCGGGGCTAGCATGGTGGAGAACTTTGGTCGCTGGGACAGTGCCCAAGTGAGTGGAGAAATCCTGACACTTGAAGGTCATGAGGGACGGATCTGGGCTTAAACCTTTCATGGAGCAGAGGCTGCTTCCCTAGTCCATCCCAGCTCCAGGATTAAAGGGAACACTACATTCTTTCTAGGGGCTTCCCTGTAGCTCAGCTGGTAAAGATGTCTGAAATGTAGGAGACCCCAGTTCAATTCCTGGGTTGGGAAGATCCCTGGAGAAGGGATAGGCTACCCAGTCCAGCATTCCTGGGCTTCCCTGGTGGCTCCTCTGGTAAAGAATCCACTTGCAATTCGGGAGACCTGGGTTTGATCCCTGGGCTGAGAAGATATCCTGGAGAAGGGAAAGGTTACCCACTCCAGTATTCTGGCCTGGAGAATTCCATGGACTGTATAGTCCACGGGGTCGCAAAGAGTTGGACATGACTGAGCAACTTTCATTCTTTCTGCGCATTTCTTTCTGTGTTTATGAAAGTGTGATAAAGACTGCATGGGTGATAAATGAATGATCCCAAAAAGACTATGTCATTTTCAACAAAATCCACTGAACCACCACCAAGACCTACAGAAGAAGCCAGGGCTTGGCGAAGATGACCAGAGGCCTACTCGGCCTGGAGGGGCCCATTGTTCCCAGAGCTAAGACTCCTTGTGTGTCTTGGAAGCACAGAGGCTCCGTGGAGGGTGTGATTCTACTTCTCTCCAGGCTGAGAAGAGCCTAGGAGTCCTCCATCCCTGGAGCAATGTCTCCTTCTCCAATCCACAGGTGTTCAGACTGCGGATTCACCAGGCCGGTGTACTCACCACTGCCTCCTTCAGCCGAGGGAGGGGGCAGAGCCCAGAAGCCCACCGTTACAGCCGCAGCTCCTCTGGTATTCAAGGCTCATCAAGGCTCATGTGGACAATGACTCTCCAATGCTTGCTAGTGACCAGGGTTGCAGGTCGAGAACGTGGAGAGAGGGGAAGAAGGGTGCAGGGATGGGCTGTTTACCAGGCATGGAGTTGTTCTAGACACCCTGCCCCCAGCAGCTCTGTGAGGGATGCCTAAGGTCTACACAGCATGCCAGATCCCAGGATCGTCTGGGAAAGATCTGAGGTTCTGTCTGGCCAGGAGCTGTTGAGGCCGAGTAGGGAGTTAGGAGGACGTGAGCTGTGATGGGAGAACAGCCATATTCCTGAGGGTAAACAGGCTGCTCTTAAGGAACTCAGGAATCTTGCCCACAACTTCCTGGCAGTGTCAAGGAGCCCTGGCTGTCCCTTAGGATACTGTTGAGGGATGGAGGTGGTGCAAGTCTCAGAAAGAAGTTGGATCTGTGGGCACCATATGCAGGTTCCCTGGTGAAATTTAGGGTGAAAATAAAAGACACGGGACCATTAAGCCATCAGGGATTCTTAGGGCTTTTGTGACTGCAACCTCATCTCCGGCTCACTTACATAGCTCTGCAGGCACCTTAACCCACTTGTGCGTCTGCTCATCCCTCTCTTCTTCCTGGGCGAGGCCCCAGGGAGAGTTCTTTGACCAGAGCGACCCAAGACAAGAAGCCCTACAGTTGCTCACACCTCCCAGGCCAGCTGCAGGGGCAGGCGAGTGGCACTAAGGTGTTCCCAGCGCCAGTCTCCTTCCTTGGGAACAGATACAGCTGGGATGTCCTGATTTTTTTGCTTGTTTGTTTTCAGCTCTGAATATCATGCTATTTGTCTTAATCAATTTCTTTTTAAATAAAAGCTTATTAAGAAGTGCTGACTGTCGTATAAAATGTGAGGGAGTAGGAAATATCTCAAACACTGGCAAGCATGTGGAGTAACAGAAACTTTCATTGCTGGTAGAAATTTGAATAATAAAACAATCCAATAAATTATGAGTACGAGATTCAAACAGATAATTCCCCACAGAAGATACATAGGTGGTGAATATTTATACTGAATGATATTCAACATTAGTAATCATTCAATTCAGTTCAGTCGCTCAGTCGTGTCTGACTCTTTGCGATCCCATGAACTGCAGCACGCCAGGCCTCCCTGTCCATCACCAACTCCCGGAGTCTACTCAAACCCACCTCCATTGAGTTGGAGATGCCATCCAACCATTTCATCCTCTGTCGTCCCCTTCTCCTCCTGCCCTCAATGTTTCCCAGCATCAGGGTCTTTTCAAATGCAAATTAAATCAAAATAATATGCAACTTTTAAATCTTTAAAGGCTGTGCCTACTAAGTATTGGCAAAAACATGAAGGAACTTGAATACTCATATTCTGCTACTGGAAATATGAAAGAGTGCAGCTATGTTGTCATTTATTAGAAAGTTAGATGTACGATCTATTCATCTGAGTCCTAAATACTTACTTAAGAAAAATGAAAGCATATATCTATACAAATACTCCAGATATATATGTTCACAGCATCTTCTTTGCTGTTGTTTGTATGCAAGAGGGGAAGATGTCTGAATTTTATTGAATTTCAACTCTCCCATGGCAGAGGGGTTAGGAGTAGGAATCTAGGAAACAAGCGGAAAAGAGAGGGACTGTCCCCAGACCCCAGAGGGGACCCAGAACTGTTTCAGCTGTATTCTGTGCTAAGTCAGCCTTTTATGTCATCTTTCCTTTGCTAAGTGTGTTCATGAGTTCCGTGTGATACCAATCCATGGGTTTTACAGGAACTCTAGGTCTTTAAAGGTGTATATGCCTGATGGCTTCCCTAGGAAACAGATGCCAAAGTGATGCCCACTGTGCAGGTAGGGTTCTGGGGAGATGCTGAGAGGCACATGGCTTGTCTCCAGTCCGTGAGGAGGAGGAGGAGCCAGGTCTGAACCCAGATGCTTCCTCAGGGCTGGGGCCCTGCTACAGCCAGGCTTCCCAGGGACTGTGGGATGGGCTGTGTTGGTGTCACTGTGATGGACATGGCATGGG
The DNA here is from genome assembly GCF_054371585.1 of Giraffa tippelskirchi. Taxonomy (NCBI): domain Eukaryota; kingdom Metazoa; phylum Chordata; class Mammalia; order Artiodactyla; family Giraffidae; genus Giraffa; species Giraffa tippelskirchi. Next base: position 42,093,391 of record NC_137284.1, on the reverse strand, counting down.
CTGGGCAGAGCAGTCAGCAGCTCACAGATGCCCTCGGGGAGCTTTGGGTAAGGGCGAAGCCAGGGCAAGCAGATCCTGGAACATGATCTCAATTCTCGGGCAAGAGAGCCCCCAAACTTGGAATCTGGGTAACCAGGCCCCCACTTCTAGAGAAGCCCCCTACACCCCTCACTGGGTGGGAGAGGATGAAGGGATTTGTTGGGTTGTGTCCCGACACCCCAAGGCCCTGGCCTCGGGAAAGTTCCCAGTGAGAGTGCTTTCTGACCTTGCAGACGCTGGGTCAGATCTCACCCCAGAGCCTTTGGCCATTTTCCCAGAGGGACCCAAAAGTAACCCCGGGAGGTGCAGGGCAGGCCAGCTCAGGACAGGCCACCCATCTGATCCCTGCCGGGTAGCCATACGTCCCCTCCCTGTACATGTGGAGGTGCAGGATTTACGTGGTGTGGATCAGCCTCCAGAAAGAGCAGACTGATAGGGGTCAGAATCCTGGCAGGCCAGTCACATGCACACCCAGGTCAGAGCTGGTGGAATGAGATGCGGAAAACCAGGGCAGCAGTCTTCCATCCAAGGTTTATCCCAAGCCCTCTAGACAGACCTCTTCCTACTGGGTAGAAATCTGCACAGACTCAGGTGTGGGCCTGCTCTGGGCGCAGAAGGTCCAGTGGGCAGAAGAGGCAGGGATAAGATAATGGCCACATCAGGCTCTGATACCTCCAGGCCAGGATGGGCTGCTGGTCACTGTCATTGCAGAGTCCCACCTTAGAGAAGCAAGGAGCTGATTGATGGGGATACCCCATCCATCTCCCCGAGTGAGGGGCCAGGGTGTCACACTTCCAGGGAGGGCCAACGTAAGTTCCTGGTGAGGGTGGCCACTGAGGGTTCTCCAGAAGCAGAGCCCAGAGGTGAAGAGGGAAGGCCTTCTCTCCACTCACCACAAGGCCACCCCTGAGGACTCAGTCCTGGGTCCATGCCCACTCAACACACTTGCTCAGACCTGGAGCATCATGTACACATTCCCGTGAGTCAGCTGGAGGACCTGGAGCCCGTCATGACAGAGCCCGAAGGTGAGAAGGCCATGATGCATACTTGTGAGTGTGTGAGGGCTGATCAAAGTGCCAACATGTACTGGATCATCGAAAAAGCAAGAGAGTTCCAGAAAAACATCTACTTTTTATTTATTGACATGCTTTATTTGCCTGTGGGGATCACAACAAAGTAGACAATTTTTCAAGAGATGGGAATACCAGACCACCTGACCTGCCTCCTGAGAAATCTGTATGCAGGTCAAGAAGCAACCATTAGAACTGGACATGGAACAACAGACTGTTTACAAATTGGGAAAGTAGTATGTCAAGGCTATATATTGTCACCCTGCTTATTTAACTTATATTCAGAGTACACCATGAGAAATGCTGGACTGGATGAAGCAAAAGCTGGAATCAAGATTGCTGGGAGAAACATCAATAATCTCAAATACCCAGATGACACCACCCTTATGGCAGAAAGTGAAGAAGAACTAAAGAGCCTCTTGATGAAAGTGAAAGAGGAGAGTGAAAAAGTTGGCTTGAAACTCAACATTTGGGAACCTAAGATGATGGGCTCTGGTCCTATCACTTCATGGCAGATAGATGGGGAAAGAGTGGAAACAGTGAGAGACTTTATTTTTAGGGACTCCAAAATCACTGCAGATGGTGACTGCAGCCATGAAATTAAAAGAAGTTTGCTCCTTGGAAGAAAAGTTATGACCAACCTAGACAGCATATTAAAAAGCAGAGACATTATTTTGCCAACAAAGTTTCGTCTAGTCGAAGCTATGAATTTTCCAGTAGTCGTGTATGGATGTAAGAGTTGGACTATAAAGAAAGCTGAGGGCTGACGAATTGATGCTTTTGAACTGTGGTATTGGAGAAGACTCTTGAGAGTCCCTTGGACTGGGAGGTGATTGAACCAGTCCATCCTAAAGGAAATCAGTCCTGATTTCATTGGAAGGACTGATGCTGAAGCTGAAGCTTCAATACTTTGGCCACCTGATGTGAAGGACTGACTCATTGGAAAAGACTCTGATGCTGGAAAAGATTGAAGGCAGGAGAAGGGGATGACAGAGGATGAGATGGTTGGATGGCATCACCGACTCAATGGACACGAGTTTGAGTGAACTTCAGGAGTAGGTGATGGACAGGGAGGCCTGGCGTGCTGCAGTCCATGGGGTCACGAAGAGTCGGACACAACCGATCGACTGAACTGACTGAGATTGGTGACTTCTGGGCCATAAAGGGAGGAGATCCACGAGCGAAGCCTGATCTCAGACCGCCCATCTGGTGGACTGCAGTTTGAGAAGACTTCCTATTGTGGCTTCCTGAGCTGGGACTTTTCTGGAAAGCTCTGTGAAGATTTCTCTTCTTGGAAACACACATGCAAAGGCAGACATGTAGGTCATCTTCTCTTCTCTCACAGTTCCACACTTCCACAAGTGACTCCATAACCAACATCTGTGTGACTAGGTGCGTGCTGAATTGCGTCCGACTCTCTGTGACCCCATGGACTGTGGCCACCAGGCGCCTCTGACCATGGGATTCTTCAGGCAAGAACACTGGAGTGGGTTGCATTTCCTCCCCCAGGGGGTCTTCCTGGCCCAGGGATCACACCTGTGTCTCCTGCGTCTTCTTCATTGGCAGGTTGATCCTTCACTGAGTCACCTGGTAAGCCTGCCCAGTATCCGCACATTCTGAGGTTTTAGGTAACTAAGTCCACAAGTAGACAGCTTCTAGCAGGGCTGTTCTTGGAGCTCAATGATGTCAGCAGGAATCATCTCTCCTGGCCTCTCAGCTCTCCTTAGTGAGGCCCATGGGCTCGCAAAACGTCAGACATGACTGAAATGACTTAACACACACACACCTCACTCAGGTGGCTCTGCTTCATGAGAGCAAGATGGCACCAACTGCTACAGGGTGAGACCACATGCCCACCACTCCCAACAGAAAGAGAGCTTCTCTTCTCCAGGATTTCAGCATAAGACCCCTAGCAGCTTTGTATGAAATATCAATAAACCATAGTAAGATAGCAGTAAAATAGGAATAACCCAAGTATCTACTCAACAGGTGAATGGATACATGAATTGTGGTATATCCATAAACCAAAGCATTACTTTATGATACATGAAATGACATTTATATTAAAACACACCACAAAAAGATGAATCTCAAAATAATCATTCTGAGCAAAAGAAAGTGAGATTAAAAAAGAAGAGGATGTAGTGTATGATTCTATTTATTTAACGTTCTAGAAAACACATCTAATCAATAACAACAGAATACAGATCAGTGATGCCTGGGGATGGAACTGAGGTGACTTGGATCCTTGTGTGGGGAAAGTTTGGTGAGAAAGACTATAAATGGGCAGAGAAGGTTTTGCAGGTGGTGGGGGTGCTCATTATCTCAATCTAAAGGATACAAAATAATCATATATCCCAGTCCTTGATTTTTGTTATTTTGATGTTTTATAGGGAAGAGGATGGGAGAGAGGACTCTAGTGTTGCTTTCATTTATTTCCTAGATTTCTTCCACCTAACTTATTTATAACAACATCTTTCTAGATTTTATTGTTAGACTCTAAAAATAGGGTTCCACTTCTTACCAAGTAGGTGAACATACAGTACAGCCCAATACAAAACTCTATGTAGACAGTTTATTCAAACCACATGGTGTGTTCAAATTTTCATATTTCCATCTGTCAGCTGATGTAGTCCAAGCTCACCTTTCAATTTACATAAGTGATAACGTTGGTAACAAAGTCTAGGGAGAGCATATTTGCAACTCTCCTCTTGTGGATTAAATTCTCCTTTGAATTACGGTGCATTCCAATTTGTGAACAGAAATGAGAGGAGCTAAAGAAGTGAAGAAAATAAAGTACCTGGAGCTAAGATCTTGAAGCCTTCAGCGAGGTCAAAATGAAACTTGTTACAAAGTCAACACTGCCTCTAGTCAGGGTATTTCTCACAATGAGGTATAATTTTTTTGTGGGAAGAGAGTGTTGGGAAGTTGGGCAATGAACAGAATTTCATATCCCTCTAAAGACCTGAGGATATCTTATACAATGGAATTGCACGATAATACACTATGATCTCCCCCCCCCCAAATACATCAAATTTGAAATTGCAAATTTATTGTTGTATGGCCAGTGGAACACAAAATAAAGCAATATCAGGGATAAACATATTATTATTAATCTGGAAATTCCAAGAGCAAACAGTATTAAAGATTAGTTTGGGGACTTTCTTGGTGGTCCAGTTGTTAAGAATCCACCTGCCAATGGAGAAGACATGGATTTGATCCCTGGTCTGGGAAGATCCTACATGTCACAGAGCAACCAAACCCATGCACCACAACAACGGAGCCTGTGTGCTGCAACTGCTGACGCCCTGAGCCTAGATCCTGTACTCTGCAGCAAGAGAAGTGGCAACGAGAGAAGCCACTGCAATGAGAAGCCCCTACACCACAGCAAAGAGTAGACCCTCTCACTGTAAGTAGAGAAAGCCCACACATAGCAACAAAGACCCAGGACAGCCATATATCAATAGATAATTTTAAAATATTAACATCTTAAGAATAGGCTTCACTTTTTTAGACATGGCTTTATGAGAAGAGCAGATTTGTGATGACTGATCAGCTCATGTAGCTGAAAGAGAATGTTTTAAATTTTCATGTCAAGTATACTTCCTGAGTGAAGGTCCATGCCCAACCATTGATTGAACAGGAAAATGTCTTATGGAGCAGGAAGAGGATGCAAACCAAGCCAAGATAAAGAAAACCTTTAGAGATATTTGATGAAACTTAGCAGATAATCTCATATTTCTTTCAGAAAAACTATGATTCCTTTCAGTCAATCATGTGGTATACAACTATGATGTGATCATTTAGTCTACAACATAGCATCAGTATTTCAATTGTGCTTATATATTGAATAATAGAATGAGAGGCCATGAGTACCTAGGGTACTAGGACAGGGGATAGACACTTAGAGAAGAACCACCAATAGCTACTGTGTGTGCAGTCATAGATGGAAAGAAAAAAAGCACTAGTGTGCTACCAAAAACAAAAACACAGAGGGAAGAAATTCGTGGAGAACCCAACGAACAGTATCAAATGTCAGAGGATGCTAGTTCAGATGAAGTTAACAAGACCCATCAAATAGTAGAGGGCTATTTCTGCCAGTGCTGTAAGTGGTATTGGGGCACTTGACTGAGCTGCATTGAAAAATGAAATGAGAATGAGTTCTATTTCTGAAAAAAATAGTCAAGGAAATAAACAGGCAGATTCAGACAAGTAATCAATCGATCAAGTGGGTGGTATTGGGTTACTGATTAGGATTGAAATATATTTTGTTAAGGGCTTCCCCAATAGCTCAGTAGTAAAGAATCTGCCTGCAATGCAGGAGCCTCAGGAGACGTGGGTTCGATACCTGATTGGGAAGATCCCCTAGAGGAGGATGTGGCAACTCACTCCTGTATTCTTGCCTGAGGAATCCCAGGGACAGAGGAGCCTGGTGGGCTACAGCCCATGGGGTTACAGAGAGTTGGACACAATTGAAGTGACTGTGCAGGAGCATAATCTGTTAAACGCATATACAAAATTCATATTTTGGAAATTCATTTGTTTTAAAAACAACACTTCCAGGGATTAAAAATGTGAATTTAGGGTATAGCTATTTTACTATAGATTGGATTGTGGCAACTGGATTAAGTAGGTTTCAGAGGTTTCACTTCATTAAATGGCATTAGGGTATGTTTTCAACTCTTCCAAAAGCTAATCATGTGCACCTTTCCACAGGTTTAATAACGTTGTCACTGGGAGGAAGTGGGTATGGTCTTTGGGGAATATATGAAGCATCCAGCAAAGAGCCAAGCTGATTCTTCTCCAGAGCCCAGAGCTGTTGTGCTTGGAGTTGGCTAAGTGGTGAAGACTTTTGAAAGTTACCACTACCAGGAGGTAAGCTCTTAATCCTTGATCTGAATTTAACTGAGTTACTTACTAAATGGAATAGGACAGTTCATTAATGGATCCCAAAGCTGAGTTATGATCAAGGTACAATGAATTTCTGATATGTTCACCAAAAAACGAAGGTTTATAGGTAATCCTCGAAACTAGAGCTAAGTTATGTTCCCTGTTGGTAGCATCTATATGTGAGTACTGGATCAATCATTTATTCAATGTGTGATTTGTAGACAAGTAACTTATCTGACCCACTCCATGTCAAATAACCTCCTTATAAAATGTAGGCAAAGATAGAAAATTGGTTAATAATGTTGTTGAGAAAATTAAAATAGGTAATCCATTTCAGAGAAGTTGATCCACTGTGTAGAATTAGTACACATAATTAAAATATTAATTAATATTAATATTGTCATTATCATTAGTATTATCAATATAGAAATGATTTTACTCATAGTGAACCTTGGCCAGTTTCCAGCCCACTTCTACTCAGAGCTCATCTATACTTTCTCCCTATTCTTCAAACTATCTCCTAATATAAGGCATATTTGTGAATGGCTTTATGTTGTATATTGGAAAAAAAATTTGTGGTCCTCAACTAAAGTCCATAACTTCCCTGTCAACAATTTTTATTTGTATAAATGTATCTGTGCACCATCATTTCCTTGCTACTCATTTTCAAAAGGTATTCTAAGTTGTTTTATAATTATTCACTTCAGTAATTGTTTACTTTCTGTCTACTTTGGACCAAAAATAAGCTCTCAGCCTAGTAAATAAGTAGCCTCCTACATTCAAGTTCTCATAGACTGGGAAGATAACAGTAATCATATAGTTAAATCAAATATTTAGCCACAATGTATGATAACCTAATTTAAATAAGCAGTTTAATATGACATGATGATAATAAAATGAGGAACTTATCAGCAAATAATCTTTGTGCTGTGCTGTCACTCAGTCATGTCTGACTTTTTGTGACCGCATGGACTGCAGCCCGCCAGGTTCCTCTGTCCTTGGGGACTCTCCAGGCAAGAATACTGGAGTGAGTTGCCATGTCCTCCTCCAGGGGATCTTCCCAACCCAGGGATCGAACCCAGGTCTCCTGCACTGCAGGCAGAAATAATCTTTGAGCTTATACTATTTCCCAAATGTTTTCACATTCACTGATGAGTCCTCACTGATTATCCTCTAATATTTATTGATTATCTTTACCAGAGTTGGTTATTTATTGCCTCCATGACATTGTCCAAAAGCCCAGGTCTCCCATTTCTCTGCTCCCTTCAGGTTGTGTGCTTCAGTCTCCAGGCAAATGCACTCTGAGGCCACGAAAAAGACAGCCTTGTGCATCAACTTCAAATTCTGTCCAGACTAACCCCAAACAGTTGACTCTTCCTTATATTTCTTTTAAAAAGCATTAAAAAGTTGGCAAAATCCTCCTAATAATATTTTCTTCAAACCTCATTTGCCAAAAAGTTTAAAAGGCCATATATCCTTTAACTTCTATCACAGGCAGAAGGATCAGGAGGGTTGTTTTTGGTGGAATATGAACAAGACTCTGTGGCAGAAGATTGTGTCAGGTTGGATGAGAGCTGAATCCCTGGTGGAAAAGCTGTGTCTGACAGCATCCTGTATGACTCTCATGATAGCACTTGGTTACTCAGCACCCTCTTTCCATTACATGCAATGCATCATCTGTCCTGCTCTATACACTAACGTGTTGCTATGAGTGGGAAGTAAGTCTCAGGCCCCTTGGTACTGTTTATGGTCTCATAGCAACATAATGTTCTTTTTTCTTTTCTCTCTTCAGAAACATGAGTTCCAAAAGCCTATGGAATGAAGTCACCTGTTCCCTGTGTGTGAAGTATTTCATAGACCCGGTCACGCTGGGCTGTGGGCACAGCTTCTGCATGCCGTGTCTCTGTCTCTACTGGGAGGAAGGCCAACGACAGGGAAACACCTCATTAACTGAACCTGAGAACAAATATCATTTTGAAGACTCGAGTATTCCTTGCCAGATGAACAGGACCCTATGGTGTACCTAGGTCTGCAGAAAAGATGTGTGAGCTTCACAGGAAAACAAAGAACTTGTTTTATAAAGTCACTAAGGACATGGTTTGTTTAGTCTGTCGTATGCCTGTGGAGCATGGGGCTCACACGCATTGCTCTGTTGAGTGGATGGCTGAGGAATACCGGGTAAGCAGTGACTAAGAGTGAAGTTTGAATCTGGGGGACTTTCTGTCTGAGAGTGAATGCCAAGGAAACTGAAGATAACTATTCTTCATTCATGTCAAATATAAAGCAGACAGCATTGCAGGCCAGGTCTCGGGAAAAACGGGCTTCCCTGGTGGCTCAGACAGTAATGCATCTGCAATGCGGGAGACTCGGCTTCGATCCCTGGGTTGGGAATATCCCCTGGAGAGGAAAATGGCAACCACTTCAGTACTCTTGCCTAGAAAATCCCATAGATGGAGGAGCCTGTTAGGCTACAGTCCATGGGGTCCCAAAGAGTCGGACACGTCTGAGCAACTTCACTTTCCCTTTCCTAGGATAAACTACTTAAGAAAGGAAGCCCTCAACTTAAACAGTTAAGGTTTTACATTTTAAATTTTTACAAATCCAGTTGATGGTGAGGATGAGGTTAATTGTGTGTGCCAAGTCTGTGTAAGACCAAGGTGGATAAATCCTCTTAATATCAGAGATTATTGTACACTGCAGTCATGGTGACAATAGCCTAATCTAGTAGAGTCTAATTAGAAACACTGTCTTTTAGCTAAAAGAATCGTGTGATAGGAGCTGAGAACTAGCAGCAGGACAACTAAAATCTGCGATGGAATTTACATAATGAAGATTAGTGAGGGGAAATCAAGTTTGAGGGCCAGTTCTTCTCTATGGAGAAGCACCCTTTCCAATGTTATATCTATTCTAGGATTACAAACATCCTACGCAGTAGACACTTGGTCTTAAAAGGGACAATAAGTGGATCATTTCCCTTCTTGGGTAATCATCTGATATTTTCTGCTATCCTTAATCCCCGAGGATCTGAAAAATTTCAATAGCAACTTCTCTGATACTCACACTGTTGGTTCTTTTGCAGCAAAGGCTTCTGAAGATAATGAGGTCTGTGTGGGAAAAGATACAAGAAAATAAAAGAAATTTGAACAGAGAAACAAACAAAATAAGAACATGGGAGGTAAGCAAGAAATTCTAATTCATTCAGCACAAGCTTGGGATGTATGGTGATTATTTGATAAGAGTTTAGTTAAAAATTATAATGTTTATGTTTCAATATACATGACAGGCCAATAACAAAGGCTTTCATCTCATCATGTAGAATTAGGCATGTCACTTTTATTGAATTTCTTTTTAAAATAGAAATATCGAACTTAAAGTTCTAATTACTTGGCTAGCACAAAAACTCACCAATGGTTATAGAAAAATCACAATCATAATTTGTCAACGAGATAAACCTAGGGTTTCTCAGAAGGAAAATTTTTGAAAATTCAGGAAGACATTCTCTAACTATTTGGATTCAGTTCAGTTCAGTTCAGTTCAGTTCTGTCATTCAGTCATGTCCGACTCTTTGCGATCCCATGAACTGCAGCATGCCAGGCCTCCCTGTCCATCACCAACTGCTGAAGTTTACTCAAACCCATGTCCATTGAGTCAGTGATGCCATCCAACCATCTTATCCTCTGTCATCCCCTTCTCCTCCTGCCCGCAAACTTTCCCAGCATCAGGGTCTTTTCAAATGAGTCAGCTCTTTGCATCATGTGGCCAAAGTATTGGAGTTTCAGCTTCAACATCAGTCCTCCCAATGAATATTCAGGACTGATTTCCTTTAGGATAGTCTGGGTGGATCTCCTTTCAGTCCAAGGGACTCTCAAGAGTCTTCTCCAACACCACAGTTCAAAAGCATCAATTCTTCTGTGCTCAGCTTTCTTTATAGTCCAACTCTCACATCCATACATGACTACTGGAGAAACCATAGCCTTGACTAGATGGACCTTTGTTGACAAAGTAATGTCTCTGCTTTTTAATATGCTATCTAGGTTGATCATAACTTTCCTTCCAAGGAGTAAGCATCTTCTAATTTCATGGCTACAGTCAACATCTGCAGTGATTTTGGAGCCCCTCAAAATAAAGTCAGCCACCATTTCCACTGTTTCCCCATCTATTTGCCATGATGTGATGGGACCGGATGCCATGATCTTAGTTTTCTGAATGTTGAGTTTTAAGCCAACTTTTTCACTCTCCTCTCACTTTCATCAAGAGGCTCTTTAGTTCTTCTTCACTTTCTGCCATAAGTGTGGTATCATCTGCATATCTGAGGTTATTGACATTTCTCCCAGCAATCTTGAGCCCAGCATTTCTGATGATGTGCTCTGCATATAAGTTAAATAAGTAGGGTGATAATATACAGCCTTGATGTACTCCTTTTCCTATTTGGAACCAGTATGTTTTTCCATGTCCAGTGCTAACTGTTGCTTCCTGACCTGCATACAGGTTTCTCAAGAGGCAGGTCAGGTGGTCTGGTATTCTTATCTCCTTCAGAATTTTCCACAGGTTATTGTGATCCACACAGTCAAAGGCTTTGGCATAGTCAATAAAGCAGAAATAGATGTTTTTCTGAAACTTTGTTGCTTTTTCTAGTGAAGAACAAATTGAAGGTCAAATTAATGGGAATGTCAGGCAGGTATATATGTGAGAGTTGAAGACTAGAAATTAGAAGTTATCTGAATATTGAGATTCTGCATAGTACATGTTAGCTGACACATGTATCATTAGAGAGGCAATGCTGAGAGATATGGCTGGAAATGGAGGATAGGTAAGTTTCAAATGTGAGCTAAATTCATGGCTGAGAAATTTGTATCTATCATTGTTGATTCAAAAATATGAATTGAGCACCACACATAGAAGTGGTGAAATAACAGTACAGCTAGATTCTCAAGGAAGTAAAGACTTAATGATGTGAAACAATAAACAAGCAATATTAAAAGCTACCTCTCACCACTATAAAGGTAATTTAAGTAGGGGTGTGTGAATGACAAGGAGATATAGTAAAACTGACTCAATTATTCAGAGTTGTTATACTTAAGGTTATAGTTTACAATGAAGAACCTGCTGTGTAATGATAACTATTATAAGCCAATGTAGAAATAGAGAAAAGAGGCAGATTTCCTTGTACTCAAGGATCAAATGTATCGAGGATCAAATGGAGTAGCAGGAGAATCAATGAACAATTCTAAAGGCAACATTTGAGATGTGATCCTTTGTGATTAAGTGCTTTTGAGAAAATTTTAGCACTAAAGGTAAATAATAAATAATTTGGACAAAATGAATTTTACATATGATCAGAAAAGGCTTATATAAAGGATCATGTATGGGTAGAAGCTTGGATGAGAGTAGAATTGGAGGTGGGTGCCTATTTGTGGAACAAGTTTTCAGAAAGAGATACGAAATCACATGTCTTACACTGAACTCATTCCTTTCCCACACCACACTCGTCACTGCTTCTCCGTTGTGTCACATTGATATGAAGGAAAGTGAGAGAACACAGAGACACTGGAAGCTAAATCTGAAAGTTGAAAAATTCTTAAAGCTAAGGTCAGGGATAGATTGAGCCCAGGTAGGGGGAAATAATACAAGAGATATTCTTGATGGTAGAGAAATGTCAGAAAATAGGACATATTGATGTGCAACGTAAAGAGGATAAAATATAAAACCTGAGACCTAGTTTCTGCTCTGAAGGTGGAGCATCACAGAGGATATAAACAAAGAAGAAAATGCTACTTTGGGTTAAGAAAATATTAGTTTGAGAAATGTTGCACTTGAGGTTCTGGCAGATATTCTAACAAATAGGTAGCAGGCAACTGGGTGAATGAGGATGGAACTTAGTGAATGATTTTTCTCTGGAGAGAAACATTTCACAATTTTCTGTATTGTCTAGGCATGAGATAGCTACCACAGTAGTGTTTTAAGGATGAAAAGGAAAACATTTTTACATGAGAAGATAACTGGAGGAATCTTTGTATTAATGGGTCCATCAGGGAAAGAGGAGCTATTAAAGTAAACTAATAGAGGGAAGCAAAGAGAAAGGGGCTTGTTTGAACCCGAAGGTGTATATATTCTATAAAGGAAGGATTGGTGTAGCAGGAAGACATTCTTAGTACAATAACATGCATAGTAAGAGCTTTGTGGATTCAGCAAAGGAGGTTCTTGATGATAAGATGAATGTGGTTTCAAAATGCTGGAAATTGAAGAGTTTATTGCTGTGTTGACAGATTACATATTCACCTGTTACTCAATCTTTCATCAAAGAAAGGAACTCTCTTCAATTTCCAGAATTATAATGAAATCACATTCATCTTATCAAGAACTTCCTTTGCTGAATCCACATAGTTCTTGCAGTGCATGTTGCTAAGAAATGAATCAAGTGAATGTGAGATTCACAGGCAGAGCAGTGGTGAAGAATCCATCTGCCGATGCAGCAGATGCAAGAGACACGGGATTGATCCCTGGATCAGGAAGATCTTGTGGAAAAGGAAATGGTACCCCACTCCTGTATTTCTGCTAGAAAATCACAAGGACAGAGGGTCCTGGTGGGCTATGGTCCATGGGGTGGCAAACCTGACAGAGTACACACTTACATGATATGTCCATACACTTGTGATTAAAAAATCTGCTAATTGAAAGTAAAGATGACACAAGAGCCAAATGAAGATTTGGTCACTGATTGATGTTTTCTTTTGCTTAAAGCAATGTGAGTCAAGTATTTTAAAATGTTAACAAGAAAGAAGGAAAAGAGACGCCTCTTTCGAGTGTGCGAGACCCTCGGCCCGCCTCCCAGGCTCTCCACCTGCGCGCCTTCCCTCGCCCGTCCCTTCGCGGGGCTCTGCGCCGGCGCGGTTCCCGCCGGGGCGCGCTGGGGAGCCCGCGAGACGCATGCGCAGTGCGGGGCCCGCCGCCGGGCCAGTGTCGCCGCTACCGCCGCCTCCCAGCCGGCAAGTGTGGGAAGGAGGAGCTGAGCGCCGCCGCCGCCGTTGTCGCCATGGGGAGGAAGTCGAGCAAGGCAAAGGAGAAGAAACAGAAGCGGCTGGAGGAGCGAGCAGCCATGGATGCTGTCTGTGCCAAAGTGGACGCCGCCAACAGGCTTGGAGACCCGCTGGAGGCTTTCCCAGTGTTCAAGAAATATGATCGGAATGGAGTCATCAGAAGGATTGGATGTAGTGTTAGTGCCTGGAACATACTAAAGGCTAGATCCGTGTTGAATGTCTCCATTGAATGTAAGCGAGTGTCCGGCCTGGAGCCGGCCACCGTGGACTGGGCCTTCGGCCTGACCAAGACCAACATGCAGACCATGTACGAGCAGAGCGAGTGGGGCTGGAAGGACCGAGAGAAGCGCGAGGAGATGACGGACGACTGAGCCTGGTACCTCATCGCTTGGGAAAACCGTTCGGTGCCCGTCGCCTTCTCTCACTTCCGGTTTGACGTGGAGTGCGGGGATGAAGTCCTGTACTGCTACGAGGTGCAGTTAGAGAGTAAAGTGCGGCGGAAAGGCCTGGGGAAGTTCCTCATACAGATTCTGCAGCTCATGGCCAATAGCACACAGATGAAGAAAGTTATGTTAACGGTATTTAAGCACAATCATGGCGCCTACCAGTTCTTCAGAGAAGCGCTGCAATTTGAAATCGATGACTCTTCCCCAAGCATGTCCGGTTGCTGTGGGGAGGACTGCTCCTATGAGATCCTGAGCCGGAGGACCAAGTTTGGGGACAGCCAGCACTCCCATTCAGGCGGGCACTGTGGTGGCTGCTGCCACTGAGTCCGAAGCTGGAACGCGCTCTCCAAGGCCTGTCCTCTCCCTGGTCTCACGCCGCTTGCCAGGCGGCCTCCTCAGCCCTGACCCTGGGGAGAGGTGGTCCGCCCACCCCTCCTGCTTTCCCCTGGAAGGGCAGGCTGCCGGGAGGGGCAGCGAGGAGCCAGGCACCAGGCGCGTCCTCTCACAGAGGCTGCCTTCTCACGCGGCCCTAAGCGTGGGGCTCTGCGACCTCCCTGCCACTGGATTCCTGACAAGCCCCTTTCCCGCCACACAGCTGGACGAATGGAGTGTTTGTTCCCAGCTTCGTGAAAATCCTGGAGCCCTGGGTCAGGGTCTGGCTGGTTCCCAAAGAGGAATGGACTCGGTGTAGGATCTTGTGCCGAGAGAGACTTCAGAGTGACTCCTCCCGTTCGGTGGAGGGGACACTCGACGGAGACCCTGGAAAGTCTTTTGTGTCACAATCCCGGGAAGCAAGGGCGCTCTTCCTGGTTGTGCCTTTGTGGATCCACAGTTAAAGTGGAGTTGTCCCAGGGACCAGCCGGCTCCAGGAGCCCGTGGTTGTCAGTGAGGTGCTGAGGGGACAGGAGGTGGTGTCAGTGGGGCCTGGGTGGGGACCGTGGCTTCTCTGGCTTCTGACTGGGTGGCATCCCAAGCTTGGCCCCATGATCTCAAGGCAGTGACCCGAGGTTTTTATTCATAGGAAAGAGCTGGAGCCCGGCCTGCTCGTCTCTGTCCCCTCTCTCTGCCTCCCTCTGCCTCTCGCCTGCCCCCTGCCCTGTTCTGACTCTCAAGGGGGAAATAACATCAGGGAGCCCCTCGTCTTCCCCCTTAAGACCCCTCGTTCCTGCCATGTTTAATGCCGTTTCCTCTCATATCTTGGTGCTGTTAGCTCTCTGAGGGTGGGTCTCCTTCCCCATCGCCACCCCTGCCACCCCCCTGGCCTTTGGAGAGCCCCCAGCCAGCAGCAGGCCTCCTGCCTGCACTCCCCAGCCTGGCCCCTGCTCCCTCAGGGAGGCCTGCCCTGGCTGGCAGCACGGGGCGCGGCCCCACAGCTGCCCTTCTCCCTGGTGTCACCGGTGGTGGCGGGCGGGCGTGGGGGCAGCTTCCTCTCCTCTCGTGGGGTGGACAGGGCACGGGGTCAGAGCTCAGGCTACCCCTCATCCCCAGACCTTACTCCCCTTCCAGGGAAGAGAATGACCAAATCCTTATCCAAGAAAAAGCACCTGCCTCCCCTGGGGCAGCCTGGAGCTCTGCCTTCCAGAGCATTCCAAAGGTCCTGCCTGCGGAGTGTTGCTCCCAGGAGGTTGGTCAGTGCTTCTGACCTCAGTCCACTCACACCCCAGCCCCTGCCCTGGCTCAGGCCGCCTGTGCTGGCCCGTCTCCCCGAAGCTGCTCTGGCTTCTCCCCCAGGCTCCCATGTGTGTGGGGCCGGGACACACAGCCTCCCCGCTGAGTGCTCTGCGTTGCTCTTGACTGGCCAACGGTGGACGTGGCACTGCCTTGGAGAGGGCCTCGCACCTTCACACTGGAATAAACCCACCTTTGCCCCACTTGGCTGGCTCCCAGGAGATTTTACCCAAAGGGGAGGGTTTTCATTGCTAGGAGGACATTAGGGTTCCTTCCAAGAATCATGGGACAACGGAAGCATATTTAGGAAGAGCTTTTCCTTTGATCCCTGCTGTGTCAAAGGACACAGAATGATAAATAGTCATCATTTTAGATCATGGATTTCTGATAACCTCCCACTTGGGGGCCCCAGAGGGACCCCAGTGTAAATCCCACATAAAGGGAGTGAAGCGTCCATGTCTCTTGCCCTTCACTGGACACCTGGCACTGAGCCCCGTTGGTCAGTGGGCACTTGGTGTGGGCCCTACTTGTCCAGCCGCCTCTGCCACCGCCCACAGGCTGCTGGGGAGGGTTGTCGGGCTGGGCAGGGAGGCGCAGCCTGAGGCTTGCAGTTCACCCTGCTGTTGCCATTGAGCCTGTTCAGTTCTCAACCATCAGTCTCCATTTCCCCAAGGTCTTGGTTTTAAGAAACAGCAAGTCTGGTACCAGGCTTTTTGGTTTGTTGTTGTTTGGGGCATGTTAAAAAATATTAATTTGAGATTTGTTTTTTGGTTGTTTTCCACTCTATTTCAGGTTATTTTCATTGATGTCAGATGTGTACATGATATGTGTGTGGTTCTTTTTAACCCTTCCTGGTTTTTTTTGTTTGTTTTGTTTTAGAGGAAACTTTGGAGATAAAATGCCTTCTTGATACATATATATATATTTTCTTTACCAACTTATTATCACTGGAATCAAAGGGAAAAGTGATCTCTCTTTGCATTGGTTGTGTTTGTGTGTCACAAATAAAAGACACTTTGTTCAAAAAAAAAAAAAAAAAGAAGGAAAAGAGAGAGTGGTAAAAAGGGAGAAGATGGGAATTAAGACCAGAAGGTGGTTGTTGATGAGTGCCTCTAAGGATAGAGTAGAAGTTACTTAAGAAGTGGACTGTACAGCAGAAGCAGGGGAAGTCAGTCTGTACTCATGCACACAAGGTTCTAGTCTGCATGCAGTTTGTGGACCTGAAAAGAAATATTTCAGAAAGGTCTTATCTTATTCAGTGAATTAATGTTTGCTATTATTTCCTAGTAGAAAGAGTCAGTCTGTAGATAAAATATCTGAGGATGAAAGTGAAACCTGCTCAGTCGTGTCTGACTCCTTGCAACCTTGTAGACTGTACAGTCCATGGCATTCTCCAGGCGAGAATACTGGAGTGGGTAGCCTTTCCCTTCTCCAGGGATCTTCCCAACCCAGGGATCAAACTCAGATCTCCCACATTGCAGGTAGATTCTTTACCAGCGGAGTCACCAGGGAAGCCCAAGAATCCTGGAGTGAGTAGCCTATCCCTTCTCCAGTGGATTTTCCTGACCTAGGAATTGAACTGAGTCTCCTGCATTGCAGGTGGATTCTTTACCAGCTGAGCTACTAGGGAAGGCCTGAAGTAGATTCAATAGATTTAGTCATTAGAGTACTCTGTAAGTTATATAACATGATTTAGTTGTTCAGTCACTCAGTCAAGTTCGACTCTTTGTAACCCCATGGACTGCAACACACCAGGCTTCCCTGTCCTTCACCATCTCCCCGAGCTTGCTCAAACTCATGTCCATTGAGTCGATGATGCCCTCCAGCCATCTCATCCTCTGCCATTCCCTTCTCTTCCTGCCTTCAATCTTTCCCAGCATTAGGGTCATTTCTAATGAGTCAGCTCTTCCCATCAGGTGGCCAAAGTACTGGAGCTTCATCTTCAGCATCAGTCCTTCGAATATTCAGGACTGATTTCCTTCAGAATGTCCTGGTTGAATCTCCTTGCAGTTCAAGGGACTCTCAAGAGTCTTCTCCAACACCACAGTTCAAAGCATCAATTCTTCGGTGCTCAGCTTTGTTTATGGTCTAACTCTCACATCTATACATGACTACTGGAAAAATCATTGCTTTGAATATGTGGACCTTTGTTGGCAAAGTAACGTCTCTATTTTTTAATATGCTGTCTAGTTTTTTATAACTTTTCTTCCAAGGAGAAAACATTTTTTAATGTCATGGTTGCCGTCACCATCTGCAATGATTTTGGAGGGCAAGAAAGTAGTCTGTCACTGTTTCCATTGTTTCCCCATCTATTTGCCATGAAGTGATGGGCTCGGATGCCATAATCATAGTTTTTTGGATTGGGTTTGAAGCCAGCTTTTTCAATCTCCTCTTTCACCTTCATCAAAAGGTTCTTTAGTTCCTCTTTGTATCTGCGATAAGAGTGGTGTCATCTGGGTATCTGAGGTTACTGATATTTCTCCCTGCAATCTTGATTCCAGTTGGTGCTTCATCCAGCTTGGCATTTGGCATCATGTACTCTGCATACAAGTTAAAAGAGCAGGGTGATAATATACAGCCTTGACATACTACTTTCCCAATTTGAAACGAGTCCGTTGTTCCAGTTCTAACAGTTGCTTCTTGACCTGCATACAGGTTTCTCAGGAGGCAGGTCAGGTGGTCTGATATTCCCATCTCTTTAAGAATGTTCCACAGTTTGTTGTGATCCCCACAGTCAAAGGCTTTAGCATAGTCAATGAAGCAAAAGAAGATAATGGAATTCTATCTTTTTTTTTATGTGATCCAATGGATGTTAGCAATTTGATCTCTGGTTCCTCTGCCTTTTCTAAATCCAGTTTGAATAACTGGAAGTTCTCGGTTCATGTACTTTTGAAACCTAGCTTGCAGAGTTTTGAGCATTACTTTACTAGCGTGTGAGATGAGTGCTATTGTGTGGTAATTTAAACATTCTCTGGCATTGCCTTTCTTTGGAATTAGAATGAAAACTAACCTTGTCCAGTCCTGTGGCCACTCCTGATTTTTCCAAATTTGCTGGCATAATGATTGCAGCACTTTATAATATCATTATTAAATCACAAATACCTGTTTTTAAGAAGTGGCTATTTGAGACTGTGTTTAGAATCAAAACATTGACTTCAGTTTCAGTGAAATAAAAAGCACTGAGAACAACAACACAAAAGCTTTCTGAAAGTTTTGTGTTTAATGAATGTACCAAATGTCTAAATGTGGAAGGAAAAAAGTAGATAACAGTTATGGATGAAATCAGTGGGAATACAAGACCTGATTAATTCATTGTCCCTCTAGAGTTATGTGACCATGTGGAAGAAGATGAACCAAACTGAATATTGGAAGGTGTTTCACTTAGTCTACTATAGAGAGAAACATCTTTTAGAGAAAATAGAAGAGGAAAGCGAGGAGATTTTTTAACAACTCAAAGAAAGTCAATACAATATGGACCTAAAGCAGAAACTTTTAAGGCAAATATATGAAGCGCTCAAGGATTTGTGCCATAAGCCAGACTTGGAGCTGATCCAGGTAAGAACCGAGGACTGGAGAGTCATGGTGTTCCCTGGATGATACCCACCTCTCCTTTGCCCTTCATCATGTGTTTGAAATCATGCTTTCTGTTGCTGTGATCAGAGTTTTATCTGTCTGAGTAATGCTAAGGACCAAGGACCATTCTTGCCATACACAAGAATTGCAAAGCTCCATGGAAAAGTAGGTAAAAGAAATCCTAGAGGATCCTTCTTAAATTCTCCTAATATTCAATTACTGAAAAACTGCCACAGAGAAGGATGTTTGAAGATGTACCAGTTGGTATGTGGACCTGGCCAGACTGAGAAATTTGGGAATCCCTGCAACTCATTTCCCTTTCTGTTTCTGTGTATGTGATACTGTGCTGAAATTTGGTTTCGCTCACCCTTGGAAATAAGAAACTATGTCTCTGCTCTGAATGCTGTGAAATATACTAAGACTTTTTTTCTGTTTCTCTCTTTACAGTATTATGAAAACATGTGGAAAAGGTAAGCTTGTCCATGTTTTCAAGTTTTGATAATTGTAAATGTGATCAGTCAGTTGACGCTGAAATGAGAGCATGACTATCAGGACACTATAACCTCTTTCAGGATATATTTAGATTTCCCTTTCTCCAAAGGTTGAGAGAGTTTTGTGTGTTGTTTTACCCAAGGTGGAGCTGGGCAAGGGAATTACTTGCAGGATTTTGTGCAAAGATCACGTGACGACAACTACCATTGCTGATTTTAAGTTTTAGAAAAAGAAAAAGACAGAGGGAATGTACCCAAAGTTATGACAGGATTATGTGCAGGAAATAAGGGTTGATAGAAACCTAACGTGGTATTAGGGAGAGAATGGGCCAACAGATCATCTGGGTGCAGGGTTTCCATGTGCAGCACGTGGGGAGGTGAAAACGAAAGACTCTATGATGCCCTCAGGAAAACTGGGTCTCAGGAGTTGGGATTGCTACCCAAGCTAAGCTCCTCAACTGCTAGCTGGAGTTGTACAGACACTGAACATTTCTGTGGTGACTCGAGTGGATTAAAAGTCAGAGTGCCCCTCTTGAATGTCCTTCATTTCAAGTCATTTTGCATAGCCCTGAGATTGGCTGCGAGAAACCAGATACTGTCATGACTGATTTGAACTTGATGCTATGATTGCAGTGTTAGCCCTGGGATAGATGAGGTAGACTATTACTTGATCTTGATAACATAAATCCTCTAGTTTGGGGGATTACTTTTATGGGATCTGAACCTAAGTTTGAGGACTGAACTGAAGCCTCTTCAGAGGCATGCAGCCGTAGTTACTGTGATGAAAATGTGAGCTCCAGAAGAATAATGAAGCATCCTTTCTTGCAGGGGTGAGTCAGTGCAGCTGCAGCTGCCCCTGCCCCAGCCTGTAGTCCCACAGCTCAGTGTGTGGCCCATCCCTGGACTCACAGACTGGCTCAACCAATTCCAAGGTAACAGGCAGCCCTCTGGTGGGGGTGGTATACACTGGCCTCTGATACTGTCCTATGAGTTACCTTTCCCCACTGTCCAATCTGTGGACTCTTTGCTGGAAATTTTGATATCCACACTTACCCTTATAGGAGAATAATGTATATGGAATAAAACTAAATGGTATCTGGAAAAAAAAAGACATTTATAATGAGTGTTAGTAAGCTATCTAGAGGGTAAACAATAGGAAAACATAATGGATGGTCTGTAGCAGGCTGAGGTATACCATTGACTGTTTAAAAGTAACATGTAACTTTGCATTTACATTCAGTACGTACCAGGTTTTATGGAATGAATGTTATCATTGGTTTTGAGATGCTTAGAGAATTTTAACTTGGCTTATAAAACTCTTTGTAATAAATACAAAATATAAATCCTCTTTATGGTCAAATTTATTACAAACATAAAAGGAAATTTTATACACAGTTTATACAAAACATTGGCAAAGTAAGCTGACAACTTCTTTCATTAGATTTATCCCTTTTCGCTTCAAGGTATGCTGGCAGAAAATTCTCACAATGAAATCATGCTTTCTGTTGCTGTGATCAGAGTTTTATCTGTCTGGGTAATGCTAAGGACCAAGGACCATTCTTGCCATACACAAGAATTGCAAAGCTCCATGGAAAAGTAGGTAAAAGAAATCCTAGAGGATCCTTCTTAAATTCTCCTAATATTCAATTACTGAAAAACTGCCACAGAGAAGGATGTTTGAAGACGTACCAGTTGGTATGTGACCTGGCCAGATTGAGAAATTTGGGAATCCCTGCAACTCATTTCCCTTGCCGTTTCTGTGTTTGCTTTCATTTTAACTTTGCATGCTTTAGTGAAAAATCTTGTTAGTAAAAGTGAAAACACTTTGGGAGTTATCACTATTATTGGTATTAATGTGCCTTTTCTGAGGAGAAGGGCGAGTTATATTGGTTTCTGATAGTGAACTTTTTAATTAATTGCCAATTTCAAATGTAGAAATTGTAGAAGTGATGGCCAAGATAGCAGTAGGTCTCATAGATACAAATCATTTCTTCCATTTGGTCTGGCTCAAATCTTCTTACGAAGACAGACCTATAGATCTTGGACTGCAAAAGATTTCTCAAGCTCACCTTACTGTCCTGTTTCCAATTCTAGCCACAAGTTAGGAAACCCGGAGTCTACCCAAACCCATGTCTATCGAGTCGGTTATGCCATCCAGTCATCTCATCCTCTGTCGTCCCCTTCTTCTCCTGCCTTCAATCTTTCCCAGCATCAGGGTCTTTTCCAGTGAGTCAACTCTTCGCATGAGGTGGCCAAAGTATTGGAGTTTCAGCTTCAACATCAGTCCTTCTGATGAACACCCAGGACTGATCTCCTTTAGGATGGACTGGTTGGATCTCCTTGCAGTCCAAGGGACTCTCAAGAGTCTTCTCCAACACCACAGTTCAAAAGCATCAATTCTTCGGTGCTCAGCTTTCTTCACCATCCAACTCTCACATCCATACATGACTACTGGAAAAACCATAGCCTTGACTAGATGGACCTTTATTGGCAGAGTAATGTCTCTGCTTTTCAATATGCTATCTAGATTGGTCATAGCCTTCCTTTCAAGGAGTAAGCGTCTTTTAATTTCATAACTCTAATCACCATCAGCAGTGATTTGGAAACCTAGACACTCTACAAAGCCAATGGCCATCATGAATTTATAACAGTAGTAGCTGATATAATTTTTTTCCCCTTCTTTCTGCAGTGTACATTGCACTGGATAATGAAAGAGTCACTCATCATGTCCCTGTGTTTGAAGGTTTGAGATGTCTGCTGGCTGGTCCTGATGGTCCTGGTGTCAACAACACTTCACCAAGATCTAAATATTTTCTTTCCTGGGGAGCTGAGTCATTCAGTTCTGGTCAATGCTACTGGGAGGTGGATGTGGTGGGCTGTTGCAACTGGGCCACTGGATTTTGTAATGATTCTTGGACAAGAGACAGTAACATGGTCCTTGACTCAGAGGGAATTTTTCTATTTCTTTGTATCAGAGAGAACAATCAGTGCAGTTTGTTTACCTCCTCCCCACTATCACCTCAATATGTCAAAAGGCCTCTGGGCTGGGTGGGGGTCTTCCTGGATTATGACAATGGTGTTGTGAGCTTTGTGAATGTGGCCAATAGTTCCCTCATTTGCAGTTTCCTCTCCTGCTCCTTTTCCTCTCCTCTTAAAACTTTTCTATCCTCTGGACACTCTTGATTAAGGACAATTTAGAAATCTGAAAATAGGTATCAGAAATGTAAATAATTGACATCACTAATTTAATGTCTGCTTGATTTTCTGTAACTTTACCTTCCTTTATGAAGCATATTGATTGACTTGTTTAAGGGTTGACATGTTAAGTGCATGGGCTTCCTGGATGGCTCAGCTGTAAAGAATCCTCCCGCCAAGCAGCAGACTTGGGTTTACTCCCTGGTCGGGAAGATCCCCTGGAGTAGGAGATGTCAACCCACTCCAGTATTCTTGCCTGGAAAAAATCCCATGGACAGAGGAGTGTGACAGCTACAGCCCATGGGGTCACAAAGAGTCGGACGTGACTGAGTAACTAAGCACATATCAACTGCATAAATGTATATAAAATTTTAAATAAAACCATCTCTTGAATACTGTGCAATTTTTATTCTGTTTTGTCTGTTAATTTTTAAGGTAGTTGGATGCCAAAGAACTCCTGGCTCTGTTTACCCAGTTTAGTGGGTTAAGGCAAGATTTGGAATTCTCTTATGTCTTCTGCGCATATACCTCATCAAGCCTCAGTTTTAAAACCTCTTTCATGATGTAATTTGTAAAGCTATTAGGCTAAATGAGGACATCTTCTTGGGTAGACTCAGCACATCTTGTACTTTTTTTCTGTAAAACTCACAACCTAATATTGGCTGACCCATCTAGCTTAGGAGGTTTATGTCTGCCATATCTACAGATAAATCCAAAGTAACAAAAACCAACCTACTTGAAATATAACTGTTTCAATAAATAGCTATATAACATCATAACTAAAAATATGCTCCACCACTGTTAAAAAGCTTATAAAGTATAACCAACATCAGAAGGAAGAACAATAATATTATTTAACAAAAATGTTGAATAGGCTACCTATAAAATTCATAAGCTCAAGAAATTCTCTATCATAGACAGGCTAAATATAAATGCATACATATCTTAACAGAATGACATAGAGAAAATAAGATTTCATACCCTGGAAGTTCAGAAAATTTTAACTGAGGAGAGACCTCAAGTCACAGAAATCTTGAAATTTCATTTACCAGGATAAACAGCAAAACTTTTCATTGAGTGTAATAAAGAATACTTAAGAAAAAGAAAATTGTATTTAAAATGCTTTTAGTTAATCCAATCTTAAGTTTCAAAATAATAGTACACTACTACCATGTGATCTAATAGGAGTCATAAATAGCACACGATCCAGCAAATCCATTTCTGAGTATTTATTGAAGAAAACAAACAGACTAACTGGGAAACATACATGTACCCCAATGTTCATTCTAATGAATATGATTCCGTGTCCCTTTATTGGAAGTTAGTCCGGGTTTTTTCCTCTCCTCCTGTGATGCAGGCGTATGTCTCGAAGGAGTCAAGGGGTAAACTGCTGCCTATGTTTCTAAGATTCAAACCCACAGATTTCTTCTGGTGTACAGGCTGTTTCCTCCAGGTAGCATCAACTGAAAGACAGGTCTGGCTGCTTACTGCTTGAAAGTCTACTCCAAAGATAAGGTTGGTCTAAAGGAAAGTCCGCTTTAGTTCGGAGATCAGCAATTGTCAGAGAGGGTCCACATGTCCAAATTGCCACTCCCCACTGATAATTTGAGGGTGAGGATTTTTAAGTGGAGCATTTAGGATGTGTAGGAGAAAGGAAAGGGCTCCACGCAGAAACAGTGCAGTCAGCTCCAACAGTCATCTTGAAATTGGTCATGTGGTTGTCTGACTAGCATCATTGGATTGTTTTAAGTACAATTAATTTTCAAGTCTGGAGTCATTTGTATTTTTCCAGTTTCTCTGAGGCCAGTTCTTGGAATTGTGCCGCTTACGCCATGGACAGTCTGCTTCTCATGCAGTTAACTTCTTCTGTCAGGCGGGGCTTTAGTTTCTACAAAACAGGTCAAAGCATATGGCTCGGAATATTATGCATAGTCTTTGGAGAGGAATTAAAGGTTCTTGACTTTGCTTAATGACTAAACTATTATTATTTTATCTTGTTTGACTGCTTTTCCTTTGTATCGAGGATTTCTCACTTCTTAGATCACATTTATTCTTTGCCTAAAGTTTTTCTACAGACAAAAGACAGGCTGAGGACGTTGAGGGTGGAGGGAGGAAGGAGCATAGGGCCCTGCTCTGTTTCAGGGGTAGGTGAGAGAGGCAAGAACCTCTGAGAGTCAGGACAGTGGAGTCAGACAAGAGAAAAATTAGAAAGATTCTCTAAGAGTGATGCAAATTTGTCTGATGTTTGTGCATGTATAATGTAATATGAGATAAAGTTTCGATGAAAACTTTTCAAGTGACTGTCTATCATTTGTAAATACATTGACGGAGGCCATGGCACACAAAAGAGAAACTCTTACAGGAATCTCTTTGCAGGGATGAGTCAGTGCTGCTGTCCATGTGCCAACTTATGAACCCAAATCTCAGTCCAGAAGTCATCACTGAACAGATGGGCAGGCTCAACCACTTTCAAAATGACTTTGGTCCGTTGGTGGAACCACACATCAGGGTCTTTCAATAATGGGTCTTTCAATAATGGTTCTGTATTTTCAATCTTAACCTCTTTACCAATCTTCAATTTAAATATTTAGAGTCGTATTTCTACCATGATAATATGGACAAATCTACCTGAAATTTGGTGAAATAATAATGGGATTCAAGCCTATTATACATTTTTTGGATAATGAGAGAAGAAGGGTTCCTTAAGACCTGGAATCATTCTTGGATATGTCAATTGCTCAGTGAGTCACATGCATGCTCAATCACTTCAGTTGTGTCCGACTCTTTGCAGTCCCTCCCATGGACTGTAGCCCAGCAGGCTCCTCTGTCCACAGGAATCTCCATGTGAGAATGCTGCAGTGGGTTGCTTGGCCCTCCTGCAGGGGATCTTCCAGACCCAGTAATCGAACGTGTGCCTCCCGTGACTCCTGCACTGCAGGCGGATTCTTTACCTCTGAGCCACCAGGGAAGCCCCAGAGTCACAGATAACTATAAATTAATTCAGGACATTTGAATTACAAGTTAAATGCAAATAGAAATTATGATAGGGTACCTTACGTTTACAAAAATTTCCCCTAAAAACTTCTACGTAGTTGAATTTGTTGGTTGGTGATGCCATCCACTGTCTTGTCCTCTGTCTCCCCCTTCTCCTCCTGCCTTCAATCTTTCCCAGCACCAGGGACTTTCCCAGTGAGTTGTCTGTTCGAATTAGGTGGCCAAAGTACTGGAGCTTCAGCTTCAGCATTAGTCTTTCCAGTGAATATTCAGAACTGATTTCCTTTAGGACAGACTGGTTTGACCTCTTTGCATTTCAACGGAGGAAGTTTAGGCCTTAAAAATCGTGGTTCTCCAGGAGCTCACAAAATTTCCCAGGGTGCAGAAAGCCCTGTGGCACCAAGGAATACTGGCAGCTTCTGAAGGGACTGGACCTAGGAGTGAGGTGGTCTCCCATCCGCCCAAGGCAAATCTGCCCACAGTGGTGCGGGGCTCCAGGAGACTCAGCCCTGGATTCAGGGGGTGGCTGCCTGCTAGGACCTTCCTTCAGGGCAGGAGGGGACCCTGCAGACCTTTGAGAGGGCAACAATGGGCTCTGTGTTTTTGTCCCCGCCTCCGTAGGCACTGAATCTCTGACAGCCCAGCGTGGTTTTGTCCAGAGAGGGAGTTTTGCCCTGAGGTCCCAGACCAGCTCGTGTACCTGGCACATCTGGGAAAGCGGGGGCAAGGCTCTGCTCAGCCCAGAGTCCCCCTTGGAGGATGTGCAGGAGGGGCCGGGGGGGGTGCTTCAGGGGTCCCGGAGCTGCTCTTTACACTCAGAGTCTTCACCCCTCACCTCCAGGGCCTGCACCCCCAGGGGAACCGGTGGGCTCCACTCCTAGAGAGAGGGGGCAGAGTAACTAGGAAGGACTCCAGGACTGAGAGTTCAACAACTCCTGCCCTTCATTGAAAGAGAAGCTGCAGACAAGGAAAAGGGAGACCGAGAATCCTGAGAGGTGAGTCCTTGACCCCCGCTTGCCTCCTGCTGCTTCCCTGCACCTGTCCTTCTACAGTGAAGGGATCAGAAGTGCAGGCCGGGCAGGTTCTGAAAAGGAAGGTCTAATGAAGTGGAGCATTGGGTGGTGCAGGCAAAAATGCAGAAATATCTCAGGGCTGAGTTGCTAGATTCCTGGCTTCAATTTCATTTCTAGGGGAAAAAGGAGAAGCTGTCTGGCCGTCAGTGAGTACTGTCTCCCTCTCTTCTCTGTGAGTTGTTCAATCAAAAGATATGTTTAGATTTGCCAGGAGGAAAGAAATCCACTTAACATTTTGCGGATGTGAATGAACTGTGGGTCAGTCCTTTTAGAAGCACTAAATATAATCTTAAATTAGATCTTTTATGATTGGAGTTTTATTTCCAGTTCATGAATGGGTAGATGAGGCAACAAATACAGATTTATAATTTTAACAAATGCCATCTTCTTCTATTAGACAATTCAGACTTTGAACTTATATTAATCTAGAATTTGCATTTTTCTGCATCTGTTTTTATAGCTTTTCATTTTGTATTGGCATGTAGCTGAATAGCTTGTGATAAGCCTTTTCTGGTGATCTAGTGGTTAAGAATCCCCCTGCCAGTGCAGGGGACATGGGTTCGATCCCTGGTCTGGGAAGATCCCACAGGCCATAGTGCAACTAAGTCCATGTGCCACAGCTGCTGAGCCAGTGAGCTGGAGACCGTGTCTGCAACAAGAGAAGCCATCCCAGTGAGAAGCCTGCACACTGCAAGGAAGAGGAGCCCCACTTCCTCGGCTAGAGAAAGCCCTTGGTCAGCAATGAAGACCCAGTGCAGCCAAAAAAAAAAAAAAATAAGTAATCACAGAAATATTGTGATGCTTTCAGGTGAACAGCAAAGGGACTCAGCCCCGCAGACACGTGTGTCCATTCTCCCCCAAACCTGCCTCCCATCCGCGCGGCCAAATAACCCTGGGCAGAGTTCCATGTGCTGCACAATCAGTTCCCTGCCTATATACTTACTTCACTAAGACATCAAGGAGTAAGATGAGCTCTCAAAACTCATCCCTTTTCATATGTAAGAACACTACTACTTCTGTGATACTGACAGTGCACGAGAGCCAGAAATGAAAACAGCCAAGAATATTTAGAAAAGTTTAATGAGATGACACTGGCTTTACACACATTTTCAAATATATAAATAAACCAAAGTATTAAAACAGTGTCATTCTGCTACACAAATTAGCAGACAGATTAGTAACCTATGGACTAAAATATTTATACATTATAACACCTATTTAATAAAATCTCATAACATAATACAAAAAAACCAAGCCTATGGGAAAAGTGTGATTCACTTACAATCTTCTGCATGAAGAATGGACTGGGGGATGAACCAGAAGAAATTTAGATGTGGCCTGGAAAATTAATGCTTTTGAGTCAAAGGATGCTGGTCTTAAGGGAAAGCTAACTCAAATGGAGCAGTTTTAAATTTTCATTTCTAATTTTCGAAATCAGTAAGAAAAATCCCACTGAGAGCTCAAATGATAAATATAGAGAGAGAAACACTGCTGCCCACATGCCCATCCTTGCTTCCAAGATAAGGAAGGTCCAGCTCCTCACCTCAGAGAGAAGGGCCAGAGACATCAGGGCCTGACAGCTTTCTTTAAGGCAAGTCTCCTTCTTCCAGTCAATCAGATCATCCCTCCCCAGCTCACTGCCTGAGTCCTGGGGGACAAGGTCACAGAGAAGGGGGTCACAGACCCCTGGAGCCCCTCACATGTCTGGCAGGCAGAGGGTGAGGAGAGCAAATCTTTCCAGTTCAGGAGACTCTGTCTAGTCCAGGGTGCCCCACAGCCCAGTCAGCTCAGGGTTTATTCCACGAGGCGTCATTGCATTGACTTTCTGTTGGGGTGAACTTGGGGTATATAAAGAGGCCAGAAATTATAGCACAAGATGCCTTCTATCCAACAGGTCCTACTTTGTATGAAGAGGGAGGGAAAGAAGGAAGGCAATGAAAAGGCATAGAGAGAAGAGCCCATGGACTTTTGCTGAAAGTTCTGTCCCTTCAGGTTGTGAACTAAACTCAGTCAGAATCTGAGTCAGAGGAGTCCCCTGAGGACGATGAGCTGGGGCCACGGTCCTCTGGCTCAGAATCTCCAGCTTCATCCTCACTGCTGGGGCCTGAGGAGCTGCCTTCCTCCTCTTCCTCATTTTCTTCAGATCTCCCCGAAGCAGGAGAATGTTCTCCAGTCGTGTCTGATGATTCTGACTCTGCAGCCTGAAGTCCCAGGTCCTCTCTAAGCCTTCCTTGCAGATTCGCTGATGATGGGGACTGCAGACCCATCCTTCTCATCTTGGGGTTCGGGCCCCCCATCACGCTCATGTTCTTACGCTTAGCACAGGTCACCTCTCTGTAGGCAGCATATTCTTCAGGAGACAGAGTCCTGAGCCAGAGATCAAGGTCCACTTTGTACTGTGTCTGCAGTTCCTCCGCCTGCTTCTTATAAAGTTCCTTCTGGTCCTGGGGGACCCGCTGCCAGCGTCTACTGATCTCCACCATGCGCTCCCTCGGGGGCACCACTTTCAGCTCCCAGCTAGACCAGAGATCCTGGTGGAACTTGTGATAGCCATTCATCGGGGGCTTCTTGGGCTCTCCGTGGAATTTCCACTTCATGGGTAAATGGTTTTCTGGGGGAGACTTCACTGTATGCACATTTTCCTGAAACTTCTTTGGCACTTTGCTTTGACTTCCTTTGGGGACATCAGGTTTCTTGGAGTTCTGGACAAGGTCAGGGTGCTGTTCTCTGAATAGAGCCATTTTCTCTTGAAACTCCTGTTTCTCTTTCTGGAAATCTTGACTGTATTTCAGCTTGAGCTGTTCTGGCAGCTTCCTGTATTCCTCAGACAGAACCTTAGTCAGCTCCTGGTTGCTCATCTTGGGGTGTTTTTGGACATACTGAGGTCTCATCTCTTTAAAAAAGCGGAGGTAAGCTGTCAGGGGCTTCTTGGGTAAATCAGGATGTTTCTTGTGTTTTCTGCTTTTGGAAGGATTGTTAACATTTTCCTTAGCTTCCAGGACTAGTTCCTTCAAAGTTCGAAACTTTCTCAAGTTATAGGAAATCTCTAACCATTTGAGTTTGCATTTTTCCCCAGAAAAATCTTTAAAAGCTACTTTTTCCCATTCCATCACTGACTGGGTCATTTTGAATGTGTGCCTGTCATTGGATGGAATGCTTTTCTCCATACTTTCCAGTAACTGCACAATGTCTTCCTTGGACCAGTCATCTTGACTTTTAGGCAGCACCATTTCTAAGTCTTTGGGACACTTATATGGTCCCAGAAGTTCAGACACCTCAGCAGAATCTCCAGGATCTGCACTCTCAAGATTCAGCAGGTGAGTGTGATGATTCTGTGAAGAAAGAAAAAGAAAGTTACTCTCCTATGTGACACATGAGAGGAGCACATCCCCCTTGGGATATGTCTCTTCTATCATTTTATTTACCCTCAAGAATGTAAACAAAAACTGGCCTAGTCTGAATCGAGATTCATATTGGGCATTATGAAGCTTCTTTTGCAGAGTTAAGTATCTTCAGACCCCATTCACTCTGCCTTCCAATCAATTTCACCAGAGAGAGTTTTACAAACAAATGAGCAGAATAAAAGACTGGCTACTCACTCAAGGGACAAAGAAGAAGAGAAAATAAAGGGACTTTAAAAAAGTAAATGCCTGAAAACCAAAGGACTTTAAAACAGCAATGGCATACCACAGCACATGGATAAGAATGGTCAAAATTCCAAAGATGGACATCACCACATGCTGCGAGAATGGGGAGAATCAATAACTTTGATTCATTAATGATGGGAATGTAAAACAGTACAGGCCTTCTAAAAGACAGGACAGGGGACTGGCAATGCACTCCAGTATTTTTGCCTGGAGAATTTTATGGAAAGAGGAGCCTGGTGGGTTACAGTCCATGGGGTCACAAAGGGTTGGACACCACTGAACAACTAACGCTTTCTGAAAGACAACATGGCGGTTTGTTACAAACTTAAATATCCACCAACAGTGAAGTTCCATAATCATGTTCTTTTATATTTGCCAAAATCAGCTAAAACCATTTAGAAAAACTGCAGTCGGATACTTATAGCAGCTTTGCTCATAACTACAAAACTTGAAAGCAACCAGATGTCTTTAGGTAGATGAATGGATAAAGAAACTCCGGTACATCCAGGCTATGGAATAGTACTCACTGCTAAAAGGAAATGAGTGAGCAAACCAGCAAGAGACATGGAGTACAGTTGAATCCATATCACTAAGTGAAAGAAGTTAATCTGAAAAGGATACACACTTCATGAGTCCAACTATAAGACATTTAGAAAAAGAAAAATAGAGAGAGAGTGAAATAATCCCTGGTTTCTAGCAGTTATGGTTGGAGGACTGATGAATAGGTGATCACAAATTAATTCTAGGGCAGTATAGCACTTCCGTATATTATACAGGTGGGTACCTGTCACTATACATCATGTAAAACTAGTAGAATAAACAACACCAAGAGTGAACACTAATGTAAAATCATGAACTTTGGGTGACAATGAAGTATCAGTGTAGGTTCCTCAATTGTAATAAATACACCACTCTGATACATTATGCGACAATGGGGGAAACTGTGTGTGTGTGTGCCTTTGTTTTAAGGAGGCAGGATATATATGGGAACTCTCTGTACTCTGCTCAGATTTAATGTGAATATAATCTTCTCTCAAATAGTAACACTCCATTGGATTTCAGGGAATAGCTGCCTTCTTATTTTTATTAACTTATTTTTAATTGGAGGATGATTGTTTTACAGATTGTATTGGTTTCTGCCATACAACAATGTGAATCAGCTATAAGTATATGAAGAAGCATGCAGGTGGCCGAGGACTGAATGTGAAATTGAGATAATATTTGATATGATTCATCTAAGAACAGAAGGTGCCATAGAAGATGAAGACAAGTGTAAACATGTGAATGTAAGGGTCAAAGACTTGAGGGGCTAAATATTTCTTTTCAGATAACATCAATAGACGTTGTATTAAGGCATATTAAATACAATTTATTTTCTTGGGCTCCAAAATCACTGTGGATGGTGGCAGCAGCTACGAAATTAAAAGAAGCTTGCTCATTGGGAGTAAAGCTATGATAAATCTAGACAGCATACTAAAAAAGCAGAGACATCCCTTTGCTGACAAAACTCCATCTAGTCAAAGCCATGGTTTTTCCAGTGGTCATGTACGGGTGTGAGAGTTGGACCCTAAAGAAAGCTGAGAGCTGAAAAATTGATGCTTTTGAACTGTGGTGTTGGAGAAGACTCTTGAGAGTCACTTGGACAGCAAGGGGGTCAAATCAGTCCATTCTAAGGGAAATCAGTCCTGAGTATTCATTGGAAGGACTGATGCGAAAATTTCTATACTCTGGCCACCTGATGGGAATAGCCAACTCATTGGAAAAGACCCTGATGCTGGGAAAGATTGAGGGCAAGAGGAGAAGGGGAAGACACAGGATGAAATGGTTGGATGGCATCACCCACTCAATGGACATGAGTTTGAGAAAACTCCAGGAGAGAGTGAAGGACAGGGAAGCCTGGATTCTTGTAGGCTAGGGGTCCCAAAGAGTCAGACACAACTGAGCAACTGAACAACAACAACAACAAAATAACATTGTATAAAATAAGACAGGGACTCTTTGTTTTGGTGGAGATACAAGGACAAAAATATATGTCTCATCAGAGGCTCATAGATATGAACAGATAAGATACCAATCGAAAACTCCCCTTATGGAAAATTGTGCAGGTACTTCAGGAGCTGGGAAGGCCACCACTTCTCTGCATGTGTCTCCTGAACTGAACTGACACTGCTAAAGTTTTTTCACATTTGGAAATATGCAGATTCCAAGTTAAAATGAAAACCAGTGCTAGCCCTTCCCTGGTGGTCCAGTGGCTAAGACTCTGTGCTCCCAATGCAGGGCGTAGTGTTCAATCCCCCTCAGAGAACTAGATCCCACAGGACACAGCAAAGTGCTCCCATGCCAGGACTAGTAGTTCATGGATGGTGACTAAGTGCTTGCATGCCTCAACCAAGTATCCCACGTATCTCCAACTAAGAACCAGAACATACAAATGAATAAATGAAATTAAAAAATGAATACTTAAAAATAATAGTGCTATCTAATAGAGTGGGCTTCAAAATAAATGACTGGAATTAATCAAGATTCCTGTTTCTTATCAGACTGAGTGAAGAATTTTCTCTGCTTTTTCGTGTTTGGTGTCACCAATGTTATGTTTTGAAAGTCATCACCAGTATCTGGGTTATCATTGGACATTTCAAATACCGAGCTCCCTCGTTTCCTGAAGAAATATTACTCTTCACATTCTACAACAATTTCTCAATCAAGTTTTAGGCATCATGCCAAATGTAAAAACTATCGTGTAGGATTTCTCATCGCAAAATTCACATTTTAGTTTTACACCATGTAAACCATAAGTTAGCAGAATCATTCATTTTCATTTACAAATTTCAAACATTGGAATAAAATTCACTAGCTCCAGAGTGAACTGAAAGCAACTACAAAATTTTTTATTAACTGTGAGTATTTCATCTGCTTCAGAAATTCTGAAGTCTGCTGAGTGTTAAAATTTATATATATGTATGTATACACACACACACACACACACACACACACACACACACACACACACACACACATACAGGTAAAGAAACAAGAATTCCAGTACTCAGAACTCTTTACTCACTATAAGATTGCAGAATCGGTCTCATCCATTCTGGTAGGAAAATCCATCCAATCAGGTCAGAGTCCTATGCGCTCTGGATGGGTCAGCACCTGTAACTTTCAGAGTTTCCCAGGGTTCAGACAACTCAAAACATCTCTGAACAGGAAAAAAAAAAAGAAAAAAAAAAGCATTGCTTTTAAGATGCCTGACTCTCAGATTCCTTGAAGTCCCTCCTTTGATTAGGTTACTACAGTTTCCTTGGATAAACCAAATCAACACTGATTAGATTCATGCCATTCCTCATCCCCATTAACATCCACTGCCAAAGTCCTCCAGGGCTGGTTTATTCTCACCATTGATTTTTATAAGTATCCATTCTGTTTTCATATTGAGGGTCTCAGATTCTGCTCCAATTCCTTCCATATTTTATTATATTTGAATAAGGTAGTTGAATATGCATCTTTCCATGTTGTGATAGTTTCTGACCTTTTTTTCACATGATCTAGGATCTACTAACAGGTCATGTTTAGAATGGACTTTTTAATCCCTTCAGTTCTAATCAGTTCCTACCACCATATAGAATACATGAATAATTATTGAGGATAATCTGGGAACTAGAAAAACAGAGGCTCTAAATTCTGTCATCCTTGGCTAATTTAATTCTGATTATATGGTGATTAAATGTGAGCAATTCATTTTTAAAAATCCATGGGAATTGTTGAAAGCAATTGGATTAAACCTGAGGTGGTCTAAAGTATACCTAGCATGATATGATTCTTATTAGATGAAAGAATGCTTGACATATCAGACTTCATGATTTTTTTGACACTGGCTTCATCTACTTTCAAATTGAATTATAAATATACTTTCCATCTAGTGATTAAGTGACAAACAACAGAATATGATTGGAAAAATGAAATCAATGAAATATTTACTTTAAAAAAACAGTAAAAAGATATGGCTTAATTTTGGATATATATTTTTACTTATTGGTATACACATGCATGTACAGAAATATATGGGGGAAGTGTTAAAATTCTTGGAAATGTTCATGGCTTTTAAAACAAATGTTTCATCTCTCTGTATATATTTTATAATATTTTGGTAATGAGAATGAACTGCTCCTGAAAACAGCACTATTTTTATTAGAATAACCCATCATATTCATAATGTTCATATAAATATTGTTCAGAGGTCTATAGTTCTAATTAGTTTTAATGTGCTATGATAAAAATTAATTAAGGGAATCAATAAATGTTGCATTTTTGTGCTTATAATATCAAATTCAGACTACATTTTAGCAGATTCAGTATTATTGAAAATAAATAACTTCCAATATGTTAATGAAGATTATCAATTTCTTTAGAGGGCAAAGACATTAATAATTAACCTATTATTATGAAGTATTAAACATTATTAAAATATGAATTTGGCAAACTTTAAGAAGGATAATATCCAGTTTTAATGACATTAAAAATGTATACCCTCATATACTTTGGTATGTTTGTGTGAGTTTAACAGAGGATGTTTTCATCATATGCATTAAAATTCTTAAAAAATAAGAGACACAGATAAATAGAACAGTATTATGGACTCTGTGGGAGAGGGCGAGGGAGCCATGATATGGGAGAATGGCATGGAAGCATGTAAATTATCATATGTGAAACGGATGGCCAGTCCAGGTTCAGTGCGTGATACAGGGTGCGAGGGGCTCGTGCACCGGGATGATGCGGAGGAATGGGATGGGGAGGGAGGTGGAAGGGAGGTTCTGGAAGGGGAAAACATGTACACCCATGGTGGATTCATGTCAATGTATGGCAAAACAAATTAAAAAAAGAAAGAAAAAAAAAGAAAAAAAATATGTTTGCCTCTGACCCACTAATCGCAGTCCTAGAAAAAAATTCTAAGGAATTCATTGGACTTGGCAAATCTGAAATCTTGCTTTAACAGTGTCTCTCCCTACTGCATATAACTACCTACAAAGCAAAGCAAGGAAAAAAAAACAAAAAAACAATGAGGTTTTTACTTCCTCCAGCAAAACAGGAGACCTCAGATTTGAGGGCAATAACCTTTCATTCTGTTAGATGAAGTAGTGAGATTAATGTCCCCCTTACCCCCTCCCAAATCATGTCCTAATCCCAAAAGCCAGTGCCTCTAAAAATGACCTGTTTTAGAAATAAAGTCTTTGCTGATGTAATCACCTGGAGGATGTCAGGATGAGACCATTCAGGGTACAGAGTGGATCCAAAATCTGCTGACTGGTGTCCTGATAAGAGAAAAAAGAGGGGTGTTTTAGATGCAGCAAGAAAGGTCATATGAAGAGGCAGAATTTAAGTTAGTCTGTCATAATTTAAGAATTCCAGGAGCCTCCAGACACTGAAAGGGACAGACAAATCCCTTTAGAGCCTTTGGGAGGAGTATCCAGGACTGTCAGAGAATACACTGGTTTTAAGCCACCCCATGTGGGTTCATGTGCTGTGGGAGCCCTAGGAAACTGATAGACACGGTGACCTCCGTGGACAGGGGCTAGCCCTTCATTTTCACCACCCTCTGTTCTGTGCCCTCAAGCACAGCACTTAGCACCCAAACATGAGGCAGCAGGGCTGTGAGACTCTGGCCTCTAATAATAATATGAAACCTGTGTGTGTGTGTGTGTGTGTGTGAGAGTGTGAGTGTGATTGTGTTAGTCGCTCAGTCATGTCTGACTCTTTGTGGTCCCATGGGTTGTAGCCTGTCAGGCTCCTCTGTCCATGGGATTCTCCAGGCAAGAATACAGGAGTGGGTTGCCATTTCCTTCTGTAGGGAATCTTCCTGACTCAGGG
The DNA here is from genome assembly GCF_054371585.1 of Giraffa tippelskirchi. Taxonomy (NCBI): domain Eukaryota; kingdom Metazoa; phylum Chordata; class Mammalia; order Artiodactyla; family Giraffidae; genus Giraffa; species Giraffa tippelskirchi. The sequence goes on along the minus strand of NC_137284.1, from coordinate 42,057,403 downwards.
ATCAAACCCAGGCCTCCTGCATTGCAGGCAGGTGCTTTACCCTCTGAGCTACTAGGGAAGCCCAAGTGCCAATTCAGTCATTTAGTGCTCTCCTAACTTCTTTCATGCACTGATAGCTGGACTATGAAATTTCTAACCCAGTACAGAAAATACTGGCGTTCCCAGGTGGTGTTAGTGGCGCTAAAGAGCCCACCTGCCAATGCAGGTGACATCAGGACTCAGGTTCCATTCCTGGGATCAGGAAGGTCCCCTGCAGGAGGGCATGGCAACCCACTCCAGTGTTCTTGCCTGGAGAATCCCATGGAGAGAGGAGCCTGGCGGGCTAGGGTCTACGGGGTCACAGAGTCAGAGAGGAATGAAGCGAATCAGCATGCAGACATGCACACAAAGAGAATATTAATCAATATATTTTAAATGATATGATCTTGACTCTAGTAAAAGGATGTACATGTTACTCCTTTTGAGTAAAATACAGACACTAAAGCACTGAATTCTCTCTCTTCTCCCTTCTCACGTGACTTTGTGGAAATTGTGGGAACTACTTATATGACTGCTTTTCCCTATGTTTTTTTCATTTGATGCTAAGGGGAAATAAACTTCTGTCTATCCCTTTCTGAAATACAGAAGAGATTTTAGTGTAAATTTGTATTTCCATCATTTCATCAGCAGAATTCAATTACATATACTATAAATGGATTATAGTAACCACAAAGGAGAATCATTCATCTGTAATTTTTTCTTGTAGAAGGAAATATTTCAGTTCAGTTCAGTCGCTCAGTCATGTCCGACTCTTTGCAACCCCGTGAATCGCAGCACGCCAGGCCTCCCTGTCCATCACCAACTCTCGGAGTTTACCCAAACCCATGTCCATTGAGTCGGTGATGCCATCCAACCATCTCATCCTCTGTCGTCCCCTTCTCCTCCTGCCCCCAATCCTTCCCAGAACTAGGGTCTTCTCCAGTGAGTCAACTCTTCGCATGAGATGGCCGAAGTATTGGAGTTTCAGCTTCACCATCAGACCTTCCAATGAACACCCAGGACTGATCTCCTTTAGGATGGACTGGTTGGATCTCCTTGCAGTCCAAGGGACTCTCAAGAGTCTTCTCCAACAACACACAGTTCAAAAGCATCAATTCTTTGGCGCTCAGCTTTCTTCACCGTCCAACTCTCACATCCATACATGACCCCTGGAAAAACCATAGCCTTGACTAGACGGACTTTTGTTGGCAAAGTAATGTCTCTGCTTTTAAATATGCTATCTAGGTTGGTCATAACCTTCCTTCCAAGGAGCAAGCGTCTTTTAATTTCATGGCTACAATCACCATCAGCAATGATTTTGGAGCCCAAAATAATAAAGTCTGATACTGTTTCCACTGTTTCCCCATCTATTTGCCATGAAGTGATGGGACCAGATGCCATGATCTTAGTTTTCTGAACGTTGAGCTTTAAGCCAACTTTTTCACTCTCTTCTTTCACCTACATCAAGAGGCTCTTCAGTTCTTCTTCGCTTTCTGCCATAAGTGTGGTGTCATCTGCATATTTAAAAGGCATCAATTTTTTGAGATGCATATCACAAAATATTATTGATTCAATCAAATATTATGGGCAGTAGCTAAGCCGTTTCTTATTTTCTTGCACACACACCCCTCAGAGTCATACACATACACACGCATGTACACCAATAAAATATTGTCGAGAAAATCTTTTCATTCATATACTCGTCCAAATACTTCTGCTTTCCTGGGTGCTAATACTAAGAAAATGAGATTTCTCAAAACAAAGAAAAATCATTAGTTGGGTGTTATGTTCACCCGATGGGATAATTTTTGTGGTGTGTCTCTCTTACTCTTCCTAGCTAATGATTTCCTTCTTTCTGTCAGTACCTTTAATTTTTGGAAGAAAATGTTGGCTGCATGTCAGTCTGTTACAAATTAAAGACCCATTGTTAGTATTCTTAATATTTAATTTGTAAGGACCAGCCTTGGTGCACTGGACACAGGAGACTCTGGACGTCAGAACTGCCGCTTCTCAGGAGAACTCTCCAGGTTCTGCTGATCCTTTGCTGTCTGTTTCACTTTATGCCACAGCAATTCCCACAGGACAGGACACAGTGCAGACATGCAATTGTTCTCTCAGTTACCCAGATGTTAAAGGGAGTCACTGCTCTTTAAGAAATAGAAATAATTGCCTCAGAATGCTCTGGGCAGACGATGTTCCAAGTCCAGTGATCTCCCTGTCATATCTGCTAAATCTGTGGGACTCATCTTTTCTTGGACAAGAAAAGTCTCCCAACTCCACAGAAACAGCTCAGGTTCTGGAACATATCTAGACCTAAGTTAGCTGCAACTATTTTGAGCTTACCTAAATTCAGATAAAAAAGAAATCTCTTTCTTTAATTTCAGTAATTTAAACGAACACAAATCTCTTCCAAGCACATAAAATTAAAAGTATTTGCTACTACAGTTTTCATCTTGTCCCTTTACAGCTTTTCCAGAATCTTGGTTCTCACCCCGAGATGGTCCTTGGCTCTCTCCCAAAGTCCCCTCTACTCTTTCCACAAACACAGATTTCCATTCTTTTAAGACCTAAAAAATCTAGGAATATATAAGGTAATGAAATAAGAATGATTGAATTACTTAATATTACAAATCAATAAGAGAAAAAATTAATGTTTGTGTCCATGATTACCATTAAAGTTTCAGTTTCAACTGAACATGGCACAAGTTCATCATACCTGGATCCGAACTCACCTCAGTATTGTTACAGAAATCTCTCTCTTGTTCACTAAGTAACTCTGTTAAATTCACTTCAGGGTTTAGGTGCTCACCTCCTGGTGGCAAAAACTTTCAAAGGTCTCCACAGTCCAGTCAATTCCAAACTCAACAGCTCTGGGCTCTGGAGAAGGAAAAGCTTGGCTCCTTGCTGACTACTTTATATGTTCTCCAAAAGTCATGCCCAACTGCTCCAAGTGACAGAGTTATCAACCCTGTGAAAAGGTATAGGTGCAGGTGATTCAATATTTCAAATGCATCCAGAGGACAATTGAACTCAAACCTTTTGAAACCTACTTAATCCAATTGTCATAATCCAATCTCAGGTAAAAACGTCAGAGGTTGCCTGCACATTCCTAATTCTTGAATTTGCTGTTTGGAAAATAATTGAACTCCCCAAATATGAATTCATATCTCCATTTATAAAATTTTATTATAGTCCTGATTACAGAGACCCGTGACCTCCCAATGTTTTTGGCAACCTGTCTGAATTTGCCTGCATTACTTTCTTGATATTTTGTCAGAAAGAGTTCTTCACATTCCATTTGTCACCTGGAGCAGTCAAGCTCCCCACTAATACCACTTAGTGCTCTTGCTTTCTGCTGTTTCATGGATGTCTCCACCTCTTGAGAACTAAAATCCTCTTAAATTTGATGCTTTTCATTCAGTTTTCCATGAAATTCTTCCCTCTGAGGATTTAATATTTGCTTTTTTTGTTGTTCTGTTTTGGTTTCGATTATACACTATTGCTTTTGCTCTGTCTATAACTGCACACACTGAACACACAATAGCTGTTGGTGGCTATTCTCTTAGACGCTGGCCGTTTAGTCATTACCTGCATGTCATCTCATACTTTACCATTCTATTACTCAATATGTATGCACATTTGAAATATTGATACTAGGTTGTGAAATTAATGATTATGGCATAGTTGTATACTACAGGGTAGACTAAAAGAATCAAAGACAATCTGTTAAACAAATGTGATATTGTCTGTGAAGTGTGGGCAATTATCTCTTAAGAGGTTCTTTATTTGGACTGTGTTTACATTCTATTCCTCAAAGCCTTTTCCAATTTATCAAAAAGGGCCATGATGCTCTACTCAGGGAAAGATACTAGACAGGAAAATTTATTACTTATTTTTAAATATTTTTGAAGTATCATTGATTTACAATATTGTGTTAGTTTCAGTTGTACAACATAGTGATATATATATATATCACTATGTATTTCATATACAGTAATGTGTATATGTCAATCCCAATCTCCTAATTAATCCCTCCCCACTTCCTAGCTCCTAAGATATTTTTTAGTAGGTTATCTTTTCCTACATCTGTGACTCTACTTTGTAAATAATTTTATTTGTACCATTTTCTTAGATTCAAATATCATATGATACTGGCCTTTCTTTTTCTGACTTCACTCAGTATGCCAGTCTCCAGGTCCATGCATGCTGCTGCAAGTGGCATTTTGGTTCTTTTTAATGGTGAAGTAGTACTCCATTGCATATATAACTTTTTTATCCATTCATCTGTCCATGGACATTTAGGTTCCTTCCAGGTCTTGACAATTGTAAACAGCTTGTCAGTGAATGTTTGAGCTCATGTATCCTTTTGAGCCACACTTTTCTCTGGATATATGCCCAGGAATGGGACTGCTGGATCATATGGTAGCTCTACTTTAGTTTCTTAAAGAATTTTAAGTGTTCTTCAGGGTGGCATTACCAATGTACATCCCCATCACCAGTGTAGGCAGATTCCCTTTCCTCCATATTCTCTCCAGAATTTACTGCTTGTAGTAATTTGATGACCACCATTCTGATTGGTATGAGGTTATATCTCATTGTAGTTGTGATTTGTTTTTCTTCTGTAATTATTTGATGTTGAGAGACTTTTCATGTGCTGCTTGGCCATTTATATGTCTTCTTTGAAGAAACGTCTATTTAAGTCATCTACCTATTTTTAATTATTTTTTTAACATTGAGCCATGCGAGCTCTTTATAAATTTTTGGAGACAAATCCCTTGTTGGGCCCATCATTTTCAAATATTTTCTTCCATTCTGTGGGTTTTCTATTTATTTTGTTTACAGTTTCCTTTTCTGTGAAAAACCTTTTGAGTTTAATTAGGTTCCATGTGTTTATTTTCTTTAAATATCCTTTACGCTAGGAGAAGGCTGGAAAAACATATTGCTATGTGATTTATGGCAAAGAGAGTTCTGCCTATGTTTTCATCTAAGAGTTTTATAATATCTTACTTTTAGGTCTTTAATGTCTTACTTTTAGGTCTTTAATCCATTTCAGTTTATTCATGTGTATCAAACCAGTCAACCCAAAGGGAATAAACTCTGAATATTCATTCAAGGACTGATGCTGAAAATAAAGCTCCAATACTTTGGTCACCTGATGTAAAGAGCCAACTCATTTGAAAACACTTTGATGCTGGGAAGGATTGAAGGCGAAAGGACAAAAGAGCAGCAGAACAGATGGTTAGATAGCATCACCAACTTAATGGACATGAATTTGAGCAAACTCTGGGAGACAGCAAACGCTGAAGGAGAGCGGAGCCTGCCGTGCTACAGTTTATGGGATTGAAGAGCTATGGACACCATTTAGTGCCTGAACAACAACAATGATGTTACAGAATGTTCTATTTCAGGTTTTCATATGAAGCTGTCCTGTTCTCCCAGAACAGTTTTTTGAACAGATTGTCTTTTCTCCCTTGTAAAGAAAGGAAGGTACTTTTAAAATAATGATTTAGGCTAATAAATATTTCTTTGTGTGTGTGTAAGCTAACTGGTTTATTAACATTTTGAGACCAATATGTCTAATTGAGAACAAGGATCAGCTGGAAAAAAAATAAACTTGATACACTGAAGAATATAAAAATAAAGATTAAAAGACCCTGATGTCAGTCAAGTTTAAATAGGGTGATATGATACCAAGATTTAAGATACCAAGATTTCAGTTATTATCATTGTTAGCATTCCCATATTATTATCGATTGCAATTAAAATGTTTACTAAAATGCCTCATTTATTCAGAAACAGAGTGCATATCCCGGTCATTTCCTGGCTAGGCAATCATTTGTAGTACACCAAAACTGAGAGAATATTTATGCGTTTATACTTTTTATGTTAAATAGCATGTGACCTTGACATGGATTTGTGGTGTGTCAGACTGGCTAGGTAAGTTGCAGGGATTTCAGAACACACTAACCACTTTCAGACACACACATCTCTTACAGCTATTCAAGCGAATATTAGACAAGGTGCTCCTGTGAAGGGATTTTGTAGGTGTAAATTCAACTAGGAGGACTACACAGGTACATCTGATGTAATCAACAGGAGGCCTTTAAAGAAAGGTTGTAGACTCCTTGAATAAAATTCCAGACAGGAAGTGAGTCTACATGACTCCCTTTGCTGCGGCAGCCTGTGGATAACATCTTTGTCCTGAACAAGTTAGCTTCCATCTTGCTTGCAGTCTCCCTCCTTGAGTAATCGCTCACTGTTCTCAGACTTGCTCAGCCAGTTTCCACAATCATCACATGAAGCTGTTCTTTATAAAGGTGAATTCTCTCCCTTGTTTTCTGTTTTTCCTTCTCTAGTGGACCACTGACTGACAGAAATCTGAGAGACTGATCATCACTATTTGGGTAAATGTGATCATAAACAATAGAAATATCAGGATAATCATTCCCCAAATTTCCTTCTTCTTTATGAATTTTCTTACAGAAACACAAATGTTTGGTATACAATAAAAATTAGGTGTAATATATATTGGAATATATATATGTATTAAAATGTATATTCATTATATATACAGATATATATATGAGGAATTTGTATATGAACAAAACTCATGGTATCTGAAACTATGCTCGAACTTTGTCTGCCAACAATCCCATTGTGTCACCCAGCTTCCTGCATGTCCCATTCCCAACATCAGCCTGAGCAGGGTGTCCAGGAAGTGACAGCACCTTAATGGAAAAATTTAAGAGATGTTTCTCTTGAGTTCCAAATTTTATTTCACTTAGTATCTTCCCCTTTTGACTTCCCTGGTGGCTCACCTGGTAAAGAATCTTCCTGCAATGTGGGAGACCTGGAGACCTGAGCTCGGTATCTGGGTTGGGAAGATGCCCTGGAGAAGGGAACGGCTGCCCACTCCAGGATTCTGGCCTGGAGAATCCCATGGACTGTGTTATATAGTCCATGGAGTCGCAGAGTTGGACACGACTGAGCAACTTTCCCTTTCATCTTCCCATTTTAGCACAAACTCTGAAGATTTAGAGTGTTGCAAGTTAATGGGATGTATTAATGATTATTGCCTTGGAAGAGTTTATGAAATTTTAGAACATTTCTTAAAAAAAGAGTTTATAGTTTGGTGTGAAGTGTAGTAAGAAAGAAAAACCTTAATGACATAGAGTCAAGAGACCAGGAGAGGGCGCTCTCAAGTCCTGGTAACAGGAAAACCCAACAAGAAGAAAGACTACTTGCCTTACAAGCCAATGAAAACCCTAAGAATCTTTCCTTACCATAGCATTTCCACTTCTTTTTCCTCTCTAAAGGAGAGCTTTTCTTAAACAGTAGTAAAATATTATGTTTTGCTGTAGCTAATGAGGACGACCTCATGTATGGAGTTTCCAGTCAACCAGTCAGATTCCTGATTAATCCCTTATCATTCGCATCCCGTATAAAAGAAAGACCTGGCAGGGACATTGAAGGACTCCTCTGAGTAGAAGAAATTCTTGGCGGTGTTCAAGAAACCAGCACCCCTCCTTCAACATCTAGGAATACACCAACCCTGCCTGCTCCCAAATTTTACTGTGGAATGAAAAACACATTGAATGGGGGCGGGGCAGGGGGAGTCAAAAGACTGTGGGAAATGTTCTTTCTCACACGTGAGAAATGTGTTTGGATTCAGTGTTCCGTCTTTCTTATCTCTGAGTCCTTACCCAAGGCTGGAGCTCGGTCCCAGAAACCCACTGTGCCCTGCTCCCGCTGATGTTGGGTAGAGCTGAGGGTCTTGGCTCCTCCTGGAGCTACTAGTTAGAGCACTGAGAATTCAGAAATGCATCTTGATGGTCATGTCTACACCGGTAACTTCTCACATTGTCAGACAGCCTGTGAGTGTAGTTGGGTACTTTATTTTAGGAACTTTACACAGTTGAAACAGAATAAGAATTCAATAAAAGTCTATTTTAAATGTCAAATTGTCTTTGACATAAGAGCTTCTTCCTAGAATCTACCTGGATAAGAAAAGCAGGCTTAGACTCGTAGACAGTTCTGGCTGGAAAATGTCAGACCCAAGGCCTGTGAGCAAAACTGCAGTAGAAGCTACATCTAACCCCAGACAACAAACTTGCTACCGTTTAGAAATTATAGAGGACTCTTTGTTTGCCTTTTGTTTGGTTTGGTTGCACACTATTGCTTTTGCTCTGGCTGTAACTGCACACACAATAGTGGATGGTGGTTATTCTCTAAGACTCTGTTCCTTTTAGTCATTCTCTGCATATCATCTTGTACCCCATCATTCTATTGTGCAATGTGTATGCACATTTGAAACAATGATGCTAGCTTGTGAAGTTAAGGATTACGGCATAATTGTACACTACAGGATAGACTAAAAGAAACCACAGACAACGTATGAAAGAAATGTGATACAGACTATGAATTTTGGCCACTGTCTCTTGAGATTTTCTCTATTTGACTGTTTGCATTCTATTCCTCAAAACATTTTCCTATTTAATGAAAGATGGGCCATCATGCTCCACTCAAGGAAAGACACTTTATTTTTGAAATTTTTTGAAGTATGGTTGATTTACAATATTGGGTTTAGTTTCAGTTGTACAGGAAAGTGAATCAGTTTATATATAAATATATATGTATATGACTCAGTTTATATATATAGTCAGTATATATATATGAATCAGTTTATAGATACATATATATATGTGTGTGTGTATATATATATATATATATATATATATATATATATGTATAAACTGATATCTCCACTCTTTTCTTCCTACTGTTTATGAGGTTCTTGAGGCAAGAACACTGAAGTGGTTTGCCTTTCCCTTCTCCAGTGGACCACATTTTGTCAAAACTCTCCACCATGACTCGTCCATGTCTGGTGGCCCTGCAAGGTATGACTCATAGCTTCCTTGAGTTACACAAGGCTGTGATCCATGTAATCAATGCAAGAAGGTAAAGTGTTTCTGAGGAGGCTTTACAAACAGCTGAGAAAAGAGAATGGAAAGGGAAAGATATACCCATCTGAATGCAGAGTTCCAGAGAATGGCAAGGAGAAATAAGAAAACCTTCTTAAATGAACAATGCAAAGAGATAGAGGGAAAAAATAGAATGGAAAAGACTAGAGATCTCTACAAGAAAATTGGGGATACCAAGGGAACATTTCATGCAAAGATGGACCCAATAAAGGACAGAAATGTTTGTCATATATTTTACATTTTTACAGATTAAAAGTTTCATAATATTATGAAGTTTTAATAATTGTCATATTGTTATTTTATTATCATAACATTTTTATTTTTAAAATATCATCCATTATTTTAAAGAGTTTCAAATAACAAAATAAAGCCTATATATTTACCCAAATAATTATAATTTCTGGTGCTCTCCATTTTGTGTGTATTTTCCTTGTAATGTGCTTATACATCTAGAAGACATGATTTCTTGCAGTTTTGGTATGATATAAGAAGAAAAACCTAGTCTCTATTTCTCCATCTTAAGAAGTAGAAGTCTCCCCTTGTGTAACTTTTGTAAATAGTAGTTAAATCTTAATAATGAAAAGTAAATGGACTCTCTATTAATTTTCTTTTACTAGAGTTTTAGTATTTTAAAAGTTGACTGCTTCCGGATTGCCAGTGAAAATATCTTACCTTGCTTATTTGGGACATGAACACTTAAGAAAATATTAAATTAAGATGCACCAGTGGGAGAATGAAAACTATTGTGATTGTTAACAATGACTTCTGTCTGGGTGATATTATTACAAACAAATGTGCAGTTATGTATTTTGAAAAACATGTGGAAAAATAAGTTTATTTTTCTTTATTGTCATGTACAATCCCATTATCTCTTTGAAAAAAATTAATATTGAACAATTAATTGTAAATGCGACAGAGTTTTGAGGTCATTAAAACACTTCTTACTTCTTTTGCATTTTTTAAATAAAGCTAATTTTTTAGAACAGTTTAAGTTTACAGCAAAACTGAGTGAAGTAAGGGGATTCTGATATACCGTCTCCCTCACACATGCATAGTGTCTCCCATAAGCAAAATCCTGCAGCGAAGTAGAATCTTTGTGGCCTTTGCAGACTGGCTTCCCTCACTTCCTTATATACAATCAGGCTTCCTTCCTGTCCTCCTGTGGTTTGATAGCTCCTTTCTTTTGGCACTGAATAACATTCCCGGGTCTGGACATGCCATGGTTTACTCATCCCTTCACCCTGTGAGGGACGTCTTGGTTGCTCCCATGTTTTCATAGTTATGAACAAAGTTGCTACAGACGGTCTGTGTACAGGTTTTGGGTAAGCAGACATTTTCTACGCCCTTGTGCAACTAACAAAGAGTGAGATTGCTGGACAAACACATGTTTAGATTTGAAAGAACTGCCAAACTTTATTCCTAAGTGTCTGTGCTATTTTGCATTGCCAATAGCAATAAATGAGTTTCTGTTACTCCCCGTCCTTGTTGGCATTTGACATGTTTTCTACTCCTTTATATTTTGCATGGCAGTCAGCACTTGTTGGTACATGTTTATTTGAAGAAATAAATTGAAACAAACAGCATGATATTCTGAGTTGAAAGCAAACAAATAAACAGGAAATCCCAGCTGTACTTATCTCAGAGGAAAAAGGCCAGTGCTAGGAGCGCACCAGGGCTTCGCAGGAGGCTCAGTAGTAAAGACTCTGCCTGCCAACGCGAGACAGACGACACGCCGGTAGGACGCGAGGTAGATGCTTGACCAGGGACGATCCGCTGGAGGAGGAAACGGCAGTCCCCTCCGGAATTCTTGCGTGGAAGACTCCATGGACAGAGGAGCCTGGAGGGTCGCAGTCGTCCTCGGGGTTCCGAGGAGGAAGAGAACCTGAGCGCACCCAGGCGCTCCCGGGCTTCCTTGTCCACAGCCGGCGGCGCCTGGCCTGGGGGGTTCCGGCAGCCCCGGGGATCCTCCTCTCAGGTCGCCCTGGACCCAGAAGTCCCCCGCGGCCTCGCTCCGCACACGGGGCGCTCGGCTTCCTTGCCCGCGGAGCCGGAGATGAGGTCGCAGCCACAGAAGTCCGCGAATCTCCTCTGGGGCTTAGCGGACGGCCGCCCCGTTTCCAGCACAGGGCCCGCAGATCCCGATGTTCTGCCGTGCGAACCGCCTCCCTCCCGCGACAGCATCCCCGAGGACGCAGGCTTCCTCGGCGCCGCCAGGCTCTCGTGGACAGAAGGAGCCGGGTCCCCTGAGGAAGCCGCCGTCTCCCACCCAGGAATCGGTCTGCTCTCCGTCGCCCTCCTGCGTCCTCTCCGGGCTCCGAAGCCCCTGCCCCCGCGCTCCGCCTCCGCGCTCCTCCCGGCGGCGGGCGCGCTCGGCGGGGACGCGGAGAGGAGCCCCCCGCCGCCCCGCGACAGCTCGGAGCTCGGATCCGCGGCCGCAGACATCTCCTGGAGACGCGCCTCTCTCTGGGAAGGAGGAGGCTCCTTCCGGAAAGGATGCGAGAACCAGGGACAGACCCTAAGCTCACAAGAGCTCTGTCCCCAGCAGTGACACGGAACCAGAGGCGGGGCTGAGGCCGGGGGTCTCCAGATCTGCAGAGTCAGAGGGTCCCCAGGGCCTCCCCTGCTCTTGCTCCTGCTCCTGGAGCAGCGGAATTCTGCGCTGTAGGGCTTCAGTCTAGGGCTCTGAGGCCTTTGAATACTATCTTTGATCTAATATTTTTCTGTAGCACCACTTACATTTTTTTGTAAATAATGTTTCTATTTTTTATTCCTATTGTTTTTGTTCAAAGCAGAATCCCTTGATGTTTTAGAAGATAACACAAGAAATACAGTGAAAACTTTGTTTCTAAACTAAACAGATAAAAATAAACACAAATGATAAATCTAATCAATTTACAAAAAGCCTACAGTATCACAAATTCATGAAAGAGGAAACTGGAATTGTTTATAATAAGACAAATGAATTTGCTCATCTTTATATATTCTAAAGATATAAAAGATCTATATATATATAAAGATATATACATAATGAAAAAATAAAACTAATGTGGAAATGCTCTCAAATTTTATATAACTCAAATTCATTTAACCCAATTACTGACTGTGTCATTTTTAAGTCCTTTTGGACAAAACCTCTACTTGTCTTTACCCTTCCATGCACTCCCTCATCAAGTCATGTATAGCAAAGGGCTCTGGAGTTACTGGTCTCACTCTACAGGGAGAAGTAATCAGGCCACAACTTCAACCAAACAACTGTTTTCCCACCAATAGAATTCCTGAAACAGTCAGCTGATTTAAATTCCCTTAGATTGTATATTATACATGATACCCAGATTAAATATTTTCAAACTGTGTGCAAACACTAAAGAGGACAGGAACTAGTAGTTTCAGTCTCCAGAGTAAGTGTTGCCAGATGTCTCCTGCTATTGATCCAGAAAGGAAAAATACAAAGAGGGATTTATTTTCTGCCCCCGCACTAAGGTGGTTGTCATTTTTTCTGGGAACTGGCAGTGAGAGGTTCAAGGAGACAGGACAGAGAAATTGGGAACACTGGGTCACAGCCGGGGAAGGGAAGGGATAGGACACACACCTGGAGTCTGTAACACTGTCCTGGCCCGTTAACTTCCTGTGACTGACTGTTCTGCCTCTCCTGCCTCATTCTCATTACTTTCACTTCTTCATCTTGGCTCCTTTATCAGTCACCCTTTGTATACTGTGACCCTACGAATGCTTTGCATGGCTCTCTCAATGATAATGCTTTCTATTACTGATTACACTTACTGTTCAATCTTCAAGAATGAAATATTAGAAAGTCAAGAACTATAACTTTTAGGCTTGTATCTTATGCAACAAGGCATGCTTAGAAAATCTGTTCAATCTTCAAGGATAGAATGACATACTATAAAGTCAAGAATTGTAACTTTTAGATTTTATAGCCTCTGCAACAAGACATGGCTTAGAAAACAGTAGATGCTGAATGAATTAGAAAATATGTGCTTTAAGTTCACAAGAAGAGCCCCACTTGACTGGATATCTCACTGCCTATCTTGAGTTATAAGACTTATTAGCACTTCATAGCAAAAATAACTTAGGAGAAAATCTCCTGATTTTAGGTAAAAAGAATTGTAACTTAGACCTAGTTTTGCAAATTAAAGCCAAGTAGGTAAGCAAATGACAAAAACTGATAAGAAGTTTTCCAAACAAATTCAACATTTTAGTCATCTATTAATAAAAGAATATAAAATTGAAAATTTCTGGAAACTTTAAGAAATGAAAAGCGTTTATGTACAATGCATTCTAAAAGAATATATTAAAGAGCGTACCAGTGTATGAAACTTCATACACAACACTCCATGGGAAATAAATGTATTGGTCATTTTTTGAATACCAAATGCCTTGTGTATTACTTAACTGCTTGTTATTTAAAAAAAAATTCAAAATCATCTTCAACAAATATTTGTTTAATAAAGTAAAACATAAAAGTGTTTTGAAGAGTCTGCAATAACTACCTGTCTACCTAATATGTATCTATCTAATTTGAAGACCTTTATGTTTTAAAATAAAAATATTTTTATACAGCAACAGTGAAAACTATGGGCTTGGGTGAGAGTGATGGGTCCATAAGTTGTAAAAAAAAATATATATATATATATAGATATAAATATATATATATATATATCTGCTGCATAAGAGAAACAACTTACAGAAAGCGTGAGAACATGAGCATGAGGGAATCCCTGAGCCCAAGTTCAGGCAGATCCACGGTCCCCATCTACAGCACATCCTTCAGGACACTAACTCTAGAGCTGAGGACCCAGGTCCGCCTCATACTCTTTCTGCACCTCCTCAGCCTGTGTCTTATAACGCTATTTCTGACTCTTCAGGATGCCTTGGCAGGATCTGCCAATCTCCAGTCTCCAGCAGGGAGATTCTTGCAACTAGACTTGATCACGAATCCTTGTGAAACATCTGACCTCTGTGGCTCTCCATGGAATTGAATCCCCCGTGGAAAAATCATTTTCTGGAGGAGATTCAACTCTTACATATTGTCCTAAAACTTCTTGTGGGCTTTCATTTGGATTCCTTTGGGGACATCTGGTTTCTTGGAAAACTGGACATATAATCTCTTGGAATATTTCTTTGGGAACATCCGTTGTCTTGGAACATTGAACACTCGAATCGTGTTCCCTGGAGTGAACCATTTTCTCCTCGGACTCCTATTTCTCCTTGAAACCTTGAATGTATTTCAGCATTATGTTCTCTGAGAACTACTTGTCTTTCTCAGACAGGACCACTGTCAGCCCCTGGTACTCAGTTTGGGGTGTTTGGGGAAGTATTAGGGCCATAAATTCTTTAAAAAATGGGTAAGCTGTCAGGGGCTTCTTGAGTAAATTAGAATATTGTGCGTGTGTGTGTGTGTGTGCACACGGGCACGTGTATTTTGTTTTTGTGAGGCTTTTTAAAATATTCCTTAATTTCCAGGAATAATTATTAAAGTGCACGGTTTCCTCATGTTATGAAAGCTTCTAACCATTCCATTATACACATTTCTCCAGAAGTATCTTACAAGCAACTTTTTCCCAGTCTATCAGGGACAGAGGTATTTTGAATGTGTGGCCATCACTGAGCAGGGGACTATTCTCCATGTCTTCCAGTCATTTCACAAGATCTTCCCTGGACACTGGAAACTCCATTTCTAGAATTTGGGGCCACTTACAAGGTGCCAGTTATGCAGTAACCACTCCAAGAGCTTGAACATCTTCACACTAAAGACATGGAAAGTTAATTCTTTCTTGAAGTTCTGTAGTGTGTGGGATGCAATGATTCTGCAGAGCAAAGGAAGGAAAATTCCTTTCCTTGTATTTCCCAAATGAGAAAATCACACCACACTTGTTATATATCAATTCTATAATCTAAGTTGACCCTTAAAAATAAAATGAAAATTGTTGCAAATCCTGAATTGAAATTTATGTTTGGTTTTCAGATGCAACATCTGTGCTCTTCAAAATCCCCTTATCTCTTGAGCCTGCTTTCCACCCAGTTTTACAGGGCTTATCCTAAATGGTACTTAGCAAACAAAAATGACTTATTCATTCAAGAGAGTTAGAATCAGAGATGTAATCCAGGAAAGTGAAGTAAAAAGGTGAAAATGAAAAGGGAAATGGCTGAAAGGAAAGGCTTTGGATTCCATACCGCAAAGAATGGGCTTCTACGAACTGAAGGACCAAGGGTCCCAGAGAGGATCAGAAGATAAAATGAGATAAACAGAGTATCGGGTTTTGAGATAAGTCAAAAAGAGACTGATTGTCTTATGGAAAACTCAAAATCAACATTATAAAACAGACTTATGTAGTAGATATTTTTAATCTCAATGTAATGGAATTTCCTTAAGCTGTGAATCTGCAGCTCAGTTTCCTCTCTACTCTTGACTTTAGCCCTAGTACTTTACGTCTATTATGTTGGCTATCTTTTGGAAAATTTTGTCAATGGAGGAATAATATTTGACTATATGAATTCTTTAATTCATGTGTTTTTTTCACTGATTCACCTAACACTTCTATGTGTTCTGTTCTGAGTACTGCACGGAGAGTGGGAATGTAACAATAATATAAAATAAGATAAGAACTGTCTGAACTCCATTTCCCTCCAATAGTAAAAATATCTACTACCTTGACAAAAGTTTGCTGAAGAGTGTGATGAGATGGTATATGCTGAATGTGTAAATGTTAATGGACATTGGTTCCTTTTGGAGGTCACTGATATGTCCCGCAATGAGATAGTCCTGGTTTCACAATTTTGTATATTTCTAAAAACCATTGATTATGTAGTTTAAAGGTAATGACTTTTATGGTACATAAATTTTAGTTTAATATAATCCTTATTTTAAAAAGAAAAGCAATTCACTATATTCAATGAAATACTCCATAATAAATGTTTATTAAAAATTTAATTAACAGATTTATACTTACAACACTTTTATGCCATTTTGTAAACATACAGTCACTATGTTACATTAAATAAGAATGTGCTTGGACACAGTCAGGTATCCTGTGGCCTCACATGAAGTGAAGGGCAGCAATATCCCCAGAGAAGAAGCTCCAATAAATGGTCTGAGAAATGGATAATTCATGGAGATTTAAGGCACAGGAAAGGTATCAGAGCGGAGGAGAAGGGCGAAGGAGGGAAACTACATATGAGGGAACTTCTGAAAACATCATAGAAGCTCACAGTTCCATTGTCATAATCCAGAAACACTCCAATCCTTCCCGGAGGCCTTTTCACAAACTGAACTAAGGGTGGGGAGGTGGTGGACAGAATATACTGACTGTTCACCTTTGTAAAACACAGAAAAAATGCTTCTTCAGCACCGATACTGATACTGGTATCACTTGTGAAGATGCTTTTACAGACCCCCAGAACCCAGCTTGAGGACTGTGCCACGTCCAGCTCCCAGCAATGCCTCCCGGTGGTGAAGGCCTGAGCTCCCCAGGACACAGCACACGGCCCGCCCCGGGGCTGTCTGGACGCCCCAGGGTGGTCATCCTCAAACAGCACACTCGCATCATCAAGGATCGCATGGTGAACGGTCGTTGTATGAGTCAGAATATTATTCACTGCAGAAAGAGTAAAAATTGTGTTAGCCAGTTGAATTTCCATGTCTCTGAGAGGCAGAGGCTCTCTATACAATAAGCTTTTTAATCTTCCTCCTCCAAGGAAATCAAAACAAAGACAGCGAAGGGAGTTAGAACAACTCTTCTCTGAAGAATAAAAGTTATTACTATCTCTGTGGCACACAGAAGTACATCAAATCAAAGAGAAAATTTTAAAACACATATATCATGAACTGGGTGAAGTCTGACTTAATGTCAGTGTCTTCAAAGTTTATTTTAGGACTCACCTAAAAGCACTCATTTTTCTTATATTAGGAAACTTTTCTTGTGTCCTTTGTACTTAATACTATGGAAACTGCAGATGGCACTTTGTTATCACATGAATATTTATGGGGGTATAATCTCTACCTATTACATTATCAAAGGTCAAAAGAATTGATAGAAATCCATCTATGAATAATTTGGAAGCTTCAAAAAGGATGTTCTGGCCAGTGATGTTCATGCATCCCTTGCCTTAAAGTTGTTGTGAGATTGAGAGCATTGCAATTCTTTTACCAAAGCCCATTTCAGTTTTTCTGCAATTTATTCCTAATTTTACAAATAATAAATATTCTTTGTACAATGTGTAATAAATGTAGTTACAAAGAAGTGAAAGTGAAAGTGCTAGTCTCTCAGTTCTGTTTGACTCTTTGCAAACCTGTGGACTGTATGTAGCCTGCCAGGCTCCTCTGTTCGTGGAATTCTGCAGGCAAGAATACTAGAGTGGATTTCCATTCCCTTCTCCAGGGATCTTCCCGACAGGGCTCGAACCTGTGTCTCCTGCATTGCAGGCAGACTCTCTATCATCTGAGCCACCAGGGAAGCCCTAACAGTGAATTAAAAAGCAGCAATGACAGTTTTAAGCTCAAGAGTGAAATAAACTGAGTAAACAACGTATTGATGGTCACTCACAGAACTAAATATTCTGTCTCTTTATATTCACAGTAACACCTGGTTGCTCTCCTTTTCTCATTCTATGTCAGGTATATTTAAATATATGTGTGTGTGTATATATGTATATATATATGTGTATATGTGTATATAAATATAAATATAAGTGTATGTGTGTGTGTATATATGTGTATATATATATATATAGTCTTGCATTTTCAGGAAATTACAGGTAGCAAGCAACAGACCTGGTGTTTATAATCTGACTATAGAGGCAACAAAAGAGTCCGAAATACAGTACTTGGATACAATCTAAAAAACGACAGAATGATCTGTTTATTTCCAAGGCAAACCATTCAATATCACAGTAATCCAAGTCTATGCCTCAACCAGTAATGCTGAAGAAACTGAAGTTGAACGGTTCTATGAAGACCTACAAGATCTTCTAAAACTAACACCCAAAAAAGATATCCTTTTCATTATAGGTGACTGGAATGCAAAAGTAGGAAGTCAAGAAATACCTGAAGTAACAGGAAAATTTGGCCTTGGAGTACAGATTGAAGCAGGGCAAAGGCTAATAGAGTTTTGCCACGAGAACGCAGTGGTCATAGCAAACACCCTCTTCCAACAACACATGAGAAGACTCTACAAATGGACATCACCAGATGGTCAATACCGAAATCAGACTGATTATATTCTTTGTAGCCAATGATGGAAAAGCTCTATACAGTCAGCAAAACAAGACTGGGAGCTGACTGTGGCTCAGACCATGAACTCCTTATTGTCAAAGTCAGACTTAAATTGAAGAAATTAGGGAATACCACTAGGCCATTCAGGTATGACCTAAATCAAATTCCTTATGATTATACAGTGGAAGTGACAAACAGATTCAGGAGATTAGATCTAATAGAGATTATGCCTGAATAACTATTGACAAAGGTTCATGACATTGTACAGAAGGCAGTGAACAAGACCATCCCCAAGAAAGAGAAACACGAAAAGGCATATGGTTGTCTGAGGAGGCCTTACAATTAACGGTGAAAAGAAGAGTACCTAAAGGTAAATGAGAAAAAGAAAGATACACCCATCTGAATGTAGAGTTCCAAAGAATAGCAAAGAGAGACAAGAAAGCCTTCCTCAGTGACCAATGTAAAGAAATAGAGGAAAACAATATAATGGGAAAGACTAGAGATCTCTTCAAGAAAATTAGAGATACCAAGGGAACATTTCATACAAAGATGGGCACAATTAAGGATAGAAATGATATGGACCTAACAGAAGCAGAAAATATTAAGAAGAGGTGGCAAGGATACACAGAAGAACTATACAAAAAATATCTTCATGACCCAGATAACCACGATGGTGTGATAACTCACCTAGAGCCAGACATCTTGGAATGTGAAGTCAAGCGGGCCTTAGGAAGCATCACTACAAACAAACAAAGTTAGTAGAGGAGATGGACTTCCAGTTGTTATTTAAATCCTAAAGATGATGGGAGGAAAGTGCTGCACTCAATATGCCAGCAAATTTGGAAAACTCAGCAGTGGCCACAGGACTGGAAAAGGTCAGTTTTCATTCCAACCCCAAAGAAAGGCAATGCCAAAGAATGCTCAAACTATGGCACAACTGCACTCATCTCACACGCTAGTAAATTAAGGCTCATAATTCTTCAAGCCAGCCTTCAACAGTACATGAACCCTGAACTTCCAGATGTTCAAGCTGGTTTTAGAAAAGGCAGAGGAACCAGAGAACAAATTACCAACATCTGCTGGATCACTGAAAAAACAAGAGACTTCCAGAAAAACATCTACTTCTGCTTCGTTGACTACACCAAAGCCTTTGACTGTGTGGATCACAACAAACTGTGGGAAACTCTTCAAGATATGGGAATACCAGACCACCTGACCTGTCTCCTGAGAAATCTGCATGCAGGTCAAGAAGCAACAGTTAGAACTGGACATGGAACAAGAGACTGCTTCCAAATCAGGAAAGGCATAAGTCAAAGCTGTATATTAACACCCTCTTGTTTAACTTAAATTCAGAGTACGTCATGAGAAATGCTGGACTGGATGAAGCTCAAGTTGGAATTCAGACTTTTGGGAGAAATATAAATAACCTCAGATATGCAGATGACACCACACTTATGGCAGAAAGTGAAGAACTAAAGAGCCTCTTGATGAAAGTGAAGGAAGAGAGTGAAAAAGTTGGCTTAAAACTCAACATTCAGAAAACTAAGATCATGGCATCTGGTCCCATCACTTCATGGCAAATAGATGGGGAAACAATGAAAACAGTGAGAGATTATTTGAGGGGGGGGGCTCCAAAATCACTGCAGATGGTGACTGCAGCCATGGAATTAAAAGATGCTTGCTCCTTGGAAGAAAAGTTATGACCAATCTAGACAATATTTTAAAAAGCAGAGATATTACTTTCCTAACAAAGATACATCTAGTTAAAGCTATGGTTTCTCCAGTAGTCATGTATGGATGTGAGAGGTGCACTATAAAGAAAGCTGAGCACCGAAGAATTGATGTTTTTGAACTGTGGTGTTGGAGAAGACGCTTGAGAGTCCCTTGGACTGCAAGGAGATCCAACCAGTCCATCCTAGACGAAATCAGTCCTGAATATTTATTGAAAGGAATGATGCTAAGGCTGAAACTCCAATACTTTGGCACCTGATGCAATGAACTGACTCATTTGAAAAGACCCTGATGCTGGGAAAGATTGAAGGCCAGAGGAGAAGGGATGACAGAGGATGAGATTGCTGGATGGCATCGCAGACTCAATGGACATGAGTTTGATTAAACTCCTGGAGTTGGTGATAGGCTCCAGGGAAGCCTGGAGTGCTACAGTCCATGGGATCCCAAACAGTCAGACAAGACTGAGTGATTGAACTGAACTGATAGAGGTAGAAAAGATGTTAACAACTTCAGGAATTTATGCACCACCTTCATATCCAAAAAAGAAAAAAGAAATACAACAAAAATGAAAGAAGGGTTATTCCCAAGAAGCTCTAATGAAATGAAGTCCTGATCACGAAAAGACTGACCCTTACCTCTGAAGTTGTTCAGCATGTGTAGGAATCCAGAGACAGGCCAGGAAGTAAGCTCTGGGTACCTGGGTTGAGGCTTCTATATCTGTGCCAAGTCAGTCCTGTGACAAAGGATATCAGTTCCATGTCAAGACCAACTGCTAATCACATGAGCATTGCAAATCAGCAGACTTCACTACAGGATATGATATTTTCTCAGGATTCTCCTACTTTTGGTGATTTGCATATGCTATATATTCTACTGATTTGAGAATATAAAAATGTTACCACATATTTTACTAAATATAACTTACATCAAATTTCATTTTCTTGATTTTTCTCAGACAATATACCAAATTTGCACTCACTAAACTTCATCCCCTTCCTCAATTCCATCAATTCAAAGATCCTGGGCATTTTACAGAGAGCAAAAGATTCAGGCTAAGCCTTTGAGACTTCACTCACAAAGTAGTTATCATGGATGCATTCCGTGTCTAAATGGAAGTGCTCACTGACCAGACATGTTTACTCTTGTCAACCTAGCAAAGTGATCCAGGCCCAGCCTGGCTGCCCTGGTCCTGAACATCTCACTTCCCAGTGGGCAGCAGAAAGCTGCTCCCTGTGAGGTCCTGCCTGCAGGGGGCTTGCTGTGATGGAACAGGCTGAGACACTGCCACTCAGTATTAACAAAATCACAGTCTCTCTTCTCATGGTAGGGAGTATGCCTCTTTCATGCCTTTTTCACCTTCGAGTTCACTAGGGTATGTGCTTCCTCTGTGATGTCTTAGAAAAATCCCTTCACTAATTTTCATGGTGATGAGGCTGGAAAGAATGGGTCGAGTGGGTGGAACAAAGCCCAGAATGTCAGCAGATTCTCAGGTATATTTGATTTCAGTCAAATGAAAAGGAAACTACTGAGACCAAGGGTCAGAAGCCCTTGAAATTCTTTCGAAATAAAGTAGAAAATAGCCAAAAAGACAGTGTTGGTAATCCATATGCTAGGGTTCTGTACCTGTGGATTCACACATGGATTCAATCTGTACATTCTGGGCTACTTGTTTATTTATTCATTTATTTAATAATACGATCAGAGTTACTATTCTAACTATATTTCATATACAGTGTGTACCAGTCAATTCCAAATTCCCAGTGTAAACTTCCTTCCCCTTTGCCTTTGTTCTGAGTGGAAAACATTCACAAGAAATTCCAGAAACTTCCAAAAATGTAAAAATTGAAAATGCCACATACCAGGGAATGACTTATGTAGCATTTACTTTACACTGTATATGTTAGTTGGAAAGTTGTCTAGAGATGACAAAGTGTACAGGAGCATGTGTATTAGTTATCTGTGAATATTATGGCGTTATGTCTAAAGGATGCTCTATCCTGCGATTTAGAAGAACTGTGGGTCCACTTCATCAAAAAGACAAAAATGTTTCAGAAATCAAAAATCATTAGTGTATACTCACATTTCCAGCACATTTTCCAAGCCCTGCAAAGGAAAAAAAAAGATCATGTTAATCATTAGAGTTCTGTCCTTTTCCATCTCCTTTCCTATTCCTGTTTCATAATAAGATACTATTTTCTAAATCTCTTCTAGTAACATTCAGAAGCAATCTTCACAACAGAGCCTAAACTAATCATGATGGGATTCCTCAGGCCTCATTAAAGAAGGAAAGGGGGCAAGAAGGGTCTGCCTTATGATGCAGCAACATCTAGCTTTCCAGTGTCACTCACTGCCCACCTCTGTCTTCAAGAAGTGATCTCACCATTTATGCTAACGGTTAAAGTAAACCAGACAATTGTATAAAAAAAATTACAAATTGCATTAAAATTGATACCAGTTCTAAATATCTTGCTTATATGACCGGAAGAACCTCAGTGTCTTTAGGAATTGTGAATAACAGAGAGTGGAAAGGGTTTAGGGGGATGTATACTGAGATTTCTCATGATGTACTCTGCATAGAAGTTAAATAAGCAGGGTGACAATATATAGCCTTGACGTGCTCCTTTTCCTATTTGGAACCAGTCTGTTGTTGCATGTCCAGTTCTAACTGTTGCTTCCTGACCTGCATACAGGTTTCTCAAGAGGCCGGTCAGGTGGTCTGTATTCCCATCTCTTTCAGAATTTTCCACAGTTTATTGTGATCCACACAGTCAAAGGCTTTGGCATAGTCAATAAAGCAGAAATAGATGTTTTTCTGGAACTCTCTTGCTTTTTCGATGATCCAGTAAATGTCAAGGCTATATATTGTCACCCTGCTTATTAAACTTATATACAGAGTACATCATGAGAAACGCTGGGCAGAGGAAGCACAAGCTGGAATCAAGATTGCTGGGAGAAATATCAATAACCTCAGATATGCAGATGACACCACCCTTACGGCAGAAAGTGAAGAAGAACTAAAGAGCCTCTTGATGAAAGTGAAAGTGGAGAGTGAAAAAGTTGGCTTAAAGCTCAACATTCAGAAAAATAAGATCATGGCGTCCGGTCTCATCACTTCATGGCAGATAGATGGGGAAACAGTGGAAACAGTGGCTGACTTTATTTTGGGGGGCTCCAAAATCACTGCAGATGGTGATTGCAGCCATGAAATTAAAAGAGGCTTACTCCTTGGAAGGAAAGTTATGACCAACTTAGCATATTAAAAAGCAGAGACTAAAAAAAAAAAAGAAATAAAAAGCAGAGACATTACTTTGTCAACAAAGGTCCATCTAGTCAAGCCTATGGTTTTTCCAGGGGTCATGTATGGATGTGAGAGTTGGACAGTGAAGAAAGCTGAGCACCGAAGAATTGATGCTTTTGAACTGTGGTGTTGGAGAAGACTCTTGAGAGTCCCTAGGACTGAAAGGAGATCCAACCAGTCCATCCTAAGGGAAATCAGTCTTGGGTGTTCATTGGAAGGACTGATGTTGAAGCTGAAACTCCAATATTTTGGCCACCTGATACGAAGAGCTGACTCATTTGAAAAGACCTTAATGTTGGGAAAGATTGAAGGCAGGAGGAGAAGAGGATGACAGAGGATGAGATGGTTGGATGGCATTTTTTGGGTAAACTCTGGGAGTTGGTGATGGACAGGGAGGCCTGGTGTGCTGTGATTCATGGGGTCGCAAAGAATCGGACACGACTGAGTGACTGAACTGAACTGAATACTGAGATTTACTCCAGGAAAATTAACTTTCCCCTGGTCACAGCATCTCGCTGACTGTGTTGTCATCAGTCTGGATAGGTAATATTTCAGTGTCACAGCAGCTTGTCTAGAAGAGTGTTTCTCTCTCTGAAGAGGGACCCTCCTTTCTCACCTGGAGCAGCTCCGTGTCCAGCTTGTGGCACATCTCGGTCAGCTCTCCGTACATTTCTGTCAGACTTTCTCCCTGTTGAGTCATTCTGAACACACTCTCCTTGAGGTTTTCACAAATCTCTTTGGCTTCTTTCTCCGGGGCCTCCAGATGCAGTTGTTCTTCCTCCCGGAGCAACAGAAGCATCCTCTGATATTCAAGCTTGATCATCACCTTCCTTAAGGCCACATAGTCCTGCAGAGATACGGGATACAAAGCATTACTTAATGTTCACATTCAAAAGAAAACTTCAAATATTATTTCCTTAGTGTCATCAAGGAAGTTCCTGACAAACTGGCACATGCATCAGAGTTTTGAATATTTTCTGATCCTTATTGCCCATGCTTTCTCTGAATTCCTAATCTCTTTCCCTGTTTAAATCAAGTCATCTTATCTCCCAAGGAGGATTCTTCAGGGTTCTTACTCCATCAATTATTTCCTCTCCCACCTGAGTCTCATTTTTCTCTTGTTCCTTTCTCTGATTTTCTAAATATTCTTTATGAGGTAAACCGCATTTTATGTAGTTTTACTTTTTCTCCTGCATGCTGACTCTCTTCAGTCATGCCCAACTGTTTGTGACCTTGTGGACTGAAGCTCGCCAGGCTCCTCTATCCATGGGATTCTCCAGGCAGGAATATTGGGGTGGGCTACTATTTCCTTCTCCAAGGGATCTTCCAAACCCAGGGTTGTAATCCATGTCTGTTTTGGCTCCCACATTGCTGGCAGATTCTTTACCCCTGAGCCATCATTTTCCCTCTAGGTACGACTCTCTTCCTCTCTCCTCCTTTACAAAGTCACAGTTAGTGCAATGTGTCTTATACCCCATGTCTGAAAGGGTTTATCCAATCTTCAAAATTTGGCCTTGGAATACACTTCATGGCTTGGTCTTCCAATCTACTAGCATTCTTTGAACTAGCATATATTAGCCTGTTCTAATTGCAATTACTGATTAGTCATTTGAAACCACTCCTCCAGGGAAGAGACCAGTAGCCTTTAACAGGAACTTACATTAATCTAATAAATCTAAGCTAAAATTATATCAATATTTGTACAAATAAATAGGAACATTTTTATTCTGACCTCAAAGGACTGAGTTGTGTTAGCTTCCTGATTCAGACTGATTTGTGTTTCTTCTCTCATTTTCCATAAGGAGCTCATTCTCTTCAGGAGCTTCTCCTGCAAAATACCCATGGGATTTAGTGACACAGAAGATGACACCATAAATTTAATCCACTTATTCATGAGCAAAGGCATTTATCAGTTACACAGAAACCTTGAGTTAGGATGCTGTGGTCAGATTTTTCCACATTAATTTAATGTGATGCCAACATTTGAATAGCAAGGAATAGAACTGTATACTAGAGAACTGGGGGAACTTTACAGATAATGGAATCCATTTCCCAAGATACTGAGACTCAGACTCTAATAGCCCGAGTAGGAAAGCCTCAAGCTCCCATCAGAAGCCTGTGGCCCTGGTGCCACCCGCCCCGCGATGCTGCATTTCCACACGTGTGGACAATTGGCAACAACACTGAGAGGACACATCATATGTGAGGATCCACGTTCAGAAATCCCACCTCCACTATCTCCATCCCATCACCGTCATAGCACCCTCGTCTTCCTCTCTGACTTAGGAGCCTCTAGATCCCACACTGCTCTAGTGGCATCACCTACCCAGGACTCCTCAGCAGCCCTGTGTATCAGACTGTGGCTGTGAGCTGCGTGCTCGGGGCGTTCAGAGCAGGGCCCACAGAGCAGGCTCTGCTCAACCTCACAGAAGAGGCCTTTGGCTTCCTGGTGTGTCACATAGACCTGCTCCTCAGAGCTGTGGTCATGGTCGGCTCTGGCCTGTCTGGCAAGGGAAGCCAGCCTCTTGAGGACAATATTGGTTTTGAAATCGGGCCTCTCTGCTATTCCCCTGCACTCAGGGCAGCTCGTTGAAGTCTGGCCTTCTTCCCAGCAAAGGCTCAGACAGGGACGACAGAAGCTGTGCCCACAGTCTATGGTGACGGGGTCCGGGAAGTAGTTCATGCAGATGGAGCAGGTGAGTTCCTTCCGGAAGGCTCCCTGTGTGTCTGAGTCCATGTTTCTGAAAATTAAAGAAAGAAATAAGAGAGGGTAAGAGAAAAAGTCTTTCTTCTGCCCTCATCAGGAAAAATAAATCCTTTGGACAAAGTCCTGTCTTGAACTCTAATTTCCTTATTTTCTTACCCCCCCAGAACAAACCTAGAAATGGTGACTATATACATCTTGGATTTTAACTATTATACAAAAGATAAAATACAATAAAAGTGTTCTTAGCACCTTTTTTGTTTAAAATAAACCAGGATTTCAGTCATACTAAAAGTATTAATACATGGAGAAGCATAAATATTAGTGTGAGTGTGCTCAGTCCTGTCTGACTCGTTGCTACATCATGGACTGTAGCCCACCAGGCTCATCTGCCCTTGGGATTTCCTAGGCGAGAATCCTGGAAAGGGCTGCCATTTCCTTCTCCAAGGGATCTTCCCAACTCAGCAGCTGAACCCGTGTTTCCTGCATCTTCTGCATTGGCGGGTGGATTCTTTACCACGGAACCACCTGGAAAGCCCCTTAAAGATTAGAACGGAGGGTAAGTGTTGGGATGACTTCAGAATTACTTTATTAGCTGATTCTGACAGAAGCACACACAGAACCTCAGTCTATCTCTCTCGATCTCCATGACTCCTTGACTGTAACCCACACTAGCACACCCTTCATTTCTCTCCTCAAGGCCTTACGTTCTTTCTGTCATCAAAGTGACTGAAGTGCTTTTCTAAAGACAAACAAATTTGTTTACAAAGAATTTAAACTTCATATAATCAATGTTGGCTTTAATCTGAAGTCCTAAAACCTAAAGAGTTCAGAGCTTGCTTCCAACTTAAATAACAAAACTGCCCCTTTCAAGACAAAAAGAAGAAAAAAAAAATGTCACTTCTAGTTCAGGAAAGCAATAGTCATGGCTCCCAGGCTCCAGTCAGGCAGCTGTGGGGCTCGAGTTTAGTTGCTCCACAGACTGTGGGACCTTGCCAGACCAGGGATCCAACCTGTATTCCTTGGACTAACTAGTGTATTCCTTGGACTAACTAGTGTATTCCTTGGACTAACTGGTGTATTCTTAATCACTGGACCATTAGGGAATTTTTTTTCATTTTTTCTTTTTTTTAAATATATGGAGAGGCACAAGTCTGGGTGTACGTGTTCAGTAAACCCCTCAGGACACCGTCCTTTATCTCCTCCTTGATCTACCCTCAGGGCACACTGTCCTTTTGGCTGCAATAGCCTTTGCTTACTGATGTGGCAAGTGAAATATTTGCCCCAAGGAAAAATGTGGGAGAAGACTGCAAGTGGAACTGAGGGAGAATGTCTACTGAGTCCCGGATAGATGCACCTGATCACTGGATTACAGAAGTGAGGCAGGGAAAACATTGTTTCACCAAAATTTTTTCATGCTCATAATCCTTCTCTTTGAATTATCTGAGGGCTTCCTTGTAAAATCCAGTTTGAATAATAATTCTAAGTCAGTTCAGCAAGAAACCCCACTGTTGATATCTGATCACCCCAAGAATCTGATAAAACTTCCTCACTGCCCACTATTAGTATCCAGTCCAGCTGGGCTGCCCTCAACAAAAAATCTAGTAGCTTGGATCAACCAAGATCCTTTGCAGACCTGATTCCTCCTCATAGGAAATTACCAGCCAAGAAACACACGGCTTCTGAGTTGTGAGTCCCCACCACCTGTATCTGTTGAAGTTGGATGACCCGGAATGCTAGGGTATCCTTGTCTCAATTATCATTGTCCTAAACAAAATTTGATGTAGCCACTTACACCTGTGTCTGTGTCTGATTTTCCTTGGAAACAACTCCCTCAGCTGATTACTGCTCAGGCAGGAAGTGTTCTTCAAGTATCCCCCAGATTCCCACATACTCAAGGATGACCAACTTGGAGTCTGACCAGTTTTGTAGCTTCCATATCAGGCCTCCAGTTACTTTCAGAAAATTCATTCCAACTTTAAAACAATCTTCTTTTTGATCTCATAGTAACTGTGATCCCAGAGGAACATCCCCAGTTTAGATTTGAAATTTCCACATTCCCACTAATATCACAAACAGCCTTTTCCAACATCTAGGTGGTCTGACAATTGGAGGGGTTCTTCTCATTCCTTCAACTATGAAAGGAATGGGCAAATTTAATTCAGATGACCATTATAGCTACTACTGTGGGCAAGAATCTCTTTGAAGAAATGTAGTAGCCCTCATAGTCAACAAGAGTCTGAAGTGTAGTACTTGGGTGTAGTCTCAAAAATGACAGAATGATCTTGGCTCTTTTCCAAGGCAAACCATTCAATGTCAAAATAATCCAAGTCTATGCCCCAACCTTGGACATGTCCAATGATGGACATGAGTTTGAGCAAGCTCCAGGGGTTGGTGATAAACAGAGAAGCCTGGTATGTTGCAGTCCATGGGGTCACAAAGAATCAGACACAACTGAGTGACGGAACTGAACTGATGTCCCAACCACAAACGCTGAAAGCTGAGGTTGAATGGTTCTATAAGGACCTATGTGACCTTCTAGAACTAACGCCAAAAAAAAAAAAAAAAGATGACCTGTTCATCATAGGGGACTGGAAAGAAAATGTAGGAAGTCAAGATATACCTGGAATAACAGGCAAGTTTGGCCTTGCAGTACAAAATGAAGCAGGCAAAAGCTAACAGAGTCTTGTCAAAAGAACACACTTGTCATAGGAAGCACCCTTGCCAATAGCCCAAGAGATGACTCTACACATGGATATCACCAGATGGTCAATACCAAAATCAGATTGATTATATTCCTTGTAGCCAAAAATGGAGAAGCTTTATATAGTCAGCAGAAACAAGTCCAGGAGTTGACTGTGGCCAGATCATGAACTTATTGCTGAATTCAGACTGAAATTGAGAATGTAGGGAAAACTGCTAGGCCATTCAGGCATGACCTAAATCAAATCGTTTATGATTATACAGTGAACGTGAGAGTGAAAGTTGCTCAGTCGTGTCTGACTCTTTGAGACCCATGGACAATACAGTCCTTGGAATTCTCCAGGCCAAAATACTGGAGTGGGTAGCCTTTCCCTTCTCCAGAGGATCTTCCCAACCCAGGGATCGAACCCACGTCTCCCACATTGCAGGCGGGTTCTTTACCAGCTGAGCCACAAGGAAAGCCCGAGAATACTGGAGTGCATAGCCTATGCCTTCTCCAGCAGATCTTCCTGACCCAGGAATTGAACTGGGTCTCCTGCATTGCAGACATATTCTTTACCAACTGAGCTACAGGGAAGACCCATGATTATACAGTGGAAGTGACAAATAGATTCAAGGGAATAGATCTGATAGATAAAGTGCCTGAAGAACTATGGACAGAGATTCATAACATGGTACAGAAGGTGGTCATCAAAACCATCCCCAAGAAAAAGAAATGCAAAAAGGAAAATGGTTGTCTGAGGAGGCGTTAGAAATAGCTGAGAAAAAAAGAGAAGTGAAAGGCAAAGGAGAAAAGGAAAGATATACCCATATGAATGCAGAGTTCCAGAAAATAGCAAGGAGAGATAAGAAATCCATTTTAAGTGAAAAATGGAAAGAAATGGAGGAAAATAATAAAGCAGGAGAGACTAGAGATCTCTTCAAGAAAATGAGAGATACCAAAGGAATATTTCATGCAAAGATGGGCATAATAAAGTACAGAAATGGTATGGACCTACAAGAAGCAGAAGATATTAAGGAAAGGTAGCAGGAATACACAGAAGAATTATACAAAAAATATCTTAATGACCCAGATAACCACGATAGTGTGATCACTCACCTAGAGTCAGACATATTGGAAGGCAAAGTCAAGTGGGCCTTAGGAAGCATCACTATGAACAAAGATAGTGGAGATGATGGAATTCTAGCTGAGCTCTATCAAATAGTAAAAGATGAGGCTGTTAAAGTGCTGCTGTTAATATGTCAGCAAATTTGGAATACTCAGTTGTGGCTGCAGGACTGGAAAAGGTCAGTTTTCATTCCAATCCCAAAGAAGGGCAATGCCAAAGAAGGTCAAAATACCACACAATTGCATTCATTCACAGGGTAGCAAGGTGAAGCTCAAAATCCATCAAGCTAGGCTTCAGTTCAGTATGTGAACTGAGAGCTTCCAGATGTTCAAACTGGATTTAGAAAAGGCAGAGGAATTTGAGATCAAATTGCCAACATTCATTGGATCTTAGAAAAGACTAGAGAATTCCAGAAAAACATTTTCTTCTGCTTCACTGACTATGCCAAAGTGCAGTTATTCACTGTGTGGATCACAACAAACTGTGGAAAATTCTTAAAGAGATGGGAATACCAGCTAACCTTACTTCCCTCCTGAGATACCTGTATGCAGGTCAAGAAACCACACTTAGAATTGGACATGGAACAATGGATTGGTTCCAAATTGGGAAAGAAGTACATCAAGGCTGTATATTGTCATCCTACTTATTTAACTTCTATGCTGAGTATGTCATGTGAAATGCCAGGCTGGATGAAGCACAAGCTGTAATCAAGATTGTCAGGAGAAATATCAATCAGCTCATATATGCAGATGACACCACCCTAATGGCAGAAAGTGAAGAGAAACTAAAGAGCCTCTTGATGAAAGTAAAAGAGGAGAGTGGGAAAGCTGGCTTAGAACTCAATATTCAAAAAATGAAGATCATGGCAGCCAATCCCATCACTTCATGGCAAATAAATGGGGAAAAAATGAAAACAGTGACAGACTGTATTTTCCTGGGCTCCAAAGTCACTGTGGAAGGTGACTGCATCCATGAGTTTAAAATATGTTTGCCCCTTGGAAGAAAAGCAATGACAAACCTAGACAGTATATTGATAAGCAGAGACATTACTTTGCCGACAAAGGTCCATCTAGTCAAAGCTATGGTTTTTGCAGTACTCACATCTGGATTTGAGAGCTGGACAATAAAAAACGCTGACCAACAAAGAATTGATACTTTCGAACTGTGTTTAAGAAGATTCCTAAGAGTCCCTTGGACTGCAAGATCGAGCCAGTCAATCCTAGAAGAAATCAACCCTGAACATTCATTGGAAGTACTGATGCTGATGTTGAAGGTCCAATACTTTGGCCACCTAATGCGAAGGGCTGACTCATTGGAAAAGATCCTAATACTGGGAAAAATTGAAGGCGGGAGAAGATGACAGGGGATGAGATGATTATATGGTATCACTGACTCCATGAAATGGTGAAGGACAGGGAAGCCTGGCATGCTGCAGTCCATGGGGTCGCCAAGAGTCGGACATGACTGAGTGACTGAGCAACAGGAACTCATAATCCCTTCCCTTTCTTCTACCCAGGGATACAACTGTCCATACTGCCGCTGCTGCTGCTGCTGCTGCTAAGTCGCGTCAGTTGTGTCCGACTCTGTGCGACCCCATAGACGGCAGCCACCAGGTTCCTCCGTCCCTGGGATTCTCCAGGCAAGAATACTGGAGTGGGTTGCCATTTCCTCCTCCAGTGCATGAAAGTGAAAAGTGAAAGTGAAGTCGCTCAGTCGTGTCCGATTCTTCGCGACCCCATGGGCTGCAGCCTACCAGGCTCCTCCGTCCATGGGGTTTCCCAGGCAAGAGTACTGGAGTGGGGTGCCATTGCCTTCTCCACTGTCCATACTAGCAAAACTCAATCCAATTCTGTGGAGTGAATCATTGAATAAGTCCCAGATCCCCCCTCCCCCAATTCTTTCTCTTTCCTGCATGATGATCTGACTCAATCAATTCATCTGGAGATTGGCAGTAACCCAATCAGGATGAACCTGAGGGGCGCTCCGGAATCCAATCAGGTAATGCCTACGGATTGGACGTTAGCGGCGGAAAGGAGGGCAGATGTGGTTAAAAAGTCCCATAAAATTCCCAAGAACCAAAGAATAGATGCAGAAGCTTCTCACTCAGGAGTCACTCCTTGTGTTCTCCACCAAGTCTGAGGTCTGAGCAGCAACCCCCACCCCGACCACATCAGACCTGGTGAGTTAACCTCTGTGAGGGATGTTCTGCCAACGGCCAGCATGCAGTGAATGGTAGAATGCAGTTTGACATGGCATGAAGAGTTTTCCTTTTTCTCTTCTTTCGGTTAAATTTAAATCTATCTTTTTGCCTCAAACTGTATTTTTGCTTCCATCCTAAACGTTTTGAGTTGTGCTTTGGTTCATATTATTTACAAGTCTTAACCAACAGCTTTTCTTTTTAAAGACATCTGTTTGGAATGCTATTTCTTGACATTTAAGGTTTTTACTCTATACACAAATGGCATTCCCTTTACAAGTATCTCCTTAATCTTTCCCAGCTAAGTTGACTTTGGGAACTGAGGATGGAAGCTGTGTTATACATGAACTCTTGTCCCCATAGTTTGGGCTTCAAGCAATAGTTTATTTTTTCACCATAAAAACAAGGGAGTCAGCTTTTTCAGTCTCTTGGTACAGATATGCAAGAGGGAAACGCATTAAAGAAAGCCGTGGATGAAAATGGATGAGCCACCGGTTGGCTTTCTTCATTCCTGGAGCTTGTTAGATTCTTGCTCTAGTGGCAGGATGGGGAGAGCTCTGGCTTTATGGCCACAAACCCAGACTGGGATCCAGACTCACTGACTTCTTCCATTCTGGTTCATCATTGCCAGAGCAATGGCTGTGGTCCTGATCTGATTTCTCTGAAGTGTGGGGAGAGAGGCTACCCTGATGATTGTGATTGTTCTGAGAAGCATGCCTTGTCTCCTTGCAGTTTCCCAGGATTCCATTCAGATAAGAGTCAGGATGAGTGTTCACAACCCTCCCAGACTTGTGATCTTGGCAGCAATTGCCCTGCTGAGAGACGAGCCCTCAGCCATCTCCACTTTGGAGTATCTGCCCAGAGAGCTCTACCCACCACTCTTCATGGCTGCCGTCTTTGGCCGACGCAGGGAGACCCTGAAGGCCATGGTGTCGGCCTGGCCCTTTGCCCGCCTGCCTCTGGGGGGCCTGGTGCAAAAGCCTCACCAAGGAATCTTACAGGCAGTGCTGGATGGCCTTGATGTCCTGCTTGCCCAGAAGGTTCACCCCAAGTGAGTTGGATCCAGGTAGCCTGGCAGGGTCTTGGATGTCCTGGAAGAGATAGCTGGTGCCAGGCAGAGTGGATGACCAAGTGGTGGACCAGAGGCTTCTGAAAAAGCTCAGAGGTCTTGAGAATTGCTGAGATCACTTTGGGAAATCCCTTACAAAAATATAATAGGAAGGATGGAAGAGGAAAAAGAGCTGGGGAAGAGGAAGCAAGAAAAGAAAGCAAGAAAGGAAAGAACCAGCAGCAGGTGAGAGCAGGAACGTGAAGTAAGAGCACAGATGGGGAGTTGGAATGTTGCCTGACCTCTGAGGCTGTGGGTTCATTCAGTGTGCATTTTGAAGAATCTCACCGCACCCATCTGCTGTTTCCCCACAGGAGGTGCAAGCTGCGGGTGCTGGACTTAAGGAATACCGGCCAGGACTTCTGGAACATGTGGTCTGGAGGCAAGGACCACATGCCCTCAAGCTCACTGGTGGCCCCGGTGGCAGAGGACACGTCCAGGATAAGGCACTCCTTGACTCCCTTAGAAGTGTACATAGAACTTTGTCTTAAGAAAAAGCCCCTGGAGAAATTCCTCACCTACCTCTTCAGGTGGGTGGAGCAGAGAAAGGCCTCCATACACCTGTGCTGTAAGAAGATGAAGATTATTTCACTGTCCCAGGAAAATATGAAGAAAGTTCTCAGGATGGTGAAGCTGGACTGTGTCCAGAAGGTGAAACTGAGTTTCACCCAGAAGCTGTCCACCCTGGCCCAGTTTGCTCCTTTCCTGGGTCAGATGAGCAGCGTTCAGAGTCTCATTCTCTCGCGCATTTGTGGGTCTGCTGTTGAGGAGCAGAACCATCAGGATCTTCTGCAACTAACCTCTCAGATCCTCCAGCTGCGGGACCTCCGGGACCTCCGTATGGAAGCTCCATCCTTCCTTGAAGGACGTCTGGACCAGATGCTCAGGTGAGGCTCGGCCAGCGGCTGATTAACAGTGGACACAATGGTAGATTATCAAGGGCAGCGTCTCATCTGCTGCTCCACCATGAAACGCAGTATTACAGAAGCACAGCAATCCAGGTGGGGGGAGTCTGGTCCAGAAACTCTGGAAAGGGACACCATGCTGGGAGCCCACAAATTAGGGGGCATATATCTAGTGCAGGTGTGTATGTGATTTCTTCTTTGGGGAGAGATTTCTCTGTTCTGAAGATTTATGTAATAGCTAAGTGAAGGGGGCATTGAAGAGGTAAAAATCACATCAGCCTGAGCATTGTGAAAAGAAGCTCCATGATCACTAATCTGTGACCAAAAGGAGCCTGTTTGAAAGTCCTAGTCAGTAACAGGTGGCCTTTTGTTGCATGTAAAGTAATTAATATACAGGAAATGCATGGTTCTGGAGATGATGGTAACAAAGCAAAGTCAAAAGAATATAAAAAGTGATAGAAAGTTTGTAGATGTCGTAGGGCTGGGAGTCCCTAAAGACTGGCAGCCCCAGGGCTTAATGTGGGGTCTTTTGTTTCTGCATGTATTCCAAGAGCCTCACCTGGCCAGAGGTATATGCACCTGCAGCTCACCCACAGAGTGGCAATCTAAATGAAAAGCATTTTTTATCTCATCTCCCAGAACTAACATTCAGCAATGTACCCCCTGATGGTCACTTTGTGTCATGCTCTCCTCTGATCATGTTCTAGTGCATTCCATTATCTCCATTCATCCTGCTAAGGAAGTAGAGTGTACTGTACTCTGCTTGACAGATGAGGAAAGACAGCTTTAAAGATCATGTGAATGTGATCCAATCACACTAAGAAAATGGCAGGACTCAGCCTAGAATGAGACTGGGCATTCTGGATATTGAACTTTATCAGCTTTGGGCCAATCATTGACCTCTCTGGGACTCAACTGCCACTTTGGTTTCCCTGATCTAATTGCTTGTTTTTTTCCCCCCCAGGTGCTTGAAGACCCCCTTGGACAACATCTCAATCACCAACTGCCTGCTCACAGAATCAGACCTGACCCATCTGTCCTGGTGTCCAAAAATCTCTCAGTTGAAGGGCCTGAATCTTAGTGGTGTTACCCTGACCGACTTTACTCCCAAGCTCCTTCAAGTTCTACTGGAGAAAGTTTCAGGCTCTCTGGAAGAACTGGACTTAAACCTGTGTGGGATCACGGACATCCACCTCACGGCCTTTCTGTCCGCCCTGAGCCACTGCTCCCAGCTCAAGGTCCTCACCATGAGTGGAAACCTCATCTCCATGGGCGTCCTGGAGAGTCTCCTGCATCATATTGACAGGCTCCCTGATTTAAGTCGAGAGCTTTAACCGGCCCCTCCGGAGAGTTACAGCTCTCTGGGTGTCCTTCACCAGGAGAGACTTGCTCAGCTAAAGGCTGAGCTGAGGGCTATCCTTACAGACTTAGGACATCCCAGGAAGATATGGGTTAGCCCCAGCCCCTGTCCTCACTCTGGTGATGACATGTGTGGTCACCTGAGTCCCAACACATAATTCTGTAATACCCTGCCTAGTCAGTTGCTTCTATCAGAAGATTTCTTTTGGACACTTGAAAACTGAAATCTTGGACATACATCCATTATGAAGGGAAAACACAGCCGTGGTCTCTGATATTAGCTCAGTGTGATTGAGAAAACGTGATCCAGCAGGGATGCAGGATTCCAAAAGCGCGTGTTGACTCATGGAGTTGATGTGACCTTTTTAGAGATGTGTTTATAGAGTCAAATATGAAACTGGAATTTCTGGAAGATTCAGTCTGAGACACACGTGTTCGAGTTATTTCTGTAGGCACAGTTGTAGAAATGGTCAGAAATAAAGAGACCTTCAGTGTAAATGATAAATGCCGTCCATGATATTATTCTGCTTTCTGTATTTACATCTCATGGATCTCCAGTTACTGGTGGGGGGGAAGCACTCTGTTGCCTAAGATCTGAAACTCCATCATTCCCTAGTTATCTTTTTTCTTCCCGGTTTCCTTACTTAGTTCTGTGGGTTAATACAAACAGCAAAGGAAACACGCTCGGTGGTCCTCAACAGCACATCCCTGTCAAGAGTGGGTACTTACATGCATATTCCTATGAGAAAAATACTAAAATCACACAGGCACGAAACAAGGTTTTGTTATGTTTATACCACATTTCAGAAGTATGTCTTTTGAAGGCTAGGTCATGTCAATAAGAGTTTCATTTCATTCCCATACCTACTATTGGTCTTCCCTATCGAGGAAGACTAGTAGAGCATGTTTTGACATCAGCATGTCAAGATGTATAATAAAATGTCTGTCATATACACCATATAACTTATAGTTGGCCATTTTTATCCTCAGCTCCCTACTCTCTTCCTCAATCAGCTGCAGATTCACTATAAATTATTTCTTGAGATTCTCTAGATCTCCCATCTTACTAGTCAATAATGATACAGAAAATATTTTCCCTTGTTCCCTCTTCTCATATCTAGATATGTACTATTACAAATATTCTCTATGTGGTTTTAGATATGATTGATGGCTTCAAGATATTTAGCTATGTTAGAAGCCTGGGTTCCCATTGGGTAGTACAGGAGACACTAATTTTATAAAGTAGATGGGCTATA
The DNA here is from genome assembly GCF_054371585.1 of Giraffa tippelskirchi. Classification (NCBI taxonomy): domain Eukaryota; kingdom Metazoa; phylum Chordata; class Mammalia; order Artiodactyla; family Giraffidae; genus Giraffa; species Giraffa tippelskirchi. The sequence continues at coordinate 42,020,805 of NC_137284.1, read as the reverse complement.
AGGTATATAGCTCGTTACATTTATAAATTCATAAAACAGTGAAGAGAGGCACATGACATAAACAATTTGAAAACTAGTTAGAACAAATTAAATAATGATTAGTAAAAATCAATTGTGGTCTGGTGGCAGTAATTCATCAAGTCCACAGGGGAGCTGGAGAAGCCAAATTCTGGAGGAATCAGCTAGAAAGAAAAAGAAAAAGAAATCCTTCATCTTTGTTTACAAAGTCATAAGTGCCTAAGATCAGCTAGAACAATTACATCTCAAAGAAACAGGGCAACAAATGCAAGTTACTTCTGAAAGGGCTTTTATATCTGTAAGGTGAAAATTCTGGAAAGATATTTTATCATGCTAGCTTTTCCTGTGTGCAAAACTATCAAATTTGGAATGTCAAAAGAAGCCCATTTGGCCATCTATTGTCATAATGCTGAATAAAATTTGTCTTCAACACTTAACTCTGTGTCTGTCTCTGATTTTCTTTGGCACAACTGATGACTGCTCAGGCAGGAAAGGTCCTTCTGGATATCCCCCAGATGCCTGCATACCTGAGAATGACCAACTTGGAATCTGGCCACTGTTGTGGAGCTCCATATCAGCCCATTAGCTTTCTTCAGAGACTATTTGTTTGACTGGTTGGTTGTTTCCGTTTGGGCTGTGCTGGGTCTTCCTTGCTGCCTGGCTTTCTCTAGCTGCAGTGCACACGGCTGCTCTTTATCGCAGTGCTCGGTCTTCTCCTTGTGGTGGTGTCTCTTGTTTTGGAGCACAGGCTCCAGTCCACAGGCTTAACAGTTGCTACCCATGGGCTCAGTGGTTGCTGCTCATGGGCTTAGTTGCCCTGTGGCATGAGAGATATTCCTGGGCCAGGGATTGAACTGGCATCCCCTGCATTGTAAGGTAGAGTCTTAAACTCTGGACCACCACAGAAGTCCCAGGTGTTTTAAAAAAAGATTTTACGGAAGTATAGTTAAAACATTGTGTTTTTACTTAAACACACAGTTAAAAATAAACACAATTTAAACACAAATTAAAATTAATTTTAGTTAAATTATTGTGTCTCATCTTAACTGTAGGGCAAAGTGACTCAGTTACACACATATATATTCTTTTTCATCATGTTTACGTTTAAAATGTCAATTGAGTAAAATCCACTTTAATGCTATTTTATGTAAAGGCCATGTATACACATGGGAGAAATATGGTGAAAACGATCTTCCCCAAAGTGATTAAGACAGAGAACATCCGTCAGGGAGTCTTCACCTTGGTGGTCAGAGGTGTATAAGAATTGCTCAGGCATCAAATAACTGGGATGGGTGAGAGCATGGAAAATTCTTATAGATGGAGAAAGGGTCTCCCTTTGCATGTGACATTCAACTTCAAAGAAATCCTTGTATGATGCGTCCCAAAGTGGGAGTCATCCCTGAACGTGGTAGTATGCTAACACCAATAAGAGCTTCGGTATTAAGTGCAGAAAAGATGTTGGTATTTATGAATAGAAATAGCAGAATTTTATTTCTGAGCCTAATGGTGTCACCTTGATCAGAATGTGTGTGGATTTAGCTAGGTCTGAGGAAACAGTAATCATCTAAATACAGTAGAAAAGGGGCCAGTGAAATTATGATTTATTTGACTACTAAGACCCCTGAAAAATGGCGGGGGAAGTAGCCATCTGGAAAGTGTCCTCAGTAAGCCAAAAAAAAAAAAAAAAAACAACTTAAAGAAAGCCTCTGGGTGACAGGGTTATTTGGGACTGAAGCAGTTTATTTCTTCTCTTATTCCAAGTTCCCAAAGAGCCCACAGTGCCCACCCTCAGTGTGCTGTGCTGATCTCAACTTTCTGGGAAAGAACAGCCTCTTAGGTGACAGTGTCTCCTCTGAGCCTCTCTCTTTTCCTATCTTTTTTCCTTGAAATTTACTGTATTTCTTTTTGTGGCCTTGGGTCTTCACTGTTGCTCCTGCTTTTCTCTAGCTGGGGCAAGGGGGCTACTCTCTAGTCGTGGTGCGCATGCTTCTCACTGAGGTGGCTTCTCTTGTTCCAGAGCAAACTCTAGAGTGCTTGACTTTCAGTAGTTTCGGCTCCCAGGATTTAGAGCACAGACTCAACAGTTGTGGCAAACGGGTTTATATGCCTCATGTCATGTGGGATCTTCCCAGACCAGGGATCAAACCCATGTTTCCTGCATTGACGGTCAGATTTTTTACGACTGAACCACAGGGAAGCCCTCTTTTACTATCTTTATATCACCCAGAGTAACGTATTTAAATGTCCCTGTTTCTCAAAATATAAAAATGAAAAAGAAACCTTTATTTTCCATTGTTGGGATCATTCATGGTGTCCCTTTAGGAATGTTCGGCTCCAAACTGTCCAGAACCACTCTTACTCTCACTGAAGTTTTGACCTGTCCACCTTCAGAGAAGGCTTGGCTTAGGTCTAGAAAACAAATCACATCCTCCAAAGCTCTTCCCTTGCTGCTCGAATAGGCTCAGAATCTCCTATGTTTCCTACGTAATATCTGAGTGAAAATCTCATACAAGAATGAGTGTATTTTGTTTGCTTTGATGACAACACCACTGTTTTCATGAAGCTATTTTAATTCAAGGACACTTTGCTAATTTTGACTTGACCAAAATTTCCCCAACAGTGATTCTGTCAACTTTTGTTCTTTCATGTCCAAGGGCAGGAATCAATAATCCCTTTCATGCTTGACCCACAAGAATATAACTGTCCATATTAGAATACAGTCAATATTTGTGAAGTGAATCAGTGAATAGGTCCTTGATTACCTGACCACCCCATCACTCTCTGTTTGGTGATGTGTATATGATTCAATCAACTAATCTAGAGAAGTATGATGACCCAGTCAGGGTCAATCCAATGGTTGCTCTGTAATCTAATCAGATATACTGTTGGGTTAGCAGTGGGGCAGAGGGATAATAGAAACAGAAAGACTTATGAAAGTCTCAAGCACTGGAGAAGAGGTGCAGGATTTCCTGGCTCTGGAGACACCAGAGGGGTTCTCACAGGGTTTGAGGGGTGAGCACCCCACCAGGCACATTAGAGTAGTAAGTTCCCACCCTCATATAAGGACACTCTTTTCTTACTAGTGGTTAGCTAATCGTGAAGAGTGGCTTGTATCCCTAGTGCAGGGAGAGTTACTAAAAAATCAGTTCTTTCCAGTGAACATGTTTCAGGTTTAATTTTGCCTCTCAGTGTAGTTTTGCCTGAACTCAAACATTGTAATTAATGCTTTAACTTCTATCATTTTAAAATATCTTTTGCTATGCTATGCTATGCTAAGTTGCTTCAGTCGTGTCTGACTCTGCGCGACCCCATAGACGGCAGCTCACCAGGCTCCGCCGTCCCTAGGATTCTCCAGGCAAGAATACTGGAGTGGGTTGCCATTTCTTTCTCCAGTGCACGAAAGGGAAAAGTGAAAGTGAAGTCGCTCAGTCATGTCCGACTCTTAGTGACCCCATGGACTGTAACCTACCAGGCTCCTCCATCCATGGGATTTTCCAGGCAAGAGTACTGGAGTGGGGTGCCATTGAAAATATCTTTCCGGAATTTTGTTTCATGAACTTACACAACTCTTAGACAAATGGCATTCGTGTTAGGGGTAACTGAGGATGGAGGCTGTGTTGGTCCACAGGACCTCCCTCTTCTTATTGATTTAGGGCTCTAAATGGTGCTCTGACTTCATCCCCTCATAAAGACTGGAGTGAGTTTTCAGTCTTCCTGCTACCCACTTCCAGGTGGGACTTAGATTACTCAAAGCACTGTATGGAACTGAATGGGCTGGTGCTTGCATTTCCTCCTCATTGGTACTTGTGAGAGGCTTGTTCTGAATCCAATAGGGAAAGAGCTATAGCTTTGTGCCCATTGAGGCCTGAATGTCATGTGGCCTAACTGAGGCATGTCCACCCCTGCCAGAGCAGTACCTCAGTCCTGAGTAGATTCCTCTGAAGGGTTGGGAGACTGTCTTAGGTGTGCTTGTGCCTGACATGGATGCTTTGTTCCTTGGCATTTTCCACAGAATTCCTTTTGAAGAAGAGTCAGGATGAGTGTCCAGAAGCCCCCCAGACTCCAGTATCTGGTGAGAATGCACCTGCTCAGGGAAGATGCCTTGGTCTATTCTTATCTGGAGTTTCTACCCAGGGAGCTCTTCCCACCCCTCTTCATGGATGTAATCCCTGGGAGATACATCAAGACCTTGGGATCATGGTGCAGGCCTGTCCCTTTGTCTGCCTGCCTCTGGGGGGCCTCACTGCCCTGCCTCATGTGGGTCCCTTATGAGCACTGCTGGATGCACTTGATGTCCTGCTGGTCCAGAAGGTTCACTCCAGGGGAACCAGATCCAGGTAGCTTGATAGGGTCCTGGGCATCCTGGAAGAGACCTCAGGGGTGGGCCAAGTGGATGACCAATGGTCGGACCCGAGGGCTCTGAGGGTGGCAACGGAGAGGCTCAGAGGCCTTGGCTCACTGTGGGAAATGCCTTCCTGAAGTGTAAGGGTACCTAAGATGCAAGGGGGGTTGAGAGAACATGCCCCATCTCCTTCCTGTGAGGCTTAACTCTACTAGAAGCGGAGACCTGGAGAAGAGAGGGGAGAAAGGGAGCTGGAGAACAAACAGGCACAGAGGGAAGCCGGCGTGGTAGCAGGTGATGAGAGAGATGTGAGGTAAACCACAGGGGCAGTCTGTGGTCTATTTCTGAGTCTGTGGCTGGAGTCTGTGTAGATGGTAATGCATCCCTGTCAATCTCCTGTTCCTCATAGGAGGTGCAAAATGCAGGTGCTAGATTCACAGAATACTGGCCAGAATTCCTGGAGCATGTGATCTGGAGCCAGCATTCAAGGGTGCTCACACTCAGAAATGGCACCAGTGGTGGAGCAGAGCTCAAGGACACACCAGGCCTGGGCTCCCTTAAAGGTAAACATAGACCTTTGCCTGAAGAAAAGGACCCTGGATAACTTCCTCCCCTACCACCCCAGGTGGGTGGTGCAGAGAAAAGCCTGAACACCCCTATGCTGTAAGAAGCTGACGATCTCTGCAGTGGCCCTGGACAGTATCACGAAGGTCCTGAATATGGTGCCGCTGGACTGTATCCAGGAAGTGCAAGTGACCTGGACCTGGCATCTGTCCATCCTGGCCACGTTTGCTCCTCTCCTGGGTCAGACGAGCAACATGCAGAGACCCCGTCTCTCCCACATTCACAGTCTGCCCTTGAGGAGCAGCAGCAGGAAGTTGTCCGATCTCCCCCTCAGTTTCTAAGCAGCACCGTCTCTAGTCTCTCTATCTGGACTCTCCCTCCTTGTCTGAACCTGCCTGGATCAGATGCTCAGGTGAGGGTGGACCGCTGCCTGGGAAACAGTGAACATAACACTGGCATGTCAAGCACACTGGGTCCTTTGTGGCTCTATCCTGAGCTGTGGTATCACTTCACCTCGGAAATCAAGGAGGAGGAGCAGAGACAACACACTAGAAATCTCTGGATGGTGCGGTTTGGATCCAGTGAGGGTGGGCATGGGTTCTTCCTTAGGAAGGGAAAGCTATGTCAGATGACTAAGAAAATAGGTAAGTGAAGAGGGCATTAAAGAAGGGACACCACCTCAGACACGAGCAATTTGAAAGAAAAGGTCTGAGAAATTCCCTGGTGGTCAAGTGGTTAGGACTCTTCTCTTTTAGGGCTGAAAGTCCAGCTTTGACCTCTAGTGGGGGAAGTAATTTTCACAACCTGTGCGGTTTAGCCAGAAAGGAAAAATGAAAAGAGAAAGTTCGGGAGAGAGACAGAGAGAAAAGCTCTGTGCTTACCAGATTCCTGAACACAATGAACTTGTCTCAAATGATGAGTCCCTAAAAGATTGCCTTTTGCTCCAGATAATTTAGCTAATACTTAAGAAATGAATAATTCTGAGAGGATCATAGTGGAGCAGGAGCCAGAGATCATACAAAGCTTCAGGTGGTTTGCAGGTGATGCAAAGAGGTACTGCCAGGCCAAAATGAGACAGGTCATTCTGGGTACGGACCTTCAGGAGGCGGTTAGTAGGACCTTGTCTTTGGGCAAATGACCCATCTCACAACTTTAGCTCAGCTGCCACCCTGGTTCTCAGACCTAATTGCTTGCCTCTTCCCAGATGCCCAAGGACCCCCTTGGCCCACCCGGCAGTAACAAACTGGCAACTTACAGAATCAGACTAGCCCCACCTGTCCCAGAGCCCAAATATGCATCAGCTTAAAGGCCTGGATCTGAGTGGGGTCACCATGTCAGACTTTAGTCCTCAGATCCTTCACGTTCTTCTGGAACAAGTTGCAGCCACCCCCCAGGAACTGAACTTAGAGTGGTATGGGTTCACAGAGTCCCGACGAGAGTCCATCCTGAGTGAGTCCATGCATCAGGAATGGAAAACCAATCCATGGTTCAGACATCAGCTCAACGTGAATGGAAAGGAAAGATGATACTGCAGGGCTGCAGGACTGCAAGGGGAAATGCAGACTCTGGTTGGTGATGGGACCTTCAGAGACATGGGTTTATAGCATGACAAACATGAATTAATTTCCGAAAGGAAAGCTTGTATGCACATGTGGCATTATCCTTAGGTAGTGATTGGAAATAATTGGTCACAAATAAAGAAACCTGCATTGTATTTGTATCCAGTGCCTTCATGATACATTATCGTGTTTGTTTGTTTTCACCTCAGGAATCTCCAAGTACTGATGAAAGCAAACACACAGGATTGTCTATGCTCAGAAATCCCACTATTCCCACTAGTTCTCTATTCTGTCTCGGACATCCACTACCTCTTAGCTTACTGTGGTGGCTGTTCAGTGGCCTACTGCACACACAGCAAGGGGAACATGGTCAGTGGCCAAGGAGTCATTGGAGTGAAGAGCTCTACGTTAGGGCACCCAGGACCCTGGACGTGAGCTGTCCTCAGGGTTCTACTGGCAGGTCCATAGGTCCCAGTCCCTGACCTTTCTGTGCTAGGAAAGGGCTTCACTATACACATCAAGACCCTGCATCCTAGAAGCATCATCCACACTGCAGATGAGCCCAGTCTCTTTTCCTCACCAACCCATGCCTGTCCAGAGTGTGTAGTGGTCCTCCTTGAATAAACTACAGTAAAGACATGCAGTAAAGTTATACAATTTCCTTTGAACCTAATACTAAAATCATTTAGCATGGCTTTAGTATTTCTAAGCCACATTAAGAAAATGCATCCTTTTGTGGGAATGGGTCATATCTTTGGGAGAGTGACATTATTCCCATAACACCTACTCTCTCCCCCTATTCAGGGAAGAAGAGTAGCATTTTTTGTCATCAATATATCAGCCTGTTGTCAAAAACACTTCCTATATACATCTTACAATTCATAGTCAACTCTCCCTGCCCTCGCTTCCACATCCTGAGATGTAAGCACCTGCAGATGGGGTGCATTTATTTTAGAAAAACATCCTAGAGTAAGAGGTTCTGAGCAGTTCAAAGGCATGTCCATCAAGAATGATGTGTATATGCATTAGAAGGGATTATTATGGAAAGGGGTTCAAAGAGGCTACAGAGATGGAGGTATCTCATGGTCTGCTCTCTTGAAAGGAGAGGACCAGCAAACCCACTTTGATAACTCAGGCCAATGCTTAGGACTGATAACTTAGGCTAATGCTTGTGATGTAACTCCAAGCAGGAGGCTAAAGGCCTGAGAACCAGGGCACTACTCAGGTAAGTCCTGGAGTCTCCTCTCAAGAGCCAGAAGTGGCTATGTTCATGGGCAAGAAGAGAATGAGAGAGAGAAGACTGTACCTTGTTCCATTCAGGACCCCAGGAATTGGATGAAACCCAACCGTGTAGGTGAGGGCAGAGGTCTTCATTCATTTGATGGGTTCAAATGCTACTCTCTTCCTGGAACATCATGTCAGACATACCCACTCTTAATGTCACATAAATTTAACCACCACAGAGACCTTGAACAACGGGCACCCAAACGAAGGCCTCTGCTGAAGATTCAAGAGCTGGTATTGTTGGCTCTGGCAATGGAGTAGATGTTGGGCTGGGGGATCTTGGGCAAAAGGATCTGCTTCTCCATATAATGGAGGTAATGATGCACACACAGCGTCTGTGTGTGCTGTGTGCTAAGTCATTTCAGTCAGGTCCGACTCTGTGATCCCATGAACTGTAGCCCTCCAGGCTCCTCAGTCCATGGGATTCTCCAGGAAAGAATACAGGAGTGGGTTGCTATTCCCTTCTCCAGGGGATCTTCTTAACTCAGGGACCGAACCCGGGTCTCCCACATTGTAGACAACTTCTTTACCGTCTATACCACCAGGGAAGCCTCATCCTGGAAATCAATAAGATGAAACATGTTAAGGCCTTGGTACTGGGCCTGGTATAGAGTCAATAAATGAGTCCTTGCCTTCTTTTCCCTTGCTAGCAGACACCCGTAGGATTCTTCATTCCTCAGTCTTACTCTATATTCCTATCATAGGAAGGAAAGGAGGAGGGCTCAGCAATTACATGAGGCCATGAATGAATCAGAATTCCCTCACAGGAAGGGGCAAGAGTTGGTCATAGGAAAGATTCCCCTCCTCTCTGAGGACAGACATCCTGAGCCTCAGGACTCCTAGGCCACCTTCTGGTACATGAGCCCAAATGACATGAATTGATGTTGCAAGCAGGACTGTGGGGTTCAGCATCCTATAAACATCTGCTGTAATGTAAATGCATTTGTGCTGTGGTTTATATAAACATCAGGACTTCCTTGTAGCTCAAATGGTAAAGAATCTGCCTGCAATGCAGGAGACCAGAGTTGTATCCCTGGGTCGGGAAGATCCTTTGGAGAAGGGAATGACAAGCCATTCCAGTATTCTTGTCTGGAGAATCGCACAGACAGAGAAGCTTGTCGGGCTACAGTCCACGGGGTTGCAAAGAGTCGGACATGACTGAGCGACTAACGCACATTATATAAACATAGAAGATATACACTGTCTCTTAAAATCATAAAGAAAATTTAGTGAAAGGATGCATGTGGATTTGGAGTCTCCAAAGAAAAAATATCTTTAAGATCATTCAAAAAACAATTTCTTTAAAAATATTTAGAATAATATTTCAAAACTGGATTGCAATTATCCTTTTTAAAGTAGACTTTACTTTGAAGAGCAGTTTTGTGTTCAAAGTAAAATAGAAGACACGGGGCAGAGAGTTTCCACTAAATCCTTCTCCCTTCACATGCATTGCCTTCCCAGCTGTCAACATTCTGCATTCTACCGGTTTATTTGTTATAACTAATGGGCCCATGTTGACATATCATCATCACACAAATTGGAGAGTTTATATGGGGCCTCCCTCTTGGTGTTGTGTTCTGTGACTTCTAACAAATATATAAGGACATTGTAAAATCACACAGAGTATCTGCTCTGCCTGTTTATCCTTCCTCTACCTCTACCCCTGGAAAAAATTCTGATTATTTCGCTGTTCTCTGAGTCTACCTTTTGTAAAATGTCATGTAGTTGGGCTCACTGTATGTAGGCTTCTCAGATTGGTTCTTTCACTTAGTAATAGACATTGTGGTTTCCTCCATGACTTTTCATGGTTTAATACCATTTCGTTGTCTGTATATATCACAGTTCATTGGTTCTTTCACCTACTAAAGGACAGCTTGGTTCCTTTCAAGCTTTGGTGGCAATGAGGAATAAAGCTGCTCTAAGCTTCCATGTGCCTGTGTTTGCAGGACAGAATGTTTCAAGTCATCTGAAAGGAGCAAAATTGCTGGATTGTAAAATACCAATATGTACTAAAAATTTTTTTTTCTTAAAAAACTCCCAAGTTAGATATTGTCCAATAAATGGTAAGAAACAGCGTTCCTGTGGTCTCATAACTGATCACAGAGACTGGCAAAGCAGTAAATGGATATAAATGCATGGTCCATCAAAAACTTTATCATCAGTCTTTGGTGAAATATTATTATTGACTAAAATGCCAACTCAGGGAAAATCAATGCTAGCCCAGGTGCCAATACCACAAATATGAGCATATAGAAGAAATAACTCTTCTGGTCAATATATATGTCCATGAAAATTACTTATGAAAGAAAACTCCATTGTTTTTTTACCATACTTTTTTAGTTTTTCTCAAATAAAAACACTTTCTAATGCTACAGATAGAAGAAGCATCTCTCCCGAACTTCTTTTTCATAAGTATGTATATATATACAAACATGTATATATGTATTATTATGCCATGAAAAGAAAGATATCCTACCATATTCCACAAAGCAGGATGAATTTTGAGGGCATTATGCTAAGTGAACTATGTCAGAGAAAGTAAATACTGTATATTCTTCTATATCTGTGAAATCTAAATAACTGAGCTCCTCTTTCTCTTTCTTCATGCGAGCTTCTTAAACTCTGTCTCTATTTCTCCAATTCATTGTATGTTTGCTCTAGATTTTCTAAAAGGATTATGCCTTTATTTTCAACGCTGGTCATGGAAATGAATCTGATAATAGAGAATATTCAATAAAATACAGAAAGTTCAGTGGAAATACAATAAAAATTCCCAGAACTTTGCAATCACCAGTGCTTTCATCTTAACAATAACCCTCTGGACATTTCAGCATGCTGATCACAATGGTCACAGATATGAATTTCCATCTTTGTGGTAATTACCATATCTGTTACTACATCTGTTTCACTTTCCTGAGAGTGAGCAAGAAAAACAATAAAGTTCTGAGGTTTGAAGAATAGATGCTTGCTTCTTGGACAGAAAGCTATGGCAAACCTGGCCAGCATTTTAAAAACCAGGGACACCACTTTGCCTACACCACTTTTTATAGGCAAGCTATGGCTTTTCTAGTAGCCATATACATGGCTATGTGAGAGTTGGACCATAAGAAAAGCTGAGCACTGAAGAACTGACTCTTTCAAATTGTAGTACTGGGGAAGACTCTTGAGATTCCCTTGGACAGCAAGGAGATCAAATCCATCAATCCTAAAGGAAATCAGTCCTGAATATTCATTGGAAGGACTGATGCTGAAGCTGAAGCTCCAGTATTTTGGTCATCTTATGTGAACGGCCGACTCGTTGGAAAAGTCCCTGATGCTGGGAAATATTGAGGGCAGAAGGAAAAGAGGGCATCAGAGGATGAGATGGCTAGATGGTATCACCAGTGGAATGGACATGAAATTGGGCAGACTCTGGGAGATAGTGAGGAACAGGAAATCCAAAGAAATAAACAAAGGGTTAAGAGATGCTCTTAACGGAAGAAAGAACGTGCAAGCATGATAAGGTTTTGGATCACAGACAACGCAGTGTTTTTTTTTAAAAATCAATAACTGGAGATTGCCGAGGTACAAGCTGAAAAAGAGAGTACTAAATCAGGGAAGGCAGCAGTTGGTTTTCAATGAAAGTTTCTTTATTTCTGACAATTGCTTTACAAGCATCTACCCAGGGAAAATTCCAACATGTGGGTCTCAAACCCACATGCAGCTCCAAAACTTGAGGTGCATATTTGATTGTATAAATACATATCCCCAAAAGTTCTAACACCTCCCAGAGTCTACATTTCCCCTTGCAATCCAGCACCCCCACAGGATCATCTTTCCTTTCCCTTCAGGTTGAGCTGATGTCTGAAACCATGGATTGGTTTTCTGTTCCTGATGCATCTACTGCCTAGATTTTAGTTTGCAGGTGGCCAGAAGTAAACTCTGACAGATGCATCCACCTAGGAGGAGGGTAACAGTGGTACAGAAAGGGCTCCTTGGGATAGAATGTCTTATTGCCCCAGTGAGGACTCAGGCTGGAGCTAAACCAGATGGACCTTGGATATCCTAAATCCCACATAATCTCAATGAGTTTATCTTGAAGCTGGATGAGTTGGCCCAGGTGGAGGAATCCATGAGGGCTGCAGCTCTCCTGAGGGGCAGGATCAAACTCATCACTTAAGTTGCTCAGCTCAGTGGTGTGACTCAGAAATTTCTCCAGGATGGCCAGAGAGGACATTCCCACACAGACTGAAGGGCCCAAGCTTGAACAGTGGCTCAGGACAGACAGGATGGACTCTCATTGGAACTCGGTGATCTTACACCACTCTAAGTTCAGTTCCTGGAGGGTGGCTGCAACTTGTTCCAGAAGAACGTGAAGGATCTCAGGGCTACAGTTCGACATGGTGACCCCACTCAGATTCGGGCCTTTGAGCTGACGCATGTTTGGGCTCGGGGACAGGTGGGACAAGTCTGACTCTGTAAACTGCCAGTTTATTACTGCCGGGTGGGCCAAGGGGGTCCTTGGGCATCTGGGAAGAGGCAAGCAATTAGGTCTGAGAACCAGGGTGGCAGCTGAGCTAAAGTTGTGAGATGGGTCATTTGCCCAAAGACAAGGTCCTACTAACCACCTCCTGAAGGTCCGTACCCAGAATGACCTGTCTCATTTTGGCCTGGCAGTACCTCTTTGCATCACCTGCAAACCACCTGAAGCTTTGTGTGATCTCTGGCTCCTGCTCCACTACGATCCTCTCAGAATTATTCATTTCTTAAGTATTAGCTAAATTATCTGGAGCAAAAGGCAATCTTTTAGGGACTGGTGATTTGAGACAAGTTCATTGTGTTCAGGAATCTAGTAAGCACAGAGCTTTTCTCTCTGTCTCTCTCCCGAACTTTCTCTTTTCATTTTTCTTTTCTGGCTAAACCGCACAGGTTGTGAAAATTACTTCCCCCACCAGAGATCAAAGCTGGACTTTCAGCCCTAAAAGAGAAGAGTCCTAACCACTGGACCACCAGGGAATTCCTCAGACCTTTTCTTTCAAATTGCTCGTGTCTGAGGTGGTGTCCCTTCTTTAATGCCCTCTTCACTTACCTATTTTCTTAGTCATCTGACATAGCTTTCCCTTCCTAAGGAAGAACCCATGCCCACCCTCACTGGATCCAAACCGCACCATCCAGAGATTTCTAGTGTGTTGTCTCTGCTCCTCCTCCTTGATTTCCGAGGTGAAGTGATACCACAGCTCAGGATAGAGCCACAAAGGACCCAGTGTGCTTGACATGCCAGTGTTATGTTCACTGTTTCCCAGGCAGCGGTCCACCCTCACCTGAGCATCTGATCCAGGCAGGTTCAGACAAGGAGGGAGAGTCCAGATAGAGAGACTGGAGACGGTGCTGCTTAGAAACTGAGGGGGAGATCGGACAACTTCCTGCTGCTGCTCCTCAAGGGCAGACTGTGAATGTGGGAGAGACGGGGTCTCTGCATGTTGCTTGTCTGACCCAGGAGAGGAGCAAACATGGCCAGGATGGACAGATGCTAGGTCCAGGTCACTTGCACTTCCTGGATACAGTCCAGCGGCACCATATTCAGGACCTTCGTGATACTGTCCAGGGCCACTGCAGAGATCGTCAGCTTCTTACAGCACAGGTGTGCGCAGGCTTTTCTCTAGTCAAAGCAGTGGTTTTCTAGTAGTCATGTATGGAAGTGAGAGTTGGATCATAAAGAAGGCTGAGCACTGAAGAACCAATGCTTTTAAACTGTGGTGCCTGAGAAGACTCTTCAGAGTCCCTTGAATTGCAAGGACATGAAACCAGTCAATCCTAAAGGAAATCAACCCTGAATATTCATTGCAAGCACTGATGCTGAAGCTGGAAATCCAGTACTTTGGCCACCTGATTCCAAGAGCCAACTCATTGTAAAAGACCCTGATCCCTGTACACCCATGGCTGATTCATTTCAATGTATGGCAAACACCACTACAATATTGTAGTTAGCCTCCAATTAAAATAAATTAATTAATTAAAAAATTATAATAACTAATCATAAACATCGTTAAATATATACCATTATGCAAAAAAAAACCAAAAAAACCAAGACCCTGATCCTGGGAAAGATTGAGGGCAGGAGGAGAAGGGATCGACAAAGGATGAGATGGTTGGATGGCATCACCAACTCAATGGACATGAATTTGAGCAAACTGTGGGAGATGGTGAAGGACAGGGAAGCCTGGCATGCTGCATTCCTTGTGGTCACAAAGATATGGACAAGACAGAGCAACTGAACAGCAACTCAGTTCTACTTCCAGTCTTCTCCTACTCACACACTCACACACACACACACACACACACCCGCCCCAAGACAGTGTGTCCTGAGGGGAATTCATGGAGAGGAAAACAGGAAGGTGTCCTGAGGGAGTTAAGATGCATATCATCAACATGACTTCAATAAGCCCAGACTCTTGCCTCTTTTCATAGAGAAAAGCATGAAAAGGAACTTCCCTGGGGGTCCTGTGGTTAAGAATCCACTGGTCAGCACCAGAGAAACAGGTTGGTTCCCTATCCAGGAAGACCCTGCAGACTGTGGAGCAACTAAGCCCAAGCACCAGGACTACTGAGCACCCGACTAGAGCCTGAGGGCCACGACCACTGACGCCCATATCCCGAGCCCACGCTCTGTGATGAGAGACTCCGCCAAAAGGAGAAGTCAACACATTTCAACTGGAGAGAAGCCCCTGCTCGCTACAACCAGAAAAGGCTGCGCTCAGCAAGGAAGACCCAGTGCAGCCAAAATAAGCAAACAAATAAATAAGGTTATAAAAATAAATAAATAGCAATTGTTTAAAACCATGAAAATCATTAATTTGAGATGCATCATGTTCATCATCCACAGTAATCTTTTGATGCTTTCTGAATGTTTTTTCAGCCGTGACCTTATCTACTCTGGCTCCCCTTATAACTTTTGAACAGTTCCTCAGAGCCACCTGAGAAGACACCTTTTTGGCTACGATCTTCTGTAAAAATCACTGAATAAAGCATTATTTGCCATGTTTTAGTTTGTTCATTTTTTTTTTTGTCATTTGAAATGCTCTTCCAAGACCTTTTCCCAACCCACAGTGTCTTGTCCCCACTCACCTGAGTTCCAGGGATTAGATGGAAACTGTCGACTAAAACATGAGTCACCACCTGAAAGTAGAGTCCTTGTATTTCATGGGAGTATTTAAGAGCCAAGCCCAGTATTCCTCGGTGGCTCAGAGGGTAAAGAATCTGCCTGGAATGCGGGAGATCTGGGTTTGATCCCTGGGATGGGAAGATCTCCTAGAGGAGGAAATGGCAACCCTCTCTGGGTATTCTTCCCTGGCGAATTCCTGGAAGGTTATCTGAGTGTCCACACAAAGACAGTCTACCTGTAGCAGATGGGGGAACGCTGGAAGATCAGCCCTGAACTCCGCGGGGAGCTGCTCTCGGGCCTTTCCTTCTGAGAGGACAGGGAACCTGCGGGCCTTTCCAGGGCCATCCCAGTCCCTATCCCCGCCCTTGCCTCCGCAGGAGCTCAGACTTAGACAGCTCCACATGCCTTTCCTCAGAGAGGGAGCTTTTCCATGTGGACCCAAGAGGGCGCCCGTACTTGGAGAAAGGGTCCAGAAAGCAAGGAACACGCCTCTGTTCAGCTGAAAGTCAGCCTTGGAGGCTCTGCGGGGAGGAGTGGCGGGCGGGCCTAGCGCGGTCCTTCTCTCCTTTCATTACAGGGTCTGCACCCCTCACCGCCAGTGCCCCAGGGGTCTTGCGGGGCCCCACTTCCAGACAGAGCTGGCAGAATAATTAGGAAGAACTCCAGGGTCCAGAAGGTCAAGAACTCCTGCCGTTCATTGAAAGAGAAGCTGCAGACAAGGAAAGGGGAGACCAAGAATCCTGAGAGGTGAGTCCCTGATCCCTGCTTGCCTCCTGCTGCTGCCCCACAGCTGTCCTTCTACAGTGAAAGGGTCAGAAGTGCAGGCCGGGCAGGTTCTGGGAAGGAAGGTCTTATGAAGTGGAGCAGCTGAGTCCCACAGCCAAAGAGGCAGACATATCTCTGGGGCTGAGTTGCTAGACTCCTGGCTTCAATCTCATTTCTAGAATAAAAGGGAGAAGCTGTCTGGCAGGCAGTGAGCAGTGCTTCTTGCTTTCCTCCCTGAGTCTTTTCAACCAAAAGATATGTTTAGATTTTCCTAGAGGAAGGAAAGCCACTTAACATTTTGTGGGTATGAATGAACTGTGAGCAAATCATTTTGGAAGCACTAAATCTAATCTTAAATTATATCCTGTAAGACTGGAGTTTTTCCCAGTTCATGTATAGGTGAAGCAACAGATAAATACATATTTTAGTATTTTGACCAATGTTGTCTTCTTCTATTAGAAAATTCAGCATTTTAGCCTATATTCGTCTACTATTTGTATTTTCCTGTCTGTTTCTTTAAACACTTTTTATTTGTATTGCAGTATAGCCAGTTATAAATCTGTGGTAAGTCTTCCCTGCTGGTCTAGTGGTTAAGAATCTGCCTTCCCATGCAGGGGACATGGGTTTGATTCTGGTCCCTAAGATCTCACAGGCCCTGGAGCACCGAAGCCCATCATGGGTCACAACTACTGCGCTACTGCGCTGGGGCTCTGCTCCAAAACCAGAGAAATCACCCAGGGAGAAGCTGCAGCACAGAGTTGCCCCAGCTCCCTCTAACTGGAAACATGCCCTGCATTGCAAAAAGACCAAGCTCAGTGAAAAATTAGTAAATTAATCTGTAAAAAAAAAAAAAAAATAGGAGAGAAGTAATAATATTCTGGTAATTTCAGGTAAAGAGCAAAGGGGCTCAGCCATAAATATATCTGTGTCCATCCTTTCCCACACTTCCCTCCCATCCAGGCTGCCACACAAAATTGAGCAGAGTTCCATGTGCTTTACAGTAAGTTCCCCAACTGTATATTCATGAGGAATAAAATATTCCACTAAGACATCATGGATGAAGAGGAAGACTCCAAATTCAACACTTCTCATATACAAGAACAATACTTGTGTGATACTAATTGTCCATGAGAATCAAAAATGAAAATAGCCAGGGAAGTTTAGAAAAAAAAAATTTAATGAGATGGCACTAGCTTTAAATACACTTTCAAATACACCAATAAACCAAAATAATAAAAATGTGGCATAGTGGTAGATGAATTCCTAAACAGTTTAGTAATTGTGAACTAAAATACTAACACGCAAACTATGCAAGTTCAAATATAATACAATTTGAGTGCATGGTAAAAACATGATTCACTTACAACCTGGAACAGGAGGAAGGGGTTGGGGCAGAAACCTGTAGAAATTCAGACATGGCTTGAAAACTCAGGGCCCCTAGGTCAAAGCAGGCTGGTTTTAAGGAAAACCTAATTCAGGTGGAGGGATTACACTTTTTTAATTTCGAAGTTTTGATCAGAGAAAATCTCAAGGACAGTTAACAAGATGCACACCCACATGGAAACGCTGCTGCCCAGGTGCCAGTCCCACTTCCAAGGTAAGGAAGGGCCAGCCCCTCACCTCAGAGAGAAGGGCCAGAGACATCAGGACCTGACAGCTTTCTTTAAGGCAAATCTCCTACTTCCAGTCAATCAGATCTTCCCTCTCCAGCTCACTGCCCGAGTCCTGAGGGACAAGGTCACAGAGAAGGGGGTCACAGACTCCTA
The DNA here is from genome assembly GCF_054371585.1 of Giraffa tippelskirchi. Lineage (NCBI taxonomy): Eukaryota > Metazoa > Chordata > Mammalia > Artiodactyla > Giraffidae > Giraffa > Giraffa tippelskirchi. The sequence goes on along the minus strand of NC_137284.1, from coordinate 42,003,366 downwards.
GTCCCTCACACATCTGGCAGGCAGAGGGAGACGAGAGCCAACATTTCCAGTTCAGGGAGCTCAGTATAGTCTAGGGAGCCCCACAGCCCAGTCATCTCAGGGTTTATTCTACAAGGAGTCATTGCTTTGACTTTCTCTCGGGGTGAACTTGGGATAGATGGAGAGGCCAGAAATTACAGCACAAGATGCCTTCTATCCAACAGGTCCCACTTTGTATGAAGAGGGTGGGAAAGAAGGAAGGCAATGAAAAGGCATAGAGAGGTGGGAATGCAAACTAGTACAGCCACTATGGAGAACAGTGTGGAGATTCCTTAAAAAACTGGGAATAGAACTGCCATATGACCCAGCAATCCCACTGCTGGGCATATATACCGAGGAAACCAGAATTGAAAGAGACGCGTGTACCCCAATGTTCATCGCAGCACTGTTTACAATAGCCAGGACATGGAAGCAACCTAGATGTCCATCAGCAGACGAATGGATAAGGAAGCTGTGGTACATATACACAATGGAATATTACTCAGCCATTAAAAAAAAGACATTTGAATCGGTTCTACTGAGATGGATGAAACTGGAGCCCATTATACAGAGTGAAGTAAGCCAGAAAGAAAAACAACAATACAGTATACTAATGCATATATATGGAATTTGAAAGATGGTAACGATAACCCTATATGCTAGACAGAATAAGAGACACAGATGCATAGAACAATTTTATGGACTCTGAGGGAGAAGGTGAGGGTGGGACGTTCTGGGAGAATAGCATTGAAACATGTATATTATCATATGTGAAAGAGAACACAATTCCATGTTCAATGCATGAGACAAATGCTCAGGGCTGGGGCAATGGGATGACCCAGAGGGATGGGATGGGGAAGGAGGTGGGAGGAGGGTCCAGGAAGGGGAACACATGTAAACCCATGGCTGATTCATGTCAATGTATGGCAAAAACTATTACAATATTGTAAAGTAATTAGCCCCCAACTAAAATAAATAAATTTATAAAAAAAAAAAAAAGAAAAAAAAGAAAATAAAATTGGGATGTTCTGTAAAAAAAAAAATATATATATATATATTTGTTTCTAAATATGAGGAATATTAATTTCCTGCTTTATGTATTTTAATTTTAATTTTTCTGTTGAGACTGAGGTGAATGAAATTGGGGAAGATATAATACTTTCAGAGAAATTATCTGAGATTCATATCCACATAAAAACTGATGGGGAAAAATCTGACAGCTTGTATCGATTATTACTGAATTTTATTTTCTGTTTGTTGTTTGTTTGTTTGTTTTTGTGCTCATAAACAAGTCTCTTACCTATCACCTAACTCACACTACTTACTTCAACATGTAGTGTACATTCTTTCCAAACAAAAGTAGGACTGGATTTTACCCATGTCAGTTTGGAAACTAAGTGAGCAAATGTAAGTTCACTTGAGTTTGATTTGATATCGATGAGTTTACAATTATAATGCTATAGTAAATATTTGCAGTCAAAATCAGCTATTTCTAAAAACTAAACCAAGTATACATACCCTAAGAAAAGTAAGTTTCAAAACCAGTAATCGTTTGGAGTGAGATGTGGAAGAAGAAATAGACTACATAATTTATCATGCAAAAAAAAAAATTAGTAAAGAAAGTTTGGCTGTGGTTGGGTGACATGATAGATATGATTAAAAAGGGCCGTTTTGTTGTGCTGTGTTTGTTCTCTCCTTATGAAAATTGTCCACAGCCCATATTTCTTTGTCTTGATGACTTTTTAGTGAATTATAGTTGATTGACTATACCCTGCTGTACTGTTTGTACTATACTTTACTGTATTAATGTTGTGCTATAGCTTATATTTCTAAATATAGATTTACTTGTTGAAACTTAAAAAAAAAAAAAAAAAAGAAAAGGCATAGAGAGAAGAGCCCATGGACTTTTGCTGAAAGTTCTGTCCCTTCAGGTTGTGAACTAAACTCAGTTGGAATCCGAGTCAGAGGAGTCCCCTGAGGAGGATGAGCTGGAGCCACGGTCCTCCAGCTCAGAATCTCCATCTTCATCCTCACTGCTGGGGGCTGAGGAGCTGCCTTCCTCCTCTTCCTCATTTTCTTCTGATCTCCCTGAGACAGCAAAATGTTCTCCAATAGTGTCTGATGACTCTAACTCTACAGCCTGAAGCCCTGGGTCCTCTCTAAGCCTTCCTTGCAGATTCCCTGATGATGGGGACTGCAGACCCAACCTTCTCATCTTGGGGTTAGGGCCCCGCATCACGCTCATGTTCTTACGCTTAGTACAGGTCACCTCTCTGTAGGCAGCATATTCTTCAGGAGTCAGAGTCCTGAGCCAGAGATCAAGGTCCACCTTGTACTGTGTCTGCAGTTCCTCCGCCTGCTTCTTATAAAGTTCCTTCTGGTCCTGGGGGACCCGCTGCCAGCGTCTACTGATCTCCACCATGCGCTCCCTTAGGGGCACCACTTTCAGCTCCCTGCTCGACCAGAGATCCTGGTGGAACTTGTGATAGCCATTCATCGGGGGCTTCTTGGGCTCTCCGTGGAATTTCCACTTCATGGGTAAACGGTTTTCTGGGGGAGACTTCACTTTTTGCACATTTTCCTGAAACTTCTCTGGTACTTTCATTTCACTTCTTTGGGGGACACCAGATTTCTTGGCGTTTGGCACTAGATCAGAGTGCTGTTCTCTGAACAGAGCCATTTTCTCCCTAAAATCCTTTCTCTCTTTCTCATGATCCTGAGTGTGTTTCACCCTCAGCTGCTCAGGCACCTTCCTATGTTCCTCAGACAGAGCCCTGGTCAGATTCTGGTTGCTCATCTTAGGGTGTTTTTGGATGTATTGGGTTCGCATCACTTGCGAAATGTGGCGGTAAGCTGTCAGGGACTTCTTGAACAAAGAAGCATGTTTCTTGTGTTTTCTGGTGTTTTCTTGTGTTTTCTGTGTTTTCTTGTGTGTTTTGGAAGGACTGCTAACATTTTCCTTAGCTTCCAGGACTAATTCTTTCAGTGTGCGAAACTTTCTCACATTATGGGAAACCTCTAACCATTTGAGTTTGCACATTTCCCCAGAAAAATCTTTAAAAGCTACTTTTTCCCAGTCCATCACTGACTGGGTTGTTTTGAACATGTGCCTGTCACTGGATGGAATGCTTTTCTCCATACATTCCAGTAACTGCAGAATGTCTTCTTTGGACCAGTCATCTTGGCCTTTAGGCATCGCCATTTCTAGGTCTTTGGGACACTTATGTGATCCCAGCAGTTCGGACACCTCAGCAGAATCTTCAGCTTCTTCACTCTCAAGATTCAGCAGGTGAGTTATTTCTGAAGTCCTTCAGTGCGTGTGAGCCTCCGTTTCTGTGGAGAAAGAAAAAGAAAGTTACTCTCCTATGTGACACAGGAGAGAAGTACAGCCCGTCTGGGATCCATCCCTTCTGTCATTTCATTTACCCTCAAGAATGTAAATGAAAACCCACCTAACCTCTGCGTTGAGAGTCCTGTTGAGCATTATGAAGCTTCTTTGGACAATTAAAAATCCTCAGGCCTGACCCCAACTTGCCTTCCAGTCTTACCACAGTGGGTTTTACATAGAAATGAACAAAAGCCTGGGGACTCACTCAAGCGACAAAGGATGAGAGAAAAGGAAGGGAAGTTAAAAATAAAAATGCCTGACAAGCAAGTGGGCTTTAAAATAGAAATGAAATACCACAGCACATGGACAAGAATGGTCAAAATCCCAAAGAAGGACCAAGTACTAAGAGGGTGGAATATCAGAAATATGATTCATTTCCTAAGGTGATGAAAAACAGTACAAGCCTTCTGAAGGACAATAAGGCAATTCGTTACAAAACTAAATATCCCTAAATATCCTCCTACCACATTAAATCAGAACTCATGCTCCTTTGTATTTGCCCAAATCATTTGAAAACTTATATCCATAAAAAAAAAAAAAAGACCTGCAATGGGAATTTTCTAGCCACTTTGGTCATAATCACAAAACTTGAAAACAACCAAGATGAATGGATAAAGAAACTCTGGTACATCAAGGCCAAGAAATAGTACTCAGTTCTAAAAAGAAATGAGCGATCAAGCCAGCAAGAGACACGGAGTATTCTTTTATTCATATCTCTAAGTGAATGAAGCTAAGCTGAAAAGCGTACATACTTCATGAGTCCAACTATAAGACATTCCAGAAAAAAGGAATATATGGAAAAGAAGAGAACTATATGAGGATAGTGAACTAAACTTTGCTTCCCTACAGTTAGGATGACGAGACTGATGAATAGGTGATCACAGATGACTTTCAGCAGTCTAACACTTCTGGATATTATAAAGGTGGATACTTGTCACTGTATATTAGTGAAAACTAACAGAATGCACAACAAGAAGAGTGAACACTAAAGAGAAACCACAGACTTTGGGTGACAATGAAGTGTCAGTGGAGTTTCTTAAATCATAATAAACACAACACTCTGAGACATAATGTGATAAGGGGGGAAAAAAACGCATGCTTATTCCAGGGAGGCAGGATGTAGACAGGAATTCTGTACTTTCTACCCAATGTTACTGTGAATGCCATCTTCTCTAGAACAGTAACACTCCTTAGGGTTCTGAGCATAGCTCCCTTCTAAGAAAAGTCCAGAGGGCCATAGACTGAATGTGCAGTTGAGATGATAATTGATATAATTCATCTAAGAAACACGTAATAGATATAATTCATCTAAGAAACATGTAATAGAAGTACAAAGGGAAGATGAAGAGAGGAGAAGGGTAAACACATGTATGTAAGGATTGAAAAAGAGTTTAAGTGATCAATATTTCATTTCTGGTGAGGTCAATAGACTTTATAATAAAGCATATTAAATACAACTGTATACAACAAGACCCTTTCCTTGTGACTCAGCTGGTAGAGAATCTGCCTGCAATGCAGAAGACCTGGGTTTGATCCCTGGGTTGGGAAGATCCCCTGGAGAAGGGAAAGGCTACCCACTCCAGTATTCTGACCTGGAGAATTCCATGGACTGGATAGCCCATGGGGTCACAAAGAGTCAGACACGAATGAGCAACTTTCACTTTACTACTTCACAATAAGCCAAGGGCTCTCTGTTTGGGCTGAGATAAAAAGGTGACAAAACATGTCTCATTGGACGCTCATAGAAATGAACAAATAGGAACACTGACCTATGGAGGAGGCACAGGTACTTCAGGCGCTGGCAGGGGAAGCCCTTCTCTGCACGTGTCTCCTGCACTCACACAAGAAGAGTCTTCTTACCGCCTCTGACAGAGCAATCTGAGAAACAATGACATATCACACACAGTGTATCTACACTAGACAAATGTACTTACATTCAATGCTCTATTTTATTCTATTAAAACTCAGTCCCTTCTATCTCTAATAAAAATGACTCTTAAGCATAACATTAATATTTGTTTAACTACAACTTTCAGTTCTGAGAACTCTAACAATTGAATTTTCTCTTCTCTCTGACAATGACACTCTTCAATTTAAGTGACCTTAATGTAACGGATCCATTTCTTTGATTAGCACATCAACATACTCCCAATCATATCAGATTTGCTCTACTATCAGGGATATTTTCCCGTTTGGAAACATAGAAATTCCAAGTCACAATAAGACCAGTTCTGGGACTTCCTCGAGGTTCAATGGCTAAGACTCCGTGCTCCCAACAGACGGGACCAGCATTTGGTCCTTCATCAGGGAATTAGAGCCCACATTCCACAGCTCAGTGTTCACCTGCCAAGACACAGTGTTCCTGTGTGGTGACTAAGAGTTTGCCTGCCCCCTCTAAAGATCCCTCGAGGTGCAAGAAAGATCTGGTGCAGCCACATTCATCAAATCCATCAATCAATAAACACACAGCTCCATCTAATATTGTTGTTGTTTAGTCCCTGAGGCCTGTGTGACTCCTCTGTAACCACTTGGACTGTAGCCCCACCAGGCTCCTCTCCATGCGATTTTCCAGGCAAGAATACTGGAGTGGGACATTTCCTTCTCCAGGGGCCCTTGAGACCCACAGATTGAACCTGTGTCTCCTGCAGGCAGCTTCTTTTCCCCTGAGCCACCAGGGAAGCCAGCCATCTAATATATTGTGCTTCAAGATAAATGACTGAAGTTAATAAAATTTGTCATTTCTATATCAGAGTGAGTGCAGTATTTCTTTTTCTTTCAGCTATTTGGTGTGTTACCAATGTTGTTTTGAGAGCCATCATCAGGTCTGGATTGCTATTGGACAATTTAAAGGCAGAAATCTCAACTTTTCCTTACAAATGTATTACTTTTCACGTTCTATAACACAGTTTTTCAATCAAATTTTAGATATCTTGCTAAATGGAAAAACTGTCTAGGACTTCCCTCCAAGAAATTCATATTTTCCTTTTACATCATAGAATCATAAGTTAGTAGAATCACTCATGTTAATTCACAAAGTCCAATGATTTGAAAGGAAGTCTATAGTTTCAGAGTGATTTCTAAGTAATAAAAAAATTCTTGTGAAATAGTTTTTTTCGTTTGCTTGAGAAATTCTTAAGCCTGCTGCTGCTGAATTAAAATTATTCTTTTTAATTTTTGAGGGAAAAAATATGAATCCATCTACCCAGAACAATTTACTCACCAGAAAGTTGTAGATTTAGTGTCCTCAATGCCAGTATGAAAATCAGTCCCATCCAGAAGGAGTTCTATGTTCTCTGGATGGGTCAGCAGCTGTAACTTTCAGAGCTGTCCACAGCCCAGCCAACTCAGAACAACTCTGAACAGAAGAAACAGTGCATCTGAGATCCGACTATCAGGACCCTTGAGGCCCCTTCCTGATTAGATTACCACGGTTCCCTTGGATAAATCCAATCAACACTAACTGCACTAAATCTCTCTCTAATCTCTATATGTTAATAGAATCCACAGCTGAAGTTCCAGTCCTCACCACTGATTTTTATATACCCATTCCTCTCTGATTTTAAGGATCTTGCATTCTCCTTAAATTCCCTTCATATCTGATTATAGTTTACTAAGATATTTGAGTATGTATCCTTCCATGATTTGAAAATTTCCGCCCTTTATTCACAAGCTCTAGGGTCTAATATATCAAATTTACAATAGTCATTAAAACCCCTTCAGTTCTAATCTGAATTCAACCAGTGTATAGAATAGATAAAAATATCAATAATTATTGTAAATTAGTTTAGGAATTTGAGAAAAAGATGCTCCAAATTTTCGCATCCATGATTGATTTAATTCTGATTTTAGAGTGATTAAACAGGAACATTGCATTTTGAAAAATACAGCTGCTTTGTTGAGAACAATTTGATTAAACCCATCATGGCTACAAGTATGTCTAGCTTTAAATGACTAGTTATTAGACCACAGAATGTTTTCAATAACAGATTTCAGAACTGTCTTGAAATTGACTTCTTCTATTTCCAAAATATTTATAAATATACTTTGCAACTAGTACTTGTGAAACATGTAACAGTAGGATATTATTTGGAAAACCTAAATCAGTGAAATATTTTGATACTTAGCTTCAAAAAACAATAAATAACTATGGCATCATTTTGGGTGTATACTTTTACTATGGATGTGCACAGGCAAAGCTGAAATCATATCAAAATATACACTGGGTTGCTAAACTTTATGGAGGACTTCATGGTAGTTGATGGGATTTGTTAAAAATAAATGTTACCTCTCTATACATATGATGCATAGTTTTTGATAATGAGAATGAACTGCTTTTGAGAAAGCACAGCTATTTTTATTACATGCATGATATTCACATAAAGAATTTGTAGAAGTCAGTAGTTTTAATTAGTTTTAATATACTATTTATCACCCATAAAAATTAAGGGAATCAATAAATGTTGCATTTTACGTTTACTATAAAAAATATTAGCAGATTCACTATTATTGAAAATAAAGAATTTCCAAAATGTTCAGGTTCCAAAAAGGGAAAGGAGTCCTTCAAGGCTGTGTATTGTCACCCTGCTTATTTAACTTATATGCAGAGTACATCATGAGAAAAGTTTGGCTAGATGAAGCACAAGCTGGAATCAAGATTGCAGGGAGAAATATCAGTAACCTCAGATATGCAGATGACACCACTCTTGTGACAGAAAGTGAAAAGGAACTAAAGAGTCACTTGATGAAAGTGAAAGAGGAGAGTGAAAAACCTGGCTTAAAACTCAACATTCAAAAAACGAAGATCATGGCATCTGGTCCCATCACTTCATGGCAAATAGATGGGGAAACAGTGACAGACTTTTATTTTGGGGGGATGCAAAATCACTGCAGATGGTGACTGTAGACATGAAATTAAAAGATGCTTGGTCCTTGGAAGAAAAGTTTGACCAACCTAGCCAGCATTTTAAAAAGAAGAGACATTACTTTGCCAGCAAAAGTACATTTAGTCAAAGCTGTGGTTTTTCCAGTAGTCATGTATCAATGTGAGAGTTAGAATATAAAGAAAGCTGAGCATTGAAGAATTTTGAACTGTGGTGTTGGAAAAGACTCTCGAGAGTCCCTTGGACTCCGAGTTGATCCAACCAGTCCATCATAAAGGATGGACTTTAGGATGTTTTGCATATATGCATTCAAATCCTTAAAAAGTATATTTGCTTCTGACTCAGTAATTCTAACCTTGTAAAAATTTCAAAGGAATTCACTGGACAAAGGCTCACAAATCTGAAACCTTGCTTTAACTATTTCTCTCTCTATGGCATATAATCTACGTACAAAGCAAAGAATAAATATTGAGGTTTTTACTTCCCCCAGAAAAATCTGAGACCTCTCGAATTTAGGACAACATTCCTTTATTCTGTTCACGAAGTAGTGAGTTAATGTGCCCATTGTGTTAGTTGCTCAGTCGTGTCCAACCCGTTGTGACCCCAAGGACTGTAGCCGCCAGGCTCCTCGGTCTATGGGATTCTCCAGGCAAGAATACTGGAGTGGGTTGCCATTCTCTTCTCTAAAATGTGCCCCTTACCCTCTCCCAAATTATGTCCAAATCCCAACAGACAGTATCTCTGTGATTTTATTTTTAGAAATAGAGTCTTTGCAGACATAATTAAGGTGAAGCTACCATGATGAGACCATCCAGGGTAGAGAGTTGATGCTAAATCTGCTGATAGGTGTCCTGATGAGAGAAAGAAGAGGGATGTTTTAGATGCAGCAGAAAAGGTCCTGTAAGGAGACAGAGATTCAAGTGAAATGTCATAATTTGAGGATTGCCAGGAGCCACCTGGCACTGGAAGAGACAAAGACAAATTCTTTTAGAGCCTTGGAAAGAGTACAGCCCTGCCAACACCTTGATTTCCAGCCTCCATATCTGCAGAGAATACACTGGTTTTAAGCCACCCCATGTGGGGTCAGGTGATGTGGGAGCCCTAGGAAACTGATAAAAAAATAGTGACCTCCAGGAACAATGGCTAACCCTTCATTTTTTCCACTTTGAGGTCCTCCACCACCTCTTCAGTTTAATAGTTTCTGACTCTGCGAACTCATGGACTGAAGGATGCCAGGCTTCCCTGTCCTTCACTAACTCCTGGAGTTTACTAAAACTCATGTTCATTGAGTCAGTGATGCCATCCAGCCATCTCATCCTCTGTCATCCCCTTTTCATCCTGCCTTCAATCTTTCCTGGCATCGGGGTCTCAAATAATGAATAAGTTCTTTGCATCAGTTGCCCAAAGTATTGACACTTCCGTTTCAGCACAAGTCCTTCCATTGAATATTCAGGATTGATTTCCTTTAGGATGGACTGGTTTGATCTCCTGGCAATGCAAGGGACTCTCAAGAGTCTTCTCCAACACCACAGTTCAAAAGCATCAATTCTCTGGCACTCAGCTTTCTTTATAGTTCAGTTCTCACATCCATACATGACTACTGGAAAAAACATAGCTTTGACTAAACAGAACTTTGTTGGCAAAGTAATGTTTCTGCTTTTTAAAATGCTGGCTAGGTTTGTCATAGGTCTCCTTCCAAGGAGCAAGTGGCTTTTAATTTCATGGCTGTAGTCACCATCTGCAGTAATTTTGGAGCCCCCCAAAATAAAGTCTGTCACTGTTTCTTTTGTTTCCTTATCTATATGCCATGACGTAACGAGACTGGTTGCCATAATCTTTGTTTTCTGAATGTTGACTTTTAAAGCAGCTTTTTCACTCTCTTCTTTCACTTTCATCAACAGGCTCTTTAGTTCCTCTTCATTTTCTGTCATAAGGGTGATGTCATCTGCATATCTGAGGTTAGTGACATTTCTCCCTGCAATCTTGATTCTGGCTTGTGCTTCATCCAGACTGGCATTTCACATGATGTACTCTGCCTATAAGTTAAATAAGCAGGGTGACAATATATGACCTTGACGTACTCCTTTCCCAATTTTGAACCAGTCCATTCCATGTCTGGTTCTAACTGTTGCCTCTTGACCTGCATACAGGTTTCTCAGGAGGCAGATCGGGTGGTCTGGTATTCCCATCTCTTTATCAATTGTCCACCATTTGCTGTGATCCCCACAGTCAGAGGGTTTAGTGTAGTTAATGAAGCAGAAGTAGATATTTTTCTGGAATTGTCTTGCCTTGTCTATGATCCAGTGAATGTGGGAATTTGATCTCTTGTTTCTCTGCCTTTTACAAATTCAGCTTGAACCTCTGGATGTTCTCAGTTCATGAAGCCTCACTTGGAGAACTTTGAGGATTACTTTGCTAGCCTGTGAGATGAGTGCTATTTGTGTGGCAGTTTGAACATTTTTGGCATTGCCTTTGGAATTGGAATGAAAACTGACCTTTTCTAGTCCTGTGGCCACTACCGAGTTTTCCACATTTGCTGGCATAATGAGTGCAGCACTTTCACAGAATCATCTTTTAGGATTTGAAATAGCTCAACTGGGGTTCCATCCCCTCCACTAGCTTTGTTCCTAGCTTTGTTCTTTACCTTTTGCTTCTCTTCTTTACTCAGCTGTTTCTAAGAAGTGACCATGTTCCTGTAGAACTATGGATGGAAGTTCATAACACTGTACAGGAGGCAGTGATCAAAACCATCCCCCTAAAAACTATTTTTAGACATTGGATTAACTCCTGTTATGTGGATTAACAATTTTAGCATTCTCAGCAATATTCCCTAATTTTTACCCCCAGTTTATAAAGAGGTTATTTGACACACTGTGAAATGTTACTTGCCTAAAAATCACATATGGAACAAACGCTTGATGCAGTGCTTAAAAATAGATGTTACTGGCAGACAAAAAAATAACTTTTCTATCCATGATTACCATTAAAGCTTCATTTTTAACTGAACATAGCAAACATTTATTGTACCTGGATCAGAACTCACCTCAGTACTGTTAGAGAAATCTTCTCTCTTGTTCAGTAAATAACTCTGTTAAAGTCAGTTCAGAGTTCAGATCCTCACTTCCTGGTGGCAAACACGTTCATGTCTCCACGGCCCAGTCAATTCCAAAGGCAACAGCTCTGGGCTCTGGAGAAGAATGAGCTTGGATCTTTGCTGAATGCTTTATATATCCTTTGAAGACCAGGTCCACTTCCTCAAAGTGAGACGGTTATCCAGCCTGCACAAAAATATAGGAGCACGTGATTAGATTTTTCAAGAATTGTAAACACATCTAGATGCCAAGGCTTGAAGTCTAACCTTCCGAAATTTACTTAATCCAATTGCCATAATCCAATCTCAGGGAAAGAGTCACAAATTAAGTTCCCACTTCTAATCCATGAAGTTTGTGAAATAAATGAACTCCCCAATTATGAATTTCATATCTCCATTTATAGAAGTTTATTATAGACCTAATTGAAGCGATCCACTAATTATGGTTACCTGTCTGAATCTGCCTGCATTACTTCCTGGATATTTCTTCAGGAAGAGGAGTTCTTCACATTCCGTTTTTCAACCCACAACAGTCAAGCTCCTCAAAAATAGTACTTACTACTCTTGCCTTCTGCTGTCTGATGGATGTCCTCAACCCCTTGAGAACTAAAATTCTCTTAATTTTTTTTTCTTTTCATTCAGTTTTCCATGAAATTCTTCCCTCTGAGGCTCGTTTTGGTTAAACACTATTGTTTTGCTCTGGCTATAACTGCACACAGAATAGTGATTGGTGATTCTTCTCTAAGACTCTGTTCCTTTTAGTCATTCCCTGCATATAATCTTATACCCTTTCATTCTATTATTCAATATGTACGTACATTTGAAATATCGATCGTAGGTTGTGAATTTAAGGATTATTGAATAGTTGTACACTGCAGGATAAACTAAAAAAATCATAGACAATCTGTAAAAGAAATGTGATACTGTCTGAAGTTTGCACAGCTATCTTTTAAGATTTTCTTTATTTTGACTCTGTTTGCATTTCTTTATTTTGACTCTTTTTGCATTCCTCAAAACATTTTTATATTCTTAAAGAGAAAAGAATACCAGACCATCTTACCTGTTTTCTAAGAAGACTGTAGGCAGGAAAAGAAGAAACATTTCGAACCAGACTTGGAACAAGAGAGTGGTTCAACATTGGGAAAGGAGGATGTCAAGGCTGTATATTGTCACCCTGCTTATTTAACTACTATGCAGAGTACATCATGCCAAAGCCAGGCTGAATGACTCACAGGCTAGAATCAAAATTGCTGGGAGAAATATCAACAGCCTCAGATATGGAGAATACCATTTTTATGGCAGAAAACAAAGAGGAACTTAAAAGCTTCTTGATGAGGATGAAATAGGAGAGCAAAAAAGCTGGCTTGAAACGCAGAATTTAAAAAACTAAATCCTGGCATCCGGTTCCAACACTTCATGGTAAATAGATGGGGGAAAAGTGGAACCTGTGACAGATTTTATTTTCTTGGGCTCCAAAATCTCTGCAGCCAGTAATGGCAGCCATGAAATTGGCAGCCACTTGCTCCTTGGGAGAAAAGCTACGACCAACCTAGACAGCATATTAAAAAGCAGAGACATCACTTTCCTGACAAAGGTCTCTATAGTAAAAGCTATGATTTTTCCAGTAATCGTGTATGGATGTGAGAGTTGGATCATAAAGAAGGCTGAGTACCAAAGAATTGGTGCTTTCAAACTGTGGTGCTGGAGAAGACTCTTGAGAGTTTCCTGGATTGCAAGGAGATCAAACCAGTCAATCCTAAAGAAAATCAACCCTGGATGCTCATCGGAAAGACTGAAGCTGAAGCTCCAGTACTTTGGCCACCTGATACAAAGAGCTAGCTCATTTGAAAAGACCTTGATGTAGGGAAAGATTGAAGGCAGGAGAAGGGGGTGATAGAGGATGACAAGGTTGAATGGCATCATTGACTCAATGGACATGAGTTTGAGCAAACTTCGGGAGATAGTGAAGGACAGGGAAGCCTGGCATGCTGCAGTGCATGGGATTGCAGAGTTGAACATGATTTATTTCCTGGATAATAATAACTCTTTTTTTAAGGTTATTTTTTTTTATATATACACGCCATTACCAAGTATTCACTTGAGTTCCCTGTGCTATACAGTAGGTCTTATTAATTATTTACTTCATATATAGTAATGTGTATGTGTCAATCCCAGTCTCCTAATTAATACCTCACTCCTTCTTAGCCCCCAGTTACATGTTATTTTTTCTACACCTGTGATTCTGTTTTATAAATCACTATTTGCATCATTTGCTTAGATTCCAATATCATATGATACTGCTCTTTCTGTTTCTGACTTACTTCACTCAGTATGACAGTCTCCAGTTCCTTGTGTATCGCCACACATGGCATTTTTTGTTCTTTTTATGGCTGAGTAATATTCCATTGTGTATATGTAACACATTTGCTGCATCCATTCATCTGTCCTTGGACATTTAGGTTCCTTCCATGTCTTGACAGTTGCAAGCAACTTGTCAATGACCATGGAGCTGCATGTATCCTTTTGAACCACATTTTTCCCTGGATATATGCCCAGGAGTGGGATTGTTGGATCATATGGTAGCTTTATTTTTGTTTCTTAAGGAAACTTTAACTGTTCTCCACAGTGGTTTACCAATGTATATCCCCATGAATAGAGCAGGAAGATCCTCTTTTCTCCACACTCTTGAGAGTGTTAACGCTTAGGCAGTCCAGGTCCCCTTTAAGGAGGAGGTGAACATTCTCACTCATGCTTTCCTTATCCCTTGTGCAGCAAGGTGTCTTGCCTGAGAACTGGCCTCTCTAGGAACTAATGATCACACTGCACAATGTCTTACTGGTCGAAATGCTTTTCTTAGGCTCTCTGTTAATGATTAATTGGAACAAATCTTGCCCGGGAACCTGATTCTCAAGATTCGTACCCCTGAGCCGTTGCCCAGTACCATTCTCCCCAGCTAATCTTGTGCCAAATTATCTCAGGATGTGTGCCTTGGGAAAGGGTCTGGTGGAACTCTTACAAACTTGAGGTCTTCTTTTTATCTATTCTCAGCAGCCCCCTGAGAAGTACATAAGGCCCTGCTTAAACTAGTGAGGGAGGCACTCTCCTGCCTCCTCCAGTGACTTTGCTGGAAGTTTTTTCCAGCAAGCTTTCACTCTTACTTTAATAAACTTTATTGCACAAAGCGCTGAGTGACTGGGCCTGCGTCTTTTGGTCCCAGGCTGAATCCATGTCTCTGGAGGGCACGATCATGCACATGTTAGCAGTCTCAATGCTGAGCTACCATTCTCCTCAGCATTTACTGTTTGTAGTAGCTTTGATGATGGTCGTTCTGACTGGTGGGAGGTTAGATCTCACTGTAGCTTTGATTTGCCTTTCTCCAGTAAATATTGATGTCAAGAATCTTTTCATGTGTTGCTTGACCATTTGCATGTTTTCTTTGAAGAAATGTCTATTTAGCCCATCTACCCATATTTTACTTTTTTTTAAAATTGAGCCACATGAACTCTTTATAAATTTTTGGAGACAAATCTCTTGTTGGCCTAATCTTTTTCAAATATTTTCTCCCATTCTGTGGGTTTTCTTTCTATTTTGTTTACAGTTTCCTTTGCTGTGGAGAAGCTTTTGAGTTTAGTTAGATTACATTTGCTTATTTTTTTAAAAATTCCTTTACTCTTGGAGAAGGCTCACAAAAATATCTTCCTATGATCTATGGTAAAGAGTGTTCTGTCTATGTTTTCATCTAAAGAGTTTGATAGTATATGGTCTTATATTTAGGTCTTTAATTCATTTGACTTTATTTATGTGTATCATACCAGTCAATCCTAAAGGAAATTAGCCCTGAATATTTATTGGAAGGACTGTTGTGGAAGCTGAAGCTCTAATACTTTAGCCACCTGATGCAAAGAGCCAACTCACTGGAAAAGACCTTGATGCTGGGAAAGATTGAAGGAAAAAGGAGAAAGGGGCGGCAGAAGAGAAGGTTAGATAGTACCACTGACTCAATGGATATGAATTGGAGCAAACTCTGGGAGACAGTGGGGGACAGCAGAGCCTGGTGAGCTGCAGTTTTGGGGGGTTGCAAAGCGTTGGATACGACTTAGTGACTGAACAACAGTTAAAGAATGTTCTATTTCAAACAGTATTATGGACTCTATGGGAGAGAGTGAGGGTGGGATGATATGGGAGAATGGCATTGAAGCATGTAAATGATCATATGTGAAATGAATCAGCAGTCCAGGTTCGAATCATGCTATAAGGTGCTAGGGGCTGGGGCACAGGATGACCCAGAGGGATGGGATGGGGAGGAAGGTGGGAGGGGGGTTCTGGAAGGGGAAATCATGTACACCCATGGTGGATTCATGGCAATGTATGGCAAAACAAATACAATATTGTAAAGTTAAAAAATAGATAAATAAACTAATTTTTTTTTAAAAAGTATGTTCTATTTCATATTTTCACGTGAAGCTATTGTGTTCTCCCAGAACCGCTTGTTGAGCAAACTGTATTTCCTCCATTTAAAGAAATGAAGATATTTTAAAGTGGCAATTTAGGCTAATATACTTTTTGTGTGTGTGTAAGCAGTTATTTATTGACATTTTGAGACTAATACATCTATTGAGAACAATGATCACCAGGAAAAAAAATGTGACTTCATACACTAAAGATTATAAAATCAAAGATTAAAAGGCTGACGTCAGTCAAGTTCACATAAGGTGATTTAAGATACCAACATTTCAGTTATTATCATTGTTAACATTTTCATATTATTGACACTGAAACTAGAAATGTTTACTAAAATGATGCATTTATTGAGAAACAGAGTGCATATTCCAGTCATTTTCAGAATCGGCAATCAAGTGTACTAAGCAGAAGAGAATATTTATGTTTTTATCATTTTTATGCTAAATGGCATGTAGCCTTGTCATATATTTTTAGTTACATCTGAAATAAGGACAGCAAGAAGAGATCAGCAAGGTTGGTTAGTTGGTTCTAAACAGAAGTTTTATTTGTCAGTGTACAGTCCATCATGTAAGTTTACTCAGTTTATTTCATTCCTGAAAGTTTAAATATGGCATTGCTTGGTTTTAATTTGTTCTATATTACCATTGCATTTGTTACGCATTGTACACAAATATTTGTTATTTTTATAATTACTACCTTTTGAGAAAATAAACGAAAATTATCTTAGAATAAATGTAACGCTGTTAGATAATATCAAAACAACTGAAAAGCAAGGGGTATGTGAACATGGTTTGTCAGAACATCCATTCAGAAGCTTCCAAACAATACATTGATGAATTTTTCTCAAATATTTTTACTTTGAAAACTTAAGAGGTAGAGACTATAGTCCCCAAAACAGCCGTGTAATAGTAAATTGCTGTCTATATGTTACATAACATTAAAGACAAATGGCACAAATAAATTTTCTAAACTAATGAAAAATTAAATTTTATGTTCTCTTGAAGTAAACTGTCCAGATTTTGACATTGTCAGATTTCACAGAGTTCATGATATATCTATATGTATATTTTTTACTTTTTCTACATGATTTAAGGAGTTTCCATATGCTATAGATATAATAATAGATGTTGTTCTTCATAGAAGCACCTGTTTGAACTCCCTTTTGTATTCATTTCCTGTTTTCTTGGAGGAAAGAAAATGAAAAGACTCATTGTGCAGAGAGCCTCTACCTCTCAGGACACGGAAATTCCACATGCTGATCTGATACTTCCTCTTTCTGCAGTGGATAACGTTCTGACTCAGACAACGACCACTCACAATATAAGCCTTTCTGAGATGATGGCCATCGCCTGTCCAGACAGCCCAGGGTGGAGAGACTCTTGAGGTGTGGGGAGCTCAGGCCTTCCACTTCCAGGAGGCAGTACTGAAAGGCAGATGGGACCCACTCCTCCAACTGGATTGTGGCAGTCTGTACAAACAGCTTGACAAGTGATACTGCCATCAGTATGGATTCTGAAGAAGCATTTCTTCTATTTTCTATGAAGGAGAACAATCGTTAATTTCTGCCCACCAACTCCCCACCCATAGTTCAGTTTGTGAAAAGGCCTCTGGGTAGGATTGGAGTGTTTCTGGATTATGACGATGGAACTGTGAGCTTCTATGATGTTTCCAAAGGATCCCTCATATATAGTTTCCTTCCTTCCTCCTTCTCCTCCCATCTGGAGCTTTCGGTTCCCTTAGGTCTCCGTGAATTGTCAAGTTCTGTGACGGTTTATTTGATGACCTTCTTGTCTGAGGAAAATACAGCCCTGAAACATCGCATGAGGCTACAGGATGATACCTGACTGTCTCTGATCTTATTGTAACTTAATGGAACATTATGACTGTGTGTTTATGAAGTAGCAAATCAGGTTGAAAGGATAACTTTGTTAATTAAATTATCTACTAATAAAAACTCTTGTGGAGCATTTCTCAAATATAATCAGTGGATATTCAGTTTACATATAAAAGTTTTATTAGAATAAAAGTTGCATGCCATAAGTTTCATGTACACTTTAAGAAATCTGTCTTCCTTGCAGAGTTGAGTCATATTTGAGTAGAAGAATGAAGTGGTATATATTGCTGCCTCATAAACTAAAGAAATAACTCAGTTTTTCTTCAAGAGTGATCTAATTGTGTGTCTTTCTAGTTGAAAGACATTGTGAAACCCTTTCTCTTTGTCAAACATTTAGACTTTCTCTAAACCTTAGTCATTCACCATATCATAGCTCATCAACAGCTTATCCAGGAAGTTTTTCCTGAGAGTCCACACCATCTTAGTTTCTATTAAAACACTCTTTCTGGTTAGATACCATCTTATCATAATATTCAACAAAATTTCTTTAATTAACTAGGTGCTTTTTACTAGCGTACTGCAAATTCTGAGAGTAAGCACAGTCTTTGCCTTATTTACTTCTCTACTCCCACTATCCAGTTCAGCACTTAGAACACGGCACACAATAAATATAAGGTGAATGAAGAAGCAAATACATGAGTGAAAGAGTTAAAACACTGAAATATTACTATATGGTTATTACAGTTTTTGAAAATCTACCTAACATATTACACATAAAATACTAATGAATAATATCAACAAGAGACAGGAAATTGCTTTTCAGAGTCATAACAAAAAAAAATTTCACTAGCTTGAGATTTGAAATATCTATTATATAATAGTAGTATATGGGGCTTCCCAGGTGGCACAGAGGTAAAAAATCCTCCTACCAATGCAAGAAACACAAAAGATGTGAGATCGATCCTTGTTCAGGAAGATCCCCTGGAGAAGGAAACAGCAACCAGCTCTAGTACTCTTGCCTGGAAAATTCCATGGATGGGGTGCCAGCGGACTAGAGTCACTGGGGTCTCAAAGAGTCAGACATGACTGAGCCTGTGTGTGCATGCATGTGCACACACACACACAAACACACACACACTGTGCATTGCCTCAGATAACGAAAGAGTCACTTGATATGTCCCTTTATTTGAAGATCTGAGATGTCTGCTGGCTTGGTCCTGATCATTCTGGTGTCAACAACACTCCAACACGATCTAACTATTTTCGTGCCTGGGGAGTTGAGTCATTTACTTCAGGTCAGTATTATTGGGAAGTGAATGTGACGGGCTGTTGCAACTGGGCTATGGGATTTTGTAATGGTTCTTGATCCTGGGAGAATGACACGGTCCTTGACTCGGAGGGAAGTATTCTGTTTCTTTGTATCAAAGAGAACAGTCAGTGCAGGCTATTACCCCCTCCCCACACTCACCTCAATCTGTCAGAAGGCCTCTGGGCCTGGTGGGGGTGTTCCTGGTTTATGATGGTGGTGCTGTGAGTCTGCCTGTGTGTCCAAGAGTTCCCTCATTTGTGGGTGGTTCCTCCACTGCTCCTTCTCTTTTCCTCTCAAGCCTTTTCTTTGCTCTGGACACCACTGATGAGGCAGAGGTCAAAACTCTGACCCCAGGGGTCAAGAATTCGAATAATGGAGATTGTTTATTTAGTGTCCACTTGACATTCTGTAACTTCACCTTCTTTTCTGAAATGTATGTTTTTAATGTAATGTAAGTGTGTAAGTTTGTTTTCTTGAAATAAATATAATCTCCCTGGAAATACTGTGCAATTGTTATTCTGTCTTGTCTGTTCATTTGATTTCTAAGATAGCTGGAGGTCAAAGCATATCATTTATGTTTCCCCAGCTTAATGGGTTAAAGTAAAAACACAGATTTTTCTCACTGGCAGATTCAGAATTTTCTTCTCCCGGCTATGCATCTCCAACATTATCTTCCTTCATCATGTCTACGTTTGAAAGTCATTAATTCACAGATTTTATTTTTAAAGTTACTGACCAAATGAGATCATTTTTTCAGATAGACTTGGCACATCTCATATTTTTTTCTGTTTAAAGCTCGGAGCCTAATATTGGCCATCCCATTTACTTAACCTATTAAAAGAAATGTGTATATGCGGTATGTACACATAAATTCTACACAATTAGCACAAATCTATCTGTATAAAATACATGTGTTTGAGTAAGTTACTAGAGGTGGCAGGTCATATAAAAAAACATAATCTAGCAATATATTTTTAAAGTAACTTAGTTTTATTTTCTGCTGTAACCAGCAGTGAAGCATCCCACGCCTCAAGTAGCAGGGAAACAAAGCAAGTGAACCAAGAGATAGCGAAGGCCAGTGCAGGCAACAAATGAGACTCAAACAAGGAGGCCGCGATTCCTCTTCGCGTGAGCTCCCTGTGTCCCCCGAGCAGCGCCTCAGCCCCTTTCCTCAGCCTCAGCTTTGGGGAGGGGGGAGCCCCAGGAGCCGAAAGTTCCAGATCACCAGGGAAAGCTGATGGAGGGGCGGCTGATGGAAATTCAGAAGAAAGCAAGGCCTTTAGCGTCCACCGACCCTCAGGTCACTCCCATTCCCTGTAAATTTCTCCCGATCACTCCTCGGTTGCCATGGGCGGCTGGGATCAGAGATCTGTGCCCATGTCCACCTCCAGGGACAGGAAAGGCTCTGAGTGTGAGCTCCGGTCCACGTCCCGGCCTGACAGCTGCTGAGCTGCACCCACACCAGGTCGAGGCCCAGCCCGCTCCCGGCAGAAGCTGCAGCGGCTCCATCCGCCTCCTCTGAGGGCCCCGCCTCCTGGGCCGGAGTGTCCTCACCCGCAGCCGCTCTGGCGCGAGGCTCCTGGAACCCAGGGTCACCTTGGCCTCTCCGCCGGGCCCCCCTGAGGCCGCAGGAACCGCGGAGCTCCCCCAGACACCCCACGTCGTCCACAGACTTTCAAAGCTGAGTCAGCTGGAGGCATCCTGCTCCCTGACCTCAGAATATACTAGTGATCAGGAGAGCAGGGTACTGACCCAGAAACAGAAATGCAGATCAAGGAGACAGGACAGAAATCGCAGAGAAAACCCGCACACCTATGGTAACCTTACTGTTGACAAAAAAGGCAACTATATATAGTGGAGCAGGCAGCCTCTTCAGTGGTAGATTTACAGAAAGATTGTGTAGTATACAGAGTTCTCATAGACCCAAGTTCTCCTACGATTAACATAACAGGTTAGTGTTGTAACATATTGTTGTAAGAGAGTTCCAGAAAAACATCTATTTCTGCTTTATTGACTATGCCAAAGCCTTTGATTGTGTGGATCACAATCAGTTCAGTTCAGTCACTCAGTAAAGTCCAACTCTTTGCGACTGCATGAACTGCAGCACGCCAGGCCTCCCTGTCCATCACCAACTACCGGAGTTTACCCAAACTCATGTCCGTTGAGTTGGTGATGCCATCCAACCATCTCATCCTCTTTCGTCCCCTTCTCCTCCTGCCCTCAATCTTTCCCAGCATCAGGGTCTTTTCAAATGAGTCAGCTCTTTGCATCGGGTGGCCAAAGTATTGGAGTTTCAGCTTCAACATCAGTCCTTCCAATGAACATTCAGGACTGATTTCCTTTAGGATGGACTGGTAGGATCTCCTTGCAGTCCAAGGGACTCTCAAGAGTCTTCTCCAACACCACAGTTCAAAAGCATCAATTCATTGGCGCTCAGCTTTCTTTATAGTCCAACTCTCACATCCATATGTGACTCCTGGAAAAACCTAATAGAGTAATGAAAATAAAACCAAAAATCTTGAAAGTATTAATAAATAGTACCTTCCTACCACAAGGTCCTAAATCAGCATATTTTCCCTCAATTTCACTTCTGGGTCTTTATCAGAAAAAAATCAGACTACATGGAAAACATACATGCACTCCAATATTCCTCATAGTGAATATGATCTCCTGTGTCTCTGAATCTGAAGCTATTCTGGGCTCCTTTTTCCTGCTGCTCTCTTTTGTTGCAGTGATGTGTTTTGAAGCCTTCAAGGTATAAACTGCTTAACATTTGCTATCTATGCTTTTAAGATTCAAATTCATAAACTTCTTTAAGCTTGTAGGCTAATTTTCCCCAGGTTGCAGGTAACAGAGGCAAGTGCCTCTGAGAGTCAGGACAGTGGAAGCAGACAGGCAAGAAGAAAAATTAGAAAGATTTTCTAAGAATGATACAGATTCCCCTGATGTTTCTGCCTGATTAATATAATATGAGAAGAAGTTCTGATGAACATGTTCAGGTTAATGTGTATTAGCAAACACTGATGAAGCCTGTGGCACCAAAAGAGGAACTCTTGCGGGAATCCTCACTGCAGTAATGAGTCAGTCTTGCTGTCCATGTGCCGGCCTGTGACGCCGGAGCTCATTTCAGGAGCCATCACTGGGCGATGGTCAGGCTCAGACTCTTGCTGTGAACTGGCAGCAATACACAGGTCACAACTTTCCTGTGCCATGAAAAGTAATCAGAGAAACATAGCTATGATTTTCCTACCCTTTCTAATCTCAGAATTTTTACAGTATTTCCCAATTTCTTCTGTAGATTTGCTGATTGTGCTTGAGACTGATATTTTTCCAGTCAGAACTCCCAGAAAGTCATAGCCTGT
The DNA here is from genome assembly GCF_054371585.1 of Giraffa tippelskirchi. NCBI lineage: Eukaryota > Metazoa > Chordata > Mammalia > Artiodactyla > Giraffidae > Giraffa > Giraffa tippelskirchi. Next base: position 41,981,023 of record NC_137284.1, on the reverse strand, counting down.
TATTTTTTTTCCTGAAAGAATCTAGGTGGAGGCTCTTCTATAAGAGACAATTTTATTGATAAAAAAGATTTTATTGGACTCTCCTTTGGTTTCCGAGGTGTAAAGTTCCTAACAGTACGAGACAGCGCCCTCTCCTGGTCTCCTGCCTCTATGTCATCTAAAAGTGAAAGTCACTCAGTCCTGTGCAACTCTTTGCCATCCATGGACTATACAGTCCATGGAGTTCTCCAGGCCAGAATACTGGACTTTCCCTTCTCCAGGGGATCTTCCCAACCCAGGGATTGAACTCAGGTCTCCCACATTGCAGGCGAATTCTTTGCCAGCTGAGTCACAAGGGAAGCCCAAGAATACTGGAGTGAGTAGCCTATCCCTTCTCGACCAGATCTTCCTGAGTCAGGAATTGAACTGCAATCCTGCATTGCAGGCAGATTCTTTACCAACTGAGCTATCAGGAAGCTCCTATGTCATCTAGGTTTTTGGTTTGTTTTTTTCTCCTGATGGCTCAGTGGATAAAGAATTCACATAAAACGTAACGCAGGGGACACATGAGACACGGGTTTGATCCCTGGGTTGGGAAGATCCCCTGGAGGAGGAAATGACAACCTACTCCAGTGTTCTTGACTGAAAACTTCAACGGACAGAGAACCTTGCTGGGCTACAGTCCAAAGGATCCCAAAGGGTCAGACATGACTAAGGGCACGTGCACTGCGCACACCAAACAAGTTTCTGAGAAACTTTCTCAAATTTCCTAAACCCTTCCTTGGCGGTAAGTTTCTAACTCCAATATATCCGATTAATTCAAACTTCTCTCACTCTAAAGAATCTGTGGTCAAAATGGGAAGCTATTAAGTGAAATGGAACTTGGAAATTAGGATAAAAATCTCTTAAATCTTACCATTAAAGAGCTGTAAATTCCTAGACAATCTGCTCAGGTTGGTGGTAGAAATGGTACAGACAGGAAACTGAATGAGAGAGTGGAATTGTTGGAGGAAGAAAGGAAAGGGAACAGCATGGTTTCAAATCTCACTCGACTCCTTTGATACAAATTCCTCTCATGTGTATATATACACACATAGATATATACACACACACAAAAGTATGCATATGTATATACATACACAAAAATATGTATATATATGTGTGTGTGTCTCATATATATGTCTTTACATATTTCATTCTGGTGAAGTCACACCATGGTTTACACTTGTTATCCATGAAGTTGTTGTTTGGAAATAATTGAACTCCCCAAATATGATTTTCATACCTTCATTTCATGAACAATATAATAGTCCTAATTTCATTGACTCATCTGGGCTCATCACCCACTAGATTTAGTTGTCTGTCTGAATTTGCCTGCATTTGCTCTGTGACACTTCTTCAGAAAGCAGAGTCCTTTAGATTCTATTTTTCAACACGGGACACTCAGTCTTCCCCACATACCACTGACTGTACTGTCTGAGATAGCCTTCTAGTCTCTGATAGGTATTCTCAACCTCATCTGAACTAAAATTCTTTCACGTTTTATTCTTTGCAGTCAGTTCTGCATGAAATTGTTCCTTCAGAATATTTTTATTTGCTATTTTTTGTTTTGTTCTTCTGTTTAGGTTACACACTATTGTTTTTTCTCTTTATGTCTGTAACTCCAGACACAGTAGCTGTTGGTGGTTTTTCTCTAAGACTCTATACTTGTTCCTCAGTTCTTGCATATGACCTCATACCCTCTCATTCTATTATTCAATATGTATGCACAGTGGACATATTGATGCTAGGTTGTGGAGTTAATGATTATGTCATTGTTTCGTACAATACAAGATTGACTAAAAAATAATAGATAATTTGTGAAAGAAATATGATATTGTCTGTTAAGCTTGGGCAACTATCTCTTCAGATTTTCTTTATTATACTGTGTTTGCATTCTAGTCCTCAAAACATTTTTCTGTTTATTCAATGATGGGCCATGACACTTCACTCAGGGAAGGTTACTAGATGAGAAAATTTATTTATTTTTAAATTTTGATTGGAATATCCTTGATTTTCAAGGTTGTGTTAGTTTCTCTTGTACAGCCTGGTGAATCAACTATATAAATACATGTATCCACTCTTTTTTCTTAAAGATTTTTTTCCCATACAAGTCATTGCAGAGTATAGAATAGAATTTCCGATGCTACACAGTAGATCCTTATTTATTACAGTTTTATGCATAGGAATGTGTGGATGATCATCCAGATCTCCACTTTATCCCTCTCATCCTCCACCCTGTTTCTTAGAGCCTGGTAACCTTAAGCTTGCTTTCTCCATCTGTGTCTTTCTTTTGTAAATAACCTCATTTGTACCATTATTTTAGATTCCACATTGGGTCAATATCACATGATATTTATCTTTCTTTTTCTGACTTTGTCGCTTCTCTCTTGAGTTCACCCTGGACAGAGAACCACCCTCGGGGCCTCACACTGGAAGAGGCGGAGGGTGGCCAGGTGCAATGCCGGGGAACCTGCAGGGTTCAGGCGGCAGTGGAGCTCCTGAGAGCCTCGATGAGGCCGCAGCCCCGGAATCCCCACGGACCCCCTCCGGCTCAATGGTCCAGCACCCCTGTTTGCAGCAGTGACTCTCGCCAAAACCCGCACTTGGTGCCCGCGGGTCTGAGTTCTTTTCTGACACTCGGGCCACGTCCATCAGGAGACAGTATCCTCAGGACGTCCGGGACTCCGGGGCCCCGTCAGGCACGTGTAGACGAAAAGATCTTCGGGTTCCCTGGAGCAGCCCGTTTAAGATCTGGGAATACAGCCGTTCTCCCATCGCCACGCGCGTCCTCCTGACTCCCTACTGGGCCAAACGCGGGCTCTGAGCCCTGCGGCCACGCAGACTTGGTGTCCCTCCCGGAGCCCCCGGAGCCCCCGGAGCGGGTGTCCGAGCACCTCCAGCTCAGTGCGCCCCCCTCAGGCGGGTCCCTCAGCGGTGGGGCCAGAACACACTGACCACCAGGACGGCCCGGGCTCAGACCCCAGCAGATCAGGTTCTCCTGAAAGACACGCTGCTCTCGGGGAAGGCAGGTCCCTGTGGAAGGAGGTGGCTCCATCAGTGGTGATGCCAGAAAAAGAACAGAGTCTAAGGTCTCCCTAGGACTCCAAATGCCCATCTCCAGGTGGAAACTTTGACCCTGAGTCGGGGTTGGGGCTGCCTGTCTCTGGCCCTGCAGGTCGGAGAGGCCTGAAGACTGCTTTCTGCTCTCCCTCCCGCTGCGGTGGCCACGGAATTCTGAGCTGTAGGAGTTCAAACTATGGAGCTGAAGCCTTTATATAATATTTTTGATGCAATATTTTTCTGTAGCAACACTTACATTTTTGCTAGATGTTTATGTTTTAAAGGAAAAATTAAGTATTGGTCATTTTGAAACATCACACTTGTATCATCCTCTGAAAGGCTCACATTGTGAATGGTAATTTTCTGACTGAGAATGTTATCCAAGGGAGAAAGAAAAATCAGGTCGGTTAAAGGTATTTTGATATCCTCAGAGAGAAAGTCTCTGTAATTCAATGAGTTATTTCAGTTTCCCTTCTCCCAGGAAAGACAGACCACAAACTGCAGAGAGTTCAGACTGACTTTTCTAGGAAGAACAAAACTTATTATCTCTACAGCATATAGAAACACCTCCAATCACATAGAGAAAGTAAAACAAAAGCAAGAAAGGTATATTATAAGCTGTGAAGGCTGATTTAATGTCAGCCTCTTGATACTTTTGGGCTTCCCAGGAAGCTCAGTAGTGAAAAAAATCTGCCTGCCCATGCTGCTGATGCAGGAGATTTGGATTCGATCTCTGGGTCAGGAAGATCCCCTGGAGAAGGAAATGGCAACCTCGCCCTGTGTTCTTACCTGGCAAATCCCACGGACAGAGGAGCCTGGCGGGCTACAGTCAGACACAGAGTCAGACACGACTGAGCATGCACGTGCTCTGTAATCTTGATGCTTTATTTCAGGACTCACCCAAAACATTATTTTATCTTTTAGTAGAAAGTTTATCTTGTGTCCCTTTTGTTGAACGCATGGAGCCTGTAGATGGCACTTTGCTACCATGTGGATATTTATTGGGGGGGGGGTTCTCTACCTATTACATTTTCAAAGGTCCAAAACTTTGATAGGAATTCATCAATGAATACAGGAAACTTCAAGAAGAATGTTCTGGATAACCATGTTCACATATCTCTTGCCTTTCAGTTACTTGATATTGATCTAATATTTAGATTCCACATATGATCCTTACAATTATTTGGCCCAAGACAATTTTAATCTTTATTGTCAATTCTTCCTGATTTTACAAATAATAAATATTCTTTGTGCAATGAATAATAGGTTCAGTTATAATACAGAGAAAATTAAAAACCAGCAATGACACCTTTGGGAATATAAAATACTACCATATTATGTTTTCAAAATATAAATTATATCCAATTTAAACTTTCCCATTTTTCTCAAACATTATTTCAATTTTTTACTCATTGAACTTCATTCCCTTCCCCTATTCCATGTCAGGTAAGGCAAAGATCACTGTGTTTTAGAGAACAAGTGGGCTTGCTGTGACGGAAGAAGCTGAGTCACTGCTACTCCTAGAAGGAAAACCACAGGCCCTGTTCTCACTTGTGAGCTTTCTAGGTGGCGTTAGTTGTAAAGAACCTGCGGATGCAGGAGACATAAGAGCTGAGGGTTCGATCCCTTGGTTGGGAAGATCCCCTGGAGGAGGGCATGGCCATCCACTCCAGTATTCTTGCCTAGAAAATCCCACAGACAGAGGAGTCTGGTGGGCGATGATCCGTGGGGTCGCAAAGAGTCTGACACAACTGAAGAGACTTAGCACGCACGCATTCTCACTTATTACTGGTGAGATTACTGGTTGCTGCAATTAGGGCTATGGTATAGTTTGTGAAAGGCACATGTGAAATTCAATCCTGGGGAATTCAGTTATTTAAACAACAACTTCTGGCTATCTTGGCCAGAGCAGTATGTGGTATTTTGGGGGAGCTTGAGTATCCTGGTTGAAAATAGAATGTGAGGAACTCTTCATTCTGAAGACATATCACCGAATGAATGCAGGCAAATTCAGAAAGGCAAGTAAATCTAGTGGGTGATAGGTCTAGATGAGTAGGTGCTATTAAAACTATAATATAGTTCATTAAATGGAGATGTGAAATTCATACTTGGATAGTTTATTCCAAAACAAAAACTTCATGAATTACAAATGTAAATTCATGGTTAGACTTTTATCAGAGGTTGGATTGTGGCAATTGAATCAAGTAGGTTTCAAATGTTTGAATTCAATCATTGGTATCCTGATGTGTTTTCAAGTCTGCAAAATCTAATCATGTGCACCTATACCTTTTCACGGAGTTGATAACCCTATCACTTGGAAGAAATGGGCGTGGTCATTGGAGAATATGAAGCATCCAGCAAGAACCAAGCTCAATCTTCTCTGGAGCCCAGAGCTCTGGTGTTTGGAGTTGGCTGAGCTGTGAAGACTTTTGAAAGTTTCTGCCACCAGCAGTGGAGCACCTAAATCCTGAACTGAATTTGAGAGTTACCTACTGAAAAAGAGTGGAAAATTTTATTAACTACAACCAAAGGTGAGTTCTGATCAAGGTACAATGAAATTCTGATATGTTCAGTTAAAAATAAAACTTTAATGGCAGTCCTGGACACAAAAGCTAGTTGTATTCATTCTGTCAGTACTATCTATGTTTGAGTACTTCCTCAAGCATTGATTTCATGTGGGATTTGCAGACAAGTAACTTTTTTTACCCACACTATATCAAGTAACCTCCTTATAAAATGTGGGTAAAAATAGAAAATTAGTAAATATTGTTGAGACAATTAAAGCAGTTAATCCATAGAAAAGGATTTAATTCAATGCTTTGAAATACTAGGCAACACATATTAAGTTATCTTATTATTGTTTCAATATTATCATGGTCATGATGTTATCAGTTTACAAATGATTATATACATGCTGACTATTGTTTCCTGATTATTGTGGTACTTGAACATTCACCAGTTCAAAATATGACATGCTCTGATGATATGAACCGACTCCAGGAAAACTTGATTTCCTGAACTAGAAGTGACTTTTTTTTTTCTTCTTTTTGTCCTGAAAGGAGCAGTTTTGTTATTTAAGTTGGAAGCAAGCTCTGAACTCTTAAGGGTTAAGACATCAGATTAAAGCCAACATTGATTATACGAAGTTTAAATTCATTGTAAACAAATTTCTTTGTCTTTAGAAAAACGCTTCAATCACTTTGATGACAAAAGGAACTAAAGTCTTGAGGAGAGAAACGAAGGGTGTGCTAGTGTGGGTTCCAGTCAGGGAGTCATGGAGATCGAGAGAGAGAGATAGACTGAGGTTCTGTGTGTGCTTCTGTCAGAATCAGCTAATAAAGTAACTCTGAAGTCATCCCAACACTTAACCTCCATTCTAATCTTTAAGGGGCTTCCCAGGTGGTAAAGAATCCACCTGCCAATGCAGAAGCTGCAGGAAACACGGGTTCAGCTGCTGAGTTGGGAAGATCCCTTGGAGAACAAAACGGCAACGCTTTCCAGAATTCTTGCCTGGGAAATCCCAAGGGCAGACGAGCCTGGTGGGCTACAGTCCATGGCATAGCAACAAGTCAGACAAGACTGAGCACACTCACACTCACCTTTAAGCTTCTCCATGGATTAATAATTTTAGTATGATTGAAATCCTGGTTTATTTTAAACAGAAAAGTTGCTAAGGATTCTTTTATTGTATTTCATCCTTTGTAAAATAGTTAAAATCCAAGGTGTATATAGTCACCATTTCTAGATTTGTTCTGGGGATGTAAGCAAATAGGGAAATTAAAGTTCAAGACAGGACTTTGTCCAAAGGATTTATTTTTCCTGATGAGGGCAGAAGAAAGACTTTTTCTCTTACCCTCTCTTATTTCTTTCTCTAATTTTCAGAAGCATGGATTCAGACACACTGGGAGCCTTCCAGAAGGAACTCACCTGCTCCATCTGCATGAACTACTTCCTGGACCCCATCACCATAGACTGTGGGCACAGCTTCTGCCGTCCCTGTCTGAGCCTTTGCTGGGAAGAAGGCCAGACTCCAAGGAGCTGCCCTGAGTGCAGGGGAATAGCAGAGAGGCCCGATTTCAAAACCAATATTGTCCTCAAGAGGCTGGCTTCTCTTGCCAGACAGGCCAGAGCCGACCACGACCACAGCTCTGAGGAGCAGATCTGTGTGACACACCAGGAAGCCAAAGGCCTCTTCTGTGAGGCTGAGCAGAGCCTGCTGTGTGGGCCCTGCTCTGAACGCTCCGAGCACGCAGCTCACAGCCACAGTCCGATACACAGGGCTGCTGAGGAGTCCCGGGTAGGTGATGCCTCTAGAGCAGTTTGGAATCTAGAGGCTCCTAAGTCAGAGAGGAAGACGAGGATGCTATGACGGTGATGGGATGGAGATAGTGGAGGTGGGATTTCTGAATGTGGATCCTCACATATGATGTGTCCTCTCAGGGTTGTTTCCAATTGTCCACATGCGTGAAAATGCAGCATCGCGGGGCGGATGGCACCAGGGCCACAGGCTTCTGATGGGAGTTTGAGGCTTTCCTACTTGGGTTGTTAGAGTCTGAGTCTCAGTATCTTGGGAAATGGATTCCATTACATGTAAAGTTCCCCCAGTTCTCTAGTATACAGTTCTATTCCTTGCTATTCAAATGTTGGCATCACATTAAATTAATGTGGAAAAATCTGACCACAGCATCCTAACTCAAAGTTTCTGTGTAACTAATAAATGCCTCTGCTCATAAATAAATAAGTGGATTAAATTTATGGTGTCATCTTCTGTGTCACTAAATCCCATGGATATTTTGCAGGAGAAACTCCTGAAGAGAATGAGCGCCTTATGGAAAATGAGAGAAGAAATACAAATCAGTCTGAAACAGGAAGCTACCACAACTCAGTCCTTTGAGGTAAGAATAAAAATGTTCCTATTTATTTGTATAAATATTGGTATAATTTTAGCTTAGATTCTTTTAAGTCAATGTAAGTTCCTGTTAAAGGCTACTAGTCTCTTCCCTGGAGGAGTGGTTTCAAATGACTGATCAATAATTGAAATTAGAACAGGCTAATATATGCTAGTTCAAAGAATGCTACTATATTGGAAGACCAAGCCATGAAATGTATTCCAAGGCCAAATTTTGAAGACTGGATAAACCGTTTCAGACACGGAGTATAAGACACATTGCACTAAGTGTGACTGTGAAGGAGGAGAGAGGAACAGAATCGTACCTAGAGGGAAAATGTTGACTCAGGGGTGAAGTATCTGCCTGCAGTGCAGGAGCCACAACAGACATGGATTACATCCCTGGTTTGGGAAGGTCCCCTGGAGGAGGAAATGGCAGCCCACCCCAGTATTCCTGCCTGGAGAATCTCATGGATAGAGGAGCCTGGCGAGCTTCAATCCACAAGGTCACAAAGAGTTGGGCATGACTGAAGAGACTCAGCATGCAGGAAAAAAAATAAATACATATATACAAAATGGGGATTACTTCATGAAAGAATACTTAGAAGAATCAGAGAAAGGAACAAGAGAAAGACAAGACTCAGGTCGGAGAGGAAATAATAGATAGTGTAAGAACCCGGAAGAATCCTCCTTGGGAGACAGTCTGGGATCCCTCTGACTTGATTTAAACAGGGAAAAGATTAGGAATTCAGAGAAGCATGGGAAATAAGGATCAGAAAATATTCAAGACTCTGATGCATGTGGCAGTTTGTCGGGAACTTCCTTGATGACATTGCTGCTGCTGCTGCTAAGTCGCTTCAGTCGTGTCCGACTCTGTGAGACCCCATAGACAGCAGCCCACCAGGCTCCGCCGTCCCTGGGATTCTCCAGGCAAGAACACTGGAGTGGTTGCTGTTTCCTTCTCCAGTGCATGAAAGGGAAAATGAAAGTGAAGTCGCTCAGTCATGTCCTACTCTTAGCGACCCCATGGATTGTAGCCTACCAGGCTCCTCCATCCATGTGATTTTCCAGGCAAGAGTACCGGAGTGGGGTGCCATTGCCTTCTCTGTTGATGACACTAAGGAAATAATATTTGAATGTTTCTTTTGAGTGTGAACATAAGTAATGCTTTGGATCCATTATCTCTGCAGGAGTATGTGGCCTTAAGGAAGGTGATGATCAAGCTTGAATATCAGAGGATGCTTCTGTTGCTCCGGGAGGAGGAGCAAATGCATCTGGAGGCCCTGGAGAAAAAAGCCAAGGAGATTTGTGAACAACTCAAGGAGACTATGTTCAGAATGACTCAACAGGAAGAAAGTCTGAAACAAATGTACAGAGAGCTGACCGAGATGTGTCACAAGCCAGACATGGAGCTGCTCCAGGTGAGAAAGGAGGGTCCCTCTTCAGAGAGAGAAACACTCTTCTAGACGAGCTGCTGTGACACTGAGATATTACCTATCCAGACCAATGACAACACAGTCAGCAAGATGCTGTGACCAGGGGAAAGTTAATTTTCTTGGAGTAAATCTCAGTATACATCCCCCTAAACCCTTGCCACTCTCTGTTATCCACAATTCCTGAAGACACTGAGGTACTTTCTGTCGTACAGGCAAGACATTTAGAACTGGTATCCATTTTAATGCAATCTGTAGTTCTTTTTTATGCAATTGTTCAGTTTACTTTAGTTGTTACCATAAATGGTGAGATCACTTCCTGAAGACAGCAGTGGGCAGTGAGTGACACTGGAAACCTAGATGTTGCTGCAGCATTGTGCAGACCATTCCTGCCCCTCTCCCCTCTAATAAGACCTCAGGAGTCCTATCATGTTTTAGGTTATGGTCTGTTATGAAGATTGCTTCTGAGTGTTACTTAGAAGAGATTTAGAAAACCATGTCTTATTATGAAACAGGAATAGGAAAGGAGATGGAAAAGGACTGAACTCTAATGATTAACATGATCTTTTTTTTTTTTTTCCCTTTGCAGGGCTTGGAAAATGTGCTGGAAATGTGAGTATACACTAATGATTTTTCATTCTGAAACATTTTTGTCTTTTTGTTGAAGTGGACCCACAGTTCTTGCTTGGGACCTGGGACTGATTTCAAGTGCTCTTCCATATCTAAATCCCAGGATACAAGATCCTTTATACATAATGCGATAGTATTAGCAGATAACTAATATGTATGCTCCTGTAAATTTTGTCATCTCTAGACAACTTTACAACTAATATATACAGTGTAAAGTAAATGCTACATAAGTCATTCCTGGGTATGTGGCATTTTCAATTTTTACATTTTTGTAAGTTTCTGGAATTTCTTGTGAATGTTTTCCACTCAGAACAAAGGCAAAGGGGAAGGAAGTTTACACTGGGAATTTGAAATTGACTGGTACACACTGTATATGAAATATAATTAGAATAGTACCTCTGATCCTATTATAAAATAAACGAATAAATAAGCAAATAAATCGCCCAGAATGTACAGATTGAATCCATGTGTGAATCCACAGGTACAGAACCCTAGCATATGGATTACCAACACTCTCTTTTTGGCTATTTTCTATTTTATTTCAAAAGAATTTCAAGGGCTTCTGACCCTTAGTCTCAGTAGTTTCCTTTTCATTTGACTGAAATCAAATATACTTGAGAATCTCTTGGCATTCTGGGCTTTGTTCTACCCACTCGACCCATTCTCTCCAGCCTCACCATCATGAAAATTAGTGAAGGGATTTTTCTAAGACATCATGGAGGAAGCACCTACCCTAGTCAATTGGAAGGTGAAAAAGGCATGAAAGAGGCACAATCCCCACCATGAGAAGAGAGACTGTGATTTTGTTAATACTGAGTAGCAGTGACTCAGCCTGTTCCATCACAGCAAGCCCCCTGCAGACAGGACCTCACAGGGAGCAGCTTTCTGCTGCTCACTGGGAAGTGAGATGTTCAGCACCAGGGCAGCCAGGCCAGGCCTGGTTCACTTTGCTGGACTGACAAGAGTAAACATGTCTGGTCAGTGAGCACTTCCGTTTAGACATGGAATGCATCCTTGATGACTACTTTGTGAGTGAAGTCTCAAAGCCTTAGCCTGAATTTCTTGCTCTCTGTAAAATGCCCAGGATCTTTGAATTGATGGAATTGAGGAAGGGAATGAAGTTTAGTGAGTGCAAATTTGGAATATTGTCTGAGAAAAATGGGGAAAATGAAATTTGATGTAATTTATATTTAGTAAAATATATGGCAACATTTTTATATTCTCAAATGCGTAGAATATATAGTATATGCAAATCACCAAAAGTAGGAGAATCCTGAGAACATATCAGATCCTGTAGTGAAGTCTGCTGTTTTGCAATGCTCATGTGATTAGTCATTGGTCTTGACATGGAACTGATATCCTTTGTTACAGGACTGACTTGGGAAAGATGCAGAAGCCTCAGCCCATGAACCCAGAGCTCCCTTCCTGGCCTGTCTCTGGATTCCTACACATGCTGAACAACTTCAGAGGTAAGAGTCAGCCTTTTGGTGATCAGGACTACATTTCTTTAGAGCTTCTTGGGAACAACTCTTCTTTCATTTTTGTTGTTTCTTTTTTCTTTTTTGGATATGAAGGTGGTGCATAAATTCCTGAAGTTGTTAACATCTTTTCTACCTCGATCAGTTCAGTTCAATCACTTAGTCTTATCTGACTGTTTGCGATCCCATGGACTACAGCATGCCAGGCTTCCTGTCTATCACCAACTCCAAAAGTTTACTCAAACTCATGTCCATTGAGCCAATGATGCCACCCAACCATCTCATCCTCTGTCGTTCCCTTCTCCTCCCGTCTTCAGTTTTTCCCAGCATCAGGGTCTTTTCAAATGAATGAGTTCATCGCATTAGGTGCCAAGGTATTGGAGTTTCAACTTCAGCATCCGTCCTTCCAATGAATATTCAGAACTGATTTCCTCTAGGATGGACTGATTGGATCTCCTTGCTGTCCAAGGGACTCTCAAGAGTCTTCTCAAACACGACAGTTCAAAAGCATCAATTCTACAGTGCTCAGCTTTCTTTATAGTCCAACTCTCATATCCGTACATGACTACTGGATAAACTATAGCTTTGACTAGATGTATCTTTGGTAGGAAAGTAATGGCTCTGCCTTTTAAAATGCTGTCTAGGTTGGTCATAACTTTTCTTCCAAGGAGCAAGCATCTTTTAATTCCATGGCTGCAGTCACCATCTGCAGTGATTTTGGACACCCCCCCTCCCCCCACAAAATAGTCTATCACTGTTTCATTGTTTCCCCATCTATTTGCCATGATGTGATGGGACCAGATGCCATGATCTTAGTTTTCTGAATGTTGAGTTTTAAGCCAACTTTTTCACTCTCTTCCTTCACTTTCATCAAGAGGCTCTTTAGTTCCTCTTCGCTTTCTGACGTAAGTGTTGTATCATCTGCATATCTGAGGTTATTTCTATTTCTCCCAACAGTCTGAATTCCAGCTTGTGCTTCATCCAGTCCAGCATTTCTCATGATGTACTCTGAAATTAAGTTAGATAAGCAGGGTGATAATATATAGCCTTAACTTATGCCTTTCTGAATTTGGAAACATTCTGTTATTCCATGTCCAGTTCTAACTGTTGCTTCCTGACCTGCAGGCAGATTTCTCAGGAGATAGGTCAAGTGGTCTGGTATTCCCTTCTTTTGAAGAATTTTCCACAGTTTGTTGTGATCCACACAGTCAAAGGCTTTGGTGTAGTCAATGAAGCAGAAATAGATGTTTTCCTGGAACTCTCTTGTTTTTTCAATGATCCAGCAGATGTTGGTAATTTGATCTCTGGTTCCTCTGCCTTTTCTACATTCAGGTTGAACATCTGCAATTTCAGCGTTCATGTACTGTTGAAGCCTGGTTTAAAGAATTTTGAGCACTAATTTACTAGTATGTGAGATGAGTGCAGTTGTGTAGTAGTTTGAGCATTCTTTGGCATTGCCTTTCTTTGGGATTGGAATGAAAACTGACATTTTCCAGTCTTGTTGCCACTGCTGAGTTTTCCAAATTTGCTGGCATATTGAGTGCAGCACTTTCATAGCATCATCCTTTAAGATTTGAAATATCTCAACTGGAATTCCATCACCTCCACTAACTTTGCTTGTTTGTAGTGATGCTTCCTAAAGCCCACTTGATTTTGCATTCTATGATGTCTGGCTCCAGGTGAGTGATCACACCATTGTAGTTATCCGGGTCATGAAGATCTTTTTTGTATAGTTCTTCTGTGTATTCTTGCATCCTCTTCTTAACATCTTCTCCTTCTGTTCAGTCCATACCATTTCTCTCCTTTATTGAGCCCATCTTTGCAAGCAAAGCTTCCTTGATATTTCTAATTTTCTTGAAGAGATCTCTAGTCTTTCCCATTATATTGTTTTCCTCTATTTCTTTGCATTGATCACTGAGGAAGGCTTTCTTATCTCTTCTTGCTATTCTTTGGAACTCTACATTCAAATGGGTATATCTTTCCTTTTTTCCTTTGCCTTTAGGTACTCTTCTTTTCACCATTAATTATAAAGCCTCCTCAGACAACCATATACCTTTTTGGGTTTTTTTTGGGGGGGATGGTCTTGATCACTGCCTCCTCTACAATGTCATAAACCTCTGTCCATAGTTCTTCAGGCATTCTCTCTATCAGATCTGATCCCTTGAATCTATTTGTCACTTCCACTGTATAATCATAATGGATTGGATTTAGGTCATACCTGAATGGTCTAGTGGTTTTCCCTACTTTCTTCAATTTAAGTCTGAATTTGGCAATAAGGAGTTCATGGTCTGAGCCACAGTCAACTCCAAGTTTTGTTTTTGCTGGCTGAATAAAGCTTCTCCATCATTGGCTGCAAAGAATATAATCAATCTGATTTTGGTATTGACCATCTGGTGATCCATGTATAGAATCTTCTCACTTGTTGTTGGAAGAGGGTGTTTGCTATGACTAGTGCGTTCTCTTGGCAAAACTCCATTATCCTTTGCCCTGCTTCATTCTGTACTCCAAGGGCAAATTTGCCTGTTACTCCAGATATGGCTTGGTTTCCTATTTTTGCATTCCAGTACCCTATAATGAAAAGGACATCTTTTTTGGGTATTAATTCTAGAAGGTCTTGTAGGTCTTCATGACCATTCAAATTCAGTTTCTTCAGAAACTGAATTACTGGTTGAGGCATAGACTTGGATTACTGTGATATTGAATGGTTTGCCTTGGAAATGAACAGATCATTCTGTCATTTCTGAGACTGCATCCAAGTACTGCATTTCAGACCCTTTTGTTGCCTCTATAGTCAGATTATATACACCAAGTCTGATTTGCCACCTGTAATTTCCTGAAAATGCAAGACCATATATATATATATATATATATATATATATATATATATATGCATATACACATACACATATATTTAAATATATCTGACACAGTATGAGCAAAGGAGAGTGACCAGGGTATTACTGTGATTATAAAGAGACAGAATATTTAGTTTTGTGAGTGACCATCAATATGTTGTTTACTCAGTTTATTTCACTCTTGAGCTTAAATCCATCATTGCTGCTTTTAATTTACGATATAGGCTTCCCTGGAGACTCAGATAATAAAGAGTCTGCCTGCAATGCAGGAGACCCAGGTTTGAGCCCTGGGTCAGGAAGATCCCTGGAGAAGGGAATGGCAATCCACTCCAGTATTCTTGCCTGGAGAATTCCATGGACAGAGGAGCCTAGCGGGCTACGTACAGTCCACGGGGTCCAAAATAGACAAACAGGACTGAGAGACTAACATTTTCACTTTCACTCCATTATAACTACATTTATTATACATCGTACAAAGAATATTTATTATTTCTAAAATTAGGAATAAATAACAGGAAAACTGAAATGGGGTTTGGCAGAAGAATTGTAATGCTCTCAATCTCACAACAACTTTAAAGCAAGGGATGCATGAACACTGTTAGTCAGAACAACTTTTTTGAAGCTTCCAAATTATTCATAGATGGATTTCTATCAATTCTTTTGACCTTTGAAAATGTAATAGGTAGAGATTATACCCCCATAAATATCCACGTGATAACAAAGTGCCATCTGCAGTTTCCATAGTATTAAATACAAAGGACACAAGAAATGTTTTCTAATATAAGAATAAATGATTTTATGTGAGTCCTAAAATAAACTGTGAAGAGATTGACATAAGTCAGACTTCACCCAGTTCATGATATATGTCTTTTTAAAATTTTCTCTTTGATTTGATGTACTTCTGTGTGCCACAGAGATAGTAATAACTTTCATTCTTCAGAGAAGAATCACTCTAACTCCTTTTGCTGTCTTTGTTTTGATTTCCTTGGAGGAAGAAAATTAAAAAGCTTATTGCTTAGAGAGCCTCTGCCTCTCAGAGACATGGAAATTCAACTGGCTGACACAATTTTTACTCTTTCTGCAGTGAATAATATTCTGACTCATATAACGACCGTTCACCATGCGATCCTCGATGATGCGAGCGTGCTGTTTGAGGATGACCACCCCGGCGCGTCCAGACAGCCCCTGCGGGGGCCATGTGTTGTGTCCTGGGGAGCTCGGACCTTCACCTCCGGGAGGCATTACTGGGAGCTGGACGTGGCACAGTCCTCAAGCTGGGTTCTGGGGGTCTGTAAAAGCATCTTCACAAGTGATACCAGTATCAGTATTGGTGCTGAAGAAGCATTTTTTCTGTGTTCTACAAAAGTGAACAGTCAGTATATTCTGTCCACCACCTCCCCACCCTTAGTTCAGTTTGTGAAAAGGCCTCCGGGTAGGATTGGAGTGTTTTTGGATTATGACAATGGAACTGTGAGCTTCTATGATGTTTTCAGAAGTTCCCTCATATATAGTTCCCTTCCTTCCCCCTTCTCCTCCCCTCTGATACCTTTCCTGTGCCTTAAATCTCCATGAATTTTCCATTACTTGGACTATTTATTGGAGCTTCTTCTCTGGGGATATTGCTGCCCTTCACTTCATGTGAGGCCACAGGATACCTGACTGTGTCCAGCAGCGCAGTGTTATTTAATGTAACATAGTGACTGTATGTTTACAAAATGGCATAAATGTTTTGTATGTATAAATCTGTTTATTAAATTTTTAATAAACATTTATTATGGAGTATTTCATAGAATATAGTGAATTGCTTTTCTTTTTAAAATAAGGATATTAAACTAAATTTTATGTACCATAAAGGTCACTACCATTAAACTACATAATCAATGGTTTTTAGAAATATACAAAATTGTAAAACCAGGACTATCTCATTGTGGGACATATACATGACCTCCAAAAGGACCCAATGCCCAGTACCATTTACTCACTGTTGCATATACCATCTCATCACACACTTCAGCAAACTTTTCTCAAGTTAGTAGATATTTTTTACTACTTGATGGAAATTCCTGTGACAGTTCAGATAGTTCTTATCTTATTTCATATTATTGTTACATTCCCACTCTCCGTGCAGTACTCAGAACAGAACACATAGAAGTCTTAGGTGAATCAGTGAAGAAACACGTGAAGTAAAGAATTCATGTAGACAAAAGCCCCAGATAATCACAATGGTGTGATCACCCACCTAGAGCCAGACATCCTGGAATGTGAAGTCAAGTGGGCCTTAGGAAGCATTACTATGAACAAAGCTAGTGGAGGTGATGGAATTCTGTTGAGCTATTCCAAATCCTAAAAGATGATGCGGTGAAAGTGTGGCACTCAATATGTCAGCAAATTTGGAAAACTCAGCAGTGGCCACAGGATTGGAAAAGGTCAGTTTTCATTCCAATCCCAAAGAAAGGCAATGCCAAAGAATGCTCAAACTATTGCACAATTGCACTCATTTCACACGTTAGTGAAGTAATGCTCAAAATTTTCCAAGCCAGGCTTCAGCAATACATGAACCATGAACTTCCAGATGTTCATGCTGGTTTTAGAAAAGGCAGAGAAACAAGAGATCAAATTGCCAACATTCGCTGGATCATCAGAAAAGCAAGAGAGTTCCAGAAAAGCATCTATTTCTACTTTATTGACTATGCCATAGCCTTTGACTGTGTGGATCACAATAAATGGTAGAAAATTTTTCAAGAGATTGGAATACCATACCACCTGATCTGCCTCTTGTGAAACCTGTATGCAGGTCAGGAAGCAACAGTTAGAACTGGACGTGGAACAACAGACTGGTTCCAAATAGGAAAATGAGTACATCAAGGCTGTATATTGTCCCCCTGCTTATGTAACTTATATGTAGAGCACATAATGAGAAACGTTGGGCTGGAGGAAGCACAAGCTGGAATCAAGATTGCCAGGAGAAATATCAATAACCTCAGATATGCAGATGACACCACCCTTATGGTAGAAAGTGAAGAAGAACTAAAGAGCCTCTTGATGAAAGTGAAAGTGGAGAGTGAAAAATTTGGCTTAATGCTCAACATTCAGCAAACTAAGATCATGGCGTCTGGTCCCATTACTTCATGGCAAATAGATGAGGAAGCAGTGGAAACAGTGACTGACTTTATTTTTTTCTGGGGGCTCCAAAATCATTGCAGATGGTGATTGCAGCCATGAAATTAAAAGATGCTTACTCTTTGGAAGGAAAGTTATGACCAACCTAGACAGCATATTTAAAAGCAGAGTCATTAGTTTGTCAACAAAGGTCCGTCTAGTCAAGGCTATAGATTTTCCAGTAGTCATGGATGTTAGAGTTGGCCTATAAAGAAAGCTGAGCACCGAAGAATTGATGCTTTTGAACTGTGGTGTTGGAGAAGACTCTTGAGAGTCCCTTGGACTGAAAGGAGATCCAACCAGTCCATCCCAAAGCAGACCAGTCCTGGGTGTTCATTGGAAGGACTGATGTTGAAGCTGAAACTCCAAGACTTTGTCTACCTGATGTGAAGAGCTGACTCATTTGAAAAGACCCTGATGCTGGGAAAGATTGAGGGCAGGAGGAGAAGGGGATGACAGAGGATGAGATGGTTTGATGGTATCACCGACTCAATGGACATGTGTTTGGGTGGACTCCGGCAGTTAGTGATGGACAGGGAAGCCTGGCATGCTGTGGTTCATGGGGTCTCAAGAGTCGGACATGACTGAGTGACTGAATTGAATTGAATAGACAAAATATTATTCCTCCATTGACAAAATTTTCCAAAAGATAGCTAACATAACAGACCTAAAGTTCTAGGGATAAAGTCAAGAGTAGAGAGAAAACTGAGCTGCAGATTCACAGCTTAAGGAAATTCCATTATTTTGAGGTTAAAAATATCTACTACATAAGCTTGTTTTATAATGTTGATTTTGAGATTTCCCTGAGACAATCAGTCTCCTTTTGACTTATCTCAAAACCAGCTTCTCTGTTTATCTCATTTTATCTCTGGATCCTCTCTGGGACCCTCGGTCCTTCAGTTCACAGAAGCCCATTTTGTGTGGTATGGAATCTAAGGCCTTTGCTTTCAGCCATTTCCCTTTTCCCTTTCACCTTTTTACTTCACTTTCCTAGATTACATCTCTGATTCTAACTCTCTTGACTGAATAAGTCTTTTTTTTTTTTTTTTTTTTTTGCTAAATTCCATTTAGGATAAGCCCTGTAAAACTGAGTGGAAAACAGGCTCAAGAGATAAGGGGATTTTGAAGAGTACAGATGTTGCATCTGAAAACCAAACATAAATTTCAATTCAGGATTGGCAACAATTTTCATTTTATTTTTAAGGGTCAACTTAGATTATAGAATTGATACATAACAAGTGTGGTGTGATTTTCTCATTTAGGAAATAAAAGGAAAGGAATTTCCTTCCCTTGCTCTGCAGAATCATTTCCTCCCACACACTACAGAAGTTCAAGAAAGAATTAACCTTCCATGTCTTTAGTGTGAGCATGTTCAAGCTCTTGGGGTGATGATTGCATCACTGGCACCTTGTAAGTGGCCCCAAATTCTAGAAATGAAGTTTCCAGTGTCCAAGGAAGATCTTGTGAAATTTCTAGAAGACATGGGGAATAGTCCCCTGCTCAATGATGGCCACACATTCAAAATACCTCTGTCCCTGTTAGACAGGGGAAAAGTTACTTGTAAGATACTTCTGGAGAAATGTGTATAATGGAATGGTTAGAAGTTTTTATAACATGAGGAAACTGTGCACTTTAAGAATTATTCCTGGAAATAAGGGAACTTTTAAAAATTCCTCACAAAAACAAAACACACGTGCTCACACACACGCCCATGCACGCACACACACACACACACACACACACTATTCTAATTTACCCAGGAAGCCCCTGACAGCTTACCCATTTTTCAAAGAATTTATGGCCCTAATACTTCCCCAAACACCCCAAACTGAGTACCAGGGGCTGACAGTGGTCCTGTCTGAGAAAGACAAGTAGTTCTCAGAGAACATAATGCTGAAATACATTCAAGGTTTCAAGGAGAAATAGGAGTCCGAGGAGAAAGTGATTCACTTCATGGAACATGATTCGAGTGTTCAATATTCCAAGACAACGGATGTTCCTAAAGAAATATTTCAAGAGGTTATATGTCCAGTTTTCCAAGAAACCGGATGTCCCCAAAGAAATCCAAATGAAAGCCCACAAGAAGTTTTAGGACAATATATAAGAGTTGAATTTCCCCAAGAAAACGATTTTTCCACGAGGGATTCAATTCCATGGAGACCCACAGAGGTCAGATGTTTCACGAGGATTCGTGGTCAAGTCTAGTTGCAAGAATCTCCCTGCCGGAGACTGGAGATTGGCAGATCCTGCCAAGGCATCCTGAAGAGTCAGAAATAGCGTTATAAGAGACAGGCTGAGGAGGTGCAGAAACAGTACGAGGTGGACCTGGGTCCTCAGCTCTAGAGTTAGTGTCCTGAAGGATGTGCTGTAGATGGGGACCGTGGATCTGCCTGAACTTGGGCTCAGGGATTCCCTCATGCTCATGTTCTCATGCTTTCTGTAAGTTGTCTCTCTTATGCAGCAGATATATATATATATATATATATATATATATATAGAGAGAGAGAGAGAGAGAGAGAGAGATGTATATATATTTTTTACAACTTGTGAACCCACATGGACCCATCGTTATCACCCAAGCCCATAGTTTTCACTGTTGCTATATGAAAATATTTTTATTTTAAAACATAAAGGTCTTTGAATTAGATAGATACGTATTAGGTAGATAGGCAGATAGCTAGTTATTGCACACTCTTCAAAAAATTTTTTATGTTTTACTTTATTAAACAAATATTTGTTAAAGATGATTTTGAATTTTTTTAAAATAACAAGCAGCTAAGTAGTGCACAAGGCATTTGGTTTTCAAAAAATGACCAATACTTTCGCTTCCCATGGAGTGCTGTGTATGAAGTTTCATACACCGGTACGCTCTTTAATATATGCTTTTAGGATACACTGTACATAAACGCTTTTCATTTCTTAAAGTTTCCAGAAATTTTCAATTTTATATTCTTTTATTAATAGATGACTAAAATGTCAGAGAAGGCAATGGCACCCCACTCCAGTACTCTTGCCTGGAAAATCCCATGGATGGAGGAGCCTGGTAGGCTGCAGTCCATGGGGTCGCAAAAAGTCGGACTCGACTGAGCGACTTCACTTTCACTTTTCACTTTCATACATTGGAGATGGAAATGGCAACCCACTCCAGTATTCTTGCCTGGAGAATCCCAGGGATGGGGGAGTGTGGTGGGCTGCCGTCTATGGGGTCACACAGAGTCGGACACGACTGAAGCGACTTAGCAGCAAAATGTTGAATTTGTTTGGAAAATTTCTCATCAGTTTGTGTCACTTGCTTCCCTACTTGGCTTTAATTTGCAAAACTAGGTCTAAGTTATAGTTCTTCTTACCTAAAATCAGGAGATTTTCTCATAAGTTATTTTTGCCATGAAGTGCTAATAAGTCTTATAACCCAAGACAGATAGTGAGATATCCAGTCAAGTGGGGCTCTTCTTGTGAACTTAAAGCACATATTTTCTAATTCATTCAGCACTACTGTTTTCTAAGCCATGTCTTGTTGCAGAGGATATAAAACCTAAAAGTTACAATTCTTGACTTTGTAGCATGTCATTCTATACTTGAAGATTGAACAGATTTTCTAAGCATGCCTTGTTGCATAGGATACAAGCCTAAAAGTTACAGTTCTTGACTTTATAGTATTTCATTCTTGAAGATTGAAGATTGAGCAGTAAGTGTAATCAGTAATAGAAAGCATTATCATTGAGAGAGCCATGCAAAGCATACGTAGGGTCACAGTATACGAAGGGTGACTGATAAAGGAGCCAAGATGAAGAAGTGAAAGTAATAATGAGAATGAGGCAGGAGAGGCAGAACAGTCAGTCACAGAAGTTAGTGAGCCAGGACGGTGTACAGACTCCAGGTGCGTGTCCTAGTCCCTCCCTTCCCAGGCTGTGACCCAGTGTTCCCAATTTCTCTGTCCTGTCTCCCTGAAACTCTCACTGCCAGTTCCCAGAAAAATGACAACTGTCAGGAAGCATTTGGCAGGAGGCTTCCTGTGTGCTGTTTTCTGACCTGTTACGATTCCTATATCCCTTATTAAATTCTTGAATGTTCAAGATTTAAGAGGAATTCATGTCAATGTATGGCAAAACAAATACAATATTGTTAAGTTAAAAAATAGAAAATAAATTAATAAAAAAAAAAGAAAGAAATTAAACCTTAAAAAAAAAAAAAAGAATTTTACTGAATCAAAAAAAAAAAGGATTTAAGACAAGATGGCAAACCTCTCCCAGGGAACTGAGGAATGCATGCATTTCCTTCATTAGCTTTTCCATACCTTGATAAGTAACTATTTACGACCTTCTTTGACCTTCTTCTTTTTTGATATGGAAAGTGATGATTTACACCCCCCTCTCTTTGAAATGGATTCTAGTCTCATGTTTCCTGGATGATTTGTAAGATTTTTGATCCTTATCTTTGCTGAAAAAGCTATCTTGTAAGACAGTATATATATATATATATATATATATATATATATGTGCCTACATTATGTTGAATAAATGCCCTTGTTCCATCAGAGTATAGGTCCTCATGTCTTTCTTAATTTTTCTCTCTCTCTCTCTCTCCACCAGGCTAATTTTCTGGAGCACAGGGGCCCGCTGTGCTTACTTACTTGCCCGGGCTTTCAAGACCTCTTCGAGAGGGCGCCTGGAGCCTACGTAGGCGGTGCTAACTCTTTGTCTTAGAGTTATGTTGGCTTTCTGTGTAAATCAGAGAATATCAGCCTCTTTCCTTCTTTCTTTCACTTTCTTATCATCGACTCCATACTATCAGGTTCCGGTCCATTAAAGGAGCACAACAACAACCATCTTAGCGCAGGGGCAGAAAATAAATCCCTACTTGTAATTTTCCTTTCTGGATCAATAGCAGGAGGGATCTGGCAACACTTACTCTGGAGACTGAAACTACTAGTTCCTGTCCTCTTTCGTGTTTGCACACAGTTTGAAAATATTTAATCTAGGTATCATGTACAATATACAATCTAAGACAGGGAATTTAAATCAGCTGATTGTTTCAGGAATTCTATTGATGGGAAAACAGTTGTTTGGATGAAGTTGGGGCCTGTTTATGTCTCTCTATAGAGTGAGACCAATAACTCCAGAGCCCTTTGCTATACATGACTTGATGAAAGAGTGCATGGAAGGGTAAAGGCAAGTAGAAGTTTTGTCCAAAAGGACTTAAAAATGACACAGTCAGTAATTGGGTTAAATGAATTTGAGTTATATAAAATTTTAGGGCATTTCCACGTTAGTTTTATTTTTTTGTTATGTAGTATTATTATTTTTAGAATATATAAAAATGAGTAAATTCATTTCTGTCTTACTATAAGCAATTCCAGTTTCCTCTTTCATGAATTTGTGATACTGTAGGCTTTTTGTAAATTGATTAGATTTATAATTTGTATTTATTTTTATCTGTTTAATTTAGAAACAAAGTTTTCACTGTATTTCCTGTATTATCTTTTAAAATATCAAGGGATTCGGCTTTGAACAAAAACAATAGGAATAAAAAATACAAACGTTATCTAGAAAAAAATGTAAGCGGTGCTACAGAAAACTATCGGATCAAAGATAGTATACAAAGGCCTCAGGCCCTAGACTGAAGCCCTACAGCGCAGAATTCCGCTGCCCCAGGGGCAGGAGCAAGAGCGGGGGCGGCCCTGGGGACCCTCTGACCCTGCAGGTCTGGAGACCCCCGGCCTCAGCCCCGCCTCTGATTCCGTGTCAATGCTGAGGACAGCGCTCTTGTGAGCTTAGAGTCTGTGCCTGGTTCTCGCATCCTTTCCGGAAGGAGCCTCCTCCTTCCCAGAGAGAGGGGCGTCTCCAGGAAATGTCTGCGGCCGCGGATCCGAGCTCCGAGCTGTCGCGGGGCGGCGAAGGGCTCCTCTCCGCTTCCCGCCGAGCGCGCCCGCAGCCGGGAGGAGCGCCGAGGCGGAGCGCGGGGGCGGGGGCTCCGGAGCCCGGGGAGGACGCTGGAGGGCGCCCGAAGAGCTGGTCCCGGGCCGGTGGGCGGGAGGTGTCCCGCTCCGTCCCTCCGAAGCCGCGCAGGGAGTGGGGAGGCCGCGGAGGGCGACGGAGAGCAGACCGATTCCTGGGTGGGAGACGGCGGCTTCCTCACGGGACCCGGCTCCTTCTGTCCACGAGAGCCTGGTGGCGCCGAGGAGGCCTGCGTCCCCTGGGATGCTGTCGCGGGAGGGAGGCGGTTCGCACGTCAGAAAACCGGGATCTGCGGACCCTGTGCTGGAAACGGGGCGCGCTGGGCCAGCACGCGCAAGAGGAGATTCGCGGACTTTTGTGGCTGCGACATCACCTCCGGCTCCGCGAGCAAGGACGCCGAGGGCCCCGTGTGCGGAGCGAGGCCGCGGGGGAGTTCTGTGTCCAGGGCGACCTGAGAGGAGGACCCCCGGGGCTGCCGGAACCCCAGGCCAGGCGCCGCCGGCCGTGGACAAGGAAGCCCGGGAGTTCCTGTGTGCGCTCAGGTTCTCCTCCTCCTCGGGATCCCGAGGACGACTGCAACCCTCCAGGCTCCTCTGTCCATGGAATCTTCCACGCAGGAATTCCGGAGGGGACTGCCGTTTCCTCCTCCAGCGGATCGTCCCTGGTCAAGCATCTACCCCGCGTCCTACCGGCGTGTCGTCTGTCTCGCGTTGGCAGGCAGAGTCTTTACTACTGAGCCTCCTGCGAAGCCCTGGTGCGCTCCTAGCACTGGCCTTTTTCCTCTGATATAAGTACAGCTGGGATTTTCTGTTTATTTGTTTGCTTTCTACTCTGAATATCATGCTGTTGTTTAAATTTATTTCTTCAAATAAACATGTACCAACAAGTGCTGACTGCCATGCAAAATATAAAGGAATAGAAAACATGTCAAATGCCAACAAGGACGTGGAGTAACAGAAACTCTCATTTATTGCTGTTGGCAATGCAAAATGGCACAGACACTTAGGAATCAAGTTTGGCAGTTCTTCCAGAACTAAACACGTGTTTGTCCAGCAATCTCACGCTTTGTTATTTGCACAAAAACGTAGAACATGTCTGCTTACCCAAAACCTGTACGCAGACATTTGTGGCAACTTTGTTCATAACTGTGAAAACATGGAAGCAACCAAGACGTCCCTCACTGGGTGACGGGATGAGTAAACCATGGCATGTCCAGACCCTGGAATGTTATTCAGCTCTAAAAAGAAACGACCTATCAAACCACAGGAAGACTTGGAGGAAGACTAATTGTTTATAAGTAAGTAAGCGAAGCCAGTCTGCAAAGGACACAAAGGTTCCACTTCGCTGTAGGATTTTACTTGTGGGGGACTCTACGCATGTGTGAAGGAGGGGGTATATCAGAATCCCCACTTCGCTCAGTTTTGCTGCAAAAACTGTTCTGAAAAATTAGCTTTATTTAAAAAATGAAAAAGAAGGAAGAAGTGTTTCAGTGACCTCAAAACTCTAGCGCATTCACAATTAAATGTTCAATATTATTTTTTTCAAAGAGACAATGGGATTGTATATGACAATAAAGAAAAATAAACTTATTTTTCCACGTTTTTCAAAATACATAACGGCACATTTGTTTGTAATAATATCACCCAAATAGAAGTCATTGTTAACAATCACAATGTTTTCCAATCTCCCACTGGTGCATCTTAATTTAGTATTTTCTTGGTCAACACCGAAATCAGATTGATTATATTCTTTGCAGCCAAAGATGGAGAAGCTCTATACAGTCAGCAAAAACAAGACCGGGAGCATACTGTGGCTCAGATCACGAACTGCTTATTGCCAAATTCAGAATTAAATTGAAGAAAGTAGGGAAAACCACTGGACCATTCAGGTATGACCTAGATCAAATCCCTTATGAGTATACAGTGGAAGTGACAAATAGATTTAAGGGACTAGACCTGATAGACAGAGTGCCTGATGAACAATGGACAGAGGTTCGTGACATTGTACAGGAGACAGGGATCAAGAAAATCCCCAAGGAAAAGAAATGCAAAAAAGCAAAATGGCTGTCTGAGGAGGCCTTACAGATAGCTAGGAAGAGAAGAGAAGCGAAAAGCAAAGGAGAAAAGGAAAGATATTCCCATCTCAATGCAGAGTTCCAAAGAATAGCAAGGAGAGATAAGAAAGCCTTCCTCAGTGATCAGTGCAAAGAAATAGAGGAAAACAGATTGGGAAAGACTAGAGATCTCTTCAAGAAAATTAGAGATACCAAAGGAACATTTCATGCAAAGATAGGCTCGATAAAGGACAGAAATGGCATGGACCTAACAGAGGCAGAAGATATTAAGAAGAGGTGGCAAGAATACACAGAAGAACTGTACAAAAAAGATCTTCACGACCCAGATAATCACGAAGGTGTGATCACTCACCTAGAACCAGACATCCTGGAATGTGAAGCCAAGTGGGCCTTAGAAAGCATCACTATGCACAAAGCTAGTGGAGGTGATGGAATTCCAGTTGAGCTATTTCAAATCCTCAAAGGTGATGCTGTGAAAGTGCTGCACTCGATATGCCAGCAAATCTGGAAAACTCAGCAGTAGCCACAGGACTGGAAAGGGTCAGTTTTCGTTCCAATCCCAAAGAAAGGCAATGGCAAAGAATGCTCAAACTACCGCACAATTGCACTCATCTCACATGCTAGTAAAGTAATGCTCAAAATTCTCCAAGCCAGGCTTTAGCAATACGTGAACCGTGAACTTCCAGATGTTCAAGCTGGTTTTAGAAAAGGCAGAGGAACCAGAGATCAAATTGCCAATATCCGCTGGATCATCGAAAAAGCAAGAGAGTTCCAGAAAAACATCAATTTCTGCCTTATTGACTATGCCAAAGCCTTTGACTGTGTGGATCACAATAAACTGTGGAAAATTCTGAAAGAGATGGGAATACCAGACCATCTGACCTGTCTCTTGAGAAACCTGTATGCAGGTCAGGAAGCAACAGTTAGAACTGGACATGGAACAACAGACTGGTTCCAAATAGGAAAAGGAGTCCGTCAAGGCTGTATATTGTCACCCTGCTTGTTTAACTTATATGCAGAGTACATCATGAGAAATGCTGGGCTGGAAGAAACACAAGCTGGAGTCAAGATTGCCGGGAGAAATATCAATAACCTCAGATATGCGGATGACACCACCCTTATGGCAGAAAGTGAAGAAGAACTAAAGAGCCTCTTGATGAAGGTGAAGGAGGAGAGTGAAAAAGTTGGCTTAAAGCTCAACGTTCAGAAAACTAAGATCATGGCATCTGGTCCCATCACTTCATGGGAAATAGATGGGGAAACAGTGGAAACAGTGTCAGACTTTATTTTGGGGGGCTCCAAAATCACTGCTGATGGTGACTGCAGCCATGAAATTAAAAGACGCTTACTCCTTGGAAGGAAGGTTATGGCCAACCTAGATAGCATATTTAAAAGCAGAGACATTACTTTGCCAACAAAAGTCCGTCTAGTCAAGGCTATGGTTTTTCCAGTGTTCATGTATGGATGTGAGAGTTGGACGGTGAAGAAAGCTGAGCGCTGCAGAATTGATGCTTTTGAACTGTGGTGTTGTAGAAGACTCTTGAGAGTCCCTTGGACTTCAAGGAGATCCAATCAATCCATCCTAAAGGAAATCAATTCTGGGTGTTCATTGGAAGGTCTGATGTTGAAGCTGAAACTCCAATACTTTGGCCACCTCATGCGAAGGGTTGACTCATTGGAAAAGACCCTAATGCTGGGTAGGATTGGGGGCGGGAGGAGAAGGGGGCGACAGAGGATGAGATGGTTGGCTGGCATCACCGACTCGATGAACATGGGTTTGGGTAGACTCCAGGAGTTAGTGATTGACAGGGAGGCCTGGCATGCTGCAATTCATGGGGTTGCAAATAGTCGGACACGACTGAGCGACTAAACTGAACTAAGTCTTCATGTCCCAAATAAGCAATGCAAGGTATTTTCACTAGCAATTTAGAAGCAGTTAACTTTTAAAACACTAAAACTGCAGTAAAAGAAAATTAATGGAAAGTCCATTTTCTTTTCATTATAAAGTTTTTACTAATGTTTACAAAAGTTATACAAGGGGAGACTTCTACTTTATAAGATGGAGAAATAGAGACTAGGTTTTTCTTCTTGTATGATACTAAAACTGCAAGAAATCATGGCTTCTAGATGTATAAGCACATTACAAGGAAAATACACACAAAAAAATGGAGAGCACCAGAAATTGTGTGGTAATAATTATGTGGGTAAATATATAAGGCTTTATTTTGTTATTTGAAGCTCTTTCAAATAAAGGATTATTTTAAAAATAAAAATATTATGATAATAATATATGACAACTATTAAAGACTTCACAATATTATGAAGTTTTTACTATCTGTATAAATATAAAAATATATGACAAACATATTACAGAGTTTGGGAGAAGAAATATTTATATGTATATTTATTTACACATAAAATATGGTTATTTCAGTATTTGTGAAGTGGTGAAATATCACATATATATAGACTATGATAAATTAAAGATATATATTATAAACTTTTTATAAACAACTAAAATAACTTTAAATTGGGGGTTACAACTAATAAGCCAACAAAGGTGACAAAATGGAATCATAAACAATAAGTTATAAAGACAGGAAGAGAGAAGAAAGGGGGACAACACATGGGAAAACAGTAAACAAATAGCAGCGATGATAGATGAACTGATAACATATCAATAACCATATTTAATATAAGTGGTGGAAACATTCTAGTTAAAGGCAAATGTTTTCGGATAGATAAAAAAGCAAGGTACAACTATATGTTGCCTATAAACTCGAAATATGGATTCACAAATTGGCTAAAGTAAAACAACTAAAAAGTCGTATGTGTTAACACTAGTCTAAGAAGAACAGGAGTGCCTGTATTAATATTAGAAACAATAAATTTCAGAATAAAAATATTATTTGCAGGGATATATGAGGTCATTTCATAGTGATCCCATTCATTTCAAAGCAATCAAATTATGAAGAGGACTTAAGAATCCTAAGTGTTCATGCACCTAATAAGAGAGATTCACATTACATAGGGCTAAAACTGATAGAACTGCAAAAACAAATGGAAATTGTAGTCTGAGGTTTCAACAGAGATTTTAATATCTCTTTGAACACTGAAATCCATAGATTGATAGACCCATAGATCGAACTGATCCATAGATTAAACAGACTATCATGAGGGACAAGACAACACTATTAACCAACTTGCCCTTAATGGACATTTATAGAACATGACTCCCAACAACAATATATTATTGTATTACTGCAAAGAATATAATGGGAGGAGTAACACTACCTAATGTCAAAATTTATTTAAAGCCACAGTAATCACCACTGAGTGGTGTTGGTGTGCAAAGAAATAACTAAATCGATGGCACAAAAAGAAAGAGCTCAGAAATACACCTATGGATATGGGAAAATGAGTTTTTTTAAATAAAAGTGAAAGGAATATAGTGAAGAAAGCATAATCTTTTCAAAAAATTATGCTGAAACACTAACTGCAAAAAAAAGAAAGAGAGAGTTCCAATATATACCACAAATCATCTGAAAAAAATCAAGTCAAATGGGTTATAAGCATAAAGATAAAACCTAGCCATTTCTGTCCTTTATTGGGTTCATCTTTGCATGAAATGTTCCCTTGGCATCCCCAATTTTCTTGAAGAGATCTCTACTCTTTCCCATTCTATTGTTTTCCTCTATCTCTTTGCATTGTTCACTTAAGAAGGCTTTCTTATCTCTCCTTGCCATTCTCTGGAACTCTGCATTCAGTTGGGAATATATTTCCCTTTCTCCTTTGCCTTTCCCTTCTCTTCTTTTCTCAGCTGTTTGTAAAGCCTCCTCTGAAACACTTGACCTTCTTGCATTGATTACATGGATCACAGCCTTGTGTAACTCAAGGAAGCTGAGTCATACCTTGCAGGGCCACCAAACATGGACCAGTCATGGTGGAGAGTTCTGACAAAACAAGGTCCACCAGAGAAGGGAATGGCAAACCACTTCAGTGTTCTTGCCTCAAGAACCCCATGAACAGTATGAAGAAAAGAGTGGAAATAAAGAGATCAGATAGATAAACTGATTCACTTTGCTGTACAACTGAAACTAAACACGATATTGTAAATCAACCATACTTCAGAAAAATTAAAAAATAAATAAAATATCTTTCATTGAGTGCAGCATGATGGCCCATCGTTGATTAAATAGGAAAATGTTTTGAGGAATAGAAGGCAAACATGCAAAATAGAAAAAATCTTAAGAGATGGTGGCCAAACTTCATAGACAGTATCACATTTCTTTCACACACTGTCTATGGTTTCTTTTAGTCTATCCTGTAGTGTACAATTATGTCATAATCCTAACTTCACAAGCTAGCATCATTATTCAAATGTGCATACAGATTGCATAATAGAATGTTGGGATATGAGACGATATGCAGGGAATGACTAAAAGGAACAGAGTCTTAGGGCATAACCACCATCTTCTATTGTGTGTGCAGTTACAGTTAGAGCAAAAGCAATAGAGTGCAGCCAAGCCAAACAAAAGGCAAACAAACAGTCCTTTATAATTTCTAAATGGTAGCAAGTTTGTTGTCTGGGGTTAGATGTAGCTTCTACTGCGGTTTTGTTTGTAGGGCTTGGATCTGACATTTTCCAGCCAGAACTGTCTACAAGTCTAAGCCTGCTTTTCTTATCCAGGTAGATTCTAGGAAGAAGCTCTTATGTCAAAGACAATTTGACATTTAAAATTGGCTTTTATTGGACACTTACTCTGTTTCAACTGTGTAAAGTTCCTAAAGTAAAGTAACCAACTACACTCTCAGGCTGTCTGACAATGTGAGAAGTTACCGGTGTAGACATGACCATCAAGATGCATTTCTGAATTCTCAGTGCTCTAACTAGTAGCTCCAGGAGGAGCCAAGACCCTCACCTCTACACAGCATCAGCGGGAGCAGGACGCAGTGGGTTTCTGGGACCGAGCTCCAGCCTTGGGTAAGGACTCAGAGATAAGAAAGATGGAACACTGAATCCAGACACATTTCTTACGTGTGAGAAAGAACATTTCCTACAGTCTTTTGACTCCCCCTGCCCCGCCCCCATTCAATGT
This sequence comes from Giraffa tippelskirchi, assembly GCF_054371585.1. NCBI lineage: Eukaryota > Metazoa > Chordata > Mammalia > Artiodactyla > Giraffidae > Giraffa > Giraffa tippelskirchi. The sequence goes on along the minus strand of NC_137284.1, from coordinate 41,950,372 downwards.
GTTTTTCATTCCACAGCAAAATTTGGGAGCAGGCAGGGTTGGTGTATTCCTAGATGTTGAAGGAGTGTTGGTTTCTTGAACGCTGCCAAGAATTCCTTCTACTCAGAGGAGTCCTTCAATGTCCCCGCCAGGCCTTTCTTTTATACGGGACACAAATGATAAGGGATTAATCAGGAATCTGACTGGTTGCCTGGAAACTCCATACATGAGGTCGTCCTCATTAGCTACAGCAAAAAATAATATTTTACTATTGTTTAAGAAAAGCTCTCCTTTAGAGAGGAAAAAGAAGTGGAAAGGCTATGGTAAGGAAAGATTCTTTGGGTTTTCATTGGCTTGTCAGGCAAGTAGTCTCTCTTCTTGTTGGGTTTTCCTGTTACCAGAACTTGAGAGCGCCCTCTCCTGGTCTCTTGACTCTATGTCATTTAGGTTTTCCTTTCTTAACTACACTTCACACCAAACTATAAACTCTTTTTTTAAGAAACGTTCTAAAATTTCCTAGACTCTTCCAAGGCAATAATCATTGAACCTCAATATATCCCATTAACTCTCAACACTGTAAATCTGCAGAGTTTGTGCTAAAATGGGAAGATGGGGTCGACTTTTCGATCCCATGGACTATATTACACAGACTCCCGGAGTGGGCAGCCATTCCCTTCTGCAGGGGATCTTCCCAGCCCAGATACCGAGCTCAGGTCTCCAGGTCTCCCACATTGCAGGCGGATTCTTTACCAGGTGAGCCACCAGGGAAATCAAAATGGGAAGATACTAAGTGAAATAAAATCTGGGACTGAAGAGAAAAATCTCTTAGATTTTTCCATTAAGGTGCTGTCACTTCCTGGACACCCTGCTCAGGCTGATGTTGGGAATGGGACATGCAGGAAGCTGGGTGACACAATGGGATTGTTGGAAGACAAAGTTCCAGCATAGTTTCAGATTCCATGAGTTTCGTTCATATACAAATTCTTCATATATATATATATAATGAATATATATTTTAATCCATATATATATTTCAATATATATTTCACTTATTTTTTATTGTATACCAAAGATTTGTGTTATTATAAGAAAATTCATAAAGAAGAAGGAAATCTGGGGAATGATTATCCTGATATTTCTATTGTTTATGGTCACATTTACCCAAATAGTGACAATCAGTCTCTCAGATTTCTATCAGTCAGTGGTCCACTAGAGAAGGAAAAGCAGAAAACAAGGGAGAGAATTCACCTTTATAAAGAACAGCTTCATGTGATGATTGTGGAAACTGGCTGAGCAAGTCTGAGAACAGTGAGCCATTACTCAAGGAGGGAGACTGCAAGCAAGCTGGAAGCTAACTTGTTCAGGACAAAGATGTTATTCACAGGCTGCTGCGGCAATGGGAGTCATGTAGACTCACTTCCTGTTTGGAATTTTATTCAAGGAGTCTCCAACCTTTCTTTAAAGCCCTCCTGTTGATTATATCAGATGTACCTGGATAGTCACCCTAGTTGAATTTACGTCTGTAAAATCCCTTCACAGCAGCACCTTGCCTAATCTTCACTTGAATAGCTGTAAGAGATGTGTGTGTGTGGAAGTCATTAGTGTGTACTGAAACCCCTGCAGTTTACCCTAGTCGGTCTGACACACCACAAATCCATGGCAAGGTCACATGCTATTTAGCATAAAAAGTATAAAAACATAAATATTCTCTCAGTTTTAGTGTACTACAAATGATTGCCTACCCAGAAAATGACCTGGATATGCACTCTGTTTCTCAATAAATGCAGAATTTTAGTAAACATTTTTAATTGCAATAAGTAATAATATGGGAATGCTAACAACGATAATAACTGAAATCTTGGTATTTTAAATCTTGGTATCATATCACCTTATGTAAACTTGACTGACATCAGGGTCTTTTAATCTTTAACTTTATATTCTTCAGTGTATCAAGTTTATTTTTTTTCCAGCTGATCCTTGTTCTCAATTAGACGTATTGATCTCAAAACGTTAATAAACCAGTTAGCTTGCACACACACACACACAAAGAAATATTTATTAGCCTAAATCATTATTTTAAAAGTACCTCCCTCTCTTTACAAGGGAGGAAAGACAGTCTATCCAAAAAACGATTCTGGGAGAACATGACAGATTCATTTGAAAACCTGAAATAGAACATTCTTTAACATCATTGTTGTTCAGGCACTAAATGGTGTCCATAGCTCTTCAATCCCATAAACTGTAGCACAGCAGGCTCCGCTCTCCTTCAGAGTTTGCTGTCTCCCAGAGTTTGCTCAAATTGATGTCCATTGAGTTGGTGATGCTATCTAACCATCTTTTCTGCTTCTCTCTTGTCCTTTCACCTTCAATCCTTCCCAGCATCAAAGTGTTTTCAAGTGAGTTGGTTCTTGTATTAGGTGACCAAAGTATTGAAGCTTTATCTTCAGCATCAGTCCTTGAACGAACGTTCATGGTTTATTCCCTTTGGATTGACTGGTTTGATACACATGACTAACTCAAATGGATTAAAGACCTAAAAGTAAAACCAGACATTATAAAACTTAGATGAAAACATAGGCAGAGCTCTCTTTGCCATAAATTGCATAACAATATATTTTTCCAGCCTTCTTCTAGAGGAAATTTAAAGAAAATAAACACATAGAACCTAATTAAACTCAAAAGGTTTTCCACAGAAAAGGAAACTGTAAACAAAACAAATAGAAAACCCACAGAATGGAAGAAAATATTTGAAAATGATGGGCCCAACAAGTGATTTGTCTCCAAAATTTTACAAAGAGCTCACATGACTCAATATTAAAAAAATAATTAAAATAGGCAGGTGACTCAAATGGGCATTTCTTCAAAGGAGACATACAAATGGCCAAGAAGCACATGAAAAGTCTCTCAACACCAGATAATTACAGGAGAAAAACAAATCCCAACTACGATGAGCTATAACCTCATACCAATCAGAATGGTGGTCATCAAATTACTATAAGCAGTAAATTCTGGAGAGGATATGGAGAAAAGGGAATCAGCCTACACTGTTGATGGGGATGTACATTGGTAAGACCACTGTGAAGAACAATTAAAATTCCTTAAGAAACTAAAAGTAGAGCTTCCATATGATCCAGCAATCCCATTACTGGGCATATATTCAGAAAAATGTGGTTCAAAAGGAAAAATGAACCCAAACATTCATTGAGAAACTGTTTAAAATTGTCAAGACTTGGAAGGGACCTAACTGTCCATGGACAGATGAATGGATAAAAAAGATGTATTACATTTATACAATGAAATATTACTCAGCCATGAAAAAGAACCAAAAATGCCATTTGCAGCAACATTCATTGACCTGGAGACTGTCATACTGAGTGAAGTAAGGCCTGTATCATATGATAGTGGAATCTAAGAAAATGGTACAAATAAAATTATTTACAAAATAGAGTCACAGATGGAGGAAAAGATAACTTACTAAAAAATACCTTAGGAGCTAGGAAGGGGGGAGGGATTAATTAGGAGATTGGGATTGACATACATACACAGTTCAGTTTAGTTCAGTTCAGTCACTCAGTGCTGTCTGACTCTTTGCAACCCCATGAATCACAGCACGCCAGGCCTCCCTGTCCATAACCAGCTCCCGGAGTCTACCCAAACCCATGTCCATTGAGTTGGTGATGCCATCCAACCATCTCATCCTCTGTCGTCCCCTTCTCCTCCTGCCCTCAATCTTTCCAAGCATCAAGGCCTTTTCCAATGAGTCAACTCTTTGCATGAGGTGGCCAAAGTATTGGCGTTTCAGCTTCAATATCAGTCCTTCCAATGAACACCCAGGACTGATCTGCTTTAGGATGGACTGGTTGGATCTCCTTGCAGTCCAAGGGACTCTCAAGAGTCTTCTCCAACATCACAGTTCAAAAGCATCAATTAGTCGGCGCTCAGCTTTCTTCACCATCCAACTCTCACAGCCATACGTGACTACTGGAAAAACCATAGCCTTGACTAGATGGACTTTTGCTGGCAAAGTAATGTCTCTGCTTTTCAATATGCTATCTAGGTTGGTCATAACATTCCTTCCAAAGAGTAAGTATCTTTTAATTTCATGGCTGCAATCACCATCTGCAATGATTTTGGAGCCCCAAAAAATAAAGTCAGACACTGTTTCCACTGTTTCCCCATCTATTTCCCATGAAGTGATGGGACCAGATGCCATGATCTTAGTTTTCTGAACGTTGAGCTTTAAGCCAACTTTTTCACTTTACTCTTTCACCTTCATCAAGAGACTCTTTAGTTCTTCTTCACTTTCTGCCATAAGACTGGTGTCATCTTCATATCTGAGGTTATTGATATTTCTCCCGGCAATCTTGATTCTAGCTTGTGTTTCTTCCAGCCCAGCGTTTCTCATGATGTCCTCTGCATAGAAGTTAAATAAGCAGGGTGACAATATACAGCCTTGATGCACTCCTTTTCCTATTTGGAACCAGTCTTTTGTTCCATGTACAGTTCTAACTGTTGCTTCCTGACCTGCATACAGGTTTCTTAAGAAGCAGGTCTTATGGACTGGTATTCCCATCTCTTTCAGAATTTTCCACAGTTTATTGTGATCCACACAGTCAAAGGCTTTGGCATAGTCAATAAAGCAGAAATTGATGTTTTTCTGGAACTCTCTTGTGTTTTCAGTGATCCATCGGATGTTGGCAATTTGATCTCTGGTTCCTCTGCCTTTTCTAAAACCAGCTTGAACATCTGGAAGTTCACGGTTCACGTATTACTGAAGCCTGGCTTGGAGAATTTTGAGCATTACTTTACTAGCATGTGAGATGAGTGCAATTGTGTGGTAGTTTGAGCATTCTTTGCCATTGCCTGTCTTTGGGATTGGAATGAAAACTGACCTTTTCCAGGCCTGTGGCCACTGCTGAGTTTTCCATATTTGCTGGCATATTGAGTGCAGCACTTTCACAGCATCACCTTTGAGGATTTGAAATAGCTCAACTGGAATTCCATCACCTCCACTAGCTTTGTTAACTATATATAAAATACACAGTGGTGTACAACTGAAACTAACACAATATTGTAAATCAGTGATACTTCAAAAATATTTAAAAATAAGTAAATAAATTTTGCTGTCTAGAATCTTTCCCTGACTAGAGCATCATGGCCCTCTTTGATAAATTGGAAAATACTTTGGGGAACAGAATGTAAGCAAAGTCAAAATAAAGAACATCTTAAGAGATAATTGCCCAAACTTCACAGACAATATCACATTTATTTAAGAGATTGTTTTTGATTCTTTTAGTCTACCCTGTAGTGTATGACTATGCCATAATCATTAATTTTACAACGTAGTGTTTCAAATATGCACACATTTTGAATAATAGAATGATAAAGTATGAGATGACATACAGGGAACAACTAAAAGGCCAGAGTCTAAGAGAATAACCACTAGCAGCTATTGTGTGTGCAGTGTGAGCAGTTATAGACAGAGTGAAAGCAATAGTGTGTAATCAAAACCAAAACAGAAAAAAACAAAAAAAGTAAATATTGAATCCTCAGAGGGAAGACTTTCATGGAAAACTGAATGAAAAGCATGAAATTTAAGAGAATTTTAGTTCTTATGAGATGGAGACATCCATGAAACAGCAGAAGGCAAGAGTATTAAGTGATATTATTGGGGAGCTTGACTGCTCCAGGTTGAAAAATGGAATGTGAAGAACACTTCCTGACAAAAAATAAAGACAGAAATGCAGGCAAATCAGAAAGATTACCAAAAACATTGGGTGGTCATAGGTCCCTGTAATTGGGACTACAATAAAATTTTATAAATGGAGATATGAATTCATAATTGGGGAGTTCAATTATATTCCAAACAGAAAATGCATGAATTAGGACTGTGCGGTCAACCTCTGACTTTTTACCTGAGATTGGGTTATGACAATTGAATTGAGTTGGTTTCAAAAGGTTTGAATTCAATTGTTGTCCTCTGGATGCATTTACAACTATTGAAAAATTGAATCATGGGCACCTATACCTTTCCCAGGGTTGATAACCCTATCACTTGGAGGAAGTAGGCATGACCATTGGAGAGCACATAAAGCATCCAGCAAGGAGCCAAGCTTATCTTCTCCAGAGCCCAGAGCTGTTGAATTTGGAATTGACTGGACTGGGGGGACTTCTGAAAGTTTTTGCCACCAGGAGGTGAGCACCTAAACCCTGAATTAAGTTTAACACAGTTACTTACTGAACAAGAGAGAGCATTTCTGTAAAAGTACTGAGGTGAGTTCTGATCCAGGTATGATAAATTTGTGCTATGTTCAGTTAATAATGAAACTTTAATGGTAATTATGGACACAAAAGTTAGTTTTTTCTCTTATTGATTTGTAATATTAAGTAATTTAGTCATTTATTTCATTTCATTCAATATCACGGTAATCCAACTCTATGCCCCGACCAGTAACACCAAAGAAGCTGAAGTTGAACGGTTCTATGAAGACCTACAAGACCTTCTAGAACTAACACCCAAAAAAGATGTCCTTTTCATTATACGGGACTGGAATGCAAAAGTAGGAAGTCAAGAAACACCTAGCGTAACAGGCAAGTTTGGCCTTGGAGTACAGAATGAAGCAGGGCAAAGACTAATAGAGTTTTGCCACGAGAATGCACTGGTAATACCAAACACCCTATTCCAACAACACAAGAGAAGACTCTACATGTGGACATCACCAGATGGTCAACACCGAAATCAGATTGATTATATTCTTTGCAGCCAAAGATGGAGAAGCTCTATACAGTCAGCAAAAACAAGACCAGGAGCAGACTGTGGCTCAGATCATGAACTGCTTATTGCCAAATTCAGACTTAAATTGAAGAAAGTAGGGAAAACCACTAGACCATTCAGGTATGACCTAGATCAAATCCCTTATGAGTATACAGTGGAAGTGACAAATAGATTTAAGGGACTAGACCTGATAGACAGAGTGCCTGATGAACTATGGACAGAGGTTCGTGACATTGTACAGGAGACAGGGATCAAGAAAATCCCCAAGGAAAAGAAATGTAAAAAAGCAAAATGGCTGTCTGAGGAGGCCTTACAGATAGCTAGGAAGAGAAGAGAAGCAAAAAGCAAAGGAAAAAAGGAAAGCTATTCCCATCTCAATGCAGAGTTCCAAAGAATAGCAAGGAGAGATAAGAAAGCCTTCCTCAATGATCAGTGCAAAGAAATAGAGGAAAACAACAGATTGGGAAAGACTAGAGATCTCTTCAAGAAAATTAGAGATACCAAAGGAACATTTCATGCAAAGATAGGCTCGATAAAGGACAGAAATGGTATGGACCTAACAGAAGCAGAAGATATTAAGAAGAGGTGGCAAGAATACACAGAAGAACTGTACAAAAAAGATCTTCACGACCCAGATAATCACGATGGTGTGATCACTCACCTAGAGCCAGACATCCTGGAATGTGAAGTCAAGTGGGCCTTAGAAAGCATCACTATGCACAAAGCTAGTGGAGGTGATGGAATTCCAGTTGAGCTATTTCAAATCCTCAAAGGTGATGCTGTGAAAGTGCTGCACTCGATATGCCAGCAAATCTGGAAAACTCAGCAGTGGCCACAGGACTGGAAGAGGTCAGTTTTTGTTCCAATCCCAAAGAAAGGCAATGGCAAAGAATGCTCAAACTACCGCACAATTGCACTCATCTCACATGCTAGTAAAGTAATGCTCAAAATTCTCCAAGCCAGGCTTCAGCAATACGTGAACCATGAACTTCCAGATGTTCAAGCTGGTTGTAGAAAAGGCAGAGGAACCAGAGATCAAATTGCCAATATCCGCTGGATCATCGAAAAAGCAAGAGAGTTCCAGAAAAACATCAATTTCTGCCTTATTGACTATGCCAAAGCCTTTGACTGTGTGGATCACAATAAACTGTGGAAAATTCTGAAAGAGATGGGAATACCAGACCATCTGACCTGTCTCTTGAGAAACCTGTATGCAGGTCAGGAAGCAACAGTTAGAACTTGGCATGGAACAACAGACTGGTTCCAAATAGGAAAAGGAGTCCGTCAAGGCTGTATATTGTCACCCTGCTTGTTTAACTTATATGCAGAGTACATCATGAGAAATGCTGGGCTGGAAGAAACACAAGCTGGAGTCAAGATTGCCGGGAGAAATATCAATAACCTCAGATATGCGGATGACACCACCCTTATGGCAGAGAGTGAAGAAGAACTGAAGAGCCTCTTGATGAAGGTGAAGGAGGAGAGTGAAAAATATGGCTTAAAGCTCAACATTCAGAAAACTAAGATCATGGCATCTGGTCCCATCACTCCATGGGAAATAGATGGGGAAACAGTGGAAACAGTGTCAGACTTTACTTTTTGGGCTCCAGAATCACTGCTGATGGTGACTGCAGCCATGAAATTAAAAGACGCTTACTCCTTGGGGGGAAGGTTATGGCCAACTTAGATAGCATATTTAAAAGCAGAGACATTGCTTTTCCAACAAAAGTCCGTCCAGTCAAGGCTATGGTTTTTCCAGTGGTCATGTATGGATGTGAGAGTTTGACGGTGAAGAAAGCTGAGCGCCGCAGAATTGATGCTTTTGAACTATGGTGTTGTAGAAGACTCTTGAGAGTCCCTTGGACTGCAAGGAGATCCAATCAATCCATCCTAAAAGAGATCAATCCTGGGTGTTCATTGGAAGGACTGATGTTGAAGCTGAAACTCCAATACTTTGGCCACCTCGTGCGAAGGGTTGACTCATTGGAAAAGACCCTAATGCTGGGTATGATTGGGGGCAGGAGGAGAAGGGGACGACAGAGGATGAGATGATTGGATGGCATCACCGACTCGATGAACATGGGTTTGGATAGACTCCGGGGGTTGGTGATGGACAGGGAGGCCTGGGGTGCTGCAGTTCATGGGGTCGCAGAGTCGGACACGACTGAGTGACTGAACTGAACTGAACTGAACTATTTCATTACCTTATATATTCCTATATGTTTTTAGGTCTTAAAAGAATGGTAATCTGTGTTTGTGGAAAGAGTAGAGGGGACTTTGGGAGAGAGCCAAGGACCATCTCGGGGTGAGAACCAAGATTCTGGAAAAGCTGTAAAGGGACAAGATGAAAATTGTAGTAGCAAATAGTTTCAATTTTATGTGCTTGGAAAACATTTCTGTTCTTTTAAATTACTGAAATTAAAGAAATAGATTTGTTTTTTATCTGAATTTAGGTAAGCTCAAAATAGTTGCAGCTAACTTAGGTCTAGAATATGTTCCAGAACCTGAATTGATTCTGTGAAGTTGGGAGACTTTTCTTGTCCAAGAAAAGATGAGTCCCACAGGTTTAGCAGATATGGCAGGGACATCACTGGACTTGGAACATCGTCCGCCCAGAGCATTCTGAGGCAATTATTTCTATTTCTTAAAGAGCAGTGACTCCCTTTAACATCTGGGTAACTGAGAGAACAATTGCATGTCTGCACTGGGTCCTGTCCTGTGGGAATTGCTGTGGCATAAAGTGAAACAGACAGCAAAGGATCAGCAGAACCTGGAGAGTTCTCCTGAGAAGCAGCAGTTCTGACGTCCAGTGTCTCCTGTGTCCAGTGCACTAAGGCTGGTCCTTACAAATTAAATATTAAGAATACTAACAATGGGTCTTTAATTTGTAACAGACTGACATGCAGCCAACATTTTCTCCCAAGAATTATAGGTACTGACAGAAAGAAAGAAATCATTAGCTAGGAAGAGTAAGAGAGACACATCACAAAAATTATCCCATTGGTGAACATAACACCCAACTAATGACTTTTCTTTGTTTTGAGAAATCTCACTTTCTTAGTATTAGCACCCAGGAAAGCAGAAGTATTTGTATGAGACTAAATGAAAAGATTTTCTCTGCAATATTTTATTGGCGCACATGCGTGTGTATCTGTATGACTCTGAGGGATGTGTGTGTGGAAGAAAATAAGAAACGGTTTAACTACTGCCCATAATATTTGATTGAATCAATAATATTTTGTGATATGCATCACAAAAAAGATGCCTTTTAAATATTTCCTTCTGCAAGAAAAAAGTTAAAGATGAGTGATTCTCCTTTGTGGTTGCTGTAATCCATTTATAGTATATGTAATTGAATTCTGCTGATGAAATGATAGAAATACAACTTTACACCAAAACCTCTTCTATATTTCAGAAGGGGTAGGCAGAAATTTATTTCCCCTTAGCATGAAATGATAAAACATAGGGAAAAGTATTATATAAGTAGTACCCATAATTTCCATAGAGTCATGTGAGAAGGGAGAAGAGATAGAATTCAGTGTTGTACACCAGTCAGAATGGCTGCTATCCAAAAGTCTACAAGCAATAAATGCTGGAGAGGTTGTGGAGAAAAGGGAACCCTCTTACACTGTTGGTGGGAATGCAAACTAGTACAGCCACTATGGAGAACAGTGTGGAGATTCCTTAAAAAACTGGGAATAGAACTGCCATATGACCCAGCAATCCCACTGGGGATTGGTGTGTATGCTGGTCATACACACCGAGTAAACCAGAATTAAAAGAGATGCGTGTACCCCAATGTTCATCGCAGCACTGTTTACAATAGCCAGGACATGGAAGCAACCTAGATGTCCATCTGCAGATGAATGGATAAGGAAGCTGTGGTACATATACATAATGGAATATTACTCAGCCATTAAAAAGAATACATTTGAATCAATTCTATTGAGATGGATGAAACTGGAGCCCATTATATAGAGTGAAGTAAGCCAGAAAGAAAAACAACAATACAGTATACTAATGCATATATATGGAATTTGAAAGATGGTAACGATAACCCTATATGCGAGACAGAATAAGAGACACAGATGCATAAAACAGTCTTATGGACTCTGAGGGAGAAGGTGAGGGTGGGACGTTCTGGGAGAATAGCATTGAAACATGTATATTATCATATGTGAAAGAGAACACCATTCCATGTTCAATGCATGAGACAAATGCTCAGGGCTGGGGCAATGGGATGACCCAGAGGGATGGGATGGGGAAGGAGGTGGGAGGGGGGTCCAGGAAGGGGAACACATGTAAACCCATGGCTGATTCATGTCAATGTATGGCAAAAACTACTACAATATTGTAAAGTAATTAGCCCCCAACTAAAATAAATAAATTTATTAAAAAAAAAAAAAAGAATTCAGTGTTGTAGTGTCTGTATTTTACTCAAAAAGAGTAGCATGTACATCCTTTTACTAGAGTCAAGATCTTATCATTTTAAATATATTGATTAATATTCTGTCTGTCTGCCTGCCTGCATGCTGATTCGCTTCATTCCTCTCTGACTCTTTGTGAACCCACGGACCCTAGCCCGCCAGGCTCCTCTCTCCATGGGATTCTCCAGGCAAGAATACTGGAGTGGGTTGCCATGCCCTCCTGCAGGGGATCTTCCTGACCCAGGAATGCAACCTGAGTCCTGACATCACCTGCATTGGCAGGTGGGCTCTTTAGTGCCACTAGTACCCCCTGGGAAGGCCAGTATTTTCTGTACTGGGTTAGAAACTTCATAGTCCAGCTATCAGTGCATGAAAGAAGTTAGGATAGCACTAAATGATTGAATTGGCAGTTGGGCTTCCCTAGTAGCTCAGAGAGTAAAGCATCTGCCTGCAATGCAGGAGGCCTGGGTTCGATCCCTGGGCCAGGAAGATCCCCTGCAGAAGGAAATGGCAACCCACTCCAGTGTTCTTGCCTGGAGAATCCCATGGACAGAGGAGCCTGACAGGCTACAATCCATGAGGCCACAAAGAGTCAGACATGACTGAGTGACTAACACACTCACACACACACACACACACACACACACACACACACACACACACATACAGAGGTTTCATATTATTGTTAGAGGCCAGAGTCTCACAGCCCTGCTGCCTCATGTTTGGGTGCTAAGTTCTGTACTTGAAGGCACAGAAGAGAGGGTGGTGAAAATGAAGGGCTAGCCCCTGTCCATGGAGGTCACCGTGTCTATCAGTTTCCTTGGGCTCCCACAGCGCATGAACCCACATGGGGTGGCTTAAAACCAGTGTATTCTCTGACAGTCCTGGATACTCCTCCCAAAGGCTCTAAAGGGATTTGTCTGTCCCTTTCAGTGTCTGCAGGCTCCTGGAATTCTTAAATTATGACAGACTAACTTAAATTCTGCCTCTTCATATGACCTTTCTTGCTGCATCTAAAACACCCCTCCTTTTTCTCTTATCAGGACACCAGTCAGCAGATTTCAGATCCGCTCTGTACCCTGAATGGTCTCATCCTGACATTATCAAGGTGATTACATCAGCAAAGACTTCATTTCTAAAACAGGTCATTTTTAGAGGTACTGGCTGTTGGGATTAGGACATGATTTGGGAGGGGGTAAGGGAGACATTGATCTCACTACCTCATCCAACAGAATGAAAGGTTATTGCTCTCAAATCTGAGGTCTCCTGTTTTGCTGGAGGAAGTAAAAACCCCGTTTTTTGGTTTTTTTTTTCTTACTTTGCTTTGTAGGTAGTTATATGCAGTAGGGAGAGACACTGTTAAAGTAAAATTTCAGATTTGCCAAGTTTGGTCCAATGAATTCCTTAGAATTTTTTTCTAGAAATATGATTACTGGGTCAGAGGTAAACATATTTTTTAAGAATTTTAATGCATATAATGAAAACATCCTCTGTTAAACTCACACAAACATACCAAAGTATGTGCAAGTATACATTTTTAATGTCATTAATTATCCTTCTTAAAGATTTGCCAAATTCATAATTTAATAATGTTTAATACTTCATGATAACAGGTTAATTATTAATGTATTTGCCCTCTAAAGAAACTGATAATCTTCATTAATATATTAGAAGTTATTTATTTTCAGTAATACTGAATCTGCTAAAATATAGACTGAATTTGATATTATAAGTATAAAAATGCAACATTTATTGATTCCCTTAATTAATTTTTATCATAGCATATTAAAACTAATTAGAACTATAGACTTCTGAACAATATTTATATGAAAGTTATGAATGTGATTGTTTATTCTAATAAAAATAGTGCTGTTTTCAGGAGCAGTTCATTCTCATTACCAAAATATTATAAAATATATATAGAGAGATGAAACATTTGTTTTAAAAGCAAAGAAGTTTACTGCCATGAACATTTCCAAGAATTTTAACACTTCCCCCATATATTTCTGTATATGATTTCAGTTTTGCCTCTGTATACCAATAGGTAAAAATATATATCCAAAATTAAGCCATATCTTTTTACTGTTTTTTAAAGTAAATATTTCATTGATTTCTATTTTCCCATCATATTCTATTGTTTGCCACTTAATCGCTAGATGGAAAGTATAAGTATAATTAAATTTGAAAATAGATGAAGCCAGTTTCAAAAAATCACAAAGTCTGATATTGTCAAGAATTCTTTGATCTAATAAGTAATCATATCATGCTAGATATACTTTAGACCACCTCAGGTTTAATCCAATTGCTTTCAACAATTCCCATGAATTTTTAAAAATGAATTGTTCATATTTAATCACCATATAATCAGAATTAAATTAGCCAAGGATTACGGAATTTGGAGCCTTTGTTTCTCTAGTTCCAAATTCTCCTCAACAATTATTCATATTTTGATGTATGCTATAAGGTGACTCCGGGAGTTGGTGATGGACGGAGAGGCCTGGTGTGCTGCAATTCATGGGGTCGCAGAGAGTCGGACACGACTGAGCGACTGAACTGAACTGAACTGATAAGGTGATAGGAACTGATTAGAACTGAAGGGATTAAAAAGTCCATACAAAACATGGCCTGTTAGTAGATCCTAGATCATGTGTAAAAAAGGTCAGAAACTATCAAAACATGGAAAGATGCATATTCAACTACCTTATTCAAGTATAATAAAATATGGAGGGAATTGGAGTAGAATGTGAGACCCTCAATATGAGAAGAGAACGGCTATTTATTATAAAAATCAATGGTGAGAATAAACCAGCCTGGAGGACTTTGGCAGTGGATGTTAATAGGGATGTGGAACGGCATGAATCTAATCAGTGTTGATTGGGTTTATCCAAGGGAACTGTAGTAACCTAATCAAAGGAGGGACTTCAAGGATCCTGAGAGTCAGGGATCTCAAAAGCAATGCTTTTTGTTTTTTCCTGTTCAGAGATGTTCTGAGTTGTCCAAACCCTGAGAAACTCTGAAAGTTACAGGTGCTGACCCATCCAGAGAGCATAGGACTCTGACCTGATTGGATGGATTTTCCTACCAGAATGGATGAGACCAATTCTGCAGTCTTACAGTGAGTAAAGAGCTCTGAGTAGTGGAATTCTTGTTTCTTTACATATATAACAATTAGCTATTTTAACAATCAGCAGACTTCAGCATTTCTGAAGCAGATGAAATACTCCCAGTTAATAAAAAATTTTGTAGTTGCTTTCAGTTCACTCTGGAGCTAGAGAATTATATCTTCTGATGTTTGAAATGTGTAAATGAAAATGAATGATTCTGCTAACTTAAGATTTCCATGGTGTAAAACTAAAATGTGAATTTTGGGATGGGAAATCCTATACAGATAGTTTTTACATTTGGTATGATGCCTAAAACTTGATTGAGAAACTGTTGTTGAATGTGAAGAGTAATATTTCTTCAGGAAATTGTGGGGCTCATTCTTTGAAATGTCCAATGATAACCCAGATACTGGTGATGGCTCTCAAAACATAGCACTGGTGACACTAAATGTGAAAAAAGCAAAAGAAATTCTGCACTCACTCTGATATAGAAACAGAAATCTTGATTAATTTCAGTTGTTTATTTTGAAGCCCACTCTATTAGATAGCACTATTATTTTTAAGTATTTATTTTTTAATTTCATTTATTTATTTGTATGTTCTGGTTCTTAGTTGGAGATGTGTGGGATACTTAGTTGAGGCATGCAAACACTTAGTCACCATCCATGAACTACTAGTCCTGGCATGTGAGCACTTATTGTGGCCTGTGGGATCTAGTTCCCTGAGGGGGGTTGAACCCTGACACCCTGCACTGGGAGCGCGGAGTCTTTGCCACTGGACCACCAGGGAAGGGCCAGCACTCGTTTTCATTTTAACTTGGAATCTACATGTTTCCAAATGTGAAAAAAACTTTAGTAGTGTCAGTTCAGTTCAGTCGCTCAGTCCTGTCTGACTCTCTGTGACCCCATGAACCGCAGGACACCAGGCTTCCCTGTCCATCACCAACTCCCGGAGCCTGCTCAAATTCATGTCCTTCGCATCAGTGATGTCATCCAACCATCTTATCCTCCGTTGTCCCCTTCTCCTCCCTCCCTCAATCTTTCCCAGCATCAGGGTCTTTTCAGATGAATTGGTTCTTCGAATCAGTAGCCAAAGTATTGGAGTTTCAGCTTCAGCATCAGTCCTTCCAATGAATATTCAGGATTGATCTCCTTTAGGATGGATTGATTGGATCTCCTTGCAGTCCAAGGCACTCTCAAGAGTCTTCACCAACACCACAGTTCAAAAGCATCAATTCTTCAGTGCTCAGCTTTCTTTCTAGTTCAACTCTCACATCCATTCATGGTAGTATAGCCATTCTGATATGATTGGTTATATATTGATCTGCTAGTGAAGAAATGGATTCCCTTTACATTAAGATCATGTAAGGTCAAGGATGTTCATGGAAAAGAGAAGACAGAAGTCAATTATTAGAATTCTCAGAAAGGAAATTCATATTTAAGCAAAGATTCATATAAAGGTAATGAATTATTTTATTAGGTATAGATGGGAGTGAGTTTTAATAGAAAAGCATAGAACATTGAACATAACTATCTTTGTTTGGGGTAGATACACTGTGTGTGTTGTCATTTTTTTTCTCATGTTGCCCTATCAGAGGGTGTGGTAAGAAGACTGTTTTGTATATGAGTACAGTAGACACATGCAGAGAGGTGGTTGCCTTACCAGCTCCTAGAGTACATGCACACTTCTCCATAAGGGCAGTTTTCTATTGATATCTTATCTGTTCATATCTATGAGCCTCTGATGAGACATATATTTTTGTCTTCATATCTCTACCAAAACAAGGATTCCCTGTCTTATTTTATACAATTGTATTTTGTTGTTGTTGTTCAGTCACTCAGTTTTGTCTGACTCTCTGGGACTCCTTGACTGCAGCAATCCAGGCTTCCCTGTCCTTCACTATCTCCTGGAGTTTTCTCAAACTCATGTCCATTGAATTGGTGATGTCATCCAACCATCTCATGCTGTGTTGCCCCCTTCTCCTCTTGCCCTCAATCTTTCCCAGCATCAGTCTTTTGCAATGAGTTGGCTGTTCGCATCAGGTGGCCAGAGAATTGAAACTTTTGCATCAGTCCTTCCAATGAATACTCAGGACTGATTTCCTTTAGGATGAACTGATTTGATCCCCTTGCTGTCCAAGGGAATCTCAAGAGTCTTCTCTAACACTACAGTTCAAAAACATCAATTTTGCAGCTCTCAGCATTCTTTAGGGTCCAACTCTCACGTCCATACATGACCACTGGAAAAACCATGGCTTTGACTAAATGGAGTTTTGTCACCAAAGTGATGTCTCTGCTTTTTTGGTATGCTGTCTAGGTTTGTCATATCTTTTCTTCTGAGGAGCAAGCTTCTTTTAATTTTGTGGCTCCTGCCACCATCCACAGTGATTTTGGAGCCCAAGAAAATAAATTGTATTTAATAGGCCTAAATACAATGTCTACTGATGTTATCTGCAAAGACATATTTAGCCCTTCAAGTCTTTACCTTACATTCACACATTTATACTTCAACCCACTCCAGTATTCTTGCCTGGAAAATCCCATGAAGTGAGGTGCCTGGTGGACTATAGTCCATGGGGTCGCAAAGAGTTGGACATGACTGAGTGACTTCACTTTCACTTTCATCTTCAATGGCACTTGTGCTATTAGATGCATCAGATAAATTATTATTTCAATTGCACATTCTGTCCATGGCCACCTGGATGCTTCTTTCTATACTTATAGCTGATTCACATTGTTGTATGGCAAAAACCAATACAATCTGTAATTCAGTCATCCTCCAATTAAAAATATATTAATGAAAAGTAAGAAGGTAGCTAGTCCCTGGAATCCAATGGAGTGTTACTATTTGAGAGAAGATTATATTCACATTAAATCTGAGCAGACTACAGAGAGTTCCCATATTTATCCTGCCTCCTCAAAACAAAAGCACACACATGCACAGTTTCCCCTTTTACCACATAATGTATCAGAGTGGTGTATTTATTACGATTGAGGAACCTACACTGATACTTCATTGCCACCCAAAGTTCATGATTTTACATTGGTGTTAACTCTTGGTGTTGTTGATTTAACTAGTTTTACACTGATGTACAGTGACAGGTCAGAGAAGGCAATGGCACCCCACTCCAGTACTCTTGCCTGGAAAATCCCATGGATGGAGGAGCCTGGTGGGCTGCAGTCCATGGGGTTGCTAAGAGTCCAACACGACTGAGCGACTTCACTTTCATGCATTGAGAAGGAAATGGCAACCCACTCCAGTGTTCTTGCTTGGAGAATCCCAGGGACGGGGGAGCCTGGTGGGCTGCCGTCTATGGGGTCGTACAGAGTCGGACATGATTGAAGTGACTTAGCATCAGCAGCAGGATAGTGACAGGTACCCACCTGTATAATATACGAAAGTGCTATATACCCTAAAAATCTTTTGTGATCACCTATTCATCAGTCCTCCAACCTTAACTGCTGTTAACCAAGGATCATTTCACTCTCTCTATATTTTTCTTTTTCTAGAATGTGTTATAGTTGGACTCATGAAGTATATATCCTTTTCAGATTAACTTCTTTCACTTAGTGATAGGCATTCAACTGTACTCCATGTCTCTTGCTAGTTTGCTCACTCATTTTTTTTTTTAGCAGTGACTAGTATTCCATGCCTTGGATGTACCAGATTTTATTTATCCATTCATCTACCTAAAGACATCTTGGTTGCTTTCAAGTTTTGTAGTCATGAGCAAAGCTGCTATAAGTATCGGACTGCAGTTTTTCTAAACGGATTTACCTGATTTTGGCAAACATAGAAGAACATGATTATGGAATTTCATGGAGGCAAAATATTTAATTTTGTACAAAACCACCATGTTGTCTTTCAGAAAGTGTTAGTCATTCAATCAAGTCCAACCCTTTATGACCCCATGGACTGTAACCCACCAGGCTCCTCTTTCCATGAAATTCTCCGGGCAAGAATATTGGAGTGGGTTGCCATTCCCATGTCCTGTCTTTCAGGTCTGTACTGTTTTGCATTCCCATCATCAATGAATCAAAGTTCCTGATTCTCCCCATCCTCTCAGTATGTGGTGATGTCCATCTTTGCGATTTTGACCATTCTTTTTTTTTTTTTTTTTTATAAATTTATTTATTTTAGCTGGGGGCTAATTACTTTACAATATTGTAATAGTTTTTGCCATACATTGACATGAATCAGCCATGGGTTTACATGTGTTCCCCTTCCCGGACCCCCCACCTACCTCCCTCCCCATCCCATCCTTCTGGATCATCCCATTGCCCCGGCCCTGAGCCCTTGTCACATGCATCGAACATGGAATGGTGCTCTGTTTCACATATGACAATACACATGTCTCAATGCCATTCTCCCAGAACGTCCCACCCTCACCTTCTCCCTCAGAGTCCATAAAATTGTTCCATGCATCTGTGTCTCTTATTCTGTCTCGCATATAGGGTTATCGTTACCATCTTTCAAATTCCATATATATGCATTAGTATACTGTATTGTTGTTTTTCTTTCTGGCTTACTTCACTCTGTATAATGGGCTCCAGTTTTGACCATTCTTATCCATGTGCTGCGGTATGCCATTGTTGTTTTAAAGTCCTTTGCTTTGCAGGCATTTACTTTTTAAAAATCCCTTCATTTTATCTTATTCTTTGTCCCTTGAGTGAGTAGCCAGTCTTTATTTTGCTCATTTGTGTGTTAAATGCTCTCTGGTGAAATTGATTGGAAGGCAGAGTGAATGGGGTCTGAAGATACTTAACGCTGTGAAAGAAGCTTCATAATGTTCAACATGAATCTCTATTCAGACTAGGCCAGTTTTTGTTTACATTCTTAAGGGTAAATAAAATGATAGAAGAGACATATCCCAAGGAGGATGTGCTTCTCTCATGTGTCACATAGGAGAGTAACTTTCTTTTTCTTTCTTCACAGACACATCACACTCACCTGCTGAATCTTGAGAGTGCAAATGCTGGAGTGATGGACTGGGAAAAAGTAGCTTTTAAAGAATTTTTTGGGGAAAAGTGTTAACTCATATGGTTAGAGAGTTCCTATAACTTGAGAAAGTTTCGAACTTTGAAGGAACTAGTCCTGGAAGCTAAGGAAATTGTTAACAATCCAAAAGCAGAAAACACAAGAAACATCCTGATTTACCCAAGAAGCCCTGACAGGTTACCTCCACTTTTTTAAAGAGATGAGACCTCAGTACCTCCAAAAACACCCCAAGATGAGCAACCAGGAGCTGACTAAGGTTCTGTCTGAAGAATACAGGAAGCTGCCAGCACAGCTCAAGCTGAACTACAGTCAAGATTTCCAGAAAGAAAAACAGGAGTTTCAGGAGAAAATGGTTCTGTTCAGAGAACAGCACCCTGGTCTAGCCCAGAACTTCAAGTAACCTGATGTCCCCAAAGGAAGTCAAAGCAAAGTGCCAAAGAAGTTTCAGGAAAATGTGCAAAAAGTGAAGTATCCCCCAGAAAACCATTTACCCATGAAGTGGAAATTGCACGGAGAGCCCAAGAAGCCCCCGATGAATGCCTATCACAAGTTCCACCAGGATCTCTGGTCAAGCAGGGAGCTGAAAATGGTGCCCCCGAGGGAGCGCATGGTGGAGATCAGTAGACGCTGGAAGCGGGTCCCCCAGGACCAGAGGAGCTTTGTAAGAAGCGGGCAGAGGAACTGCAGACACAGTACAAGGCGGACCTTGATCTCGGGCTCAGAACTCTGTCTCCTGAAGAATATGCTGCTTACAGAGAGGCAATCTGTGTTAAGTGTAAAAACTTGAGTGTGACAGGGGCCCGAACCCCAAGATGAGAAGGATGGGTCTGCAGTCCCCATCATCAGGGAATCTGCAAGCAAGGCTTAGAGAGGACCCGGGGCTTCGGGCTGCAGAGTCAGAATCATCAGACACGATTAGAGAACATTCTTCTGTCTCTGAGAGATCAGAAGAAAATGTGGAATATATAGAAGAGGATCCCCTAACTCCTCAGACCAGTGCAAAGAAGATGAAGACTGTGAATTTGAAAGCAGTGGAGATGAAGATGAAGATTGTGATATTGAGAGCACTGTCTCTAACTCATCTTCCTAAGGGAACTCCTCTGACTCAGACTCCAAAATTAATTTTTTATACCTTAAATGATGGAACAGAGGACTTTCCAGCAAAACTCTAGGGAAAATATGTCAAAGGGAGTGGAGTCTCCTCCTTGCCAGTTTCCCTCCCTCTTTCCTTCCTTCCTTCTCTCTTTCTTTCCTTTCTCTTCCTCCTCCATATAAAGTAGGATAGGTTGGGAAGAAGAGAACTTGAGAAATATTCACTGCATCAGGTCCATATACATAAGAGAAGGGGACACTGCTGGGAGAATAACTGTAAATATGAACTAGCGTTGCTCCAACCTCCAATACCACCCATCCCTCCTCCTGCAAACCAGGATATATTTGAAAATCTGTTTAAGGTTAACGCCCTCTCATTATTCTTTCTTTTTTTTTTTTCCCCTAAAAGTTCCTTGGTTTTTTCTTTTTTTGTTTTCATGAAAACTTGCATTTACTAAATAGTTGCATCTTTTATATATGTAAAAATAGGTTTGAGTGTTAATTTTTTTGCTAGAAATCTTAGAGGTTTATTTTATTGTTCATAACTGTGTTTCTCAGTAAAAAATTTTAATACCAGAAATAATGATAATATTTACACTTGTTATATCTGAAATTTATTTCACACTGTGTGTTGCCATATGTCTAAAACGATATTAATGGTGAAGACATGTTATTGTCCTGATTGTGACTTTAAAGTTGATGCTTCAAAGCAGTAAGGCAGGGTTTCCACTGATGATGCCTGGAGGCTGAGTTGTGGTACCTGGTGCTCTTGGGCTTCAAGGAGCACTTCTGGCCCTGTGCATGCACTGCTTGAAGGCCATGTTCTCCTTCAAGCCACCACAACCCACTGAAGCCCAAACACACCTGCAGCTTGGCTCCCTGCTGTGACTTCACACTAAGAACAGAGAGCAGGCACGTAGCCACCTGGAGAAGGCAGGCTGACATTACAGCAAAACCCGCTGTTTCAAAGATGCTGAATCTGAAGCAGCAGGCTTTTGTCTGAATTATGCTGTCAAGAGACTTTCATTGATTCAGGAAAGTCGCTGCTGTGAGAAGCAATCTAGATCTCACAGCAGCCTCTGTGCTGGCACTGCTCCTTGGTCTTCCAGCTTACACGACTGCACACACTCAAGCAGGACCCCATGTCAGCCTGCGACCTCCTGCGTGTGGGGCTGTGTACACCCGGGTGGTGGGGTCTGAGTACACAAGGGCGCTGTTCCCGCTCAGCAAGGGATGCGGCTGCTGTTGCAGGAAGTTCACCCACTGTCGACCCTCCGTGGACAGATAATAGAGGACCCACAAGAGAACCCCACTCAGAAAGTCTCTGTGTATCTTCTTCCTGGTGCTCCAGGTAGGGGCTCCTGATGTCAGGCAGGGAAAGAGCATGAAGCAGCAACAGCAGTGCATCTAGACCATCTCCACGCTGCGCTAGAAGAGAGCCTGCTGATCTAGCACACCCACCGACCTCTTCCACCCATTACTCAAGGAGCACGGGTGCCCATTTATTAACGTGGAGACTGATGCACTCCATGCAAGCCAGCTACCGAGAGAAGGTGCAGAAGCACACACACTTGTCCTCATGCGGCTGGAGAAGCTTAAAATGCTCGATTGCAGCCCATCCTATCCTCCTTCCAAGTAATCCTGCGTGAGTACACCAGCACGTGCAGGCTGGGCAGAGGATACAGGCCACTGGGCTGCAGGAAGTCTCCCAGGTCTGTTGGCTGCGCCGGCAACGCGACCCCCGCCTTCCCACCCTCCTAGCCACACAGCTCTGCTGCGTACCCTGCCAGGCCTGGCCTGTGTCTCCCAACGGCATGGACAGCGCTGAAGCCCAGTTCACCACAGCTTTGAGACTCACCAATGACTGGGAGCTGTGGGCCTTCATCGTCACCAGCCTGGTAAGCGGGTATATAAAGGAAGGAAACAGACACCCAGAGGGAACTGAACAGTTCGCTGGAGAGGGTCAGTCCAGACCACAGCCTCACTGTCAGCTCCTACTACCTCTGAGTGTGTGGTTTTTTTACCTGTGTGTGCTCTTCTTCTTCCAGAGCTGATACAAGGAGGTCAGACACGCTCTACATCATGTTTATCTCTCTATGTTTAAGCCATTCTTTGCTTCTAGGGCATTTTGCATGTAGAGCAGTTTAAATAAGAACCTTAACATTTAACATCTGTCTTGATATTAAAGTGCTTGTAGTGACCATTCTGTTATCTGTATACATGTAAAGTTAGGGATAAGCTCTTAAGTTTACAGTTAGAAATTCAGCATGTGCCTGTGTGCTCAGCCACTCAGCTGTGTCCAACTCTTTGTGACCCTGTGGACTGTAGCCCGTGAGGCTCCTCTGGAATTTTTCAGGGCGAATACTGGAGTGGGTTGCTATTTCCTCCTCCAGGTGATCTTCCCGATCCTGGGATCGAACCCATGTCTCCTGCATTGGCAAGTGGATTCTTTACCACTGAGCCACCTGGGAAGCCACCCCAAAATTCAGTACTTGATATTTAATATTCCACTCTAGCTTCACGGAGGCCAACCCAAGTGTACATGCATGTGTGCATTTGTGTGAACTTTGAGCCTCCCCTTCACCTTTCAGTTATGTAAAGCTGCCGTAAATACCATCCAATGAGTCCCAATTTACTGCCTCACAGTTTTTTAATCATAAGAATTTAAAACAGAAAGCAAGCCCCCAGGGAGCCATTACAGCTAGTCTCATACAGCTAAAGTGAAGTGAAAGTCGCTCACTCATGTCCGACTCTTTGTGACCCCATGGACTGTAGCCCACCAGGCTCCTCTGCCCATGGAATTCTCCAGGCCAGGATCCTGGAGTGGATAGCCGTTCCCTTCACTAAGTGTTTAGGAAAAACAGATAAATAAAACTCCAAAACTTTACAGGAATGTGAGGAAGCGGCAGAAAGCTCCCTGCGGGCAGGTGAACCATTGAGAGCTAGTCGGAGC
Source organism: Giraffa tippelskirchi (assembly GCF_054371585.1). Taxonomy (NCBI): domain Eukaryota; kingdom Metazoa; phylum Chordata; class Mammalia; order Artiodactyla; family Giraffidae; genus Giraffa; species Giraffa tippelskirchi. The sequence continues at coordinate 41,927,044 of NC_137284.1, read as the reverse complement.
CTTTGTGTACACCTCCCACTTCTTCCGACTGGTTGGGGTGGCCCTCAGGGCCTGCAGTTCTGGGGGTGCTGGTCCAGGAGGTGTCATGCTCCGTCACAGACCCAGAGCTGCCTCACCCCTACTTGTTGGGTCCTGACAGTCACTGTGAATGAGGCCAGGGTCCCCCTCTGGGGTCAGCACTCCTTGTCCAATTTACTGGGAATACAGGCAGGGAAATTGGAAAGGTCTCCAGACACAGTGGGTAAATTTGTTCGCTGCATTGTTTTTGTTTCTTTAAAGGTTTTTTTAAATAAGTATTGGGTTGGCCAAAAAGTTCATTTGGGTTTTTCCACGACAGCTTATGGAAAAGCCTGAATGAATTTTTTTGCCAATCCGATATGTTTGGCAGTATTATTGTTGTTCACTCACTGTGGTGCCCGACTCTTTGCAACCCGGTAGACTGCAGCAGGCCAGGTTTTCCCGTGCTTCACTATCTCCTGGAGTTGGTGCAGATTCATGTCCATTGAGTCATGTTTGGCAAGCTGTCTTTTAATGAGTTTGTAATGTCTCATGTTTTTAGCAGCCTGTATCTGCAGCTGGTGCTTTTGCTTATGGGAAAAAAAAATTGCAAATATAAAACATTGTTTATAAAACATAACCACAGAACACAACTTCTCACTTGTGGATTTTTTTCTGTGTATTCCAAGCAAGATAACTTGAAGCAGCCATTGAAAAAATAAAATGAAGTACTTCCCCCCCCCCTCTATATTCTTGTAGGTGCTTTTGGTATTGTGGTAAATATAAAAACACGCTTTCATTCTCATGACTATGAGGAAATATCTGTACTTATACACATTTTAAATGGTTGAAATGTTGAATGTATTTGGAAAACCATGCTCCAAATTATATAATTTGCTTCTCTGTTCACTATGAAATTTGTAAAATTAGCGCCAAAGACATGATTCTTTTTATTTCAAATAGCAGGTAATATAGGAGACTCTTGCTACTAAGATGTAGGAAGATTTACTGGAGAAGAAAAGTTAAAATTTTACATAACCTCCTTCTCCTTCTGCCTCTGTAACTCAGCTTGCCCCTTGCAAAGTCTAGATCACATAGGTCATGTAGTCTCAGAAAGTGGGGATTTGGAATACTAGGAACTGGAGTTTATCTCACTCACTCTTTTCCTGCTCTTTGCAGTCCCCCAGCCACTGCAATCCTGCTTAATCATGCCTGTCCAGGCCAGACATCCCCCTCCCCATGTTGGCCATTGTTCCCGTGCGCAAAAACCCTAGTTTAAACCAGCCTAGCTGCAGGAGTTGCTTGTATATTTTTGTGATTAATTCTTTGTCAGCTGCTTCGTTTGCTATTATTTTCTCCCATTCTGAAGGCTGTCTTTTCACCTTGCTTATAGTTTCCTTTTTGTGAAGAAGCTTTTAATTTTAATTAGGTCCCGTTTGTTTATTTTTGCTTTTATTTTCAATATTCTGGGAGGTGGGTCATAGAGGATCCGGCTGTGATTTATGTCGGAGATGTTTTGCCTATGTTTTCCTCTAGGAGTTTTATAGTTTCTGGTATTAAATTTAGATCTTTAATCCATTTTGAGTTTATTTTTGTGTATGGTGTTAGAAAATGTTCGTTTCATTCTTTTACAAGTGGTAGACCAGTTTTCGCAGCACCACTTGTTAAAGAGATTGTCTTTTCTCCATTGTATATTCTTGCCTCCTTTGTCAAAGTTAAGGTGTCCATAGGTGCATGGATTTATCTCTGGGCTTTCTATTTTGTTCCATTGATCTATATTTCTGTCTTTGTGCCAGTACCATACTGTCTTGATGACTGTGGCTTTGTATTAGAGAATGAAGTCAGGCAGGTTGATTCCTCCAGTTCCATTCTTCTTTCTCAAGATGGCTTTGGCTATTCAAGATTTTTTGTATTTCCATACAAATTGTGAAATTATTTGTTCTAGCTCTGTGAAAAATACTGTTGGTAGCTTGATAGGGATTGCATTGAATCTATAGATTGCTTTGGGTAGTATACTCATTTTCACTATATTCATTCTTCCGATCCATGAACGTGGTTTATTTCTCCATATATTAGTGTCGTCTTTGATGTCTTTCACCAGTGTTTTATAGTTTTCTGTATATAGGTCTTTTGTTTCTTTAGGTAGATATATTCCTAAGTATTTTATTCTTTTCATTGCAATGGTGAATGGAATTATTTCCTTAATTTCTCTTTCTGTTTTCTCATTGTTAGTGTATAGGAATGCAAGGGGTTTCTGTGTGTTGATTTTACATCCTGCAACTTTACTATATTCAAAACTATAGAAGCAACTCCTGCAGCTCAATTCCAGAAAAATAAACGACCCAATAAAAAAAATGGGCCAAAGAACTAAACAGACATTTCTCCAAAGAAGACATACAGATGGCTAACAAACACATGAAAAGATGCTCAACATCACTCATTATCAGAGAAATGCAAATCAAAACCACAATGAGGTACCATTTCACACCTGTCAGAATGGCTGCTATCCAAAAGTCTATAAGTAATAAATTCTGGAGAGGGTGTGGAGAAAAGGGAACCCTCTTACACTGTTGGTGGGAATGCAAACTAGTACAGCCACTATGGAGAACAGTGTGGAGATTCCTTAAAAAACCGGGAATAGAACTGCCATATGACCCAGCGATCCCACTGCTGGGCATGCACACTGAGGAAACCAGAATTAAAAGAGACATGTGTACCCCAGTGTTCATCACAGCTCTGTTTACAATACCCAGGACATGGAAGCAACCTAGATGCCCATCATCAGATGAATGGATAAGAAAGCTGTGGTACATATACACAATGAGTATTACTCAGCCATTAAAAAAATACATTTGAATCAGTTCTAATGAGGTGGATGAAACTGGAGCCTATTATAGAGAATGAAGTAAGCCAGAAAGAAAAACAGCAATACAGTATAATAACACATATATACGGAATTTAGAACGATGGTAATGATAACCCTGTATGCAAGACAGCAAAAGAGACACAGATGTATAGAACAGTGTTTTGGATTCTGTGGGAGAGAGCGAGGGTGGGATGATTTGGGAGAAAGGCATTGAAACATGTATATCATCATATGTGAAACGAATCACCAGTCCAGGTTCGATGCATGATACAGGGTGCTCGGGGCTGGTGCACTGGGATGACCCAGAAGGATGGGTTGGGGAAGGAGTTGGGCAGGGGTTCAGGATGGGGAACACATGTACACCCATGGCAGATTCATGTCAATGTATGGCAAAACCAATACAATATTGTAAAGTAATTAGCCTCCAATTAAAATAAATAAATTTATATTAAAAACAATAAATAAACCAGCCTATTAGCAGCTAGTGTTTCCCACTACAGTCTGTCTATAAAAACTCTGTAACCCCTTTGTTCGGGGCTCAGGGCTTCGAGTGTCAACTCCTCTGGGCCGGCCAGCATAATAAACCTGCGTTCTCCAACTCTACGAGTGTGGTGCTTGGTTTCTTGAGTGCTGGTTTTGGCAACATTTCAACATGAGCTAGAGAGTAAGTTTAACTAACTAGTATTGAAAAACTTATCAATATATATTTAGAAAGTATCTTTAGCGTTAGAAATACAATGGTGAATATGTAATTCAGTGCGGGGCAAAAATATTTAAATAAAAAAAAGTGCTCTATTGTATGATCAGAAAATGGGAACAGACATGCTCCCTGCCATACCATACCATCCTGCATGCCCAGGTGATAATCTTAAATTAAAATAATATAAAAGAATAACATACCACCAGTATGATTGCAATGCCCACAATCACCCCCACACTTACCTATACTTAACAGAGCCTCCAACATACAAATACACTTAAGCTCAATGCGTGTAATCTAATTCATTTTTGACATCCACTTTCAAATCTTGAAAACTTAAACTTTTAGACTCTAGTCCCTAACTTTTACTGCAAAACTCCTTTTCAATAATGAATATTTATTTATTAATTTAATCAGGCAAGGATTTGTCCAGTGCCCCTCATGAAGCATTTTCTTTTTATTATTGTAGAAAAAAAGGACCTGCTAATTTTGGATTCTCTGAAAGAAATGGTAATCCCAGTCTCCAGGATCAGTGGAGATTTCCCTGCAAGTCGGTTTTCGCCCGGAGGGTGAATAGATGTGTAGGACAGAGTAGTTTGTGAGGAAGGAGGAGAAGGTTGGGGGCTTCCCTGGATCTGGTTAGAGACCAGGTCTCTCCATGCTGTTTAAGCCCTGGGGGGAAGGAAATGGGAAGCACGTGGTCATATTTTGTTGAATCCAGCAAGCTCACATCACAGGTGAATAACCATTTCATATATTCCAGACAAATGGCTATAAGGGAAAATTTCACTGTCAAGATGATAGTAGAAACCAACAAAAGTTTGCAGTTGACACCTGCTTTATAACATAGCAGTAAAAAGGAGGGTCCATTACAGTAGAAAGAGCCTAAAGACAATGAAGTATTCTTTTGCAGCACTGGACAAGGGGTCCCCCAGAGAAGGAGTCCTGAGCATCCTGTCTGGGCCGTGACACAGCTTCCTCACCTGTGGCCAGTGCAGATGAAGGGCCTGACAGGGAAAGTGCACACGCCATCATCATACCTCCAAAGGAGAGAGAGCTTGGCAACATCCACGAAACTAATACTCCCACTGTCACAATCAAGGAACACTCCAACCCTGCCCAGAGGTCTCTCTATGTACAGAGGTGTGGTAGGGGCAGTAGTCCAGAGTTGGTAATGGTCATCCTGCTTCACACACACAAGGAGAAAGTTGTCCCTGTTGGACTCGTCCATTATGCCGTCGTCCTTCCTTATCTAGGAATCCTTACAGACGCCTACAGCCCAGTCCCAAGAGCTGTCCATGAGCATCTCCCAGTACTGTTTGCCAGAGGTGAAGCTCTGGGCTCCCCATGCAGCAAAACACTTCGATGTTCCACCATCCAAAGAAACTGGGAGGCTGTCATGTTCATTCTTCAGACTTCTTAGATCATCAAACAGCCTGATGTGCTGACTGCTTACTTCATTATTGAACGAAAAGTTGACTGTGGAGAGATGAGAGAATATGCCAGTCAAAATTAATATTAAAATAAAATAATCTATGAGATAAGAGGGTTTATCTAGAGTCTTACTGGGTGAAAAGTCTTAAGGTTATTAGAAATGTAGTTTTAACTTGAAAACATTGGATTCAAACGTTGCCAGGATATCTGCCAAGGAAATAGATTATTAGTTACCATGGAAAAAACTGCTTAAAAACTCAGAAATTATAAACAATAGGGAGGTCATGTCTACTTCTGGCTGGGTATTTTTTAATTACATCTAAAAGACTGGACAACAGGCATTGATCATCTCCAAGACCATGACAATATATCTTACCTCCACCTCCATTACTCCTGCTCAAGGGAAAAAAAAAAATACATTGTAGAATAGAGAATTGGTGATCATTCTTCTATTTCCGTTAAATTAGCAAATGGACATTGAGGAAACAAAACCTAAGTATGGCTTCTTAAAAGTGATTTCCTTATAGGCTTTTTTCTGCTTTTGATCTGCATTTCCAGCCTAAGGTCACACTCCAGGGTGAGGTTTATCATGGAGCTCTTTGGGTCCCATCCACCAACCATTTGTTTCCTTGTGGTTTCCATACTTTTTTGAGGCTTATATGTTTTTTCAGATTATATCAATGGGAAAACATATCATACATTCAATTGCTAAGAAACTTTCTCTATGTAACTGCACTTAAACTCTGAAACTGGATTAATAACCGTTTCAGTGAACAACTGATATAGAACGTGATGATATTTCTAGGGATCCAGGAGTCATTTTTGGAGTATGTCCTTTTCTTCATTATACAGATTGTTCAAATTTATAAGTAACTGATGAGGCATGAATCGCATCAGTGCCTACACCAGCCTATGTGTATTCCACAGAGGATTTTAGTGACTCTGTGACCGCACATGTCTGTACGTGCCTTTTGCAGGCTGTTCTGCACAAGCTGAGAGATGAAGAGGGAAAGACTGTCTACAGAAACCATCTCTGAGGGACCCTGCCGGGCAGACACACCGGTGGGCGATGCTCACCCTGGAAGCGGCTGAGCCCGTCCATTAGCCCGGCCGTGGGGCGCGCAGGGAGTTCTGGGAGCAGAGGCTGCGGCTCGCGCAGCTGTGCGGACTCACGCCTGTAAGAGGAAGATGCGGTTCATCCTTCTGCTGCCCAGGGCTTTTACACACAGCCTTTACGGTAAGTCAGCATCCTTCAGCTCAACATTCTTCATCTAAATCCTTTTCCCCACAAGCATGGGATAGGCTCAGGCTATTCTTGGGAAATTTGTTTCTCATTTTTCTCATGGTCTGTTTTCACCCCCATTTCCCAGAGGTACTTACCTTTCTCACCTAATGCCTGGAAATACTAGTCCTTGAGCTTCGACATGTTTATGATCTTGAAATTTAAATCAGTAAAAACTGGCCTTTCGGAAAAGTCTGCATTGGGCATGGCAACACATACCTTAATTACTTCGATTCAAGTGTAACAGGAAATCATATTCAACAAAACAGACACGGATATGTGCGTGTTAAGTTGCGTCCAACTCTGTGTGACCCTATGGACTATAGCCCGCCAGGCTTCTCTGTCCATGGGATTCTCCAGGCAAGAATACTGGAGTGGGTTGCCATGCCCTCCTCCAGGGGATCTTCCCAACTCAGGGATCGAACCTGCATCTCTTGTGTCTCCTGCATCGGCAGGCGGGTTCTTTACCACCAGTGCCACCTGGGAAGCCCCACAGATACATATACACACAAGCAATGTAGTATTGTCTGGCACATTATGTGTTTCCTTTGTTAAATGCAGCTTGATCTCTTAAACAGCCCTCACAGTGCCATCATCAGCATCGCAAGATTAGACTTACCATTTCAGTTTGTCTCCAATTCCTGTCAAAAATAAAATAAGGAAACATAAGACTAGACTTCTTCATAAATAGCCAACCAGTATTTGGGTTGGGAAAACTTCAGAAAAGTTCTTATCACCACCATGAGAAAACAGTCTGGAAACCCATTGTCTCTTTTCTCCCCAAAGGAAATTGGCACAGCATGTTGAGAGAATCCAAATTCTTGATAAATTAAGAAATTTGGAGGGAGAAGAAGAGAGAGAGTACAAGGGTAGTGATTGGACAACCCTCAGGTCTCTGTAAATTGATGTTTCCTAGGGCTTGTCCTAAAAGTTTAATATGCCCCAAACTAAAGGCAACTCAAACCTGGGATATTCCAACAGGAGGTGAAAATTTATGAATGTATCTAAAATTTCTCCCATTGCCCAATTGGAGATCAAAACATTGAATGGCAGTACAAAAGCTGTTCCTTTCTGGTTTTTACAGAATCAAATCACAAAAGGAGATTTTTAGAAGGGAATATTCCCTGAGGCATCTCCATCATCACAATTCTGCAAAGCTTGCTCAGTCAAGATTTGCATGGGTCGCACTTTCTCTATAATATTTCCCACTAGGAGAGACTCCCACCTTAGGATGCAAGAGATGAAAAAATAGACCCCTGGTACCATCTAATGGGCATCAAAGGTGTGAGCTTCAGATAATACATTTTCAGTCCTCGGTCCTTACCTGGAGCAGCTCCACATTTGGTTTATAGGACATTTTCTTGAATTCTTTGTATATTACTTTGAGATCTGTCTTCTTTCCACTCAGTTCCTTTTGTCTCTTTCTGATTTGCTTACAAATCTTTTGGCCTTCTTTTGTAATAAGCCCTTTGTAGTAATTTTCTCCCTCTTGAAGAATTGGAGTTACCATCTCATAAGTTTTCCTACTCATGTCTTCGTATCCTTTCACGTAGAACTGTTGGGAGAGGAGTTTCAACAGCATTTAGTTTGCTCTGACTCATTCGGTCTCCCAAGAAGCTACGTCCATCTTAAATTCATATCTTCCCTCTTCTCAGAAATCAAATTTATTCCTCTTTCCTTCACTTATTTTTCATGGTTTTTAACTAAGTCAAGAGTCAAACCCACCCTTTTCTCAAGTAACTTCCATCCATTTCATACAGATGTTTCTGAAACATCTGGAGAAAATCTTTACACGGGTCATTTCTTTCATATGCCTCCTATCAAATCTGAAAGACCCATGCAAGCAATTGAAATCTATGGGTAATTCATGCATCATGTGCAGTATCCTGATTTCAATGTTAAGAAGTAAACTGATGTCTCATCTCAAACCTCCCAAACTCCTTAGCCTGACTTCTCTCTGAGCAGCTATGTTCCATTTTACCCTCAGGGTTGGTATCCTAAGGAAAGATCTTCAGATTTTCATCTATTGCCCTCAAACAGATGCTCATCCTCCCAGTCCTTTCTTTCTGCCCTCTTTTTCTCTACAAACAGAGTCTGTAAGGTCACAGGCTCCTACCCATCTTGTTTAGAAGGTCATTCACCCTAACTCCATTGCATGTTCCTTCCCAGTATTGATGAATTCACTCTCTCATTCTTTATCTGTTTCTCTTTATTCCTTTCCCTCCTGAGGTTTTTCTTTAACATGTCACATTTTCTGCGTACTCTCTAGATAGTGAGCTGTCACTCTTCACTATGATAGTCACACCCCTTAAATTGCTGTTCAATTTCCTTTGTATCCACCTGAGCTCATGTACTAATCAGGTTGAACATACCTGTGTTTCTCAATAATCTGTACCTTACTTCCTAGAATGTACGAATTATACAGAAATCTGTGCCTGAAATAACCCATGAATTTTTAAATGCCCCCTTGATCTTCATAATTAGAACTGATCTTAAACCTGAGGAATTTCCCCTGAGATCCTGAATCACGGGTATGGAGCCGTCCACGTCCCATCATGTGCCTCCATCTCAGCACTTGTGTCACATTCTTCTTGTGGATCTTTTGCTGTAGTTCCTGATCCATTAGATTCCAAAAAGTCCAAGAGGCTTGGGAATGTATGTTGAAATGGTACATGGAATATTATTCTAAAAGTGTTCCACCCATTCTCTGAATTTTTTAGCACATGATTATTTCACCTCAATCTATTAAGGGACAAGTTTCTAGCATGTCTGCCTCGATCTTTTTCAAAGAGAAATGCATTCTCCTATTTACCACCCAAGCGTCAGTTCCTTCGCCATATTTTTTGAGGTTTCTTTCAACATCTTGTAGCTTTTCCCATAAAGATCTCATTTGGTTTGCCAGCTTCTCCTGGAAAAGAATTGAATTTTAGCACCAGAAAATATTGAGGTTTCAGGCCCCAAATGAGGGAGTGTACTAGGGAATGTCAGATACAGGAACTGGAGGAAGACTAGCAAGGCAGTAACAGATCACCACATTTCCCTGTTCTTCCTCACTAATGATCAATTTCAGGAGATTTCACACCACAGAACCACACCCAAGGAATCATCCCTGTAGGGAAAGGAACAAAGTTTTGTTGAAGATAGCTAATTTTCAGATACTGTTGCATCTTGTATCAGAGTTTGATTCTAGTCATGCTTGTCCCCTGTTAATTCCAACAGTACTGTATCTACCTTCTTTGTCCAGGGTTAGGAAAGCAGGTTCCAATGGAAAAGACTTTTTACGCTTGTAGATTTTGGAGTCAGAGACTTTTTCTCAAAATGAAGGCTTTACGGAGCCTTGAGCATAATAATGTGTCATCCAAATAATCATGGTGGCTTCCTGGGGGCTCAGCAGTAAAGAATCCACTTGCCAATGCAGGAGATGTGGGTTCAACTCCTGGGTCAGGAAAATCCCCTGGAGAAGGAAATGGCAACCCACTCCAGTATTCTTGCCTGGGAAATGCCATGGACTGAGGAGCCGGGTAGGCTACAGTCCGTGAGGTCACAAAGAGTCAGACATAATTTTACAACAAATTGACTTCATAACCAAGCCAGTGGATACAAGTTCCATAAAGGCAGGTGTGTCATGGCATTCTCTTCACAACTTTATCACTGCTAACTAGATTTGTACTGGCACTCAGTAAAGAGAAGTTTTAATCATCATCATGATCATAATATCCTTTTAGTCTCTTAGGTGTACCACTCCCAAGCTTCCTAAGTGCTCTCAGAGGCATCACTCACCCAGGATTCCTCAGCAGCCTCTTCAGCGGGACAATGAGTCTTGTGCTCCTGTTGAGAGCAGACCAAACAGAGCAAGCTCTTGGCTTCACAGAAGACCATCTTTGTCTGCTTGTGGGTCCCACACAGGTGTTCCTCACACTTCAGGAACTGCCTGAGATTGGCTTTTCTGACAGTGGACAGCAGATTCTTCAGAAGAAAATTGGTTTTGAGGTTTGTCTGTTCTGATCGCTGTTTGCACACCAGACAACTGGCAGGGACTTTGGCTTATTCCCAGAAAAGACGAAGACAGGACCTACAGAAGCTGTGCTCACCGCCTGTGGTGACGGGTCTAGAGGGAAATTCAGGCAGATGAGGCAGGGGAGCTCCTTCTGGAAGGCTTCTGGGATTTCTGAGTCCATTTTCCTGAGGGAAAAACATCAGGAGTTTATTCCTCTTTCCCACAGATATAAAGGAACAAGCAAATTAGACTTGGGGGATGACTCAACTGTGGGAACAGAAGAGACTGGGGTTTGCTTTGACACAAATGGAAAACTGAGACACAAAGAGAGCTCTCAAGAGCTGCAGGAAATTTTCTCGACTGCCAAACAAACGCTATCTACTTACTGCCCCCGTTTCCTCTACCTAGAGGAGAACCTTAATTTTGTTGCGGTCTTATTTTCCTCTAAGTAGCATGAGCTTCAGGAGTTTGACCTAATTTATAGCTCTTTGTTATGGGTCTTGACTGCCCTAAACAATCAATCACAATACTCTGTGCCAGTCATTGATTTAGCACAAGATACTTGAATAAGCTTGTATTTTATGATTTCCTGTGATTGTCAGTATTCCTGTGATTGGATGTCTTTGTTTTGTCTCAATTTAAATTCACATCCACAATCACTTTTTTTCTCTCCAAAACACTTTCTGAATACATTCAGAGTTAATGAAGATGAAACTAAATTTTGTCAAATAGGATCCTATGTAACAGGAACTACTGACATAAACTAATTGTATTTAATTGTGTGTGCATACATGCTCAGTTGCTTCAGTCGTGTCTGACTCTTTGGGTCCCTGTGGACTGTAGCCCACCAGGATTCTCCAGACAAGAATACTGCAGTGGGTGGCTGTACCTTCCTCCATGGAATCTGCCAGACCCAGGGATTGAACCCAGGTCTCCTGCATTGCAGGCAGATTCTTTACCTCTGAGCCACCAGGGAAGCCCTTCATGAATTGTAACGTATAGTAATTCCATATACTGATTGGTTGCCTTTGCCTTCTTGTTTAATCTGTATCATAACTCATTAATCAAACCAAAAATGAAACCATAGGGTTATATCTTCCAAGTCTTTAAAACTATTATCAGACACCCCTTTCATCTTGTGGTAAAGTGCAGTTGGCATGTAATGGTGATGCTGCTGCTGCTGCTGCTAAGTCGCTTCAGTCGTGTCCGACTCTGTGCGACCCCATAGACGGCAGCCCACCAGGCTCGCCCATCCCTGGGATTCTCCAGGCAAGAACACTGGAGTGGATTGCCATTTCCTTCTCAAATGCATGAAAGTGAAAAGTGAAAGTGCAGTCACTCAGTCGTGTCTGACTCTTAGCGACTCCATGGACTGCAGCCTACCAGGCTCCTCCGTCCATGAGATTTTCCAGGCAAGAGGGATGGGATGGGGAGGGAGGTGGGAGGGGGGTCCAGGAAGGGGAACACATGTAAACTCATGGCTGATTCATGTCAATGTATGGCAAAAACTACTACAATATTGTAAAGTAATTAGACCCCAACTAAAATAAATAAATTTATTTAAAAAAAAAAAAAGAGTACTGGAGTGGGTTGCCGTAATCAGCACCAAAAAGCAAATCATACTCTTTACAATTGACTTTGCTAAAATATCTTATCCTCGTGTCTGTACTATTTAAGTACAGAAATTCCTCAGACATCTTGTGTCACTTTTCTGCATGCTAAATTATTTCCTAGTTTCTTTAAAATTTAAGCCATAAAAACTCACATTTCTGAAGAGAAAACAGTTACTTCACTTTAAAATAATATTTTTCTCAAATTATTGCATTCCTTTCCTAGTTGAATAGAATACAATAGTGGACAATATTACCTCTCCTGTGTATACAGGCACACTCCCATTTTTAAAGTAGACCGTTGTAGGTATTACAGATGGAGATAAATAGCTCTAAAAATTATTTTTAGGATCTATACCATTTTCTGAGTCCTCGTAATGCATAAGAATAACTAAGAGATGAACGAAATTAGAGAACTAAAAGTAATCACCATTAATTCCAACATGTATGCCATTTAGACAACGTAAAAATACAATAATTTTACTAAGTTGGCACACACAGTTACTTCAATGAAACAGCCTCAGTTTTCTGTTAAAATTAGTAAATTGTGTGTGTGTTTTTCCCCTTCCTCAAGAGAGTCCCAGGAGCTGCTCTGTGTACTCATCTAAGGAGATGTAGAAACAGTTCACCCTGGAGAATAATGTAAAGTTGGCTTAGGGATCAAGAGTTCCAATATGGTCGTGATAGCTTTCCGAAGTCTCAACATCCAGGTGAGCTCCAGACACTCCCTCTCAGTACTGGAGAAAACTTTGGCTCCTGGAGTCTCTTTATACTGAATCTCTGAACCCCACCCATTGGTTCCAAATGATTGTATTTCATCAGTCTTCCATTGGGGTTAATACTGATGATGAGATTCCCTGAAACAAGATAAGATTGCTTTAACACCTTGGCTTATCTTCATAAACATGTCTCTGTAAACATCCTCTCATCAAGAGTCACTGACTGTACTACAAACCCACCCTGAAATATATTGATATGTGACTTTCTGAATATTAATCATTTTTATTTTTAACTTACCAAAAAAGTTGGAAAGATTATTTCATCACTTAGAGAGTTTAGCTAATGCCTTGGAAAACTTGGAAATCTGTTTCTTGAGGTTAATTTAAATATGTTCTGTCGTGGAGAACAATTGATTATCAATTGATTGATGAACACTTTAAGGTAAGCACTCCGGTGGTCACCACTCCAGAATGGAAACATCTCTTGCCCCTCACCCTCACACTCCAGATCGAGCCCCCCAGTGCCCCCCAGCAACAATAAGACAGGGCTTTCTGTCTTGTGCTCCCCACCCAGCTCATGTGAGACAGTAGAGAAAGGCCCCAGCTCAGACACATCTTCAGGCCAATGACATTAAAAGGTTGCTTTGGAACAAAACAGAAACATTAGTGACCACGGTGGGAAAATTAGGACAAAGACATATTTTGAAGAAATAACACATATCCTCACTTTTCTTTCCTGATATATTTCCCACTGGACAATCAGCTGGAGAATGCAGAATTTTTGGAAAGAGTGGGAATCAGGACCCTGCTTTTAACTCTTTCAAGATACCTGTACTATTTATATACATTTTAAGGAGTTGATGGCTTCCCAGGTGGCTCAGTAGCAAAGAATCCACCTGCAATGCAGGGGACACAGGAGACACGGATTTGGCCCCTGGGTCAGGAAGATCCACTGGAGAAGGAAATGGCAACCCACTCCAGTATTCTTGCTGGGAGAATTCTATGGACCAAGGAGTCTGGAGGGCTATAGCCCATAGGGTCACAAAGAGTCGGACACAACTGAAATGACTGAACATGCATGCAGGCAAGGCGTCGATGCTCCTAAATGTTTATGAATGTGCATTTAAAAATGATCTTGAATGATCTATATGCGAGACAGAATAAGAGACACAGATGCATGGAACAATTTTATGGACTCTGAGGGAGAAGGTGAGGGTGGGACGTTCTGGGAGAATAGCATTGAAACATGTATATTATCATATGTGAAACAGAACACCATTCCATGTTCGATGCATGTGACAAGGGCTCAGGGCCGGGGCAATGGGATGATCCAGAAGGATGGGATGGGGAGGGAGGTGGGTGGGGGGTCCAGGAAGGGGAACACATGTAAACCCATGGCTGATTCATGTCAATGTATGGCAAAAACTATTACAATATTGTAAAGTAATTAGCCCCCAACTAAAATAAATAAATTTATAAAAAAAAATAAAAAATAAAAAAAAAATAAAAATGATCTTGAAGATTCATAGACTTAGAGAATGAACTTATGGATGTCAGGGGGAAGAATGGGAGGAAGAGGGATAATCAGGGAGTTTGGGATGGACAGGTACACACTGCCGTATTTAAAATGGATAACCAACAAAGACCTACTATATGGAACCCTGCTCAATGATATGTGGCAACCTGGATAGGAAGAGGGTTTGTGGGACAATGGATACATATATATGTATGGCTGAATCTCTTTGCCGTTCACTGGAAACTCACGACATTGTTTGTTAATCGGCTATACTTCAATGCAAAATAAAAAGTTTTTAAAAAATGAAAATGATCTTGAATTGCAAAAGCACAACCACTGTCTTATGGGGGCCCACAATTGTTATAAGCATCCCCAAGGTCATTATTTTTCAATTCTTAACCAATTTCCCTAGCACCCTTCTTTGATAAGTGAAGTATGGCAGTATAGGTTAATTTCTACAATAATATTTTGTGTTCCAATTAGTCATAAAGTGTTTTTCGGAATGCTGACATAAAAGTGATCTTATATTATTTCTCTGTTTTTCTGTATTTACAAATTGCAGCAGTCAGAAAAATCAGGGCACCAGACACAAGTGTATAGTTTCCTCTTTGGAAGACACGGGTACTCCGGATCTCCTCAGTGGAAGAGTTTGATGACAGTGTTAGCCCAGAGTTCTCAGAAGTGGATGACATTAGGCCTGTAAGTACATGTTCAATTAAAAGTCTGCCCCTGCTGTGGAGTGGGTGGGAATGAGGCTTAAGGGAGAAGGGATACATATATATACATATATATATATATATATATATATATATATACATATATATATATATATATATATATATATATATACATATATATATATATATATATATACATCCTCCAATTAAAAATATACTTAAAAAAAGTCAGCTGCTCAGACAGCAGCTAGGAAGATAAGTTAGTGTAAGCTCTCTAGTTTAGAATCAGGATGAGAGACTTATGTCTGCAAACTCCCTTCACGATAGCCCTTGGATTAGTTTAGTGCTTCTGTGAATAATCACAGACTGCACGACCCTGTGGGCATGTTTCAACTTGGCTGCTGCCCTCACTTCCCCTTTGTCATGTAGCCCTGCCAAGTTGGCATGTCACAAAGTCATTGTGAGTTTATATGCCAAAGAATTTATCAAATACAAGAATACCTCCGTGTTCCATTATAAGTTTATTATGAAGACCACACTGAGTAAGTGTACTAGGTAGATAGTCTGGAACTCAATAAGTTGATCATATCTGATCATACACATTTCTGAATGCAAGAGAAAGAAACTAAAATTTTGTCCACTAAGATTACTGTTTGTTAACTTGACTGATTTCAGTGGATTTCTATTTTTAACCTTATAACATTCAGTATGGTGAACTGTTTTTCAGTATTTTTTGCTGTCATATAGAGTCAACTGTTTTAGAATATTAACTAGCTAAAAAATATACAAGAGATCATAGACTAAGTGCAAACTATCGTCACTTACACAGTTTGCTGCTTCTGCTGCTAAGTCGCTTCAGTCGTGCCTGACTCTGTGTGACTCCATAGATGGCAGCCCACCAGGCTCCCCCGTCCCTGGGATTCTCCAGGCAAGAACACTGGAGTGGGTTGCCATTTCCTTCTCCAATGCATGAAAGTGAAAATTGAAAGTGAAGTCGCTCAGTTGTGTTCGACTCTTAGCGATCCCCTGGACTGCAGCCCACCAGGCCCCTCCGTCCATGGGATTTTCCAGGCAAGAGTACTGGAGTGGGTTGCCATTGCCTTCTCCATACATAGTTTAATATGTAGCATATTTTGTTCAATGATATCCTGCATTTCAGAAATTTTGACTTATTTTCTATTTACTGATTTAGTTATTGAAAATGCTATACAATACATTCTTTGGTCCATGTATCTTTGTTTGTTATAATTTCTATTGAAAAGAATGCTAGAGATGATGTTGCTAGGTCAAAAGATTTATATAATTCCATGGAAAGCCCAAGAAGCCCCCGATGCGTGGATATGACAAGTTTCACCATGATTTGAACTATACATAAGCACCATTCCTTTTGTTTACTAACCTGATATAAATAAGTATACCACTTCATTCCTGCACCCCAGTCTGGTTCATTTATGCAAGTAAAACACACTGCTTACAATGTAGATGAACTTTGAAGCATTAAGTGAAAGTAACCAGATATAAAAAGTCATAAGTTGTGTGAACCCATTTAATTGAAACTATATAATAGAAAAATTCATGAAAAATAAAACTGGATTAAGGGGGTGACGAGACGGGGGAAGGGATATGGGGAGTAAATAGGTGCATTGATTTCTTTTTGGAGTGATGGATATGTTCTGAAATTAGAGAGTTCTTGTTTCACAAATTTTTGTATATTACTAAAAAACACTGAATTATGTACTTTAAATGGGGTAATCGTTATGGTATGTAACTTTTATGTTAATAGAACTATTATTTAAAAGAGAAAAGCAATTAATTATATTCTATGAAATACTCCATAATAAATTTTTATTAGAAGAAAAATTAACAAACTTATACATTCAACATAGGGATGCCATTTTATATAAACATACAGTCACTATGTTTCATTAAATTACAATGTGCGCAGAGATAGTCAGGGATTATCCTATGGCCTCACATGAGGTTGTGGAAAACAATTACCTCAGAGAAGTAAAAATAATGGTCACAGAATTTGACAATTCATGGAGACCTAAGACAAAGGAAAGGCTTCAGAGGGAAGGAAAAAGGGGAAGGAAGGAAACTGTATATGAGGGATCCTCTGCAAACATCATAGAAGCTCACAGTTCCATTGTCATAATCCAGAAACACCCCAATTCTACCCAGAGGCCTTTTCACATACTGAATGTAGGGTGGGGCATTGGTGAAGAGACTATAATGATTGTTCACCTTCTTGGAAAACAGAACACATGCTTCTTCAGAATAAATACTGATATTAGTATCGGTTATCAAGATATCTTTGCAGATGCCCAGAATCCAGCTGGAGGAGTGCATCACATCCAGCTCCCAGTAATGCCTCCCGGAGGTGAAGTCCTGAGCTCCCCAGGACACGACACTCTCCACAACCTGAGGCTGTCTGGACGCGCCGTGGTGCTCATCTCTGAACATCACACTTGCATCATCGCCATCCTCAGAAAGGCTCATGTGGTGAATGGTCATTGTCTGACTCAGAATGTTATCCACTGCAGAAAGAGCAGAAATCAGGTTAGCAAGTGGGATTTCCATGTCTGTCAGAGGCAGAAGGCAGAGGTTCCCTACCCACTGAGATTTTTTTTTTCATTTTCCCTCCTCCAAGGAAACCCAAAGCAAAGACAGAGAAGTGAGTTCAGACTGCCCTTCTATGAAGAGGAAGAGTTACTACTATATATATGGCATATAGAAACACCTTAAATCATATCAAAAAAGGAAAAGACAGATATATCATGAACTGCATGAAGTCTGATTTAATATCAGTCTCTTGATGATCACTCTGAAAACTGAATATTCTATTTCTTTATAACCATATGAGCAACTTGATTGCTCTCTTTTGTTCTATGTCAGATGTAATTAAATATATGTATATGACTTTGCATTTTCATTAAATTATAGGTTGGAAAGTGCAGCCCTTATCTTTGCAATCCAAATATACAGGCAGAAAAGATGTAACAACTTTGTGAAAGTCATATAGTATCATCATTTCGGATAAAAATAAAATAACATTAAAAGGAGGCTCCTTCCTAGAAATCTCTAATGAAGCATAGTCCTGATCACCACAGGCTGACCCTTACCTCTGAAGTTGTTCAGCGTGTCTAGGAGTCCAGTGACAGGCCAGCAAGTGAGCTCTGGGTTCACTGGCTGAGGCTTCTGCATCTCTGCCAAGTCAGTCCTGTAACAAATGACATACAGACATGTCAAGGCCAAAGGGCAATCACATGACCATTACAAAAAAAGCAGTTTTTAACCCAGGAAATTTTGTTAGAATTCTATTTTTGGTTAATTGCATATATAATATATTCTACACAGTTTGGAATATAAAAACATTGCCAGATTTTTTTCCTAAATATAAATTATATCAAATTTCAACGTCCCCATTGTTTTCAGATATTATTCCAGTTTTCAACTCATTGAACCTCATTCCCTTCCTCTATTCCATATAGAGGGCATTTTACAGACAGAAAATTCCGGCTAAGCCTTTGGGACTTCAGTCAGTAAGTAGTCATCAAGGATACATTCAGTGTCTACAAGGAAGAGTTCATTGAGCCAGACCTGTTTGCTCTTGTCAGCCCAGCAAGGGACTCCAATTCCTACCTGGTTATTTTGGTCCAAAAAGTCTACCTCCTCAGTGGGCAGCAGAAAGCCACTCCCTCTGAGGTTCTGCCTACAAGGGAGCTTTCAATGATGGAACAAGCTGAGTCACTGCTACTCCTCAGAACAAATTCTTAGGGAATTTGCCTCTTTCAGGCCTTTTCCACTTTCCAACTCATTAGCATAGGTGCTTCCTCTGTGATATCTTAGAAAATCCCTTCGCTAAGTTTAATTTGGTGAGGATGGAAAGGATGGGGTGAGTGGGTAAAATAAAGCCCAGAATGTCAGAATGTTTTCAGGTATATTTGATTTCAGCCAAATGAAAAGAAAACTTCTGAGGCCAAGGATTGAAATTCTTTTGAAATAAAATATAAAATAGCCAAAAAGACAATATTGGTCATCCATATATGAGGGTGCTGCACCTATGGATTTACACATGGATTCGATTTATAAATTCTCAGTTACTTGTTTATGGACTTGTTTATTTACACATTTATTTATTTCATGGAAGATACTTCTTGGACCAATGATTTTAAATATATTTTAAATACAGCAGTGTATATATGTCAACCCCAGATTCCCAGTCTATCCAGTCTCCCATCTTTACTCCTGGTTCTGAATGGAAAATATTCAGAAAAAAAATTCCAGAAAGTAAAACTTGAAAATGCCATATACCAGGGAACTTTTTACAATGCATTTAATTTACATTGTATGTGTTAGTTGTTATAAGTCATCTAGAGATGACAAAGTATCTGGCAGTATGCTTGTAAGTTAACTGCAAATACTATGGCATTTTGTATAAGGAATCCTGCATCCTAGAATTTAAATGTTGAGGAGGACCTGAAAACACTCTCCCATGGTACCGTGCATCTACTTCATCAAAAAGAGACCAGCTTTTCCAGAAATAAACAATTAGTGTATACTCACATTTCCAATATATTTGCCAAGACCTGCAAAGAAAAACAAAGATCATGTTAATCATGAGACTTCTGTCGTTTTGCATCTTCTTCTCTATTCTTTATTCAATAAGATATTGTTTTTTAAATTATCTTCTAAGGAATACTCAGAAGGCATCCAAATAACACAGCCTAAGTTAAAACATGGGGGGCTTCCTCAGGGCACATTATGGAAGGAAGGAGGTCAGAAGAGTCTGCGTAATGATGAGGTGACATCTAGGATTCCAGGATCACCCACTGCCAGTGCTGTTCTCAAGGACAGAGCTCACCATTTAACAAAGCAATAGCGAAAACAGGGGACAGTATTTAATTATAGAGTGAAATTGATGACTGGTTGTAACAACCTTGCCTAGAGAACAGGTGAAACTTCAGTGTTTCTGGAAAATTTGGGATAATGGGGAGTGACAAAGGTTTAGGGGAACACATACTGAGATTTACTCCAACAAAGTTAACTTTCCACTGGTCACAGGATTTTGCTGATTTTAGATCATCTGTCTGGATAGTACTCCTGATCACACTGAAAAAATATAGTCCTATTTTAGCTAAGAAATGGACAAAACCCTTCCAAAGATTACCAGAATATGTTGAACTAGGGGACTGGACAAATACAATAATGGGGGTCAAGGAGCACCATCCCTCAGCCGAGAGTAACCATATGTGAGGTAATATTTCACAGTCAGAGCAACTCGTCTAGAAGAGTGTTTCACTCTCTGAGGACGGACCCTCCTTTCTCACCTGGAGCAGCTCCGTGTCTGGCTTGCGGCACATCCCAGTCAGCTCTCTATACATTTCTCTCAGACGTTCTCTGTACTGAGTCATTCTGAACACACTCTCCTTGAGTTGTTCACAAATCTCCTTGGCTTCTTTCTCCAGGGCCTCCAGATGCAGTTGCTCCTCCTCCCGGAGCAACAGAAGCATCCTCTGATATTCAGCTGTTATCATCTCCTTCCTTAAGGCCACATAGTCCTGTGGGGATGGTGGATTCGAAGTATTGCTTATGCTCACATTCAAAAGAAAACTTCAAATTTTATTTCCTTGATGTCATCAAGAAAGCTCTTGACAAACTGTTGGCCTCAAGTACCTTCCTGTCCACAGTTTCTCTGAGTTCCTAGTCTCTTTCCCTGTTTGAACCAAGCCATCTGAGGGGTCCCAAGCTCTCCCCTTAGAAGGATTCTTCAGGGTTCTTACTCTATCAATTATTTCCTCTTTAATTTAGATCATGTTTTTCTCTTGTTCCTTGCCCTGATTTTTCTAAATATTCTTTCATGGGGTAAACCCCATTTTGTATAGTTTTAAAAGATGCTATATTTTCCCTCTGCTACTACTAAGTCGTTTCAGTCGTGTCCAACTCTGTGCAACTCCACAGATGGCAGCCCACCAGGCTCCACCGTCCCTGGGATTCTCCAGGCAAGAATACTGGAGTGGGTTGCCATTTCCTTCTCCAATGAATGCACGCATACTAAGTTACTTCAGTTGTGTCCAACTCTGTGCGACCCCATGGACAGCAGCCCACCAGGCTCCTCTGTCCATGGGATTCTCTAGGCAAGAATACTGGAGTGGGTTGCCATGTCCTTCTCCTTTAATTTTCCCTCTAGGTACTTCTATATTCCTCTCCCCTACTACAGAGTAACACTTAGTGCAGTATTGTCTTATACTTCATTTCTGAGTTTTATTCAAATCCTCAAAATTTGGCCTAGGAACACTTTTCATGCCGAGGTTTTCCATGTGCTAGCATTCCTTGAACTAGCATGTATTGGCCTGTTCCAATTGTGATTATTGATAGGTCATCTGAAACCACGCCTTTTCAAGGAAAGAGATCAATATCCTTTAATGGGAATGTACATAGACCTAAAAGCTAGAAATATATCACTATCTATAGAAATAAATAGGAGCATTTTTATTCTTACCTTAAATGACCGAGTTTTTTTAGCTTCCTGGTTCAGAATGATTTGCATTTCTTCTGTGATTTTCCATAAAGAGCCCATTCTCTTTAGAAGTTTCTCCTGCAAAATACCCAGAGGATTTAATCACAGAAGATGAAACTGTAAATTTCATCCCCTTGTTCATGAACAAAGGTACTTGTTGGTTACACAGAAACCTTGAGTTAGAATGCTGAGGTCAGATTTTCCCACATTAATCTGAATCAAACACCAAGATGATAGTGACAAAGTGTATGCTACAGAACTGGGGAAATGTCACAGATCATGAAATCCAACCCCTAAGAAATTGAGACTCACATATGTATGAAACTTGATTAGGAAAGCCTCAAGCTCACATCAGAAGCCTGTGGCCCTGGTGCCACCCACCCCGCGATGCTGCATTTCCACACGTGTGGACAATTGGACAACAACACTGAGAGGACACATCATATGTGAGGATCCACATTCAGAAATCCCACCTCCACTATCTCCATCCCATCACTGTCATAGCATCCTCGTCTTCCTCTCTGACTTAGGAGCCTCTAGATTCCAAACTGCTCTAGAGGCATCACCTACCCGGGACTCCTCAGCAGCCCTGTGTATCGGACTGTGGCTGTGAGCTGCGTGCTCGGGGCGTTCAGAGCAGGGCCCACACAGCAGGCTCTGCTCAGCCTCACAGAAGAGGCCTTTGGCTTCCTGGTGTGTCACACAGATCTGCTCCTCAGAGCTGTGGTCGTGGTCGGCTCTGGCCTGTCTGGCAAGGGAAGCCAGCCTCTTGAGGACAATATTGGTTTTGAAATCAGGCCTCTCTGCTACTCCCCTGCACTCAGGGCAGCTCCTTGAAGTCTGGCCTTCTTCCCAGCAAAGGCTCAGACAGGGACGGCAGAAGCTGTGCCCACAGTCTATGGTGACGGGGTCCAGGAAGCAGTCCATGCAGATGGAGCAGGTGAGTTCACTCTGGAGGACCTGCAGTGTGTCTGAATCCATGTTTCTAAAAATTAAAGACAGGAATAGAAATGGTAAGAGAGAAAGTCTTTCTTCTGCCCTGATCAGGGTAAATAAAGCCTTTGGCACAGTCCTGTCTTGAGCTCTCTAATTTCCATATTTGCTAAACCCCAACACAAACCTCAGTGCTTAGTTGCTCAGTCATGTCCAACTCTTTGTGATGCTATGGACTGTAGCCCACCAAGCTCTGTTCATGGGATTCTCAAGGCAAGAATACTGGAGTAGGTTGCTGTGCCCGCCTCCAGGGAATGTTTGCTACCACGGATTGAACCCATGTCTCTCAAGTGTCCTGGATTGCCAGGTGGGATCTTTACCACTATTGCCACCTAGACTTCCCCAATGGCTCAGTGGGTAAAGAACCTGCCTACAATTTAGGAGACATAGGAAATGTGGGTTGGAGCCCTGGGTTGGGAAGATCCCCTGGAGAAGGAAATGGCAACCGGTACCAGTACTCTTGCTGGGAAATCCCATGGACAGTGGAGCCTGGTGGGCTATAGTCAATGGGGTTACAAAGAGTTGGACACGACTGAATGACTAAGCAGAAACACAGTACAAACCTGGAAATGGTAACTACAGACAGGTTGTATTCTTGCTATAATAAAAAGAATGAAATTAGATAAGAGAGTCACTTGCAACTATTTTTTTGTTTAAAGTTAACCTTGGGTAAATATTAGGATGATTCCAGAGTAACTTCTGTCAGCTGATTGGTAGAAAAGCATATATATAATCTCAATCTGTCTCTATCTCTCTCTCCGTTTTTCCCTTCTTACAACCCACACTAACACACACTTTGTTTCTTTGCTAATGTTCTCTATGCCTTCTGCTTTGGAAGTGACATATATGCTTTTCTAAAGTCAAATAAAATTGTTTATGAATAATTTAAACTTAACATAATTAATGTTTTCTTTAACTTTGACATTCTGAAACTGTAAACTGGTCAGTGTTTACTTACAACTTAAATTAACAAAACTATTCCTTTCAAGACAAAAAGAAAAAATAAATATGTCATTGCTAGTTCAGGAAGACAATTTTTCCTGGAGTCAGTTCAGATAATCAGAGTATGTCATATTTTGAACTGGTGAATGTTCCCACTATAACAATAATCTGTAAAAAAGAATCAATTGTTTACTAAAGAAAGTGAAAGTGAAGTGGCTCAGTCGCTCAGTCATGTCTAACTCTATGCGACCCCATGGACTGTAGCCTACCAGGCTCCTCCGTCCACGGGATTTTCCAGGCAAGAATACTGGAGTGGGTTGCCATTTCCTTTTCCAGGGGATCTTCGCAACCCAGGGATTGTACCTGGGTCTCCCGAATAGTAGGCAGACACTCTACTGTCTGAGCCACCAGGGAGGTTCCAATATGACTATACATCGTTTACTAAAACAATAGAAATAAGTTTGAATATACACAAAAATTTCTGCTCTACACTGGAAATTCCAAATATCTGGTTAATGGAAGCAACATCAGATTTTTTGTTTTCTGATGTTTCCCTCTTTGTCCATTCCACTTCTTTGGAGTCCCTGTTGGTTGATTGGATCTATTTTGAACACTTTTCACTTATGGACTGCTAAGTGATGTCTTTAAAATGATAGCAAACGTGACCATTTCAAGAAGGTTTTCTGATTAATTTAACCATTTAACTCATATTCATCTGTGTAAAAGTTATATGAAATGTATTCATTATGTTGAACATTTTAGGAGTACTATGTGTTTTATAAATACTTATGTATTTATAAATATGTGCATCAAATGAAGAGATAGCTGATGAACAGGGAGAAAGTATGAAGAAGCCATGTGTAGAGTGGGCTAGAAACTGACTGAGAATTCCTTATGAATAAAATCACTTTTATGCTAGTGACACTGGGAATCATGATAGCATTAAAATAAAAGAAGAACTAAATGGGCTTCCCCAGTGGCTCCCTGATAAAGAATCAGCTTGCCATTAGATTAACTACTTTCATATGGATTAACTCTTTTAATCTTCTAAAAAATATTTACTAATTTTCTATTTTTACCCACATTTTATAAGGAAATTCAGAGAAGACAATGGCACCCCACTCTAGTACTCTTGCCTGGAAAATCCCATGGATGGAGGAGCCTGGTAGGCTGCAGTCCATGGGGTTACGAAGAGTCGGACAGGACTGAGCGACTTGACTTTCACTTTTCACTTTCATGCATTGGAGAAGGAAATGGCAACCCACCCTAGTGTTTTTGCCTGGAGAATCCCAGGGACGGCGGAGCCTGGTGGGCTGCCATCTATGGGGTCCCACAGAGTCGGATACAACTGAAGTGACTTAGCAGCAGCAGTAGCATAAAGAAATTACTTGACATAGTATGGATAAAAGACGTTACTTGTTTGCAAATCCCAGAGGGAATAAATGCTTGGTGCATTGCATACATACAGATATTACTGATAGAAAAAAAAAGTTACATTTCTGTCCATAATCACCATTAAAGTTTTATTCCTAAGTGAACATAGCAGAATTTCATTTACTTTGATTAGAACTCACCACTGGGTACAGTTGATGAAATGTTCCACTCCTATGCTGTAAGTAACTCTACACGATCCAGTTCAGCTTTAGGTGTTCACCTCTGCCTGGCAGAAACTTCCCCAAGTCTCCACAATGCAGCCAACTCCAGTCCCAACAGCTCTGGACTCTGGAGAAAAGTGAGTGTGGATCTTCAAGCGATGCTTTATATAGTCTCTGAAGACCACACCTATCTCTTCCAAGTGATAGTGTTATCAGCCCTGTGAAAAGGTATAGGTGCACATGATTAGATTTTCCCAGAGTTGAAAACCCTTTCAGATGCCAGTGACTGAAGTCCTTTGAAATCTACCTAATCCAATTGTCACAATCCAATCTCTGCTAAAAAGTCACATTTTGAATTTATAGTTGTAATCCATGAAGTTACTGTTTGGACAGTAAATAAACTCGCCAATTATGAATATCTCCATTTAATGAACTGCATCATAGTTCTAATTTCAGATGACCAGTGTGTCTATTACTTTGGGCAAGAATCCCTTAGAAGAAATGGAGTAGCGCTCATGGTCAACAAGAGTCTGAAATGCAGTTCAATTCAGTTCAGTTCAGTTCAGTGGCTAGGTTGTGTCTGACTCTTTGTGTCTTTGTGACCCCATGGACTACAGCATGCCAGGCTTCCCTGTCCATCACCAACTCTTGGAACTTGCTCAAACTCATGTCCATCGAGTCAGTGATGCCATTCAACCATCTCATCCTCTGCCCTCCCCTTCTCTTCCTGCCTTCAATCTTTCCCAGCATTAGGGTCTTTTCCAATGAGTCAGTTCTTCACATCAGGTGGCCAAAGTATTGGAGTTTCAGTTTCAGCATCAGTCCTTCCAATGACTATTCAGGACTGATTTCCTTTAGGATGGACTGGTTGGATCTCCTTGCAGTCCAAGGGGCTCTCAAGAATCTTCTGCAACACTATAGTTCAAAAGCATCAATTCTTTGGCACTTAGCTTCCTTTATGGTCCAACTCTCACATCCATACATGACTACTGGAAAAACCATAGCTGTGACTAGGCAGATTTTTGTCGGCAAAGTAATGTCTGCTTTTTAATACACTGTCTAGGTTGGCCATAACTTTTCTTCCAAGGAGGAAGCATCTTTTAATTTCATGGCTGCAGTCACCATCTGCAGTGATTTTGGAGCCCAAGAAAATAAAGTCTATCACTGTTTCCATTGTTCCCCCATCTATCTGCCATTAAGTGATGGGACCAGATGCCATGATCTTAGTTTTTTGCATGTTGACTTTTAAGCCAGATTTTTCATTCTCCTCTTTCACTTTCATCAAGTGGCTCTTAAGTTCCTTTAGTACTTGGGTGCAATCACAAAAATGACAAAATGATTTCAGTTTGTTTCCAAGGCAAACGATTCAACACTGCAGAAATCCAAGTCTGTGCTCCAACCACTGATGTGGAAGAAACTGAAGTTGACCAATTCTATGAAGACCTACAGCACCTTCTAGAACTAACATTAAAAGAAAGATGTCTTTTTAATCAAAAGATATTGGATTGCAAAAGTATGAAGTCAAGAGAAATCTGGACTATCAGTCAAGTTTGGCCTTGCAGTATGAAATGAAGTAGGGCAAAGGTTAACAGAGTTTTGTCAAGAGACTAAATTGGTCATAGCAAACGCCCTTGCCAAAATCCCAAGAGATGACTCTATGCATGGACATCACTCATGCATAGAGTGCATTTTGATCGATACCAAAACCAGATTGATTATGTTTTTTTATTGCAGCCAAGGATGGAGAATCTCTATACACTCAGTAAAAACAAGACCTGGAGTTGACTGTGACTCAGATCATGAGTTCTTATTGCAAAATTCAGGCTTAAATTGAAGAAAGTAGGGAAAACCTCTAGGACCTTCAGGTATGACCTAAATTAAATCCCTTATGATTATACAGTGGAGTCATAACTAGATTCAAGGGATGTTTGGTAGACAGAGTGCCTGAAGAATTATGGATTGAGGTTCATAACATTGTACAGGAGGCAGTGACCAAAACCATCCTAAAGAAAAAGAAATGCAAGAAGGCAAAGTGGTTGTCTGAGGAGGTTTTACAAATAGCTGAGGAAAGAAGAAAAGTGAGGGGCAAGGGAGACAAGGAAAGATACATCCAACTGAACATGGAGTTCCAGAGAATAGCGAGGAGAGATAAGTCCTTCTTAAATGAAAGAATGCAAAAAATAGAGGTAAACAATAGAATGCAAAAAGCTAGAGATCTATTCAGGAAAACTGGAAATATCAAAATCTCAGAAATGGGAAGGACCGAATAGAAACAGAAGGGTTTCAGAAAACATTGCAAGAATGCACAGAAGAACTATACAAGAAAGATCTTAATGACCCAGATAATGTGGTCACTCATCTAGAGCCAGATATCCTGTAGTGTGAAGTCAAGTGTGTTTTAGGAAGCATTACTATAAACAAAGCTAGTGGAGGTGAGGGAATTTTAGCTCAGCTATTTAAAATCCTAAAAGATGATGCCATGAAACTGTTGCCCTCTATATGTCAGCAAAATAGGACAGCTCAGTAGTGACCGCAGGACAAGAAATGTCACTTTTCATTCCAATCCCAAAGAAGGGCAATACTAAAGATTATTCAAACTACCCTACAACTGCCCTCATTTTACATGCTATCAAGGTTATGCTCAAAGTCCTTCATGCTAAACTTTGATAGTACATGCACTGAGAACTTTCAGATGTACAAGCTGGATTTCAAAGAGGCAGAGGAACCAGAGATCCAATTGCCAACATTTATTGAATCTTGGGGAAAGTAAAGGAGTTCCAGGAAAGCATCTACTTCTGCTTCATTGACTACATTAAAGCCTTTGACTGTGTGAACTGCAAAATTGTGGAAAATACTTAAGGAGATTGGAGTACCAAACTACCTTACCTGTCTCCCAAGACACCTGTATGGGGGTCAAGGAGCAATAGTTAATATCGGACATGGAACAATGGAGCAGTTCCAAATTGAGAAAGGAGTACAACAAGGCTGTGTATTGTCACCCTGCTTATTTAATTTACATACCAAGTACATCGTGCAAAATTCTGGGCTGGATGAATCACAAGATAGAATCAGGATTCTCAGGAGAAATGTCAACAACCTCAGATATGCAGATGGTACCACTCTAATGGCAGAAAGTGAAGAGGAACTAAAATTCTTTTAATGAGAAGAAGAGAGTGAAAAAGCTGGCTTGAACCTCAACATTAAACACACTAAAAGCAAAAATAAAAAAAGCAGGGAAATAGTGGATGCAGTGGCAAATTTTATTTTCTTGAGCACCAAAGTAGCCGGGAACCATGACTACAGTCATGAAATTAAAAGATGCTTGCTTCTTGGAAGAAAGATATGACAAACCTAGGCAGCATACTGAAAAGCAGACTTTGCTGACAAAGATACGAATAGTCAAATCTATGGTTTTTCCAGCAGTCATGTACGGATGTGAGTGTTGGCCCATAAAGAAGGCTGAGCACAGAAAAATTGATGCTTTCGAACTGTGGTGTATATTACTGAGAGAGTCATTTCCTAAGCAGGTTGATAAGAAGTCCGGGTGTCCCCAAGGAGAGAGGGTTCTGGAATTCTCAAGGAGAAAGAAAGGACAAACTATTTTTTTTCCCTCTACATTCCTTAGGATTATATAACAATAATGTATCCTGCTTGAGGACAGTCTCTGGAAAAAACCTTCTGGCTAATCCTGTTATCTTAAAATGTCAATTATGGGAGTAGGTCCGCTGAGGACTTTACAACCTCCAGACATTCTTTTGATTCGTTGTAATAACTAATTGGAGAGTATATAACTCCACTGCTAACACTAGCAAGGGGGGTACTCTTTCTGCCCCCTTCTGATGTCTCTGTCAGAAGCTTTCTGTATCCCTTTTATATTTTAATAAAACTCTATTGCACAAAAGCTCTAAATGATCAAGCCTCGTCTCTGGCCCAAGATTGAATTCTTCTCTGGAGGCCAAGAGTCCCGGCATCTTTTCGTGGTTCAGCAACAACCTTTCAAATTGTTGAGAAATAAATCAGAAATCTGATGCTTGCTTATGATACCCATATCTGAGGTCGTTCTTTCTAGCTGAAACAAATAAGTAATATTTTATGATTGTTTAAGATAGCTTTCCTAGAGGGGAAAAAGAAACAGGAATGTTTTAGTAAACAAAGATTCTGTAGCTCGTCACTGGCTTAATTGTTGCCAGGGAAGAAGCTTGTCTTCCTGTTGGGTTCTGCTCTCTTTGGAGAATGTGAGAGCGCCCTCTCCTGGTTTCCTGCCTCTATGTCACCTATAATAGGTTTTCACACGAAACTGTAAACTGGGTTTTTAAGAAACATTCTCAAATTTCCTGAACTCTCATGGCAATAGCTTTTAACCCCAATGAAAAGTGAAAGTGTTAGTCTCTCAGTCATATCGGACTCTTTCCAACCCCATGGACTGCAGCACGCCAGGCTTCCCTGTCCCTCAACAATTCCTGGAGTTTGCCCAAGTTCATGTCCATTGAATTAGTGATGCCATTCAACCATCTCATCGTCTGGCAAACTCTTCTCCTCCTGCCCTCAATCTTTCCCAGCATCAGGGTCTTTTCCAGTGAGTCAGCTCTTCACATCAGGTAGCCAAATTATTGGAGCTTCAGCACCAGTCCTTCCAGTGAATACTCAGAGTTGATTTCCTTTTAGGACTGACTGATTTGATCTTCTTGCTGTCCAAGGGACCTTCCAGCACCACAGTTCAAAAGCATCAGTTTAAAATTTAGATATATAGACATTTTTTTTTTACTATTTCCTCATTAAAAAAATTTCAATGACTTAAAACATCAAAAGCGTTTATTTGGCTCACAAACGTACCATGAGGTCAAGGCATGGGAAGTAATAGCTGGTCTTGGCTCTACTCAGCTGAGGCAGCTCAAAGGCTAAGGTATATAGGTATCTGAAAGCTTGCTCCCTCACACATCTCTCAGTTGGTCTCACTATCAACTAAGACCTTCAGCAGGGCTGTCAACAGATATATGGACACACAACCCTTTGTTTAACTTGGGCTTCTTTACAACAAGGTGGTTGTGTTCCAGTGGTGAGTATCCCAAGAGAGAGGCAAGCAGAAGCTGTGTAATTTTTAGATCTAGCCTTGGAGGCTTCATACTTTTTGGCTCAAAGATATACAACCCCTTCCAAGTTGAAAGGGATAGAAAATGCACTCCTTGTCATGATTGTTGGTGTGACAGAGATTTTAAGAGCTTTAAAGACCAAAAATACTGCTGTGAATATTTTTAGAAAATGCAGTCTACCATACATATTTCTTTTTCCTCATCCCCATAATAACTAATAAAAATGACATCCACAAAATAGTAATTGAACATTCTTTTTAATGAATTGACAGTAGAAACTACAAAACTCAACTTGTTTGTCTAGCTCAGATAATATGAAATCAATTATATTTACCAAATTATTAATCTGATATTTCTCCATTAGAACAAGAAATGACCATTTTCCTTAATAATTGTATTTCCAGGACCTGGTGGGATTCCAGCTTTTTTTAAAAATAAATGTTTAAAATTTTCTAAGTAAAGGAATATATATAAGTGCATAAACTTTATATTAAAATCACTACTTCCTATATAACTAATTCCCACAGTCTTTACAACATGTTTATATTTTAGAATCTTAATACCAATTTTTATATCAATATATTTGTTAGTGTGATCCACTCAAACATAGTGATAATTCAAAGTTCTTGAGGATTATAATCTTGCCAAGCTGGGTGCATGGTCAGGCCACTCACAATGGCTGTTCTCTTGCACTTTGTCCATTCCCTGCCAGTCCAGTGCCTGCTTCACCTACACCCTACTCACAGGACTGACTTTTCTATGTACTTGCCCCAGGCCCCAGCTAATGATTGTGGTTCAGTCGATAAGTCATGTTTGACTATTGCGACCCCATGGACTGTAGCTCACCAGGCTCCTCTGTCCATGGGATTTCCCAGGCAAGAATATTGGAGTGTGTTGCCATTTTTGTCCCCAGGGGATCTTCCTGACCCAGAGATCAAACCCTCATCTCCTGCATTGCAGGTGGTCTCCTGCATCACAAGCTGATTTTTTACTGCTGAGCCACCAGGGAAGCCCATTCTAACCTTGCTGCTGCTGCTGCTAAGTCGCGTCAGTCGTGTCCGACTCTGTGCGACCCCATAGACGGCAGCCCACCAGGCTCCCCCGTCCCTGGGATTCTCCAGGCAAGAACACTGGAGTGGGTTGCCATTTCCTTCTCCAGTGCAGGAAAGTGGAAAGGGAAAGTGAAGTCGTTCAGTCGTGTCCGACTCTTAGCAACCCCATGGACTGCAGCCTATCAGGCTCCTCCGTCCATGGGATTTTCCAGGCAAGAGTACTGGAGTGGGCTGCCATTGCCTTCTCCGATTCTAACCTTAGATCAGAACATTTCCACCTGGAGGGCTCATCAAAGCGGCAGTGGTGGGCTTGCCCCTCTCTTGGTTTCCCTGGTAACTGATGAGCTAACCTGATGTCAATTTCCCCTATAACTGGCCACTGTCACATCCCTCTCCCCCGGAATGAAGACTGCTGCTACCTCCTGCCGGAGAAGGCAATGGCACCCCACTCCAGTACTCTTGCCTGGAAAATCCCATGGACGGAGGAGCCTGGTAGGCTACAGTCCATGGGGTTACGAAGAGTCGGACACGACTGAGCGACTTCACTTTCACTTTTCCCTTTCATGCACTGGAGAAGGAATTGGCAACCCACTCCAGTATTCTTGCCTGGAGAATCCCAGGGACGGCGGAGCCTGGTGGGCTGCCGTCTATGGGGTCGCACAGAGTCGGACACGACTGAAGCGACTTAGCAGCAGCAGCAGCTACCTCCTGCTGGCTGCCCAGGTCATGCTGTGGATATTGCTCCAGGACCTTGCTTCTGTCAATGATGGCCGGCTGTTTCCTCAGTCTTGAGTCTGGGCATGTATAGACCTGCCCATTGCAGCCTGACCAGGGTTGGGGGATGGGTGTCAATAACCAATAGTATTTTCCCTATTTCTTAGGAAAAGAAACCAGCCATCTGATATCAGAGCAATTTTTTAATATATTTTATTTACTTGTCTGTGCCAGGTCTTAGCTGCGGCCGATGGGTTTTTGATCTTCACTGCGGGTGAGTGATCTTCTGTTACTGCATGTGGGATCTAGTTCCCTGACCAGGATGGAACCTGGGCCCCTTGAACTGAGAGCTCAGAGTCTTAGCCACTGGACCATCAGGGAAGTCCCAGAGTAAGTTTTTACAAATCAGATACATTATCAAAGTTTGACCTGCTCTTTAAAAAAAATTTACCTACCTTCTTCCAGTGACTAAAATACACCCTGAAGTCAATTCAGTCACTGTGAAAACAATATTCAAATCCTTTGAAACATCACATGTATTTGTAATTTACTTCAAATATATGTAAAGATAGAAGACTTAAAAAAACCTCAGTCTATTAGTCATGCACTCCTTTTATAGTCGCTGCACGAAAGTCTAATCTCTGTTGAGTGGGCCTCTATCCTTCTCTCTGTCCCTCACCTCAGTGAAAACATGGAAATTGACCAAACCTAATTTCTAACATAGGAAAAAATTTTCTGTTTTGTTGCTTTTAAATACCTCATGCTTTGATCGCCTCACATGTTACATTGTATGTTTTGGGGGACTTACATGACTGGACTATATTCATTAGTTGTAAGATTAGTGAATGGTTTACTTTGAAGTGCTACATGGAGTTTCATTTGCTAATCAATGAATGTTTAATCTAGTTTCCTAAACCAAGGAGGCTTGTCAGTTTCAATTCCCTTCAATAATATTTCTTGCTAATAAGGATAAAATTACATTGTATTATAATGTGGAGGACCCTGTGATAAGCTTTAGGATGCTTTCCATTTTGAATATGGAAGAGAATATTGTCAGGTGAATTTCCTATAGCTCCTGCTGCTGCTGCTAAGCACTTTAGTGGTGACCCCATGGACTGTAGCCTGCCAGGCTCCTCTGTCCATGAGATTCTCCAGGCAAGAATACTGGAGTGGGTTGCCATGTCCTCCTCCAGGGAAATTTCCCAACCCAGGGATCGAACCTGTGTCTCTTGAGGCTCCTGCATTGCAGGCAGATTCTTCACCCCTGCGCCCCCTGCGAAGCCCACTAAAGCTCCCTCAAGGCATATTGTCTCTGGAGTGACACAAATGCATACATATGGGTTAGTCTGAAAGTGACAGTGATAAAATATAACTTTTCAATAAACTTGTTAAATTTCTGATAAATTCTTACCAGTACAGCACTTAACAAAAAGGTAGTAGGGAGCATGAGAGCAAGGAGGCCCTGCTCTGACTTTGTCTTCAATACAGTCTGCACTGGACCTCCTTGCCTTAGTCCTGATTTTGGAGGCAATGTTTCAGCGTTTTCTTTTAAAGATTTATTCATGTATTGGCTGTGGTGGGTCTTTGTTGCTATACACAGGCATTCGTTCTCTGGTTGTGGTGAGCAGGCTACTCTCTCTTTGCTGTGTGCAGGCGTCTCAACGACAGTGGCTTCTCTTGTCATGGACTCTAGGTTCACGGGCTTCAGTAGTTGTAGCGCATGGCCTCAGGACTTGTGGCACACAGGCTCAGTTGCTCTCGAAGCATGTGGGATCTTCCTGGAACAGGGATTGAACTGCTGTTCCCTGTAAAGCAAGGCAGATTTCTAACCACTGGGTCACCAGGGAAGCCCTCAGTTTTCACCACTGAGTGTGATGTCAGCTGTGGATTTGCCATATATGGCTTTATTATGGTGAGGTAGGTTGCCTCTATGCCCACTTTCTGGAGAGTTTTTATCATAAATGGCTTTTGAATGTTATCAAGAGCTTTTTCTGTATCTATTGAAATGATTATCTGGTTTTCTTCACCAGTTTGTTAATGTGCTGTGTCACACTGGTTGATTTGTGGATACTGAAAACTTCTTGAATACATGGGATAAATCTCACCTGATCATGGTGAATAATCCTTTTAATGTATTGTTGGATCTGGTTTGCTAATATTTTGTTGAGCATTTTTGCATAAAATTAACACTCCTGCACCATTGGTGGGAATGAAAATCTGTACAAACACTTTGGAGAGCATGATGTAGGTTCCTTAACAAAACTGAAATAGAGCCACCATTTGATGCTGCAATCCCACTCCTTGGGCACTTATCAGGTGAAAAACATAATTCAAAAAGATACACCCACCCCAGTTTTCATAGTAGCACTATTCACAATAGTCAAAATATGGTGGCAACCTAAATATCCATCAACAGAGGAATGAATAAAAATGTGATTACATATGCACAATGGAACTTTACTCGGTGATGAAAAAATGAAATAATGTCATTTGCAGCAACATGGATAGACCTAGAAATTGTCATACTGAGTGAAGTAAATCAGACAAAGACAAGTATCATGTGATATCGCTTATATGCCAAATCTTAAAAAAAAAAAAAAGGTACAAATGAACTTATTTACAAAACAGAAATAGAGTCACAGACTGAAAGAAGAAAAAAAAAAGAAAAAAACCTATGGTTACCAAGAGCAAAGGGGAATGGGGGTAAATTGGAAGATTGCGGTTAACATATACACACTAGTGTATGTAAAATAGATAACTAATAAGGACCTACAGTATAGCACAGGGGACTACTCTCTAGTGACGTACATGAGGAA
The DNA here is from genome assembly GCF_054371585.1 of Giraffa tippelskirchi. Taxonomy (NCBI): domain Eukaryota; kingdom Metazoa; phylum Chordata; class Mammalia; order Artiodactyla; family Giraffidae; genus Giraffa; species Giraffa tippelskirchi. The sequence continues at coordinate 41,892,524 of NC_137284.1, read as the reverse complement.
ATAATAAAAAAGTGAGTGGATATATGTCTATACATAACTGATTCACTTTGCTGTACAGCAGAAAGCAACACCTTATAAATCAACTATACTCCAAAAAAAACTAAATAAATACCCAGAAAAAATGTGCAGTGCTTACATTTTATGCCAAAAGAAAATATAAGCACTCTGCATTTTTTCTATATATCTATATGTGGAGAAAGGATATTATAGCTCCTCCATATCATTGGGTGTAAATTATAGTGAGGACTAATAAGAAAGCATTTTATCTCTACTGTGTTATGCTTTACATTTTATAAAAATTCATCCATTGAAAGTAAATAATTTTTAGTAAGTGTACTAAATCGCATAAGCATTGCATAAATCCAGTTTAGAATGCTCTCATTAACCCTCAAAAGTTACCTTCATCCTGTTTTCATTCAATCCTGTTCATTCATTCATTTTACTCCAGTCCTAATTAACTGCTGGCCTGATATCTGTATGTACACATTTGAGTTTTTTATACCTTTCATACAACTGGAATCAACATGTAGTCTTTAGCATCTGGCTTCTTTTGCTTAGCCTATTTCTGAGATTCATTCATGCTATACCATTTATCAGTACTTCATTCCTTTTTATTGTTAAGTATTATACCATTATAGGGATATACCACACTTTTAATTCATTCACCATTTGGATATTGGAATGCTTCAAGTTTTGGACTATTTTGAATAATGCTACTATAACATTTATGTACAAGTCTTTGTGTGAATATGTTTTTTCATCTATCTTAGGTAGATTCTTAGGAGTAGAACTCCTGAACTATACAACGTTTATGTTTAACTTTTCAATATTATGCCAAACTGTTCTCAAAAGTGACTGTAGCAGTTTACATTCTCATCAGCAATGAAAGAGGGTTTCATTTCCTCCATATCCTTGTCAACACGTATTATCTGTCTCTTTGATTATGGTTATTTTGGTGAGTGGAAAATAATCTGCAGTTTACTAATTATCAGTGATGCTGAGCATCTTTTCATGTGCTTGTGGCCTTTTGTACATGAATAGAATAATAAAGCAGGCTAATTTGCAAAGGAGGAGTGAGGTGACATCATTGTTACTAGTTTGAAAAGTAGTCAGTAATGATCTCTCCACAAGTTTTTGGAGAAAAATCTGAAAGGAGTGGAGAAAATCATTCCAGGTAGAGGAAACAAGAAGTGCCCGAGAGTGAGAGCTGTTTTCATACCTTCTAAGTAAACCAGGAGGACACTGGAGATGAAGCAGAGGCAGAGTGGTGATGGAAGGCAGGTAACAGGGACGGGCTGGCGGGAGTGCAGGTCTTATAGGGGCTTAAAATTATTATAAGTAGGTTAATTATACTTCAAAACCAAACAGTCTCATCGAAAAAGAGTTCAGATTCATGGTTTCCAAAGGTGGAGGAGGGTGGGGTCGAGAGAGGGGAAATTGGATGAAGGTGTCAAAACGTACAAACTTCCAGTTATAAGACAGAGAAGTACTAGTGGTACAATGTACAATAGGATAAAAATAATTAACACCGCTATATGTTATATATGAAAATTGTTAATACAGCAAATCTGAGTTCTTATAGCAAAGAAGCTTTTTTCTATTTCTTTAATTTTGTATCATATGAGATAAGAGATGTTCACTAAACTTTATTGTGGCAGTCATTTCACTGTGTATGTAGTAAAATCATTTACACCTTAATCAAATACACCTTAACCGTATATAGTGATGTATGTCAATTATAGCTCAATAAAACTGGAAAGGAAAAAAATAAAAAATTATTGTAAGGATTGAGCTTTGGTGGACGGTTTTCTACTAATTCAACCTGAAGAAAATTATATATAAACACAAAAGAAAACAGATAATACTTTGTAAATTTATACTATGAATTCATGGGCAGGATTATTCATACCTGCAGATTAATGTATTCACTCTCCATAGGAACTGGAAAGATAATATATTGATAATGAACAATAAAGACACTTGAACTCAGCTATCTAATCGTTCCTGGATACTCAATTTTGTGTGTGAGACATTTGCTAGCCGTTCTAGGATGTACAAGTGCAGTCTTAGCACTTAAGAGAGCAACAGGGTCCTGTGGCCTGACTGGTCAGTAGAGAAAATGCCATGGCTTCATTTGAAAAAGGACCCAACTGCTGTACAGTCTCAAAGTGATTTTGTTGCCATTATGATTGATAAAAACAGATATTTCATTATTATTTTCCTTTGTATTTTCCTATAAGTGAGTCTGAGAATTTTTTTGTATGGTTACTGTTCATTTGAATTTGTTCTTCTGTCATTTGGGTATTTTAATCAACCCCTTGGATATCCAACCAGTCCATCCTAAAAGAAATCAGTCTGGGTGTTCATTGGAAGGACTGATGTTGAAGCTGAAACTCCAATATTTTGGTCACCTGATGCAAAGAGCTGACTCATTTGAAAAGACCCTGATGTTGGGAAAGATTGAAGGCAGGAGGAGAAGGGGACAACAGAGGATGAGATGGTTAGATGGCATCACAGACTCAATGAACATGAATTTGGATAAACTCCGGGAGTTGGTGATGGACAGGGAGGCCGGGCATGCTGTGGTTCATAGGATCACGAAGAGTCGACACGACTGAGCGACTGAACTGAACTGCCTATTTTTATGGTCATTCATCTGCATGTTATCAAATGTAAATGCCGACTACATAGTATAAGTATTAATGCTATACCTTTTATGTGCCCTGAAGCTGTCTCCCAAATATGTACTTGACCTTACTCATGGGATCTTTATTGAAATAATTTTCAATTTTTCTTTAATCAGACTTAAATATGTACTTTTCCTCCTTGGATTCTAGACATTATTATGAATCTTCAGACTCATAGAATATTCAAATATTCTACTAACATTTTTCTTAGGATTATGATGACTTTTCCGTAATTCACTTATAATAATTTTATTTATTTATTTACCTTTATGTTCATGTGTGTATGTGTATTTGTGTATAACAATAGGAGGGATATCCAGTTCTCTTTTCTTTCAGGAGGATAGACAATTTTAACATCACAGTTGATAGAAAACAAACAAAAAAAATCATCATTTCACAGTGAACAGAGGTACTATCTTTACCTTATACATACATACACATACATATGCACACATACTCGCAAACATACTCTGTAGCCTACTACTTTATTTTCTGTTTTACTAACTTGACACATGCTAAGCCAATATTGTATTCTTGGATATTTTTCTTTCAAAAGAATTGTGAATCACTTTAATATTAGGCCTTCTCCTAAAATTTCTTATAATTCATATATTAACTTAAGAAGCACTGTCACTTTTTTGCTATTGTGTTACCAGCAACATGGTAAATCTTTCCTTTATTCTATATATTGATTAGTTTCTTTTACAAATGCTTTATGGATCTCTTGATATAGGTCTTATACTTGTTAAAATTATTTCTAATTATTTTATAGTTTTTGTTGCCACTTTGAATAGGTTAACTTCATTTTCATTTATAGCTGGTTATATAAAACAAAGAAAAATGTATTAATTTTGTGTATTTATAGTGTATGTAGCCAAAAAATGTATTAATTTTGTGTATTTATAATGTATGTAGCCACTTTGAACATTTCCCTTAAAAGGACCAGCAGACTTAGATTTCTTTAGGTTTTGATTTTTATCAAAAATATAGATACTTTTGCTCTTCTTTTCCAATGATAGTACTGATTATTTACTGTTCTTTTCTTATTGCATTTGCTAGAATGCATTGTTTAAAGTTAATAATAATGGTCAAAGTGGGCTTCTCATTGCTTACAAGTGAAAACTATTTAGCCTATTCTAAGACAGGGCATCCTAAGAAAGATTATTTTGTTTCTTATTTTAATCAGGGTTTATTAAGAATATCTGCTGAATTTCATCAAGTAACTTTCAACGTCTATGGCTGTACTCGTTTGGCGCTCTCCGTTAACACCATGGTGTCATAAAATGTGTTAAACTTCCTGATTTTGTACTCTCATATTCCTGGAATCCTACCTGATGATCTCACTGCTAAATTCCAATTAATAATATTTTATTTGCATTCATAATTTAAACTGTCATTGAACTATGTTTTCCTTCTTTGTACACTCCTTATCATGTTTTGTTATTAATATTGTATTGTCTTTCTATAATGAGTTTAGGAGCCTTCTCCCATTTTCTTATGGTCTATAATTTAAGCTAAATCTCTTTTCTAAATATTGGATAAGATTCATCTTTGAAACTCTGTGATCACATTTCTTTGTTTAGTGATATATTTTAAATCACCTTTCCAATTTATTTTACAATAATTAGTATTCTACTTTGTTTATTCACAAACAGTGTTGCTAATTTATCTTTTTGCTGGAAAAATATCTACATAATCTAGAATTTTAGAAGTTTAGAGTATTCACTAGTAATTATTTAAATCTCATTTATATCTGGATTATGTCTCCATTTTTATCCTAATATGTTGTTACTTCCTCTTTTCCTTAATTGAGATCATAATCTACATTATCGGTCTTTTTAAAAATTAGTTTTTAAGTTTATCTTTTTATTTGTTTATAATTTTCTACTTCGTTTTTTCAGATTCTACCTTTATGTGTTCTTTCCTTTTTTTCTCCAAAGAAAAAATTTATGATTTCTTCATAAAGAGTAGCAGTGACTCAGCCTGTTCCATCATTGCAAGCTGCCTTGTCAGAAGGACCTCAGAGGGAATGGGTTTCTGCTGCCCACTGAAAAGCTGGGCTTTTAGAACTAAGGTAATCAGGTTGAAATTGGAGTCCCTTGGTGGGCTGATGAGAGCAAACAGGTCTGGCTCATTGAACTCTTCCTTGTAGACACTGAATGTATTCTTGATGACAAACTGTTGACTGAAGTCTCAACCAGTGAACCCAGAGCTCACTTGCTGGTCTGTCACTGGAATGCTAGACAAGCTGAACAACTTCAGAGGTAAGAGTCAGCCCTGTGGTGATCATGAGTGTATTTCCTTAGAGCTTCCTAGGAAGGAGCCTCCTTTTACTGCTATTTTATTTTTTCTGAAATGATGGTACTACATAACCTCCCAAAGTGGTAACATCTTTTCTGCCTGTAGAGTCAGTTTACTATAAAGATCAAAGTTGAACTTTGCCACCCGTAGTTTACTGAAAATCCAAGGCCAGATACATATATTAAGTTACATATAACATGGCCAGAGCAAAAGGAGAACAACCAGGATGCTATCGTGATTATAAAGAGATAGAATGTTTAGTTTTGTGAGTAGCCATCAGTATTGCGTTTATTCAGGTTATTTCAATCTTAAAAGGTTAAATTGGCAATCCTGGATTTTAATGTGTTCTACATTTCATGTGCATTTGTTATGCACTGTACAAAGTATGTTTATTATTCCTAAAATCAGGAATAATTGACAAAAGCAACTAAAATTGGCTTAGGCAGAATAACTGTAATGCTCTTGGATCAATCTCAGAACAACTGAAAGGCAAGGGATATGTGAACATGGTTAGCCAGAAATCTTTTCAAAACTTTTCAAACTATTCATTTATGGATATTTTTATCAAAGTTTGGAGTTTTGAAAATGTAGAGAATACAGCTGACAGCGATGTGCCATCTATATATTAAATAGTATTAAAGAACACAAGAAAGGTTTTCTAAACAAAACAAAAGAATAACATTTTAGGTGAGCCCTGAAATAAACTATCAAGAGATTAACATTAAATCAGACTTCACACAGTTCATGATGTATCTTTTTTCCTGTTTCTGTTGAGGCATTCTATACGCCATGGAGAGAGTGATAGCTCTTGTTCCTCATAGAAAAGCCAGTCTGAACTTCCTTTGCTGTCTTTGTTTTGTTTCCTTGGAGAAGGGAAAATGAAAAAAGGCACCACTCCAGTATTCTTGCCTGGAAAATCCTATGGACAGAGGTGCCTGGCAGGCTACAGTCCATGGGGCTGCAAGAGTCGGACATGACTTAAGAGACTAAACCAATGAGAAACTCTGCCTCTCAGAGACATGGAAATCCCACTTGTTAACCCTGTTTTTTCTCTTTCTGCAGTGGAAAATGTTCTGACTCAGACAATGACCATTCACCATGCGATCCTTGAAGGTAGAAGCTTGATGTTTGGAGATGGCCTCCCCGGAGCATCCAGACAGCCCCAGGGTGGGGCGTGGGTTGTGTCCTGGGGAGCTCAGGCCTTCACCTCCAGGAGGCACTACTGGGAGCTGGATGTGTCACAATCCTCCAGCTGGATTCTGGGAGTCTGTAAGGACACCGGTGTCTAGGGATACCACTATCAGTATTGATTCTGATGAAGCATTTCTTCTATTTTCTGAAAAGGTGAACGACCAGTATAGTCTCCTAACCACCTCCCCACCCGTAGTTCAGTTTGTGAAAAGTCCTCCGGGTAGGATTGGAGTGTTTCTGGATTTGGATAATGGAACTGTGAGCTTCTATGATGTTTCCAGGAGTTCCCTCATGTATAGTTTCCTCCTTCCTTCCCCTTTCTCCTCCCCTCTGAAGCCTTTCCTTTGCCTTAGTTCTCCATGAATTTTCTAGTTCCTTGACCATGTATTTGAAGTTATTTGGAGGAAATTGCTGTCTTTAACATAGTGTGAGGTCAAACAATAATACCTGACTGCCTCTGAGCACAGTGTTATTTAATGGAACATGATAGTATGTTTATAAAATGGCTTAAGCATGTTGAATGTATGCATTTGTTAATTAAATTTTCTTTTCACAAAAGTTTATTATGGAATATTTCATAAAATTTAATCAATTGCTTGTCTTTTTGAAATAATAGTTTTATTAAAATAAAAATTATATAGCATTAATATTTTCTTATTTTAAGTATATAATTCAGTTGTGTTTTTTTAATATACAAAAATTTGTGAAACCAGAACTATATAATTCCAGGACATATCCATCACTCCAAAAAGAAACCAATGCTCATGAATATTTACTGCCCACTGCCCCTCCCCCATCTCATGTCACCCCTTAATTCATTCTTATTCTTCACGGATTTTTCTCTTATACAGTTTATTTATTTGTTTTTTATTTTTTTATAAATTTATTTATTTTAGTTGGGGGCTAATTACTTTACAATATTGTAATAGTTTTTGCCATACATTGACATGAATCAGCCATGGGTTTACATGTGTTCCCCTTCCTGGACCCCCCACCCACCTCCCTCCCCATCCCATCCCTCTGGGTCATCCCATTGCCCCAGCCCTGAGCCCTTGTCTCATGAATCAAACATGGACTGGTGTTCTGTTTCACATATGATAATATACATGTTTCAATGCTATTCTCCCAGAACGTCCCACCCTCACCTTCTCCCTCACAGTCCATAAAATTGTTCTATGCATCTGTGTCTCTTATTCTGTCTCGCATATAGGGTTATCGTTACCATCTTTCAAATTCCATATATATGCATTAGTATACTGTATTGTTGTTTTTCTTTCTGGCTTACTTCACTCTGTATAATGGGCTCCAGTTTTATCCATCTCAGTAGAACCGATTCAAATGTATTTTTTTAATGGCTGAGTAATATTCCATTGTGTATATGTACCACAGCTTCCTTATCCATTCATCTGCTGATGGACATCTAGGTTGCTTCCATGTCCTGGCTATTGTAAACAGTGCTGCGATGAACATTGGGGTACACGCGTCTCTTTCAATTCTGGTTTCCTCGGTGTATATGCCCAGCAGTGGGATTGCTGGGTCATATGGCAGTTCTATTCCCAGTTTTTTAAGGAATCTCCACACTGTTCTCCATAGTGGCTGTACTAGTTTGCATTCCCACCAACAGTGTAAGAGGGTTCCCTTTTCTCCACACCCTCTCCAGCATTTATTGCTTGTAGACTTTTGGATAGCAGCCATTCTGACTGGTGTGAAATGATACCTCATTGTGGTTTTGATTTGCATTTCTCTAATAACGAGTGGTGTTGAGCATCTTTTCATGTGTTTGTTAGCCATCTGTATTTCTTCTTTGGAGAAATGTCTGTTTAGTTCTTTGGCCCATTTTTTGATTGGGTCGTTTATTTTTCAGGAATTCAGCTGCAGAAGTTGCTTGTATATTTTTGAGATTAATTGTTTGTCTGTTGCTTCGTTTGCTATTATTTTCTCCCATTCTGAAGGCTGTCTTTTCACCTTGCTTATAGTTTCCTTTGTTGTGCAAAAGCTTTTAATTTTAATTAGGTCCCATTTGTTTATTTTTGCTTTTATTTCCAATATTCTGGGAGGTGGGTCATGGAGGATCCTGCTGTGATTTATGTCGGAGAGTGTTTTGCCTATGTTTTCCTCTAGGAGTTTATAGTTTCTGGTCTTACGTTTAGATCTTTAATCCATTTTGAGTTGATTTTTGTGTATGGTGTTAGGAAGTGTTCTAGTTTCATTCTTTTACAAGTGGTTGACCAGTTTTCCCAGCACCACTTGTTAAAGAGATTGTCTTTTCTCCATTGTATATTCTTGCCTCCTTTGTCGAAGATAAGGTGTCCATATGTGCGTGGGTTTATCTCTGGGCTTTCTATTTTGTTCCATTCATCTATATTTCTATCTTTGTGCCAGCACCATACTGTCTTGATGACTGTGGCTTTGTAGTAGAGCCTAAAGTCAGGCAGGTTGATTCCTCCAGTTCCATTCTTCTTCCTCAAGATTGCTTTGGCTATTCGAGGTTTCTTATATTTCTTATACAGTTTAAATTGAATGAGATCATGCAATTTGTGACCTTTATGTCTGGTTACTTTCACTTAAAGCTTTCATAGTTCTAATTTGTAAGCAGTGTGCTTTACTTGCACAAATGAACTACACTGGAGTGGAAGAATGAAGTGGTATATATATATCAGATTAGTAAATAAACGGAATGGTGCTTAGTATGTACGTCAAAACTGACTTAATTGGTTAGATCCAAGTGCTTGGCAAACTTTATCATTTTTCAAAACCCTAGTCACTCAGCACATCTCAGCTCAGTAAACATTTTCCTGGAAAATTTTTCATGATTACACAGACCAGTGCAGTTCCTGGACTGGAACAGGGGCTTCAGCCTCCAGAGTTCAAATCATCAGACACTACTGAACACTCCATAAGATTCCAGAACATAGCTCCCTTCTAAAAGGAGTCCAGATGGCCATGGACTGAATGTGCAATTGAAATAATAATTGATATAATACATCTAACAAATATATAATAGAAGTATGATAGGAAGATGAAGGGAAGAGATGCGTCAACAAGTGTACATAAGGGTCAAAGAGTTAAACGGCTCAATATTTCATTTCTGGTATTTCAGGTAGCATTAGTGGTAAAGAAGCCACCTAACAATGCCAGAGACAAAAGTTACAGAGGGTCAATCTCTGGCTTGGAATGGACTCTTAGAGACTCCCAAGAACAGAGGAGCCTGGCAGGCTACAGTCCATAGGGCCTGAAGTGACTAGCACATGCACACACACAAGGTCGGTAGACATGATTTCTATTAAGGCACTGTTGTTTTTCAGTTGCTCAGCCATGTCTGACTGTTTGGGACCCCATGGACTGCAGAACGCCAGGCTTCCCTGCCTATCACTGTCTCCCAGAGTTTTCTCAAACTCATATCCATTGAGTCAGTGATGCCATCCAACCATCTCATCCTCCATCACCCCCTTCTCCCCCTGCTCTCAATCTTTCCCAGCATCGGGGTCTTTTCCAATGAGTCAGTTCTTCACATTGGGTGGCCAAAGTATTGGAGCTTCAGCTTCAGCATCAGTCCTTTTAATGAATATTCAAAGTTGATTTCCTAATTTATGATTGACTATTTTTTATTTTATTTAATAAGCCTTAATATCTTTTTTAGTATGAAAAGGCAAAAAGGTATTGAGGCATATTAAAATTGTATACAATAAGACAAGTACTCTCTATTTTTGTAGAGATATAAGGATAACAAAAACGTATGTCTCATCAAAGGATCACAGATATAAGCAGACATCAATAGAACACTGACCTATGGAGGAGGTACAGGTACTTCAGGCACTGGCAGGGGAAGCCCTTCTCTGCATGTGTCTCCTGTACTCTCTCACAAGAAGAATCTTCTTACCACCTCTGATAGAGCAACCTGAGAAACAATGACACACCACACACACACTGTATCTACACTAAACAAAATTAGTTATGGTCAATGTTCTATGTTATTCTATTTCAAAAACCCTCTATCCCTAATAAAAATAATTCATTAGCTTTACATTAATCTTTGTTTAACTACAACTTTTAGTCCTGAGAATGCTAACAATTGAAGTTTCTCTCTTCTTTGACACTGACATCCTTGAATTTAAGTGACCTTAACATCAGAGGAATCCATTTCTTTGCTAATACAGTAATATATTCCCAACCTTATCAGATTGACTATATTATCAAATGTGTTTTCACATTTGAAAACATATAAATTACAAGTCAAAAGTAAAACCAGTTCTGGGACTTCCCTGGAAAAAATCTAGGAGCTAAGACTGTGCTCCCCATGGAGGAGGCCAGCATCCATCCCATGGTTCAACAGGAAACTGGATCCCACATTCCACAACCAAGGGGTCACCTGCCAAGAATGAGAGTTCCTCTGTGGCCCCTAAGAGTTTGCATGCCTCAGCAAAGATGCCTCATGCCACAAAGAAGACATGGGGCAGCTAAATAAACTTAAATGAATCAATAAATCAGCAAACAGTGCCGTCTAATATCATTGCTGTTCTTTAGTTGCTAAGTTCTCTCCAACTCTTTTGCCACCCAATGGACTGTAGCCCTCCAGGCTCCTCTGTCCATGGGATTCTCCAGGCAAGAACACTGGACTGCGTTCACATGTCTTCCTGCAGGGGATCTTCCCAACTCGGGGATCTGAACTGAGCCTCCTGCATTGGCAGGTGGATTCTTTACCACTGAGCCATCAGGGAAGCCTGCCTTCTAGTATATTGTACTTCAAAATATATGACTGAAGTTAATCAAAATTCCCACTTCTTTGTCAGAGTGAGTGCAGAATTTCCTCTCCTTTCAAGTATTTGGTGTGTCATCAATGCTATGTTTTCAGGGCCATTCTCAGTTTCTGGATATCCATTAGAAAGTTTAAAGATGGAAGTCCCAATCTTTCCTGAAAAAATATTACTCTTCTTGTTCTACAGCACAGTCTCTCAATCAAATTCTAGGTATCATGCCAAATGGAAAAACTATCTATCTAGGATTTCCCATCCAGAAAGTCACATTTGACTTTTACACCATGGAAATCATAAGTTAGCAGAATCATTCATGTTCATTTACAAATTTCAAAAATTTCAAGATATTGTAAGTCTATAGTTCCAGTGTGAACTGAAGGTAATTATATGATTTTTTAAGAATGAGGTTTTTTCACTTGCTTGAGAAATTCTTAAGCCTGCTACTGGTGAATTGAAATTATTCTTTTTCATTTTTATGGGAAATAAATATGAATCCTTCTACTTAGAACTCTTTACACACCAGGAAATTGTAGGCTAGGAAGAAAATCAACCCCATCAGGGCAGGAGTTCTAAGCTCTCTCAAGGGGTCAGCACCTGCACTTTCAGAGTTTTTCATGGCCCAGCCAACTCAGAACATCTCTGATCAGGAAGAACAGTACTTCTGAGATGCCTGACTATCAGGATCCTTGAAGCCTCTCCTTGATTAGATTCCTAGAGTTCCCTTAGATAAACCAAATGAGCACTGGCTGGATTAACACCCTTCTTATTCTCTATAAACAATGCACTAGCCAGTACCCTAGAGTTGGTTTATTCTCATTATTGATTTTTATAATGAAAACCCATTTGTGTTTGATTTTGAAGGTCTCACATTGTACTCTAATTCCCTTCATATTTGATTATACTTTAGTAAGGTATTTGAATATGCATCCTTCCATGTATTGATAATTTCTGTCCTTTTTTTTTGCACATAATCTAGGATCTACTAACAGGTCACATTTAGAATGGCCATTGAAATCTCTTAAGTTTTAATCAGTTTCTACCACTGAATAGAATACATCAAAATATGAATAGTTATTGTGGATTATTTTGGGAAATTGAGAAACAGAAGCTCCAAATTCTGGCATCCATTGTTGATTTAATGCTGATTTTAGAATGATTAAATATGAACATTGCATTTTTAAAAATCCAGGTATTTTTGTTGAAAGCTCTTTGATTGAACCCAACATGGTCAAATGTAGATGTGTTAACGAAAGGAGTTTGTGAGTCCAGCTGCTTGCCACTCAAAAGCCAGTAAACAGGCCAGGTTGGTGGAAAACTGGCCTTATTTCAAATGTCAGCAACTGAGGGGGAGGGATTGGGTCCTTTATGCATAAATAGCATAGTCATTTTTGACAGTCATCTTCAAATTAGTCATCAGTGGTCTGACCAACACCATCTTAGTTGTTTTAGGAACAGTTAATCTTCAGTTCCAGCGTCCACTTGTCCTCATTTCTTTGTGGTCAATTCTTAGGATTGTGCAGCTCATGTCTTGGGTGCAGTCTGGGTTCCACCTGGGTTTCAGCTCACAAGATATGGCTTAGACTATTATCTACAGCCCTTGAGAAAGAACTGAAGGTGCTTCATGACTACATTACTATTATTTTGTCTCCTTTGACTGTTTTCCTTTGTTTCAGTATTTCTCTGATTAAACTTATTCTTTGACTAATGTTATCCACCGGCAGAAGACAGGCAGAGGACATCGTGGGGGGCAAGGACCATAGGGTCCTGCTCTGTTTCATATCTAGCTTGAAATAATTTCTTATTAGACCAAAGAATGTTTGACAATATCAGACTTCATACCTTTTTTTTAATTTGACTTCCACTATTACAAAACTTATATATAAATAGACTTTACAGCTAGTAATTGTGATACATCTAACAAAAAATATTATTTGGAAAAACTAAGTCAGTGATATATTAGCCTTAAACAATAACTATGGCATCATTTTGGATATATACTTTTACTTATGGATTTGCACAGGCAAAGCTGAAATCATGCACAGAAATATATATTGGGTTGTTAAACTTCTTAGAGATTTCCATGGCAGTTCATTTTGGGATTTTTAAAAAATAAATGTTTAATCTTTATAGATATATTTTGTAATCTTTTGATAATGAGAAAGAATTGCTCTTGAAAAAGAGCAACTCTTTTTATTACATACATAACATACACATAAATAGTTTACAGAGGTCTACAGTTCTAATTAGTTTTAATATGCTATTGTATCACCCATGATAATTAATTAAGGGAATCAATAAATGTTGCATTTTATATTTATAATACCAAATTCATATTAAATTTTAGCACATTTGCTATCACTGAACATAAAAAACTTCCAATACATTAATGAAGATTATTCAATTCCTTTAGAAAGTCAATAAATTAGCAACTAAATTATTATGAGTGATTAAACATTATTAAACTATTAAGTTGGCAAATATTTTAAAAGGATAATACCCAATATTATTTAAGAGGGTATTAAATGTTGTATTGATTACACATGATAATGAATGACACACAAGCTTCATTCCAGTTTTTAACTTTATCTGGCCCCATAATTCAAGTTATACATATGGCACAGGATGTGCCAGCAATCATTAATAACCAAAAAAAGACTCCATGACTTTGCATTGATGACCCTTTTAAAGATGAACTCCAGATCATAACACAGAAACTGTCAGTTCAACTACACTAAGTTTCTGAGGAAAACAACTTCTCTGCCAAAGCAGGTTGCAAATAAATTTCAAATGGAACCTGGCATCACCCTGAAGGAATTCTAACTTCACGCTGTTGGGTAGTTTACCAAAATGGCTTCAGAGTTGACTAACTTTACACAGCACATTAAAAAAAAAAAGACACATTTATTCAGTGTCATGACCAGACATTTAGCAATCCACAGCATGGGTGCAAAAACAACTACATTAAAAGTCTTTGTTGGAATGCTTTACACTTTCCACAGAACAGAAAGTAAAATAATCTGCTATACAATAAGTCACAAGTACAGTCCTCGAAGTTTTTGCTCATATACATGAGTATTGTCTAAAATATGCCTTCTTTGCAGCAGCTAGGCCCTGCCACCACTGTGCTTGGCCGAGTTCACAAATCTGTTGTAAACTGTAGCTTCCCTGTCACTTCTCTGGCTCTCCTTTAATCCAAAGATTAAAACCTTTGACACTGCCATAGCCACCTTGGTTTCATGGTTTTGGAAAGTATTGGCCTCTACCACCATAGGGGCCAGAACGTCTGCCTCCAAAGTCTCCTCCTTTCATGGGTCCAAAATTTGAAGACTGAGTGTTGTAACTGCCAAAATCATTGTGGCTTCCGTTACCTCCAAACTTGTTTCTATCATTAACAAATCCATTATAACCATACCCACTGCCACCATATCCACCACCACCACAGCTGCCACCAAAGCCACCTTGACCACTGAAGCTTCCTTCATGGCCAAAGCTGTCATTCCCACCAAAACTACCTCCAGTGCCACCACCAAAGTTCCCAGAACCAGTTCAACCTCTTTGGCTGGATGAAGCCCGAGCCATCTCTTGCTTAGATAGGGCTTCTCTCACTTCACAGTTGTGCCCATTCACAGTGCCATATTTCTGAATGACGATCTTGTCATGGTCATCAAAGTTTACAAAAGCAAAGCCTCTCTTTTTGCCACTGCCTTGGTCAGTCATGATTTCAATCATTTCAAAGTTCCTATGCTGTTCAAAACACTCTCTCAGGTGATATTCTTCGGTGTCTTCTTTAACTCCAGGAACAAAAATCTGTTAAACAGTTAGGTGGGCACTACGTCTCTGAGAATCTTCCCTGGAGATGGCCCTGTCTGGTCCCACAACTCTTCGGCCCACCTTGTGTGGCCTTGCCTTCACGGCCGCATCTGCCTCCTCCCCTGCGACATGTGTGACAAACCCGAAGCCTCTGTAGTGTTTGGTGTTTGGATCCCTTATTACCACACAGCCTGTGAGCATTCTCCATGGCTTACAATGGCTCCTTAGATGCTCATAGGTTGTGTCCAAGCTCAATCCTCCGATGAAGTGCTCCCACAGCTGTCTGGGCTCTTTGGGATACTCTGACTTAGACCCGATGGCAGTGGAAAGGCGGTGACGTCAACGATGCTTACACCGTGGCGTCCACGGGCAGAAAGGAGTAACCTAACCAATGTATCTGCCAATATCCAGTATTAACGATAGTAAAAAATGTATACCCTTACATATTTCTGATAGGTTTGTATGAAGTTAATAGAGAATGTTTTGATAATATGCATGCAAATTCTTAAGAAGTATATTTGCCTCTGACCCAGTAATTCTCATTTTGAAAAAAATTCTAAGGAATTCATTGGACAGAACCTGGCAAATCTGGAATCTTGCTTTAACAGTATCTCTCCCTATTGCCTATCATCTACACATGAAGCAAAGAAAAAAATTGAGAATTTTACTTTCTCCAGCAAATTTTGAGACCTCATGATTTTATGACATTTTCTCATTCTGTTGGATGAAGGAATGAATTAAATGTGACTTTATCCCCTCGCCAATTATATCCAAATCCCAACAGCCAGTACCTCTGAATGTGCCTTGTGTTAGAAACAGTCTTTGCAGATGTAATTATGTTGAGGATGTCAAGATGAGACTTTCCAGCGTAGAGAGTAGGTCCTAAATCTGCGGACAGATGTCCTGATCAGAGAAAGAAGAGGGGCATTCTAGATGGAGCAAAAAGGGTCATGTGAAGAGGCAGTGATTAGAGTTAAAGTGTCGTAATTTGAGGAATGCCCAAGAACCATCAGACACTGGAAGAGACAAAAGACAAATTTTTCTAGGGCCTTTGGAAGGAGTATGGCCCTGCCAACAACTTGATTTCCAGCCTCCAGAACTGTCAGAGAATACACTGGTTTTAAGCCACCCCATTTGGGGTCATTTATTGTGGGAGACCCAGGAAGCTTGATAAAAATGGTGACCTAATTGATAGCGGCTAGCTCTTCATTTTCTTGACCCTCTTTTCGGTGTCTCCCTCAGCACCCAAACATGAGGCAGCAAGGTTGTGAGACTTGGGTTCTAACAATAATAAGAAAAATAGCAACTTCCATGTAATCATTTAATGCTATACTAACTTATTTTATGCACTGATACCTATACTGTGAAGTTTATAGCCTAGTAGAGAAAATATTAACGAATATATTTAAGATGATAAGATCTTGACTCTAGTACAAGAAACTACATGTTACCCCTTGAGTAGAAAATACACACCACATCACTCAATTCTACCTCTTTTCTCTTCTCACTGTGACTCTATGGAAATTGTCACTTATGAAAACACTGCTCAAAATATAATTGAGATCAAGAGGAAGGGGACCTATGGCTGATTCATGTTGATGTTTACAGAAAACAACAAAATTCTGTAAAGCAATTATTCTTCAATTAAAAAATAAATTTTAGATATATACGCTGCTGCTGCTAAGTCGCTTCAATCGTGTCCGACTCTGTGCCACCCCATAGACGGCAGCCCACCAGGCTCCCCCGTCCCTGGGATTCTCCAGGCAAGAACACTGGAGTGGGTTGCCATTTCCTTCTCCAATGCATGAAAGTGAAAAGTGAAAGTTAAGTCACTCAGTCGTGTCCGACTCTGAGCATCTCCATGGACTGCAGCCTACCAGGCTCCTCCATCCATGGGATTTTCCAGGCAAAAGTACTGAAGTGGGCTGCCATTGCCTTCTCCTTAAATATATATAAGCAGAAGTTTACTTCCCTTTAGCAGCAAACATAAAAACACATAGAAAAGTAGTTGTAAAAGTAGTACCCATATATATATATAATTGAGGATTCTGGGTACTACTTATACAACCACTTTTCCATGTGTTTTTATGTTTGCTGCTAAAGGGAAGTAAACTTCTGTTTATCTTTTTTGGAAATATAGAATAGGTTTTACTGCATATTTATATTTCCACAGTTCTTCAGCAGAATTCTAAGTGAATTATAGTAACCACAGTATGATCATTCATCTTTAACTTTTCTATTGTAGAAGGGAATATTTAAAACACATCCATTTTTTGAGACTTATATCACAAAATATTATTGGTCAAATCAAATATTATAGGCAGTTCTCAAATCTTTTCATAATGTTCCATACATATACACAAACACACATTTCACAGTCATACACATACACACTCATGTACACCAATAAAATACTGTAGAGAAGAACATTTCATTCTCTCTCACCCAGATGCTCTGCTTTCCTTGGTGCTATTAATAATACTGAGAAAATGAGATTTTGAAAAACAAAGAAAAATTAATAGTTGGGTATAATATTCAGTGATGGGATAATATTTGTGGGGTATGAATCTTTTCCTTCCCAGCAAATAGTTTCTTTCTTTCTATGATTACCTTTAATTCCTGAGAGGAAATATTTGCTCTATCTTTGCATTTGGATCTGTTACAAATTAGAGTCTTATTGTTAGTATTTTTAATATTTAATTTTTAAGGACCAGCCTTAGTGCACTGGACACAGAAGATAGTGGATGTCAGAACTGCTGATTATCAGGAGAATTCTCCAGGTTCTGCTGTTCTTTTGCTGTTTGTTTCACTTTATGCCACAATTCCCGCAAGACAGGAGACAGTGCAAACATGTACTTGTTCCTTCAGTTACCCAGATATTAAAGGGAATCATTCTGCTTCTTAGGAAGTAGAAATATTTACCTCAAAATGCTCTCGGTAGACAATGTCCAAAGTGCAGTGATCTCCCTAAAGTTTCTACTAAGTCTGTGGGACTCATCTTTTCTTGGACAGGAAAAACTTCCCAACTTAATAGAGTTACTTCAGGTTCTGAAGTTTATTCTAGACGCAACGTAGCTACAGCTGCTCAGAGTTGTAGCTCAGTCCCAACACGGTCCTTGGCTTTCCTCTCTTCAAATGCCCCCTCTGCCCTTTCCACAAAAAGCTGAAGAAAGAGAAATGTTTGCCTCATAATGCTCAGGGCAGACAATGTCCAAAGTGCAATGTATCCCTAATGTTTTTGCCAAGTCTGACTCATCTTTTGTTGGACAGGAAAAGCCTGTCCAACTTACAGAATTACTTCAGGTTGTGGAGTTTTTCCTACCTCTAGTTAAGCGCTAGCTGTAGCTCAGCCCCTCCGTGTTCCTTGGATTTCCTGTCTTTAATGCCCCCTCTGCCCTTTCCACTGGCAACCCACTCCAGTGTTCTTGCCTGGAGAATCCCAGGGATGGCGGAGCCTGGTGGGCTGCCGTCTATGGGGTCACACAGAGTCGGACACGACTGAAGCGACTTAGCAGCAGCAGCAGCTGCCCTTTCCACAAACACCGTTTCCCACTCATTATATTTCTGGGCAGTTACAGTTGTCCTTATATCACAGATACTCAGATTCATGACTTACAGAAACACAGTCAGGATTTTACACACGGAGGACAATTCTACAGGAGATCTTAGACATCTTTTTTTCTGTATGAATAACTGACCGATTCTTGAATTCTATAAACAAGTCTGCTGCTTCAGCCGTGTCGGACTCTGTGCGATCCCATAGACAGGCTCCTCCATCCCTGGGATTCTCCAGGCAAGAACACTGGAGTGGGTTGCCATTGTCTTCTCCAATAAACAAGTCTAGTTTCATTTTTAATGAATTTATGATATTGTATGCTTTTTGTAAATAGATTTATAATTTGTATACTTCTTTGTGTGAATTAGAATTAAAAAAAAAACAATAAACGTACCAAGTAAACAATG
This sequence comes from Giraffa tippelskirchi, assembly GCF_054371585.1. NCBI lineage: Eukaryota > Metazoa > Chordata > Mammalia > Artiodactyla > Giraffidae > Giraffa > Giraffa tippelskirchi. The sequence goes on along the minus strand of NC_137284.1, from coordinate 41,873,818 downwards.
TAAGTTATGCTACAGAAAAGCACTGAGTCAAAGATAGAAATAAAGGCTTCTGCTCCCCACATAGAACACCTGGAGCCCCAAAGTCTGCGGCCTCCGGGGCCCAGTGAGAGCAGAGGGCGGCCCTCAAGACCCTCCGACCCCAGAGGACTGGAGACAACCAGTTCTAGCCGTGACTCAGGTTCAGGTCATCACCTGGAGATGGTCCTTTTGGCGTCCGAGGGAGCTGCTACTGTGCTGTTTTGGCCTCGCTGGCCGGAGCCACCTCCTTCCAGAGACACCAGTCTTCTCAGAGAAGGGTGAGTCTCCAGGAGAGCCTGCTCTGGAGGAGGCGCTGAGCTCCGGGCCGGCAGAGATCAGTGGGCTCCTCCCGCACCCGCGGGGGTCCCCGCTGGAGTCAGGATCCCGTGACCGCTCTGGAGACTGCGGGTCCCAGGGTCTCCGCGCGGGAGGCCTAGGATCCTACATGCTGGACTCCGCGGGGTTCGGGGAAGACTCTGGCTCTGCCCCGGTCAGAAGTGTCCAGGCCAAGTAGGGCATTCGGAGGCCGTGAGCTGCCTGTTCAGAGCGGCCCCCGGTGTCACCCGCCTGGGGCACCGGCGGCTCCAATGAGCTCCCCGAATCTTCTGGTCAGCAACGCCTAGAAGTGTCCGGAATCCTAGCCGTCCGTTAGGACGCTGGCTCAGGAGAGCGACTGTCAGAAAAGTCAGGTTTGCGGACACCACGTGCGGGTCTCGGTGAGAGTCAGTGTGGAAACCAGGGTGCAGGAGCAGGAAACCTGCGGGGATCGCGGGGAGTTGGGGTTGGGCCTCCTCCCGAGCTCTCGGAAGCAACTCTGGGGAATCTCCACCCTGAGGGCTCCCCGCCTCTGCAGACCTGCTCCTCTCCGGGGGCGAGGCCCCAAGGGGGCTGCTTTGTCCAGGGCGACCTGCAAAGAGAAGCCCCTGAGTCAGAAAAGAAAGACAAATATCCTATGATACTGACCATATGTGGAGTCTAAAATTATGGGACAAATGAGGGTATTTAGAAAACAGAGACACAGATGTAGAAAACAAATGTTTTATTACCAGACCCCAAGTAAAGATGGTGGGAGATGAGGATTAGCATGTAGCCATTACTATATATAAAATAAATAATTAATAATGACTACTCTGGAACATAGAGAACTCTAGTCAGTACTTAATGACCTATATAGTAAAAGAACATAAAAGAAAAAGAGTGGATATGTGTATTTTTATAACTGATTCACCATGCTGTACACCTGAAACTTACTCAACATTGTAAATCAAGGATATTTCAATAAAAATTTTAAAATAAAAAATAAGTAAATTCTCTTGTCTAACAGATGCATGGAACAATTTTATGGACTCTGAGGGAGAAGGTGAGGGTGGGACGTTCTGGGAGAATGGCATTGAGACATGTGTATTGTCATATGTGAAACAGAGCACCATTCCATGTTCGATGCATGTGACAAGGGCTCAGGGCCGGGGCAATGGGATGATCCAGAAGGATGGGATGGGGAGGGTGGTGGGTGGGGGGTCCAGGAAGGGGAACACATGTAAACCCATGGCTGATTCATGTCAATGTATGGCAAAAACTATTACAATATTGTAAAGTAATTAGCCCCCAACTAAAATAAATAAATTTATAAAATTAAAAAAAAAAAAAAAATTCTCTTGTCTAATTTCCTGGCCTGAATGAAGGCCCATCACTGATTAAATAGGAAAATGTTTTGAGGAATAGATGGCAAACACAGTCAAAATAAAGAAAACCTTAAGAGATCGTTGCCCAAACTTAGCAGACAATGTTATATTTATTTCATAAATTTTCTGTGGTTGCTTTTAGTCAATCACATAGTGTACAAAACTATGACATAATCATTAACTCCACAACCTAACATCATTATTTTAATTGTGCACACATTTTAAATAATAGAATGAGATAGAATGACATCATATTCAGGGAATGAGCAGAAGGGACAGAGTCTTAGAGAAGAACCACCAACAGCTACTGTCAAGTTATAGACAGAAGGAAAAACAGCAATACTGTGTAACCACAAAAAAAATATTCTTTAGAGGGAAGAATTTCATGAAGAACTGTAGAAAAAGAAAAAAAATTTGAGAATATTTTAGTTCAGATAAGGTTGAGAATATCCATCAAAGACTAAAATGAGATCTCATCCAGAGCAGTAAATGGTATTACTGGGGAGCTTGAGTGCCCCTGGGTGAACAAGGGAATGGGGAGAGCTCCTCTTTCTGAAGAAATATCAAGAAATGAATGCAAGTAAATTCAGACAGATATCCAAATCTAGTGGGTGATGGTGGGTAGCTGCAATTAGGAGTATAGTATAGCTAATTAAATGGAGATATGAAATTCATATGTGGGCAGTTCATTTATTTTTCAAACAACTTCATGGATTATGAGTGTCAACTCAAGGTGTGAGTTTTTACAAGTGATTGGATTATGGCAATTGGATTCAGAAGTTTCAAAAGTTTAACTCCAGCCATTGACATCCAGATGTGTTTTCAATTCTGCAAAAATCTAATCATGTGCACCTAACCATTTGCCCACGGTTGATAACTCTATCATTTGGAGGAAGTGGGTGTGGTCTTTGGAGAATATATCAAGCATCCAGCGAAGACCCAAATTCATTCTTCTCTGGAGCCCAGAGCTGCTGTGTTTGGAATTGCCCGAATTGTGGACACTTTTGAAAGTCATCTGCAGGAGATGAGCACTTGAACGCTGAACGGAATTTTTATCAGAATTACTTACTGAACAGGAGTAGAACATTTCATCAACTGTACCCAAAGGTGAGTTTGATCAAGGTACAATGTAATTCTGCTATGTGCACTTAAAAATGAAACCTTAATGACAATCATGGACACAAAAGCTAATTTTTTTTTTTTGTCAGTAATATCTGTATGTGAGCACTGCATCAGGCATTTATTCCCTGTGGTATCTGTAGACAAATAACTTTTTACCCACATTATGTCAAGCAACTCCTTATAAAATGTGGGTAAAAATAGAAAATTAGTGAATATTATTGAGAAGATTAAAATAGTTAATCCATATTAAAGGTGTTAATCCAATGCCTAGAAACACATATTAGATTCTCCTTTGATTAGTTTAAAATCATCATGATCATTACTGTTACAGTCTAGAAATGATTATATTCATATTAAATTCTTGGCCAGTTTCTAGCCCATTCTACACGTCTTCTTTCTACTTTCTCCCTGTTCATCAACTATCTTATGTGATGCACGTTTCAGTCAAAGACTTTAGGTTGTATACCATTGAAAATTTCGTGGTCATCTATCAGAAGTTCATAAATCTCCTCTCAATTTTTTTTCCTATAAATATATCTGTGCAACATGGCTTCAGTGCTCATCATTTTCAAAAGACATCTTAAAGCTGATGTTATACTCTTTCAAATAAGCAAGAGGTTTTAGTCTGTCTCTTATTTTGACCAAAACTAAATTCTCAGCCTTGGAAAGAAGTAGCCTCTCCCATTCAACTACTCATAGACAGGGAAGATAACAGAAATCATAGAGTAAAAGCAAATATTTAGTCTCAGTGTATGATACTTGAAAGTATATCTTCATGCCCACTTTCTCTTACCCAAATACTTTCCATATACCTGCTTACCTGTTTGGGTCTTGTCCAAGCAAACAAGTAGCCTTCTTAGATTTCTAAAATGACATCAAGATTTCAAATAACTGTTACTGGAGTAGTTCTAATATATTGGTAATATAGGCTGTTTAATTTTTCTTATTCCATTACCTTATACAAGTTATTAGATGCTTTCAGGTCTTAAAAAAGGCTTCTACAGACATAAGTATTTATAAAACACATAGGACTCCTGATATGTTCAACAAAATGTGTACATTTAATATTCTTTACACAGGTGAACATGAGTTAGATAATTTGAATAAATCAAAATTCCTTCTCGGAGAGGTCGCATTTGCTAATTTTTTAGAGCCATCATTTTGCAGTCTAGAAGTGAAGTGTTCAGAAAAAATCCAATCAACCAGTAAAGACTTCCAAGAAGTGGAATTGGGCAAAGTGAGAAATAGAAAAGAAAAAGAAAAGAATGTGTGCCTCCATTAACTACATCTCTGGAATTTCTAGTGTAGAGGGGAATTCCTGTATGTACTGAAATTTTTTCCTTTGGTTTTAGAAAACAGCTGTTTAATTTTTTGCTGATTATTGTTGTAGCCTGAACATTATCAGTTCAAAATTCAATGTGCTTTGATGATCTGAACTGACTCCAAAAAAATTGTTTTCCTGAACAAGAAATGGCATAGTTTTGTTTTGTCTTGAAAGGAGTAATTTTGCTATTTAAGTTGGAAGCAAACACTGATCAGTTTACAGTTTAAGGATGTCAAAGTTAAAGCCAACATTGATTATATTAAGTTTAAATTATTCATAAACAATTGTATTGTCTTTAAAAAAGCAAATATGTCACTTCTAAGGCAGAAGACATAGAGAAAGTGAAGAGACGGAGTGTATGCTAGTGGGGATTTCAGTTCAGGGGGAATGGAGGGAGAGAGAGAAAGAGAGAGACCTATGTGCTTCTGTAACAGTCAGCTAACAAAAGTGACTTTGGAGTCATCCTAACATTTATCCTCAGGTCTAATCTTTAAGCTTTTTCATGTAATTTAGCTATGATTGAGATTATGGTTGGTTTTAAACAAAGTTGCTAGGGACTCTCTTATCTAATTTCGTCCTTTGTATCACATCAGGAACCCAACCTGTCTGTGGTCTCTATTTCTAGGCTTGTGCTGGGGGTAAGCAAATATGGAAATTACATTTCAAGACAGGACTTTCTCCAAAGCTATTATCCCTTATCTGAGCCTTAGAAAGACTTTCTCTCTTGTGTGTGCTCAGTCTCTCAGTCATGACCTACTCTTTGAGACCCCATAAATTGTAGCCCTACAGGCTCCTCTGTGCATGGAATTTTCCAGGCAAGAATAATACTGGAGTGGGTTGCTATTTTCTCAGCCAGGGAATCTTCCCCACTCAGGTAACAAACCTGCCTCTCTTGAGTCCATGAATTGGCCCGAGAATTCTTTATCACTGAGCCACTGCTCTTACCTTCTCTATTTCTTTTGTTTCACTTTCAGAAACATGGATTCAGACACACTGCAGGTCCTCCAGAGTGAGCTCACCTGCTCCATCTGCATGAACTACTTCCTGGACCCTGTCACCATAGACTGTGGGCACAGCTTCTGCCGTCCCTGTCTGAGCCTTTGCTGGGAAGACGGCCAGACTCCAAAGAGCTGCCCTGAGTGCAAGGAAATATCAGATATATCAGATTTCAAAACCGATATTGTCCTCAAGAGGCTGGCTTCCCTTGCCAGACAGGCCAGAGCCGACCATGACCACAGCTCTGAGGAGCAGATCTGTGTGACACACCAGGAAGCCAAAAGCCTCTTCTGTGAGGCTGAACAGAGCCTGCTGTGTGGGCCCTGCTCTGAATGCCCCGAGCACACAGCTCACAGCCACAGTCCGATACACAGGGCTGCTGAGGAGTCCCGGGTAGGTGATGCCTCTAGAGCAGTTTGAGATCTAGAGGCTCCTAAGTCAGAGAGGAAGACGAGGATGCTATGACGGTGATGGGATGGAGATAGTGGAGGTGGGATTTCTGAATGTGGATCCTCACATACGATGTGTCCTCTCAGTGTTGTTGCCAATTGTCCACACGTGTGGCAATGCAGCATCGCGGGGCGGGTGGCACCAGGGCCACAGGCTTCTGATGGGAGCTTGAGGCTTTCCTAATCAAGCTTTATACATATGTGAGTCTCAGTTTCTTAGGAAATAGATTCCATTATTGTAAAGTTCCCCCAGCTCTCTAATATTTACTTCTGTGACTTTGATATCCAATATTAGAATCAAATTAGAGTAATGTGGAAAACTCTGACCACAGCATTCTGTGCAAGATTTCTATGTAACCAACAAATGCCTTTCTTCATCAAGAACAGGATGAAGTTTATTGTGTCATCTTCTGGGTCACTAAATCTCATGGGTATTTTGCAGGAGAAACTTGTGAAGAGAATGAGATCTTTATGGAAACTGAGAGAAGAAATGAAAGTCAGTCTGAATCAAGAAGCTAACAAAACTCAGTCCTTTGAGGTAAGAATAAAAATGCTCCTATTTATTTGTATAGACATTGATATAATTCTAGATTTTATGTCCATTTAAGTTCCCGTTAAAGGATATTTGTCTCTTCCCTGGAAAACTAATAGTTTAAAATGACTTTCTGGTAATCACAGTTAGAACAAGCTAATGCAAGTTGCTTTCCAACAGTGTGTTGAAATGCAGAGACATTTCTCTGCAGACAAAGATCTGTATAGTCTAAGGCTATGGTCTTCCCAGTGGTCATGTATGGTTGTGAGAGCTGAACCATAAAGAAGGCTGAGCGCCGAATAATTGATGCCTTTGATCTCTGGTGATGGAGGAGACTCCTGAGAGTCCCGTGGACAACAGGGAGATCAAACCAGTCAATCTTAAGGGAAATTAACCCTGAATACTTGTTGGAAGGTCTGCTGCTGAAGCTGAAACTCCACTACCTTGGTCATATGATGCGAACAGACAGTTCATTGGAAGAGTCCCCGATGCTGGGAAAGATTGAGGACAGAAGCAGAAGAGGGTGTCAGAGGATGAGGTGGCCAGACGACATCACCGATGAATGATCATGAACTTGGGCAAATCCTGGGAGATGGTTTGGGAGTGGGGCCTGGCATGCTGCCATCCATGGGGTCACAAAGAGTCAGACAGGACTGGGCGACAGAACAACAACAACAATGCGAGTTAGCTCAAAGAATGATAGTAAGTAGGAAAACCAAGGCATGAAAAGTATTCTTAGGCCAAATTTTGAAGACTTGAATAAGCTTTCTCAGACATGGAAAAGAAGATGACATTGCACTAAGAGTGACTCTGAAGGAGAAGATAAAAATATAGTATTACCTAGAGGAACAATAGAGCATATTTTATGAACTGTGCTAGATGGGGTTTATCTCATAAAAGAATATTTAGAAAAATCAGGGTAAGGAGCAAGAGAAAAACAAGACTCAGGTAAGAGGGGAAATAATTCTTGGAGTAAGAACCCTGAAAAATCCTCCTAGGAAGGGAACCTGGGACCCTTTAAATGGTTTGATTTAAACAAGGAAAGAGACTAGGAATTCAGAGAAAGGACGGACAGGAAGGACCAGCAAATATTCAAGACCATTAGATGTGTGAGGCAGAAAGTTTGTCAAGAACGTTCTCAATGATATTAGGGAAATAATATTCGAAGCTTTCTTTTGAATGTGAGCATAAGTAATGCTTTGAATCCACTATCTCTGCAGAATTATGTGGCCTTAAGGAAGGTCATGATTACAGTTCAATATCAGAGGATACCTCTGTTGCTTCATGAGGAAGAGAAACTGCATCTGGAGGCCCTGGAGCAAGAAGCCAAGGAGATTTGTCAACAACTCAAGGAGAGTGTGTTCAGAATGACTCAACAGGGAGATATTCTGAGAGAAATGTACAGAGAGCTGACTGAGATGTGCCACAAGCCGGACACGGAGATGCTCCAGGTGAGAAAGGAGGGTCCGTCCTCAGAGAGAGAAACACTCTTCTGAATGAGTTGCTGTGACACTGAAATGTACCTCATATATGGTTACTCTCGGCTGAGGGATGGTGCTCCTTGACTCCCATTATATTTCTCAAATCCCTCTCTCATCATATCCTGGTAATCTTTGAAATATTTTTGCCCTTTTCCTATCTCACATAGGACCAGATATTTCCAATGTGGTCAGGAGTACTATCCCAACAGATGATCCAAAATCAGCAAAATTCTGTGACCAGGGGACAGTTAACTTTCTTGGAGTAAATCTCAATATATGTTCTGCTAAACTCTTATCACTTTCCGTTATCTCACGCTTCCTGAAGATGCTGAGGTTTTGCCAGTTTTCTATGAAAGATTGTTAGAAATAGTCATCAGTTCCAATACATTCTATAAATCCTTTTTATGGGTCCCTGTTTTGCTTTAATTGTTATCATAGATGGTGGGATCTCTCCTTGGGAATAGCACTGGGCAATGAGTGACACTGGAAACCTAGATGTGGCTGCATTATTGCACACATTCTTCCAGGCCTCCTTCCTTCCTTAACGTGCCCTGAGAAAGCCCATCATGTTTTAGTTTAAGCTCTGTTACTAAGACGGCTTCTGATTGTTCCTGAAAAGAGAATGAGAAAGTAATACCTTTTCAACAAACAGAAGTAGGAAAGAAGATAAAAAAGGACAGAAATCTCATGATTAACATGGTCTTTTTTTCCTTGCAGTCCTTGGGAACTGTTCCTTCCTGCAGGAGTGAGTCAGTGCAGCTGCACCTGCCCCAGCCTGTAGTTCCTGAGCTCAGTGTGTGGCCCATCCCTGGACTCATAGACTGGCTCAGACAATTCCAAGGTACCAGGCAGCCCTCTGGTGAGGGAGCTGAACACTTGTCTCTGTTCATGTTCTTTCTGTGACCTTCTTCATTGCTCAACCTGTGGACTCTTTTTGGGGAACTTTTATAACCAAATTTACCCTTAGAGTAGACTTCCTGTAGCTCAAACGATAAAAAAATCGGCCTGTGAGGCAGGAGGCCAGGGTTTGATCCCTGGGTTCGAAAGTTCCTCTGGAGAAGGGAATGGCAACCCACTCCAGTATTCTTGCCTGGAGAATTCCATGGACAGAGGAGCCTGGCGGGCTACAGTCTGTGGGGTCACAAAGAGTTGGACATGACTGAGCGAATAACACATACAGCCTTATAGTAGAACAATAATACACAATGTTGGGTTGGCCAAGTAGTTCTTTGGGGTTTTTTCCCATAATATCTTAAAAGAAAGAAATCTTGGCAAACTCTCTCTCTATAGATACACTTGCTTTTGCCCTAGATACCAGTTTTTCTCACATATATATCTGGTATCTAGGAAAAAAAGCAAGTAAATAATGGGAAAAGATAACTGATGTCCAAAAGTAGACTGGCATGCTGTTCACTATTTCCTTGAAGTATGTAAGTCTGTCTGTACATTCGGTACTTTCCAAATTTTAGGGAAGGGAGGTTATCACTGGTTGTGAGATATTTGAAGAGTATTAAGTTGGTCTATAAAACGATTTGCAATAATTTCAAAACATATCTTTTGGACATTGGACATTGAATGAAATCCTCTCTATGATCAAGTTTATCACAAGCATAATATGAAATTTTTAGTTTATTAGTAAGATTGGCAAAGTAAGCTGGCAACTTATTTTAATAGATTTATTCTTCTTTTGTTTTTCAAGGTGTACTGGCAGAAAATTCTCACAAAGAAACCACTTCAAAAAATATGATTTTTTAAACATTTTAGTTTAATTTTGAATTCTTTAGTGAAAATCCTTGTCAGGAAAAGTGATCACTCTTTTGGAGTTATCATTAGTATTATATTTCTTATTGAACGTTTTCTAATGATACGGGCAAACTACTTTTTTTTTCCTGATAGTGAATTTTTATTTCATTGCCTATTTCAAATATTCCAGGGAAAACAATGGCCAAAACTAAGCAGTAGGTCTCATAGATAAAAATCATGTTTTCTCCCATTTGGTCTGGCTCAAATCTTCTTCTTATGAAGACAGACGAGAATATCGTGGACTGCAAAAGATTCCTCATGCTCTCTTGTTATCCTGACTCCAAGTTCTACTCATAAGCTAAGAAACTCAGACACTGTATAAAGCTCATGCTCATCAGGAATTTAAAACACTATCAGTTAATATTTTTTTTTTCCTTTTTCCTACAGTGTACAATGTGTTGCATAATGAAAGAGTCACTCATCACCTCGCTGTGTTTGAAGACCTGAGATGTCTGCTAGCTGGTCCTGATGGTCCTGGTGTCGACTACACTCCACCAAGATCTAAATATTTTCTTGCCTGGGGAGCTGAGTCATTCACTTCTGGTCAGCACTACTGGGAGGTGGATGTGGCGGGCTGTTGCAACTGGGCCATTGGACTTTGTAATGACTCCTGGGCAAGGGAAAGTGACATGGCCCTTGATTCCAAGGGAATTTTTCTACTTCTTTGTATCAAAGAGAACAGCCAGTACAATCTCTTTACCTCCTTCCCACTGTTACCTCAATATGTCAAAAAGCCTCTGGGCCAGGTGGGGATGTTCCTGGATTATGATGGTGGAATCCTGAGCTTTTTCAATGTGGCCAATAGTTCCCTCATTTGTAGTTTCCTCTACTGCTCCTTCTCATCTCCACTCAAACTTTTTCTTTGCTCTAGATACCCATGATCAGAGGTCAAAACTCTGACCCCAGGTGTCAGGAATGTGAATAAATGAGGTTGTTATGTAAGCACCCACTTGACTTTCTGAAACTTCACCTTTCTTTATGCAATGTATTGTTTGATTTTTTTTTTTTAAGTTTGATATGTTAAGTGTATAAGTTTATTTCTGTTTTCATGAAATAAAATATCTCCTGGATACTGTGCAATTGTTATTCTATGTCCTGTGTGTTCACTGGTTTCTAGTCTCCCTAGAGATCAAAGAACACCTGTCATGCTTTCCTAACTTTGTGTGGTAAAGCAAGAACGCAGGGTTCTTTTGACTGGCATACTTGGAATTGTCTTCTCCCTGCTACACATCCCTAATGTAGTTTTCCTTCATCATGTCTCCGTTTCAAAATTATTATTCACAGATATATTGATCAAGTTACCAAACTAATTAAAATCATCTTGTTGGATAGACTCAGCACATCTTATAATTTTCTTTGCAAAGCTCACAGCCTAATACTGGCCATCCCATCCAGTTTACCAATTATAAGAAGGTTTATCTGTTTATGTACAGATAAATTCCACACACAAAGCACAAACATACCTGTCTTAAATATATCTGATTGAGTTAATAGAGATACTACATCATATAAGAAAGCATAATCTACACATTTCTAAAAGCTTATTGAGCTGGAGAAATCTGGCTCCCTGGCTTCAGAGTATACTACAAAGCTATGGTAATGAAAAGAGTACAGTACTGGCACAAAAACAGAAATATAGACCAGTGGAACAGGATAGAACTCCCAGAGAACCCCACACACATATGATCACTCTGTCTTTGACAAAAAGGCAACAATATAGAATGGAGAAAATACAGCCTCTTCAGCATGTGGTGCTGGGAAAACTGGACAATTATATGTAAACGAATGGAATGAGAACACTTCCTTTACCATGGACATGTGTGCTAAGTCACTTCAGTCATATCCCACTCTATGGACTGTAGCCCTTCAGGCTCCTCTATCCATGAGGATTCTCTTGGCAAGAATACTGAAGTGAGTTGCCATGCCCTCCTCTAGGGGATCTTCCCAACCCAGGGACCAAACCCACGTCTCTAATGTCTCCTGCATTGACAGGTGTGTTCTTTGCCACTAGTGCCACCTATGAAAAATAAACTCGAAATGGATTAAAGACCTAAATGTAAGGTCCCACTCTGTAAGATTCAGAAGGAAAACATAGGCAGAACAGACTGATGTAAACTGCAGCAAGGTCCTTTTTGACCCACCTCCTGGAGTAATGAAACTACAAATATTTTACACATGGGACCTAATTAAACTTAAAACTTTGTGCATAGAAACTTCCCTTGGGGTCCAGTATTTGAGAATCCTTATTGCAATCCAGAGGATGAGGGTTTGATTCCTGTTCAAGGAACCAAGATTTTGCATGCCTCAGAACAACTAAGCGGGAGCCACAACTCCTGATCCCACATGCTCTGAAGCCCATACACCACGACCATCGAGCTTGCGGGCCACAACCAGAGACTCTGTGTGTAGCAATAAAAGCTCCTGAATCTTGTCAATGTATGGCAAAAACTATTACAATATTGTAAAGTAATTAGCCCCCAACTAAAATAAATAAATTTATAAAAAAAAAAAAAAAAGCTCCTGAATGAAGTAAAGGAGATCCCGTGTACAGCAACTAAGATCTGGGGGAGCCAAATAAATAAGTAAACCATAAATAAGACAAAAAACACAACCTTGAGAATGGGAGAAAACATTTGCAAATGAAGCAACTGACAAAGTGTTAATATTTAAAATATGTAAGCAGCACATGCTGCTCAAAATCAAATGATGAAACAACCCAATCAGTAAATGAATGATTAATAAGTATCTTGTGGTGTTTAGCCTTGGATTTATCCTGTTGGGACTCTCTGGGTTTCTCGGACTTGGGTGGCTATTTCCTTCCTCATTTTAGGGACGTTTTCAACTATTATCTCCTCAAGTATTTTCTCATGGCTTTTCTTTTTGTCTTCTTCTTCTGGGACTCCTATGATTCAAATGTTGGGGCACTTAACATCGTCCCAGAGGTCTCTGAGGTTGTCCTCATTTCTCTTAATCCTCCTTTTTTCCGTCTCTGCTTAATTAATGATGATCAAACACAAAGAGCAAATATTAAAAGCAGCAAGAGCAAAGTAACAAATAACACACAAGGGGATTCCCACAAGGATAACAGCTGATCTTTCAATAGAAACTCTTCAGGACAGAAGGGAATGGTAGGACATACTTAAAGTGATGAAAGAGAAAGGCCTACAACCCAGACTACTATACCCAGTAAGAATCTCATTCAGATATGAAGGAGAAATCAAAAGCTTTACAGACAAGCAAAAGCTGAGAGAATTTAGCACCACCAAACCAGTTCTTCAACAAATGCTAAAAGATCTTCTCTAGACAGGAAACACAGAAAAGGTTTATAAACTCGAACCCAAAACACCAAAGGAAATGGCAATGGGATCATACTTATCAATAATTACCTTAAATGTAAATAGGTTGAATGCCCCAAGCAAAAAAGAGTCTTTGGCTGAATGCATACAAAACTAAGACCCCTATATATGCTGTCTACAAGAGACCCACCTCAAAACTAGGGACACATACGGACTGAAAGTGAAGGGCTGGAAAAAGATATTACACACAAATGGAGCCCAAAAGAAAGCAGGAGTAGCAATACTCATATCAGATAAAATAGACTTTAAAGTAAAGGCCATGAAAAGAGACAAAGACACTACATAATGATCAAAGGATCAACCCAAGAAGAAGATACAATAATTATAAATATATATGCACCCAACATAGGAGCACTGCAATATGTAAGGCAAATGCTAACAAGAATGAAAGGGGAAATTAACAATAATACAATAATAGTGGGAGATGTTAATACCCTATTCACATCAATGGATAGATCAACTAAAGAGCAAACTAGCAAGGAAACACAAACTTTAAATGATGCAATGGATTAGTTAGACCTAGTTGATATCTATAGGACATTTCACCCCACAACAACCAATTTCACCTTTTTCTCAAGTGCACACGGAAATTCTCCCAGATAGATCACATCCTGGGCCATAAATCTAGCCTTGGTAAATTCAAAAAAATTAACATCATTTCAAGCATCTTTTTTGATCACAATGTGGTAAGATTAGATGTCAACTACAGGGAAAAAACTACTAAAAATACAAACATATGGAGGCTAAACAACACGTTTCTGAATCACAAACAGATCACAGAAGAAATCAAAAAGGAAATAAAAATATGCATAGAAATGAATGAAAATGAAAACACGACAACCCAAAACCTATGGGATTCAGTAAAAGCAGTGCGAAGGGGAAGGTTCATAGCAATACAGGCTTACCTCAAGAAACAAGATAAAAATCAAATAAATAACTTAACTTTACACCTAAAGCAACTAGAAAAAAAAAAAGAATTGAAGAATCCAAGGGTTAGTAGATGGAAAGAAAGCATAACAATTAGGGCAGTAATAAATGAAAAAGAAACAAAGGAGACTATAGAAAAATCAAAAAAACTAAAAGCTGGTTCTTTGAGAAGATAAATAAAAGAGAAAAACCATTAGCCAGACTCATCAAGAAACAAAGGGAGAAGAATCAAATCAACAAAATTAGAAATGAAAATGGAGAAATCACAACAGACAACACAGAAATATAAAGGATCATAAGAGACTACTCTCAGCAACTATATGCCAATAAAATGGACAACTTGGAAGAACTGGACAAATTCTTAGAAAACTATAACCTTCCAAAACTGAACCAGAAAGAAATAGAAAATCTTAACAGACCCATCACAAGCACAGAAATCGAAACTGTAATAAAAAATTTTCCAACAGACAAAAGCCCAGGACCAGATGGCTTCACAGGTGAAATCTACCAAAAATTTAGAGAAGAGCTAACACCTACCCTACTCAAACTCTTCCAGAAAATTGCAGAGGAAGGTCAATTGCCAAACTCATTCTATGAGGCCACCATCACCCTAATACCAAAACCAAACAAAGATGCCACAAAAAAAGAAAACTACAGGCCAATATCACTGATGAACATAGATGCAAAAATCCTCAATGAAATTCTAGAAAACAGAATCCAACAACATATTAAAAAGATGATACATCATGACCAAGTGGGCTTTACCCCAGGGATGCTCCACATTAACAAATTGAAAGATAAAAAACATATGATTATCTCAATAGATGCAGAGAAAGCCTTTCACAAAACTCAACATCAATTTATGATAAAAAACCCTTCAGAAAGCAGGCATAGAAGGAACATACCTCAACATAATAAAAGCCGTATGTGATAAACCCACAGCAAACATTATCCTCAATGGTGAAATATTGAAAGCATTTCACCTAAAGTGAGGAACAAGACAAGAATGCCCTCTCTCACCACTACTATTCAACATAGTTTTGGAAGTTTTAGCTACAGCAATCAGAGAAGGAAAAGGAATAAAAGGAACCCAGATTCGAAAAGAAGAAGTGAAACTCTCACTGTTTGCAGATGACATGATCCTCTACATAGAAAACCCTAAAGACACCACCAGAAAATTGCTAGAGCTAAACAATGAATATAGTAGAGTTGCAGGATATAAAAGTAACACACAGAAATCCCTTGCATTCCTATACACTAACAATGAGAAAACAGAAAGAGAAATTAATGAAACAATTCCATTCACCATTGCAAAGAAAAGAATAAAATGCTTATGAATAAATCTACCTAAAGAAACGAAAGACCTATATATAGAAAACTATAAAACACTGATGAAAGAAATCAAAGATGACACAAATAGATGGAGAAATATACCATGTTCATGGATAGGAAAAATCAATTTCGTGAAAGTGAGTATACTACCCAGAGCAATCTATAGATTCAATGAAATCCCTATCAAGCTACCAACGATATTTTTCAGAGAACTACAACAAATAATTTCACAATTTGTATGGAAATACAAAAAATCTTGAATAGTCAAAGCAATCTTGAGAAAGAAGAATGAAACTGGAGGAATCAACCTGCCTGACTTCAGGCTATACTACAAAGCCACAGTTATCAAGACAGTATGGTACTGGCACAAAGACAGAAATATAGATCAATGGAACAAAATAGAAAGCCCAGAGATAAATCCACGCACCTGTGGACACCTTATCTTTGACAAAGGAGGCAAGAATATACCATGGAGAAAAGACAATCTCTTTAACAAGTGGTGCTGGGAAAACTGATCAACCACTTGTAAAAGAATGAAACTAGAACACTTTCTAACACTATACACAAAAATAAACTCCTCAAAAATGGATTAAAGATCTAAATGTAAGACCAGAAACTACAAAACTCCTAGAGGAAAACATAGGAAGAACACTCTCTGACATAAATCACAGCAGGATTCTCCATGACCCACCAGCCAGAGTAATGGAAATAAAAGCAAAAATAAATAAATGGGACCTAATTAAACTTAAAAGCTTTTGCACAATGAAGGAAACTATAAGCAAAGTGAAAAGGCAGTCTTCAGAATGGGAGAAAATAATAGCAAATGAAGCAGCTGACAAAGAATCAATCTCAAAAATATATAAGCAGCTCATGGAGCTCAATACCAGAAAAATAAATGACCCAATCAAAAAATGGGCCCAAGAATTAAGCAGATATTTCTCCAAAGAAGACATACAGATGGTAACAAACACAAGAAAAGATGCTCAGCATCACTCATTATCAGATAAATGCAAATCAAAACCACAGTGAGGCACCATCTCATGCTGGTCAGAATGGCTGCTATCAAAAAGTCTACAAACAATAAATGCTGGAGAGGGTGTGGGAAAAAAGGAACCCTCTTACACTGTTGGCGGGAGTGCAAACTAGCACAGCCACTATGGAGAACAGTGTGGAGATTCCTTAAAAAACTGGAACTAGAACTGCCATATGACCCAGCAATCCCACTGCTCTTACACTGTTGGCGGGAGTGCAAACTAGTACAGCCACTATGGAGAACAGTGTGGAGATTCCTTAAAAAACTGGAACTAGAACTGCCATGACCCAGCAATCCCACTGCTGAGCATACACACTGAGGAAACCAGAATTGAAAGAGATATGTGTACCCCAATGTTCGTCGCAGCACTGTTTACCATAGCTAGGACATGGAAGCAATCTAGATGTCCATCAGCAGATGAATGGATAAGAAAGCCATGGTACATATACACAGTGGAATATTACTCAGCTATTAAAAAGAATGCATTTGAATCAGTTCTATTGAGCTGGATGAAACTGGAGCCAATTATAAGAGTGAAGTAAGTCAGAAAGTAAAACACTGATACAGTATACTAATGCATATATATATGGAATTTAGAAAGATGGTAACAATGACCCTATGTGTGAGACAGCAAAAGAGTCACAGATGTAAAAAACAGACTTTTGGACTCTGTGGGAGAAGGCAAGGGTGGGATGATTTGAGAGAATAGCATTGACACATGTATATTATCATATGTGAAACAGATCACCAGTTCAGGTTCAATGCATGAGACAGGGTGCTCAAGGCTGGTGCACTGGGACGACTCTAAAGGATGGGATGCGGAGGGAAGTGGGAGTGGGGTTCAGGATGGGGAAGACATGTACACCTATAACTGATTCATGTCAATGTATGGCAAAAACCACTGCAATATTGTAAAGTAATTAGCCTTCAATTAAAATAAATAAATTAATTTACCAAAAAATAAAATAAAATGAATGAATGAAAGAGGTAAATAGACGTTTCTCCAAAGAAGACATATAGATGGCCATTAAACACATGAAAAGATGCTCAACATCAATAATTATTAGAGACATCCAAATCAAAACTACAATGAAGTATCACTCACCTCACACTGGTCAGAATGGTCATCATTAAAAAAAAAAGTTACAAACAATTAATGCTGGAGAATGTGTGGAGAAAGAGGGAGCCTTCTTGCACTGTTGGTGGGAATACAAAATTGATAGAACCACTATGAAGAACAGGGTTTCGGTTCCTTAAGAAACAGCATAGGACTAGCATATGATGCATCAATCCTACTATTGGGCATATACCTTGAGAAAACCATAATCAAAAATACACAGGTACCCCAGCGTTCATGGCAGCACTATTTGCAATAGCCAGACAAGGAAGCAACGTTAATGTTCCTCTACAGATGAATGGATAAAGGTGTGGTGCATATATACAATGGAAAATTACTTAGCCATAAAAAAGGAATGAAACTGTGACATTTGTAGTGATGTGGGTGAACTAGAGTCTGTCATAGAGAGTGAAGTAAGTCAGAAAGAGAAAAACAAATATTGTGTATTAATGCATTTAAATAGAATCTAGAAAAATTCTATACACATGAACATATTTGCAGAGCAGAAATACAGACACAGATGCATAGAATGGAATGTGGACATGGAGTGGAAGAGAACTGTGGAACGAATTGAGACAGTAGCATTGACATATGTGCACTGTGCTGTGCTGTGCTTAGTTGCTTAGTTGTATCTGACTCTGTGCAACTCCATAGACCATAGCCCACCAGGCTCCTCTGTCCCTGGGGATTCTCCAGGCAGGAATACTGGAGTTGGTGGCCATGTGCTCCTCCAGGGATCTTCCCAACCCAGAATGGAACCAGGGACCCCTGCATTGCAGGCAGATTCTTTAGCAGCTGAGCTACCAGGGAAGCCCCATATATACACTACCTTTTGTAAAAACAGGTAGCTGGTGGGAAGCTGCTGTGGAGCAAAGGAAGCTTAATTCTATGATCTGTGATGACCTAGAGGGAAGGGATGGTGGAGGGGGGGTGATGGGAGGAAGGTTTAAGAGAGACAGGATATAGCTATACATAAATCTGATTCACTTTGTTGTACAGCAGAAATTAATACATTGTAAAGCAATTATACTCCAATAAAAATAAAGAGAAAATATAAAATAAAAGATGATTTAATGTAACCAAAATCAGATGGAAAAGAGGTTATTATTAGACAAAAATGCAAAATAGGCTATCTATAATATTCCTAGGATCAACAAAGTCTCTATTAATGACACACTAAATAGGAATTCCTACATAACAGAATGAAACTGACGGAGAAAATAAGACGGCATATCCCAGAAATTTCAATGAAAAACATGTAAGAGATATCTTTCATTTTTTTTTTTACCAAAATGGAGACTAAAATTTGTTGTGAAAAATGAAGACTATTTAAGAAAAAATCGCATTTAAAATGTTTCTAAAGTTAATCAAATCTTTAAAGTTTCAACGTAATGCTACATTCCTACTATATGATCCATAACTACCATATGATCCATCAATTTCATTTCTGGGTACTTATTAGAAGAAATCAAAAGAACTAACTGTAAAAGATATACATAATGCAATATTCATTGTAGTGAATATGATGTTCTGTGTCCCTTTACCTGAAGTTAGTCTGGGGTTTCCCCACCACCACCTCCATGTTGCAGTGCTATGTTTTGAAAGATTCTAAGCATAAATTGATAAAAGACAGCAACCTATATTTTTAAGATTCAAATTCATAAACTTCTTCAGGCATGCAGGCTAATTTTGCTCAAGTAGTAGTAAGAGAGGCAAGAACCTCTGAGAGTCAGGTCAGTTGAAGCAGACAAAATAGAGAAAATTTAAAGATATTCTCTATGAATGAAACAAATTCATCTGATAGATCTGCATGATTCATACAATATGAGAAAAAGTTTTGATGAACTGTTTTCTGGTTATTGTGTATTTGTAAACACTGTGACAAAGCCTGTGGTGCCCAAAAGAGGAACTCTTGCAGGAATCCTCATTGTATGAAAGACTCAGTCTTGCAGGCCGTGTGCAGGCGTGTGAACCCGGAGCTCATTTCAGGAGCCTACAGTGGGTGATGAACAGGCTCAACCACTTTGTATGGACTTACAGCAATACACAGGTCACACATTCTCCTGTGCCATGAAAAATAATCAGAGTTATGTAGCCGTGGTCTTCCTCCCTTTATAATCTCAGAATTGTTACATTTTTGTATTGTTGTTAGGTATTGTTTCTTCTGCAGATTTTCTGATAGCTCCTGAGAATTATATTAATATTTTTTGAGTCAGAACTCCCATGAAGTCTTAGCCTCCTTTATTCCAGAAAGATTCTAGGTAGACCCTCTTCTGTGAGAGACAACTTTATTTTTAAAATGGATTTTACTGGACTCTCCATTTTGTTTCCACAGTGTCGAGTTCCTAACATTATAAAATCACCAACTTCAAATGCAAGCTGTCTGCGAGTTTGAGAAGTTGGAGCTATAGACATGATCACCATGATACACCTTTGTATTCTAAAAGATCTGTAAGAGGAACCAAGATCTTCATTTCTATGCAAACATTCCTGCACTGAGCTCCAGGCATGTGTCAGGATTGCTGGAGAAGAAAGACTGCGCACTGCATGAATCCAAACACATAGTTCTTATGTGTGAAGAAGGATATTCCTCACAATCTTTTGACCACCTTCCAAAGTCTTCTCCTTATATAGATGACTTCTAGGCAGGGTTGGTGTTTCTTGATGTTGAAGATAGAGGTGTCTTGAGGTAGAGGTAGCAGCCTTGAACGCTGCTAAAGTTTCCCGCATACGCAGGTGAGTCTTTCAATTTCTCTGTCAGGTTTTCTTGTAAACTAGACACAAATTGTTGAAGAATAAATCAGAAACCTGATGGCTGCTTATAAAACCATTATCTGAGGGCGTCCTTCTTAGCTGAAAGAAATAAATAATATTTTATGATTGTTTAAGATATCTTTCCTAGAGGGGGAAAAGAAACAGGAATGTTTTAGTAAACAAAGATTCTGTAGCTCTTCACTGGCTTAATTGTTGCCAGGGAAGAAGCTTGTCTTCCTGTTGGGTTCTGCTCTCTTTGCAGGACGTGAGAGCGCCCTCTCCTGGTTTCCTGCCTCTATGTCATCGATAATAGGTTTTCACACCAAACTGTAAACTGGGTTTTTAAAAAACATTCTCAAATTTCCTGAACTCTCACGGCAATAGCTTTTAACCCCAATGAAAAGTGAAAGTGTTAGTCTCTCAGTCATATCGGACTCTTTCCAACCCCATGGACTGCAGCACGCCAGGCTTCCCTGTCCCTCAACATTTCCCGGAGTTTGCCCAAGTTCATGTGCATTGAACTAGTGATGCCATTCAACCATCTCATCGTCTGGCAAACTCTTCTCCTCCTGCCCTCAGTCTTGCCCAGCATCAGAGTCTTTTCCAATGAGTCGGCTCTTCACTTCAGGTGGCCAAATTATTGGAGCTTCAGCACTAGTCCTTCCAGTGAATACTCAGAGTTGATTTCCTTTTAGGACTGACTGATTTGATCTCCTTGCTGTCCAAGGGACTCTCCAGCACCACAGTTCAAAAGCATCAGTTTAAAAGTTTAGATATATAGACTTTTTTTTTTTTTTTTTTACTATTTCTTCACTTAAAAAAATCTCAAAGACTTAAAACATCAAAAGCATTTATTTGGCTCACAAATGCACCATGAGGGCAAGGCATGGGAAGTAATAGCTGGTCTTGGCTCCACTCAGCTGAGGTAGCTTAAAGGCTGAGGTATATAGGTGTCTGATAGGTCTCACTATCAACTAAGACCTTCAGCAGGGCTGTCAACAGAAATATGGACACACAACCCTTTGTTTAACTTGGGCTTCTTTACAACAAGGTGGTTGTGTTCCAGCAGTGGGTATCCCAAGAGAGAGGCAAGCAGAAGCTGTGTAATTTTTAGATCTAGCCTTGGAAGCTTCATAGTATCATATCTGCCATACTCTTTGGCTCAAAGCATATACAACCCCTTCCAAATTGAAAGGGATAGAAAATGCACTCCTTATCATGATTGTTGGTGTGACAGAGATTTTAAGAGCTTTAAAGACCAAAAGTATTGCTGTGAATATTTTTAGAAAATGCAGTCTACCATACATATTTCTTTTTCCTCATCCCCATAATAACTAATAAAAATGACATCCACAAAATAGTAATCGAACTTTCTTTTTAATGAATCCACAATAGAAACTGCAAAACTCAACTTGGCTAGCTCAGATAATATGAAATCAATTATCTTATAATTGCTAAGTTATTAATCTGATATTTTAAGCTCCATGAGAGCAGGAAATGACTGTTTTGCTTAATCATGGTATCTCCAACACCTGGTGGGATTCTGGCCTTTATTAAATAAATGTTTAAAATTTTCTATGTAAAGGAATATGTAAGTGTATAAACTTAATATTAAAAATCACTACTTCCCATGTAACTAACTCCCACAGTCTTTTCAACATGTTTATATTTTAGAATCTTAATATCAATTTTTATATGAATATATTTTTAGTGTGATCCACTCAAATATAGTGATAATTCAAAGTTCTTAAGGATTATAATCTTGCCAATGTGGATGTACGTTCAGGCCACCAAGTTGGCTGTTCTCTTGTGCTTTGTCCATCCCCTGCCAGTCCAGTGCCTGCTTCACCTACACCCTACTCACAGGACTGACCTTCTATGTACTTGCCCCAGGCCCCAGCTAATGATTGTTCTAACCTTTATAGGTGGTTCAGTCACCAAGTCGTGTCCAACTCTTGCGACCCGATGGACGGTAGCTCACCAGGCTCCTCTGTCCATGGGATTTCCCAGGCAAGAATATTGGAGTGTGTTGCCATTTTTGTCCCCAGGGGATCTTCCTGATCCAGGGTTCAAACCCCCATCTCTTGCATTGCAGGTAGTCTCCTGCATTGCAGGCTGATTCCTTACTGGTAGCCACCAGGGAAGCCCATTCTAACCTTTAGATCAGAACATTTCCACCTGGAGGGCTCATCAAAGCGGCAGTGATGGGCTTGCCCCCTCTCTTGGTTTCCTTGGTAACTGATGAGCTAACCTGATGTCAATTTCTCCTATAACTGGCCACCGCCACATCCCTCTCCCCTGGAATGAAGACTGCTGCCACCTCCTGCTGGCTGCCCAGGGCATGCTGTGGATGTTGCTCCAGGACCTTGCTTCTGTCAATGATGGCTGGCTGTTTCCTCAGTCTTGAGTCTGGACAAGTACAGACCTGCCGATTGCAGTCTGACTGGCGCTGGGGGATGGATGTCAATAACCAATAGTATTTTCCCTATTTCTTAAGAAAAGAAACCAGCCATCTGAAATCAGAGCAATTTTTTAATATATTTTATTGACTTGTTTGTGCCAGGTCTTAGCTGCGGCCCACGGGATATTTGATCTTCACTGTGGCTGAGCAATTTTCTGTTACCACATGTGGGATCTAGTTCCCTGACCAGCGATGGAACCTGGGCCCCTTGAACTGAGAGCTCAGAGTCTTAGCCACTGGACCACCAGGGAGGTCCCAGAGTAAGTTTTTAAAAATCAGATACATTACCAAAGTTTGACCTGCTCTTTAAAAAAAATTTACCTACCTTCTTCCAGTGACTAAAATACACCCTGAAGTCAATTCAGTCACTGTGAAAACAATATTCAAATCCTTTGAAACATCACATGTATTTGTAATTTACTTCAAATATATGTAAAGCTAGAAGACTTAAAGAAACCTCAGTCTATTAGTCATGCACTCCTTTTAGAGTCTCTGCACGAATGCCTAATCTCTGTTGAGTGGGCCTCTATCCTTCTCTCTGTCCCTCACCTCAGTGGAAGCATGGAAATTGACCAAACCTGATTTCTAACATAGGAAAAAATTTTCTCTTTTGTTTCTCATAAAATACCTCATGCTTTGATTGCCTCACATGTTACATTGCATAAATTGGGGGACTTACATGTCTGGACTACATTCATTAGTTGTAAGATTAGTGAATGGTTTACTTTGAAGTGCTATATGGAGTTTCATTTGCTAATCAATGAATGTTTAATCTAGTTTCCTAAACCAAGGAGGCTTGTCAGTTTCAACTCCCTTCAATAATATTTCTAGCTAACAAGGATGAAATTACGTTGTAGGGAAATGTGGAGGACCCTGTGATAAGCTTTAGGATGCTTTCCATTTTGAATATGGAAGAGAATGTTGTCAGGTGAATTTGCTACATCTCCTGCTGCTAAGCATTTTAGTGGTGTCCGGCTCTTTGTGACCCCATGGACAGTAGCCTGCAAGGCTCCTCCGTCCATGGGATTCCCAGCCAAGAATACTGGAATGGGTTGCCATGTCCTCTTCCAGGGAATTTTCCCAACCCAGGGATCGAACCTGTGTCTCTTGAGGCTCCTGCATTGCAGGCAGATTCTTCACCCCTGCGCCCCCTGCGAAGCCCACTAAAGCTCCCTCAAGGCATATTGTCTCTGGAGTGACACAAATGCATACATATGGGTTAGTCTGAAAGTGACAGTGATAAAATATAACTTTCTAATCTACTTGTGAAATTTCTGATAAATTCTTACTAGTACAGCACTTAACAAAAGGGTAGTAGGGAGCATGAGAGCAAGGAGGCCTTGCTCTGACTTTGTCTTCAATACGGTTTGCACCGGACCTCCTTGCCTTAGTCCTGATTTTGGAGGCAATGTTTCAGCATTTTCTTTAAAGATTTATTCATGTATTGCCTGTGGTGGGTCTTTGTTGCTATACACAGGCATTCATTCTCTGGTTGTGGTGAGCAGGCTACTCTCTTGTTGCTGTGTGCAGGCGTCTCAACGACAGTGGCTTCTCTTGTCGTGGACTCTAGGTTCACGGGCTTCAGTAGTTGTAGCGCATGGCCTCAGGACTTGTGGCACACAGGCTCAGTTGCTCTCGAAACATGTGGGATCTTCCTGGAACAGTGATCGAACTGCTGTTCCCTGTATAGCAAGGCAGATTTCTAACCACTGGGTCACCAGGGAAGCCCTCAGTTTTCACCATTGAGTGTGATGTCAGCTGTGGATTTGCCACATATGGCTTTATTATGGTGAGGTAGGTTGCCTCTATGCCCACTTTCTGGAGAATTTTCATCACAAATGGATTTTGAATGTTATCAAGAGCTTTTTCTGTATCTATTGAAACGATCATCTGGTTTTCTTCATCAGTTTGTTAATGTGGTTTATCACACTGATTGATTTGTGGATACTGAAAACTTCTTGGATACATGTGATAAATCCCACTTGATCATGATGAATAATCCTTTTAATGTATTGTTGGATCTGGTTTGCTAATATTTTGTTGAGCATTTTTGCATAAAATTAACACTCCTGCACCATTGGTGGGAATGCAAATCTGTACAACTACTTTGGAGAACATAATGTAGGTCCCTTAACAAAACTGAAAATAGGGCCACCATTTGATGCTGCAATCCCATTCTTTGGGCCCCTATGTGGAGAAAAACATAATTCAAAAAGATACACGCACCCCAGTTTTCATAATAGCACTATTCACAATAGTCAAATCACAGAGGCAACCTAAATATCCATCAGTAGAGGAATGGATAAAGATGTGATTACATATGCACAATGGAATTTTATTCAGTCATGAAAAAATAAAATAATGTCCTTTGCAGCAACATGGATAGACCTAGAAATTGTCATACTGAGTGAAGTAAGTCAGACAAAGACAAGTATCTTGTGATATCGCTTATATGTCAAATCTTAAAAAAATGGTACAAATGAACATATTTACAAAACAGAAATCGAGTCACAGATTAAAAAAAAAAAAACTATGGTTACCAAGAGCAAAGGGAAGCAGGATAAATTGGGAGATTGCAGTTAACATATACACACTAGTGTATATAAAATAGATAACTAATAAGGATGGCAGCTGAGAGGAGCTACCCCGTGTCCTAGGTAAGGGAAACCCAGGTAAGATGGTAGGCACTGAGAGAGGGGATCAGGGGGCAGAGAGACCGAAACTACAGTCACGGACAACCAGCCAGTCTAATCACGTGGACCTTCTGTAACTCAAGGATCACAGCCTTGTCTAACTCAATGAAACTAAGCCATGCCATATGGGGCCACCCAAGATGAACAGGCCATGGTGGAGAGGTCTGAGAATGTGGTCCACTGGAGAAGGGGATGGCAAACCACTTCAGTGTTCTTGCTTTGAGAATCCCATGACCAGTATGAAAAGGCAAAACAATAGGACACGGAAAGATGAACTCCCCAGGTCAGTAGGTGCCCAATATGCTACTGGAGATCAGTGAAGAAATAACTCCATAAAGAATGAAAGGATGGAGCCAAAGCAAAAACAACACCCAATTGTGAATGGGACTGATAGAAGCAAGATTTGATGCTGTAAAGAACCATATTGCATGGGAACCTGGAATATTAGGTCCATGAATCAAGGCAAATTGGAAGTGGTCAAACGGGAGATGACAAGAGTGAACATTGACATTCTAGGAATCAGTGAACTAAGATGGACTGGAATGGGTGAATTTAACTCAGATGACCATTACATCTACTACTGTGGGCAGGAATCCCTTAGAAGAAATGGAGTAGCCATCACAATCAACAAAAGAGTCTGAAATGCAGTACTTGGATGCAATCTCAAAAACAACAGAATGATCTCTGTTCATTTCCAAGGCAAACCATTCAATATCACGGTAATTCAAGTTTATGCCCTGACCAGTAATGCCGAAGAAGCTGAAGTTGAACAGTTCTATGAAGACCTACAAGACCTTCTAGAACTAACTCCCCAAAAAGATGTCCTTTTCATTATAGGGGACTGGAATGAAAAAGTAGGAACTCAAGAAACACTTGGCGTAACAGGCAAATATGGCCTTGGAGTACAGAATGAAGCAGGGCAAAGGTTAATAGAGTTCTGCCAAGAGAATGCACTGGTCACAGCAAACACCTTCTTCCAATAACAGAAGAGAAGACTACACATGGACATCACCAGATGGTCAACACCGAAATCAGATTGACTATATTCTTTGCAGCCAAAGATGGAGAAGCTCTATACAGTCAGCAAAAAAAAGACAGGGAGCTGACTGTGGCTCAGATTCATGAACTCCTTATTGCCAAATTCAGACTGAAATTGAAGAAAGTGGAGAAAACCACTAGACCATTCAGGTATGACCTAAATCAAATCCCTTATGACTATACAGTGGAAGTAAGAAATAGATTTAAAGGACTAGGTCTGATAGACAGAATGCCTGATGATCTATGGATGGAGGTTCATGACATTGTATAGGAGACAGGAATAAAGACCATCCCCAAGAAAAAGAAATGCAAAAAGGCAAAATGGTTGTCTGAGGAGGCCTTACAAATAGCTGTGAAAAGACGGGAAGTGAAAAGCAAAGGGGAAAAGGAAAGATACACCCATTTGAATGCAGAGTTCCAAAGAATAGAAAGAAGAGATAAGAAAGCCTTCTTCAGCGATCAATGCAAAGAAATAGAGGAAAACAATAGAATGGGAAAAGCTAGATCTCTTCAAGAAAATTAGAGATATGAAGGGAACATTTCATGCAAAGATGGGCTCAATAAAGGACAGAAATGGTAGGGACCTAAAAGAAGCAGAAGATATTAAGAAGAGGTGGCAAGAATACACATAAGAATTGTATAAAAAAGATCTTCAAGACCCAGATAATCACAACGGTGTGATCACTCACCTAGAGCCAGACATCCTGGAATGTGAAGTCAAGTGGGCCTTAGGAAGCATCACTACGAACAAAGCTAGTGGAGGTGATGGAATTCCAGATGAGCTATTTCAAATCCTGAAAGATGACGCTGTGAAAGGCTGCACTCAATATGCCAGCAAATATAGAAAACTCAGCAGTGGCCACAGGACTGGAAAAGGTCCGTTTTCATTCTAATCCCAAAGAAAGGCAATGCCAAAGAATGCTCAAACTACTGCACAATTGCACGCATCTCACACGCTAGTAAAGTAATGCTCAAAATTCTCCAAGCCAGGCTTCAACAATACGTGAACCGTGAACTTCCAGATGTTCAAACTGGTTGTAGAAAAGGCAGAGGAACCAGAGATCAGATTGCCAACATCTGATGGATCATCAAAAAAGCAAGAGAGTTCCAGAAAAATATGTATTTCCGCTTTACTGACTATGCCAAAGCCTTTGACTGTGTTGATCACAATAAACGGTGGATAATTCTGAAAGAGATGGGCATACCAGACCACCTTACCTGCCTCTTGAGAAACTTGTATGCTGGTCAGAAAGCAACAGTTAGAACTGGACATTGAACTGGACTGGTTCCAAATAGGAAAAAGAATACATCAAGGCTGTATATTGTCACCCTGCTTATTTAACTTATATCTAGAGTACATTGGAGCTGAAACTCCAATACTTTGGCCACCTAATGTGAAGAGCTGACTCATTGGAAAAGACCCTGATGCTGGAAAAGATTGAGGGCAGGAGGAGAAGGTGACTACAGAGAATGAGATGGCTGGATGGCATCATCGTCTCTATGGCCATGGGTTTGGGTGGACTCAGGGAGTTGGTGATGGACAGGGAGGCCTGGCGTGCTGCGGTTCATGGGATTGCAAAGAGTCGGACATGACTGAGTGACTGAACTGAACTGAATAAGGATGTAGTGTATAGCACAGGGAACTCTTCTCTATGACGTACATGAGGAAAGAATCTAAAAATGAGTGGATATATGTCTATGTATAACTGATTCACTTTGCTGTGCAGCAGAAATTAACACATTATAAATCATCTATACTCCAACAAAAACTAAATAAAAATAAATACCCAGAAAAAGTCTGTAGTGTTTACATTTTATGTCAAAAGAAAATGTAAGCAGTCCACATTTTTTCTATATATCTATATATAAAGAATGTTATAGCTCCTCCATATTATTGCCTGTAAATTATAGTGAGAACTAGTAAGAAAGCATTTTATCTTTATTATGTTATGATTTGCATTTTGTAAAAGTTCATCCATTGAAAGTAAAAAATTTTTACTAAGTATACTAAATTGTATAAGCATTTCAAAAATCCAGTTTTAGAACACTCTCATTAACCCTCAAAAATTTCCTTCACCCTGTTTTCAGTCAATTCTCTCATTTACCTCCAGCCCTAATTACCTCCAGCTGGCCTGATACCTGTATTTACACATTTGATTTTTTTATACATTTCATACAACTGGAATCAACATGTAGTCTTTAGCATCTAGCTTCTTTCACTTAGCCTATTTCTGAGATTCATTTATGCTATACCATTTATCAATACTTCATTCTTTTTTATTGTTAAATAATATGCCATTGTAGAGATATACCACATTTTAATTCATTAACCATTTGGATATTGGAATGCTTCAAATTTTGGACTATTTTGAATAATGCTACTATAACATTCATGTACAAGTCTTTGTGTGAATATATTTTTTTCATTTATCTTAGGTAGATTCGTAGGAGTAGAACTCCTGAACTATGCAATGTTTATGTTTAACTTTTCAATATTATGTCAAATTGTTCTCAAAAGTGACTGTAGCAGTTTACATTCCCACCAGCAATGTATGAGGGTTTCATTTTCTCCATATCCTTGTCAACATTTATTATCTGCCTCTTTGATTATAGTTATTTTGGTGAGTGGAAAATAATTTATAATTTACTAATTATCAGTGATGCTGAGCATCTTTTCATGTGCTTGTGGCCTTTTGTACATGAATAGAATAATAAAGCAGGGAAATTTGCAAAGAGCGAAATGAGGTGACATCATTGTTACTATTTTGAAAAGTAGTCAGTAATGATCTCTCCACTAAAAAGAAAGCATCTGGAGAGAAACCTGAAAGGAGTGGGGAAAAGCATTCCAGGTAGAGGAAACAAGAAGTGCAAATGCCCTAGAGTGAGAGCCGTTTTCATATATTCTAAGAAAACCAGGAGGACACCGGAGATGAAGC
This sequence comes from Giraffa tippelskirchi, assembly GCF_054371585.1. Lineage (NCBI taxonomy): Eukaryota > Metazoa > Chordata > Mammalia > Artiodactyla > Giraffidae > Giraffa > Giraffa tippelskirchi. The sequence goes on along the minus strand of NC_137284.1, from coordinate 41,844,764 downwards.
AAAGAGGCAGAGTGGTGATGGAAGACAGTAACAGGGACGGGCTGAAGGGAGTGCAGGTCTTATAGGGGCTTAAAATTATTATAAGTAGGTTAATTATACTACTCACGGTGCTGGAGCGGTGAGCGGCTGAGAGGAGATACTCCATGTTTAAGGTCAGGAGTGGTGGCTAAGCTTTGCTGGACTGGCCGTGTGAAGATACCCTACGTCCAAGGTCAGAGAAACCCCAGTACAATGGTAAGTGGTGGAGCGGCTATGAAGAGATACCTGACGTCCAAGGGCAAAGGAGAAGCCCCAGCAAGATGGTAGGAGGGGCTAATTCGTGTTTAGAATCAAACCCCATTCCCGCCAGAGAAGCTCAGAGGGCTCAAACAAACCTTGTGCACACCAGGACCCAGAGACCCCACAGAGACCGAGACAGAACTGTGTTTGAGCATCTCCTGCGGAGGTACGGGTCAGCAGTAGACTGCCGCAGGGGCAGGGGCTCTGGGTGCAGCAGATTCGGGTATGACATAAGCCCTCAGGAGGAGGTCGCCATTAACCCCACCATAGAGCTGTCAGAACTTACACTGGACTGGAAAATAGACTCTTAGAGGGCACAACAGAACCTTGGGCACCAGGACCCAGGAGAAAGGAGTAGTGACCCCACAAGAGATTGTCCCGGACTTGCCTATGTGTGTCCAGGAATCTCTGGTGGAGGCGTATGTTGGTGGTGGCCTACTGCAGGGTTGGGGGCACTGAGTGTAGCAGTACATGTATGGGATCTTATGAAGGAGGTCTCCATTATCTTCATTATCTCCATCATGGTTTGGCCCCAGGTGAATAGCAGGAAGGGAACACAGCTCCACCCATCAACAGAAAATTGGATTAAAGATATACTGAGCATGGCCCAGCCCATCAGAACAAGACCCACTTTGCCTCTCAGTCTGTCTCTCCCATCAGGAAGCATCCATAAGCCTCTTATCTTTCTCCATCAGAGGGCAGACAGACTGAAAACCACAATCACAGAAAACTAACCAATCTAATCACATGGACCACAGCCATGTCTAATTCAATGAAACTATGAGCCATGCCGAGTAGGGCCACCAAAGATCGACAGGTCATGGTGAAGAGTTCTGAAAAAATGTGGTCCATTGGAGAAGGGAATGGCAAACCACTTCAGTATTTTTGCCTTGAGAACCCCATGAACAGTATGAAAAGGCAAAAAGATAGGACCCTGAAAGATGAGCTCCCCAGGTCGGTAGGTGCACAATATGCTACTGGAGATCAGTGGAGAAACAACTCCAGAAATAAGGAAGAGATGGAGCCAAAGCAAAAACAACACCCAGTTGTTGATGTGACTGGTGATGGAAGCAAGATCCATTGCTGTAAAGAGCAATATTTCATAGGAGCCTGGTATGATAGGTCCATGAATCAAGGCAGATTGGAAGTGGTCAAACAGGAGATGGCAAGAGTGAACATCGAAATTTTAGGAATCAGTGAATTAAAATGGACTGGAATGAGTGAATTTAATTCAGATGACCATTATATCTACTACTGTGGGCAAGAATTCTTTAGAAGAAATGGAGTAGCCATCATAGTCAACAAAAGAGTTCAAAATTCAGTACTTGGATGCAATCTCAAAAACAACAGAATGATCTCTGTTCATTTCCAAAGCAAATCATTCAATATCATGGTAATTCAAGTCTATGTCCCAACCAGTAATGCTAAAGAAGCTGAAGTTGAACAGTTCTATGAAGACCTACAAGACCTTCTAGAACTAATACCCGAAAAAGAAGTCCTTTTCATTATAGGGGACTGGAGTGCAAAAGTAGAAAGTCAAGTAACACCTGGAGTAACAGGAAAATTTCACCTTGAAGTACAGAATGAAGCAGGGCAAAGACTACTAGAGTTTTGCCAAGAGAATGTACTGGTCATAGCAAACACCCTCTTCCAATAACAGAAGAGAAGACTCTACACATGGACATCACCAGATGGTCAACACTGAAATCAGATTGACTATATTCTTTGCAGCCAAAGATGGAGCAGTTCTATACCGTCAGCAAAAAAATGACAGGGAGCTGACTGTGGCTCAGATCATGAACTCCCTATTGCCAAATTCAGACTAAAATTAAGGAAAGTAGGGAAAACCACTATACCATTCAGGTATGACCTAAATCAAATCCCTAATGATTATACAGTGGAAGTGAGAAATAGATTTAAAGGACTAGATCTGATAGGCAAAGTGCCTGATGAACTATGGATGGAGGTTCATGACATTGTACAGGAAAAAGGGATCAAGACCATCCCCAAGAAAAAGAAATGCAAAAAAGCAAAATGGCTGTCTGAGGAGGCCTTACAAATAGATGTGAAAAGAAGAGAAGCAAAAAGCAAAGGAGGAAAGGCCAGATATACCCATTTGAATACAGATTTGCAAGGAATAGCAAAGAGAGATAAGAAAGCCTTCCTCAGCATCAGTGCAAAGAAATAGAAGAAAACAATAGAATGGGAAAGACTAGAGATCTCCTCAAGAAAATTAGAGATACAAAGGGAACATTTCATGCAAACATGGGCTCAATAAGGGAAAGAAATGGTATGGATCTAACAGAAGCAGAAGATATTAAGAAGAGGTGGCAAGAATACAAAGATGAACTGTACAAAAAAGATATTCACGACCCACATAATCATGATGGTATGATCACTCATCTAGAGCCAGATATCCTGGAATCTAAAGTCAAGTGGGCCTTAGGAAGTATCACTATGAACCAAGCTTGCAGAAGTGATGGAATTTCAAATCCTGAAAGATGAGCCTTTGAAAGTGCTGCACTCAATATGCCAGCAAATTTGGAAAACTCAGCAGTGGCCACAGGACTGGAAAAGATCAGTTTTCATTCCAATCCCTAAGAAACACAATGCCAAAGAATGTTGAAACTACCACACAATGCACTCATCTCATATGCCAGTAAACTATTGGTCAAAATTCTCCAAGCCAGGCTTCAACAACATGTGAACTATGAAATTCCAGATGTTCAAGCTGGTTTTAGAAAAGGCAGAGGAACCAGAGATCAAATTGCCAATATTCGCTAGATCATCGAAAAAGCAAGAGAATTCCAGAAAAACATCTATTTCTGCTTGATTAATTATGCCAAAGCCTTTGACTGTGTGGATCATAATAAACTCTTGAAAATTCTGAAGGAGATGAGAATACTAGACAACCTGACCTGCCTCTTGAGAAACCTGTATGCATGTCAGGAAGCAACAGTTAGAACTGGACATGGTTCAGTTCATGGTTCAACAGACTGGTTCCAAATAGAAAGGGGAGTATGTCAAGGCTGTATATTGTCACCCTGCTTATTTACCTTATATGTAGAGTACATCATGAGAAAAGCTGGGCTGGATGAAGCACAAGCTGGAATGAAGATCCCTGGAAGGAATATCCATAACCTCAGATATGCAGATGACACCACCCTTATGACAGAAATAGAAGAACTAAAGAGCTTCTTGATGAAAGTGAAGGAGGAGAGTGAAAAAGTTGGCTTAAAGCTCAACATTCAGAAAACAAAGATCATGGCATCCAGCCCCATCACTTCATGGCAAATAGATGAAGAAACAACGGAAATAGTGGCTGACCTTATTTTTTTTTGGCTTCAAAATCACTGCAGATGGTGACTGCAGCTATGAAATTAAAAGACGCTTACTCCTTGGAAGGAAAGTTATGACCAACCTAGACAGCATATTAAAAAGCAGAGACATTTATTTGCCAGCAAATGTCCATGTAGTCAATGCTGTGGTTTTTCCAGTAGTCATGCATGGATGTGAGAGTTGGAGTATAAAGAAAGCTGAGCACCAAATAATTGATGCTTTTGAACTGTGGTGTTGGAGAAGACTCTTGAGAGTCCCTTAGACAGCATGGAGATCCAGCCAGTCCATCCTAAAGGAGATCAGTCCTGAGTGTTCATTGGAAGAACTGATTTTGAAGCTGAAACTTCCATACTTTGGCCACCTGATGCGAAGAGCTGACTCATTTGAAAAGACCCTGATCTTTGGAAAGATTGAAGGCAGGAGAAGAAGGAGACAACAGAGGATGAGATGGTTGGATGGCATCACTGACTCAATGGGCTTGAGTTTGAGTAAACTCCGGGATTGTTGATGGACAGGGAGGCCTGGCATGCTGCAGTCCATGGGGTCACAAAGAGTCAGACACGACTGAGCGACTGAACTGAGCTGAACTGAAGTGAATTGAAGGTTAATTATTATTCAAAACCAAACAGTCTCATAGAAAAAGAGTTCAGATTTATGGTTTCCAAAGGTGGAGGAGGATGGGGTCGAGAGAGGGGAAATTGGGTGAAGGTGGTCAAAATGTACAAAGTTCCAGGTATAAGATAAAGAAGTACTAGTTGTATAATGTACAATATGACAAAAATAATTAATACTACTGTGTATTATATATGAAAATTGTTAATACAGTAAATCTGACTTCTTATCACAAAGAATTTTTTTTCTATTTCTTTAATTTTATATTATATGAGATAGGAGATGTTCACTAAACTTTACTGTGGTAGTCATTTCACTATGTATGTAGTAAAATCATTTATACCTCAATCAAATACACCTTAATATAGTGATGTGTGTCAATTACAGCTCAATAAAACTACAGGGAAAAAAAAAGAAAAAGGTTATTATAAGGACTGAGCTTTGGTGGACAGATTTCTACTAATTGAACCTGAAGAAACTTATGTAAAAAAATACAGAAGAAAACAGATGATACTTTGTAAGTTTATACTACCAGTTAATGGACAAGATTATTCATATCTGCAGATTAATGTATTCACTCTCTATAGGAACTGGAAAGATAGTACATAGATAATGAACAATGAAGACACTTGAACTCAGCTATCTAATCATTCCTGGATACTCAATTTTGTATACTCAAATTTGCTAGCCGTTCTAGGATGTACAAGTACACTGTTAGCTCTTAAGAGAGCAAAATGATCCTGTGGCCTGACTGGTCAATAGAGAAAACGCCACGGCTTCATTTGAAAAAGGACCCAACTGCTGTCCAGTCTCAAAGTGATTTTGTTGCCATTATGATTGGTAAAAAGAGATATTTTGTTATTATTTTCATTTGCATTTTCCAATAAGTAAGTCTGAGAAATTGTTTGTATGGTTACTGTTCATTTGAATTGGTTCTGTCATTTGGGTATTCTAAACAACCCCTTGCCTATTTTTATGGTTATTCATCTGCACGCTATCAGATGTAAGAACTGACTACATAGTACAAGTATTAATGCTATATCTTTTATGTACCCTGAAGTTGTCTCCCAAATGTATACTTGACCTCACTCATGGGATCTTTATTGAAATAATTTTCAAGTTTTCTTTACAGACTTAAATATGTACTTTTCCTCCTTGGACTCTAGACATTATTATGACTCTTCAGACTCATAGAATATTCAAATATTCTGCTAACATTTTTCCTAGGATTATGATGACTTTCCTGTAATTCACTTATAATAATTTTATTTATTTATTTACCTTCATGTGCATGTGTGTGTGTGTATTTTTGTATAATGATAGAGGGATATCTAATTCTCTTTTCCTTCAGGAGGATAGACGATTTTAACAGCACTCTTGATAGAAAACAAAAAAAAATTCATAATTTCACAGTGAACAGAGATACTATCTTTACCTTATACATACATACGCATACATATGCACATATACTCACAAACATACTCTGTAGTCTATTACTTTATTTTCTGTTTTACTAACTTTATACATGCTAAGCCAATATTGTATTCTTGGATAGTTTTCTTTCAAAAGAATTGTAAATCACTTTAATATTAGGTCTTCTCCTTAAATTTCCTGTAATTTATATATTAACTTAAGAAGCACTGTCACTTTTTTGCTATCGTGTTACCAAGAACATGGTAAATCTTTCCTTTATTCTACATATTGATTAGTTTCTTTTAGAAATGCTTTATGGATCTCTTGATATAGATCTTATACTGGACTTATTAAAATTATTTGTAATTATTTTATAATTTTTGTTGCCATTTTATGAAGGTTAACTTTATTTTCATTTATAGCTGGTTATGTAAAGCAAAGAAAAATCAATTAATTCTGTGTATTTATAGTGTACACAGCCACTTTGAACATTTCCCTTAAGGGGACCAGCAGACTTAGAATTCTTAGGTTTCAATTTTTATCAAAAATATGGATAATTGTGCTCTTTTCCACTGATAGTACTGATTATTTACTATTCTTTTCTTATTGTATTTGCTACAATGTATTGTTTAAAGTTAATAATAATAGTCAAAGTGGGTTTCTTATTGCTTACAAGTGAAAAGTATTCTATCCTAAGACAGGACATCCTAAGAAAGATTATTTTGTTTCTTATTTTAGTCAGGGTTTATTAAGAATATGTGCTGAATTTCATCAAGTAACTTTCAACTTCTAGGGCTGTACTCATTTGGCACTCTCCGTTAACACCATGGTGTCATAAAATGTGTTAAAGTTCCTGATTTTGTACTCTCATATTCCTGGAATCCTACCTGAAGATCTCACTGCTAAATTCCAATTAAAGATATTTTATTTGCATTCATAATTTAAACTGTGATTGAACTATGTTTTCCTTCTTTGTACACTCGTCATGTTTTGTTATTAATATTGTATTGTCTTTCTATAATGAGTTTAGGAGCCTTCTCCCATTTCCTTATGGTCTATAATTTAAGCTAAATCTATCTCTTTTCTAAATATTGGATAAAGTTCATCTTTGAAACTCTCTGATCACAGTTCTTTGTTTAGTAATATATTTTAAATCACCTTTCCAACCTATTTTACAATAATTAGTATCCTAATTTTTCTGTTTATTTATAAGTCAGTGTTGCTAATATATCTTTTTGCTGGGAAAATATCTACATAATCTAGAATGTTAGAAGGTTAGAGTATTCACTTGTAATTATTTAAATCTCATTTGTATCTGGATTATATCTCCATTTTTATCCTAATATGTATTTACTTCCTCTTTTGCTTAAAAGAGATCCTAATCTACATTATTGATCTTTTAAAAACAAGTTTTTAAGTTTACCTTTTTATTTGTTTATAATTTTCTACTTCATTTCTTGAGATTCTACTTTTATGTATTCTTTCCTTTTTTCTCCAAAGAATATTGCTTAATATACAGTGTGATGTTCCTACACTCCTGGTGGGAATGTAAGTTGGTAGAGCTGCTATGGAAAACAGTATGGAGGTTCCTCAGAAAACTAAACAAAGAATTACCATATGATCCAGAAATCTCACTCTTGGGAATATACCCAGAAAAAAACCTATAATTTGAAAAGATACATGCAACCCTGTGTTCATAGCAGCACTATTCACAATAGTCCAAATATGGAAGCAACCTAAATGTCCATTTATTGAAAGCTGAATGGATGAAGAGGTGGTCCATATATACAAAGGAATACTACTCTGTTGCAGTCCTTTAATGGACTGGAACCTGGTGGTCCAGAGTCAACGATAAGAAAGTGAAAAGAGAAAGAAGCTAGTATTCCCTGGTTTACGCAGAGAACCAATAAAACCTTAGAACAGGGCTTGCACTGCTCACGAAGGCACAGGGCGCCCTTGGAGGAGGTCTTGAAAGCCTGGGCAGGAGAGTGAGCTCAGCGGGTTTCCACACTCCAGAGAATTAGCCGGAGGGAGGGAGAGAGAGAGAGAGAGAGAGAGAGAGAGACACGGGGAACCAAGCTCTGATGGAACAAGGGTGCTTTAATGATGTTGTACAAGGAATTTCTTTCGACAATGATAAAGATCAGAAAAACAAATGTACAGCAACCGTTATCAAGAGAACAAGGGATTAACAATGGTCATAAGGTCAGGAGACAATCCACATCTTGTGACTAAGCAGTTTTGTCTGAAGGAGATTCATGTATGTGTTTTCATCCTATGAGCTCAGTCCTGGGAGCAGCATGCAGTTCCACTTGTTCCTGTTGCCAGGAACTGATAAGGAACAGAGGGTTTATGAGAGACAGAAAACAGCACACAAGAATCCTCCTGTTAAACATTCCCTGATACTACTCAGTCATTAAAAAGAATGAAACAGTGCCATTTGCAGCAACATGGAACAAATTAAAGTTTATATTATTATACTAAGAGAAATAAGTCAGAAAAGGACAAGTACAGTATGATATCACTTAAATATATAGAACCTAAAATATTGCACAAGTAAACCTATCTATAAAACACTAACAGACTCATAGACACACATATTAGGCTTATGGTTGCCACAGGAAAGGGGAGAGAGAGAGACGAAAGGACTGGGAGTTTAGGGTTGGTAGATGCAAACAATTACATTTAGAATGGATAAACAACAAGGTCCTAATGCATAGCACAGGGAATTGTATTCAGTATCTTGTGATAAACAATAATGGATAAGAGTATTTAAAAAGAATGTATATATGTGTATAACTGAGTCACTTTGGACTAAATGCCCCAACCAAAAGGCACAGATTGGCTAAATGGATGCAAATACAAGATCGCTATACATACTGTCTACAAGAGACCCAACTTAGGCCCAGGGAAACATACAGACTGAAAGTGAGGGGCTGAAAAAAGATATTCGATGCAAATGGAAATGAAAATAAAGTGAGCATAGCAATACTCATATCAGATAAAATAGACCTTAAAATAAAGACTATTATAAGAGACAAGGAAGGACACCACATAATGATCAAGGGATCAATCTAAGAAGAAGATATAGCAATTATAAATAGATATGCACCCAACATAGGAGCACCTCAATACACAAGGCGAAATGCTAACAACTATTAAAGGGGAAATTGACAGTAACACAACAGTAGTGGGGGACTTTAATATTCCGCTCACACCAATGGACAGATCATCCAGACAGAAAATTAATAAGAAGGCACAAGGCTTAATTGATACATTGGACCAGTTAGACTTAATTAATATCTATAGGGCATTTCACCCAAAAACAGTAGATTTCACTTTTTTCCTCAAGAGTACTTGGAACATTCTCCAGGATAGATCACATCTTGGGTCACAAAACAAGCCTTGGTAAATTTAAGAAAAACCTGAAACCATTTCAAGCATTTTTTCTGACTACAATGATATCAACTACAGAAAAAAAGTTATAAAAAGAACCCACAAACACGTGGAGACTAAATAATATGCTTCTGAGTAACCAAGAGACCACTAAAGAAATCAAGGAGAAATTCAAAAGATACCTAAAAGCAAATGACAATGAAATACAACCACTCAAACCCTATGGGATGCAGTCAAGGTCAATGGCATCACCCACTCAATGGACATGAGTTTGAGCAAGCTCCAGGAGTTGGTGATGGACAGGGAAGCCTGGCATGCTGCAGTCCATGGGGTCACAAAGAGTTGGACAAGACTGAGTGACTGAACTGAAGAGAGAAGTTTATAGCAATACAAAACTTACCTCAAGAATACAAGAGAAACATCAAATAATCCACCTAACCTTACACCTAAAGCAACTAGAAAAAGAACAAAGAAACCCCAAAGTTAGTAGAAGGAAAGAAATCATAAAGTTCAGAGCTGAAATAAGTGAAAATGAAATGAGGAAGACAATAGCAAAGATCAATAAAACTATTAATGAAAGCTGATTCTTTGAGGAGATACACAAAATTGACAAACTGTTAGCCAGACGCATCAAGAAAAAAAGGGAGAAGACTCAAATCAATAAAATTGGAAATGTATAAGTATTATTTTTAAATGGTAAATTTCTACTTTGATCAGTGGTCAGGATGAGAGAAACTCCTGTCATATTAAGCAACACTGTAATGCTCCCAGTGACATCTGGCATGGAATTGTTTTATCGCTGGAGAGAGATTCACATGCTGGTCCGGTCATCAACTTGAAGAGGGAATAGAGTTGAACCCCATATCCTTTGCTGGGTTAAGTATCTGTTCCCATCTCAGCCAGCCCTCTTGCACCCACTGAAGGAAATATATTTTTGTTATTCATGTTGTGAAAGAAAGTGAAAGTGAAAGTTGCTTAGTCATGTGCAACTCCTTGCAACCCAATGGACTGTTCATGGAATTCTCCAGGCCAGAATACTGGAGTGGGTAGCCTTTCCCTTCTCCAGGGGATCTTCCCAACCCAGGAATCGAACCGGGATCTGCTGCATTGCAGGCAGATTCTTTACCAACTGAGGTATTAGGAAAGCCCATTCATGTTGTAATTGTTGCTATTGAACTGTGTGTGTTGATTATGATCTTGGAGACACTTGAGTGGTCCTGAAGAGAGATCTTAGTTCCCTGCCCTAGAATTGAACCTGGGTAGCCTGGATGAAAACTGGGAATATAACCATTAGATGACCAGGGGCTACAGGCTAGAAACAAAGTGGCCCAGGTTCTTGCCCTCATTTGAAAGGAAAATGTTTTAAGGAGTTTCTTAGAAACACAGCACAAAGAGTGAGAGGACACACAGATAATTTGTTTATTTAAGACTGAAGCAAGGCAGAAACACATGCTTGGAGCAAAAGTTTGTGAGTGTCCTTCCTAATGAGGAGGAGTGCAGTAAAGAGGTGATTAAATCTTTACATAGGACAGTTCTTCTGGGTATTTGCTTACCTTTGGCCAATTGTTGCTCTTCTTTCCCCACACCTGACCTGTTCTAGAACAGTTCCCAACATAGGTGCACTTTTCCAGGATAGATTCAGTACAGAGGCTTGTGGGAGCTTGGCATCAACTATTATGGGGTGGTTCCCACTCCTTTTTGACTCCTGTAAATGTTTCTGTGCTTGTGCAGTCTGGGAGCTTTCACTGACCTCAGGAACGGTCATCTCATGCTCTTTACTCCAAATGAGCTCATCTCCTGTGATTAACTTTGTCCTTGGAGCATCTAGGGAAAACAAAATTCAGTTTTACTCTTCTTGAAAACCTCCAGCTGCTCTGCTAAGTGTCCATCTACTTCCTACCTCAATTACAATTTATAAAAAGAGGAATTCATCACATGCAGAATGTAGTCACTGGAGGTTTCTGAAGTTGGGGAAGGTCAGGCTGTCCATTGAAGCAAATGGACAAACTTCTCATATTTTTAAAGATTTGGAGTTAACCAAAAGGAGTCTTTCATACATATTTTTTCCCTTAATCTCTGATTTGGAGCTATTTAACTAGGATATACCTGTTTCTTCATCTTGGATGGAAATAGGAATCCAGATGAACTTTTAATCTCCTAATTTTGTCACTTTTGGACAAAACTGAGGAACACAGGGTGATTTCTTCTAAAAGGGAAAGAAATACCCCATAAAAATATACTGACTTCAATCCTGACTTATTTTCTAGCCTTTCCTGAGAATTCCATTTAAATGTTATTCTTTCCAGGAAATTGGGCTTCTTAAGAGCAAGCATAGACTCCCCTTCAGCTATTTGGCTTCTACATAAACTAAATCACAGAATCAATGTACTCTCTGCTTCTGTTTTTCTCTATTTATTTCTCTCTCTCTCTCTCTCTCTCTCTCACACACACACACACACACACGAACACACACGCACAAACAAATGCCTAGATAGAAAGTATACAAAACAATAATAAATCCCAATTGTTGATTTTGTTATTTTGATGTTTAATGGAGAAGAGTACAGAGGAAAAGACTATGGTGCTGTTTCCATTTATTTCATTGATTTCTCCCATCTGATTTATTTATAACAACGTATTTCTAGATCTTATTGTTAGACTCTATAAGTAAGTTTCCAGTTCTTACCAAGTAGGTGAACATGCAGGAAAACCTCATACAAAATTCTTTTATAGACAGTTTATCCAAACTGCATTTTGTGTTCAAATTTTCCTATTTCCACCTCTCTTATGACTTTGTCCAAGCTTTTCCTTCAGCTCATATAAGTAATTATGTTGGTAACAAAGTCCAGGGTGAGCATATTTGCCACTCTCCCCTTATAAATTAAATTCTTCCCCAAATTATGGTGGATTCTAATTTGTGAACCAAAATGAGAGGAGCTAAAGAATTGAGAGAAGTAGAGTAAGTGGAGCTAAGATGGCTAAAGCCCTTGGAGAGGTCAAATGAAATTTTTACAAAGTAGACACTCCCTCTAATCAGGGGAATTCTCAAATTGATGTTTTTTTGTTTGTTTGTTTTTGTTTTTTTTTGTGGGGAGAAGGGATTCGGAAGTTGGACAATGAACAGAATTTCATATCCCACTAAGGGTCTGAGGATATCTTATGCAATGGAATTGCAAGATTGATAATACACTATGATCTTTTCTACAAAAAACTCACATCTAGGTGGAAATTATAACTTTATTGTTATATGTGCAGAGGTACACAAAATAAAGAAGCAATGTCAGGGGCAAACTTATTATTTTCAATCTTTAATTTCCAAAAGAAGATATTATCAAAGATTAAAATTTGGGGACTTTCCTAGCAGCCCAGTGGTGAAGAATCCCCCTGCCAATTCAGAGGGCATGGAATTGATCCCTGATCTAGCAAGATCCCACATGCCTTGGAGCAACTAAGCCCATGTACCACGACTAGTGAGCCTGTGTGCTGTGCAACCACTGAAGCCTGTGTACCTAGAGCCCATCCTCTGCAACAAGAGAAGCCACCACAATGAGAAGCCTGAGCACTGCAATGAAGAATAGCCCCCACTCCACAACAAAGTGTAGCCCTCTCTCACCTCAACTAGAAAAAGACCCAGCACAGCCATAAACAAATAAATAAAGATTAAAATTTTAACATCTTAAGACTATGTTCCACTTTTTTAGCCACAGCTTTATGTGATAAGAGCAGATTTGTGATGATTGATCATTTCATGTAGTAGAAAGACAGTGTTTTGAGTTTTCCTGTCAGGTATCCTCCCTGAGTGAAACACCATGGTCAATCATTGATTAAGCAGGAAAATGTCTTATGGAGCATGAATAGAATGCAAACCCAGACAAGATAAAGAAAACCTTTGGAGATAGTTGCCTGAAACTTAGCAGACAAACTCAGATCTCTTTCAGGAAAAACAAAGTCTATTATTATTTTTAGTCAATCGTTGTGTTATACAACTATAACATGATCATTAAGTCTACAACATAGCATCCATATTTCAGAGAATTTCAGTTCCGATGAGGTCAACAAGATTCATCAAGTAGTAGGGGGCTATTTCTGCTGGTGCTGTAAGTGATATTACTAGGGAGCTTGACTGAACTGACTTGAAAAACAGAATTAGAATGATTCCTACTTCTTTTTTTTTTTTTTTTTTTTGATTTTATTTATTTATTTTTTTTTTTTTTTATAAATTTATTTATTTTACTTGGGGGCTAATTACTTTACAATATTGTAATAGTTTTTGCCATACATTGACAAGAATCAGCCATGGGTTTACATGTGTTCCCCTTCCCGAACCCCCCACCCACCTCCCTCCCCCTCCCATCCCTCTGGATCATCCCACTGCCCCGGCCCCGAGCCCTTGTCACATGCATCGAACATGGAATGGTGCTCTGTTTCACATATGACAATACACATGTCTCAATGCCATTCTCCCAGAACGGCCCACCCTCACCTTCTCCCTCAGAGTCCATAAAATTGTTCCATGCATCTGTGTCTCTCATTCTGTCCCGCATATAGGGTTATCGTTACCATCTTTCAGATTCCATATATATGCATTAGTATACTGTATTGTTGTTTTTCTTTCTGGCTTACTTCACTCTGTATAATGGGCTCCAGTTTCATCCATCTCAGTAGAACCGGTTCAAATGTATTTTTTTTAATGGCTGATTCCTACTTCTGAAGAAGCATCAAGGAAATAACACAGGCAGATTCAGACAGGTGACCGATTACAGTGGGTGGTTACTGGGGCTTCCCAAGTGGCACTAGCAGTAAAGAATCCGCCTGTCAGTGGAGGAGACATAAGTGACTCAGGTTCAATCCTTGGTTTGGGAAGATCCCCTGGAAGATGAAATGGCACCCCATTCCAGTATTCTTGCCAAGAGAATCCCATAACCAGAGGAGCCTGCTGGGTTACAAAAAGTCATACATGACTGAGCATCTCAGCATCCATTCATCAATGGGTTACTGAATTAGGACTAATATAGACAGAATGAGATGGTTACACAGCATCACTGACTCAATCAATGGACATGAAGATGAGCAAACTCTGCAAGATAGTGAATGACAGAGGAGCCTGGCATGCTGTAGTCCGTAAGGTCCCAAAGAGTAGGACATAACTTAGTGACTGAGCAACAACATAGTTCATTGAATACATATATAAAATTCATACTTTGGAAGTTCATTTATTTTAAAAACAGCAATTCCAGGGATTAAAAATATGAACTTAAAGGATAACTATGTCACTAGAAATCTGATTGTGGCACTTGGATTAAGTAGGTTTCACTTCAATCATTGGCATTAAGGTATGTTTCAACTCTATAGAAATCTAATTATGATTTGCATTTTCTGCAAAAATCTAACCAGGTATCTAACCTATATCTTTTCACAGATTTGATAACCCTATCACTGGGAGGAAATGGACATGGTCATTGGAGAATATATGAAGCATCCAGCAAAGAGCCAAGCTCATTCTTCTCCAGAGCCCTGAGCTGTTGTGTTTGGAGTTGGCTGGGTTGTGGAGACTTTTGGAAGTTACTGCCACAAGGCAGTAAGCACTTAATCCTTGAACTGAATTTAACAGAGTTACTTACTGAACAAGAGTAGAACATTGCATTAATGGTACCCAAAGGTGAATTATCATCAAGGTGCAATGAATTTCTGCTATGTACCTTTAAAAATGAAACGAAAGTTAAGTTGTGGCTTTTTTTCCCTGTTGGTAGTATCTGTATGTGAGTACTAGATCAGTCATTTATTCAATGTGTGATTTGTAGACAAGTAACTTATTTCACCCACACTATGTCAAGTGCCCTCTTTTTAAGATGTATGTTAAGATAGAAAATTAGTTAATAATATTGTTGTGAAAGTTAAAATAGGTAATCCATATAAGAAGAGTGGATCCAATGCCAAGAATTAATAAATATATGAGCCTCTCTTATTATCATTTTAATATTATCATTATCATTCGCGTTATCAACATAGAAATGAATATATTCTTAATGAGCCCTTGGCCCATTTCTAGCAAGTTCTACACAGAGCTCATCTATACTTTCTCCCTGTTCTTCAAACTATCTCCTAATTTAAGGCATATTTGATTTAATAGCTTTATGGTCTATGCTAGTAGCTTTTGTGGTCCTCATTCAAAAGTCCATAAAATCCATCTCAACAATTTTTATTTATATAAATGTATCTACACACCATCACTTCATTGCTATGCACTTTTCAAAAGATATTTTAAGTTGTTTCATAACTGTTCAATTCAGCAATTGTTTATTTCCCACCTATTTTGAATCAAAAATAAATTATCATCCTTGTAAATAAGTAGCCTCTCTGATTCAAGTTCTCATACACAGGGAAGATAACAGTAATCATATATTTAAACTAAATATTCAGTCACAGTGTATGATAACTGAAAGTATACCTAATTTAAATAAGCAATTTAATATGACATGATGATAAAATGAAGAAAAAAAGTAAAAGTGTCAGTCACTCAAGGGTGTCCGACTCTTTGTGACCCCATGGACTGTACCCTATCAGGCTCCTCTGTCCATGGAATTCTCTAAACAAGAATACTGGAGTGCGTGCCATTCCCTTTTCCAGGGGATCTTCCTGACCCAGGGATTGAACCTAGGTCTCCCACATTGCAGGCAGATTCTTTACCATTTGAACCACCAAGGAAGCCTGTAAAATGAGGAACTTATTAGCAAATAATTTTTGAGCTTATACTATTTTTTTTCAAATGGTTTCACATTCATTGATGATTCTTCCCTGACTATATTCATAATTCTAATGGTTGTGAAATGTTTTGCTATCTCCTTGATTTCTCTTATATTTATTGATTATCATTACTAGAGTTGGCTAATTTATTGCCTGCATGACATTGTCGAAAACCCAGGTCTCCCATTTCTCTGTTCCCTTCAGGATATATGCTTTGATCTCTAGGCAAATTCACTTTGTGGTCACAAAAAACAGCCCCATTCATCACCTTCAAAAACGGTCCAGACTAACCCCAAACTGTTGACTCTTTGTTGTTTGTTTTAATGAGCAAAAAGAAAAAGAAAATTGACAAAACACTTATAATAATATTTTCTTCAAACTTTATGTGCCGAATAAGATTAAAGGGATACATATCCATTAACTGCTATCACTGGCAAAAGGATAAGGAGGGTTATTTTAGGTGGAATATGAACAAGACTCTATGGCAGAGGATTGTGTCAGAATTGGATGAGAGCTGAATCCCTGATGGAAAACCTGTGTCTGACAGCATCCTGTCTGACTCTCATGAGGGCATGCGATTACCCAGCCTCCTCTTTCCATTGCATGCAATACATCACCTGCCCTGCTCTATACACTAATGTGTTGCTATGAGTGGGAAGTAAGTCTCATGCCCCTTGATACTGTTTGTGGTTTTTAAAAAGGACTTCTTTTAAAGCTCATGGCAACATAACGTTTTTCTTTTTTCTTTTCTCTCTTCAGAAACATGAGTTCCAAAAACTTCCGGAATGAAGTCACCTGTTCCCTGTGTGAGAAGTATTTCATAGACATGGTCATGCTGGGCTGTGGGCACAGCTTCTGCATGCCGTGTCTCTGTCTCTACTGGGAGGAAGGCCAATGTCCTCCTCATTGCCCTGTGTGCAGGGAAACACCCCATCACCTGAACCTGAAAACCAATACCAATTTAAGGAAACTGGTACTTCTTGCAAGACAGAAAGGACTCTGTGACTTACCAAGCCCTGCGGAAGAGATGTGTGAGATACACAGACATACCAAGAACGTCTTCTGTAAAGTCACCAAGGATGTGCATTGTTTACTCTGCTGTATGTCTGAGCAGCAGGGCACTCCCAGGCATGGTTCCCTTCAGTGGACGGCTGAGGAATACCAGGAAACCAATGGCTAAGAGAGAAGTTTGAATCTGGGGGACTTTCTGTCTGAGAGTGAATGCCAAAGAAAATGAAGATAACTATTCTTCATTTGTGTCAAAAATAAAGCAGACATTAACTAGCATTGTGGGCCAGGTCCTAGGATATACTATTTAAGAAAGGATGTCCTCAATCTTAAGCACTTAAGGTTTTACATTTTAAATTCTTACAACTCAAGCTGATGGTGAGGATGAGGCTAACCATGTTTGGATTTGTGCTCAGTCCGCGTGAGACCAAGGTGGGCAAACTTGCTAATTTCAGTGAGTATTATGCCCTGTAAGTGCATAGTGATTACTGTGCATGATTGCAATAGTCTCGTCTAATAGAATCTAACCAGAAACACTGTCTTTTAGCTAAAAGAATGGCGTAGTAGGAGATGAGAACTAGCAGCAACACAACTAAAATCTGAGATGGAATTTGCATGATAAAAATTGGTGAGGTGAAATAAAGTTCGAGAGCCAGTTTTCTCTATGGAGAAGCACCCTTTTCAACGTTTTCTCTCTTTTCCAGTTATAAACTTCCTACACAGTAGCCTTGTTTTTTAGTCACTCAGTTGTGTCTGACTCTTTTGCAACTCCCTTGACTGAGCCTGCCAGGCACCTCTGTCTATGGTATTTCCCCGACAAGAGTACTGGAATGAGTTGTTTCCTTCTCCAGGGGATCTTCTCTACCCAGGGCTCAAACCTGCATCCCCTGCATTGTCAGATGGATCCTTTGAGCCACAAGGGAAGCCCACACAGTAGATACTTGTGCTTAAAAGTGAAACTAAATTGACACTTTTCCTTCTCCAGGGATCATCTGATATTCTCTGCTATCCTTCTTACCCTAGGATCTGAAAAATTTCACTACCAACTTCTCTGATAATCAAACTGTTGGTTCTTTTGCAGCAACACTTCTGAACATAATGAGGTCTGTGTGGAAAAAGATACAAGAAAATACAAGAAATCTGAACAGAGAAACCAACAAAATCAGAACATGGGATGTAAGCAAGAAATTCTATTTCATTCACCACAATCTTGGGACACATGTTTATTCTAAACCTACGTTTGAACTAAATATTATAATGTTTATGTTTCAATATGGGTGACAGACCAATTACAAAAGGCTTTCATGTAATCATGTGGAATGAAGTACATCCCTTTGTAGGATTTCTTTCTAAAATCAAAATATTAAGCTGAAAGATCTTACTTCCTAGCTAACACTGTAACATACCAATGGTTATAGAAAAATCACAGTCATAATTTGTCAATGAGATAAACCCAGGGCTTCTCACAGGGAAAATTTTTGAAACTTCAGGAAGACAGCTCTAACTATTTGGATAGAAAAGGACAAGTTGAAGTTGGAAATATATGTGGGTGCCAGGCAGGTAAATATGTGCGAGTTGAAGACTAGAAACTAGAGGAATCATGTGAATATTGAGATTCTACATAGTTCATGTAGGTTGACATATGTATTTCGTTAGAGACACAGAGCTGAGAGATATGGCTGGAAATGGAGGATAGATGAGTTTCAAAGGTGACCTAAATTCATGGCTGAGAAATTTGGATCTATCACTTGTTGATTCAAAAATATGAATTGAGCGCCCTACACGAAAGTGGTGAAATAGCAGTATGTCTAGATTCTCGAGTAAGTAAATATTTAATGATGTGAAACATATAAACAAGCAATATTAAAAGATACTTCTCACCACTACAAAGAAAATTTAAATGGGGCTGTGTGAATGACAAGGAGATACAACAAAATTATCTCAATTATTCAAAGATGATATACCTAAGGTTATAGTTTACAATGTTTGTCCTTTGAAATGTTGAGTGGCAGATATGTGATGATAACTGTTCTAAGCCAGTGTAGAAATAGATGAAAGGAACAGATTTCATTGTACTCACAGATCAAATGGAGTAATGAAGAGAGTCAATTAACAATTCTACACATAACATTTGTGGCATGATCCATTGTGATAAGTGCTTTTGAGAATAACAGCAATAAAGTTAAGTAATAAAAGTAATTTTGACAAAACTGAATTTTACATATGATCAGAAAAGACTTACTAAGCAGGATCATGTTTGGGTAGAGATTTGCTTGAAGGTACAAGTCAAGGCAGGGGGTTTTCTGTGGAAAGAGGTTTTTAGGGAGAGATAACTAAATCAACACATCTCAGACTAAACTTATTCTTTTTCTACAGCACACTTGCATTGTTTACTCTATTGTGTCAACCTTGATATAAAGGGAAATGAGAGAGCATAGAGAAATTGGAAGCCAGATCTGAAAGTTGAGAAATTCTTAAAGGAAAGGTTAGGAAGTAATTACCCACAGATAATGGGAAATGATAGAATTCAAGAGATATTCCTGATGGTAGAGAAATATCAGAAAACAGGAAGCACATGATGTGTAATGTTAAGAGAATAAAATTTAAAAACTGAGACCTAGTTTCTGCTCTGAAGGTGGGGCATCATTGAGGATCGAAACAAAGGAGGAAGTACCATTTTGTGTTAAGAAAATATTAGAGTTTGAGAATGTGAACCTTTGAGTTTCTGGCAGATATTCTAACACAAGTAGGTAGTATGCAACTGGGTCAACGAGAATGGACCTAGCGTGAAAGACTTGGTCTGGACAGAAACATTTCACAGTTTTCTGTATATTCTAGGCATGAAATGGATATCACAGTAGTGTTTTAAGGATGAAAAGGAAAACATTTTTACATGGGAAGATAACTGGAGGAATCTCTGTATTAATGGGTCAATCAGGGAAAGAAGAACTGGTTAAAGTAGACTGATAGAGGGAAACAAGAAAAGGGGGTTTGTTTGAAGCCCAAGGTGTATAGGTTCTATAAAGGAAGGATTGGGGTAACAGGAAGAAGTTCTTAGAAACATGCAGAGTAAAAACTATGTGGATTCAGCAAAGGAGGTTCCTGATAAGAGGAATGTGGTTTCATTAAAGAAGTCCTGGAAATTGAAGAGAGTTTGCTGCTTTGATGAAAGATTGAGTTCCACAAATGAGTACTGTGAACATACACTCATGATCAAAAAATCTGCTCATTGAAAGTAAAGACAATACAAGAGAGAACCCAGTGAAGACTTTGGTCAATGGTGTATGTCTTGTTTTTCTTAAGTGTGAATCATTTTTAAAGTTTAAAGGAAAGAAGGGAAATAGAAAGTGAAAAAAAAAAAGGAGATTAGAATTAAGACTAGAAGGTAGTTGTCTGTTGACTGGTGTCTCTTAGGATAGGGTGGAAGCCAGTTAAGACATGGAGTGTACAGCATCAGACAGGGGAGTCAATCTACACTCATGTGCACAAGGTTCTGCTTTGCATGCAGTTTGTGGACCTGAAAGTAAATATTTTAGAAAGATGTTATCTAATTCTGTGAATATTTGCTATTCTTTATAGCAAAGAGTCAGTCTATAGGTAAATATGCGAGGATAAGATAGACTCAGTAGTTTTAATCATTAGTGTACCCCACATATTATATAAAATAATTATTAAATCACAAATTCACGTTTTTAAGAAGTGTGGATATTTGTGGCAGTGTTTAGAGTCAAAATGTCGGTTTCAGGTTCAATGAAATAAAAAACAGCTGTGTGTTAAGCAGCTTCAGTCATGTTTGACTTTGTGCCATCCTATGGAGTGTAGCCCGCCAGGGTCTTCTGTCCACTGGGATTCTCTAGGCAAGGATACTGGAGTGAGTTGCCGTGCCCTCCTCTAGGGGACCATCCCCACCCAGGGATTGAACCTGTGTCTCTTACGTCTCCTGCAAGGCAGGCAGCTTCTTTACCACTAGAGTCACTTGGAAAGTGCACCCCCCCCCTAAAAAAAGCAACTAGAACATAAAAAAATGGATTCCCAGATTTTTGTTTTTAATGAACATACTAAAATTTCTAAACATTAGAAGATAAGTAGTGGGTAAGAGTCATGGATGTGACCTGATTAGTTCATTGTCACCCCAGAGCTATGTGAGTACGTGGAAGAAGATGAAACAGACTGAATAATGGAAGGTGTTTCACTTAGTCTACCATGAAGAGAAGCATCACTTAGAGAAAACAGAAGAGGAAAGCAAAGAGATTTTTCAACAACTCAAAGAAAGTCAATACAATATGGACCTAAAGCAGAGACCTTTAAGGCAGGTATATGAGGAGCTCAAGGAATTGTGCCATAAACCAGACTTGGAACTGATCCAGGTAAGGACGGAGGACTGGAGAGTCATGGTATTGCTTGGATAATATCCACCTCTTCTTTGCCTTCCATCTAGTGTTTGAAATCATGTTTTCTGTTGCTGTAATAAGAGTTTTATCTGTCCAAGTAATGCTAATGACCCAGGGCCCTTCTTGCCAAATACAAAACTGCAAAGCTTCATGGAGAAGTAGGCAAAAGAAATCCTTGAGAATAATTCTTCTTAAATTCTCCTAATATACATTTGATTACTGAACAACTGCCACAGAGAAGGAGTTTAAAGATGTATGGATTGGTACCTGGACCTGGCAATAATGAGAAATTTGGGAATCCCTATAGCTCGTTTCCCCTCCTGTTTCTGTGTACATGGTACAATTTGCTGAAATTTGGGTTAACCCATCCTTGGAAAAGAGAAACAAAATCTTCACTGTGAATCTTGTGAAGTGTATTAACATGTTATCTTTTTTTCTTTCTCTCTGTACAGCATTATGAAAACATGTCCCAAAGGTAAGTTTGCTCTCATTTTCAACTTTTGATAATTGTAACTGTGATCAGTCAATTGATGCTAAAATGGGAGCATGAGTCATCAGGACACTATAATCTCTTTCAGGATGTATTTAGAATTCCCTTTCTCCAAAGGTAAAGTTTTGTGTGTTGCTTTACCTGAGGTGGAGCTGGGCAGGGGAATTACTTGAAGGATTTTGTGCAAAGATCTCATGACAACAACTACCACTCCTGATTTTAATTTTTAGAAAAAGAAAAACACAGAGGGAATGTACCCAAAGTCATGACAGAATAATGTGCAAGAAATAAGGATTTCATAGAAACCTAATGTGGAATCAGGGAGAGAATGGGCCAAAAGAGGATCATCCGTGTGCAGGTTTCCATGTGCAGCACGTGGGGAGGCGAAAATGAAAGCCTCTATGATGCCCTCAGGAAAACTGGGTCCCAGGAGTTGGGATTGCTACCCAAGCTAAGCTCCTCAACCACTAGCTGTGGTTGTACAGACACTGAGCATTTCTGTGGTGACTCGAGTGGATTAAAATTCAGAGTGCCCCTCTTGAATGTCGTTCATTTCAAGTCATTTTGTGTAGCCCTCAGATTGGCTGCGAGGAATCAGATATGGTCATGATTGATTTGAATTGGATGCTAGGATTGCAGTGTTAGCAGATGGGGTAGAAATTTATTTGATTTTCATAAAATAAATTGCCACTGGTCACATTCTCTAGATTGGGGAATTACTTTTATGGCCCTGGAATCTAATTATGAAGATTTAATGGAAATCCACAGAAGTGTGTAGACATAATTATTGTGATGAAAATATGAGCTCCAGAAGAGTAATGGAGCGTCCTTTCTTGCAGGGGTGAGTCAGTGCAGCTGCACCTGCCCCGGCCTGTAGTCCCACAGCTCAGTGCATGGCCCATCCCTAGACTCATAGACTGGCTCAACCAATTCCAAAGTAACAGGCAGCCCTCTGGTGGGGATGGTATACACTGGCCTCTGTTACTGTTCTATGGGTTACATTTCCCCACTGTCCAATCTGTGGGTTATGCTGGAAATTTTAATATCCACACTTACCCTTACGGGAGAATATTGTATATGGAATAAAACTAAATGGCATCTGGAAAAAACACATTTGTAATGAGTGGTAGTAAGCTATCTTCCCTGTTGGTTCAGACGGAAAGAGTCTGCCTGCAATGAAGAAAACCTGGGTTTGATCCCTGGGGTGGGAAGATGCCCTGGAGGAGGGCATGGCAACCCACTCCAGTGTTCTTGCCTGGAGAATCCCCATGGACAGAGGAGCTGGCATGCTACAGTCCATGGGGTCATAAAGAGTAAGACACGACTGAGCAACTAAGCACAACATGGTAAGCTATCTGGGGGGTAAACAACAGGAAAAGATAATTGACACTTGCAGCAGACTGAGGGATAGTGCTGACTGTTCACATGAAGCATGTAACTCTGCGAGTACGTTCAGTACATTCCAAGTTTTAGATAAGGGAGGTTATCAATCGTTGTGAGATGCTTAGAGAGTTTTAAGCTGGTTTATAAAACTCTTTGTAATAAATACAAACCATACTTCACTCACATCATACAAAAATCCTCTGTATGGTCAAGTTTATTATAAACATAAAAGGAAATTTTATGCACAGTTTTTATACAACATTGGCAAAGTAAGCTGACAACTTCTGTCAAAAGAGTCTTCCCTTTTCTTTTCAAAGTGTGCTGGCAGAAAATTCTCACAAAGAAACCACTTCAAAAAATGCAAGGTTTTGTTTCATTTTAGTTTTTGGTGCTGTAGTGGAAATTTCTTGTGGTCAGGAAAAGTGATCAGAGTTTTATTACTATTATTTTTATTAGTGTGTATTTTCTGTGGAGATAGCAAGCTACTTTTGTTTCTGACAGTGAATTTTTAATTAATTGCCAATTTCAAATATTCCAGGGAAAATAATGACCAAAACATAGCAATAGGTCTCATAGAA
This sequence comes from Giraffa tippelskirchi, assembly GCF_054371585.1. Lineage (NCBI taxonomy): Eukaryota > Metazoa > Chordata > Mammalia > Artiodactyla > Giraffidae > Giraffa > Giraffa tippelskirchi. Next base: position 41,821,131 of record NC_137284.1, on the reverse strand, counting down.
AGAAATTATGACTTCTCCCATTTGGTCTGGCGCAATTCTTCTTCTCATGAAGACAGACCTATAGATTTCGGATTGCAAAAGATTCCTCAAGTTCTCTTGCTGTTCTGCCTCCAACTTCTAGTCATATGTTAGGAAACTCAGACACTCTACAGAGCTCATGCCCATCAGGAATTTATAACACTAGTTGCTAATGTAACTTTTCCTTCTTCCTGCAGTGTACATTGTGTTGGATAATGAAAGAGTCACTCATCATGTCCCTGTGTTTGAAGATCTGAGATGTGTTCAGGCTGGTCCTAATGGTCCTGGGGTCGACTACACTCCACCAAGATCTAAATATTTTCTTGCCTGGGGAGGTGAGTCATTCACTTCCGGTCAGCACTACTGGGAGGTGGATGTGGTGGGCTGTTGCAAGTGGGCCACTGGATTTTGTAATGATTCTTGGACAAGAGACAGTGACATGGTCCTTGACTCAGAGGGAATTTTTCTACTTCTTTGTATCAGAGAGAATAATCAGTGCAGTTTCTTTACCTCCTCCCCACTATCACCTCAATATGTCAGAAAGACTCTAGGCCATGTGGGGGTGTTTCTGGATTATGACGGTGGTGTCATGAGCTTTGGGAATGTGGCCAGAAGTTTCCTCATTTGCAGTTTCCTCTCCTGCTCCTTCTCTTCTCCTCTCAAACCTTTTCTATGCTCTGAATACCCGTGATCAAGGGCACTTTAGAAATTTGAAAACAGGTATCAGAAATGTCAATAACTGGCATCACTAATTTGTGTCTGAATGATTTTCTGTAATTTCACCTTCCTTTATGAAATGTACTGATTTATTTTTAAAGGGTTGATATGTTAACTGTTTAAATTTGTATAAAATTTTAAATAAAAATGATATATCTTGGAATACTGTATGTTCGTTATTCTACATCTTGTCTGCCCCTTTGATTTCTAAGGTAACTGGATGTCAAAGAATACCTTGCTCTGTTTACCCAGCTTAGTGGGATAAGGCAGAATTGGAGTTCTCTTTTCCCTGATGTACATATTACTTCATCAAGTCTCAGTTTTAAAATCTCTTTTTCATGATGTTATTTGTAAAGATTCTGAACTAGATGACACCATCTTGTTGGGCTTACTCAGAGCATCTTACATGTTTCTTTGTAAAATTCACAACCTAATATTGGTCATCCCATCTAGTTTCCCCTCTATTAGAAGGGTTGTGTCTATAACATGTACAGATAAATCCCAAATAAGTAACAGAAACCTACCTGCTTGAAATAAATCTACTTTAATAAGTTAATAGGTGTACCAACTCATAACAAAAAGATGTTTCGCCAATGTTAAAATGCTTATTATATGTTCTGTTCAGTCTCTCAGTTGTGTCTGACTCTTTGTGACTCCATGAACTGCAGCATGCCAGCCCTCCCTATCCATCACCAACTGCCACAGTCTACCCAAACCCATGTCCATTGATTCAGTGATGCCATCCAACCGTCTCATCCTATGTCATCCCCTTCTCCTCTTGCCCTCAATCTTTCCCAGCATCAGGGGCTTTTCAAATGAGTCAGCTCTTCGCATCAGGTGGCAAAAGTATTGGAGTTTCAGCTTCAACATCAGTCCTTCCAATGAACACCCAGGACTGATCTCCTTTAGGATGGACTGGTTGGATCCCCTTGCAGTCCAAGAGACACTCAAGAATCTTCTCCAACACTACTGTTCAAAAGCATCAATTCTTTGGCACTCAGCTTTCTTTATAGTCCAACTCACATCCATACATGACTACTGGAAAAACCATAGCCTTGACTAGATGGACCTTTGTTGACAAAGTAATGTCTCTGCTTTTTAATATGCTGTCTGGGTTGGTCATAACTTTCCTTCCAAGGAGTAAGCGTCTTTTAATTTCATGGCTGCAATCACCATCAGCAGTGATTTTGGAGCCCAAAAAAATAAAGTCAGACACTGTTTCCATTGTTTCTCCATCTATTTGCCATGAAGTGATGGGACCGGATGCCATGATCTTAGTTTTCTGAATCTTGAGTTTTAAGCCAACTTTTTCACTCTCTTCTTTCACTTTCATCAAGAGGCTCTTCAGTTCTTCTTCTCTTTCTGCCATAAGGGTGGTGTCATCTGCATATTTGAGGTTATTGATATTTCTCCCAGTAATCTTGATTCCAGTTTGTGCTTCCTCCAGTCCAACATTTTTCATGATGTACTCTGCATAGAAGTTAAATAATCAGGGTGACAATATACAGCTTTGATGTACTCCTTTTTCTATTTGGAACCAGTCTGTTATTCCATGTCCAGTTCTAACTGTTGCTTCCTGACCTGCATATAGGTTTCTCAAGAGGCAGATCAGGTGGTCTGGTATTCCAATTTCTTTCAAAATTTTCCACAGTTTATTGTGATCCACACAGTCAAAGGCTTTGGCATAGTTAATAAAGCAGAAATAGATGTTTTTCTGGAACTCTCTTGCTTTTTCGATGACCCAGCAGATGTAGGCAGTTTGATCTCTGGTTCCTCTGCTTTTTCTGAAACCAGCTTAAATATTCAGAAGTTCATGGTTCACGTATTGCTGAAGCCTGTCTTGGAGAATTTTAAGCATTACTTTGCTAGCGTGTGAGATGAGTGTAATTGTGCGGTAGTTTGAGCATTCTTTGGCATTGCCTTTCTTTGGGATTGGAATGAAAACTGACGTTTTCCAGTCCCGAGGTGACTGCTGAATTTTCCAAATTTGCTGACATAATGAGTGCAACACTTTCTCAGCATCTTCTTTTAGGATTTGAAATAGCTCAACTGGAATTCCATCACCTCCACTAGCTTTGTTCATAGTAATGCTTCCTAAGGCCCACTTGACTTCACATTCCAGGATGTCTGGCTCTAGGTGAGTGATCACACCATCATGATTATCTGGGGCTTTTGTCTATATGAATTATTTAATTCATGTGTTTCTTCACTGATTCACCTAACAATTCTATGTGTTCTGTTCTGAGTACTGCACGGAGAGTGGGAATGTAACAATAATATGAAATAAGATAAGAACTGTCTGAACTCTATTTCCCTCAAATAGTAAAAATATCTACTAACTTGAGAAAACTTTGCTGAAGAGTGTGATGAGATGGCATATGCTGAGAGTGTGTAAATTTTAATGGACATTGGTTCCTTTTGGAGGTTCCTTTTTCTGATATGTTCTGCAATGAGATAGTCCTGGCTTCACAATTTTGTATATTTCTAAAAACCATTGATTTTGTAGTTTAAAGGCAGTGACCTTTATGGTACATAAACTTTAGTTTAATATAATTTTATTTTAAAAAGAAAAGCAATTGACTATATTCTATGAAATACTCCATAATAAATGTTTATTAAAAATTTAATAAACAGATTTATACATACAACACTTTTATGCCATTTTGTAAACATACAGTCACTATGTTACATTGAATAAGAATGCGCTGCTGGACACCGTCAGGTATCCTGTGCCTTCATATGAAGTGAAGGGCAGCAATATCCTCAGAGAAGAAGCTCCAAAAAATGGTCTGAGAAATGGACAATTCATGGAGATTTAAGGCACAGGAAAGGTATCAGAGGGGAGGAGAAGGTGGAAGGAAGGGAACTATATATGAGGAAGCTTCTGAAAACATCATAGAAGCTCACAGTTCCATTGTCATAATCCAAAAATACTCCAATCCTACCCGGAGGCCTTTTCACAAACTGAACTAAAGGTGGGGAGGTGGTGGACAGAATATACTGACTGTTCACCTTTGTAGAACACAGAAAAAATGCTTCTTCAGCACCAATACTGATACTGGTATCACTTGTGAAGATGCTTTTACAGACCCCCAGAACCCAGCTGGAGGACTGTGCCATGTCCAGCTTCCAGTAATGCCTCCCAGAGGTGAAGGCCCGAGCTCCCCAGGACACAACACATGGCCCACACCGGGGCTGTCTGGACGCGCCAGGGTGGTCATCCTCAAACAGCACACTTGCATCATCGAGGATCGCATGGTGAACGGTCGTTATATGAGTCAGAATATTATTCACTGCAGAAAGAGTAAAAATTGTGTTAGCCAGTTGAATTTCCATGTCTCTGAGAGGCAGAGGCTCTCTACACAATAAGCTTTTAAATTTTCCTCCTCCAAGGAAATCAAAACAAAGACAGCAAAAGGAGTTAGAGTGACTCTTCTCTGAAGAATAAAAGTTATTACTATCTCTGTGGCATACAGAAGTTCATCAAATCAAAGAGAAAATTTTAAAAAGACATATATCATGAACTGGGTGAAGTCTGACTTATGTCAATCTCTTCATAGTTTATTTTAGGACTCACATAAAAACATTTATTCTTATAGTAGAAAACTTTTCTTGTGTCCTTTTTATTTAATATAATGGAAACTGCAGATGGCATTTTGTTATCACGTTGATACTTATGGGGGTATAATCTCTACCTATTACATTTTCAAAGGTCAAAAGAATTGATAGAAATCCATCTATGAATAATTTGGAAGTTTCAAACAAGATGTTCTGACTAACAGTGTTCATGCATCCCTTGCCTTACAGTCGTTGTGAGATTGGGAGCATTACAATCCTTCTGCCAAAGCCCATTTCAGTTTTTCTGTCATTTATTCCTAATTTTACAAATAATAAATATTCTTTGTACAATGTGAAATAAATGTAGCTATAATGAAGTGAAAGTGAATCTCTCAGTCCTGTTTGGCTCTTTGCAACCCAGTGGACTGTATGTAGCCCACCAGGCTCCTCTGCGCATGGAATTCTCCAGGCAAGAATACTGGGGTGGATTTCCATTCCCTTTTCCAGGGATTTTCCCTACCCAGGGCTAGAACCTGGGTCTCCTGCATTGCAGGCAGACTATCATCTGAGCCACCAGGGAAGCCCATACAGTAAATTAAAAGCAGCGTTGACAGATTTAAGCTCAAGAGTGAAATAAACTGAGTAAACAACATATTGATGGTCACTCACAGAACTAAATATTCTGTCTCTTTATGATCACAGTAGCAACCTGATTGCTCTCCTTTTCTCATCCTGTGTCAGATATATTTAAATATATGTCTGTGTGTGTGTGTATATATATATATCTGGTCTTGCATTTTCAGGAAATTACAGGTGGCAAACATCAGACTTGGTGTATATAATCTGACTATAGAGGCAACAAAAGATTCCAAAATGCAGTACTTGGATGCAGTCTCAGAAATGAGAAGATGATCTGTTCATTTCCAAGACAAACTATTCAACATCACAGTAATCCAAGTCTATGCCTCAACCAGTAATGCTGAAGAAGCTGAAGTTAAATGGTTCTATGAAGACCTACAAGGTCTTCTTGAACTAACATCCAAAAAAGATGTCCTTTTCTTTATAGGGGACTGGAATGCAAAACTAGGAAGTCAAGGCATACCTGAAGTAACAGGCAAACTTGCCCTTGGAGTACAGAATGAATCAGGGCAAAGGCTAATAGAGTTTTGCCAAGAGAACACACTGGTCATAGCAAACACCCTGCTCCAACAACACGTGAGAAGATTCTATACGTGGATCACCAGATGGTCAATACCGAAATCAGATTTATTATATTGTTTGCAGCCAATGATGGACAAGCTTTATACAGTCAGCAGAAACAAGACCAGGAGCTGACTGTGCCTCAGACCATGAACTCCTAATTGCCAAAATCAGACTTAAATTGAAGAAAGTAGGGAAAACCACTAGACCATTCATGTATGACCTAAATCAAATACCTAATGATTATACAGTGGAAGTGACAAATAGATTCAGGGGATTAGATCTGATAGAGAGAATGCCTGAAGAACTATGGATAGAGGTTCATGACATTGTAGAGGAGGCAAGTGATCAAGCCCATCCCCAAGAAAAAGAAACCCAAAAAGGTATATGGTTGTCTGAGGAGGCTTTATAATTAATGGTGAAAAGAAGAGTACCTAAAGGCAAAGGAGAAAAAGAAAGATACACCCATTTGAATGTAGAGTTCCAAAGAATAGCAAGGAGAGAAAAGAAAGCCTTCCTCGGTGATCAACACAAAGAAACAGAGGAAAACAATATAATGGGAAAGACTAGAGATCTCTTCAAGAAAATTAGAGATATCAAGGAAGCATTGCATGCAAAGGTGGGCTCAATAAAGGACAGAAATGGTATGGACTGAACAGAAGGAGAAGATATTAAGAAGAGGTGGCAAGAATACACAGAAGAACTATACAAAAAAGATCTTCATGACCCGGATAACCACGATGGTGTGATCACTCACCTAGAGCCAAACATCGTGGAATGCAAAGTCAAGTGGGCCTTAGAAAGCATCACTACGAACAAACAAAGTTAGTGGAGGTGATGGACTTCCAGTTGAACTATTTAAATCCTAAAAAATGATGCTGTGAAAGTGCTGCACTCAATATGCCAGCAAATTTGGAAAATTCATCAGTGGCCACATGACTGGAAAATGTCAGTTTTCATTCCAATCCCTAAGGAAGGTAATGCCAAAGAATGCTCAAACTACTGCACAACTTCACTCATCTTACATGCTAATAAAGTAATGCTCAAAATTCTCCAAGCCAGGCTTCAACAGTACGTGAACCCGGAACTTCCAGATGTTCAAGCTGCATCTAGAAAAGCCAGAGAAACCAGAGATCAAATTATCAACATCTGCTGGATCATTGAAAAAACAAGAGACTTCCAGAAAAACATCTATTTCTACTTCGTTGACTACATCAAAGCCTTTGACTGTGTGGATCACAACAAACTGTGGGAAATTCTTCAAGATATGGGAATCCCAGACCACTTGACCTGTCTCCTGAGAAATCTGCATGCAGGTCAGGAAGCAACAGTTAGAACTGGACATGGAACAACAGACTGTTTCCAATTCCGGAAAGGCATAAGTCAAGGCTGTATATTATCACCCTGCTTATCTAACTTAAATTCAGAGTGCATCATGAGAAATGCTGGACTGGATGAAGCACAAGCTGGAATTCAGACTGTTGGGAGAAATAGAAATAACCTCAGATATGCAGATGACACCACACTTATGGCACAAAGCGAAGAAGAACTAAAGAGCCTCTTGATGAAAGTGAAGGAAGAGAGTAAAAAAGTTGGCTTAAAACTCAACATTCAAAAAACTAAGATCATGGCATCTGGTTCCATCACATCATGGCAAATAGATGGGGAAACAATGAAAAACAGTGAGAGACTATTTGGGGGGAGGGGGTCCCAAATCACTGCAGATGGTGACTGCAACCATGGAATTAAAAGATGCTTGCTCCTTGAAAGTAAAGCTATGACCAACATAGACAGCATTTTTAAAAGCAGAGACATTACTTTGCTAAGAAAGATGCATCTAGTCAAAGCTATGGTTTCTCCAGTAGTCATGTATGGATGTGAGAGTTGGACTAGAAAGACAGCTGAGTGTCAAGGAACTGATGCTTTTGAACTGTGGTGTTGGAGAAGACTCTTGAGAGTCCCTTGAACAGCAAGGAGATCCAACCAGTCCATCCTAGAGGAAATCAGTCCTGAATATTCATTGGAAGGACTGATGCTAAGGTCTGAAACTCCAGTACTTTGGCACCTGATGCAATGAACTCACTCATTTGAAGACTCTGATGCTGGGAAAAACTGAAGGTGGGAGGAGAAGGGAATGACAGAGGATGAGATGGTTGTGTGGCTCACTGGCTCAGTGGACATGAGTTTGAGTAAACTCCTGGAGTTGGTGATGGACAGGGGAGCCTGGAGTGCTGCAGTCCATGGGATGGCAAAGAGTCAGATAAGACTGAGCGACTCAACTGAAATGATAGAGGTAGAAACTGGTAGAGGTAGAAAACAACTTCAGGAATTTATGCACCATCTTCATATCTAAAAATGAGAAAAGAAATGAAAAAAAAAAAATGAAAGAAGAGTTGTTCCCAAGAAGCTCTAAAGAAATGTAGTCCTGATCACCAAAAGGCTGACTCTTACCTCTGAAGTTGTTCAGCATGTGTAGGAATCCAGAGACAGGCCAGGAAGGGAGCTCTGGGTTCATGGGCTGAGGCTTCTGCATCTGTGTCAAGTCAGCCCTGTAACAAAGGACATTGGTTCCATGTGAAGACCAATGGCTAATCATGTGAGCATTGCAAAACAGCAGACTTCACTAGAGGATCCAATATGTTTTCAGGATTCTCCAACTTTTGGTGATTTGCATACACACTATATTCTATTCATTTGAGAATATAAAAATGTTGCCATATATTTTACTAAATAGAAATACATCAAATTTCATTTTCCGCATTTTTCTCAGACAATATTCCAAATTATCACTCACTAAACTTCATTCCCTTCCTCAATTCCATCAATTCAAAGATCCTGGGCATTTTACAGAGAGCAAGAAATTCAGGCTAGGCCTTTGAGACTTCATTCACAAAGTAGTCATCAAGGATGCATTCCGTGTCTAAACGGAAGTGCTCACTGACCAGACACGTTTATTCTTGTCAGTCCAGCAAAGTGACCCAGGCCCAGCCTGGCTGCCCTGGTCCTGAACGTCTCACTTCCCAGGGGGCAGCAGAAAGCTACTCCCTGTGAGGTCCTGCCTGCAGGGGGCTTGCTGTGATGGAACAGGCTGAGTCACTGCTACTCAATATTAACAAAATCACAGTCTCTCTTTTCATAGTAGGGAGTATGCCTCTTTCATGCCTTTTTCACCTTCCAATTGACTAGGGTAGGTGCTTCCTCTGTGATGTCTTAGAAAAATCCCTTCACTAATTTTCACGGAGGTGAGGCTGGAAAAATGGGTCGAGTGGGTGGAACAAAGCCCAGAATGTCAGCAGCTTTTCAGATATATTTGATTTCAGTCAAATGAAAAGGAAACTACTGAGACTAAGGGTCAGAAGCCCTTGAAATTCTTTTGAAATAAAATAGAAAATACCCATAGAGACAGTGTTGGTAATCCACATGCCAGGGTTCTGTACCTGTGGATTCACACATGGATTCAATCTGTACATTCTGGGCTATTTATTTGCTTATTTATTCCTTCATTTTATAATAGGATCAGAGCTACTATTCTAACTATATTTCATATACAGTGTGTACCAGTCAATCCCAAATTCCCAGTGTAAACTTCCTTCCCCTTTGCCTTTGTTCTGAGTGGAAAAAATTCACAAAAAATTCCAGAAACTTTCAAAAATATAAAAATTGAAAATGCCACATTCCAGGGAATGACTTATGTAGCATTTACTTTACACTGTATATGTTAGTGGTAAAGTTGTCTGGAGATGACAAAGTGTACAGGAGCATGCATATTCGTTATCTACAAACACTATGGCATTATGCGTATTAGATCCTGTATCCTGGGATTTAAATATGAGGGAGGACCTGAAATCAATTCCCAGGTCCCAAGGAAGAACTGTGGGTCCACTTCATCAAAAAGACAAAAAAGTTTCAGAAATCAAAAATCATTAGTGTATACTCACGTTTCCAGCACATTTGCCAAGCCCTGAAAAGGAAAAAAAACAAAAAAAAAGATCATGTTAATCATTAGAGTTCTGTCTTTTTCCATCTCCTTTCCTATTCTTGTTTCTAAATCTCTTCTAAGTAACACTCAGAAGCAATCTTCATGACAGATCATAACCTAAAACATGATGGGATTCCTCAGGTCTCATTAAAGAGGGAAAGGGGCAGGAAGGGTCTGTGTCATGATGCAGCAACATCTAGGTTTCCAGTGTCACTCACTGCCCACCTCTGTCTTCAGGAAGTGATCTCACCATTTATGGTAATGATTAAAGTAAACCAGACAATTGCATAAAAAGAATTACAGATTGCATTAAAAGTGATACCAGTTCTAAATATATTGCCTGTATGATAGGAAGAATTTCAGTGTCTTCAGGAAGTGTGGATAACAGAGAGTGGCAAGGGTTTAGGGGGATGTATACTGAGATTTACTCCAAGAAAATTAACTTTCCCCTGGTCACAGCATCTTGCTGACTGTGTTGTCATTGGTCTGGATAGGTAATATCTCAGTGTCACAGCAGCTCGTCTAGAAGAGTGTTTCTCTCTCTGAAGAGGGACCCTCCTTTCTCACCTGGAGCAGCTCCGTGTCCGGCTTGTGGCACATCTTGGTCAGTTCTCTGTACATTTCTTTCAGACTTTCTCCCTGTTGAGTCATTCTGAACACACTCTCCTTGAGTTGTTCACAAATCTCTTTGGCTTCTTTCTCCAGGGCCTCCAGATGCAGTTGCTCCTCCTCCCGGAGCAACAGAAGCATCCTCTGATATTCAAGCTTGATCATCACCTTCCTTAAGGCCACATAGTCCTGCAGAGATAGGGGATCCAAAGCATTACTTATGTTCACATTCAAAAGAAAACTTCAAATATTATTTCCTTTGTGTCATCAAGGAAGTTCCTGAAAAACTACCACATGCATCAAAGAGTCTTGAATATTTTCTGATCCTTATTGCCCATGCTTTCTCTGAATTCCTAATCTCTTTCCCTGTTTAAATCAAGTCATCTGAGGGATCCCAGGCTGTCTCCCAAGGAGGATTCTTCAGGGTTCTTATTCCATCAATTATTTCCTCTCCGACCTGAGTCTTGTATTTCTCTTGTTCCTTTCTCTGATTTTTCTAAATATTCTTTCATGAAGTAAACCCTACTTTGTATATATGTATTTTTTTTTCCTGCATGCTGACTCTCTTCAGTTCAGTTCAGTTCAGTTCAGTTGCTCAGTCATCTCTGACTCTGCGACCCCATGAATTACAGCATACAAGGCCTCCCTATCCATCACCAACTGCCACAGACTACCCAAACACATGTCTATTGAGTCAGTGATGCCATCCAACCATCTCATCCTCTGTCGTCCCCTTCTCCTCCTGCCCCCAATCCTACCAAGCATTAGGGTCTTTTCCAATGAGTCAGGTCTTCGCATGAGGTGGCCAAAGTATTGGAGTTTCAGCTTCAACATCAGTCCTTCCAGTAAACACCCAGGATTGATCTCTCTTCACTCATGCCCAGCTCTTTGTGACCTTGTGGACTGTAGCTCACCAGGCTCCTCTGTCCATGGGATTCTCCAGGCAGGAATACTGGGGTGAGTTGCCATATCCTTCTCCAGGGGATCTTCCCAACCCAAGGATGTAATCCATGTCTGTTGTAGCTCCCGCATTGCAGGCGGATTATTTACCCCTGAGCCATCATTTTCCCTCTAGGTACAACTCTCCTCTCTTCTCCTTCACAGTCACACTTAGTGCAATGTGTCTTATACCCCATGTCTGTAAAGGCTTATTCCAATCTTCAAAATGTGGCCTTGGAATGCATTTCATGGCTTGGTCTTCTAATATACTAGCATTCTTTGAACTAGCATATATTAGCCTGCTTTAATTGCAGTTACTGATCAGTCATTTGAAACCACTCCTCCAGGGAAGAGACCAATAGCCTTTAACAACTTACACTGACCTAAACAATATAAGCTAAAATTATATCAATATTTATACAAATAAATAGGAACATTTTTATTCTTACCTCAGAGGACTGAGTTGTGTTAGCTTCCTGATTCAGACTGATTTGTATTTCTTCTCTCATTTTCCATAAGGAGCTCATTCTCTTCAGGAGTTTCTCCTGCAAAATACCCATGGGATTTAGTATAGAAGAAGACACCATAAATTTAATCCACTTATTCATGAGCAGAGGCATTTATTAGTTACACAGATCTTGCATTAGAATGCTGTGGTCAGATTTTTCCACATTAATTTAATGTGATGCCAATATTTGAATAGCAAAGAATAAAACTGTATACTAGAGAACTGGGGGAACTTTACAGATAATGGAATCCATTTCCCAAGATACTGAGACTCGGACTGCAACAGCCCGAGTAGGAAAGCCTCAAGCTCCCATCAGAAGCCTGTGGTCCTGGTGCCACCCGCCCCGCAATGCTGCATTGCCACACGTGTGGACAATTGGCAACAACACTGAGAGGACACATCATATGTGAGGATCCACATTCAGAAATCCCACCTCCACTATCTCCACCCCATCACCGTCATAGCATCCTCGTCTTCCTCTCTTACTTAGGAGCCTCTAGATCCCAAACTGCTCTAGAAGCATCACCTACCCGGGACTCCTCAGCAGCCCTGTGTATCGGACTTTGGCTGTGAGCTGCATGCTCGGGGCGTTCAGAGCAGGGCCCACACAGCAGGCTCTGCTCAGCCTCACAGAAGAGGCCTTTGGCTTCCTGGTGTGTCACACAGCTCTGCTCCTCAGAGCTGTGGTCGTGATCGGCTCTGGCCTGTCTGGCAAAAGAAGCCAGCCTCTTGAGGACAATATTGGTTTTGAAATTGGGCCTCTCTGCTATTCCCCTGCACTCAGGGCAGCTCCTTGGAGTCTGGCCTTCTTCCCAGAAAAGGCTCAGACAGGGACGGCAGAAGCTGTGCCCACAGTCTATGGTGACGGGGTCCAGGAAATAGTTCATGCAGATGGAGCAGGTGAGTGCCTTCCGGAAGGCTCCCAGTGTGTCTGAATCCATGTTTCTGAAAACTAAGGAAAGAAATAAGAGAGAGTAAGAGAAAAGGTCTTTCTTCTGCCCTCATCAGGAAAAATAACTCCTTTGGACAAAGTCCTGTCTTGAACTCTAATTTCCCTATTTTCTTACCTCCCCAGAACAAACCTAGAAATGACTATATACTCCTTGGATTTTAACTATTATACAAAAGATGAAATACAATAAAAGAGTCTTTAGCAACTTTTCTGTTTAAAATAAACCAGGATTTCAATCATAGTAAAATTATTAATCCATGGAGAAGCTTTAATATTAGTGTGAGTGTGCTCAGTCTTGTCTGACTTGTTGCTATGCCATGGACTGTAGCCCACCGGGCTCGTCTGCCCTTGGGTTTCCCAGGTGAGAACCTTGGAAAAGGTTGCCATTTCCTTCTCCAACGATCTTCCCAACTCAGCAGCTGAACCCGTGTTTCCTGCATCTTCCACATTGGCGGGTGGATTCTTTACCAAGGAACCACATGGGAAGCACCTTAAAGATTATAAAGGAGGGTAAGTGTTGGGATGACTTCAGAGTTACTTTATTAGCTGATTCTGACAGAAGCACACACAGAAACTCAGTCTGTCTCTCTCTCGATCTCCATGACTCCCTGACTGGAACCCACACAAGCACACCCTTCATTTCTCTCCTCATGGCCTCAGTTCCTTCTGTGATCAAGGTGACTGAAGTACTTTTCTAAACACAAAGAAATTTGTTTACAAAGAATTTAAACTTCATACAATCAATGTTGGCTTTAATCTGATGTCTTAACCCTAAAGAGTTCAGAGCTTGCTTCCAACTTAAATAAGAAAACTGCTCCTTTCAAGACAAAAATAAGGGGAAAAAAAATGTCACTTCTAGTTCAGGAAGCAAGTTTTCCTGGAGTTGGTTCATATCATCAGAGCATGTCATATTTTGAACTGGTGAATGTTCAAGTATCCCAATAGCCAGGAAACAATAGTCAGCATGAATATAATCATTTGTAGACTGATGACATCAATGACCATGATAATATTAAAACAATAATGCTGCTGCTGCTGCTAAGTCACTTCAGTCGTGTGCAACTCTGTGCAACCCCATAGATGGCAGCCTACCAGGCTCCTCCATCACTGGGATTCTCCAGGCAAGAACACTGGAGTGGGTTGCCATTTCCTTCTCCAATGCTTGAAAGTGACAAGTGAAAGTTAAGTCGCTCAGTCGTGTCTGACTCTTCACGACTCCATGGACTGCAGCCCACCAGGTTCCTCCGTTCATGGGATTTTCCAGGCAAGAGTACTGGAGTGAGGTGCCATTTCCATATGTGTTGCCTAGTATTTCTCAGCATTGAATTAAATCATTTTCTATGGATTAACTGCTTTAATCGTCTCAACAATATTTACTAATTTTCTATTTTTACCCACATTCTATAAGGAGGTTACTTGATATAGTATGGGTAAAAATAAGTTACTTGTCTGCAAATCCCACATGGAATCAATGCTTGAGGAAGTGCTCAAACATAGATAGTACTGACGGAATAAATACAACTAGCTTTTGTGTCCAGGACTGCCATTAAAGTTTTATTTTTAACTGAACATATCAGAATTTCATTGTACCTTGATCAGAACTCACCTTTGGTTGTAGTTAATAAAATTTTCCACTCTTTTTCAGTAGGTAACTCTCAAATTCAGTTCAGGATTTAGGTGCTCCACTGCTGATGGCAGAAACTTTCAAAAGTCTTCACAGCTCAGCCAACTCCAAACACCAGAGCTCTGGGCTCCAGAGAAGATTGAGCTTGGTTCTTGCTGGGTGCTTTATATTCTCCAATGATCATGCCCATTTCTTCCAAGTGATAGGGTTATCAACTCCATGAAAAGGTATAGGTGCACATGATTAAATTTTGCAGACTTGGAAATGCATCAGGATGCCAATGATTGAATTCAAATGTTTGAAACCTACTTGATCCAATTGCCACAATCCAACCTCTGACAGAAGTCTCACCATGAATTTACCTTTGTAATTCATGACGTTTTTGTTTTGGAATAAACTATCCAAGTATGAATTTCACATCTCCATTTAATGAACTATATTATAGTTTTAATAGCATCTACTCATCTAGACCTATCACCCACTAGATTCTCTTGCCTTTCTGAATTTGCCTGCATTCATTCAGTGATATTTCTTCAGAATGAGGAGTCCCTCACATTCTATTTTTCAACCAGGATACTCAAGCTCCCCTAAAATACCACATACTGCTCTGGCCAAGATAGCCAGAAGTTGTTGTTTGGAAATAACTGAACTCCCCAGGATTGAATTTCATATGTTCATTTCAAGAACTATACCATAGCCCTAATTGCAGCAACCAGTAATCTCACCAGTAGCAAGTGAGAATGCGTGCACGCTAAGTCTCTTCAGTTGTGTCAGACTCTTTGCGACCCCACAGACCATTGCCCACCAGACTCTTCTGTCTGTGGGATTCTGTTGGCAAGAATAATGGAGCGGATTGCCATGCGCTCCTCCAGGGGATCTTCCCAACCAAGGGATCGAACCCTTATCTCTCTTTTTTTTTAATAAATTTATTTATTTTAGTTGGGGGCTAATTACTTTACAATATTGTAGTGGTTTTTGCCATACACTGACTTGAATCAGCCATGGGTTTACATGTGTTCCCCATCCTGAACCCCTCTCCCACCTCCCTCCCCATCCCATCCCTCTGGGTCATCCTATTGCCCCAGCTCTGAGCGTTTGTCTCATGCATCGAACCTGGAATGGTGTTCTGTTTCACATATGATAATATACATGTTTCAATGCTATTCTCCCAGAACGTCCCACCCTCACCTTCTCCCTCAGAGTCCATAAGACTGTTCTATGCATCTGTGTCTCTTATTCTGTCTCGCATATAGGGTTATCATTACCATCTTTCAAATTCCATATATATGCATTAGTGTACTGTATTGGTGTTTTTCTTTGTGGCTTACTTCACTCTGTATAATGGGCTCCAGTTTCATCCATCCCAATAGAACTGATTCAAATGTATTCTTTTTAATGGCTGAGTAATATTCCGTTGTGTATATGTACCACAGCTTCCTTATCCATTCGTCTGCTGACGGACATCTAGGTTGCTTCCATGTCCTGGCTATTGTAAACAGTGCTGCGATGAACATTGGGGTACACGTGTCTCTTTCAATTCTGGTTTCCTCGGTGTGTATGCCCAGCAGTGGGATTGCTGGGTCATATGGCAGTTCTATTCCCAGTTTTTTAAGGAATCTCCACACTGTTCTCCATAGTGGCTGTACTAGTTTGCATTCCCACCAACAGTGTAAGAGGGTTCCCTTTTCTCCACACCCTCTCCAGCATTTATTGTTTGTAAACTTTTGGATAGCAGCCATTCTGACTGGTGTGAAATGATACCTCATTGTGGTTTTGATTTGCATTTCTCTAATAATGAGTGATGTTGAGCATCTTTTCATGTGTTTGTTAGCCATCTGTATGTCTTCTTTGGAGAAATGTCTCTTATCTCTCCTGCATGGGCAGGTTCTTTACCACTATCGCCACCCAGAAGCCCACAAGTGAGAAAAAGACCTGTGATTTTCCTTTGAGGAGTAGCAGTGACTCAGCTTGTTCCATCACAGCAAGCCCACTTGTTCTCTAAAACACAGCGATCTTTGCCTTACCTGACATGGAATAGGGGAAGGGAATGAAGTTCAATGAGTAAAAAATTGAAATAATGTCTGAGAAAAATGGGAAAGTTAAATTGCATATAATTTATATTTTGAAGACATAATATGGTAGTATTTTATATTCCCAAAGGTGTCATTGCTGGTTTTTAATTTTCTCTGTATAACTGAATCTATTATTCATGGCAGAAAGAATATTTATTATTTGTAATATCAGGAAGAATTGACAAAAAAGATTGAAATTGTCTTAGGCCAAATAATTGTAAGGATCATATGTGGAATCTAAGTATTAGATCAATATCAAGTAACTGAAAACAAGAGATATGTGAACACGGTTATCCAGAACATCCTTTGTGAAGTTTCCTGTATTCATTGATGAATTCCTATCAAAGTTTTGGACCTTTGAAAATGTAATAGGTAGAGAACCCCCTACCCCCAATAAATATCCACATGGTAGCAAAGTGCCATCTACATGCTCCATGCGTTTAACAAAAGGGACATAAAAAAACCTTTCTACTGAAAGATAAAATAATGTTTTGGGTGAGTCCTGAAATAAAGCATCAAGATTACAGAGCACGTGCATGCTCAGTCGTGTCTGACCCTGTGACTCCATGGACTGTAGCCCGCCAGGCTCCTCTGGCAGATGGGGATTTCTGTCCATGGGATTTCCCAGGTAAGAATACTGGAGGAGGTTGCCATTTCCTTCTCCAGGGGATCTTCCTGACCCAGAGATGGAACCCAAATCTCCTGCATCAGCAGCATGGGCAGGCAGATTTTTTTTTACTACTGCGCTTCCTGGGAAGCCCAAAAGTATCAAGAGGCTGACATTAAAGCAGTCTTCACAGTTTATAATATACCTCTCTTGCTTTTGTTTTACTTTCTGTATGTGATTGGAGGTGTTTCTATATGCTGTAGAGATAACTTCTGTTCTTCCTAGAAAAGTCAGTCTGAACTCTCTGCGGTTTGTGCTCTGTCTTTCCTAGGAGAGGGAAACTGAAATAACTCATTGAATAGAGAGACTTTCTCTCTGAGGATATGAAAATGTCATTAACTGACCTGACTTTTCTCTTTCTCCCTTGGATAACATTCTCAGTCAGAAAATTACCATTCACAATGTGAGCCTTTCAGAGGATGATACAAGTGTGATATTTCAAAATGACCAATACTTCATTTTTCCTTTAAAAAATAAACATCTAGCAAAAATGTAAGTGTTGCTACAGAAAAATATTGATGCAAAAATAGTATATAAAGGCTTTAGCTCCATAGTTTGAACTCCTACAGCCCAGAATTCCGTGGCCTCCACAGTGGGAGGGAGAGCAGCAAGCAGTCCTCAGGCCTCTCTGACCTGCAGGGCTGGAGACAACCAGCTCCAACTCCGACTCAGGGCCAAGGTTTCCACCTGGAGATGGGCATTTGGAGTCCTAGGGAGACCTTAGACTCTGTCATTTTTCTGGCATCACCACTGATGGAGCCACCTTCTTCCACAGAGACCTGCCTTCCCCGAGAGCAGCGTGTCTTTCAGGAGAACCTGGTCTGCCGGGATCTGAGCCCGGGCCGTCCTGGTGGTCAGTGCGCTCCGGCCCTGCCACTGAGGGACCCGCCCGAGGGGGGCGCGCGAGGCTGGAGGCGCTCGGACACCCGCTCTGGGGGCTCCGGGAGGGACGCCAAGTCCTTAGGGCCGCAGGGCTCAGAGCCCGCATTTCTGGGAAGGACCTTGGCTTCTGTCCGCCCAGGAGTCCGCAGGCCCAGTAGGGAGTCAGGAGGACGTGAGTGGCGAAGGGAGAACGGCCGTATCCCGGATCTTAAACGGGCTGCTCCAGGGAACCTCAAGATCCTTTTGTTTGCAAGTGCCTGACGGGGCCCCAGTGTCCGGGCCGTCCTGAGGATACTGTCTCCTGATGGACGTGGCCCGAATGTCAGAAAAGAACTCAGACCCGCAGGCACCAAGTGCGGCTTTTGGCGAGAATCACTGCTGCAAACAGGGGTGCTGGACCATTGAGCCGGAGGGGGTCCGTGGGGATTCCGGGGCTGCGGCCTCATCGAGGCTCTCAGGAGCTCCGCTGCCACCTGAACCTGCAGGTTCCCCGGCATTGCACCTGCCCACCCGCCGCCTCTTCCTGTGCGAGGCCCTGAAGGTGGTTCTCTGTCCAGGGTGAAGTCAGGAGAGAAGCGACAGAGTCAGAAAAAGAAAGATAAATATCATGTGATATTGACCCAATGTGGAATCTAAAATAATGGTACAAATGAGGTTATTTACAAAAGAAAGACATAGATGGAGAAAGCAAGCTTAAGGTATCAGGCGCTAAGAAACAGGGTGGAGGATGGGAGGGATAAAGTGGAGATCTGGATGATCATCCACCCATTCCTATGCATAAAACTGTAATAAATAAGGATCTACTGTGTAGCATCGGAAATTCTATTCTATACTCTGCAATGACCTGTATGGGAAAAAAATCTTTAAAAAAAGAGTGGATGCATGTATTTATATAATTGATTCACCAGGCTGTACAAGAGAAACTAACACAACCTTGAAAATCAAGGATATCCCAATCAAAATTTTAAAATAAATAAATTTTTTCATCTAGTAACCTTCCCTGAGTGAAGTGTCATGGCCCATCATTGAATAAACAGAAAAATGTTTTGAGGAATAGAATGCAAACAGAGTATAATAAAGAAAACCTGAAGAGATAGTTGCCCAAGCTTAACAGACAATATCATATTTCTTTCACAAATTGTCTATTATTTTTTAGTCAATCTTGTATTGTACGAAACAATGACATGATCATTAACTCCACAACTTAGCATCAATATGTCCACTGTGCATACATATTGAATAACAGAATGAGAGGGTATGAGGCCATATGCAAGGACTGAGGAACAGGTATAGAGTCTTAGAGAAAAACCACCAACAGCTACTGTGTCTGGAGTTACAGACATAAAGAGAAAAAACAATAGTGTGTAACCTAAACAGAAGAACAAAACAAAAAATAAGCAAATAAAAATATTCTGAAGGAACAATTTCATGCAGAACTGACTGCAAAGAATAAAACGTGAAAGAATTTTAGTTCAGATGAGGTTGAGAATACCTATCAGAGACTTGGTACCACATACCACAGACAGCACAGTCAGTGGTATATGGGGAAGACTGAGTGTCCTGTGTTGAAAAATGGAATCTGAAGGACTCTGCTTTCTGAAGAAGTGTCACGGAGCGAATGAAGGCAAATTCAGACAGACAACTAAATCTGGTGGGTGATGAGCCTGGATGGGTGGATGAAATTAGCACTATTATATTGTTCATGAAATGAAGGTATGAAATTCATATTTGGGGAGTTCAATTATTTCCAAACAACAACTTCATTGATAACAAGTGCAAACCATGGCGTGATTTCACCAGAATGAAATATGTAAAGACATATATATGAAACACACACACACACATATATATACATATTTTTGTGTGTGTGTATATATATATATATATATATATATACACTTACTTTTGTGTGTATATATATGTGTATATATATATATATAGTGCTTTCCTGGTGGCTCAGATGGTAAAGCATCTGTCTGCAATGCGGGAGACCTGAGTTCAATCCCTGGGTTGGGAAGATCCTCTGGAGAATGAAATGGCAACCCACTCCAGTACTCTTGCCTGGAAAATTCTATGGGCTGAGGAGACTGGGAGGCCACAGTCCATGGGGTCGCAAAGAGTCAGGCACGACTGAGCGACTTCACTTTACTTTTTATATATATATACATATACACATGAGAGGAATTTGTATCAAAGGAGTCTAGTGAGATTTGACACCATGCTGCTCCCTTTCCTTTCTTCCTCCAACAATTCCACTCTCTCATTCAGTTTCCTGTCTGTACCATTCCTACCACCAACCTGAGGAAGTTGTCTAGGACGTTACAGCTCTTTAATGGGAAGATTTAAGAGATTTTTGTCCTAATTTCCAAGTTTTATTTCACTTGATAGCTTCCCATTTTGACCACAGATTCTTTAGAGTGAGAGAAGTTTGAATTAATCAGATATATTGGAGTTAGAAACTTACCGCCGAGGAAGGGTTTAGGAAATTTGAGAAAGTTTCTCAGAAACTTGTTTGGTGTGCACAGTGCACGTGCCCTTAGTCATGTCTGACCCTTTGGGATCCTTTGGACTGTAGCCCAGCAAGGTTCTCTGTCCGTTGAAGTTTTCAGTCAAGAACACTGGAGTAGGTTGTCATTTCCTCCTCCAGGGGATCTTCCCAACCCAGGGATCAAACCCGTGTCTCATGTGTCCCCTGCATTACATTTTATGTGAATTCTTTACCCACTGAGACATCAGGAGAAAAAAATAAACCAAAAACCTAGATGACATAGGGGTTTCCTGATAGCTCAGTTGGTAAAGAATCCGCCTTCAATGCAGGATCCCAGTTCAATTCCTGACTCAGGAAGATCTGGTCAAGAAGGGATAGGCTACCCACTCCAGTATTCTTGGGCTTCCCTTGTGGCTCATCTGGTAAAGAATTCGCCTGCAATGTGGGAGACCTGGTTTGGGAAGATCCCCTGGAGAAGGGAAAGGCTACCCACTCCAGTATTCTGGCCTGGAGAACTCCATCGACTGTATAGTCCATGGGTGGCAAAGAGTTGCACAGGACTGAGGGACTTTCACTTTTAGATGACATAGAGGCAGGAGACCAGGAGAGGGCATGGTCTTGTACTGTTAGGAACTTTACACCTCGGAAACCAAAGGAGAGTCCAGTCTAATCCTTATTATCAATAAAATTGTCTCTCATAGAAGAGCCTCCACCTAGATTCTTTCTGGAAAAAAATAACAGGCTATGACTTTCTGGGAGTTCTGACTGGAAAAATATCAGTCTCAAGCACAATCAGCAAATCTACAGAAGAAATTGGGAAATATTGTAAAAATTCTGAGATCAGAAAGGGTAGGGAAATCATAGTTCCGTTTCTCTGATTACTTTTCATGGCACAGGAAAGTTGTGACCTGTGTATTGCTGTAAGTTCACAGCAAGAGGCTGAGCCTGACCATCACCCAGTGATGGCTCCTGAAATGAGCTTTGGGGTCACAGGCCGGCCCATGGACAGCAAGACTGACTCATTACTGCAGTGAGGATTCCCGCAAGAGTTCCTCTTTTGGTGCCACAGACTTCATCAGTGTTTGCTAATACACATTAACCTGAACATGTTCATCAGAACTTCTCATATTATATTAATCAGGCAGAAACATCAGGGGAATCTGTATCATTCTTAGAAAATCTTTCTAATTTTTCTTCTTGCCTGTCTGCTTCCACTGTCCTGACTCTCAGAGGCACTTGCCTCTGTTACCTGCAACCTGGGGAAAATTAGCCTATGAGCTTGAAGAAGTTTATGAATTTGAATCTTAAAAGATAGGTAGCAAACGTTAAGCAGTTTATGCCTTGAAGGCTTCAAAACACATCACTGCAACAAAAGAGGGCAGCAGGAAAAAGGAGCCCAGAATAACTTCAGATTCAGAGACACAGGAGACCATATTCACTATGATGAATATTGGAGCGCATATATGTTTTCCATGTAGTCTGTTTGATTTTTTTCTAATAAAGACCCAGAAGTGAAATTGTGGGAAAATATGCTGATTTAGGACCTTGCGGTAGGAAGGTACTATTCATTAATACTTTCAAGATTTGTGGTTTTATTTGCATTACTTTATTAGGTTTTTCCAGGAGTCATGTATGGATGTGAGAGTTGGACTATAAAGAAAGCTGAGTGCGAAAAAATTGGTGCTTTTGAACTGTGGTGTTGAAGAAGACTCTTGAGAGTCCCTTGGGCTGCAAGGAGATCCAATCAGTCCATCCTAAAGGAGATCAGTCCTGAATGTTCATTGGAAGGACTGATGTTGAAGCTGAAACTCCAATACTTTGCCCACCTGATGCGAAGAGCTGACTCATTTGAAAAGACCGTGATGGTAGGAAAGATTGAGGACAGGAGGAGAAGGGGACAACAGAGGATGAGATCGTTGGATGGCATCACCGACTCAATGGACATGGGTTTGGGTGGACTCCAGGAGTTGGTGATGAACAGGGAGGCCTGGTGTGCTGCAATTCATGGAGTCGCTAGAGTTGGACACGACTGAGTGACTGCACTAAACTGAGGAGGTGGGTGAAAAAGTATCTTGCTGTGATTTACATCAAAATATGTTCTGCTTATGTTTTCCTGTAGAATTTTATACAGTATGACCTTACATTTAGGTTAATCCAGTTTGAGTTTTGATGTACGGTGTTAGGATGTGCTCTGATTTCATTTTTTTACAGTTCACTGTCCAGTTTTCCCAGCATCACTGGAAAACCAAAGGAGAGTCCAGTAAACAAAATCCTTCCCTTGTCCTCCTTAACAGTCCAGGCCCCCAGAAAGAAAAGACTGAGAAACTGTCACAGCCAAGAAGAGTCTTAAGGAGACGTGACAACTAAAGGTAATGACATTTCCTGAATGGGACCCCAGGACAGAAAAAGGAAATTTGAGTAGAATTAAGGAAACATGAATAAATAATGGACTTAATAAAGCATCTATACCGGTTCATCATTGTGACTAATGTACATCAGTCAGTTTAGTTCAGTTCAGTGGCTCAGTCCTGTCCAACTCTTTGCAACCCCATGGACTGCAGCACACCAGGCCTCCCTGTCCATCACCAACTCCCAGAGTTTACTCAAACTCATGTCCATTGAGTCAGTGATGCCAACTAACCATCTCATCCTCTGTTGTCCCCTTCTCCTCCTGCCCTCTATCTTTCCCACCATCAAGGTCTTTTCAAATGAGTCAGCTCTTCACATCAGGTGGCCAAAGTATTGGAGTTTCAGCTACAGCATCAGTTCTTCCAATGTATATTCAGGACTGATATCCTTTAGGATGGACTGATTAGATCTTCTTGCAGTCCAAGAGACACTCAAGAATATTCTCCAACACCACAGTTCAAAAGCATCAATTGTTTGGCGCTCAGCATTCTTTATAGTCCAACTCTCACATCCATACATGACTGCTGGAAAAACCATAGCCTTGACTAGACAGACCTTTGTTGGCAAAGTAATGTCTCTGCTTTTTAATATGCTGTCTAGGTTGGTCATAACTTTCCTTCCAAGGAGTAAATGTCTTTTAATTTCATGGCTGCAATCACCACCTGTAGTGATTTTGGAGCCCAGAAAATAAAGTCAGACACTGTTTCCACTGTTTCCCCATCTATTTGCCATGAAGTGATGGGACCAGATGCCATGATCTTAGTTTTCTGAATGTTGAGTTTTAAGCCAACTTTTTCACTTTCATCAAGAGGCTCTTTATTTTTTTTTTTTATTTATTTATTTTTATTCATTTATTTATTTTTTTTTATAAATTTATTTATTTTAGTTGGGGGCTAATTACTTTACAATATTGTAATAGTTTTTGCCATACATTGACATGAATCAGCCATGGGTTTACATGTGTTCCCCTTCCTGGACCCCCCACCCACCTCCCTCCCCATCCCATCCCTCTGGATCATCCCATTGCCCCGGCCCTGAGCCCTTGTCACATGCATCGAACATGGAATGGTGTTCTGTTTCACATATGATAATATACATGTTTCAATGCTATTCTCCCAGAACGTCCCACCCTCACCTTCTCCCTCACAGTCCATAAAATTGTTCCATGCATCTGTGTCTCTTATTCTGTCTCGCATATAGGGTTATCGTTACCATCTTTCAAATTCCATATATATGCATTAGTATACTGTATTGTTGTTTTTCTTTCTGGCTTACTTCACTCTGTATAATGGGCTCCAGTTTCATCCATCTCAGTAGAACCGATTCAAATGTATTTTTTTTAATGGCTGAGTAATATTCCATTGTGTATATGTACCACAGCTTCCTTATCCATTCGTCTGCTGATGGACATCTAGGTTGCTTCCATGTCCTGGCTATTGTAAACAGTGCTGCGATGAACATTGGGGTACACGCGTCTCTTTCAATTCTGGTTTCCTCGGTGTATATGCCCAGCAGTGGGATTGCTGGGTCATATGGCAGTTCTATTCCCAGTTTTTTAAGGAATCTCCACACTGTTCTCCATAGTGGCTGTACTAGTTTGCATTCCCACCAACAGTGTAAGAGGGTTCCCTTTTCTCCACACCCTCTCCAGCATTTATTGCTTGTAGACTTTTGGATAGCAGCCATTCTGACTGGTGTGAAATGATACCTCATTGTGGTTTTGATTTGCATTTCTCTAATAATGAGTGATGTTGAGCATCTTTTCATGTGTTTGTTAGCCATCTGTATGTCTTCTTTGGAGAAATGTCTGTTTAGTTCTTTGGCCCATTTTTTGATTGGGTCGTTTATTTTTCGGGAGTTCAGCTGCAGAAGTTGCTTGTATATTTTTGATATTAATTGTTTGTCTGTTGCTTCATTTGCTATTATTTTCTCCCATTCCGAAGGCTGTCTTTTCACCTTGTTTATACTTTCCTTTGTTGTGCAAAAGCTTTTAATTTTAATTAGGTCCCATTTGTTTATTTTTGCTTTTATTTCCAATATTCTGGGAGGTGGGTCATGGAGGATCCTGCTGTGATTTATGTCGGAGAGTGTTTTGCCTATGTTTTCCTCTAGGAGTTTTATTGTTTCTGGTCTTACGTTTAGATCTTTAATCCATTTTGAGTTTATTTTTGTGTATGGTGTTAGGAAGTGTTCTAGTTTCATTCTTTTACAAGTGGTTGACCAGTTTTCCCAGCACCACTTGTTAAAGAGATTGTCTTTTCTCCATTGTATATTCTTGCCTCCTTTGTCGAAGATAAGGTGTCCATATGTGCGTGGGTTTATCTCTGGGCTTTCTATTTTGTTCCATTGATCTATATTTCTATCTTTGTGCCAGTACCATACTGTCTTGATGACTGTGGCTTTGTAGTAGAGCCTGAAGTCAGGCAGGTTGATTCCTCCAGTTCCATTCTTCTTCCTCAAGATTGCTTTGGCTATTCGAGGTTTCTTATATTTCCATACAAATTGTGAGATGATTTGTTCTAGTTCTGTGAAAAATACCATTGGTAGCTTGATAGGGATTGCATTGAATCTATAGATTGCTTTGGGTAGTATACTCATTTTCACTATATTAATTCTTCCAATCCATGAACACGGTATATTTCTCCATCTGTTTGTGTCCTCTTTGATTTCTTTCATCAGTGTTTTATAGTTTTCTATATATAAGTCTTTCGTTTCTTTAGGTAGATAAATTCCTAAGTATTTTATTCTTTTTGATGCAATGGTGAATGGTATTGTTTCCTTAATTTCTCTTTCTGTTTTCTCATTATTGGAGTATAGGAATGCAAGGGATTTCTGTGTGTTAATTTTATATCCTGCAACTTTACTATATTCATTGATCAACTCTAGTAATTTTCTAGTAGAATCTTTAGGGTTTTCTATGTAGAGGATCATGTCATCTGCAAACAGTGAGAGTTTTACTTCTTCTTTTCCTATCTGTATTCCTTTTATTTCTTTTTCAGCTCTGATTGCTGTGGCCAAAACTTCCAAAACTATGTTGAATAGTAGTGGTGAAAGTGGGCATCCTTGCCTTGTTCCTGACTTTAGGGGAAATGCTTTCAATTTTTCACCATTGAGGATAATGTTTGCTGTGGGTTTGTCATATATAGCTTTTATTATGTTGAGATATGTTCCTTCTATTCCTGCTTTCTGGAGGGTTTTAATCATAAATGGATGCTGAATTTTGTCAAAGGCTTTTTCTGCATCTATTGAGATAACCATATGGTTTTTTTCTTTCAATTTGTTAATGTGGTGTATTACATTGATTGATTTGCGGATGTTAAAAAAACCTTGCATTCCTGGGATAAAGCCCACTTGGTCATGATGTATGATCTTTTTAATATGATGTTGGATTCTGTTTGCTAGAATTTTATTAAGGATTTTTGCATCTATGTTCATCAGTGATATTGGCCTGTAGTTTTCCTTTTTTGTGACATCTTTGTCTGGTTTTGGAATTAGGGTGATGGTGGCCTCATAGAATGAGTTTGGAAGTTTACCATCTTCTGCAATTTTCTGGAAGAGTTTGAGTAGGATAGGTGTTAGCTCTTCTCTAAATTTTTGGTAGAATTCCGCTGTGAAGCCGTCTGGTCCTGTGCTTTTGTTTGCTGGAAGATTTCTGATTACAGTTTCGATTTCTGTGCTTGTGATGGGTCTGTTAAGATCTTCTATTTCTTCCTGGTTCAGTTTTGGAAAGTTATACTTTTCTAAGAATTTGTCCATTTCTTCCAAGTTGTCCATTTTATTGGCATATAGCTGTTGGTAGTAGTCTCTTATGATCCTTTGTATTTCTGTGGAGTCTGTTGTGATCTCTCCATTTTCATTTCTAATTTTGTTGATCTGATTCTTCTCCCTTTGTTTCTTGATGAGCCTGGCTAATGGCTTGTCAATTTTGTTTATCTTCTCGAAAAACCAGCTTTTAGTTTTGTTGATTTTTGCCATGGTCTCTTTTGTTTCTTTTGCATTTATTTCTGCCCTAATTTTTAAGATTTCTTTCCTTCTACTGACCCTGGGGTTTTTCATTTCTTCCTTCTCTAGTTGCTTTAGGTGTAGAGTTAGTTGATTTATTTGATTTTTTTCTTGTTCCTTGAGGTACGCCTGTATTGCTATGAACCTTCCCCTTAGTATTGCTTTTACAGTGTCCCATAGGTTTTGGGTTGTTGTGTTTTCATTTTCATTCGTTTCTATGCATAATTTGATTTCTTTTTTGATTTCTTCTGTGATTTGTTGGTTATTCAGAAGCGTGTTGTTTAGCCTCCATATGTTGGAACTTTTAATAGTTTTTTTCCTGTAATTGAGGTCTAATCTTACTGCATTGTGGTCAGAGAAGATGGCTGGGATGATTTCAATTTTTTTGAATTTACCAAGGCTAGATTTATGGCCCAGGATGTGATCTATCCTGGAGAAAGTTCCATGTGCACTTGAGAAAAAGGTAAAATTGATTGTTTTGGGGTGGAAACTCCTGTAAATATCAATTAAATCTAATTTGTCTATTGTATCATTTAAAGTTTGTGTTTCCTTGTTAATTTTCTGTTTAGTTGATCTATCCATATGCGTGAGTGGAGTATTAAAGTCTCCCACTATTATTGTGTTATTGTTAATTTCCCCTTTCATACTTGTTAGTATTTGCCTTATATATTGTGGTGCTCCTATGTTGGGTGCATATATATTTATGATTGTTACGTCTTCTTCTTGAATTGATCCTTTGATCTTTATGTAGTGTCCTTCTTTGTCCCTTTTCACATCCTTTATTTTAAAGTCTATTTTATCTGAAATGAGTATTGCGACTCCTGCTTTCTTTTGGTCTCCGTTTGCATGAAATATGTTTTTCCATCCTTTCACTTTCAGCCTGTGTGTGTCTCTAGTTTTGAGGTGGGTCTCTTGTAGACAGCATATATAGGGGTCTTGTTTTTGTATCCATTCAGCAACCCTTTGTCTTTTGGTTGGGGCATTCAACCCATTTACATTTAAGGTAATTATTGATAAGTATGATCCCGTTGCCATTTACTTTGTTGTTTTGAGTTCGTGTTGAAACATCCTTTCTGTGTTTCCTGTTTAGAGAAGATCCTTTAGCATTTGCTGGAGAGCTGGTTTGGTGGTGCTGAATTCCCTCAGCTCTTGCTTGTCTGTAAAGCTTTTGAATTCTCCTTCATATCTGAATGAGACCCTTGCTGGGTACAGTAATCTGGGTTGTAGATTATTCTCTTTCATTACTTTAAGTATGTCCTGCCATTCCCTTCTAGCCTGAAGGGTTTCTATTGAAAGATCAGCTGTTATCCTTATGGGGATCCCCTTGTGTGTTATTTGTTGTTTTTCCCTTGCTGCTTTTAATATTTGTTCTTTGTGTTTGATCTTTGTTAATTTGATTAATATGTGTCTTGGGGTGTTTCGCCTTGGGTTTATCCTGTTTGGAACTCTCTGGGTTTCTTGGACTTCTGTGACTATTTCTTTCCTCAATTTAGGGAAATTCTCAACTATTATCTCCTCGAGTATTTTTTCATGGCCTTTCCTTTTATCTTCTTCTTCTGGGACTCCTATGATTCGAATGTTGGGGCGTTTCATATTGTCCCAGAGGTCCCGGAGGTTTTCCTCATTTCTTTTGATTCTTTTTTCTTTTTTCCTCTCTGCTTCGTTTATTTCCACCATTCTATCTTCTACCTCACTTATCCTATCTTCTGCCTCCGTTATTCTACTGTTGGTTCCCTCCAGAGTGTCTTTTATCTCCTTTATTTCATTATTCATTCTATATTGATTCCTTTTTATTTCTTCTAAGTCCTTGATAAACATTTCTTGCATCTTCTCAATCTTTGTCTCCAGGCTATTTATCTGTAACTCCATTTTGCTTTCAAGATTTTGGATCATTTTTATTATCCTTATTCTAAATTCTTTTTCAGATAGATTCCCTATCTCCTCCTCTTTTGTTTGTCTTTGTGGGCATTTCTCATTGTCCTTTACTTGCTGAGTGTTTCTCTGTCTTTTCATCTTGTTTAGATTGCTGTGTTAGGCGTGGCCCTTCTGTATTCTGGTAGTATGAAGTTCCTCTTTGTTGTGGAGGTTCCTCACTGCGGTTGGGGTTGGACAGGTGGCTTGTCAAGGCTTCCTGGTTGGGGGAGCTTGTGTCGGTGTTCTGGTGGGTGGAGCTGGATTTCTGCTCTCTAGAGTGTAATGGAGTGACCAGTATTAATTTTTGAGATGTCTATGGATTTGGTGTGCCTCTGGGCAGCCTGTATATTGATGCTCAGGTCTATGTTCCTGCGTTGCTGGAGAATTTGCGTGGTATGTCTTGCTCTGGAACTTATTGTCTCTTGGGTGGAGCTTGGTTTCAGTGAATTTATGGAGGCTATTGGATGGTCTCTTATTAATTAATGTTTCCCCTGGCTTTCAGTCTTATTCTTGCAGTAGCCTCAAGACTTCTCCTTCCATACAGCCTCAATAATAAAACTTTTAGGTTAATGGTGAAAAGATTCTCCACAGTGAGGGATACCCAGAAAGGTTCACTGAGTTACATGGAGAGATGAGGTGGGGGGGGTGGGTTGAGGTGACCAGGAGGGGAAGAGGGGAATTCAAATGTGGAGAGAGCAATCTAGCCAGTAAGCACTTCCCTCTGTGCTTTCCACAGTTTGGAACCCTCAGAGTGGTTCACAGAGATACATAGAGAGGGGGGAGGAAGGTAACAGAGGTGAGCATGAGTAGAAAGGGAGGAATTAAGAGGGGAGAGAGAGATCTGGGCAGTATCCTGTTCCTGAAGTGTTCTCCGGTACCCAGAACACCCTCAGAGATTCACAGAATTGGGTTGAGAAGAGAAGGAGGAGGGTGGGAGATAGAGGTTCCCTGAGGGAGAAGAAAGAGCATCAATAGGGGGAGAGAGTGATCAGGCCAGTGATCACACTCCTGAGTAAAAATGGGTCCTAAAGATTGGGTTCTTAAATGTACAAAGTTGATATCAAATATGTAAAACAAAGATTAAAAATCTAGAGTAGAGGTTAGACTCTTATAAAACTTACAATCTAAAAAAAAAAAAAGGAAAAAAAAGGAAACAGTGTAAAAAGAAAAAAAAACAGTAAAACAGTAAAAAAAAGAAACAGTAAAAAAATGTAGAACAGGAAAAAAACGTTAAAAAAAGAAAACACAAAAGGTATAAGATATATGTATGTAGTTTGCTTCAAAAATAGGGTTTTTTTTTTTTTTTGCAAGTTAATAGTGGGTTATGAAAATGAAAGTTAAAGGTGTAATAGAGGACTTGAAGAAAAAGGAAAGAAGAGGGGAAAAAAAATTTTTTTTTAATTAAAAAAAAAAATTAAAAAAAAAAAATAATAATAGTAAAAAATATATATATCCCGGACTTTCTCTGGAGCTGTTGTGAGCAGTGTGGGATCTGCTCAGTTTTAGATAGATCCTTATTCCTGCTTATATTTTTCAAGATCTATAGGTCCTTTTCAATGCAGTCGGTATTAACTACAGTGATCTTAATCTGTTGGCCTGTCCCTTCCAAAGCGCTTCCCTCTGTTTATTTGGCTTCTGTTTGGAGACCTCTTCAGTATCTAATTTCCGCCCTGCAACAAAGCGGTGGAGGTGATCTCTTTAGGTTCGCTTGTTCAATCGTGCTGTGGGGAGGAAGGAACACTGCAATTCTGGCGTGCGTGTGGTAAGCTCGCAGTGTCTCGGCCGCACTGGGTTCGCCCCCGCTCACGGCTGTGTGTGCTTTCCCCGTCTACCCTGCTCAGGCTTCAGGTTACTCGGCCAGGGAGCGGGCCCTGAGCTGCGTGTACTTCCCAGGTCTAAGCCGCTCAGGTTCAGGCTCCCGGTTACTCCACAAAGGCGCAGACTCGGTTTCGCCCGCAGCTTGTGGGTTTCGCCCGCGGCTTATGCCGTTCCCGGTCGGGGCTGCCCAGGCGGCCAGGAGTTTGGCGAGGGCGCTCTCCCCTGTTGGGGCGGTGCGGCTTATCACCTCCCTGGTCCCCGCCTCGGTTTACGGGCGCGCCCGGCTCCGGTGTGCTTTGTGTCGGTTCTGGGGAGCTGGTCTCTGGCTGCGACCCTCCCGGCGGCTGTCGACCCTCCGGGATCTCAGGCAGTCTTTGCTTAGAAACTGGGAGCCTGTTTGCAGTTTGGTAGGGGGTGCCCTCTCTGGAGCCGAGTTTGCCCCTTTCCGGCTCTGGCGGGCCCCGCCTGCCCGCTGTGTCCGGCGGGGGATGGGGCGGTCCGCAGCCGGCTAGCTCTCCTCTGGTATCGCTCAGTCCTTTGTTCTGTGAGCGGGCCGGCAGTGCCTTAGAGTTGGGCTTTTCGCGGGATAGTTCTCTCTCGCTGTCCCACAGTTTAGGTTACTATCTCACGTTAGCTCCCTCAGATTGCCCTCGGGGCACTCGGGCCCGGTCCTTACCCTAGGCAATGCCGCCTGCTCCTCTCCGTTCAGCCCCCACTTGCTGGTGGCGGATGATGCGAGCGTCTGGGGTTCTTTGCTGGGAGTTGCTTTAGGCACGTAATCTGTGGATTTTATTTATTTTTTTCCTCCCAGTTACGTTGCCCTCCGAGATAAAAAATCCTCCCCCACACCCGCCGGTGAAAGGGTTTCCTGGTGCTTGGAAATTCCTCCTCTTTTACAACTCCCTCCCCGGGACGGGTCTCCGTCCCTAACTCTTTTGTCTCTCTTTTTATCTTTTATAATTTCTCCTACCTCTTTTGAAGATAATGCGCAGTTTTTGTGGAAGCCTGACGTCCTCTGCCTGCCTTCAGAAGTAGTTTTGTGAAGTTTGGTCAGCGTTCAGATGTTCTTTCGATAAATTTGTGGAGGAGAGAGTGGTCTCCCCGTCCTATTCCTCCGCCATCTTAGCCCCGCCTCCAAGAGGCTCTTTAGTTCTTCACTTTCTGCCATAAAGGTGGTGTCATCTGCATATCTGAGGTTATTGATACTTATCCCGGCAAACTTGATTTCAGCTTGTGCTTCATCCAGCCCAGCGTTTCTCATAATGTACTCTGTCTATAAGTTAAATAAGCAGGGTGACAATATACAGCCTTGATGGACTCCTTTTCCTATTTGGAACCAGTCTGTTGTTCCATGTCCAGTTCTACATGGTGCTTCCTGACCTGCATACAGATTTCTCAAGAGGCAGGTCAGGTGGTCTGGTATTCCCATCTCGAAGAATTTGCCATAGTTTATTGTGCAGCCATGAAATTAAAAGATGCTTACTCCTTGGAAGGAAAGTTATGACCAACCTAGACAGTATATTAAAAAGCAGAGACGTTACTTTGTCAACAAAGGTCCATCTAGTCAAGGCTATGGTTTTTCCAGTAGTCATGTATGGACGTGAGAGATGGACTGTCAAGAAAGCTGAGCGCCAAAGAATTGATGCTTTTGAACTGTGATGTTGGAGAAGACTCCTGAGAGTCCCTTGAACTGAAAGGAAATCCAACCAGTCCATCCTAAAGGAGATCAGTCCTGGGTGTTCATTGGAAGGACTGATGTTGAAGCTGAAACTCCAATACTTTGGCCACCTGATGCAAAGAGCTGACTCATTTGAAAAGACCCTGATGCTGGGAAAGATTGAGGGCAGGAGGAGAAGGCGACGAAAGAGGATAAGATTGTTGGATGGCATCACCAACTCAATGGACATGAGTTTGGGTAAACTCCGGTAGTTGGTGATGGACAGGGAATTTTAGCGAGCTGCAGTTCATGGGGTTACAAAGAGTTGGACCTGACTGAGTGACTGAACTGAACTGATGGTGATCCACACGGTCAAAGGCTTTGGCATAGTCAATAAAGCAGAAATAGATGTTTTTCTGGAACTCTTTTACAACAATATGTTACAACACTAACCTATTATGTTAATTGTAGGAAAACTTGGGTCTATTAGAACTCTGTGTACTACACAATCTTTCTGTAAATCTACCACTGAAGAGGCTGTCTGCTCCACTCCATATAGTTGCCTTTTTTGTCAACAGTAAGCTTACCATAGGTGTGCGGGTTTTCTCTGTGATTTCTGTCCTGTCTCCTTGATCTGCATTTCTGTTTCTCGGTCAGTACCCTGCTCTCCTGATCACTAGTATAGTCTGAGGTCAGGGAGCAGGATGCCTCCAGCTGACTCAGCTTTGAAAGTCAGTGGACGATGTGTAGTGTCTGCGGCCTCAGAGGGCCCCCGGGGAGAGGCCGAGGTGACCCTGGGCTCCAGGCGCTTCCCACCAGAGAGGCTGCGGGTGAGGACGGTCTGGCCCAGGAGGCGGGGCCCGCAGAGGAGGCGGATGGAGCCACTGCAGCTCCTGTGGGGAGCAGGCTGGGCCCGACCTGGTGAGGGTGCGGCTCAGAGGCTGTTAGGCGGGGACGGAGACCAGAGCTCATACTCAGAGCCTTTTCCATGCCTGGAGGTGGACATGGGCACAGATCTCTGATCCCAGCAATCCATGGCAACTGAAGAGTGATCGGGAGGAATTTACAGGGAATGGCAGTGACCTGAGGGTCAGTGGAGGCTGAAGGCCTTGCTTTCTTCTGAATTTCCATCAGCCGTGCCTCCATTAGCTTTCCCTGGTGATATGGAACTTTCGGCGCCTGGGTCTCCCCCTTCCCCAAAGCCAAAGCTGAGGAAAGGGGCTGAGGCCTGATTCTGTCCGCTGCTCGGGGGACACAGGGAGCTCACACGGAAGAGGAATCGCCGCCTCCTTGTTTGAGTCTCATTTGTTGCCTGCACTGGCCTTGGGTATCTTTTGGTTCACCTGATTTGTTTCCGGGCTACTTGAGGTGTGGGATACTTCAGTGCTGGTTACAGAAGAAAATAAAACTAAGTTACTTTAAAAATATATTGCTAGATTATGTTTTTATATATGACCTGCCACCTCTAGTAACTTACTCAAACACATGTATTTTATACAGATAGATTTGTGCTAATTGTGTAGAAATTATATGTACATACGGCATATACACATTTTCTTCTAATAGGTAAAGTAAATGGGATGGCCAATATTAGGCTGTGAGCTTTAAACAGAAAAAAATATGAGATGTGCCAAGTCTATCTGAAAAAATGATCTCATTTGGTCAGAAACTTTAAAAATAAAATCTGTGAAATAATGACTTTAAAACTTAGACATGATGAAGGAAGATAATGTTGGAGATGCATAGCAGGGAGAAGAAAATTCTGAATCTGCCAGTGGGAAAAATCTGTGTTTTTACTTTAACCCATTAAGCTGGAGAAACATAAATGATATGCTTTGACCTCCAGCTATCTTAGAAATCAAATGAATAGACAAGACAGAATAACAATTGCACAGTATTTCCAGAGAGATTATTTTATTTCAAGAAAGCAAACTTACATACTTATATTACATTAAAAACATACATTTTAGAAAAGAAGGTGAAGCTACAGAATGTCAATGGGACACTAAACTAACAATCTCCATTATTCGAATTCCTGACCCCTGGGGTCAGAGTTTTGACCTCTCCCTCATCAGTGCTGTCCAGAGCAAAGAAAAGGTTTGAGAGGAAAAGAAAAGGAGCAGTGGAGGAAACTGCAAATGAGGGAACTCTTGGAAATACAGGCAGACTCACAGCACCACCATCATAAACCAGGAACACCCCCACCGGGCCCAGAGGCCTTCTGACAGATTGAGGTGAATGTGGGGAAGGGGGTTAATAGCCTGCACTGACTGTTCTGTTTGACACAAAGAAGCAGAAACATTCCTTCTGAGTCAAGGACCATGTCATTCTCCCAGGATCAAGAACCATTACAAAATCCCATAGCCCAGTTGCAACAGCCCATCACATTCACTTCCCAATAATATTGACCTGAAGTAAATGACTCAGCTCCCCAGGCAAGAAAATAGTTAGATCGTGGTGGAGTGTTGTCGACACCAGAATGATCAGGACCAAGCCAGCAGACATCTCAGATCTTCAAACAAAGGGACATCACAAGTGACTCTTTCGTTATCTGAGGCAATGTACAGTGTGTGTGTGTGTGTTTGTGTGTGTGTGTGTGTGTGCACGTGTGTGTGTGCACGCACACGTGTGTGTGTGCGTGCACATGCATGCACACACAGGCTCAGTCATGTCTGACTCTTTGAGACCCCAATGACTCTAGCCCGCAGGCACCCCATCCGTGGAATTTTCCAGGCAAGAATACTAGAGCTGGTTGCTGTTTCCTTCTCCTGGGGATCTTCCTGAACAAGGATCGAACTCACATCTTTTGTGTTTCTTGCATTGGCAGGAGGATTTTTTACCTCTGTGCCACCTGGGAAGCCCCATATAATAATATTACATGATAGATATTTCAAATCTCAAGCTAGTGAAATTTTTTTTTGTTATGACTCTGAAAATCAATTTCCTGTCTCTTGTTGACATTATTCATTAGTATTTTATGTGTAATATGTTAGGTAGATTTTCAAAAACTTTAACAACCATACAGTAATATTTCAGTGTTTTAACTCTTTCACTCATGTATTTGCTTATTCATTCACCTTATATTTATTGTGTGCCACGTTCTAAGTGCTGAACTGGATAGTGGGAGTAGAGAAGTAAATAAGGAAAAGACTGTTCTTACTCTCAGAATTTGCAGTACCCTAGTAAAATGCACCTAGTTAATTAAAGAAATTTTGTTGAATATTATGATAAGATGGTATCTAACCAGAGAGTGTGTTTTAATAGAAGCTAAGCTGGTCTGGACAGTCGAGAAAAACTTCCTGGATAAGCTGTTGATGAGCTATGATATGGTGAATGACTAGGATTTAGAGAAAGTCTAAATGTTTGACAAAGAGAAAGGGCTTCACAATGTCTTTCAACTAGAAAGACACACAACTAGATCACTCTTGAAGAAAAACTGAGTTATTTCTTTAGTTTATGAGGCTGCAATATATACCACTTCATTCTTCTACTCAAATATGACTCAACTCTGCAAGGAAGACACATTTCTTAAAGGGTACATGAAACTTATGGCATGCAACTTTTATTCTAATAAAACTTTTATATGTAAACCGAATATCCACTGATTATATTTGAGAAATGCTCCACAAGAGTTTATATTAATAGATAATTTAATTAACAAAGTTATCCTTTCAACCTGATTATGCTACTTCACAAACACACAGTCATAATGTTCCATTAAATTACAGTGACATCAGAGACAGTCAGGTATGATCCTGTAGCCTCACGCGATGTTTCAGGGCTGTATTTTCCTCAGACAAGAAGGTCATCAAATAAACCGTCACAGAACTTGACAATTCACGGAGACCTAAGGGAACCGAAAGCTCCAGATGGGAGGAGAAGGAGGAAGGAAGGAAACTATATATGAGGGATCCTTTGGAAACATCATAGAAGCTCACAGTTCCATCGTCATAATCCAGAAACACTCCAATCCTACCCAGAGGCCTTTTCACAAACTGAACTATGGGTGGGGAGTTGGTGGGCAGAAATTAACGATTGTTCTCCTTCATAGAAAATAGAAGAAATGCTTCTTCAGAATCCATACTGATGGTGGTATCACTTGTCAAGCTGTTTGTACAGACTCCCACAATCCAGTTGGAGGAGTGGGTCCCACCTGCCTTTCAGTACTGCCTCCTGGAAATGGAAGGCCTGAGCTCCCCACACCTCAAGAGTCTCTCCACCCTGGGCTGTCTGGACAGGCGATGGCCATCATCTCAGAAAGGCTTATATTGTGAGTGGTCATTGTCTGAGTCAGAACGTTATCCACTGCAGAAAGAGGAAGTATCAGATCAGCATGTGGAATTTCCGTGTCCTGAGAGGTAGAGGCTCTCTGCACAGTGAGTCTTTTTCATTTTCTTTCCTCCAAGAAA
Organism: Giraffa tippelskirchi; assembly: GCF_054371585.1. NCBI lineage: Eukaryota > Metazoa > Chordata > Mammalia > Artiodactyla > Giraffidae > Giraffa > Giraffa tippelskirchi. The sequence continues at coordinate 41,784,709 of NC_137284.1, read as the reverse complement.
ACAGGAAATGAATACAAAAGGGAGTTCAAACAGGTGCTTCTATGAAGAACAACATCTATTATTATATCTATAGCATATGGAAACTCCTTAAATCATGTAGAAAAAGTAAAAAAAATACAGATATATCATGAACTCTGTGAAATCTGACAATGTCAAAAATCTTGACAGTTTACTTCAAGAACACATAAAATTTAATTTTTCATTACTTTAGAAAATTTATTTGTGCCATTTGATTTTAATGTTATGTAACATATAGACAGCAATTTACTATTACATGGCTGTTTTGGGGACTATAGTCTCTACCTCTTAAGTTTTCAAAGTAAAAATATTTGAGAAAAATTCATCAGTGTATTGTTTGGTAGTTTCTGAATGGATGTTCTGACAAACCATGTTCACATACCCCTTGCTTTTCAGTTGTTTTGATATTATCTAACAGCATTACATTTATTCTAAGACAATTTTCGCCTATTTTCTGAAAAGTTAGTAATTACAAAAATAACAAATATTTGTATACAATGCATAACAAATGCAACAGTAATACAGAACAAATTAAAATCAAGCAATGCCATATTTAAACTTTCAGGAATGAAATAAACTGAATAAACTTACATGATGGACTGCTATACTGACAAATAAAACTTCTGTTTAGAACCAACTAACCAACCTTGTTGATCTCTTCTTGCTGTCCTTATTTCAGATGTAGCTAAAAATATATGACAAGGCCACATGCCATTTAGCATAAAAAGGATAAAAACATAAATATTCTCTTATTTTCTGCTTAGTACACTTGATTGCCTATTCTGAAAATGACTGGAATATGCACTCTGTTTCTCAATAAATGCATCATATTAGTAAACATTTCTAATTTCAGTGTCAATAATATGAAAATGTTAACAATGATAATAACTGAAATGTTAGTATCTTAAATCACCTTATGTGAACTTGACTGACGTCAGCCTTTTAATCTTTAATTTTATAATCTTTACTGTATGAAGTCATTTTTTTTTCTGGTGATCCTTGTTCTCAATAAATGTATTAGTCTCAAAATGTTAATAAATAAGAGCTTACACACACACCAAACATATATTAGCCTAAATTACCACTTTAAAATATCTTCATTTCTTTAAATGGAGGAAATAAAGTTTGTTCAATAAGCAGTTCTGGGAGAACACAATAGCTTCACGTGAAAATATGAAATAGAACATTCTTTAACTGTTGTTCAGTTGCTAAGTCATATCCGATGCTTTGCAACCCCCCCCCCCAAAAAAACTGTAGCTCACAAAGCTCCACTGTCCCCCACTGTCTCCCAGAGTTTGCTCCAATTCATACCCATTGAGTTGGTGGTACTATCTGACCTTCTCTTCTGCCGCCCCCTTCTCCTTTTGCCTTCAATCTTTCCCAGCATCAAGGTCTTTTCCAGTGAGTTGGCTCTTTGCATCAGGTGGCCAAAGTATTAGATCTTCAGCTTCCACAACAGTCCTTCCAATATATATTCAGGGCTAATTTCCTTTATGATTGACTGGTATGATACACATAAATAAAGCCAAATGGATAAAAGACCTAAATGTAAGACTATAAACTATAAAACTCTTAGATGAAAACATAGACAGAACACTCCTTACCATAAATCATAGCAAGATATTTTTGTGAGCCTTCTCCAAGAGTAAAGGAATTTTAAAAAAAATAAGCAAATGAAATCTAATTAAACTCAAAAGCTTCTTCTCCACAGCAAAGGAAACTGTAAACAAAATAGAAAGAAAACTCACAGAATGGGAGAAAATATTTGAAAAAGATGAGGCCAACAAGAGATTTGTCTCCAAAAGTTTATAAAGAGCTCATGTGGCTCAATTTAAAAAAAAAAAAATATGGGTAGATGGGCTAAATAGACATTTCTTCAAAGAAAACATGCGAATGGCCAAGCAACACATGAAAAGATTCTTGACATCAATATTTACTGGAGAAAGGCAAATAAAAGCTACAGTGAGATCTAACCTCCCACCAGTCAGAATGACCATCATCAAAGCTACTACAAACAGTAAATCCTGGGGAGAGTGGTAGCTCAGCATTGAGACTGCTAACATGTGAATGATCGTGCCCTCCAGATACATGGATTCAGCCCGGGACCAAAAGATGCAGGCCCAGTCACTCAGCACAATAAAGTTTATTAAAGTAAGAGTGAAAGCTTGCTGGAAAAAGCTCCAGCAAAGTCACTGGAGGAGGCAGGAGAGTGCCTCCCTCACTAGTTTAAGCAGGGCCTTATGTACTTCTCAGGGGGCTGCTTAGAATAGATAAAAAGAAGACCTCAAGTTTGTAAGAGTTCCACCAGACCCTTTCCCAAGGCACACATCCTGAGATAATTTGGCACAAGATTAGCCGGGGAGAATGGTACTGGGCAACGGCTCAGGGGTACGAGTCTTGAGAAACAGGTTCCCGGGCAAGATTTGTTCCAATTTTAATCATTAACACAGAGCCTAAGAAAAGCATTTCCACCAGTAAGACATTGTGCAGTGTGATCATTAGTTCCTACAGAGGCCAGTTCTCAGGCAAGACACCTGGTTGCACAAGGGATAAGGAAAGCATGAGTGAGAATGCTCACCTCCTCCTTAAAGGGGACCTGGACTGCCTAAGCGTTAACGCTCTCAAGAGTGTGGAGAAAAGGGAATGTTCCTGCTCTATTCATGGGGATATACATTGGTAAACCACTGTGGAGAACAGTTAAAGTTTCCTTAAGAAACAAAAATAAAGCTACCATATGATCCAACAATCCCACTCCTGGGCATATATCCAGGGAAAAATGTGGTTCAAAAGGATACATGCAGCTCCATGGTCATTGACAAGTTGTTTGCAACTGTCAAGACATGGAAGGAACCTAAATGTCCAAGGACAGATGAATGGATGCAGCAAATGTGTTACATATACACAATGGAACATTACTCAGCCATAAAAAGAACAAAAAATGCCATGTGTGGCAACATGCAAGGAACTGGAGACTGTCATACTGAGTGAAGTAAGTCAGAAAGAGCAGTATCATATGATATTGGAATCTAAGCAAATGATGCAAATAGTGATTTATAAAACAGAATCACAGGTGTAGAGAAAATAACATGTAACTAGGGGCTAAGAAGGAGTGAGGGATTAATTAGGAGACTGGGATTGACACATACACATTACTATATATGAAGTAAATAATTAATAAGAATCTACTGTATAGCACAGGGAACTCAAGTGAATACTTGGTAATGGCGTATATATATAAAAAAAAATAACCTTAAAAAAAGAGTTATTATTATCCAGGAAATAAATCATGTTCAACTCTGCAATCCCATGCACTGCAGCATGCCAGGCTTCCCTGTCCTTCACTATCTCCCGAAGTTTGCTCAAACTCATGTCCATTGAGTCAATGATGCCATTCAACCTTGTCATCCTCTGTCACCCCCTTCTCCTGCCTTCAATCTTTCCCTACATGAAGGTCTTTTCAAATGAGCTAGCTCTTTGTATCAAGTGGCCAAAGTACTGGAGCTTCAGCTTCAGTCTTTCCAATGAAGATCCAGGGTTGATTTTCTTTAGGATTGACTGGTTTGATCTCCTTGCCATCGAAGAAACTCTCAAGAGTCTTCTCCAGCACCACAGTTTGAAAGCACCAATTCTTTGGCACTCAGCCTTCTTTATGATCCCACTCTCACATCCGTACACAGTTACTGGAAAAATCATAGCTTTTACTATAGAGACCTTTGTCAGCAAAGTGATGTCTCTGCTTTTTAATATTCTGTCTAGGTTGGTCATAGCTTTTCTCCCAAGGAGCAAGTGGCTTCCAATTCCATGGCTGCAGTTATTGGCTGCAGAGATTTTGGAGCCCAAGAAAATAAAATCTGTCACAGGTTCCACTTTCCCCCCATCTATTTACCATGAACTGATGGAACCAGATGCCAGGATTTAGTTTTTTGAATGCTGAGTTTCAAGCCAGCTTTTTCGCTCTCCTATTTCATTCTCATCAAGAAGCTTTTAAGTTCCTCTTTGTTTTCTGCCATAAAAGTGGTATCATCTGTATATCTGAGGCTGTTGATATTTCTCTCAGCAATCTTGATTCTGGTTTGTGAGTCATTCAGCCTGGCTTTGGCATGATGTACTCTGCATAGTAGTTAAATAAGCAGGGTGACAATATACAGCCTTGACATCCTCCTTTCCCAATGTTGAACCACTCTCTTGTTCCAAGTCTGGTTCCAAATGTTGCTTCTTTTCCTGCATACAGTCTTCTTAGAAAACAGGTAAGGTGGTCTGGTATTCCTTTCTCTTTAAGAATTTTCCACAATTTTATTTCATTCACACAGTCAAAGGCTTTAGAATAGTCAATGAAGCAGATGTAATATATATATATATATTTTTGGAATTTCCTTATGTTTTCTAAGATCCAACAGATCTTGGCAATTGGATCTCTGATTCCTCAGTCTTTTCTAAATGCAGCTTGCACATCTGGAAGTTCTCTGTTCACAAACTGCCGAAGCCTAGCTTTTAGGATTTTGAGCATTATCTTGCTAGCATGTGAAATGCTTGCAGTTGTACAGTAGTCTAAACATTCTTTGCCACTGCTTTTTTTCAGACTGGAAGGAAAATTGACCATTTCCAGTCCTGTGGCCACTACTGAGTTTTCCCAATTTGCTGGCATATTGAGTGCAGCACTTTCACAGCATCATCTTTAATGATTTAAAATAGATCAGCCAGAATTCCATCACCCCTGTTAGCTTTATTCCTAGTAATATCTCTCAAGGCTCACTTTTTTCACACTCCAGGGTGTCTGACTCTAGGTGAGTGACCACACCATTGTGGTGATCCAGGTCATTAAGAACTTTTTAGTGTAGTTCTTGTGTGTATTCTCGCCACTGCTCCTTAATCTCCTTGCTTCTGTTATGTCCTTGATATTTCTGCCCCTTATTGTGTCCATCTTTGCAAGAAGTGTTCCCTTGGTATCCCCGATTTTCTTGAAGAGTTCTCTACTCTTTCCCATTTTCCTCTATTTCTTTACATTTCTTACCTTTCCTTGCTATTCTCTGGAACTCTGCATTCAGTTGGGTATCTCTTTCCCTTTCTCTATTGTGTTTGCTTATCTTGTTTTCCCAGCTATTTGTAAGGTCTCCTCAGACAACCACTATGCCTTCTGGCACTGATTGCATGGATCACAGCCTTGTGTAACTCAAGGAAGCTATGAGTCATACCTTGCAGGGCCACCAGACATGGATGAGTCATGGTGGAGAATTTTGATAAAACAAGGTCCATTGGAGAAGGGAATGGCAAATCACTTCAGAGTTCTTGCCTCAAGAACCCCATGAACAGTACGAAAAACAGAGGTGAGATTTTATATATATATATATATTATAAAATATGTACATATATATTTAAAACATATATAATAAATACATATAGTATATATTTATAATATATTAAATATATATTTATAATGTATGTATCAGATATGCATGTATATATATGTGTGTGTGTATATTTTATATATATATATGATTCACTTTGCTGTACACCTGGAACTAATACAATATTATACATCAACTGTACTTCAAAAAAATTGAAAATAAGTGAAGAAATTTTTCTGTCTAGTATCTTGCCCTGCGTGGAGCACCATGACCCATCTTTGATTAAATATAAAAATGCTTTGAGGAATGCAAACAGAGTCAAAATAAAGAAAATCTTAAAAGATAGCTGTTCAAAATTCGTAGACAGTATCACATTTCTTTTACAGATTGTCTATGATTTCTTTAGTCTATCCTGCAGTGTACAACTATGCAATAATCCTTAAGTTCACAACCTAGCATTGATTTTTCAAATGTACATACATATTGAATGATAGAATGAAAGGGTATGAGATGATAGCAGGGGATGACTAAAAGGAACAGAGTCTTAGAGAAGAACCACCAATCACTATTCTGTGTGCAGTTATAGCCAGAGCAAAACAATAGTGTTTAACCAAAATGAGCCTCAGAGGGAAGAATTTCATGGAAAACTGAATGAAAAAAAAAAATTAAGAGAATTTTAGTTCTCAAGGGGTTGAGGACATCCATCAGACAGCAGAAGGCAAGAGTAATAAGTAGTATTTTTGAGGAGCTTGACTGTTGTGGGTTGAAAAACGGAATGTGAAGAACTCCTCTTCCTGAAGAAATATCCAGGAAGTAATGCAGGCAGATTCAGACAGGTAACCATAATTAGTGGATCGCTTCAATTAGGACTATAATAAACGTCTATAAATGGAGATATGAAATTCATAATTGGGGGGTTCATTTATTTCACAAACTTCATGGATTAGAAGTGGGAACTTAATTTGTGACTCTTTCCCTGAGATTGGATTATGGTAATTGGATTAAGTAAATTTTGGAAGGTTAGAATTCAAGACTTGGCATCTAGATGTGTTTACAATTCTTGAAAAATCTAATCACGTGCTCCTATACTTTTGTGCAGGCTTGATAACCCTATCACTTTGAGGAAGTGGACCTGGTCTTCAGAGGACATATAAAGCATCCAGCAAAGATCCAAGCTCATTCTTCTCCAGAGCCCAGAGCTGTTGCCTATGGAATTGACTGGGCCGTGGAGACATGAACGTGTTTGCCACCAGGAAGTGAGGATCTGAACTCTGAACTGACTTCAACAGAGTTACTTACTGAACAAGAGAGAAGATTTCTCTAACAGTACTGAGGTGAGTTCTGATCCAGGTACAATAAATTTTTGCTATGTTCAGTTAAAAATGAAGCTTTAATGGTAATCATGGATAGAAAAGTTACTTTTTTTGTCTGCCAGTAACATCTATTTTTAAGCACTGCATCAAGCATTTGTTCCATATGTGATTTTTAGACAAGTAACATTTCACAGTGTGTCAAATAACCTCTTTATAAACTGGGGGTAAAAATTAGGGAATATTGCTGAGAATGCTAAAATTGTTAATCCATATAACAGGAGTTAATCCAATGCCTAAAAATAGTTTTTAGGGGGATGGTTTTGATCATTGCCTCCTGTACAGTGTTATGAACTTCCATCCATAGTTCTACAGGAACATGGTCACTTCTTACAAACAGCTGAGTAAAGAAGAGAAGCAAAAGGTAAAGAACAAAGCTAGTGGAGGGGATGGAGCTCCAGTTGAGGTATTTCAAATCCTAAAAGATGATGCTGTGAAAGTGCTGCACTCAATATGCCAGCAAATGTGGAAAACTCAGTAGTGGCCACAGGACTAGAAAAGGTCAGTTTTCATTCCAATTCCAAAGGCAATGCCAAAAATGTTCAAACTACCACACAAATAGCACTCATCTCACAGGCTAGCAAAGTAATACTCAAAGTTCTCCAAGTGAGGCTTCATGAACTGAGAACATCCAGAGATTCAAGCTGAATTTGTAAAAGGCAGAGAAACAAGAGATCAAATTCCCACATTCACTGGATCATAGAAAAGGCAAGACAATTCCAGAAAAATATCTACTTCTGCTTCATTAACTACACTAAACCCTCTGACTGTGGGGATCACAGCAAATGGTGGACAATTGATAAAGAGATGGGAATACCAGACCACCCGATCTGCCTCCTGAGAAACCTGTATGCAGGTCAAGAGGCAACAGTTAGAACCGGACATGGAATGGACTGGTTCAAAATTGGGAAAGAAGTACGTCAAGGCCAGACATTGTCACCCTGCTTATTTACCTTATAGGCAGAGTACATCATGTGAAATGCCAGTCTGGATGAAGCACAAGCCAGAATCAAGATTGCAGGGAGAAATGTCACTCACCTCAGATATGCAGATGACACCACCCTTATGACAGAAAATGAAGAGGAACTAAAGAGCCTCTTGATGAAAGTGAAAGAAGAGAGTGAAAAAGCTGCTTTAAAAGTCAACATTCAGAAAACGAAGATTATGGCACCCAGTCTCATTACTTCATGGCATATAGATAAGGAAACAAAGGAAAAAGCGACAGATTTTATTTTGGGGGGCTCCAAAATCACTGCAGATCGTGACTACAGCCATAAAATTAAAAGCCACTTGCTCCTTGGAAGGAGACCTATGACAAGCCTAGCCAGCATTTTAAAAAGCAGAAACATTACTTTGCCAACAAAGGTCTGTTTAGTCAAAGCTATGTTTTTTCCAGTAGTCATGTATGGATGTGAGAACTGAAGTATAAAGAAAGCTGAGTGCCAAAGAATTGAAGCTTTTGAACTGTGGTGTTGGAGAAGACTCTTGAGAGTCCCTTGCATTGCCAGGAGATCAAACCAGTCCATCCTAAAGGAAATCAATCCTGAATATTCAATGGAAGGACTTGTGCTGAAACGGAAGTGGCAATACTTTGGGCAACTGATGCAAAAAACTTATTCATTATTTGAGACCCCGATGCCAGGAAAGATTGAAGGCAGGATGAAAAGGGGATGACAGAGGATGAGATGGCTGGATGGCATCACTGACTCAATGAACATGAGTTTTAGTAAACTCCAGGAGTTAGTGAAGGACAGGGAAGCCTGGCATCCTTCAGTCCATGGGTTCGCAGAGTCAGAAACTATTGAATTGAAGAGGTGGTGAAGGACCTCAAAGTGGAAAAAATGAAGGGTTAGCCATTGTTCCTGGAGGTCACTATTTTTATCAGTTTCCTAGGGCTCCCACATCACCTGACCCCACATGGGGTGGCTTAAAACCAGTGTATTCTCTGCAGATATGGAGGCTGGAAATCAAGGTGTTGGCAGGGCTGTACTCCTTCCAAAGGCTCTAAAAGAATTTCTCTTTGTCTCTTCCAGTGCCAGGTGGCTCCTGGCAATCCTCAAATTATGATATTTAACTTGAATCTCTATCTCCTTACAGGACCTTTTCTGCTGCATCTAAAACATCCCTCTTCTTTCTCTCATCAGGACACCTGTCAGCAGATTTAGGATCCACTCTCTACCCTGGATGGTCTCATAGTGGTAGCTTCACCTTGATTATGTCTGCAAAGACTCTATTTCTAAAAATAAAATCGCAGAGATACTGTCTGTTGGGATTTGGACATAATTTGGGAGAGAGTAAGGGGCACATTTTAGAGAAGGGAATGGCAACCCACTCCAGTATTCTTGCCTGGAGAATCCCATAGACTGAGGAGCCTGGCGGCTACAGTCCTTGGGGTCACAAAGGGTTGGACACGACTGAGCAACTAACACAATGGGCACATTAACTCACTACTTCGTGAACAGAATGAAGGAATGTTGTCCTAAATTCGAGAGGTCTCAGATTTTTCTGGGGGAAGTAAAAACCTCAATATTTATTCTTTGCTTTGTACGTAGATTATACGCCGTAGAGAGAGAAATAGTTAAAGCAAGGTTTCAGATTTGTGAGGTTTTGTCCAATGAATTCTTTTGAAATTTTTTCAAGGTTAGAATTACTGAGTCAGAAGCAAATATACTTTTTAAGGATTTGAATGCATATATGCAAAACATCCTAAAGTCCATCCTTTAGGATGGACTGGTTGGATCAACTCGGAGTCCAAGGGACTCTCGAGAGTCTTTTCCAACACCACAGTTCAAAATTTTTCAATGCTCAGCTTTCTTTATATTCTAACTCTCACATCGATACATGACTACTGGAAAAACCACAGCTTTGACTAAATGTACTTTTGCTGGCAAAGTAATGTCTCTTCTTTTTAAAACGCTGGCTAGGTTGGTCAAACTTTTCTTCCAAGGACCAAGCATTTTTTAATTTCATGTCTGCAGTCACCATCTGCAGTGATTTTGCAGCCCCCCAAAATAAAGTCTGTCACTGTTTCCACTGTTTCCCCATCTATTTGGCATGAAGTGATGGGGCCAGATGCCATGATCTTCGTTTTTTGAATGTTGAGTTTTAAGCCAGCTTTTTCACTCTCCTCTTTCACTTTCATCAAGTGGCTCTTTAGTTCCTTTTCACTTTCTGTCACAAGAGTGATGTCATCTGCATATCTGAGGTTACTGATATTTCTCCCTGCAATCTTGATTCCAGCTTGTGCTTCATCTAGCCAAACTTTTCTCATGATGTACTCTGCATATAAGTTAAATAAGCAGGGTGACAATACACAGCCTTGAAGGACTCCTTTCCCTTTTTGGAACCTGAACATTTTGGAAATTCTTTATTTTCAATAATAGTGAATCTGCTAATATTTTTTATAATAAACATAAAATGCAACATTTATTGATTCCCTTAATTTTTATGGATGATAAAATAGTATATTAAAACTACTGACTTCTACAAATTCTTTATGTGAATATCATGCATGTAATAAAAATAGCTGTGCTTTCTCAAAAGCAGTTCATTCTCATTATCAGAAACTATGCATCATATGTATAGAGAGGTAACATTTATTTTTAACAAATCCCATCAACTACCATGAAATCTTCCATAAAGTTTAGCAATCCAGTGTACATTTTGATATGATTTCAGCTTTGCCTGTGCACATCCATAGTAAAAGTATACACCCAAAATGATGCCATAGTTATTTATTGTTTTTTGAAGCTAAGTATCAAAATATTTCACTGATTTAGGTTTTCCAAACAATATACTACTGTTACATGCTTCACAAGTACTAGTTGCAAAGTATATTGATAAATATTTTGGAAATAGAAGAAGTCAATTTCAAGACAGTTCTGAAATCTGTTATTGAAAACATTCTGTGGTCTAATAACTAGTCATTTAAAGCTAGACATACTTGTAGCCATGATGGGTTTAATCAAATTGTTCTCAACAAAGCAGCTGTATTTTTCAAAATGCAATGTTCCTGTTTAATCACTCTAAAATCAGAATTAAATCAATCATGGATGCCAGAATTTGGAGCATCTTTTTCTCAAATTCCTAAACTAATTTACAATAATTATTGATATTTTTATCTATTCTATACACTGGTTGAATTCGGATTAGAACTGAAGGGGTTTTAATGACTATTGTAAATTTGATATGTTATTAGACCCTAGAGCTTGTGAATAAAGGGCGGAAATTGTCAAATCATGGAAGGATACCTATTCAAATATCTTAGTAAACTATAATCAGATATGAAGAGAATTTAAGGAGAATGCAAGATCCTTAAAATCAGAGAGGAACGGGTATATACAAATCAGTGATGAGGACTGGAACTTCAGCTGTGGATTCTATTAACATATAGAGATTAGAGAGAGATTTAATGCAGTTAGTGTTGATTGGGTTTATCCAAGGGAACCGTGGTAATCTAATCAGGAAGGGGCCTCAAGGGTCCTGATAGTCGATCTCAGATGCACTGTTTCTTCTGTTCAGACTTGTTCTGAGTTGGCTGGGCTGTGGACAGCTCTGGAAGTTATACTGCTGACCCATCTAGAGAACATAGAACTCCTTCTGGATGGGACTGATTTTCATACTGGCATAGAGGACAGCAAATCTACAACTTTCTGGTGAGTAAATTGTTCTGGGTAGATGGATTCATATTTTTTCCCTCAAAAATGAAAAAGAATAATTTTAATTCAGTAGTAGCAAGCTTACGAATTTCTCAAGCAAATGAAAAAAACTATTTCACAAGAATTTTTTTATTACTTAGAAATCACTCTGAAACTATAGACTTACTTTCAAATCATTGGACTTTGTGAATTAACATGAGTGATTCTAACTTATGATTCTATGATGTAAAAGGAAAATATGAATTTCTTGGAGGGAAGTCCTAGACAGTTTTTCCATTTTGCAAGATATCTAAAATTTGATTGAAAAACTGTGCTATAGAATGTGAAAAGTAATACATTTGTAAGGAAAAGTTGAGATTTCTGCCTTTAAATTGTCCAATAGCAATCCAGACCTGATGATGGCTCTCAAAACAACATTGGTAACACACCAAATAGCTGAAAGAAAAAGAAATACTGCACTCACTCTGATATAGAAATGACAAATTTTATTAACTTCAGTCATTTATTTTGAAGCACAATATATTAGATGGCTGGCTTCCCTGGTGGCTCAGGGGGAAAGAAGCTGCCTGCAGGAGATACAGGTTCAATCTGTGGGTCTCAAGGGCCCCTGGAGAAGGAAATGTCCCACTCCAGTATTCTTGCCTGGAAAATCTCATGGAGAGGAGCCTGGTGGGGCTACAGTCCAAGTGGTTACAGAGGAGTCACACAGGCCTCAGGGACTAAACAACAACAATATTAGATGGAGCTGTGTGTTTATTGATTGATGGATTTGTTGAATGTGGCTGCACCAGATCTTTCTTGCACCTCGAGGGATCTTTAGAGGGGGCAGGCAAACTCTTAGTCACCACACAGGAACACTGTGTCTTGGCAGGTGAACACTGAGCTGTGGAATGTGGGCTCTAATTCCCTGATGAAGGACCAAATGCTGGTCCCGTCTGTTGGGAGCACGGAGTCTTAGCCATTGAACCTCCGAGGAAGTCCCAGAACTGGTCTTATTGTGACTTGGAATTTCTATGTTTCCAAATGGGAAAACATTCCTGATAGTAGAGCAAATCTGATATGATTGGGAGTATGTTGATGTGCTAATCAAAGAAATGGATTCCCTTACATTAAGGTCACTTAAATTGAAGAGTGTCATTGTCAGAGAGAAGAGAAAATTCAATTGTTAGAGTTCTCAGAACTGAAAGTTGTAGTTAAACAAATATTAATGTTATGCTTAAGAGTCATTTTTATTAGAGATAGAAGGGACTGAGTTTTAATAGAATAAAATAGAGCATTGAATGTAAGTGCATTTGTCTAGTGTAGATACACTGTGTGTGATATGTCATTGTTTCTCAGGTTGCTCTGTCAGAGGCGGTAAGAAGACTCTTCTTGTGTGAGTGCAGGAGACACATGCAGAGAAGGGCTTCCCCTGCCAGCGCCTGAAGTACCTGTGCCTCCTCCATAGGTCAGTGTTCCTATTTGTTCATTTCTATGAGCGTCCAATGAGACATGTTTTGTCACCTTTTTATCTCAGCCAAAACAGAGAGCCCTTGGCTTATTGTGAAGTAGTAAAGTGAAAGTTGCTCATTCGTGTCTGACTCTTTGCGACCCCATGGGCTATCCAGTCCATGGAATTCTCCAGGTCAGAATACTGGAGTGGGTAGCCTTTCCCTTCTTCAGGGGATCTTCCCAACCCAGGGATCAAACCCAGGTCTTCCGCATTGCAGGCAGATTCTCTACCAGCTGAGTCACAAGGAAAGGGTCTTGTTGTATACAGTTGTATTTAATATGCTTTATTATAAGGTCTATTGACCTCACCAGAAATGAAATACTGATCACTTAAACTCTTTTTCAATCCTTACATACATGTGTTTACCCTTCTCCTCTCTTCATCTTCCCTTTGTACTTCTATTACATGTTTCTTAGATGAATTATATCTATTACGTGTTTCTTAGATGAATTATATCAATTATCATCTCAACTGCACATTCAGTCTATGGCCCTCTGGACTTTTCTTAGAAGGGAGCTATGCTCAGAACCCTAAGGAGTGTTACTGTTCTAGAGAAGATGGCATTCACAGTAACATTGAGCAGAAAGTACAGAATTCCTGTCTACATCCTGCCTCCCTGGAATAAGCATGCGTTTTTTTCCCCCCTTATCACATTATGTCTCAGAGTGGTGTGTTTATTATGATTTAAGAAACTCCACTGACACTTCATTGTCACCCAAAGTCTATGGTTTCTCTTTAGTGTTCACTCTTCTTTTTGTGCATTCTGTTAGTTTTCACTAATATACAGTGACAAGTATCCACCTTTATAATATCCAGAAGTGTTAGACTGCTGAAAGTCATCTGTGATCACCTATTCATCAGTCTCATCATCCTAACTGTAGGGAAGCAAAGTTTAGTTCACTATCCTCATATAGTTCTCTTCTTTTCCATATATTCCTTTTTTCTGGAATGTCTTATAGTTGGACTCATGAAGTATGTACGCTTTTCAGCTTAGCTTCATTCACTTAGAGATGTGAAAAAAAGAATACTCCGTGTCTCTTGCTGGCTTGATCGCTCATTTCTTTTTAGAACTGAGTACTATTTCTTGGCCTTGATGTACCAGAGTTTCTTTATCCATTCATCTTGGTTGTTTTCAAGTTTTGTGATTATGACCAAAGTGGCTAGAAAATTCCCATTGCAGGTCTTTTTTTTTTTTATGGATATAAGTTTTCAAATGATTTGGGCAAATACAAAGGAGCATGAGTTCTGATTTATGTGGTAGGAGGATATCTAGTTTTGTAACGAATTGCCTTATTGTCCTTCAGAAGGCTTGTACTGTTTTTCATCACCTTAGGAAATGAATCATATTTCTGATATTCCACCCTCTTAGTACTTGGTCCTTCTTTGGGATTTTGACCATTCTTGTCCATGTACTGTGGTATTTCATTTCTATTTTAAAGCCCACTTGCTTGTCAGGCATTTTTATTTTTAACTTCCCTTCCTTTTCTCTCATCCTTTGTCCCTTGAGTGAGTCCCCAGGCTTTTGTTCATTTCTATGTAAAACCCACTGTGGTGAGACTGGAAGGCAAGTTGGGGTCAGGCCTGAGGATTTTTAATTGTCCAAAGAAGCTTCATAATGCTCAATAGGACTCTCAACGCAGAGGTTAGGTGGGTTTTCATTTACATTCTTGAGGGTAAATGAAATGACAGAAGGTATGGATCCCAGGCGGGCTGTGCTTCTCTCCTGTGTCACATAGGAGAGTAACTTTCTTTTTCTTTCTCCACAGAAACGGAGGATCACATGCACTGAAGGACTTCAGAAATAACTCACCTGCTGAATCTTGAGAGTGAAGAAGCTGAAGATTCTGCTGAGGTGTCCAAACTGCTGGGATCACATAAGTGTCCCAAAGACCTAGAAATGGCGATGCCTAAAGGCCAAGATGACTGGTCCAAAGAAGACATTCTGCAGTTACTGGAATGTATGGAGAAAAGCATTCCATCCAGTGACAGGCACATGTTCAAAACAACCCAGTCAGTGATGGACTGGGAAAAAGTAGCTTTTAAAGATTTTTCTGGGGAAATGTGCAAACTCAAATGGTTAGAGGTTTCCCATAATGTGAGAAAGTTTCGCACGCTGAAAGAATTAGTCCTGGAAGCTAAGGAAAATGTTAGCAGTCCTTCCAAAACACACAAGAAAACACAAGAAAACACCAGAAAACACAAGAAACATGCTTCTTTGTTCAAGAAGTCCCTGACAGCTTACCGCCACATTTCGCAAGTGATGCGACCCCAATACATCCAAAAACACCCTAAGATGAGCAACCAGGATCTGACCAGGGCTCTGTCTGAGGAACATAGGAAGGTGCCTGAGCAGCTGAGGGTGAAACACACTCAGGATCATGAGAAAGAGAGAAAGGATTTTAGGGAGAAAATGGCTCTGTTCAGAGAAAAGCACCCTGATCTAGTGCCAAACCCCAAGAAATCTGGTGTCCCCCAAAGAAGTGAAATGAAAGTACCAGAGAAGTTTCAGGAAAATGTGCAAAAAGTGAAGTCTCCCCCAGAAAACCGTTTACCCATGAAGTGGAAATTTCACGGAGAGCCCAAGAAGCCCCCGATGAATGGCTATCACAAGTTCCACCAGGATCTCTGGTCGAGCAGGGAGCTGAAAGTGGTGCCCCCGAGGGAGCGCATGGTGGAGATCAGTAGACGCTGGCAGCGGGTCCCCCAGGACCAGAAGGAGCTTTATAAGAAGCAGGCGGAGGAACTGCAGACACAGTACAAGATGGACATTGATCTCTGGCTCAGGACTCTGTCTCCTGAAGAATATGCTGCCTACAGAGAGGCGACCTGTACTAAGCGTAAGAACATGAGCGTGATGGGGGGCCCGAACCCCAAGATAAGAAGGATGGGTCTGCAGTCCCCATCATCAGGGAATCTGCAAGGAAGGCTTAGAGAGGACTCGGGGCTTCAGGCTGTAGAGTTAGAGTCATCAGACACTATTGGAGAACATTTTCCTGCCTCAGGGAGATCAGAAGAAAATGAGGAAGAGGAGGAAGGCAGCTCCTCAGCCCCCAGCAGTGAGGATGAAGATGGAGATTCTGAGCCAGAGGACCGTGGCTCCAGCTCATCCTCCTCAGGTGACTCCTCTGACTCGGATTCCAACTGAGTTTAGTTCACAACCTGAAGGGACAGAACTTTCAGCAAAAGTCCATGGGCTCTTCTCTCTATGCCTCTTCATTGCCTTCCTTCTTTCCCTCCCTCTTCATACAAAGTGGGACCTGTTGGATAGAAGGCATCTTGTGCTGTAATTTCTGGCTTCTCCATCTATCCCAAATTCACCCCAAGAGAAAGTCAATGCAATGACGCCTTGTAGAATAAACCCTGAGATGACTGGGCTGTGGGGCTCCCTAGACTATACTGAGCTCCCTGAACTGGAAATGTTGGCTCTCGTCTCCCTCTGCCTGCCAGATGTGTGAGGGACTAGGGGTCTGTGACCCCATTCTCTGTGACCTTGTCCCTCAGGACTCGGGCAGTGAGCTGGAGAGGGAAGATCTGATTGACTAGAAGTAGGAGATTTGCCTTAAAGAAAGCTATCAGGCCCTGATGTCTCTGGCCCTTCTCTCTGAGGTGAGGGGCTGGCCCTTCCTTACCTTGGAAGTGGGGCCGGCACATGGGCAGCAGCGTTTCCATGTGGGTGTGCATCCCGATAACTGTCCTTGAGATTTTCTCTCTGATCAAAACTTCGAAATTAAAAAAGTGTAACCCCTCCACCTGAATTAGGTTTTCCTTAAAACCAGGCTCCTTTGACCCAGGGGCCCTGAGTTTTCAAGCCATGTCTGAATTTCTACAGGTTTCTGCCCCAACCCCTTCCTCCTGTTCCAGGTTGTAAGTGAATCATGTTTTTACCATGCACTCAAATTGTATTATATTTGAACTTGCATAGTTTGCGTGTTAGTATTTTAGTTCACAATTACTAAACTGTTTAGGAATTCATCTACCACTATGCCACATTTTTATTATTTTGGTTTATTGATGTATTTGAAAATGTATTTAAAGCTACTGCCATCTCATTAAATTTTTTTTTTCTAAACTTCCCTGGCTATTTTCATTTTTGATTCTCATGGACAAGTAGTATCACACAAGTATTGTTCTTGTATATGAAAAGTGTTGAATTTGAAGTCTTCCTCTTCATCCATTATGTCTTAGTGGAATATTTTATTTCTCATGAATATACAGTTGGGGAACTTACCATAAAGCACATGGAACTCTGCTCAATTTTGTGTGGCAGCCTGGTTGGGAGGGAAGTGTGGGAAAGGATGGACACAGATATATTTATGGCTGAGCCCCTTTGCTCTTTACCTGAAATTACCAGAATATTATAACTTCTCTCCTATTTTTTTTTTTTTTTACAAATTAATTTACTAATTTTTCACTGAGCTTGGTCTTCTTGCAATGCAAGGCATGTTTCCAGTTAGAGGGAGCTGGTGCAACTCTGTGCTGCAGCTTCTCCCTGGGTGATTTCTCTGGTTTTGGAGCAGGGCCCCAGCACAGTGGCGCAGTAGTTGTGACCCATGATGGGCTTCGGTGCTCCAGGGCCTGTGAGATCTTAGTGACCGGAATCAAACCCATCTCCCCTGCATGGAAAGCCAGATTCTTAACCACTAGACCAGCAGGGAAGACTTACCACAGATTTATAACTGGCTATACTGCAATACAAATAAAAAGTGTTTAAAGAAACAGACAGGAAAATACAAATACTAGACGAATATAGGCTAAAATGCTGAATTTTCTAATAGAAGAAGACAACATTGGTCAAAATACTAAAATATGTATTTATCTGTTGCTTCACCTATACATGAACTGGGAAAAAACTCCAGTCTTACAGGATCTAATTTAAGATTAGATTTAGTGCTTCCAACAGTTCATTCACACCCACAAAATGTTAAGTGGCTTTCTTTCCTCTAGGAAAATCTAAACATATCTTTTGGTTGGAAAGACTCAGGGAGGAAAGCAGGAAGCACTGCTCACTGCCTGCCAGACAGCTTCTCCCTTTTATTCTAGAAATGAGATTGAAGCCAGGAGTCTAGCAACTAAGCCCCAGAGAAACATCTGCCTCTTTGGCTGCGGGACCCAGCTGCTCAACGTCATAAGACCTTCCTTCCCAGAACCTGTCCGGCCTGCACTTCTGACCCTTTCACTGTAGAAGGACAGGTGTGGGGCAGCAGCAGGAGGCAAGTGGCGGTCAGGGACTCATCTCTCAGGATTCTCCATCTCCCCTTTCTTTGTCTGCAGCTTCTCTTTCAATTAAGGGCAGGAGTTCTTGACCTTCTGGACCCTGGAGTTCTTCCTAATTATTCTGCCAGCTCTGTCTGGAAGTGAGGCCCCGCAAGACCCCTGGGGCACTGGTGGTGAGGGGTACAGACCCTGTAATGAAAGGAGAGAAGGACCGTGCTAGGCCCGCCCGCCGCTCCTCCCCGCAGAGCCTCCAAGGCTGACTTCCAGCTGAACAGAGGTGTGCATCTTGCTTTCTGGACCCATTCTTCAAGACGGGCACCCTCTTGGGTCCTCATGGAAAAGCTCCCTCTCTGAGGAAAGGCACGTGGAGCTGTCTAAGTTTGAGCTCCTGCGGAGGCAAAGGCGGGGATAGGGACCGGGATGGCCCTGGAAAGGCCCACAGTTTCCCTGTCCTCTCAGAAGGAAAGGCCCGAGAGCAGCTCCCCGCGGAGTTCAGGGCTGATCTTCCAGCGTTCCCCCATCTGCTACAGGTAGACTGTCTTTGTGTGGACACTCAGATAACCTTCCAGGAATTCGCCAGGGAAGAATACCCGGAGTGGGTTGCCATTTCCTCCTCCAGGAGATCTTCCCATCCCAGCAATCAAACCCAGATCTCCCGCATTCCAGGCAGATTCTTTACCCTCTGAGCCACCGAGGAATACTGGGCTTGGCTCTTAAATACTCCCATGAAATACAAGGACTCTACTTTCATGTGGTGACTCATGTTTTAGTCAACAGTTTCCATCTAATCGCTGGAACTCAGGTGAGTGGGGACAAGACACTGTGGGTTGGGAAAAGGTCTTGGAAGAGCATTTCAAATGACAAAAAAAATGAACAAACTAAAACATGGCAAATAATGCTTTATTCAGTGATTTTTACAGAAGATCGTAGCCAAAAAGGTGTCTTCTCAGGTGGCTCTGAGGAACTGTTCAAAAGTTATAAGGGGAGCCAGAGTAGATAAGGTCACGACTGAAAAAACATTCAGAAAGCATCAAAAGATTACTGTGGATGATGAACATGATACATCTCAAATTAATGATTTTCATGGTTTTAAACAATTGCTATTTATTTATTTTTATAACCTTATTTACTTGTTTGCTTATTTTGGCTGCACTGGGTCTTCCTTGCTGAGCACAGCCTTTTCTGGTTGTGGCGAGCAGGGGCTTCTCTCCAGTTGAAATGTGCTGACTTCTCCTTTTGGCAGAGTCTCTCATCACAGAGCGTGGGCCTGGGGTGTGGGCGTCAGTGGTCATGGCCCCCAGGCTCTAGTCGGGTGCTCAGTAGTCCTGGTGCTTGGGCTTAGTTGTTCCACAGTCTGCAGGGTCTTCCTGGATAGGGAACCAACCTGTATCCCTGGCGCTGACCAGTGGATTCTTAACCAGGACCCCCAGGGAAGTTCCTTTTCATGCTTTTCTCTATGAAAAGAGGCAAGAGTCTGGGCTTATTGAAATCATGTTGATGACATGCATCTTAACTCCCTCAGTACACCTTCCTGTTTTCCTCTCCCGTGAATTCCCTTCAGGGCACACTGTCTTGGGGGGGCCGTGAGGCAGTGGATAATGGCCTTTTGCTTCAACATCCTTTGTTTACTGAAATGACAAGTGAAATATTTATCCCCAAGCAAAAGCTTAGGAGAAGACTGGAAGTAGAACTGAGTTGCTGTTCAGTTGCTCTGTCGGGTCCATATCTTTGTGAACCCAAGGAATGCAGCATGCCAGTCTTCCCTGTCCTTCACCATCTCCCACAGTTTGCTCAAATTCATGTGCATTGAGTTGGTGATGCCATCCAACCATCTCATCCTTTGTCAATCCCTTCTCCTCCTGCCCTCAATCTTTCCCAGGATCAGGGTCTTGTTTTTTGTTTTTTTTTTTGCATAATGGTATATATTTAACTATGGTTATGATTAGTTATTAGAATTTTTTAATTAATTAATTTATTTTAATTGGAGGCTAACTACAATATTGTAGTGGTGTTTGCCGTACATTGACATGAATCAGCCATGGGTGTAGAGGGATCAGGGTCTTTTACAATGAGTCGGCTTTGGAATCAGGTGGCCAAAGTACTGGAGTTTCAGCTTCAGCATCAGTGCTGCAATGAATATTCAGGGTTGATTTCCTTTAGGATTGACTGGTTTCATGTCCTTGCAATTCAAGGGACTCTGAAGAGTCTTCTCAGGCACCACAGTTTGAAAGCATTGGTTCTTCAGTGCTCAGCCTTCTTTATGATCCAACTCTCACATCCATACATGACTACTAGAAAAACCACTGCTTTGACTAGAGAAAAGCCTGCGCACCCCTGTGCTGTAAGAAGCTGACGATCTCTCCAGTGACCCTGGACAGTATCACGAAGGTCCTGAATATGGTGCCACTGGACTGTATCCAGGAAGTGCAAGTGACCTGGACCTGACATCTATCCATCCTGGCCACGTTTGCTCCTCTCCTGGGTCAGACGAGCAACATGCAGAGACCCCGTCTCTCCAGAATTCACGGTCTGCCCTTTAGGAGCAGCAGCAGGAAGTTGTCCGATCTCCCCCTCAGTTTCTAAGCAGCACTGTCTCCAGTCTCTCTATCTGGACTCTCCCTCCTTGTCTGAACCTGCCTGGATCAGATGCTCAGGTGAGGGTGGACCGCTGCCTGGGAAACAATGAACACAACACTGGCATGTCAAGCACACTGGGTCCTTTGAGCTCTATCCTGAGCTGTGGTATCACTTCACCTCAGAAATCAAGGAGTAGGAGCAGAGACAACACACTAGAAATCTCTGGATGGGGCAGTTTGGATCCAGTGAGGGTGGGCATGGGTTCTTCCTTAGGAAGGGAAAGCTATGTCAGATGACTAAGAAAATAGGTAAGTGAAGAGGGCATTAAAGAAGGGACACCACCTCAGACACGAGCAATTTGAAAGAAAAGGTCTGAGAAATTCCCTGATGGTCCAGTGATTAAGAAAACACTAGTTAGTCCAAGGAATACACTAGTTAGTCCAAGGAATACAGGTTGGATCCCTGGTCTGGCAAGGTCCCACAGGCTGTGGAGCAACAAAACTCAGGCTCCACAACTGCCTGACTGGAGCCTGGGAGCTGTGACTACTTGCTTTCCTGAACAAGAAGTGACATTTTTCTTTTCTTCTTTTGTCTTGAAAGGGGCAGTTTTGTTATTTAAGTTGGAAGCAAGCTCTGAACGCTTTAGGTTTTAGGACATCAGATTAAAGCCAACATTGAGTATATGAAGTTTAAATTCTTTGTAAGCAAATTTCTTTGTCTTTTGAAAAGCACTCAGTCACTTTGATGACAGAAGGAACTGAGGCCATGAGGAGAGAAACAGAGGCTGTGCTAGTGTGGGTTCCATTCAGGGAGTCATGGAGATCGAGGGAGAGACAGACTGAGGTTCTGTGTGCGCTTCTGTCAGAATCAGCTAATAAAGTAACTCCGAAGTCATCCCAACACTTACCCTCCATTTTATCTTTAAGGGGCTTCCCAGGCAGTTCCGTGGTAAAGAATCCACCCGCCAATGCAGAAGATGCAGGAAACACGGGTTCAGCCACTAAGTTGGGAAGATCCCTTGGAGAACGAAATGGCAACCCTTTCCAGGATTCTTGTCTGGGAAATCCCAAGGGCAGACAAGCCCGGCGGGCTACAGTCCATGGCATAGCAACAAGTCAGACAGGACTGAGCACACTCACACTAATCTTTATGCTTCTCCATGTATTAATAATTTTAGTGTGATTGAAATCCTGGTTTATTTTAAACAAAAAAGGTGCTAAGGACTATTTTATTGTATTTCATCTTTTGTATAATAATTCAAACTCAAGGTGTATATAGTCACCATTACTGGGTTTGTTCTAAGGAGGTAAGCAAATAGGGAAATTAGAGTTCAAGACAGGACTTTGTCCAAAGGATTCATTTTTCCTGATGAGGGCAGAAGAAAGACTTTTTCTCTTACCCTCTCTTATTTCTTTCTTTAGTTTTCAGAAACATGGATTCAGACACACTGGGAGCCTTCCAGAAGGAACTCACCTGCTCCATCTGCATGAACTGCTTCCTGGACCCCGTCACCATAGACTGTGGGCACAGCTTCTGCCGTCCCTGTCTGAGCCTTTGCTGGGAAGAAGGCCAGACTCCAAGGAGCTGCCCTGAGTGTGGAGGAATAGCAGAGAGGCCTGATTTCAAAACCAGTATTGCCCTCAAGAAGCTGGCTTCTCTTGCCAGACAGGCCAGAGCCGGCCACGACCACAGCTCTGAGGAGCAGATCTGTGTGACACACCAGGAAGCCAAAGGCCTCTTCTGTGAGGCTGAGCAGAGCCTGCTGTGTGGGCCCTGCTCTGAACGCCCCGAGCACGCAGCTCACAGCCACAGTCCGATACACAGGGCTGCTGAGGAGTCCCGGGTAGGTGATGCTTCTAGAGCAGTTTGGAATCTAGAGGCTCCTAAGTCAGAGAGGAAGACGAGGATGCTATGACGGTGATGGGGTGGAGATAGTGGAGGTGGGATTTCTGAATGTGGATCCTCACATATGATGTGTCCTCTCAGTGTTGTTGCCCAATTGTCCACACGTGTGGCAATGCAGCATCGCGGGGTGGGTGACACCAGGGCCACAGGCTTCTGATGGGAGCTTGAGGCTTTCCTACTCGGGCTGTTGCAGTCCGAGTCTCAGTATCTTGGGAAATGGATTCCATTATCTGTAAAGTTCCCCCAGTTCTCTAGTATACAGTTCTATTCCTTGCTATTCAAATGTTGGCATCACATTAAATTAATGTCGAAAAATCTGACCACAGCATCCTAACTCAAGGTTTCTGTGTAACTAATAAATGCCTTTGCTCATGAATAAGTGGATTAAATTTATGGTGTCATCTTCTGTGTCACTAAATCCCATGGGTATTTCTCAGGAGAAACTCCTGAAGAGAATGAGCTCCTTATGGAAAATGAGAGAAGAAATACAAATCAGTCTGAATCAGGAAGCTAACACAACTCAGTCCTCTGAGGTAAGAATAAAAATGTTCCTATTTATTTGTATAAATATTGATATAATTTTAGCTTAGATTTTTTTAGGTCAGTGTAAGTTCCTGTTAAACGTCTCTTCCCTGGAAGAGTGGTTTCAAATGACTGATCAGTAATTGAAATTAGAACAGGCTAATATATGCTAGTTCAAAGAATGTTAGTATATTGGAAGACCAAGCCATGGAATGTATTCCAAGGCCACATTTTGAAGATTGGAATAAACCCTTTCAGACATGGAGTATAAGACACATTGCACTAAGTGTGACTGTAATGGAGGAGAGAGGAAGAGAGTTGTACCTAGAGGGAAAATGATGGCTCAGGCATAAAGAATCTGCCAGCAATGCAGGAGCCACAACAGACATGGCTTACATCGTGATTTGGGAAGATTCCCTGGAGGAGGAAATGGCAGCCCACCCCAGTATTCCTGCCTGGAGAATCCCATGGATAGAGGAGCCTGTTGAGCTTCAGTCCAAAAGGTCACAAAGAGTTGGACATGACTGAAGAGACTCAGCATGCAGGAAAAAAGCAAAGTTATACAAAATGTGGTTTACCTCATAAAAGAATATTTAGAAAAATCAGAGAAAGGAACAAGAGAAATACAAGACTCAGGTCAGAGAGGAAATAATTGATGGAATAAGAACCCTGAAGAATCCTCCTTGGGAGACAGCCTGGGATCCCTCAGATGACTTGATTTAAACAGGGAAAGAGATTAGGAATTCAGAGAAAGCATGGGCAATAAGGATCAGAAAATATTCAAGACTCTTTGATGCATGTGGTAGTTTTTCAGGAACTTCCTTGATGACACAAAGGAAATAATATTTGAAGTTTTCTTTTGAATGTGAACATAAGTAATGCTTTGTATCCCGTATCTCTGCAGGACTATGTGGCCTTAAGGAAGGTGATGATCAAGCTTGAATATCAGAGGATGCTTCTGTTTCTCCGGGAGGAAGAGCAACTGCATCTGGAAGCCCTGGAGAAAGAAGCCAAAGAGATTTGTGAACAACTCAAGGAGAGTGTGTTCAGAATGACTCAACAGGGAGAAAGTCTGAAAGAAATGTACAGAGAGCTGACTGAGATGTGCCACATGCCGGACACAGTGCTGCTCCAGGTGAGAAAGGCAGGTCCGTCCTCAGAGAGAAACACTCTTCTAGACAAGCTGCTGTGACACTGAAATGTTACCTATCCAGACAGATGATAACACAGTCAGCGAGATTCGGTGATCAGGGAAATGTTAATTTTCTTAGAGTAAATCTCAGTATTCAGGTCAGTTCAGTCGCTCAGTCGTGTCCGACTCTTTGCGACCCCATGAATCTCAGCATGCCAGGCCTCCCTGTCCATCACCAACTCCCAGAGTTTACCCAAACTCATGTCCATTGAGTCAGTGACGCCATCCAACTATCTCATCCTCTGTTGTCCCCTTCTCCTCCTGCCTTCAATCTTTCCCAACATTAAGGTCTTTTCAAACAGGTCAGCTCTTCCCATCAGGTGGCCAAAATATTGGAGTTTCTGCTTCAACATCAGTCCTTCCAATGAACACTCAGGACTGATCTCCTTTAGGATGGACTGGTTGGATCTCCTTGCAGTCCAAGGGACTCTCAAGAGTCTTCTCCAACACCACAGTTCAAAAGCATCAATTCTTCAGCTCTCATCTTTCTTTATAGTCCAACCCTCACATCCATACATGACTACTGGAATGACCATAGCCTTGACTAGACGGACTTTTGTTGACAAACTAATGTCCCTGCTTTTTAATATGCTGTCTAGGTTGGTCATAACTTTCCTTCCAAAGAGCAAGTGTCTTTTAATTTCATGGCTGCAATCACCATCTACAGTGATTTTGGAGCCCCCCAAAAATAAAGTCAGCCATTGTTTCCACTGTTTCCACATCTATCTGCCATGAAGTGATGGGACCAGATGCAATGATCTTAGTTTTCTGAATGTTGAGCTTTAAGCCAACTTTTTCACTCTCCTCTTTCACTTTCATCAAGAGGCTCTTTAGTTCTTCTTCACTATCTGCCATAAGGGCTGTGTCATCTGCATATCTGAGATTATTGATATTTCTCCCGGGAATCTTGATTCCAGCATGTGCTTCATCCAGCCCTGCATTTCTCATGATGTACTCTGCATATAAGTTAAATAAGTAGGGCAACAATATACAGCCTTGCCATTTGCTGGATCATCAAAAAAGCAAGAGAGTTCCAGAAAAACATCTATTTCTGCTTTATTGACTATGCCAAAGCCTTTGACTGTGTGGATCACAATAAACTGTGGAAAATTCTGAAAGAGATGGGAATACAGACCACCTGACCTGCCTCTTGAGAAACCTGTATGCAGGTCAGGAAGCAACAGTTAGAACTCGACATGGAACAACAGACTGGTTCCAAATAGGAAAAGGAATACGTCAAGGCTGTATATTGCCACGCTTCTTATTTAACTTATATGCAGAGTACCTCATGAGAAATCTCAGTATACATCCCCCTAAAACCTTGCCACTCTCTGTTATTGACAATTTCTGAAGCCACTGAGGTTCTTCTGGTCACATAGGCAAGATATTTAGAACTGGTATTAATTTTAATGCAATCTGTAATTCTTTTTATACACTTGTTTGGTTTACTTTAATCGTTACCATAAATGGTGAGATCACTTCTTGAAGACAGCAGTGGGCAGTTAGTGACACTGGAAAGCTAGATGTTGCTGCATCATGACACAGACACTTCCTGCCCCCTTTCCTTCTTTAATGAGACCTGAGGAATCCCATCATGATTGGTTTAGGCTCTGTTATGAAGATTGCTTCTGAGTGTTACTTAGAAGAGATTTAGAAAACAGTATCTTATTATGAAACAGGAATAGGAAAGGAGATGGAAAAGGACAGACTCTAGTGATTAACATGATCTTTTATTTTTTTCCTTTGCAGGGCTTGGAAAATGTGCTGGAAATGTGAGTATACACTAACAATTTTGATTTCTCAGACATTTTTCTCTTTTTAATGAAGAGGCCCACAGTTCTTCCTTGGGACCTTGGGGATTGATTTCATGTCCTCCTCCTTATCTAAATCACAGGATACAGAATCCTTTAGACATAATGCCATAGTATTCACAAATAACTAATACACATGCTCCTGTACACTTTGTCATCTCTAGACAACTTTACAACTAACATACACAGTGTAAAGTAAATGCTACATAAGTCATTCCCTGGTATGTGGCATTTTCAATTTTTATATTGTTGGAAGTTTCTGGAATTTTTTGTGAATGTTTTCCACTCAGAAAAAGGCAAAGGGGAAGGAAGTTTACACTGGGAATTTGGGACTGACTGGTGCACACTGTATATGAAATATAGTTAGAAGAGTAGCTTTGCATCTTCTATTATAAAATAAATGAATAAATAAACAAATAAATAGCCCAGAATGTACAGATTGAATCCATGTGTGAATCCACAGGTACAGAACCCTAGCATATGGATTACCAATACTGTCTTTTGGCTATTTTCTATTTTATTTCAGAGGAATTTCAAGGGCTTCTAACCCTTGTTCTCAGTAGTTTCCTTTTAATTTGACTGAAATCAAATATACCTGAGAATCTGCTGGCATTCTGGGCTTTGTTCCACCCACTCGATCCATTCTCTCCAGGCTCACTACCATGAAAATTAGTGAAGGGATTTTTCTAAGACATCACAGAGGAAGCACCTACCCTAGTGAACTGGAAGTTGAAACAGGCATAAAAGAGGCACACTCCCCACCATGAGAAGAGAGACTGTGATTTTGTCAATACTGAGTAGCAGTGACTCAGCCTGTTCCATCACAGCAAGCTCCCTGCAGACAGGACCTCACAGGGAGCAGCTTTCTGCTGCCCGCTTGGAAGTGAGACATTCATCATCAGGGCAGCCAGGCCGGGCCTGGGTCACTTTGCTGGACTGACAAGAGTAAACGTGTCTGGTCAGTGAGCACTTCCGTTTAGACACGGAATGCATCCTTGATGACTACTTTGTGAGTGAAGTCTCAAAGGTTTAGCCTGAATTTCTTGCTGTCTGTAAAATGCCCAGGATCTTTGAATTGATGGAATTGAGGAAGGGAATGAAGTTTAGTGAGTGCAAACCTGGAATATTGTCTGAGAAAAATGGAGAAAATGAAATATGATAAAATTTATATCTAGGAAAATATGTGGCAACATTTTTATATTCTGAAATCAATAGAGAATATTGTATATGCAAATCATCAAAAGTAGGAGAATCCTGAGAACATATCGGATCCTGGAGTGAAGTCTGCTGATTTGCAGTGCTCATGTGATTGGCACTTGGTCTTGACATGGAACTGATGTCCTTTGTCACAGGACAGAGTTGGCACAGATACAGAAGCCTCAGCTCATGAACCCAGAGCTTACTTCCTGGCCTGTCTCTGGATTCCTACACATGCTGAACAACTTCAGAGGTAACAGTCAGCCTTTTTGTGATCCGGACTTCATTTCATTAGACCTTCTTGGGAACAACTCTTCTTTCATTTTTGTTATATTTCTTTTTTCTTTTTTGGATATGAAGGTGGTGCATAAATTCCTGAAGTTGTTAACATCTTTTCTACCTGTATCGCTCAGTTCAGTTGATCAGTCTTGTCTGACTCTTTGCAATGCCATGGACTGCAGCACTGCAGGCTTCCATGTTCATCACCTACTCCAGGAGTTTACTCAAATTTATGTCCATTGAGTCGGTGGTGCCACCCAGCCATCTCATCCTCTGTCGTCCCCTTCTCCTCCCGCCTTCAGTCTTTCACAGCATCAGGGTCTTTTCAAATGAGTCAGTTCATCGCATCAGGTGCCAAACTATTGGAGTTTCAGCCTTAGCATCAGTCCTTCCGATGAATATTCAGGACTGATTTCCTCTAGGATGGACTGGTTGGATCTCCTTTCAGTCCAAGGGACTCTCAAGAGTCTTCTCCAACACCACAGTTCAAAAGCATCAATTCTTTCGTGCTCAGCTTTCTTTATAGTCCAACTGTCACATCCATACATAACGACTGGAAAAACCATAGCGTTGACTAGATGTATCTTTGTTAGGAAGGTAATGTCTCTGCTTTTTGAAATGCTGTCTAGGTTGGTCATAACTTTTCTTCCAAGGAGCAAGTATCTTCTAATTTCATGGCTGCAATCACCATCTGCAGTGATTTTGGAGCCCCTCAAAATAAAATCAGCCACTGTTTTCACTGTTTCCCCATCTATTTGCCATGAAGTGATGGGACCAGATGCCATGATCTTAGTTTTCTGAATGTTGAGTTTTAAGCCAACTTTTTCACTCTCTTCCTTCACTTTCTTTTTTTTTTTTTAATTTTATTTTTATTTATTTATTTTTTTCTTCCTTCACTTTCATCAAGAGGCTCTTTAGTTCTTCTCTGCTTTCTGCCATAAGTGTGATGTCATCTGCATATCTGAGGTTATTTCTATTTCTCCCAGCAGTCTTAATTCCAGCTTGTGCTTCATCCAGTCCAGCATTTCTCATGATGTACTCTGAATTTAAGTTAGACAAGCAGGGTGATAATATACAGCCTTGTCTTATGCCTTTCCCGATTTGGAAGCAGTCTGTTGTTCCATGTCCAGTTCTAACTGTTGCTTCTTGACCTGCATGCAGATTTCTCAGGAGACAGGTCAGGTGGTCTGGTATCCTCATCTCTTGAAGAATTTTCCACAGTTTGTTGTGATCCACACAGTCAAAGGCTTTGGTGTAATCAATGAAGCAGAAGTAGAGGTTTTTCTGGAACTCTCTTGTTTTTTCAGTGATCCAGCAGATATTGACAATTTGATCTCTGCTTCCTCTGCCTTTTCTAAATGCAGCTTGAACATCTGGAGGTTCAGGATTCATGTACTGTTGAAGGCTGGCATGAAAAATTGTGAGCCTTAATTTGCTAGTGTGTGAGATGAGTGCAGTTGTGCAGTAGTTTGAGCATTCTTTGGCATTGTCTTTCTTTGGGATTGGAATGAAAACTGACCTTTTCCAGTCCTGTTACCACTGCTGATTTTTCCAAATTTGCTGACATATTGAGTGCAGCACTTTCACTGCATCATCTTTAGGATTTAAATAGCTCAACTGGAAGTCCATAACCTCTACTAACTTTGTTTGTTCATAGTGATGCTTCCTAAGGCCCACTTGACTTCAAATTCCAGAATGTCTGTCTCTAGGTTAGTGATCACACCATTGTGGTTACCTGGGTCATGAAGATCTTTTTTGTATAGTTCTTCTGTGTATTCTTGCCACCTCTTCTTAACATCTTCTACTTCTGTTCGGTCTCTATCATTTCTGTCCTTTATTGTGCCCATCTTTGTATGAAATGTTCCCTTGGTATCTCTAATTTTCTTGAAGAGATCTCTAGTCTTTCCTATTATATTTTTTTCCTCTATTTCTTTGCATTGGTCACTGAAGAAGGCTTTCTTGTCTCTCTTTGCTATTCTTTGGAACTCTACATTCAGATGGGTATATATTTCCTTTTCTCCTTTGCCTGTAGCTACTCTTCTTTTCACCGTTAATTATAAGGCCTCCTTAGACAACAATATGCCTTTTCGGGTTTCTTTTTCTTGGGAATGGTCTTTTTCACTGCCTCATGTACAATGTAATGAACCTCTGTCCATAGTTCTTCAGGCATTCTCTCTATCAGATCTAATCCCCTGAATCTATTTGTCACTCCCACTGTATAATCATAAGGAATTTGATTTAGGTCATACCTGAATGGTCTAGTGATCTTCCCTAATTTCTTCAATTTAACCTGAATTTGACAATAAGGAGATCATGGTCTGAGCCACAGTCAGCTCCTGGTCTTGTTTTTGCTGACTGTATAAAGCTTCTCCATCATTGGTTGCAAAGAATATAATCAATCTGATTTCAGTATTGACCATCTGGTGATCCATGTGTAGGGTCTTCTCATGTGTTGTTGGAAGAGTGTGTTTGCTATGACCAGTGCGTTCTCTTGGCAAAACTCTATTAGCCTTTGCCCTGCTTCATTCTGTACTCCAAGGGCAAGTTTGCCCATTACTCCAGGTATGCCTTGACTTCCTACTTTTGCATTCTAGTCCCCTATAATGAAAGGACATCTTTTTTGGGTGTTTGTTCTAGAAGGTCTTATAGGTCTTCATAGAACTGTTCAGCTTCAGTTTCTTCAGCATTACTGGTTGAGGCATAGACTTGGATTACTGTGATATTGAATGTTTTGCCTTGGAAATGAACAGATCATTCTGTCGTTTCTGAGACTGCATCCGAGTACTGCATTTTGGACTCTTTTGTTGCCTCTATAGTCAGATTATAAACACCAAGTCTGATGTTTGCCACCTGTAATTTCCTGAAAATGCAAGACAAAATATATGTATATATATATATATGTATATATACACACACATATTTAAATATATCTGACACAGGATGTGAAAAGGAGAGCGACCAGGTTGTTACTGTGATCATAAAGAGACGGAATATTTAGTTTCGTGAGTGACCAGCAATATGTTGTTTACTCAGTTTATTTCACTCTTGAGCTTAAATCCATCATTGCTGCTTTTAACTTACTGTATGGGCTTCCCTGGTGGCTCAGATGATAAAGAGTCTGCCTGCAATGCAGGAACCCAGGTTCGAGCCCTGGGTCGGGAAGATCCCTCGAGAAAGGAATGGCAATCCACTCCAGTATTCTTGCCTGGAGAATTCCATGGACAGAGGAGCATGGCGGGCTACATACAGTCCACGGGGTCGCAAAGAGTCAAACAGGACTGAGAGACTAACACTTTCACTTTCACTTCATTATAACTACACTTATTACACATTGTACAAAGAATATTTATTATTTGTAAAATTTGGAATAAATAACAGAAAAACTGAAATGGGCTTTGGCAAAAGAATTGTAATGCTCTCAATCTCACAACAACTGTAAGGCAAGGGATGCATGAACATCATTGGCCAGAACATCCTTTTTGAAGCTTCCAAATTATTCATAGATGGATTTCTATCAATTCTTTTGACCTTTGAAAATGTAATAGGTAGAGATTATACCGGAGAAGGCAATGGCACCCCACTCCAGTACTCTTGCCTGGAAAATCCCATGGGTGGAGGAGCCTGGTAGGCTGTAGACCCATGAGGTCGCTAGGAGTCGGACATGACTGAGCGACTTCACTTTCACTTTTCCCTTTCATGCACTGAAGAAGGAAATGGCAACCCACTCCAGTATTCTTGCCTGGAGAATCCCAGGGACGGCGGAGCCTGGTGGGCTGCCGTCTATGGGGTCGCACAGAGTCGGACACGACTGAAGCGACTTAGCAGCAGCAGAGATTATACCCCCATAAATATCCACGTGAGAACAAAGTGCCATCTGCAGTTTCCATAGTATTAAGTAAAAAGGACACAAGAAAAGTTATTTAATATAAGAAAAATGAATGCTTTTAGGTGAGTCCTAAAATAAACTTTGAAGACACTGACGTTAAGTCAGACTTCACCCAGTTCATGATATATGTCTTTTAAAATTTTCTCTTTGATTTGATGTACTTCTGTGTGCCACAGAGATAGTAATAACTTTTATTCTTCAGAGAAGAATCACTCTAACTCCTTTTGCTGTCTTTGTTTTGATTTCCTTGGAGGAGGAAAATTAAAAATCTTATTGTGTAGAGAGCCTCTGCCTCTCAGAGACATGGAAATTCAACTGGCTAACACAATTTTTACTCTTTCTGCAGTGAATAATATTCCGACTCAGACAACAACAGTTCACCACGTGATCCTCGATGATGCAAGTGTGCTGTTTGAGGATGACCACCCCGGCGCGTCCAGACAGCCCCGGGGTGGGCCGTGTGCTGTGTCCTGGGGAGCTCGGGCCTTCACCTCCGGGAGGCATTACTGGGAGCTGGATGTGGCACAGTCCTCCAGCTGGGTTCTGGGGGTCTCTAAGAGCATCCTCACAAGTGATACCAGTATCAGTATTGGTGCTGAAGAAGCATTTTTTCTGTGTGAACAGTCAGTATATTCTGTCCATCACCTCCCCACCCTGAGTTCAGTTTATGAAAAGGCCTCCGGGTAGGATTGGAGTGTTTCTGGATTATGACAATGGAACTGTGAGCTTCTATGATGTTTTCAGAAGTTCCCTCATATGTAGTTTCCCTCCATCGCCCTTCTCCTCCCCTCTGATACCTTTCCTGTGCCTTAAATCTCCATGAATTGTCCATTTCTCAGACCGTTTATTGGAGCTTCTTCTCTGGGGATATTGCTGCCCTTCACTTCATGTGAGGCCACAGGATACCTGACTGTGTCCAAGCACATTCTTATTTAATGTAACATAGTGACTGTATGTTTACAAAATGGCATAAATGTGTTGCATGTAGAAATCTGTTAATTAAATTTTTAATAAACATTTATTATGGAGAATTTCATTGAATATAGTGAATTGCTTTTCTTTTTAAAATAAGGATTATATTAAACTAAAGTTTATGGACCATAAAGGTCACTATCTTTAAACTACGAAATCAATGGCTTTTAGAAATATACAAAATTGTGAAACCAGGACTATCTCGTTGCGGGACATATCAGTGACCTCCAAAAGGAACCAATGTCCATTAACATTTACACACACTCAGCATATGCCATCTCATCACACTCTTCAGCAAGGTTTTCTCAAGTTAGTAGGTATTTTTACTACTTGAGGGAAAAGGAGTTCAGACAGTT
The DNA here is from genome assembly GCF_054371585.1 of Giraffa tippelskirchi. NCBI lineage: Eukaryota > Metazoa > Chordata > Mammalia > Artiodactyla > Giraffidae > Giraffa > Giraffa tippelskirchi. Next base: position 41,751,915 of record NC_137284.1, on the reverse strand, counting down.
CTTATCTTATTTCATATTATTGTTACATTCCCACTCTCCGTGCAGTACTCAGAACACATAGAAGTGTTAGGTGAATCAGTGAAAAAACACATGAATTAAAGAATTCATATAGACAAATATTATTCCTCCATTGACAAAATTTTCCAAAAGATAGCTAACATAATAGACGTAAAGTACTAGGGATAAAGTCAAGAGTAGAGAGGAAACTGAGCTGCAGATTCACAGCTTAAGGAAATCCCATTATGTTGAGGTTACAAATATCTACTTCATAAGTCTGTTTTATAATGTTGATTTTGAGATTTCCATAAGTCAATCAGTCTCTTTTTGACTTATCTCAAAACCCTATACTCTGTTTATCTCATTTTATCTCTGGATCCTCTCTGTGACCCTCTGTCCTTCAGTTCACAGAAGCCCATTCTGTGTGGTATGGAATCCAAGGCCTTTCCTTTCAGCCACTTCCCTTTTCATTTTCACCTTTTTACTTCACTTTCCTGGATTACATCTCTGATTCTAACTCTCTTGACTGAATAAGTCATTTTTGTTTGCTAAGTTCCATTTGGGATAAGCCCTGTAAAACTGGGTGGAGAACAGGCTCAAGAGATAAGAGAATTTTGAAGAGTACAGATGTTGCATCTGAAAACCAAACATAAATTTCGAATCAGGATTTGCAACAATTTTCTTTTTATTTTTAAGCGTCAACTTAGATTATAGAATTGATATATAACAAGTGTGGTGTGATTTTCTCATTTAGGAAATACAAGGAAAGGAATTTTCCTTCCCTTGCTCTGCAGAATCATTTCCTCCCACACACTACAGAACTCCAAGAAAGAATTAACTTTCCATGTCTTTAGTGTGAAGATGTTCAAGCTCTTGGAGTGGTGACTGCATAACTGGCACCTTGTAAGTGGCCCCAAATTCTAGAAATGGAGTTTCCAGTGTCCAGGGAAGATCTTGTGAAATGACTGGAAGACATGGAGAATAGTCCCCTGCTCAATGATGGCCACACATTCAAAATACCTCTGTCCCTGATAGACTGGGGAAAAGTTACTTGCAAGATACTTCTGGAGAAATGTGTATAATGGAATGGTTAGAAGCTTTTATAACATGAGGAAACTGTGCACTTTAAGAATTATTCCTGGAAATTAAGGAATATTTTAAAAAGCCTCACAAAAACAAAATACACGTGCACACGCTCGTGCGCACGCACACACACACACAATATTCTTATTTACCCAAGAAGCTCCTGACAGATTACCCATTTTTTAAAGAATTTATGGCCCTAATACTTCCCCAAACACCCCAAACTGAGTACCAGGGGCTGACAGTGGTCCTGCCTGAGAAAAACAAGTAGTTCTCAGAGAACATAATGCTGAAATACATTCAAGGTTTCAAGGAGAAATAGGTGTCCGAAGAGAAAATGGTTCACTTCAGGGAACACGATTCGAGTGTTCAATATTCCAAGACAATGTATGTTCCCAAAGAAATATTCCAAGAGATTATATGTCCAGTTTTCCAAGAAACCAGATGTCCCCAAAGGAATCCAAATGAAAGCCCACAAGAAGTTTTAGGACAATATACAAGAGTTGAATCTCCCCCAGAAAACGATTTTTCCACAGGGGATTCAATTCCATGGAGAGCCTAAAAACCCTCCAAGGACAGAGGTCAGATGTTTCATGAGGATTCGTGGTCAAGTCTAGTTGCAAGAATCTCCCTGCCGGAGACTGGAGATTGGCAGATGCTGCCAAGGCATCCTGAAGAGTAGAAATAGCGTTATAAGAGACAGGCTGAGGAGGTGCAGAAACAGTACAAAGTGGACCTGGGTCCTCGGCTCTAGAGTTAGTGTCCTGAAGGATGTGCTGTAGATGGAGACCGTGGATCTGCCTGAACTTGGGCTCAGGCATTCCCTCATGCTCATGTTCTCACACTTTCTGTATGTTGTCTCTCTTATGCAGCAGATATACATACATATATATATATATATATATATATATATATATATATATGTATATTTACAACTTATGAACCCACATGGACCCATCATTGTCACCCAAGCCCATAGTTTTCACTGTTGCTATATGCAAATATTTTTATTTTAAAACATAAAGGTCTTCAAATTAGATAGATACATATTAGGTAGATAGGCAGATAGCTAGTTATTGCACACTCTTCAAAATACTTTTATGTTTTACTTTATTAAACAAATATTTGTTAAAGATGATTTTGAATATTTTTTTTAAATAACAAGCAGTTAAGTAGTGTACAAGGCATTTGGTATTCAAAAATGACCAATACATTTGTTTCCCATGGAGTGCTGTGTATGAAGTTTCACACACTGGTACGCTCTTTAATATATTCTTTTAGGCTGCACTGTACATAAATGCTTTTCATTTCTTAAAATTTCCAGAAATTTTCAATTTTATATTCTTTTATTAATAGATGACTAAAATGTTGAATTTGTTTGGAAAATTTCTTATCAGTTTGTGTCATTTGCTTCCCTACTTGGCTTTAATTTGCAAAACTAGGTCTAAGTTACAGTTCTTCTTACCTAAAATCAGGGGATTTTCTCATAAGTCATTTTTGCCATGAAGTGCTAATAAGTCTTATAACCCAAGATAGGCAGTGAGATATCCAGTCAAGTGGGGCTCTTCTTATGAACTTAAAGCACGTATTTTCTAATTCATTCAGCATCTACTGTTTTCTAAGCCATGTCTTGTTGCAGAGGCTATAAAACCTAAAAGTTACAATTCTTGACTTTAGAGTATGTCATTCTATCCTTGAAGATTGAACAGATTTTCTAAGCATGCCTTGTTGCATAAGATACAAGCCTAAAAATTACAGTTCTTGACTTTATAATATTTCATTCTTGAAGCTTGAACAGTAAGTGTAATCAGGAATAGAAAGCATTATCATTGAGAGAGCCATGCAAAGCATACGTAGGGTCACAGTATACGAAGGGTGACTGATAAAGGAGCCAAGATGAAAAAGTGAAAGTAATAATGAGAATGAGGCAGGAGAGGCAGAACAGTCAGTCACAGGAAGTTAACGGGCCAGGACAGTGTTACAGACTCCAGGTGTGTGTCCTAGCCCTTCCCTTCCCCGGCTGTGACCCAGTGTTCCCAATTTCTCTGTCCTGTCTCCTTGAACCTCTCACTGCCAGTTCCCAGAAAAGTGACAACCACCTTAGTGCGGGGGCAGAAAATAAATCCCTCTTTGTATTTTTCCTTTCTGGATCAATAGCAGGAGACATCTGGCAACACTTACTCTGGAGACTGAAACTACTAGTTCCTGTCCTCTTTAGTGTTTGCACACAGTTTGAAAATATTTAATCTGGGTATCATGTATAATATACAATCTAAGGGAATTTAAATCAGCTGACTGTTTCAGGAATTCTATTGGTGGGAAAACAGTTGTTTGGTTGAAGTTGTGGCCTGATTACTTCTCCCTGTAGAGTGAGACCAGTAACTCCAGAGCCCTTTGCTATACATGACTTGATGAGGGAGTGCATGGAAGGGTAAAGGCAAGTAGAGGTTTTGTCCAAAAGGACTTAAAAATGACACAGTCAGTAATTGGGTTAAATGAATTTGAGTTATATAAAATTTGAGAGCATTTCCACATTAGTTTTATTTTTTCATTATGTATATATCTTTATATATATATATAGATCTTTTATATCTTTAGAATATATAAAGATGAGTAAATTCATTTGTCTTATTTTTTTTTTTATAAATTTATTTATTTTAGTTGGGGGCTAATTACTTTACAATATTGTAATAGTTTTTGCCATACATTGACATGAATCAGCCATTCCAGTTTCCTCTTTCATGAATTTGTGATACTGTAGGCTTTTTGTAAATTGATTAGATTCATCATTTGTATTTATTTTTATCTGTTTAGTTCAGAAACAAAGTTTTCACTGTATTTCTTGTGTTATCTTCTAAAACATCAAGGGATTCGGCTTTGAACAAAAACAACAGGAATAAAAAATACAAACGTTATCTAGAAAAAAATGTAAGTGGTGCTACAGAAAAATATTAGATCAAAGATAGTATACAAAGGCCTCAGGGCCCTAGACTGAAGCCCTACAGCGCAGAATTCCGCTGCCCCAGGGGCAAGAGCAAGAGCGGGGGCGGCCCTGTGGACCCTCTGACCCTGCAGGTCTGGAGACCCCCGGCCAAAGCCCCGCCTCTGGTTCCGTGTCACTGCTGGGGACAGAGCTCTTGTGAGCTTAGAGTCTGTGCCTGGTTCTCGCATCCTTTCCGGAAGGAACCTCCTCCTTCCCAGAGAGAGGCGCGTCTCCAGGAGATGTCTGCGGCCGCGGATCCGAGCTCCGAGCTGTCGCGGGGCGGCGAGGGGCTCCTCTCCGCGCCCCGCCGAGCGCGCCCGCCTCCGGGAGGAGCGCCGAGGCGGAGCGCGGGGCGGGGGCTTCGGAGCCCGGGGAGGACGCGGGAGGGCGACGGAGAGCAGACCGATCCCTGGGTGGGAGACGGCGGCTTCCTCACGGGACCCGGCTCCTTCTGTCCACGAGAGCCTGGTGGCGCCGAGGAGGCCTGCGTCCCCGGGGATGCTGTCGCTGGAGGGAGGCGGTTCGCACGTCAGAACATCGGGATCTGCGGGCCCTGTGCTGGAAACGGGGCGGCCGTCCACTAAGCCCCAGAGGAGATTCGCGGACTTTTTTGTGGCTGCGACCTCACCTCGGGCTCCGCGAGCAAAGAAGCCGAGGGCCCCGTGTGCGGAGCGAGGCCGCGGGGGACTTCTGGGTCCAGGGTGACCTGAGAGGAGGATCCCCGGGACTGCCGGAACCCCCAGGCCAAGCGCCACCGGCCGTCGACAGGGAAGCCTGGGAGCGCCTGGGTGCGCTCAGGTTCTCCTCCTCCTCGGAACCCCGAGGACGACTGCGACCCGCCAGGCTCCTCTGTCTGTGGAGTCTTCCACGCAAAAATTCCGGAGGGGACTGCCGTTTCCTCCTCCAGCGGATCGTCCCTGGTCAAGCATCTACCCCGCGTCCTACCGGCGTGTCGTCTGTCTCGCGTTGGCAGGCAGAGTCTTTACTACTGAGCCTCCTGCGAAGCCCTAGTGCGCTCCTAGCAATGGCCTTTTCCCTCTGAGATAAATACAGCTGGGATTTCCGTTTTATTTGTTTACTTTCAACTCTGAATATCATGCTGTTTGTTTAAATTTATTTCTTCAAATAAACATGTACCAACAAGTGCTGACTGCCATGCAAAATATAAAGGAGTAGAAAACATGTCAAATGCCAACAAGGACGGGGAGTAACAGAAACTCATTTATTGCTATTGGCAATGCAAAAAGGCACAAACACTTAGGAATAAAGTTTGGCAGTTCTTTCAAATCTAAACATCAGGGAAAAAGCTCTGAGATATTGGTCTTGACAACATTTTTTTTTTTATATTACACCAAAATAATAAGCAAAAAATAGCAAAAATCAACAAGCAGGGGTATGATGAACTAAAAAGCTTCTTATAGTCCAAGAAACAGCAAAAAAAAAAAAAAAAAATCTAAACGTGTGTTTGTCCAGCAATCTCACTCTTTGTTATTTGCACAAGGGCGTAGAAAATGTCTGCTTACCCAAAACCTGTACACAGACGTCTGTAGCAACTTTGTTCATAACTGTGAAAACATGGGAGCAACCAAGACGTTCCTCACTGGGTGAAGGGATGAGTAAACCATGGCATGTCCAGACCCTGGAATGTTATTCAGTGCTCAAAAGAAAGGAGCTATCAAACCACAGGAGAACAGGAACGAAGCCTCATTGTATATAAGGAAGTGAGGGAAGCCAGTCTGCAAAGGCCGCAAAGGTTCTACTTCGCTGCAGGATTTTGCTTTTGGGGGACGCTATGCACGTGTGAGGGAGACGGTATATCAGAATCCCCTTACTTCACTCAGTTTTGCTGTAAACTTAAACTGTTCTAAAAAATTAGCTTTATTTAAAAAATGCAAAAGAAGTAAGAAGTGTTTTAATGACCTCAAAACTCTGTCGCATTTACAATTAATTGTTCAATATTAATTTTTTTCAAAGAGAAAATGGGATTGTACATGACAGTAAAGAAAAATAAACTTATTTTTCCACATGTTTTTCAAAATACATAACTGCACATTTGTTTGTAATAATATCACCCAGACAGAAGTCATTGTTAACAATCACAATAGTTTCCAGTCTCCCACTGGTGCATCTTAATTTAATATTTTCTTAAGTGTTCATGTCCCAAATAAGCAAGGTAAGATATTTTCACTGGCAATCCAGAAGCAGTCAACTTTTAAAATACTAAAACTCTAGCAAAAGAAAATTAATAGAAAGTCCATTCACTTTTCATTATAAAGTTTTTACTACTATTTACAAAAGTTACACAAGGGGAGACTTCTACTTCTTAAGATGGAGAAATAGAGACTAGGTTTTTCTTCTTATATCATACCAAAACTGCAAGAAAGCATGTCTTCTAGATGTATAAGCACATTACAAGGAAAATACACACAAAATGGAGGACACCAGAAATTATAATTATTTGGGTAAATATATAAGGCTTTATTTCGTTATTTGAAACTCATTAAAATAATGGATAATATTTTAAAAATAAAAATGCTATGATAATAACATAACAATATGACAATTATTAAAAACTTCATAATATTATGAAACTTTTAATCTATATAAATGTAAAATATATGACAAACATTTCTGTCCTTTATTGGGTCCATCTTTGCATGAAATGTTCCCTTGGTATCCCCAATTTTCTTGTAGAGATCTCTAGTCTTTTCCATTCTATTTTTTCCCTCTATCTCTTTGCATTGTTCATTTAAGAAGGTTTTCTTATTTCTCCTTGCCATTCTCTGGAACTCTGCATTCAGATGCATATATCTTTCCCTTTCCATTCTCTTCTTTTCTCAGCTGTTTGTAAAGCCTCCTCAGAAACACTTTACCTTCTTGCATTGATTACATGGATCACAGCCTTGTGTAACTCAAGGAAGCTATGAGTCATACCTTGCAGGGCCACCAGACATGGACGAGTCATGGTGGAGAGTTCTGACAAAACGTGGTCCACTGGAGAAGGGAAAGGCAAACCACTTCAGTGTTCTTGCCTCAAGAACCTCATAAACAGTATGAAGAAAAGAGTGGAGATATCAGTTTATATATATATATATATATATATGTGTATATATATATATATATATACACACACATATATATATGTATATATATACACACACATACATATATATATGTATATATAAACTGATTCATATATATACTGACTATATAAACTGATTCATATATATGTATATATTTATATATAAACTGATTCACTTTGCTGTACAACTGAAACTAAACACAATATTGTAAATCAACCATACTTCAAAAATTTTTAAAAATAAAGTGTCTTTCCTTGAGTGGAGCATGATGGCCCATCTTTCATTAAATAGGAAAATGTTTTGAGGAATAGAATGCAAACAGTCAAATAGAGAAAATCTCAAGAGGCAGTGGCCAAACTTCATAGTCTGTATCACATTTCTTTCACATGTTGTCTGTGGTTTCTTTTAGTCTATCCTGTAGTATAAAATTATGCCATAATCCTTAAATTCACAAGCTAGCATCATTGTTTCAAATGTGCATACACATTGCACAATAGAGTGATAGGGTACGAGATGATATGCAGGGAATGACTAAAAGGAACAGAGTCTTAAGGCATAACCACCATCCACTATTGTGTGTGCAGTTACAGCCAGAGCAAAAGCAATAGTGTGCAACCAAACCAAACAAAAGGCAAACAAACAGTCCTCTATAATTTCTTAATGGTAGCAAGTTTGTTGTCTGGGGTTAGATGTAGCTTCTACTGCGGTTTTGCTCATAGGGCTTGGGTCTGACGTTTTCCAGCCAGAACTGTCTACGAGTCTAAGCCTGCTTTTCTTATCTAGGTAGATTCTAGGAAGAAGCTCTTATGTCCAAGACAATTAGACATTTAAAATCGACTTTTATTGAACTCTTATTCTGTTTCAACTGTGTAAAATTCCTAAAATAAAGTACCCAACTACACTCACAGACTGTCTGACTATGTGAGAAGTTACCGGTGTAGACATGACCATCAAGATGCATTTCTGAATTCTCAGTGCTCTAACTAGTAGCTCCGGGAGGAGCCAAGACCCTCAGCTCTACATAGCATCAGCGGGAGCAGGGCGCAGTGGGTTTCTGGGACCGAGCTCCAGCCTTGGGTAAGGACTCAGAGATAAGAAAGACAGAACACTGAATCCAGACACATTTCTTACGTGTGAGAAAGAACATTTCCTACAGTCTTTTGACTCCCCCTGCCCCGCCCCCATTCAATGTGTTTTTCATTCCACAGCAAAATTTGGGAGCAGGCAGGGTTAGTGTATTCCTAGATGTTGAAGGAGAAGTGTTGGTTTCTTGAACGCTGCCAAGAATTCCTTCTACTCAGAGGAGTCCTTCAATGTCCCCGCCAGGCCTTTCTTTTACACGGGACACAAATGGTAAGGGATTAATCAGGAATCTAACCGGTTGCCTGGAAACTCCATACATGAGGTCGTCCTCATCAGCTACAGCAAAAAATAATATTTTACTATTGTTTAAGAAAAGCTCTCCTTTAGAGAGGAAAAAGAAGTGGAAAGGCTATGGTAAGGAAAGATTCTTTGGGTTTTCATTGGCTTGTCAGGAAAGTAGACTTTCTTCTTGTTAGGTTCTCCTGTTACCAGTACTTGAGAGCGCCCTCTCCTGGTCTCTTGACTCTATGTCATTTAGGTTTTTCTTTCTTACTAATGGCACCCCACTCCAGTACTCTTGCCTGGAGAATCCCAGGGAGGGCGGAGCCTGGTGGGCTGCCGTCTATGGGGTCACACAGAGTCGGACACGACTGAAGCGACTTCGCAGCAGCACACATCACACCAAATTATAAACTCGTTTTTTAAGAAACATTCGAAAATTTCCTAAACTCTTCCAAGGCAATAATCATTAAACCCCAATATGTCCCATTAACTTGCAACACTCTAAATCTGCAGAGTTTGTGCTAAAATGGGAAGATGAAAGGGAAAGTCGCTCAGTCGTGTCTGACTCTGTGACCCCATGGACTATGTAACACAGTTCATAGGATTCTCCAGGCCAGAATCCTGGAGTGGGCAGCCGTTCCCTTCTCCAGGGCATCTTCCCAACCCATATACCGAGCTCAGGTCTCCAGGTCTCCTACATTGCAGGAAGATTCTTTACCAGCTGAGCCACCAGGGAAGTCAAAAGGGGAAGATACTAAGTGAAATAAAATTTGGAACTCAAGAGAAACATCTCTTAAATTTTTCCATTAAGGTGCTGTCACTTCCTGGACACCCTGCTCAGGCTGATGTTGGGAATGGGACATGCAGGAAGCTGGGTGACACAATGGGATTGTTGGCAGACAAAGTTCCAGCATAGTTTCAGATTCCATGAGTTACAAATTCCTCATATATATTTGTATATATAATGAATATATATTTTAATACATAGATTTATTACAATATATATAACACTTATTTTTTATTGTATACCAAAGATTTGTGTTTTTATAAGAAAATTCATAAAGAAGAAGGAAATCTGGGGAATGATTATCCTGATATTTCTATTGTTTATGGTCACATTTACCCAAATAGTGAAGATCAGTCTCTCAGATTTCTATCAGTCAGTGGTCCACTAGAGAAGGAAAAACAGAAAACAAGGGAGAGAATTCACCTTTATAAAGAACAGCTTCATGTGATGATTGTGGAGACTGGCGGAGCAAGTCTGAGAACAGTGAGCCATTACTCAAGGAGGGAGACTGCAAGCAAGCTGGAAGCTAACTTGTTCAGGACAAAGATGTTATCCACAGGCTGCCGCAGCAATGGGAGTCATGTAGACTCATTTGCTGTTTGGAATTTTTTTCAAAGAATCTCCAACCTTTCTTTAAAGGCCTTCTGTTGATTACATCAGATGTACCTGTGTAGTCCCCCTACTTGAATTTACACCTACAAAATCCCTTCACAGGACCACCTTGTCTAATATTCGCTTGAATAGCTGTAAGAGATATGTGTGTCCGAAAGTGGTTAGTGTGTTCTGAAATCCCTGCAACTTACCTAGCCAGTCTGACACACCACAAATCCATGTCAAGGTCACATGCTATTTAACATAAAAAGTATAAACGCATAAATATTCTCTCAGTTTTGGTGTACTACAAATGATTGCCTAACCAGGAAATGACCGGGATATGCACTCTGTTTCTGAATAAATGAGGCATTTTAGTAAACATTTTATTTTATTTTTTTTTTTTTTATAAATTTATTTATTTTACTTGGGGGCTAATTACTTTACAATATTGTAATAGTTTTTGCCATACATTGACAAGAATCAGCCATGGGTTTACATGTGTTCCCCTTCCCGAACCCCCCACCCACCTCCCTCCCCCTCCCATCCCTCTGGATCATCCCACTGCCCCGGCCCCGAGCCCTTGTCACATGCATCGAACATGGAATGGTGCTCTGTTTCACATATGACAATACACATGTCTCAATGCCATTCTCCCAGAACGGCCCACCCTCACCTTCTCCCTCAGAGTCCATAAAATTGTTCCATGCATCTGTGTCTCTCATTCTGTCCCGCATATAGGGTTATCGTTACCATCTTTCAGATTCCATATATATGCATTAGTATACTGTATTGTTGTTTTTCTTTCTGGCTTACTTCACTCTGTATAATGGGCTCCAGTTTCATCCATCTCAGTAGAACCGGTTCAAATGTATTTTTTTTAATGGCTGAGTAATATTCCATTGTGTATATGTACCACAGCTTCCTTATCCATTCATCTGCTGATGGACATCTAGGTTGCTTCCATGTCCTGGCTATTGTAAACAGTGCTGCGATGAACATTGGGGTACACGCGTCTCTTTCAATTCTGGTTTCCTCGGTGTATATGCCCAGCAGTGGGATTGCTAGGCAAAACACTCTCCGACATAAATCACAGCAGGATCCTCCATGACCCACCTCCCAGAATATTGGAAATAAAAGCAAAAATAAACAAATGGGACCTAATTAAAATTAAAAGCTTTTGCACAACAAAGGAAACTATAAACAAGGTGAAAAGACAGCCTTCAGAATGGGAGAAAATAATAGCAAATGAAGCAACAGACAAACAATTAATCTCAAAAATATACAAGCAACTTCTGCAGCTGAATTCCCAAAAAATAAATGACCCAATCAAAAAATGGGCCAAAGAACTAAACAGACATTTCTCCAAAGAAGACATACAGATGGCTAACAAACACATGAAAAGATGCTCAACATCACTCATTATTAGAGAAATGCAAATCAAAACCACAATGAGGTATCATTTCACACCAGTCAGAATGGCTGCTATCCAAAAGTCTACAAGCAATAAATGCTGGAGAGGGTGTGGAGAAAAGGGAACCCTCTTACACTGTTGGTGGGAATGCAAACTAGTACAGCCACTATGGAGAACAGTGTGGAGATTCCTTTAGTAAACATTTTAATTGCAATCAATAATAATATGGGAACACTAACAATGATAATAACTGAAATCTTGGTATCATATCACCCTATTTAAACTTGACTGACATCAGGGTCTTTTAATCTTTAACTTTATATTCTTCAGTGTATCAAGTTTATTTTTTTTTCCAGCTGATCCTTGTTCTCAATTAGACATATTGGTCTCAAAATGTTAATAAACCAGTTAGCTTACCCAGACACACACAAAGAAATATTTATTAGCCTAAATCATTATTTTAAAAGTACCTTCCTTTCTTTACAAGGGAAGAAAGACAGTCTATTCAAAAAACTGTTCTGGGAGAACAGGACAGCTTCATGTGAAAACCTGAAATAGAACATTCTGTAACATCATTGTTGTTGTTCAGGCACTAAATGGTGTCCATAGCTCTTCAATCCCATAAACTGTAGCACGGCAGGCTCCACTCTCCTTCAGCGTTTGCTGTCTCCCAGAGTTTGCTCAAATTCATGTCCATTGAGTTGGTGATGCTATCTAACCATCTTTTCTGCTGCTCTCTTCTCCTTTCACCTTCAATCTTCCCCAGTATCAAAGTGTTTTCAAATGAGTTGGCTCTTTACATCAGGTGACCAAAGTATTGGAGCTTTATTTTCAGCATCAGTCCTTGAATGAATATTCAGAGTTTATTCCCTTTGGGTTGACTGGTTTGATACACATGAATAAACTGAAATGGATTAAAGACCTAAAAGTAAGGTATTAAAGACCTAAAAGTAAGATATTATAAAACTCTTAGATGAAAACATAGGCAGAACTCTCTTTGCCATAAATCACATAGCAATATGTTTTTCCAGCCTTCTCCTAAAGTAAAGGAAATTTAAAGAAAATAAACACATGGAACCTAATTAAACTCAAAAGGTTTTCCACAGAAAAGGAAACTGTAAACAAAATAAATAGAAAACCCACAGAATGGAAGAAAATATTTGAAAATGATGGGACCAACAAGAGATTTGTCTCCAAAAATTTACAAAGTGCTCACATGGCTCAATATTAAAAAATAATTAAAAATAGGCAGATGACTTAAATAGACATTTCTTCAAAGAAGACATACAAATGGCCAAGCAGCACATGAAAAGCCTCTCAACATGACATAATTACAGGAGAAAAACAAATCACAAGTACAATGAGATATAACCTCGTACCAATCAGAATGGTGGTCATCAAATTACTACAAGCAGCAAATTCTGGAGAGAATATAGAGAAAGGGGAATCTGCCTACACTGCTGATGGGGATGTACATTGGTAAGGCCACCCTGAAGAACACTTAAAATTCTTTAAGAAACTAAAGTAGAGCTACCATATGATCCAGCAGTCCCATTCCTGGGCATATATCCAGAGAAAAGTGTGGCTCAAAAGGATACATGAGCTCAAACATTCACTGACAAGCTGTTTACAATTGTCAAGACCTGGAAGGAACCTAAATGTCCATGGACAGATGAATGGATAAAAAAAGATATATATGCAATGGAATACTACTTCACCATTAAAAAGAACCAAAATGCCACTTGCAGCAACATGCATGGACCTGGAGACTGGCATACAGAGTGAAGTAAGTCATAAAAAGAAAGGCCAGTATCATATGATATTGGAATCTAAGAAAATGGTACAAATAAAATTATTTACAAAGTAGAGTCACAGATGTAGGAAAAGATAACCTACTAAAAAATATCTTAGGAGCTAGGAAGTGGGGAAGGATTAATTAGGAGATTGGGATTGACATATACACATTACTGTGTATGAAATACATAGTGATATATATATATATATATATATATCACTATGTTGTACAACTGAAACTAACACAATATTGTAAATCAATGATACTTCAAAAATATTTAAAAATAAGTAATAAATTTTCCTGTCTAGAACCTTTCCCTGAGTAGAGCATCATGGCCCTCTTTGATCAACTGGAAAATGCTTTGAGGAATAGAATGTAAACACAATCCAAATAAAGAACCTCTTAAGAGATAATTGCCCACACTTCACAGACAATATCACATTTGTTTAACAGATTGTCTTTGATTCTTTTAGTCTACCCTGTAGTATACAACTATGCCATAATCATTAATTTCACGACCTAGTATCAATATTTCAAATGTGCATACATATTGAGTAATAGAATGGTAAAGTATGAGATGACAAGCAGGTAATGACTAAACGGCCAGCGTCTAAGAGAATAACCACCAACAGCTATTGTGTGTTCAGTGTGTGCAGTTATAGACAGAGCAAAAGCAATAGTGTGTAATCGAAACCAAAACAGAACAACAAAAAAAGCAAATATTAAATCCTCAGAGGGAAGAATTTCATGGAAAACTGAATGAAAAGCATCAAATTTAAGAGGATTTTAGTTCTCAAGAGGTGGAGACATCCATGAAACAGCAGAAAGCAAGGGTAGTAAATGGTATTACTGGGGAGCATGACTGCTCCAGGTGACAAATGGAATGTGAAGAACTCTTTCTGGCAAAATATCAAGAAAGTAATGCAGGCAGATTCAGACAGGTTACCAAAAACATTGGGAGGTCATGGGTCTCTGTAATCAGGACTATAATAAAATTTTATAAATGGAGATATGAATTCATATTTGGGGAATTCAATTATTTTCCAAACAGCAAATTCAAGAATTAGGAATCTGCAGTCAACCTCTGACTTTTTACCTGAGATTGGATTATGACAATTGGATTAAGTAGGTTTCAAAAGGTTTGAGTTCAATTGTCCTCTGGTTGCATTTGAAATATTGAATCACCTGCACCTATACCTTTTCACAGGGTTGATAACCCTGTCACTTGGAGGAGTTGGGCATGACTTTTGGAGAGCATATAAAGCATCCAGCAAGGAGCCAAGCTTTTCCTTCTCCAGAGCCCAGAGCTGTTGAGTTTGGAATTGACTGGACTGTAGAGACCTTTGAAAGTTTTTGCCACCAGGAGGTGAACACCTAAACCCTGAAGTGAATTTAACAGTTACTTAGTGAACAAGAGAGAGATTTCTGTAACAATACTGAGGTCAGTTCCGATCCAGGTATGATGAATTTGTGCCATGTTCAGTTGAAACTGAAACTTTAATGGCAATCATGGACACAAACATTAATTTTTTATCTTATTGATTTGTAATATTAAGTAACTTAATCATTCTTATTTCATTACCTTATATATTCCTAGATGTTTTTAGGTCTTAAAAGAATGGGGATCTGTGTTTGTGGAAAGAGTAGAGGGGACTTTGGGAGAGAGCCCAGGACCAATTCGGGGTGAGAACCAAGACTCTGGAAAAGCTGTAAAGCGACAAGATGAAAATTGTAGTAGCAAATACTTTTAATTTTATGTGCTTGGAAGAGATTTGTGTTCATTTAAATTACTGAAATTAAAGAAAGAGATTTCTTTTTTATCTGAATTTAGGTAAGCTCAAATAGTTGCAGCTAACTTAGGTCTAGAATATGTTCCAGAACCTGAGTTGATTCTGTGTAGTGGGGAGACTTTTCTTGTCCAAGAAAAGATGAGTCCCACAGGTTTAGCAGATATGGCAGGGACATCACTGGACTTGGAACATCGTCCGCCCAGAGCATTCTGAGGCAATTATTTCTATTTCTTAAAGAGCAGTGACTCCCTTTAACATCTGGGTAACTGAGAGAACAATTGCATGTCTGCACTGGGTCCTGTCCTGTGGGAATTGCTGTGGCATAAAGTGAAACAAACAGCAAAGGATCAGCAGAACCTGGAGAGTTCTCCTGAGAAGCAGCAGTTCTGACGTCCAGTGTCTCCTGTGTCCAGTGCACTAAGGCTGGTCCTTACAAATTAAATATTAAGAATACTAACAATGGGTCTTTAATTTGTAACAGACTGACATACAGCCAACATTTTCTCCCAAGAATTAAAGGTACTGACAGAAAGAAGGAAATCATTAGCTAGGAAGACTAAGAGAGACACACCACAAAAATTATCCCATCGGTGAACATAACACCCAACTAATGATTTTTCTTTGTTTTGAGAAATCTCACTTTCTTAGTATTAGCACCCAGGAAAGCAGAAGTATTTGGATTAGACTGAATGAAAAGATTTTCTCTGCAATATTTTATTGGTGTACATGAGTGTGTATGTGTGTGACTCTGAGGGGTGTGTGTGGAAGAAAATAATAAACGGCTTAACTACTGCCCATAATATTTGATTGAATCAATAATATTTTGTGATATGCATCTCACAAAATGGATACCTTTTAAATATTTCCTTCTACAAGTAAAAAACTTAAAGATGAATGATTCTCCTTTGTGGTTACTGTAATCCATTTATAGTATATGTAATTGAATTCTGCTGATGAAATGATGGAAATATAAATTTACATTAAAATCTCTCCTGTATTTCAGAAGAGGATAGGCAGAAGTTTATTTCCCCTTGGCATCAAATAAAAAAACATAGGGAAAAGTAGTCGTATAAGTAGTACCCATAATTTCCATAGAGTCACGTGAGAAGGCAGAAGAGAGAGAATTCAGTGCTGTAGTGTCTGTGTTTTACTCAAAGGGAGTAACATGTACATCCTTGTACTAGAGTCAAGGTCATATCATTTAAAATATATTGATTAATATTCTGTTTGTGTGCGTGTCTGCATGCTGATTCGCTTCATTCCTCTCTGACTCTGTGACCCCGTGGACCCTGGCCCACCAGGCTCCTTTGTTCATGGGATTCTCCAGGCAAGAACACTGGAGTGGGTTGCCATGCCCTCCTGCAGGGGATCTTCCTGACCCAGGAATGGAACCTGAGTCTCTGACGTCACCTGCATTGGCAGGTGGGCTCTTTAGCGCCACTAGCACCCCCTGGGAAGGCCAGTATTTTCTGTACTGGGTTAGAAACTTCATAGTCCAGGGATCAGTGCATGAAAGAAGTTAGGAGAGCACTAAATGATTGAATTGGCACTTGGGCTTCTCTAGTAGCTCAGAGGGTAAAGCATCTGCCTGCAATGCAGGAGGCCTGGGTTTGATCCCTGGGTCAGGAAGATCCTCTACAGAAGGAAATGGCAACCCACTCCAGTATCCAGTATTCTTGCCTGGAGAAGCCCATGGACAGAGGAGCCTGACAGGCTACAACCCCCGGGCCCCAAAGAGTCAGACATGACTGAGCGACTAACACGCGCGCACACACACACACACACACACACACACACACACACACACACAGTTTTCATATTATTGTTAGATGGCAGAGCCTCACAGCCCTGCTGCCTCACGTTTGGGTGCTAACTGCTGTACTTGAAGGCACAGAAGAGAGGGTGGTGAAAATGAAGGGCTAGCCCCTGTCCATGGAGGTCACCGTGTCTATCAGTTTCCTTGGGCTCCCACAGCACATGAACCCACATGGGGTGGCTTAAAACCAGTGTATTCTCTGACAGTCCTGGATACTCCTCCCAAAGGCTCTAAAGGGATTTGTCTGTCCCTTTCAGTGTCTGGAGGCTCCTGGAATTCTTAAATTATGACAGACTAACTTAAATTCTGCCTCTTCATATGACCTTTCTTGCTGCATCTAAAACAACCCTCTTTTTTCTCTTATCAGGACACCAGTCAGAAGATTTCAGATCCGCTCTGTACCCTGAATGGTCTCATCCTGACATCCTCCAGGTGATTACATCAGCAAAGACTTTATTTCTAAAATAGGTCATTTTTAGAGGTACTGGCTGTTGGGATTAGGACATGATTTGGGAGAGGGTAAGGGGGACATTTATCTCACTACCTCATCCAACAGAATGAAAGGTTATTGCCCTCAAATCTGAGGTCTCTTGTTTTGCTGGCGGAAGTAAAAACCTCATTGTGTGTGTGTGTTTTTTTTTCTTGCTTTGCTTTGTAGGTAGTTATATGCAGTAGGGAGAGACACTGTTAAATTAAGATTTCACATTTGCCAAGTTTGGTCCAATGAATTCGTTAGAATTTTTTTCTAGGACTGCAATTAGTTGGTCAGAGGCAAACATATTTTTTAAGAATTTTAATGCATATAATGAAAACATCCTCTGTCAAACTCACACAAACATACCAAAGTATGTGAGGGTATACATTTTTAATGTCATTAAAACTGGATATTATCCTTCTTAAAGATTTGCCAAATTCAGAGTTTAATAATGTTTAATACTTCATAATAATAGGTTAATTATTAATGTCTTTGCCCTCTAAAGAAATTGATAATCTTCATTAATATATTGGAAGTTATTTATTTTCAATAATACTGAATCTGCTAAAATGTAGTCTGAATTTGATATTATAAGCACAAAAATGCAACATTTATTGATTCCCTTAATTAATTTTTATCATAGCATATTAAAACTAATTAGAACTATAGACCTCTGAACAATATTTATATGAATGTTACGAATGTGATGGGTTGTTTTAATAAAAATAGTGCTGTTTTCAGGAGCAGTTGATTCTCATTACCAAAATATTATAAAATATATATAGAGAGACGAAACATTTGTTTTAAAAGCAAAGAAGATTACTGCCATGAACATTTCCAAGAATTTTAACACTTCCCCCATATATTTCTGAACATGATTTCAGTTTTCCCTGTGTATACCAATAGGTAAAAATATATATCCAAAATTAAGCCATATCTTTTTACTGTTTTTTAAAGTAAATATTTCATTGATTTCATTTTTCCCATCATATTCTATTGTTTGTCACTTAATCACTAGATGTAAAGTATATTTATAATTAAATTTGAAAGTAGATGAAGCCAGTTTCAAAAAATCATGAAGTCTGATATGTCAAGCATTCTTTGATCTAATAAGAATCATATCATGCTAGATATACTTTAGACCACCTCAGGTTTAATCCAATTGCTTTCAACAATTCCCATGGATTTCTAAAAATGAATTGCTCATATTTAATCACCATATAATTAGAATTAAATTAGCCAAGGCTGACAGAATTTGGAGCCTCTATTTCTCTAGTTCCAAAATTATCCTCAATAATTATTCATGTATTCTATATGGCGGAGAAGGCAATGGCACCCCACTCCAGTACTCTTGTCTGGAAAATCCCATGGATGGAGGAGCCTGGTAGGCTGCAGACCCATGGGGTCGCTAAGAGTCGGACACGACTGAGCGACTTCACTTTCACTTTTCCCTTTCATGCACCGGAGAAGGAAATGGCAACCCACTCCAGTATTCTTGCCTGGAGAATCCCAGGGACGGCGGAGCCTGGTGGGCTGCTGTCTATGGGGTCGCACAGAGTCGGACACGACTGAAGTGACTTAGCAGCAGCATTCTATATGGTGGTAGGAATTGATTAGAACTGAAGGGATTAAAAAATCCATTCTAAACATGGCCTGTTAGTAGATCCTAGATCATGTGAAAAAAAGGTCAGAAACTATCACAACATGGAAAGATGTATATTCAACTACCTTATTCAAGTATAATAAAATATGGAGGGAATTGGAGTAGAATCTGAGACCCTCAATATGAGAAAAGAATGGATACTTATTATAAAAATATTGTAAAGTAATTAGCCCCCAACTAAAATAAATAAATTTATTAAAAAAAAAAAATCAGTGGTGAGAATAAACCAGCCCTGGAAGACTTTGGAAGTGGATGTTAATGGGGATGAGGAATGGCATGAATCTAATCAGTGTTGATTGGGTTTATCCAAGGAAACTGTAGTAACCTAATCAAAGGAGGGACTTCAAGGATCCGATGAGTCAGGGATCTCAAAAGCAGTGATCCTGCTTTTTTTTTTCCTGTTCAGAGATGTTTTGAGTTGTCTGAACCCTGGGAAACTCTGAAAGTTACAGGTGATGACCCATCCAGAGAGCATAGGACTCTGAACTGATTGGATGGATTTTCCTACCAGATGGATGAGACCAATTATGCAATCTTATGGTGAGTAAAGAGTTCTGAGTACTGGAATTCTTGTTTCTTTACCTGTATATATACGTATATGTATATATGTATGTATATGTATATATGTATGTATGTATATATGTATATACATATATACACATATACATATATATAAATTTTAACTCTCAGCAGACTTCAGAATTTCTGAAGCAGATGTAATACTCCCAGTTAATAAAAAATTTTGCAGTTGCTTTCAGTTCACTCTGGAGCTAGAGAATTACATTCCAATGTTTGAAATTTGTAAATGAAAATGAATGATTCTGCTAACTTATGGTTTCCATGGTATAAAACTAAAATGTGAATTTTGGGATGGGAAATCCTAGGCGATAGCTTTTACATTTGGCATGATGCCTAAAACTTGATTGAGAAATTGTTGTAGAATGTGAAGAGTAATATTTCTTCAGGAAATGATGGGGCTCGGTCTTTGAAATGTCCAATGGTAACCCAGATACTGGTGATGACTTTCAAAACATAACATTGGTGACACCAAATACGAAAAAGCAGAGAAAATTCTTCACTCAGTCTGATAAGAAACAGGAATCTTGATTAATTCCACTTGTTTATTTTGAAGCCCACTATATTAGATAGCACTATTATTTTTAAGTATTTATTTTTTAATTTCATTTATTCATTTGTATGTTCTGGTTCTTAGTTGGAGATACGTGGGATACTTGGTTGAGGCATGCAAGCACTTAGTCACCATCCATGAACTACTAGTCCTGGCATGGGAGCACTTTGCTGTGTCCTGTGTGATCTAGTTCCCTGAGGGGGATCGAACCCTACGCCCTGCATTGGGAGCATAGAGTCTTAGCCACCGGACCACCAGGGAAGGGCTAGCACTGGTTTTCATTTTAACTTGGAATCTGCATATTTCCAAATGTGAAAAAACTTTAGCAGTGTAAGTTCTGTTCAGGAGACACATGCAGAGAAGTGGTGGCCTTCCCAGCTCCTGAAGTACCTGCACAATTTTCCATAAGGGGAGTTTTCAATTGGTATCTTATCTATTCATACCTATGAGCCTCTGATGAGACATATATTTTTGTCCTTGTATCTCCACCAAAACAAAGAGTCTCTGTCTTATTTTATACAATGTTATTTTGTTGTTGTTGTTGTTTTTCAGTTGCTCAGTTGTGTCTGACTCTTTGAGACCCCTAGCCTACAAGAATCCAGGCTTCCCTGTCCTTCACTCTCTCCTGGAGTTTTCTCAAACTCATGTCCTTTGAGTGGGTGATGCTCTCCAACCATTTCATCCTGTGTCTTCCCCTTCTCCTCTTGCCCTCAATCTTTCCCAGCATCAGGGTCTTTTCCAATGAGTTGGCTATTCCCATCAGGTGGCCAGAGTATAGAAATTTTCACATCAGTCCTTCCAATGAATACTCAGGACTGTTTTCCCTTAGAATGGACTGATTTGACCCCCTTGCTGTCCAAGGGACTCTCAAGAGTCTTCTCTAACACCAGAGTTTGAAAGCATCAATTTTTCAGCTCTCAGCTTTCTTTAGGGTCCAACTCTGACATCCGTACATGACCACTGGGAAAACCATGGCTTTGACTAGATGGAGTTTTATCAGCAAAGTGATATCTCTGCTTTTTTATTATTCTGTCTAGATTTATCATATCTTTTCTTCCAATGAGCAAGCTTCTTTTAATTTCGTAGCTGCTGCCACCATCCACAGTGATTTTGGAGCCCAAGAAAATAAATTGTATTTAATGTGCCTTAATACAATGTCTATTGATGTTATCTGAAAAGAAATATTTGGCCCTTGAAGTCTTTGACCCTTACATTCACATGTTTACACTTGTCTTCATCTTCAATGGCACCTTCTGTTCTTAGATGAATCATATCAATTATTATCTCAATTTCACATTCAGTCCTCGGCCACCTGCATGCTTCTTCATATACTTATAGCTGATTCACATTGTTGTATGGCAGAAACCAATACAATCTGTAAAACAATCATTCTCCAAGTAAAAATAAATTAATAAAAATAAGAAGGCAGCTATTCCCTGAAATCCAATGGAGTGTTACTATTTGAGAGAAGGTTATATGCACATTAAATCTGAGCAGAGTACAGAGAGTTCCCATATATATCCTGACTCCTTAAAACAAAGGCACACACACACACAGTTTCCTCCATTATCGCATAATGTATCAGAGTGGTGTATTTATTACAGTTGAGGAACCTACACTGATACTTCATTGTCACCCAAAGTTCATGATTTTACATTAGTGTTCACTCTTGGTGTTGTTTATTCTACTAGTTTTACACTGATGTATAGTGACAGGTACCCACCTGCATAATATACGGAAGTGCTACACTGCCCTAGAATTCATTTGTGATTACCTATTCATCAGTCCTCCAACCATAACTGCTAGAAACCAAGGATTATTTCGCTCTCTGTATGTTTTTCTTTTTCTGAATGTCTTATAGTTGGACTCATGACGTGTGTATCCTTTTCAGATTAACTTCTTTCACTTAGTGATATGCATTCAACTGTACTCCATGTCTCTTGCTGGTTTGCTCACTCATTTCCTTTTAGCAGTGAGTACTATTCCATAGCCTGGATGTACCAGAGTTTCTTTATCCATTCATCTACCTAAAGACATCTGGTTGCTTTCAAGTTTTGTAGTTATGAGCAAAGCTGCTATAAGTATTGGACTGCAGTTTTTCTAAACGGATTTACCTGATTTTGGCAAATATAGAAGAACATGATTATGGAACTTCATGGTAGGTGGATATTTAGGTTTGTAACAAACCACCATGTTGTCTTTGAGAAAGCATTAGTTGTTCAGTGGTGTCCAACCCTTTTTGACCCCATGGACTGTAACCCACCAGGCTCCTCTTGCCATGAAATTCTCTAGGCAAGAATACTGGAGTAGGTTGCCATTCCCTTGTCCTGTCTTTCAGAAGGCCTGTACTGTTTTACATTTCCATCATCAATGAATCAAAGTTCCTGATTCTCCCCATTCTCTCAGCATGTGATGATGTCCATCTTTGGAATTTTGGCCATTCTTATCCATGTGCTGTGGTATGCCATTGCTGTTTTAAAGTCCTTTGCTTTTCAGACATTTACTTTTTTAAAGTCCTTTCATTTTCTCTTATTCTTTGTCCCTTGAGTGAGTAGCCAGTCTTTTATTTTGCTCATTTGTTTGTAAAACACTCTCTGGTGAAATTGATTGGAAGGCAGAGTGAATGGGGTCTGAAGATACTTAACTCTGCAAAAGAAGCTTCATAATGCCCAACATGAATCTCAATTCAGACTAGGCCAATTTTCGTTTACATTTTTAAAGGTAAATAAAATGATGGAAGAGACATATGCCAAGGGGGATGTGCTCCTCTCATGTGTCACATAGGAGAGTAACTTTCTTTTTTTTTCTTCACAGACTCATCACACTCACCTGCTGAATCATGAGAGCGCAGATCCTGGAGATTCTGCTGAGGTGTCTGAACTTCTGGGACCAGATAAGTGTCCCAAAGACTTAGAAATGGTGCTGCCTAAAAGTCAAGATGACTGGTCCAAAGAAGACATTGTGCAGTTACTGGAAAGTATGGAGAAAAGCATTCCACCCAATGACAGGCACACATTCAAAATGACCCAGTCAGTGATGGACTGGGAAAAAGTAGCTTTTTTTTTTAAATAAATTTATTTATTTTAGTTGGGGGCTAATTACTTTACAATATTGTAGTGGTTTTTGCCATACATTGACATGAATCAGCCATGGGTTTACATGTACTTTTACAGATTTTTCTGGGGAAAAATGCAAACTCAAATAGTTAGAGGTTTCCTATAACTTGAGAAAGTTTCGAATTTTGAAGGAACTAGTCCTGGAAGCTAAGGAAAATGTTAACAATCCTTTCAAAAGCAGAAAACACAAGAAACATCCTGATTTACCCAAGAAGCCCCTGACAGCTTACCTCCGCTTTTTTAAAGAGATGAGACCTCAGTACATCCAAAAACACCCCAAGATGAGCAGCCAGAAGCTGACTAAGGTTCTGTCTGAAGAATACAGGAAGCTGCCAGAACAGCTCGAGCTGAAACACAGTCAAGATTTCCAGAAAGAGAAACAGGAGTTTCAAAAGAAAATGGCTCTATTCAGAGAACAGCGCCCTGACCTAGTCCAGAACTCCAAGAAAACTTCCCCAAAGGAAGTCAAAGCAAAGTGCCAAAGAAGTCTCAGGAAAATGTGCATACAGTGAAGTCTCCTCCAGAAAACCATTTACTCATGAAGTGGAAATTCCACGGAGAGCCCAAGAAGCCCCCGATGAATGCCTATCACAAGTTCCACCAGGATCTCTGGTCGAGCAGGGAGCTGAAAGTGGTGCCCCTGAGGGAGCGCATGGTGGAGATCAGTAGATGCTGGCAGCGGGCCCCCCAGGACCACAAGGAGCTTTATAAGAAGCAGGGGGAGGAACTGCAGACACAGTACAAGGTGGACCTTGATCTCTGGCTCAGGACTCTGTCTCCTGAAGAATATGCTGCTTACAGAGAGGCGACCTGTGCTAAGCGTAAGAACATGAGCGTGACGGGGGGCCCGGACCCCAAGATGAGAAGGATGGGTCTGCAGTCCCCATCATCAGGGAATCTGCAAGGAAGGCTTAGAGAGGACCCAGGGCTTCAGGCTACAGAGTTAGAGTCATCACACACGATTGGAGAACATTCTCCTGCCTCAGGGAGATCAGAAGAAAATGAGGAAGAGGAGGAAGGCAGCTCCTCAGCCCCCAGCAGTGAGGATGAAGATGGAGATTCTGAGCCGGAGGACCGTAGCCCCAGCTCATCGTCCTCAGGGGACTCTTCTGACTCGGATTCCAACTGAGTTTAGTTCACAACCTGAAGGGACAGAACTTTCAGCAAAAGTCCATGGGCTCTTCTCTCTGTGCCTTTTCATTGCCTTCCTTCTTTCCCTCCTGCTTCATACAAAGTAGGACCTGTTGGAAAGAAGGCATCTTGTGCTGTAATTTCTGGCCTCTTTATATACCCCAAGTTCACCCCAACAGAAAGTCAATGCAATGACGCCTCGTGGAATAAACCTTGAGCTGATTGGGCTGTGGGGCACCCTGGACTAGACTGAGCTCCCTGAACTGGAAAGATTTGCTCTCCTCACCCTCTGCCTGACAGACATGTGAGGAGCTCCAGAGGTCTGTGACCCCCTTCTCTGTGACCTTGTTCCCCAGGACTCAGGCAGTGAGCTGGGGAGGGAAGATCTGATTGACTGGAAGTAGGAGGCTTGCCTTAAAGAAAGCTGTCAGGCCCTGATGTCTCTGGCCCTTCTCTCTGAGGTGAGGAGCTGGACCTTCCTTATCTTGGAAGCGAGGGTGGGCATGTGGGCAGCAGCGTTTCTCTCTATATAATTTGAGCTCTCAGTGAGATTTTTCTTACTGATTTCAAAAATTAGAAATGAAAATTTAAAACTGCTCCATTTGAGTTAACTTTCCCTTAAGACCAGCATCCTTTGACTCAACGGCACTAATTTTCCAGGCCACATCTAAATTTCTTCTGGTTCATGCCCCAGTCCATTCCTCATGCTGCAGATTGTAAGTGAATCACATTTTTCCCATAGGCTTGGTTTTTTTGTATTATGATATGAGATTGTATTAAATAGGTGTTATAATGTACAAATATTTTAGTCCATAGGTTACTAAACAGTTTGCTAATTTATATAGCAAAATGACATTGTTTTAATATTTTGGTTTATTTATACATTTGAAAATGTGTGTAAAGCCAGTGTCATCTCATTAAACTTTTCTAAATATTCTTGGCTGTTTTCATTTCTGGATCTTGTGCACTGTCAGTATCACAGAAGTAGTAGTTCTTACATATGAAAAGGCATGAGTTTTGAGAGCTCATCTTACTCCTTGATGTCTTCGTGAAGTGTTTTGTTCTTTATAAATATACAGGCAGGGAACCAACTCTGCAGCACATGGAACTCTGCCCAGGGTTATTTGGCCACGTGGATGGGAGGCAGGTTTGGGGGAGAATGGACACACGTGTCTGCGGGGCTGAGTCCCTTTGCTGTTTACCTGAAAGTATCACAATATTTCTGTGATCACTTTTTTTTTTTTTGGCTGCACTGGGTCTTCAATGCTGACCAAGGGCTTTCTCTAGCCGAGGAAGTGGGGCTCCTCTTCCTTGCAGTGTGTTGGCTTCTCATTGGGGTAGCTTCTCATGTTGCAGACACGGGCTCCAGCTCACTGGCTCAGCAGCTGTGGCACATGGACTTAGTTGCACTATGGCCTGTGGGATCTTCCCAGACCAGGGATCGAACCCGTGTCCCCTGCACTGGCAGGGGGATTCTTAACCACTAGATCACCAGAAAAGGCTTACCACAAGCTATTCAGCTATATGCCAATACAAAATGAAAAGTTTTAAAAACAGACGCAGAAAAATGCAAATTCTAGATTAATATAAGTTCAAAGTCTGAATTGTCTAATAGAAGAAGATGGCATTTCTTAAAATTATAAATCTGTATTTGTTGCCTCATCTACCCATTCATGAACTGGAAATAAAACTCCAATCATAAAAGATCTAATTTAAGATTAGATTTAGTGCTTCTAAAAGGACTGACCCACAGTTCATTCACATCCACAAAATGTTAAGTGGATTTCTTTCCTCCTGGCAAATGTAAACATATCTTTTGATTGAACAACTCACAGAGAAGAGAGGGAGGCACTGCTCACTGACGGCCAGACAGCTTCTCCCTTTCCCCTAGAAGTGAAATTGAAGCCAGGAATCTAGCAACTCAGCCCTGAGATATTTCTGCATTTTTGCCTGCACCACCCAATGCTCCACTTCATTAGACCTTCCTTTTCAGAACCTGCCCGTCCTACACTTCTGATCCCTCCACTGTAGAAGGACAGGTGTGGGGCAGCAGCAGGAGGTAAGTGGGAGTCAAGGACTCACCTCTCAGGATTCTCGGTCTCCCTTTTCCTTGTCTGCAGCTTCTCTTTCAGTGAAGGGCAGGAGTTGTTGAACTCTCAGTCCTGGAGTCCTTCCTAGTTACTCTGCCCTCTCTCTCTAGGAATGGAGCCCATGGGTTCCCCTGGGGGTTCAGGCCCTGGAGGTGAGGGGTGCAGACTCTGAGTGTAAAGAGCAGCTCCGGGACCCCTGCAGCACCCCCTCGCCCTCTCCTGCACATCCTCCAAGGGGGACTCTGGGCTGAGCAGAGCCTCTCCCCCACTTTCCCAGATGTGCCAGGTACACGAGCCGGTCTGGGGCCTCAAGGCAAAGCTCCCTCTCTGGACAAAACCACGCTGGGCTGTCAGAGATTCAGTGCCTATGGAGGTGGGGACAAAAACACAGAGCCCAATGTTGCTCCCTCAAAGGTCTGCAGGGTCCCCTCCTGCCCTGAAGGAAGGTCCCAGTGGGCAGCCACCCCCTGAGTCCAGGGCTGAGTCTCCTGGAGCCCCACACCACTGTGGGCAGATTTGCCTTGGGAGGACAGGAGACCACCTCACTCCTGGGTCCAGTCCCTTCAGAAGCTGCCAGGATTCCTTGGTACCACAGGCCTTTTTGAACCCTGGGAAATTTTGTGAGCTCCTGGAGAACCACGATTTTTAAGGCCTAAACTTCCTCCGTTGAAATGCAAGGAGATCAAACCAGTCTGTCCTAAAGGAAATCAGCCCTGAATATTCACTGGAAAGACTACTGCTGAAGCTGAAGCTCCAGTACTTTGGCCACTTGATTCGAACAGACAACTCACTGGGAAAGTCCCTGGTGCTGGGAAGATTGAAGGCAGGAGGAGAAGGGGGCGACAGAGGACAAGACAGTGGATGGCATCACCAACCAACAAACTCAACTACGTAGAAGTTTTTAGGGGAAATTTTTCTAATTGTAAGGTACCCTATCATAATTTCTATTTGCATTTAACTTGTAATTCAAATGTCCTGAATTAATTTATAGTTATCTGTGACTCTGGGGCTTCCCTGGTGGCTCAGAGGTAAAGAATCCGCCTGCAGTGCAGGAGTCACGGGAGGCACACGTTCGATTACTGGGTCTGGAAGATCCCCTGCAGGAGGGCCAAGCAACCCACTGCAGCATTCTCACATGGAGATTCCTGTGGACAGAGGAGCCTGCTGGGCTACAGTCCATGGGAGGGACCGCAAAGAGTCGGACACAACTGAAGTGATTGAGCATGCATGTGACTCACTGAGCAATTGACATATCCAAGAATGATTCCAGGTCTTAAGGAACCCTTCTTCTCTCATTATCCAAAAAATGTATAATAGGCTTGAATCCCATTATCATTTCACCAACTTTCAGGTAGATTTGTCCATATTATCATGGTAGAAATATGACTCTAAATATTTAAATTGAAGATTGGTAAAGAGGTTAAGACTGACAATACAGAACCATTATTGAAAGACCCTGATGTGTGGTTCCACCAATGGACCAAAGTCATCTTGAAAGTGGTTGAGCCTGCCCATCTGTTCAGTGATGACTTCTGGACCGAGTTTTGGGTTCATAAGTTAGCACATGGACGGCGGCACTGACTCATCCCTGCAAAGAGATTCCTGTAAGAGTTTCTCTTTTGTGTGCCATGGCCTCCGTCAATGTATTTACAAATGATAGACAGTCACTTGAAAAGTTTTCATTGAAATCTTTATCTCATATTACATTATACATGCACAAACATCAGACAAATTTGCATCACTCTTAGAGAATCTTTCTAATTTTTCTCTTGTCTGACTCCACTGTCCTGACTCTCAGAGGTTCTTGCCTCTCTCACCTACCCCTGAAACAGAGCAGGGCCCTATGCTCCTTCCTCCCTCCACCCCCAACGTCCTCAGCCTGTCTTTTGTCTGTAGAAAAACTTTAGTCAAAGAATAAATGTAATCTAAGAAGTGAGAAAGCCTAGATACAAAGGAAAAGCAGTCAAACAAGATAAAATAATAATAGTTTAGTCATTAAGCAAAGTCAAAAACCTTTAATTCCTCTCCAAAGACTATGCATAATATTCTGAGCTATATGCTTTGACCTGTTTTGTAGAAACTAAAGCCCCGCCTGACGGAAGAAGTTAACTGGATGAGAAGCAGACTGTCCACGGCATAAGCAGCACAATTCCAAGAACTGGCCTCAGAGAAACTGGAAAAATACAAATGACTCTAGACTTGAAAATTAGCTGTACTTAAAACAATCAAATGATGCTAGTCAGACAACCACATGACCAATTTCAAGATGACTGTTGGAGCTGACTGCACTGTTTCTGCGTGGAGCCCTTTCGTTTCTCCTACACATCCTAAATGCTCCATTTAAAAATCCTCACCCTCAAATTATCAGTGGGGAGTGGCAATTTGGACATGTGGACCCTCTCTGACAATTGCTGATCTCTGAACTAAAGCGGACTTTCCTTTAGACCAACCTTACCTTTGGAGTAGACTTTCAAGCAGTGAGCAGACAGACCTGTCTTTCAGTTGATGCTACTTGGAGGAAAGAGCCTGTACACCGGAAGAAATCTGTGGGTTTGAATCTTAGAAACATAGGCAGCAGTTTACCCCTTGACTCCTTCGAGACATATGCCTGCATCACAGGAGGAGAGGAAAAAACCTGGACTAACTTCCAATAAAGGGACACGGAATCATATTCACTAGAATGAACATTGGGATACATGTATGTTTCCCAGTTAGTCTATTTTTTTTCTTCAATAAATACTCAGAAATGGATTTGCTGGATCGTGTGGTATTTATGACTCCTATTAGATCACATGGTAGTAATGTACTATTATATTGAAATTTAAGATTGGATTAACTAAAAGCATTTTAAATACAATTTTCTTTTTCTTAAGTATTCTTTATTACACTCAACAAAAAGTTTTGCTGTTTATCCTGGTAAATGAAATTTCAAGATTTCTGTGACTTGAGGTCTCTCCTCAGTTAAAATTTCTGAACTTTCCAAGGTATGAAATCTTATTTTCTCTGTCATTCTTTTAAGATATGTATGCATTTATATTTAGCGTGTCTGTGATAGAGAATTTCTTGAGCTTATGAATTTCATAGGTAGCCTATTCAACATTTTTGTTAAATAATATTATTGTTCTCCCTTCTGATGTTGGTTATACTTTATAAGCTTTTTAACAGTGGTGGAGCATATTTTTAGTTATGACTTTGTATAGCTATTTTTTGAAACAGTTATATTTCAAACAGGTTGGTTTTTGTTACTTTGGATTCATCTGTAGATATGGCAGACATAAACCTCCTAAGCTACATGGGTCAGCCAATATTAGGTTGTGAGTTTTACAGAAAAAAAGTACAAGATGTGCTGAGTCTACCCAAGAAGATGTCCTCATTTAGTCCAATAGCTTTACAAATTACATCATAAAAAAGAGGTTTTAAAACTGAGGCTTGATGAGGTATATGCGCAGAAGAGATAAGAGAATTCCAAATCTTGCCTTAACCCACTAAACTGGGTAGACAGAGCCAGGAGTTCTTCGGCATCCGACTACCTTAAAAATTAACAGACAAGACAGAATAAAAATTGCACAGTATTCAAAGAGATAGTTTTATTTAAAATTTTATATACATTTATGCAGTTGATATGTGCTTAGTCACTCAGTCATGTCTGACTCTTTGTGACCCCATGGGCTGTAGCTGTCACACTCCTCTGTCCATGGGATTTTTTCCAGGCAAGAATACTGGAGTGGGTTGCCATCTCCTACTCCAGGGAATCTTCCTGACCAGGGAGTAAACCGAAGTCTGCTACTTGGCAGGAGGATTCTTTACAGCTGAGCCATCCAGGAAGCCCATGCACTTAACATGTCAACCCTTAAACAAGTCAATCAATATGCTTCATAAAGGAAGCTAAAGTTACAGAAAATCAAGCAGACATTAAATTAATGATGTCAATTATTTACATTTCTGATACCTGTTTTCAGATTTCTAAATTGTCCTTGATCAAGAGTGTCCAGAGGATAGAAAAGGTTTGAGAGGAGAGGAAAAGGAGCAGGAGAGGAAACTGCAAATGAGGGAACTATTGGCCACATTCACAGAGCTCACAACACCACCATCATAATCCAGGAAGACCCCCACCCAGCCCAGAGGCCTTTTGACATATTGAGGTGATAGTGGGGAGGAGGTAAACAAACTGCACTGATTGTTCTCTCTGATACAAAGCAATAGAAAAATTCCCTCTGAGTCAAGGACTATGTCACTGTCTCTTGTCCAAGAATCATTACAAAATCCAATGGCCCAGTTGCAACAGCCCGCCACATCCACCTCCCAGTAGCATTGACCAGAAGTGAACGACTCAGCTCCCCAGGCAAGAAAATATTTAGATCTTGGTGAAGTGTTGTTGACACCAGGACCATCAGGACCAGCCAGCAGACATCTCAAACCTTCAAACACAAGGACATGATGAGTGACTCTTTCATTATCCAGTGCAATGTACCCTGCAGAAAGAAGGAAAAAAAATTATATTAGCTACTAGTGTTATAAATTCATGATGGACATTGGGTTTGTATAGTGTCTAGGTTTCCAAATCACTGCTGATGGTGACTAGAGCCATGAAATTAAAAGATGCTTACTCCTTGGAAGGAAGGTTATGACCAACCTAGATAGCATATTGAAAAGCAGAGACATTACTCTGCCAACAAAGGTCCATCTAGTCAAGGCTATGGTTTTTCCAGTAGTCATGTATGGATGTGAGAGTTGGATGGTGAAGAAAGCTGAGCACCGAAGAATTGATGCTTTTGAACTGTGGTGTTGGAGAAGACTCTTGAGAGTCCCTTGGATTTCAAGGAGATCCAGCCAGTCAATCCTAAAGGAGATCAGTCCTGGGTGTTCATTGGAAGGACTGATGTTGAAGCTGAAGCTCCAATACTTTGGCCACCTCATGCGAAGAGTTGCCTCACTGGAAAAGACCCTAATGCTGTGAAGGATTGGGGGCAGGAGGAGAAGGCGACGACAGAGGATGAGATGACTGGATGGCATAACCGACTCGATAGACATGGGTTTGGGTAGACTCCGGGTTTCCTAACTTGTGGCTAGAATTGGAAACAGGACAGTAAGGTGAGCTTGAGAAATCTTTTGCAGTCCAAGATCTATAGGTCTCTCTTCGTAAGAAGATTTGAGCCAGACCAAATGGGAGAAATAATTTGTATCTATGAGACCTACTGATATCTCTTGGCCATCACTTCTACAATTTCTACATTTGAAATTGGCAATTAATTAAAAAGTTCACTATCAGAAACCAATATAGCTCACCCTTCTCCTCAGAAAATGCACAGTAATACCAATAATAGTGATAACTCCCAAAGTGTTTTCACTTTTACTAACAAGATTTTTCACTAAAACATGCAAAGTTAAAATGAAATCAAAATGTCTTTTTTTTTAAAGTAGTTTCTTTGTGAGAATTTTCTGCCAGCATACCTTGAAGCGAAAAGGGATAAATCTAATGAAAGAAGTTGTCAGCTTACTTTGCCAATGTTTTGTATAAACTGTGTATAAAATTTCCTTTTATGTTTGTAATAAATTTGACCATAAAGAGGATTTATATTTTGTATTTATTACAAAGAGTTTTATAAGCCAAGTTAAAATTCTCTAACCATCTCAAAACCAATGATAACATTCATTCTGTAAAACCTGGTCCGTACTGAATGTAAATGCAAAGTTACACGTTACTTTTAAACAGTCAATAGTATACCTCAGCCTGCTACAGACCATCCATCATGTTTTCCTATTGTTTACCCTCTAGATAGCTCACTAACACTCATTGTAAGTGTCTTTTTTTTCCAGATACCATTTAGTTTTATTCCATATACATTATTCTCCTATAAGGGTAAGTGTGGGTATTAAAATTTCCAGCAAAGAGTCCACAGATTGGACAGTGGGGAAAGGTAACCTATAGGACAGTAACAGAGGCCAGTGTATACCACCCCCACTAGAGGGCTGCCTGTTACCTTGGAATTGGTTGAGCCAGTCTGTGAGTCCAGGGATGGGCCACACACTGAGCTGTGAGACTACAGGCCAGATCAGGTGCAGCTGCACTGACTCGCCCCTGCATGAAAGGACGTTTCATTACTCTTTTGGAGCTCATATTTTCATCACAGTAACTACGGCTGCATGCCTCTGAAGAGGCTTCAGTTCAGTCCTCAAACTTAGGTTCAAGTCTCATAAAAGTAATCCCCCAAACTAGAGGATTTATGTTATCAAGATCGAGTAATATTCTATCTCATCTATCCCAGGGCTAACACTGCAATCATAGCATCAAGTTCAAATCAGTCATGACAGTATCTGGTTTCTCACAGCCAATCTCAGGGCTACGCAAAATGACTTGAAATGAAGGACATTCAAGAGGGGCACTCTGACTTTTAATCCACTCGAGTCACCACAGAAATGCTCAGTGTCTGTACAACCCCAGCTAGCAGTTGAGGAGCTTAGCTTGGATAGCAATCCCAACTCCTGGGACCCAGTTTTCCTGAGGGCATCATAAAAAAAGTCTTTCGTTTTCACCTCCCCACGTGCTGCACATGGAAACCCTGCACCCAGGTGATCTGTTGGCCCATTCTCTCCCTGATTCCACATTAGGTTTCTATCAACCCTTATTTCCTGCACATAATCCTGTCATAACTTTGGGTACATTCCCCCTGTCTTTTTCTTTTTCTAAAACTTAAAATCAGCAATGGTAGTTGTCGTCACATGATCTTTGCACAAAATCCTGCAAGTAATTCCCTTGCCCAGCTCCACTTTGGGTAAAACAACACACAAAACTCTCTCAACCTTTGCGGAAAGGGAAATCTGCATATATACTGAAAGAGGTTATAGTGTCCTGATAGCTCATGCTCCCATTTCAGCATCAACTGACAGATCACAGTTACAATTATCAAAACTTGAAAACGTGGGCAAGCTTACCTTTTCCACATGTTTTCATAATACTGTAAAGAGAGAAACAGAAAAAAAAGTCTTAGTATATTTCACAGCATTCAGAGCAGAGACATAGTTTCTTATTTCCAAGGGTGAGCGAAACGAAATTTCAGCACAGTATCACATACACAGAAACAGAAAGGGAAATGAGTTGCAGGGATTCCCAAATTTCTCAGTCTGGCCAGGTCCACATACTAACTGGTACGTCTTCAAACATCCTTCTCTGTGGCAGTTTTTCAGTAATTGAAAATTAGGAGAATTTAAGAAGGATCCTCTAGGATTTCTTTTACCTACTTTTCCATGGAGCTTTGCAATTCTTGTGTATGGCAAGAATGGTCCTTGGTCGTTAGCATTACCTGGACAGATAAACCTCTGATCACAGCAACAGAAAGCATGATTTCAAACACATGATGAAGGGCAAAGGAGAGGTGGGTATTATCCAGGGAACACCATGACTCTCCAGTCCTCAGTCCTTACCTGGATCAGCTCCAAGTCTGGCTTATGGCACAAATTCTTGAGCTCTTCATATATTTGCCTTAAAAGTTTCTGCTTTAGGTCCATATGGTATTGACTTTCTTTGAGTTGTTGAAAAATCTCCTTGCTTTCCTCTTCTATTTTCTCTAAAAGATGTTTCTCTCTATAGTAGACTAAGTGAAACACCTTCCAATATTCAGTTTGGTTCATCTTCTTCCACATGGTCACATAACTCTAGAGGGACAATGAATTAATCAGGTCTTGTGTTCCCACTAATTTCATCCATAACTGTTATCTACTTTTTTCCTTCCACATTTAGACATTTGGTACATTCATTAAACACAAAACTTTCAGAAAGCTTTTGTGTTGTTGTTCTCAGTGCTTTTTATTTCACTGAAACTGAAGTCAATGTTTTGACTCTAAACACTGTCTCAAATAACCACTTCTTAAAAACAGGTATTTGTGATTTAATAATAATGTTATAAAGTGCTGCAATCATTATACCAGCAAATTTGGAAAACTCAGGAGTGGCCACAGGACTGGACAAGGTTAGTTTTCATTCTAATCCCAAAGAAAGGCAATGCCAGAGAATGTTTAAATTACCACACAATAGCTCTCATCTCACACGCTAGTAAAGTAATGCTCAAAACTCTGCAAGCTAGGTTTCAAAAGTACATGAACCGAGAACTTCCAGGTATTCAAACTGAAATTAGAAAAGGCAGAGGAACCAGAGATCAAATTGCTAGCATCCATTGGATCACAGGAAAAAAAAAAAGAGAGAGAGAATTCCATTATCTTCTTTTGCTTCATTAACTATGCTAAAGCCTTTGACTGTGGGGATCACAACAAACTGTGGAACATTCTTAAAGAGATGGGAATATCAGACCACCTGACCTGCCTCCTGAAAAACCTGTATGCAGGTCAAGAAGCAACTGTTAGAACTGGACATGGAACAACGGACTGGTTTCGAATTGGGAAAGTAGTATGTCAAGGCTGTATATTACCACCCTGCTCTTTTAACTTGTATGCAGAGTACATGACGCCAAATGCCAAGCTGGATGAAGCACAAACTGGAATCAAGATTGCAGGGAGAAATATCAGTAACCTCAGATACCCAGATGACACCACTCTTATCACAGAAACAAAGAGGAACTAAAGAACCTCTTGATGAAGGTGAAAGAGGAGATTGAAAAAGCTGGCTTCAAACCCAATCCAAAAAACTACGATTATGGCATCCGAGCCCATCACTTCATGGCAAATAGATGGGGAAACAATGGAAACAGTGACAGATTACTTTCTTGCCCTCCAAAATCATTGCAGATGGTGACGGCAACCATGACATTAAAAAATGTTTGCTTCTTGGAAGAAAAGTTATAAAAAACTAAACAGCATATTAAAAAATAGAGACGTTATTTTTCCAACAAAGGTCCACATAGTCAAAGCAATGATTTTTCCAATAGTCATGTATAGATGTGAGAGTTAGACCATAAACAAAGCTGAGCACCGAAGAATTGATGCTTTGAACTGTGGTGTTGGAGAAGACTCTTGAGAGTCCCTTGAACTGCAAGGAGATTCAACTAGGACATCCTAAAGGAAATCAGTCCTGAATATTCGAAAGACTGATGCTGAAGATGAAGCTCCAGTACTTTGGCCACCTGATGGGAAGAGCTGACTCATTAGAAATGACCCTAATGCTGGGAAAGATTGAAGGCAGGAAGAGAAGGGAATGACAGAGGATGAGATGGTTGGAGGGCATCATCGACTCAATGGACATGAGTTTGAGCAAGCTCGGGGAGATGGTGAAGGACAGGGAAGCCTGGTGTGTTGCAGTTCATGGGGTTACAAAGAGTCGAACTTGACTGAGTGACTGAACAACTAAATCATGTTATATAACTTACAGAATACTCTAATGACTAAATCTATTGAATCTACTTCAGGTCTTCCCTAGTAGCTCAGCTGGTAAAGAATCCACCTGCAATGCAGGAGATTCAGTTCAATTCCTAGGTCAGGAAAATCCACTGGAGAAGGGATAGGCTACTCACTCCAGGATTCTTGGGTTTCCCTGGTGACTCAGCTGGTAAAGAATCTACCTGCAATGTGGGGGATCTGAGTTTGATCCCTGGGTTGGGAAGATCCCCGGAGAAGGGAAAGGTTACCCACTCCAGTATTCTCGCCTGGAGAATGCCATGGACTGTACAGTCTACAGGGTTGCAGAGTTAGACATGACTGAGCAGCTTTCACTTTCATCCTCAGATATTTTATCTACAGGCTGACTCTTTCTACTAGGAAATAATAGCAAACATTAATTCACTGAATTAGATAAGACCTTTCTGAAATATTTATTTTCAGGTCCACAAACTGCATGCAAACCAGAACCTTGTGTGCATGAGTATAGACTGACTCCCCTGCTTCTGCTGTACAGTCCACTTCTTAAGTAACTTCTACTCTATCCTTAGAGGCACTCGTCAACAACCACCTTCTGGTCTTAATTCCCATCTTCTCCATTTTTATCACTCTCTCTTTTCCTTCTTTCCTGTTAACATTTGAAAATACTTGACTCACATTGCTTTAAGCAAAAGAAAACATCAATCAGTGACCAAAATCTTCACTTGGTTCTTGTGTCATCTTTACTTCCAATTAGCAGATTTTTTCATCACAAGTGTACGGACATAGCAAGTATGTGTGTACTCTGTCAGGTTTGCCACCCCATGGACCATAGCCCACCAGGACCCTCTGTCCTTGTGATTTTCTAGCAGGAATACAGGAGTGGGGTACCATTTCCTTTTCCACAAGATCTTCCTGACCCAGGGATCAATCCCGTGTCTCTTGCATCTCCGGCTTTGGCAGGCGGATTCTTTACCACTGCTGTGCCTGTGAATCTCACATTCACTTGATTCATTTCTTAGTAACATGCA
This sequence comes from Giraffa tippelskirchi, assembly GCF_054371585.1. NCBI lineage: Eukaryota > Metazoa > Chordata > Mammalia > Artiodactyla > Giraffidae > Giraffa > Giraffa tippelskirchi. The sequence continues at coordinate 41,715,273 of NC_137284.1, read as the reverse complement.
TAGCAAGAACTATGTGGATTCAGCAAAGGAGGTTCTTGATAAGATGAATGTAGTTTCATTATAATTCTGGAAATTGGAGAGCGTTCATTTCTTTGATGAAAGATTGAGTAACAGGTGAATATGTAATCTGTCAACACAACAATAAACTCTTCAATTTCCAGCATTTTAAAACCACATTCATCTTATCATCAAGAACCTCCTTTGCTGAATCCACATAGCTCTTACTATGCATGTTATTGTACTAAGAATGTGTTCCTGCTACATCAATCCTCCCTTTATAGAATCTATACACCTTGGGATTCAAACAAGCCCCTTTCTCTTCGCTTCCCTCTATTAGTTTACTTTAATAGCTCCTCTTTCCCTGATGGACCCATTAATACAAAGATTCCTCCAGTTATCTTCTCATGTAAAAATGTTTTTTCTTTTCGTCCTTTAAACACTACTGTGGTAGCCATCTCATGCCAGGATGATACAGAAAATTGTGAAATGTTTCTCTCCAGAGAAAAATCATTCACTAAGTTCGATCCTCATTCACCCAGTTGCCTGCTACCTATTTGTTAGAATATCTGCCAGAACCTCAAAGTGCAACATTTCTCCAACTAATATTTTCTTAACCCAAAGTAGCATTTCCTTCTTTGTTTATATCCTCTGTGATGCTCCACCTTCAGAGCAGAAACTAGGTCATAGGTTTTATATTTTATCCTCTTTACGTTGCACATCAATATGTCCTGTTTTCTGACATTTCTCTACCATCAAGAATATCTCTTGTGTTCTATCATTTCCCCCTACCTGGGCTCAATCTATCCCTGACCTTAGCTTTAAGAATTGCTTAACCTTCAGATTTAGCTTCCAGTGTCTCTGTGCTCTCTCACTTTTCCTTCATATCAAGGTGACACAACGGAGAAACAGTGGCGAGTGTGGTGTGGGAAAGGAATGAGTTCAGTGTAAGACATGTGATTTCGTATCTCTTTCTGAAAACTTGTTCCACAAATAGGCAACCACCTCCAATTCTACTCTCACCCAAGCTTCTACCCATACATGATCCTTTATATAAGCCTTTTCTGATCATATGTAAAATTCATTTTGTCCAAATTATTTATTATTTACCTTTATTGCTAAAATTTTCTCAAAAGCTGCTGCTGCTGCTGCTGCTAAGTCGCTTCAGTCGTGTCCTACTCTGTGCGACCCCATAAATGGCAGCCACCAGGCTCCCCCGTCACTGGGATTCTCCAGGCAAGAACACTGAAGTGGGTTGCCATTTCCTTCTCCAATGCATGAAAGTGAAAAGTGAAAGTGAAGTTGCTCAGTCGCACTTAATCACAAAGGATCACGTCTCAAATGTTGCATTTAGAATTGTTCATTGATTCTCCTGCTACTCTATTTGATCCTCGATACATTTGATCCTTGAGTACAAGGAAATCTACCCCTTTTCTTTCTTTCTACATTGGCTTATAAAGTTATCATGACACAGCAGGTTCTTCATTGCAAACTCTAACCTTAAGTATAACACCTCTGAATAATTGAGTCAGTTTTACTATATCTCCTTGTCATTCACACACTCCCCACTTAAATTACCTTTATAGTGGTGAGAGGTAGCTTTTAATATTGCTTGTTTATTGTTTCACATCATTAAGTCTTTACTTCCTTGCTGTACTGTTATTTCACGACTTCTATGTGTGGTGCTCAATCCATATTTTTGAATCAACAATAATAGATCCAAATTTCTCAGCCATGAATTTAGCTCACATTTCAAACTGACCTATCCTCCATTTCCAGTCATATCTCTCAGCACTGTCTCTCTAATGATACATGTGTCAGCTAACATGTACTATGCAGAATCTCAATATTCAGATAACTTCTAATTTCTAGTCTTCAACTCTCACATATATACCTGCCTGACATTCCCATTAATTTGAACTTCAATTTGTTCTTCACTAGAAAAAGCAACAGAGTTTCAGAAAAACACCTATTTCTGCTTTATTGACTATACCAAAGCCTTTGACTGTGTGGATCACAATAACCTGTGGAAAATTCTGAAGGAGATGAGAATACCAGACCTCCTGACCTGCCTCTTGAGAAAACTGTATGCAGGTCAGGAAGCAACAGTTAGAACTGGACATGGAAAAACAGACTGGTTCCAAATAGGAAAAGGAGTACATCAAGGCTGTATATTATCACCCTACTTATTTAACTTATATGCAGAGCACATCATCAGAAACGCTGGGCTGGAGGAAGCTGGACTCAAGATTGCTGGGAGAAATGTCAATAACCTCAGATATGCAGATGACACCACCCTTATGGCAGAAAGTGAAGAAGAACTAAAGAGCCTCTTAATGAAAGTGAAAGAGGAGAGTGAAAAAGTTGGGTTAAAACTCAACATTCAGAAAACTAAGATCATGGCATCCGGTTCCATCACTTCATGGCAAATAGATGGGGAAACAGTGGAAACAGTGGATGATTTTATTTTGGGGGCTGCAGATGGTGACTGTAGCCATGAAATTAGAAGACGCTTACTCCTTGCAAAGAAAGTTATGACCAACCTAGACAGCATATTAAAAAGCAGAGACAGTACTTTGTCCACAAAGGTCCATCTAGTCAAGGCTATGGTTTCTCCAGTAGTCATGTATGGATGTCAGAGTTGGCCTATAAAGAAAGCTGAGTGCCAAAGAATTGATGCTTTTGAACTGTGGTGTTGGAGAAGACTCTTGGGAGTCCCCTGGACTGAAAGGAGATCCACCCAGTCCATCCTAAAGGAAATCAGTCCTGAATATTCATTGGGAGGACTGATGTTGAAGCTGAAACTCCAATACTTTGGCCACATGATGCGAAGAGCTGACTGATTTGAAAAGACCCCGATGCTGGGAAAGATTGAGGGCAGGAGGAGAAGGGGACAACAAAGGATGAGATGGTTGCATGGCATCACTGACTCAATGGACATGGGTTTAGGTAAACTCCAGCAGTTGGTGATGGACAGGGAGGCCTGGCATGCTGCAGTTCATGGGGTCGCAAAGAGTCGGACACGACTGAGCGACTGAACTGAATTCAAATAGTTAGAGAATGTCTTCCTGAATTTTCAAAAATTTTTCTTCTGAGAAACCCTAGATTTATCTTATTGACAAATTATGATTATGACTTTTCTATAACCATTGGCGAGTTATTGTGCTAGCCAAGTAATTAGAACTTTTAGTTCGATATTTCGATTTTAAAAAGAAATCCAATAGAGTGACATGCCTAATTCTACATGATGAGATGAAAGCCTTTGTTATTGGCCTGTCACATATATTGAAACATAAACATTATGATTTTTAACTAAACTCTTATCAAATAATCACCACACGTCCCAAGCTTGTGCTGAATGAATTAGAATTTCTTGCTTACCTCCCATGTTCTTATTTTCTTCGTTTCTCTGTTCAAATTTCTTTTATTTTTTTGTATCTTTTCCCACACAGACCTCATTATCTTCAGAAGACCTTGCTGCAAAAGAACCAACAGTGTGAGTATCAGAGAAGTTGATATCGAAATTTTTCAGATCCTCGGGGATTAAGGATAGTAGGAAATATCAGATGATTACCCAAGAAGGGAAATGGTCCACTTATTGTCCCTTTTAAGACCAAGTGTCTACTGCGTAGGATGTTTGTAATCCTAGAATAGATATAACATTGGAAAGGGTGCTTCTCCATAGAGAAGAACTGGCCCTCAAACTTGATTTCCCCTCACTAATCTTCATTATGTAAATTCCATCTCAGATTTTAGTTGTCCTGCTGCTAGTTCTCATCTCCTATCACACGATTCTTTTAGCTAAAAGACAGTGTTTCTGATTAAACTCTACTAGATTAGGCTATTGTCACCATGACTGCAGTGCACAATACAGTGCACAATAATCTCTGATATTAACAGGATTTATCCACCTTGGTCTTACACAGACTTGGCACACACAATTAACCTCATCCTCACCATCAACTGGATTTGTAAAAATTTAAAATGTAAAACCTTAACTGTTTAAGTTGAGGGCTTCCTTTCTTAAGTAGTTTATCCAAGGAAAGGGAAAGTGAAGTTGCTCAGACATGTCTGACTCTTTGGGACCCCATGGACTAGAGCCTAACAGGCTCCTCCATCCATAGGATTTTCCAGGCAAGAGTACTGAAGTGGTTGCCATTTTCTTCTCCAGGGGATCTTCCCAACCCAGGGATCGAAGCCAGGTCTCCCGCATTGCAGATGCGTTACTGTCTGAGCCACCAGGGAAGCCTGTTTTTCCTAAGACCTGGCCCACAATGCTGTCTGCTTTATATTTGACATGAATGAAGAATAGTTACGTTCAGTTTCTTTGGCATTCACTCTCAGACAGAAAGCCCCCCAGATTCAAACTTCGCTCTTAGTCACTGCTTACCTGGTATTCCTCAGCCATCCACTCAACAGAGCAATGCGTGTGAGCCCCATGCTCCACAGGCATACGGCAGACTAAACAAAGCACATCCTTAGTGACTTTACAAAACAAGTTCTTTGTTTTCCCATGAAGCTCACACATCTTTTCTGCAGACTTAGGTACACTATAGGGTCCTGTTCGTCTGGCAAGGAATACTCGAGTCTTCAAAATGATATTTGTTCTCAGGTTCAGTTGATGGGGTGTTTCCCTGCCGTTGGCCTTCCTCCCAGTAGAGACAGAGACACGTGCATGCAGAAGCTGTGTCCACAGCCCAGCGTGACCGGGTGTGTGAAATACTTCACACACAGGGAACAGGTGACTTCATTCCGGAGGCTTTTGGAACTCATGTTTCTGAAGAGAAAAAAGAAAAAAGAACGTTATGTTGCCATGAGACCATAAACAGTACCAAGGGGCCTGAGACTTACTTCCCACTCACAGCAACACGTTAGTGTATAGAGCAGGACAGATGATGCATTGCATGTAATGGAAAGTGGGTGCTGAGTAACCAAGTGCCATCATGAGAGTCATACAGGATGCTGTCAGACACAGCTTCTCCACCAGGGATTCGGCTCTCATCCAATCCGACACAATCCTCTGTCACAGAGTCTTGTTCATATTCCACCAAAAAGAACCATCCTGATACTTCTGCCTGTGATAGAAGTTAAAGGATATATGGCCTTTTAAACTTTTTGGCAAATGAGGTTTGAAGAAAATATTATTAGGAGGATTTTGCCAACTTTTTAATGCTTTTTAAAAGAAATATAAGGAAGAGTCAACTGTTTGGGGTTAGTCTGGACAGAATTTGAAGTTGATGCACAAGGCTGTCTTTTCTGTGGCCTCAGAGCGCATTTGCCTGGAGACTGAAGCACACAATCTGAAGGGAGCAGAGAAATGGGAGACCTGGCCTTTTGGACAATGTCATGGAGGCAATAAATAACCAACTCTGGTAAAGATAATGAATAAATATTAGAGGATAGTCAGGGAGGACTCATCAGTGAATGTGAAAACATTTGGGAAATAGTATAAGCTCAAAGATTATTTCTGCCTGCAGTGCAGGAGACCTGGGTTCGATCCCTGGGTTGGGAAGATCCCCTGGAGGAGGACATGGCAACTCACTCCAGTATTCTTGCCTGGAGAGTCCCCAAGGACAGAGGAACCTGGCGGGCTACAGTCCATGCGGTCACAAAAAGTCAGACATGACTGAGTGACAGCACAGCACAAAGATTATTTGCTGATAAGTTCCTCATTTTATTATCATCATGTCATATTAAACTGCTTATTTAAATTAGGTTATCATACATTGTGACTAAATATTTGATTTAACTATATGATTACTTTTATCTTCCCAGTCTATGGGAACTTGAATGTAGGAGGCTACTTATTTACTAGGCTGAGAGCTTATTTTTGGTCCAAAGTAGACAGAAAGTAAACAATTACTGAAGTGAATAATTATAAAACAACTTAGAATACCTTTTGAAAATGAGTAGCAAGGAAATGATGGTGCACAGATACATTTATACAAATAAAAATTATTGACAGGGAAGTTATGGGCATTAGTTGAGGACCACAATTTTTTTTTTCCAATATACAACATAAAGCCATTCACAAATATGCCTTATATTAGGAGATAGTTTGAAGAATAGGGAGAAAGTATAGATGAGCTCTGAGTAGAAGTGGGCTGGAAACTGGCCAAGGTTCACTATGAGTAAAATCATTTCTATGTTGGTGATACTAATGATAATGACAGTATTAAAATGATAATAAAAGAGGCAAATTTTAATATTTTAATTATGTGTACTAATTCTACACATTGGATCAACTTCTCTGAAATGGATTACCTATTTTTATTTTCTCAACAACATTATTAACCAATTTTCTATCTTTGCCTACATTTTATAAGGAGGTTATTTGACATGGAGTGGGTCAAATAAGTTACTTGTCTACAAATCACACATTGAATAAATGATTGATCCAGTACTCACATATAGATGCTACCAATAGGGAACATAACTTAGCTCTAGTTTCCAAGATTACCTATAAACCTTCATTTTTAAGGGAACATATCAGAAATTCATTGTACCTTGATCATAACTCAGCTTTGGGATCCATTAATGAACTGTCCTATTCCATTTAGTAAGTAACTCAGTTAAATTTAGATCAAGGAACAAGAGCTTACCTCCTGGTAGTGGTAACTTTCAAAAGTCTTCATCACCTAGCCACCTCCAAACACAACAGCTCTGGGCTCTGGAGAAGAATCAGCTTGGCTCTTTGCTGGATGCTTTATATATTCCCCAAAGACCATCCCCACTTCCTCCCAGTGACAAGGTTATCAAACCTGTGGAAATGTGCACATGATTAGCTTTTGGAAGAGTTGAAAACATACACTAACACCATTGACTGAAGTGAAACCTCTGAAACCTACTTAGTCCAATTGCCACAATCCAATCTATAGTAAAATAGCTATACCCTAAGTTCACATTTTTATCCCTGGAAGTGTTGTTTTTAAAATAAATGAATTTCCAAAATATGAATTTTGTATACGCGTTTAACAGATTATGCTCCTGCACAGCCACTTCAATCATGTCCAACTCTCTGCGACCCCATGGACTGTAGCCCACCAGGCTCCTCTGTCCCTGGGATTCTCCAGGCAAGAATACAGGAGTGGGTTGCCACATCCTCCTCTAGGGGATCTTCCCAACCAGGTATGGAACCCACGTCTCCTGAGGCTCCTGCAATGCAGGCAGATTCTTTACCACTGAGCTATTGGGGAAGCCCTTAACAAAATATATTTCAATCCTAATCAGTAACCCATTACCACCCACTTGATCAATTGATTACTTGTCTGAATCTGCCTGTTTATTTCCTTGACTTTTTTTTTTCAGAAATAGAACTCATTCTCATTTCATTTTTCAACTCAGCTCAGTCAAGTGCCCCAATACCACTTACAGCACTGGCAGAAATAGCCCTCTACTATTTGATGGGTCTTGTTAACTTCATCTGAACTAGCATCCTCTGACATTTCATACTGTTCATTGGGTTCTTCACGAATTTCTTCCCTCTGTGTTTTTGTTTTAGTGCTTTTTTTCTTTCCATCTATGACTGCACACACAGTAGCTATTGGTGATTCTTCTCTAAGTGTCAATCCCTTGTTCTAGTACCCTAGGTACTCACGGCCTCTCATTCTATTATTCGATATATAAACACAATTGAAATACTGATGCTATGTTGTAGACTAAATGATCACATTATAGTTGTATACCACATGATTGACTGAAAGGAATCATAGATTTTCTGAAAGAAATATGAGATTATCTGCTAAGTTTCATCAAATATCTCTAAAGGTTTTCTTTATCTTGGCTTGGTTTGCATCCTCTTCCTGCTCCATAAGACATTTTCCTGTTCAATCAATGATTGGGCGTGGACCTTCACTCAGGAACAATACTTGACATGAAAATTTAAAACACTCTCTTTCAACTACATGAGCTGATCAATCATCACAAATCTGCTCTTCTCATAAAGCCATGTCTAAAAAAGTGAAGCCTATTCTTAAGATGTTAATATTTTAAAATTATCTATTGATATATGGCTGTCCTGGGTCTTTGTTGCTATGTGTGGGCTTTCTCTACTTACAGTGAGAGGGTCTACTCTTTGCTGTGGTGTAGGGGCTTCTCATTGCAGTGGCTTCTCTCGTTGTCACTTCTCTTGCTGCAGAGTACAGGATCTAGGCTCAGGGCTTCAGCAGTTGCAACACACAGGCTCCGTTGTTGTGGTGCACGGGTTTGGTTGCTCTATGACACGTAGGATCTTTCCGGACCAGGGATCGAATCCATGTCTCCTCCATTGGCAGGTGGATTCGTAACAACTGGACCACCAGGAAAGTCCCCAAATTAATCTTTAATATTGTTTTCTCTTGGAATTTCCAGATTAATAATAATATGTTTATCCCTGATATTGCTTTATTTTGTGTTCCTCTGGCCATACAACAATAAATTTGCAATTTCAAATTTGATGTATGTTTTCTTGGGGGAAAGATCATAGTGTATTATCGTGCAATTACATTGTATAAGATATCCTCAGGTCTTTAGAGGGATATGAAATTCTGTTCATTGCCCAACTTCCCAACCCTCTCTCCCCACAAAAAAATTATACCTCATTGTGAGAAATACCCTGACTAGAGGCAGTGTTGACTTTGTAACAAGTTTCATTTTGACCTTGCCAAAGACTTCAAGGTCTTAGTTCCAGTTACTTTATTTTCTTCACTTCTTTAGCTCCTCTCATTTCTGTTCACAAATCGGAATGCACCACAATTCAAAGGAGAATTTAATCCACAAGAAGAGACTTGCAAATATGCTCTTCCTAGACTTTGTTACCAACGTTATCACTTATGTAAATTGAAAGGTGAGCTTGGACTACATCAGCTGACAGATGGAAATATGAAAATTTGAACACACCATGTGGATTGAATAAACTGTCTACATAGAATTTTGTATTGGGCTGTACTGTATGTTCACCTACTTGGTAAGAAGTGGAACCTTATTTTTAGAGCCTAACAATAAAATCTAGAAATATGTTGTTATAAATAAGTTAGGTGGAAGAAATCTAGGAAATAAATGAAAGCAACACTAGAGTCCTCTCTCCCATGCTCTTCCCTATAAAACATCAAAATAACAAAATCAAAGACTGGGATATATGATTATTTTGTATCCTTTAGATTGAGATAATGAGCACCCCCACCACCTGCAAAACCTTCTCCTTCCCATTTATAGTCTTTCTCACCAAACTTTCCCCACACAAGTCTCCAAGTCACCCAGTTCCATCCCTAGGCATCACTGCTCTGTATTTGGTTATTGATTAGATGTGTTTTCTAGAACATTAAATGAATAGAATCATACACTACATCCTCTTCTTTTTTAATCTCACTTTCTTTTGCTCAGAATGATTATTTTGAGATTCATCTTTTTGTAGTGTGTTTTAATATAAATGTCATTTCATGTATCGTAAAGTAGTGCTTCTGTTTATGGATATACCACAATTCATGTATCCATTCACCTGTTGAGTAGATACTTGGGTTATTCCTATTTTACTGCCATCTTACTATGGTTTATTGATATTTCATACAAAGCTGCTATAGGTCTTATGCTGAAATCCTGGAGAAGAGAAGCTCTCTTTCTGTTGGGAGTGGTGGGCATGTGGTCTCACCCTGTAGCAGTTGGTGCCATCTTGCTGTCATGAAGCAGAGCCACCTGAGTGAGGTGTGTGTGTGTTAAGTCATTTCAGTCATGTCTGACGTTTTGCGAGCCCATGGGCCTCACTAAGGAGAGCTGAGAGGCCAGGAGAGATGATTCCTGCTGACATCATTGAGCTCCAAGAACAGCCCTGCTGGAAGCTGCCGGGAGCCAGCTCACGAGATCCCACCCGTGACAGAGTCATGAGGTAAAGGGCTGATTGAGCACGGCTTCTCAGCCCTCAGGAATTCTCGGAAGGCTGCCTCAGCACTCACCTTAAAGATGATATCTGTCTTTCTGATGTTTGCTACAATAAACCTCTTCTTATTTTCTGTGACTTAGAAAAAAGGCTTTTCCTGATTCTCTTCTAAAATAGATCAATCTGAAATCTCAATCGACAAGGCCCCTGAATGGTAGCACCCTAAATAAAATTATCTGGGATATAAAATATGCTAATTTAAATTCCTCTTGCTAGCATATTGGTTTGTTTAATAAGTGTACCTGTGCCTTTGGAGCTAATGTGCTTGACTGCCCCTTAACAACAGAACAGCATTGAGAGCCTCCACACAGAAAGCCCCAATGGGCACAGAGCCCTTTGTAGGAAAGAAAGGCTTGTTAGAAAATATAAGAAATGTTGCTTTATAAAACTGTAACTTAGTCTATACTTATCATTATGCCTTTTCTACTCTTAACGTATTTAGCCTATATAATGAAAATATAACAATTAGAGATTTGTATAAATAAAAGTTTTAGTTTTAATACAAATAATAAGACAATTGTTAATTCAGCTGGTGATTTTGCTAAGAACTGACCTTTGTGCTATATTGTTTCAGCTTGCTGTACTATGACTTTATGGAACCACATTCTTTTCTGTTAAGCTCAAGGCATAGAGTAAATTATCGAAAACAGGTTTTACCTCAAAACTTTCTATTAATGAATTCTTTCCTGCTGTGCCTGATACAAAAGTGTCCTGGCTGATCAACCCTTATCAATAAAAGAGTCACAAGATGTTAGCAGGCCTCTGGGCCAGAAGATGATGTAAACAATTTTAAACCTTTTATAACTTAGAAACACAAACAGTGTTCTGGTTCCGATATGGATCAAAAACTGCTGATCCATCAAGCTGATCTGGCATGACTCTATACTTTACATATGTTTCTATGTACCACTAAAAATATAAAAGCTGTCTTAAAAACAATAAAGTCAGAAGACACTTGGAAACACCACTACTCGCTGTGTCTTCTCATTTGTATCGCCAACGCCGTCCATCCTGAGGGAACCCCTGGACCTGCTGGAGCTGGACTCCGGCAGGAAGCTGTCTACCTGTGGACTTAGTTACCACCTGCACCTAAAACCTCAGAATGTGCGGATACTGGGCAGGCTTACCAGGTGACTCAGTGAAGGATCAACCTGCCAACGAAGAAGATGCAGGAGACACAGGTGTGATCCCTGGGCCAGGAAGACCCTCTGGGAGAGGAAATACAACCCACTCCAGTGTTCTTGCCTGAAGAATGCCATGGTCAGAGGCGCCTGGTGGCCACAGTCCATGGGGTCGCAGAGAGTCGGACACAATTCAGCACGCACCTAGTCACACAGATGTTGGTTATGGAGTCACTTGTGGAAGTGTGGAACTGTTAGAGAAGAGAAGATGACCTACGTGTCTGCCTTTGCATGTGTGTTTTCAAGAACAGAAATCTTCACAGAGCTTTCCAGAGAAGTCCCAGCTCAGGAAATCACAATAGGAAGTCTTATCAAACTGCAATCCACCAGGTGGGTGGTCTGAGGCCAGGCTTTGCTTGTGGGTCTCCTCCCTGTGTGGAGAAGGCAATGGCACCCCACTCTAGTACTCTTGCCTGGAGAATCCCAGGGACGGGGGAGCCTGGTGGGCTGCCGTCTATGGGGTCGCACAGAGTCAGACACGACTGAAGTGACTTAGCAGCAGCAGCAGCAGCAGCTCCTCCTTGTGTGACCCAGAACTCACCCGTCACAGTTAGTTCAGTCGATCGGTCGTGCCTGACTCTTTGCAACCTCATGGACTGCAGCATGCCAGGCCTCCCTATCCATCACCTACTCCTGAAGTTCACTCAAACTCGTGTCCATTGAGTCGGTGATGCCATCCAACCATCTCATCCTCTGTCATCCCCTTCTCCTTCTGCCTTCAATCTTTTCCAGCATCAGGGTCTTTTCAAATGAGTCAGTCCTTCACATCAGGTGGCCAAAGTATTGAAGTTTCAGCTTCAGCATCAGTCCTTTCAGTGAATATTCAGGACTGATTTCCTTTAGGATGGACTGGTTCAATCACCTCCCAGTCCAGGGGACTCTCAAGAGTCCTCTCCAACACCACAGTTCAAAAGCATCAATTCTTCAGCGCTCAGCTTTCTTTATAGTCCAACTCTTACATCCATACATGACTACTGGAAAATCCATAGCTTTGACTAGACGAAACTTTGTTGGCAAAGTAATGTCTCTGCTTTTTAAAATGCTGTCTAAGTTGGTCATAACTTTTCTTCCAAGGAGCAAGCGTCTTTTAATTTCATGGCTGCAGTCACCATCAGCAGTGATTTTGGAGTCCCTAAAAATAAAGTCTCTCACTGTTTCCACTCTTTCCCCATCTATCTGCCATGAAGTGATAGGACCAGATGCCATCATCTTAGGTTCCCAAATGTTGAGTTTTAAGCTAACTTTTTCACTCTCCTCTTTCACTTTCTTCAAGAGGCTCTTTAGTTCATCTTCATTTTCTGCCATAAGGGTGGTGTCATCTGGGTATTTGAGATTATTGTTGTTTCTCCCGGCAATCTTGCTTCTAGCTTGTGCTTCATCCAGTCCAGCATTTCTCATGATGTACACTGCATAGAAGTTAAATAAGCAGGGTGACAATATACAGCCTTAACATACTACTTTCTTGATTTGGAACCAGTATGTTGTTCCATGTCCAGTTCTAAATGTTGCTTCTTGACCTGCATACAGATTTCTCAGAAGGCAGGTCAGGTGGTCTGGCATTCCCATCTCTTGAAGAATTGTCTACAGTTTTTTGTGGTTCCCACAGGCAAATAAAGCATAGTCAATAAAGAAAAAGTAGATGTTTTTCTGGAACTCTTGCTTTTTCGATGATCCAGCACATGTTAGCACTTTGATCAGCCCTCACACACTCACAAGTATGCATCATGGCCTTCTCACTTTCAGGCTCTGCCGTGACGGGCTCCAGGTCCTCCAGCTGACTCAGGGGAATGTGTACACGATGTTCCAGGTCTGAGCAGGTGTGTTGAGTGTGCATGGACCCAGGACTGAGTCCTCAGGGGTGGCCTGGGGGTGTGTGGAGAGAAGGCCTTCCCTCTTCACCTCTGGGCCCTGCTTCTGGAGAACCCTTAGTGGCCACCCTCACCAGGAGCTTGAGTTGGCCCTCCCTGGCAGTGTAGCACCCTGGCTCTTCACTCGGGCAGATGGATGGGGTATCCCCATCAATCGGCTCCTTGCTTTTCTAAGGTGGGACTCTGCAATGACAGTGACCAGCAGCCGTCCTGGCCTGGAGGTATCAGAGCCTGATGTGGCCATTATCTTATCCCTGCCTCTTCTGCCCACTGGACCTTCTGTGCCCAGAGCAGGCCCACACCTGAGTCTGTGCAGATGTCCACCCGGTAGGAAGAGATCTTTCTAGAGGGCTTGGGATAAACCTTGGATGGAAGACTGCTGCCCTGGTTTTCCGCATCTCATCCTACCAGCTCTGACCTGGGTGTGCATGTGACTGGCCCGCCAGGATTCTGACCCCCACCAGTCTGCTCTTTCTGGAGGCTGATCCACCACACATAAATCCTGCACCTCCACATGTACAGGGAGGGGACGTAAGGCTACGCAGCAGGGACCAGATGGGTGGCCTGTCCTGAGCTGGCCTGCCCTGCACCTCCAGGGGTTACTTTTGGGTCCCTCTGGGGAAATGGCCAAAGGCTCTGGGGTGAGATCTGACCCAGCGTCTGCAAGGTCAGAAAGAACTCTCACTGGGAACTTTCCTGAGGCCAGGGCTTTGGGGTGTCGTGACACAACCCAACAAGTCCCTTCCTCCTCTCCCGCCCAGTGAGCTGTGTAGGGGGCTTCTCTAGAAGTGGGAGCCTGGTTACCCAGACTCCAAGTTGGGGGGCTCTCTTGCCCAGGAAGTAAGATCACGTTCTGGGGTCTGCTTGCCCTGGCTTCACCCTTACCCAAAGCTCCCTGAGGGCATCTGTGAGCTGCTGACTGCTCTGCCCAGCCCATGCCACGTCCATCACAGTGACACCAACACAGCCCACCCCACAGTCCCTGGGAAGCCTGGCTGTAGCCAGGGCCCCAGCCCTGAGGAAGCAGCTGGGTTCAGACCTGGCTCCTCCTCCTCCTCATGGACTGTAGACAAGCCATGTGCCTCTCAGCATCTCCCCAGAACCCTATCTGTACTGTGGGCATCACTTTGGCATCTGTTTCCTGGGGAAGCCATCAGGTGTATATACCTTTAAAGACCTAGAGTGCCTGTAAATCCCATGGATTGGTATCACATGGAACTCATGAACACACTTAGCAAAGGAAAGATGACATAAAAGGCTGACTTAGCACAGAATACAGCTGAAACAGTTCTGGGTCCCCTCTGGGGTCTGGGGACAGTCGCTCTCTTTTCTGCTTGTTTCCTAGATTCCCACTCCCCACCCCTCTGCCATGGGAGAGTTGAAATTCAATAAAATTCAGACATCTTCCCCTCTTGCATACAAACAACAACAAAAAAGATGCTATGAACATATATATGTAGGAGTATTTGTATAGATATATGTTTTCATGTTTCTTAAGTAAGTATTTAGGACTCAGATGAATAGATCGTACATCTAACTTTCTAATAAATGACAACATAGCTGCACTCTTTCATATTTCCAGTAGCAGAATATGAGTATTCAAGTTCCTTCATGTTTTTGCCAATACTTAGTAGGCACAGTCTTTAAAGATTTTAAAGTTGTGTATTATTTTGATTTAATTTGCATTTGAAAAGACCCTGATGCTGGGAAACAATGAGGGCAGGAGGAGAAGAGGACAACAGAGGATGAAATGGTTGGATGGCATCACCAACTCAATGGAGATGGGTTTGAGTAGACTCTGGGAGTTGGTGATGGACAGGGAGGCCTGGCGTGCTGCAGTTCATGGGATCACAAAGAGTCAGACACGACTGAGTGACTGAACTGAACTGAATGATTACTGATGTTGAATATCATTCAGTATAAATATTCACCACCTATGTATCTTCTGGAGAAGGCGATGGCACCCCACTCCAGTACTCTTGCCTGGAAAATCCCATGAACGGAGGAGCCTAGTGGGCTCCATTCCATGGGGTCGAGAAGAGTCGGACACGAATGAGTGACTTTACTTTCACTTTTCACCTTCGTGCATTGGAGAAGGAAATGGCAACCCACTCCAGTATTCTTGCCTGGAAAATCCCAGGGACAGGGGAGCCTGGTGGGCTGCCATCTATGGGGTGGCACAGAGTCGGACACGACTGAAGCAACTTAGCAGCAGCAGCATGTATCTTCTGTGGCGAATCATCTGTTTGAATCTCATACTCATAATTTATTGGATTGTTTTATTATTCAAATTCCCACCAGCAATGAAAGTTTCTGTTACTCCACATGCTTGCCAGTGTTTGAGATGTTTCCTACTCCTTCACATTTTATACGACAGTCAGCACTTCTTAATAAGCTTTTAATTAAAAAGAAATCGATTAAGATAAATAGCATGATATTCAGAGCTGAAAACAAAGAAGCCAAAAAATCAGGACATCCCAGCTGTATCGATCCCCAAGGAAGGAGGCTGGTGCTAGGAACACCTTAGTGCCACTCGCCTGTCCCTGCAGCTGCATCTGGCCTGGGAGGTGTGAGCAACTATAGGGCTTCTCGTCTTGGGTCGCTCTGGTCAAAGAACTCCCCCTGGGGCCTCGCCCAGGAAGAAGAGAGGGATGAGCAGACGCACAAGTGGGTTAAGGTGCCTGCAGAGCTACGTAAGTGAGCCAGAGATGAGGTTGCAGTCACAAAAGCCCTAAGAATCCCTGACGGCTTAATGGTCTCGCGTCTTTTATTATCACCCTAAATTTCACCAGGGCACCTGCATATGGTGCCCACAGATCCAACTTCTTTCTGAGACTTGCACCACCTCCATCCCTGAGCAGTATCCTAAGGGACGGCCAAGACTCCTTGACACTGCCAGGAAGTTGTGGACAAGATTCCTGAGTTCCTTATGAGCATCCTGTTTCCCCCGGGAATATGGCTGTTCTCCCATCACAGCTCACGTCCTCCTAACTCCCTACTCGGCCTCAACAGCTCCTGGCCAGACAGAACCTCAGATCTTTCCCAGACGATCCTGGGATCTGCATGCTGTGTAGACCTTAGGCATCCCTCACAGAGCTGCTGGGGGCAGGGTGTCTGGAACAACTCCATGCCTGGTAAACAGCCCACCCCTGCACCCTTCTTCCCCTCTCTCCATGTTCTCGACCTGCAACCCTGGTCACTAGCAAGCATTGGAGAGTCATTGTCCACATGAGCCTTGATGAACCTTGAATACCAGAGGAGCTACGGCTGTAACAGTGGGCTTCTGGGCTCTGCCCCCTCCCTCGGCTGAAGGAGGTGGCGGTGAGTGCTCTGGCCTGGTGAATCCCCAGTCTGAACACCTGCGGATTGGAGAAGGAGACATTGCTCCAGGGATGGAGGCCTCCTAGGCTCTTCTCAGCCTAGAGAGAAGTATAATCACACCTTCCACGGAGCCTCTGTGCTTCCAAGACACACAAGGAGTCTTAGCTCTGGGAACAATGGGCCCCTCCAGGCCGAGTAGGCCTCTGGTCATCTTTGCCAAGCCCTGGCTTCTTCTGTAGGTCTTGGTGGTGGTTCAGTGGATTTTGTTGAAAATGACATAGTCTTCTTGGGATCATTCATTTATCACCCATGCAGTCTTTATCACACTTTCATAAACACAGAAAGAAGTGCGCAGAAAGAATGAAAGTTTCTCAGTCGTGTCCAACTCCTTGCGACCCCGTGGACTATACAGTCCATGGAATTCTCCAGGCCAGAATACTGGAGTGGGTAACCTTTCCCTTCTCCAGGGGATCTTCTCAGCCCAGGGATCGAACCCAGGTCTCCCTCATTGCAGGTGGATTCTTTACCAGAGGAGCCACCAGGGAAGCCCAGGAATGCTGGACTGAGTAGCCTATCCCTTCTCCAGGGATCTTCCCAACCCAGGAATCGAACTGGGGTCTTCTACATTTCAGACATCTTTACCAACTGAGCTACAGGGAAGCTCCTAGAAAGAATGTAGCATTCCCTTTAATCCTGGAGCTGGGATGGACTAGGGAAGCAGCTCCTGCTCCATGAAAGGTTTAAGCCCAGACCCGTCCCTCATGACCTTCAGGTATCAGGATTTCTCCACTCACTTGGGCACTGACGCAGCGACCAACGTTCTCCACCATGCTAGCCCTGGAGGAACAGGGGAGGACTCACCCTCCATGCCATGCCCTGCACACCCAATACAGAGACCCAGCCGCCCCCAGCAGCCCCTCACCCCCAGGGTCTTGTCACTGGTCCTAATGAATACTCAGGATCAAATCTATGGCCTTTGGTTTCCTCCCTCCTCCTTTGAAGGTGGCTGGCTTAATTGAGTCATTTTTCAAGTCCAAAAATTAGTAGATAACTGGAAATACCTTGTGGTCCCAGGCATATCTGGGTCCTTTGTATTACATATTCACCAGACAATTATCAAAGCCTAGTGAGAGCTGGGTGTGTGGTCTACAATTAGGAATAAGAAAGCATAGACCCGCAGGGGAGTTTTACGTGTGTGTGTGTGTGTGTGTGTGTGTGTGTGTATATATATATACATTTTTTTTTTTCTGTAATGATTTCTTAGAATAGTTTGCTATTGCCAAGCCAGGACAAAATGACTTACAGATGGTTCCTTAGAGGGAGTAACCTCAGGGACTAGAGACGGCGTGTGAAAGAGAGGAATATGAAATGCCGCAGAACTGACCTTCAGGAACAGGTGGAGGTGGCCCCACATGTGGTGGAGAAGGATCTGGGGAGATGGGGCTGTGGGGCTGAGGGTTTCTGGGGCCGAGAGCAGAGAGGGCCTCTCAGAGCCACATTCTCCTGAGATGGGAGGACAAGCGCAGTCTGCATGGAGGTCTGGCCTGAGGACTCTACCAGGGACTGTAGAGCCACTTCATGAACAGTTTTAGCAGTTCTATTATATTCAAAAAGTTTCTTTCTTCTCTCTGGATGCTTCCTAAATATTAAGTGAAAAAATTGCTCTTTTAATGGTAGTTATATGCAGTTAGTCTTCCTGGACTTTCACAAGAGTGAACATGGGTCAAGATAGCTTTCTTCACCAATCAGTCTACAGTTCTCTGTTTTTCATAAGGTGTTCAATAATGCGAACTCTTCACTTTGTGCCATCCCCTGCTTCTCTTTCCATTTCTTTCCCTGAGACTTTCTTGTTCTCTGCTCCCACGGGCTCAGTCTTTCTCCCTACAAATTTCATTCCCAGTACTTCGTTCTCAGTTTGGAGCTTGGCCCTGGAAGGGAGTTTTAGTGGATTACGTCTGAGACTTGCAGGGACCAGATGGTACCAGTCGCTTCACATGTTATTGTGGACTCCTGGCATGTTTGAGTCTCCACTCAACCTACCCAGGTACATCAGTTCTTCTTAAATTGACCTGCCAATATGTCAACCATTTCTACTGATAACTTTTGGGGTTCTAAAATTGATCAGATATTCTGTTTCTTCCTTTTGCTTCCTCCTAAACAGACTCATGGGTTCGCTAAGGGTCGGACACGACTGAGCGACTTCACTTTCATTTTTCCCTTTCATGCATTGGAGAAGGAAATGGCAACCCACTCCAGTGTTCTTGCCTGGAGAACCCCAGGGATGGGGGAGCCTGGTGGGCTGCCATCTGTGGGGTCGCACAGAGTCAGACACGACTGAAGTGACTTAGCAGCAGCAAACAGACTCTGATGAGGCTTCCAAGGTGGCTCAGTGGTTAAGGAATCTGCCTGCCAGTGCAAGGAGATGCAGGAGATGTCGCTTTGATCCCTTGGTTGGGAAGATCCCCTGGAGGAGGAAATGGCAACCCACTTCAGTATTCCTGCCTGGAGATTCCCATGGAGAGAAGAGCCAGGAAAGATACAGTCCATAGAATCATAAAGAGTTAGGCATAACTGAGTGACTGAGCACAGGCACACAAACAGATTCTGCTACCCCCACGGAACTTAGATATCCCTGATTAGTCTCCACCAGTTCATATTTTGGGACTTTCAACCAGTTTTGTTGTAGAAAGTGTTTAGGAGTTTTGATTGTTTTTTTTCAGTCTCTATTTGGCCGTGCTGGGTCGTCCTTGCTGCAGGCTCTTCTCTAGTTGCTGTGTGAGGGCGTCTCCTTGTGGTGGCTTTTCTTGGTGCCCACCGTGGCTAAGGGGCATGTGGGCTTCAGCAGTTGTGGTTCCCGGGCCCTAGCGCACCGGCTCAGTGGCTGTGGCTCCCGGGCTTAGCTGCTCTGCGACACCGGAGACCCTCCCGGATCGGGATCGAATCCGTGTCTCCTGCACTGGCGGGCAGATTCTTTACCACAGAGATACCAGGGAAGCCCAGGAGTTTTGATTTTGGATCCTAGTTTTTCTTCCATTTTATTTAGAATTTTGGAAATAGCCTTAAGATACATTGTACTACTTACATATTGCCAGAATTCCATGGTATACTTTTGAGAAAAGCAAAAAGTAGCTCCAATCTGAATTGCCCTGTTTTTGTGGTTTCCATAAGCTGTATATAAGAGAGAATGAGCATAGAGGAATTGTTCCTGGAGGAGTTCTCCAAGGCACATGCTCTGCTTTACTCTGAATTTTTTAGCAGACTCTGCTCTCTCTGGACGTCACTTCCACCACCCCTTTTCCCGAGGCTGTGTGTGAAGTCACTTCAGTCGTGTCCGACTCTGTGTAACCCCATGGACTGTAGCCCGCCAGGCTCCTCTGTCCATGGGATTCTCCAGGCAAGAACACTGGAGTGGGTTGCCATGCCCTCATCCAGGGGATCTTCCTGACCCAGGGATCGAACCCGCGTCTCTTATGTCTCCTGCCTTGACAGGCTGCTTCTCCACCACTAGCACCACCTGGGAAGCGCCGCTTCTTTTCTGCTTTATCCCTATTTATTCAAGGACAAATTTGGGGATAATTTCCTGTCAGAAAAGTTTTATATCTTAAAAAACGTCCTGCACTTCTATCAATTTCCATTGCACCATGGATCCTCTACTTTTATTTTGTGTAAATATGTCTATGTAGCAACAGCACTGGTTTAAAAATTTCTAGAATGATGCTTTGGGCCAGCGATAGAGCCACATTCTAGCAAGACTGTACGTCATCATGATGTATATATATTGTAGATTAAATGTATTTAATGTCTTAATGTAATTTATTTTGCTATCAAGAATGTGTTAATGATTTCTTGTTAGAATTCAGTAAATGAGAAGTATGATAGATGGATGAAACAAAGAAATAAAGGAAGCCAAGTGCTATGATCTAAATGTCTTTGTCACCCTCAAATTCATATATTGAACCCTAATGTCTGATGGCATTAGGAGGGGAGGTCTTTGAGAGTTGCTTAAAGACATGAGACTGGAGTCTGCATGAATGAGATTAGTGCATTATAAAAGAGGCTCCAGAGAGATCCTGAGGCTCTTCTACCAAGTGAGGATATGAGAAGTCTGGCCCCCGAAACAGAGCCATCAGCCAAACATTGTGGCACCCTGATCTGAGACTTCCAGCCTCCAGAGCTGTGAGAAAGCAATTTTTATTTGTCCAATTTATGACATTTTTGTTATAGCAGCCCCACTGGGCTTAACCTAACATGTTCTATGAATCTGCTGTTAATTAGACATTGTACAGGCATTACATTTTTTTGAACTTTTTATTTTGTATTTTGATATAACTTGTTAATGATGTTGTGTTTTCAGGTTATGTTGTGTTTTCAGGTTAACAGTGAAGGGACTCACCCATATTAAGCTTCAGTTATACCATATTCAACTATGATTTTATTCTCTTTAAAAGTACAGATGAGAAAACAGATAAAGAATTCAATACTTTGAACAGTGTAATCTTATGTTAATAGCAAATTCTTAATTTGATCTATTTTTGCCCACTTCCAATACTTGTACATTTTTGACCAAACAATGCTTTCTATTACTGATTATAGTGGTCAATCTTCAATGATAGGATGAAATATTATAAAGCCAAGAATTGTAACTTTTATATTAGTATCCTATGCAACAAGACACAGCTTGAAAATTGTTTCCCCATCTATTTTCCATGAAGTGATGAGACCAGATGCCATGGTCTTAGTTTTCTGAATGTTGAGTTTTAACAAGTTTTTTCACTCTCTTCTTTCACTTTCATCAAGAAGCTCTTTAGTTCTTCTTCACTTTCTGCCATAAGGGTGGTGTCATCTGCATATCTGAGGTCATTGATATTTCCTCTGGCAATCTTGATTCAAGCATGTTCTTCATCCAGCCCGGCATTTCGCATGATGTACTCTACATATAAGTTAAATAAGCAGGGTGACAATATACAGCCTCGACGTACTCCTTTCCTGATTTGAAACCACTCTATGGCTCCATGTCCAGTTCTAACTGTTGCTTCTTGACCTGCATACAGTTTTTTCAGGAGGCAGGTAAGACAATCTGGTATTCCCATCTCTTAAGAATTTTCCAGTTTGTTGTGATCCACACAGTCAAAGGCTTTGGTGTAGTCAATAAAGCAGAAGTAGATGTTTTTCTGGAGCTCTGTCGCTATTTCAATGATCCAATGGATGTTGGAAATTTGATCTCTGGTTCCTCTGCCTTTTCTAAATCCAGCTTGAACATCTGGAAGTTCACGGTTCACATACTGTTGAAGCTTGGCTTGGAGAATTTTCAGCATTACTTTGCTAGCGTGTGAGATGAGTACAATTGTGCAGTAGTTTGAGCATTCTTTGGCATTGTCTTTCCTTGGGGTTGGAATGAAAACTCACATTTTCCAGTCCTATGGCCACTACTTACAATGAAGCAAGTAGATTTACTCTTGTATTTGATAAGTTTTGTGGCACAGAACCTCACAATGGCTTTGTGACATGCTGACTTGGCAGGGCTAGACAACAAAGGGGGAAATGAGAGTAGCAGCCCTATTGCAGCATGAAGACACCTTCTGTGATTATTCCCTCAGGCACTACACTAAGCTAAGGCTATCATGAAGGAAGTTTGCATGCAAGAATCTTACCCTGATTTTAAGCTAAAGAGCTTGCATTGATTTATCTTCTCACTGTTGCTTGAAGGGCAGACTTTTAATGAACACGCCCCTATAGGCCCACTGTGGTCCTCTACAGGGAGCGCCGGGCTAGTCCCATCTTCAAGCTCTTCCTCTGAGGGGATCCAGTGCACCAGTGTCTCCACAAGAGGAAGTAGTGTATTTGGGTCTGGTGATCTCACTTTTGTCATTATTTTGTAAAATACAGAAACAGAGAAATAAAATAAAATCACTATCATGCCAGCATTCCTAAAAAGACTTTATGACTATAACAAATTGCACTATTGTAGTAATTATCCTATATTGGCATATTTCACTTAGGAAAGGAGAGTGCTAAGGAAATTGGTTAAGACTTGGAATATAAATCCCTTGGGGTTAATGTTAACAAGAGTCTGCCCCAGCAAAGAATGGTTGTGCCTTTGCAACATACTGTCATTTTTAAAAAGCTTGTTCATAAGCACTTAGGAACATCAGCCACCTGAAACGTACACAAATGGTACATGTGTCTTAAAAGGCTTAAAGACAGGGTCAAGATTCCCACTTCTTTCACAAACTCTGCATCCACAAACTGTTCAGTGGAAAATATGTCAGGGAAGAAAGGTAAGGATATGTGTGATTTCTTGAAAATATTTTTTGGCTTAATTTTTCCAAAGTGGTCATTGTTGTTTCTGTTTTGTTTGAGAGCAACCTATTAATGACATTGACCCAAAGGGGTGTCTGAGCTGGGGCCTTTCTCTACTGTCTCCCACGAGCTGGGTGGGGAGCACCAGGCAGAGGATTTCCTGTCCTGTTGTTGCTGGGGGCCACTGGGGGGCTTGATCTCTGTGAGGATATGGGGCAGAGAAATTTTCATTCTAGAGTGGTGACCACAGGAGTTCTTACATTGAAGTGCTTTTTTACAATTCAAAATTCAATGAATCAATATAATAAAGCTCTTCTTCCATGACAAAACATATTTAATGAAACCTCAGAAAACAAATTTCCAAGTTTTTCAAGACATTTGGTAAACTCTATCGAGATGAAAGAATCTTTCCAACTTGTTTGATAAATTAAAAATAAAAATTAACATTCAGAGAGTCACAGGGTGAGTTTGTGGTACAGTGACTCTTGATGAGAGGATGTTTGCAGATATGTTTATGAAGATAAGCCAATTTGTTAAAGTAATCTTGTTTCAGGAAATCTAATCATCCATATTAACCCCATTGGAAGACAGGTGAAATGTAATCACTTGGAACAAATGGGTGGGGTTTGGAGACTCAATATAAGGAGACTCCAGGAGGTAAAGTCAGTCTTCTCCAGAACCGAGAGGGAGTGTTTGGAGTTCGCCTGCATCTTGAGACTTCTGAAAGCCACACTTGGAACTCTTGATCCCTGAGCTGATTTCATATTATTCTCCAGGGTAGACTGTTTCTACAACTCCTTAGGTGAGTACACAGTTCACCACAGAGCAGCTCCTGGGACTCTCCTGAGGGAAAACAAACTAAATTTCCTAATTTTAATTTATCAGTAAAATGAGATTTTTTTTTTCAATGAAACCATCCTGTTTACCAATTTAGTGAAATGATCCTGTTTCACTTTTGTTAACTTGTCTTGGCATGCACTGTGTAATGATTATGGAGATTCATTATACTTCTGTGATTGTATTTCTTTCTTAGTTGTCCCCATGCATTTTAAGGACTCAAAGTCATTGACTGATATGTTTTGTGTTTGATGTAGCTTCTTAAGACTATTTGATTCAATATGTAGTACCTATCATCACTTACCCAAAAAGTGGAGTGTCTATATATACAGGAGAGATAATACTCTACACTATTGAACTAGATAATACACACAATGAGTTGCTGAAAATATTGTTAAAGTGAGGTAACCATCATCCCTCCAGAAATATACATTTTTGACTGAAATCTTAAAGAAGCTAGGGAATGATTGAGCAGTCAGAAAAGTGACATTGCTGAGCGTAGGGAAATATCAGAAAGTTAAGACACTTCTATGCTAAACAAGTACAGGCACAAGGTTCTAAATTTTTTACAAAGTAAAATTTAAAAATCATGATTTTTTTTGATGATAATTATTAGCATAACATGTAAAATGCATCTGATAAGTATGGATAGAAAGAAAAATTCAAGCATTTAGTATCCTCATGTAAATCAATTTTGGTTGGAATAGGTTAAATTTGCCAACATTTACTTTCCTATTTATTAACTCTGAATGTATTCAAAGTGTTTTAGGAAGAAAAATATTTTTGGATATGAACGCAGATTGAGATAAAAAAAGGACATCTAGAGAAAATGCATGATAATTACATGAAATAATAACACAAGCTTAATCAACTATCTTGCACTAAAATCAATGACTGGAATAGAGCATCCTAACTGCAGAAGTCAGGACCCACCATGTAGAGCTGTCAATTAGGTCAAGCTCCTGAAGCTCATGGGCTTCCCTCATAGCTCAGTTGGTAAAGAATCCGCCTGCTATGCAGTAGACCCTAGTTTGATTTCTGGATTGGGAAGATCCACTGGAGAAGGGATAGGCTACCCACTCCAGTATTCTGGCCTGGAGAATTCCATGGACTGTATAGTCCATGGGGTCACAAAGAGTCGGACACGACTGAGTGCTTTTCACTTTCACTTTCATTTCCTGAAGCTCCTGCTGTCTAGAGGAAAACAAGACCTCATCAAAACTGAGCTTCTCCTGTAGGTAGAGAGGAAAGAGGCAGAAAATAGATAGCGTTGGTGAGGCCAGTGAGAAAGTTTTCTGAAGCTCTTGAAAGCTCTCTTTGTGTTTCTGTTTTCTATTTGTATCCAATGAAAACTCCAGATTCTCCTTCCCCTAAAGCAGTGTATTATTTAGTCACAACTCGAGTCTAATTGTGTTTGTTCCTTTTTTGTCTTTGGGAAAGAGGAATAAACTCCTGATGTTCTTCCCTCAGGAAAATGGACTCAGAAATCCCAGAAGCCTTTCAGAAGGAGCTCACCTGCCTCGTCTGCCTGAATTCCTTCTAGACCCAGTCACCATAGGCTGTGGGCACAGCTTCTGTCGGTCCTGTCTTTGTCTTTCCTGGGAACAAGCCGAAGTCCCTGCCAGCTGTCCGGTGTGCAGACAACGATCAGAACAGACAAACCTCAAAACCAATTTTCTTCTGAAGAATCTGGTGTCCACTGTCAGAAAAGCCAATCTCAGGCAATTCCTGAAGTGTGAGGAACACCTGTGTGGGACCCACAAGCAGACAAAGAAGATCTTCTGTGAAGCTGACAAGAGCATGATCTGTATGGTCTGCTCTCAAGGTCAGGAGCACAAGACTCACAGACATTGTCCTGCTGAAGAGGCTGCTGAGGAATCCTGGGTGAGTGACGTCTCTGAGAGCACTTAGGAAGCTTGGGGATGGTACACCTAAGAGATTAAAATCATAATGCTTAAACCCTCTGTTTACTGAGTTCGTAAAGAATCTACCTGCAATTCAGGAGACCCCAGTTTGATTCTGGGTTGGGAAGATCCCCTGGAGAAGGGAAAGTCTACCCACTCCAGTATTCTGACCTGGAGAATTCCATGCACTCTATAGTCCACGGGGTCACAAAGAGTTGGACACAACTGAGCAACTTTCACTTTAACTGAGTGCCACGTACAGATCTAGTTAACAATAATAAAGCGGTGAAGAAAATAGAGCAGTATACCTGCTTTATGGAACTTGTATCCAATGGCGGGCTGATGAAGTTAACTGAAATTATTTGGGTGATATATTATTATGCTAATGACACTGTAAGACATTCATTTTAAGAAAGAAACTGTAAAATCTACAAGTGCAAAAAGACTTTTCATTGGATACTGGTTTTCTAATCCTGGACAAAGAAGGAAGATATAGTACATGGGATTTGACAGGAGATAAACATAACTATATGCAAATTGTGATATAAGATGCCACAGAAGCTGAAAATTATTCATACCTTAGGCAGACAATTACCTAATTGTGTGTGGATTTTTAGTGTAGAATTTCATACAACAGATCATGAAAGAGGAAAAATAGGGAAACCTGATGACCTGTCAAGGTCTTTTAGTGTCTCCCTCAAGGACCTTTGTCTAATAATCATCAGTACACCCCAATCTTTGGGCTCTGAAACTCCAATGTATTTGCTTTTCTTGTACTAAAATCCATAACTCTTTTACAGGAAAAGTTGGCAAACCAAATGAGATCTTTATGGGAAAAGATCCAAGAAATTGAAAGAAATTTCAAGAAAAATGGCAGAGGAACTGACTCTTGGATGGTAAGTAGAACATATTTCTCTGAAAAAAACAGATTGAGGCAGACTAGGGAGAAACTTAGTCATGTGAGCTGAAATCACCATGTATAATGAAATTCAGAGAGTGGGTTGAACACCATCAGAAAAAATCTAATCACCATTCAACCAGCATTTTCATGCCTCTCGAGCTCTTTAGAATCCAGTAGATCAATAACTAAATCAAAAGATCCATTAGAACAAAGTTCTAAGGTGGAGGCTTATGGTGTGTTGTGGATGATTACATAGACATGATTCAGGATCTCAAGGAAAATTTCTCAAGTTTAAGAGCAATTCCAGTTCTGAAATTCAAGTAAATGTTTAAAAATCCATGAGTTATTTCAGGCACAGATTATTGTCAGTAATACATTCTAGAAAGTAAAAGACATGTCATTGGGAACCACAAAGTACTTCAATCTGATTAGTACATGAGCTCAGGTGATGCAAAGCAAACTTGAAGAGCAGTTTAAGGAGTATGCCCCTCATGGTGAAGAGTGATTGTTCTCTGGCTAATGAGTGATAATTGGTTCAAGTTGGAGAAAATGTGACATGTTAAATAAACAATTCAGGGGGAAGGGAACAAGGAGAAAGAGTTGGAGCATAAGAGAGTGAATCATTCAATAGTAGGAGGAATATGAAATGGAATGGAGAGAAATGATCTTCCAAACAATGTGGGAAGAAGCTTGTGAACTTACGGGGAGGAAGAAAACTGATTCATAGAGAAAAGAACACTAGAAAGAAATGAATATGAGGCTGGACAACTGTTTGAGGGCAGGTAATAATTCTTAGGAAGATGTTTCCTGAGATTACCAGCACTGAAAGTATTATTTAACATGGCTGCTAAGAGAGAAAGCCAGGAGATACTAGGTGAAACACACGCTTACTTACTAGCATTGAAATGATATTGCATATGACATATGAATCACCCATAAATTTCAATTGCTTACATGGGCTCTTTCACATTTAATAGGAAGCATATGAAAGAAATGGTTCATGAAAAGATTTTCTCCAAGTGTTTCAGTAACTCCTGAATTTGATGAAAGTTGTTTGAGGAAAGGGTGGGTTTGGTTTCTGATCAATTAAAAAGAATGAAAGCAAAGTGAAGGAAAGAGGGATGAACTTGGCTTCTGAGAAGAGGGAGGGCATGCATTTAGGATGGATGTAGCTTCTTGGGAGAGAATATGAATCAGAGCAAACTAAATGATGTTGAAATTCATCTCCCAACAGTTTTATGTGTATCGACATGTAGACATGATTAGGAGAACTTATCAGATGGCACCTCCATTTCTCCCGGAGGAAGAAGATTACTATGTAGAGAGTATCATAAAAGAAGGCCAAAACATATGCAATCAACTCAGAAGAAGGCAAGAGGAAATAATCGGAAAGAAGAGAGAGCTCCGAGAAATACACAAGGAGCTCATTCAAATGTGCTCTAAACCAGACGTGGAGCTGCTCCAGGTAAGAACTGAGGATGTGTTTGAAAATACATTACCTGAAGTTCACACCTTTGACTTCCCTGACATGGTATATTTCTTCATCCCCTGAGACTAAGGTGGGGTTCTCTCCTACTTGGAAATATTATAGATAAAGTGCAACTCATGCAAATCATGACTGAGCAAGCTTTACAGTATTCTGGTCCAAGACATTCCCCAGGGAACATTCCCTTTTCAAAATCTCCTTTTGTAGCTTGCTTCTATTAAAACCAGAAAGGAACAGCTTATGTACTCATTCCATTTTTTGATCTCCAAATGTACAATGGGAGACATTTGGAGAAAGTGCACATGTGTGTATATACACATATACACATATATGTGTATAGATACATATGTGTGTACATGTATATTTCCACTTCCTGCTGGGATATACCAGGTTTCATTAGACATTAGTTTGGACTTTATTACCCTTTGCGGAAAAGCCCCAGGAAAGATCAATTTGCAGAGAGCTGAGGGATGAATAATCAGTACTCTTGTCCTTTCTCTCTTTCACCTTTTGTTTAATTAACTCATCAAGAAATACATTCTATCCACATAAAATATGTTGTGCCAGAGTAGAAAGAAAAGCAAAATAGATTTCTCAGACTGTTTCTGGTGGTGGTGATTACAATTCTACTGAAGTTTTGCCAACCAAATCCTGGTTGCCTATGTATAAGGTCTAAACTGTCTTTTTGTTTTTCTTGACAGGAATTGGAAGACAAACTGAAATGGTAAGTTTTTTGATGCTGATGAGGGCACCTGGGGGCTCTGAAAGAGATACAGCAGCATTTAACGACGTGATGACATAACTTATCTAGATAATGCTAGATTGCTTGTGTATGTGTGTCTGCACCGGTTTTACTGAGTATGATTTCTTGCTCAAAAGGAAGTTAGCCTTTTTGCTCCTGTGGCAGCGGGAGGTATTATCCAGCTCAATGCAAAAATTTCTTAAAGGTCAGTAATTTCTGATTTAGATTTTAAAATCGTAAGCACATAGAAGTGCAAAGACTAGTTTTTCCCAGGTTTGAGGTTAGAGAGGCAACTACCTCTGAGAAATGGGCTGGAATCAGGGCAAGAAGAAGAGCGAGAATAAATTCCCCCAAACAGCACAATTCTATCCCATGAAGGTGGAGAAGGGATTTAGATGAAGAATGTTGTCCTGAAGGACGCTGACTTATCGTAAAGGCTGTGTGTAAAAGCCCTGGGCAGCAGAAGGATGAACCGCATCTTCCTCTTACAGGCATGAGTCCGCACAGCTGCACGTGCCGCAGCCTCTGCTCCCAGAACTCCCTGCGCGCCCCATGTCCGGGCTGATGGACGGGCTCAGCCGCTTCCGGGGTGAGTATCACCCACCGATGTGTCTGCCCGGCAGGGTCCCTCAGAGATGGTTTCTGTAGACAGTCTTTCCCTCTTCATCTCTCAGCTTGTGCAGAACAGCCTGCAAAAGGCACGTACAGACATGTGCGGTCACAGTGTCACTAAAATCCTCTACAGAATACACACAGGCTGGTGCAGGCACTGATGCAATTCATGCCTCATCAATTATAAATTTCAATAATCTGTATAATGAAGAAAAGGACATACTCCAAAAATGGCTCTTGGATCCCTAGAAATATCATCACCTACCGTGTCAGTTGTTCACTGAGTTCTAGAAAACTGGTAATTAATACAGGACATTAAAATTTCAGAGTTTAAGTGCAGTTAGTTTTAAAACATTTTTTAAGAATACATTTTCTTTTTTATTTATTATTTTCTTTCTTTATTTAGTTTTAACCACACTGGGTCTTTGTTGCTTTGCCCAGGCTTTCTCCAGCTGTGGTGAGCCAGGTTTCTCTAGCTGTGGTGAGCCAGGTTCCTCTTCATTACAGTGGTGGCCTTCTCATTGCAGTGGCTTCTCTTGCTGAAGAGCACAAGACACTCTTGATGAGTGAGCTTCAGTAATTGTAGCATGTGGGCTCAGTAGTGGTGGGTCCTGGGCTCAAGAGCACAGGCTCCATAGTCGTAATCCACAGGTTCAGTTACTCCACAACATGTGGAATCTTCCCAGATTAGGACTGTCCCCTAAGTTGGCAGGAAGCATCTTATCCACTGTGCCACCAGGGAAGTCCTAAAAACATTTTTGCTTAAAAAGTTCTTAGCAGTTGAAGGCATAAAGTGCTTTTTCCATTCACATAATTTGACAAAATGCATAAGCCTCAAAAATCAAATGCAGAAATCAGAAAGAAGCAAATGGTTGGTTGATGAGGCCACAGTGAGCTCCATGATAAACCTCACCCTGCAGGGTGACTGAGCAGGAAGTGGAAGACTAGGCCTCAGTTTGGAGCCACAGATGAAAGACTGAAAAGCCCTACAAAGAAACCGCTTTGAAGAAGCCATCCTTAGGCTTTACTTCTTCAGTGTCCGTTTTCTAACTTAACTGAAATGGTAGAGTGATCACCAATTTTCCTTTATATAATGCAGCTTTTTCTCCTTGCACAGTGATGGTGGTGATGGTGGGGATAAGATATGCTGTCATGGTCTTAGAGGTGATCGATGCCCAGGAGTCCAATCTTTTGGATGTCATAAATATACAATATTACACCCAACCAAAAGTCACCTTGACCTCCCTCTAACTTATAATCTCTGAACTTGTAGGAAGTTTTTTCCATTTTAGTTAGTTCTTTCTTCAGCAGATATGCCAGCAATATTTAAATTCAATACTTTCCAATCAGAACTGCCCTTCCAATCTTACAATATATTTCCAGTAAGACTCCAGGTGGACCACCTTCTCTGGTAGATAATTTGATTTTTAACATTGATTTTGACTGGCCTTTTCTCTCATCTCTCCAGAGTCAACTTTTCATTCAATAATGAAGTAAGCAGTCAGCACATCAGGCTGTTTGATGATGCAAGAAATCTGAAGTATGAACATGACAGCCTCCCTGTGTCTTTGGATGGTGGAA
This sequence comes from Giraffa tippelskirchi, assembly GCF_054371585.1. Classification (NCBI taxonomy): domain Eukaryota; kingdom Metazoa; phylum Chordata; class Mammalia; order Artiodactyla; family Giraffidae; genus Giraffa; species Giraffa tippelskirchi. The sequence continues at coordinate 41,684,633 of NC_137284.1, read as the reverse complement.
CATCGAAGTATTTTGCTGCGTGGGGAGACCAGAGCTTCACCTCCGGCAAACAGTACTGGGAAATGCTCGTGGACAGCTCTTGGGACTGGGCTGTAGGCGTCTGTAAGGATTCCTGGATAAGGAAGGACGACAGCATACTGGAGGAGTCCAACAGGGACAACTTTCTCCTTGTATGTGTGAAGCAGGATGACTATTACCAACTCTGGACCACTGCCCCTACCACGCCTCTGTACATAGAGAGACCTCTGGACAGGGTTGGGGTGTTCCTTGATTGTGACAGTGGGAATATTAGTTTTGTGGATGTTGCCAAGCACACCCTCCTTTGGAGGTACAATGATGGCGTGTGCACTTTCCCTGTCAGGCCCTTCATCTGCACTGGCCACAGGTGAGGAGGCCGAGTCATGGCCCAGACGGGATGCTCAGGATTCCTTCTCTGAGGGAGCCCTTGTCCACTGGAGCATAGCAAGGAGACTTCCTGATCTTTAGGCTCTTTCTACTGTAATGGATCCTCCTTTATTGTTGTTTGATGTGAAGTTAGTGTCAAATGCAAACTTCACTTGGTTGTCCTCAACATTCCTGACAATAAATTCTTCTCTTGTTACCATGTGTCCAGAATATATGCTGTAGTTTTTCACTTACTTCATGAGATTCCTAAATTCACCACAATATGACCATGTGCTTCCCACTTCCTGGACCTCAATACAGGAACCCAGAACCTGCACAGCATAGGCAGACCTGGTCACTAACCAGGCCTACGTCAGCCTGCAAACTTTTCCTGCTTCCTCATAATCTACTCTGCCCAATATACATCTATACATCTATTCACCATCAGGATGGAATCTGATTTGCAGGGAAATCGCCATTGCCCTGGAAACTGGGAAAAGTATTTCATTTAGAGAACTCATAATTTGCATGTCTTTTTCTATTACAATAGTATAAGGGAAAAGACAGAAAGACAGAAACAATCTCCTAAAGGAAGGACCCTATGGCTTCCATTTGGCATATCTGAAATATAACCATCATTAGCACCATACTTGAGGGCCATTGTTAAATAAGGGCTACTTGAAGACACCTTGTGTGAATTTTAGGACAATGGATATGATAACCCAGAAAGTTAAGTCAATGAGGGTGGGATAAGCAAATCACAGTGATAATACATGTTCTTGTTGGGATAAAGCTGGACGGTGTTGGATTTCATTGCACTACATAGAATGGCTCAAAATTAAATACATTTAAATAATTTATTTCTGAGATTTTCCATTTAATATTTCCTGAACAAGGTTTTAACCCCCTGGGTAACTGAAATCAAGAAAAGCGAAACTGCAGATGAGTGGATTACTGTATATTAAAAAAATAATAATCTAGAGAAAGGAGTGAGAGAAGTGTTTGGACTTTGAATAATTTCCAAGTTTTCCTGTGGGTCATGTTACTCTGGAACACAGGATTAACATCTAGGTCATCAAAAAAAAGAAAACAGAGAAAAAAAGCATAGCAAGTGATGAACCTTGTATAACATGGGGCCTTGCATAAATATGAATTCCCACTATTACAAAGAGAATTTGTCTGAATTTGTCATATTGTCAATACAGCATTAATATGTGGGTTATTTCTGGAAAATAACAGGATTTTTGAAAATAACCAGTTAATACAATTGCCTTGTATTAATGTGTCTGAAAGAAAATCAGACAGATAGTTGAAAGAAAGGATGCCACAAACATATTAGTACACATCATGAACTGAAATGAAAGTGAAAGTCGCTCAGTCGTGTACGACTCTTTACAACCCCATAGAATACAGTCCACGGTATTCTCAGGCAAGAATACTGTATTGGGTCACCTTTCCCTTCTCCAGGGGATCTTCCCAACCCAGGGATCAAACCCAGGTATCCCGCATTGCAGGCATATTCTTTCCAAGCTGAGCCACAAGGGAAGCCCAAGAATACAGGAGTGGGTAGCCTATCCCTTCTCCAAGAGAAGAGATCTTCCCAACCAGGAATCCAAGAGATCTTCCCAACCAGATCTCCAAGAGATCTTCCCAACCCAGGAATTGAACCAGGGTCTCCTGTACTACAGGTGAATTCTTTACCAACTGAGCTAAAAACCTAAAACAAAATAAGCTAATAGATGCTTAAGAATAATTTAAACTTAACGTTAATTTAAACATAAATTTAAATCATGTTAGTAGTTGGAAATTCTGTCTTAAAGCTTTGGAGCATCAAATTTAAAGGTCACAATCAGGACAATAATATATCATCACTATTAATGTCGTTTTAGACAACTGGCACAACACAGTATGATACAAACTTTAGGTATAAAACCTCAAGTATGATCATTATTTCTCATGTAACAATTGTTCATACGAAACACACCAATAAACAATAAACTAAAAAAATTAAAAGTATACAAAAAACAAAATAAATGACTAAGATTACTTCTAGAAACAAGATTAATACTCAAACTCAATTTTTTTGTATATAAAAGATACAACTACTTATAAAAGACACAATTGTCTTTAAAAGAGACACAGATAAATAGAACAGTATTATGGACTCTAAGGGAGAGGGCGAGGGTGGGATGATATGGGAGAATGGCACTGAAGCATGTAAATTATCATATGTGAAACGAATCGCCAGTCCAGGTTCGATGCATAATACAAGGTGCTCAGGGCTGGTGCACTGGGATGACCTGGAGGGATGGGATGGGGAGGTAGGTGGGAGGGGGGTTCTGGAAGGGGAACACATGTACACCCATGGCGGATTCATGTCAATGTATGGCAAAACCAATACAATATTGTAAAGTTAAAAAATAGACAAATAAACTAATTAAAAAAAAAAAAAAGACACAATTGTTCATGAAAATAAAAAAGGAAAAAAGCCAGGAATCTAGAGAGGGAGAAAAGAACAAATAATGAGAGGGCCTTAATCTTAAACAGATTTCCAATATCATACATCCAATATCATACATCAGTGGGATATGTATTAGTGAAGAAGAGTCAGGATTTCTGCTAAGAATAAATGCAGAAACTGGCTGGAAAACAAGTGGAGTACCTCATTCAAATGAAACATGATTTTTTTTTCTATTTTTACTTTTCTAAGTCAGAAAGAAACATATTATTGGCAGATCAGAGCTTAACTATACATATGGAAATAGTTCTGTCCCAATCTATTCACTCCCAGTAGGAGAGTGTCCTGCTTCTAAATTAAGGAAGTAAGGAAGTGAGATACCAAGATTTTGGAAACTTTCTTAATGTCACCTAGCCCATCTCTCATTAAAATTTCCCCACCGCAGTTCCAGTACAGGGGTCCATGAGGAGAGATCCACAGAAAAGGAATGGATCATAGAACAATGATGAGAACATTGCAGTTGGTAATTATGATTGGGGCTTTACTTTGTAAAAATGTTTCCTTTATAAACTCCTTAGTAATTAAATGTGTTGTAATGAGCACAATCATAAAAATACATGAATAAAAATAAAATAAACAACAAAGCAAATTGTATAAACAAAATCATGCAAGTTGGTGATTGATGAAGCTATACATAGATGATCGTCTGGAGGGCAATAAGCAAGCACCGGAAAACCACACTTCACATGCAATCTGGAATAACAAACAGAAAATTACTGATGATACATTTCTTCTAAGAAGGTGCATTTATATTTTCTTCCTAAATGTAAATTTTCCAAACTGGCATCTCCTAATAACCTGGGGAAGGTCTTTAATTAGGTCTAAGAGTGGTCCCCTTCTTCCTTGACCCAAGAAGAAGCAGTGGAAGTAAGTTTTATTGCTAAGAACTTGCAGCAATAAAAAATCACCATTCTCCGTGAAAATTTTGGGTACATCCATCTTAATATGCTGGGAGTTGCGTTGTCAGTCAATGGACTATAAGATTTATAGTTAAAGTGAGGGGAATAGTTATCATAAGTGTATAAGGTTTTTATCAGCTAGGGTTCAATTATAGAAGAAGAGCGAGAGAAAGACAGAGCTCCTGTTCACAGGGAATTTGCTCCTGTTATGGTTATGGAAAAGTGTGAGGACAGGAGGGCGCTCCCTCAGAGAGGGTAAATACAAGCAGGCTGGAATCCAAGTTATTCAGGGCAAAGTTGTTGCCCGCAAGGAGGCTGAGGCATTGGGAGTAATGCTGATTCACTTATTGTCTGGACTTTTATTCCAGGAGTTTCTATACATTCTTTTAAAAACCTCCTGTTGATTAAATCGGGTGCATCTGCATAATCTCCTTCGATTAGAGTCTATATCACGGATTTACATCCTCAAAACCTCTTCACAGTATCACCTAGATTAGTATCTGTTTGAATAATGGCAGGAGATGTGAGTGTTCAAAGCTGGTTGCTGCAGCTAAGTCGCTTCAGTCGTGTCCGACTCTGCGCGACCTCATAGACGGCAGCCCAACAGGCTCCCCCGTCCCTGGGATTCTCCAGGCAAGAACACTGGAATGGGTTGCCATTTCCTTCTCCAATGCATGAAAGTGAAAAGTGAAAGTGAAGTCGCTCAGTCGTCTCCGACTCCTAGCGACCCCATGGACTGCAGCCTACCAGGCTCCTCCATCCATGGGTGGATTACCTTAAATCCTTGTATTACAACCTAGCCAGGTTGAAACAACAGAAACCCATTATAAGACCATATGCCATTGAGCATAATTAATTTGTAAATAATAATTAATTATAATAAATTATAAATTAATTACAAATTTTACCAATTTAAGCTTCATACATGGAACTGCCCACCTAGAGAATGACCTGAATATGCACTCTACTTCTCAATAAATGCAACAATTTAGGAAACACTACTGATTGCAGTGATAATAACATGGTGATGCTAATAATATTTAAAATTTTGGTACCTTAGATCACCCTATATGATCTTGGCTGATATCTGTGCCTTTTAATCTTTAATGCTATATTCTTCAGTATTTGAATTATTTTGTAATGATTGCTGTCAATTAGATTCATTGGTTTCAAAATATTCCTAAGTCAGTAAACCCACAAGAGATATCACAGACTCAACCATTATTTTAAAAATCATTTTTGTAATATACAGTATTGTACTGTATACAGGGTAGAAAGAAAGAAAGTGAAGTCGCTCAGTTGAGTCCGACTCTTTGTGACTCCATGGACTGTAGCCTACCAGGCTTCTCCGTCCATGAGATTTTCCAGGCAAGAGTACTGGAGTAGGTTACCATTTTCTTCTCCAGAGGATCTTCCCCACCCAGGGATTGAACCTGGGTCTCCCGCATTGCAGGCAGCTGCTTTACGCTCTGAGCCACCAGGGAAGACCATACAGAGTACAGTATTTTTAATAAACTATTCTCTACATTGTAGAATTTTCAAACATTCTATTCAACTATTTAGCAACTGAACAAATGCATTAGAGAGAAACAAGAAGATGCATCATTCTTCTTATCATGTCCAATCAGCAATATCTGTTATCAACCTGATATAATTTGATGTTAAACATGTTAATGTTGCTGTTAAACGTGATTGTTGGTTAATGTAGTTTTTGGAAGGTTTCTTACCTGTAAAGTTAAGTTTCTTTTTTTTTTTTTCTTGTTTTATAAAATGGAGTCAAAACCTTGTCTATTTTTAAAAGAAAGGTAGATCATGCTTTGGTTTCTGAGAGTTGTTATTGTTCAGTAACTAAGTCAAGTCCCACTCTGTGCAACCTCATACACTAGCATGCCAGGCTCCTCTTCATTCCACTGTCTCCCAGAGTTTACTCAAATTCATGTCCATTGAGTTGGTGATGTTATCTAACCATTTAACCTCCTGCTGCCTCTTTCTCCATTTCCCTTCAATCTTGTCCAGAGTCATGGTTTTTTGTTTTTTTTTTTCCGATGAGGTGGCTCTTCAAATCAGGAGGCCAAAGTACTGGAGCTTCAGCAACAGTACTTCCAATGAATGTTCAGAATTGATTTCCTTTACACCACAGTTTGAAAGCATCAATTTTTTGGTGCTCAGCCTTCTTTATGGGCCAACTCTCACATCCGTACATGACTGCTGGAAAATCCATAGATGTGACTATTCATATCTTTGTCAGCAAGGTCTGCTTTTCAGTATGCTGCCTAGGTTTGTCATGCCTTTCTTCCAAGAAGCAAGCATCTTTTAATTTCATGACTGTAGCCATGATTTCCAGTGACTTTGGTGCCCAAGAAAATAAAATTTGGATAAGGAAGCTGTGGTACGTATACACAATGGAATATTACTCAGCCATTACAAAGAATACATTTGAATCGGTTCTTTTGAGATGGATGAAACTGGAGCCCATTATACAGAGTGAAGTAAGCCAGAAAGAAAAACACCAATACAGTATACTAATGCATATATATGGAATTTGAAATATGGTAACGATAACCCTATATGCGAGACAGAATAAGAGACACAGATGCATACAACAGTCTTATGGACTCTGAGGGAGAAGGTGAGGGTGGGACGTTCTGGGAGAATAGCATTGAAACATGTATATTATCATATGTGAAACAGAACACCATTCCATGTTCAATGCATGAGACAAATGCTCAGGGCTGGGGCAATGGGATGACCCAGAGGGATGGGATGGGGAGAGAGGTAGGAGGGGGGTTCAGGATGGGGAACACATGTAAACCCATGGCTGATTCATGTCAATGTATGGCAAAAACCACTACAAAATTGTAAAGTAATTAGCCCCCAACTAAAATAAATAAATTTATTGAAAAAAAAATTTGCTACAGCATCCACTGTTTCCCTGCTTTTCTTTTTTTTTTTTGCTTTTAGTGTTTTTAATGTTGAGTTTCAAGCCAGATTTTTCACTCTCCTCTTCTCATTAAAAGAATTTTAGTTCCTCTGCATTTTATGCCATTAGGGTGGTACCATCTGCATGTCTGAGGTTGTTGACATTTCTTCTGACAATCCTGATTCTATCTTGCGATTCATTCAGCCCAAAATTTTGCACGATGTACTTGGTATATAAATTAAATAAGCAGGGTGACAATATACAGCCTTATTGTACACCTTTCTCAATTTGGAACTGCTCCATTTTTCCATGCCCGATGTTAACTACTGCTTCTTGACTCCCATACAGGTGTCTTGGGAGACAGGTAAGGTAGTCTTGTACTCCAATCTCCTTAAGTATTTTCCACAATTTTGCAGTCCACACAGTCAAAGGCTTTAGTGTAGTCAATGAAGCAGAAGTAGATGTTTTCCTGGAACTCCTTTACTTTCCCCATGATTCAATCAATGTTGGCAATTGGATCTCTGGTTCCTCTGCCTCTTTGAAATCCAGGCTTATACATCTGAAAGTTCTCAGTGCATGTACTATTGACGTTTAGCATGAAGAACTTTGAGCATAACCTTGCTAGCATGTGAAATGAGGGCAACTGTAGGGTAGTTTGAATAGCATTGCCCTTCATGGCACCCCACTCCAGTAGTCTTGCCTGGAAAATCCCATGGACGGAGGAGCCTGGTAGGCTACAGTCCATGGGGTCGCTAAGAGTCAGACACGGCTGAGCAACTTCACTTGCACATTTCCCTTTCATGCACTGGAGAAGGAAATGGCAACCCACTCCAGTGTTCTTGCCTGGAGAATCCCAGGGATGGCGGAGCCTGGTGGGCTGCCATCTATGGGGTCGCGATTTAGCAGCAGCAGCCCTTCTTTGGGATTGCAATGAAAAGTGACATTTCTTGTCCTGCGGTCACTACTGAGCTGTCCAATTTCGCTGACATATAGAGGGCAACAGTTTCATGGCATCATCTTTTAGGATTTTAAATAGCTGAGCTAAAATTCCCTCACCTCCACTAGCTTTGTTTATAGTAATGCTTCCTAAAACACACTTGACTTCACACTACAGGATATCTGGCTCTAGATGAGTGACCACACCATTGTGCTTATCTGGGTCATTAAGATTTTTCTTGTATAGTTCTTCTGCACATTCTTGCAATGTTTTCTGAAACCCATCTGCTTCTATTTGGTCCTTCCCGTCTCTGCGATTTTGATATTTCCGGTTTTTCTGAATAGATCTCTAGCTTTTTGCATTCTATTATTTGCCTCTATTTACTGCATTTTTTCATTTAAGAATGACTTATCTCTCCTAGCTATTCTCTGGAACGCCACGTTCAGTTGGCTGTATCATTCCTTTTCACACTGAGCGCAGCCAAGAGGAGCTACCACACCTCCGAGGTAAGGGGCAGCGGCTGTGCTTTATTGGAGCAGCCATGAAGAGAGACCCCCACATCCAAGGTAAGAGAAACCCAGGTAAGATGGTAGGCACTGAGAGAGGGGGCCAGGGGGCAGAGAGGCTGAAACTACAGTCACGGACAACTGGGCAATGTGATCACATGGACCACAGCCTTGTCTAACTCAATGAAACTAAGCCATGCCATGTGGGGCCACCCAAGATGGACAAGTCATGGTGGAGAGGTCTGAGAGCATGTGGTCCACTGGAGAAGGGCATGGCAAACCACTTCACTATTCTTGCCTTGAGAACCCCATGAACAGTATGAAAAGGCAAAAAGATAGGACGCTGAAAGATGAACTCCCCAAGTCAGTAGGTGCCCAATATGCTACTGGAGATCAGTGGAGAAATAACTACAGAAAGAATGAAGGGATGGAGCCAAAGTAAAAACAACAACCAGTTGTGAATGGGACTGGTGATAGAAGCATGATTCAATGCCATAAAGAGCAATATTGCATAGGAACCTGGAATGTTAGGTCCATGAATCAGGGCAAATTGGAAGTGGTCAAACAGGAGATGACAAGAGTGAACATCAACATCCTAGGAATCAGTGAACTAAGAAGGGCTGGAATGGGTGAATTTAACTCAGATGACCATTTTATCTACTACTGTGGGCAGGAATTCTTTAGAAGAAATGGAGTAGCCATCATAATCAACAAGAGTCTGAAATGCAGTACTTGGATGCAATCTCAAAAATGACAGAATGATCTCTGTTCACTTCCAAGGCAAACCATTCAGTATCATGGTAATCCAGGTCTATGCCCCGAGCAGTAACGCCGAAGAAGCTGAATTTGAACAGTTCTATGAAGACCCACAAGACCTTCTAGAACTAATACCCAAAAAAGATATCCTTTTCATTATAGGGAACTGGAATACAAAAGTAGGAAGTCAAGAAACACCTGGAGTAAAAGGCAAATTTGACCTTGAAGTACAGAATGAAGCAGGGCAAAGGCTAATAAGTTCTGCCAAGAGAACGCACTTGTCAGAGCAAACACCCTCTTCCAACAACACAAGAGAAGACTCTACACATGGACATCACCAGGAGGTCTACACCGAAATCAGATCGATTACATTCTCTGCAGTCAAAAATGGAGAAGCCCTCTACAGTCAGCAAAAACAAAACCAGGAGCTGACTGTGGCTCAGATCATGAACTGCTTATTGCCCAATTCAGACTGAAATTGAAGAAAGTGGAGAAAACCACTAGACCATTCAGGTATGACCTAAATCAAATCCCTTATGACTATACAGTAGAAGTGAGAAATAGATTTAAAGGACTAGATCTGATAGACAGAGTGCCTGAGGAACTATGCGTGGAGGTTCGTGACATGGTACAGGAGACAGGAATCAAGACCATCCCCAAGAAAAAGAAATGCAAAAAAGCAAAATGGCTGTCTGAGGAGGCCTTACAGATAGCTGGGAAGAGAAGAGAAGCAAAAAGCAAAGGAGAAAAGGAGAGATATACCCATTTGAATGCAGAGTTCCAAAGAATAGCAAAAGGAGATAAGAAAGCCTTCCTCAGTGATCAATGCAAAGAAATAGAGGAAAACAATAGACTGGGAAAGGCTAGAGATCTCCTCAAGTAAATTAGAGATATGAAGGGAATATTTCATGCAAAGATGGGCTCAATAAAGGACAGAAATGGTAGGGACATAATAAAGCAGAAGATATTAAGAAGAGGTGGCAAGAATACAAAGAAGAATTGTACAAAATGATCTTCATGACCCAGATAATCATGATGGTAGGGACATAATAGAAGCAGAAGATATTAAGAAGAGGTGGCAAGAATACAAAGAAGAATTGTACAAAAAAGATCTTCATGACTCAGATAATCATGATGGTGTGATCACTGACCTAGAGCCAGACATCCTGGAATGTGAAGTCAAGTGGGCCTTAGGAAACATCACTACAAACAAAGCTAGTGGAGGTGATGGAATTCCAGTTGAGCTATTTCAAATCCTGAAAGATGATGCTGTGAAAGTGCTGCACTCAATATGCCAGCAAATATGGAAAACTCAGCAGCGACCACAGGACTGGAAAAGGTCAGTTTTCATTCCAATCCCAAAGAAAGGCAATGTCAGAGAATGCTCAAACTACCACACAATTGCACTCATCTCACACGTTAGTAAGGTAATGGTTAAAATTCTCCAAGCCAGGCTTCAGCAATGCTTGAACCGTGAAATTCCAGATGTGCAAGTTGGTTTTAGAAAAGGCAGAGGAACCAGAGATCAAATTGCCAACATCCACTGGATCATCAAAAAAAGAAGAGAGTACCAGAAAAACATCTATTTCTGCTTTATTGACTATGTCAAAGCCTTTGACTGTGTGGATCACAATAAACTGTGGAAAATTCTTAAAGAGATGGGAATACTAGACCACCTGACCTGCCTCTTGAGAAACCTGGATGCAGGTCAGGAAGCAACAGTTAGAACTGGACATGGAACGACAGACTGGTTCCAAATAAGACAAGGAGTACGTAAAGACTGTATATTGTCACCCTTTTTATTTAACTTATTTGCGGAGTACATCATGAGAAACGCTTGCCTGGAAGAAGCACAAGCTGGAATCAAGATTGCCAGGAGAAATATCAATAAACTCAGATATGCAGATGACACCACCCTTATGGCAGAAAGTGAAGAAGAACTAAAGAGTCTCTTGATGAAAGTGAAAGAGGAGAGTGAAAAAGTTGGTTTAAAGCTCAACATTCAGAAAACTAAGATCATGGCATCTGGTCCCATCACTTCATGGCAGATAGATGGGGAAACAGTGGAAACAGTGGATGACTTTATTTTTGAGGGCTCCAAAATCACAGCAGGTGGTGATTGCAGCAATGAAATCTCCTTGCTATTCTTTGGAATTCTGCATTCAAATGGGTATATCTTTCCTTTTCTCCTTTGCTTTTCGCTTACAGTCTTTTCACAGCTATTTCCTTACTCCTTGGAAGGAAAGTTATGACCAACCTAAACAGCAGATTAAAAAGCAGAGACATTACTTTGTCAACAGAGGTTTGTCTAGTCTAGGCTATGGTTTTTCCAGTAGTCAGGTATGGATGTCAGAGTTGGTCTATAAAGAAAGCTGAGCGCCGAAGAATTGATGTTTTTGAACTGTGGTGTTGGAGAGGACTCTTGAGAGTCCCTTGGACTGCAAGGAGATCCAACAAGTCCATCCTGAAGGAGATCAGTCCTGAGTGTTCATTGGAAGGACTGATGTTGAAGCTGAAACTCCAATACTTTGGCTACCTGATGCAAAGAGCTGACTCATTGGAAAAGACCCTGATGCTGGGAAAGATTGAGGGCAGGAGGAGAAGGGGATGACAGAGGATGAGTTTGTTGGATGATATCACTGAGTCAATGGACATGGGTTTGGGTGGACTCGGGGTTTGGGTGGACTCAGGGAGTTGGTGATGGACAGGGAGGCCTGGCGTGCTGTGGTTCATGGGGCACAAAGAGTCGAACACGACTGAGCGACTGAACTTAACTGAACTGAACACTCTCTTACTTTTCTCCATTGCCTTTCACTTTTCTTCTTTCCTCAGCTGTTTGTAAAACCTCCTCAGGCAACCACTTTGCCTTCTTGCATTTCTTTTTCTTTAGGATGGTTTTGGTCACTGCCTCCTGCACAATGTTATGAACCTCAATCCATAATTTTTCAGGCACTCTGTCTACCAAATCTCGTCCCTTGAGTCTAGTCATGACTCCACTGTATAATCATAAGGATTTGATTTAGGTCACACATGAAGGGCCTAGTGGTTTTTCCTACTTTCTTCAATATAAGCCTGGATTTTACAATTAGAACTCAGGATCTGAGCCACAGTCAACTCCAGGTCTTGTTTCTGCTTACTGTATAGAGCTTCTTCATATTTGACTGCAAAGTACATAATCCATCTGGTGATGTGTATGTGTAGAGCCATCTCTTGGGTAGTCGGAAAGGGTGTTTACTGTAACCAGCTTGGCGTTCTCTTTACAAATCCTGTTAGCCTTTTTCCTGCTTCATTTTGCACTGCAAGTCTTAACTTGCCTGATATTTTGGTTGTCTCTTGACTTCCTACTTTTGCATTTGAATCCCCTATGATGAAAAGGACAAGCTTTTTGGTGTTCGTTCTAGAAAGTGTTGTAGGTCTTCAGAGAACCAGTCAACTTCAGCTTCTTCAGCATTAGTGGTTGGGGCATAGACTTGGATTACTGTGATGTTGGATGATTTACCTTGGAAACTAACCGAGATCATTCTGTCATTTTTGAGAGTGCACCCAAGTACTGCATTTTGGACCCTTTTGTTGACTATGAGGACTACTCTATTTCTCCTAAGAGATTCTTGCCTAAAGTAATAAGCATATTTGTCATCTGGAATTAGAACTATAATATAATTCATTAAATGGAGATATTAAACTCATATTTGGGAAGTTCATTTATTGTCCAAAGAACAACTACATGGATTACAACTGTAAACTCAAGATGTGACTTTTTAGCAGAGATTGGATTGTGGCAATCGAATTAAGTAGGCCTCAAAGATTTGACATCAATTATTAGCATTTGAAAGTGTTTTCAACACTGCAAAAATCTAATCATGTGAACCTATACCTTTTCACAAGACTGATAACCATATCACTTGGAAGAAAAGAGTGTGGTGTTCAGAGACTATATAAAGCACCTGGTGACAATGCAAGCTCATTCTTCTCCAGAGTCCAGAGTTGTTGGGTTTGGAGTTGGCAGCACCGTACAGACTTCAGAATATTTCTGCCAGGAGGAGGTGAGCATCTAAGCTGAACTGAATTTAACAGAGTTATGGAACAGAAGTAGAACATTTCATCAACTGTACCCAGAGGTAAGTGCTAATCAAGGTACAATTAAATTCTGTTATGTTCACTTAGAAATGGAATTTAATGGTAATTGTGGACAGAAATGTAATTTGTGTTGTGTGTGTGTGTGTGTGTTTTGTCAGTAATATCTATGTGTGCGCACTGCATTGAGGATTTATTTTCTGTGGGATCTGAAGACAAGTAATTTCTTTTACCCACACTATGTCTAGTAACCCTTATAAAATGAGGGGGGAAAGTAGAAAATTAGTAAACATTGTTGAGAAGATTAAAATAGTTAATTTCTATAGAGTTAATCCAATGCCAAGAAATACTAAAAAACACATATTAGCTTCTCCTCTTATTGTTGTTGGGTTGCTAAGTTATGTCAACCCCATGGACTATAACCAGACAGTCTCCTCTGTCCATGGGGTTTTCCAGGCAAGAATACTGGAGTGGCTTGCCATTTCCTTCTCCAGGGAATCTTCCTGACCCAGGAATTGAACCTCTATCTCCTACATTGGCAAGTTGATTCTTTATCCCTGAGCCACCTGGGAAGCCCATTAAGTTCTCCTATTATTTTAATATATCATAATCACTAATGTCATTAGTATAAAAGTGATTTTCTTCATAAAGAATTCTTGGTCAGTTTCTAGCCCATTCTACACATGACCTCTTTATACTTTCTCCCTATTCATCAGCTATCTCCTCATTGATGCATGTTTTAGCCAAAGGCTTTAGGTTTTATGCTATTGAAAATTATGGTTATCTTTCAGAATTCCATAAATCCCCTCTCAACATTTTTTATCAATAAATAGATCTGTGTACCATGGCTTTACTGTTAATCTTTTTTAAAAAGCCATCTTAAAGCTGATGTTATACTTGCTCAATTAAGCAAAAGGTTTTTTTTTCCTGTCTTTTTCTGACCAGACCTAAAGTCTCAGCTTTGGAAAGAAGCAGCCTCTTCTATTTAATTTCTCCCTGAGAGGAAAGAAAGCAGGAATCATATAGTTAAAGCAAATATTTAATTATAATGTATGATAACTGAAATCATATACTCATGCCCACTTTCTCTTATCCAATACTTTCTGTTACCAGCTTACCTCCATGGGTCTTGTCCAAGAAAACAAGTAGTTTTCTTAGGGTTTTAAAATGATATCAAAATTTAAAATAACTGTTAATAAAGCAATTTTAATATACTGATATTGTAACATTCAGCTATTTAATTAAACTTGTTTCATGACCTTATATGTTATTAGATGTTTTTAAGTCTTAAAAGAGTTTCTATAGACATACATATTTATAAAACATATAGTACTTCTAAAATTTTCAACACCATGTATACATTTCATAGTATTTATATAGATGAAAAAGGGTTGAATTAATCAGAAAAACTTCTTGAAATGGTCACATTTACTATCATTTTTAGGCCATCACTTTGCATCCATAAATGAAAAGTGTTCAGAATAGATCCAAACACTGACCTGTTTACAGTTTTAGGACATCAAAGTTCAAGTCAACAAAGATTATATTAAGTTTAAGTTATTCATAAACAATTTTATTTGTCTTTAGAAAAGCATACATGTCACTTTGAAGTCAAAAGAGATAGAGAACATTATTGTAGACGAGAAGTGTGTACCAGTGTGGGTTCCAAGCAGGGAGAAATGGAGAGAAAGAAAGATGGGTTGAGATTATATATCTATTTTTTGTACCAATCAGCTGACAAAATTAACTCTGGAGTCATCCTAACATTTACCTTAAGGTCTAATCTTTAACCTTTTCCATGTAATTTAGGTATGATTAAGATCAGAGTTTAAAGAAAAAAAATTTCTAGCGACTCTCCTCTAGTTTTATCCTTTGTATGATAGCATGGACCTAACCTGTCTGTAGTCACAATTTCTAAGTTTGTATTGAGAGTAAGGACATATGGAGATTAGATAGAGTTCAAGACAGGACTATGCCAAAGGTTTTATGCTTCTGTTATCAGGGCAGAAGAAAGACTTTCTCTCTTACCATTTCTATTCTCTCTACTTTTCAGAAACATGGATTCAGACAAGCTGGAAATCTTCCAGAAGGAACTCACCTGCTCCATTTGCATGGACTACTTCCTGGACCCCGTCACCATAGACTGTGGGCACAGCTTCTGCCGTCCCTGTCTGAGCCTTTGCTGGGAAGAAGGCCAGACTCCAAGGAGCTGCCCTGAGTGCAAGGGAATATCAGAGACATCAGATTTCAAAACCGATATTGTCCTCAAGAGGCTGGCTTCTCTTGTCAGACAGGCCAGAGCCGACCATGACCACAGCTCTGAGGAGCAGAGCTGTGTGACTCACCAGGAATCCAAAGGCCTCTTCTGTGAGGTTGAGCAGAGCCCGCTCTGTGGGCCCTGCTCTGAACACCCCGAGCACACAGCTCACAGCCACAGTCCGATACACAGGGCTTCTGAGGAGTTCCGGGTAGGTGATGCCTCTAGAGCAGTTTGGGATCTAGAGGCTCCTAAGTCAGAGAGGAAGACGAGGATGCTATGACGGTGATGGGGATGGAGATAGTGGAGGTGGGATTTCTGAATGTGGATCCTCACGTATAATGTGTCCTCTCAGTGTTTTTGCCCAATTGTCCACATGTGAGGATATGCAGCATCCCAGGGCGGGTAGCACCAGGGCCACAGGCTTCTGATGGCTTTCCTAATCAAGCTTTATACATATGTGAGTCTCAGTTTCTTAGGAAATAGATTCCATTATTGTAAAGTTCCCCCAGTTCTCTAGTATTTACTTCTGTGAATTTGATATCCAATATTAGAATCAAATTAGAGTAATGTGGAAAACTCTGACCACAGCATTCTGCACAAGATTTCTATGTAACCAACAACTGCCTTTCTTCATCAAGAACAAGATGAAGCTTATGGTGTCATCTTCTGGGTCACTAAATCTCATGGGTATTTTGCAGGAGAAACTTGTGGAGATAATGAGATCTTTATGGAAACTGAGAGAAGAAATGCAAATCAGTCTGAATCAGGAAGCTAACAAAATTCAGTCCTTTGAGGTAAGAATTAAAATGTTCCTATTTTTTGTTTGTATAGACATTGATATAATTCTAGATTTTATGTCCATTTAAGTTCCCATTAAAGGATATTTGTCTCTTCCTTGAAAAAGTAATACTGTAAAATGACTTACCGGTAATCACAGTTAGAACAAGCTAATGCAAGTTGCTTTTCAACAGGGTGTTGAAATGCAGAGACATTTCTCTGCAGACAAAGATCTGTATAGTCTAAGGCTATGGTCTTCCCAGTGGTCATGTATGGTTGTAAGAGCTGAACCATAAAGAAGGCTGAGTGCCGAATAATTGATGCCTTTGTTTCTGTTTGCTAGAATTTCGATGAGGATTTTTGCATCTATGTTCATCAATGATATTGGCCTGTAGTTTTCTTATTTTGTGGCATCTTTGTCTGGTTTTGGTATTAGGGTGATGGTGACCTCATAGAATGAATGAGTTTGGCAGTTTATCTTCCTCTGAAATTTTCTGGAAGAGTTTGAATAGGATAGGTGTTACCTCTTCTCTAAGTTTTTCATAGAATTCACCTGTGAAGCCATCTGGTCTCGGGCTTTTGTTTGCTGGAAGATTTTTGATTACAGTTTTGATTTCTGTGCTTGTGATGTGTCTGTTAAGATTTTCTATTTCTTCCTGGTTCAGTTTTGGAAGGCTATACTTTTCTAAGAATTTGTCCATTTCTTCCAAGATGTCCATTTTATTGGCATACAGTTGCTGAGAGTAGTCTCTTATGATCCTTTGTATTTCTGTGTTGTCTGTTGTGATTTCTCCATTTTCATTTCTAATTTTGTTGATTTGATTCTTCTGCATTTGTTTCTTGGTGAGTCTGACTAATGGTTTGTCTATTTTATTTATCTTATCAAAGAACCAGCTTTTGGTTTTGTTGATTTTTCTATAGTCTCCTTTGTTTCTTTTTCATTTATTACTGCCCTAATTGTTATGATTTCTTTCCTTCTACTAACCCTGGGGTTCTTCAATTTTTTTTTTCTAGTTGCTTTAGGTGTAAAGTTGTTTATTTGAGTTTTCTTTTGTTTCTTGTGGTAAGCTTATATTGCTATGAACTTTCCCCTTCCCACTGCTTTTACTGAATCCCATAGGTTTTGGGTTGTCATGTTTTCATTTTCACTTGTTTCTATGAATATTATGATTTCTTTTTTTATTTCTTCTGTGATTTGTTGGTTATTCAGAAATGTGTTGTTTAGCTTCCATACGTTTGTATTTGTAATAACTTTTTTCCTATAGTTGACATCTAACCTTGCTGCATTGTGATCAGAAAAGATGCTTGAAATGATGTTAATTTTTTGAATTTACCAAGGCTAGATTGAAGGCCCAGTATGTGATCTATCCTGGAGAATGTTCCGTGTGCACTTGAGAAAAAGTTGAAATTCATTGTTTTGGGGTGAAATGTCCTATAGATATCAGTTAGGTCTAAATGGTCCATTGTATCATTTCAAGTTTGGGGTTCCTTGCTAATTTTCTGTTTAGTTGATCTATCCATAGATAGATAGATAGATAGATAGTGGAGGTATTAAAGTCTCCCACTATTTTTGTGTTACTGTTAATTTCCCCTTTCATACTTGTTAGCATTTGCCTTACATATTGCAGTGCTCCTATGTTGGGTGCATATGTATTTATAATTGTTATATCTTCTTCTTGGATTGATCCTTTGATCATTATGTAGTGTCCTCCTTTGTCTCTTTTCACAGCCTTTTTTTCAAAGTCTATTTTATCTGATATGAGTATTGTTACTCCTGCTTTCTTTTGGTCTCCAATTGCATGGAATATCTTTTTCCATCCCTTCACTTTCAGTCTGTATATGTCCCTTGTTTTGAGGTGGGTCTCTTGTGGACAGCATATATAGGGGTCTTGTTTCTGTATCCATTCAGCCAGTCTTTGTCTTTTGCTTGGGGCATTCAACCCATTTACATTTAAGGTAATTATTGATAAGTATGATCCCATTACCATTTACTTTGGTGTTTTGGGTTCGTGTTTATAAACCTTTTCTGTGTTTCCTCTCTAGAGAAGATCCTTTAGCATTTGTTGAAGAGCTGGTTTGGTGGTGCTGAATTCTCTCAGCTTTTGCTTGTCTGTAAAGCTTTTGATTTCTCCTTCATATTTGAATGAGATCCTTGCTGGGTATAGTAATCTGGGTTGTAGGTTTTTCTCTTTCATCACTTTAAGTATGTCCTGCCATTCCCCTCTGGCCTGAAGAGTTTTATTGAAAGATCAGCTGTTATCCTTATGGGAATCCCCTTGTGTGTTATTTGTTGCTTTTCCTTTGCTGCTTTTAATATTTGCTCTTTGTTTTTGATCTTCATTAATTTGATTAATATGTGTCTTGGGGTGTTTCGCCTTGGGTTTACCTTGTTTAGGGCCCTCTGTGTCTCTTGGATTTGGATGACTTTTTCTTCCCCATTTTAGGGAAGTTTTCAACTATTATGTCCTCAAGTATTTTCTCATAGCCTTTCTTTTTGTCGTCTTCTTCTGGGACGCCTATGATTCGAATGTTGGTGTGCTTACCATTGTCCCAGAAGTCTCTGAGGTTGTCCTCATTTCTTTTAATTCTTTTTTCATTTTCCTCTCTGCCTCACTTATTTCCACCATTCTATCTTCCACCTCAGTTATCCTATCTTCTGCCTCAGTTATTGTATTCCTGGTTCCCTCCAGAGTGCTTTTGATCTCAGTTGTTGCATTATTTATTATTGATTGACTCGTTTATATTTCTTCCAGGTCCTTGTTAAACACTTCTTGCATCTTCTTAATCTTTGTCTCTAGTCTGTTTATCTGTATCTCCATTTTGTTTTCAAGATTTTGGATCATCTTTATTACCATTATTCTGAATTCTTTTTCAGGTAGACTGTCTATCTACTCCTCTTTGGTTTGGTGGGCATTTATCATGTTCTTTTACCTGCTGAATATTTCTCTGCCTTTTCACTTTGTTTAGATTGCTCTGTTTGGAGTGGCCTTTCTGTATGCTGGAAGTTTGTGGTTCCTCTTTATTGTGGAGGTTGCTCCCTGTCGGTGGGGTTGGACGAGTGGCTTGTCAAGGTTTCCTGGGTAGGGAAGCTTGCATTGGTGTTCTGGTGGGTGGAGCTGGATCTCTTCTCTCTGGAGTGCAATGAAGTGTCCAGTAGTGAGTTTTGAGGTGTCTATGGGTTTGATATGACTTTGGGCAGCCTATATTTTAATGCTCAGGGCTGTGTTCTTACTTTGCTGGAGAATTAGCATGGTATGTCCAGCTCTGGAACTTGTTGGCTCTTGGGTGGAGCTTGGTTTCAGTGTAGGTTTGGAGGCTTTTAGATGAGCTCCTTTTGATTAATGTTCCCTGGAGTCAGGAGTTCTCTGGTGTTCTCAAGTTTGGATTTAAGCCTCCTGCCTCTGGCCTTAATTCTTATTCTTACAGTAGCCTCAACACTTCTCCATCCCTACAGCACTCCTTTTGAAGAGAATGGGCTGCCGTTCTGGGTGCCTGGTATCCTTCTCCTGCATTCAGAAGTTGTTTTGTGGAAGTTGCTCGCATTCAAACGATCTTTTGATGAATTTGTGGGGGAGAAAGTGGTCTCCCTGTCCTATTCCTCCACCATCTTAGGACCACCTCCCCATATTATTATCTACTGCAATTAAAAATGTTTGCTAAAATGCTGCATTTATTGAGAAACAGAGTGCATATTCAAGTCATTTTCTGGGTAGGCAACCATTTGTAGAACACCAAAAATGAGAGAATATTTATGTTTTTATGCTAAACAGCATGTGACCTCGACATGTATGTGTGGTGTGTCAGACTGGCTATGGTAAACTGCAGGGATTTCAGAACACACTAACCACTTCTGGACACACACGTCTCTTGCAGATATTCAAGTGCTATTAGACAAAGTGCTGCTATGAAGGGATTTTATAGACATAAATTCAACTAGGGTGCCTATCCAGGTACATCTAATGTAATCAACAGGAGGCCTTTAAAGAAAGGTATGAGACTCCTTGAATAAAATTCCAAACAGCAAGTGAATCTACATGACTCCTGTTGCCACAGCAGCCTGTGGATAACATCTTTGTCCTGAACAAGTTAGCTTCCAGCTTGCTTGCAGTCTCCCTCCTTGAGTAATTGCTCACTGTTCTTAGACTTGCTCAGCCAGTTTCCACAATCATCACATGAAGTTGTTCTTTATAAATGTGAATTCTCTCCCTTGTTTTCTGCTTATCCTTCTCTAGTGGACCACTGACTGATAGAAATCTGACAGATTGATCACAAGTATTTGGGTAAATGTGACCATAAACAATATAGTCCAGTGACTAACAATCCTTCTCTCAGAAATATCAGGATAATCCTTCCCATAATTTCCTTCTTCTTTATGAATTTTCTTATAAAAACACAAATCTTTGGTATACAATTAAAAATAGGTGCAATATATATTGAAATATGTATATATATATGTATTAAAATATATGTATTCATTTTATATATATATATATGAGGAATTTGTATATAAATGATACACATGGAATCTGAAACCATGCTGGACCTTCTCCATCTTCCAACAATCTCATTATGTCATCCATATTCCTACATGTTCCATTCCCAACATCAGCCTGAGCAGAGTGTCCAGGAAGTGTCAGCACCTTAATGGAAAAATTTAAGAGATTTTTCTCTTGAGTCCCAGATATTATTTCACTTAATATCTTCCCATTTTGGCATCCCTGGTGGCTGAGCTGGTAAAGAATCCTCCTGCAGTGTGGGAGACCTGGAGACCTGGGTTCTATCCCTGGGTTGGGAAGATCCCCTGGAGAAGGGAATGGCTATCCACTCCAGTATTCTTTCCAGGAGAATCCCAGGGACGTGTTATATCATTTATTTGGTTGCAAAGAGTCAGATATGACTGAGAAACTTTCACTGTCATCTTCCCTTTTTAGCACAAACTCTGTAGAGTTAGAGCCTTGCGAGTTAATGGCATATATTGGGGTTCAATGATTATTACAAGAAATTTTAGAGCGTTTCTTAAAAAAATAGTTTATAGTTTGGTGTGAAGTATTCAGTTCAGTTGCTCAGTCGTGTTCTACCCTTTGGAACCCCGTGAACTGCAGCACACCAGGCCTACATGTCCATCACCAACTCCAGGAGCTTACTCAAACTCATGTCCATTGAGTTGGTGATGCCATCCAACCATCTCATGTGCTGTCATCTCCTTCTCCTCCTGCCCTCAATCATTCCCAGCATCAGGGTCTTTGCAAATGAGTCAGCTTTTCACATCAGGTGGCCAAAGTTTTGGAGTTTCAGCTTCAATATCAGTCCTTCCAATGAACATCCAGGATTGATCTGCTTTAGGTCGGACTCGTTGGATCTCCTTGCAGTCCAAGGGACTCTCAAGAGTCTTCTCCAACACCACAGTTCAAAAACATCAATTCTGCGGCGCTCAGCTTTCTTCACCATCCAACTCTCACATCCATACATGACTACTGGAAAAACCATAGCCTTGACTAGAAGGATCTCTGTTGGCAAAGTAATGTCTCTGCTTTTTAATATGCTATCTAGGTTGGTCATAACTTTCCTTCCAAGGAGTAAGCATCTTTTAATTTCATGGCTTCAATCACCATCTGCAGTGATTTTGGAACCCCAAAAAATAATGTCAGCCACTGTTTCCACTGTTTCCTCATCTATTTGCCACAAAGTGATGGGACCAGATATCATGATCTTAGTTTTCTGAATGTTGAGCTTTAAGCCAACTTTTCCACTCTCTTCTTTCACTTTCATCAAGAGGCTCTTCAGTTCTTCATTTTCTGCCATAAGAGTGGTGTCATCTGCATACCTGAGGTTACTGATATTTCTCCCGGCAATCTTGTGCTTCCTCCAGCCCAGCATTTCTCATGGTGTACGCTGCATATAAGTTAAGTAAGCAGGGTGACAATATACAACCTTGATGTACTCCTTTTCCTATGTGGAACCAGTCTGTTGTTCCATGTCCAGTTCTAACTGTTGCTTCGTGACCTGCATACCTGTTTCTCAAGAGACAGATCAGGTGGTCTGGTATTCCAATCTCTTTCAGAATTTTCCACCGTTTATTGTGATCCACAAAGTCAAAGGCTTTGACATGGTCAATAAAGAAGAAATAGATGTTTTTCTGGAATTCTCTCACTTTTTCAATGATCCAGTGAATGTTAGCAATTTGATCTCTTGTTCCTCTGCCTTTTCTAAAACCACTTGAACATCTGGAAGTTCATGGTTCATGTATCACTAAAGCCTGGCTTGGAGAATTTTGAGCATTACTTTACTAGTGTGTGAGATGAGTGCAACTGTGCTAATTTGAGCATTCTTTGGCACTGCCTTTCTTTGGGATTGGAATGAAAACTGACTTTTCCAGTCCTGTGGTCTCTGCTGAGTTTTCCAAATTTGCTGACATATTTAGCGCAGCACATTCACAGCATCATCTTTTAGGATTTGAAATAGCTCAACTGGAATTCCATCACCTCCACTAGCTTTGTTGTAGTGATACTTCCTACAGCCCACTTGACTTCACATTCCAGCATGTCTGGCTCTAGGTGAGTGATCACACCATCATGATTATCTGGGGCTTTTGTCTATATGAATTCTTTAATTCATGTATTCCTTCACTGATTCACCTAACACTCCTATGTGTTCTGTTCTGAGTACTGCACGGAGAGTGGGAATGTAACAATAATATGAAATAAGATAAGAACTGTCTGAACTCTATTTCCCTCAATAGTAAAAATATCTTCTACCTTGAGAAAAGTTTATTGAAGAGTGTGATGAGATGGCATATGCTGAGAGTGTGAAAATGTTAATGGATATTGGCTGCTTTGGGAAGTCACTGATATGTCCCGCAATGAGAGAGTCCTGATTTCACAATTTTGTATATTTCTAAAAACCATTGATTATGTAGTTTAAAGGCAGTGACTTTTATGGTACATAAAATTTAGTTTAATATAATCTTTATTTTAAAAAGAAAAGCCATTGACTATTTTCTGTGAAATACTCCATAATAAATGTTTATTAAAAATTTATTTAAAAGATTTATACATACAAAACGTTTATGTCATTTTGTAAACATACAGTCAGTATGTTACATTGAATAAGAATGCACTGCTGGACACAGTCAGGTATCCTGTGCCCTCATATGAAGTTAAGGGTAGCCATATCCCCAGAGAAGAAGCTCCAACAAATGGTCCGAGAAATGGACAATGGTTGGAGAAATGGACAATTCATGGAGATTTAAGGCACAGGAAAGGTATCAGAGGGGAGGAGAAGGGGGAAGGAAGGGAACTATATATAAGGGAACTTCTGAAAACATCATAGAAGCTCACAGTTCCACTGTCATAATCCAAAAACACTCCAATCCTACCCGGAGGCCTTTTCACAAACTGAACTAAGGGTGGGGAGGTGGTGGACAGAATATACTGACTGTTCACCTTTGTAGAACACAGAAAAAATGCTTCTTCAGCACCAATACTGATACTGGTATCACTTGTGAAGATGCTTTTACAGACTCCCAGAACCCAGCTGGAGGACTGTGCCACATCCACCTCCCAGTAATGCCTCCCGGAGGTGAAGGCCCGAGCTCCCCAGGACACAACACATGGCCCCTGCAGGGGCTGTCTGGACGCGCCGGGGTGGTCATCCTCAAACAGCACACTTGCATCATCGAGGATCGCATGGTGAACGGTCGTTATATGAGTCAGAATATTATTCACTGCAGAAAGAGTAAAAATTGTGTAAGCCAGTTGAATTTCCATGTCTCTGAGAGGCAGAGCCTCTCTACACAATAAGCTTTTTAATTTTCCTCCTCCAAGGAAATCAAAACAAAGACAGCAAAAGGAGTTAGAGTGATTCTTCTCTGAAGAATAAAAGTTATTACTATCTCTGTGGCACACAGAAGTACATCAAATCAAAGAGAAAATTTTAAAAAGACATATATCATGAACTGGGTGAAGTCTGACTTATGTCAATCTCTTCATAGTTTATTTTAGTACTCACATAAAATCATTTATTCTTATATTAGAAAACATTTCTTGTGTCCTTTGTACTTAATACTATGGAAACTGCAGATGGCACTTTGTTATCACGTGGATATTTATGGGGGTATAATCTCTACCTATTACATTTTCAAAGGTCAAAAGAATTGATAGAAATCCATCTATGAATAATTTGGAAGCTTCAAAAAAGTTGTTCTGACTAACAGTGTTCATGCATCCCTTGCTTTAAAGATGTCCTGAGATTGAGAGCATTACAATTCTTCTGCCAAAGCCCATTTCAGTTTTTCTGTCATTTATTCCTAATTTTAGAAATAATAAATATTCTTTGCACGATGTGTAATAAATGTAGTTATAATGGAGTGAAAGTGAAAATGTTAGTCTCTCAGTCCTGTTTGTCTATTTTGGACCCCGTGGACTGTACGTAGCCTGCCAGGCTCCTCTGTCCATGGAATTCTCCAGGCAAGAATACTGCAGTGGATTGCCATTCCTTTCTCCAGGGATCTTCCTGACCCAGGGCTCAAACCTGGGTCTCCTGCATTGCAGGCAGACTCTTTATTATCTGAGTCTCCAGGGAAGCTTATACCGTAAATTAAAAGCAGCAATGATGGATTTAAGCTCAAGAGTGAAATAAACTGAGTAAACAACATATTGATGGTCACTCACAGAACTAAATATTCTGTCTCTTTATAATCACAGTAATACCCTGGTCACTCTCCTTTGCTCAAACTGTGTCAGATATATTTAAATATATGTGTATGTGTATATATATATGGTCTTGCATTTTCAGGAAATTACAGGTGGCAAATCAGACTTGGTGTATATAATCTGACTATAGAGGCAACAAAAAAGTCTGAAATGCAGTACTTGGATGCAGTCTCAGAAATGACAGAATGATCTGTTCATTTCCAAGGCAAACTATTCAATATCACAGTAATCCAAGTCTATGCCTCAACCAGTAATGCTGTAGAAACTGAATTTGAATGGTCATGAAAACCTAGAAGACCTTCTAGAATTAATACCCAAAAAAGATGTCCTTTTCATTATAGGGGACTGGAATTCAAAAATAGGAAACCAAGCCATCTCTGGAGTAACAGGCAAATTTGCCCTTGGAGTACAGAATGAAGCAGGGCAAAGGCTAATGGAGTTTTGCCAAGAGAACACACTGGTCATAGCAAACACCCTCTTCCAACAACAAGTGAGAAGATTCTATACATGGATCACCAGATGGTCAATACCAAAATCAGATTGATTATATTCTTTGCAGCCAATGATGGAGAAGCTTTATTCAGTCAGCAAAAACAAGACTTGGAGCTGACTGTGCCTCAGACCATGAACTCCCTATTGCCAAATTCAGACTTAAATTGAAGAAAGTAGGAAAAACCACTAGACCATTCAGGTATGACCTAAATCCAGTCCCTTATGATTATACAATGGAAGTGACAAATAGATTCAGGGGTTCAGATCTGATAGAGAGAATGCCTGAAGAACTATGGACAGAGGTTTACGACATTGTAGAGGAGGCAGTGATCAAGACCATCCCCAAAAAAAGAAACCCAAAAAGGTATATGGTTGTCTGAGGAGGCTTTATAATTAATGGTGAAAAGAAGAGTACCTAAAGGTAAAGGAAAAAAGGAAAGATATACCCATTTCAATGTAGAGTTCCAAAGAATAGCAAGAAGAGATAAGAAAGCCTTCCTCAGTGATCAGTGCAAAGAAATAGAGGAAAACATTATAATGGGAAAGACTAGAGATCTCTTCAAGAAAATTAGAGATATCAAGGAAGCATTGCATGCAAAGATGGGCTCAATAAAGCACAGAAATGGTATGGCCTGAACAGAAGGAGAAGATATTAAGAAGAGGATGCAAGAATACACAGAAGAACTATACAAAAAAGATCTTCATGACCCGGATAACCACAATGGTGTGATCACTCACCTGGAGCCAGACATCGTGGAATGCAAAATCAAGTGGGCTTTAGGAAGCATCACTACAAACAAGCAAAGTTAGTGGAGGTGATGGAATTCCAGTTGAGCTATTTCACATCCTAAAAGATGATGCTGTGAAAGTGCTGCACTCAATATGCCAGCAAATTTGGAAAACTCAGCAGTGGCCACAGGACTGGAAAAGGTCAGTTTTCATTCCAATCACAAAGAAAGGCAATGCCAAAGAATGCTCAAACTACTGCACAACTGCACTCATCTCACATGCTAGTAAATTAGTGCTCAAAATTCTTTAAGCCAGGCTTCAACAGTCCATGAATGCTGAAATTGCAGATGTTCAACCTGAATGTAGAAAAGGCAGAGGAACCAGAGATCAAATTAACAACATCTGCTGGATCATTGAAAAAACAAGAGAGTTCCAGGAAAACATCTATTTCTGCTTCACTGACTACACCAAAGCCTTTGACTGTGTGGATCACAACAAACTGTGGAAAATTCTTCAAAAGAAGGGAATACCAGACCACTTGACCTATCTCCTGAGAAATCTGCATGCAGGTCAGGAAGCAACAGTGAGAATTGGACATGGAATAACAGAATGTTTCCAAATTCAGAAAGGCATAAGTCAAGGCTATATATTATCACCCTGCTTATCTAACTTAAATTCAGAGTACATCATGAGAAATGCTGGACTGGATGAAGCACAAGCTGGAATTCAGACTGTTGGGAGAAATAGAAATAACCTCAGATATGCAGATGACACCACACTTATGGCAGAAAGCGGAGAAGAACTAAAGAGCCTCTTGATGAAAGTGAAGGAAGAGAGTGAAAAAGTTGGCTTAAAACTCAACATTCAGAAAACTAAGATCATGGCATCTGGTCCCATCACCTCATAGCAAATAGATGGGGAAACAATGAAACAGTGATAGACTATTCTGTGGGGGGGCGGGGGTGTGGTCCAAAATCACTGCAGATGGTGACTGCAGCCATGTAATTAAAAGATGCTTGCTCCTTGGAAGAAAAGTTATGACCAACCTAGACAGCATTTTAAAAGGCAGAGACATTACTTTCCTACCAAAGATACATCTAGTCAAAGCTATAGTTTCTCCAGTAGTCATGTACGGATATGAGAGTTGGACTATAAAGAAAGCTGAGCACTGTAGAATTGATGCTTTTGAACTGTCGTGTTTGCGAAGACTCTTGAGAGTCCCTTGGACAGCAAGGAGATCCAATCAGTACATCTAGAGGAAATCAGTCCTGAATATTCATTGGAAGGATGGATGCTGAAGTTGAAACTCCAATACTTTCGCACCTAATGCAATGAACTCACTCATTTGAAAAGACCCTGATGCTGGGAAAAACTGAAGATGGGAGGAGAAGGGAACGACAGAGGATGAGATGGTTGGGTGGCAACATTGGCTCAATGGACATGAGTTTGAGTAAACTTTTGGAGTTGGTGATAGACAGGAAGCCTGGCATGCTGTAGTCCATGGGATTGCAAAACAGTTAGACAAGACTAAGCGACTGAACTGAACTGACAGAGGTAGAAAAGATGTTAACAACTTCAGGAATTTATGCACCACCTTCATATCCAAAAAAGAAAAAAGAAACAACAAAAATGAAAGAAGAGTTGTTCCCAAGAAGCTCTAAAGAAATGTAGTCCTGATCACCAAAAGGCTGACTCTTACCTCTGAAGTTGTTCAGCATGTGTAGGAATCCAGAGACAGGCCAGGAAGGGAGCTCTGGGTTCATGGGCTGAGGCTTCTGCATCTTTCCCAAGTCAGTCCTGTAACAAAGGATACCAGTTCCATGTCAAGACCAATGGCTAATCACATGAGCATTGCAAATCAGCAGACTTCACTCCAGGATCCGATATGCTCTCAGGATTCTCCAACTTTTGGTAATTTGCATATACTATATTTTCTACTCATTTGAGAATATAAAAATGTTGCCATATATTTTACTAAATATAAATTACATCAAATTTCATCTTCCCCATTTTTCTCAGACAATATTCCAAATTTGCACTCACTAAACTTCATTCCCTTCCTCAATTCCATCAATTCAAAGATCCTGGGCATTTTATAGACAGCAAGAAATTCAGGCTAAGCCTTTGAGACTTCACACACAAAGTAGTCATCAAGGATGCATTCCGTGTCTAAACGGAAGTGCTCACTGACCAGATATGTTTACTCTTGTCAGTCCAGCAAAGTGACCCAGGCCCAGCCTGGCTGCCCTAGTCCTGAACGTCTCACTTCCCAGGGGGCAGCAGAAAGCTGCTCCCTGTGAAGTCTTGCCTGCAGGGGGCTTGCTGTGATGGAATAGGCTGAATCACTGCTACTCAGCATTAACAAAATCACAGTCTCTCTTCTCATGGTGGGGATTGTGCCTCTTTCATGCCCTTTTCACCTTCCAATTGACTAGGGTAGGTGTTTCCTCTGTGATGTCTTAGAAAAATCCCTTCACTAATTTTAATGATGGTGAGGCTGGAGAGAATAGGTCGAGTGGGTGGAACAAAGCCCAGAATGCCAGGAGATTCTCAAGTATATTTGATTTCAGTCAAATGAAAAGGAAACTACTGAGACTAAAGGTCAGAAGCCCTTGAAATTCTTTTGAAATAAAATAGAAAATAGCCAAAAAGAGAGTGTTGGTAATCCATATGCTAGGGTTCTGTACCTGTGGATGCACACGTGGATTCAATCTGTACATTCTGGGCTATTTATTTGCTTATTTATTTGTTTATTTTATAAAAGGATCAGAGCTACTATTCTAACTATATTTCATATACAGTGTGTACCAGTCAATTCCAAATTCCCAGTGTAAACTTCCCTCCCCTTTGCCTTTGTTCTGAGTGGAAAAAATTCACAAAAAATTCCATAAACTTCCAAAAATGTAAAAATTGAAAATGCCTCATACCCGGGAATGACTTATGTAGCATTTACTTTACACTGTATATATTAGTTGTAAAGTTGCCTAGAGATGACAAAATTTACAGGAGCATGCATATTAGTTATCTACTAATACTATCGCATTATGTATAAAGGATCCTGTATCCTGGGATTTAGATATGGGAGAGGACCTGAAATCAATCCCAGGTCCCAAGCAAGAACTGTGGGTCCACTTCAACAAAAAGACAAAAATGTTTCAGAATGAAAAATCATTAGTGTATACTCACGTTTCCAGCACATTTTCCAAGCCCTGCAAAGGGAAAAAAAAAAAAATATCATGTTAAACATTAGAGTTCTGTACTTTTCCATCTCCTTTCCTATTCCTGTTTCATAATAAGACATGGTTTTCTAAATCTCTTCTAAGTAACACTCAGAAGCAATCTTCATAACAGCTCATAATCTAAAACATGATAGGACTCCTCAGGTCTCATTAGAGGGGAGAGGGGCAGGAATGGTCTGCACAATGCTGCAGCAACATCTAGGTTTCCAGTGTCACTCACTGCCCACTGCTGTCTTCAGGAAGTGATCTCACCATTTATGGTAACAATTAAAGTAAACCGAACAATTGCATAAAAAAGAACTACAGATTGCATTAAAATGGATACCAGTTCTAAATATCTTGCCTGTACGACAGAAAGTACCTCAGTGTCTTCAGGAATTGTGGATAACAGAGAGTGGCAAGGGTTTAGGGGGATGTATACTGAGATTTACTCCAAGAAAATTAACTTTCCCCTGGTCACAGCATCTTGCTGATTGTGTTGTCATTGGTATGGATAGGTAATATCTCAGTGTCACAGCAGCTCGTCTAGAAGAGTGTTTCTCTCTCTGAAGAGGGACCCTCCTTTCTCACCTGGAGCAGCTCCATGTCTGGCTTGTGACACATCTCGGTCAGCTCTCTGTACATTTGTTTCAGACTTTCTCCCTGTTGAGTCATTCTGAACACACTCTCCTTGAGTTGTTCACAAATCTCCTTGGCTTCCTTCTCCAGGGCCTCCAGATGCATTTGCTCCTCCTCCCGGAGCAACAGAAGCATCCTCTGATATTCAAGCTTGATCATCACCTTCCTTACGGCCACATAGTCCTGCAGAAATAGTGGATCCAAAGCATTACTTATGTTCACATTCAAAAGAAAACTTCAAATATTATTTCCTTTGTGTCATCAAGGAAGTTCCTGAAAAACTACCACATGCATCAAACAGTCGTGAATATTTTCTGATCCTTATTGCCCATGCTTTCTCTGAATTCCTAATCTTTTTCTCTGTTTAAATAAAGTCAGAGTGATCCCAGACTGCCTCCCAGGGAGGATTCTTCCGGGTTCTTACTCTATCTATTATTTCTTCTCCGACCTGAGTCTTGTCTTTCTCTTGTTCCTTTCTCTGATTCTTCTAAGTATTCTTTCATGAAGTAATCCCCATTTTGTATATATGTATTTATTTTTTTTCCTGCATGCTGAGTCTCTTCAGTCATGCCCAACTCTTTGTGACCTTGTGGATTGACGCTCGCGAGGCTCCTCTATCCATGGGATTCTCCAGGCAGGAATACTGGAGTGGGCTGCCATTTCCTCCTCCAGGGGACCTTCCCAAACCAGGGATGTAATCCATGTCTGTTGTGGCTCCTGCATTGCAGGCAAATTCTTTACCCTGAGCCATCATTTTCCCTCTAGGTATGACTCTGTTCCTCTCTCCTCCTTCACAGTCACACTTAGTGCAATGTGTCTTATACTCCATGTCTGAAAGGGTTTATCCAGTCTTCAAAGTTTGGCCTTGGAATACATTTCATGGCTTGGTCTTCCAATATAGTAGCATTCTTTGAACTAGCATATATTAGCCTGTTCTAATTTCAATTACTAATCAGTCATTTGAAACCACTCCTCCAGGGAAGAGACCAGTAGCCTTTAACAGGAACTTACATTGACTTAAAAGAATCTAAGCTAAAATTATACCAATATTTATACAAATAAATAGGAACATTTTTATTCTTACCTTAAAGGACTGAGTTGTGGTAGCTTCCTGTTTCACATTGATTTTTATTTCTTCTCTCATTTTCCATAAGGAGCTCATTCTCTTCAGGAGTTTCTCCTGCAAAATACCCATGGGATTTAGTGACACAGAAGATGACACCATAAATTTAATCCACTTATTTATGAGCAAAGGCATTTATTAGTTACACAGAAACCTTGAGTTAGGATGCTGTGGTCAGATTTTTCCACATTAATTTAATGTGATGCCAATATTTGAATAGCAAGGAATAGAACTGTATACTAGAGAACTGGGGGAACTTTACATGTAATGGAATCCATTTTCCAAGATACTGAGACTCAGACTCTAACAACCCAAGTAGGAAAGCCTCAGGCTCCCATCAGAAGCCTGTGGCCCTGGTGCCATCCGCCCCACGATGCTGCATTTTCACGCATGTGGACAATTGGCAACAACCCTGAGAGGACACATTATAGGTGAGGATCCACATTCAGAAATCCCACCTCCACTATCTCCATCCCATCACCGTCATAGCATCCTCGACTTCCTCTCTGACTTAGGAGCCTCTAGATCCCAAACTGCTCTAGAGGCATCACCTACCCGGGACTCCTCAGCAGCCCTGTGTATCGGACTGTGGCTGTGAGCTGCGTGCTCGGGGTGTTCAGAGCAGGGCCCACAGAGCAGGCTCTGCTCAGCCTCACAGAAGAGGCCTTTGGCTTCCTGGTGTGTCACACAGATCTGCTCCTCAGAGCTGTGGTCGTGGTCGGCTCTGGCCTGTCTGGCAAGGGAAGCCAGCCTCTTGAGGACAACATTGGTTTTGAAATCGGGCCTCTCTGCTATTCCCCTGCACTCAGGGCAGCTCCTTGGAGTCTGGCCTTCTTCCCAGCAAAGGCTCAGACAGGGACGGCAGAAGCTGTGCCCACAGTCTATGGTGATGGGGTCCAGGAAGTAGCTCATGCAGATGGAGCAGGTGAGTTCCTTCTGGAAGACCTGCAGTGTCTCTGAATCCATGTTTCTGAAAATTAAAGAAAGAATAAGAGAGGGTAAGAGAAAAAGTCTTTCTTCTGCCCTCATCAGGAAAAATGAATCCTTTGGACAAAGTCCTGTCTTGAACTCTAATTTCCCTATTTGTTTACCTCCCCAGAACAAACCTAGAAATGGTGACTATATACACCTTGGATTTTAACTCTTTTACAAAAGATGAAATACAATAAAAGAGTCCTTAGCAACTTTTCTGTTTAAAATAAACCAGGATTTCAATCATACTAAAATTATTAATCCATGGAGAAGCTTAAAGATTACTGTGAGTGTGCTCAGTCTTGTCTGACTTGTTGCTATGCCATGGACTGTAGCCCACCGGGCTCGTCTGCCCTTGGGATTTCCCAGGCAAGAATCCTGGAAAGGGTTGCCATTTGCTTCTCCAAGGGATCTTCCCAACTCAGCAGCTGAACCCGTGTTTCCTGCAGCTTCTGCATTGGCAGGTGGATTCTTTACCACCTGGGAAGCCCCTTAATGATTAGAATGGAGGGTAAATGTTGGGATGACTTCAGAGTTACTTTATTAGCTGAGTCTGACAGAAGCACACACAGAACCTCAGTCTATCTCTCTCTCTCGATCTCCATGACTCCCTGACTGGAACCCACACTAGCACACCCTTAGTTTCTCTCCTCAAGACTTTAGTTCCTTCTGTCATCAAAGTGACTGAAGCGTTTTTCTAAAGACAAAGAAATTTGTTTACAAAGAATTTAAACTTCATATAATCAATGTTGGCTTTAATCTGATGTCTTAACCCTAAAGAGTTCAGAGCTTGCTTCCAATTTAAATAACAAAACTGCTTCTTTCAGGACAAGAAGGAGAAAAAAAAAAGTCACTTCTAGTTCAGGAAATCAAGTTTTCCTGGAGTTGGTTCATATCATCAGAGCATGTCATATTTTGAACTGCTGAATGTTCAAGTACCACAATAATCAGGAAACAATAGTCAGCATGTATATAATCATTTGTAAACTGATAACATCATGACCATGATAATATTGAAACAATAATAAGATAACTTAATATGTGTTGCCTAGTATTTCAAAGCATTGAATTAAATCCTTTTCTATGGATTAACTGCTTTAATCATCTCAACAATATTTACTAATTTTCTATTTTTACCCACATTTTATAAGGAGGTTACTTGATATAGTGTGGGTAAAAATAAGTTACTTGTCTGCAAATCCCACATGGAATCAACGCGTGAGGAAGTGCTCAAACATAGATAGTACTGACAGAATAAATACAACTAGCTTTTGTGACCAGGACTGCCATTAAAGTTTTATTTTTAACTGAACATATCAGAATTTCATTGTACCTTGATCAGAACTCACCTTTGGTTGTAGTTAATAAAATTTTCCACTCTTTTTCAGTAGGTAACTCTCAAATTCAGTTCAGGATTTAGGTGCTCCACTGCTGATGGCAGAAACTTTCAAAAGTCTTCACAGCTCAGCCAACTCCAAACACCAGAGCTCTGGGCTCCAGAGAAGATTGAGCTTGGTTCTTGCTGGATGCTTCATATTCTCCAATGACCACGCCCATTTCTTCCAAGTGATAGGGTTATCAACTCCGTGAAAAGGTATAGGTGCACATGATTAGATTTTGCAGACTTGAAAACACATCAGGATACCAATGATTGAATTCAAACATTTGAAACCTACTTGATTCAATTGCCACAATCCAACCTCTGATAAAAGTTTAACCATGAATTTACATTTGTAATTCATGAAGTTTTTGCTTTGGAATAAACTATCCAAGTATGAATTTCACATCTGCATTTAATGAACTATATTATAGTTTTAATAGCACCTACTCATCTAGACCTATCACCCACTAGATTCACTTGCCTTTCTGAATTTGCCTGCATTCATTCGGTGATATTTCTTCAGAATGAGGAGTCCCTCACATTCTATTTTTCAACCAAGATACTCAAGCTCCCCCAAAATACCACATACTGCTCTGGGCAAGACAGCCAGAAGTTGTTGTTTAAATAACTGAATTCCCTAGGATTGAATTTCATATGTGGCTTTCACGAACTATACCATAGCCCTAATTGCAGCAACCAGTAATCTCACCAGTAACAAGTGAGAATGCGTGCATGCTAAGTCTCTTCAGTTGTGTCAGACTCTTTGTGACCCCACGGACCATCGCCCACCAGACTCTTCTGTCTGTGGGATTTTCTAGGCAAGAATACTGGAATGGATGGCCATGCCCTCCTCCAGGGGATCTTCCCAACCAAGGGATCGAACCCTCAGCTCTTATGTCTCCTGCATCCGCAGGTTCTTTACAACTAATGCCACCTAGGAAGCTCACAAGTGAGAACAGGACCTGTGGTTTTCCTTCTAGGAGTAGCAGTGACTCAGCTTCTTCCATCACAGCAAGCCCACTTGTTCTCTAAAACACAGTGATCTTTGCCTTACCTGACATGGAATAGGGGAAGGGAATGAAGTTCAATGAGTAAAAAATTGAAATAATGTTTGAGAAAAATGGGAAAGTTTAAATTGGATATAGTTTATATTTTGAAAACATAATATGGTAGTATTTTATATTCCCAAAGGTGTCATTGCTGGTTTTTAATTTTCTCTGTATTATAACTGAACCTATTATTCATTGCACAAAGAATATTTATTATTTGTAAAATCAGGAATAATTGACAAAAAAGATTAAAATTGTCTTGGGCCAAATAATTGTAAGGATCATATGTGGAATCTAAATATTAGATCAATATCAAGTAACTGAAAGGCAAGAGATATGTGAACATGGTTATCCAGAACATCCTTTTTGAAGTTTCCTGTATTCATTGATGAATTCCTATCAAAGTTTTGGACCTTTGAAAATGTAATAGGTAGAGAACCCCCTCCCCCCAATAAATATCCACGTGGTAGCAAAGTGCCATCTACATGCTCCATGCGTTTAACAAAAGGGACACAAGATAAACTTTCTACTAAAAGATAAAATAATGTTTTGGGTGAGTCCTGAAATAAAGCATCAAGATTACAGAACACGTGCATGCTCAGTCGTGTCTGACCCTGTGACTCCATGGACTGTAGCCCGCCAGGCTCCTCTCTCCATGGGATTTGCCAGGTAAGAACACAGGAGGAGGTTGCCATTTCCTTCTCCAGGGGATCTTCCTGACCCAGAGATCGAATCCAAATCTCCTGCATCAGCAGCATGGGCAGGCAGATTTTTTTACCACTGAGCTTCCTGGGAAGCCCAAAAGTATCAAGAGGCTGACATTGAATCAGCCTTCACAGCTTATAATATACCTCTCTTGCTTTTGTTTTACTTTCTCTATGTGATTGGAGGTGTTTGTATATGCTGTAGAGATAACCTCTGTTCTTCCTAGAAAAGTCAGTCTGAACTCTCTGCGGTTTGTGCTCTGTCTTTCCTAGGAGAGGGAAACTGAAATAACTCATTGAATAGAGAGACTTTCTCTCTGAGGATATGAAAATGTCATTAACTGACCTGATTTTTCTCTTTCTCCCTTGGATAACATTCTCAGTCAGAAAATTACCATTCACAATGTGAGCCTTTCAGAGGATGATACAAGTGTGATATTTCGAAATGACCAATACTTCATTTTTCCTTTAAAACATAAACATCTAGAAAAAATCTAAGTGTTGCTACAGAAAAATATTGCATCAAAAATATTATATAAAGTCTTCAGCTCCATAGTTTGAACTCCTACAGCTCAGAATTCCGTGGCCACCGCAGCGGGAGGGAGAGCAAAAAGCAGTCCTCAGGCCTCTCTGACCTGCAGAGCTGGAGACAGGCAGCTCCAACCCCGACTCAGGGTCAAGGTTTCCACCTGGAGATGGGCATTTGGAGTCCTAGGGAGACCTTAGACTCTGTTCTTTTTCTGGCATCACCACTGATGGAGCCACCTCCTTCCACAGGGACCTGCCTTCCCCGAGAGCAGCGTGTCTTTCAGGAGAACCTGGTCTGCCGGGGTCTGAGCCCGGGCCGGCCTGGTGGTCAGTGCATTCCGGCCCCACAGCTGAGGGACCCGCCCGAGGGGGGCGCGCTGAGCTGGAGGTGCTCGGACACCCACTCCGGGGGCTCCGGGAGGGACGCCAAGTCTGCGTGGCCGCAGGGCTCAGAGCCCGCCTTTGGCCCAGTAGGGAGTTAGGAGGACGCGCGTGTGGTGATGGGAGAACGGCTGTATTCCCAGATCTTGAACGGGCTGCTCCAGGGAACCCGAAGATCTTTTCGTCTACAAGTGCCTGACGGGGCCCCGGAGTCCGGGACGTCCTGAGGATACTGTCTTCCGATGGACGTGGCCCGAGTGTCAGAAAAGAACTCAGATCCGCGGGCACCAAGTGCGGGTTTTGGCGAGAATCACTGCTGCAAACAGGGGTGCTGGACCACTGAGCCAGAGGGTGTCCGTGGGGATTCCGGGGCTGCGGCCTCATCGAGGCTCTCAGGAGCTCCACTGCCACCTGAACCCTGCAGGTTCCCTGGCATTGCACCTGGCCACCCGCCGCTTCTTCCTGTGCGAGGCCCCGAGAGTGGTTCTCTGTCCAGGGTGAACTCAGGAGAGAAGCGACAGAGTCAGAAAAAGAAAGATAAATATCATGTGATATTGACCCAATGTGGAATCTAAAATAATGGTACAAATGAGGTTATTTACAAAAGAAAGACACAGATGGAGAAAGCAAGCTTAAGGTTACCAGGCTCTAAGAAGCAGGGTGGAGGATGGGAGGGATAAAGTGGAGATCTGGATGATCATCCACCCATTCCTATGCATAAAACTGTAATAAATAAGGATCTACTGTGTAGCATTGGAAATTCTATTCTATACTCTGTAATGACCTGTATGGGAAACAAATCTTTAAAAAAACTGTGGATGCATGTATTTATATAATTGATTCACCAGGCTGTACAAGAGAAACTAACACAACCTTGAAAATCAAGGATATCCCAATCAAAATTTTAAAATAAATAAATTTTCTCATCTAGTAACCTTCCCTGAGTGAAGTGTCATGGCCCATCATTGAATAAACAGAAAAATGTTTTGAGGACTAGAATGCAAACACAGTATAATAAAGAAAATCTGAAGGGATAGTTGCCCAAGCTTAACAGACAATATAATATTTCTTTCACAAATTATCTATTATTTTTTAGTCAATCTTGTATTGTACAAAACAATGACATAATCATTAACTCCACAACCTAGCATCAATATTTCCACTGTGCATATATATTGAATAATAGAATGAGAGGGTATGAGGTCATATGCAAGGACTGAGGAACAGGTATAGAGTCTTAGAGAAAAACCACCAACAGCTACTGTGTCTGGAGTTACAGACATAAAGAGAAAAAACAATAGTGTGTAACCTAAACAGAAGAACAAAACAAAAAATAGCAAATAAAAATATTCTGAAGGAAAAATTTCATGCAGAACTGACTGCAAAGAATAAAATGTGAAAGAATTTTAGTTCAGATGAGGTTGAGAATACCTATCAGAGACTAGAGGGCTATCTCAGACAGTACAGTCAGTGGTATGTGGGGAAGACTGAGTGTCCCGTGTTGAAAAATAGAATCTGAAGGACTCTGCTTTCTGAAGAAGTGTCACAGAGCAAATGCAGGCAAATTCAGACAGACAACTAAATCTAGTGGGTGATGAGCCCAAATGAGTCAATGAAATTAGGACTATTATATTGTTCATGAAATGAAGGTATGAAAAATCATATTTGGGGAGTTCAATTATTTCCACACAAACAACTTCATGGATAACAAGTGTAAACCATGGTGTGACTTCATCAGAATGAAATATGTAAAGACATATATATGAGACACACACACATATATATACACATTTTTGTGTATGTATATACATATGCATATTTTTGTGTGTGTGTATATATGTATGTGTGTATATATACACATGAGAGGAATTTGTATCAAAGGAGTCGAGTGAGATTTGAAACCATGCTGCTCCCTTTCCTTTCTTCCTCCAACAATTCCACTCTCTCATTCAGTTTCCTGTCTGTATCGTTTCTACCACCAACCTGAGCAGGTTGTCTAGGAATTTACAGCTCTTTAATGGTAAGATTTAAGAGATTTTTGTCCTAATTTCCGAGTTCCATGTCACTTAATAGCTTCCCATTTTGACCACAGATTCTTTAGAGTGAGAGAAGTTTGAATTAATCGGATATATTGGAGTTAGAAACTTACCGCCGAGGAAGGGTTTAGGAAATTTGAGAAAGTTTCTCAGAAACTTGTTTGGTGTGCGCAGTGCACGTGCCCTTAGTCATGTCTGACCCTTTGGGATCCTTTGGACTGTAGCCCAGCAAGGTTCTCTGTCCGTTGAAGTTTTCAGTCAAGAATACTGGAGTAGGTTGTCATTTCCTCCTCCAGGGGATCTTCCCAACCTAGGGATCAAACCCGTGTCTCATGTGTCCCCTGCGTTACGTTTTATGTGAATTCTTTACCCATTGAGCCATCAGGAGAAAAAAACAAACCAAAAACCTAGATGACATAGGAGCTTCCTGATAGCTCAGTTGGTAAAGAATCCGCCTGCAATGCAGGATCCCAGTTCAATTCCTGACTCAGGAAGATCTGGTCGAGAAGGGATAGGCTACTCACTCCAGTATTCTTGGGCTTCCCTTGTGACTCAGCTGGCAAAGAATTCGCCTGCAATGTGGGAGACCTGAGTTCGATCCCTGGGTTGGGAAGATCCCCTGGAGAAGGGAAAGTCCAGTATTCTGGCCTGGAGAACTCCATGGACTGTATAGTCCATGGATGGCAAAGAGTTGCACAGGACTGAGTGACTTTCACTTTTAGATGACATAGAGGCAGGAGACCAGGAGAGGGCGCTGTCTCGTACTGTTAGGAACTTTACACCTCGGAAACCAAAGGAGAGTCCAATAAAATCTTTTTTATCAATAAAATTGTCTCTTATAGAAGAGCCTCCACCTAGATTCTTTCGGGAAAAAAATAACAGGCTATGACTTTCTGGGAGTTCTGACTGGAAAAATATCAGTCTCAAGCACAATCAGCAAATCTACAGAAGAAATTGGGAAATACTGTAAAAATTCTGAGATTAGAAAGGGTAGGGAAATCATAGCTATGTTTCTCTGATTACTTTTCATGGCACAGGAAAGTTGTGACCTGTGTATTGCTGCCAGTTCACAGCAAGAGGCTGAGCCTGACCATCACCCAGTGATGGCTCCTGAAATGAGCTTTGGGGTCACAGGCCCGCACATGGACAGCAAGACTGACTCATTACTGCAGTGAGGATTCCCGCAAGAGTTCCTCTTTTGGTGCCACAGGCTTCATCAGTGTTTGCTAATACACATTAACCTGAACATGTTCATCAGAACTTCTTCTCATATTATATAAATCAGGCGGAAACATCAGGGGAATCTGTATCATTCTTAGAAAATCTTTCTAATTTTTCTTCTTGCCTGTCTGCTTCCACTGTCCTGACTCTCGGAGGCACTTGCCTCTGTTACCTGCAACCTGGGGAAAATTAGCCTACAAGCTTGAAGAAGTTTATGAATTTGAATCTTAAAAGCATAGATAGCAAATGTTAAGCAGTTTATACCTTGAAGGCTTCAAAACACATCACTGCAACAAAAGAGGGCAGCAGGAAAAAGGAGCCCAGAATAACTTCAGATTCAGAGACACAGGAGATCATATTCACTATGAGGACTAT
This sequence comes from Giraffa tippelskirchi, assembly GCF_054371585.1. Taxonomy (NCBI): domain Eukaryota; kingdom Metazoa; phylum Chordata; class Mammalia; order Artiodactyla; family Giraffidae; genus Giraffa; species Giraffa tippelskirchi. Next base: position 41,645,043 of record NC_137284.1, on the reverse strand, counting down.
TGGAGTGCATGTATGTTTTCCACGTAGTCTGATTTTTTTCTAATAAAGACCCAGAAGTGAAATTGAGGGAAAATATGCTGATTTAGGACCTTGTGGTAGGAAGGTACTATTTATTAATACTTTCAAGATTTTTGGTTTTATTTTCATTACTCTATTAGGTTTTTCCAGGAGTCACGTATGGATGTGAGAGTTGGACTATAAAGAAAGCTGAGCGCCAACGAATTGATGCTTTTGAACTGTGGTGTTGGAGAAGACTCTTGAGAGTCCCTTGGACTGCAAGGAGATCCAACCAGTCCATCCTAAAGGAAATCAGTACTGAATGTTCATTGGAAGGACTGATGTTGAAGCTGAAACTCCAATACTTTGGCCACCCGATGCAAAGAGCTGACTCATTTGAAAAGACCCTGATGCTGGGAAAGATTGAGGGCAGGAGGAGAAGGGGACGATAGAGGATGAGATGGTTGGATAGCATCACCAACTCAACGGACATGAGTTTGGGTAAACTCCAGTAGTTGGTGATGGACAGGGGGGCCTGGCGTGCTACAGTTCATGGAGTCGCCAAGAGTTGGACTTTACTGAGTGACTGAACTGAACTGATTGTGATCCACACAGTCAAAGGCTTTGGCATAGTCAATAAAGCAGAAATAGATGTTTTTCTTGAACTCTCTTACAACAATATGTTACAACACTAACCTGTTGTGTTAATCGTAGGAGAACTTGGGTCTATGAGAACTCTGTATACTACACAATCTTTCTGTAAATCTGCCACTGAAGAGGCTGCCTGCTCCACTATATATAGTTGCCTTTTTTGTCAACAGTAAGGTTACCATAGGTGTGTGGGTTTTCTCTGCGATTTCTGTCCTGTCTCCTTGATCTGCATTTCTGTTTCTGGGTCAGTACCCTGCTCTGATCACTAGTATAGTCTGAGGTCAGGGAGTGGGATGCCTTTAGCTGAGTCAGCTTTGAAAGTAAGTGGACGACCTGTGGTGTCTGGGGGAGTCCCGCCGTCCCTGCGGCCTCAGGGGTTCCCGGCGGAGAGGCCAAGGTGACGCTTGTTTCCCGGAGCCTCCCGCAGAGAAGGCAGATGGAGCCGCTGCAGCTTCTGCGGGGAGCGGGCTGGGCCTCGACCTGGTGCGGGTGCGGCTCAGCAGCTGTCAGGCGGGGACGTGGACCGGAGCTCACACTCTGCGCCTTTCCTGTCCCCAGAGGTGGACATGGGCACAGATCTCTGATTCCAGTCGCCCATGGCAACCGAGGAGAGATCGGGAGGAATTTACAGGGAATGGCAGTGACCTGAGGGTCGGTGGACGCTAAAGGCCTTGCTTTCTTCTGAATTTCCATCAGCCGCCCCTCCATCAGCTTTCCCTGGTGATCTGGAACTTTCGGCTCCTGGGGCTCCCCCCTCCCCGAAGCTGAGGCTGAGGAAAGGGGCTGAGGCCTGATCCTGTCGCTGCTTGGGGGACACAGGGAGCTCACACGGAAGAGGAATCGCCGCCTCCTTGTTTGAGTCTCATTTGTTGCCTGCACTGGCCTTCGCTATCTCTTGGTTCACTTGCTTTGTTTCCCTGCTACTTGAGGCGTGGGATGCTTCAGTGCTGGTTACAGCAGAAAATAAAAATAAGTTACTTTAAAAATACATTGCTAGATTATGTTTTTATATATGACCTGCTACCTCTAGTAACTTACTCAAACACATGTATTTTATACAGATAGATTTGTGCTAATTGTGTAGAATTTGTATGTACATACCGCATATACACATTTCTTCTAATAGGTAAAGTAAATGGGATGGCCAATATTAGGCTGTGAGCTTTAAACAGAAAAAAAATATGAGATGTGCCAAGTCTATCCGAAAAAAATGATCTCATTTGGTCAGTAATTTTAAAAATAAAATCTGTGAATTAATGACTTTCAAACATAGACATGATGAAGGAAGATAATGTTGGAGATGCATAGCAGGGAGATGAAAATTCTGAATCTGCCAGTGGGAAAAAATCTGTGTTTTTACTTTAACCCATTAAGCTGGGGAAACATAAATGATATGCTTTGACCTCCAGCTATCTTAGAAATCAAATGAATAGACAAGACAGAATAACAATTGCACAGTATTTCCAGGGAGATTATATTTATTTCAAGAAAACAAACTTACATAGTTATATTACATTAAAAACATACATTTCAGAAAAGAAGGTGAAGTTATATAATGTCAAGTGGGCACTAAATTAACAATCTCCATTATTCGAATTCCTGACCCCTGGGGTCAGAGTTTTGACCTCTGCCTCATCAGTGGTGTCCAGAGCAAAGAAAAGGTTTGAGAGGAAAAGAGAAGAAGCAGTGGAGGAACCATCCACAAATGAGGGAACTCTTGGACATACAGGCAGACTCACAGCACCACCATCAGAAACCAGGAACACCCCCACCAGGCCCAGAGGCCTTCTGACAGATTGAGGTGAATGTGGGGAGGGGGTAATAGCCTGCACTGACTGTTCTCTTTGATACAAAGAAGCAGAAAACTTCCCTCCGAGTCAAGGACCGTGTCATTCTCCCAGGATCAAGAACCATTACAAAACCCCATAGCCCAGTTGCAACAGCCCGTCACATTCACTTCCCAATAATATTGATCTGAAGTAAATGACTCAACTCCCCAGGCAGATCGTGGTGGAGTGTTGTTGACACCAGAATGATCAGGACCAAGCCAGCAGACATCTCAGATCTTCAAACAAAGGGACATCGCGAGTGACTCTTTCGTTATCTGAGGTAATGTACAGTGTGTGTGCGCCCGTGTGTGTGTGCATGCACATGCGTGTGTGTGTGTGCACGTGCATGCAAACACAGGCCCAGTCATGTCTGACTCTTTGAGACCCCAATGACTCTAGTCCGCCGGCACCCCATCCATGGAATTTTCCAGGCAAGAGTACTAGAGCTGGTTGCCATTTCCTTCTCCAGGGGATCTTCCTGAACAAGGATTGAACTCACACCTTTTGTGTTTCTTGCATTGGCAGGAGGAATTTTTACCTCTGTGCCACCTGGGAAGCCCCATATAATAATATTACATGATAGATATTTCAAATCTCAAGCTAATGAAATTTTTTTTTGTTATGACTCTGAAAATTAATTTCCTGTCTCTTGTTGACATTATTCATTAGTATTTTATGTGTAATATGTTAGGTAGATTTTCAAAAACTTTAGTAAATATACAGTAATATTTCAGTGTTTTAACCCTTTCACTTATGTATTTGGTTCTTCATTCACCTTATATTTATTGTGTGCCACATTCTAAGTAATGAACTGGATAGTGGGAGTAGAGAAGTAAATAAGGCAAAGACCTTGCTTACTCTCAGAATTTGCAGTACCCTAGTAAAATGCACCTAGTTATTTAAAGAAATTTTGTTGAATATTATGATAAGATGGTGTCTAACCAGAAAGTGTGATTTAATAGAAACTAAGATGGTCTGGACACTCAGGAAAAACTTCCTGGATAAGCTGTTGATGAGATATGATATGGTGAATGACTAGGGTTTAGAGAAAGTCTAAATGTTTGACAAAGTGAAAGGATTTCACAATGTCTTTCAACTAGAAAGACACACAACTAGATCACTCTTGAAGAAAAACTGAGTTATTTCTTTAGTTTATGAGGCTGCAATATATACCACTTCATTCTTCTACTCAAATATGACTCAACTCTGCAAGGAAGACACATTTCTTAAAGAGTACATGAAACTTATGGCATGCAACTTTTATCCTAATAAAACTGTTATATGTAAACCAAATATCCACTGATTATATTTGAGAAATGCTCCACAAGTGTTTTTATTAATAGATAATTTAATTAACAAAGTTATCCTTTCAACCTGATTATGCTACTTAATAAACACACAGTCATAATGTTCCATTAAATCACAGTGACATCAGAGACAATCAGGTATCATCCTGTAGCCTCACGCAATGTTTCATGGCTGTATTTTCCTCAGACAAGAAGGTCATCAAATAAACCGTCACAGAACTTGACAATTCACGGAGACCTAAGGGAACCGAAAGCTCCAGATGGGAGGAGAAGGAGGAAGGAAGGAAACTACATATGACGGATCCTTTGGAAACATCATAGAAGCTCACAGTTCCATCGTCATAATCCAGAAACACTCCAATCCTACCCAGAGGCCTTTCCACAAACTGAACTATGGATGGGGAGTTGGTGGGCAGAAATTAACGATTGTTCTCCTTCATAGAAAATTGAAGAAATGCTTCTTCAGAATCCATACTGATGGCGGTATCACTTGTCAAGCTGTTTGTACAGACTCCCACAATCCAGTCAGAGGAGTTGGTCCCATCCGCCTTTCAGTACTGCCTCCCGGAAGTGGAAGGCCTGAGCTCCCCACACCTCAAGAGTCTCTCCACCCTGGGTTGTCTGGACAGGCAATGGCCGTCATCTCAGAAAGGCTTATATTGTGAGTGGTCATTGTCTGAGTCAGAACGTTATCCACTGCAGAAAGGGCAAGTATCAGATCAGCATGTGGAATTTCCGTGTCCTGAGAGGTAGAGGCTCTCTACACAATGAGTCTTTTCATTTTCTTTCCTCCAAGAAAACAGGAAATGAATACAAAAGGGAGTTCAAACTGGTGCTTCTATGAAGAACAACAGCTATTATTATATCTATAGCATATGGAAACTCCTTAAATCATGTAGAAAAAGTAAAAAATATATATATAGATATATCATGAACTCTGTGAAATCTGACAATGTCAAAATCTTGACAGTTTACTTCAAGAGAACATAAAATTTAATTTTTCATTACTTTGGAAAATTTATTTGTGCCATTTTTCTTTAATGTTATTTAACATATAGACAGCAATTTACTATTACATGGCTGTTTTGGGGACTATAGTCTCTACCTCTTAAGTTTTCAAAGTAAAAATATTTGAGAAAAATTCATCAATGTATTGTTTGGATGCTTCTGAATGGATGTTCTGACAAACCATGTCCACATACCCCTTGCTTTTCAGTTGTTTTGATATTATCTAACAGCATTACATTTATTCTAAGACAATTTTCATCTATTTTCTCAAAAGTTAATAATTATAAAAATAACAAATATATGTGTACAATGCATAACAAATGCAACAGTAATATAGAACAAATTAAAACCAATCAAGGCCATATTTAAACTTTCAGGAATGAAATAAACTGAATAAACTTACATGATGGTCTGCTACACTGACAAATAAAACTTCTGTTTAGAACCAACTAACCAACCTTGTTGATCTCTTCTTGCTGTCCTTATTTCAGATGTAGCTAAAAATATATGACAAGGCCACATACTATTTAGCATAAAAACAATAAAAACATAAATATTCTCTTCTGCTTAGTACACTTGATTGCCTATTCTGAAAATGACTGGAATATACACTCTGTTCCTCAATAAATGCATCATTTTAGTAAACATTTCTAATTTCAGTGTCAATAATATGAAAATGTTAACAATGATAATAACTGAAAGGTTGGTATCTTAAATCACCTCATGTGAACTTGACTGACGTCAGCTTTTTAATCTTTATTTTTATAATCTTTAGCATATGAAGTCACATTTTTTTTCTGGTGATCATTGTTCTCAATAGATGTATTAGTCTCAAAATATTAATAAATAACAGCTTACACACACACAAAACATATATTAGCCTAAATTACCACTTTAAAATATCTTCATTTCTTTAAATGGAGGAAATACAGTTTGTGCAACAAGCCGTTCTGGGAGAACACAATAGCTTCACATGAAAATATGAAATAGAACATTCTTTTTTTTTTTAATTAGTTTATTTATCTATTTTTTAACTTTACAATATTGTTTTGTTTTGCCATACATTGACATGAATCCACCATGGATGTACATGATTTCCCCTTCCAGAACCCCCCTCCCACATCCCTCCCCATCCCATCCCTCTGGGTCATCCCGGTGCACAGCTCTGAGCACCCTGTATCATGCATCGAATCTGGACTGCCGATTCGTTTCACATATGATCATTTAGATGCTCCAATGCCATTATCCCATATCATCCCGCCCTCGCCCTCTCCCATAGAGTCCATAATACTGTTCGAAATAGAACATTCTTTAACTGTTGTTCAGTCGCTAAGTCGTATCCAACGCTTTGAAACCCCCCAAAAACTGTAGCTCACCAGGCTCCGCTGTCCCCTGCTGTCTCCCAGAGTTTGCTCCAATTCATATCCATTGAGTCGATGGTACTATCTAACCTTCTCTTCTGCCTCTCCCTTCTCCTTTTGCCTTCAATCTTTCCCAGCATCAAGGTCTTTTCCAGCGAGTTGGCTCTTTGCATCAGGTGGCTAAAGTATTAGAGCTTCAGCTTCCACAACAGTCCTTCCAATAAATGGTGCTGCTGCTAAGTCACCTCAGTCGTGTGCGACCCCATAGATGGCAGCCCAGCAGGCTCCACCGTCCCTGGGATTCTCCAGGCAGGAACACTGGAGTGGGTTGCCATTTCCTTCTCCAATGCATGAAAGTGAAAAGTGGAAGTGAAGTTGCTCTGTCGTGTCTGACTCTTAGTGACCCCATGGACTGCAGCCTACCAGGCTCCTCCGTGCATGGGATTTTCCAGGCAAGAGTACTATTCAGGGCTAATTTCCTTTAGGATTGACTGGTATGATACATGTAAATGAAGTCAAATGGATTAAAGACCTAAATGTAAGACCATATACTATCAAACTCTTGGATGAAAACATAGACAGAACACTCTTTACCATAAATCACAAGAAGATATTTTTGTGAGCCTTCTCCAAGAGTAAAGGAATTTTTTAAAAAATAAGCAAATGTAATCTAACTAAACTCAAAAGCTTCTCCACAGCAAAGGAAATTGTAAACAAAATAGAAAGAAAACCCACAGAATGGGAGAAAATATTTGAAAAAGATGAGGCCAACAAGAGATTTGTCTCCAAAAGTTTATAAAGAGTTCATGTGGCTCAATTTAAAAAAAAACTAAAATATGTGTAGATGGGCTAAATAGACATTTCTTCAAAGAAAACATGCAAATGGCCAAGCAACACATGAAAAGATTCTTGACATCAATATTTACTGGAGAAAGGCAAATCAAAGCTACAGTGAGATCTAACATCCCACCAGTCAGAATGACCATCATCAAAGCTACTACAAACAGTAAATGCTGAGGAGAATGGTAGCTCAGCATTGAGACTGCTAACATGTGCATGATCGTGCCCTCCAGAGACATGGATTCAGCCTGGGACCAAAAGACGCAGGCCCAGTCACTCAGCGCTTTGTGCAATAAAGTTTATTAAAGTAACAGTGAAAGCTTGCTGGAAAAAACTTCCAGCAAAGTCACTGGAGGAGGCAGGAGAGTGCTTCCCTCACTAGTTTAAGCGGGGGCCTTATGTACTTCTCAGCTGGCTGCTGAGAATAGATAAAAAGAAGAGCTCAAGGTTGTAAGAGTTCCACCAGACCCTTTCCCAAGGCACACACCCTGAGATCATATGACGCAAGATTAGCCGGGGAGAATGGTACTGGGCAACGGCTCAGGGGTACGAGTCTTGAGAAACAGGTTCCTGGGCAAGATTTGTTCCAATTATAATCATTAACACAGAGCCTAAGAAAAGCATTTCCACCAGTAAGACATTGTGCAGTATGATCATTAATTCCTAGAGAGGCCAGTTCTCAGGCAAGACACCTTGCTGCACAAGGGATAAGGAAAGCATGAGTGAGAATGTTCACCTCCTCCTTAAAGGGGACCTGGACTGCCTAAGCGTTAACGCTCTCAAGAGTGTGGAGAAAAGGGAATCTTCCTGCTCTATTCATGGGGATATACATTGGTAAACCACTGTGGAGAACAGTTAAAGTTTCCTTAAGAAACAAAAATAATGCTACCATATGATCCAACAATCCCACTCCTGGGCATATATCCAGGGAAAAATGTGGTTCAAAAGGATACATGCAGCTCCATGGTCATTGACAAGTTGTTTGCAACTGTCAAGACATGGAAGGAACCTAAATGTCCAAGGACAGATGAATGGATGCAGCAAATGTGTTACATATACACGATGGAATATTACTCAGCCATAAAAAGAACAAAAAATGCCATGTGTGGCGACATGCAAGGAACTGGAGACTGTCATACTGAGTGAAGTAAGTCAGAAACAGAAAGAGCAGTATCATATGATATTGGAATCTAAGCAAATGATGCAAATAGTGATTTATAAAACAGAATCACAGGTGTAGAAAAAATAACATGTAACTGGGGGCTAAGAAGAAGTGAGGGATTAATTAGGAGACTGGGATTGACACATACACATTACTATGTAAGAAGTAAATAATTAATAAGAACCTACTGTATAGCACAGGAAACTCAAGTGAATACTTAGCAATGGCGTATATATTAAAAAAATAACCTTAAAAAAAAGAGTTACTGTTATCCAGGAAAGAAATCATGTTCAACTCTTTGCAATCCCACGCACTGCAGCATGCCAGGCTTCCCTGTCCTTCACTATTTCCCAAAGTTTGTTCAAACTCATGTCCATTGAGTCAATGATGCCATTCAACCTTGTCATCCTCTGTCACCCCCTTCTCCTGCCTTCAATCTTTCCCTACATCAAGGTCTTTTCAAATGAGCTAGCTCTTTGTATCAGGTGGCCAAAGTACTGGAGCTTTAGCTTCAGTCTTTCCGATGAACATCCAGGGTTGATTTTCTTTAGGGTTGACTGGTTTGATCTCCTTGCCGTCCAAGAAATTCTCAAGAGTCTTCTCCAGCACCACAGTTTGAAAGCACCAATTCTTTGGCACTCAGCCTTCTTTATGATCCAACTCTCACATCCATACATGATTACTGGAAAAATCATAGCTTTTACTATAGAGACCTTTGTCAGCAAAGTGATGTCTCTGCATTTTAATATGCTGTCTAGGTTGGTCGTAGCTTTTCTCCCAAGGAGCAAGTGGCTTCCAAATTCATGGCTGCAGTTATTGGCTGCAGAGATTTTGGAGCCCAAGAAAATAAAAGCTGTCACAGGTTCCACTTTTCCCCCACCTATTTACCATGAACTGATGGAACCGGATGCCAGGATTTAGTTTTTTGAATGCTGAGTTTCAAGCCAGCTTTTTCCCTCTCCTATTTCATCCTCATCAAGAAGCTTTTAAGTTCCTCTTTGTTTTCTGCCATAAAAGTGGTATCATCTGCATATCTGAGGCTGTTGATATTTCTCCCAGCAATCTTGATTCTAGCTTGTGAGTCATTCAGCCTGGCTTTGGCATGATGTACTCTGCATAGTAGTTAAATAAGCAGGGTGACAATATACAGCCTTGACATCCTCCTTTCCCAATGTCGAACCACTCTCTTGTTCCAAGTCTGGTTCCAAATGTTGCTTCTTTTCCTGCATACAGTCTTCTTAGAAAACAGGTAAGGTGGTCTGGTATTCCTTTCTCTTTAAGAATTTTCCACAATTTTATTTCATTCACACAGTCAAAGGCTTTAGAATAGTCAATGAAGCAGATGTAATATATATATATTTTTGGAATTTCCTTATGTTTTCTAAGATCCAACGGATCTTGGCAATTGGATCTCTGATTCCTCAGCCTTTTCTAAATGCAGCTTGCACATCTGGAAGTTCTCTCTTCACAAACTGCCGAAGCCTAGCTTGAAGGATTTTGAGCATAATCTTGCTAGCATGTTAAATGCTTACAGTTGTACAGTATTCTAAACATTCTTTGCCACTGCTTTTTTCAGACTGGAAGGAAAACTGACCATTTCCAGTCCTGTGGCCACTACTGAGTTTTCTCAATTTGCTGGCATATTGAGTGCAGCACTTTCTCAGCATCATCTTTAATGATCTGAAATAGCTCAGCCAGAATTCCATCACCTCCGTTAGCTTTGTTCCTAGTAATATCTCTTAAGGCCCACTTTTCTCACAGTCCAGGATGTCTGACTCTAGGTGAGTAACCACACCATTGTGGTGATCCAGGTCATTAAGAACTTTTTAGTGTAGTTCTTGTGTGTGTTCTTGCCACTGCTCCTTAATCTCCCTGCTCCTGTTATATCCTTGATATTTCTGCCCTTTATTGTGCCCATCTTTGCAAGAAGTGTTCCCTTGGTATCCCCAATTTTCTTGAAGAGTTCTCTACTCTTTCCCATTTTCCTCTATTTCTTTACATTTCTTACCTTTCCTTGCTATTCTCTGGAACTCTGCATTCAGTTGGGTATCTCTTTCCCTTTCTCTATTGTGTTTGCTTATTTTGTTTTCCCAGCTATTTGTAAGGTCTCCTCAGACTACCACTATGCCTTCTGGCACTGATTGCATGGATCACAGCCTTGTGTAACTCAAGGAAGCTATGAGTCATACCTTGCAGGGCCACCAAACATGGACGAGTAATGGTGGAGACTTCTGACAAAACAAGGTCCACTGGAGAAGGGAAACTCAAACCACTTCAGTGTTCTTGCCTCAAGAACCCCATGAAAAGTATGAAAAACAGAGGTGAAATTTTATATATATTATAAAATTTATATATATATTTAAAACATATATAATAAATATATAGTATATATTTATAATATATTAAAATAATATATAAAAATATATATTTATAATGTATATATCAGATATGTGTGTGTGTGTATATATATATATATATATATATATATATATGATTCACTTTGCTGCACACCTGGAACTAATACAATATTATACAACAACTGTACTTCAAAAAAATTAAAAATAAGTAAAGAAATTTTCCTGTCTAGTATCTTACCCTGAGTGGAGCACCATGACCCATCTTTGATTAAATATAAAAATGTTTTGAGGAATGCAAACAGAGTCAAAATAAAGAAATGCAAACAAAGTCAAAATAAAGAAAATCTTAAAAGATAGCTGTTCAAACTTCATAGACAGTATCACACAGATTGTCTATGATTTTTTTAGTCTATCCTGCAGTGTACAACTATGCAATAATCCTTAAGTTCACAACCTAGCATCGATATTTCAAGTGTACATACATATTGAATAATAGAATGAAAGGGTATGAGATGATATGCAGGGGATGACTAAAAGGAACAGAGTCTTAGAGAATAACCACCAATCATTATTCTGTGTGCCATTATAGCCAGAGCAAAACAATAGTGAATAAACAAAATGAGCCTCAGAGGGAAGAATTTCATGGAAAACTGAATGAAAAGAAAAAATATTAAGAGAATTTTAGTTCTCAAGGGGTTGAGGACATCCATCAGACAGCAGAAAGCAAGACTAGTAAGTAGTATTTTTGAGGAACTTGACTGTTCTGGATTGAAGAATGGAATGTGAAGAACTCCTCTTCCTGAAGAAATATCCAGGAAGTAATGCAGGCAGATTCAGACAGGTAACCATAATTAGTGGGTCGCTTCAGTTAGGACTATAATAAACTTCTATAAATGGAGATATGAAATTCATAATTGGGGAGTTCATTTATTTCACAAACTTCATGGATTAGAAGTGGGAACTTAATTTGTGACTCTTTCCCTGAGATTGGATTATGGTAATTGGATTAAGTAAATTTGGGAAGGTTAGACTTCAATCCTTGGCATCTAGATGTGTTTACAATTCTTGAAAAATCTAATCATGTGCTCCTATACCTTTGTGCAGGGTTGATAACCCTATCACTTTGAGGAAGTGGACCTGGTCTTCAGAGGATATATAAAGCATCCAGCAAAGATCCAAGCTCATTCTTCTCCAGAGCCCAGAGCTGTTGCCTTTGGAATTGACTGGGCCATGGAGACATGAACATGTTTGCCACAAGGAAGTGAGGACCTAAACTCTGAACTGAATTTAACAGAGTTACTTACTGAACAAGAGAGAAGATTTCTGTAACAGTACTGAGGTGAGTTCTGATCCAGGTACATTGACTTTTTGCTAGGTTCAGTTAAAAATGAAACTTTAATGGTAATCATGGGTAGAAAAGCTACTTTTTTTGTCTGCCAGTAACATCTATTTTTAAGCACTGCATCAAGCATTTGTTCCATATGTGATTTTTAGACAAGTAACATTTCACAGTGTGTCAAGTAACCTCTTTACAAACTGGGGGTAAAAATTAGTGAATATTGCTGAGAATACTAAAATGAATAATCCATATAACAGGAGTTAATCCAATGCCTAAAAATAGTTTTTTGGGGGATGGTTTTGATCACTGCCTCCTGTACAGTGTTATGAACTTCCATTCATAGTTCTACAGGAACTTGGTCACTTCTTAGAAACAGCAAAGTAAAGAAGAGAAGCAAAAGGTAAAGAACAAAGCTAGGAACAAAGCTAGTGGAGGGGATGGAATTCCAGCTGAGCTATTTCAAATCCTAAAAGATGATGCTGTGAAAGTGCTGCACTCAATATGCCAGCAAATGTGGAAAACTCAGTAGTGGCCACAGGACTAGAAAAGGTCAGTTTTCATTCCAATTCCAAAGGCAGTGCCAAAAATGTTCAAACTGCCACACAAATAGCACTCATCTCACAGGCTAGCAAAGTAATACTCAAAGTTCTCCAAGTGAGGCCTCATGAACATCCAGAGGTTCAAGCTGAATTTGTAAAAGGCAGAGAAACAAGAGATCAAATTGCCCACATTCACTGGATCATAGAAAAGGCAAGACAATTCCAGAAAAATATCTACTTCTGCTTCATTGACTACACTAAACCCTCTGACTGTGGGGATCACAGCAAATGGTGGACAACTGATAAAGAGATGGGACTATCAGACAACCTGATCTGCCTCCTGAGAAACCTGTATGCAGGTCACGAGGCAACAGTTAGAACCGGACATGGAATGGACTGGTTCAAAATTGGGAAATGAGTACGTCAAGGCCATATATTGTCACCCTGCTTATTTAACTTATAGGCAGAGTACATCATGTGAAATGCCAGTCTGGATGAAACACAAGCCAGAATCAAGATTGCAGGGAGAAATGTCACTCACCTCAGATATGCAGATGACACCACCCTTATGACAGAAAATGAAGAGGAACTAAAGAGCCTCTTGATGAAAGTGAAAGAAGAGAGTGAAAAAGCTGCCTTAAAACTCAACATTCAGAAAATGAAGATTATGGCCAACAGTCCCATTACTTCATGGCAGATAAGGAAACAAAGGAAACAGTGAAAGACTTTATTTTCTTGGGCTCCAAAATCACTGCAGATGGTGACTGCAGCCATGAAATTAAAAGATGCTTGCTCCTTGGAAGGAGACCTATGACAAACCCAGCCAGCATTTTAAAAAACAGAAACATTCCTTTGCCAACAAAGATCTGTTTAGTCAAAGTTATGTTTTTTCCAGTAGTCATATATGGATGTGAGAATTGAACGATAAAGAAAGTTGAGTGCCAAAGAATTGATGCTTTTGAACTGTGGTGTTGGAGAAGGCTCTTGAGAGTCCCTTGCACTGCCAGGAGATCAAACCAGTCCATCCTAAAGGAAATCAATCGTGAATTCAATGGAAGGACTTGTGCTGAAACTGAAGTGTCAATACTTTGGGCAACTGATGCAAAGAACCCACTCATTAGTTAAGACCCCGGTGCCAGGAAAGATTGAAGGCAGGATGAAAAGGGGATGACAGAGGATGAGATGGCTGGATGGCATCACTGACTCAATGAACATGAGTTTTAGTAAACTCCAGGAGTTAGTGAAGGACAGGGAAGCCTGGCATCCTTCCGTCCATGGGTTCATAAAGAGTCAGAAACTATTGAACTGAAGAGGTGGTGAAGGACCTCAAAGTGGAAAAAATGAAGGGTTAGCCATTGTCCCTGTAGGTCACTATTTTTATCAGTTTCCTAGGGCTCCCACATCACCTGACCCCACATGGGGTGGCTTAAAACCAGTGTATTCTCTGCAGATCTGGAGGCTGGAAATCAAGGTGTTGGCAGGGCTGTACTCCTTCCAAAGGCTCTAAAAGAATTTCTCTTTGTCTCTTCCAGTGCCAGGTGGCTCCTGGCAATCCTCAAATTATGACATTTAACTTGAATCTCTGTCTCCTTACAGGAACTTTTCTGCTGCATCTAAAACATCCCTCTTCTTTCTCTCATCAGGACACCTGTCAGCAGATTTAGGATCCACTCTCTACCCTGGATGGTCTCATCATGGTACCTTCACCTCGATTATGTCTCTAAAGACTCTATTTCTAAAAATAAAACCACAGAGATACTGTCTGTTGGGATTTGGACATAATTTGATAGAGGGTAAGGGGCACATTTTGGAGAAGGGAATGGCAACCCACTCCAGTATTCTTGCCTGTAGAATCTCATAGACTGAGGAGCCTGGTGGCTACAGTCCTTGGGGTCACAAAGGGTTGGACACGACTGAGCAACTAACACAATGGGCACATTAACTCACTACTTCATGAACAGAATGGAGGAATATTGTCCTAAATTCGAGAGGTCTCAGATTTTTCTGGGGGAAGTAAAAACCTCAATATTTATTGTTTGCTTTGTACGTAGATTATATGCCATAGAGAGAGAAATAGTTAAAGCAAGGTTTCAGATTTGTGAGGTTTTGTCCAATGAATTTCTTTGAAATTTTTTCAAGGTTAGAATTACTGAGTCAGAGGCAAATATACTTTTTAAGGATTTGAATGCATATATGCAAAACATCCTAAAGTCCATCCTTTAGGATGGACTGGTTGGATCACCTTGGAGTCCAAGGGACTCTCAAGAGTCTTTTCCAAAACCAGAGTTCAAAATTCTTCAATGCTCAGCTTTCTTTATAGTCCAACTCTCACATCGATACATGACTACTAGAAAAACCACAGCTTTGAATAAATGTACTTTGTTGGCAAAGTAATGTTTCTTCTATTTAAAATGCTGGCTAGGTTGGTCAAACTTTTCTTCCAAGGACCAAGCATCTTTTAATTTCATGTCTGCAGTCACCATCTGCAGTGATTTTGCAGTCCCCCAAAATAAAGTCTGTCACTGTTTCCACTGTTTTCCCATCTATTTCCCATGAAATGATGGGACCAGATGCCATGATCTTCGTTTTTTGAATATTGACTTTTAAGCCAGCTTTTTCGCTCTCCTCTTTCACTTTCATCAAGAGGCTCTTTAGTTCCTGTTCACTTTCTGTCACAAGGGTGGTGTCATCTGCATATCTGAGGTTAGTGATATTTCTTCTGGAAATCTTGATTTCACCTTGTGCTTCATCTAGCCCAACTTTTCTCATGATGTACTCTGCATATAAGTTAAATAAGCAAGGTGACAATATACAGCCTTGAAGGACTTCTTTCCCTGTTAGGAACCTGAACATTTTGGAAATTCTTTATTTTCAATAAAAGTGAATCTGCTAATATTTTTTATAATAAACATAAAATGCAACATGTATTGATTCCCTTAAGTTTTATGGCATAGTCAATAAAGCAGAAATAGATGTTTTTCTGGAACTCTCTTGCTTTTTCGATGATCCAGCGGATATTGGCAATTTGATCTCTGGTTCCTCTGCCTTTTCTAAAACCAGCTTGAAAATCTAGAAGTTCACAGTTCATGTATTGCTGAAGCCTGCCTTGGAGAATTTTGAGCATTACTTTACTAGCATGTGAGATGCAGGTCAGGAAGCAACAGTTAGAACTGGACATGGAACAACAGACTGGTTCCAAATAGGAAAAGGAGTATGTCAAGGCTGTATATTGTCATCCTGCTTATTTAACTTATATGCAGAGTACATCATGAGAAACGCTGGGCTGGAAGAAACACAAGCTGGAATCAAGATTGCCGGGAGAAATATCAATAACCTCAGATATGTGTATGACACCAGCCTTATGGCGCATAGTGAAGAAGAACTAAAGAGCCGCTTGATGAAGGTGAAAGAGGAGAGTGAAAAAGTTGGCTTAAAGCTCAACGTTCAGAAAACTAAGATCATGGCATCTGGTCCCATCACTTCATGGGCAATAGATGGGAAAACAGTGGAAACAGTGTCAGACTTTATTTTTTGGGGTTCCAGAATCACTGCTGATGGTGACTGCAGCCATGAAATTAAAAGACGCTTACTCCCTGGAAGGAAGGTTATGGCCAACCTAGATAGCATATTTAAAAGCAGAGACATTACTTTGCCAACAAAAGTCTGTCTAGTCAAGGCTATGGTTTTTCCAGTGGTCATGTATGGATGTGAGAGTTGGACGGTGAAGAAAGCTGAGCGCCAAAGAATTGATGCTTTTGAAGTGTGGTGTTGGAGAAGACTCTTGAGAGTCCCTTGGACTGCAAGGAGATCCAATCAGTCCATCCTAAAAGAGATCAATCCTGGGTGTTCATTGGAAGGTCTGATGTTGAAGCTGAAGCTCCAATACTTTGGCCACCTCATGCGAAGTGTTGACTCATTGGAAAAGACCCTGATGCTGGGTAGGATTGTGGGCGGGAGGAGAAGGGGATGACAGAGGATGAGATGGTTGGATGGCATCGCCGACTCGATGGACATGGGTTTGGGTAGACTCCAGGAGTTGATGATGGACAGAGAGGCCTGGCGTGCTGCAATTCATGGGGTCGCAAAGAGTCGGACACGACTGAGCGACTGAACTGAACTGAACTGAATTTTTATGGATGATAAAATATTATATTAAAACTAATTAAAACTACTGACCTCTACAAATTCTTTATGTGAATGTCATGCAGGTAATAAAAATAGCTGTGCTTTTTCAAAAGCAATTCATTCTCATTATCAAAAACTATGAATCATATGTATAGAGATGTAACATTTATTTTTAACAAATCTCATCAACTAACTACCATGAAATCCTCCATAAAGTTTAGCAGTCCAGTGTACATTTTGATATATGATTTCAGCTTTGCCTGTGCAGATCCATAAGTAAAAGTATACACCCAAAATAATGCCATAGTTATTTACTGTTTTTTGAAGCTAAGTATCAAAATATTTCACTGATTTAGGTTTTCCAAATAATATCCTACTGTTATATGTTTCACAAGTACTAGTTGCAAAGTATATTTATAAATATTTTGGAATTAGAAGAAGTCAGTTTCAAGACAGTTATGAAATCTGTTATTGAAAACATTCTGTGGTCTAATAACTAGTCATTTAAAGCTAGATATACTTGTAGCCATGATGGGTTTAATCAAATTGTTCTCAACAAAGCAGCTGTATTTTTCAAAATGCAATGTTCCTGTTTAATCACTCTAAAATCAGAATTAAATCAATCATGGATGCCAGAATTTGGAGCATCTTTTTCTCAAATTCCTAAACTAATTTACAGTAATTATTGATATTTTTATCTATTCTATACACTGGTTGAATTTGGGTTAGAACTGAAGGGGTTTTAATGACCATTGTAGATTTGATATGTTATTAGCCCCTAGAGCTTGTGAATAAAGGGTGGAAATTATCAAATCATGGAAGGATACATATTCAAATATCTTAGTAAACTATAATCAAATATAGAGGGAATTCAAGGAGAATGCAAGATCCTTAAAATCAGAGAGGAATGGGTATATAAAAATCAGTGATGAAGACTGGGACTTCAGATGTGGATTCTATTAACATATAGAGATTAAAGAGAAATTTAGTGCAGTTAGTGTTGATTGGGTTTATCCAAGGGAACCGTGGTAATCTAATCAGGAAGGGGCCTCGAGGGTCCTGATTGTTGGATCTCAGATGCACTGTTTCTTCTGTTCAGAGTTGTTCTGAGTTGGCTGGGCCATGGACAGCTCTGAAAGTTACAGTTGCTGACCCATCCAGAGAACATAGAACTCCTCCTGGATGGGACTGATTTTCATACTGGCATTGAGGACACCAAATCTACAACTTTCTGGTGAGTAAATTGTTCTGGGTAGATGGATTCATATTTTTTCCCTCAAAAATTAAAAAGAATAATCTTAATTCAGCAGTAGCAGGCTTAAGAATTTCTCAAGCAAATGAAAAAAACTATTTCACAAGAATTTTTTTATTACTTAGATATCACTCTGAAACTATAGACTTACTTTCAAATCATTGGAATTTGTGAATTAACATGAGTGATTCTACTAACTTATAATTCTATTATGTAAAAGGAAAATATGTATTTCCTGAAGAGAAGTCCTAGACAGTTTTTCCATTTAGCATGATATCTAAAATTTGATTGAGAAACTGTGTTATAGAACGTGAAAAGTAATATATTTGTAAGGAAAAGTTGAGATTTCTGCCTTTAAATTGTCCAATAGCAATCCAGACCTGTTGATGGCTCTCAAAACAACATTGGTAACACATCAAATAGCTGAAAGAAAGAGAAATACTGCACTCACTCTGATATAGAAATGACAACTTTTATTAACTTCAGTCATTTATTTTGAAGCACAATATATTAGATGGCTGGCTTCCCTGGTGGCTCAGGGGAAAAGAAGCTGCCTGCAGGAGACACAGGTTCATTCTGTGGGTCTCAAGGGCCCCTGGAGAAGGAAATGTCCCACTCCAGTATTCTTGCCTGGAAAATCCCATGGACAGGAGCCTGGTGGGGCTACAGTCCAAGTGGTTACAAAAGAGTCACACAGGCCTCAGAGACTAAACAACAACAATATTAGATGGAGTTATGTGTTTATTGATTGATGGATTTGATGAATTTGGCTGCACCAGATCTTTCTTGCACCTCGAGGGATCTTTAGAGGGGGCATGCAAACTCTTAGTCATCACACAGGAACTCTTAGTCTTGGCAGGTGAACACTTAACTGTGGAATGTGGGCTCTAATTCCCTGACAAAGGACCAAATGCTGGTCCCATCCATTGGGAGCACGGAGTCTTAGCCACTGAAGCTCCGAGGAAGTCCCAGAACTGGTCTTATCGTGACTTGGAATTTCTATGTTTCCAAACAGGAAAACATTCCTGATAGTAGAGCAAATCTGATAGGTTGGGAGTATGTTGATGTGCTAATCAAAGAAATGGATTCCCCTTACATTAAGGTCACTTAAATTGAAGAGTGTCATTGTCAAAGAGAAGAGAAAATTCAATTGTTAAAGTTCTCAGAACAGAAAGTTGTAGTTAAACAAAGATTAATGTTATACTTAAGAGTCATTTTTATTAGAGATAGAAGGGACTGAGTTTTAATAGAATAAAATAGAGCATTGAATGTAAGTACATTTGTCTAGTGTAGATACACTGTGTGTGATATGTCATTGTTTCTCAGGTTGCTCTGTCAGAGGCGGTAAGAAGACTCTTCTTGTGTGAGTGCAGGAGACACGTGCAGAGAAGGGCTTCCCCTGCCAGCGCCTGAAGTACCTGCACCTCCTCCATAGGTCAGTGTTCCTATTTGTTCATTTCTATGAGCTTCCAATGAGACATGTTTTGTCACTTTTATATCTCAGCCAAAACAGAGAGTTCCTGGCTTATTGTGAAGTAGTGAAGTGAAAGTCGCTCATTCGTGACTGACTCTTTGCGACCCCATGGGCTATCCAGTCCATGGAATTCTCCAGGTCAGAATACTGGAGTGGGTAGCCTTTCCCTTCTCCAGGGGATCTTCCCAACCCAGGGATCAAAACCCAGGTCTTCTGCATTGCAGGCGGATTCTCTACCAGCTGAGTCACAAGGAAAGGGTCTTGTTGTATACAGTTGTATTTAATATGCCTTATTATAATGTCCATTGACCTCACCAGAAATGAAATATTGATCACTTAAACTCTATTTCAATCCTTACATACATGTTTACCCTTCTCCTCTCTTCATCTTCCCTTTGTACTTCTATTATGTGTTTCTTAGATGAATTATATCTATTACATGTTTCTTAGATGAAGTATATCAATTATCTCAACTGCACATTCAGTCTTTGGCCATCTGGACTTTTCTTAGGAACGAGCTATGCTCAGAACCCTAAGGAGTGTTACTGTTCTAGAGAAGATGGCATTCACAGTAACATTGAGCAGAAAGTACAGAATTCCTGTCTACATCCTGCCTCCCCAGAATAAGCATGCGTTTTTTCCCCCCATTATCACATTATGTCTCAGAGTGGTGTGTTTATTATGATTTAAGAAACTTCACTGACACTTCATTATCACCCAAAGTCTATGGTTTCACATTAGTGTTCACTCTTGGTGTTGTTCATTCTGTTAGTTTTCACTGATATACAGTGACAAGTATCCACCTTTATAGTATCCAGAAATGTTAGACTGCTGAAAGTCATTTGTGATCACCTATTCATCAGTCTCATCATCCTAACTGCAGGAGAGCAAAGTTTATTTCACTATCCTCATATATTTCTCTTCTTTTCCATATATTCCTTTTTTCTGAAGTGTCTTCTTGTTGGACTCATGAAGTATGAATGCTTTTCAGCTTAGCTTCATTCACTTAGAGATATGAATAAAAGAATCCTCCATGTCGCTTGCTGGCTTGATCACTCATTTCTTTTTAAAACTGAGTACTATTTCTTGGCCTTGATGTACCAGAGTTTCTTTATCCATTCATCTTGGCTGTTTTCAAGTTTTGTGATTATGACCAAAGTAGCTAGAAACTTCCCATTGCAGGTCTTTTTATTTTTTTTGTATGGATATGGGTTTTCAAATGATTTGGGCAAATACAAAGGAGCATGAGTCCTGATTTATGTGGTAGGAGGATATTTAGTTTTGTAATGAATTGCCTTATTGTATTTCAGAAGGCTTGTACTTTTTTTCATTGCCTTAGGAAATGAATCAAATTTCCTGATATTCCATCCTTTCAGTACTTGGTCCTTCTTTGGGATTTTGACCATTCTTGTCCATGTGCTGTGGTATTTCATTTTTATGTTAAAGTCCACTTGCTTGTCAGGCATTTTTATTTTTAACTTCCCTTCCTTTTCTCTCATCCTTTGTCCCTTTAGTGAGTCCCCAGGCTTTTGTTCATTTCTATGTAAAACCCATGGTGGTGAGACTAGAAGGCAAGTTGGGGTCAGGCCTGAGGATTTTTAATTGTCAAAAGAAGCTTCATAATGCTCAACAGGACTCTCAACTCAGAGGTTGGGAGTGTTTTCATTTACATTCTTGAGGGTAAATGAAATGACAGAAGGGACAGATCCCAAGCAGCTGAGCTTCTCTCCTGTGTCACATAGGAGAGTAACTTTCCTTTTCTTTCTCCACAGAAACGGAGGATCGCACACACTGCAGGACTTCAGAAATAACTCACCTGCTGAATCTTGAGAGTGAAGAAGCTGAAGATTCTGCTGAGGTGTCCGAACTGCTGGGATCACATAAGTGTCCCAAAGACCTAGAAATGGCGATGCCTAAACGCCAAGATGACTGGTCCAAAGAAAACATTCTCTGGTTACTGCAATGTATGGAGAAAAGCATTCCATCCAGTGACAGGCACATGTTCAAAACAACCCAGTCAGTGATGGACTGGGAAAAAGTAGCTTTTAAAGATTTTTCTGGGGAAATGTGCAAACTCAAATGGTTAGAGGTTTCTCGTAACGTGAGAAAATTTTGCACAGTGAAAGAATTAGTCCTGGAAGCTAAGGAAAATGTTAGCAGTCCTTCCAAAACACACAAGAAAACACAGAAAACACAAGAAACATGCTTCTTTGTTCAAGAAGTCCTTGACAGCTTACCGCCACATTTCCCAAGTGATGCGACCCCAGTACATCCAAAAACACCCTAAGATGAGCAACCAGGATCTGACCAGGGCTCTGTCTGAGGAACACAGGAAGGTGCCTGAGCAGCTGAGGGTGAAACACACTAGGGATCGTGAGAAAGAGAAAAAGGATTTTAGGGAGAAAATGGCTCTGTTCAGAGAACAGCACCCTGATCGAGTGCCAAACCCCAAGAAATCTGCTGTCCCCCAAAGAAGTGAAATGAAAGTACCAGAGAAGTTTCAGGAAAATGTGCAAAAAGTGAAGTCTCCCCCAGAAAACCGTTTACCCATGAAGTGGAAATTCCACGGAGAGCCCAAGAAGCCCCCAATGAATGGCTATCACAAGTTCCACCAGGATCTCTGGTCGAGCAGGGAGCTGAAAGTGGTGCCCCTGAGGAAGCGCATGGTGGAGATAAGTAGACGCTGGCAGCGGGTCCCCCAGGACCAGAAGGAGCTTTATAAGAAGCAGGCGGAGGAACTGCAGACACAGTACAAGGTGGACCTTGATCTCAGGCTCAGGACTCTGTCTCCTGAAGAATATGCTGCTACAGGGAGGTGACCTGTGCTAAGTGTAAGAACATGAGCAAGACTGGGGGCCCGAACCCCAAGATGAGAAGGATGGGTCTGCAGTCCCCATCATCAGGGAATCTGCAAGGAAGGCTTAGAGAGGACCCGGGGCTTCAGGCTGTAGAGTTAGAGTCATCAGACACTATTGGAGAACATTTTCCTGCCTCAGGGAGATCAGAAGAAAATGAGGAAGAGGAGGAAGGCAGCTCCTCAGCCCCCAGCAGTGAGGATGAAGATGGAGATTCTGAGCCGGAGGACCGTGGCTCCAGCTCATCCTCCTCAGGTGACTCCTCTGACTCGGATTCCAACTGAGTTTAGTTCACAACCTGAAGGGACAGAACTTTCAGCAAAAGTCCATGGGCTCTTCTCTCTATGCCTCTTCATTGCCTTCCTTCTTTCCTTCCCACTTCATACAAAGTGGGACCTGTTGGATAGAAGGCATCTCGTGCTGTAATTTCTGGCCTCTCCATCTATCCCAAGTTCACCCCGAGAGAAAGTCAATGCAATGACACCTTGTAGAATAAACCCTGAAATGACTGGGCTGTGGGGCTCCCTGGACTAGACTGAGCTCCCTGAACTGGAAAGGTTTGCTCTCCTCTCCCTCTGCCTGCCAGATGTGTGAGGGACTAGGGGTTTGTGACCCCCTTCTCTGTGACCTTGTCCCTCAAAACTTGGGCAGTGAGCTGCAGAGGGAAGATCTGATTGACTGCAAGTAGGAGACTTGCCTTAAAGAAAGCTGTCACGGCCTGATGTCTCTGGCCCTTCTCTCTGAGGTGAGGGGCTGGCCCTTCCTTACCTTGGAAGTGGGGCCGGCATGTGGGCAGCAGTGTTTCCATGTGGGTGTGCATCCCGTTAACTGTCCTTGAGATTTTCTCAATGATCAAAACCTCGAATGTAACCCCTCCACCTGAATTAGCTTTTCCTTAAAACCAGACTCCTTTGACCCAGGACCCCTGAGTTTTCAAGCCATGTCTGAATTTCCGCAGGTTTCTGCCCCAACCCCTTCTTCATGCTCCAGGTTGTAAGTGAATCATGTTTTCACCATGCACTCAAATTGTATTATATTGTGACTTGTATGGCTTGCGTGTCAGTATTTTTAGTTCACAATTAATAAACTGTTTAGGAATTCATCTACCACTATGCCACATTTTTATTATTTTGGTTTATTGATGTATTTGAAAGTGTATTTAAAGCTAGTGCCATGTCATTAAATTTTTTTTTCTAAACTTTCCTGGCTATTTTCATTTTTGATTCTCATGGACAATTAGTATCACACAAGTATTGTTCTTGTATATGAAAAGTGTTGAATTTGGAGTCTTTCTCTTCATACATGATGTCTTAGTGGAATATTTTATTCCTCATGAATATACAGTTGGGGAACTTACTGTAAAGCACATGGAACTCTGCTCAATTTTGTGTGGCAGCCTGGATGGGAGGGAAGTGTGGGAAAGGATGGACACAGATATATTTATGGCCAAGCCTCTTTGCTCTTTACCTGAAATTACCATAGTAATATTACTTCTCTCCTATTTTTTTTTTCTTTTTACAGATTAATTTACTAATTTTTCACTGAGCTTGGTCTTCTTGCAATGCAGGGCATGTTCCCAGTTAGAGGGAGCTGGGGCCACTCAGTGCTTGGGCTTCTCCCTGGGTGATTTCCCTGGTTTTGGAGCAGGGCCCTAGAGCAGTGGCACAGTAGTTGTGACCCATGATGGGCTTCGGTGCTCCAGGGCCTGTGAGATCTTAGGGACCGGACTCAAACCCCTGTCTCCTGCATGGGAAGGCAGATTCTTAACCACTAGACCAGCAGGGAAGACTTACCACAGATTTATAACTGGCTATACTGCAATACAAATAAAAAGTGTTTAAAGAAACAGACAGGAAAATACAAATACTAGACGAATATAAGCTAAAATTCTGAAGTTTCTAATAGAAGAAGACAACATTGGTTAAAATACTAAAATATGTATTTATCTGTTGCTTCACCTATACATGAACTGGGAAAAAAACCCCAGTCTTATAGGATCTAATTTAAGATTAGATTTAGTGCTTCCAAAATGACTTGCTCACAGTTCATTCACACCCACAAAATGTTAAGTGGCTTTCTTTCCTCTAGGAAAATCTGAACATGTCTTTTGGTTGAAAAGACTCAGGGAGGAAAGCAGGAAGCATTGCTCACTGCCTGCCAGACAGCTTCTCCCTTTTATTCTAGAAATGAGATTGAAGCCAGGAATCTAGCAACTCAGCCCCACAGAAACATCTGCCTCTTTGGCTGTGGGACCCAGCTGCTCAACGTCATAAGACCTTCCTTCCCAGAAACTGCCTGGCCTGCACTTCTGACCCTTTCACTGTAGAAGAACAGGTGTGGGGCAGCAGCAGGAGGCAAGCGGGGGTCAGGGACTCATCTCTCAGGATTCTCGGTCTCCCCTTGTCTTCAGCTTCTCTTTCAATGAAGGGCAGGAGTTCTTGACCTTTTGGACCCTGGAGTTCTTCCTAATTATTCTGCCAGCTCTGTCTGGAAGTGGGGCCCCGCAAGACCCCTGGGGCACTGGCGGTGAGGGGTACAAACCCTGTAATGAAAGGAGAGAAGGACCGCGCTAGGCCCGCCCGCCACTCCTCCCCGCAGAGCCTCCAAGGCTGACTTCCGCTGAACAGAGGCGCACTCCATGCTTTCCCAACCCATTCTCCAAGTACGGGCACCCTCTTGGGTCTTCACGGGAAAAGCTCCCTCTCTGAAGAAAGGCATGTGGAGCTGTCTAAGTTTGAGCTCCTGCGGATACAAGGGCGGGGATAAGGACCGGGTTGGCCCTGGAAAGGCCCGCAGGTTCCCTGTCCTCTCAGAAGGAAAGGCCCGAGAGCAGCTCCCCGCGGAGTTCAGGGCTGATCTTCCAGCGTTCCCCCATCTGCTACAGGTAGACTGTCTTTGTGTGGACACTCAGATAGCCTTCCAGGAATTCGCCAGGGAAGAATACTGGAGTAGGTTGCCATTTCCTCCTCCAGGAGATCTTCCCATCCCAGGAATCAAACCCAGATCTCCCGCATTCCAGGCAGATTCTTTACCCTCTGAGCCACCGAGGAATTCCGGGCTTGGCTCTTAAATACTCCCATGAAATAAAATGACTCTACTTTCAGGTGGTGACTCATGTTTTAGTCGACAGTTTCCATCTAATCCCTGGAACTCAGGTGAGTGGGGACAAGACACTGTGGGTTGGGAAAAGGTCTTGGAAGAGCATTTCAAATGACAAAAAAATGAACAAACTAAAATATGGCAAATATGCTTTATTCAGTGATTTTACAGAAGATCGTAGCCAAAAGTGTCTTCTCCGGTGGCTCTGAGAAACTGTTCAAAAGTTATAAGGGGAGCCAGAGTAGATAAGGTCACGGCTGAAAAAACATTCAGAAAGCATCAAAAGATTACTGTGGATGATGAACATGATACATCTCAAATTAATGATTTTCATGGTTTTAAACAATTGCTATTTATTTATTTTTATAATCTTATTTATTTGTTTGCTTATTTTGGCTGCGCTGGGTCTTCCTTGCTGAGCGCAGCCTTTTCTGGTTGTGGCGAGCAGGGGCTTCTCTCCAGTTGAAATGTGTTGACTTCTCCTTTTGGCGGCATCTCTCATCGCAGAGCGTGGGCCCGGGGTGTGGGAGTTAGTGGTCGTGGGCCCCAGGCTCTAGTCGGGTGCTCAGTAGTCATGGTGCTTGGGCTTAGTTGCTCCACAGTCTGCGGGGTCTTCCTGGACAGGGAACCAACCTGTATCCCTGGTGCTGACCAGTGGATTCTTAACCACAGGACCCCCAGAGAAGTTCCTTTTCATGCTTTTCTCTATGAAAAGAGGCAAGAGTCTGGGCTTATTGAAGTCATGTTGATGATATGCATCTTAACTCCCTCAGTACACCTTCCTGTTTTCCTCTCCGTGAATTCCCCTCAGGGCACACTATCTTGTATGGGTGTTGAGGCAGTGAATAATGGCCTTTTGCTTCAACATCCTTTGTTTACTGAAATGACAAGTGAAATATTTATCCCCAAGCAAAATCTTAGGAGAAGACTGGAAGTAGAACTGAGTTGTTGTTCAGTTGCTCTGTCCTATCCATATATTTGTGACCGCAAGGAATGCAGCATGCCAGGCTTCCCTGTCCTTCACCATCTCCCACAGTTTGCTCAAATTCATGTGCATTGAGTTGGTGATGCCATTCAACCATCTCATCCTTTGTCAATATCTTCTCTTCCTGCCCTCAATCTTTCCCAGGATCAGGGTCTTGGTTTCTTTTTTTTTTTTTCTCATAATGGTATATATCTAATGGTGTTTATGATTAGTTATTATAATTTTTAAATTAATTAATTTATTTTAATTGGAGGCTAACTACAATATTGTAGTGGTGTTTGCCATACATTGACATGAACCAGCCATGGGTGTACAGGGATCAGAGTCTTTTACAATGAGTCGGCTCTTCGAATCAGATGGCCAAAGTACTGGAGTTTCAGCTTCAGCATCAGTGCTTGAAATGAATATTCAGGGTTGATTTCCTTTAGGATTGACTGGTTTCATGTCCTTGCAATTCAAGGGACTCTAAAGGGTCTTCTCAGGCGCCACAGCTTGAAAGCACTGGTTCTTCAGTGCTCAGCCTTCTTTATGATCCAACTCTCACATCCATACATGACTACTAGAAAAACCACTGCTTTGACTAGAGAAGAGCCTGCACACACCTGTGCTGTAAGAAGCTGACGATCTCTGCAGTGGCCCTGGACAGTATCACGAAGGTCCTGAATATGGTGCAGCTGGACTGTATTCAGGAAGTGCAAGTGACCTGGACCTGGCATCTGCCCATCCTGGCCACGTTTGCTCCTCTCCTGGGTCAGACAAGCAACATGCAAGGACCCCGTCTCTCCCGCATTCACGGTCTGCACTTGAGGAGCAGCAGCAGGAAGTTGTCCGATCTCCCCCCCAGTTTCTAAGCGGCACCGTCTCCAGTCTCTCTATCTGGACTCTCTCTCCTTGTCTGAACCTGCCTGGACCAGACGCATATGAAGAAAGAGAAAGAGGAGCTCAGTTATTTAGATTTCACAGATAAAGAAGAATATACAGTATTTACTTTCTCTGACATAGTTCACTTAGCATAATGCCCTCAAAATTCATCCTTCTTTGTGGAATATGATAGGATATCTTTCTTTTCATGGCAGAATAATACATATATACATGTTTGTATATATATACATACATATGAGATAGAAGTTCGGGAGAGATGATTTTCTATCTGTAGCATTAGAAAGTGTTTTTATTTGAGAAAAACTAAAAAAGTATGGTAAAAAAAAAATGGAGCTTTCTTTCATAAATAATTTTCATGGACATATATACTGACCAGAATAGTTATTTCTTCTATATGTTTATACTTGTGGTATTGGCACCTGGGCTAGCATTGATTTTCCCCGAGTTGGCATTTTAGTCAATAATAATATTTCACCAAAGACTGATGATAAAGTTTTCAATGGACCATGCATTTATAACCATTTACTGCTTTTCCAGTCTCTGTGATCAGTTATGAGACAACAGGGACACTGTTCCTTACCATTTATTGGACAATATCTAACTTGGGAGTTTGTTAAGAAAAAAAATTTTTAGTACATATTGGTATTTTACAAAGCAGCAATTTTGCTCCTTTCAGATGACTTGAAACATTCTGTCCATGCAAACACAGGCACATGGAAGCTTAAAGCAGCTTTATTCCTCATTGCCAAAGCTTGAAAGGAACCAAGCTCTCCTTTAGTAGGTGAAAGAACCAATGAACTGTGATATACACAGACAACGAAATGGTATCAAACCATGAAAAGTCATGGAGGAAACCACAATGTCTATTACTAAGTGAGAGAACCAATCTGAGAAGCCTATATACAGTGAGCCCAACTGCATGACATTTTACAAAAGGTAGACTCAGAGAACAACGAAATAATCAGAATTTTTTCCAGGGGTAGAGGTGGAGGGGGGATAAACAGGCAGAGCAGATACTCTGTGTGATTTTACAATGTCCTTATGTATTTGTTAGAAGTCACAGAACACACAACAGCAAGAGAGAAGCCCCATATAAACTCTCCACTTTGCGTGATGATGATATGTCAATGTGGGCCCATCAGTTATAACAAATAAACCGATAGAATGCAGAATGTTAACAGCAGGGGAGGCAATGCATGTGGAAGGACAAGGATTTAGTGGAAACTCTCTGCACCGTGTCCTCTATTTTACTTTGAACACAAAACTGCTCCTTAAATAAAGTCTACTTTAAAAAGGATAATTGCAATCCAGTTTTGAAACCTTGTTCTAAACATTTTTAAAGAAACTGTTTTTTGAATGATCTTAAAGATATTTTTTCTTTGGAGACTCCAAATCCACATCCATCCTTTCACTAAATTGTCTTTATGATTTTTTTTAAATAAATTTATTTATTTTAGTTGGGGGCTAATTACTTTACAATATTGTAATAGTTTTTGCCATACATTGACATGAATCAGCCATGGGTTTACATGTGTTCCCCTTCCTGGACCCCCCACCCACCTCCCTCCCCATCCCATCCCTCTGGGTCATCCCATTGCCCCGGCCCTGAGCATTTGTCTCATGCATCGAACATGGAATGGTGTTCTGTTTCACATATGAGAATATACATGTTTCAATGCTATTGTCCCAGAACGTCCCACCCTCACCTTCTCCCTCAGGGTCCATAAGACTGTTCTATGCATCTGTGTCTCTTATTCTGTCTCGCATATAGGGTTATTGTTACCATCTTTCAAATTCCATATATATGCATTAGTATACTGTATTGGTGTTTTTCTTTCTGGCTTACTTCACTCTGTATAATGGGCTCCAGTTTCATCCATCTCAATAGAACCGATTCAAATGTATTTTTTTAATGGCTGAGTAATATTCCATTGTGTATATATACCACAGCTTCCTTATCCATTCGTCTGCTGACGGACATCTAGGTTGCTTCCATGTCCTGGTTATTATAAACAGTGTGGCGATGAACAGTGGGGTACAACGTGTCTCTTTCAATTCTGGTTTCCTCGGTGTATATGCCAAGCAGTGGGATTGCTGGGTCGTATGGCAGTTCTATTCCCAGTTTTTTAAGGAATTACACACTGTTCTCCATCGTGGCTGTACTAGTTTGCAATCCCACCAACAGTGTAAGAGGGTTCCCTTTTCTCCACACCCTCTCCAGCATTTATTACTTGTAGACTTTTGGATAGCAGCCATTCTGACTGGCGTGAAATGGTACCTCATTGTGGTTTTGATTTGCATTTCTCTAATAATGAGTGATGTTGAGCATCTTTTCATGTGTTTGTTAGCCATCTGTATGTCTTCTTTGGAGAAATGTCTGTTTAGTTCCTTGGCCCATTTTTTGATTGGGTCGTTTATTTTTCTGGAATTGAGCTGAAGGAGTTGCTGGTATATTTTTGAGATTAATTGTTTGTCTGTTGCTTCGTTTGCTATTATTTTCTCCCATTCTGAAGGCTGTCTTTTCACCTTGCTTATAGTTTCCTTTGTTGTGCAAAAGCTTTTAAGTTTAATTAGGTCCCATTTGTTTATTTTTGCTTTTATTTCCAATATTCTGGGAGGTGGATCATGGAGGATCCTGCTGTGATTTATGTCGGAGAGTGTTTTGCCTATGTTTTCCTCTAGGAGTTTTATAGTTTCTGGTCTTACGTTTAGATCTTTAATCCATTTTGAGTTGATTTTTGCGTATGGTGTTAGAAAGTGTTCTAGTTTCATTCTTTTACAAGTGGTTGACCAGTTTTCGCAGCACTACTTGTTAAAGAGATTGTCTTTTCTCCATTGTATATTCTTGCCTCCTTTGTCGAAGATAAGGTGTCCATAGGTGCGTGGATTTATCTCTGGGCTTTCTATTTTGTTCCATTGATCTATATTTCTTCTTTGTGCCAGTACCATACTGTCTTGATGACTGTGGCTTTGTAGTAGAGCCTGAAGTCAGGCAGGTTGATTCCTCCAGTTCCATTCTTCTTTCTCAAGATGGCTTTGGCTATTCGAGGTTTTTTATATTTCCATACAATTTGTGAAATTATTTGTTCTAGTTCTGTGAAAAATACCATTGGTAGCTTGATAGGGTTTGCATTGAATCTATAGATTGCTTTGGGTAGTATACTCATTTTCACTATATTAATTCTTCCAATCCATGATCACGGTATATTTCTCCATCTGGTTGTGTCCTCTTTGATTTCTTTCATCAGTGTTTTATAGTTTTCTATATATAAGTCTTTTGTTTCTTTAGGTAGATATATTCCTAAGTATTTTATTCTTTTTGTTGCAATGGTGAATGGTATTGTTTCCTTAATTTCTCTTTCTGTTTTCTCATTATCAGTGTATATGAATGCAAGGGATTTCTGTGTGTTTATTTTATATCCTGCAACTTTACTATATTCATTGATTAGCTCTAGTAATTTTCTAGTAGAATCTTTAGGGTTTTCTATGTAGAGGGTCATGTCTTCTGCAAACAGTGAGAGTTTTACTTCTTCTTTTCCTATCTGTATTCCTTTTATTTCTTTTTCAGCTCTGATTGCTGTGGCCAAAACTTCCAAAACTATGTTGAATAGTAGTGGTGAAAGTGGGCATCCTTGCCTTGTTCCTGATTTTAGGGGAAATGCTTTCAATTTTTCACCATTGAGGATAATGTTTGCTGTGGGTTTGTCATATATAGCTTTTATTATGTTGAGGTATGTTCCTTCTATTCCTGCTTTCTGGAGGGTACTTATCATAAATGGATGTTGAATTTTGTGAAAGGCTTTTTCTGCATCTATTGAGATGATCATCTGGTTTTTATCTTTCAATTTGTTAATGTAGTGTATTACATTGGTTGAGTTGAGGATATTAAAGAAATATTGCATTCCTGGGATAAAGCCCACTTGGTCATGATGTATGATCTTTTTAATATGTTGTTGGATTCTGTTTGCTAGAATTTTATTAAGGATTTTTGCATCTATGTTCATCAGTGATATTGGTCTGTAGTTTTCTTTTTTTGTGGCATCTTTGTCTGGTTTTGGAATTAGGGTGATGGTGGCCTCATAGAATGAGTTTGGAAGTTTACTTTCTTCTGCAATTTTCTGGAAGAGTTTGAATAGGATAGGTGTTAGCTCTTCTGTAAATTTTTGGTAGAATTCAGCTGTGAAGCCATCTGGTCCTGGGCTTTTGTTTGCTGAAAGATTTCTGATTACAGTTTCGATTTCCGTGCTTGTGATGGGTCTGTTAAGATCTTCTATTTCTTCCTGGTTCAGTTTTGAAAGTTATACTTTTCTAAGAATTTACCCATTTCTTCCAAGTTGTCCATTTTATTGGCATATAGCTGTTGGTAGTAGTCTCTTATGATCCTTTGTATCTCTGTGTTGTCTGTTGTGATCTCTCCATTTTCATTTCTAATTTTGTTGATCTGATTCTTCTCCCTTTGTTTCTTGATGAGTCTGGCTAATGGTTTGTCAATTTTGTTTATCTTCTCGAAAAACCAGCTTTTAGTTTTGTTGATTTTTGCTATGGTCTCTTTTGTTTCTTTTGCATATATTTCTGCCCTAATTTTTAAGATTTTTTTTCCTTCTATTAACCCTGGGGTTCTTCATTTCTTCCTTCTCTAGTTGCTTTAGGTGTAGAGTTAGGTTATTTATTTGGCTTTTTTCTTGTTTCTTGAGGTGCGCCTGTATTGCTATGAACCTTCCCCTTAGCATTGCTTTTACAGTGTCCTATAGGTATTGGATAGTTGTGTTTTCATTTTCATTCATTTCTATGCATATTTTGATTTCTTTTTTGATTTCTTCTGTGATTTGTTGCTTATTCAGAAGCATGTTGTTTAACCTCCATATTTTGGAATTTTTAATAGTTTTTTTTTTCTGTAATTCAGGTCTAATCTTACTGCATTGTGGTCAGAGAAGACGATTGGGATGATTTCAATTTTTTTGCATTTACCAAGGCTAGATTTATGGCCCAGGATGTGATCTATCCTGGAGAAGGTTCTGTGTGCACTTGAGAAAAAGGTGAAATTGATTGCTTTGTGGTGAAATGACCTGTAAATATCAATTAAATCTAACTGGTCTATTGTATCATTTAAAGTTTGTGTTTCCTTGTTAATTTTCTGTTTAGTTGATCTATCTATATGTGTGAATGGGGTATTAAAGTCTCCCACTATTACTGTGTTATTGTTAATTTCCTCTTTCATACTTGTTAGTATTTGCCTTACATATTGTGGTGCTCCTATGTTGGGTGCATATATATTTATAATTGTTATATCTTCTTCTTGGATTACTCCTTTGATCATTATGTAGTGCCCTTCTTTGTCTCTTTTCACAACCTTTACTTTAAAGTCTATTTTATCTGAAATGAGTATTGTGACTCCTGCTTTCTTTTGGTCTCCGTTTGCATGAAATATCTTTTTCCAGCCCTTCACTTTCAGTCTATATATGTCCCTTGTTTTGAGGTGGGTCTCTTGTAGACAGTGGAGAAGGCAATGGCACCCCACTCCAGTACTCTTGCCTGGACAATCCTGTGGACAGAGAAGCCTGGTAGGCTGCAGTCCATGGGGTTGCTAGAAGTCGGACACGACTGAGCTACTTCACTTACACTTTTCACTTTCATGCATTGGAGAAGGAAATGGCAACCCACTCCAGTACTCTTGCCTGGAGAAACCCGGGGACAGGGGAGCCTGGTGGGCTGCCGTCTATGGGGTTGCACAGAGTCGGACACAACTGAAGTGACTTAGCAGCAGCAGCTTGTAGACAGCATATATAGGGGTCTTGTTTTTGTATCCATTCAGCCAGCCTTTGTCTTTTGGTTGGGGCATTCAACCCATTTACATTTAAGGTAATTATTGATAAGTATGGTCCCGTTGCCATTTACTTTGTTGTTTTGAGTTCGTGTTTAAACATCCTTTCAGTGTTTCCTGTCTAGAAAAGATCCTTTAGCATTTGTTGGAGAGCTGGTTTGGTGGTACTGAATTCTCTCAGCTTTTGCTTGTCTGTAAAGCTTTTGAATTCTCCTTCATATCTGAGTGAGATCCTTGCTGGGTACAGTAATCTGGGCTGTAGATTATTCTCTTTCATTACTTTAAGTATGTCCTGCCATTCCCTTCTAGCCTGAAGAGTTTCTATTGAAAGATCAGCTATTATCCTTATGGGGATCCCCTTGTGTGTTATTTGTTGTTTTTCCCTTGCTGCTTTTAATATTTGTTCTTTGTGTTTGATCTTCGTTAATTTGATTAATATGTGTCTTGGGGTGTTTCACCTTGGGTTTATCCTATTTGGACTCTCTGGGTTTCTTGGACTTCTTTGACTATTTCCTTCCTCATTTTAGGGAAATTTTCAACTATTATCTCCTTGAGTATTTTTTCATGGCCTTTCCTTTTATCTTCTTCTTCTGGGACTCCTATGATTCGAATGTTGGGGCATTTCAAATTGCCCCAGAGGTCCCTGAGGTTTTCCTCATTTCTTTTGCTTCTTTTTTCTTTTTTCCTCTCTGCTTCGTTTATTTCCACCATTCTATCTTCTACCTCACTTATCCTATCTTCTGCCTCTGTTATTCTACTGTTGGTTCCCTCCAGTGTTTTTTATCTCCTTTATTTCATTATTCCTTATATATTGACTCTTTTTTATTTCTTCTAGGTCCTTGTTAAACATTTCTTGCATCTTCTCAATCCTTGTCTCCAGGCTATTTATCTGTAACTCCATTTTGTTTTCAAGATTTTGGATCATTTTTATTATCATTATTCAAATTCTTTTTCAGGTAGATTCCAAATCTCCTCCTCTTTTGTTTGGTTTGGTGGGCATTTCTCATTTTCCTTTACTTGCTGAGTATTTCTCTGCCTTTTCATCTTGTTTAGATTGCTGTGTTAGGCGTGGCCTTTCTGTATTCTGGTAGTTTGAAGTTCCTCTTTATTGTGGAGGTTCCTCACTGTGGGTGGGGTTGTACAGGTGGCTTGTCAAGTTTTCCTGGTTGGGGAAGCTTGTGCCGGTGTTCTGGTGGGTGGAGCTGGATTTCTTCTCTCTGGAGTGCAATGGAGTGTCCAGTATTTGGTTTTGAGATGTTTATGGGTTTGGTGTGACTCTGGGCAGCCTGTGTATTGATGCTCAGGGCTATGTTCCTGCGTTGCTGGAGAATTTGCGTGGTATGTCTTGCTCTGGAACTTATTGGCTCTTGGGTGGAGCTTGGTTTCAGTGTATGTATGGAGGCTTTTGGATGATCTCTTATTAATTAATGTTTTCTGGAGTCATGAGTTCCCTGGTGTTCTCAGGTTTGGGGCTTAAGCCTCCTGCCTCTGGTTTTCAGTCTTAGTCTTGCAGTATCCTCAAGACTTCTCCATCCATACAGCACTGATAATAAAACTTCTAGGTTAATGGTGAAAAGATTCTCCATAGTGAGGTATACCCAGGGAGGTTCACCGAATTACATGGAGAGGTGAAGAGGGAGGAAGGAGATAGAGGTGATCAGGAGGAGAAGAGAGGGACTCAAACGTGGAGTGAGCAGTCTAGCCAGTAAGCACTTCCTTATGTGCTCTCCACAGTCTGGAACCCTCAGAGAAATTCACGGAGATACATACCGAGGAGGGAGGAAGGAGATAGAGGTGAGCATGAGTAGAAAGGGGGGAATCGAGAGGTGAGAGAGAGATCTGGGCAGTATTCTGTTCCCGAAGTGCTCTCTGGTGCCCAGAACACCCACAGAGATTCACAGAATTGGGTTGAGAAGAGAAGGGGGGGGGAGATAGAGGTTCCCTGGGGAAGAAGAAAGAGAGTCAGTAGGGGGAGAGAGTAATCAAGCCAGTAATCACACTCCTGAGTAAAAACAGGTACTAAAGATTGGGTTCTTAAATGTACAAAGTTGATATCAACTATGTAAAACAAAGATTACAAATCTAGAGTAGAGGTTACACTCTTAAAAAAATACAGTAGAAAAAAAAATCACAAAAAGTATAAGATACATGTATGCAGTTTGCTTTAAAAATAGGGTCTTTTTTTTTGCAAGGTAATAGTGTGTTATAAAAATGAAAATTAAAGGTGTAATAGAGGACTTAAAGAAAAAAGGAAAAAAAAATTTTTTAAATGATAATAGTAAAAATATATCCAAGACTTTCTCTGGAACTGTTGTGAGCAGTGTGGGGTCAGTTCAGTTTCAGACAGATTCTTGTTCCTGCTTATACTTTTCAGGATCTATAGGCCCCTTTCAATGTAGTTGGTGTTAACTACAGGGATTTTAATCTGATGATCTGTCACTTCCAAAGCGGTTCCCTCTGTTTGTTTGGCTCTGTTTGCAAGTCTCTTCAGTGTCTAATTTCTGCCCTGATACAAGGGGGCGGAGGGGGTCTCTTTAGGTTCACCTGTTTAGTCGTGCTGTGGGGAGGGAGAAACACTGCAAACCAATATCACTGGCGTGTCTGTGGAGAGCTCGCAGTGTCTCGGCTGCACTGGGTTTGCCCCCACTCACGATGTGTGTGCTTTCGAGTCTGCCCTGCTCAGGCTTCAGGTTACTCTGCCAGGGAGCAGGCCCTGAGATGCGTGCACTTCCTAGGTCTAAGCCGCTCAGGTTCAGGTTCCCGGGTACTCCACAAAGGCGCAGACTCAGTTGGGCTTGCGGTTTGTGCCGATCCCCGGTCGGAGCAGCTCAGGCAGCCAGGTGTTTGGCGAGCGCACTCTCCCCTGTTGGGGCTGTGTGACTTATCACCTCCCTGGTCCCCGCCTTGGTTTCTGGGCGCCCCCGGCTCTGGTGTGCCGTGTGTCAGTTCTGGGGAGCTGGTCTCTGGCTGCGACCCTCCCGGCGGATGTCAACCCTCCAGGATCTCAGGCAGTCTTTGCTTAGAAATTGGAAGCCTGTTTGCAGTTTGGTAGGGGGTGCCCTCTCTGGGGCCGAGTTTGTCCCTTTCCAGCTCTGGCTGGCCCCACCTGCCCACTGCGACCAGCCGGGGATGGGGCGGTCCTCAGCCGGTTAGCTCTCCTCTGGTATTGCTCAGTCCTTTGTTCTGTGAGCGGGCTGGCAGTGCCTTAGATTTGGGCTTTTTGCGGAATAGTTCTCTCTCTGTGGCTGTCCCACAGTTTAGGTTGCTATCTCACGTTAGCTCCTTCAGATTGCCCTCAGGGCATTCAGGCCCGGTCCTTACCCTAAGCAGTGGCGCCCGCTCCTTTCCGTTCAGCCCCTACTTGCTGGTGGCGGATGCAAGCGTCTGGGGTGCTTTGTTGGGAGTTGCCTTTAGGCACGTAATCTGTGGGTTTTATTTATTTATTTTTCCTCCCAGTTATGTTGCCCTCCGAGATTCAAAATCTTCCCGCAAACCTGCCTGTGAGGGGGTTTCCTGGTGTTTGGAAACTTCTCCTCTTTTACAACTCCTTCCTTGGGACGGGTCTCTGTCCCTAACTCTTTTGTCTCTCTTTTTATCATTTATATTTTGTCCTACCTCCTTTCGAAGATAATGGGCTGCTTTTCTGGATGCCTGAAGTCCTCTGCCAGCGTTCAGAAGTTGTTTTGTGAAGTTTGCTCAGCGTTCAGTTGTTCTTTCGATAAATTTGTGGGGGAGAGAGTGGTCCCCCCCATCCTATTCCTCCACCATCTTAGCCCCGCCTCCCACTACGCACTCTTGACAGGCATGGGTTGGTGAGGACAAGAGACTGGGCTCATCTGCAGTGTGGATGATGCTTCTAGGATGGAGGGTCTTGACGTGTGTAGTGAAGCCCTTTCCTAGCACAGAAAGTTCAGGAACTGGGACCTATGGATCCGCCAGGAGAACCCTGAGGACAGCTCACATCCAGGGTCCTGGGTGCCCTAACGTAGAGCTCTTCACTCCAATTACTCCTTGGCCACTGAGCATGTTCCCCTTGCTGTGTGTGCAGTAGGCCACTGAACAGCCACCGTAGTAAGCTAGGAGGTAGAAGATGTCTGAGACAGAATAGAGAACTAGTGGGAATAGTGGGGTTTCTGAGCATAGACAATCCTGTGTGTTTGCTTTCATCAGTACCTGGAGATTCCTGAGGTGAAAACAGACAAACATGATAATGTATCATGAAGGGCACCAGATACAAATACAATGCAGGTTTCTTTATTTGTGACCAATTATTTCCAATCACTACCCAAGGGTAATGCCACATATGCATACAAACTTTCCTTCTGGAAATTAATTCATGTTTGTCATGCTATAAACCTATGTCTCTGAAGGTCCCATCACCAACCAGAGTCTGCATTTCCCCTTGCAGTCCTGCATCCCCACAGTACCATCCTTCCTTTCCATTCACGTTGAGCTGATGTCTGAACCATGGATTGGTTTTCAATTCCTGATGCATGGACTCACTCAGGATGGACTCTCGTTGGGACTCTGTGATCCCACACCACTCTAAATTCAGTTCCTGGAGGGTGGCTGCAACTTGTTCCAGAAGAACGTGGAGGATCTCAGGACTAAAGTCTGACATGGTGACCCCACTCAGATCCAGACCTTTGAGCTGATGCATGCTTGGGCTCTGGGACAGGTGGGGCTAGTCTGACTCTGTAAGCTGCCAGTTTGTTACTGCCGGGTGGGCCAAGGGGGTCCTCAGGCATCTGGGGAGAAGGCAAGCAATTAGGTCTGAGAACCAGGGTGGCAGCTGAGCTAAAGTTGTGAGATGGGTGATTTGCCCAAAGACAAGGTCCTACTAACCGCCTCCTGAAGGTCCCCACCCAGAATGATCTGTCTCATTTTGGCCTGGCAGTACCTCTCTGCATCACCTGCAAGCCACCTGCAGCTTTGTATGATCTCTGGCTCCTGCTCCACTACGATCCTCTCAGAATTATGCATTTCTTAAGTATTAGCTAAATTATCTGAGCAAAAGGCAATCTTTTAGGGACTGGTGATTTGAGACAAGTTCATTGTGTTCAGGAATCTGATAAGCACAGAGCTTTTCTCTCTGTCTCTCTCCCAAACTTTCTCTTTTCATTTTTCTTTTCTGGCCACACTGCACAGGTTGTGAAAATTACTTCCCCCACCAGGGATCAAAGCTGGACTTTCAGCCCTGAAAGAGAAGATTCCTAACCACTGGACCACCAGGGAATTCCTCAGACCTTTTCTTTCAAATTGCTCGGGTCTGAGGTCGTTTCCCTTCTTTAATGCCCTCTTCACATACCTATTTTCTTAGTCATCTTACATAGCTTTCCCTTCCTAAGGAAGAACCCATGCCCACCCTCACTGGATCCAAACTGCCCTATCCAGAGATTTCTAGTGTGTTGTCTCTGCTCCGCCCCTTGATTTCCGAGGTGAAGTGATACCACAGCTCAGGATAGAGCCACAAAGGATCCAGTGTGCTTGACATGCCAGTGTTGTGTTCACTGTTTCCCAGGCAGTGGTCCACCCTCACCTGAGCATCTGGTCCAGGCAGGTTCAGACAAGGAGGGAGAGTCCAGATAGAGAGACTGGAGATGGTGCCGCTTAGAAACTGAGAGGGAGATAGGACAACTTCCTGCTGCTGTTCCTCACGGGCAGGCCATGAATGCGGGAGAGACGAGGTCTCTGCCTGTTGCTCGTCTGACCCAGGAGAGGAGCAAACGTGGCCAGGATGGACAGATGCCAGGTCTATGGCAGTTGCACCTCCTTGATACAGTACAGCGGCACCATATTCAGGACCTTCGTAATACTGTCCAGGGCCATTGCAGAAGATCAGCTTCTTATAGCACAAGTGTGTGCAGGCTTTTCTCTGTGCCCCCCACCTGGGGTGGTAGGGGAGGAAGTTATCCAGGGTCCTTTTCTTCAGGCAAAGGTGTATGTATACCTTTAAGGGAGCCCAGGCCTGGTGTGTCCGTGAGCTCTGCTCCACCACTGGTCCCATTCCTGAATGTGAGCACCCTTGAATGCTGGCTCCAGACCACATACTCCAGGAATTCTGGTCAGTATTCTGTGAATCTAGCACCTGCATTTTGCACCTCCTATGAGGAACAGGAGATTGACAGGGATGCATTACCATCTACACAGACTCCAGCCACAGACTCAGAAATAGACCATAGATTGCCCCTGTGGTTTACCTCACATCTCTCTCATCACCTGCTACCACGCCGGCTTCCCTCTGTGCCTGTCTGTTCTCCAGCTCCCTTTCTCCCCTCTCTTCTCCGGGTCTCCACTTCTAGTAGAGTTAAGCCTCACAGGAAGGAGATGGGGCATGTTCTCTCAACCCCCCTTGCATCTTAGGTACCCTTACACTTCAGGAAGGCATTTCCCACAGTGAGCCAAGGCCTCTGAGCCTCTTCGTTGCCACCCTCAGAGCCCTCGGGTCCGACCATTGGTCATCCACTTGGCCCACCCCAGAGGTCTCTTCCGGGATGCCCAGGACCCTATCAAGCTACCTGGATCTGGTTCCCCTGGAGTGAACCTTCTGGACCAGCAGGACATCAAGTGCGTCCAGCAGTGCTCATAAGGGACCCACATGAGGCAGGGCAGTGAGGCCCCCCAGAGGCAGGCAGACAAAGGGACAGGCCTGCACCATGATCCCAAGGTCTTGATGTGTCTCCCATGGATTACATCCATGAAGAGCAGTGGGAAGAGCTCCCTAGGCAGAAACTCCAGAAAAGAAAAGACCAAGGCATCTTCCCTGAGCAGGTGCTTTCTCATCAGGTACTGGAGTCTGGGGGCTTCTGGACACTCATCCTGACTCTTCTTCAAAAGGAATTCTGTGGAAAATGCCAAGGAACAAAACATCCATGTCAGGCAAGCAGGAGCACACCTTAGACAGTCTCCCAACCCTTCAGAGGAATCTACTCAGGACTGAGGTACTGCTCTGGCAGGGGTAGACATGCCTCAGTTAGGCCACATGACATTCAGGCCTCAATGGGCACAAAGCTATAGCTCTTTCCCTATTGGATTCAGAACAAGCCTCTCACAAGTACCAGTGAGGAGGAAAGGCAAGCACCAGCCCATTCAGTTCCATACAGTGCTTTGAGTAATCCAAGTCCCACCTGGAAGTGGGTAGCAAGAAGACTGAAAACTCACTCCAGTCGTTATGAGGGGATGAAGTCAGAGCACCATTTAGAGCCCTAAATCAATAAGAAGAGGGAGGTCCTGTGGACCAACACAGCCTCCATCCTCAGTTACCCCTAACACGAATGCCATTTGTCTAGGAGTTGTGTAAGTTCATGAAACAAAATTCCGGAAAGATATTTTGAATACATACTTTAAATGTTTTTAAAAGATATTTTAAAATGATAGAAGTTAAAGCACTAATTAAAATGTTTGAGTTCAGGCAAAACTACACTGAGAGGCAAAATTAAACTTGAAACATGTTCATTGGAAAGAACTGATTTTTTAATAACTCTCCCTGCAGTAGGGATACAAGCCACCCTTCAAGATTAGCTAACCTCTAGTAAGAAAAGAGCGTCCTTATATGAGGGTGGGAACTGACTGCTCTAATGTGCCTGGTGGGGTGCTCACCCCTCAAACCCTGTGAGAACCCCTCTGATGTCTCCAGAGCCAGGAAATCCTGCACCTCTTCTCCAGTGCTTGAGACTTTCATAAGTCTTTCTGGTTCTATCATCCCTCTGCCCCACTGCTAACCCAACCAGAACAGTATATCTAATTAGATTACAAAGCAACCATTGGATTGACCCTGATTGGATCATCATACTTCTCTAGATTAGTTGATTGAATCATATACACATCACCAAACAGAGAGTGATGGGGTGGTCAGGTAATCAAGGACCTATTCACTGATTCACTTCACAAATATTGACTGTATTCTACTAATATGGACAGTTATATTCTTGTGGGTCAAGCATGAAAGGGATTATTGATTCCTGCCCTTGGACAAGAAAGAACAAAAGTTGACAGAATCATTGTTGGGGGAATTTTGGTCAAGTCAAAATTAGCAAAATGTCCTTGAATTAAAACAGCTTCATGAAAACAGTGGTGTTGTCATCAAAGCAAACAAAATACACTCATTCCTGTGTGAGATTTTTACTCAGGTATTACGTAGGAAACACAGGAGATCCTGAGCCTATTTGAGCAGCAAGGGAAGAGCTTTGGGGGATGTGATTGGTTTTCTAGGCCTAAGCCAAGCCTTCTCTGAAGGTGGACAGGTCAAAACCTCAGTAAGAGTAAGAGTGGTTCTGGACAGTTTGGAGCTGAGCATTCCTAAAGGGACACCATGAATGATCCAAACGATGGAAAATAAAGGTTTCTTTTTCATTTTTATATTTTGAGAAACAGGGAAATTTAAACACGCTACTCTGGGTGATATTAAGATAGTAAAAGAGGTTCAGTCGTAAAAAATCTGACCACCAATGCAGGAGACATGGGTTTGATCCCTGGTCTGGGAAGATCCCACATGACATGAGGCATATAAACCCGTTTGCCACAACTGTTGAGGCTGTGCTCTAAATCCTGCAAGCCGAAGCTATTGAAAGTCAAGCACTCTCGAGTTTGCTCTGCAACAAGAGAAGCTGCCTCAGTGAGAAACCTGAGCACCACGACTAGAGAGTAGCCCCCTTGCCCCAGCTAGAGAAAAGCAAGAGCAACAGTGAAGACCCAAGGCCACAAAAAGAAATACAATAAATTTCAAGGAAAAAAGATAGGAAAAGAGAGAGGCTCAGAGGAGACACTGTCACCTTAGAGGCTGTTCTTTCCCAGAAAGTTGAGATCAGCACAGCACACTGAGGGTGGGCACTGTGGGCTGTTTGGGAATTTGAAATCAGAGAAGAAATAAACCTTCTTCAGTCCCAAATAACCCTGTCATCCAGAGGCTTTCTTTAAGTCTTTTTTTTTTTTTTTTTTCCTTACTGAGGACACTTTCCAGATGGCTACTTCCCCCGCCATTTTTCAGGGGTCTTCAGTTCAGTCAGTCACTCAGTTGTGTCCGACTCTTTGCAATCCCATGAATTGCAGCACACCAGGCCTCTCTGTCCATCACCAACTCCCGGAGTCTACTCAAACCCATGTCCATCGAGTCGGTGATTCAGGGGTCTTAGAAGTCAAATAAATCATAATTTCACTGGCTCCTTTTCGACTGTATTTAGATGATTACTGTTTCCTCAGACCTAGCTAAATCCACACACATTCTGATCAAGGTGACACCATTCGGCCCAGAAATAAAATTCTGCTATTTCTATTCATAAATACCAACATCTTTTCTGCACTTAATACTGAAGCTCTTATTGGTGTTAGCACACTACCACGTTCAGGGATGACTCCCACTTTGGGACGCATCTTACAAGGATTTCTTTGAAGTTGAATGTCACATGCAAAGGGAGACCCTTTCTCCATCTATAAGAATTTTCCATGCTTCTCACCCACCTCAGTTATTTGATGCCTAAGCAATTCTTATACACCTCTGACCACCAAGGTGAAGACTCCCTGAAGGGTGTTCTCTGTCTTAGTCACTTTGGGGAAGATCACTTTCACCATATTTCTCTCATGTATATACATGGCCTTTACAGAAAATAGCATTAAAGTGGATTTTACTCAATTGACATTTTAAACATAAACATGATGAAAAAGAATATATATGTGTGTAACTGAGTCACTTTGCCCTACAGTTAAGATGAGACACAATAATTTAACTAAAATTAATTTTAATTGTGTGTTTAAATTGTGTTTATTTTTAACTGTGTGTTTAAGTAAAAACACAATGATTTAACTATACTTCAGTAAAAACTTTTTTTAAAACATCTGGAACTTCTATGATGGTCCAGAGTTTAAGACTTTACCTTACAATGCAGGGCATGCCGGTTCAATCCCTGGCCCAGGAATATCTCTCATGCCACAGGGCAACTAAGCCCATGAGCAGCAACCACTGAGCCCATGGGTAGCAACTGTTCAGCCTGTGGACTGGAGCCTGTGCTCCAAAACAAGAGACGCCACCACAAGGAGAAGCCCGAGCACTGCGATGAAGAGCAGCCATGTGCACTGCAGCTAGAGAAAGCCAGGCAGCAAGGAAGACCCAGCACATCCCAAACAGAAACAGCCAACCAATCAAATAGTCTCTGAAGAAAGCTCATGGGCTGATATGGAGCTCTACATCAGTGGCCAGATTCCAAGCTGGCCATTCTCATGGATGTGGGAACCTGGGGGATATTCAGAAGGACCTTTCCTGCCTGAGCAGTCATCAGTTGTGCCAAAGAAAATCAGAGACAGACACAGGGTTAAATGTTGAAGACAAATTTTATTCAGCATTAAGACAATAGATGGCCAAATGGGCTTCTTCTGACATTCCAAAGTTGATAGTTTTGCACACAGTTAGGAAAAGCCAGCATGATACAATATTTTTTCAGAATTCTCACCTTATAGATACAAAAGAGCTTTTAAGGGTAACTTGCATTTATTGTCCTTTTTCTTTGAGATGTAATTGTTCTAGCTGATCTTAGGCGCTTATGACTTTGTAAACAAAGATGAGGGATTTCTTTTTCTTTTTCTTTCTAGCTGATTCCTCCAGAATTTGGCTTCTCCAGCTCCCCTGGGGACTTGATGAGTTACTGCCACCAGATGACAATTGATTTTTACTAATCATTATTTAGTTTGTTCTAACTTGCTTTCAAATTGTTTATGTCTTGTGCCTCTC
The DNA here is from genome assembly GCF_054371585.1 of Giraffa tippelskirchi. Taxonomy (NCBI): domain Eukaryota; kingdom Metazoa; phylum Chordata; class Mammalia; order Artiodactyla; family Giraffidae; genus Giraffa; species Giraffa tippelskirchi. The sequence continues at coordinate 41,601,440 of NC_137284.1, read as the reverse complement.
TTCACTGTATTATGAATTTATAAATGTAACGAGATATATACCTTATAGCCCATCTACTTTATAAAATTAGTGTTTCCTGTACTACCCAATGGGAACCCAGGCTTCTAACATAGCTAAATATCTTGAGGCCATCAATTATATCTAAAACCACATAGAGAATATTTGTAATAGTACATATCTAGATATGAGAAGAAGGAACAAGGGAAAATATTTTCTGCATCATTATTGACTAGTAAGATGGAAGATCTAGAGACTCTTAAGAAATACTTTATGATGAATCTGCAGCTGATTGAGGGAGAGAGTAGGGAGCTGAGGATAAAAATGGCCAATTATAAATTATATGGTGTATATGACAGACATTTTATTATACATCTTGACATGCTGATGTCAAAACATGCTCTACTAGTCTTCCTCGATAGGGAAGACCAATAGTAGGTATGGGAATGAAATGAAACTCTTATTGACATGACCTAGCCTTCAGAAGACATACTTCTGAAATGTGGTATAAATATAACAAAACCTTGTTTCATGCCTGTGTGATTTTAGTATTTTTCTCATAGGAATATGCATGTAAGTACCCACTCTTGACAGGGATGTGCTGTTGAGGACCACCAAGCATGTTTCCTTTGCTGTTTGTATTAACCCAGAGAACTAAGTAAGGAAACCAGGAAGAAAAAAGATAACTAGGGAATGATGGAGTTTCAGATCTTAGGCAACAGAAGGCTTCCCCCCCACCAGTAACTGGAGATCCGTGAGATGTAAATACGGAAAGCAGAATAATATCATGGACGGCATTTATCATTTACACTGAAGGTCTCTTTATTTCTGACCATTTCTACATCTGTGCATACAAAAATAACTCGAACATGTGTGTCTCAGACTGAATCTTCCAGAAATTCAGTTTCATATTTGATTCTATAAACACATCTCTAAAGAAGTCACATCAACTCCACAAGTCAACACGCCCTTTTGGAATCCTGCACCCCTGCTGGATCACGTTTTCTCAATCGCACTGAACTAATATCAGAGACCAGGGCTATGTTTTCCCTTCATATTGGATGTATGTCCTAGATTTCAGTTTTCAAGTGTCCAGAAGAAAGCTTCTGATAGAAGCAACCGACTAGGCAGGATATTACAGAATTATGTGTTGGGACTCAGGTGACCACACACGTCATCACCACAGTGAGGACAGGGGCTGGGGCTAACCCATATCTTCCTGGGACGTCCTAAGTCTGTAAGGATCGCCCTCAGCTCAGCCTTTAGCTGAGCAAGTCTCTCCTGGTGAAGGACACCCAGAGAGCTGTAACTCTCCCGAGGGGCCGGATAAAGCTCTAGACTTAAATCAGGGAGCCTGTTAGTATGACGCAGGAGACTCTCCAGGACGCCCATGGAGATGAGGTTTCCACTCATGGTGAGGACCCTGAGCTGGGAGCAGCGGCTCAGGGCGGGCAGAAAGGCCGTGAGGTGGATGTCCGTGATCCCACACAGGTTTAAGTCCAGTTCTTCCAGAGAGCCTGCAACTTTCTCCAGTAGAACTTGAAGGAGCTCGGGAATAAAGTCGGTCAGGGTAACACCACTAAGATTCAGGCCCTTCAGCTGAGAGATTTTTGGACACCAGGAGAGATGGGTCAGGTCTGATTCTGTGAGCAGGCAGTTGGTGATTGAGATGTTGTCCAAGGGGGTCTTCAAGCACCTGGGGGGGTGAGGGGGAAACAAGCAATTAGATCAGGGAAACCAAAGTGGCAGGGGAGTTCCAGAGGAAAAGTTAATGATTGGCCCAAAGCTGATAAAGTTCAATATCCAGAATGCCCAGTCTCATTCTAGGCTGAGTCCTGCCATTTTCTTAGTGTGATTGGATCACATTCACATGATCTTGAAAGCCATCTTTCCTCATCTGTCAAGGAGAGTACAGTACACTCTTCTTCCTTAGCAGGATGAATGGAGATAATGGAATGCACTAGAACATGATCAGGGGAGAGCGTGACACAAAGTGTCCATCAGTAGGGACATTGCTGAATGTTAGTTCTGGGAGATGAGATTAAAAAATGCTTTTCATTTAGATTGCCACTCTGTGGGTGAGCTGCAGGTGCATATACCTCCGGCCAGGTGAGGCTCTTGGAATACATGCAGAAACAAAAGACCCCACATTAAGCCCTGGGGCTGCCAGTCTTTAGGGAGTCCCAGCCCTACGACATCTACAAACTTTCTATCACTTTTTATATTCTTTTGGCTCTGCTTCGTTACCATCATCTCCAGAACCATGCATTTCCCATATATTAATTACCTTATATGCAACAAAAGGCCACCTGTTACTGACTTGGACTTTCAAACAGGTTCCTTGTGGTCACAGGTTAGTGACTACAGAGTTTCTTTTCACAACGCTCAGGCTGATGTGATTTTACCTCTTCAATGCCCCCTTTGCTTACCTATTACATAAATCTTCAGAACAGAGAAATCTCTCCCCAAAGAAGAAATCACATACACACCTGCACTAGATCTATGCCCCCTAATTTGTGGGTTCGCAGCATGGTGTCCCTTTCCAGAGCTTCTGGACCAGATTCCCCCCACCTGGATTGCTGTGCTTCTGTAATACTGCGTTTCATGGTGGAGCAGCAGATGAGACGCTGCCCTTGATATTCTACCATTGTGTCCACTGTTAATCAGCCGCTGGTGGAGCCTCACCTGAGCATCTGGTCCAGACGGCCTTCAAGGAAGGACGGAGCTTCCATACGGAGGTCCCGGAGGTCCCGCAGCTGGAGGATCTGAGAGGTTAGTTGCAGAAGATCCTGATGGTCCTGCTCCTCAACAGCAGACCCACGAATGCGCGAGAGAATGAGACTCTGAACGCTGCTCATCTGACCCAGGAAAGGAGCAAACTGGGCCAGGGTGGACAGCTTCTGGGTGAAACTCAGTTTCACCTTCTGGACACAGTCCAGCTTCACCATCCTGAGAACTTTCTTCATATTTTCCTGGGACAGTGAAATAATCTTCATCTTCTTACAGCACAGGTGTATGGAGGCTTTTCTCTGCTCCACCCACCTGAAGAGGTAGGTGAGGAATTTCTCCAGGGGCTTTTTCTTAAGACAAAGTTCTATGTACACTTCTAGGGGAGTCAAGGGGTGCCTTATCCTGGATGTGTCCTCAGCCACCGGGGCCACCAGTGAGCTTGAGGGCATGTGGTCCCTGCCCCCAGACCACATGTTCCAGAAGCCCTGGCCAGTATTCCTTAAGTCCAGCACCCGCAGCTTGCACCTCCTGTGGGGAAACAGCAGATGGGTGGGGTGAGATTCTTCAAAATGCACACTGAATGAACCCACAGCCTCAGAGGTCAGGCAACATTCCAACTCCCCATCTGTGCTCTTACTTCACATTCCTGCTCTCACCTGCTGCTGGTTCTTTCCTTTCTTGCTCCCTCTCCCCCAGCTCTTTTTCCTCTTCCATCCTTCCTATTATATTTTTGTAAGGGATTTCCCAAAGTGATCTCAGCAATTCTCAAGACCTCTGAGCTTTTTCAGAAGCCTCTGGTCCACCGCTTGGTCATCCACTCTGCCTGGCACCAGCTATCTCTTCCAGGACATCCAAGACCCTGCCAGGCTACCTGGATCTGACTCACCTGGGGTGAACCTTCTGGGCAAGCAGGACATCAAGGCCATCCAGCACTGCCTGTAAGGTTCCTTGGTGAGGCTTTTGCACCAGGCCCCCCAGAGGCAGGCGGGCAAAGGGCCAGGCTGGCACTATGGCTTTCAGGGTCTCCCTGCGTCGGCCAAAGACGGCAGCCATGAAGAGTGGTGGGTAGAGCTCTCTGGGCAGGTACTCCAAAGTGGAGATGGCTGAGGGCTCTTCTCTCAGCAGGGCAATTGCTGCCAAGATCACAAGTCTGGGAGGGTTGTGAACACTCATCCTGACTTCTCTGAATGGAATCCTGGGAAACTGCAAGGAGACAAGGCATGCTTCTCAGAACAATCATAATCATCAGGGTAGCCTCTCTCCCCACACTTCAGAGAAATCAGATCATGACCACAGCCATTGCTCTGGCAATGATGAACCAGAACGGAAGAACTCGCTGTGTCCGGATTCCAGTCTGGGTTTGTGGCCATAAAGCCAGAGCTCTCCCCATCCTGCCACTAGAGCAAGAATCTAACAAGTTCCAGGAAGGAAGAAAGCCAAACTGTGGCTCATCCATTTCCATCTACTGCTTTCCTTAATGCATTTCCCTCTTGCATATCTGTACCAGGAGACTGAAAAAGCTGACTCCCTTTGTTTTTATGGTGAAAAAATAAACTACTGCTGAAAGCCCAAACTATGGGGACAAGAGTTCATGTATAACACAGCTTCCATCCTCAGTTCCCAAAGTCAACTTAGCTGGGAAAGATTAAGGAGATACTTGTAAAGGGAATGCCATTTGTGTATAGAGTAAAAACCTTAAATGTCAAGAAATAGCATTCCAAACAGATGTCTTTAGAAAGAAAAGCTGCTGGTTAAGACTTTTGAATAATATAAACCAAAGCACAAATCAAAATGTTTAGGATGGAAGCAAAAATGTGCTTTGAGGCAAAAAGATAGATTTAAATTTAACCAGAAGAAGAGAAAAAGGAAAACTCTCCATGCCATGTCAAACTGCATTCTACCATTCACTGCATGATGGCCGTTAGCAGAACATCCCTCACAGAGGTTAACTCACCAGGTCTGATGTGGTCGGGGTGTGGGGTGCTGCTCAAGCCTCAGACTTGGTGTAGAACATAAGGAGTGACTCCAGAATGAGAAGCTTCTGTGTCTATTGTTTGGTGCTTGGGTATTTTATGGAACTTTTTAACCACATCTGCCCTCCTTTCAACTGCTAACTTCCAATTACTAAGCATTACCTGATTGGATCCCAGAGCGTCCCTTAGGTTCATCCTGATTGGGTTACTGCCAGTCTCCAAATGAATTGATTGAGTCAGATCATCATTTATGAAAGAGAAAGAGTTGGGGGAGGGGGATCTAGGACTTATTCATTGATTCACTCCACAATTGGTTGAGTTTTGCTAATATGGCCAGTGAACTAAAAAGATGCTTACTCGTTGGAAGAAAAGTTATGACCAACCTAGACAGCATATTAAAAAGCAGAGACATTACTTTGCCAACAAAAGTCCATCTAGTCAAGGCTATGGTTTTGCCAGTAGTCATGTATGGATGTGAGAGTTGGAGTATAAAGAAAGCTGAGTGCTGAAGAATTGATGCATTTGAACTGTGATGTTGGAGAAGACTCTTGAGAGTCCCTTGGACTGCAAGGAGATCCAATCAGTCCATCCTAAAGGAAATCAGTCCTGAATGTTCATTGGAATGGCTGATGCTGAAGCTGAAACTCCAATACTTTGGCCACCTGATGTGAAGAGCTGACTCACTGGAAAAGACCCTGATGCTGGGAAAGATTGAAGCCTGGAGGAGAAGGGGTCGGACGACAGAGAATGAGGTGATTGGATTGCATCATCAACTCAATGGACATGAGTTTGAGTAAGCTCCGGGAGTTGGTGATGGACAAGGAGGCCTGGCATGCTGCAGTCCATGGGGTCGAAAAGAGTCGGACACGACTGAGCAAATGAACTGAACTGAATATGGACAGTTGTATCCCTGGGTAGAAGAAAGGGAAGGATTATGGGTTCCTGTTGCTCAGTCACTCAGTCACGTCCGACTCTTTGCAACCCCATGGATTACAGAATGCCAGGCTTCCCTGTCCTTCACCATTTCATGGAGTCCATTGAGTCAGTGATACCATATAATCATCTCATCCTCTGTCGTCTTCTCCCGCCTTCAATTTTTCCCAATATCAGGATATTTTCCAATGAGTCAGCTCTTCACATTAGATGGCCAAAGTATTGGAGCTTCAGCTTCAGCATAAGTCCTTCCAATGAATATTCAGGGCTGATTTCTTTTAGGATTGACTAGCTTCATCTTGCAGTCCAAAGGAATCTTAAGAGTCTTCTCCAATACTGCAGTTCAAAGGCATCGATTCTTTGTTGCTCAGTGTTTTTTATTATTCAGCTTTTAAATCTGTAGGTGAGTACTGGAAAAGCCATAGCTTTGACTAGATGGACCTTTGTCAGCAAAGTAATGTCTCTGCTTATCAATATACTGTCTAGATTTGTCATTGTTTTTCTTCCAAGGGGCAAACATCTTTTAAATTCATGGCTGCAGTCACATTCCACAGTGATTTTGGAGCCCAGGAAAATAAAGTCTGTCACTGTTTCCACTTTTTCCCCATCTATTTGCCATGAAGTGATGAGATTGGATGCCATGATCTTTGTTTTTTGACTACTGAGTTCTAAGCCAGCTTTTTCACTCTCCTCTTTTACTTTCATCAAGAGGCTCTTTAGTTCCTCTTCACTTTCTGCCATTAGGGTGGTGTCATCTGCATATATGAGCTGACTGATATTTCTCCCGGCAGTCTTGATTAGAGCTTGTGCTTCATCCAGCCTGGCATTTCACATGACGTACTCAGCATAGAAGTTAAATAAGCAGGGTGACAATATACGGCCTTGATGTACTTCTTTCCCAATTTGGAACCAGTCCATTGTTCCATGTCCGGTTCTAAGTGTGGCTTCTTGGCCTGCATACAGGTCTCTCAGGAGGCAAGTAAGGTTGTCTGGTACTCCCATCTCATTAAGAATTTTCCACAGTTTGTTGTGATCCACACAGTCAATAACTGTGCTTTGGCGTAGTCAATGAAGCAGATGTTTTTCTGGAATTCTCTAGTCTTTTCTAAGATCCAATGAATGTTGGCAATTTGATCTTAGGTTCCTCTGCCTTTTTTAAATCCAGTTTGAACATCTGGAAGCTCTCAATTCACATACTGTTGAAGCCTAGCTTGATGGATTTTGAGTTTTACCTTGCTACCACGTGAAATGAGTGCAATTGTGTGGTAGTTTGAATACTCTTTGGCATTGCTCTTCTTTGGGATTGGAATGAAAACTGACATTTTCCAGTCCTGTGGCCACTGCTGAGTTTTCCAAATTTGCTGACATATTGACTGCATCACTTTAAGAGTCTCATCTTTTAGAATCTGAAAGAGCTCAGCTAGAATTCCATCATCTCCACTATCTTTATTGAAAGTGAAGCCTCCTAAGGCCCACTTCACTTTGCATTCCAGGATGTCTGACTCTAGGTGAATGATCACACCATCATGGTTATCTGGGTCATTAAGAATTTTTTTGAATAATTCTTCTGTGTATTCTTGCTACCTCTCCTTAATATCTTCTGCTTCTGTTAGGTCCATACCATTTCTGTCCTTTATTATGCCCAGCTTTGCATGAAAATTCCCTTGGTATTTCTAATTTTCTTGAAGAGAACTTTAGTCTCTCCTGCCCTATTATTTTCCTCTATTTCTTTGCATTTTTCACTTAAAATGAATTTCTTATCTCTCCTTGCTATTTTCTGTAACTCTGCATTCAGATGGGTTTATCTTTCCTTTTCTCCTTTGCCTTTCACTTCTCTTTCTTCTCAGCTATTTTTAAGGCCTCCTCAGACAACCATTTTGCGTTTTAGCATTTCTTTTCTTGGGGATGGTTTTGATCACCACCTTCTGTACAAACCTCTGTCCATAGTTCTTCAAGCACTTAATCTATCAGATCTATACCCTTGAATCTATTTGTCACTTCCACTGTATAATCATGGGTCTTCCCTGATAGCTCAGTTGGTAAAGAATCTGTCTGCAATGCAGGAGGCCCAGTTCAATTCCTGGATCTGGAAGATCCACTGGAGAAGGGATAGGCTATCCACTCCAGTATTCTTGGGCTTCCCTTGTGGCTCAGCTGGTAAAGAATCTACCTGCAGTGTGGGAGATCTGGGCTTGGTCTCTGGGTTGGGAAGATACCCTGGAGACGTGAAAGGCTCCCCACTTCATTATTCTGGCCTGGACAATTCCATTGACTGTATTGTTCATGGGTCTCAAAGAATCGGACACGACTGAGTGACTTTCACTTTCACTGTATAATCATAAGCGATTTGATTTAGGTCATACCTGAATGGCTTGGTGGTTTTCCCTACATTCTTCAATTTGAGTATGAATTTGGCAGTAAGTTCATGATCTGGCCACAGTCAACTCCCAGACTTGTTTTTGCTAGCTATACAGAGCTTCTCCATTTTTGATTACAAGGAATATAATTAATCTGATTTTGATATTGACTATCTGGTGATATCCATGTGTAGAGTCTTCTCTTGGGTTAATGGCAAGGGTGTTTGCTATTACAGGTGTGTTCTTTTGACAAGACTCTGTTAGCCTTTGCCTGCTTCATTTTGTATTGCAAGGCCAAACTTGTCTGTTACTCCAGGTTTCTCTTGACTTCCTACATTTTCATTCTAGTCCCCTATGATGAAAATGTCATCTTTTTTGGTGTTAGTTCTAGAAGGTCACATAGATCTTCATAGAACCATTCATCTTCAGCTTTCAGCATTAGTGGTTGGGGCATCAGTTCAGTTCTGTCACTCAGTTGTGTCCGACTCTTTGTGACCCCATGGACTGCAGCATGCCAGTTTCCCTGTCCATCACCAACCCCTGGAGCTTGCTCAAACTCATGTCCATCATTGGACATGTCCATGGTTGGGGCATAGACTTGGATTATTTTGATGTTGAATGGTTTGCCTTGGAAAAGAGCCAAGATCATTCTGTCATTTTTGAGACTACACCCAAGTACTGCACTTCAGACTCTTTTGTTGACTATGAGGGCTACTACATTTCTTCAAAAAGATTCTTGCCCACAGTAGTAGCTATAATGGTCATCTGAATTAAATTTGCCCATTCTTGTCATAGCTGAAGGGATGAGAAGGACCCTTCCAACTGTCAGACCACACAAATTTTGGAAAGGGCTGTGATGTTAGTGGAAATTTGGAAATTTCAAAATTCAAGGTGGAGATGTTCCTCCGGGATCACAGTTACTATGAGATCAAAAAGAAGATTGTTTTAAAGTTGGAAATAAATTTTCTGAAAATAACTCGAGGCCCAATATGGAAGCTACAAAAGTGATCAGACTCCAAGATGGTCATCCTTGAGTATGTGGGAATCTGGGGGATACTTGAAGAACACTTCCTGCCTGAGCAGTAATCAGCTGAGGGAGTTGTTTCCAAGGAAAATCAGACACAGACACAGGTGTAAGTGGTAACATCAAATTTTGTTTAGAACAATGATAATAGAGACAAGGATACCCTAGCATTTCGGGTCATCCAACTTCAACAGATACAGGTGGTAGGGACTCACAACTCAGAAGCAGTGTGTTTCTTGGCTGGTAATTTCCTATGAGGAGGAAACAGGTCTGCAAAGGATCTTGGCTGATCCAAGCTAACAGATTTTTTGTTGAGGGCAGCCCAGCTGGACTGGATACTAATAGTGGGCAGTGAGGAAATTTGATCATAATCTTGGGGTGATCAGATATCAACAGTGGGGTTTCTTGCTGAACTGACTTAGAATTATTATTCAAACTGGATTTTACAAGGAAGCCCTCAGATAATTCAAGGAGAAGGATCACGAGCCAGAACAAATTTTTGTGAAACAATGTTTTCCCTGCCTCACTTCTGTAACCCAGTGAGCAGGTACATCTAACGGGGACTTAGTAGACATTCTCCCTCAGTTCCACTTGCAGTCTTCTCCCACACTTTTCCTTGGGGCAAATATGTCACTTGCCAGGTCATTAAATAAAGGCTATTGAAGCTAAAAGGCCATCGCAGCCAAAAGGCCATCATCCACTGCAGCCCCCAAAACAGTGTGCCTTGAGGGCAGTTCAAAGAGGAGATGAAGGTCGGTGTCCAGAGGTGGTTACTGTGCACATCACATGGATGACTTCAATAAGCCCAGACTCTCGCATCCTTCCATACAGAGAAAAAAAAAATTAAAAAAAAATTCCCTGGTGGTCCTGTGATTAAGAATCCACTAGGCAGTGCAAGGCAGTGCAAGTGCAAGTGCAGGAGAAGGCAATGGCACCCTACTCCAGTACTCTTGCCTGGAAAATCCCATGGACGGAGGAGCCTCGTAGGCCACAGTCCATGGGGTCGCTAAGAGTCGGACACGACTGAGCGACTTCACTTTCACTTTTCCCTTTCATGCACTGGAGAAGGAAATGGCAGCCCACTCCAGTATTCTTGCCTGGAGAATCCCAGGGACGGCGGAGCCTGGTGGGCTGCCGTCTATGGGGTCGCACAGAGTCGGACACGACTGAAGCAACTTAGCACCAGTAGCAGTAGCAGTCAGTGCAAGAGATACAGGTTGGATCCCTGGTCTGGGACGATCCCACAGGCTTTGGAGCAACTAAACTCAAGCCCCACAACTAAATTAACCCAAGCGCCGCAAGCACCAGACTGGAGCCTGGGAGCCGTGACTACTGAAGCGCATACACCCTGGGGCCATGCTCTGCAATGAGAGAAGCCAACAAAATGAGAAACCAATGCATTTCAACCAGAGAGTGGCCCCTGCTCGCCACAACAAGAGAAAGAACGTGCTTAGCAAGGAAGACCCAGCACAGCCAAAATAAGTAAATTTTAAAATTTAGAAAAACAAATAAATAAAATTTAAAATGCATGAAAATTAGTGAGATATATCATTTATATCATGTGCAATAATCTTTTGATATTTTCTGATTTTTTTTAACACCAAATGATCTTATATACTGTGGTTCTCCTTATAGCTGTTTTTTTCTCCTTATAACTTTTGCACAGTTCCTTAGAGCCATTTGAAAAGCCACCTTTCTGGCTATAATCTGTAGTCACCAAATTAAACATACTTCTCACGTTTTAGGCTGTGTATTTGTCATCTGATATGCTCTCCCTAGACCTTTTCCCAACATACATGTCCTGGCCCCACTCACCTGAGTTCCAGGAGTTAGATGGAAACTGTCAATGAAAATATTAGCCTCCCCCTGAAAGTAGAGGGAGATTTTATTTGGTGGAAATGTTTAGGACCCAAGCCCAGGAGACAGAATCTCAGTAGTTCTGAGAAAACTACTCCAAGGAGGCAGGAGGGAGACTCATGTGATAAAGTTTGTAAAAAGGGAGAAGGTAGTCTGAACATCAAAGATGTTATTGTTCAGTCACTCAGTCCGACTTTCCAATTCCACGGGCTGTAGTAAGAAAAATCAGACATAAAGTGAAGGAGTTGAGCATACTATATATGGGAAGATGCAAGCCTCTGGGCTCATTGAATTCATTCCTTTCTTATGCCCCTCAGCTCTCTGGGGCCAAATCCTGTTTCTCTGTTTAACTTAAGGAGGGGTAGATGCCGCAGATGGCTGCTTCTTTCACCCCCTGAGCTCCTCAGCGATCACCATGGGGAGTGCTGACATCTGTTGGATTGGAGGTCTGGGAAACCTCATTTGGACTCCAGAAACCTCTGGTGATTGTGTCATTTCTTGTTTATTGAAATGGCAAGAGATGTTTTCTTTTTTTTTTTTTTAGCAACTAGATGAAATTTAATATTGAGATCCCAGAGAATGCATTGCACTCTCACAGCTGCTCTTGTCAGCAGACCTACACACCCACTCATGGAGGCCACTGGCCACTGCTGCGGTCCTGGGAGTACCAGATAATTATTGAGCATTATCTGGCCTTTGGTTCAAGTATGGTTTAAATTTTCAGAGCTACTCTGAAGTAAATGTCTTTTTTTTTTTTTGGCCAAGTCAAATAGCTTGCGGGATCTAAGTTCTCCAACCAGAGGTTGAACCTGAGCCCTCAGCAGTAAAAGTGTGGATTCCTAAGCCCTGGACCACCAGAGAATTCCCTGAAGTGAATGTCTTTAAAAGCAGATGTGAAAGTGAAAATTAGTCACTCAGTCATGTCCGACTCTTTGTGACCCTATGGAGTGTAGCCCACCAGGCTCCTCTGTCCATGAAATTCTCCAGGCAAGGAGTGGGTTGCCGCTTCCTTGTCCAGGGGATCTTCCTCACCCAGGGATCGAATCCAGGTCTCCTACATTGCAGGCAGACTCTTTACCAACTGAGTGACCAGGGAATCCACTAAAAGCAAGTGTAGGTAAAATAAAATCCTTGGCAGACAAGCACATTCAAGTGTCAGGGGGTCAGAAGCCACGCTTGAAAACTGAATGCAGGATAGTAGAAAACACCCAAAATGAATTTGGTTGATTCCAGAATGCTCTCTAGCTTTTCAGGTGAAACAAACTTCTCCCAGGTATGAGTACCTTTTGGTACAATGCCTGCAATTTGCTCTGAAAAAACAATTCCCAAGGCATAGGACAGCTGTGTTTTGTTGATTGTAGTAATGAATAAAGAACCATCAGGCTTTAACACTTGAAAGCAGCACTGTATAAATGTTTCTAGATCAATCACATGTTCTACAACTTCAGAAGCTACGACAGCATCAAATGTTTCTACAGTGTCTTTCACAATCTCCTCCAGGGAACAAGTTCTGTACTCTATCCTCTTATCCAGGACTGGGTCAAATGATTTATGGTGCTGTGCTGTTTTAATGTTCTCATCCACAGGATCAATTCCAATGACTGAAGCCCCAAGCCGCCCTAGAGGCTAATGGCATAAAAAACCGTTACCCTCAGGAAGAAAATAGAACACGTTAGCAATAAAAACCTTCTCAAAAAGGAGATAAGATTAAGCATGAGGGAAATTATTGGAGATCGTTTATGGGTACATGGAAGTTCAATATACCATTTTCTCTAGTTTATACATTTGATAATTTCCATAATAAAAAGCTTAAAAGTGAGAACAATAATCATAACAACCAAAAACTTATTAAGAATTACTTATGAATAGTGAGGAAATTTTTGTCTACATTCTCTAGATACATTTATAGGCATATAGTACAATATTAACATATTTACAAAGTGCAATAAATGAAACACGTCATTGTAAAAAGAGCAAAATTTTCTAATATTCAAATTCTCTGCTGCTAAGTCGCTTCAGTCGTGTCCGACTCTGTGCGACCCCATAGACGGCAGCCCACCAGGCTCCGCCGTCCCTGGGATTCTCCAGGCAAGAATACTGGAGTGGGTTGCCATTTCCTTCTCCAGTGCATGAAAGTGAAGAGATGTTTTCATTTCACAAACTTTCTGTACATTCTACTCAATATTATTGTGAACCAAAAACTGCTCTAAAATATAATATCTACTCTCAAAAATATCCTTCGAAGCCTTTTAGCTCAAAATTTTATTGATCTACATTTTTTTTTTAAAGAAACAATTCTTGTTCTTTTATGGTTAAAATCAGTTTTTAAATCTCATTTGTATTTTGAGTCTTCTAAGCAAGTTGCAAAGAGTCAGGCGTGACTGAGCAACTATCACTCAACTATCATTCAAGCAAGTACAAGTACAATATTTTTAAATTAACCACATGACTTCTTAAAAATACTATATTGCCTCAATGACCTTTAGAGTAATTTGTATAGAAACCACTGTGCAAATATTTATACTCAATGATATTACCGTAAGACAAAAATTTTAAATATTTATTTATTTAATTATTTCACTGCCCCGGGTCTTAGTCATGCACCCAGAATCTTTGATCTTCCTTGTGACCCTGTGTGTGGGTATTGTGTGTGTATGTGTCTGTGTGTGCATGTGTTCAACTGACTCCAACTCTTTGTGACCCCCATGGACTGTAGCCCACCAAGCTTCTCTGTCCATGGAATTTTCCAGGCAAGAGTACTGGAGTAGGGTGCCATTTCCTTCTCCAGGGGTTCTTCCTGATCCAGGGATAGAACCCATGTCTTCTGTGCTCCTACACTGGCAGGCAGATTCTTTGCCACTGGGCCACCTGGGAAATCTGAGGGATCATTTAGTTGTGGCATGCAAACACTTAGTTGTAGGATATGGGATCTAGTTCCCTGACCAGGGATTGAGCCAGGGCCCACTGCATTGGGAGCATGGAGTCATATCCACTGGATCATCAGGGAAGTTTCAGGACAGCAACGTTTATTGAAAATTCTAAAGTGCACAGTCCTGATTACAAAACTGATTTTTATTCTGAGGTGCTGTGGCCAGCACAGCTGGTAGGGATTGAAAGTGGTAAATCCACAGTTTGGGAAAAAGAAACTAGAGACAGAATTAAAGTTTCAAAGAAGGAACTGGGGGACTCAAGACCTCTTGGATCAAGGGTCCTGTTCTTTGGAGCCAGGTCACTTTTTTAGTGTCTTGGCACACAGAAAATATCTGTTGTGCTGTGATAAAATCAGTCCTGTGTTCCCGTCACATCTCCCAAGTTATTGATTGCTTTGGACCGTCTTTGTTACTTTCCTGAACAGGGTATCACCCAGCTGGATCTCACAGACCCACATATGCTTTGGGAAACATCTCAGTGTGTGCACAAGCAGCGCTCTGAACTCTCGCTGATCTGACGTCCCAAGGGCCACACCCAGTGTGTCCTCAGCTTGGCAGGGCCTTGCGACCCCAGCCAATCAACCCGATGCACTTTGCTTAGATTAGGCCTTAGCCAAGCCCTCAACAGGCAATATCTCATTTTGTGAAAGTCACTCAGTCGTGTCTGACTCTTTGTGATCCCATGTACTATATATACAGTCCATGGAACTCTCCAGGACAGAATACTGGAGTGGGTAGCCCTTCCCTTCTCCAGGGGATCTTCCCAACCCAGGGATCTCCTGCATTGCAGGTATATTCTTTACCAATTGAGCCACCCGGGAAGCCCCCAAAATATGGAACGCTTCATGAATTTGTGTGTCATCCTTGCACAGATAAACTTCTCTGTATCGTTTCAATTGTGGTATATGTGCTGCCCAAGTGAGCACAGGTATCTCATGGGATCCTACTAAAAATCCCACAAACTCTATGTGCATCATTATATTCACTGTGGGGGAACCAAACCTCTTTCTAAGGTCCTCCCAGCCTTATATCCCCTTCCATCACAGAAAAAACAATTGTAACCTCTGAATCCTTAGCAGGGAAACTTTATTTGGCTGCATTTGTTAGACTCACTGTGAGGGTTAAATTTATATGTCAACTTCACTGTGAGTTGAGATGCCCAGATCACAGGTCTAGGAGATCTGTGATCTCCTAGGAGGATTCTAGGAGATTCTGCAAGGGAATTCCTGGAAGAGATTAGCACTGAAATCAGTAATTGAGTCAATACATCAGCCCTCACCAGTGTGGGTGGGCATCACTTTATCCTCTGGGGGCTTGAGTGGAACAAGGGGAACTGTTCTCCCTCTCTCTTCTTGGCCATGAACACTGGAGCTTCTAGCTCCTGAACCTGGAAACTCCACTACATACACAAGTGGATCCCTGCCTCTCAGAACCTTTAGTCTTGACTTAGAGCTACACCATCACTTCCATTGTTTTTCAATCTTCACATTAGGTCTGAATTATACCATAGCATTTTCTAGTTCTCTAAGCAACAGACAGCAGATGGTGGGACTATCATTTCAGTTCAGTCACTCTGTCGTGTCCGAATCTTTGCAATCCCATGGACTACAGCACGCCAGTCTTCCCTGTCCATCACCAACTCCCAGAGCTTACTGAAACTCATGTCCATTGAGGTGGTGATGCGACCCAACCATCTCATCCTCTGTTATCCCTTACTCCTCCTGCCATCGTCAGTCGTTCCCAGCATCAGGGTCTTTTCCAAGAACTTAGTTCTGCACATCAATGGCCAAAGTTATTGGAGCTTCAGTTTGAACATCAGTTCTTCAGCTTGAATACTCAGGACTTATTTCCTTTAGGATTGACTGGTTTGATCTCCTTGCAGTCCAAGGGAATCTCAAGAGTCTTCTCCAACACCACAGTGAGACTATAGTCACCATAATCACGTCCGCCTCTTCTGAAACTATGTATGTATCTGTACCCGGTGAATATTGAACACCACATGGCTGAACTGCTCAGGGTCACTTAGATGAGGATTTATTTTTTTAACAATAAGTTAGTTCTACATTTACAAAATCTTTTAGAACTAACACCCCAAACTGATGTCCTTTTCATTATAGGGGACTGGAATGCAAAAGTAGGAAATCAAGAGATATCTGGAGTAACAGGAAAATTTGGCCAAGGAGCACAGAATGAAGCAGGGAAAAGGCTAGTAGAGTTTTGCCAAGAGAATGCACTGCTCATAGCAAACACCCTCTTCCAACAACACAAGAGAAGACTCTACACATGAACATCACCAGACGGTTAACACAAAAATCAGATTGATTATATTCTTTGCAGCCAAAGATGGAGAAGCTCTATACAGTCAGCAAAAACAAGACTTGGAGCTGACTGTGGCTCAGATCATGAACTCCTTATTGCCAAATTCAGACTGAAATTGAAGAAAGTGGAGAAAACCACTAGATGATTCAGGTATGACCTAAATCAAATCACTAATGATTATACAGTGGAAGTGAGAAATAGATTTAAGGAACTGGATCTGATAGACAGAATGCCTAATGAACTATGGACAGAGGTTCATGAGATGGTACAGGAGACAGGGATCAAAACCATGCCCAAGAAAAAGAAACACAAAAAAGCAAAATGGCTGTCTGAGAAGGCCTTACAAGTAGCTGTGAAAAGAAGAGAAGCAAAAAGCAAAGGAGAAAAGGAAAGGCATACCCATTTGAATGCAGAGTTCCAAAGAATAGCAAGGAGAGATAAGAGAGCCTTTCTCAGTGATCAATGTAAAGAAATAGAGGAAGACAATAGATGGGAAAGACTAGAGATCTCTTCAAGAAAACTCGAGATACCAGGGGAACATTTCATGCAAAGATGGGCTCAATAAATGACATAAATGGTATGGACCTAACAGAAGCAGAAGGTATTAAGAAGAGGTGGCAAGAATACACAGAAGAATAATACAAAAATGATCATCACTACCCAGATAACCACGATGGTGTGATCACTCACCTAGAGCCAGACATCCTGGAATGTGAAGTCAAGTGGGCCTTAGGAAGCATCACTATGAACAAAGCTAGTGGAGGTGACGGAATTCCAGTCAAGCTATTTCAAATCCTAAAAGATGATATTGGGAAACCACTGCACTCAATATGCCAGCAAATTTGGAAAACTCAGCAGAGGCCACAAGACTGGAAAAGGTCAGTTTTCATTACAACCCCAAAGAAACACAATGCCAAAGAATGCTCAAACTACCTCACAATTGCACTCATCTCACATGCTAGTAAAGTAATACTCAAAATTCTCCAAGCCAGGCTTCAACAATGCGTGAACCATGAACTTCCAGATGTTCAAGCTGTTTTTAGAAAAGGCAGAGGAACCAGAGATCAAGTTGCCAACATCAGCTGTCTCATCAAAAAAGCAAGAGAGTTCCAGAAAGATATCTATTTCTGCTTTATTGACTACGCCAAAGCTTTTGACTGTGTGGATCACAATAAACTGTGGAAAATTCTGAAAGAGATGGGAATACTAGACCATCTGACCTCCCTCTTGAGAAATCTGTATGCAGGTCAGGAAGCAACAGTTAGAACTGGACATGGAACAACAGACTGGTTCCAAATAGGGAAAGGAGTACGTCAAGGCTGTATATTGTCATCCTGCTTATTTAACTTATATTCAGAGTACATCATGAGAAACGCTGGGCTGGAGGAAGCGCAAGCTGGAATCAAGATTGCCAGGAGAAATAGCAATAACCTCAGATATGCAGATGACACCACCCTTATGGCAGAAAGTGAAGAAGAGCTAAAGTGCTTCTTGATAAAAGTGAAAGAGGAGAGTGAAAAAGTTGGCTTAAAGCACAACATTCAGAAAACTAAGATCATGGCATCTGGTCCCAGCACTTCATGGCAAACAGATGGGGAAACAATGGCTGACTTTATTTTTTTGGTTTCCAAAATCACTGCAGATGGTGACTGCAGCCATGAAATTTAAAGACACTTGCTCCTTGGAAGGAAAGTTATAACCAAACCTAGACAGTATATTAAAAAGCAGAGACATTAGTTTGCCAACAAAGGTCAGTCTAGTCAAGGCTACGGTTTTTCCAGTAGTCATGTATGGATGTGAGAGTTGGACTATAAAGAATGCTGAGCGCTGAAGAATTGATGCTTTTGAGCTCTGGTGTTGGAGAAGACTCTTGAGAGCCCCTTGGACTGCAAGGAGATCAAACCATTCAGTCCTAAAGGAAATCGGTCCTGAATATTCATTAGAAGGACTGATGTTGAAGCTGAGACTCCAATATTTTGGCCACCTGATGCGAAGAGCTAACTCATTTGAAAAGACCCTGATGCTGTGAAAGACTGAAGGCAGGAGGAGAAGGGGACGACAGAGGATGAGATGGTTGGATGGCATCACCGACTCAGTGGACATGAGTTTCGGTAAACTCTGGGAGTTGATGATGGACAGGGAGGCCTGGTATGCTGCAGTCCATGGAGTCACAAAGAGTCGGACACGACTGAGAGACTGAACTGAACTGAACATCATATGTAATTGGCTAAACCTGAGGATTATTAACTAAGGATAGGGAGAGACGACTGTGAGTTATATGTAATACATAGTATATATTTCTTTTACATTTGAACATTCCAATTTTCAGAAAAGCTATCCTTTGCTTTTCCAATAGGGAAGGACTAAAATTGTAATGGGAATTATCAACCTATTCCAATGTGACCAACCACCCAAAATGATATAATTCTAGAATGTGGTATGGAAATAAAACCCATGTCAATTTTTTTCAATATTTTAGCATTTTACTAAAAGGACTTTGAATGTCTGGTCAAAACTAAATTATATCTCCTCCTATATCATTCCTATAATCACTGTTTTTTTTTTAATAAATTTATTTATTTTAGTTGGGTGCTAATTACTTTACAATATTGTAGTGGTTTTTGCCATACATTGACATGAATCAGCCATGGGTTTACATGTGTTCCCCATCCTGAACCCCCCTCCCACCTCCCTCCCCATCCCATCCCTCTGAGTCATCCCATTGCCCCACCCTGGAGCATTTGTCTCATGCATCGAACCTGGTATGGTGTTCTGTTTCACACATGATAATATACATGTTTCAATGCTATTCTCTCAGAACGTCCCACCCTCACCTTCTCCCTCAGAATCCATAAGACTGTTCTATGCATCTGTGTCTCTTATTCTGTCTCGCATATAGGGTTATCATTACCATCTTTCAAATTCCATATATATGCATTAGTATATTGCATTGGTGTTTTTCTTTCTGGCTTACTTCACTCTGTATATTGGGCTCCAGTTTGATCCATCTCAATAGAACTGATTCAAATATATTCTTTTTAATGGCTGAGTAATATTCCATTGTGTATATATACCACAGCTTCCTTATCCATTCGTCTGCTGATGGACATCTAGGTTGCTTCCATGTCCAGGCTATTGTAAACACTGCGGTGATGAACATTGGGGTACACGTGGCTCTTTCAATTCTGGTTTCCTCGGTGTGTATGCCAGCAGTGGGATTGCTGGGTCGTATGGCAGTTCTATTCCCAATTTTTTAAGGAATTACACACTGTTCTCCATCGTGGCTGTACTAGTTTGCAATCCCACCAACAGTGTAAGAGGGTTCCCTTTTCTCCACTCCCTCTCCAGCATTTATTGCTTGTAGACTTTTGGATAGCAGCCATTCTGACTGGTGTGAAATGGTACCTCATTGTGGTTTTGATTTGCATTTCTCTAATAATGGTGATGTTGAGCATCTTTTCATGTGTTTGTTAGCCATCTGTATGTCTTCTTTGGAGAAATGTCTGTTTAGTTCCTTGGCCCATTTTTTGATTGGGTCGTTTATTTTTCTGGAATTGAGCTGAAGGAGTTGCTGGTATATTTTTGAGATTAATTGTTTGTCTGTTGCTTCGTTTGCTATTATTTTCTCCCATTCTGAAGGCTGTCTTTTCACCTTGCTTATAGTTTCCTTTGTTGTGCAAAAGCTTTTAATTTTAATTAGGTCCCATTTGTTTATTTTTGCTTTTATTTCCAATATTCTGGGAGGTGGGTCATGGAGGAGCCTGCTGTGATTTATGTCGGAGAGTGTTTTGCCTATGTTTTCCTCTAGGAGTTTTATAGTTTCTGGTCTTACGTTTAGATCTTTAATCCATTTTGAGTTGATTTTTTTGTATGGTGTTAGAAAGTGTTCTAGTTTCATTTTTTTACAGGTGGTTGACCAGTTTTCCCAGCACCGCTTGTTAAAGAGATTGTCTTTTCTCCATTGTATATTCTTGCCTCTTTTGTTGAAAATAAGGTGTCCATAGGTGCGTGGATTTATCTCTGGGCTTTCTATTTTGTTCCATTGATCTATATTTCTATCTTTGTGCCAGTACCATACTGTCTTGATGACTGTGGTTTTGTAGTAGATCCTGAAGTCAGGCAGGTTGATTCCTCCAGTTCCATTCTTCTTTCTCAAGATGGCTTTGGAAACCTATGGGACACTGTAAAAGCAGTGCTAAGGGGAAGATTCATAGCAATACAGGCTCACCTCAAGAAACAAGAAAAAAGCCAAATAAATAACCTAACACTACAGCTAAAGCAACTGGAAAAGGAAGAAATGAAGAACCCCAGGGTTCGTAGAAGGAACAAAATCATAAAAATTAGGCAGAAATAAATGCAAAAGAAACAAAAGAGACCATAGCAAAAATCAACAAAACTAAAAGATGTGTTTTCGAGAAGATAAACAAAATTGACAAACCATTAGCCAAACTCATCAAGAAACAAAGGGAGAAGAATCAGATCAACAAAATTAGAAATGAAAATGGAGAAATCACAACAGACTACACAGAAATATAAAGGATCATAAAAGACTACTACCAACAGCTATATGCCAATAAAATGGACAACTTGGAAGAAATGGACAAATTCTTAGAAAAGTATAACTTTCCAAAACTGAACCAGAAAGAAATAGAAGATCTTAACAGACCCATCACAAGCACGGAAATCGAAACTGTAATCAGAAATCTTCCAGCAAACAAAAGCCCAGGACCAGACAGCTTCATAGCTGAATTCTACCAAAAATTTACAGAAGAGCTAACACCTATCCTTCTCAAACTCTTCCAGAAAATTGCAGAAGATGGAAAACTTCCAAACTCATTCTATGAGGCCACCATCACCCTAATTCCAAAACCAGACAAAGATTCCACAAAAAAAGAAAACTACAGGCCAATATCACTGATGAACATAGATGCAAAAATCTTTAATAAAATTCTAGCAAACAGAATCTAACATCATGTTAAAAAGATCATACATCATGACCAAGTGGGCTTTATCCCAGGAATGCAAGGTTTCTTTAACATCTGCAAATCAATCAATGTAATACACCACATTAACAAATTGAAAGATTATCTGAATAGATGCAGAAAAAGCCTTTGACAAAAGTCAACACTCATTTATGATAAAAAGCCTCCAGAAAGCAGGAATAGAAGGAACATACGTCAACATAATAAAAGCTATATATGCATCGAACATGGAATGGTGTTCTGTTTCACATATGATAATATACATGTTTCAATGCTATTCTCCCAGAACGTCCCACCCTCACCTTCTCCCTCAGGGCCGGGGCAATGGGATGACCCAGAGGGATGGGATGGGGAGGGAGGTGGGTGGGGGGTCCAGGAAGGGGAACACATGTAAACCCATGGCTGATTCATGTCAATGTATGGCAAAAACTATTACAATATTGTAAAGTAATTAGCCCCCAACTAAAATAAATAAATTTATAAAAAATAATAATAAAATAAATAAATAAATAAATAAATAAGCTATATATGACAAACCCACAGCAAACATCATCCTCAATCATGAAAAATTGAAAACATTTCCCTTGAAGTCAGGAACAAGGCAAGTGTGCCCACTTTCACCACTACTATTCAACATAGTTTTGGAAGTTTTGGCCACAGCAATCAGAGCTGAAAAAGAAATAAACGGAATCCAGATAGGAAAAGAAGAAGTAAAACTCTCACTGTTTGCAGATGACATGATCCTCTACATAGAAAAGCCTATAATCACTCATATCACTTCTATATATCACTCCTATAATTGATTATATTGATTATAACTCCTCCTCCCTGACAGGCATGGAATGGTGAGAACAAGTCTCAATCTTGTTGGCAATGTGCAAAACATCTTACAGAACTGAGGACCTCGCCTTTGGCAGTGAAGGACACACAAAGGCAAGAAACTGTGACTTACACACCGACTGGTAGAAGCATGAAGAATATCCATGCCCAAGGTCATGGTCTGAGTCAGCAGTGAGAGCCCTGCAGAGAGCTCTTCTTTCCAATAGTTCATTGGATGCTGTGTTACCCTCTGTGTGTATTAATCCACTGAACAGCCAAAGAAATAAGCAAGGAGGTAAGAGTTGCCCCAGGAAGCTTATGTGGTGGCTCAGATGGCAAAGAATCTACCTGTAGTATAGAAGACTGGAGTTCAGGCCTTAGATTAGGAAGGTTCCCTGGAGAAGGGAAGAGCTACCCACTCAACACTGATACAAGTCTAGCTTTTTAGGTCCATTTAAATTCCCATTAAAAGATATTGATCTCTTCCCTTGAAAAGGCATGGTTTCAAATGACCTATCAGTAATCACAACTGGAACAGGTTAGTTCAAGGAATGCTAGTATATGGGAAAACCACGGCATGAAAAGTGTTCCTAGGACAAATTTTGCATATTTGAACAAACCTTGTCAGACATATAGTATAAGACACATTGCATAAGTGTCACTATCAAGGAGAGAAGAGGAATAGAGTAGTGCCTAGAGGGAAATTAGAGCACATATATGTATTTTTAAAAATGGTACAAAATGAGGTTTATCACTTTAAAGAATATTTAGAAAAACCAGAGAAAAGAAGAAGAGAAAATTTAGATCCAGTTTAGAGAGGAAATAACTTATGGAGTAAGAACCCTGAAGAATCCTCTTAATGATAGAGTTTGGGACCCCTAGATAGCTTGATTCAAACAGGGAAAGAAACTAGAAACTCACAGAAAATGGACAGGAAGATATCTGAGACCAAAAGTTTGTCAACAACTTTCTTGATGACATGAAGGAAATAATATTTGAGGTTTTCTTTTGAATATTAACATAAGCGATGCTTTGAATCCTATATATCTTCAGAAATACGTGGTCTTAAGAAAGGTGATGATTACAGATGAATATCAGAGGATGCTTCTGTTGCTCTGAGAGGAGCAACTGCATCTGGAGGCCCTGGAGAAAGAAGCAAAGGAGATTTGTGAACAACTCAAGGAGAGTGTGTTCAGAATGACTCAGTACAGAAAAAGTCTGAAAGAAATGTACAGAGAGCTGACTGAGATATGCCACAAGCTGGATACGGAGCTGCTCCAGGTGAGAAAGGAGGGTCCGTCCTCAGAGAGAGAAACACTCTTCTAGACGAGTAGCTGTAACACTGAAATATTACCTATCCAGACAGATGGTAACAAAATCAACAAAATTCTGTGACCAGGGGAAAGTTAACTTTCTTGGCACAAATCTTACCATACATCCCCCTAAACCCTCGTTACTCTCTGCTATCCACACCCTGAGGACACTCAGGTTTTTCCTGTCATCTAGGTAAGATATTTAGAACTGGTATCAATTTTAAAGCACTCTATAATTAGTTTTATTCAGTTGTCTGTTTTTCTTTAATTGTTATTATAAATGGTGAGATTTCTCCTTGAACATAGCACTGGGCAATGAGTGACATTGGAAACCTAGATGTTAATGCATCATGACGCAGACCCTTCCTGCCCCCTTTCCTTCCTTAATGTGCCCTGAGGAAGCCCATCATGTTTTAGTTTAGGCTCTGTTATGAAGATAGCTTCTGAGTGTTCTCTAGAAAAGAATTAGAAAGCCATATCTTATACACAAACAGGAATAGTAAAGAATATGAAAAAGGATAGAACTCTCATGATTAACATGATCTTTTCTTTTTTGTTTTTCTTTGACAGGGCTTGGAAAATGTATTGAGAAAGGGGAGTATACACTAATGATTTTTGATTTCTGAAAAATTTGTTGTCTTTTTCATCAAGTGGATTCACCGTTGTTCCTTGGGACCATGGGGAATTGATTTCAGGTCCTCCCCCATTTCCAAATTCCAGGATAAAGATTCCTTTGTACATAATGCCCATAGTATTTGCAGATAAATTCTAAGCATGTTCCTGTACACTTTGCCATCTCTAGTCAACTTATTACAACTAACATATTACAGTGTAAATTAAATGCAACATAAGTCATTCCCCGGTATGTGGCATTTTCAAGTTTTACCTTTTTGGAACTTTCTGTAAATTTTTTCTGATTTTTTTTCCATTCAGAACAAGGGCAAAGGAGAAAGGAAGTTTAGACTGGGAATCTGGGATTGACCTCTACACACCATGTATGAAATATAGTTAGAAAAGTAGCTCTACAAGCTCCTATTGAAAAATAAATGAATAAGTAAATAAATAGCCCAGAATGTACAGATTGAATCCATGTGTGAATCCATAAGTACAGAACACTAGCATATGTATTATCAATATTGTCTTTTTGGCCATTTTCTATTTTATTTCAAAAGAACTTTAAGGACTTCTGATCCTTGGTCTCAGAAGTTTCCTTTACATTTGACTGAAAACAAATATACCTGAGAAAGTGAAAGTGAAAGTTGCTCACTCATGTCCAACTCTTTGAGACCTCATGGACTATACAGTCCATGGAATTCTCCAGGCTAGAATACTGGAGTGGGTAACCTATCCCTTCTCCAGTGGATCTTCCCAACCCCAGGAATTGAACCAGGGTCTCCTGCATTGCAGGTGGTTTCTTTACCAACTGAGCTATGAGGGAAGCCCATATACCTGAGAACTGCTGACAGTCTTGGCATTGTCCCACCCACTCGCACCATCTTCTCCAACGTCACCAAAATAAAACTTAGTAAAGGGATTTTTCTAGGATATCACAGAGGAAGCACCTACCTTAGTGAGTTGGAAGGTGAGAAAATTATGAAAGAAACATATTCCCCACACATGACAAGTGAGACTGTGATATTGCTAATACTGAGTAGCAGTGACTCAGCCTGTTCCATCACAGCAAGCCCCCTGCAGGCAGGACCTCACAGGGAGATGCTTCTTGCTGCCCACCTAAGACAAGTGACTTTCAGGACCAGGGCAGCCAGGTTGGACGTCGGCCACTTTGCTGGGTGACAAGGATAAACATGTCTGGTCAGCGAGCACTTCTTTTTGACACGGAATACATCCTGGATTACTACTTTGTGAGTGAAGTCTCAAAAACTTAGCCTGAATTTCTTGCTCTCTGTAAAATGCCCGGGGTCTTTGAAATGATG
This sequence comes from Giraffa tippelskirchi, assembly GCF_054371585.1. NCBI lineage: Eukaryota > Metazoa > Chordata > Mammalia > Artiodactyla > Giraffidae > Giraffa > Giraffa tippelskirchi. The sequence continues at coordinate 41,576,272 of NC_137284.1, read as the reverse complement.
GAATTGAGGAAGGGAATGAAGTTCAGTGAGTGAAAACTTGGAATAATGTCTGAGAAAAATGGGAAAATTGAAATTTGAGATAATTTCTATTTAGTAAAAAATATGGCAACATTTTTATATTCTCATGTGAGTAGAATATATTGTATATGCAAACCACCAAAATTAGGAGAATTCTGACAACATATCCTAGAATGAAATCTGCTGTTTTACAATGCTCATGTGATTAGCCTTTGGTCTTGACATGGAACCGATGTCCTTTGTTACAGGGCTGACTTGACACAGATGCAGAAGCCTCAGCCTGCGAACCCAGAGCTCCCTTCCTGACCTGTCTCTGGATTCCTACACATGCTGAACAACTTCAGAGGTAAGAGTCAGCCTTTTGATGATCAGGACTTCATTTCTTTAGACCTTCTTAGCTTAGGAAAAAGCCTTCATTCATTTCTGATACATATTCTTGGACATGAAGGAGGTGCATAACTTCCTGAAGTTGTTAACATCTTTTCTGCCACTATAGTCAGATTGACTCATTGGAAAAGACTCTAATGCTGGGAAGGATTGGGGGCAGGAGGAGAAGGGGACGACAGAGGATGAGATGGTCGGATGGCATCACCGCCTCGATGGACATGGGTTTGGGTAAGCTCCGGGAGTTGGTGATGGACAGGGAGGCCTGGTGTGCTGAGATTCATGGGGGTGCAAAGAGTCAGATACGACTGAGCGACTGAACTGAACTGAACTGATTGTCAGATTACAAACACCAAGGCTGACGTTTGCCACCTACAGTTTCCTGAAAATGCCAATCCAGGCACAGATATTTAGATATATTTGACACAGGAAGCATCAATGAATCAAAGTTCCTGATTCTCCGCATTCTCTCAGTATTTGATGATGTCCCTCTTTGGGATTTTGACGATTCTTATACATGTGCTGTGGTATCTCATTGCTGTTTTAAAGCCCTTTGCTTTTCAGGCATTTTAATTTTTTTTCACTCCCTTCATTTTTTCTTATTCTTTGTCCCTTGAGTGAGCAGCCAGTCTTTTATTTTGTTCATTTGTGTGTTGAACATCCTTTTGTGAGATTGATTGCAAGGCATATTGGGATGGGATCTGAGGATTTTTAACTGCAAAAGAAGCTTCATAATGCTCAATATGAATCTCATTTCAGATTGAGACAGTTTTCATTTACATTCTTAAGGGTAAAGGGAATGATAGAAGGGACATATCTAAGCAGAGTGTGCTTCTCTCATGTATTCCAAAGGAGAGTGGCTTTCTGTCTCTTTCTCCACAGATACATAGAATCCCACAGACTGCTGGACTTCAGAAATAACTCACCTGCTCAATCTTGAGAGTGCAGAAAGAACTCATCAGCTGAATCTTGAGAGTGCAGACAGTGGAAATATCGCTGAGGTGTCTAAAGTGCTGGGACCATACATTTCCCAAAAACCTAGAAAACATGCTGCCTAAAAGCCAAGATGACTGGTCCAGAGAAGACACTGTACAGTTACTAGAATGTACAAAACAAAAAAATATTTCATCCAGTGACAAGCACATGTTCAAAATAATCCAGTCAGTGACGGACTGGGAAAAAAAATAGCTTGTAAAGAATTTTCTGGGGAAATGTACAAACTCAAATGGTTAGAGATTTCCCGTAATGTGAGAAAGTTTCACACTTTGACAGAATTACTCCTGGAAGCTAAGAAAAATGTTAACAATCCTTCCAAAAGCAAGAAACACAAGAAACACCCTGATTTACCCAGGAAGCCCTAACACCTTACCTCCACTTTTTTAAAGAGATGAGACCTCAGTACCTCCAAAAACACCCCAAGATGAGCAACCAGGAGCTGACCAAAGATCTGTCTGAGGAATACAGGAAGCTGTTGAACAGCTCAAGCTGAAATACAGTCAAGATTTCCAGAAAGAGAAAAGGAGTTTCAGGAGAAAATGACTCTATTCAGAGAAGAGCACCCTGATCTAGTCCAGAACTCCAAGAAACCTGATGTCCCCAAAGGAAGTCAAAACAAAGTGCCAAAGAAGTTTCATAAAAATGTGCATACAGTGAAGTCTCCCCCAGAAAACCATTTACCCATGAAGTGGAAATTCCATGGAGAGCCCAAGAAGCCCCGGATGAATGGCTATCACAAGTTCCACCATGATCTCTGGTCGAGCAGGGAGCTGAAAGTGGCGCCCCCGAGGGAGCGCATGGTGGAGATCAACAGACGCTGGCAGTGGGTCCCCCAGGACCAGAAGGAGCTTTATAAGGAGCAGGCGGAGGGACTGCAGACACAGTACAAGGTGGACCTTGATCTCTGGCTCAGGACTCTATCTCCTGAAGAAGATGCTGCCTACAGAGAGGCGACCTGTGCTAAGCGTAAGAACATGAGCATAAGGGGAGAGGGGGCGCCCAAACCCCAAGATGAGAAGGATGGGTCTGCAGTCCCCATCATCAGGGAATCTGCAAGGAAACTTAGAGAGGACCCGGGGCTTCAGGCTACAGAGTCAGAATCATCAGACACGATTGGAGAACATTCTCCTGCCTCAGGGAGATCAGAAGAAAATGAGGAAGAGGAGGACGGCAGCTCCTCAGCCCCCAGCAGTGAGGATGAAGATGGAGATTCTGAGCCAGAGGACCGCGGCTCCAGCTCATCGTCTTCAGGGGACTCCTCTGACTCGGATTCCGACTGAGTTTTGCTTCACAGCCCGAAGAGACAGAGAACGTTCCAGCAAAAGTCCATAGCGTCTGCCTCAAACTGAAGGGCTCTTCTGCCTGCACCTTTTCATTACTTTTCTCCTTTCCTTCCCTATTCATACAAAGTGGGACCTGTTGGAAAGAAGGCGTCTTGTGCTGTAATTTCTGGCTTCTCCATCTACCCCATGTTCACCCTGAGAGAAAGTCAATGCAATGACGCCTCGTAGAATAAACCCTGAGATGACTGGGCTGTGGGGCTTCCTGGACTAGACTGAGGTCCCTGAACTGAAAAGGTTTGCTCTCCTCACCCTCTGCCTGCCAGACATGTGAGGGGCTCCAGGGATCTGTGACCCCCTTCTCTGTGACCTTGTCCCTCAGGACTCAGGCAGTGAGCTGGGGAGGGAAGATCTGATTGACTGGAAGTAGGAGACTTGCCTTAAAGAAAACAATCAGCCCCTGATGTCTCTGGCCCTTCTCTCTGAGGTGAAGAGCTGGCCCTTCCTCACCTTGGAAGTGGGGCTGGGCAAGTGGGCAGCAGCCTTTCTATATGTATATCCATCCTTTTAGCTATCAGTGAGATTTTCTTGCTGATTTCAAAAATTAGAAATTTAAAACTGTTCCATTTGAGTTAGCTTTTCCTTAAAGCCAGTATCCTTTGATTCAGTTACACTAATTTTCCAGGCCACATCTAAATTTCTTCTGGTTTCTGCCACAACCCATCATGTGTTTACCGTGTGAAGTAAATTAAAAGTCGCTCACACATGCCCAACTCTTTGCGACCCCATGGACTATACAGTCCATAGAACTGTTCAGGCCAGAATACGGGAGTCGGTATCTGTTCCCTTCTCCGGGGCAACTTCCCATCCCAAGGATCGAACCTGGAATTGCAGGGGGCTTCTTTACCAGCTGAGCCACAAGGGAACCCCAAGAATATAGGAGTGGGTAGCCTATCCCTTCTGCATTCAGATGAGAATATCTTTCCTTTTCTCCTTTGCTTTTCACTTCTCTTCTCTTTCCAGCTTTCTGTAAGGTCTCCTCAGACAGCTATTTTGCTTTTTTTGCATTTCTTTCCCACGGGAATGGTCTTGATCCCTGTCTCCTGTACAATGTCATGAACCTCTGTCCATAGTTCGTTAGGCACTCTCTCTATCAGATCTAGTCCCTTAAATCTATTTGTCACTTCTACTGTATACTATAAGGGATTTGATCTAGGTCATACCTGAATGGACTAGTGGTTTTCCCTACTTTCTTCAATTTAAGTCTGAATTTGGCAATATGAAGTTCATGATCTGAGCCACAGTCTGCTCTCGGTCTTGTTTTTGCTGACTGTATAGAGCTTCTCCATCTTTGGCTGCAAAAAATATAATCAATCTGATTTCAGTGTTGACCATCTGGTGATGTCCACGTGTAGAGTCTTCTCGTGTGTTATTGGAAGAGGGTGTTTGCTATGACCAGTGTGTTCTCTTGGCAAAACTCTATTAGCCTTTGCCCTGCTTCATTCTGTACACCAAGGCCAAATTTGCCTGTTATGCCAGGTGTTTCTTAACTTCCTACATTTACATTCCAGTCCCCTATAATGAAAAGGACATCTTTTTTGGGTGTTAGTTCTAAAAGGTCTTGTAGGTCTTCATAGAACCGTTCAACTTCAGCTTCTTCAGCGTTGCTGGTCAGGGCATAGACTTGGATTACTGTGATACTGAATGGTTTGCCTTGGAAACGAACAGAGATCATTCTATCGTTTTTGAGATTGCATCCAAGTACTGCCTTTCGGACTCTTTTGTTGACCATGATGGCTACTCCATTTCTTCTAAGGGATTCCTGCCCACAGTAGTATATATAATGGTCATCTGAGTTAAATTCACCCATTCCAGTCCATCTTAGTTCGCTGATTCCTAGAATGTCGACGTTCACTCTTGCCATCTCCTGTTTGACCACTTCCAATTTGCCTTGATTCATGGACCTAACATTCCAGGTTCCTATGCAATAGGAAAAAAGGAGAAAAGGAAAGATATTCCCATCTGAATGCAGAGTTCCAAAGAATAGCAAGGAGAGATAAGAAAGCCTTCCTCAGCGATCAATGCAAAGAAATAGAGGAAAACAACAGATTGGGAAAGACTAGAGATCTCTTCAAGAACATTAGAGATACCAAAGGAACATTTCATGCAAAGATAAGCTTGACAAAGGACAGAAATGGTACGGACCTAAGAGAAGCAGAAGATAGTAAGAAGAGGTGGCAAGAATACACAGAAGAACTGTACAAAAAAGATCTTCACGACCCAGATAATCACGATGGTGTGATCACTCACCTAGAGCCAGACATCCTGGAATGTGAAGTCAAGTGGGCCTTAGAAAGCATCACTACAAACAAAGCTAGTGAGGTGATGGAATTCCAGTTGAGCTATTTCAAATCCTGAAATATGATGCTATGAAAGTGCTGCACTCGATATGCCAGCAAATTTGGAAAACTCAGCCGTGGCCACAGGACTGGAAAAGATCAGTTTTCATTCCAGTCCCAAAGAAAGGCAATGCCAAGGAATGATCAGACTACCGCACAATTGTACTCATCTCACATGCTAGTAAAGTAATGCTTAAAATTCTTCAAGCCAAGCTTCAGCAATACGTGAACCATGAACTTCCAGATGTTCAAGCTGGTTTTAGAAAAGGCAGAGGAACCAGAGATCAAATTGCCAATATCCGCTGGATCATAGAAAAAGTAAGAGAGTTCCAGAAAAACATCTATTTCTGCTTTATTGACTATGCCAAAGCCTTTGACTGTGTGGATCACAATAAACTGTGGAAAATTCTGAAAGAGATGGAAATACCAGACCATCTGACCTGTCTCTTGAGAGGCCTGTATGCAGGTCAGGAAGCAACAGTTAGAACTGGACATGGAACAACAGACTGGTTCCAAATAGGAAAAGGAGTACGTCAAGGCTGTATATTGTCACCCCGCTTATTTAACTTCTATGCAGAGTACATCATGAGAAACGCTGGGCTGGAAGAAACACAAGCTGGAATCAAGATTGCTGGGAGAAATATCAATAACCTCAGCTATGCAGATGACACCACCCTTATGGCAGAAAGTGAAGAAGAAATAAAGAGCCTCTTGACCAAAATGAAAGAGGAGAGTGAAAAAGTTGGCTTAAAGCTCAACGTTCAGAAAACTAAGATCATGGCATCTGGTCCCATCACTTCATGGGAAATGGATGGGGAAACAGTGGAAACAGTGTCAGACTTTATTTTGAGGGGCTCCAAAATCACTGCTGATGGTGATTGCAGCCATGAAATTAAAAGACGCTTACTCCTTAGAAGGAAGATTATGGCCAACCTAGCTAGCATATTTAAAAGCAGAGACATCACTTTGCCAACAAAAGTCTGTCTAGTCAAGGCTATGGTTTTTCTAGTGGTCATGCATGGATGTGAGAGTTGGATGGTGAAGAAAGCTGAGCGCCACAGAATTGATGCTTTTGAACTGTGGTGTTGAAGAAGACTCTTGAGAGTCCTTTGGACTGCAAGGAGATCCAATCAATCCATCCTAAAGGAGATCAATCCTGGGTGTTCATTGGAAGGACTGATGTTGAAGCTGAAACTCCAATACCTTGGCTACCTCGTGCGAAGAGTTGACTCACTGGAAAAAACCCTAATGCTGTGTGGGATTGGGGGCAGGAGGAGAAGGGGACAACAGAGGATGAGATGGTTGGATGGCATCACTGACTCGATGGACATGGGTTTGGGTAGACTCCAGGAGTTGGTGATGGACAGAGAGGCCTGGCGTGCTGCAGTTCATGGGTTCACAAAGAGTCGGACATGACTGAGCGACTGAACTGAACTGAGCCTGTCCCTTTTCCAGTGGATCTTCCCGACCCAGGAATCAAACCAAGGTCTACTGTTTTGCAGTCGGATTGTTTACCAACTGAGCTATCAGGGAAGGCTTGATTTGTTTGTATTATGTTAAGAGATTGTATTAAATAGGTGTTGTGTATAAGTGTTTCAGTCCACAGGTTGCTAAACTGGGAATTTATGTAGTAGTATGACATTACTTTTTATCATTTTGGTTTATTGATATATTTGAAAATATGTTTAAAGCCAGTGCCATCTCATTAAACTTTTCTAAGCATTCTTCGATGTTTTCATTTTTGGTTCTCATGGACAATTAGTATCACAGAGTTAGTATCACAATTAATAAGTTGTGTGCTTACATGTGAAAAGGTTCAGTTTTGAGAATTCATCATACTCTTTGATGTCTTAGTGAAGTATTTTATTCTTTATAAATATACAGGCAGGGAACTACTGTACAGCACATGGAGCTCAGCTCAATGTTATGTGGCAGCCTGGATGGGAGGGGAGTTTTGGGGAGAATGTATACATGTTTAAGTACAGAAGAATCCCTTCATCCATACTTTCATGAACTAGGAATAAAACTCCAGTCATATAAGATCTAATTTAAGATTAGATTTAGTGTTTGTAAAATGACTGTCTCACAGTTCATTCACACACACAAAATCATAAATGGATTTCTTTCTTCCTGCCAAAACTAAATTTTTATTGAGAAGTGAGCTAGAGCCTATGGTCTGCACCAAAAGAAGCCACCGCCACAGGAAGCCAGCACTGCAATGAAGAGGAACTCCACTTGCACCAGCTAGAGGAAGCCCACGCTCAGCGATGAAGATCAAGTGCAGAGGGTCTTGAACTCTCAGTCCTGGAGTCCTTCCTAGTTACTCTGCCGCCTCTCTCTAGGAGTAGAGCCCACCGGTTCCCCTAGGGGTGCAGGCCCTGGAGGTGAGAGGCGCAGGCTCTGAGTGTAAAGAGCAGCTCCGGGACCCCTGCAGCCCCCCACCCCCTCCTGCACATCCTCCAAGGGGGACTCTGGGCTGAACAGAGCCTCGCCCCTGCTTTCCCAGATGCGCCAGGTACACGAGCTGGTCTGGGGCCTCAGGGAAAAGCTCCCTCTCTGGACAAAACCACTTTGGGCTGTCAGAGATTCAGTGCCTACGGAGGTGGGGACAAGAGCACAGAGTACAGTGTTGCCACCTCAAAGGTCTAGGGTCCCTTCCTGCCCTGAAGGAAGGTCCCAGCAGACAGCCACCCCCTGAGTCCAGGGCTGAGTCTCCTGGGGCCCCGCACCACTGTTGGCAGATTGGCCTTGGGCAGACAGGAGACCACCTCACTCCTGGGTCCGGTCCCTTCAGAAGCTGCCAGGATTCCTTGGTATTACAGTGGTTTCTGCACCCTGGGGAATTTTGAGAGCTCCTGGAGAACCACGATTTTTAATCTTTAAACTACCTCCTGGCCCCTGGGCCTTGGCTGCTCCTGGGGATATTCTAGAGCTAATAGAGCAGAAGGCTTTTCCTCAGACCCTCTTGAGATCCAGTCCTTGGGAAAAGGGATGTCTCTCCAACCACCAGGCCCTGGAAGCAGGTGTCTGAGACACTGCAGCTGAAAGAGCAGGGTCCTCAGTCCCCTGGCTCATCCTACTTGCTACTCTGTTCTGTCCAGGGAGCTTCAGAGAAGTAGGCCTCTCCATGGTTTGCTACAGGAGACGTGAAGGGCCTCATTACCACTGAGCCTAGAGCTGGAATTGCTGGAGCCAGAGTGTCTCAGGTAACTGCTTGCAGGAACCAGGAATGGTGCTTATCTTCCTGTTGAACTTGATCTTCACCTGCCCTGGATCTACATGGCACTTAACCTTGAGTCACTCAATGTCTTTCCATAGATTGACTTAAACATGTAGCTACATATTTTCCCGGAGAAAATATAAGAAAGCTAAAAGAAATAAAGTAATTTTGTAACAAACAAATAAACACAGTGATATCCAGTGATGTATATATTTATTCATGTTATTTCTTTCTTTAAACAACAACTACCACATTGGACCCATATAAACTCTTGTAAACAACCAAATATCAATTTTCTCACAGATAAATTCAAATCCATTTGGGAGATTAAATGTTTATGCCAAAGAAAAACAATGTGAAATATTAACATTATCACTATATATCTAGAAAAGAGTAGTTAACTTTAGTCTACAAGACCTAAATTATAATAATAGAACAATACAGATTGACACCCTTTTTGACTGATAATTTACATACTATATTGTAAATGTTCCTGACAGCCAAGAACACTTCAGTCAGTCTCCCTCCTAACAGCTTTTCAGTGAACACGAGATGTTCAGCCTGACCTCAGGTTTGGGCTGTGGGATCCTTAGAGAGCAGAGAAGTGGCAGATGGCAATACTGGAAAGTCCAGGCCCACAGAATAATCACAAAATTTTCTGTAATTCTTTTGGCCTCATAAGCGAAGACCCTGCAGGTTCACCTACCACATGGTCCCACGCTTCTGCTGCATCCAGCGGAGGAATCTAGAGTCACACCTATCGGTGAGCTGTGTGTGTGTGTGTGTGTGTGTGTGTTGGGACCAGGCACACTGGGAAGACTGACTGGAATCACTGCCCTCCCTGACATGCCCACCACACCCAGGGGTCTGGTTTCTTTGCTAAACCTGCTTGCAGTCTTCCCCCCACACTCTGGTTCTATACTCTCTAATTTCTGGGTATGTTGTGCTGTGCAAACCTGCTGAACCTCTGGTCCTGTAATTCCATTCTCCATGCTCACTCCCTGCACTCTTGATTCAAGGCATGTGTTAGGACATGGGAGCAGAGGGGTCTGAGGCCACTGCAGCCAGAGCAGGGCCAACACCCTCTGTAACTGCACTGTGCTGTGTTGTCTGTCAAAATCTTGTTGTTGCTGTTGTTTAGTTGTTTAGTCATGTACGATTCTTTGCAACCCCATGGACTGCAGCACATCAGGCTTCCCTGTCCTTCACTGTCTCCTAGAGTTTGCTCAAACTCATGTCCATTGAGTCAATGATGCCATCCAACCATCTCACCATTTGACACCCCCTTCTTCTCCTGCCCTCAATCTTTTCCAGCATCAGAGTCTTTTCCAATGAGTCAGCTCTTCCCATCAGGTGGCCTAAGTATTAGAGCTTCAGCTTCACCATCAGTCCTTCCAATGAATATTCAGAGTTTATTTCCTTTAGGATTAATTTGTTTGATCTCCTTGCAGTCCAAGGGACTCTCAAGAGGCTTCCCCAGCACCACAGTTCAGAAGCATCAATTCTTCAGCCCTCAACCTTCTTTACAGTTCAACTCTCACACCCATACATCACCACTGGAAAAACCATAGCTTTGACTATATGAACCTTTGTCAGCAACGTGAGGTCTCTGTTTTTTAATATGCTGTCTAAGTTTGTCAAAGTTTGTCCTCAAAGGAGCAAGCATCTTTTAATTTCATATCTGCAGTCACTGTCTGCAGTGACTTTGGAGCCCAAGAAAATAGCCTGTCACTGGTTTCATTTTCTCCCCATCTATTGTCAATGAAGAGATGGGACCAGATGCTGTGATCTTTGTTTTTGGAATGTTAAGTCTTAAGCCAGCTTTTTCATTCTCCTCTTTCACATTCATCAAGAGGCTCCTTAGTTCCTCTTCTCTTTCTGCCATAAGGGTGCTGTCATCTGCATATCTTAGGTTATTGATATTTCTCCTGACAATAAGTATAATTGTTTCACCCTCTTGAACCTTCTTCCCATCTATTCCCCATTTCACCCCTCTAGGTCTTCACAGAGCAGACTGAGCTCCCTGTGCTATAAAGCAACTGCTCACCAGCCATCTACTTTACATATGGTAATCTGAACCACCAGGAAAGCCTGGCTCTAGGTTTATCCACCTCAGTTCAAATGACTCAATTCTATTTCTTTTTTATGGCTGAGTAATATTCCGCTGTATACATGTACTTCTTCTTTATCCATTCACCCATTGATATCCATTGATACCTAGATTGCTTTGATTGCTTCCATTTCCTGGCTACTGTAAATAGTGCTGCAATGTTCATTGAGGTTCATGTGTATTTCTGAATTATTGCTTTCTCAGGACATATGTCCAGTAATGGTATTGCTGAGTCATATGGTAGTTTTGTTCTGGTTCATTTATGCAAGCAAAGCACACTGCTTGCAATGTAGATGAACCCTGAAAGCATTAAGTGAAAGTAACCAGATATAAAAAGTCATAAACTGTGTGAACCCATTTAATTGAAACTATATAAAATAAAAATTCATGAACAATAAAACTGGATTAGAGGGGTGACATAAGATAGGGAGGGGAAATGGGGCATAAATATTAATGGGCACCAATTTCTTTACAGAATGATGGATATATTGTGAAATTAGAAAGTTCTTTTTTCACAAATTTTTGTGTATTACTAAAACACATTGAATTATATACCATAGTCTATGCTATGCAACTTTCATGTTAATAGAAGTATTACATTATTTTAAAAAGAAAAGCAATTGATTATATTCTATGAAATACTCCATAATAAATTTTTATTAAAAGAAAATTTAATTAACAAACTTTTACATTCAACATGGCCATGCAATTTTATAAACATATTGTCATTATGTATCATTAAATTACAATGTGCTCAGAGATAGTCAGGTATCATCCTGTGGCCTCACATGAATTTTCAGAAAACAATTTCCTCAGAGGAGAAGTAAAGATAAATGGTCACAGAACTTGACATTCATGGAGACCCAAGGCACAGGAAAGGCTTCAGAGGGAAGGAGAGGGAGGACGGAAGGAAACTATATATGAGGGAACTCCTGAAAACATCATAGAAGCTCACAGCTCCATTGTCATAATCGAGAAACACTCCAATCCTACCCAGAGGCCTTTTCACAGACTGAACTAAGGGTAGAGAATTGGTGAAGAGACTATAATGGTTGTTCACCTTCTTAGAAAATAGAACAAATGCTTCCTCAGAATAAATACTGATGTTAGTATCGCTTACCAAGATGTCCTTACTGACCCCCAGAATCCAGCTGGAGGACTGAGTCACATCCAGCTCCCAGTAATGCCTCCCGGAGATGAAGGCCTGAGTTCCCCAGGACACAACACTCTCAACAACCCGGGGTCGTCGGGACACACCGTGGTCGTCATCTCTGAACACCACACTTGCATCATCGAGGATTGCATGGTGAATGGTTGTTGTCTGACTCAGAATGTTATCCACTGCAGAAAGAGCAGAAATCAGGTTAGCAAGTGGGATTTCCATGTCTCTGAGAGGCAGAAGGCAGAGTTCCCTACCTAGTGAGTTGTTTTTTGTTTTTTGTTTTTTCATTTTCCCTCCTCCAAGGAAACCCAAAGCAAAGATATTCCCAAAGGTCATGACGTTTGATAGAAATTCATAAATGAATAGCTTGAAAGCTTCTGAAAGTGTGTTCTGGTTAACCTTGTTCACATATTCCTTGCCTTTCAATCGTTTTGAGATTTACCTAATAGCATTGCATTATTCTACCTAAGCCACTTTTAGTTTTGTGTGTGTGTCACTGCCTCCTGATTTTAGGGACAATAAATGTTCTTTGTACAATGGATAAGAAATACACATGAAATGCAGAACACATTAAAATCCAGCAATGCCACATTTATCTTTCCAAGAGTGAAATAACCTGAATAAACATAATATTGATGACTACTCTGAAACCTAAATATTCTGTCTCTTTGAAACCACACGAGCAACTTGGTTGCTCCCCTTTGCTTTATTTATGTCAAATGTAACTAAACACGTGTATATGACTTTGCATTTTCATTAAACTACAGGTTGGAAAGTCCACCTTTGATCTTTGCAATCCAACTATAGAGACAGAAAAGATGTAACAACTCTGGGAAGTTAGGTACTAACATCATTTCAGAAAAATAACAATACAAGCCACCTTCCTAGGAAGCTCTGAAGAAATGCAGTCCTGACCACCAAAGGGCTGACCCTTACCTCTGAAGTTGTTCAGCATGTCCAGAATTCCAGAGACAGGCCAGCAAGTGAGCTCTGGGTTCACTGGCTGAGGCGTCTGCATCTCTGCCAAGTCAGTCCTGTAACAAATGACACCCATTACATTTCAAGGCCAAAGTCTAATCTCGTGACCATTACAAGAAAATAGTTTTTAACCCAGGACATTTTGCTAGAATTCTCCTATTTGTGGTGAATTGTATGTATTAAATATTCCACACAGTTGGGAATATAAAAACTTTACCATATCTTTTCCTAAATATAAATTATATCAAATTTCAACTTCCTCATTGTTTTCAGACATTAGTCCAGTTTTCAACTCATTGAACCTCATTCCCTTCCTCTATTCCATCTCATGTAATACAAAGATCCTGGGCATTGTACAGAGAGAAAAAGTTCAGGCTAAGCCTTTGAGATTTCAGTCAGCAAGTTATCATCAAGGATATATTCAGTGTCTACAGGGAAGAGTTCATTGAACCAGACCTGTTAGCTCTTGTCAGATCAGCTAGGGACCTAATCACAACCAGGTTACCTTAGTCCAAAAAGTCTTAACTTCTCAGTGGGCAGAGGAAAGCCATTCTGAGATCCTGCCTACAAGGGAGCTTGCAATGATGAAAGACTGAGTCACTGCTACTCCTCAGAACAAAAGCACAGGTCCTCTTACTATCCTTAGGGAATTTGTCTCTTTTAGGCCGTTTTTACCTTCCGACTCACTGGGGTAGCTACTTCCTCTATGAGATATTAGAAAATTCCTTCCAAAATTTTACTGTGGTGAGGCTGGAGAAGATGGAGTGAGTGGGTAAAACATAGCCCAGAATGTCATGATGTTTTCAGATATATTGATTTCAGCCAAATGAAAAAGAAAACTTCTGAGGAGAAGGATTCAAATTCTTTTGAAATAAAATAGAAAATAGCCAAAAAGACAATACTGGTCATCTATATATGAAGATTCTGCTCCTACGGATTTACACATGGATTAAATTTTTAAATTCTGGGTTGTTTATTTATGCATTTATTTATTTACACATTTATATATTTTACAAGAAGTACTTCTTGGACAAAGCTATTTTAAATATATTTTAAATGTATTAGTGTGTACATGTCAATATGAAATTCCCAATCTATCCATTTCCACAACCTTATCCCTGGTTCTGGATGGAAAACACTCAGAAAAAAAATTCCAGAAAGTAAAACTTGAATATTCCACATCCCAGGGAACTATTTATATTGCATTTAATTTACATTGTATATGTTAGCTGTTTAAATTGTCTAGAGATGACAAAATGTACTGCAGCATGCTAGTAAGTTAATTGCAAATACTATGGCATTTTGTATAAGGAATCCTGCATCCTGGAATTTAGATATTGGGGGGGGGGACTTGAAAACAATCTCCAGTGCTGCTGTTAGGGGAAGCACACTGACTGAAACCGCCCACCCTGGCCAGGCACCATAGTAACCTTTTCCATGAGTTGTTTTACGAAAGGAGGTCCTGTTAAGGAACACGGAACTAATAAGTCACCACCAACCAGAAGAGTTTGGAAAAGATCAAAAGGAGACACCACATGTCTGACGACCTCCCAGAATCCTTCTCTCTAGCATCCATCTTGGCTGAACAAGGCGTGCACCACCAGGAAGGACTCTGAGTCAGAATGATTGGCTAAGGACAACTCGGAAACTAATCCCTTCACCATAAACCCTGAGACTGCAAGCCACGTGGCAAAGCAGTCCTCCTGGTTTCCCTTCCCCTCCTGCTCTCCGCCCCTGCTCCCTTTCTAAGAAAATCTCTTGCTATGTCAGCACACATGTCTCCTTGGATAATTCATTCCTGAATGTTAGACAAGAGCCTGCCTTCAGGCCCTGAGAGGGGTACCCTTTACTGCAATAGTACTAAGGAATGACTGTGCGTCCACTTTATTAAAAAGGAGAACAACTGTTTCAGAAATTAAAAAACATCAGTGTATACTCACTTTTGCAATATGATTTCCAAGGCCTGCAACGAGAAAAAAAAAAAATCATGAGATTTCCGTCCTTTCGCTCAATAAGATTGTTTTACTACTTCTTCTCTATTTCTTCTCTATTCTTTTTTCTATAAGATTATTTTGCTAATTCTCTTCTAAGGCATACTCGGAAGACATCTTAATAACTCAGCCTAAGCTAAAACATGAAGGGCTCCCTCGGGGCACATTAAGGAAGGAAGGAAAGAGGTCAGAAGAGTGTGTGTAATGATGCAGCGACATCTAGGATTCCATTATTACTAATTGCCAGGGCTATTCCCAAAGACGGAGCTCACCATTTAACAAAACAATTGAACCAAAACAGGGAACCATATAAAACAAATTAAAGTGAAATTGATGACTAGTTCTAGCAATCTTGCCTAGAGAACAGGCAAAACTTCAATGTCTCCAGAAAATTTGGGATAATGGGGAGTGACAAGGATTTAGGGGAACATATATTGAGATTTACTTCAAGAATATTAACTTCCACCTGGTCACACAGAACTTTTCTGATTTTGGATCACTGGTCTAGATGGTACTCCTGATCACACTGTAAAATGTAGTCATATCTCCTTTCTCACCTGGAGCAGCTCCGTGTCCAGCTTATGGCACATCTCAGTCAGTTCTCTGTACATTTCTTTCAGACTTTCTCTGTACTGAGCCATTCTGAACACACTCTCCTTGAGTTGTAGACAATTCTCCTTGGCTTCTTTCTTCAGGGCCTCCAGATGCAGTTTCTCCTCCTCCTGAAGCAACGGATGCATCCTCTGATATTCAAATTTAATCATCACCTTCCTCAAGGCCACATATTTCTGAGGGAATAGTGGATTCAAAGCATTGCTTACATTCACATTAAAAAAAAAAAAAAAACTTCAAATATTTCCTAGATGTCATCAAGAAAGTTCTTGACAAACTTTTTGCGTCACATATCTTCCTGTCCATGATTTCTCTGAGTTTCTAGTTTTTTCCCTGTTTGAATCAAGCCATCTGAGGAGTCACAAATTCTGCCCTCAGGAGTATTCTTCAGGGTTCTTACTCCATCAGTTATTTCCTCTCTAACGTGGATCTTGTTTTTTGCTTGTTCCTTGCCATGATTTTTCTAAATATTCTTTGATGAGGTAAATCTAATTTTGTACAGTTTTTAAAATATGCTCTCTTTTCCCTTTAGGTACTACCCTATTCCTCTCCTCTATCTGAGAGTTACATTTAGTGCAGTGTTGTCTTATATTTCATTTCTGAGAAGTTTTAACCAAATCATCAAAATTTGGCCTAGGAACACTTTTCATGCCGAGATTTTCCCATATAGTAGCATTCCTTGAACTAGCATGTATTGGCTTGTTCCAATTGTGATTACTAACAGGTCATTTGAAACCACACCTTTTCAAGGCAAGAGATTAATATCCTTTAATGGGAATGTAAACAGTTTTAAAAGCTAGAATTATATCAATATCTATACAAATAAATAGTAACTTTTTTATTCTTACCTTAAATGACCGCGTTTTTTTAGCTTCCCGATTCAGAATGATTTGCATTTCTTCTCTCATTTTCCATAAAAAGCCCATTCTATTCAGGAGTTTCTCCTGAAAAATATCCATGGGATTTAGTGACACAGAAGATGACAATGAAAATTTCATCCCCCTATTCATGATCAAAGACAGTTGTTGGTTACACAGAAACCTTGAGTTAGAATGCTGTGGTCAGATTTTCCCACACTAATCTGCATCTAACACTTGAATATTAGAGTGACAGAAGTGTATGCTAGAGAATTGGAGAAACATTACAGATACTAAAATACATGTCTTAAGAAATTGAGACTCACATATTTATAAAGCTTGATTAGGAAAGCCTCAAGCTCCCATCAGAAGCCTGTGGCCCTGGTGCCACCCGCCCTGTGATGCTGCATTTCCACACGTGTGGACAATTGGGTAACAACAGAGAGGACATATTATATGTGAGGATCCACATTCAGAAATCCCACCTCCACTATCTCCATCTCCATCATAGCATCCTCATCTTCCTCTTTGACTTAGGAGCCTCTAGATCCCAAACTGCTCTACGGGCATCACCTACCCGGGACTCCTCAGCAGCCCTGTGTATCGGACTGTGGCTGTGAGCTGCGTGCTCGGGGCGTTCAGAGCAGGGCCCACAGAGCAGGCTCTGCTCAACCTCACAGAAGAGGCCTTTGGCTTCCTGGTGTGTCACACAGATCTGCTCCTCAGAGCTGTGGTCGTGGTCGGCTCTGGCCTGTCTGGTAAGAGAAGCCAGCCTCTTGAGGGCAATATTGGTTGTGAAATCAGGGCTCTCTGATATTCCCCTGCACCCAGGGCAGCTCTTCGGAATCCAGTCTTCTTCCCAGCAAAGGCTCAGACAGGGACGGCAGAAGCTGTGCCCACAGTCTATGGTGACGGGGTCCAGGAAGCAGTTCATGCAAATGGAGCAGGTGAGTTCTTTCTGGAAGGTTTCCAGTGTGTCTGAATCCATGTTTCTAAATGTTAAAGACAGAAATAGAAAATGTAAGAGATAAAATCTTTCTTCTGCCTTGATTAAGGAAAATAAGCCTTTGTCACAGTCCTGTCTTAAACTCTAATTTCCATATTTGCTAACCTCCAATACAAACCTGTGTGCTAAGTCGCTTCAGTTGTGTTCAACTCTTTGTGAACCTTTGGACTGTAGCCCACCAGTCTCCCCTGTCCATGGTATGCTCCAGATAAGAATACTGGAGTGGGTTGCTGTGCCTTACTGCATATCTTTCACACCCAGGGAATGAACCCATGTCTGTTATATGTTGTGCATTGGCAGGCAGGTATTTTACCACTATCGCCACTTGGGCTTCCCTGATGGCACAGTGGGTAAAGAATCTGTCTGCAGTGCAGGAGACACGGGTTCAAGCCCTGGGTCAGGAAGATCCCCCTGGAGAAGGGAATGTCAATCCAACTCCCCAGTACTCTTGTCTGGGAAATCCCATGGTTATGGGAGCCTGGTGGGCTATAGTCGATTGGGTCTCAAAGAGTTGGACATGAATGAGTGACTAAGCACAAGCAGAGTAGAAACATAGAAATGGTGATTACAAACAGGTTAGATCCATGCGATAATAAAAAGGATGAAACCAGATAAGAGATCCACTAGCAACACTTTTTGTTTAAAGTTCTCCCGAGGGCAAATGTTAGGATGACTCCAGAGTTACTTTTGTCAGCTGATTGATACAAAAGCACATATACAGTCTCTTTTAGTCTCTCTCTCTCCATTCCTCCCTGACTGGAACCAACACTAGCACACACTTTGTCTCTGTGCTAATGTTCTCTATGCCTTCTGCCTTCCAAGTGGCATATATGCTTTTCTAAAGTCAAATAAAATTGTTTATGAATAATTTAAACTTAGTATAATCAATGTTGACTTTCACTTTGATGTCCTAAAACTTTAAACAGGTAGATGTTTGCTTAAAACTTAAATAACAAAACTACTCCTTTCAAAAGAAAAAAAAAAAATTATGTCATTGCTCATTCAGGAAAACGATTTTTTCCTGGAGTCAGTTTAAACCACCAGAGCCTGTCATGTTTTGAACTGGTGAATATTCCCAGATAACAATAATCAGTAAAAAAAAAAATCAATTGTTTAATAAACCAAAGAAATACGTTTGAATATATACAAGGATTTCCTCTCTACAGTAGAAATTCCAGACATTTGGATAATGGAAGAACATCAGATTCTTTATTTTCTGATATTTCCTTCTTTGCCCATTCCACTTCTTTGGAATCTCTACTGGTTGATTGGATCCATTCTGAACATTTTTCACTTATGGACTGAAAAGTGATGACTTTAAAATGATAGCAAATGTCACCATTTCAAGAAGGTTTTCTGATTAATTCAACCCATTAATTCATATTCATCTATATAAAGACTGAATTGTAGACATTATGTTGAACATTTTAGGAGTACTATGTGTTTTATTTCCCTGAGTTGGGAAGATCCTCTGGAGAAGGGAATGGCAACCTACTCCTATATTCTAGCCTGGAAAATCCCATAGACAGAGGAGCCTGGTGGACTACAGTCCATGGGTTCACAAAGAGTCAGACACAGTTGAGGGGCTAAGCGCACACACACATGTGTTTTATAAATACTTCTGTCTCTAGAAAACTCTTTGTAAGACATAAAAACATCTAACAACATATAAGGTCATAAAATAATGATGATGAAATAGCTTGATATTATAAATAGCAATATATTAAAACTAACAGTAACAGTTATTGTAAATTTTTAAGTCATTTACAAAATAAAAAAAAATTGTGTTCTTGGACAAGACACATTCAGGTAAAGAGGTAATGAAAAGCACTTGGACATGGATATATACTCTCAATTATTATCTGTGACTAAATATTTGCTTTAAGTATATGATTCCTGTTTTCTTCCCTGTCTATGAAAAATTGAATAGAAGAGGTGACTTCTTTCCAAGGGTAAGAATATAGGCCTGGCCAAAAAAAGAGACAGAAAAACTTTTGTTCAATTGAACAAGGATAACATCAGCTTTGGGATCTTCCCTGTAGCTCAGTAAAGAATCTGCCTGCAATGCAGAATCCCTGGGTCTGGAGAATCCCTGGGTCTGGAAGATCCTCTGGAGAAGGGAATGGCAATCCACTCCAGTATTCTTTCCAAGAGAATGCCATAGACAGAGGAGTCTGGTGGGCTACAGTCCATGGGGTTGCAAGGAGTTGACACGATTTAGTGACGCAACAACAATAATAACAGGAGAATCTAATATGTGTTTTTTTAAAATATTTCTAGGTATTAGGTTAACTCCTTTTATAACTATTTTAATCTTCTCAACAATATTTACTAATTTTCAATTTTTATCCACATTTTATAAGGAAGTTACTAGGGCTTCCCTGATCATTCAATAGGTAAAGAATTCACCTGCAATGCAGGAGACCCTGGTTTGATTCCTGGGTTGGGAAGATCCCCTGGAGAAGGGAAAGGCTACCCACTCCAGTATTCTGGCATGGAGAATTCCACGGACTGTATAGTCCATGGGTTCACAAAGAGTCGGACATGACTGAACAACTTTCACTTTCTTTCACTTCTTGACATAGTACTGGTAAAAGAAGTTACTGGTTTATAAATCCCACAGGGAATAAATGCTTGGGGCAGTGTTCACATATAGATATTGCTGATAGAAAAAAAAATCAATTTACCTTTCTGTCCACAATCACTGAAAGTTTCATTCCTAAGTGAACATAGCAGAATTTCATTGTACCTTGATAGAACTCACCTTTGGCTACAGTTGATGAAATGTTCTACTCCTGTTCCTTAAGTACCTTTGTTAAATTCAGTTCAGCTTAGGTGCTCACCTCCTCCTGGCAGAAACTTTTTGAAGTCTCCACAGTGCAGCCTACTTCAATCCAGACATCTACTAGACTCTGGAGAAGAAGGAGTTTGCATGTTCAAGAGATGCTTTATAAATTCTCTGAAGACCACGCCCATTTCCTGCAAGTGATAGTGTTATGAGCCCTGTAAATAGGTATAGGTGCACATGATTAGATTTTTGCAGTGTTGAAAACACTTTAAGATGCCAATGACTGAAGTCAAACCTTTGAAACCTACTTAATCCAATTACCACAATCCAATCTCCACTAAAAAGTCATATGCTGAATTTATAGTTGTAATCCATGAAGTTGTTGTTTGGACAATAAATGAACTACACAATATGAATTTAATATCTCCATTTAATGAACTAATGAATGGACAATAAATGAACTACACAGTATGAATTTAATATCTCCATTTAATGAACTAGACTATTCTAGATGACAATTATATCTATTACTTTGGGTAAGAATCCCTTAGAAGAAATGGAATAGTCAACAAGAGTCTGAAATGGGTGTAATCTCAAAAATGACAAAATGATGTCAGTTTGTTTCCAAGGTAAATGATTCAACACCACAAATATCCAAATCTGTGCTCCAACCACTGATGTGGAAGAAACTGAAGTTGATTTGTTCTATGAAGACCTACAGCACCTTCTAGAACTAACACCAAAAAAAGATGTCCTTTACATTATACACCATGAAATGCAAAAGTAGAAAGTCAAGAAAAACCCAGAATATTAGTTAAGTTTTGCCTCACTGCAAATGAAGCAGAGCAAAGGCTAATAGACTTTTTTCAAAAGAACACACTGTCAAAGCAAACACACTTGCCAACAACCCAAGAGATGACTCTACATATGGACATCACCAGATGGTCAATACCAAAATCACATTGATTATGCTTTTCACAGCCCAAAGTGGAGAAGCTCTGAAAACTTTCAGATGTACAAGATGGAGTTCAAAAAGGCAGAAGAACCAGAAATCCAATTGCCAATATTTGTGGGATCAAACTCTGCAAAGGAACTCCAGAAAAACTTCTATTTCTGCTTCATTGACTACACTAAAACTTTGACCCTGTGGATTACAACAAATTGTAGGAAATTCTTAAGGAGATTAGAGTACTAGACCACTTTACCTGTCTCCTGAGAAACCTGTATGTGCATCAAAAGGAACAGTTAGAACCAGGCATGGAACAAGGAACCACTTCCAAATTGGGAAAGGAGTATGATAAGGCTGTATTTTGTCACCCTGCTTATTTAACTTTTATGCAATGTGTGTGTGTGTGTGTGTGTGTGTGTGTGTGTGTGCACGTGCACACTCAGTTACTACAGTTGGGTCCAACTCTTTGCGACACTGTGGACTGAAGCCCACCAGGCTCCTCTGTCCATGGGATTCTCCAGGCAAAAATACTGGAGCTGGTTTCCATGCCCTCCTCCAGGGGATCTTTCCTACCCAGAGATGGAACCTGTATCTCCTGCATCTTCTGCATTGAGGGCAGGTTCTTTATTGCTGAGGCACTGGGGAAGCCCCTATATGCACAGGCAAAACGCCAGGCTGGATGAATCACAAGCTGGAATCAAGATTGCTGGGAGAAATATCAACAACCTCAGATATGAAGATGTTACCACTCTAATAGCAGAAAGTGAAAAGGAACTAAAGAGTCTTTTGATGAGAGTGAAAAAGGAGAATGAATAAGTTGACTTGAAACTCAACATTAGAAATCCTAAGATCATGGCATCCAGTGCCATCACTTTATGGCAAATACCCAAGGAAAAAGTGGAAGCAGTGACAGATTTTTTTTTTCTTGAACTCAAAAATCACTGTAGACAATGACTGCCGCTGTGAAATTAAAAGATGCTTGCTTCTTGGAAGAAAAGGTATGACAAACCTAGACAGTGTATTAAAAAGCAGAGACATCATCTTGCTGCTGCTGTTGCTGCTGTTAAGTCGCTTCAGTCATGTCTGACTCTGTGCGACCCCATAGATGGCAGCCCACCAGGCTCCCCCATCCCTGGGATTCTCCAGGCAAGAATACTGGAGTGGGTTGCCATTTCCTTCTCCAATGCGTGAAAGTGAAAAGTGAAAGTGAAGTCGCTCAGTCGTGTCCGACTCCTAGCAACCCCATGGACTGCAGCCTACCAGGCTCCTCCAGCCATGGGATTTTCCTGGCAAGAGTACTGGAGTGGGTTGTCATGCAAGGTTCAAATAGTAAAAGCTATGGTTTTTCCAGTAGTCTTGTACAGATGTGAGAGTTGGTCCATAACTCTCACATTGGCTGAGCACTGAAAAAATTGATGCTTTTAAATTTTGATGTTGTAGAAGACTCTTGAGAGTCCATGGAACTTCAAGAAGATCAAGACAATCAATCCTAAAGTAAATCAACCCTGAATATTCATTGGAAGGACTGTTGCTGAAGCTTTAATATCTTGGCCACCTGATACAAAGAGCCAACTCATGGGAAAAGATCTTGATTCTGGGCAAGATTGAAGAGAAACAGAGCAGTGAGCAGTAGAAGATAGGACAGTGAGATAGCATCACAAACTCAAGGGACATTAATTTGAGTAAACTCTAGGACACAGTGGCAGAGAGAGTAGCCTGGTGTGCTACATTTTATGGGGTAGCAAAAATTCTGGCATGACTTAGTGACTGAACAACATCAACCCCCAGAAACCAAAGCATAATCTACCCTTTTATAAAGAATAGACAAGATTTAGTAACTTTGTTTTATTTCATAGAACAGAATAATAAAAGATAACTTTCACTTTACAGGTAAGAGACCTTCCAAATACTATCTTAACCAAGCAATCATATTTAACATCAACAGCTATGTCAGGTTGATACCAGATACTTCTGATTGGATGCAATAAGAAGAAAGATGCATCTTTGTGCTGTTCCTCTCTAAAACATTTGCTGTTGTTCAGTGGCTAAATTGTGTCCAACTTTTTGAAACTCTGGAGACTTCAGCAAAGTTTGCTCAGACTCATGTCAATTGAGCTGGTGATGCAATTCAACCATCTCATTGTCTTTTGCCCCCTTCTTCTCCTGCCCTCAGTCTTTGCCAGCATCAGAGTCTTTTCCAGCGAGTCCACTCTTCGCATCAGGTGGCCTAAGTATTGGAGCCTCAGCTTCAGCATCAGTCCTTCCAGTGAATATTCAAGGTTGATTTCCTTTACGATTGACTGTCCAAGGGACTCTCAAGAGTATTTTCCAGCACCACAATTTGAAAGCACCAATCCTTCGACCCTCAGCCTTCTTTACTGTCAAACTCTCATATCTGTACACGACTACTGAAAAACTCATCTCTCAAAGTGTTAATTGTTCAGTTGTGTCTGACTCTTTATGACCCATGGACTGTAGCCCCCAGGCTCCTCTGTCTGTGGGATTTTGGTGGCAAGAATATTGAATTAGGTTGCCATTCCCTTCTCCAGGGGATCTTCCTGACCCAGGGATAGTACCTGGGTCTCCCGCATTGTAGGCAGATTCTTTACCACCTGAGCCACCAGGAAAAACCATAGCTTTGACTATATGGACCTCAAAAACACAAACCCAGTCTAATTACGAGAAAACACATCACAGAGGGTCATTTTACAAAAGACCTGGCTGGTATGTTTTAAGATGGTAAAGGTTATGAAAATCAAGAAAAAAAGCTGTCACAAACCAGAAGAGACACGAGAATGGACGCAGCAGACATTCCTGGATGGGATCCTGGAAAAGGAAAAAGAAATTGTAAAAAATAGTTGCAACCTAAATAAACTTTGGAATTAAAAAATTTGGAGATAATAGTTGCTTTGACAAATACAACTTAAGAGACCGATAATTTCAGGGGAAAAAGAATCTGGGTGAAGGAGTATTTGATAAATCTCTTTTGTGTCATTTTTTTTTCAATTTTTTACAATTCTTAAATTATTCCACAGTAAGATGCAAAAATTTCCTAAACTTTTAAAGATCGACATTTCAAGAATGGAATTTCCGTATGACCTGTTAAACTCACACAGTGTAATATTATATAGAAGATGAAAAGTATAAATGTCTGCATGTACTAATATGAAAGATCTTCATCGCATATTTCTCTAATGAAGGAAAATTCTTGAAGAAGTTATATAACATAACTGAGTTTCTGTAAAATATCAGGTTTTTTGTAAAAAAAAAAAAACAACTGTAAAATATCATTGCTTTTTCTGTAAAATATCATTGCTTTCCGTATCATAAGTTCAGTGTGTGTATTGGGTGGAAGCCTGATGTGATGGTATAAGTGTAATGGACGGAACTGCCATCTGAATCTCCACAGCAGGGTCTGTTTTTCCTCTCAGTTCTGCTTGATGCTCCCTCTTCTCTTTTGTGGTATCTGTGGAGGATGTCAGTTCAGAAACAGCCTCTCACGTTGCACTTGCTCAGCGTTTTCTGTTCCCCATTGTGATGGTTTGAGAGTAGAACCGCACTGCGTGATAGACTCAGACCAAACTGCTGAGTGTGAAGATCTCAGCAAGAACTTGTGCCCATTTAGTCCTATCAGATTTGAGATTCAGTCAATTCTTGCTGTGGAAAAAAAAAAAGATGTCTAAAAACTCATGTGGAATTGTCAACAGTGTGTAAAACCTTCCATGCTGTGTGTAAGTCATGAATCTGAGTCATTGTCTATGATATAAAAGCAACACTAAATGCCAAGAAATAAGAAGAGTGGGAATGTATATTTGTGTAAAGAGCAGAGGGAGCATTTGAAGAGAAGAAAACCAAGGCCCATGTAGGGGGTGAGTACTAAGACTCTAAGCAGTTGTAGCTAAGTTGCGTCTAGGATAAGTTCCAGAAGCTGAACTGATTCTGTCAAGTTGGGAGGCCTTTGATGTCCAAGAAAAGGCCTGAGCCAGGGATTGAACCCAGGTCTCCCACATTACAGGCAGATTCTTTACTGTCTGAGCCACCTGTGAAGCCCAGTGGACTAATGTCGGTCCTTAAAAATTAAATACCAGCAATACTAACAATGAGACTCTAATTTGGTAACAGACTGACACAAAAGGAAAAGTCAACATTTTCTCCCAAGTAATGACATAAAGAAAAATATCATTTGCTGGGAAGGATAAAACAGCTCACAAAATTACTCCATCACTGAGGGTTATATCCTACTAATAATTTTTCTTTTCTTTGAAAAATATCATTTTATTAATATTAGCACCAAGGAAAGCAGAAGCACCCAGGAGAGGGTGAATCAAAAGTTCTTCTCTATCATATTTTATTGGTGTATATGAGTGTGTATGTGTATGACTGTGAAGTGTGTGTGTGTGTGTGTGTGTGTGTGTGTGTTGTGGAAGGAAACATGAAAAAATTTAGTGCCCATAATATTTGATTTGACCAACATTCTTATGATACGTCTCAAAAAATGGATGCCTTTTTACATATTTCCTCCAACAGTAGAAAAGTTAAACATGAATGAATGATCCATCTCTCTGGTTACTATAATCCACTTACAGTATCAGTTCAGTTCAGTTTAGTCGCTCAGTCACGTCCAACTCTTTGTGACCCCATGAATTGCAGCATGCCAGGCCTCTCTGTCCATCACCAACTCCCAGAGTCTACCCAAACCCATGTCCATCGAGTTGATGATGCCATCCAACCATCTCAACCTCTGTTGTCCCCTTCTCCTCCTGCCCCCAATCCTACCCAGCGTTAGGGTCTTTTCCAATGAGTCAACTCTTCACATGAGGTGGCCAAAGTATTGGAGTTTCAGCTTCAACATCAGTCCTTCCAATGAACACCCAGGATTGATCTCTTTTAGGATGGATTGATTGGATCTCCTTGCAATCCAAGGGACTCTCAAGAGTCTTCTCCAACACCACAGTTCAAAAACATCAATTCTGCAGCGCTCAGCTTTCTTCACTATCCAACTCTCACATCCATACATGACCACTGGAAAATCCATAGCCTTGACTAGACAGACTTTTGTTGGCAAAGTAATGTCTCTGCTTTTAAATATGCTAGCTAGGTTGGCCATAACCTTCCATCCAAGGAGTAAGCATCTTTTAATCTCATGGCTGCAATCACCATCAGCAGTGATTTTGGAGCCCCAAAAAATAAAGTCAGCCACTGTTTCCACTGTTTCCCCATCTATTTCCCATGAAGTGATGGGACCAGATGCCATGATCTTAGTTTTCTGAATGTTGAGCTTTAAGCCAACTTTTTCACTCTCCTCTTTCACTTTCATCAAGAGGCTCTTTAGTTCTTCTTCACTTTCTGCCATAAGGGTGGTGTCATCTGCATAGCTGAGGTTATTGATATTTCTCCCAGCAATCTTGATTCCAGCTTGTGTTTCTTCCAGCCCAGCATTTCTCATGATGTACTCTGCATAGAAGTTAAATAAGCGGGGTGACAATATACAGCCTTGACGTACTCCTTTTCCTATTTGGAACCAGTCTGTTGTTCCATGTCCAGTTCTAACTGTTGCTTCCTGACCTGCATACAGGTTTCTCAAGAGACAGGTCAGATGGTCTGGTATTCCCATCTCTTTCAGAATTTTCCACAGTTTATTGTGATCCACACAGTCAAAGGCTTTGGCATAGTCAATAAAGCAGAAATAGATGTTTTTCTGGAACTTTCTTGCTTTTTCGATGATCCAGCGGATATTGGCAATTTGATCTCTGGTTCCTCTGCCTTTTCTAAAACCAGCTTGAACATCTGAAAGTTCACGGTTCATATATTGCTGAAGCCTGGCTTGGAGAATTTTGAGCATTACTTTGCTAGCATGTGAGATGAGGGCAATTGTGTAGTAGTTTGAACATTCTTTAGCATTGCCTTTCTTTGGGATTTTAATGAAAACTGACCTTTTCCAGTCCTGTGGCCACTGCTGAGTTTTCCAAATTTGCTGGCATATTGAGTGCAACACTTTCACAGCATCATCTTTGAGGATTTGAAATAGCTCAACTGGAATTCCATCCCCCTCCACTCGCTTAGTTCTTAGTGATGCTTCCGAAGGCCCACTTGACTTCTCATTCCAGGATGTCTTGCTCTAGGTGAGTGATGACACCATCATGGTTATCTGGGTCATTAAGATCTTTTTTGTATAGTTCTGTGTATTCTTGCTACCTCTTCTTAATATCTTCTGCTTCTGTTAGGTCCATACCATTTCTGTCCTTTATTGTGCTCATCTTTGCATGAAATGTTCCCTTGGTATCTCTAATTTTCTTAAAGAGATCTCTAGTCTTTCCCATTCTACTGTTTTCCTCTGTTTCTTTGCATTGATCACTGAGGAAGGCTTTCTTATCTCTGCTAGCTGTTCTTTAGAACTCTGAATTCAGATGGGTATATCTTTCCCTTTCTCCTTTGCCTTTTTCTTCTCTTCTTTTCTCAGCTATTTGTACAGTCTCCTCAGACAACCATTTTTCCTTTTTGCATTTCTTTTTCTTGGGGATGGTCTTGCTCACTGCCTCCTGTACAATATCGCAAATCTCCATCCATAGTTCTTCAGGTGCTCTGTCTATCAGATCTAATCTCTCGAATCTATTTCTAACTTCCACTGTATAATCAGAAGGGATTTGATTTAAGTCATACCTGAATGGTCTAGTGGTTTTCCCTACTTTCTTCAATTTAAGTCTGAATTTGGCAATAAGGAGTTCATGATCTGAGCCACAGTCAGCTTCCAGTCTTGTTTTTGCCGACTGGATAGAGCTTCTCCACCTTTGGCTGCAAAGAATATAATCAATCTGATTTTGGTATTGACCATCTCGTGATGTGCATGTGTAGAGTCTTCTCTTGTGTTGATGGAAGAGGGTGTTTGCTATGACCAATGCATTCTCTTGGTTAGCCTTTGCCCTGCTTCATTCTGTACTCCAAGGCCGAATTTGCCTGTTACTCCAGGTGTTTCTTGACTTCCTACTTTGGCATTCCAGTTCCATATAATGAAAAGGACATCTTTTTTGGATGTTAGTTCTAGAAGGTCCTGTAGGTCTTCATAGAACCGTTCAACTTCAGCTTCTTCAGCGCTACTGGTTGGGGCATAGACTTTGATTACTGTGATATTGAATGGTTTGCCTTGGAAATGAACAGAGATCATTCTGTCCTTTTTGAGATTGTATCCAAGTACTGCATTTTGGACTCTTTTGTTGACAATGATGGCTACACCATTTCTTCTAAGGGATTCTTGCCCATAGTAGTAGATATATGGTCATCTGAGTTAAATTCACCCATTCCAGTCCATTTTAGTTTGCTGATTCCTAGAATGTCGACGTTCTCTCTTGCTATCTCCTATTTGACCACTTCCAATTTGCCTTGATTCATGCACCTAACATTCCAGGTTCCTATGCAATATTGCTCTTTACAGCATCGGACTTTACTTCCATCACCAGTCACATGCACAACTGGGTGTTGTTTTTGCTTTGGGTCTGTCTCTTCATTCTTTCTGCAGTTATTTCTCCACTGATCTCCAATAGGATATTGGCCACCTACTGACCTGGGGAGTTCATCTTTCAGTGTCCTATCTTTTTCATACTGTTCATGGGGTTCTCAAGGCAAGAATACTGATGTGGTTTGCCATTCCCTTCTCCAGTGGATCATATTTTGTCAGAAATCTCCATCATGACCCGTCCATCTTGGGTGGCCCTACAGGGCATGGCTCATAGTTTCACTGAGTTAGACAAGGCTGTGGTCCATGTGATCAGATTGATTCCTTTTCTGTGACTGTGGTTTTCATTCTACCTGCCTTCTGATGGAGAAGGAAAAGAAGCTTATGGAAGCTTCCTGATGGGAAGAGACTGACTGAGGGGGAAACTGGGTCTTGTTCTGATGGGTTCAGCCATGCACAGCAAATCTTTAATCCAATTTTCTGTTGATGGGTGGAGCTGTGTTCCCTCCTTGCTATTTACCTGGGGCCAAACCATGGTGGAGGTAATGGAGATAATGTAGATCTCCTTCAAAAGATCCCATGCATGTACTGCTACACTCAGTGCCCCCAACCCTGCAGTAGGGCACCACCGACCCACGCCTCCACTGGAGACTCATGGATACTCATGGGCAAGTCTGGGTCAGTTTCTTGTGGGATCACTGCTCCTTTCTCCTGGGTCCTGGTGCACAAGGTTCTGTTTGTGCCCTCCAAGAGTCTATTTCCCAGTCCTGTGTAAGTTCGGGCAGCTCTATGGTGGGGTTAATGGCGACCTCCCCCTGAGGGCTTATGTCATACCCAGATCTGCTGCACTCAGAGCCCCTGTCCCTGTGGCAGTCCACTGCTGACCTGTACCTCCACAGGAGACACTAAAACACAGTTCTGTCTCAGTCTCTGTGGGGTCCCTGGGCCCTGGTGTGCACAAGGTCTGGTTGAGTCCTCTGAGCATCTCTGGCAGGAATACTGTCAATATTGGCTCAATATTGTCAAGATGACAGTTCTTCCCAACTTGATATTTAGATTTAATTCAATTCCTATCAAATCCCAGAAAGTTTGCTGTCATGGAAGCCAATGTGTCTAGCTGTTTGCTCCTGGCTGCTTATCTCTGTAGCAACCAGCATAGAGACGTGGACTTCAGTCCACAGTGGAGCTGTGGAGAGTTCATGTGCAGAAGCAGGGTTTACAGATAGAAAGATCTGAAGGAGTTTCCACTCTCTCCTCACCAAGAGCTTCATCCTTCTTCTAAGACTATGGGCCAGTGTTTCTCACGTCACCTGAGGGTCCATCCTCCTGTACCTTGCTGGGTAGGCTTTCACTGTCCTGCCTGCTGAGTCTCTGGTCACTAGAACTCCATCCTCAAGATCCTCTGTTTTCTATGGACACTCTTCTCAAATTTGTCCCAGAGTTTAAAAAAGACAAATGCCTCACAGGTGATGCTGTCCTGGCTAAGAGTCCTGGGGAGCTGGCAGGAGGCCTGCAATCCTTCGGTCCCTGTTCTAACCTGCATTCATCCCACCACACTTCTCATTCAGCAGAAAGTTGGAGAAACCTACTCACAATCCCTCATCCATCCAGTCAGAGAAGAACCATCCAACTCTGAATCAGGATGGTCTGGTGGCAATTATCAGAAGCTTATATGCACACATCTTTTTTAACCAGCAACATCCACCCTACCTATCTTTCTAAGGAATTATCAAAGACAAGGATATATGTACAGAAGGATGTATTATGTAGCATTTTATAATAGGAAAATTATAAATATAAAATCACTCAAAATTTCTGAAATATGAACTATCATTTTAAAAGTGCATTACATATCATTAAACTGTTATGTAAGTGATAATATTTGGTGCTTAGCCCATGTGTTCAAATAATAGATTTCATTAACATTCTAAAACCACTGAGTCTATGTGAAAATAAAAAAAACATGAAGGAACATTCACAAAACTGACGGATGTAAAATGAAAAATAGAAATTCCCTGATATCTGTCAAACTCAGGGATAGTAGTAAGCTTAGAAGCCAAAATTTTACTTTCTTACCTTTTCAATTGCAAAAGTGTAACTATGCAATCAATTTATTGAGTTCTAGAATGTCTATCTAGGACATTTGCTCTGTGGGTGGTCTTCATTACACACTTACAATAGAATAAGTAGATTTAATTTTATATTTGACAGCTTTTCTGGTGTATAGACTCATGATGGCTTCATGACATGCCGACTTGGGAGAGCTAGAGGACAAAGAGGGAACTGAGGGCAGCAGCTACGTTGTAACACAGACACATCTTCTGTGATTATTCATTCAGGCACTAAAGCAATCCAAGGGCTACCATGACGGAGGTTGCAGAAATAAGATCATTATCTTAATTTTAAACTAGAGAGATTACACTAATTTATCTTCCTAGCTGCTGCCTGAGGGACAGGTTATTAATTAAACAGGGTCTTGTAAGACCAATGTCATCCTCTACAGGGAGCTCTGGGCTAGTCTTGTCTTCAAGCTCTTCCTCCAAGGAAATCCAGTGCACCAGTGTTTCCACAAGAGGAAACTTTATACTTGAGTTTGATGACTTCACTTGTGTCTACCATCATTTTGTAAAATACAGAAACATAGAGAAATAAAGTCGCTTTCGTGTCAGCATCTGTAAGAAGAGTTTATGACTAATTTATAGCAAGTTGTATTATTGTCATAATTACCTATATTGCCATACTTCACTTAGGAAAGGAGGTTGCTAAAAAACTTGGTTAAGACTTGGAAATTAAAGACCCTGGGATTACTGTTAACAAGAGTCAGCCCCCAGTAAAGAATGGTTGTTCTTTTGCAATACAAGGTCATTTTTAAAAGTTGGCTCATAAGCTCTAAGAAGCTCCAGCCACTTGAAATGGGTATAAAAGGTACATGTGTATTGAAAAATTTAAAGATGGGATCATGATTCCAACCCCTTTCCAAAACTCTGCATTCCCATTGTTCAGTGGGAAATATGTCAGAAAAGAAAGATGAGGATATGGGCTATCCCTTCAAAATATTTTTTATCCTAATTTTTCCAATGTGGTGACTGTTGTTTCTATTTTGTTCTAAAGTAACCTACTAACGACATTGGCCTAAAGTGATGTCTGAGCTGAGGTCTCTCTCTGCTGACCCTTTCCCCTGAAGTTGGGTGGGAGAGCACCAGGCAGAGAGCCTCCCATCCTGCCATTGCTCAGAAGCACTGGGGGGCTTGATCCAGAGCATGAGGGTGAAGGACAAGAGAAATTTCCATTCTGAAGTTGTGGCCCCAGGAGTTTTTACCTTAAAGTGTTCCTTTAAAATTTAAAAATCAATCAATAAAATCAAACTATTTCTCCTTGATAGAACATATTTAAACAAACCTCACTATATGGTGTTGAAATAATCTGTTCAAATCCTTTGTTCCAAAATAAAAATTATTGAAATTCAGAAAGTCACATATCAAAGTACATTTGAGGTTGGGTCTATGGTACAATCAGTAGCTCTTGATGAGAGGGTGTTTGTGGAGATTGTTTATGAAGATAAGCCAAGGTGTTAGAGCAATCTTATCTTGTTTCAGGAAATCTCATCATCCATATTAACACCATCAGAAGACTGATCAACAAATGGGTGGGATTCGGAGACAATATAAGGAGACTCCAGGAGCGAAAGTCAGTCATTTCTATAACTGAGAGGGAGTGTTTGGAGCTCACTTGGATCTGGAGACCACCACACTTGGAACCCTTGATCTTTGAGCCAACTTCATATTATTGTCCAGGCTAGACTGTTTCTACAACTCCTTAGGCGAGTACACAGTTCACCAAAGAGCAGCTCCTGGGACTCTTCTGAGTGAAAACGAACTAAATTTTCTAATTTTAATTTATCAGTAAGATGAGGATTTTTAAGTGAAACCACCCTGTTTACCAACTTAGTGAAATGATCCTGTTCCGGTTTTGTTAGCTTGTCTTGTCATGCACTGTGGAATGATTAAGGGGATTCATTTTATTTCTGTGATTGTATTTCTTTCTTAGTTGTCCTCATGTATTTTAAGGACCACATGGGCTGCAGCACACCAGGCTTCTCTGTCTCTTCTTTGGATTGCTTGATTCTATATGTAGTACTTACTCATCATTTACCCTAAAAGTGGAGTGTGTCTGTAAATACAGCAGAGATAATATTTTACACTACAGAAGTGGATGGGCTTCCCAGGTGGCTCAGATGGTAAATAATATGCTTGCAATGCAGGAGACCTGGGTTCTAACCCTGGGTTGGAAAAATTCCCTGGAGAAGGAAATGGCAACCTATTCCTGTATTCTTGCCTAGAAAACCCTATGGACAGAGGAGTATGGTGGGCTATAGTCCATGGAGATCATAAAAAGTCAGACACAACTGAGAGACTAACACTTTCACTCTCTCTTTCACAGAAGTAGATGATGCATACAAAGATTTGCAGAAAATATTGTTAAAATTAGGTACCAGTTGTCCCTTCAGAAATATGCATTTTCTGACTGAAATTTTGAAGAAGCTAAAGAATGTTTGAGAGGGCAGAAAAAATGATACTGCTAAACATACAGAAATTTGAGAAAGTTGAGGCACTTCTATACTTAAATAGTACGGACACAAGGACTCAATTTTTTTACAAAGTAAAATTTAAAAAGCACAATTTGTTATTTTGGTAACTATTATTACCATAACATGTAAAATTAATCTGATCACAAAGTGAAAGGGGTGCTTGAAAATAGTGTTAAAGATTGGAAGATACAAACATTCTCTCTCTTTTTTGACTTGCTTGAGTGAGGATAGGAAGAAAAGTTCAACTAATCAGTATATTTATGTAAATCAATTCTGGTTAGAATAGGATCTAATTTGTCAAGATTTGTCTCCTGTTTATCAGCACTGAATGCATTCAGAAAGCGATTTGGAAAAAAAATTGGGGATATGGATTCAGATTGAGATTTTTAAAAATAAATAAAACAACTGCTAAGGAAAAATGCCTGACAATTAGATGAAATAATGAAACTACAAGGTTAGGCAAGTATCTTGCACTAAATCAACGACTGGCATAGAGCATTTTGATTGATTGTTTAGGGCAATCAACACCCACCACACAGATCTATCAGTTAGATCCAATTTCAGAAGCACATGCTATCCAGGGGAAAACAAGACCTCAACAAAACTGAGCTTCTCCATTAGGTAGGGGAGGAAGGGTCAAGAAGTAGATAGTTTTGGTTTGACAGCTTTGAAGACTTCCTACAGCTCTTGAGAGCTGTCTTTTTGTCTCAGTTTTCCATTTGCATCAAAGCAAAATCCAGCCTTTCTGTTCCCAATGCAGTTGCACAATTGAGTCACACACACACACACCTCCCCCCCCCCCGTCCCCAGTCTAATTTTGCTTGCTCCTTTGTGTCTTTGGGAAAGAGGAATAAGCTCCTGATGTTCTTCCCTCAGGAAAATGGACTCAGAAATCCCAGAAGCCTTCCAGAAGGAGCTTCGCTGCCTTGTCTGCCTGAATTTCCCTCTAGACCCTGTCACCGCAGGCTGTGGGCACAGCTTCTGTAGGTCCTGTCTTTGTCTTTTCTGAGAGCAAGCCGAAGTCCCTGCCACTTGTCTGGTATGCAGACAGCGATCAGAACAGACAAACCTCAAAACCAATTTTCTTCTGAAGAATCTGATGTTCACGCTCAGAAAAGCCAATCCTAGGCAATTTCTGAAGTGTGAGGAACACCTGTCTGGGACCCATAAGCAGACAAAGACGGTTTTCTGTGAAGCCGACAAGAGCTAGCTCTGTTTGGTCTTCTCTCAAGGTCAGGAGCATAAGACTCACAGACATTGTCCTGCTGAAGAGGCTACTGAGGAATCCTAGGTGAGTGATGCCTCTGAGACACTTAGAAAGTTAGAGGACAGTACACATAGAAACTAAAATGATCATGCTTAAACCTTCTCTTTACTGAGCGTCACATACAGATCTAGTTAGCAATAATAAAGCTGTGAATAAAATAGAGCAGTATATCTGATTTGGGGAACTTGTATCCAATGGCTAGCTAATGAAGTTAACTGAAATTATTATTTAGATGGCATTTTATTATGCTAAAGGCACTATGGCGCATGTTCAGTGGCTCAGACCTGTCCAATTCTTTTGGGATCCCATGGGCTGTAGACCATAGGGGTAGGCTCCTCTGTCCATGGAATTTTTCCAGGCAAGAATACTGGAGCTGGTTGCCATTTCCTTCTCCAGGGGATATTCCCACCCAGGGATCAAACCTGGGTCTCCTGCATCTCCTGAACTGGTAGGTGGATTCTTTACCACTGAGCCATTTGGGAAGTCAATCAGAGGCACTTGAGAACCTTAATTTTAAGAAAGAATCTTCAGCTTTAATGCCCTAAAGTGCAAAAAGCATATTCCATTGGATACAGGTTTCCTAATCCTGGACAAAGAAGGAAGATCCAGTACATTAGAATTAGCAGGTGTCAAGCATCACTAGCTCAAATTCTGATACAAGAAGTCACATTATCTGAAAATTAATCACACCTAGGCAGATGATTACCTAATGGTGTGTGGTTCTGCAGTATAGAATTTCATACAACCGATCATTAGTAAGGAAAAATGGGGAAACCTGATGACCTGTCATGGTCTTTAGTGTCTCCCTCAAGGACCCGTATCTAACGACACTCAGCAC
The DNA here is from genome assembly GCF_054371585.1 of Giraffa tippelskirchi. Lineage (NCBI taxonomy): Eukaryota > Metazoa > Chordata > Mammalia > Artiodactyla > Giraffidae > Giraffa > Giraffa tippelskirchi. Next base: position 41,541,379 of record NC_137284.1, on the reverse strand, counting down.
ACTGCAAATCTTTGGGCTCTGAAACTTCAATGTATTTGCTCTTTCTTATGCTAAACTTCATAATTCTGTTGCAGGAAAAGGTGGCCAACCAAATGAGATCATTACGGGAAAAGATCCAAAGAGCTGAGAGAAATCTCAAGAAAAATGGTAAAGGGATTAGGCGGGGCTAAGATGGCGGAGGAATAGGACCGGGAGACCACTCTCTCCTCCACAAATTTATCGAAAGAACATCAGAACGCTGACCAAACTTCACAAAACTACTTCTGAAGGCTGGCTGAGGACGTCAGGCTTTCACAAAAACTGCGCATTATCTTCAAAAGAGGGCGGAAATTAGATACTGAAGAGATCTCCAAACAGAAGCCAAATAAACAGAGGGAAGCGCTTTGGAAGGGACAGGCCAACAGATTAAGATCCCTGTAGTTAATACCGACTGCATTAAAAAGGACCTATAGATCTTGAAAAGTATAAGCAGGAATAAGGATCTATCTAAAACTGAGCAGATCCCACACTGCTCACAACAGCTCCAGAGAAAGTCCGGGATATATATTTTTTTTACTATTATTATTATTTTTTTTTTAATTTTTTTTTTTAATTAAAAAAAATTTTTTTTCTCTTCTTTCCTTTTTCTTCAAGTCCTCTATTACACCTTTAACTTTCATCTTCATAACCCACTATTAACTTGCAAAAAAAAAAAAAAACCCTATTTTTGAAGCAAACTACATACATATATCTTATACCTTTTGTGTTTTCTTTTTTTTTAATGTTTTTTTCCTGTTCTACATTTTTTTACTGTTTCTTTTTTTACTGTTTTACTGTTTTTTTTCTTCTTACACTGTTTCCTTTTTTCTTTTTTTTTTTTTTAGATTGTAAGTTTTATAAGAGTCTAACCTCTACTCTAGATTTTTAATCTTTGTTTTACATATTTGATATCAACTTTGTACATTTAAGAACCCAATCTTTAGGACGCATTTTCACTCAGGAGTGTGATCACTGGCCTGATCACTCTCTCCCCCTATTGATGCTCTTTCTTCTCCCCCAGGGAACCTCTATCTCCCACCCTCCTCCTTCTCTTCTCAACCCAATTCTGTGAATCTCTGAGGGTGTTCTGGGTACCAGAGAACACTTCAGGAACAGGATACTGCCCAGATCTCTCTCTCCCCTCTCAATTCCTCCCTTTCTACTCATGCTCACCTCTGTTACCTTCCTCCCCCCTCTCTATGTATCTCTGTGAATCACTCTGAGGGTTCCAAACTGTGGAAAGCACAGAGGGAAGTGCTTACTGGCTAGATTGCTCTCTCCACATTTGAATTCCCCTCTTCCCCTCCTGGTCACCTCAACCCACCCACCCCCACCTCATCTCTCCATGTAACTCAGTGAACCTTTCTGGGTATCCCTCACTGTGGAGAATCTTTTCACCATTAACCTAAAAGTTTTATTATTGAGGCTGTATGGAAGGAGAAGTCTTGAGGCTACTGCAAGAATAAGACTGAAAGCCAGGGGAAACATTAATTAATAAGAGACCATCCAATAGCCTCCATAAATTCACTGAAACCAAGCTCCACCCAAGAGACAATAAGTTCCAGAGCAAGACATACCACGCAAATTCTCCAACAACGCAGGAACATAGACCTGAGCATCAATATACAGGCTGCCCAGAGGCACACCAAATCCATAGACATCTCAAAAATTAATACTGGTCACTCCATTACACTCTAGAGAGCAGAAATCCAGCTCCACCCACCAGAACACCGACACAAGCTCCCCCAACCAGGAAACCTTGACAAGCCACCTGTCCAACCCCAACCGCAGTGAGGAACCTCCACAACAAAGAGGAACTTCATACTACCAGAATACAGAAGGGCCACGCCTGACACAGTAATCTAAACAAGATGAAAAGGCAGAGAAATACTCAGCAAGTAAAGGAAAATGAGAAATGCCCACAAAGCCAAACAAAAGAGGAGGAGATAGGGAATCTATCTGAAAAGGAATTTAGAATAAGGATAATAAAAATGATCCAAAATCTTGAAAGCAAAATGGAGTTACAGATAAATAGCCTGGAGACAAAGATTGAGAAGATGCAAGAAATGTTTATCAAGGACTTAGAAGAAATAAAAAGGAATCAATATAGAATGAATAATGAAATAAAGGAGATAAAAGACACTCTGGAGGGAACCAACAGTAGAATAACGGAGGCAGAAGATAGGATAAGTGAGGTAGAAGATAGAATGATGGAAATAAATGAAGCAGAGAGGAAAAAAGAAAAAAGAATCAAAAGAAATGAGGAAAACCTCCGGGACCTCTGGGACAATATGAAACGCCCCAACATTCGAATCATAGGAGTCCCAGAAGAAGAAGATAAAAGGAAAGGCCATGAAAAAATACTCGAGGAGATAATAGTTGAGAATTTCCCTAAATTGAGGAAAGAAATAGTCACAGAAGTCCAAGAAACCCAGAGAGTTCCAAACAGGATAAACCCAAGGCGAAACACCCCAAGACACATATTAATCAAATTAACAAAGATCAAACACAAAGAACAAATATTAAAAGCAGCAAGGGAAAAACAACAAATAACACACAAGGGGATCCCCATAAGGATAACAGCTGATCTTTCAATAGAAACCCTTCAGGCTAGAAGGGAATGGCAGGACATACTTAAAGTAATGAAAGAGAATAATCTACAACCCAGATTACTGTACCCAGCAAGGATCTCATTCAGATATGAAGGAGAATTCAAAAGCTTTACAGACAAGCAAGAGCTGAGGGAATTCAGCACCACCAAACCAGCTCTCCAGCAAATGCTAAAGGATCTTCTCTAAACAGGAAACACAGAAAGGATGTTTCAACACGAACTCAAAACAACAAAGTAAATGGCAACGGGATCATACTTATCAATAATTACCTTAAATGTAAATGGGTTGAATGCCCCAACCAAAAGACAAAGGGTTGCTGAATGGATACAAAAACAAGACCCCTATATATGCTGTCTACAAGAGACCCACCTCAAAACTAGAGACACACACAGGCTGAAAGTGAAAGGATGGAAAAACATATTCCATGCAAACGGAGACCAAAAGAAAGCAGGAGTCGCAATACTCATTTCAGATAAAATAGACTTTAAAATAAAGGATGTGAAAAGGGACGAAGAAGGACACTACATAAAGATCAAAGGATCAATTCAAGAAGAAGACGTAACAATCATAAATATATATGCACCCAACAGAGGAGCACCACAATATATAAGGCAAATACTAACAAGTATGAAAGGGGAAATTAACAATAACACAATAATAGTGGGAGACTTTAATACTCCACTCACGCATATGGATAGATCAACTAAACAGAAAATTAACAAGGAAACACAAACTTTAAATGATACAATAGACAAATTAGATTTAATTGATATTTACAGGAGTTTCCACCCCAAAACAATCAATTTTACCTTTTTCTCAAGTGCACATGGAACTTTCTCCAGGATAGATCACATCCTGGGCCATAAATCTAGCCTTGGTAAATTCAAAAAAATTGAAATCATCCCAGCCATCTTCTCTGACCAAAATGCAGTAAGATTAGACCTCAATTACAGGAAAAAAACTATTAAAAGTTCCAACATATGGAGGCTAAACAACACGCTTCTGAATAACCAACAAATCACAGAAGAAATCAAAAAAGAAATCAAATTATGCATAGAAACGAATGAAAATGAAAACACAACAACCCAAAACCTATGGGACACTGTAAAAGCAATACTAAGGGGAAGGTTCATAGCAATACAGGCGTACCTCAAGAAACAAGAAAAAAATCAAATAAATCAACTAACTCTACACCTAAAGCAACTAGAGAAGGAAGAAATGAAAAACCCCAGGGTCAGTAGAAGGAAAGAAATCTTAAAAATTAGGGCAGAAATAAATGCAAAAGAAACAAAAGAGACCATAGCAAAAATCAACAAAACTAAAAGCTGGTTTTTCGAGAAGATAAACAAAATTGATAAGCCATTAGCCAGACTCATCAAGAAACAAAGGGAGAAGAATCAGATCAACAAAATTAGAAATGAAAATGGAGAGATCACAACAGACTCCACAGAAATACAAAGGATCATAAGAGACTACTACCAACAGCTATATGCCAATAAAATGGACAACTTGGAAGAAATGGACAAATTCTTAGAAAAGTATAACTTTCCAAAACTGAACCAGGAAGAAATAGAAGATCTTAACAGACCCATCACAAGCACGGAAATCGAAACTGTAATCAGAAATCTTCCAGCAAACAAAAGCCCAGGACCAGACGGCTTCACAGCGGAATTCTACCAAAAATTTAGAGAAGAGCTAACACCTATCCTACTCAAACTCTTCCAGAAAATTGCAGAAGATGGTAAACTTCCAAACTCATTCTATGAGGCCACCATCACCCTAATTCCAAAACCAGACAAAGATGTCACAAAAAAGGAAAACTACAGGCCAATATCACTGATGAACATAGATGCAAAAATCCTTAATAAAATTCTAGCAAACAGAATCCAACATCATATTAAAAAGATCATACATCATGACCAAGTGGGCTTTATCCCAGGAATGCAAGGTTTTTTTAACATCCGCAAATCAATCAATGTAATACACCACATTAACAAATTGAAAGAAAAAAACCATATGGTTATCTCAATAGATGCAGAAAAAGCCTTTGACAAAATTCAGCATCCATTTATGATTAAAACCCTCCAGAAAGCAGGAATAGAAGGAACATATCTCAACAAAATAAAAGCTATATATGACAAACCCACAGCAAACATTATCCTCAATGGTGAAAAATTGAAAGCATTTCCCCTAAAGTCAGGAACAAGGCAAGGATGCCCACTTTCACCACTACTATTCAACATAGTTTTGGAAGTTTTGGCCACAGAAATCAGAGCTGAAAAAGAAATAAAAGGAATACAGATAGGAAAAGAAGAAGTAAAACTCTCACTGTTTGCAGATGACATGATCCTCTACATAGAAAACCCTAAAGACTCTACTAGAAAATTACTAGAGTTGATCAATGAATATAGTAAAGTTGCAGGATATAAAATTAACACACAGAAATCCCTTGCATTCCTATACTCCAATAATGAGAAAACAGAAAGAGAAATTAAGGAAACAATACCATTCACCATTGCATCAAAAAGAATAAAATACTTAGGAATATATCTACCTAAAGAAACAAAAGACTTATATATAGAAAACTATAAAACACTGATGAAAGAAATCAAAGAGGACACAAGCAGATGGAGAAATATACCGTGTTCATGGATTGGAAGAATTAATATAGTGAAAATGAGTATTCTACCCAAAGCAATCTACAGATTCAATGCAATCCCTATCAAGCTACCAATGGTATTTTTCACAGAACTAGAACAAATCATCTCACAATTTGTATGGAAATATAAGAAACCTCGAATAGCCAAAGCAATCTTGAGGAAGAAGAATGGAACTGGAGGAATCAACCTGCCTGACTTCAGGCTCTACTACAAAGCCACAGTCATCAAGACAGTATGGTATTGGCACAAAGATAGAAATATAGATCAATGGAACAAAATAGAAAGCCCAGAGATAAACCCACGCACATATGGACACCTTATCTTCGACAAAGGAGGCAGGAATATACAATGGAGAAAAGACAATCTCTTTAACAAGTGGTGCTGGGAAAACTGGTCAACCACTTGTAAAAGAATGAAACTAGAACACTTCCTAACACCGTACACAAAAATCAACTCAAAATGGATTAAAGATCTAAACGTAAGACCAGAAACAATAAAACTCCTAGAGGAAAACATAGGCAAAACACTCTCCGACATAAATCACAGCAGGATCCTCCATGACCCACCTCCCAGAATATTGGAAATAAAAGCAAAAATAAACAAATGGGACCTAATTAAAATTAAAAGCTTTTGCACAACAAAGGAAACTATAAACAAGGTGAAAAGACAGCCTTCAGAATGGGAGAAAATAATAGCAAATGAAGCAACAGACAAACAATTAATCTCAAAAATATACAAGCAACTTCTGCAGCTGAATTCCCGAAAAATAAACGACCCAATCAGAAAATGGGCCAAAGAACTAAACAGACATTTCTCCAAAGAAGACATACAGATGGCTAACAAACACATGAAAAGATGCTCAACATCACTCATTATTAGAGAAATGCAAATCAAAACCACAATGAGGTATCATTTCACACCAGTCAGAATGGCTGCTATCCAAAAGTCTACAAGCAATAAATGCTGGAGAGGGTGTGGAGAAAAGGGAACCCTCTTACACTGTTGGTGGGAATGCAAACTAGTACAGCCACTATGGAGAACAGTGTGGAGATTCCTTAAAAAACTGGGAATAGAACTGCCATATGACCCAGCAATCCCACTGCTGGGCATATACACCGAGGAAACCAGAATTGAAAGAGACGCGTGTACCCCAATGTTCATCGCAGCACTGTTTACAATAGCCAGGACATGGAAGCAACCTAGATGTCCATCAGCAGACGAATGGATAAGGAAGCTGTGGTACATATACACAATGGAATATTACTCAGCCATTAGAAAAAATACATTTGAATCGGTTCTACTGAGATGGATGAAACTGGAGCCCATTATACAGAGTGAAGTAAGCCAGAAAGAAAAACAACAATACAGTATACTAATGCATATATATGGAATTTGAAAGATGGTAACGATAACCCTACATGCGAGACAGAATAAGAGACACAGATGCATGGAACAATTTTATGGACTCTGAGGGAGAAGGTGAGGGTGGGACGTTCTGGGAGAATGGCATTGAGACATGTGTATTGTCATATGTGAAACAGAACACCATTCCATGTTCGATGCATGTGACAAGGGCTCAGGGCCGGGGCAATGGGATGATCCAGAAGGATGGGATGGGGAGGGAGGTGGGTGGGGGGTCCGGGAAGGGGAACACATGTAAACCCATGGCTGATTCATGTCAATGTATGGCAAAAACTATTACAATATTGTAAAGTAATTAGCCCCCAACTAAAATAAATAAATTTATAAAAAAAAAAAAATGGTAAAGGGATTGACCATTGGATGGTAAGTAGGAGAATGTATTTTTCATTGAAACAGGTTGAGGCAGTCATGCTAGAAACTTACCCACTAACAATGTGAGCTGAAATCACCATTTACCATGAAATTAGAGAATGGATTGAACACCATCGGAAAAAAATATTCCGTCCCCCGTTTCAACCAACAATTCCATGTCTCTTGCGCTCTTTAGAATCCAGTGGATCAGTAACTGTGTCAAAATATCCATTAGAAGAATGTGCTACAAATGCTAAGGTGGAGACATGTGGAATGATGTGGAAGGTTCCAAATACAAAACTCAAGATCTTGGGGAAAATTTCATAAGTTTAAGACCAATTCCAGTCCTGAAGTTCAAGTAGATGTTTAAACATCCATGGGTTATTTCAGGCACAGATTTCTGTCAGTCACACATTCCAGAAGTGTGTTAGTCACTCAGTCATGTCCGACTCTTTGCAACCCCATGGACTGTGGCCCACCAGGCTCCTCTGTCCATGGAATTCTTCAGGCAAGAGTACTGGAGTGGCTCGCCATTGCCTTCTCCAATACATTCCAGAAAGTAAAAGGCTTTTCATTGGGAACCACAAGGTACTTCAATCTGATTAGAACAAAAGCCCAGATGATACAAATCAAACCTGAACAGCAATTTTAATAGTGTGCCCATCAAGGTGAAAAGTGATAGCTCACTGGCTAGAGAGTGATGTTGATTCAAGGATAAGAAACTGTGAGATGTTAAAACCTCATGAAGGAAAGAACAAGGAGAAAGACAGATGAGTGAGAGAGTCCATCAATAGTGGGAGGGAATATGCCACAGATGAAGATGAATGACCTTCCAAACAATATGGGAAGGAGCCTGTGAACTTACAAGGGAGTGAAAACCCATTCATATAGAAAAGAACACTAGAATTAAAAGGCTTATGTGGCTGGACATCTGTTTGAGGGCAGGCAATGAGATTCTTAGGAAGATGTTTCCTGAGAATATCCACACTGAGAATAAAATGTAACATGGCTGCTAAGAGAAACAGTCAGGCTCTGGAGTTCAGGAGGCATTAGATGAAATGCAAATTTACTTATTAGCATTGAAATGAGGATATTGCATATGATATAGGAATCACTCATAAATTTTAATTGTTTACATGGGCTCTTTCAGATTTCACAGGAGGTAAAGGAAAGAAATGATTCATGAAAAGATTTTTTCTAGAATTTCAAGAATTCATAAGTTAGATGAAGGTGGTTTAAGGAAAGGGTGGGTTTGGCTTTTGATCTAGTTAAAAACAATGTAAAATAAGTGAAGGAAAGAGGAATGAACTTGGTTTTCTAGAAGAGGAAGTTCATGAATTTAGTATGGATATAGCTTCATGGGAGAAAGCATGAATCAGAGCAAACTAAATGCTGTTGAAATCCATCTCCCAACAGTTTTATGTATATCAATGTGGAGACATGATTTGGAGGCATGGCCATTTCTTCCAAAGGAAGAAGATTATTATGTAGACAGTATCATAAATGAAGGCCAGAGCATATGTAAGCAACTCAGAAGAAGACAAGAGGAAATGATTGGAAAGAAGAGAAAGCTCAGAGTAATACACAAGGAGCTCATGAAAATGTACTCTAAACCAGACATGGAGCTGCTTCAGGTAAGAATTGAGGACATACTTGAAAATATGTTACCTGAGGTTCACACCTTTGACTCCCACGACATGGTACATTCATCTGCAACTAGGGTGGGAGTTTCTCCTAGTTGGAAATATTATAAAGTATATAAAGAATAAGTATATTTGCAACTCATGTGCATCATTATTGAGCAAGTTTTACAGTATTCTTTTCTAGACATTCCCCAGGGAATATTTCATTCTCAAAATCTTTTGTTGCTTGCTTCTATTAAAACCAGAAAGGAACATCTTATATGCTCTCATTCAAACCTTTGATCTTGAAAGGCACAAAGGGAGAAATTTGGGGAAAGTGCATATGTATTTTTCCAACTTCTGTTGGGATATCCCAGGTTTCATTAGCCTTTGGTTTGGAGCATATTACCCTTCAGGGAAAAGTACTACCAAAGATCAGTTTGCAGAGAGCTGAGGGTTGCATAGTCACCAATCTTGTCCTTTCTCTTTCATCCTGTTTTGTTAACTCATCAAGAAATGCTATTCTGTCCATATGCAATATGTTGTGCAGATTTTTTTTTAAACAAAGAAAAGGAAAACAGATTTCTCAGACTGTTTCTGGTGGTAATGATTAGAATTCTACTGAAGTTTTGCCAACCCAAGTCTTGGTTGCCTATGTATACTAAGTTGCTTCAGTCGTGTCCGACTCTGTGCGACCCCATGGACGGCAGCTCACCAGGCTCCGCCGTCCCTAGGATTCTCCAGGCAAGAATACTGGAGTGGGTTGCCATTTCCTTCTCCAGTGCATGAAAGGGAAAAGTGAAAGTGAAGTCGCTCAGCGACTCTTAGCGACCCCATGGACTGTAGCCTACCAGGCTCCTTCATCCATGGGATTTTCCAGGCAAGAGTACTGGAGTAGGGTGCCATTGCCTTCTCCTGCCTATGTATAAAGAAGTCTAAATTGTCTTTTTTATTTTTCTTCTTGACAGGAATTGGAAGACAAAGTGAAATGGTAAGTTTTCAGATGCTGATGAGGGCACCTGAGGGCTGGGAAAGAGATACAGCAGCATTTAACAAAGTGATGACATAACTTACCTAGATAATGCTAGATTGCTTGAGTGCATGTGTCTGCACCAAATTTCTAAAAGGCTGGTTATTTCTAATTTATATTCCACAATCAGACACATAGAAGTGCAAAGACTAGTGTTTCAGACATTAGGTAAAGAAGCAAGTAATGCTGAGAAATGGGGTAGAACCAGGACAAGAAGAATGGCGAGAATATTAATAAATTTCCAAAAAGGGCACAATTCTATTCCATGAGGGTGGAGAAGGGATTTCGATGAAGAATGTTGCGCTGAAGGACGCTGACTTATCGTAAAGGCGGTGTGTAAAAGCCCTGGGCAGCAGAAGGATGAACCGCATCTCCCTCTTACAGGCGTGAGTCCGCACAGCTGCACATGCCGCAGCCTCTGCTCCCAGAACTCCCTGCGCACCCCACGGCCGGGCTGATGGACAGGCTCAGCCGCTTCCAGGGTGAGTGTCGCCCACCAGTGTGTCTGCCCTTCAGTGTCCTTCTGTGATGGTGTCCATGGAAATTCTTCCCCTATTCGTCTCTCACCTTGTGCAGGAGAACAGCCTGCAAATAGGCAGGTACAGACATATGTGGTCACAGGTCACAGAAATCCTCTAGAGAATACATGCAGGCCGGTGCAGGGACTCATGTGTTTCAGGCCTCATTAATCATCTTTAAATTTCATGAAACAATGTATTAATGAAAAAAAAATCACATGCTCCCAAAATGGCTTCTTGATCCTTAGAAAATGTCAGTTGTTCAGCGAATCCTAGAAAATTGGTTATTAATATAGGATATTCCAATTTCAGAGCTTAAGTGCAGGTAGAGTTTTTAAAACATTTTTTTTCGAATATATTCTTTTCTTTTTCTATCCATGTTATTTTTAAAATATTTATTTATTTATTTTTGACTGCACTGGGTCTTCGTTGGTTTCTCTAGTTGTGGTGAGTGGAGACAATCTTCGTTGAATTCCTCAGCCTTCTACTTGCACTGGCTTCTCTTGTTGCACAGCACAGGCTCTAGGCTGTTGGGCTTCAGTAGTTGCAACATGTAGGCTGAGTAGTTGCAGGTCCCAGGCTCTAGAGCACAGGCTCAATAGTTGTGGTGGATGGGCTCAGGAGCTCTGTGGCATGTGGAATCTCCCCAGGTTAGGAAAGTCTGGTAAATTGGCAGATAGTTTTTTATCCACTGTGTTCTGAGGGAAGTCTTAAACATATTTTTGCTTGAAAGTTTCTTAGTGATTGAATGTATAGTGTGTTTTTCTATTAAGCCTGAAAAATCAAATGCAGGAAATAAGAGGAAGCAAATGGTTGGTTGATGAGGCTACAATGAGCTTCATGATAAACCTCACCCTGGGGGGTGACTTAGCAGGAAGTAGCAGACTAAGCCTCAGGTTTGAACCACAGATCAAAGTCAGAAAATTCTTACAAAGAAACCACTTTGAAGAAGCCGTCCTTAGGCTTCACATCTTCAGTGTCCATTTGCTAACTTAACTGAGATGATAGAAAGATCATCAGTTCTCTATTCTATGATGCTTTTTTCCCTGCACAGTGTTGGTGGAGGTAAGATATACTGGCATGTCTTAGAGGTGATCAATGAGTAGGTGCTCAGGTTTTTAGATGTCATGGAAAACACCCATCCAGAAGTAACTGTGACCTCCCTCTAATTTATAATCTCTGAACTTGTGGGAAGCTTTTTCCATTTTAATTAGTTGTTTCCTTAGCAGATATGCTGGCAATATTTATATGCAATATTTTCTAATCAGAGATGACCTTCCAATCTTAAAATATATTTCCGGTGAGACTCCAGATAGATTATCTTCTCTGGTAGAGAATTTGATTTTACCATTGATTTTGACTGGTATATTCTCTCATCTCTCCACAGTCAACTTTTCATTCAATAATGAAGTAAGCAGTCAGCACATCAGGCTGTTCGATGAGGCAAGAAGTTTGAAGTATGAACATGACAGACGCCATGCGTCTTTGGATGGTGTAACATCGAAGTATTTTGCTGCATGGGGAGCCCAGAGCCTCACCTCCGGCAGACAGTACTGGGAGATGCTCATGGACAGCTCTTGGGACTGGGCTGTAGGCGTCTGTAAGGATTCCTGGATAAGGAAGGACGATGGCATACTGGACGAGTCCAACAGGGACAAACTTCTCCTTGTGTGTGTGAAGCAGGATGACCATTACCAACTCTGGACCACTGCCCCCACCACGCCTCTGTACATAGGGAGACCTCTGGGCAGGGTTAGGGTGTTCCTTGATTGTGACAGTGGGAGTACTAGTTTTGTGGATGTTGCCAAGCCCACCCTCCTTTGGAGGTATGATGATGGCATGTGCACTTTCCCTGTCAGGCCCTTCATTTGCACTAGACACTGCTGAGGACACTAAGTCATGGCCCAGACTGGATGCTCAGGGCTCCTTCTCTGAGAGAGCCCTTCTCCAGTGCTGTAAATCAAGAATACTTTATTGACTTTAGGCTCTTTCTACTGTAATGGACCCTCCTTTATTGTTATTCATTGTGAAGATAGTGTCAAAGGCAAACTTCACTTGTTGCCTTCCATCTTCCTGACATAAATTCTTGTCTTGAAATCATGTGTCCAGAATATATATTGTGATCATTCACTTATTTTGTGAGCTTACTAGATTCACCACAATATGAACATGTACTTCCCACTTCCTGAGCCCCAATACAGGGACCCGGAACTTGCACAGCATAGACAGACCTGGTCACTCACCAGACCTAGGTTAGCCGGCAACCTTCTCCTTCTTATAATCTACATATATTCACCCTTAGGGTGAAAACTGATTTGCAGGGAAGTCTCCACTGCTCTGAAGACTGGGATAAGCATTTCCTTTAGAGAACTCAGAATTCACACATCCTTTTTTATTACAATAGTATAAGGGAAAAGACAGAATGACAGAAACCATCTCCTAAAGGAAGGACCCTATGGCTTCCCTTTGGCATATCTGAAATGCCACTATCACCATTACTATAATTTGAGGCCATCATTAAACAAAATAAGGGTTACTTGGCTATACCCAATGGGATTTTTAGGACAATGGATAAGCTAACCCAAAAAGCTAAGTCAATGAGTGTGAGATAAGCAAGACAAAAGGAGGATACCTGTTCTTGGAGGGATGGAGCTGGATGGTATGGTATTTCATCACACTACCCAGAATGGCTCACAGTTAAACACATCTGAATTATTTATTTCTGGGATTTTCCATTTAATATTTCCTGAACAAGGTTTTGACACTCAGGTAACTGAAATCAGGGAAAGCAAAACTGCAAGTGAGTGGATTGGTTTTCTGTTGTTGTTTAGTCCCTAAGTCATGTCTGACTCTTTGCGACCCCAAGGACTGCCGTGTGCCAGGCTTCCCTGTCTTTCACTATCAGTTTGGTCAAATTCATGTCCATTGAGTCAGTGATGTCATCAAACCATCTCGCCCACTGTCACTCCCTTTTCCTTCTGCCCTCAACCTTTCTCAACATCAGGGTCTTTTCCAATGAGTCGGCTCTTCCCAAAGTATTAGAGCTTCAACTTTAGCATCAGTCCTTCCAATGAATATTTAGGGTTGGTATCCTTTAGGATTGACTGGTTTGACCTCCTTGCTGTCCAAGAGATTCTCAAGAGTATTCTCCAGCACCACAGTTCAAAAGCATCAGTTCTTCGACATTCAGCCTTCTTTATGGTCCAAATCTCACATCTGTACATGACTAGTGGAAAAGCCATAGCTTTGATTATGTGGACCATTGTTAGCAAAGTGATAACATGTGGTCTAGGTTTGTCATAGCTTTTCTTTGAAAAGGCTAGCATCTTTTAATTTCATGGCTGCAGTCACCACCTTAAAAATAGCTGAGAAAAGAAAAGCAAACGGCAATAGAGAAAGGGAAAGATATATCCAACTGTATGCAGATTCCCAGAGAATAGCAATGAGAGATAAGACTTCTTAAGTGAACAATGAATCAAAGGAAAGCAACAGAATGGCAAAGACTAGAGATCTCCTCGAGAAAATTAAAGATATTAAGGGAACATTTCATGCCAAGATAGGCACAATAAAGGATGGAAACCACAAAGTCTTAATAGAAGCAGAAAAGATTAAGAAGTGGCAAGAACACACAGAAGAACTGTCCTGAAATGTCTTAATAAACCAGATAACCACTATGGTGTGGTGACTCACCTATAGCCAGATATTCTGGAGTGTAAAGTCAAGTGGGCCTTAGGAAGCATTACTATGAACAAAGCTAGTGGAGGTGATGGAATTCCAGATGAGTTATTTCAAATCCTAAATGATGATACTGTAAAAGTACTGCATTCAATATGCCAGCAGAATTGGAAAACACAGCAGTGGCCACAGGACTGAAAGGTCAGGTTTCACTCCAACCACAAAGCAAGGCAATGGCAAAGAATGTTCAAACTACTATATAATTGCACTCATTTCACATGCTAGCATGAAAATTTGGGGTATATATATATCCTAATATCTGGGAGGGGCATTGTCAGTCAATGGACTATAACATTTATGGTTAAGCTTGAGAGCGTAACAGGCAGGAAGGCTGGGGGACCCCAAATAGAGGAAATAGGCTGCAAGGGTCAGACATTTTTCATCTCTCTCTTAAGTGGCAGGAGGAAACAAACTACAAGTGTCAGATAAGATATTTTTCCCCCTGTTCTATGCAAAATTAAAAGGAGGTTTCTTTCAAAATTCTGTGTTGCCATGATGACACCTGGTTCCACCTGAACTTAACTTTTCTCAAACCTTGAACTAACCAATGCAGAATTCTTATGGAAATGCTTTTCTTAAGACTATGTATTTGCTTGGAAACCTGCCTTTCTTCAAGACTCATGCCAATCATTTTATGGCCTGGAATGACTCACCTTGTGCCAATGTTATCTCATGTTGTGGTTGAGGGGCCTGGTACCACTCTCTGAGTTTTGAGACATGTCCTTTTTAGACATGTCCTTTCTCTAATTAGCAGCCTGCTAATAAGTATATAACTTACTGCTAGAGACTAGCAGGGGGGCACTCTTTCTGCCCTCTTCTGATGTCTCTGTCAGAAGCTTTCTCTATCTCTTTCATACTTTAATAAAACTCTATTACACGAAAGCTCCAAGCGATCAAGCCTCGTCACTGGCCCTGGATTGAATCCTCTCCTCTAGAGGCCAAGAATCCCGGTGTCTTTCATGGCTCAGCAAAAATCTTTCAAGGTTATGCTAATAGCTATCATAAATGTATCAGGTTTGTACCAGCAGGGTTCAACTAGAGAAGGAGGAGCAGTAGGAAAGAGAGAGAAAGATAAAGAATTCACATTCATAAGGAATTGCCTCATGTGACGGTTATGGAAACTGCCTAAGCAAGTCTGAGGACAATAGGGCACTTACTCAGAGAGGGAAAACACAAACAGGCTGGAATCTAAATTGCTGAGGACAAAGTTGTTGTCCACAAGAGGTTGGCGCAATAGAAATTATATAGATCCCTTTGTCTGGAATTTTATTCAGGGAATTTCTATACACATCTTTAAAGACTCTTGTTGATTTAATCAGGTGCACCTGTATAATCTCCCTACATCAGCATCAATATCAGGGACTTTCCATCCTCAAAACCTCTTCACAGCATCACCTAGATTAGTATTTGATTGAAAAATTGCAAGAGATGTGAATGTACTACAAAGTAACTGATCAACTACCTTAAATCCTTGTATTTCAGCCTTTTGTTGTTCAGTTTCTCAGTTGTGTCCGACTTTTTGCAATCCCATGGACTGCAGCACGCCAGTCTTCCCTGTCCTTCACCATCTCCTGGAGCTTGCTCAAACTCATGTCCATTGAGTTGGTTATGCCATCCAACTATCTCATCCTCTGTCACCCTCTTCTCCTCCTGTCTTCAATTTTTCCCAGCATCAGGGTCTTTTCTAATGAGTTGGCTCCTCGCAACAGGTGGTCAAAGTATTGGAGCTTCAGCTTCAGCATCAGTCCTTCCAATGAATATTCAGGGCTGATTTCCTTTACGACTGCCTGGTTGGATCTCCTTGCAGTCCAAGGGACTCTCAAGAGTCTTCTCCAACACCACTGTTCAGAAGCATCAATTCTTCGGTGCTCAGCTTTCTTTATGCTCCAACTCTCACATACATACATGACTACTGGAAAAACCATAAGTTTTGACTATACATACCTTTTTTGACAAAGTAATGTCTCTGCTTTTTAATATGCTGTCTAGGGGTCCCCCTCAGAGTGAAAGAGAAAGGTACTTTTTAAGTAAGGTTGTGAGGCAGGATCACATTCACTGCTTCCATCCATAGTTTTTCTTCCAAGGAGCAAACATCTTTTAATTTTGTGGCTGCAGTTACCATCTGCAATAATTCTGAAGCCCAAGAAAATAAATTCTGTCACTGTTTCCATTGTTTCCCCCTTTATTTGCCATTTCAGCATAGCCAGGTTGAAATAACAGAAATCTATAGCAAGGCCATATGCCATTTAGCATAATTAAGTACAAAAATTATTCAACTTTTCCCATTTTTGACTTTGTGCACAGAACTGCTCACCCAGAGAATGACCTGACTATACACTCTATTTCTCAGTAAATCATTTTAGGAAATATTACTGATAGCAATGCTAATAATATGGTAATGCTATTAATAATAATACTGAAGTTTTGGTATCTTAAATCATCTTATGTGAGCTTGACTAAAATCTGTGCCTTTTAATCTTTAATTTTCTTCATTGTATGAATTGTTTTGTAGTGATTGTTGTTAATTAGATGCATTGGTTTCAAAGTATTCTTAAGTTAGTAAACACACATGAACTATCACAGACTCAATTATTACTTTATTTAATTTTTTTTAATAAATTTATTTATTTTAGTTGGGGGCTAATTACTTTACAATATTGTAATAGTTTTTGCCATACATTGACATGAATCAGCCATGGGTTTACATGTGTTCCCCTTCCTGGACCCCCCACCCACCTCCCTCCCCATCCCATCCTTCTGGATCATCCCATTGCCCCGGCCCTGAGCCCTTGTCACATGCATCGAACATGGAATGGTGTTCTGTTTCACATATGATAATATACATGTTTCAATGCTATTCTCCCAGAACGTCCCACCCTCACCTTCTCCCTCAGAGTCCATAAAATTGTTCCATGCATCTGTGTCTCTTATTCTGTCTCGCCTATAGGGTTATCGTTACCATCTTTCAAATTCCATATATATGCATTAGTATACTGTATTGTTGTTTTTCTTTCTGGCTTACTTCACTCTGTATAATGGGCTCCAGTTTCATCCATCTCAGTAGAACCGATTCAAATGTATTTTTTTTAATGGCTGAGTAATATTCCATTGTGTATATGTACCACAGCTTCCTTATCCATTCGTCTGCTGATGGACATCTAGGTTGCTTCCATGTCCTGGCTATTGTAAACAGTGCTGCGATGAACATTGGGGTACACGCTTCTCTTTCAATTCTGGTTTCCTTGGTGTATATGCCCAGCAGTGGGATTGCTGGGTCATATGGCAGTTATATTCCCAGTTTTTGAAGGGAATGCAAACTAGTACAGCCACTATGGAGAACAGTGTGGAGATTCCTTAAAAAACTGGGAATAGAACAATTATTACTTTAAAAATCATTTTGGTATTGTATTGAATTTGATACAGTATTTTTTATTAAACTATTCCCTACATTGTAATATTTTCAAACATTCATCTATTTAGCTATTAAAAATAAAGTTATTAAATATACTTTTCTGTGTATATAACTTTGTTGAGAAATTACATAAGAAAGATTATGAGATGTTCCTGGTAGTTTATTTTTGTGAATATAAGATTTTGATAGGCAGCACAGTACAGTGAGTTACAGGGGGTGATGGTCCTTCACTGGCTGGAGTGGTCTCAGACCCCTCTGATCCCGTGTCCTATCCCGTGCCTTGAATCAAGAGTGCAGGGAGTGGGCATGGAGAATGGAATAGGACCAGAGGTTCAGCAGGCTTGCACAGTGAGGTATACCCAGAAATTAGGGAGAGTATCAATCAGTTAGCAAAGCAGTCAGAGCCCTGGGTGTGGTGGGCGTGGCAGGGAGGGCAGTGATTCCAATCAGTCTTTCCCAGTATCCCTGCTCCCAACAAACACAGACACACACAGAGCACATTTACTGCAGCAGAAGCATGGAAACATATGGCCAGTGAATCTACAGGGTCTTGGCTTCTGAGGCCAGAGAAGCTCTTTCCTGGCCTGGACTTGTCAGCATTGTCATATGCTATTCGTTTGCCATCTAATGGCCCCACTGCCCTAACTCTAGGTCAGACAAAGCACCCAGAGTTTCCCAAAAAGCTTCTGGGAGGCTAGCATGGACTATGACTGGAGCCTTTTGTTGTTGTTCTTAATCATTTTTATTTATTTACTTATTTACTTTTGCCTGTACTGGGTCTTCATTTTTGTGTGGGCTTTTCTCTAGTTGAGGCAAGTGGGGCCTACTCTCTTGTGGTAGTGGGAGGGCGTCCCATTGCACTGGTTTCTCTCGTGGAATGCAGGCTCAAGGGTGACAGGCTCAGTCGTTTCGGCTCCTGGGCTCAAGAGCACAGGTTCAATAGTTGTGAGGCACAGGCTTTGTTGTTCAGGGGCATGTGGGATCTTCCCAGATCAGGGATCAAATTCATGCTTCCGTGGAACTCTTCTCAATGTTATGTGGAAGTCTGAAAGGGTGGAGAGTTTGAGGGAGAATGGACACATGTGTATGTATGACTGAGTCCCTTCCCTATTCACCTGAAACATCACAACATTGTTAATCAGCAATATTTCAATACAAAATAAAAAGTTGCTTTTTTCATTTTGTTTTCTAAAGTGTCTTCTGGTTTGTCAGGTGAATTCTTTACCCCTGAGCCACCAGGGAAGCCCTGACTGGAGTTTTGATGTTTGACAGGAGCATCTGCAGGTAGTATGTAAATTATGATTTAGTTAAAAGCTATGTTAAGCTGTATTATTCTATGATTACTATTTAGGTGTTGCTAAATAAAGTTCACTATGCATTTTTAGATATATACTTAGAATGTTAATACTTCATGTTGGGTTTTGTTTTTTTTTTTGGCATAAAACTTTGATAGCTTCCCCAGATAGATTTGAATTTACATATGAGAAAACTGACATTTGGTCACTTAACAAGAGTTTATTTCTACATCTTTTTTCTTTAAAAAAAGAAGTAACATAAGTAAATATGTATCACTGTTTTATTTGTTATGCTTTAAAAGCAAAATCATTTTGTTTATTTTAGCTTTATGATATTTTCCTTGGAAAAATATTAACTACATATATATTCTGTGATTTGTCACTCAGTCACGTCTGATTCTTGGCAACCCCATGGACTCTGCCAGGCTCCACTGTTTGTGGGGATTCTGCAGGGAAGAATACTGAGTTGGGTTGCCATGCCCTCCCCCAAGGGATCCTCCCAACTGAGGGATCAAACCCAGGTCTCCCACATTGCAGGTGGATTCTTTACCAACTAAGCCACCAGGGAATCCCAAAAATACTGGAGTTGGTAGCCTATCCCTTCTCCAGGGAATCTTCCCAACCCAGGAATCGAACTGGGGTCTCCTGAATTGCAAGCGGATTCTTTACCAGCTGAGCTCCCAGGGAATATGCACCTCTATAATCTGGCTCAAGTTAAAGGTGTCATGCATGTCCAGGGAAGATGAAGGCCAAGTTCAACAGGAAAGTAGGTACTGTCCAGCCACCCAATACCTGAGGGAAACTGCTCCAATAATTTCAGCTCTAGACTGGATGGCAATAGGACCTTCTGGCCTCCTGGAGCAAACTGTGGAGATTCCCACTTCACTGAAGCCCCCTGGCCAGCACAGAGTTACAAGTACGTGGAGCCAGTGGACCTAAATCATTCAGCCTCAGACACCTACTTACAGGGACTGGTGGTGGAAAGACTTCCCATCTCCAAGACTGGATCTCAAGAGGGTTTGAGGAAAAGTCTACTCCATTATCTCTGGAAAAAAACATGAGCAGCCAAGGTGCAAAGACCAGAAGAGAATACAGGGCTTTAAAACTGTGGTTCTCCAGGAGCTCACCAAGTATCTTGGGTACAGAAGCACCTGGCTATACCAAGGAATCCTGATGGCTCTATACGGGGTTGGACACAGGAGGAAGTTTATCCAAGTGTCCACACAAAGGTAATCTGCCCACAGCAGTTGAGGGACCACTAGAGGCTCAGCCCTGTACTCAAGGGTGGGCTTCCCATGGGGCCTTCCTTCTGAGAGGACAGGGACCCTACAGACCTTTCCAGTGGCAATCCTTGGTCCCTCTCCCCTTCCTTGCCTCCACAGGAGCTCAAACTTGGACAGCTCCACCTAGTTTTCTCCAGAGATGATGCTGTTCCATGAGGACCCAAGAGGGCTCCCATATTGGAGAATTGGTAGGGAAGGCAAGGAGCTCTTCTCTGTTCAGCCAGAAGTCAGCCTTGGAGGCTCTGTGGGGAGGAGTGGCAGGTGGGCCTAGAGCTGTCCTTCTCTCCTTTCCTTACAGGGTTTGCACCCCTCACCTCCAGCGTCTGTACCCCAGGGGTCCCATGGGCTCAACTCCTAGACAGAGCTGGCAAAATAATTAGGAAAGACTCCAGCACCAAAGAGTTCAAGAACTCCCACCCTTCATTGAAAGAGAAGCTGCAGACAAGAAAAGGGAGGAGTGAGAATCCAGTGAGGTGAATCGCTGACCCCCACTTACCTCCTGCTGCTGCCCTGCACGTGTCCTTCTACAGTGAAGGGGTCAGAATTGCAGGCTGGGCAGGTTCTCGGAAGGAAGGTCTAATGACGTGGGGCAGCTGGGTCCCACAGCCTAAGAGGCAGGAATATCTCTGGGGCTGAGTTGCTAGATCCTTGGCTTCAGTCCCATTTCTAGAATAAAAGGGAGAAGCTGTCTGGAGAAGCCAGAAATTACAGCACAAGATGCCTTCTTTCCATCAGGTCTCACTTTGTATGAAGAGGGAGGGAAAGAAGGAAGGCAATGAAAAGGCATAGAAAGAAGACCCCTGGACTTTTGCTGTAAGTTCTCTGTCCCTTCAGGTTGTGAACTAAACTCAGTTGGAATCCGAGTCAGAGGAGTCCCCTGAGGACAATGAGCTGGGGCCACGGTCCTCTGGTTCAGAATCTCCAGCTTCATCCTCACTGCTGGGGGCTGAGGAGCTGCCTTCCTCCTCTTCCTCATTTTCCTCTCCCTGAGGCAGGAGAATGATCTCCAATTGTGTCTGATGACTCTAACTCTGCAGCCTGAAGCTCCAGGTCCTCTTTAAGCCTTCCTTGCAGATTCCCTGATGATGGGGACTGCAGACCCATCCTTCTTATATTGGGGTTAGGGCCCCCCGTCACGCTCATGTTCTTACACTTTAGCACAGGTCGCCTCTCTGTAGGCAGCATATTCTTCAGGAGACAGAGTCCTGAGCCAGAGATCAAAGTCCACCTGTACTGTGTCTGCAGTCCCTCCGCCTGCTTCTTATAAAGTCTCTTCTGGTCCTGGGGGACCCGCTGCCAGCGTCTACTGATCCCCACCATGTGCTCCCTCGGGGGCACCACTTTCAGCTCCCTGCTCGACCAGAGATCCTGATAGAACTTGTGATAGCCATTCATCGGGGGCTTCTTGAGCTCTCTGTGGAATTTACACTTCATGGGTAAACTGTTTTCTGGGGAAGACTTCACTTTTTGAACATTCTCCTGAAACTTCTTTGGCACTTTGTTCTAGCTTCCTTTGGAGACATCAGATTTCTTGGGATTTGGGATTAGATCAGGCTGCTGTTCTCTGAATAGAGCCATTTTCTCCCTAAAATCCTTTTTCTCTTTCTCAAAATCCTGACTGTGTTTCACTTTCAGCTGCTCAGGCACCTTCCTGTGCTCCTCAGACCAAACCCTGGTCAGCTCCTGTTTGCTCACCTTGGGATATTCTGGATGTACTGGGGTCACATCACTTTGGAAAACTGGAGGTAGGCTGTCAGGGACTTCTTGAACAAATAAGGGTTTTTGCTTTTTCTGCTTTTGTAAGTATTATTAACATTTTCCTTAGCTTCCATGACTAACTCTTTCAAAGTTCAAAACTTTCTCAGTTCAGTTCAGTTGCTCAGTCATGTCCAACTCTTTGTGACCCCATGAACCACAGCATACCAGGCCTTCCTGTCCATCACCAACTGCCTGAGTCCACCCAAACCCATGTTCATTGAGTCAGTGATGCCATCCAACCATCTCATCCTCCGTCGTCCCCTTTTCCTCCTGCCCTCAATCTTTCCCAGCATCAGGGTCTTTTCAAAGGAGTCAGCTTTTCGCATCAGGTGGCCAAAGTATTGGAGTCTCAGCTTCAACATCACTCCTTCCAATGAATACCCAGGACTGGACTCCTTTTGGATGGACTGGCTGGATCTCCCTGAAGTTCAAGGGACTCTCAAGAGTCTTGTCCAACACCACAGTTCAAAAGCATCAATTCTTCAGCACTCAGCTTTCTTTATAGTCCAACTCTCAAATCCGTACATGACCACTGGAAAAACCATGGCCTTGACTAGACGGACCTTTGTTGACAAAGTAATGTCTCTGCTTTCTAATATGCTCTCTAGGTTGGTCATAACTTTCCTTCCAAAGACTAAGCGTCTTTTAATTTCATGGCTGCAGTCACCATCTGCAGTGATTTTGGAGCCCCAAAAAATAAAGTCAGCCACTGTTTCCACTGTTTCCCCATCTATTTGCCATGAAGTGATGGGACCGGATGCCATGATCTTAGTTTTCTGAATGTTGAGCTTTAAGCCAACTTTTTCACTCTCTTCTTTCACTTTCATCAGGAGGCTCTTTAGTTCTTCTTCACTTTCTGCCATAAGGGTGGTGTCATCTGCATATCTGAAGTTATTGATATTTCTCCCGGCAATCTTGATTCCAGCTTGCGCTTCCTCCAGCCCAGCGTTTCTCATGAGGTACTCTGCATATTAGTTAAATAAGCAAGGTGACAATATACAGCCTTGACGTACTCCTTTTCTCTAACCATTTGAATTTGCACATTTCCCAAGAAAAATCTTTAAAAGCTACTTTTTCCCAGTTCATCACTGACTAGGTCTTTTTATACATGTGTCTGTCATTGGATGGAATGTTTTTTCTCGATACATTCCAGTAACTGCACAATGTCTTCTCTGGACCAGTCATCTCGGCTTTTGAGCAAAACCATTTCTAGGTCTTTGGGACACTGATATGGTCCCAGCAGTTCAGACAGCTCAGTAGAATTTCCAGTGTCCACTCTCTCAAGATTCAGAAGATGAGTTATTTCTGAAATCTGGCAGTGTATGTGAGTCTCTGTTTCTGTGGAGAAGGGAAAGGAAAGTTACTCTCTTATGTGACACATGAGAGAAGCACAGCCAGCTTGGGATATGATACTTCTATCATTTCATTTACCCTTAAACATGTAAATGAAACCGGCCCAATCTCTGAGTTGAGATTCATGTTGAGCATTATGAAGTTTTTTGTCACAATTAAGGTAATATGTAACATCCTCCAAGCTAGACTTCAACGAAAAACTTCCAGATTTACCAACTGGATTTAGAAAAGGCAGAAGAACAAGAGGTCAAATTCCCAACATTTGTTGGATCAAATAAAAAGCAAGAGAATTCCAGAAAAATATCTACTTCTGCTTCACTGACTACACTAAAGCCTTTGATGTAAGGATCACAATAAACTATAGAAAATTCTTAAACTGATGGGAATACCAGACCACCTTACCTGTCTCCTGAGAAATCTGTATGCAGGTCAAGAAGCAACAGTTAGAACCAGACATGGAAAAATGGACTGGTTCCAAACTGGGAAAGGCATACGTCAAGGCTGTACATTGTCACCCTGCTTATTTAACATATATGCAGAGTATCTTATGGAAAATGCTGGGCTGGATGAAGCACAAGCTGGAATCAAGATTGCCAGGAAAAATATCAATAACCTCAGATGTGCAGATGACACCACCTGTGTGGCAAGAAAGTGAAGAGGAACAAAAGAGTCTCTTGATGAAAGGAAAGATGGGAGTGAAAAAGTTGGCTTAGAACTCAACATTCAAAAAACTAAGATCATGGAATCCAGTCCCATCACTTCATTGCAAATAGATGGGGAAACAATGGAGACAGTGACATACTTTATTTTGAGGGGCTTCAAAATCACTGCAGATGGGGATTGCAGCCATGAAATTAAAAGACACTTGCTCCTTGGAAGGAAAGCTATGACCAACCTAGACAGCATATTAATAAGCAGAGACACTACTTTGTCAACAAAGGCCCATATATTCAAAGCAATGGTTTCTCCAGTGATCATGTACGGATGTGAGAGTTTGACCATAAAGAAAGCTGAGTGCCAAAGAATTAATGCTTTCATGCTATGGTGCTGGAGAAGACTCTTGAGAGTCCCTTGGACAGCAAGAAGTTCAAGCCAGTCAATCCTAAAGGAAATCATCCCTGAATATTCATTGGAAGGACTGATGCTGAAGCTGAAACTCCAATACTTTGGCCACCTGATTCAAAGAGTCAGTTCATTAGAAAAGACCCTAAAGCTGGGAAAGATTGAAGGCAGGAGGAGAAGGAGGTGACAGAGGATGAAATGGTTTAATGGCATCATCAACTCAACAGACATGAGTTTGAGCAAGCTCCAGGAGATGGTGATGGACAGGGACTGAAGAACAGCAACAAAGGCCTCATCCCAACTTGCCTACCAATCAGTCTCAGCCACAGCGTGGTTTTCATAGAAATGAGCAAAAGCCTGGGGACTAGCTCAAAGGACAAAAGATAAGAGAAAAGAAAGAGAAGTTAAAAAATTAAAATACCTGACAAGCAAAAGGGCTTTAAAATAGAAATGAGATATCACAGCACATGAACATGAATGGTCAAAATCCCAAAGAGGGATATCACCAAATACTGAGGGGATGGAGAATCAGGGACTTGGATTCATTGCTGATGGCAATGCAAAGCAGTACAAGTCTTCTGAAAGACAATAAGGCAGTTTGTTACAAAACTAAGTATCCCCCTACCATGTAAACCAGTAATCATCCTCCTTTGTATTTTCCCGAATCAGTTAAAAATCTATATCCATTTTTTAAAAGCCCTGCATTGGGATGTTTATAGTGACTTTGCTCATAATCACAAAACTTGAAAGCAACCAAGGTGTCCAACAAAGGTTGGTGAATAGATAAGGAAACTCTGGTACATCCAGACTGTGGAATAGTATTCAGTTCTATAAAGAAATAAGTGATCAAGCCAGCAAGAGACATGGAATATCCTTTAATGCATATCTCTGAATGAACAAAGCTAAGCTGGAAAGGATATATACTTCATGAGTCCAACTATAAGACATTCCATAAAGAGAAATATATGAAGAAAATGAAATAATCCTTGTTTACCAGGGGCTTAGGGTGATGGGACTGATTAATAGGTTATCACAAAAGAGTTTGGGGCAGTGTAATAATTCTGTGTATTATTAAGGTGAACACATGTCACTATACATCAGTGAAAACTAACAGAATATACAACCAAGAGTGAACACTAATGTGAAACCATAGTCTTTGGGTGATAAGAAAGTTTCAGTGGAGGCTCCTCAATCATAATAAACACACCACTCTGATACATGTTGTGATAACAGGTGAAACTGTGTGCTCATTCTGGGGAGGCAGGATGTATATGTGAACTCTGCTTTCTGCTCAGTTTTACTGTGAATGTAATCTTCTCTAAAACAGTAATCTGATTCCAGAGCATAACTCCCTTCAAAGAAGAGTCCAAATGGCCATGGACTGAATGTGCAATTGAGATAATAACTGATATAATTAATCTAAGAAACACATTAAAGAAGTACATTAGGAAGATGAAGAGAATAGAAGTATAAACATGCGTATGTAAGGGTCAAAAAGAGTTTAGGTGCTCAGTATTTCATTTCCGGTAAGTTCAATAGACATTATTTATATTAAGGCATATTAAAAACAATTGTATACAATTATACAAGGACTCTGTTTTGATACAGATCTAATGATGACAAAAACATGTGTCTCATAAGAAGCTCATAGAAATGAACAAATAGGAAAACTGACCTTATGAAGGAAGTGCAAGTACATCAGGCGCTGGCAGGGGAAGCCCCTCTCTGCATGTGTCTCCTGCACTCACACAAGAAGAGTCTTCTTACCACCTCTGATAGAGCAACCTGAGAAATGATGGCATATCATACACAGTGTATCTACACTGAACAAAGTTATTTATGTTCAGTGTTCTATTTTATTCTATTAAAAACACTTCCATCCATCAGTAGTAACAATAACTCATTAGCATTACGTTAATCTTTAACTAAACTTTCAGTTCTGAGAACACAGACAATTGAATTTTCTCTTCTCTTTGACACTGACAGCCTTGAATTTAAGTAACCTTAATGTAAGGGGATTCCACTTCTTCGACTAGCAGATCAATATACTGCCAGTCTTATTAGATTGGCCATACTATCAAAAGTGTTTTCCCATTTGGAAACATGTAAATTCCAAGTCAAAAATCAAACCAGTTTGGGACTTCCCTGGAAGTCCAGTGGCTAAGACTCTGTGCTCTGAATGAATGGGCCCAGCATTTGGTCCTTCGTCAGGGAATTAGAGCCCACATTCCATAGCTAAGTGTTCACCTGCCAAGACTAAGAGTTCCTGTGTGGTGACTAAGAGTTTGCCTGCCCCATCTAAAGATTCCTCAAGCCACAAGGAAGATCCGGAGTAGCCAAATAAATTAAATAAATCAACCAATTGCCACCTAATACTGTTGCTATTCTTCAGATGCTAAGTCATGTCTGACCCTTTTGAAACCCCTTGGACTACAACCCACCAGGCTCCTCTGTCCATGGAATCTTCCAGGCCAGAATACTGAGATAGGTTGGTATTTCCTTCTCCAGGGGATCTTCCCGACTCAGGGACAGAACCTGTGTCTTCTGCACTGGCAGGCAGTTTCTTTACTCCTGAACCACCAGGGATGACTGTCGTCTAAAATACTGTGCTTCAAAATAAATGAAAGAAATTAATCAAAGTTTTCACTTCTATGTCAGAGTGAGTGCAGAATTTCCTCTGCTTTCAAGTATCTGGTGTGTCACTAATGTTATGTTTTGAGAGCCATCACCAGCTTTTGAATTACTATTGGACAGTTTTGGAGAAGGAACTGGCAACCCACTCCAGTATTCTTGCCTGGAGAACTCCATGGACAGAGTCTGGTGGGCTACAGTCCATGGAGTCACAAAAAGTTGGACACAACTAAGCGACTAACAGACTATATTGGACAGTTTAAAGATGGAAGCCCCAAACTTTCCTAAAAAAAAAAATTACTCTTAACTTTCAATTACTCAGTTCCTCAATCAAATTTTAGGTATCATGCCAAATGGAAAACTATCTGTCTAGGATTTCCCAATCAGAAATTCACATTTTACTTTTACAACATGGAATCATAAGTTACCAGAATCGTTTATGCTCATTTACAAATTTCAAATTTTTTATAAGTCTATAGTCCCAGAATAAACTGAAAGTAATTACATATTTTCTATGAACCAAGAGTTTTTTTCATTTGTTTGAGAAATTATTAAGCCTGTTACTGTTGAATTAAAATATTCTTTTTAGTTTTTGTGGGGGGAAAATGTAAATCTATCTACTAAGAACTCTTTACTCACCAAAAATTTTAGATTTGGTCTCATCCATGTGGGAAGGAAAATCAACCCCATCATGTCAGGAGTTATCTGCACCCTGGGTGGGTCAGCAGTTGTAACTTTCAGAGTTTTCCATGGTCCAGCCAACTCAGAACATCTCTGAACAGAAAAAGCATTGCATCTGAGATGCTTGACTATCAGGATCCTTGATGCTCCTCCCTGATTAGATTACTGCAGTTCCCTTGAGTAAATCCAGTCAACACTAACTGGATTAAAACTCTTTCCAATCTCTCTATATATTCCCCACCAGGGAAGCCCAAACTCAACATGGTCAAAAGTAAACCTAGCTTGAAATGATTACTTATTAGACCAAAGAATGTTTGCCAAAAGCAGACTTCATAACTTTTTGAAATTAGCTTTCTCAACTTTTTTCCCAGCATCAGGGTCTTTTCCAATGAGTCGAGTCTTCACATCAGGTGGCCAAAGTATTGGAGCTTCAGCTTCAGCATCAGTCCTTCCAATGAATATTCAGGGTTGATTTCCTTTAGGATTGACTGGTTTGGTCTCCTTGTGTCCAAGGGACTCTCAAGAGTCTTTTCCAGGACCACAGTTCAAAAGCATCAATTCTTCCACTGGGTACTCAGTTTTATTTTTTTTTAATTGAAGGATAATTGCTTTATAGCATTTTGTTGGTTTCTACCAAACATTAACATGAATCAGCTATAGGTTTACCCATGTCTCCACCCACTTGAACACCCCCCCCTTCCTCCCCATCCCACCCCTCTAGGCTGTGGGTGGGATGTATGGAGAGAATAGCATGGAAATATGCATTCAGTTCAGTTCAGTTCAGTCGCTCAGTCGTGTCCGACTCTTTGCGACCCCATGAATTACAGCGCGCCAGGCCTCCCTGTCCATCACCAACTCTCAGAGTTTACCCAAACCCATGTCCACCGAGTCGGTGATGCCATCCAACCATCTCATCCTCTGTCATCCCTTTCTCCTCCTGCCCCCAATCCTACCCAGCATTAGGGTCTTTTCCAATGAGTCAACTCTTCGCATGAGGTGGCCAAAGTATTGGAGTTTCAGCTTCAACATCAGTCCTTCCAACGAATACCCAGGACTGATCTCCTTTAGGATGGATTGATCGGATTTCCTTGCAGTCCAAGGGACTCTCAAGGGTCTTCTCCAACACCACAGTTCAAAAGCATCAATTCTTCAGCTCTCATCTTTCTTTATAGTCCAACCCTCACATCCATACATGACTACTGGAATAACCATAGCCTTGACTAGACGGACCTTTGTTGGCAAAGTAATGTCTCCGCTTTTAAATATGCTATCTAGGTTGGCCATAACCTTCCTTCCAAAGAGTAAGTGTCTTTTAATTTCATGGCTGCAATCAACATCAGCAGTGATTTTGGAGCCCCAAAAAATAAAGTCTGACACTGTTTTCACTGTTTCCCCATCTATTTACCATGAGGTGATGGGACCAGATGCCATGATCTTATTTTTACCATATGTGAAATAGATAGCCAATGGGAATTTGCTGTATGACTCAGGGAATTCAAACCGGGGCTCAATAATAAGCTCAATCTTTATGGTCCGACTCTCACAACCACGTACATGACTACTGAAAAAAGCATAGCTTTGACTATTTGGACCTTTGTCAGCAAGGCGATGTTTCTGCTTTTCAATACACTATCTAGGTTTGTCACACATTTTCTTCCAAGAAACAAGCATTTTATTTGTTTGTTTTTAAATTTCGTGGTTGCAGTCGCTTTCCAAGGTGACTTTGGAGCCCAAGAAAATAAAATCAGTCACTGTTTCCACTTTCTCCTCTCTTATTTGCCATGAAGTGATGGGATTGGATGCCATAATCTTAATGTTTTTAATGCTGAATTTCAAGCCAGACTTTTCACTCTCTTTTTTCGCTGTCATCAAAAGACAAATTCCCTTTCAATTTCTGCAGTTAGAGTGGTATCATCCACATATCTGAGGATGAGATATATTGACATTTCTCCTGGCAATCTTGATTCTGGCTTGTGATTCATCCAGCCCGACATTTTGCATGACATAATCTGTGTATAAGTTAAATAACCATGGATGACAATGCACATCTTTGTCATACTCCTTTCCCAATTTGGAACTAGTCTATTTTTCCATGTCCAGTTCTAACTGTTCCTTCTTGACTCACATCCAGGTTTCTCAGGAGACAAGTAAGGTAGTCTGGTACTCCAATCTCCTAAGAATTTTCCACAATTTGTTGTGATCCACACATTCAAAGCTTTAGTGTAGTCAATGAGGCAGAAGTAGATGCTTTTCTGTAACTCCTCTGATTCCTCCATTATCAAAGGATTGTTGATCATGGAGGAATCAAAGGGTTGTTGGCAACTGGATCTCTGGTTTCTCTGCCTCTGTGAAATCCAGCTGCACATCTGGAGGTTCTCAGTGTTGTAGTTCTTCATAGAATGGGTCGATTTCAGTTTTTTGGCCTCAGTGGTTGGGACATAGACTTGGATTTATGGCATGCTGAACGGTTTGCCTTGGAAATGAGTGAGATCATTCTGTCCTTCTTGAGATTGCACCCATGTACTGCATTTCAGACTCTTTTATGGATGATGAGGGCTACTCCATTTCTTCTAAGGTATTCTTGCCCAAAGTAATAGATATAATTGTCATCTGGAATTAGAGCTATAATATAGTTCATTAAATGGAGATAGTAAATTCATGTTTGGGAGTTTATTACTGTTCAAACAACAACTTCATGGATTACAACTGTAAACTCAAGATATGACCTTTTAGCAGAGATTGCAGTGTAGCAACTGAATTAAGTAGATTTCAAAGGTTTGACTTCAATCATTAGCAAATGAAAATGCTTTCAACTCTGCAAAAATCTAATCATGTTCACCTATACCTTTTCATAGGGCTGATAACCATATCACTTGGAG
This sequence comes from Giraffa tippelskirchi, assembly GCF_054371585.1. NCBI lineage: Eukaryota > Metazoa > Chordata > Mammalia > Artiodactyla > Giraffidae > Giraffa > Giraffa tippelskirchi. The sequence continues at coordinate 41,511,057 of NC_137284.1, read as the reverse complement.
GAAATAGATGTGGTCTTCAGAGAATATATAAAGCATTCCCTGAAGAAGCAGTTGCATTCTTCTCCAGCATCCAGAGCTGTCCGGATTGGAGTTTGTTGCACTGAGGAGAATTTTAAAAGTTACTGCCAGAAAGAGGTGAGCACCTAAGTGCTGACCTGAATTTAATAGAACAGGAATAGAACATTTCATCAAGTGTACTCAAAGGTAAGTTCTTATCAAGGTACAATGAAATTCAGCTATGCTCACTTAAAAATGAAACTTTAATGGTAATAGCTGACAGAAATGTAATTTTTTTTCTATCAGTAATATCTATATGTGAACACTGCATTAGGCATTTATTCCCTGTTGAATTTGTAGATAAGTAACTTCTTTTACCCACACTATGTCAAGTAGCTTCCTTATAAATTGTGGTTTAAAATAGAAAATTAGTAAATGTTGTTGAGAAAATTGAAATAGTTAATCCATATAAAAGGAGTTAATCTAATACTTAGAAATATTTATGAAAAAAAAAACACATATTGGCTTCTCCTGTTGTTGTTGAGTGGCTAAGTCATGTCCGACTCCTTGGGACACCATGGACTTGCCCACCAGGCTCCCCTGTCCATGGGATTTCCTAGGCGAGAATACTGCAGTGGATTGCCACCTCCTTCTCCAGTGGATCTTTGTGACCGAGGGATCGAACTTCCATCTCCTGTGTAGGCAAGCTGATTTTTTATCACAGAGCCGCTTGGGAAGCCCATTAGATTCTCCTATTATTTTAATATTATCATGATCGTTGATGTCATTAGTATAAAAGTGATTTTCTTAAAGAATTCTTGGCCAGTTTCTAACGCATTCTACACATGGTTTCTTTATACTTTCTCCCTGTTCATCAGAAATCTCAACTGATGCACATTTCAGTCAAAGGCTTTAGGTTCTATACTGTTGAAAATTGTGGTCATCTATCAGAATTCCATAAATCTCTTATTAACAATTTTTACAAGAGATGTCCCTATTGTTACTCTGTACACTATGGCTTTACTGTCAAGCTTTTTTTGGAAAGACATCTTAAAGTTGATGTTATATTTATTCAGTTAGCAAAAGTTTTTCTTTCTGTCTCTTTTCATGACCAGACCCGAATTCTCAGCCTTGGAAAGGTGTAGCCTCATCTATTCAATTTCTTATAGACAGGGAAGAAAACAGGAATTACATACTTAAAGCAAATATTTAGTCACAATGTATGATAACTGAAAGTATATATTCATGCTCACTTTCTCTTATCCAAATACTTTCCATTTACCTACTTACCTGCATAGGTATTGTCCAAGAAAACAAGTAGCTTTAGGTTTTAAAATTGACGTCAAAATTTAAAATAACTTAATAAAGCAATTGTAATATATTGATATCTGTAATGTTAAGCTATAATCATCATTATTTCATGACCTTATGTTACTAGATGTTCTTAAGTCTTCAAAGAGTTTTCTAGAGACCCAAGTACTTATAAAACACATAGTACTCTTAAAATGTTCAACATAATGTATATATTTCATATCCTTCACACAGATGAACATGAGTTAAATGGGTGAATTAATCAGAAAACCTCTTTGAAATGGTCACATTTCCTATCATTTTAGAACCACCACTTTGCAGTGCCTAAGTGAAAAGTGCTCAGGATAGATCTAATCAGCCAGTAAAGATTCTAAAGATGTGAAACGGACAGAGAGTGAAGTCTCAGAAAACAAAGAACCTGATGCTGCTTCCATTAACCAAATGTCTGCAATTTCTAGGGTAGAGAGGGAGTCCTTGTGTATATTCAAACTTATTTCTTTGCTTTTAGTAAACAACTGATTCTTTTTACTGATTATTGTTATAGTGGGAACATTCACCAGTTCAAAATATGACATGCTCTGGTAATCTGAACTGGCTCCATGTAAAACTGTTTTCCTGAACTAGCAATGACATAATTTTTTTTTCTTTTTTCTTTAAAAGGAGTGGTTTTGTTATTTAAGTGATAAAGAAACACTGATCTATTTACATATTTAGCACATCAAAGTCAAAATCAACATTGATTACATTAAGATTACATTGTTCATAAACATTTTTACTTGTCTTTAGAAAAGCACGAATGTCACTTCAAAGGCAGAAGGAATAGAGAACATTAGTATAGAGACAAAGTGAGTGCCAGTGTGGGCTCCAAGAGGGACAGATGGAGAGAGAGAGACAGACTGGGGTTATATATGTACTTTTGTACCAGTCAGCTGACCAGGTTAACCCTGGAGTCATCCTAACATTTACGCTCATGTTAACTTTAAACAAAAAAAGTTGCTAATGACTCTCTTGTCTAATTTCATCCCTTTTATTATAGCATGAACTCAACCAGTCTGTAGTCACCATTTCTAGGTTTCTATTGGGATTGTGCTTAGTCGTTCAGTCATGTCCATCTCTACTGTAGCCCACCTGGCTCCCAGGTCTATGGGATTTCCCAGACAAGAGTGCTGGGGTAGATTGCCATTTTCTTCTCCAGGGGATCTTCTTGACCCGGAGCTCGAACCTGTGTCTCCTATGTCTCCTGCACTGCTGGCAGATTTCTTTACCCACTGAGCCATCGGGAAGTCCAGGTGGTGATAGTGGTAAAGAACCCACCTGCAAATGCAGGACATGTAAGAGACATGGCTTCAATCCCTGGGTAGGAAAGATCTCCTGGAGAAAGACTGGACAACCCACTCCGGTTTTCTTGCTTGGAGAATCCCATGGATAGAGGACCCTAGGTGGCTACAGTCCATAGGTTCTCAGAGTTGAACATGACTGAAGCGACTTGGCATACAGGTTTGTATTGGGGGTAAACAAATATGGAAATGAGATAGAGTTGAAGACAGGACTGTGCCAAAGGCTTTATTTTTCCTGATCATAGCATAAGAATAGCTTTTTCTCTTACCCTCTCTTATTTGTCTCTAATTTTCAGAAACATGGATTCAGACACACTGCAGGTCTTCCAGAGTGAACTCATCTGCTCCATCTGCATGAACTGCTTCCTGGACCCCGTCACCATAGACTGTGGGCACAGCTTCTGCCGTCCCTGTCTGAGCCTTTGCTGGGAAGAAGGCCAGACTCCAAAGAGCTGCCCTGAGTGTAGGGGAATACCAGAGACATCAGATTTTAAAACCAATATTGCCCTCAAGAGGCTGGCTTCCCTTGCCAGACAGGCCAGAGCCGACCACGTCCACAGCTCTGAGGAGCAGATCTGTGTGAAACACCAGGAAGCCAAAGGCCTCTTCTGTGAGGTTGAGCAGAGCCTGCTGTGTGGGCCCTGCTCTGAACACCCTGAGCACGCAGCTCATAGCCACAGTCCGATACACAGGGCTGCTGAGGAGTCCCGGGTAGGTGATGCCTCTAGAGCAGTTTGGGATCTAGAGGCTCCTAAGTCAGAGAGGAAGACGAGGATGCTATGATGGTGATGGGATGGAGATAGTGGAGGTGGGATTTCTGAATGTGGATCCTCACATATGATGTGTCCTCTCAGTGTCGTTGTCCAATTGTCCACACGTGTGGAAATGCAGCATCGCGGGGCGGGTGGCACCAGGGCCACAGGCTTCTGATGGGAGCTTGAGGTTGTCTTAATCAAACTATATAAATGAATGTGTAAGTCTCAGTTTCTTAGGGTATGGATTTTGTTATCTGTAATGTTTCCCCTGTTCTCTAATATACACTTCTGTCACTATCACATTCAAGTCTTAGATTCAGATAATGTGGGAAAATCTGACCGCAGCATTGTAACTAAAGGTTTCTGTGTAACCAATAACTGCCTTTGCTCATGAATACTGGGATGAAATTTACGGTGTCATCTTCCATGTCACTAAATCCCATGGGTATTTTGCAGGAAAAATTTCTGAAGAGAATGGACTCTTTATGGAAAATGAGAGAAGAAATGCAACTCTTTCTGAATCAGGAAGCGAAAAAAACTCAGTCATTTAAGGTAAGAATAAAAAGGTTACTATTTATTTGTATAGATATTGATATAATTCTAGCTGTTTGGTCCATTTAAGTTCCCATTGGTCTCTTCCCTGGAAAAGGTGTGGTTTCAGATGACCTATCAGTGATCACAATTGAAACAGACCAATACATGCTAGTTCAAGGATGCTAGTAAATGGCAAAACCTCGGCATGAAAAGTGTTCCTAGGCCAAATTTTGATGATTTGAATACAACTTTTCAGAAATGAAGTATAAGACACATTGCACTAAGTGTGACTAGTGAAGTAGAAGAGATGAATAGAGTAGTATCTAGAGGGAAAATAGACCATATTTTAAAAACTGTACAAAGTAGGGTTTACCTCATTAATGAATATTTAGAAAAATCAGGGAAAGGGACAAGAGAAAAGCAAGATTCATGTCAGAGAGGAAATAATTGATAGAGTAAGAACCTTAGAGAATCCTTCTAGGGAGAAAGCTTGGGATCCCTCTGATGGCTTGATTCAAGCAAAGAAAGATACTAGGAACTCAGAGAACGCGTGGACAGGAAGGACCAGCAGATACAGGACCTTAGATGTGTGAGGCAAAAAGTTTGCCAAGAGCTTTCTTGATGACATCAAGGAAATATTATTTAAGTTTTGTTTTGAATGTGAGCATAAGCAATCCTTTGAATCCACTATCCCCTCAGAAATATGTGGCCCTAAGGAAGGTGATGATTAAGTTTGAATATCAGAGGAGGCATCCATTGCTCCAGGAGGAGGAGAAACTGCATCTGGAGGCTCTGAAGAAAGAAGCCAAAGAGATTTGTCTACAACTCAAGGAGAGTGTGTTCAGAATGGCTCAGGACAGAGAAAATCTGAAAGAAATGTACAGAGAGCTGACTGTGATGTGCCACAAGCCAGACACGGAGCTGCTCCAGGTGAGAAAGGAGGGTCCATCCTCAGAGAAACACTCTTCTAGACGAGCTGCTGTGACAATGAAATTTTACCTGCATATACTGTTACTCTCAGCTAAGAAAGGATTTTCCTTGACCCCCATTATTGTATTTATCCAATCCTCTATGTATATTTATGGCAGAAAGTGAAGAAGAACTAAAGAGCCTCTTGATGAAAGTGAAAGAGGAGAGTGAAAAAGTTGGCTTAAAGCTCAACATTCAGAAAACTAAGTTCACGGTATCCAGCCCCATCACTTCATGGCAAATAGCTGGGGAAACAGTGGAAACAGTGTCAGACTTTATTTTTTAGGCTCCAAAATCACTGCTGATGGTGACTGCAGCCATGAAATTAAGAGACGCTTACTCCTTGGAAGGAAGGTTATGGCCAACCTTGATAGCATATTTAAAAGCAGAGACATTACTTTGCCAACAAAGGTCCGTCTAGTCAAGGCTATGGTTTTTCCAGTGGTCATGTATGGATGTGAGAGTTGGACGGTGAAGAAAGCTGAGTGCTGCAGAATTGATGCTTTTGAACTGTGGTGTTGGAGAAGACTCTTGAGAGTCCCTTGAACTGCAAGGAGATCCAACAATTCCATCCTAAATGAGATCAGTCCTGGGTGTTCATTGGAAGGACTGATGATGAAGCTGAGACTCCCATACTTTGGCCACCTGATGTGAAGAGCTGACTCCTTGGAAAAGACCCTGATGCTGGGAAAGATTGAGGGCAGGAGAAGAAGGGGACGACAGAGGATGAGATGGTTAGATGGCATCACCGACTCAATGAACATGGTTTTGGGTAGACTCCAGGAGTTGGTGATGGACAGGGAGGCCTAGCGTGCTGTGGTTCATGGGGTTGCAAAGAGTTGGACACGACTGAGCGACTGAACTGAACTGAATCCCCTGTTTTATCATACCCTGGTTATTTTTGGAAGTTTTTTTGCCCATTTCCTAGCTAAAATAGGACTTTTTTTTAATTTTTCAGTGTGATCAGGGGTACTATCCACATAAGTTTTCAAAATCAGCGAAATTCTATGACCAGCAGAATGTTGACTTTCATGGAGTAAATCTAAATATGTATTCCCTTAAACCCTTGTCACTCCCTGTTATCCCAAATTTTCTGGAGATACTGAGCTTTTGCTTTTTGTCTCAGCAAGATTGTTAGAACTAGTCATCAATTTCCATGCACTCTATAATTCATTTTATATGGTTCCCTGTTTTGGTTTATTGCTTTCATAGATGGTGAGCTCTGTCCTTGGGAACAGCACTGGGCAATGAATGATATTGGAATCCTAGATGTTGCTGCATCATTATATACTCTTCATGGCTCCCTTCCTTTAATGTGCCCCCAGGAAGCCCATCATAGTTTAGTTTAAGCTCTGTTACGATGCCTTCTGACTATACCTTAGAAGAGAATTAGCAAAACAGTATCTTATTGAATAAAGAATAGAGAAGAAGATGCAAAAAGACAGAAGTCTCATGATTAACATGATCTTTTTTTTCTCCTTGCAGGCCATGGGAAATGTATTGGAAATGTGAGTATAGAGTAATGATTTTTTATTTCTGGAAAAATTGTTCTCTTTTTGGTGAAATGGATGCTCAGTTGTTCCTTAGTACCATGGGAGATTGTTTTCAGATCCTCCCAAATATCTAAATTAAAGGATGCAGGATTCCTTATACAAAGTGCCTTAGTATTTGCAGTTAACTTACAAGCATGCTCCCTTACACTTTGTCATCTCCAGACTACTTAAAACAGCAAACATACACAAGGTAAATTAAATATTATTCAAAAAGTTCCCTGGTATGTGGAATTTTCAAGGTTTACTTTCTGGAAATTTTTTCTCCAAATTTTTCACTCAAAACCAGGAGTAAGGATGTAAGAATAGATAGACTGGGAATATGGGATTGACATGTACACACTGCTATATTTAAAATTATATATAAAATAGTAGGTCCAACAATGACTTCCCATAAAATACATAAATGTATAAATAAATAAGTACATAAGTAAGCAACCCAGAATTTACAAATTGAATCCACGTGTGAATCCATAGGTGCAGAACCTTCATATATGGATTATCAGTATCATCTTTTTGGCTATTTCCTACTTTATTTCAAAAGTATTTCAAGGCCTTCTGATCCTTGGTCTCAGAAGTTTCCTTTTCATTTGGATGAAATCAAACATATCTGAAAATATTATGACATTCTGGGCTTTGTTTTACCCACTCATCCCATCCTCTCCAGCCTCACCACAGTTTAACTTAGTGAAGGGAATTTTCTAAGACATCACAGAGGAAGCACCTATGCTAGTGAGTTGGAAAGTGAAGAAGGCCTGAAAGAGGCAAATTCCCTAAGAATGAGAAGAGGAACTGTGCTTTTGTTCTGAGGAGTAGCAGTGACAGCCTGTTCCATCATTGCAAGCTCCCTTGTAGGCAGGACCTCAGAGGGAGTGACTTTCTGCTGTATACTGAGAAGGTAGATTTTTCAGACCAAGGTAACCAGATTGGAATTGGAATCCCTTGCTGGCCTGACAAGAGCAAACACATCTGGGTCAATGAGCTCTTCCTTGCAGACACTGAATGCATCCTTGATGACTACTTGCTGACAGCAATCTCAAAGGCTTAGCCTGAATTTTTTCTTTCTGTAAACTGCCCAGGATCTTTGCATTATCTGAGATGGAATAGAGGAAGAGAATGAGGTTCAATGAGTAGAAAACTGGACTAATATTTGAGAACAATGGGGAAGCTGAAATTTGATATAATTTATATTTAGTAAACAATACGGTAATGTTTTTGTATTCCCAACTGTGTAGAATATATTGTATATGCAATTAACCAAAAATAGAATTTTAACAAAATATCCTGGGTTAAAAGCTGCTTTTATGCAATGGTCATGTGATTAGACTTTGGCCTTGAAATGTATTGGATGTCATTTGTTTCAGGACCGACTTGGCACAGATGCAGAAGCCTCAGCCAGTGAACCCAGAGCTCACTTGCTGGCCTGTTGCTGGAATCCTAGACATGCTGAACAACTTCAGAGGTAAGGGTCAGCCCTGTGGTGATCAGGACTATGCTTCATTAGAGCTTCCTAAGAAGGAGCCTTCTTATATTGTTATTTTATTTTTTCTGAAATATGGTAGTACTTAACTTCCCAAAGTCATAACATCTTTTCTGCCTGTGTAGTCAGATTACAAAAGTCAAAGTTGAACTTTGCCACCTGTAGTTTATTGAAAATACAAAGCCAGATACATACATTAAGTTACAACTGACATAAGCAAAGCAATAGTAGAACAACCAGGACACTCATGTTGTTATAAAGAGAATATTTAACTTCGTGAGTAGCCGTCAACATTGTGTTTATTCAGATTATTTCACTCTTAAAAGGTTAATTGTGGCATTTCTGGTTTTTAACGTGTTCTGCATTTCATATGCATTTGTTATGTATTGTACAAAGAATATTATTCCTAAAATAAGGACTAATTGACAAAACAGATTAAAATTGGCTTATGCCGAATAACTGTAACGCTCTTAGATCAATCTCAGAACAACTAAAAGGCAAGGTATATGTGAACATGGTTAGCCAGAACATCCTTTCAGAAGCTTCAAAATTATTCATTTATGAATTTCTATCAAATGTTTAGACCTTTGAGAACATAATAGGTAGAGAATACACCCCAATAAATTTTCACTTGACAGCAAAGTGCCATCTATCTATTAAATAATATTAAAGACAAAGAACACAAGAAAAGTTTTGTAAACAAAAGATAAAACATATTTTAGGTGAGCCCTGAAATAAACTATCAAGAGATTGACATTAGAGACTTTACACAGTTTATGATGTATCTTGGTTTTTTTTTTTTCTATTTCTCTATGATTTGAGGTATTCTCTATGCTGTAGAGATAGTGATAACTCTTGTTCTTCATCGTAGAGCCGGTCTGAACTCCCTTTGCTTTGCTTTGTGTTTCCTTGGAGGAGGAAAAATTAAAAAAGGCAGAGGGGTAGAGAGCCTCTGCCTCTCAGAGACACAGAAATCCCACTTGCTAACCCGTTTTTTTCTCTTTCTACAGTGGATAATGTTCTGACTCAGACAATCATTCAACATGTGAGCCTTGATGATGCAAGTGTGATGTCAGGAGATGGCCCCCACGGCATGTCCAGACAGCTCGATGGTGGGGAGAGCTTTGTGGCCTGGGGAGCACAGGCTTTCACCTCCGGGAGGCATTACTGGGAGCTGGATGTGACACACTTCTCCAACTGGATTCTGGGGGTCAGTAAAGATATCTTGACAAGTGATACTATTATCCATATTAATTATGAAGAAGCATTTCTTCTATTTTCTGAAAAGGTGAACGACCAGTATAGTCTCTTCACCAACTCCCCACCCTTAGTTCAGTTTGTGAAAAGGCCTCTGGGTAAGATTGGAGTGTTTCTGGATTATGACAATGGAACTGTGAGCTTCTATGATGTTTCCAGAGGATCCCTCATATACAGTTTCCTTCCTGCCTCCATCTCCTCCCCTCTGAAGCCTTTCCTTTGCCTTAGGTCTCCATGAATTATCTAGTTCCCTGACCATATTTTTGAAATTCTTCCCTGAGGAAGTTGCTATCTTAAACCTCATGCATGGTCACAGAATGATACCTGACTGTGTCCGAGCACATTGCAATTTAATGAAACATAATGACTGTATGTTTATAAAATGGCTTAATCATGTTGAATGTATAAATTTGTTAATAAAGTTTCTTAACAAAAAAATTTATTATGGAGTATCTCATAGAATAAAATTGATTGCTTTCCTTTTTTAAATGATGGTTTTATTAAAATAAAAGTTACATATCATAAAGATTAGCCTATTTAAAGTATATAACCCAGTTGCTTTTTAATATACAAAAATTTGCGAAACAAGAACTATATAATTCCAGGACGTATTCATCACCCCAGAAATAAATCAATGCCCATTAACATTTATTCTGCATTGCCCCTCCCCCTTCTGATGTCACCTTCAATCTAGTTTTATTCCTCATGGATTTTTTTTCTTTATATATATATATTATTGAAGTATAGTTGACTTTAAGTGCTTCAAGTGCATAGCAACATGATTCAGTTATACATATATACAAATATTATTTTTCAGACTATTTTCCATTATAGGTTATTATAAGATATTGACTACAATATCTCTGTGCTATACACTAAGCCTTTGTTGCTTGTTGGATATTTTAAATTAGAAATCTAGAATTATATTCATATTGTCAAATAAATGGAATCAAAATGTCATAAATTTTTTAGTTAAGAAAAAATTTATGTTTCCTAAAATATATATATTATGCATACTATATGTATACAAATCCAAAAGCTTTTTGACTACATTTGATAAAGTCTTGAGAAAGAACATAAAAAGAAAAAGAAGAGATGGAGAAATTGGAAAACGTAAACCAAATAAAATGGGAGCACTGAACATGAAATAGAAAAAGTGAAACAAACCAGATAAAAGTAAAATATCATCACACACTCCAGCCTAGCCCACCAGACTCCTTTACCATGGGATTTTTCAGGCAAGAATACAAGAGTGGGTTGACATTTCCTCCTCCAGAGAATCTTCCCGACCCAGGGATCAAATCTGCATCTCCTATGTGTACTGCTTATCAGGAGGAGTCTTTACCACTGAGTCACCTGGGAAGCCTATTGAAATGTACCTCAAGTTAATCAAATTAATCTAGAAGTAACTTTGAGAAACACCATCTTGGGTATTTGTGGTTCATGTTGGCATATCACAGGACATGTGAGATAAAAAAAAAATCTGAGAAACTTTGTACAACTCATTATTTACCAAAAATGTGTGTCCATGGAACCCTCTTTCCTAAAATTGTTTATCAAAAGCTCAGCGCTCCAGTGGATTGAGGGACATGCTGTGAACAAAGTCTATTTAAAATGCACATTAAATGGGAAAAAAAAACAATCCTAACTCAAAACATTGGCCTAATTTTTGAATGTTTTCTGTCTTGCAAAATATAATCAAATCACACCTTTAACATTGGATCAACTTCTTTTGTTCTGTTAAGAAAAGCAAAGCACTTCAGCTACAGCTTTCTTATTCTCAAAAGACTGGATTCCCAGCAAAGGGGAAATCTATGCTATACTCAGTGTTATTCAAAGGAAATATGAACTGTCAAGTTCCTGGTAGAGCTTGATTGTTTTTATCTAATGCTTTTTATTATAGCTTCCCTTTTGACTCAGCTGGTAAAGAATCTGCCTGCAATGCAACAGACCTGGGTTCGATCCCTGGGTTGGGAAGATCCCCTGGAGAAGAGAACGGCTACCCACTCCAGTATTTTGGCCTGGAGAATTCCACAGACTGTATAGTCCATGGGGTCACAAAGAGTCAGACACAACTGAGCGATTTTCACTTTTATTATGGATGATATCTACCAGCAGAGTACAGGTGACCATTCAACCTTGCCTTGCCTTATAAATTAAACAGGAGTGTTAGAACTAGAATGGTTTGTTTCTCTATGTAAAATAATTACAAAGAGAAAGGGCTTCCCTGTGGCTCAGTTGGTAAAGAATCCGCCTGCAATGCAGGAGACTGCCTGCAGCACAGTAGACCCAGGCTTGATCCCTGGATCAGGAAGATCCCCTGGAGAAGGAAATGGCAACCCACTCCAGTATTCTTACCTGGGAAATCCCATGGACAGAGGAGACTGACAGGCTACAGTCCATGGGATCACAAGAGTCAGACATGACTTACTGACTAAATCACCACCAAAATAATTACATGCAATTTTGGGGGGTCAAGCACAGTGATGTGGTAAGTGGAAGTGCATACATGCACATGTTTTCATCTGCCTAGCCAGGCTATGCCTTTCTGTTGGTGCATTTAATCCATTTACATTTAAGGTAATTAATAGCATATATGATCTTATTACCATTTTCTTCATTGTTTTGGGTTTATTTTCTGTAGGTCTTTTCCTTCTCTTGTGTTTCCTGCCTAGAGAAGTCCTTTTAGAATTTGTTGTAAAGCTGGTTTGGTGGTACTGAATTTTCTTAACTTTTGCTTGTCTGGGAAGCTTTTGATTTCTCCATCATATATAAATGAGTCTTACTGGATAGAGTGTTCTTGGTTATAGGTTCTTCCCTTTCATCACTGTAATATGTGGTGCCATTCCCTTCTGGCTTGTACAGTTTCTGTTGAGAAATCAGCTGATAACCTGATGGGAGTTCCCATGTATGTTATTTGTCATTTTCTCTTTGTTGCTTTTGATATTTTATCTTTGTCTTTAATTTTTGTCAGTTTGTGTCTTGTTGTATTCCTCATTGGGTTTATTCTGACTGGGACTCTCTGCTTCCTGGACTTGGTTGACTATTTCCTTCCCCATGCTGGGGAAGTTTTCAGCTATTATCTCTTTAAATATTTTCTCAGGTCCTTTCTCTCCTTCTTCTCCTTCTGGGACCCCTATAATGTGAATGTTGGAGTGTTTAATGTTGTCCCAGAGGTGTCTTCATTTTTTTTTTCATTCTTTTTTCCAAATTCTGTTCTGTGGCAGTGATTTCCACCACTCTGCCCTCCAGGTCATTTATCCATTCTTTTGCTTCAGTTATTCTGCTATTGATTTCCTTCTAATACATTATGCATCTCTGTTGCCTTGTTCTTTAGTTCTTGTAGATCTTTGATAAACATTTCTTAGATCTTCTCCATTGTTTTCCTGAGGTCCTGAATCATCTTCACTATCTGAATTCTTTTTCTGGAAGATTGCCTATCTCCACTTCATTTAGTTATTTTTTTGGACTTTTATCTTGTCCCTTCATCTGGAACATAACTTTCTGCTTTTTCATCATAATGAACTTTCTGTAATGTGGGTTTTCTTCTAGCTGCTGTGGGATTATGGTTCTTCCTGCCTCTTCCCTCTACCCTCTGATGGAGAGGGCTAAGAGGCTTGGGTAAGCTTGTGAAGGACTGGTGGTGGGAAAAACTGGGTGTTGCTTTGGTGGGCAGGATCTTGCTCAGTAAAACTTTGATCCAATTATCTGCTGATGGGTGGGGTTGCACTCTCTCCCTATTAGTTGTATGGCCTAAGGTGACCCAGCCCTGAGATCTCCAGGCTTTGCTGTTGCTGTTCAGCCTGACCCTTTGGGACCCCATGGACTGCAGCATGCCAGGACTTTCTGTCCCTCACCATCACCAGAAGTTTGCCCAAGTTCATGTCCATTGCATCAATGTTGCCATCCAGCCATCTCATCCTCTAATGCCCTCCTCTCCTTCTGTCCTCAATCTTTCCCAGCATCAGAGACTTTTCCAACGAGTCAGCTGTTCACATGGCAATCTCCAAGAGGGCTCACACCAAAGGGGGCCTTTTAATATTGCTGCTGCCAGTGCCCCCATCTCTGTGCTGAACCCCTGCCAGCGCACACCTCCACAGGAGACCCTCCAACACTAGCAGATAGTTTTGGTTCAGTCTCCAGTGGGGTCACTGCTCCTTCCCTCTTGGTCTTGGTGGGAACAAGATTTTGTGCCCTCCAAGACTGGAGTCTTTGTTTCACTTCCTGTGGAAGTCCTATAATAAAGTCCCACTGGCCTTCAAGGTCAGATTCCCTGAGGATTTCCAGTCCCTTTGTCAGATCAGATCCCCAGGCTGGGAAGCCTGACAGGTTCAGAAGCAACCTTTGCAACACTGGGAGAACCTCTTTGTTATTATTGTTCTCCAGTTTGTGGGTCACCTGCCTGGTGGGTATGGGATTTGATTTTATCATGATGGTACCCCTCCTACAACTATTTTGTCATTAGACAAGGGGTATTTTTTTTTTGATGGATTCCAGAATTCTCTTATTGATGGTTGTTCAACAGCTGTTTGTGATTTTGGTGCTTTCACAGGAGGAGATGAGCACATGTCCTTCTACTCCACCATCTTGAACCGGAAGTCCCTCTTCAAGGATTTTTCTACTATATAGTTTCAATTAAAGAGTATCACAATTTGTGGCTTTTTATACCTGGTTACTTTCACTTAATGCTTTCAGGGGTCATACACATTGTAAGCAGTGTGATTTACTTGCATAAATGAACTACACTGGGGTGGAAGAATGAAGTGGTATATATATAAACACAAGTAATGGTGCTTAGCATACACTTTAAAGCTGACGTAGTTGATTAGATCCAGTTGTTTGACAGATTTTATCATTTTTCAAAATCCTAGTCATTCAGCACATCTCAGCTCAATAGCAGTTTTCCTGGGAAGTTTTTCATGACTATACAGACTAGTGTAGTTCCTCTTATTTCACACTCTCTGAACATATACCAACATATCATAGTATTCAATAAACTTTCCTCAAATTAGCAGACTTTTACTCCTTAATAGAAAATTCAAATGGTATTCATTTTACTTATTACTATAGTCCCACTATCCAACACAGTACTTAGAACACGTCCATGTGTAAGGTGAATCCGTGGACCAGTACGTGAATGAAAAGATTCATAGAAACAAATATCATTCCATCGTGGATAAAGTTTTCCAAAATGTAGCTAACATAATATACATTAAATGCTGAAGGATGATGTCAATAAAAGAGAGGAAATTTATTTGCAGACTCACAACTGAAGAAAAATCCCTTATTTTGGGGTTTAAAGTAATTATGGTATATTTTTTAATGGTGTTGATTTTGAGATTTCCCTAAGATGATCAGTATAATCTAATGGAATTTGAAGACCCTACATAAAGTGATATGGGAATAGAAAACAGAACTTCACATGATGCCTGACTGTCAGTATTCAAATTGAAGTATAAATTACTACTAATCATAAGGTGATATAATTTCCTTAGCATTGGGAAGGCCAAAACCAATTTAAATGAGAAAGATTAATTCAGATGACAGAAATACAGAATTCTGTAGTATAATGTTATGCCTAATAAATATTGTAATTGTTCTATAATGCTCATTATCCTCTGGCCATTTGAAAACAGAAATTGTATGGCTCATTAGAGAGCATTCAATCTATGCACATGTCCACAACAATATATTAAACAATGATTTCTTCCAGTTTAGTTTACAATATCTAATTCATAAAAACTGAAGCACTGTATCAGAAAAACAATCAACCCTATCAAAAACTGGACAGAAGATCTAAACAGACCCTTCTTCAAAGAAGACATACAGATGGCCAATAAACACAGGAAAAGCTGTTCAATGTAACTATTAGAGAAATGCAAATCAAAACTACAATGAAGTGTCATCTCACAATCCTCAGAATGGCCATCATTAAAAATCTACAAACAATAAATTCCAGAGAGCATGTGAAGAAAAGGAACCCTCTTGCACTGTTGGCGCAAATGTAAATTGATACAGTCACTACGGAGAATAGTATGGAGATTCCTTAGAAAACTAGGAATAAAACTACCGTATCACCCAGAAATCCCACAATTGGGCATACACCCTGAGAAAACCATAATTCAAAACCACAAATGTACCCCCAATATTCACTGAAGCACTTTTTACAATATGGAAGCAACCTAGATGTCCATTGACTGAAGAAAGGATAAAGAAGTTTTGTGGTACTTATTATATACAATGGAATATTACTCAACAGTAAAGAGAACTGAATTTGAGTCCGTTGTAGTGAGGTGGATGAACCTAGGGCCTGTTATACAGAGTGAAGTAAGTCAGAAAGCAAAAAACAAATGTCATATATTGACACATATATATGGAATCTAGAAAAATATTACGGATGAACCAGTTGCAGGGCAGGAATAGAGACATAGACATATAGAATGGACTTGTAGATACATCTGGGAATGAAGAGGGTAGGATGAGTTGACAGAGTATCATTGAAACATAAACATTACCTAGGATCTAGTTAAAAAAAAAACAGCTAGCTAGCGGGAAGTTGCTGTTTAACACAGGGAGAAGGTGCTCTGTGAAGACCTGGTGAGGTGGGACAGGGTGAGGGGTGGGAGGGTGGTTCAAGAAAGAAGATATATATATATATATATTTATGAATGGTTCATGTTGTCACAATTATCCTCCAATTAAAAATAAATTTTAAAAAAACATGGAAAAATTAATTTTTTTTTTTTTACCAAGTACAAAGGGAGCATCTCCATTTTACCTCATTTTTACCCCCAAATCCTCCATTGTATCTTCCATCCTACAGTTCAAAGGAAGCCATTCAGAGCAGTATGGAGTGAAAGACCTTTCCTTTTAGCCATTTCTTTTCTCTCTTTGATCTTTTTACTCCACTTTCCTAGATTGCAACTCTCCTTTTTAAAACACACACACACATACACACAAAATACAAATTGTTTGTTTGTTTTGGAGAGGTGCTGGGTCTTCTTTGCATTTTGCAGACTTTCTCTAGTTGCAGAGAGCAGAGCTCAGCAGTGGTGGCACACAGGTCTTTTTCCTCCATGGCAAGTGGCATCTTCCCAGACCAGGGATCAAACCTGCATCCCCTGCACTGGCAAGCGGATTCCTACCCACAGTGCCACCAGGGAAGTCCCTGGCCTACATTCCTTATCCTAAGCCTCTTGATTGACTCATTTTTTGGTTAAATTCCATTTAGGATAAGCTCTATAAAATTGGATGAAACACAAGCTATAGAGGCAGGGAGCATGGTAAAGAAGATAGAAGATGCACTGAAAATCAAACATAAATTTCACATTAGATTTTGGTACGGTTTTCATTTTATTTTTAATGGTCAATTAACTTCTAGAATTGACATACAACAGATGAGGTGTGATTATTCCATTTAGGACATAGAAGGAAAGGAACATTCCTTCCCTTTCCCAGCAGAAACAGCATCACAAGCACATCACCCAGAGCTTAAAGAAATAATTCACCTAACAAGTCTTGTGTGTGATGAAGTTGGAGCTCTTATTGTGGTGAAAATGGATCAGTTTAGGGAGTACTAGTCTGATCCAGTCCAATATTCCAAGAAATTGAGTGTCTCCAAAGGAATCTATCAGTTCAGTTCAATTCAGTTCATTTCAGTCTCTCAGTCGTGTCCGACTCTTTGCGACCCCATGAATCGCAGCACGCCAGGCCTCTCTGTCCATCACCAACTCCTACCAGAGCCCAAAAGAAATTTCAGGAAAATATGAAAGAAATGAAGTTTCCCCCCAGAAAACTGTTTTTTTCATGAAGATTAAATTCCATGGAGAATCTAAAAAACCCTCCAAGGGCAGATCCCATTGTTCCACCAGGACTTGTGGTCAGTCCAAGAGTTGCAAGATGTGCCCCTAAAGGATGGCGTGGTGGAGATTGGGAGGTCCTGTCAAGGCCTCTGAAGAGTCAGAGGAGGTTTACCTGAAACAAGCTTAGCAGGTGCAGAAACAGTACAAGGTGGACCTGGGTCACTGACTCAAGTCTGTTTCCTGAAGAATATGCTGCTGATGGGGACTGTGGATCTGTTTGCTTGATCTTAAGGTTCAGGGATTCCTTCATGTTCAGTACAGGTAGTCTCTCTGTATGCACCATATATTTTTGACAACTGATGAATGCACACTGACACATCATTGTCACCAAAGTCCATAGCTTTTATTATTGGTATATGACAATATTTTTATTTTAAGACATAAAAGTCTATGAAGTAGGTAGATACACGGATAGACAGATAGTGCAGGTACTTAACTTTCTTTTATTTTATGAAAGCCAATATTTATTAAAGTTGATTTTGAGTTTTCATTGAAAAAACACAAATAAATAGTGCACAAGGCATTGGGCATTCAAAAAATGACTAATGCATGTGTTCTCCATAGAGTCTTGGGTATGCAATTATATACACAGGTAAGCTCTGTAAATATGTGCTTTCAGTCTCTTAAAGTTTTTTATAATTTATCAATTTTACATACCTTCTAGATGGTTTTGTGTTTGTTGCTCAGTTGCGTCCAACTCTTTGCAACTTCGTGGACTGTGACCCACCAGGTTCCTTTGTCCATGGAATTCTCCAGGCAAGAATACTGGAGTGGGTTGCCATCTGTTTGTTTCTCCAGATCTTCCTGACCCAGGGCTTGAACCACATGGCAGGCAGATTCTTTTTCATCTGAGCCACCAAGGGAGCCCTCTATAGATGGTTAACATGTTGAATTTTTCTGGAAAATCCTTTAGCAGTTTGTGTCACTTGTTTCCCTCAATTTTAATCTGCAAAATTAGTCCTAAGATATGATTCTTTTTGCCTGAAAATCAGATTTTCTCATAAAAGTCATTTTTGCAATGAAGTGTTCTGTTGTTCTTTGTTGGTCAGTCATGTCCAATTCTTTGCAACCCCATGGGTTGTACTCCACCAGGCTCCTCTGTCCAAGGGGATTCTACCAGCAAGAATACTGGAGTGGGTAGTCTACTTCTCCAAGAGATCTTCCCGACCCAGGAATTGAACCAGGGTCTCCTGCATTGCAGGCAGGTTCTTTACCAGATGAGCTACCAGGGAAGTGCCAGTGACATACTAGTAAGTGCTTACAATCCAGGATAGTGAGATATCCAGTCAAGTGGGGGCTCTTCTTGTGAATTTAAAGCACACATTATCTGATACATTCAACTCCTAATGTTTTCAAAGCCATGTCTTATTGCACATGAAACAAAGATATAAGTTATAGATTTTGATTTTAAAATATTTCATTCTATCTTTGAAGACTGAGCAGTAAGTGTAATCAGTAATAGAAAGCACTATTTGGTCAAAAAGGTACAAATACTGGAATTGAGCAAATAGAAATTAAAATTGTGAATTTGCTATTAAAGTAAGATGACACTGGTTAAAATATTTAATTCTTTGCTTATCTGCATCTTCTTTGCTTATCTGCATCCTCCTCTATTCTTTCATGAAATGAGAATAAAATCACAGTGAAATATGATATTATTCAAGGTTAAATTTAATGCCTATACAATACCTGGCTCATAGTAGATTCATAGAACATGTTAGGTTAAGCCCATTGGGGCTGCTGTAACAAAAATATCATAAATTTGAAAAACAACAGACATTAACTTTTCACAGTTCTGGAGGCTGGAAGTCTCAGATCAGGGTGCCACAATGGTTGACTGATGGCTCTGTTTTGGAGGCAGACTTCTTGTAAACTCAGTTGGTGGAAGAGACTCCGGATCTCTCTGGAGCCTCTTTTATACTTCACTAATCCCATTCATCACAACTCCACTCTCATGACTTAAGCAGCTTTCAAAGACCTCCCCTCCTAAAGCCATCACTTCAGGCATTAGGCTTTAATATATGAGTTTGGGGGTTACCTAGACCTTTCGATTGCAGCACTTAGCTTCCTGTATCACCTTATTTCATCCATCTACCATACTTCTCATTTACTGAATTCCAACAAGAAACCATTAATACATACCTGATAACAAAACAAATTACATTAAAAAGTTAAATACATTTAATGAAATTGTTGTGCAATATTTATGTCATAATGACCTATAATCTTGCTAGAATGTGGTTTTAACTCTGGCCCAAAGCATCTTTCTAGAAGTTTTTATAACAATACTGGAGCTATATAGACATATTTGCACAAAATAATAATAGAGGATCCATGGTGAAATGGAAATTGATAAAAGTGCAGCATAGTTTTTAGAATATATGTAAAATTTTTCTGAAAGGAAATTATTGCACAATTTGTCCTTGAACAAGTAAGGATAAAGTAGGAACCAAGGTAGCAAAAGTGCTGTCCATATAGAGGAAAGAACATGTTCAAAAATTCAAAGTGAAGGAGAGCACGATGCCTTGGAGAACTCCTTCTGCAATTCCTTTGTCTTCCTTCTGTCTTATATACAACATATGGAAACTACTGACAGCACAGTGATCCAGAATAGAGGCATTCTTTGTTTCCTTCTACAGTGCATTTCCCAAAACTACACTTGGGAATCCTGGCAATACACAAATAGTGCTATGTACCATAGGAATATTTCCAAATCTCAAAATAAAACAGGAGGAAACTAGGATCCAAAATTAAAATTCCTGAATACTTTCTACAATAAAACTGACTGAAAGTACCAAAATAAGTGGAGATAAATCAGGGATATCTAAGATCCATGGGGCAACAATTTCTGTAGAGAAGGAAGCAAAAGGAAGAAATAGAGTAACTGGTCAGTTTTAGAACCCCAAAACTTAGCGACAGAAATACATTGAAATGTTGGCAAGTCACTTTAAGAACAACTGACTAACCCGAGTAGGGTGAGTAGAGGCTGAAATACGCAAGGAGTCCACAGTAACATGTGAAGTGGCTGGTACTACCCAGTTCTTATAAGTCTCCGACATAACCAACTAAAACTCTCTTCCAGGATCAAGCTCCATACTGAGAAAAAAAGTACTGGGAATAAAATATGTAGGGAGCAAGAATGCAAGTGGTGGAAGCAGAGGAAGAGAATGTCTCAGGAAAAGAAGTGGGAAAAAGAAGCAGAAGATGGCAAAAAGTGAAGAGTTTACATGAATGAACACCTTATGCAAACAACAGAGAACTCTAGACTGATGCAGTGAAGAAAGCTCTCTTGACCCTTGTTCACCTGATAAAAGTCCAAGGAAATTAACAGCATATGTGCTTAGTCGCTCAGTCGTGTCTCTTTGCAACCCCATGGACTGTAGCCCACCAGGCTCTTCTGTCCACGGGATTCTCCAGGCAAGAATACTGGAATGAGTTGCCATGCCCTCCTCCAGGGGATCTTCCCAACCATATACCATCAAAAGAGCAAGTTTTTCACTTCATATTTAGAAAGTGTCCAGAGGAAAGAAATTACCTTTCCAAATATAATAGGACTTGGTACTTACTGTTCATGAAGTGGCTCTAGAGAGACAGTCCCCAGTGGAGTCCTCGGGCCAGACCTCTGTGTAGACTGCGCCTTGTCCTCCCATCTTGGGAGAACATGGCTCTGAGAGGCCCTCTCTGCTCCTCGGTCCCAGAAAACCTCAGCCCCACAGCCCCATCTCCCCAGATCCTTTCCCACCACGTGCAGGGCCACCTCCAGGTGTTCCTGAAGGTCAGTTCTGCAGCGTTTCATATTCCTCTCTTTCACACACCGTCTCTAGTCCCTGAGGTCACTCCCTCTAAGGAACCATCTTGGCTTAATAACCACTTTTCTAAGAAATCATTACCAAAAAAATAGTGTATATATATATAAAACCTCCCCTGAGGGCCTAGGCTTTCTTATTCCTAATTGTAGACCACACACCCAGCTCTCACTAGGCTTTAATACTTTTCTGTTGACTATGTGATACGAAGGACCCAAATATGTCTGGGACCACAAGGTATTTCCAGTGATCTACAATGTCTGCTCCTGACAAATTCATCAAACTTAACAATTCCCTGTGGTAGATTATATATTGTATATAACACCCAGATTAGACATTTTCAAACTTCATGCAAACACTAAGAAGGAGGATAGTAATGAGTAGCTTCAGTCCCCAGGGTAAGTGTTACCAGATGCCTCCTGCTATTGATCCAGAAAGGACAAATACAAAGAGGGATTTATTTTCTGCCCCCGCACTAAGGTGGTTGTCATTTTTCTGGGAACTGGCAGTGAGAGGTTCAAGGAGACAGGACAGAGAAATTGGGAACACTGGGTCACAGCCGGGGAAGGGAAGGGCTAGGACACACACCTGGAGTCTGTAACACTGTCCTGGCCCATCTACTTTGTGTGTCTTACTGTTCTGCCTCTCCTGCCTCATTCTCATTATTGCTTTCACTTCTTCATCTTGGCTCAATTTTCAGTCACCCTCTGTGTGTTGTGACTCTAAGTGTGTTTTGCATGGCTCCCTCAAATTACCTCACCATCCCTATGGCTCCCATTATAATTCACTAACCCACATCTCTAAACAGAAGATATTCCTCGTGGTCCTAATTTGCATTTTTAAATATCTATAGGGCACATCTTCTTCCTTGGTGGCTCAGTGGTAAAGATTCCACCTGCCAATGCAGGAGATGGGAGTTTAATCCCTGGGTAGGGAAGATCACCTGGAGAAGGAAATGGCAACCCATTTCAGTGGATTCTTGCCTGGGAAATCCCACGAACAAAGGAGACTGGCAGGCTACAGTCCATAGAGTCGCAAAGAATTGGACCCAGCTTAGTGACTAAACAACAACAAAAGTGGAAGTGTTAGTCACTCAGCCATGCCTGACTCTTTGCAACCCCATGGACTGTAGCCTGCCAGGCTCCTCTGTCCATGGGATTTCCCAGGCAAAGATACTGCAGTGGATTGCCATTCCCTTCTTCAGGGGATCTTCCTGACCCAGGGATCGAATCCAGGCCTCCTGCACTGCAGGCAGATTCTTTACCATCTGAGCCACCAGGGAAGCCCAAACAACAACAAAGAGCACATCTAATTATATAAGGACTGCTTGCTTCTATTTTATTTAATATGGACGTCAATATCTTCACTCTACCATCACCTTCAATCATCTTCCAAAATTGTTTTGTTTTTGAAAATCATTTGTAATAAATTTAAATTCTAACTTTATTTTGTTAAGTAATTATGGCTAAGAAGAGCAAATTAAGCACTAACAAAATGATGATGAGGACAATTTTTTATAGTATAGAATCAATGTGATATTTTACTAAAAGGTGATTTATTTGTGATCTGTAAACCAAACCTTCATAACTCTCTCAATCACATGGTGCCAGTCACATAACAGCTCCAGTGTCAGCTCTGGTACCTCCAGGATAGGATGGCAGGTTCAATGCTAAGGACATAGAACAAATGTCAGTTCATGGGCATTCTGGATCAGGAGTTCAGAGCAGTCTCCTGGAACCGGACAGTGGATCAGAATGACATGATAGGTTAAAAAGGTGGACTCCTCCTTCCTGGTGTTAAGGAGAACATTCATTGTAATCCTTTCCCAACACTCCTACTTTAATTCAAAGGTAACAAGATCTATTTCCTTCAGTGACACATTTGTGGATTATAAAGCAGCAGTGTGAGCTTTGCTAATGTTGCCCCAAAATCCCTTATACATAGCAACCCTCTCACTCTTTTCTCCAACTCTCAGACCTTTCTTCTGCTATAGTCATATTTGACCCGGAACAAATTCGGGAGTAAGGATGACTGTCAGGAGATTGCTCAAGTCTGAGAAACCCCTTCACCTGTGCACTCTTGAACGAATCAAATAATGATATCTGATTGCCTTCAGGTTCTCTCTAATGTAGTGAAAATAGTTTAATATTAAGTATAGTGTTAATGTAAATGATATGTATTTGAAATGCATGAATTAATTATGAAAAATCATATGCTATAAGGTACAGAATATACATAGTGTTTCTCATATTAATTTCTCAACTACAAATAAGTGAAAAAATATCATTGATGGTTTAATGCAGTTTAATGTTCAATACCAAAAAAAAGGCATATTTTTTCTTCCCAAACAAATTTACTTTTTCTGGAAATTTTTCTTTTTTTCCTCCCAACTACATCCTACTTCACCATCATGCTCAAGTTTAATAATCCATTTTGAGGGTAATTTTGATCACTGGTACTGTATTTTCTTTGTAATTTCAAACAATATGAGTAAATATTTATTCTATATCAGTGTTCTCTAAAAATCTGTAAGTTACAAGAGGAAAAGACAAGTTTTGAGCTGTAAATGGTTATAAATGTAGACAAAAACAAATCTTAAAGTTTACATCATGGCATAAAATAATTCCACATCCCTGCAATTATTACTGTGTAAAAGAATAATAAAAAAAAATAATAAAGAATAATAAAGAAAAACGAAGATCTCGGAAAAGTTTAGGAGTATATATTTTCAGAGAAAATTTTCCTTACTAGTTTTCCTAAATTTTCACAAGTCACTAAACAAAGAATAAATTGGAATGTGTTAGGATTCATAATCCTTTGTATCAAGACACCATTGAAAATGCAAAGCAGTAATGGGAATAGACAGTTGACACATCTCCATCCAATAAATGACTCTATAAAGGAGACGGAAAGAGACCCAAAAGTCAATGAAAAAAAAGTCAACTTGGTAGAAAAATGAAGGGAGGGATTATTTGAGCAAGCATTTCACCAAAAAGGAGTATCCACATGTCTGATAAACCTGTGAAAAATTGTTCCCCTGAATTTGTCATCAGGTCAGTTCAAGCTAAAACCACAATGAGGGCCTCCCTGGTGGCTCAATGGTCAAGAATCTGCCTGTCAATGCAGAAGACAATGTTTGCTCCCTGATCCAGGAAGATTCCACATGCCTTGGAGCAACTGAGCCCTTTCGCCACAACTACTGAGACCCCGCTCTAGAGCCCATGAGCTGCAGCTACTGAAGCCCACATGCCCTTGAGACCATACTCCACAACAAGAGAATCCACAGAAATGAGAAGCCCCCGCACTGCAGTCTGAGAGTCGTCCCCCCACCACAACTAGAGAAAAGCCCCCTGCAGCAAGGAAGACCCAGCAGCAACAAGGACCCAGCAAAGCCAAAAAAAAAGGTTTTTTTTAATTGTTAAAAATTAATAAAACCACAACAAAAACACAAAATGACCAAAAAATTAAAATAGATAATGACATGTGATATCAAAAAATTGGAGGAAACAAAACAATCATCGATTGCTTAAAAGTATCAAAGTTGATGTAGTCTCTTTGGAAAAATGTTAAGTATATGCTTTACAAGTCAGCTATTTCACTCCTAGTTATACACTGGGTATCACTTCTCTTTCAATAAAAAGATATGTATAATGTCTTCATGATAGCAGTATTTATGCTCACTCAGTTGGAAATGAACATGTTCTTCAGTAGTAGAGAGAGTAAACTGTGGTATATTCATAGAATGAACTATTATGAAACAAAATAATAAAAACGCTGCATGCAACCAAGTGGATGAATCTCACCAACATAATTTTAAAGAAAAGAAACTACACAGAGAAGAGTATATGATATGTGATTTCACTTACAAAAAATTTCAAAAATTGATAGTGTCAGTGTATATTAAACACCAAGGTGTGATTAGCTTTATGGAGCTTAGAACTGGGTCAGGATTTGCAATAGAGGATTGAAAGTGGGAATATGATTACTTGGTGTTATGAAACAGAACAGTCATTTGACAATTTATTCACTGTTATTCCATCATGTTTAGAGACTACTATGTAAGGAAGGAATATTTTAGGTTCAGTCATGTGGAAGTGTATACTTTTATTACATTTCCAAATATATGGTATTCAGATATGGTTTCCTGCTTTTTGGATTCCAGTGACTTTTTTTTTTAATTAATCAATTTATTTTAATTGGAGACTAATGACTTTACAATATTGTGGTGGTTTTTGCCATACATTGACATGAATCAGCCATGGGTGTACATGTGTCCCCCATCCTGAACCCCCTCCCCATCCCATCCGTCTGAGTCATCCCAGTGCACCAGCCTTGAGCATCCTGTCTCATGCGTCAAACCTGGACTGGCAATCTGTTTCACATATGATAATATACATGATTCAATGCTATTCTCTCAGATCATCCTACCCTCACCTTCTCCCACAGAGTCCAAAAGTCTGTTCTTTACATCTGTGTCTCTTTTGCTGTCCCACATATAGGGTCATCGTTACCATCTTTCTAAATCCCATATATATGCCTTAATATACTGTATTGCATTTTTCTTTCTGGCTTACTTCACTCTGTATAATAGGCTCCAGTTTCATCCACCTCATTAGAACTGATTCGAATGTATTTTTAATGGCTGAATAATATTCCATTGTGTATATGTACCACAGCTTTCTCATCCATTCATCTGTCAATGGACATCTAGGTTGCTCCCACGTCCTGGCTATTGTAAACAGTGCTGCGATGAACATTGGGGTAACACGTGCCTCTTTCAATTCTGGTTTCCTCAGTGTTTATGCCCAACAGTGGGATTGCTGGGTCATATGGCAGTTCTATTTGGATTCCAGTGACTTCTAAGGGCACTCTTTCCACCATATCATCACAAAAGGAGATAGGATTACACCACTGAACAGCATTTTCTAACCTGTGCTCAAATAGTCTCTTCTAATTACTTTGTTACTCAGTGAAGCCCATTTATTTTCCTTACTAAATGTGAAGTGTTGAGCCCAGTCTACTACTTTAGATACATTTTAGAAAACCTTATCAATGGTGGAATAATACTTGTTTATATGAATTCTTTAATTCAGGCATTTTTCATTGATCCACCTAATACTTATATTCTATATACTGCATTGCATAGTGAAAACATAATAGTATAAAAGATAAATATATAACATAATAGACATAAAATGATAGGGATGATGTCAACAAAAGAGAGGAAATTGATTTACAGGTTCACAGAAAATTCAATTATTTTGAGATTTAAAGTATCTACTGTATAATTCTATTTTAGGACGTCTCTAGTGGTTCGATGGATAAGAATCTGCCCTGCAATGCAGGCGAAGGCGGGTTCAATGCTTGATCAGGGAACTTGGATCCCACATGCCCCAGAGCAACTAAACCTGCATGTTGCAGCCACTGACCTTGCCTGCTCTGGAGCCCGTGTGCCACAACTAAGACCCAGTGCAGCCAAACAAATAAGTAAAGTATTTTGGAGCTTCCCTCATAGTTCAGTTGGTAAAGAATCTGCCTGCCATGCAGGAGACCCAGGTTCGAGTTCTGGGTTGGGAAGATCCCCTGGAGAAGGAAATGGCAACCCACTCCTGTATTCTTGCCTGGGGAATCCCATGGACAGGGGAGCCTGGAGGACTACAGTTCATGGAGTCACAAAAGAGTCAGACATGACATAGCGACTAAACTACCACAAAAGATAAATACCATCTCTTCTTTCTTGGAAATTTCCATCAAGTACTAAAATTATCTACTAATTTGAGGAAAGTTTGCTGAATGTTATGATGAGATGGTATATGCTCAGAGGGTTTGTAAACATTAATGGGCATTGGAAATTTGGGGGGTGATTGATATGTTCCCGAATTAGATATTTCTGGTTTCACACATTTTTATATATTTCTAGAAGACATTGAATCATGTGGTTTAAATGCAGTGATCTTTATGGTATATAATTTTTAGTTTAATAGAATTGTTACTTAAAAAAGGAAGAAAGGCAATGGATCATATTCTATTAAATACTCCATAAAAAACTTTTATTAAAAGAAAATTTAATTAACAAATTAATGCATAGAGCATGGTTATGCCATTTTGTAAACATACAATCATTATGTTACATTAAGCAATAATGTGCTTGGACACAGTCAGGTATCCTGTGGCCTTACATGAGGTTAAGGGCGGCAATATCCCCAGAGAAGTAGTTTCAGTAAATGGTCCCAGAAATAGGCAATTCATGGAGACCTAAGGCAAAGGAAAGGTTTCAGAGGGGAGGAGAAGGGAGAAGGAAGGAAACTATATATGAGAGAACTCCTGAAAACATCATAGAAGCTCACAGCTCCATTGTCATAATCGAGAAACACTCCAATCCTACCCAGAGGCCTTTTCACATACTGAATTAAGGGTTGAGCATTGGTGAAGAGACTATAATGATCGTTCACATTCACAGAAAAGAGAAGAAATGCTTCTTCAGAATTGATACTGATACTGGTATCACTTGTCAAGATGTTTTTACAGACCCCCAGAATCCAGCTGGAGGAGTGTGTCACATCCACCTCCCAGTAATGCATCCCGGAGATGAAGGCCCGAGCTCCCCAGGACACGAAACTCTCCCAACCACGGGGCTGTCTGGATGCACCATGGTCGTCGTCTCCAAACATCAGACTTGTATTATCCTCAGAAAGGCTCACATTATGAAAAGTCATTTTCTGACTCAGAACGTTATCCACTGCAGAGAGAACAAAAATCAGGTCAGCAAGTGGGATTTCCATGTCATGAGAGATAGAATCTCTTTACTCAATAAATTCTTTCATTTTCCTTCCTCCAAGGAAACAACAAACAAAGAGCAGATGAAGTTCAGACTGGTTTTCTGTGAAGAAGAAATATCATTAGTATCTACAGCATATAGAAACACCTTAAATCAACTAGCAAAAGAAAAAAAAAGACAGATATATGGAGAACTGTGTGAAATCCGATTTAATGTCGGTCTCTTGATACTTTGCCTCAGGACTAACCTAAACATTATTTTTTCTTTTGTTTAGAAATCGTTTCTTATTTCCTTTTTCTTTAATTCCATGAAACAGGTGGATGACATGTTACTATCATATGGACATTTATTGGGGTATATTCTATACCGATTATTTTCAAAGGTCAAAAATTTGATGAAAAGGCCTAAATGAATACTTTGCGAGCTTCTAAAAGTATGTTCTGGCTAACCATGTTCACATATCCTTCAGTTGTTTTGAGATTGATCCAATAGCAATACAATTATTCTACTTAAGCCATTTTAGTCTTTCTTGTCAATTTTTTCTGATAATAAATATTCTTTTACAATGCAGTTTTTTATAAAGGCAGTTATAATATAGAGCATATTAGAACCAGCAAGGACATATTTAACTTTCAAGAGTGAAATAACTGAGTAAACAAAATATTGATTGATATTTTGATTGATTGATATTCACAGAATTAAATTCTATTTCTTTATAATCACATGAGCAACCTGGTTGCTCTCTTCTTGCTCTGCTTATGACATAAATATATATGTCTGGCTTTAAATTGTCAGTAAACTATAGGTTGCAAAGTTCAACTGCAATTTTATTAATATAGGCAGAAAATATGTAGCAACTTTGTAAAGTTATGTACTAACTTGATGTCAGAAAAAGTAAAATAACAGAAGAAAGTTCCTTCCTAGGAAGCTCTAATAAAATGCAGTCCTGATCACCACAGGGCTGACTCTTACCTCTGAAGTTGTTCAGCTTGTCTAGGACTCCAGTGACAGGCCAGCAAGTGAGCTCTGGGTTCACTGACTGAGGTTTCTGCATCTCTGCCAAGTCAGTCCTGTAACAAATGACATAGATACATGTCAAGGCCAAAGGCTAATCACATGAACATTAAAAAAAAAAACAATTTTATTCCAGGATATGCTGTCAGAATTCTCTTATTTTTTGGTTAATTGCATATGTATTGTATTCTACACACTTGGGAATATAAAAATGTTACTATATTCTTTTCTAAATGTAAGTTATATCAAGTTGCAACTTCCTCATTCTTCCAAGACGTGATTTCAGTTTTCAACTCATTGAACTTCATTCCCTTCCTCTATTCCATCTCAGGTAATGCAAAGATCCTGGGCAGTTTACAGAGACCAGAAAATTCAGGAAATTTCTTTGAGACTTGAGATAGCAAGTAGTCATCAAGGATACTTTCTATTAATACAAGGAAGAGTTCACTGAGCAAGACAGCTTTGTTCTCGTCAGCCCAGCAAGGGACTCCAATTTAAGCCTGGCTTCCCTGGTCCTGGAAGCCTAATAACCCAGAGAACACCAGGAAGCCCTCCCTCTGAGGTCCTGCCTACAAGAGGGCTTGCTGTGATGGAGCAGGCTGAGTCACTGCTACTGCTAAGAACAAAATCATAGCTCTTTTTCCCATTCATAGGGAATCTCCCTCTTTACTCTCTTATTTATCTTCCAACTCACTATGGTAGGTGCTTTCTTTTTGATAGCTTAGAAAATTCCCTTCACTAAAGTTTATTGTGAGATTCCCAGATGGTGCTAGTGGTAAAGAACCCGCCTGCCAATCCAGGAGGCATGAAACGTGGGTTTGGTCCCTGGTTCAAGAAGATCCTCTGGAGTAGGGCATGCCAACTTACTCCAGTATTCTTGCCTGGAAAATTCCATGGAGCCTGGAGGGTTTCAGTCCATGAGGTCACAAAGAGTCAAACACAGCTTAGTGACTAAAGAGCATATATATGTCAATTCCATATTCTCAATCTATCACACTCCAATCATCCATCCTCTCTGGTTCTGAATGGAAAATGCTTAGAAAAAACTTCCAGAAAGTTCCAAAAGGTAAAACTTGAAAATGCCAAATAACAGTGAACTATTTACATAGCATTTAAATTGCATTTATCTATTAGGTGTTGCCTGGAGAATCCCATGGACAGAGGAGCCTGGTGGGCTTCAGTCCATAGGGTCACAAAGAGTTGGACAGGACTGAAGCAACTTAGCACACACAAACACACACATATAAGTAGTCTACAAATGACTTAAAGTGTATGGGAGCACGCTTATAAGGTATCTGCAAATACTATGCATTTTCAATAAGAGATTTTGCATTCTGGAACTTAGATATTCAGGAGGAGCTGAAAGCAATTTCCAATGGTACCAAGAAAGAAATGTGTAATCCACTTAATCAAACAGAGAAAGTTGATCAGAATTAAAAAGCATTAATTTATACTCACATCTCTAATACATTTCCCAAGGCCTGCAATGAAAAAAAAAAGATGATGTTAATCATGAGAGTTCTGTCCTTTTCCATCTTCTGTACTATTCTTGATTGTTCAATAAGGTATTGTTTTTCTAATTCTCTTCTAAAGAACAATCAGAAGCTATCTTAATAACAGAGCTTAAACTAAAACATGATTGGCTTCCTCAGGGCACATTAAGGAAGGAAGGAGGCAAGGAAGAGTCTGTGTAATGATGCAGCAACATCTAGGATTCCAACATCACTCACTGTCCAGTGCTATTCCCCAGGAGAGATCTCACGATTTATGTTAAAAATTAAAGCAAAACAGGGAACCATATAAAACGAACTCTAGAGTACCTTGAAACTATTCTGAAAATCTTGCTTAGAAAATGGGCAAAACCTCAATGTCTGCACTAAGTTTGGGATAACAGCAAGTGACAAAGGTTTAGGATAACATCTGAGATTTATTCCAAGAAGTTAACTGACCCCTGGTCACAGAATATTGCTGATTTTGGATCATCTGTCTGAATAGCACTCTGGATCAAACTGAAAATATCTGGCCATATGTTAGCTAGAAAAAGGGCAAAAATCTTTCTAAGATTACCAGGATATGATGAACTAAAGGATTGGACAAATACAATAATGGGAGTCGGGGAGCACCATCCCTTAGCTGAGAGTAACGGTATATGCAGGGAACATTTCAGTGTCACAGCAACTCATCTAGAAGAGTATTTCTCTCTCTGAGAACAGACCCTCCTTTCTCACCTGGAGCAGCTCCACGTCCGGCTTGTGGCACATCTCAGTCAGCTCTCTGTACCTTTCTTTCAGACTTTCTCTCTGTTGAGTCATTCTGAACACACTCTCCTTTAGTTGGTGACAAATCTCATTTGCTTCTTGCTCCAGGGCCTCCAGGTGCAGTTGCTCCTCCCCCTGGAGCAATGGATGCATCCTCTGATATTCAAGTTTGATCATCTCTTTCCTTAAGGCCACAAACTTCTGAGGGGATAGTAGATTCAAAGCATTGATTATGTTCACATTCAAAGGAAAATCTCAAATATTATTGATGCTTTTGAACTGTGGTGTTGGAGAAGACTCTTGAGAGTCCCTTGGACTGCAAGGAGATCCAATCAATCCATCCTAAAAGAGATCAATCCTGGTTGTTCATTGGAAGGACTGATGTTGAAGCTGAAACTCCAATACTTTGGCCACCTCATGTGAAGAGTTGACTCATTAGAAAAGACCCTAATGCTGGGTAGGATTGGAGGCAGGAGGAGAAGGGGACGACAGAGGATGAGATGGTTGGATGGCATCACCGACTCGATGGACATGGTTTGGGTAGACTCCGGGAGTTGGTGATGGACAGAGAGGCCTGGCGTGCTGCAATTCATGGGGTCGCAAAGAGTCGGACACGACTGAGCGACTGAACTGAACTGAAATATCATCAAAAAAGCTCTTGAAAAAATTTTGCCTCACACATCAAAAGGTCTTGAATATTTGTTGGTCTTTCCTGTCCATCCTTTCTCACTGCTTAGTCTCTGTTTGTGTATAAATCAAGCTATCTGAGTGGTCCCAGGCTCTCTTCCTAAGAGGGTTCTTCAGTTCAGTCCCTCAGTCGTGTCCAACTCTTTGCCACCCCACGGACTGCAGCACGCCAGGCCTCCCTGTCCAACACCAACTCCCAGAACTTGCTCAAACTCATGTCCATCGAGTCAGTGATGCCATCCAATCATCTCATCCTCTGTCATCCCCTTCTCCTGCTCTCAATCTTTCCCAGCATCAGGGTCTTTTCCAATGCGTCAGTTCGTCTCATCAGGTGGTCAAACCATTGGAGCTTCAGTTTCAGCATCAGTCCTTCCAATGAATATTCAGGACTGATTCCCTTTAGGATGGACTGGTTGAATCTTCTTGCAGTCCAAGGGCCTCTCAAGAGTCTTCTCCAAAACCTCAGGGTTCTTACTCTATCAATTATTTCCTTTCTAACCTGAATGATGTTTTTCTCTTTTTTCTTTCCCTGGTTTTTCTAAGTATTCTTTTATGAGGCAAATCCCACTTTGTAAAGTTTTTAAAATATGCTCTATTTTCCCTCTAGGTACTACTCTCCTCTCCTTCTCAGTCACACTGAGTGCAATGTTGTCTTATACTTCATGTCTGAGAACATTTATTCAAACCTTCAAAATTGGCCTAGGCATACTTTTCTTGCTTTGGTTTTCCAACATACCAATATTCTTTGAACTAGAATGCATTGGCATGTTCTAATTGTGATTACTGATCGGTCATTTGAAAACAATACTTTTTCAAGAAAGAGACCAATATCCTTTAAGGGGAACTTGTATTGACCTAAACACCTAAGCTAGAATTCTATCAATATCTATACAAATAAAAAGGAACATTTTTATTCTTACCTTAAATGACCAAGCTTTTTTAGCTTCCTGCTTCAGAATGAGTTGCACTTGTTCTCTCATTTCCCATAAATAATCCATTCTCTTCAGAAGTTTCTCCTGAAAAATACCCATGGGATTTAGTGACATAGAAGATGACATCTTACATTTTATCCCCTTATTCATGAGCAAAGGCAGTTGTTAGTAACAGAGAAATATGGAGTTAGAGTACTGTGGTCCTATTTTCCCACATGAATCTAATTTGATTGGAATATTTCAGTGTCAAAGTGACAGAGCTGTATACTAGAGAACTGGGGGAACTTTACAGGTAATGGAATCCATTTCCCAAGATACTGAGACTCAGACTCTAACAGCCCGAGTAGGAAAGCCTCAAGCTCCCATCAGAAGCCTGTGGCCCTGGTGCCACCCGCCCCGCGATGCTGCATTTCCACACGTGTGGACAATTGGACAACGACACTGAGAGGACACATTATATGTGAGGATCCACATTCAGAAATCCCATCTCCACTATCTCCATCCCATCACCATCATAGCATCCTCGTCTTCCTCTCTGACTTAGGAGCCTCTAGATCCCAAATTGCTCTAGAGGCATCACCTACCCGGGACTCCTCAGCAGCCCTGTGTATCGGACTGTGGCTGTGAGCTGCGTGCTCGGGGCGTTCAGAGCAGGGCCCACAGAGCAGGCTCTGCTCAGCCTCACAGAAGAGGCCTTTGGCTTCCTGGTGTGTCACACAGATCTGCTCCTCAGAGCTGTGGTCGTGGTCAGTTCTGGCCTGTCTGGCAAGGGAAGCCAGCCTCTTGAGGGCAATATCGGTTTTGAAATCTGATGTCTCTGATATTCCCCTGCACTCAGGGCAGCTCCTTGGAGTCTGGCTTTCTTCCCAGCAAAGGCTCAGACAGGGACGGCAGAAGCTGTGCCCACAGTCTATGGTGACGGGGTCCAGGAAGCAGTTCATGCAGATGGAGCAGGTGAGTTCACTCTGGAAGACCTGCAGTGTGTCTGAATCCATGTTTCTGAAAATTAGAGACAAATAAGAGAAAAGGCTATTCTTATGCTATGATAGGGAAAATAAAGCCTTTGGACAAAGTCTTGTCTTGAACTCTTAATTAATTTCCATATTTACTTACCCCCCAATACGAATCTAGAAATGTTGAATACAGAGAGGTTGGGCTCATGATTTGATACAAATGATGAAATTAGATAGAGAGCCCTATCAAAAAAACATCTTTTTTGTATAAAATAAACCTTGATCTCAGTCATATCTAAATTACATGGAAAAGCTAAAGATTAGATCAGAGGGTAAGTGTTAGGATGATTCCAGAGTTACTTTTATTAGCTGACTGGTATAGAAGTACATATGTACTGTCAATCTGTCTCTATCTTTCTCTCTGGCTCTTCATGACTCACTGACTAGATCCTGAACCTGCACACACTTCATCTCTATGCTAATGTTCTCTTTTGCTTTGAAGTGTCATATATGCTTCTTTAAAGATAAGTAAAATTGTTTACAAATAATTTAAACTTAATATAATCAATGCTGGCTTTAATTTTGAAGTTCTGAAACTGTAAACATTTCAGTGTTTGCTTCCAATTTAAATAGTAAAACCCCTTCCTTTAAGACTAAAAGAAATTAAAAAATATGTTATTTCAAGTTCAGGAAAACCATTTTTCCTGGAATCTGTTTAGATGATCAGAGTTGGTCATATTTTGAACTGGTACACATTCAAGGTACAACAATAATCACTAAAAATTAATCAGCTGGTTTTAAAAACAAAAGAAAAATGTTTGAATGTACACAAGGTTTCCTGTCTACACTAGAAATTCCAGAGTTATAGTTAATGGAAGCAATTTCATATCCTCTTTATTTCTAATATTTCTCTCTTTGACAAATGCCACTTCTTGGGAGTCCCTATTGGTTGATTGGATCCATTCTGAAAACTTCAATTTCAGACTGCAAACTAATGGTTTTAAAAAGGTAACAAGTAGGACCTTTACAAGAAGGTATTCTGATTAATTTCACCCATTTAACTCGTGCTCTTCTTTGTAAAGACTATGAAATATATACATCATGTTGAACATTTTAGGAGTTCTATGGGTTTTATAAATACTCATGTCTTTAGGAATGTCTTTTAACACCTAAACATATTTAATGACCTAAAAGGTAATGGAAAATATAAATGTTTAAATAACTTAATATTACAGATAAAATATCTGCAACAGATATTTTAAATATTGGTGTCATCTTCCAACCCTAAGAAAACTACTTGCTTGCTTGAACAAGAGCCAATCTAATCTTTAATTAAATTAAAGATTTAATTTAAACAAATATTTAAATGGAAAATATTTGGATAAGAGAAAGTGAGCATGAAGATATAATTTCAGTTATCATACATTGTGACTAAGTATTTGGTTTAACTACATGATTCCTGTTATCTTCCCTGTCTATGAGAAGTTGAACATAAGAGGCTACTTCTTTCCAAGGCTGAAAATTTAGTTCTGGTCAAAAGAGACAGAAAGTAAACCCTTGCTTAATTGAACAACTATAACATCAGGTTTAAGATGCCTTTGGAAAAATTATGAGCAGTGATGTGCGCAGTTATATTTATAGGTAAAAATTATTGAGAAGGCCATTACAGAGTTTTGATTGATGACCACAAAATGTTCAATAGTATAGAACCTAAAGCCATGGACTAAGATGTCCATCAAATAAAGACAGAGCTTGATGAAGAGGAAATACAGTAAGCTCAGTTTAGAATGGGCTGGAAACTGGCAAAGAATTCATTATGAATATAATCACTTCTATACTGATAACATTAATGATCATGAGGATATGAAAATAATAGGAAAACCTAGTATGTGTTTCTTCCTATTTCTAGGCATTGGATTAGCTCCTGTTATATAGATTAACTATTTTAATCTTCTGAACAATGCTAACCAGTTTTCTTTTTTTACCTCTAATCTGTAAGGAAGTGACTTGACATAGAGTGAGTAAAATAAGTAATTTGTCTACAAATCTCCCATGGAATAAATGCTCACATATAGATATTACTGTTAAAAAAAAAACACCTTTTGTGTCCACTATTACCGTTACAGTTTACTTAAGTGAATATAGGAGAATCATTGTACCTTCATCAAACTCACCTTTGGGTTCTATTAATGAAATTTTCCAATCTTATTCAGTAAGTAACTCTGTTCAATTCAGGAGTTTAGGTGCTCACCTCCTTGTGGCAGAAACAGACCAGCCAACTCTAAACACAACAGCTCTGACATCTGGAGAAAAAGAGCTTGAATCTTTGCTGGATGTTTTATATATGCTCTGAGGACCATTTCTTAACAAGCGATAGAGTTATTAGCTCTATAAGAAGGTGTAGGTGCACATGATTAGATTTGGAAAAGTTGATTGATTAGATTTTGGATGCCATTGATTGAAGTCAATCCTTTGAAACCTACTTAATCCAATCCCCATGATCCAAGCTCTGGTAAAATGTAATGTCATTAGTTTACACTTGTAATCCATGAAGTTGTTGTTTGGGAAACAAATGAACTCCCCGAATATGAATTTCATCTCTCCACTTAATGAACTATATTATAGTCCTTGGAGAAGGAAATGGCAACCCACTCCAGTGTTCTTGCCTGGAGAATCCCAGGGACAGCGGAACCTGGTGGGCTTCCATCTATGGGGTCGCACAGAGTCGGACACGACTGAAGCGACGCAGCAGCAGCATAGTCCTAATTGCATTGACTCATCACCCACTAGATTTATTCATCTGTCTGATTTTGCCTGCATTCCTTCGGTGACAATTTTTTAGAAAGTGGAATCCTTCGCATTCCGTTATTCAACCCCCAAGCTCCTCAATAACACCACTTCTCTGGTCCTTATAACCCTCTACTCTTTGGTGACGATGACTATTCTCAACCTCATCTGAACTAAAATTCTCTCAAATTTTATTCTTTTCATTCAGTCCTCCATGAAATTCTTTCCTCTAAGAGTTGGTATTTTTTGTTTGTTTTGTATGTATGTGTTTAGTTACACACTATTGCCTTTTTTCTGTCCATAACTGCACACACAATAGCTGTTAATGACTGCTTTCTAAAACTGTCCCTTTTCTTCCTTCCCTCCCTGCATATGATCTCATTCCCACTCATTCAAAAATAGAAATATTGATACTATGTTGCAAAATTAGTGATTACATCATAGTTGTATACTATATGATTGACTAAAAAAGTCCCAGACAATTTGAGGAAGAAATATGATATTGACTGTTAAGTATGGGCAGCTATCTCTTAAGGTTTTCTTTATTTTTTACTGCGTTTTCATTCTAGCCTTCAAAAACATTTTCTTAC
This sequence comes from Giraffa tippelskirchi, assembly GCF_054371585.1. Lineage (NCBI taxonomy): Eukaryota > Metazoa > Chordata > Mammalia > Artiodactyla > Giraffidae > Giraffa > Giraffa tippelskirchi. Next base: position 41,474,200 of record NC_137284.1, on the reverse strand, counting down.
TTTAACCCAAGATGGGTCATAGTGCTTCACTCAAGGAAGGAGAGTAAACATGAAAATTTCTTTATTTAGTTTAAAATTTTTATTGAAATATCATTGATTTACAGTGTTGTTTTAGTTTGAGGTGTACAGTGAAGTGAATCAGTTACACATATACATATAGCCACTGTTTTTTTAAAGAAATTTTTCCCATATATATCAATACAGAGTAATGAGTAGAGTTCCCTGTGTGATACAGTGGGCCCTTATTTATTATCTATTCTATATATTATAATAGATATAAGTCAATCTCTCAATTTTTCTGCCCCCTCTTATAAGTTGCTAATCATAAATTTGTTTTCTACATGTGTATCTCTTTTTTAAATAACTTCATTTGTACCATTTTCTTAAGATTTCACATATAAGTAATGTCATATTTTCCCTTTTTTTTCTGACTTTTTTCCTTCTTTTTTCTGACAATATCCAGGACCATCCATGTTGCTGCCAATGGCATTTTGTTCTTTTTTATGGCTGAGTAATATTACATTGTACATACGTATGACATAGACATCATCTTTATCCATTCATGAAAAGGGGAAAAGATATAACACTGAAAAACGAACCTGTCAGGTCAGTAGGTGTCCAATATGCTACTGGGGCGGAATGGAGAAGGAACTCCAGAACGAATTAAGAGGCCGAGTCAAAATGGAAACGAAGCCCAGTTGTGGATGTGTCTGGTGGTGAAAGTAAATTCTGATGCTGTAAACAATACTGCATAGAAACCTGGAATGTTAGGTCCATGAATCAAGGTACATTGGAAGTGGTCAAACAGGAGATGGCAAGAGTGAACATTGACATTTTAGGAATCAGTAAACTAAAAGCGACTGGAATGGGCAAATTTAAATCAGACGATCATTATATCTACTACGGTAGGTAAGAATTTCTTAGAAGAAATGGAGTAGCCATCATAGTCAACAGAAGAGTCCGAAATGCAGTACTTGGATGCAATCTCAAAAACGACAGAATGATCTCTGTTCATTTCCAAGGCAAACGATTCAATATCATGGTAATCCAAGTCTATGCCCCAACCACTAATGCTGAAGAAGCTGAGGTTGAATGGTTCTATGATGACCTACAAGACCTTCTAGAACTAACGCACAAAAAAAGATGTCCTTTTCATCATAGGGGACTGGAATGCAAAAGTAAGAAGTCAAGAGATACGTGGAGTAACAGGCAAATTTGGCCTTGGAGTACAAAATGAAGCAGGGGAAAGGCTAACAGAATTTTGCCAAGAGAACGCACTGGTCATAGCAAACACCCTCTTCCATCAACACAAAAGAAGTCTCTACACGTGGATATCACCAGATGGTCAATACCAAAATCAGATTGATTATATTCTTTGCAGCTAAAGATGGAGAAGCTCTATATAGTCAGCAAAAACAAGACTAGAGCTGACTGTGGCTCAGATCATGAACTCCTTATTGCAAAATTCAGACTTAAATTGAAGAAAGTAGGGAAAATCACTAGGCCATTCAGGTATGACATAATCAAATCCTTCATGATTATACAGTGGAAGTGACAAATAGATTCAAGGGATTAGATCTGATACGGATCTAATATGAGAGTTGGACCATAAAGAAGGCTGAATGCTGAAGAATTGATGCTTTTGAACTGTGGTACTGGAGAAGACTCTCAAGAGTCCCTGGGCAGCAAAGAGATCAAACCAGTCACTCCTAAAGGAAATCAACCCTGAATGTTCACTGGAGGGACTGATGCTGAAGCCGAAGGTCCAATATTTTGGTCACCTGATGCAAAGAGCTGACTCATTAGAAAATACCCTGATGCTGGAGGCAGGAGAAGGGGGCAACAGAAGATGAGATGTTTGGATGGCATTACCAAGTCAATGGACATGAGTTTGAGTAAACTCTGACAGACAGTGAAGGACAGGGAAGCCTGTTGTGCTGCAGTCCATGGGGTCACAAAGAGTCAGACACAACTGAGTAATGGAACAAAAATCCTTAATATTATTCAATTAAAATACTGCATCACTTGTGCAGTTGCCTAACAAATATATAGTAGAGACTGCCCTGGTCGTGCAGTGGATAAGAATCAACCTTCAGTGCAGGGGACACAGGTTGATGGGTCCTGGAAGATTCCACATGTCTCAGAGTGACTAAAGCCCATATCCCACAACCACTGAGCCCAAGCTCTAGAATCCAGGAGCCATAACTACTAAGCCCGCATGCTGCAACTACTGACTATATGCCTAGAGCTTGTGTTCTGAAACAAGAGAAGTCACAGCAATGAGTAACCTGTGCACCACAGTGCAGACTAGGCCCCACTCGCCACAAATAGAGAAAAGCCAGTGCAGCAATGAAGGCTCAGCGCAACCAAAAATAGGTAAGTAAAATTAGGAAAAAAAATTTTTTTTTAAGAAATGCATAGTAGGAGGAAAATAGATGTTGAGTGCCAAAAAGAATGAACTGTCAGACTGGGACTTGAATGTGGTCAGAATCTTTGCACATCTTCTCCATACTTTGTTCTTTATCTCTGGTAGCCAGACGCTACAGCCTGAGATTCTAAAACTTTTATACAACTTGGTTTCCAGTAGGCTCTGGAAGGACATTAGAGGGCAAGAAAAAGAGAGAAGTCGCTGTATTTCTTCTCTTCCTCTCTGCCTCAGGTACCATCTCTTTCATGGTTCCAGCCTGGAAATGACTCTGAATCTAAGGATAATTAATATCACTACCACCCTATCTCCACAGCCTAGTTTGGTGATGGCTTTCTTGCTGATGCTAATCTCTGCGTGGTTCCACTATCTCTTGTTTCTATTGTCCCCTCTTATTTCACCAGTATAACCAATTCCTTGCATTATATTCCTTCTTTTTTAAATGCCTAGAATTTTTTTGAGTCTTACTGATCCATTTACATTTCATATTTTTAAGCCTCAAGACCACAAGTTAAAATATGAATCAGGGACTTTGCTGGTGGTCCAGTGGTTAAGAATCCACCTTCCAATCAGAGGATCCCTAGTTGGGAAACTTAGATGCCACATTTCACAGAACAACTGAGACTCAATGCAGCCAATAAATAAATTTTTAAAAATTGCTAATCAGTTCCAGGTAACAAATTATCCCTTATGAAATGAAATAAATGTAATGTAAGAGAAGTAATCTCTTCGAAAATGGACTAAGTATGCCCTATTTATGTTTCTCAGAGGAGAGCATAATCTTTTGTCTCTTTTTTGTTCCAGAGGTTTTGATTTACATATAACTCAGAGCTGTCCCTGGTGGCTTCCTGGGTGGCTCATACTGTAAAGAATCAGTCTGTATGTCTTCTTTGGAGAAATGTCTGTTTAGTTCTTTGGCCCACTTTTTGATTGGGTCATTTATTTTTCTGGAATTGAGCTGAAGGAGTTGCTGGTATATTTTTGAGATTAATTGTTTGTCTGTTGCTTCATTTGCTATTATTTTCTCCCATTCTGAAGGCTGTCTTTTCACCTTGCTTATAGTTTCCTTTGTTGTGCAAAAGCTTTTAAGTTTAATTAGGTCCCATTTGTTTATTTTTGCTTTTATTTCCAATATTCTGGGAGGTGGGTCATGGAGGATCCTGCTGTGGTTTATGTCGGAGAGTGTTTTGCCTATGTTTTCCTCTAGGAGTTTTATAGTTTCTGGTCTTACGTTTAGATCTTTAATCCATTTTGAGTTTATTTTTGTGTATGGTGTTAGGAAGTGTTCTAGTTTCATTCTTTTACAAGTGGTTGACCAGTTTTCCCAGCACCACTTGTTAAAGAGATTGTCTTTTCTCCATTGTATATTCTTGCCTCCTTTGTCGAAGATAAGTTGTCCATAGGTGCGTGGGTTTATCTCTGGGCTTTCTATTTTGTTCCACTGATCTATATTTCTATCTTTGTGCCAGTACCATACTGTCTTGATGACTGTGGCTTTGTAGTAGAGCCTGAAGTCAGGCAGGTTGATTCCTCCAGTTCCATTCTTCTTTTTCAAGATTGCTTTGGCTATTCGAGGTTTTTTATATTTCCATACAAATTGTGAAATGATTTGTTCTAGTTCTGTGAAAAATACTGTTGGTAGCTTGATAGGGATTGCATTGAATCTATAGATTGCTTTGGGTAGTATACTCATTTTCACTATATTAATTCTTCTAATCCATGAACACGGTATATTTCTCCATCTGGTTGTGTCCTGAAAAATACTGTTGGTAGCTTGATAGGGATTGCATTGAATCTATAGATTGCTTTGGGTAGTATACTCATTTTCACTATATTAATTCTTCTAATCCATGAACACGGTATATTTCTCCATCTGGTTGTGTCCTCTTTGATTTCTTTCATCAGGGTTTTATAGTTTTCTATATATAAGTCTTTTGTTTCTTTAGGTAGATATATTCCTAAGTATTTTTTTCTTTTTGTAGCAATGGTGAATGGTATTGTTTCCTTAATTTCTCTGTTTTCTCATTATTGGTGTATAGGAATGTAAGATGGCTAACAAACACATGAAAAGATGCTCGACATCACTCATTATTAGAGAAATGCAAATCAAAACCACAATGAGGTACCATTTCACACCAGTCAGAATGGCTGCTATCCAAAAGTCTACAAACAATAAATGCTGGAGAGGGTGTAGAGAAAAGGGAACCCTCTTACACTGTTGGTGGGAATGCAAACTAGTACAGCCACTGTGGAGATTCCTTAAAAAACTGGGAATAGAACTGCCATATGACCCAGCAATCCCACTGCTGGGCATACACACCGAGGAAACCAGAATTGAAAGAGACGCGTGTACCCCAATGTTCATCGCAGCACTGTTTACAATAGCCAGGACATGGAAGCAACCTAGATGTCCATCAGCAGACGAATGGATAAGGAAGTTTTGGTACATATACACAATGGAATATTACTCAGCCATTAAAAAGAACACATTTGAATCAATTCTATTGAGATGGATGAAACTGGAACCCATTATATAGAGTGAAGTAAGCCAGAAAGAAAAACACCAATACAGTATACTAATGCATATATATGGAATTTGAAAGATGGTAACGATAACCCTATATGCGAGACAGAATAAGAGACACAGATGCATAGAACAGTCTTACGGACTCTGAGGGAGAAGGTGACGGTGGGATGTTCTGGGAGAATAGCATTGAAACATGTATATTATCATATATGAAACAGAACACCATTCCAGGTTCAATGCATGAGACAAATGCTCAGGGCTGGGGCAATGGGATGACCCAGAGGGATGGGTTGGGGAGGGAGGTGGGAGGGGGGTTCAGGATGGGGAACACATGTAAACCCATGGCTGATTCATGTCAATGTATGGCAAAAACCACTAAAATATTGTAAAGTAATTAGTCCCCAACTAAAATAAATAAATTTATTAAAAAAAAAAAAAGAAAGAATCAGTCTGTAATGCAGGATACCCGGATTCAATCCCTGAATCAGGAAGATCCTCTGGAAAAGGAAATGGCAACCCACTCCAGTATTCTTGCCTGGAAAAATCCCATGGATGGAGGTACCTGGCAGGCTACATGGACTAGCAGAGTTGGACAGGACTGAACAACTAACATTTTCACTTTTCAGAGCTGTCAATCAGCAAGTTTAAATATTTGTTTAAACTAGCTAAAATTTATTTAAAGATACATCTATAAATTAAACATACTAAAGATATATAAAGTATTATATTTCACTACCTGAGTTCCCTATTGATTCAACTCAGTCATCCAGTTTATATGAAACACTTACCTTTGCCTTTCAGGTATGGTGGGTGAACCAAAACAAGATAGCTAGCCTTGTCCCCCAGAAAACATACTACATAGTTGTGTGTAAGTCGCTTCAGTCGTGTCCTTCTCTGAGACCCTATGGACCACAGCCCGCCAGGCTTCTCTGTCCAGGGGATTCTCCAGGCAAGAATACTGGAGTGGATTGCTGTGCCCTGCTCCAGGGTATCCTCCCGACTCAGGGATTGAACCCGCATCTTTTATGTCCCCTGCATTAGAAGGCGAGTTCTATACCACTATTGCCACCTGGGAAGCCCCACTATACAGTTAGATAAAGGAAAACACAAAACAATTTTTGGAAACATGCTTAAATCAACCCAAGATTTAATAAAATACAATTGAAATGCGTAATGCAAAAAATATTTAGAATTATATTAATAATAATTTTATAGAAATAAAATCAGTCACATATGTATTTTTAAAGTAATTCTTAGTGTCCACATTATAAAAAGTATTTTAGAATATTTGAAATGAATTTCAACAATATATTTAAACCAATATATTCAAAAATTATCATTAAAACATAATATTGAAAATACTAATGAACTATTTTATATTCTTTTTTTATACTAAGTTTTTGATGTGCAGCATGCATTTTATACTAATAACACAGTTCAGTTCAGACTAGTCACACTTCAAGTGCCTGAAACCTAAATGTGGCTACCCTGTTATACATTATTGTTGTTGTTCAGTCACTAAGTCGTGTCTGACTCTTTGGGACCCTATGGACTGCAGAATATCAGGCTTCCCTGTCCTCCACCATCTTTTGGAGTTTCCTCACATTCATATTGAGTCAGTGATATTATCCAACCATCTCATCCTCTGCTCTCCCTTTCTCCTTTTGCTTTCAGTCTTTCCCAGCATCAGGGTCTTTCCCAATAAATCAGCTCTTCACATCAGGTGGTCAAAGTATTGGAGCTTCAGCATCAGTCCTTCCAAAGAATATCCAGGGTTGATTTCCTTAAGGCTTGACTGGTGTTATCTCCTTATAATCTAAGGGACTCTCAAGAGTCTTTTCCAGCAACTCAATTGGAAAGCATCAATTCTTTGGCGCTCAGCCTTCTTTAGTCCAGCCTTTTTTATGGTCCTTCTTTATGGTCACATCTGTACATGACTACTGGAAAAACCATAGTTTTGATTATAGGGACCTTTGTCACCAAAGTGATAGAATTAGACAAACCATTTGTTACATGGGAGATACCTTATTTTCAAATCCTCAGTTGACAGAACAATTTAAAGTTGTCTTAGGAAGACAGAATGGACTGGACCCCACTATCTCCAACTCCATACCAATAAATGAGCATTATAAACATTTTCATGTGATAGCTTTAGACAAAAAGTAAAGTCAGCTAGGCTGTTTTCTTTATAAGAGAGAACTCACTGGCGACTGTACTTGGCATCCTAATGTCCACCAGTGAGGATCATTCTCTTCTGGATAATGTGAATTGTATTCTTTAGCCCTTTTGTAGAAGTTCCAGACTACACTCTTTTTATGGTATCATACTATACTTTTAAAGAAGATTAGGCTATTGTAGGTATAAACACAAGCTGAAATCTTTCTGATTTATACAATGACCTAATGTATTTAAGGGAACAGCTACCTCTTCCTGCAGTCCTCAACCCAAGAACAGTGACTGTTTTGTGTATCTGTAGTTCTTACATTCTTTAAGCTTCTATTTACCTTACACTAGACAATACTTCGTAGCTTCAGTGCTATTATAATTAATCATTCTTTATGTTAACGTTCCTTGTTTACATTTCTGTGTGGTTTCTCTGCCTTGACTGAATGCATTTAATGGATAAGTGATATATCCATGCAAGGGAGTGCTCTATGTCAGTGAAGTCTGATGACCTACCACCACAATAATACATGGATGGATGAAATGTCAAGGGTGAGTAAAAAAAAACAGGTTATAGTGAAATACATGGGGTACAATTTTATTTTCAAAAATTCTAAAAATACACAAAGTCAAACACATGTATGGGATAAAGCAATGTATGGTAAAAGCATAAAATTCAAGAAAGTGAGTATCTCTGAAAGAAGGGGAAGGCGTATGATCAGTAGTACATGGGGGATCCAAAGATGTTGGTAATGTTCCTTTCCTTAACCTGGTTATTGGAGGAGGTTTACAAATGCTTACTTTGCACTGTACATATATGTTACATATATCCTTTGGTATAAACAACATATTTGCTAACTTTTAAAAAAACAATTATCCCTTATTTTATAGAGGGACTATATTTACCTTTGGGTTTCCCTGGTGGCTCAGACAGTAAAGAATCTACCAACAATGCAGGAGACCTGGGTTCAATCCGTGGGTTGGGAAGATCCCCTGGAGGAGGGCATGGCAACCCACTCCAATATTCTTCCCTGGAGAATCCCCATGGACAGAGGAGCCTGGCGGGCTCCTCTTGCAAAGAGTTGGACATGACTGAGCAACTAAGCACACATATTTACCTTCAGGGCTTCCCTAGTGTCTCAGCAGTAAAGAATCCACCTGCCAATGCAAGAGATGCAGAAGACATGAGTTTGAGCCCTGGGTTGGGAAGATCTGCTGGAGAAGAAAATGGCAACCCACTACAGTATTCCTGCCTGGGAAATCCCATGGACAGAGGAACTTGGTGGGCTAAAATCCATAGGGCTGCTAAGAGTCAGACATAACCTAGTGACTAAATAACAACAATAAAACAAAACATTTACCTTCAGGGTGACTAGACCAGAGTTGCCCAACTACTGAGCTAATACAGCAATCCTCTCAGCCCTGGGAAGCCAGGCAGACCAAGGTCCCAGGCTTGAAGAGGCCCTGTGGATTTTCCCATGTGTTCTGTAACAAACTGATGCTTTCTACATGTTCAGTGACAGGAATAGATCTGGAAGTGTTGAAGGAGACGTGATTCTCTGATAATGCCACCTAAGTGTATTAAAATTTTAGGCACTTCTTACTTTCATCATTTAGTTCAACTTCAGAATAACTTTCTATAATTTTAGAATAAAAATAGCCATCTTTCTTATTGATCTATAAAAAGAAGAAAAGAAATGCCAAGGTAGATGTATGTATCAATCAATACCTATGTATACATATGTACACAACTTTACTTTTCAGTTTATCAATACATCCAATATGATTCTTTCTGATACATCATACCAATTCAGTATGTGTTTTATGAAGAAATTTCTTAGGCAACTTCTCTCAGAGTCTCTGCTGCAGCCTGCACTGTGAAGGCTGCAATAGAAATCTGTCTTTTCACTTCTTCCCAGGCCTTGGATGGGTCCACTGTGTTTTCAATATCAAAGAGAGCATCGTAGATCCCTGGGAATGACTCCCCCATGTACTTATTGTGGCTGCTTGGAGCATAGATGACATGCCTGTTGATAGAAATAGTCTGCTATCAGTTGCTCAAATTAATATACAAGGGAAAATAAAAGGGTGCTCTACAATTCATTGATTGTATAATTCTAATTGCCACTTGTCAACTAGACTTCCAAGTTCAATCTCCAAAGACTATGCAGTATGTGGTAATTAACTGTATTTTGACTTTAGACAATGACTTAAAGCGGCTCAGAGCAACAAAAATGATGACAATGATAGCAACAGCAGCTTGTCACCTACTATGTATCACACTTGGCATTAAATTATTAACCTATAATTTTTCTAAAGGACTTCCCTGGTGGCTCAGTGAGTAAAGAATCCGACTGCAATGCAGGAGACTGCCTGCAACATAGCAGCCCCAGGTTTGATCCCTGGGTCAGGAAGATCCCCTGGAGAAGGAAATGGCAACCTACTCTAGTATTCTTGCCTGGGAAATGCCACTGACAGAGGAGCCTGGCGGGGTACAGGCCATGGGGTCGCAAGAGTCAGACATGACTTAGCAAGTAAACCACCATCAGTTTTCTCATTCTTGAAAATAAATTCTACAAAATTGATATTAGCATCTTAAAGAGGAGGAATTCGAAGTCTGGGAAATGAAGTGATAAGTCTCAGTGTATACTGTAAAGAAGTGATGACTTCAAAATACCATTCTATCTTCTGAAATGCAGCACAATAGGGTCTCATTTGTGACCCAGCCAATCAATTATTGTATGGGCCTCCCTGGTGGCTCAGAGGTAAAGAATCCGCCTGCCATTTCAGGAGACGTGGGTTCGATCCCTGGGTTGGGAAGATCCCCTGGAGGAGGGCATGCCAACCCACTCCATATTCTTTCCTGGAAAATCTGTGGACAGAGGAGCCTGATGGGCTACAGACTATGGGGCTGCAAAGAGTTGGACATGACTTAATGACTAACAACAGTAACAACAACCTGTCACTATGTTTTTCTTCTACTTAAAAAAGAAGTCGTGCTGCAATACCTAGCATCAAGCAAGAATCATTAAAACAGTTTTGTAACATTCAACATGACCTCGGAAGAAGGTGCTATTTTACTGAAGGAGCTAGTGAAAGTGAAAGCGAAGGTCACTCAATCGAGTCCAACTCTTTGTGACCCCATGGACTATGCAGTCTCTGGAATTCTCCAAGCCAGAATACTGGAGTGGGTAGCCTTTCCCTTCTCCAGGGGATCCTTATTTCAGCTGAGCCACAAGAGAAGCCCAAGAATACTGGAGTGAGTAGCCTAGCCCTTCTCCAGCAGATCTTCCCAGCCCAGGGATTGAACCAGGGTCTCCTGCATTGCAGGTGGATTCTTTACCAACTGAGCTACAAGGGAAGTGCATATAATAACCCTGGAAGAGAAGGACAAGTTCTACAGTAAAAAGACAAAGAAGGAAACGGGCACAGTGCTGCCGCCAGGGGGAAACCATCACTCTGTTTGGATGACACCCTTAGTCTCAATTCCAATTCTTCACAAATAATCCCTGCACAGAAAGATGGGATCAGGTTTAGCTGGTCAATGATCTAATTCTTTCTGAATTCTTAGTAAGATCAACCTGGGGACAGTTGATGGTTCTCAGAAATAATTAATGATTATCAAAACTTGGGGAAAAAAACTGAGAATCAACATTGAGACAGTAAATAAGTATATATTTATTATACCTCATGTATAATGCATAAATACACATTTAAAATAGAATAAAAAGGGCCTAAAGTTTATGTATACCAAAGGGGAGATTTTTATTTTCTACTTCTGACTTCCTCGGTCTTCTAAATTTCCTACAATGAGCATATACTCTTTTATATACAGAAACAAACAAAAAAAGATAATAAGTACCTGCAGTAATCATTTTATATAAATAAATAATATTTACCATTTACTACATATGTTTTGGAATTTTTTGTTTACAAGAAATCAAATACATTTTTGCCACAATGCAAATAATAAGAAAAAATTTTATTAAAATGAAGAGCCATATTTTTATCCTTACCTATAGAAAGGCCTGTCTGGTAATCCTAAAGGATCAGTAAATGCTCGTTCCAAAAACATCAGTTGATCATTCATAATTCTTAATAATATTGGGCTAGAAAAGGAGAGGCATAAGTTGAAGCTTCATGAAAATATGTGCAGTACCCAGCAAACTAAACATTCAAAACAAAACTAAGCACAGCTAATTTTAAATTCCTATAACATGCAAATTAAGAACAGTAGCATGCATAGTTATATTTCCTCAAATCCCATTAAGTAATATTCTGCTGAGGCTTATAATTAGGTCAGAAAGAAAGAAACAAATATTATATATTAATGCATATCTGAGGAAACTAGAGAAATGTTACAGATGAATATATCTGCAGGGCAGTAATATAGAGTGTAAGGAATGAAGTGTGGACACAGGGGCATGGGCAGGAAGGTATGGATGAACTGGAAGATTAGGATTGACACATATACACTACCATGGATAAAACAGACAGCTACTGGGAACAGCTACAAAGCACAGAAAGTCCAGTTCAGCGCTCTCTGCTGACCCAGATGGGTGGGACGGGAGCAGGGTTGAGAGGGAAGTCCAAGAGGGAGGGGATATATGTATACATATAGCTGATTCATTTCTTTGTACAGCAAAAACTAACACAACACAAAATTGTAAAGCAACTATACCCCCAATTTATAAAACAAACCAAAAAACACCACTGAAAATGTTCAATGTGCCAATGGAAAAAATTATAGTAATTTTTGATTACACTGAAATAACTAACTATAAACCTAGGTATTCAAATAATACACAAGACTTTTTCATTTTAAGTATCCTATAATAATTTGTTCATAGAAATCATTTAAATATTGAAATGGATTAGCATATTAATGTTTAGTAGGGTGCCTAGAGAATTATATTTATCAAATGATGGCTAATAATATTTTATTGTTTTTAAAGACAGACCTTCATGAACACAGGGGTGTTGCTTATTTCGTCCTTTCAACAATATTTGAATGCCTGCTAGGTATCAGACTCTTCCTGCTTATAGAGTTCACATTCCAAAGTGTGCAGGAGAGTGTTACTGTAATAAAAATGCCTCAATACAACTGAAAATTTACCAGCAATCCTGGAGTAGGGCAGCAATATGTTGTTAAATTCAACATATTGTCATAATTTAATTAACTAATGAAAAATAATCATTACCATAAGGAATCATATATAAAAATGGAATTATCTCTAGCTTTGTTATGTCTTAGTTTTAATAAGAAAACTATGTGCCCATTACTATTCTGAATGTTTATAAAACATATTCCTTTTAATTGTCTGAGCAATCCTTCAAGTTATGAATGAATAGCAGCCCCATTCCATAGATGAGATATTCAGATTCAGTAGAGAAATATCTTGCCCAAGTTCACATCTAGAAAGTTTTAGAGTGAAATAGGAGCTCAGTGAGCTTCTCAGGTGGTGCTAGTGGTAAAGAACCCACCTATCAATGCTGGAGATGTAAGAGGCACGGGTTCTATCCCTGGGTCAGGAAGAGTCCCTGGAGGAGGGTGTAGCAACCCACTCCAGTACTCTTGCCTGGAGAATCCCCATGGACAGAGGAGCCTGGTGGGCTACAGTCCATGAGGTCACACAGAGTTGGACACGAGTTAAGCAACCCAGCAGGTAGGAAGTCAGTACTATTCCTTCAACTGCAGTATGTCAACAAAAGGCAAATCAAATAATTAAAGGCCACAGAATTTGGATATGAGCTATTTTCAACATTCATTTATATAGCATCAAGAACTTAGGTTAAGTGATAGTATAAAGGTAAACCGTGGGCACAGACTTTACCTGTGAACAGTCCACATTAACTAATAAAGAGGAAAATTGAATGAACCATAATTTCAATAAGGTATCACAAGTTTCTGAACCAAATTCATAAAGCATTGCTAAGAACACAGAAACTCATGTGGATACACAAACACCCCATTCGGATGTTCCTTGCTCAGTATAGTAAGTCGCTTGAGTCGTGTCTTACTCTGTGAGACCCTATGGACTGTAGCCTGCCAGGCTCTTCTGTCCATGGGATTTTCCAGGCAAGAATACTGAAGTAGGTTGCCACTTCCTACTCTAGGGGATCTTCCTGACCCAGGGTTCGAACCTGAGTCTCCTGTCTCCTGCGTTGGCAGGCAGATTCTTTACCACTAGCGCCACCTTGCAGGATTCAAACTAAAACATCCCTGGGAGGTAAATGCTTAGAGCACCAGACTTATGTAAACAGGATATACTTCCACCAGAAGTATGCTGGCCTCCCTATGGAGACTGGAGGAGGCTAGGTCTTAAGGTTGAAAACTATGTGACCATAAAGTTACCAAGAAGTCAACACTCTGTTTTCTTTAATGGGTTAAGACACTGATTGAAAAAAAGTAGGATTCAAGAAGATTCTCTTCCACAGATTTCAAAGTTTGGTTGAGAAATTCTACATCCACCTTAATTTATTTTAGCCAGCACTTACTCTTATTATGTACAAAGCACGGCTCCAGGTGTTTCAGGGTATATAAATGTAATATAGAGATACAAACTGTACCTTAACTATCATTTAGAGATGGTAAGACAAATCCAGAAATACTAGAAAGTGAAAGCCCAGTGTCCTAGATTACCATACTGTGCCATCAGGCAGTTCCCCCACAAGGAAGAAACATCATTTATTTAATGACAGAAAATTAGCTTTATAGACTGGAGTGGGTTGCCACTTCCTACGCCAGGGGATCTTCCTGACCATACAGTGTTTGACATTACTCTAAAATTTATTTATCATTGGTTAGTTTTACTTAGATAAAAATTCGAAAAGAATTATAAAGTATAAGGGAAAAAATCTTCACATTCACCCAAGAATAACACGATTATTCTACTAATGGCTTTCCTGTAATATTTTCTCTGTATTCAATAAAATAGTGTATGTGAACAATTTTATGACCTTTTTGTTTGCTTAACATATTATTATATCTTAATAAACTTCTTTTATAATTATCAATTTTAATGTCTAAAAAATGTTTAAACTGGTGGACATCCGATTGTTTAGTAACTTCTGTCCTCAAAGGTATTAAGGCTGTTTTGAGTTATTTGATATTATAATTTGAATTTTTCTCTGAGAAGCATTTTATTCCCTCAAACTTGAGACCCTTTCCTGAAGGAAAAAATTTCAAGAAACAGAAATACTATGGCAGAGTGTAAGAACACTGTCATTGCTCTAGAAATTGTAACAATGCATATTTATGTGTTTTAATAAAGTAATAGCAATTTCAATGCTATCAGAAAAAATAAAGCACAAGAGCATCAGCTTCAGTGTACTGCCTGCAGCAATTTGCACAAATTAATTTAAATTGCTACTCACTCAATATGAAAATAATATATTTTCGTTTGTGGTTTTGGAATTACTAGTAAATTGGAATTTTTTTTCTGTTTCTGTACAGATGATATATTATTTTTGAATTCTTTTGTCTAGTGTCAATATTTCCCACTTTGTCTTTTGGAGTCTCTTATCAGTTTTCAAAAACGAACTTTTATAATATCTGTATTACCCCCATTCATATTCTCTGGGTCTTTATTACTCACCATCCAAATTTTCCAGTCTTTTATCTTTGATTTGGATTATTAGTTTTCATATTATTAACCACTTTAATATTCTCAAATCTGGCTGCATTGTCATTTCTAAACTTTGAATCTTATTTCTAAGATATTTCAATTTTTATTAAAAAATTCTTCTATACCTGTTGTTTATCTTTGCATAGAATGTGAAGTGAGATTTTAGATTCACTTTTTTTACCAGTTCCTGAAACAGCTTATACAATATTATTATTATTGAATAATTTTCTCATTTGATTTTAATGTATCCTTCATTACAAATACTTCCTTATGTATCATTGGTTTAATTTTTGATCTGTCTGCACTCTCTCTTTCCATGTATTCTTGCATCAGTCCCCAAGAATTTTATATTTGTATCATCATTATATATTTAAATTCTACTTTTTGGAAAAAAAATAATGGCTTTATCTTGTTTGCTATTCTGGATATAGAGAATTTTTCCAGGTGACAGTGGAGATTATGAAGTATTTGTGGGAGTAATGACATTAAGAAGAGGGAAGAAGAAGGTGTGTTTTGGTAAAAGAAGAGTTTGGTTGAAGTATGATGTACAGATGTTGAAACAACAAGAAAAAAACAAGAAAGTGATGGGGACATATGGTGAAGGACCCTTCAACATTAAGGTGGAAATTTTGTTACTATTACTCAGTTCATAGTAATGGAGGCACTAGCATTTCTCAATAGCACATATGTCACCTGAATGTCAAAAATATATCTTTAAGAGATATGGCAGCCCTGTATAGGGTGTGTTAGAATAGAAAGAAAGCAGAAAAACACTTTCCAAAGATAGTTCAACAACAAGACGTCAACTAGTATTTCTTTTTTATTATATACAGTGCATGCATAGCATATCTATCTGTCTATCTATATATATGCAGAACATACTTGTTTTTATCCAAGTCTTGCAGTCTCTCACTGAAATTAGAAGCAATCTCTGTAAAATTCTTCACTGCAGAAAAGAGTGAATCTGAAAGAGAAATTAGAACCTAATGAAATGGCATTGCTCTACAGTTTAAACAAGGGGAACCATACAGGAAGCTGTTCCCTTTTGTCTTTAACAAGGTATTTATATTTTGTATATTACAAGATAGGCGTCAGTGAGACAGAGGAAACATTTATATGCATAAAATATTTGATCATATGGAATAGCAATAAATAATAAATGGACCTAAGGTAAGTCATTACATTTTAGAGATTACAGATTGAGAGTTTTGAAAGAGGAGAGGTAGCATACCAAATGACACACTGTATGTTTTCATTTCTTGTGGATTCTTCATTGAAATATTGTAGATTTTATCAGCATACTTTCTTAAAACAACAGCATAATCTCGGCAGTCGAAGGGCAGCACTATGGAATTGGCTATTTCAAAGATGATTCCACCTCGAACCTGGGCCACAGCGAGGTGATACTTAAACGTTGGATCATAAAATTTTTCCACTAATTCATACGTTTCATAGATACTATGATACAGTGGATAGCTGCTGAATTTGTTTGTTTCCTAAAAAAAAAAATCCAAAATGTATCCCTTGTAAGATAACTTATATAAAATGCATAGTATCATAGTTACTGTTAGCATTAGTAAGACTGCTTTTGTCAGTAATGAATAAAGGAAGTATCTAAGTACTTCAATAAGCCACTTACTAAATGTTTATTATTATATTATTAAAACCTGCCCCAGGTTTTCACTAGTAAAAAAGTATGTGTATGTAACATAAACAATACTGTAAAAATGATCTTGGAAGAAACCTAACATTCTTGCCTTTAAGAAAACAGGAGATGTAAAAATCTTCCTCAAATAAAGACAAGATAATCCTACATTTGTGTGAAAATAATTTAAGAAGACAGAGGATTGTTAGAAGCAGGAAAATAAGCCTGATACATTATATAGGGCAATGGTATAAATTGTTTACTGACTGAAATTCCATGAGTAATTTTCTGACAAGCAGTATGCTGATGAGAGTCTAAACAGTGAGGGTTCAGTAGTAGATCCGAAATCTCACTAAAGAGAGAAGTAATGTTCAGATGGTTATAAGAATACAAGAACATAAACAAAAGGCAAGAGCGAACAACTTTTCAAATTCTGAGTTGCTGGTTTATGCCTTTTGCCCATTTTTTAAAGATGCTTGCCCCCCCCCTTTTTTTCTACTGATATAATAGAACAATTCATATAGAGGTGTATTGAGAGTGGGACTCTGGAATTAGCCTGCCAGAGTCTGAATCCAGACTTCAGAAATTATTACCCCAAATAACTCTGGCAGTTTATTAACTCCAGAGTTACTATCCTTTCTTGCTGCAGTTTTCTCATAAGAAAATGCAGATGATATTAACATCTACCCTCATCACCAACCTCAGTGGTGAGAGATTTTCTGTCTGGGCAGAATAACCAACCCAAGACAAAAGACTACAGATCCTCAGTGTTAGCTGTCTCCCACCGAAGCAACTGGAACAGGCACTCTCAGTCCCTCTCTTGTGAAGCTTCCCCTTCAACACGCACCACCCCGCATACGAGCTTTCTCTAGTCTCACTCCCAAATAAGACAGATTGCCAAAGACGGACAGGCATTTGAAGACAGTTTTTAACTTGAAAGTTATAGATCCAGCCTGCAAACTAGAATAAAATCATCTCAGAGTAAGGAGGTACTACAGGGAATGGAGGGAAACTTAATAAAAAAGAATAAATGAATGGCAGAGTTGAGAAAAACATTGCAGAATGTAAAAAAAGACACAGATAGGAATGCAAGAGAACAGATAAAGGCATTGGAAAAGAACCCCCCAGAGGCTAAACAAATTCATAATAGTTTGAGAAAGAGAAAAGAGGAAATAATCAAAGAAAAAACATTTCCTCCATAGGTTTCCAGAACAAAGGGTATAACTTGTGCCCAATTCAGCATATTAAAATATGACATAATATGCATTTGTTCACCAAGGACAACACAGTCATAAAGAGTAGATACTAAAATTTTCCTTTAAAAATAAAAAGCAAGAAACAACAGATTAGGGAACAAATAACATCTCTCAACAGGCTGGGAGACAATAAAGCAATAAGATCAAAATTCTAAGGGTACAGAATTTGCAACAAAACTTTTCTTCCCAAATTATTGAAGAACTCTGAGTAGTATAACAGGCATGCAAGGTATTTAGCTTTTGTTCACTCTTTTCAAGAAGTGCCTGAAAGATGTGATTCAGAAAAAAAATAGTGAGTAAAAAAGAAAGAGGAAGACATAAAATCTGGGAAACAGAAACTCCAAAGTATGAGTGAAATGAAAATGTTTTCAGCTTTCTTTTAAAATTTAGGCAAGAACTGTGCCACAGGCAGAAAGAATAACCAGAGAAGCCAGAGGAGCAGAAGAGTCCCAACAGGGAAAATGAACTCTGCCAGATCACCTGATGAGGTTGAATATACTAAAGTTTGTAGATACATGGAGGGAAAAAATGTCTTCTCATCAACAAGCATAGCACAAATATGATATTGAAAACAATGCCATGAAGGAAAGTATTTGGGGGTTGGGAGAGGAAGTGACATAAGAGAACTGAATGCCTAGCTTCCCTATAAAGAAGTAAACGAATAATACCTAAAACTGAAAAAGAAAGAAATAGCAGAAGTATATGATTACAAACATGCAGACAGACATCAGAAGAAACCAATTAAAAATGGGAAGAATTCTAAGTTGCTGAACAAAATCAGGGATGGAGCAAGCATGATGCTTAAGTCACTTTTTTTGATCCAGAATTGTTTGTTTAGCTAAAATATATTCATAATTAATCCTGAAGAGCTTATTAATAGACTTACCCAATCTTTAGTATACCTTGCTCTGCCTGAAGCAATTCCAAGTCTTTGGAAGAACACTTCAAAATCATTTCCAGATCCTAATTTGCTAATCCTTTTAGAGATAAAATACAGGATTATTTGAGTAACTTCTTCATTGAATACAGATCAAAATGAATTAAACTAAATCTCCACTCAATACTATAAATACAATTTTTAGATATATTGCCTTTAGAGAAGCAGCAAAAAAAAAAAAGGGAATGTCATTTTTTATCACAAAATATCTACTTCCAGAAGACTATTTTGGGGAGGGGTGATCATTGTTCTTTTGAGTTTCTGGACCCAATTCCAACCTGTTTATGTGGGGAGGGGAGGGTTTCCCACACCGACAGCACACAATTCTCCAGGACACCCGTTGGGTGTTCTACAATTCAACTCAGTTCTGACACTGCCCACCTGGAGGTAGTGTCAGGTCCCAGACATGAAGGGCTCGCCACCAGAGACTGTCCCACGTCCCAACTCAGACTCCTGTGCTTCTGACCAACTGGCTACAGAGAGGAGGGTCCCACAGGCCCCTCCTTGGATTGACTAGAGCAGCTCAAAGAATCAAGAGAAACATTTACTTACTAGATCATCGATTCATTGTGGAAGATTATAACTCAGGAACAGCCAGATGCAAGAGATGCATAGGATGAGGTATGGGAAAGGGGTCAGAACTCCAACCCTGTCCAGGCTCACCACTCTTCCAGCACCTCCACATGTTCACCAGCCAGGAAGCTCCCCCAAACTCTAGACTTCTGAGGCTTTATGAAAACCTCAGGACATGGTCATAATCAGTTAAGTTATTGGACACTGGTGATTGAGTCAACCTCAGGCTGCCTCCCTTTCAGGGAGGTTGAGGGCCAGATTGAGAGTTACAACCCTCAAATCACTTGACTGGTTCTCCTGGCAACCAGTCCCCACTTTAGGTGTGGGTCCATGTTATCTCATTAACAAAACAAAAGATAACTTTTTCCCTCTCACCTCTTAGAAAATTCCAGGGATTTTAGGAGCTCTTTAAGAGAGTCAAGAAGACCAAATAGCACTTACTATAAATCACAATTGTATTTCACTATTTCAAAAAAAATCTTGAAGCTGGAAAGTATTTTCCTTCACTGACTTGCTTTATTATCTATATTTGTTGTACATGATACAGTTAAAAGAATCAGAAAATTTTCAGATAATTCAGATTTAAATCCTATCCTTAAAAATTTAAATTATTTGTACATTAGCTTAATCTCAAACTACTGAGATATTTACTCCTCATCCCTTGCTTGTGAAGATATGGCTAAATCTGATATGATGCCTATATTCTTCTCAGAGCAACCAAAATATTGCATGATGTTCAGAAAAAAGGAAATTTATTAAGCAGCAAGAGGACAGACTTAGGCACCATGTGCATAATCTAGTCAAAAGAGAACCACATTTTGATGGCCTACAGATTTAATTTCAAAACACATACCAATACTTTGTAAACAGACAGGGTAGGGAGGTCCCTAGAAAAAGAGAATTAGGTTTGGCTTCCTTGACATAAGACAACTCACTTTTGATCTAAGCCATTTTGTGATAAAGCCCTGGCCACACTGCTTATCCTTGAACAGGCCTCAGTAATAAATGATTTTAAGGCAACAAGAAAATTTAGGAACAAATGACTTAGGCAAGAGAAGTAACAACAGCAAAGACAATAAGCCCGTTGTAAAGACTTTCAGTTCAGTTACAATGGTAAATATTAGCCTAAAGAACATTTTTGAGCTGTTCTGCAGAACGTAAACCCCTATGTCTGCTCAACCACCAGATCAGCTGCGAATGATGATGTTAACCTTTTCTGAACTCAGTCAACTGAAGTTTGGACTTTTTCAAATTTTGTCCCAATTTTATTATGAATTATACTCTGCTCAAGCCCCTTTATGAATATGCACGTACTCTTAAGCTTAAAACATCTACAACTTTACTGGAGATACTGCTTTGGGAAAGATCCCCAGAGTTTTCCAGGCTACCATGATGGCTCAGCAAGTAAAGAATCTGCCTGCAATGCAGGAGACACAGGAGATGCAGGTTTGATCCCTGGGTTGGGAATATCCCCTGGAGAAGGAAACAACAACCCACTCTAATATTCTTGTCTGGGAAATTCCATAGACAAAGAAGCCTGGTGGACTACACCCGCAGTGGGTCACAAAGAGTCATACAGGACTGACTAAGCACACCCAATGTTTTCCAAACTTGCTGCAAGTAATTCATCCTTCCATCTCCAGTTCTTTGACTTGGTTGTGTCTTTTGGCTCTACACCCCCTGAGAGGCAAACCCAGTTTTCAGGTAACAATTTTGTGAACCTAAGCATTGCTTAATTTTTATCAGATGTTAGAGAACTTTAAACTTTTATCATTTATTAAAAGAAGCTATCCTTTATTTTTGACACAATTCCTTGCTAAATTCCATACAGAGTTCTATTTGTTTACCTTGGCAAGTCACTGAATTCAGGGGAAGGACTTTTTTCATTCCAGCTCTCAAAAAGAGACTTGCCTTCAAAACCTTCATCAGGACTTTGGAGCTACATGAGTTAAAGTAGGAAAAAAAGAGAGTATACTTCTAAATCAGATGTTTCAAAATCTAAATGTCTATTAACCAGGGAATGAGTAGTTAAATTATATTAAGGAAAATATGAAAAGCAATTCATACATTAGCATCATTAAGAATTACAGCACTGAGTTTCTGACAATATGGGAAAATGTTATTATATATAATACACTATTATAAAAAAAATACATGGAGTGTATGGAAAGAAAGGGTACACCAAATTATTACCAAGCCATTAAATTCAGATGAATGGTCGTATTATAAGATTTTTTCAATCTATTTTTCTGAATTAAAGGAGGCTACTTTCAAAGATTCATTCCTTCTCCTTTAAAAAAAAAAATGAAAAGGAACAAGCTGGTTAAGGGAAGACTTTTGTTTTGTTTTAATATTGCTTTGTGCCAACAAGGTTGTTAAAGTCATTAAATAATATATAACAAAATAAATGCACTAATATTTTACTTAGTTGAGTGTATATTGTAATTATGTTAAACAGAGCTTTCAATGAATTTTTAGATTTTACAGATAAGAAAACTAAAGGAGTAAAATATGCCCTACTACTGAATGTGAGTTTCAGAGCATTAAATGTTATGCCAAAACATTTAGCACACTAAATTGTAATTAATATTCCACTACTATTGGTAATTGACTAATATATGGTATAAAAAGTTTTTATTTTGTATTTAATAAAAGTCCTGTGATCTATTTTTTTTAATAGATTCAACCCCCAAAAATTTATAGACTATTTATGCTGTGGAAGACTTTTTGTAGATGCTAGCAATACAGTTTAATAACACACATTACATATCATCTACTAGTGGGAACTGTAAATAAACATGCGGAATTCATGTGCTGGTGCTATACCACAGGGATGGGCAATGGTCAATGGGAACACAAATAAGTTTACATAAGCATAAGGTAAAATGTCAGTATGTAAAGCAACAAAATAACCTCACTCAAGCTTATAAATTTACCCAAAACTTTTTGCTACAAATGGCAGAAACATGCCATTTATTTCAGGAAAAATGAATTTTGAATAATGTAGAAATATATTACCAGACTGCTTAGTTTATCACTAAAATTTGAAATGCTGCAAATCATCTTCTCAAAATAAATAAATCATAATTTTTAAAAATCCAAAATTAACAAGTATCACATAATTTCAAACCTAACCTAGAAGTAGTGTTTTTGCATTTGTCACAGAGAACCACCAATCCACCTGGTAAGCAAATATAACTGCCAAGCTTCCTTAGCATTGATTTTAAATTCCATAAATGGTAGGAATTCTCTGAGATGCAATGTTTCCAATATTTAACTTTGTTAACACATCACAGGAATTGATTAAAAACTGCAGATCCTGAAAGAACTCTTAAGTAACATACGAATAGATTAGTACCAAATTAAATTTTTCCACTCCTACTGGAGATGTCAATAAATTAAATTCCATGCTTGTTAAACCAAGGCTTAACCATATGTTTAGGGTCTATTTAAAATGAGGGAAATAAATATTTTTCTTAGTAAATACATTTCAGTTGGTAATTCTGTTAGTCCTCTGTTAAATAAGCAAGTTTTTTTTTTTTTAATCCTTTTTCTGTTCAAAGCAGGTAAATAGCAGTAAAAACAAAAATCTGCCATGCAAAAGCTCATTCATTATGACTAACTCTAGGACCAGAGGCTTTATGGGGCAGGAGAACTAAAATGAAGAGCTGCCTGTCAATCCTGCAGAAATTCAGACACCGCCATGTTCAGTATCTCTTGCTGCTGTCAGAAAGAATAAGGCAACTTTAGCTCAGTGGACTGAAAGCCACAGCAGGAAATCATGAAGTGAGTACATTCAACACATGTACTCCAGTCTTTGTCCCAGGACTCTGCACGTGGTGATTGACATACTCTTTTTCAACAAGTAAGAAATATCAACTTTTTCTGAGTCTTGAATTAATTGGTATCATATTAAAGAGTAAAAATCAGTTTTAAAATTAAGAAGTTAAACCACTGGACTCAGTCATGGTGCAGCTACTGAACAAGTTGTGTGACTTCAATGGCTAATGCTTTTTGAGCTCCATTTTTTCATTTTCAAATGGATATGGCATACGCAATGCTCCCCATAGACTGCCTCAGATTGGTGTGGGGAGAAGCACCATTTACAAGACGTTTCTAGGAGTGGATCTTTGCTATATGAAGAAAAAAAAAGTTATAAAACAACAGTTGTTCAACATAATAAACATAATAATGCCACCTCAGGAAAACATTTGTAGAACTTAAAATCCCATGTAGTTATTTTTACCTCCTTTGTTAGGTTATATACCAAGCTGTACATAAGTGGGGTACAATCAACTCTCAGAGTGTAGTTTCCTGAAAGACAAGGAGAAGACTGTTTTCTATTTCATTACTTTATTTTGTTCTTCCATTCAAAGACCATTCCTAACTCTTTAGCCAGAATGACCCTTGTAAAATCTGACTGGGGGCTTCCATGGCAGTCCAATGGTTAGGACACTGCATTTCCACTGCAGGAGGCACAGGTTTCATCTCTGAACAGAAACCAAGATCCCACGAGCCCTGAGGTGTAGCCAAAAATAAATAAACAGAATTCAAATCTTATCAAAACTCTCCAATTCATCCCTGGATAAAATTCATCCTCACCGTGACCCTTGATGCAAAACATGAAACAGTCTCTGATTACCTCTCACCTTTCCAAACCTTGACCTTCTACTCTGCCAAAGCAAACGTTCTATACAACAGAGATAATAAAAGTACTTCCCTCACAGGATTACTGTGTCAAATAAATGTTTATATTTAAAGCTTTCCTTTAAAACATTTAAAGTAAATGCTTATATTTAACAGCATTTGCCATTGTTGGTACTTTGTTTGAGCTACATTTTATACATGAATGTCAACATGACAGAAACACCCCAGACTGAGGATAGTAGTGTCTTTGAAGAGAGAGTTATTTGAGAATGGTTTCAGTAGAAATTTTTTCTTCATAAAGTCTGCATCTTAACATTAGGAAGCCAATACATGATGTACTGTATTATTTGAGAAAGGAACAGTTAATAAAATTTTAAATACAAAACAAAGTGAGATAACCTGTGTCCCAATCACAGACTAATGGGTGTGTGATTTGCTTTAGATCCTAAAAAGGATGGGGAGACAACAAAACAGCATTAAGTCAGAGAATGACATGATCAGCAAAATCCACAGATTAAAAAAATGCATTAAAATCAAGTCTTAAAAAAACAGCAATAGAACGTTATTCTACTTTTGAAGAATATATGTTTGGAAAACTTATCCTGTGTGACAAGGTGTTTCAGCTTCATATGTGTTTAA
This sequence comes from Giraffa tippelskirchi, assembly GCF_054371585.1. Classification (NCBI taxonomy): domain Eukaryota; kingdom Metazoa; phylum Chordata; class Mammalia; order Artiodactyla; family Giraffidae; genus Giraffa; species Giraffa tippelskirchi. The sequence continues at coordinate 41,449,760 of NC_137284.1, read as the reverse complement.
ACAAGAATGATAATAATCCAAGTTGACATTTCTGAACATTAACCCTGTGCAAGGGACAACTCTGGGAGTTTTGTAGTTATTAACTTCTTCCGCCCTTACAAGAACCTTTGAGATATGTGATCTTAGTAACTCTATTGAGAGCTGAGGAAACGAGACGCAGAGAGCAACAACCTGCAGTCACATAACTAAGAAGTAGCAGGGCCAGATGTAAGCCCAACCCCTGAGCCACTAAGGAAAGTCAGAGGAAGGAGGGGAAGATAACCGAAATGCACTAACTCAGGAGACAATGCAGTTCAGATACATGGACAGAGAAGAAAATGTAAATGCCAATGTGCCTCCATCATATGCAATGTCCCAACCATTTTTGACATGGCAGACTTACTAATAAACTAAAGAAAATATTCTATAGTCCACTCTTCATTCATTTATCCATTCATTTGTTGCACCCATGCAAATGACATTTATTTAATGAGACATTAAGAATCCAGGGATGAAGAAGTATGATCCCACCTGTTCCTGGTGGAAGAATATAGTCTAGAAAGGAAGGCAGTTTGTAAAACAAATAATTACTCAATAATGGCAGTGATGAGTATTACAAAGATTTGGTTTCCTGGAAAAAAATGGCATTCCTAAGGAGACTCTAAGAATTAAACAGATGGTGTGTTGAACAGCAATCTGGTATAGAGCATAGCAGTCACAGTGGCTGACAAGTTGCATGTGATCAAGGAACAGAAAGATGGGTGGGGCTATGGTGTAGTGTGATTCATACCAGCTTCCCTGGTAGCTCAGTCAGTAAAGAATCTGCCTGCAGTGCAGGAGACCTGGGTTTGATCCCTGCATTGGGAAGATCCCCTGGAGAAGGAAACAGCAAACCACTCCAGTATTCTTGCCTGGAAAATCCCACAGTCAGAGGAGCCTGGCAGGCTACAGTCCATGGGGTTGCAAGAGTCAGACACAACTTAGCAACTAAATCATCACCACAGTGCAGTGAGTGACAATGGACTGTTTTGAGTTTCTTGGAAATTGACCGGAGGTTGTCTCTTCATTTGAATCTCTGTTTATCAAAACAAACCCATTCTAAAAGTCCTGTCTTCAATGCTTATCTCATTTCTCAAGCCTTTCCTGAAGTTGCTATCATTCTGTCCTCTGAATTCTAAGATCAGTACAATAATATCTTTTCTGAGAGCACCTGCATATATCAGAATCCTAGACTGATTTATCATCTACACTAAATCTTGGGCTTCCCTGGTGACTCAGATGGTAAAGAATCTGCCTGCAATGCAGGAGACTTGGGTTCTACCCCTGGATTGGGAAGATCGCCTGGATGAGGGCATGGCAAACCACTCCAGTCTTCTTACCTGGAGAATCTCTATGGACAAAGGGGCCTGAAGGGCTGCAGTCCATGGGGTCACAAAGAGTTTGACATGACTGAGCGACTAAGCACAGCACAGCACATACTAAATCTTAAACTCTCAAGTATCAGATTATTCTTTATCAACCCCTAATTCTTTTGAAATCTTGGAAAGTTCATTGCATAGAGAGGTGCTTAGTAAGTATTTGAATTGAAGAAAAAAAAAGTTAGAAGAAAAACATGAAACAGTCTTCGATCACCTCGGTGAAAGATGAAATCTTGGAAGCCAGTATTTGTCCTCAAAATTTGTATGCATGATATGATAATGACAGGAGTTAAACATAAATCATAGCTTTTTGATACCCCACTCTAAAATTATAGAAATCTCTAGTTTCATAACTGATTTATTCATTTAACAGACAGTCACTGAATTCCTACCACAGATATGGTAATCTGCCAGATGAAACAAACAAATCAAAGGGTGCTGTTTCAATAGAGTCCAAATTAGCATCCTAGAGCTCACAGCTGCCGTGAGCACAACAAACCAGCAGGAGATTCCTTCACCACCTGTTACTGGATTTCTATTTCTTGTCAGCACATGATTTATGAACTAAACTGCTGCTACTACCAAGATCATATATATTTCCCCATGAAACTGATGATATTCACCTTCTATAGAAGAATCAGCATTGATATAGGCCACACCACGCTCCTGAAGGAGTCTGGAATTTTCCTATAATAAATAAATAAAGTTAAGTAAATGAATAAATAAATAAACATATAGCCATAACTCCCTTCTTTAAAAAAATACACATGTACATCTACTTTATGGTTTGTGAATTAAGTTGGCTGAAGTTCACCCCAAATTTGACTAAGATTCTCAAGGGTATGTTTGAAAGAATTTCAACAAAGGTCACTGGCAAGAAATAACAAGCAAAACATTTTTAAGACTAAAATTTGAGATGAAACTGTCTACATTCTTAATATGGTGAGTGGAAAAGTTGATTTCTTAATCACCCATAATCCTTGAAGCTAAGTTCTCTGGTGTTATGGTACCACCTACTGGTCAAAACTTTAAAATTTTGTTTTCAATTTTAAAACACTGCCAAAGAGCAGCAAGATTTTTTTGACAGAAGTGGATTCTGAATCTCCAAAACAAGCAATTTTCTGTGTCCTGACTATAAAAAATAAAGTGAAAAAACATGAAACTAAGTGATGAAAATAATATGAAAGAGGCAAATCAAAATATTTGACTCTTCTTGACACTAGCATAAATCTTCATTTACAGAAACACCTTTTTTTCTTGGTAAACTACAAAGAAAATATAAGTTCACATGGCTTCTCATAATTTCAAGATAATAGGAGATACGTAAATATTTATATTATGACCAGAAGTTAATGGAATAAATGTTATTTTTGCATATATTTACTTTACCAGTAATGCTTCTATTACCCAAAGCCAACAATGCATGCAGGTAAAATTACTTTGCAAGAAGCCTCATAAATATTCTGTGGTGAGATTTTCCATCTCACTCTTTGCATGATTTAAAGTAGGTCATTATGACATGAGGAAGACAGTACAAGCTCAAAGAGTATTTAAATGTGATTAGCTTTAGCAGCTAACCTGAAAAAATTGAAACCTAATATCTTATTATGATGTACAGTTTCTAGTGGATTTATTTAGCTACCAGCCCATTCTCAGAAAACAAAAATTATTTCCACAATTGATATTAAGTGGCTTTGGCTTTAAAAGTTCAAGTACAATTTAGTTCTCACATGACAGGATATTTGAACATGAATACGTTGTTTCAGACTTTTGAAAAAAATGTTTGAATATTTTCTTGCTGGATTGACATTAGTCTTACAATCTTGTGAATTAATTATCTGTTTTATTATTATGAAAATGTATCTTACATCAAATTATCAACTAACCTCTGCCCACTCAGTGGAACCAAAAAGACCAAATTCTTCTGCATCCCAGCTCGCAAACAGAATTGTTCTTCGAGGCCTCCATCCTGAAATATATGTGCATACTTAAGATGGTGACTGCAGCCATGAAATTAAAAGATGCTTGCCCCTTGGAAGAAAAGTTATGACCAACCTAGAGAGCATATTAAAAAGCAGAGACATTACTTTGCCAACAAAGTTCTGTCTAGTCAAAGCTATGGTTTTTCCAGTAGTCCTGTATGGATGTGAGAGTTGGACTATAAAGAAAGCTGAGCGCCAAAGAATTGATGCTTTTGAACTATGGTGCTGGAGAAGACTCTTGAGAGTCCTTTGGACTGCAAGGAGATCCAACCAGTCAATCCTAAAAGAAATCAATCCTGAATATTCATTGGAAGGATTGATGCTAAAGCTGAAACCATTACTTTGGCCACCTGATGTGAAGAACTGACTCACTGGAAAAGACCCTGATGCTGGAAAAGATTGAAGGCGGGAGGAGAAGGGTACAGCAGAGGATGAGATGGTTGGATGGCATCACCGACTCAATGGGCATGAGTTTGAGTAAACTCCAGGAGTTGGTGATGGACAGGGAAGCGTGGCGTGCTGCAGTCCATGGGGTTGCAAAGAGTTGGACACGACTGAGTGACTGAATTGAACTGATAAAAGCTGGGAAAATGCACAATATAACCAAGACATCAGCAGGCCCAACAGCATAACAACAGCAAAAATTCACTGGTTGCTTAGGAAGGGTGAATTATGGTGATAATCTTAATTTCCTTCTCCATGATTTTAAAACTGATCTGTCAATACAAAGTAGAGCATTTGTATTGAAAAGGGGGGGGATGTAGACATGGTAAAAATTCTGTGAGATCCAGGGAACTCAAACAGGGGCTCTGTGACAACCTAGAGGGATGGGATGGGATGGGAGGTGGGTGGGAGGCTTAAGAGGGAGGGGACATATGCATACAAATGGCTGATTCATGTTGATGTATGACAGAAACCAACACAATATTGTGATTATCCTTCAGTTAAAAATAAATAAATTTAAATAAATAATTTTTAAAAAATATTCTATGAGTTCATAAAACATTCTAATAGGTTTACAATGACTGACTAAGAATAGGAAGCCATCTGTGGTCTGCAGCTGTCTGGTGTGAAAGAAAATGCTAGATGTAGACTACGCTCTTATAGCCAACAGAACTGAGAGAAAATCCTTTACAACTCTTCCGAGCTGCACTGGCATCACACAAATTATTGTTCAGTGTCAGCTGGTTGTGTGATTTCACTCCATTCTCTGCCAGAATTAGTCAACAGAAGCTCCATTCGCAACAACAGTGTCTGCTGCTGCTGAAAAGTACACCATTCAGTAGGAAGGTCATATGGCTTGGAGTTATAAACACCGACCTTGGAATTAAAAAGATCTTAATTCAAGCCCTGGTTCTTTCACTTACTAGCAGTATGATCAAGGGAATGTTACTCAAACTTGCTAAATCCCTGTTTCATCATCTGTATACCAGGAAGAGCAGAGCAAAGATAAAGATACTCTTTGACTGTTGGGAGGATTAAATGGCATAATAGTTATAAAGATAGCACTAAACAAGTGCTCTAAACAGTACAAGTTGTCATTATTTGAGTACATATTTCATTTGTGCTTATTAAGACTGAATATCCCTCTGGCTATTGAGTCAAGTGCTTAATTTTTGTTAAGTGTATTAGTAGTTATTATTCAAATCCCTGATTAATTATTATTCCTCATCATGCAGTCTGTAGTCATACTCTGTAACTGTCATAGTCATGTTTGATATTTACCACAGGGATCCTTCTTGCAAAATAATGAAACTTTTTGTAATAATATTAAATACAACCTAATTTACAAACTATGTAAATTCTAGTTTCCATAAATCTGTTTTCTTAAAGAATAAGAAAACTGTATGGTAAAAAGAATAGCGCACCCTTAGATTTGATTTCAAAGAGAGATGTCACGGTTTTTTGGACTGGGAGCCAGAAATCTGAATTTCAATCCCAGACTCTGTCACACACCCGCTACACAACCTTGGGTGAATTACTGAATCCTAAACACTTCAGTTAATTTATTTTTGCTTTTTATTTGTTTTTGGCCACACTTCACAGCATGTGGGATCTTTCCAGCCAGGAATCAAATCTGTGCCCCCTGCACTGGAAGTATGGAGTCTTAATCACTAGACCGCCAGGGAAGTCCATCAGTTAATATATTTGTAAATCGAAATGAGAAATAACTAGGTAAACATCTCCCTGGTGCTATGAGTGCAAAACAGATAGCACACATAATAACATTGTTTCTATGAGAAAGTAGATACCAAGCAAACATAACATTTTTACTAAACATAACATATTTTTACTATTTTCATTGTTGCTAAAAAAAAAAAAAGAAAAATTATGGATCACATTTCCAGCCCACAGACACCTTGTTTGCAGGAGCAGTAAACAAAGTAGCACTTCTGTTCTCAGTGTGCAATGTTCATTTAAAAACAACCATTTGAACTAAATTTTATTTTGGTTTCATAAAAAAAAAAAAAGGTTCTAAAATGACTGAAGTAATGTTCAATCTAATACTATAGTATAATCTGAAAGTCCATGAGAAACCAAAGCTGGAGTGTGAGAATGCAGATACGAAACTTTTGACAGCATCCTATTAATCAAGAAGACCAGTATTTTTCTGAATAAGCTTTCATCTCTTCAATCACTTAGTGCCCTTGACCTGAGGCCTGAGGCTGGAAGAGCCCAAGGAACTCCTGTTCACATTTCTCAGACCAGGGCACAATGGCTTATAACCTAATTCTGGTGTCTATTCCCTGGTGAAGAAACTCATTTCCATCTTCTTTGTTGCCAAAAGAAACCATGAACAGTATAATTCCTTTATTTCAGATTATAATTTAATATCTAAATATAAATAATGTGAATATTATACATAAATGCATTATTACAAATAATTATATAAAGGAATAAACAATATTATTAATCAACGTAAGGTGGCACAGTTGGTAAAGAATCCACCTCTAATGCAGGAGATGCAGGTTCGATCCCTGGGTTGGGAAGATCCCCTAGAGGAGGAGATCTTCCCAGTATTCTTGCCCGGAGAATCCCATGGACAGAGGAGCCTGGTGGGCTACAGTCCATGGGGTTGCAAAGAGTCGGACACAACTGAGCAACAGAACACAAGTAATATAGCTGCTAATCACTGAAAGCTACTCTCTGCTCCTAAACACTATTACATACTGTATGCTACTACTATGATTTAATTTGCATGCAGCCTCTCTGCTGTTTCACACAAACCACTGAGGTGTTAATTTTACACTTGCTTTACTGAAGACCAAACTGAGATTCAGAAAAAATGGTCTTTTTACTTTTTGCTTACATTACCTTCTCTTTTCAGCTTTCCAAAACTCCTGACAATTTCATGAACAACAGCTGCTCCACTCTGAGGGTCAATGCCACCAAATACCCATGAGTCACGGTGACCTCCAAGAATGACATACCTGTCTAGAAAGCATCATTGCAAAATTACCTGCCATTCCAGGTCAAGAATAGAGCAAATTGCAAATGACTCAATAGCATCTAAACACAAGGCACTAAGGACTCAAGATAGCAACAGTCCTAAAGACCTACATAAATATATCACTATTCTGAATTTGATGTATGAAGAAAATATACATGCGATAAGCAATGTAAATACTGCAATGAATTATAGTAATTACAACTATGTAAGTAATGATAAGTGAATATAAAATATCCTTTTCCATCTCTTTATATAATTCTGTTACTCCTCTTTTACTGATTTACACTATTTCCAGTATTTTCACAGTAAAAGAATAGAGTGGCCACGTAATGAGTTCTCCACTTTCTACTCTTTCTACTTAGTTTTTAAGGTACAGTTCAAAGATTCTACCCCTCTATAATCTTCTCCAATTTCTACAGGGAGAGGGAATTATACCACTACCTTGCTTTCAGGGCAGTCTTTTCATGTTGATAAAGCATTTACCACACTTAAATGTAGGGGGCTCCTTGTCCCTGGTCTGGGTCTTTTATAAAAATCCCTCCATTCCCAAAGCCTAGCACAGAGCTGGCACAAAACATGTACTCAGTGAGGTTCAATAAATAGTTAGTTGTTAATCACTTAGTGCTCACTGGAAGGCATATCAATATTCTTTATCCCTGAAAGAAAATACTGGCTGCTTGTATGCAAGATATGCAGTTTAATTCTATTTTGGTTACAAATTTATAGGTCCTAAGGAATCAAAACATAATAAAGATCATTTTCAAATGTATCACTGAGCAGTTTATCTGAAATCATATGAAAATCACATGTCTATGTATTTTACCAATTTCAGTGTAAAAAAAAAATCCATGTACAGGATTCATTAACTTGAAGTTATCTTAACTTCATAAGAGTGTTATTTATCATTATTATGAAGATATTTCTCCATGCAAAATATGTAGTAAGGAAATCTGGAGTTCTTTAAAAAGAAAAAATGCTCAGATTAAACACCTAGAAATCATCTCTCCCTGCTCTTCCTCCCTTGTTCCTTTAATTGAAGCATGCATAGTTTTTCACCAAGCTTGCTCATCTGACCAATCTAGTCCCAACCTTTATTCACAACATGCATCACAATGCCAAATTACCTCCTATTGATCTGTTTTGTGTTTACATGAGTTCCATTAAGACTAAGAGTTGCCTTGTTTTGTTCACTCTACATTCCCAGAGCTCAGAGCAGTATCTGGCACCAAAGAATTGCCCAATCCATATTCGCTGAACAAAGGACTATATTACCTGGCTCCACTGCCCCTCTGAGAGTTCCAATCACGTTGTAAATTCTTTCCACTTTATTGTTGGAATGGATATGCATCTTGACTTTTCTAATGCAAAAATAGAGGACACAGGCTAACAATACTGGTTAGCAGCTTGCCACCCACATTTTTTAAATCTTCCATTGTTTTGAATATTTCTAAACGCACATAAGCAAGAATTACATTGGTCAATTGGCCAATTGTGAGGATATTAGTGTAATACCCTTTCCAACCTGTTGTTATGTCTCCTGCCACTAGTAGATTTTACTTTTCAGTCATCCTCTATAATTGTTTTTTGAAAAAAGGTTTCCTCCCCCTAAAGAGGGTTACAATAAAAATAATCTCTTAACTGTGCAGAAAAGTTTCCAATAAATCCAGGTCCAACATTGTAGGGCACTTGAAGACCTCCTTTCCAGCTGTCATCTGGGGGTGCTAATCCACCCATTTTTCTGTTAAACATAAAAAAATATTATTAGCTGATGGAAAATTCTGGGGTTATAAGATAAAATGTCAAAGAACTTCCTTTCTGTTTTTGTTTGGCCACACTGTGCAGCATGTGGAATCTTATTCTCTGACCAGGAATCAAACCTGCGTCCCTTGCACTGGAAGGCAAAGTTTTAGCCACTGGACTGCCAGGCAAGTCCCTGAACTTGCTTTCTTGAATGCCAGCTTATAATAGCTTCTAGTACAATTTGCATAGGATATACCATTTAACTCTTACACCATGGTGACTGCAGACGTGAAATTAAAAGACACTTGCTTCCTTGGAAAAAGAGCTATGACAAACCTAGACAGCATATTAAAAAGCAGCGACGTTACTTTGCCAACAAAGGTCCGTATAGTCAAAGCTACAGTTTTTCCAGTACTCATGTATGGTTGTGAGAGTTGGGCCATAAAGAAGGCTGAGTGGCAAAGAATTAATGCTTTTAAACTGTGGTGCTGGAGAAGACTCTTGAGAGTCCCTCAGATAGCAAGGAGATCAAACCAGTCAATCCTAAAGGAAATCAACTCTGAATATTCATTGGAAGGTGAAGCTGAAGCTCCAGTACTTTGGCTACCTGATGGGAAGAGCCGACTTATTGGAAAAGACCCTGATGCTGGGAAAGACTGAGGGCAGGAGAAGAAGAGGGCAACAGAGGATGAGATGGTTGGATGGCATCATCAACTCAGTGGACATGCATTTGAGCAAACTCCAGGAGATAGGTAAGGACAGGGAAGCTTGGTGTGCTGCAGTCCATGCGGTCACAAAGAGTCAAACATGACTGAGCAATTGAACAAGAACAACAAAGTTGACTTTTACATCAGACATGAATTTGGATCCCAGCTCTATCACATGTTCTCTGAACTTTGATTTCTTTATTTGTAAAATGAGTTATCACAATATTAACTCATGTGGTTGTTTTATGAGTAAATTGATAAAAAATATGTAAAGCATTTAGCACAGAGTAAGTGCTAGAACCTAATTAGTACTTTATGTATGTTAATGCTATTGTCATTGCCTTTATTATGATTGTTTTTGCTGTCATTAAAATCCTGGTTGTTACTCAGGGAAGCAAATAGAAGCCATATAATCACATTCACTTTAGTATAAAATAGTAAAAAAGAATATGAACATCCCACCCAGGTAAATTAAAATTTTACTATAACTCAAATTTCATCAACTTTTTATAAAGTTCTCAGCATTCCTGGGCCATTATATAACTTTATGTCTCTTTTCTTCTTAAACATTTATTAAGAAACTTACATTTTATGATATATCTAATTTATAAAATACTATCTTTTCTAATTAATACATAGTATTACATTGCTAACCATTTGTGGAAATATGAGAATTGACCACCAGGGACAAGTACCACATTCCTTAATTATGCAGAGGAAGTAAATTTTCACAGTGAAATTCACAAATTGTATGTTCTTAAATTTTTAATAAGATGAAATTCTAATCATGTGTAGTGTTTCATTATACCTTACAAAATATAAAATAAAGTGTTAGTCACTCAGTTGTGTCTGACTCAGATTTTTTTACTGTCCACCAGGGAAGCCCTGACAAAGTATGAATATGGATGGAGAAATGGAAACTATCTTATTGCTTTTGTATATGCAGATCATTGCCTACTTCCAAAAATTATGTTGTGCTTTCCAAAATTCATTTTTAATCACTGTGTCTTGAATGCAAAATATACTTCCATAGAAGTTATGCTGTTAATGACTGCATTTACAAAATGACTTACTAAAGCTGACTTAAACTCATTTGGTAATTTTTTTCATCAAGTAATTACTGTAGTTACACAGTTAGAGCACAGCCAAATTTGACTAGTTTACCCTAGTCAAATAGTAGACACTAGATTAAACAAATCTCACGTCTAATTCCATAAAATCCCTCCTTCTTTCCTTCCATGCATTCTTCTTTTAACTACAAAGATAATACAGGTTTACTTTTATACAGCATTAGGATTATGGACTTCCCTCGTAGCTCAGTCAGTAAAGAATCTGCAGTGCAGGAGACCCAGGTTTGATTCCTGGGTCAGGAAGATCCCCTGGAGTAGGGAATGGCTACCAACTCCAGTCTTCTTGCCTGGAGAATCCCATGGACAGAGGAGCTTGGCAGGTTACAGTCCATGGAGTCACAAAAGAGTTGGACATGACATCGCCACTAAACCACCACCATACATATTTTTGAAACTGTTTTTTCCATTCAATACTACATTAGAAGCATATATCCACATCATTAAATACTCTTCTACAATATATATTTTAATAGCTTCATGTAATATCATAGTAATGTATTTAACTACTTGAAGTTCTGTATTGTTTATAGTTTTCCACTATTACAAGTAATGCTATAATCACACTCATCTTTTAAATGTAATGAATATTTAGACTCTATATTTAGACAAATACATAGTCCATGGTGCCCTCAAAAGTTGTGCTCCATCCTGAGTCTTACCCACATGGCAAAGCTAAGAGCTCAAAAGAAAAACAGACCAGTGTGCTGTTCCTTAATCTGCCCTTCAATGGGACGTGCATGAGTGTATGCCAAGTCGCTTCAGTCATACGCAACTCCTCGCGACCCTATGGACTGTAGCCCACCAGGCTCCTCTGTCCATGGGATTCTCCAGGCAAGAATACTGGAGTGGGTTGCCATGCCCTCCTCTAGGGGATCTTCACACCTAGGGATAGAACCCAAGTCTCTTATGTCTCCTGCCTTGGCAGGTGGGTTCTTTACCACTACTACCACCTGGGAAAACTCATTAAATTGGACAAATTCCTCCAGCTGTCTGATGACAGCCTCTTCATCTGCAATGAGGGCATTGCACGAGGTCATGAAAAGTTTTCTCATCCATTCTAAAATACAGTTATTAAGACTGCTTTGAATTCAAAGAAAAGAAACTAGCCAAATGCTTTGGTCTCTAGTGATAAATCAGTAGAGAAGTCAGTGATGACTTCTTGAACCCTGCTAAAGAGTAATGGAGAAGAAAGGACAGGAAGATGGTAGAAAGGAGAACAGGAAAGAGCAAAGAGTTCCAACATCAGGTTAAACAATAACAACTTTGGAGAAGCTTTAAAGATGAAAGCAGAGGAGGAAGAAGAATGAATTAAGACGATAATCAATGGAAGATGCTTTCAAAGGGTGTAATTCTAGGTCCGTGAAAAAGTAGGCAATAAGAGAATTCAATAAGTAAGAGATTTATCAGGGAAAAGGCCAGTGAAAGAAATAACAGGGGAGCTAGGAAAGGCCAAGAAAGTCAGATATGGAGTAAAAGAGAAAGAGAGAAGAGTGTTGGTGGCAGAATACCAAGAGCCTTGCTCTCAGCCTTTCTAACCCTCCCATCAGAGGAGCCCCATGTCTCCCAGTAATGGGCCTCATTTAGTATACTTGCTGCATCTAGTTCCTGACTGGGAGCATCTAATGGAAGCATGGCCTTGACACAAATTGGGTGATAAATTTAGCACAATGCTTCAGCATAGTAGATTTAGCACAATGCTTCAGCACAGTGCAGCAGACTTCTCTGGTGGTCCAGTGATTAAGAATCCTCCTACCAATGCAGGGGACATGGGTTCGATTTTTGATCCCAGAAGTTTCCACGTGCAGCAAAGCAACTAGGCCTGTGAGCCACAACTACTGATACTCGCTCTAGAGCCTGTGCTATTCAACAAGAGAAGCCCCCACAATGAGAAGCCCATGCATCACAATGAAGAGTAGCCCCCACTCGCAGCAACTAGAGAAAGCCCATGTGCAGCAACGAAGACCCAACACAGCCAAAAACTAATTTAAAAAAACGCAGTGGAAGGGTAGTCCCAAGATGGCAGAGGAATAAGATGGGGAGACCACTTTCTCCCCCATAAATTCATCAAAAGATCATTTAAATGCTGAGCAACTTTCACAAAACAACTTCCGAAGACTGGTGGAGGACACCAGGTACCCAGAAAGACAATACATTCTCTTTGATAGGAGGTAGGACAAAATATAAAAGACAAAAAAAGAGAGGCAAAAGAATTAGGGATGGAGACCTGTCCTGGGAGGGAGTTGTGAAGGAGAAGTTTTGACACAGTAGGAAACCCTCTCACAGGTAGATCTGTGGGGAGTTTTGTAATCTCAGAGGGCAACATAACCGGGAGGGAAAAAAAAAAACAAACACAGAATACACACCTAACCACAACTGTCAATGGAGAAGTAGCACAGATGCTCATGTCCGCCACCAGTGAGCAGGGGCTGGACAGGGAGGTACAGGCTGCACTTCTTAGGGTAAGGACCAGGCCTGAATGCCCTGAGGACAATATGAGGGAGCTAACATAAGATAGCAACCCAAACTGTAGAATCATCAGAAAGAAAAAAAAAAAAGAACTTTCTTGTGAAAGGCTCTAACACACAGCCTGGACTACTCACAGAACAAAGCGATCACCAAAGGAGAGCTGGCAGGCTGCACACAGACCCCTCCCCCCATCGGAGGCAGAGAGGCAGGTGGGTGACAGCCAGAGCTGGAAGGCGAGGGGCAATCTTGGCCCCAGAGATAGCATCCTCCACCAAACTGTGAGCAGGCTCCCTGTTGCTAACCAAGTCTTCCTGGGATCCTGGACGGTTGACATCTGCCAGGAGGGTTGCAGCCTGAGATCAAGTCCCCACAGTAGACACACAGCACACCTGAGTCAGTGCTCCTGTGGCAACCCTGGGAAACAGAGTGGCCAGGACCAGGGAGGTGATTAAGATGCACCACCCACCTGGGACAGTGCACTCTCCAAGCACCTGGTCACCTGAGCTGCTCGAAACTGGGAAGGGCACAAAACGCAGGCCCAACTGAGTCTGTGCCCTTTCAGAGTACCCAAGAACCTGAGCAGCTTAGACCTGCGAAGTGCACGAAATGCAGGGCCCACTTTGGACAGTTCTCTTGCAGAGCACCCTGGAGCCTGAGCAGTGTAGACCCGGTAAGCACATGCTGCCATGAGTGGGGGCAAACCCAGTGTGGTTCACACACTGCAACCACTCCCCACACACACCAGCGATATTTGTTTGCAGTGTTCCTCCCTCCCCACAACACAACTGAACAAGTGAGCCTTGTGTCAGGGCGGAAATTAGACACTGAAGAGACTTGAAAACAGAGAAAGCAAAATAAACAAAGAAGAGGTAATTGCTCTGGAAGTGACAGGTGCAACACATTAAAACCCTGTAGCTAACACTGACTGAGCATTGGAGGGGCCTATAGACCTTGAGAAGAAGTACAAGCTGGAACAAGGAACTATTTCAAACTTAACTCACCCTACACTGCCCACAACAACTCCAGAGAAATTCGTAGATATATTTTTACTACTATCACTTTTTAATTTTTTTAAATTTAAGTTCTTTATTATTCTTTTAATTTTCATTTTTATAACCTACTATTACCTTGCAAAAAGAAGACCCGATTTTTAAAGCAAATTTCATGTATATATGTTTTTTAAATTTGTGATTGATTTTGCTTTGTATTTTTTATATTGTATTTTTGAGAGTCTAACCTCTACTCTAGATTTTTAATCTTTGCTTTTTTGGTATTTGTTATCAATTTTGTACCTTTAAGAATCTAATCTCCAGTATCCATTTTCACTTAGGGATGTTATTACTGCCTTGACTGACCTCTCCCCTTTTGACTCTCCCTTTTCTCCCTCAGGTCACCTCTATCACCTTCCTCCTCCTTCTCTTCTCTACTTAACTCTGTGAATCTCTCTGGGTGTTCCAGACTGTGGAGAGCACTTAGGGAACTGATTACTGGCTAGATTGCTCCCTCACCTTTTGACTTCCCCTCTTCTCCTCCTGGTCACCTCTATCGCCCTCCTCCCTCTTCTTTTCTCCATGTAACTCTGTGAACCTCTCTGGGGTGTCCTTTGCTGTGGAGAATTGTTTCACCATTAACCTAGATGTTTTATCATCTGTGCTGTATGGATGGAGAAGTCTTGAGGCTACTGTAAGAGAAAGAATGAAAGTCAGAGGCAAGAGGCTTAACTCCAAAACTTGAGAACATCAGAGAACTCCTGATTCCAGGGAATATTAATAGACAAGGGCTCACCCAAAAGTCTCCATACCTACACTGAAACCAAACTCCACTCAAAAGCCAACAAGTTCCAGTGCAAAACATACCACACTAATTCTCCAGAAAAGCATTAAAAGCCCTGAGCATTAAAAGACAGGCTGCCCAAAGCCATGCCAAACCCATAGACACCCTAAAACTCATTACTGGACATTTCATTGCACATCAGAGAGAAGAGATCCAGCTCCACCCACCAGAACACAGGTGTAAACTCCCCAAACCAGGAAACCCTGACAAGACACTAGTCCAACCCACCCACAGGGAGCAGGCTCCACAATAAAGAGGAACCATGAATTCAAGCCTACAGTAAGGGCACCCCAAACAGAGCAATCCAAACAAAATGAAAAGGCAGAGAAATATTCAGCAAGTAAAGGAACATGATAAATGCCCACCAAACTAAACAAAAGAGGAGGAGATAGGAAGTCTACCTGAAAAATAATTCAGAATAGTGATGGTAAAGGTGATAAAAAAAATCTTGAAAACAAAGTGGAGTTACAGATAAATAGACTAGAGACAAGGATTGAGAAGACTCAAGAAATGTTTAACAAGGACCTAGAAGAAATAAAGAAGAGTCAATCAATAATGAATAAGGCAATAGCTGAGATCAAAAGGACTCTGGAAAGAACCAGAATAACTGAGGCAGAAGATAGGATATGTGAGGTGGAAGACAGAATGGTGGAATAAATGAAGCAGAGAGGAAAAAAGAAAAAAAGAATTAAAAGAAATGAGGACAACCTCAGAGACCTCTGGCACAATGTTAAATGCCCCAACATTCGAATCATAAGTGTCCCAGAGGAGACAACAAGAAAGGATATGAGAAAATACTTGAGATAATAGTTGAAAACTTCCCTAAAATGGGGAAGGAAATAGCTGCCCAAGTCCAAGAAACCCAGAGAGTCCCAAACAGGATAAACCCAAGGTGAAACACCCCAAGACACATAACAGTCAAACTAATGAAGATCAAACACAAAGAACAAATATTAAAAGCAGCAAGGGAAAAACAACAAATAACACACAAGGGAATTCCCATTAGGATAACAGGTGATCTTTCAGTAGAAACTCTTCAGGCCAGAAGGGAATGGCAGAACATATTTAAAGTGATGAAAGAGAAAAAACTACAATCTAGATTACTATACCCAGCAAGGATCTCATTCAGATATGAAGGAGAAATCAAAAGCTTTACAGACAAGCAAAAGCTGAGAGAATTCAGCACCACCAAACCAGCTCTTCAACAAAGGCTAAAGGATCTTCTTTAGACAGGAAACACAAAAAAAGGTTTATAAAATTGAACCCAAAACAAGAAAGTAAATGGCAATGGGATCATACTTATCAATAATTCCCTTAAATGTAAAAGAGTTGAATGCCCCAACCAAAAGACAAAGACTAGCTGAATGGATACAAAAACAAGACCCCTATATATGCTGTCCACAAGAGACCCACCTCAAACCAAGGGACACATGCAAACTGTAAGTGAAGGGCTAGAAAAGTCATTTCATGCAAATAGAGACCAAAAGAAAGTAGGAGTAGCAATACTCATATCAGATAAAATAGACTTTGAAATAAAGACCATGAAAAGCAACAAAAAAGGACACTACATAATGATCAAAGGATCAATCCAAGAAGAAGATATAACAATTATAAATATATACGCACCCAACATAGAAGCACCTCAATACGGAAAGCAAATGCTAACAAGTATGAAATGGGAAGTTAATAGTAACACAATAATAGTGGGAGACTTTAATACCCCACTTACACCTATGGATAGATCAACCAAACAGAACATTAGCAAGGAAACACAAACTTTAAATGATACAATGGACTGCTGCAGCTGCTGCTAAGTTGCTTCAGTCGTGTCCGACTCTGTGCGACCCCATAGATGGCAGCCCACAAGGCTCCAACGTCCCTGGGATTCTCTAGGCAAGAACACTGGAGTGCGTTGCCATTTCCTTCTCCAATGCATGAAAGTGAAAAGTGAAAATGAAGTCACTCAGTCGTGTCTGACTCTTCGCGACCCCAGGGACTGCAGCCTACCAGGCTCCTCCATCCATGGGATTTTCCAGGCAAGAGTACTGGAGTGAGTTGCCATTGCCTTCTCCATACAATGGACTAGTTAGACCTAATTGATATCTATAGGACATTTCACCCCAAAACAATCAATTTCACCTTTTTGTCAAGTGCATACGGAACATTCTCTGGGATAGATCACATCCTGGGCCATAAATCTAGCCTTGGTAAATTCAAAATATTGAAAGTATTTCAAGCATGTTTTCTGATCATAATGCAGTAAGATTAGATGTCAACTACAGGAAAAAAAATATTAAAAATACAAACATATGGAGGCTAAACAACACACTTCTGAATAACCAATAAATCACAGAAGAAATCAAAAAGGAAATCAAAATATTCAGAGAAACAAGTGAAAATGAAAACACAACAACCCAAAACCTATGAGATTCAGTAAAAGCAGTGCTAAGGGAAATGTTCATAGCAATACAAGCTTACCTCAAGAAACAAGAGAAAAATCAAATAAATAAACTAACTCTACACCTAAAACAACTAGAAAGAGAAGAAATGAAGAATCCCAAAGTTAGTAGAAGGAGAGAAATCATAAAAATCAGAGCAAAAATAAATGAGAAAGAAACAAAGGGGACTATGGCAAAAATCAACAAAACTAAAAGGTGGTTCTTTGAGAAAATAATTAAAATAGACAAAGCATTAGCCAGACTCATCAAGAAACAAAGGGAGAAGAATCAAATCAACAAAATTCAAACTGAAAGTGGAGAAATTACAACAGACAACACAGAAATACAAAGGATCATAAGAGACTACTATCAGCAATTATATGCCAATAAAATGGACATCTTGGAAGAAATGGATGAATTCCTAGAAAAGTATAACTATCCAAAACTGAACAAGGAAGAAACATAAAATCTTAACAGACCCATCACAAGCACAGAAATCAAAAATCTTCCAACAAACAAAAGCCAAGGACCAGATGGTTTCACAGATGAATTCTAACAAAATTTAGAGAAGAGCTAACACCTATCCTACTCAAACTCTTCCAGAAAATTGCAGAGGAAGGTAAACTCCCAAACTCATGCTATGAGGCCACCATCACCCTAATACAAAACCAGACAAAGATGCCACAAAAAAAGAAAACTACAGGCCAACATCACTGATGAACATAGATGCAAAAATCCTTAACAAAATTCTAGCAAACAGAATCCAACAACATATTAAAAAGATTATACATCATGACCAAGTGGGCTTTATCCCAGGGATGCAAGGATTCTTCAATATTTGCAAATCAATCAATGTGATACACCACATAGCAAATTGAAAGATAAAAACCATATGATTATCTCAATCTACACAGAGAAAGCCTTTGACAAAATTCAACATCCATTTATGATAAAAACTCCCCAGAAAACAGGCATAGAAGGAACATATCTCAACATAATAAAAGCCATATATGATAAACCCACAGCAAACATTATCCTCAATGGCAAAAACTTGAAAGCATTTCCCCTAAAGTCAGGAACAAGACAAGGGTGCCCACTCTCACCACTACTATTCAACACAGTTTTGGAAGTTTTACCCACAGCAGTTAGAGAAGAAAAAGAAATAAAAGGAATCTAGATTGGAAAAGAAGAAATAAAACTCTCACTATTTGCAGATGACATGATCCAATGCATAGAAAACCCTAAAGATACCACGAGAAAATTAATAGAGTTAATCAATCAATATAGTAAAGTTGTAGGATATAAAATTAATACACAGAAATCCCTTGCATTCCTATACACTAACAATGAGAAGACATAAAGAGAAATTAAGGAAACAATCCCATTCACCATTGTGACGAAAATAATAAAATACTTAGGAATAAATTTACCTAAAGAAACAAAAGACCTATATATAGAAAACTATAAAACACTGATGAAAGAAATCAAAGATGATACAAATAGATAGAGAAATGTACCATGTTCATAGATCTGAAGAATCAACATAGTGAAAATAAGCATACTACCCAAAGCAATCTATAGATTCAGTGCAATCCCTATCAAGCTACCAATGGTATTTTTTCACAGAACTAGAACAAATCATTTCACAATTTGTATGGAAATACAAAAAACCTCAAATAGCCAAAGCAATCTTGAGAAAGAAGAATGGAACTGGAGGAATCAACCTGCCTGACTTCAGGCTCTACTACAAAGCCACAGTCATCAAGATAGTATGGTACTGGCACCAAGACAGAAATATAGATCAATGGAGCAAAATGGAAAACCCAGAGATAAATCCATGCTCCTATGGACACCTTAACTTTGACAAAGGAGGCAAAAATATACAATTGAGAAAATACAATCAGTTTAACAAGTGGTGCTGGGAAAACTGGTCAACCACTGGTAAAAGAATGAAACTAGAATACTTTCTAACACCATACACAAAAATAAACTCAAAATGGATTAAAGATCTAAATGTATGACCAGAAAAAATAAAACTCCTAGAGGAAAACATAGCCAAACACTCTCGGACATAAATCACAGCAAGATCCTCTATGAACCACCTCCCAGAGTAATGGAAATAAAAGCAAAAATAAACAAATGGAACCTAATTAAACTTAAAAGCTTGTACACAATGGAGGAAACTATAAGCAACGTGAAAAGACAGCCTGCAGAATGGGAGAAAATAATAGCAAACGAAACAACTGAAAAAGAATTAGTCAAAAATATACAAGCAGCTCATGCAGCTCAATACCAGAAAAATAAATGACCCAGTAAAAAAATGGGCCATAGAACTAAACAGACATTTCTCCAAAGAAGACATACAGATGGCTAACAAACATATGAAAAGATGCTCAACATCACTCATTATGAGAGAAATGCAAATCAAAACCACAATGAGGTACCATCTCATGCCGGCCAGCAGTGCTGCTATCCAAAAGTCTACAAACAATAAATGCTGGAGAGGGCGTGGAGAAAAGGGAACCCTCTTACACTGTTGGTGGGAATGCAAACTAGTACAGCCACTATGGAGAACGGTGTTGAGATTCCTTAAAAAACTGGAAATAGAACTGCCATATGACCCAGCAATCCCACTGTTGGGCATACACACCGAGGAGACAGAATTGAAAGAGACATGTATACCCCAATGTTCATCACAACACTGTTTACAATAGCCAGGACATGGAAGAAACCTAGATGTCCATCAGCAGACGAATGGATAAGAAAGCTGTGGTACATATACACAATGGAATATTACTCAACCATTAAAAAGAATGCATTTGAATCTGTTCTAATGAGGTGGATGAAACTGGAGCTTATTATACAGAGTGAAGTAAGTCAGAAAGAAAACCACCAATACAGTATATTAATGCATATATATGGAATTTAGAAATATAGTAACGATGATCCTATATGCCAGACAGCAAGAGACACAGATGCAAAGAATAGACTTTTGGACTCTGTGGGAGACGGTGAGGGTGGGATGATCTGAGAGAATAGCATTGAAACATGTATATTATCATATGTGAAACCAGATTGCCAGTCCAGTTTCAATGTATGAGACAGGGCGCTCAGGCCTGGTGCACTGGGATGACTCAGAGGGATGGGATTGGGAGGGGGGTTCAGGATGGGGAACACATGCACATCCATGGGTGATCCATGTCAGTGTATGGCAAAAACACTGCAATATTGTAAATAATTAGCATCTAATTAAAATAAATTTTTTTAAAAAAACTAAAAAACAAAAGCACAGCGGAGCAAATGATCATTACAATCCCTGAAGTTTATGATCTGGAAAGACTCACTTTCATGGTGGTATTTCACTTTAATATCAGTATTTAAAGCAAATCCCAGATTAGAATCACTGTTGTATAAAACGGTGATAAAATTGTACATTCCACCCACCACAGAGAACTTCAGTATGGAATAATGAAGATAAAACATGGCACCTGAAGAATGTCAGTAAAGAGAATTACTCAAATAGCCATCTGTTTGTTTCTTACAAACTTACTCCAGGAGCTTCTGTGCATCATAGTATCCAATTGGATGAACAGGAATGTTTGGAAGACCGACAGCCTCTGCGATTTCACGTCTATAAGCATATTCTGAAAAAGTTGAACATATTTCTAATAAAAATGGAGTCTTTTTCAAAACGTTCTCTATAAATCACACTAACGTGAAAGTCACTGTCATGTCTGACTCTTTGCAACCCCAGGGGCTATACAGTCCATGGAATTCTCCAAGCCAGGATACTGGAGTGGGTAGCCTTTCCCTTCTCCAGGAGATCTTCTCAACCCAAGGATTGAACCCA
Source organism: Giraffa tippelskirchi (assembly GCF_054371585.1). Classification (NCBI taxonomy): domain Eukaryota; kingdom Metazoa; phylum Chordata; class Mammalia; order Artiodactyla; family Giraffidae; genus Giraffa; species Giraffa tippelskirchi. The sequence continues at coordinate 41,428,766 of NC_137284.1, read as the reverse complement.
GGTCTCCCGCATTGCAGGTGAATTCTTCACCAGCTGAGCCAAATCACACTAAACACACTTTTAAACTGCATATACTAGAACTGTTAAAACTAAAAAGACAGCTTCAAATGTTAACAAAAATGTGGTGCAACTGAAACTCTCATACATTTCTTGTAAGAGTGTATATACTCTTTACAGTCACTTTAAATAACTTCTTTGAAAATTAATGTTATGCAGAAAATTATACCCTATGGCACAACAACTACACTCCTAGTATTTACCCAAGAAAGACAGAAACATATGTTCACAGAAAGACCTGCACAAAACTGCTCATAGCAGCTGAATCTGGGTAGCCAATACTGGGAACCATCCTGCTGTTCATAAATAGGAGAATGAACAAGCAATTTATAGAGGAGTCCCAAAATAGAATTCTATTCAGCAATTAAAGGGAAGGAACTATCAATACACACAATAACATGACTAATCTCTACCTGTTATACTGAGTGAATGCAGCAAAACAAATGATGAGGTAAAAAATCACAAATTTTTCTATGACAAGACAATTAAACTTAGAAGGAAAAAGGATAACACGCTCTGTTTGTGGCAGTCTTTGCAAGTGTGCAATGTGCATCTGCATTGTACATTAACCAGACCTCCTCAAAGCAGAATAATATCAACCTCTGAAAAAAAAGGATCCTTTCTTATGATGTCAGTATCGTCATTTTAAGGTTAATATTTCTTTTTCACACCATACATGGAGTCGTATTGACCAAAGGCTTATTCTATACATGTGTTACTGGATCGAAACACCTTTGGGCAACTCTATGTACAAGTCTAATCTGTCAGTATGATGCATAAATTCTTTTCTCAAAAACATATAAAATTGCATCTCTAACTTCCAACCAGTGGACTAGTTCTCAGAGCTTCTGAGAATCTGTTCCCTGGGTTATCCTCAGTTTGGCATAAAAAACATTCTCTTTTCTTTCTTCTTAGCTTGACTGTTACTTGATTTTCTGTCAACACACAAAAGAACAGATATAATCTGATTCAATTTATATGAAGTTCAAAACCAAACTAACGAATGACAAAAGATATCAGAAAATGGCTGCTTCTAGGGGTGGGGCTATGGTAAATACTGACCAAAAATGGGTACCAGAAAACTTTCTGAAGTCACAGAAATGTCCTATATCTTATTTTGAGTGACACAGATACATACAATGTTTTTAACTTATTGAATTAACACTTAAGATCTGTGCATATTATTACATGTAAACTCTACCTCAAAACAAAAACACACATCCTGTCATTTCTCCAGATTTAAGAAAAATAAAAGCTATTCTTTCACTTTTTCCTCCAAAATTTCAGATCACAAGAAATTTATTTTTAATGTTCAGCTGCTCAGTCGTGTCAAATTCTTTGTGACTCCATGGACTGCAGCATGCGAGGTTTCCCTGTCCTTCACCATCTCCCAGAGCTTGCTCAAACTCATGTCCATTGAGTCACTGATGCCATCCAACCATCTTGTCCTCTGTCATCCCCTTCTCCTGCCTTTAATCTTTCCCAGCATCAGTTTTTCCCAATGAGTTGGCTCTTCACATGATATGGCCAAAGAATTGGAGCTTCAGCTCTAGCATCAGTCCTTCCAATGAATATTCAAGGTTGATTTCCTCTAGGATTGACTGGTTTGACTTCCTTGCAGTCCAAAAGACTCTCAAGAGTCTTCTCCTACACTGAAGTTCAAAAGCATCAATTCTTCCACACTCAGCCTTCTTTACTGTTCAACTCTCACATCCATACATGACTACTAGAAAAACCAGAGCTTTGACTAGACAGACCTTAGGTGGCAAAGTAATTTCTCTGCTTTTGAATATGCTTTCTAGGTTTGTCACAGCTTTTCTTCCAAGGAGCAAGCATCTTTTAATTTCATGGCTGCAGTCACCATCTGCAGTGATTTTGGAGCCCAAGAAAATAAAATCTGCCTCTGTTTCCATCTATTTGCCATGAAGGGATAGGACCAGATGCCATGATCTTAGCTTTTTGAATGTTGAGTTTTAAGTCAGCTGTGTCACTCTCCTCTTTCACCTTCATCAAAAGACTTTTTAGTTCCTCTTTGCTTTCTGCCACTAGGTTGGTGTCATCTGCATATCTGAAGTTATTGATATTTCTCCTGGAAATATTGATTCAAACTTGTGCTTCATCTAGTCTGGCATTTCACATGACGTACTCTGCATATAAGTTAAATAAGCAGGGTGACAACATACAACCTTGATGTACTCCTTTCCCGATTTGGAACCAGTCTGTTGTTCCATGTCTGGTTCCAAATGTTGCTTCTTGACCTGCATACAGGTTTCTCTGGAGGCAGGTAAGGTGGCCTGGTATTCCTATCTCCTTCAGAATTTTCCACAGTTTGTTGTGATCCACACAGTCAAAGGTTTTAGTGTAGTCAATGAAGTAGAAGTAAATGTTTTTCTGGAATTCTCTTGGTGTAGGTGATTGTAAAAGCTAGTCTTTTTATGGCAAAATGACATAATAATACATTACATGGGATTTTTTTAATTTAGAGCAAAATCAAAAAAGGGCAATGAATAGATAAAATAAGATAGACAAAATGGTATTCATTATCTCTATTTTTTTTGTGTTAGAACTATTCCATAATAAAGAGTGAAATTAAAAGAAAAATAATAAAGAATAGGGCACAAAAGGGAATTCAACAAATGGAAGCCTCATAGGGAGGCTTCTACAATGTCATCTTTTAAATCTGAGCATAGTAAACAGAAGTATTCCAGTTAATCTTATTTTATGTTCATAATTTTAGCTTTGTATAACAAACAGAGCTTAGGAGCAGTTGCATTTTTCAAAACTTGGGAATAAAAAGGCTAAGTTAATAAAGTTCAGGTAGACACATGATTTTATCATGTGTATTGATTAAAAATATGTACTGCTTAAAAAAAAACTATGACAATGTACTATGTTCAAAAATTTACAAAGCCAAACACATAAGCTTTAAAGGAGTCTACAATTAGATAGAAGGATCCAAGATGAAAAATAAATATGGAAATGCCACCAATACTTTGGTAACCTACTTTATCCAAGTTATAAACCTTTATTAATATTAAACCACATAAACTAAATGATGACAGATTTTTGTAAATGTCATCAAATAGCTGAGTACATTAAAAATATGCTCCAAGCTCCCTTGTTAATGATCTACTGTTTTACAGTAGGGCATTTCAGCATGAGACAAACACACGGACTCTGGAGCCAAACTATCTGAATTTGAATCCCCACTCCTCACTTACTGTTTACTTCTTTCTGGTTTCACATTCCTCCTCTGTCAAGTAGAGATAATAATACAACAAAGCTTATAGGGCCGTTAATGCATTAAAAAGCTAGCCTTTTGGAAACACTCCTTGAAAGGGATCACTACTGTCTTTACACAGAAATGACACAATAAGCATTTTCCAGACTCTGTATTCAAAATATGCCATTTCAGGGATTTATAGAATTTGTTTTACTGTCCCTTTTCTACAATTAGAAACTTTAAAAAACTGTATATTGTCACCCTGCTTATTTAACTTACATGCAGAGTACATCATGAGAAACGCTGGGCTGGAGGAAGCACAAGCTGGAATCAAGATTGCCAGGAGAAATATCAATAACCTCAGATATGCAGACGACACCACCCTTATGGCAGAAAGTGAAGAAGAACTAAAGAGCCTCTTGATGAAAGTGAAAGAGGAGAGTGAAAAAGTTGGCTTAAAGCTCAACATTCAGAAAACTAAGATCACGGCATCCAGTCCCATCACTTCATGGCAAATAGATGGGGAAACAGTGGAAACAGTGAGAGACTTTACTTTTGGGGGCTCCAAAATCACTGCAGATGGTGATTGCAGCCATGAAATTAGAAGATGCTTACTCCTTGGAAGGAAAGTTATGACCAACCTAGAGAGCATATTTAAAAGCAGAGACATTACTTTGCCAACAAAGGTCCGTCTAGTCAAGGCTATGGTTTTTCCAGTAGTCATGTATGGATGTGAGAGTTGGACTACAAAGAAAGCTGAGTGCAGAATTGAGGCTTTTGAACTGTGGTGTTGGAGAAGACTCTTGAGAGTCCCTTGGACTGCAAGGAGATCCAACCAGTCCATCCTAAAGGAGATCAGTCTTGGGTGTTCATTGGAAGGTCTGATGTTGAAGCTGAAACTCCAGTACTTTGGCCACCCGATGCAAAGAGCTGACTCATTGGAAAAGATACTGATGCTGGGAAAGATTGAGGGCAGGAGGAGAAGGGGACGACAGAGGATGAGATGGTTGGATGGCATCACCGACTCAATGGACATGAGTTTGGGTAGGCTCAGGGAGTTGGTGTTGGACAGGGAGGCCTGGCATGCTGCAGTCCACGGGGTCACAAAGAGTCGCACACGACTGAGTGACTGAACTGAACTGAAAAAATTGTGAAATCCATTAATTGGGAGAAGGCATTTATTAATATTTGGCAACAAAACATGATCTGATATAAACTAATTTGGCAGCAAGATCTGACTTGAGCAGACATGAGGCTATTTATATCATTTATGTACCCTCTGCTTAAAATGATTATTCCTACACTTTACTGTAAAATATTTACATACTTGCTTCCCACATTTTGTTCAAGCCTCCTATGTGAATGTTATGCAGTAAGGTATATGCACCATCTTACTTTTAAATATCTGAAAATGTCTGCATTTCAAAACCTACCAGATGCAAGAGTTCCAAGCAAGGGATAAAGGACCCAAACCAATAATTTTCTGAGTTCAAAACCCTTTAATATATTCTTAGATGCAAAGACAGTAAGAAAATGACATACTTTATCCTTTTGTCAAAGGAAATCTTTTGATAAAATCATTTCAAAATGTCAAAAGTTTCTGTGATGATTGAAGCTTGATCACTCACCATTTGCCGGGTAGCCAGGTGTGAGAGGGTCTCCTGCACCATTAAGATTTAAGATATTTCCACGCTGAACACCACCTCCAGGAAGATTCCAACCATCCGGATAGGCCTCCACCCCGGGAGCAACATAATCAGCAGGGTCTGAGTACAAAATGATCCCTCTGGCCCCAGCTAGCTGGGCATTTTTAACCTGGAAAGCACAGTCATTCTTATTTTAGGTTGGTTATTCGAAATTACACTTAAAAAGTAGCTAAAGCTTATCTTCAATCCTTATCTTTAATCCTTATGCTTACAACAACATCTCTCAGAGAACTGGTTTGGTCTTTTTCTTATGCAAGCTCTAAAAAACTAGTTTCCAGGTCTGGAATAAGCCCTCAGAGCAGATTTTAAAAACGTATCTATCAGTAACAGGTACCTTCTGTTTCCTTCCTCTAGTCTAGAAGCACAATAAGCAAGTAGATTTCACAGACTAGATTCCCATTTCTTCTATGGTTGAAAGAGAATATTTTTTAAATTAATTTCCCACAAAAGAGGAAACTAAACTATTAGCAAATCAAGTGCTCTATATGCTCAGTCACTCAGTCGTATCTGATTCCTTTTGACCCCATGGTCTGTATCCACCAGGCTCCTCTGCCCATGGGACTTCTCAGGTAAGAATACTGGAGTGGTTTGCATTTCCTACTCCAAGGGATCTTCCCAACCCAAACCCCTATCTCTGGCATCTCCTGCACTAGCAGGCACAATCTTTATCACTGTGCTCCCTGGGAAGCTCCAGATCAAGTGCTGGTAACTTTCAAAACCACTGTGCATATATTGGCTTGTCTCATTACCTCTAACAAAGAATTAACACTAAAGTTTAATTTAGTAAATATTTTCAAAGATAATATTTAAAGATACTAAAGACTAACAACAAATCCAATGCATGCTACTTCACAGACCACAGGGACAATATGTAGGTATAGAAAAACCTGTGCTGTTCTCCTTGAACTTCTACACTGGCCAAATTCCAATGACCCAGTTTAAAACCTGCCTACAAACTAGGAGGTGTATCCTCCCTATTAGGCAGGAATGGTAAAGAGTATGGGAAGATCACGGTCATCAAAAAATTTTAAGGATGTGGTTCTACCCATGTAAGATACAACATGAAAAATAGAAAAGTGTTAGTCCCTCAGTCGTGTCTGACTCTCTGCGACCCCATGGACTGCAGACCACCAGGATCCTCTGTCCATAGGATTCCCTGGGCAAGAACACTGGAGTGGGTAGCCATTTCCTTCTCCAGGGTATCTTCCTGAGCCTGGGATTGAACCCAGGTCTCCTGAATTGCAGGCAGATTCTTTACCATCTCAGCCACCAGGAAAGCCCAAGATACAATATAACTTTTTATTTTTATAGAAAAGAAAAAAAAAAGAGATGATTTTTTTTTACCTTATTTCCTCTGAAAATTTTCCCATATCTGGCAATCAGAATCTTCCCAGAGCAATTGATTTTCATGTCCCGCTCTAGTTTAAAGAAGTCTTCAGTTCGTGCGTAGTTAACATACACTAGGTCACCCTGTTGAGAACATAGATGACTTAGTACAAGAAAGATTTCATAAAAGAGATTTCTCAGCATGAAGATTGTTTTGTGTTTTTGAAAGAGGAAAGAAGCAAGAGTAAGTAAGAGGGTCAAAAAAGCCTCTGATAAGAGATTCAAGGGAGAAATGAACTTGAATTGAGAAGGCAATTAGCTGGGTAGAAACTTATGAATTAAATATTAAGTTTTGTTTATGTCAATGTCTCCTCTGTTGTCACTATAAAACTATAGAGAAGCATTCCCCAGGAAAATACACATAAACATACACACTGCCCCATGCAATTTGGAGGGTGACAGGTACCCTGGGTTAAAAAGCCCTTGATGAGAGCTTTATTCTCTTTGCAGTATACTCACAATGCATCTTCACATAACCAGGTAAGAAATAATTGTCAGGTAATGCCACTACTTTACAAATTTGGCTTCATGTCATAATAATGATCACAAGCATGTCTCTGAGTCTCAACAGTATCATTTGTAAAATGGCCTGTTAGATTAGATCAGTGTTCTTCACACATTTTTTTTTTGCTTACCTACTCCTTAAATTAATTTTGAAAAGCAATGTATCTCTCCTTTATTTTTAGATTCACATCTGAAATTGTTTGTCATATCTTTAAGTTGCCATAAAGAATGCAATTTCCAGCACATTATAAATATTAACATTTTCAGAAGGAATTTTACCTCTTTTATTTATATCCAAAAGAATTTAAATACTATACTGATTTATTATTCAACATCATTCACTTCAAAGCCACACTCTTCAGTCAAAATTTTATCATCAAGTTTTTTCCTTGAACTCGTATTTTCCCCCTTGCCTAAAGCATCTTACTATATACTAAGGTAAAATACGTTTCTACTGAACACCAGAGAACTAAGATGGACTGGAATGGGTGAATTTAACTCAGATGACCATTATATCTACTACTGTGGGCAAGAATCCCTTAGAAGAAATGGAGTAGCCATCATGGTCAACAAAAGAGTCTGAAAGGCGGTACTTGGATGCAATCTCAAAAACGACAGAATGATCTCTGTTCGTTTCCAAGGCAAACCATTCAGTATCACAGTAATCCAAGTCTATGCCCTGACCAGTAACACTGAAGAAGGTGAAGTTGAATGGTTCTATGAAGACCTACAAGACCTTCTAGAACTAACAACCAAAAAAGATCTCCTTTTCCTTATAGGGCACTGGAATGCAAAAGTAGGAAGTCAAGAAACACCTGGTGTAACAGGCAAATTTGGCCTTGGAGTACAGAATGAAGCAGGGCAAAGGCTAATAGAGTTTTGCCAAGAGAAGGCACTGGTAATAGCAAACACCCTATTCCAACAACACAAGAGAAGACTCTACATGTGGACATCACCAGATGGTCAACACCAAAATCAGATTGATTATATTCTTTGCAGCCAAAGATGGAGAAGCTCTATACAGTCAGCAAAAACAAGACCAGGAGCAGACTGTGGCTCAGATCATGAACTGCTTATTGCCAAATTCAGACTTAAATTGAAGAAAGTAGGGAAAACCACTAGTCCATTTAGGTATGACCTAGATCAAATTCCTTATGAGTATACAGTAGAAGTGACAAATAGATTTAAGGGACTAGATCTGATAGACAGAGTGCCTGATGAACTATGGACAGAGGTTCATGACATTGTTACAGGAGACAGGGATCAAGATAATCCCCATGGAAAAGAAATGCAAAAAAGCAAAATGGCTGTCTGAGGAGGACTTACAGATAGCTGGGAAGAGAAGAGAAGCAAAAAACAAAGGAGAAAAGGAAAGATATTCCCATCTGAATGCAGAGTTCCAAAGAATAGCAAGGAGAGATAAGAAAGCCTTCCTCAGTGAGCAATGCAAAGAAATAGAGGAAAACAACAGATTGGGAAAGACTAGAGATCTCTTCAAGAAAATTAGAGATACCAAAGGAACATTTCATGCAAAGATAGGCTCGATAAAGGACAGAAATGGTATGGACCTAAGAGAAGCAGAAGATATTAAGAAGAGGTGGCAAGAATACACAGAAGAACTGTACAAAAAGGATCTTCACGACCCAGGTGATCACGATGGTGTGATCACTCACCTAGAGCCAGACATCCTGGAATGTGAAGTCAAGTGGGCCTTAGAAAGCATCACTATGAACAAATCTAGTGGAGGTGATGGAATTCCAGTTGAGCTATTTCAAATCCTGAAAGATGATGCTGTGAAAGTGCTGCACTCGATATGCCAGCAAATTTGGAAAACTCAGCAGTGGCCACAGGACTGGAAAAGGTCAGTTTTCGTTCCAATCCCAAAGAAAGGCAATGCCAAAGAATGCTCAAACTACCGCACAATTGCACTCATCTCACACGCTAGTAAAGTAATGCTTAAAATTCTCCAAGCCAGGCTTCAGTAATACGTGAACCGTGAACTTCCAGATGTTCAAGCTGGTTTTAGAAAAGGCAGAGGAACCAGGGATCAAATTGCCAATATCCACTGGATCATCGAAAAAGCAAGAGAGTTCCAGAAAAACATCTATTTCTGCTTTATTGACTATGCCAAAGCCTTTGACTGTGTGGATCACAATAAACTGTGGAAGATTCTGAAAGAGATGGGAATACCAGACCATCTGACCTGTCTCTTGAGAAACCTGTATGCAGGTCAGGAAGCAACAGTTAGAACTGGACATTGAACAGACTGGTTCCAAATAGGAAAAGGAGTACGTCAAGGCTGTATATTGTCACCTTGCTTATTTAACTTATATGCAGAGTACATTATGAGAAACGCTGGGCTGGAAGAAACACAAGCTGGAATCAAGATTGCTGGGAGAAATATCAATAACCTCAGATATGCAGATGACACCACCCTTATGGCACAAAGTGAAGAACTAAGGAGCCTCTTGATGAAGGTGAAAGAGGAGAGTGAAAAAGTTGGCTTAAAGCTCAACGTTCAGAAAACTAAGATCATGGCATCTGGTCCCATCACTTCATGGGAAATAGATGGGGAAACAGTGGAAATAGTGTCAGACTTTATTTTTGGGGGCTCCAAAATCACTGCTGATGGTGATTGCAGCCATGAAATTAAAAGACGCCTACTCCTTGGAAGGAAGGTTTTGGTCAACCTAGATAGCATATTTAAAAACAGAGACATTACTTTGCCAACAAAAGTCCGTCTAGTCAAGGCGATGGTTTTTCCAGTGGTCATGTATGGATGTGAGAGTTGGACGGTGAAGAAAGTTGAGCGCCGCAGAATTGATGCTTTTGAACTGTGGTGTTGGAGAAGACTCTTGAGAGTCCCTTGGACTGCAAGGAGATCCAATCAATCCATCCTAAAAGAGATCAATCCTGGGTGTTCATTGGAAGGTCTGATGTTGAAGCTGAAACTCCAATACTTTGGCCACCTCATGCGAAGAGTTGACTCATTGGAAAAGACCCTAATGCTGGGTAGGATTGGGGGCGGGAGGAGAAGGGGACGACAGAGGATGAGATGGTTGGATGGCATCACCGACTCGATGGACATGGGTTTGGGTAGACTCCGGGAGTTGGTGATGGACAGAGAGTCCTGGTGTGTTGCAATTCATGGGGTCACAAAGAGTCGGACACGACTGAGCAACTGAACTGAACTGAACTGGACACCAGGGTGTCCTGCCTAGATTCCCCTTCATTGAAGATGTTCTTGTTCCAGAGAAGGAAGGCTCTCTGCAGGCTGTCTTCAAAGTCAGCCCTTGCTCACGATCAGCTACACACAGCTCTCTGCTCGAGGTCATGCTCTTCCAGGATACACATGCTCAATCACTGATCAGTGTGGGAACAGAACGATCCGGACATCTTTGTCCAGTCCAGGGCATTCTGAAGGGCTATTCTGACTCCAGAGCAGCCCACTGGGTCAGTTGAGGCTGTCCTTGAACTGGCATTGAGGTGCAATTTCTCCCTCTGTGTGTTCCAGCTTCCTTCCCCTCCCTGCCACAGATACTGATCCCAAGAGAACACTCCTTAATTAACATCTAGAATAGCAAATACCATTTCAGTTTCTGCTGCCTAGAAATTTGGACAATGCTTGTAAATCTTAATCACTGACAAACCTGCCTTGATGAAGAATGCCTGTGTATAGTGTTTAAAAATATTTATTTCCTATGACAAGCTGCACACGTTAAAAAAATTCTTCAAGTAACTTACTATTATAATTATTAGCAGTATCAAAGTGAGTCTAAGCATCATTACAAACTTTTATAAACAATGCCTAAGCATAAAATTTTGCTTTAAATACAACTTTTAGTACTGTGGGATGTTAAAACATGAGGTCATGGATCTATGGATGAATAAATTATTTCCAGAATAAGTCAGGACTATCAGGACTATCGTTATTCACATTTCTCATTGTTATACATGTTTTGAGAAATTTTAGGATATGAATGAAAAAAAATTTGTTATGGAATTTTCCCTGAATCATTTTAACTCTTTCCAAGTTACAACTCCTAAATCTCACACTGATCTGTTATCCAAGTTAATTCTAATGGTATTAGCTGGAAACTCAGTTAGACTCATCTTTAATTTTGTTCAACTGTAAACCATTTGACTTGACAAATTTCTATTATCTAGCTATTAGAATCTTTCACTAGCATCTCTTTGTTTGGAGGCCTAGAGATTTTTTTTTTTTACAACTCAGAGATATGTTTCAGGATGGATGAGTGATGTCTCTCATTCATAAAATAAGAAATCAATAATTGTTAATCAGGGAGGTGGGAACAGGGGAGCAGCAGAGCCTTACCACAGGCTAGTTCTCAATTCCATGAAGAGTCCACTGAGAAACAAATAATGTGACTGTTTTATTTTAAATGATCCTATATCTGTCTTTGGAAAGTCTTGACATACCCTAGAGTTTGAAGTCCCTCTCCTACACTATTTCTAATATCCTATCCCTGTCCTACACTATTTCTAGTATCCCACCATTTTATTTTGGTTATTGTTTTCTTCTTTGACTATGTCTCACAACATGTGCACAACAAATTTATAATATATTGCAATAAGATTGTTTCCAAGCTGACTCTCAGATTCATTCCAAAAATGTGTTGAAGACATATCATTCTAGGAACTGCAGATACAGTGAATCCCTGTCTTTGAAGAAACCTACGTTCATGTGGAAAGCAGAGACAATAAATCATAAAAGTAATAAGCAAATTCTATACAATGTTAAAAGGTGATGAGTTCTGTAGGGAAAAAAAATCTAAGTTTAAATATAGTAAGCAAACATGGACCTTGTACTCAGTTGCATGCAACTTCCAAAAAAAATGAAGAAAGTTTATTGAGAAAGTGACATTTGAATCTTTGCTTCAGGAGAAGGATTACTCTTAGCTATTATTTTTCTTCCCAAGATCGACGCAAGATTAATATACTATTGATGATAGCACTGTATGTCTGTTTTATAATTATTAGCCTTCTCTAGAGGACACTTTTATTCTAACTGTGAATACACAGCCATTAACCAATTTTGTTCCAGTGAATTCTACTTAGTATAAATGTTCTACTTGAAATTTATTCATATTTAATATCACCAACTTTGGGAAAACTGACTACTTCTTTAAATGCCTGTAAATTGTAGCTACCTTTTAATCTGCACATCTCACAAGACAAATTAGGATAGAGAAGAGATAGGAGAAGGAATTAGTTTGAAAATGACAGAAAACTTTGAAAATGAAAACAAGTGTGGGCAGACAGGTCCTCTTGGCACTTCACAAATGCAAGCTGTCATTGCTAACTAGAAAAAAATCTTTGTTTTCAGACAATGACCTTCTTGTAAAATTTACACTGCACAATTGTTCTATAACTGGAAATAATTAACAATGTTGCACTGTTAGAATTTTCCATTTCTTTCAAGCTTCCATGTTCCTGCCCTTGTTAATAGAGACAAAATTGGGACATAAGACCAGTGGTTCTCAAAGCATGGTTCCTGAACCCACAGAGTCAACACCATCTAGGACCTTACCAGAAATAAAACTCTCAGGCTTCACCCAAGATCTAGTGAAATTTAGGGGGTGTGAATCAGAATCTGTGTTTTATAAGCCGTCTAGATTATTGTGATACAAGCTGAGTTCGAGAACCACTAAATTAAACTATAATTACAGACATCGTTGAATTGCTAATTTCAAATAACCTAAAGCAAAACCTCCCTGATAGCTCAGTTGGTAAAGAATCTGCCTGCAATGCAGGAGACCCCAGTTCAATTCCTGGTTCGGGAAGATACTCTGGAGAAGGGATAGGCTACCCACTCCCGTATTCTTGAGCTTCCCTTGTGGCTCAGCTGGTAAAGAATCTGCCTTCAATGTGGGAGACCTGGGTTTGATCCCTGGGTTGGGAAGATCCAATGGAGAAGGGAAAGGCTACCCTCTCCAGTATTCTGGCCTGGAGAATTCCATGGACTGTATAGTCCATGGGGTCACAAACAGTCAGACATGACTGAGCCACTTTCACTTTCAGAGGATTCAGATGTAGATCCACAGACTGTGTGTGCTTAGTTGCTTAGTTAAGGCCAGGATCCTCTGTCCATAGGGATTCTCCAGGCAAGAATACTGGAGTGGGTAACCTGTCCCTTCTCTAGGGCAACTTCTCACCCAGAAATCGAACCAGGGTCTCCTGCATTACAGGTAGATTCTTTACCAGCTGAGCTACCCGAGATCCATAGACGCTCATAGTGAAATATCCTAAGAACACATACAGACATACATAATTAAAAAACAAAACTAACACTCCACAGCCTGGGTTATAGGTAATCCAATGAAACACACTAGCCAGCAAACCAATTTAGTATTTGAACATAGACAAGTCCTTGGAGAATTCCTTGTAGAATCACATGTATCTTCCAGCCTCCCATTAATGTAGAAGAGTTTAAATCTACTTGAAAAGAATGAGTTAATCATCTCTATAATTTTCTTATGAGTAGAATAATTCTGTCATAACTGGACAGTTGCATTACAAAGAATCAAACTGGACCACTTTCTCACACCATTTAAAAAAAAAAATTCAAAACAAACTAAAGAGTTAAATGTAAGACCTGAAACCATAAAACATCTAGAAGAAAACATAGGCAAATACCATGGACCAAATACCATGATCTTCGTTTTTTGAAAGTTGAGTTTGAAGCCAGCTTTTTCACTCTCCTCTTTCACCTTCATGAAGACGCTCTATAGTTCCTCTTCACTTTCGGCAGAGGGTGGTGTCATCTGCATATTAGAAGTTATTGATGTTTCTCCCAGCAATCTTGATTCCAGCTTGTGCTTAATCCAGCCCAGCATTTCGCATGATGTACTCTGCCTAGAAGCTAAATAAGCCGGGCAACTATATAGAGCCTTGACGTACTCCTTTCCCGATTTGGAACCAGTCCGTTGTTTCATGTTTGGTTCTAAGTGTTGCTTCTTGACCTGCATACAGATTTCTCAGTAGGCAGGTAAGGTGGTCTGGTATTCCCATCTCTTTCAGAATTTTCCACAGTGTTTTGTGATCTATGCAGTCAAAGGCTTTGGTGTAGTCAATAAAGAAGAAATAGATGTTTTTCTGGAACTCTCTTGCTTTTTCTATGATCCAACAGATGTTGGCAACTTGATCTCTGGTTCCTCTGCCTTTTCTAAACCCATTTTGAACATCTGGAAGTTCTCAGTTCACGTACTATTGATGCCTGGCTTGGAGAATTTTGAGCATTACTTTGCTAGTGTGTGAGATGAGTACAATTGTGCAGTAGTTTGAACATTCTTTGGCATTGCCTTTCTTTGGGATTGGAATGAAAACTGACCTTTTCCAGTCCTGTGGCCACTGCTGAGTTTTCCAAATCTGCTGGCATTTGATTGCAGCACTTGAACTGCATGATCTTTTAGGATTTGAAATAGCTTAACTGGAATTCCACCTCCACTAGTTTTGTTCATAGAATCACAGAAAACTAACCAAACTAATCACATGGATAATAGCCTTGTCTAACTCAATGAAACTATGAGCCATGCCATGTAGGGCCACCCAAGATGAATGGGTCATGGTGGGGAGTTCTGACAAAATGTGGGCCACTAGAGAAGGAAATGGCAAACCACTTCAGTATTCTTGCCTTGAGAACCTCAAACTAACAAAACAACACAATTAGATAGGCAAAATTTAGAAAGTTATATAACCTCAATTGTTGATGAAAATGTGAGGAAAAAGGAACATTCATATATAATGTTGCAGGGAGCAATAAACTGCTGCAGTCTGAACATTGTGAAATGTAGTATTCCTTACAAACCAGCAATCCCACTACTGGTTTACTATACACAGAGAAACCCTTGCAAGTCCATACAGGAACATTTAGGAGCACATGCTCTCCAACATTGTTTGCGCTAATATAGATTTAGAGGCAAACCACATGTTTGCCACTAAGAGAATGGATAAGCTACATGTGTGCATATAACATGGGATACTATGCAACAGTAAAAAGTAACAAACTACTCTGACATAAAATAGATTTTTAAAAAATAGTTAATTGAAAACAGTCATGCACCAAGACCTAAGGTATAATATTATTTGCATATATTCAAAATATACCAATCACTAATAAGCCCATGTTTTTATAAGAATACATACATTCCTAATGACCCAGAGGGATGGGGTGGGGAGGGAGGTGGGAAGCGGGTTCAGGATGGGGAACACATGTACGCCAGTAGCAGATTCATGTCAATGTATAGCAAAACCAATACAATATTATAAAGTAATTTGCCTTCAATTAAAATAAATAAATTTATATTTAAAAAAAAAAGGAATCTTACATGGACCCATGATGGTAATGTGCCTTACCCAGAAGATAAAGTCTATGTAATCTCTGGACACCTGAGATCTAAAATATATTATCTCTTCATTCCTAGTTTTTATATCCTTTATTTCTATGTCATATCAGTTATGAAATAACTACAATGACTGTAAGCAACCTATTTATGTGCAAATTTGGGGGAGAATTTTTCTAATATTGTGCCATTAACTATGATGTTAATTACTCATTTAAAGCAAATTTCATACAACTGGTAGAAAATACTCTAAACCCATGAGAGTTTTTAAATATAAGTTAATCAAATGCATTAGAAAATAATAAAAAATAGTATGTTTTTTAACTTTACATATTAAAAGATATAGCAAAAAAAAAAAAAAGATATAGCATTGCCTAATATTAAATCATAGGTTTAATAATTAATTAAAAACATAGGTTTATTGCCTATGTTTTTGCAATAAACATTAACTGACTGGTGAAGTATTTTAGTTGCTTGGTTGCGTCTGACTCTGCACCCTTTGACTATAGCCTGGCAGGCTCCTCTGTCCATGGGATTCTCTAGGCAAGAACACTGGAGTGGGCTGCTATTTCCTTGGAGCTTTAAATATCAATTCAGTTCTAAATGTAAATTTTTCACTAGGGATGTTTCTGATGATAGTCAAGTGTTTATCTCTCTATTGAGTGATACTTCAATATTCCAACTTCTTGGAATATCCTAGGTACCTCAAACTCTGTATGTCCAAAACTGAATCTACCTGATGTCAAATATTATAGCAGGAGAGAGAACATTTTAAAAGACATGAATAAATTCTAATCAACTCTTTCAAGTTTAGCTTTCTTATAAAAAACAAAGTACTATCCAAGAATCTGGGGATTTACTATGAAACCTCAGATAATAATTATGCCCACTGCTTTATTATAATTATGCCCACTGCTTTATTAAGTAAACCATACAAATTTTCTAAAAAGGATATCTGTACTCTTCATTTGAAAATGGCAACAATTTCAAATTCTCATTCAAGTTCTTTATAAAATTAATCCAAGTTTTACAATGGTAGCAAGATATGTAGTATTTTCATATGATGGAAATTAATTGGCAATGAAAAAGAACAATCTATAGATAAATGCAAAACATGTGAATTTTCACAGGTCCTATACTTAGTGAAAGAAAATAGACAAATGCTATCAATTCCATTTATATGAATTTCTAGTATAGGCAAAACTAATCAAAGGTGGCCAAAAAAAAAAAAATCCGGAGAATGACTGCTTTGGGAGTGTGTGGGACTGACTGAGAAGGCGCTTAGAAGTACATTCTGAAGTGACAGTAATATTCTACATGTAGATGGTGCTTTAATTACATAGGTGTATGCATTTGTCAAATAAATGTACACTTTGGATTTCTCCATCTCAGTGTGACAAATTTTATCCTAAAAAACACTATGAACACAAAATGTATATTCCTTCTTATTACTAAGAAATTCGATTTCTTAAATGTAGAAAAACATAAATTTGGATTACATCAGAAACCTCAATACCCCATTAATTATTGCCTTCATGTGCAAGGAAGTTCCGTTCGTCATCTTTATCACATGCATTTTTACCTCTGGCATTCCTTCTGGAGAAAAGGCACTAAAGGGTGGTACAACGTCTGAGACATTTTCATATCCTGGAGGGGGCGGTTCAAACAATGATGTGTTGAAAATCTAGAGAAGCAAAATATAATAATCAGAAGCAAATCAGGTAAAGCTTAATTACTATAATCAAGCAAAGAAATGTGTGTCATCTCTTTCGCCAAGAGAGGGTTAATCAAGACTTTTGTATTTTAAAGATGCAGATCAAAGAGCCATCCCTGTGCTAGAAGCCTTGTGTTCATGAGGTGAATAAACTACAGACTCTGAGAGGGTCTGCAAGCATCCGCTTTTGATTTAGAAGGAAAACTGCACTTTCCAAATAAAAAAATAACATCACGTAGTGTTATTGGTTGGAGAAGGCAATGGCAACCCACTCCAGTGTTCTTGCCTGAGAATCCCAGGGACGGGGGAGCCTGGTGGGCTGCCATCTATAGGGTCACACAGAGTCAGACACGACTGAAGCGACTTAGCAGCAGCAGCAGTGTTATTAGTCACTTATAAAAATGCTAAGCCAATTACTTATAAACAAATTAAAGGTTAAATTCAATTCTAACCAAACATAATATAATTTTTCAAGTGTATCACTGATACTGTTAAGTGGGAATCAATATTATTTTACTTTCCAAACTACTAGAAGAAATATAATTAATAAAATTAACCATTACCCCACCCCCCCAAAAAAAGAGAGAGAAAGGAACATTAGGGGGAAAAAGTAAAAGTAAAAATCATATAAGTATTATTACTGTAAGTCAGTAATAACAAATTCTTTTTTAATTTTTAAAAAAAGCTTAGTATGTCAGACTAGATAAATTCAACTGTGTACCATTTTACAAGAAGTGACTTAAACATATGATCACAGTGAGTCTGAAAGTAACAGTGCAGAAAAAGAAACACTAAGCAAATAGTGTTTATATCTAATGGAAGAGCTCCAAACTACAGGATGTAGAAATTGACTGAATTCAAAACGGAAATAAAAATAATCCACCATTATGGTGAGAAAATCTAATATTCCTTTCCCAGTAGTTAATAAAAATAAACAAAATGAAAGCACATCAGGATAAAGGATATTTTAGCCAAACAATTAACAAATTTTAACTAATGAACAAATATAAAATTATTAAACTCAACAACTGAAAATATTTTTTTCAAATAACAAGAGAATATTTATAAAAATTGATGACATAATAGACTGTAAAGGAATGATTGCAAAGGATTAGTGTCATACAAATTGCAATTATTTGATCACAATGGAGTTAATTTAGAAAATCAGATCTTGTGAGATCTAGCTGAAGTAGTTCTTAGAAAGAAATGTATGGTTTTAAATACTCATATTAGAAAAGAAGAAAGGTCCAACATCAATAAATTAAGTATTCAATTGAAAATTTACACAGAACAGCAAAATAGAGACTAGGAAGGTAAAAGGGGAACTTAAGAAAAAAATGTAATACAAATAAATAATATTAGGAGTAGAAAAACAGGCATATCTATAGATCTTGCAAAAAAGATAGTAAGAAAATACTAGGAAGAACTATGTCAATAATTGAAAACTTAGATGAAATGGAAAAATGCATTTAAAAAAAAATTAAAACTGACATAACAGTGTATTTTAAACAATCTAAATAGTCCCATAACAAAAAAGAAATTGAATCAGTAGCTTAAAATCTTCCATAAAACAAAGTATCAAAACCAAGTGGTTTTCCTTTGATTTGAAATACTAAAAGATTTTTTAAATATAACACAACCTATTTCAGAGATTAAAAACTCATTTTATAAGGCAAGTATAATCTAGAAATCATAACCGAATAAGCAAATTGCAGAAATACAGGCCAAACATGTTATCAATATAATAAATGTATATAGATATGAGTTGAAAACTCTACTACAGACTAATATTATACATTTCAAAAATGTAAATTAATCTAATATTATATCATTTATTATAATTATCATTATGAAAAAGAAAACTTATATGCTCATCTCAAAAGTTATCCAGAAAAAGAAAAAAGTTCTGATAAAATTCAATATAAATTCATGACACAAAAGTCTTAGTAACCTTGAAAAGTGAGTTAGTGCATGCTGTGCTAAGTCGATTCAGTTGTCTCCAATTTCTGTGATCCCATGGACGGAGGAGCATACTGGAGTGGGTTCCCATGCCCTCCTCCAGGGGATCTTCCTGACCCAGGGATCAAACACACATCTCTTATGTCTCCTGCCTTGGAAAGTGGGTTCTTTGCCACTAGCACCACCTGGAAAGCTCTGAATTAAGGTAACCTGACATAAATATCAAAGTTAAGGTGAAACATTAAAGACATTCAAGTCAAGGACACCTGCTGTCTTCACTTCCTTTCAATATTAAACTATAGGTCCTGGCCAGTGCAGTAATTTAAAGATGCTGGGAGATGGAGACTGAATCTGAGCTGACACTATACTAAAGCACCACTTACCTACTTCAGATGCTGACAGAATCTAAAATGAAACCAAATCAACTACTACTCTTCAAAAATTCCCACATCTTCCATTTTTCCTGTAATTTTTCTTTGGTCCACATAGAGAACAAACTGAACTGAATCACTGGGAAAAATTCTAAGAAAAACTATACTAAAATGCAATAAAAGGGGGCGGGGCTAAGATGGCGGAGGAATAGGACGGGGAGACCACTCTCTCCTCCACAAATTTATCGAAAGAACATCTGAACGCTGACCAAACTTCACAAAACTACTTCTGAAGGCTGGCTGAGGACGTCAGGCTTCCACAAAAACAGCGCATTATCTTCAAAAGAGGTAGGAGAAATTATAAAAGATAAAAAGAGAGACAAAAGAGTTAGGGACGGAGACCCGTGCCGGGGAGGGAGTCGTAAAAGAGGAGGAATTTCCAAGCACCAGGAAACTCTCTCACCGGCGGGTGTGGGGGAGGATTTCTTATCTCGGAGGGCAACGTAACTGGGAGGAAAAAATAAATAAAATCCACAGATTACGTGCCTAAAGCAACTCCCAGCAAAGAACCCCAGACGCTCGCATCATCCGCCACCAGCAAGTGGGGGCTGAACGGAGAGGAGCGGGCGGCATTGCCTAGGGTAAGGACCGGGCCCGAGTGCCCCGAGGGCAATCTGAGGGAGCTAACGTGAGATAGTAACCTAAACTGTGGGACAGCGAGAGAGAGAGAACTATCCCGCGAAAAGCCCAACTCTAAGGCACTGCCGGCCCGCTCACAGAACAAAGGACTGAGCGATACCAGAGGAGAGCTAGCCGGCTGCGGACCGCCCCATCCCCCGCCGGACACAGCGGGCAGGCGGGGCCCGCCAGAGCCGGAAAGGGGCAAACTCGGCTCCAGAGAGGGCACCCCCTACCAAACTGCAAACAGGCTCCCAGTTTCTAAGCAAAGACTGCCTGAGATCCCGGAGGGTCGACAGCCGCCGGGAGGGTCGCAGCCAGAGACCAGCTCCCCAGAACCGACACAAAGCACACCGGAGCCGGGCACACCCGTAAACCGAGGCGGGGACCAGGGAGGTGATAAGCCGCACCGCCCCAACAGGGGAGAGCGCCCTCGCCAAACTCCTGGCCGCCTGGGCAGCTCCGACCGGGAACGGCACAAGCCGCGGGCGAAACCGAGTCTGCGCCTTTGTGGAGTAACCGGGAGCCTGAACCTGAGCGGCTTAGACCTGGGAAGTGCACGCAGCTCAGGGCCCGCTCCCCGGCCGAGTAACCTGAAGCCTGAGCAGGGTAGACGGGGAAAGCACACACGCCGTGAGCGGGGGCGAACCCAGTGCGGCCGAGACACTGCGAGCTTACCACATACACGCCAGATTTGCAGTGTTCTTTCCTCCCCACAGCACGATTGAACAAGCGAACCTAAAGAGATCACCTCCACCGCTTTGTTGCAGGGCGGAAATTAGATACTGAAGAGATCTCCAAACAGAAGCCAAATAAACAGAGGGAAGCGCTTTGGAAGGGACAGGCCAACAGATTAAGATCCCTGTAGTTAATACCGACTGCATTGAAAAGGACCTATAGATCTTGAAAAGTATAAGCAGGAATAAGGATCTATCTAAAACTGAGCAGATCCCACACTGCTCACAACAGCTCCAGAGAAAGTCCGGGATATATATATTTTTTACTATTATTATTTTTTTTAAATTAAAAAAATTTTTTTTCTCTTCTTTCTTTTTTCTTCAAGTCCTCTATTACACCTTTAACTTTCATTTTCATAACCCACTATTAACTTGCAAAAAAAAAAACACCCTATTTTTGAAGCAAACTACATACATATATCTTATACCTTTTGTGTTTTCTTTTTTTTAATTTTTTTTTTCCTGTTCTACATTTTTTTACTGTTTCTTTTTTTACTGTTTTACTGTTTTTTTTTCTTTTTACAGTTTCCTTTTTTCTTTTTTTTTTTTTAGATTGTAAGTTTTATAAGAGTCTAACCTCTACTCTAGATTTTTAATCTTTGTTTTACATATTTGATATCAATTTTGTACATTTAAGAACCCAATCTTTAGGACCCATTTTTACTCAGGAGTGTGATCACTGGCCTGATCACTCTCTCCCCCTATTGATGCTCTTTCTTCTCCCTCAGGGAACCTCTATCTCCCACCCTCCTCCTTCTCTTCTCAACCCAATTCTGTGAATCTCTGAGGGTGTTCTGGGTACCGGAGAACACTTCAGGAACAGGATACTGCCCAGATCTCTCTCTCCCCTCTTAATTCCTCCCTTTCTACTCATGCTCACCTCTGTTACCTTCCTCCCCCCCTCTATGTATCTCTGTGAATCACTCTGAGGGTTCCAAACTGTGGAAAGCACTGAGGGAAGTGCTTACTGGCTAGATTGCTCTCTCCACATCTGAATTCCCCTCTTCCCCTCCTGGTCACCTCAACCCACCCCCCCCATCTCATCTCTCCATGTAACTCAGTGAACCTTTCTGGGTATCCCTCACTGTGGAGAATCTTTTCACCATTAACCTAAAAGTTTTATTATTGAGGCTGTATGGAAGGAGAAGTCTTGAGGCTACTGCAAGAATAAGACTGAAAGCCAGGGGAAACATTAATTAATAAGAGACCATCCAATAGCCTCCATAAATACACTGAAACCAAGCTCCACCCAAGAGACAATAAGTTCCAGAGCAAGACATACCACGCAAATTCTCCAGCAACGCAGGAACATAGACCTGAGCATCAATATACAGGCTGCCCAGAGGCACACCAAATCCATAGACATCTCAAAAATTAATACTGGTCACTCCATTGCACTCTAGAGAGCAGAAATCCAGCTCCACCCACCAGAACACCGACACAAGCTCCCCCAACCAGGAAGCCTTGACAAGCCACCTGTCCAACCCCAACCGCAGTGAGGAACCTCCACAACAAAGAGGAACTTCATACTACCAGAATACAGAAGGGCCACGCCTAACACAGCAATCTAAACAAGATGAAAAGGCAGAGAAATACTCAGCAAGTAAAGGAAAATGAGAAATGCCCACAAAGCCAAACAAAAGAGGAGGAGATAGGGAATCTATCTGAAAAAGAATTTAGAATAATGATAATAAAAATGATCCAAAATCTTGAAAGCAAAATGGAGTTACAGATAAATAGCCTGGAGACAAAGATTGAGAAGATGCAAGAAATGTTTATCAAGGACTTAGAAGAAATAAAAAGGAGTCAATATAGAATGAATAATGAAATAAAGGAGATAAAAGACACTCTGGAGGGAACCAACAGTAGAATAACGGAGGCAGAAGATAGGATAAGTGAGGTAGAAGATAGAATGATGGAAATAAACGAAGCAGAGAGGAAAAAAGAAAAAAGAATCAAAAGAAATGAGGAAAACCTCAGGGACCTCTGGGACAATATGAAACGCCCCAACATTCGAATCATAGGAGTCCCAGAAGAAGAAGATAAAAGGAAAGGCCATGAAAAAATACTCGAGGAGATAATAGTTGAAAATTTCCCTAAAATGAGGAAAGAAATAGTCACAGAAGTCCAAGAAACCCAGAGAGTTCCAAACAGGATAAACCCAAGGCGAAACACCCCAAGACACATATTAATCAAATTAACAAAGATCAAACACAAAGAACAAATATTAAAAGCAGCAAGGGAAAAACAACAAATAACACACAAGGGGATCCCCATAAGGATAACAGCTGATCTTTCAATAGAAACCCTTCAGGCTAGAAGGGAATGGCAGGACATACTTAAAGTAATGAAAGAGAATAATCTACAACCCAGATTACTGTACCCAGCAAGGATCTCATTCAGATATGAAGGAGAATTCAAAAGCTTTACAGACAAGCAAGAGCTGAGGGAATTCAGCACCACCAAACCAGCTCTCCAGCAAATGCTAAAGGATCTTCTCTAAACAGGAAACACAGAAAGGATGTTTCAACACGAACTCAAAACAACAAAGTAAATGGCAACGGGATCATACTTATCAATAATTACCTTAAATGTAAATGGGTTGAATGCCCCAACCAAAAGACAAAGGCTTGCTGAATGGATACAAAAACAAGACCCCTATACATGCTGTCTACAAGAGACCCACCTCAAAACTAGGGACACACACAGACTGAAAGTGAAAGGATGGAAAAACATATTCCATGCAAACGGAGACCAAAAGAAAGCAGGAGTCGCAATACTCATTTCAGATAAAATAGACTTTAAAATAAAGGATGTGAAAAGGGACAAAGAAGGACACTACATAAAGATCAAAGGATCAATTCAAGAAGAAGACGTAACAATCATAAATATATATGCACCCAACATAGGAGCACCACAATATATAAGGCAAATACTAACAAGTATGAAAGGGGAAATTAACAATAACACAATAATAGTGGGAGACTTTAATACTCCACTCACGCATATGGATAGATCAACTAAACAGAAAATTAACAAGGAAACACAAACTTTAAATGATACAATAGACAAATTAGATTTAATTGATATTTACAGGAGTTTCCACCCCAAAACAATCAATTTTACCTTTTTCTCAAGTGCACATGGAACTTTCTCCAGGATAGATCACATCCTGGGCCATAAATCTAGCCTTGGTAAATTCAAAAAAATTGAAATCATCCCAGCCATCTTCTCTGACCACAATGCAGTAAGATTAGACCTCAATTACAGGAAAAAAACTATTAAAAGTTCCAACATATGGAGGCTAAACAACACGCTTCTGAATAACCAACAAATCACAGAAGAAATCAAAAAAGAAATCAAATTATGCATAGAAACGAATGAAAATGAAAACACAACAACCCAAAACCTATGGGACACTGTAAAAGCAATACTAAGGGGAAGGTTCATAGCAATACAGGCGTACCTCAAGAAACAAGAAAAAAATCAAATAAATCAACTAACTCTACACCTAAAGCAACTAGAGAAGGAAGAAATGAAAAACCCCAGGGTCAGTAGAAGGAAAGAAATCTTAAAAATTAGGGCAGAAATAAATGCAAAAGAAACAAAAGAGACCATAGCAAAAATCAACAAAACTAAAAGCTGGTTTTTCGAGAAGATAAACAAAATTGACAAGCCATTAGCCAGACTCAGCAAGAAACAAAGGGAGAAGAATCAGATCAATAAAATTAGAAATGAAAATGGAGAGATCACAACAGACTCCACAGAAATACAAAGGATCATAAGAGACTACTACCAACAGCTATATGCCAATAAAATGGACAACTTGGAAGAAATGGACAAATTCTTAGAAAAGTATAACTTTCCAAAACTGAACCGTGAAGAAATAGAAGATCTTAACAGACCCATCACAAGCACGGAAATCGAAAATGTAATCAGAAATCTTTCAGCAAACAAAAGCCCAGGACCAGACGGCTTCACAGCGGAATTCTACCAAAAATTTAGAGAAGAGCTAACACCTATCCTACTCAAACTCTTCCAGAAAATTGCAGAAGATGGTAAACTTCCAAACTCATTCTATGAGGCCACCATCACCCTAATTCCAAAACCAGACAAAGATGTCACAAAAAAGGAAAACTACAGGCCAATATCACTGATGAACATAGATGCAAAAATCCTTAATAAAATTCTAGCAAACAGAATCCAACATCATATTAAAAAGATCATACATCATGACCAAGTGGGCTTTATCCCAGGAATGCAAGGTTTTTTTAACATCCGCAAATCAATCAATGTAATACACCACATTAACAAATTGAAAGAAAAAAACCATATGGTTATCTCAATAGATGCAGAAAAAGCCTTTGACAAAATTCAGCATCCATTTATGATTAAAACCCTCCAGAAAGCAGGAATAGAAGGAACATATCTCAACATAATAAAAGCTATATATGACAAACCCACAGCAAACATTATCCTCAATGGTGAAAAATTGAAAGCATTTCCCCTAAAGTCAGGAACAAGGCAAGGATGCCCACTTTCACCACTACTATTCAACATAGTTTTGGAAGTTTTGGCCACAGAAATCAGAGCTGAAAAAGAAATAAAAGGAATACAGATAGGAAAAGAAGAAGTAAAACTCTCACTGTTTGCAGACGACATGATCCTCTACATAGAAAACCCTAAAGACTCTACTAGAAAATTACTAGAGTTGATCAATGAATATAGTAAAGTTGCAGGATATAAAATTAACACACAGAAATCCCTTGCATTCCTATACTCCAATATTGAGAAAACAGAAAGAGAAATTAAGGAAACAATACCATTCACCATTGCATCAAAAAGAATAAAATACTTAGGAATATATCTACCTAAAGAAACAAAAGACTTATATATAGAAAACTATAAAACACTGATGAAAGAAATCAAAGAGGACACAAACAGATGGAGAAATATACCGTGTTCATGGATTGGAAGAATTAATATAGTGAAAACGAGTATACTACCCAAAGCAATCTACAGATTCAATGCAATCCCTATCAAGCTACCAATGGTATTTTTCACAGAACTAGAACAAATCATCTCACAATTTGTATGGAAATATAAGAAACCTCGAATAGCCAAAGCAATCTTGAGGAAGAAGAATGGAACTGGAGGAATCAACCTGCCTGACTTCAGGCTCTACTACAAAGCCACAGTCATCAAGACAGTATGGTACTGGCACAAAGATAGAAATATAGATCAATGGAACAAAATAGAAAGCCCAGAGATAAACCCACGCACATATGGACACCTTATCTTCGACAAAGGAGGCAGGAATATACAATGGAGAAAAGACAATCTCTTTAACAAGTGGTGCTGGGAAAACTGGTCAACCACTTGTAAAAGAATGAAACTAGAACACTTCCTAACACCGTACACAAAAATCAACTCAAAATGGATTAAAGATCTAAACGTAAGACCAGAAACAATAAAACTCCTAGAGGAAAACATAGGCAAAACACTCTCCGACATAAATCACAGCAGGATCCTCCATGACCCACCTCCCAGAATATTGGAAATAAAAGCAAAAATAAACAAATGGGACCTAATTAAAATTAAAAGCTTTTGCACAACAAAGGAAACTATAAACAAGGTGAAAAGACAGCCTTCAGAATGGGAGAAAATAATAGCAAATGAAGCAACAGACAAACAATTAATCTCAAAAATATACAAGCAACTTCTGCAGCTGAATTCCCGAAAAATAAACGACCCAATCAGAAAATGGGCCAAAGAACTAAACAGACATTTCTCCAAAGAAGACATACAGATGGCTAACAAACACATGAAAAGATGCTCAACATCACTCATTATTAGAGAAATGCAAATCAAAACCACAATGAGGTATCATTTCACACCAGTCAGAATGGCTGCTATCCAAAAGTCTACAAGCAATAAATGCTGGAGAGGGTGTGGAGAAAAGGGAACCCTCTTACACCGTTGGTGGGAATGCAAACTAGTACAGCCACTATGGAGAACAGTGTGGAGATTCCTTAAAAAACTGGGAATAGAACTGCCATATGACCCAGCAATCCCACTGCTGGGCACATACACTGAGGAAACCAGAATTGAAAGAGACGCGTGTACCCCAATGTTCATCGCAGCACTGTTTACAATAGCCAGGACATGGAAGCAACCTAGATGTCCATCAGCAGACGAATGGATAAGGAAGCTGTGGTACATATACACAATGGAATATTACTCAGCCATTAAAAAAAATACATTTGAATCGGTTCTACTGAGATGGATGAAACTGGAGCCCATTATACAGAGTGAAGTAAGCCAGAAAGAAAAACAACAATACAGTATACTAATGCATATATATGGAATTTGAAAGATGGTAACGATAACCCTATATGCGAGACAGAATAAGAGACACAGATGCATGGAACAATTTTATGGACTCTGAGGGAGAAGGTGAGGGTGGGACGTTCTGGGAGAATAGCATTGAAACATGTATATTATCATATGTGAAACAGAACACCATTCCATGTTCGATGCATGTGACAAGGGCTCAGGGCCGGGGCAATGGGATGATCCAGAAGGATGGGATGGGGAGGGAGGTGGGTGGGGGGTCCAGGAAGGGGAACACATGTAAACCCATGGCTGATTCATGTCAATGTATGGCAAAAACTATTACAATATTGTAAAGTAATTAGCCCCCAACTAAAATAAATAAATTTATTAAAAAAAAAAAAAGAAAAGAAAAATTAAAAAAAAAAAAATGCAATAAAAATCCATCTTGAGACAAAGTCATCACATCAGCATGTCTTTCAGCCAAGGGAGTATTCAAGCTGGTCTCACTTGGTTTGCCTTTATGGTAACCTTCAATTTTACAGCATCACTGAGCAGGTGGATTTTACATCAAGTTTATGAGTTATTCCAACAACTGGGAAAAGTTTCTTATGGTCAAGGAAATGACTCTTTTGGGTGACTTTATCAAAGACAGACAATACACCAGTGAGTTCACTATCCAACATTCACTAACATAGCCTCAAACTATGTATTCTGAGTATAACTAAAATAAATTTGGTTTACAAATTTCTATTTAACTTTTGCAACATAAAAAGGCAATATATATATAGTTCAATCTATATGGCACATTGTCCCTACATAAATAAAGAGAAAACAATGCATAATATGTGTTGAAAACATTTCTGGTAGAATCTATAAAATATTAACCATATTTGTTGTCTGCGGGAAGGGGAACATGTCTGTGTCATGTGGGACAGTAAAGTTTGCAGTTTACCTAGCTTGGCTATGAACACTCAGTCACATTAATTGATCTGGGAGATGGGGACCCAGTAAGAGAGCATCTGTAGCTGGGGCAGAGGGGTGAGAATGGAGCTGAACTGTCACAAGGTCAAAAGAAAATGCCTGAATCTGAAACACAAGCAATACAAGCACATCATTTAAAGCAACAGAAGTAAATATCAAAAGAATCAACTCAGGGCTGAACAGTGATTCTCTAAGGGAAGAGGGAAATAGAGAAGAAGCAAGGCCCTTTGAAGAACTGTGTGAATATTAATGTGCAGGCATAACTTGGATAAAAACAAAACTGAATTAATGGTATAACTTTCAAAAAAGTTAATAAGCTTTTGGCAGCTAACCCCATTCAGGAAAACCTCCAAAATGAAACTTCTACATTATGTTTATATTATGGGACAGGTTTAGAAATTTCATAAATGCTTATAATAGCAAAAACAAATAATGCAATGGAATAAAAGCAAAGGTAGGGATGAAACTGGGAAGTGCAGAGGAAGAAAAAGAGAAGAAAAGTGAAAGTTTGTTATTTCCCTCATTGTACACAATCACCAAATTTGAGAGATCAAATTTGGTTTAAGTACATGTATTTTTTTTTCTAAGTACATGTATTTTTTTTAACCTTAATAATTTTTTTTTTTTAATTTTACAATGCTGTGTTGGTTTCTGTCATACAACAATGAAAATCAGTCTTAATTATATATACACGTCATCACAGAGCACCAGACTGGGCTCCCTGTGCTACATAGGGACTTCTCACCAGCTGTCCATCTTACACCTGATAGTATTTATATGTTGATGCTCCTTTCTCCATTCGTCTCACTCTCTCCCTCCCCCACTGTTTCCACGTATTTTTTAATATTATTGATATTTTATTATGTGATCAAATACTCTTCCTAAATATACTTTTAAAGACTTTTAATAATTATATAGCTATGCCACCACTTAATAAAGGTTATGGAATCTTATGGAGTATATTGGTATTCCCCATACCAACCTTAAAAATATTTTTATAATTTTGAAATGGTTTGACAGTATTTTTAAAAGTTAACCTGATTAACTACTATAATTTAACAGAATAAATATGGAAAGTTTCAACTCATATTAGAAAATTTACCAGGGGGTTATATCACTGACTGCAAAATAGCACACTAATCATTAAGAAAAGGCTGATTCATTAGTCAATAAGAAGAGGTGATTAAAACATTTTATGTACAAAAATCACATGACATTTTGAGCTGACCAATCAAACTGGATACATTTGATGCTATATGCAATTTAGAAGGTCCAGCGAAGGGGAGTGAAGAAAGCTATCTAGAGGAAAAGGGCTATTTCCGATAGGGATATGGTAGCTCTAAGGCAAATAGTGATTAATATATGAGTTATAGTTTATGAGCTTTCATATTGAATATATATCATGATATGAAATATCTCAATTATTTGTATCATCTTCTTTTCCAATTATGTGCCCTAACTAGCAAACAAGATTGTAAATTCTATATATAGAATTATATAGTATTTCTCTCCAAACTCTATTCCTTCCAAATGCCCACACCCAAGTTCTGGGCACACAGCTGAATACAAGATCACAGGAAGTATAATCATGAATTACCAATAAAAACCTGCTGGCTCAAATAATACATCTCTGAATTTCCTAGCATCTTCAAATTGATGCATGATCTTTTATCATCTGAACCAATCAAAAGTGTATCTAATTTAGCTGTAGTTTACTAACATATCATATTTTGTTAGTGAACAATAGTTAAAAAGTAGAAAATAGCAACTGTCATCAAGCATCAATTTCTCAGAATCTTTTCAACACCACATTGAATTCAAACATCATTAAGAAAGAGTTGGCACCAGTAGTAAGATCATCAAAGACATCGTTCACAAGTGTCAATACTGATTTCTACCAGCGTTTGGAGATGGCACAGGGCATTCTTTTACAGAAGGTATTTCAAAAGAGAAGATGGGGGAGCTTATTTTTTCTTTCTTTTTACCTCATTTCCACCTTCATCAATTATTGAGATGTAGTTGGGAAGAGTCTCATTTGGATAGGACAAGAGGACATCATAATGGGCTAACTCAACAGAATCCAGGCCAAATTCTTTCCACTGAGCTTGAATTTGCTTTGCAAGCTGGAAGTTTTGTTCTGTTCCAGCTAAATGTGGTATCCGTGTAAAATTACTGTTGAACAAAAATTGAAAGTGGTTAGAAATTGTTTAGTCAGCCTTTGTCTTAAATCAACAACCAAATAAGGCAGATTTACATAAAAAAATACTTTGAAATGTTACACCTAAAACAAGCAAAGTGGCACCATTATTGCATAAAATAGATTTTAAAGTGTGTTTTAAAACCATCATGCTCTAATTTGTACTCATTCAAGAGAAAAATCAGAAAAACTGATCTTTGTAGAGAATTGGTAAGTGTACACCTGTAGATGAATCTCTCTATATTAGATGAGGAAAGTGTTATATTCTTTCCTTAAGACTCAGGCATATTTGAACTTTCATGGAATTATCTATTTATTTCACCTTATGAAATATAACTGGAAAGTAAAAAACATTTTCATCCAAAGATCAAGCTGTGACATTCCAAGAACTACTGATAATTATATTTATTTTTAAATAATGAACGTTATAGCCAAGTGAGAAACCTTTTGATTGCTGCTGCTGCTGCTAAGTTGCTTCAGTCGTGCCCGACTCTGTGTGACCCCATAGACGGCAGCCCACCAGGCTCCGCCGTCCCTGGGATTCTCCAGGCAAGAACACTGGAGTGGGTTGCCATTTCCTTCTCCAATGCATGAAAGTGAAAAGTGAAAGTGAAGTCGCTCAGTCGTGTCCGATGCTTAGCGACCCCATGGACTGCAGCCCACCAGGCTCCTCCGACCATGGGATTCTCCAGGCAAGAGTACTGGAGTGGGGTGCCATTGCCTTCTCCTACCTTTTGATTAGCAGCCATTTTAAATCGTCTACTTTAAATAATTTGAACATATGTACACAAGCTCAAACTGAATCTTTCTATTCCATTCACCATGCATTGTAAGTATAATACTAAAAATAAACAATGAGAATTAGTCTAACCAAGAATATCTTTAACAAATAACAAATAAACTATGTGGCTAAAATTTTAGCTACCACAAATATTTTCTAGAATAGACTAATTTCTCATTTAATATGTGTAGATAGTGGGGCTTTTGTTTTAAATTTCTCTTTCTTGGAAATTTGTTCTTTTCTTGAAGATTCAGTTCACCGTTATTTTCAATTTAAATACTTTCAGAAAAAAAATCCCATATGACAAAGCATCATGTGTCATGAAATGATCTTTATTCATTTCTAGCTTATAAATGTCTTGAGCTTCATGAATTTCTCATTCTGATTATGTAGGTTTTTCTAAACTCAATCTACTTCCATTCTTACAGTGATTAAAAAAAAAATAACCAACATAGCTATAGTCATCCTAATTTCAAGTGTTGAATCTACTGTGTATATTACAAAAAAAATTAGGGAGGAAGGGGAGTCCTGGGATTAATTTTATAATCAGAGTAAAATCATTTAAACTGTTATTTACAAAAAACAGTATTACAATTCTCATTCAATAAATATTTAGATGTTTAAAAGTTTACACAGGATTTCTAATATGTATTTGCAAAATAAAGTAATGAAAAGAACACAATTTGAAGAGGCAGCTGAGGCATCTATGCATTTCCTCATCGACCTGGAAAGAAAACACTACACAGCCAACATGCTGCTATTTTATTCCCTGTTACACAAATCCAAACTGTAACATAACTAAAACAGATGCAAAGTATGCAAATTTCCTAAGTCAGAGCTACAACCCTATTCTTACATGAAAGAATTGTTATGGGAGCCTTGACCCTGCCCTCACACACACACACACAGGAGATCATTATCAGACTTTATTAGTGAAATGACTCCCCTAAAACTAAGTTCCCCTGACAAGTTCATGATGAACCTCTCTATCCAAAAGCCTTATTCCTTTTTCCCATTCGGTCTCTACTCCTGTCAGGATTAAGGAGTGTCAAAGAAAAAGGGGGACTGAAACCAAGCAGTACCTCCAAGGGCCCTCCAAGATACAGAAGCCCACAGTGTCCCCCGTTTATTTTTTGTAGTAAAAGGCTTTAATCTCCTAGGCCTTCCCTGAGTTCCAAAGAGCATACACAAGCAATTCCTATTATGGAAGTGAGCAAATACAGAAACAAATGAAAAGCGGTAAAGCGAGAAATGTAATGATAGTTTAAACAATAAAACAATCTGATGCATCTCTTTGAGCTGTTCTGCAGAAACTGAGAGTCTCACATAAGTGGAGGGTGGTGACTGCATGCTGACCACAAGGACACAGACCTGAGACGACTCAACCACAAGGTTGATGATTCAGGTTTCTGAAACATCATCTGGTTACCTCATCACCAACCAATTTAAGAAAGTTCATGAGCTGCAACCAGCATCTCAAATGCTGCCTTTAAAAACCCTCCCCTTGAAAGCCATCTATGATTTCCAGTCATCTGAGTATGAGGTGTCTTCTCTCTCTGTTTGGCACCCTCTAATAAACACTGTGCTCCTTCACCTCAACCCAGTGACAGCAGATTGACTTTGCTGCCCAACAGGCTAGCAGACCCCAGTCTCACCAGGTAACATGATGAGCGGAATTCCTGGTAAAAGTTTTGTTGTTATCAACTGACATACAACAAGCATGCTATGATCAGCATTAGAATCCACTCACTTGGAGAAAAGTTGATCCTAAAAGTGATGAGTAGGAAAAGAGATTTGTTTCCAAGGATAAATAAAATCAATTGGCACAAAATCAGTGTACTACAGGTTTTGCCATTGTCTTGTTGTATGATCCGGGCCGTGTCTTAAATTTCTCATTCATTGTGCGTGCTTAGTGGCTCAGTCATGTCTGACCCTTTAAGACCCCCATGAACTGTAGCCCACCAGGCTCCTCTGTCCATGGGATTCTCTAGGCAAGAACACTGGAATCGGTTGCCATTGCTTCCTCCAGCGGATCTTCGCAACCCAGAGATGGAACCCGAGGCTCCAGTGTCCCCTGCATTGCAGACGACAGGATTCTTGGCCCTCTGAGCCATCAGAGAAGCCCTCTCATTCACACAGAAGGAGAAAATTGCTACCACACTAATACACGAAGATTTGAGGCTCAATAAGACAACTGGTAATAAACAGAAGTTCCTATTTTTTTTGTTTTAATCATTTGAGAAGTGTGTCACAATTTCTTGACCTACTAGAATATCAAGTTATTTTTAAATTTATATGAATAATTTACTAACTATCCAAAATAGCTAACATCGTGCATTTTAAAAAAATAGGCACATACATCTCTGTCTGGCTAGAAAACTTCAAATGTGTCCTAAGTATCATTATTTCATCTCAATTAATAAAGGGAGCTATTGATGTATGTTTTAATACACTATATTTGGTTTACAAATGAACAATGCTTAGAGACATTAAGTGACTTAAAGACAACCAGTGAAAGGTAGAACTGGTATTCAAATGCAGATCAGTGAAATTCTAAAACATTCCTCTAAAATAACTTCGTCTTTCAGAACAAGTGGAGGAAGAATGCAAAATAATGAACAAGTCTGAGACTTTAACCAGGTGTTACAAAACAAAAGGAAAACATAGGACAACCTTGCACGCCAAGGGAGACTGAAAAGGCAGTCCCTCCTTAATCCTCCCAGTCAGAGTCAAGTAACTTCGAAACAGTAGAGGATCTTTAGCAGTAAAGCAAAGGGTTAGAAAAGGGGAGAAGACAGATCTGAGCCTTTAATGACCCCTGACCTAAGGTATAAATAGACTGAACAGCTCCAATGGACAAACGGCAAACTGGAATTATGGGGAGTTTAGGAGGCTTCTGGAGATTCTGTGGCCCTTGGAGGGGTGAGTGGGGGTTCTGTTCATCTCTTTTTGTGTTAATGGTGAAAACCCTTGAGTTCTAAATGATGCCAAGCAGGGCCCTGTGGGGTTTCAGGCATGAAGGCCTTTTTGTCCCCTACTTCTATAGGAAAGACTCTACCTTCATGACCTTCCCTGAGTTCCAAAGGGCAGACTCAAACAGCTGCTAATCAAGAGAGGAACAGCCAGGAAACCACCTGAGACGTGGTGAGATTAAAGGAACCAGAAAAACTCATCAAGTTTAGGAGACCCAACCACCTGAGACCCTGCACACATCCTAACCTTGTCACTTTGCAGAAGAATGCTAATACCTTGATCCTTGTCACACAACCCTGTCTGACTATTTAACCTCTTCCATTCTCCAAGACTTCCCTGGTAGCTCAGATGGTAAAGAGTCCGCCTACAAGGCAGGAGACCTGGGTTCGATTCCTGGGTCGGGAAGATCGCCTGGAGGAGGAAATGGTTATCCACTCCAGTATTCTTGCCTGGAGAATCCCCATGGACAGAGGATCCTAGCAGGTCATAGTCCATGGGGTCAGAGTCGGACACGACTGAGCGACTAACACTATACACTACACTGTTCTCCAGGGAGAGGAGCACAGTTCTTGAGGTACTCCCCCTCTGCCTGCCAAAGAAATAAAGTCACTCTTTCCTCCTCCATAACTGTCTCCATATTTCTGTTCGTCATCGGTACAGAGAGAGCCAAGATTTTGGCAGCATAAACAGAAGATCTTGGTCAAGGCCATGTAGAATAAGCAAAAAGCTGAGGGCCCAGAAAGTGAGAGAGGAAGGTATTCATTTTTCTTCTTTGCTGGTCACTCCATGTCACAGAGGATGAGATGGTCCTCTCATCCTCGACTCAATGGACATAAGTTTGAGCAAACTCCGGGAGATAGCGAAGGACAAGGAAGCCTGGCATGCTGCTGTCTATGGGGTGCCAAAGACTCAGACATGACTTGGCGACTGAATAACAACAACCATGTCACAGGTCAGAAAAGGAAAAAGGAAGCAGAGGTAGCACCTGTCTAGGAGTGAAGATTATGTCTAGCCAGACTTCCACTTTTATTACATCTACTATACATAATTACAGTAAAAGATATGCAAGAGGCAGAAAAATTGCCACAAAAAAAATATTTAAAATTCCATATCTCTCACCAGAAATGGCCCTTATAAAGACTTGACAGATGCCCTAGCAAATTTTATTCATAGTTTTAATTCTAAAGACTATGTGTATGTTCTCTCTGGTGTTAGTTTCCTCATTATGTCCAACTCTTTGCAATCCCATGGACTGTAGCCCACCAGGCTCTTCTGTCCATAAATTCTTTAGGCGAGATACTGGAAAATGTAGTCACTCCCTTCTCCAGGGGATCTTCCCAACACAGGGATCGAACCCAGGCCTGCTGCACTGCCTATGTATCTATCTGTTCACTTGCCTGTTTTTACGTAAAATTATAGCTTGCATTCACAAAGGAATCCTTTAATCATTATCAGGACTTCAAGTATTTTGCTTTGAAAGAGTCTAAGTATTCCAATCAATTATTCAATAAAAGTGTTTTATTTTTAGTTGCCTTGCAAATACCTCTTAAATTTATTCATTTACCCTTTTTCTCTATACCAGGGATAGCTATTTCAGGAAATAGGCAGCAGGTTTTTACACTAAATTTATTCATTTACCCTTTTTCTCTATACCAGGGATAGCTATTTCAGGAAATAGGCAGCAGGTTTTTACACTAAGTCACACACATGCTCTCTAATTTCATGCTCATCATAACAGTATCACTATTCCCATTTTATAGATGTGAAAATGAGAGCTCAGGAAGGTTACATATTCAAAATTATGTTAATATCAACAGGCAAAGATGGAATTTAAACTTGTCAATGTCCGACTTCACAGTCCAAATTTATTCTTTTGACTTAAATACATTACCTTCCTCTAAAACAGGAGTCAGCAAACTATGTTTCACTGACCAAATCCAGCTCACCTCCTTTTTTTTGGCACAGCCCACAAGCTAAAAATGGCTATCATGTTTTGGATAGGTGAAAAAAAGCAAGAGGAATAATATTTTGTGACATATTTATACAAAGTTCAAATTTTATTTTGATAATATAAAGTTTTATCAAAACTGACCCTTATTCCAACATGTATTTCCTATCACTTCTTTGGTGCTACAGTAGCAGAGTTGAGTAGTTATGACAGAGATCAGCCAGCATACAAAAGCTGGCTCTTTACAGGAAAAGTATGCTGACACCTGCTTTAAAACATCTATCATGATAAAGTTCAGCTGAGGGTACAATCCTTTTGAGGTGAAATGTAATACAAGATCTTCAATAATAAGACTTTTTTTATAAGTCAGTTTCTGTTTATGAAATAGTGGATCAAACTTCTAAACAGAATAGCAAAATTTTCCAACTTGATATAAACTTTGAAGTATCTGCTTACTACAAGAAGGTCTTGATGTTCTCTGCTTTCAACTCATCCAAAAATGCTTTCTTTACATTATGCTGTGGAATGTTAATAGCTTCACTTGAGGACTTTATAAACCATCCTGCAAAAGACAAACAAATACAGGAATGGGGTATGAGCTTACAGACAGAGCCTTTTTTTCCTTATTATTTATCATATGTAAAACACAAATTGTCCATGACCTCTGGCATTAACTGAGATGTCCTGAAGTTTTCTCTTGCCTACCTCCATTGGAAAAAATATCATGCAGACAGACTTGATTACAAATCAGTAACAATATATTTTTAATCCAATTTCATTATGTATTGCTGTTATTTTAAGAAATGCTTTATGATATTAGCACTAAAATTAAATACACTTCAACTAATGGGGAGAAGGCAATGGCAACCCACTCCTGTACTCTTGCCTGGAAAATCCCATGGACGGAGGAGCCTGGTAGGCTGCAGTCCGTGGGGTCACTAAGAGTCTGACACGACTGAGCAACTTCACTTTCACTTTTCACTTTCATGCATTGGAGAAGGAACTGGCAACCCATTCCAGTGTTCTTGCCTGGAGAGTCCCAGGCACGAGGGAGCCTGGTGGGCTGCCGTCTATGGGGTCGTACAGAGTCAGACACGACTGAAGCGACTTAACAGCAGCAGCAGCAACTAATGGGGAAAATGAAAGCAGAAAGGAGATCCACCTTCTTTCTCCTTCAAGCTTCTATCCCCAGTGACTACTCCTCTGCTGACCCAGAAGAAACATTTAGTAGATGTTTAATGAATTAATTATGAACATATTTCATGTACATAAATCATTTCAAAGAGTTGAAGGCAATTCAGTCTTGTAATTTGTTCTGGTTCTGAAACTAAAACGAAGTGTGATAAAATATTTTGTGCTTCCGTTTGAAGCAGGCTTGAGAAGTCCAACTTCAGAGAGCTACAATGAAATTACACGTCACCCAACATCTCTGCAAGACAAACATAGGCTAGAGGCAACGGGTAGGCAGTTTGCCCAGGACCATGAACCCTTGTAGTTGGCTTCATGACAGATATTCAGCAAAATGATAAGATTTGCGCATAAAATGGTTACCAAAACCACCCAGCTAGCTTTCATGGAGCTTTCCAATTATTAATCACATACATGCTACACACATGCATATATACATGTGTACTGAAATAAATGGTTGGCAGCAAATGGAAATACAGTTCCACCAGTATGTTAAAAAAAGGGGGGGGGGACTTGGAAACAACTTTAAGATCAGGGCGCATGGGGGATGAAATGCTTGAATCGAGATTTGAAAAATGAGTTGGATAAAGAGGATGGAGGCTTGTGGGAGGGAAGGAGCAGAGAGTCCTAGGGAAAAATTAACATTAATAAAGAACGCACTCTGTGCAAGCCACTGTAAGGGGCCAAGGGCAACACTGGGTACACACTCAGTTGCTTCAGTCGTGTCTGACTCTTTACAACCCCATGGACTATAGCCTGCCAGTCTCCTCTGTCCACGGGGTTCTCCAGGCAAGAATACTGGAGTGGACTGCCATGCCCTCCTCCAGGGGATCTTCCCAACCCAGGGACTTAACCCGAGTCTCCTGCATTGCAGGTTGATTCTGTACCCACTGAGCCACCTGGGAAGCCCAAGAGCAACACTAAGAAGCACAAAATGCTTCTAAAAGACAGAGAAGACTTCCCTGGTGGTACAGTGGATGGGAATCCACTTGCCAACACAGGGAACACAAGCTGGATCCCTGGTTCAGGAAGATTCTACATGCCAGGGGCAGCTAAGCCTGAGTGCCACAACTGTTGAGCTCAGAGGCAGAGAGCTATAACTATTGAGCCGTGTGGCCCCCACTCCTGTCAACTAAAAAGCTCGAGCACAGCAAAACCCAGTGTGGCCAAAAAACAGAAAAAAAAAAGACACATAAGATCCTAATCTTCGTGCTAACCTTGCCAAGTGAATTTCCCACGTTTTCAGTTGAGACAATTGAAACTCAAGTTAGCGAGTGTCCTTAATGAGCACACTTATCTCACCTAAGCCCCACAGCAACCCTGATATCCACATTAGTTAGAGCAGAATGTGGTTCAAAGGGCACAAAGCAAGCAAAAGGAGACTGAGTTTGAGCCAACCCAGCAGGCTTATTGGAGAAGGAAATGGCAACCCACTGCACTATTCTATGTTGGAGAATCCCATGGACAGAGGAGCCTGCCAGGCTACTGGCCATGGGGTTGCAAGAGATGGACACGACTTAGCGACTAAACTACTACTCCTAGCAAGTTTATGCCCTGGTCTTCTAAATCCCAGAAAGGGAGCCCAGAATTCATAGCAGGGGTAAACTATCTGGTGATAACTTACACCAGTCTTGTGCATTAAAGTCCAATTAGAAGCATCTCCTCACCAGGAAACAATAAAGTGCCAATTTACTACTTTCAGTAAGTTACAGCTATTATTCTTACAAAGACTGACAAACTGAGGCTAAGAGAGACTGCCTCACTTGCTCAAGGTCAGGAAGAAGAAGTTGCAAAGTCTTTAAGAAAAATCTCAGCGCTGCTCCCTGATTACCTTGGAGAGTTGGGTTAAGTCTGCAAATTAGTACACAGGGGAAAACTTGAAAGCACTGGTGTTAAAAGTTCTGTTCAGAGCACTGACAATATGGTCAGCCAGTTCCTAACTGTTCCTCTATTACTTACTTCCAAAAGGAGAGAAAAGGGCTCCCAAGAAGCAATGCCCAGCGCTCTCCCCACCGCACACATGAAGCAGTCTCAGGCACGAGACTAGATAAAGACCTCAAAGAGGTAAGAATCGTTTCTTACAAAGCTCCTTGGACGACCTAGCAAATGCCCCCGAGATCCTGCGGAAAGGTGCCAATTTCTCGCAGGCCTGCAGCCGGCGGAACTTTCTCAAGTTCAGTTTCAGGGTTTCTGCGCTCTCCTCCTGACCCTGGGTGGCTGTCCTACAGCAGCCCATCCGGAACGCAAACGTGCAGCGTCCCCGGCAACTAAGTCCCACTTAACTCGCGGGAGCTGGTCCGCACGCCCCCCAGCCCGATCCGCGCCCCTGAGCCCAGCAGCAGGATCTCCCGCAGCAGGGGGCCCCGGGGCAGCTGGGCGGGCTGGGGGCCGAGCGTGGCGCGGACCCCGTCCTCCCCCCCGTACCGAAGAGGAAGCCGAGGACGAAGAGGCCGGCGCCCAGCACCAGGGCCCCCGCGCACAGCCGGCGCGGACGGGGCCAGGCCACCGAGGCCGAGTCGGTGTCGTGAAGCGGGTTCCACATCTCGGCGCGCGGCGGCGGGGCCTCCGGGGACCGTGCAGCGGCCCCGCTGCAGCCTCGTGGACAGCGGGGTAAGGGCGCCTTCCCCCTGCGCCGCGCGGATCAGCCGGGCCGCCGAGAGTGCGCTCCCCGCCCGGGCTCCGTGGACTCCGCCCCGAGGGTCCGTCTGCTCGACTCTCAACCAATCCGGGCGAGCAAGAGGCGGAGCCGTCCCGGAGCAAACCCCAACTCCGCGGAGAGGTGCTTAAGAAAGAGAAAAAGTTTAGCTTGAGGATTTCTAGCCCTTATTTTAAAATGAAAGAAGAAGGAGGAACAAAGGGAAGGAGGAAGAGAGGACAAACGCTTCTCCTTTCTGCACTCCCAGGCCACAGTCCTATGGACAGAAAGAAAACTGCTTCCCGCGGAATTCAATGGAAGGGTCCTCTTTTTATTTCTGTCTAGGAAAATACATATTCCAGGCTAGCTGGTAGACTAAATTATTTCTCAAGAACTTTTTCTCGGACCTGAGATCCCATTCGACTCTTTGCGACCCCGTGAACTGTATAGTCCATGGGATTCTCCAGGCCAGAATACTAGAGTGGGTAGCCGGTCCCTTCTCCAACGGATCTTCCCAACCCAGAGATGGAACCGGAGTCTCCTGCATTGCAGGCGGATTCTTTACCAACTGAGCCATCAGGGGAGCCCCATTAAATACTATTACAGCCCTGTAATGAGGAAAACCGAGTAGAAAACGGTGGTGCCCTATTTTGACACTGATTTGGATTAAGGGAGTGAATTTTGATGTTAATGTGAATTACCACTGTGCAGTTTTTCCTAATGAAGATCACTGATATTAATAAACTATTAGGAAATTATTCCTGCCTTTACATTACGCAACCATTTTTAAAGAAATGATACTGGAATTTGCTGAAGGCGGAGACTTTATCTCGTTTCATATCCCAACTGCACTTGGCACTCTATTACGTTGAGGGCGTGAAATCAGTCTTTGTTGAATTAACCTGACAAGTCAATCGCACATAATTCTACTCTTGTTATAAATTCTTAAAAAATTATAATGGTATCTAAAGGATAACAATAACCGCAGGCTTCATAAAATCAAAGGTGTTCTTAAAATCTGTAAGGGAAACTGCATGCACGGCCTTTAGCTAGGAGTGCTTAATGGGAACATTGTATCTAACAAATCCAGGAAATAGCAGAGCTTGAACTTGCTGGAGATAACAAGAAACTTTGGGCCCTGGGAGCTGCTGGAGGGGTAGTCAAGGAAAGGCAGATAGGTTCCTGTGGGAAAGGCAGAGGACAGGGAGAGAGTGAGGAAAGACAGGGCTAGATGGTAGAGAATCTCGGGTACTTTACATAAAGAATTTCTGAGCTAAGTGAAGAGATATGGGAGAATTAAAATGTCAACAGTGAACCAAGTCAACTACTAGATGACCTAGGACAGGTTAGGGTTAGGGAACCTTAACCCTAACTCTTAATCCCTTTCTAACAATACCTTTTATTTCTTGAATGTCGCCTAATGTTCTTGTTGTCAAATCTAACCAGGAATGGTGGAAGAACAATACTCACTGAGCACTTTCTAAACGAGACACTTTATATATACATTAACTTGTTTAATCATTGGTACCTTTCATAGTTAATGCTATCACTTTTCCCATTTTACACGTAGAAAAACTGAAATTTAATGAGAGGGAATAAATTACTCAAAGTCACAAAGTTAAAACATTATCCAGTGCTTATCTTACTCTAAATCACTGTCCTGTCTGCATTGAGCATGGGATATATTTGCTAAGAGCTTTGCTTCTATTGGGAGGAGTACTGGGCTTGAAGTCAGAAGACTTGGACATAAGCTTTAGTTCTGGTCCTGTCTAAACCCTAAATCCTCAAGAGTCACATATGTATCATCTCATTTGTAAAAAAAAAAAAAAAAAAAGGATCATCTAATAACATTATTAAGAACTATCTGTTAATAAAGATGTTCTGAAGGTCATATGTGACTGTAAATGAGGCAAATTATATTTATTAAATAAAAGAAGAGTTTTTGAACAATATAAGAACTACATGACAATTTAGTTAATACCCTTTATGGTGAGGTAGGCTACATTTGAAGAAATCAGAGAAGAAATGAAAATTTGCCATCTTATAGAAAGGATTCCTTCTCCCCTCATGAAGCATACAGTTTGGTGGGAAAGACCTAGCTTTTATGAGTAATTAATGACTAATAAATATCATGAGCCACCTCATGCGAAGAGTTGACTCATTGGAAAAGACCCTAATGCTGGGAAGGATTGGGGGAAGGAGGAGAAGGGGACGACAGAGGATAAGATGGTTGGATGGCATCACCGACTCGATGGACATGGGTTTGGGTAAACTCCGGGAGTTGGTGATGGACAGGGAGGCCTGGTGTGCTGCGATTCATGGGGTCGCAGAGAGTTGGACACGACTGAGCGACTGAACTGAACTGAACTGAATATCATGAGCACATTCTACATGGTAAGCGCTTACTATACGCTTTGAAAGATAATTTTATTTGATTACCAAGATTATGCCCAAAAGAATTTGAAATCTCTAAGAAGTGATTTTGCAAGCCACACTAGATTTTTCTATTGTCATTGTTATTGTTATTTCCCTTTTATAGCTGAAGAAACTAAGCTTTAGTGACGTTAAATTACTCCCTCCCCTACAAAAACACACGTGTTTGCTTTGATAAGTGTTAGATCACATTATACTTCTTTCTCTGAGGACTATTGAGGAAAGATTGTAGATGACCTCTATATAAGGACCTGTAGAAGAATGCCAAATCCAGTGGGACATGCTCTTATTTCTCTTGATTATAACATTTATCATTCTGTATTGTAACTGTATTTATATGTCTATCTTCCTGAATATTGTGATCTTTTTCGAGGTCAGGTACTCTATTTGACACATGTTTATACCCATAATTTTTGGCACAAACTATTTGATAAATACGCTTTCATTAAACAAATAAATGAATGATTGAACTGAAGAGCAATTTTAATGCTAAAAAGGAAAACCATTTGCTTGCCAATTCACTATGTATTATGTCACCTAATGACAAATGAAGAATCTGTCATCCCTACACTTTGCTAGGTGCCTATTTGAGTTTTGAAAAGCACTGATTTCATACAATACCTTCCCCAACCCTGAACCATTTACTTCCTCCACACATTTATTATGATTCACAAATTTCCAAGGAAAAAAAAACACAAAATTTGTTTAATAATGCTTTATTTGAAAGTGTTCAAAATTGCAAATGTACTCCTCTATTTGGATATCTTATTTCCACTTTTATATGCATAGTATTTTCTCTCTTTAAAGAGCCTGCTTAAAAACACTTATGTTGCATTCTTGATATTCATAGACATTTGCTACTAACACACTGATCTCTAATTTTTCTTAATTTTATGTGCTAGCCTTTTGTTGCACATTTTATTCTCTTATTCCCTTTCAGATTTTGAGCTTCTTGGTACCAGGAATGATATCATGTTCCCATCTATTTTCCAGAGTTATCACAATGCTTCATCTACAGAAACATCCTTTTGAATGATTGGATGATATTATACTAAGAGTAGAAAGCAATTATGAGATATAAGAGATGATTTCTGTTACTGAAGAACTTTATTCAAAGGGGGAAGATAGCAACTAAATAGAAATATAAATAACAATACCAGAAAGCAGAGATTATGAGCCAAAAAGAGTAGCAGTAGCTGATGTTCAGAAAGCATTATGGGCTCCACATTTATACCTAATGATTCATATTAACCTCACTAGTGTTTGTTTGAAGAATACCTTGAAATATTTCATAGTGTCATATGCCCATCCATACACACAAAAATTGTGTGGCATTACTTTGTCGGTAGGTGGACAAGATAAGCTAAAATGTGACCTGACCATCCTCTTCATCTCCCACTACATGAAATAATATATTTAGAATAGAAATATTAAATGAAGGAAACATAGCACATGCAAGTATATTGTTTGTACATGCAAATGTAATATTTGCATCTGTACTAGTTACCAACTCTTACAGCATCTCTAGACTGAAAACTCTGCCTGTTGGGCCTGGCAGAGCACTTCTCACATAATGCATGCATGCTAAGTCACTTCAGTCATGTCCAGCTCTGCATCCCTATCAACTGTAACCCACCAGGCTCCTCTGTCCATGGGATTCTCCAGATAAGAATACCAGAGTGGGTTGCCATGCCCTCCTCCAGGGGATCTTCCTGACCCAGGGATTGAACCTGGGTCTCTTTATGTCTCCTTCATTGGCAGCCAGGTTCTTTCCTACTAGCGCCACCTGGGAAGCCTTTGTCACATAATACTTATACAATAAAAGCTTTTAAATGAATGAACTGTACAGCAACTACTAGATGATGACTAGTTATTACCTAGTTACAAAACTCTTTTAAACAATAAACGGTATGGTGCAAAATACAAGTATTTAATTCAGGAATGAGAAAAGGCATTTTTGTCCTTTACTAATATATGCTCATAAAGTTATTTTATTCAATCTGAAAAGCATTTCTTAAAATTATCACCAAGGGCCAAGAACTGGCCTGGGTCACAGAAACACCAAACTAATAAGATTTTTCTTTGCTTCAGTTGGGATTTCTTACTCCTTGAACTTTGGTAAAAACAGGTTGCAAAGTTTTGTGAGAAGAAAAATTAACTAAAATCTAAACCCAAGTATGTAATCTCTGTTGGTTATTGGATCTACAAGACTGTTAAATGAGTTGATATAGTGACTACACATGTAGAATTATAGACACAGCATCTCTGGTCAGTATTTCAGGTAAATATGCCAAACACATAAGAAAGTATCCTTGAAGAATCTTTGAAATGACACCAACGTTTCATTTGTGAAAAAGTAGATTTTAAACTCTAAAATATTTAGATTTAAACATAGAAATGTTTAGGTAATCAGATTATGTGTTATTCCATTAATTATTCAGTATTTCAAAACCATGCTTTGTGATATTTAAGAGAATTTGATCTATTCAATTAGACTTGATTCTAATATAAGCTATATAATTGAATAATTCAGTTACCTACTATCTTTATATGCAGTTTTTCTGAAATATGTAAAAGAAGTTAATATTCT
Organism: Giraffa tippelskirchi; assembly: GCF_054371585.1. NCBI lineage: Eukaryota > Metazoa > Chordata > Mammalia > Artiodactyla > Giraffidae > Giraffa > Giraffa tippelskirchi. The sequence continues at coordinate 41,384,006 of NC_137284.1, read as the reverse complement.
CCATAATTATAAATTAAAATTTTAGACTGATGAGAATTAATTTTAAGTACTAGATAAGATTCGTTAGATGATTGAATTGCCTAAAAATTAACAGAATACATCACATGTATAAATGCTATGTAAAATGTTTAACAGTATTTAATTAACTATGTGTGTAAACATAATACTAAAATTATAAAAGATCCCAGTGTTATTGTTAAAATTTATTAGATTTATAAATTGAATGAGATACATATGCAAGAAATTAAAGAAGTTAAAGAACAAGTTTTTTTTTTTTAATTTCTAATTTCAGTCAACCAAATAATGATTATAAAAGTTAAAGTAAAATTCTGAATAGATTTTTATATATATGAAACCTGCCCTTAAGGACATTTAAAAAGATTTTTAAAATATAGCAACACAGATCCTCAGAGAGTTTAGTAAGGTGAAATGTTAGTTCCCCAATGAACACTTTCTCTTCTGGACTAGATGACATCACTTCTCTTAAACTGTCTGGCATTCCTTCTCAGTTTCCTTTGCCAGCTCCTCCTTTACCAGCCCTTTAACTGTTAGGCTGCCTGAAACCGGGTTCTCTTCTTTCTGTAGCATCCCTTGAGGTGATTTTAAACTCCAAGCACCATCATGCCCTGGCAGAAACTGTTCACCAAACATCTTTCCTATTTCCTAGGCATACAGCTTAGACCACAAGTCTCATTCGCCTTTGAAGTTAAGTAGGCCTATATTACTGTGTAAGAGTGAATAAAATATAGAAGGAAGTGTTATATACCACTGCCAAGCCTAGCCCTTAATACTTCCTACATAATCCTGTCTCTATTCACCTCAATTATGTGGTTGAATACACAAGATCTAGCAGAGATATGAGAGGCTCTAGGGAATGGAATAGCCTCAAGACACAAAAAGCATCAATTTCTGAATCATTGTTTGGAGGAATGACCAGCAATCAAGAATGTCCATTGGAGTTTATAAAAAAAAATTACTTCCAATTTTTTAATCCAATAGATGCGTTACAGAAGTCAGTGTCACTAAATATCACTTATCTTGATAGAATCCTCTAGTTTTTCACATTTGTTGTCTGCCGAGACTTCACTCCCAAGATCCAGAATTAAACGTTCCATTGTTGAATTGAGATCTCCACCTGAGCGTCTACCAGGCCCCTCAAACTTCACCAGAACAGAGAGTAGCTGAGTGACTGACAACCAGTGTTAGTAAGGGTTCTACCGAGAAACAACGCTGACAGGCTATGTAGAAATATACGGAAGAGGAGATTTATCATGGGAATTGGCTCACCTGGTTATGGAGGCCAAGAAGTCCCACAGTCCACTGTCTGAACGCTGGAGAGCTAGGAGAGCTGATGGTATAATTTAGTCCTGATCTGAAAGCCTGAGAAGGGGTGTAGGGGGGTGCATCTCTAGTCTTCAAGTCTGAGCCCCAAGAACCACTTCCTCTGACGTCTGAGAGCAGGAAAAGATGACCAAGAAGAAATTTTCTGTTCCTTCTCTTGTGTGTTCAATTAAGACCCTGATCACACTGGTAAAGTTGAATATTAACTCAGTTTACTGGATCAGATGCTAATCTCTTCCAGAGACACCCTCACAGACACAACCAACACTAATGTTCTGCAGCTCTGGGGGCATCCTGTAGTCCAGTTAAGTTGCCGTATCAGTCACTTCACCACCACCCCCAACATCTTCACTTTCCATTCTCCAACATCACCCCATCTCCAGCCAGACTTCTCTGTCAGCTCCATCTGAATAAATGACACCATTCTCCATTGTTGTTCAGGATAAACGCCGAAGTCATTCTTTATCCATTTACTTATGACATATTTATTGAGAGTCTCCTCTGCATCAGGAAATACGCCAGGTACAGCATATACAACAGTAAACAAAGTAAACCTGATTGTTTTTCTCTCTTTCAGTCAAACCCAACCACCAACAGGGTCCTCCTAAAAGATAAATACAAGCACATTTGATTTTTTTTTAAAATATTTGTTTTATTTATTTATTTTATTTGGCTTTGCTGCATCCTGGTTGCAGCACATGGGATTTCTATTTGCGGCATGTGGGATCTAGTTCCCTGCCTGAGGATTGAATTTGTGCCCCTCTACTGGGAGCTCAGAGTCTTAGCCACTGGACCACCAGGGAAATCCTTCACATTTGATTTCTTGCTTGAAAATCTTTATCTTTACTCTTTTTTTTCCCTTAATTTTCCCTTAATTTAATTATCTTAAAATTAAATAAAGTGTAATTTTTTTCATCATATATATATATATATATATTTCTTTTTCCCCAAGACCTTATACAAGTCTATTCTTATAGTGGACACCTGGAAAACCTCATGCTTCTGGGTGCAGTTATTAATAGTTAAATGAAGAATAGATACCTAATTCAGCTTAGAGGAAGGTCTTTTTTTGCTGTGGTGTTGAATTGAAGATTGAGGTGGCTGAAAGTGTTATATATGTGACCAGTCAAGCTTCTGCCTACCACATTGGTATATTCACAGAGAACTAAGGTTAACTAGAAAGTAGAACAAAGCACATGACCAGGGAGGAGCAGAAATAGTATTAGAAATGGAGTATTCCCTTAACTCCTGACCTTCAAGATCTTGATTTCAGGTTTTATTGAGACCCAGTGTTTTTCCTACCTTTGGGTTCTGAGATACTCTTATTTTATCCTTGTAATAAACATATGCCCCTTTGCCCACTCTCCCTTTTCATGAAACTAACTTTAGTTTATTTTACTTGCAACATTTAATCCTCAATAATTAAGCTCTCCAGCCACATCTCTTATTCAGCACTACTCCCCCATTCTTTTCTGCTATCATCTGTCATAAAAAACTTGTCACATAGAATTGTAAGTGGTTTCTGAAACATTCTTGGCTGTTTTGTGGCACTGAACTTTGTAAAATTTGTCTCATTTGCCTCAAATGTCCATTACCCCTTAACTTTCTGGAAATGTTCTGGTTATGTACTAAGGTTCTTCTCAAATACCATCTCTGCTTTTCACTTTTTCTGGACTTTGGTAAGAAGATGTTTACATTTTCTGTGTTGCTATAGTACTCCACCTACATATCTGTTACAGTGTGAAGGAAATGAAATCACTCTAGAAAGCTTTTCTTCCATATTAGACTAACTCAAGTGCAGGAATGGTCTTTAATTCTGAAAACTATTTGAGTTAGTTTCTATATTTCTGAGAGTATTTCTAATGTATAGAAATGTTTGTCTTTAAGCCAATCAAATAGAGTTCTTTAAAAATTAACTTTGGCAATATCATTGGAAGTAGAAAAATACCACACACTTATACATACATAGACATACATAAATACACAGACAGACACAGAGATCTTATGGTTCTAAACTTTTAGCCAAGAAGCAGATAGGATAGGGGTCTCTGAAGAAAGAAAAACAGACAAGGATTTCTTGATATAAGAAAAGCCATTTTTATGATCGAAGCTTGGCCAAAATGCTTGTTCTTGGACAGGTCTCAGTAATTAATGATCTTATAAGAACAAACTAATTCAAGAACAAATGATTGTTATCAGGCAAGAGAAGGAACAATAACAAAGATAATAAATCAGCTGTAAAGACTGTCATAATGGTAAAGACTAACCAGAAACACATTTTTGAGCTGTTTTGCAGAATTCAAACCCCCTTGAGGACTCAATCACTTAATTAACTGGAACCTAAGAAATGATGATTTTGACCCTTTCTGAACTCCATCATCTACAACTTGGATTCTGTCAAACTTTGCCCCAATTCTATACTAAATTCTCCTCTGCTCAAATCCCTTCATGAGTAGGTATGTACCCTTAGCTTAAAACTTTCCCTATTTTGCTGTTCAGAAAGAAACTTCCTTGGAAGAAAGATCCCCAGCATTCTCTGTACTTGCTGCTAGTAATAAATACTTCCTTCTCCTCACCCTTCACTTGGTTGCACCATTTGGCTGACACCCACCAGGAGGCGAATCCTATTTTTTGGTAACAGTGTAAAAATACAAAACTCACAAGGTTAGAAAAGAGTAGTAGTTGGATCCAAATTGTGTTTGAACTCATTGGGTTTTTTGCAGACCCTGGAGCTCTGCTCTATTTGCATTTTCAAACTTTTCAGTCTTTATTCAAGGGACCTGATTTTTTTTTTTTTAAAGCTTTGTCCCTTCTATTAAAGGCTATGCCTTTTTTGTGAGTACTCATTTGGCACTTTGACCTGACTCTTTTGAAACTGGGCTGCTTCTATTGGAAATGTGTGCTAAGCCTTTGGTCGGATTCCTTTGAAACCAGGCTGTACCTATTGAAACTATGCTGTTTAGGATTTTTCTTTCCTTTTCTCTAGAGTAAAACCTCTAAGAAATGGATTCCAAGTTATCTAAAAGTTTCGAGCTCACCCTCTCATTTCAGAGACTCCAGCTGGTTTTATGAATAAAAACAATAGTCCCTCCTCATGCAAATTTCTATCTAAATGGACCTACTTAACCAAAAGTAATGTAGAACATTGATCTCCATTATGAGAAACTTTTTGAACTCCCCAAATGCTTTTCTTAAACCTAAATTGGACAGCCATGGCTCTAAAACTGTCAGAACTGAATGGGATGCTTATTTCAATTGGTATTTCAAGGTTTCCAGGTGTTATCAGACATCTAAAATAGTCTCTCTGCAAAATGCAATTTTTAAATTAACTGAGGCAAATAAATAGTTGAAGACAAGATGGCTTCTGAGGACTCTCTCTCCCTCCCCCTGCCCCAGATCTTTTTATCCAGATGCATGGCCGCCATCGTTGTGCTCAGGCGCCCTCGACCGCCATCTTTCTCTTTTTGTTCTGCACTGTCTCCACCTTTTCTATAACTTCTGCTTATTCATTCCAATTCTCTCACCAAATTTCCCTTTTCTTCCCCTAAACCTTTCCCCACTTCCTCCTCCTCCGAACCTATTAGAATCTGCCCTTTAAAGTTAAGTCTTCTGAGAATTCAAACAAATCCCAAGTTTTTTATGTTCCCTGGATAAAGGCCAAATTGTGAGCCATAATTAAAGAATTTCCAAAAGTAACTAAGGACCACACCCTCTCCACAGGTTTGCTGAAGAACTTAACTTGGTTATCAAACTTTCCAACCTGTTTTGTTTTTTGTTTTTTCTGATCTATGTCTGTTACTTTACATGCTTGTTGGTGAGAGTCAGACTAAACACTGGATGAAATTTGTCCAGTGAGAACTTCCTGAAAGAGATTTAGAAAAACAAACTCCTAATTTTTGGCGAGAAGCTAGAACATTCTCTCGAGAAATCAACCCAGCTCTTAGAGTAGCTTTTCTTAAGCCTATTGATTGGAACAAAATTCAGGTTAGCACACAAAAATCTAATGAACCATCTCATAGCCATTATAATCAACCAGATTTTTTTCAGATAAAATTCTAATATTCCTTCAGATGTTGAATCTACTTGGGTAGCCTTTAAATCTATGTTTGTTAACGTGCTGAACTGGCATCTTTCTTTTTAAGCTAAAAGGACCAGGGTGTAACAAGAAACTATGTCCACTCCAGATTTGGTTAATTTGGCAAATCAGCTTACTTGCACCTGAGATGAGTCATCTAAGAAAAAGATTGCTGAAATTTTTAATTTTCAACTCCATCCCAGACAAAACCAAAGTCCTCCTAATTTCTGCTATTATTGCAGCAAGCTAGAACTTTGGAAAAAGACTGTCACAAACTTAAGTGCTACAGATGCCTTCAGCCGTCTAACATTTTTCAGTGTCCTCCTAATTCCCAATGACCCAAAGGGATACAAAAAATACTATCTTCTCGATATCCGACCCACTTCAAACAATGGTAGGACGTTAGGTACAAATGAAGTGCAACACACCTTTCTGTTCCTCTGTGCTGTGCTATGCTTAGTCGCTCAGTCCTGTATGACTCTTTGCAACCCAATGGACTGTAGCCCACCAGGCTCCTCCATCCATGGAATTCTCCAGCAAGAATACTGGAGTGGGTTGCGATGCCCTGCTCCAGCCTGTTCCTCTATATCCAGCCACAAATAAGGTGTAACTCACATTTCTCTCTGGCTATATTTGGGGGGCCCAACCTGACAGTTGTCAAGCCAAGTTCTCAGGACACAAGACAAGAGAGAAAAAAGGTAATAGCTCTTCCTGGGAAAGAAAGGACTGAAAACCATGAGTATCTGAAAGCAAATTCATGAATCAAAATTCAAAGATCTAATTCTTACCATTTGTTTTCCTTCAAATCTGAATTTGGAAAAGAAGTAACAATGTAAAATTTACTTTTCTTTCTACCAAGCACCACAGACAGATATGAGGGAGCTGACTTAGGTAAGAATTCTCACCCTTTGCTGGCTTCTGCCAGTTTTCCTAAGATCCCATCTGTAGGCTCTGGAAATAATAGGATGTCCTAGCAGGTCCCATCTTGGTCACCAGAAATGGTAACAGGAATAAAAATTTTCCCTCTACCCTTTATGATGAGTTCTTGGCTGAGACCTCTTTTTTTCTAAGATACCTCATAAGTAGATAAGTTTATCTAAATTAAAGTTACTCCATTATGGTCATTGTACTTCAGAAGTTTCTTTGGTAAGATTAACTGCTTGTTCAGCCTTAAGACAAAATTTACTTACCCAAGACTTAACTCAGACCCAGCCCAACTCCAGATCCAGTCCAGTTAGTCAAACCCAATCTGACTCTGGCCAACTTCTGGACCTGATCTGGAAAAAGAAATGCACAGATAAAGTCTGGAAATTAAAGCTGCAGAGCCAGGATTAAAGAGGAGGTAACTATCATCTACAGCTTCCCAGGTGGCTCAGTGGTAAAGAATCTGCCTGCCAGTGTAGAAGATGAGAGTTTGATCCCTGGGTCTAGAAGATCCCCTGGAGAAGGAATATTCATTATTCTTGCCTGAGAAATCCAATGGACAGAGGAGGCTGGCATGGCTACAGTCCATGGGGTCACAAAGAGTTGGACATGACTTCACGACTATGCAACAACAACAACCCACCATCTCCAGAGGCACTGAGAAAGCAGAGAGTTCAGGGGGCTCAGCAGTTACACTTGATTGGTTGGTTGCTTCTTGCTCCAGGGACCTTTAGCTGAAGGGAATATTCTTTGGTTCCCTCTTCTAATACCAGAACCATTAAAAGATAAACTCAGGTATATTAAAAATTTTGAGAGTTAATTTGAGCAAAAATCAAATGGAATCTGGCAGCACCAAACCAGAAGTGGTTAGGAATGCTCCACAGACGGGAGTGCAGGGAGAAGCTTTTCTAGAGAAAAGATGGAAGTGAAGTAAGAAGATTACTCCTTGGCTATAGGTTTGTTCCCTGCTTATGACTGGTTGTGCTTAGCATTTTGATTGAAGCATTTATAGGGCTAGATTTGGGTTTGTTTACACGGGCCACCATGAAATAGGGCCACAAAGTCTAATGGCTTTCTGGCTTAACAAATTTAACACTGCACATCTATCTGTTCAGGATTTTGGATTTTATTGCAAGTCAAGTCAGTATCAGGCAAGGGTCCCTTGCCAATGATATCTCTAATGCAAGTTATTTAGGCCTATAAGGACTTTGTTGTTGTTGTTGAAGTAGTAGTTTATCAAGCAATCATTTGAGGGCTTAGAAGAGGTTGTTTGTGAGCTGTTTCACAGTTTTCTGATATATTGGGGTACTCAATTCCCTCCTGCACTGGAATACTTGTTATTTTCTTCAGAAACATCTGTACTATGATTGAGCCCATTTCCAAAATGTACTATATCTCAGTTAAGAAATTTTATGAATTTCCATGCTTTTTTTCCTCCAACAACTGAACCAAACAAGATGTGTTTTGAACTATTGATCAATAATATGCTAAAAAAAAATGTTCTTTGTGCAATATAAGTTTACTAGCTAGAATGGCTTTGGAGGAGAAAGACCTCTTTATCCTTCAGAAGCGGCAGGAAAATCAAGCTGTTCCTCAGTGTTGGCTCATCTACCTGTGGCTCTAACATGATCATATGAAGTGATATTAATGCAATTTTTATAATCCAGATCATTGTTTTTTACTCTTTCTGATGAGGAACTTAATCTATTCTTCTGTTCTAGCTCCTCCTTTTCATAGCAAGTGAGCCATAGGAGAGGGGGGAGGAGTGGGGAGTGTGACAAAGACTTGAGAGTGAGGTTTCGAGGTGACATTCTCTAGAATGGTTGAAGAATTAGGCCAACTAACTGGACTTTGCTGTTTAATGAAAAGAACACCAGACCAGGAATCAAGAGCTGTGGTTTAAAAGAAGAGATAATAGAATAACCTCAATTCCTCTCACTTTGTAACTATTTAGTTTTAAAATTGCTTAAAACTTCTTAGTACTTTCATTCTTAATTATTTGCTTAACAAGCTGTAATAGCTGCTGTATAAATTCTGATATAATCTTTGAAAACAAAACAGCACATATTAATGATAATTTTTTTGAATAACAAAAATAAAGATGTTATAACAGTTATTGTTTATTTTCTATGTGTCTGGGATTGCAATAAATCACTGACATGGGTAATTGAAAATAACTGAAATGTTAAGTGAGCAACATCTTAGATATATATGACAATATTTAGTTTGGTTACAGATTAAAATATAAAATAAAAACTTTTATAAATTTTATCTTTTATTATATAAAATAAAATTATAAATTTTATATTAAAAATGTTAATATATTTATCATATGAAATAACAAATTTTGTATGTCATCCTACTTATTTAACTTCTATGCAGAGTACATCATGCGAAATGCCAGGCAGGATGAAGCACAAGCTGGAATCAAGCTGGAATCGAGGTTGATGGGAGAAATATCAATAATCTCAGATATGCAGATGACACCACCCTTATGCCAGAAAGTGAAGAAGACCTGAAGAGCCTCTTTATGAAAGTGAAAGAGGAGAGTGAAAAAGCTGGCTTAAAACTTAACATTCAAAAAATGAAAATCATGGCATCTGGTCCCATCACTTCATGGCAAATAGATGGGGAAACAATGGAAATAGTGACAGACTTTATTTTCTTGGGCTCCAAAATCACTGCAATTGGTGACTGTAGCCATGAAATTAAAGGACACTTGCTCCTTGTAAGAAAATCTATGACCAACCTAGATAGCTTATTAAAAACCAGAGACATTACTTTGCCAGCAAAGGTCCACATAGTCAAAGCTCTGGTTTTTCCAGTAGTCATGTATGGATGGGAGAGGTGGACCATAAAGCACTGAAGTATTGATCCTTTTGAGCTGTGGTCTTGAGAGTCTTTTGGACTGCAAGGAGATCAAACCAGTCAATCCTAAAGGAAATCAGTCCTGAATATTAATTGGAAGGACTGATGCTGAAGCTAAAGCTCCGACACTTTGGCCACCTGTTGCAAAGAACTGACTCATTGGAAAAGACCCTGATGCTGGGAAAGATTGAAGGCAGGAGGAGAAGGGGATGACAGAGGATGAGATGGACATGAGTTTGAGCAAGTTTTGGGAGTTGGTGATGGACAGGGAAGCCTGGCATGCTGTAGTCCATGGGGTCACAAAGAACTGGACTTGACTGAGCCACTGACCTAAAGTGCCAGAAACTGAAATAAAGGTTTATATTATGTTATTTACTTTCACAGGCTTTTGACATGTCCTACACGACTGAACGACTCCACTTTCACTTTTCACTTTCATGCCCTGGAGAAGGAAATGGCAACCCACTCCAGTACTCTTGCCTGGAGAATCCCAGGGACGGGGGAGCCTGGTGGGCTGCCGTCTATGGGGTCGCACAGAGTCGGACATGACTGACGCGACTTAGCAGCAGCAGCAGCAGCATAGTTGTCTCAATTTACAGATGAGGATGTTGAAGATTGCTCAACCATGCTTTGATCTCATGTTATTGTAACAGAAACTAGTTGAGGCACCCCATTATGTTAGCCCTTGTTGTTGAATACTGTTAGTCACTCAGTCATATCTGACTGTTTGCTCAGTCGTGTATCTTTGTGTGTGTGTATATATGTATATGTATATGTATATATATATATCTTTGTTTGTATATATATATATATCTTTGTGTGTGTGTGTGTATATATATATTTCATGAGTCTTTGCAATCTCATGAACTATATAGCCCAGCAGGCTCCTCTGTCCATAGAACTCTCCAGGCAAGAATACTAGAGTGGGTAGCCATTCCCTTCTCCAGGGAGTCTTCCTAACTGAGGGATTGAACCCAGGTCTCCTGCATTGCAGGTGGATTCTTTACCATCTGCTCCACCTGAGAAGCCCATGTTAGCCTTTATTCAGCCCTTATTCTCTCCACCCATTCAAACTATAGATGTTTGTTTTCCCTCTCTTTCTTGCTTAATTGTACTGTGAAAATGTTTGCCCTCCAGTTAAAGTGAGCCTGATGTTTACACCGTCCAAGACAACATTCCCTAACACTCCTTTCCCCTGGGAGCATTCTTTTTTTTTATTTTTAATTTTTAATTGGAGGATAATTGCTTTACAATGTTGTGTTGGTTTCTGCCATACAACAACGTGAATGAGCCCTAAGTATATGTATATCCTATCCCTCTTGAACCTCCCTCTCACACCCCCACTCCATCCCACCCCTCTAGATTGTCACAGAACACTGGGATGAACTCCCTGTGTTATACGGCAACTTCCCACTAGCTATCTATTTTACATATATTAATGTATATATTTCGATGCTACCCTCTCAATTCCTCCCACACTCTCCTCCCCCCACTGTGTCCACCACTCTGTTCTCTGTGTCTGCATCTCTATTCCTGCTCTGCAGATAGGTTCATCAGTACTATTCTTCTAGATTCCTTATATATACATTAATGTATGATATTTGTTTGTCTCTTTCTGACTTACTTCACTCTGTATAACAGGTTCTAGGTTCATCTACCAAATTAGAACTGACTCAAATTTGTTCCTTTTTACGGCTGACTAATATTTCATTGTACATGTATAACACAACTTCTTTATCCATTCATCAGTCAGTGGATATCTAGATTGCTTACATGTACTGGCTATTGTAAATTGTGATTCTATGAACATTGGGGTACTTGTGTCTTTTTTAATTATGGTTTTTTCAAGGTATATGCCCAGAAGTGGGATTGTTGTGTCATATGGTAGTTTTATTTCTAGTTTTTTAAGGAAATTGTTTAGGAGCACTCTTCATTCTAGAAGGAATGTCATGGGATGGTAACCCAAGGACCACCAGAATCTGTTCTGGAATCACCTGACACCAGCCCTAATGGTCTCAATGCCCCTAGAAAGAGAAGAAGTGTACAAGGCTACATCAGCCCTGATCCTTATCTACAGCCCTATTTTCCATCCTAAAACCATTAGGCCTCTTCCAGTTTCCTAGGGAAGAGGGCACAGTATTAGCATTAGCTTGCTATGGCCACTTTGCCTGCAAAGTAATGAAGCTACTCCTTTCTACTCCTCCAAAGTTCTTTCTCCATATTTCTATTTGGCACTGGTGAATAGAGGTCAGGTTTCTCAGCAACATTTTTATACCATACTGCATGTCATCAAGACTGATTCAAAGGAATAACTATGATTTGGAAGGAGGTCTCTAATTCCAATGGACTGTTTATTCCTGAAAGAGGGCCATTCCCCCTGCTCCCTGCCATATAGTCAGAGGATAGGTTGCAAGCAGATTTTTAGAATACATTTTGTTCCCAGATAAAGACTGTAAAGTTTACTTTACAGTAAACAAAGGGAGAAATAGAACTTTGGCAAAATGATAACATGACCTTTAATGTGTTTTAGTATTTTTGTTGTTCAGTCACTAAGTCACATCTGACTGCAACCCCGTGGACTTCAGCATGCCAGGCTTTCCTGTCCTTCACTATCTCCCAGAATTTGCTCAAATTCATGTCCATTAAGTCTGTGATGCCATCTAACTATCTCATCCTCAGCCCGCCACCCCGCACGCCCCCACTGCCCCCACCTTCTCCTCTCGTCTTCAATCTTTCCCAGCTTCAGGGTCTTTTCCAATGAGTCAGTTTTTCGCATCAGGTGGCCAAATGATGTACATGCTATAACATTGAGGCAGGAATGAATTGAGGAGTATAGAATCCCTTAGGCCTTAATAAAAGGAAGATCCAGATGAGAAATACAGGTGTATTAGAATGGCTTAATGTGCACGGGAAGCATCTGAGGAGTCTGTTAATAATTCCTATTTCCAGGCACTACCCAGGGAATTGTTGCTGTGAGGAGGCTTGAGACAATATTCTGTTCTCACTTAGCCAAGAGATTAGTGAAGCAGTGTGAACTACATTTCCTTCTTCACAGCAAGCCTTGGCCTGCAGGGACCAGAATTCATTCATCTTTTCATTCCTTTTTTCCCCTAGGACCTGAGATCTTGCTCATAATAACCATGTGGATGTATTGAATTGAACTGTCAAAGTGAAAGACTGTTGTCAAAGAAGAATCATTAGAGTTGTTTGAATTGGAAAAGAGAACATATTCAAGAAAACACTTTTTGTACATCTGGGAGAGAGAAGACGTGGGGTACAGGGATGGTTATATGTGTCCAACAAAACAAGGTTAAGTGAAATCTCAAGCCAATTATATTTGAGTGATCTGCTGCTCAGAGTGCATGATTAAGTTCCTAGCAGGTTTTATGTCTGCTGGGTACTTTTCCTCTACAGACTCTGAAAGCACTTTGAAAAGACTGTGTCACCATTAGGAGACAACATAAAGCTCCATTTGATTAGAGCCTCCCTCTCCGGAAGCATGCAGGCAGCATTCTTTCTGAGCGCCAAAGAGGAAGTAGAGAAGAGGTTTTTTTCCATTGAAATAGCAGCAAGACATGTAGAGAAGCACAATATGGTTTCCTGAGTTGGAAATTCACTAGAATGCAGGGATGTGAGTGTCCATCTTCTCTAAAACACACTAGATTCCAACACATATGAATAGAGTGAAACATTCAATGCAAGAGCAAACAATGCTGAAGCTCTTGGGTAGGTAGCCCTCATTTATTGACGTGGATGTATTTGGCATTCCAATAAATATCTGTGTCATAGGGAAGAACATAATCTGACTCTGTGTTGGATCTGTTTCTTTAACTTTTGGTTCCCGTTGCTTTTGTTTGCAGAAGGAATGCTGTCTATACACAATGGTCTGCCTCCAGGGACTCTGCCTCTCTGCCTGAACATATCCCCTCCTTGGGGCTGACCATTCAAAGAGAGATTTGCAAGATTAATAGCCTTTTTACTTTACTTTCTCACCTCCACCTCTCTCTGTTCTGTAAAAGATACTGGCATCCAGACCCCCATCAGATGGTCTTTTGGAGATTTTCGTCTACCATCTTCTCAGTTTGCTGGCTTTCCAAATAAAGTCATTATTCCTTGTCTCAACACATCATCTCTGATTTATTGGCCTGTTGTGAGGTGACCAAAGAAAGCTTGGACTTTCTTGCTGGTATAAAGATATTAGTAACCAATTTAGGGCATACGTGCTATCAAGGGGTCACTGTTTCCCATGCCTCTTCTGTCACAGGACCTAGACGTGGAGAGGTTATCTATCCTTCTTTCTCCTAGTGGACCCTTCCAGATCATTTTCCCTCTGACTGTCTTAAAAATCTCCCAGCACCATGCTCGCTCATATCATCAGATTTTATTACTTTTACTTTTCTTTATTGCATCAGGATTGTATCATGTGTGTCTTTACAACACTCCTGTGTGTCATATCAGTTTTTGCAACACTCCTGTCATAAATCTGGATAAATGTCCATGGATTAAATTTCCCAAATCCTGACCTCTTCAGAGAACTTCTGTCAACTTAAAAAATACTCACAACCTAACAGTTGAGAGTTCTGTTTTATTCGGCAGGAATTTTTAGGATTTCACGCCTGGGAGGCAGCATCTCAAGCAACCTTGAGAGAACTGCTCTGAGGAGGTGGAGGTGAGGGGTGGGATGGGGTGGGGGGACAGGTTATATAGAAGTTTTGCAACAGAAGACAGGTAGTATGAATGGCAAAAGATTATTGCTTATTAAAGGAAAACCAGATATCTCAAGTTAAAGTATTTAATGGTTTTCTATCTGTGTATTGCAGTTTTCAGTCGCTCAGTCGTGTCTGACTCTTTGAGACCTTTTAGACTGCAGCACACCAGGCTTCCCTGTCCTTCAGCATCTCCTGGAGCTTGCCCAAACTCGTGTCCATTGAGTCGGTGATGCCATCCACCCATCTCGTCCTCTGTCGTCCCCTTCTCCTCCTGCCCTCAATCTTTCCCAGCATCAGGGTCTTTTCTAATGAGTCAGTTCTTCGCAACAGGTGGCCAAAGTGTTGGAGTTTCAGCTTCAGCATCAATCCTTTCTCTGTGTGGGAAGATGCAAGAGTCTGGGCTCACTGAAATCATTCCTTTGATATGCAGATAAGCTTTCTGGAACCAGTATCCTGTGTTCTCACATCCTGAATTTCCTCAGGGCACATTGTAGGGAGTGGCAGTCTTCCCTGGTTGGCTCAGATCATAAAGAATCTGAGACCCAGGTTCAATCCCTGGGTCAGGAAGATCTCCTGGAAAAGGAAATAGCAACCCACTCCAGTATTCTTGGCTGGAGAATTCCATGGACAGAGGAGACTTGTGGACTACAGTCCATGGGGTCGCAAAGAGTCAGACACAAATGAGCAATTAATATACACAGGAAGCGGCTGTAGTCTGATGACTGCTAAATGGCAGGTATTCTTTCCCTCCTAAGTTCCCTTAGGGCTCACCAGCTCACCATCGGTGTTGGCTGCTACTGGTGGTGGATGCAATTGTTGATGACAGCAACATGTTTTGTTTATCGATATGGCAGGAGATATTCCATTCTACTTCAGCTACTCAGTTCCTTGGTTGTAACCTAGAACAATGGACAGATATCTCTTCTGTTCTGCTACCACTATGTCAACTAACCTGTCCTATGTGTATATTCTCTCTTCCTTCGTGTTACTAGGAATGAACTAACCATAATCCTGTCTGCTAACATTTGTACACTGGTTCTCAATCCCTTCCACTTAGACAGTTACACTCTCTTCTTTATACACTATTCTCTGTCTCAACCAGCCCAAAGCAACGAAAGCTCACACAGTAGAAACCGACGGCAGCAGAAGTCCAACGTGGCCGAAAGCGGCGGAAACCCAGCGCAGAGGAAGCCAAGCGCAGCGGAAGTGACGGGAAGCAGAAAGAGGCACGAACTGGCAGAGCAAAAACGTACTCAGCGGAAGGCTCCTGCAGCTCAGTCTCAGATTCCAGAAGACCTCTGGTTAAGATGGGAGGTCCTTGCCTCTACGGCTGGAAGGACCATATGGCTAACAAAATTCCTTTACATCGCTCGTTTCCTGTCTCCTTGAACACTCAGCGAGCAGATGAGCAGCTGTGGATGTAACTGAGGGACTCTGGCAGAGACTACTCCCCAGCGTGTCCTGAAGGCCCCACTGTCCATTGCACCCCAGTAGCTATTGCCCAAGCGGATGAGGGTTCTTCCATCCTTAATCTCCCCTGTGCCAAGGTTCAGGCCAGTGAAAACTGTGTGGGCACAGGTCAGGCATTTAGCCGCTTTCCCGGCAGGTTGTGAAGGGGATTCCTCAGCACAGTCTTCCAGCTGCTTTCTCCTCCTGTCCTCCAGCTCCTCCCTCCATCAATGCCACTCTCTGCAAAGCATTGGGAGGGTTATCAGCTTTCTATTTCCGGAAGGTGTGCTCTTTTCCTGAGCCCTGTCTGGGCCCACAATGTTGCCTCTGCAACTTTCTGGCAGGACAACCAGAAATTTTCCCTTGGAAGGGAAATACTGTATAGTACCCAATGACTCTAGAGATTCAGGCGTTCATGTCCAGGTTCCGTACAACATGTATGAAAACAACATCTCTCAGTGGACCCGCTGGGCAGGTGGCGGGCACACAATGCCTGCTAGAAGTCCACCTGTTGGTGACATCCCTTCGAGGGCAGTTGAGCTTCCAGAAACAATGTTTGCTGCTTTGGGAGTTATCTCTGCAGGCCATTTGGGCCCAAACTCTTACCACTCTTCTCCTAAAGCTGTGAACGTACCCCCTGGATGAAATCTCCACCCTAAACTGATCTTATGGAGGACTATGAGAGGAAGTCAGAGACATACATTCCTTCAAGGTGATAAGAGAATTAGTCTTGTGGCTATTTTGCCAGGTTCCCCATCTCAGGCCACAAGCTTAGATTGCTTTACATCATGCTATTTATTCCCATCTAGGTGGACAAACCAGCAAAGAGTCAGGCCCATCCAACACCCCTCTGCTGAAATCCCTGGGGACACCCAGTTCCTGACCTGGGGATGCCTGGCTCTGATTATAACCCCTTCATCCTTCCCAGCACTAGTTATGCTGGAGATCTTGGGGAAGCCCAACTAAAGCCCGGGGATCCCAGGAGGTTGACCTGCCTCAACCTGCTCAGGGATCCACCAGTCCGGGGGTTCCAGGAGGTCGACATCCCTTGACCTGCCCAGGGACCCAATTCCTGGGAGGCCGACCTGCCTTGACCCGCCTGAGGATTTGATCTCCAGGAGGTTGATAGGCCACAATCTGCTTGGGGCTCTGCACCTTGACCTGGGGACGTCTGGCTCTCAGGAGGCAACAGTACTGGGTTGGATCAGCTTCAGTAAGACTCACCCTAAGGAGGTCCACCCATGGAAGCAGAAGGAAACCTATTAGTTATGGTGCTGTGCCAGGGTCTCAGAAACAAGTCATGAGCCCAATGAGAACACCATTGCCTTTCTGAAGGCTAAAAGAGGCCCCCCCCCAAAGTTTACCAATCTGGACTTAGACTCTTACGAGGGACAGGTGATTTTAAAGGACAAATTCCTATCCCAACGTGCATCAGACATAAGGATAAAGTTACAACAGCTATAGCAGCAGGACCTAGCTGTCTCTTTAGACCAGATATTCCAGATAGCCACCAATACTTTTATAATAGAGAGCAGGAGAGGGAGGCCAAGGGCCAGGAAAGGGAGAAATGGAAAGAGACAAGGCGTGCCCAAACACTGGCTGCCCTTTCGAGAAGCCCTGTGTTAAACCCCAAGTCCTTGAAGGACAAGGCACTAGGCAAATGCCTAATCTGTAGACAGGCAGGGCATTGGGCCAAAGAGTGTCCAAACCGTGACAAGTCTCCTAAAACGGCTTGCTACAAATGCCATCAACTGGGACACTGGGCAGCACTCTGCCCTTGGGACCCAAGAGCCTCAAGGTCAAGTGCCAAGCCTTCACTTATGATGGTTCAAAAGGATGGAAGCAGCCCACATCAGCCAGCCCACCTGTCATGGATAACCATCAAGGGGCTGGAGACAAGGGTGCAACTGGATGTGGCAAGTAGCTCTGAAAATTTCTTGGTTGACACCCAGAGCTATCTACTCTGTCCTGACTTCCTACTCTGGAATCTTCTCTCCGCAAACCTGTACCATTTTGGGTACTACAGGAAAAACAATTACAAAATGATCCACCCAACACTTCTTTGTTGCTGGGATGGACAGATATTATCCCATCAGTTTCTGATGGTCCCTGAGTGCCCTACTCCCTTTTTGAAAAGAGATATACTCACCAAGCTGGGGACCACCCTTGTGATGGAAAACTTTTCAGCCCCTAGAGCCCTTCAACTCCTGGTTACTACTGAGAAACCCATTATGCCCTCTCCAATAGAGAGGGACTAAAAGCTATGGGAGGACAAAATTAACCCCCAGGTGTGGAACCAGGAGACACCTGGACAAGCCCATCAAGCTGAATTGGTTGTCATTATCCTGAGTTCCCATTCAGTTTCCAAGTCGGAAACAATACCCCTTCAGAAGAGAAACTCGGGAAGGATTACAGCCTCTAATAAACCAATTCCTTGCTTGTGGGCTATTGGTCCCCATCTATTCACCATGTAACCCTAATCCTCCCTGTAAAGAAAAAGGACAGGACCTGGGGAATGGTTCAAGATCTCCAGATCGTAAATGAAGCTGTAGTCCCTCTGCATCCCATGGTACCGAATTCCTATGTAATTCTGGGAAATATCCCACACAATGCCAAGTGGTTTACTGTCCTAGATCTTAAGGACATATTCTTTTGCATTCCACTGGTTAAAGAATCCCAAAATCTTTTGCCTGAAGTGGGAGGCTCCAGGAGAAAAACAACAAATGACTTGGACAGTATTACCTCAGGGATTCAGAGCTAGCCCCCACCTCTTTGGACAGGCTCTTAGCTGAGATCTTCTAGATCTGGACCTGGAACCTAATGGGAAAATATTGCGATATATAAATGATTTACTAATCATTTATCCTCCAAATGAGGAAAATGCCCAACAACATGCAATTCAGGTTCTAAACTTTGTGGCAGAGAGGGGACATAAAGTCACCTGTGCTCAGGCATAGGTGGTCCAGACAAAGGTCACTTATCTGGGATTGCAGATTATACACAGGTCCAGGAGGCTGTCTTCTGACCGAGTACAAAGAATCCTCCAGTTGCCTTTCCCCATGACTCGGAAACAACTGCGAGTTTTCCTGGGGCTAACCGGTTATTGTAGACTCTGGATACCCAATTATGGCCTAATCACCCAGCCCTTATATAAAAGTTTAAAGTGACGGGATGATTCAATCCCATTGACATGAGGACCTCCTCAAAAGAAGGCAGAGGCTACAATAAAACAGGCCTTAACCCAAGCACCGGCCTTATGTTGCCAGACCCAGAAAAAGCATTCCAACTGTATGTCCACAAAGAGGAAGGAATAGCCTTGGTAGTGTTAACTCAAAGGTTGGGACCTGAGCCCCAGCCAGTAGCTTACTTATGCAAGAGGCTTTATCCAATCACCCGAGGCTGGTCTTCCTGCCTTTGAAATCTTGCAGCTATTGCAGTCTTAATAGAAGATGCTGTAAAACTCCTGTGGGAAAGCTAACTATTTTTACTAGCCACTGAATGAAACAACTTCTGAATGGCAAAGGCCACTTATTTATGTCTGATCAAAGGATCCTCAAGTACCAGGCAATGCTGATGGAAAATGCTGTACTGAGTATATCGGCTTGTGAAGTTCTTAACCTATCCTATCCTGCCTATCCCCCCGAGGGCTCTCTCTCCTTTCACTCTTGCCTAGAAACTTTGGGCCAGTGGACAAAAACCCCCAGAGGGATTATCAAAAGATCCTCTGACCAATCCTGAGGAAATTGGCACACGGACGGAAGTACCTTTGTCTTAGATGGGAAAAGGAGAGCAGCATATGCAGTAGTCTCCAATTTCAAGACCATAGATGTATGGAAAGATGGGTCCAGAAAGGTTCAACCCCAGCCCACATGGAAGGGCCCCTACACTTTAATGCTTTCTACCCCTACAGCTGTCAAGGTACCAGGGCACACTACTCCTGGATTCACTCCTCAGGTGTTAAGCTGTGGAAGAAAACAGAAGAGGACACTCAATACACCTGCAAGCCCCTGGGAGATCTCTGATACCTATTCAGGATTCCAAGTAAGTGCCATTGTAATGAACATGCAAAAAATTAAGTTTCTGTGGATAAACTTTATCGGGAGAGCTCTTGCTTCAGCCTGGGCTACATTGTTGTCTCTCTTTGTCTCAGCCAAGGAGACTCCCTTGTACTTAGACACCACTATAAGGACTCTGAGGCTTCAGATTAGCAAGAGGGGGAGGCCCAAAGCCCCTCGCCATCCAAGCTCAGCAGGAAGTAGCCAAGAGAGACCTCAGTGCCCCTATTCCCAAAGAATTGGCCCCCCTATCTCTTGAGGGAGGCATGTTAGATAGTTAGAATAGGAAAAAGGAGTCCAAAATGGTGATAACTAAAAGAGAAAAAAAGGGAGAAAGCCCAAATAAACTGAACAAAGGAGAAATCCATGGATTGGAGTAGGAACCTCAGGTAAAACACACCCCCTTCCTGATCAATGATGATTACTAGCCCTAATTTGCATAGAGCAGGTATGGTGGGGGCAGCTGGAGTGGGGAAGGAGACAAAAAGTATAAAAAGAGAGAACCAAGATGGGCTGAGGCCTTCCTTTCAGGGTTGGTCTCCCCTCACACCTTGGGGGTGTACTATCCTTTATTTACCAAATAAATCTCTGACCTGTAACTGAGCTTAACACTGGTCCACTGTTTCAAATCTTTGTTGCAGAGAGACTGAACTGAGGAAATTACGCACTCTCCCAACACAAACATACAAACACAGTATCTTCTTGTTTAAAAAAAAAAAAAACCCTTTCTTTAAACAATCTCCAACTATTACCTGATTTCTCTGCTTCCTTATACATCAAAAATTCCTTGAAAGAAATTTCTTATTCTCACTTATTCCTCTCCCTCTTCTCCAGCTCTCTCTTGAATCTACTCCAAAAGATCTATCTCCACATACACAAAGAAGTACTCCTTCTCAAGTTTCGCACGACTTCCAATAAACCCTCAGTCTCTCTCTTAATTAATGTCTCCATAGCTTAAAAAATTTTTATTGAAGTATAGTTGATTTACAATGTTTTATTAGTTTATGGTATACAGCAAAGTGATTCAATTATATATATATATGTATATTCTTTTCATATTCTTTTCTATGTAACTTATTATGAGATATTGAATATAGTTCCTAAGCTATACAGTAGGACCATGTTGTTTATATATCTTATCTATGCTCAGTCAAGTCAACTCTTTGGCGTTCCCATGAACTGTAGCCCACTTGTCTCTTCAGTACATGGAATTTTCCAGGCAATAATACTGGAGAGAGTTGCCATTTCTTCCTCCAGGGGATCTTCCCTACCAAAGGATTGAACCCATGTCTCTTGTATCTCCTGCATTGGAAGTCAGATTATTTACCATTGTGCCACCTGGGAAGCCCTCATCTTACCTACAGTAGTGTGTATATGTTATTTCCATCCTCCTAATCCACCCCACTCCAGTACTCTTGCCTGGAAAATCCCATAGATGGAGGAGCCTGGTAGGCTGCAGTCCATGGGGTTACTAGGAGTCGGACACGACTGAACGACTTCACTTTTCACTTTCATGCATTGGAGAAGGAAATGGCAACCCACTCCAGTGTTCTTGCCTGGAGAATCCCAGGGATGGCGGAGCCTGGTGAGCTGCCATCTATGGGGTCGCACAGAGTCGGACACGACTGAGGTGACTTAGCAGTAGCAATCTATCCCTATGCACATTTCACTTTTGGTAAAACTAAGCTTGTTTTCTATGTCTGTGAGTCTGTTTTCTAAATAGATTTATTTGTATAATATTTTAGAGTCCACATATAAGTGATATTATATGATGTTCGCCTCTCTCTGTCTGACTTACTTTGTTTAGTATGACAATCTCTATATTCATTCATGTTGCTGAAAAGTGCATTCATCTGTCAATGGACATTTAGGCTGCTTCCATATCTTGGTTATTGTAAATAGTGATGCCCTGAAAATTGGGGCACATGTATCTTTTAGAATCAGAGTTTTCTCTGGATATATACCCAGGAGTAGGATTGTTGGATCATATGGTAACTCTATTTTCAATTTTTTAAGGAACCTCCGTACTATTTTCCATAGTGGCTGCATCATTTTTCATTCCCACCAACAGTGTAGTAGGGTTCCGTTTTCTCCACATCCTCTCCAGGGTTTATTATTTGTGAATTTTTAAATTATGGTCATTCTGACTGGTGTGAGTTGATATCTCACTGTAGACTTGAGTTACATTTCTCTGATAAGCATGTTGAGCATCTTTTCACATGCCTATTGGCCATCTGTATGTCTTCTTTGGAAAAATATCTATTTTGGTCTTCTGCTTGATTTTTGATTGAGTTCTAGATGACTCTTTTCTTGAAATGCTTTCTTCACTTGGTTTCTGGAAGTGCCACTTTCAATTATCCTATACTCATTGGTTGCATCCTATAGCGCCCATTGTTAATTCTTTTCATTTCTCCATTGAGGTTCACTGAGGTTGACCCAGATAATCACGATGGTGTGATCACTCACCTAGAGCCAGACATCCTGGAATCTGAAGTCAAGTGGGCCTTGGAAAGCATCACTATGAACAAAGCTAGTGGAGGTGATGGAATTCCAGTGGAGCTACTTCAAATCCTCAAAGATGATGCTGTGAAAGTGCTGCACTCGATATGCCAGCAAATCTGGAAAACTCAGCAGTGGCCACAGGACTGGAAAAGGTCAGTTTTCATTCCAATCCCAAAGAAAGGCAATGCCAAAGAATGCTCAAACTACCACACGATTGCACTCATCTCACATGCTAGTAAAGTAATGCTCAAAATGCTCCAAACCAGGCTTCAGCAATATGTGAACTGTGAACTTCCAGATGTTCAAGCTGGTTTTAGAAAAGGCAGAGGAACCAGAGATCAAATTGCCAACATCCGCTGGATCATCGAAAAAGCAAGAGAGTTCCAGAAAAACATCTATTTCTGCTTTATTGACTATGCCAAAGCCTTTGACTGTGTGGATCACAATAAACTGTGGACAATTCTGAAAGAGATGGGAATACCAGACCATCTGACCTGTCTCTTGAGAAACCTGTATGCAGGTCAGGAAGCAACAGTTAGAATTGGACATGGAACAACAGACTGGTTCCAAATAGGAAAAGGAGTACGTCAAGGCTGTATATTGTCACCCTGCTTATTTAACTTATATGCAGAGTACATCATGAGAAACGCTGGGCTGGAAGAAACACAAGCTGGAATCAAGATTGCCGGGAGAAATATCAATAACCTCAGATATGCAGATGACACTACCCTTATGGCAGAAAGTGAAGAAGAACTAAAGAGCCTCTTGATGCAAGTGAAAGAGGAGAGTGAAAAAGTTGGCTTAAAGCTCAACATTCAGAAAACAGATTATGGCATCTGGTCCCATCACTTCATGGGAAATAGATGGGGAAACAGTGGAATCAGTGTCAGACTTTATTTTTGGGGGCTCCCAAATCACTGTTGATGGTGATTGCAGCCATGAAATTAAAAGACGCTTACTCCTTGGAAGGAAGGTTATGACCAACCTAGAGAGCATATTTAAAAGCAGAGACATTACTTTGCCAACAAAGTTCCATCTAGTCAAGGCTATGGTTTTTCTGGTGGTCATGTATGGATGTGAGAGTTGGACGGTGAAGAAAGCTTAGTGCCGAAGAATTGATGTTTTTGGACTGTGGTGTTGGAGAAGACTCTTGAGAGTCCCTTGGACTGCAAGGAGATCCAACCAGTCCTTCCTAAAGGAGATCAGTCCTGGGTGTTCGTTGGAAGGACTGATGTTGAAGCTGAAACTCCAATACTTTGGTCACCTCATGCGAAGAGTTGACTCATTGGAAAAGACCCTAATGCTGGGTAGGATTGGGGGCAGGAGGAGAAGGGGACGACAGAGGATGGGATAGCTGGATGGCATCACTGACTCGATGGACATGGGTTTGGGTAAACTCCGAGAGTTGGTGGTGGACAGGGAGGCCTGGCGTGCTGCGATTCAGGGGGTCGCAAAGAGTCGGGCACGACTGAGCGACTGAACTGAACTGAACTGAACTGAGGTTGGGTTCTTAGATCTCTTCCCCTCTCTATAAACACTCATTCCCAAGGTGATGTCATCCACTCTTATGGCTTTAAATATTATCTGTATGTTGATGTGCCCAAACGTTCTTTCTCCCAAGCTTATTTATTTTTGGTTGTGCTAGATCTTCATTGCTTCGTGGGCTTTTCTCTAGGAGCGACAAGCAGGGGTTGTCGCTAGCTGTGGTGCACACACTTATCGCAGTGGCTTCTCATTGTGGAGCGTGAGCATGGTCTCCAGGGAATCCAGGCTTCAGTAGTTGCAGCATGTGGGCTCAGTAGCTGTGACTCCTGGGGTCTCGAGCACAGGCTTATTTGCTCTGTGGCATGTGACCTTCTCCCAGATCAGGGATCAAACCTGTGTCTCCTGCACTGGCAGGCAGATTCTTACCAATGAGCCACCAGGGAAGCTCTCCTCTGAGCTTAAGATTCTATTCAACTGCTACTGGACATCCTCACTTGCAAAGTATCTCAGATTTAGTATATCCTAAGTTAGACTCTTGATAGCCAGCTCCTCCAAACACGATCATACTGTACATTTCCTGATCTTATTTAGTGTCAACTTCTTCTTCCAGTTTCTTAAGCAACTTGGAGTTACCCTCCCTCCAAAGTGACTTTTCTTCTTTTTAATACACATTTTGTCCATCAGTCAATACTGCTAATTATACCTACAAAATGTAAAAATAATCTCATTATTTCACTTCTACACTAACTGCTCCAGGTAGCCCTGATCTGTTTCCTGGGTAAATACAATACTCTATTTTTCGTGTCTCTGATTCATCACTTGCCTTTCTTCTATGGTATGTTCTGCACATGGCAGCTAGATCAGATTGGGTAATGTCACCCTTGAATCATGAACTCCACAATGGTTTCCCACCATCCTCCTTACAATGGCCAAAAGCCCTACATGATCTGACCACCATTTTTTTTTTCAGGCCTAATTTATTCTTCTCCTTCCAGGTCTCATTCATTAGGTACATGTGCTCCTTGGTGTTCATACTCAATCCATGCTCCCCACACAGAGTTTTATTGTTCCCGCTACTTGGAGCTTTTTCCCCAAATATCCACGTCTCCCTCCATGACCTCTTTCAGGTCTTTGATTAAATGTCAGTTTCTCAGAGAGGCATTCCTAGACTACCATAGTTAAAATAAATACCCTTCTCAGCACTATCTGGGGCTTCCCTGGTGGCTCAGTGGTGAAAGAGTCTGCCTGCAATGCAGGAGTCACGAGTTCAATCCCTGGGTCAGGAAGATCCCTTGGAGGAGGGCATGGCAACCCGCTCCAGTATTCCTGCCTGGAGAATTCCACAGATAGAGAAGCCTGGTGGGCTACAGTCCTTGGGGTCACAAAGAGTTGGACACAACTGAAGTGACTGAGCACAGCACAGTGCTATCCATCTTCCATCCCTGATCAACTTTTCCTACTAATAGTCATAGCTATCTGACTTACGTATATTTTACTTATTTATTTATTGACTGTGCTCCCCTATAGAATGTAAATGTAATGAGGGCATGTGTTTTGTTTACTAATTTAGCAACATGGAAAATATCTGATACATAGTAGGCACTCAATAAATAACACTTGAGTATTTCAAAATCAGACAACTCTGGTTTCTGTCTCCCAGGTCCTCTACTTACCAGATGTAGAGGTAAGAAATATTAAGAATACCAAGAATTCATTGACCAGAAATAATGGCATATTCTTGTTCTCTACAAAGATTAAGTTGATCAGTACTAAAGAAATATCAATGACATTCAAACTCGTGAAATCAAATGTAATAAAAATATATTTAGATGCTTTTTGCTACATTTGAGAGAATAAATTGAGACAGTTTGCTTTTTAATTCAGGTGGATTCTAACCCCTTTCAAGAATTAAGTCAAAATGTCCCATTTTCTCTGAAAACTTCCTGACTTTCCAGTCATTCCTTCCTCATCATATTTTGTATGTATCTTAATTTTAGCCCTTATCACACTTATTATAGTTCCCTCTATAAACTCCGGGAGTTGGTGATGGACAGGGAGGCCTGGCGTGCTGCAGTCCATGGGGTCGCGAAGAGTCAGACACGACTGAGCAACTGAACTGATGAGTTTATTTCTTCAGATAAGCAGTGAGTTTCCTGAAGAAAGTGGTAATAGATACCTATCTTTGCATCCCTTGTTGCTAGAACTGTTTCTGTCATGTTGTAAGTTCTCATAAATCTTTGTGGAATAGATTGTGTAATTTAGGCTGAAATGTCACAGTATCACCCCTCATGGTGGCACAGCTGGTGAAGAATCTGCCTGCAATGCAGATGGGGTCGCAAAGAGTCGGACACGACTGAGTGACTGAACCCTGGGTCAGAAAGATCCCCTGGAGAAGGGAATGACAACCCACTCAATTGTTCTTGCCTGGAAAATTCCATGGACAGAAGAGCCTGGTGGGCTATAGTCCTTGGGGTCTCAAAGAGTTGGACACAACTGAGCACACACATGGCAACAGTTCACTATCATTAAAAAGAAAATTACTATAAAACACAGCTCTGTTTATGAACATATTACTGAGCAGGCAAACCATGAAAGACTATCTTTAAAAATTTTTAAATACTCTCCAAGTTTTGGATTTAATAACCAAATGTTGTTAATGTTAATAAACATAAATGCAAGTCTTTTTATTATTCCTGTTTTTTGTATTACCCAGATTTAAACACTAGATGTCACTAGGAGACTGTGGTCCATGTCTCTCTTTCGGGAACCAAGAAGGAAACAAAAAGTTTACACTGAAACATGAAGCAGAATCTATTTCTTTGTAGAAACTCTTCTGAATGTAAATTCTAGTAGACTTAAGATTTTATTTTTTACCTGATTTTGACATAGCCTAGCTTAGAATAAAGAACATTGGACTGGAATTAGAGATCTAAGATTTTAGCTCCAAGAACTCTGACATTTTCTAGCTCTTACTATCTGCTAAGTTTCTTCACCTTTCTGGTCTCTAAAAGATTTCCTCATCTGAACGTAAGTATAGCCAAAGAAGATGATCCCCATAAATGCTGCAACTCTAACTTCTGATGATTTTATTCCCTTCCTGTTACTTAGGAATAGCAAGGAGCTCCTCACCATTGCGGACTGGGAAGTCAGCTCACATGCGAATTCGGGTACCTCTTACACACTCAGTTTTATTCTCAGTGCAGGCTTCCCTGGACTGTGACCTACTGTGAAGCTGGAAAACATTTATATTCTCACTGCCACACAATCTCTAGACGTTGGTTGACATGTTGTGTGAAATTTCTTTTCCATCAGAGAATGCTCCATTTTTATTTTAAAAGCATTGCACAGAATGTGTTTAAGATGTCAATATGTAAATATGAGGCTACTTTTAGTAAGAATCATTTTCATTCTCACCAGGAAATGAATTCTTTACCTGAGGTATTTCTGAATACTAATGTGAATATTCTCTTTGTTACCAGTTCACTGTACTGCCTACCTACCCACCTACCTAATGCTCTTACAGCTTATTCTTTTATTTATAGTGTTCCAAGGCATCCTGTGTTCACAAACCACTCTCAGAAGACTCAGACGCTGTTGTTGTATGCGTTGCCTCATTTATCTCATTCTGTGAATATTTATGCATTGTTTGATATTAATATTTGCATTGCCTATAGTTCATTCAGTGGTGAGGGTCTAGCAGTCTCAAACCATTCTTCTATAACTCTTCTATTATAGGTTAAGCCACATGGTAGTATTTTCAAGAATAACTTGAATTAGATGGAGCCCTTAATGCTTAAAGCCACTAATCCACCACCCAAGTTACACACAGTTAACAAATGTTTATGTACAATTTATTGATTCCTGGAACATATGTTGCGTATTTACTAAGAGCTTTGGGCTGTTGATGGTCTGAGATTTAAACACCAAATAACACACAGTGTAGCTTGGACACAGCATGAATATGCGTGGACCAGGAACGTGATGACAGATACAGTGGAGTTAAGTCAGCTTGCGGTGGGGGTGGCTAAAGTGTGGCAAGCCTAACCTGTCTGGGGGAGCCACAGAAGGCTTCACAAAGGATTTACAAAGTTACCCTTGATCTGACTTTCAAAGAAAAAGTCAGCAGGTTTGGATGGGAGGTTGGTTAGGAGACTCGGGCAGAGGGGGCAGCAGAGGCAAAGAAATTAGAGGTGCAGGACTGCATATGAAACCGGAGAACTGCCTGTGTGTGGTCTGTGCTTATTGGTTAGTAAGTGAGAGGGGTGATACATCTGGAGTTGAAACTGAATTGAAATTTACAAAATGTACTCTGGCTCCTCCTGATGTAATTTGTGAATTTTTAAGGGTAAGTTCTGGAGAAGGAAATGGCAGCCCACTCCACTATTCTTGCTTGGAGAATCCTGTGGATGGAGGAGCCTGGTGGGCTGCTGTCCATAGGGTCGCACAGAGTCGGACACGACTGAGGCGACTTAGCATAGCAAGGGTAAGTTCAGATGTTTCTTAGGGCACTGTTCTCCATGATCTCTGTTTCAGTGACTCATTGCTCTTCTTATTTATATTTGGTGGTTTAACAGGTGCATGGGTTCTTTCCTCAGCTAGAGAGTGACTTCCCCTGGGTCAGGTCTGTACTTAGCAGTCACCTTCATATGTTATTATATGGAGGATGGAAGGAAGAAAAGAATAAAACAGAAGGATGGAGGAAACAATGGAGTAGTCTACCTACTGAGCTTACTTAGCAGCGTCATATGAGATAATCTATGAAATGTTCCATCTAGTTCGGCCAGGGGGTCCAGGTCCCCAAGGTTGAGTAGTCGTGCCTTTTTCTGCCTGACAGCCTAGGACTGATCTACTTGCAGAATTTTAGTGCTCTGGCTGCTGAAAACAGCATCACATGACCCTGTGCAAAGTACAGTGTCTGTTTCATGGATTTATGGAGACACATATCCCAGAATTGAGAGTTTAATTGAAAACTTAGCAGCCCTGTGTGGTATCTTACAGTCTTTTGAAATTTGAAAGAAACTGATAAGAAGTTACCAATATGGAGTTTGGTTGTCATGGTTATGATAAATTTCCATGAGTGTTTCATATTGACTGTTATTCATATGCAGGTTATTTAGACATTCTACCCACTATTCTTACAAACTGTATGATTTAAGTATACCACCACATTTTACTGTTCCTTTCATTATTGTATCTGCAGTTAAAGCTGGATGTACTAGCATCTCTTTTGCTTTGTTAATGCCAAATCGCACTTTCAAATGCCAGCTCCCTTCTGAATTTTTTCCTCAAATCATGCTTTAGGGCTTCAAGAAAACATGGAAGACACCAAACCAATATTCTTTATAGCTGAGGAAACTGAACTCCAGAGAGCTTTAGAGATTTATACACGCTCACATGATGTTAGTGGAAGAATGCTAAGTCTTCTCGTTTACATGTCTTTTCAGATAAATCATATTATCCTTGAAAGTATAATCATCTAAAAACTTGGGTATAGTTCACAAAGTTTGCATAAAATATGAAGTTATACATTTATATTGCCAAAATTTATTTTATTTTATCTGTAATAGTTCATTAAATAATTATAAGTTTAAATACTTTACAAAGAAATCCCCACTAATGATTTTGTTGCATTTTATCCATACTCATTGGAAGAACACAGGTAGATATAACTCTTACTATTAACCTCATGTCCCAGGTGATCACATTGAAGTTCAAAGGGTTTGCGTGCTTGCCCAATGTCACATAGCTAGTAAAAGTAGATGCAAATATTTAAACACAGATCTTCTGACTCAAAGCTGACTTCAGGCCACCTAAAGTGTTATGTAATTCAAACTATTAATTACTCACAGAAAGTAAACTTAGAGGTAGGTAAATAGATTTAAGTTATTTTTTTTTTGCTTGGAAGCAGAGGTGATCATTTTTCTTCTCTTGAAAGCACTGGTTGCATGGTAAACTAGATACTTTCTGTGTCTCCTGAATTGGAATTTCATTATTTAATATGAAGTATTGCTAATCCTCAGAACATTAGACACAGTCATGTTTAGGCATAAATTTGTAAGCTGAGTTTAGACTTTGATGTAACTTAATTGTTTTTAGACTCTCTGCCCTAGTGCCTCTATCCATCAGAACAGATAATTGAGGAGTCCTCTATATGAGCTTCCCAGGTGGCACTAGTGGTAAAGATCCTGCCTGCCAGTGCAGAAGATATAAGAGACACGGGTTCAATCCTTAGGTCTGGAAGATCCCCTGGAGGAGGGCATAGAAACCCACTCCAGTATTCTTGCCTAGAGAAACCCATGGACAGAGGAGCCTGGTGGGCTATGGTCCATAGGGGTCACAAAGAGTTGGGCATGGCTGAGCAACTTTGCACACACACATGCTACATGTGTCAGATGCATGAACTTCCTCAAATTACGGAGTTGGCACTTAACTCAGCTTTCTTATCTTGGAAATCACTTACTTCTTTTACAATATTGCAGTGGTACAATTTCCAGGAGAAAATGTAATCTTTTTATTGTTTTTTATTTTTATGAATAAGGATTATTATTAAATGTTGGCTCTAATTCTACTGAGTTACTGTTAAAATACCATATTAATTATGACTATTAAATTATATGCTACTTCCTTTTAAAAAGACTTGATGATTGGGTCACATATGCAGCAGATTAATAAAATATTAGCATAAAATATAGGGACCTTATTTCCGGACCAGGGATTAAACCTGTGCCCCCTGCATTGGAGTCACAGTCTGAACCACTAGACCACCAGGGAAGTTCCAATAGAATATAAGTACATACAAAAAATCATCAGTGGCTGAAGAATGGTGTATGATGCTTGAAAACAGAAGAAGGAAATTTCCCCAAGATTCAGCCATTATTTATTCCTTTACAATCATATTCTTTTCTAGATCAATAAGATTCTTGCCAAAAATCACACAGTCAGTTGGTAGCAGCACCAAAACCGTAATGTAGTTATTTTTCAACTCTGGACCAGAGTCCCTTCAACACTTAACTTCTTTAATAATATACTATTTAATAATTTAATTTCACTTGAACTTCTTCTTTTGTAATCCCCAAACTAGATTATATGACAGAAAAGAGGAAGTTCTGAAAGAATATATTTATGACCAAATTTTAATTTTCTGTTTTTATATAGCATCCAGGAGTTTGTTCACACAATGTACATTGCAGATAACTATCATCTATATTGTAAACCCCTAATTAAGCTTTTTCTTTTATCATTCCATACAGGATATAGATGGGGGTCCATGTGAGCATCTCCTCACACCATGGCTGGATTATTGGTTAGTACAACTCTGAGCTCTTCATCCCACTCCCAGACATTCCCAGCCATGTATCCTGTGCTCCTCCAATCCAAATGACGAGACTGTCTTCTAAAGTCCCATAAGTTCTCAGAACAAATCCTCAATGATTCATTTAAATAAATATTAAACCTAAACTTCTCTAACAAGTTTCTGCAAATCTAACCCTATTCACTAGTATTATGATAGAGAGGGAAGGGATACATGAAGCAATTTTTTTTTTACTTCTTTTCAAAAAAAATTTTATTGAAATACAGTTGATTTACAATGTTGTGTTAGTCTCAGGTATACAGCAAAGTGATTCAGTTATACACACACATATATAAATAGTTATATATGTCTATATATATAGACTGAGTCTATTTCTGTTTTACAAATAAGTTAATTTGTATCATTTCTTTAGATTCCACATAAAAGATTTTTTAGATTCCACGTATAGGTTCCATATATATATCTATATTCTTTTTTACATTCTTTTTTATTATAAGTTATTATAAGATAGTGAGTATTATTACTGTGCTATAGAGTAGGTCCTTGTTGATTAGCTTCTCTGGTGGTTCAGATGGTAAAGAGTCTGCCTGCAGTGCAGGAGACCTGGGTTCGATCTCTGGGTCTGGAAGATCCCTTGGAGAAGGAAACACTAACCCACTCCAGTAATTCTTGCCTGGAGAATTCCATGGACAGAGGCTACAGTCCGTGGAATCACAAAGAGTCAGACATAACTGAGGGACTAACACATTTCATATATAGTAGTATGTATATTTTAAATCCAAACTCATAATTTTTCCTTCCCCCCTCCTCTTTGATAATCATAAGTTTGTTTTCTATGACTGAGTCTATTTCTGTTTTGTAAATAAGTTCATTTGTATCAATTTTTAGATTCCATATATGTGATATCATATGATATTTGTCTTTGTCTGATTTACTTCACTTAGTATGATAATTTTAGGTCCATCTATGTTGCTGCAAGTGGCATTATTTCATTCTTTCTTATTACTAAGTAATATTCCATTGTGTGTGTGTGTGTGTATGTATATTTATATATATAAACCACATCTTCTTTATCCATTCTGCTGTCAATGGACACTTAAGTTGCTTCTGTGTGCATGAGGCAATTTTAAAAAACTTAAACTGTGGGGGAGTAAGAGGTGTATGGGGTTTGATCTTAATATTGAAGTCAGAGGTGTAATCCATGAGGTCAAAGGGCAACCAGAAGCAACAGAGGCAAGAGGCAACCTTTTCCTCAGAGAAGAATCTTGAGGCATCAGAACATTCCTCTTGAAGGAAAACAGCACAGATGGAGGGCCCCAAGAGCTCTTTTCCCTGCAGTGACCGAGTAGCCTGACAGTTCCTGGGGACTGGGGCCCAGCCGTTTCAGCCAGATGCGGTTACCCCAGGTCAAATGCACGCTTTATTTTCCTTCTTAATCTCCAGAGTTTTCCTGAACAAGTTTCACTGAATTCTTGATCAGCAGCAGTTATACACTGTTTGATCTGCATACTTCTTAGTGCATCATTAGGGAGAAGGCACCCCAGTTCAATCTTTTACCATGAGACAAAACATACCCTTTTTAGGGACTTGCTGGGATGGTTCTTTGAACAAGTCATAAAAGAAGGATGCATACAGGGTTATCTTTACCAATTGACTAAATACCATATATATGTGTTAGTATATTGTATTGGTGTTTTTCTTTCTGGCTTACTTCACTCTGTATAATAGGCTCCAGTTTAATCCACCTCATTAGAACTGATTCGAATGTATTCTTTTTAATGGCTGAGTAATATTCCATTGTGTATATGTACCACAGCTTCCTTATCCATTCGTCTGCTGATGGGCATCTAGGTTGCTTCCATGTCCTGGCTATTATGGCATGGAAGCATGTAAATTATCATATGTGAAATGAATCGCCAGTCCAGGTTCAACACATGATACAGGGTGCTCGGGGCTCGTGCACCGGGATGACCCAGAGGAATGGGATGGGGAGGCAGGTGGAAGGGGGGTTCTGGAAGGGGAAATCATGTACACCCATGGTGGATTCATGTCAATGTATGGCGAAACAAATAGAAAAAATTAAGAAAGAACAAAAGAAAAAATAATAAAATCCTAAAAAAAAAAAAAAGAAGAAGGATGCTATCTGAGGCTCTAAACACAGCACAAGTGTGGCAGGGACAGATTTGTCAGAATGAACACGTTGTGGCATTCTGAACTGAAATCAAGATGATCTCTATTCAAAGGAATTTCAGGGATTATGCATGACAATCAGTTGTAATGTAAAAGGAATTTATTAAACTTTTGTTAATAATTGTTCTTCTCTAAAATAATTAAAACATACTTTAGGTTTATTAATATTTACTACAATATATTAACATATTTGTTGTTGTTTAGTTGCACAGTGGTGTCCAACTCTTTGCCACCCCATGAACTCTGTAGCCCAGCAGGCTCCTCTGTGACTTCCCAGGCAAGAATACTGGAGTTGGTTGGCATTTCCTTCTCCAGGAGATCTTCTTGACCCAGGAATTGAACTTGTGTCTCCTGTGTCTCCTGCCTTGGCAGACATATTCTCTACCACTGAGCACATGGAAGTTCCAATAGGTATGTATTAATATTACATATATGTTACTAACAGTGTACTTTCAAAAGGCTTCCCTTGTGGTGCTATGGTAAAGAACCCACCTGCCAACGCAGGAGACTTAAGAGCCATGGGTTCGATCCCTGGGTTGGGAAGATCCCCTGGAGAAGGGCATGGCAATCCACTCCAGTATTCTTGCCTGAGGAATCCCATGGACAGAGGAGCCTGGCAGCCTACAGTCCATAGGGTTGCAGAGTTGGACATGACTGAAGTGACTTAGCATAGCACAGCATAGCATGTACTTCCAATGTATGAACGTATGAGTGAATATATATATCTATATATTCAATGAATATATCTAAACCGTGAGATAATAAATGTATGCTGTTTTATGTTGCTAAATTTGTAGTGATTTGTTACAGCAGCAGAAACTCATACACTTGCTACCTACAATCCCCAAATAAAAATTGAGCCATAGATGAGTTACATTCACACAACTCCCAAGTGTCAGAACTGATCCCTTCAAATAAGTACCACTTCCCCTTGAATGTGCAAGTTACATGGTCTCTTTTACTCTTTGCTTAAGGGAGACAACATATATTAACTATTTTATTCATCTGTCTTCTCCACATTATTTGCTATAGTCCTGGAAACACAGACATCCCAGCGGTGGACATTTGATGAGCTTTCCAGATGACCCATCAGTGAAGGACTCAGTACTCTGACAGCTGAAATGATTTCAGTCATGATTTTCAATTACCAGCCCCTTCAGAGATCATCTCAGCTATGCAGCCACCTTGTCCAAACACATTTTTCCAGAGGGGCCTACATAAAATGACCAGTACGTATCAGGGCATAAAGGTCTGGCTATGTCCACCCAGATAGCACGAGTGATAAAGAATCCACCTATTAATGCAGGAGACATAAGAGACTCAGATTCAATCCCTGGTTTGAGAAGATTCCTTGGAGGAGGGCATGGCAACCCACTCCAGTATTCTTGCCTGGAGAATCCCATGCACAGAGGAGCCTGTGGGCTGCAGTCCACAGGGTCACAAAGAGTCGGACACGACTGAAGTGACTTAGCACACATTGAACCCAAGTTGGGGCAATGCTGAAGGGTCCTTATAACTATAGAACTCCCCATAAGATGAGCTGAGACTGTTAAGTTTGTCTTGCACATACATTTCTCCCTACTCTATCCCATTTTCATCTCCTTCCTTCCACAGACCCAGAAGTATGAATCCCAAGAACTCTTTTTAATAAACATTTTGCAAGCTAATCTGCTTCTCAGAATCCACTTCCCAGGGAAACTAACCTGTGACATCTAACCTTTTGTTGGTTAGCATATGTAAATGTTAGATATAGTTTATTATACCTAATAATTTGGGTAAAATATTAGCTTCTTGACACGAATGACCAAAGTGTGCAGAAGGCCTATTGGAATTGTGCTTGTAACTTCTATCCCTCATCTGATGAATCTGAGGGCTGCAGATGGCAAATTTTATAAATAGCCTCACTTTGGTTAGTGTTTTCATGTGCTCATGTAATAAGATAAAATCGGGTGCAATAAAGAAGCAAGGCAGTACTCTTACTTGAGGCATTCATCACCAACTAGAGGGATATTAGCAGTCTTAAACAAAAGCCACAAGTTTCATGATGAGCTGAGAAAATTATGCAGAAAGTTGATGAATACCTGCGCCATGTTCTTCCCCACCTCAGTGGCCTTGCTGCCATGTTCCTGGCCCTGAGTCCATTTGCTTGGGAATGTTAGAACAAAGGGAGGTTTTTCAGCTGTGGTTCTTTCTCTTTTGAAAAATCACCTAAGCCATCTTCCCAATACCCTACATGAGTTCCCTCCCCTCCTGGCCTTTGTACTTGTTCGACAGTCTCTGTACCTCCTGCCTTCCAGGGTTCACTGGCCACAAGGTAGTCTTCTGCTATTTTCCCGTAACCTCATGTGCTCATAAAATTTGTGGTCCAGAAGCAAAACCCTCTCAAGTGTCATAGTTTGAGATAACTGTTTCTTTTCTTCTTGTCGTAATCTTTCCTTTCTCCCTCTACCATGTTTTTTTTTTTTTTTTTTAGTGAAGAGTGTTTCCTTTAAATTCCCTTGGGAACATTCCTTCTGACCAACTCGTCAGACCCTCTCTTTCCTATAGTACAATTTTATTAGATTTTTTAAGGCTTCCAAGGTGGCATAACTGGTAAAGAATCTGCCTGCCAATGCAGGAGACACAGAGATGCAGATTCAATTCCTGGGTCAGGAAGATCCCCTGGAAGAGGAAAGACAACCCACTCCAGTATTCTTGCCTGGAAAATTCTCTGGACAGAGGAACCTGGCAGGTTACAGTCCATGGGGTCACTAAGAGTTGGACATGACTGCGCGCACAAACGCAGAGATTAGATATTTTATATAAGTCTTCCCTAAGAGTATTACAGTTCAGCATTCAGTTGAGTTCAGTCACTTCATCATGTCCAACTCTGCAACCCCATGGACTGCAGAACACCAGTCTTCCCTGTCCATAACCAACTCCCAGAACTTGCTCAAACTCATGTCCATCTCATCCTCTGTCATCCCCTTCTCCTCCTGCCTTCAATCTTTCCCAGCATCAGGGTCTTTTCAAATGAGTCAATTCTTCACATCAGGTGGCCAAAGTATTTGAGTTTTGGCTTTAGCAACAGTCCTTCCAACAAATATTCAGGACTGATTTCCTTGAGGATTGACTGGTTGGATCTCCTTGCAGTCCAAGGGACTCTCAAGAGTCTTCTCCAACACCACAGCTCAAAAGCATCAATTCTTCTGCACTCAGCTTTCTTTATAGTCCAGCTCTCACATCCATACATGACCACTGGAAAAACCGTAGCCTTGACTAGATGGACATTTGTTGGCAAAGTAATGTCTCTGCTTTTCAATGTGCTATCTAGGTTGGTCATAACTTTCCTTCCAAGGAGTAAGTGTCTTTTAATTTCATGGCTTCAATCACTATCTGCATTGATCTTGGAGCCCAGAAAAATAAAATCAGCCACTGTTTCCACTGTTTCCCCATCTATTTGCCATGAAGTAATGGAACCAGGTTTTTATTATATTTGGCTTCTGTTGATATTCCTTTTATCTACTTTCCCAGGTTTTATGCCACAAAAAATAGATATACTAAGCATAGTGATCTTTTTAACTCTAAGAACTTCAAGCAAGCATTGGAGTAGGTCATAGGCTTAGCGTCAATGAAGAAGAACAACATGTAAGTCTTTGATGCAATGGTGAGCACTTGTCCCTTTGTACAACAAGAAAATAGAATCCTCAGACTTCAAGTCGAAGTCCACGTTTAAATCCTAACTCTCAGCACTCTGGGATGCATGCAGACATCCTTGCCCTTTGAACACAATGCATCCCATAATAGTTGTTTTGCAGTGAATACACATTTCCTGGGGAATGGGGGTTGCTTGCTACTCTTCTTTTGCCCTGTACTAGACTTCTACAACAGATACATTTTCATGGGCAAAGTTGCTGCCTTTGTGTCCAATGTCCAAGTACAGACAGGACCATAAATCATCAGGAGAGCAACCTAAAATACCTTTATTTTTTCCTTTATTTCCATTTGCATAAAATCCCAGCAAAGGAAATTTCATCTGCTATTTCATCTTATCTTTGGCAAATCTATTCTGCAGGAGATATACCTCAACAGGAGCCATACACAAGCAATCAAATTCAGACATGTCATATTCTTAATTCCACTTCACCCCTTGATATGGCCATTTTGGCTAGACTTAAACGGTGATGATTGGTTGCTTTTGTTTGTTTGCTATTGTCTCAGTTATCTACAATTTTAAGATTCATT
The DNA here is from genome assembly GCF_054371585.1 of Giraffa tippelskirchi. Classification (NCBI taxonomy): domain Eukaryota; kingdom Metazoa; phylum Chordata; class Mammalia; order Artiodactyla; family Giraffidae; genus Giraffa; species Giraffa tippelskirchi. Next base: position 41,346,872 of record NC_137284.1, on the reverse strand, counting down.
AAGTTATCTGTTTCTCCTTTCTCCTCTTCACCTGTATGTAGCCTATGTTTCATGCTTGTTCTTACCTGCTCTCAGCCCATTTCCTGATAACAGCTCTACAAACATACTACTTAAAATGCCATGGATAAATTGGTCTGTGGCCTTATTGTTTCTAACGAATTCTCTTCATGCTCCAGCTCCCTTCCCACAGATAAACTGAATCCAACAGGTACTAGGTGCTGAGTACAGGGGCTGCTGGTATGATGGAATCCTGGAAGATCCAAGCTGATGCCAACTGTGGTCTTCAGTACCTGAAGTAGGCTGTATTTCTCATGGTGGAGTAGGGAGAGTGCCACTCTCTTATAAGTATGACCATTCCACATGACCACCAAACATTTATGTTTGTTCCTCAATAATTTACAAAGGTTATAGTGAAATAGCTCTCTTAATGTTTTATTTATACCTCTTCTTAGCAAAAATGTTGGTCCATAGGATATTGAATAGGAGACAAATCTAAGAATGAAATTGATCTAAGTGTAGATAGCTAACACTCAAAGCGTTTCTTGATGGAGTCAAATTTGGATTAACAGTGGGCAACATTAGTTTGCTTAAGTCTCTCCTTTATGGTAAGACTCAGTCTACCCCCACTCCTGGGGGAAACTAGCTGACATTCATGAATTGAAAGGTAGGAGTAGAAGAGGCAAGATATCTGGAAGGAAAGTGACCTTGGGGGAAGTCATAAGGGCCTGAGAAGGACTAACAGAGGTGTGGTGTGAAGTGAAACCCAGAATCCTCACCAAGAGACTGCCAAGTACATTTCGGTTACCAGTGCTAAGAAGTGGTGTTGTTGACAGAGAAAGCTTGCAACTCTAGGCTCATAACCATTTGCATAGGTACTGCACATCCCCTATGTAAAGTTCTATGTTAGCTGATCTCAGAACTCTTGGACAGAATAGCCCATCATCACCTACATCTTCCATACGTGAGAACCTTCCAGGAGAGGTGTTCATCAGCCAGGAGATTTTGGTGAGTACACCTAAACTACCCATGCTGTGGCTACTTTTCCCTTAGTGCTCCCGACACTCCTAAGCCCTGGAAACAGAGGATTGCATTCTTGAATTTTAGTGGCTTGGAAAGGAGTTCCCAATCCACCCTCAGCACTAGCATTTGGAAAGAACAAGGCAGTAATTAAAATTGTCTATTACACAAATATTAATAACAAATTCTAACTCTTCTTGAAGCAACTAAGATCATTATAGTTGCTTTTAATTTGAAGAACTTAAGATTTGTTCTCACCAACGTGCATCATGTTCTATATGAACTGACCATTTTAGCATTTGGCTTTAATCTTGTTTGAATCTGAAGTCGTGCTTCTCTCAACCTTACCCTCACTGAAAGGAGAAAAAATATGACCACAAAAGTTAGTGTAACATCTTTGTGTTTAGCTGATTACCATTTCAATGTGTAAGAAATCAAAGAGTATGACAAATCAAATACATCATAAGGCAAACTACGTTTGCATTAAAATTTAATTTATTGGCAATAGTTGTTTCTCTCTGGAAAGCAATAGTTGTTTCTCTCTGGAAAGTAATAGTTTTTTTTCTCTGGTTTGTTTCCCAGTTTTATAAATATTCTCTTCATTCTTTCCTCCCTTTCTTTTTTCCTTATTCTTCCTTCCTTCCTTCCTCCCGACTTTCTTTCTTTCACTATTCCAGATATAATTGCTTGCTTTCTGGACAATGCAAGTGATACCATTTACGCTGACTATGATCATTACTCTAGTTCTTGGCCTGAAATGTAGAATACTTAAATGAAAATATTTACTTATTTTCAAGATCCTCAAGAAGGCTTCTCCATTAATTCATTTACTGTACAAACATTGATTTCATGCCTACTTTGCATCACACTTTGCAAAATGTGCTGAGGATACACACAAACCACTCATAGTCTTATGGGAGCTAGGAACAGGCTATGTCTATGCAGTCCTAAGAAGATGGTTTGATTGGGTTTATAAAGTGTGAAGTGTTAATCATTCAGTCATGTCTGACTCTTTGTGACTGCATGGACTGTAGCCAACCAGGCTCCTCTGTCCACAGAATTCTCCAGGCAAGAATATTGGAGTGGGGAGCCATTCCCTTCTCTAGGGGATCTTCCTGACCCAAGGATGAAACCTGGGTCTCCTGCATTGGAAGGCAGATTCTTTACCGTATGAACCACCAGGGAAGCCCTGTTGGGTTTATAGTAGTTACTAAATAAATTCTTATTACATGGATGTTACTGCAAGATTTGGTTGCATTTATCACCATCACTTGGCCCGACTTTGTGGATGTGAGTATGCCCAAGTTACTCTCAAAGTGTTTTAGTGTTGAAATTTTCCTTTGCCCTGTTAGCACCATCTCCCATATGAGACTGACCTTATTTGCAAATAAGTAAATGTCTCAGTATTGAGAGCATTGTGCAAAAAAAATTAGGGAAAGATTATCTTTTCTTTATTTGTCCCTTTTAAACTCACTGACTTCTCATCTGAGGATTTATTTGAGTGTGTAGATAACTGACATTTATTATTAGCTAGAAAATTAGTTTATCTCTTTCTTGATATAGGTCTGTTGGCTTTTAACTTTAAAAAATTGGTAACACTTAGACTAATGTATTAGTCTTCAGTCAAAGAAGGCAAAAGAAAGGAAAATGCTAGCATTCCTTTTTTTTTTTAATTTTTATTTTATTAGGCTTGTTTTTGTTCTTCTCTGTTACAAAACGAGCAGTTATAGATCTTTTCAGAAACTAAAGTGAGACAATATGATCACAGATTGGACTTCATTTAAAAAATATCCACAGAAATTTACTCTAGGTAAATAAATATCTATGAGTTTATACTAATACATATAATTGATTGAATAAGTAAATAAATGGAGGATATAGACTAATCTCTCATGCAGAAGAATTCCAAAAATTTATGCAGATACTCCACTCACATAGAGGTGAAGCAAAACTCCTTATTCCTTAAGTATGGGCTTGGCATAGTAACATTTTTTCAAAAAGTATGAAAATGAGGAAAAAGAGGAACTTTACGTGAAGAAAACTCTGACAAACACTACTTCATCCAGGTGATTAAGGTTAACATCAATAGTGATTTGTCATATTTCTAGTATGTATCCTTGATGTGATGTGATAAAAATAGCACTTCACTTCTATGATCTTCTTTTCCAAAACCCATATAACTCTTTTGATTACATTGAAAACATCAGTAAAACCACAACTGAAGGATGTTATATGAAATATCTGACCAATATTCCTCAACATAGAGTCATCAAAAAAAAAGTCTGAGAAACTGTCGCAGCCTAGAGAATTCTAAAAAGACATAATGGCTGAATGCTATATGACTTCCTGAATGAGGTCTTTTTTAAAAATTTATTTATTTATTTTAATTGGAAGCTAATTACTTTACAATATTGTCTGGGTTTTGCCATACTTTGACATGAGTCAGCCATGGGTGTACATGTGTTCCCCATCCTGAACCCCCCTCCCGCCTCCCTCCCCATCCCATCCCTCAGGGTCATCCCAGTGCACTGGCCCTGAGCGCCCTGTCTCATGCATTAAACCTGGACTGGTGATCTATTTCACTTATGGTAATATACATGTTTCATTGCTATTCTCTCAAATCATCCCACCCTCGCCTTCTCCCACAGAGTTCAAAAGTCTGTTCTTTACATCTGTGTCTCTTTTTCTGTCTTGCATATAAGATCATCGTTACCATCTTTCTAAATTCCATATATATGCCTTAATATACACAATGTGAGTGCTGGGTTAGATCTAATGAAATCTGAATAAAGTATGAGCTTTAGTTAATAATCATGTAATATTGCTTTTGTGTGTGTTAGTCACTCAATCATGTCCAAATCTTTGCGACCCCTGCCAGATTCCTCTGTCCATGGAATTCTCCAGGCAAGAATACTGGAGTGGGTTGCCATTCCCTTCTCCAGGGGATCTTCCTAATCTGGGTCTCCCGCACTGAAAGCAGATTCCTTACTATCAGAACCACCTGGAAAGCCCTAATTTAATTAGGATCCGTAGTTTCTTTAATTGCTCTGGGCCTAAATTTGCTCACTTGAACTTTGGAAGTTATATTAGACACACATTATGTGTTTGCCTAGTATTTCTTTCCTTGAAAAATTAATCCTTCCTTGTGCAACCCCTCTCTTCTCCAGCCACAGACATAACCACAAGACAGCTAAAGGGCCTCACGCTTTTGGACATAGTGACTGAATCAGAGATGAGAACTTGACTCGAGCAAGCCACTCAGAGACTGTGAAATTTGATATGTGCATGTCAGAGAAAAGGGAAGCTTTTGCAGGAAAGCTGTACTATGTACTATGGGCTGCTGCAGTGGCCGTATATTTTAACCAGTGGAGAGTGAACAGGAAGCCAAAGCACAAAGAAAGCACTGAGGGGAAGGGAGGAGAGTTATATCCCTATAAGTCCCTGACTCCAGCCATGCTTGAAGCAGCTACAATTCTTGGTTTTATGAACCAATTATCTTCCCTTTTTCTCTTGCAGTAGTTTAAGGTGTGTTTCTTGAAATTAAAATATTCTGGATTAATACAGAGGTGATTCTGTCTGCTTTCAAGGTTATTGTGAGGATAAACTTTTAAAATAATAAAAGAATGAATTGTAAACTCTAAAGAGTACCTGAGTCATAATTATACATTTAACACTAGTTCATTCAGCCATAGAGAAAAAAACGTTTTTAAAATAATTATTCTCACTAAATAAGGTTCTTCATAAAATGAACATGCAGTGATAGATTTTTGCATATGCTGTGATTTGGAATCATAAGAAATTTCAACTGTTTCTGTGTTGGGCTTATTTCTAAACACGGTTTGTTTGTTTTACTAGTAAATGAAACCAGCGAGTATTATGTTTATTCAGTGCTTATGGCCAAATTTATTTAATTACTAGGAAAAAATTTTTTTCTACTCAAACAATGTTTTTTTTTTTAACAGACTGGAGCATTATTTTTCTTTAGTACAATTGTGGTAATAAAGCTGGAAATATGTTTTCACAGCTGAGCTTCCTCGGAGATATTTTTAATGATTTGATTGTAAACTGAATCCCTGTGTTTTCTGCTTATTTCTATGTGAGTGAATTAAGGAATTCCCTGGTAAGGTAGTGTATGTGTTATACCCATGTGCTATCTTATTCCTCTCTCAAATACCTCAAACTCAATACCAGTGCATGGGATATCATATTCTGGGATACTCACAATACATTATTGAGACTCAAAGGCAAATGTGCCAGCTTTTCCAGTCATCCTGATGACATTGTTAGGAAACAGGCTGATAAACTATGGTGGAATCATTCACAGTGCCAGATGTTCCTGGCAAAATTTTTATAGGAACATATATCTGATATACCCCAGAAATGAAAATTACCTACAGTTTTGTTTTTTTTTTTTAATTTTTTAATTTTTTTTATTTTAGTTGGGGGCTAATTACTTTACAATATTGTAGTAGTTTTTGCCATACATTGACATGGATCAGCCATGGGTTTACATGTGTTCCCCTTCCTGGACCCCCCTCCCACCTCCCTCCCCATCCCATCCCTCTAGGTCATCCCATTGCCCCAGTTCTGAGCATTTGTCTCATGCATCGAACCTGGAATGGTGTTCTGTTTCACATATGATAATATACATGTTTCAATGCTATTCTCCCAGAACGTCCCACCCTCACCTTCTCCCTCAGAGTCCATAAGACTGTTCTATGCATCTGTGTCTCTTATTCTGTCTCACATATAGGGTTATCGTTATCATATTTCAAATTCCATATATATGCATTAGTATACTGTATTGGTGTTTTTCTTCCTGGCTTACTTCACTCTGTATAATGGGCTCCAGTTTCACCCATCTCAATAGAACCGATTCAAATGTATTTTTTTTAATGGCTGAGTAATATTTCATTGTGTATATGTACCACAGCTTCCTTATCCATTCGTCTGCTACAGTTTTTTAGTATCTGATGTGTTTTTTTTTTTACTAGGTATTTCTTCAGTAAGCTACTTGGATGGAAAGAGTAAAGTAATAACATTGTTTTTTTCACACAAAAGCTTGGAATTTTCCCTCAAACACAAAAGTATTTTTTCTCATTCTCCCTTATTAGAAATCCACCATAGTAGTGAGGCTGAAATTTTCTTTTAAGGGCTTATTACATGTGCTCTGAGAAGTCAAAATAGAAATAATGATTTGCAAAATAAACTGTACTATGATTTGCATAGCAATCTACTAAATCATAGTTTGCAACACACATAAGCCCTGATTGATTTAAAATTGCCATAGTCAGACCCATATGTTCTAATTATTCAACAGATGAATGGTTTATCTTATCTCTGAATTCATATATTCCAAAAAGACCACTGATGGTCACTAATTTTTCTTCTTTATAAATTCTGACTGATCCTTGTCCAAACCAGGCTTACTAACTTCTGCTGTAAAACCACTACATCCATCTCCTTCTCTCCTGAATACTATAAGTTGCTGTTACTTGTTGTTGTTTAGTTGCTAAGTTGTGTCCAACTCCTTTTGACCCCTGGACTGTAGCCCACAAGGCTCCTCAGTCCATTGGATTTCCCAGGCAAGAATACTGGAGTGGGTTTCTATTTCCTTCTACAGGAAGTCTTCCCAACCCAGGGATCGAACCTGCATCTCCTGCACTGGCAGGCGGATTCTTTACCACTGAGCCACCAGGGAAGCCACCAAATCATTTAAGTATCTTTCTCTAAATTTTCCCTTTTGAGAACTACAGATACTCTTACTAATGTTAATGCTCAGCAAGTTTAATAAATTAAGCTTTGTGTCATAAATAAGTACCCCTAGTGCTCCTTATATGGGGGCTTGGATCATTCATACAGTGTCATTGTTTTCCTCATCATCCATCATGATACCCACATTGTGCTCATTGTTCCTAGAATTTAAATCCTTGTAACAAAGATGTAATATTTAGTCCCCTCCTATTAGTTAATGGAAAGGCATCTGAGAAGAGATAAAGACCAGGGACTTATTCTTATTCAAAAGCCATATTCTTTGATTGAGGTGAATCAAAACCAAGTGATAGTCAATCCTTTTAGGTAATGACCCCGGTTCTACAGAAATTATAAAACAGAGCCACAAAAGACAACGATGTACTTGTGTGCTCTCAACATGCAAGCAGTAACCTTTGTTGTTTTTTCTTAGACCATGTTCCCAAGGTTGGAACAAAGGAGAAATAAGTAGACTATATAGAGAGGGCCCAGAATAGCAATGCAAGCAGTTTGCAACTTTCTTTGATCAGCACATAAAATCTCCTTGCTATGAATAATTATCCTTTTCAATATAAATAATACGCACCTCCATCATGACATGTGGGGTTGGGCTACATGTTTATTATATAGATGTGCTCAGTCATGTCCATCTCTTCGCGACTATACCCTGCCAGGCTCCTCCATCTATAGAATCTTCCAGGTAAGAATACTGGAGTGAGTTGCCATTTCCTACTCCAGGGGATACTTCCAACCTAGGGATTGAACCCACGTCTCTTGGGTCTCCTTCACTGACAGGCAGAATCTTTGCAGCTGCTCCACCTAGGAAGCCCACATATTTGTTAGGTCCTTTCCAAACCCAAGTCCACTTGAGGTCATACAAATTGCAAAGTAGGGAAACTTTGACTATAATGATTATTGAGCTCATCTTTCTCCCTCACTCTCTTCACACTGGTTCTGTTTGCTGCTATTCACCGCTGTTCACTGATGTTCTTAGAGTTTCCTCATTGTCCTCATTTGACCCAGATCTTTATTTTAGGCCTGTATCCAAGAGCCAAACATCATTCTTGTTCGCATGATTTTATTTCCTGTAGTTGGAACTAAAACAATCAGAATGAAGTTTTTAATAGTTTAAAGTTATGACTCTAACGTACAGTTTATTTTGCCATGATATTCCCAAAAGAAACAACCACTGAACCAGGGAGTGGATGTTGGTATTCCATGTATGGTCTCTGTAGCAGTGGTCTGTTTTTCATCTGCATCAGGTCATCCCTGTGCAATAGTATTTTCTGCTCTACATGATGAGCACGTCAAAGACAGCATCAAACATTATAGCTTTCAATCTATTCCCCAGGAGGCATTTGTCAGCCATCATGTTCAAGAACTGCACATAAAATTAACTGGCTTATAATGAACATAGTTATGTGCTAAACTAGGTATTTCACGTGTATTTTATCTATTAAATTTAAATAACCTGAACAGAATGTATTTATAATCTCCATTTCCCAGATTTTAAGAGGTTAAGTAAATGGCTCAATATCACACATTTGGTAAGTGTTGAACTTTGCTCTCAAGAAGCTTTCAATCTGGCTGAATAAATAATGATAGTCAGGGAAGTTACACAATAACATGAGAACAAAAGACAAGCCTCAAGATAGTACCTTACTAAATGCCCCTAACCAATTTGTGAAATCAAAGTTTCCTGAATTTAAAGAAAGAAGGTATCATGATGAAATGGTCTCTATTTAGAAAGTTTTCTAAAAGAGGTAGATAATTGACACTGCATTTCAAAATATATGCCATATTTTGTGAGGACAGAAGTTGTGGCAAGTAAAGGAACAATATATTCTTGAAAGAAACAATAATTTGGATTATCAAATTACCAAGTAAATTTTCAATAGCTAGTGAAGTCATGAATGGTGCATGGAGAAGGAGGAAAGAAGAAATGAATAGCTGTTAGCGTTAAGGAAGGTGAAAAGTATTATTTGCAACCACACTATCCCTTGGAAACGGTGACTCACTCCGGTATTCTTGCCTGGAAAATTCCATGGACACAGGAGCTTGGCCAGCTACAGTCAATGGGGTTGCAGAGTGAGACACAACTGAGTGACTGAGCACTCACACACGCACACACACATGCACACACAAACACACACACATGCACACTATCCCTTCTCTTCAGGAGCCACTTGGAACTATAAAGAGATTGGAAACTCAGATTTATTTTAGTGGAATTTATTTGTACCTTCTCTAAGAGTTTCAAGAACCATATTTTGAAATAGAACTTAGAAGATGGTCTGGCAACTTCCAAACATTAAGCAGAATCATTTGTTTATGAGTTTGTCAATTTGTTTGTTGATTTCTTCCTTTTTTCAATCTTTTTAGAGTTAATAAAATGAAAGTATATACATTGGAAGTGCAAGAAAAAAATATGGCTATCCGTGGATATGGTAAATGAGAAGGAAACTGTTATTTTTAAGTGGATCTCAGACTGTAGATCATGGAAAGTGCTAAACTTTTTTCCTTAATTTTTTAAAAATCCTCACAACAACTGTAGGAAGTAGGTGTTATTTTACTGATCAGTACTTTTTTTTCAGAAAGGGAAGCTGAGATTTAGGAAAGTTTATATACAGTTACTATATATACTATATATTGTACTAGTTACATATAGTTACTAAGGAATAAAGTCTTTAAACTGGATCTCATTGATTCCTAAGTACCTGCATTGTCATCAAGTGAACCTCATGAATAAACAAAAAGTCAAAATTTTAGTGAGCAAGTATCCTTAGGATACTTAATAAGCAAAATATTCAGATAACAATTCAATTAGTGTTGCATACACTCCTGTGTAACATGCCACCCAATACTTAGTGGCTGAAAATGACAACTTTTAATTACTTTTCATTATTCTGTGTTAACTGGGCTCAGGTGAGTGGTTCTTCTGCCATACTGCACCAGATGTCAGTTGACTCTGCAGTCATCTGGAGGCACTCCTGGGCTAGAATGTCCAAGAGAGTTCACTCAAATGTCTGTATTTGATGCTGGCTCTTGTCTTGGATCTCAGGTGAAGTTGTGGCTGTTAACCAGACTATCATGATTCTCTTTTGCACAGCCTTTCCACATGGCTTAGACTTTTCACAGGATAGCAACTGGATTCCAAGAGGGAGCATCCAAATGCTCAAAAGTATGAGCTGTAGATCTCTTTAGATTCAGTCTTGATATTTACACAGGGCTTCTACTGCAAGATTCTATTGGTCAAAAAAAATTATTGGATCAGCCTAAACTAAGGAGAGAAATAAATTCTACTTCTTAAAAGATACGAGTGGCTAGGGATTGGGGGGGCACTTTTACTCAACTACAAGTAAATTGTTATAATAATGGAAGTAGGACCCCTCTGCAACTAAATGTTTTTAGTTAATTTCATATGTATATATATTTAGCCATTGATATTATACTTCTACTCTGTGTGGGTAGGAGCACTGCACCTATTTTCACAGCACTGTGTCCATTCTTCATGCTCAGTAAATGAAGTTGATTTGCCCACAGATTCAACTGATACAGACTGTTGCTTCTGAAGAGAGATCTCCCCCCTACCTTCAGATGAACTCCTAAGCAAAAGGAAACAGAATGAAATTATCCAACCATTTTATTTCACAAATATCAATGTCCAGTTATTTCAAGAAAAAGGCTTTCAGTTAGTATTCTCAGTGCAGGAATCTGCAGCCTAAACCTAGATAAGAAAATTTTATTCCACATTGACCTATCTTAGGGACAGGCAAGCACTTGCTGAAGAAGCAAGTTCTTATTATTAATTAGTAATGCATTATTTCATGGTTGGAAAGGAACTTCATGACCTGTTGAGATTTAGAATGGGCAAAATCCTCAGTGTTCCTGTCATTTGAGAATAGGAAACAATTTTAGTCTAAAATGTGTGATTTCTGGAATGCATTTCTAAATGCTTCTATTCTTTTTTAACATTTTTAAAAACCACATTGAAAATAAAACTTTTGACTACTTTTAGTCTAAAATGATTACTCTTTCCTAATATTGACACTTAAGCAGTGTTTACCACTTAATTAACATTTGATATGTTTTACTATAAACATAAGTTTATTGAATCAGAAAAGGTCAAGAAACAAAAGTTTAAATTAAACAAGCAATTCTTTCAATCTTAACATGATTGTAAAAATGTAAATTTTTTGTTAAATGTAGTATATTGTTTGGCAGAGTAAAAGCAAATGATTGTTTATTCACTACTGAGAAAATAATTATAATCATGTGGAATCATATGATAAGAATGGAAGCATGAGGGTAGATACAAGAAATAACAAGGAAAGTATTTGTTATGCTTTTTCATAAATCTGAGATTAAATGTTGCAATGAGAAAAATAAAATTATTGATGATTATATTTTAATATGAAAAATTATCATAAAGCATATTTTAAAAATACATATCTGTTCTTCAGTGTCTTCAAAATCTAAAAATAATGGGCATCCAAGAAAATACCTAAAAGGATAGCTATTTATATTGATATACATGTATAAGGATATTTTGGTAAAAATCAATATAAATCCAGTGGTCCCCAATCTTTTTGGCACCAGAAACTGCTTTCATGGAAGAGTTTTCCTATGGACCAAGAGTGGGGGAAAGATGGTTTCAGGATGATTCAAAGGCATTAGATTTTTTATGCACTTTAATTCTAGTACTATTAAATCAGCTCCATCTCAGACCATCGGGCATTGGATCCTGGAGGTTGGAGACCCCTGTATTATACTATTTGCTGAGCAAAGCTGGACACATAAAAAATAGTTACAATTCTTTAGGTAGTGATGGTTTAGTTGCTAAGTCATGTCCGATTCTTGTTACCCTATGGACTGTAGCCCATCAGGCTCTTCTGCTCATGGGATTTCCCAGGCAAGACTACAGGAGTGGGTTGCCATTTTCTTCTCCAGGGGATTTTACCAACTCAGGGATGGAACTCATATCTCCCGCATTGCAGTTGGATACTTTACTGCTGAGCCACCAGGGAACCCCCCTCCACCACCTTTTTTTGTTTTGTTTTGTTTAACTTTTTGACTATTCAGTTAATATTTGATTTGTCTCCAAAATTCCAGTGCAGCTGTTCCTATGACACTAATTCAGTGGCTCTATAGGTTCTTGCTCTATGTGTAACTTCTTTTTCTTTCCCACCTCTGTGGTTCTCCCTTGGTTTAGAAGAGACCTCTGTGACTGGGTTATTTTCTTACTTTTTGATTTCCTTCATCTAAATCCTTTACAGTTTCCTTTTCTAGACGCTAAATCCTTTTCCTTCCCAACTTGGGCTCCAGGGGCCTGTCTTCACATGACCCAGTCTCATCACTAAGCCTCTTTTAACTCCCGACTGTCAGAATCTCTGTCTCTGGAAATCCTTTCTTTAATATCTGGAAGACATAATTTCAAAATTGAGCACATTATCTTCTCCCCAAAGTGTTTTCTTCTCATTGATTCATTTACCCCTATAATGACATCACCACTTTAACAGTCTTCTCAGGCAGAGATATGAGTCTCAAGATGCCTCTTTTCCTCTCTTTTCCATGCTCCTTCAGACGATAGATTTCTAAACTCTTGTAATTCAGCCTCCAGTGTTTTTCTTAAGTATTCTTTTTTTTTTTTTGCCAACACCATATGGTTTCAGACATTTGTTCAGTCTCTTTCTTCAACTCTTCCGATGATTTATTCGTCTCCCTGCTCCCAAACTTTGTCATTTCCAGTGTCTTAAGATTTTCCACCTTCTAAAACATACAACAAGCCATAAAACCCTATAAAGTATCTCCATTTCCTACAGAAAACTATCCACATTCCGTAGAAGTCAGTCAAGATTCTTGAAGATGTTCCCTCTGCCTAAGTGGTATTTTCATCTCCCAATTCTGTGTTCTTTGGTAGTAGAAGATCATGCTGGTTGAGGTGTATTTCCACACCTTTGCACATGATGCATCTTCTTCCTGAAATGTTCCTTAAAATTATCTTTCACCTAGTCAATTTCAAATCAGTATTTAAGATTCAGTTGAATTGTTGCTTTATCTGTGAGAATTCCTCTTTAAAAAGTTAATAATTCTCTCCCATTTGCTATCATGTTACCTTGTGTATTGGGCTTCCCTGATGACTCAGGCGGTAAAGAATCTGCTTGCAATGTAGGAGACCCAGGTTCGATCTCTGAGTTAGGAAGATCCTCTGGAGAAGGGAATGGCTACCGACTCCAGTATTCTTGCTTGGAAAATTCCATAGACAGAGGAGCCTGGTGGGCTAGAGTCCATGAGGTCACAAAGAGTCAGGCACGACTGAATGACTAACACTACCATTACTATCATGTACAATCCTTTATTATTGCATTATGTTGCTTTGTATTTATTTGATTGCCTGTAGAATTTTACCACCAATTAACTTCAGTTTTTTTTTTTAAGGAAACAGTTTGTTTCTTATCAATCTTTGTCTTCCTAGGGCCAAAATAAGCCCTGGTGTACAGTAATCTCTGAGTAAAATTATATTAAATAAGTTAGGTGAGTTCTCTTGTATAATGTGCTTTGGAGTTTGACAAAGCTGTATTCAAATCTCATTCTCACACTTAGAGTGACTTTTGATTATTTATTTTTCACCATCACATTTTCTTTATGTGAAGATAATGGTACTTATCTCAGAATTGTTGTGAGAACTGACATTAAATAATGCATGTGAAAACATTAGCACAGTGTCTGACACTTAATAAGTACTCGATAAATGATTCCTGCAACCATTATAGGGCTTAAGTTGAGTAGGAAAGGAAGTAGAGACCAATGGAATATAATAATCTGGGACAAAATTGAGGGATAAGAGGATGAAAGCTTAACCAGACTGAACGAAAGTTTTGGTGGTAATAAAAGAAGGAGAGAATTGAAGGAAAAGGAAAAGGAAGTCTTAGAGAGTAGAATGTCATAGTTTAGCTTTCTGCTGTAGAGCATTTCACTGTGATGAAAAGATCCAAGATACAATCATAAGGAAACAGATTACAAGTAAGGTGATCAGAAGGAAGATACACAAGGAATTAAATATCATGATATTGGTGGTAGTGGTTTAGTCACTAAGTTATGTCAGACTCTTGTGATGCCATGGAATTAGTCCACTTGGCTCCTCTGTCCATGGGATTTCCCAGGCAAAAATACTGAAGTGGGTTGCTATTTCCTTCTCTGGGAGATCTTTCCAACCCAGGGATTGAACCCAGGTCTCTGCGATGCAGGTGGATTCGTGCTAAATTCTTGCATTTTGAAATCTGGATAGCAAATGATTGTCAGGGAAATCAAAGCCAGTATTGACTAAAGCCTCAGGTAATACCAGAAGCTTGCTGGTGCAATATTTGGCAGGTGAATAATGGTGAAGCTCTGGTTTGGATCATAAGCCTGGAGACGTGAGAGGATGGACAGAGGTGATGCTCCCAGAAAGAACTTAAAACCCCATAGACCACAAGGCGCTGCATGTCCCATTACAAACAAATAATGGAAAAAACTCACTGCATCTGAATAAGCTTTCATTTCATTTCTGCAGATAGATCAATTGATCAATAGATGAATGAGATAAATGGAATTATATATCCATCTTTGTGTATACATTACCTGTCTATCTGTCTGTCTATATGTCTATCATGTATCTATCTATTGTTAGGTAGAGAATTTCATTTTGGACATTTTAACTGCTGAATTTGTTGAACTACACACTGCTACTTATAAAAATAAAAATAAGACTGTTCTATTCATAATGTAAAATACACATTACTTCCCTATAAGTAGTTACCTTGGTTGGCTTAAAACTGCTTATTGTTAATTGACATGCACACCATTGAACTGCATGTGAATTAAAGGATCAAAACTCACCAGTATATTCATTATTGGTTTTATACATGTGTAAATTTATTTATCACGGTTTTCATACTGCCGTTACTACATTGTAATAATATTTGTTGATGCGGTAGAGTAAAAAGTAATATAAACCCATTTAAAAGTTTAATTACCTGTGTTGTGAAACTGATAATAATAAATATCGCTTGTATTTATGAACATAAATAATGTGTCAAGGGCAGCAAAATTATATCCAAAGTTAGAAAAACACAGTGAATCACCCTGCAATGATGCGTAAAGATTCACATTTAATATTCACTTAGGGCTTGGCTAATGCTAGAAGAGAAAATGACAGTACAATGTGACATCATGATTGAAATAGGAATAAAGTCCTGCTCCAGGGAACGGAAGAGAAAGGCTGCACATAAATGTCACTTTTTTTGTGCAAAGAAGAATGAGTAAGAATTCACTACTCAAAAGAAGATGCAGTGTTTGACTTACATTACCTCTGCAATAAAGACACCGAAAGAATAGGAAGAATGTGAAAGTCAGGTTATTTTCAAAGGCATTGCTGATTTTGAGCTCTGATTCAATTCCAAATGTACATTCAGTTGAGTGTTGATACAAATATATGTTTATTCATCTTTTCTCCACATATTCCTTTATTTTTTAAACAGTATTTATTGAAACACTGCTGTGTGCAAAGCACAGTAGTAGGTTCTGGTTAAACAAAGATGAAATCCTTCGAACGTTCGCTGAGTTCGAGAGACAGACAATCGAGGGGCCAAAGCAATTCCTGAGATAATGCCACAACAGCGGACAGGGCTAATGGTGGTACAAAAGGCATCAGCGTTGCTCAGTGCCAAGTCTTCACTACGAAGAAGGTAACTTATTACAGCAAATTCATTACAATGTTATGTCTATTAGAAAATATTAGATGTTCCTTTCAGAATAAAGTTTTGGTCTTAAAAAGGCTACCAGTAAAAGACAGCAAAAGAAAATTTCTGTTTGTTGCAGCGAAATAGAAGCAGTAAAGTTTTTCAAACAGATTGCACCCTACCTAATTGTGGAAAATGGAATTAGTTTAGCTAATTAGTTTTATTTTTAAAAGGTCATAAGTTTACTACACTTACTCCTTTCAAAAAGGAAATCGTTGCTGACCTCTGAAGTCTCCTCCAACCCTGATGGCCTATCAGTTAACAGCCATTGGAAGTGTTAAAAATAAACAGTATTAAGTTTCATCTGTGTTTGTGTCATGCTGAAGATCATCTTTCTCAAACATCAGAATGTTATATCAGAACCACCTCTGATTCTTCTAAGACCTATTGCCATGTTTTTAAAAGTACCTACCTTCAAGTACACATCTTCTGATCATGTTTAAGTCAATTGACTTGTCATTTAATATTGCTGTGCTACTTTGATTAGGCAGAAAAACAGAAGTGTTATTTTGCTTAAGTATTTTTAAATTTAGTGGGGTTAGTTTGCTCGGTGTGTTTTTAAATTTAAAAATAAAGGTTACTTTAATGTTATATTTCATGAAATCTTGGGAGCTGCTTGGCTATGGCTCAGTCATTTGTAACAGTCTGTCTAGGACCAAACCAAGAACTAAATCTTCTTCCAGAGGAGCACAGGCCCTGAGGCTGGAAACCCAGACCTGCTGAGGGGAGGGCGCCTGAGCCTACAGAGCGCAGGATTCAGAGAAGGGCGCTGGGAGTGGGGGTAGGGAGAGCACGGAGGCAGAACCTTTAAGCAGCAACGTCTAAATTTCCAGGAGATTCTTCTGGAGAACACCTGTCAGCAGGTAACTTGCTGAATTCCAGGCACTGGCTTGAATTTCAAGGTTGAACCCGAACTTCCAGAGGGATCGTAGAGGAGAAAGACAGGCCACACTCTCGGAGAAGCTGGGGTCTGAAACACGCGACAGTAACTTTTCAGGCACAGGGAACAATCCAAGGGTGCAATTACCAGGTCCAATATATTGAAAGGATGCTGGGTTTAAAAAAGAAAAAAAAAAAGAGGTTGTTGGTTCATTGGGGATTAATCCCCTCTTGAACCATGACCTTCTCATCCCTTCTGTAGCCTCTTTCCTATCAGCTCCAGCTGTCCTACAGAGGAGGTTAGAGGAAGAGCCCAAAGAGAGGTATTGGATTGGCCAAAACATTCGTTTGTTATTTTCTGTAAGATGGCTCTAGTAGCACTTAGTTGTCTTTAACTTCATTAGAAACAATTTTGTTAGATTGTTTTGTGACAGGTGTCATTTTAGCATGATTTTAAAACATCACTCATTCTTAGAGAAATGCAAATCAAAACCACAGTGAGGTGCCATTTCACACCAGTCAGAATGGCTGCTATCCAAAAGTCTACAAGCAATAAATGCTGGAGAGGCTGTGGAGAAAAGGGAACCCTCTTACACTGTTGGTGGGAATGCAAACTAGTACAGCCACTATGGAGAACAGTGTGGAGATTCCTTAAAAAACTGGCAATAGAACTGCCATATGACCCAGCAATCCCACTGCTGGGCATACACACCGAGGAAACCAGAATTGAAAAAGACGAGTGTACCCCAATGTTCATCGCAGCACTGTTTACGATAGCCAGGACATGGAAGCAACCTAGATGTCCATCGGCAGACAAATGGATAAGGAAGCTGTGGTACATATACACAATGGAATATTACTCAGCCATTAAAAAAAATACATTTGAATTGGTTCTACTGAGATGGATGAAACTGGAGCCCATTATATAGAGTGAAGTAAGCCAGAAAGAAAAACAACAATACAGTATACTAATGCATATATATGGAATTTGAAAGATGGTAACGATAACCCTATATGCGAGACAGAATAAGAGACACAGATGCATAGAACAATTTTATGGACTCTGAGGGAGAAGGTGAGGGTGGGACGTTCTGGGAGAATAGCATTGAAACATGTATATTATCATATGTGAAACAGAACACCATTCCATGTTCGATGCATGAGACAAGGGCTCAGGGCCGGGGCAATGGGATGACCCAAAGGGATGGGATGGGGAGGGAGGTGGGTGGGGGGTCCAGGAAGGGGAACACATGTAAACCCATGGCTGATTCATGTCAATGTATGGCAAAAACTATTACAATATTGTAAAGTAATTAGCCCCCAACTAAAATAAATACATTTATTAAAAAAAAATAGAAATATAGTTTTTTTAAGTGAAGTAGCATTCTGTAATATTAAATATTAAATCTGAATCGGAAGTATCAAAAAAAAAATTATCAAAACTGGTGAATTTTCATGTGGTCATTTAAATATTCAAGATTGAAGAAAAAAGGTAACATTTTCAACATATTATGCTTTATTATTCCAAGAAAGTTAAAATTGCAACTGAAATGCAAAAAAAAATTTGTGCGGGGTATGGAGAAGGTGTTGTGACTAGATGAATATATCAAAAGTGGTTTGTGAAGTTTTGTGCTGGACAATGGAGATTTCTCACTGGACAATGTTCCATGGTCAGGGTAGATCAGTTGAAGCTAATAGCCATCAAATCAAGACATTAATTGAGAACAACCAATGTTATACTGACTTCCCTGGTGGCTCAGACTGTAAATTGTCTGCCTACAATGGGGGAGACCCAGGTTCAATCCCTGGGTGGGGAAGATCCTCTGGAGAAGGAAATGGCAACCCACTCCACTACTCTTACCTGGAAAATCCCATGGACGGAGGAGCCTGGTAGGCTACAGTCCATGGGGTCACAAGGAGTCGGACACGACTGAGAGAATTCACTTTCAATGTTATGCCATGCGGGAGATAGCGGACGTACTAAAAATATCCAGATTAGTATTGAAAATCATTTGCACCAGTTTGGTTATGTTGCTCACTTTGATGTTTGGGTTCCACATAGTGCTCAGTTGCTCAGTCATGTCCAACTCTTTGGGACCCCATGGACTGTATCCCGCCAGGCTCCTCTCTCCATGGAATTCTCTAGGCAAGAATAGTGGAGTGGGTTAACCATTCCTTTCTCCAGGGGATCTTCCCAACCCAGGGACTGAACCCAGATCTCTCCCATCTCCTGTATTAGCAGGTGGATTCTTTTTGTGCTACCTGGGTTCCACATAAGGTAACTGAAAAAAAACCTTCTTGACTGTATTTTTGTACCCAGTTCTCTACTTACGTGTAACAAAATGTTTCATTTTTAAGACAAATTACGATGGGTGTGAAAAGTGGATACTATACAATAAGGTAGAATGGGAGAGATCATGGGGCAAGTGAAATGAACCACCACCAATCACATCAAAGGCTGGTCTTCATCCAAAGAAGGCGATGTTGTGTATATGGTGGGATTGAAAGGGAATCCTCCATTATGAGCTCCTTCTGTAAAACCAAATGATTACTTCCAACAAGTAATGCTCTCAATTAGACCAACAGAAGGCAACACTTGATTAAAGTGTCTGGAATTTGTCAACAGAAAACACTCCCATTAGGATACCTCAAGACCATACGTTTCTTTGATGACCAGACAAAAATTGTTACAGCTTTGCTCAGAAATTCTGATCACCTGCCATATTCACCAGATATTGCACCTTCAGATGTCCATTTAGTTTTATTTTTAAGAAATTCTCTTGATGCAAAAAATTTCAATTTCCTGGAAGATTTTAAAAGGCACCTTAAATAGCTCTTTGCTCAAAAAGATAAAAAGTTTTGAGAAGATGGAATTATGAAGTTGCCTGAAAAATGGCAGAAGATGGTAGAATAAAGAGGTGAATATGTTGTTCAATAAAATTCTTGGTGAAAGTGAAAAACGTGTCTTTCATTTTTACTTAAAAAAATCAAAGGAACTTTTTGGTCAACCCAATAGTAAATCAATGGTTATTTGGGTCAATTCAGATTTGACTGTTTAAAACCAATAGTTCTAGGGGTTTTAAATTATTTTAAATGATTAAGAGAGGCACCATTCAATTATTCATTGGTAAACATTTATAGAGTTTATACTGTGTTCAGTTCAGTTGTTCAGTCATGTCTGACTCTTTGCGACCCCATGGACTACAGCATGCCAGGCCTCCCTGTCCATCACCAACTCCCGGAGCTTGCTAAAACTCATGTCCACTGAGTTGGTGATGCCATCGAACCATCTCAACCTCTGTCATCCCCTAATCCTCCTGACTTCAATCTTTCCCAGCATCAGAGTCTTTTCCAGTGAGTCAGTTCTTCGCATCAGGTGGCCAAAGTATTGGGGTTTCAGCTTCAGCATCAGTCCTTCCAATGAATATTCAGGACTGATTTCTTTTAGGATTGACTATGTACCAGTTACATATTAAGTGCTAAAAATAACAAAAGAAGATGACATCTCCCTTTGAGGATCTTATGGTCTAAATGGCAAATAAACTTGAAATGTATAATGCAGTAACATAAATTCCATTATCACAAAACAAATGAATAACACTCATTTTTCTGAAGTGTAACTTCTTGTTCAGAAACTTTCAATATCTTCCATATCCCTCCCATCAAATTTCTCAAAGAATGAAGGACTAATATTCTGTGTCAGAGCCCTGTAATAGGGAGGAAACTATATTGTATTATAAGTTAATCACTAAAGAGATGTTGCCTATAAGCTAAAATTACACATAATGGCCCATCTCTGAGAATCCTGCCTCCCAGAAAATGAGTATTAAACTAAAATATCTTTGTTTAGCTCACATGAGGGCTTCCCTGGTGAGTTGCACAGTAAAGAATCTGTCTGCAATGCAGGAGACCTGGGTTCAATCCCTGGGTTGGGAAGATCCTCTGGAGAAGGGAATGGCTACCCACTCCAGTATTCTTGTCTGAAGAATTCCATGGAGAGAGGAGTCTGGCAGGCTAGGGTCTGTAGGGTCACAAAGTGTTGGACACAGCTGAGCAAATAACACACACACATACACACACACACACAGCTCACAGGAAACATCCTGACCAGACTCACCTGTGTATCATTTCAGGAAGGAAAAAACTAACATATCACAGCTGAGCAACTAACACACACACACACATACACACACACACACACAGCTCACAGGAAACATCCTGACTAGACTCTCCTGTGAATCATTTCAGGAAGGAAAAAACTAACATATCCCCTCCAGAGGCTGAAGCAAACCAGGAAATGTTTTACTTTACTCCTTCCCTTTTTAGTATAAAAGATGCCTGGATTTCAACTAAGGGAAGATGGTTCTTTGAGGCACAAGCCCACCATCTTTTATGTCTGCTCGCTTTCCAAATAAAGTCACCTTTTCTTGCCCTAGCAACGTTTCTCTTGATTTATTGGCCTGTTGCACAGTGAGCAAACAGTATGAGCTTGGACTTGGTAACAGCACCACAGAACTAACCCTCTTCTATTATTTCCATAAAAACTCTCCTCTCCACTCTGTATTCAGATCTTTGTGATCTAATCAAACTTAAAGTGAAAGTGCTAGTTATCAGTCATGGCCAACTTTTGGTGACCCCATGGACTGACTGTAGCCCACCAGGCTCCTCTGTCCATGGAATTCTCCAGGCAAGCATACTGGAGTGGGTTGCCATTTCCTTCTCCAGGGGGTCTTCCTGACCTAGAGATCAAACCCAGATCTTCTGCATTGCAGGTAGATTCTTTACCATCTGAGCCACCAACTGAATCAACTGCTAATCCTTGGACGTGACTTACCCTTTTCTGCATCTCCATCTGTGAGAAAATTCTTTTCTCTTTCAATTTCCACTTTTTCCTTCTTCATCTTTTCAACTTAAGCTCATCAAAAATATTGCCTTCTCCACAGAGACATTCTGAATTTTCTAGACAGAGGCAATTTCTCCTTAATTTAGATTAGCATAATAAAGTCCATGTTTTACACTTACTGCTTCTAAACATTAAGCACAAGCTAGAGTGACACTTGAATTTCATCTTCAATCCACCATTATCACTGAACCATATTTAAGGATTCAGAGCAGGAACTGTATCGTGGTCCCTTGATTATTTTGTATCTGCCTTACTGTGTTTAACCCAATGTAAGATAAATACTCAAAAAAAATACAATAAATTCCTAAGTATAATGTAATCTCCCAATAGGGTAAGTTTCCATATTCCCAATGGAAATTTTACAAATAAGAGAGTTTTGCTCAAGACAAATATATTTACTTCTCATATATGAGATGAAACTATGATCCATGCTGTGTGGGACCACCCAAGATGGACGGGTCATGGTGGAGAGTTCTGACAAAACTTGGTCCCCTGGAGAAGGGAATGGAAAACCACTTCAGTATTCTTGCCTTGAGAACCCCATGAACAGTATGAAAAGGCATCACCGACTCAAAGGACAAGAGTTTGAGTAAACTCTGGGAGTTGGTGATGGACAGGGAGGCCTAGCGTGCTGCAGTCCATAGGGTGGCAAAGAGTCAGACATGACTGAGCGGCTGAACTGAACTGATAGTTAGTTGTTTTGTTTTAGTTGTCATCTTACCTATTTCAATTACATATCTTGTCAAACAATATAATAATTAAGAAATAGTGCAACTTTTCTTTCTCACATTATGTGAAAAAATGTACTCAAACTCGAGTCCTTCTTACATGAATCCATCATGAGATCTTCATCTTCTACATTTATAATCATCATTGTTTTCCAGGATACATCAACTTCACTGAAATCTAGGAGTTTTTTTAAAATATGTAATTCTATTGTCTCTGGGAATTTTATTTCAAAGAGCAAAATCCATTTGCCTACCTCATAAATAGTCCTTTTTTCATGTGGTCTGTGGTGGTCTACTTATGATCCCCACAACATTGGCATCAACTGTATTTTTTAAATTAATAGACTAATGTTTGAGTAGTTTTGCATTTACAGAAAAATTGAACAAAAAGTGCAGAGTTCCTATAATCACCCTCACTCCCTCCAGTTTTTTCTATTATTAACATCTGGCATTAGTGTGGTAATTTTGTTACAGTTTAATGAGCCAACATCAATACGTTATTACTAATTAGAGTTCACAGTTTACATCTGGCTTCATTCTTGTGTTGTATAGTCTATGAGTTTTTGACAAATGTGTAATGTAATGTAATTATAGTATTATTCGGAATAGTTCTCCTGTCCTAAAAAATGCTTGTGCTTCATCTATTCATCCCTTCTCTCTACCCCCATGCCCCTGAACCCCTGGTAACCACTGACCTTTTTTCTTCTCTCCATAGTTTTGTCTTTTCCAGAATGTCATATAACTGGAATCATATAGTATGTAGTCATTTCAGATTGGCTTATTTCACCTAGAAATATGCATTTTAAAGTTCTGTGCTTTTTCATGGCTTCATAGCTCATTTATTTTTACTGTTAAATAATATTCTATTGTATGTAAGTATGAGTTTTATTCACCAGTTGAAGGGCATCTTAGTAGCTTCCAGTTTTCAGCAATTATGAATAAAGTAGCTATGAACATTTGTGTACATTTTTTTTTGTATGGATAGAGGTTTTCACTGTATTGTTTCTAAAGCAAGCTTTGCATATATCAACATGCAATATATATAATTTTGAGATCATAATTCCAGGAATAATCACTGAATTTGATTTAATGTGTTTACATCTTTTAAAAAGTATTCCACCTTAACCTCAGTAAGTCTATGGAATCAGTATTGACTGAGGTTGTTTGAAGTTGTGGTGTTCTTACCTTAGAGTCAGACAGCTTTGGGCATGTTAGCTGATTGTATCATTTACAAGCCTTATGATCTGTGTAAGAAAACTTTCCTGTATTTCAGTTTACCTGAATGTAAAAATGGCAATAGCAGTACTTATATTTTAGGGTTGTTGAGAGTCAATGGTGTAAATGGCAGCTATATTTATTAAAAATAACTTAAGTGATAACTTGGACCATATAAAATTCCTGGTGTATTTGTCCCAGGCTTGGGATATCCAACTGTGAAAATCAGTGTGGGCCACAAAATCTCATCTTCCAGAGCCCCCAGAATTCACACAGTACTGTGTAATTAAGACATTCAAGTGTCACAAAGCAAATTCCAACAAAACTGACAGATGGCATTAATACATGATCTCAAACTTAGTTTCCATCAGAAATGTGAAATTTACAGATTATCAAATCATAAGTATTCCTCAGAATACTATATAGTTCTTAGGAAAGTAAATTCTTCTAGATTTGTTTTTAAGTATTTTATTAATTGTTCAGTCACTAAGTCATGTCCAACTCTTTGTGACCCCGTGGACTGCAGCACACCAGGCTCCTCTGTTTCACTATCTCCCAGAATTTGCTCAAATTCATGTCTATTGAGTCATTGATGCTATCTATCTAACCATCTCACCCTCTAGGGAAACATTTTATTAATTATGTGAATTTAATTCATGAATTATTTCATTCCTATATTTTTAAACATATTATAATCAAATTGAGAGAAAATCCTGTATTATAGAATGAAAAAAAGTTTGGGCTCTCTGGTCATAGTGAGGGAGCTGGCTTTCAGCTCAGTGATTTGCTAGCTGTAGAAATTTGGCAATTGATTCAATCTTTCTGAGTCTCAATTCCCTCCTACATAAAATTGAGATAATAATTCTTATCTTTCTGGCTTATCTCATGAATGGCAAGTAATATCTGCTGAGTTCCTGATTCATAATAAATGATGAATAATAAAAATTTTTGTTTGGATCCTTTAATCTAAATTCGTTATAGGAGCCTTTTCCAGAAATTTCTTTTTCAGTAGGATATGTAAGTGGCTTGAGAAAATCGGCTCATATGACAGATTTTTTAAGAATATGATTTTCTTGTATATCCTGTGACTTAATCTTATGAATCTAAATCTATTTATATGGCAGCACTTGGAATTAAATAAATAAGAATAGATTGTCAAAGCTACAGAATTACTTTTATGATTTAAATTTAAATTATTTAAATTTCTCTTTCCCTTCAGGCAAATTTTCTCTCCTTGGCAGCAAAGCTGACTGAAAGTAATTGCTAAGCTTTACATCTTATGATTTGATCCCTAGAAAGAGCTACTACTGTATCTGGTTCTAAGTAAAAACATTTCAGAGAAGGGAATCATTTGGTCAGTTTAGACCATGTGCCCCAAGCTAGACCAACAATTATGGTCAAGTATAAAGATGTATGTGAACATGGAAAATTAATAGACTTATAGACTGTTAAATGTGAGACATGAAATATTACCTTGATAATGACTTTATTTTCCAGGTTAGTCAACTGTAACAGTAAATGTTTGGAGACTTGCCCAAGTGACAAAACCCAGTTTGCAATAAGGATCCAGTGGTTGGGAATTCTCCGCTGGTTCAGCAGTTAGGACTCCATGCTTTCACTGCCAAGGACTTGTGTTCAATCCCTGGCCAGAAACTAAGATCCCACAAGCTATGCAGTGCATAACTCCCCACAAAAAAAAGGAACTAGGGTACTTGAAGGTATTAAACAGACAATAAAAATACATGAAGAAGAAGGAAAGGGGAAAGAAGGAAAAGGATGGGAGAGGATATGGAAGAGGAGGGAAAGAAGAAAAGAAGGTTGAAAGAGGGAGAAAGGAAAAGAAAGGAAAGGAAAGAGCAGCTGTAATCACACTGATGGAGGGGGTGGGAGAAGAAGTTATATTCCATGTGGCTGGGAGTTGGGAAGAACACCGTGTTTACCCTTTATAGCTACCTACACTTAGAGGCAATGAACAATGCCTAGTGTGGTATGTGTAAATGGTAGAATCAACAAATGTTCCCATTTAACTTAAATCGTGATGGTTGTACTCATTTTTTTCTCAGTTTTGCAGTAGTGTGCTTCTCCATTTTAAATTTTCACTCATCTTCTCTTTTATATTAGTACACATCTGTAGAGTGCTGCCCATAAAACTAGTTCTTAGTTGAACCAAACTCTTGTACCATCAAAAAAAGGAACAAAGTTATTTGCTTCTGCCCAGTTTGGGAAGTCACTAAAAAATATGACACTTATTATTAATACAATACACTTCAATTCCTTAATATGCACTTAGCTTCATTAAGAATGTAAATTTCAGTTATTGCTAATATCTTTAGTGACTCCTTGGTATAGCAGGTAATTACTTGAATTACTAGAGCACTGCCATAGAGACACTATGTTCTGTCTTCACCAAGGTTTACCACTAAACATATGGATCTTTGAGATATCACTATTTATGTATTTTTCCTTGGAGCTATTTGAGTATGATGAATGATTTATTTAATAAAATTGAATATTTTGCCTACTAAGTCCAAAGTAGGCACTTAAAAGTGAAAAGAAAAATAATATAACTCTGAGGGAACTAGTCTAATTAAAGGAGGAAAGGTTTATAAAAGGTAATTATGACACTTTGTAGCGGTATACTAAACGTTTTGAAACAAACTTCTGGCATAATATAACAAAAAAGTTGAAAAAAAATGACATATTCTCAAAGTCATCAAACAGTTAAGAAAGTAATAATTATAGCACCAATTTCTGGAAGAAAGCAGAAATCCTGAGAGAAACTTGTTTTTTTGAATTGCTTCTGCTCTGTTGGAATTTGCCAATCCAAAACAGGTGTCTGACAGGTTGAGCAGTGATTTTGGAAGATGTCTGGGTCTGTGGCAAATTAAGTTGGAAGCCAGTGTTACCAAATAAAGTAGCCCTGTTAAGTTCCCTATGATTGAGGTTGGAACCAGATGGGAGATACCCCAGGTCTAAGGGTGCATCAGAAGTAAAACAGCTGGTGTGAGTCATTTGAGTAGCCAAGGAAATTTCAGTTCCTGAAACTGGGTTAACACAACACCAGTGGTAAAATATGCAGGTAAATCTAAGTAAATATTGAATATACAAAATAACAATATGTTGTCTCGTGGGATCAGAATATACACATAATTAAAATAAATGAAAAAAATGCTTATAAGCCAAACAAGGCATTCTGAGGTGCTTGCATTCTCTGGGAAGAGGGTAACTATCAATTAACTCAAGTAAATATTACAACATCAGTAAAATTACTGAAGTATAGTAAAAGAGGGATAAATAGAATTATTTTAAAGGGATAATAGAGAATAACATTAATTCAAAAGAAATCAAAGAAGCAGAAAAAAGTGTAAGACTAGGTAGGACAAATAGAAAATGCAGAGGAAGATTGTAGATTTAAACTCAAATATTAAAAGAAAAGAATGTAAATCAATCATGTATCTAAGAGACAAATGTTATCTGCCTGGATTAAAAGCAAAACTTAATTTTATACAGCTTAAAAGAGATACATGTAAAAAGTATGTTAAATACATACATTGAATGGAAAAAGATAGGAAGAAGATATGAAAAGGCTATATTTCATTGGCATATGTAGAACATGACAATAGAATAACATTTATAGAATGTAATTCTGAACAAGGCACATAATTTTTATTCCTACAAGGAGCATTTAACAGTAATTAACCATATATTGGCAATAAAGCATACTCATCAAAGTATTGAAATCATATAGGATATTGGCCACAATTCATATAATCTAGAGATTCATAGCAAAAAAAATAAAAATGAGCAATTAAAACAAAATTTTTAAAAACTTTTGTTGTTCAGTTGCTCAGGCGAGTCCGACTCTTTTTGTGATCCAATGGACTGCTTCACACCACGCTTCCCTGTCCTTCATCATCTCCTGGAGCTTGCTCAAACTCATGTGCATCGAGTCAATGATGCCATCCAACCATCTCATCCTCTGTGAGCCCCTTCCCCTCCTGCCTTCAATCTTTCCCAGCATCCGGGTCTTTTCTAATGAGTCAGTTCTTTGAATCAGGTGATCAAAGTATTGGAGCATCAGCAGTCCTTCCAATGAATATTTAAGGTTGATTTCATTTAGGATTAACTGGTTTGATCTCCTTGCAGTCCGAGAGACTCTCAAGAGTCTTCTCCAGGACCACAGTTCAAAAGCATCAATTGTTTGGTGCTCAGCTTTCTCTATGGTCCAACTCTCACATCCATACACGACTTCTGGGAAAACCATGACTATACAGACCTTTGTCAGAAAAGTGATGTCTCTGCTTTTTAATACACTGTCTAGATTTGTCACAGCTTTTCTTCCAAGGAGCAAGCATCTTTTAATTTTGTGACTGTAGTCACAGTCTGAAGTGATTTTGGATCCCAAGAAAATAAAGTCTATCACTGTTTCCATTGTTTCCCCATCTATTTTCCATGAAGTGATGAGACCAGATGCCATGATCTTTTTTTGAAAGTTGAGTTTTAAGCCAGCTCTTTCACTCTCTTCTTTCACCTTCATCAAGAGGCTCTTTAGTTCCTCTTTATTTTCTGCCATTAAAGTGGTGTCATCTGCATATCTGAGGTTATCGATATTTCTCCCGGCAATCTTGATTCCAGCTTGTGCTTCATCCAGCCTGTCATTTTGCATGATGTACTCTGCACATCAGTTAAGTAAGCAGGGTGACAATATACAGCCTTGACGTACTCCTTTCCCAATTTGGAACCACTCCTTTATTCCATCCGGTTTTAACTATTGCTTCTTGACCTCCATACAGATTTCTCAGGAGGTAAGTAAGGTGGTCTGGTATTCCCACCTCTTTAAGAATTTTCCACAGTTTATTGTGATCCACAGTCAAAGGGTGTAGCATAGTCAATGAGGCAGAAATAAATATTTTTCTGGAATTCTCTTGCTTTATCTATGATCCAACAGATGTTGGCAATTTCATCTCTTGTTCCTCTGCCTTTTCTAAATTCAGCTTGAACATGTAGTATTTCTTGGTTCACATACTCTTGAAGCCTAGCTTGGCTTCAAAATTTTAGAAACTCCGTTATATACAGAAATAAACAAAACACTCCCAGGTAACTTATGGGACTAAACACAAATCAAAATAGAAGCAAAGAAATGTTTTGAATGGCATTATAATGAAACTACTATACATTGCACCATGGCATATAGCTAAAGCAGTGTCTTCAGACAATTTTGTAGTTTTTAGCATATATTTTTTAAAAATAGAAAAGTTAATAGAACAATGAGCTGGTCATTCCTCCTCAACAAATTAGAAAAGTAACCAAAATATTTTTAAAGTTATATAATAATAAAGATAAGAGCAGAAATTACTGAAATAGAAAAATATATAATAAAACAAACAAATCTAAAAGATAGTTATTTACAAAGACTAATAAATTGGTAAACTCTAAATGAGACTGATGAAGGAAAAAAAGAAAAACACCAGTAATATAAATCAGGGATGAAAAGTGGTCATTAATACTATTCTTCAGATCTAAAAAGAAAAGTGAACATTCTTGGACAATTTTATGATAAACATTTCAAAATCTGGATGAAATTGGTAAATTATTTTAAAAGATATAGCATTCCAAACTGATGCAAGAGAAAAAGTGAGAAAAATTCTCATAGTTTTATACTTATTAAAGCAATCCAATCCATAATTAAGTACCCTTCCAGTGTCTCAGTACAAGAACAAACTGAAAGTGCAACAGAAGAGAGAGTCCAGAAATATAATGTTCATAATTTCTGAGAAAGTAATGACTTCCCTGTAGTGGGAAAAGATGGTCTTTAAAATAAATGGTGTTGGATCAATTGGATAGCCATTTGGATAAAATATATTTATCTTGGGCCTCTGCCACATCATATACAAAAATTATTTCTAAAACAATGTTAGAAGATTTAAAAGTGAAGATAAGCCATATTTGGTCTAGGCTGTGGTGTGAAGGTTTGTGTTCCCTCAAAATTCATGTTGAAGTCATAATGCATTATGTGATGGTATTATAAGGTGGTGCATTTGGGAGGTGATTAGTCTTAAAGGTGGAGTCCTCATGAATGAATTAGTGCTCTCATAAGAGAGATCCCACAGAGATCCCTAGGCTCTTCCACCATGTAAGAATAAAACCACCAGTCTGAGATCCAGAAGAGGGGTCACACTGACCATGTTGACATCTTGATCCTGAACTTCCTCCAGAGCTATGAGATATAAATTTCTACCGTTTAGACAAAATGATGTTGAGGAAGAAGAACAAAGTTGCAGGAATGGCATTCTCTGATTTCAAACTATACTGCAAAGTTACAGTCTTCAAAATAGTATGGTAATAGCACAGTGAAACAAACACATAGATCCATGGAACATAACAGACAGCCCAGAAATAAATCCACTCTTATATGTGCAATTAATCTATGACAAAGGAGGCAAGAATATACAATGGGGGAAAGATAGCTTCTTCAATAAATAGTGTTGAGATAACTGGACAGCTATGTGCAAAAGAATCAAACTGGACTACTTCCTCAGACCATGCACAAAAATAAATTCAAAATGTATGAAAATCTTACATGCAAAATGCAAAACCACAAGCCTTCTAGAAGAAAATATAGGCATTATTCCCTTTGACATTGGTTTTAGTAATATTTTTTGTATATGTCTTCCCAGGCAGGGGAAACATAGGCAAAAATAAACAAATGGGACTACATCAAACTAAAAAGGCATTTGCACAATGAAGAAAATACCATCAAAATCAAAAGG
Organism: Giraffa tippelskirchi; assembly: GCF_054371585.1. NCBI lineage: Eukaryota > Metazoa > Chordata > Mammalia > Artiodactyla > Giraffidae > Giraffa > Giraffa tippelskirchi. The sequence continues at coordinate 41,316,829 of NC_137284.1, read as the reverse complement.
CAATCTACTGTATACCAGAAAATATTTGCCTGTTACATATCTGATAAGGGGCTAATATCCAAAATGTACAAAAGAACTAATACATCTCAACATTTAAAAAATCTGATAATAATAAAATGAGCAGAGGTACTGAAGAGACATTTTACCAAAGAAGATATACAGATAGTCAACTGGCACATGGTATGTTGCTCAACATCACTGATTATCAGGGAAGTGCAAATCAAAACCACAGTGAATTATCCCTTCACACCTGTCAGAATGGCTATTATCACAAAGACAACAAATAATGAGCTTTGTCAAGGATGTAGTCCAAAGGGAATCCTGATGCAGTATTAGTGGGAATGTAAATTGGTGCAGTCTGTAGAAAACAATATGGTGATTCCTCAAAAAGTCTAAAATGGAACTAACATATGGTCCAGCAACTCCACTCCTAGGCATTTATCTGAAGAAAGCAAAAATACTAATTCAAAAAGATTTATGTATCCCTATGTTCCTTGCAGCACTATTTATAACAGCCAAGATATGGAAGCAAACAGAGTGCCCATCAATAGATGAATGGTTAAAGAAGAAGCTTGTATATATGTATATATACCATAGAATATCACTCTGCCATAAAAATGACTGCATTTACAACAACATGGATGGGTCTAGAGAGTCTTAGGCTAAGCGAAATAAGTCATAAAGACAGATGCCTGACGACTTGACTTACATGACGACTCTAAAAACAAATGAACCAAACATAACTAAACAGAAAAAGAATCATAGATTCAGAAAACAAACAGTTGTTTGCCAGAGGAGGAGGGGTGCAGAAAGGAGAGAAATAGGTAAGGAAGATTGAGGTACAAACTACCAGTTGCAAAATAATTGAGTCAGGGGTATGAAATGCACAGTGACGGAAATATAGTCAATAGTTATGCAATACCTTTGTATGGTGACAGGTTGCAGCTAGACTTATCATGGTGATCATTTTGAATGTTTAGAAATATTGAATTACTATGTGTCTAACAGGAACTAACATAGTGTTGTTGGTTAATACTACTTCAAAAACAAATAAAGAAACTCACAGAAAAGATCAGGTTTTTGGTTATCAGAAACGGGGGGAGAGGGAACTGCATGAAGACAGTTAAAAGATACAGATTTCCAGTTATAAAAGGAATGTATGTGATGTATCGGAGAAGGCAATGGCATCCCACTCCGGTACTCTTGCCTGGAAAATCCCATGGATGGAGGAGCCTGGTAGGCTACAGTCCATGGGGTCGCTAAGAGTCGGATACGACTGAGCGACTTCACTTTCACTTTTCCCTTTCATGCACTGGAGAAGGAAATGGCAACCCACTCCAGTATTCTTGCCTGGAGAATCCAAGGGACGGCGGAGCCTGATGGGCTGCCGTCTATGGGGTCGCACAGAGTCGGACACGACTGAAGCGACTTAGCAGCAGCAGCAGCAGCAGCAACATGTGATGTATAGCATGATAAATACAATTAACACTGCTGTATGTTACATATGAAAGTTAGTAAAAGTATATCCTATGTGAGTTCTCATCACAAAGAAAATAACTTTTTCTATTTATTCAATTATTTTATCTATATGAGATGATGGATGTTTACTAAACATATGTGGTAATTATTTCACGTTTTATGTAGGTCAAATCTTAATGCTTACACCTTAAACTTGTATTGTTATGTTAATAAAATTTCAATAAAGCTGGGAGGAAAAAGATGAGAATATTGAGATGGCAAAAAATATACACAAGAGAGATCAAATAAGGTTGGAGCTGAGATTTAGAGGGAGAGCTAGTCATGAAGTTGGAGTACATCAGTCTCTCAAGAAGTCATTACTGAAGCTAAGAACCCAGAAACCAAGCCAAAACTCAGAGTGGCACAAAACCTTCCTCTTTCTACACACAAACTATCTCATCCATTTTCCTGAAGTGCAGAAATTTCTAGAAATTTAGCAGGAAGATATTTTAGGTGGCTAGCAGAGATAGCAAAAGCTGAACAAAATTAAGGTAAATTGTTTGACTTTACATAGCACCTCTTTACACTGACAACCTCCTTTCCTTCTGTTGTTTTCACAACGCTTTTTCCTTAATCTCATCCAGATTCCTGGTTTCTACTATTCTCCCAGAGTAACAATATTTTCATGGCCTTTCTCGTTTCCCTACCCCACCCTGATTCTGTCTGCATCACTATTTGAATGAAATTCTTACCATTAAACCTAATGCTTGGTTTTCATTCCTCCTCACTGTCTCTAAAATATTTCAACTAAAGTTGAGCCTAACAAGCTATCTGTCTAATATTTACAAAGAATAATGACCAATTCAAGATTGGAATTTGGGTTTTGAGTCCAATCCAGCATACTTTTCATTAAAGTGAACTTTTATTTTTCAACTGGGTTCGCTCACAAATGAGTTTGATACATGGCTTCGCATATCAATACTTTATTCTCATGAAAACCCATGGACTGCAAGGCAGTGTGCTGATGTGTAAATTCAACTTGGTTATTGGAAACCCAGCATGGGAGCAGTCAGCTTCTGCCAAGGCAAGCACACTGGCCCTAGCTTAGCAGTCTTTATGAAAATGTCTATGGACTGCATGAAGGTGAATTTATGAACTAAAGTTTGCAAACCTGGGAATTACTACATTATGGTCCATAAATGTATTACATGTAAAGACATAAAATTAGACAGTAGCCAAAAAAGTCGATTTGTTACTTACTTATTCTTTTGTATCAGAGCAAGGAATTAATAACCAATTCAATGCAACCATTTTTGCAACCAGTAAGGTCATTGTCTTTTAGGAGTTAATTTCTATTTGTGGTTATCTTTACAGGTCTAGAGTTTTAGCTCCTAAGTTCAATCACGTAAAAGTCTGATGAGCTTATCTCCTGTTGCTAATACAGTGGAAGTTTAACATGTAGGCACTCTAAACTTCAAAACAATCCTTTGTTTCTTCACAATTATCTTTGTTACAAACCAGAGGTCTGCCTACTTATCTATTCATCGTGATTAGTTTTCAGTCTCTAGTTCTTTGTTTTATTTTGTTAATTTCTTCTCCACTTCTAAGACTATTCTTCTCTAGATTCTTTTCAAAGTTATTGTCACTGGTGTATTCACTACTCATCTCTTTGACTAGAAGTCATTATGGCCTTCCTACCTGTACCTGACTGATTCAAGATTAACACATACACTTGATAAGCTACTTAGATGGCCCTGGAATAATTTCTCTATTAATCTGTTTTTAAAGTGTGTATTAAGGTTTGATTTTGTTCTATGATCCATGCTAGCTGAGAGTATGAAGAATAAAATATAGGAACAATTCAGAAAAGATTATGATCTTGTGATAGGGATAGAATCACAAACAAATACATAAAATATGTGAGAATTTCCATAATAGCACAATTAGACAAGATTATGTATGAAGGAGTAGTCCATTCTACAAGGTGTATCAGGGAGGGCTTCAGAGAAGAATTCATCTTTGAACTGGGCTTGAACAGATGTTAAGGAACAAACCATAGTTTCACGTGGTTAGTTCTTAGACTTTTATGAATTGTACTATAAATATTAAATGCTTTTTGCGTGCATGTGTGTGCACGTGCTAAGTCACTTCAGTCGGGTCCAGCTCTATGCAACCACACGGACTGCAGCCAGTCAGGCTCCTCTGTCCATGGGATTCTTCAGGTGAGAAGTCTGGAGTGGGTTGCCCTGCCCTCCTCCAGGGGATCTTCCTGACCCAAAGACTGAACCCAAATCTTCTGTGACTCCTGCACTGCAAGCAGATTCTTTACCACTGAGTCACCAGGGAAGCCCATTAAATACTTTAGACTGGCAGTAATATGATCAAATTAATGTATTTTAATCAAAGAGGAGAGAAATATGGACAGATTATTTACATTGGCATTGGTGGGTGGGATAGGTTGAAAGAGGCCCAGACTGTAGAGACTGGTTAACTGTAAAGGAAAACAGTCCAGAATCTGCAGGTTAGAACTAGATAGAAAGTGAACTTTGGCATAGTTTCCCTGAAGAACCTTTTCTACTTAGAGTTGTCTTATTTCAGTTACTGCTACTACTACCTGGTTGGCTTCTCTGTTCTTCATTCCTTTCTCCAGACACAAAGACCTTTTCCCCTTTTCCTTCCTTCACAACAGGTGAGATAATATGGACCTTCCAAGGAGTCTTTACTAAATGTTAAGAAATGGTCTATACCCAAATCAGCACATGTGTGCGCATGCTCAGTCACTTCAGTCGTGTCTGACTCTTTGTGACCCCATGGGCTATAACCCACCAGGCTCCTCTGTCCATGGAATTCTCCAGGCAAGAATACTAGAGTTGGTTGCATTTCCTTCTCGAAGGGATCTTCCCAACCCAGGGACAGAAACTGCATCTCCTGTGCCTCCTACATTGCAGGTGGATTCTCTACCCACTGAGCCACCTGGGAAGCCCCAAAACAGCATACTCCTGGGCTTTGAGTTCTAGTTTACCTGCTGTCTTGAGATATCTTTATTAGCCCCAGAGGACAAAAACAAATAGATGACCCTTAGCCTGAAAATTTGTTTCTTACTTACTTTTTTCTAATTAAAGGAATTCACTGAGAAGTGGCACATGAAGGAAAGCACGGAGCGTGAGAGAATATTTGTGGAAGAAGAAGAAACAGTACTCGATCCCATTAAGGGGCTTCTACCACCAGAACGCCAGTGCTACTGTCACCTGGCATTGGTGATGCTAGAAGTGCCAGAAGCCTCATGCTTCCCTGTAAGCATATTGCCCCCCTCCAGCTCTTTTCAGAAGATTAAATGTCCTATATGCTACCACTTCACATTGCTCATATACATGGGTGATGAATTCCTAGGACAGTGTGGTCAGAGGTAGAATGAGGAAGGGGTTGGAGAGAGGGACATTATTAATGATGCTGTTTAAAGGTTTGTGTGTGAAGTCAGCAAAATCCTAAGCTCCTGAACTGGGCTAGTGATAATGAAAAAGGGAAAGACAAAAGGGGAGGGAAAGAAGGACGAAAGGGGGACTAGATGGATATAAGAATTTTATTAGCATTTATTGTTTAGGTGAGTTCTTGAGTGGGTAGAGAAGGAGAAGGCTGAGGAAGAAGAGTGGAGTTGACTGCCTACAACACCTTTTTATTCCTCCAAGATTTTATTTGAATCATTCCCAGAGACAACTTTCTAAGTTCTCTGCCTCAATCACTGGAATTTTATACTTTGCTTCCCACATGAAAGTTCTGTAGACTTTAGGCATGGGAAAGTCCCAAGAGTCCCATTCTTTCCTTTGACTCTTTCTAGTTTCCCCAAGTCACAGTTTATTTAAAATTTTTCAGTTATTTGTCTAATTTGTACTTAGCATCAGCATTCCTATTATTTTCACCAAATTTTATGAACAGAAATATCTACAGCTAATTGAACACTAAGAATATTTAGCATGGAAGTGACTATAGCTGTTTCTTAATTAATGTCTTTGATGAGGGTGTTCTAACACCTTAAAGTTTTTGGAAGTAACTCTTTTTTTCTCAACTACACTCACCCTGTTGCTGTTTTTCTAATGATATAGGCACAACTTCAGTTCAGATCTTTTGTAATTGTTCCCTCCACCTGGAATATTCTTCCTTCAAACATCTACATGGCTCATTACTTCATAATCTCCAAAATCTTCTTATTCCTGACCACTCTATATAAAATAGCAAAAGTTACTGCTCACCCTTCTGCCACTCTCAATCCTCATTTGTCCTGTTGTTTTTTTTCCATAGTACTTATCACCATTTGACATTCTTTATAGTTTCTTATTTATCTGTTCATAAGCAGTCTCTCCAACTAGAATGCTAGCTCCACAAAGACAAGGATTTTGTTTGGTTCACTGCCTTACTTTTCTAGCACCAAGGACAGTGCCTGATATGTGTAGATAGTTATTAAGCAAATGAATATGAAGTCTGATCCACTTCTGGACTTTCAGCCATGTGAGAAGGACTTTCAGCCATGTGAGAAAATAACTGTCTTTAATGTGTGAGCCATTCTGAATCAGTTTCAGAATACACACCGGCCGATAAAATGTATCCACACTGGAGATGGAAGATCATTACAATGGAAATAGGAAGATAGTGCTATTATCAAAACAAAGAGGAAAAAAATTTCAATATGAAAAGTGCAAGAGATATACTACCTGATTCATGAGTCATGTGTATGTATATGCAAAAAATTATTTATGTTGATATGTATTTCTATATACCACAACATACCACTTTCTATTTTTCTTGACGATTGTATTAAAAATGCATGATTAAGAATAATAAAAAATATTATTTACATGTTCTCTCTCCAAAGACTAATAAAGAATATACCATAAATGTATAGGAAAGAATTTCATGTGAAGAAGTGGAAGCCAAGAGAAATTAATCAACCTAATGAATATAACATGAGCAACATTAGCAATTATTGCTATTGCTACCATTATTAGAGTTCCATTTTTAAGAACCTATGTTTTAACATCCACATTAGCTCCAATCATCACAGCAATACTGCAAGATGGCTATCCGGGAGAGTTACATAGATTGTACTAATGGGAGGGGGAATAATTTTCTGTCAAAATAGTGATTTGTTATATTTGGACAGAATCCATGTTTCCTAGTCATTTACCTGCTGGGCTGCATTCTGTCTGCCTGTAACCCTTTGCTTTCTTTCACTCTCTGCTTGTATACTGAAGTAGCACAGAATGTCATTATATCTTTGCCTATTGATTAAGTTGTATTTTGATTCTTTATGAAATGGTGATGAGAGGTATTGAGAATAGGCTAGAACAAACTTTAAAAGATAGTGTAGGGGATTCCCTGGTGGCTCAGTGGATTAGAATCCTCCTGCCAATTCAGGAGACATGGGTTTGATCCCTAATCTAGGAAGATCTCACAAGCTGCAGAGCAACTAACCCCAAGTGCCACAGCTATTGAGCCTGTGCTCTAAACCTGGGAGCCATAACCACTGAAGCCTGTGCTCTGCAACAAGAGAAGCCACTGCAATGAGAAGCCTGCACACTGCAACTAGAGAGCATCCCCACTTGCTGCAACTAGAGAAAGCTCACGAACAGCAACAAAGACCCAGCACAACCAAAAATAAGTTAATAAATAAAATTTAAATTATAGTGCATTAGTTTCCTAGGGATACTGTAACAGGGCTTCCCAGGTGGCACAGTAGTAAAGAATCCGCTTGCCAATGCAAGCGACATAAGAGATGTGGGTTTGATCTCTGAGCCAGGAAGATCCCCTGGAGAAGGGAATGGCTACCCACTCCAGTATTCTTGCCTGGAGAATCCCACAGACAGAGGAGCCTGGCGGGCTACAGTCCATGGTGTCGCACAAGGTTGGACATGACTGAAGCAACTTAGCATGCACACACTACATAACAAGATACCAAAAACTAGGTGACTTAAAAACAATAGAATTGTTTTGCCTCATAATCCCCGAAGATAGAAACCAAATGTGTCAAAATAAAAGGTGCAAAATCAGTGTTTTGAGGGCCATGCTCCTCTGAAACTGTAGGAGAGAATCCTTCCTTGTCTCTTCTTGGCTTTTGCTGGTGGCAGTCAGTCCTTGGCTTCCCTTACTTTTGCAATTACATTGCTCCAGTCTCTACCTCTATTATCACAATGTACTTTCCCTGCATCTTTATCCTCATGAGGTATTGGCCATCATCTCTGTATGTAACTGTGTCCAAGTTTCCCTTTCTTATTAGGGGACCACTCATATTGAATTAGGGCCTATCCTCTTGACCTTATCTTAATTTGATTAAATGCAAAGACCCTATTTCCAAATAAGATCATTTTCACAGATACAAGTGTTGGGACTCCAGCATATCTTTTAGGAGAAACAAAATTCAACCCCTAACAGGTTGGGAGCACCTGCATGGTATGATTGCCAATAATGGCTTTAATACATCAGGCTCTTTCTCAGTTCTGATGCTTTTCCCGAATTGTCTCCTTTGTCTGCCTTCTTGGTGCCCACTCTTTGCTCCAGTGGTGCAGTGGAGCCAGCTCACACCAGCACATGAGAGGTATTTGCTAAATTTTCAGGAGTCAGTTCCTAAAACACAGCAATGATTAAAAACTAGATAATATAAACTCACTGTAAACATAATTAATTAAATTTAAAATAGAGACAATAAATTCCCAAAACTGATAATTTTCTAATTATTTTGCTACATTTGACCATTATCTATGTTCTTTAGATTACTTGCATCTATTATTATCTGCATTTTGGAAACAAAATAACGGTGTTCACATCTCTTCCTGAGTCCACATTCAGTGACATCAACTTGGTGGTCTGAAACTGGCCACGTGGGAGTCTTTATAACACAGAAAGCTATTAACACTGCAAATCAGGGCTTCTATTTTCCATGAGAAGACATCTGTTAACCACTTACTGGATTTCACTAATTCCTGCAATTCCCATACTTCCCCTAAGCCTTGTCTTCATTATCTAGACTAGCTTTCTATAGCGTTCATTTAAGTTGGACTCCTTTCTACCATTATTCTCATTTTCTTAATTCCTTTTTCTATTCCTTATTTGTTATTATGTATATAATATACACCTAGGTGAGAGGTTCCTAGAATGTAGTAAATTTCTTCTAATCGGAGAATATGGAAATAGATGATGCAACAATGTAAATTATCCCATGGCATCAAAATCTAGCTGTCATAAGTCCCTGGGAATCCTTGGGTGATCTCAATGTAAGGAGCTGCATGACACAAAGATGGGCTAACTACAGGTATTAGAACAATAGTGTCTTCTCTGAAAGGAAAGGTCAACACATATGAGGTGTTATTGGGCTCCTATTGAACCCAGGTGATAAGGTAGGGACAGCCACGGATTTATTAGTTTTATTACTTCTGTGTAATTACAGGTATTACATTATTACTCCCTTCCTGGCAAGTATCTGCTAAGTATCAACTTGTAGGCAGTCTCACCTTTCGTTAGGGAACAATTCATTACAAACCAGACTTAGTTACCAAAATCCAGGCTCAGAAAGTGTGGTAACATACAAAGAACAATAGCCTTGTAAACAGAAGCACTAAGATGCTAAAATCAACTCTCCATTGACAAACTGGCCTTCAGAAATTTACTTAATCTCCTCAGTTTGATTTCCTTCTCTCTTAAATGCAGGTAACCAGATAAACTGGAGAAGGCAATGGCAACCCACTCCAGTACTCTTGCCTGGAAAACCCCATGGACGGAGGAGCCTGGAAGGCTGCAGTCCATGGGGTCACTAAGAGTTGGACATGACTGAGAGACTTCACTTCCATTTTTCACTTTCATGCACTGGGAAGGAAATGGCAACTCACTCCAGTGCTCCTGCCTGGAGAATCCCAGGGACAGGGGAGCCTGGTAGGCTGTCGTCTATGGGGTCGCACAGAGTTGAATACGACTGAAGTGACTTAGCAGCAGCAGTAGCAACCAGATAAACCTCATGGGGTGGCAGAGTCACTGTTAACTTTGAATGAAGTTCTATGAATTAGTAAAAGGTGATCCACTCTAAGCTGATGCACTTCCTCTGGGTAGTGGCTTGGGAAGGAGATGGCCCTTTTTTGTAACAAAGTAGGTAATCTCTTCCTTCCAGTAGTAATAGTCAGGATACAAGACTGGACCGTGCTGTGCTGTGCTTAGTTGCTCAGTGGTGTCTGACTCTTTGTGACTCTATGGACTGCGGCCGACCAGGCTCCTCTGTCCGTGGGGATTCTCTAGGCAAGAATACTGGAGTGCGTTGCTATACCCTCCTCGAGGAGCTCTTCCCAACCTAGGGATCAAACCCAGGTCTCCCACATTTCAGGTGAATTCCTTATCATCTGAGCCACCAGGGAAACCCAAGAATACTGGAGTGAGTAGCCTATCCATTCTCCAGGGGATTTTACTGAAGGAGGAATCGAACCACGGTATCCTGCATTGCATTGCAGGCAGATTCTTTACCAGGTGAGCTACCAGAGAAGCCCTGGATACAAGACTATTAACTCCAAATACAGGAAACAAACTGCACAGCATTCATCATAGTCCTGGGGTTGAGGTTAAGGTTAAACAAGATCATATATTAACCTAAGCTTTGTCTGAAACAGAAAGCTGTCACATCCCTAGAAGTCCCTCCTCACTTTTGTCCCTCTCCTTCCTCCCCCACAACAAGTATCAAGTAGGATTTTCTTTTTTAAAACTTTTCATTTATTTGGCTGTTGTAGTTCACTTGCTAAGTCATGTTCGACTCTTTGTGACCCCATGGACTGCAGCACATCAGGCTTCCCTGTTCTTCACCATCTCTCAGAGCTTGCTCAAACTCATGTCCATTGAATCAGTGATGTCATCCAACCATCTCATCCTCTGCTGCCCGCTTCTCCTCCTGCCCTCAATCTTTCCCAGAATCAAGACCTTTTCCAATGAGTCAGCTCTTCACATCAGGTGGCCAAAGTATTGGAGCTTCAGCATCAGTCCTTCCGATGAATATTTAGGGTTGATTTCCTTTAGGATTGGCTAGTTTGATCTCCTTGCAGTCCAAAGGACTGTCAAGAGTCTTCTCCAACACCACAGTTCAAAGGCATCAATTCTTCGGGGCTGTTTTCTTTATAGTCCAGCTCTCACATCCATACATGACTACTGGAAAAGCCATAGCTTTGACTAGATGGACCTTTGTCGGTAAAGCAATGTCTCGGCTTTTCAACATGCTGTCCAGCTGTATTTGGCTGTGCTGGGTCTTAATTGAGGCATGCAGTATCTTCTACTTGTGGCATGTGGGATCTAGTCCCTGACCAGGGCTCGAACTGGGGCTCCCTGCATTGGGAGCACAGAATCTTAGCCACTGGACCACCAGGGAAATTCCTCAAGTAGGATTTTCAAGTCAGATTTTTCTGCCCTTGGAGACAGAAATGTCAGTTCTTTTCCTCCATAAAAGTCTCTGCCTCAGAACCTGAATTGGATAATTGAGAGTCATGTAACCTGCTCTTATGTAGGTCTCCCTGCCTCCCAAGGAATAGTTCCCAAGTTATTCTTTCCTTTAAGGGATATCTCTGGTAGTTGCTGGAAAAGATCAAGTTCAAGTAGAATGAAATACTGACTACCTTTTTGCATGTGCCAGTAAACCCAGTCAGTCCCAGCCATAGGAAACAACCAAGTAAAACCGTTTTTTTGTTTGTTTGTTTGTTTTCTTGTTCCTTAAATTATGTCAATACCTGGCAGTTGTTTATGTTTAAATAGTCAACAGAAGGCAGGCAAGGCACCAGGGAACATGAGAAGGGTTTAAAGGACGTGACTTACTACTTAGAGACATGCCAGTGATGTGGCGTGAATTAAACACAAGAAGTCTTCCAGGAGAAAAGATTTCTTTAGAGAAGTAATTAATTGACCCGGCTTGAGTCTATTCTCTCCCAGAGAAGAAGTTGTCAGTGAAGTGCTTCCAACACTGCCCTGACTGTAATTGTTATTCAAGTTCATGCTGTAAAGTCATTTTCACTTAAGAATTCTAGCATTCACCACTGAAAAATTCATAGGTTAGGCTTTTGTATTGCCACACACCTTGGAATTGATCCTCAGAATTAAGAAGCAATTACAACTAGCAATTATTTTAAACATTTGTTTTCAGAAATGAATTTTTCCCATATTTGACAAAATTGGCTCAGAGTTCTTTTTCAATTTAGCCTTTTTTTAGCAGCATGAAAAACTGTTAAATATTCAGGCATAAGCAAGTCATTACTCCACATCTGAACTCTAGAGAGCTACTGGTTGTCATGGTAATGTGACTCTACATGTGAAGTTAGCATTGGCAACCTCACATTTTCATTAAAATATCATGCACATTTGCATGAACTCCTGCCCAGAGCATTGTTACTCTGTTTGATTCTTCCCTCACCTACATTGTCCCATAATAATGCCAAGGGATTTCATATTTCAAAGCCAAGCTTATTAGACTTCACTGCATTTATTATCGATCTGTCTCAATTGGAAGTTGAGTTTTATTGAAAGCTCAACAGACAGAAATATAGAGCTGAATAGATATATATAGATATATATATATATACACACACACACACACACATCTGTATAGTTACTCTCGCCAAATACTCTTCCCCTGAATGCCATTTTTTAATGGTTTTATTATTTCTTTATCTTGCCTCCTCCCTCTCCCCAATACTAGAAAATCTTTCAAATTTCTCTGTTGAGACTTGCAATGTTGCTATTACTCTCAAAGATGTAGGTTTTTTTTCTGTTTCCAACCTCCCCATCCCCATACCTTCCTCCTAGGACCTCTATCATGTTCCTTTTGGCTTAGAGCTATGCTCATACTTGGGCTTCCCTGGGGGCTTAGTGGTAAAGAACCTGTCTGCCAATGCAGGAGACTCAAGTTCGATCTCTGGGTTGGGAAGGTCACCTGGAAGAGGGCATGGCAACCCACTCCAGCATTCTTACCTGGAGAATCCCATAGACAGAGGAGCCTGGCAGACTACAGTCCATGGAGTCACAAAGAGTCAGACAGGACCGAAGCAACTGAGCACACATGCATTCATCCATTTGATCATTGTGTTTATTCAATTGATAAATATTTATTGCGTGTGTATTATATGGTAGGCTAGGTGTCAGTTCAAGGTTCACAAGGGTAGCAATTAGTTGATAAGAGATATAAGCTTTGCTGACTGTCCTGTTCTTGTTTAAATAATCTGTGTATTTCAAACAAACTTCACAAAGATTTTAGCGCACAAATTATTTGATGAGTCCCACAGATTATAATATCAGTTTACTTCTTGTTCCTACGATGTCATTATTTAAACATTCTTTTGTTGAATTTAAGTTTTGAATAAATAAAAGAACCACCAATAATAGTAAGAGATTTTAACACCCCACTTTCACCAATGGGCAAATCATCAAAACAGAGAATCAATAAGGAAACACAAACCTTACATGAAACATTAGATCACATGGACCTAATTGATATCTTTAGGACTTTCCATCAAAAATGCAGAAGAATACACTTTCTTCTCAAGTGCACATGGAACACTCTCCAGGACAGACTACATCTCGGGCCACAAATCAAGCCTCAGTGTATTTAAGAAAATTGAAATTGTATCAAGTATCTTCTCTGGCCACAACGCTATGAGACTAGATACCAACTACAGGAAAAAAAAAACAGCAAAAAACACAAACTCATGGAGATTAAACATACATTACTAAATAACAAAGAAATTACTGAAGAAATATGAAAAGAAATCAAAAGATCCCTAGAAACAAATGACAATGAAAATGTGATGGCCCAAAACCTATGGGACTCAGCAAAAGCAATTCTAAGAGGGAAGTTTATAGTGATACAATCATACCTCAAGAAGCAAGAAAAGCATTGAATAGACAGCTTAACTCTACATCTAAAGCAGCTGGAAAAAGAACAAAACCACCCCAAAGTTAGCAGAAGGAAGATCATAAAAATCAGAGCAGAAAAAAGTGATAAAGAAATGAAGGAAACAGTAGCAAAGATTAATAAAACTAAAATCTGGTTCTTTGAGAAGATAAACAAAACTGACAAAACACTAGTCAGACTCATCAAATCAATAAAATTAGAAATGAAAAAGGAGAGGTTACAACAGACAACACAAAAATACAAAAGATCATAAGAGAATATTATGAGTAACTATATGCTAATAAAATGGACAACCTAGAGGAAATGGACAGATACTTAAAAAAGATCAGTTTCTCAAGACTGAACTAAGAAGAAATAGAAATTATGAACATCCCAATTACAAACACTGAAATTGAAAGTGATCAAAAATCTCCCCAAAAACAAAAGCCCAGGGCCAGATGGCTTCACAGGGGAATACTATCAAACAATTAGAAAAGAGCTAATACCTATTTTTCTGAAACTCTTCCATAAAATTGCAGAGAAAGGAGCACTTCCAAACTCGTTTTACGAGGCCCAATCACCCTGATACCAAAACCAGGAAAAGACAACACAAAAAAAGAAAATTACAGGCCAATATCACTGATGAACACAGGTGAAAAAGTCCTCAACAAAATTCTAGCAAACAGAATCCAACAACACATTAAAAAACTCATACACCATGATCAAGTCAGGTTTATTCCAGGGATGCAAGGAGTCTTCAATACACGCAAATCAATCAACATGATACACCATATCAATAAATTGAAATATAAAAAACATATGATCATCTCAATAGATGCAGAAAAAACCTTTAACAAAATCCAGCATCCATTTATGATAAAAATGCTTCAAAAAATGGGCATAGAAGGAACCTACCTCAACATAGTAAAGGCCATATATGAAAAGCCCACAGCAAACATTATTCTCAATGGTGAAAAACTAAAAGCTTTCCCTCTAAGATCAGGAACAAGACAAGGGTGTCCACTCTCACCACTATTATTCAACATAATTTTGGAAGTCCGAGGTATGGCAATTAGAGAAGAAGAAGAAATAAAAGGAATCCAGATTGGAAAAGAAGAAGTAAAACTCTCACTGTTTGCAGGTGGCATGATACTATACATAGAAAACACAAAAGAAACTATCAGAAAATTACTAGAGCTAATCAGAGAATTCAGCAAAGTCACGGGATACAAGGTCAATACAAAGAAATCACTCGCACTCCTATATACTAACAATGAAAAATCAGAAACAGAAATTAAGGAATCAATACCATTCACCATTGCAACAAAAAAATAAAATATCTAGGAATAAACCTATCTAAGGAAACAAAAGACTTGTATACAGAAAAATATAAGACACTGATGAAAGTAATGAAAGATGTCATAAACAGATGGAGAGATATTCCATGTTCCTGGGTAGGAAGAACCAATATTGTGAAAATGACTATACTACCAAATACAATCTACAGATTCAATGCAGTCCCTGTCAAATTACCAATGTTTTTTTCCACAGAACTAGAACAAAAAATTTCACAATTCCTATGGAAACCCAAAAGACCCTGAATAGCCAAAGCAGTCTTGAGAAAGAAGAATGGAACTGGAGGAATCAACCTTCTTAACTTCAGACTACTCTACAAAGCTACAGTCATCAATACAATATGGTACTGGTACAAAAACGGAAATATAGACCAATGGAACAAGATATAGAACACAGAGATAAACCCACACACCTATGGGTATCTTATTTTTGACAAAGGAGGCAAGAATATACAGCGGGGCAAAGACAGCCTCTTCAATAAGTGGTGCTGGGAAAACTGGACAGCTACAAGTAAAAGAATGAAATTAGATCACTGCTTAACACTATACACAAAGATAAACTCAAAATGGATTAAAGACCTAAATGTAAGACCAGAAACTATTTAACTCTTAGAGGAGAACATAGGCAGAACACTCGATGACATAAATCAAAGCAAGACTTTCTATGACCCAACTCCTAGAGTAATGGAAGTAAAAACAAAAATAAACAAGTGGGATCTAATTAAACTTAAAAACTTTTGCACAGTAAAGGAAACTACAAAGGTGAAAAGACAACCCTCAGAATGGGAGAAAATAATAGCAAGGGAAACAACTGATAAAGAATTAATTTCCAAAATAATCAAGCAGCTTATACAACTCAATACCAGAAAAGCAAACAACCCAATCAGAAAGTGGGAAAGGGACCTGAAGAGACATTTCTCCAAAGACATACAGATGGTTCACAAGCACATGAAAAGATGTTCAACATCCCTTACTATCAGAGAAATGCATATCAAAACTGCAATAAGATACCACTTCACACCAGTCAGAATGGCCATCATCAAAAAGTCTAGAAACAATAAATGCTGGAGAGGGTGTGGAGAAAAGGGAACACTCTTACATTGCTGGTGGAATGTAAATTGATACAGCCACTATGGAAGATGGTATGGAGACTCCTTAAAAAACTAGGAATAAAACCACACCAGCAATCCCACTCCTAGGCATATACCCTGAGGAAATCAAAACCGAAAAAGACACGTGTACCCCAATGCTCACTGCAGCACTATTTACAATAGCTAGAGTGTGGAAGCAACCTACATGTCCATCAACAGATGCATGGATAAAGAAGCTGTGCTACATATATACAGCTCAGCCATAAAAAGGAACGCATTTGAATCTGTTCTAATGAGGTGGACAAAACTAGAGCCCATTATACAGAGTGAAGTAAGTCAGAAAGATAAATATAAATATCATATACTGACACATATATACGGAATCTGAAGAGACAGCACTGATGAATTTATTTTCAGGGAAGCAATGGAGAATCAGGCATAGAGAACAGACCTATGGACAAGGTGTGAGGAGAGGAGGAAGAAGGAGAGATGTATGGAGAGAGTAACATAGAGATTTACAATACCATGTGTAAAACAGATAGCCAATGGGAATTTGCTGTACGACTCAGGGAACTCAAACAGGGGCTCTGCGACAGGCTAAAGGGTGAAGAGGGGAGTGAGAAGGGAGGAAGGTCTGGGAGGGAGGGGACGTGGGTGTACCTATGGCTGATTCTTGTTGATGTGTGGCAGAAAACCACAAAATCCTGTAAAGCAATTGCCCTTCAATTAAAACATTTAAAAGAAAAAGAGTCAGACATGACTGAGTAACTAAGCACAGCACAGCATATATATACATGTATATATATACATGTATGGTGGTGGTGGTTTAGTCACTAAGTCATGTCCAGGTCTTGTGACCCCAGGGACTGTAGCCCACAAGGCTCCTCTGTCCATGGGATTCTCCAGGCAAGAACACTGGAGTGGGTTGCCATTCCCTTCTCCTATACATGTGTGTGTGTGTGTATATATATATAATGTATAAAGAATGTGTTGGGGTGTAAAGTGTTATTTGTTGTCATGGTTTGTGTTGAAAACAAGTTTGACAATGCGGTATTGTGTAATACATGTAGAGCATTTCACATGACACTAACACATAGGAAGAGAACAAAGTTTGCCGCAAAAATCATGACAGAAGAGTTTCAAGGATGAGCTGATCAGTGATGTGAAATACAGCAGAAAACAAAAGAGGATGAAATCTGAGAGCTGGTAATTTTCAAAAAATTAATTAACTTGTAAAAAATCTACAAAATATGACAGGCTACAAATAGCTATTATTATTAACATACATAGTTGTAATGTTTTATAGTGCCAAATAATAGTTAAAAAGAAAAGCTATGCATGGAAAGAAATAAAATGCTTTCTATACAGAAATTGCAATAAACAATGACTAGCAACTCCATCCCGTTAAGTTTCTTCTTTAAAAGGAAGTAAACCACTTATACATATATGTTGTGCTCCATCATGTCAGACTCTTCAAAACCCTATGGACCGTAGCCCGCCAGGCTCCTCTGTCAATGGGATTCTCCAGGCAAGAATACTGGAGTGGGTTGCTCCAGGGGATCTTCCCAACCTGGGGATGCAACCTGCCTCTGCCTGCATCTCCTGCATTGCAGGAGGATTCTTTACCACTAGCGCCACCTGGGAAGCCCAGAGGAGCTCTGCTTAGTCACTTTAGCTCTACAGATGGGTAATCATATCTCTTCGTTCATAACACCCCCACCTCTGTCACGTGGGGATAGAGCGATTAGAAAAATGGGTATATTCTTGTCTCATACATGAAGGGGTGCAGAGAAATAGTGGGGATTTTTTGCTACATAATACAGTTGTTCTCTCCCAGCTGTGACTGTCAATCATGGCTATGTATTAGAATTGCCTAAGAAACTTTAAAAAATGTCATTTTGTTTGTCTGCTTATTTTGTTTCTAAGCTGCTCAGGTCATTCTAATACACAGCTAAACTTGATAATTTGCATTGTCCTAGACAGTGTGTCTCCACCTTTAATATGCATGTGAATCACCTGCAGATCATGTCAAAGTACAGATCCTGATTCAGCAGTTCTGAAGCAGTACCTGATGTTACACGTTTCTAAGGAGCATCCAAGAGACGCTGATACTGTTGGGCCAAGAACCACACTGTAAATAGGAGGCACTAGAGTGTCTAAAACTAATTATATCTCACCAGTTAATTGTCTTCTGAATATGTTCTTCCCTACTAAAGCTCCAAGCAGGAGAAATTATTATTCTTAGAGAATGCCCTGGTTTTAGATATTGAAAAATAAATGCTAGAAAAGAAACAGCATCTCGACATGTCAGAAAATCAACCTCATCTCACCAGTCCTGCTGACTATGGGTCATCCAAATAACTAAGTTCAGTTAACTAAAATAATGATATTCATTGGGCTTCCCTGGTGGCTCAGTTGGTAAAGAGTCTGCCTGCAACGCAGGAGACCCAGGTTCAATCACTGGGTCAGAAAATCTCCTGGAGAAGGAAATGGCAACTCACTCCAGTCTTCTTGCCTGCAAAATCCCACGGACAGAGGAGCCCCGAGGGCTATAGTCCGTGGGGTCGCAAGGGTCAGACACAACTTAGTGACTAACCCTACCTACCTATTGCTTCCCTGTGGCTCTGTGGAATCACACAGGGCATTAGGAATGCTTTGTGTGTGTTCTACAAAGAACAGATCTAGTAGAAAGAGTCCTAGATTAGGACTTGAGAAAGTGGATTCTAGCCTCAGTTCTACTGAGTGATCTGAATGAAGCCTTTGGTTCTTCTAAGTTTCTAATATTTTCTTAATTTCTCATTATAACTTTCCAGAGGGCTATCACCCCTGGAGAACACCAAAGAGGACTCTTGGAGGAGGCAATTCCATAGAAGCTGTGAATACATAAAGATGGATTACAGTTAGCCAGATAGTGAAGCAAGAGGACAGAATGAAAGAACACGTGCAAAGGTAAAGAGCCAAGAGAGAGGAAGTCTGAAGAGTTCCACAAGGGGGTTGGTATGGCTGGAATGTAGGGAGCATTTAATGAAGGGATGAGACATGTGGCTGCAAAGAGGACAGTCAGCTCATTAAATGACAACAGAGTTGAGCATCCATTACACACTGACTGTGTCAGACACTTTGCTCCATGCTTTATATACATTATTTCATTTAATCCTCACACAAACTCCACAAGAGGCAAATAGTGAAGAAATTTATGAAATGACTTAGAAACCACCAGAAGCTGAAAAGATTATGTAACCTGTCTCAGATCCTGTAGCTAATACATGATAGAGCCAAGTCTCTGCTTCTCTCTTGAGTTCATGCTCAAATCCACGCAATCAGTTTGAATGGAGAGTCAGAGATGAGTTTTCAACACAGAAAAAAAGGTGATAACCTTTGTCATTTCACAATGATGATCCAAACAGAATGTAGGGTAGATTAAAGAAGGTAAAAATGGAGACTTAAATACAGATTAGGATTCCTCCTCAGAGTAACTACAATCTGATCAGTTTATCGGTGATATTTGAGAGCTGAGAATGGGTCTTATTTTGCTTTGATTAGAAGCACTTAACACAGTGCCTGGAATATAGTAGGATGTTTGTTGAGGAAATAAATGACTCCTATTATAATTATGCAAAAGAGAAATTATAAATGCCTAAACTAAGGCAGTGAGAAGTGAGATTAGGAATGGAATGGATTAAGCAGTTGAATAAATTTCTGCCAGGCAAGTAAATTCATGTTACTTTTAAAAGCAGAGATGTTAGAAATTCAAAGGGCTTTTCTAATATTTTTAATCCACTGTAATAATGGCTATATAACCCTGGAAGATCAAAAAGAAAATAATGGGTGTATAGGAGGCTATGAAAAAAAGAAAGCCTGTCAGTATGCCGTGTCTGACTCTTTGCCACCCAACGAACTGCAGCCCACAAGGTCCATGGGATTTCTCAGACAAGAACTTTGGGTTGGGTTGCCATTTCCTTCTCTGACAGGAGTCCATGGGTGCTCCTTAAATGATTCCATGCAGGCAGCTTTGACCTTAACATCAGGCAGGTGGGGTCCAAATCAAGTTAGGTTGTGTGAAGCCTTAACTCTCAAGTAGAAGCTTGGTTTTGAGTCTCTTTTTGGCAGGAGAAGGCATATGACATTGGTTAAATCAGAGCCTCTGATTTCTCATCATGATACTGGAATAATGTTGCAGGGAAGAAATTAAATAATAATGACACTAGCTCTTTTATTTTTATTATTATTTTTTTTTATAAATTTATTTATTTTAGTTGGGGGCTAATTACTTTACAATATTGTAATAGTTTTTGCCATACATTGACATGAATCAGCCATGGGTTTACATGTGTTCCCCTTCCCGGATCCCCCACCCACCTCCCTCCCCATCCCATCCTTCTGGATCATCCCATTGCCCCGGCCCTGAACCCTTGTCACATGCATCGAACATGGAATGGTGCTCTGTTTCACATATGACAATACACATGTCTCAATGCCATTCTCCCAGAACGTCCCACCCTCACCTTCTCCCTCAGAGTCCATAAAATTGTTCCATGCATCTGTGTCTCTTATTCTGTCTCGCATATAGGGTTATCGTTACCATCTTTCAAATTCCATATATATGCATTAGTATACTGTATTGTTGTTTTTCTTTCTGGCTTACTTCACTCTGTATAATGGGCTCCAGTTTCATCCATCTCAGTAGAACCGATTCAAATGTATTTTTTTTAATGGCTGAGTAATATTCCATTGTGTATATGTACCACAGCTTCCTTATCCATTCGTCTGCTGATGGACATCTAGGTTGCTTCCATGTCCTGGCTATTGTAAACAGTGCTGCGATGAACATTGGGGTACACGCGTCTCTTTCAATTCTGGTTTCCTCAGTGTATATGCCCAGCAGTGGGATTGCTGGGTCATATGGCAGTTCTATTCCCAGTTTTTTAAGGAATCTCCACACTGTTCTCCATAGTGGCTGTACTAGTTTGCATTCCCACCAACAGTGTAAGAGGGTTCCCTTTTCTCCACAGCCTCTCCAGCATTTATTGCTTGTAGACTTTTGGATAGCAGCCATTCTGACTGGTGTGAAATGATACCTCATTGTGGTTTTGATTTGCATTTCTCTAATAATGAGTGATGTTGAGCATCTTTTCATGTGTTTGTTAGCCATCTGTATGTCTTCTTTGGAGAAATGTCTGTTTAGTTCTTTGGCCCATTTTTTGATCGGGTCGTTTATTTTTCGGGAATACAGCTGCAGAAGTTGCTTGTATATTTTTGAGATTAATTGTTTGTCTGTTGCTTCATTTGCTATTATTTTCTCCCATTCTGAAGGCTGTCTTTTCACCTTGTTTATAGTTTCCTTTGTTGTGCAAAAGCTTTTAATTTTAATTAGGTCCCATTTGTTTATTTTTGCTTTTATTTCCAATATTCTGGGAGGTGGGTCATGGAGGATCCTGCTGTGATTTATGTCGGAGAGTGTTTTGCCTATGTTTTCCTCTAGGAGTTTTATTGTTTCTGGTCTTACGTTTAGATCTTTAATCCATTTTGAGTTTATTTTTGTGTACGGTGTTAGGAAGTGTTCTAGTTTCATTCTTTTACAAGTGGTTGACCAGTTTTCCCAGCACCACTTGTTAAAGAGATTGTCTTTTCTCCATTGTATATTCTTGCCTCCTTTGTCGAAGATAAGGTGTCCATATGTGCGTGGGTTTATCTCTGGGCTTTCTATTTTGTTCCATTGATCTATATTTCTATCTTTGTGCCAGTACCATACTGTCTTGATGACTGTGGCTTTGTAGTAGAGCCTGAAGTCAGGCAGGTTGATTCCTCCAGGTCCATTCTTCTTCCTCAAGATTGCTTTGGCTATTCGAGGTTTCTTATATTTCCATACAAATTGTGAGATGATTTGTTCTAGTTCTGTGAAAAATACCATTGGTAGCTTGATAGGGATTGCATTGAATCTGTAGATTGCTTTGGGTAGAATACTCATTTTCACTATATTAATTCTTCCAATCCATGAACACGGTATATTTCTCCATCTGTTTGTGACACTAGCTCTTTTAAAACAGGACTTTCACAATCTAAATCCAAATATTGATTAGATTACTTCTGGTGCAAGATCTACAATGTTTCAACCATATTTATAATTGAGTTTTAACATGAATCTAAGCAAACACCAAGAGATAGTGAAGGACAGAGAAGCCTGGCATGCTGTAGTACATGGGGTCACAGAGAGTCAGATATGACTTAACTGCTGAACAACAACAAAAACATGTAGATCTGGTGATTTTTGTCATTTGTAAATTTCCCTATTGTGCACTTTTATTACTGATACTGGAGGTTATTAAGACTGAATATAGGTCTATTGCAAAAGCTACTGGAACATTATTTATATACTTTGTGTATTTAAAATTTTTATAATGACTATATAGTATTTTTATAATCAGCAGATAGCCAAGATTCTTATTTTTGCAGTCTCTGAAATCATATTTGCCAGTGATTTTTATGTAGGAGTCAGAGCAGATGAGAAATTTATAAATTTAAAGCAAGGAAAGTCACTTTTAGTGCTTTAACAGGTAGATTGACAAATTCAGGTTCTGAACACAATTTTGCAAAGGTTTCTAAACTGGACAGAATCAACCTCATTTCCACAATGGTAGTCCAAGCAGGAAGATGTACACAGAATTAAATGCACAGCACCTGAAATGGTGACCTTTTGCTGAAAAGTCATCTGGAGAAACATTTGTTTCGCAATAGCTGTCATGTTAGGCACAAACAGAAATAGGACAAAAATGAAAGTTATTTTGGTTTTCTCTTCTATCCAGCTTGCAGACCACAGCATCAAGAGCACAAACTTAAATGTAAAAGTTTATGAGACTCTGCTAAATAAATATCCTGTTAGAACATACCACACTTTTGGACTAGGTGATACTGCTACCAAGCTCCAGGTATTTCAATGAATTCAGTAATTGGGTAGGGTCATAGTGTGTGTATATTTTCTTTTTTTGGCAAATTTCAAAGCATCATAAAATTATGTGCTTTAAACGAGAGTTTAAGGTCAAGGTAGCTTTAGATCTAAACCTTTCTGGCTACATAACCTAAGGCAAACTACCAAAACATTCTCAGCCACACACTGGCTTTACTGCAAAGTTGGGGTAGTTATACACACCTAACTCATACTGTCATCTTATATTTTACAATTTTTGATAATTGTATTACTATATATATCATCATTCCTCAATTGCTTATAAGAATTATTAAAACATACTAAATCCTATCTCATTTTCAGTGTTTTTTCCAGCTTTATTGAGGTAGATTGACAAAAATTTATATTTAAAAGTGTATATTTAAAGGATGGAGTTTGAAGTTTGATAATTGATACATATGCACGATAAAATACTTATCACAATCAAATTAATAAACATACCCATCATCTCCCATGGGTATCATTTTCTTTTATTTTTTTGTGATAAGACTACTTAAGATCAATCTTTTTAGCAAATTTCAAGTATATAATACAGTATTGTTAGGTATAGTTATATTGTTATCCATTAGATCACCACAATATCATCTATTTCACCTCTACAAAATAATAAACCACAGGGATATAATATACAGCATGAAGAGCACAGTTGATAACACTGTAATAACAGTGTATGGAGACAGACGGTTACTAGACATCGTGATCATTTCTTAATGTACGCAAATGTCAAATCACTATGTAGAATAACTGAAGGTAACATAATATTGCACATCCACTCTATTTCAATAAAGATAGTTAAACTCACTTAGGATAAACTGGAGGAGAAAAAAGAAAGTATGCCTGTTTTTGGTATAGTCCCTTATATAGAACATACATAAGGGTGTTTATAAGTATTATATAATAATACAATTCAAGGGATATTTTCCTTGAAAATATTAATATGTTTTTTAAACTAAGACGTATTATTACATATTTTAATTCCCAATATGAAAAAATCAAATAATATATTCAGTAGGTCATAATGTTTGCATAACATCATTTGAGAACACTGTAAAAATAAAGCAACTCCCAGTTTTGACTAAGAACGTTGGCTGACATTTTACTTACACCATGTTACATTCTGTCTTTATATTTTTAAACAATGGCAAAAATTCAGAATATGAAGTGCCAAGCTGCCCTTGTTGGCTCTACATATGCCTTGCTTTTTTGGGTTTCAGTCAAATATTTGACACCAGTTCAGTTTACTTTTAGATTGTTAATTTCAGAAATAGACATAATCCCCTTTATATAGTTTTCATGTACATCTCCAAGTTATTAAGGAACTATGTCACTGTTTGCAAAATTAATATTTTCACAACACACCCTTCTCATTATTAATGGTAATGGTATGGAAGAAAGAACAAAGTTTTAAGTCAGACAGTCGAGATTTGAGTTCTTACTTTATAGCCTTTTAATCAGGCAATTTCCTTAAACTCTCCCAGTCTTATTTCCTTGAGGGGAAAATGGGGATGGTAATATCCATCTTATGCTAGCTATAGGATCTAGTTAATCATAATCATAACCATAATCTGAGTCATAATGATAATCATAATGAAGAGGAAGAAGAAAAAGTAGTAGCTGTTGAAGAGAAAGGAATAATAGTAGTAATAGTGCTACCAGGGCCAGAAGTAATGTGAATAGTATTTACAGTAACATTCATCAAACTACTTTTGATGTCCCAGATATTACTTAAAGTATTAGAATGTCTAGATCAATTTAATCCTTGGAGCAATTCTACAACCCTAGATCTTTAGGCAACTGTGGTGGGAGTGGGAAAGGAGGCAAGGGAGAGAGATCATGAATTATGAAACTACAGAGGTAGAGAAGGACCAAGTTAAGAAAAACTGCTGAGAACACTGGGCTATACTGAGTGTTTAACAAGGTTCTGTCCAAGGCGATTAAGCAGGACAGTAAAGTGATTAGATAGATAACACCCAGAGCTGCTTGAATCAAGTTTTCCAGGTAAGAAAAAGTTCAGATCTGAGCTAAGAGACTGTGAGGTGTTCCTTCTCACTCAGTACTTTCAAATTTGAAACGCAATCTTCCTCCATGGCTGGAATAAATATGCTCTTCTTTTTACTATTGAGTTTTCAATTTTTTAAAAGAAAATAATTATCTCTAATTATTTTATTACATTATTATGTAATTAATATTTTTATTACATTATTATGTATATTATTACAACACATTATTATGATGTAATGTGGCTATAAATTTTTATATGACTGCTACCTAGTTTATAAAAATTGTTAAGTCTATTAATTTAGAGTCTCTTTAAATGCTGTGCTATTTAGTTTAAATTTTCTTTAAAATTCAATCTTATCCATCTCTTTATCTTCAGATATTATTAGCACAGTGCCTAATCCTGGAATATGAGAGCGAGAGAAAGAAAAGTAAAAAATAGAAAGAAAACGAGGAAAGGTTGATCATGATAATAACTTACCTTAAGGATCTGATGAAGATGTGTGTTATAACATCTGGTGGTTCACTGTTATTCAGATCCATTTGGTGAGCAGTAGAAAAATGTGACATCTCTCTCCTTTAGTGAATAAACTAACACTGTCTATTGGACAATTACTTGGTTTTGGGTATCACTAAAAACTCAGTAAAAACCTCCTTGGAGAACTTATGTATCTCTTGACTTAGGCACTCAGGTGAAAGGCAGTTGAAGAGCAAATAGTCTTATAATTAAAACTCCAGTGGTGTAGGATAATTAGTCACAATAAAATTTATAAATACTATGAGTATAATTTTGTTTGTAACATTTGTATTCGTTTAAAAATGGCTCAGACAGTAGAAAAATGCTAACATTTCTTATTTTAGTGTGTTGGAGCCGAATAATTCTTATATTTGCTTCTTCTTCTCCTCCTCCCCCCCAATGTGTTCATATTATTTTGATAAAGAAAAATATAATAAAAATTTAAAAATTCTAGGACTGAAAAGATCAAATTCTTGTAAAGAAAGCTCTACTTAAGTCACTTGTCAGTTTTATAAAAATTAGACTCGAAATTCAACACATACAAGTTGGGAAGGAGTTGAAATCCAAGAGCACATTTAGAGAACTCTCTCTCAGAATTAAAAGTTATCAAATACTCCTATGTACAAGCCAGCATAATGCAAACACCTCTATATACAAAATATCATGAGACTGAACAGTAAAACCAAAATGCATGGAAACATACAGTAAAGAAAATCCAGTAAGCACAGCAAAATTTGCCAAAGCACCACATCCCAAATGTTCACCTAGCTCAAGAATAATTCCAGACAAACTTCCTGGACACCCAACCTAATTGGGTAAAAATATTTAAAAGAGCAGAATCTTGGAGAACTCTGAGGCTATTCTAAGTTAATTTCCTTTTTTAACAAGACTTTCACTAACTCAGAGAATTAAATTTGTCCCTAGGGGAAAAGCTCTGGGAAGAGTCAAATAGAGAAACCTGAACCAAATCCTATGGGATATAGAACAAACAAGATTCGAATAAAAATCTGACTATTATGAGAGTGAACCACTCAGTGATGGAGTGTGTGGTGTGGAGATAGATGTTGTTTGTTCAAGAGGAGGGTAGGTGGAAAGAAAGATGGGAAGAGGAAAGAGAAAAATCAAGACCATAGACTGTGCCAGTTCAAATGAAGAGGAATTGTGAAGTGTTAGTTACTCAGTCATGTCCAACTCTTTGTGACCCCATGGACTGTAGCCTGCCAGGCTCCTCTGTCCATGGAATTCTCCAGGCAAGAACACTGGAGTGGGTTGCTGTTCCCTTCTCCAAGGGATCTTCCTGACCCAGGGAAAGAACCTGGGTTTCCTGTATTGCAGGCTGTTTACCATCTGAGCCATCTAGAGAGGAAAAAGGAAATACTAAATCAGGAAAATAAGGTCTATGCTTATGCCCAGAACAAAAGTCATTCTTCAGAATGGCTAGGAGAGAGTCTTCCTGTTTCATCTAATCACAGAACAGTGCCATTGAGAGTAAATATGACCAATTTGTTGTTGGAGAATTAAGAGAAAACATAAAAACAACAGTTGAGACTTGGAGTACATGGAAGTGGAATTAAATCTGCCTTTTTTGTAATAAGGATTTTGTTCTATTTGTCCTCTCAACATAGTTGGGCAGCTGGAGATAAGATAGACACAGTAAGGTGAGTCAGGTAATAAAATCAGACATCACCACGTGGGCCCTTGTTGGAGAAGCGTGTGGAGAGTGATGAGAAAAAGCAACCTGGGATGATCACAAGAGTGGAGCTAGGACATGCTGTCTAGAATTAACAACCTTTACAGCAAACAGTAGGAATCTGTGCAGGAAAGTGGTCCCTGAGTCTGCCTGCATGAATTTATAACCTGGGGGCTCTGGTTCTTGGGAGTTCAGTTAGCCAATATAATTAGCATTCATTGTTATAACAAAGAACTCCCTAATCTTAACCACTTAATGGAAAAACATTTTATCTTTCACTCACAGTGAACCAGTTGGAAGCAGATCTAACTGCTCTTCTGAGCAGCTTTACCCCAAATAGTGATTTGGGGAACTGGGGCACCAGGTAATTTTTTCTGAATTTCCAGTCTGAGTGAGATAGTCCTAGGTGATGCCACCTCAGCATAAGGGGCTTCTCTTTATTGTTGCAACAGTCTGAACTGTTGTATCTTTGTGAGGTTTCTCCCACTAGACTGGGAAAACTTAAAGGTGGCAACTGTATCTTTAGTCTGTGTTTTGGGTAATGACAGATGTTTGAGGGGGAAAAAGAAAAGAAGAAAGAGAAAAGAAAGGAAGGAAAATATGAAAAACTCTGTTTTAAAGAAAGATTATATAGAAATTACAAAGAAATCCAATTTAAAGAATTCACTCAGATGACAATGGCACTTATTAGTAATAGGGTGATAAGTTTGGAACTGTGGCAAGTAATTTAAAAATGCCATTTATTGAGTGCCTACTATTGTCAGACACTGTGTTCAGCACTTCACGTAGTTTGTTCTAATCCATACAACCATAATTTGAGATCCATTGCATTATTTCCATTTCTAAATATCTAAGGCTTAGTGAGACTAAGTGCCTTCACCAAAATCACTCAGACAGGTGCATCTGGGATTCAAATTCAAGTCTGTTTTACCCAGTTTGTATAAGTCTTAATACTGCTTCATTTGAAATCTTAAAATTAGTGCTGTGTGGAAGAGGTTTGGCCCTAGGTATGTGGGTGGGGTCAAGTGTATGACCTCAGGGGTCTTATAGAAAAATGCAGAGTTAGAGATTTACGCATATCTGTGTAAGAAAAGACTTAGGCCCCTAGGGGCAACTTGATCTTTGTGGTCAGTGAAATTTTGCCTGTTTATCCTCTTGATGAAAATCAACTCTGGCATATACGATGTTAGAACTGTTGAACTGCAATAAAGAAAGGCAGCTAGAGCTAACTTAAGCAAAACAGGATAACAAATTATACTGGGGGAAAAAAAGGCTGCCATGAAACCCAACGGGAAGAGTGAAGCTTGGCCACAGGAAGTGAGTCTTAGCGAGGCAGCAGTGAGTGGTGGCGTGCAATGAGATCTTAACTCTCTGCCCAGTAATTGAAGCTGAGTAGCCTGGATAAGAACCAGGAATCTTAGCCACCAAACCAGTGAGGGCTAGAGACTAGAAGTTATTTTTCCCTGGATCTCTGCCCCTTTGTGATAAATGCATTTATCACACAGGCATAAACTGTAAATGCAGGTACAACGTTTATTACTAGAGACCTAGCACAACAAGTACTCTTGCCTGGACAATCCCGTGGACGGAGGAACCTGGTAGGCTGCAGTCCATGGGGTCACTAGGTGTTGGACACGACTGAGCGACTTCACTTTCACTTTTCACTTTCATGCATTGGAGAAGGAAATGGCAACCCACTCCAGTGTTCTTGCCTGGAGAATCCCAGGGACGGCAGAGCCTGGTGGGCTGCCGTCTGTGGGGTCGCACAGAGTCAGACACGGCTGAAGTGACTTAGCAGCAGCAGCAGCACAACAAGTGGGAGAACACACAGAGAAACTTGTTTGTTTAGTTAAGATGGAAGCAAGGCAGAGATACACGGCTGGAGAGAAAGGATGTGGGCACCCCACTAGGGAGGAGGAGCACAGTAAACAGTTGATTAAGTCATTTATATAGGTCAGCTCTTCCAGGCCTTTGTTCACCTTCAGCCAAATATCTGGTTTGTTTTTCCACACCTGACCTACTCCGGGACCCTCCCTGGGTTGCACATGCATCCCTCAGCCTTGACGGATCTTGAAGTGAATGCTTCTGGGAAGATCAAGACGCATTATGGCCTGACATTATCCCCTGACTTTTTACCTACAAGGAGCTTTTCTGTGCAAGCATAGTGTCTCCCTTGTCCTTAAAAGGGAGGGATCAGAGATCCCTTAATCCTTTACTCAAACAGGGTTTTGCTCCTTTTTGTCCTTGCTATGACTGTTACATTAAGGTGTTAATAAGAGACACAGACTAGCTATTTACCGTGTTTCTGTTGTTACTTCCATTTTGGAGAGCAAACAGGAGGCTGATCATAAATGCCTTAACTGGAGCCCACCAATCTCTTATCTCAGAAAATGCTAACAGGAGACTTGTTGCAAGTGTCTAGTCTTAAACCCACTTCTTTGCGCCCCATGAAATGCAAACCGGAGGTCAGTAGTAAAGGTCTAACCTGGAGCCCATCTATCTTCTGCCTCAGAGGGACTGGGTTTGGGTTCTGGAAACAGAAACTATTGAGAGCTCAGGCAGAAATCTCTCTTTCTCACTTCAACTTCTCTCTATATATGTTTATTCTTTTTCTGTACAGCTTGTCATCCTCTGCTTCCCAGTCTACAAAGCCACACATATTGCTTTTAATTTTACTTCTTGGTCATTAATTTTACCTCTGTGTTATTAATTTCAAAAAGCCAAATAAGGGATCCCAATTAGTTCAACTTATATCAGATGTCTATTCATGAACCAATAAACTCTGACCGAGAAGGAGAGAAGTGAAGTAATGAAGTGATTGGTAATCTAAAAGAAACAGTCTTCTTGAAGAACTAGTATAGATTAAATATGGGTGTATGTGTAGTAGCAGAAGTGAGGGGCAGGTAATTAAGGGGTCTTTATGCTAGACAGACATTATGAAGGTTCTACTACAATGACCCTGCCTATAGCTCTTGGCTAAAAAGAATGTGGGATCTGGAGCCAAGCAGATCTAAATTTGAATACTGTTTGGCAACTTATATAACCTTGTATAGATCATTTTAGCTATTTTTTACTTATACTATTGGATTTATAACTCATGTTTTTCATAATTACTATGATGCTTGACAATAGAGTATGTGAAATAACCAGCATACAATGGGTGCTAAAAACTGATATTTTCCATTGTTATTAAAAGTTCTTTTATATTTTCATTTCATTTCTTTTGTGTCTTTCATCTATATTAAAGTGAGCTTCCTCCTCCTCCAAATATATAGGTTTTATAATATCAAAAGTCCCAAGAAACAGAAAGCATTGTGCTATAAATATTACCTGCACAGATTTCATCATATCCGGTATTTGTACATTGTGTCTAATTTGGTAAATAACTCTCAGTTATTTTCTAGTCTTGGATATATTTACCAATGAAAGATTTCTAGTTTGCCATTGAAAAAATGAAAGCATTAAACTATCTGGAGACAGGGTTTTAGAGTTTGTAAACTGAAGTTAGAGTAAGGTCACATCCCTGTCCCTTTGGCACTGTACATCTGGTCACAGTTTATCTTTTATAAAGTGATTGGTGGTTGATATTTTGTGTTCTGTTCTTTTGATGGCATCTTCAAGAATCTTGCATTTCTAAACAGCTCAGGAGATACTCTGGAATTAGCATGAAATAAAAGTATACATCATATTTGTGGTTTTTAATGAATAACCCTTGGCTTCAGGACTGTCTAGGATCTGTTCCCAGGTATTTTACCTGCTTAAATGTCTTCTAATATTATTGTTTATTTGGTATATGGAAGGTTCAGGTTGCTTTTCTTGATTTCCCCAATGCATTTTTTTCGTCTCTTGCACTGTCACTGGTTTTAGTTAACTTGATTATGGTTGTAAATTGAACAGAGTGTACTTTCCTCTTCCTACCTTAAAGTCAGCCTCATCACAAAGTCACTTTAAAAAAAATTATTTTGAAAACTCTTGAAAAAAATGTAAATCTTTATTGGGGGTCTCAGGGATATTGAGAAAGGGATTAGATGGTATATCAAACACCAAACTTCTAATAGCATAGTAATAAATGCAGTACATTTATTTTTCAGTAGCATGGAGATAAAAATATCAATATATATGAAATTTAGAGAAAGAGATCAAAATTAATGAAAACACGCTCAGTGTCACATAATTAAGAAATAGCAACATAGAATTCCAACTCAGGCCTGTATGATTCAAAACTCCATGCTCTTAGTCACTATATGTAGCTTGTACTCACATCAAATATGAGAAGGTGTAGAAAATATTCACTGCCTTTAAATTTTACTCTAGGGATTTTCTTACAAAGGAAAGCTCCTTTCCCCAAACACCTTGGTAAGCTCTGGAGGCACAAAGGGGCCCAAATACTCAGTTCTGCAACCAAAGCTTCAGAGAGGCAGAAATATATTGTGTGCTAAATATTCCTATTTGGAAGAATTTTTCATACACCAGTTTCTGGCTCCAGGCATTTCAAATATTTTTTTCTCCATTATGCATATGTCTACCTAAGTTAGAGTAAGAGCATGTCATTGTCCCTTTGGCCCTGTAGCTTCAGATCACAAAGTTAAGCATATTGTCAAATGGACAGAGGAATATTCCTACAACAGAAGAGCTTATAACAAATTAACTATAAATGGAAGTGAATTACAAAGGTATTTATCGCTAAGTTCAAACCATATGAATTCTCAACTCAGTGTTGCCTTAGTTACCTAGAAGACATTGATGAAAGAAATTGAAGATGACATAAATAAATGGAAGGATTTACTGTACTCGTGGATTGGAAGGATTAATATTCTTAGAATGACCATACTAAACAAGGCAATCTAAAGATCTAATGCAATTGCTGTCAAAATACCAATGACATTTTTCACAGAATCAGGACAAATAATTCTAAAATATGCATGATAAAACAAAAGACCCTGAATAGCCAAAATAATCTTGAGAAAAAGAACAAAACTAGAGGTAACACACTCCTCAATTTCAAATTATTCTACAAAGCTACAGTAAAGAAAACTATATGGTACTGGCACAAATACAGATACATAGATCAATGGAACAGAATAGGGAGTCCAGAAATAAACTCATGCTTATATGTTCAATTAATCTGCAACCAAGTAAGCAAAAATATACAACAGGGGAAAGGCAATCTCTTTAATATATGGTATTGGGAAGCTAGGCAGCTACATGCAAAAGATCTAAATGGATTTCTTTGTCACACCATAAACAAAAACAAACTCAAAACAGATTAAGACTTAAGTATAGGACTTAAAAATCATAAAACTTCTAGAAAAAATTAGGCAGCACACTCTTTAACACCACTTTTGGCAATAATTTTTTTTGGATCAGTCCTCTCAGGGAAAGAAAAATAAGCAAATGAAACTACATCAAACTCAAAAGCCTTTGCACAGTGAAGAAAACTATTAACAACAACAAAAATAGCAGCAGCCTACTGAATGGGATAAGATATTCACAAGTGATATATCCAATAAGTGGTTAATATGCAAAGAACACATCAACTCAATGCCAAAAAATCAACAACCAATCAAAAAATTGGTTAGAAGGCCTGAATAGACATTTTTAAAAGAACATATAAAGATAGACTGCAGACAAATGAAAAGATGCTCAACATCAGTAATCATCAGGGAGACACAAATCACATCCACAATGAGATAGTACCTCACACCTGTCAGAATGAGTATCATCAAAAATGCAACAAATAACAAGCATTTGGTGTGCTCATGGTAGGGTTGTAAATAGTTGAAGTCACTATGGAAAATAGTATGTCTGTTCTTCAAAAAATTAAAAATAGAACTCCCATATGATCCAGAAATTTCACTTCTGGATCTGCTAATCCCTCTGCTAATCCCAAATTAGCAGTCCATTCTCCTCACCGTGTTTCTCCTTGACAACCATAAGTCTATTCTCTGTGTCCGTGATTCGGTTTCTGTTGCATTGGCAGGTTCATCTGTGTCATATTTTAGATTCTATATATAACTGATATATAGTATTTTTCTTTCCATTTCTGATTCACTTCACTTAATATTTTAATCTCTATTTGTATCCATACTTTGCTTTTTTATATTCTCACTTATGTCTTTTCTCTTATCAGGGGTTGTCTTTTGTCCTGTTTTGTGGTTATCAATATGCTTGCCACTTGAGAGTAGTTTAGTTTCTCATATTGGGTCTGATCTTTTATTTCCAGGTAATCCATACACGTAATTTAGTTAAACTCATTGTAAGTGATACAGGTATAAAGACGTGAAACTCTGAGCTCACTCTTGTTACCCAAGAGCACAAGTTCCAGGGATATTTCATTTAATTGCTTGAAAGACTGCTTTTTCCTACTCTCTGGATAACTGGTTTTAGAGAAGTACCCTACAATAAATTGTGGATAAACCAGTATGGATTGACTTTACTTTCCTCAGTAGATATTACTGTTACATTCAAGAAAATTAGGAGTTTACTTTTAAAAAATCTTCAGTCAATAATGGTTCTCATTCAAAAACTCTAATAATATTCATGTCATTTTTTCAGTAGTTTTCAAACATTTCCTCCCCCCGCTTTATTTAGAGAATTCAAACTGTTCTCTTGCATCTGGAATGTGTATTTGTGCTTGCTGATGGGTGAGAGATATATATTTTGGAATATAATTCCTAAATATTTTGGTGGGGTTATGTAATGGAATGTTATCGAATGCTAGACATTTGGGGGAATAATTAGTATGTTTCTTTTTAAATCAGTAAATATTTATCAAGCACTGATATGACATATGTACTTTGACATGTAGCAAGGGGGAAAATAAGGCTTTTTGCCAAATAATTTTTTTCGCAAATCCTCCAGGCAACAACTGCATGGTCTAAGCCCTTTGTCTACTCAGAATCATTCTACCACTAGAAAGCTACCCTTCCTTCAACACTTCCCAGTTCTAGAGAGACCATCTGTCACAATGCAGTCTGTAGTAGTTCTATTCCTTACTTTAGCATTTGGTCATAGCTCAGCAGGTAAAGAATCTGCCTGCAATGCAGGGGACACAGGAGATGCGGGTTCAGGGTTCACTCCCTAGGTTGGAAAGATCCCCTGGAGGAGGAAAATGGGTAAGTACTCCAGGATTCTTGATTGAAAAATCCCACGGACAGAGGAGTCCAGCAGGCTACAGTCCAAAAGGTCACAAAGAGCTGGACATGATTGAGGAACTAAACCCATTGTTTGCCACTGCTTAGTTCTTGAAATTTTGGCTTAATAAATCTCTTCTTTCTAGAATGTTTCCCCTTGCCTTGATATGCCAGAGCTTCTTTAAAGATGTCCTTGATTTCTTTTGTTGGTGGAAATTTTCACCTTTAAAATGATAAAAACTTGTATAGGTCACAATTTATGGCACTTTTTACTTTTTATCCAATGCTTCATTCATCTTCTGTTCAAAACCATAACCACCTTGAAATCTGAGTTTCTTTTCTTTTTGTTGTTGTTGCATCTGCAAATCTCTCCCTAGAACATTGTATAATTTCATATAGAAGATATCATCTATCTTGAAAACCTTCCCCTAACATCCTGCAAACCAAATGAAGCGGTTATCTTTTATGCTTCCACCGTACCTTGCACTTATTCAAATCACAGCACATCTCATAGGGTTCAAAATTTTTCTGTTGGCCTGTCTCCCTTATTTTTCTATAATTTAGTTAAAGACTTGAAATGTGCTGATTACCAATTTATGCCAACAGCCTCACTCAGTCACTGGGAATGTAACAGACACTTAGTAGGTATTTATTAAATTAATGAATAAGTGCAATGCATTGTAATTCAATGTAATAACGACAAGATATTCTTTACCAAGTTACAGTTTAAAAAATTTATTACAATCCACATCTTTCTGGTAAAATTTCAGATCATAATCACAGGTGGACTTTTAAGTGGAAAACTATTTGAATGACAGATTAGGAAATTATAAAAAAAAACAGAATATATATTAGGTACCATCTCATTGAGCTTTCTTGCTTAGCCAGTTGGAGTACTGAAGCCGTGCAGTTTAGTGGCAATACTCATGTAGTCCAGTTCATGAAGGGCAGCTTTTCTCATCTCCTCTTCCATTTTACCTTTTGTCAAACCATACAGCTTTTCATTTAGTATTGGATTATCCAATTTGGCAAAAATACTGGGAAGGGATTTCAGATTTTTTTTCTTAGTGCAGTGAATGCTGCTGTGGACTCACTCCTCAGTTACTAGAGTGTCAAAGAGATAGAGCAAACCCAGACCAAAATGCTTTTGATATACTCTTGCAAGGAACACCAAGATGGCTACTGCGTATCTCTAAATATATATATGTGTGTATATATCTATATATATACAAGAAGATCACTAAGATAGAATTCCAAAATAATCATATTATTTTTGTTAGGGTAGCTACTAGTTCTAATTTTGTTTTCCTCTGATTTTACTGCTTTCCTTATCAACAAGTAACATTTTTGCCTCAAACTCTCACCCCACTGATTTTTTATAATCAGTATAAGAAATCTGATAATTGAATTTTAGTGATTATTTTCTTTAGCTGTGCAGAAAACATCTGAATTTTACTGGTAAGAATTATGATCTATTCTTACTAAAAACACAAATAGTTTCCTCTTATTAAATGTTTGTCTCTTTCCAAAAAAACCTTATTTTATTTTTTCTTCTCATTTCCATTCTTCATTCTTCACTTAAAATTTTTTTAAGTCTGTCTTTACTTCCATGTTGATTTTCTTTTAATGTTAAAAAAAAATCTTACCTCTATTCAGCCAGTTCCTTTAATTTTTGTTATTTGGGATTTTAAATCCAACATGATGTAAAGTCAAAAGTCTCTATGCCTCTGACATTTGCTGGAATTACTTCATGTGAGACTCCAGATAATTCTAACTTTGAGTTTTACAAATAGTCTGCCAGTGACTTAATTTTATTCACTGAATCAAAATGTGTTCAGCACCTACTATGTTCTAGGCACTGTGCTGGGTGCTGGTCATACAATGGTGCAAAAAACAAACATAATGCTAATGCTTTGGTTCATGTAGCCTCATGAAAACTATATATATGTTGAGGTAATAGGGAGATAAGCACTGAAAAGCATATTAGTGTTTTCAAATCACATAGAAGAAGTAATAGAAGGTTTATCTGGTCAAGTAATGTTTATCCAGACATCAATATATTGATGTAGTCAATGAGGTAACTTGAAAACTTGATGAACAACTGGAGCTGTACTTAGCAAATATATACATTTTATAAACTGGGTCAAATATTAAAAATAATTTAAAATCTCAGAAGACATTACATAAAACAAAAGCCAGTAGAGCTTACTCTGGAAAAGTTGGAGCTGAAAAGGGCAAGAAATGCAAGCTTTCTGGCATACAGCACTTTTCAACTTGTATACAAATATTCATAAGAGGTTTTTCATTCTAACCAAAATTTAGAAGCACTCCAAATGTCCATTAACAGGTAATGGGTAAAAAATGTTATGTTATTCCCATACCGTGGAACAAAAACAATAAAAAGAAATGAAAATTGGGAAAGGAATATGGTCAAGACAGGAGAAGGGGACAACAGAGGATGAGGTAGCTGGATGGCATCACCCACTCAATGGACATGAGTTTGAGCAAACTCTATGAGTTGGTGATGAACAGGGAAGCCTGACGTGCTGCAGTCCATGGGGTCACAAAAGTGTCAGACACGACTGAGCAACTGAACTGAACTGATACTACAGTTTCTAACCAAGGAGAAAAGACATAAAGAGAAGACATACAAATTGTGAAGGAAGAAGGAAAACTATCTCCTTTTGCAGATGACATGATCATGCCATCATGACATGATCATGCCATGATCAGGATTTCCATGATTTCTTAGGAAATCCTTAGAAATTGACGTAAGAACTATTAGAGCTAAGAAATGAGTTCCAAAAGTTTGCAGTATAAATATCAATTAAAATTCCATATACTAACAGTGAATAATCTGAACAATGAAATGAAGAAATCAATTTCATTTACAATAGCATCATGAAAATATTTAGAAATAAATTTTACAAAGGACACTTGCATATTAAAAATTATAAAACATTGTTGAAAGAAATTTTAAAAACCTAAATAAATGAAAATATATTCCATGCTCTTGAATCAGAAGACAATATTTTTAAGATGACAATATTCTCGGAATTGATTTATAGAATTAATATGATCTGAATAAAAATCTCAGCTGGCTTTTTTCACAGAAATTAACAAGCTGATCATAAAAATTTTATGGCAATGCAAGTTCAGTTCAGTTCAGTCACTCAGTCTTGTCTGACTCTTTACGATCCCATGGACTGCAGCACGCCAGGCTTCCCTGTCCATCACCAACTCCTGGAGTTTATTCAGGCCCATGTCCATCGAGTCAGTGATGCCATCAAGCCATTTCATCCTCTGTCGTCCCCTTCTCCTCTTGCCCTCAATCTTTCCCCACATCAGGATCTTCTCCAATGAGTCAGTTCTTCGCATCAGGTGGCCAAAGTATTGGAGCTTCAGCTTCAGTATCAGTCCTTTCAATGAATATTCAGGACTGATTTCCTTTAGGATTGACTGGTTGGATCTCCTTGCAATTGAAGGGACTCTCAAGGGTCTTCTCCAACACCACAGTTCAAAAGCATCAATTCTTCGGCACTCAGCTTTCTTTATAGTCCAACTCTCACATCCATACATGACTACTGGAAAAACCATACCTTTGACTAGATAGACCTTTGTTGGCAAACTAATGCCTCTGCTTTTTAATATGCTGCCTAGATTGGTCATAGCTTTTCTTCCAAGGAGCAAGAGTCTTTTGATTTCATGGCTGCAGTCAGCATCTGCAGTGGTGTTGGAGCCACAAAAAATAAAATCTGTCACTGTTTCCATTGTTTTCCCACCTATTTGCCATGAAGTGATGGGACCAGATGCCATGATCTTAGTTTTCTGAATGTTGAGCTTTAAGCCAACTTTTTCACTCTCCTCTTTCACTTTCATCAAGAGGCTCTTTAGTTCTTCTTCACTTTCTGCCATAAGGGTGGTGTCATCTGCATATCTGAGGTTAGTGATATTTCTCCTGGCAATCTTGATTCCAAAGAGTAGAACATGACTAAGTGACTAACACACTTTCACACATATATCTATTCCTTCTCAGATTTTTTTCCAATATAGGTTGTTACAGAGCATTGAATATAGTTCCCTGTGCTCTACAGTAGGTCCTTGTTGGCTATCTATTTATATATATGAGTGTGTATATGTTAATATCAACCTCCTAATTTATCTTTCCCTCCTTTCCCCTTTGGTAACCATAAGTTTTTTTCTAAGTCTATGAGTCTGTTTTGTACATAAGTTCATTTGTATCATTTTTAGATTCCAGATATAAGTGATATCATGTGCTATCTGTCTTTTTCTCTCTGACTTACTTCACTTAGTATGACAACCTCTAGGTCCAACTATGTTGCTGCACATGGCATTATTTCCTTCTTTTTTTGACTAATATTTCATTGTATATACATACCACATATTCTTTATCCAATTCATCTGTTTTGTGTTTGTTTTCAAATGAGATTTAAAACCAAGTTTTCCAGGGGACACAATGAGTTAAGACAAAGCTCTTCTACAATTCCTTTCATAAATGTGGAAATATGATAACAAAGAGTTTGACAAATACTTCTCCAAAGATTTCAGTAAAATCATTTATTCAACATGTTTTCAATGCCAAATATGTTCTGGGCAGTCTGCTAGATCCTGGTCATGCAGTGGTGTGCAGCTCAGTACAGAGTCCTATTCTAACAATACTTGAGACCTGCTGTATAGCACAGGGAACTATACCCGGTATTTTAGAATAACCTGTAAGAGAAAGGAATCTGATGGTGCTTGCATATCTTTGATGTTTATATACAGACCAGCAACTGCAAATGTGATTAGTGGGAGAGAGTCACAGAATAGATTTAGAAGCACATGGTAGGTTAGGTAAGGATTCACTGGCCAAGGGGTGTTTGATTTGAGATTAAAATGAACATATTGGTTTAATCAGGGCCTCTCAGGTGGTGCTGGTGGTTAAGAACCCACCTGCCAATGCAGGAGACATTAGAGACACAGATTCTATCTCTGGGTTGGGAAGATCCCCTGGAGGAGGGCATGGGAACCCATGCCAGTATTCTTGCCTGAAAAATTCCATGGACAGAGGAGCCTGGTGGGCTATAGTCCACAGGGTCACAAAGAGTCGGACATGACTGAAGTGACTTAGCACACATTGATTGATTTAATCAACTAGGAAACAATACAATATGTCATGAAATCCTAAAACATATCCAGTAAAATATTTTTTTTAGAAAAGTGTTTGGTAGAGCTCAGAGTCAACCGCAGCAGTACCAACGCTTACTAATGATATTTATAATCTCCTTGCAGGAAGATTGGTGGTCCTAGTGAGAAGGTGCTCCTTTCATATGTTTATGAGTTCAGTAAACTGTGATGATGATAAGGGAAGTAGGGTATATTCGGAAACAAGTCTGAGGTTTGTATGGAGCCCACGGAAAATCTGGAGAGCAGTTCTCCTCTTTCGAAAACTTTACTTTGCCCAAATAAATGCAAGCCTCAGAGAACATGAATCCTAGAGAATACTTTCAATGTTTCTAAATCCTTAAATGTGCTCTAAAGAAACAATTTTAGGAAGACTCTACTCCAGCTTCAAAGTTTGTGAGATCCAGTGTTCTTTGAGAGAGGACTTAAACTGTCTTCTGATATACAGGTATTTGTAAACAGGATTCTGTCTTTGTCATCATGTTCGCAGTTAGCTAGAAAAGGACTAGTCTTAAACAATAAGCCTTATGAAGTTTCTACCAGAAAATCCTTCTCCAAACTCTTCACTAAAAGATGACGTGGACTCCGAAAAAGACATATCACATCGCTGCATATTAACATAACACAAATAGTTATTTCTAGAAAAAGTGTTGCAATGTCAAACAATCCAAAAATGTTTATCTAGGATCAATGAAGCAGCAGCAAAAGAACTATCTTAAAATTAAAAGTGGGCTTCCCTGGTGGTTCAGTGGTAAAGAATCCACCTGCCAATGCAGGAGACACAGGTTCGATCCTTGATCCGGGAGGATCCCACATGCTGCCGAGCTACTAAGCTGATGTACTACAAATATTGAGCCTGCACTCTAGAACCCGGGAGCCACAGCTAGTGAGGCCACATGCCACAACTACTGAAGCCCGTGTGCTCTAGAGCCTGTGCTCTGCAGCAAGAGAAGCCCAAGGGCTGCAAATAAAGAGTAGCCCTCGCTCGCCACAACTAGAGAAAAAGCCTGAGCAACAACGAAGAACCAGGACAGCCTAAATAAATAAATAAATAATTTGGAAAAAAATTAGAAGAGACTTTATCTGTGCTGAGATACTGAAGAGAGTGAGTGGACTGCAAACTCAGAGAGGCTATCACTTACAGATTTCTTTTAGGAGTGAACAGAGTTTAAATACTGGAGTAAGATTTTTACAAGTTAAGCACTTCCTAGGTCCAAGCAATGTTACTCAAATAATATGCACGCACAGAATGTAAAGTAGATGCATCTTACTGCTAAGATGGAAAAATGATTTTTTTTTCAGAAAAAATGTATCAAACATTCTAGGTTTGTGGGACATTCTTATCTTTTCATTTTTTCTTCATTTTTCTTCAACCATTGCCATCTGCAATTGTATATTAACACTAAACTCAAGTATAAAACAATATCCGGTTTGGTAGAAAATCACATGGTTTGACAGCAATTAAAGTATAATCTTTCATATTCTTTTATAAGAAGTATTAATAATTTGACTTTGGGGCACTCTCTATCTGCACAATTCTGAAAGACATTGATCTGGGACTGTAGCTGTTGTTTAGTTGCTGAGTTGTATCCGACTCTTTGCAACCCCATGGACGATAGATCCCAGGCTACCCTATCCACAGAATTTCCCGAGCAAGAATATTGGAGCGGGTTGCCATTTTCTCTGCCAGGAGCTGTAGTAGTCTCAGTCTATCACACTCATTGACAAAATCCTATCTCAGGGATATGGAAGAACATTTTGTAGACTTCACATTTTTGCCTAGTGAGTTGGCCTATGTTCAACCCAGGCAAATAGAAGCTACATCCTGGGATAAATATATATATATATATTTTCATCTTTCAACAGCAAACATAGGCTTCTTTGCTCTGCCTGATTTATGAGGAATGCTCCTGTTGTCATCCTCTAAGGAGTTAAATGGTTCTTCTGTATAGAATCTCAATGAGGAGGGTGCCTCCTAGAGTAAGCCTGAGAGTGTGGTCACTTTGGCAAGCCTGACACTCTCTGTCCTGGCTAGGGGCCAACAGGTGCATTGCAGATGGCTCTTCATGCCTTCAGACTAAACCAAAATCTGTTTCTTCAAAACTAGATCTGTTTCTTCTAGGTTCCTAGAAAGAAAGCAGGAAGCTATTTATTCACCACTCTGTAGATTCTGATTATCCTCATTACAGGAGGTTGTGCACCTCTCTACTACCAACCACCCTGGGTCAACCTTTTGATTTATGAGGCCTAGCAGAGTCTGGCATAAAGAAGGTAGAGAATTGTGAGTGAACCTTGGTCATCTTTACACAGAGTGACATCAGAGGATGGATAGCAGCTGGTTAAAAATCAGGAGACACTGACATATCCATGCATTAGTTCTCCCTGAACCCCTGAATGACTGTACGCCATTGGACAGGTTACTGAGCCTTGCTAAGTCTAAAATTTTTCACTTTCTATCCCAGTGGTTCCTTTTCCTATGCTTTCAAGGCTGACTCTGACCGACAAATTATTTCTTCAGATTGTGTTGCAAAATTCAGTTTAATTCAGTAATGAGGTTACAATGGCTCTCCCAGGTGGTTTTATACATTTCTTTCCTGAATCATTGTATATTTGTTTTGACTTTGCTGGTGGATCAGTCAGTAAAGAATCTGTGTGCAACACAGTAGACGTGGGTTCAATCCCTGGGCTGGGAAGATCCCCTGGAGAAGGAAATAGCAACCCACTCTAGTATTCTTGCCAGGAGAATCCCAGTGGACAGAGGAGCCTGATCAGCTACAGTCTATGCAATCACAAGAGTTGGACACAACTTAGCAACTAAACCACCACTATCACCATATATTTGTTTTACAGTTGCTAGTGTATAAATTGTCCATGCTTCCACCCCACTTTTATCTTCATCTAATGCGATTTGGTTCTCCTAGAAAGGCAAAACCAGCACCAGACAGACGGTTTCATCTTGCTTTGTCATTCCAGACAATTGCCGCTTCTACAAGAACCATTACAAATGGTAGTTGGGTCTGGGTGAGGCAGGAGGCCCACAATGGCCCCTGACGTTATATGACACTGACCTTTCATTCCTTTGAAGTCAATCTTTATTCGAGATTGAGACTATTTTCAATTAATTGTGCTGGTTAATGTCTAAGAGACACTATTTGTTATATCAGTAATCAAGATAGATTGTGTCTTTTGTACTTCCATTATCTTTTGGCCATGTAATTCTGTTGGAAGAAAGAAAGCAATTAGGTTTGCTCAGGGTGATTTATTCTTTACAAATATATTCTGCTTATTGTTTCTGATTCTATTGTTTCTTTTCTTGAGAAGCAGAATCATGGCATTTACCATTAAAAAAATAAAAGCAGCATAAGAGACATATTTCCATAAAGTCCTCAGTGACATCATGATCTGAATTTGGATCTGAATTATGCTTCTTGAATAATATGAAAACATTAATTTTTCCTCTGTGCTGGATCTTTCTGTCTGAGAGTTTGTATAGTATGATGGAAACCCTACGCAGTCATACACCTCTGAGTTTAAATAATAATACTTTGCTGCTTTGTGAATTTGGCAAGTGGTTTAACATTTCATAGCCCCAATTTTTCTGCCTGTAAAATGGGGTTAATAATAGCTACCTTACAGCATGTTGTAAGCATTATATAATAGAGCATCTATAACAAGCCTGGCACAGTGCTTGGTAGATTGTTGATATTAGTTTCCTGTCCTCACTCCCTGACTTCACCCTCATAAATCTTTCCTAAGAAATGTCCCTACTTTGGCAGTCTCTGGTCAAGTCTGAGAGAATGGGAATCTATGACATGTCATTGGGCATATGGTTATGTCTTGTTTCAGTAGCTGCAATCTGTCACAGACCTGAGTGTATAACAATCATAAGTAGATTTTAAAAATATGCGTAACTACCTCTATTTTCTCAACGTGAAAAATCTTAGGAAGGCAAAAGAAAAAATGGTTCAGAGATGTTGATGATTAAAGTTACCATCGGGTGTATTTGGAAGCTCTGGGCTCTCTGCCCCCAGGTTGGCTAGAGACCAGCATTTTTTCAGAGAGCTAGGGCTCAGTTGCAGGGCACGTCACATCTGTAGTATAGATATACCATCTGTGTAATAAAGGTATGGACTCATGGTCTGTAAATCGTCATGCTATTAAGATCTTACATCTAACAGTGTCTTCAGGGTTAGGGGAAAGTTAATTTGTACATCAATAGCTATTGCCTTGTACCATTTGAAAAGCATGTTTATTTGATCTCCCTAACAGTACACATTCTAAATGAATGGTTGCTTAGTATAAAAATAAATCTCCCTCTATATAAACTATAAAGGCAGATAGAAGGTCTGAATTGGTTTATGTGAGAGTGGATGTCTAACTATTTAGATTTTATTTCCAAGCTATTTAGATTCTTTGACCTTTGAATTAACTTGATTTTTCTAACAAATCATTTTTGTTTTTAAAGTCCCGTTATTGCTATTTGTGGGGGAAAATAACTCCCTCTAGAAACTTACTTCTACTGAACTTAACTATGAACTCTCTAATACTTACCATGTGCAAAATACTAACTTGGACACTGCAGAAAATGAGAGAAAACTAAGTGAAAGTAATTAGAGCAAAGTAAAATATGACATAAGTTCGTTCAAAGTGAGAGAAGCCCATCCATTAAGATATTGGATTGCAGTGAGGAATAGATTTAAGGATGACTTTTAACCCAAAGTTACCTACATACCTATACACACATCTTTAATCGCCTTGTAATACTTATGCAGGCATACCTAGAAGATGTGGGTTTTATGCCAGACCACTTCAACGATGTGAATATCTCAATAAAGTGAGCCACG
This sequence comes from Giraffa tippelskirchi, assembly GCF_054371585.1. NCBI lineage: Eukaryota > Metazoa > Chordata > Mammalia > Artiodactyla > Giraffidae > Giraffa > Giraffa tippelskirchi. The sequence continues at coordinate 41,272,702 of NC_137284.1, read as the reverse complement.
TGAACTTTTGGTTTCCCAGTGCACGTTACAGCTATGTTTACAATATACTGCAGTTTACGCCCCTTCATGGATCACAGCTTTGTCATGCAAAGGGACTTGCATAACTGAATGAGGCTCTGAGCCATGCCATTCTCGGCCACCCAAGACAGATGGGTCATAGTGAAGTGTTCTGACAAAACATCATCCTAAAAGATGATGCTGTTAAAGTGCTGTACTCAATATGCCAGCAAATTTGGAAAACTCAGCAGTGGCTGAGGACTGGAAAAGGTCAATTTTCATTCTAGTTCCAAAGAAGGGCAATGTCAAAGTATGTTCAAACAATTGCGCTCATTTCACATACTAGCAAGGTTATGTTCAAAATCCTTCAAGCTACGCTTCAACATTACGTGAACTAAGAAATTCCAGATGTACAAGCTGCATTTAGAAAGGGCAGAGAAACCAGAGATCAAATTGCCAATGTTCATTGGATCATGGAGAAAGCAAAGAAATTCCAGAAAAACATCTACTTCTGCCTCATTGACTACACTAAAGCCTTTGACCGTGTGGATCACAACAAACTGTGGACAATTCTGAAAGAGGTGGGATTACAGAGCACCTTATCTGTCTCCTGAGAAACCTGTCTGCAAGTCTCAAATTACTGTGGATGGTGACTGCAGCCATGAAATTAAAAGACTCTTGCTCTTTGGAAGGAAGGCTATGGCAAACCTAGACAGCATATTAAAAAGCAAAGACATTACTTTGATCCGTGGGCTGCAGAACAGATGCTGTGTCAGCAGACATGAAAACATTAATCCCATCTCCACCAGAGCTCTTGGGTGACCAGCTGCATTGCCAATGAGCAGTAATATTTTGAAAGGAATCTTTTTTTTTTTCTTGAGCAATAGGTCTCCACAGAGGGTTAAAATATGCAGTAAACCATGTTGTAAACAGATGTGCTGTCATCCCAGCTTTATAGTTTCATTTATAGAGCACAAGCAGAGTGGATTTACATAATTCTTAAGGGGTCTGTAATTTTCAGTGTAATAAATGAATACCAGCTTCAAGTTAAAGTCATCTGACCAAGAGAGTCAGTCTGTCTTTTGAAGCTTTAAAGCCAGCCATTGACTTTTCCTCTCTACCTATGAAAGTCCTACATGGAATCTTCTTCCAACAGAAGGTTGTTTCGTCTGCATTGAAAATCCGTTGTTTAGTGTAACCAAATTCATTAATTATTATAGCTATAAATTCTGGACAATTTGCTTTAGCTTCTACCTTAGCACTTGCTGCTTCACTTATGACTTTGATGTTATGGAGATGGCTTCTTCAAATCTTATGAACTAATAACTTCTGCTGTGTGTGTGCTCAGACACTCAGTTGTGTTTGACTCTATGCGGCCCCGTGGACTGTAGCCCACCAGTCTCCTCTCTGTGGGATTCTCCAGGTAAGAATACTGGAGTGGGATGCCATTTCTTTTTCCAGGGAAACTTCCTGACCCAGGGATCCAAACTGCATCTCTTCCATCCCTGCACTGGCAGGAGGTTCTTCACCACTAGTGCCACCTGGGACCTCTGCTAGCTTCAAATTTTTCTTCTGCAGCTTCCTCACCTTTCTCAGCCTTCATAGAATTGAAGAGTTAGGCTTTGGCTAAGGGAACAGTTTGGCTCGTTTGATCTTCTATTTGTGCCATTAAAACTTCCTGCATATCAGCAGCAAGGCTACTGTGTTTTCTCATCATGTGTGTGTTCATCAGAGTAAATTTTAATTTCCTTCAAGAACATTTCTTGGGACTTTCCAGGTAGTCCAGTGGTAAAGAATCTGCCTTCCAATGCAGAGGATGCTGGTTCAGTCCCTGGTCGCGGAACTAAGATCACACATCCCACGGGGCAACTAAGCCTGTGTGCCACAACTAAGACCTGATACAACCAAATACATAAAAAAATTAAAAGAAAAAAAAAGAACATTTCCTTTGCAATCACAACTTGGCTAGCTGATACAAGAGGCCTAGCTTTAGGCCTATCTTGGTTTTTGGTTTAAATGAGTGATGTGTAGCTCTTCCTTTCACTTGAACACTTAGAGGTCATTGCAAAATGACTAACTGGCCTAACGTCAATATTGTTTTGTCTCGAGAATAGGGAGGCCTAAGAAGAGAGGAAAAGCAGGAATGGTTTGTCAGTGGAGCAGTCAGAACATACAGTTTTTATTGATAAAATTTGCCATGTTATATGGGCACGGTTTGTGTGCCTCAAAACAATTACGATAATACTATCACAGGTCACCATAACAATAATAATAATAAGGAAAAAAGTTTGATGTGTCATAATATTTCACTGGTGTTTTACATATGCTGTAAACTCCACACTGCATTATTCATATTTTTGTTCAAAGTATCAATTTATATACTAAGGAGATTTAAATAATATGAAAAAAATTTATATACTTACCCACAGAGTCTCCCTTGCAGTGATTATCATTCTTTTGTATGGATTTATGTTTCCATCTGGTATTGCTTTCCTTCTGCCTCCAACCCTCCATTAACACTTACTGTAGTGTGGATCTGGTGATGATAAACTTTTTCAGGTTTTGTGTATCTGAGAAAATATCTGTTTAACTTTCATTTGTGAAAAGTATATTTGCTAGGCATAGACTCATATGCCTGGATATTTATTTATTTATTTATTTCTGATATCAAAATTGTATTTTACATTGAAAAATATTCTTTTTCCAAAGATTGCCTGAAAGACCACCACATATTTGGTATTCCCACATTTAAATTTGCCATGCTGAGTATTCCTGAGTGACCCCACAGGTACATGATATGGTATCTATGTCTGTGAATCTTGGTTAACCTTGAACCTATTATTACAAAGGATGTATGCTTGCTGTTCAGAGTGAGCTGGGTATTTTACATTAGATGCTAGACATTGTATTTTACCTTATTTGATGTTGGACAGTTTTATATTCCTAAATATATTCTTGAGATTTTTTTCAAGGTCACAGTTAGGTTACATGGAAAGAGTGATCCTTTTTAACTGATTTTGTCTTGTTTTGTAGATCAAAATGATATTTAATCTAAGGCTAATCCACAACTGATCTTTTTGTGTACTCTACTCAAAATCCTGTGAATTACATATTTTCCAGGCGGAATGGTGGGAACAGGCACTATTTCTGGCTCTGCTTGACCAGTGAGTACTACTTCCTTTTATCTTTTTGCAGTTCTTTTTCTGTTCTCAGGCAGGTTTCTTCACACTGATGAATACTCAAGGGTGGCCACTGAAGATTTCTGAAATTTTCTATTAACGCATCTTCTCCTCTATGTGAAACCCTTTGCTCTCCCAGACTCTCAGCTTCATCCTGTCAATTCAGGAGTCTCTTGGGTTCCATCAATGTCCTCACTCCCCATATCTCAACCTAGAAACTTTTTAAAGGGAAAGACCAGGGCAATCATGGGATTGACCTAGCATTTTTTCCCATTTTTAGGGATCACTACCCTTCCTCACCCCATGTTCAATGTCTTGAAAGCATTGCCTCATATATTTTGTGTGGTTTTTCAGTTGATTCAGATAGGAGGTGGGAGGAAGGTTTGAGAGGAAGGGGACATCTGTATACCTATGGTAGGTTCATGTTGATGTAGGGCAGAAAGCAACACAATACTGTAAAGCAACTATCCTTCAATTAAAAATACATAAATTTTTAAAAAGGAAAGCTAAATCTATTCTTTGTTTCACCATTTTGGCTGGAAGCAAAAGTTCAATTACTTGTATTTCAATATTTTTATGTTAATTATAAGTTGTGATCTACTTGTAGAACTGATATTAGTTTTCATTGCACTAGTAAATTAAATTATTGTTTCAAAATCCCTGTGGTTTCCTAACATTACACTTGCATCAAATAACACAACATTCTCTCTTCACTGAACATCCCCTTCAATTGTCTCTTCCCTAGTCATATTAACATGCTAACCCTGAGGTTTCTCAGCTTAAACATTAGGTTTTTAGAAAGTTCTTTCCTGACCCTTGATTCCCATTATTCCCATATTATTCTTGATCAAGCATCTTCATTTTTATTATTATCTATGCCATTTATAATTTTATTTTTGTTTACTCATTTAACAATTATGTATTTCATTTGAGTTTAATCTTTCTCTTCCCAATGATTTTTGTCTTTCCCTCTAGTGGGCCTGATTTTCTTAAGGTACTTTGCGTCTAGCATGGAAGACAGACAGTAACAGTTTCTAACCTAAAAAGCACTATGTAGGAGAAAATTAAGGTGATATAGAAGTTTTTAATGAGGGGACCTAACCTCTCAGTGTTAGGTTTTTCTGAGAGAGTAGTAGTTAATCTCAAAGACCTTAAAGATGAATTAACCTAGTAAAGAGTGACTGAGGAAAGGAAGAAGGAATTGCTATACTTAGCCTGGAGAAAGACGCTTGTTGTGGAAGCTAGGTGGGCATAGACGGAAAGGTGACAGGTAATCTTCCTACCTTAAGTTTGAACTGGACTTCCCAGGTGATGCTAGTGGTAAAGAACCTGCCTGCCAATGCAGGAGACAGAAGAGATGTAGGTTTGATCCCTGGGTTGGGAATCTTCCCTGGAGGAGAGCATGGCAACCCACTCCAATATTCTTGCATGGAGAATCCCATGGACAGAGGAGCCTGGCAGGCTACAGTCCATAGTATCACAAAGAGGCAGACGCGATTGAAATGACTTAACATGTATGCGTGCAAGTTTGAGCTGTTACCATGTTAAAGAAGAATTAACTGTAGTCTCTATTGCTTTCAAGTTCAGAGATAAGACAAGAACATGCATTGGTGGTATAGTGGTGAGCATAGCGCCTTCCAGAGATAAGACAAGGGAATTAAGATGATAATTAAAGTCAGGGGATTTTGACACAATATCAGGAAGATCTTTCTAACACCTGGAAATGTCCAAACCAATTGCTTTTAAAATATAACAAGTTCTCTGAAATTAGAGGTGCTCAAAGATTGTATGATCAATGTTTGAAGGTATAAATAAGCTTAATTTTGCAGCAGTTCCAAATGTAATATTCTAGTCACAAGTACCCTGAAATATAATTTATGCTGGGACTTAGACTAGCAGTTGAATTTATTCTTTCATTTGACAATTATATAACAAATACCTCCTAGATGCCAAGTATCATTCTAGGTACAAAGTGAACAGAGGAACTTAAAAGAAGCTTGATCCCAGTCCTTAAAATTTGTAATCTAGGAAGTGTCAGGTCCAGATATAATAGCAAGGTTTCACATTAAATATTCCTCAACTGAGCACTGTTCTGAAACATCTTTGTGTTGTTTAGGGTGGCTAGTATAAAGATTCCTTGAATGGAAGAAGAGTTCATCAGTGGATACTAGATTTAACTCTCTCTCACATGTCTGAGCTTCTGTCTGGAACTTTTCCTCACAACTCCTTCTACCTTGTTAACTAGTACTTACCCTGTAGGACTCAGCTCACACGTCACCACCTTCAGAAAGTAATCCTTGAACAACCGTCAATACTACTAGCAGATACTTTAGTGTTTTCTCCTCCTGGGTCAGCGCTGTTCCAGGACAAATGGTCATCCTGGGCAGGATAATTTGGCATCATCTCAACATAAGCTCTAATTGTTTGTTAAACTTTTGCTTAAGGATAGGAGCTAATGAGCATGTCGTGAGACAAGGGTAAAGATAGAAATGGACCTAGAGACTGTCATACTGAGTGAAATAAGTCAGAGAAGAAGTATCATATTACATCTCTTACATGCAGAATCTAAAAAGAAATGATACAAATGAACTTGTTTACAAAACAGAAACAGACTCACAGACTTAGTTTTCCCAGGTGGCTCAGTTCAGTTCAGTTCAGTCGCTCAGTCGTGTCCGACTCTCTGTGACTCCATGAATTGCAGCATGCCAGGCTTCCCTGTCCATCACCAACTCCCGGAGTTTACCCAGACCAATGTCCATCGAGTCGGTGATGCCATCCAACCATCTCATCCTCTGTCGTCCCCTTCTCCTCCTGCCCCCAATCCTTCCAGCATTAGGGTCTTTTCCAATGAGTCAACTCTTCGCATGAGGTGGCCAAAGTATTGGAGTTTCAGCTTCAACATCAGTCCTTCCAGTGAACAACCAGGACTGATCTCTTTAGGACGGACTGGTTGGACGTGGCTCAGTGGTAAAGAATCCGCTAGTAGTAAAGGACCCACCTGTCAATGCAGGAGATATTAGAGACACAGGTTTGATCTCTGGGTCAGAAGTCTCCCCTGGAGGAGGGCTTGGCAACCCCCTCCAGCATTCTTGCCTGGAAAATTCTATGGAGAGAGGAGCCTAGTGGGCTACAGTCCATAGGGTTGCAAAAGAGTCAAATGTGACTGAGCACACACACAAAACACACCATAAATAACAGAGAGAATGAAAGTGTGGTTGCTAGGGCAGAAAGACGGAGGAAAGGGATAGTTGGAGACTTTGGGATGGACAAGTACACACAGCTATATTTAAAAGGGATAACCAACAAAAAAAATTAATAAAAGGGATAACCAACAAGGGCCTATGGTATAGCACAGTGAATTCTGCTCAATATTATGTGGCAGCCTGGATAGAAGAAGAGTTTGGGGGAGAATGTGTATGTATGGCTCAGCCCCTGTGCTGTCCACCGGAAAGTATCACAACATTGTTAATATGCTACATTCCAATATAAAATATAAAGTATTTTTTAAAGATTTTAAAAAATACCCAAAAAGATTATATGGTGTCCCAGACTTCTCACTTTCACCCCTCACCTGTCAGTTTTCCAAAGAACAGATCAGAAGCTATTTCTACCACTAGATTTGGGAGGGCTGATGGTGTAAAACCCCTTTCAGAGCACTGTCACCAAGGTGATCCATATCTTAAATGCTTCATTAAAGCATCTCAAAGCTTGCCTTCAGTCAGTAACAGTGGTAAGGAAAAAACTATTTACATCACCAATTATCTGACTTTAGGCAGTTTCTGTTTGTAACATTTCTTTTTTTTTTTCTACTATCAGTAAAACATAAAGTAAAACAGCCATTTTAAAAGGAAAAAAAAAGGAGTAGAGACAGAAGGCCCTTCTCTTACTCAGTACCATTCTTTTCCATTTCATTACCACTCATACTATATTCACCAACTGGTCATATACACTACTCAGAATTGCTTTAAGTAGAAAAATTTATTCTGTAATCTTCTGACCACAGCCTCCACTGTTTTGGTGATTCGCTTTTTAATTATTTTTATTACATCTCAACTATCGAGAATTCTACAGTATCCAGTTAATTGTCCTATTTTTCCTTACCCACTAGCCTCTTCTTCATTTCTTATAGTCCCTGGTTTCAAGCACTTTTGCCATCTCTATATTTTCTTGCCCCTTTGCTCAGAAAATACCACACTGTAGTTAGTACAATTCTCTCTCTGGGTCAATGGCTCCATGTTCTTGAAATTCGTTTAACTACAATGGCACAATGAAGCAGAGAGATTGCTCTATAATTCATGACTACCTGTTTTAACTGGCAGTATTCCTGTGTTTCTCTGATTAGCCGTCTTTCCTACTTTCTACAACTACTATTTTAAACCTTCTCTATTCTCTCTAAACTTCTGATCTCTTGTCTCACTTCTAGCAATTTCAGCAGGTAAAACTTTTTCTATTTTGCAGAAAAAAATGGAAGCCGTCACAGGGAGACCACTTCAACTTCCCATTTCCAACTTCATAAATCTTCCTGTGTCTTCACCACCTTATCTTCCTTCCCTTCTGTTAAAGGATGCATTCTTCCTCCAATTAAACTCTTCCTGGGTTATTAATTTCATACTCTTCTTTTTAGGAAATTTTCCTGTTGGCTAACTTCTTAATTTCTTCTATTATTATTGTACTACCTGCTTTCTACTGGATACTTTACATTGCCATTAAACACTTTCTCCCACCACTAGAGAAAAAAAATCCCTGAATTTTCTCACCCCTTTCAACTACTCTCCAGTCTCTCTTCAGCCCTTTATAGCCAAATATCTGAAAAGGTATCCATTTCCATTTCTTGCAAGCTAAGTAGCTTCAGTCATTTCTGACTCTTTGCAACCCTGTGGACTATAGCCCTCCAGGCTCCTCTGTCCACAGGATTCTCCAGATGAGAATACTGGAGTGGGTTGCCATGCCTTCCTCCAGGGGGGACCTTCCCAACCCAGGGATCAAACCTGCACCTCTTGGGTCTCCTGTATTGGCAGGTGGGTTCTTAACAACTAGCATCTCCTGGGAAGCTCTTCCATTTCTTATCTTCCATTAATTTCTCAGTCCACTCACTTTAGTTTCTATTATTCAACCAAAACTAGTATGCTAAGCTCTCCAATGACCTCTGGGTTGAGTATATTAGTAAATACTTTTAGTCTTCACCATATTTGACTTTTCTGCAGCTCTTCATATAGTTGAACGTACACTATTTCTAGAAGTACTATTTTGTTTTGGCTTTTTGACACTGGGTGCTTCTGCTCCACCCCTACCCCCACCAACCTCTGCTTTCTTTGGTCACTTCTCTCTTTTCCTTCCTCTTTTCTATGGGTGTTATATGTTAAACAGTCTTAGTGCTCTGTCCTGGGCTTGACCCCATTCCCTTTCCCTCTTTCTCTCTTTTCCTCTCTTTTCTTGTTGTGCTTTTTACCTTAACGACTTAATCCACACTCATCATTTTAAATACCATATGTATGTGAACTGCTAACTTTATAATACGTAAAATAGTATATATTATATTTCCCAAATATGTCTATTAAAATTTAGACCTCTGTATCCAAATGCTATTCAGTGTTTTCTGTAGGTACCGCATAGGCAGCACAGATTCATTATTCCAAATTGAAATCCTAATTCCTCCCTTCTTCACAGTGATCATGTCTATGGTGCAATCTAGCTTAGTAAATGTAATCTATACCTGCTGGCTGCTGAAAACTGAGAATATAGTATGTCTTTAGAAATCTCACACTTCTTCAACATCAGTGTCCAGATTAATCACAATTTTGGTAGTTCCTAGATTCTGGGCTGTGCTGTGCTGTGTTTAGTTGCTCAGTCATGTCCAACTCTCTGTGATCCCCATAGACTGTAGCCCTCCAGGCTCCTCTGTCCATGGGATTCTCCAGGCATGAATACTGGAGTGGGTTGCCATGCCCTCTTCCAGAAGATAGATTCTAAATATACTAAAAATCTATTCATTTATTTCCATTTAAACTATAAAAACCCTGTTAAGTTCACCATCATCTCTCACCCATCTGCTACAATAGCCTCTGATCTGGTCTCATACCCATAGCACGTGAGTGAGTGAGTGAGTGAAAGTCACTCAGTCATGTCTGACTCTTCATGGACTACACTGTCCATGGAGTTCTCCAGGCCAGAATACTGGAGTGGGTAGCCTTCCCCTTCTCCAGGGGATCTTCCCAACCCAGGGATCAAACCCAGGTCTCCCACATTGCAGGCAGATTCTTTACCAGCTGAGCCACCAGGGAAGCCCAAGAATACTGGAGTGGGTAGCCTAGCTCTTCTCCAGTGGATCTTCCTGACCCAGGAATCGTACTGGGGTCTCCTGTATTGCAGGCGGATTCTTTACCAGCTGAGCTATCAGGGAAGCCCCATATCCACAGTGGCCACCTTCAATGTTCCTCAATGATAATATGTTACAAGCAAAGTTGATCACATTGCTTCCTTACTTAAAATGCTTCTATCTCTTTCCGTATATCTTTGTAGAGTCCAAAATTCATAATATGCTTGTCTTTAAGGCTCTAAGTGACCTGGCTCTGCCTTTATCTCCAGTCTCATTTTGTATCACCTTCACTTTCACTGTGTATAATCCAGGAACACTGGTTTGCTTTCAGTAACTTAATTGGGTGGAGAACTCTCCTCCAACACAGGGAATTTGCTCCTGCTATTTCTTATGTCTGGACTCCTCTGACCACTCTCCTTTTTGCCTGGCTATTGCCCTTCAAATACCAGTTTAAATACTTCTTAATGAGAAAAGATCCCCTAGGACTCTAAAATAGAGAAAGTTTGTTTATTTTATATCTTACAGTGTTGTCTACCTATCTCAGTAGAACTTCCCACAAATGCAATTAATTATTATTATTATTATTGGCTTGCCTGATGGCTCAGATGATAAAGAATCTGCCTGCAATGCAGGAGACCCAGGTTCAGAGTCTTTTTTATCAAGTTCTGGAAGTGGCTCCTTTTAATTATGATAACCTATCACTAAACACAACTTATATATCTTCTGTAACTCCAATATACAATGGTAGAATTAAAAGCTCCCCAGTTAAAGTATCCTGAGGAGGACTACAACGTCACCTATGGAAATTACAGTCAAGAACACACACATAGAAATATTATTCAGCCATAAAATGGAAGGAAATTCTGACATATACTATAATGTGGATGAAGATTGTTAAGGTTGACTTATGTTAGTGAAGTGAAAGTTGCTCAGTCATGTCCGACTCTTTGTGACCCCAAGGGCTATACATACAGTCCATGGAATTCTTCAGGCCAGAATACTGGAGTGGGTAGCCATTCCCTTCTCCAGGGGATCTTCCCAACTCAGGGACCGAACCCAGGTCTCTGACTTATGCTAAGTGACATAAACCAGACATGAAAGGACAATTATCAAATGAGTTCACTTATTTGAGGTACTTAGAAGAGTCAAATTCATAGAGAAAGGAAGAACAATGGTTGTTAGCTGATTCTGGGGAGAGGAGAATGGAGAGTTATCATTTAATAGATACAGGATTTCAGTTTGGGAAAATGAAAAAGTTCTGGAGACAGATGGTGGTGATATTTGCATAGCAGTGTGAATGTACTTAATGCCACTGAATTCTACACTTAAGAATGGTTAAAATGCTACATTTGTTATGTATATTTTACCACAAATAATTTTTAAATCAAAAAATAAAGAAAACCATCCTTTCAGAAATGTAAAAAATAAATGAAAAGCTCACAGTAGTTTTTGTCCAGAGCAGATGTTAAATTATCCTGGGCAGGAACTGTGAAAGCTTCCTGCTGGGGAAGTAGGTTCCTTGCTTAATGAGTCTGCCAGACTTGAAGTATCTCCCCTGTTCACTGGCCCCTGTAATTTTGATTTTGTGTGTGTTGCGGGGTTGAGAATTTTTTTCCTGTCCACTATCCACACCAGAAAGAAGCAGGAAAGAGTGTGCTTTATGTAGGGCAACTTTAGGAGATCGAGTACTGTATTAGAAATTTAACAATCATAGGCTCTTGTATACCAAGCTTGTGGTTTCTTTGGCAAAAACATTCCTTCAAAACCTTAGTAGAAAAATGAGAACACTAACTTAAAAAGATATCTGAACCTCCATGTTCACAGCAGCATTATTTACAACAGCCAAGATATGGGAGCAACCTAAGTGTACATTGACAGATGGATGGATAAAGAAATTGTAGTATACAGATAAAATTATATATTATCCAGCCTTAAAAAACAAGTAAATCTTGCCATTTGACACAACATGGATGGACCTTGGGTCTTTTGCTAAGAGAAGCAAGTCAGAGAGAGAAAAAGATATATAGAATAATCTCATTTATACATAAAATCTAAACAAAAGACACACACACAAATAAACTCATAGAAAAAGATTGGGTTTGTGGTTCCAGAGGTGGGGAAGCAGGGCGGCAATGGGAAGAAAGATTGGGCATTTGATGAAAGTGGTCAAAAAGTACAAACTTCCAAGTATAAGATAAATAAGTGCCAGGAATATAAATAGGACATGATAAATATTATTAATACTGCTGTATGTTATAAATGAAAGTTGAGGGTAAATCCTAAGAGTTTTAATCACACACACAATTTTTTTCGCTTTTTCTTTTTCTGTATCTATATGAGATGACGGATGCTAACTAAACTTACTGCAGTAATTGTTTCCCAGTATACAGTAGAGAAACCATTATGCTGTACATTTTAAATTTATACAGTGATGCATGCCAATTATATCTCAATAAAACTGAAAAATCACAATAAAAATGTTAGTAGACTTTTTGTTTCTAGACAGTTCCATATAGAATAGCCACACTCAAAGACATCTTTTGGACAATTTCCATAGAGATTATAGACAGTTTCTAGAATTTTATTGTGTTGTTTGCTCTGCTCAGCTCTTTCCCTTAACTTAATGTCAGCCATCCTAATGCCATCTGAAACTAAAGTCTTGGCAAGATGGTTGGGAAGCTAATAGTCTTAAATGGATATTTTCCCTCTGGCTGAATCTGATGAAAATGTTATATCATGCTCTTTGTGGAACAGAAGCAGTTGAGTTTTCCAACCTTGTAAGGTCCCAAATTAACGGCATTTTAATCCATTATAAAGCAGGTCAAGGTAGGAAGACTTTCCATTAGTAGAACTATAGTCTCTTTCATCTCTATTTGCAAATGGATCACTTTTTGTCTAACTTTAGTGCATGTCTCTTGAAGCACTTTCCTAAAAATTCCAAGTAACAGCCAACTTGCAAAAAATTTGCATTTTTAAAGCCTATTCCTCTAGAGCTACAAGCTTGTGGTCTGTTTCCAAGTTAGCATGTATTTTTGAGTGGCGTAACAAAGGCATTTCTTTCTAGCCTGAACATCTCTCAGCCTGCTACACAACTTGCTAAACTAATGTCACATATTTTGATTTTTATGATGATGGTATCCCACGTCCAGGAGCCAATTTCTATAACAATAGTGTACAAGCTAAATAAATGTAACCTAAAATATAGTGTGTGAGGATTTCATTTCTTTCTCTTACAACAATCAAGAAGAAAGCTATCCAAGTGGGCAACTGGAACTCACGTAATCCAAATTCCTGGTATCTTATTTCTTTGTTATCATTCAAAGTATTATCCTTACCTTGATGTTTGAAGTGTATTTCCAGCCTGTGGGAAAAGGGAAAAAAGAAACTGGAGTGAAAGCAGTTTCCTTTGTGATGGAGAGATACATATCCCTTTGTTCACATCACGTTTGCAGAAATAGTCAGTACATACTACTGACTCCAAGGGAGGCTAAGCCATGTCATTGCTAGGTGGGCATGTTTGATTTAGCTGAAACTCAAGATGATTCATTGCAAAAATGAAGAGGAGAATAGAGAAAGATTTGCAGACTCAGCCACTCCAATGAAATCCCAATGATACAGAAATAATTGGGTGACAAATAATTGCATCATAGTTCAGAATTCATTTCAGTTCAGTCGCTCAGTCATGTCTAACTCTTTGCTACCCCATGGACTGCAGCACACCAGACTTCCCTGTCTATAACCAACTCCTGGAGCCTATTCAAATTCATGTCCATTGAGTCGGTGATGCCATCTAACCACCTCATCCTCTGTCGTCCCCTTCGCCTCCTGCCTTCAATCTTCCCCAGCATCTTCCCCAGGGTCTTTACAAATGAGTCAGTTGTTCACACCAGGTGGCCAAAGTATTGCAGTTTCAGCTTCAGCATCAGTCCTTACAAGGAATATTCAGGACTGATTTCCTTTAGGATGGACTGGTTGGATCTCCTTACAGTCCAAGGGACTCTCAACAGTCTTCTCCAACACCACAGTTCAAAAGCATCAATTCTTTGGCACTCAGCTTTCTTTATAGTCCAACTCTCACATCCATATATGACTACTGGAAAAACCATAGCCTTGACTAAATGGACCTTTGTTGGCAAAGTAATGTCTCTGCTTTTAATATGTTGTCTAGGTTGGTCACAGCTTTTCTTCCAAGGAGAAAGCATCTTTTAATTTCATGGCTGCAGTCACCATCTCCAGTGATTTTGGGGCCCAAGAAAATACAGTCTGTCACTATTTCCATTGTTTCTCCATCTATTTGCCATGAAGTGATGGGACCAGATGCCATGATCTTTGTTTTCTGAATGTTGAGTTTTAAGCCAACCTTTTCACTCTCCTCTTTCACTTTCATCAGGAGGCTCTTTAGATCTTCTTCGCTTTCTGCCATAAAGGTGGTGCCATCTGCATATCTGAGGTTATTGATATTTTCCCCAGAAATCTTGATTCAGGGAATGGCAAACCACTTCAGTATTCTTGGCTTGAGAACCCCAGGAACAGCAGTTCAGAACTGAACATATGTAAATAACTGAGCATGTTTAAATTTGAATTAAGGACTATGAAAGATCAATGGAAACATAGTGCTGCCTTCAGGGAAAAACTGATTCAAAAGAGGTTCCAGATAAAGAATTGATTCCCAGGTGGTGCTAGTGGTAAAGAACCCGCTTGCCAATCAGAAGATTCAGGAGAAGCGGGTTCGATCCCTAGGTTGGGAAGATTTCCTGGAGGAGGGCACGGCAACCCACTCCTGCATTCTTGCCTGAGAATCCCCATGGACACAGGAGACTGGCAGCCTGTAGTCCATAGGATTGCAAAGAGTCAGACCTGACTGAAGTGACTTAGCAGGTATGAAATCAGCTAGGCTATACATAATTGCATATGGACATAGAGACATTTAAGTTTCTTTGTCAGTAGAAGCAAGAGTCAGTCATGCTTTTGATATTTCCAGTCTCAGGTTCTTGGAGAGCAGGTGAAGAGTCTGAAGCTTAAATTCCACAGAAAGCTGTTGAGGAGGAAGAAAAGACAAAAGTCAATTTTTATTTTCTTTCATGTTATTGAACTTGTTTTCCATCTAGTCTAGCATAAAACCTTTCCTGCTCTAGACTGAGAAAACATACAACCTAAATGTTGGGAATTATGTTTTATTCAGTGGATTTTCTGAGGACTGAAGCCCAGAAGACAGCCTTTCAGAGCTCTCTGAGGGACTGCTCAAAAGAGATAAGGAAGGAGCCAGGATCATAAGATTTCAAACAACAACAGGAAACAGGTAGTCAAAAATGAAAAGACTACTGCCAGTTAAAGAAAATCAGGCATCTCTAGTTAATGACATAGTGCTTTTCTATGTTTGGGAAGATGATACAGATTCTGGGTTCATTAAAACCATTGCTTTGATATGCACCCACTGGTGGCTCAGATGGTAAAGCATTTGCCTGCAGTGCAGAAGGTCTGGGTTTGATCCCTAGGTTGTGAAGATCCTCTGGAGGAGGAAATGACCACCCACTCCGGTATTCCTGCCTGGAGAATTCCATGGCAGAGGAGCCTGGTGGGCTACAATCCATGGGGTTACAAAGAGTTAGACACAACTGAGCAACTAACACAACAGCAACTAACTATCTAGGGACAGTATCCTGCTTTTTTACATCCTGAATTCCCTCAGGGTGCACAAAGGCTACTAGCTTGATGGCTGCAACATCCTTTGTGTACCGACAAGATAGCCAACATTTTTCATCCACATTTCACTCTGGGCAATTAGAATAAAATTCTGTAAGTGCTGATTTTCCACTTGGAAAATAAATTGTTACTGCATGCTAGACTTTCATTCACTCATTCACTGAATATATTTTGAGCTCTTACTATATGCCAGGCTTTAGGTAATGAACAAAAATTTCCTGTCTTCAGTGTGCTCAGAGTTTATTTGGAGAAAGAACCTAGAAATAAATCATCAAATTTGGCCTGATAACTATTCTGAGGGGGGGCTTCCCTGGTGGCTCAGATGATAAAGAATCCACCTGCAATGCAGGAAACTTGGGTTCGGTCCCTGGGTGGGAAAGATTCCCTTGTCCAGGCAATCTATCTCTCCTAAGAGAGGGCTGCATGCAGGGGACTACAGGCTCACCAAAGGTTCCTGATCCCACTGGGAAGAATCTCCGTGAAACTTTAAGAAGAAAGGATACTCAACTTGACCTTGGAGACTAAGTGAGCATCAGTGGGTCTGATGTGCCAGGAAGCATGAACAACATGCACACATGGATGAGAATCTGAGAAAAAAAGAGTATATTTGGGAGAGAGAAGGAATTAAAGAAGTCTGAAATTCCACGTCAATGTAGAAAAGGAAATAGTGTGTAAAGACTATTGGAAGAGAAGTTGGGAAATTTATTCTCCTCTGGGCTTTAATTTCTTTCACTCAAAATAATTACTGAGCATCTACTCATGTTTCAAGTCCTGTACTTGGCCTCAGCATAAAAAGAATGAGCAAAAACAGAAATGTACTTACCTTTGGGGAGTTTACATTTTATGAAAGAGATAGACATTAATCAAATAAACTCATAAAATACATAAATATACGCTATCAGGCTGTGCAATGACCCAGTGCTATGTGTGTGTATGGGGCAGGGGTTGGTGAGCTCAAAGGGCTGAGAAAAGGATTTTAGTCTCCTCTCTAACAAATTAAGTAGAAGTTATAATGCTCTCCAAAGTCTTTCCTATTCAGAGGTTTTTTAAGACTTTAAAACATACTATTCAACATGGATTGTAATAGTTGTAGTTTAAGATTTTTATGGTATGTTTACAAAGTGAAGGAAGACTAGGAAAGAAGTCTCATCTTATTTCCTCAACATTGCAAAGATGTTTGAGAATGCAATCAGAAACATGGAAGCAGGTGCTAAGACCATTTTTTTTTTTTTTGAGTGGGGGGAGCTCCTGGGACACTTCTATTTAAAACTTAAAGAACAATAAAATAACACAAACATCCAGGAATTATTTTGTTAATGGCTGCATTCAGTAAATGCCACATGATAAAAAGACAAATAATGATAACTAATAGACAAGACAGTCTTTTGAGAATGTGCACTGTCTTAGCACACTAGTAATTTCCTACAGACCTCAGATTGTTGGAGACAGTCATGCCAACCATGGCTCCATTTGGGGGTCAAAAGTTTTATGGCTCAGAACACATGGAAATTCTAATTCAGCAATGACTAAAGGGTGTAGAGGAAGGAAATGCCTCAGTGACCTTGTTACTGCCCCTGTGATTCAATTCCTTTATGTATAAAATTAGGATGAAGTTAAGAATGGGCATACCCATCTTACAGAAGAGATTTGAGGATGAAATAAAAACTAACTAGAGGGGAAGGGGAGGAACAAATGTAGCGAGTTTCTATGGAAGTTAGAGGCAATCAGTATTTCTTACAGTTATTTTTGTATTAAAAATAAATTTTCTTTAATAAGCATGGCAGTGGTACTTTTGTTTGTTTTTCATTTTAAAAATTGTCTTTGCTTGCAGTAAAAATTTGTTTAGTCTGTGTTGATTTCCATTTATTTTTGCTTTTTGAGATTTTATTCATCTATGACATTCAGAAGTTTGGGAAAGTATTCTATGTAGAGCAGTTCTGAACAAGAGATTATTATTATTCATTTTTATTCAACAGACTTTTATTGAGCCTCTTCAGTCTGGCATTCTTAAATTGCTTTCACATTAGCAAGCTTTATTTTCCAACAAATTATCTTATCCTTGAGGGTGTAAGAAGCTCTCCAGCTTCTTCAGTTATTTCTCAGGGACTTGACCCAGCTGTGTTAGTGCACGGTAGACATTCCTAAAGGCCTGAATCAGAAGATGGTCTACACTTGTTTTTGTGTAAAAATGACAATGAGTCACTGTCTGGAACTTGTCGCCAGATTTGTTAATGTTAAGCCTTTGGACCATTTCTTGCTATATCCCTGAGGGGCCCTTCTTCCTTGACAAAGGTCCCAGGGACAAGGTATAGCTGCCTTTTCTCTTTACCTTGGTTGGCAGGTATTCACACTTTTAGGATTCTTTTGCCCACTTTACCAGTTACACTGCCTACTGGGGCAGAGTTTTCCTACCTTATTCTTTTCTATTTGTAAGAAAAATACACAGGCTCTTTTCCATTTTTGAGTTTCATACTCATGACTCCTCATAATTCAGATAGGGATACCCAAAACAGTAAACTCGGTCAAGTCACAAAGGTTAAGAAAGTTTATTGAGTTCTCTCTGGCATGATTCCTCGTCTATAATTTTTGACTTCCTGACAGAAAAGTTAAGTAAAAGTTCCAACTTTTATATCTTAATGTGAATTTCCTCAAAATTCCTTCTCTCAGGCTGGCATATCTAACCGGGGAGAGAAAATTAGCATCAATTAAGCTCCTTTAGGGGCTTCCCAGGTGGCGCTAGTGGTAAAGAACTCACTTGCCAATGCAGGAGAGGTAAGAGACAGAGGTTCAATCCCTGGGTCTGGAAGATCCCCTGGAGGAGGGCATGGCAACCCACTCCAGTATTCTTGCCTGGAGAATCCCACAGACAGAGGAGCCTGGCTGGCTACAGTCCTTACAGGCTAGTTCATAGAGTTACAAAGAGTTGGACACCACTGAAGTGACTTAGCACATGCATGCAAGTTACTTTAGGGCTAGAGTAGGCTGAATGGTGACCATCCAGATATATCACATCCTAATCCCAGGATCCTGTAAATATTATTTCTTATATAAGACAAAGAGGGTTTTGCAAATATAATTAAGGATCTTGAAGTGGGGAGATTATCTTGAATTATCTCAGTTCAGTTCAGTCACTCAGTCATGTCTGACTCTTTGCAATCCCATGGACTGCAGCATGCCAGGCCTCCCTGTCCATCACCAACTCCCAGAGCTTGCTCAAACTCATGTCCATCAAGTCGGTGATGCCACTCAACCATCTCATCCCCTGTTGTCCCCTTCTCCTTCCACCTTCAATCTTTCCCAGCATTAGGGTCTTTTCCAATGAGTCAGTTCTTCACATCAGGTGCCCAAAATATTGGAGTTTCAGCTTCTTCAGCATCAGTCCTTCCAATGAATTGAATATTCAGTGTTGATTTCCTTTAGGATAGATTGGTTGGATCTTCTTGTAGTCCAAGGGACTCTCAAGAGTCTTCTGCCACACCATAACACAAAAGCATCGATTCTTAGGCACTCAGCTTTCTCTATGGTCCAACTCTCACATCCATACATGACTACTGGAAAAACCAGAATTATCTGGGGGCCCTAAATACAATCTAAAGAGTCTTTATAAGAGAGAGGCAGGGTGATTTTGTTGTAGGAAGGGGACCTCTTCCAGGGCCCAAGAGTCTCATCTAACACTTGGAAATGAGTTGTCTGAGGAGACATACGTGCTCACAATGTAAGAGAAATAAGGAAAATATGCTTAACTATTAATGCTATTCATTTATCAAGCATCCTGAAGTTCTGGCTATATGGCAATCTTTGTCCAAAGCTCTGAAATAAACAAGATCTCTGCCCTTGAAGAGATCAGTTGATGAAGGGAAATAGACACACACACACACACACACACACAACTAAAATAATATGTGGAAAATGGACTAATGATCACATATCTGGAGTATTATAAACACACTGAAGAATGCATAGACTACAGGATGCATCTGTGTGAGCACAGAGGCAGGGTGGGCCAGGGAAAGCTTCATGGCAAAGGTATGCCTTTGAGCCGACACATAAGGGAGCTGACTAGTAAAGCAGACCGAAAGGGAAAACATCTATCAATTTTTTTCAGTGGATTTTATATTTTGAGGGATGCTGCCTACTGAAAAAGAAAGCTTCTGTATTTAAGTAATAAATAATATACCAAGAACATCCCTAACTTCCAAACTGAGTTTATAATCAGTGTAAGATGATCACTACTATTTTACTATTATTTCAGCCAAGAGCAAAGGTATTTGCCATTTGATCCTTTTTTTCTGTGAAATTTTTTTCCAGGTAAAAGTGTGCTTTTTTTAATTATGATTTTTAGAATACTGATACAGCTATAGGATACTCTCTTCACTATTTTCAAGGACAGTCTTCCTTATCTTGGTAAAGACATTATCTACTTGCACTAAACAATATGGCCTAGAGAAAATTATATTGAAAAGAACCTCATTCATGAGAGTACCTTCCTACACATGGCTCTAGCGCTGTTCTTTGGGGATAGCTTTCAGTGTCATTTCCTGTGAGGCAACAGAAGCAGTTAGGACCTAATCCCCTTTTATGGAGCTCCTATAAAATAATAGTGATAAATATAATAATCAATGTTTATATACCATCCTATTATGGTACCAAGGCCTGTTCAGTCGCTCAGTTGTGTCCGACTCTTTGTGACTCCATGGACAGCAGCACGCCAGGCCTCCCTGTCCATCACCAACTCCCCGAGTTTACCCAAACTCATGTCCATTGGGTTGGTGATGCGATCCAACTACCTCATCCTCTGTTGTCCCCTTCTCCTCCTGCCTTCAATCTTTCCCAGCTTCAAGGTCTTTTCAAATGAGTCAACTCTTCGCATCAGTGGCCAAAGTATTGGAGTTTCAGCTTCAACATCAGTCCTTCCAATGAATACCCAGGACTGATCTCCTTTAGGATGGACTGGTTGGATCTCCTTTTAGTCCAAAGGACTCTCAAGAGTCTTCAACAACACAGTTCAAAAGCATCAATTCTTCTGTGCTCAGCTTTCTTTATAGTTTAACTTTCACATCCATACATGACTACTGGAAAAACCATAGCCTTGACTAGATGGATCTTTGTTGACAAAGTAATGCTATCTAGGTTGGTCATAAGTTTTCTTCCAAGGAGTAAGTGTCTTTTAATTTCATGGCTGCAATCACCATCTGCAGTGATTTTGGAGCCCTTTCCAAAATAGTCAGCCACTGTTTCCCCATCTATTTGCCATGAAGTGATGGGACCAGATTACATGATCTTAGTTTTTTGAATGTTGAGCTTTAAGCCAACTTTTTCCACTCTTCTCTTTCAGTTTCATCAAGAGGCTCTTTAGTTCTTCCTCCTTTTCAGCCATAAGGGTGGTGTCATCTGTATATCTGAGGTTATTGATATTTCTCCCAGCAATCTTGATTCCAGCTTGTGCTTCCTCCAGCCCAGCGTTTCTCATGATGTACTTAGCATGTAAGTTAAATAAGCAGGGTGACACTATACAGCCTTGACGTACTCCTTTTCCTATTTGGAACCAGTCTTTTGTTCCATGTCCAGTTCTAACTGTTGCTTCCTGACCTGCATACAGGTTTCTCAAGAGGCAGGTCAGATGGTCTGGTATTTCCATCTCTTTCAGAATTCTCCACAGTTTATTGTGATCCACACAGTCAAAGGCTTTGGCATAGTCAATAAAGCAGAAATAGATGTTTTTATGGAACTCTCTTGCTTTTTCGATGATCCAGCAGATATTGGCAATTTGATCTTTGGTTCCTCTGCCTTTTCTAAAACCAGCTTGAACATCTGGAAGTTCACAGTTCACGTATTGTTGAAGCCTGTCTTGGAGAATTTTGAGCGTTACTTTACTAGCGTGTGAGATGAGTGCAATTGTGTGGTAGTTTGAGCATTCTTTGGCATTTCTGTTCTGTTACTGGAATGAAAACTGACCTTTTCCAGTCCTGTGGCCACTGCTGAGTTTTCCAAATTTGCTGACATATTGAGTGCTGCACTTTCACAGCATCATCTTTTAGGATTTGAAATAGCTCAACTGGAATTCCATCACCTCCACTAGCTTTGTTCATAGTGATGCTTCCTAAGGCCCACTTGACTTCTCATTCCAGGATGTCTGGATCTAGGTGAGTGAGCACACCATCGTGATTATCTGGGTCATGAAGATCTTTTTTGTAAAGTTCTTCTGTGTATTCTTGCCACCTTTTCTTAATATCTTCTGCTTCTTTTAGGTCCCTACCATTTCTGTCCTTTATTGAGCCCATCTTTGGATGAAATGTTCCCTTGGTATCTCTAATTCTCTTGAAGAGATCTCTAGTCTTTCCCATTCTGTTGTTTTCCTCTATTTCTTTGCACTGATCGCTGAGGAAGGCTTTCTTGTCTCTCCTTGCTATTTTTTGGAACTATGCATTCAAATGGGTATATCTTTCCTTTTCTCCTTTGCTTTTCACTTCTCTTCTTTTCACAGCTATTTGTAAGGCCTCCTCAGACAGCCATTTTGCTTTTTTGCATTTCTTTTCCATGAGGAAGGTCTTGATCCCTGTTTCCTGTACAGTGTCACGTGCTAATATGCTATGCTAAGTCGCTTCAGTTGTGTCCGACTCTGTGCGACCCCATAGACGGCAGGCAGCTCACCAGGCTCCGCTGTCCCTAGGATTCTCCAGGCAAGAATACTGGAGTGGGTTGCCACTTCTTTCTCCAGTGCATGAAAGGGAAAAGTGAAAGTGAAGCCGCTCAGTCGTGTCCGACTCTTAGCGACCCCATGGACTGTAGCCTACCAGGCTCCTCCGTCCATGGGATTTTCCAGGCAAGAGTACTGGATTGGGGTGCCATTGCCTTCCCCAGTACAGTGTCACAAACCTCCATCAATAGTTCATCAGGCACTCTGTCTATCAGATCTAGTCCCTTAAACCTATTTGTCACTTCCACTGTATAATCATAAAGGATTTGATTTAGGTCATACCTGAATGGTCTAGTGATTTTCCCCACTTTCTTCAACTTAAGTCTGAATTTGGCAATAAGGAGTTCATGATCTGAGCCACAGTCAGCTCCCCGTCTTGTTTTTGCTGACTGTATAGAGCTTCTCCATCTTTGGCTGCAAAGAATATAATCAATCTGATTTCAGTGTGTCTATCTGGTGACATCCATGTGTTGAGTCTTTTCTTGTGTTGCTGGAAGAGGGTGTTTGCTATGAGCAGTGCGTTCTCTTGGCAAAACTCTATTAGCCTTTGCCCTGCTTCATTCTGTACTCCAAGGCCAAATTTGCCAGTTACGCCAGGTGTTTCTTGACTTCCTACTTTTTCATTCCAGTCCCCTATAATGAAAAAGACATCTGTTTTGGATGTTAGTTCTAGAAGGTCCTGTAGGTCTTCATAGAACTGTTCAACTTTAGCTTCTTCAGCGTTACTGGTCGGGGCATAGACTTGGATTACTGTGATATTGAATGCTTTGCCTTGGAAACGAACAGAGATCATTCTGTCATTTCTGAGGTTGCACCCAAGTACTGCATTTTGGACTCTTTTGTTGACCATGATGGCTACTCCATTTCTTCTAAGGGATTCCTGCCCACAGGAGTGGATATAATGGTCATCTGAGTTAAATTCACCCATTCCAGTCCATCTTAGTTCGCTGATTCCTAGAATGTCAACGTTCACTCTTGCCATCTCCTGTTTGACCACTTCCAATTTGTTTTGATTCATGGACCTAACATTCCAGATTCCTTTGCAATTTTGCTCTTTACAGCATTGGACCTTGCTTCTATCACCAGTCACATCCACAACTGGGTGTTGTTTTTGCTTTGGTTCTGTCCCTTCATTCTTTTTGGATTTATTTCTCCACTGATCTCCAGTAGCATATTGGGCACCTATCAACCTGGCGAGTTAATCTTTCAGTGTCCTATCTTTTTGCCTTTTCATACTGTTCATGAGGTTTTCAAGGCAAGAATACTGAAGTGGTTTGCCATTCCCTTCTCCAGTAGACCACATTCTGTCAGACCTCTCCACCATGCCCCGTCAGTCCTGGATGGCCCCACACGACATGGCTTAGTTTGATTGAGTTAGACAAGCTGTGGTCCATGTGATTGGATTGATTAGTTGTCTGTGATTATGAAGAGTTTCACAAAAGTATCTGATTATGGGTTTTTTGGAACTGTAAGCAAAACCCTGCTTTTTTATCTCATACAGGTTTCTTGTCGCTCTCTCTCTTTTTTTCATCTTTATTGTGATGTTCTTACTTTCAGTTTAAATAATGCTTTGTTGAGATATAATTGACATGTAACATTGTCTAAGTTTAAAGCGTACATCAGATTGCTTTGACGCACTTATATATAGGGAAATGATTATCATCCAAGCCTTACCTAACACCTCCATCACTTCACATAGCTACTCTTTTTGTGTGTATTAAGAGAACATTCAAGATCTATTCTCTAAGCAACTTTCAAGTATATAACATAGTATGGTTAATTATCATCACCATTTCTCTGTATTAGATCTCAAAAAACTATCCATCTTATAACTGGAAGTTTGTACCTTTTAACCAATGTCTGCTCTTTTCCCCCTCTCCCTCAGGCAAATTTGTAAGCCTATTTTAGCTTCAGTTTCCTCAACTCTAAAGTGAGGCGGCTCATATCCACATGGAGAACTACGAGAATGAAGTGAAGTTTTGTATATGAAGTACCCAGGACAGTGTCTGACATAAGTACATAGTGAGAGCTGGCTCCATTACTTTTGTCATTTTATTTTTCTGGAATTAGTTAAGCTTTTAAAATTGTCTTTTATTCTACTGTTCTTCAATTGCTTCACGCCTCTCAACTCATGACAAGAACCAGCTCATTTTGCCAGAAACTCCTCACCTCCCATCTATGGAAATTGAGGGTGGAAGATGGCTTCTTAAGGGTGAAATCTGAGGAATACCAATGTGTCTCAGAATTCAACCTGCCTCCAGTAGTTACACTCCTTGGGTTCTCCCTGTGCTCTTCTTCTGGTCTTTCAGGTATCACATGGTCGATAAAAACTGGCTGTTATTTATGAATAACGTGCTCCCTAGCTCCAGAAAGATTTGAGGCAGTTTTCAGGATTAAGTCATGCATAAAACAGTAAAGTTACATGTTAAAAGAGATGACAAGACTATTAGAGCACTGTGTGAATTACAACTGGGATTTGATAAAGATTTGTTTTTTGAACTGGGGGTTACAGTCATTAATCAGTTCACAAAATTAATTGAGATAAGTACATTCCATGAGGTAAAGAAATGATTTTTGTGGAATTTTTAGTTTCAATTATATATTATTGCATGTTTGTAAAATGTATTTCGCTTTTTTTAAAAAAAGAGAGAGATAGCTTGAGGTCATGAGATTAGACTGCTAGTGGTTTACTTTTTCTGCCACTAGTGGCTAGAGGTGAGAAAGTTCTTGATTTAACAAACCTTTCTCCAACACATTTTCATCGGACATTCATTCACGTGCATGACTTTTTGTTTCTTCCCTAATACTGATAAGCTGCAGTGTAGGATAGGTAGTCTGGGAAAATTCCACACTTTAATCACCCTTCACCCGGCCCCTGGTACAAGTTTGACAGGATTCTTATTCCTTAACAAACTCTGATAGCAGGTAGTAAAGCGCACTAAATAGAGTGAATCGGAGCTTCCCTAAAGCCCCTGAAAATTCCGTCCGTTTTAACCATTAACTGCCCGGACTCTTGACTCAGAAGTTTCTCTAAAGCTCTGCGTCGGTGTTTAGGGATGGAGGGTGGAAGGGCGAGGGAGAGAGAGGCTGAGGTCAGGGCTGTGATGGGCTGAGGACGGGCTGGGCTGGGGGACGCGGTCACAAGGAGGGCTGCTTCCCGCTCAGGTTTCCGCCAGGCGGTCTCGGAGAGGAAACTTTTAGAGTCCTGGGGTGGGGGCGAGCAGTCAAAAGGAGTAGGGGTGTGTGTGTGTGTGTGTGTGTGTGTGTGTGTGAGTCCAAGGGGCGGCGAAGGTCCGACCAGTCAAAAGGAGTAGGGGTGTGTGTGTGTGTGTGTGTGTGTGTGTGTGTGTGTGTGTGTGTGTGAGTCCAAGGGGAGGCGAAGGTCCCCAGTCTGATGAGCACCATCCTCCACCTCTTGCTGTCTTTCCAAGCGGGCCAGCCGGTGTGTGTGGGTGTGTGTCTTTGTGTGTGTGTGTGTGTCTTTGTGTGTGTGTGTGTGTGTCTTTGTGTCTGTGTGTGCGTGTGTCCAAGGGTGGCAAAGGTCCCCAATCTGAGCACCATTCTCTACATCTTGGTGTGTCTTTCCAAGTGGGGCAGGCCGGTGTGTGTGTGTGTGTGTGTCAAAGGGTGGCACAGGTCCCCACTCTGCTGAGCACCCTCCTCCACATCTTGGTGTGTCTTTCCAAGTGGGGCAGGCCGGTGTACGTGTGTGTGTGAGTCCAAGGGCGGCGCAGGTCCCCACTCTGTCTGAGCACCATCCTCCACATCTTGCTGTCTTTCCAAGCGGGGCGGCCGGTGTGTGTGTGTCTGTGTGTGTGTGTGTGTGTCCAAGGGCTGCGCAGGTCCCGGCTCTGCTGACCACCCTCCTCCACATCTTGCTGTGTCTTTTGAAGCGAGGCAGGCCGGTGTATGTGTGTGTGCGTGCGTGTGTGTCTGTGTGTGCGTGAGTCCCAAGGGCGGCGTAGGTCCCCACTCTGAGCACCCTCCTCCGCATCTTGCTGTCTTTCCTAGCGGGGCCGGCCGCTGGAGGCTGCGGGGCCGCCTCCCGGATCCCAGACTGGGACATCCTGCGCGCCGGCGGCCACAACAACAGGCTCTCCGCAGACAAAGGGCGGGCACGGCGGGGAGCGCGCGCTCGCAGCACGCTCCGCGCAGACCCCGCGCCGGCCGCGGCCGCGGCGCCCGGAAGAGCCGGCTCCGGGCGCAGACCCCGCCCGGGCTGGCGCGGCGCCGGCCCCGGGTTCCCACTCGGTCTTTGACCCTCCGTCCCCTCCCGGCTCCCCGGCCCCCCCGCGGGCCGCCCAGCTGGAGCCGCTGCGCCCGCGGCCGCCGCTGCTTGTCGGCCGGCGGGCTGAGACCGTGGCGCGCGGGCCGGCGGCATGGCCGTGTCCTGGAGGAGCTGGCTGGCCAACGAAGGGGTTAAACACCTCTGCCTGGTAGGATGGCGGGCGAGGGTCTCCCGGCGTCTTGTTTCTGGGGCAGCGATCTCGATTCATTCTCTGAGCGAGCGCGGGTGGGAAGCTGGAAGTTTTGCCTCTAGTGCAAAACATCCTGTACTAACACAAACTTTCTGCCGGGAATACCTGGACACAATAACCATCTCCCCTCCAAGCCCTCGGGAACTTGCGTACACTTTGATGCGAGAGCGGATGCGGAGGAAAGGAGATCCCTGTTAGTGAATATAGCTTTTTCTTTAACCCCTTAAACATTTTCACCATCCCCACCCCACTTTGCTCTTTTCCCAGATTATTTCTGTCGGATTTTATTTTATACAGCAAAGCCCTCTTCTTTATTACCTATACTTCATTCAGTGGATATTTTTAAAGCTTAAACATACAATGCTTGGGACTTGGTGATGTCACTCATCACTTAGTCTTGTTTTGTCCTCCAGGGGATATCTGCGATCTTTAGGATACCTGTTGCAGCCCAAATACTTAATCTCAGGTGTACAGGGGCTGAGTGAGGTCAGATACGTTTTCCTCTGAGTGGTTTGCAGCTTGCTGGTCAATTGAGAAAGCTTTTTGCAGCGACTGATTGAGGTTCCGTTGAACGTATTGTGTCCGACGAATGTGCTTGAGGTTTCCATTCATCGGGTAGTACTTATTTTTAATTCTTTTTTTCTTTTTCGCCATATGATTTAGCTTATCTGGCTCTTCCTGAATGTCCTGCTTTTCTGGAAAACCTTCCTGCTGTATAACCAAGGTCCAGAGTATCACTACCTCCACCAGATGCTGGGGGTAAGTGGGCCTTGGGTGACCTGGTGGAGTGGGTATAAGGTGGGCAGACGATGCTACAAGACTTGGGCAGTTTTTCCATTTATTGAAGAAACATTCTGTAGGTTGTTCACTTCAGGAACGTTTGTTAGTCTGTAAAGTGGTCAAGTTTTCATGATTTATCATTTACACTCGTGGAAGTTAAAATGATTGACTCTTTTAAGAGCCAAAGATAATCTTAAAAAGAGAACTGTTAGGCTAGTAATACCTGAGAAAAGTTGTTACTTCTTGCCAGCTGCAAAGTGCCCTGAAGGGTCTCCTTCACTTAAGGGACCAACTGATGACAGGCTTTTCATTCTCACTAATCAAGTCTTCAGCTTACCCATCAGCTTATCCAGAGAATTTCTGCACTGCTTCCTTTTAATGTCAGTTCTCACACAGTATGTGTCTAAGGCAGTTATTCATTCTTGGGCATTTCTCAAATGCTTTGCCTTAAGTTAGTGGCTGATTATTGTTCCGGTGTTCTGGTCTAATAGGAGAATGATATTGTGCAAAATTTTGCTCTGATTTGTCTCATATGTTAATATTTTTCTTTTTTTTACATTCCATGATGTTTCTGTTTTCATTTTTCCTCTCCTTCCCCTTCCTACTTGTCTCCTGAACAAAAATGGTATCACTGAGCACATCTTACTTTGTATAAGGAGATAGCTTTTTCTAAGCAACAAACAACAAGTATAAGACATTGAAAAATCTTAGGGCATACGAAAAAGCAGATTTTGTCATTCCTTTTCATTGGAGAAGAAAATGCATTCTGAATAGGAGGTGCATCATTTTCTTTTTCATGGTTTAATGAGTGTTTACAATTATGATTAGTTCAGATGAATTCAGTGGAACCAGTCTTCCATTTCCTGTTTTTATAGTTACAAATCTTATTTATCTTTAAACCTCAGCTTCTGTAGTAGTGCTTGGCACATATTAAGATTGTGATAAACTGAGGCTGAACTGATTGATTTATATTTTATTTTATAGTGTAAAGCACTGTTTTCATTATCTGTTGTTCACACAGTTGATATTTTTAAAGTTTAATAACTTTTGTAAAGAATTTATTTAGAGCTATTTAGAGTTCATAGTAAAATTGAGGGGAAGGCACAGATTTCCTGTATGTTCTCCTATCCCCACACATGCGTAGCCTCTCCCATGATCATCATCACCCACCAGAGTGGTACACTGTCATGATTTGATGAGCCTGCATTGACACATCATAATCACCCAACATCTGTATTTTAAACGGATTGATAAAAATAGTCGCAAAGATTAAATTCCTAAATCTGAACATTTTTTTTCTTTCATCCTACCAACCCTCCATTCAGCCACACAGAAAACTGTCATGAAACCTTTACTTTTCAAATGGGCACATAAAGAGTAACTTCTCCCCTTTGTTTTCAAGTTGCTTACAATCCAATAGAAGCTCCAACAAATAAATACTTGTAATTCAATAAGAAAGTAAAAATTTTTTTTCTCTCTAAGAAATGCAGGAAAGTTTACTGGTCTATCATGTTACTTTGTTTCCTAGAAATCCCCCTCGGGTGTAAATTAGCAAACAGGAGGTTTTCCAGTGCAACATTCAGTTCAGTTCAGTTCAGTCGCTCAGTCGTGTCCGACTCTTTGCGACCCCATGAATTGCAGCACGCCAGACCTTCCTGTCCATCACCAGCTCCCAGAGTTTACCCAAAATCATGTCCATCGAGTTGGTGATGCCATCCAGCCATCTCATCCTCTGTCGTCCCCTTCTGCTCCTGCCCCCAATCCTTCCCAGCATCAGGGTCTTTTCCAATGAGTTAGCTTTTCACATGAGGTGGCCAAAGTATTGGAGTTTCAGCTTCAACATCAGTCCTTCCAGTGAACACCCAGGATGATCTCCTTTAGGATGGACTGGCTGGATCTCCTTGCAGTCCAAGGGACTCTCAAGAGTCTTCTCCAACACCACAGTTCAAAAGCATCAATTCTTCGGTGCTCAGCTCCGGTGCAACATAGATCTGACCTATTCATTATATTACTTGATGAACAATGTGGAGAAAACTCTTGAGAGTTACGACGGCAAACTTTGCCTTGGAAAGTGGTGAATCTTGATCAGGACGTAGATGTAATAATATAAAATCTAAGCCTAGACAACTTGGAAAAACATAAT
Source organism: Giraffa tippelskirchi (assembly GCF_054371585.1). NCBI lineage: Eukaryota > Metazoa > Chordata > Mammalia > Artiodactyla > Giraffidae > Giraffa > Giraffa tippelskirchi. The sequence goes on along the minus strand of NC_137284.1, from coordinate 41,243,409 downwards.
TGAACTTGGAATTTCGGCTTTATGACATAGTATAAACTAAAATGATAATTTATTTAAAAAATAATTATGTTGGAAGCCAACAAGTTAATTTTTTATTAGTTTGGATGCTGTGTAGCAACTTCAAATATATTTTGGTGACAAGTCAAATATGAAGAATACATACACACACACATATACAACCAAACTAATTAAATTATGTATTTCACCTCTCTCTACATCATCCCACTTTAGTGGTTTTGTTTGAATAAGATGATAGGCTAGTGAGGTTCAATGGTGAGGCCTGCAGAATATAGGCCTGGCACTAAGCAGGGGCTCAATAAATATTGATCAGATGAATGAAGACAAAAAATAATAAAAGGACTAAATGGAAGACTGTGAGTAAAATGTGAAAGAGGCAGATTGAAGAAGAGCAGGGTCATTGTAAATTAGTTTTCATAGAAACATAAGAATCATCATAGTCGAGCCTTAACCATGTAGTTAGGAGTCCATATTTTATGAAGAGTCACTCTGGAAGAGGACAGCTTTTCTTCTTGACATCATGACTAAAGAAGAAAGATGACTTTCACATGTCTTACTTTTCATTAATCACCTCTATGAATTTTTTAGTCATTAGTTTATCTGCACCATTTGGAATAGATATCTGTCATTTTAGTGAAAAAGGAATTCTATCTATAGTTTGACTATTTGCTTAATGAAGGAGATTTAATTTTATTTGTCTTAGGCTTATCCTTCTTATTCTTTTGATGATTGTGGTACTGTTTTATAGTAAAAGAATTTGCAAGCATTTTTTTGTATTTAAAGAAATACAGCAGAACAATGAGATATAATTAATTTTTAAAATAAATATTGTAGGTGCTCACGTTTTACATATTTAATAACTGTATTGTATGAACTTTATGCCTTAGAGCAGTTTTTCTTAGAGCCTACCAAACACTCACAAAAACATGGTCCCACCATGGTAGAAGTCCTGAAAAGGACATAGGTATTCCGATAAGTCTCTTTTAGGTAAATTTTAAGTTCATAAAAATCATGATGGTATTTCTGGAAATGAACTTGATTGCTACCACTTTAAAACATTATGGAAACAAAGCTTCCATTTGTTGAACATTTTGATAATAGCATTTAGTCTAAGGTTGTCATTATTCATCTGTAAAGTGTAAGGTAATAATAAAGTTGGACTAATATTACAGGAAGAAAGTGTCCACAGGATATAGCTCATTTGCAGGAAGACATAGACATTGAGAAGCAGTAATTCTTCACAGTAGTCTAAAAATCTCTGCTTTCTATTGAAAAACAATTTATTTGACTGTTTATTTAAACTGATGGTATACTAGTCACTTGACAAATATTGTGTTTAACTAGGAAACTGTTCTTCCCCTTTGCACCTGGGGAAGTATAAACTGAGGAATCTGAATGAAAGGCTGCTCAAATCCCTTTGGATGGTCAATTTCAAAGTTAGGATTTAAATGCAGTGCTGTCTGGCCTTTTGCTTTTTTTTTTTCATACTGCACAGATTTTCTAAACCACTTCACTGGCCCATCTCAGATAGTCATGTCACTGGTTAGTATTGCTCTTTATCAGTGCTGTGCCTGACAGATATATAATATGACTTATATATAACTTAAAATTTCCCATTAGTACTTCAAAAGAATAAGAAGCCAGTGGCATTAACTTTAATATATTTTATTTAAAATAATATATCCAAGGTATTGTAATAGATTGAAGCATTCAACATGTGGTCAGTACTTTTAAAAATTATTGATGAGATACTTTACATTATTTTTGGCTATTCTTTGAAATATAATGTATATTTTCCACTTATGTACATCACAACTCAGCCACTGAATTTTCATTAGAATTACTTGGCCTGTCTTTAAGTTTTATAAAAGTTTTACAGATGAAAAAGTGGATTCACTCTTTCATCTGTAAGATATACAAGTTGTTCCAAATATAAAGATTTTCCACTGATACAAGTGAATATCACTTTTTTCAATTTAAATTAGTAAGATCAATGAACCTAAAATCCAGTTCCTTGGTGGCCTTGGACACATCTCACATACTTAGTAGCCACACATGATTAGTGGCTACCATTTTGGACAGTACACATGCCGGCTGTGGGGAGATTTTATTACCTTCGTGGCCAAATGCATTCATCATCTTGCTTTAAGGCAAACAACTAGCCACCAGTCAGCCACATAAAAAGAAATCAGGGTATGGGTAGTCCTCTGACTCCTCCTTTCCTGAACAGGAGTTAATTTTGAATGAGAGCTTGTGGGCTCTAGTAATTGGTGTGTAACTGTAAAAATATTTCTGACTTAATCTTCTCTGCTTTCTGGGAGGTGGGAGCCTTTGAGAAAAACGCTAAAATTATTTAATCCTCAGAACTAGAGTTATTATTTTTTATTCCTAATAGGCTAAGTGACTGTTCTCAGACCACAGTTAAGGGTTAAAAAAATTACATAAGAACTGCTAGGGAAAAGAAGATCTTAAATGATGGAAGATAAAATAATCTTGGGACTTAATATGTCTTTGTAGGAATTTTCATCAGAATTGTTTTTTCCCAGACTGGTTTGACCCAGGGCCTGGAGGCAACATGGTCACGGCTGGTTTATGCCTGAGTTAATGTGCTAATCAGACTGTGCACTTCCTAGGAGATGTTTAATTATGACATGCTGTGAATATTGGAATCTTAAAATTAACTAATAGGGGGAGAAAAGTCTTTTGAAGAAAACCAAAGCAAACACTCAAATAAACAAACCAAACAATAACTTTTTTCATCTATAGTGCTTTAAATAAAGGACTCAATTGATTACTTAAGATGAAATTTGTTTTTGATTTCTTTTCGAGGAATGGAAAATGTACGTAGTACTTTAATAGCAAGTGCTAATGTGTTGTGACAGACTCTGAGAGTTTCCTAAATTTTTTGAAATGTTGAGGCAAATTTAACTCAGGATATTTTCATATCAGGAGACTTCATATCATATTCATCTATTTCTGAGTTCTATTTCTGACATTTTAATGATTACAGGATATAATTTAATTGGTATAAGCATTTTAATTTAAGAAGAGAATGCATTTTGTAGTACCAGATTCAGTGTGTCTTTGTTTTATTATTTTTTCCCCAAAGCTAACATTTGTGTATGGATCTTTCAGTTTCAACCTAGTTTTTCTCAGAGTACCATAATGAGAATTTAATTTTTTTTGCTTAATCTCACAATTATTGTTTTAGATCTACTGAATGGACATGAAGATTTTTTTTTCTTATTTTTAAATTCTTATTGAGATACCTGTGTCGTTTGGAAGAAAGTTGTAAGCATTGAGGCTTTTCGACTTGTACAGTGATGATCTTTCTTTGGTCAATCATTATCCTTCAAGTGATTTAGAAACATTAACAATTCACCCTCTCAAGTGTCCTAGGAATTGTATCAGAATTAACATTTCTCAGAGACAGAAATCTGATGTCATGTGAATTTCTTAAGGTTGGAGATTGGCGTCTCTGTGTGAAGCAACCTAAGATTTTAAGTCAGCATTGGTTTTACAGCTGACCTGTGTGAGTGTGTGTGTGTGTATGTGTGTGTGTGTGTGTATGTGTGTGTGTGTGTGTATGTGTGTGTGTTAGTCGCTCAGTCATGCCTGACTCTTTGCAATCCCACTGACTGTGGCACACCAGGCTCCTCTGTCCATGGAATTCTCTAGGCAAGAATACTGGAGTGGGTATCCATTCCCTTCTTCGGGGATCTTCCTGACCCAGCCATCGAACCCAGGTCTCTCACATTGTAGGCAGCTTCTTTACCGTCTGAGTCACCAGGGAAGCCCACATCTGGCCTAGGCAGCTGTAATTCTGCTGAGAAGGAATATGTGCGTCCTGTCAATTTCAGAAAGGGCTTGATCATTAACTCTTTCTTTTTACTGCTCAGAATATTGTGGTTTCAATTCAAAGGATCCTTTTCAGTAAGTTGGTTTTTGTTTGTGTTTATTCTTAACATTCTGCTAAGGTGTTAAGCTTCTTGTTTATTGACAGGTGAAAGTAGTTCCATTACATTGAGGCAGACATGATGTACTTAATTCATTTATAAGAGATAGAGACTCATGTAATTTTACATGAGTAAAAGAGAACTTTGATGTCTTTACTTAGATTTTCCCAAATAGAAAAATGAGGTTGACGATGAGCTCATTATCACCGACTCAGTTGGTGGCTTGCTCACTGTCCTGATTCATTGTTCCTCACTCCAATATTCAGCCTGTTACAATGAACAACTCGACAGACAGACGTGTGTAAGATACATTAAACTCCATACTCTGCAGGTCACTAGCTTTTCTTGTTTAAAGGTGTTGGACAGTTCAAGAAGTTATGGAAAATTATTGACTTACACCCAAGATAATGTATATTTCCAGCGTTATAGTTGTTTTAGACTTGTTTCAGACATGTCGTTAAAGATTATGAGATGTATTTGTATTTTTTTTCTTGTTACATGATGTTTGCTAGAATTTTAGCACAGGTTTAACTTCTTTGTTATACTCAGCTAAATGTCCATGGTATAATTCTCTTTTATCAGTACCATCCAAAACAGCGTAGAATTGAAATTTGAAGTCAGTTTCCAAGATTTTCAAATTTACTTCCCTCATTTCATTGTTAATAATAGCAATTCATTGAGGACTAAGCACCAGGTATTACTCAGAGAGCTTTGCTTAGATTAATTTATTTAATCTTTTCATCCATCCTATGGAGTAGTTATTTTTAATTATTAATTTTGAAGCTAAGACATTGAATTAGAGAAGTTCTGTAACTTGCTGATGAGTAACAGAGCCAAACCTCTAGCTCAGACATGCTGATTCTAGAACTTGTACTGTTAACCACTGGGCTCTTTTGCCTTTAGTCAACGTTAGTGTTAGACTGAACCATATGGGATTGCTATTTTGATAGAACAAAAATATCAGCTACCTCAGATATGCAGATGATACCACTCTGATGGCAGAAAGCAAAGAGGAACTAAAGAGCCTTTTCATAAGGGTAAAAGAGGAGAGTGAAAAAGCTGGCTTAAAACTCACCATTCAAAAAGCTAAGATCATAGCAGCTGGTCCCATCACTTCATGGCAAATAGATGGGGAAAAAGTGGAAACAGTGGCAGATTTTATTTTCTTATTCTCCATAATCACTTTGGACAGTGTCTGCAGCCACGAAATTAAAAGATGCTTGTTCCTTGGAAGAAAAACTATGACACACTGAGACAGCACATTGAAAAGCAGAGACATCGCTTTGCTGACAAAGGTCTGTGTAGTCAAAGCTATTGTTTTTCCAGTAGTCATGTACGGATGTGAGAGTTGGACCATGAAGAAGGCTGAGTGCCGAAGAATTGATGCTTTTGAACTGTGGTGTTGGAGAAGACTCTTGAGAGTCCCTTGGACTGCAAGGAGATCCAACCAGTCCATCCTAAAGGAAATCAGTCCTGAATATTCATTGGAAGGACTGATGCTGAGCTGAAACTCTAATACTTTGGCCACCTGATGCCAAGAGTGAACTCATTGGAAAAGACGCTGATGCCGGGAAAGATTGAAGGTGGGAGGAGAAGGGAGCAACAGAGGATGATGGTTACATGGCATCATTGACTCACTGGACATGACTTTGAGCAAGCTCTAGATTATAGTGAAGGACAAGGAAACCTGGTGTACTGTCATCCATGGGGTGCCAAAGACTTAGCAACTGAACAACAACAATCAGCCATTTCATGTGATTCAACCTAATACAAACTATAAACATTTATTAATCACATTTTATGCCCCGATAGCTCAGTTGGTGAAAAAATCTGCCTGCAATGCAGGAGACCCCGGTTTGATTCCTGGATGAGGAAGATCTGCTGAAGAAGGGATAGGCTACCCACTCCAGTATTCTTGGGCTTCCCCTGTGGCTCAGCTGGTAAAGAATCCGCCTGCAAATGTGGGAGACCTGAGTTTGATCCCTGGTTTGGGAAGATCCCCTGGAGAAGGGAAAGGCTACCCACTCCAGTATTCTGGCCTGAAGAATTCCCTGGACTGTAGAGTCCATGGGGTTGCAAAGAGTCGGACACAACTGAGTGACTTTCACTTTCATGCACCAGGCACGGTTAGTTCTTTGGTCTTTTGTAATCTCATTTAATGCTTCCATATTTAATTTAATCCTTATAATAATCCTGGAGGATAGGAATGATCACTTTTTACAGAATTGAGAAACAGATTCTGAGTGGTTAGGTTACTTCCCCGTGGTCACCAAGCTAACAACTAGAGAAGCCCAATTTGAGCCCACCTTTGTCTCATATTAAAGACCACATTCTCAGTCATGCTGCTTCTCCAGGGAGGTTCTGAGACAAAGAGGGTTAGAGCCTGGAATTTTCTAATCTTTCTAGGTAAGACTGTTTGTATGTAGGGTTGTGAGTTTTGTCTTAATAAGTAAAGGTAAGACTAGAGTTTATGGATTACTCTTAAACTTGCAGCAGACTTGTACACCTTATCCTGTGTTTTTTATCTCAGTCACTCAGTTAGGTCCGACTCTTTGCGACCTTATGGACTATACTCCGCCATGCTCCTCTCTCCGTGGGATATTTCAGGCAAGAATACTGGAGCGGGTTGCCATTTCTTCCTCCAGGAGATTTTTGCAACCCAGGGATTAAACCCACATCTATGTCTCCTGCATTGGCAGGGGGATTCTTTACCACTGAGCCACCTGGAAATCCTAGCTGATCCCTACTGCATTAATTTTCTTAGGCTTCCATAACAAAGGCCCACAGACTGGGTGGCTTTAACAACAGAAATTCATCTCCTCACAGTTCTGAAGGCTGTATGCTTTCTCCTACAGAGCACCCAGGCTGAGGGAATGAAGCTTGTGATATTGCAGAATTTTATAGTACTTCAGGTATTGTTTTAGTTCATTTATCTCATTTGATAGATTTACTACAAGGAAAGGCCTTCTTTATGTATTCAGTGCAAAGCTGAATGTGGACAGTTGATCTTTTAACTCTAGTCAGTGTTTCTAGTTTACCATGCTAAGCATTGTGTTGAACACAAAATTGATTTCAAAAGTGCATAGGTAATTCAAGGCTATGGTTTTTCCAGTGGTCATGTATGGATGTGAGAGTTGGACGGTGAAGAAAGCTGAGTGCCGCAGAATTGATGCTTTTGAACTCTGGTGTTGGAGAAGACTCTTGAGAGTCCCTTGGACTGCAAGGAGATCCAATCCATCCTAAAAGAGATCAATCCTGGGTGTTCATTGGAAGAACTGATGTTGAAGCTGAAACTCCAATACTTTGGCCACCTCATGCGAAGAGTTGACTCATTGGAAAAGACCCTAATGCTGGGTAGGATTGGGGGCAGGAGGAGAAGGGGATGACAGAGGATGAGATGGTTGGATGGCATCACCAACTCGATGGACATGGGTTTGGGTAGACTCCGGGAGTTGGTGATGGACAGGGAGGCCTGGCGTGCTGCAATTCATGGGGTTGCAAAGAGTCGGACACAACTGAGCAACTGAACTGAACTGAATTCTGTGGAGGAATAATCAGTCATCCTTAATTCCTTATTCACAAGATTGTAAGCTTTGGAGCTATATGGATATGAGTTTGAATCCTGTCTCAGGCATTTATTTCCCTTTATGATTTTGGCAAATTACTTCTCTAAATCTAAGTTTAACTCATCTATAAGGTTAAGTTTAACCTTCCTATTAGGTTAGTTGTGAGGATTCCATGAGAAAATGTTAGTGAAATGTTTAGCACTTGGTGCATATGTGCATAGCAAAAGATAACATTATTGTAAATATCAAGTAATATTATTTGATGTTAATGGTATTAATACTATTAATAGCAGTAAATGGTAATATAAATTATTTATGCTGATCAATAAAAATATTAAAAGCATTCCGAGAGAGATGAAGATAGGAGGAATTTGCTGAGCATATGGCAGATGACGTTAGAAGAGAGCTACTTTTCCTTTCCTTTGACCTCTGGCTGCCCCCCTGATTCTTCTGGACAAAGGAAGCCTCTCCATTGCTATTTGTTACTGGCACAAAATATGCACCAGCTTGGTTGTGATTGCTGAGTGGAATTTCAGCTTGAGATAGAGCACATTTGATTCAGAAAAGCTTTTATTAATCTTCACCGAACTTTGGAGTCTTCAACAGAAAAACAAGGGAAGTAATGCCTATTTCCAGTAGTCATATACTGTGAGAGTTGGACTATAAAGAAAGCTGAGTGCTGAAGAATTGATGCTTTTGAACTGTGGTGTTGAAGAAGACTCTTGAGAGTCCCTTGAACAGCAAGGAGATTCAACCAGTCAATCCTAAAGAAAATCAGTTCTGAAAGTTCATTGGAAGGACTGATGCTGAAGCTGAAGCTCCAATACTTTGGCCACCTGATGCAAAGAACCAACTCATTGGAAAAGACCCTGATGCTAGGAAAGATTGAAGATGGGAGGAGAAGGGGATGGCAGAGGATGAGATGGTTGGATGGCATCACCGACTCAATGGACATGAGTTTGAGTAGGCTCTGGGAGTTGGTGATGGACAGGAAGGCCTGGCGTGCTGCAGTCCATGGGGTTGCAAATAGTCAGATACGACTGAGTGACTGAATTGAACTGAACTGAATGCCTGTTTCACAAGATTACTGTGAACCTTAAAGAAAATTAAAAGAAATAATAGCAATAATAGCTAGGGCTGGCATTCACTGAGTTGTTCTCATGGGCCAGACATGATAATTTCTTTAAGCATTCACTGTTAAGAGTCCTCTAACTTGTCTACAAGGTAGGTTCTATTACAAAAGAGGAAGCTGAAGCATGGAAATTATAAATAATGTGCTCAAGGGTTAAAGTACCTTGCACAAAGCCTATTAAGTAATAAGAGTTCCAGAATGCCAACTTTCCTTCCCTCTTCTCTCATCCTTCATATTCATATACCGAAATCCACTTACCTGTTCTGTATTCCCATTAAAACATGATGAAATGATCCTACTTATCTAAGAGTGTTGTACTGAGCACTAGGCATGACTTAACAAATAGGAAACTACTTTGAAGAATTGAAAGCATCACAGATGTAAAAAATAATGGTTATTATTACATATTGTCTCTGTCTGCTGTTCATTCTTCCCAGCTTTTAAGGCTTCAGCCATTGGTACCCTAAGAGAGCTCCTTTGGGAGTTGTAAAGGATGGTTTGGACAAAGAAATGAGAAGATTTCATTTTCGTGACAGAAAAGCAAAAGGATAGCCTTAACATCTAATATACTTTACATTTACAGTGTTGATTATTGAAGTGGGATATTAAAGAGCTGTGACTTGTAACTAATAATTGCCAAGGCATGAACTAAGAGTGAGACTTTAGTATAAATTACCTGGTATCCATGTCTTAACGCAGCTTTTTGATGTGATAAAAGTCGATGTAATAAAAAGCCTTGCCAAATGTAGTTTCTTTTCAGTTCTGGAAATGGGGTTAAAGAAAAAGTACATAAAGAAGAAGATGGTATTTCCATGACCAACTGAATTTGTACAGTTTTAGAAATTGCAAAGTTGAATTTGCCTATGACTTCTATCTATGGATATATGATTTCAACACATATTTTATAGGCAAAAGTTTCATGCTTTGATGGTTTTCATTGATTTTGACATTGTTAAACGTCTCCAGACACATATCAAGAATACCAGAGGTCTAATATAGTTTAAGGCAAGAAGTGATGAATAATGTACACAAAGTGAAAGCATCTCATATATCTGAGATTTTTTTTAAATGGGTATGTGATCACCAAGATACATTTAAGAAATGATGTATGGTGAATGCCTTTCTGACTACAGTCATTTTTCATATGATAGTGTTTTCACATAGCTGACTTTAAATTTCAAGTAATTTTCTTTAATATAATCTTAGAAAGCTTAGATCCTTCATTGGAAGGATCTGAAGTGGTAATGATCCAAACAAGTTTCTTTTTTCCCCCTCCTTATATTTTGGTTCTCTTTGTTGACTTCCCTTCCCTGCAATATACCCTCTCTTATGTGCCTTCCAATTAGCATTCGATCCTGAGTGAACTCTCTGTTACCCCACCCCTTGCAGGAATATGGATTTAAAGGATGCCCTAAAAAGAGATAGTTGTGGAACAAGAAAATAAGAACTGTCTGTTGAAAATACTGATGAGATAGGGTGATGAGAGTATTTTTTATCTCTTGCTGACTTTCCTTGGCCAAGTTACTTTTGATAAGTTACTTTGGGCTTTTAAGCTGTTTTAATCTTCTTGGTTTGAAAAGCATGGGCCCCAAAGCACATTAGTAAAGTGCTTAGAGTTATGCAAACAAAGGTGAAGATACATTTTTCTTTTCTTTTTTCCCATAGCTCAGAGTATCTAAAGGGAAAACCAAGCAAATATCAGCAGTATATACTAATGGATTCCAAATTGGAAAAAAAAAAATCACTCATATAAACCACAAGAATGTAGAGCTTCAATATGAAAGGTCTTCTTCCACTTGGGAAATGGCATTTGTTGTTGGGCATTCTCTATATTGGGCTTCCCTGGTAGCTCAGTTGGTAAAGAATCTGCCTGCAAATGCAGGAGACCCTGCTTCGATTCCTGGGTCAGAAAGATCCTCTGGGAAAGGGATAGGCTACCCACTCCAGTATTCTTGGACTTCCCTTGTGGATCAGCTGGTAAAGAATCCGCCTGCAATGCAGGAGACCTGAGTTTCATCCCTGGGTTGGGAAGATCCCCTGGAGAAGGGAAAGGCTACCCACTCCAGTATTCTGGCCTAGAGAATTCCCTGGACTGTATAGTCCATGGGGTCGCAAGGAGTTAAACATGACTGAGCGACTTTCACTTTCACATTCTCTATATTACATTCATTACCTACAACAAAATTTTTCTGGGGTTTGGGCCTTGGCTTGGACTATGTAAAACCCATTATTGAACCACTCAGCTGTTTTGATCTCGTGCATTTTTTAAAACATAAGAGAGTGAAAAGTGAGTCAAATGAAAATCGGAAAAGTTTAGTTTCCTGGATCATGATGGATCTACAGGGTTTCCTTAACTTTGGTTTGCCTGAAGAAAACTAGTCTTAGACTTGTACTGGTTTCAAAGCTTGAGTGTGTCATGCTTTTTTTTTTTTTTTTTTTTATAAATTTATTTATTTTACTTGGGGGCTAATTACTTTACAATATTGTAATAGTTTTTGCCATACATTGACAAGAATCAGCCATGGGTTTACATGTGTTCCCCTTCCCGAACCCCCCACCCACCTCCCTCCCCCTCCCATCCCTCTGGATCATCCCACTGCCCCGGCCCCGAGCCCTTGTCACATGCATCGAACATGGAATGGTGCTCTGTTTCACATATGACAATACACATGTCTCAATGCCATTCTCCCAGAACGGCCCACCCTCACCTTCTCCCTCAGAGTCCATAAAATTGTTCCATGCATCTGTGTCTCTCATTCTGTCCCGCATATAGGGTTATCGTTACCATCTTTCAGATTCCATATATATGCATTAGTATACTGTATTGTTGTTTTTCTTTCTGGCTTACTTCACTCTGTATAATGGGCTCCAGTTTCATCCATCTCAGTAGAACCGATTCAAATGTATTTTTTTTAATGGCTGAGTAATATTCCATTGTGTATATGTACCACAGCTTCCTTATCCATTCATCTGCTGATGGACATCTAGGTTGCTTCCATGTCCTGGCTATTGTAAACAGTGCTGCGATGAACATTGGGGTACACGCGTCTCTTTCAATTCTGGTTTCCTCGGTGTATATGCCCAGCAGTGGGATTGCTGGGTCATATGGCAGTTCTATTCCCAGTTTTTTAAGGAATCTCCACACTGTTCTCCATAGTGGCTGTACTAGTTTGCATTCCCACCAACAGTGTAAGAGGGTTCCCTTTTCTCCACACCCTCTCCAGCATTTATTGCTTGTAGACTTTTGGATAGCAGCCATTCTGACTGGTGTGAAATGATACCTCATTGTGGTTTTGATTTGCATTTCTCTAATAATGAGTGATGTTGAGCATCTTTTCATGTGTTTGTTAGCCATCTGTATGTCTTCTTTGGAGAAATGTCTGTTTAGTTCTTTGGCCCATTTTTTGATTGGGTCATTTATTTTTCGGGAATTCAGCTGCAGAAATTGCTTGTATATTTTTGAGATTAATTGTTTGTCTGTTGCTTCATTTGCTATTATTTTCTCCCATTCTGAAGGCTGTCTTTTCACCTTGTTTATAGTTTCCTTTGTTGTGCAAAAGCTTTTAATTTTAATTAGGTCCCATTTGTTTATTTTTGCTTTTATTTCCAATATTCTGGGAGGTGGGTCATGGAGGATCCTGCTGTGATTTATGTCGGAGAGTGTTTTGCCTATGTTTTCCTCTAGGAGTTTTATTGTTTCTGGTCTTACGTTTAGATCTTTAATCCATTTTGAGTTTATTTTTGTGTACGGTGTTAGGAAGTGTTCTAGTTTCATTCTTTTACAAGTGGTTGACCAGTTTTCCCAGCACCACTTGTTAAAGAGATTGTCTTTTCTCCATTGTATATTCTGGCCTCCTTTGTCGAAGATAAGGTGTCCATATGTGCGTGGGTTTATCTCTGGGCTTTCTATTTTGTTCCATTGATCTATATTTCTATCTTTGTGCCAGTACCATACTGTCTTGATGACTGTGGCTTTGTAGTAGAGTCTGAAGTCAGGCAGGTTGATTCCTCCAGTTCCATTCTTCTTCCTCAAGATTGCTTTGGCTATTCGAGGTTTCTTATATTTCCATACAAATTGTGAGATGATTTGTTCTAGTTCTGTGAAAAATACCATTGGTAGCTTGATAGGGATTGCATTGAATCTGTAGATTGCTTTGGGTAGAATACTCATTTTCACTATATTAATTCTTCCAATCCATGAACACGGTATATTTCTCCATCTGTTTGTGTCCTCTTTGATTTCTTTCATCAGTGTTTTATAGTTTTCTATATATAAGTCTTTTGTTTCTTTAGGTAGATATATTCCTAAGTATTTTATTCTTTTTGATGCAATGGTGAATGGTATTGTTTCCTTAATTTCTCTTTCTGTTTTCTCATTATTGGAGTATAGGAATGTAAGGGATTTCTGTGTGTTAATTTTATATCCTGCAACTTTACTATATTCATTGATCAACTCTAGTAATTTTCTAGTAGAGTCTTTAGGGTTTTCTATGTAGAGGATCATGTCATCTGCAAACAGTGAGAGTTTTACTTCTTCTTTTCCTATCTGTATTCCTTTTATTTCTTTTTCAGCTCTGATTGCTGTGGCCAAAACTTCCAAAACTATGTTGAATAGTAGTGGTGAAAGTGGGCATCCTTGCCTTGTTCCTGACTTTAGGGGAAATGCTTTCAATTTTTCACCATTGAGGATAATGTTTGCTGTGGGTTTGTCATATATAGCTTTTATTATGTTGAGATATGTTCCTTCTATTCCTGCTTTCTGGAGGGTTTTAATCATAAATGGATGCTGAATTTTGTCAAAGGCTTTTTCTGCATCTATTGAGATAACCATATGGTTTTTTTCTTTCAATTTGTTAATGTGGTGTATTACATTGATTGATTTGCGGATGTTAAAAAAACCTTGCATTCCTGGGATAAAGCCCACTTGGTCATGATGTATGATCTTTTTAATATGATGTTGGATTCTGTTTGCTAGAATTTTATTAAGGATTTTTGCATCTATGTTCATCAGTGATATTGGCCTGTAGTTTTCCTTTTTTGTGACATCTTTGTCTAGTTTTGGAATTAGGGTGATGGTGGCCTCATAGAATGAGTTTGGAAGTTTACCATCTTCTGCAATTTTCTGGAAGAGTTTGAGCAGGATAGGTGTTAGCTCTTCTCTAAATTTTTGGTAGAATTCCGCTGTGAAGCCGTCTGGTCCTGGGCTTTTGTTTGCTGGAAGATTTCTGATTACACTTTCGATTTCCGTGCTTGTGATGGGTCTGTTAAGATCTTCTATTTCTTCCTGGTTCAGTTTTGGAAAGTTATACTTTTCTAAGAATTTGTCCATTTCTTCCAAGTTGTCCATTTTATTGGCATATAGCTGTTGGTAGTAGTCTCTTATGATCCTTTGTATTTCTGTGGAATCTGTTGTGATCTCTCCATTTTCATTTCTAATTTTGTTGATCTGATTCTTCTCCCTTTGTTTCTTGATGAGTCTGGCTAATGGCTTATCAATTTTGTTTATCTTCTCGAAAAACCAGCCTTTAGTTTTGTTGATTTTTGCTATGGTCTCTTTTGTTTCTTTTGCATTTATTTCTGCCCTAATTTTTAAGATTTCTTTCCTTCTACTGACCCTGGGGTTTTTCATTTCTTCCTTCTCTAGTTGCTTTAGGTGTAGAGTTAGTTGATTTATTTGATTTTTTTCTTGTTTCTTGAGGTACGCCTGTATTGCTATGAACCTTCCCCTTAGTATTGCTTTTACAGTGTCCCATAGGTTTTGGGTTGTTGTGTTTTCATTTTCATTCGTTTCTATGCATAATTTTATTTCTTTTTTGATTTCTTCTGTGATTTGTTGGTTATTCAGAAGCGTGTTGTTTAGCCTCCATATGTTGGAACTTTTAATAGTTTTTTTCCTGTAATTGAGGTCTAATCTTACTGCATTGTGGTCAGAGAAGATGGCTGGGATGATTTCAATTTTTTTGAATTTACCAAGGCTAGATTTATGGCCCAGGATGTGATCTATCCTGGAGAAAGTTCCATGTGCACTTGAGAAAAAGGTAAAATTGATTGTTTTGGGGTGGAAACTCCTGTAAATATCAATTAAATCTAATTTGTCTATTGTATCATTTAAAGTTTGTGTTTCCTTGTTAATTTTCTGTTTAGTTGATCTATCCATATGCGTGAGTGGAGTATTAAAGTCTCCCACTATTATTGTGTTATTGTTAATTTCCCCTTTCATACTTGTTAGTATTTGCCTTATATATTGTGGTGCTCCTATGTTGGGTGCATATATATTTATGATTGTTACGTCTTCTTCTTGAATTGATCCTTTGATCTTTATGTAGTGTCCTTCTTTGTCCCTTTTCACATCCTTTATTTTAAAGTCTATTTTATCTGAAATGAGTATTGCGACTCCTGCTTTCTTTTGGTCTCCGTTTGCATGGAATATGTTTTTCCACCCTTTCACTTTCAGCCTGTGTGTGTCCCTAGTTTTGAGGTGGGTCTCTTGTAGACAGCATATATAGGGGTCTTGTTTTTGTATCCATTCAGCAACCCTTTGCCTTTTGGTTGGGGCATTCAACCCATTTACATTTAAGGTAATTATTGATAAGTATGATCCCGTTGCCATTTACTTTGTTGTTTTGAGTTCGTGTTGAAACATCCTTTCTGTGTTTCCTGTTTAGAGAAGATCCTTTAGCATTTGCTGGAGAGCTGGTTTGGTGGTGCTGAATTCCCTCAGCTCTTGCTTGTCTGTAAAGCTTTTGAATTCTCCTTCATATCTGAATGAGATCCTTGCTGGGTACAGTAATCTGGGTTGTAGATTATTCTCTTTCATTACTTTAAGTATGTCCTGCCATTCCCTTCTAGCCTGAAGGGTTTCTATTGAAAGATCAGCTGTTATCCTTATGGGGATCCCCTTGTGTGTTATTTGTTGTTTTTCCCTTGCTGCTTTTAATATTTGTTCTTTGTGTTTGATCTTTGTTAATTTGATTAATATGTGTCTTGGGGTGTTTCGCCTTGGGTTTATCCTGTTTGGAACTCTCTGGGTTTCTTGGACTTCTGTGACTATTTCTTTCCTCAATTTAGGGAAATTCTCAACTATTATCTCCTCGAGTATTTTTTCATGGCCTTTCCTTTTATCTTCTTCTTCTGGGACTCCTATGATTCGAATGTTGGGGCGTTTCATATTGTCCCAGAGGTCCCGGAGGTTTTCCTCATTTCTTTTGATTCTTTTTTCTTTTTTCCTCTCTGCTTCATTTATTTCCATCATTCTATCTTCTACCTCACTTATCCTATCTTCTGCCTCCGTTATTCTACTGTTGGTTCCCTCCAGAGTGTCTTTTATCTCCTTTATTTCATTATTCATTCTATATTGATTCCTTTTTATTTCTTCTAAGTCCTTGATAAACATTTCTTGCATCTTCTCAATCTTTGTCTCCAGGCTATTTATCTGTAACTCCATTTTGCTTTCAAGATTTTGGATCATTTTTATTATCCTTATTCTAAATTCTTTTTCGGATAGATTCCCTATCTCCTCCTCTTTTGTTTGGCTTTGTGGGCATTTCTCATTTTCCTTTACTTGCTGAGTATTTCTCTGCCTTTTCATCTTGTTTAGATTGCTGTGTTAGGCGTGGCCCTTCTGTATTCTGGTAGTATGAAGTTCCTCTTTGTTGTGGAGGTTCCTCACTGCGGTTGGGGTTGGACAGGTGGCTTGTCAAGGTTTCCTGGTTGGGGGAGCTTGTGTCGGTGTTCTGGTGGGTGGAGCTGGATTTCTGCTCTCTTGAGTGTAATGGAGTGACCAGTATTAATTTTTGAGATGTCTATGGATTTGGTGTGCCTCTGGGCAGCCTGTATATTGATGCTCAGGTCTATGTTCCTGCGTTGCTGGAGAATTTGCGTGGTATGTCTTGCTCTGGAACTTATTATCTCTTGGGTGGAGCTTGGTTTCAGTGAATTTATGGAGGCTATTGGATGGTCTCTTATTAATTAATGTTTCCCCTGGCTTTCAGTCTTATTCTTGCAGTAGCCTCAAGACTTCTCCTTCCATACAGCCTCAATAATAAAACTTTTAGGTTAATGGTGAAAAGATTCTCCACAGTGAGGGATACCCAGAAAGGTTCACTGAGTTACATGGAGAGATGAGGTGGGGGGGGTGGGTTGTAGTGACCAGGAGGGGAAGAGGGGAATTCAAATGTGGAGAGAGCAATCTAGCCAGTAAGCACTTCCCTCTGTGCTTTCCACAGTTTGGAACCCTCAGAGTGATTCACAGAGATACATAGAGAGGGGGGAGGAAGGTAACAGAGGTGAGCATGAGTAGAAAGGGAGGAATTAAGAGGGGAGAGAGAGATCTGGGCAGTATCCTGTTCCTGAAGTGTTCTCCGGTACCCAGAACACCCTCAGAGATTCACAGAATTGGGTTGAGAAGAGAAGGAGGAGGGTGGGAGATAGAGGTTCCCTGGGGGAGAAGAAAGAGCATCAATAGGGGGACAGAGTGATCAGGCCAGTGATCACACTCCTGAGTAAAAATGGGTCCTAAAGATTGGGTTCTTAAATGTACAAAGTTGATATCAAATATGTAAAACACAGATTAAAAATCTAGAGTAGAGGTTAGACTCTTATAAAACTTACAATCTAAAAAAAAAAAAAAAAAAGAAAAAAGGGAACAGTGTAAAAAGAAAAAAAACCAGTAAAACAGTAAAAAAAGAAACAGTAAAAAAATGTAGAACAGGAAAAAAAACATTAAAAAAAAAAAAACACAAAAGGTATAAGATATATGTATGTAGTTTGCTTCAAAAATAGGGTTTTTTTTTTTTTTTGCAAGTTAATAGTGGGTTATGAAAATGAAACTTAAAGGTGTAATAGAGGACTTGAAGAAAAAGGAAAGAAGAGAAAAAAAAATTTTTTTAATTAAAAAAAAAAAATTAAAAAAAAAATTAAAAAAAATAATAATAGTAAAAAATATATATATCCCGGACTTTCTTTGGAGCTGTTGTGAGCAGTGTGGGATCTGCTCAGTTTTAGATAGATCCTTATTCCTGCTTATACTTTTCAAGATCTGTAGGTCCTTTTTAATGCAGTCGGTATTAGCTACAGGGATCTTAATCTGTTGGCCTGTCCCTTCCAAAGCACTTCCCTCTGTTTATTTGGCTTCTGTTTGGAGATCTCTTCAGTATCTAATTTCCGCCCTGCATCAAAGCGGTGGAGGTGATCTCTTTAGGTTCGCTTGTTCAATCGTGCTGTGGGGAGGAAGGAACACTGCAATTCTGGCGTGTGTGTGGTAAGCTCGCAGTGTCTCGGCCGCACTGGGTTCGCCCCCGCTCACGGCGTGTGTGCTTTCCCCGTCTACCCTGCTCAGGCTTCAGGTTACTCGGCCGGGGAGCGGGCCCTGAGCTGCGTGCACTTCCCAGGACTAAGCCGCTCAGGTTCAGGCTCCCGGTTACTCCACAAAGGCGCAGACTCGATTTTGCCCGCGGCTTGTGCCGTTCCCGGTCGGAGCTGCCCAGGCGGCCAGGAGTTTGGCGAGGGCGCTGTCCCCTGTTGGGGCGGTGCGGCTTATCACCTCCCTGGTCCCCGCCTCGGTTTACGGGCGCGCCCGGCTCCGGTGTGCTTTGTGTCGGTTCTGGGGAGCTGGTCTCTGGCTGCGACCCTCCCGGCTGCTGTCGACCCTCCGGGATCTCAGGCAGTCTTTGCTTAAAAAACTGGGAGCCTGTTTGCAGTTTGGTAGGGGGTGCCCTCTCTGGAGCCGAGTTTGCCCCTTTCCGGCTCTGGCGGGCCCCGCCTGCCCGCTGTGTCCGGCGGGGGATGGCGCAGTCCGCAGCCGGCTAGCTCTCCTCTGGTATCGCTCAGTCCTTTGTTCTGTGAGCGGGCCGGCAGTGCCTTAGAGTTGGGCTTTTCGCGGGATAGTTCTCTCTCTCGCTGTCCCACAGTTTAGGTTACTATCTCACGTTAGCTCCCTCAGATTGCCCTCGGGGCACTCGGGCCCGGTCTTTACCCTAGGCAATGCCGCCCGCTCCTCTCCGTTCAGCCCCCACTTGCTGGTGGCGGATGATGCGAGCGTCTGGGGTTCTTTGCTGGGAGTTGCTTTAGGCACGTAATCTGTCGATTTTATTTATTTTTCCTCCCAGTTACGTTGCCCTCCGAGATAAAAAATCCTCCCCCACACCCGCCGGTGAGAGGGTTTCCTGGTGCTTGGAAATTCCTCCTCTTTTACGACTCCCTCCCCGGGACGGGTCTCCGTCCCTAACTCTTTTGTCTCTCTTTTTATCTTTTATAATTTCTCCTACCTCTTTTGAAGATAATGCGCAGTTTTTGTGAAAGCCTGACGTCCTCAGCCAGCCTTCAGAAGTAGTTTTGTGAAGTTTGGTCAGCGTTCAGATGTTCTTTCGATAAATTTGTGGAGGAGAGAGTGGTCTCCCCGTCCTATTCCTCCGCCATCTTCTGCTCCCCTTCACTTTTCCTTTTCACTTTCCTGCATTGGAGAAGGAAATGGCAACCCATTCCAGTGTTCTTGCCTGGAGAATCCCAGGAACGGGGGAGCCTGGTGGGCTGCCGTCTATGGGGTCGCACAGAGTCGGACACGACTCGAGTGTGTCATGCTTAAAGGAGAAAACATACTTTGTTCAACCTCACAGATTTTAGATACATGAAGTTTAATTTGTTAAAGTCTTACATGGCATTTATTCTAATTCTTTTTAAACCCAAGAGTCTGCTATTGCCTTTTCCTGAGCACAGAGAAACTATTAGCTTAAATTTCAAGTATAGTAATATCTGTGAAAATTTCAGATTATCAATGGCAGCAACATAATACAGTAAAAAGAACATGAATTTTGGGGACAGATTGACCTAAGTAGAAATCTTGACTTTATGTCTTAATAACTGTATCTTTAAGTAATTAATTGAAATCTTCAAAGCCTTACTTTCCTCAGTTTTAAACTGAGAATTATGTTATTAAATTGAACTACATAAAAATTCCAATATTGAAACACTTTGACTTAAAAAAATGGCAATTTTGCATAGTTTGACCTTATTTTTCTTTTATAGGATTATTATCATTATTATTATTACTGATTTGAGATAAGCATAAAGTAAGATGAGGAAGAAATGAGTTGTGTTTTTTACCTTCCTTCGGATGCCAAGTGATAGTAGACAAATTCACGAAAATGCTAGACTCATTTCTTTCAGGAAAAACTGTTGAAGTTCAGAATGTTTTTATATTGAAATGTATTTGTAAATGTTTCCTAATAACTGAAAGTTTCCTAAGTAAACGAAGAGAAGTTAATGTCTAATTTTGTGGAAATGTATAAATTCTGAAGAATTGGGTTGGCCAAAAAGTTCAAGTTTTTCCATAGGATGGTATGGAAAAACCCAAACGAACTTTTTAATCAACCCAATATTTAAGAAGATAGTTTGCAAATTATGGTATACATTTTTTTTCCTTCTTTATGATTTCAGAATTATTTGACTGCTCAGTCGTGTTCGACTCTTCATGACCCTTGGACTGTAGCTTGCCAGGTTCCTCTGTCCATGGGATTGTCCAGGCAAGAATACTGGAATGAATTGTCATTTCCTCCTTCAGAGGATCTTCCCGACCCAGGGACTGAACCTGGGTCTCCTGCGTCTCCCTCATAGGCAGATTCTTTACCACTGAGCCATTGGGGACCATCACAATTGATTGCTTTTCAATTGGCAGTAGTTTTCAAATTTTAGCTCCAAATTTGTTGATCTTGTTAAAACTTTCCATCGAGCAAATCAAAGATTGAGGTTCATATGAAGAAGACCAGTTTCATAGGACACTAGCAGTGGATCCTCTCTGGAAAAACCAAGGATTTGAAAAATCTATGTTTCTGATATTGGGTAGAGAGTATTTAAATATATACCTCAGCTTGCAGCACCCAGTCTTCATGGGTCTGTGCAAGGCCCCTGCTTTCTTTCTTCACTGTTTATTTGTCTACTAATGCCTTAATCACTTTTTTTCTGGAATCTCGTTTTCCTCCCAGCATTGGCAACTTTTCTAATAGTGTGTGGGCATGTATCCTTCTATTGGTGTTTTATATGCATGTAGTTTTTGCTTGCTTTTTTAATCCACAAGAATGGCTTTGTGTGAAGGACTTATTCTCTTTCTTGCTTTTCTTCATCTGCTACTGTGTTTCAAGGGCTTCCCTGGTGGCTCAGTGATAAAGAATCCACCTGCCAATGCAGGAGATGTGGATTCAATCCCTGGGCTGAACAGATCCCCTGGAATTAAGAAATGGCAACCCACTCCAATATTCTTGCCTAGAAAATCCCATGGACAGAGGAGCCTGGTGGGCTACAGTCCATGGGCTCACAAAGATTCAGACATAACTTAATGACTAAACAGCAACAGCAAATTATGTTTTGAGTCTCTCTATGTGACTGTGCGTTTCTTTGGTCCTTTGCCTCTAGCTGCTGTATACTAGTCCATAGTTTGCACCTGCCACATTTTACTTGCTTGTCCTCCCAGAAACAGACACTTGTTCCCCGCTACTTCAAGAGACATCATGATGAACACAGAGCTTGCTATTATAGTGTGAATATTTTAAGGTAGTTTGCTAGTTTTATAATTTAAAAACTGCCTGCTGGGTTTTCTTGAGATGGAAGACTACAAATTTGTTCATATTGTAACAAATATAAAAGTTTGGTATTTACTTTGTTATAGTGGTTTTAGTTAGATGATGATAGTGGAGGTGATATCACACAGGGTACAGTCCTAAAAAAATAAGTTATTTGATTGTAATAGCTCATTTTCAATGAGAAATCTTAGGGATATTGGGTGACTGAAGGGATGAATACAGTGAGTGTTTTAAGTATTATTTTATTTCTGTACTTACATTCTGTACTTACATTACTTTTCTTATGTATTACCCATACTGTTAACCATCTAAACAAAAGATAGCCATATTAAGAGTTACAGTAAAAGCAACAACAAAAGAACAGCAGATTTTGAAATACTAGGAAACAGAACAAACCAATGCCAAAGAATGCTCAAACTACCACACAATTGCACTCATCTCACCCGCTAGTAAAGTAATGCTTAAAATTCTCCAAGTCAGGCTTCAGCAATATGTGAACCATGAAATGCCAGATGTTCAAGCTGATTTTAGAAAAGGCAGAGGAACCAGAGATCAAATTGCCAACATCCATTGGATCATCAAAAAAGCAAGAGAGTTCCAGAAAAATATCTATTTCTGCTTTATTGACTACGCCAAAGCCTTTGACTGTGTGGATCACAATAAACTGCAGAAAATTCTGAAAGAGATGGGCATACTGGACCACCTGACCTGCCGCTTGAGAAACCTGTGTGCAGGTCAGGAAGCAACAGTTAGAACTGTACATGCAACAAAAGACTGGTTCCAAATAGGAAAAGGAGTACGTCAAGGCTGTATATTGTCACCCTGCTTATTTAACTTACATGCAGAGTACATCATGAGAAACGCTGGGCTGGAGGAAGCACCAGCTGGAATCAAGATTGCCAGGAGAAATATCAATAACCTCAGATATGCAGATGACACCACCCTTATGGCAGAAAGGGAAGAAGAACTAAAGAGCCTCTTGATGAAAGTGAAAGAGGAGAGTGGAAAAAGTTGGCTTAAAGCTCAACATTCAGAAAACTAAGATCACGGCATCCAGTCCCATCACTTCATGGCAGATAGATGGGGAAACAGTGGAAACAGTGGCTGACTTTATTTTTCTGGGCTCCAAGATCACTGCAGATGGTGATTGCGGCAATGAAATTAAAAGACACTTACTCCTTGGAAGGAAAGTTATGACCAACCTAGACAGCATATTAAAAACCAGAGACATTACTTTGCCAACAAAGGTCTGTCTAGTCAAGGCTATGGTTTTTCCAGTAGTCATGTATGGATGTGAGGGTTGGACGATGAAGAAAGCTGAGCGCTGAAGAATTGATGCTTTTGAACTGTGGTGTTCGAGAAGACTCGTGAGAGTCCCTTGGACTGCAAGGAGATCCAACCAGTCCATCTGAAAGGAGATCAGTCCTGGGTGTTCATTGGAAGGACTGATGTTGAAGCTGAAACTCCAATACTTTGGCCACCTCATGCAAAGAGCTGACTCATTGGAAAAGACCCTGATGTTGGGAAGGATTGAGGGCAGGAGGAGAAGGGGACGACAGAGGATGAGATGGCTGGATGGCGTCACCTACTTGATGGACATGGGTTTGGGTGGACTCAGAGAGTTGGTGATGGACAGGGAGGCCTGGTGTGCTGTGGTTCATGGGGTCGGAAAGAATCGGACACGACTGAGCGACTGAACTGAACTGAACAAACCAAGGAGAGAACATTAAAACTGTAGGTGAATACAATGAAGTGAATTACAGAAAAGACAGGTTAAACAAAGATGTGTTACAGCAATTCACTCTAACTTTCTGAGCTGTAAAGTATTAACAGAGAACTTGTACCTGCCTGAAGGAGAAAGAAATGGCAACCCATTCCAGTATTCTTGCCTAGAAAATTCCATGAACAGAGGAGGGTATGGTGGCTTGTGGCTATGGTCCATGGGGTTGCAAAGAGTTGGATATGGTTAAGTGAGTAAACAATAACAACCAACCCAAAAGACTAACCAAGGTTAGAAAGGTTAGGAGCATGGAGTGTAACTGGAGGATTGTTTGGTTTGTTTATTGTTGTTTTGTTTTGTACATGATAGCATATCAGAGCTCTATTTACTAATATTTTAATACATGTTGAAATACTTTTCTTTTTTTTCAGAAACTGTTTACTAAGTGTCTTAACAGCACATAAACTAACCACACTGTAAGAAATATAATATGGCAGTTGAATAATATGTAGCTTGAAAAATCCTTAATGTTTGGGCCACTTAAGTGTTAAAGAATCAGTAATTTTATCTCTTAGTCCTCCCATGCCCTCAATAGTTCTTCTTTACATTACCTGGAGCTCTTTTTTTCCTTGGTAGCTGTCTGTCACTCATTATGATTTACCTTCTTCCCTGTTTCTATCCTGTCCTGTCTTGTCCTATTGATCCCTTGCTTTAAATGAACATCTTTTCATTTATCTGAAGGTTAGAATAAAAGTGGTCAGCAGGTTAATGTCCTTCTGAAAGCTTCCTCTTTAAGCCATGGAAATATCTGCAGGGTAATTTTTACAAGTTTATCATGTAATTTTCAGTATGAAGCTAATGTATAAAATTAAGGAAAACAATGGCAAATACACAAGAATAAAAATGAAAATTGACCCTCATTTTCATTTAAAGGTAATATTCTTCCTCAAATTATACTTTTAAAACAGTCCCCCTTTATTTTCTTTAGAAAATAATTTTCTTTTGACTTCCATATGAATTAAATATTTTTTCATATTTATTGTAGAATATAAGGGAAAATGCAAAAAAGTAATTTATATCTCAGCATCCATACATACCCATGGTTAACATTTTAGTGTGTTTTTTAAATTCAAGTTTTTAAAAATACCAATATGATCATTTCAAGTAAACAGTTTTGGACTCTCTTTTTAAAGTATAACATTAAATACCACATCAGATTTATCCCTGTAATCACAAACTGACTGTTAAACATGCATTATTTATTTTTAATACTTTACTGAAGGAATAAAAACACACCTCACTTAAACATTCTTATATTTTGGGGCCTCAATTAAAACACTTAACTTAAGCATTCTCATATTTTTGGACATTCAGTTGGCTTCTGTTACTTCACTTACCTAGAAAATGCTGTGAAAAACATCATTGTGTAGAATACTCCTTTGGGTATATTATTAGAATTTTCAAAGTATGTTAACCCATTTCATTTCATTTATTGTGAATTTTTATTTATCCATTTGATTCTTGGTACTTCATGGGAAATAGATGGGAAAACAGTGGAAACAGTATCAGACTTTATTTTTTTGGGCTCCAAAATCACTGCTGATGGTGATTGCAGCCATGAAATTAAAAGACGCTTACTCCTTGGAAGGAAGGTTATGACCAACCTAGATAGCATATTTAAAAGCAGAGACATTACTCTGCCAACAAAGGTCCGTCTAGTCAAGGCTATGGTTTTTCCAGTGGTCATGTATGGATGTGAGAGTTGGACGGTGAAGAAAGCCGAGCGCCGCAGAATTGATGCTTTTGAACTGTGGTGTTGGAGAAGACTCTTGAGAGTCCCTTGAACTGCAAGGAGATCCAACCAGTCCATCCGAAAGGAGATCAGTCCTGGGTGTTCATTGGAAGGACTGATGTTGAAGCTGAAACTCCAATCCTTTGGCCACCTCATGCAAAGAGTTGACTCATTGGAAAAGACCCTAATGCTGGGAAGGATTGAGGGCAGGAGGAGAAGGGGACGACAGAGGATGAGATGGTTGGATGGCATCACTGACTCGATGGACATGGGTTTGGGTGGACTCAGGGAGCTGGTGATGGACAGGAAGGCCTGGCATGCTGGGATTCATGGGGTTGCAAAGAGTCGGACACGACTGAGTGACTGAACTGAACTGAACCAATTATATGAGTTACTTTATTTTATTTTTAATGGCTACATAGTATCGCATAATGTGTATGATGGTTTATTTTATATTTCTCCACTGTTGGCCTTTTTATTTTTATTCATTGTTTCACAGATTGTACTGCAGTGAATATCTTAGAAATTTATATGTACCCTTGGTTCATTTGTTTGCTGTTTACTTTCTTAAGAAAGTTCAGGCTGTGATATTTTAGTCTTACTTACTGTTAGGAAAAAAAGATTAAACTTTGTTTACATTTTTAGTTTACCAGTATATCATATTCTATTTGATTTAATGTATTGTTCTACCAGCAGAGGGACTAATACGGCCACTGTATGTTGACCAAGTAAACACTGAAGAGTTTGTCAGAAGAGTCTAATACTTCAATATCTGTGTAAGAGGAAGTTAGGTAAATGATCTATAACAAATGATCCATTCATTCAGTCCATCTTCATTTTACCTACTCTGTTAGGTATTTACGCCACTGGGATTCCCAGGTGGCGCTAGTGGTAAAGAACCTGCCTGCCAATGCAGGAGACATAAGAGATGCAGGTTCGATCCCTAGGTCAGGGAGATCCCCTGAAGGAGGAAATGGCGACCCACTCCAGTGTTCTTGCCTGGAGAATACCATGGACAGAGGAGCCTGGCAGGCTACAGTTCAGAGCGTTGTGCAAAGTTGGACATGACTGAAGTGACCTAGCATGCATGCAGTGTATCCAGAGTTCTTACTCTTAGAATTGATAACTTCTTGAAGCTATATGCATAAATATATATATATATATATATTTTTTTCGCAAAGAAACACTGGAAGAAAGCCTAATTCTAAGTTGGAAGTTATGGTTAAATGATGCTGAATTAGCTAAGATTGCTAGTATTTTGAAGACAGAGATAGAACTTAAAGACACTTTTATAGATTCAATTGAAAATATTATTAAAAAACAGGACTTAATTCAGCAGTTGTAAAATAAATATGTTTAAGTAGGTTATGCTTGACAGACGTGAAAAAAATCTTTTTTTTTAATACATTTATTTATTTTAGTTGGGGGCTAATGAAAAAAATATTAATGTTGAATATCCTATATTCAATACATGAGTTTTAATATATATTGTTATGCATAGTCTCATTAAAATTCTAACCAAGTGAGAAAGTACCATTGATATAAGTTTTGTTTTCTTCCAAAAATTATTCCATATGCTCAGGTTATTGCTACATCTGTTTTGGCTTATAAATTTTGGGAGGAATTTTGATAAATTGAAAACGGTGTAAAGATGTGGAAGAACAATACAAGAAGAAAGAGTAGCTTAGAGCTAACTATATATTCAGCAATTGTGATCAGATGTTATGAATCTGTGATAATGGAGCAACAAGTCTTCCTCAGCTTTTTAGCCAACCAGTCTCTACAAAATGCATTTCATTCCTCAAAGCTTTCCCCTGTGCATGGATCATTTGTGTCGGAGGAGGAAAATGTAATAATGACATACAATCAAATGCTCTGTAACTCTTGAGGCCCTTATTGTTGGGCCTTAGAAAGGAGTGGAGGCAAAGAGACAGGTGTGAGTAGCCACAGTAATGTCATAGAGGAATTTAAAAAATTCCATTTTAATAATGTTTGTCAGCTAAAGAGGTCAAATAATTTTCACTTGATATGTTTTTACCTTTTAGAACAGTTCCATGAAGGAAAGTGGAGGGCATTTTTATTGCTGTTCTGTTAAATTCTTTAAGGCTCAGTTTTGGAGACTAGTGACCTTGGCAGAGGTCACAGGTGTTAGGTGTGGTAAAAATTTCATACCTTTTAATTAGTGACTGTTCATAGACAGCATTGCCTTAAAAAACCCATGAATGTGTTCATGTGCAGTTCTGACTACCATTTACGTTAAATTTAAGTTTTTCCAGACAGATGTGAAGTGAATCTCTTCTGCTCTCCAGGCTTTCGCACAGGAAAGACAGCAGAGAAAATCAGTACAGAACTGTCATATATCAGTCTTGCTTTTTTCTCTCTGTAGTAGCTAAATTTCTTTCTGATTCATAGTAGATTTCTAAGAAAAGACAACATTCTCATCAAAAATGGAAGGAAGTTCATGTCTAGAAAGTGCAGAATGAAGTATGTTGTTGTGTTAATTGCTAAGTCGTGTCTGACTCTTTGCGACCCCATGGGCTACAGTTGGCCAGGCGTCCCTGTCCATGGGATTTCCTAGGCAAGAATACTGGAGTGGGTTGCCATGTCCTTCTCCAGAGGGATCTTCCTGACCCAAGGATCCAACCCACCTCTCCTGCATTGGAAGGCAGATTCCTGATCACTGAGTCACCTGGGAAGCTCTAGAATAAAGTATGATGACATATAAAAGGAAAGATTTCAGTTAAACATAAAATTTCTGGATAAAGTATCAGAATCAACATTATACTTTTGGTGGTCCCCTAAGTTATATGGGAAAAAATTTGCATCCTTCTTTCAAACTTCTTTTAGAGACAGTGTTTAAAAAAAAAAAAAGCAGTTTATAGATAGGAAGAAAGGTCAACCTGAGTCAAAAATTATCCTAGTTGAAAGTCTCCAGGCAGTAAGTTGACAGAAACCAGCTAGGATCACTTGCAATGAATTAAAGTTTTTTTTATGGCATGAAGGGGCATTCATGAGCTTTTGGATATACCCCAAGAGCCCTGAATTGGTAGCTTTTATTGGGATTTCTGAAACTCTCTTGCTTTTTTGATGATCCAGCGGATGTTGGCAATTTGATCTCTGGTTTCTCTGCCTTTTCTAAAACCAGCTTGAACATCTGGAAGTTCACGGTTCACATATTGCTGAAGCCTGGCTTGGAGAATTTTGAGCATTACTTTACTAGCGTGTGAGTTGAGTGCAATTGTGCAGTAGTTGGAGCATCCTTTGGCATTGCCTTTCTCTGGGATTGGAACGAAAACTGACCTTTTCCAGTCTTGTGGCCACTGCTGAGTTTTCCAAATTTGCTGGCATATCGAGTGCAGCACTTTCACAGCATCATCTTTCAGGATTTGAAATAGCTCAACTGGAATTCCATCACCTCCACTAGATTTGTTCATAGTGATGCTTTCTAAGGCCCACTTGACTTCACATTCCAGGATGTCTGGCTCTAGGTGAGTGATCACACCATCGTGATCACCTGGGTCGTGAAGATCCTTTTTGTACAGTTCTTCTGTGTATTCTTGCCACCTCTTCTTAGTTGCTTCTGCTTCTGTTAGGTCCATACTGTTTCTATCCTTTATCGAGCCCATCGTTGCATGAAATGTTCCCTTGGAATCTCTAATTTTCTTGAAGAGATCTCTAGTCTTTCCCATTCTGTTGTTTTCCTCTATTTCTTTGCATTGATCACTGAGGAAGGCTTTCTTTTTATCGCAATATAATTTTACTTTATTTATTTATAAAAAAAAGTTCATTTTATCACAATAAACTGTGGGAAATTCTTAAAGAGATGGAAATACCAGACCACCTGACCTGTCTCTTGAGAAACCTGTATGCAGGTCAGGAAGCAACAGTTAGAACTGGACATGGAACAACAGACTGGTTCCAAATAGGAAAAGGAGTCTGTCAAGGCTGTATATTGTCACCCTGCTTATTTAACTTCTATGCAGAGTACATCATGAGAAACTTTGGGTTGGAAGAAGCACAAGCTGGAATCAAGATTGCCAGGAGAAATTTCAATAACCTCAGATATGCAGATAACACCATCCTTATGGCAGAAAGTGAAAAGGAACTAAAAAGCCTCTTGATGAAAGTGAAAGAGGAGAGTGAAAAAGTTTGCTTAAGGCTCAACATTCAGAAAACTAAGATCATGGCATCTGGTCCCATCACTTCATAGCAAAAAGATGGGGAAACAGTGGAAACAGTGGCTGACTTTATTTTTGGGGGCTCCAAAATCACTGCAGATGGTGATTGCAGACATGAAATTAAAAGACGCTTACTCCTTGAAAGGAAAGTTATGACCAACCTAGATAGCATATTAAAAAGCAGAGATATTACTTTGCCAACAAAGGTCCATCTAGTCAAGGCTGTGGTTTTTCCAGTAGTCATGTATGGATATGAGAGTTGGAGTATAAAGACAGCTAAGCACTGAAGAATTGATGCTTTTGAACTGTGGTGTTGGAGAAGACTCTTGAGAGTCCCTTGGACTGCAAGGAGATCCAACCAGTCCATCCTAAAGGAGATCAGTCCTGGATGTTCTTTGGAAGGACTGATGTTGAAGCTGAAACTCCAATACTTTGGCCACCTCATGCGAAGAGTTGACTCATTTGAAAAGACCCTGATGCTGGGAAGGATTGGGGGCCGGAGGAGAAGGGTACGACAGAGGATGAGATGGCTAGATGGCATCACCGACTCGATGGACATGTGTTTGGGTAAACTGTAGGAGTTGATGATGCACAGGGAGGCCTGGCATGATGCGATTCATGGGGTCGCAGAGTCGGACACGACTGAAGTGTGCTGAACTGTATTGGGATTTATTGAGAAATAATTACTCCAGTTATTATTAACTACTTTCTGGTTGCTCATGACACATTATTCATTATTGTTTCCATATGAAACCTTATGACGATAGTTAGGTAATCCACGTTTGATGTAGCTCTTCCTGAAATATGTTTTTGTCCTTAAGTGCAATCTTGCTCAGATGGAATGTTCATCATATTCTAAATTAATATCCCTATCATAATATATTATTGGTATAAACTAAACATTTAAATTAGAGCCACAGTTTTCATTTATAGACCCAGCAAAAATAAATTGTTGTGATTTTCTGCCATGAGCCCTTTTATTTACTAAAAAGGCAATAAAAAATGCCTACCATTGCCTTGGAAATAATATAGAGTACTTTATGAGGCTGTCTCTTCTTGCTCATGTATTTGTCTCATGACTACTTTCTTTGGCTTTCACTGCTAAAGGAACATTTTCCCCAAGGAATATTTTTTTGAAATAATTTTCTTTAGTATTGACCATGCATTTTTGAGGTTCCTAAGAATAAGGGTCAGTTTGGGCTTTTCCACTTACTGTACTGCCACTTTCTAGCTTTGTGGGGGAAGATAAGCATGTGATAAATAGGTAAACCATTACAATGTATTGGGTCAAGTGTTTCAAAATAGGTACAGGGAAAGGCAAAAGGGAAACTTTGAGAAAGATGCCTCAAATTTTTCAGGATATTGGTAAAGGAGAAAACTTTGGAAATGTAAATGAGGATCCTGTTGGGGATGTTGGCCTTAGCAAGGCCTCCATGAGAAAATGAGCCTTGGGCTGAGACTTGAGGAATAATGAGGAGTTCATCTGATAGCATAGAGGTAGGTGGAAGAGGTGTAATGCCATCACAATAGAAGAAAGGCAACAGCTTATGCTGAAGATAGGGAACTGAGATATGCAATAAAGTGTGCAATCGCTGGTCAGGATAATGCATCCAGGAGCTGAACTGAGTTATATAATGCAAAAGTGTAACTGAATGCCCTTATGATTTCAGCAATTTGGCTTATTTATAGGCTTCTAGTATAAGTTGGATCAACAAGAAGGTTGGACTGGATGACATATACAGTCTCATCAGAGAGCTACAGCGGCCCTGAGGGTTTTTTTCAAATTGAGTGTTGCTAAGTTCGATATAGAAGATCCCAGTGCCTAGAGTGGTGGGTGTTGGGGAAGTGGAGACAGAATTGGTATCCCGGGATACATGGTTTGATGGAAAGACCAGGTCCTGAGTTCTGATCCTAGGTGTGTACTAGATAGATCTCTTGGGTAATCACTTTTGGTTTCGATTCTTTTTTCTTTATTTCCAAAATGAGGGCATTAAAGGATCATCTCAGAGGCTCACTCATTCATGATCCACCATACATTAATTGCACACCTACTAGTTACCTGGAACTCTCTTTGATTACTTTAGATACACTTGAGTGGAATAAAGCTCATCTCCTATAGCTCCAACTATAAGCAGAGCTGAGGATAAAAAGACAGTCTTGGAAAGAGTGATTTTTAAGAAACTATGCCCTAAGAGCGTTTAAATTCTGTAGCTAGACCTAGTTTGTAGATGGCCAGAGATGGGGCCATAATAATAGCTACTGTTAACTTCTTATTATATGCCAGGTACTGTACTTAATATATATACACAATTAATATATATTAATATATAATTAATATATGTGCAATATATATACAATTACCCTTTGGGGAGATTATTTCATTTTTTATTTTATACATGAGGAACCTGAGACAGAAAGGGTAAGAATATTACCTAAGGCCACACCACAATTAGTTTGGTGCAAAAGTAATTGCAGTTTTAGACCTTGAATTTTAAATCATTATGACAAGGCTCAAACACATCTTTATTCAAAATTGGAATCATTACAATCAACACATTTTTGCCAACGAGAAATAAGTTTGTTTATTCCTGTAGCATAAAAATCCATGCTTCAGGAACTCTTGGAAAACATTTTCTGCCTCCTGCTGGCCATGGAAGCAGAAAAAAGTTGTCCTGAAAAAAGTTGTCAAGATGCTTGAAGAAGTGGTAGTCGGTTGGCAAAAGGTCAGGTGATTATGGTAGATGAGGCAAAACTTCGTACCTTGATTCGTTCAATTTTTGAAGCATTGATTATGAGAAGTGTAATTGGGCATTATCATGGAGAAGTATTGGGCCCTTTCTGTTGACCAATACCAGCTGCAGATGTTGCAATTTTTGGTGCATCTCATTGATTTGCTGAGCATACTTCTTAGATATGATGGTTTCATCGTATTCAGGAAGCTCTAGTGGATCAGATGGGCAGCGAATCACTGAACAGTGACTGTGACCTTTTTTCGTGCAAGTTTGGCTTTGGGAAGTGCTTTGGAGCTTCTTCTCTGTCCAGCCACTGAGCTGGTCATTGCTAGTTGTTATATAAAAGCCACTTTTTGTTATACGTCACAATCCGATCCAGAAATGGCTCATCGTTGTTGCATAGAATAAGAGAAGATGACATTTCAAAATGACAATTTTTTTTAAAATTTCTGGCCAGCTCATGAGGCACCCACTTATTGAGCTTTTTCACCTTTCCAATTTCATTCAAATGCTGAATGACCACAGAATGGTCGACATTGAGTTCTTTAGCAACTTCTCGTGTAGTTGTAAGAGGATCAGCTTCAATGATTGCTCTCAATTGGTTGTTTTGTTGTCAACTTCTGATGGGCAGCTACTATGCTCCTCATCTTCTAGGCTCTTGTCTCCATTGCAAAACTTCTTAAACCACCACTGCACTATAAATTTGTTAGCAGTTCTTGGGACAAATGTGTGGTTGATGATGAGAGTTGTCTCTCCGCTTTAGACCCAGTTTGAACTCAGTTAAGAAAATCGATTGAATTTGCTTTTTGTCTAACATCATTTCCGTAGTCTAAATAGAAAATAAACAGCAAGTAATAAGTAACTAGCAAAAAAGCATAAAGCAAGAAATGTGGATTAAAATGATTATAACATAACCACATTTATTAAGAATGTATTCCACTATCAAATGGCAAATTTCAGCAGTACAAAAACTGAAATTATGTTTTCATCAACCTAATAGTAAAAGTGTTTCAAACTAAGGTCTGTCTATCTTCAAAGTGATTCTAAAACAATGACTACCAAACCCGATTGTACCTACTGCAGGAACTCCTACAGATCGAAAGAATCAGAATTTCAGAAAGTACAACAGAGATAACATTTGTTTTTAAATAATCCATCAAGTAATTTTAATGTGTGATTAGAGAAATATTAGATAAAGATTTATATAAAATGACAGGAAAATCCAGTGGTTGGATAAAAGGCTAAACAACTGAAAGAATAAGGACGTTTTATGGTTTGAAAAGAGCATTTGAATTCACATCCCTGTTCTGATAAGCAGCGTGTTCTGTTCTTAAGGAAGTAACAGAGAGCATAAAGGGAGGCCTGGGTTCCAGAACTGTGTCTTTATGAGCTAACTAGCAATGCAGACAGAGGCAAAAAGGTTGGCCTGTATGACATGTAAGGCCTCACGAAAGAGCTAAGTTCTATGATTATAAAAATAATTAAGAATTAGGTGTTGTGTAAGCTTTATTTGGTTTGATTAAAAATATTTCCTTGGAGAAAAAGGGTCAGTAAAATTGACCTTAATGAGTACAAATTTACATAATTTTTGACAAACATAAAATACCAGATCAGAATATAAAAAAATCTTCTGTAAACTTCTATGCTAATTTTTATTTTATTTTTTCCTGGAAATGACTAATTGTTGACTCACCAACTAGGAAAATGACTAATTAATTAAAGATTACTAGTAATACTACTCTGGCCTTTTCAGATCCTTTCGAACACCAGTTTTGCATAGATATTTACGTGTAGAATGTCATTTTATATTTCCCTAAAATTGCTGAGAAAATTCCCAGCTGAGAGAAAAATGTTCATTTGAAAGTTAATTTACCAGAAAAGCTAGTTTGCAAATCCTCTCTAGAGTCAACTATTTCAACAGAATTTTGTTGCAGTTTAATAGCTCTGTCAAAAACTTGGATGAAGATGAGGAAAACGTGAATGTAAAATTTTCAGCTGAGGCAAAATTGGAAGGTAAAAGTAAAAATATAGCATTCGCATCCAATATAAAATGGGCTAACACTAATAAATTCCTACATTTATGTACCTGCTGTATCACACTTCTGTTTTTCCCCCCATTTCTTTTTTCATTGCAGGATAGAGGGGTTGTTTCTTGATAGCAATTCATGTGAGGAAATTGTAAACACAAGATAAGTCATTATGCAACATAGTTCCCCATAATATGACAGTCTTGGAATCAACAGAACTTGTCCTTAGTGAGAGAGAGCATGATCTTAACTACTGAATTCTGGTAAATTGGAAAAGGTCACTGAGATGATTGTTGTTGTTCAGTCACAAAGTGATGTCTGACTCTTTGCAACCCCATGGACTGTAGCACACCAGGCATCCCTGTCCCTGACTGTCTTCAGAGTTTGCTCAAATTTGAGCAAATTTGCTCCACTGAGTTGGTGATGCCAACTTCTCCTCCTGCCTTCACTCTTTCCCAGCTGCAGGGTCTCTTCCAATGAGTCAGCTCTTCGCATCAGGTGGCCAAAGTATTGGAGCTTCAGCTTCAGCATCAGTCCTTCCAATGAATATTCAGGATCAATTTCCTTTAGAACTGACTGGTTTGATTTCCTTGCTGTCCAAGGGATTCTCAAGGGTCTTCTCCAACACCACAGTTTGAAAGCATCAATTCTTCAGTGCTCACCCTTCTTTATGGTCCAACTCTCACATCCGTACATGACACTGGAAAAACCATAGCTTTGACTAGATGGACTTATGATGGCAAAGTGATGTTTCTGCTTTTTAATGATACACTGTCTAGGTTGGTCATAACTTTTCTTCCAAGGAGCAAGGGTCTTTTAATTTTGCGGTTGCAGTCACCGTCCACAGTGATTTTTGGAGCCCTAGAAAATAAAATCTGCTGCTGTTTCCATCTATTTGCCATGAAGTGATGGGACCAGATAACATGATCTTAGTATTTTGAATGTTGAGTTTTAACTCAGTTTTTTCACTCTCCTCTTTCACCTTTATCAAGAGTTTAGTTTCTCTTTGCTTTCTGCCATTAAGGTGGTTTCATCTGCATATCTGAGGTTGTTGATATTTCTTCTGGCAATATTGATCCCAGCTTGTGATTCATCCAGCCCAGCATTTTGCATGATGTACTCTGCATATAAGTTGAATAAGCAGGGTGAGAATATACAGCTTAACGTACTCCTTTCCCAGTGTTGAACCAGTCCGTTGTTCCATGTCTGATTTTAACTCTTGCTTCTTAACCTGCATACAGGTTTCTCAGGAGACAGATAAGGTAGTCTGGTATTCCCATCTCTTTAAGAATTTTCCACAGTGTGTTGTGATCCACACAGTCAAAGGCTTTAGCATAATCAATGAAGCAGAAAGTAGATTTTGGGGGGAATTCCATTGCTTTCTCTATGATCCAACAGATGTTGGCAATTTGATCTCTGGTTCTTCTGCCTTTTCTAAATCCAGCTTGTACATCTGGAAGTTCTCAGTTCACATATTGCTGAAGCCTAGCTTGAAGGATTTTGAACATTATCTTGAACATTACATAGCATGTGAAATGAGCACAATTGTCTTATAGTTTGAATATTCTCTGGCATCCCTTTCTTTGAAACTGGAATGAAAACTAAACTTTTCCAGTCCTATGGCCACTGCTGAGTTTTCCAAATTTGCTGTCATATTGAGTGCAGAACTTTAACAGTATCATCTTTTAGGATTTGAAATAGCTCAGTTAGAATTCTGTCACCTCCACTAACTTTGTTCGTAGTAATGCTTCCTAAGGCCCACTTGACTTCACACTTCAGGATGTCTGGCTCTAGGTGACTAACCACACCATCATGTTTATCTGGGTCTGGGTCATTAATACCTTTTTTGTGTAGTTCTTCTGTGTAATCTTGCCATCTCTTCTTAATCTCAACTGCTTCTGTTTGGTCCTTGCTGTTTCTGTCCTTTATTGTGTCCATGTTTGCTTGAAATTTTCCCTTGGTATCTCCAATTTTCTTGAAGAGATCTGTGGTCTTTCCCATCTATTGTTTTCCTCATTTGTTTGCATTGTTCTCTTAAGAAGCCTTTCTTATCTCTCCTTGCCATTCTCTGGAACTCTGCATTAAGCTGGGTATATCTTTCCCTTTCTCCTTTGCCTTTTCCTTCTCTTCTTTTCTCAGATACTCGTTCATAAGGCCTCCTCAGACAACTATGCGTTGCTGCATTTCCTATTCCTTGGGAATTGTTTGGTCATTGCCTCCAGTACAATATTACAAACATCTATCCTTAGTTCTTCAGGAACTCTGTCTACCAGATCTTCCCCATTAAATCTGTTTGTCACCTTTACTGTATAATCATAAAGGATTTGATTTAGACCATACCTGAATGGTCTAGTGTTTTTCACTACTTTCTTCATGGAGGGAGTCTTAAAATTATAGCAAGAATTTTAGAGGCCTAAAGAATTGTGTTTAACCCGAAGAAAACAATAGTGAGCTAGAAAATCATCCTACTTTTCTTTTCCATTTTTTGGCTGTGCCATGTGGCGTGTAAGATCTTAGTTCCCCAACCAAGAGTCGTACCTGCACCTCTGCATTGGAAGCACAGAGTCTTAACCACTGGACTGCCAGGGAGGTCCTGAAGCCATCCTAGTTTTAGCTTCAGTTTTTTAATGTCTATTTTAGAATATTTTTATCCAGAGTGGCCTTGTGGCTAGAAGTTATAAAGACACATATTTCATGTAAGTATAAGAAAACAAAATAGAATTTTTTGACGGTAGAACTGTTTGCTCTCTCTGGACATATTCAACAAAAGGTGTGGATTGCCTTTGGTTAGGACTCTCATGAGACATTAGACACTGGGTTGATGGTGGCATGTGGATTAGACCATTTTAGTTCTCCAATTTTAGATGTATATGTTTTAGTAAGTTATTTAGCAAAATAAACTTACTGATAAGTAAACTATTTAGTTGAAACTGAATCCTTTCTATATGTAATGTTCATATATAACTACCATAAAATGTATTTCTTGTCTCAAACAAAATTTCACTTTTGTGATGATTAAGTACACAAAGTACTGCTGTTGCCCAAATTACGTTCTTCCAATTAGTTATGCACACTTCATTCAGAGTTATCATTGCCAAATTCTAATGTCTTCTTACCATCTCCCTGCTCATGACATAATGCTCTGCACTGATTTTAGGATAAACACACACATTCTTAATATGACCTACAAAGTTTGGCAAGGTCTAGCCCTGCCTGCTTCTCCAGTTTTATGTTGTACCATTCTCCATTTCCTATCCAACCATATTGGCCTACTATTAATTTATCATGTATACAATGTGGTCCCATTTTCTGCACATCAGTTTTCATGCTGGGTTTTTTTGCATAAATGTTCTCATTCCTAAATGACTTCTGCTCACTGTTCAGATCTCAGTTCACTTTTCATTTAGTCCAGGAAGACTACTTGATCTTCCTATTTAGATCACATTCCCTGTTATATACAGTCTCATATTCTGTAGTTCTCATTCACTGCATTGATCTCTGTGTATTGTTTATAATTTGTGTTTGATTATGTAGCTGTTTGATTATCATCTGTTTTCCATACTAAACTATAACATCCTAAAGAAAAAATCATGTTTTGTTTTAATTATTGAACTCCCTGTACCTTGTGATATGTGTGTATCATAATAAATGTATGTTGAATGAATAATGTAAGTGGAATAGGTAACACCTACTATGAAGTACAGGAGAGACTATTTAGAGAAAGGATGTGACATACTGATGCTGATCAATAAGGTAATTTTATATAGTGCTTGCATTTTTT
This sequence comes from Giraffa tippelskirchi, assembly GCF_054371585.1. Classification (NCBI taxonomy): domain Eukaryota; kingdom Metazoa; phylum Chordata; class Mammalia; order Artiodactyla; family Giraffidae; genus Giraffa; species Giraffa tippelskirchi. The sequence continues at coordinate 41,205,935 of NC_137284.1, read as the reverse complement.
AGACCAGTTTTACTTTTCACAAAAGTCAAGAAAGCTAACATTATTATATCATATCATATTATGTTAATTCTATAGATAGGAAAATTTTATTTTTTCTCAACTTTACAAATAAGGACAGTTAACTAGCAAGAAGAATAGTTATTAAGTAACAGATTTAAGATTAAAAAAAGAAAAACGAATGTGTGCTTGAGATTTTAGGAAAACGACCGTGTACTTGTTGTTATACTTAGATACTACATTCTTTCATGTATATGTGTGTGTGTGTTAGTCACTCAGTTGTGTCCTACTCTTTGTGACCCTATGGACTGTAGCTCACTAGGCTTCTCTGTCCATGGAATTCTCCAAGCAAGAATACTGGCATGGGTAGCCATTTGCTTCTCCAGGGGATCTTCCTAACCCAGGGATCAAATCCGGTCTCCTGTATTGCAGGCAGATTCTTTATCATCTGAGCCATGAGGGAAGCCCCACCACATTCTTTTATAATTTGCTTTATATGGTATATTTTCTTATAGGACTGTCTTAGTTCAGGCTGCTACAACAAAATACTGGGTGACTTAAACATTTATTTCTTTCAGTTTTGAAGGCTGGGAAGTCTAAGAACAAGATGCCTGCAGCTTTGGTGTCTGTTGAGGGCCCTTTTCCTGGTTTGCAGATGCTTCCTTCTTGCTGTATCCTCAAGGAGGAGAGAGGGAGCGCTGGTCTCTTCCCCTTCTTAATAAGAGCGCTAACCCCATCTCATCTTGGGGCTCTACTCTCATGATCTTGTCTAAACTTAATTACCTCCCAAAGGCTCCACCTCCAAATACCATCATGATAGGATTTCAATGTATATACTTGGGGGACAACAACATTTAGTCCATAGGAAGGACCAAACTATGTATTATTTATACATACTCATCTTAAATATGTTTCAAGTTTTAAAATTTTACACATGGAATTTTCAGTTACATTTGAGACTTGCCTGCAATGCAGGGGTTCGATCCCTGGGTTAGGAATTTCCCCTGGAGAAGGGAATGGCTACCTATTTCAGTATTTTTGCCTGGAAAATTCCATGGACAGAGGAGCCTGGAGGACTATAGTCAAAGGGGTTGCGAAGAGTCAGACACAACTGAGTGAGTAACACTTTCACACTTTTTGAGATCTTCACAGGTAAGATTTGAATCATGAAAGTTATGCTGCCTTCTAGTGATAACTAACCTGGATGAAATTCGAAAGCTAAAGTAGCAGGTTAAGCTCTCCAGCAATGGTAAAACATGTCATCCACATAGAATGGGCCGGACACATAACTTAGGCAGACATTTCTGTTTCGTGAACATTTGAAGTAGCTTATTCTTATGAAGATCATGAATTAATAATGACTAAATAAAAGAAAGCTGTAGAATATTACCCATGTAGTAAGTGGGTAAGACGGTTTCCTATGATTGTGCCACTTAACTGAGATCTGTCTCCATTTCCTTATTGTCTTGACTGCTTCTGAATGAGAGAGTTGTGTACTCTGATAACCTAATAAAAAGGAATTTTCATCTTGGTTTAAAGAACTAACCATATTCAGGAACAAACATATATGAGGAAATGAGTCCTTTGTAAAATTTCCAGTTGGATTTTGCAGCATCATAAGGAAGAAGTGGAATGCTAAAATAAACTTCATTTATCCCAAGTAGACACTTAAAGCCACTTTGAATTAACTTACTGTGATTTAATGTAAACACAGAAATAAAACACTTCCAGATATGCAATAAATGGTTAGAAAATACAAAATATATAAGAATTTTCTTTAAAGCACTGAACCACAAAGAAAATTTGAATAATTTATGTGCATTTCTTAAGTCCTGAACATACATGATAGATTTTAGCTGATGTATTTAAGCAAGTTAATGTTCTAGTACTTTAAAACTACAGATAAAATTATCATTAAAATCCCTCGAGCTCAAATTTTATTATATGCACATCCAGATTAAAAAGAGATAACAATTATTCTATTTCTCTGGAGGCCTAAACAACAAAAACTTATCACTCTGAAATGATCATTTTGCTCAAAGATGTGAGAAAATTATATTTAACATTTTTTTAGATAGTCCAGAGAGGATTGTTTCTATTTGTCCATTTACTGGTATACTCATTGAACTGTATCCCTGAGGCATTCAAACTCATGGTGGAGAAATAGCCTAACTGGAAAGATTAATTACTTTTCATATAACTCAATGAAAATTACGGCTTTCCTGCCCTGGCTTCTTACCCTGTCTCTCCTTCAGGAATAATATTTCATGTGCTGACAATAAACACTATGTAACAGAGTTACTATTTTACCAAGAGTTAAGTTGGGAATCTCAGGGTCATGAGCAATTTTAAGATAAGTAAAGCATTTGACTCATACCTATTTCTTAGTTGATATCCTTAACATAAAGTAGATTTATTTTTATTTCAAGACAAGTGCACAAATATGACCCCCTCTCTTGTTTTCATGTGACACACTATTCATAAAAAGAATGTCGATAGTATCAGACAACAGCAGATGTCAACCTAGCAGGAATTTGATTTAAAATTAGTTGCCAAAAAGTATTGGATCATACCAGAGAGGTGTGAGTCTTTGAAAAATATGTTGTATAGTGTAGTTATGATCAGCTTTGTATGAAGCACAGATGATCTGGGATCTCTCTTGGTTCTGGGTTAGGGAAGACCTTTTTTTTAAAAAAATATTGTATTTGCTCATTTTGTTAGTTGAGTTGTAATGTTATGTTAATCTTTTCTGTACAGCAAAGTGATTCAGTTATGCATATATGCTATACATCTATGTGTATTTTTTTCATATTCCTTTCCGTTAGTGTTTATCATAGGATATCGAATATAGTTCACTGTGCTATATAGTAGGACCTTATTGTTTATCCATTCTGTATATAATACTTTGCATCCGCTAATCCCAAACTCCCAATCCATCTCTCCCACACTCCCCTCTGCCTTGGCAACCGGAAGTCTTTTCTCTATCTGCAAGTCTGTTTCTGTTTCATAAGTAAGTTCATTTGTATCCTATTTTAGACTCCACGTGTAAGTGATGTCATATGGTATTTGTCTTTCTCTTTCTGACTTACTTCACTTAGTGTGATAATCTCTAGGTCCTTCCAGTCCAGGTTGATACAAATGGCATCATTTCATTTTTATGGCTGAGTAGTATTCCACTGTATATATGTACCACATCTTTTTTTGTGTGGTATCAGGGAAGAACTTTAGAGGAGGAGTGCTTAAGAGGAAGCCTGAGAGATGGGTAGTCAGTAAGGCGAAGAGCTTAAAGGCAGATCCTAGTGTAGAAGGGAGTTACGTGGAGGCTCAGAGCACTCTAGAGAGTACACAACTGAAAAGGCCTTTGTTTGAAATTCTTATTAACTTATCAGTGAACAAAGGATTCAACTCTGCACCTGTGTAGATGCACAGAATATTCTGAAACTTTAGGGCTCTTACCACCCAGAACGTTATAGAAGGAGTGGAATAAGAAATTGACCTTGTCCTGAAATGATGTAATCAGGTGATGAGAACACTAGTAGAAATGAGAGGAGGCTAAGTTTTATGGTGGTGCAGAAGAGAAATGGCTCTCTTTTGGTAAGAGAGAAGGTGGAGGGTTATTCAAAGCCCTTGAAGGAGTTGGCGTTTGCCATGATTCTGCAGGGTGAGGTCGGCAGCATGTTTGTAGTTTATTTGTGTCCTTGACTGTGTTTTGATTCTTGCCTTATTCGTTCAGCTAGGATTGTGTCTAAGCAGAGCCTCTGCATCTGTTCTTAACCTCAACTGCAGCCTTATCCTCTTACCCATGTGCCGCACGCTCCTGGCTTACCTTCGAGGATCACAGAAGGTAAGAAAAAAAATGTTCTGGTCACTGATTCCAGCATAGCAATCAAGTGTAAAAGTATCACGTTAGTCCTACTTAATCTTCATGGTCTGAAATTCTGCTGGAATGATTTCTTCAAAGATGATCCTGATGTAGTAAAGACGTCATCATCTGTCAAGGTGATCACTGAACTATTCTACAACAGTAAGTTAGGGCAGTGGATAATAGAAAGAATATCAGATACTGTGCTAACATATATAGAATTCACATATATACTTGTGAATCCTTGCATGATTTTGGGAGTATTGCAAACAAAGAACCTGAAGCATAGAGAGTTTAATTAACTTGACCAAGACCTTAGGACTAGTGAATGGTAGAGCTGAGATCAACCCCAGTTCTGAACTCTTTCCACTATACTTCCTCATTGAAGTCTTGTAGTTTAATTTAATTAATTAAATTCAGGTGAGCAAACTAGAGCCCCACGCTGTGCTTAGTCGCTCAGTCATATCCAACTCTTTGTGACCCCGTGAACTGTAGCCAGCCAGGCTCCTCTGTATATAGGATTCTCCAGGCAAGAGTACTGGTGTGGGTTGCCATTTCCTACTCCAGGGGTCTTCCCAACCCAGGGATCAAACCCAGGTCTCCCGCACTGCAGATAGATGCTTTACCGTCTGAGCTACCAGGGAAGCCCCAGAGCCCCATGGACTTTGATTAATACACAGGATGACTGCTGGTGTTGATGGCAGTTTCTTAAAACACATTCCTGTTTTGAGCTGTCAGTGACTTGAAGTAGAGTTCTTGGATATGATATGATGTCGTGTATGATATTTGAGTGTGAAAGAAAGGGTTTGAGAAAAGAGAAAAGCTCTTTGAAAGTTAAAAATCCAACTGAAATTGTTTTCTATTTTCTCTTGTCTGTGTATGTGTGTTTATGTACGTGTGTGTTTATTGCTTTCTTCACTAAAAAGATAGTTAGACACTACTCGATAGATACTGATATTTCGAAAGGAGTTGTTTTGAAATGAGGTCATTTTGATGTTCTGTGAAGTTCATGTAAGTGGATTTACTGCAGTTAAAGTTCTCAATCTTTTCATGAAATTATATTTAGAAATTCTTTACTCTTAATGCAGTAATTTGTGGAAATAACTCTTTCTGTAGGTTGCCAGCTATTATGAAATGCTAGGTTTAGATCCCTGTGGCTGGCCATTGGCTTGGTATGAGGAAAGAAGATAAATGGCAGGAAATGGAAAGTGCCCACCTAAGTCTCTCAGCATTTAATAAGACTTAGAGAATTGTCCCCCAGTGTGAAACATGGTATTCAAAGATACTTGACATTTTATTTTTGTACAAGATCAACCAGGCATTTAAACCTGTAGATGAAATTATTTTATTTTAAAATAATCTTAGTTTTTGACCACAAAAGGAAGTCACACATATTGTAAAATGAAAACACTGCAGAAATATGCAAAGTTATCAGTGAAGGGTCCCCCTAATGTTGCTCCGCCAGCACAACCACATTTTGGGAAAAATGCCTGCAAGTATGTTAACATATACGGTGCCATTAATTTTAAACAATATAGTGTGGTTTATGTGTTGTAACATTTTTACCTAACATTATATCTTACATGTCTTTCCATATCAATACTAAGCCTCTTCACATTCTCTCTAATGATTTGAGTGTTCCACTGACTAGAGACATCGTACTTCATCTCATCAGGTTTTAATTGATAGACCTCTGCCATATTTCCAAAGTTTTGCACATGTAACTGAGTTGCTGCATCGCTTTTATCATATTAAATTTTTTTTATTTAGGTTCCAAGCCGGAGAACCAGAAGATTGTTGGATAAAAGCAGAACATTCCACATAACCTGTGGTGTGACTATCTGTATTTTCTCAGGTGAGAAAACCCAAAAGATGTTAAGTATTATGTTAGAACATTTTATGGATGGCATTTTTATTGTTTATGGTTTTCTTATTATGTAGCTTAGTTTTCTCTTCCGTGTGTGTAAAGAAATTTATCTAGTGGCATTATAGAAAATGGGTAGGTCAAATATATTAATATATGTATACAAAGTTTGGTCCCTAAGCTAGTAATGATTGTTTTTCTAAAAGGAAATAATTTCATTTAGAAAGATTGGAAGAAGGTGACTAAAAGTTTTCAACCTCTAAAAGTAATGACATGATAGAAGTTTAAATTCTTGAAAATTAAAATGTGAAATGTGCATTCATAGAATATGATTCCTTCAAAATTATATTTGTTAAGTGTTTCTTTGATATTACTACTTGGGCAGAAGAGCAAATGTCAAAATTGTGGAATTTTATTCTGCTCAATTCCAAGTTAAAATGTAAAGTGAGAATCTTTGATTTTTAAGAGTCATTTTAAAATAAATGTTTATCCTGAGCAAAGTTTTGAAACAGAAAGTTATAAACATTTTTATTAAGTGCGTGCATGCTGTCACTTCAGTCATATCTGACTCTTTGTGAAACTATAGACTGTAGCTCGCCAGGCTCCACTGTCCATGGGATTCTCCAGGCAAGAATACAAGAGTGGGTTGCCATTTTCTTCTCCAGGGGACCTTCCAGATCCAAGGGTCAAAGCTGTCTCCTGCATTAGCAGGCAGGTTTTTCACCCTAGTGCCACCTGGGAAGCGCATGGACTCTGTCAATGGATTGTGTAGATCTATCCCCAGCTGCTCATCTGCCTTACTGTGTGACATAATCTCTCTGATCTTAAGTTTGTTATTAACCATAAAATGGATTGACAGCACACCTACCTCATGGTTTTAAGAAGAAAATGAAAACATGTGTGTGAAGTTCTTAGGACAGAATTAATTATTATAATTTACAAATTCATGAATAAATTATCTCAGTGCTATTGTGTTTGTTTACTTAGTCATTCAGTTGTGTCCAACTCTTTATGACCCCATGAACTATAGCCCTCTGGGCTCCTCTGTCCATGCGGTTTCCCAGGCAAGAATACTGGAGTGGGTTGCCATTTGTGGTAAAGGTTAGGGTTGGATTAAAGCTAGAGAGTGAAAGGTCAAAAATGGAGGATGATCAGGAAACATTGGCACATTCTTAACTTGAATTTTTCTAAACAGTAGTTGTATCCAAATATTCTATCAATTGGAGAACAACCCAGAGATTGAGATAATGTAGAGTGTTGCCATGATTGAGCTTGTGATTCAGAGGGTTTGCATTCTGCCACTCACTAGGGGTCTGACCATAGCTAAGTCACTTTTCTTTTCTTCTTGATTTAAAGATTTATTTATTTTTGACTTCACTGGGTCTTCACTGCTGTGGGCTTTCTCTATTTATAGCATACCTCAGTAGCTGTGGCACATGTGGGATCTTCCAAGAGTAGGGATTGAACCTATGTCCCCTGCATTGGCAGGTGGATTCTTAACCACTGGACCACCAGCGAAGCCCCTTACCTTACCCTTAGTTTTCTTATCTGTAAAATAGGGATGTATTATCTGTAAAATAGGATTAAATGAGAAAATCCACACAAAGCACATCACTTTCTCTCTGCTGCCTAAAATCAAAAGCTGCAAATTGTTTCAACCTAAAAAACTTTTTAGGGGCTTCCCAGGTGGCTCAGTGATAAAAATACACCTGCCAATGCAGGAGACACAGATTCGACCCCTGGGTTGGGAAGATCCCATGGGAGGAGGAAATGGCAACCCACTCCAGTATTCTTGCCTGGAGAATTCCACGGACAGAGGAGCCTGGTGGGCTACAGTCTATGGGGTCACAAAGAGTCAGATATGACTGAACGACTGAGCACACACACAAAAAACCTTTTAAGGAAGGTGAATGTATCTCTTAAGGATATATCTCATACAGCTGTTACCTAGGGCACTTTTTTCGGGAGAATTAAAAAGAATGGTATTTCCTCTTAGGATGCCTTTGAACTTTTGAGACATAAAATATGTAGTGAACATGTAAGCTTTTTGTTTATAATACAGGGATTTTTTTTCCTATAGATTTTAGAAATGCTGAGGCAGTAGGACACAGTTTTGCTTCAATAATGTTTCATGTCTGTACCATAGTTGAGTATCACCTAAACAGCCTTTATTTCTTTGGAACCCAGTCTTTGCATGTTAGTTAACCCACTTTCAGTTTCCTGTCTATTTGTGGGACCCTTTTCGTTCCTTTGATCTGGGCACTGGCAGGAGTTTATAAATCCTTTAAATAACCCCTAGATTATTTAGCATTCTATCCCTTCTCTCTCACTTTCATTTGTCCTTTGGGAGTAATTCAGAACTCTTGGCCCATCTATATACATCTCATTTTGCTAGGTTGGATTGGTTGTAGAATTTTTACTTTCCAGGGCATGTCTCTTTTTGAATCACAACACTCCATAAAGTATAAATTGTAATGTTTTCCTAAGCAATTTTGGTCCATTTATCTTATTAAGTCTCTTATTTCTGTCATCACCATTTTACAGAAAGGTAAACTGAGGCATTAGTAGGCAAGTGATGTGGGCAAGAAAACAGGTTTTCTAGCTAATTAAATGTTGTTCTTTATGGTACATTATAATGTGCCATTAATTTTAACCTTATTTCATCTATAAGGAACGCTTGAAAAGGGAGGAGGCTATTATAGTACTATTCAAAAAGTCATTTGCTTCTTTCTTCTCTAACCTCATGATAATTTTCTTTTTTCTGACCATGCCAAAAGGTATTTGTCTTCAACTCTCTAGTAATTTCCTAAGTCTTTGGTATAAGCTCTGAGTCAGTTGACTACTCATTAGTGCAGCATTGTAGGCAGATTATTAAATGGTGATTGTTATCTTCCTGAGTTTTGTCCCATGAAGTTGCTATTGGATCTAAACACTATGCCTTGAATCTGTGGACTGTGAAAAATGTTAACTGATTAAAAGCCTTTTCATGGGCTTTTATCTTAGGTTGAGTGTCAGTGAAGTATACAAAATATATAATAGATTTGGAGCTATAGGAGAGGCGAAAGATTGGCAAATATATAATACAGTAGTTCCCCCTTATCCATGGGGAATACTTTCCAAGACTTCCAGTGAATGCTTGAAATCAATGATGATATAGCCTGTATATACTGTTTTTTCTTATACAAACACACCTGGGATAAAGTTTAGTTTATAAATTAGGCACAATTAAAGATTAGCAATAATTACTAATGTTACAATTGTAACAATATGCTATAATAAAAGCTAAATGAATATGATCCTCTTCTCTCTCAAAGTATCTTATTGTACCAATTTAATGCCTCTTCCATCTTAACTAAACATGTGCTGTGGCTGGTCACTTCTGCAGTTTGAGGTGTGACAGCAAAGTGAGCACAAAATTCTTTTTCCTTTCCCATTTCTGGGATAGACGATTCACTCTTACTGTGGATCTTAGCAACCTCAACATAGGAAATTTCTTTTCCTTATTAAGTCAAGAACTTTCACCTCTTCACTTAACGGAGGCACTTTACAGCTTCCTTTGGTATATCTGAATTGCTAGCATCACTACTCTTGTAGTTTGGGACCGTTATTAAATAAAACAAGGGCAACTTGATCACAAGTAATGCAATATCTCAGACTGTGGATCTGATAATGAAGCCAGTTACTAATTGGCCAACGGGTGGGATGTGTTGGACTGAGGGATGATTCATGTCCCAGGTGGGGGAGTGGGACAGCCAGAGATTTCATCACACTCAGAACAGCATGCAATTTAAAACTTATAAACTGTTTATTTCTGGAATTTTCCACTGAATGTTTTCAGACCACAGGTAACTAAAGCTTCAGAGAGTGAAACCATTGTTTGAGTAAGGGGGGATTACTGTATTCAGGAGATGCTTAAATGAATAAATAAATTCCTGTATTATTATACACATATGTGTGTGTATTTGTGTTAGTGTGTGTTGGTGTATTTCTAACTCTTGACTTATTACAGTTATTTTATTTTGGCTTTTGAAAATTCTGTTTCTTTACATTATTTCACAGAAATAACTGTGTATAATTAAGATTCTTTGTGCTTTTAAGACTTCCATTTAATTGAACATTTTATTGCCTATATGGTGTGGCCCTGTGTTTATGTAAGGAGAGGAACCAACTCCCCTTTATTGAGTATATCTGAAAACCCCACTGACTGGTGTGATTCTGTAGGTGTGCACGTGGCCGCCCACCTGGTTAATGCCCTCAACTTCTCAGTGAACTACCGTGAGGATTTTCTCGAACTGAACGCAGCAAGATACCGAGAGGAGGTGGGTGGCCTCTGTCTTCTCATTTTCCTTTCACTTGTCATGAGATGACTAATGAGGGTCTGTGATTTTCGCAGGAAATTTGTACCTTGCTGCTCCTTTTGAGTGCTTTTAAAATGCACTTGTCATGTTGAGTTTTATTCCTTTTCAACAGAAAATATATGTAATTACTATTTCACAGTCTCTCCTGCTGAACTTGAAAGTTCGGAGAGTGTCTATTTATTGCGTTCTGCAGTGTTCACATGGTTGCCACTCAGGCCTGCCTTCTGCCTCCTAACAGTTTTGTCTAATTCCCATCACTCAATGGAGACTATTGGCAGTGCCAACACGGGGTAAAAATCCTTCAGGAACTCATACTGTGCTTGAGGAGGAAAAGGGCAGAAAAGAAAGTTGACTGTTTGATGATCCTAGACCATCAGTTGATTTGACTTAAAAATATTATTGAATTTTAATGGTTTACTTTGTTTTATTTTGTTTTGTAATCCTTATAATAGGTGACCTTGGCCTGAATTCTGTAGGGGGCAATATCTAACTTAGGGGTGCTCTTCTCCATGTGGAGCTGCCCATAAAGTGAAATTATATGTGCAGGGAGCTGAACTGGACCAAGAAACAGAACATGCACAGCCCTAGTTAGGTCTCTGTTGCTTGACACTCTCATGGTGTCCTCAGGCTGCCTTTGATTCCCAAAGCCAAGACTGCATCAACACCAAAATGTTCAGGGTCCCATGTGATCAGAACCCCGCCCTGTTCTGCTCAGTTTGGTAGTGACTTAATAGATTGTTCTCCTCACTCCATCTTCCTCTTACATATCACCAGAGTTCTCTAGATTCATAGCGCTGTGATCATGTGCTCCACCTTCCTCCCAAGACAAATCAAAGGCCAAAGTAATGACAAACAAACACAGACATAAATCATTAAACCAAAATAACAAGTAGCCCTAGATAAATACCTTAACTATACTAGTATCTTTTAATATACCAGTGTGATTTCGTTGACCTGGGTTAGAGGCAGCCACTAATATTTTTCACTGCTGAGCAATCGGTATGCAGGTCAATTTCACTTCTGAGAAATATGTATGCAGATCAAGAAGCAATAGTTAGAACCGGGCATGGAACAACAGACTGGTTCAAAATTGGGAAAGGAGTACGTCAAGGCTGTATATTGTCACCTTGCTTATTTAACTTATATGCAGAGTACCTCATGCGAAATGCCAGACTGATTGAAGCACAAGCTGGAATCAAGATTGTCAGGAGAAACATCAATAACTTCAGATATGCAGATGACAGCACCCTTGTGGCAGAAAGCGAAGAGGAACTAAAGAGCATCTGGATGAAAGTGAAAGAGGAGAGGGAAAAAACTCCTCAACATTCAAAAAATGAAGATCATGGCATCTGATCCCATCACTTCATGGCAAATAGATGGGGAAACAATGGAAACAGTGACAGACTTTATTTTCTTGGACTCCAAAATCACTGCAGATGGTGACTGCAGCCATGAAATTAAAAGACAGTTGCTCCTTGGAAGAAAAGGTATGACAAATCTAGACAGCATATTCAAAAGTAGAGACATTACTTTACCGATAAAGGTCTATATAGTCAAAGCTATGTTTTTTCCAGTAGTCATGTATGGATGTGAGAGTTGGACCATAAAGAAAGCTGAGCACTGAAGAACTGATGCTTTTGAACTGTGGTGTTAGAGAAGACTCTTTAGAGTTCCTTGGACTGCAAGGAGATCCAACCAGTCCATCCTAAAGGAAATCAGTCCTGAATATTCATTGGAAGGACTGATGCTGAAGCTGAAGCTCCAATAACTTGGCCACCTGGTGCGAAGAACTGACTCATTGGAAAAGATCCTGATGCTGGGAAAGATTGAAGGCGAGGGGAGAAGAGGACGACAGAGAATGAGATGGTTGGATGGCATCACCGACTCAGTGGACATGAGTTTGAGGAAGCTCCGGGAGTTGGTGATGGACAGAGAAGCCTGGCGTGCTGCAGTCCATGGGGTTGCAAAGAGTCAGACATGACTGAGCGACTGAACTGAACTAAACTAATATTTTCAAAAAGTTCACCAGGTGATTGTAGATTATGTGCTGTACTTAGTCACTCAGTCATGTCCAACTCTTTGTGACTCCATGAACTGTAGCCCACCAAGCTCCTCTGTCCTTGGGGATTCTCCAGGAAAGTATAGTGGAGTGGATTGCCATGCCCTCCTCCAGGGGATCTTCCCCACCCAGGGGTCAAACACAGGTCTCCTGCCTTGCAGGAGTATATCCAGCATTAAGAACCATGGAGAAGTCCAACTCCTTAGCATGCCAGTGGAAGCTCCGCATGTAATGATTTCATCCCAGAGAGAGCCCCCCACCTCTCCCTATCTCCCATCACTTGCCCTGATCATATGGGGTTACTTGTATCTTACTACTGCCATGAAAATTCCTTTTTAATCTTTTCCTTCTTTGCTTCTCTCTTCTGCTTTATAATTCATGTGTCTTCAATAACTGTAATGATTTAATCATTTTATTTAAATATACTTTTTCTTAAGATGCCAGTATTCTAGTCATTTTAGGATTTCTAGGTATTAAATTTATTTCACTTTAAGAGAGATAGAGGCTTAATGTAAAATAGTTTAGAACGCCCAAGCAAGTGAAAAGTGAAAGCTTCTCCTCCAAAAATAGCCACAGGTAATGATTTTATGTTTTCTTATTTTGAGTGGTATTTTATGATATATATTCTTTAGCAATAGCAATTTGTAAATATATGTTTTGTGACTTACTGTAGCAGAAAGTCTACATCTACCTCATCTTCTTCATATGACTATACCATAATTTATTTTTAGTCTTTTTCTTATTCACTAATGTTGAGCTGATTCCAGGTTTTTGTCATAAACTGCATGCTAGTAAATTTATTTTTTTGTATAGTTCTGCTAGGCAGATTTATAGAAGTAATTTTGGTTTCAAAGGTACACGCATTTTTAGTTTTGTTGGACAAATTATTTTCCAAAAAACTTCACCAGTTGATATACTCTACCAATTTTATTGCAACGCTTATTTCTATACCTCACTTGTTTTTTAAAAAATACTGCTGATAAGGTGGATGAAAAATAGTAATTCATTTTAATTTACATTTTCCTTTTTTTCCCCTTCTTTCCTCCCTTCCTTCGCTTCTTCAGTCATGCCTTTCTCCCCTTCTTCTTTCTTTTAATAAATATTTTTGAGTGCCTAGTAGGTATCAGGCCATGTACTAGATTAAGATGACAAAATACACACACATTCACACAGAGATAATACATATGTAGACAGTTGTATTCTTCTGTGACTTGCCTTTGGAAAGGATGGGTTTGTGTCATGAACCTTACTGTTCTTGCTATGTGCTTACACTCTTGTTTTCTCCACATCCCTGGTGACGCCTCCAGTCTCCAGTTTGTGATGGGTGGCATATTCCTGATGGAATAGCTTAATTGGCCTCATCTTGTCATCTGTGAAACAGTCTTTTACTCTTATACCCTGTCTTCATTCCCTAGCAGTTTTATTCATCTTCGGAAGTTTCCTAGCTAGTTATTCATATTTCTGGTATTACCACTTTGTTCAGTCCATTTTGTGTTTTTCCTACTTGTTTATGTATTAAGTTCCTCAAGATTATAGGCCTCCCTAGTGGTTCAGATGGTCAAGAATCTGCCTGCAATGCAGGAGACCTGGATTCGATCCCTACGTCAGGAAGATCCCCTGGAGAAGGGAATGACTACGCACTCCAGTATTCTTGCCTGGAAAATTCCATGGGCAGAGGAGCCTGGCGGGCTACAGTCCATGGGATCACAAAAAGTCAGACACAACTGAGCAACTAACACTCTGATACTCTAGATTAGCCTTTAGTCATGTTTTTAACGCCATGTTTCTAACTAGAAGCCATTGGACCTAAGCTGGATGAGGAGCTATTCTTGGGCAAATGGTCCTTATTCAGGGTCCCTGAAATTATTTAAATGGCTTCCTACTTTGTATAGAGCTTGGTCTGACCACAGATTCAATGGAGGCATGAGAAAAGTAATTCATAAGTTGTACAATATTAGGCCCCTTTGGATAAAAAATTAATCCACATTCTACTGGGCATTGATCTAAGATTTCCAGAAGACAGAAGGGAGTTGGTTTCAGTCCATTATACCATGAGGATATAGTTTAAAGGAAATATTACTGTAACAAGATTAATGTATTTCTAATTAGAAGGAAGCTGTCTTCCTTATTTGAATATTATCACTACTTTCACAGTAGCATTTGAAACATTTTAGTTCTCAGTATTCTCTGCATTGAATTTGCACAACATAACCCCCTCTATATACTTTATTACTTTTGGTTCTTACTGTTTTGACACTTGCTAGGTGCAGTTGGCAGCTGTGGAGGACAGAGCATATATTAATGTTTCCACATTGTAGCTGAAAGGATTGAATCCCAAAAGGATCAAAGGCTGGGCTTCAGGCCACTCCCACTAGCCTGTAATTGGCCATTAAGATGAAAGCTTGGACCTTCTGACTCCTCATCCAATATTCTTCCCTTTTCAAATGGATAAATTTCTTGGAATTGGATTTTGTATGTATGATAATCTCCTCTGGGCTTCTCTGGTGGCTCAGACAGTAAAGAATCTGCCTGTAAATTAGGATACACGAGTTTGATCCCTGGGTTGGGAAGATCCCCTGGAGAAGGGAATAGCAACCCACTCCAGTATTCTTGCCTGGAGAATTCCATGGACAGAGGAGCCTGGCGGGCTACAGTCCAGGGGTAGCAAAGAGTAGGAAATGACTGAGCCACTAACACTACCACCACCATAATCTCCTCTAGCCTTGTAAAAACATTATGAAACTTAATTGAGTCTCTGTTATTTCCATTGGGAGGACAGTATCCTACATACCTAACACATGGCTCTTCTCTCTCACAGACTCCTTGCAGAATTTTGTTTATCAGTGTTTTATTTTTCAGCCATTTTTTTTTTCCTTTTTCTTCAGGATCCTAGAAAACTGCTCTTCACAACTGGTAAGTTGTTGTTCACGGAGGCTTCTATACTGTATTTATATATGTGCTAAAATACAGCAAGGGAAATGTTCATGTCAAACAAATGTTCAAGCATAAGGTTTCAGTGAAAACAAAGGGACAGGGCAAACCATCAGGGTTCACAGGAATGAAGAGTAAAATTAAGCAAATGTATTTGCCTGTCATATATTCTTTCAATGGAAATTACATAATACTAGGGGCTTGGGAGTGCCTGCCATGTACCCGCTGTTATGACAAGTTCTATTGGAGATAATACAGAGGGAATACGTTTCTGTTTTTGAAGTTTTGGAGAGAAAAACACCAAACACTCTGAGTATCAGTGTAGTTCTTAATATTTAGTAATTTAGTAGGATATGTTCTGATCTCAAAACCTATAAGGAAGAGGAGAAACAGTCGCTAAAATAAGTTATTTTTCTTGAAATGTGTCCCCTTTCTAATTCTTAATTTATTTTCCCTTCTTAAACATGTTGTCCATAAAATCTCAGTCTAGACTATTAATTTGTTGAAGTACATTTGAACATCTCAAAATTTGGCCCTGATGTTAGTACAGTTCTATTTTTTCTCTTTCTCAATCTTACATTTATAATAATGAAAAGGAGATTCATTTTGGGAGATTTTTGGTACCTGTTTCAGAGACACGATGATTATGGATGTGAGATGGTCTGTCATAAAGTCTTGGCTGTACTACCTTATCAAGGATCAGAATTGCATACAGGACTGAGACATGGCTCTGTCAAATGCATTGTTTCTTTTTTGAATCAGCCTTATGATGAAAAATAATAATAATTCAAGTGTTTCCCCCTCATGTCACAGCTACATATTTATAATATATATTTTCTGACTATAAATTATGATATTTGCCATTTGCAAAGTACATATTTCACAGTTTTCTCCTTAGGAACACAATTTAGTTTTGTTTACAACTTTGCTCATTTAAACATGTTTTTATTAAAGCCTTAAGAATTAGATGAGAACAGAAGGGAGGAAAAGCAGAAAAATAAAACCTTATGTATGAATCAACGTATTTTTTGGTTCATATGGATCAATTTAAGAGAAATAAATAAGAACTTTGTTTTAATATTCTTTTACTACGTAGAATATAGTTGAAGCGTTAGAAATGCTTTAAAAAGTTTAGTTTTTAAAAATATAAAAAGATCTCTCATATGATGAAGATATTATATTAAGAAACTTAGTAAAGTTAGTGCTTATAAGTAGGTGATCTCTCCCCCTAGCATGAAACACCATCATCCTGTGTTCTTTCTCAGAAGTTCCTATGAGTGTGTTGGGCTAAGTAGAGATAATATTATACTTAAAAACACAAATTCCTGGTTTCACCCTAGAGAGAGACCAAGTTGGGACCTGGCAATGTGTTTTATTAACCTT
This sequence comes from Giraffa tippelskirchi, assembly GCF_054371585.1. Classification (NCBI taxonomy): domain Eukaryota; kingdom Metazoa; phylum Chordata; class Mammalia; order Artiodactyla; family Giraffidae; genus Giraffa; species Giraffa tippelskirchi. Next base: position 41,189,481 of record NC_137284.1, on the reverse strand, counting down.
CTCAGTACTGTTTTACCTTTACTGAGCATCTGATTATACTCCTGGGCGTAACTTCTCACCACTACCTACATTTTACCTCCTCTCTTACTCTTTTCTTCACTTGTCAACTCTTGCTCATCCTGTAAGTGTCAGTTGACATACCCCATTATGCACAGATTTCTCCCTAATTCCAGTAGGCCGAGCTGATCCCTTCTTGGCCTGGGCCCCTAAAGATACATGGTGAAATGCTATGAATAACTGGTTTCCTTCCATATACTGTAGAATAATTGATTACCTACATATATGGTGTTTTCCACTTGAAATCAGTTTCTTCACAGTGCAGCAGGGCCACCCACAGAGCATGCAGAGAAAACATTTTGTGGAGTTTCTCTCAATACAAGCAACTTGAATTGCCCCAGATCAGCATGTCAGTATCACTTTGGTGGCCCAGTTCCATAAAATTTGATGAAAGAAATACTATACTTTTCATCAGGTGCCATCTATTTCCCAGAAACACAGACCCAATCCCCCTAAATATGATGCTAAAACCCCTCTATGGTATTTTGACTCACTAAATAAATGTTAAAAACATTCCAATTAAGAACTTATAGAATAAATTTAATAGATTGAATTAGTCAAACATTTAAAAATGCACACTATGTATCTCTAAATTTGGTAGAACTTTGTATGATGAGAATAAAGTGCCCAATATCCAATTTCAATTAGAAAAACCCTCACAAACACAGTTATGTCTCCAATTATCTTGGTAAAAACAGGATGATGAACACAAGATGGTATATTTCTGACTACATCTGGGTAGGGAAGAAAATGATCTTTCAGTTCATCTATAAACGGCAATGTAGTGAAGTCATTCATTTTATGGGCTACTAATTAACCTAATATGCATAGATCAAAAACAATAAGAGTAAATGTAATAAGCATTTTTTTTCTAAGAAAACAAGTATAGATTTTGCTTTATAACTTGAAGACTGAGAGTTCACAATGTACTTCATTTTGCTAAGTGACCTTGCCCAGTGAACTTAGACTAGCCCAATACTTTCTAACCTGTGCTTCCTGACTCTTGGGATATGTGTGGTAATAGAGGCTAATTTACTGGGACTTGGCTGAGCTGTTATCCAAGGCTAGGTTAGGATGCCCTTTGATGTACCTCGAAAATACTCAATGTTTGGCTCTCTTTCACACTTAATACCCTATGTTGCAATTGCCTGCTTATCGTGTCTCCCACACTGGACTGAGATTTATTTTAGAGCATGATTCATTTTTACTCTAGCACTTGACAGTACAATGCAGATGCCCAGAAAGTAGTCCCTGAATGGATAAAAGTCATTTTCTTGGCCTTTTTTAAAGGAAGCATAATTGCTTTATAATGTTGTGTTAGTTTCTGGAAAGGGTGTGGAGAAAAGGGAACCCTCTTGCACTGCTGGTGGGAATGTAAATCAGCCACTATCCTCGCTCAGATGGTAAAGAATCTGCCTGCAGTGCGGGAGACCTGGATTCGATCCCTGGGTCAGGAAAATCCCCTGGAGGAGGGCATGGCAACCCACTCCAGTGTTCTTGCCTGGAGAATTCCATGGACAGAAGAGCCTGGTGGGCTGCAGTCCATGGGGTCTCAAAGAGTCAGAAACAACTGAGAGACTAACACTTTCATGGAGAATAGTGTGGAGGTTCCTTAAAAACTAAAACTAGAACTATCATATGACCCAGCAATCCCACCGCTGGTAATGGTGGTGGTGGTGGTGGTGGTTTAGTTGCTAAGTCGTGTCCGACTCTTGTGACTCCATGGACTTAGCCTGCCAGGCTTCTCTGTCCATGGGGATTCTCTAGGCAAGAATACTGGAGTGGGTTGCCAGTTCCTTTGCCAGGGGATCTTCCCGATCCAGGAATCGAACCCGGGTCTCCTGCATTGCAGGCAGATTCTTTGCCAACTGAGCTATGAGGGAAGCCCACTACTAGGTATAGACCCTGAGTAAACCATAATTCAAAAAGACACATGAGGGGAAGAATGTACACCTATGGTTAATTCATGTTGATGTATGACAGAAATCAAACCAATTTTGTAAACCAAACAATCAATTAAAAATACATAAATATTAAAAAAGACATATGTACCCCAGTGTTCATTGCAGCACTATTTATAATAGCTAGCACATGGAAGTAACCTAAATGTTACATATGAATGGATAAAGAAGATGTAGTATATAATATGTACAGTGGAATATTACTCAGCCTTAAAAATGAACGAAATTGGGTCATTTGTAGAAAAGTCATTTTTTTTTAAACTCTTCTACTTGTTACATAGATATTCTCTGCAACATTCTAGATAATTTGTAGGCCAGCCTCTGTTTAATTCCAGTAACAGAAAATCTTAGCTTTTTTTAAACTGAAGTATAGTTAATTTTCAATGTTGTGTTAGTTTCAAGTGTGTAGCAAAGTGGTTCAGTAATACATGCATATATATATGTGTGTGTATGTATATATGTGTGTTTGGAATTTGGCTTAGGGGACAGTAACAGGGCTATAATTCCAGGATATACACATATGCCCTAGGTTATTTGAGGGTTCTATTTCATCTTGATTTCAAATGGCTGAGGTCAACTATTTCACCCTAAGTCTTTCTAATGCATTTTCCATGATCTGCTCTAAGAGGAATGCTTAAGTTCAGTGTTTGGGGAAGTATCTGTTCAAATTTAAACTGGTTTCTTGACTTTAGTACCTCTCAGAAAATTTGTATCAATGTGCCCTGTGATTCTTCAAGGAATAGTTATAACATTTTTGATCACTGGAAATTAATACCTAAAAGAATTGATGTTCAAATAATACCCTTTGGAACTTATACCTCTATTCTAAACATGCTCCATTTTTTCAGGTGTCCTGATGAAGTGATTTGCAGACATTCTAAAACTAATTTTGGCATGTTCAGGACTATATACAGGAAATCTTGTATGTAGACACAGTAGACATTCATGAAGCCTCAATGAAATTACTTGAAAGGCCTCTCCAACCACAAATTTCACATTATAGAGCCATCTGGGATTTTATCATTTATTTATTCATTTGGGAAAATATGGATTTTTTAAATTACTTGGAGCCAGAGAGATGGACCTTCTCTCCTTTTTCTTCTTTAAATTTGAGTTATAACTGAAGTACTCTAAATTATACATATGTAAAGTATGTTATTTGATCACTTTTGACATATGTATATACATAAGAAACCATGATCAAAATCAAGATAACAAATATGTCCATCAATTCTAAAAATGTTTTGTGCTCCTTTGTAATGCATCCTGCTCTCTGCCCCTCCTAGTTATGGATCTGCTTTCTACCACTAAAGAATGCTTTGAATTTTCTAGAATGTTGTATAAAAGAAATCATAGAGCTTATATTCTTTCAGGGTTTTTTTTTGGGGGTGGGGGAGTCTGGTTTTTTCACTCAGACTTAGAATTTTGTGATTCATCTGTGTTCATATGCATAGGTATATGTCATTTTTTTAAACTGCTGATTAATTTTTCAGGCACAATAAATAATTATTTATCCATCCATCTGTTGATGGAGATTTGAATTGTTTATAGGCTTTGAGTATTAAAGTGGTTAGTGAATATTTTTGAACAAGTTTGGGGTGGATATGTTTGTGTTTTGGGGGGATAAGTATTTGGAAGAGAAAAGGCTTGGTCATTTTGTAGGCCTGCTGTTCTTTTTAAATAGTGCTATTAATCCTTTAGTGTGAACTAGTGTATGTATCTTGCTCTTCTGTTACTCCTAGGAAGTAAAGTAATGGGAGAGACAATAGGAAAGGGCGTGCCCTATGAAAGAAGTCAGAGGGGAGATGATTTGGGTTGGGGCATCAGGGAAAGGCAAGTTTTGTTAGGCTTCCAAATCTGTGTATTGGGAAGAGTGAAAGGAGGGTGTACTCAAGTATTAAGTTCCATAGACCGACTCCCTTACTTCTCATGTGGTCCTTTACAAGTGGAAACTTGTGTCTACTGTATTGGAATTTCCAATATTATTTTCCAACCATTCTACACCCTCTGTGATCCTGACGATGCATATCAGTGTTGCCTTGGTACCATCCCCAGCTTGTTTGCTTCTGTTGATGGCTCTCATTCCCTGATGGGCCTTCTGTTTCATAGGTGCTTCCTTGTCAAGAAGAGTGGGGAGGTGTCTATACTTTTGGAGACAGAATTGTTTTAATACCTTTTCTGGAAAGATTTGAGATGGACTTGCTTAGCTAGTTCATTTAGTACTTATTGTTGCTCATAAAATTGTAAGAGTAAATAAAGGTAACTTATAGACAATATTGTATTTGATAGTAATAAAATAATAAGCAATGAGACTACTGTGATTTTTCACTCTTTGATATGGCATGTCACCTATTCATTTTGGATGTCCTCTATGAGCTAACACTAGGTTTGTAGCAATCTATTACGCCAGTATTAATTTTGTAAAATGACATGTTTGCACACTTTCTTTTTAAGAACAAGTGTTATGTAATATCAGAAACACTGACTGTAAAATATTTTCCATTCTAAGGGGAATTATGTCTGAGAGTATTCTTAAAAAACCAGCACTGTAACTTTTTTCTTCACATTCACCATGTTTTGTTCTACATGTAAAGTTGTGGTTTTTAGAAAGATTTGGGTTTTGCTTATTTTTTCTGGAAATTTTTTCTAGATAGTGAAGTCCAAAAGAAATTATTTGACATTGACTCTGATGGAGAAAACCAAAGCAGTTAGGATGTTGAATGTCAACTGTGTCCTGTTGTATTAGTTGTGGATGTTTGCTGTAGTATGTTCCTGTAAAAGCATGCATGTAGTCACCATTCTGACTGGAATATTTGAAAATACCAAAAGGGCCTTTTCTGTTAAAGGTGGAAAAGATTCTACTTTGTCTTAAGTACCTTGAAACTAATGCTAATTCAAAAAAAAAAAAAAAAAAGGTTTTTTTTGACAGAGAACATGCAAGGAGATAGATGATTTCAATTAGGTTTCCCACAGAGCAGCCTAGCACTTTGAATTTTAAGGTAATAATTTTTTGTACTTTTTTTTCTCAGTATGACATAAGTTAAAATGTACTTATGTATATTTTTATAGTTCCTGGCCTGACAGGGGTCTGCATGGTACTGGTGCTATTCTTGATGATTACAGCTTCAACATATGCGATACGGTGAGTGTCAGAGCCATTATTTTGATGTTTCTTGGTCAGACTATTTAGATTTCCTTCAGATTATCTTCATTTTCATATGTAAAATATGTCTTGATTAACCCAAATGCTTCATCAATGCAGTATTCTGGTTCCTGTGTAACTAAGAGGGAAATAATTTCCTGTTTTGGAAAAATCTTTCTTTCAGTCAAATATTCTGAGTGATAAGGAATTGTGTATGGAGGCGTTTCAAGTAAATACTCCCAAGTGGAATAAAAGGAAGATGTGGCTTACTAAACATTAAAAAAATATGCCTCAATAACTTAGAATAGGGCATTACTATGATGTACACCTGAAACTAATATAATATTATAATAAAACTATACTTTAATTAATAAAAACAGGATAGGACTTACTTGCAAAATGACCAAGGCCTTAAACTAAGTGATAGTTATAGAAAGCCCTGAAGAGGACTTTGCCATATGTGAGAACCTGCTAAGTAATAAAGGTGTGATTACAAACTTGTGAGGAAAGGAAGGCTTAAGTGAATGAAATTCTAGCCTAGTGACAAAGTTAATTGTGAAAAATTGCACCACTGAAGATTTGGAGGAAACTTTAAGTTATATTTATCAGTGCTCATAATCGACAAGGGGAAATATAGGAAATATTTAGCTATCTAAAAATATGAAAACTAAAACTCCTGAATGTCAATATACATTATAAAAATTGAAAAGTAAACATGTTACTGGGAAAATTGTTAAGCTCACATGGAACTATGCATGCACGTTAAGCTGCTTCAGTCATGTCTGACTCTGTGAGCCTGTGGACTGTCGCTCACCAGGCTCCTCTTCCGTTCTTCAGGCGAGAATACTGGAGTGGGTTGCCATGCCCTCCTCCAGGGGATCTTCCCCACCCAGGGATCAAACCCGTGTCTCTTATGTCTCCTTCACTGGCAGGCGGGTTCTTTACCAGTAGTGCCTCCTGGGAAGCCCTTCTTTGGAACTAGTACATTCTTAAATTTGAATAGTTTCCTTACAACAGTTGAGAAATATGCTGTAGAAATGGGTAATTTCTATGAACAGGTAAGTCACAGAAGAATTGAAAGCAAGTAACACACAAATGAAATAATACCCTATTCCAAGATACTGGAGATGTATAAAGTCGAGTCTGGGTTTGGGGAGACAGGCACTCCTACACTATGATTGGGTTCTTAATTGATAACCATGTTTTATAGAGCAATGGGTGGTGTATATAAAGAAACCTTACAAAATGTGTGTCCTTTGATGTAATTCCACTTCTAGAAATTTAGATTAAAAAAGATCAGATCTATGCAGGAAGGTGAATGTTATAAGGGTGTTACTGATCTTGTTTGTGGTAGCAATCTGACTGAAGTAAATGTGACTGTATTGGTTACTGCCTAAACTGGGGGTTCTAAAGGTTTCAAGGGTTGTATCAGAATCATCTAAGCTTTTATCAGACAGCTTCCCTCCACCTCCAAGAGTCTAATATATGAATATCCACTCAGATATATGAAATAAGTAACTGAGAGTCTTTTTACTTCTTTCGAACATTTTATAGGTTTGTATTGATTGTACTCCTCCCTTTTTAGAATCTTGATCCTCCCCCAGGCCAGTAACACAAGGTATTAAAGTTGTATACTGTCTAGAAAAATCATATAAAATTTTGATGAACATTTATTTAATTTATCTCCATCTGAATTTCCTTTGAACTACTCTCAAAATACATATTAGGATAGAAACATTAGTTGTTTTTAAATCATTTGAAAATTGAGAGTATTGATAAAAAAGGCAGCAGTAGTACACATTAGCAGACTGTTGCCTGCTCCTTAGCCTTACATCATAATAATTTAAAAATAAACACCCGATTTTAATTTTTTCCATGTATCTTTATTTGAAATACAAAGAATCTTCAAGATGATAAAGTGTTGCTTATAATTTTCATCAGTTTTCTGCAATGGTATGCTAATATGTTGATATTAATACATAAGTCTCAGATGAACTCATATTTCAACTTTCAGCAGTGACATGTATTTGAAAGGATGCATGCTTGTTTTATTGAGATGGAGTAGGAAGTGAAATTGAAATTAAGTTATTTGTTTTTTTCAGAGTTTCTAACTATGACATCTTCTGGTATACTCATAATCTCTTCTTTGTCTTCTACATGTTGCTGATGTTACATGTATCAGGGTAAGTTTAATAACTGTTTTAAAAACCACGTGTGCTTAAAAATGGGTAATGAAAGATAAGGCTATAGAAATTTTCATAGGAAATGGCAAAATTGTTTGGTTACTGGAATTGAGGGTAGTGTCAAGTGTGGGGTGAATTGTTCTATTTTGGATGTAGCATGTTTTAATGAAACTAGCCTAAAAAGTATATTAAAATGGAAAGACAAAATTACTTCTCCCACAAGTTGTAGATTTTTAAAGCCTTCTATAATTATATCTTTTTCTCTAATTTCTCGGAGAAGGCAATGGCACCCCACTCCAGTACTCTTGCCTAGAAAATCCCATGAACAGAGGAGCCTGGTAGGCTACAGTCCATGGGGTCACTAAGAGTCGGACACGACTGAGCGACTTCACTTTCACTTTTCCCTTTCATGCACTGGAGAAGGAAATGGCAGCCCACTCCAGTATTCTTGACTGGAGAATCCCAGGGACGGTGGAGCCTGGTGGGCTGCCGTCTATGGGGTCGCACAGAGTCGGACACGACTGAAGCGACTTAGCAGCAGCAGCAGCAGCAGCTCTAATTTCTTAAAAAAATTTTAATTGGAGGGAATATATGTATACTATTATAGTTATATCTTGATAAACTTTAAAAGAAAATGAGCAGGAAGTGAAGAACTTCAATATATTTAATGTTTGAATTTTCAGGAATTCCTTATATCTTGCTGCTGCAGAATTTATAACAATGGAGTTACCAATTTTTAGTTTAAGAAGTCCTAGGGGCACTAGTATTTGCAGAGAAAGCCAAGGATTTACAAGAACCAAAGAAAAACATCTGTGAAAAACACCAGAAAATCACAGAGGGAAAAGCAATAGCTTCCAAGTGGTTACAAAGAATATACCCCAAATACTCTGAAATGTACGTGGACCCAAGCAGTATACTCAAATGTATGGTGCTTAAAATAATTCATAATGTTAGAGGATGTACGTAATATACTTTTTGTGTATGTACATGTCTGTATGATTACCATAGTGGACCTGTGGTTTTAACACTCACACTAATATGACACAATAGGCTATTATTGTTCAGCGCCAGATTCACTTGGTTTAGTAGAAGGATACAGGACTGGAAACAAAATGTCAGCAGGATAATGTCAGATGCTTCTTCAGTGGGAGTCCCTCTAGATGTTCAGGAACCGTTTTCCACCTTCTCTCTGTTACCTCCTATGTAGTCACTCAGTTTTAAGATAAGATTGTATGGGTAGATAAGGGCTACTGGGGAAGGCTCGAGCTCCACAGGAATCAATCTCTTGATAACGATCCAGCTTTCCTAAAGGGATGCTCTCAGTTGCTAGAACACACTGCATCAGGAAGCTGAACCAGCATCCGCCTCGTCCAGATGTGTTCCATCGGTAACAAACAATACTGACTGGTAACACAGCTGTCACTCCTGGAATGTTTCCAGGGAGACAGTATGTGGAGAAAAGTTCAGGCCTGCTTTTGATTTTTTCTTCAGAATATTTTATAATATACTTTCTCAGTACAGTAAATCTTATCCATAAATGATATACTTATCTCAAGCTGCATGTTCAAAATGTTTTTCCTCCAATTTTGGAGGCCACTGGTTTAGATATCAGCATTTTATGGACCTCTGTCTCCCATGTCCAGGTTTACTGTCTCCCAGGTCCTGGTTTAGTCTGTTCTGTATCATGGTTCTAGAACATATAATTGTAGAGCATTAGACATATGGCTGGGCTTCTCTGGTGGTTCAGATGGTAAAGAATCTTCCTGCAGTGCAGGAGACCCGGGTTCGATCACTGGGTTGGGAAGATCCCCTGGAGAAGGGAATGGCAACCCATTCCAGTATTCTTGCCTGGAGAATCCCATGGATAGTGGAGCCTGGCAGGCTGCAGTCCATGGGGTCACAAAGAGTAGGACACAGCTGAGCAACTAAAACACACACACACACACACAGATATAAGGCCACACATAATCCTGACTTCCAGCTAGCCATGGCTGCCACACGGGGAAGAGGAACACGGTCAGTGGAACCTCTGGGTTCTGTTCTTTTCCCTTGTGATGCTAACATATTCTGTAGCACCAAGAAAGCCCTTGGTAGAGAAAATCTTCTTTATATTCTGTTCTTTAAATGGCTTGTTTGGTTGTCCAGGGCTATTATCGTAAAAATGGACTATGACTAAACAGATGTGCTACTGATGGTAATACTAATTTAAAACATTTGCATAATGTTTACTATATGCCAAGGATAAATTCAAAAAGATTTAGATACTTTATACTATTAAATGATTATAGTTTTATAAAGATACATAATACTGTTAAACACCCTTCACTTAAGCAAATAGGTTTAGGGAGAGTACATAACTTGCTAAAGTTTGCTTAACTGATGTATTCTGCTTTCAGATCCAGGCATTCTGACTCAAAAACCCATAGTGTTTTATTGTTTGTTTGTTTTTTTTAGAGAGTTTGATGCTTCTAAAAATTTGGTTTGAAGTTTTTCCCAAATGCGTTCATTTTTAATTGAAGGAAAATTGCTTCCCAATATTGTGTTGGCCTCTGCCATTCATCAACATGAGTCAGCCAGAGGAATACATGTGTCCCCTCCCTCTGGAACCTCCCTCCAGCCTATCACCCCTTCCCACTCCTCTAGGTTGTTACAGAGTCCTTGTTTGAGTTCCCTGAGTCATACAGCAAATTCCTGTTGGTTATCTATTTTACACATGGTAGTGTATATGCTTCCATGTTACTCTCTCCATTTGTCCCGCCACCTCCATCCTCTCACCACCATAAGTCTGTTCTCTATGTCTGCATCTCCACTGTCGCCCTGTAAATAGGTTCATAAGTACCGTCTTTCTAGATTCCATATATATGTGCTCAGTTCAGTTCAGTTGCTCAGTTGTGTCCGACTCTTTGCGACCCCATGAATCGCAGCACGCCAGACCTCCCTGTCCATCACCAACTCCCTGAGTCCACCCAAACTCATGTCCATCGAGTCGATGATGACATCCAGCCGTCTCGTCCTCTGTCGTCTCCTTCACCTCCTGCCCCCAATCCTTCCCAGAATCAGACTCTTTTCCAATGAGTCATCTCTTCGCATGAGGTGGCCAAAATATTGGAGTTTCAGCTTCAACATCAGTCCTTTGATGAACACCCAGGGCTGATCTCCTTTAGGATGGACTGGTTGGATCTCCTTGCAGTCCAAGGGACTCTCAAGAGTCTTCTCCAACACCACAGTTCAAAATCATTAATTCTTCAGCGCTCAGCTTTCTTTATAGTCCAACTCTCACATCCATACATGACTACTGGAAAAAACATAGCCTTGACTAGACGGACCTCTGTTGGCAAAGTAATGTCTCTGCTTTTTAATATGCTGTCTAGGTTGGTCATAATTTTCCTTCCAAGGAGTAAGTGTTTTTTAATTTCATGGCTACAATCACCATCAGCAGTGATTTTGGAGCCCAGAAAAATAAAGTCTGACACTTTCCACTGTTTCCCCATCCATTTACCATGAAGTGATGGGACCAGGACCAGATGCCATGATCTTAGTTTTCTGAACGTTGAGCTTTAAGCCAATTTTCACTCTTCTCTTTCACTTTCATCAAGAGGCTCTTTAGTTCTTCTTCACTTTCTGCCATAAGGGTGGTGTCATCGGCATATCTGAGGTTATTGATATTTCTCCCGGCAGTCTTGATTCCAGCTTGTGCTTCTTCCAGCCCAGTGTTGCTCATGATGTACTCTGCATAAAAGTTAAATAGGCAGGGTGACAATATACAGCCTTGACGTACTCCTTTTCCTATTTGGAACCAGTCTGTTGTTCCATGTCCAGTTCTAACTGTTGCTTCCTGACCTGCATACAGGTTTCTCAAGAGGCAGGTCAGGTGGTTTGGTGTTCCCATCTTTTTCAGAATTTTCCACAGTTTATTGTGATCCACACAGTGAAAGGCTTTGGCTTAGTCAACAAAGCGGAAATAGATGTTTTTCTGGAACTCTCTTGCTTTTTCGATGATCCAGCGGATGTTGGCAATTTGATCTCTGGTTCCTCTGCCTTTTCTAAAACCAGCTTGAACATCTGGAAATTCATGGTTCACGTATTGCTGAAGCCTGGCTTGGAGAATGTTGAGCATTACTTTACTAGCATGTGAGATGAGTGCAATTGTGAAGTAGTTGGAGCATTCTTTGGCATTGCCTTTCTTAGGGATTGGAATGTAAACTAACCTTTTCCAGTCTTGTGGCCACTGCTGAGTTTTCCAAATTTGCTGACATATTGACTGCAGCACTTTCACAGCATCATTTTTAGGATTTGAAATAGCTCCACTGGAATTCCATCACCTCCACTAGCTTTGTTCTTAGTGATACTTCCTAAGGCCCACTTCATTTCACATTCCAGAATGTCTGGCTCTAGGTGAGTGATCACACCATGGTGGTTTTCTGGGTCATGAAGATCTTTTTTGTATAGTTCTTGTATTCTCACTACCTCTTCTTAATATCTTCTGCTTCTGTTAGGTCCATACCATTTCTGACCTTTATTGAGCCCATCTTTGCATGATATGTTCCCTTGGTATCTCTAATTTGCTTGAAGAAATCTCTAGTCTTTCCCACTCTATTGTTTTCCTCTATTTCTTTGCACTGATTGCTGAGGAAGGCTTTCTTATCTCTTCTTGCTATTCTTTGGAACTCTGCATTCAAATGGGTGTATCTTTCCTTTTCTCCTTTGCTTTTCATGTCTCTTCTTTTCACAGTTATTTTAAGGCCTCCTCAGACAGCCATTTTGCTTTTTTGTGTTCTTTTTCTTGGGGCTGGTCTTGATCCCTGTTTCCTGTACAATATTACGAACCTCTGTTCATAGTTCATCAGGCACTCTGTCTATCAGATCTAGTACCTTAAATCTATTTCTCACTTCCACTGTATAATCATAAGGGATTTGATTTAGGTCATACCTGAATGGTCTAGTGGTTTTCCCCACTTTCTTCAATTTAAGTCTGAATTTGGCAATAAGGAGTTCCACTTTTGTGGAACAGGGGTCATAAACAGAAAGTGACTTTAATTTATATAAAGAAATAATCTAGCGCATCTACAGAATGACATATATTCAATCTATTATACCAACTGAATTAATAGTTCTTTGCATATTGTAGATAAAAATGAAGACAGCAATTATTCTAATACTGAAATGTGTCATGCAACAAATATACAATACTCTAAGCATACTGTAGTGCACATTTTTTATGAAGTTTAATTTTTAATTGAAGAATAATTGACAAATAAAATAGAATATATTTAAAGTTTACAAGCAAATTAATACATCTATCACATTACATAGTTACCTTTTTTTCTGGCATGAACATCTGAGATTTACTCTCAGCAAAATTTTACATATGCAATATGGTATTGTTAACTGTAGTCGCTGTGCTGTATGTCAAATCTGTCAAATTTATTCATCTTCTAACTAAAAGTTTGTAATTCTGTGAAGTTTAATTTTTAATAAAGCTACATAGTTACGCTTCTGGTATGGGAAAAAACTACTACTGATAAATCTTACAGCTTTTTCAAAATGGAACATTTCTCAAAATGTTCTTTTTTATTGCAGAAGATCTATCTATAAGTAAATCTCTTGAAGCTATTATTTGTGCCAATGTTGAAGACTTAGATATATCTTTATTTATAAAATGCTTTGCTAATTTTACTCTCTAGCTTTTGGTTATGTAAGTAAAGTACAGCTATTCAAAACTAGATTCTTGAATTTATATTGAAGTTTCTGGTAGAGTATGCTTTAGGTTTGAACAGAAACTCACTATTTGTTGGGCATTTGCTTTTTCTTCATCAATGTAGTTATTAAAATAATAGGGTATAGAAGAACAATGTAATATATAAGCTTTAGTCTCCCAGCATTGATTATTATTTTGAATTAAAAAAAATAAATGAAAGAGCTAAACGCAATTTTAAACTACATATTTTCCAAGTGTAAACATATTTATTTTCCAGAATTCTAGTAGTGCAGAAAATGGAAGGATCAACATGGGCTAGAAATTGTAGACAATTTTTTAATTCAACAGCGAAGCTATTTGAAATTATTGACTTCTATAATAAGGAGGAGCAATTGCTTTATATAATTTTCTAAGGTCAATTTTATTTTTATAAAATCTCAAGTTTTGAAGAAAGTTCAAAAGATGATTTTTACCAAGATTCTTTCAGTCTCCCTACAATATATCTAAGTAAATTTCTAATTTTGAAAATCCCATTCTGTTTTTGGAAAGTTATTTCTCTTTTGAAACAGATTCCAGAGCCCACATTCTTAACTACTAAATCAAGCTGGCTATTGGCATGGCTTCCCTGTATCCCATTTAAAACTGGAAACTGAACTTAAATGTGGTGCTCCAGCAGTATGCAATCTACATTGGCCAAGTGGAAGTCTTAGCTTTACTCAAAATATTACACGCAATATTATTTAGGATCCAATTACCTTGATTGTTTGCTATGTGCTTCGTCGTTCAGTGGTGTCTGTCTCTTTCAACCCCATAGACTATAACCTCCCAGGCTCCTCTGTCCATGGAATTCTCCAGGCAAGAATACTGGAGTGGGTATCTGTTTCTTTCTCCAGGGGATCTTCCTGACCCAGGAATCAAACCTGGGTCTCCTGCATTGCAGGCAGATTCTTTACCAACTGAGCTAGGAGGGAAGCCCAGTTACCTTGATTATGCAAGCCTTTAGCTTAACCTAGTTTTTATTCTTTTTACCTATGTATTAGATTTTTTTCCATTAGTATTTATAAGCATTTCTATTGCCTGGCACCCTAAAAGAGAATATTTCATATACACTAAACTCAATTTTTTTTTCAGTGATTAAATAGATATTTAAAATGCATTATTTTTTCCCTAGGAGATCAATGTGGCATGGCAATTAAGAGCTTACGTCACTTACTAGCTGTAGGACCTTGCCAGATAATTTGTCCTTTCTTTTTTATCCATTACATGGGATTAATAATAAAATATCCGTATGATAGAGTTGTCTCATAAGTTTAAATAAGTGAATACAGCAATGTAAGCAGAATACAGATACACTGAATAAATGTTAGGAGGAAAAAAATTATACTTGCACTAATACAAATAGCTGTGTAAGGAAGAAACTCCACATTTAATTGGTTGAACAATAATTTTTTTTATAAACACATTTTTTTTTTTCAAGAGCCCAGATTTTCCTATCAGCAAAGTAATCTGGTGAATGTGTAATGAAAATTGCTTAGCAGATCAGAGAATATTCCTTGAAAGGGCAACAATCGTTATAATGTTGTTAGACCTCAAAAGGGCAATAGATTTTAATTATAAAGGTTTATTTGAGGACTTTAAGACAAACCTTCTCCTAAGGAATTTTTTTTCTCATTTTTAATACACCTTTATAGGAGATTGCTATTTTTACACCGTATTTAAAGATATTTCAATTCAGAAGACATTCAGAAAAAATATTGAAAAGCCAAAAATGTTTCCTCTTTCCAGACATAAATGTAACTGGACGTTTCTTTCTTCATTTTTATTTGAAAAACTCATTGAGAGAGATATACTGCCATTCTCACTTACTGATAAAAGGGATATTGGAGGGAAAAGCAATTAAGAATGTCACAGAGTCTCAGCCCAGAGCCTCACCTCCTTTGAAAGGCACATGGAGAGAACGCATTGTAAATGAGATCTGGCAGCTTGCCTCTCAATTTTAAGACAATGAGCACTCCTACTGGCTTTAGCTCTAGAAACTGTTGTGTGGGTGGTAATTGTATCTTACTTTTTATTTACATAAGAGGCGAAATATAATGTGAGAATTCTGGAAAAGAAAGGGGGAAGGTCCTCCTCAGATGTGTGGATGGTAGTGACAGCCAAATAACAGTAAATATTAATAACTGAGCCAGCTGGACTTTTCAGACCATATTTTATTATTATACATAAATAATACCTGAATTATTCTTTTAAACAGAGCTTTCTGCAATTTGGGACTACTTACTGGCATGAGTTCATTGTAGAGCATGATTTATATTCTGCTTAAATCATTTTTTTCAGAAACTTTAAAAGGAATGGCTTTCTATGAGCATGTTTCTAAAAACATTTATTCTTTAAACCCAAGGAACACGGTGAGCAGCCTTTGTCAACAATTACAGTGAACCAGAGGCATTGTCAGCTTCATAGTTATTAAAAGTGAAGACGTTAACCTGGGGCAGACAAATACTTATGAGATGAGGCTTATTGTGTTGGTTTATTTTTCTTCTACTATGCCCTCAGGAGGAGGAAATTAAGAATATACTGTTGAAGGTATTTATGCAACATAATTAAGTGTTAGAAATTGCTGGTTCCCAAGAATCTTCTCTTTTAGCAGCACTTGTACTGAGAGCCCCTTTTACCCACTCTGGTGTGGAAGGAGGTGAGGCTTGTGGGATTTTCTTCCTGGGGAGAGGCACCTGTCCTTCTTGGAATGTCAGATGCAAACTTGGCAAAGCCACGTGAAAGGAAGGCCTGGAAGCTGTAGGTTAAGCCAAAAGTAGTACAGCCTCACTGACTCAACGGACATGAATTCGAGCAAACTCCGGGAGATGGAGGACAGAGGAGCCTGGTGTGCTGCAGTCCATTGGGTCGCAGAGTTGGACATGACTTAGCGATTGAAAAACAGCAACAAGAGGAGAATATTAATGGGCTTCCAGGTGGTGCTAGTGCTAAAAAATCCACCTGCCAGTGTGGGAGATGCAAGAGACACAGGTTCGATCCCTGGGTTGGGAAGATCCTTTGGAGTAGGAAATGGCAACCCACACCAGTATTCTTGCCTGGGAAATCCCACGGACAGAGGAACCTGACGGACTACAGTCTGTAGGGTCACAAAGAGTCAGACACAACTGAGCACACAAACACGCATGCATATAAAACCTTAGGTAAAAGGGAGAAAGTCAGGTGATAGCTGAAGGTGTAGTTGAATAGTAGAAAATCCCAGTGTTCTCTGCATTATGCATCTGTGAGTTAGAATATGAAAGAGAAAAGAAAATACAGCAGAGTGATATATCCTAGGTAAATTATAGGGTTCTTGAGAATAGGATTATTTCCTTTTTAAAAAGCTTTCTACTTTGTGTGAGGGTACCGCCGATTCACAATGTTGTGGTGGTTTCAGGTGCATAGCAAAGAGACTCAGCCATACACACACACATGTCCATTCTCCCCCAAACTCTGTTCCCATCCAGGCTGGCACATAGCATTGAGCAGAGTTCCATGGGCTATACAGTAGGTCCTTGTTGGTTGCTGCTGCTGCTGCTAAGTCACTTCAGTCGTGTCCGACTCTGTGTGACCCCACAGACGGCAGCCCACCAGGCTCCCCCATCCCTGGGATGCTCCAGGCAAGAGTACTGGAGTGGGTTGCCATTGCCTTCTCCGCCTTGTTGGTTAGGATAGAACTATTTCTTACTCATCTTTATCTGTGAAATTCCTTTCACAAGTCATCATTCGCTCAGTATTTGCCAGATTATGTGGAATTGTGTTAATTGGCTATTATCTAGGGTTGTGTTGTCCTTCTAAGGCCTTACAATTTTCTTCAAATATTAAAGTATTGCAGACAACAATAAAAATAATCTGTGTATTTGTTTAAATGTAACTTGGCTTGCCATTCTGGGCCTGTCACTTACATTTAGTGTTGTTTAGATAATAAGTTATTATGGCAACTAGAATATCAATTCATGTGCCAGAGGAATTAACTTTGAAGTCTTGACTATTTTGGTTGTATTGTAGACTGGCATATTTTTATTGGAGATTTTTGTGTGCCTCTGTGGCTAAAAATTCTTTGGATCGTGGGAGAAAATTTTTCATCTCTTTGTCTTCTTTCACTTTTTGGTTTTTAATTTTTCACTTAAAATATACAGGGTGAATAAAATTCCTGAGAAAGTAAGTCTTTGTTATATGCAATCCAAAGTCCCATCCATAATATTTTTATATTTTCCACATATTAATAAATATAATGTTCTATACAACTATGACCTTTAGATATGTATGTATTTTCTCATTTCTAATTTCCCATTCATAGGATTTATTTTCATTCTTAGGTAAAAATGATTTTTTATGTAATAATTCCTAACTAAAGTCTTATGATTTATTTACTTTTGTTGATATTTTATCCTGAAAGCCAGGTAGGGGTGGGAATTGAGATTATGGGGTATTTTCTGTCATAAGGATGCCATATATGTAGATAGATGTAAGTAATATATACAAGACATTTTCATGATCATAAATTGATTTTTACTGTGTGTGTGTGTGTGTGTGTGTGCCTGCGTGCTCAGTTGTGTCTCACTCTTTCCGACCCCTGAACTATATGCCTCCAGGCTCCTCTGTCCACGGGATTCTCTAGACAAGAATACTGGAGTGGGTTGCCGTGTCCTTCCCCAGGGGATTTTCCCGACCCAGGGATCAAACCCACGTCTCCCACACTGGCAGGTGGATTCTTTACCACTGAGCCACTAGGGAAGCTCAATTTATGCTACAAGCTATACTTATTAATGAGGAGAAGGCAATGGCAACCCACTCCAGTACTCTCGCCTGGAAAATCCCATGGACAGAGGAGCCTGGTAGACTGCAGTCCATGGGGTCGCGAAGAGTCGGACACGACTACACGGCTTCACTTTTACTTTTCCTTTCATGCATTCGAGAAGAAATGGCAACCCACTCCAGTGTTCTTGCCTGGAGAATCCCAGGGACAGGGGAGCCTGGTGGGCTGCCGTCTATGGGGTCGCACAGAGTCGGACACGACTGAAGCGACTTAGCAGCAGCAGCAGCACACTTATTAATGAATTTTTAATCTTCTAAACTGTGAGTTTACTTTCTCCCCACTTTGAGGATGGAAATAGTGAACTTCAGACCGAATACTTTCTCATGTAATTTTAACCTAGGTTTTTCTCCTGGGACCTTATTTATAATAACAAATGGTTCTGGCTAGAGGTACAGGGTATGAAGGTTGGGGAGGAAGGAGAAGGAACAAGGGCTAAATTTATTATAAGAAATATTTCCAGTACATCAGTGTTTTTCTGAAATGTGGAATAATCCTTTTATCCCACATTGCCATTTTAGTAAAGCCTGAAAGCAGAGGAAATAGTAAGAAATATTGGATGCTTACATATTTTTTCCTTCCCAAGAGATCAAAGCCGTTTCCTGTATAAACCTGTTAAGTAGAGGATAACAGGCGCTATCTCTCTTTCAGCTGTGGAAGCTTATTAGAATGACCTATTTTACTTTGCACACTTAAGGAAGGTTTGAATCTCGATCCTTGGTCCTTAGATTCCAAGGCTTTGTTTTGCCAGCCACACAGAGTCTGTGACAGGATACTTAATTGCAGGACTTACTACAAAATGAAAATGCAGGGCCCCTTGATAATAAATTATTAAGCATTTGAAGATGATGGCGACAGAGCACTTAATCAATTACAATGTCTCTCTAAGAGTAGGAGCCTGTGAGACCACATGGGTCATGCATCCATGGTGCTGGCCTGTCTGTGTTGCTCCAGTTAAGCTGAAGGATGCCAATACATTCAGGCATCCAAAGCAGGAGCCTAGGAAAGAATGCAGAGGCACGTTTCTGGCAAGACGTTGGCTAGACCAGGCAAAGTGAGGATGAGAGTAGAAGCTTTGGTTGGGTGGGTATCCAGGGGCTTACAGTTTCCCTGAGGTATGCTGAGTCCTTAGCTCAGAAAAGTGCTCTACTTTCAGAGGATGCTAAGAGATAGGCTTGACTTTCTTGATGACTTGTCTGCTTAGGTTAGGATGGACTCAGTTCAGGGCAGGACTGAGATCCCAGGTTGGACTTCACAGTACTCAAGGGTGAGGAGGGATAATGTTAGTTGCAGACTAATTTAGTGCTGTTCCCTGCAAAGGTGAATGTACACACATGATTTATTTTACTAAATGCCATTTGTGAAAGTCTAGACATCTTTATTGAAGTCAGAACAGTTCAAACTAACTTCTCTTTTAAAACCAAATGACTCCTCAATCACGTGTTTCAACAGGCACAACAAAAATTGTTTACGTACTCCTAGAATTTATTAATCCATTCAATGAATATTTATTAACACGTTATGAATTACAGGCCCTTTTTTAAACACTGTAAAAATTGAGGCATAAGACAAATCTTTAATCTTAAGTAGTGTTCATTTTAGTAGATTCCACAGAATCTGGTGAATTCCAGTGGGTTTTGAAATATTGAAATTGGGTATATTTTGTTATTTTCTTAAGCTTTTTGTTTTTTGTACTTGAAGCAAAGTGAAAAGAATGGCTAGCAATTAGGTATTATATTGTTTTCTATAAAGAAAAGGAGCATTTTGTATGTTATAGAATACTAGGTAAAAAATAGATTCCTTGTGGGATTTTTTTCCTCCACTTTAAAAAAGGATTAAAATCTCTAAAAACATAAAGGTCTCATAAGCGACACTGCCTTTGTTAGAAATTTTTAACTTGCAATTAAAGTAGAGATGATTTTGTGTCACTCCTTTTGGCAGGCATGGTGTTTTGTAGTATTTAACTTTTACTAGAAAATGTTTTTGTGAGTTCTGTGTTTTAATCTGGTAAGGATTTATTCCATGTACTATATTACTTTCAATGACTTTGTCATGGCCAGGCATTAAAAAGTTAGTAGTATAACTGAAATATTTCTTGAGGCAAAATGGAGAAATAGAAGGAAACCTGTTTTGTGGAAACGCTGTTGAGTGTTGAAAGTGCATCTTGAAATCCTTATGAATGCAAAAACAATAGTGTCCACAACCACATATTTTGATACACCATAAAATCCTTGATTTCTCATGATTGAAGAACACTAGACATTCCACAGATGCTTCGAAATCTCTTTTGGAACATAGTACCCCCCAAAAATTAGTAATAAGGATTCTTATTCCCACAGTCTGTGTGTCTCCATCCCCTACTGTATCACTGTCTTAACTTGGCAAGACTTTCTGCTTCCAATCGACTAACAATCTTTTTCTTTCCTTTTTCATTTTCAAATGATTTTTCATTTAATTTTGAGAGATACAACAATATAAGAATGTTCCTTTTAACTTTTAGATGCACTTGCCATATTTAAAAAATTATGTAGTTATTATTTGCTTTGAAAAATTAATTCACTAGAAATACATTGAAGACTTAAAACATGCAAGAAACTTGCTGGAGAGTTGAAGAGCTTTGACAGTGAGTGTGGTTATAAGGGGAATATATAATGCACAAGATATTAGCCCTTCTACTAGTTTGTGAATAAACAGTGTATTTTGTTCATTGTAATCTCTCATATTGGAATTCCATTTCCCTATCCTATAACATTGGGATCTCCATTTCCTTCAGTTGCTTCTCCCACGAAGCCCTTTCTAGAATGTCATAATCAGAGTTCATCATCTCTATATACTCTTTAGAGGTCGTTACACATCTATATAGCATTACTCATTTTGGTTTTTTGTTGCTATTCTTGCTTTCATATCTAATTATACCCATTAAATTTGTGGCATGGCTATTCAGTTTAGATTAATGAAAGTGAAATAATATGATAAATTCATTTTTTTTGCCTGTACTACCACATTTCAACAGCTACATGTAGCCCATGGCTGGACAACACAGATTTAGATCATTTCCACCATCACATAAAGTTCTTTTGGATGGCAGTACACTAAACTGTAAACTTCTTGAAGGCAGAGGCTATATCATTTAAATTAATCAGTCTCAAAACTGAAATAACGATTAGTGTTAAATAGGGTATATCTCAGTGGGGATGTAGGGCAATGAGGAAGATCAGGATTATTTGGCAGGTAGAGAGGAGAGCTGTGCATTTTTTAAAGCATTACTTCAAATGAGCTTTGTTATTGCATTAAACTCTAAAGAAAGGCAGGTATATTAGGTCTGCTGAAATACATATTGGCACTAGGGATTCAAATAAATCAGAGACCACATATTGAACTCAATTTTAACAAATGTTGTCACAGTGAAGTAATTCGATTAAAAGATGATTTTTGCTTTTATCTATCAATCCAGTGTCTATAATATTTAATGTGCATTCATATTCAAAATTCACCTGGTGTGAAGAGCTGACTTACTGGAAACGACCTTGACTCTGGGAAAGATTGAGGGCAGGAGAAGAAAGGGACAACAGAGGATGAAATAGTTGAATGGCATCACTGACTCACTGGACATGAATTTGAGCAAACTCCGGAAGATGGAGAAGGACAGGGAAGCCTGGCGTGTTGCAGTCATGCAGTCACACAATTTGGCGACTGAACAACAACAAAATTCAAAATTCTTCAGAGTGAAAGTATTTTAGGGGCTTGAAATATAATTTTTAAAAGGATATTTTATTTAAGATTGCATGTTCTAGGAAGTTCTGCACTTCAGTTCAGTTCAGTTGCTCAGTCGTGTCCAACTCTCTGCAACCCCGTGGACTGCAGTACGCCAGGCTTCCCTGTCCATCACCAACTCCTGTAGCTATCTGCACTATCCCGTAGTTCTGCACTAGTACCAAAGAAATGAACACTCCTATTTTTCACTAGTACAATGAAAAGATAAGTTTATTGCATTTCATTGAACTATAAAAATAAAATTATTGGCTAGCTAGAAATATACTACTTCCTTTTCCAGATACATAGAGCCATGTAGAGCCATAATGTTATATTCATTGCATAATTTGGCCTTTGATTTCAGAATATTGTTCATAAGTAGAATGGAAGTTCTGCAGGGAGAGCAAGCCTGGTACATGGGAAGGAGCATGGCCTTTGTCCTCTGACTTGACCACTGATTGACAGTGTGGTCTTGGGCAGATCACCTAACAACTCTGAATGTTTTCACTCATTCTAAGATGAGGAGACTGATCTTTTTTTTTATTCTAATTTTTATTGGAGTATAGTTACTTTACAATGTTATGTTAGTTTCTGCTGTACAGCAAAATGAGTTAGCTATATGTATACCTATATCCTCTCTTTTTTGGATTTCCTTCGAGGCCACTAATCTTTACCACACGCATGTGTTATGAAGTTTATGGAAAAAGATTAAATAGATTAAAGCATCAAGCACCTGCCTGGCATGTACTACCTCTCCTTTTAATACTAAGTTCAAAACCTGCCACTGTTCTACCTTTTGAACTCATCAGTATCTTTACCGCCTAATTTATACAAAGGGCTTCCTTGGTGGCTCAGATGGTAAAGAATCTGCCTGCAGTGCAGGAGACCCAAGTTCAATCCCTGGATCAGGAAGATCCCCTGGAAAAGGGAATGGCTACCCACTCCAGTATTCTTGCCTGGAGAATTCCATGGACAGGGGAGCCTGGTGGGCTACAGTCCATGGAGTCACAAAGAGTCGGACACCTCTGAATGACTAACACACACACAATTTATACAAAAACCCCAAGATTCTGTGCTTGATTTTTTTTCTGATGAATGGTAATTTTTGTTTGTTTATCATTGTCTGTCTGTAGATCTTTTCTCTTTTGTACGTGTTCCTTCAATGGCAATAATTATATTCTGAGACAAAGAAAATACCACTTTAATGGGCATAGACATAGGTAACCTATGCCATTAAACTTGAGAACAGCTTAAAATAACATAAAGATCTCCAAATTAAAAGGGATTTTAGAAAATTTTGTGCTACTTTATATACCAGGAACAACATTGTTTATTTGATTGGACTGGCCTGAAGATTTGTACTGCATGGTAACAACATTTATCCTGCTGCTGCTGCTAAGTTGCTTCAGTTGTGTACAACTCTGTGCGACCCCATAGACGGCAGCCCACCAGGCTCCCTCGTCCCTGGGATTCTCCAGGCAAGAACACTGGAGTGGGTTGCCATTTCCTCCTCCAGTGCATGAAAGTGAAAAGTGGAAGTGAAGTTGCTCATTTGTGTCCGACTCTTCGCGACCCCATGGACTGCAGCCTACCAGGCTCCTCCATCCATGGAATTTTCCAGGCAATAGTACTGGAGTGGGGTGCCATCACCTTCTCCGACATTTATCCTAATAAGGACCATTTATACATGGGGTAATGTCCAACCTGAATGCTGTTATGACTTAAGAGAAGGAATAAATTACATTTCTTTGCCTGATGTTCAGCAGCCCCTTCTGTCTCTCTTTCTCTCTCACTCTCTCTCTCTCTTACACACACACACAGACACACACACACTCTTATCTGACCTAATTTCCAGGCTTTTGTTCATTTTGAACCCCTTTCTTTGATGTCTCCTTCTTTAACCAACTTATTTGCTTTGCGTGATACAGGTTTTTAGAATGAGGGAGATCAAGTTTCTGAATACCATGCCATTCCTTTCTCCAAGGGATCCTCCCAACCCAGGAATTGAACCCAGGTCTCTTGCATTGCAGGCAGCTTCTTTACCATCTGAGCCACCAGGGAAGCCCCATGCTTTGACTACTACTGACTGAATCTCTAACCTAAACAATATGGGTTTCTCATCTGTAAAATGGGAATGAAAACACCTTGTATGTTATTTTGACATTTAAGTGGGAAATTCGTGGTTATTGTTGTTTAGTCACTAAGTCGTGTCTGACTCTTTTGCGACCCCATGAACTTTAGCGCACCAGGCTCCTCTGTTCACGGGAGTCTCCAAACAAGAATACTGAAGTGAGTTTCCATTTCCTTCAAGGGATCCTCCCATCCCAGAGATCTGACCCGTGTCTCCTGCATTGGCAGGCGGGTTCTTTACCACTGAGCCACCAGAGAAACTCAAGTAGGAGATAGATGTTTACAAATTTTCTGACATACTTTCTTAGTAAATATTGATCTGGCCATGAAAGTTTTGAGGATCTAGTGATCCAGTGAGTTAGCATGCTGTATAGTTAAGCGGTGAAGAGCATAGAATTTGAGTCAAACCTGGGTTCAAATCTTAGCTCTGCCACTTACTTGCTGGGATGTTACTAGATTAAGTAACAGATTAGTTAAAATAGTTTCCTAACTGATAAATAGTTATTCCTATTTACAGTAGTTGTGAGGATAATGGGAAGTGAATATAAATTGTTTTGGACTGGACCTCATACTTACTATACATTACTAAGCTGTCATTAAATCACTCTACTCAAATCATCACCTGTGGTCTAAGTTATGTTCAGCTTCTCTAAAGATATCTTCTAAACTGGATTTTAAGTTTCTGAAGAGTTAGGAGCCAAGTTTGAGTATTTCTTGAACTCGGTAGCACCACCTAGGATCATGCCAGTTGCATTATGCCAGTTTGTTCAATTTATGGCCAATAGAAAAACTGCTCCAGATTTTTAGCCTGTCCGCCTGTCAGTCACTACCTTCAGGGTAGTCAATAGGAGCAGCAAGTTTGGGTAACTCATTACTTGTAATCAAAGCTGTACCAAATTATCAGATTTTCTAAGTAGAATGGCACAACAATTGTATTATGTGACTAGAACTTTATAAAGGATTATGTACTTCTCTCACACTTGTACAATATCCATGCATCTCTTTCATACTTAGACCATATTTACATTACTTCAAAAAAATGTGTGTGTGGCCTACCCTGGATATTATGTAATATAACCCACTACTTAGAGGCTCATTACGTGTACTATGTATTCTCTGATGATCAGTTATGGGAAGAAAGTAAAATAAAATGAAGAGTGAAAGGGAATTGAACATAAGCATAAGGAGAAAATGAAAGAATGATCAGGTTGAGTAGATGGTACATTCCACCAAAGGCTGACTTAGTCATTGCTTTCCTAACTTCAATATATTAGATATATTGGAGAAGGAAATGGCAACCCACTCCAGTATTCTTGCCTGGAGAATCCCAGGGACGGCGGAGCCTGGTGGACTGCTGTCTATGGGGTCGTACAGAGTCAGACACGACTGCAGCGACTTAGCAGCAGCAGCAGCAGCATACCATTATTTTTGTTGTAATCTTTGTTGTTTTAAAATACTATCTTTGTAAAAATCATTTATATAATTATTGTAGCTGTGGTAAACTTAAAGATGTACTTTTTAAAATATACTAAAATTATTTGGGTAATTTAAAACATGAAGGTTTAGGGTTAGGGTCTGCATGAAGGGTAGTTTAAAAACACTCTTAGCCAACCAAGAAAAATAATTTTGGAAACTAAAATATTAATATTTTCAAAATTAAAATAATCATTTCGATGCTTTTCAAAGTCTTACCTTTTCTTCAAGATTTACTTATGCAAAAAAAAAAACTCATATAAATTTATGATTTGATGCACTATCCCTATGAAGTAGATCTTACTTAACTCCTTTTGATAAAAAATACAGTACAGAGAAAGTTGAAGACTTATCTTAAATCTCACAAAATATGAAATAATCAGAATGGGATTTTAGGGTTTTAGGTTTTCCTTCCTGATTCATTATTGTGAGCCTTTTCTGTGGTTCTTGTTTATGGAGAAATCGAAAAGTAAACAGGTTGAGGGTCTGATGGAGTGTATTAATTTTTTTCAGACCATAGGAGATGCACACTTCAGTTTCTGTTGTTGTGTTTGTTTAACATTTCTCTGTGAATCAGCAAGGCTGGTTTGGCTCGTCTTAGCCAAATCAAATATGAACCCTGTACTTTTCCATTTGTGTTTGAAATTATAACAAAAGTACTCATATTATAGTGTTTATTGAAGTGAAAACTTCTATGTGATTGTATAAATGCTTAATAGACTTGAAATAAAAGCTGTCAAATTCAAGAATATTTGGAAAGATTGCATGCCTCTTCCCTACCATGTATTTATGGCATATTTTAGGGGAGGGGAACCAAATTTTTTAATTTAGTTCCATAGTAATGAACTTGTTAAGATTTTTAAGATTTCTCAATTACTGTTATATAAGATATATGAGAAGCACTTCTTGAATAAATGGTATGTGGAAGTCAACAAGAAAAAAAGGTTATTTTATTATACTGTGACTCTGATTTCAATTTCCTTTTTATCTCTTTGTTTTTATTTTTTTCTGAATTTTAGAGGGCTGCTGAAGTATCAAACTAATTTAGATACCCACCCTCCTGGCTGCATTAATTTTAATGGAACCCACTACCAGAATACTCATTTACCAGAGCATCTCTCAGAACATTTTCATGAATCTTCTCCTGGAGGATTTTCAAAGCCTGATGAACTTACCCAGAACACATTTGTGAAGATTTGTATGGAAGAGCCCAGGTTCCAAGCTAATTTTCCACAGGTCAGATTAGTTCTATGTCTTTACTGATCTCTGCAAAGTCCATGTTCCCATAAAAAATTGATCAACATTGCATTTAAACATGTTTTTAAAGGTAATAAAGCAGTTATTCCTGCAGAAGAGAATGTTTCAGGCTGTTTCAGTAGCAAATTAGTACGTGTTATTCCATAATAGTCAGCCTACAGTTCAATGAGATAGACCTATGATATTACAGAATATAGAAAATTCCTGTTTAACTCATCATATGATCTTTGCAAATTGTGGCACTGGTGCTTGCCATAAGAAAGGTGGCAAAGATACATTCCTTATGCATTGAGAAAAGTAGGTTGAATAAGAAAAATAATAGTGAAAAAACTAGTGCTACTACTAATAATTATTATAGTATAGTATAATATTATGTATAATATTATAAACACTAAGCTGTAAAATAAATTTATTGAATGCTTAATATCATCTGCTAGGGGATGTGCTAAAATATATTGTATGCTTTTTTAATATTCACAATAACTCTTTGAAGCAATTACCATCATCCTTAATTTTCTGATGAGGAAATTATGGTATAATATTATTATGGTACAGTATTATGTATAATATTACAAATACTGAGTTGTAAAATCAATTTACTGAATGCTTGATATTATCTGCTTGGGGCTGTGCTAAAATACATTATATGCATTTTTTTAATATTCACAATAACTCTTTGAAGCAATTATTGTCAGCCTTAATTTTCTGATGAGGAAATTGTGGCTTAAATATGTAAATATACTCTGACCAACCTCTATAAACTAACATGTAGGAGAAGAAGATTACAAAACCTAGTTATCTTGCTCTTAGAAAACTTCTTCCCCAAATACCCAACTAGTAGTTTGGTAAGAGTCATAATCTTCCCTTGTAGCTATGGGAGCTGCCCATGTGGGTATCACACCCTGTATTCTGTGTCTGTACCAAATGAAAGTCAGGAAATAGTGATATTGAATGTCTGTTTTAAGAAGAAAGGGGAGTCAAAAGATAGTGATTTGTAGATGCCTTTGGAATGAGTGTATTAGTCTTGTTTTCTTATTAATAACAATCCTCTAGGTTTCTTTAAAGCTTTACAATCTTCAGAGCTTTTCTGGCTTCACACAATGCTTTATGTTAGGGAAGATAGGTATTGTGAGTCCCATTTCGCTTGCTGCTGCTGCTGCTGTCCGACTCTGTGCGACGCCATAGACGGCAGCCCACCAGGCTCCCCCGTCCCTGGGATTCTCCAGGCAAGAACGCTGGAGTGGGTTGCCATTTCCTTCTCCAGTGCATGAAAGTGAAAAGTGAAAGTGAAGCCGCTCAGTCGTGTCTGACTCTTTGCCACCCCATGGACTGCAGCCTACCAGGCTCCTCCGTCCATGGGATTTTCCAGGCAAGAGTACTGGAGTGGGTTGCCATTGCCTTGTGTGATGCTCAAAGGCTAAGCGACTGTCCCAGAGTTGCAGAGCTTGTCCTGTGATGCTTACTCTGCACACAATTTCTAACTGTTGGGTTGGCCAAAAAGTTCATTTGGGTTTTTCTATAAGATAGGAATGCAAAAATCTGAATAAACTTTTTGGCCAACCCAATAAATGTGAGGAGCAGCATGATCTGCATGGAAGGAAGAAGGACCTTCTGGAGTAACTGTGTAGATTGGGTTTTAAAAGGTGACCATGAAAATACATTTGGGTTGGGGGCCTCCAACTTTTGAGGGAGATAAAGTGTGTAGTTCTAGGAGAAAGGTTAGCCTGGGATCAGGGTTATGCCTCCAGCATACAAGCAAAATTGTCATGGTTTCCAAATTCTAAATAGTATCTTCTGTTCATATTATATTATGTAAAAGTAAATTGTGAACAACACATGTGGTATGACCATATTTAAAAATATGTACATGTACATATTTTACATTGGTTATACATTTTGTATATGTATATTATGCATGCATATTGTATGCATTAAAAATACCTAGGGTTCTCATATTTTTAAAACAAATATTAGACTGGTATATTTTTTACTAAAATACTCCAGATTTACTTGAGCTTTTACTTCTCTTTCTTCTTCCTTTAGAGAAAGATATTGTATATATACAATATATATTTTTTGTGGGCCCAGAAGGATATATGAAACAATAAACTACTTGTTAATGGTACTTATACCCTTGATAGTGGCTTGAGGGTAGGGTCCTGACATTACTTTCCCTTTTATTTTATACTTTACTCTTGTTTCAGTAAGTTGCAGTGAGCATCTGTTGCCTTTTATTCATTTTTCTTTACACTTTGTTATTTCAAATACAGATTAATTATCATTGCTGTATTATTACTGTAATGTGTCAAATAAGCAGTGAGGCAGGATATAAAGAGTCCTATAACACAAGTATTTCTTAAAGCGTATTTCAAAAATTCTCCATTAGACCTGGCTTTGGATTTCTGGACCTTTGTGCCTATATTGTGCTGAAAGGCTTTACAGGTGTATCCGGAGCAATAAGCCAGTCACCATCATCTCAGTCACACGTCATCCGTCAGATGTCATGGAAATCCGAATGGTCAAAGAAAATTTTAAAGCAAGACCTGGCCAGGTGAGTCAATGTCCAGCAACTTTTAAATTACCCTTTATCTGTTTTTTTCAAAATTAGCATTATTAAGATATTTGAACTTCTTTCTTGGTCATTTAAAAATTGTTTGTTGCCTTTTAGTATATTATTCTACACTGTCCCAGTGTGTCTGCATTAGAAAACCATCCATTTACTCTCACAATGGTAAGAAACTTGTTTTTTGATTTTCTAATGTTTAGAATGAAATGCATCTTTCTCTTTTGTGTGTGTATGCACTCCACCTCATTCTAAAAATCATTCAAGGCTGTCACAATATCCTTAATGTTTAAGTAAACCATCTTTTTACAAGAAATATAATTACTTATACAGAAACTTCGTAACTATTAATTATTTTCTAAAAATTTAAACTTCAGGAAGTAGTCTGTTTAATTTATGAAATCTTTCTGATTCAACATACAGAAAATTTCCTGTATATTTGGACTCTTCCTTTTATAAAATATGCACCAAATTATAAAGTGTGCATGATTTTCTTTAGATTAAATTTAAGGAAATAGAGTACTGTGGGTTGAGATGGAAGCATAAGAAAACGTTTAGAAAAGAAAAAACTCAGTGTAATTGGCATCTAGGCTGTGTATGGAGAAGGAAAAGGAAAATAAAGTCAGAAAAATAAAATAGAACAAATAATGCAGGGAAATCTAGCTAAATCGGTATCATCAAATATTGTTAGCCCATTCCCTGATGTTATTTTTTGCCTTATACAAATGACATGAGCCCATTATGGAAAAAGTAAATAATTCAGAAGCATATAGGATCACATCATAACTTTTCCTCATTTCCCCGCTCCCAAGTCCTGTTCTTGAGTTTGGCAAATAGTCTTGCAGATATTTCCTTACATTCTTTGGCATTTATGGGTGTTTGCCATTCATTTGGACTTCCGTGGTAGGTCAGATTGTAAAGCATCTGCCTACAATGTGGAAGACCCGGGTTCAATCCCTGGGTTGGGAAGATCCTCTGGAGAAGGAAATGGCACCCCACTCCAGTACTCTTGCCTGGAAAATCCCATGGACGGAGGAGCCTGGTAGGCTACAGTGCGTGGGGTCATTCATTTGCTGGATCCCTTGTCTTAAAGTTTTCTTTTTTCACTCACCAATAGGTCATGGACAACTTTCCATGTTACTGTATTTGTAAATGCCTCATTGTTTTTAATCACTGTATGTCACAGTAGAAACACAGTGTAATTTATTTAATATTTTCCATCGATGATGGAAGTTAAGATTTTATTGAGTTTCTAACGAAAGTAACTGAGACAGGGACCACATGTTTACATGTTAGAATTGAACAAATTATGGGGGGAGGTCCAGAAAAACAGCGTGTTGCCATGCTAAGGTTTAGAGATGGAGTTCTGCTGGGATTGGCTGTGCTGTGTGCAGGTCGCTTCAGTCGTGTCCAACTCTTTGTGACCCCATGGACTGTAGCCCTCCAGACCCCTCTGTCCATGGGATTTTCCAGGCAAGAATACTGGAGTGGGTTATCATGACCTTCTCCAGGACATCTGCCCAACCCAGGATCAAACCCATGTCTCTTACATCTCCTGCACTGGCAGACAAGTTCTTTATCACTAGCACAACCTGGAAAGCCCTTATTGGAACCACTGTTAAATGTGATGTATTATTCAAGTTGAAAACTTGGAAACCTTGGCCAAGTTACTTCATCTTTTCTGTACATTCATTTCTTAGTGTAATATTATTATAAAAACAGTAGCTATTCACACACACCTTATGAGTTCAGATGAACTATTACAAATAAAGCATGTAGAACACAACCTGGAATGTGAAAAGTATCAAGTATATGTCAATATATGTTAGCAAGTATTATAATTCTTATCTGCAGTGTGAATTTGCCCCTTGAGAGCATGTACTTGTGAAGATGGCTAGGCCAGAAACATTTGTATTTAAGGAATAACACAAACCAAGAGAAAGTGTCAAATGTTTAAAGAAAAAGCAGGAGTTATTTATCCAATCCCTTATGATTATACGTGGAGATGAAGACTAGATTCAAGGGATTAGATGTGGTAGAGAGCGTCTGAGGAACTATGGATGGAAGTTCATAATATTGAACAGGAGGCAGTGACTAAAACCATCCCAAAGAAAAAGAAATGCAAAAAGGCAAAGTGGTTGTCTGAGGAGGCTGAATAGCTGAGGAAAGAAGAGAAGAGAAAGGCAACGAAGTAAAGGAAAAGTATACCCAACTGAAAACAGAGTTCCAGAGAATAGAAGGAGAGATAAGAAAGCCTTCTTAAGTGAACAGTGCAAAGAAATAGAGGGAAACACAGAATGGGAAAGACTTCTCTTTTTAGAGATCTCTTCTAGAAAACTGGAGATAGCAAGGGAACATTTCATTCAAGGATGGGCATGATAAAGGACAGAAATGATAAGGACCTAACATAAGCAAAAGGTATTACGTAGAGGTGGCAAGAGTACACAGAAGAACTATACAGAAAGATGTTAATGACCTGGATAACCATGATGGTGTGATCACTCACCTAGAACCAGACATCCTGAAGTGTGAAGGCAACTGGACCTTAGGAAGCATTACTGTGCACAAAGCTAGTGGCAGTAATGGAATTCCAGCGGAGCTATTTAAAATCCTAAAAGATGATGCTGTTAAAGTGCTGCATTCAATATGTCAGCAAATTTGGAAAACTCAACAGTGGCCACAGGACTGGAAAAGGTCAGTTTTCATTCCAGTTCTAAAGAAGAGCACTGCCAAAGAATGTTAAAACTATTGTTCTGCACTCTATCAATTACCAAATTGTGTTCAAGGACAGAAGAGCCTGGCGGGCTACAGTCCACAGGTCCACAAAAAATTGGACAAGACTGAACAACTAACACTTTCACTTTCTTTCAGCAAGGTAAAGCTCAGAATCCTTGAAGCTAGTCTTAGCAGCACATGAACCAAGAACTTGCAGGTGTACAAGCTGAGTTTAGAAAAGGCAGAGGAACCAGAGTCAAATTGTAAACATTTGTTGGAACACAGAGAAAGGAAAGGAGTTCCAGAAAAACATCTACTTCTGCTTCATTGACAATAGCCTGTGACTGTGTGGATCAGTTAAAACTGAAAAATTTTTTAAGAGATGGGAATGCCAGACCAACTTATCTGTCTTCTAAAAAACCTGTATGCAGGTCACGAAGCAGCAGTTAGAACAGGACATGGAACAACAGACTGGTTCCAAGTTGGGAAAGGAGTACGTCAAGACTGTATATTGTCACCCTGTTTATTTAACTTATATTCAGAATACATCATTAAAAAAACTGGGCTGTATGAATGACAAGCTGGAATCAAGATTGCTGGGAGAAATATCAACAACCTGAAATATGATACCACTCTAACGGCAAAAAGTGAAAGGAACTAAGGAGTCTCTTGATGAGGGTGAAACAAGAGATTTGGCTTAAAATTCAGCATTTAAAAAATGAAGATCTTGGCATTTGGTCCCATCACTTCATGGCAAGTAGAAGGGGGAAAAGTAGAAACAGTGACAGATTTTCTTTTGTTGATCTCCAAAATCATTGCCAATGGTGACTGCAACCATGAAATTGAAAAGGCACTTTCTCCTTGGAAGAAAAGCTATGACAAACCTAGACAGCATATTAAAAATCAGAGACATCACTTTGCTGACAAAGGCCCATATAGTCAAAGCTATGGTTTTTTCCAGTAGTCATGGATGTGAGAGTTGGACCATATAGAAGACTGAGTGCTGAAGAATTGATGCCTTCAAACTGTGGTGCTAGAAAAGACTCTTGAGAGTCCCTTAGACAGCAGAGAGATCAAACCAATCCATCCTAAAGGAAATCAGTCCTGAATATTCATTGGAATATTCATTCAGCTGAAGCTGAAACTCCAATACTTTGGCCACTTGATGCGAAGAACTGACTCATTGGAAAAGACCCTGATGCTGGGAAAGATTAAAGGCAAAAGGAGAAGAGGGCGGCAGAGGATGAGATGGTTAGGTAGCACCACCAACTCAATGGATATGAATTTGAGCAAACTCTGGGAGATAGTGAAGGATGAGGAAGCCTGGTGTACTGCAGTCCACTGGTCTCAAAGTGTCAGACACGACTTAGTGAATGACGAACAACATGTACATGAAGAATTAAATATGTTTCGTTTGAGATCCCAAGGTGTAGAAATATGACTAAAAGGTACAAAGTTTTGTTGTTATTGTTCAGTTGCTCAGTCCTGTCCAACTCTTTGTGACCCCATGGACTATAGCTCGCCAGGCTCCTCTATCCATGGGATTTCCCAGACCAGAATATTGGAGTGGGTTACCATTTCCTTCTCTATCAGAGTGCGTTGGATGAGGCAGAAAGGGTGAATGCCTGGGATTCTGTATCCATTATAGTTTTTATTCTTTCTTGCTTTCTTCAATTAAGACAAGATTTTTCCTTATTCCTTCTGCTGCTTTTAGGCCACTTCTTCAGTTCTCTTTAAGGAACGTGTTTCTCTGAAGATTCTCTAAGAAAAACAAGGGGAAAAGGACCTAAAATAGTTTGGAAAATAGTAGTTAATATATATCACTTAAAAATTCACGATGTCTTTTACCCTGTTACTGGTTTTCAAACATTCTTTAATAAATAGTCCCATTAAATTTTATTCATCCATTTATTTAACCCATTTTTACTTTCTTACTCTAAATTCTTTGTCTAAACTAATCTCTTTGCCCTGGGAACTAATTGCTGCGTCTTCCACTTATTCACACTCCAAATACCACACATTCTCTTGACCTTTTCCTCTTCTAAGACACTGCCTATTTTCTTCAACAATTAGTGCCATTAAATTGCTTGTTTAATGTCTGTCTCTCAGATTTTAACAATCTGCCTGCAAGGCAGGAGACCCAAATTCAATCTCTGGGTTAGGAAGATCCCCTGAAGAAGTGCATGGCAACCCACAACAGTATTCTTGCCTGAAGAATCCCTCAGACAGAGGACCCTGGCAAGCTACAGGCCATGGGGTTACAAAGAATCGGACAGAACTGAATGACTAGCATTTCCTCCTAGACCGTAAGGTTCAGGAGCCCTTTGAAGGATACATTCATAGTTCAGTGTCTGGTACACAGAGTAACACAATATAAATCTGTTGAAAGAGTGAAAAACACTTAATATGTAGTCAGTGTTAGGGACTTACCTTGAGAAATATTTAAAAGATGGATTATCTTTTCCTCTCATCTCTTACTTGAAAGGTAAAGGCAGAGCAAAGAAAAAGAGGATTTAAGATGAAGCAAGAAATGCTATGGCTGACATGACTCTCAGTCAAAGAGCCAGCTTCCAGTCAGATTCTGAGTCTAATCTTTAAGGTCATGATGACTATTTACCTTAAGCTACGAAGAAGAGTGGGAAATGTACTTGTGACAAAGGTGGCTGGGGAAGAACCACCAAAGACAAATGCAAACAATTTGCTGAGAACATCTGGTCAGAGTCAGCAGATCATTTTTCACTTCTACTGCCCCGTTCTCAGGGCTAACAATGGAAAATTACTTGTTCCTAATTTCTGTTGGTAATTTGACATTTTGAACTATGATGCTGGAGAAGACTCTTGAGAGTCCCTTGGACTGCAAGGAGATCAAACCAGTCAGTCCTAAAGGAAATCAAACTTGAATATTCATTGGAAAGACTGATGCTGAAGGTAAAGCTCCAATACTTTGGCCACCTGATGAGATGAGCCTATTCATTGGAAAAGACCCTGATGCTTGGAAAGACTTAAGGCAGGAAAAGGGGGCGACAGAGGATGAGAAGGTTGGATGGCATTACCAACTCAATGAACATCACTTTGAGCAAACTCCGGGAGATGCTGAAGGACAGGGAAGCCTGGTGTGCTGCAGTGGGGTCACAAAGAATTGGACGTGACTGAGTGACTGAACAGCATTTGCCAAATGCTCTCAGTATTTCTTAGGTTTGCCTTGCAGCCTGTAGGTCAAAATAGATCTTGACTTTGAAAGTGTATGTTTTATATTCACATCCATCCTTACTTTAAACATCATTTTTTTTCATATGTTTTGATTATGCCCTATTAAACCTCAATTTAAGGTTTGATTGTTTTAAAAATAATTATATCTCATAGATATTATAAATTGCAACAGTAGTTGGTTTCCAAAAGAATTTTCAAGGCAAAGGAAGATTCTTTTCATCAGACCATCTGTGTACCACACATTTTGTGTAGGCTTAGGAAACAGCTTATAGCCCTCCCAAATTTGGGATTTGCTAGCTGGCTCACTCGTACCATCCCCTAAGGGAGTTTCTGTCTTCATAAAAAGGAAAAGAGGTGAATCATCTTGCTGCCTGGAAATGAATTTGAGTAAACCAAAAACATTTCTGGGCTAAATTTTACATTATACTATTATGTTAATTTACTGTCTTTTCCTGCCATTTCCTTCTTTTGTTCAATTACTTCTGTTTGGCACTTACATGTAAAATGCATGCTTTTCAAGCATTTTCACTGGCTAGTTCCATTATGGGTTCCTTTGAAATCAAACAAAGCAAAATAAAGTGACTTCCCATATGCCAAATCCCACTAAAATTTTATACACATCTTGTCTTTGTCGAGGATAACAGTACCTACTAATTAAATGCCTAAGCAGATCCTTCTTAAACTTTGAAAATATTACATTATTTAATTCTTCTAAAATTCCAAAGATGTGTATTGTTAACTCTATATGATGCAGAAAATAATGTGACTTGAAGATATCAAATAACATCATTGATTAGTGACACAGGCAAGACAGAAACACAGACCTGCCTGGCTGAAGGTGTGTTGTCAGCTATTCTACCCTGGCTGTCTCCTGCCTCACACCTGGCCATATTCAGTGCATTCCTGTTTCTAAAAATCCTGTTGCTTTAGGACATACCTGTTGGAGTCAACAAAAAATAATTATTGTTTTAAAGAGAAATTTACTGAAACTATAAAAATGTATTTTCAGGAGAAATATGCAATTGAAAGTTTTATATTGTCCACACTACTAAGCTCTTCTAATATTGTGGAAAGTTGAAAGTCAAATAAATTCCCCTGCTAGAAAACTGTAATACTTACTTTAATATAGTGTGCCAATATAAGGAAAATTCAAATATATAAAATATACATTGGTCACAAATTCAAGTTGCTTGAATTTCATCTAATTTTTAAAATGGAGATTCAGTTCAGTTCAGTTTAGTTGCTCAGTTGTGTCCAACTCTTTGCAACCCCATGAACCACAGCACACCAGGCCTCCCTGTCCATCACCAACTCCTGGAACCTACTCAAACTCATGTCCATTGTGTCGGTGATGCCATCCAACCATCTCATCCTCTGTCGTCCTCTTCTCCTCCCACCTTCAATCTTTCCCAGCATCCGGGTCTTTTCCAGTGTGTCAGTTCTTCACATCAGGTGGCCAAAGTATTGGAGTTTCAGCTTCAACGTCGGTCGTTCCGATGAATATTCGGGACTGATTTCCTTCAGGATGGACTGGTTGGATCTCCTTGCAGTCCAAGGGACTCTCAAGAGTCTTCTCCAACACCACAGTTTAAAAGCATCAATTCCTTGGTGCTCTCTTTATAGTTCAACTTTCCCATCCATACATGATTACTGGAAAAACCATAGCTTTGACTAGATGGATCTTTGTTGGCAAAGTAATGTCTCTGATTTTTAATATGCTGTCTAGGATGGTGGTAGCTTTTCTTCCAAGGAGCAAGTGTCTTTTATTTCATGTCTGCAGTCACACAATCTGCAGTGATTTTGGGGCCCCCCAAAATAAAGTCTGTCACTGTTTCCATTGTTTCCCCTTCTATTTGCCATGAAGTGATGGGACCAGATGCCATGATCTTAGTTTTACGAATGTTGAGTTTTAAGGCAAATTTTTCATTCTCCTCTTTCAATTTCATCAAGAAACTCTTTCGTTCTTCTTCACTTTCTGTCATAAGGGTGGTGTCATTTGTGTATCTGAGGTTATTGATATTTTTCCTGGTAATCTTGATTCCAGCTTTGCTTCATCCAGCCTGGCATTTCTCCTGATGTACTCTGCATATAAGTTAAATAAGCAAGGTGACAATAGACAGCCTTGACGTACTCCTTTCCTAATTTGGAACAGTCTGTTGCTCCATGTCCAGTTCTAACTGTTGCTTCTCGAACTGCATACAGATTTCTGAGGAGGCAGGTCAGGTGGTCTGGTATTCTTATCTCTTTAAGAATTTTCAACAGTTTGTTGTGATCCACACAGTCAAAGGCTTTGGCGTAGTCAATAAAGCAGAAATAGATGTTTTTCTGGAACTCTCTTACTTTTTCGATGATCCAGTGAATGTTGGCAATTTGATCTCTGGTTCCTCTGCCTTTTCTAAAACCAGCTTGAACATCTGGAAGTTCATGGTTCATACACTGTTGAAGCCTGGCTTGGAGAATTTTGAGCATTACTTTGCTAGCATGTGAGGTGAGTGCAATTGTGTGGTAGTTTGAGCATTCTTTGACATTGCCCTTCTTTGGGGTTGTAATGAAAACTGACCTTTTCCAGTCCTATAGCTACTGCTGGTTCTTCCAGATTTGCTGGCATATTGAGTGCAGCACTTTTACAGCATCATCTTTTAGGATTTGAAATAGCTCCACTGGAATTCCATCACCTCCACTAGCTTTGTTCGTAGTGATGCTTCCTAAGACCCACTTGACATCACATTCCAGG
The DNA here is from genome assembly GCF_054371585.1 of Giraffa tippelskirchi. Classification (NCBI taxonomy): domain Eukaryota; kingdom Metazoa; phylum Chordata; class Mammalia; order Artiodactyla; family Giraffidae; genus Giraffa; species Giraffa tippelskirchi. The sequence goes on along the minus strand of NC_137284.1, from coordinate 41,151,756 downwards.
ATGTCTGGCTCTAGGTGAGTGAGCACACCATCGTGATTATCTGGGTCATGAAGATCTTTTTTGTACAGTTCTTCTGTCTATTCTTGCCACCTCTTCTTAATATCTTCTGCTTCTGTTAGGTCCATGCTATTTCTGTCCTTTATTGTGCTCATCTTTGCATGGAATGTTCCCTTGGTATCTCTAATTTTCCTGAAGAGATCTCTAGTCTTTCCCATTCTGTTGTTTTCCTCTGTTTCTTTGCATTGATCACTGAGGAAGGCTTTCTTATCTCTCCTTACTATTCTTTGGAACTCTGCATTCAAATGGGTATATCTTTCTTTTCTCCTTTGCCTTTCGCTTCTCTTCTTTTCTCAACTATTTGTAAGGCCTCCTCAGAGAACCATTTTACCTTTTTGCATTTCTTTTCCATGGGGATGGTCTTGATCCCTGCCTCCTGTACAATGTCACAAACCTCTGTCCATAGTTCATCAGGAACTCTATCTATCAGATCTAATTCCTTGAATCTGTTTGTCACTTCTGCTGTATAATCATAAGGGATTTGATTTAGGTCATACCTGAATGGTCTAGTGATTTTCCCTACTTTCTTCAATTTAAGTCTGAATTTGGCAATAAGGAGTTCATGATCTGAGCCACAGTCAGCTCCCGTTCTTGTTTTTGCTGACTGTATAGAGCTTCTCCATCTTTGGCTGCAAAGAATAAAATCAATCTGATTTCAGCATTGACCATCTGGTGATGTCCATGTGTAGAGTCTTCTCTTGTGTTGTTGGAAGAGAATGTTTGCTATGACCAGCGTGGTCTCTTGGCAAAACTCTGTTAGCCTTTGACCTGCTTCGTTTTGAATTCCAAGGCCAAATTTTCCTGTTACTCCAGGTAACTCTTGGCTTCCTACTTTTGCATTCTAGTCCCCTGTAATGAAGAGGATATCTTTTTTGAGTGTTAATTCTAGAAGGTTTTGTAAGTCTTCATAAAATGGAGATTACGCTTTTACAACTAAAAATGCGAAAAAGTTGGTGCAAAGATAAGGTACAGAAGCACTGTAGTATTTTTCATAATTTCAGTCAAAATAAAGCTAAGTTTTGAGCACTGGTTTAATAGAAACCCAAAGATTGGAGTTTTCATTGCTTAAAGTGCTTCATCATTTCTTATACTTGATATTGACTTTGCTACATAAAGAAGGCATGCTAATTTGGTGGGTCTTTTCAGAATGTTGTGATTGTTTTTTGCTATAGCACTTGCTTTCTCTCAAGGTACAACCAGCAGGCATGTGTTTGGTTACTAAAGTTGATGGAGATCAGAGGGTGTTGTGTAGACCATAGATTTTGGAATCCTGAACAACGTGGATTAGATCCACCACTTATTAGTACTATGATCTTGGGCAAGATAATTAACACACTTATCCTCTGTTTACCTCTTTATAAAACATGGATAATAATAATGTTTTTTATTATCATTATAATGAGCTCGACATTCAAAAAACTAAGATCATGGCATCTAGTCTCGTCACTTCTTGGCAAATAAGTGGGGAAAAAATGGAAACAGTGACAGACTTTATTTTCTTGGGCTCCAAAATTACTGCAGACGGTGACTACAGCCAAGGAATTAGAAGACGCTTGCTCCTTGGAATAAAAGCTATGACCAACCTAGACAGCATATTAAAAAGCAGAGATATTACTTTGCCAACAAAGATCTGTCTAGTCAAAACTGTGGTTTTTCCAGTAGTCATTTATGGATGTGAGAGTTGGACTATAGAAAGCTGAGCGCCAGAGAATTGACGCTTTGAACTGTGGTGTTGGAGAAGACTCTTGAGAGTCCCTTGGACTGCAAGGAGATCCAACCAGTCCATCCTAAAGGAAATCAGTCCTGAGTATACACTGGAAGGACTGATGTTGAAGCTGAAACTCCAATACTTTGGCCACCTGATGTGAAGAGGACTCGTTTGAAAAGACCCCAATGCTGGGAAAGATTGAAGGTGGGAGGAGAAGGGGACGACAGAGGATGAGATGTTTGGATGGCATCACCGACTCAATGGACATGAGTATGATCCAACTCTGGGAGATAGTGAATGCAGGGGAAACCTGTTCTGCTGCAGTTCATGGGGTCTCAAAGAGTTGGACATGACTGAGTGACTGAACAACAGTGTAGCTCTGAATATGAATTTAAAAGATATAACCAAGTGCTAAGTGTGGTGCTTGGTACACAGTAAGTTCTCAGTCAGTTAGAAATTGTTATGATTTTTTTTTCTGATAATAGCTGGCCAGTCAAGACAGAATTAAATTGAATGTTTTTTTGCTTCTTTCTCCATCATGAGCTAACTGGTTGAACTGTGACCACAGAGTGGTTTAGAAACAGTCATTTGAAGGGCTGGTGGTGCCTCTCGTGGTTTACTAGCCCTTAGGATGGAATGTTTCAGGTTGGGTTTCCAGGGAAACAGATTGAGAGGAGAGATTTGCACGCCATAAATTTGTCAGGGCGTGTGCTTAGATCAAGGGCTTCCTAGGTGGTGCTAGTAAAGATCCTGCCTGGCAATGCAGGAGATATAAGACACATGGGTTTGATCCCTGGGTCAGGAAGATTCCCTGAAGGAGGGCATGCCAAGCCACTCCAGTATTCTTGCCTGGAAAATCCCATGGACAGAGGAGCCTGTTGGGCTACAGTCCATGGGGTTGCAAAGATTTGCTCATGACTTGGATGACTTAGTGTGCCCGCACACACAGGCACAGGTCCACGTGTGGTAAGGAGTGAGGGACAGATGAGGCAAGATAAAAGTTCAGCTGTGATGTAGATGTGACAGAGGCCTCAACAGGTCACAGAGGAGCTCTGGGAGGAAAATGATAGTCCTGAACTACCCTTTCTTGAAGTCAGGAGGACAAATCCTTGTACTCCCAAATTACAGTCCTTGGATTTGATGCTTGGACATGGGTGGAGAAGCTTTCTGCTTTGAATGGTGATTCCTCGGGAGAGTCTCAGAAGTGAACTCAGCAGGCAACACTTTTAGCAGCTAGGAGACAGGCGAGATGAGAGTTTTAATCCTGAAAACTGGCCAGAGGGAGAAGGGAGGAGGACCTGAACAGTGCAGCAGTTTCCACTATACGTGACACTTAGATGTTGTTGTTGTTCAAGTTCCAAGTCATGCACAACTCTCTGCAACCCCATGAACTGCAGCACACCAGGCCTCCTCATCCCTCACCATCTCTCAGAGTTTGCCCAAGTCCATGTCCATTGAGTCAGTGATGCCATGCAACCATCTCATCCTCTGTCACCCTCTTCTCCTCTGCCTTCAGTCTTTCCCTGTGTGAGGGTCTTATCCAATGAATTGGATCTTCACATCAGGTGGCCAAAGTATTGGAGCAATGCAGGAGACATTTGATCCCTGGGTCGAGAAGATCCTCTGAGGAAGGAAAGGGCAACCCACTCCAGTATTGTTGCCTGGAGAATTCCATGGACAGAGGAGCCTGGGGGGCTATAGTCCATAGGGTCGCAAAGAGTCAGACACAACTGAGTGACTAGCAGATAGATATATTTAAATTTATGTATGTATATATGTTTTTATAACTATAAATATGTAAAAAATGTATTAAAATATACCTTTTGTGAGATAATTCTATTTTTAAAACTTAAACTTGAGAGACATAAATTCTAGTTTATCAAAAATTCTTGAACTTTAGAAATTTGTAGTACAAACAGCAGATTTACTTGTTTCTTTGGCTGCTGTGGGGGAAGGAGGTACCTAAAGCATAAATTATTTAAAGGATCAAAGAAACCAAAGTAACACAGTTGATGACAAAGTTGAAGTCAAAATTCAAGTTTTCTGGTTCTTCTTCATCTTTCAGTCTTTATTGGCTTAAAATCTTGGGTATAATTCTCATTTTATTTTTGACCAAGTAGTTGATCTCTTAAGTGTTTTCTAACTGTGCTCTGTAATTACCAAAGTTTGGATTTTCTACCAAAACAAATGCATTAAGGAATGCTCTCATCTAATTTGAAGCATAAATCAGAGATAGTTTTAAAACGCCTAAACTTAAGAAAGCATGAAACCTATTGCTTACTACTGAGTGTAACATCTCTTAGTATTTAACTGAAGTAGATATTAATTATTATTAATTTTATGTGAATTCTCAAATAATATAGAATATAAGTTTTACAGTAGTAATTGATTGAATATTTCATAACATCTCTATATCATTTCATTATTGTTTTTATCCAAAATTACACATGTGCTTTCCTGACATCTGTATTCTAAGTTGTATGATTCATTATTTTTAAGCTTGGATAACCTGATTTCCGATATTTTTCCATGAGTCACAGGAAAGTCTAGTTGTTAGTTTGTTATTGTCTGTACTTTTACATAGCATGCCTGCATTTCCCATCATTTTTCTGCTTTTTTTTTTGTTTTTCATCTTTCATCCAGTCACTTGGGTTTAGTCTTTCCAATTTGCAGTGAAAACCAGGCAAGAATGGCCATGGATTTCTTAAGACTGGCAAACCATTTTTTTTTTTATTATTTATTTAATTCCATGGATTTAAATAGAACCAGAAAGTCTGCATCAGTTGTTTTGATCTTAGGTATTGGTCTCATCTATTTGACTCTTAAAAATTGCTTTTCTCTAGGGTTTAACAAATCTTTTGCTTAGATACATTAGAAACTCAACTGAGATAGATGATAGATTAGCAAGGCAACAGTGTGTCTTAAACACAGAGCAGGCACAGTGACAGGAATCTCTCAAGACGGTCACTAGTGTTCAGGAAACATAAAGGGTATCTGAATTCTCTGAAAAGTTGACATTATCTAATTGTTCTAGTTTGACTTTTTTCCTGGAGAAAATATTCTTTCGGTGCCTGATATGAGCCTGTATGATATATGAACTCAAATATGTCAGTGTATTCAGAGCAAACCTGTTGTTTAATATTAAACTTGACTTATTCAACTGGTATTTTTGAATGCTTCCTTTTACTTAGGAACCAAAGAGAAAATGATCGATAAGAGCTTTTCTTAAGATCTCCTTTCAGCTACTGCCCCATTTCTCACTTCTTTAATTCTTCTCCTCTTATTCTCTCTTAAATCCACCAACTTTTGCCCATACCACTCTACTTAAACATTTTTGAGGTCAACGGTGTGCATGTTATTTCTAGGTCCAAAGGTCATTTCCCAGTCCTCAATTGGATTGACCTTTCAGCACCATTTCGCCCAGCTGATCGCTTCTTTATTGACACAGCTTTCATTTTGCTTCCAGGATATTCACTCACCTGGTTTGTGTCCTAGGTTTCCAGGTACTTTTATTCAGTTTTTCTTGTTTTGGCTGTTCCTCATAATCCCATGGCCTTTAAATATAAGAACACTCCAGTGTCCATTCCTTGAATTTCTTTTCCTCTCCAGTTAGATTCATTTCTCTGATGGTCTTATCTAATCTTATCTTGATGTGTCTGTACTATCATCTTCCAAATTTATATTTCCAGCCCAGGCCCCATCTCTGAAATTCAAGAACCTATATCCAATTGTCTACCAGGAACTTCCACTTGGATGTCTAACAGACATCTTAAATTAACATTTCTAAAATTGAACTAATCTTTGGCCTTTCAACTTATTCCACCCACCATCTTATCCTACTTCAGTTAATAGCAGCTCAGTTGTCCAGGTTGCTCAAGTTGAAAATCTGGACATTGTTCTTGACTTTCATCATATTTTTTTAAAGCATAGTCAACAATCCATCCACAGATTTTCTTGGTTCTACCTCCAAAATATATTCACCATTTCTGTGGCTGTCACCCAGGTCCTGTCTGCCACCATCTTGATAGCCTCCTGGTAGCTCTCCATCTGTCTACCTTACTCACCTACCATTTAATCTTAACAAGCAGCCAGGGTGACTATTTTGAAGTGAAAACCAGATCATGTCATTTTTCTGTTAAAACACCAGGCAGTTCTCACCTTGAGTTACAGTTGATATCTGTTGACTTGTATCTGTGTGTGTGTGTGTGTGTGTGTGTGTGTGTGTGTGTGTGAGTGAACTGGGGAGGTCAGAGATCAGTGTATCTGGAATACACTAAGACAAAGGAAAGGTGGTAGGAGATAAGGTCAGAGAAGTCAAGAGGAGTCGGATTTGGTAGGTTTATATAACACTGCAAGGGCTTTAGTTTTTACTTTGAGAGAAGAAGGAGCCATTGAGGGTCTCTGCGTGGAGGAAGGACATCACCTGGCTTACTTTTTAACAGGGTCACTCTGGCTGCTGTGTTAAGACGAAGGGAGAAAGGAGCCGAGTAGAGGACCAGTTAGGAGGCTGCTGTGTCTTCCAGCCGGGGTGTGACAATGCTCAGAGTGGAGCTGGTGGCAGTTCCTGATATATTTGAAAGTTAGGGTTAGCAGGATTTCTTGGTAGACTGGGTAAGTGAAGGAAGTAGAAGAGTTAAGGTCTGGTTTGGTTTAGTTTGGTCTGAGCAACTGGAGCTGCATTAACTAAGATAGGGAAGGCTGTGGAGAGAGCAGGTTATGATGAGGATTTGTAGAGCTCAGTTTGGGAGGTGTAAATGTGAAACTGCGCTTGCTCTACTTGTATGAAATCTTTCCTGAGCAAGTGAATGACATCTCAGCGCTCCTTCCTACGGTATGGGTTGTTCCTGCATCCAGAGCCCTTTTTGGCCCACCTCTGCTTGTCCAACTTGTGTTTGGTTTTCAGGGGATAGACTTGCCTGCCTTGTGCTTGGGGTGAGGTAAGCTGGGGGCATCGAGTTATCCCATATACAGACATGGACACTTCTCTCTCTTTTTTTTAATTATAAATCCAAACTCAGCTTTCTCCTATTGTCTCTAAGACTTGAGTTTTCCCAAACTTATGTAAGAAGGATGGACTTTGTTCTCAAGGTGATCCCCTTTTTGAAGATAGTGGGATTTCAGCTTTGAAGTTTGTTTCAGTCAGTTGCCAAACCACCGTCTCATTCACATTTTATCTTTCAAAATATGCTTATACCTCTCCATTGTTGATATTGTTCCCATGTATTGTCTGTATTTTTATATTCCTAAACTATTATCTTAGTGTTTTTTTTTTTTTTTGAGGGAGTTAAGATAAATGCACACATTCCATTGAAGTTAGCAAAAATCTCATTTACATACTTTTCCAGGAGCTTTCTGTTTAATATTTAGCATATTTCTTCATGCAAATATATGACTAAATACTAATTTTTCCTTCAAGTAAAACAGTAAATACTGAAATGTTATATTTGTCAAAATGTTTAGAGTCAAGATGTTACACTAACTGTGATGAATTTTGCACTTCTGGCTCATTATCTCCTGTCTTACTTTTAGAACAGTCCTCATTTGTGAAATTACAGGAGCTCCTCTAACTTTTTAATACTTAAAACATATATGTTAAATGTTTGAATAAATTTTAGAAGAATCGTCCATTGTTGAAGTCCTTATTCACTCCCAGGTTAATTCTCCAGTGTTTCATTAACTGATACTTGAATGCATATCTGCTAAGCATAAGATGCTGTGGAATATATAATGATTTAGAAATAGTTCTTGATCTCAAGACACTTACAGTATATTAATACCAGAAAAAAAATACACAAAATTAAAGAAGTGGAATCATAATAAAGGATGTAAAAGTCAAGTAATTTAGAATTTCAGGGAAGTTAAGAATTTTTGTAGCATGGGAAAACAAGATTTTTTCTTGAAAGTGGTGGCCTTTGAGATAAGTCTTAAAGAATTGCTAATGTTCAGCATGAGAAATGGGAATGAAGTCATTCTAAATAGTATGTGGGGAAATGAAGAGACAAGAAAATGTAATAGTTGATCCATGTTGGTTTGGCTGGATTAGAGTGAATCAAAGAGGAGCAATGGAATATAAAACTGGAAAGGGTTTGGAACAAATGTGGTTGGTCATAGACTGTAGGAAAGAAAGAATATGTGGATTTTCCTATGAAAGTGTTAGTTGCCCAGTCGTGTCCTTCCGACTCTTTGCGACCCCATGGACTGTAGCCTGCCAGGCTCCTCTGTCCATGGAATTCTCCAGGCAAGAATACTGGAGTGGGTTGCCATTCCCTTCTCCAGGGGATCTTCCCCACAGAGGGACTGAACCCAGGTCTCGTGCACTGCAGGCAGATTCTTTATCACCTGAGGCACCAGGGAAACATATAAAATGTATTTTCCTATGCTGCTGCTGCTAAGTCGCTTCAGTCGTGGCCGACTCTGTGCGACCCCATAGACGGAAGCCCACCAGGCTCCCCCGTCCCTGGGATTCTCCAGGCAAGAATATTGGAGTGGGTTGCCATTTCCTTCTCCAATGCATGAAAGTGAAAAGTGAAAGTGAAGTCACTCAGTCGTGTCCGACTCTCAGTGACCCCGTGTACTGCAGCCTACCAGGCTCCTCCATCCATGGGATTTTCCAGGCAAGAGTACTGAAGTGGGGTGCCATTGCCTTCTCCTATAGAAGGACACAAAAGGTTAATCGATAGGAGACTGCTATGATCAGACATTTTCTTTGGTAATATGATTTGTAAGAACTTGAAAGTTGATTGAATTCTGGCAGGAAGAGAAATACCTGGTATTACTCAGAGATTTGAACCTCTTTTCTGGTAGAATGTAGGTTCTATGTCCAGGATGATGGGAATTAGAAAAAGATAATTTGGAAAATAAAATAATAGCGATTTTGTATGTGTTACAATTTAGAGTGAATTTCAGGTGGAAATTATCTAGCAGGCATAGAAAATGTGAAGCTAGAGCTTTGGAAAAGAGATTTAAAAATAAAGATGTGACAATAATGATTAAAGAACATCATATACTGTGATCATTTTCTCTGGTTTAAGATATTTGTTACATTAAAATTTTAATGCTTAGTATAATATGCATTTTAGAATTATTTTTTATTTTTAATTGCAAACCTCTTGATTTAAAAAGAAACCCACTGTGGCTTTTAAATTTCTTTTCCCTGTTGGATAAGTTCTTGTGCAGTGACATCATTTTTACATTTTGTTCTCAAATGTAAGATGGTTATGTAATATCTGTTTATATTTTTGTGGAACAGTTATAAAATCATTAGTCATTTGAGCACATTAGAAACCCAATGCCATTTTGAACAAATAATTTGAAGAAAAGGGTTGTTTTTCTCCAGGATATCAAAGCACACATTCCTCTAGGGCTGTTGTTGCAAATTCTGTCACTTTATCTACTTCTCCTTAAACTAGGTGATAACTATTCTGCTACTTACATTAAGGTCAACGTCAGCCATACTCCATTCTCTTCACCTAGGAAACTTAAGTGAGACTAAAGTAAGGCTCAGCAATGCTTTGATGTTTATATTTTAAATTAAACTTTTAAAATATTTAAAATTATAAACATTAAAAAGCATAATTTTTAAATAAATGTGTATGAAATGCGTTATTTTCTCTGTCTTCAATTTTACCTCCCAGGAGTTAATATTCTTAAAATGTATTACATATTCTCATCAGTGTATTTCTGTGTATTGAGGAAGAATACTAATATCTGTTTTTATTTTAATAATGTGAACTTTATTACATGTATTTTCCTTCAATGTTTTTAACTAAAAACTTGTCATTACCATATTTCTTTATAATGTTCTAAGAGAAGACAACCATAGATATGAATATTATTTATTCCCTTTCAGAAGTTTTCTAAGCAGCTTTAAAAAGACAGTGAAACAACGTTAAAGAATCTCTATACCGCTTTAGACAACATCAATGAATCCAAACACTATTTGTGGAAGGCTACTAACATGTGATTCTAAGATTTTCAGTCATTGTTTCAAAACACACATGCTGAAGTCATTCTGTGTGCTATTCTGTTCTGGCCTCCTTCAAATTTGGGGTGATGTGATTGGGAAAAGACTGTTAAAATCTATCTTCTCATTTCCTAGCAAGTTTTAGAAAGTATCAGTGATTTATAGAGGCATTATTCCCAAGAGTTTGGGAGAAACAATATTGAGTTTCCTCTACTCACGACTAGACCAGCTTTTAAAGCTGTCCTGATGCATTTGGCCAGCATTTAGAAGAGGGAGGTTGAAAGGCTACTACAAGACACGAGGGAATGTTAAAATCATATGTAGTTACCATTCACAGGGTCTGCACTGAAAGAACAGAACAGAGATGTGAATATTTGGCAAAATGCACATTTCCTTTAGAATACATTATAAGGTTAAAGCAAGCCAGATGTGTACTCAGACATACAAACACTAACTTTGTTGCTCCCTGTTCTGTCTTCTTGGCTTAAGTCTTCTTTTCATAACCTGAGATTTAATTCACAGCAAGGGAAACATCAGGAGACATGTGGACAATCAGATTGGTAGCCTAGAACTCTGCTGAGAGCCTTGCTTTCTGGTGGCTACAGTGTCTACTCCACAGAGGCTCTGGCCGGCATGAAGTAGTGTGAGGCGAAAGTGGTGGGTGGTCTTTACAGACCACACCGTTTTGTTTGGAGATTTACTAATGACAAAACTGATCGGAGTTATTAAAAACTAGAGTGTAATTTAAATAATTAAATATTAGAGTCAAAATTATAAATAGAATAAGATCATTTTAATAGTATCAATGATATTTAAATAGTATAATTTTATAATATTTTGATGTGTTTCAATATTTTAAACAACCATTCGTAGCAATAATCCTATTAGAAATTGTGGTTTGGAAATTCCATGTTACAATAGATCTCAACCCTGAACATGTGCGTTTTAGTTTATATTTTGTCATGAACAGATGATGAATACGTAACTATTTATTTAGTGTTTTCACTGACTTCCAATCTATCGTTCTTCTTTGATGAGTTCTTACATACCTCCATGGTGTCTTCACCTTCCTTTATTTCTTTTCCTTAGAGCATCCTTATGTGACCTATTAATTGGTCAGCACAGTCAGCTCATTGAGGATCTTCAACTTGCTTCATGTAACCCATTCTATATAACAGGGCCCTCAGAGCCACTGCCATTTTCTTTTATCTGTGCTTTAACTTCAGTCCATATTTTTCTTTAATTTATATTGTTGTACATTGGTTCTAAGGGTTTCTCCAGTAGCTCAGCTGTAAAGAATTCACCCGCAATGCAGGAGAAGCGCAGGAGACCAGTGTTCAGTCCCTGGGTTGGGAAGATACCCTGGAGAAGGAAATGGCAACCTGCTCTGGTATTCTTGCCTGGGAATCCCATGGACAGAGGAGCCTGCTGGGCTACAGTCCGTGGGGTCACAAAGAGTTGGGCAGGACTTATTGACTAAACAACAACACATTGATTCTGCTCATCTTCAACAAATCCTTCTTTTCCTTCTACTCCATTTGATTTCTCATACAATTCTTACCCACTCTCCATATCTTTGTTTTAGTGGAGACAGCGGCCTGCCGCAGTTAAGAACTGTGTAGTCGGAGAGACCTGGATCCAAACTCTGTCTTGGATCTACTCTACTCAGTTTTATTAACTATAAAAGACAACTTACCAGGGTTATCATGAGCTTTGAGAAATGAACTTGGCAGTGCCTTTGGCTCATGGTACTCAGTGAACACAGTATAGTCACATGCACAGGACCCCTTACCCATAACTCTTATGTTAGATGTATTTTCAGATTTCAGAATTTTGAGGCTTTTTGAAAAATAAAAAGTATACATATTTAATATATTACATAAGATCTTTAACAGGATATGAGGCAGCATTCTTAAACAAATGGGTATTTCATTAGGAATCATTAATCTCGCATCATTACCTTCCCATCAACTCAGTTGGATAGTACCACCAAATGGGTCATTAAAAAAAAAAACTCATTTTTGAGAATTTTTGAATTTTAGAATTGTGGAACGAGATTGGGATTCTTAAAAGGAGATTCCTCCTACTACAAAGCCACAGTCATCAAGACAGTATGGTACTAGCACAAAGATAGAAATATAGATCAATGGAACAAAATAGAAAGCCCAGAGATAAACCCACGCACCTATGGACACCTTATCTTCGACAAAGGAGGCAAGAATATACAATGGAGAAAAGACAATCTCTTTAACAAGTGGTGCTGGGAAAACTGGTCAACCACTTGTAAAAGAATGAAACTAGAACACTTCCTAACACCATACACAAAAATAAACTCAAAATGGATTAAAGATCTAAACGTAAGACCAGAAACTATAAAACTCCTAGAGGAGAACATAGGCAAAACACTCTCTGACATAAATCACAGCAGGATCCTCCATGACCCACCTCCCAGAATATTGGACATTAAGCAAAAATAAACAAATGGGACCTAATTAAAATTAAAAGCTTTTGCACAACAAAGGAAACTATAAGCAAGGTGTAAAGACAGCCATCAGAATGGGAGAAAATAATAGCAAACGAAGCAACAGACAAACAATTAATCTCAAAAATATACAAGCAACTACTGAAGCTCAATTCCAGAAAAATAAACGACCCAATCAAAAAATGGGCCAAAGAACTAAACAGACATTTCTCCAAAGAAGATATACAGATGGCTAACAAACACATGAAAAGATGCTCAACATCACTCATTAGTAGAGAAATGCAAATCAAAACCACAATGAGGTATCATTTCACACCAGTCAGAATGGCTGCTTTCCAAAAGTCTACAAGCAATAAATGCTGGAGAGGGTGTGGAGAAAAGGGAACCCTCTTACACTGTTGGTGGGAATGCAAACTAGTACAGCCACTATGGAGAACAGTGTGGAGATTGCTTAAAAAACTGGGAATAGAACTGCCATATGACCCAGCAATCCCACTGCTGGGCATACACACCGAAGAAACCAGAATTGAAAGAGACGCGTGTACCCCAATGTTCATTGCAGCACTGTTTACAATAGCCAGGACATGGAAGCAACCTAGATGTCCATCAGCAGACGAATGGATAAGGAAGCTGTGGTACATATACACAATGGAATATTACTCAGCCATTAAAAAATACATTTGAATCGGTTCTACTGAGATGGATGAAACTGGAGCCCATTATACAGAGTGAAGTAAGTCAGAAAGAAAAACACCAATACAGTATACTAATGCATATATATGGAATTTGAAAGATGGTAACGATAACCCTATGTGCGAGACAGAATAAGAGACACAGATGCATAGAGCAATTTTATGGACTCTGAGGGAGAAGGTGAGGGTGGGACGTTCTGGGAGAATAGCATTGAAACATGTATATTATCATATGTGAAACAGAACACCATTCCATGTTCGATGCATGAGACAAAGGCTCAGGGCCGGGGCAATGGGATGACCCGGAGGGATGGGATGGGGAGGGAGGTGGGTGTGGGGTCCAGGAGGGGGAACACGTGTAAACCCATGGCTGATTCATGTCAATGTATGGCAAAAACTATTACAATATTGTAAAGTAACTGGCCCCCAACTAAAATAAATACATTTATTAAAAAAAAAAAAGCACACACACACAAAAAAAGGAGATTCCTCATTTTCTTATTGTGAACTGACAATTATTCTCTCATTTTTGCTATGTGGCTATTTTCTATATTTCCTAAACATGGGGCCACAGATACTTTTTCTTACCTCCAGTACCACAGTTCACTCCCTTTTCCAGGTACCCTTATCATTTTACCCTAGATTTTTTTGAGAATTAAGGGAGAGAATGAAATAAAACTCTTTCAGTAGGAGTTCCTTCACTGGACATAATCACTTCAGGTCACGATGATAAATTTTTTTTCATTTCACTGGAATTTATTAGGATGCGAAGTATATAATAATGTCTGTGAAGAAAAAGACACTAAAATCATTAGTCTCCATTTCTTCCTTTGCGGTTAAAAGCTGTGTCCTCATAAATATTTTAACTCAGAGGATACTTAAACAAGATTTATGATTAGATACACTAGCAGTTTTAGACTATGTATATTGTTTGTTTTATATAAATATGTATGGGTTTTTAGAAAATGGGTATTGTCTTATTGACTGCTTGGCATTGCTTTATTTTTTCCCCTACTAATGAGGATCTGTATAGATTTTTAGTCCATTCGTTTCTATTTTCTATTGATTTTGGAGATATGCTATGAGAATAAAAGTAGTAATTGAATCACAGTCTGGTAATACATAATTATTATTCAGAATTGATTCCAGTATTTATTTATTTTTTTAGTGCCCTACTGAAACCAAAGCAACATTTGGGGTCCACCTTAAGATAGTAGGAGACTGGACAGGTATGTGGAACATAACGTTTTAAAATATATGCTTTGAAAATAGTAGATCATACAGTAATTTTAATGTTTAAGTAATGGAACAACCAACATGTTTAGAAATGTGTGTATGTTCTCAAGCTGTTGTTTTGTTTTCCTTCTTTGCTTGTACATTTTTGATATTCAAGTGTTTTTTTTTTTCCTTGTAAGATGTGTTTTTGGAATGGGAATACCTTGGATATCAGTAATTAATAGTGTGTTGTTTATGTGATTATAAATCATAGATTTCTACCTGCTTGTCAGATGTACTGGCAATAGTGAGAACACTGAAATGTATGTTTTAGTAAATGTGATTTTAAAATTAGTGTATTTACTTTCAAAATATTCAACACCTAGGATTCAATTCAGTTCAGTTCAGTCACTCAGTCGTGTCTGACTCTTTGCAAGCCCATGGACTGTAGCACACCAGGCCTCCCTGTCCATCACCAACTCCTGGAGTTTACTCAAACTCATGTCCACTGCGTCAGTGATACCATCCAGCCATCTCATCCTCTGTCGTCCCCTTCTCCTCCCGCCTTCAATCTTTCCCAGCATCAGGGTCTTTTCCAATGAGTCAGTTCTTCGCATCAGGTGGCCAAAGTATTAGAGTTTCAGCTTCAGCATCAGTCCTTCTAGTGAATATTTAGGACTGATTTCCTTTAGGATGGACTGGTTGGATCTCCTTGCTGTCCGAGGGACTCTCAAGAGTCTTCTCCAACACCACAGTTCAAAAGCATCAATTCTTCAGCACTCAGCTTTTTTTATAGTCCATCTCTCACATCCATACATGCCTACTGGAAAAACCATAGCTTTGACTAGATGGACCTTTGTTGGCAAAATAATGTCTCTGCTTTTTAATATGCTGTCTAGGTTGGTCATAACTTTTCTTCCAAGTAGCAAGCGTCTTTTAATTTGCAATCACACAAATCTGGTTCCTGCATGAACTTTTGCATGGAATTATCTGTGTGTGTGTATGTGTGTGTGTGTATATATATATATATATATATATATATATATATATATATATATATATATATATATATCACAACTTTATAGCATCTTTGGAATGGTGGTCATTTATAATAGCCAATCTGTTGATCATATTTTGCTCTTTTATTGATTTTTTTTTATTATTATCTGAAAGGTGCATTGTATTAAGAGCTGTGAGTAAATAAAAGAAATACTATTCATTCTTATATTCCCTTGGCCCAACAGAGTGACTGACAAGTTAGAGTGATCAGTAAATGGTAACTTGTTGGCTGATTGTTCATTTTGATTTCTCAAAGGAAAGGATGCAAATGTAAATAAAGGGTAATTTTTAAATTAAGTCCTGAACTAGGAGTTGGTTTGTGAAAACTATAGGGAATCAGAAAAAGGCAGAGTCAGTGTGATCTAGGGCCATAAGAGAAGCTTCACAGAGAAGATAGAATGTAAGCACAACTTGAGAATCAGGCAGGTGAAGAAAGAATGTGACCCACAGCACTGTCAAAAATCAGGGAAGGTAAATTTGCCCTTATTTAAGAAAGGTAAGTTTCTTAAATAAGGCTATCAGAAGTAAAGATCATGTTTTGGGGAGTAGTATGGTAAAACCATTTAGAGTCAACGTGGTACAGATCTTGAATGCCTTGACGGTGTTACAATAGCTTAGAGATGTGAGGTAACATTTGAAGGATCGGAAGCACCATAGTGAACATGGTGCTGATAACTTGCTAGGGTTGGGATCAAGGGAGATGTTGGTCCTGGGAGGCAGAGAAGAAGAAATCAGTGGAGGAGTGAGGCTAGAAACTGAGGGTGTATTTGTGAGCAAATAAATACTAACTTTAAGAAGTTAGTATTAGAAAGGGGGACTAGTTATTGTAAGAAGCAGGAAAGGACAAGATTTTTTGTAATAGAGAAGGGGTATTCTAGAAGAGTAGGTTGAAAAAGTTTGTGTGATACACTTAAAAATAATAGTGTGTATAAAATTCTTTGTCTATAGAAAGAGCAGTCATCTTGGAACTGGAGATGAGAAGAGAATGGGGAAAATATGCAACATAAGATTTAATGGGCAGATGACGAATCTAATCCAAAGATATTTGAGCAGTGATGACCTATTTGGAATTATGAAAAAATCAGGCTTCAGTTCATATTATTTACTTGATAGCTTTCAAAAGAGATTATGGTAGTTCATTGTGAGAAGGATACTTATGCTATATAGAAATAGTAATTCCCATAATCCCAGAACCAGTTGATATAATTAAAGTTTTTTTTTTGCACTGTTTGACAAATAAAAAATGAATGAAATTCTTCTCTGGTAAGAATCCCAATATAGTAAGAATTAACTTTAGCAGTGAATAATAATCGATAGAGTTCTATATCTGAAGGGAAACAAGTGCAATGAAGTCATAATTGAATTCACCAGGGTAAGGAGAAAGTAATGGTAATGGCTTATTACTAGCTATTGTTACTGAGTTTCTTCATAAAGTTATTTTCTATTGTCATTATCTCAAGATTTATTTTAATTTTTTCTATTAGGAGTTCTTAATAGTTTTAATTTTATCCTCTTTTTTAATGTACAGTGCCATGGAGGGAGAAACAAGCTCAATCTCTTCAGAGAGTTCAGTTCCAGTTAGATGCTTTTCAATTAACAGACTTTATTGGTTGTTGACTATAAATATTTGTCGATTTGGGGGAAAATGTCAGGCATTCATGCAGAGAACCACTAATTCTGCCCCTGCCACTTTAGTTCAGAAAATGTTTTAGCTGTCTTATAAAAATAATTATGGAAGGAAAATGGGAAGGGCATTGCTGAAATCAAGGATTATTGATTTTTATTCTAAAAGAATTGATTATTATGTATTACTCCATATTAAAAGCAGTAGGTATAGAAAATATACCAAAGAGATGATTAAGAAGTTGAATAACAGAGGTTTACTTTTTAAACTTACTGAAAAATATTTTACTGTGACTAGTTCTTCCCTGAAATATGTTCTGCCTGCTGAGCCACAAAGGAAGCCCAAGAATACTGGAGTGGGTATCCTGTCCCTTCTCCAGCATATCTTTCCGACCCAGAAATCGAACCAGGGTCTCTTGCCTTGCAGGTGGATTCTTTACCCACTGAACTATCAGGAAAACCCGATATGTTCTGCCTAGGCAGGTCTAAAGAACAGATTTAGTACCACTTCATGTGTCTAATCTAAATCTAATCCACTACACCCATCTATAAGAGTACCCAAGAAGTAACGAAGCAGCTATATAGCACAGGACAAGGCAACAAAGGCAACAAAGTTTTGTATTTGTTGTTTAGCTTTTGGAGCTTCCTCAGTGGCTCAGTGGTAAAGAATCCGCCTGCAATGTAGGTGACACAGAGAGGCGGGGTCAGTCCCTGGGTTGGGAAGTTCCTGTGGAGGATGGCTTGGCAACCCGCTCCAGTATTCTTGCTTGGAGAATCCCATGGACAGAGGAGCCTGGCGGGCTACAGTCCATAGTGTCGCAAAGAGTCAGACAGGACTGAAGCGACTGAGTATGCATGCTAGTTGCATCTCTTAAGTATGTGAAAGATTCATTAAGTTTAGAAGACTCTTCAAACCTCTTTAATTCTGCAATTCAGGTTTTTCCTTAAAATGATGATGATAGAGGGGTGGAGTGAATTATCTGAGGAGATTTCTCTTTGAACTTAATTAATAACTGTTGCTTTTCTGGAATCAGTCCTGCTTTCCAATTTCAAGTGTATGGTTACATTTTGATTGCCAGTTGGTATGATTATCATTCTCATAGTCCCAAATATATTTTTTTTTACCTTCTTCATTAGGTATCATTACTACTGGATAATGTCTCACCATTGGTTATTTTAATGGTTTAAGTAGCAGGTTACTCTAGAGAGATTTGAGTTTTACTATAAAACATTATACCAAATATCCACATGTAATTAATCTGAAAATCTTGTCATTGTTCCATTCAGTAACTAATGGATTTATGATAATTGGATAGACATCCAACAAAAGGCCAGTTGTGTATATCACATAATGGTTTTTCCTTGAATCTTAGTTATCAATTCCCATAGTGTCTATTTGTCAACCTTGCTGCAATCTAAAGATATGGTTAACTTGAGGATTGAAAGTGGGAAAACAGGGCCATGTAACATTTTGGATTTGCCTTGTTCACATGACACATTGACACTTACACTACCATAATCTTAGCGATCTCGTTAGAGACTGGTCCAGGAAAGAGGTGATAACTGTCTGTCTCTGTTTTTTTTCTACTCATATTAGCCAGGCATGTTTTATACTTCTTCATCTAGATAATTGGTTTTGAAAAGATTAAAACAGAATATGTATAGTATATTCTAAGTATTTTTTTTTCATTTGGGGGAGCCTCTTGACAGATTATGACTACTCTAAATTATAATAATGTTATTATTTTATAATGACTTTCTGGAAAAATTATGACATCTACCCTACCCTAAATATATCTGTGCATAGCTTTGGTTGTTGCAAAATTCAAAACAATAAAAGTACTCCTGTTGAAGGACCTGCCAAAAGAAGCGATCTGTAGTGACTAGAAGTATGCTTTTGTTGTTTCTACGACTATTAAATTATAATGGTTAGTCATTTGTGGAAGACAGCACTTAAACTACTTGTAAATTTTGGCTAATAAGTATTTATTAAACATTTAGTTTATGCCAGATGCTGCTCTAGGTTCTATAGATACAACATTGACCAAAATAGACAAGATCCCTGCTCTCATTGAGACTATGTTCTAGTTAACAGAGACCTCCCAGAAACAAAAAAGCAAATCAATATGTAGTGTGTTAGATAGTGATAAGTGCAATGAGAAAAATAAAGAAAGGTAAGGGAGTGAGAATGGTGAAGGGTGGTAGTGCTATTTTAGATAGGAAGTAGTACTCTTTGAGATATGGACTTTCTGAATAGATAAGTAGATGAGGGAATACATCAGGTGGATTTCAGGGAAAAACACCTTTAGACAAAGAAGACAGTAAGTGCAAAGTCCCTGAGGTGGGGGTAACTTTGGATATTCAGAGAACGGCAAGGATCCCAGTGGGGCTGGAATACAGTCAGTGAATGATGGTGGTGGGAAATGACATCAGAAAGGAGAGTAGGGGCGGGGTCAGACTCTATGGGCTACAGAAGGACTTGGATTTTAATCTGATTGAATTAAAAGCATGATTTTGGAGCCTACATCTGAATGATTATTTTGTTCTAGTCACTTTACCTAGTGTTTGGCAAGCCAAATTTATTTTTTTCCAAAAATAAAAAAAGACTTGTGTTTAGGGAGGAAAAAGCAAATGGTGATACCTCTGAACACTGTAGAAAAGAGGTTGGAAAAAAAGAAAACAGGTCAAACTTTTTTGATGGAGGAGGAGGTGTAACATCATTTTGAGATGCCTCAGTGGAGATTCTGTCTCCTGCCATATGGCCCTAGTTTATGGGTTCTGGTAGCTTCACCTATCCACGGTGTCCCACCAGCTCGTATATGGATGGTAATATCTTCCTGTTACCCTTTGGATTTTTCCCCTAGCTTTAATACGGCTTCCCAGTTCTTATTCATCTGAGTTGCTCGTTCCCTATCTCAGATTCCTTCCACTTAAATGATACAGAACCCTTCCTGGATTGGGCTGGACCCAGACTATTACAGGAGGTTGGCAGATCCTCTCTGAACAGAGCACTGAATCACTGCGAGAGTGATAGATATATGGGAGAGAGAAGAGGGAGTGAAAACGTCCTTAGGCAGTCAAGTGTTTGTGTCCAAGGACCGGTAAGAAGTGCAGTGTTGCTGGAACTGAGTGGAAATGTTTTAAGGAATAAAGTCTGAGAAATGCCCATAGACTGGATATGATAGACATTTGCAGGCTTCGGTTTTTATTATAAATGTTATGGAGACTCATTGGAGGATTTTGATTAGAGTATGACTCATATTTTAAAGTGGTGAAAAAGAATATGATGGGGTGGGCAAGAGTGGAAGTCAGGAGATAAGAGAGAAGCTCTTGCTGACGTCTAGACTGAAGAAATGCTAGTTACGCACAGGGTGATAGAGACTGGAGCTTGAGAAGTGGATGGATCTTGAAGGTGTATCTTTCAAGTTTTGTGGATCCTTTGGGGGTGGGTTGTAAAAAAGCTGTAAACTGTATATAATGCAAAGGTTTTCAGTTTCCTTAAGTTAAGATAAAGAACACTGTGGCATACTGGGAGGATAAGAGTAGACATTGAAAGTTCAGTTCCATACATTTTAAATTTGAGAGTTCTAAGCTAGAGATCTAAACTTGGAAACCATTAGTACCTTCATAGATTTAAGTCCTTGAAGCTGGTCAGGATCACCTAGGGCAGTAATTCTCAATTATTATCCAGCATCATGTTTTGTAACAGCTTATATGCCACTTTACATTCTTAAAATTAAATGTACATATATTATATAGACAAATGATTTATAAAAAAATCAATAAAATGTTCTAACCTTAGTATAAAGGAGCTGTGTAAATAATTTATAGTAAATGATTTACATTCAATATTTAAATTTTTAGGCATGACTACACTAGAAGTCAAAATGAAATAGGTGACTTATAGCCACATACAAAATGATCATGAATAAGACAATTCCAAGTGCAGGCTCCCAGTGCCAAATACTGTTGAGACCCAGTTTCTTTATGTGGTGTGCTTTCAAAATGGTAAACATCTTTTGATTAAGTTCTAAACACAATAGAGTACAATATTATTTTAGTTTTTACTGTGGTTACAATCCTAGAAATCCCAGTGTATATTTAAATCATGCAAAATTTTGCATTTTTTCTAATTATAAATGAGTTTTTTCATTTACATGAAAGTCCAGAAAGTCATTTGAAAGCATATGCTGCTAAGTCACTTCAGTCGTGTCCGACTCTGTGCAACCCCATAGGTGGAAGCCTACCAGGCTTCCTCGTCCCTGGGATTCTCCAGGCAAGAATACTGGAGTGGGTTGCCATTTACTTCTCCAGTGCATGCAAGTGAAGTGAAAGTGAAGTTGCTCAGTCGTGTCCGACTCTTAGCAACCCCATGGACTGTAGCCTACCAGGCTCCTCTGCCCATGGGATTTTCCAGGCAAGAGTACTGGAGTGGGGTGAAAGCATATGGGGGTGTGACAATTTCTTGTTGCAGAGTATTCTCCACAAATTGCAGGATGTTTGCTGTTTCTGACCTCTACTCTGTAAATGTCAGTAATATGTCATCACTGTGAAATTCAGGTTGCCTTCATGAGCTCTCAAAACTGCCTGTAAGAGGTGGTATTCTTGATCAAGAGCAACTAGTTTAAGAAATGTGTATAGAGAAGAAATCTAACTAAGCCCTGAGACATATCAACATATTGAGCTTAGCAAAGGTGATTAAGAAAGAGTGGTCACTGAAGGAGAAGAGGAACCTGGGGCAAGTCTGAGCCCTGGACACCACAGGACAGTGTTTGAAAAGAGAGGAATGAACCAATTGGGACAAATGCTGCTGAAAAGTGGAATAAAATGAGGGCTGAACTAATGACCTTAGGAATCGTGATTTAATGGAATGCTGGAAAGAGAAGATAAGAATAGAAGCGAAGAACTGGAGATGGTAAGTAGAGACAAATCTGCTGTGTTGGAGTCAGCTCCTATGAGCTCACTGGGTTATTGGGTGCTTCTTTTCCAACTCTGCATTCAGTGAAGTCAAGTTTCATAGCTTTAAGTCATCCACAATCTGACAATTCATTCCATAGAAATTGACAAATACCATAAAGTAGGGGTTAGAAAATTTTTTAAGACCTGGCTATTAAATATTTGTCAGCATATCACTGGACAAATTCTAAGGAGTTTGGGTGTAAAATGAAGTAAAGAAATAGGGCAGTAGTTGAATGGGGGGAAGACATAGGGAGAAGGTGGATATAAGTTTAGAGTGAGTATAAAATAAATGTATGCATTTCTATCTGCTTATATATATGCATGCTAAGTTTCTTCATCGTGTCCGACTCTTTGTGGCCCTATGGGTTGTAGCCCGCCAGGCTCCTCTGTCCATGGAATTTTCCAGGCAAGAATACTGCAATGGGTTGCCATTCCTTCTCCAAGGGATCTTCCTGACTCAGGAATCTAACCCACATCTCTTATGTCTCCTGCATTGAAAGGCAGTTTCTTTTACCACTAGCACCACCTGGGAAGCCCAATTTATATATATATATATATATATATATATATATATATATATATATACACACACACACACACATATATATATAATATGTACATATATGGAATGTGAACATTTATATTTATATAAGCCTGAGGACAATATGAAAAATAAGATAGAAGTAGAGATGGAAATATAAGGGTAAGAGTCTTGTGGAAGCTTCGTGATTGATGCTTTTGAACTGTAGTGTTGGAGACGACTCTTGAGAGTCCCTTGGACTGCAAGGAGATCAAACCAGTCCATCCTAAAGGAAATCAACCCTGAATATTCATTGGAAGGACTGATGCTGAAGCTCCAATACTTTGGCCACCTGATGTGAAGGGCTGACTCGTTAGAAAAGACCCTGATGCTGGGAAAGATTGAAGGCAGGAAGAGAAGGGGATGACAGAGAGTGAGATGGTTAGATGGCATCACCGACTCGATGGACATGAATTTGAGCAAGCTCTGGGAGTTGGTGATGGACAGGGAAGCCTGGCGTGCACCTTGAGTTTGCAGAGTTGGGCTCAACTAAGCAACTGAACTGAACTGAGAGATGTAAATATTGATAGTGCTGGAGAGTTAGAGGGTATAATTTCAGAAGCAAAGTCCAAAAGGGTCTCCTGATGGATTCTAAGAGAACTGGATTCCACTGTACAAGTGGAAGAGCTGACCTCTGACAATGCATCTGGGCAAGTTCATGCTTTACAGGAAGACAGAGAAGATGGTTATAGAGCATCTCTTCTGATTGAAGTGAGTGGGATGGGATTTCTCTTCTGATTCCTTCCGTGTTCTTGGTGAAATAAATAGTAAGGTTGTTTCTGAGAATGAGGAAGTGGGGAGTACTTTGAATCTTGCGGAGAAGGAAGAAAGTGTAGTGTGTCATTTGAAGTAGTAAATTGATGAGTGAAGCATGATGGCCCTTTTGAGCAGCCTGAGATATGTGGTCCAAAATTTAAAGTGAGACAAGTCAGAATGATTGTGAGTGTTTTTCAGGCATGGTCCACTTCTTCAGATTAGCTCTTAAGCAGGTGGGGAGTTGGATTTCACCAGCACTGGTCCATTCCTGATTAAATTCACTATAGCTGTCACCTCCAATCCATTCTCTGCACTGTAACCATAGAAACTTCAAAGCACGAATCCAATTAAATCCCTGCTTTTGCTTTAAACACATTAATAGCTTCCCTTGCTCCTAGGATAAAGCAAAAAAAAAAGAAAAAAATCCTTCCAATGGCCTGGAAAGGCCTCCTTGCACAGTCCCTGACCTACCTCTCGTCTTGATTGAATTTTTTTCTTCCCTGCACAACAGTGCCCTTGGCTTTCCTGTCACTCTTGTTTCCCTTGCTGCTTCCCCCTCTTATGGAATCCTGATCCATATGGCCGCAGTACTCTCCACCACCTCTCCCACCCCTACCCACATAGGCACCTAGTATCTTTAAATCACAGCTCAGGAGCCACTTCTTCACGAAGCCTTCTAGATGTCTCAGTTTGTTGTTTCTTATAGGCTGCTGTTAACTATATATCTTTTCTTGAGAGTGCTTATCTACACTGGTAACTGTATATTCAAAGTGTGATCGTTGGTATAACAAGTTTTCTCCAGTATACTAAAAGCATTATCATAGTAGGGACCTGTGTCTCTTTTTGCTCACTGTTGTACTCAAGGACCCATTAAAATGGTTGTTTTAAATAAATGCAAATATTTGATGAGAGAAAAGAGGAAGGGAGGGGAGAGGGTGGAAGGAAAGGAGGACGAGAGAAGGAGGAAGGAGGGAAGGAAGGAATATGGAGGAGGGGAGGGAGGAGGAAGGGACGGGAGATCAGGTAAGCAAGCAGGAAGGTGGGGCAGTGGTCAGAGATATAAAGGTAATACTGTGGCCACCCAAATGAAGGAGGCAGAGGAGAAGAGGGTGGCAGAGGATGAGATGGCATCACTGACTCCACAGACATGAGTGCAAGCAATGGAGATAGTGAAGGACAGGGAGGTTTGGTGTGCTGCAGTTCATGGGGTCGCAAAGAGTTGGACACAACTTAGTGACTGAATAACAACAATAAGGTTCCTTGGGAGGGAGATTTGGGAGGCTTTCTGCACCAAAATGAGTGTAATGGAAAAAAACAGGACTTGTCGAGAGTGAGAGATTGTTCCAGGGGGAGAAACAGCTTGAATGATAGCTCAGAGGGGTGAATTATCATGGAAATCCAGGACAATATCATGCTGTTGGAAGGTAGGCTGGGATGGTATCCAGAGGGCATGTCATGGAGGAGCTTTGTAGGAATTACTAAAAGGTGTGGCCTTTTTTTCTGAAGATGTTGGTGAAAAATCGAAGGGTTTAAAACAGGAAGTGAAATCACATTTGTACTTATGTGTGTCACCCTACTGGTATTATACAGATTGGAAAGGAGAAAGATTAGGTTAGAAGCAAAGATACCAAGATCTGTCATGGTCTCAAACAAGCTGTGCGCACATGGTAAGTCACCTCAGCTTGGCCTGTTCTTTGTGCCTCTGTGGGCTGAAGCCCCCAGGCTGCTCTGTCCATGAGATTCTCCAGGCGAGAATACTAGAGTGGGTTGCCATGCCCTCCTTCAGGGCATCTTCCTGATCCAGGGATCAAACTCATGTTTCTTCTGTCTCCTGCATTGGCGGGCAGGTTCTTTATTGCTGGGAAGTAAAGAACCTGGGAAGCCCAGCAAGCAAAATGAGGAGATAAGAATGCTGTTTTGTGACCAAAGAAGTCAGACTGAACAGTAGCTGTAGGAGGACATTATTGTTAACCTTATAAAAATCATCTTTAGGAGAAAATGGAGAGAAGTTTGGGGATGGTAGAAATTGCTGTGAATTACTCAGTAAAGTGGAGGCCAGTAAGTAGTTCAAAAAGAAGCACATAGCAAATGGGGCTGTTTCTAAATTGCCCCAGAACTCTGAGAGGGATTGAATTTATATTGGTCTGGCCTTTTATTAGTGGTGGGTGATGAGTAGAAAATCCATAGGCAGTTACTTGTATATCTATCTGTCTGGGTAAATGTGGGCAAGGCTTTGACATACTATATTCTGAGGTATGTATTATTTGTATAATGAAACACATTATAACTTTAGCCTCATGAGAAACTATGTGGAAATCATTGAGGACAGTTAGTTAATATGATGTAATTTAACATAACTCATTTGCTATCATAATATAGTAAATCATTCAATAAATATGAGCTGTACTTAAATCCCATATTTCATAGTCTGAGAATTCAAGGAAATTTTTCTGTCAGGGAAATGAGAAATTTGTATTACCATTTAAATGCCCATCTGTTCTCAGGAGAGAGGATAAATTGTTTTCCCCTTGGTTTCTCAGTTTATGAACATGAAATCTATGCTGTCATTTTTTAGTAGATGACAGCTCACTTATAATGCCACAGAAAATATAGAGATTGCTTAGTAAATTACTGAAATTCACTACTCATTAAGCTCCATTCTAGTTCAGTTATTTTACAACTCCAAAGACAGGGAAAAATACAAAATTTTTGCTTTTTTAATCCAATAAAAATATTACTTTTTATTTTTGAAAATAAGCGAATTATTCAATTTCTGAACCTGGAAGTAGAGTTATTATAACAAAGTGGTTTGTTTACATGGGTTGTTATGTTTTTATTATAAACTGTTTTGTTCCTAAGTTTGGCTTTTCTTTTATCTACTGTTTTCTGCTTGATTTTACTATATAGCTTTAAGGAAAATAAGAATAGTGATGGGCTTCCCCAGAGTCCAGTGTTTAAGACTCTGCTCCACTAAGGGGGCACAGTTGGATCCCAGGTCAGGGAATTAAGATCCTGCATGCTATACAGCACAGCCAAAAAAAAGAATAATGAGAAGTTTTTCCGGTAACATAATTTCTTAAGCAATGTCAAAAATATGACAATAATGTCCTGGGTGGTCAAGAAAGAATATGTCATTTTGCCAAGCTAGTCTGGTGGTAATGGACTAAATAATTTCAAAGACAAAAAGACAAAAATTTTGTTACATTTTCATTATCGTGAGGAACATTTTTAAGTACTCATTTGTTTGATGTAATTGCTAAGCACTTTATAAAGGATGCTAAATGAATATGGTTCCTGTTTCCTATTTGTAAAATTGTAATTTTTAAAGCAAAATTGTAACTTAATGGATTATAATCATGCAAGCAGCGTTCTTTAAGGTCATCAAAATGAACACACCTAAGACATTAAGTGCGTTAATGCCAAAGGAAGATACTTATCTTCCAGTGATTCAAAGGCAATTGAGTCAGGGAACTTTGGGAATAGAGTCTAGTAAAAATACTATTGCTCTTATTATGATTTTTGAACTTTAACAAAGGAGGAAGGTGCGATTTGATAAACATATAAATAGAATGGAAAAACTAAATACTTCCATGAAATGAGATTTTGAGACAATTTGTGGGTGACAAATTATGGACATGGAATGCTAAGGAACACCAAGAAATGTCATTTGAGTAGGTAATAGGGAAGAAGAGTTAAAATAAGATCTGTCACAGAGTACTGAAAAAGAGAAGGCGATCTTCTTTTTTGTTGGCACTGTATTAAGAAACTAGTAAAATGTCTTGAGATGGAGCTACCAAATAATTAGAAGGAAGGGAAAGGCTAGAAGGTCCCTGTAGAAAAGTTTGTATGTCCTAGACATCATCTAGCAGAGAGTTATGCCGCTGATTGGAGCAAATAAGAAAATACATTTTAAGAGTTAGATTGTCCTTCAGGGATAGTCAACTGATCTGTCACCCTTTCTCCCCCTAGCTCCTTTCCCTCATTTGTGTCGTATTCATCTGACATTAAACTTGCACAGTGACAGTGAAAAGCTTTTGTTGCTGCTGGAACGGTGGACTTTCCAGTGGTGGTTTGGTATATTGTGTCTCTGCTGGTTGAGACGTAGTACTCAACCACATAGACTTTCAGAGTTGGCAGACAGCATAGAAGAAAAGAAAACCAGGGTTAAGAAGCAAACTGAAAGGAAATGATAATGTATCTTTTTCCTTTTTTAGGCCTAGGAATCCCTTTATATGAATAGATACTCCCATTCTTGCTTCTTCCACAGAGCAGAAACAGAGGCAACAGTTTTCAGTCATCCTTTAAAAAGAAGTTCTTAATTGTATTTATTACATATTGTGTTAATTGTTTATGTAGCTAGAGGAGTTGGCCTTTATTATGTAAACTTCCAACAAAAAAATTTCCTGAGTCTCTCGAAGGCAGCAATTTTGTGTTCACTGTTTTTTCATATTAAAAGGAAATCAAGAGGAAAAAAACTGATATAACTTCAATGAGAATTGAGAATCAAGTGACATAAAGAAAATTAAAGGCTTTTAGAAGAATAAAATAGTTGAAAGGGACATGTAGTTTCTCTGATATAAAGGCAAGATATTTAAAACTCTTAATTCTTCCACAAATAATTTACAACCTTAATATAATTTCAGTTAAAATGAGAACTCAAGATAAACAATAATATTAGTTATTTGAAGAAAACCCACGAAAACAATTAAAAATGAGTAACAAGAAAGTCTAGAAAAATTTGAGTAGCAGCATAGGACTGGCTCTATTAAAACATGTTATAAAGTGAGATCAATTTTAGAAACAAGCTAAGAATTTACAAAGCTAAGTCATATGCCTAGGAAAGTGAAAGTGTTAGTCGCTCAGTAGTGTCTGACTCTTTACGATCCCATGGACTGTAGCCTGCCAGGCTCCTCTGTCCATATAATTCTCCAGGCAAGAAGACTGGAGTGTGTTGCCATTTCCTGCTTCAGGAGATCTTCTTGGCAAAGGGATCAAACCCGAGTCGCCTGCATTGCAGGCAGGTTCTTTACCATCTGAGCCACCAGGGAAGCCCCATATGTCTAGGAACTTTAAGCTGTTAAGTGGATGAGCTGAGATTTTAACTCAGGCGCATATTATGCTAAAGAATGTGCTATTTATAATTTACTACACTGTCTCCAATATCGTTCAATTAGTTTAAGCACTGTGGCACTGGAGCAAAAGAGACAAGAAATATATTAAGAAAGGAAAATAATCTAGAACAGATCCTTTAATCTGTGGAAATACATACCATATGATAAAGGAAGCTGCATAAATCAATGCGAAGTGTTAGTTTGTAAATAATTAAAGCATTTTAAAAAATTAAGTCTTTGCCTCAGATGACCATAAATTACTTTAGTGCACGTGTGCCCAGTCGCTTAGCCGTGTCTGATTCTTTGTGACCCCATGGACTCTAGCCTGCCTGCTTCAGTGCCTAATCTTATTATGCTGAAAATAAAAATAAAAACAAAGTTTTTACTGGTAGGCATATTTTGTGAAGGCCTCTTCAAGGGATAGGAATCCAAATTGGCCCTGAAAGGAAGGAGAAGTCCTGGTTTCGAGAATGCAGGAGAAAAAAACAACAGGGAGATAGGGGGAATCCCAAATTTGTCCAAGAAAACAGCCTAATGAAGGAAGTGAATTTATGTATTTGCTTGTTGCTCTTCCCTAGTCCATATTTTATACGCTTGGTCTTTGACCAGGAGATTGTGTGTTTAAGAACAGAGAAAGCTACCACTGCACAGTTGGTTTTGATAGGTTTCAAAGGCCCATATATTTCACACCATTAATTTTGTGTGCCCTAGGTTTTAGGGTAGGACTTCATAAAAAACATTAAAAAAAAAAAAGAATCCTCCAGTTTCTTTGGATCTTGGGTAAAATTGCCTATTCCTTTTTGAATATGCACCCAGGGGGTATTGAGTTTGTGCAGAAAGCAAGGACTGAATTAGTATCAAGCTGGGCCTTGATCACTTTGAGGTGTTTCTTTTGTTGAATGCCAACATTATCAAAAAAGTGCATTTGCTGTGACAAATGAAAAGAAAACATTTTTCTTGAGAGTAAGATTGTGGAAAGCTTAGTAGCAATAATGTGTGCATCTAAAAATGCCTCTGTTACTTGCTTTCACTTTCCTTGAACCTCCGTTCTTTCTCTCCCCACCCTGTCAATTTTTGTTGTTTAGCCTCAGTGGCAATAGAAGAGAATACACATTCTATAAGAAAGCCAGTAATAGACGTGGCTTCATTGATGTATTTACAGGCCAGCAAGTCTGTTTGCAGTTCTTTCAAAAGCTGCTTTTGGTTTGTTTTTTTTTTTTTAATAGTATGTTTAACAAGTAGGAGCCAGAATAATGAACGTTAAAGAAATAGACTTTTATCACTGGGCTTGCTCTGAAAATAAAAGCGCCCATTAAATAGTTTTTCTTTGTGTTATACTGCATTGCCTGCCTTCAGACCTTACAGTGTTGAAAGTACCAAATGTGTAGACACACAGATTGTATATACGACCCTGCTGCGTTTTTCTCTTATGTAATCCTCAGGCAAGAAGGAAATGGGGGAGGAGGGCAGAAAGGGAATGCAGTAATTTCTCTATGGAGAATGAGGCAAAGGAATACGGTAGAAAGAACACTTGACTGTGAGTTTTTAAGGTTTGCTTTTTGTTGTTGTTGTTGTTTTTGTTTTTTAAATCTCTTTGCCTTTTGCTAGCCATTTGGCCCTGGGCCAGTTAGTCACCAGTCTGGTTTTTAGATTGCTCACCTTGAACATGCTGCATTGATATAATTTTCTCATTTCCCAGCTCATTGCTGATGTGAAGTTGTATAATTCTTTGCAGAGAAATATATCCTAAAATGCAGATAAAATTCTACATAGAGTAAAAATGATAACAGATTAATTGAGATATAGTTGAGAAAAATCTCACAGGGACTATTGTGGAGAATAAATGCCAAATATGGGAGTTTTATGTTTGTTTTCTCTATAGCTCCTATTAGGGTATTTATTCATTTATTAGCTCTGGTTGTATGTACTATGCCCTGTGTTCTTATCTTCTGAGGTTACAAGTGTAGACTTGCTTTTTTCCCCGCTTGTGTAACACAAGTATAGATTCTGTTTTTTTGTGTGTTCCTTTGACATTCGCCTTAATATTTCTGGAGAAGGTAGTTTTATATAACCAGAGCATGCAGCTAATTATTTTTTACTTCTAGAAATGCAGTCCATTTCCCATTTGAGTTTTTTATGAATAGAAGATTTGTCTATATCTTTAATAGAAAAATATTCTTGCTCTGCAAGTAGATTTTCTGATTTATCTAAAATAGTATTAATTTGATGCCTTTGATGTTGCTTTGAAAGCAATATTTTAAATAGCAACTATTATTATTCAATACTGAGTTACCATGGTAATAAAGAACATTCACTTGATTTAAACTTTTTAAAAACGGAAAATGTATACTCTGTATCTTTTTAGTTAGTTTGGATGTACTTCTGAATTTGTCCTTTAATTCTCATTTTTTGAAGTAATTTGTTTCTTCTAAAATTAGTGTGCATATTTCTTTTTCTAAGAAATAAAATACCAAATTTTGACAAACCATTAATTTCTTTGAATCCCTAGAAGAAGAGCTTTTTTCTTGCCCTCTTTAAGTAATTTTGTAATTACATTATAAATTCTTTTTCAAGTAGAGAGGGAGAGGAAAACTGTTTCTTACTCCCTTTCTAGATTCTTTGGCTGGCTGAATATTTAAATTAAACAAAGCCAGATTAATGAGAAAAGAATTTTTTTATTTCATATTTATGAAAGAAAGAATGGAGCTCAGCTCCCAAAGAGATGAAGCTCCCTGGCAGTCAGGAATTAAGGCTTATATTCCATGCTGAGCTAAAGAGAAGTGTAGCGTCTTCAAAGGGGAGGGAGAAAATTCACAGGAAGATGGGAAGAACAAATGTTTGGTAAATGATTTCCATGCCATGCAGATGATTGTCTCATATAAGAGGTTATCTCTGGTAATACCTCTTTTCCTGGTAAGGCCCCTTATCTAAATTTTTTTAGGTAGTTAAGGGGGAGGTAAAAGGCTCTTCTTGAGTCTGTTCATCCTTGATGTTCTGGTTTGAAATAGTCCACATGCCTAAGTGGCACATTCTGGGTTGGCCTGCCCTGAGCCCCATCGTGGCTGTAATTGCCTTGCAGTTCTTTTGTTGTCCTGGCATTTCCTTGTGAAAAAACAAGGCTGCCCTTGAGAGGTAGAATTTGTTTGTTTTTTTTTTCCCCGTGTGTGTGACAAATAATAGATACTTAATGGAAGTTTATTGAATGAGTGAATAAATGAATAAAGGATGCTTTAACTGATTATATCTAAGACAGAAAAAATGCTAGCAAAATTATTCACTTCATCTAACACAAATAAGAAGGACTTCTTTCTGGCTTATTTCACTTTTTTTATAAAACCTCCCAGTGTATCTGGGCAAAGTTGCTGGTTCTGTTCTTCTAGACCGTTAGAGTACACATTTGTCACTTACTCGTTTGCAGTGTACATCTCTTTTGATAAGACATATATCTTCCTTACTAGACCTTTAGTATATTGAGAATCTAACTTGGTGCCTGATTTTTACTACATGATCATAAATGTTTGCTGAAAAAATAACTTTAGATATGCAAATTTTGCTTGTGTATTTAAATAGTCCTTCTTAAATATTATGGGAAAATTAACTTGTATCTTCTCTTTTAAGAAGCATGTGTGTGTGTGAATGCATGCATCTGTGCTGCTTCTGCATCAGTGTTATGTCTTCCTCAGGAGGTAGAGGAGTGGAGAGTGTTACAAAAGCTGTAACGCAGGGAGTGTGAATGACAAATACCCTTGAAGGTATGTGTATGTGATAGTATACACATCTATTCTTTAAAAAATTATTATTCTTATATAAATTCTCTTTAAAATACAAACCAGATATAGATAAAATAAGTTAATCCCTTTTTCAACTTCCATCTCAAATCGTTAGCCATATTTATCCTTGATTCTTTGGTATATATGCTCCTAGACTTCTTAGGTATATTATAGATGAAGTTATCCAATACCTTGGAGAGACTGGAAAACTGGAGAGAATATATTATATGATGACTATCAACTCCTTAATGACATTCCCATGAAGGATTATTTTACTACAGCTTTGAGAAATACATTGGTGATAGGCATTCTATAACCCTTGATAGTGTCTGTGGTGACAGTTTGCAGGCCAAGAATGACAAGCAAGAGAGGCTGTGATTAAAGTGTGCTCTTGAACTTGGTGGAGGTGCCAAAGTCCCAGAGAGGCAGGAGTTAGGAGACAGCATTTAACTGATAGAGTCAGGATGGGTGTGGTTACCATTATGGGCAGCTTGTCTGGAACCATGGTCAGAATGGACTCACCTGGTGAGACCTTTGGAGCTGACTAACTGACCACGGTACTCTTAGGACTCAAATAGATGGGCAGCCTAGAAAGTCGTACTTGGTTTGTACAAATGAAAACTCAAGGATTTGCAAACAAAGGCATAACCCGAGACATCTGTGGAGGGAGTCACAACCCTTCATCCATTTCCTAGATCTCAGTCAGTTCATAGATTCTGAACCCCTTGATAAAGTGATGGTCAGGTTCCTTTGAGGAAAAAAACAGCCTTCTACATGTCAAAAATTAAACCGTAAAATGATCCTCTTACCCCATAACCATTTGACAGGGTGACTGTGCATGAATGAAAGAGAAATATTCAACTTTGGGGGAACTAAACGTTAACTCTAAGGTGACCCCATTTTCTGAGGAACCAAAAAGCTTACTACAGTAAACCAGTAAGGTCTTACAGGAAGTTAATAGGGTTTTGCCTTTGGTCTCACCATAGGCCAGTGAGTCTTTGAATCCACGCTAATTTCAGAATGCATGAATTAAATCAATTCATAAACTTAGCCACTGTCAGAATCTTCTTATCCATATATTAACAACATTTCCCCCCTCTTTTGTGTTATTTTTTCTTAATTTGCTCTTGGTATTTTGTACTTTTAGGTAAAAACGAATATTTCTCCTGTCTTATCATTAGTCTTAAATTTACCTCTTCATTCATGCCACTGTTTCTTCTTTAACAGGTAGACCCTATTCTTTTTGTATTTGCATAAAAATTGTTAAAGTTTGTGTGCTTGAAGACCTCACCCCAAGTCCGTACCTCATTAACCAGAACAAGGACTTGACCAGCTTACTTCTGTCTGTATAATTTCCTTTCTAAAGAGAAGGGTGTCTTGGGCAACTATTACTGGATTTTTGTGATGTAGTAAAGGGGGTGAGTAAAAAATGACTAGACAAGTGAGAGAGAAGAACTTTCATTGGGAGGGACTGAGTTTCACTGTTAAAACACAAGCAAGAGGAAGAAGAAACAACAGGAATTTGAGCGTAGAAAGGAAAGCTAGGAGAGGATGGGAAAATGAAATAAGTAGCTTCCTAACACGAGCATGCAAGCTAGAGACTCTTGGGAGATACACTTTGCCTTACAGCAGAGAATGTCGAGATAGACAGTGGAAGGAATGTAAAAGAACTTAAGATGTTTGGGGACACTCAGAATGCACCTTCCTTCTTCACCTCATGTGTTCATGGTTTGTTTTTGAGCAATTCTATAAAATTAGAATAGCCTTATTATCTGTTGATGAATAGCTTGACACAATGCACAAAGACCAGACCACCTGGATCTCAGTTATTGTAAAGTCACTTTTTTTTTTGACATTGAGCACCTACTGTACTTTCTACATATTTATGTGTTTAATTATTATCATTGGACATAAAATAATAAATACCTTCGGAATTAGATGTTGATTCATCCAGAAACTTGAGTGTTTTCATGTGTTCAGTGAAATCATTATGGCTTTCAGGATGGATGGTAAAATATAAACGTTTTGTTCTAGTTACATGTTCATCACCAACTTTCTTGAAAAAGACAAATTTAATATATACTTTTAAATTAATCATTATCTTTTTTTAGCTTATTACTGTTGACACGAGTTACTACATTTCATGATAAAGGACAAAACCACTATAGTAAGAGTGTTCAGGGACTTCCCTGGTGATCTAGTGGTTAAGACTTCATCTCCCAATGCAGGGGTTGTGGGTTCAATCCCTAGTCAGGGAGTTGACCTAACCTAGCATGTGCCTCAGGGCCAAAAGACTAATATAAAACAGAAGCAATATTGTAAGAATTTCAATAAAGCCTTAAAAAATGGTCCACATGAAAAAAAATCTTTTAAGAAAGTTTTCAGGC
Source organism: Giraffa tippelskirchi (assembly GCF_054371585.1). Taxonomy (NCBI): domain Eukaryota; kingdom Metazoa; phylum Chordata; class Mammalia; order Artiodactyla; family Giraffidae; genus Giraffa; species Giraffa tippelskirchi. The sequence continues at coordinate 41,117,394 of NC_137284.1, read as the reverse complement.
TACTCTCTATAGAGTGTTTAATCTCTATTTCCTATACATTTTTCATATCAATCTAATTATAATTTTCTGCATTTCCCACTGGCATGTGAATGCTTGATGGTTATGTGCATCTTAGGGACTACAGCATGGGGCATGGTGCAGCTGGCTAGTATGCCATGTGACCTGAAAGGCCACTTGTTTATTTCTCCCACCATCAGATTAGATGGTATTGCTTGTCACAGGATATGTGTGTTTGAGGGCGTATCTGACAGCATTTCTTCTTAATAATGAGCACCTGTATTGCAGTGGTGGTTACATTAGTTACATTACCTCTAGAAAGGAAATGACTTACTTTGACTTAACTGTACATACATCCATCTCACCTAGTAGTAGCCAAGAACATGCCAGAGGCTCTAAGTACAAGGGACTTCCTTGGTAGCTCAGCAGTAAACAAGCCACCTGCACTGCAGGAAATGCAGGAGACGCTGGCTCCATCCCTGGGTCAAGGAGATCCCCCGGAGAAGGGAATGGCAACCCACTCCAGTATTCTTGCTCGGAGAATTCCATGGACAGAGGAGCCTGGAGGGCTACAGTCTATGGGGTCGCAAAGAGTCGGACACGACTGAGCGACTGACACTGTGTACAAAGTGGAAGACAGTCAAGCCCACCTGGTGCAGTTGGGTTCACCAGAAACCGACTCAGAGAAGCAATTTGTGAAGTAAAATGCTTAGTAGGGATCAACACGTGTGAAAGGAAGAAGACAGCAGTGGGATTGGGTGGAGGAAGAAACTGAACCACCATGTAGTCAAACCCTCAGCCAGAGTGGTGGGAAGCTCTGCAGCGAATATTACCCATCAGCGTTGCCTGTGTGCAGCTCAGCTACCCCTGCCTTCTTCAGTCCCTGGCTCTGAGCTGTTCTGTAAAAAGCATTTCCTTTGTACCTGAAGCTGACTCGGATGTAACTGATAGCTGGAGGCTACCAGCTGACTCTGTTTTTTTCTTTTTTTTTTTCTTTGCACTGGTAGGGAGAAGACTTTTTTTTCCCCCTAATTCCAAGGATATATTTGCATACTGTTTTGTTGTCATGCAAAATTTGTTGCATTTGTTCCCTTTTGCACGTTGGGTAGGATTGCAGATTGCTTATTTTCCACAAAAAGGAAAATGAAGAATTTGAGTCACAGTAAGTGTACAAAAAAATTTTAATTAGAATTGGAAAGATTATTTTTTTCTCATCTTTGTTTACGAGTAAATATGTACATTGTCTCAGGATTGGTCTTCTAGGGAACTGAAATTAAGGTAACTGTGTGCAGCATGTCATCCAAGCCTGGTCTCAGAATTCCTTTGTTGATTGAATGAGGGAAAGAAAGAGTGGGTGAAAGGCTAGAAAGCTTGTGTTAAGATATGTCCCCCACTGGTAGAAAATCATGGTCAGACATTATCACATCATTAGTCAGCTCACCAAAATATCACTTTGCAGAAAATCCTCTAGTTCTTTTCAGTGGCTTTAATGAAATTGTTCTAAGAAGCCCTGTGAAGGAACTGAGCTCTAGTTTTGGGATAATTGCCATTTTATTAAGAAATAGACTTTGGGCCTACTGAGAAAGCAGTTCAGCTGGTATGATATTTTGCTCCAAGGGAAGAAGTATTATTTTAAAATTTTTGCTATTCAAGCAAGGCAACATCAGTTTTTTTTTGTCTTTTCCTTAGCATTAGATAAATGATGGAATGCTAATTAAATAGTTGAAATCTAGGAGACTAAAGAAGCATCAGTGTAAGCATTAGAAACAATTTTTCATATACTTGGACTTTTCTGAGGATAACTATCATTTATTTTTATTCTCATAAAGAAAAATTGTCATCATACTTTTATGGGAAAAAGTTAATTATTCACACTTAGAATTTATACATATAGTGATAAAAATAGAAATTTTAAAAGGATAATTTTCAGGTACTATGTATATTTTCTGTTTGTGTATATGTGAATTTTTTTGACCTAATTACTCAAGGATCTGCGTGTTCACTTGGTATCCCTTACATTCATGATACTCAGATTAAAGGGTGCTTCAGATATAGGAATATTAACTATAGACTTCATAATTTGGGTCGCTTTATAAATGATCTCTTATATGCTACTTTTGCTGTGTATCTAGGGTGGTGGTTTTTTGTTTGTTTTTTTCATTCTATTGATATAATGTCATCTCCAGAGATGTGCTTCCAGATTTATAATCAAATGGGCTTTGTGCTTATATAAACAAGGGTAATCTATAGCTGTATTATATCATGCTTGTTTTGTATTAATTATGTTTTTTCTTTGCATTTAAATCAGCTGGGGAATCAGTCAGCAAACTTTAACTTATAATAATTTTTAGCATCCAAGAATATGTCATACTTCATATTGTTGTTTGATTGAACAATTCTTCACTTGATATGTAAAGTTCATGTCTGCTGTTGGGTTTTGGTTTTCTTTTTCAAGACCTATTTTAGAAAAGGCATAATTGGAGAGCAAAAAGCACTGCAAATCATTCATTAAATGGGATGCTACATAAATTGGGTAGTAGACTGAAAAGCAAGGGTCATATCATCAGAAAAATTTAGTAGTCATGTCATTGAAATAAACACTGATTTTGTTGATAAAGATTACAGCATACCAGTTAATGATAGAATTTGATTTTAAAAATTATAAACTCAAAGAATAAGTGTACTTGAAGGAGAAAAATAAAGTATGCTTTCTTGGATCTGTGGTCTATAGGGTTACAGCTGTCTCTGAGTTTTCTTAGCTCCTCCCCAAGTGTCTTATAAGAACTGTCAGAGCAGTGGAAACAAAATGCAGAGTAGAAACCATATCTGATTCCATATATTTTAATAAATATGAAGATATAATCCACATCCTGCTTCTCAGCCATACTTGGTAACCACTGCTCACAAATGTTTACAAATGTTTATTCATTGCTCACAAATCTTTACCATCTTGTTATTCAGTAGCCTGGAAGCATTGACTGTCATCAATTGTCGATTTTAAGCACTTTGTTGAAATTGCTCAGCTTCAGTTAGTGATGGATTTACTGCAGTGTGGAGTTTCAGCTTTGTACTCTGTCTTGGCCTGATGATGTGACTCTGTCAAGGCTAGAGGATAGGTCCCCTGGCTTTTTATTGTTGATCGATGATGACCAATGGAGCTACTCTAAAAAACATTAAGATTAACATGAATAAATAATTTCGTGTATCCAGTAAAAATGGAAATTGGAAATAGCCGTCCAACTAATATATATCCAGCAACTTAATATATATCAAGTAATGTTCTGTATCCTGGTGGTACAATACCCATTTACTAGGAGGAGGGTGGTCAGTCAGTCACTTCAGTCACTCACTCATGTCTGACTCTTTGCACATGGACTGCAGCACGCCAGGCTTCCCTGTCCATCACCAACTCCCGGAGCTTGCTCAAACTCATGTCCATTGAGTTGGTGGTGCAATCCAACCATCTCTTTCTCTGTCATCCCCTTCTCCTCCTGCCTTCAATCTTTCCCAGCATCAGGGGCTTTTCCAATGAGTCAGTTCTTTGCATCAGGTGGCCAAAGTATTGGAGTTTCAGCTTCAGCATGAGTCCTTCCAATGAATGTTCAGGACTGATTCCCTTTACAATTGACTGGTTTGATTTCCTTGCAGACCATGGGACTCTCAAGAGTCTTCTCAAACACCAGAGTTCAAAAACATCAATTCTTAGGTGCTCAGCTTTCTTTATGGTCCAACTCTCACATCCATACATGACTACTGCAAAAATCATCGCTTTGACTAGACGAACATTTGCTGGCAAAGAAATGTCTGTGCTTTTTAATATGCTGTCTAGGTTGGTCATAGCTTTTCTTCTAGAGAAAGTGTCTTTTAATTTCAAGGGTGGATAGACAAATATATATATATACTAATAAAAATGTAATGTGATAGATTCCATGAGCATGTAAGCGCAGAGTGTCCTATGAGTACCCAATAGGGCCATCTATTCCAGATTTGGCAGAAAGAGAGAAAGAAAGAGGAGAGGTAAGGAAGCCTTTCCTAGGGATGACTCTAGAGATAATGACCATCTAATCCTAGAAATGTGGGATCAGTATTAGAGTGACAGGTTACTCTATCAATACAGATAGCTTTTTGTTGTAACTGTTTCTTAAGATGGAACTGAGGAATCTTTTCTCTGCACTCTTTTATTTCCTTCTCTTCTTTTCTGTTTCCTGTCTCACTTTCTCTCTACTTGTCTCTCTTCCTCTTTCTTTTCCTCCTTTTCTCCCTCTTTATCATGAATTCATAAGCATAAAACTATATTAATCACATTCTTGGTTCATGACCCAATGCCATCATTGGATAATTCCTGGCTCTCATTCATTCATTCACTGATTTATGATGCTATAACAAATACATATGGCATTATTAACAATTGCATACACTTATTTTTTTGCTTTGTCCTATTTCTTCCCCTTACTCTTCCTAAAATGTAGTCATTATCCCAAATTGGGTATATTATACCTTTTTTCCCAGATTTGCCAGGTTTTCTCTGTTGGGTAACATACCCAAACAACACATTGCTTATTTTTAACTCAAAAATAATATTCTTCTGAATGGCACCCCACTCCAGTACTCTTGCCTAGAAAATCCCATGGACGGAGGAGCCTGGTAGGCTGCAGTCCATGGGGTCGCGAAGAGTTGGACACGACTGAGCGACTTCACTTTCACTTTTCACTTTCATGCATTGGAGAAGGAAATGGCAACCCACTCCAGTGTTCTTGCCTGGAGAATCCCAGGGACGGGGGAGCCTTGTGGGCTACTGCCTATGGGGTCGCACAGAGTCAGACACGACTGAAGCGACTGAGCAGCAGCAGCAGCATGTGTAATCTGCTGATATTATTTTTCACTCAAGATCTTACTAATATAATTTACTGTGTTTTTATTTGTAACTGAATTCATTGTCTTACTTCAAGGAATATTCCATTGTGTGAATATGCTACAAATTATCCTTCCTCCTGTTCTTAGACAATTGAGTTGTTTCCATTTATGGTGTTCTGAACAAAGCTACCAAGAATGTTCTTTTTCTTGCTATCTGAGACATATTTGAAAGTTTCTGCAGAATATATACCAGGCTAATAAGTTATGCAAAATTTAAGCTTAAAAGATAATACCAATTTGTTTTCCAAAACTATGGCATCAACTTGCATTTCCATGAAAAATATATAAGAGCTTATGTTGATAAAGTCCTAACATTTGGTCCATGAGATTAATTGCTATCAGTTTAATGCCACATAATGTGAATGCTGTCTTACAGTGTGTGGTTTAATTCTCATGTCCCAGGTTACTAATGAATTTGTACATCTCTTTGTATATTTATTGGTCACATATGTTTCCTCTAACCTTTCAATTATAAAATTTTAGTATTAGTTTATACTAATGAATACTTGCTATATTTATATGCACAGTTGTTATGATATCTGGTTCAGAAAAATATGCAGTCATTAAAGTGAAATAAAGACCTATTTTAGTACATAAAATGGTGAGTAAATTTCTAGTACAAGAAATGAAATCAGAATGGCAAATTTAAAGAATAGGAAATAATTTTATTTTGAAAGTATTTTATGACTTTTTTTTCATAACTTGATGTTTATTTTTCTTTTGACAGAACGATTTCGAGACTTACTACTTCCTCCATCTAGTCAAGACTCCGAGATTCTGCCCTTCATTCAATCTAGAAATTATCCCAAGTAAGCAATAAGAGCTCCCTAGATATTGTGAAGGGAATGGGTATAATGATGGGCAAGCTTTGGGAGGGCAAAAACAAAATGTTTCCTTTTTTAGGATTTCTGGAAAAGCCTGAATAACCTAACCTAACTAACTAGGGCATTCTCCAGCACTGTCATGTCGCAGGCTCTTCACAGGGGGGTCAGAGAAAAAAGCTTGCTGCATGTGTATCCCAGCTGTGGTTGGGAGCTATTGCCAAGTGCAAGCCACAAGGTATCTGCATCGGTGTCTGGTTGTGTTTCTTTTTGCTTGATGCTGTATCAACAGTCAGATAGTTTGTGAATAATCCCTCATCTGGTTTCTGCATCAACAGAGTCAGATACTTTGTGGATAGTCCCTCATCGGTTTCCTATTTTCTATCCGTTAATGTAATGATTTATTTATATTTAATATGTGGTTTTTAAAATGAAACATACTAGATATGATTTTTAAAATTTTTATATATTCTTTGCCATCTTGGTAATTCTTTCTTAAATGGGCCAGACTTTTTCTTAATGTGCCTCATCTTCCCAGAGGATAAAGAAGTACCAGGTTTTTATTTTGTATCCTCCATAAAAGCTAATGTGTGCTGGCATCTTGATCCTTCTTGCAGAAGCTTGAAGTACCCTCTACTTTTTGAATAATCTGACTGACTGTCTTTACTAGCTAGTATGCAACAGGCTAAGGATCAATAAACTATTATCAGAACTAAAAAAAAGTCACCATAATTAAAGAACTAGAGCTTGGTTTACACGTATTTAATCAAACCTCATGATGATGCTAAGTGATTCATTCTTTGATCAGCTTGGCAGTTTATTCAAGAATTTACTGAACTTTACCTTTAGGATAATTTTTCCCCATTTACTTAGATATGATAATATTTACTTAATTCTGATCACAAAATAAATGTAGAATCTGAATTACCGGTTCTTTGTTTCAGATATTAATTCAGGTTTACTCTCTAGGAATAGTCTTCCAGTATCCTCCCAGTACACACAGGGGCATACATGTGTCTGGACAAGCCTTGCATGGGCACATTGCTCTTCATGTTCATGTTGGCAGGGAGCATGGAGGTGCCTGAAGAGGTCCATGCACGTCCATCCGTATTTTTGCCCACAGCTACTATTTGTGAAGACCAGTGATGCTTTTTTGCTGCCTCTTAGGCTTACTGTCTGCCTGATGCCATTGTTTAAAGAGGGGGCTCACAGTGATTTCTCAGCTGGTAGTCTGTCTGCAGCTGTTTCCCTAGGTGTCCTCAGCTATATCATTTTACATGTATCCCGCTTGTTCTTAGATTACTTTTCTGACAATGATATGATCCAGTCTACTGTTTAACAGACATCATGTGACAGTCCTTTATCAGTGTCTAACCCTTGGAGTAGATATTCTTTTTGATATCTGTAGACTAAAAGAATAAAAACCATCCATTGATGCCACACACACCATATTACGGCATTTAAGCGTGCAGAATCAAACAGATGGCTTTACCTGCTGACTTGGTGGCCTGGGTGACCTGATCCTCTGTGCCTCAGTTCCACCTGTGTGAAAGGAGGAAGATAATCATACTTACCATTCAAGGCTGGTACAAAGATCAAATGAAGTAATGAAAAAATACTTTGAACTGAGCTTGACACATAGTAAAAACTGAATTTTAGCTGCAGTAGTTTAAAATTGCATATAAAATTACCTAGATTTATATGTTTTCAAATACTGTAGGAAATAGTTCATTTGTTCATTTGTCTTGCAGGATAGCTTTGATGTCAAGATGCTTTCATCAACCCTACCTTGTTAATATTTAGAGAAGTGCAATTTGTTCAGGATTTCTAAATTACTGCTAGATGCTGATGTGAGGTACTGCTTCAGTTCAATTCAGTAGTTCAGTCATGTCCAACTCTTTGCTACCCCATGGACTGTAGCACGCCAGGCTTCCTGTCCATCACCAACTCCCAAGTCCTACTCAAACTGATGTCCATCAAGTTGGTAATGCCATCCAACAATCTCATCCTCTGCCGTCCCCTTCTCCTCCCGCCTTTAATCTTTCCCAATGTCAGGCTCTTTTCCAGTGAGTCAGCTCTTCACATCAGGTGGCCAAAGTATTGGAGTTTCAGCTTCAACATCAGTCCTTCCAATGAATATTCAGGACTGATTTCCTTTAGGATGAACTGGTTGGATCTCTTTGCAGTCCAAGGGATTCTCAAGAGTCTTCTCCAACACCACAGTTCAAAAACAACAGTTCTTCAGCGCTCAGCTTTTTTTATACTCCAACTCTCACATCCATACATGACTACTGGAAAAACCATAGCTTTGACTAAATTGCCTTTGTCAGCAAAGTAATGTCTCTGCTTTTTAATATGCTGTCTAATTTGGTCATAGCTTTTCTTCCAAGGAGAAAGCATCTTTTAGTTTCATGGCTGCAGTCACTATCTGCAGTGATTTTGGAGCCCAAAAAAATAAAGTCTGTCACTGTTTCCATTGTTTCCTCATCTATTTGCCATGAAGTGATGGGACTGGATGCCATGATCTTACTTTTCTGAAAGTTGAGTTTTAAGCCAACTTTTTCACTCTCCTCTTTCACTTCCATCAAGAGGCTGTTTAGTTCTTCTTTGCTTTCTGCCATAAGGGTAGTGTCATCTGCATATCTGAGGTTATTGATATTTCTCCTGGCAATCTTGATTCCAGCTTGTGCTTCATCCAGCCCAGCGCTTCTCATGATGTACTTTGCATATAAGTTAAATAAGCAGGATGACAATATACAGCCCTGACGTACTCCTTTCCAGATTTGGAACCAGTCTGTTGTTCCATGATCAGTTCTAACTGTTGCTTCTTGACCTGCATACAGATTTCTCAGGAGGCAGGTCAGGTGGTCTGGTATTCCCATCTCTTTCAGAATTTTCCACAGTTTGTTGTGATCCACACAGTCAAAGGCTTTGGAGTAGTTAATAAATCAGAAGTAGATGTTTTTCTGGAACGCTCTTGCTTTTTCTATGATCCAAAGGATGTTGGCAGTTTGATATCTGGTTCCCCTGCCTTTTCTAAATCCAGCTAGAACATCTGGAAGTTCACGGTTCATGTACTGTTGAAACTTGTCTTGAAGAATTTTGAGCATTACTTTACTAGCGTGTGAGATAAATGCAATTGTGTGGTAGTTTGAGCATTCTTTGGCATTGCCTTTCTTTGGGATTGGAATGAAAATTGACCTTTTCCAGTCCTGTGGCCACTGCTGATTCTTCCAGATTTGCTGGCATATTGAGCACAGCACTTTCACAGCATCATCTTTTAGGATTTGAAATAGCTCCAGTGGAATTCCATCACCTCCACTAGCTTTGTGGAGTAGCCATCATGGTCAACAATAGAGTCCAAAATGTAGTGCTTGGATGCAATCTCAAAAACAACAGAATGATCTCTGTTCATTTCCAAGGCAAAGCATTCAATATCACAGTGAAAGTAAAAGTGAAATTTGCTCACTTGTGTCCAACTCTTCGCGACCACATGGACTATACAGCCCATGGAATTCTCTAGGCCACAATACTGGAGTGGTAGCCTTTCCCTTCTCCAGGGAATCTTCCCAACAATATCACAGTAATCCAAGTCTATGCCCTGACAGTAATGCTGAAGAAGCTGAAATTGAACGGTTCTATGAAGACCTACAAGACCTTCTAGAATTAACACCCAAAAAAGGTGTCTTTTTCATTATAGGGGGCTGGAATGCAAGAGTAGTAAGTCAAGAGATACCTGGAGTAACAGGCAAATTTGTCCTTGGAATACAAAACGAAGCAGGTCAAAGGCTAACAGAGTTTTGCCAAGAAAACATGCTGGTCATAGTAAACACTCTCTTCCAACAACACAAGAGAAGACTCTTCACATGGACATCACCAGATGGTCAGTAGTGAAATCAGATTGATTATATTCTTTGCAGCCTAAGGTGGAGAAGCTCTATACAGTCAGCAAAAACAAGAACGGAAGCTGACTGTGGCTCAGATCATGAACTCCTTATTGCCAAATTCAGACTTAAATTGAAGAAAGTAGGGAAAACCAGTAGGCCATTCAGGTATAACCTAAATCAAATCCCTTCTGATTATACAGTGGAAGTGAGAAACAGATTTAAGGGACTAGATCTGATAGACAGAGTGCCTGAAGATCTATGGATGGAAGTTCATGACATTGTACAGGAGTCAGGGATCAAGACCATTCCCAAGAAAAAGAAATGCAAAAAGGAAAAATGGTTGTCTGAGGAGGCCTTACAAATAGCTGTGAAAAGAAGAGAAGCAAAAGCCAAGGGAGAAAAGGAAAGATATTCCCATTTGAATGCAGAGTTTCAAAGAATAGCAAAGAGCGATAAGAAAGCCTTCCTCAGAGGTCAGTGCAAAGAAATAGAGGAAAACAACAGAATGGGAAAGTCTAGAGGTCTCTTCAGGAAAATTAGAGATTCCAAGGGAATATTTCATACAAAGATGGGCACAGTAAAGGACAGAAATGGTATGGACCTAACAGAAGCAGAAGATATTAAGAAGAGGTGGCAAGAATACACAGAAGAACTATACAAAAAAGATCTTCACGACCCAGATAATCACAATGATGTGATCACTCGCCTAGAGCCAGACATCCTGGAATGCGAAGTCAGGTGGGCCTGAAGAAGCATCTCTACAAACAAAGCTAGTGGAAGTGATGGAATTCCAGTTGAGATATTGCTTAGGTGACCACTTAACATCTTTATGATCTTCTGTTTTCTGAACTATGAATGAAAACATGCTAATTAAAGGTTTCTGCGCCTGAATATTAATTATATAAAAATTCTGTATTAAATACCGTTCATTTATTTAAAGTTACAGAATATTAAGCATTTTAATCTTCCCATAGCTGATTAGATTTAATGTCTCCTTTGGCCAAATTCTAGCAGGTGCTGGAGGACACAGAAGGAATAATATGATTCAGTTTGTGCTGTCCTAGGGAGTGTAAAGATGGTCCAGACAAGGGTGTAGGAATGAAAACTCCAGACATGTGAACAACACCCATTTGAAGAAGGTTGGAGTGTGGACTTCCCTGGTGGTCCACTGGTTAAGAATTCACCTTTCAATGTGTGGGGGGGTGATGTTTGATCCCTGGTTGGGGAACTAAGATCCTACATGCCTCGTGGCCAAAAAACCAAAATGTAAAGCAGAAGCAAAATTGTAAGAAATTTAATACAGACTTTGTAAAAAGTAAAAAGAATGTTGGGGTAGACGATGAGAAAGTTGTGGTAAGAGCCAATTAGTAAATAGAAGTGAGCAGGGATTCTGTGTATGTCTAGGCCTAATTTAAACTAATTTTGCATTATTCATGGTTTTCAATACAGCATTTGTTCTCTCATTTATACTCACTTCAAATATTCTCTCATTATTCATTATTGAAGATAACTAAAATCAAGGAATTTGTAATTTTTTGTCAGAGAAAAAATTCTCGAATGCTGAAAGTTTAATCAAACCATTAGTATTTCTTGCTTTTATTCACAATGCAGTGTACCTATTTACAGTATGATTTTTTTTTTATTCTTTTACTGACTTATTGAATATAGACTGCATTAGTGAGAAATATGTTTTTTACAGAGGATAATGTAGCTGACTACTTTGAGTGAGACTCACTTTGCATTGGTTAATATAGACTGATAAAGGGACTGTGTAGTTTGGAATGGGGGGATAGATCTCTAGTGTCCCTGTAATTTAAACATCTTCTCAAGAGACACCTAATGGATAATAAAACATGGAAAAGGGTGTCCTTTATTTAGGAGAAAAAAAATCACAGGAAGAACTGACTAGTTCTTGAAATGTGTGTGCACATGTGTTTTCTAAGGAAAAGTCACTTAAAAAAAAAAGAAAAGTTACCTATGATGATGCTGGAGAACATTGTTCTAAAATATAACAATGCTAATTAATCTCATTCTTACACTCATGAACTTGAATTTGACCCATTGCCAAAGCTATACACATCCATTCCCTTCAGAATGTCAGAGAAGACATTGCACCATGAAAATTCTCAGAGCAGGATAGATGTGTCAGATGAAGATGAGTGACAAGAAGGGAATGAATGCATACTTACTACAAAATAAATGTTGATTCATAGCTTAGAGGAAAGAAATGAAGATAATGAAGCTTAAGTTTGGTTGCTCATCACTGTTATTAACTTTAAGGATCTAGGTTTATAATGTATTTAGAATAGAGAGTAGCTATAAATATTCTTATCCTTGAAAATACAGCTTGGGCATGTAGAATGGTTAAGAACATTAGGCATAGTTTTACTAGTAAATGGCCTGTAGCCATTTTGACAGTTAGGCTAGCAAAACATATTTCAATGGCTCTGAAAGTTTAATCATAATATATATAAAAATAAGGTGAAAATAGGAATTAAATGTTGCATATCTCTATTTGGTTCTCCTAAATATCAAATTCTCTGGAATGCTTAATGTCAGAAGTGCTTAAAGAGGGGAATATTATTAACGACAAAATTCAAAGCTCTTTCTTTTTGGCATGATTGCCACCAAAGGACAACCTTGATTATTTGGACAATGAAAGCAATCTCCTAACCCAATGTCATTTCCAATGGGCTGCTTATAAATGGCTTAAAATGGTGATACTGAGTAATAGAGCTAAATTGCAGAGCCTCAGATGACCTTTCTGGATGTCGTCTATTCTCTAAGTTGCCTTCCTTTTTCTTCCCAAAGAAAGTTTTGAGTTCCTCTTCTTCCAGAGACCCTCTCTCCCTCTTCAGTAATTTTTGTTCAGTCTGAACATCTGTCATATTTTTGTCACCTGACCTAAGTTATGCTCATTCATAATAAAAATAGCAACATCTAATACTTTCTACTTGCCAGGATTGTGTTATGTGTTTTATATGCACTATTTCATTTAATCTTTACCGTTCCCATATGAGTTAAGTAAGACCATTTCCCCAATTTTACAGATTTTACAGCTTAAAGGACTAAAATTTATAGGGGTTAAGTGATTTACCCAAAGTCACACAGCAGAACTGGATCTCAAACCCAGGTCTGTCTGGCCCCTAAATTATACCTAATTGTGTTATACTGCCTCTCATTATTCATCGGTTCATGTTTCCATTCTTCAGATATTCATTGAAAAATTATGTGCATCAGGAGCACTCAGAATTACTGAAAACACAAAAGTGATTAGGACGTAGTAAATAGTTTTGAGGAACCTGGAGTCCAGTGGGAGAAAAAGAGAATCAGAGTTTAATGGAGAAGTTAATGACAGCAATATGATAAGTCCTATACATGATAGAGAAGTACACCAAATTCAATGAGAGAAGAGAAGATAAAGTACCTTCCTGTCTAGAAATTCATGTAAAGCTTAATTTTCCCCTTGAGTGAAACCTTGAAAGTGCCAGGTGAACCAGGGGAAGAGGCTTTTTGGCTTGAACAAAGAGCATAACAGCATATGGAACCATGAAAGTGGGTGGTTCATTGAGAGATGATATTTCATATTCAATAGGGAGGTGATAAAGGATCAATGCTGTCATATAGTAATGGGGAAAAGCTGATAGGTGTCTGAGAATTGAGCAGCCACAGTCAGCAGAATGGGATACAAAGAAGAGGTGGGAAAAAGATGGAAAGGGTGAGGGAAGAAGGACTTCAAGGAAGGAATTCAAGCTTTTTCTCTTGCACCGCATCCTGTCTAACTGTCCGCTTGACTAACTACAAGTGGCAGGTCTCTCTGAGCATGACTTTCCCCCTCTTTCTCATACAATACTGTCACTGTAGTAAAAACTCTCTGTTTCTCCTTTACTCTCACACACAATACTTCTGACACCAGATGTGTGGGACTTTCTCTCACACCAACCAGTTCTTCCAGCCTGGTGCCTGGCAATTCAATTCATTTCTGACACTAACCAGAGTTGGTTGCAGAGCCCACAGATTAAGGGCTCAGTCCAGTAAGATTGCTCACCCCCATTTCAGATGCCAGTCACAAGTAATACGTCCCCAGGTTACTCACATCTTCTGCCCAAATTAGCTGTAAATCAGGGTTCCCATGACCCCCTCCTTGGGTTCTGTCCTTTGCTCACAGAACTCAGGGAAAGATGTATGGATTTATTGTGCAATAAAGGATATGAAAAAGCAGATGAACAGCCAGATGGAGATACACAGAGAGTGAATGAGGTCTGGGAGCATCCTGAGTATAGAGATTCTGCTGCCATTGAGTTGGGAGCATGGAGATGTGTTCACCAAGCTGGGCACTCTCTAAAGCCCTCCTTGTGGAGGTGTTGTCATGGAGGCACGATCAACTAGTAACTTCAGTCCCAGCTCCTCTCCCCTCTCCAGAGAATAGCGGGGTGGAGCTGGAAGTTTTAAGTTTCTAATCATGGCCTGGTGTTTCTGGTGACCAGCCACATCCTGGAGCCTACCGAGAGTTGTCTCCTTAGAACAAGAGACATTCCTAGAAGCAGGAAATAGAACCAGGACATAGGAACTCTGTGTCAGATGCACCTATCATTGAGGAAATCACAAAGGTCTTAGGAGCCCTGTGTAAGGAATTAAAGACTAGGTACTAGAATAAAAGATTCTCCTGGCACCCATAAGTACAAGAGTTTTAGGAGCTCTGTGTCAGGAACTAGGGTTGGATGGGTACATACTTATTAATATATAGATAGATTTATATAGAGATATTGATACAGACACTTAAGTACTTCCTTCTAATGTTGCTTCAAGGAGTGCACAGCACCTAGTGTAATTCTACTTTGTAAAACTTTGTAATTGTTTAATAAAATGACATAAAATACCTGACCTTTTGCAGATGTGAATTCCCATCACTATCCTCATTCCCAGCTCTAGTCTACCTTTTCCCAAATCTATGCCTCACCTCAGGGCAGAGGGGTGAGGTTCTACCCCGTGGTCTGCTTTATTGTTTTCATTCCAGTCTAGATCGTGCCAGAACTGACGTGGTCTGCCCAACAATGCTGGTTCTGGGTGATGAGAACTGTTTATAGAGTGATTAAAAAGGAAGAGCACATCATGTCTATTCGTAATATTCTTCATAGTATCCATAATATTAAAGGATTATTGTCTTTCATTTTCTCATCCTTAAACTTAGTTTTTTTCTTTTATATAGTAAATGATATTCCAACACCAGACTGGCAGGAGATGTAAAAAAAAAAAAAAAAAGATATTCTAGCTAGGGTGTAGAATGCAGCAATAAGGATTAATTCTTGAATATTTTCAAATCTAGGTAAGCATATTGTTGGCTATCCATAGATGGTAGATCCCAGCCCCTGGGCAGGGATTCACAAGTAAAAACACTGACATCAAGACTGCAAAATCACGTGGACCTCAAAAAAAAAAAAGTGAGGCACTGCTGCAGTTGTAAAGATTCCACTCAGACATTTGAAAAGTCAAGGAACTCTATTCATGCAAGACAAATGGACAAGGAATAAGGATGCCTCAGTGTTGAGTGAGAGGAACTCATTCTGGACTCCAGTCAGAACTAGTTCAAGGACGGAGCCAAGATGAGCTGTCACTGGAAGGTCAGACAGCTGAAATCTTAGAGCAGGCTGAGGAAGTCAACACTTTCTGGGAGATGAAGTACCCTGGAGTCTCCTTCTCGTGCTTGTGAGAGTTATTTGCTTTGTTTGTTCTGCCTCCTTCTGCGTTCTCAGCTGTCAGACATCTCCTCAGGCTTCAGTTGTTTTATTAGATTTTTGTTTGTTTTTAATAATTTGTGCATTTGTTTGTTTATCTGTGGTTGTGCTGGGCCTTCATTGCTGCTCTGGCTTTTCTCCAATTGTAGGAGCGGGGATTGTGCTCTCGTTGCGGTGCGCGGGTTCCTCACAGGGATGGTGTCTCATTGCTGAGCAGGGGCCCTGGAGCCTGGGCTGAGTGGTTGTGGTGTGCTGGCTCAGGGCCTAATTGCTTCACAGCAAATGGAATCTTCCCGGACCAGGGAGCAAACCCTTGTCTGCTGCATCTCCTGCATTGGCAGGCGGATTCTTTACCACTGCACCACCAGGGAAGCCCTGTTTGTGTTTTACAAAGAAATTGTCTATCAGTTAAGAGAGAAAGCAGTCTGAAGTTCTTTCTTTGTTAAAAAATCTTAGAATCCTATCTTAATACCCTTGGATAGAAACAACCTCCCTTTTGCATACAGTGAAAGTATCAGCTGCTCAGTCGTCTCCCACTCATTGCAACTCCAAGGATTGTAGCCCACCAGGCCCCTCTGTCCATGGATTCGCCAGGCAAGAATACTGGCGTAGTTTGCCATTCCCTTCTCCAGAGGATCTTCCCAACCCAAGAATCGAACCTGGGTCTCCTGCAGTGCAGGCAGATTCTTTACCATCTAAGCCAACAGGGAAGCCCTTTTTGCATAAGGTGCTGTATATGTAGCTCCTTAACAGTATTAACAGAGTTATCAGAGTTAAACCATGATTTTAGGACCAGTTTATGACCTATTCGTGTTGTTCAGTCTCTGAGTTGTGTCTGACTCTTTGTGACTCTACGGACTGCAGCAAGCCAGCATTCCCTGTCCCAAACTGGAGTTTGCTCAAATTCACGCCCGTTGACTCAGTGATGCTATCTAACCATCTCATCCTTTGCTGCCCACTTCTCCTTTTTTCCTTATGAACCTACAGTGTAAATGAATAGTTTAAAAGCAGTTAAAAATTAATCAATTCTTAATATTTATGGTCGTATAATTTTGATAATATGCTTTTTTAATGGGAATTTCTTGCCAAAGAATTTTTCTCCTTGGAGCCGTTAAATTAATTAATGTTTTCTGTTTGGAAAACCTTGCTTGTATAATTCAGAACTCCAAGAAACAGCTATCAATCAAAGCAGTTTTTCATGCTTTTATTTATGCATGAGATTGCATTAGTATTCATCACTCATTAATTACAGAGATTTCTTAGCCCTCTACTGGTGAAATTTCCTTCCTTAAGCTGTTCCTAATGTCTAAACAATGTGGGCTACCACCTCCTACCAAGCCTTCACTTAAATGTTAAGGGTCTGCCCAGGTCACCATATTTAAAATTCCCACCTGCACCAGCTCACTCTGTATCCTCCTTACCTGCTTTACTAGCACCATCAATGTAACATGTTCTATTGTTAGAAATACAGGTTCTCAGATTTCACCCCAGACTTATTGACCCAGGAAATATGGGCATGGAGTCCAGCACTCTGTTTTAGCAAGCTCTTCAAAAATTTCTGATGCAAACTAACATTTGAGGACCATTAGAGAAAGATAGAAAGGTTTCAAGGACTTTCTCAAGTTTTTTAACTCCCTCCCACTTCTTGTTGTTTTTATTGATACGATTACTTCCTGGGAATGAATGCTCTAAAAGGACACCTATCCTCTTCAGGGAAACGGTTAATCACATTCATCATTATCCCAGAAAAAAAAAAACTGTTATATGAGGGATGGCTCCAAACTCTTCCATCCTGCAAAGCAGGATTTTCCAGGAGTTCCTTGAAACAATGTGCCCTTTTCATATTTTGTTTTGCCTTTATGTTCCCTGGGTCAGGAAGATTCCCTGGAGAAGGGACTGGCAACCCAATCCAATATTCTTGCCTGGAGAATTCCATGGACTAAGGAGCCTGGTGGGCCACAGTCCAGGGGTTCTCAAAGAATCAAACACGACCAAGCGACTAACACTTTATGTCTTATCCCTAATCAAAATAATTTAAAATTGATTGTAATCATTAATATGCAATCATGAAGAAGATGAGCTTTGGAGTCAGTCTTACCAGAAATTTAATAATAATCTTTCTTCCTTTTTTTTGTTTAAAAATGTTATTAAGAAAAATATTGATAGATAATGTTTCAAGTTGCTAATTAAAACTTTTTATTCTATACTAGAGTATAGCAGATTAACAGTGCTGTGAGAATTTCAGGTGGCCAACAAAGGGACTCAGCTGTACATCTACAAACTCCCCTCCCATCCAGGCTGCCACATAACATTGAGTAGAGTTCTCAGTGCTACACAGTATGTCCTTGTAGGTTATTTATTTTAAATATAGCAGTGTGTACACATCCATCCCAAGCTCCCTAATTATCCCTTAGCCTCAGCAACCACATGTTCATTCTCTAAGTCTTGATTCTGTTTGAGTTTTGTAAATAAGTTCATTTGTATCATTTCTTTTTTAGATTCCACATATAAGGGATTCCACATATAAGGGATGATATTTCCCCTTCTCTATCTGACTTATTTCACTCAGTATGACAATCTCTAGGTCGATTCACATTGCTGCAAATAGCATTATTCAGTTTCTTTTTAATGGCTGTGCGAGAGGGCATCAGAGGGCAGACACACTAAAACTACAATTACAGAAAACTAGCTAATCTGATCACACGGACCACAGCCTTGTCTATCTCAATGAAACTAAGTCATGCCGTGTGGGGCCACCCAAGATGGATGGGTCATGGTGGAGAGGTCTGACAGATTGTGGTCCACTGGAGAAGGGCATGGCAAACCACTTCAGTATTCTTGCCTTGAGAACCCCATGAACAGTATGAAAAGGCAAAAGGATAGGACACTGAAAGATGAACTCCCCAGGTCAGTAGGTGCCCAATATGCTAATGGAGATCAGTGGAGAAATAACTCCAGAAAGAATGATGGGATGGAGCCAAAGCAAAAACGATACCCAATTGTGGATGTGACAGGTGATAGACGCAAAGTCCGATGCTGTAAAGAGCAATATTGCATAGGAACCTGGAATGTTAGGTCCATGAATCAAGGCAAACTGGAAGTGGTCAAATAGGAGATGGCAAGAGCGAACGTCGACATTCTAGGAATCAGCGAACTAAGATGGATTGGAATGGGTGAATTTAACTCAGATGACCATTATATCTACTACTGTGGGCAAGAATCCCTTGGAAGAAATGGAGTAGCCATCATGGTCAACAGAAGAGTCCAAAATGCAGTACTTGGATGCAATCTCAAAAACGACAGAATGATCTCTGTTCATTTCCAAGGCAAACCATTCAATATCACGATAATCCAAGTCTATGCCCTGACCAGTAATGCCGAAGAAGCTGAAGTTGAATGGTTCTATGAAGACCTACAAGACCTTCTAGAACTAACACCCAAAAAAGATGTCCTTTTCATTATACGGGACTGGAATGCAAAAGTAGGAAGTCAAGAAACACCTGGCGTAACAGGCAAGTTTGGCCTTGGAGTACAGAATGAAGCAGGACAAAGGCTAATAGAGTTTTGCCACGAGAATGCACTGGTAATAGCAAACACCCTAGTCCAACAACACAAGAGAAGACTCTACACGTGGACATCACCAGATGGTCAACACAGAAATCAGATTGATTATATTCTTTGCAGCCAAAAATGGAGAAGCTCTATACAGTCAGCAAAAACAAGACCAGGAGCAGACTGTGGCTCAGATCATGAACTGCTTATTGCCAAATTCAGACTTAAATTGAAGAAAGTAGGGAAAACCACTAGACCATTCAGGTATGACCTAGATCAAATCCCTTATGAGTATACAGTGGAAGTGACCAATAGATTTAAGGGACTAGACCTGATAGACAGAGTGCCTGATGAACTATGGACAGAGGTTCGTGACATTGTACAGGAGACAGGGACCAAGACCGTCCCCATGGAAAAGAAATGCAAAGCAGCAAAATGGCTGTCTGAGGAGGCCTTACAGATAGGTGGGAAGAGAAGAGAAGCGAAAAGCAAAGGAGAAAAGGAAAGATATTCCCATCTCAATGCAGAGTTCCAAAGAATAGCAAGGAGAGATAAGAAAGCCTTCCTCAGGGATCAGTACAAAGAAATAGAGGAAAACAACAGATTGGGAAAGACTAGAGATCTCTTCAAGAAAATTAGAGATACCAAAGGAACATTTCATGCAAAGATGGGCTCGATAAAGGACAGAAATGGTATGGACCTAACAGAAGCAGAAGATATTAAGAAGAGATGTCAAGACTACACAGAAGAACTGTACAAAAAAGATCTTCATGACCCAGATAATCACGATGGTGTGATCACTCACCTAGAGCCAGACATCCTGGAATCTGAAGTCAAGTGGGCCTTAGAAAGCATCACTACGAACAAAGCTAGTGGAGGTGATGGAATTCCAGTTGAGCTATTTCAAATCCTCAAAGGTGATGCTGTGAAAGCGCTGCACTCGATATGCCAGCAAATGTGGAAAACTCAGCAGTGGCCACAGGACTGGAAAAGGTCAGTTTTCATTCCAATCCCAAAGAAAGGCAATGCCAAAGAATGCTCAAACTACCGCACAATTGCACTCATCTCACATGCTAGTAAAGTAATGCTCAAAATTCTCCAAGCCAGGCTTCAGCAATACATGAACCATGAACTTCCAGATGTTCAAGCTGGTTTTAGAAAAGGCAGAGGAACCAGAGATCAAATTGCCAATATCCGCTGGATCATCGAAAAAGCAAGAGAATTCCAGAAAAACATCTATTTCTGCTTTATTGACTATGCCAAAGCCTTTGACTGTGTGGATCACAATAAGCTGTGGAAAATTCTGAAAGAGATGGGAATACCAGACCATGTGACCTGTCTCTTGAGAAACCTGTATGCAGGTCAGGAAGCAACAGTTCGAACTGGACATGGAACAACAGACTGGTTCCAAATAGGAAAAGGAGTCCATCAAGGCTGTGTATTGTCACCGTGCTTATTTAACTTATATGCAGAGTACATCATGAGAAATGCTGGGCTGGAAGAAACACAAGCTGGAATCAAGATTGCCGGGAGAAATATCAATAACCTCAGATATGCGGATGACACCACCCTTATGGCAGAGAGTGAAGAAGAACTGAAGAGCCTCTTGATGAAGGTGAAGGAGGAGAGTGAAAAAGTTGGCTTAAAGCTCAACGTTCAGAAAACTAAGATCATGGCATCTGGTCCCTTCACTCCATGGGAAATAGATGGGGAAACAGTGGAAACAGTGTCAGACTTGACTTTTTGGGGCTCCAGAATCACTGCTGATGGTGACTGCAGCCATGAAATTAAAAGACGCTTACTCCTTGGAAGGAAGGTTATGGCCAACCTAGATAGCATATTTAAAAGCAGAGACATTACTTTGCCAACAAAAGTCCGTCTAGTCAAGGCTATGGTTTTTCCAGTGGTCATGTATGGATGTGAGAGTTGGACGGTGAAGAAAGCTGAGCGCCGCAGAATTGATGCTTTTGAACTTTGGAGTTGGAGAAGACTCTTGAGCGTCCCTTGGACTGCAAGGAGATCCAATCAATCCATCCTAAAAGAGATCAATCCTGGGTGTTCATTGGAAGGTCTGATGTTGAAGCTGAAACTCCAATACTTTGGCCACCTCATGCGAAGGGTTGACTCATTGGAAAAGACCCTGATGCTGGGTAGGATTGGGGGCGGGAGGAGAAGGGGATGACAGAGGGTGAGATGGTTGGATGGCATCACCAACTCGATGAACATGGGTTTGGGTAGACTCCGGGAGTTGGTGATGGACAGGGAGGCCTGGCGTGCTGCAATTCATGGGATCGCAGAGAGTCGGACACGACTGAGCCCCTGAACTGAACTGAACTGAGTATTCCATTTTATATATGTACCACCTATTCTTTATCCATTCCTCTGTTGATGGACATTTAGGTTGCTTCCATGTCTTGGCTATTGTGAAGAGTGAATGAACCCTGGGGGGTATGTATCCTTTCAGATCATGTCTTTTTCCAGATATATGCTCAGGAGTGAAACTGAGTGACAATCTTTCTTTTTAATAAATGTGTGGCCTTGAGGAAATTGCTCAAGATTTTTGAGTTTTTGTTCCCTCTCTAGTAAAAGGGGGATTATACCTTCCTGTGAAAGTTGTGATGTGGATTAGGAGTGACGGTATATAGAGAACATTTAGATAGTCCCTGAGTTAAAGTAAGGGCTTCCCTCATAGCTTAGTTGGTAAAGAATCTGCCTGCCGTGCAAGAGACCCTGGTTCAATTCCTGGGTCAGGAAGATCCACTAGAAAGGGATAGGCTACCCACTCTAGTATTCTTGGGCTTCCCTTGTGGCTCAGCTGGTAAAGAATCCGCCTGCAATGTGGGAGACCTGGATTCAATTCCTGGGTTGGGAAGATTCCCCTGGAGAAGGGAAAGGCTACCCACTCCAGTGTTCTGGCCTGGAAAATTCTAAATAAATGTTCAATGAGGAGTATCTATTATTATGATACTTTACTTTAGGTTTCAAGAGGTAAGGGTCTCAGATAGTTATTGACTTTTTCTAAATTAGAATAACTTTTAAAATAAAAGCTAGTCAGATGAAGATAAAAAGGAAAATTATTTTCTAAAATGTACATTTGCGTCAGCATTAAATGGATATAAATTATAGATTTTTATTATCAATGATAGTACCTAATATTTATCACATGCTTACTATGTCCAGGCACCATGTTAAAACTTTTGTCAAGTTTATTTACATTCAGCTACATGAAACAAAAATGTAGCTAAAATGATGGGGTCTTATTTTTCTCATGTGACAAGAAGTGCCAAGATAACGGGTGGCAGTCCAGTGGTTAGGACTCCACATCCTCCCTGCTGAGGGCCCAGTTTCAGCCCCCGGTTGGGGAACTAAAATCCCACAGGCTGGGCAATGAGGCCAGAAAACAAACAAAAAAATTGAGAAAAAAAGATAAATGGTGGCTTACATTCATTCAGAGTCAGCATATTGCATCTCAAGTGTCTATACTGATTCAGAGTCAGCATATTATATCTCAAGTGTCTATACTGATTCAGAGTCAGCATATTACATCTCAAATGTCTGCAACTCCTGTCCCCTTTCCTTCTCTTGATTGTAAGATGCTTCATTCAGCGTCCGCCATCATATTTTCTTTCCAGACAGAGAAAGAAAAGCATGAAAGATACAGGCAAGTTGAGTCAGCGTCCTCCTTTCCAAGGAACTTCTCAGGACTCTTATTAGCCTAAAGTGGGTCTTATGTCTTTGTAAGAAAAGGTGGGAAATATTAACATAGTGGATGTCTTAAGTGGATGCATTACGGTAACCCCACCACCAATTGGAAATGAGGACGGGAAAACAGATAAAAAGCAGACAAGCAGTAGTCTTTACCTTACCTGAATTATCCCATTTAAGCCTTATAATAATCAGTGAGGCGTGTATTATTCATGTCACCTTCTATTTACAAAGAGTGTAATTGAGGTACCGAGTGATAAGTGACTTGCTGAAGGTTGCAGCTGCTAGCTGGTGTAGCTATGATTTAAACTTGATTTAGAGCCTACATTCAAATTTAACATACTGCTATATATTAAACACTTAGTTTTATTCACTTCCTTAAGTTTTTTTAAAAAGTCTCTTAAGCTGAATTTCCCTTTCTACTCAGATTTTAAAAGACTAATTTTTGTTGTTGAAATCTCTGTACTGAAAGAAATTGCTGTGAAAGTTTTGAGAACAGAGAATTTTACCCTGCGGTGAGCATTCTCCTAGTGAATGAGGTCGCAAGTGTATTAAGTCTCTAAAGTTAAAGGCAAACGAACATGAGGAGCATATTTTGTTCTTTCAGTACTTCTTTCAACCAAACATTTTTGGTGCCTATTGTATGCCAGCAACTGGAGATAACAGCTGAGCTAAACTGTTTTAACACAGCATCCTGGTTTTCCAGGGCTTTTGAGTTAGTAGTAAATCCCAAGGAGGAAACATGCTGATTCCTAGACAATAAGGCTAGCTGTATTTATAAAAATATGTTTTATTTTGTGGTGTTTTGTTGTTTTCAAAGCACTTTCATGTGCAGTACTTTGTTATACCTAATTATCCTATCCTACTTTGGCTATTGGATTAGCCAAAATTTTGTTCAGGTTTTTCTGTAACAGCTTATGGAAAACCCCAAACATTTTGGCCAACCTAATAAAATTTTCCTTCTGTTTATTGAAAGCTTCTAATCAATCAAAGAGTAAGCATAGAAGATAGAATGACAGAAACTTATGGTACAGCGATTATTTTTTTCTGTCTCAAAAATGTTGCAGCTGGTAAATTGTTTCCCCCACTGAAATTCAACATTTTGGGGTTTTGTATTCCAGAATCATCTAGTGAAGAGAAAAATGATGGCAGAGGAAGATGAGCCAAACATTAAAGTCCATATACTCACAAAATATGATGCTATTACACTTAATTCCCAAAGGCTGTCTAACTTTATAGGCTGAGATTTTATTGATGGTATTTCTGAATTCTTTCTTGGATTATATTTTTAAATATAGTTCTATGTTCATTGTTTTGGTTTGGTTTCATTTTAGAGTCTACAGTGATATATATGTAACATTACTTGCCTGTTTTCCTTTTCACCCACATTTTTTTCTGGTGGTATTTAGTGCTCATTTTTCTACAACAGTTATTCTAACTGGTAATGCTAACGTGAATTATGTTGGATTTTATTTGCATTCTTTATTAACCATTCAATTTTGGGGAAGATTCACATTCAGATAGCAGACATTACTCTCCAGATCATGAAAGAATTAATTCATCACTTTCTACAAAGTCTCAAAGAAGATTCACAGAATACAAAAGAAAACTAGATGGAAAATCCCACTTTATTATCAACATTAACGGAGTTGTCTGGAAAGATGCTCTGTGTGTGCTTAGTCACTCAGTCATGTTTGACTCTTGCGACCGCATGGACTGTAGCTCACCAGGCTCCTCTGTCTATGAAATTCTCCAGGTGAGAATAGTGGAGTGGGTAGCCATTCCCTTCCCAACCCAGGGATCAAACCTGTGTCTTCTGCGTTGCGGGCAGATTCGTTATTGTCTGAGCCACCAGGGAAGCACAAGAGCAATGCATCTCAGACATTAATGTGCTTACAAAGCACCCAGGAGCCCTCTTAAAACACCGATTCTGATTCAGTAAGTCTGAAGTTGGATTGGAATCTCTTTCTACCAAGTTCTCATGTAGAATTGATACTTTTGGCCCAAGAACCACACTTTTAATGGAAACATACCACATATTAGTCAAAGGCTAATGAAGGACTTTTCATTCCTTTCAAGGTCAAATTTTATCATAGCTGTGACCAGGGAAGAGAGAAGTGCTCTGGTTACTGAACAGAAAATAAGAGAGAATAAGGAAGTCTCTCTCCTCATGGTCACCATCTTTGATAGCAAAGGAAAATGGGAATGCCCGCTCCACCCAGCTGAGTTATCAGTGATTACTAACACCATATCCACAATGGTTTTTTTCCTTAAAGTCTATTTCATCTGAACTAAATGTTAACTACAAATACTTTGCTTTTGAATACATTTCCCTCTTATGTCTTTATTCTTTAACTTTCAACTTTTTGTACCCTTATGTTTTAGGTGAGTCTCTTGAAAGACCCATTGCTCTTATTCTAGACTGACAGTAGTTTACTGAACTTGAGATTTTAGTTAATTTACTTTGAATTACATTTTATAGCATTATTTTATACTAATTATTTGTTCCGTATTTTCTGTTCCACTCTTTTTTTTTTTTGACTGTGACGACAACATGTATAATAATGATAGAAACCATGGTCTACTTCTTAACTGGGTTGAGCTTTCTACACTAATAGGAAAGAAATGGCAAAGCAAAATACAGCACAAATAAATTTGAGGTTTAAAAGTTTATTCAAACTAAAATTAGCCAGCAACTAAGATAAAGACCTGCTGTACACCTTGCTTTCAGCAGAAAGATAAAGTTGCCATATGGAAAAAAGAGGAGAGCTAGTAAAAGGATGGGATGATTTGTTTGAGAAAAAGAAATTGCAAAATATTTGAGCCTAAAGGCATGTAAGTGGACAGAAAAGTGAAAAGATTCACTATCATCTTAATAAATAACAGTTCATATTAAATATAAAATTTAAAATAGCACTCTTTGTTGGGAAGGCTGATGTAGTATTCAAGTCTAAATATCTAAATTCAATCTTAAAGTGTTGATTTTAACTGAATGTCTTCTTTCCAAAAGCTTTCAGAAGTAATTTTATTTCAATATGGCTTGCAGCTAGGTTTAAATACACATTGGACTGGGGTGTAAAATTTGGTTAGGTGCTTTACTTGAAAATTCACTAGGAACTGTCAGCTTATAATTCATGCTTCCAGGCAACTGCCTAGTGTATGGACAGTTTGAAGAGTTTGGTAGCTTTTATTTTATATTATTGAAACTAATTTCCTCATATTAATAAGCATTTCAAGTCACATATTAGCAGATCAAGGCTACATTAGCCAGCACAAAAACAAAGGGCAAAAAAAAAAATTCTCCTTTACTTTCTACAAGAACTAAGTCTATCAGTGGGGATCCAGCTATAAGTTTGTGTCTATGCGTGCATGCTAAGTCACTTCAGGCCTGTCTGACTCTTTGTGACCCCATGGACTGTAGCCTGCCAGACTCCTCTGTTCATGGTATTCTCCAGGCAAGAATACTAGAGTGGGTTGACATGTCCTCCTCCAGGGGATCTTCCAGACCCAGGGATCCAACCCACATCTCTTATGTCTCCTGCATTGGCAGGCATGTTCTTGACCACTAGCGCCACCTGGGAAGCCCCTTATGTATATGTATGTGTGAATTTAAGAGTAAAAAATAAACATTATATAACATACTTTATGCTCAATAATAATCTTACTAGTATTTAGAGAGCCTACAAGTCTAAGCACACACACATTATAACTTTAATACATGTTTGATATGATAGGAGATAAAAATAATTGCTTATGGTCATAAACCACAAAGAATATCCTATCTAGATGAATAAGTGAAGTGAATGCTGTAACTCATAGCTTATCCTTCAAAGGTTAGGCCATGCGTGTGGTGGACAAGAGCTAATGTGTGGCTTCTGAATCAGGTTGGAGGGCAAGTCAGAGATTCCTGCAAATGGCCCAGACTCCTCAAGTAAAACATCTTCTGTGAATAAAGTAGAGATTAGATAGTTGGCTCTGCAGAAGGAGGTAGTGAAGACAATTGACTTATTTTGTCCTTGATTCTGAGAGGAACTGGAAAAGAAACCTCCCCTGACACTTAATAAACACAAGCTCCATCTCACTTGGGTTAGAACAGTGAGATCATAATACATGCATAGCCCAATGAAAACAGAGACAAACATTTAGTTTAAAGTGATTCCAGATTCATGGCATCCTCTTGTGGTCTGGAAGAGGAAAATGAAAATCCTCTTTTGGGGGGATACATTTTAATCCTCAAAGGATTCCTATACACGAGGCACCAAGGAGCTCATATTTTTAGAAAATGTGGAAACAAATCAACACGAGTACTCGTTAGTAAGTTGCATATTTAAAAAGTATGAAGCAAATGATTAATATGTCTAAAGAATAAAGGAGTATTAAAATAATAATTGAGGAGCACAGTTCTTCCTATGCTAACCTACTGTGTTCCCCCTTTGCCTGGGAAAGTAATAAAGCCAATCTTTCTTTCTCCTCCATAAAAAACAAAATAAACTAATGATTGAGACAAAGAACAATCAAATTTCTCAAGACATTTTTGAAAAAGAGCCAATAGAACTTCTAGAAGTGAGAGATAACAGTATCATAAACTTAAGCAGTTTATCGCAGCCATGGAGGGAATAAATGAATTGGCAAATAGAACTGAAATAATTATCCAGAATGTGGCACACAGAGACAAAGATACGGGGAATATGAAAGAAAGGTTGAGATGTGGGAGATGGAGTGAGAAGTTCACTTTACATTAGAGGTTTAAAAGATCAAAAAGAGATAGTGAAAGGAGATGTAATATTTTAAGAAATAATAGTTCAAATTTGGGCTATCAATAAATCCCAAGCAACATAATAAAAATAAACTCACTCTAGGAAAAGTCATTATTTACTTACAGAAAAGTAAAAGCAGAGACCAACACTTAACATAAAAGTAGTGAAGAAAAGAAAGGAGAGGGGAAGGAACAAAAAGACAAACAGTACAAGGTGGGAGTGTGGTGAGTAATTCAACATCGTTGAACCAAATCCAACAGTTCAAAGGGAGAGACTGTCAGACTGGAATAAGAAAATGAAAGAGGCCAATAAGCTATTTTCAAGAGCTCCACTCAGAACATGAAGATAAAGACAGGCTGAAAAGTTGAAGAAGGTGAAGAATACGGCAGAGACATTCTAACCAAAGAAATAATGTTTCAGATATAGCAGACTTTAAAGTAAAAATATTCTCAGGCATAAAGAGAGTTAATGTTCGACAGAAAAAGGATCAGTTGATTATTTCTCTGGTTAACAGAATTAGAATAAAGTCCTTTTAGGAAGATAGTTTGGTTTGTTGGATTTCATAAACAGAGACGGAGTTTATTCTGGTGGTAGACATAAACCACTTATTGAATGTGTGCCCTTGAGGAAATATTTAAATTTCTAGAACCTCAGCTTCCTACTCAGTGAAGTAGAATAATACCATTTAACTCTTGTTTAATAATCACAGATAATTCATCTAAGGCATGTAGCACTGTGCCAGTTACATAGCTTTACTGATGTCGGAAAAGTCAAGGAAAAGGCTATTGGTTTTACACTGTAGTATCTTTACATAAGCAGAAAGATCAGGCCTATACATTTATTTTGGTTAGAAGAATAATCCTTGGGATGTCTAAATTACTTCAAAGATAGCTATTCTCTTATAGAAACTTCACTGCCCCAGAGGCTTGTTATAATCTGAAATTTCATTAAAAAATAACATTTCCTTTGACAAAAACCAAGAGAGAATATATGGAGGAATGCCCATTTTTGCCAAACTCAGGATTGATCTGAGATCAAACCAGAGCTTTATAGAGATGTGTTCATAATCTTTAAGATGCTGTAAAGTTGTTCAATGTTATTATCTACCTAATGCCTATTAAGAAAAAATATATATTTACTTTTACCCTTATACACTGTCCTCTCAGCCTTCTCTTTCATTGGGCACAGCTAATAGTCACAAGGTCTTTTATATTTTAGGCTAGCACATCACCTAAACTATCTTTATTGCATATATTTTCAATATTCAATCTGTTCTCTAATGTGAAATTTTAGTTACTGAGAAACTTGTGCATTTCAAAATGTGTAATTATACAGTAATTTTATGTTCACAGAGAGACTGAGGACAGAGCATTTCAGAATCATAACAACAAAACTATTCAGCCTCCCCACCCCCATCCTCATCCCTAGCTGGGATTTCCATAATAATAGTTGGTTTTTTTTAAACTTGAAAGTGCATGGCTATAAAACTTAAACACCCCTGAACAATTCCAAAATTCGACCCCAGATCACTTGTGCTGAGAAAAACAGACTCCTTTTCATATCCCTACGAAGACTGTTGTCAACTGGGAGAAAAACAAAAATCATACAACACAACGTAAGAGTTGGGACTTGAGTTAATTCAGTATCTTATGAGGAAAGTAGCCCAGCAAACAGCCTTTAAGGTAGCTCTGAGAAACTGTTTCCAAGAGGGAGGGGTGGAGGCCAGCATGCATGTGATTTTGATGAAGAGGTCGGTGTAATCGAGCACACATCTCAGTAGAAGCTTGCCGTTAGGCCTGAGGAGCAGATATACCCATGAATGATTTTAGTGCTTTTTCTAGTGTAGAAAGATGCGAGAATCCAGGTTCATAAAAATTTTTCCTGAATTATTTCTAACTACATATGAAGGACTTTTTTTCTTTTTGCCTGTTTCCCCAGAGCACAGTGCACCTCATCTTGGTCTTGACCCTGAGCTCCTTTCAGGGTGTACCATCGTCAGCAACTGCAGTGGCTAATGGCTTGGTTCTTAGAGAACTGGATGCTGGGCAACACTCTTTGCTTCACACACTCATTGAGAGAGTGTCTGTATGTTTTTTCACATTTATCCCCTGCCTGATGGAGCACAGGCTGCTCAAACAAAGCAGCTGGGTGGCAGTGGTACGCCTCCATTTCTCCTTGGACACAGGCAGGGTTAGTTCCAGAAAATTCTCACATATGACCCGTGGCTGTCACCAAAGCACTTCTTATTTCTAAGTGGAAAGTTGTATTTAGATCTGAGTTGCACAACCTAACATGTTCTCTTTACAAACTAGATATGGTCCATCTTTCTTCACTTTTTAGTCTTCCTCACACCCTATCCCGCATCCCCACCCCAATATTCCATCTAGGAGGCATGAAACTTCAGACTGGTCATGGCCCCTTTTGGTCTCAAGTGCCTCATTTATTGAATGGAGATAATAATACTGTACTCACATCACAAAATGTTACAGGTATAGCATTATATGTGAAAAGTACAAAGCATTTAATGTATGTTTTGGCTATATATCACCCTTCTAAAATTGTGCTGTATTTCATATTTGCATGTGTTTTTATCTTTATAACCTTTTTATAACCTTTATAACCTCTTTATAACCTTCTTAAAGACTGAAGCTGCTATTACTCAGTTGCTAATCTCTTTCTGTTTTTTGTCCCTTTTTTAATTTCTTATTTTGCTGTAGCAGATAGTAATGTGCCTTACTCAGAGTAAACCTTCCATTATTATATGTTGAATTACACATTAATCCCCCCCCATTTATTTACTCTCCTTCAGATCAAATTCCTATGTGCCTCTCTCATCTCACACTGAACTTAGTTCATTTCTTGTGTTGATGCTGGACTCTCCGAGGGCTTGATGGTACTCTGGAGGCAATCGCTGATGCCATTAAATTAAAGCATGTCTGATATTTGCGGCCATGTACAATCCTTAGTAGGCTTTTTCTGTGTCACATCTAATTGGTACTGGTTTTGTTTTGTTTTGTTTTGGATGAAGAAAATCAGAGTTAGGATAAGTAACTTACCTGTGATCCCAATGCTAGTGAATGACTAGAACCCCATGTTCTTGTCTTCTCGTCCGAAGTTATTTCAGAATATCAGAGAGTAGTTATTTAGGGTGTGGGGAGGGTGCGTGTGTGGGCTGGAAAGCAGATAAGTAAGAAAGAGGTAACTTCATGATTCCTTACTCTGTTGGTCAAATAAAATGTCCTTTGTTATAGCTTTTAAGAAGTGTTGAGAATGAAAAATAATTTTTTCTTTATTTTTCTAGATACTTGGCTGAAACCCCCCACAGCAATGAGGCAGATTAACAATATCAACAATAAAGATATTTATATCATTAGGCTGACTACACAAATTTGCTTTTGTGGACAGTTGCTATTTTTTAAGAAAGTTATTTTTACTAGGAAAGAAGCTTTAAAATGGCAGTGTTTTATATATATGTGGCTTTTTAAACAAAAAGGTATCTAGAACTAGGCAGTCCCTAGAGGGCACGGCAATTTTATAGTCATCAAAGATAAGTGTTTAGGCCATCAAGACAACACGTATTCAGGCACCAAGGAGGAGGGAAGAGGGGACAGGGATAAAGAGGTGCAACTTTCAACCAAAACAGCTTCCTTCAAGGAGCCTTCCAATTTTTCTTTTTTTTTGCATCTGCAAATACCTCTTTTTATTGTTACACTAAAATCCATTTATAGAAATTTTTGTGAACTGGTTTATAGGTCTTAGTTACAAGGTTATACTTTCATCAAGGAACACAGCAGTTATTTTATTGAAATTGAAATTGCCACCTGGACATTTCAATAGAAAAAAATAAAGGAAGGATGGAGTGATTGTTATCTTTTTAACTTTTTATTTTTTATTGGAGTATAGCTGACTAACAATATTGTGATAGTTTCAGGTGGACAGCAAAGGAACTCAGCCATACATGTAGAGGTATCCATTCTCTCCCAAATCCCTCTCCCATCCAGGCTGCCACAAAACATTGAGCGGAGTTCACTGTGCTATAGAGTAGGTCCTTGTTGGTTACGCAGTTTACATATAGCTGTGTGTACATGTCGATTTCAAACTCCCTAACTATCCCTTCCCCCTGTTCTTCCTCCCTGGCAACCATAAGCTCATTCTTTAAGTCTGTTTTATAAATAAGTTCATTTGTATCATTTCTTTTTAGATTCCATATATAAGGGATGTTATACAATATTTCTCCTTCTCTGTCTGACTTCACTCAGTATGACAATCTCTAGGTCCATGTATGTTGCTACAAATGGCATTATTTCATTATTTTTAATGGCTGGGTAATATTCCATTGTATGTATATACTATATCTTCTTTATCCATTCCTCTGTCAGTGGACATTTAGATTGCTTCCATGTCTTGGCTATTGTAAACAGTGCTGCAGGATTTCTAACTGCGCTTCCATTTAAATCACATTAGGCTGAACATAGTCATGCAGCCAAAATTAATGCAAGTCAGTCTTGGACGAGTAATATTTTAGCTGAACACTTTGCTTCCCTGAATAACATTAATGTTTTGTTACTAAGCAATAGTAACACCTAAATGTCCATCAGCAGATAAATGGATAAAGAAGATGTGGTATATATAATATTTTATAACTTTATATATAATATTTTATATAAGTATTTATATATAAATATTTCATATATTTTATATAGAATTATATATATATATATATACAATGGAATGTTACTCAGCCATAAAAGAATGAAATCATGCCATTTATGGCAGTGTGTATGGACCTAGAGATTATCATGCTAAAGTGAAATGAGAAAGACAAATATTATATAATAATGCTAATATGTGGAATCTAAAAGGATGATACAAATGAACTTATTTACAAAACAGAAATAGACTCACAGACATAGAAAATAAACTTATGATTACCAAAGAAGGGGGAGGAGGTACAAATTAGGAATTTGATATTAATACATACACACTACTGTACAAAGCTCAACGTTCAGAAAACTAAGATCATGGCATCTGGTCTCATCACTTCATGGGAAATAGATGGGGAAACAGTGGAAACGGTGTCAGACTTTATTTTGGGGGGCTCCAAAATCACTGCTGATGGTGATTGCAGCCATGAAATGAAAAGATGCTTACTCCTTGGAAGGAAGGTTATGACCAACCTAGATAGCATATTTAAAAGTAGAGACATTACTTTGCCAACAAAGATCCGTCTAGTCAAGGCTATGGTTTTTCCAGTCTTCATGTATGGATGTGAGAGTTGGACAATGAAGAAAGCTGAGCGCCGAAGAATTGATGCTTTTGAAATGTGGTGTTGGAGAAGACTCTTGAGAGTCCCTTGGACTGCAAGGAGATCCAACCAGTCCATCCTAAAGGAGATCAGTCCTGGGTGTTCATTGGAAGGACTGATGTTGAAGCTGAAACTCCAATACTTTGGCCACCTCATGCGAAGAGTTGACGCATTGGAAAAGACCCTAATGCTGGGAAGGATTGGGGGCAGGAGGAGAAGGGGACAACAGAGGATGAGATGGTTGGATGGCATCATGAACTCGTTGGACATGGATTTGGGTAAACTCCGGGAGTTGGTGGACAGGGAGGCCTGGCATTCTGCGATTCATGGGGTCGCAGAGAGTTGGACACGACTGGGTGACTGAACTGAACTCAACTGAACTGTATATAAAATAGATAATCAACAAGGACCTATACTGTGTATTCCAGGGAGCTCTAATCAGTATTCTATAATAACCTATACAGGGAAATAATCTGAAAAAGAATAGATATATGTATATGTATAACTGAATCACTGCTATACACACAAACACACAAACTAACAGAACATTGTAAATCAACTATATGTCAATTTAAAAAATAAGAAAGAATGGGAGGATGAATACTGAGTGAGCAGTTAGCAAGTTTCATTGTAGTTAAGAAGGATTTCATACACATAGACATACACATACTCACACACACATATATATTTGAATATACAAAGTAATGAGATATTGCTTTGAGATTGTTGCAGGCTCTATACCAATAAACCTAACCAGAGCAAGAAGAGGATCCGGGTCAGCTTCTTTTCTGTTTACATGGTAAAGGTTTCAAGAAATATTTTTGCTACTGACTTTACCATGGAGAATAGCATTATTGAATTTAGACACAATAAAACAAGATATTTTAATTTAGTCGAATATATAGTAATAAAATAAATCAAAGCTTTAACTAGTCCTTGGCTCACCATCATGGTCCTATCTACATTTCCCTTCACATTAATTAATATTTCCCTCAAAATAGGAATGCTTTGAAGCCAGTGTACTTGTTTTTATATTGATAGTTCATAAACAACACTTTTTGTTCCTTTAGACTTATCACTATGGGAAACAATGAAATGAGACCTAGGCTATCACAAAGCTTAGACACTAGATTTAGCATGCTTGCCACATATTATGGAAACTTAACTTAACTCATTTTCATTTTCTTCCCTCCTTGTCTGCCTTCTCCACAGGCTGTATATTGATGGTCCCTTTGGAAGTCCGTTTGAAGAGTCACTGAACTACGAGGTTAGCCTCTGCGTGGCTGGAGGGATTGGAGTCACTCCGTTTGCATCAATCCTCAACACTCTGCTGTATGTCATTTTGATCCGTTATATTAGTGCACATAGAGAGCTGTCTATTTCAGACATCTCTTTTAGTAAGAAGTAATTCCTTACAGAATTCTTCTACTTGTTCAAAAAACTCTATTTACTGACTGATAAGGGGAGTAAATGAGTGCTTCTCAATATGTGGTCCATGGCTTTCAGCATGTTCTCTTGTAAAATAACATCCGTATCACAATTGTGTCTTACTCTGTCCTTTTCCTCTGTTAAAGTCATTCCACCAGCCCCTGTTTCTCTGCTTTCTCATCAGGGGTAAGTGGCATTACTAATTCATTTAGTCAACAAATATTTTTGAGCATTTATGTGTGATTGATCTTATAGTTACTGGTAATATAGCAATGACTGAGTAGTGTCTCTGCCCTTGAAAAGTTTACTTTCAAATAGGGCAGGAAAGAAATAAACCAGTGAAAAATTCACAAATAACATCATTTCAGAAAATATTAGAAGTGTGGTGAAGAGAAGAAAGATTAATGGGATATAGAAATAAAGGGTCAGGGTTATTGTAGAGGTATCGTCAGGAAATCCTCTCTGAGGAGATGACAAATGAGCACATCATTCCTAGGTCTGTTACTCAGCAGATTTATAACAGACTGAAGAATAGAAATTTCAGAGGTAAGATTGCTTAAGCAGGATATACTTATTCAGTTATTTTCGTTTTGGTTTACAAGCAAAAATTAATTGACAGGGATTCTCATGAAACCACAAACAAAATCTATTTCATTCACTTTTCAAGAAAACACAATTTTCATTAAAAGTCTGTTTTATGAAGTACAAAAAAAGAAATAATAATTTGAAGTGATGTGTTTGAATGATATTTTGATTTTAAAATCTTGATATAAATTTGGGACTTTGGGGAGGTTCTTAAAAAAATAACTATATTCCAAGCCAGAAATTAGTTGTTTCTGAAAACATATTGCAAGTTATTTGGACATCTAAAGCTTAAACAAGGGAATAATATTTTGTTAACCTTAAGCTTACTTCATAATTATAAGGAGGAATCCAGATGTGGAATTGTGAATTGCTGGAATGCATTACATAGTACGTGGTTATGAAATCTCTTTCTTTAATGATTATTAAGAAGGGGATAAACAACCAGCTTTCTGGAATGGTTTTGGCTCATTTTGCCTGGAACCCAGGGCAAGATGACCATTGGCGCCCTTCTGAATGATAGAATTAACAGAAAAATAAGAAAACTTTTTTCCTGAGATGCAGAGCTGATCCAAGAGTTTAGTTTATTGCCTTCAAGTGGAAATGGGT
This sequence comes from Giraffa tippelskirchi, assembly GCF_054371585.1. Lineage (NCBI taxonomy): Eukaryota > Metazoa > Chordata > Mammalia > Artiodactyla > Giraffidae > Giraffa > Giraffa tippelskirchi. The sequence goes on along the minus strand of NC_137284.1, from coordinate 41,082,102 downwards.
AATATGCATATAGTATCCGCAAGCATGAACACTTTAATTCATGGATTATATTATATCTCTGACTCGGTATATTGCATTTTAAATTAATTTGAGAGTTAGAGTAAGTGGTGTATCAGATACTAGAATGTAAATAACTTTTCTCTGTAGATTACTTACTAATGAGAAGCAAAATTTCAAGGATATAGGGATTCTTAATTCTTTTGCCATCATAATCAGTCCTGTGTTATTTCATTTTTAAAGGGATGACTGGAAACCATACAAGCTTAGAAGATTGTATTTTATTTGGGTATGCAGAGATATCCAGTCCTTCCGCTGGTTTGCAGACTTACTCTGTGTGTTGTATAACAAGGTAATATTAGATTTGCTTTTACTTTTGTAGTCTTTTTAATTTTAAAAGTAGCCATTTTATTTCAAATTATAAAAGAAATAGGTGCTCACTATAGAATAATATGCAGAGGAGTAGTGAGGAGGAAAAATATCTCTTAAGCCTAAAAAAAAAAAAAGATAGAATCTTTTAATAATTTGGTGCACATCTTTACAGATATTGGTATCTGTGAATTTGTATACCTAGGACGTTTTAACATAGGAAATGAATGCATATGGTTGGTAATACATGCATATAGGAAACATATTATGCAAATATGAATGCAAATTGATTGTGACTGAGGACAGATGAAAGAAAACATCTGCAGACAATTATTGTTACACTTTTCAGCCTTTATTCTCATAGTTCATATCTCCAACTTCAACATTCCAAGTGGATCATCAGCCAACTTTTGGCCTAGTATACAGAATTTCAAAAATCCCGAATTCTAAGCCGTATTCCTTCCAGAGATGAAAGCAGGCATTTTCATCTATCTTATCTGCAACTTTTACTTGTCTATTAATATATCTAGTTTTTAAGTTATTCAGGTAATACATATATGCATCATTGCTGCCGATTTTTGTAATAATCTACATGAAGCAACATCTCCATCCAATCCACGTAACCAGATGTTACTCATGAGCATTCTGAAAATTCTATCATACTATTTGTATTGTTCTGCAAATTGCCTTTTTAAGTGTATTTCTATCTAACCAGACACAAAAGAGCAAATATTGTGTGATTCCTTTTATATAAGGGACCTTGAGTAGTCTAATTCATAGAGACAGACAGTAGAATGGTGGTTGCCAGAGGTTTCCCAGAGGGCAAGTGGGGAGTTACTGTTTAATGGATATTGAGTTTCAGTTTGGAAAAATGAAAAAATTCTGGGAATGGATTGGTGATGATGGTTGCACAACAATATGAATATATTTAATGCTAATCAACTGTATACTTAAAAACAGCTAAAATGATCAATCTTATGCTATGTGTATTTTACCACAATAAAAAAAAGTGCAGTTTCCTGGGACTCACCAAGGGCCTGCTAAATCAGGAGAAAAAAACAGAGAGATGAGAAGCCACTGAAAGGATTTGAGCAGACTGATACGATTGTAGATCATCTTGAGAGTGTATGTGAAAATACAATTCTCAGGGTACTGCAGCTTCCAGAGGAGCAGAAAATGAGTAATAAGTCAGGAAAGGAGATTAATCAGAGTGTCCAGTGAGGTGGTAGGAAACCAAGAGTTAGTAGTTCTGTACTTAAGGTTAAGAGAGGAAAATCTTTCAAGAAGAGCATCATCACCACTTTCAAGTGTGTGTTTTCTCTACATTAATGTCTAAAACTGGACTTCCTGAGTTGGAGGCTGTGAGGACTTCAGGAATGAATTTAAATTTGTAATAGATACTAACAAAATGTCCCCCAAAGATGTTAAAACAATTTACATTTCCACCAAAGGATATAAGAGAAATTTACTCCAAACGTTATATTACCAATCTTTTACATTTCTAATCCTTTCTTAAACAAGGGGATCTCCCTGTATTTTTCCTTGAAACAGATGAGATTGAACCTCTCTTCTATGCTTATCAACCACTTTTATTTCTTGTTGGAGTTCCCATTTCTACCTTTACCTGTTTTTCTAGATCAAAATTTTCTTTCTTGAAAAGATATAGAGCTTATAATTGGATCCAAGAGCACATATAAATAATACATGCTTTATAGGGCAAGTAACAGAGCAGGAAAGGAATAAAGGAAATACAAAATATATAAATGGCTGGATATTCAAAGTAGTTGAATCTTAAAATTTCTTCTCAAGTTTTTTGGTGGATGTGTTTAATCCTTAGGAATCCATGGAATAACCAATATAAATGCTTAAAACTAGGGTAAACAACGTGGTGTTGATTATCTTCTACACACACCTCTGCACGCCTGTTTTAATTTTTCATGTCAAGAGCATGGACACTAGTCCTTTGACCCTCTGAGGATGATGTTAAAAAGAAAAGCGTTTTATTATTTTCTGCATTTGCAAATGAGTTACCAAATTCAGCATGTGTGTGTGTGTGTGTGTGTGTGTTAGTAGATACTATTTTTTGTCTACAAAAAGGGATAAGCTAAAATGGAGACATTGATATTAAAAATGTGTTATTTAAATTTGCGTTCTTCTCTCTGGAGCCTGTGGGCACCGAACACATTATTGATGCAGCGGGTATTGGCATGATCTCAGAGCAGCATCCTGGGAGACATTTAAGACAAAAATCAATGCAAGTCATGTGTTTTGTGAAGGGCTGTCCGTTACTGGCACTTGGAAATTTCAATTCCCTCACAGTTAAGATTCATGCACCCTGATTCAATTCCTAGAGAGCTTTAAAATGACTTTAGTGTTTGGATATAACTTGAGGCATCTGCGGCATGAAATATAATGATTATATTTTAAGAATATTATGGGTTCTGAGAATCATCATTTATCACTTTCAAAGTAAAGTAGGTTTTTATTGGGATTTTATAATTTAGCATTGCCACCTATCAGAGAATGTATAGTTTTAGTTCTGGAGGAAACCTGTGAGATGAGGTCATTGTCCTAATGAAGAAACTGGGGCCTATGTAAGTTGAGTACCTCTCTAGAAGTCTCAAGGTCAGACAGTGATGGCAATAGAGACAAGTCTCGTAGTCACCTGCCAGGTGCCCTTACTACTGTAAAGGGTGCCAGAGGGGTGCTGTAACCTCACTTAATCACTCTGTATTTGCAAAATAACTTCTTTTGCATTCCTAGAACTTTGAGTTTGAGTCCCAATATATCCCTTAAAAATCATTATTTTCATGCTATATAGAAACAGTTGTTGTTGTTGAGTTACTAAGTCACGTCCAACTCTTTGCAACCCCATGGATGGTAGCACACATGTCTCCTCTGTCCTCCACTATTTCCCAGAGTTTGCTCAAATTTGTGTCGAGTCAGTGATGCCATCCAACCATCTCATCCTCTGTCGTCCCCTTCTCCTCCCACCTTCAGTCTTTCTCAGCATCAGTGTCTTTTTCCAGTGAGTCGCCTCTTCACATCAGGTGGCCAAAGTATTGGAGCTTCAGCAATAGTCTTTCCAATGAATAATAGAAACAGAACTTGCAATCAGTTGATTCATTTGCTTCAATAAGGTCCAGCAAAACCGTACCATCTCCAGCAAACCTACTGTGCACACTGATGCTCAGGAAATAGTTTGGCTGCTGCAAAAGTGCTGGTCTCTTCTAGGCCTTTCCTCAGGTTCTACACATCAGATACTCATCTCTGTTCTCCAGAATGTACCATGGTTGTTGTGTTCCTTCTTTCTCTTCTGATTTTGATTTCTTTTCCTTCTCTTTCAGCATTTCTTTGTTTTAGGGTGGTGAAAGGAGGCCCTAAGAAGAATAATATTTTTTTAAATGTAGATTTCACAAGTCAGGATTCAGCCAGAGCAAGGCCAGGGTCATGAGCAGATTGGTTTTGCCTTCTGGATGAAAGAAGTATCTGGGTCAAAACCCTTTTACTCACTTTGTTGAATTCACTTTTCTTCAGATATTTTTCTTGGTCCATTTATTTTTCAAGATATCAAAGTGTTTGAGAGCTTTCCAAGATGCTTTTATTTTGGCAGGTACACTCCCTTCCTCATACATTTTTATATAAGGGAAATCAGTGTTACATAGAAAGAAGGTAGGAATGGAACCAGATTTTATCTGTTTTCATTTGTTTTGGTTTCTGTGATGCCTAGCATGCATTTTGTGTATCACTTTTGACTTTTTTGTAAAGAAAATCATGTTCTTTTTAAGTGAAATCTTGAGTAAAATTTAGAGACCCAGCGAATAAAATAAGAAATAAGTGAGAGGATTTAAAGGAATATTACTGTAGTATTTAACATATTTGATTTTGTGTCTGTGAAGGTAGCAGAACTAGTCCCATCCATTTCCTTCATCATAACTAATTAAATCTGTCAGGGACAGGTTATTAATGTTAGAATGCCATGTATGTGGTGCACGTATATGTGTGTATATATACACATTTGCTCGTAGATGTTGGCTGTGGTAAGACCAGATACGTCTTAACAGATTGCAGAATCACATATGTTAGGATAGGAGAGAGTCTGTGAATATAGAACACAGTTTAATGTCTATTTACTTTTATGTCCTCTCAGTTTTGGCAAGAGAACAGACCTGATTATGTCAACATTCAGCTGTACCTCAGTCAGACAGATGGGATACAGGTATGTGAGTGGATGTTATTGTAAATTAAACAATTCTCTTGAGAACAGAAGATTTACTGTAGGGGCTGTGCTGGAAGAAAACTTCTGCAGGTGGTTTGAAGAGACATTTCCCAGAGGAAAACCACTTTTGGAATGCATCCAGCAAACTCATGGCTCGTCCTTGAAGTCAGCAGTTTTCTGCCTTTCATCTGTCCTCACCTGGGAGTAGAGCAGACCTTTGACTTCATCTCTCTCCTTTTCACCATCACCTCAGCTAGAGATGAGAACACAAGTGAATGGTCTTGTGATTGTGTTCATTGAGGGGAGGTTTTATGTGGCAACAGAAGATAAGATCATACACAGTTAAGCTTGTTTCTCTTCAAGGGAAACTGAAAAACGGAACATCCACCACACATTATTTACTTCACTGCTAGACGCTGTATTGAGCATCTCATACACATTATCTCTTGTAATTCCAACAGATTCAAGAGGTATATGATATTGTGATCCCCATATCATAGATGAGGAAACTGTATATAGAAAACTTTGAGGAGATGTATAGCCGTATAAACCTGGGCATGAATGCTTTCACGAGTTTTATTGTTGTATTTTCCATCATATATTTCCTGTAATTCTTTGAATGCAAAATATGAATGCTTGTCTGTTACTTCAAAACTAATCTAAGCCTATTTTTTTAGTCAGATTTCTACCCTACTTGGTATATAAAAACATTTTATCTTATACTGCCATGAAGCAAATCAGTATCATTATGCCTCATGGTTTTGCAGTGATTAAGATAGGAAGCATAAATTACATCTGGTTCTCAGTTTGTCTCCCTGGAACTCGGACACTTTTCTTTCTCACTTGACTCTCTTTACCATCAATTCAGATCTAATACTCTTGTTAATTGCAAACAGCAGTCTATTAGAAGTTGTTTTTTGATAGATCCCAAATTTGGAGCTCTGCTGTATTAGACTGTCATGTTCAGGATCATCTCCTCAAATTTATGATGACAATTTGCAGTATCTTACTCATATAATGAGCCAACTATGACAACTTTGCAGCACAAAAATGCTTCAACAAAGCTTATGTGTTGCGCCCTCTTTGAGAGCAGGCAATTAGAATGCATTCTTTAATGCTGCAGTTGCTTCAAAATGAATGAAGCAACTAACTGAAGTCTAGGAAAGTCAGTCATTTGTACTAATGGTATTCAAGAAGATAATGGATTTTAAGGGGAAAGAGGGAGGAAATGATGCTTCTAAATGATTATACTTAATGGTTTGCCATTTGACACTTATATTCTTTATGTCACAGCAATTTGGTAGGAAGCCACAGCACCAGAAAAGATGATGTTATAGAAATGAATTATTTGCCCAATTCTGTGTCATATAAAACATAGTGCTTTCTTTTCGGCAGAAGATAATTGGAGAAAAATATCAAGCACTGAATTCAAGACTTTTTATTGGACGTCCTCGGTGGAAACTTCTGTTTGATGAAATAGCAAAATGTAACAGAGGGTAAGTACTATTCCTCAAAAATTTGACATGTGGCTAATGATCAAATTAAAATACTTAGTAATGGGTTTGCAAATTACAGAGTCACTTAAATACTCAATTATCACTACTGAAGATGGAAGCAAAGCAAGAACCACCTCAAGTATCTGTAATGCCAAATAATTAAAATTTGGCTTAAAAATAGTCTATAAAGTATTTATGAACCAAACTGTCACACCTACTTTTAAATTTGCATAGATCCATATTAAAAAGGATGTTCATTCCCATAGCACAAATTAGGTCATCATTGGGAAAGTTTTTGTAAATCACATTAGCAAACAAGGGAGCTCTTCAAATAGTTCTGATGCACTTAAAAATTAGATTTTGGGTACATTTTTACCAGAATGAATAAAATTTAAAAAAAACCTGTTAGTTTTTAAAATTCTTAGAGATTTTAATATTTCTCTAAATCAGAAATATTTCCAAACATATTTTTTCTTGAAAGCTATAATTCTATAAAAAAAATCTTAGAGTTATGGGCCGTATGTCTATGATCCCAAGAGATTACTGTTGAAAGAAAGCATTAATTTTTGGGTACAGACTAGGGAGCCTGTTTGGTACTCTGTAAAATTACCATAGTGCAAGGTAACGATCTATACAAATTCTAAAAGCATTTTGAAAGCCATATAACCACTCACACATTTTAAAGTTGGCATTGAAAAAGTTTTATCAGAACTCTAAATAGTTCCAAAGGCTGCAATTTCTACCATATTGCAGATATAGACATTTTAAAATTAATATAACTTTTAAACATATCTGCTGGAATCTAAATATCATAGTTTCTCAATACCAACCTAATATATTTGTGTATTTTGTAACTTTCATGGTCAGTTGGAAATTTTATAACACTCTTATCTACTGGAACTAGAACTTCTATCCTTGCTAACCTGCAGAATTTTACCAAACTTAGTATAATTTTGCACTTTAATGAATCATACTTTTGCTGGTAAACTAAACACACTTACACAATAAGAATGTATATAAATTGAAGATTTAATTTTTAAAATTTCCTGTGACTCCAAGGCATCAGTGATCATTTTTTTAACAAGTATTAATATATAGTTGATTAATTCATAATTTTGAAGGTACATTTTGATAAATATATAAAGATATTTGATTTTAAATGAATAAGGCTGCCTGTTAGATGAAAAGTTTTTTTTTAAACTGCAGTTTATAAATTTATGGATGAATATGATGTATTGAAATAATCTCTGATTCATCATGGTGTTTTGGTGTCATCTTCAGAGACTTTGTTTTAGGAATCATGGTTTGAAACCCCTTAAGCAAAATCTAAAAAGAAAATAGTGACCCATGTAATTCAGACTGCATCCATGTTTGAAAGCACTCCTGCATTTCCTTCCTTTAGTGAAATAACTGTAGGTTAAAGACGAAAGCATTTTTTAGAAAGCAGAGGTCCTTTGAAATACACAGGATTCTAGTTAAAGGTGAAGTATCGGATAAAGAAAAAAGTCAACTCAGTTTTGGTAATATTCTTTCCATTCTTCAAAATCATCTATCTTAGATGTGATAATCTTCTCATACTTACCTGAGTCTTCCCGTGTACCACAGACTCCTTCTTCCCTAATGACATTTCAGTTCAGTTCAGTTTAATCACTAAGTCGTGTCTGATTCTTTGCGGCCCCATGGACTGCAGCATACCAGGCTTCCCTGTCCCTCACCAACTCCCGGAGCTTGCTCAAACTCATGTCCATTGAGTTGGCGATGCCATTCAACCATCTCATTCTCTGTCATCCCCTTCTCCTCTTGCCTTCAGTCTTTCCCAGCATCAGGGTCTTTTCTAATGAGTCAGCTCTTCGCATCAGGTGGCCAAAGAATTGGAGTTTCAGCTTCAGCATCAGTCCTTCCAATGAGTATTCAGGACTGATTTCCTTTACAATTGATTGATTTGATTGCCCAGCAGTCCAAGCAAGGGACTCTCAAGAGTCTTCTCCAACACCATAGTTCAAAAGCATCAATTCTTCGGTGCTCAGCTTTCTTTATGATCCAACTCTCACATCCATACATGACTACTGGAAAAACCGTAGCTTTGATTAGATGAACCCGTTGGCAAAGTAATATCTCTGCTTTTTAATATGCTGTCTAGGTTGGTCATAGCTTTTCTTTCAAGGAACAAGTGTCTTTTAATTTCATGGCTGCAGTTACCATCTGCAGTGATTTTGGAGCCCCCCAAAATAAAGTCTGTCACTGTTTCCATTGTTTCCCCATCTATTTGCCACGAAGGCATGGGACTAGATGCCATGATCTTGGTTTTTTGTAATGTTGAATTTTAAGCCAGGTCTCTCACTGTCCTCTTTCATTTTCATCCAGATGCTCTTTAGTTCCTCTTTGCTTTCTGCCATAAGGGTGGTGTCATCTGCATATCTGAGGTTATTGATATTTCTCCTGGCAACCTTGATTCCAGCTCGTGCTTCATCCAGCCCAGCATTTCATATGATATACTCTTCATATAAGTTAAATAAGCAGGGTGACAATATACAGCCTTAATGTACTCCATCAGACAAGCATGCTCTTATTTTCATAGTCTAGTGCTGAAAACCTGGATAGTTTGTTTCTTTGTTTTGCTTGTTTGGCTCAATTCTAAAACCAAACCCCAAAACAGTAGAGGATCATTTGCAAAAAATTGCACTGGGATTTTTGGTTTCTTTGGTTAGTTCTCCAGAGTTCTGCTTTGTTACACTGTTCATATTGTGAGGGATTTTGCATGTTTGTTTGGTTGTTTGTTCATTTTCTTAAAAAACCAAAGCTGATTTAAGAAGAGCAAGTGTGTACCACATACTGTTGACATTTTGTATTAATGCAACACTTTCACTTTGTGTTTTTGCTTGGGGCAGGCACCTAAAATGCATTATTTTTTAAAAGATTTTTATGTAGCATTACTAGGACAAGAATGGATCAACAACTTAAGGGCTCATTAACTGGAAAAGGCACTATTTAAATAGAAGTCTCCATTTTAGATGGAAAATTTTGGTTAACTTCGTAGACATGAATTCCTGAGAGAATATAAAGAAGTAAAAATAGAGAAAAGAGGCATAGAAATTTGCACAAATGTATGATAGTGGTCTCTTCCTTGTATGTCTTTTTAAAATAATTTATTACATGTGAGAGTCAGTTTCCTATCATTTATAATAAAAATGTATGTCATATCTTAACTTAGTTGCATGTACACAGCATGCAAACGAGGAGATAAATAATTAACTTTATGTGACCTTTGGAGTAGAGAAAACTCTTCTGTGATTGGATGAAATGTCTGAGATGTATCTATATTTTACTACTTAGTGGTATTTTGAAAACAAAACAAATTATTGTACCTTGGTTTGGTCTCTGACATTTGCTCCTGTGTCCCTGAGTCATGTCACTCAAACCTTCTGAATTTGTGAAGGAGTTAATAATCTCTAGGAGTGAATAAACTTTCATTATATTAGATCATACACTTTAATAATGCATGGAAAAACAAGTCTTGGTATGATAGGAAAATATTCACAAATATGCTGAACATTTATGGAACTAGTTGCCAACATCTGTCCCCAAACAACATTGTCCCCTGGCACCTAAATTTGTCTTTACCCATCTCTACAAAGTTTTTGTAGGTAAATCTCTAGATGGTTGTTGGACTGCAGTAACCTAATGAAAATTTGTGCAAATTAATTACAAAGATAAATTTCCCTCTCAACATCACTTTAGCTACATACCACAAATTTTAATGTGTTTTATTTTTATCTTTACATACATCAAAATATTTCTAAAGTTTTCATGTGATTTCATTCTGTCCCACTGGTTACTTATTTATTTTTAAAATTTGCATTTGTTTATTTATTTTTGACTGTGCTGGGTCTTCCGCTACAAGGCTTTTCTCCAGTTGTCATGTGTGGGTTTCTCTTTGCGGTGGCTTCTCTTGTTGCAAGCATGGGCTCTAGCGCGCTCAGGCTTCAGTAGTTTCAACATGTGGGCGTGGTAGTTCTGGCCCTGGATTAAAATATTGTTCATTTTTCCAGCTTTATTGAGAAATAATTGACATACAATTGCGTACAGTGTAACAATTGGATATCTATCTGTTGCAAAATGACTACCAAAATAAAGTTAGTTAACACATCACCTCACATAATTACAAAGTTTGTGTTTGTGTGGCGAGAACTTTTAAGATCTACTATCTTCCTAACTTTCAAACATACAGTATGCTGCTGCTGCTGCTAAGTCGCTTCAGTCACGTCCGACTCTGTGTGACCCCATAAATGGCAGCCCACCAGGCTCCCCTGTCCCTGGGATTCTCCAGGCAAGAACACTGAAGTGGGTTGCCATTTCCTTCTCCAATGCATGAAAGTGAAAAGTGAAAGTGAAGTTGCTCAGTCGTGTCCGACTCCTAGTGACCCCATGAACTGCAGCCTACCAGGCTCCTCCATCCATGTGATTCTCCAGGCAAGAGTACTGGAGTGACAGTATAGTATTACTAACTATAGTCACCATGCTGTCCATTACATCTAGAACTTACTCCTCTTGTAGCCATAAGTTTGTAACCCTTTGTCCGTCTTCACTCACCCCCGACCACCCCCACCTGCCTCTGGCAACCTCCAACCCGCTTTCTATCAGTTTGGGGTTTTTAGATTCCGCATATGAGTGAGATCATACAGTATTTATCTTTCTTTGTCTGATTTATTTTACTCATCATGATGCCCTCAAGTTTCATCCATACTGTTGCAAATAGTAAGATTTTCTTATTTTTCATAGCTGAATTTTATTTCAGTTTGTTTGTATCACATCACATCACACTTTTCTTTGTCCATTCATCCATCTATGGACACTAAGGTTGTTTCCGTGTCTTGACTATTCTAGATAATACTGCCATAAACATAGGGATGCAGGTAACACTTCAATACAAGTGATTTCATTTTCTATGAATATATACACAGTAGAGGGAATGTTGTATCATATGACAGTTTTATTTTTACTTTTTTTGAGAAACCTCCAAACGATTTTCCATATGGGTTATATCAATTTACATTCTCAGAAGCGTACAAGGATTTCATTTTCTCCACATCCAGGCCGACATTTGCCTTTTGTAAAAATGTCTATTCAGTACTTCTACCTATTTTTTAGTTGTGTTATTTGTCTTTTGACATTTATGAGCTGTTAATATATTTTAAATATTGACCTTTTATCAGTCACATCATTTGCAATTACTTTCTCCCATTCAGTAGGCTGTCTTTTCATTTTGTCAATAGAATCCTTTGCTGTGCAGTAGCTTTTAATTTTTTATGGCCCCACTTATTTTTTAAATTAATTTATTTATTTTGATTGGAGGCTAATTACTTTACAATATTGTAGTGTTTTTTGCCATACATTGACATGAATCAGCCATGAGTGTACATGTGTCCCCCCATCCCGAACCCCTCACCCACCTCCCACCCCATCCCATCCCTCAGGGTCATCACAGTGCACCAGCCCGGCTGTCTCATGCATGGAACCTGGCCTGGTGATCTATTTCTCATATGGTAATATATGTGTTTCAATGCTCTTCTCTCAAATCATCCTACCCTCGCCTTCTTCCACAGAGTCCAAAAGTCTGTTCTTTATCTCTGTGTCTCTTTTGCTGTCTCACATATAGGGTAATTGTTACCATCTTTCTAAATTGCATATATATGCATTAATATACTGTATTTGGTGTTTTTCTTTCTGACTTACTTCACTCTGTGTAATATGCTCCAGTTTCATCCACCTCATTAGAACTGATTCAAATGTATTCTTTTTAATAGCTGAGTAATATTCCATTGTGTGTATGTATCACAGCTTTCTTATCCATTCATCTGTTGATGGACATCTAGGTTGCTTCCATGTCCTAGCTATTATAAACAGTGCTGCAATGAACAGAGGGGTACACATGTCTCTTTCAATTTTGGTTTCCTCGGTGTGTATGCCCAGCAGTTCTATTTCCAGATTTTTAGGGAATCTCCACACTGTTCTCCATAGTGGCTGTACTAGTTTGCATTCCCACCAACAGTGTAAGAGGGTTCCCTTTTCTCCACACCCTCTCCAGCATTTATTGTTTGTAGAGTTTTTGATGGCAGCCATTCTGGCTGGCATGAGATGGTACCTCATTGTGCTTTTGATTGCATTTCTCTGATAATGAGTGATGTTGAGCATCTTTTCATGTGTTTGTTAGTATGTGGCCCCATTTATTTTTACTTTTGTTTCCTTTGCCTTAGAATAGAAATCCAAAAACATTACTGTGATTTATATCAAAGAATGTACTGCCTATTTTTTCTAGGAGTTTTATGGTTTCCAGTCTTATATTTAGGTCTTTCATCTGAGATTATTTTTGTGTGTGGTTTGAGAAGTGGCTCTAATTTCACTCTTTTTACATGTAACTGAACAGTTTTCCGAGCACCATAAACCAAATTCAGCAATACATTAAAAGGAGTATACCCCATCACCAAGTGGGATTTATCTGAGGAATACAAGGATGGTTCAACAACTTTATATCTTGTATGGCTGGTATATCATAAACCAATGTGATAGTACATTAGAAAACTGAAGAATAAAAGTCATATGATCATCTCAATAGATGCAGAAAAACCTTTTGACAAAATTCAGCATCATTCAGTGAATTCAGTATCATTCAACATACTCTTCAATACATAAAATCTCTTCAAAAAGTGGATAAAGAGGGAATATAATTCAACATACTAACCCTATATGATAAGCCTGCAGCTAATATCTTACTCAGTGGTGAAAAGCTGAAAGCATTTCCTCTTGTTGGATTATGATTATGATTATTTATTTTTTTGCTGGTAAATTATATGAATTCCTTCTATATTTTATATATTTCAGATATATATTTGAAAATATGTTCTCCCATTCCCTAGCTTGCCTTTTCATTTTGTTGGCCATTTGTTTTGCTATGCAGAAGCTTTTTAATTTGATGTAATCCTGCTTATTTTTGGTTTTGTTGCTTGTATTTTTGTTGTCAGTTTCACCAGAAATTATTTGGTGTCAGAAATGATTGCCGATACCCCTGTCAATGAGTTTTTCCCCTGTGTTCCTTCAAACATTTAATGGTTTAAGGTCTTGATGAAAGTGAAAGAGAAGAGTGAAAAAGTTGGCTTAAAATTCAACATTCAGAAAACTAAGATCATGGCATCTGGTCCCATCACTTCATGGCAAATAGATGGGGAAACAATAGAAACAGTGACAGACTTTATTTTGGGGGGCTCCAAAATCACTGCAGTTGGTGACTGTAGCCATGAAATTATGAGACACTTGCTCCTTGAAAGAAAAGTTATGACCAACCTAAAAAGCATATTAAAAAGCATAGACATCACTTTACCAACAAAGGTCCATCTAGTCAAAGCTATGGTTTCTCCAGTAGTCATGTATGGATGTGAGAGTTGGACTATAAAGAAAGCTGAGTGCCGAAGAATTGATGCTTTTGAACACCAATTATTTCTGGTGTTGGAGAAGACTCTTGAGAGCCCTTTGGATGGCAAGGAGATCCAGCCTGTCAATCCTAAAGAAAATTAGTCCTGAAGGACTGATGCTGAAGCTGAAGCTCCAATACTTTGACCACCTAACACAAAGAGCTGACTCATTGGAAAAGACCCTGATGTTGGGAAAGATTGAAGGCAGGAGGAGAAGGGGACATCAGAGGATGAGATGGTTGGATGGCATCACCAACGCAATGGACATGAGTTTGAGTAGGCTCCAGGAGCTGGTGATGGACAGGGAGGCCTGGCATGCTGCAGTTCATGGGGTTGCAGAGTTGGACACGACTGAGTGACTGAACTTAAGGTCCTGGAGTCAAGTCTTTGATTTCTTGAGAGTTAATTTTTGGGGTAGTATGAGATAGGGTGCAATTCCATTCTTTTACATGTGAATATCCAGTCTTCCCAACACTGTGTATTGAAGAGACTGTCTTTTCCTCTTTGAGTATTCTTGACTTCCATGAATTGAGTTACAGTCAGGGCTTCCCACGTAGCTCAGCTGGTAAAGAATCCGCCTGCAATGCAGGAGACCCGGGTTCAATTCCTGGGTCGAGAAGATCCCCTGGAGAAGGGAACAGCTACCCACTCCAGTATTCTGGCCTGGAGAATTCCGTGGACTGTATAGCCCATGGGGTCGCAAAGAGTGGGACATGACTGAGCAACTTTCACTTTCCAACAGTTTACCTTTGCTTTCTATTTATCTCATTTGTTCTTTCCTCCTTTCTTTACTTTCTTTTCAATTGAATATTTTTTTATGATTCCATTTTTTTCTCCTGTAGTGGCACACTAGCCTTACTTCTCTGTTTGACTTTAGTTACTTTCTTAAGGAATTTTTTCCCAAGTTGCAATCCTTGAACTAACATAACTTGGAAACTTGCTGGAAAAACAAATTCTTAGAGCTGTATCCAAGATCTGCTGAATCAGAGCATCTAGGAATAGGGCCTTTCTATCTGTGGTCTGTGAAATATCTTAGGTGATGCTGATGAAGTTGAGATTGGAGAAACATTTCTGTAGCTTTATATTGTATAGCATTAGCTTATCACAGTGTATTTCAAACAATATTACCCCACCTCATATACTTTCATCCCCTTACATCTCTTTGGCTTTTGTTCTTATTCATCTTTCTTCTACATATACTATAAATGCCATAATTTATTACTACTTTTGTTTTAAATATCAATTATATTTTAAAGAGATTAAAAATTAGACAAAATATTTAGTATACTTATTTACAGATTCACCATTTATAGTGTCCTTCATAGCTTTGGGTAGATTTACATTTCTTTTTTTTCCAGCTGCATACAAATTGTTTTATTTCATAATATATTTACTCTAAAATGTCATACCTACAATGGCTTTTGATTACAATTCAGCTTTTTAATTTATTTTTATTGGAGTGTAGTTGATGCTGAACCTTAAACATGTGAAACATGTTTCTCATCACTGTTTCAATGACCATATCTGGTAATTCCATCATCTCTGTCATTTTTGCCCTGATCGTTCTTGACTGATCTTTTCTTCTTTGTTAGTTTGCTAGGCCTTCCATAATAAAATTCCGCAGGATTGATGGATTAAATAAGTTTACTTTCTCACCATTCTGTGGACTGAAATTTAAGGTGATAGCAGGAAACAGTGACAGACTTTATTTTCTTGAGCTCCAAAATCACTGCAAATGGTGACTGCACCCAAGAAATTAAAAGACGCTTGCTCCTTAGAAGAAAAGCTATGAGAAACATAATGTATTAAAAAGCAGAGACATTGCTTTGCCAACAAAGGTCCGTATAGTCAAAGCTATGGTTTTTCCAGTAGTCATGTATGGATGTGAATGTTGGACCATAAAAAAGGCTCAACACCAAAGAATTGATGCTTTTGAACTGTGATGTTGCAGAAGACTCTTGAGAGTCCCTTGGACTGCAAGGAGATTAAAACAGTCAATTGTAAAGGAAATAAGTCCTGAATATTCATTGGAAGGACTGATGCCGAAGCTGAAGCTCCAATACTTTGGCCACATGATGCAAAGAGCCAGCTCACTGGAAAAGATCCTGATGCTAGGAAAGACTGAGGCAAAGAGGAGAAGGAGGCAACAGTGGATAAGATGGTTCAATGTCATCACTGACTCAATGGACATGAGTTTGAGCAAACTCTGTGAGATTGTGAAGGACAGGGAAGCCTGGTGTGCTGCAGTTAATGGGGTCACAAAGAGCAGGACACAACTAAGTGACTCAGTAACAACAATAATTTTGTACTTTTAGATGTCTGATGCCAAAATTTATTTATTCTTTTCAATACTATTGCACTTGTTTCTGGCATACAGTTTTGTTACTTGGGTTTAGTTTGATCTTTCCAGAGCTTGCCTTTAAGCTATGTTAGTAATGTCAGGAAGATCCCCTGGAGGAGGAAATGGCAACCCACTCCAGTATTCCTGCCTGGTAAATCCGATGGACAGAGGAGTAGGGTGGACTACAGTCCACTGGGTTGCAAAGAGTTGGATGCGACTGAGCACACTTGCACAGTATGAGTCCAGAGCACCCTGCAGTCCAAGGCTAAAAGTAAGGGGAGTAAGTGAGTACGTGAAGTCGCTCAGTCATGTCCGACACTGTGACCCCGTGGACTGTAGCCCGCCAGGCTCCTCTGTCCATGGGATTCTCCAGGCAAGAATACAGGAGTGGGTTGCCATTTTCTTCTCCAGAGGATCTTCCCAACCCAGAAATCAAACCCAGGTCTCCCGCATTGCAGGCAGACGCTTTACCCTCTGAGCCATCAGGGAAGCCCAGTCTAAGGCTAATTTTAGCAAATCCTGCCTACCCTTTGCAAATAAGGTAATACCTTTTAAAGTCTCTTATCCATTGCCAGTATATTATATGTAGGTTTTTCCATTTTAGCTTGTGGTAATATGAATTGTTGATAACCTTGTATAAACTCAGAATTTTTTGGCCTACTTCTTCCTGGTAGTTCTTCACCCAAGTTCACAAGGAGATTAGCACTCAGCCAAAGACTTGAAGATACTTCCCTTCAAATCTCCATAGCTTTTTTCTTTTGATATCTCCTCACTTTCCATATAGCTGCTTTAGTCTTCATGAACTCCATTCCTTTCTCTTTAACTCAGGGAGACCACCAGTCTCTGCTTGAGTTTCCCTCTTATGAGCTTCAGCTTCTTTTTTTAATCGTTTGTTACATTATTTTTAAATTTTCTTTTTAATTGAAGGATATTTGTTTTACAGTGTTGTGGTGGTCTCTGCTGTACATCAGTGTGAGTCAATCATAATTATATACATATCCTCTCCCTCCTGAGCTCCCCCCTTCCACTCCTCTTGTGCTTCATCTTTTAAATCACCTTCAGGCAGCAAGTAGAGACAATTTTGGGGCTCACCTTATTTTTTCATTTTTCTTAGGGATGAATAGTTATGTGCTGCCTATTGTCCAGTATCTGGAAATAATAGTTTTATATAGTCTTTGTTTTGTCCTATTTTTTAAATGCAAGAGGGTAAATCTAGTCCCTATTACTCCATCATGTGTGCAAGTAGAAATTTATTTTGTGGTTCTTTGTTTCATTTTTCAAGGTTAAAAGTTTTCAATAAACCTATATTTTGGTATTTATTATAAATTTAGGTACCCATTTAAATGGATTCTCTTTCTGGTCAGCAACAATTATTCTCAGATAATGAATACATACTGTATTTATCCAAGCTGTGATTAGAATTGTTAATCATTTTGATATCCTAGGAAGAATTCAATACAAATCAACAAACTTTGAAGGAAATCAATGTGAAATAGTAGTCATTTCATGCAATGTATTTATTCTATTTGTTAGGAATATGTATAATTTGTCTACTGAAATGTTGGTGAATAATAAAACCTGCTTGGCATTTGTTACAATTTTTGTGGAACATAAGTAAAAGAAACGTATCCAGATTAATATTCTTCTTGTTTTAATGTGGATGTAAATTAGTCACTTAAAATTATTCTTCCAAATTGGTAGTAGCTTCCTTGTCTTTTGTCTTATTCACCATATCTGGTGAAAATCCATGAGATCTTTAGAGGAAAAAAAAAGTCTGTAAAGCATTCAGTATGAGAAGAACTGATATGATCCAGGGTGAATGGGAATCTGTTCAAATGTGACATGTGAGGCAGTTGACATCTATCAGTTGCTGCTCTTGACTTGATTTCTGCCCCATCAGTGACATGCAGACTGCTCAGTCTCTCTGATAATTAACAAATATGTGTTATATTTTTTGAATTATCTTGATTTTTAGCATAAAAAGCATGAGGTAAATAAAATATATTCTCTTACATTTGGTAATACAGTGGTTGGAAAATTATTTGTATACTAAGGGAAATTAATTTTATTAACACTTTAAACACACTACTGAAACATACTTCTTGTCATGTTCTGCCTAATTTTCCATCTGATTTTCCATTTTCTCTCTTTGTCTTTCCAGGAAAACAGTTGGTGTTTTTTGCTGTGGACCCAATTCGATTTCTAAGACTCTTCATAAGCTGAGTAATCAAAACAATTCCTATGGGACACGATTTGAGTACAATAAAGAATCTTTCAGTTGAAAGCCTCTGAGATGAACAAGGACTCTAAAGAAGGAATGAGTGCAATTTTTAAGGCTTTGAAATGCAGCTGAATCAAACAGCTGTGTCATGCCAAACAGTAGCAAGGTTTTCTTATTTATGATTATTTAAAATGGAAATGCAGAGACAATGTGGCAGGATGACAGGTCACATTACACATTTAATCTGGAAACCAAAGAGGCCCTGAAGGATATCTGATGTGATTATTCACTTTTCACTGCTCAGATTAAAAGAAAACTATTAGATGCACACTGTTGATTTTCATGGCAGATCCAAGAACTCCCTAGTGAGGAGCCACGCTAGCTCACTGTGAGGCCAATAGCCTTGGTTCTCTTTTGAATTGTTTTTGGTTGAGCAAATGCAAGATTGAACAAAATTAAAAATGCATTAAAACTCAGATTACATTTTCGACATGAGTATAAACAGAGAAGCATTGATTTAGAAAAGCTCCAGGCCAATATATTAGGTGTCTGAAAACACAGCACAGGATTCTGTGTTGATACGGGTACTTTGTGTCGCTTGCTCACTACTGATGCTAATACCTCTACTTGATATCTGTAGGCTTTATGCTCAATGAACCTTTTGCAAATGCTAATATAATATCTATTGATATTTTTTATATTTTTCTTTCATCTTTGTTCCTTTGTCTAGGGAAATCTGCCCTCCCTTGGCTTGTGTTAGACACAATGATTTAATCAGTCCTTTCCATTCCCAACTTATTTAATCTATCATTATTGCATTTTAAGGAGCAAATGTCATTAATGTAAATTATAAAGAGACATACAGACTGATAATTTTTTTTCCTTTTTCAGCATTTTGACTTCCATTATTATTTCGTTTTTTCCCCAGTGTAGTTTATCTTTAGGTTTTAGTCTCTTAGTTTGCACTTTGAAGACCAAAGAGTATTGTGTCTGCCAGTGGTCACTGAGATATAAATTCTTTCTCTTTTTTCACACATTGGTTTATGACGGAGACAAAGTGTGGTCACTTTCTTGAATAGAAAACCTGTATTTTACTCTTTATATGAGAGGAAATACTTAATCAGTTATGGAAATTTAAGTTCTGAATCAAGAATGTTAGTGTTGCACTGTCTGGCATTCTGGGTCTTGATAAAGAATTACTGAGTTTAAAGTCACTGTAGGGACTGTGCTGTGTGATCCTATCAGGTTATGCTCCCTGCCCATGATATTCTCAGCTCAGAAAATATATTTCACTACCTTAAAAATTAAGGCATTTTTTATAATTTAGTGGTTTTCTTTTGTAGACTTGCTATCAAATATAGCACATTGCTGAAATCAGCAACATTGTCTTGCCTTTGTTAAAATTTTGCATGATATAACATAACATGATAGATTCTACTGTCATCTTTTTGCTCTGACTCACCAATAACAATCAAGCATGCTAAACCATCTAGCATTAAATGCCCATAAACATATTACAGCTATTTCTTCCTCTCCTTGGAACTCTTTCTTGTTCTCTCTGGAAGGAAAGTGAGTCAGGAAAAGTTATGGGAAATGTGCAATGTTCCTGCAGATTTAGCTCTGAAGGCATATTTAATAACCAGTACATCTTGGAAACACTTTCTAAAGTAAAAATAATTTTCATAAAAACATATAACAGGAGAAAACTGGTAAAAAGAAATGAGTTAGTACAGGCTTATATACAATATTCTTTACTAATTATAATTTATTTATGTGATTATGTTAATAAACCTCATTTCAGTAAAGCTGGCGGAAGAAGAAGAATGATCTTTCCAAGTAGGTCTGCTATACTAGATGAAACTCTTTGCCTATTTTATTTAAATTCCAGTGAATGTTCAAACATTGAGTGTTAGACATAGGTAATTTTTGCTTCTGTAAGTAGGAATGAAACTAGGACTTTGTCCTCTGTGTATGAGAGCTTTGTTTTGTTTTGAGGAATTCTTTCTCTGGGGCTAATTCTTGTCAGGCTGATCTTTAAAAAGTAATTTTAATGGCAATAAATGTTAAAATTGAAATGGTATCCTTGAAATCTCTGTAAGCTTACTTTAGGTTTGCAAAAGATAAAGCAGGCAGAGTTTATTCACAAAGTTGAGTGGGCAGCAGTGTAACCTTAGGCATTTTGGGTCTGGGGCTGTTAATGTCACTGGCTAATGATGTGACTATGGAAAACTGCTTTTCACTCTGGGATGAAGATTTCTCATTTGGACCAGATCTGTAGTTCTTAGTCTTTTTAGTAATGTATATTTTTGAGAACTTGATTAAAATGAATATTATGACACACCTACAAAATATTACATTTAATTTTGGTGGGCGCACAATCTCCGAAAGCAGTGGCTCCTTTTTGAGAACCTCTGAACAAAATAAGGGCTTCCTGGGGGGTTCAGTGAATTAACAATCCACCTGCAATGCAGGAAACACAGGAGACTAGACGACACGACTTTGATCCCTGGGTCAGGAAGATCCCCTGGAGGAAATCATGGCAACCCAGTCCAGTACTCCAAGCTGGAGAATGCCGTGGAAGAGGAGCCTGGCGGGCTGCAGTCCCCAGGGGAGCAGAAAGTCGGACATGACTGAGCTACTGAGCACACACGCACAAACAGAAGAATCATCTTTATAGTTGTTTTTTTTTAACCTATTCCTTTCAGTTCTCTGATTTTTTTTTTGAAGAAACTATCAATTTTTTTTACAGGGTTGTACTAAGAAATGAACTATGTAGACAAAGGAAGGAAATTCTCTTTATATGCCCCCAGACCAAGAATCCAATGGAATTTTCTGTTCAGTTTTTAATTTTTTTTGGATCTCCTGTTTTGTGTAAGGGAATGCTGTGATTTTTACGTATCAATTATTTTATAATACTAAACTCAGATTCACACACACACACACAGACCCCACTCACATACATTTAGAGCTTGCTGTTTTTGTCTTTTGGGGTTTTTTTTTTCATTTTGTCTTTATTGTTTGTTTTTTTAAATTCGAGTTAAAGTTTAGATGATTGATAGTTGTTTTTTTTTAATTTAGTGATTTTAATCACCACTCAGGCATTGTGATAGTATAAACATTTCAAACAAAGAAGTAAAGCAATGTAAACAAAGCATAGGCTGAATTGATTTAATCAATGTATCCATGTTACTCATAACCCCCCAAATCAAAGTTTGTTTCAAGCATTAACAGCAAGTAATGGATTTAAATTATAAGTCATCATTAAAGAGGCTTGCTGGAAGCAAATGGGCCAGGATTGTCATCAATAGATCAAGTTGGTGATAAAGAATATTTATTATATTAAGAAGAAAAAATTTTAAGTAAAAAAATGTGTTTCTTTTTTCTTTAAGGATGGTAAACTCAGTGGAACAGTGAATTTTCTAAACACCCCATGAGACACATTTTAAAGTGCTTCTCTGATAAGCAGCTTCCTTTCCTTGTATTATCCAGGATACTTTAATATATTATAGAAATGTAAAGTGATGAGATGGTTGGATGGCATCACTGACTCAATGGACATGAGTTTGAGCAAACTCTGGGAGAGAGTGAAGGACAGGGAAGCCTGGTGCGCTGCAGTCCATGGGGTCACAAAAAGTCAGACACGTCTGAGCAACCGAACAACAACCAAATGCTGAAGTTGGAACTGCTCTGATTGTGCAGCTGAAGAATCTGAGGCCCAAAGGGAGATGAAAGCTTGCTTCAAGTCATTCACTGAGTTTGTCACAGACTAGACTTTAGTAATCTCTGCTACTGAAAGGGGCTTTCCCCCTCACTGTGACATATACATCTAATAAGTCACATCTGTTGGCTTGAATCTCCCCATAAACTCTATTTAGTGCTAGGTGGAAAATAATGTATTCCACATTCAGGTGCAGAAAATCAGTCTTTCCCCCTATGTCTCTTCTAATTTCTTACTTAGTCTTATATGTTTTGCTGATTTGAATCTATTTCCAGATAGCAGTTTTAAAATACGTCAGTTGTGGTAAAGGGATTATGTTTTCCAGGAGTTTGTAATGGAGAAATATGTAGTATTATAGTTTCTAGGAAATGCTAATATTGTAATTTTAAATTTAGAGTCATAGACCAAAGTCATAACTTCAACAGCTCTCTAACCACCCAGGGAAATGTTGATATTAAAACAAATGACTTTGGTTCTCTATTCACATGACCATAACACACTCTTGTTCAGGAGAAGAGAGTCAGCTTTTTGTAAACTCCTGAGGCAGGAAATAAATGAAATCAAGCATAATGAGATGGACATTTAGTTCTACTACTACAGAACAATGAGAACTCTTTTTCCTTCTGTCTAAATCTCCCCTCCATTACCCCAACTTCTTTATTTCATTCTGTAGTATTCTCAGAGGACAGAGTTGCAAAAGCTAGCTAGATGAGGTTTTCCAAAGAAAAAAAAGCAGACTTCCAATACTTATCAAAGAAATGTCCAATAAGGGAAAAGAGAAAAAAGGTCATGTGAATCATTTAAAATTAGCAGAGTTAAGCAGCATTGTTTTCGAACAGACACCAGTAATGTTTCTGGAGCTAATTATTTTTATTTTCTCCTATACAAAAGTTTGATGTTCTTGTTTATAGAATCTAAAAATAGATTTTTATTGTATTTTACACTGGCGAAAAATCCCCAGTAGTCTTAATACAGAGTCTTAATACTGTAATTTAAGAATTGATAAGGGCAGAAAATGCCTCATAGGAGCAAAACTGGAAGGAAGAAAAAGGGAATCAAAGAAAAACTGTTTAACAGATCAGGACATGTTAATGCTATTTTTTCATAGCATAGATGCTCAAATGTGTGGCAAAACTAGCTGTTACTCTGGTTTGGAAAAATGTAAAGAATGTTGTGTTTGGTTCATCTTTAGGAATCCTCTCATTTTTATTGTTACTTGAATTTTTGTAGAAGCTTTACTTTTGATCAGAATTCTATTTGACTTCTATAAGAGTTAGAGCTTTGATAAGTGGCCGGTTGACCTGGAGACAACCCTGATATTTTGATGAGGACCAGCACCACATAAATGCTTTAGTATATGTGGCAATAAAGGGAGGCTGCCACGCACTGCTTCAGCTGCCCACACTGCACATTGACATTCTGTCATTGCAAGGTCATATTTCTCAGGGCTTATCCTTCTACCCAGAGAGTGAAACCTTCCTAAAAAAGCAGATGCTGAGAAAGAAATTCTGCTGTATCAACAGTGTATCTGTTCACCTACATCAGCACATTCATCTGAAGATAGTTATCATTTTAGGATAACTATAAAATTCATTTTAGTGGTGAGAAATATCCGCAAGGCATAATATGGGAGGCAAGCTTGCCTACTGTATATATACAGCACAGTATATATATATATACATACATACACACAAGCACAATTTTCTCAGTTGTGTCTGACTCTTTGTGATCCCATGGACTGTAGCCCTCCAGGCTCCTCTGTCCATGGGGATTCTCCAGGCAGGAACACTGGAGTGGGTTGCCATGCCCTTCTCCAGGGGATCTCCCCAACCCAGGGATTAAACCCAGGCCTCTGGCATTGCCGGTGCAGTCTTTACCATCTGAGCCACCAGGAAGCCCATATATGTGTGTGTGTGTGTGTGTGTGTGTGTATGTGTGTGTGTGTATATATATATATATATATACATATATATATATATATAAGGCTTAGCTGGAGCGGATACGTTAGAATATCTAACCACTTTCTCCTTAGCCAGTGGAATGGCTGCTATATATATACTCAGCTCGGCAGCTGAGCCTTGCGTGCTAAGTTGCTTCAGTCGTGTCCAACTTTTTGCGACCCATGGACAGTAGCCCGCCAGGCCCCTCTATCCATAGGGATTCGCCAGTCAAGAATACTAAAGTGGATTGCCATGCCCTCTTCTGGGGGATCCTCCTGACTCAGGATTTAACCCATGTTTCTTAAGTCTCCTTCATTGGCAGATGGGTTCTTGACCACTAGCACCACCTGGGAAGCTCAGCCTTAAGGAATGCAAAATACCTTATGACACACGTGCTGGAATCTGACCTGGGTTGCATGCCAGGCTCAGTGATTAGATGTGCTACACAGTTTAAGCTGCAAACCCCCAGAGACTATCCAGTTCAGGAAAATACCAGCTCTTGAGTCAGCTTGGCATCGTGAATCACTTACCCGGGTACCCAGTAGGTACAATTATATTCTTATTTAAAGGTGGCCAATATTTGCTCACCAGATGGCGTTAGGAGAAAAGTGTCTTTATGGTCTTGTTCTTTTCATTAAAATTTAAGTTCAGAGTTGGGAAAAGTAAACATCACTTTAAAAAGTGGGAATAATTGGCAGCAGTTCTGTTCTTCCCTGAGAGTGTGCTAATTTTATCATTTTATTCAGCCATCTCCAGTGTGTAGAGTGAACAGGATCCTGGGTTAGAAATCAGAAGACTTGTAGCCTTTAGCCCTGAAAAGTGTTCAACCACGTGCATAAAAATAGAAATAATATCTACCTCTGCTAAACTCACAAGGACGCACTATGGCAAGTATGCGGAGGAGAGGAGGAGAGGTTGGTGAAGAAGGATACATTCCAGGCAAATCTTCCTTAATAGGTGTTTTGATAATACAGTAAAAATAAAACACTTCTCTATGTAAAAACACAGGCTTTTCTGAGTCACAGCCATTGTTAACTAAAAGAATTTATATTTTCTGGGCAAGTAGAGAAGTACCCACAAGCAAATGGGCACCACTATCTCTCTCTCCTGAGATTTCTATAAACAAAGCTACCTTTTTGTCCTGTATAACTGCCTTCTGAATTCCTCTTTTGTATTTTAGATCAGGCACAATGTGGCTGGAGATAGCTGTATTTATCTATGAGAGTTGAACTAGGAATTGTTGGAGGGTGATACAAGTTACCTGCTTATTTAAGTTTTGATGGAGAAAAATCAGGTGCTTTTGAGACATCCTAGTGAATTAAAACAAGGCCTTAATCTTAGAACTAGAAATAATTCTAAAAAAGCTTTGTAGGAATAATTATACAAAGCACCTGCGTTGTAGCTATTTTTTCCTGGATGGAAATAAAATTATCTTTTTTCTCTCTCTTAACAAAGATATCGTATTATATATTTTCATCAAAGCTTTGTAGATATTTGTACTTAAATTATGTATATGCATATGTATGTGAGAATATTTTTATGATGGATTTAAGGAAAAATTGCCTATATGAAATGACATTCTACAATAATGTGTAATGATACTTTTCAACTTTCATTAATAAGCATTCAATAGTGGCAGGTTCACAATTGGAGAAAACATAGTTCACTTATCACAATGTGATATGCTCAGAATTCTAGGCACTTGATTCTTGTTGAGCTAAATGGAAGTGTGATTTTATACAGTACTGGAGAAGAAGCACTACGTCAGATTCAATACTTAAAGAATTGGGAAAAAATACACTTATTTATATATGTAAGTTTATTGTTGTAGAATTATGGTACATTGTAGAAAACCTTCATTGTTTTGCTAAACAAATAAAGGTTGGGTAAATATTCCTAAAATTTCTTTCATCATAAACTAATTTCATGCCTTTGGCAGTAATAATCAAGAATTTTTTCCCAGGATTTTGAGTATGTTAGCGTTTTTTCATCCAATGAAAGACCAAATGATCACACTAGTCTTACTTGTGAAGATATTAAATGAGTGATATTTAAGAAATGTTCCTTTGAGAGATTTTGAATGTAGTATAATTCCAAGCTTCTTGTAACTGTCAGTTCAGCAGGATGTATAATTGGGAATTATGGAATTCTAGTCTCTAAACTTACTATGCTGGGTTTGGGGTTTGGATTTTATTTTTGATTCTTTGTGTTTTGGCATTATTCTCCAAGCTCATAATTATACTCATTAAAACACTGAAATATTTTTGTAATTTGAAGATGTCAAAACTATGCATATTTCTCTTTAGAAAAATTAATAAAATATAATATGTTCATTATGTATTCTAATGATGAGTTTTCATACTTGATTATTGACAATTTCTATTTGCCTAAGCACTGACTATACTGTAAATATTTACACTCATACAGAAAGTTCTGCTTAAAGAATTTGGTTTATTTTCCCCAATATGTCATATCTCCGTTTCTTGAAATTTACGCATTTCACAAAATAAAGAGTAATAGGATAATAGCTCACAGGTATGTCTGACATTTACATAGGTGGAATATGAGCGGTTTGCTTTGTGGTAGATACCCGTGTTCCCGTACCATTTGAAAACTAGCTGTGTGATTTCCCCATCAGAAAAATGCAGACCAGAATTTTCTCTAAGATTTATTCCATCTTGTGTTTCTGTGCTGGCTGTGAACCTGTCATTTTAGAGTGAACAGAATGAGTAAAAATGCTTCAGTATACATGATTATGGTCACGTTTAGGTTCTAAGGCATCCAAAATTGGAAAACCTTCTTGGATCAGGATAAAAAAATATTTGCTTCAGAGTAAAGGACTTTCTGGTGGCTCAGTGGTAAAGAATCCGCCTGTCTGTGCAGGAGATGAGAGTTCAATCACCAGGAAGATATCCTGGGGAAGGAAATGGCCACCCACTCCAGTATTCTTGCCTGGAAAATCCCATGGACAGAGGAGCCTGGTGGGCTACAGTCCATGAGATCACAAAGAGTGGGACATGACTTAGCAACTAAACAACAATGACAACAACAAAAGAGGTTATGCTGTCTGCATCTCTAAATGTATGCTCTTGATGTTCCATTGTTATTTATTGTTTTCTTTCATCTAAAAGCCATTCGTGGATCAAATCAGCTGCCACAGTGCCCTCATTTATAGAGCTTTTAGGAGTAGCGACTTGTTTGTAGGGTTTAAGCAGGTTACTTCACTACGTGGAACTGCATTTTTCTCAATCAATTCCTACCACGTTACAAACTTTCAGGGGACTTATTTTCAGGGTATCTGCCTTCCTAAGATGGTGTCTTGCCTCCTGTGTTTTGCCAAGCGGTCATGCATTCTATAATGAGCATTCCAATAGGTCAAGTTCAGACGCATTTAAAAAGCAAGATTAGCAGTTATGTGCTTGCATTCCCCATGTGCATTATTTGCTTTGTATCACAGTGGGGTCATGAGTGCATGTTTTAATAGCATTCGTGTTGTAAAATTACTCATCAGCAGCGGCCACAAAGAACACAAAAGATAATTGAGAAAAAATGCTTTGGGAGGGTGTGCAAATCAAGGAGACTTTGATGCAAACCTCAATTTTGAAGATTAAAAGTTCCTTTAAAATGCCTTTCCTTATTCATATTGATTACCTTACTGTCAGGAATGTGTTTGCCAGAGCTCAAAAATATGAAAATGTATGACAATAAAAGTTTCTCATCAGGCTTTTTGTTAGACAATGAAATATACAAGAAATCTTTTTAAGTGGCTTGTGTTGCAGAAACCCTGTTTGCAGCTTGGTGGTAAATATGTCATCAACAGGGAGATATAAGCCAATATCCAAACCTGTTTTTGAATCTCAGATATAGACCCCATGGTATTGTATAAATAATATTTTTGACTTAGAATGACTGTTAGTTGTGACAGATTTCCAAGTCACCTGATATACATTTTGACAAGATGATTTCTGAAATTTAATTCCAGGTTTGTGCTGACAGAAGACTTCTGTAGGACGTATTGATTAGTAGGCAAATTTAGACTTCAAGTTTTTAGAATCGCTCTCTGCCTTGGGTTTCTTTTGATTCCCTGGTGGCTCAGATGGTAAAGAATCTGCCTGCAGTGCAGGAGACCTAGGTTCAATCCCTGAGTCAGGGAAATCCCTTGGAGAAGGGAATGGCAATCCACTCCAGTATTCTTGCCTGGAGAATTCATGGACAGAGGAGCCTGGCAGGCTATAACCTATGGGGTCCCAAAGAGTCAGACACCAATGAATGACTAACACTTTCACTTTTGGGTTTCTTTTATGGTGGTGGTGAGAAATGGTTAGTTATATATTTAAATCTGTAATAGGATACTGGGGGAAAAATACATTTTTGTCTCCCAAAGCAGATGGAAATGACATTTCTAGCAATGTTCTACAACTGTGTAGCTTCTGTTAAGCTTTGCCATGGCATAGTTGCTTGTACTCTTTAACCCTTATCTGTTAGTAACAGGAAGTGTACCCCAAATTAGATAAGCTGGCAGACGAGCCCTGGGAGTGATGACCATACTTTGAAGTTGAACTGCGACTACAATTTCTCTTCTCAGTTGTCTAATATAAAATCCATTCCTCACCTGTTTCATTAAATCCAGCTTTATCCTGAAACATTAAACTTAAAAGCTTTTGCACACCAAAGGAAACTGTAAACAAGGTGAAAGGCAACCCTCAGAATAGGAGAAAATAATAGCAAATGAAACAACTGACAAAGGATTAATTTCCAAAATATACAAGCACCTCATACAACTCAATATTAGAAAAACAACCCAATCAAAAAATGGGAAAAAG
Organism: Giraffa tippelskirchi; assembly: GCF_054371585.1. Lineage (NCBI taxonomy): Eukaryota > Metazoa > Chordata > Mammalia > Artiodactyla > Giraffidae > Giraffa > Giraffa tippelskirchi. The sequence goes on along the minus strand of NC_137284.1, from coordinate 41,053,512 downwards.
ATCTAAACAGACATTTCTCTATAGAAGACATACAGATGGCTTACAAACATATGAAAAGATGCTCGCATCACTCATTATTAGAGAAATGCAAATCAAAACTACAAAGATATCACCTAGCACTGATCAGAATGACCATCATCAAAAAGTCTTTGAACAATAAATGCTGGAGTGGGTGTGGAGAAAAGGGAACCCTCTTGCTCTGTTGGTGGGAATGTAAATTGAAACAGCCACTATGGAAAACAGTATGGAGATTCCTTAAAACACTAGGAATAAAACCACATATGACCCAGCAATCCCACTGCTGAGGAAACCAAAATTGAAAAAGACACATGTACCCCAGTGTTCGTTGCAGCACTATTTACAATAGCTAGAACATGGAAGCAAGCTAGATGTCCATCAACAGATGAATGGATAAAGATGTGGTACATATACACAATGGAATATTACTCAGCCATAAAAAGGAATGTATTTGAGTCAGTTCTAATGAGGTGGATGAAAATAGAGCCTATCATACAGAGTGAAAAAGTGAAAGTGAAAGTCGCTCAGTTGTGTCCCACTCTGCGACCCCATGGACTATACAGTCCATGGAGTTCTCCAGGCCACAATACTGGAGAGAGTTGCCATTTCCTTCCCTAGGGGATTGTCCCTACCCAGGGATTGAACCCAGGTCTCCTGCATTGCAGGCTGATTCTTTACCAGCTGAGCCACAAGCTAGAAAGAGAAAGATAAATATTGTATATAATGCATATATATGGAATCTAGAAAGATGGTACTGACGAATTTTTTTGCAAGGCAGCAATGGAGAGAAAGACAGAGAACAGACTCATGGACACAGGGAGAGGGGAGGGGAGGGTGAGATGTATGGAGAGAGTAACATGGAAACTTACATTACCATATGTAAAATAGATAGCCTATGGGAATTTGCTGCATATCTCAGGGAGCTCAAACAAGGGTTCTGTATCAACCTAGAGGGGTGGGGTGGGGAGGGAGATGAGAAGGAGTTTCAAGAGGGAGGGGATGTATGTATACCTATGGCTGGTTCATGTCGATGTTTGACGGAAAACAACAAAATTCTGTAAAGCAATTATCCTTCAGTTAATAAATAAATAAATTTACAAAAAGTTAAAAAAAGAATCCTTCATTTATTTTTTCCTGTTGGTTCCTCAGCTCAGCTATAGACTTTAGAACCTTGATGTTCTATGCTATACTCAGCACTTGTTGTGTGTTCTCAGTCACCCAGTCGCGTTTGACTCTTTGTGGCCACTTGGACTGTAGCCCGCCAGGCTCCTCTCTCCATGGGGTTCTCCAGGCAAGAATACTGGAAAGGGGTTGTCATTTCCTACTCCAGGGGATCTTCCCGGCCCAGGGATTGAACCCACGTCTCTTGCGTCTCCTGCATTGGTAGCAGATTCTTTACCACTTCACCACCTGGGTCCAGGCTCTGCTTCTGTATGTTTCCCAGTCATCTTCTGAATTAGCCTATTATCCTTGGTTCCAAGTTTTCCTTTCCCTCAGGGCTTGGGCAAATCATCCATGCACTGGCTTTGCTCAGCAACAGCCCCTCTGAGCCCCTGGTTGCAGTAGTTGCCCGTCACATACCAATGTATTACAGAATCAGATGTCTTTATGGCAGGCTGTTCAGTAGTTTATTTACATAGAAAGTGATGCTGCAAGTACAATCGAGTCTTCTTTTTTTCCCTGGTGGTTCTGTTCTATAAAGATCACACAAGCACACACACTGAATTCGTGAATACTGAACCTTTGCTCCCAATTTAGTTCTTGTGAGCATCTGATTCCAATATTTTTATCAACTAATCAATACATGACCTGTATGTTTGTGTGTTTCTGATTAAAGACACTTTATTTAATATATATCGTCAATTCATTAGTGTTGAATTCACAACCAGCAGCACTATAACTCATGCCTGAATGAAGGTTGTCTAACACATGTATATTCTCCATAAGGCACATCATGGATAGATTATGAAGGTTTAATTAGGCCTCATTTACTATTAGTTCAGTTCAGTTGCTCAGTCATGTCTGACTCTTCGTGACCCCAATAGACGTGTTATTATGTGTTAAAAGTGTGTATACACTTGTGTTCAGCAAAGGTTAACATGCCAGGACTGAGGCTGCTGTTTTTCTTATGAAGTCCTTCTTGCAGGATTGGCCATCTGGGAACCTAAATTTCAGGAGAATTCCCACCACCCTAACTGCTAAGAGGGACTCAGTGTAACTAAACTTTTGTGCAAACAATGAGGTTTGTACTGAACACCTGTTTTCCTTCTGAGGGCCTGGAATTTTGATGAGTGCTGGGCAGAGGTCTTATGTGATCAACCCCCCATAAAACCTTGGACGCTCTCTAATGACCTTCACTGGCTCATAACATTTCACAAAGTTTGTCACAACTTATTGCTGGAGGACTTCTGTGTGTCTTATATGATCTTGCTGGGAGAAGACTCTTGGAAGCAAGTGCCTGGTTTCCTCTGGACTTCACCCTACACACCTTTTCCCTTGGCTGATTTTGCTCTGTATCCTTTTGCTGTAGTAATTTTTAGCTGTGAGTGCAATTACATGCCAAAGCTTGTGAGTTCTAAATAAGAATCATGAAACCTAAGTCACACTGGGCTCCTCTGCCACAACCTGCATGACCCTTAGTACAGTGAGTGCCCACTGGCTTTGTACCTGAGGAGTTAACTAATCAGATTACTTTGATACAAGTTAGGCTGAAATTGTGGGTGTGAATCCCATGGATTTGGAGGGCTGACTGTGTTCCTGTGCCACATTGTACATAAGGAGCTTGAGCATCTGCAGGTTTTGGTGCCCATGGGGGCTCTTGGAATCAATCTCCCATGCACACTGAGACCACTATACCTTGTCTTCTCACTGTTCTATGTGCCTGAGAGGGAAGTGGATATAGGAACTTTCCCCTACCCTCAGGTCTCCTTTCCATTCATAGAGCTGACACCCTTGCTCTCTTCTTTGTTGTATCTCTTTTCTCTGTTTACTTTCTTTTTTTCCATCTGACAGATTAAGAGTGGTAAATGCCCCAGATTTGGACTCATCCTTTACTAACAGTTGAAGACTCCATGTGAGACTTTCTTAAGCCTCATGCACCAACCGAGGTTTACCAGTAAACTCCAAATTGGAGTTAGACACTGGCCCAGTTACTAACACCACTTTCTCTCCTCTTCTAATATTGTGTACTGTATAGACCTCTTAGACCTTGGAAGGAAAGCTATGACCAACCTAGACAGCATATTAAAAAGCAGAGACATAACTTTGCCAACAAAGGTCCGTCTAGTCAAGGCTATGGTTTTTCCAGTAGTCATGTGTGGATGTGAGAGTTAAATAAAGAGAATAAAGAAAGCTGAGCACGAAGAATAGATGCTTTTGAACTGTGGTGTTGGAGAAGACTCTTAAGAGTCCATTGGACTGCAAGGAGATCAAACCAGTTCAATCCTAAAAGAGATTAGTCCTGAGTGTTCATTGGAAGGACTGATGTTAAAGCTGAAACTCCAATACTTTGGCCACCTGATGCGAAGAGCTGACTCATTGGAAAAGATCCTGATGCTGGGAAAGATTGAAGGTGGGAGGAGAAGGGGAGGACAGAGGATGAGATGGTTGGATGGCATCACTGACTCAATGGACATGAGTTTGAGTAAACTTTGGGAGTTGGTGATGGACAGGGAGGTCTGGCATGCTGCAGTCCATGGGGTAGCAAAGAGGCAGACACAACTGAGCGCCTGAACTGAACTGAACTGAACAAAAACTGACATGCAAAAATAAGGGATGATAAGCAGAGGCAATGTGGGATTCCAACCATTTTTTGATCCCCTTTGAAAATTATTAAAATACTCCCCAAAGCACTAATACTCCTTGTCTGTTTCCCTCCTTTTTCTTCTCATCCTCTTCTTCAACCTATTTATTACCATGTTTCCTTTGAGTGGATTGTAGTGAATGTAATCTGTGTTGGTAGAATTAGCTGTTCTCTAAGATATTCCTTTTTCTCTTTGTTATCTTCATTGTATTCTCCAGCCCATCACTTTAGTGATTAAGTCAAATCTCTTTTTGATTTAAGATTAAGTCAGATCTCTTAATTCCAACTGTGACCTACAGAAGAGGTTACATTCCCAAGAAAAACAAGCTCTACCCCATTAGCCACTCTATTACACTTCTGAAAACCACTACTTATCCATTTTCCCACCAAATTTGATTTATTTCAACACAGAAGACTCACTATACCTGAGACAGTAGTTTTAGTCATTACACAACATGGTGATTCTGTTTTACTTGCTTATCAGATGTTGTATTTTTGGTATTACACCTTACCAAGGTTCCTGTCAAGAAGAAGGCTGATGATTTGTTTCAGCTGACTTCATAGATAGATATCTTTCTGGACCTGCAGAATTCCACATTGGCTATATAATGCAATATGGAGTTAGAATTCCTTTTGAGACAAACCCCCTGAATTTTAGACTCTTACTGCTTAAGTTAAAATCTTACCTCCACTAATGTGAGCTCTGTTATGTGGGCCATTTTTTAAGAAACCTTTTGTCAGCTTTAGTTTTCCTATTTGTAGAATGAAGGTTACATAAGTTAATAGATGTGAAGTATTTAGGGACACTAAGTAAGTACTCATTGCTATTAATAATAGCAACAATTTTAATAAGTACAGAAAGATAAGTATGAAAGTCTGGAAGCAGGAAGGTATGAATTAAAATTCCTGGTTCCACACACTTACTAGATTTGTGACTTTTGGGCAGGTATCTTTTGTTCACGTTTTTTCCTTATTAAAATTAAGGTGAAAATCCACTTTTAGGGTATGTGAGAACCAGAAATTATAAAATAATATTGTTTAGAATTATGTCTAGCATAAAATAGATAAAGAGGTAACTATTATAATTATTATGGGAGAAAATAAATAATCTGAAGAAATCAGGTAGTAGACCATTGATAATTCATGCCTTTTCCGTATTATCTTATTTATGAAAATGTGCTTTAAAATATTGCTCTGAGATAATTACATTTCCATTACAATTTCGTAGTTATTTGTCTGCTTCCCTGTCAGCTCCACTAATTGTTCATTTCTTCAATGAAGTGCACAATCTTATGGTCTTAATCATCTTTGTATTCTAGGTCTTAGCAAAATATCTGATCCTCGATAGGTTCTCAGTAACTGTTTGCTAAATTAAATCTAATTCCCATTGTGCTATTGCAACTAAGGAGTGTAACTAATAGGAAATATTGGGTACTGTTAAGACATATTCATAACCACAGAAAGAATTCTAAACTGGCTGTCCTCAAGAAAGAAAGCTATTATAAAGAAAAGCTAGAAGGAATCAGTTAAAATTTTATATGATCAAAAGATTATGTTTTTAGCACTTACACATTAATTATTTGAGTAATGAAGAAAAAGATAGTATCAGACTTAAAAACTTGAATACTAATTTTGATTAGTTTTCTCTCTTCCTTATGGCACCAGGTCCTCTTAGCTTTTTTCCTTTTTTGGAATTTCTTGCTTCTGTCCTTTTCTTGTTCCTTATCCACCATCTTAGTTGTAGATACAACCTCACACACCAGCTCACTGACTCATTGGCCAAAATATAGAACAGCATTAAGTTTGAGACTGCTCACATAACATAACAGAAATGATTTTTCCACGTGTATTTGAAAGCATTTTATTAAAATATTAATATCACTATCTCTCTGCTTTCTCTTTTACTTAATACCACCAGCCACACTCAAAATTCTTTTAGGCAGCAACTGAGACGTATCTTGGGCTTCCCAGGTGCCTCAGTGGTAAAGAATCCGCCTGCCAATGTAGGAGACTCAGGAGACATGGGTTCGATCACATGGTCAGGAAGATCCCCTGGAGGAGTAAATGGTACCCTACTCCAGTATTCTTGCCTGAAAAATACCATGGACAGAGAGGCCTGGAGAGCTACAGTCCATAGGGTTGCAAAGAGTCAAACACAACTGAGCAACTGAGCACACACGAGATGTATCTTAATGAAGATTTTCCAGGATGCTCATCGCAGTGATCTATAGCTATTTGAGGATCAGGAGAGCATTGTTTACTTTTGCTTTGCTAGAAATATCTCTTATTATCAAAGGAAACAAATTCAACATTCTCAAACACACTCCTTTCTGTTTTGTTTTCAAATCTTGATTCAAGACACACTAGTCATTAAATAGCCAGAAAGATTAGCTTAAATACATTTTCTTCCTTGAACCTTTCTTGATGCTACACCAGATGCACACACATACACAACACACAGTAACATACATATGGCAATAAGCTATACCAACATGGAATGTTAGAAAGTACATGAACTTTGGAGTCAGATGTAGGTTTGGATCACAACTTCATACTAGCAGTACAACCTTGGGCATAGCCTCTTGGCATTCTAGTTTCCTTATCTTTCAAGGAAAGTAAAGATAATACTAAACTCGGAATTTTAGTGACAGTGGAATGAGATCAAATGCATTAAACACCAGATGCTGACATATCATATGATAAAACTCTATCGAAATATTAAGCCCATAAAATCTTTCAACGTTTGTAATTCTTCTCCATTGACTATAAGCCAAATCTGCTATATGTTTATAGCTTGTGTGTATATTTCTTACATTTCTTCATGGACTCTAAGCATCTGAAGGGCAGAATTTCTGTCTATTCATTTCTGTATCTGCAAAAATCCAAGCTTGGGGATGCCTAATTTCAGCTCAAGCTTCCATCCATTTCTTTCTACCAAAAATTGTTCTGAATTAAAGTTTTTTTAAAAAAAAATAATACACGATTCCACTATTGTCTATAATTAATGGCCTTTTCATCATGACTTATCATGCAACAGAATCTCTAATAGGAATGTTCACCATGTATATCTTAGAACATGGTCTTCTAGAACCACTAGCAGATTTATCAAGTCGTTATGCTTTCAGTTCTTGCTGAGAATCTTTTCTGTGAGCATTTCTGTCTTCTCAGGTCACTCTTTTCACCAAGTTCAGTTTTCTGTCTTCTTTTGTTAGGAGTATTTCTTCATTTTAGTCAAGTGTGACTTTTTCTAGAGCTATCAGCAGCCCTTACTTTATGGAAGTTCTCAATATGCTGAAGTGAAACTGATCTTACTTTCTAAGTATAAACTGTTTCTTTTATTTTTATTTTTCTCTTTTTGCTGAAGTCCAACCTTTTGTGAGTTGCACTCTTATTCTTCCATTTACCCTCCATCACATGCTTACCAGGTGTCAGGCATTAGAAATATCATGTCTGAAAATCTTGCAGGCCTTGTCTTCATGGAGTTCATAGTTGGGGGGAAGAAAATACATTAAACTTAATGCACACAAATAGCTATATGATGAAAAGTATGGTAAGTTCTATGAAAGGAAAGTAAAATATGTGATAAGAGATTAAGAAAGAAAGATTGGAATTAGATTGAGAATTCTCAGGCAGTTTGGAGAAAGTGGCATTTAAGAATAGACCTAAAATATGAGTAGGAATTTGAGAAAAGTGTGGGGTGAAGTGAGACGGTGGTCCTAAAGTGGCAGAACAAATCACATGTTTAATTAGCTAAAACATGTTATGTGGTTAGAGCACTGCAGGCAATGTGCAGAGTTGCGTGAGATAGACTGGAAAGACTGGCAGGGGCCACATCAGGGAGCTCTTTGTTGAGTATCTGGAATTTAACTGGAGGAAAATGTTAACGTTCTAACAGGTTATAAGTATGCTTGAAAGCAGTCACTTCAGTCACTATGTGTGTTAGGAAAAGATATATGGGGGGGCTTCCCCGGTGGTTCAGTGGCTAAAGCTCCGAGCTCCCAATGCTGGGGGCTTGGGTTTGATCCCTGGTCAGGGAACTAGATCCCACATGCTGCAACTAAGAGTTTGCATTCCACAACTAAGACCCAGCACAGTCAAATAAATATTAATAAATATTGAAAAAAAAAAAAAGAAAAAGGTAGATGAAGAAGGTAGAATCCAGTCAAGAGGTTACTGTAGTAGTTTCAGCAACAGATGATGACGGCTTAGACCAGAACTAAAGTAGAGATTTATGGCCCACACTAGATGAAAGAGCAATGTCAGAACTTCCATGGCTGTTGGTGAAGGGAAGATCACAGAGCAGGTCAGAATGGACATCACAGATGAGGCTAGGAAAACCACCTCTGATGACATCACATGGTAAGGCTTCCAGAAATCTCTGTTTGCCAAGATGATAAAGAATTGCTAAATGAGAAGGAAACTCGTATTTTTGAGATGCTCAGTGGTGTCTGTGCTCTGGAAGTCAAGGCTAATTGTAGGAGATGTAGTTTTAGAACTGGTATCACTGAATCCAGAGGGGAATCATAGGATACTAACACTGTATTCAAAAAAGGATGGAATTGGGGGCATGTGACCGTGGGATCCAGTGGTCCACCACCAAGAAGCCGCTGGCTTGGCAATTTGATGGTGAATGAGCAAGTCCAGTAGCTGTGGCCTGAGAATGGTTCTGAGCATGAAGGGCTTAGTCCTATCATGTGTGATGGTGTTTGCTGTGTTGACTTGGCTATGATGAACCACAGTTCCCTGAGTCCCCTGTCTAGGAAAAGGAACAAAAGGAATATTCTCTCAGAGAGCTGGAGGAAGTATTTTGTAGCATTCATACATTCTCTCCAGTTAGTCAGTCAAATGTTATTCTGAATGCTGCTGTGAAGGGATTTTGCAGATATGATTAAACTCTCTAATCAGTTGATTTTGTGTTAATCAAGAAGGAGACTATTCTGGCAATCAGTTGTAAAGCCTTTTTCTATAGGGTTTTGGACTTTGTTGAGTAAGAGACTCCCCCTTGTGAACAAGTTTCACCTCGTGCTCTTGGGGTTCCAGTTTGCTTATCTTCTTTTTCTAACTACTTGCCATAAGGATTTCAGATTTATTTCATCAGTCTTGTGTTGCTGTATAAGATAATCCCTTATAATAAACAAATAGATAGGTAGATGGAGAGACAATAGATAGTCATCTTAGTTGCAGAGCTCCCTGTAGGATTAGCTGAGGACTCTGTTGTATTACATTTTCTCTTATTTCCACATCCTACTTTCTTTTCTCTCTTAGAGGTGGTAATCCTACAAGTACCCCCTAGCAAAACTCTTGCATGAAAACTTGTCTTAGTCCATTTCTCAGAGAACCCCAACTAAGAATCCCCCCATATTTAGAGGAAGAAGAGTTGAACTTATAAGAGATGCTGAGAAAGAAAAGTCAGGAAGGAAGAAAGAAAATCACAAGCAGATTGTCTCCCAGAAACCACAAGAAAATTGTTCAAGAGGAGAGCAATAAGAAGTTATAATGGTGCCCAAATATCAAGTAAATGCATCACAAAAAATCCTCTGATATGGCAATGTAGAGACCATTAGTGACCTTGGTAAGAAGCTTCATGGAGAGATGGGGACAGAAAATAAGCTGGGGTGGGTTGAGTAGTACATAAGAGACAAAGAGAACACAAATTTAAAACCGCTAAGAAGCTTGACTGTACATAAGAAACAGGGGAAAAGTTGAGTGGAAATGATATCAGTGGAGAGCAATTTTCTTCTTAATATGAGCATGTCTAAATACAGGAGGGATAAGGATCCTACAGAGTGGGAAGAGCTGAGGATGCAGGGAAGGATGAGGAAAACTGATGAAGCAAAGGCCCCAGGAAGTTCAGGAGGGTTGGGATCTCAAGATTATAGAGACATGAGACAGGAAGGTCACATACATAGAAACAGCAGGGGTTAAAAAAAAGATGAGTAAAACTGAGATATAGGATGTTTATCGAGTTTCTGGCAGAAGAATAGAGGATTTCCGATTTGGCAGTTTCATATACTTTATTCAAAAACAACAAGAGTTTCATATACTTTATTCACAAAATTTAATATTGTGAGTATGATATTAATATCATATACATACCTATAACTATATCTATAGGTATGTTTATATCTATATCAGTACCAAAGAACTTTATATCTTAATAAACTGGCAAAAAAGTGAAATTAGCAAGAATGCTAATGAACGATTGTCACAATTGTTAAGGTGGAACTCTCATGATTTTATAACTACATTTTCTTCAGCTACCCTGAATTTCTTGATTTGGTTTAAGGCCAGGGACAGCAAACTTTTTTCAATAAAGGGCCTGATAGTAAATATTGTAGGTTTGTGAGCCATATGGTTTCTTCTGCAACTATCCAATTCTATCATTGTATCATGAAAACAGCCATAGACAGTATGTAATGTAAATGAATGAGTGCAGCTGTGTTCCAATAAAATTTAATGAACAAAAACAGATGGCAGGCCTGATTTAGGCCATGGGCCATCACTTGTCCACACTTGCTTTTATCCACGCCATGATTTTGTTGAGACCATCAACCATCTCATCTCATGGGTGATTTTGATGAGTTCAATTCAATGATCAGTTTATCTTTGAAGTCTTCTGTATCTCCCAAGATCATATTAACTGTACCTCTTTCCTGGTGGCTCAATGGTGAAGAACCCACCTGCCAATGCAGGAGATGCAGGTTCCATCCCTGGGTCAGGAAGATCCCCTGAAGAAGGAAATGGCAACCCACTCTAGTATTCTTGCCTGGGAAATCCCATGGACAGAGGAGACTGGTGGGCTTCAGTTCAAGAGGTCACAAGAGAATTGGACACAGCTTTGAGATTAAATAACAATAACAAATGGTATTATTATAGTATTCTTAAAATACCTACAATATTTATGAAATACTTACTATGTAATAATTTATGTATTTTATTCTGATTTCACTGAGAATGGAGATCAAATCTTATTAACATTTATATCCTTAGCACAATAACAATATAGAGTAGAAGTCCTACAAATAATTGTTCATTGAATGAATGAATAAGCAAAGTATGAACCATTACTGTCCAACTCAAACAGAAGTCCTTCCTGCTGGGGCAGTTGAGATGTTTATTAGATTCAAGTTCATTACCACATTCACAGGTAGTTTAATAGCCACAAGTGTTTTATGAACTGTGAGCCTGTTACTGGCATGATGTGTATTTCTATATCTCAAATGCTTCTCTGTCTTAAGGTATACACTTCTATTTATCATGATGCATGTGTGTGCTCAGTCATGTTCAACTCTTTGTGGTCCTATGGACTGTAGCCTGTCAGGGTCTTCTGCTCATGGAATTTTCCAGGCAGTTGCCATCTCCTACTCCATGGGATCTTCCCAATCCAGGGATTGAACCCACATCTCTTGCATCTCCTTCATTAGTAGGCAGATTTTTTACCACTAGCACCACCTATAGAAGACCATTTATCATGATATCATTTCATTAAATAGATCTACTACATTCATATTATGTAAAATGAGTTTGCAGAAACAAAATGTATGATTATATTTTGTCTCTCTTTTTAAAAGACAGTTAATTTGTGCTAAGTTAATGTGCTCTATGAGAATTTGATAAATAACAATATTGAGTACTTAAGCTGTTATTCAGTCACCCAGTCATGTCCAACTCTTTGTGACCCTATGGACTGCAGCACATCAGACTTCCCTGTCCCTCACCATCTCCCGGAGTTTGCCCAAGTTCATGTTCATTGCATTGGTGATGCCATTCAGCCATCTCATCCCTTGAAGCCCTCTTCTCCTTCTGCCTTCAATCTCTCCCAGCATCAGGGACTTTTCCAATGAGCTGTCTGTTTGCATCAAGATGATCAAAATACTGGAGCTTCAGCTTCAACATCATTCGTTTCAGTGAATATTCAGGGTTGATCTCCCTAAAGATTGACTGGTTTGATCCAGAAGTCATCTCCAGCATGACAGTTCGAAGGCATCAATTCTTTGGCATTCTGCCTTCTTTATGGTCCAATCCTCATAGCCGTGTGTGACCACTGGAAAGACCATAGCCTTGACTAAACGGACCTTTGTCAGCAGAGAAATGTCTCTGCTTTTCAACACACTGTCTAGGTTTGTCATCCTTTTCCTGCCATTAATAAATGCTTGTATTATTCTGCAGACTATGATAAGGAACGTTCTATTACAGTCTACATTTTAAAAATGCAAAAACCATGGAATGTAGAGGTAAAATAATTCATACAAGGTCATACAGTTAATGAGACTGAGCCAGGACTGAAATTCATAGAGTCTGACTTCAGACCCCATGTATTTTAAAGGTTTTTCTGTATCTTTAATGTACTGAATATCACAGCCTGTGCCATGTTAATCACATACGAAGAAGAATTTATCATCTGACCAATTCTTGTTAGTTTTTATGTCAATATTGTAGGCAGAATAATGCTTTTTCCCATCTCCCCTCAAATGCCTCTGCCCTAATACCCAGACCCTATGCACATGTTACTAACATAGCAAAAAGGGCTTTGGGGATATGATTAAAGTGAAGGACCTTGAAATGGAGTATCTAGGAGTACCAGGTTGACACAAACTATTTTGATTGCTTAAAAGCAGAAAACTTTTCCTTGCTGCAGTCAGTCAGAGAGAGAGAGATGTGATCACAGGATAATGATCAAAGGGAGGCAATGCTATCTGTCTTTAAAGAGGGAGGGAGAGGACTATGTGCTGAGGCATGTAGGTGGCTTCAGGATGCTGAAAAAGGCAAGGGAATGAACTATTTCCCGGTGTCTCCACAAAGAACATAACCTCACTGCCACTTTGATTTCAGCCCTTTGAAACCTGTAACAGTAGAACCCGCAATTCTGGTCAACTGAATTACAGGATAACAAACCTACAGCATTTTAAGCCACTGTGTTTGTGGTTATTTATTGCGCTAGCAATGTTGCTGTTCAGTTGCTAAGTCATATCTGTCTTTTGCGACCTATGGACTGCAGCCTTCCAGGCTCCTCTGTCCATGGGATTTCTGAGGCAAGAATATTGGGGTGGGTTGCCATTTCTTTCTCCAGGGGATCTTCCTGACCTGGGGATCGAAACCATGTCTCCCTCATCAGAAAGCAGGTTCTTTACCACTGAGCCACCAGGGAGCCCCCTGCAGTAGCAATAGAAAATATATAATCAGCAACAAAGTTCCCTCCAGTATTAGACAGAGTAGAAATATTTTCATTCTTTCTGTATTTTCTGTCTCCCTTTCTCCCTCTTTCTCTCCACACATATGTGAATACTCACACAGACACATCTATCTTTATAATTCCTCTGGCAAGAATGTTTTAAAATGACATGATTTGATAAGGAAGACTGACCAAATTCAGGTGGCACTAGTGGTAAAGTATCTGCCTATCAGTGCAGGAGACATAAGACACTTGGGTTCAATCCCTGGGTCAGGTCAGAAAGATCCCCTGGAGGAGGACATAGCAACCCACTCCATTATTCTTGCCTGGAGAATCCCATGGGCAGAGGAGTCGGGCAGGCTACAGTCCATGGGATCACAAAGAGTCAGACATGGCTGAAGTAACTGAGCACATGTGACCAAATTCCAGGGAGAATGCAGAGCTTTCTCAAAAAGCAGTAAAAACAAGCAGTTCAAACTTGTCTTGGGCTTGGTTTTCAGCCCTTTCCAGCCTTCCCTACCCTGTCACATGATCTCCTGTCTATCCTAATCATTGACCCTGACTCTGCTTTCATTCAGGCTATTTTGATGCCTTGGGCTTATTCTTCCAAGTATGGATTCCTGGTTTTGCTGTTTTCATTCCTGTATGATTCTGAAAGGTACGCACATGTTTCTACCCAACCAAGATGTACTCATTTCTAAAAATATCTTACCTGAGAACCAATTTACATGCATGTTTCTCCCTACCTTTCTGAAATGGTCTCAGTCTGTATTTTCTTCTGATTTTAATGAGAGAAAATGCTCATTACATAAATGTTATAATTTGAAAAAGTTTCATAAGAAGAAGCAGCAAGTGAAGTGGCAATTAAGTCTTCAGTTCCTCTCAGAGAGACTTGCAACACTTCTTTCTTCTTCTAAGTTCTTCACCTTTGCATTTTCTTCTTCATTTCTTTTGATCTCTTATTTTTAGACTCCATCTCTTTGCATTTTTTGATCAATGCAACCCTTTTCAAAAGCATATGACAATCCATTACAAAAACCATGAAAGTATTCAAATGCTTTGACCCAGAGATTCTACTCCTGGAAAACAAATGAAGTGAAATAAGATGCAAAATGCACCAAGATATTCATTATAGCAATAATTTAGAGCTAGATGATATCTACATATTCAGGAAAGACAGTTGATAAAGTATGACATGTCAATATAATTGAATAACAAATAATGAAATTTATAATCATGAGGAAGAACTGGATTCAAATCCCAGCTAAATTACCTAAACTACTGAACACATATGTAAATAGGGAAGGCAAGTCTCCTATTTAAGCCACAGTCTCCTCAGTTAAAAATATGAATAATACTCTCATACTGACAACATGAAGACTAGATGAATTAACATGTGTTAATATGCTGTGTTTATCACAGTTCTTGGAACATCATCACCACTCACTGAATTAACATCTTTGCTATTCATTTTAAAAAGAAGAAATTAGAAATCACCATAAAAATGATTAAAAACATACAAGAATTGGTAGATTAACATGAAGTTACAAGAATACTGCTATTAAGAAAAGAACTCATGAAACAGATAAATGTAGGCTAGCTAGAGTTTTAATAAGGTTTTGATTTAAAAGAAAATACTTAAAGGATTTCTTACAATTTTAAATAGCTGAAGGATTTGAAAGCCCTTAAGTCCTCCAGTGGTTGCCAAAGGCAATTTTATATTCATTATATTGTACAAACTGGCAAATGCTTTTGAAAATAAGCAACACAAAGTTAAAAAACTCTTACTTGCATTTTAGCAGCTTTCAGAAGGAGTCTAATCAGAAGGCCAGTGGACCTTTGTTCTACTGACATGCCCTCCAAAATAACACAAGCTCACAATAGGTGGCCCCAATGAGGCCTTTTTTTATCATGACAAAGAAAACTGTTCCTACAAATCAAAGCCCATATAAACAAGGGAAAGGCTATTTTAAAACATTCACAATCAAAGCCAGTTGTCAGCCAGCAAGAGACACTGTTGAAATGACTCGTACCCATCACATATTTATTTCTACAGATGGAGAATTATACATTTGACTTGTTGGAAAGGTTGGGTACTAAAAATAGTCTTTAAAAACTAAAGCACAGAGAGAGGAACAAAGAGAGAGGCAGCTGCTTCTTTCTTTCTCTGTAACAAAATGTGACTTCTAACGTAGTAATGGAAAAACAGCAGAGCCCCAAATGAAGCAATTTATAAAATCCACACTATAAAATAAAGCCACAGAATATAATGCTGATTAGCATTTAATGAAACTGCCAAGTATCTTAAAATATCAGTTATGCAATTTTGGTATCTTACTGAGAAAACCACGGAGTCAATGTGGTGGTGGTTTTATCACAGATGTTGTTGCTACACAAGTGGATAACCTAAGCCTCTAGAGAAACAAAATGATATTCTATGTTGAAGTTCAGTGATAAAAGAGGGAATTGCCTTGTGATAAGGAAGAGAATGACTTTGTACAGATCCCGTCAGCAGCAATAAAACTTTCTTGGGTAGATTTTGATTCAAGATGCTTTGTAAAAATGATTCAAAATATCACCTGGACTGAAAATTTCTTTCAAATCAAACTTAGCTAAATAATTATTTTGCATTCTGAGATCAGACTAAAGGCAACCACAATCACTATTCCTGTTTCTTGAATTTTCTTCAGACCTCATCAAAATTTATTTTGCCACACTTTCCTCTGTTTTACTAGTTTCTGTTCTTTCAAATTTTGGTGCTCGAGAAGATTCTTGAGAGTCCCTTGGACTGCAAGGAGATACAACCAGTCCATCCTAAAGGAAATCAGTCCTGAATATTCATTGGAAGAACTGGTACTGAAGCTGAAACTCCAATACTTTGGCCACCTGATGCGAAGAACTGACTCATTAGAAAAGACCCTGATGCTGGGGAAGATTGAGAGCAGGAGAAGAAGGGGACGACAGAGGATGAGATGGTTGGATGGCATCACTGGCTCAATGGACATGAGTTTGAGCACCTCCGAGAGATGGAGAAGGACGGGGGAGCCTGGCATGCTGCAGTTCATGCAGTCACAAAGAGTTGGACACAGATTAGCAACTGAGCAACAACAACAACAAAATTCCTCCTCAAATGTTATTGCTAATTTATTTCAAATCTTGTAGTTCTGGTTGTGTACCAAGTAGAAGACATAAACCATAGTATTTGCCCTCTAATCACACAGACCTTCCTCTGTGTTGATAAACATGCTGCTACCTATCCCTGGCCTGATTTTCTCCTCTGGGCATCAGAAATTAGATAAGCCAGCAAATGATGACTGACAGCTAAATTGAGTTAGAAGATGAATGTTGCTATATAAACTGAGTTTATTAACTATTAGTGATCTCTGAGAGTTGATGGCATTACTTCAATAATTGTACATTTTTATTTGTTCTAGATGAAAATTAGCCAAAATCATTTGACCAATGTATATAGCAAGATGATTTTTACTTTTCTCTGAATTTCTAAGTGCATTCATAAACAGTCTAACACTACATGGCATGCCTTATAGGAGTTGTAGGATATTTTAATTGAAAGGTACCATACAGGTCAATGGGTCCTCTCTTAAGTACCATTCCAGAGATGTAGAGGTTAGGTGTCAGACTCAGGTGGATTTCTGGAGCTTGGCTTGGATAATTCTGTTTTAAAAGCATGGCCATCTCAAGAGAGAGAGAGAGCGAGTGAAAAGAGAGTGTTTAGGGATGAAGCTGGAAGTATAAGTCAAGCAGTCAAATGGAGATACATACCTAAAAATGCTGAGCAATTAAGTACAAACTAGACTATGGCACCCCACTCCAGTACTCTTGCCCAGAAAATCCCTTGGGCAGAGGAGCCTGGTAGGCTACAGTCCATGGGGTCGCTAAGAGTCAGACACAACTGAACGACTTCACTTTCACTTTTCACTTTCATGCACTGGAGAAGGAAATGGCAACCCACTCCAGTGTTCTTGCCTGGAGAATCCCAGGGACAGGGGAGCCTGGTGGGCTGCCATCTATGGGATCGCACAGAGTAGGACATGACTGAAGCGACTTAGCAGCAGCAGCAGACATAAGGGAACTAAAAGAGACTAGGGACTCAAGCACAGAGCTGTTGAGTTTGGATGAGACGGTAGAAGATGAACTCTGGTGAAACACCCTGAAATACTGTGGCTGAGTCAAAGGGACTTTTTCTAGATCACGTTTGGCCTCATTTCTGAGTGGGGAGTTGTGATAAGCTCTGGGCCAATGTAAATAAGTATGACTATAGACTCAATTTGACTATAGACTATTTCTAGAATTCAAGTCAAATTTGTCATCCAACCTCTATGTAAAGAACTCTAGTGGCAAACACTTATTATTTTCGAAAAATGCCCATTTTGATTTTGGAAAACTCTGAATACTGAACAGTTTTTTCTTTTATTACACCCAAATGGATCCCCAATAACTTCCACCCACTTGTTCCAGTCTTTTATGCTGTGCATAACAATAATAGGAATGGAATAAATGTTGGATTATTTTTAGAAATTCAACTGGACCAAAAATTCAAGTAGCAAGATTATCTGGACATCTTAATTTAAGGTCTTAATTGCCAGGAAAAATAGAAATAAGTTATTTTACTAAAACTACAGACAGGCTAATATTCATGTAATTGTTTTCTACTAGCAAATGTTTCACAGCATTTTAAACATTCTCTAATAAAATAAAGTCCTTTTTAGAAGGTATTTTAAAAGTGCTATAATAAGATTATTATCTTTATTGTCAACGCATTTAGTGAGGACATCTTGAGACAGGTACTTAGCTTGATTCTTTGCAGGAGAAATGTCCTTGATGTCAATGACCTTCAAATGTACAGTCAAAACTATGGCAGGAAAGGTCTGAAGACTATTTTCTACTTGAAGTCCATAACATATTTTGGAGCAAGAATGTAAAAATATAAGGGGAACATTATGCTTTCTTAAGATAATTGGAATGTATTTATCAAGCTCAAAGGAATCAATTAGTGTAAATTTGTTGCTATTTTATTAAAATCGAAGAAAAGGGATAATAAAAGAAACAAGTCATTCCACAATCAAGAGGAAAAGAATCACAACTGTTCCCATATTTTACAAGAGCACTTTCATTCAGATACAACTAGCAGTTACTTATTACCAAATGGCATCCTTTCCATGGAAATATGAGCTTGAGGAGAACTCTTCAGGGAATGATCAAAATCCAGCAAAGCAAGCACAGGTGGCTTCTACCTGAGTAGGAGGAGGGGTACATTTTGTAATGATAACAGTTCTGATAATGGTCTCCATAGACACATGCCAAGGATTTCCGCTGGGACATCCCCTGGGGACTTTAACATCATTTAAGTTATAGTGTGGTCAGGTTTTTTTGCCCCAACTCTATTGCCTAAACCTTTCATAAATGGCTCTGATACAGCAAATTGTGGTAATCCTCTTTTTCCATGAGCAGGGGCTGCTTTTCTTCTGGAAGCTGGTTTCTCTTTCGACGACATAACAGGCTAGTAAGTCCTCCCAGCACAGCAGTAAGGACAGACCCAACCACAGCTGCCCCAATGAGCCATGGCCAGATTCGACGTGCTTGTTCTAAGTAGGGCTTAATGTAATCTTGAAAAATGTCCGGTTCTGAAATAGAAAGACATCCCAGTGTTTTTACTATCATCATCATCACCATCATCCTTGCTCCATACTTTGGAGTCAGAAGCTTAAGTCTGAATGCCAGCTCTGCTACTTCCTAGCTATAAGAGCTTGGAAAGTTACACCTAATACCCCAAGCTTCAGTGTCTCCAACAGGAAAATAGGAAAACAATACCACCTTGTTTGGATGTTTCAAACTTCGTAGATAGTATCTGATCTGTAAATCATATAGTGCCTGCTCCCTGCCAGCTACTCTAACTCCTCTAGCTATTTATTGTCATTTGACTCCATATTTCTAAATAATAGGTAAATACTACTATCTCTTGATTTCTCAAGTTTATCTCTGGAGTTTGTCATGCATAAGCAATGATTTTAGCTCTCTCACAACTTCCCTTTTCTCCATCTTTTCAGTATAATAACATCATGATTTGGGGTCAAATCCACATCTAGAGCTTTCATTATTTTTAGTATTTAAATTTGATTCACAATTGAACCTAATAGTATTCTATGATTACATTACGATTACATTTTCTCACATCATTTTCCTCTTGGAGTTAATGATTTATTATATATATATATATATATATTTGCTTGATTTTAAAGGAACCATCCCTATTTACAAGACACTCTAAAATATCCATTTTGTGATACAAAGGAAAGAAGAGAGTCCTTGCAAGAAAATATGACTATGTGACTCAAGTCTTAACCAACAGTAATGCATGTAACTTTGGGGCAGTTCCTTTAAAAAGAAGAAGTATGCCTTCTCCTTGTCCCTTTTCTCCTTTCAACTAATGCAAACGGCATGCTGGTGAGCCAGCACAGATCATGTGATCAAGGGTAAACCCTAGGTCTTACAAGGGTTTTTTTCTTACCCTACAAGAAAGCAGCAGCTCTGGTCCCTGAAATTATGGAGCATGTATTTGACTATATACTAAGACTGCTATTCGAGCAATAAATAAACTAACTTATCTAGGCCATGGATATTTGAGCCTATATCTACTCACCAAACTTACCTTCCCACTGTTGCTGATGTGGGAACTGTAACAGCTTTTTTTATAATCTAGTTTGTTGGCTACAATTGACTAGTTCTGAGTGAACCACTGACTCAAGATGGGCCAATCAAAATTGGCCATTACTCAGAATTCACTGTGCAGAATTGAGTCCAGTGACTCGGGAGCTGGTAACAGTCTTAGCACTAGAGAAAGGGTGGGGAGGGGAAATGAGAAAGGGAAAGAGAGAGGGAGAGAAGATGAATCTTTAGATTGCTTTGTTTCCTGGTTCCCACTGTTCCTCAGTCTCAGCTACATTTTTGTCTTTTTTACATTTCTAGTGTTCATTCCTTCCTTGGGATTTGTAAACCAATAAATTATCTTTTTATGTAATCTTGTTTCTATGAAGTTTCTGACATTTGCACTTCAAAAAGTCCTAATTATTTTTAAAGGTTAATTAGATTCCTGCAATAATAAAAGATGGAGTAAGTACCTTAGGATACTCTGAAATTACAGTTATATGAAAGCTATGTTATCATAAAAAAAATTACATCAACCAAATAAAAAGAAAATGAGTATTATTTTATAAAATATCTAGGAAAGAATGGGTAGCAACATGTTGTGAAATGCAAAATGAGAGTCTCAAGGTTCACCATAAACTCAAGAACTCAGAGCAATTAAACCAAGAGAATTTGTTAAAAATTAATTTTATATTATATTTCAATCTTCATTCAAAGAA
This sequence comes from Giraffa tippelskirchi, assembly GCF_054371585.1. NCBI lineage: Eukaryota > Metazoa > Chordata > Mammalia > Artiodactyla > Giraffidae > Giraffa > Giraffa tippelskirchi. The sequence continues at coordinate 41,033,135 of NC_137284.1, read as the reverse complement.
GAAAAAAGTGGCGTTTCCCCAACTTAAGTGGGACTACAGAGCTCACCCTGTCTGTTTCCCCTGTTACTGTCTGCCTTTCTGTCCTTCGCACTGCCTTTTGCCAGCTCTCACTAAGATACTTCTAACATTCTTAGGCTCCATTAAGCATAATTTGAAAAATATAGCCAATTAATGTTTCTCTTCATCATGAAGGGGCAATAAGCTGCAAAGAATTAACATTATAAAATAAATAATAATAACAAAAATTTATAACTTTGGATTAATATTGATTTAAATCTAAGAAATAAAAGCTAACAAAACTAAATTTTAAAATGTGAAAAATATTTTCATCAAACATAAAAGTTACTGTTTTAATACATTTAAAAATCATATTAAAAATGAGACTACACATTCTTAGCTTGCATTGCTATTAATCACTTAATATATCATGCATTTTAACTGTGACAAAATGCAGATTATATAGAGGTTACATAATAATTATGATTTTCTTTATTGTTTGCTGCTCTGCTCAAATGCTTTCAAAATTTTAAAATACTATTTCTTTATCTGTCCTTCTGCTGTCCAGCTTATTTTATTGTTTCTCTACTTTGGTTCGTTTCAAGTGGTCTTAAATTTTACTGTCACCAGTGGACTATCTTCTTTGAAACAACCTATATTTCTTAATGGCATCAATCTAAACTTTTGACTTTTCCTTCTCAGTTATTTTTCAGCCCCAATAGTGCTTCTTTAAATTATTTCTTAATATCAAAAGATTTCTATTATTTTTACCTACTTAGAATTTCATTTTTCTTGTTACCTATTCTCTTTAGAATAATCATATAGTTTTCTATTTGTTTGGTGCTCTGTCATTTCCAAAGCATATTCACATGCCCATTTACCTATACAAGAAATGCATGAAGTAGTTAGGAATAATTATCCTAATTTAATGAATTCCTAATCTGCAACTTAAAAACTTGCCTGTAATATTTAAACTCTTCAAAGCATGTGTAACCATTGTTATGATGCCTTTCACATAAAAAGTAATTTATAACTGTTAATTACTATTCTTATTCCATACTGTTCATGGGTTTCTCAAGGCAAGAAAACAGAAGTGGTTTGCCATTCCCTTCTCCAGTGGACCACATTCTGTCAGACCTCTCCACCACGACCCAGCCATCTTGGGTGGCCCTGCAAGGCATGGCTTAGTTTCACTGAGTTAGACAAGGCTGTGGTCCATGTGATCAGATTGGCTAGTTTTCTGTGATTGTGGTGATGAAAAGGCAAAAAGTTAGGACACTGAAAGATGAACTCCCCAGGTCAGTAGGTGCCCCATATGCTACTGGAGATCAGTGGAGAAATAACTCCAGAAAGAATGAAGGGATGGAGCCAAAGCAAAACCAACACCCAGCTGTGGATGTGACTGGTGATAGAAGCAAGGTCCAAAGCAATATTGCTGTAAAGAACAATATTGCAGAGGAACCTGGAATGTTAGGTCCATGAATCAAGGGAAATTGGAAGTGGTCAAAAAGGAGATGGCAAGAGTGAACGTTGACATTCTAGCAATCAGTGAACTAAAATGTACCGGAATGGGTGAATTTAATTCAGATGACCATTATATCTACTACTGTGAACAGGAATCCCTTGGAAGAAATGGAGTCACAGTCAACAAAAGAGTCCGAAATGCAGTACTTGGATGCAATCTCTGAAACAATAGTATGCTCTCTGTTCGTTTCCAAGGCAAACCATTCAATATCACGGTAATCCAAGTCTATGCCCTGATCAGTAACGCTGAAGAAGCTGAAGCTGAATGGCTCTATGAAGACCTACAGGACCTTTAAGAACTAACACCTAAAATAGATATCCTTTTCATTATGGAGGACTGGAATGCAAAAGTAGGAAGTCAAGAAACACCTGGAGTAACAGGCAAATTTGGCCGTGGAGTACAGAATGAAGCAAAGCAAAGGCTGATAGAGTTTTGCCAAGAGAACACACTAGTCATAGCAAACACCCTCTTCCAACAACACAAGAGAAGACTCTACACATGGACATCACCATCAGATAGTCAACACTGAAATCAGATTGATTATATTCTTTGCAAGCAAAGATGGAGAAGCTCTATACAGTCAGCAAAAACAAGACCAGGAGCTGACTATGGTTCAGATCATGAACTCCTTATTGAGAAATTCAGACTTATATTGAATAATGTAGGGAAAACCACTAGACCATACAGGTATGACCTAAATCAAATCCCTTGTAATTATACAGTGGAAGTGACAAATAGATTTAAGGGACTAGATCTGATAGACAGAGTGCCTGATGAACTATGGATGGAGGTTCATGACATTGTACAGGAGACATGGAACAAGACCATCCTCATGGAAAAGAAATGCAAAAAAGCAAAATGGCTGTCTGAGGAGGCCTTACAAATAGCTGTGAAAAGAAGAGAAGCGAAAGGCAAAGGAGAAATAGAAAGATAAACCCATTTCAATGCGGAGATACAGAGAATATCAAGGAGAGATAAGAAAGCCTTCTTCATTGATCAATGCAAAGAAATAGAGGAAAACAACAGAATGGGAAAGACTAGAGATGTCCTCAGGAAAATTAGAGATACCAAGGGAAAATTTCATGCAAAGATGGGCTCAATAAAGGACAGAAATGGTATGGACCTAACAGAAGCAGGGGATATTAAGAAGAGGTGGCAAGAATACACAGAAGAACTGTACAAAAAAAGATCTTCACGACCCAGATAATCACGATGGTGTGATCACTCACCTAGAGCCAGACATGCTGGAATGTGAAGTCAAGTGGGCCTTAGGAAGCATCACTATGAACAAAGCTAGTGGAGGTGATAGAATTTCAGTTGAGTTATTTCAAATCCTGAAAGATGATGCTGTGAAAGTGCAGCACTCAATATGTCAGCAAATTTGGAAAACTCAGGAGTGGCGACAGGACTGGAAAAGGTCCGTTTTCATTCCAATCCCAAAGAAAGGAAATGCCAAAGAATGCTCATACTACCGCACAATTGCACTCATCTTACATGCTAGTAAAGTAATGCTCAAAATTCTCCAAGCCAGGCTTCAGCAATACGTGAACCGTGAACTTCCAGATGTTCAAGCTGGTTTTAGAAAAGGCAGAGGAACCAGAGATCAAATTGCCAACATCCACTGGATCATCGAAAAAGCAAGAGAATTCCAGAAAAACATCTATTTCTGCTTTATTGACTGTGCCAAAGCCTTTGACTGTGTGGATCACAATAAACTGTGAAAAATTCTGAAAGAGATGGGAATACCAGACCACCTGACCTGCCTCTTGACAAACCTGCATGCAGGTCAGGAAGCAACAGTTAGAACTGGACATGGAACAACAAACTGGTTCCAAATAGGAAAAGGAGTATGTCAAGGCTGTATATTGACACCCTGATTATTTAACTTACATGCAGAGTACATCATGAGAAATGCTGGGCTGGAGTAAGCACAAGCTGGAATCAAGTTTGCCAGGAGAAATATCAATAACCTCAGATGTACAGATGACACCACTCTTATGGCAGAAAGTGAAGAAGAACTAAAGAGCCTCTTGATGAAAGAGAAAGTGGAGAGTGAAAAAGTTGGCTTAAAGCTCAACATTCAGAAAACTAAGATCATGGCATCCAGTCTGGTCACTTCATGGCAAATAGATGGGGAAACAGTGAAAATGGTGGCTGACTTTATTTGGGGGGGGTGCTTCAAAATCACTGCAAATGGTGACTGCAGCCATGAAATTAAAAAACGCTTACTCTTTGGAAGGAAAGTTATGACCAACCTAGACAACATATTAAAAAGCAGAGGCATTACTTTGTCAACAAAGGTCCATCTAGTCAAGGCTCTGGTTGTTCCAGTAGTCATGCATGGATGTGAGAGTTGGACTATAAAGAAGGCTTAGCACTGAAGAATTGATGCTTTTGAGCTGTGGTGTTGGAGAAGACTCTTGAGAGTCCCTTGGACTGCAAGGAGATCCAACCAGTCCATCCTAAAGGAGATCACTCCTGGGTGTTCATTGGAAGGACTGATGTTGAAGCTGAAACTCCAATAGTTAGGCTCCCTGATGCAAAGAGCTGACTCATTGGAAAAGTCCCTGATGCTGGGAAAGATTGAGGGCAGGAGGGGAAGGGGACGACAGAGGATGAGATGGTTGGAAGGCATCACCGACTCAATGGACATGAGTTTGGGTAGACTCCGGGAGTTGGTGTTGGACAGGGAGGTCTGGCATGCTGTTGTTCATGGGGTTACAAAGAGTTGGACATGACTGAGCGACTGAACTGAACTGAACTGAATTCTTATTCCAAAGTAGTTCCTTCAATATTTCAAATGAATCAGCTTGCAATAAAAGTTTATCTCTTTCAAACTTGGTTGCGTCACTGATTTTGTTCAATTTGCTCTTTGGATTCCCAGATTCTTTCCTTCTATGCTCTTTTGTGACACATGGCCCAATTATCTATGTGTTATAGTTATTTATAAGTGTGTCTTACTTTTCAAACTTGATCACAAACTCTTGGCAGCAAGTAGTATATCTTTATTTATCTTTTTATTCTTCTATTCATTTATTTATTCATTCATGCAGCAACATTTACTGAGACACAGTACATGCCAGTTGGTGGTTCACACCTGTGAAAGGATCAGAGCCCCTGGCCTGAAGGAAACAATAACTGGAAGAGGAAACTGACAAGTAAAAAAAATTGTTTTATGAACAATGCTGTTCTAATGAAAGTATGTAAAAGATACAATGGGATCATAGGGAAAAGACCTCCTCTATCTGCCTGGGGAGTCAGAGAAGGCATCACAGGAGACTATCCCACTGAGTAGAAAAATGAATTAGAGCTTGAATGTAGCATGTTGATGGCAAGCCATCCCTGGCAGAAGGAACAGGATATACCTTTGCATACACATAGGCAAGCGTAAGTGAACAAATCCATGAACGACAGAGCCCTCATCAAATCCCATGTGCAGAATGAAATATTCCAATTACTCTGCATGCCTCCTCCTCTCATTTTTTAAAATTAATTTATTCATTTTAATTGGAGGCTAATTGCTTTACAATATTGTGGTGGTTTTTGCCATACACTGACATGAATCAGCCATGGGTGTACATGTGTTCCCCACCCTGAACCTCCCTCCCACCTCCCTCCCCAACCCATCCTTCTGGGTCATCCCAGTGCACCGGCTTTGAGTGCCCTGTTTCATGATCGAACTTGGACTGGTGATCTGTTTCACATGTGGTAATATACATTTTTCAATGCTATTCTCTCAAATCATCCTACTTTGGCCTTCTCCCACAGAGTCCAAACGTCTGTTCTTTATATATGTGTCTCTATTGCTGTCTCACATATAGGGTCGTAAATACCATCTTTCTAAATTCCATATATATGCATTAATATACTGTATTGGTGTTTTTCTTTCTGACTTACTTCACTCTGTATAATAGGCTCCAGTTTCATCCACCTCATTAGAACTGATTCAAATGTGTTCTTTTTAATAGCTGAGTAATATTCCATTGTGTATATGTACCACAGCTTTCTTATCCATTCATCTGCCAATGGACATCTAGGTTCATCCATGTCCTAGCTATTGTAAACAGTGCAAGGAAACAATCTCATTCACCATTGTGATGAAAAGAATAAAATCCTTAGGAATAAAAAGTGAAAGTGACAGTGAAGTCACTCAGTCGTGTCCAACTCTTTGCGACCCCAAGGACTGTAGCCTACCAGGCTTCTCTGTCCATGGGATTCTCCAGGCAGGAGTACTGGAGTGGGTTGCCATTTCCTTTTCAGGAGATCTTCCCAATCCAGGGATTGAACCCAGGTCTCCCACACTGTAGGCAGACACTTTACCAGCTGAGCCATTTATCCTTAGGAATAAATCTACCTAAAAAACAAAAGACCTATATATAGAAAAATATAAAACACTGATGAAAGAAATCAAAGATGACACAAATAGATGGAGAAGTATACCATGTTCATGGGTCTGAAGAATCAATATAGTAAAAATGAGTATACTACCCAAAGCAATCTATAGATTCAATGCAATCCTTATCAAGCTACCAATGGTATTTTCACAGAACTAGAACAAATAAATTCACAATTTGTATGGAAATACAAAAAACCTCAAAGAGCCAAAGCATCTTGAGAAAGAAAAATGGAGCTGGAGTAATCAACATGCCTGACTTCAGACTATACCACAAAGCTACAGTCATCAAGACAGTATGGTACTGGCACAAAGACAGAAATATAGATCAATGGAACAAAATAGAAAGCCCAGAGATAAATCCATGCACCTATGGACACCTTATCTTTGACAAAAGAAGCAAAAATATACAAAGGAGAAAAGACAATCTCTTTAACAAGTAGTGTTTGGAAAACTGGTCAACCACTTGTAAAAGAATGAAACTAGAACATTTTCTAACACCACACACAAAAATAAACTCAAAATGGATTGAAGATCTAAATGAAAGACCAGAAACTATAAAACTCCTAGACCAGAAAGTATAAAACTTCTAGAAAACATAGGCAAAACACTCTCTAACATAAATCACAGCAGGATCCTCTATGACCCACCTCTCAGAGTAATGGAAATAAAAGCCAAAATAAACAAATGGGACCTAATTAAACTTAAAAGCTTTTGCACAATGAAGGAAACTATAAGCAAGGTGAAAAGACAGCCTTCAGAATGGGAGAAAATAATGGCAAACGAAGCAACTGACAAAGAGTTAATCTCTAAAATATACAAGCAGCTCATGCAGCTCGATACCAGAAAAATAAACTACCCAGTCAAAAAACGGGCCAAAGAACTAAACAGACATTTCTCCAAAGAAGACACTCAGATGGCTAACAAACACGTGAAAAGATGCTCAACATCTCCCACTATCAGAGAAATGCAAATCAAAACCACAACAAGGTACCATCTCACGCTGGTCAGAATGGATGCTATCAAAAAGTCTACAAGCAATAAATACTGGAGAGGGTGTGGAGAAAAGGGAACCCTCTTACACTGTTGGTGGGACTGCAAACTAGTACAGCCACTATGGAGAAGAGTGTGAAGATTCCTTAAAAAACTGGAAATAGAACTGCCATATGACCCAGCAATCCCACTGCTGGGATACACACCGAGGAAACCAGAATTGAAAGTGTCACGTGCATCCTCCTCTCATTTTTAAAATCAAATGTCAAGTCTTTTGGAATATATTAGAAGGAAGCTCTTATCAAAGTAGCACCATAAGAAAGCAGGAGTACGTTGGCCAACAAGATTCACCCCATTTTGGTTTCATCTTTTAACCAGTTATACATGTGACAAAATGACCTGCTACTCGATTTTTAAAAACATCGCTAAAGTCAATTATAAGAGAAAATGTTTGACTAAAGCAAGAAGTCATCAGCAGCCTTTTATGGAAAACACTTGAGTAATTATAAATATGATTGCCTAAATGATGAATAATTAACTGCCTGAACGAAATTATATCAAAAAATTTAAAGACCTTTTTAGTAAGGTTAAAGTTTAGCAATAAATAGATATAAAATTTAAACTCCTTGAAAGTACTATAGGAGCAATAGAATAATTCATAAAATGGAAAATAGGCAACTATTGTTTATTTTAAAACAAAACTTCTCCAAAACTTGTGCAAATTTACAGCCTTATGAAAATACCCAAAATACATAAAACATTTAAAGTCAATTTTATTTTTAAAAATCTAACTATAAATAAATAATAAATACCATTAATCCCTTAATGTGATACTCCTTTCCCTTTTCTTCTCCAACAGTTTTTGTTGCCTTTTCGGTAAAAAGTACCCACTTGGACATTAGGGAAGAAACAATGAGGTGGAGCCTGGTGGGCTACAGTCCATGGGGTTGCAAAGAATTGAACATAACTGAGCACGCACACATGCATGCACACAGTGAGGTGGAACATGAAAGTCACTACCACATTGTGATCGCAAAGGATTGTAAAGGCTGGCAGTTTATATGCTGATGTCTCTCGCATTAGTATCTGCAGGCCACAATCTCTTCTGAGGTTCAATGCCATCTAGCTACCTCAGAGACATCTTTACTCTGATGTGCCATTCACCTCGTTTCACTATGTAGTGGATAGTGAAAGTCTCTTGAGAGTCTCTCCATGTCTGTCCCTGCTCCTATTGTTACTGTCTTAATGAATTCAAACACCATTTATCACAGGCTAGAAAGCTTAAAGTCATCTCTAATATCTCCTTCTTTCTCACCTATTATATAAATCATTTTCCAAGTTCCATAAATTTTGCTTTCAAAATAACTTCAAATTCTTTTGTCCTTTCTACCTCGCCTCCTATCACTGCCGCTGCAATTCAGATTTCCTTCAGCTCTCCCCTGGATACTTGTAACAACATTTTCACCAGCCCCCCTGAATGTGCTTTGCAACTGCCATAAAACTTCCTACAAGCTGCAGCAAACATAATCTTATGAAAACTCAAATTCGACCGTGATTTGTTTAAAATTCATTAATGACTCTGTTATCCTAGCAATATGGCCCACATTCATAATCAAGACTCCTTTTTCAACTAATGAATTCCTCCTGTCATGGATATTCTCTGAAATGTCAATTCATTGACTCCTAGAGATAGGCACGTCTTTAAATAAATGAGTCATTAGGTAAGTAGTGGTTTAAGGTCTTTCTCTTTCATTAGGAGGAGACTATGTTGTTTGCCACTGTATCTGTAGTGTCTAAAAGAATGCCTTGTACAAGATAGTTACTAAACATATGTGTGTAAAATGAATAAATAAACCAATAAAATCACCTAAAAAATACCTGGTACAATAGAAGGATTGAAATACATTAAAAATGTCTAAAAATGATCTGAGTATTAAAAGGCGTTTTTTTTTTTTTTCTAGCAAGCTTTATTTACATGTATTGTACTATACATAAGAAAGTGTTAGGCCCTCAATCGTGTCATCTCTGTGACCCCATGAACTGTAGCCCACCAGGCTCTTGTGTCCATGGGATTTCCCAGGCAAGAATACTGGAGTGGGTTAAGTATACTTTATTTGTATGTAATTACATGTAAGCCATACTTACATGCATTTATTCTTCATGATAAATATCACTTGCATTCAATTTAATTCATTGATTTTACCCCAGATATTCTTTGGCATTTAGACTAGAGAAGCTTGCAAGATATCAATTCTGATTTTGCAGGGCTTACAGCCAAGATAGAAAGAAAGTGAAGTCGCTCAATTGTGTCTGTCTCTCTGTGATCCTGTGGACTGTGGCCCGACAGTCTCTTCTGTCCATGGGATTTTCCAGGCAAGAATACTGGAGTGGGTTGCTGTTTCCTTCTACAACAGCCAAGGTAGAGAGGGGGACAAATCATATGTAGAAAAAATAGCATGCAATTCTAACAAACGAGTGATTAACCATGACTATGTGTATATATGTATATGTATATTTATATATAATTATTTCATATCTGAGAGTTTGACAAATAGATGAAGAGGATCAGAATTTAGCTAGAGAGAATAGTGTGATCAAAAGCATGAGCCCATGAAAGAGTTTCTTATGTTCTGGAAATGGAAATCATAAAATCCTGATGGTGAATCTTTGAAAAACTGTTATCAACATGTTCCTTTCTTTATGCACTATGGGTGTTTCTAGAAGGAAGGGAAATCATGTCACTGGAGAATGACCCTTCTTTTTGACTCACAGGAATTCACTCTCCTTATCCCTTCTCCACTCTCCACCCTTATCACACCTTCACCCTGTTCATAGTGATCTCAAGGTTTGCAAAGAACTGATCTCCTCCACCAACCATTTTAGTACTCCTTCCACTGGCTATGATCTTCAGATAAAACAGCACAGGTCAATCAAACCCATCTCTGTCCAACTAATGGCTCCCCAAAGGGCAAGAGGATATTAATAAAATACAGATTCTCCTGTTGACCTTAAAGCATCGTTCTGCTATGCCACATACTAGCTAGATGGCCTGGGACAAGTTATTCATATCCTTTAAGCCTCTATTTTCTCATCTATGATCTGGAAAAAGAAATAATAGTATCTTCATAAGGGTAGTTATGAAGGTTAAAGTAAATAATGCATACAGCACACCTCGAAGAGTTCATGACACCTAAAAAGCTTCATAATGTGTTGGCTATTATGAAGTGACTCAGTTTATCTCATCTGTGTAATGTTCCATTGGATCTAACATTCCAGGTTCCTATGCAATATTGCTCTTTACAGCATCGGACTCTGCGTCTATCACCAGTCACATCCACAGTTGGGTATGGTTTTTGCTTTGGCTCCATCCCATCATTCTTTCTGGAGTTATTTCTCCACTGATCTCCATTAGCATACTGGGCACCTACTGACCTGGGGAATTCATCTTTCAGTGTCCTATCCTGTTGCCTTTTCATACTGTTCATGGGGTTCTCAAGGCAAGAATACTGAAGTGGTTTGCCATGCCCTTCTCCAGTGGACCACTTCCTGTCAGACCTCTCCACCATGACCCATCCGTCTTGGGTGGCCCCACATGGCATGGCTTAGTTTCATTGAGATAGACAAGGCTGTGGTCCGTGTGATCAGATTAGCTAGTTTTCTGTAATTTTAGTTTTAGTGTGTCTGCCCTCTGATGCCCTCTCGCAACACTTACCATCTTACTTGGGTTTCTCTTACCTTGGGGCTTGGGTAATTCCTCTAGCCGCCGCCACCGCCGCCAGCCCCAGCCCCCTGCCTGGCCTAGGCCCTGTCAGCCGCCGTCCCCGGCCCCCGGCCCGGCCTAGCCCCTCTCGGCCGCCGCCCCCGGCCCCCTGCCCCCGGCCCGGCCTAGGCCCTGTTGACCACCGCCCCTGGCCCCCGGGCCCCGGCCCGGCCTAGGCCCTCTCGGCCGTCGCCCCCGGCCCCCAGCCCCCGGCCCCCGGCCCAGAGTAGCCCCTGTCGGCCGCTGCCCCCGGCCCCCAGCCAGGCCTAGCCCCTCTCGGCCGCCCCCGGCCCCCGGCCCCCGGCCCCCGGCCCCCGGCCCCCGGCCCGGCCTAGCCCCTGTCTACCGCCGCCCCCGGCCCACGGCCCCCAGCCCGGCCTAGCCTCTGTCGGCCGCCGCCCCCGGCCCCCAGCCCCGGGCCGAGCCTAGGCCCTCTCGGCCGCCGCCCCCGGCTCCCGGCTCCCGGCCCCCGGCCTGGCCTAGCTCCTCTCTGCCACGCTTCTGCGCCAAGCCGTCGCAGCCGCCTCGCTTCTTAGCAAAAACGATACCCAACTGTGGATGTGACTGGTGATAGACGCAGAGTCCGATGCTGTAAAGAGCAATATTGCATAGGAACCTGGAATGTTAGGTCCATGAATCAAGGCAAACTGGAAGTGGTCAAACAGGAGATGGCAAGAGTGAACGTCGACATTCTAGGAATCAGCGAACTAAGATGGATTGGAATGGGTGAATTTAACTCAGATGACCATTATATCTACTACTGTGGGCAAGAATCCCTTAGAAGAAATGGAGTAGCCATCATGGTCAACAAAAGAGTCCAAAATGGAGTACTTGGATCCAATCTCAAAAACGACAGAATGATCTCTGTTCGTTTCCAAGGTAAACCATTCAATATCACGGTAATCCTAGTCTATGCCCCGACCAGTAACGCCGAAGAAGCTGAAGTTGAATGGTTCTATGAAGACCTACAAGACCTCCTAGAACTAACACCCAAAAAAGATGTCCTTTTCATTATACGGGACTGGAATGCAAAAGTAGGAAGTCAAGAAACACCTGGCGTAACAGGCAAGTTTGACCTTGGAGTACAGAATGAAGCAGGGCAAAGGCTAATAGAGTTTTGCCACGAGAACGCACTGGTAATAGCAAACACCCTATTCCAACAACACAAGAGAAGACTCTACACGTGGACATCACCAGATGGTCAACACCGAAATCAGATTGATTATATTCTTTGCAGCCAAAGATGGAGAAGCTCTATACAGTCAGCAAAAACAAGACCAGGAGCAGACTGTGGCTCAGATCATGAACTGCTTATTGCCAAATCAGACTTAAATTGAAGAAAGTAGGGAAAACCACTAGACCATTCAGGTATGACCTAGATCAAATTCCTTATGAGTATACAGTGGAAGTGACAAATAGATTTAAGGGACTAGACCTGATAGACAGAGTGCCTGACGAACTATGGACAGAGGTTCGTGACATTGTGCAGGAGACAGGGATCAAGAAAATCACCATGGAAAAGAAATGCAAGAAAGCAAAATGGCTGTCTGAGGAGGCCTTGCAGATAGCTTGGAAGAGAAGAGAAGCAAAAAGCAAAGGAGAAAAGGAAAGATATTCCCATCTCAATGCAGAGTTCCAAAGAATAGCAAGGAGAGATAAGAAAGCCTTCCTCAGCGATCAGTGCAAAGAAATAGAGGAAAACAACAGATTGGGAAAGACTAGAGATCTCTTCAAGAAATTAGAGATACCAAAGCAACATTTCATGCAAAGATAGGCTCAATAAAGGACAGAAATGGTATGGACCTAACAGAAGCAGAAAATATTAAGAAGAGATGGCAAGAATACACAGAAGAACTGTACAAAAAAGATCTTCACGACCCAGATAATCACGATGGTGTGATCACTCACCTAGAGCCAGACATCCTGGCATCTGAAGTCAAGTGGGCCTTGGAAAGCATCACTACGAACAAAGCTAGTGGAGGTGATGGAATTCCAGTTGAGCTATTTCAAATCCTCAAAGATGATGCTGTGAAAGTGCTGCACTTGATATGCCAGCAAATGTGGAAAACTCAGCAGTGGCCACAGGACTGGAAAAGGTCAGTTTTCGTTCCAATCCCAAAGAAAGGCAATGCCAAAGAATGCTCAAACTACCGCACAATTGCACTCATCTCACATGCTAGTAAAGTAATGCTCAAAATTCTCCAAGCCAGGCTTCAGCAATACATGAACCGTGAACTCCCAGATGTTCAAGCTGGTTTTAGAAAAGGCAGAGGAACTAGAGATCAAATTGCCAATATCCGCTGGATCATCGAAAAAGCAAGAGAGTTCCAGGAAAACATCTATTTCTGCTTTATTGACTATGCCAAAGCCTTTGACTGTGTGGATCACAATAAACTGTGGAAAATTCTGAAAGAGATGGGAATACCAGACCATCTGACCTGTCTCTTGAGAAACCTGTATGCAGGTCAGGAAGCAACAGTTAGAACTGGACATGGAACAACAGACTGGTTCCAAATAGGAAAAGGAGTCTGTTAAGGCTGTATATTGTCACCTTGCTTATTTAACTTATATGCAGAGTACATCATGAGAAACGCTGGGCTGGAAGAAACACAAGCTGGAATCAAGATTGCCGGGAGAAATATCAATAACCTCAGATATGCGGATGACACCACCCTTATGGTGGTGAAGAAGAACTAAAGAGCCTCTTGATGAAGGTGAAGGAGGAGAGTGAAAAAGTTGGCTTAAAGCTCAACATTCAGAAAACTAAGATCATGGCATCTGGTCCCATCACTCCATGGGAAATAGATGGGGAAACAGTATCAGACTTTATTTTTTTGGGCCCCAGAATCACTGCTGATGGTGACTGCAGCCATGAAATTAAGAGACGCTTACTCCTTGGAAGGAAGGTTATGGCCAACCTAGATAGCATATTTAAAAGCAGAGACATTACTTTGCCAACAAAAGTCCGTCTAGTCAAGGCTATGGTTTTTCCAGTGGTCATGTATGGATGTGATATTTGGACGGTGAAGAAAGCTGAGCGCCGCAGAATTGATGCTTTTGAGCTGTGGTGTTGGAGAAGACTCTTGAGAGTCCCTTGGACTGCAAGGAGATCCAATCAATCCATACTAAAAGAGATCAATCCTGGGTGTTCATTGGAAGGTCTGATGTTGAAGCTGAAACTCCAATACTTTGGCCACCTCATGCGAAGAGTTGACTCATTGGAAAAGACCCTAATGCTGGGTAGGTTTGGGGATGGGAGGAGAAGGGGACGACAGAGGATGAGATGGTTGGATGGCATCACCGACTCGATGAACATGGGTTTAGGTAGACTCCGGGAGTTGGTGATGGACAGAGAGGCCTGGCATGCTGCAATTCATGGGGTCGCAAAGAGTCGGACACGACTGAGCGACTGAACTGAACTGAACTGAATTTTCCATTGCTCATGCTTCTCAAATTGGAGAATTTAGCATTCGGAAAATACATAGTACACTTTATACCCCTGTTTTGTTATTCTTTTAGTTTAGAATATTCCCTACACTTTTCCATCTGCTCCCTGCCTGCCCACCCTTCAAGGCCTCATCTTGTTTCTCTAGTTTGAACTATTCTGAAGTCATTGCTTTCTCCTCTGTGCTCCTGTAGTATTCTGTTTATGACTCCTTTACTTAACACAGCCTGATGTTTCATTGTTTCTTGCACAATGTTCTGACTTGTACACTGAATTTAGAGCTCCTTGAGGCTAGAAGTATGTCATTAATGTATGTGTCACTAAGGTCTAACAAGAGGTAGGAAGTTGATAAATGTCATTTATCTGTTTATGTAATTTTACTAATTTATTCACCTTTTCATGAATTATCCATGAATATAATAAAACATCAGTGCTTGCTGAATACCTCTTATCCACAAACTCTGTGTTGTTTTATTGCTTTTGGCCACCTTCTGTTAAGTGGAGAGGACCCTGTAGTATTGAAATCCGGCTCTTACATATGCTGGTATTTGATACTGGGAAAGTCATTAAAATTTTTTTAGCATCAATGTCCTCACCTTACTCTAGGGATAATAATACTTACCTAATATATACTGACTAATATTACATGTATAGTATGGAGTAGACTCTTAGATTGTGGGGGAACATTGCTATCTGTTCCTCATTTATCAAGAAAATATACACATACTTAAACTAAGGAAGATTATTTAAAGCCTAGAAATAGTTACAATCCTAGGCTTTTTTAACACTACCTTAATCATCAGTTCAGTTCAGTTCAGTTCAGTCGCTCAGCATGAGGTGGCCAAAGTATTGGAGTTTCAGCTTCAACATCAGACCTTCCAATGAACACCCAGGATTGATCTCTTTTAGGATGGATTGATTGGATCTCCTTGCAGTCCAAGGGACTCTCAAGAGTCTTCTCCAACACCACAGCTCAAAAGCATCAATTCTGCGGCGCTCAGCTTTCTTCACCGTCCAACTCTCACAACCATACATGACCACTGGAAAAACCATAGCCTTGACTAGACGGACTTTTGTTGGCAAAGTAATGTCTCTGCTTTTAAATACGCTATCTAGGTTGGCCATAACCTTTCTTCCAAGGAGTAAGCGTCTTTTAATTTCAGGAGTCATAGCAATTATTATTATTATATCTATTAGCATTATCATTATTCATTGGATATAATATCAAAATGTTCACAAGTTTTCTTGATAACCCTAGCAGGAAGTTCCCAAAGACGATTCTAAAACTGGTAGATATTTTTCTTGTGTAAACTGCACTGGGCTCTTAATGCCCTTAATTATCACAATATCTCTTTGAGGTATTATATTCCCAATATCTTAGGTTAAGAAGCTGAAATTCAGGGAATTGAAGTCAGAATTCCCAAGGTCAGACCGAAGTTAGTTTAAAGCATCAGGTCTCACGCTCACTGTTTTCTGATTTTAATTCTAGTGCTCTTCCCAGATTGCCACACACAGAATGCCTTATATTAAGTAGAATGGATAAGAGCTTAAAGATTCTTGCAGCTTGGGCCATGTAATAATAAATCAGTGATGAACTAAGGATTATAATGCACTTTCCAAGTTAACATATTAGGGGATAACACTGTAAAATCATGAGGTTTTGCACACTCTCAAAAAAGACTGGTCACATCAGACTGAGCAATTCATATGAAAGAAACTGAGCTTTACCTGAATCTTGTAGGTAGCTATAGTCGTAGCCCAGATCTTTGGATGAAATAAAGAAATCACCATTTCTGTAGAGAGGGATGAACGGAACCATGTAGGATTCCCGGTTGTGCCCAATGGGTGCATTAGCTTCTGGATAAACATCTTGAAGAGGATGATACTTTCGAAGCCACTGTTCAAAAATACTGCAGAGGAAAGGATTATTCAGAATCAGAAACATATTGTTGTTGAAGAAATATTTGGAGTTCTTAAAGTAAAATAACAAGGCATATCTTAAAATCTAAAGCCATGGAAATATACCAAACATAGTTTTCATGCTTTGAAAAGATTTTGTAAAGCCACAGTTCATACTGTCAGGCCCTGATGAAATCCACTCATTTGAGAGAAATATTAGAGGATAATTTTGGAAAAGGAAGTTCTTAGATGATAAGTGAAAGTTAAATGACAAGTTAAAACCCTTCAGAATGCCACAGAGCAAGTGTGATTATTGGCTGAGTGACAACCGAGACATAGCCATAAATTATATATGTCTCTTATCTCAAAGAAAGTTCACCCAGAGAAAGAGCATGCAAAACTAAGTTGGAATCAGTATTAGAAGTTGGCTATTTTTTGGTCATGGTAGGGGACTTTATTTCAACCTCCTTGTTATATTTAGAGAAGTATATGCTTAATGAGGGCTGTTGGTTCAGCGGTAAAGAATCTGCCTGCAATGCATCAGTCCCTGGGTTGGGAAGGTCCCCTGGAGAAGGGCATGGCAACCCACTCCAGTATTCTTGCCTCCCATAGACAGAGGAGCCTGGCGGGCCATAGTCCATGGGGTCACAAAGAGTCGTACATGACTAAAGTGACTTAGAATGCACGCACACATACTTCATGAGTCTTGTTGAGAGAAAGAGCTCACCTTCCATGATAAAGACATACTTAGCACTTGCCGTTTCCCAACTTCCCAGGAAGCTAGAGTACTCAGCCAATCAGACATACCCATTCAAGACTATGAAACAGGAGATACTGACACAAAGAAGCAAGGACAGTGGAAAAGCATTCTAGCAGTGGGCAAGGGCAGTGGTGCTAACAACATCCTGTTTATAAGCATGAGATCAGAGGTATCAGTAAAGGTAAGCACTGCCCAGAGGTACCCTGTGTTCAAGAGCACAGCTCCGGCAGATGATTTGGCTGCTGCCCTCCTCTCTCGTTCTTACCTGTTTCTCAACCTGCATCTCCACGATCTCCTGAATTATCCGCTATTCTTTCAGCACATTTGTTCCCTGTTTAATTCAGCCAGAGTGAGTTTCTGTTGCATGCAATTAAAGACCCTGACAGGAACAAAAGCTAAAAAACTAAGAGATCAAAACTGTCCAGTAAGGAGGGAAGTGAAACTAAGTATAACAGAACGTGTAGTGGGTAATTAAAGGGGTGACAAAGAGAATGCCTCTGTATGATCAGACCACATAACACAGAGGGAAGAACACTAGATCTGGGATCAGAAAACTTCCCTTGGGTCCTAGATGTGTGATTTAAGAGCTGTATAAGTTGTATAAGCTCATAAGCAAATCACAGAAACTCTTGAAGGCTTAGCCTTCACATCTCTAAAATGAAAGTAATAATATCTATCCCATCTCTTTCCAAACAAATTATCCAACGTGGTAGTTTTTGGCAAAGTGCTAAATATATAAGCTATTGTTGTTTAGCTCTAGAATTTAAGCTCAGAGGCAGAAGGTTAGTGCAAGAAGCTAGTGTCTAAAAAATAAAGTGATGTTTCAAGCAAAGAAATAAGTTAAAAAAAAATTTTTTTTTTAAGTACAATAAAGAAGAGAACAAGGAAGCCAGATGGCAGCAACGATGATCACTTTTGGTGATGAAAAAGATTCTATTTGTTGAAAAAATCTGGACTTCAAATGCTAGTTGTGGTCAAAGTTGTTTTCAGTGTGAATTAATTGAAGGATCAGTAGGCTGCTGAAAAATATTATTAAATACATTTTCTGAATATTTACTATATGTTAAGTTTTGAAGAAATATGTAACTATGTAAAACTCAAGTTCTGTGGGTTTTGATAAAGTTGTCTTAACTTTAAGACTCTAAAATGTTTTAACCTGTTTAGTTTTCCTTTTATTCATCTGAAAAATGAAAGTAATATTTAAGTCATGAAGGTATTGCAAGGATTAATTAAGCAACCTAAATGTCCATTGACAGATGAATGGATAGAGAAGATGTGATATATATTTATATATATGTATGTATAAGTATATATATGCACACACAATGGAATATTGCTCAGCCCATAAAAAAGAATGATATAATGCCATTTGCAGTAACATAGATGGACCTAGAAATTACCATGCTAAGTGAATTAAATAGGTAGATTAAGACAAATATCATATTATATTACTTATATGTGGAATCTAAAATTGGATACAAATGAATTTATTTATAAAACAGAAATAGACTCACAGACATAGGAAAAACTTATGGTTGCTAAAGGGGAACGGAGTAGAAGGGTAAAATAGGAATTTGGGATTAACAGATATACACTACAATACATAAAATAGATAAACAAGGACCTACTTACTGTATTCAATGTCTTATAATAACCTCTAACAGGAACTGTATTCAATGTCTTGTAATAACCCATAATGGAAAAGTATCTGAAAAGTATATATACACATGGGCATCCCTGGTGGCTCAGTGGTAAAGAATCTGACTGCCAATGCAGGAGATGCGGGTTCAATCCCTGGGTCAGGAAGATCACTAGGAAAAGGAAATGGCAACCCATGCCAATATTCTTGCCTGGGAAATTCCATGGACAGAGGATCCTGGCAGGCTACAGTCCATGGGGTTGCAGAAGAGTTGGACATGACTCAGTGACTAAATAACAACAAGGTATGCACATATATATGTACAATATAAACTAATCAATTTGCTGTACACTTGAAACATTGTAAGCCAACTCTACGTCAATAAAAATTAGTTAATTAAAAAGATTAAAGGGTTAATTAAAATAGCATAGGTAAGATATTGGAACAGATCCTGATGTTGGTAAAGACTGAAATCTAAGAAGGGGGCAGGAGAGGGTGAGACAGTTAGATCGCATCACTGACTCAATGGACGTGAATGTGAACAAACTTTGGGAGACAGTGAAGGACTGGAGAGCCTGGTGTGCTGCAGTCCATGGGGCCTCAGAGTCGACACAGCCTAGTGACTGAGCAACAACAACTAAGATATATGGCTAAGCGTTGGACAGATGGTGAGCAGAAGCCGTCCTCATCCCCACAGCGTCTCTTTCTCTTCTTCATGGTTACGTTATACTAGAAGAACGTTACAACTGGTGAGAGATGTGAGACATGCTATCATAGAAATGCCAAAGCTGTGCATATTTGAACTAGCTCTTTTAAAATGGTTATTATTCTTTAAGCAGAAATGGGGAAACAGTATTCAAGAGGATTGGTTTTTTTTTTTGGTGTGTACCTCCATTTCCTCAACTGAAGAAATTAGGAACTGGCTTAACTGGTTTAACAAATAAATCCCAAATTCTTTTCAAGTCTTGTATTTTATGAATTATTCTTTTTATTTTGATGTCTATGGTTTTCTTCTTTTCATGAATGTATTACTTGTTCATTACACAAAATTCAGAAAATAGAAACATGCAGAAAGGAAAAAATAAAAAGAAACACCATACTTGCTCAATATTTCTGTTAGTTTTTAAAATATGCATAAATATGCATAAAATATGCATATATTTAAAATAAAACATTGTATACATATTTTAACAAAAAGAATTATAACATAGGCACTATTTTATAAGACTTTTTATTAGTACTAAATGTTGAAGTGATATTTAAACATGTTTAAACAATGTTCAGCAGTTTTCAAGTGGTAAATCTATTTTTTAATGAGAAGGAGGCCCTCTGATAATTAATCTCTCCTCATCCCTATTAAACTTTGGCTGATTTAGAAACAGTCCAATATACAATGAGCTATTAGATAAGAGCTTCAGGCAAACACTGTGCCTTTCGTCAATTGAGAAAAATTACTCTTATAGTTCAGTTTATATACAATCTTATTTCTGCCAAGAAATAAACATTCTTTACCTAAATAGGACAAGGACATCAATTCTTAGCACCAAGAGATATAATGGATGAAACCATTAATGTGCTCACCCACCTTTTAAAATGAAGGTATTAATCCTGTTTAAATTCTTCATCAGTGGTTCTCATCTTCAGTTAATTTCATCAAACCATGTCTAGAATGGTTCACATCAGAATACTAATGTTTAACTTGGATAAGCACACAGACATTTTGGGAAGCAAATTATCTTCTTACCAAAGATTTATTTAACCTGTATCTAGATGGTTTTCTGGAAGCCTGAGCAACAATGAAATGCACAAGAGAGGATTTAGGAAAAGGTTAAGCTGATCACAGACAAAAACAAGGAGGAATGTGTTTTATGTATAAAAATAGCACGGATGTCTGGTCACTTCCATCCTTACAGTAAGACAAAGCTAGATAAGTGGAAAATCAATAACTTTTCTTGGACTCATGAGAGAACTGAGGTCACAGAGCAGACTACTTCTCCCCAAACTGCAGAGATAAGTGCAAGCAGAGGAACTCAACTGCTATTCGCTTTTCAGGAAGAGAAGCTGGATCTATAAACCCAAACACTTTGATAAATGCCTGGAGATCGGTGATGAGAGAAGCTAGTGATGAGATGGACAGCTAATGATGAGAGACACTCCTGGGACCCATAGTCTTAGGGGGATTCCCATGCATGTGGGGCTTTTACCTCCAGGAACTCTGTCCGATTTTCACAATAAAGATCTGAGAAAGATCCTCTCCTGGCTGTGTTAGGGGAGGGAGAGAGTATCCATTGTGAAATAAGCCCAGAGGTCTTCTCCACACCAAAGCCCTTCAACCCATAGGAAATAACCACCAGAGTATTACTCCAGTAGGAGGAAGGGAACTCCTCTCAGTCCAGCCTCTTTCAGCCTTCCTGTCTCATTTAAGGCCACATGGGTCAGGGCTTCAAGGAAACAGATTGGGAATATGACAACTAAAAAGGGAGAAGAGATCAGAGGTGGAAAAATCAAGAGCTATACCACTGCAGAAACACTCATGACAGTCACAGCCCCAAGACACTGGCCAACTAAAAGATCAAAATTTAATCAGAATACTATAGAACACTTTCCCTCTCCTGTACTTTACCATGATACCAACAGAGTTCTAGTATGATAAGAGTGGATTATAACTAAAATATCTGTGAGATAAATAGTTTCCAAGGAATAGTATCACTTTGAGTCATAGAATAAATGTTTGATTATAGGCAAAAGTGTAAAATAATAGTCTCTGTGGAATATTATCAATTTGAGCCATAGAATACATGTTATAAGCAAAAGTGTAAAATAAATATAGATGAATGCAAACTGATATGCATACCTACATACATCTACCATGTGGAAGAATTCCAAATAATTATGTAGACACTTTGAGCACATAAAGGAGCAATGCACAACTCCCACTCCTTGTGTGTGGGCTGTCTGTAGTAGCTTTCCTCCAAAGAGTACAGGATAGAAGGGTGGTGGAACCATTTAGGAGTTTGAAAGTGAAAGTGTTAGTCTCTCAGTCATGTCCGACTCTTTGCCAACCCTATGGACTATAGCCCGCCAGGCTTCCATGGAATTCTCCAGGCCAGAATACTGGAGTGGGTTGCCATGCACTTCTCCAGGGGATCTTCCCAACCCACAGATCAAACCCAGGTCTCCTGCACTGCAGGCAGATTCTTCATCATCAGAGCCACCAGGGAAATCCTTAGGTTTGAGAAAACTGATGAATATTATATCTGCCAAGTGATCAAAGCTAACACTGCCCATGGTCAGCCATGTTGATAGCATGTACCCTTGATATGATGGGGAGAGAAAAGTGCTTTCCCCTCAGTCCTCTTCCTCCCCAGTTAATTCCAGTCTACAAAATTCCAGTTGAGGGATATGCTATAAAACACCTGAGCAGTACTCCTCAAAACTGTCAAGGCCATAAAAAACAAGCAAAGTTCGAAAAATTGCCAGTCAAGAAGGAGTGAGGAGACATGATCACTAAACACAATATGAGATCCTGGATGTCACCTTGAAACACAAAGAGATATTAGATAACAACTAAGTAATCTTAACTAAGTAAACTTACCTAAGTAATCTAACTAAGTAAACTCCGGGAGTTGGTGATGGACAGGGAGGCCTGGCGTGTTGTGATTCATGGGGTCGCAAAGAGTCGGACACGACTGAGCGACTGAACTGAACTGAACTGAACTGAAGTAATCTTAATCACTTCAGTTCAGTCGCTCAGTCGTGTCCGACTCTTTGTGACCCCATGAATCACAGCACGCCAGGTCTCCCTGTCCATCACCAACACCTGGGGTCTAACCAAACCCGTGTCCATCGAGTCACTGATGCCATCCAACCATCTCGTCCTTGGTCATCCCCTTCTCCTCCTGCCCCCAATCCTTCCCAGCATCAGGGTCTTTCCCAATGAGTCAACTCTTCGCATGAGGTGGCCAAACTATTGGAGTTTCAGCTTCAACATCAGTCCTCCCAATGAACACCCAGGACTGACCTCCTTCAAAATGGACTGGTTGGATCTCCTCGCAGTCCAACGGACTCTCAAGAGTCTTCTCCAAAACCACAGTTCAAAAGAATCAATTCTTCAGTGCTCAGCATTCTTCACGGTCCAACTCTCACATCCATACATGAAGACTGGAAAAACCACAGCCTTGACTAGACAGACCTTTGTTAGCAAAGTAATGTCTCTGCTTTTTTATATGCTGTCTAGGCTGATCACAACTCTCCTTCCAAGGAGTAAGTGTCTCTTAATTTCATGGCTGCAATCACCATCTGCAGTGATTTTGGAGCACCCAAAAATAAAGTCTGACACTGTATGCACTGTTTCTCCATCCATTTCCCATGAAGTGATGGGACCAGATGCCATGACCTTAGTCTTCTGAATGTTGAGCTTTAAGCCAACTTTTTCACTCTCCTCTCTCACTTTCATTAAGAGGCTCTTTAGTTCTTCTTCACTTTCTGCCATAAGGGTGGTGTCATCTGCATATCTGAGGTTATTGATATTTCTCCCGGCAATCTTCATTCCAGTTTGTGTTTCTTCCAGCCTAGCATTTCTCATGATGTACTCTGCATATAAGTTAAATAAGCAGGGTGACAATATACAGCCTTGACGTACTCCCTTTCCTATTTGGAACCAGTCTGTTGTTCCATGTCCAGTTCTAACTGTTGCTTCCTGACCTGCATACAGGTTTCTCAAGAGGCAAGTCAGGTGGTCTGGTATTCCCATCTCTTTCAGAATTTTTCACAGTTTATTGTGATCCACACAGTCAAAGGCTTTGGCACAGTCAATAAAGCAGAAATAGATGTTTTTCTGGAACTCTCTTGCTTTTTGAATGATCCATCGGATGTTGGCAATTTGATCTCTGGTTCCTCTGCCTTTTCTAAAACCAGCTTGAACATCCGGAAGTTCACAGTTCACGTATTGCTGAAGCCTGGCTTGGAGAATTTTGAGCATTACTTTACTAGCATGTGAGATGAGTGCAATCGTGCGGTAGTTTGAGCACTCTTTGGCATTTCCTTTCTTTGGGATTGGAATGAAAACTGATCTTTTCCAGCCCTGTGACCACTGCTGAGTTTTCCAAATTTGCTGACATATTGAGTGCAACACTTTCACAGCATCATCTTTCAGGATTTGAAATAGCTCAACTGGAATTCCATCACCTCCACTAGCTTTGTTCATTGTGATGCTTCCTAAGACCCATTTGACTTCACATTCCAGGATGTCTGGCTCTAGGTGAGTGATCACACCATCGTGATTATCTGGGTCGTGAAGATCTTTTTTGTACAGTTCTTCTGTGTATTCTTGCCACCTCTTCTTAATATCCCCTGCTTCTTTTAGGTCCATACCATTTCTGTCCTTTATTGAGCCAATCTTTGCATGAAATGTTCCCTTGGTATCTCTAATTTCTTGAAGAGATCTCTAGTCTTTCCCAATCTGTTGTTTTCCTCTATTTCTTTGCACTGATCACTGAGGAAGGCTTTCTTATCTCTCCTTGCTATTCTTTGGAACACTGCATTCAAATGGGAATATCTTTCCTTTTCTCCTTTGCTTTTCACTTCTTTTCTCTTCACAGCTATTTGTAAGGCCTCCTCATACACCCATTTTGCTTTTTTGCATTTCTTTTCCATCAGGATGGTCTTGATCCCTGTCTCCTGTACAATGTCATGAACCACCATCCATAGTTCATCAGGCACTCTGTCTATCAGATCTAGTCCCTTAAATCTATTTCTCACTTCCACTGTATAATCATAAGGGATTTGATTTAGGTCATGCCTAAATGGTCTAGTGGTTTTCCCTACTTTCTTCAATTGAAGTCTGAATTTGGCAATAAGGAGTTCATGATCTGAGCTACAGTCAGCTCCTGGTCTTGTTTTTGCTGACTGTATAGAGCTTCTCCATCTTTGACTTTTCATTATAGGGTACTGGAATGCAAAAGTAGGAAGTCAAGAAACACCTGGAGTAACAGGCAAATTTGGCTTTGGAGTACAGAATGAAGCAGGGCAAAGGCTAATAGAGTTTTCCCAAGAGAACGCACTGGTCATAGCAAACACCCTCTTCCAACAATACAAGAGAAGACTCTACACAAGGACATCACCAGATGGTCAACAGCAAAATCAGACTGATTATATTTTTTGCAGCCAAAATGGAGAATTAATCTTAATAGACTATAGTTAATTATAATGTATCAAAATTGTTTCATGAATTGTGACAAAACTTCCATACTGATGTAAATTAAGAATAGGGGAAACTGGATGTGAGATATATGTAAACTCTGGTATGTAAACAGAAAATTATTCTTAAATTTCCTTTTTAAAAATAGAACAACAAAGAAACCTAATGTGGTTGGATATTAGCGAACTGATTTGCTTTAGCACATTTACTGTTACAACAAAATTGTATAAATACAATAGAATTCTTTTTCATTGATTTATTCAACCATTTCATAAATAGTTGAATACATTTAAGCAATTATAAACTGGTTCTCTGTCAGGTATTGGTGTAGTTCTGTGTCCTTGTAGTACTTAGATCTAGTGGTGGAGATGGATAACAACCAATAATTTCAGAAATGTATCTTTAATTACAGACTGGCAAATACAAAAGCAACATGGCAATACAATTTAGTGAAGAGGTCTAATTGCTTCTGCCACCTTTGGGAAAGTCTTTGATGGTGTTAAAGAATGACTATTTAGAGAAGTGATATATGAGTGTTTCTGAAAAAGAGAATAGAATTTGCAAGAACTTTCAATGGGATGCTACATTCTCTTATCTGTCTCACTCCTCCCATAGCTTCACTTATTATCTACAGCTGATGACTTCTCAATTTATACTTACAGAGTAAATCTTGGTCTGAAATCTCAGCCCAGATTTCCAGCTGCCCAACTGGCACCCTCATTGGAATATCTCAAAAGGATCTTAAAGCACAGCACACAGAACCTTCAAAAATCATGACATTAACATCTCTTCCTCATGCTACCCTTCTCCACTGATCTATAACTTTGGAAATAAAAATATCTGTCCAGCCAGAATATGTAAAAAGTGACCAATGTATCTATGGAGAGAACAGTTTGAGATGAAGCTAGAAAGGAAACAGGGGCAAAATCAAGAAGGGCAGTTGAAGACATGCAAAAAATAGTTGCAATTTCTCCTAAGAGCAATAGGAAGTCACTGTTTGTATCTGCAATGGTGAGAGACAATGTGAAAAGATCATTTTTTAGAGTACACAGACTGCCCTGTGAAGAAAGAAGTGGAGGATAGTCAGAACTGATGTGCAGGGAACAAGGGATGAGGAAATCAGCAGGAAAATGTATCTACCTTAAAAAAATGATGTGTAGCTTTCCAAGTGGTACAACTCAGGGGTGAGGCATCACAGAAGACTCCACATTTTCTGGTTAAAGGGGACTTGCAATCAAAACAGAAGCAGAAAAAAAAGAAACTGGACAAATTTGGTAAGGTCCTGGAGGCAGATAAGAACCCAGGTGTTTGGGCTGATATACCTGGGCTGCTTCTTCCTCTGACACTCCAGTCACCTCTGCCGGGGATTGTATTTTTTTCTTCCTTATTCTCCCCAAGTGGATTCTGAAATTCTTCTGTCACTGACTAAGCCTTGCATTCGGGGGCAGAGTTTGGCAACAGGACTAGAAAGGTAGAGAAAAATAGATGCTAGAATATCAGTTAAAGACTCCATTTCAGAAGTTATCCTGAAAATAGAAAATATAGCCATAGACTATAGTCTATAATCATTCTATTTTCTTTCCCTGTGGGAGGAACAAATCGAGACTGAGATAGAGACGTTTTCACAGCAAGCAAAAGTATGCTGGAAAATATCAGTACTATCTACTAGCTACAAAACCTCATCTTTTTAATTTTCCTTTTCTCTGTGCCTAACACATAGTAGGTGTTCAATATTTACATGATCATTGCTGCTGCCCTCCTGAGTTTATAATCTCACCCAGGAGAATGAGTTCTTAATAAAGCCATTTCTGTTAACACAACCTCTCGGTGTATGTTGCTTATTGGCTTAAGCCTCAACAAATCAAGGAGGCATCTGTTATATTGATTCCATTTTACAGAAGAGAATATTGACTCAAAGAGTTGAAACTCTGTCAATGCTGACCCAACAAGACTGTGGTAGAGAATCCAGTGTTTCGTGTCAGATTTCTGTTAGTTTTACAATTATACTCAACTTGCAGAGCTGTGGCCAGAGCCCAGGTGTTCTATTCTAAGTTAAATACTCTTCCAATAACAAGAGAAATGTTAGTGATTACTATTTAAAGCAGAAAGATGGAGAAAGTATTAATGCTTTGCTGCAGGTGCTAGTGGAAAAGAACCCACCTGCCAATGCAGGAGACTTGAGACATGGGTTTGGTCCGTGGATTGGGAAGATCCCCGGGAGAATCCCATGGACAGAGGAGGCTGGCAGGCTACGGTCCATAGCGTCGCACAGAGTCGGACACAACTGAAGTGACTTAGCATGCACTAAGCATCTTAGAGCTGCGCACAGAAGTGAGAACTTGGTGTCCTTTGTCATTTTACTTTACTTGAGAAATGAACGTTTTATTACAAAATCTCTCAACAGTGCAGAGAAGAGTTGTGAAATATTAACATCAATAGCCTAAAGACTTGTGATTTTTCTTTGTGGAACTGAGATCCTTTTACTTCCTCCAAAAGGCCATGAGAACCCATAGACCAGCACGGCTTCGTAGGTCACAAAGCGGCAACAGAGAAGGGGGCCAAAGAGAATGGCTTTGGCACGGGATTCTGGGTCTGTGCATTGACCTATCCTTGAGGACCAACTTAGAGTTCCTCCTGAGGGAGGCCGGTGAGCACCAGTGAAGTGACTCTGGAAGTGCTGAGTCTTACCTAGGAGCTGACACTCACTGCAGGCACGTGGGAGAAAGAGGAGCTAAGGGAAGAGGTGCAGTGCATGCTGTGAACACAGGGGAGCCCCACAGGGTGTGCAGACAAAGGGCAAAAACCCAGCTTCAACCATTTACAAGCAAAGTTTCAATGTCTGAGTGGGTGCCAACTCGCTCAGTCGTGTTGGACTCTTTGAGACCCTATGGACTGTAGCCCACCAGGCTCCTCTGTCCATGGGATTCTCCAGGTCAGAACACTGGAGTGGGTTGCCATGTCCTCCTCTAGGGGATCTGCCCGACCCAGGGATTGAACCCTTGCCTCTTATGTCTCCTGCACTGGCAGGTGGGTTCTTTACTACTAGCACCACCTGGGAAGCCCAAAGGTTCAATAAAAAGTCCTAATTTGGGCGCTGGGATTTGGGGGCCCAAAAAGAATCCAAAAACATAAAATTTCTTGAGAGACCTTGATTCAGATTTCTGGTATTGGTTTTGTGAGGGGAAAGAGGATAATCTCTGTGAGCCTCAGTTTACTCATCTGTAAAATGTGGATAATAAACTTCAAAATGCAGTGAGATATAACTGAGATTAGGTGTGCAGTACACCCAGGACAGTGCCAACACACAGTAAGCACCCAACAGCAGGTAACTGTTGCTGTTATTCTTACACCCATCAGAAGCCATCATTTCTGCAGTTTAATATAAGGAGCCAATTTGAATTCCGTTAGAACAGAGGTTTTATATTTCTGTTCCTTGGGAATTTTGGTGTATCACAAGAAGGATGGAGTTAGCTTAACAAACAAATGTGTCAGTGAATTTTATTTCTTGTTTTAAAGAAATTACATGAACAGAGAGTGAATTAATTATAGATGTTAGCTTCACAGATGCTGAAACTGGATTGCTTGGATTCAGCTTTTGGTTGTGATACTCAGAAGCTGTGCAAACTTGGGCAAACTACTTCACCTCCGTGTGCTTCAGTTTCCTTACCAGTCAAATGACAACTATAATAGGAGTTGAATTTTGCCTCCCCAAAATTCATGTGTTGGTTTTTAGAAAGTGGTTATATTTAGAGATAGGGTCTTTAAAGAGCTAATTAAGTTAATATGAGATCCTTGGGGTTGGTTCTAATCCATTATGTCTGGTGCCCTTATAAGGAGAAATTTGGACACAGACAGGTACAACAGAAGGAAGACCCAGGGAAAAGAGAGTCAAGAAGAAACCATGAAGTGAGGTCGCAAAAAGCACCAATTTTGCTCATACCTTGATCTTGAAATTTCTAGTCTCCAGGATTGCAAGAAAATAAATTTCTGTTGTTTAAGCCACCAAGTCTATGGTACTATGTCATGGTAGCCATGATGGATTAATACACAACAGCTCATTATCCAAAGGGTTTCTTGTAAGTATTTAGTGAATAAATATATGTAAAATTACTTAGAATAATACATATAATAGAATATAGCATGCTGTTACTTTTATTAAAATTATAGTTACTTTGTTTTTAAGGTTTTTATTGGAGTATAATTGCTTTACCATGTTGCTTTCATTTCTGCTGTGGAAGAGACTGAACCAGCTCTGTGTATACATATGCCCCCCTCCTGCCCCACTCCTTTCCACCCCCAGGTCATCACAGAGCACTGAACTGAGCCTCCTGTGCTATACAGCAGGTTCCCATTAGCCGTTTATTTTACACGTGGTAGTGAATATATGTCAGTTATAATCTCCCGGTTCATCCCTCTCCTTCCCCTACTGTGTCCACAAGTCCATTATCTATTTTTTTGTGTGTTCTTGAGTTTTAAGTCTGTTTTTGAGTTCTTCTTCCTTTGCTGTTGCTGTTTAGTTGCTAAGTCATGTCCAACTCTTTTGCAGTTCCAAGAACTGCAGCCCACCAAGATGCTTCTGTCCATGGGATTTCTCGGACAAGAATACTGGAGTGGGTTGCCATTTTCTTCTCCAAGGTATCTTCCCAACCCAGGGATGGAATCCATTACTCCTGCATTGCAAGTGGATTCTTTACCATGGAGCCACGAGGGAAACCCCTTTTCTTATGATTTCCTTAAACTTTTATTTGCCACTGTATCTTTTGCTTCTTCAAGGCTTAGGTCTTAAAAACATCAATCAGATTTACTGTTTCCCTGCTTTGATCACTACATATATCATGCTAGCTTGTAATTATTTGATTATGTGTCATTCTACAATAGTATATGGGGAACCCAGGGAGAGTAATGATGGGGTACCAAATGTCCATCACCATGCCTTCTCATTAACAAGAGGGCTAGATTCATGTAGATCAAAAATATGTAAAATTTATGAGAATTTTGTAGTCTTTTTGGGAGAGAGCCCACATTTTATCAAATTCTGAAAGAGCATGAATTAAATATTAAAGAATCATTTACTTAGTGGTTAACTATTAGAACTGAGAAGGAGAAATCCAAGAGATGCTGATGATGTATTTTGAGTTGGTTATCTCTGTAAGTGGTGTTCCTCTCTGACCCACACCAGTTAGCACAGTGTCTGGCATGTAATAAGCATGGTTGTTGCTGTTTTTCAGTCGCTCAGTCACATCCAACACTTTGCAGCCCCACACCAGTCTTCCCTGTTCTTCACCATCTCCTGGAGCCTGCTCAAACTCATGTCCATTGAGTCGGTGATGCCATCCAACCATCCCATCCTCTGTCATCCCCTTCTCCTTCTGCCTCCTTCCTCTTCTGCTGAGACCAGTGGAAAAACTTGGAGCCTTTCTTTGGGTTTGAAATTACAATGTCCCAGTAATTCCTCTTCTTCATGTTGCTGGCTTAATGATATTATAGAAGTCATTTAAGGAGAATTTGGAAATTTTTACTGAAAAGCAATACTTTTTAAAAGAAATGGACACTTTAAGAGCATAAATTGTTAGGAGTGAGTAGCTGCAAATGAAAAGCCTGCTATACAGCTAAGAAATTCAACCTCAGCTGACTGTAATTCCAAATGTATACTCTACAATTTCTTAGTTTAGTTGAGGAAAGGGCAAAGAAGTCTTTGGGGAACGGGTAGGGAGTGAAAACCAGATTAAAATCATTTGAGCTAATGATGAAACTTGAAGGAACTTGCAGTAAAAACCAAAATATCAATGATAATGAACTGAAAAGAACCAGCAAACTAGAAGTCTGTCTTCTAGAAGACACTAGAAGGGGGAAAAAAGGCAGTTTCAGAAGTCACTGTTTTTTCGTTTCCCATAAATACTTACCGGTGTCCTTAAGTGGCAAGGTACCCTACTAAGAACTATGTACACTACCATATGTAAAATAGACAGCCAGTGGAAATTTGCTGCGTGACTCAGAGAACTCAAACCAAGGCTCTGTAACAACCTAGAGGGATGGGAAAGGGTGGGAAGTGAGAGGGAGTTTTTAGAGGGAGGGGACATATGAATACCTATGGCTAATTCATGTTGATGTATGGCAGAAACCAAAGCAGTATTGTAAAGCAATTATCCTTCAATTAAAAATAAATATTTTTAAAAACATGAAAAAAAGCGAGCCATAGTGCTTCCCATGTGGTGATAAGATGCATCCAGAATTGAGAGACACTGCATTAAACAAAAATTGATTGAAATCAAATGAGCCAAGCTGCACTCACAGACCAGAGCTAGTCAGACTGAATTTGTGAAAAAGGTGTCCTAAAGAGCCAGCCCTCTCAATGATGCTCAGTGTAAGTGAGAGGAAGGCTATTCATTTGGCTCTCAGCAGATGCTACTGATTGACCTGCAAAGTCTCTGTGCTCTTACCTGGGAAGTTACGCTAATAAAGCTCACCTTGTTCCTTTCACTATGGTGCCCATTTTCTAATTCGTTAAACATTGTATCTTGAACCCACTCCATGTTAAGCTCCAAGGATGGAAAAGAAAAGTTCCCATTCTCATGGAACTCACTCCATACCATGATAAAAAGATAAATAAAATTTCAAAGCAATGTAAATGACACTTTAGGGGGAGCATGTGTATAAAACCTATGGGATTACAGAAGAAGCAGCTAACTGCTGGAGTCAAGGAAAGTTTCACAGCAGGGATGATATTTAAACTAGATGAATAGATTATTCATTGCACAGACCAATAGGGAGCCTGGGCATTCATGCTACTGAAAAATGAAAGTGGCTTGGTGTGTCAGAATGGAATATGGAGTTGTGCAGGATCAACAGGAAGTGAGACAAGAAAGGTGAGGAGAGTCAGACTCTAAAAGATCATCTGTCCACCAAGGAGATGGAAAGTTGTAGGGATGGGGAAGTAGTTTTAACTCCATCCTCAGAGTTAATTTGCCATCTAAGTACATTTGATAAGGAGTGAACACGACTGAATTTGAATTTTCTAATGGGGGCAGGAGGAGAAGGGGACGACAGAGGATGAGATGGTTGGATGGCATCACCGACTTGATCGACATGGGTTTGGGTAGACTCCGGGAGCTGCTGATGGACAGAGAGGCCTGGTGTGCTGCAATTCATGGGGTTGCAAAGAGTCGGACACGACTGAGCGAGCGACTGAACTGAACTGAACTGAAATAACAATAAATCAGCATCTATTACTTCTATCTATTGAAGATCGCACAGTGTAACAGTGGGCCAATAGTGAAACACATGCAGACAATTATCACTTTTCTCCAGGTAGTTACACTGCCACTCTTTCATACAGAATTTCTCTTCTCCTAAACTTTTCCATCACTTTCTACTATTGATCATCAGAGTGATGCTTGTAAACAACTAATCAATTCAGTGATGAATCCCATTTATTAGATAGTCATGTATCTAGTACTACACTTGGGATTTTGACATATATCATCATATTATTTATCCACCAATACTGCAAGAGAGGTATTAGTAATAGTAGCAGTAGTGAGAGTTAGCTCATATAACACTCACTATATATCAGGTACCATTCAAGGTACTCCTATATGGGAACTCAATTAATCCCCAAAATAATTCCATAAGGAATGTCCTGTTGTTATCCCTATTTTGCAGATGAGAAAACTGAACCATGGAATGGTTATGACAATGGCCCAAGGTCACACAACTTGGATTCAAATTCAGGATTTGGCAGGATTCAAACACAGGAGTGTCAGGATTCAAATCTAGGCAGCCTGATCTCAGTACCTGCTCTTAGCCTTAGCAAAGTACGGCCTCATGGCGGTATTCACATTAAAATACAGAAAAAGAAACAAGCAAACAAAAAGCACGAGTTTAAATAACTTTCCTCAGTTTATTTAGTTAATAAATGTAGCAGCAGGACTCAAACTCAGGTTTGCTGCACTCAGCGCTTCCCATAAATGCTTCCAGTTGTGTGTTTTGCAAACACACACACACACACAGAGTAGACCTCTGTGACTTGCACATTTTCCAATTTAGTCAGGAGAAGAAAAAGGATGTTGGAAAAGAGATTTTGAGTCTCAGAGATTTTCTGTGACTGAGTATTAGAAATGAAAGCTCAATCTGTCCACTGCTATATTCAAAGAACTTAGAATAGCATCTGTACACAGCTAGCACTCAATAAATGTTGGATAAATAACTATCCCAGAGGGATATGGAGAATATATTGTATATATTCAGTGAATGGTGGTGGTGGTTTAGTATTTAAGTCATGTCCGACTCTTGCAACCCACGAACTGCAGCCCACTAGGCTCCTCTCTCCATGAGATTTCCCAGGCAAGAATATTGGAGTGGGTAGCCATTTCCTTCTCCAGATATTTAGTGAATGTTTATTCACTAAATGGGGATTTAATGAGCATCTCCCCATGCAGGCAAGTCAGGCAGTATACATGGTAATGTGGAAGATAAAAGGCTACAAAAGGCAGAGTCCTTTCCATAAGCAATGTTTAGGAAGGATTTATACCATTTACACATATTTTTCATATCTTTCCTTTAGTCAAGGCTCTAGGACCTGTATATGACGTGAAAAGCCTTTTTAGGTATCGATACTTAAAAGTCATCCTTCGTGATAATAACAATATGTTCAAGGTGGGCATAATTAGTATAAATACAGTTTCACTGACCTAACATTCTTTTCATGAACACCAGACAATACTCTGGGTTTCCAACTTTCCCTGTGAATTATGTTTTCAATACCATTATCTCTATGTACTAGGAGCTTCCCAGGTGGCGCTAGTGGTAAAGAACCCATCTGCCAATGCAGGAGATGTAAGAGTTGTGGATTCGATTCCTCTGTCAGGAAGATCCCGTGGAGGAAGGGATGGCAACCCACTCCAGTATTCTTGCCTGGAGAATCCCATGGACAGAGGAGCCTGGCGGACTACAGTTCATAGGGTCACAAAGAATTAGACACGACTGAAGTGACCTAGCACAAGCTCATGCCATAAGCATCACTTTCAATATGATGTTAACGGCTTTACTGCTTTCCCCTGATGATGGTAGGATTCACCTCATTCTGATGGTCACAGTGGAAAGTCCATTAAACTGTATTACCTGTATAGATAGAGAACCCCTTCATTTGGAAAGATAACTCCTTCCTCCAGACAAAAGGATATTACTACCATTTTGGCATAGTGCCCTTCAGACACGTCTCGTACAATTTCAGCCTCTCATGGAATTGATATTGGTTTGATGGGAATTCAGAGAAGTTATGGAATTATTCCTTCACCTAATAGCCTACATCACAACCTAGAGATAGGTGCATTCACAGTTAAACAAAAACTATAAAATCAATTTTATATCCCTTGCTGGCTCTAAGAGTCCATGTTAATAGAAATTACTAAGATCCTCATTTTTCATCTTGGCTCACTAATAGGGTATTTGTCAATTTATCAGTATCCATACCTGGCCTGCATATTTTCTGGTCTCCATCTCTTTTCCAGAACATATAATGAGAAAACTGAATAGGTTAATTTGGTACATGGGGATTTTAAAAGGGAGTAATGAGGAAAGTGAGCCGACAAGACAAAAATCTATGATTGTCAGCTTAAGGCATTTGCACTTCTCCATATGTAATGAGTCTCTGTTGCCATTTGAGAAGGTGAATGACATGAAAAAGCCTTATGCATAAAAGGATTTATATGAAAGTGTCACACTTTTTTTAGTTGGGGGGAATTAGAGGATTTTTTGGTTAGAGAGATTAGAGGCAAGAGACCAACACATACTTCTGGGTAGTTAAGCATCTTCAAGCCTCTACTAAAAATGTAAGAAAAATCAAAGGTAATGTGTGTAAATGAGATAAGAGAGCAAAGAAGATCACAAATGTTTTAACACCAAGGATGCCATCTGGCAGAGGGAAAAAATCATTCTGAGCTCAAATACTGCATTTCAATGAACAGCAAATATTCCATGCACGCCTAAGAGTATTTATGATGTTGTATAATTATAGAAACATATGCAACACAAATGCATAAATAATTTATAAAGTAATAATACTAATATCATTAGCCATTTAGATGAAAAAATATATAATGTGTTCAAGACTAGCATAATGAACAAAGAAGATAATGTAAAACATCCTTTAGAAAGCAAATTCATCTGGAGCTGACAATCTGACATCTTAATCACAACTAATGATTCTGACTGCTGGAAGGAAAGAGCCGAGGAAAACATAGGTAAAGGCCTGAAGAAGAGATCATTTTCTGTGTGATTTTCTTTAAAATAGTAGTTATATACCCATCTAATCACTATTTTTTTCTGCAGCTGAAATCTTCATTTATGAATATGTCCTAATCTTTCCTTTCCTACTCCTCTAATCTATTCAACTTGAGAAAGACTGGTGAATATATTTCTTACAAAGGTCAGTGATCTGTCACCTAACCTGGAATGCTCCTATGGAACGCTTCCTCATCTTTACGCTGGTATGTCCCAAACTACATTTGTATATATTGTGTACCTATCATTTTTCAACTTTAAAATTTCCTCTTAATAAGATTTATCTCTTTATTAATATTCTCTGTTTGGTAAGTTGCCGTTCTTATATTTTCCTTTAATTCTTTATATATGGTATCCTTTAGCTCCCTGCACATATTTAAAATAATTTATTAAAGTATATTCCTAGAAAGTCTAACGTCTAGATTCCCTTAGTCACAGTTTCCATCAACTGTTTTTTCTTCCTTGTGTACGGGATACACTGTCTTTTCATTATTATGAATATAATTTTTAAATACTCAACAAAATACTACAAAACCAAATCTATAAATACATAAAAAGAATTATACAGAGTAACCAAGTGGGATTTATCCTAGGAATTCAAGGTTGGTTTAACATCCCAAAATCAATTAATGGAGTTCACTCATGATCTCCTAACAAAAGAGAATAATAGGATTAAATAATGAGAATAGTAGTTTTTAATTAGCATTAGAAGAAATTCAGTACAACAATAGTGCCATATGTTTTAAGAAGTTCCAAATGTTTCTGTTATTACCTACTGATGTTAGGTCAACAAATACATTTGGAAAATTGAATTTCAGCTTGGAACAAAAGAATGTAGTCACAAGTAAATGAAGTTTCAACACTGCCCTGGCCTTTAGTAGGTAAACCCTAAACAGGGAACTCAGGGATCTAAACAGAAGCATTCAAAGGCATGTGATGGACTCTGGTTTGACTTTGACTTACTCAAATTCACAGATATTGAAAAGTCATTCCTGGGTCTTCCTATTTCTTCCAACCCTTCATATGAATGATATCCCCCCCCCAAACCTAGCTACATTAGATACTTAAGTAAAGTCATATTTGGTACTATTTATACTTTTTTCTTTTTGCAGAAGGACCAAATTTAATTTCCATGGGTCAGGGACAGATGAGTGCTAAGGTTATAGTTGTAGGCAGTCTGTCTGCTTGATATTTTTAAAATCAAGCAGATTTAAATAGCAGTTTAAATCTGTAATGGAGGTTTAAATAGCGTCAACCTTCTTGAAAAAGATGCTAAGAAGAGTTAGGCAAGATATTAGCATCCTAGCCAAATATCCTTCATAACAAGGAAGAATTTGATTTTCAATATGAAGATTTTCTCCTGTGGCTCAGTAGTAAAGAATCCGCCTGCAATGCAGGAGACCTGGGTTTGATCCTCGGGTCAGAAAGATCCCCTGGAGAAGGAAATGGCTACCCACTCCAGAATTCTTGCCTAGAGAATCCTATGGACAGAAGACACTGGCGGACCGTGGGTTTGCAAACAAGCAGACAAGACTGAGGGACTAAACAACAAGCTTGAAAGAAAGAAGTCTAGATGTACAGAGAAGAGGTTAAAGAATGCTGTATGTTGGTGGATATCTGTGTTCATAAAATTCATTTTGCCAAGTCTGTAGTAATATGAACGGTGCTAATTCTAACCTACTCATCAAGGGCATAAACATAACGGTTCTGAGTGCATTAAAATGCTGATGCCCAAGCTTCCATATTTATTAACTAAGAAGTTCTATGTCTGGGTTCTGTATCTGGGTATGTTTTAAAAAAGTATCCCATGGATTTAAGCAGCAAGAATTAAGAAGCACTTTTATAGTAAATAGCCTATTTTGTTAGGTTTGATT
Source organism: Giraffa tippelskirchi (assembly GCF_054371585.1). Taxonomy (NCBI): domain Eukaryota; kingdom Metazoa; phylum Chordata; class Mammalia; order Artiodactyla; family Giraffidae; genus Giraffa; species Giraffa tippelskirchi. Next base: position 40,996,370 of record NC_137284.1, on the reverse strand, counting down.
TATAAAATGAATGAGACAGACACTGAACAGAACATTAGGTATCTCAAGCTGAGTGGAGCTGCAAAGCTACTGACTAATTGATTTTTAAAAAATAAGCCATTCACAGTTCTCATAAAATTTAACATGTGTTATTGTGTTTTGGTAAAAATAAAATCAAAGAGGTTGCTCTAATTGCTTCCAAAATATTTATTTTTATGTCTTTTGGTTCATTTTGAGGGAGTGGCATTGTGACAGTGGGATGCATACTGATTGCTGTGGTGAAAGGTGAAAACCTTCTCAGACGGTCTCTCCCTGAACACAGATGAAAACAAGTTGTGTTTTTTGTCTTTGTTTATTTTACTATTATAACTTGAAGAATCATGACACCTTATATCTTGAAGGCAATGAGAAGGAAAAATTGCATTTTCATATTAGCTGTCTGCATCAAATCAAGCAAGAATAAAAAGAAAATTGATTTTTTTGCTAGAAGTCTGATGGATAGAGTAACCTGTTTTAAAGAAAATAAGGAAAAATTTCCATCACCTATTTGCCAACATCTGGCCAAAGTAAAATGTGCAAAATGGAAAAATAGCAAAATTACCTGGGGATGCTGCTTATTCAGTGTGAAAAATAAAAAGGTTTTCTATTTAGATATTAGACTAGAGAAATGAGGATTTAAGGGTCACCTCTTTTGGTACCTTTGATGATGTGCATCACAGACAGTATTTGGGGGAAAATCTCATGAATTTATGATTGCGAGAGTGAATAAATCAATAAACAAAAGCAAAACATAAATTGATAGATATTGGATGGATTTGAGAAAAAATGGAGTATTTTTATTGCCTACCTCATAATCATTATGAAGTTCATTGTAGACAAAGTAAATAAACACTGACCTATTTTTCCAGCCCCAACAGGCCCCTTTCATGAATATCTTGCTAATTTCTGCCCAGAGTTCAGGGTTGTACCAGTTTTGAGGACTGATCTTTATCTCAGTAGCAAGAGCTGGTTATGGTTGTTGTTGTTGTTCAGTTGTTAAGTCGTGTCCAACTCTTTGCAACAGCATCGACTGTAGCCCACCGGGCTTCTTGTCCACGGGATTTCTCAGCCAAGAATACTGGTGTGGGTTGCCATTTCCTTCTCCAGGGGGTCTTCCCAACTCCTGTGTCTCCTGCATTGCCAGGTGGATTCTTTACCCTGGGCCACCAGGGAAGCCCAGGAAGACCTGGGACATCACTACAGTAGATCTTAAGTCCTACCATAGACTAACCCTGATCGTTTGTTGATATATCTATTCCAATAACTCAGCTTCTTTTCTACCATGTTTCCTTGATCTGGCTACTATCTTATTAACTTATTTTTGAAGTTCTTCTAGAATTGAGTCTCTATCTATCTAAAAAAAACTTCCCATGACAATTGGGTGTCTTGAATTGAATCTACTTGAGTAAGCAATTTTCATTTCTAAACAGATTGTCCCTTTCAACTGCAACTAATACAATGTTATCTATCCATCCCCTGCCTAGAATGCTGCTGCTGCTGCTAAGTCGTTTCAGTCATGTCCGACTCTGTGCGACCCCATAGACGGCAGCCCACCAGGCTCCGCCATCCCTGGGATTCTCCAGGCAAGAATACTGGAGTGGTTGCCATTTCCTTCTCCAGTGCATGAAAGGGAAAAGTGAAACTGAAGTTGCTCAGTCGTGTCCGACTCTTAGCGACCCCATTGACTGTAGCCTACCAGTCTCCTCCGTCCATGGGATTTTCCAAGCAAGAGTATTAGAGTGGGGTGCCATTGCCTTCTCCGCTGCCTAGAATAGAAGCCTTATATTCAGCACATTCTCCTTCTGCAATTAAGAGTTAGTATTTGTTAATCCCCAAATTCAAATACCTCCTGAAAATTCAGCAAATATTTCTGAGTGGCTACTATGATTCTTACACATAAAAATCTTAAAAATATATTTCCTGCACTTAAAAGCCACACAGTCTGGAGAGGAAGACAGGTATGTGAATATGCTATTTTAATGTACACTAGAAATGGCAACCCACTCCAGTGTTCTTGCCTGGAGAATCCCAGGGACGGTGGAGCCTGGTGGGCTGCTGTCCATGGGGTCGCACAGAGTCGGACATGACTGAAGCGACTTAGCAGGATAGAGACAGTAAAAAGGAGGAAGTGATCAGCTTCTATTGAAAGAAAGGAAATAGAAAGTAACAGTGTTTGAGCTGGAGATCAAAAGGCTGCTAGGAGACCAGGTGATAAATGAAGACTGAGAAACTGGTGGCGAATTTTGAGGAAGAGATTCCAGTTTGCACAAAGGCTCCGTGGAGCGAGGTACATTTGTGATGATTCCACGCGAGGATATCTTAAGGAGTTGGTGCGTATACTTTGCCTTCAACTCTTGGTGCCCTGAGTTAAGATACTTACTTTTCATTCTCTCCTCAAAGGTTGTGTACTGCCCTTCTCTGCATTTAGAGGCCTGTAGGCAAATAGGCAATGGCACCCCACTCCAGTACTCTTGCCTGGAAAATCCCATGGGCGGAGGAGCCTGGTGGGCTGCCGTCTATGGGGTCGCACAGAGTCGGACACAACTGAAGCGACTTAGTAGTAGCAGTTAGCAGGCAAATAGGAAGAAGCTTCACGATTCATCATGACATACAAAAATCTTTGGGGTTTGTCAGTCTAAGAGGGACTGAATGAGACTTTGAAGAATACTTTACTTCCCTTTCTCCATAGAAATAATTCTCAAGAGAGGAGTCTCTGAGGGAATTTTTATTGAGGGGATTAGATGCTATAGAAAAGTATCTTATATTTAGATCCAGTGATAGTTATTATACTATTGTTTTACAGACCCAAATATACCCTACCACTATCAATAATAAGGTGGACAAATCGATATATTCTGTTGACGTCATCCATCCTCTTTGCCAAGTTGCAACAATGTTTGCTCAATAAATTCATGTACAGAGTAGCTGTAGTGACAGAGATGGAGGCCAGGAAATGGTTTCAACCATATAGCTCATACAGTTTTCCTTCTCAGGAAGGCTGACCTAGCTACCACCACTGAGTGCCAAATCTGCTAACACCAGGGATCTATTATGAGTTTCTGATAAAATAACAACCCTTTGAAGCAGAGCATAATTTACTACCTGGTATGTTGATTATATTGGACTCCTATCATCATAAAGTATACCACAATTGCTTTCACCAGAACAGATGAAAATTTGTGTATAGATGTACTTTCTCTGTACTTCTTCTGCAACCATCACCACCCATAGACCCATGAAATGTTTCTTTATTGTTACATTCTCCCACTCAACCTTACTTCTGACTCCGGAATCCATCTCACAGCAAAATCAATGCAACACAGCTATTTCCTATGAAATTCACTAGTTTTACCATGTATTCCTATCAAAAAGCAACCAGCCTGATAAAATAATGAATTGGCCACTGAGGATTCAGTTAGGGTGGCAGTGAGGATTCGCATCCTAAAGAGCTGAGGTCCTCTGTTTTATAAAGACAGTATATGCTTTGAAGTACTGACCAATATTCTCCCGTGTATATTCTCTACAGTCACTAGAAATAAGAGTGGAAATGGAAATGGTTCCTTTCACAATAACATCTTATAACACACTTACAAATGTTTTTCCTGTCAGTGTAATTTTGAAAATGTCTGGTTTTTAGGTTTTTAGGTATTAATTTTCTGAAGAACTGCTTCCACATGGGTGCATAGAAATATTGCATTGAATTGGAAATTTAATTGAAAAATATTTTAGATGCTTCATGATGCCAAGTATATGCATATGAAAGAGGATTACTATATTGGTTAATGATTCTATGTTGAATGATCCTGATTATTAAGGTATATTTGAGTTTCTTCCACACAGGAGTGCAGGAAGCACTATGTAAGATATTCAGGGAATTCTCTGGGGCATTTTCAGTGTTTCTACATTAAATACTAATGAATTAGTGGAAGACTATTGTAACCAGAGAAAGGTAAAACAACTTAAAATTCAGGTTCTCTAGGAATAAAATTTCGATGTTAAATAGCCAATGATTGGACTCCGCTTGTTATTAGCTAGTGTTTCTCAGTCCCAAAGATACCCTACTCTACTTCTACTGGGAATGGGACTCTGTAATCTGCACATCTCCTTTGCTAACTGGATCCCTGACCAACACTGCCAGTAGACTGGAAGAAGAAAAGGGACTTGCTCATCCTTGTTTATTTCAGCAACTGCTCGTTACTCTCAGAAGGGCAGCCAAATGTAGAGAACAGATGTATGGATACCAAGGCAGAAAGGAGGGGCTGGCTGCACTGAGACAATGGGATTGACATACATGCACTAATGATACTACACACAGAAAAGATCGCTCATGAGAACCTGCTATAGAGCACAGGACTCTATTCAGTGCTCTGTGCGACCGAAATGGGAGGGATTCCAAAAAAGGGGATATATGTATACGGCACAGCTGACTCACTTTGCTGTACAGCAGAAACTAACCCAACACTGTAAAACAACTATAATCCAGTAAAAAAAAATTTTTTTTAAGAAAGGCAGTAGAGTCCAGCCTTTAGCTTTTTAATCCAAACTCCAAGAATCATCATCTCCACTCCCTCTAAGAAGTTTCAACATTGTTGGTCTAGAACCCGCCACCAAAGTCTGATATCTAGTTCTGTAAAATGCTGCTGAACATCTGAAGTATCAAGACCAGCTGACTAGAGCCCCTACGAAACTTTTGAATTCCTGCTCTATGAGGCCCTTCTTCCAATGTCAAAATACCACGAGGTACCTATACTAGCTGAACAATACCCTCCATCAGAAGTCTGAGTCCATTTCTGTGTTTTGTTGTTTAGTCACTAAGCTATGTCCAACTCTTTTGCAACCCATGGACTGTAGCCCTTTTTCTCCAAATGCCACTTATCTCTAACCATCCCCGTATCTCCCCTCAGCCTTGGAGTGGGTACTGTTTCGTCTACTTCCTTTCCCTGGATATATTATTGCAATTTCTTTTTTCACTTTTTAATTCTCTAATCTGATATGAAACACACAAACAAATCCTTATCATTTTTATAATAAACTACAGAAAATTAAGTTCTTATTGGCTAATTGATCATGGGTTAATTTTTTTTTTCATACAAAGTTAAGAAAAACCCAGTCAGTAATCATAGAGCATATTTTGAAGATATAAGACATAGGACAGTACCACAAATACTTGAGATGTATTTAGATTTCATATATTTTACAGATGAAAATGTATATTCACATACTCAAATTGTTCCAAGCATACAAGTTTTTTAATAACATCCATTATTAATAACATCCATTTTTGAATTAAAATTAAAAATTACATCTTGAGTTGCACTAGTGAAATTTCCAGTGCTCAGAAGTCACATTTGCAGACCTAGATCATTAGCCTTCTTACTTATATTAGACTACGATGATATAACAACATCTAAATATAAATTTTGAGCTATATGTGGCAGTCATATGATGCCAAAGATCAGAATGCAAATAAAATACCACTATTCAATGATATTTCCATTTTCGATCTTTGTTCTAACTTCCCATGTGCCCACAAGACTGACAGAGCTGGGGAACACAGTTCTCTCACGTCATCCCATCATAACAACAGTGCACCACGAGAAATATTTTGGATGGAAATTGGGACCACAGCAGCACTTGACCCCTTTATTTTCTTTTTTTTGTTTCTGAGCTTTGATACTTACTCATGAACTTTGCTTCCTGAGTTTACAACACTCTGCTTCAGCAGTTCCTCTGACATCAATTCTGTCTCCGCCTCTGAACACATTTTTATGTCTTAGCTATCATTCATTGATCTCTCAGGATTCCTCACTCCCTATTCTCTGTCCCAAGGTCTTTGCTTGATTGCTTTCATATTTACACTTACCACTGGCACTGGTATTGCCTTTACTTGTAACTGAGAAGAGAGGAGAAAATTAATACTTAAAAAAATAATTAAAAAATACATATATGTTCATCTCATCCAAGAGCTAGAGTCACAATGAAACCAGGCAAACTGATTACGGTGGGTGACAAAACATGTTGAGGGGAGACAGGATATGTGAACTGTTTCACCTTTGGCAGAATATGAGAGGAAAGGATAAAAGTCATTAAAATGGGTAAGAGGGAAACCTCTGAAATTTAAACAAATTGATTAAGCTACGTGTGGGCTATGGAACAGTTTAGGAGTCCTGAGAATCCCAGACAGAGGAATACACAACTGCTTGCCAGTTCTGTTCCCCAGGACTCCACTGGATGCCTATGGAAATACTGGGAGCCCTGCCTGTGTTCTGAAGGTGAAGGAGGTGCACTTGGAGGGCCCACTGTGCTCAGGGGCAAAGGTGTTAACTGTGTTCAGACCACAGATCTTTCTTTCATATGAAGAAAGCTACTGGGAAATGGAAGGTGCTGGTTCAAAAACCACCTTGGGAACTTCCCCGTTGTAATCTGAAGCTCATCCCCTTAGCAGAGGGCTGGGAGAGCCAGAAGAAAGAGGCAGACCACTTCTGACTGGTGGGTGGAAGGTTTAATATGCAAGGGATCTACATCACGGAGGCTGGTCTTGAGGACTTCCAGGTGGCTCAGCATTAAAGAATACGCCTGCAATGCAAGACCTCAGGAGACTCGATTGATGCCTGAGTCAGGAAGATCCCCTGAAGGTGGGTTTGGCAACCCACACCAGTATTCTTGTCTGGAGAATCCCATGGACAGAGGATCCTGGCAGGCTACAAGGTGGCAAAGAGTCAGACAAGACTGAAGCAACTTAGCACGCATGCAAGCAGTCTTGTCTTGGGTAGCTGCAAGATGAGTACATCTCTGCATCTGCTCAGCAGAACCTTAAAAGTTTATAGAGAGGCATTTAAAAAATTATTTTTATTGGCATATAGTTAATTTACAATGTAGTGTTGGTTTCAGGTGTATAGCAAAGTAAATCAGTGATATCAGTTATATACTATATATATATAGTAGTAGTTTAGTCTCTAAGTCATGTCCAACTCTTGTGACCCCACAGACTGTAGCCTGTCAGGCTCCTCTGTCCATGGGATTCTCCAGGCAAGAATAGTGGAGTGGGTTGTCATTCTCCAGGGGATTTTTCCAACCCAGGAATCGAACCTGGGTTTCCTGCATTGCAGGTAGATTCTTTACCGACTGAGCTACAAGGGAAGATCAAAAAATACAATATTTCCAACCACTGTACATACTGTATGGGAAAGTTGCTCAGTTGTGTCCTACTCTTTGCAACCCCATGGACTATACAGTCCTTGGAATTCTCCAGGCCAGAATACTGGAGTGGGTAGCCTTTCCCTTCTCCAGGGGTTCTTCCCAACTCAGGGATCAAACCCAGGTCTCCAGCATTGCAGGCGGATTCTTTACCAGCTGAGACACAAGGGAATCCCGTGTGTGTATATATGTATACACACACACATATAAACACATAGTAAGATAGTGAAATACTATATATATATATATATATATATATATATATATATATTCACTCTTTTTTAGATTCTTTTCCCATATTACAGAGTATTCAGTAGAGCTCCCTGTGCTATACAGTAGGTCGTTATTGTTTATCTATTTTATATATGGTAGTGTAACTGGACTGGAGAAGGCAACAGCACCCCACTCCAGTACTCTTGCCTGGAAAATCCCATGGACGGAGGAGCCTGGTAGGCTGTAGTCCATGGGGTCGTTAAGAGTCGGACACGACTGAGCGACTTCACTTTCACTTTTCACTTTCATGCATTGGAGAAGGAAATGGCAACCCACTCCAGTGTTCTTGCCTGGAAAATCCCAGGGACAGAAGAGCCTGGTGGGCTGCCGTCTATGGGGTCGCACAGAGTCGGACACGATTGCCGTGACTTAGCAGCAGCAGCAGCAGCAGTGCAACTGGACAACTGAATTCAATCACGTATGCTGTTCAGATGTTCTCAATAGCACCTCACTATCTCAAGCCTTTTTGCATTTCTTTTTCTTATGGATGGTCTTGATCACTGCCTCTTGTACAATGTCATGAACCTCTGTCCACAGTTCTTCAGGCAGTCTGTCATCAGATCATATCCTTTGAATCTATGTCTCACTTCCACTGTATAATTGTAAGGGATTTGATTTAGGTCATACCTGAATGGTCTAGTGGTTTTCCCTACTTTCTTCAATTTAAGTCTGAATTTGGCAATAAGAAATTCATGATCTGAGCCACAGTCAGCTCCCAGTCTTGTTTTTGCTGACGATATAAAACTCCTCCATTTTTGGCTGCAAAGAATATAATCAATCTGATTTTGGTATTGACCATCTGGTGATGTCCATGTGTAGATTCTTCTCTTGTGTTGTTGGAAGAGGGTGTTTGCTATGACCAGTGCATTGTCTTGGCAAAACTATATTAGCCTTTGCCCTGCTTCATTCTGTACTCCAACGACAAATTTGCCTGTTACTCCAGGTATTTCTTGACTTCCTACTTTTGCAATCCAGTCCCCTATAGTGAAAAGGACATCTTTTTTGGGTGTTAGTTCTAGAAGGTCTTGTAGGTCTTCATAGAACTGTTCAACTTCAGCTTCTTCAGCATTACTGGTCGGGGCATAGACTTGGATTACTGTGATATTGAATGGTTTGCCTTGGAAATGAACAGAGAGCATTCTGTCGTTTTTGAAATTGCATACAAGTACTGCATTTCGGATTCTTTTTTTGACTATAATGGCTACGCCATTTCTTCTAAGGGATTCCTGCCCACAGGAGCAGATATAATGGTCATCTGAGTTAAATTTATCCATTCCAGTCCATTTTAGTTCACTGATTCCTAAAATGTCTATGTTCACTCTTGCCATTTCCTGTTTGACCACTTCCAATTTGCCTTGATTCATGGACCTAACATTCCAGGTTCCTACGCAATATTGCTCTTTACAACATCAGACTTTGCTTCTATCACCAGTCACATCCACAACTGGGTATTGTTTTTGCTTTGGCTCCATCTCTTCCTTCTTTCTGGAGTTGTTTCTCCACTGATCTCCAGTAGTATATTGGGCACCTACTGACCTAGGGAGTTCATCTTTCAGTGTCCTATATTTTTGCCTTTTCATACTGTTCATGGGGTTCTCAAGGCAAGAATACTGAAGTGGTTTGCCATTCCCTTCCCCAGTGGACCATGTTTTGTCAGAATTCTCCACCATGACCCAACCGTCTTGGGTGGCCCTACATGGCATGGTTCATAGTTTCATTGAGTTAGACAAGGCTGTGGTCCATGTGATCAGACTGGTTAGTTTTCTGTGCTTGTGATTTTCATTCTGTCTGTCCTCTGATGGAAAAGGATAAGAGGCTAATGGAAGCTTCCTGATTGGAGAGTTTGAGGGGGAAACTGGGTCTTGTTCTGATGGGTGGGGTCATGCTCAGTAAATCTTTAATCCAATTTTCTATTGACGGGGGTGGGGTGGGGGGCTGTGTTTCTTCCCTGTTGCTTGACCTGAGTTCAAACTATGGTGGATGTAATGAAGATAATGTCGACCTCCTTCAAAAGGTCCCTTACAGGCACTGCTGCACTCAATGACCCCAACCCTGCAGCAGGCCACCGCCGACCCACGCCTCCACTGGACACTCATGGGCAAGTTTGGGTCAGTATCTTGTGGGGGTCACTGCTCCTTTCTCCTTGATTCTGGTGTGCACAAGGTTATGTTTGTGCCCTCTGAGAGTCTATTTCCAAGTCCTGTGTAAGTTCTGGCAGCTCTTTGGTGGGTTCGGCAACCTCCTCCAAGAGGATGTATGCCGTACCTAGGTCTACTGCACCCAGAGCCCCTGCAGCAGGCTACTGCTGACTGAAACCTCCACAGGAGACATTCAGAAATAGTTCTGTCTCAGTCTCTGTGGGTTGGGTGTGCGTTTTGTGCCCTTCCCACGTCCAGGCATCTCTGGTGACCAGGTGCTTGGCGAGTGCACTGTCCCAGGTGGTGTGTGCGTCTAAATCACCTCCCTGGTCCCGCTGCTTGGTTTTCCGGGTGCCCTACGGGAGCGCCGTCCCAGGTGTGTCCTGTGTCTCCTCTGGGGGGCTGATCTCAGGCTGCGACTCTCCTGGCAGATGTCAACCATCCAGGGTCTCAGGAAGACCTGGTTAGCAGCTGGGAGCCTGCTCACAGTTTGGTGGAGGATGCCTTCTCTGGGGCTGAGATTCCAGCAGCCCCTTGTCTGCAGGCTCTGGCTGTCATCCACCTGCCTCTCTGCGTTCAGGCGGGGAGGGGCGGTACACAGCCTGCTAGCTCTCCCTTGGTATTTGCTCAATCCTTTGTTCTGTGAGTGGGCCAGGCTGTGCATTAGGTTGTTAGGTTAGAGCCTTTTGTGGGAAAGTTCTCTTTTCCGCAGTTGCAGTTAGGCCTGTATTCTGTAGGTTTTTTCTTTTTTTTTCTCCCGGTTATGTTGCCCTCTGAGATTTGAAAACTCCCCACAGACCCGCCTGTGAGAGGGTTTCCTACTGTGTGGAAACTTCTCCTGTTTCACGACTCCCTTCCCATGACATGTCTCTGTCCCTAACTCTTTTGTCCTTCTTTTTGTCTTCTATATTTTGTCCTACCTCCTTTCGAAGAGAATGGGGCTGCCTTTCTGGATGCCTGGTGTCCTCTGCTAGTGTTCAGAAGTTGTTTTGTGGAAGTTGCTCAGCATTCAAATGAGCATTACAAATAGCTGAGAAAAGAAGAGAAGCAAAAGCCAAAGGAGAAAAGGAAAGATATACCCATCTGAATGCAGATTTCCAAAGAATAGCAAGAAGAGATAAGAAAGCCTTCCTCAGCGATCAATGCAAAGAAATAGAGGAAAACAATAGAATGGGAAACACTAGATATCTTTTCAAGAAAATAAGAGATACCAAGGGAATATTTCATGCAAAGATGGGCACAATAAAGGACAGGAATAATATGAACCTAACAGAAGCAGAAGACATTAAGAAGACGTGGCAAGAATACACAGAACTACACAAAAGAGATCTTCATGACCCAGATAACCACAATGGTGTGATCACTCACCTAGAGCCAGACATCCCGGAATGCAAAGTCAAGTGGGCCTACAAACAAAGCTAGTGGAGGTGATGGAATTCCAGTTGAGCTATTTCAAATCCTAAAAGATGATGCTGTGAAAGTGCTGTAATCAATATGCCAGAAAATCTGGCATAACTGGATATGGCATAATCTGGCATAATCCAGCAAATCTGGAAAACTCAGCAGAGGCCACAGGACTGGAAAATGTCAGTTTCCATTCCAGTCCCAAGGAAAGGCAATGCCAAAGAATGTTCAAACTACCACACAATTGCACTCATCTCACACGCTAGCAACGTAATGCTCAAAATTCTCCAAGCCAAGCTTCAACAGTATGTGAACAATGAATTTCCAGATGTTCAGGTTGGATTTAGAAAAGGCAGAGGAATCAGAGATCAAATTGCCAACATCTGTTGGATCATCGAAAAAGCAAGAGAGTTCCAGAAAAACATCTATTTCTGCTTTATTGACCATGCCAAAGCCTTTGACTATATAGATCACAACAAACTGGAAAATTCTTAAAAAGATGAGAATACCAGACCACCTGACCTGCCTCTTGAGAAATCTGTATGCAGGTCAGGAAGCAACAGTTAGAACTGGACATGGAACAACAGACTGGTTCTAAATAGGAAAAGGAGTACGTTAAGGCTGTATATTGTCACCTTGCTTATTTAACTTATATGCAGAGTACATTGTGTGAAATGCTGAGCTGGATGAAGCACAAGCTGGAATCAAGACTGCCGGGAGAAATACCAATAATCTCAGATATGTGGATGACACCACCCTTATGGAAGAAAGCGAAGAAGAACTAAAGAGCCTCCTGATGAAAGTGAAAGAGGAGAATGAAAAAGTTGGCTTAAAACTCAATATTCAGAAAACTAAGATCAATCATGGCATCCAGTCCCACCATCTCATGGCAAATAGATGGGGAAACAATGGAAACAGTGAGAAATTTTATTTTCTTGGGATCCAAAATCACTGAAGGTGGTGATTGCAGCCATGAAATTAAAATACACTTGTTCCTTGGAAGAAAAGCTATGACCAACCTAGACAGCATGTTAAAAAGCAGAGACATTACTTTACCAACAAAGGTCCATCTAGTCAAGGCTATGGTTTTTCCAGTAGTCATGTATGAATGTGAGAGTTGGACCATAAAGAAAGCTGAGCACCGAAGAAATGATGTTTTTGAACTGTGGTGTTGGAGAAGACTCTTGAGAGTCCCTTGGGCTGCCAAGAGATCCAACCAGTCCATCCTAAAGGAAATCAGTCCTGAACATACATTGGAAGGACTGATGCTGAAGCTGAAACTCCAATATTTTGGCCACCTGATGTGAAGAATTAACTCATTGGAAAAGACACTGATGCTGGGAATAATTGAAGGCAGGAGGAGAAGAGGATGACAGAGGATGAGATGGTTGGATGGCATCACCGACTCAATGGAAATGAGTTTGAATATCTCTGGGAGTTGGTGATGGATAGGGAGGCCTGGCGTGCTGCGGTCCATGGAGTGGCAAAGGGTTGGAGACAACTGAGGGACTGAACTATCTAGACTGTCTCAAGTCTAGGTGTTGGGCATAGCTCCCACTGTCAACGAATTGTAGGCAGACTGTCCATTCCTAATATGGGCAAGGAGCCTCTGATTGCCCAGTTTCAGCTCTAAAGAAGGCCACAGGAGTCACATCTTCTTGATGACCTCCTTCAGCAGGGGGAAGCATTTCACCTCCACTCCTGTCCCCGCCTTGTCATCAGACAAAAATTAGCTGCCTATGGGAGAGGGCTAAGAATTCTCCCACCAGACTCCATGCTGTAACTGACATTAGCAACACACCCAGGAATGAATCCAGAAGTTTGTTCTGATTTCTGTTTTCCCACTGAAATTAAAGGGGCTCTGCTGCTTCCGTTCTTGAGGAAAGGATTCTTTTTTTAGAAACGATCTTTCTTTTGGTAAATAGTTCTCTTTCTCCAGAAACAATCTCCTCTGTTTAAGGATACAGCTACAGAAAACTCTTTTCATTACTGCCATTTTTGACATTGTGAGTCTAGTAACATGTGTTTCCTGAGATTCCAGCAGATTCTCATCCTCACTGCTATTTCTAGACTATTGTGACATTTTGTGCTTGACAATAGTTATCTTGGGCCTTGTTGACTTCAGGATGGAAATAACATTTGTATCATACATCCTTGGTTTTTTCTGTTCTCTGCTTTGCCAATCCTACATGCAAAAACTTTGTTTTGATATTTCCAGAAATCTTCATATCATCTAAATTACCTTAATAAAACAAAGGCATATGGCAAAAAGACATTTTATGAATAATTTGACAAATGAGGTTCTGAATATAGCATTTCCTGTGGATAGTTTGCACATTAGTTATCATTCTTGATTAATTTTTTCTTTGGGAAAAATATGGGATAATTTCCCCTAGATGATTATCTTTTAGAATTGAAACCATCTATCTTTTCTCTTAGTTTACTTTTTGAAGCATTTCAACATGCTTCATTTTAATGCTTCTTTTTTTCTCATTTCCTTAGCAATATTTCCCTTAAATTATATTTTCAGGCATGTATCTCTTATGGTTTGTTAAAGGAAAGAAAAGCCATTCCAAAAAGATCTTTCTCTTAATTTTTCTTCTCTTCAAAAAATTTGCTGTCTTTTCTGTTTTAGTTTGTTACCACATTTAAAAAACTTTGACGTAATTTGACATTTTCAATTTCTATTCTGTTCTCATTCTACTATAGTTTGACTTACATCCTCATCACTTGATATGATTCAAATTATGCTCCCACAACCCAAATTCACGTTAAAGTTGTAATCTACAGAACCTTCAGTTCAGTTCAGTTCAGTTCAGTTGCTCAGTCATGTCCAACTCTTTGCGACCCCATGGACTGCAGAAAACCAGGCTTCCCTGTCCATCATCAACTCCTGGATCCTACTCAAACTCATGTCTACTGAGTCAGTGATGGCATCTCATCCTCTGTCATCCCCTTCTCCTCCTGCCCCCAGTCTTTCCCAGCATCAGGGTCTTTTCAAATGAGTCAGTTCTTCGCACCAGGTGGCCAAAGTATTGGAGCTTCAGCTTCAGCATCAGTCTTTCCAATGAATATTCGGCACTGATCTCCTTTAAGATGGACTTTAAGATCTCCTTGCAGTCCAAGGGACTCTCAAGAGTCTTTTCCAACACCACAGTTCAAAAGCATCAATTCTTTGGTGCTCAGCTTTCTTTAGGGTCCAACTCTCACATCCATACATGACTACTTGAAAAGACATAGCTTTGACTAGATGGACCTTTGTTGCAAAGTAAAGTCTCTGCTTTTTAATATGCTGTCTAGGTTGGTCATACCTTTCTTTCTAAGAAGTAAGGGTCTTTAATTTCATGGCTGCAGTCACTATTTGCAGTAATTTTGGAGCCCCCAAAAATAAAGTCTGCCACTGTTTCCACTGTTTCCCCATCTATTTCCCATGAAGTGATGGGACCAGATTCCATGATCTTAGTTTTCTGAATATTGAACTTTAAGCCAACTTTTTCATTCTCCTCTTTCACTTTCATCAAGATGCTCTTTAGTTCCTCTCTGTTTTCTGCCATAAGGTGGTGTCATCTGCGTGTCTGAGATTATTGATATTTCTCCCGGCAATCTTGATTCCAGGTTGTGCTTCTTCCAGCCCAGCATTTCTCATGATGTACTCTGCATATAAGTTAAATAAGCAGGGTGACAATATACAGCCTTAACATACTCCTTTTCCTATTTGGAACCAGTCTGTTGTTCCATGTCCAGTTCTAACTGTTGCTTCCTGACCTGCATACAGATTTCTCAAGAGGCAAGTCAGGTGGTCTGGTATTCTCATATCTTTAAGAATTTTCCAGTTTGTTGTGACTATACAATCAAAGGCTTTGGCATAGTCAATAAAGCAGAAATAGATGTTTTTCTGGAACTCTCTTGCTTTTTCAATGATCCAACAGATGTTGGCAATTTGATCTCTTGTTCCTCTGAACATCTTGAAGTTCATGGTTCACATACTGTTGAAGTCTGGCTTGGAGAATTTTGAGCATTACGTTGCTAGCATGTGAGATGAGTGCAATTGTGTGGTAGTTTGAGCATTCTTTGGTAGAACCATAGAATGTAACTATATAGAGATAGGGTCTTTGAAGAGGTAATTAAGTTAAAATGAGGCCATTAGAGTGGTCCTCTACCCATATAACTTGTGTCCTTATAAGAAGAGGAAATTAGGACATGGACATGTACAGAGAGAAGACCCTGTGGCAATATTGAGAGAAGACAGCCATATACAAGCAAAGGAGAGAGAAACTAAAACTGCTAACACAGTGATCTCAAACTTCTCGCCTCCAGAATTGTGAGAAAATTAGAACGTAAGCATCTTAATGTCAAAGACCTTATCAATTTTGTAATTGTGTGCTAGCAACTTGAATATGCATTTATAAAAAGTATAATATTCAGTATTAAAGTTCCAACTTCAGATAGTTACCAAATGAGCAGAATTTAATGGCTGAGGAAAGTAAGACTTAGAGGAGAGTAAATAGCTTGCCAGAGATCATGTAGCTAGATGTAACAGTCTTGGGATTCAAAATGACACATATCTGATGCTAAAATCTGTGACTTTAATCACATGATTTACCACCTCTGAGTCTCCTGATTTCTGACCTTTTGATAAATTTTACAGTCCTGTTCATCCCTTGAATCTGATATTTGGTGCTATTTCATCAGGCCTAAACTTTGAATCTCTATATGATTATGGTGAGGACCTTTCTATAGTCACTACTTCTGCCTTCTTTGGTTAAATCTCCCATCATGTTAGATATTCCATTCTTCCCCTGCCCCACAAGACCTTGAAACACCCTTCCCTCTACTTTGCAAAAAAGTGTGTCCTTGGGTAAGTTACACTCTCTGGGCCTCAATTTCTTAAAACTCTCTTTCAGATTTAAAAGTTCAGCAATAATAGTCACAACTCATGTTTCTTTATTGGCTTTCATTTGGGACTTTTAAGTTATCATGATTTTAACTTCAGCAATTTAATTTCCCTACTACTAAGACATACTTATCCTGTAAAGAGTTGGGAGATTCCCCACAGTGTAGGAGGGTCATTCTTTATGGATTTAGTTATAGCACATGGCCTCTTCACCAATTAATCAAGTACAACAACGCTTTAATAAGTATTTCATGAATGTCTCCTGTGTGCTTGGGTCTTTGTTACGTGTTTGGTGTGTGTTGAGATGCTACAGATGATCAATGCATAGATGTGGCCATGTGCGTGTGTGCTTAGTCACTTCAGTCATGCCCAACTCTTTGCAATCCTGTGGATTGTAGTCTGCCAGGCTCCTCTGTCCATGGGATTCTCCAGGCAAGAATACTGAAGTTGGTTGCCATGCCCTCCTCCAGGGGATCTTCCTGAACCAGAATTGAACCCATGTCTCCTGCACTGCAGGCAGATTCTTTACAATTGAGCCATGGAGGAAGCCCAGATGTGGCCTTAAAAGAGTTCAAAATTGAGTGGGAGATACAGACAAACCTATGATATGTCTAGTCAAAGCAACTGATGTCAGAGTTAAAGCCAATGATAACAGCAACAATAAAATCAGTTGTGGAAATATGGATAAGCATGACTAGAATGGTATAACTGCTATTTTTTCTAGGGATTTAAGTCCAGGGAGCATCTTTAAAGCTGGTAGAATCCAAAAGTATGAAAAGAAACTAAGAAACAAGGAGGTCCTCTTCTATCATCTGATCTGATTCCTAGAGCAGAATTTCAGACACTCCTCTGATTTCTGAGTTCACCTCCTTCCCTAACCCTGGGATTTCTGTCTTTCTAAGCAAGCTTCAGCCTTGCAATCACCAGCAGGCAGGCAATCTGCTGTTCATTCCTGAAGCTCCAGGGACCTGCCTTCTGCCTGGACTATTTCTGAGCTGCCAAGTTGGCAAGGCATTTGGTTTGCAGGCATGTGGGTCAGGGCAGCCTTCTTAGCAAGATGACCCAGGGGAGGCTTGAGGAATAGAATGGAAAGGAAGCCTCACTAGCAATCACAGCCAAGAAGACACTCCAAAAGATATAGTTCATCTGTAGCTGAGGAGTGAGGCAGGCTTGGCATCCCTGGAATGTTTTGTTTCAGGTTAGTACCTAGCTGGGATTCCCATGCCCTCAAAAGACAGACTACAGGAGAACTGAGGAAGTATTGTTGATGCTAGAGAGAACTTGAAAATAGAGAGTAAAGAACAAAAGTATTACATACGCTTCATAAAAGCGCCTTACACTCTACTCTCTCTACAAGAACTAGTCATATGTGTGTGCTCAGTTGCTTCAGATGTGTCTGACTCTGCGACCCCCTGGACTGTAGACCACCAGGCTCCTCTGTCCATGGGATTCTCCAGGCAAGAACACTGGAACGAGTTGCTATGCTGTCCTTCAGGGGATCTTCCTGACCCAGGGATTGAACCCGAGAATGTGTCTCTTGCATTGCAGGCAGATTCTTCACCACTGAGCCACCAGAGAAGCCCTAGTTCTTGTATAATGCATTATAAACTGTAAAGTCACTTTCCTATGAGAAAAGTAATAATATTACCACACTTTATGAGTGAGGAAATGGAGGTGGGGAGAGGTCAGCTACCTACCCAGGATCATATATGTATCTCAAAGCAGAGCTAGGATCTGCTCACAGGTCTGCTCCCAGGTCTTCTGCTCCCAGGTCTTCTGCTCCCAGGTCTTGTGGTTCTTCCACTAGAGGACTTCTCATCCATGCTTAGAGTCTAGGAACTATGCTATGAGATTCCAGAGGTTGAGCATCCCTTCCTGCCTTCTCCAACTTTGCCACCCTTAGTTCCTGACTCAGTGCCTGCTCAGCAAAGATGAGACCTACCTACATCAGAGGAGGGTTTAAGATGAATGTGTAAAGAAGATGTGTTTTATATATATATATATATATATATTTGTATGAATATATATATATATGACATATGGCATATAAAATGACATCTTAGATGCATGGAATAGAGTCAAAATATATTACATGATATGCCACAGGGTATGTCCAAGGGATGTTTGAAGAATTTGGAGTCTACATTGGAAACCTTTGCAAAGTTAAGGATAAGTTATTCTATTTTGGGCAAAAACTAATGTGGTTGCAGACTTCTGTACTATATGTGTGTGTGTGTGTGTGTGTGTGTGTGTAGTATGGGCTTCCCTGGTGGCCCAGTGGTAAAGAGTCACCTGCCATTGCAGGAGACACAGGTTCGACCTCTAGGTTGGAAAGATCCCCAGGAGAAGGAAATGCAACCCACTCCAGTATTCTGGCCTGAGATTCCATGGGTAGAGGGGCCTAATGGGCTACAGTCCATGGAGTCACAAAAGAGTTGGATACAATTTAGCAACTAAACAAAATGTGTAGTATACACACAATGGAATATTATCAGCCATAAAAGAATGAGATAATGCCATTTGCAGCAACATGGATGGATCGAGAGATTCTCATACTAAACGAACTAAGAGAAAGATAAACATATGATATAGCTTACATGTGGAATCTAAAATAAAAGATACAAATGAATTTATTTACAAAACATACTCACAGACATAGAAAATGAACCTATTGTTATCAAAGGACAAAGGAGAGGAGGAATAAATTAGGAGTCTGGGATTAAAATATACACACTACCATATATAAAATAGATAAAAAAGAACCTATTGTATAGCACAAGGAACTACACTCAATATCTTGTAATAACTATAATGAAGAATGTAAAAATAATATATACATATATTTTTCAGTTTTATATATATATATATATATAACTAAATCACTTTGCTGTGCATCTGAAATTAACACATTATAAATCAATTATATTTCAATACAATTTTTAAAAAGAGAGGATCAGTTAAAACTGCAGGCTTAAGCTTTTGGGCACTCTAAACTGAAACCTTTTCCCCAAATATTTGGCCCAGTTTTTGTTACCCTTCACATCTCCCATTCCTCACTGTCTAGCCTCCACTTGCCCCCTGCACCTTTCCCCCACCCCACCCTCCCCCTGTTACCCCACATGCTGTCCAGTTTGAGGTTGCTAAATTTTTCACCATCTTATTCTGCTTAATTGACTGGCCTCCTGCTGCAGTAACCATGCTGCTTGCTAGGGTTCAAGATAACCGCCTATTCTGTTAGCTCCTGTTCTTACGTTGGGGAAAGATTAGATTCTCTCTGTGTATAGACATATACTTCTTCTGTTCTCCAAACCCTTTATGAAGCAGCAAATAGTACAGGATAAGAACATGGGTTCATATCCTGACAGGTTACTTAACCTCTCTGTGCTTTAGTCCATTCTCCCTAAGATGGGGATGATAACAGCACTTAAATGGTAGGATTGTTGTAACTATTAAAAGGGTCAGTCAAAGGATGCCCTTAGCATTTGGTACACAATAAGCACTCACATACTAAATCCTAAAAGATGATGCTGCACTCAATATGCCAGCAAATTTGGAAAACTCAGCAGTGGCCACAGGACTGGAAAATGTCAGTTTTCATTCCAATCCCAAAGAAAGGCAATGCCAAAGAATGTTTAAACTACTGCACAATTGCACTCATCTCACATGCTAGCAAAGTAGTGCTCAAAATTCTCTAAGTCAGTCTTCAACAGTACATGAACTGTGAACTTCCAGATGTTGAATCTGGATTTAGAAAAGGCAGAGGAACCTGGGATCAAATTGCCAACATCTGTTGGATCAAAAAAAGCAAGAGAGTTCCAAAAAACAACTACTTCTGCTTTATTGACTACGCCAAAGGCTTTGACTGTGTGGATCACAACAAACTGTGGAAGATTCTTAAAGAGATGAGAATATCGGACCATATGATCTGCCTCCTGAGAAATGCGTATGCAGGCCAAGAGGCAACAGTTAGAATTGGACATGGAACAAAAGACTGGTTCCAAATCAGGAAAGGAGTACATCAAGGCTCTATATTGTCACCCTGCTTATTATAAGCAGAGTACATCATGCAAAATGTTGGACTAGATGAAGCACAGGCTGGAATCAAGATTGCCAGGAGAAATATCAATAACTTCAGATATGCAGATGATACCAGCTTTATGGCAGAAAGCAAAGAAGAGCTAAGGAGCCTCTTGATGAAAGTGAAAGAGAAGAGTGAAAAAGTTGGCTTAAAACTGAACATTCAGAAAACTAAGATTATGGCATCTGGTCCCATCACTTCATGGCAAATAGATGGGGAAACAATGGAAGCAGTGACAGACTATGTTTTGGGGCTCCAAAATCACTGAAGATGGTGATAGCAGCCATGAAATTAAATGACGCTTGGTCCTTGGAAGAAAAGCTATGACAAATCTAGACAGCATATTAAAAAGCAGAGACATCACTTTGCCAGCAAAGATCCATCTAGTCAAATCTATGTCTTTTCCAGTAGTCATGGGTGGTGGATGTGAGAGTTGTACTATAAAGGAAGGTGAGTGCTGAAGAATTGATGCTTTTGAACAGTGGTGTTGGAGAAGACTCTTGAGAGTCCCTTGGACTGCAAGGAGATCCAACCAGTCCTCCTAAGGGAAATCAACCCTGAATATTCATTGGAAGGACTGATGCTGAAGCTGAAACTCCAATACTTTGGCCACTTGATGCGAAGAACTGACTCATTTGAAAAGACCCTGATGCTGGAAAAGACTGAAGGCAAGAGGAGAAGGGGACGACAGAAGACAAGATGGTTGGAAGGCATCACCAACTCGATGGACACGAGTTTAAGCAAACTCCGGGAGTTGGTGATGGACAGGGAAGCCTGGTGTGCTGCAGTCCGTGGGGTCACAAAGAGTTGGACACGACTGAGCGACTGAAGAGAACTGAACTGAAGCACTCACATTAGGGCTCTCTAGTGACTCAAATGGTAAAGAGATAGCCTGCAATTCAGAAGACTCGAGTTGAGCTGTGGTTTCAGTATTTTATTGGGGTTTTAACAATGACCTATTTCCTAAAGTTTCTGAATTTTTCTTGTTTTGATTCTCATAAATTGAAATTTTTACTACCAAACTTCACAAGTCAAAATCTTACTCATTCTTCATAAAGTCACCAGTCATAAGAGAATTCCAAACAGTGGAATGTAACAACTATTCATTGACTCTCTGCTCTGCACCTGGCAGGCTGCTCAGTCTTGCAGATCCAGGGGTTGAGGAGGACCATCTTGTGGCCCCTACTTCCTTGATGCTCTTCTCTTCACTCTCATGTACTCTGGCCTGTTAAACCACTACCCCTGCAGAAGTTACATTTTCTTTTATGTTACTCAGTTTTTACATATCTGGATCAGTGGCATTAGGTGGGGAGGAATAATATTAGTGACTGCTGCATCCCGGTGGCCTAATATATAATACAGCACACAAAGCAGAGAGAGGACTTGTTTGTTGAATTAACAGCTGAATGAATGCATGCATCCAGAGATGTGCCTGCTTTTGTCCCCTTGAGCCCTCCTGAGTAATGAGGTATTAAGGAAAAGGAAGTATTTCTAAAGCTCTCTCTCTGTTTCTCTGACAGTTATCCATAGAGTACCCTCAGGCATCAATGTTCATCTTCCTTCTGGAGGCATTTATGAGCGTAAACGTTTCAGATTCCATAGCTAAAAACATTAGCTTGGCTTGATGGGTGTTGTAGTCTTAGGTTGCTTTAAAGTTTCAAATGTCTCTGTGTTTAGCATACCCAAAATCTGATCTTCTTAGAGAAAAAGAATAAACAACATTCCAAACTATTCGCTTTTTTTAGGAAATCACTCTTCAATCCTTTCTTCTTTTGAGAAAATTTTTTACAGATCTGAGAACAGTGTAGAGTCCCTTGTCAGATCTTAATCTTTATAGCAGAGAAAAATAATTTATACTATAAATTGGACTTATCTATTTGCCAGTTGCCTATTAATCATAACTTAAAGCATGATTACAATGTCACTAAGAAACTTGCTCAAGCCCTGTAATTGTCCTAATGCATTCTACTGTCATCTCATCAAAAGCACATTATCCAGAGGACTTTAAAGTCCAGAAAGAATCAAGGAGTTTGAGATCAGCCCATTCTTTTGACAAAGAAGAATACTGAAGAACAAAGAGTTAAAGACTCTGAAGCTATATCGAATATGAAAAATTATATAAATGGTCATATATTAACTTCTGAATACAAAGAAACATACCATTAATATTTAAATGACAATTAACAACTGCAGAAAATATTCGTAAGGTTAATGACAAAAGAGACCAACTAAGAAATTATGAGGAGCCTGTACAATTCAATAATAAAATGACAAGTTAATCTAATATAACTTAGCAAAGAATGTAAATAGACATGCATAGGAAACAGAAAATACAGATAAATATTTTTCCACTTGAGTCAAAGATTAATAAATTTGAGAATAGCTAGTGCAAATGAGAGTACAGGTTGGCCAACACACTTTCTCTATTTGTGGAAATGTGTAAATAGCTAGCACAACCAGTTTTGGATGGCAATTTGAAAATATTAACAAATTTTAAATGTATTTAACCTCTCACCTTTTAATTCCAATATGAAAAATCTATTCTTTGGCTATACTCACAAATGTCCAAAATCATATATATATATGATTTAAATTTTTATAAATATGTATTATATTATATAATATATGTATATTTTTTACCAAAAAAAGATAGAAAAAAAGAAACAATCAAAATGCCTGTTATAAGTGATTGTTGTTGTGTTTAGTCACTGAGTCATGTCTGACTCATTTGCAACCTCATGAGCTGTATCCCGCCAGGATTCTCTTTCCAGAAGATTTCCCAGGAGTTTCCAGGCAAGAATTCTGGAGTGGACTGCCATTTCCTTCTCCAGGGGATCTTCCTGACCCTGGGATTGAATCTGATTACTAAAGAATGTTGCATCCAATACAATAGAATTCTATTTTTTAAATACTGAATCACTTAAAGATAAACAGTGACTAGATTAACACTGCATGTTAATAACATCTTTTTAAAATTAATTTATTTATTTTAATTGGAGGCTAATTACTTTACAATATTGTAGTGGTTTTTGCCATACATTGACATGAATCAGCCATGACATCTTAATATTATAATGAAATTAGTGCTGACTTTGCAGAGTCCCTAGAATCTGTCTTAAAGTGCCATCGTGTTCCAGGATATGAAGGAATTAATGAAGGATAAAATTTGGAAAGTGAATTTTATTTATAATACCTAAGTTTGAAAAATAAGTTATAAATTTTTTTAAAACCTTAAAATGGTCTCAATTTTGTCTTGGCTTACCTACTGACAGACTTATTTATTTATTTATTTACTCACTGGCTTATTGCTTACAACCTTTGCCTACAATATAAAGGATTTTTTTAAAAAACTTTCTAGATAGCAGATATTTTGTCTCTAACTAGAAGAATTTCCTGAGATTTATGTAGCCTTTACTATAATTTTGATTGTTTAAGAGAGGAAAAAAAGCAAAGGTTTCTTGTTCCTCACTTACAAAAGAACCACGATTCTTTACAATCCTGTTAGCTTCTTCTTAAAATTTTAAAATGTTTTATTGACACTTTGATTAAAAATTTAATGAAATATTATTTCTCAGGCATTCATAATCCTACTTAGTCATGCCCAAATTTCCTCCTTCGACTTTTGCCTTGCTCAAATCAGATCCTCCATATAGAAAACGTCAAATAAATCTTGTAGAATATCTTTTAAATTACCTTTGTGATTTCTTAGAGGGTTCTCAGAAAACAACAAAGTTTTGTTGCTTCACCTTACAAGAAGAGAGATGCTAGAAATACTTAGGCTCATTCATTAGTTACGTTTGATGAGTTACATGAGAAAAATTCTCAAATAAGGAGCTACTAAGGCTGCCTAGGTTAAATTGGTATGAGTCAATGCCACTAACTTTTTCTGACTTCTGTGCTTTGTTACAGTTTCCTAGAGATTCATCAGTGCCTCACTGTCCATGTCACATTTCTGATTAACAGAGTCTTGATGGTATATTGCTTGATATTAGGCAACAACATTATGTTGTTACCAGTCTTAATTTCAGTTATTTAAAGTGCTAGGTAGGCTACAACCATACTTACCTCTTTTTAAAGACTTTTTTGAAGGAGAAGTTTTAGGCTTACAACAAAATTAAAGGAAGACAGAGATTTCCCAATGCCCTTCCCTCCACCACACACACATAACCTTCCCCTCATCAACATCCCCCACCAGAGTGGTGCATTTGCTATAACTGATGAACCTACAATGTCATGCCACAGTCAAGCAAAGTCTGTAGGTTACCTTAGGGTTCACTGTTGGCCTCGTACGTTCTGTGGGTTTGGACAAACGTATAATGTTGTAACCATCATTATGCTATCATACAAATTTTACTGCCCTAAAAATCCTCTGTATTCTACTTGTGTTCATTCCTGCTGTTCTTAACCCTGACAACAACTGATCATTTCATAATCTCCATTGTATTGCTTTTTTGAGAATGTTCTATAGTTGAAATCATACAATACACAGCCTTTTCAGGTTGGCTTCTTTTGCTTAGTAATATGCATTTAGGTTTCTTCATGTCTTTTCATGCCTTGATAGCTCATTTCTTTTTATCACTGAATAATATATTATTGTCTGCATTTATTTATCCATTCACCTATTGAAAGACATTCTGTTTGCCTCCAAGTTTGAAAGTTGGAAGTTGCTATACACAACTATGTTTAGGATTTTATGTGCACATAGGTTTTCGACTCCTTCGTGTAAATACCAAGAAGCATGTTTGTTAGATCCTACGATAAGAGTATTTTTAGTTTATGAGAAGCTGCCAAACTGTCTTCCAAAGTGGCTTGCATAATTTTGCATTTCCACCAGCAACAACTGAGAGTTCTCATAGCTCCATATCCTCACCAGCATTTGGTGTTGTCAGATGCTCCCAGTTCTTATAAGTGTATAGTGGTATCTTTGTGTTATAATTTGCATTTCTCCAATGACATATGACATGAAACACTTTTTTATGTGTTTGTGTGCCATTGTATATCTTCTTTGGTGAAGTGTCTGCTAAGACTTTGACCCATTTTTTACTTGGGATGGTTTTCTTATTGTTGAGTTTTAAGAATTCTTTGTGCATTTTAGATAACTGTTTTTTTTTTTACCATATGTGTGTTTTACAAATATTTTCTCCCAATCTGTGGCTTACAACAAAATTCTATGAAGCCTTTAAAAGGAAATAGATAGATCTGTATGTACTAATATAGAAATATATCTGATACAGATTATTAAATAGAGGGAAAAGTACAGAATCAAGACAACTTTGTGCATACAAGACAAATATTTTTCCTTCTGGAAATACCAAAGAATAATGGTGATGTGAAACTTATCTTATGTTGTTAATTTGTTCCTTTCTCTACTTTTTAAAATTTTCTAAACATTTAAAATTTATTTATTCTACTTATATGGTAGTATAGACTTCAGGCAATTTTCCTCAATTTGCTTATTCCTCAAGTTGTGTGTGTGATTTAATTTAAAATTAAAGAAAAACTAACATATTTTCATAGAGTTTTAAAGGAAGTCCTTCAAAGAAATCAAGAACATACCGGTTTCCCTAAATTTGACCCTAGCTTTCTCAATTTTTTCTCATGTAAAACTATTCTCCAGCCAGCCTGGCCAAATACCTCAGTTTGCTTTCCTTTATCTTACAATTTATCTATTTTGTTACCTTAGTATGACATATACTTTCATGTCTGTAATTTCTCCTCATCTTTAAGAATCAATCTATGCATAGTCTTCTTTAGAAAGCATTTAATTTCCAGGACAAAGTTAAGTTCTTCCTTCTCTAGATTCACATACCTCTTACATTTCTTTCAATGGCTTTCCTGGCAGTTCAGCCATAAAGAATTTGCCTGCAATCCAGGAGATGCAGGTGACAGTGTTATATTGCTATGTGTTTTTGTCTCCTGTCTTTTTGAAGGATTATAAAGAAGGTTCAGAGCCAAAGAACTGATGCTTTCAAATTGTGGTACTGGAGAAGAGTCTTGAGAGTCTTTTTGTCTGCAAGGAGATCAAACCAGTCAATCTTAAAAAAAAATCAACCCTGAGTATTCATTGAAAGGAGTTATGCTGAAGCTGAAGCTCCAATATTTTGGCCACCTGATGCAAAGAGCCAACTCATCGGAAAAGATCTGATGATGGGAATGACCGAGGGCAGGAGGAGAAGGGGGCGACAGAGGATGAGATAGTTGGATAGCATCACTGACTCAATGGACATGAGTTCAAGCAAACTCCGGGAGATAGTGAAGGACAAGGAAGCCTGGCATGCTACAGTCAATGGGGTTGCAAGGAATTGGAAACAACCTGGCTACTAAACAACACCAAAGCATCTGGAGGTCAGGACTCTTTATTCATACCAATAGATAAAAAGGCACAGTTACTGGCATAGTATCTAGAATATAGTAAAAACTTAAAATGCTTGATGAATGAATGAACTTTTAATGAAAATGATTTATCCTCAATCTAAGAGTAGTCAAGTCTAGTCAAGGCTATGTTTTTTCCAGTAATCATGTATGGATGTGAGAGTTGGACTATAAAGAAAGCTGAGTGCCAAAGAATTGATGCTTTGAACTGGTATTGGAGAAGACTTTTGAGAGTCCCTTCAACTGCAAGGAGATCCAACCAGTCCATCCTAAAGGAAATCAGTCCTGAATATTCATTGGAAGGACTGATGCTGAAGCTGAAACTCCAATACTTTGTCCACCTGATGCGAAGAACTGACTCATTTGAAAAGACAAATGTCCACCTGATGCGAAGAACTGACTCATTTGAAAAGACCCTGATGGTGGGAAAGGTTGAAGGCAGGAGAAGAAGGGGATGACAGAGGATGAGATGGTTGGATGGCACCACTGACTCAATGGACATGAGTTTGAGTAAACTCCGGGAGTTGGTGATGGACAGAGAGGCCTGGCGTGCTGCAGTCCATGGGGCTGCAAAGAGTCGGACACGACTGAGAGACTGAACTGAACTGAAGAGTAGTCAAAAGGAAAACTCATCTTTGGACTTTCCAAGAATTCTCCAATGTGGTTAAGAACATGGCTCTTTAGTAAGACTGCATTGTTTAACTCTCAGTTCTGCTCTCTTATTAGCTGTATATCTTGAGACAATTACAGAACTTCTCCAACTCTCTTTTTTAAAATATAAAGTAAGGATAATACTAGAACATTGCAGACTTGCGGATTAAATGAAATAAAACTTGTAAAGAGTTTAGAACAGCACCTGCATGCGTGCATGCTCAGTCGGAAGTCATGTACAATTCTTTTGCAATTGCACGGACTGTAGCCCACCAGGCTCTTCTGTCCATGAAATTTTCCAGACAAGAATACTGGGGTGGGTTGCCATTTCCTCCTCGAGGGGATTTTCCTGATCCAGGAATCAAACCTGCGTCTCCCAAGTCTCATGCATAGGCAGGCAGATTCTTTTTGACTGAGCCACCTGGGAACAGTGCCTAGCACATAGTAAAAACTAAATACATATTATCCTTTAGAATTACTGTATTAGATCCATTCTCCTATTTTTTTAGAAAAAATATTAATTCATTATTTTTAAAATTTTTGGCTGAGCTGGATCTTTGTTGCTTCTTGTGGACTTTCTCTAGTTGCAGCAAGAAAGGATTACACTCTCATTGCTGTGCATGGACTTCTCATTGCAGCGGAGCACAGGCTCTAGCATGCAAGGGCTTCAGTAGTTACAGCTCATGGGCTTGCCAGTTGTGGCTCACTGGTTTAATTGCCTTGTGGCATGTGGGATCTTCTCTGACCAGGGATGTGTCAACTACATTGGCAGGTGGATTCTTAAACACTGGACAACCACAGAAGTCTCGTTCTCTGATTTTCTTTTTTTTTTTTTTCTTTTTTTAACTTAAAGTGGTAGAAAGAATTGGAATTACTCTATGTCTTGAGAGTCCCTTGGACTGCAAGGAGATCCAACCAGTCAATCCTAAAGGAAGTCAGTCCTGAATATTCATTGGAAGGACTGATGCTGAAGCTGAAACTCCAGTACTTTAGCCACCTGATGTGAAGAACTGACACACTGGAAAAGACCCTGATGCTGGGAAAGATTGAATATGGAGGAGAAGGGGATGACAGAGGATGAGATGGTTGGTTGGCATCACTGACTCAATGGACATGAGTTTGAGTAAGCTGAGAGAGTTGGTGATGGACAGGGAGGCCTGGCATGCTGCAGTCCATGGGGTCGCAAAGAGTCGGACATGACTGAACAACTGAACTGATGTCTTTAATTGCCCAACAATGGTACATTTTGGTGGTAAGCTAATTTGTCACTGGAATCTTCTCACTTTCTCTACACATGGGCCTTGAGGCAAATTTCCTTGTTTGGGACCCTAAGCTTCCATTTTCTTCTTCAGTTCATATTTCTAGCTTGTGCCTGGTTTCAATGAGGTAAGAGTTATTCTTTCGATCCTAAATACCCTTCTTGTCTTCTAGGCCTGCTGCTCTTCAGAGTTCCCTTCATATATCATCCTTTTTATGTAGTTTTCCAAGAATGGCTGTAATGATCACATGAATTATAATATACTACAGTTGCTTACTTGTTTGTATTTCCCACTAGACTAAGCTTTGTTAAGCCAGTGATCTTTTCTCATTATTCTGTTTAGCCAATGCCAAGAACAAGGTTTAATGGTCTAGAAACATGCTAAATCTTGAAACAAGTTTATAGCTTTGAATGATCTGTGCTTTACCAGACTTGAAAAAACATTTTTTAGCTAAAATGACTTCTCTGTAGTTTTCTTTGTAGCTATGATGAAAGTAACTTGCTAAGACTTTTTCAATTATTTATTTATTTTATACAAATTTATTAGAGATCTTCTAATTACAAAGTAGACAAAATGTTCTTGGAAAAAAAAAAACCAGATATAATTCAAGACATGGGTCCTGCCATAGTAGCTCAGAGATTAGTGGTAGAGACAAAGCACAATCAATAAAAAAAACACACAATCAATAAGAATGATACAAATGATGTGTTCAAAATAAGAAGTAGAGAAAGTGATGTGTGTTAACAGATAGGAGCAGGATTATGCTGGCCATTATTTTCACAACCAGCTCTCTCAGAGTGAAAGCCTTGATTTGTAGAATTTGCCAGTTTCCTAATGTAAATACTCCTACCAATACTGGTTTCTAGCTATGATTGAGATCACCGAATGCAAAGTTGTGAAAATCTGTACATAATTCAACCTTGCTAGTGATTCGGGGCTGGCTCCAACATGCCTTTGGATGGGAGAAATGGTTTTAGACTGTCATAGTCTGGTCATTCATCACAGAAGAGCTTAAAATTGAAAATAGTTTTGAAGATTGTATAGTAATTAGATTAGTCATGGAAAATACATTCCAGATTTGGAGACTGGTAAAAGCAATGCATAGCAGCAGTAATGAGTGTGGAACATTCAGGCAAATGTATTCAGCACACAGCAGGTATTCAACAAATATGTTTGTGAATAATTGAACAGTAATAAATAGAGCATCTGATTGGAAAATGCATCTCTGTACGCCAAGAACTAAGAGGACGGCTCAGATGTTGCAGCAATCCACGGTCTCTATCCTTCTTTATAAAGATGCTTTTCAGAGGAGATGATTGGATGACATCACGGACTCCATGGACATGAGTTTGAGGAAATTGTAGGAGATAGGGAAGGACAGGGAAGCCTGGCATGCTGCAGTCCATGGGGTCACAAAGAGTTGTACACAACTGAGTAGCTGTAAGATAGGATTAATAAATAATTCTAAGAAAGAAGAAAATGTTAATTTTCAAAGGTGGAAGAGGCTTGTAAATGTTGTAGATCTTCATAATAGCTTTACCTCCATTAAAAATGCCTCCAAACATTGAATTAAATTATAGCATTTTCTATAAATATATATCAAGGTGGGATAGATAAAGATCAACCATTTTCTCTCACCTGGCTTAAAATATGGAATTCGGTGGTTGGCAGGAGTCAAGAAATGTTTTTTGTAAAGGACCAGAAACTAGATCTTTTCTATTTTGTGGGCCATATGGTCTTGTTTCAACTGTGTGATTTTAGCATGAAAACAGCCATAGACAATATGTAGATGAATGATTGTGGTTACATCTTATTTACAAATAAGGTAAGGGACAGATATGGCCTAAAAGCCATAGTTTGCATGATTCTTGCCTGGGGCATCAAGAGATCTAGGAAATGTAGGTTTCTTTAAAGTTCACAGGATGGCACCAAAGATCAAAAAAATGCCAAAAATTCACAAAGATAATATGACATACAAATGACTCAGTAAACAGGATGAGATGGTGGGAGGCATCATTGACTCAATGGACATGAGTTTGAGCAAATTCCTGGAGACAGTGAAGGACAAGGAAGCCTGGCATGCTGCAGTCCATGGAGTCGCCAAGAGTCATACATGACTGAGTGACCAAACAACAGCAAACAGTTTAACCTGTTCTGGTGGGATATTTTTCCCAACACTCTTCCTTCTGCCTTGATGTCTAGGTTTGGTGGTTTTGATGTTATTTGCTATCATAATTTTGGTGTTTACATATTTTCTTGAAAACTCATCTCTGAATAAAACTTGATATGGGATATTACTTACTTCTTATAATATTAAAGTTGCCAAGAAAGCAATAAAATCTGCTTAATAATCTTCCAGGCAAATATTCACTTACTTATTTGATATATATCCATGTTCTTGGGAACATGAGTGAGGTGGAGATGGTGACAACTTCTTCAACCACTCATCATTGATGGACCCTTATGTTGTTTCCACATCCTGGTTATTGTAAATAATACTGCTACGAACGTAGGAGTGTCCTTTTCAAGTTAAGTGTTTTGTTTTCTTTGGATATATCCCCAGAATTGGGACTGCTGGATCATATGGTGGTTGTATTTTTAATTTTTTGAGGATCCTCCATAGCATTTTCCATAATGGCTATATCAGTTTACAAATTTCACCAAAACTGCACAAAGATTCCTCTTTCTCCACATTCAGGCCAGCATTTATCTCTTGTCTTTTTGTTGATGGCCATTCTAACAAGCAGTACTATTTCATTTTGGTTTTAATTTGCATTTCTCTAATGACTAGTGATGAGCATCTTTTTATGTACTTGTTGGCTTTTTGTACATTTTCTTGACGTCCACTACATTTAAAACCAATAAGCACATAATTTATGAAGTGCCAACCAACCTGTCAACAAACGCATGATGAAGAAGGAAGATGGGATCATTGGCAGATCCTGGTACCTGGGACATCGTTCCATTCATGTAGATGTGCAAGGCATTGTGCATACTGCTTTGAGAGGCATCTGCTATCCCAGTAAGTGGATTAGCAAATCCTGTTGGCAAAAAGAAAATTGAAAAAAAAAAAAGTAGTTTTAATGATTTAAAATCTAAGTGAGTTTCTCGTTTGGTTTACAACTGCACTTGAAAAATAATTGCCTGATTCAAAACAATAAAGTCAATCATAAAATGCATTCTGTACTGGGATTGTTTATATTCTAGATACCCAGTGAGCATTTAATAAATCTTTGTAGAGTTGAATGGTGTTACTCTGGTCACAATGGACTGATTAACCAGATGGAATTGGCAAAGCCAGTCTGTGTTCCATCCTGTTGCTTCTGCCTAGTATTCTTCCTTTAGATCCTAAAAAGTAATAAGACCTTTTTGCAATAATCAGCACAGTCACTCTCACTTCAGTCTGTAACAGCACTTAAAAACAGATCTTTCCAGCTGTTACATGTCCTCTTGCTTTCCAGTTCTGGTGGTTACTTTTAATTTTTATTTCTGATTCCAGAGAAAAATTAAAACTTGTGACCACTGACATTACAATTCATCTTTGACAGTCTGGAGGACTTCAGGTAATGTGTTTCATTTTGCAAAATATTTCAAAGTTAATCAGGACTCTATTAAATGGCTCTATTCAATGCACCAGGAAAAATAATTATGATAAGAGTTATTTTTTTCTGTATGTTAATTGAGCTAAATGCTTTCTGTGACATAAGTCCTTCAGTCTTTGCAGCAGCTCTGCTGATTAGACATTATCCCCACTGGAAAGAAGAGAAAAATGAAGCTCAGAAAAAGTCCTGAGATTTCCAAGCTTGCACAGGTAGTAAGTAGCAGATTGGGCATTTTAACCCATATCAGTTAGACGGCAACATCTGAGCTCTTGATATTCTATGTTCTCTCCCATACATTACCAGGGAATAGGTGAAGTATGATATTTCAGTGTCCATTCAGGAAAAACCCAAAACAAAAGTAGAATTCAGATTTAAAATCAAACAAAGGGGGAGGAATGGAGTTAAACTGTAAATCAGAACCAAGCTAAAGGAAAATGCCAAGGACATACGGAATTTCAAAATTTAGCATTAGCAGGAAAACAGAAACTGTGAGGTTATAATTTTATTTTAAAAGGTAGGATAGAAACAGTGCAGACAATAGGAGGCAGAGGGAAACTAGCTTCCTTTCAAACAATTAGGATTATTTTGTTGTCAGCTCCATTTTTAAAGTGCATCTCTTGACTTTTGAGTTCAATGCTTTGTGTTCTCCTACCGTTGTGGCTGACAGTATCTCTGCCCCCTCAGCTGATGTCTGTCTCCTCCTTTCGAGCTTTTATACTCATTCTCAGAGACAGTATCAAGCCCAGCTACCTCCGGAAGCTTAGCCCAAGACCATACACTTCTCTCTCCCCTCTGACATCGCTTGTGTATGACAACTTTATGATTGTGTATGTGTGTGTGTGCTCAGTTGCTCAGTCATGTCTGACTCTTTGTGACCCATGGACTGTAGCCCACCAGGCTCCTCTGTCCATGGGATTCTCCAGGCAAGAGTACTGGAGTGGGCTGCCATTTCTTCTCCAGGGGATCTTCCTGACCCAGGGATCAAATCCACATTTCTTGCTTCTCCCGCATTGGCAGAGATTCTTTACCACGAGCGCCACCTGAGAAGCCTAAGATTGTATATACATGGTTCTTAATATGTGCAGAGATTTTTCTAAAAGCTTAGCATGATTATTTTCATGTAACCTTCAGAATGATTCTACAAATTAGATATCTTCATAATCTCTGTTATGTAGATTTGGATAAAACAGCTTAGAGAGTTTAAGCAAATTGCCTAAGATTAAAAAGCAAATAACAGAAGCTAAGGTTGGAACACAAACCTGTTTTATTCCAGAACTTAAGCTCTTAAATGCATTAGTTTATTGCTTTTCCTATTAGTAATAATTCATATATCATGGGAGGAATTTCTGTAGAGCAATGGTCTTTAAGCTTTTATCTTTGAGTAGAACAAAATGAAAGCTTTAAAACCATCTTTTATGTATGCTCTCACATATTTTAAGTAGTTTCTAAATTGCTTTAATTATAATTGCAAATAGTTTTAGAGGAAAAAATTCAAGGGTAGATATTGCAAATAGTATAAATTTTAAAATAAAAATTTGAAATCACTTTATAAAAGTGTATCCAGTGTAATGGTTTGATATTTGCCATCATCCATATGAAAAGTACCTAAACAAACTCTTCTCTTATAGTCTTAAATTTTATAGGATTTCCTTTTTTTTCACTAGATCTCACGTTCTTATTCTGTTTTCTCACAGGAGTATGCCAAAATGTTATATATTATGCTTGAAATATTTTTTAAAACTTCATCAGCCTATCATACTTTTCTGCAACAAAACTAGGTATAGAAGTTAAAATCACCTTTTAAAAACTTCATGTGACAATATAATCTAGATTGTCATTAAAAATTTTAGTAATACATATTTTATTAGAATGATGTAACACTAAACATTTTACAAAATAAGTTATTAAATAAAAAAGGAAAGTTTTATTGAAAATTCATTTCTTAACAATATTTATGAAAGGGCTTCCCTGGTGGCTCAGACAGTAAAGAATCTGCCCACAATGCAGTAGACCAGGCTTGATCCCTGGGTTGGGAAGATCCTCTGGAAAAGGGATGACTACCCACTCCAGTATTCTTGCCTGGAGAATCCCATGGATAGAGGAGCCTGATGGGCTGCAGTCCATGGGGTTGTAAAGAGTCAGATATGACTGAGTGACTAACATCTGTTAGTTAAAAGTTATTGCAGATATCTACAATACCCTGCAATAGTCCTTGCTAGAAAGAATAAGGCTTAGCATATTTTCAATTCTAAATTTTAAAAAAATCATTAGTCCTGAAAACTTTATTCTCATAAAAAACTAGATGGTAATAAAAAGATTATAGGAGTTTCACTTAATTACTTAAAGTCTTTTTTTAGTATATGCCAAAAATGACATAGCTGATTCAGCATCAAAATAATCTAATCCATCAGTGACAACTCAAACAAAAATTCTTTGATGAAAGTAGCTATAAGTGCTTTTATTTACAAAGCACTTAACTTTAAAGATACTCGCTACTTTTCATTAGAGCCATTCATTCCAGCAACACTGGCACCAATATTCCAAGTTCTCTGCTGTTTTAGTACCTCGAATGATTTTACCCCTCTGGGAGTGTACTGTGATAAGTATGGATATAGGCTAGAGGTACACCTTGCTTCTGAAAAGTTGAAGGGAGATTATGCAAGAGTAGGTGGTAAAGAAGAACTTCAGGAGATTTCTCATTCAGACTCATTTTAGTAAAGTATATTTGGGAGGAAGATATGGAAATAAATTTTCTTAAAACTCTCTGTGCCATGTACCCTTTAAGTGTCTTAGTGAAACTGTAGTGGTGTTTTTAGCAATTTGAAGATACTGTTTGTAGAGAAAAGACTTTTAGAGAAGAGCAAACTGGGTTTAAATTCTACGTTTCTTACTGAAAGTATTACTTTTCTCAAGTTATGTTTTGTGAGCCTTGTTTTCTTCATTGGTAAAAGAGGGAATAATTAATACCCACCTCTCATACGCCCAGTCAGTCAGTTCAGCCACTAAGTCGTGTCTGACTCTTTGCGACCCCATGGACTGCAGCACACAAGGTCTCCCTGTCTATCACCAGCTCTCAGAGTTTACTCAAACTCATGTCCATTGAGTCGGTGATGCCATCCAACCATCTCATCCTCTGTCGTCCCCTTCTCCTCTCGCCTTCAATCTTTCCCAGCATCGGGGTCTTTTCCAGTGAGTCAGTTCTTCGCATCAGGTGGTCAAAGTATTGGAGTTTCAGCTTCGGTATCAGTCCTTCCAATGAATATTCAGGACTGATTTGTTTTAGGACGGACTGGTTGGAACTCCTTACAGTCCAAGGGACTCTCAGGAGTCTTCACCAACACCACAGTTCAAAAGCATCAATTCTTTGGTGCTCAGCTTTCTTTTTAGCCCAACTCTCACATCCATACATGACTACTGGAAAAGCCACAGCTTTGACTAGATGGACCTTTGTCGGCAAAGTAGTGTCTCTGCTTTTGAATATGCTGTCTGGGTTGGTCATAGCTTTTCTTCCAAGGAGCAAGCGTCTTTTAATTTCGTGGCTGCAGTCACCATCTGCAGTGATTTTGGAGCCCCAAAAATAAAGTCTATCATTGTTTCCATTGTTTCCCCATCTATCTATTTATCAAACAATTTCTCTCACATTTATAGCAAGTGTGATGCAATTAGTATAGAATCTAGTACAAGACAAATGCTTCCTGAGTAGTACCTATCATTTCTGCAAGTTTGCTGCATCTGATAAATCAGTGCCTATTCAGAGAGCCGCTAACCAAGAATATGGTCCACTCCAACCGCAGAAAAACTGCTTTCGCCAAAAATTTCCACCTTAAGGATCCACCCCAGCACCAGATACTTCTTGACTCGAGACCCCATGAACTATAGCCCGTTAGGCTCCTCTGTCCCTGGGATTTATCTGGCAAGAGTACTGGAGTGGATTGCCATTTCCTTTTCCAGGGGATCTTCCTGACCCAGGCATGAGACCCATGTCTCTTCCACCTCCTGCATTGGCCGCAGATTCTTTACCACTAGCACCACTCGGGAAACCCCTCCTAAACTGATTTCTCTGCAAAAGCCTGCCTGCTTGCCCTCAGCCAACAATAGATGCGTCAGGGTGATCCTGAAAACTAGATTGCTATTCTAAGCATGTTTTCAGCCAGGCTAGAGTTTCTTTACTCATTTCTTTTGCTAACTTGCTGGATGATGCATCTAGGAAAGTCTCCAATGTTCTTATGAAGGGTATTTGAATAAGAAGCACATGGGGTTTGTCAGAATACATTGTGTTATATGCTCAAAAATAGTTTAAAGGTACAGGTTGGACAAACACCCAAACTCTTTGTGATAAGTACCAAATTGTTAATACAGGCAATCTGATTATATTAACAATTTTAAACGGACTATGTGTATCTAATCTCTTAAAATAGGACTGGAAAGTCCTCAGAAACAGAGACCAAAGACTTTGCTTTGATTTTCCATAGTCAGAAACAGAACCTTGCACTTCTTTGCATTTAAAAGAAAATATAAAATATTTCTCAACATAGTATATATATATGCAGATATGTACAATGTATATATGTGTGTGTTTGTATACACACAATGGAATCCTATTCCAGCCCTAAAAATGATAGAACTTTTGCCATTTGTAGCAACTTGGATGGACTTGGAGAGCATTACGCTAAGTGAAATAAGTCAGATAGAGAAAGCCAAATACTGCATAATATCACTTATATGTGGAATCTAAAAAATATACCACACTAGTGAATATAACAAAAAAGGAGCAGATTCACATATATGGAGAAGAATTTAGAGACTATCAGTGAGGAGAGGAGGGGGGCAGGGCCGGTATAGGGATAGGTGAATAAGTATGAACTATTGGGTATAAAATAAGCTACAAGGATATATTGTACAGGACAGGGAGTATAGCCAATATTTTGTAATAACTATAAATGAAAGATAACCTTTGAAAATTGTGAATCAGTATGTTGTACACCCGTAACTTATATAATATTATAGAGTAACTATACATCAATTTTTTAAAAAGCCTTTAAAAATATTTCTCAATTCTTCACTGATACCATCCTGTAAAAATTGGGAGGAGGAAAAATAACATTTCTCTCCATAAAATCTACAAGTGACCTTTAAAGAGCTCTATGCTCCTACTTGTTAAGTGACCAAATAAAGGAAATGTCATGGATGTAAATAATATAAAATGTGAATAAATTATTTTCTATTTTACTTCTTCACATAATTCATTTTTTGGCTGGTGAATCACCTTGAAAAAATAGAAAAGATAATATCATCAGTAGTTTCTCTTGCCAAGATTTTATTCCCTTTTGGAAGAGCGAGTCCAAGAGGACTTCTAGGCACAAATAATAGTAATTTATAGGTCAAACTTTTCAAATGTCTTTCATGTACATGATCTCATTTGAATCCCAGGGGTGAATATTATCACTGTCCCAAGTTTTCAGATAAGAAGACTTAATAGAAGTTAAAATACACACCTAAATTCAAGCTAGAAACCGAGGCAATCAAGGAATTGACTATGGCTCTGACTGATTTCAAATCTCATGCTCTTTTCTGCACACTAAAGTGGGGTAGTGTTCATATTGACTTGCTGACACACCTTGAAAACCCTTTATTATGCACTATGAGATGAATTTAGTGACTTACTATTTTCATTCATTGACTATCATCAGCAAGGTGCAGCATGCATTATTGCCTCTCTCTTGTCCAAGGGTTCCCCATGGATGGAAAGTCTAATAAGCCAGCAGGGACCTTGTTAGCAGTCACAAATGCCAAAATGGCTCAAAGTTCTTTGTGAAGGGCAGTGACAGTTGCCCAAATTACTCTGTGTTATGCCTTCAAGTCTGCGTGCTACATTCCTATGGGAAATTAATAAACACAGTTTCAGGCTGATGATAACAATAGGAAATTTCAGCTTGTCACTCCATCTATCTTTCTCTTTCGTTTCTTCCCCAATAGTACTCTGGAGAGTTTTTGTGTTTGTTCATTTTTTTTTTTTTTATATTGATGCCTATCTCTGAGCCCTGGAGATT
This sequence comes from Giraffa tippelskirchi, assembly GCF_054371585.1. NCBI lineage: Eukaryota > Metazoa > Chordata > Mammalia > Artiodactyla > Giraffidae > Giraffa > Giraffa tippelskirchi. Next base: position 40,958,434 of record NC_137284.1, on the reverse strand, counting down.
CAGATTTAATTGGTACAGAGTGGGGCTCAGGCACTTGGAGTTTTAAAAACACCCCAGGCGGTTCTAATGTGCAAACAGGGTTGAAATTCAATGATTTAAGCAAAATTGCTCTCTAACCTCTAAACTTGAACTCGCACTTTAAAAACTTTACCTCTGAATATATTATTTCCTTCACCTAAAATATTTTCCTCCTATATTGTGACAGTCTAAAAATGCTTCTGCCTTTAAAATTCCACATCATGAACTTCTACCTTGAAATATTTTCATATTGATAACTACTTCAATGTGTACCCATGAAAATGATGTTTTAAAAAATTGAGCAACTACTACAAAGCAGGCATTAGGTAGGTGTTTTCACATATATTATCTAATTCAGTATACTCCTTTCTAGGAAGCTGGGCTATAAATGTTACACTTTATCATGCTTGTTGGAGTCTAAAATGTGAAAAAATACATGGTTAAATTTTTAGAACAGAGTACATTGAATTTATTTGATTTAATTTTAAATGCTTCTCTAACCTATTTTAACACTTCATAGAGTTTCAGGGGTATAACTGGAGAAAAAACCAAACAGAAGATAGAAAAATGTACATTGATGCATGTAAAGATCAAAGAGAAGGGACAGTTGACAAGAACCCCCTGCCATGACCCCCCCCCCAATGTTTTCCAATTCACTCTCCTGGTGCAGCTTTCTTCTGGAACTATGAAGTGCATAGCCTCACAGGGTTACACACAATGATTTTATGAGGTTGTATTTCATGGTTGAATATTTTTTAAAAGTTTATAATTTAGATGACTCGCAGCAGAATATAATACTGTAGATCAAAAAGGATCCTTGGATCTATGCAAGTCCCTAGTTACAATGAAGCATTGACTTTAATTCCAACTTCAAGGTTTCTTACACAAAGTGCTAGCTCTACAGTCATAGACATAATTAATCAGCATTTATGTTTATCAGAAAATATTTTTAATTTGACTCAGGAAGCCTCTTCAACTATGGGGAACAAAGCAATGAAGTAAACACTGTTGTGGGCTATTGTTTACCGTGTAATTATTAGATGGCAGTTAAAAGGTCACAGTTCAGATGGTGAAGAATCCTCCTGCAATGCAGGAGACCCTGCTTCAATTCCTGGGTCAGAAAGTTCCCCTGGAGAAGGGATAGGCTACCCACTCCAGTATTCCTGGGCTTCCCTGGTGGCTCAGTCAGTAAAGAATCTGCCTGCAATGGGGAGACCTGGGTTTGATCCGTGCGTTGGGAAGATCACCTGGAGGAGGGCATGGCAAACTCCAGTATTCTTGCCTGGAGAATCCCATGGACAGAGGAGCCTGGAGGGCTACATACAGCCCTCCATGGGGTCTCAGAGAGTTGGACACGACTGAGTGACACAGTATGGGCAGCACAAAAGATCACAAATGATCCACAAATTATGTAAATTTCTTAGAAATGCAAACACTCAAACCCTACCAAAAACTGTGAATCAGAAAGTCACTGAGATTCACCATTTGTGTTTAAAAGTCTTTCTGGTGATTTTAATGTACACTAATGTCTGCATTAGAGAACCACTGCTCTAATTTTCATTGTTTGCCCAAAGACAATGGTGAAATCAGTCAAAATTGTAGTCATCTCCATGAATTCAATAAAGAAAGTAGAATTATTTCCTGTATTATCACTTGAAATTGTTTATTGTTTTAAACATCAGACTAATTTCTCCTCATGGTAACATCAATGTTCATGTGTGTATATGTATACTTGTGTGTATGTAAAGAAAATGACATGTAGTCCTTTTCTTTATATACATATTATATTTAAACAGTATACATGTGATTTACATTATCCAGTGATTTTTTTCAACAATTCTTAGATCTTATCTCCAGTTTATAAACATATCTATAAAGTTTTCTTACATATCAATCATAATGGTTCATTCTTCATTTACAATTTGTCTGAAGGTTGTTTTAAGGTAAAATTTTAAATGGCATTCCATATTCTTAGACTTGTGCATTCAGGAAAACTCAGGAGTCACAGTAGAATCATTTAGTTCACTAAATGGCACAGATTGAATCAAGCAAAGATCTTATAGGCAAAGTGTTATTCAAGCCGTCTTCTCTTCCTTGTTATTATTTATGACTGAATTGATAGTACCTCCTACATTTGGTATACTTCATTAGGTGTGATAAATCTTTGATAATACATTAATATTAATGCTAACTATTTTTGAAGAAAAGGTAGAGTCACAACCATTTTAGTCTCTGTTTGCCGCAGTCTATTCTGATTTTAGCACTGAAAGTCCTGGATCCTAGGTAGAGCCAGCTTTATAGGCATGCAACTGAGTGTTTCTCACCCAAACCTATCCACACTTGGCTTAATGCTTTGCTGTTGCTATCTTGAAATTTTTAATAATTTTTGAAAGAACTGCTTCATGTTTTCATTTTGTGATATATTCTGGAAATTATATAGTTCATCTTAATTCTGGAAAGCCCCATAGTCTTGGGCAAACAAGGATGGTTAGTCACACTGAAAAATTTCTATATATAATATTCCTTCATCAGCTTGATTTGATAGGGCATTTCTATCATACACAAGTCTATTAAATCTTTTAAATGTATCCTAAAAGCTCATTTATGTCTTTACTTTTTAATCAGACAAGATCATTTAATGATACTCTCATATGCAAGTCACAGATTGTCTCTATATTTATAATTTTCTGTAATGAATATTATAACATATTTGCATAACATGTTAAGAGTTCATAAAGTATATTTTTTTAATTTGACATTCCTAGTAATGTACTAGAAAAATATTAACCAGATCTCAGAGGAAAAATGAAGGTGGTAGTGGAGAATATGTTGACTTGTACTGTCTTTCAATTTCCATAACGTAAATAGTCCCATGATTGTTTCTTTCAAAGTACCAATTGGTTCTCATTGAGCAAAGGGTTGGGAAAAGATCTTGTCAACTCTCAAAGCAGATATGAATTAGCACACCCTTGTATGTTCCTCACATAAAGGAGATAGAGCAAAGTTCAGCATGCCTATACTACCAATAAAGTTAGTGAGATTGAAAATCTAGATAACACATTAAAAGTCACATGTCTTCTGAATGGCTAATTCCAAAATTGTATCAATCATCTCATTTTAAATGCCATATTTTCCCCTTAAATCATTCTGTTTCTCTTCTCTTTCATATCTAGAAACTTGTACATAAGAGTTATTGCTATGAATGTGTAAGAGCATACATATGCACGGATGAGAAAAAATTAATATCAAATAAAGTTAGGTTGCACTAGTGGTAAAGAACACACCTGCCAATGCAGGAGACATAAGAGATGAGAAGTGGGTTCAATCTCTAGGTTGGAAAATACCCTGGAGAAGGAAATGGCAACCCACTCCAGCATTCTTGCCTGGAGAATCCCATGGACAGAGAACCTGGTGGGCTACAGCCCATGAAGTCGCACAAGAGTCAGATATGACTGAAGCAACTTAGCACACAAAGTTAGCCACAGGGAAGTATAATCAATAAAAATTCTATAGAGTCTTCCCTATGCTAACAAATTACAAAGCCTCATCTTCATAGTTTAATTATAAATGGAAATATAATTCATACCTTTGTCATGACTTAATTACCACTTGGCAACAGAGATTACTGCTTTTACTATGCTCTTCACCCCTGTGTAGTAGGCTGTTTTATTATATACCTATGAAACAATCCTCACAGTAACTCTGTAAAGAGGATACAATTGAAGCAACTTTCAGGTGGTCAAACCAATGCTTAGAAAGGTTCAATGGTTTATCCAAGGTCATTCAACTGGTAAGTGGTGGAGCCAGAATTTGGGGCTAGTTATCTATCAGATTTCTGCTCTCAATCATTCTGTTACACTCCCTTACTTGGTGTAGAACTATTAATTATACTGAAATATAAATACATTAAGATGACAACAGACTTTCTTTTCTAGTTATAACAATACCCTTAATTCTTTTTAAGGAATTCCCTTAATTCTTTTTATGAAAAAAATTGAAACAAACAAACCAACCCAAAGCATCAAGGACTTCCCTGGTGGTCTAGTAGCTTTAGACTTCACCTTCCAATGAGGTGTTGTGTGTTCGATCCCTGGTCAGGGAGCTAAGGCTGCACATACCTTGCAGCCAAAAAACCAAAACATAAAACAGAAGCAGTATTGCAACAAATTCAATAAAGACTTTAAAAATGGTCCACTTAAAAAAAAATCTTAAAAAACAAACAAACAAAGAGCACAAGGCATTGTATCCAGCCCAGTTTTCTATAATATACTCATGCAGCATAGAGAAAGCCCTTGATATTATGGACATTCCCACTCTCTTCTTTAAGATGAGTACCTTAAAAGCTTCCTATCATAAGACCTCAAAGGCATGTAGGCAGTTGAATCAATCAGGTTCTTGTCACAAAACACCGAGAAGTTTGGAATTCTTCGGTAATGCCACCAATATACAAGGTCAGATGTTTATCCAGTGTTTGTCTCTGTCAAATGCAATTCCCTTACTGAATGTCAAACGTTTGTAGACTGTATTTTTCCTCCTTTACCCTTGATATTCATTGTCACTTGCTGCTGTTGTCAATTTCTCTTCCATCACCCCACCCCATCCATCAGCTTCCTAGGCATTTGCTCTTTTCCATTTTGCTTTTTTTTCAGCCATGCAGGGTTCTAGTTCCTATTTTAGAGGGCTGTTTACTAGCATCAATTCCATGCAAAGCCATATCAGAGTGCAAGGTGAAAAGAAAAATCAGTAATACCGACTCTGTCTTTATTTAAATTTTTGGTATTTCATTTTAAAACAGGTTTCTAGAATAGAGATATAACTCCATCTCAAAGATTGTTTTTATGAGTCTTTCTAAGTAGAAAGTACTATCATTTTGCTACAATTTGGATATCAGCTCAGCTTAGAAATAATGTTTTTCTGAAACATTTTTTGTCCACTGGAGTTCTCAAATACTGGTCTATTCCATTGTTTAGAATTTACTTTCTAAATGGGGTTAGAAAATAGACTATACATCAACATGCAAGACAGTGACTTTATCACTTAATGAAATTTTTCCATTAATAGATAAGTATTTACAGATACCTGTAAAGATCACGCAAATTTTACAATGATGTATGAGGTAGGTATTGTGATTTTCCTGTTTTGTAAATGAATTCAAGTCAAGATAGTGACCAAAGGTCAACTAATTAGTAAGTAATAGTACCAGGATTTTAACGCAGGTAATCTGTTAGCTGTGAAAGTGCTGCACTCAATATGCCAGCAAATATGGAAAACTCAGCAGTGGCCACAGGACTGGAAAATGTCAGTTTTCATTCCAATCCCAAAGAAAGGCAATGCCGAAGAATGCTCAAACTACCCCACAATTGCACTCATCTCACATGCTAGTAAAGTAATGCTCAAAATTCTCCAAGCCAGGCTTCAGCAATATGTGAACCGTGAATTTCCAGATGTTCAAGCTGGTTTAGAAAAGGCAGAGGAACCAGAGATCAAATTGCCAACATCCGATGGATCATCGAAAAAGCAAGAGAGTACCAGAAAAACATCTATTTCTGCTTTAATGACTATGCAAAAGCCTTTGACTGTGTAGATCACAATAAGCTGTGGAAAATTCTGAAAGGGATGGGAATACCAGACCATCTGACCTGCCTCTTGAGAAACCTGTATGCAGGTCAGGAAGCAACAGTTAGAACTGGACATGGAACAACAGACTGGTTCCAAATAGGAAGGTGAGTACGTCATGGCTGTATACTGTCACTATGTTTATTTAACTTATATGCAGAGTACATCATGAGAAACACTGGGCTGGAGGAAGCACGAGCTGGAATGAAGATTGCCGGGAGAAATATCAATAACCTCAGATATGCAGATGACACTACCCTTATGGCAGAAAGTGAAGAAGAACTAAAGAGCCTCTTGATGAAAGTGAAAGTGGAGAGTGAAAAAGTTGGCTTAAAGCTCAACATTCAGAAAACTAAGATCATGGCATCTGGTCCCATCACTTCATGGCAGATAGATGGGGAAACAGTGGAAACAGCGGCTGACTTTATTTTTCTGGGCTCCAAAATCACTGCAGATGGTGACTGTAGCCATGAAATTAAAATACACTTACTCCTTGGAAGAAAAGTTATGACCAACCTAGACAGCACATTTAAAAGCAGAGACATTACTTTTCCAATAAAGGTCCGTCTAGACAAGGCTATGGTTTTTCCAGTGGTCATGTATGGATGTGAGAGTTGAACTATAAAGAAAGCTGAGCATTGACAAATTGATGCTTTTGAACTGTGGTGTTGGAGAAGACTCTTGAGAGTCTTGCAGTCTTGGACTGCAAGGAGATCCAACCAGTCCACCCTAAAGGAGACCAGTCCTTGGTGTTCATTGGAAGGACTGATGTTGAAGCTGAAACTCCAATACTTTGGCCACCTGATGCGAAGAGCTGACTCATCGGAAAAGACCCTGATGCTGGGAAAGATTGAGGGCAGGAGGAGAAAGGGACGACAGAGGATGAGATGGCTGGATGGCATCACCAACTTGATGGACATGGATTTGGGTGGACTCAGGGAGTTGATGACGGACAGGGAGGCCTGGTGTGCTGCGGTTCATGGGGTCGCAAAGAGTTGGACACGACTGAGTGACTAAACTGAACTGAATCTGTTAACCAGGCTGTTAACCACCTGGGGGTGGTTCAATGGTAAAGAATTTGCCTGCCAGTGTAGGAAATGGCAACCCATTCCAGTATTCTTGCCTAGGAAATCCCATGGACAGAGAGAGGAGCCTGATCCTCTAAGTGTTGGACACAACTTAGTGCTTAAACAACAACAACAAATCTGTTAACCACAACTTTATGTTTCCTATAAAACTCTACTGGAAGACTTGGAGATATGACCTACCCTGGTGATGATCTAACTTTACTACCTATTCGCTGTGTAACCTTATCAAGTTAAATTCTCTAAATCTCAGTCTTTGATCTACGAGTGTAATAATGAATATGGTATTAGTCACTTGAAAGGAGTAATTAAGATAATGGATGTGAAAGGCTGTTAGGAACTGAAAATGTAGGGCTACATTGATGTCAGCAGTGGTGTTTAATTATAAGGGACTCTGGGAATTTGCAAGTCTGTTTTTTAGCATACTGAAAAAATTTGTGTTTTATCCCCTTTTTTTTTCTTTGGACCTTATCTGACATATTCCAGCTCATCTTTGAGGATATAAGATCCTCAGAGTTTCTCTGACAATAAACACTTGTTTAGGTCCCCTCTATTTAATAACACTGATAATTCCCCCCTTTCAGTCATTTATTTTCTTTAGATTACAGTTAGTTATTCATGGCCCAGTTCTTAATTAGACTGTAAATTCCAAGACAGAAACATCTGCATCATATTCCCTAGTTATTCCTAGTGTCATATCTTTTTGCCTTTTCGTACTGTTCATGAGGTTCTCTAGGCAAGACTGCTAAAGTTGTTTGCCATTTCCTTCTCCAGTGGACCATGTTTTGTCAGAACTCTCCACCATAACCCATCTGTTTTGGGTGGCCCTACATGGGCCATAGTTTCATTGAGTTAGACAAGGCTGTGATCAGTTTGATTAGTTTTCTGTGCTTGTGGTTTTCACTCTGTTTGCCCTCTGATGGATGAGGTCAAAGCTGTGGTTTTCCCAGTAATCATGTATGGATGTGAGAGTTGGACCATACAGAAGGCTGAGTACCGAAGAATTGATGCTTCTGAACTGTGGTATTGGAGAAGACTCTTGAGATTCCCTTTGACTGCAAGGAGATCCAATCAGTCCATCCTAAAGGAAATCAACCTTGAACATTCATTGGAAGGACTGATGCTGAAGCTGAATCTCCAATCCAAGCCACCTGGTGCGAAGAGCCAACTCATTAGAAAAGACCCTGATGCTAGGAAAGACTGAAGGCAGGAGAAGGGGCAACAAAGGAGGAGGTGGTTGGATGGCATTATGTACATGAGTTTGAGCAAGCTCCAGGAGATGGTGAAGGACAGGGAAGGCTTGCATGCTCCAGTCCATGAGGTCGTAGAGTTAGACATGACTGAGAGAGTGAACAACAATAATTTCTAGCATATAGCAAAGTGCTTGCATAGAGTGGACACTTTATAAAAGTTTGTTGAATAAATATGGAATATTTATTTTTCTTTCTAAAACCATGTAACTCCAGTTGCTAGCATAATTTTATTGACCTTACTTTATTTTAAATTTAAGTTCTTGATTTATTTTTACAAACAATTTTCAAGTACAATAGCATAATTATAAAATCAGTTAAGCTGCAGTTTTTGGAACATGTCCTTAGTATTCCAAGGTTTCTGACTGAGTAAAATGGATCTTGGCCCTGAATTGGCTCTTATGCTTTTATTTAATAGGTGATCCTATCAATATTCTCCTGATGGAATAATTAATTACATATAGGGAAGACCCTGAGCTTGTGTGAAAAATAGGTATGGTGTTGCTTAGCATGTAGATGATAATAGATGTTAGCAGAGAAGAGATAGGAAATTCTTTTTTCAAACAACCGTATTAATAGAAATAATTATTCACCCATAAATAATGGAATATATTTTGGGAGGTTCCATTGGACATGGAATGGCTAAGGAAAACAGAATTTCATGGCCTTTTTATACTTGTTGGAAATTGAGATTAAGTGGGAAAATTTTACAGAAAATGGAGAAAAGTAAATAATGGCATGTGAGAGAAAATCATTTACTTTTTCTCAGCCAAAAATTGAGGCTTCAACATAAGTGAGGCATCCTAGACCAAAACTAAAATCCCGAGGAATTACTAGATCCTAAAGGGTAAAAAATTGAAAAGGCTCAAACAGAAAGACCTAACACACATCTGTTAATATGTTTCCTCAAACTTCTGTACGCACAACCAAACTCATACTCAGTTGTGGCCTTGTCAATGAATTGCGGACAGTAGAATGTGGGCAGTAGGTAGGTGGATCACTTCCAGGTTTGGCCCATATATTCCTCCTCTAGGACCCTCCAAACACGCTTTTCCCTTATCTCCCAGAAGATGCAGAAGATCATCAGGGAGATGGGGTTTAGAGAAGCCATTAAAATGGTCATTTGAAAGACTGCTCACCAACCATTAACATCCAAACTGGACTTGGTGTGAGCAAGAAATCAAGCAATTTTTATTAGGTTAGGCCACTGGGTTTGTTTGTTACGGCTTCTACAACTTGTCAGTTTGGACTACCATAACAAAGTACAATAGACTGAGTGTTATAAACAACAGAAATTTATTTCTCAGAGTTCTGGAGGCTGAAAGTCTGAGATTAGGGTGCTGGCATGATCAAGTTTTGATGAGAGCACTCTTTCAGGTTGCAAACTGCTACATTCTGGTATACCCTCACATGGTAGAGAGCAGAGAGGGGAAGTAAACTGTGTTGTTACTTGCAGTTGCAACTCAGTCGCTCAAACCTATGTCCATCGAGTCAGTGATGCCATCCAACCATCTCATCCTCTGTCATCCCCTTCTCCTCCTGCCCTCAATCTTTCCCAACATCAGGGTCTTTTCCAATGAGTCAGCTCTTCACATCAGGTGGCCAAAGTATTGGAGTTTCAGCTTCAACATCAGTCCTTCCAATGAACACCCAGGACTAGTCTCCTTCAGGATGGACTGGTTGGATCTCCTTGCAGTCCAAGGGACTCTCAAAGAGTCTTCTCCAACACCACAGTTCAAAAGCATCAATTCTTCAGTGCTCAGCTTTCTTTATAGTTCAACTCTCACATCCATACATGACCACTGGAAAAACCATAGCCTTGACTAGACAGACCTTTGTTGACAAAGTAATGTCTCTGCTTTTTAATATGCTATCTAGGTTGGTCATAACTTTCCTTCCAAGGGGTAAGTGTCTTTTAATTTCATGGCTGCAGTCACCATCACAATGGCACTAATCCTATTCATGAGGACTCCACCCACATGACCTCATCTAATCCTCATTAAATCCCAAAGGTCCAACTTCTAATACCATCCCATTGGGGAGGAGATAGGGTTTCAACACAAGAATTTGGAGAGAACACAAACATTCAGTCTGTAATATCCTTGCATGTTTCTTTCACACATTCTAATTTCCTGTTGTAAAACAAATGCTCATAAGTTTAATAACTTGAAAAGTCTGGAGTAAAAGAATATTTTGACACTTCATTTACCACTAGAGAATTAGTGCGGTTTTAAATGAAACCCAGACATAATACTGTGGTAAAGGTATATGATTTTAATTTTATGCACTTCAGTGAACACTAGGAAAAGGCACTGTGACAGAAGCTGCTACTTTTTTTTTTTTTTTTTTACCAATACTAATTCCTTTCTTTTCCAAGTAATGACTATAATAAATGTGGGGCACATGGCTACTGGCTGGAGATTTTATTTTCCAGTTTCCCTTTAGAGCTAAGCGTGGCCATGTCTGTGTGACCATAGGGATAAAATAGAATTGATAAGAAACTCTTCCAACGTAGGTCTTTAAAGAGAAATGGCCATGTACTCCTTTCCCCATTTTGTGTGCTTCCTACTGATTAGGGTGAAGGCATTAGAATGCCTTCTAGAGGTGGAAGTTGGGAATCAAGGACCATAGAATTGTACAAGCAGTTCTGGATCATCTACCTCTGCATTGTTTCATCAGCACAAAATAAACAACCACTTTTTCAGAGTCACATTATTTTGGGTTTTTTTCTTACAATATTTTAACAGAGGAGAAATCGACTAATTCAGCAATGTCCTATGAAACTCATGGCATATGGAAGGAATCTCAGAAGGGATACTTAAAATCACAGTTGCTTTTGGTGTATATACAAACGGGGCTTCTTATCTTGATTAATTACCATACTTCAAGTATTTATTACAACTGATCCTTTTTATCAATATATTCTTTTCTACCTTTTTAAACACCAAAGTTATAATTTCAAGTTCACAAGCTTTCAAAGCTTTTATTGTCAAGTCACCTACTGTGAAGTCACTGTCACAAGATTCTGAATTTATTCTAGTATGGAAAAGAGAAATAAATACAGTTAGGGTTAAAATTAATGACCAAAGGTAATAATTCCAATACTTTGAAAAAATTCTAAACAATACTTTCTTCATTGTAATATTTAACATTTAACAAACATCAGCTTATTTGACTGGAGGAAGAAATGGCAACCCACTCCAGTATTCTTGCCTGGGAAATCCCACCGACAGAAGAGCCTGGCAAGCTACAGTCACAAAAGAATTGGAAACAACTTACTGACTAAATAGCAATTATCTTATTTGATACATGGACATTCAGAGATAATACAGAAATATTATCTCCATTTTATAAACGAAAAAGATGTGGCCTGTGAACTTCAATGACTTACACAAGGTCTCAAGTCTTGAGCTCAAGAGAGCATGTAACAGGAGCAGCTGTTAGCGTGTGAGTGTTATCGCGAGACTGGCCGTTAGCGCGCTGCCGTTAGCCGTCCCGCTCCACTAACGGTCGGAGTCACAGTGGTCCCCAAGGCAGCAGTCTCCCAGGGTGGCAGTCTGTGGAACCTGGACCATTTGCCCGCCAGCGTGGACACCGGGCAGGGCAGGGGCCCTTTGTTTGGCCTCTAAAAGTTCCGAAACAGTGGCGCCCTCAGTGACAGCCGGCGGGAAGCCCCAAGCGAGAGTGGCGGCCTGTGGGCTACTGTGAGGAGCGTCCATGGCAGAGGTGACCTCCTGCCTGGCCTCGCACGAACTGCCCCGCAGGTGCGACAGGAGCCTGTTCTGACATCTGAGGGAGGCTCCCTGAGCCCCTTCTCTGGTTGTTAAACTTTTTTTATTATACTTTTAAATAAAATTTTGCGGAACAGATAATAGTATTTGTTGTTTTGGAGGTTTACAAGCATATGGTGACCTGACCCACATGGTCAGCTGCAAGAACAAAGGATCCAACACCCAGAAGTATGCAACAATTAACCACATCCCTCCATCACCTTGCCTTTTAAAGGATTTTGCTGCAAGGCTCTGGGAGTTGTTTTTTTTTTAAGGCCTGAACCACCCCTCTTCTGCAATAAACCTCTATCTGCTCCAAACTCTGATGTTTTGGTATCATTTGGCCTCACTGTGCATTGGGCACAGGGACTTGAGATGAGTAGCAGTCATTCTTCAAGGATTATAGTATCCTTATATTTCTAAGCATTTCCCAATGAGATTATGAGCTCAGAATTTGATATTTGTATTCAAGGTTTTATGTTCTACATTTGGATTTCAGCTCTTATGATTTATGTGCTGCAAGCAGATGGCTTCCAACATACTTTTTTTTTAATCTATGAAAAGGGGATAATAAATAGAAATCAAGGCTGATATCAGGCAGATAAATTGTATACTAAAATACCTTAGTAGTAGTAACCTCTCAATAAATGTTAGCTGTTAGTTCTTTTTGAGTTTTAATTTTTGAGACAATAGATTTATAGTACAATAAAAATACACAACCCTAGGGAGTACCATTTATGTTGTATTTTATGATAATTTCATTCCCTAGCACAATACAATAAAATTTGGATGTTGCCCCTAGAGTTGTACAATGTAGTAACCTTAATGAATTTTTTAAAATACAATTGAATAGCTTTTATCTTGAGGAAAGTGGTATCTCACCACACACTCAGCAGTGAAGATAAGCTCCTATTTCACATGTATTACCTTGGATCCGGCTAAAGCTGTAATATAAATTTCTGCTGAAACTGACCTAAATAAATAAATAATCACTTTCATCCTCTTAAATTTCACTTTTGAAAGGAAAGGATAATTATTGATAGTCTCTGGCATGAAATTGATTGGCTCTAAAAAGATGGAGACTAGAGTTAACCCTTGGCATTTGTAGCTGTTATATTTTAAAAGACCAGATTTTCCTAAGTAAGTTTCTTGAGATTTAAAAGTCAAAAGTTTATTTTTAAAAATTTTTTGAAGTAACATTGGTTTGTGATGTTATGTGTTTCATGTGTTCAACATTATATCCAACTTCTGTACACACTATAGCAAAAGTTGAGTTCCATCTGTCATCATACAGTTGACTTCATTTACCCTTTCTGCTGTCTCTCAACCCCTTCCCTTCTGGTAACCACTATTCTGTTCACTGTATCTATCTATTTATCTTCCTTCTGTTTTGTTTATTTATTTGGTTTTTGTTTGTTTTTTTAGTAAAATAATAGGATATCTTTCTTTGTCTGACTTATTTCATGTAGCATAATACCCTCAAGGTCCATCCATGTTTTTGTAAATGGGAAAATTTTCTATTTTTTAAGGGTGAGTCATATACCATTGTGTGTGTGTGTGTTTATCTCATCTTTACTGTAGCCTGTCAGGCTCCTCTGTTCATAGGATTCTCCAGGCCAGAATACTGGAGTGGGTTGCCATTTCCTTCTCCAGGGGATCTTCCCAACCCAGCGATTGAACCTGGGTCTCCTGCAGTGAAGGCAGATTCAGGGGATATATTTTTTCAAATTGATATTTTCTTATTCTTCAGATAAGTACTCATAAGTGGAATAGCTGGTTCATATAGTAATTCTATTCTTAATTGTTTTGAGGAATCTTCATATTGTTTTCCACAGAGGCTGCACAAACTTGCATTCCCACCAGCAGTTGTAGAGGGTACTTGTCTCTTCCCATCTTCTTCAACACTCTTTTTTGGCCAAGTCACATTATTTTCACAATCTCAGTTCCCTAACCTGCAATTGAACCCATGTCCAGTGCCTTTTATTTCTTGCCTTTTTGATAAAAGCCATTCTAACAGGTATGAGGTGATATCTCATTGTGGTTTTGATTTGCATTTCCCTAATAATTACTGATGTTGAACATCTTTTCATCTGCCTGTTGACCATCTTTGAAAAAATGTCTATCCAACTCCTCGGTCCATTTTTAAATTAGGTTCTGTGTTTTTTGTTTTCATTTTGCTGTTGTTGAGTTTTGTATAATTTAGATATTAACCCCTTATCAGATATATGATTTGAAAGTATCTTCTTCCATTCAGTAGGTTGTCGTTTCGTTTTGTTACTTATTTTAACTGTGAAGAAGATTTTTAGCTTCAGATAGTCTCATTTTTTATTTCTGCTTTTGTTTCCTTTAACTGAGGAGACACATTCAGAAATATATTGCTGAGACTCATGTCAAAGAACAAAGAGGAATAGGGAAAAGTATATCTAATCTACTTTCTCAGAAGTGGAAATCTGTGTACTTTTATTAGTATATTGACTATGATTCTTCTATATTTTTGGCCATCTAAAATGTCCACTGTTTTCACAAAAGAATTTCTTCTAAGATTGCCACATAGAGTAGAGTGATTAGTGCTGGACCATAAAACAGATGCAGGATCAGAAGTGTATCAGAGCTTTAAGTTCTGCTCTGGCAACTTAGAGAAGCCAGAAGGGGATATACATGTAATATTTTACATATGTAATATTTCTGCAGCATTTTGAAATATGATGGTTACCTAGAGAAAAAGCACTTGTGTTTGTGCTGAGAATTGAAGTAACCATATACAGTACTTTCCAAGGAATGCCATTTTTACCTGAAGGCACAATTGAGAAATTAACTATGATTATTCAGAATTAGGCAGTTTTGTAGACAATTTATTCAAAGTAAGTATGTCACTTAACACAACTGATGATATTTTTTGCCAACGAGAAAATTTTAGCTTTCAGGCAAAAATTAGAATTTTGGAATCTTTTATTCCATCACTATAATTTTGCCAGATTCTCAGTATTTAAAGACATTCCTCACGAGATTGTTGGTGATATTAATAAATTTGACATTTAGTATTGTACAATGAAAAATGTCAGCATTTGAAAGAGCTACATATTGCAGTGAACCTGTATTTTGCAAATGATCCATGTGTGATATTACAAACTAATTATGATAAAAATCATTCATAATGTAAGATAGATCAACAAATTTTAATATAACAAATACAAAAAGCTTATTGATCTGCTTTCAGCTTTGACAGTACAACCGAACATTTAAGAAATTACACTAGTTAAGTTTTGCTAGAAAAAGATAAAGAAGATCCAGAATTATCAAAAAATATTTTTAAAACACTGTTCCTATTCCAATTTTATATGTGTGAAGATGTATTTTCTTCAATTAAGGTCTTCAAGGTCTTCAATTAAACATCTTCTCATAATATGTTGAGTATGGAAGCAGACATAGAATTCAGATGTCTTTTTTGGGGGGGCAAATATATAAATCAGTGTCATGCCACTTACTACTTTTTTGAAAATATATTGCAATTATGTTATTTATACTAGCATGGAATGACTAATATTATATAAATATTTTCAAATCTTATGTTTTAGCTTTAAAAATGGCAAGTAGCTATCAACATAACCCACATAAAAAAAAGCTTTTTGAAGTTCTTCACACATTATAAGATTTGTAAGTAGATACTGAAACCAAAATACAGTATTTTAGATCAATCGCTGTAGAAGATTATAAAGCAGTCGTACAAATACTTGAGGCATAGCCAAATTGTATTTGGTTCCTCAAGTCTACCAACTCATAATTTTTAAGTGACCAAAAGCATAAAATAGAACTCTGTTTTTTCTTTGCAGTGTTTTTATTGCTAATGAGTGATGGCATTTTCCCCAAGATTTGTCCCAAGGAAGTGAAATCTCCACAGGCCAAATGACTGACTCTACATTTAGAAAAGATACATTGTTAACTTTCTCCTTAAAGATCTTCTAGGCCCTTAAGTTGAAATATTTATTGGAAAAAAAATATTATCCTGTGGAAAATGGCTGTTTGCCATTTTTTACCTTCAAAAGGTAAAAAAAACTAAATGAAAACTATCTATTATTAGTAAATACATATCATTAAACTAGTAACCTATGCCTAATTATAAGGAAAGTTGGGATGACTAATGAGATTGCAAAGAAGACAGGTGTGGGGGAAAAGGAAACACGTCTTGCACACACAGTCAGAGTAGAGGTACGGATGTGTACATCCTCACAATAGCCTCGACATGTAATTATTAAATACATTTTTAAATGAGGGAGAAGGTGCTCATAATGTTAGAATTGATGCTCAAGCATATAGCTACATGCCTTCAAAATTATTTTCTCAATCCCTTTTAAATGGCCCTGTCCCAATATGAGATATTTTTCCTCTCTAGACTTCCCAGGCGGAGAAGGCAATGGCACCCCACTCCAGTACTCTTGCCTGGAAAATCCCATGGACAGAGGAGCCTGGTAGGCTGCAGTCCATGGGTTCGCTAAGAGTCGGACACGACTGATGCGACTTAGCAGCAGCAGCAGCAGCAGCAGACTTCCCAGGTGGCGCTAGTGGTAAAGAACTCACCTACCAAATGCAGGAGACATAAGAGACATGGATTCGATCCCTGGGTCGGGGAGATCCCCTGGAGAAAGACATGGCAACTCACTCCAGTATTCTTGCCTGGAGAATCCCATGAACAGAGGTGCCTGGCAGGCTGCAGTCCATGGGGTCGCAAAGAGTTAGACACAACTGAAGTGACTTAGTACTTTCTCTAATGTAGCTTTCTAAAATGGTGTTTGCCAGTATATGATACCGGAACCTCTTAATTCATAGCACAGACTACATGTGTCTTAAATAAATTACTTTTTCAACATTAATATTTGGCAAGAACAATTTACATGCCTAGACAACCAGTAGAAGAGGAAAGAATCAGAAGTCATTTAAAAATATATAAATACATAGGGACTGACACTCCATTTTTTTTTTCTTTTTTATAGAGGGAGCTCCAGGCTGTATCATTACCACATTTGTTGCTAAAAGTTTCCTGAATATCAAGCAATAATATCCCCAAACTTTAAACTGCTTGTTCTGCTTTTAAGAGTTTTGTTTTTTTTTCTGAGAAAAATATAAAACTGATTTTTCTACCATCTAGATATCTGAACAGCATCATGGGTCTAGAAAAACAATTCTCTCTGCAAAAATTCACATGCTCCCTAATGCTCTAACAATCATAGTTTCAGCAGGCTCTCACCGCACCCTGACTAGACAGCTTCTAATGACCAGATAAAATGAACACAGTCTGGTCTTGCCACCCTTTGGCCTTGGGGAGCAAAGCACTGATCAAGAATTTAAAAGGTATATATACACATATACATATAAATATATATATATATATATGAATTATGTTTGATTTGCTTTTTTGTGAATGTAATACATAAGTATTAACTCTTTCCATGAGCAGCTTCTGCCCTAGAAATCTTAAAAACATGCTTGCATATCCACAAAACCTTCTCCATAATACAGCACTCCATATTATTTCAGGCTTTTAAAAAAGGTAACATTACCTCCTAATAAAAGAATCCCAATTCAAAGCAAACTCACTCAGACAATAATATCCAGGATACTTATTTAAATTTCTTACATATAATATAAAGGATCCTATTTGCACTGAGAGTTTGAAGTAAAGAGAAAAAAGAATATTCTTTGAGTCAAATTAGTCGAATCAGCTCATTCAACTAGAAGGAGGCAGGATGTCTCCTAAACTCATTGGAATAACTACTTCACTGAAGATGGTGCTTCAGCTTAATTTGTGAATATTAAATATTGCAATAGTGTTGCGAGGACTAAGTGATATAGCCTGTGGGAAATGAGAAGTCTGGCACAAAGGGGATTTTATTATTATGAGCAGGATCATTGCCTGTTCAGAATATTAACAAAGTTGGATTTTATTGTTATTATTATGATCAGGATCATTGCCTATTCAGAGTATCAACAAGGTGAGCAAGGTGATAATTCTGGGGAGTTAAGCAATCCAGGCAAAGAAAGATTTTCCTGGTCTGCATGAACTTTTTCTCAAAACCTTCCACCTCATTCTAAGTCAGAGTACATCAATCTATACCAACCTACTTAGTTTTCTGATTTTCTCAGCACTGGTAAAGAAGATGGGTAAGGAAAAGCCTGAGCCTTCCCATTACTAGAATGGCTCATCGCAGTTAATCAATCTCCTTGGTATTCTGGTTTACACAGTAGTTCTCAGTTTAATTTATATTTTGAGTTTGCGTGACCATTTCTGGATATACTAAGAAAGTCCATTTCTCAGGCAGGGAGACTGGAAACTAGAACATCCTTTGAGATGTCATTGTGACCTGTCACTGACCTTTCTCTTCTGGTATATAAACACTGTTACCTTAAGACTTTATTCAAAATTTCAAAATTCCCGTTATCTTTCATGAAAACCCAGAACTAACTTACCATTTCCTAGACTGGCTTCCCTGGCGGCTCAGTGGTAAAGAATCCACTTTCATGCACAAGGCTGCTTGCAACACAGGAGACTCAGGTTTGATCTCTGGCTTAGGAAGATCCTCTGGAGAAGGAAATGGCAACCCACTCCAGTATTCTTGCTTGGGAAATATCATGGACAGAGGAGCCTGGTGGGCAACAGTCCCTGGGGTCACAAGAGTTGGACATGACTGAGCAACTAAAATACCACCAGACTGCTCCTCAAAAAATTCTGCAAATGAAAAGGTAAGATACTTTCCTGTTGATGCTGCTAAGTCGCCTCAGTCGTGTCTGACTCCTAGTGACCCCATGGACTGCAGCCTACCAGTCTCCTTTATCCATGGGATTTTCCAGGCAAGAGTACTGGAGTGGGTTGCCATTGCCCTCTCCGAAGATACTTTCCAGGTAGTCACAACAAAATAGAAAGGGTAGATAGACTGCATGAAGAAAAGATTCCAGAGAATCATAATAGAAGGATTTTTTTTAGAAGAGCTGCTACATAAACTAGATGTTTTAGTGTTGTACAGCTTAAGAGGACAAAACAAGAACCAATTATTAGAAGTCAATGGCAGAAGTTTCATAATTCTCAATCTAATGCTTACCTTTCTGCCTCCTAAAATAATCACCAAGTGTTTATGATACTCGGTACTCTAGAGTCAACAAGAGTTTCTATACTCCAACCAACTCATCTTCATCTCCTTCATCCTACCTTGGATAAAGTCCTCACCATTCATCATCTTCCCACAGCTTTTTGATTAGTATATTCTACCTCTTCTATTGTTGTTTTTGTTCAGTCGTTAAGTCGTGTCCAATACTTTGCTACCCCATGGACTGTGGTACGTCAGGCTTCTCTGTCCTTCACTATCTCCCCGAGTTTGCTCAAACTCATGTCCATTGAGTTAGTGATTCCATTCAAATATTTCATCCTCTGTCACACCTTTCTCTTCTTGCCCTCAGTCTTTGCCAGCAACAGGGTCTTTTTGAATGAGTCAACTCTTCACATTAGGTGGCCAGAGTATTGGAGCTTCAACTTCAACATCAGTCCTTCCAATGAATATTCAAGGTTGATTTCCTTTAGGATTGACTGGTTTGATCTCCTTGCTGTCCAAGGGACTCTCAAGAGTCTTCTCCAACACCACAGTTCAAAAGCATCAATTCTTCAGTGCTCAGCCTTCTTTATGGTCCAAATCTCACATCCATACATGACTACTGGAAAAACCATAGCTTTGACTATATGGGCCTTTGCCAGCAAAGTGATATCTCTGCTTTTTAATACACTGTCTAGATTTGTCATAGCTTTTCTTCCAAGGAGCAAGCATCTTATAATTTGATGGCTGCAATCACCATCTGCAGTGATTTTGGAGCTCAAGAAAATGAATCTGACACTGTTTCCATATTTTCCCCATCAATTTGCCATGAAGTGATAGGACTGGATGCCATGATCTTAGTTTTTTGAATGTTGAGTTTTAAGACATCTTTTTCACTCTCCTCTTTCATGTTCATCTAGAGGCTCTTTAGTTCTTGTCACTTTTTGCCAGTGAAACGGTGTCATCTGCATATGAGGTTAATATTTCTCCCAGCAATCTTGATTCCAACTTATGCTTCATTCAGCCCAGCATTTTGCATGATGTTCTCTGCATATAAGTAAAATAAGCAGGGTGACAATATACAGTGTTGATGTACTCATTTCCTAATTTTGAACCAGTTCCATATTACATGTCCAGTTCTAACTGTTGCTTCCTGTCCTGCATACAGGTTTCTCAAAAGTCAGGTAATGTGGTCTGGTATTCCCATCTCATTAACAATATTCCATAGTTTTTTGTGATCCACACAGTCAAGGGCTTTAGCATAGTCAATGAAGCAGAAGTAGATTTTTTTTTGGAATTCCCTTGCTTTTTCTATGATCCGCCTTCTATATGTCTTTGCTATTTCTCACTATAAACATAGGCTTCCCTCATAGCTCAGTTGATAAAGAATCCATCCACAATGCAGGAGACCCCAGTTTGATTCCTGGTTCGGGAAGATCTGCTGGAGAAGGGATAAGCTACCCACTCCTGTATCCTTGGGCTTCTGTTATGGCTCAGCTGGTAAAGAATCCATGTGCAATGTGGGAGACCTGGGTTCAGTCCCTGGGTTGGGAAGATCCCCTGGAGAAGGGAAAGGCTACCCACTCCAGTATTCTGGCCTGGAGAATTCCATGGACTGTATAGTCCATGGTGTTGCAAACAGCTGGACACAACTGAGTAAATTTCACTTTCACTATAAACACTTTTCTCAGTTCAGTTCAGTCGCTCAGTCATGTCCGAATCCTTGCGACCCCATTAACCACAGCATGCCAGGCCTCCGTGTCCATCACCAACTCCCCAAGTCCACCCAAACCCATGTCCATCGAGTCGATGATGCCATCCAGCTATCCCATCCTCTGTCGTCCCTTCTTCCTCCTGCCCTCAATCTTTCCCAGCATCAGGGTCTTTTCCAAAGAGTCAGCTCTTCGCATCAGGTGGCCAAAGAATTGCAGTTTCAGCTTCAACATCAGTCTCTCCAATGAAAACCCAGGACAGATCTCCTTTAGGATGGACTGGTTGGATCTTCCTGCAGTCCAAGGGACTCTCAAGAGTCCTCTCCAACACCACAGTTCAAAAGCATCAATTCTTCAGCGCTCAGCTTTCTTTATAGTCCAACTCTCATATCCATACATGACCACTGGAAAAACCATAGCCTTGACTAGACAGGCCTTTATTGGCAAAGTAATGTCTCTGCTTTTTAATATGCTGTCTAGGTTGGCCATAACTTTCCTTCCAAGGAGTAAGTGTATTTTAATTTCATGGCTGCGGTCACCATCTGCAGTGATTTTGGAGCCCAGAAAAATAAAGTCAGCCACTGTTTCCACTGTTTCCCCATCTATCTGCCATGAAGTGATGGGACCAGATGCCATGATCTTAGTTTTCTGAAAGTTGAGCTTTAAGCCAACTTTTTCACTCTCCTCTTTCACCTTCATCAAGAGGCTCTTTAGTTCTTCTTCACTTTTTGCCATAAGGGTGGTGTCATCTGCATATCTGAGGTTATTGATATTTCTCCCGGCAATCTTGATTCCAGCTTGTGCTTCATCCCGCCCAGTGTTTCTCATGATGTACTCTGCATATAAGTTAAATAAGCAGGGGGACAATATACAGCCTTGACATACTCCTTTTCCTATTTGGAACCAGTCTGTTGTTCCATGTCCAGTTCTAGCTGTTGCTTCCTGACCTGCATACAGGTTTCTCAAGAGGCAGGTCAGGTAGTCTAGTATTCCCATCTCTTTCAGGATTTTCCACAGCTTATTGGGATCCACACAGTCAAAGGCTTTGGCATAGTCAATAAAGCAGAAATAGATGTTTTTCTGGTACTCTCTTGCTTTTTTGATGATCCATCGGATGTTGGCAATTTGATCTCTGGTTCCTCTGCCTTTTCTAAAACCAGCTTGAACATCTGGAAGTTCACGGTTCACATATTGCTGAAGACTGGCTTGGAGAATTTTAAGCATTACATTACTAGCGTGTGAGATGAGTGCAACTGTGCGGTAGTTTGAGCATTCTAGCCATATATATTTTCTCATTTTGTTTTATCTACACTTATATTTTCATACTTCTATTCCACTGCATAAGTAGTTTCCTCTACTAGAAATGCTTTTCCTTCCCTTATTTTCTTGGTGAGCAATTACTGACATTTCAACTTTCAGTTCCAGTTTCACCAGCTTGGGAGATAGTTCTGGTTTAGCTCTGGGTTTCTATCTCATCTTATATTGACCATCATATTGTGTTTTCCTTGTGGATTTGTGTGATATTTTCTCACTAGATGGTGAGTTTCTCAAGGTCAGAAAGTGTGTAAGAGTCATCTTTGTATGTCTTTGAACTTTCATAATTTCCCATAGTACCAGGTTCATGGAGGACTCTTTAAGTTGAATGCAATTAGATTTCATCTTAACCTAAACAACCTCCTTTTTTTTTCCTAATGAGACAGGCTGATCTGTATCCTTAAATGGCCACATAGACATACCATTAGAGTGGGCATGTCAGCAAAATGCGAGATGTTGAAATGAATATGTTGACAAGAGTCTTCTAACTATAAGTCCCATGGTTCTATGTTGCCATGTGCTTGAGGCTGAAACATACCATTCAACTAGAGTTGTTCCTTGTTCCTGCACATTCTTCTGTTTTAGGTAATGGAAGCTGCTTTTGCTCTTTTCTCCTTGATTCTGGGAGTTAACCCTGAAAAGCAATAGCTTTTAACTCCAGAAATGCTCCTTCCCTGAGTCTATCTCAAGAAATTTTCTCTTCTATCCTTGCTCCTCCCTATGTTTTTCTCTATACCTAGCACATCATAATCTGTTTTCTCAGGACTCAGTCTTTGCTTCTAAGCTAATTGTCAGAAAAATTAATGACTGATAACCAAGTTCTCAAAAACTAATTCCAGTTTAACATAATAATAGCTGCCATTCATTGAAGAAATCTTATATGTTCTTTACATGTATTGTATTATTAAATCCTTACATGAACCCTGTAAGTTATTATTCTTATCTACATTTCCCAGATGATGACATTAAGGCCCTGAGAAGTTAAATAGCTTACTCAAGTTAACAGATGTAGGAAGTGGTAGAATTTAAATCAAATCCCAGTCACCTTGATTGCCTTTAACTACTTTGCTAAACTGCCAACCCATACCCATCCTCCAGTATACACTCCAGTATGAATTTTGCATTAACATTATTATAAAGTGTGCAATGCAACACACGATGGGTATCAGAGATTTGCACATGAGAAGATTCTTCTCTGAACCCATAGCCCGCACTCCACAGGGACCACCTAATCAGAGACTACCTTTTATAATGCATGCTAATTTTTCTTTGCTTTCTGGGTATCTTTTATGCAATTCATAAATCGCACATCTTCAATCTTTACTTCAGCATTTAAATCTAAGAGGAAAGCTGCAGTTCCTCCATCCCAGGACTGACTGTGGGCATCTGTTTCATGGGGAGTACATTACATACCTCTGACAAGACCCAAAAGAAAAAAAAAGGCAGCAATAACTGTGAGGTTCAATCTAAACCCACAGTTCAACTCCACCTGCATTAACTGAGGGAGCAGAGAGCGGTGTTTGCCTGTGCTCCTGCTTCTCCAGTCTTGTTCTCCTGGCAGCTGTACCCACTTGAGCACCCCCTGAAGTCCAAGACACCTCGAATCCTTAGGTCCTATCCTGGTTTTGAGATGAACTGTGATTCTCCAGTGAGCAAACTATTCTCTCGATCTTGATCTTTGTCTTTGTCCTTCCCCACTGAAAGGAACCAATGTTTCTTGGAGATATGGCTGATTCCAGGCTTTGGGCAGTGTAGGCACAAGATGAATCTAGAATATTTTTTTGCACCAGAAAAAAAAAAAAGAAAGAAAACACTAAAAATCATAGGGTCATGAAACACAGACACAGAGTTACAAGAATCAGATTAAAGGTGTGCTCAGTGGTGAAATATGGAACGGTTATTGTGCAGTGGGGAATCTGGGCCACACTAGAGCAGGTGATCAAATTAACATTTCCTAAGTGAGACAGATGTTCACTATGTGCCTTCAGTTGTTATAGTCTCTTAGAGAGACACAAAACCACTTCTATAAAATTCTGGCTAAGAATACACTATCTGGATCCATTCTATTATAAATTCTATTTAAAATGTGTTGTGTGCATGCTTGGTCATGACAAACTCTTTGCAACTCCATGGACTACAACCCACCAGGTTCCTCTGTCCATGGAGTTTTCTAGGCAAGAATACTGGAGTGGTTGCCACTTCCTACTCCAGGGGATCTTCCCGATCCAGGGACTGAATCCACATCTCCAGAGTCTCCTGCATTGGCAGGTAGGTTTTTTACCACTGAGTCACCTGGGAGGCCCACCCACTAAAAGTAGGAACATTTTATTTAAAATTGGGAGACTATATTCTGTAAAAATTGTGAATCTCATTTAAGAAAAGGTAGTGAAAATATTTCAGATTAAAAGAAGCTCAAAGAGACAGAACAACTAAATGCCACCTGACCCTAAACTAGACCCTGTTACAGAGAAGAAAAAATGATATAAAGGATATTATTAGTGATTAAAAATATTGCAATATAAACAGCAGATTAGATTAAAGCATTACACCTATATAGAATTTACTGCAGTTGTTAACTGTTCTATGCTTATGTAAGAGAATGATACACTGAAATATCTAAGGGTAAAGTATTCTTTACCCTTGCAATTTATCTATGCAGTTTATCCTCAGATGGTTCAGAATAAGAGAGAAAGGAAAAAAAAAAAAGATAAAATGTAAACAGTAAGTGAGTCTGAGTAGAAAGTATATATGTGAATGAGAGAAAGAAAAAAAAACTTAAAATGTAAACAGTAAGTGAATCTGAATAGAAAGCATATGTGTGGTTAAAGATTTTATTGTTGTAATTTTTCTGTAAGCTTAACATTATTTCTTAGTTTAAAGATAAGAATAAATAAATGTGTCCCTTGTAAGGAAAAGCTCTTGCTGGTGGCTGAGATCAATGTTTTCTGACATCTTGCTACCAGTAAATAGCTTCATACAATTGGTATAGACAAACTAAGTGTTGGGTTAGGTGCAATTGGAAGAGGTTTAGATAATATTTATGTTTTCATCATCAAACACACATTGAATACTTATTAATATTATGTTCTATAATGTCTTTTCTCTCCTTCTCAAGAAAGAATACTAGATTGTGTATACATAAGAATGCTTTATAGGAAAAAAATAATTTACAAACATAGCTTATTAGTATTAACAAATTATTTACAATAAGCCTGATGTCTTCTATTGATTCTGCACATTAGAAACTTATTTGAAAGCCACTGGCTCTGTTGACATGACTCAAGCCAGTTTTCTTTTTTGACCTGAGATCCAGAGGAATGAGGGTCCCTACGTTATTTTTAAGATAAGCCCAATTTAACAAAGTTCATGCTTTCTCACTGTTAGAAAATATGTCTGAATAATCTGTAAAGGTCTTGATCCCTGCTTCCAGTACAATGTCACAAACCTCCATCCATAGTTCTTCAGGCACTCTGTCTATCAGATCTAATCCCTTGAATCTATTTGTCACTTCCACTGTATAATTGAGAGGGATTTGATTTAGGTCATACCTGAATGGCCTAGAGGTTTTCCCGACTTTCTTCAATATAAGTATGAATTTGGCAATAAGGAGTTCATGGTCTGTGCCAGTCAGCTCCCGGTCTTGTTTCTGCTGACTGTACAGAACTCCTCCATCTTTGGCTGCAAAGAATATAATCAGTCTGATTTGGGTACTGACCGTCTGATGATGTCCACGTGTAGAGTCTTCTCTTGTGTTGTTGGAAGAAGGTTTGCTATGACCAGTGCGTTCTCTTAGCAAAACTATGTTAGCCTTTGCCCTGCTTCATTCTGTACTCCAACGACAAATTTGCCTGTTACTCCAGGTATTTCTTGACTTCCTACTTTTGCAATCCAGTCCTCTATAGTGAAAAGGACATCTTTTTTGGGTGTTAGTTCTAGAAGGTCTTGTAGGTCCTTCATAGAACCATTCAACTTTAGCTTCTTCAGCATTACTGGTCAGGGCATAGATTTAGATTACTGTGATATTGGATGGTTTGCTTTGGAAATGAGGAGAGATCATTCTGTTGTTTTTGAGACTGCATCCAAGTACTGTATTTCAGACTGGACATAGAACAACAGACTGGTTCCAAATAGGAAAAGGAGTACGTCAAGGCTGTATATTGTCACCCTGCTTATTTAACTTATATGCAGAGTACATCATGAGAAACACTGGGCTGGGTGAAGCACAAGCTGGAATCAATATTGCTGGGAGAAATATCAATAACCTCAGATATGCAGATGACACCACCCTATGGCAGAAAGTGAAGAAGAACTAAAGAGCCTCTTAATGAAAGTGAAAGAGAAGAGTGAAAAAGTTGGCTTAAAGCTCAACATTCAGAAAACTAAGATCGTGGCATCCGGTCCCATCACTTCATGGCAAATAGATGGTGAAACAGTGGAAACAGTGGCTGACTTTATTTTGGGGGGCTCCAAAATCACTGCAGATGGAGACTACGGCCATGAAATTAAAAGACGCTTACTCCTTGGAAGGAAAGTTATGACCAACCTAGACAGCATATTGAAAAGCAGAGACATTACTTTGCCAACAAAGGTCTGTCTAGTCAAGGCTATGGTTTTCTAGTAGTCATGTATGGATGTGAGAGTTGGACTACAAGAAAGTTGAGTGCCAAAGAATTGATGCTTTTGAACTGTGGTGTTGGAAAAGACTCTTGAGAGTCCCTTGGACTGAAAGGAGTTCCAACCAGTCCATCCTAAAGGAGATCAGTCCTGGGTGTCCATTCGAAGGACTGATGCTGAAGCTGAAACTCCAATACTTTGGCCACTTGATGCAAAGAATTGACTCATTTGAAAAGACCCTGATGCTGGGAAAGATCGAAGGCAGGAGGAGAAGGGGACGACAGAGGATGAAATGGTTGGATGGCATCACCGACTCAATGGACATGAGTTTGGGTGGACTCCTGGAGTTGGTGATGGACAGGGAGGCCTGGCGTGCTGCAGTTCATGGGGTTGCAAAGAGTTGGACATGACTGAGCGACTGAACTGACTGAACCTGTAAATGGACTATAATTCCCTTAAGAATCAAGCCCTGCTTTATAATGTCTTTAAGTCAACATCTGGAATCTAGCTATTAACCCCTACAAAATCCAGCAGTGTGCCCCGTCCTCCCATGTGGTGACCACCAACTTGTCTGTGTGCCTTTCTCTTAGCTTGTAGGTTCAGACTCTTGTGCACCATACGTTGCCTTCTCATGTTATATTACTGTAGGACCAGCTTGATATTCAACCTTCAACCTTCACTCAGGATCATCAGAGTACAATAGAAAGGACTCCTGGATTTTGGCACTTGGCAAGTCTAGGGACATATTTAGCTCTGCCACTTACCAAATGGATGGTAGCCAATTTAGTTAATATCTCTGATCTTGTTTCCTCTCTTTAAATTGGAAATAACAATGCTACTTCCTCAGAGGATGGTTGTAAGAATTGAGACAGTGCTACACAGAATCTTTGGCATGGTGCCTTGCACATGCTGATTATTGGAAAACATTAATTACTAATACTATTTAAGGAAAACAAACAAAATTTTTATTTTAATAGCTGCACCATGTTTCCTCTTTAAGTTGATACTCTCCTTATTTAAATTCTTCTGGGAAAAAGCAAGGCTCTAAGGTGTTCAGGATTAGAAGAATACAGGAAAATGAAAGAGACAATGAAACTCTTCTGCGTAGCTCAGCAACAGAAGTTAGAGGACACAGCAGCAGCCACAATGAGGAGAATCAAGCAAAAAGTTAAGGAGGTTAAGGAGAAGGAAATAGGAAAAGAGAAAGTTTCATCTCCATGGTAATGTGCCAAAGAGGTAAAATATCTAGCAATAAATGTTGAGTATCTGCCTTACCACAAATTGGCAGCCTATGTCTTCCTGGAACTCAAATTAAATCTGTAACTTGAGTGAATGTTCCTGTTTTCTCTTTGTTTGTAGGTTTGTTTCCACAATGAAAATTGAGGTGGTGGAGATGGGTTCTCATGACTGAGATGGCGCTGAGCAGAGAAGGCTGAACAGGTACTTAAGGGAAGGTGCAAGCAAGGTTGAGAGCTTTGCAGGAGAAGTAAGTAGGCCTTAGAAGAGGCTGTGAGAGGGGATCTCTGATAAAGCACAGAACACTTGAGGGATAACAGGATGGGACCTTAACCGGACCTCTGGATTTTATCCTTATTATAGTTAAGAACATGGACTTGTCTCAAAGAAGCTTGTGTTCAGAATATTTTAAACTAGATAAAAATACTAAAAGTTAGAAAAATATGATAGGTCCACAGTCCTATAGCTATGATTCCAAAATACAAAAATTCTAAAAATGTGTTATTTTGTTTGGCACCCATATATTTTAGTGGTAAAACCAGACTTTATTCTCCATTAGGCTGCCTATTGTTTCTATTTATTGCCACAGTAGGTATAATCATACATTTTGCTGAAGAGTTATTCATGTTTTGGAATATGTATGCCACCCACATTCTGCTAGAGTGATTGGTTATATTTATATTATCATATTCTCAAAGACTTCTGGGCCCAGGGTTTTGGATGAGTTTGTAAACATAAATTCAGAAAAATAGAAAATTTAAATGAGTGGAAAAAAAAAAAAGAAAAAGCGTTTACCTTCCAGTGTATTTCTAAAGCTGAAGTTGGCAGATTTATCCATGGAACCTGATTCATACTGGGTCAAACTCAGGCAAAACTCCACATCGGCTGAGGAGGGGAGCCTCGGGGTCCTGGCTTTGTCATGGTTTCCAGGATTGCGCAGTAATGGTCCCTCAGACGTCCCGTTGCATAAAGCCTGGCGACTGTTGTACTCCTCCAGTCTGCTGCAGACAATCTGCACAGAATGCCTTTGTGTTAAAGGAGTGTTGTAAAAGGGGGAAGGTTGGGACTCCTTATTTGGATTTTGGATATTTGGATGTCAAAGAGATGGGAATACCAGACCATCTGACCTGTCTCTTGAGAAACCTGTATACAGGTCAGGAAGCAACAGTTAGAACTGGACATGGAACAACAGACTGGTTCCAAATAGGAAGAGGAGTATATCAAGGCTGCATATTGTCACCCTGCTTATTTAACTTATATGCAGAGTACATCATGAGAAACACTGGGCTGGAAGAAACACAAGCTGGAATCAAGATTGCCGGGAGAAATATCAATAACCTCAGATATGCAGATGACACCACCCTTATGGCAGAAAATGAAGAAGAGCTAAAGAGCCTCTTGATGAAAGTCAAAGAGGAGAGTAAAAAAGTTGGCTTAAAGCTCAACATTCAGAAAACTAAGGTCATGGCATCTGGTCCCATCACTTCATGGGAAATAGATGGGGAAACAGTGGAAACAGTGTCAGACTTTATTTTTGGGGGCTCCAAAATCACTGCAGATGGTGACTGCAGCCATGAAATTAAAAGACGCTTACTCCTTGGAAGGAAGGTTATGACCAACCTAGATAGCATATTTAAAAGCAGAGACATTACTTTGCCAACAAAGGTCCATCTAGTCAAGGCTATGGTTTTTCCAGTCTTCATGTATGGATGTGAGAGTTGGACAGTGAAGAAAGCTTAGTGCCGAAGAATTGATGCTTTTGAACTGTGGTGTTGGAGAAGACTCTTGAGAGTCCCTTGGACTGCAAGGAGATCCAACCAGTCCATCCTAAAGGAGATCAGTCCTGGGTGTTCATTGGAAGGATTGATGTTGAAGCTGAAACTCCAATCCTTTGGCCACCTCCTGCGAAGGGTTGACTCATTGGAAAAGACCCTAATGCTAGGAAGGATTTGGGGCAGGAGGAGAAGGGGACGACAGAGGATGAGATGGTTGGATGGCATCACTGACTTGATGGACATGGATTTGGGTAAACTCCGGGAGTTGGTGATGGACAGGGAGGCCTGGCGTGCTGCGATTCATGAGGTCGCAAAGAGTCAGACACGACTGAGCGACCGAACTGAACTGAACTGAACCCTCAGGAGATTCATGTCTTAAATTGTTGAAGGAAGCAGCTTTCTGAGGGTTGCAGACTAAATGTAACCCATGAAAGTTACAGTTCAGACCACAGTTCTAGTCTTGCATCTACCACTTAAGAAAATAAATTCCATAGATCTCATCTAGCAAATGAGGATAATAATAATTACTTCATATAATTGAGGTCAAATATTTGTTAGAAAAATTAATTTGACAAACATTTGCTAAACATCCATTGTGTGACTTCTCTGGGCATATGCCTGTGAAGCTAGCCATGGCCTAGAGTTTAGGTCTGTACCCCCTTCTTTTAATTCTTTCTCTATCTGCCTCCTTGGTTATAATAACCAGTTTCATGGCTTATACGCCACTGCATGATAAGAACTTTGTAATTCCTATCTCAAGTTCAAAAGCTCTCCTCTGAGCTCTAACCGTGTATATCCATCTTTGACTTCACATTTCAGTGTTATCTCACAGGCATCTCAAATGTAGTATTTAAAAAAAAAAATTGTTCCTTTGTAATAGCTAACAAGGGGGAAAATCTGAAAAAAGATATATATATGCACGTATAACCGAATCACTTTGGGGTACACCTGAAACTAGCACACCACAGTAAATCAACTGTGTTGTAAATCAACTAGATTGTAAATCAACTATGTAAATCAACTATGTTGTTATTATTGTTTAGTTGCTAAGTTGTGTTTGAATCTTGTGACCCCATGGACTTTAGCCTGCCAGGCTCCTCTGTCCATGGGATTTCCCATCAAGGGATACTGGAGTGGGTTGTCATTTCCTTCTCCAGGGGATCTTCCTGACCCAGGGATCAAACCTGTGTCTCCTGCACTGGCAAGTGTGTTCTTTACCACCGAGCCACTTTACTATAAAAATTAAATTTAAAAAGAAGTTAAAAAATGAAAAAAAACTTGAAATTAAAACAAGGTTAAAAAATTGTATTCCTCTCCCTATACTTCCAGTCACATCAACTATCCTGAAACTTAAACCAAAAGTCCATAAATCTTCATTTTATAGCCAAAGACTGTTATCACTTGTATCTTGTTCCCCTTTATTTTTCACATTGAAATCATCAGCCAAACTTGTCCATTCTACCTCCAGAATACATCTTGAATCTCTATTTGTTTACAAATTCTGTGATCCAACTGAGGAAGTCAGACTGGCTACTCTTCTCTGCGCATCACCTGTGCTTCTCCATCCCATGCCTTTGTTTCTGCCTAAGCACATCCATTCCTGACTGTTTATCTGATATTCTACTTAGTCTTCAAGGTTAAACCAATATTTTGAGAAAAAAAAAAGTCAACTGTGACTTAAAAAGTAATTCAAAATTGTCCGACTCTAAAATCTGAAGAAGTTTGAGATCCTTTGCCAATTTATTTTGCTTACAGTTTCGCTTATATGTGAAAGTCACTCAGTCATCTCTGACTCTTTGTGACTCCGTGGGCTGAAGCCTGCCAGGCTCCTCTGTCCATGGACTTCTCCAAGCCAGAGTACTGGGGTGGGTAGCTGTTCCGTTCTGCAGGGTATCTTCTCAACCCAGGGATTGAACCCAGGTCTCCAAAATTGCAGGAGGATTCTTTACTGTCTGATCCACTAAGGAAGCCCAAAAATACTGGAGTAGGTAGCCTATCCCCTCTCCAGGGGATCTTCCTGACCCAGGAATCAAACTGAGGTCTCCTGCATTGCAGGTGGATTCTTTACCAGCTGAGCTACCAGGGAAGCCCTCACTTACATGCTGGCAGAAGAATAAACTATGATCAAAATATTTGACAAGTCAAAAGGAGTTCTTTCAATAAATACAAAATAAAAATGCTAAGTGATTAAAAATATCACATTATAATTTAATTAGCAGATATTTTTTTCTCAGTGGTATGTAAGTTAATTCCTCAGCTTAAAAATCATTGATGCCTTAAGTTCCATGAGGGCAATTAAACAGGTAGGAAGATAACAAACTTAAACCGAAGCATAAAGTACAGGAGAGCTCACCTTGCCATTTGTGACTATTCACAATAGCACTTAATCCATAAAAGGCCTGTGCCCACTGACTAGATAATAGGGTTGTTTGTCAAACTCAAACTTGACTCATTTTAATCTCCCTTGATAGTCAGTAGCACCTCCTTTAAAAAAAAAAATAATATCTCCACGAAGATAACTATTTTTTTCATTTTTGTTCATCCCCAGAATCTAGAATAGAGACTCTATAAATATTTGCTGGCATAATAAAAAAAATCAATGGAAGAATCAGTGACTCTTCAACTACCAACATGTGTTGAACACCATTTTTCCCTAGTTCTGTTATTGGTACCAACATCAGCCCTAAAAGATATTTTCAAAAATGTGTCATTTGTATTAAACATATATTGAGTCCCCACTCTCAACAGGAAAGGCATCTCTGTGTACTCATTCTAAAATTCACAAATGACCTTGTAGGTTTATATCATTTTATTCCTATTTTAATGATGAGGAAACTGAGTGTGGAAGAGTGTAAAAGGCTGGTGGGATCTAACGCCCTGTATCATGATTAATAATTTTATGGGCAACAGTCAAGGTACATGGAACAATGTTTTAAAAGTGAGTCTCCTTGCTCAACTGTTTATATCACTGTTAAGAATAATCAAGGCAATTCTATCAGTGTCATACTCCAATGAGTTGGCAATCTATAAGAATGTAAAATCAAGTTATGTTGTTGTGCTCAGTCGCTTCAGTCATGTCCGACTCTGCAATCTCATGGACTGCAGCCCACCAGGCTCCTCCGTCCATGGGATTCTCCAGGCAAGAATATGGGAGTGGGTTGCCATGACCTCCTCCAGGGAATCTTCTCGACCTAGGGATCACACATGCATCTTATGTCTCCTGCATTGGCAGGCAGGTTCTTTACCACAAATGCCACCAAGTTAAATCACCATCAAATAGAACTGCATGAGCCTTGCTCCCCAAGAATGGCTGCTACTGTGTTACACAACAGACACTTGGAGAAGCTTTTAATTTCCAATCACAAAGATATCACTTATTAACCTCAAGGGTTGTGTGTTAGAAAAAAATTAGGTTCCAGATTCACACTGATGTGGGCTTCAATTCTGGTTCAGCTACTTACTAGCAATGTGTCAATAAATATATTATTTAGGCTTGCTAAGTCTCACTTTCTTCAACTGTAATATGAAATAATAAATATAATGTTAATATGTATCATATTTACATGTGTTTATTTTTAAAATATACTTAAAAACATTATTTATATATAAATATACATTAAAGATATAAAACAGACTGGTTCAAAATTGGGAAAGGAGTAAATCAAGGCTGTATATTGTCATCTTGCTTATTTAACTTAGAGTACATCATGCAAAATATCAATAATCTCAGATGTGCAAATGATACCACCCTTATAGCAGAAAGTGAAGAGGAACTAAAGAGCTTCTTGATGAAGGTGAAAGAAGAGAGTGAAAAAGCTTACTTAAAACTCAACATTCAGAAAACTAAGATCATCGCATCCAGTCCCATCACTTCATGGCAAAACAGTGGAAACAGTGATAGACTTTATTTTTTTGGGCTCTAAAATCACTGCAGATAGTGACTGCAGCCATGAAGTTAAAAGACACTTGCTCCTTGGAAGAAAAGCTATGACAAACCTAGACAGCATATTGAAAAGCAGAGACATTACTTTGCCGACAAAGGTCTGTATGGTCAGAGCTATGGTTTTTTCAGTAGTCATGCATGGATGTGAGAGTTGCACCATAAAGAAAGTTGAGTGCTGAAGAAGATGCTTTTGAACTGTGGTGTTGGAGAAGACTCTTGAGAGTCCCTTGGACAGCAAGGAGATCAAACCAGTCAATCCTAAAGGAAATCAACCTTGGATATTCATTGGAAGGACTGGTGCTGAAGCTGAAGTTCCAATACTTTGACCACTTGATGTGAGGAACAGACTCATTGGAAAAGACCCTGATGCTGGAAAGATTGAAGGCAGGAGGAGAAGAGGATGACAGAGGATGAGATGGTTGGATAGCATCACCTACTCAATGGACATGAGTTTGAGAAACTTTGGGAGATGATGAAGGACAGGAAAGCCTGGCTTGCTGTAGTACATGGGGTCACAAAGAGTTGGACACAGCTGAGTGACCCTAACAACAACAACGTTAAATATATTGATCAGTTCAGTTCAGTTCAGTTCAGTCGCTCAGTTGTGTCCGACTCTTTGCGACCCATGAATCGCAGCACGCCAGGCCTCCCT
Source organism: Giraffa tippelskirchi (assembly GCF_054371585.1). Lineage (NCBI taxonomy): Eukaryota > Metazoa > Chordata > Mammalia > Artiodactyla > Giraffidae > Giraffa > Giraffa tippelskirchi. The sequence continues at coordinate 40,924,373 of NC_137284.1, read as the reverse complement.
GTCCATCACCAACTTCCGGAGTTTACCCAAACTCATGTCCATCGAGTCGGTGATACCATCCAGCCATCCGATCCTCTGTCATCCCCTTCTCTCCTGTCCCCAATCCTTCCCACAATTAGGGTCTTTTTCAATGAGTCAACTCTTCGCATGAGGCGGCCCAAGTATTGGAGTTTCAGCTTCAACATCAATCCTTCCAATGAACACCCAGGACTGATCTCCTTTAGGATAGACTGGTTGGATCTCCTTGCAGTCCAAGGGACTCTCAAGAGTCTTCTCCAACACCACAGTTCAAAAGCATCATTTGTTTGGTGCTCAGTTTTCTTCACAGTCCAAATCTCACATCCATACATCACTACTGGAAAAACCATAGCCTTGACTAGACAGAACTTTGTTGGCAAAGTAATGTCTCTGCTTTTTAATATGCTATCTAGGTTGGTCATAACTTTCCTTCCAAGGAGTAAGCGTCTTTTAATTTCATGGCTGCAATCACCATCTGCAGTGATTTTGGAGCCCAAAAAAATAAAGTCTGACACTGTTTCCACTGTTTCCCCATCTATTTCCCATGAAGTGATGGGACCAGATGCCATGACCTTAGTTTTCTGAATGTTGAGCTTTAAGCCAAATTTTTCACTCTCCTCTTTGACTTTCATCAAGAGGCTCTTTAGCTCTTCTTCACTTTCTGCCATAAGGGTGGTGTCATCTGCATATCTGAGGTTACTGATATTTCTCCCAGCAATCTTGATTCCAGCGTGTGCTTTTTCCAGCCCATCGTTGCTCATGATGTACTCTGCATATAAGTTAAATAAGCAGGGTGACAATATACAGCCTTGACGTACTCCTTTTCCTATTTGGAACCAGTCTGTTGTTCCATGTCCAGTTCTAACTGTTGCTTCCTGACCTGCATACAGGTTTCTCAAGAAACAGGTCAGGTGGTCTGGTATTCCCATCTCTTTAAGAATTTTCCACAGTTTATATTTTGTATTATTATATTAATACTATAATAATATTATGAATATTTTTATACTAATAATGTAATAAACACAGCTTATGGCTCAACAAATGTCAGTTTATAGTTTTCTTCACACTTCTCAACATTTCTGAATCCATTATCCATGTATAGTTATGAACTTGAATTGTTGAGTGACTTGTCAAATGTCATATGATATTCAGAGCCAGTATTAGAACATTTATCCACAGTCTTCCTGATTTGCAAGCTATATTCAATACATTTATGACTGCCCATAAATGGCTTAGGGATGGTTGAATAAAACTATCCTAAGCTTGTGTCATGTTGATGACTGTACATCATGAAAAATCCTGGGCTGGATGGTGATTCACAAGCTGGAATCAAGATTCAGCCAGAAGAAATATCAATAACCTCAGATATACAGATGATACCACTCTAACAGCAGAAAGCAAAGAGGGACTAAAGAGCCTCTTGATGAGGGTGAAAGAGGAGAGTGAGATAGTTGGCTTAAAACTCAACATTCAGAAGCTAAGATCATGGTGTCTGGTCCTATCACTTAATGACAAATAGAAGGGGAAAAAGTGGAAACAGGGACAGATTTTATTTTGGAGGACTCCAAAATCACTATAAGCGGTGACTGTAACCATGAAATTAAAAGATGTTTGCTCCTTAGAAGGAAAGCTTATGACACACCTAGACAGTGTATTGAAAAGCAGAGACATCATTTTGCCAACAAAAGGCTGTCCAGTCAAAGCTATGGTTTTTCCTGTAGTCAGGTATGGATGTGAGAGTTGGACTATAAAGAAAGCTGAGTGCTGAAGAATTGATGCTTTTGAACTGTGGTGTTGGAGAAGACTCCTGAGATTCCCTTGGACTGCAAGGATATCCAACAAGTTCATCATAAAGGAAGTAAGTCCTGAATATTCATTGGAAGGACTGATGCTGAAGCTGAAGCTTTGATACTTTGGCCACCTGATGCGAAGAACTGACTCATTGGAAAAGACCCTGATGCTGGGAAAGACTGAAGGCAAAAGAAGGGGGCGGCAGACGATGATATGGTTAGATAGCATCACTGACTCAAAGAACATGAATCTCAACAAACTCCAGGGGATACTGAAGGACAGGGAAGCCTGGTGTATGCAGTCCATGGGGTAGCAAATAGTCAGACACAACTTAGGGACGGAACAACAACAATTTTTGCATTAAATGTAATATATCAGATCCCTTTATAGTGTTAATTAACTACCCATCACAGTATGTATATAGATGGAAACACTTTCATTCCTGTTTGAATAATAAATCATATCCAGATATTTCAAAAGATACAAAAAATCTTACTGCCTAGCAGACTCCTACCCTGCAGTAGACTCGGTTAAATTAGAGAGGTTTGAATGAAACTATTTTGCTTAAATTACAACTGCCAAGTGACTAAATGTTCAGATGGCTAAATATATTAGTAACAAGGAGGAAGTCTACCCCAGTTCCAGAAATAATTTGAAATAAATCTCAAATCATTGTTCTTATATTTGATACAGAGTGGAGGCAGGGTAAGAGAAAGTATTAGCACTGGCTATCATCATGGATATTTCAATTAGACATGGTTTTCAAACTGAGCAAATTACATAATCTCCTAATATCAAGGTTTTTCATCTGTAAATGGGGACTGTAACAACTTTTTATGAAGGATCAAATAATTTTACCTATGTAAAGCACTTAGTATATAATGCCAAGTAGAGAGTGTTTAATAATGACAGCTATTATATTATTATTGCATACAAGACTATTGGGCAGGCCACCAAATTGTTAACCCTTACTCTATTACACAGGATGAATAATCATTATTATAATAGCTATCATCAATATATCATATGAGGATATATTGTGACAATAATTCCATACTTAGAATTGAAAGGATATGTCAGATACTAAGCTAGTCATTTTACCTTAACAGTTTTCATTGAATCCCTTCAGAATAATGCTTTAAAATATATTATTCTAATTTTCAGGAGGAAAAGGTCTCAGATAATTAAGTAACTTCTCCAGGATCTTGTAGCTAAGTAAGTTACAAAAATCATGTTTTTATGGCTTAAAAGACTATCCCCTTCCACTTCATTAATCTGCTTTCCATTCAGCTTAGTATTTTCATTAGCACAGAAAGCATACATATATCTTAATTGCACCCCTTTTTTTTCTGTTGAGAAAAGAAGCCAAAGGTCAAAGATTACAAATAACTTGTCCAATATCATCTGATAAGTGGCAGAGGTAGAATCTGGTAAGTGACAAAAGTCTTCTGGTGAGGACTTTGTTCTTTTCCTGTTTCAACAAAGGTAACTTATATAATGTGGGGAAAAATCAAGTGTCCCAAGTCAAATGAAAAAGAGAAAGAAGAAACGGATGTATTAATGGAGAAGGTGAGCTCAGTGTTCTCTTAAAGTTAAAGAAATAGCAGGAAAAAAAGCCCAGTTATTAAAAGCTTTAGGAGCAAAAATTCTATTATGGCATTAGAGGTTTATCTAAAAGAATGTAAAACATACGACATTCCACAGAATCTTTTTCATAAAGACAAAAAGAGAAGCTGTTATTTCACTGAGCTGTTGCTATGGTTACCTAAAACCCATGACTCTCTGCTGAAATGTAACTTTTTTTCTTCCTACTGTTTGCTTCCATGTGATATGCTTTTCACCTGATGAGTGAATTCCCTGGCCATACTTCACTCATGTCCATCATCTTGGAAATGTTTTTTTTTCTCTTTATTTTGATCCATCATAACAGCTATTCTTGAAATACCTTTTCTTCTTACAGCTAGCTCATGTGCTGCTTGCATAACATTGGATCTAATTGTGTTGAGCATAGTTTGCCAAAATCAGTGAACTGCTTTAATTCAGGAGCACTTTTAAACATGCTTCTAGTTTAGAAGCTCTTGGAATTAAACAAACCAAAAAAATAAATGAACAAATACACAAAAGAGATAAGAATACTGAAAATAAGTTTTCTATAAAAAGTAACATTTAGTAATTAAGTAATTTTTTTTAATTTTAAATTAGTTTATTTATCTATTTTTAACTTTACAATATTGTATTTGTTTTGCCATACTTTATTTAGTAATAAACTTTGTCAGTAAATATTATTAGTCTCACTTAAAACTCAGATTGGGTTATAACATGCTTGATCTTCTCTATGTGTGCTTCCTTTTTTGGCACACACACAAACACACACACACACCTAGAGAAAGCTACCAAAAATGTTTTATTCCAGATTATAAACTGCTGCTTACTTTGGCATCATTGTTTTCTTGGCCATGGTTATCCAGTGCTATAAAGTATGGTTTAAGGTTCTAGAAATCTAGCTATGTCTACACAGAGTTTAGTTTTTTATGTGTGTTAGCATTGGAGCTAATGTTTCTATGATTTTCAACTTTGTTCGATTTAGCATATACTGATAAAAGCCATTCTATGTATATATTATGTTCCTGGGTTCTGTGGATATAAAGATAAATTAGAAATGGTCTCTACATTGGAACAGCTGGCAGTCTGTTAGATAAAGACAGGTCTGAAAACTGAAGAATAACAGGTACTAGGTTATAAAATCTGTACAAAGTGTAATGATAGTACACAAGGGTGAAGGTCAATTCTACCTGAATAAGGGCAGGTATTGAAGAATTGAAAAATTATAGGTACAATGTTATAAAATCTGTACAAAGTATAATGATAGTACACAAGAGTGAAGGTCAATTCTACCTGAATAAGGGCTGTGAATAAACAAACACCTAATGGAATATTTTCACTATAACGTGAATGAAAAGGACTACTTCAGAATATCTGCCACAATTGTCTGTGCAAATGAACTTTAAGAGAGTTAAAGTGACTACAAGTCAGAATTTACATCCATGAATTAGTGGCTCATTTGATCCTTTCTCAGCCTAAATGGCCCTTTATAAATAGGAAACTGCATGGTTGACTTGAAATAGCCCTGGAGTCAGAGGCACTGGGTTTTTTGTCCTCAGCTGTGTGACCTTAGATAAATTATTGTACCTTTGGGGGCCTCACTATCTTTTACAAAATGTAGGTACAACACTACACACCAATGTTGGTCTCTCAGCTAAGAGTTAATAAATTCTATGAATTTCTGAAAACTCCATTTTTTGTGTGTGAAGTAAAAGATATCTGAAGTCAAGAAAAAGCAGGAGGCTTTTTTTTTTTTTAACAAAGGGGCTGAGTATAACTACTTAGGAAGATATTAATGAACTCACCAAGTGTGGAAGCTATTTATTCTCACCATCTCACACAATCTAGTTTTTTATTTGAGTATTCGATTCAGGCAAAAGCATTTAAATTAATGATATGTTTATCATAGAACCTAAGTTTGTAAAGTGAAAGAGATACCAAAACAATATCCATATTAATTAAATCAGTCATTCTTAGGGCTGGCTCTGCATTAGGATTACAGTAGAAGGTTTTAAAAATACAGATGCTTGAACTTCACAGTGGATCTCCTGAATATGATTTTCTGGCAGAAGGTAGATGGTGGAGCACATGCAAATTTTTAAGTTTCTAAAATTGAGTGATTTAGAAGATACTCAGAACGGCTGCATTGTCGTTGTTCAGTTGCAGAGTCATGTCCCACTCTTTGCGACCCCATGGGCTGTAGCATGCCAGGCTTCCCTGTCCTTCCCTATCTCTTGGAGTTAGGTTAGTTGCATTGATTTAATTGCATTAAATCAATATAAATAACTGATCTTCATTTTTAAAGGACTTTACCCAGAAATGTGCAAAGGAATGGAAATGGCCAACTGGAACTGAGTTTGACTGTAACCACACACAGCGACACTGCTCACAGCAGGTGGACATAAATGTTCACTCATTTCACCTTCCTTCCTTAAATTATTGTTTGCTCACTTTTCATCAGTGGTCTTTGTCCCCTGTATTTCCTAATTTTATTTTTAACACCAGTTACTCCACAGTGGTTTAATCATAGAATGATATTAAATCTAATGCTGCAACTATTTTAACCGAGTGTTTACACATTAGACACAAAAAAACTATTTAGAAGTAAAATTGGATACAATCATAAAGAAAAAGAGAAAAATTCCACTCAATAATCAATAAATGAATAGAAAAAGTTAACATAATTTGGTACTTCTCATGTAATTAAGTGGCTTCCCAGGTGGCTCAGTGGTAAAGAATCTGCCAGCCAATACAGGAGATGCAGGAGGCATGGGTTCAATCCCTGGGTAAGGAAGGTCTCCTGAAGGAGGAAATGACAACCCACTCCAGTATTTTTGCCACAAAAATTTCATGGACAGAGGATGCTGGCAAGCTACAGTTCATGGGGTCACAAAGAGTTGTACACAACTGAGCACAGACACACATACATGTAATTAAATATCAATTAGTATTTGTCTATGAAGCTTCAGTGTGGATGTTGTAACTCTTCAGTAATTTAGATAATCCACCGGTTTTTCTAGGTCAAGAAAAGCTGTACAGGTAAGGAAAGCATTATAACTAACTGAAAAATCCCATGTTCAAGCTTAACGGTATTTTAAGCAGTAACAGATGATGTGAGAGTTAGATGAGTTTTGCACTATATAGATTAAGGTAGGAGGTCTGAAGGCTTATTGAAATAGATTTTTTTGAAGCACATTTTTCCAGCCTTTCCTGCACAAATACACTCCTTGCTCTTGGTAAATAGCTGACATTAGTGACACCAGATATTACAGTGGCCATTTTCAACGAGTTTCAATAGGTTCATTTGGAAGTTGTAGGAACTTAGTGTAGGGTTGGGAGGGTGAGGGAGGGGGAGTGTGTGGGAAGCAGTTCACATTTCAAAATTGCAGAGTTCCAGGTGAGAAGGCAAGATTCTTCCCATCATATTTAAATATTGAGCTTATTTCCATAAAGCACGGCTAGTCAAAAGTGCTGTGTTAGAAATGTTTGGAACACAGGCAGACAAGCATTCCTTCTACCTTATAGTTTTAAAATAATAAATAATTAAAAGCATATTTCTTTGGCTACCTTTTGCCCCTAATCCAAAGTGAAAAAATCAGAATAGGAAAAATAGAAATTAAATTTCAAAATAGCAATCTCTTATCCTATACCTCTTCTGTCTATGGGGTCACACAATCGGCCACGACTGAAGCGACTTAGCAGCATCCTATACCTCAAAAGTTTACACACGTTCAGGAAAAATGCTCATTTCTTCTGCATCCTATTGAAAAAAGTGAGTCAGGATGGGCCAGATCCTTTGGCGAAAGATATCATCGCAGGTATGTCCTTGGAAATATTATAGGGTGGTTGTGCAGCCAGGCTACTTGAGAACAAATTTTGTCTCTGCTACTTACTAGCTTTGATATCCTATACAAGTTACATAATATCTCTATACCTCAGGTTTTTAAAAAAAATTCTTTAACATGGAGAAGGTTAGTAAGATTATTAAATGAATTAGTGAATGCACAAAACCACTCAGAACAGGGCCTCACACTTGCTGATCGATCAATGAATATTAGCTATTTTCACTATTTACCTGTTTAAGCCTGAGTATTCATATTTCTTTAAAAGAAGATTTAATCTAAGTAATATTCCCCTAAATTCCTAATGGTAATAATCACTATAGACATTTAGTAAATGATGTCTTCCCAGGACCCTCCTTTGAAGATTCTTATCAATAAGATTCCTGGGATATGGCCAGGAATTTGTATTTTCAATTTATGCACTGAATTTTATTGGGAATAAAATTTCAGAAATATTGACCTAAATCATTTTTTTTACTTAATCATCTAAATACTCATTCATCCATTTGTTCAACAAATACTTCATGAGCTCTTACAATTTGCCTGGCATCATATTATGTGCTAGGAGAAAGAGTGATGAACCAAGTACTTCTTATTCATTAGATTTTAGGACCCAAGTATAGGATATTGGACAAAGAACCACACAAACCTCTATGGAACTGCATTTGTGAAGTGTGCTATAATGGAAAATTACAAAGTATGTTGAGAGTTCTTGACAGGGGATATTTTTTAGGCTTGGCAGAAGAAAAACAGATGGGAAAGGAGGTTTCTGAAGGCCTGCCAGAAGAAGTGATGGTTAAGGTTCTTTTAAGCTTTGATATTGTATGTCTTGCACACCTTACCTGCCAAGAGGAGAAGAAGGATGCTGGGCTGAGTAGATTAGGGTTTGCAGGGTTGCGCCCTCCCATGTACTCATCTGTGCAAACGTCGCAGTTTTCTGCATCTCTCCAGTCCCAGTATGGAATCGTGAAGTTCTCATCCCCGGTCAGCTTCTGGATTTCCTGTTCCCACAACAGCAGGAAGAGTCTATGCCAAGGCAGGAAACCGGGGGCTTCATGAGCGAAATCAATGTCTCTCCAGACTTCAGAGTCCCCAAGCAGCGTGTCCCTTGACACATAATAATGCATCCAGACAAAGAGGTCATAAACACTGACGTTATTAAACAAGGGTGTTGCTCCATTATTCATTTGCCCATAGGTGCCCGTGGGGATGACGTAGTCTGGGCTGGTGGTATGTTTTGCCAAAGTGAGATAGGCAAGAAATTTGTTCTTCTCTGGGACACTCAAATCAAAAATGTTTCTTCTCACCAAAAGTCGCCCTTCTGTGCAGCGGGGTCCCCGAAATCCAAACTTACAACGTCCGCAATTGAATCCCATGAAGTTGCCAAAGCACTGGCAGGTTCTGTTATAAAAGATGGAGGGCCAAGACTCGCGGTCGTCCACCCCCGTGAAGGGGAACTGAGGTCCGAGTGGTGCCGTGGACAGAATGACGTCCTCGCAGGAGCCCCTGCCCGAGAGCCGGCCGCAGGGGCTCCCATCGCCCGCCCAGGGCGGGCAGCACTCCTTCTCCGTCAGGCTCTTGGCGGAGGCACAGGCTCGAGGGAAGTAGCCGGCGGAGGTCCGAAAACTCCACAGCAGGCAGTAGAGAGCAGCCAGTAGCATTCTTCCGCCGGTCCTCACACGGTCTGCCTGAGCTGGTTAATTGAGCCACACTCTTCCCTTTCCAGCTACCCACTCAGTGACTATCACATGTTTTGGCTAAGATCTATATAATACCACTCCCACCTCCAGCATTAAACCCTCTCAGCCTTTATTTAAGCTTTCATCTTCTGAAAACCACATGACTAACTTTTCTCTGGAGTTGGCATAAATCCCATCAGTGGGATAGGCCTATGTTACAGTGAGAAACACTGTTCACCATTAGTAGTTTAAGTTTTATGGTTAGAATAATAGTAATAATACCACCTGATCTACATAAACCCAGTTAATTGGCTATATAATTAGTGATATTTCAATTTGAAAATAAGAAGTCATGTCAGGAATAGAGCCTCTTTATTAAGAAAAGTCAGATAGCAATAGAGATTTTGGACATAAGATGGTTTGTTTCTCAAAGACCATAACTAATAAATAGGCCAAGGCATTGGTAGGATTTGGCTTTGCAGCAAGAGATATTTTGCAGAGCCTGGAGATTATTTCTTATATCTGAAGCTTATTTATTTTATACAAAGTATCAGAAGATTAAAACTTTTTCTGATATGCTTCCTGATTATCTTGATACCAGCTGCTTGCTTGCTGTCTAATTGCTCATTTTCTGAATATTGCTAAGGATATATCACTCTGATAGCTGGGTTGTCAGCTTTAATTCGGAAACGTTTTCTGGTGAATATTTGAAAGAAATCTTCCTAGGTGGCTCAATGGTAAAGAATCTGTCTGTCAATGCAGGAGAATCAAGAGATACAGGTTCAATCCTTGGGTTGGGAAGATCCTCTGGAGGAGGAAATGGCAACCCATTCCAGTATTCTTGCCTGGAAAATCTTACAGACAGAGGAGCTGGTGGGCTATAGTCCATGGGGTCACAAAGAATCAGACATGGCTAAGCAATTGAAAACACAGCACACATTCCAGACATGACTGAGTGATTGAGAACACAGCACACATTTGAAAGGAAATTTTTTTATTGACGTGTAGGTGGTTATCAATATTTTATTAGTTTCAGTATACAACATAGTGATTCAACATTTTGGTGTTATACTAAAGTTATTATAAAATATTGGCTGTATTACCTGTGCTGCACAATGTGTATTTCTGCTTATTTATATATAGAATTATATATATATAATAGTTTGTACTTTTCTTATTTTAATCCTATCACCACCTTGTTTCACCCATAAGTTCTAGAAATCAGTAATTCATTTGTAGTTTTGTTTGCAATTTGGTCTTGCGAAGGAGTTCTCATTGTAGGGAGTGAGTGAATAAGGTCTGATACATTTATTCAACAAGTTTTTACTGATCATGCAAATTCTTTCAATATTTTTTGGCTCTGTGTGTATAGTGAGCTAGATAAACAAATGCATGGATAGAAATATCATTTTACCACTATACTAGTTTTTAAATGAGTAGTATAGAAAATAAGAACGTCAGACTTTTGATGGAGAGACATGTTTGAGAATTGAGGATATAGAAAAGATTGAATAGTTTGAAATAATAATGCATGAGTTTTTTAATAGGAGTATCCTCTGAATCAAGCTTTAAAGGATAGGCATAAGTTGGAAAGACAAATGAGAATGGAGACAATACTTCAGGCAGGGGAACCTGTAGAGAGATGAGAGCTGTATTTTTCATCTGCTGAGTTGGAGCATGAGCTTCATATACGCACCCACGCCATAAGGAATTAAACCTGGGCCCAATCCATGTGCTGTGCTATGCTTAGTTGCTCAGTCGTGTCTGACTCTTTGTGACCCCAGGGACTGTAGACCACCAGGCTCCTCTGTCCATGGGGATTCTCCAAGCAAGAATACTGGAGTGGGTTGCCATGCCCTCCTCCAGCGGATCTTCCCAACCCAGGGATTGAACCCAGGTCTCCCGCATTGCAGGTGGATTCTTTACATCTGAGGCACCAGGGATCCAATCCATGGAGGGGCTTAAAATCTAAGTGGTTTGAACTAAAGTTGAGTTGAAGAGCTAGAAGATAAGAGCAGTCAAGTCAAAGTTGTCCCTGTGAGGCTTTTTTCCTTATCCTGTTCCGTACTTAAAGCTAGCGGCCCCTTGAACTTGCAGAACAAGGCAAGAAAGTGAAAACTGAAAAACCGGCAGGGATGCAGAGAAGGTCATCACTACATGTGATGCTGGAATGTCAGCCTTTCTGTTCTCTTCCCATTCTACTTGAGTTTGTCTTGCTATTTAGAAAAAATATATATTAAGGCCACCCTACAACTGTCTTGAGACTCTAGCCGTCTTAGGTGGAAGGAAGTAGTGTGTGCATGAAAGGAAGAGAAAAGTTTCCATGGAAATGCTGCCTCTGGCTGGATCAGGAAGTCATCACATGATCTCCACAAGGAGGCTTAATCTTTTTTCTTCTTTCTTTCAGCGTCACAGAGATTAACACAAGGCTTCTTGTCCCTGGGAAGTCTTGGTTCTATGTTACCTATAAGCATATGTGGCCTTTTATAATTCTGTTCCATCTACTCACAGACAGAACTTAACTTCTCATGTTCAATTTAATTAGAAATTTTGCTTTATATCACCCACCAGCACCCCCGCATCAGGCTTCCCAGTGAATAACTTAGAAAGCCTCCATTACACCACTGGGCTTCTGTGTCTATTCACCCAAGCCTCTTTTTCATACTCTTTGGAGCATGCTTAGAGGAATTCCTAATGTACTTTGTCCTCTTAATTTCATTTGCAAAACTGATAACCTTAATCAGTAGACTTCTCTATTAGTCTCAAATATAGGACATTATCTCTTCTGTCCTATTTGTAAAACAGTCTTATTGCTATTACAAAATTCTTTGGAGAAATGTCTATTGGTACAGCCACTATAGAGAACAGCATATAGGTTGCTTAAAAAACTGAAAATAGAGCTACCATATGATTTAGCAAGTCCACTCCTGGGCATATAGTAACAGAAAATCATAATTCAAAAAGATGCCTGCACCCCCATGTTCATTGCAGCACAATTTACTATAGCCAAGACATGGAAGCAGTATAAAAATAGATCAACAGATAAATGGATAAAGAAGAAGTGCTTCATATATACAATGGACTATTACTCAATCATAAAAGAGAATGAAATCATGCCTTTTGCAGCAATGTGGATGGACCTAGAGATTGTCATACTAAGTCAGACAGAGAAAGACAAATATCATTTGATATCATTTATATGTAGAATCTAAAAATAAAAAAATGATACAAATGAGCTTACATAAAAATACAGAAATAAACTCACAGGCATAGAAAACAAAGAGATGATCACCAAAGGGGAAAAGAGGTTGAGGGATAAATTAGGAGCTCAGGATTAACATATACACATTACTATACATGAAATAGATAGACAACAAGGATCTGCGCTATAGTACAGGGAAAAAATATTTTGTTATAACTTATAAGGGAAAAGAATCTGAAAATTATATATATATATATATGAATCACTTTGCTATGTTCTTGAAACTAACACAACATCATAAATCAACTATATTTCAATTTTTAAAAAGTTCAAACTTTTTGTCAAACCCCATCTAGATTGGTTCCTCCTTGAACTCTAGATATACATTTACTAAGTGTCTCCAGTTTATATAATTTGAAAGTGTTCTGTCCTATCCTGGGAGATTATTGTATGAGTTAACACCTAGCTAATGTGAGACTATATTAGTCAGAATTAGGGCTCTGTAGATATTCTGCAATTATTTATGGAGCATCAATTATCAGGCATACTATCAGAGGAAGGGATACTATGGGAAGCACGATGTAAGGTTTGGTTTCTCATATGAAAGGTTTCTACCCTCATGAAACATATAGCCTATTAAAATAATGTCTTAATTTTAGTAATTTTAATAATATTTATTGGAGAAGGGAATGGCCACCCACTCCAGCATTCTTGCCTGGAGAATCCCAAGGACAGAGGAGCCTGGAGGGCTGCAGTCCATAGGGTCGCAAAGAGTCGGACATGACTGAGAGACCAAGAGCAGCTCAGCACATTTCAGCACAGCACAGCATATTTCAAGAGACGTCCAAAAGGTTAGTAGAAGTCTGTTTGGTGAAGAGAATAATAGGAGCGTAAGCTTTCAAGACCGAGGAAACACAATATGCAGAAGTTCCAACTTGGAAACGGCGTGGCATGTTCAAGGATCCTAAGCAGCTAAAGTGGCTATAACCCCCAAAGAGATGTGATATATGTATAGAAAGTATGTGTGGATGGGGCCATAGTACTTGAAGGATTTGAAGCAGAGTTTTGATGTAATCATGTGCACATTTAAAACATTTAAACATAAAACTCAAGCTGCTGACATGAGAACAGAGTAAATGTAGAAATAATTCTTAGGAGATTATTGGAGTAACCCAGACAATAAATTATGTGGCTTGGACCAGAGTGATGATCCCTGTGATAAAGGGAAGTGAAGGAATTTAAGACATACACAAGTGATGAACTCAAGAGGCATGAGAGGTGAAGAGAAAGAGGATCTGGAATTGACTTCTAGGTTTCTGGTTTGGAGAGGGTAAAATGTGGGAACTGAAGATGGTTTCAGTTTTAGACATATTGAATTTGAGTGTTTAAGTTTAGTCTAGCAACAAACAACTGTCCTCTCTTTTCTGCTGTTTGCACTGATAATTCAGCTACTCACAGGTTGTGACCTAGCCAACTTTGAGCTTTTCCTTCACTCTGACCACTTGCCTCTGCTTCTTTATTTGATGGTGACTTGAACCTTCATCTCCAGCATTTTTAGACCCCTCCTCTAAATTTTAACAATAGCTACCATTTATTGAATATAAGTAACATAATTAGTTCAGTTTGAGTAGTTACCATTTTTAAAATAAATGTAACTAGCATATTAAAGAGCAGAGACATTACTTTTCCAACAAAGGTCTGGCTAGTCAAGGCTGTGGTTTTTCCAGTAGTCGTGTATGGATGTGAGAGTTGGACTACCAAGAAAGCTGAGCTCCGAAGAATTGATGCTTTTGAACTGTGGTGTTGGAGAAGACTCTTGAGAGTCCCTTGGGCTGCAAGGAGATCCATCCTAAAGGAGTCCATCCTAAAGGAGATCAGTCCTGAATGTTCATTGGAAGGACTGATACTGAAGCTGAAACTCCAATACTTTGGGCACCTGATGCAAAGAACTGACTCATTTGAAAAGACCCTGATGTTGGGAAAGATTGAAGGCGGGAGGAGAAGAGGACGACAGAGGATGAGATGGTTGGATGGCATCACTGACTCGATGAACATGAGTTTGGGTAAACTCTGGGAGTTGGTGATGGACAGGGAGGCCTGGTGTGCTGCAGTCCATGGAGTCACAAAGAGTCGGACACAACTGAGTGACTGAACTGAACTGATGCAAATAGTTAATACACTCAAGTTAGGAAAAATAATATAATGAATTAGCATGTACCTATCATCAATCTTCTTCAACCATCATCTTTCTCTAGGTACTGTTTCTTCAGAACTACCCACAAAAAAAAAACCAAAACATTCTTTAGTGTTTTAAAACAACTCTCAGATAGCATATCTTGCCTGTAATATCTCAGTGAAGATAGTTGACAATTAGGGACTTGAAAATACATACAGAGAAGTAGTACAACATCTCAGACCAAAAGAGAGCACAATAACTCCTTAGTATCATCCAATTTTAAGTTTATGCTTAATTTAATTTAATTATCTTAAAAGTATTTTTTCTCCAAGATCCAAATAAGGCCTATACATTGCTTTTGGATGATATATTTCTTAGGTTTTCTTTTTAACCAATGTTTCTCTTCTTTTTTTCTTCCAAATAAAATACTTAGAGAAGAAACTAAATTCTCTTCTATAGAATTCTCCACATTTTGAGGTTGACTAATTTTATCCTTGTGGCTTCATTTAATGTTTCTTTATCCATATTTCCTATCACTTCATGAATATTCACTAATAATCTCATATTTTCTATAATTAGAGAATTAGAAATAGGAGATTTGATTAGATTCAAACACAATTTTGCTTTTATTTTGTTTAGAATGACTTCATATGTGTTCTTGTGTACTGTTTATTTAAAGACATCAGAGGAAACTGTTGTCTTATTTTTGCACTGTTAGTTTTTAAATTGATCCATGGTTTGAGGTGATATCAGATGGTCTTCTCTATTATATAGTTTTTAAAAGCAGAGACATTACTTTGCCAATGAAGATCCATCTAGTCAAAGCTATGGTTTTTCCAGTAGTCATGTATGGATGTGAGAGTTGGACTATAAAGAAAGCTGAGCACCGAAGAATGGATGTTTTGAACTGTGGTGTTGGAGAAGACTCTTGAGTGTCCCTTGGACTGCAAGGAGATCCAACCAGTCCATCCTAAAGGAGATCAGTCCTGAATATTCATTGGAAAGACTGATACTGAAGCTGAAACTCCAATACTTTGGCCACCTGATGCAAAGAGCTGACTCATTTGAAAAGATCCTGATGCTGGGAAAGATTGAAAGCAGGAGGAGAAGGGGATGACAGAGGATGAGATGGTTGGATGGCATCACTGACTCAATGGGTATGAGTTTGAGTAAACTCCGGGAGTTGGTGATGGACAGGGAGGCCTAGCGTGCTGCAGTCCATGGGTTTGCAAAGAGTCAGACACGACTGAGTGACTGAACTGAACTAACAAAGTTTTACCTCATGGCTTCATCATTCACTAATTGTTTCTTACATCCAGAATTTCAACTAAAGATTACAAGAGTAGGTAATTTTGTAATTATACTTCTCCACTTGCATTTATTAAATGTGATTCTTTTGTAAAAAATAACTTTTCCTCACCAACTATTTGGCTATTCTGAAATATGCTCAGTACAAGAAAGGTGGGGTAAATGTTCAATTCTTACCCCTGGTTTACTGATTTTCAGAATAATGATTTGATGCCATAACAACCTCTAAACAGAACCTGTATTTTTGTTTTAACTCTCATGAAGACTTCTGGAGTTTTATGTATTTGATGTGTTTCCTTTAGATGTAAAAATTGATGCATATTTGCTCAATATTCAATTTATTAGTGGCCATTAGCCAAACTACATTATGATATGTTAGACATTATTATGATTGTGTTTAGGTCAATGCTAGTGTAGAACTGAAGGGGGAAAACTGTAACCATTAACCCTCTACATTCTAAGTTTAAACTCATTAAATTTATTCAGTAAATATTGAGCAAGTACCATGCCTGAGACCCTGTACTAAATACTGAAGAAATGCAAAGCTGTATAAGTCACAGGCCTCAGCTGCCCCTGGATTTGATGCCCTGACGTCAGACTTTTTTTTATTCTAAGGTCTATGAATTATCCATTCATAGGCCCCATGGCAAGAGAAAAGGGAGGAGGGAATAAGTATATAGTTACATCTTGTTCAGTAATATCGTTTGTTGCAGCTTCAGTGTATTCAGCCATAACAAATAGGGCTCTCTTGAGTCTTAAATGGTATAATACATGTTAAACACTCAACATAAGGTCTGACACCTATTAAGTACTCAATAAATGTTGAAACTGTTATTACTAAAGACCACAAATTGGGTATGGATTGTGTTCATCAGTACAGGGTTCTCATTAGTTCTATATCTTTTCAGTGTAAAGAGGTAGGAAATAGCCATTTTATTAGATGTAATTAAATACCATTATTATAAATTGGCCCCTTTTTCTCTTTCCAGAAGCCTCACTTGCCCTTTCCCTTCAATTAAATGTGTATTTTCTAAGATACTAAACTTTTGTCATTATACTGAGAAATCATGCTTCCTCAGGACTCTGAGCTTAGCACAGGATCCTTCCCTGATAAAAATCCTTCCTTTTTTATTTCACTTCCATAGTCTCGTTACAATGAAAGATTCAGCTCAGATATTAAGGAAGACCTTGCTAACGTACAAACCTCCTTCAACGATGTGTCATGGGACTTTCCTCTACTCCCTCATTGAACTATGGGATCGCCTTTGTCATCGCGCTCATCTCAGTCAGCACTGGGTTAGAAGAGTTATGTGGTAGGTGGATAGCAGTGGGCCTCAGAATGGTCCAAAGTAACTCTGGTGCTGCCACGTTCTCTGTGACTTTGGGCAAAGCACCCAAACACTCTGATTGTAAACTTCTTCAGTTAGAAGTCATAGTGCCTGCCTGTGTTGTTGTTCAGTCGCTAGTCATGTGAGATTCTTTGCAGTGCCATGGACTGCAGCACACCAGGGTCCCTTGTCCTTCACTATCTACCAGAGTTTGCTTAAGCTCATGTCCATTGAGTTAGTGATGCCATCCAACCATCTCATCCTCTGTCGACCCCTTCTCCTCCTGCCTTCAATCTTTCCCAGCATCAGGGTCTTTTCCAAGGGGACAGATCTTTACATCAGGTGGCCAAAGTATTGAAGTTTCAGCTTCAGTATCAGCTCTTCAGGGTTGATTTCCTTTAGGATTGAGTGGTTTGATCTCCTTGCAGTCCAAGGGACTCTCAGGAGTCTTTTCTAGCACCAAAGTTCAAAAGCATCACTTCTTCGGCACTCAGTCTTCTTTATGGTCCAACTCTCACATCCATGTGTGACTACTGGAAAAGCCATAGCTTTGACTATATGGACCTTTGTCAACAAAGTGATGCCAACAAAATTTGCTTTTTAATATGCTCGTTAGGTTTGTCATAGCTTTTCTTCCAAGGAGCAAGTGTCTTTTAATTTCATGGCTTCAGTCACCATCTGCAGAGATTATGGAGCCCAGGAAAATGAAATCTTCTACTGTTTCCATTTTTCTCCATCTATTTGCCATGAAGTGATGGGACCAGATGCCATTATTTAGTTTTTTTCAGTGTTGAGTTTTAGGCCAGCTTTTTCACTCTCCTCTTCACCTTCATCAGGAGGCTCTTTAGTTCCTCTTTACTTTCTGTTATTATGGTGGTGTTATCTGCATATCTGAGATTATTTCTCCCAGCAATCTTGATTCCAGCTTGAGCTTCATCCAGCCCAAAATTTCGCATGATGTACTCTGCATATAAATTAAATAAGCAGAGTGACAATACACAGCCTTGATGTACTCCTTTCTGAATTTTGAACCAGTGTGTTTTTCCAGGTCTGGTTTTAACTGTTGCTTCTTGACCTGCATACAGATTTCTCAGGAGGCAGGTCAGGTGGTCTGGAATTCCCATCTCTTTAAGAATTTTCCATAGTTTGTTGTGATCCACAGAGACAAAGGCTTTAGCATAGTCAATGAAACAGAAGTAGCTATTTTTCTGGAATCCCCTTGCTTTTTCTGTGACCCAACGGATTTGACAATTTAATATCTGGTTCCTTTCTATACATTTTCTAAATCCAGCTTGTACATCTGGAAGTTCTTGGTTCACATACTAGCATAGGTTCAAGCATAGCTTGAAGGATTTTGAGCATTACCATGCTAGCATATGAAATGAGTGCAATTGTGCAGTAGTTTGAACATTCTTTGGCATTGCCCTCCTTTGAGATTAGGATGAAAACTGACCTTTTCCAGTCCTGTGTCCACTGCTAAATTTTCTGGTATATTGAGTGCAGTACTTTCACAGCATCATCTTTTAGGATTTGAAATAGCTTAACTGGAATTCCATCACCTCCACTAGCTTTGTTCATAGTATTGCTTCCTGTGGTCCACTAGACTTCATACTCCAGGATGTCTGACTCTAGGTGAGTGGTCATACCATTGTGGTTATCTAGGTCATTAAGACCTTTTTTTGTATAGCTCTTCTGTGTATTCTTTACACCTCTTCTCAATCTCTTCTGCTTCTGTTGGGTCCTTGCAGTTTCTGTCCTTTATTGTGTCCATGTTTGCATGAAATATTCCTTGGTATCTCCAATTTTCTTGAAGAGATCTCTAGTCCTTCCCATTCTATTGTTTTCCTCTATTTCTTTGCACTGTTCATTTAAGAAGGCTTTCTTGTCTCTTCTTGCTATTCTTTAAATCTCTACATTCAGTTGGGAATATCTTTTCCCTTTCTCCTTTGCTTTTTGCTTCTTTCCTTTTTTTCCAGCTATTTGTTAGGCCTTCTCAGACAACCATTTTTTCTTCTTGCCTTTCTTTTTTTTTTGGAATGGTTTTGGTCACCACCTCCTGTACAAAGTTATGAACCTCTGTCCATAGTTCTTCCAGCACTCTGTTTATCAGTTCTAATACCTTGAATCTATTTGCCATTTCTGCTGTGTAATCATAGAGGATTTGATTTAGGTCATACCTGAATGGCCTAGTGGTTTTCCCTACTTTGTCCAATTTAAGTCTGAATTTGGCAATAAGGAGTTCATGATCTGAGCCACAGTCAGTTCCAGATCTTGTTTTGCTGACTGTATAGAGCTCTGGCAGGAAGAGAAGGGGACAACAGAGGATGAGATGGTTGGATAACATCTCCGATTCGGTGGACTTGAGTTTGAGCAGGTGCTGGGAGTTGGTGATGGACAGGGAAGCCTGGTGTGCTGCAGTCCATGGGGTCGCAAAGAATCGGACATGACTGAGCAATTAAACTGAATAGAGTTTCTCCATCTTCAACTGCAAAGAATATAATCAGTCTGATTTTAGTATTAACCATCTGGTGATATCTATGTGTAGAGTCATCTCTTGTGTTGTTGCTAGAGGGTGTTTGCTATGACCAATGTGTTCTCTTGGCAAAACTCTGTTAGCCTTTGACCTGTTTCATTTTGTACTCCAAGGCCACACTTGCCCGTTAATCCAGGTATCTCTTGACTTCCTACTTTTGTATTCCAATCCCCTATGATGAAAAGGACATCTGGGTTTTTTGGGTTTATTTTTTGGCATTAGTTCTAGAAGATCTTGTAGGTCTTCAAAGAAGAATCGTTCAACTTCATCTTCTTCAGCATTAGTAGTTGGGGCATAGACTTGGATTACTGTGATGTTGAATGTTTTGCTTTGGAAATGAACTGAGATCATGCTGTCGTTTTTGAGATTGCACCCAAGTACTACATTTTGGATTCTTTTGTTGAATATAAGCACCACTGCATTTCTTCTAAGGGATTCTTGCCCACAGTAGTAGATATAATGGTCATCTGAATTAAATTCGCCTATTTCCATCCATTTTAGTTTACAGATTCCTAAAATGTCGACATTCACTCTTGTCATCTCCTGTTTGACCACATCCAATTTACCTTGATTCACGGACCTAACATTCCAGGTTCCTACGTAATACTGCATTGGACTTTATTTTCACCCACAGACACATCCACAGCTGACTGTCGTTTCTGCTTTGGCTCAGCCTCTTCATTCTTTCTGGAGCTATATTTTCGCTCTTCCTCAATAGTCTATTGGACACCTATTGACCTGTATGGGGGGGGTGCTCATCTTCCAATGTCATACCTTTTTACCTTTTAGTACTTTTCATTGGGTTCTCAAGCCAAGAATATTGGAATAAGTGGTTTGCCGTTCCCTTCTCCAGTGGACCACATTTTGTCAGAATTCTCTACCATGACCCATCAGTCTTGCATGGCACTGTATGGCATGGCTCATAGCTTCACTGAGTTACACAAGGCTGTGATCCATGTGATAACTTTGGTTCATTTTCTGTGATTGTTGTTTTCATTCTGGAGGCCATGGGATTGTAGTTCTTTCTTCTTCTTTCTGCCCTCTGATGGATGAGACTAAGAGACTTGTGCCTTGATGGGAGGGACTAGCTGTGGGGAAAACTGAGTCCTGCTCTGATGGGCAGGGTCATGCTCAATAAATCTTTAATCCAATTTTCTGCTAATGGATGATGCTGTGCTCCCTCTCTGTTAGTTGTTTGGCCTAATGCAGCCCAGTCCTGGAGTCTGCAGTCTCTATTGTACGGCTATAGGCTCTATGGTAAGGTAAACGGTGACCTCCTTCAAGAGGACTTATGCCAACACATCATGTCTCCCAGGACTGCTGCTACCAATGCCCCTGACCCCACCTCAGGTCACTGTAGACCCACACCTCCACAGAAGACCCCCCAAACACTCACATGCAGGTCTGGCTCAGTCTTTTGTGGGGTCAGTGCTCCTTTTCCCTGGGTCCTGGTGCACACGAGGTTTTTTTGTGCCTGCGAGGTTTCTCTGTTTCCCCCAGTCCTGTGGGAGTTCTGTAATTAAATCCCTCTGCCCTTCAATGTCAGATTCCCTGGGGATTCCAATATTTGTCAAGGTGTCTATTTAGGGTAAATCCCTTGATTATTGTAGTTTTGTAGTCAGTTTTGAAATTAGGTGGAATGATTGCTTCAACTTTGTTTTTTTCCCAGGATTCTTTTGGCTATTCTGAGTCCTTTGCCCTGCTGTATGAATCTTAAGATCTGCTTGTCAATTTATACTGCCTTACATTAATGGTATACACCTCTGACTAGGAAACCTGCCTGCTCTTTGGCACCACAAACTGGGGCACCCAATGCAGGACTGCCTGCTGCCTCTGAGGACTGGGACGGCCATCGAGGCGAACCGCAGACAGACCCGGGGGTGTTCTCCGGGCCATGCGGGCAGCCCAGGGGCCACAGAGCAGGAAGTCCACTGGCCTGGGCTGCACATGACTGGCTGGCTAGGGCAGTGGTGGCGACCTGCCTTATCTGCTTCCAAAGGTTGCTAATGTGCTGCTGCTTTTTTTTCTTTTTTTATATATAGCTTTAGATAACAAAAACTCAATTTCTTGTCTCTTAAAGTTTAAACTGTTTCATCCAAAATCTGAGCCCTCATTACAGCTCACAATTTCTGATTGGCCATTTTAAATCAATTGTCTTTTCCTGAGCAGCTCCTCTTGTTCCTGAGTATCCTGTGATCTGTTCAATGAATAAAAAATGTAATTCCCAACATAGGTCTTACCAAGCCAAGTTAACATCATTAGCATATCTTTTATGGTGAATAGAAAAAAATTAACCTAGTGATTATGCTTGAGGTGATATCTTTCCAAGTGGATGCAGCAGAATAATGTTCTATGCAACATGACAGTTGAAAAAATGTTACCTAAATAATCTACAGAATTTTTTCTTTCCCATTTCACTTTTCTCCAAATAGCTGCATAAATTACTAAAGTTAAGTATGGGTTTATGAACATACTCACCTAATCTCAACTTTTATGTCCTCTCTATAGCATTCAGTGAGTCCTGACTATCCTTTTAAGCTAATTTTTTATGACACTTAATCCAATAGCTTTTTGAGTGTTCCCAAGATCAATTTGCCCAGAAACATTCCTTTTAATCATATTATGCTCTTATTTCTGGGCAAATTCACATTCATTACAGCAAATATTTATTTATATTATTCACTGTGAAGCTTATACTCAGAAGAATAAAGGGCAGTGCCTTATTTTTTTCATTTAATCAACCAACATACATTTATTAAGGCTTGTATTTTGCCCAGTAATGTATGTGACAATGGAAGACAAGAGTGACTAATGAGCCGTGGTCCCTGCTCTGAAGTAGTTCACAGTTTGGCAAGGGATTCAGAGAAATCAAGAGACAATTATGGAACAGTTTGTTAAGTGCATATTGTTAATAATAGTGAATATGGTATCTGTCAGGGCCCTTGCAGGAAACAGCTGACACACTCAAGTTGACTTTTTGAAGAGAGTTTAATAAAGGAACTATTTACAATTTTGGCAGCAGTGTTAAAGGGAAGGAACATGGGATAATGCTGTACCCTGGACGTGAAGGGCAAGGGGAGGAAACAATTACTGGAAGACAGAGAAGGTTACTGTATTGATTGAGCCAGCTGGCAGGAGCTGTGGCCTTGTAGAAAGATGCAGGCAACCCCTTGCTTCATGGCAAAGAAGGATTGGGAGATTAAATACACTGACCCCTGACTCCACTTGCTTCCTGCTTTCTGATTTTTCTGTCTGTGCACCTCTATGGATGAAGCCAAGCTTAAGCCAGAGGAGCAAGGAGCCCATTAATCCAGATCTTATAAGTCGGTTGTGTATTACTTGGGGCCCAGAACAGGGAGAAGGCAAAAAAATGGGCCTGGGAGACCAAAGGAATGATATTCAGCACAAATGCCAGTTCTGTGCTTTTCACATAGTGTTATGCATCTTTACAACAAACCTGAATGAAGTGGTTATTCTAATTCTGCAGATAAAAAAATGAGGTTCAGAAATAATAGATGACTTATCTGAGAGTATGCAACTAATAACTGATGAATCCAGGGTTTAATACACTATCTCTGTCCTTTTCACCAAGTCTATCTGTTGGGATTTATGTGCAGGGACTCATGGGAACACAGTGGAGACACATGACCCATACTATCCTGTGAAAAGGCCTTCGGAGACAATATTGTCAGGAACAGCTTCCTGGGGAAGGATGATACCTGAACTGAACTTTGAAGGAGGACTGATCTAAGTGAACAGATGAAGGGAAGGAAGTGCAGTGTAGGTAGAGGGAGCAGCAAAATTCAGAGATCACAGATGCAATTAATTGATTATGGTTGGAACAGACAAAGCAGAAACAAAGCAGAAACAAAAATATGATTTCTATTCAAGCAGTGTGAAAAGCTGATAGAATTTAGTATTTAGGGCATTTTAGGTGAGTTAAAGACTGGATGCTTTAACATATGTGGAAAAACGGTACAGATGAATGTATTTGCAGAACAGGAATAGAGAAGCAAAAGTGAGAATGGATGCATGGACATGGTTGAGGGTGGGGCGAATTAGTAGTTTAGAATTTACATATATACACTACTATGTTTTAAATAGATAGCCAGTGGGAACCAGCTGTAGAGCTCAGGGAGCCCAGCTTGGTGCTCTTTGGTGACCCAGAAGGGTAGGAAATATGTAGGTGTGTGGCTCATTCATTTTGTTGTGCAGTGGAAGCTGACACAATATTGTGGAGCAACTATACCCCAATAAATTAAAGAAAAAAACTGGATACTATTACTTCATGTCATATAGATATTGGAGTTCATCTGGACAAATGCATAGGATTATTTTCAATGAAAATAAGAGCAGAGGAGATATATAAAAAGGCCATCATCATGACCAGTGACACAACATGCTTCCTCATTACTGAAACCCAACTCTTACCATTCCCCAATTCATCACTCTCAAGGATGAGGCCATCATTTTCTAGAAGTTTCATCATGATAAAATTTATAATTTTTACTACTTCCCAGAGTATAATAATTTGTGCTATTAATGTGGCTGATAGATCTAATCCCATTAAATATTACATACATGAAAAAAATCAATCAATAATGATAGGTCTATGAGGAGATTAATGAGACTTCTAGTTCCAAAGTTCTATAATAGCACATTTGTTATAGCTTGGTGCCCACACCACTTAGATATAAACTGTATTATTTTTGTCAAACATTTCCCTTTTATCCAGTGGCTAATGATACAGTCTTTCTATGTAGAGCCAATCATGATGTATATCAAAATCCAACATATAAACAAAAATAGGCTTTGAAACAAGTGAGTCCATCACACAAAACCAAAGTTTTGTCTCATACAATATTTGCCTCATTTTGAGCCCTGGTTTATTTGTTTATGGTAAAATAAGAGTAATAAAATCAGTTCACAGGATTACTGTAAGAACTAAATTAGACAGTGCTTTTAAAACCAAAGACTTCAATCCCTCAGCCCTAAAATGTTCCATAACTTTTCCTCTTGTATTCTATACATTTCTTTTCTGGAGGACATGCCATTGTTTGACTTTTAAAAAGACAGGTACTGTTTTAAAATGTAGAAACCATGCACATTCAGTTTGTTCCTTTAATTAAGCAATTCTAAAAGATTGTTAGGCAATGAACATGAAAGAATTATACAGAATTTTAAATTATCAACTTCTCTTTCATCTCACGTTATCTGAATTTATTAATAACCGAGCTTAATGATAAATATATCTTTATACTACTAAGATTATACATCACACTATTCCTATTTTATAAGCTAAAGAATCAGACAATCTAAGATATCAAGAAACTTTTCTCTGATCTTCTGCATATTTCATAGTTGTAATTAAATTCCCAGGCATAGAATTCCTCATTCTTTCTAATCACTTTACTCCTCAAGGATCTGATATTTTTAAATCCCTTTGATAGCATCATATGAAAATCACTACTGTACTCAAAGGCATATTTACATCATATGATCAAAGGAGTGAAATAGAAAGCATGCTTTATGCCACAGGCAAGCGATTCTGATTCAGCCTCAACTTTTTTGGCTTTAACTTAGCCTGGAATAAGCTGGAAATAAGGCAAATACCTCACACTCAGTTCATGTTATGAACTAGTTCTGAGGAAAGAGAAACTCCAAGAAAATCTGCAAGCTTTCCATAAAATCAGGAACTTTCACCTACACTTCACTTCATGTGTGTCTTCCCACTGGCTTGACTGTAAAACCAACCTGCTTCCTTTCACCCTGTAGAGATGATAGTTTATTATCAACTAGAAACATACAGAGCACTGACAGCTTTCATGCCGACTATATGACGCAGCTCAACTTCACTGAGGAATAATGGTTAAATGCAAAGCCCAAAGGCCACACTCTACAAAGGCCGAGTGAAGGACATCAGAACTGTGTCAGAATGACTGAAGAAAAGGCAATTTTCCTTTGATCTGACAGCCTAGGCCCTACTGCAGGCTCAGTTACCTTGTCTACGATGCTATTTAGTGGCTTAGAATCTTTCCAGCCAAGAGCTGGCCTAATAGACTTATCTCCTTAATGAAAGTCACATGATTTTCAGAATATCAGGTAAAGAAATAAGAGACTATGTCAGACTTATGTCAGACATAAGCTTTTTGTTATTAAACTTCTAGGGATACATGTGAATATTAATTTCATTTTCTTCCAGCTTATACATATATATATTTATAGAAACATGAAGTAAAAAACTGATGCAGACACTCAGCTGCTTTAAAAGAAATTTAAGTTTTGAAAAAAAGATATTGAAAAATATATTACATGAGTGTTAGTCACTCATGTGTGTCCGACTCTTTGCAATCCCATGGACTTATCCTGCCAGGTTTGTCTGTCCATGGGATTTCCAGGCAAGAATACTGGAGTAAGTTGCCATTCTCTTCTCCAGGGGATCTTCTTGACTCAGGGACTGAAACTGGGTCTCCTGCATTGCAGGCAGATTCTTTACCATCTGAGCCACCAGGGAAGCCCTACAAGGTTGAAGTCAAAAAAAAAGAAAGAAAAGAAAAGAAAAAAAGAAGGTGGAAAGAGGGAGGAAGGAAAAAGGAAGGATGGAAGGGAGGGAGGGTGGGGGGAAGAAAGAAATGTAGGATAGGAAAACATTTCCCATCTTCCTTTCTAGTTTCTTCAGTTCAGTTCAGTTCAGTCTCTGAGTTGTGCCTGAATCTGCAACCCCATGGACTGCAGCATGCCAGGCTTCCCTGTCCATCACCAACTCCTGGAGTTTGCTCAAGCTCATGTCCATCGAGTCAGTGATGCCATCCAACCATCTCATCCTCTGTCGTCCCCTTTTCCTTCTGCCTTCAATTTTTCCCAGCATCAGGGTCTTTTCCAAGGAGTCTAGTTTCTTAGGCTGGTCTAATAACTGATGTGAGACAGATTAACAGGAGAAAAACAAGTTTACCGTTGTAAGTACAGAAGGTTATAAAAATGTGAGCCTCAGAGAAGTGACCAAAGCAGTCAACTTTCATGCATTTTAGACAAAGAATCTTTTATTTGTGAAGATTTGACAAAATAAAGGGACTGGGGCTTGGAGTAGCAATGAATGAAGTAATAAAGTTCTTTTGTACAGTGTTCTTGTCCTTGAATTTCCTGTCTGGTGATAAGGTGTAGGGAGGATACCTTCACATGATATTATTTAATGCTTTCAAAGGATAAAGGAAGGTTAAAATGTCCTTCTTGCATTGGTTATTTCTTAAGTAACTTTAATTCAAAATAGTCAATGTGCCAAAGTGGCATATTTGGGGGTAATGCATTTTGCTCCCCCCCAGAAAGAAAGAAAGGCAAAGAGGAAGGAAAGATGGATGGAAAGAATGCAGAAAGGGAAATACTTGGTTAATAATATAGATATGGACTTAATGGTAGGAGGTAAGGTTTCAACACCCAAGCAGGACATGAAATTTGGTCTCTGACCTATAAAAGAGGAAAAATGAAATTAAAATCCTTGCACAGAGTTGGCAATGGGAAAAGGCTGCCAGGAGGGAGGAGAGGTTGGACAGGACATCACACATACCAGCACACAGAAATTGCAAAGATGACTAACAATTACAAATGACTGAAACTTTTACAGAATTGTAGAACATGAGTCCTCAACTTAAAGAAGCACATCGAACTGAAAACTGAATAAATAAAATAGACTTGTAGAAATGTTAAAGTAAAAGAAAATCAAAGCAAAACATAAATTCTGAAAAAGAATTTTATAAAAAAGACATTACTTTTAACAAAAGAATACTGAGACAATTATAAAGTACAGAAAAAATAAAAAGATATATGCAAAGTACTAAGAGAAAATAATCTCACAACATAATAGAATTTCAGAGTTTAATTTACTATAAGAAGTAAAGCCATTTTGGGGGAAATTCTGAGAATATGTGCCATCCCAGATTTTCAGGGAAAGAATGAGTAAACAAATGAATGGATGTCACTTGAAGGGAAAAATTCAGAAAGATGCAATGGTTTCCAACTGAAAGATGTGGGAAGTTATGAATACATTGACCGTAAAATCAATCACAATATTAAATAATTTGAGTGATTTAAAAATGAGGTAGAACTCTAAGATTAATTAACAAACAATACAAACTTTAAGCTAAAAGCTTTATTAAGGGTAAATAGTCATTTCTTAAAGATGCCAGAATCAATTTATTTACCAGAAAAGTAAAAATGTTCTCAATTTGAATACACCTGTTTATTGTTCAAACCCAAATCCCAAAAGTGAAGTTACCAAAAGGTTGAAATACAGAGAAAAGAAGAAGAAAACTAGGAAATTATTAACCAAAATCTGTGGTAGCTTTGTCAGATAAAATAGATAAAAGATTTATTAAGGATAAAGAAAGTTACTGTTGACAATAAAAGGAACAATTTCTTACCATATGAATTCAAGATTATTAATTTACATTTAATAATATCTTCTGTGTATAATAAACATTTAATTGTATTGTTTTTGTTGTATAATTTAAAATATTTTATAGTTTTGCATCAGCAATACACAAATTCTCTGTACTTTTATATTTCCCCAAATTTATCAAGTGAACACTGACCAAATTGAACATTGATATTGAAATGTTTAAAATCATAGCAGGGATCTTTCAGAAACTATTACACCAAAGTTCATCATTTTAGTAAAATATTAAACATTTCAATAATTGACCATCAATCAGGCCAAAAATTAAATCTCAAAAATACTGTACTGAGTAAATAAAATCACAGAGATGACTTTTCTGACCATATTACAATAAAGTAATTAGATACAAAAAAGGCAAAGCTACAAAACATATATTTATAAACATGCAAATTATAGAAGAAATTAAAATAGATGTTAACATATATTTAGGAGTTAACACACAAGTTATATGTAACAAAACCTGGAGGATGCAGGAAAAAATGTTTCTTAGAAAGAAATTTATATTTCAAAATGCATATATTTCAATACAGGTCCCACTGAGAATTAGTGATTTAAGTGTTCAGTTGAAGAAATTAAAGGGAAAAACGAAAAGAAGCCAAAGAAAGTAGAAGAAAATAAATAGAATTAAATTAGTGATTTTTAAGACAATTAAACAAAAAAAAGTATTTTTCTTGAGAACTAGTAAAGTAGTTAAATTTCTAAGATCGATAAGAAACTCCAGTGAAATTATAAGTTAACTCTATTAAATTATAAAAGAAGCATAACTATAAATCCAGAGAGCATTAAGCAAATTCTTAAGTTTAAATGTTTATGTTCAAAATGGAGTGTATACATCTAGGGGAAAATACAATAAACAAAACTGACTTGATAAGAAATAGAAAATATAAATATACTCTAAAACCATTAAATAAATTTAGTCAGTAATAATATATCTATGTATTTTCAAAAAAGCAACTTTTCCAGTCTTATAAT
Organism: Giraffa tippelskirchi; assembly: GCF_054371585.1. Lineage (NCBI taxonomy): Eukaryota > Metazoa > Chordata > Mammalia > Artiodactyla > Giraffidae > Giraffa > Giraffa tippelskirchi. Next base: position 40,895,473 of record NC_137284.1, on the reverse strand, counting down.
TGTTTAATTAAAACATCTAGGAACACATATCCCCTATATTACATTACAAATAATAAAAATTGGAAACGATGCTATAACTTATTTTATGAGTCTAGTTCAGTTTATTTCAAAACTAAACCAAGATAATATGAGATAGAAAGACAGTAGGGGATTAGCATTTATAGAAATCATGAAAAAAGTTCAATTTTAGCAAAGAAAAATAGCAAAGTAATCAAAAAACAACATGTTATGACAAACTAGGAGGACTTACCTTAGTAATTAGAAGATAATTTCAAACTATATATTAATTACTAGGTTTCATTAAAGCCTACTTAATTTCACTTACTGCTAACATTAAACACAAATACATGATAAAAGGGATTCTTAAATGAATAAATTCACAAGGACATGACTCAAAGGAGAGACAGTGACATATCACGGAAGGGAGAGATGTAAAGGATGAACAAAAACACCTATGAAATTGAACCTGAGGCAGAAGAAAGGAAATCAACAAAGCTACAGAATATGGACAGTAGAAATTCCAAAGTGAAAATGAAAGTCGCTCCCTGTCTGACTCTTTGCGACCCCACGGACTATACAGTCGATGGAATTCACCAGGCTAGAATACTGGAGTGGGTAGCCTTTCCCTTCTCAGGGGATCTTCCCAACCCAGGAATCAAACCCAGGTCTCCTGCATTGCAGGCAGTTTCTTTACCAGCTGAGCTATCAGGGAAGCCCATAGACATTCCAAAGGGCTCAGCAATTGACACACAGTACAGGCCTGGAAGTGAGTTTGGAGGGTAACCTGGAAACACCTTGATTATTTGAAAGTCTTTTGAAGATGCAGTTGAATTCTAAGATCTTTAAGCCCAGTTCTGAGACTATATCTCCTCTGCACTCCATGGTCTTGCCAGCGGAAGTCAGAAGATTCTTCTCTGAGAAGGGCAGGAAGTGCACAAGTGAGGGTGGAGTATTGTGTTAAAAACAGAGGAAATGGGGAAAAGCCCATCCAGTTTTCGAAAAGGAGCCCCCAAACATCAACCCTTATCCTCTCCTTGGCTATTAGATTTTGAACAGAATTTTTTTTTTAAACTTCTAGAGAAGAGATTGGAAATATTATTTGAAAAATCTTACCAGCCGTAAGAACTCAGTGCTTCTGAAAAGCTTTCTGAAAAGCTACTTGACTCCCTGTGATTAACCTTACAGGCTACAAGCCCCTCCTCCCAGTGGCTCATGTTTTCCAATTAGCTTTTTTTTTTTTTTTTAATTCAAGTTGAAGTGTGAGCAAAGATCACACAATACCTAAAGAAATCTTTAATGTGAAAGAGACAAAAGCAAAGAGGTGACAGTAACTGTGACCCTGAACTAACTGATACAAGGTTTTATTTTGTCCTCCAGAAGCACCTAATGTCAGATTTCTCCATCAGAATATAAAGATGAATATATATGAACTTCAGATATTAGCTTTTACAGAGAAGTATGAGGCCAACCTCCTTTTTATTTCTTTACAGATAACTTATTTTATCTATTTGGATTCTTATAAGATTCTTTTCATCTTCATAGAAAAGATCAGAATTTTGTAAAGATTTTATAGAGAGGAGAAGAAGAAATATCATTGAGTACCTGCTAAAAGGTCTTCAGGAAATTTTTGGTAAAGAAGATTATTATGAAGTCTAGAAGTGTAATTTTCCTCTTGTTGCCTCTTTAAAATACTTCACTAAGTATACATAATTTTTTGAGATTGTGACATCAATGTTTAGTTCTTTTTGATGGCATACCATGTCTCTGAGACTGTCCACAAACTGTCCCAGTTATATTTGGGTAACAGGATAAGTGTCAACCATTTCTTTAATGTTTCCTTAGAATTGTTAAATCTTTATGGGTATTTTCATATCGGGGGGCATCGAGAGAAGAACGATAATCTCGCATATCAGACATAGCATTTAACAAGAGGCAGTTGCTCATTGTCCTCTGACAAAAACCTGGGGTTCTAAATGGAAGAATTTTAAATCAACAGGAGTGAGACAGAAATTACCTCCCTAACTTCAGTTGTGTAGGATTGTCCTTCAAGAGATAATTCAGGAATAGGACACAATGATATTTGTTTGTGAATTGGTTTATCTTACCCAGTTATATCAGTTTTATAATTAGTGGAAATTCTTAGCGTTTAAGCTGACAGTGTCCATTAAGTGATGGTATGCATATTTGTCTTTGTCTGTGTCCCTAAAAGTACTTTGATGTAAGTTTAAGAGGCTGCATATGGAGTTCGCTAGTCAAGTACCACTTCAAAGAAGTTGAAGTTGCCATTTAATTGAATAGGCAGTTCCATATTAAAATTCTAAGTTAAACATTTAGCTTCTTTACTAAAACTCTCTGACTCTCTAGTGAGAAAAAATGACTTGAAGTATTCATCCATAGAAACTGTTTATTTTTCATCACTATGTACTGACTCTGTGTTTGATCCTAGGGAAATGATTATTAATATGGTATTACTTCAACTCCCAAATGGAGAACAATCTAATGTGAAGACAGCCGTGAAACCATGAAATTTGTGCAAGTGGAAAGAGCTGTGATAACGTCCAGCACAGAGGAGCGTCATGCACACAAACCTAGGCAATCAGAGAGTGTTCCTGGAAAAAATAACCAGGGTCAAACACTGATAGAGGGTTCAGAGTAGAACCAAAGTCTCCCACATAATTTTTTTTAGTTTGATGAAAATATTTTTTCCAATTAATTTTTAATGTCTTTATTGAGATATAATTCACATACCATGCAATTCACTTAAAGTGTACAATGTGTTGGTTTTGGGTTTTATGTTGTTGTTGCTGTTTGTATTTAGTTTCTTTTATCATTGCTGTTTCCTTTTTTAATTGGAATATAATTGCTTTTCAATGTTGTGTTAATTTCTGCTGTACAATGAAGTGAATCAATAATATCTATGCATGTATTCCCCTCCCTCTTGGGTGTCCCTCCCACCCCAACCCCATCCAACCCCGTTAGGTCATCACAGAGCCCTGAGCTGAGCTTCCTATGTTATACAGCAGGTTCCCACTAGCTATCTAGTTTACATGGGTACTGATTTTTAATATATTCAATGATGTGTAGCCGTCAGGACAGTCAGTTTTAGAACACTTTCATCACTTCAGCAAGAAACCCCACACTCTTTAACCATTATCCCCTATATTCTCTCCAGTACTTTCAGCCTTATGCCATCATTACTATACTTTCTGTCTATAGATTTATTTTGTACTTTCAAATGAGTGAAATCATATAGTATGTAGTCTTTGTTACTGGCTGCTTCCACTTTGCATAATGTTTTCACTAAACATGGAATTACCATATAACCCAGCAATTTTAAACCTAGGTTTATATGCAAGAGAAATGAAAACATATGTCTGCATAGAAATGTGTATATGAATGTTTATGGAAACATTATTCAAAACAGCCAAAAAAGTGGAAACATACCAAGGGTCTATTAATGAATGAATGAATGGGTAAACAAAATGCAGTACACATTTACAGTAGAATATTACCCAGTTACAAAAAGGAATAATCCACATCCATGCTTCTATACCTGTGTTCTGAGACAGCGAGGATAAGGGATCTAAAACAAATTAGGACTGCAATCATCACCAATTCCTATTAACCTGAATCACATTGTCCACAAGGCATATTCTCTCTCAGTCTCCATCTAAAATCTTCATCCAAGTCTCTAAGATCATAGGCTTTCTGAGAAAATTGAAGGCTATGCAACTGGGTTTGACTCAGATTATTTTCAGATTGAAGAGAAATATGAGGAAAAACTGAAAAAAAGAAAAGTTAAAGAAAAGAAATAAGCAGCTCTAAAAGACAGCAACATTTGATGTAATAGAGGAAAGGAAGAAGTCTCTTTGAACTTGCTGAACACCAATCCTCCCCTGCCCCAGATCATGAGAGCCACTATGAGGATTGCTGGAGGAGGTCATGGAGAGGACTAGACCATTGATTGACCCTTGAGTTAGCCCCAGGCAATCAGAGGGTCCTCACCCTTCTCCTGTCCTTGGAAAGCACATCTGCCCACTGTTCCCACAATAGGAGCCATTTTCAAGGACCCGGCTCTGAGAGAACAATGTGTTTTTGAGACCTTCTGGATGGTATGTGTGATTAATTATTCACATTAATGCCTCTATATAAACTTATGTGTGTATATGAGAATCTGTCAGGCAGGTATGGAAATGTACTCATCTCAAACTCACCAAGGCAAGCTTCATATGTAAGTTTCCTTGCTTATTAAACTAGCCTCCTACCAGTCCGGAGCGGTCTGCCACTTTCTTTGGTATCTCTTTGACTCCCATGGACAGGTCCCAATATGCAAACTCAAAGAGATACAGAAAAGAGAATAAATACATGAGTCAGTGCAGTGTGAACAACAACAAATTCCTCCTTCTTGTTCAATTGTTTGCTTCAATTTTCAAGCTTTTCAAAATGTGCCTTGTACTATCTCTTTCTTGGTGCCACAGTACAGATTATCGCTACTATGATAGCATCAGAATGGTATCATATGGTAGATCGTTTTTGGCACATGATCCAGAGTTGAATTTTGTCTCACTTGGTCTGTGTCTCTCTGGGGCTCTGTCCTCTCTCTCCCTTTCTCCCTTCACCCCTTCTATATGCCCTTCTTTTTCTTTCTGTGTATTCTATTTCTCTCTCTTTCTCCCTCCCTCCCTCTCAGAAACGTTTATACTTATTGAAGTTAAAAGAATTCCTTAAGATTTTGGTGTCCATTTTCTAAAGCTAAGTGACACATTTCTTATTCACCTGAATCTCAGTTTCATGTACCATGGCATTCAGTATGAATACCAAAATTTTTTGAAACATAGGTTTTTTTTGTGTGTGGGGAAAATAATGGAACTTAAAGATAATGTGTTAATAATTCCATTCATTCTCTAGAGCAGGAAATTAAGGGGAAGAGAGATATAATAAAATAGTCAAAATTACAGTCAGATAGGAGCAAAACAAGGAATAGAGTCAAGTTTTCTTGACCCTTTTATAATGCCCTTTAAACCCTTCATCCCTACCTGTTGTGAGAAACTTGAAAGAATTCAAGATATGAAGCCTTTGAAAATTGTCTGCCTACAATATCTATAAACCGAAAGCAGATTGCCCACGTGTGTTTTCTTGTGAGGCCCCTTCAGAGCCCTTTCCATTGTGAGATTTTTCTCCCACTCCCATTAATCCTCCCTCAAACCATTAATGGTGATTAACTCGGTGATACTGCTATGCATGCAGGCTTTTACCTCTTCCCAGACACCTCTCTCCTCACCACCAGAGGCTGGTCTGGCAACAATCTGATTCCATGTGCAGTAGCTTTCACATTGCCACTCCCAACAAGTTAGTGATACTCGGATTCCAGAGTATAATTTTAGCATGATAATAAGTAGAGCACTATTGAAAACCAAGATCTTCCAAATACCTTAGTTCCTACCCTTTCACTGGTGCTTACTGTGAAAACATTCTATTCAAATCAATATTCATTTATTGGATAAAGTTATCTGCTAAATGCTTTGGAGAATAAGAAACATACTGAAAAGGTACTTCATGGGAAGAAATAGGAAGTAAAAGCCTCTTTTCAAACTAACAGAAAAAATAATTTTGCTTTAGTTCAGAAATGTACCTGAATGCAGTACCCGAATACAGACCTGACTGCAGGAGAATCACCTGCAAACTCTGGCAAAATGCAGATTCTCAGGCTCCATTGTTAAAGATTTTCATTCAAGAGAACAAGAGAGAAGTCAGGAAACTTTAATTTTCAAGTTAAGATTAATGTTTTAACATCCCCAGAAGATGCTAATATGAAGGCAGAGATTTGATTAAGCTCAACAATATTTTGTAGTATGGAGCATACAAATTTTGCACATCCTCGCACATATTCTGTTGGATTTATCCATGAGAATTTTATGCATTTTGATACAATTGTAAATGGTACTATTTATCTAATTTAATTTTTTTCGAATAGTCATTGCTACTGCATAAATATTCAACAAATATCTTGGTGCCTCTTTGAGATTTTCTGTATATTCAATCATGTCATTTGTGGAAAAAGCAACAGCTTTTATGCCTTCCTTTCCAATCTGTGTTTTTATCTCCTTCACTTGCTGTACTGATTAAACCTTATATTCCTGGGATAAATTCCACTTAATGTATTTTACTATTTATAGGTTACTGTTTTGATATACTTATATTTTCTTAAGAATTTTTGCATCCCTGTTATATAAATATGATAGTAGAGTTCATGGGTTAAATGTCATAGAATAAGAATAATAAGTTCTAGGCTAAATTCTGGCTGAGAATATGGGATCTTATTCATTCTAAACCATCACTGTTCATCTCAGTTCAGTTCAGTTCAGTCGCTCAGTCATATCTGACTCTTTGCGACCCCATAAATCGCAGCATGCCAGGCCTCCCTGTCCATCACCAACTCCTGGAGATTACTCAAACTCATGTGCATTGAGTAGGTGATACCATCCAACCATCTCATCCACTGTCGTGCCCTTCTCCTCCCGCCCTCAATCTTTCCCAGCATCAGGGTCTTTTCCAACAAGTCAGCTCTTCGCATCAGGTGTGGCCAAAGTATTGGAGTTTCAGCTTCAACATCAGTCCTTCCAATGAATACCCAAGACTGATCTTTAGGATGGACTGGTTGGATCACCTTGCAGTCCAAGGGACTCTCAAGAGTCTTCACCAACACCACAGTTCAAAAGCATCAATTCTTCTGTGCTCAGCTTTCTTTATACTCCAACTTTCATATCCATACATGACTACTGGAAAAACCCACTGTTCATCTAAACAATATTAATATAAATCTCTTGCTTTTATCATACATATACACTTTAATATTTCTCTCATAAACATTATTTCATAAGATTTTCAAAATAACCCTTAAAATAACCCTGTGGAGGAATATTTTTTTCATTTTTCAGATAAAGTAGCTGAAATTTGAGAAAAGGTGATATTAGCTCAAGTGCTTACAATTTATTGATTTCGTTAGTAATTAGGGGACTGTACTCTAATATAGCTAGTATTTGGAATATAACATTTCTAAATTTGAATCAGTGTTAACATTCTCCCTACCTTCTCACTAACACTTTGGCTTGTTAATTGTGATTGCTGCTGGCTATAAAGTATTGGAAGTTCTTAATGTCTTTATAAAACTAAAATTTAAATGTTGCTATCATAATAGATTTTCACTTTTTATGTTTTCTCCATGTTTTCCAATACATTTTAAAGAATATTAAAGAAACACAAGATCAGTCCTGAGTGTTCTTTGGAAGGACTGATGCTGAAGTTGAAACTCCAAAACTTTGTCCACCTGATGTGAAGAGCCAACTCATTTGAAAAGACCCTGATGCTGGGAAAGATTGAAGGTGGGAGGAGAAGGGGATGACAGAGAATGAGATGGTTGGAATGGCATCACCGACTCAATGGACAGGAGTTTGAGTAAACTCCGGGTGTTGGTGATGGACAGGGAGGCCTGGTGTGCTGCAGTCCATGGGGTTGCAAAGAGTCGGACACGACTGAGCGACTGAACTGAACTGAACTGGAGTAAGTCTTAGAAAGATTAGGGGAGGCCATCGGAAAAGTTAAGATTGCAAATCTTTGCTCTTAATCCTTTGCATCATATGGATTTCCATAATAATGAAACGATGAAAGAATTGGAGAGGGGGATTCTGGTGGTGTTTAGCTATTTTAACATACAGAATCTTTGTACCTGAATCTCCTGGATTGCAGACAGATTCTTTACCACCTGAGCCACCAGGGAAGCCCTTGTAAAATCCCCTCTTTCTCAATTAGGCTTAGTCTAATTAAGCAAGGCTACATATCAGGAAAAATCCTAAGATCTGCCAGGCAAATGACTTTCATTTCTTTCTAGATTATTTTCCCATTTTAGAATGTCCCCTTCCCCTCAAAAGGGCTGTATCTACTAAAAAAGGGAATGGATGGAGTGGATACTTGTAACAGAACACTCTTGGTTCCTAGTTAGTGGAAAAAACAGGTGATTATTTCTGAAACCACTCTAGGGTCACTATAGGCTTCAATATTGTTATGAAATCAACTTTAATTCTTCATCTTATTTTTAGTAAAGCCTCATCAGGTGAAAGAATTAAGCATTGGAATGGAAGCTTCTGAAGATTTCAGAATGAAATCTCTGAGAGTTTAAAGACCGATGTGCCCCGAATCTGTCAGAGAGGACCCTGTGTATGTTTTTTTTTTTTCTCATTTACTGTGTCACACTACTTTCTCTTAGTCACACTACTTTCTGAACTTATATTCAAGCATGCTATAGCAGTAGGCACTGGAGCAATAAGAAATAAATTTTGCAATATTTATAGTTAACTCCCCCGTTCCTGATTTTCTCCCTCCCTGACCATGAAACCTCAAGAACCCCACGTATCTTCTACAGATCAGATTGACATTAAGTAAGGTGTATCCAGAGTTTGAGCCTGAATCTGTTATGATAGATAATAAATCACCTGGAATTCTTACTGTATTTGAGAAGGTGTCAAAATCACTTCTATAGAAAGCTGATGACAGGGATTATTTTTCCCCTGAGATGAGAAATTGCACAGTCACAACAATTTCAGAATGGTTACTGAACTAATGATCCAATTCCATCAAATGCTTATGATTATTTCTTGACATCTGATTTATGATCATGAAGAAGGTGGAGTGCTAAAAGCACTGATGTTGTGATTTTTTTCATATCTTTTAATACATAGAGAAAGCATTCTTATTAATCTCCTAAGTACTTCCTCCCTATCTTTTTCTACTCAAAATCCAGTAAGTTTCATTAATAATGTTTTCTCCTAGATTCCCAGAGTGACATCACTAGGGAAAAAAAATCACAGTTCTGTGACTCTCTAGTCAAATACAAATTAAATTTATTTAACTTCAACTGGACCTTGAGTGCACCTTTGCATCTTTCCTACAAATACTCCAAACTTTAAACACACACACACATGCACACACACACACACACACACACACACACACACACACACTTCTTGGCAGAGGACTTGCTCTTTTATCTTAGCTAGAAAATTTCTCCCTTTTTCAGAGGAAGAAGCATTTGTACCCTTCTTTCCATTATTTTATTTCTTCTTTTTTTCTTTTTTCAATGTTTATCTGGTTGTGTTGAGTCTTGGTTGTAGCATGCAAGATTGTTGTGTCGTGTGGGATCTTTCCTGTGGTGCAGAGACTCTCTAGTTGTGGACTCAGTAGTTATGGCATGAGAGCTTAGTTGCCCCACAACATGTAGGACATGGAGGCTCTTAGTTCCTTGACTAGGGATCAAACCTGCATCCCCCACATTACAAGGCAGATTCTTAACCACTGGACCACCAAGGGAGTCCCATCCCATCCTTTCATTTCTCTTGCACCATGCACTTCTGCTCTTTTGTACCTCTTCTCAAGTCCTGCCCCCCTGCCCATATTGTATGCTGTGACAGTCTTTGATTTCCACCCTGAAACTCATCAAATCTTTCTTCCTTCAGTTGTAGAAGAAGAAGCTTGATGAGTTTCAAAGAAAAACTTTCTCTTGACTCTCTCAGGATGGCTTTTCCCTGCCTTCATTTCACTGCCACTTCCCTTCATCTTCTAATCTGACTGTAGTTTCCTTCAAGGTAGTAAACACCTCTTTCACAGGTCAGGGGCAGATCCCTAGAGCTGCAGCAATGAGTTGCCCTTAGTTCTTATTCTTTGACGTCTCTCTGCACACTGATTATGTTATCTTTCTCCTCTCTACTGAAAATCTCCCCACTTTGGTTATACATAGTTTCTTCCTTCCCTGATCATTCCACCTGCTCCTCCACTTGCTTTTCTTCCTATTATTGTCACTTATGAATAGATTTCTCAAGATTCTATTCTCAATTTCTTCCTTTAATATACTTATTTTCTTTCCCTGGGAGGATATCTAAACTTGAATAGTTCTAAATATTCTTTAAAAAGTATTTCCAAATCTGTAACTCCTAAATTGTTTCTCTTATATTTTCACTTCCTAAGCAGAAAAATCTAGGAGCTATTTGTAGAATTTTTTGATGTTTCCGTTTAAACCAATAAGCAGTGAAAGGGAGCAGAACTTGCCACCCCCAAAATATGCCTCTGTGCATAAAGATTGTCTTAATCTGGTTATTATTTTTTTTTGAAATAGCAGACACAGAAAAGCTCTGAAAACCAAGTAGAAGTTATCCTTTTGTAAAAGACACATATTATAAGGGAAATCTTCATCTTAAGGACGACTGTCTCTGGAGGGAGGAGGGTGACAAATTATCTAGAAACTCTTATTGATGGTGATGGCGAAGGGAAGGAATTAAACCTACATTAGCAACTATACCCTTGTTAACTGGATTTTCCTGACAGCCCTCCATAACTCACTCTTCCCGACCCCTCAAAATCTTTTTTTTGTATTTAACTGGAGATTGTGTTTAAGGTGGTGACTTGGGCCATTTCATACTGTTCATGGGGTTCTCAAGGAAAGAATACCGAAATGGTTTGCCATTCCCTTCTGCAGTGGACCACATTTTATCAGAACTCTCCACCATGACCCATCTGTCTTAAGTGGCTCTACATGGCATGGCTCATGGTTTCATTGAGTTAGACAAGGCTGTGGTCCATGTGGTCAGATTGGTTAGTTTTCTGTGATTGTGGTTTTCAGTCTGTCTGCCCTCTGATGGAGAAGGATAAGAGGCTTATGCAAACTTCCTGATGGGAGAGAATTTGGCCACCTGATGCGAAGAACTAACTCGTTGGAAAAGACTCTGCTGCTGGGAAAGATTGAAGGCAGGAGGAAAAGGGGATGACAGAGGATGAGATGGCTGGATGGCATCACCGACTCAATGGACATGAGTTTGAGTAAACTCCGGGAGTCGGAGACTGGTATGCTGCAGTCCGTGGGGTCGCAAAGAGTCGGACAAGACTGAGCGACTGAAATGAACAGAACTGAACTGGGTCATTTCAGTTTCTCAGTCTTCCTGAGTATCTCTCACATATACAGGAGGTATTCGTGTTAATAAACTGCTGCTCATTTTTTTTCCCTGTTAATCTTTTTATTATGGGGAGTGGGGGAAGAAATGGTCTTAATCCAAGAACTAGAAAGAGAGGCTACTTTTCCTCCTTTACAACATCTAATCAAGATGTTACCTCAAAAATACTACTCCCTGACTCATTTCCTTCATCCTGAGTGCACTGCTTCTTCTTTAAAAAGTCATCATCTCTTGTCTGGACATGTGAAACCATCACCCAACTCTTCTCCACACCTTTACTTTCTGATCCTGCATCTATTTCTCTAACTGATAATTTGCTAGAGTATTCTCTCTAAAAATATGCCTAAACCTGTCTTTCTTTTACTTATAGAGTTTTTGCAGTGGCTCTTCAAACTATGCTCCAGTAAACAAATGTAAGGTTTATTTCTCTTTCAATTATTATCATCATGTGATAAATCAGTGCCTGCTTATTTTGTCATTTCTCCAATAGGAAAAATGAAAATCGACAGATACAAGCCTGAGGTTGCTCTGAGATCTGAAATTAGATCAGAAAATATGATTGATCTTGGATGACCTCAGCCTGAAATCAGTTGGAGTGGTGATTGGGTTCCCAGCCAGAGACTGAGATTAGATCTTGGCGGTGAGAACATCAGATCCTAGACACTAGACCAGTGGTCAGTGACAAGGGCTCTGGCTCTGGCTTTGCAGAAAAGAATTCCCACAAAGACAGAAAGTAGTACACAAGTAAAGTATTTATTAAGAGGAAAAAAGTACAGTGCGTGTGGATAGACCCTTGGGCAGGCTCAGGGAGAGAGAGAGTCACTGAGTCATGCCCTCGTGGCAGTTTGAATTACTTTTGTGGGGTATTTCTTTCAGGTTTCCTTTGGCCAGTCATTTTGATTTGCCGGTTCACAATCCATATGTAGTGTACCTCAGGACCACCCATGTGTACATACACATCTCTTAGACAAGAAGAATTTTACCAAAAAGGCATATGGATAGAGAAAATCCCTTGGCATAGCTCCCTCTTTGACCTCCAAGGAGCCTTTTCAGCACATGTGTGATCAGGGAGGTCTCCTGACTTCGAGAACAAGAAATATGTGGTCTGCACAGGGCCCAGGCTTCTCTCTTAATTGTTCTGCTATTCTTGTCTTAGAATTTTGGTCCATAGGGAATGAATCTCCAGTTGCTTTACCCCGGGGGGCCCACCTACTTCTTGCTTCATGATTATAATACAGATTTCTTTCTTTCTTTTTTTTTTTTTGTCTAACATGCTGATCAGTTATACTTATTCAAACTCAGACAGCTTCTAAGTAAATAAATACACGCAAAAAATGAGCAAATCCCATTGGCATTTGTCATGATATTATAAGTGGGTTACTCATTAAATAAGAAGCAGTAATCATTTAAAAAAATGGATGTCCATCTGGCTGGATATTAAAATCATCTAGGAAGTTTGTTTGTTTTCTTACTGTTGATACATAAGCCTCACCAGAATCTTCAGAGGTGGGGAGTGAACATGTGCTCACTCACACACACACACACACACACACACACACACAGAGATATTTTAAGACTCCCAGTTGATTCTAATCACAGACAAGGTTGAGAATCAACAGTATCCTTTGCTAGTTAAAGTGATTCTTTCACCAGTAGTAATGTTACCAAATGCAAGTTCCTTTGTCCAATGCACAATGAGGCCAAACAAATCAAATGTTGGAATTTAGAGCAAAGAAAGTTTTATTAAAAGGCCAAGCAAAGAAAATGGGTGGCTCAAACTCCCAATAGTTGGGGGAGAGAAGTTTTTAGAGAAAAAATTTGGAATGAGGACTTCAGGGTGTGTAACTTTCTTCAATAGATTGGTGGTGGGGTAAGAGGACTGCTCCAGAAATCTTGTGCTCAGCTTTGTAACCATCCTCCACCTGGGTGGAGGCCTTAGTTCTGCAGAAGAACTCACAAGGATTTGTATGCATGTTTTGTTACACTATTGTTTCTTGAATGTTCCTCTTTTGTGTCTTCATTCCCTCACTTCCTTGATTAGCAACTGTTTGAATCTGCCCTTTGGAAATCAGGGAAGGTCTAGGAGGCTGAGTAAAGACTGTGTATGCATGCTAAGTCACTCAGTCGTGTCCAACTCTTTGCAATCCCATGGATTGTAACCCACCAGAGGACTTAACCCACCAGACTCCCCTATCCGTGGACTTTTCCAGGCAAAACTACTGGAGTGGGTTGCCATTTCCTACTCAAGAGGATTTTCTTAACCCAGAGATTGTACCTGTGGCTCCTGAATCTCCTGAATTGACAGGCAGATTCTTTACCACCATGCCAGTTTATCCTACAAATAAGAAATGGGGTCGTGGATAAAATTTGTAGGAGGGCCCCACAGGGTCCTGCTTGGTTACAATTACCCTCAGAGATAGTTAGGCAGGCAAAATCTGGACTCTGGTCTGTCTTTCTGTATTTCTGAAGCAATTTCTGAAAGTGGTCTGGAGATATTACAGAGAAATATATTTGAATATTGAATTATACAAAGTTAAACAAAACTGTTTGCTGCTGCTGCTGCTGCTAAGTCGCTTCAGTCGTGTCCGATTCTGTGCAACCCCATAGACGGCAGCCCACCAGGCTCCCCCGTCCCTGAGATTCTCCAGGCAAGAGTACTGGAGTGGGTTGCCATTTCCTTCTCCAATGCATGAAAGGGAAAAGTGAAACTGAAGTCGCTTCAGTCGTGTCCGACTCTGTGCAAACTGTTTAGTACTCTTAATAGGCAAATACATGAAATGCTTCTTTAAGAAATGGTATGTTATTTAGAACTAAACAAACTCACTTATTACAGAGCACTAATATTTTGTTTTTTGCATTGTTGGTTTGTTTTTCATAGAGTTTCCTCAGACCAAAAGTTCCAAAGAAGACACTTAGTTGTTGTTTAGTCACTAAGTCATGTACGACTATTTGCGACCCCATGAACTGCAGCACACCAGGCATCCTTGTCCTTCACTATCTCCCAAAGTTTGCTCAAACACATGTCCATTGAGTTGGTGATGCCATCCAACCGTCTCAAACTATCTCATCCTCTGTCTTCCCCTTTTCCTTCTGCCCTCAATCTTTCCCAGCCTCAGAGTGTTTTTTATTTTTTTTTTATTTTTTTTTTTATTTTTTTTTTTTTTAGGGTGAATGTATTTTTTTTTATTTTTTTTATTTTTTTAATAAATTTATTTATTTTAGTTGGGGGCTAATTACTTTACAATATTGTAATAGTTTTTGCCATACATTGACATGAATCAGCCATGGGTTTACATGTGTTCCCCTTCCCGGACCCCCCACCCACCTCCCTCCCCATCCCATCCTTCTGGATCATCCCATTGCCCCGGCCCTGAGCCCTTGTCACATGCATCGAACATGGAATGGTGCTCTGTTTCACATATGACAATACACATGTCTCAATGCCATTCTCCCAGAACGTCCCACCCTCACCTTCTCCCTCAGAGTCCATAAAATTGTTCCATGCGTCTGTGTCTCTTATTCTGTCTCGCATATAGGGTTATCGTTACCATCTTTCAAATTCCATATATATGCATTAGTATACTGTATTGTTGTTTTTCTTTCTGGCTTACTTCACTCTGTATAATGGGCTCCAGTTTCATCCATCTCAGTAGAACCGATTCAAATGTATTTTTTTTAATAGCTGAGTAATATTCCATTGTGTATATGTACCACAGCTTCCTTATCCATTCGTCTGCTGATGGACATCTAGGTTGCTTCCATGTCCTGGCTATTGTAAACAGTGCTGCGATGAACATTGGGGTACACGCGTCTCTTTCAATTCTGGTCTCCTCGGTGTATATGCCCAGCAGTGGGATTGCTGGGTCATATGGCAGTTCTATTCCCAGTTTTTTAAGGAATCTCCACACTGTTCTCCATAGTGGCTGTACTAGTTTGCATTCCCACCAACAGTGTAAGAGGGTTCCCTTTTCTCCACACCCTCTCCAGCATTTATTGCTTGTAGACTTTTGGATAGCAGCCATTCTGACTGGTGTGAAATGATACCTCATTGAGGTTTTGATTTGCATTTCTCTAATAATGAGTGATGTTGAGCATCTTTTCATGTGTTTGTTAGCCATCTGTATGTCTTCTTTGGAGAAATGTCTGTTTAGTTCTCAGAGTGTTTTTTAAAGAGTTGGCTCTTTGCATCAGGGGGCCCAAGTTTTGGAGCTTCAGCTTCTGCATCAGTCCTTCCAATGAATATTCAGGGTTGATTTCCTTTAGGATTGACAGTTTTGATCCCTTTGCTGTCCCAGGGACTCTCAAGAGTCTTTTCCAACACCACAATTAGAAAGCATCAATTCTTTGGCACTCAGCCTTCTTTATGGTCCAACTCTCACATCCATACATGACTAATGGAAAAACCATAGCTTTGACTATAGGAAACTTTGCTGGCAAATTGATGTCTCTGCTTTTATAGTACACTGTCTAGATTTATTATAGCTTTTCTTCCAAGGAGCAAGCATCTTTTAATTTCATGACTGCAGTTACATCTGAAGTGATTTTGGAGCCCAAGGCACTTTAGCAAATATTGGTATAGCAATGCTTCTGATGGAGAACTACTGTACTTTGGGTGGTATGTCCAATGACAATATGACAATTATTATTAAAGGTCTGTCCCACATATTTCAGGAAATTTTGCCTCCCTGAGCCCTGTTTCCCCCCATATCCTCTGCTTTAGCTCCTCTCTGAACTATGTAGATAATAGGATTCGATCCACATTTCCCGAATTGTTTGGCAGATATGAAGACCCCACGTCCCCACTGAATGGAAGTGTTAACTACTTGATGACCCTGAACACATAGCCCCAGGCCTCTTGGAACCTAAGGACTAATAAAGTAAACCCCTATGACACCACCCTGTTCCCTCATCATCAGTCAGAGAACTGTACATATTCTATAAGGACAAAGGTCCATATAGTCAAAGCCATGATTTTTCCATCAGTCATGTATGGTTGTGAGAGTTGGCCCTAAAGAAGGCTGAGCACTGAAGAATTTATGCTTTCGAATTGCAGTGCTGGAGAAGACTCTTGAGAGTCTCATGGACAGCATGGAGGTCAAATTAGTCCATCCTAAAGGAAATCAACCCTGAATATTCATTGGAAGGACTGATGCCGAAGCTGAAGCTCCAATAGTTTGGCCACTTGATATGAAGAACTGACTCATTGGAAAAGACCCTGATGATGGAGAAGACTGAGAGCAGGAGGAGAAGGAGACAACAGAGGATGAGGTGGTTGGATGGCATCACCAACTCAATGGACATATGTTTGAGCAAACTTCAGGAGATAGTGAAGGACAAGGAAGCCTGGTGTGCTGCAGTTCATGGGGTCACAAAGAGTTGGACAGGACTTAGAGATTGAACAACAGCAGCATGATCTGATCACATACCCTCTGATACCCTCTCCCTTATCTGGCTTTGAAAATGCTTTGCTGAAACCCTTCAAGGAACTTGAGGATTTTAGAGACATGTTGCACCTCATCAACTTGCATGATCCTTTCTCTGCTCCAGACTCCTGTGTTTCAGATTGTTTGGCCTCACTGTGCATAGGGTACATGACCTTGCATTAACATGTTCACTAACAGTCAGCTTCACGCCCTAGTGATTTTGGTAATTTAAAATATCCCAATAAATTGCCAGTCACTCTCAGGGTGGTGGTATTACCCCAAGTTTAGAGCTATCGTATAGCTAGTTGGTCATTAGGCCCAAAGAATAGGGGAGATTAAGTCCATCAGTTGGGAGTTATTCTCACTGCAAATCTCTGAGTCTTGTTAGCATTGGTCTATATCTTTCTTGTTGTCTTTGTTTTGATCCATTATGTAAATCAGTGATCCCTGCTAACGCCATATCTAGATTTTTGAGTCCTTCAGAGCATTTCCAAAAGCTATAGAGGCTCAAATTTCTCAGAGAGGTTTTGCCCTATGAAAAGATCACAAAACTTCACAGCCGATGGGGAACATTACAACAACAATACCAATGGGATTACCTGGGCCTGATCACAGTTATGCTGTGATCACATCATCTTTAGCCATCCATCCTTAACTTCCAAATGTCTACCAGAGATATTTTTTTTCCTAAATCACTAAGCAGATTATGTCATTCTGCTACTTAAAGATACTTTATTGGTTTCCATTTGCTAAAGATAAAAATCTAGATCCTTAGTGTGACATTTAAAAAAGTGCCATAATATGTGAATAAGTTGTCTTTTTCACGCATATTCATACACACCCATACACCCACACACTCTCTCTCCCTCTCCACTTCTCTGTCAATTGCAGTGTGTGCATGCTCATTCGCTAAGTCATGTTTGACTCTTCGCCACTCCATGGACTGTAGCCACCTAGTCCCCTCTGTCTGTGGGATTTTCCAGGCAAGAATACTAGAATGGGTTGCCTTTTCCTATTCCAAGGGATCTTCCTGATCCATGAATTGAACCTATGTCTCCCACAGCTCCTGCATTGGCAGATGGATTCTTTATCACTGAGCCAATTCCAGTAACTTGAGCCTTTTCTGACTGAATTTTTACTATTTGCCAAATGACATATACTCTACATCTCTAAGCTTTTGCTCCTGTGACTTGGAATGCCTTTTTCAACTTGACGGTCTCATAAAAATCTTATGTAACTTTCAAAGCATCTTTGAAATGTCAAATGTCAGATTGCACCTCTGCAAAAAAAAATCTGCAACATTGATATGTACCAGTCACTTCTTTCTGCTCATGGCTTCAGACTCATATCACTCATGGCAGAGATCCACATGGAATTATAATACATGGTGGATATTACCATGTTGCCAGAAGGTGGACCCATTTCAGGGCCCAAGAATGAGCTCTTGTCTAACACTCAGAAAAGAAATTTTCTGAGGAGACACATGTACTGACAAAGCAAAGGACTTTATTGGGAAGGGGCACTCTAGCAGAGTGCAGCAGCCTAAGGGAACCAGGAGAACGTCTTTGCCATGTGACTCACGGTCGGGTTTTAGGGCAATGAGGTTACTTTTCCAGGTTGTCTCTGTCCCCATTTTCCTTGTCCCCATTTCTAGTCTGACTCAGAGTCCTTCCTAGTGGTATGTGCATCTCCTAGCCAAGACGGATTCCAGCATGACTATTTCTGAGAGGTTGGCAGGACATATTATGGGCTGGTGGCCTCTCCTTGCTGTGGCCCCTCCTGAATTCTCCATGTTAGTTTTCCACAGCAGCACAGGGTTGCTGTTGTGAGACAAATCAAGCAAGCACTTATTATCATTCATGGCACAAGTGGGAGGGCGGTTTAGGTCAGCAGTTCCCAAAAAGTAAGAAATATCTTTTTTCCTTCCCCTGATTCCAGTGTGGGTTCTTAGAGGAGGGCACTCCTGTAGATCACGTGTCCTCTGACATTGCACTAAGATGGCAGCTTCCATCATCTGTGAATGGCCCTACTTGTACCGTTCAGAAGAGAAAGAGTAGTTAACCTACTATGTGACACTGGCATGTAATGAGCAACACTGTTCTACTAGCTGTTAGGAGTTCTTTGCCTAAATATTAAAAAAGACGCTTTGTTTTTCCTTGCACTGCCTGTCTCACAGATGAGAAGGAAGGTCAGTGAAGACGTTTCCTCCATGTGGTAACAATCTAGGGTCAGAGTCTTAAAACTGCCTTCTAAAAGAGTAGCCTTAGTCTCTCTTTGTCTCTGTCTCTCTTCATCTTTGAATGTGTGTGTGTGTGTGTGTGTGTGTGTGTGTGTGTGATTCTCATTGCCTCCTCTTTCTCCTTACCTGTTTTTGTGTATTCTCTGTCTCTATGTCTTCCTCCCTCTTTTCCCTGACTCTTAATTGTGAAAGGCCTGAATTATTTGAAGCTGATAAAGTGAACTCCTTGCCATAATTGTGTGTGTGTTTATGTGTTTGTGTGTGTGTGTGTGGTGTGTGTGTTTGTGTGTGTATGTACCTGTGCAGTCGTGTCTGACTCTGTAACCCCCCCCTGGACTGTAGCCCTCAAGGTTCATCTGTCCATGGAATTCTTCAGGCAAGAACACTGGAGTGGGTTGCCATTTCCTTCTCCAGGAGATCTTCCTAACCCAGAGATCAAATCAGCATTTCTTGCATCTCCTGCATTGGCAGGCGGATTCTTTTCCACTGAGCCACCTGGGAAGCCCATAACATAGGTGGGTGTTCCAGGCTATTAATATGGATAGATTATAAAATTTGACTTATACCTAAGCCACTTTCTTTAGTATACTTTTGGGAGACTTGTTCTCTGGAGCCATCAGAGACATTGCTTGACTGTTAAAAGGCTTTCACTTCATTTTATTTTCTTGATTTTTGTTTCAATTTTCCTGATAGAACTTGTGGAGAACCTCCCAAACCCACGTGATCTCTAGCATGTTGGTGTATTGGTCATAGGGAATGCTGGAAAAGAGTGTGGCAGTTGCTCTATTGTGGCTAAATTGATCCTGATTCTTTGAAATTGCATAATAAATAAGAAAAGTTGGGTTTTCAGAAGGTAACCATCATAAATGAAACCATGTTCCATTTAAATAAGACCTACCTTAGATAAGACTAGGAAAACTAAGATACTGATGCTGGAAAACATTTGGACATGATGTAGGAAAACACCATAGGGTAGATTCAGTAAGATGTCTGGTGTCTAAATATGATACTATTGCATATTTTTAAGTTTTGAAAGAGTACAAGAGCATTTAAGATTTCTCAAATGGTTTTCCTTTCTAATTCACAGCTCCCCAAATATCATCTATATATCTTTGCTATTTTATTTTGAAATGATAGTCTAAACTGTTCTTAGTCATGGTTGCTAGAAGCAAAATTTTGCTCAGCATAATTTTTTAAAGTACTATATTGTTTTTGCAATGTTTTAGAGAGAAAATGCATGTCTAGTTATAGAGCTGATTATGTGATATTCTTTGACTTTTTTCAAGTATTTATAAAAGTGGAACTTACAAGAGACTTAGAGTAGGATTAATATAATTCTGAAGATGCTGAAGGAGTTACAGCTATGCTGAGGAACCCAGATATTATTTGAAAGAAATTCTTTGAATTGAGACTGAATGTATTAAGATATTAAGTCATTGAAAAGTTCTGATTTGAATTTCTTTTAGCCAGAAAGTGTGGGTGATTTCATTTTTTGGAGTTAAGTTTTCTTACTAAGAGGAGAGAATTAATAATCTTTAAACATGAATTTTTTATATTGCAACAACTGTATTATTTCAAATATGCTGGCTCCCAGCACTCACTGTCCTACATGTCCTGTGAGACACACTTGACTACAATGACAAGGAAAACTTAAGATCGAAATTAAATTGGAATAAAATGTAATTAATACACTTCTTTTCATCCATTTTAGATTCATCTGAATATATAAACACTGAAAGACAGGCAACTTGTTCTAGGAAAGCAGAGATTAGGGAGCAACATGAAGAAGGTGAGTGCAGACCAAGTGTGATTTATCATTGGTCTTTTTTCTTGATGGCTTACAAATACTACTGGTTGACCATAGATATCACTGTTGACTATCTGGATAAAAGACTAAAATCTGAAGACTGTGAAGGGAAACCTTCTTTCTTTCTATGATCTTCTACTTTAGCCTCACTGGAGAAGTGCTGTAGGAAAATTTCTGTTTTATAACCC
This sequence comes from Giraffa tippelskirchi, assembly GCF_054371585.1. Taxonomy (NCBI): domain Eukaryota; kingdom Metazoa; phylum Chordata; class Mammalia; order Artiodactyla; family Giraffidae; genus Giraffa; species Giraffa tippelskirchi. The sequence continues at coordinate 40,874,819 of NC_137284.1, read as the reverse complement.
CACCTCCTTTCCTTCACACTCATTTTTACCTGTATCAATAAGAAAAAGTAATTGGACCGGTGAGAATTTTTCCTTCAATAAGCTATATTCTCCTCTATAAGTTGGTGCTCTGCATTCAAATTCACTTCTCATGTAAACAATGGTCTGTTATTTGGTGGGCACTCGTATTCTCTTTTGTTCTCAAACACACACTGTTTCCACTCAATAAACACATCATCAGACAAGGACAGATCCACCTCCTGATTTTACTATTTGTCCCTTAGAATTTGGCCAGCCATTCTTTCATTTTCTGTTTTTGCAGGAAATTTGGTACAAGAGCAAATGCCACACAAAGTGGATAAAGCTTGCCCTACAAATCTGATTCCCATCACTGTGCCCCAAGGTTTACTTTCCAGGAGGTAGTGAGCTGGCCCGTTATAATAAAATTTAAATCCACACACTCTGACCCAGTATTCCAGAAATCCTACATTTGAGAATAATTGAACATTAACATCTCTGCTGGGAATCAAGATTGCCGGAAGAAATATCAATAACCTCAGATATGACGATGACACTACCATTTTGGCAGAAAGTGAAGAGGGACTAAAGATCCTGTTGATGAAAGTACAAGAGGAGAGTGAAAACACTGGTTTAAAACTCAACATTCAAAAACAGACCATGGGCTCTGGCCCCATCACTTCATGGCAAATACATGAGAAAACAATGGCAACACTGACACACTTTATTTTCTTGGACTCCAAAATCACTGCAGATGGTGACTGCAGCCATGAGATTAAAAGACATTTGCTCCTTGGAAGAAAAGTTACAACAAACCTAGACAGCATATTAAAAAGCAGAGACTTTACTTTGCCGACAAAGGTCTGTACAGTCAGAGCTATGGTTTTTCCAGTAGTCATGTATGGATGTGAGAGTTGTACTGAAAAGAAAGCTGAGCACCAAAGAATTGATGCTTTTGAACTATGGTGTTGAAGAAGACTCTGGAGAGTCTCTTGGACTGCAAGGAGATCCAACTAGTCCATCCTAAAGGAAATCAATCCTGAATATTCATTGTAAGGACTGATGCTGAAGCTGAAACTCCAATACTTTGGCCACCTGATGCGAGGAACTGACTCTTTGGAAAAGACCCTGATGCTGAGGAAGATTGAAGGCAGGGGGAGAAGGGGATGACAGAGGATGAGATGGTTGGATGGCATCACCGACTCAATGGACATGAGTCTGAGCAAGCTCCAGGAGTTGGTGACAGACAAGGAAGTCTGGATGCTGCAGTCCATGGGGTCACAAGAGTTGGACACGACTGAGCAGCTGAACTGAACTGACTGAACTTCTCTGTTAATAAATGTGTTCTTTGATTTTCATTTAGACTGCCTCTGTGTTTATTATTTCTATCATTCCTCTATTACTTGAAACTTGGATAAAAGGTGGACTGAAGACAGGCTCTCGTTCCCTCTCTCTGAAATGCTTGTGTCCTAGATTCAGCTTACTCAATTTTTTCCTTCTGTTCTCTGTTCAAAGGTCCCCTTTTCAGAATACCTTCATCTGACAATCCTCTCTAAATTCATATGTTTGTCTTGCTTTGGCCTCTTCTTTTGTTCTAACTTTCTAAATTTGATTAGTCAATTTTGTATACCCATGTTGTGACATTTTCCTTGATTTCTGTTGCACATTTAACTCTATAAAACATTATATAAGTAAACTTATACTAAGGGTATATAATTATGTAATATGTAATACCTGAAAAGCAATTATCATATACATACATTGTTGTTGTTTAGTCACTAAGTAGTGTCCTACTCTGTGATCCCATGGACCACGTACGCAGGCATCCTGTCCTTCACTGTCTCTCAGAGCTTGTTCAAACTAATGTGCGTTGAGTTGGTGATGCCATCCAACCATCTCATCCTTTTGTTCCCTTCTTCTCCTGCCCTCAATCTTTACCAGCAGCAGGATCTTTTCTGATGAGCTAGCTCTTCACATCAGGCTGCCAAAGTATTGGAGCTTCAGCTTCAGCATTAGTGTTTCCAATGAATACTCAGGGTTGATTTCCTTTACACACACATATAAACACAAATGCACACATGTGCATATAATCAATCAGGTTTGAGTTGAGAATATGTACAAAGACCTTAAATAGATAATGCTAAGAGTTTGAATTGCTAGTAATTACTGACAGCAGTATTTCTAACTCTCAGGAGATTTTATAATGTGTGTGTGCATAAAATATGTGTGTGTGTGTGTACATATATATATATATATATATATATATAATCAAATTATGGTTTGGGAAGTGGTTTACAATATAAGTCATATGCTATTTAGTCTTTGTGCATAGTTTTCAACTCAAACATAATTGATAGAGTACATATCTGTATGTGTATGTGCCTTGAGTGTTTCTATGTGTCTAAGTGTATATATATATATATATATTTTTTTTTATTTTCAGGTATTGTATATAGATAATATACTATACTATATATACTATATATATCTCATCTTATTGTAGGATGATTTATTATGAAACATATGTAATCTAAAGTATACCTTAAATCAACCTTCATCATAAGAGCACTTTTTAAAAAAAATAGTACTTAGTATTTTAAAAGTTTGTTATTCTCATGCATTTTCACTTTTTATTTCTCATCTTACTCTGAGTCTTCAATTGGAATCTTTTTGATTGGTTTGACTTTAACCTTTGGTTTTATGAAAGAATTATAGAATTTCAGAGCTGGAAGCCCTTGCTGAACATCAAAGGGCTAGAGCCGCTTATCTCTGAAGCAGTCAGATATTCTCTGACTTGGCCACAGGCTCTGTCCACCCATCCTGAGTTGTCTGACCTGACAGGGAAGGTTATAATTCACTTTTCTGCCCCATTGCCCTCAGAGAACTATTACTTTCTCTATATTCTGCATTAAGAAAACAGAAAAGGAAAGAAAATAGAATTCAGACTTCCACTATGCCAAGAATTCATATTACTCCTACCAACTTGTCTTTGCTTTGATAAATTTTACCAGGCCGTCCCTAGCAGCAGCTCAAAATTCCCACACAGCTTGGTTTTTGGAGCAGCAATATGATGGAAGGGTGGACCAAGGTGGTCTTAAATCTGCATGTACATAGAATGCACACAGTTTTTATTTACAAATATTATTTGTATAAATATTGTATATTTATATACAAATATACAAAAAGGGTACGTACACTTTCTAAAAATGATGATTTTCAGTTTTACATAAAGTTGAGGAAATATCCATTGTCTTTATAAATTAGTTTTTGGTGTTGTGATTTGGGTGTTCCTGGAGATTATTTAGGTGTAAGTACTAAAGCCCTCCACAAACTATTTTTGGCACCATCACTAACAAAACAATTTAATTTATTTACTTGAAAGCAGTATGTTTTAATGAGCTACTTCTTGCAGTATCAACTATCAAGTCTTGAAAGCTAAGGGCAATCAGGATTATTTTTTTCAGGAAATATTTGGTTAATAAGAAATTCATCTATTATCCCAATAATCCATAACCTGAGATCCAAGTGCACATGGACAGACTTCAGCTTATCCAAGAATAACTAAAATCTGAGCAAAATTCACATGGATATGCACTTTTCTGTAGAGAGGGTCTATAATTCCATAGAAGCATGCTAGATTATACTGGTTCATAGGATGTTTGTAAGGCTGAATATGAGAAAAAAGAATGTTTTGAAATCTTAACATGACAGAAATGTATTTCTTCCTCACTTAAAACACCAGGCTGATATGATGATGTTACATTCTGAAATGGTCAAAGACCCAGGATCCTTTCATCTTTTGTTCTACCATTCTATGATATTTATTTCCAGATGGATCATAAATAGATTAAAGTTTGAGCCGATAAAGAGACCTCTTCCCTTTAAAAGTAAACCTGAAAATTGTACCATGTTTTCAATGAATACCCTATTAATTAAAACTTAAAGTCCTCATTTTGGGTTGCATGTATCTAGCCAAATATCAAATGTTCTGTTACCTTAAAGGAGGAAGAGAGTGGATACTAGGTAGAATCAATAACCTCTGACATAAACATACACTGTGAGTGCTTAGAATGATACTTGGTACATAAAAAATGTGTAATGGATAAGTATAGCTCTTTTAACCATGGATTCTTTTAAAGAGCTCTATCTTATCCAGGATGGAAAGAAAGTGGTAGAAGCAGAAGAGTCAAAATAATATGATTTATAAATTATTCCATGTAGTATTGCCTTTTTTATCTTATTTATAATTTATTGAATTCTGCCTTAGTAAGAAGGATCTATGACAGTGGGATCCAAAACTATTTCTTCCACAGTGCACTAAAGGACATGCTCGTTGACAGAATTCCAGAGTTCTAACTTTAGTTTGTGATCATTGAAAAGCATTCTGTCGGGTGTGAGGCTTCAGCCCTAGATATTCTTTATCCTCTGCTACATGGGAATAGATATTCTAGACTTGCACTAAAGAAATAATGGCTCTACAGGATTATTTTATACCAACCACATTGTTCTATTTGATGCAAGAGGGTTAATATTTTTAAAAAATTTCTCCAGACCAAAGAAATACAAATTTGTATATCTCAAAGAAGAGATATGGCATATACATATCAATATTTCTAAACTATCTTAGAAAATTATTATTATGTAAGTATTATTATTACCATCATCATTATTGATATTAAAATTATTTCTCCATGAGGAGCTTGATGATTATCTAATCAAGAAGATGGCACATCTTCGGAGATTCTGAATGTCATAAAATCTAAGTCCTGTAAGTAATCAGATCCATTTCTTTATAAACTATAATACTATATGTTTGACATCAAATAGCATTACTATTTTCCTTATTTAGTATTTGTTGTTGTTGTCCAGTTGCTCAGTCGTGTCCAACTCTTGTGACCCCATGGACTGCAGCACGCCAGGCTTCCTTGTCCTTCACCCTCTCTCAGAGATTGCTCAAACTCATGTCCATTGAGTCGGTGATGCCCTCCAATCATCTCATCCTCTGTTGTCCCCTTCTCCTCCTGCCTTCAGTCTTTGCCAGTATCATGGTCTTTTCTAATGAGTTAGCTCTTTGCATCAGGTGTCCAAAGTACTGGAGCTTCAGTTTCAGCATCAGTCCTTCCAATGAATATTCAGGATGGTTTCCTTTAGGGTTGACTGGTTTGATCTCCTTGCTGTCCATGGGACTTGCAAGAGTCTTCTCCAAAACCACAGTTCAAAAGCATCAATTTTTTGGCAGTCAGCCTTGTTTATGGTTCAATTCTCACATCCATACATGACTACTGAAAAACCCATAGCTTTGAATAGACAGTCCTTTGTTGGCAAAGTAATGTCTTGGCTTTTTAATACACTGTCTAGGTTTATCCTAGCTTTTCTTACAAGGAGCAAGCATCTTTTAATTTTATGGCTGCATTCACCATCTGCAGTGATTTTTTAGCCCAAGAAAATAAAGTCTGTCACTGTTTCCATTGTTTCCCCATCTATTTACCGTGAAGTGGTGGGACTGGATGCCATGATCTTAGTTTTTTGAATGTTGAAATATTTAGTATAGTGAGATTTAAATATGATTTATTATTCTCAATAATTATGAAAAACAATTTCCAATAACTATAATCATGAAACATTAATTTGATATTTGTTAGGGATTTTATCAAAAGCATTCAAGTGTTACATTGGGAATTAGAATAGGTGAGTTTTACTGCTCCTTTCAGCTCCAAAAGCTCATAATTTGTTATTTTATCAATTATGAGACCTAGATTCTAATTCTAATTCCTCTCCTAACTGTGCAATTATAGGTAAGTCATCCAAATTTCCAATTCTATAAGGCCAAATGATCCTCTTCAAAAAACCTAAGATTTATAATCTAGATTTAGCCATTAAGAGTATTAATTTGGGAGAACAATCTTTGAAAGAATGTATTGATGGAAACTTTGTAATTTTTGTTGCAAATAAAGAAGCATATTTTAAAATAAATTAATAAAATAGGTGGAAGAAAGATTTCTTAGGAAGCAATGGAAGCGTTTATCTTTGAAAACATTTCATGACCAGATGAATCATAATGGCTGGGTTCAGGGGATAATACAGTTGGCAAGCCTTGGCATATGTCCACCTTTGTGCTTGCAATAGAGTCACTGGTCTATAACTAGAGAAGAAGGAAGAGTCTTAGATGCTTTGGCTTGTAGGTGGCCTTCTTCATATTCACATGGAATTCTCTCTATATGCATGTTTATGTCCCAATATTTCCTTTTTATAACACCAGTTATATTGGATTAAGCTTCAACCAAATGACCTAACTTCATCATCTCTGTAAAGATCCTATCTCCAAATTATTGGGGGTTAGGTCTTCAACATAAGACTTTCCGAGGGATATGATTCAACCCATAACTAGAATAGGTCCATATTTAAAACTTTATTTAAAGATACTTAAATATCACATCTCTTCAGTAATTCATTTTGCTTTTACCTTTCCTATGTTAGTAGAAAATATATGATCTCTTTTAGTGTAGCTTCCTTCCTTGAGTTACACTGATTAATAATCCCACAATTTATTCAGTCCTGCAAGCCAGTCTACTGGAAAATATTCAGTGCAAGAAACTGAAAGGTTTTGATCAGTGTAGCAGTGTTTTTTTTCCCCTGCTGCCTTTGTTCTTTTACTGACACCTGATGTCCCTGTTGTAAGGAGACCCTAGACAGTAAGGATGTTCTGAGTCACCCACTACTCCAGTGGCTCCTCCACTGGTCAGACAGGCGTTTCTAAAGCTATAAGATGGGAAAGAAATGGTTTCTACAAAATATTATGCTTGGCAGTCGTGGCCATATGGACAGCTGGGGCTGTCAACCTGACTGTGCTTGAACAACCCAGGCGGATGTAGATCCCGTCACAGTCTGTAGTGACTCTTAGTTGGAGAACAGCCAGAATCAGTCTGCCTTGTGATCTCCAGAATTACTGGTTTTTATTTGACCTGATATGCTGAGTGACTCGGAAAGACAATGGCAACCCACTCCAGTACTCTTGCCTGGAAAATCCCATGGCTGGAGGAGACTGGTGGGCTGCAGTCCATGGGGTCGCGAAAAGTCAGACATGACTGAGCGACTTCACTTTCACTTTTCACTTTCATGCATTGGAGAAGGAAATGGCAATTCACTCCAGTGTTCTTGCCTGGAGAATCCCAGGGACGGGGGAGCTTAGTGGGCTGCCGTCTATAGGGTCGCAAAGAATTGGACACGACTGAAGCGACTTAACAGCAGCAGCAGCAGCAGCTGAGTGACTATTCCCAGAGTACTCCCTCTGGACCAAAGTAGTTGGGATGTCAGGGGTGGGAGTGGAAGGTTTTCAGCCTTATCCACACATTTTTTTCTTTGTGACATCCTTTTTCTCCATAAACACTCAGTCTTGGTAATGAGCCTGATTCACTTGCCTGGACAATTCCAAGTGAGTAGCCCTTGGATGACCTTGATTTCCTTTCAGCCAGCATTCCCAGCCTGGTTGATTTCAAGCCATGAGACCAGAGAAATTTTAATAAAACTGAGCCTAAGAAAGAGAGGAATTGAGTATAAACTCTAGCTTACGTTTTTCTCTCTGAGGCTCCTTGCCTCTATGTAGATATTTTTTGACCCATTTATCAGTGATATGAAATAGATGTTATCAGTTAAACCACAACTTACCAGTAATGGTTTAGTCCACTTTTTTCTAGCTAGAATGATTTTCCCTTTTGTAATCTTAGCTAGAAGAGAAAATTTAAGCAATTATTCCTATAGCAACAATGACATTAGAAAGGTCCACTCTGTCAAAATAAATTTTTTTAACTTAAAAAATAGTGATTCTTATACAAATATATATCAAGCACATTTCAAAATTTAATTCTTTGAGGAGCCAATAGAGTGGTAAATCTGGTTCAAAGTACATTTGCTCTTTGTATCTCGTAGACACAGAGAATAGGTTAGTTGTTGCCAGAGGCAAAGGGTGCAGAGTGGTTGAAATGGGTGAGGGGGATCAAAAGGAACAAACTTTCAGTTGTAGAAAACTAAGTCATAACTCTATAACCTGTAGCATGGCAACTATACTTAATACTGGACTGCATATTTGAATGTTGCTAAGAGAATAGTTCTTAAAAGTTCTCATAACAAGAAAAGAATTGTAACTATGTGTGGTGATGGATACATTATTGTAGTGATCATTTCACAATGTATACAAATATTGAATCATGTTGTACACATAAAACTAATATTATGTTATATGTTATATGTCAATTATACCTCAATAAAAAAGATTCATATAATGGATTCCTGTAGAGGAAAAACAGAACTTGGATGAATTTCACAAATTTAATGTTGAATTGAAGCAGTCAGATAGGAAAGAGCACATCTTTTATGACTGCTGCTGCTGCTGCTGCTAAGTCACTTCAGTCGTGTCCGACTCTGTGAGACCCCATAGACGGCAGCCCACCAGGCTCCGCCGTCCCTGGGATTCTCCAGGCAAGGATACTGGAGTGGGTTGCCATTTCCTTCTCCCCTTTATGACTATATATATATAAAATAATGATATATGATATATGTGATACAGAGAAGCTTTGCAAACACACAACTGGTACTTTATATGTGTACATACATAGTCATTTTATGTATAATGCAAAAATAATCATGATTAGAAGTCAAGTGGCAGCTCTCATTTTGTGTGTAAACTATGTTTGTAGGGGCTTCTCTGATGATTGCTGCAGTCTGCATCCTGATTTGAGTGCTGGTTACATTGGGCGAATTCAATTTTTGAAAATTCATTGAACTGACACTTATTGTTAACATCCCCAAAAAAGCAAAGAAAATTTGTGGAACACATTTATTTATTAAGCTAGAAGATAAATGTGTAAATGCATTTGCTAAGTTAGATTTAAAAAAAAAAAAACTGACATATCCTACATGTAAATAATACTATAATGTTTGGGGTTGTCTTTTCTTTGGACAACCATTATTTTTTATTTACACAGATTAAAATATTTTCAATTTAGGAAATTTCTGAAGGTTTAAAAAGTTTGCAATTCTATTTTACAGTATAGAATCTGTCCATGGGATTTCCCAGGCAAGATACTCGCCTGGGAAAGTAGAATACTTTCCAAGGAAATGGAGTGGATTGCCATTTCCTTCTCCAGAAAAGTGCCCTAATAAATAGAAAATAGTACGTTAAATATACATTCACCTAGGAAATAAGATAATCATGTGTTTTGTGTCTAATTTAGCAAACTTATTTCTGTATTCTTTTCCTTATTGACTATACATCTTTACTTCTCAAATACTCTTTGAATTCTTGGCTGGGTCTGTTAGACAATGTGACATTTAAAAATATGAATTAATCATATTGTGCTATTTCCATATTTTGAATAATTTTATCTTAATTACTCTAAAGTTATATTCTGCATAAATAATAGCTTTGGAAAGGAAATCGATCTTTAAAATGGCAAATTCTCTCACTTAAATATAATTTAAAAAATTTTATATTACCAGCCACCCAGATATATGTTAATTATTATTAATAAAATAAATCAAGGCCTTAAACTTTCTCAGTATCTACTTATATTATCACTTCTCTTTCAACAAGTTAATGAACAACAAAAATTTAACAGATTCCTCGAAAACATTTGTTGAACATAAAAGATATGCCTATTTATCATGAGAGGAGATTAATCCTCAAAACAGTTTGGCAAGGTTGGTATTAATTTGTCACTAATTCACCAAACTATGTAAGTAATTCGTCCAAGATCACTTGACTTATAAGTAGTGGATTGAGATCATAAGCTCTCAATCTTTTTCCAATATCATCTCAGAGATGACTTCTCAACAACTTGCAAGGGGCTTGTTGGAAGAGTGAAATTTAATGAGGTGATTATCAAGAGTTTAGCCTAAAAGCTCTAATAGGATAAAAGCAATTTTGTTTGAAATGGCTAAGTGAGCATTAAAGAATGTCAACTATTCTAATTCCACATAATGAAAAACCAATGTCTACTTCTTTTCTGTCTCACACTGGATGTCAGATATGATAAATGTGGAAAAAGAAGGGCAGAAGGTGATGTCAGTAGGGTTAGAATTACACTGATTGCTACTGGCTTGAATTAATGATTTTTAAAAACCTAAGAAGAGACTTTTAGCAAAAGGAATACAACATGAAAGTGTAGACTGAGTCTGGAGATCTAGATTCTAATTGTACCCTACCACCAAATCTCTATGGCCTGATGAGCTTGATGGTCCTCTCTGAGCTTCAGTTCCTTACTGTGTAAATTAAAATAGTTGAGCTATGTGGTCTCCAAGGTCCATTTTAGCTTGAACCCAGTAAGGAATCAGTAATAGAAGACAAATAATATTTACATAGAAGCATCATTTTCTTACTTAAAAGCTTTCAATGACACCCCATTACAATATAGCATTGTAGTTTAAAAATTGTTTAATTTCTCTCTATCCCAGTTTTCTTACTTGGGTTGTTGTGAGGATTTAAGTAAGATTCAATTCAGTTCAGTTCAGTCGTGTCTAACTCTTTGCGATCCCATGGACTGCAGCACGCCAGGCTTCCCCGTCTGTCACCAACTCCCAGAGTTTGCTCAAACTCATGTCTGTTGAGTCGGTGATACTGACTCATCTGCTGTCACCCTCTTCTCCTTCTGCCTTTACTCTTTCCCAGCATCAGGGTCTTTTCCAGTGGGTCAGTTCTTTGCATCAGATGGCCAAAGTATTGGAGCTTCAGCTTCAGCATCAGTCCTTCCAATCAATATTGAAGGTTGATTTCCTTTAGGATTGATTAGTTTGATCTCCTTGCTGTCTGAGGGACTCTCAAGAGGCGTCTCCAACACCACAGTTCAAAAGCATCAATTTTTTCCAGTGCTCAGCTTTCTTTATGGTCCACCTCTCACATCCATACATGACTACTGGAAAAACCATAGCTCTGACTGTACAGACCTTTGTTGGCAAAGTAATGTCTCTGCTTTTTAATATGCTATGTCAGTTTGTCATAGGTTTTCTTCCAAGGAGCAAGTGTCTTTTAATCTCATGGCTGCAGTTACCATCTGCAGTGATTTTGGAGCCCAAGAAAATAAAATCTGTCACTGTTTCCATTGTTTCCCCAACTATTTGCCATGAAGGATGGGGCTGGATGCCATGATCATAGTTTGCTGAATGTTGAGTTTTAAGTCATCTGCATATCTGAAATTATTGATATTTCTCCTGGAAATCTTGATTCCAGCTTGTGTTTCATCCAACCCACTATTTTGCATGATGTACTCTGCATATAAGTTAAATAAGCAAGGTGACAATATACAGCCTCGATATACTCCTTTCCCAATTTGGAAACAGTCCATTGTTCCATTGGAGAAGGCAATGGCACCCCACTCCAGTACTCTTGCCTGGAAAATCCCATGGACGGAGGAGCCTGGTGGGCTGCAGTCCATGGGGTTGCGAAGAGTCGGACACGACTGAGTGACTTCACTTTCACTTTTCACTTTCATGCATTGGAGAAGGAAATGGCAACTCACTCCAGTGTTCTTGCCTGGAGAATCCCAGGGACAGGGGAGCCTGGTGGGCTGCTGTATACAGGGTCGCATAGAGTCGGACACGACTGAAGTGACTTAGCAGCATTGTTCCATGTCTGGTTCTAACTTGCTTCTTGACTTGCATACAGGTTTCTCAGGAGGCAGGTAAGGTGGTATGGTATTCCCATCTCTTTAAGAATTTTTCATAGTTTGTTGTGATCCACACAGTCAAAGGCTTTAGCATAGTCAATTAAGTATGTTAAAAATACCACAGTGTTCAGAAAATGGTAAACATTCAAAAAATACTGGCTATTAGTATTGACTATAGGATTAATTAATTTTTCACCTGACTCACCTAACAATCTTTTATCTGCATTTTATCCATCTCATTGGCATTGTCTCTTACTGTTCTCTGCCTTACTCATCATGCTGAAAGAAACAAGGGTCTATTTTTCAAGGATCATTTACAGGGTAAAGAGTTCTAAATTAGTAATTTTTGTCTCTCAACACTTTATCCACTGTATTTTCTTCTTGCTTGCCTAGTTTCTAAGGAGAAGTTGGACGTAATTGTCTTTTTTTTCTGGCTTCTTTAGGGATTTCTTTTTATCTGTGATTTTTCTGCAATTTAAATATGACATGTAGAGATGAATTTTTTTTTTTTGGCATTTATCCTACTTGATGTTCTCTAAGTTGCTGGATCTGTGATTTGATGTCTGACATTAGACTGAGGAAATTCACAGTCATTATTGCTTCAAATATTTTTAATATTTTTTAGCTTTCTTCTCTTTCTGATATTCCCTATTACAAGTATGTTGCACCTTTATTTATTTGGCTGAGCTGGATCTTAACTGTAGGATGTGGGATCTAGTTCCCTGGCCAGGGGTTGAACCCTGCATTGGGAGCACAGAGTCTTAGCCACTGGATCACCAGGGAAGTCCCTGCTGCATCTTTTATAATTGTCCCACATTTCTGGTTATTCTGGGTTTGTTTCTTTTTTCAGTCTTCTTTTCTCTTTGCTTTTCAGTTTGGGCAATTTCTATTTAGATGTCCTCAAGCTCAGAGATTCTTTCTTCAGGGGTCCGCTGTATTAGTAAGCCAATGGGCTTACATTCTTCAGTTTGTTTCCATCTCTAGCATGTCTTTTTTGTTATTACTTAGAATTTCCATCTCTCTGCTTATGTTACCCCATCTATTCTTTTCTTTTAAATCTATTTTTTTTTAATTTATTTATTTTAGTTGGGGGCTAATTACTTTACAATATTGTAGTAGTTTTTGCCATACATTGACATGAATCAGCCATGGGTTTACATGTGTTCCCCTTCCTGGACCCCCCACCCTCCTCCCTCCCCATCCCATCCCTCTGGGTCATCCCATTGCCCCAGCCCTGAGCATTTGTCTCATGCATCGAACATGGAATGGTGTTCTGTTTCACATATGGTAATATACATGTTTCAATGCTTTTCTCCCAGAACGTACCACCCTCACCTTCTCCCTCAGAGTCCATAAAATTGTTCTATGCATCTGTGTCTCTTATTCTGTCTCGCATATAGGGTTATCGTTACCATTGGAGGATAACTGCTTCACAGTGTCGTGTTGGTTTCTGCCTTACAACAACATGAATCAGCCCTAAGGATACATATGCTCTCTCCCTCTGAAACCTCCCTCCCACTTCCCACCCCGTCCCACCCCTCTGGGTTATCATAGAGGACCAGGTTGAGCGCCCTATGTTATATAGCAATTTCCCATTAGCTATCTATTTTACAAACCCCATCTCTTCTTGTACACTGTCTACTTTATTGGAGTTCTTATATTAATCATAGTTGTTTTGAATTTTCACAGTCTGATGATTCTAACATACCAGCTGTATCAGAATCTGGTTGTGTTGCTTACTTGGTCTCTTAAAATTAAAACTGTATTTTTCCACCCTTTTGTATGTTTTATAATTTTTTCTGGGTACCTGGACGCAATGTATTGGGTTAGAGAACTGTAAATAGGCCTGTAGTAACGTGGTGACAGACTGAATGGACATGAAATTGAGCAAACTCTGGTAGGTAGTGAAGGACAGAGGAGCTTGGCGTGCTTCAGTCCATGGGGTCACAAAGAACTGGGCATGACTTAGTGACTGAACAATAACAACGTGGTGATGAGGTGTCAGGGGGTGGGAAACATTCTAGGGCCCTATGACCAGATCTTGATCTTTTAATGAGTCAGGGCCTCTGGAGTGTTGACTTCACAAGCGCTTCTGAGTTCCCCCTGCCCTCAGGTGGGAAAAGATTGCCAAAGTGGGTTGGAAGTGAGCATTTCCTGTCTCCCACATGGAAGACTAGAATGTCCTTCCTGTGGAAGCTAGAAATGGCTGGAGTTGGGTATTGCTTTTTCTCCAGGTCGATTAGGCTCAGCTCTGGGGAAAACCCCAGCACATTAGTCTCTAGTTAAATACGCTCTACTAGGTCAGAAGGGGACGACAGAGGATGAGATGGTTGGATGGCATCACTGACTCAATGGACATGAGTTTGGGTAAACTCCAGGAGCTGGTGATGGACAGGGAGGCCTGGCGTGCTGCAGTCCATGGGTTAGCAAAGAGTTGGACACAACTGAGCAACTGAACTGAACTGAGGGCAGAATGTGTTAAGAAAAACAGACTAGTGCTCTTTGATCTTTTAAAATGGTACTTGTTCCCCTTCCTCTACGGAAAGGAGGAGGGGATTTTTCTCCCATATTTACTGTGAAAACCTGGTTGAGCTCCTGAGTTTATAAAAGAGTAGCCCCCCCCCTTCTCCATGGCTGGGGCTCCTGGAGTTTTCAACCCTCAAACTCACTCACACTAAGACTCCAGTAATTCACCAATTACAGTAGGTTTCCCTACCCCAGGGCTTGTTCCCTCAGAGGTTTCTGCTCTGGTAAGTTGTGATTGTCTGTATCTGCCTGTCTCTCTCCAAGTTTGGGGACAGCAGTTTTCCCTATGACCTCACTTTTCTTATGGATATAAAAGGAGTTATAGGTTTCCAGTTTGTTCAGCTTTTCATATGTTGTTAGGATGAAGTGACAATTTTCAAGCTCCTTACATGCCAGACCAGAAACTGGAAGTTGCCTTAGTGAAATTTGATGGCCATGCTTTGTACGCAAGTGAAGCTACCCATTACACAACTAAAAGTTGGTGCTGATAGTTCACAAAAATGTGAAGGCTAAAGATATCTATTTGGAAGATAGGATAGACATAATATGAAGTGTATGAGCTTTCCCAAGTAAAAGGCATAGAGAAAAAGATATGTGATGCTAGAATCTTGGAGTTTCCCCCCCCTGTTTTGACAGGGTAATGTAATATTTCTTAAAGTGTTCATCTTCTCTGTTTTAAATGCTTAATCCTGAAGTCATCTAGCATACTGAGAATGTAAACATGAATGTGGTTATATATGGCAATTGCACATGTCATCTTTAAGACACTATTTACATGGAAAATCAACAGCTCTCAGGTAATAATTTCATCACATAAGACTTCAAAATCTCGATTTCATTGACACTTTAATTATCAAGCGACATATCTAGTCCTTAAGTGGCAAGTCTACATAATCAGTCATTTAAGTTCATGTGCTTTTAATAATCTTCATGCAGTATGCAACAATCTGAAAAATCTGTCCTCTGCTATGTGGGGAGCACAGAAAAGAAATTTAATATACTTATAATTTAATATTTTAACTAATTCTTTTCCATTGCATTCAAAACCTAGAGCAAGTTTGTTTTATGAGAAAATTTTTGTTACACAGTGATGTTGGCTTTTAGATATGTTTGACTTTTGTCTTATCTGAATAATTGATGTGCTTAATTTTACCTTTCATGGTCTCCCTAACTTTCTCTTGAAAGATATCTGTCCTTAATCTGCTACCATTCTACTCTCCTCAGTGATTATTGTTAAATAAGGAAGTACTTTCCTATTTCCAAATAGCATATGAATATGCATATATCTATTTGTTTTGTTGTTTTATATGCCATACTCCCTGCTCCCCACCCCTCCAAAAACTTTTGATATAGCTTGTGAAGTAATCTGTTTATATATAATGCATCTAGTCTTGGAAAGAACAAATATTTTTCCTGACATTAAATTAATGTGTGGGTTCTTAGACACTAAATAGCAAAATAAAAAATACTTAACACCTTATCTAAACAACCTCTATGTCTTCCATGGCACTTATGAGGCCAACCAAGAATGCAGAAGGGAATGTACATTTAGATTTTTTCTGTTGCTTAATGTCTTGCTAAACTGGCTACTCCCTTTTTGCTTGCTAACAACTGAAGAAGTAGTTGCATCACCTATCAAAGAGTAAGTGAAAAGAAGTCATTTTGAGTTATGTGTCCAGATTTTCAGACCCTTTACATTTGTACAACTCAAAAGAGAAAATTGATGAGGTCACCACTCCAAATTTCATTTCAGCATCAAACCACTAGCTCTGAATATCATGTGTTAGAAATTCTTGCTGGATAAAGGATGAACCACCGAGCGCTATGCAATGATGCTGAGAAGAGAACAGTATCCAGGAGACACTTAAATAATAACAAGACCACCTCACCTGAGAAAAGAATTCCTCTGTGTTAAGTGGTTTTACTGTAAAGTAGTGAAATTACTGGATTGCTAGTTTTTAGTATTTCAGTGACTCACTTGGAAAAGGAAGGAAAGGGAACAAATAAAATGTTAAATTTGAGATTTAATTTTATAGCGGCAAACTCAGTAAAGACATTTTCATAGATCAGGGGAAAAAAGGTCAATTTGTTCATATATGAGGCATAAAATCATGTGTTAATGTAGATTGCCAGACTGTATGGTATTGGAACAAGAATAGAGAGGACTGTGAAATGTAACAAAAGGAAAAGTAGAGCCTGAATAATATGGAATGATAAAAGTGGCATCTCAAATCACTGTGTCACAGATAAGCTTGTTAATAAATGGTGTTGGAGCAATTGGTTAACCATTTGAAAAAAATTATAAACTTTGATCCATCCTTTACCCTACACACAAAAATGTCTAAATGAATTAAGCAATGTTATAGCAAACATCAAATCAAGCTAGTACTAGAAGAATAAATCTTTTTACCACTTATAAAAATTAACTCAAAATGGATTACAGGCCTGAAATCTAAGAGCTAAAAACTAACATCTAGAAGAAAACATAGAAAGGTATTGTAATAGTACAAAAGGAAATGAGATATCAAAGGATAAATTCAGCTTTATACTTATGGACTCTGAGGGAGAAGGTGAGGGTGGGACGTTCTGGGAGAATAGCATTGAAACATGTATATTATCATACGTGAAACAGAACACCATTCCATGTTCGATGCATGAGACAAATGCTCAGGGCTGGGGCAATGGGATGACCCAGAGGGATGGGATGGGGAGGGAGGTGGGTGGGGGGTCCAGGAAGGGGAACACATGTAAACCCATGGCTGATTCATGTCAATGTATGGCAAAAACTATTGCAATATTGTAAAGTAATTAGCCTCCAACTAAAATAAATAAATTTATTAAAAAAAAAAACTGTTATGTCTTCTTGATGATTTAATTCCTTTATCATTATAAAATGACTATTTTATTCATGGTTATAATCCTTACTCTGAAATACACATTTTCTGATATTGAATTTGCCATTCTACCTTCCTTTTGATCATGTTAACCTGACATATCTTTCTTCATCCTTTCATCTGATGTGTGTTCTTACAATTAAAGTGAATTTCTTTTAGTCAGCATATAGCTGGACCTTTTTTATAAAATTCAGTATGCCTTTTATACTTTTTGACTGCTTGTTTACATAATTTACATTCAATATAATTATTGATATGGTTTGGATTAAATCTCCCATTTTGTTATTTGTTTCAATTGGTCCTCTTCGTGTTTATCACAATTTCCCTTAATTTCTTTGTTTTGGATTAACTGAATATTTTTAGTCATTATTCCATTTTATCTTCTTTGCTAACTTACTAGTTTTACTTATTTATTTCAATATTCAGTGGTTATTTTAGTGTTGGTATTATGCATCTTTATCTTCCTTGAACTGCTTTAGTCCTGTAAGTATATAAATTGAGAATGCCAAAGCACTTGGCTTCTCCTTTTGGTTAAATTTTGGATTGTTTCTTTTCGTGCCTCAAGTCACTAATATTCTGCCCCATCCCAAGTGTGTACTCTTCTCTTAACCAAATATAATGTAATATAGTTTTCACGTCAGACAATACATTTTTTTAACTCTAGAAATATAGTTTTGCGTATTTCTGTTTTTAATATCTCTCCTTAACGTGGTCATGGTTTTGCCTATTTCCTTAAACATATGAGATATACTCTCGATTATGTCCTTATTTACTGTTAAGGTTGTTATCTGTGCCTTTTTCGTTTCCATTACTCAGTTTTTCTTCTTCTCAGAGATTATATTTTCCTGCTTCTTTTATACTTGCTAAATTTTTATTAAATGGCAGGCATGGTGGACTTTATCTTGTTGAGTACAAGATAGTAGATTCTTTAAATATTTCTGACTTTTTATCTGTGGAGCAGTTTATTTTCTTAAGATCAGTTTCAACCTCTGAGGCTCACTTTTTAGCTTTGTGAAGTTGGTCTAGAGCAAGGTTAAGTTTTTCCATAATATTCAGGTAACATTAATTACCCGAGTCCTCGGCCTGATGCCTCATAACACATAATGTTTTCCACCCTGGCTAGTGCGAAGGAAAATTGTTTCTGGCCAGAGTCTTCCGTGTGCCCCTGTATGGCGACCCTTGCCCTGGCCGTGAGTAATATCTCACACTCACGCACAGTTCTGTACTCAGCCGAAGATTCGGAGGAAGCCCTCTACAAAGGGTTTTTTCGGCTCTCTATGTAGTTTCTTCCACTCTAAGCAGCTTTCCTTGTTCTGGTACCTGCCTCCAAAATTGCAGCTGCAAGTATAAAATGATGGATATTATCATTACCTGACTGGGTTTTTGTGATGATCGAATTAGATTGACCATGATATAGATAAGGTATAATGTCCCTACCCATCAAGCGGTTACCAAATGTTACTTCCTGTCCTCTATTCTTTCTCCTTACTCAAGAATAAATGAGGATAGTTTGAGTTTGCACTTTAGTCAATGGGGTAACAGTATTTTTAGAGGGAGGGACTAGAAGACAATTCACTTGCTTACAAGCTTTTTCGTAAAAGTATAGCAGTAAGACATACTTTCCACTGTGCTTTGCTGGATTAGACTCGCAGCTTCCACCCTTCTCCCCATGCTGCACAGAGATTAAACAGAATGAAAGTGACTAATTACTTATCTATGCTCTTTACGTCACAAGTAAGTGGGCTGCCTTCACATGGAAAGGTATTGAAAATAGCCTGTGACTATGTAGTATGTGTGTGCATGTGTGTGTGCTCAGTTGTGTACGACTTTTTGGGACCCCATGGACTGTAGCCCTCCAGGCTCCTCTGTCCATGGGATTTCCCAGGCAAGAACACTAGAGCAGGTTGCCTTTTCCTGCTCCAAGGGATCTTCCCAAACCAGGGGTGGAACCCGTGTCTACTGCATCTCCTGCACTGGCAGGCAGATTCTTTACCATTGCGCCACCTGGGAAGACAAGACTATGTAGTAGCCAGTCTCTAAGATGGACACCAAGGATCCTCCCTCCTGATACCGAAAACCTTGCTTACCTGCCTCCAACAATATATCAGGTACGGTCTGCATGCCCAATAGAATACAACAGAAATAAAGAAATGACAGCTTCTGACTCTGAAGACCATAGATCATAAAAGCCACTGAAGTTTCCTGTTTGCTTGCTCACTCTCTCTTTCTCAAATTATTCACTCTGGGGGAAAGTCAGCTACAACTGTTTGAGAAGTCATATGGAGAGGTCCCTGTCACAGGGAACTGAGGTCTCCTGCCAACAGCTATATGAGTGACTTAGAAGTGAAGTCTTCTGCCCCAGTCAGGTTTCCAGATGACTGCAACTTCAGCAAAAATTTGATTGAAACCTCACGAGTGCTCCTAAACTAGAACCACCCAGGTAGCCTGCTCCTGGAGTCCTGATCTTCAGAAACTGTGCTAGATATTTAATGTTTAATGTTTTAAATTGCCAAGTCTTGGAGTAATTTTTCATACAGACTGGATAACTAATACTGATTTTGGTATTTGGATGTGGGAATGCTATAACAAATAGCTAAAAAATTGATAGTGGCTTTGGAACCAGAAAGTGTTAGAAGCTGGAATGATAAGAAGAGTTTTAGTGAGGAAACTGTCTGCCAGACATCATGGATTTTGAGAAGGCTTCCTGTGATGGGATAAAGGGGCATGAGGATAATACTGGAAAACAGGAAAGAAGACCCTAGTTATGTGGTAGCTAAAAGTTTAGCAAAATTTTAATCTACAATAATGTCCTGAATATTCATTGAAAGGACTGATGCTGAAGCTGAAACTCCAATACTTTGGCCACCTGATGCAAAGAACTGACTCATTGGAAAAGACCCTGATACTGGGAAAGATTGAAGGCAGGAGGAGAAGGGGATGACAGCGGATGAGATGGTTAGATGGCTTCACCGACTCAATGGACATGAGTTTGAGTAAGCTCTGGGAATTGGTGATAGACAGGGAAGCCTGGCATGCTGCAGTCCACGGGGTCGCAAAGAGTCAGACATGACTGAGTGACTGAACTGAACCAAACTGAATATGAAAAGTAGGAAACATGCTTATTGAACTAAATGACCCAGTAGGGAGATTCTTGGACAAGATGTTTTTCTCCTTGTTGCTTATAGTAATTCAAAAAGAAAAGTGGTAAACAAAAGCAAAAACTGTAATATGTGAAAAGGCTAGGATTTGATTGTTTTAAAATTATTAAGCTTCTGAAGATAGCAGAGGATGTTAAAATTAAGAAGTTATTTCTTAATTAAAAAATTAAACATTCCTTGGGATTTCCCTCATGGGCCATTGGCTAGGACTTCGCCTTCCAATGCAGGGGGTACAGGTTCCATCTTTGGTCAAGGAGCTGAGATCCCACATGCCTGGCAGCCAATAAACCAAAACATAAAACAGAAACAAATTCACTAAAGACTTTAAAAATGGTCCACATGGGAAAAAAATCTTTAAAAAATATTAAGCAATCCAGGCCACTTCCAGGAAAACTAAAGATGTAACAAATACTGTAACTGAAAAATATTTTGAGAAGATTTCAGGTAGATTGAAGGTGATATCTCTATGTACCTGTGGAGGCAGAAGACCCTCCAGAGAGATGGGGTTTCTGGGATAATTAAGAGTGCTGTATATCAGCATCACCCAACATTGGACAGAGACCCACAGAAGAGAAAGGTTTATTACAAAGACATTTGTTACTGTAGATTTTGTCTAATGAACACCAAGAAGATTAACAGGGGACCCAAAAAGTTTTTAAGAGGATTATATCAGTAGAAACAATGTCAGCTTGGAGCAAAAGGCAGAAAGAGGACAAAATGAAAGACCTTTTTAGTCTCAGACTCCACTAGGAGGAAATAGGCTGATAAGACAGCTTACCTGTACTGACTCTCATGGAAAAGGAAGAGTGGCTTGGTGTAAACAAGAGCCTAGAAGGCAAGCTCAAAAGCTATGGAACATAACTCCTGAAGAGGAGTAGGACTGACTGATTTATAATAATAATTAAAAAAAAACTTTCAACATTTTCTCAGCAGGATCTGAGAACTTCCAGGAACCATGACTCCTATGTGCCACTCATGTCTCCCTTTTTGAAAAAGGATGTAAGTATACATAGACATTCTTGTATGTTTATGTTGGCTTTATGAGGGCAGATAACTAGTTTCCTTAGTTTATGACTTCAAATTGAAAGGAACTAAACTTCAGGATTTCAACGTGAAATTATATCTGAGGATCCTTATTGACAACTGGACTTTAGTTAGATGACCAGATTATGTACTTCAAGCAGACACTATAATGGAATTGTCAGGCAAGTGTATGCTCCTCGGTTCTTGTCTCGTCACAACAAAGATTTGGAGTGATGGAATAAAGCTTTGAGGGGCCTTGAATGTGTTTTGTGTGTTTTGATATAGGAGTGATATGAGTCACTGGATCCAGACAGAAACATATTAATAACATAGCCTTTACTGATCCCCACCTCCTGGTACTCATGTCCTTGTATATTCCCTACCTACTTTATATTGTAGATACTCTGTGTGTACAATAGAATACAACAGAAGAAGCATTGTGAAACTTTGGACACTGTAGGTCAGAAAAATTGAATATATATTCTTTCTCTTCCTTCCTCTCTCTCTCTTTCTCTTTTTTCACTACTGGAAACCACCTACGATGTTATGAGCAATGCTATGGAATCGATATTTGAATGAGATTCTCTAGTCCATGTCAAGCCTCTACATGATTGCAGTCCTACCTGACAGCTTGACTGAAATCTCATGACACACCATGGATCAAAAATATTCACTTAACCTGCTCCAGGATCTGTGCTCCTCAGAAACGGCAGGTAAAAAAATGTTGATTTAGGTGGATAAGTTGGGAGTACTTCATTAGACAAAGATAAATAATTAATATATCACTTATGAAAAGTAATGATGTACAAGACAGCTGGTCTGAGCATCAAGCTGTCTTATTATTTCACCAGATAAAAAATAAAACAGAAGATAGTAGGTTACATTATACCCACTGAGCAACAGTAGCATCTAAACATGGCTTTTCTGTATGGTTTGTACTGTTATTCCTGATAGGATTGCAGGAACCTTAACAAGGTAAGTGAGATACACTGTGATTTATTGCCCACTTGCTAAGTCAACTCTGTTTCCATCATTCTTGTGTTACAACCCATACTTCACCCACATAGAATTACTTATATTTCCCCAGTGTGTCATATTTTTTATATGCTTGTATCGAATTTTCCCTTTGTCCTATTGTCTTCTTGTCCAGCTAACAAACTCCTTCTCATCCTTCCTCAAATATTTCCTCTTCTGTAATGCCTTCCATAATGCTTTCAAGAAAACTGGTTCATTCTTTTGCCTGCTAATGCACCTTGAATATAATTCTTCCTGATGTCTATAATAGTACAATATCTCTTTATTCCCAATGCTTCCTAGAGTGCCATACATGGAATAGGTGTTATTAATAAATATTTTCTGGCTTAAGGAAAGAATGAAAAGATGAGAAAGCACTCTCAGGAGACCTGCTGAATAGGAAATACAAAATAAAAAATAAACTTAAGTTCTAGAATAAAGAGATGTAATATGCAATTAAGAAGTGACAATTTTATTATAGTGTTCTTAAATGTATTGCTACTTTAAAATAGAAATATCTAACTTATCACCAAGACATACCCCTTGATTTAATATAGAAGCAAATTTTAATTTTCGTAGGAAAAAAAGCTGTGTTTTCTATTCTGGAGATGAATGACTGGACTAGTTGAATATGATAGTTATAAAACTCTGTGTGTATGTGCACACACGCTCAGTCATGTCTGACTCTTTGCAACCCCATGGACTATAGCCCATCAAGCTCCTCTGTTCATGGAATTTTCCAGGCGCAAATACTGGAATGGGTTGCCATTTCCTTCTCCAAGGGGATCTTCCCAACCCAGAGAGCAAACCCGAGTCTCTTGTGTCTCCTGCATTGGCAGGCAGATTCTTTACCACCGCACCACCTGGGAAGCACATAAAACTGCTATATCCCACTTATATTCCCAGAGATCATAAATTATGTTTCAAGACTAGCACATCTAGCAATGGTAAAAGGATGCCAACCAGTTGGACTCGGGCAAACTGAACCTCAGATTCCGGCACACTTTATAAAATAGCAGGCCGCAGGGTCAATGAGAGAGTTTCCGTTGACTTAGGGACGTGTTTCTAAACACCTAGCACGTGCTTGAGCTTAGCAGTGGGCATGGACCATTGCTTACAACAGAATACAAAAAATAAGGAAATGTGACAAATGCCTCATAGAATGATGGATAAGACACCATAAGAGATGTAACAAACAGAAATTGAAAAGAGGGAACTAAGAATGTAAAGAATGGTGGATCTCAAAGGGCATGATGGAGAATGTGATCTGAAAGAGGTTTGTAAGTATAGTTACACACCAATATATTCGATCGCTCATTCTAAGAAACAGTACAACAAAGGATTGAGAGCATCATAGTGAGAGCCAGAGAGAACAGATCTGAAACAGTGTGTTTCCTTTCTTGCAAATTAAATGACCTTGAATATATGAACTTACCTTTCTGGGTCTCAACTTTATTGTATGTAAAATGAGGATAAAAATAACTGTACCTAGAATAGTCAGAAAGATTATGTAAGGCAATCTATAGAAAAAAAAAATTATACAATCTAGCATATGTGCAGTTATAAATGCACTGAAATAATTATTACTGCTCTTATTGTAGCTATTAATATTAATGCTATTAGTTTTGTAGCTAGCTGGAGAGCCACAAAGGTGAACTCATCCCTTTTCTCCTTCATACTGCTGTGGATGGATGCCGATATGATGCATGAAGTTGGAGCAGTCTCCATGTGATGATGAGAAAAAGTCAAGAGCATGATACAGTGGTAGAAATGTTGACAGTGTTTTCACTGGGCCTTTGAATCACTCCATCGGCATCTTTATTTTATGTATTTATTTTTGACTGTGCTGGGCCTTGGTTGCTGTGTGGGTTTTCCTCTGGTTGTGGAGAGCGGGGCTGCTCTCTAGCTGCGGGGCATCTGCTTCTCACTGCAGTGGCTTCTCTTGTCATGAGCACAGGCTCCGGGCACATGGGCTTCAGTACTCCTGTCTCCCGGGCTCTAGAGCACAAGCTCAGAAGTTGTGGCTCACAGGCTTAGTTTCTCTGCGGTATATGGGATCCTCCCAACCCAGGGATAGAACCCTCATCTTCTACACTGGCAGGTGGATTCTTTACCACCGAGCCAGAAGAGAAGCCCCGACATCAGCATCTTATTGTAAGATGCTTGTTATAGGAGAGTCATAATTTATGTATTTTAAGTCACTGGTTAATAAATTTTATTTGTATCCCCAAACACTGCTGGCTGATCTATTCACCACCCAGCAAAGCCCTTCTAGAATGATTAAGATATAGGGAGACTCTACATGGCATGATGATGTGGGTAGGTGAAAGTAGGCCCCTTTGTTCTAGAAGGTAATACATCAAAGTCACACTAGATTCCAGGTTGGGAGTAACAAGGATGACTGCCTCCTGGATTCAGACTTCAAGCCCTTCCTTCCCCTTTGCATTATCTCCATGCCCATGTTAGAATCTGAGTTTCCTCATTGGCAAAATAGAAATAAATAATGAAGACTTTATAAAGCCGTCAATGAGGAATAGATACAATAAAATATGAAAGTTTTCTTCCATAGTGTCTGGTAATAGAAATCATCATCAATTTGTAGGTATTTATGTTTTTATAGCATCATATTATCATTTCCTAATGGATTTTCTTGAAAAATTCCCCAAGTATGTAATATGTAAGGAACTAGGCTCCTAATTTGAAGTATCATTATGAATTGCTCCTGGTCCAAGACCCAAGTATTCTTATTTTTGATCTGTTTCTCTTATCCCCAATCCTACCTGCCAACCAGTCAGAGCCCAACTTAAAGACCAGTTTATTGAACTGAACATTTCCAAAGTACCCTTAGGTATATGGTAAAGAATCTGCCTGCAGTGCAGGAGACCCAGGTTCAATCCCTAGGTCAAGAAGATGCCCTGTAGAAGGGAATGGCTACCTGCTCCACTATTCTTGTTTGGAGAATTTCATGGACAGAGGGGCCTGGTAGGCTACAGTCCATTGGGTCACAAAGAGACATGACTATCACTTTTTCTTTCATAAAAGCACCACTATTCCTTTACGTATTTGAGGCTGCTCCCATGATATAAATGTGAGACTCCTGAGAGTTTTTGTTAAATGATTATATCATACTAATTATCCTCAGAGGTTAAAATTTCTAAAAGTTAAATAGGAACCTAAGATTTTCCTTGAAATATACATTTACTTCCTGGGCATAATGAAGAAAAGTTTGCAAACTGTGTGAGAGTTTTATTAGAACAGCTCATTTTGATTATGTTTTAAATGGTGATAATTAGGAAGCATCATAACTAATGGCTCTATTAGCATATTTCTTGGAAGTCACGTTAGCGCTATGTGACAGGCTTGAATCTAAATTAGTGAATAATTTAGAGATAAAAAAGTTTCTGCTCTAACTACAATTATATTTGCAAGTTCTTGAAATTACGGAGTAGAACAGTTTTTCAGGTCACAGACACCTTAAAAACTTCAGGTGACCTATCTGATTCTATACCGATTCTATTTTTCACGGGATTTTCAGAAAAATTAAGTAGTATCTCCAAGCCTCACTGTTCATTTGTAAAATGCTAATGATCATTATATTCACTGAATAGAGTTGTGAGAATTGGATAAAACCATGTATGGAAAAATGCATTGAAAGTCATCCATGGGTTACAGGTATAATCTAGACATCAGACTCTCCTTTCTTCTGAATACCTGAGTTGGATCAGCTTGAATCCCCCTGTTGCATACCATATTTTCTCTCCAGTATTTCTGAAATCCTGAGAGAGGCCAGTTCTCACAGTCACATTTCATCTTGGCCTTCATTTCTGTTCGATACTGTTCTCTGTGTGAATTTCAGGATTTTTCTCTTTGTTGCTGTTCAGTGTCAATTCAAACAAAGCAAAGCACATCCTCCTGATTTTCTTCTGTAAAAATTTAGTCCTTACTAGACCCTGCTGCCACACTCTGCTCTATAGTTCAGGTTTGTATAATCACATCATCAAAACTCCACTAATGCACTCCGCCAGAAAACTGGACCGCCTCACCCTTTGCTTTCTCTCTCTCTCTTTCCCATCTGAGAGTGTTTATGTCCCTGCCACTTACCTCCCTGTCCTCTCCACACATGTGATTATTTTGTGTTTGTTTTTATGTCTTTTCAGCATTTTGAGTAAAGGAAATGCAGTTCTGTTATGTTTTAATTACCTCATGAATGGGCAAGTTGAGTTGCTTTTAAGAATCCATCTAAGACTGAAAGGACACATCTTATCTTGACCGCCTGTTTGATCTTAGTTATAAGCTGAACAGCCTGACCTACTTAACAAGGGCAGGCCATTTGTTTAAGGAAGATAGGATTTATTTTCAAAATGTATATGCTCTCATTCTGGCCTTAATATCCTCATCTGTCTGAAGAGAGAATTAATATTTTATCTGTCCAATATGGTGCTTGTGATGAGTAAATTAGAAAATCAGTATTGATATATTTTGCAAAATTTAAAATCTAATACATGGGCAAAATTGAATTGAAACATGGCGCAATAAACAAAACATGGACCCTAACATTAATAGACCTGTTAAGTGACCTTAAATGAGTCTTTTGACCTGTCTTTACTTCACTGATTCTTAAAAACATTGCTGTTGTTGTTCAGTTGCTAAGTCCTGTATGACTCTTTGTGACCCCATGGACTATAGCATGCCAGGCACCTCTGTCCTCCCCTATCTCCCTGAGTTTGCTCAGATTCATGTCCATTGAGTTGGTGATGCCATCAAACCATCTCCTCTTCTGCTGTCCCCTTCTCCTCCTGCTCTCAATCTTTCCCAGCATCAGAATCTTTCCCAATGAGTCAGCACTTCGTATCAGGTGGCCAAAGTACTGGAGCTTCAGCTTCAGCAACAGTCCTTCCAATGAATATCCAGGGTTGATTTCCTTTAGGATTGACTGGTTTGACCTCCTTGCTGTCCAAGGGACTCTCAAGAGTCTTCTCCAGTACGACAGTTCAAAAGCATCAATTCTTTGGTGCTCAGCCTTCTTTACGGTACAAACCTCACATCCATACATGACTACTGGAAAAACCATGGCTTTGACTGTACAGATCTTTGTCTGTAAAATGATGTCTCTGCTTTTTAATACACATCTAGGTTTGTCATTTTTCCTGAAAAAAAAGAAAATAATAATATTTTTCTACAGATCTGTAATAAAAATTAAGAGAAATAATGCTTTGAATTAGTTTCTTTTTTTTGCAGCATGAAAAGAATAGACTCAATGAATTCTATTCATATTCCTTTCTCATATATTTGGCTCTGGGAGTCAAGAATATTATCTTCCTTCTTGCCCAGAATTCTGTTAGCTCTGGTCATGGGAGTCAGGACGGTGAATGTACTGTAGCTGACAGGCAGCAGGATCCTGTCCATGAGAAGCAGAGAAAAGAGTACAGATCTTAGGCCTTGTTTGGACCACGGGTCGAGGGATGATCATTTTAAGGACATTCTGCTTTCCTTTAATGCAGTTTAGCTTCATTCATTCAGTGTCACTGTCAGCTTGCTGCCCTAAGAGAGATAAGTAGGTGAGAGGCTTCCTTCTTGGTGCTGCTGACAAAAGAAGAGTTATGTCTGGTTTCTGCTGAGCATAAGATAGCAAAGAAATTTGTCACACCACTGCCCTTTTTTAGGAAGACAAACTTTAAAAATTACCATCTGGGTTAATTACTTTTTGCAATAATATGAAGTAGTGCAATAAATAGCAGTGAGTATCTATAAGGTACCAGGCACTGGGCTATTGCTGGGATTGCAGAGAAAAATCCCACATGGTGATCTTATTCCTGCCTTCATGTAGTTCTCAAATTAGGGGAGGCTCTGAGACTCAAGTTTTAAATCTTTATAGGCTCAGCTTAAGCTGGGGACTCAAGATGAACAAATGTTTACCAGAGAAGACAAAAAAAAAGGTTTGGGTTTTAAGGTCTCTCAGAACACTTAGAAGCCATTGTGTTGCTAATGAGGTGGAATTTAACAGGAATAGAGTAAAGAGGGGCCACCGCAGGGACAGACACTTGTCATGTTATTTAGCAAGAAATAGAATGCATGTTAATAGGTAACGGAGCTTCTTGGGGCTTCTCAGATGGTTCAGTGGTGAAGTATCCATTTGCAATGCAGGAGCCAGCGTTCAATCCCTGAGTAAGGTAGATCCCCTGGAGAAGCAATGGCAACCGACGACAGTGTTCTTGACTGGGATATCCCATGGACAGAGGAGCCTGGCGGGCTCCAGTCCGTGGGGTCGCAAAAGAGTCAGACATGACTTAACAACTAAACAAGAGAGTTTATTAGAAAAGTGCTCTCAAATTGTCACTTCAATATGCTACACTCTCCCTTCCTTCCAGGGCATGTCAATTCCATACTAGTCCCAGCTCTTATAAAAGATGTTGCTGAGGCCAACGCTTTCCCCAGTGGACTCACCTCTTGGACTACCTTAACGCTCTGTTTGAACTGATCTCCTTGGGGGAAGACCTACGCCTGCCGCTTTTACTCTGCAACCCTCTGCTACCCTCTTCTGGTGAGAGTCTATCACTGCAACTAGCCCTTAAATCCGGGCGAATCTGTCATCTTTAGGTATGGTTGGTAAGGGCCAAATTGGGGAAAATGACATAGGGCAGGACTTCATAGTCAGCTCCAGCTCCAGGGTTTAGGAAAACAAGCCCAATCCAAGAATTTGACATCTCAAGGCGATGGTGAGAGAATTCAGGTGGTAGGATCAGACAAACAATCATATCAGGCAGTGACCCATTCAATTACTGGCATGCTCCCCTCAAAAGAGTAGACAGTACATGAGTGACATAAAGATCCTTTTCCATTAGACCATGTTAGGAAGCAGGTAGATCAGCATCTTCCATGATACCTTTCCTGATCATCTGATTTAAAATTATAATCTTCCCACTTCTATTTATTTTCATGTTTCATTTTTCTCTATAACATTTAGTTATCTAACAGACTATATTTAATTGCTTAATTTTATTAACTGTATATGCTGCTAGAAAAGCAGGAGATCATGGCCATTATTTTTTGTCACTGTTCTATCTGTAACACTTAGATTGGGGCCCAACACCTATTATTTGCTCCACAAACACTTTCAGAATAAAGAAATATCACTAGGAATCAGAATCTGATCACTAGATTATAGGTTGGGACCAGAATCATCCATTACAAATGCAATGTAATCCTTCATTCCTGCTTCTTAGAAGTGAGAACCAGGTATAGGACTGTAGATATGAATCGAATTATCAAAATTAGGCCCAAGATTAGTCTCACTTTTAGTTAGTATGATTGGTGGGTTTGGCTATTGTTCTCAAAGTTTTTAAGAATTACCCAGGAGGCTTGTTTAAATGCATATTCCTGAATCCCAACCCTAGAAATTATAATTTAGAGGGAATGGATTGTGGTTCAAACATTCGGATTTTAAACAAGCACTCCCAAGATATTCTAATGCAGGAAGTCCATTCATGACATTTAAACAGAAAAAACAAAACAAAACAAAAAACCATAAAAGCAAGTCCTTCATGATTCAAGATTAAAATCATTCTTAGGGATTGAGGAAGATCATTCAAGTGGGAATTTTGCTTATGGAATAAAATGTGGCAGCGACTGGGGACCAGTGAAGCCTGAGTGGATCAGAGCATCACTGCAAACTTGCTTTTAGCATTTGCCAAAATGTACTTTCTACAATCTTATTCTCAAGAGTTGCATTTTAATATTCAACAGTAATTTTGATGCTAGGAGTCCGAAAGTCAAACTTTGAAAAATACTGGCATGAAAAGAAGAGAAGTTTGAAAAAAAAAATACGTGCTGATATCAAGTACTGTTCCAAAAGAGCTTTACACAGTGGAAAACAGTACGACCATTATTTTACAGGTGAGAAAAACTAGAACTACACATGATATAAGACCCTGTGGTCTCATTGATAGGAAAGATGTGAGCTTTGACTTGGATAAAATAATTCTTAAATTCACCAGCTATGGTCCTTTTGCTACAGTTAGATTTATCTAGTATTCACAGCGATCATCTTGTAGCACTTATAGTTTGGCCAACTGTATGTAGTTGTGTAGGCTTCCCAGGTGGTGCTAGTGGTAAAGCACTGACCTGCCAATGCAGATGCAGGTTTGATCCCTGGATCAGGAAGATCCCCTGGAGAAGGGCATGGCAACCCACTCCAGTATTCTCACCTGGAGAATCCCATGGACATAGGAGCCTGGCGGGCTACACACAGTCTATAGGGTCACACAGAGTAGGACATTGTTGAAGCAACTTAGCATACAAGCACACATACAGTTGTGTAAACCATGCTACAATCAAGATATAGAATCTTACCACCAACCCAAAAGATTCTCTGGCACCATTTTGCAGTTATCCCCCTTCTCCCATCACTGGCAACCACCTTTCTATTTTCTGTTTCTATGAGTTTGACTAATTTAGATACCTCATATAATGGAATCATGAAATTTTTGTCTTTAGCCATGGGGTTATGTAACTCAACATAATGTCCTTAAGGTTCATCTGTGTTGTGGTATATGACAGGATTTCCTTTTTGTAAGCTGAATGGTACTCCATTGTGTATGTGTGTGTGCATATATATATGTGTATGTGTATATATATATATATATTTATTTATTACATCATATTTTATTTATCCATTCATCCATTGATAGACACTTAGACTGTTTCTGTGTTTTGGTTATTTTAAATAATGCTGCAACAAACATGGATACGCAAATATCTCTTTGAGAATTTGTTTTATTTTTATTCTTCTGGATAAATGCCCAGAAGTGGGACTGCTGAATTATATGGTTATTTTTAATTTTTAAAGAACTCTACATAGTGGTTTCTAGACCATCTGTACCATTTTACACTTCCATCAACAGTGCACAAGGGTTCTGATTTCTCCACTTCTTTACCAGCATTTGTTATTTTATCTTGGTTTTTTTTTTTTTTTTTTTTGTAGTGGCTAACCAAATTGGCATTAGGTGATATTTCATTATGGTTTTTATTTGTATTTCTCTGATGATTAGTGATGTTGAGCATTACAAAACGTTTTTAATGTCTTTCAGCCTACTGGGGGTCCGGCACTCAGTTGGAACAACAGACTGAATCCCGCCTCTGGTGCTGCCTCTATGACGGCCTTCACCCCAGCTCCTCCTGGTACCTTTAACATATTTAATGGCCATTTTTATATCTTCTTTAAAGAAATAGCTACTTCAGTCCTTCTTATCTTCTGGTAACTTGAAGGGATATTCTCGTCCAGCTGATCACTCAAAAAATTCTTAGACAAAATTTCTTCTTTGGAGACCGCAAGGTAAAAACGCCCTTATTGTCTTGCTGGCTTCATAAATATCAGCGTTCGTGCTGTGTGCAGACTGATTCAGAGCTTTTAGACACCTACAGTTCTATGCCAAAAATAAGATGAAATCACTGTTTCCTAGGCAACAATTTCATGGAAAATACATAGTTTTCCTCCAAAAGTGTCTTAAATGGTAAAATTTACTATTTACTATTCTAATGTGTTCACTTTTTAAAGGAACAATCGACAACCAAATGCTTTAGCAGGCATGGATTATTAAAATTAGGCAGCTAAACTCTGATCAAGTTCTAACTCATGTACAAGGGTCGGATGTCTTTTTCTGTGTAAACACTACATGGCAGATACCAATGGGGCAGGGTGTAAGGACAGAAGGAAGAACGGGAGAAAGGAGAGAGAAGGACAAGGAGTGGGGGAGAGGGGAGAATTTACTAATCCATATCTATGGGATTGTTTTGAATATTAAAGCAAAAGGCTCTTCATGGGACTAGGCGCTTAGTCTATGCTCAGTAAATGGTGACATTGTTATTTTTTATCTTGTTAAACTAAAAACAATTGTTTCCAAGCCAAAAACTTGGGCAAGCACTCAAGTATTAAAAGTATCCAGAAACATGGCCTGCATTGTATCTGAGATGGTATGGTATGTTTGGGTCTAGGCATTGATAGACTGGCACAGACAAATCTGTCCTTTTTGACTTAAATTGACATTAAGATATAAATATGTGGAGTCTGGATGAATTTCATCCCAATTCTTCCAACTATTTAGACCTCCTATCTAGAAGGCCTTACAAGAAATATTTTATATGCATTAACTCTTTAAACTCTGACACTCCTAGAGAAGAAACATATCATTGTTAATACTTGAAAGGCATGAAAGAGATGCTCAGAGATTTTAAGTGATCAGATCAAGCTTGAAAGATCTGTTTAAGTCTAGTCCCTAGAATTCAACCTCAGGTCAGCTCCTTGAGGTCCAGCTGCACACTAACCTACAGGTATTTTATTTTGTCCTTTTTCCAGGGAAATTGATGAGGCATTTTCAAAAATTAGAACTAGCTAAATAATATTTAACAAAATGGTCCTAGACAAATCATGTACGGCTTATCTAGTAGAGTAATGAGTCAGTACACACTACCTAATACTCCAGGCTACGAGTAGGACACAAATTGAAATTATAAATTATTTTAGTAGCACTTTCCCACCAGAGAACCTTCTTTAGAACTAGGTAAATTACACAATAATAAGTATATTTCATAGTAATTCATAGTGTTATTATATCAAACCTGAAACCTCCTTGGGTTCATACAGATGCCTCAGAAACACAACTGCTACAGAATAGGTTAATGGCAAACTCTGGGATAGAAACACATCCTATCCTTTTTTATTCCCTCATCTTACTACTGCTACTGCTGTCACCTCAGTCGTGTCCGACTCTGTGCGACCCCATAGATGGCAGCCCACCAGGCTCTGCCGTCCCTGGGATTCTCCAGGCAAGAACAGTGGAGTGGGTTGCCATTTCCTTCTCCAATGCATGAAAGGGAAAAGTGAAAGTGAAGTCACTCAGTCGTGTCCGACTCTTAGCGAGCCTACCAGGCTCCTCCATCCATGGGATTTTTCAGGCATCTTAAGTCACTTCAAAAATAAACCTCAGAAAAGAGTGCATTGAAATAAGACACAAAAGAACCCATTCAATGAACTGGCACCCAACCTTCAGCTAGTTTTATAAACTGCAAAGCTATTATTTCATTTAGTTTGTATTCAGTTCAGTCACTCAGTCCTGTCTGATTATTTGCGACCCCACGGACCGCAGCATGCCAGGCTTCCCTGTTTATCACCAACTTCTGGAGCTTGCTCAAACTCATGTCCATCGAGTCAGTGATGCCATCCAACCACCTCATTCTCTGTCATAGATTTTCTTATTTTGACACACTTATACTCACACATTTTAGAGGGAATAGCTTACGACAAATTTCAGGAAAGTCTTCTTGGTGTATTTTTCAAACAAACAAAACATAAATGTTCTCATCAGTTAAAAACATATTTTCCTCTGTCGTTTCCAGAGTTGAGTGCAATCCTCCTGTAGGCTGATGACATTGCGTTTGTTTTCATTTAAGGGCTGGCTTGGATGGAGACGTTCAACTGGTTCAATATTTCCAACTCTCTCCTTTGCCTAACAGATGAGAATGTTTTTGTTTCCTTTGTCAGTTTGGATCCAGACTATTAGCTCAATATTGACAATATGATGCTCTGAGAGGTATCAGCTGATTAGGCTCTGAAACAGAATATGCTTTTGTTGAAAATGGATCAAACATTTATATACCCTTTCAACAGAGTTTTAACCACATTACTGTGGGCGAGGTATGGTGAGGTCAGCCACCGATCAAGAGAGGGAAAGCAGAACGTGGTTTATAATTCCGTCACTCACAGTCCCCTGGGAGAAACACAGTACAACACCCAGTGCCGTTCAGGGGAAGCCCCTGGGCCGGTCATGAGGCAGGAGACCTGGGAGCTGTGCTTGATGTCTTTGCTGTGGCTGCCGTGGGCAAGCAAGTTTAGGATTAGCTACTTTGAGTAATTTCAGCTGACTTTCAGACATAGGCGCTGCCTCTGGTTGTCTGATATCTGGTCTTGGGACAATTAAGGCAGGTACACAGTCACCCGGGGCTTCCCCGGGGGCTCAGCGGTAAAGAGTCCATCTGCAGTGCAGGGGATGCGGGTTCAGTCCCTGAGTCAGGAAGATCCCCTGCAGAAGAAAATGAAACCCACTCCAGGATTCTTGCCTGCGAAATCCCACAGACAGAGGAGCCTGGTGGGCTGCAGTCCATGGGGTCGCAAAGAATCAAACACGACTTAGCGACTAAACAATAGCCACAAACAGTGGCCCAGAGTGTGAGAACCTGATGTGGGAGCTGGTTCGGAGTGTGAACTTGATGGTCCATTGAAAGGAAACTGACTGGCCTCTCATCGAGGCCTCAAAATGGGATCGAGACAGCATTAAAAAAAAAAAAATCACAGACAAAGGAAAGAATGTAAACTGTATACCTTGTTTCTATGTTTTGTTATTGCCTCTCAGATCCTTTGGGCTTCCCTAGTGGCTCAGTGGTAAAGAACTTGCCTGACAATGCAGGAGATGCAGGTTCAGTCCTTGGGTGGGGAAGATCCCCTGGAGAAGGAAATGGTAACACACTCCAGTATTTTGCCTGGGAAATCCCATGGACAGAGGAGCCTGATGGGCTACAGTTCATGGGGTCGCAAAGAATTGGACACGACTTAGAGACCGAGCGTGCATGCACACTCAGATCCTTCACTTTTCTTATGGGTTAGATAGAGCTTCCCTGCCAGATGTTCAACCATTCATTTCATTTTCCTCCTGGGCATAAAGGAGGAAACTCCAAATTCCCTTATAATTAAGTCAGTCCATTTGACTTAATTCTGGTGAACAAAATGAAGGTAGAATTGAGAACACATTCAGATCTGATCACAAAACCCTCACCTTCCCCCTTTCAACTCCATAGACAGTTGGGGACTATATATTGAAAATAAGTGGCACAATTAGAAAGCAACGTGGGTCCTAAATTAATGTGTAGCAGAAAAGATACCATTTCCAGCAGAAAAGAAATCAATCCCCAAATGTCTTGCTGTCACAGCTAACATAGCAACCAACAAGTCTTTTTGAAGTTTAAGGACTTATCTGTTAACGTGCCTATGGATGCTTGGTCATCTTCAGAGCAATGACATTGTTAGATAGGAAATCTTATAGTTCAGATCTCATAGGGTATAAATTATGATGCTAGTAATACATGACACTAACACTGTAACATTTCTACATAGTACAATGTAACAAAATTTTTCTCAGTGTTTAGGGAGCTTGCGTTTTCTCCCTTGTTACTATTCTCAATGATAATTCCTTGGTTTTGCAAAAGTCACTGTGAGATAGGAATTCTTGAGATATAGGAAAGGTTTTCCTTCACCTTAGATTAGGAGTGTCTAGAAGGCAGAAGGTTTTTTGTTGTTGTTGTTCTCTTTTTTATTTTCCTTTTTAATTTTCCACTCTATGCCAACATTTGCTGTTGTTGTTCAGTCACTCAGTTGTGTCTGATTCTTTGTGACCCCATGGACTCCAGACTGCCAGGCTTCCCTGTCTATCACCAACTCCCAGAGTTTACTCAAACTCATGTCCACTGAGTTGGCGCTGCCATCCAACCATCTCATCCTCTGTCGTCCCTTTCTCATCCTGCCTTCAATCTTTCCCAGCATCAGGGTCTTTTCAAATGAATCAGTTCTTCACATCAGGTGGCCAAAGTATTAGAGCTTCAGCTTCAGCATCAGTCCTTCCAATGAATATTCAGGACTGATTTCCTTTAGGGTGGACTGGTTTGATCTCCTTGCATCTCAAGGGATTCTCAAGACACTTCTCCAGCACCACAGTTCAAAAGCATCAATTCTTCAGTGCTTAGCCTTCTTTATGGTACAATTCTCACATCTGTACATGACTACTGGAAACTATAGCTTTGACTATACAGACCTATGTTGGCAAAGTAATGTCTCTGCCAACACTATCTCTCTCTAACTCACAAACGCACTGGTCAGCATGGAGTCATGTATATAGTAGTTTTGTATCATATATTTGCGTGTTTAATTTTATGGACACTTAGTTATTGTGGTTTGAGCTGTTTAAAGGTCTGTTTTCTGTTTTAGCTAGCCTGACAAGCATACTTGTGGAAAACACTACAAAGAATCACCTATTAGATTTTAAAGCTGCTGCTGCTGCTAAGTCATGTCAGTCGTGTCCGACTCTGTGTGATCCCATAGACAGCAGCCCACCAGGCTCCTCTGTCCCTGGGATTCTCCAGACAAGAATACTGGAGTGGGTTGCCATTTCCTCCTCCAGTGCAAGCATGAGGCTAATAAGCCCTTATTACACATCCCTTGTCATCTGTGGTGCTTACCACTGCTCCTCAGGGTTACCTTTTAGATTATTTTAAAAAAAAAAAAACCAAAAACAAAAAACACCTTGCTTCCAAGAACTACGCCTATAGTTGTAGTTGATTGGTCCTGGTAAAGCTAGATGAAGCCTGCAAACTTTCATAATCATTATGATTCTGAGAAGCGAAGGAACCCTTGAAGATTATAGAACATGCTTATTCCCCAGACTTTAAGGCAGTTTAGGTGTGTTGTGTTGTATGTGATTTGTGTCATGGAAATATAATAAAATCAGTTTTTTCTGTTTTTATTTAAATTCTCTAGAGCCCCTTCTCCATTCTTGTTAAAAATCACATGCATTGTTGAAGGAGCAAAGCTGACTAATTCCATTTCTCATTTTTCCTACTAGGGAAACTGAGCCAGCCAAGTGATATTTTTTCCTTCTGCTTCAAAGAATTTGTTACTTCTTCCCTTGTACACATACCATTATCACTCTGTCCTTTCCAAGTCACATTTTGCTGCTCCTTCAGAAGGTAAAAGTATTTTTTGAAAAATATCATGTCACTGTTTTATTCACTGGCTCTGTAACTTGTATCTCTATACCGTTTTGATGCTTCTGCCTATCTCACAGAACCGAGATGGTAGTGTTGTTCAGAATATGTGTAATGAATGCTTATTGAGTGACTTCAAATCTACTTCACAGGAATGTCTTCTGCATCCCTGATCGTGAAAACTGCACAGTAAAAGCTGTGTCTATGTAACTTGTCTTACAATTGCCTTGGGCTGGGAGCTTATGGACTTTGGATACTTCACTTATTTAATTTCTGTACTAGATCTAGAATAATGATGGTGTACTAATAATGATGGTGTATATACAACTCATAATGCACTATATACTAATATATATCATAATGTATTAATAGGAGTCACACTATTTGTCCTCATGGAGTTTACTCTAGCAGGAGAAACACACATAAATAAATAACAAAACAAAAGCTTATTTAGTTTCTTTGTAAAAAGGGTTTCAAAAGTAATGAATAGAGTGTACAGAGTATATAATAGGGGTGCCTGACTTGGCTGGAAGAGTTATGAATGGTTTCCCTGTTGAAGTAATTCTTTAAGCGGAGACCTGAAGGATGAATAGGAGTGAGTCAGTAATTATTTTGCTTGGCTTCAGTATTAATGACCAAATTGCTAAATGTGATTTAAATCATTTGCTTCCATCTACATTTTTTTTTGGGGGGGGGGGATAAACCTGTCTAGGGCATCAGATAATTTTTAACTTAAAAAAAGCAAGTCAGGGACGAAAACTAGAATGCTATGCAGGAACATGATGTAAGGATTCTAAATATCTTTTTTTTTTTCCAAAGAGCTTTCAACCAAAGACTACATGTGATTACATGTTTAGTCCTTTCTGTAGTGAATATAAAGAACATAGCAATGTCCATGTTAGCACTACACTTTTTTGGCTATGCTGTGCTTGTCTTCAAATTAAGTAGATAAATTCAGTTTTTCTTTTAAACAAACAGTTAAAGTTTGTTTTTATTGCACATTGTCCAAATATGACCATATGCATTGCAATTGTTATATCACATTTACAAAAATGAACCAATGTTTACAATAGGCATCCTACCTGTATAGGAACTGTTTTGAGATTCAAATAAGAAAATAAACATGAAAGAGATATGAAGAGGGATGAAATACAAGGCAAAAGACACATGCTGTATTTGTGACATTCTTTTCCACCCTCCCGGTTATTTCAATGTACAAATATGAGAACTTAGGAATGGTCCATGAGATTGTTTTAATGAAAGAACAAAGTTAAGAAGAACAGAAGAAAACAAAAAAGGAAGAAGAAAAACCTCCACATAATTATTTTTAAAATTAGCAATAGATAACTTTGAGGATTACATCAAAATTATGAATTGTGGGATTAAAATGCTTACCTAGTACTTAATGCCAATGAGTAACTTTAAAATGGTTAAAATAATGCATTTTATGTTATATATATTTATCACAATACAAAAAGTGATTCTACAGTTGATAATATAATAGTTTAAAGTGTTTGCTCAAATACAATAGAGTACTGATGCAAAAATTTTAAATAAACAATTAATAAATAGAATCTAATAGAATAATTAAAGCATGATAAACCATTATCAAATGAAACCTAGTCCAGAATGAAAGAATATTTTATTATTGGGTAATCTATTCATAATTTTATCAAGATTATTTGACAAATGACAAACCTTCAAAAATGTTACATAAAGGATCAGAGTTAAGCATCTGTTTCTGACAAAGTAGCAATAGATAGAGATGTGCCATGTGTATTAGAAAAGAGTATTCTCACTAAAACCAGGTGGCTCAGATGGTAAAGCATCTGCCTGCAATGTGGGAGACCCAGGTTTGATCCCTGGGTTGGGAAGATGCCCTGGAGAAGGAAATGGCAATCCACTCCAGTATTCTTGCCTGAAAAATTACATGGATGGAGGAGCCTGGTAGGCTACAGTCCAGGGGATCGCAAAGAGTCGTACACTACTGAGCGACTTCACTTTACTGCCACTATTATGTAGCATCATTTGTGAGTATTGGACAATGCAATTGGACAAAGAATGGAAAGAGTTATACACATTAGGAAGTATATAAAATTCTTATTTTTTGTACTTCATATAATTGTTTACTATAAAAACTAATCACTTTTTCAGAAATTTTTGAAGTCAAATAAAGGTACTCACAAGGGTTCTATCCTGGGTCAGGAATATCCCCTGGAAGAAGAAATGGTAACCTACTGCAGTATTCTTGCCTGGAAAATCCCATAGACAGAGGAGCCTGGCGGGCATGACTGAGCACATTAAACTCTAATGCTGTCTAAAAAGGTACTTACAAAGGATAAGAGAATGTATTAAGCTGAAAGTTAATTTACCAAAACCAATTAGTTTAAAACAAAGTGAGGACTGAACTGAACACAAAGAAAGTTTAATGAAATATCCTCATTTCACATAAAAAGCAAAAGAAAGTAAATTTTATATTTTATTTACTTATTGACGTATAGTTGATTTACAATATTGTCCTAGTTTCAGGTATATGGTAAATACATATATATACATAAATATTTATATATACACATATGTATTTATGTATAAATACTTTTTTAGTTGTTTCCATTATAGATTATTACAACATATTGAATATAGTTTCCTGTGCTTTATCAGTTCATTTCAGTTCAGTCGCTCAGTCGTGTCCGACTCTTTGCGACCCCATAAACTGCAGCAAGCCAGATCTCCCTGTCCATCACCAACTCCCGGAGTTTACTCAAACTCATGTCCATTGAGTCAGTGATGCCATCCAACCATCTCATCCTCTGTCGTCCCCTTCTCCTCCTGCCTTCAATCTTTCCCAGAATCAGGGTCTTTTCCAATGAGTCAGTTCTTTGCATCAGGTGACCAAAGTATTGAAGTTTCAGCTTCAACGTCAGTCCTTCCAAGGAATATTCAGGACTGATTTCCTTTAGGATGGACTGGTTGGATCTCCTTGCAGTCCAAGAGACTCTCAAGAGTCTTCTCCAACACCACAGTTCAAAAGCATCTGCTCAGCTTTCTTTATAGTCCAACTCTCACATCCATACATGACTACTAGAAAAATCATAGCCTTGACTGGATGGACCTTTGTTGACAAAGTAATGTCTCTGCTTTTTAATATGCTGTCTAGGTTGGTCATAACTTTCCTTCCAAGGAGTAATCGTCTTTTAATTTCATGGCTGCAATCACCATCTGCAGTGATTTTGGAGCAAAAAAAAAAAAGTAAAGTCTGTCACTGTTTCCACTGTTTCCCCATCTATTTGCCAGGAAGTGATGGGACCAGATGCCATGATCTTAGTTTTCTGAATGTTGAGCTTTAAGCCAACTTTTTCACTCTCCTCTTTCACTTTCATCAAGAGGCTCTTTAGTTCTTCACTTTCTGCCGTAAGGGTGGTGCCATCTGCATATCTGAGGTTATTGATATTTCTTCCAGCAATCTTGACTCCAGCTTGTGCTGTAGAGTGAATAGGAAGTCCTTGGTTTGTTAATCTATTTTATGTATGGTAATGTGCATCTGTTAGTCCCATACTCCTAATTAATCCCTCCCCTGCCCTTCCATTTGATAACCAGAAATTTGCCTTCTGTGTCTGTGAGTTTCTTTCTACTTTATAAATAAATTCATTTGTACTATTTTTTAGATCCACATAGAAATGATATCATATAATATTTGTCTTTGTCTGTCTTACTTCACTTAATATGGTATTCTTTAGGTCCATCCATGTTGCTGCAGACAGCAATATTTCATTCTTTTATGAATAATATTCCATTGTGTATATATATATATATCACATCTTCTTAAAATAATTATCTGTTAATGGGTATTTTGGTTGTGTCCATGATAAACAGTGCTGCTATGAACATTGGGCTACATGTATCTTTTCAATTTACAGTTTTCATCTTTTCCAGATGTATGCCCAGAAGTAGGATTGCTGGATCATATGGTAACTCTATTTTTGATCTTTTAAGGAAGCTCCATACTGTTTTCCATAGTGGATGCAACAATTTATATTCCTACCAACAGTGTAGGAGGGTTCCCTTAACTCCACACCCTCTCCATAATTTATTATTTGCAAACTGTCTGATAATAGCCATTCTGACCCATGTGAGGTGGTACCTCATGCAGTTTGATTTGCGTTTCTCTAGTAACTAATGATGTCAGTATCTTTTCATGTACCTGTTGGCCATCTGTATGTCTTCTTTCAAAAAATGTCTATTTAAGTCTTCTGCTCATTTCTTAAATGTTTTGTTGTTGTTGTTGTTGATATTGAGTTGTATGAGGTGTTTGTGTATTTTGGAAATTAAACCCTATCAGTCACATTACAAATATTTTCTCCCCGTTCATAGGTTGTCTTTTTGTTTTGTTTATGGTTTCCTTTGCTGTACAGAAGCTTGTAAGTTTGATTAGGTTCCATTTATGTATTTTTTCTTTTCTTTCTTTCATCTTGAGAGACTGACTTAAGAAAATATTGCTACAATTCATGTCAGAGAGTGTTTTGCCTATGTTGTCTTCTAAAAGTTTTATGGTGTTGTATCTTACATGTAAGTCTTTAAGCCAGTTTGAGTTGATTTTTGTATATGGTGTGAGGGAGTGTTCTAAATTCATTGACTTACATGCAGCTGTCCAGCTTTTCCGACACCACTTGCTGAAGAGATTATCTTTTCTCTATTGATATTCTTGCCTCCTTTGTTGAAGACTATTTGACAGCAGGTGTGTGTTTCTATCTCTGGGCTTTCTCTGCTGTTCCTTTGATCTATATGTCTGTTTTTGTACCAATACCACACTGTTTTGATTGCTGTAGCCTTGTGGTATAAAATGATTTTAAATTTTATATTTGCTATTTAAAATAAATATTGAGGCAGACATCATGGGGATAAATAAGAACTATGTAGGACTTTTTGTACTGTTTTAGCAGATACTTACAAGTTTTATTTTGAGTTTTATATGAGTGTGTTCCTTATTCATTTGATTCTTTAGGGGACTCTTAATTCATCCTGGAATAAATCTGCATCTAATACCCCTGAATGACACTCTTTCCCTCTACCTTTATGTCGTATTTAGCCATATGGTATCCACATTGAAGTGTCTTCCTAGGGTTGAATCGAATGAAACCCAGTACACCTGTCTTAAAATGAAAACTGTATGACCTTAACCTGACCATTTCCACCGGAGGCATACAGGATATTTCCTTTTCTTGGAGCCCCAGCAGATCAACTGGAACTAGCTGCCTCTTTCTACCTGACTTCAAGGGTTATCAGGCACTTCAGCGCCTCTGTGCGTATACCTCTATGTCTATATCAGACTACTTCCCCCCGATGGTGAAGCACACTCAAACCCAGCGCAACTTTCCCACCCTCTTTGGTCATTATAGACAAAGATTCTAGTTGTAAGTACTCCTTGGGGAAAATTCTACAATATGGCCATTTTCCACAGTCCCTGTGAGTTTGCTTCCTGGCTGAGAATCCCAGTTAATGTGAAAAAGGAACCAAGAAATAGACAAAGCAGAGAGGATATACTGAATAACTACAGGAGGCATTCATTCATTAATCCTAAAAATATTTTTTGATTGTTCAGTGTAAGGCAGCGTACTACGTTAGAAACACTGAGAGGAGGAAAGCCTGGTTGCTGTTATCTAGGACTCAGATATTATTAAAGGACCTTTCATCAAAATTATTTCCAAATTTTCATAGAAAGTGCCACAGGCTTCATTACTGGTGCTTTCATGCATTTTAAAAAGCTTATCAATGGCTATGTTGTATTAGTCTGGGTGCTGCTCTTTGATGATGCCTCTTTGATATCAACTTTGATATAATGAACTGCAGGTCTGTGAGGCACCTTAAAAAAGAGAAAGGGTCGTTTCAAAATTTCTGAAAGGATTTTGTTATGACCCTCCCCTGTGATACTGCTTTTGCTTTCCAGTTTTATGTATTTAAATTTTAGTATAAGTAATTATGTGTAACCACAGCTTTCTGACATTTGACCACAAGATCCTAAATTTGTTTCT
The DNA here is from genome assembly GCF_054371585.1 of Giraffa tippelskirchi. Taxonomy (NCBI): domain Eukaryota; kingdom Metazoa; phylum Chordata; class Mammalia; order Artiodactyla; family Giraffidae; genus Giraffa; species Giraffa tippelskirchi. The sequence continues at coordinate 40,831,716 of NC_137284.1, read as the reverse complement.
CCTGGATGCTTTCAAAGTGTAACCTGCCCACGGGCGGCAACTTTACTTTGCTCGATCCTGGCACTCAGCTCACCACATTGTCACTGTTTGCTCCTCATGTTGCCTTCTAGACTGTGAGGCTCCCAGAACGAAAGAGAGTTTGAATATACAGATTAATATTGCCAGATTTATTAAGTAAAAATACAGGACACCCAGTTAAACTTGCATTTCAGAAAAAAAAATATAGTGTAAGTATGTACCATAAAGTGTTTGGGACATACTTAGATTAGAAAAACGACTCATTAATCTGAAATTGAAATTTAGCTCAGCTTTCTCTGTTTTTTTTTCTATAAACTCTAAAAAATGTCTTAAAACCTGAAGATACTATAATTCTGTTTTTAAATATTATTTAACGATAAAGGACATGATATAATCAGTAGCAATGGAAAGTTTAAAAATTATGTCAGTCCTTTTATCAAATACTGTATTATGGGTTATGTGTGCATGCTCAGTTGTTCAGTCATGTCCGACTTTTTTGCAACCCCACATCACTGTAGCCTGCCAGGCTCCTCTGTTCTTGGGATTTCCTAGCCAAAAATACTAAAGTGGGTTGCCATTGCCTTCTCTAGGGAATATTCCCAACCCAGAGATCAAACCCATGTCTCCTGTGTCTCCTGCAGGGGTAGGCAGATTTTTTACCACTGAGCCACATGGGAAGCTCCATTAAGGGACACACATACACACACACGTATAAAACATGGGAATAAGTCTTTATGTGTAGATGGGTAGGCTTTCACATCTGGGCTTACTGCAGCATAAAGTAAACTGCAGCACTGGAATTATTGCAGCATAACGTAAACTGTAGAAACCCTAGTGTTATAGGTCTGTTAAACAATTCAAAATGTATCACATGTTGGGTATAAATACGTTCATTGAAAGAGCACTGTGACCACATTTTATTTCATATATCTATTGATTTTATAAGATCTGTTTTTTTTAACCATAGTCTTACTAGGTATTAATTTCAGTTTTTTCATGAATTTGTGGTTTATCAAAGAAAATGAAAATCAGTGCATGCATTCATTCAGTAAGGATTTGTTCAGATGCTAAAATGTGCCAGTCCTAACCTAAGCAAAATCCTAAACAAAGATGGTGACATAACAGTGAGAAGAAAATGAGCATTCATAGAAATAAAATTGGCAATATGTTCTTAGAAATAACACTGGATGATCCAAACAATAAGCCGTTAATACCTATATTGTGGAATTCTGTGATTATAAAACTTTGTGGAACTTTAGGAACAAAATAGATCTGCTAAGTACTTCAGAGTAGCAAAGTAGTCAAGTAATATGAGTGAAGTAGAGATATCAAGGTTACACAAGAAAAGTCTTTAGTTTTTCCTATTACTCATATCTAGATTTAATGTATTATTTACCTGCTTTCAGTGGTAATTGATTCTTTATAATAAAATATATAGAATTATCAAGTAAAAAAGAATTGGAGCCAACAATTATGGATCCAAAAAAAAAATTAAGGGCTTAAGTTTAGATGGACATGTTTATAGGAGAGAATGCCAAGGTATCTAGGAAACTTTCTTAATTATATTTTGAGTATTATTTGATGTAGGAGAGCCATCTTCAGAATGTTTTAAATTTAAAAAAATCTAAAAAAATTGGTTATAGGTTATTAACTTTATCCCTCTAAAGCACAGCTTATTCCCTCAAAACAGTTCTGTTTCCTCACTGGCTCTTTACTGATTATAATTCCTATGTTTCCACGGAAAAAGGAACTCCAAGCTTATGTGCATTTGATCAGAGAAATAATTACAAGGCTATTTTACTCCATCTAACTATCATGTATTTATCTAAAATATTAACTTGTCGAGCTCCATACCTCTTTACTTCTCTTACTCACACTTTTTTATTGATATGAAAATTTATTACCTAAGTTAAGGGCATTTAAGTCAAAGACAACCTTCCTTGGGATGCCAGGAAGGCAGGAAGGATTCCTCCTAAGGTTCTGATAATAAATGGTAAGATAGATTTTTCTTATTGTTTAAAAGACTCATGAAAGTGGTCACCATGGAAACCAGACAGGAGTCTCTGGAACATCAAGAAATCAGAAGAGAGGTCTTGAGCTGAGACTCTGAGTCTTAATTTTGGAACACTGACATAGATTTTAACCCTCATCTGAGGATAACTTCTTCATAAGTTGTGTGATTTATTTTAGGTTACAGTCTTGGGAATCTGATTTTTTTTTTTTGTACAATTCTACCCTGAGCTATTTTCTTTCTCTTTTAGTTCTCCTCCCCCCCCTTCCTCCCTTCTTTTATTTCTCTTTATCTCAAGTTTTCTTTTTCCTTTCTTTCTTCTTTCATTATTTTTCCTGCTCTTTCTGCTCCTCCTCCTCCTGTTTCTTCTTTCTTTATTTTTTGATGAACAATTTATGGTGGCACGTGTGACAAGAAAGAAGACAGGAGAAGACTCCCTTGGCTTTTCTACACTTGGGATATTGCTAAGAGGATTTCCCTGGTGGTCCAGTGGTTGAAAATCCACCTGCCAGTGCAGGGGACTCAGGTTCAGTCCCTAGTCCGGCAAGATTCCACACGCTGTGCGGTAACTAAGCCCCTGAGCCACAACTGCTGAGCCTGCACTTGAGAGCCGGTGAACCGCAGCTACGGAGACTGCGTGCCTAGGGCCCGTGCTCCGCAACAAGGGAAACACTGAGGAGAAACTCATGCACAGGGAGGAAGGAAGAGCAGCCCCTGCTTCCCCAACCAAGGAAACCTGCGTGCAGCAATGAAGACCCAGCACAACCAAGAATTAAATGAAGAATATTGCCAAGAACTGTGGAAAAGAGTTCAGTTCAGTTCAGTCCCTCAGTCGTGTCCGACTCTTTGCAACCCCATGAATTGCAGCACGCCAGGCCTCCCTGTCCATCACCAACTCCCTGAGTCAACCCAAACCCATGTCCATAGAGTCGGTGATGCCATCCAACCATCTCATACTCTGTCGTCCCCTTCTCCTCCTGCCCTCAATCCTTCCCAGCATTAGGGTCTTTTCCAATGAGTCAACCCTTCGCATGAGGTGGCCAAAGTATTGGAGTTTCAGCTTTAACATCAGTCCTTCCAATGAACACCCAGGACTGATCTCCTTTAGGATGGATTGATTGGATCTCCTTGCAGTCCAAGGGACTCTCAAGAGTCTTCTCCAACACCACAGTTCAAAAGCATCAGTTCTTTGGCGCTCAGCTTTCTTCACCGTCCAACTCTCACATCCATACATGACCACTGGAAAAACCATAGCCTTGACTAGACAGACCTTTGTTGGCAAAGTAATGTCTCTGCTTTTAAATATGCTATCTAGGTTAGTCATAACCTTCCTTCCAAGGAGTAAGCGTCTTTTAATTTCATGGCTGCAATCACCATCAGCAGTGATGTTGGAGCCCAAAAAAATAAAATCTCTCACTGTTTCCTCATCTATTTCCCATGGAGTGATGGGACCAGATGCCATGATCTTAGTTTTCTGAACATTGAGCTTTAAGCCAAATTTTTCACTCTCCTCTTTCACTTTCATCAAGAGGCTCTTTAGTTCTTCTTCACTTTCTGCCATAAGGGTGGTGTCATCTGCATATCTGAGGTTATTGTTATTTCTCCCGGCAATCTTGATTCCAGCTTGGGCTTCTTCCAGCCCAGGGTTTCTCATGATGTACTCTGCATATAAGTTAAATAAGCAAGGTGACAATATACAGCCTTGACGTACTCCTTTTCCTATTTGAAACCAGTCTGTTGTTACACGTCCAGTTCTAACTGTTGCTTCCTGACCTGCATACAGGTTTCTCAAGGGACAGGTCAGATGGTCTGGGATTCACATCTCTTTCAGAATTTTCCACAGTTTATTGTGAACCGCACAGTCAAAGGCTTTGGCATAATCAATAAAGCAGAAATAGATGTTTTTTCTGGAACTCTCTTGCTTTTTCGATGATTCAGCAGATGTTGGCAGTTTGATCTCTGGTTCCTCTGACTTTTCTAAAACCAGCTTGAACATCTGGAAGTTCACGGTTCACGTATTGCTGAAGCCTGGCTTGGAGAATCTTGAGCATTACTTTACTAGCGTGTGAGATGAGTGCAATTGTGTGGTAGTTTGAGCATTCTTTGGCATTGCCTTGCTTTGGGATTGGAATGAAAACTGATGTTTTCCAGTCCTGTGGCCACTGCTGAGTTTTCCAGATTTGCTGGCATATCGAGTGGAGCACTTTCACAGCATCATCTTTCAGGATTTGAAATAGCTCAACTGGAATTCCATCACCTCCACTAGCTTTCTTTGTAGTGATGCTTTCTAAGGCCCACTTGACTTCACATTCCAGGGTGTCTGCCTCTAGGCGAGTGATCACACCATCGTGATTATCTGGGTAGTGAAGATCTTTTTTGTACAGTTCTTCTGTGTATTCTTGCCACCTCTTCTTAATCTCTTCTGCTTCTGTTAGGTCCATACCATTTCTGTCCTTTATCGAGCCCATCTTTGCATGAAATGTTCCCTTGGTATCTCTAATTTTCTTGATGAGATCTCTAGTCTTTCCCAACCTGTTGTTTTCCTCTATTTCTTTGCATTGATCGCTGAGGAAGGCTTTCTTATCTCTCCTTGCTATTCTTTGGAACTCTGCATTGAGATGGGAATATCTTTCCTTTTCTCCTTTGCTTTTCACTTCACTTCTTTTCTCAGCTATTTGTAAGGCCTCCTCAGAGAGCCATTTTGCTGTTTTGCATTTCTTTTCCATGGGGATGGTCTTGGTCCCTGTCTCCTGTACAATATCATGAACCTCGGTCCATAGTTCATCAGACACTCTGTCTATCAGATCTAGTTCCTTAAATCTATTTGTCACTTCCACTGTATAATCATAAGGGATTTGATTTAGGTCATACCTGAATGGTCTAGTGATTTCCCCCACTTTCTTCAGTTGAAGTCTGAATTTGGCAATAAGGAGTTCATGATCTGAGCCACCGTCTGCTCCTGGTCTTGTTTTTGCTGACTGTATGGAGCTTCTCTATCTTTGGCTGCAAAGAATATAATCAATCTGATTTTGGTGTTGACCATCTGGTGATGTCCATGTGTAGAGTCTTCTCTTGTGTTGTTGGAAGAGGGTGTTTGCTATGACCAGTGCGTTCTCTTGGCAAAACTCTATTAGCCTTTGCCCTTGTTCATTCTGTACTCCAAGGCCAAATTTACCTGTTACACCAGGTGTTTCCTGACTTCCTACTTTTGCATTCCAGGCCCCTATAATGAAAAGGACATCTTTTTTGGGTGTTAGTTCTAAAAGGTCTTGTAGGTCTTCATAGAACCATTCAAGTTCAGCTTTTTCAGTGTTACTGGCTGGAGGCCTGGGGGCGGCAGCGAGAGGAGCTACCCCATGCCCGAGACCATGGGCGGCAGCCAAGAGGAGTTACCCCAGGTCCAAGGAGCAGCGGCTGCATGGGCACAGGATGTCCGAGAGGAGTTACTCCACATTCAAGGTCAGGAGGGGCTGTCGTGAGTAGATACCCCTTGTCCAAGGTAAGGAGCAACAGCTGTACCTTGCTGGAGCAGCCGTGAAGAGATACCCCACATCCAAGGTAAGAGAAACCCAAGTAAGACGGTAAGTGTTGCGAGAGGGCATCAGAGGGCAGACACACTGAAACTATAAATACAGAAAACTAGTTAATCTGATCACATGGACCACAGCCTTGTCTATCTCAATGAAACTAAGCTATGCTGTGTGGGGCCACCCAAGACGGATGGGTCATGGTGGAGAGGTCTGACAGAATGTGGTCCACTGGAAAAAGGCATGGCAAACCACTTCAGTATTCCTGCCTTGAGAACCCCATGAAGAGTATGAAAAGGCGAAAAAATAGGACACTGAAAGATGAACTCCCCAGGTCGGTAGGTGCCCAATATGCTACTGGAGATCAGTGGAGAAATAACTCCAGAAAGAATGATGGGATGGAGCCAAAGCAAAAACGATACCCAGCTGTGGATGTGACTGGTGATAGAAGCAAAGTCCGATGCTGTAAAGAGCAATATTGCATAGGAACCTGGAATGTTAGGTCCATGAATCAAGGCAAATTGGAAGTGGTCAAACAGGAGACAGCAAGAGTGAACATCGACATTCTAGGAATCAGTGAACTAAGATGGACTGGAATGGGTGAATTTAACTCAGATGATCATTATATCTACTACTGTGGGCAGGAATCCATTAGAAGAAATGGAGTAGCCATCATAAGTGGAAGAGAATGCAACATATCAAAATCTAAAATGAAAGCAATACTTGGAAAACATATCACTTAAATATTCAGACTGAGCGAATATTCCAGCTAGATCAGAGTTAACTCGTAATTGTTAAAAATGATGATTTTTTCCCCAGGATATCCTTATATAATTATAAATGGTTTAAGTAGAATGATATGTAGTAAAAGTAATCAATCATATTTATAAAAGTATTTATAACTTATATAAATCCATTTATATTATAACTTATATAAATACAATAACATATATATAACATATAAATATATATAACTTATATAAATATAAATCTTATATAACATATAAATATATATAACTATATAAATACATTTATAAATATAGGAAATAGTTTAGAAAACAATTTCAAGTAAAACAACTAAAATACAATTTATATTCATGTACAATATAAAGGTAACTAGACTTTCAGAATGTGAGGTTATTGCACTTTGTAACCTTAGTGCAAGGGCTGATATGTAATAGCTTCTCAATTAATATTTGCCTAAGAAGTCTACAGATCCATCAGAATACACACATACAGGCACACAAACATATACACATATAATTTTAAGGAATTGAAAATTAAATGCCAGTCGCTTTCTTTCAAAGTTTCTGCATAACAGAAATATTTTTTCTTCATTTCTTTGCTTTCACTTAGGACATTGAATCAAACCTCTTGCAATATTTTGAACCATTATTCCTGAATATATTTTCATAAAATGAATTGCTAATATGATTTTATTTCACTTTCCTAGAAATAAAATGGTTCTTATTTAGTAAAGTTTATAATAAAAATATTTTATTCCCGATTATGTTAATATAGTATGTTAATATTTAAAATTTATACAATTTATGTGTCAAAAGGTAGGGATATTTACAGGAAAGAGAGGCAGCATAAGATACTGGAAATAACATGGTTTGGGCTTCTGGATGTTATTTTACTTTTTGGAGTTGCTATTTCAAACTTGCGAGATAGGGCAAACTTCTTTACTACTACAAACTTTAAGTAGTTTTACCATCTACTTCCAACAATTGATATGAAGAATATTTGGAGATGATATGTGTCCTTCTGACTAAAAGTGCACCTTTAAAGTGTTTATAAATGTGAAATAGGGAGTTCATTTTAAAAGATTCCAGTACTCAGAAGATGGTAAAAGAACATTGATCTCATAAAAAAGTTATTTTATTTTCTCGTGGTCAAATTATGCTTTGCCTAATAACATGGTACCTATACTCTTATTTGATATAATTTATGTCAAGTTAGTTAAAAAGAAATACAGAGGGTTTAAATGAGCTGGCAATTCTGAATATTGGCTGCATGTTAGAATCATCTGTGAAGCTCTCTAAAAATCGAATTCCCTGGCTCTCCACCTGATACCAATTAAGTCAGTGATTTTTTTTTTTAAAGCTACAGATGAGTCTAACGTGTATCCAAAGTTCAGGACCCCAAAACTAGAAAGTCCACAGATCTGAACTCATTTTAGCTTGCTGTGGAATCTAGTTTATGAGAATCCGGATTGATCAATAAAATGTATTTGTAGAATGTATTCACTAATTTGGTCTTCTCCGGTGTCTCTGTGGTAAAGAATCTGCCTGCCAATGCAGGAGATATAAAAGATGCAGGTTCTATCCCTGGGTTGGGAAGATCCCTTGGAGGAGGAAATGGCAACCCACTCCAGTATTCTTGCCTGGAGAATCCCATGGACAGAGGAGCGGTGGGCTACAGTCCATGAGGTCGCAAAGAGTCGGGTACTACTAAGCACGCACATGCACGCACACCTGCTAAGCAGCACAACCAGGCATCAACTCCATGCAGACCAGCTTCAGAGAGCGTGCTCTTACTCCGGTGGTACACAGCATCTCATCTACAGTAATTGTAACTAACAAGGTTTCAAATGCTTACCATGTACCAAGCTCTGTGTTTTACAAGTATAACTTGTTTAATCTTCACAATTAACTTACGGAACTGGATTTTCCCCATTTTACAGATAAAGAGAGTAAGGAACAGAATTAAATGCTTTATATTACTTCAACTAGCACGTGGGCTCTCAGTCTATTAGTCAGAGTTCTTGATGGATCCATATGTCTGCGTTTATCTAGAGCAGCTCAACATCCCTGCTAAATCTTAAAGAAATGAAAAAAACCCCAAATATTTAGTACCATAAGAGAAGGTATCAGTTCATCAGTCTCCAAGTTTCTGGCACTGTTCTGATCACCACATAACTTTAAATCATTTAGCTCAATAAGCTACTTCTAAGAAAATGAAACATTGCAAACAATAGACATCTCCTAAATTACTGCAATCAATTAGATACAATGTTGAATTTCAGGTGGCTAAGACTCTTTATAATTAAATGCATTATAATAGTTGCAACAGCTGTATGTACACCATTGAGAGCATAATTGTCTCATGCATGCAATGCAAAGTTTCCAGGGATTCTATTAAGCAACAATTTCAAGGCTCTGTTTTTGAAGAAAAAAAAATCCTCTGTATAACTTTACTTGTTCATTTAAATGCAAAACAGAATGCTGCTGCCATAAAGTTTAATCTTTGATAGTAGATGAAAAAAATCACTGCCTTTGCCAAAAGTATTAACTGAGAATACCACAAGACTTTACCCAATTTAAATGCATTAACAAAGAGATGAACTCTAGTTGACTGGAAGGTGTTTTTCAAATTTCCAAGTGTCTCAAAGAGTAGACCTCAAGTTCCAAGCTACATGTCTAGCACCTTGTCCACTCTGTATAGATGTAAGTAACTGAAAATTGAAATAAACTAGTCTTCATTCCCATTATTATCATCACCAAATATCATTCACTTACTGTATTTCAGGAACCGTACAATTGCTTCACACCCCTTATTGCTTATCCACAGCAACCTCACTATTATTTATGTTTTAGAGAAGGAAAATAAGACATCTATGACCAATTTGAAAGCAAAATTGAGAAGAATTTTCTTTTGTTATTTATGATCCTAATAATCCAACAGTATTACCAAAATTCGTGCCTCCACACAGTATTGTACTGGAACAATAGAGCCAGATTGTGAGAGAATGTGAGAAGAAGTAACCATGATTTTCCTGCGATAGCCATAATAATTCTTAGTTTATAAAGCGACTTTATATATAACCAGGAGAATTAGTTTCTAAATTATATTTTCCATTTTTCCCATTTCCAGATAAGGAAATGAGGTTCTGAAGTTCAATAGCTTGTCCGAGTTCCCTTGTCAAGTAAGAGTCAGATAAACCATTTGGATTGGGACTCAAAATCTAAGTGGATCTGGGTATTCATTCTGGGCTATCAGAGAAGCGCATTGCCTGTAGCCATGACAGTTTAAGTAGGGCCAGCCAAGGATTGTAGAGTGAAGATAAGGATCTTTGTTTGCCACATGTATGTCAAGAGCACTGGTTGGACAAAGGCTTTATCTTAGAGAACACCGACTGAAGTACTTGTGGTTTCCCATGTACTGAGGGAAAAAAGCTCTTTTATTATTGTATTTTTACCCAGTATCAAGACAAATTAAAAAATTCCCAGAGTGATCTTCTCCATTTGTCCTGCTTGGAGAATAATAAAGACATAAGTGACACTTGACTCATAAGTAACAACTTCTTTGAGTTAAATTTCCAAGTTATGCCTAGAACTTAGATTGAAGTTTTATATACAACAATGTAAAATGAAAAAGGTGACTATTTTTACTGGAAAAATCCCCATTGAAAGCATTGAATTTTTAAGGGTCATTTAAATAAGGGTCTATGTAATAATAATAGTATTCAGAAATAGCAAGAACAACAAAACTCTTTTTCTTATAATTACTCTTGTAGTAATTATAAGAAATTTATAATTATAAGAAATCTATTATAAGAAATTATAAAGAAATTTACAAGAAATCTTATACTAATTATAAGAAATATCCAATTTATATTCTTAAATACTAGTTAAGACATTTCCCTTTTCTCTTTGTTCTGCTACTGAACTCATCACTAAACGGTTTTCATAAACCACTGATACTACACTAACAAAAAACCACTTGGGTGTTTGTCACCTCCTCTTTCTACACGGTTTTCATTTTATGTTTTTAGTGACTTTTATATCTCACTCACATTTAGAAATTTGGCAGACTAAATGCATTGAATAAAATCAGATAAAATAACAAACTGTTTTGCAATTAAGCAAACTGAGATATGCTGAAAGATTGTCCAAGATCCACTTTACTGACACCAATGTCTTTTTGGTTTTCAAAATACAGCAAGTATTCTATTACTTCAGAGGTTATATTTGTTGTTCCCTATGCCTGTCAAAACCCTTCCTTTCTTCCTTCTCTCTGGTAAACCATACCTCCCCACCACCAACATACAAACACAAGCACACAGAGAACCTTTATTGCATAGTTGATTGGAATGGATCTTTACCTGTTATTAATGCCTCAGAGATCATTTATTTTTTAATGTTTTATACAAACAAGACACCAAGATCCCTCCTCATGTCACGCTATTCTTTACAACTTACCTTGTCCAATTCTTCTTTGCCTCCAATCTACAAGTTGAGAGACAAATTAGTTAAGTTTCTGTGTTCCTTAGTTGACTGTAAGCTCCATGACGACAGGGACTAATTCTACTTCACCATTGAACCCCAATATCTAGCTATGATTGACACCCAGTAGTTTAAAAAATACCTAATCAATGGCATGAACAAATCAATAAACATATAAACGTTCATATATGCATACCTAATAGCTATTGGCTTTTTAAAGCTAAGCCAGTATTTACTTATTTTTTTTATCATTCTTATTGCAGTCCCTTGTATAGTAACTGACAAAAAGAAAAGAAAAAGTCTTGATAAGTTTTCACTAAATGAATGAAAATAAAATTCTCTGAAATAAATTATTTTGTAAAGCCACTTAACAATCTGTTAACTGGTGGGCTCAGAGAAACATAGCTGCAAAACCTTTAGAATTTCAATAACCCCTTTGGAGTCTAGAACGTGAGCAGGTAAAGTCTTTGAAGCACAGATGTAAAAACAGAATGTGAAAGGTGAGTAAGAGTGCCCAGGTTGGAAAAAGGCACTGTCAGTAATCTTGCATATCTCTTACAAACCTAATTTATTGTCAGTGATGTTAGCTGAGAAAATGAATGACAACATGTACCATGTATACCTCTATTTTCATAAATATTCATTTAAACACTCAAACATATTTATTGAGTGGCTTTTAGGTTCTAGAATTGTTTTCTAAGAATCTGAATACATCAAACAAATATAGATTCCTTCCTTGAGGAGCCCACATTCTAATGGAAAGGAAGGGAAGACACAAACAATAAACAATAATCACAACAAATGGGTACATTTTATGTCACATGGGACAGGATTAAGAGATACAGGAGAAAACAGATTTGGGTAGAGGGGATCAGGAGTACTGAGACTGTAAGGGAGAACAGATTACAGTACTAAATATTCTAGTCCAGGAAGGCTTCATTAAGGAGGTCAGGCTCTCTCGCCCCTCATCCTCTCGGCCCTCGCCCCACGTCTGTGAATAAAGGTTATGTTAACAACCGAGATCACGTCTAGTACTGTGATGCGTGGCACGAGGTACGTGCCTGGCCACGGGCTACTTTTGTTCTATAAGCGTATATAAGCTCCACCTGAAATGCCCTTGGTGAAGGCATCGTGTCTGCTGCTTCGGTTCTTGTGCCGGCCGGAAGAGACTAGGTCTGCAGTTCCTATGGCTCCTTGAGTTTTCTTCCCGGCTCTTGGCTCATGCCTCGCCTACCCTGAGTTCAGTGAACAGTGAGATACAGTAAGGCAAGGAGGTAAGATTTTAGCAAAGATTTGAAGAAGAAGAGAGGGCCCAATGATTACTTGAGAAAGAGCATTTCGTGAGGAAGAAACAGCTAATGCAAAGGCCATCAGTGTTGGAGCATGCCAGGCTTGTTTTAAGCAACAGCAAACGAGTCCCAGTGGCTGCGGTAGAATGAGGAAAGAGGACGAATACTAGGAAATGAAGTCGGAAGGGCAATGAAGTGGGAACAGACTCTGTAGAGATTCCAACTGATTCTGAGTCAAATGGAAAATTACTGGAGAATTTTGAGTTAGGCTATTAAAAAGAAGACTCTGACTGCTGTGTTGAATGTTAGATTGTAGTGAAAAAGTGAAGAAGCTGAAAGACCAGTTTGGATGCTACTGCTGCACCCAGATAAAAGATGATGGTGGCTCGAATCAACGTGGTATCTGTGAAAGCGGTTAGATAGTGGTAGGATTCTGGATAGATTTTGAAGGAAGAGCCAAGAGGATTTCCTGCCATTGTCATGTGTGAGAGAAAGAAAAGAACCAAGGGAAATTTCAAGTTTTAAACTTAATAAGTAGCTTTTTCATTCTTTTTCACTATTATACATAAAAATTCCAATATTTTGATTAGTAATAGCTCATGCATGGATGCTACGTCACTTCAGTGTGTCTGACTTTTTGTGACTCCATGAACTGCAGCCAAACAAGCACCTCTGTCCATGGGATTCTCTAGGAAAGAATACTGGAGCGGGTTGCCATGCCCTCCTCCAGGGGATCTTCCAGACCCAAATCTCACTATGTTTCCTGCATTGCCTGGAGGGTTCTTCACCACTAGTGCCACCTGGGAAGCCCTATTCATAGCTAATCCTAAGGTAAAAGTCTTACCCTTGAGCAATTTGCAATGTGAATTTGCTTTGGGGACTTAAAACAAAGCTCTTTAATTTTTACCTAATTCATCACTTTGCAATTGTGAGGTTAAAGCTGTATTGTAAAATGTCACTGAGCAATTTAAGATTATGTAATACTGTTTTCCTTTCTCAACTGAAAGTATCACTGTTGCTCAACATGAGGAATGTCCTTTAGTTCTAGCTTTTACAGCATGTAAGTGGCTATGTCTTGATAAACTATATGATGCATTTATGGAGTACTTTATCATTTCTGACATGCTTTAAGATGTCCTATTGCGTCCCATCCTCTCCATAACCCTGGGAGACTGCAAGAAAGATGTGCAGGAAATTGAAGAATTTAAGTGACTGAGTAGTCAGCGTGAGAACCCCTTCTTACATAGGTTCAGCCCACTTGCGTGCTTTAAGCTAGTTTCGCATGATGAAAAAACACAGGGAACTTGTTGTGTTCCATGCTCATTCAAAGCTAAGTGCCCCACACAAGGATCAAATCTATGACCGTGTCTTCATCACCAAGCCTCAGTCGACTGGGCTAGCAAATCATTTTCTTCATCAGACTTAATCACACTTCCAGAATCATCTACTCATTAGTTTCCCTTTATTTTCCTCACTATTTTTGTATTCTATACCACCTTATCTTTCTTATTCAGGAAGGTCCACCAGAGCTTTGCTGGCCTCTCTATGCTATGCTATGCTAAGTCGTTTCAGTCGTGTCCGACTCTGTGCGACCCCATAGACAGCAGGTCACCAGGCTCCGCCGTCCCTAGGATTCTCCAGGCAAGAATACTGGAGTGGGTTGCCATTTCTTTCTCTAGTGCATGAAAGGGAAAAGTGAAAGTGAAGTCGCTCAGTCGTGTCCGACTCTTAGCGACCCCATGGACTGTAGCCTACCAGTCTCCTCCGTCCATGGGATTTTCCAGGCAAGAATACTGGAGTGGGGTGCCATTGCCTTCTCCGGCTGGCCTCTCTACAAAGTACTAAAGCTTGCTTTGCAGATTGCAATCAAAGAATCTCAAAAACAAAGAATGCTACCATCAAGTACACAGGAAAAAGGGGGAGAAGAAAGATGCCATTGTAAAGACCAACAGGGTGTGAGATACATATTTTTTTTCTTGTCGAATTCGAAAGGGAAGCTATCAAAGAACAACTTGCCTTGTTTTTCAAGAGTCTTGTGTGAAACCTACATTAGCAGTGTCTACCTTATAACCAACTGCCTGACTTCAGGGTCCTCATCTTTTAACCTTTCACCTAATTGCTGCAAGCACATGGCTAGGGAAACATAAGGGGGGCACAATAATCATACTGCTGTAATGTCTTTCTTTTCTATAAGCCGCGCAATAAATTTATACTAATTTCTTTTTTTCAGAGGCAGAAATGAAGTCTGATTTGGGAATTTAAAGATAACCTCAGCGTTTTTTTGTTTGTTTGTTTTTACAATATTGGTCAGTTACAGGGGTAGTGGGGGGAAAAGGGAGTCAAGTTATTTAACGAGGTAAAAGATACTTAATTGCTATAGAGGAAGAAATTTTAATGGACGTAGAATCCTTTGCAAGAAGTGCAGGCAAATGCAAAATGGCATTATTAAATAATGCTATTAAAGAGCCCATTCTTTCTAATCATTCACCCCTCTGAATCCTCTTGGGGTTCCCTGAATTCCCGGTCCTCAGCACCCTCCCTCAGTGACACCCCTTCTCCCAATCCCGGTCGGGGGATGAAGTGCCATCGTCAGGGAGAAGCTTATGATCTACCTGCTCCCCCAGCCTCTCTCTGAGTGACGAGCCACCCACGCCTGTCCGCACCGCTCTGCTCCTTCCGCGGCTCCCGGAGGGAAGCCGAGGCGCTGCAGAGGGAGCCCGAGGCGATCCTGGATCGAACCCCAAGTCTACGAGGCTTCAAGAGCCCGGTCGCCCGGCGTGTGCGCGCCCGCTCGCTTCCCCGGCCCCGCCGCGCGCAGCTGAAGCCGGGCCGGCGGGCGCAGCGCTTCCAGCCGCGTCTGCCCGAGCGCGGCACGTGCTCCCGGCGCGGGCCCGAGAGCGCGAGCGCCCAGGCCTCCGCGCCGCCCGCCGCCGCCGCCGCCGCCGCCGCCGCCGCCCGCACCGCTGCCGCTAGCGCCCCAGCCGCAGCCCAGGCCGCTCGGCGACCGCGGGCCGCCGGCGAGAAGCGGCCGGCTGCGGGGGCGCCGGGCTCCGGGCGCGCACCCGGTAAGCGCAGCGCGTTTCTCCTTCTTTGGGCTCGGGGGTCGCGGTGGCGGTGGGAGCCCGCCGGGGCCCCTCCCCCAGCGCAGGGATGGAGGGCCGCCCGGCACGGGGCGGGAGCCGGGGCGATGCACCCGGGAGGGCGGGCGGTGGCCAGGCGGAGAGCCGAGGGAGCCAGGGACGGTGCGAGGTCCTGCAAGTTTGGAAAAGTCACCCGCCAAGGACGTGTGCTGGGTGAACCAGACAGGAATCTCGAGAGCCCAGGCTACCGCGGCGTCTCTCCAATGAGAGCTTTATGAAGATTGCTTTGCTCGTATTTGCATAAGTGAGGAATTTAAGTGGGCTCGTTTCCATAGAAAATGAACTAAAAAAAAATCAGAGGAGAAAAAAAAAAATGTCTGAGCCAAAGGGAGGGTTTAGACATCTCTCTGTCTCTTTTCATGCATACCGATACATGTGCACAAAGGGGCACATTTAGCAAAGGAGGTGGATTCTCTATTTTTGAAGCCATTAGGTGTTGATGGGGGAGCTCATAAGAGCGTTTGCTGGTGCTTCGCCCTGGAAAAGAGACAGCAAAAGAGGGATCTCGTTGGGTGTAAATGCCAGTGTTCCATTTCTAAAATGACACTTCCATGACTCCATTCCCGAGAAGGAGCGGTTTTCTAGAACAGGGGCCATTTTAAGGGGGTACACCTGCGACTCTGGACCTTTAAGCTCAAGTTTATGTACTCCCACTGGGGCTAGGAAAACACCCTTACTCCAGGTTCCTTTATGGGACTTTGCAAAGGATGGGGTCCGACAGAGGGTGATGGAGAGAGCGGAAAGAGAGGAGAGCTAAACATGACTGAATGGGCTGTGTACAGTGCCAGAAGGAGCAGGAGCCTGGGAGTCAGGTTTGCCATCACTGTGTTTCTTTGGTATCATCCTGGGTTAGTAGTCTCTAGGCTGGTGTCTAGGAAAACGTGTGACCTTGAACATGTAGAAATGTATAGGCTCTTCTGTGTTTTGGGTCACTAAGGTCCCATGCAGCAGCAGTGTCTGCCTAGGATCGAATGGGTTTGAGGATCTGCATACAAGGAAGGAAGAGCACCCAGAAAATCTGGATCAAGGGAGCTTCAGGGTAAAGTATTACAGGCATTTGCAAGCTCTTGGCTGTGCTGTTGGTGTAATGGATACAGAGAGGTCTGTAGAAATGGCTGAGAAGGACAATCAGACACGTCGCCTATAGCCAAGAGAATCTGGAGTTCTGAATTTGGTTTGGAGAGGTTCAGATCCACAGAGTTCTAAAGTCACATGCTTTTTTAAAGGTAGCAATTAAAGAAGAAAGTTGGGTGGCAAGCTGTGATGTTCTTTGAATGAGGGTTGGGAAATACTCTGGAATTGATTCTAGTGCAAGGAAAATGAATGGCATCCTACTTTAAAGGTTGGGCACTCAGGTGATGGCAGGACGGTTTGAGAGTGATGTTTGAGAATACTGTAATTTCAAGGGCAGAAGGGTTTGCAGAGAGAAGAGTTCCTAGACTCCTAGGAGGCTACTGACACCTGCCTAGTGTCCTTGACACCTCTACCACTTGTGTGAAGAGGGCACAGGTGCCCATTCCCCCTCAACACAAGCTCATCCTTAGAATTTAAGGATCTGAATCCCAGGCATTGAGATGGGAAAGTGCACATGGGGAAACTCAAATCCTAGGGATGTGCCCCAATCCCCCCGACCCTGGGAGCATCTATCTGGCTGTGGAGCTGGTTTACCCATCCAGATTCGATCCGAAGTCTGTGTTCCTAAAGGAACTCACTGTGCCACTTGGTGGCACCAAAAAGTTGCGCTGAGAACTCTGTTCTCTATAAATACAAACTACCACCCCTCCCTCCTCCGCGCTTTCCCCCCCTTCCCCCCTTTCTCAGTAGCAGGGAGAATTGCTGCACACGCCGCCCTCAGCTCTGCTGTTCTGCGCTCACGGAGCGCAGGAGATGAGCTTAAGATCATCTTGGGGCGGGGGGAGCCCGGGATCGGAGAGGCCGACTCTGCCCCGCTGATCAGCGCGGCCCAACTTTCTGGGGAGCTGGCTAGACCGCGACTCCCTGCCTGCTGCGCCGCCAACAGGGGGTAAGCTTGCTAAGTGTCTGCGTGCCTAGAGGGTCCCCGGGCCCGCCGAGGACGCAGGAGCTGTAAGCTTGCGGGGCGCTCCCAGTTGGGTTTGGGGGAGGGGGTCGCGGGTGGAGCGGTGAAGGTGGCCAGAACCTCGAGGTCGAAGCCTGCTCCATTCGCGGGTGGCTTCGGTTAAACCTGTTGGCGAGACAGGGCGAGAGCAACGGGGGAAAGGAGGGAATGGCCGCAGGGGCTGGCGAGGAATTCTGCATGCCTTCGAGGGCGAGTTCCCGCGCCCCAAGGCCAGGGGCGGGCGTTTAGAATTCGGACTGGGTTCCGCCGACCCGCCCGAGGGCTCAGAATTCAGAGATGCGAAGGCGGAGGGGAAGAGGGGAGAACCGCTTGGCGGCGGTGACCGCGGCTCCTGCTGCGGGAGCACGGAGGACAGCGGGTGGTGCTGAAAGCACTCCCTCCGCTCCCGGTCCCAGCCCTCCGGCTCTTTGCTGTCCTCTGGATGTCGCTTGCCCTTCGGACACAAAGCCCGCTAGTTACCCCCAAGCGGCATTGCCCACGCTGCGGCCACTTGGGAAAGAACCGAAGCAGGCCCACGAACTAGCCAGGTGACCAGAGCCTCGCCTGCACCTGGGACCTCACAGAGGGAAGGGAGGAGTCCACTTGGAGGGCGCAGGTGCTGGGGCTAGGTCTCCCTCCGGAGCAGGTGCTGTGGGGAAGGGAAATTGAGGAGCGGGTAACGAGTGCTTGTGCTCACTCAGGCACCATCTCGGTGCTCCCTAAGCTGAATAGAATGCTCGAGTGAGCAGACAGATAGATTCTCCCATAGTTTACTCTCCGCTGAGAAACTGACCCAGGCCGGTCGGTGGGCACTGGCTTCCTGCCTTCGTCTTGACTGCCTACATGTGTCATTGTTCTGAGTCCCGTGAGGCTGGGCTAGAGCTCATCTGTGTCCTTAATGGTCACTGCTGGCCTTTTGAGGCAGCCGAGAAATCATTGGCGTGGGCTCTATGCAGCCCCCCACCGCACCCCCGTGGGGCTCAGCTTAGGTTTTCTGCAGAATCCTCTCGGCTATGCAACATTCTAGACAGTCTCTTGAGTTTCGGAGTGTTCAGGCATGCCACCTCTTGTTAGGTGTGCTTTGCGTGCCTCATTCCTCTCATGGAGCACAGGGCATCTCCTCCTTCAATTTCTCTCTTATATCCAAGCAGTTACACATTTAAAATTTAGTTGTGACTGTTTTTGTCCTTTATGGACGTCAGTTTCTGTTTAAAAGGATCTTTGGTTGGGACTTGAAAATCCTGCTTCGTGAACTCATCAGGTTACTTGGTCTCCCAGACTCCAGCCTTCTCCAGCGGAAACCTTTTCAGCACTCCGGACAGATCCTACAAGGTTTGGAGGTTTTTTTTGGTTTGTTTTTGTAGACTGTGAATAGAATATAGTATTTCCTACATAACTGCTTGACTGCTTCTTTAAGAGAAAAGCTTTCCCTGACCATTTAAGCTCCAAATATATTATTTAGGTAGTTTCATTGCACTCCCCAGACTGTTGCTATCCCAAGGTAATGTTTTGGCTGTAGGTTATGCTCAAAAAGAAACCGAACTCTTTAATGTTCATTTATTAAAGGGCATGTTGAGATTGTTTGGAGGAGAGGGATGGTATTTGAATATTCAAGTACTTGCTCAGTTCTTCACTTTCCTTTCATAGGTAGATAAGCCTTTGCCATCGCATCATGGTACACATTTTTTATGGACATGATGACAAATGTCAAGTTGAAAACTGAAAAATTCACTCATAGGTGAATTTTGATATGTCCAACCAGTACAAAATATGCAAACTTTGAGAATATTGAAGTACCTACATAGTATTTTCAGTTTTTACTCTGCTTGTTGATATTGTTATATTACCTATTCAATGATTTATCTCATTAAACATATTTACTTTCATGACTAAAGGATTTTACTAATTCTAATTTTTTTTTACATTGCTTCAAAACATGTTGAAGGTTTTATGAGTTGTACTATATTGTCTCTTATGGGATTTTCAGGGCATTTTATAGAGAAAAACTAAATTAAGTGCCAATGAAAGTAGAAAAATGTGAGATAAAGTTAATGGTGAAAAATGTTGCACTTCTTTGTGTACCATTTTTTCCCAGGATTTCTGTCCTCATGAGATGAAGAGACACACTTATTCCTCCTTATACTTTTTGCTGTGTTATTTTAGTAGATAGTTTAAACTAACTTCATAAAACAGTGAACTGTTTTTTGATATATGGTAATATATGCTGAAGTTGATCAGTTTGGAGTTTGGATAAATTGAAGATGTATTAATACAAAGCAGAAACCTTCTTACAATTGAGAAATATGTGTCACTTTTAATATTCACAGAAATGTTAATACTAGTCCCAAAGCATCATTTAGTTATCATTTTCATTGAGTAGAGTTTGGAGAATATAAGCATATAGGAGCATCAAAAGAAATATTTTTACCGTATGAACGGCTTGTATAACGTAAGAAAATTTAAATTTTGACTTTGCATTTTAACTATTTGAAACTAAGAAAATATTTTCTTGATATTTCTTTCCCTCAGTTGGTTAAAATGTAGTTCTATAACACAGTTCTAAAAAAACATTGTGTCATAAGCTTACTTTCATTTCCTTTAAATTCTCAAACAGGAGGAAAAGCATTTAGATTTTACCAGCTCTAATCTCATTCAAATTGTATGTACCTTTAGTCGGAAGGGAAAGCAAGCGAAGATCTTGATGCAGGCTTATCTCTGCTCTTACAACTATCATTTATTGAGCATAGGCACCACGCCAAGTACTAAATATGTTGGTTAATACATGTAATAATCATATAAGGCAGTGATTTTTCTGTCATTAAAACTGAGGGTTTTTTCCTTCCATTGTCATGTAGCAGAGAAGTGGAAAAAATAAAATTATATGTGTATATAATTTTATACACATACCTGCATACATAACTCTCTCCACACACACACTTACATACATCTGATTTGTCTGGAACTTAGACTTATCCTTTTTCCATTATATTGTTTTGTTGTTTAGTTGCTAAGTCGTGTCTGACTCTTTGAGACCCTTTGGACTGTAGCCCACTAGATTCCTCTGTCCGTGGGATTTTCCAGGCAAGAATACTGGAGTGGACTGCCATTTCCTTCTCCAGGGATCTTCCTGACCCAGTGATCGAACCTGGGTCTCCTGCATAGGCAGGTGGATTCTTTACTGCTGAACCATTAGGTAACTTTAATCTGTGGTGTGACTAAACACCATGGAATGATTTCATTGTGGTTTCCAGTGACTTGTGATACAATTGGGAGTACAGACCCTTGCAAAAGATTGCTTGAGTTTGAATCCCAACTCTGTGGCTTATTAGCTATGTGACCTTGGGCAAGTTACTTAGCATTGCTCTGCCTCTCTTCCTCATTTTTGAAATGAGGAACAGGTTGTAACACTGTTAACCTCATTGAGTGATTATGGTGAATTAATTACACAAATAGGCTTCTCTGGTGACTCAGTGGTAAAGAATCCACCTGCCAGTGCAAGATACTTGGGATCGATGCCTGGATCAGGAAGATCCCCTGGAGAAGGAAATGGCAACCCATTCCTGTATTCTTGCCTGGAGAACCCCACGGACAGAGGAGCCTGGCAGGCTACAGTCCATGGGGTCGTAAGAATCGGACACAACTGAGTGGCTAAACCACCACCACCAATATCATCTTTGACAGTTTACTCTGTATTTCTCAAATTGATATTCTAAGCTTCAAAACAAGAAATGCAGCCAGAAACAAGTTACAATGTAAAGAAGGAGAAAGGCAAGTCTATTCCAAGCTACTCTCCAAATTATTAGGACATTTCAGAAAAAGGCTTTGTGGGACTGACGCATCCAGATGGCTCTTAGTTGTCTTCTTTTTTTGATGATTATATAGACCTTGACAGTATGAGTTTCAAGTAAATCAGCAGTTTTCAATTGGGAATGGCTTTGACCTGCAAGGAACATTTGACAGCGTCTAGAGACATTTTTATTCATCACAAGGATGAGGAGGTGTGTGCTGTTGGCATCTGCAGATTAGGGATGCTCTAAACATCTTGCAATGCATAGGATGGCAGCCTGCCAAAACCCTCAAAATTACCTAGTCCAAAATGGCAACAGGTGTAAGGTCAAGAAACCTTAATCTAAATGACTCTATGAAACAGAGTTAGCTATATTTATTAGGTTTGTTTGTATGGCTTCTGAATGTAGCTGATTCACATTACATAAGAATTTAGTGGGAAGTCAGATTTCCCAATTGTAGCCAATGTGTAAGGTTTAACCATCCCATTTGGTTGGATGGGAAGCAGTAGCATCTGATTATGTTGAGTGTGGGTTTTGGAGCCAGAGAGAACTGGATTCATGTCCTGACTCTGCTGTTCATTATATGTGTGAGACCTCTGGCAAGACTCTGCACCTCTAAACCTCAATTTCAAGAGAGATTTAATGTAGGTAGGAATCATACCTACCCCACAAGGTCGTCGTGAGACTTACATTAAATTATGTTTATATATTATTTAGCACAAAGTAGGCACTCAATAAATATTAGCTATTAATAAGTTACTAGAGATTGAGTTAGAAATGCAAAACCACATTTTCAAGCACCTGATGCTAGGTGATATAATATGCACAATAATGCTTTACAGTCTTTCAAGGTGTGCCGTAAATAACAAGAAAGCTGAAGGCTGCAAAATGGGAAGAAGTTTAGAATCCCTGCTTGATAATTAAATTGAGACTAGTTAACAGCCGATCACATCATTTTTATTGCTTTGCTGTAGAAGGCTGTTTTAGGTCTTCATGGACTACTAAACCAGTTGTGTAATGATTTAAGATGATTTAGTGAGCTTTATTCTACTGCCGGCACCTTTTAATTAATGCATGAAATTACAGACTTCACTTTTGCAAAATGTTATTTTATGGCCCCTTTTTGCTTTAAGGGGATTTCAGTTTAAATATGGCATATTTTTTGTCCTGGGCTAGATGGAGGAGGTGCTGGACTTTCCTATTTGCAAGGTCACAGATGTGTGCTTGAGATAGCTACGACAATGGAGCTTTCCGCAAACTACGATGCTCTCAGTATCGTTATACCCCAGAGTGTCTCTTATCTATGGGATGCACTTGTTTTCAGGAAAATGTATCCGAGGCATCCATGACATATGCAGTATTGACACCCCTATCTGTGAGGAGGCTGTTGCTCAGGCAGAAGGAATCATTTTAGTGCGGATGTCTTGAGCTGTGTGATTTGCTTGTGTGGGGATTAAGTTATATAAGAGACATCTGTGCCAGAAAGATGGTCAGCATTTGAGAAAATTGTTGAGAATAAGACAATGCGACTGTGAATCTGATTACTATGTAAGTTGCTGTTTATGCTAAATTCTATCCACCAATAATTTCTTCTCCATCTTCACTTAGGATACAATATGAGACCGTATGGTTCCCTGAGGCACAGTACTTTTATGCATATTAAATATATGTCTATTTTCAATAATGGGGTAGTGATTGATTTTATTATGGTATGTACCTAGAATATTGAATAAAGTAGCCTAGTGCTTCTGAAAATAGGACCCTGAACCAAAATATCATGTAAGTTATAGTATTTATGTAAACTCTTATTATTTACTACTTTTGATTGAATTATAAAGTACTCCATATTTTTAGATCACAGGTCTATAATATTTTGAAAGCTTTTAAAATTACTGTGTTAATTAATTTCTTCCCATTATCTATAGCAAGAGAAAATATATAGAATATATATTCACATATATATGAATTTAAAAATATATAGCTACCCCTACCACATCAGAGTTATAATTTAAAGCAAATAATTTGTTCTCTTGGGGATTCTGTTTTCTGATATATGAAATAGCAATAATCAGATCTTCTTAGTGGTAATTTTGTTTAGTTTAAAATGGGATTAAAAGGGAAAAGGCTCTGTATGCTGAAAATAAAATAATATGATTTTACTATCCTTTTTTTTTCCTATAAGACTCGTGCTAAATGAATGAGTGGACCGCCTGATGCGATGGCTAGGGAGAAAGGGCCTTACTCATGAACTTGTATAGAAGCAAGAGAGAGCAGGTTCTTATGGAAAGAACACTGTGTGGTACACAGAATTAATAAGCTTAAGAAGAAAGGACTGAGAGTGAAGTTAATGCCGCCTTTTACAGTCTAAGTTCATAGATTGTAAAACGTGAAAAGATTTATGCCAGCAACATCATGCATTTGTCCTATAGAAACACATTGAAAAGTAATTAAAGTGCAACACTGTTTATGATAGTAGTAAAATCGATGAGGAATCTAAATATTCAAAAATGGGATGACCCAGAGGGATGGGATGGGGAGGGAGGTGGGAGGGGGGTCCAGGAAGGGGAACACATGTAAACCCATGGCTGATTCATGTCAATGTATGGCAAAAACTATTACAATAGTGTAAAGTAATTAGCTCCCAACTAAAATAAATAAATTTATTAAAAAAAAAACAAAAATAGGGAGTAATTTCTGTACATTCATATAATTGAATATGATGCAGCTGTTTGAAAGAAATAAGAGTTCTAAGTGTGAATCTTGACTCTGCTATTCACTTGCCTTAGAATCTTAGCCAAACCATCCTATCTCTCTGAGTCCTAGATATGTCAAGTGAAAATATGCATAAAATTATCTATCTTGCAGTTTTTTTGATAGTTAAATGACATTTCATGTGAAATGCTAAGCACAGTGCCTAGAACATAGTAAGCTGTCATGAATTATAATCTTATCATTATCCCCATCTTCAAAATGAACTAATCTCAAAAGATATTTATAATATATTATATAGAGAAGAATAAAATATATTGCATTGTAGATTTCATACTAATATTCCATTTAAATAAAAGAAATCTCTGTGTTAAAGATTATATGCTTAGAGAATTATAGAAGAGCAGAACCAAGTTTCAGGGTGTGATTAAATATCAGTTTTGAGATGATATTTTGCTGGGTTCTAGTCCCAGTCAATGGACATGAGTTTGGGTAAGCTCCGAGAGTTCATGGTGGACAGGGAGGCCTGGCGCTCTGCAGTCCATGGGGTCGCAAAGAGTCAGACATGACTGAGCAGCTGAACTGAGTCCTAGTTCTGCTAAAAGCATTATTCTTCATGAGTCTCAATTAAACTATATCATATAAGACTCTTCCTACTTCTCTGTTGCTGTTTTTCTTCATATTATCGAGTAGCCACGTGGAGCACCAGAGGTTTCTCCCTCCTACTTCGGTTAGTCTGTACTTCTCTTTTTGATGTTCTCTGTTGCCTGGACCCATTGGACAGGAGGATTTTCATGATCTACTTTTTAATTTTCCATAGTGGGATGGGGGCACTGTCTTTAAATCGCAGTCAAGTAGCTGACCAAAAAGTCTGGTGGAGGCAGTTCCCTTTATTTGTTCATTCAGCAGAATTTATTGAATATCAGTTTTGTGTAAGGATTATATCAGGTGTTGTGTATGGCACAAATTTAATCTAAAGATTAAGGCTCTGAACTCGGTTTGAAGACAAAACTGGTATATAAATAGTGATAGTGTTGTTATTTAGTCAGTCAGTTGTGTCCAACTCTTTGTGACCCCCTGGACTGTAGCCCACCAGGCTTCTCTGTCCATGGGATTCTCCAGGCAAGAATACAGGAGTGGGTAGCCATTCTCTTCTCCAGATATTTTCCAACCCAGGGGTTGAACCTGGGTCTCCTACATTGCAGGCAGGTTCTTTCCCATCTGAGCCACTAGGGAAGCCCATAAATAACTATACTATTAGCTGCTTAATAAATCATATGAAAAAGTATGGATGCAAATGCCTCTTGAATGCAGAAAATAGAGTACATCCTGCAAGGACAGGGACCTAGGGAGATTTTATAAAGAGACTATTTACAAATATTACTTCATTCTATCCCATTAAAACCCTTTGAGGTAAGTACTGTTCTCATTCCAGTTAGGATCAGAGAGACTAAGTGATCAAGGTGGCACAGTCAGCGCATGGCAGTGCCAGGATTCAAACCCGGGTCTGCTTGACTCCAAGCCGATGCTCTTAAAAAACTCCGCCTTAAAGGCCATGAAGCAAGAGCATATCAGGGCTAAGAACCAGCATGAACAGAACCACTGGGGAAAAGGGATATACACCCAGAAGAGAAAAAAATTTAACTTGACTAGCAGACACCCTGGGCTTCCCTCATGGCTTAGTTGGTAAAGAATCTGCCTGCAATGCAGGAAACCCTGGTTCAATTCCTGGGTTGGGAAGATCCCTTGGAGAAGGGAAAGGCTGCCCACTCTAGTATTCTGGCCTGGAAAATTCCATGGACTGTATAGTCCATGGGTCACAAACAGTTGGACACAACTGAGTGACTCACCTTCAGCAGACACCCAAGTAGGGGGCAGTTTTAGGAGAGATCAGGGCAAAAAGCAGACTGGGACAGAAATTTGGAAAGCAGATCGCTCAGTCCAACACTTAAAAAATACTACAAATAACGAGTAGTCTTGATAGCAGAAATTCAGAAAATTACAAAACAAAGGTAAAAAGCAAAGAAGAAATAAAAAATTATGCATATTTCCACCACCCAGTGGACATCTCATTATATCAGTTCAAACTGCAAGGAGATCAAACCAGTCAATCCTAAAGGAAATCAACCCTGAGTATTGATGGGAAAGACTAATGCTGAAGCTACAATACTTTGACCACCTGATGTGAGGAGCTGACTCATTGGAAAAGACCCTGATGATGGGAAAGATTGAAGACAGGAGGAGAAGGGCCCAATAGAGAACAAGATGGTTGGATGGCATCACTGACTCAATGGACATGAGTTTGGACAAACTCTGGGAGATGGTAAAGGTCAGGGAAGACTGGTGTGCTGCAGTTCATGGGGTCACAAAGAGTTGGACACAACTTAGTGACCGAACAGCAACGTTTCCAGACCATGTGTGCATACACCCACACTCATAATATTTCTTGTGAAAGCACAGCCATATCTGTTTTTTAATTTTTCTCAATATGATGTATATAGTTCACATTTCATCTCCCTTCCCCACCCACCACACATACACTTTACAAGATAAGCTTTCTATTCAATTTTTTTTTCAGTCTCTTTTACTGGTTTCTCCTTGTCTCTGGGTCTTTTGCATTTTAAACATTGAAATTCCTTGGGGGCTTAGTTTCATAACTAGTTTCCTTTCTCTAATTCCTAGGTCATTTCATTCAGTTTCGTGGTCTTCAAAAAAAAAAAAAATCATACCGATGCCCCCTCCATTTATGTCTATGAAGACCTCTCTGTAGAACTTCAGTATCAGATGCTTATTAAATATCTCTTTTTGAATTTCTACCAAGTATTAAGGTGGTGCTGGTGGTAAAGAACCTGCCTGCTGATTCAGGTAGATAAGAAGATGTGGGTTTGACCCCTGGGTAGATAAGATCCTTTGAAGGAGGAAATGGCAACCCACTCTAGTATCCTTGCCTGGAGAATCTCATGGACAGAGGAACCTGGCAGGCTACAGTCCACGAGGTCACAAAGAGTCGCATGCTTTAAAAATTGATGTATTAAAAACTGAATTTTGGTTAGTTATCTCCACCCAAGTCTGTTCTTCCACAGTTCTCTGTCAACATGACACCATCTTTTATTTGATCAACCTGAAACCTTAGTGTCCTCATTGATTCTCTTTCCTTTGTAGCCCCAGTCAGATCTGAGAGCAAATACTTCCACTCTATGGTCGAGTTAGATTCAGAATCCTATCAGTTCTCAACCACCTATACTACCATCTCCCTGAGCCAAGCCACTGTCATCTTTCCCACCTGAATTACTGCAGTAGTTTCCTGAGTACTTTCTTGGTTCTGCCTCTGTGCCCATATTCTTGTTGAAGAGTTGGTCATTTGTGTCCCTCTGTTAAAAACTCCTTAAACAGTTGGTCATTGTCCCTCCTCCGTTGAAAATTCTTCCAGAAAGTCACTCTCACACAATTTTAAAGCCAACATCTTTTAAAGTCCAAAAAGGCTTTGGTCATCACTCTAGCTCTCAGACATCCCTTCTTCCTCTCTCCCCAGTTTTACTTCACTTCAGTCATGCTGGCCTTCTTGCTGTTTCTCAGCACACTAAGTATAAACCTACCTCAGGGACTTAGCCTTTACTTTTTTTTAACCTGGAATTTTTGTTCCCTCGATATTTGCATGACTCAGTCTCTTTCACCAATTTTACAGTTTAAACTTCTTTTGCTACATTAAAAATTTTTCTTTTTCATACCTCTTGACCATTTCTACTTCCTTTCCTGCATTATTGTTTCTCTGTAATCATTACCGTGTAGCATACAATATTTTACCTCCTTACCTTGTTTGACAAACCACCTTGGGTTACAGGCTCCAGTGAGAGTGTGAATTTGTGTCTTCTTTGTCTACGATTGAATCCTCCGCAACTAGAAGAGTGCTTATTACAGAACAGTTACTTAATAAAGACTTACTAGACAAATGAGTGATGCTGTCAGAGTTAGGATATACTCTACTGATCTATTTGGAATTTATGCTCTATTAATTTCTTGTATTTTGGAAGCACATGGGATGACTTGTTGCCTAACTATATAATATACTGAGTCATAGCACAGTTCTGTCAAATTTCTAAGCCATAATTTATTTCAAAGTATATTGCATGAGCCAAAAAGTTCATCTGGATTTTTCCATAAGATGTAACAGAAGAACTTGAACCAACTTTTTGCCAACCCAATACTTTCCAGGTATCTGAGGTTCATAGCTAGTGTCAGTAACATACAGTTCCTGTGTGTGTTCAAGGCAGATGATGAAGCAATCATCGATTTATCATCTGGCAGGTCACAATCTAGTAGTGGATGCCAGGGCAATACAAATACATTTGTGCTAGATATTCATACACTTTTGTACCTTCTGTGAGCTGAGTGGAAGATGGCATATTCATCACTCTAGTTTTTAAGCAAACTCGTGTGAGATTCTGTGTCCCTTGGAAGCTCAAACTGTGTTAGGTGGCCCCTCTCATTTTTCATGGACTTTGGAAATAACATCTTTTGAAAGAAGTATCAGTACTGTGACCAGGGATGATACAGAGAGTATGTTATAGAGTTACTAGGTGTAGACATGAATTCTAGCCCCACCACTCTTTAAATGATTGGCTTGTTTTTAAGTTAGCAAATCCCATTATGTCATTAGGAAAATAGAGATAATATAATAATACCTATGTCTCTGGGTTGTTATAAGAATTTTTGATATACACACAACACATACAAAAGCATACCCACATTCAGACCTAGATCTACAGTGCACATAGTATATAATCTGTGGGGATGAGAGAAAGAGAGCCTTGGATGTGTCTGCCCTTATAAAGTGCTCAGGAAACTGGGTTTTGTCTTCTATGACATCATATGTTCTTACTTTCTCCCCTTACTTTCTGAGCTGCCTGCTTTACCACAATCTTGCCTCTTTGTGGGACTTACTTTTCAGCTGCACTCTGTCTTTATTTATACTTGGTCTTCCTTGATGGCTCAGACGGTAAAGTGTCTGCTTACGATGCGGGAGACCTGGGTTGGGAAGATCCCCTGGAGAAGGAAATGGCAACCCACTCCAGTACTCTTGTCTGGAAATTCCCATGACGGAGGAGCCTGGTAGGCTACAGTCCATGGGGTCGCAAAGAGTTGGACACGACTGAGCGACTTCACTTTCACTTTCTCGCTTGCTCTTCAGGTAATATTCATTCCAAAGGATTTATATATTGATGACCCTCAATTTACATCTGTAAACCAAAATGCTTCTCTCAGTCCAGCCTTATATATCTACTTTTTTCTTTGACAGCTATATCTGGGTGCTTCCAAAGCATCTCACATTTAACATGTTCAAAAGAAAAATCATTGTTTTCCTTTGCTTTCGTCTGCTTCTGTTTCAGTCAATCCTATCTCTCTTAATAGTATCCCAAATATGCCAGTTTTATAGACTCAAAACCCAGGAGTAGACCCTAATTCCCCTCTACCTTACCCAGATCCAATCCATCTGCAAGTCCAGTTGATACTACTTGCAAAAGATATCTGATTGTGTCCACTCTCTCCATATCCATTGTCACCAGTCACAGCCAAGTCATTATCATGTCTTACCTCGAGTATTATTTCTCCTTATCAAGTCACTATCCAGAACGATGAGCAGCTCTGACAGTCTTTTCTAAGACTTCATTGTTCCAGTCATTTGTTTACACCTCCTCAATGGCTTTCTGTTGCACTTATGCTCCAAATTGCTTTTAAGAGCCTACCAGACCCTACATGGTCTGGCCCTTTCTTATTTTTCCAATCTCATCTTATACAATATTTGCACTCATGCTTTATGTTCTAGCCACGCTTTTCACATGACTGACTTAGTTTCATTCTTCATTTTACTGTTTGCATTCATCAGGTTCCAGCTAAAGTCAGGTTTGAGTGTACTCATCTGTAATCTCCACGCATGTGGCAAGCATGTACACCCTGTTCTCTCTTGAATATTTGATTCCCAGGAGAGAGTCATAGCATGGGCCATAAATATATGTTCAATGAGTTAATGAATAAATGCCTGGTGTATGATGAGTGCTTGATGAAAGATAATAAGGGTTATCATCAATGTACTTCACTGCACTTCTTTGTTATATTAGTCTCTCCCACTCCATAGTTAATAGATATTCATTGAATGAGTTAAATAATTTAGCCTATCATAAGATTGTATATATATATACGTATATATTCTCAGTACATGGGGCTTGCTGGAAATAACTAATAAATACATGAAACTGGTATTTTAAATTCATCAGTTTGATGTGCCGCTTCTAGCCTCACATCACTTTGATGTTCTTACATAATAAAAATGAGCCCTGTTTCCCTACTAGATTTGCTCACTAACATTCTGGATTTAATGAGAGATTGCTTTTACTTCAGATTTTTTCTGTCTGAAGTAGAATTCACATGATCATGAGAATAAGCATTGGTCCCCAAGTCTTTGCTAAGTAAAGTGAAGGGAAAGCTTGAGAATATTCAAATAATTTCCCAGTGACAAAAAGTCTTTGCTTCCTTCCCGCTTGCTTATAGTGTCAACTTCCATACCAAAGCTGATTTTTCCCTTAAATATTGCTAAAAATCTAGTTGTTCTGGAACATCTAGCTATTTTGATGAGAGGTTTGTGTCTGCGTGTGTGTGTTTGGCAATATATAGAGGAAGACTTTCTCTGTTGCCATAGGAGCAAGTGGAAGGAAATGGTGAAAATGAAAGTGAGAGTGATTAGAAATGTAATTCAGGTTATATTCATTTGTGTCTGGACTAGAATTTTTGCAGATCTGATGAGTTTTGAAAACCATTAGTATTCTTGAAGAAGCATCATAATTACATAAATTCCTGAAGCAACATCACCTGTCTTGGAAAGGTGATGATTAGGGAGTTAGCCACTTTGAAACAATTTGAGATCCTTGGCTGCAGGAGTGGATATCTTACAAAATAAGTCTCTTAAGCAACCCTTTAAATAACCCAAATCACCAATCTGTCCGTCCTTTTTTTACAAATCATGCTTGAATTTGCTGTAGGCAACTTGGAACAATTTTTTCTTCTTCCCAGGAGTTTAAACTGAATCAGATGACTATATTCATAGCTGTCTTAAGTTTCTACTTGGAAGTGTAGTTCTACATACTCCTCCTTCCAGCCCTTCATGATGTGGAAATTTTTCCTGAATCAGGAGTAAAGGACTGATTACTGTCAATTTTATTACAAGACTTTGTAATTACTTTGAAGACTCTGGAGAACTGAGTGGGTTGCCAGAGAATTTTCTGTCCTCACCTCCTAGCCACTGAATGCTCTTGGAAATTTAATAACAGAAAAAAAATCATCTCTTGAATTTATATAGCCCTTTTCAATATACAAAACATTTGCATAACTGGTATCTTATATTAATTCCCATAAGAGCAGCCTAGCACATTTTATCCCCATTTTTCAGATGACAAAATTCTGGTGCTGAGAGGTTAAAACAATTTAGTAACAGTTCTTAGTAGCAGAACTGGAATTTGAATTATTATTTTCTGCAAAAGTTGGTATCCATTTCACTATGCTTATGTACTTAGGGTTGCTTTACTTTATAGATCTTCCAAACCTCTTCCTCCTATCCTATAGTTCATTTAATGTGCAAATATCAATCTGGCCTCATTTGTTATTTTCTGTTATTATATGGAAACTAAACTTAATACTTACTTGTATTCCAACTTGCTTTATATTGTATTTGAAAGGGAGTATGTAGGCTTTTTTTGAAGTAACTTTTTTTCTTTTTTTTTTTAATTAAATTAGTTTATCTATTTTTTAACTTTACAATATTGTATTGGTTTTCCCATACATTGACATGAATCCACCATGGGTGTACACGTGTTCCCCTTCCAGAACCCCCTAGTAACTTTTTTTTAAATTGCATACTCAACACATGTTCAATGCTGGAAATTTGGAAGGAAACAACATTTCTAAAACAAACAAAAAACCCATCATTTTTTATTGGATATCACCAGTGTTTTAACATTTTAGGATTTTTTTTGAAGATTTTTGCTCATGACATACTTCTTATTTTAGGATACATTCTATCGCCTCTGTGTCATAATATAGGTTGACCTCCCACACATAATTTTTGGTTTTGGGTACTCCATATAGGGCTTGTCTGGTGGCTCAGATGGTAAAGAACTTGCTTGTAATGCAGGTGACCCAGGTTTGATCGCTGGGTCGGGCAGATCCCCTGGAGAAGGAAATGGCAACCCTCTCCAGTAATCTTGCCTGGAGAATTCCATGGACACGGGAGCCTGGCGGGCTACAGTCTATAGCGTTGCAAAGAGTCGAACGCGACTGAGCAACTAATTGCATACAAACAAATAAAGAAAAAAATTAACCTAAGCAAAGTAGGATCAAAATGCTTAACAAGCTGCTTGTATTGAATCACAAAATCAGAAAGAGGATAAGAAAAAGATTTTGGGATTCTTTTTTTCAAGTTACATCATAAGCACTCTCTTTCTCCACTACTATAAACAGAAGTTACCAAACTGGTTATACTTCTGTTGTTAAATCCCCTTTCTGTTTACTTTTCCAGGTGTTGAAGATCATGATCACATGGATGCGTCTAACCACATGGTCTCTGGA
Source organism: Giraffa tippelskirchi (assembly GCF_054371585.1). Taxonomy (NCBI): domain Eukaryota; kingdom Metazoa; phylum Chordata; class Mammalia; order Artiodactyla; family Giraffidae; genus Giraffa; species Giraffa tippelskirchi. Next base: position 40,799,313 of record NC_137284.1, on the reverse strand, counting down.
GACATGATGGTCCTTTAGAGAGCACATTAAAGTACTGGCTGACTTTTTGGGTTGCCACTCACCATCTGACATCGTTGGATTTCATCTGTCAGAACCCTCCTAAATTTTCCCCACCATGCTGTCTTTATTAGCTTGAACTCCTTCCCTAAAATGGTCCTTCTGTTGATCCTGTCAGTCCTGCTTTTGAAAGAAAATGTCCGTGGGAGCGCACAGTCCAGCGAGAGGAGGGTGGTGGCGCACATGCCGGGTGACATCATCATTGGGGCTCTCTTTTCGGTCCACCACCAGCCCACGGTGGACAAGGTTCACGAGCGCAAGTGCGGGGCTGTGCGGGAGCAGTACGGCATCCAGCGGGTGGAGGCCATGCTGCACACCCTGGAGAGGATCAACTCGGACCCCACGCTCCTGCCCAATATCACACTGGGCTGCGAGATCCGGGACTCCTGCTGGCACTCAGCCGTGGCCCTGGAGCAGAGCATCGAGTTCATAAGGGACTCGCTCATCTCTTCGGAGGAAGAGGAAGGCTTGGTGCGCTGCGTGGATGGCTCTTCGTCGTCCTTCCGCTCCAAGAAGCCCATCGTGGGGGTCATCGGGCCCGGCTCCAGTTCGGTGGCCATTCAGGTCCAGAACCTGCTCCAGCTTTTCAACATACCTCAAATCGCCTACTCGGCCACAAGCATGGATCTGAGCGACAAAACGCTGTTCAAGTACTTCATGAGGGTCGTGCCCTCCGATGCCCAGCAGGCACGTGCCATGGTGGACATCGTGAAGAGATATAATTGGACCTACGTGTCGGCAGTGCACACAGAAGGTACGTCTTTGTCATGCTGAGTGTGTCTCTTCCCTCTAGCTTCCCAGTTAACATTATAAGGCTCAGAGGACTGAAATTGTCCTAATCATTTGAGATTCTCTGGGTGTCTCCGTTATACCAGTTATATAAGAAGGGACAGGATAGCAGATGTCTAGAGAAATACAGATTTAAGCTAAGGTGACTGGTTACCTGGCCATTCATTGGCAAAATGCATACTTTTGTGTGTGTGTGTGGCTTGCTATTACATTATTTGTACATCTTCTATAATGATGCTAGGGACTTTTAAGTTCTAGATCTTCACTGAACTCCTGACATTTTTAACAGTTGCTTTGAGTGCCCTCTGAGAGGCTCTGTGTTAAAGGGAGGTACACTTAAGTACACATCAGGCCTCAAGGCAGCCACACCTGGTCCAGGTATGTGATAAAAGGAAATTACCAAACAGTTTACTCTAACAACCATCTTTCAATAGTGTGTCTGGTTAAATCTGAAACGGAGATGTGTATGAGTTAGTTCTATCCTTGTATGAGATGTTCTCTGGAAGTGTAAATTTTAATAATTTAATATTAGTTGGCTTTGAAATTTATTGCTGCCTTATGCTGAAAGCATCGTGAGGGAGGAAAACATGACTGAGGTCTTGTACCAGATAATATTAGCCTTATTTATTGTTGGTAGTGCTTTTAAAATTCTTTTGTATAATTTGTTAATTCTCAACCAAGACTGTTTGAATGATAGGTTTGATTGGACCTACAGAGGTTAAGACACCCAAATCATGAGGTTTGCTCATTATGCTACACTCTTTCTAAGAAAGCATGCTGTCTATGCTAAACACTGTGGTGTACCAAAGAAGATACACAGTACTTTGTTAGGATTAGCTGAGATTTTAAAATTCTGCAATAACAGTCAGTATGTTCCAAACAATCTAGTCTTGTAAACTGTGAGATTAAGTTATTAGGAAATTGATGAAATGGCCAGAATAAGACTACTTCATAGGTTGGGAGCCAATCACCGGTTAGATTTAGCAAACCTTTCATTCATTATCAAGTGGCATAATATGGATTTCACTCTGTGGCCACTCAATAATATTCAGAGTCGCACAAACATAAAATAATAAGGATTAAGACTTCTATGCCTCTGGAAATTTTCATACATAATTTTATGGATTACTTATAGAGATATTGATGTATAGAAGTTTTGCACAACGGTGATTGAACGAGGAGACCTTTGAAATTTTTTTTCCATAATGCTGAGATTTTTCTTACAGAAACACTAATTCATCTGATTCTCACAATAAGCAGTGATACAGACAATCCAGATATTTTGTTTCCATTTTAAAATACAAATGTTTCAAGAATTTAAATAATTCATCCCGTAAATATGTGATAGCAACTTCAGAGGCAGAAGGGGGGCTCATAGCTACAAATTTCTAACTCAGTACCCTGTTAGAATTTAGTAGAATCCAATAGAAATACACCCAGAGGATATACTTATGCAGCACATATTTATTAAGTCCCAATATGCAAATAATATACTAATATTCTGTGAAGGATGGCAGTATGTTTCATGCATTACTGCCCTCAGTGGGCATGCAATCTGGCAGAGGAGGTGGAGCATGCACTAATACTTACATAATCCTAATTCAAGATGACCAGGGTTGCAAATGTTTCCAAAGTAAATTGAAGTAGAAAAAAAATCACATCCTGCTCCATGGTGATGGAGGCCAGGGTGGAAATCTTAGAGAAGAAAATGAATTTGATAGTGAAATGTTAACTGGATGAATACTGACAATTGGTGAAAATTAAGAAGCTGTGGGTTTTCATTAAAGGACATGAGAGAATATAAGATGAGACAGTATCTTCCGTCTAGCTTCAGAAGAGTTGATCCGTCTGTAGGAAATACTAATCCAAGATTGTATTCAAACAGAAACTAGTCATCATTGATTCTTACTAATTTAAACTTTTTTTTTTAACCTAAGTGTACACCGGTAGTGAATGATATAATAAATTATAATATGTCCACATAATATATTATTACATGGCTATTAAAATAAATGAGGCACTTTATAGATGATGAAATCATAATGATCTCCACAGTCATTTTAAATGAAAAAAGCAGAGCAGAGTTGTATGTAAATAGTGTGTTATTTGTATAAAATTGAGTTTATAAAAGCCATTTGATTGAACATTCATAGAATTGTTCTCGAGAAGAGTAAAACTGATAACAGTTGTTCCTTCTGGGGAGGGATGCTAAGGAGTTAAGGAATAGGGTGGAAGGGAAGACTTTCTTTTCTTATGTAGTATCTATATGCAAACATTTGAAGTTGTGTGTTACAAGTGTAGGCTACCTACTGCAGCTTAATAATTAACAGAAACTATTCTCTTTGTGGGCAAAAAAGGAATAAAAGCTTGATTGCCAAATTTAGGCAAATTTAATTATTTTTTCAAAAATAGGCCGATAGAAATTTTGTTGACAAATTTGGAGAAAATATTTGGAAGATACCAATGGGATACAAACATTAAAGATTGGAAGAAATGCTCTTTGGTTTGTTGTTTTATGTGGTTAATCAAGAGGTATTTATATTGCTTGGCTCCTCAGCAAGTAAGTGGCTAGTGAAGTTACATGGTGTTCTGTCTTAAAATGTATTAGCATAGGGGCAGTGTGGTAGGAAGTTTTATAAAGTAAAACTTACCTCCAGGGTCAGAAAAGTGCTTGAGTATAGCAAAATATAACTCTGTTGGATACCCTGGAAGTCCTCAAAGGGATGCCTGGCTTTCTGTTGCCTGCCCCTTCAGGAAGCCCCTGGGGGATTTTCCATGAAATGACAACACTGAGTCTTACTTGAGCCTTTTTCTTGGCTGGTTTAGGGCAGTTCTCTCTAGCTGTAGGTCATCCTACCCCAGTATCTCAAACTTATTCCCATGTCTGAATAATTATCTTCTTTCACTCAGTTGATACTCCTCCTTCTTGAAGAGTATGGAAATTTCCAAATGCTTTATACACAAGACATTGAGGTCTGTAAACAGATGTCTTCTTTTCGAAAACATCTTTTGTCCCCCCGCGTTGCCTGTTCACTTTATACTTAAATGTGGCAGTACTTTGTCACTCAGTCCTCTTGGCGGCTGTCACAAGATCTTCCTTGGAGAATGCATGTGGTATCACTGAATTTCAGAGGAGAGCACAAGAAGACTCGGATTTCAACTTCAAGGTTAATCTCCTACACTTGCATTTCATTTATTTACAGTTTTTGTAGGTTGTGCTAAGTCGCTTCAGTCGTGTCTGACTCTGAAACCCCATGGACCGTAACCCGTCAGGCTCCTCTGTCCATAGGATTCTCCAGGCAAGCCTACTGGAGTGGGTTGCCATTTTCTTCTCCATTTGTAGGTTACAGTAAATATACAGTGGCTTGTTATATTATGCAGAAATACTGCCTAGGCCTTCAAGGCAAAGAGATTAAATGTATGAAAAAAAAAAAAGAAAAAATATTTTTAAAGACAGACCACTCCAGCACTTGAGCTGTGTGGAGGAAAGGAATGTGCAGTGACTAAGAAGAAAAAAATTGTATTCCTTGTAAAGGAGTCAGTCCAGTAGCCACTGTCTCTGCTGTAAGAAAGTTTAAAGGATCCTTTGCTGCCATACATTTGGAAACCTTGGTACATGTGTCCATTGACAGAGTGAGTGGGGCTTCCTGTGTATAAGTGTGGCAGGTCAATTGCTTTGGCTCTGATGACTTCCACTAATGACTTCTTTGCTTTGTAATTTGATAGTTCCCTTCCACTCTCTTTTGACACTAGCTGTGTGACTGCTTTGGTCAATAGAACTTGGTAGAAATGAGTCCTTTCTTCCTAGTCTCTCTGTCTTGGAACCCTGTCTTTAGCACGTAAAGGATCAGAGCTGCTCGGTTGTCCAGATGAGGCCACCTTAGGTCACTTGACCTCAGCTTTGTGAGAGCACCCAGTCAAGAGTCACACAGTTGCTCTCCTGACCCACAATTTCAATCATCTAGTAGATCCTAACCGAAACTATAAACATTACCTCCCTAACCATAAATTCTTTATTTGTTGTTCAGCCGGTGAATCATGTCCAACTCTTTGAGACCCTATGAACTGCAGCACGCCAGGCTTCCCTGTCTTTCACTGTCTCCTGGAGTTTGCTTAAATTTATGTCCATTGAGTCGATGATGTTATCTAACCATCTCTTCCTGTTGTCCCCTTCTCCTCGTGCCCTCAGTCTTTCCTAGCATCAGGGTCTTTTCAAATGAGTCAGCTCTTTGCATCAGGTGGCCAAAGTATAGAAGCTTTAGCATCAGTCCTTCCAGTGAACATTTAGGGTTGATTTCTTTTAGGATTGACTGGTTGGATCTCCTTGGAGTCCAAGGGAATTTCAAGAGTCTTCTCCAACATCACAGTTTGAAAGCATCAATTTTTCGGTGCTCAGCTTTCTTTATAGTCCAACTCTCACATCTGTAAATGACTGTTGGAAAAACCATAGCTTTGACTATACAAACCTTTGTCGACAAAGTGATGTCTCTGCTTTTTGATATGCTGTCTAGGTTTATCATAACTTTTCTTCCAAGAAGCAGGCTTCTTTTAATTTTTGTAGCTGCACTCACCATCCACAGTGATTTTTGGAGCCCAAGAAAACAAAGTCTGTCACTGTTTCTGCTTTCCCCCCATCTATTAGCCATGAAGTGATGGGACCAGATGCCGTGATCTTGATTTTTTGAGTGTTGAGTTTTAAGCCAGGTGTTTCACTCTCCTCTTTCACCTTCATCAAGAGGCTCTTTAGTTCCTCTTCACTTTCTGCCATAAAGGTGGTGGTATCTGCATATCTGAGGTTGTTGATATTTCTCCCAGCAATCTTAATTCCAGTTTGTGAGTCATCCAGCCTGGTATTTTGCATGGTGTACTCTGTATATAAGTTAAATTCTTGTACAATAATAGATGCCTTCAAGATGGATTCCAAAATAAGGATTTTCATTCCAGTGACTTTAAACTTGAACCCTACTGCTGAATAGGATACTACTATAATGTTTAAACTTCAAAATCAAAACAAAACAAAAATACATATATTAATATACATTAATATTCTTGAGCTTTCAATGGAATAAATGGCATGGGCAAGAAAAAACATTTAAATGCTTCACCCATATGTCTGGTTCAAAGCTAGAGATTTGATAGTTTCCTTAAAGTACAAATGTTTTAAATAATCAGACACTTGCATATATTCCATTATTATATGCTTCCCTTTGATATAGCTCAGTTTCATTGAGAAAAGTAATTATAAATTGACTTTTAAGCACAAAGCATGTATATTGTACTCTATGGTTGACTTACAGCATTTTCGCACTTCACAGTTTTGCAGACTTTAGTTGAAACTCTACTGCACATTACCAGCCCCTGTCAGAGTGCCTAGCATATAATAGATGCTCAAAGACTACTTGGTGAATGAATGTATTTGTGTCAAAATAGTATCCAGCACACTATTAATGAACATATAGCATGTGGACAAATGGCAGGCACTTGCAATTTTTCACAGTTTTGCTTCTTTATAAAAATGAGGTGACAAAATGCCTCCCTTGATTAATTGTAAAATCCTGTTCACACCCAACTCCACTTTTTGTTTATGCTTTTGTTCTTGAATTTGTTACCTCCACCTAATGATAAAGGAATGCTAATTTGTTTTAGCCAAAGAAAACAACGAAATATCTGAGTGATGCTCCAGGGGTGTACCAGTAAGTTGTACTGTACTGGTAATGTGACATCATTAAAACATTGTCTTCAGGCTAACTTTCAGGTGATGACATGTTTCTTCCAACAATTATTTTAAAATTCCATAACAATCAAGCTTTGGTTGAAAGACCTTTAATGTGATTCATAGTCTGTGTTTAGCAACTTCTGAAAAGTGGAAACAATCATTTCCCATCACATCTTTTCTACTGCTGTAACTGGGAAGGGTTAATTTTGACTCCACATTTATTTCTGTGACTTTAATCCTTGTGTTTTGCTGCTTTTGTTATTGTAGCATACATAATGCCCTGCTTCAGGGAGTCCTGCCCTGCTCCCTGACCCTTAAACTAACGTAGTTTCTTTAGCTCACTGCCCACCTGTGAAGAACTGTGACATTCTTAAGTTCCTTGTGTGAGATTAGAGCCCCTCATCTGCTGCTCACTGACGTGGCTCAGACCTTCACTTTGTGGGGCCAGAAGCACAGACAGCTGTGGCTTCCTTGTTCATTGACATGGCAGGAGACACTCGATTTCATAGCACCTGTGAAATGGTACGGGAGTGAAACTAGTACATCCCCTTGCCTGAGGCTTGCCATTCTAGGAGATTCAGACAAGAAAAGATCTTTTCACTTTGTTTCCTCACCTCCACCATTTCTGATCCATAATGAACCTGGCACAGAGGCCCCAACAAGTGGTTATTTTGAGAGGTTAGTCTGCCGTCTTCTTGGTCAGCCAGCTTTCCGAATAAAGTCATACTCCTTGCCACAACATCTTGTCTCTTGGATTTATTGGGCGATCACATGGCAAGCAGGGTGAGCTTGGACTTGGTGACACTAACTGTGATTCTATGAAGACAACTATTAGTTTGGAAAGATGAGAAAGATCAGCAGGGGCCCTACTGAGTACTTTTTAAGGGGGTTTCATTTTGCTTCTTTCAGGAGTTGTATAGTGTTGAGAGTTGAGATCAATCTTCATATAGTCATGATGTTAATTCAGACAGAAACACTACTGTTAACTTTATACAAAGTTTAACATTGGAAGCATCTTAGACAAGCATTTAGTAACCCCTTTATCTTACATTTGAGGAAACAGAAACAGTAAGGACAAATAATTTGGCCTTATTTTACATGATCATTAACAAAGTTGAGTCTCACAACTTAAGATTCCTGTCCAAAATTTTGTTTCCCATTCAATGAAAGAATTATGACTCTAAGAGGTTGTGGGTAAGTTCTTGATAACTCCTGTGTACAAGGTGGGAATAAATAACCTCATGGATAGGCTCTGGAAAAATGAACTTAAACCTCAGTTGGGCAGTGAGGAAGTTGGATTATTTGTCCTTTTTGATAGCTCCCTTTCTTGACAACCAAATGTTGTTTAATCGAGAATCTGTTATTCTATGAGTTAAAGCATGGTCATTTATACTATACTGTGTCATTAATTTTCTAGTTGATTCATTTATCCCATCACATAGTATGATAAAGCTACCATTTTTTTTAGGTTAGAGAAGAGGTATGGAAAGAGAAAGTGATTTTTCCTGTAATACTCCAGGTACTTAGTGACAGAGCAAGGATTTGGACCCAAGGCCAACTCTTTGGTAGCTCAGATGGTGAAGAGTCTGCCTGCAATGCAGGAGGTCTGGGTTTGATCCCTGGGTCGGGAAGATCCCCTGGAGATGGGAATGGCTACCCACTCCAGTATTCTTGCCTGGAGGATTCCATGGACAGAGGATTCTGGTGAGCTTCAAGCCATAGTGTTGTAGAGTCTGACACAACTGAGTGACTTAACACACAACTCTCTTTAATTAAGCCCAGACTCCCTCCCTGTATATTGGGATAGGTGTGGCTTCAAGGAAAAGTAGGATACACATCTATGAGTCTCTTCCCTTCATAGGAAACAAGACACTATTCATTCCCCTTTTGAGAAAATCTTTTGGGCATATTTCCTGTATCTTTTTAGCTGGCTTTGAAAGCAGCACCTTTCCTTGTTCCCATGGAAGGATTTAATTATAGTAAAAAGAAATTAAGAAGGAGGCATGTGGCAACAAGTTGACCTCATAGAAGACCTTTCTGTAAGTCTGATGATAAGTACAGACTGTACCTGGTTGCTTCTATTCTCATCTCCACTGCAGACGCCACAACCCGTCCTTCAGATGCCAATTATGGGAGGAAGCCGTATGGTACAAATTTTTTCAGCTCAGGAAGACATATTGTTAAATGTTGTAGCCTTATGTATGAAAAACTTCTTTGGAATTCATCAGAACTAGGAGTTATAAAACCTCATTTTGGCACATTTTCAAATACTCCAGAGAGACTTCTCAATTTAACCAAATTTTGAATTGATGTATTTTGGCAAGAGATGTAATAGTCAGATATGTTCATCTTAGGGGACCTTGAAACCAGAGATCATGCCCCAGTGATGCTTTTTCTGCATCATTTTTTTACATATTCAGAAAGGGTTTTTAAAAAGAGAAAAATATCTAGTCAGTGTTTATTTTTCCCCTAAAAATACATCATGGGCATGAATTCCTTGTAAAACCAACTTAGTTGCTTGAGACCAGAAATTAGTATATAGTAGAATATAAATATCAATATATTACATGATAGAGTAGATACAGCTTTGTAAATTTTTATCTTTAGTTGCTTATAGACATATGTGTATATGGTTGCCATTTACAGTATTTTCCTTACTGTGTCTTACTGCTAAAAGAAAAAAAAAAGCTTACAAGCAACTAATTCTGCTTTTCTCTTTTAGAGAAATGCAATTCACATACAGATGTTTATTCTTCTGTGACAATGTCATTTGATTTGTCTCTCCTAGATAGGTGGGTTTAAGTCTTATTAGAAACAAGCAAGAATTCCAAAGTACTCAGGGTGGGAAATGGTAGAAACTTGGAGCAAAATAAAAATAAGTCATATATGGTTAGTGATAAATGGCATGAGCATCAATATGAGACAATGTCAAGGACACTGCTACTGCTGCTGCTAAGTCTCTTCAGTCGTGTCTGACTCTGTGTGACCCCATAGACGGCAGCCCACCAGGCTCCGCCATCCCTGGGATTCACCAGGCAAGAACACTGGAGTGGGGTGCCATTTCCTTCTCCAATGCATGAAAGGGAAAAGTGAAAGTGAAGTCGCTCAGTCATGTCCGACTCTTTGAGACCCCATGGACTGCAGCCTACCAGCCTCCTCCATCCATGGGATTTTCCAGGCAACAGTACTGGAGTGGGGTGCCATCGCCATCTCTGGTCAAGGACACTAGTTGAGGATATTAGAGGCAACTTTCCAGTACTAGTTTTTATCAGAGATCAAAGTAAGACTGAAAGTGACAGTTGCACAGTCATGTCTGACTCTGTGACTCCATGGACTATACAGTCCATGGAATTCTCCAGGCCAGAATACTGGAGTGGGTAGCCGTTCCCTTCTCCAGGGGATCTTCCCAACCCAGGGATCGAACCCAGGTTTCCTGCATTGCAGGCAGATTCTTTACCAGCTAAGCCACCAGGGAAACCCAGTTCAGTTCAGTTCAGTTCAGTCACTCAGTGTCCGACTCTTTGCTACCCCATGGACTGCAGCATGCCAGGCCTCCCTGTCCAACACTAACTCCTGGAGCCCACCCAAACTCATGTCCATTGAGTCAGTGATGCCATCCAACCATCTCATCCTCTGTGGTCCCCTTCTCCTCCTGCCCTCAATCTTTCCCAGCATCAGGGTATTTTCTAATGAGTCGAGTCTTCGCATCAGGTGGCCAAAGTATTGGAGTTTCAGCTTCAACATCAGACCTTCCAGTGAACACCCAGGACTGATCTCCTTTAGGATGGACTGGTTGGATATCCTTGTAATCCAAGGGACTCTCTTAAGAGTCTTCTCCAACACCACAGTTCAAAAGCATCAATTCTTCGGCGCTCAGCTTTCTTTATAGTCCAACTTTCACATCCATACATGACTACTGGAAACATCATAGCCTTGACTAGACAGACCTTTGTTGACAAAGTAATGTCTCTGCTTTTTAATATGCTGTCTAGGTTGGTCATAACTTTTCCTTCCAAGGAGTAAGCATCTTTTAATTTCATGGCTGCAGTCACCATCTGCAGTGATTTGGGAGCCCCCCAAAATAAAGTCTGTCACTGTTTCCACTATTTCCCCATCTATTTGCCATGAAGTGATGGGACCAGATGCCATGATCTTAGTTTTCTGAATGATGAGCTTTAAGCCAACTTTTTCAGTCTCCTCTTTCACTTCCATCAAGAGGCTCTTTCCATCAAAGAAGTTCTTCTTCACTTTCTGCCATAAGGGTGGTGTCATCAGCATATCTGAGGTTATTGATATTTCTCCTGGCAAACTTGATTCCAGTTTGTGCTTCCTCCAGCCCAGCGTTTCTCATGATGTACTCTGCATATAAGTTAAATAAGCAGGGTGACAATATACAGCCTTGACGTACTCCTTTTCCTATTTGGAACCAGTCTGTTGTTCCATGTCCAGTTCTAACTGTTGCTTCCTGACCTGCATACAGGTTTCTCAAGAGGCAGGTCATGTGGTCTGGTATTCCCATCTCTTGAAGAATTTTGCACAGTTTATTGTGATCCACACAGTCAAAGGCTTTGGCATAGTCAATAAAGCAGAAATAGATGTTTTTCTGGAACTCTTTTGCTTTTTCAATGATCCAGCAGATGTTGGCAATTTGATTTCTGGTTCCTCTGCCTTTTCTAAAACCAGCTTGAACATCTGGAAGGTCACGGTTCACGTATTGCTAATAAACATTTTATGTTTTGAATATTTCGGTCCAATATAATAAGAAATAAATGTCAAAAGGTATATAATTTTGGCATTAAAAGTTTATACAAAACACATTAACATGTGTAACTCCCTCACACACACACACACACACACACACACACACGTAAAATACAATGTGAAGTATTTGTACTGTTTATAAGGTGATCCGTTGGTTATATAAAATCATGATGCACCACGAGATAAGGTGTTTAATAAGACACAGCTTTAAACATATAAAGTGACAGTCTTCTTTCAGTTTTCTCTGAGTTTCCAATAATTAGATGTTTAATTTCATTTAATAATATAGTCAGGTCCAAATTTAAAGTCTCTTTAGAATGTGAAGATCAGGTCATATACCATTACTAAAAAAATGTTAGATAAAACACGAGAGAGTGCTTTTAGAAATAAAAGTTGTTCCATGAAATAGGCAAGCTGCAGTGGAGTCATAACCTTAATCCAGTGTGTTGCAAAGACATTTCAAGAATTTACATTTCTTGACCTTTTAGATCACTCTAGTAGCATGAACACAGGCAGGTTTGAGTGAAATTCCTGATAATAGTCTTGCTAGTTGGAGGGATTTTGGACAAGTAAGTTATTTAGTTTCCTCATTATTAAACTGAGATAATAATTCCTGCCCCATAAGCCTGTTTTGAAAAGTAAACATGAAACAGTTAACGTTTGGTACAAAGCAAGTGCTCAATAAGTGCTTTCTAAATTTGCCTGCCAGGGACTTGCCTTTCCTTATCTTGGGCATGAAGAAAAATGCATCAGTAATGTTTCAGTTTGGCTTTGGTTGGTTAAAATTGATTATTTGATGAGACGGAAAATTAGCCAGAAAAGTGAACAGTAAATATAGTGAGTTTTAGATTCTTTCTGATTTTCCTTTTGGAAGTTGGGTCTGTAATCATGTATTACAACATAGGGTGCTTAGTGCTTTGGAACAATTGTAACTAGATCCTACAACCTCTCCTCCAGTAGCTGAGATGCACTGTGTAGTGTAGTATAATGAGCAAGGTCTGAGGAGTACTCGCTAGACTGCTTACACCATTATCTCCAGTGTGTGGGGGTATGGGTGGAGGGGCCAGGAGGGAATCGGGGTGTATAAACAAGAGATTAAGATAAAGATGCAAAGTTGATGCTGTACCGTAAGCACTTCTGAACTGTCACTTTTATAAAAAGCATCAGTATCTTTTGTAGTAAAAAAAAAAAAAGCACAATGGTTCCATAACTTCTTTATAAATTTGAAATTGGACTTGCTCCATCACCTTCACTCATCAGTAACTGCAACTTTGTTAATGAAAGCTAAGCTGTAGCACATTGAGGCATGCCATAGGCTTCAGTTTAAGCTGAAAGGATATAACATGGACTTCAGGAAATAAAAGACTATATCTAATAATAAATAATAATAAATAATAAGTTATAAAGTATTAATGTAAGTTAATAATTATATCATAATTAATATTAATATATAATATAATATATGATGTAAATATACTACAAATATTAGTCAATATAAATTATAATATAATAATAAATTTAATTAATAATAAATATTTAATAATAAAGAATAGACAGACTATATTTAATAGTCTATTCTAGTTTATAAACAAAACAGATGCTATCTTACACATCATTAAAACTCAGATATAGCAATGATGGTAATAATAACTTATTTATCAAGTATTTAATGTGTTATCAGAAATTACATGTTTTTTATAATCTGTGAAGTGGTATCAAGATACAAATGTTTATGCTATTATTAGTACATTATTATTAATATTGTTTGAAAGTCAGTCTTACCCATAGCTACAATGAAAAGTAGATAGCAAATAAGCAGAGCAAAAAGGGTATGTCTATTTTCCTTTTCTCAAGTCTCTAAAAACAGAAGAATTTGTATCTTTGACAATTCCTTCATCACATTTTTTTTATTTGTTGTGTAACTTTTTTTTAGAAATTATATATCTGTTTTTCACCAGATTTTGGTTCAGAATTCAATCTTTGATTCTCCTTAATGAGAGTATAGGGCCATTTATTATTAAGGAAAGTTGTATTCTTGTATTGCTGTATGATGGCTTTATAGCCTTTAAAGAAGCTGGAGAAATATAAAAGTAAGACATATTAAAATATTATGTTAGTTTAATTTCAATTTTATGAAATTTGAAAAAAATTTAAATTAAAAATGAAGTTCATGATGGGTTTTATTATAGTAAATTGAGAAAAGAGAAAAACTATATTGAGACACTGAAAAAGTTAAGCTATCTGGCTATATTATTTGTGATCAAATTTAATTTGATTGTTTTTGGTTCCCAAGTTAGTACTCTTATCCCTTACAGACGAGCATAATTATTAATAATTCTTAGTTTTTGTCCAGAGGAAATAAAAAATGTAAACAATAATTAATTTTCTTACAATTAATGTTGAAACTTTAGGTTTTATTAAAAATATATGCTGATGAATCAGGCTGGTAATATTAATTACATAAATTTATGCTGCTGCTAAGTCGCTTCAGTCGTGTCCGACTCTGTGCGAGCCCATAGACAGCAGCCCACAAGGCTGCGCCATCCCTGGGATTCTCCAGGCAGGAATACTGGAGTGGGTTGCCATTTCCTTCTCCAGTGCATGAATATAAATTTATATTTATATGCAATCAATAATAGTAAACTGTTATTGATAATGAAAAAATTCCAAATTATTTGGCAATTTGTAGGTACTTTCATTTACTGAATTGCACAAAATTATAAAAAGAATTAAAAACTGGGTCAAAATTTTTGATTTGAGAGGAAATTTTACATAAAATGTATTATACATTTTTGACAAAGTGCAATATATTTCAGTACAACTATATAGTATAGAAAAGCATGCTTAATAGAGCTTGAGGTCCATGTGATGCTATAGTAAATGAATTAATTTGCTCATTAAACATTTATTGGGAATATACTATGTGCTAGACTCTGTCATACACAATATGAAAAATGTAAGATGGAAACACTTGTCAGCATACGACTTTTCTCAGATATATACCAAACCCTGATCTCATACTAAGGTAAAATATACACCTATAGAAAGAATAGGGTATGTGTAAGCAGGAACTCATAAAGTGCACCTGTCTGGCAAGAGATTAATGTATTAAGCAAATTGATTGAAAGAAGTCTTTATTAAGTGTATATAATTTAGAAAATTATAGAGAATATAAAGTTTTTTTTTCCTCAAAGCAATCTCCACTTACCAGTCCTTACCAAATAATACCAGTGAGATATGTGATCCTAGAAGCAGAATGTTTACAAGACTAAGATGAAAAGAGATGGATATCTCTGTTGAAAGAAAAAAATAAAAAGAAATAAGCAGTGTGTCCCATCATTTTGTTTAACACAACATGATTGTATACTTGCCTTGTGATTAGTATTCTGGAATTGAAGGGAGCCATGTGAAGTGCCATTGGTGACCTAGTTTTGGTTTTGTTAATATTGTTTAATGCCCCTGGTCTATTATGAAGTTTTTGTTCCACTCAAGATAGGAGATCTGATCTAGGTGCCAGCAAAATGCTTTTTTTATTTAATAAAAAGGAAAGATTTGAATCTCCCTCACTGATGGATATAGCAGATAACCGCAAACAATAAGCTGTGAAATACATTATCGTACATTATCACTAGTAATTAAGATATTCTCTGGCTTAACAAAATTGAAATAATTTATTTTCTGAACTTCAGACTTCTGATAATTATCTAGTTATGGGGAACCCTCAGAAAACTTAAATAAATAAACCTTTTATCCCTTTTATTCATACTACATTTTTCTTGGTACAAACTTAGCATTCTTTGAGCAGAGTTATTCATTATCTCAAACCTATCTCGAATTTTGATGTTATGTGGTATCTGGATTTTTCTTTAAATTCTCAAACCTCCCCCTCATCTCTGAATCTTTTCTGAGTCTTAAGCTCTCTAAAATGCGTCGTTCTTTTGAGTAATCATTGGAATTAATGGTTGTACTGAATTGGTTTCACTTACTTGAAAAGTGCCTTTCTTTCAGGAGGCTGTGCTGCTTTGTGACTTTAGGGAATAGTGATTTGGGTTTGTCAGGAACCTAGCCTCAAAGCCTCTTACATGCTTTTGTTTTACCTTCACTTTGTCAGAAGATGGCAAATTATTGTATATGGTTAGAAGGTTTATTTATTGTATATGGTTACTGGTCTTTCCAGTAGTCATGTATGGATGTAAGAGTTGGACTATAAAGAAAGCTGAGCGCCAAAGAATTGATGCTTTTGAACTGTGGCATTGGAGATGACTCTTGAGAGTCCCTTGGACTGCAAGGAGATCAAACCAGTCCATCTTAAAGGAAATCAGTCCTGAATATTCACTGGAAGCTCTGATGCTGAAACTGAAACTCCAATATTTTGGCCACCTGATGCGAAGAACTGACTCATTTGAAAAGACCCTGATGCTGGGAAAGATTGAAGGTGGGAGGAGAAGGGGATGAAAGAGGATGAGATGGTTGGATAGCATCACTGACTCAATGGACATGAGTATGAGTAAACTCTGGGAGTTGGTGGTGGACAGGGAAGCCTGGTGTGCTGCATTCCACGGGGTTACAAAGAGTCAGACATTACTGAGCAAGTGAACTGAACTGAGAAGGTTTAAAGAGACTGAGGAGAATATAATACTTGTGCCATCAATAGAAAGAAAGAATATCATTTGTAAACATGAAGAAGAAAAATAAGCTCCCAAGTTCTTCATATGCAATACACTAAAGTGGTCATTATTGGACTTTCAGAAATTGTACATAATTTCTGAAATGTCTTAACCATTCCTGAAGAAAAGCAGGAATGCTGAAGTGATTGAATTTGAATATGGGAAACTTGACTTTTGATCCAGGTACCACAAAGAGTTTGGTTTTGAGATCAGTGGAAAGAGCATTAATCTTGGAATTATTCCGGAGATCATATTTGATTTCCCACTTTGGGATGACCTTGGGCAGTTCACTGAACCTTTCTGAATACATGTGTCCTCATTTGCAAGATGACAGAAGACTACATCTGCACTTTCTGTACTCATGTTTTGTTATGATGGTCAATTGAATAATCAGTTAATGCACTTTGTAAATCTAAAGCTGCCTGATATCTTAATTAAATATTAAATGAACGCTTACTGTGTGCCAAGATCTATATACTTGGACTATGCTTTTACAAAATATTGGGTACAGTACTGTGAAAATTAGATGCTAGTCAAAGACTTTGTTAATAATGTTTTCACCACAGTAAGAACAAATAACAATAAGTGTAACAATAAGAGTTCAAAAAATCTTAGCTGTTGTTATTTTGTGTTCTTTTTTCAACCTCAATTTTAGGAAAGAGAAACTTAGGGTTTAGAAATTTAAGCAACTTGTCTATAAAGTAGCAGACTTCCTGGTGCCAGGACACCAATTGGAAAGGAAATTTAATGTTCAGAGAACGTTTATTTTAAGGACACTCAGTTTTACAAGCAATAGTGTTTTTGTTATAATTGAGAGATTTATTTACTTCTTTTACCATTGAGTCTAAGGGCTTAGATTCTATGGTTCAGTTCAGTTCAGTAGCTCAGTCGTGTCCAACTCTTTGTGACCCCATGAGTCGCAGCACGCCAGGCCTCCCTGTCCATCACCAAATCCTGGAGTTTACCCAAACTCATGTCCATCGAGTCGGTGATGCCATCCAGCCATCTCATCCTCTGTCCTCCCGTTCTCCTCCTGCCCACAATCCTTCCCAGCATCAGGGTCTTTTCCAATGAGTCAATGAGTCAACTCTTCACATGAGGTGGCCAAAGTATTGGAGCTTCAGCTTCAACATCAGTCCTTCCAATGAACACCCAGGACTGATCTCCTTTAGGATGGACTGGTTGGATCTCCTTGCAGTCCAAGGGACTCTCAAGAGTCTTCTCCAACACCACAGTTCAAAAGCATCAATTCTGCGGCGCTCAGCTTTCTTCACTGTCCAACTCTCACATCCATACATGCTGCTGCTGCTGCTGCTGCCAAGTCGCTTCAGTCATGTCCGACTCTGTGCGACCCCATAGACGGCAGCTCACCAGGCTCCCCCGTCCCTGGGATTCTCCAGGCAAGAACACTGGAGTGGGTTGCCATTTCCTTCTCCAATGCATGAAAGGGAAAAGTGAAAGTGAAGTTGCTCAGTCTTGTCCAACTCTTAGCGACCCCATGGACTGCAGCCCACCAGGCTCCTCTGTCCTTGGGATTCTCCAGGCAAGAGTACTGGAGTGGGGTGCCATTGCCTTCTCCCATCCATACATGACCACTGGAAAAACCATAGCCTTGACTATACGGACCTTTGTTGGCAAAGTAATTTCTCTGATTTTTAATATGCTATCTATGGCTAAATAGGCCAAAATTTGAACAAGTTACATCATAACCTCTGTAAATCTCAGCTTCAATTGTTCAATGATTGATGATGTTGATGGTGCTGATGATGATAGCGAGCCATTGCAAGGCGTTTCTCAGATGTCCAGGCACTTTGCTGTGTTCTTGTACATACGTGGTCTTGTATATACATGGGTTCATTCAATACATCAATCGTATGAGATAGCACTATTATTATCTCAGTTTTATAGATGTGGAAACTGAGTCACAGAAAGTAAGAATACTGGTTGACCTATATCAACTAGTTATTGTACAAATTAAATGAGCCTTTTAAATATATAAAACATTTATGGTGTGCAGTTCATAGCAAGCAGTCAGTAAATATCATCCATTAGTACTAATTTAGTTAGAATTATTTTTTTCTTGGCCTATTAATGGATTCAAATGTAACTTCTTGGGCTGTGTTTGCACTTTGAAGCATTCCCATCCTATCATTCTGGAGGCTGAAAACAAATGATACTAAGTGAAAAGAAGACAGGCACAAATGATATATTTAAAAATATATATTGTTTCCAGATACAATAGTAATATATAGGTATTATTTAACATTTGGAAAAGAATAAAGTAAAAAATAATTTAAAATGTCATTGCTGCTGCTGCTGCTCAGTTGCTTCAGTCATGTCCGACTCTGTGCAACCCCATAGACGGCAGCCCACCAGGCTCTGCCATCCCTGGGGTTCTCCAGGCAAGAACACTGGAGTGGGTTGCCATTTCCTTCTCCAATGCATGAAAGTGAAAAGTGAAAGTGAGGTCACTCAGTCGTGTCCAACTCTTGGCGACCCCATGGACTGCAGCCCACCAGGCTCCTCTGTCCTTGGGATTCTCCAGGCAAGAGTACTGGAGTGGGGTGCCATTGCCTTCTCCCATCCATACATGACCACTGGAAAAACCATAGCCTTGACTATACGGACCTTTGTTGGCAAAGTAATTTCTCTGATTTTTAATATGCTATCCATGGCTAAATAGGCCAAAATTTGAACAAGTTACATCATAACCTCTGTAAATCTCAGCTTCAATTGTTCAATGATTGATGATGTTGATGGTGCTGATGATGATAGCGAGCCATTGCAAGGCGTTTCTCAGATGTCCAGGCACTTTGCTGTGTTCTTGTACATACGTGGTCTTGTATATACATGGGTTCATTCAATACATCAATCGTATGAGATAGCACTATTATTATCTCAGTTTTATAGATGTGGAAACTGAGTCACAGAAAGTAGGAATACTGGTTGACCTATATCAACTAGTTATTGTACAAATTAAATGAGCCTTTTAAATATATAAAACATTTATGGTGTGCAGTTCATAGCAAGCAGTCAGTAAATATCATCCATTAGTACTAATTTAGTTAGAATTATTTTTTTCTTGGCCTATTAATGGATTCAAATGTAACTTCTTGGGCTGTGTTTGCACTTTGAAGCATTCCCATCCTATCATTCTGGAGGCTGAAAACAAATGATACTAAGTGAAAAGAAGACAGGCACAAATGATATATTTAAAAATATATATTGTTTCCAGATACAATAGTAATATATAGGTATTATTTAACATTTGGAAAAGAATAAAGTAAAAAATAATTTAAAATGTCATTGCTGCTGTTGCTGCTCAGTTGCTTCAGTCATGTCCGACTCTGTGCAACCCCATAGACGGCAGCCCACCAGGCTCTGCCATCCCTGGGGTTCTCCAGGCAAGAACACTGGAGTGGGTTGCCATTTCCTTCTCCAATGCATGAAAGTGAAAAGTGAAAGTGAGGTCACTCAGTCGTGTCCAACTCTTGGCGACTCCATGGACTGCAGCCTACCAGGCTCCTCCATCCATGGGATTATATAACAGAAATAAAACATTTTGATATCTTCTCTTTTTACCTTTCTTATGCGTGATTTTAATAATTAATTACAACTAATTTTAAATTCTGCAATTTTTGTTCAAGTTTTTAAACTTAGCAGTGTAAAGAGAACAATTTCTTTATTTTCCATACCCTTTATGCACATTATTAACCATGGTTATCTATTATCTTTTCTCCACAACATTACAGATTTGAGGGCCTTTAGACTGTTTTTATTTTTTACAATTATGGAAAGTGTGTAAATGAACATATTTTATGTGGTGTTTACCTTTGTATTTAGAAAGTTTTTCTTCATAAATTAATAACAACAACTATTACAAATGCCACAAGTAAGAAGAAAGATTAAATTCCTGTATTAACTTTAAAAGGGCATGAACAACTTTTAAGACTCAGTATTTGATTATAATACAGCAAGATTGTGAATTTTTAAATAATTGCTGGCATAAAAAGTTCAGGTAATGTAAGTATATTTAACTAAATACTAACTTTCCTAGGAAGTAAAGCATTGCATTTCTCCCTGCCCATATATGACCCTAGGCTTCCTTGATGACTCAGTGGGTAAAGAATCTGACTGCAACACAGGAAACACAGGAGACACAGATTTGATACCTGGATTGGGAAGATCCCCTGAAGGAGGAAATGACAACCTATTCCAGTATTCTTGCCTGAAAAATCCCACGGTCAGATGAGCCTGGTGGACAACAAACCAAAGGATCGAAAAGAGTCAGACATGACTGAGTGACTAAGCATGCACATAATAGATGGCTCTATCAAAGTCGTATTCAATTAAAGCTTTTGGTACTATAAAATAAATTTTGAAGATTTAAATATATGGAATGTGCACCAGTTATGAGGTTTGTTATTAAGCTACCGTAGAGACCTCATCTTTATGGTAAATCATCCTCCTTCGTAAGTCCTACTCTTAACCATACACATACATTTTATTGCCACTCTTGTCATACTCCTCCTTTATTATGAATAGTCATAATTGATATACAAAAAACTTTACATATTTGATATTTACAACTCAGTGAGTTTGAGCACATGCATACACCTGTGGGACTATCTTTTAAATCCACCTGCACTGAATGACCTTCTTCTAATCACTTTTCATCGATCTTTGAAGCCATGTTTCGTCCAGCTTCCTCCATGGGCTCCTTAAGCCCATGTATAGCATTCTTTTCCATTTTCTATCTTAAACTTTGCAGTGTTTGTCCCCATTATTATAATACTTTATAACGCTTTGCAATTTTGTGTCTGTGTCCTGTTGTCTTAATGAAATATAAAAGGGGGTGAAAGTATAGAATTTGGAATCAGAATATCTCGATCTGAGATTCTCAATTTTAAACTATCTTGGAAACATGATATAGCACATCTTAAGGTCTTTGTTTATATATTTTTAAAAAGTTGTTCTTTAAGATTACTATAAATTGACTGAGAAGGGGCATGAGCAGCATTTTGCTGGTAAACAGGCTCTCAGGGGGATATGGTTTGTAATATTTGCTGATTTCCTGTCACGGCCAACGTTAAGGTAACAACAGGATGGGGGGCGGTATTTGTTGTTCAGTCACTAAGTCATATCCGACTCTTTGCCATCCCATGGACTGCAGCACGCCAGGCTTCCCTGTCCTTCACCATCTCTAGGAGTTTGCTCAAACTCATGTCCATTGAGTCAGTGATGTCATCCAACCATCTCATCCTCTGTTGCCCCCTTCTCCTCTTGCCATCAATCTTTCCCAGAATCAGGGTCTTTCCCACTGAGTCAGTCTTTTGCAGCAGGTGGCCAAATGTATTGGAGCTTCAGCTTCAGCATCAGTCCCTCCAATGAACATTCAGGTTTAATTTCCTTTAGGATTCACTGGTTTGATCTCCTTGCAGTCCAAGGAACTCTCAAGAGTCTTCTTCAGCACCACAATTCGAAGGCATCAATTCTTTGGTGCTTATCCTTCTTTATGGTCCAACTCTCACATCCGTACATGGCTACTGGAAAAAGATCTTTGACTAAATGGACCTTTGTCAGCAAAGTGATGTCTCAGCTTTGTAATATGCTATTTAGGTTTGTCCCAGCTTTTCTTCCAAGGAGTAGGTGTCTTTTGACTTCATGGGTGTAGTCATCATCTGAAGTGATTTTGGAGCCCAAGAAAATAAAAGCTGCCACTGTTGCCACTTTTCTGAATCTATTTGCTATGAAGTGATGGGACCGGATGCCATGATCTTAGTTTTTTGAATGTTGAGTTTTAAGCCAGCTTTTTCACTCCTCTTTCAGCCTCATCAAAAAGCCCTTCAGTTCCTCTTTGCTTTTTGCCATTAGAGCAAAGAGGAACTAAGAAACTAATTAGACGAGATGTCTGAAATTGTCTGAATAGAAGCTACCTCCTACACACTACTGGCCCCAGGGGGCTTTTCTGGGGTGAGGAAAATGCTCTGTACTTTGGGGTAGTAGTTATTTTGGTGTATATGGTTGTCCAAATTCACTGAAGTATATAATAAAGATCTGCATATTTTACTGTAAAGAAAAAGACTCCTGGGATGGTAGTTGTTGTTATCTCATTACTGTAGCTAAAACTGAGTATTTATTATGTTCCAGGAGTTGTGGTTCTATTTTGTTTAGTCCTTACAATGATGCTCTGAGTTAGGTAAAATTATCATTACCATTTAATAGATGAGGAAATGGAGGCAAAAAGGGACTAAATAAAAGAATATATTTATCAGAATGCTCCCTGAAATAGCCTTCATGGTCATGTGATTCTTGCTGCCTTACTTTTTCTCCTTTTGTTTGAGAAAACTTCCCCATTATGGATGCATGTTGACACTTTGGAATTGACACAAAGCTTTGTAGTCACTGATAGAGCTAATGAGACAATTATAATTTATTTAAAAAAAATCTCATTTGGGCACTCTTATGAAGTGTAACTATTCTGAGGACAATTTTATTGAAAAAGTAATACATTAGAATAATTACGAATTAACCCAAATATCCAAATTTTGTCATTCAGAGAATGTGTTAAGGTCAGATGATTAAAACTGGTATGAGGTCCCATACTAGCACCCATTGTAGTAGTAGTATCTGGAAAAAGGGTGAATTCTAGTTGCCAGGTTTTGTGGTAAATGACATGTCATCACTCATGTCTGTTTTAGAATTTTTAAAGGAGGCTGTGTCTCTTTAAGAATAAATTAGAGTAGTAAGCTATAAATAACAACTTAGTCGGCATAAAAATTTTTATATAACATAATATGTGTGGCTTCTGTTGTCTCCTTTGTTTTTGTCTCCTTACTCTCCTTTTTATACTCTTCAGATAGGCAAGCATTCACTATTGTCTATAACCAGCTTACCACCTTACTGTCAATCTGCAGTAAATAAATTTTGTGGCGAATTCTGTAGGAAATTTTGACTATGTGATGTAAAAATGCAAGGCATTTAAGAAACAAAAAGTTTTTGCTTACATCATCATCACTGTGCAGCACCACAATGACTTCAGCAAAATCTGATTAGGGTTGCATCTAGAATAACCGAGAACACATTATTCCCGTGGTAACACTACTTAAAAACTCAAAGAACCAAATATTTAAATGTTAGCAGGTGTTCTTCTAATGTCAGTGTTTGTGATAGAAGACTAGGAATTTATTCTGTAAATTTATTGAAGTTTTTACTTTTAAATATGTATGTCCGAGGAAAAAACACTTACCATTCAAAATGAATACAACCTCTGCTGCAGAAACAGAAACATAGATCAATACAGTAGAACCGAATAGAGAGCCTAGAAATAAACCCACACACCTGTGGTCAATTAATCTATGACAAAGGGGCAAAATTTTACAATGGAGTAAAGATGTTCTGTTCAGTAAGTGGTGCTGGGAAAACTGGACAGCTACATGTAAAACAACATATTAGAACATTTTCTCATGCCATATGCAAAAATAAACCCCAAGTTAATTAAAGACTTAGATGTAAGACCTGAAACCATAAAATTCCTAGAAGAAAACTCAGGCAAAACACTCTTTGACATAAATCGTAGCAATGTTTGTTTTGGCTCTTGTCTCCTATGGCAAAAGAAATAAAAGCAAAAATAAACAAAAGGGACCTGATTAAAGTTAAAAGCTTTTGCACAGCAAAGAAAATCACTGACAAAATGAAAAGACAACTTACTGAACTGGAGAAAATATTTGCAAATTATATGGTCAGCCAGGGATTAATATTCAAAATATATGAACTGCTTGTACAAGTCAATATCAAATGGACAAGCAACTCATTTTGAAAAATGGGCAGAAGACCTAAATAGACATTTTTCCAAAGAAGACATTCAGCTGGCCAGCAGACTCAAAAGTTGTAATCATCAGAGAAATGCAAATTGAAACCATGACTAGATATTTCCTCACACCTATCAGAATGGCTATCATTAAAATGAACATATATAAGAAATGTTGGTGGGGATATGGGGAAAAGGAAACCCTTGTATATTGATGGTGGAAATGTAAACTGATACAGCCACTGTTGAAAAAATATGGAGGTTCTTCAAAAAAGTAAAAGTAGTCCTACCATAAGATCTAGTAATTCCACTCCTGGGGATATAGCCAAAGAAAAGGGAAACACTAACTGGAAAAGATACATATACCCCAGCGTTCATAGCAGCATTATTTACAGTAGCCAAGATAATGTAAGCAATGTGAGTGTCCGTCAACAGATGAATGGCTAAGGAAGATGCGGTCTGTGCATGCACATACTTGCAGAGGAATATTATTTAGCCACAAAAGGAATGGAATTCTGCCATTTGCAACAACATGGATGAACCACACTCAGTGAAATAAATCACATAGGGAAAGACAAATACTGTATGTTATCACTTATATGTGGAATCTAAAAAATAAAACAAATGATTGTAAATAACAAAACAGAGACCCACAAATATAGGGAACGAACTAGTGGTTAGCAGTGGGGAGGGGGAAAGGGAAGAGGCAAGACAAGGATATGGTATTGAGAGATACAAGCTTTTATATATATATATATATATATATATATATCTCCACATACATATGTGTGAAAATAGATGTATTATACAGCACAAGGAAAATATAATTGCTGTTTTGTAATTACTCTAAATGGAGTATACTCTATAAAAATATTGAATTACTATGTTATACACCTGAAAAAGATCTTTATAAAGTTAGAACTTGGATTCATCTTCAGAAAAAGGAATCCCAAGCCTCATGTATCTGGCAAATTTATTATTGAAAAATCAATTTGCATATTTGCATATAATATTCTAACTAAAAGCCATCTCCTCTAAGAAAGCTAAGACAAGGCAAATTAATAGCTCACATAAAACAGAACATCCCTTTTTAAAATGTTTGCATGAAAAAATGAATGTTACCTGTGATCAAATGGTATCAGAATCTTAGGAAAAAGCACTGATTTTTAAGGAAACCTGTTTTGTATTAATGTTCCATTTATAGATGGGTTAATATACAATATCTAACTTTCTTATATGTCACTGATTCTTTCTACATTGTTTGCTTCTTGTTGTATTGATTTGTTCCTCAAAAAATACTATACTGACAGAATAATCCAAAAATATTTTAATAGTACATTTACCAAATAATTTTAGCTTTCTTTTCCTAATTAACTTCTTAGGTTTATTTGTGTTATAAATTTTGTAATGTCTTGATCAGAGAAACTCCATTTGAGATGTATCAAGGCACTTATTCTCTTTAACAACTAACATTATGTTGTGTGTTTGTTTAATGCCACTAAATACTTTGGTCATTGACATATAAGCTAAGAAGTACCAGTTGAGTTGAAAGTACAAGTTTAGTTTTGGTATTTGAATTGTTAAAAATTAAGTAATAAAAATTCTCTTGGAGGGAGTAAAGTGTTAAATAGATGTTAATTATAATTCATGAGCGTGGAAGCTTCTTTCAGTAAAGGAAGAAAAATTCCTCAGATGTCTTTCATAACATTTGTCATAGTTCTTTTTTTTTTTAATTGGGGGATAATTGCTTTACAATGTTGTGTTGGTTTCTGTCATACAATAGCATGAATCATCCATAAATATACATACATCCCCTCCCTCTTGGGCCTGCCCCCTTCCCCGCCATCCCACCCCTCCAGCTTGTCCCGGTGCACTGGTTTGAGCTCGCTGTGTTATGTAACTTCCCACTAGCTCTCTGTTTTGCACAGGGTAATATGTATGTTTTAATGCTACACTCTCAATTCCTCCCACCTTCCCCTTCACCCACTGTGTCTGCAAGTCTCTTCTCTGTGTCTGCATCTCTATTCCTGCCCTGCACATAGACTCATCAGTCCCATTTTTCTAGATTCCATGTATATGCATTAATATATAATATTTGTTTTTCTCTTTCTGACTTGCTTCACTCTGTATAACAAACTCTAGGTGCATCCACTTCAGTTCAACTCATTCTTTGCTGTAGTTTTGAGTACATGATGAACGAATACATGTTGAGTTACATTTATTCAAAGTTGAATTTAAATACCACCATATATTCTAATAAGGACATAAATATGCTAAATTATATAGAAAATTTTCCTTTTAGGACCTAGAAGTCACAGTGTATTTTGTGGGCTAGTCTTGGCAATTGATTTGTGTAAGTTTGCTCTGTATTGCAGCCTTAGGCTATTTGGTTTCCAACCAGTATGAAAATCTGAAACTCTGTCATAAATTAATTTTATCTAATAAACAAAATGTTCTTGGATTCCCTTGTTTCAGTAGCCTGTTGAGCGCCATAACTTAGTTACCAGTTGCTACTAGACTTTAAGAGAGTTGAGTGAGTAGCCAGATATGGTATAGAACAACTATGTGTTGCTGGGCGTGGTTAGTGAGCACTCACCCATTATGAAAGAGAAAGTGGAGGGTGAGGAGTGAGAGTAAACTTGTCCCTGCTGCTTGAAACAATGTGACGAAACCCTTTTCCTTTTATCCAATATGCAATCACTTGACCGTTCTTTACTTGAAGACTTCCACTTTGTCCAGTGGGTTACTGCAACATATGGATTCAATAGTATGTGGGGTATTGTAAGACTATTTACAGCATTTACATAATCATAAAAACTGATTGGCCCAGATAACTTTCCATGCTACATTATAGATCTTTTTTTTCTTACATTGTATTTGATTCACAGAGGAAAATAAAAGAATGATTAATCTACTGTATTCATCTTCCTTTCTTCCAACAAGGACTGAGAATATGACAAACAATAGCAGATCTCACACACTGAATGACAATTCTGTATAGTATTTCATACATATGATCTCATTTGATCTTCCTGTTGACTGGTAATGCACATTCAATGATTGTCATTTTATAGGCACCAAGGAAACTGAAGTATAAAGAAAACAAATAATTTTATAAGGTTACATTATGAGTGAGACAAAATTTATTTTTGCCAATTTCTGATTCCAAAGACTCTTTTCATTATATCATGCTATATTTAATGTTCCAAAGTCAAATGCTACAGAAATATAAAGGGTACCTGTGAAATCCTGAGCCTCTAATTCCATTCATGAAGGTACCCCTAGTGACTTGTTTTCTGTGTAACTTTCCAACTTTTCTTTGTATTTTTTTCAAAATCAGTTTCTTTTTCTCCTTCCCTCTTTTCCTCTATACTTTGATAAGTAATATTTTTAAGAAAAATTCAGTTATGTTTACCTTCTTTTGTAGCTTAATTTTTAAAGCAACAATATGTTATGGACTCTTTTTCACATCAGTGTGTTGCATCTTGTAAATCAATTCCAGGTCATTGTCCATGTGCTTTGCTCTTTTTGTGAGTGTAATTCTATTGGCTACATTCTTTCTGTCTGTATTACTTGTGTCATATTTCTACTGTTGATGATATCATCAGCATTGGAGCTATACTTTTCCTTTCTACCATGTTTCTTATTGCCATCCTCCGTTGACTTCTAAACATAAGTTTGTGTCCTTCTCAGGTACTGAGCTCACAATTTATCTTCAGCCAAAATTACAGATACAAAGTATTATGACTTGAATAGACTACGTTTTTACCCTGACAGTCAGGAATGCAAACACAAGTTTACCCTCAGAAAGGAAAAGCATTGTTCGTGTTCTTTTTTCCCCATAGCCCACTGCTCTACACATCCTCATATCATAGGATGTAGAGGGAAAAGGAAGCCTGTGTAACATAAATAAGACTTTCTAGATATTGTCTCCCTATACTTGGATTTCAGCTTTCACTCTCTCCTGTCAGTGTCTTAAAGATTTCTGGCTAAAGAAAGACATCAAGAGGAGAGAAATTAATCTTTCTTGGTGGAAGAGTTGCTTAATCATGTTGTAGAATTGATTTGATTACTTGTCATTTGAGATAGTCATCCATAGGACAGCCAGTTCTGGTTATTTAGGGAATCTGCTATAAAACAGGACTGGGCCAGGGTGTAGAAGATAATTAGTGTTAGAGCCCAATATCAGGTTACAAGGCTTGATTGATAAATTTCAAGCTTATACACCAGGCAGTCAGAGAAGGCAATGGCAACCCACTCTAGTACTCTTGCCTGGAAAATCCCATGGGAGGAGACTGGTAGGCTGCAGTCCACGGGGTCGAGAAGAGTCGGACACAACTGAGCAACTTCACTTTCACTTTTCACTTTCATGCATTGGAGAAGGAAATGGCAACCCACTCCAGTGTCCTTGCCTGGAGAATCCCAGTGACAGCAGAGCCTGGTGGGCTGCCGTCTATGGGGTCGCACAGAGTCGGACACGACTGAAGCAACTTAGCAGCAGCAGCAGACCAGGCTGTTTGATCTTTCCAGTTATACAAACAACAATTGAAAATTTGTCATTAGAAAGCTGAACAAAGTAGAACACATTGTTTTCCAGCTATGTGGGCTATAGTATGTTGGGGCGTGTGTGTAGTCGCTCAGTCATGTCTGACTATTTGTGACCCCATGGACTGTAGCCGGCTAGGCTCCTCTGTCCGTGGAATTTTCCAGATGAGAATACTGAAGTGGGTTGCCATTTCTTACTTCAGGGGATCTTCCCAAACCCAGGGATTAAACCAGTGTCTCCTGCATTTCCTGCATTGGCAGGTGGATTCTTTACCACTGTGCCACCTGGGAAGCCTCATAGTTGATTGGAGTAGAGTACAAATATTTTCTGTTATTTTGACTTTGAGATCTTGAGATCTCTGAGCTAAAAAAAAGTAATACAGTGGCGAGAGTGAACATGTCTGCTGGTATTTTGTGTTTAGCAAGGTCTATATCAATTGAAAAAAAATTCTATTTTTGGAAGAGTTAAGTCAAATACTAATTTAATGCTGAAGCAAGCTGCCTCTTTAACTGGTGGAATATCATAATTATTTGTGACATATGGATTCTGAAATCAGATTCAGGCTGGGGGATATTTTAAATCAGTGATAATACAGCAGGGACCCATTCAGCATATCTCTCCCTCAGAATCTAGAGCATGGCAGGGCTAGCTCCCTGAGTCTTTATGTGTATAATGTTTCAGTGAGTATCACTGGTATAAGAGGAAAGGCATTTTTTTATATGAGGGGAAACCTCAAGAGTAAGATGAATATTTTAATATTTATTAAGGAACCCACTCTAGGGAAAAATACCATCAAGGAACTGATGGATCACATAAGGTGGATCAAGGAAAGCCCTTGGTGTGTCTGGGCCTGGAGTTCCAAACTAGCCTGTGTTACCTTGAGACTAGAGTGTTTCTGATGACTTCATTGACTACTGATCTCAGTTTAAGAGCAAATTCTATTTATGGTAGGTAGGACGAGTCTGGGAAGTGGCAGGAAAAGGCAGAAGAAGAGATGATAGGTCCATGTTGAACAAAATGGAAAATAGAGTTCCCAAAGGGATAACATTTGTCCGTAGTATTATATTATGGACCATTCTCCAATATTATTCCAATATTTTTCAACTACGCATTTAATAAAAGCACACACACATACACACATGTGATCCCACATATCCCTGACATGTATTTTTTTCGTGCGTCATAATAGAACCAGGGATGCGGTACCATCACCCTGCACTAACATACATCACTGGGAGAAATACATGCAGGCTTTAATGAGGATCACCTGGCAACCTGTCAGAAATACACATTCTTGCTCTGCCCCCCCAGACTTAGTGACTCAGAAACTTTGGGGGTGGGGCCCAGTGATCTGTGTTTTAAGCATTCTGATGAAGGCTAATGTTTGAGAAGTGCTGAATTAAGTCCCTGGGGATTTCATTTTACATAATTCTTGAGAAGCATCTGATCCTACATTCTCATTTTTAAATCCTTCCAGACCCAATTCAAAACCCATTTCCCCCTTCAACTTTCCTGGAACCCAAGTGGACTCTTCTTCCTCTTGACATAGGGAAAGCATTTCATACCACGCTAAGGATTAAGGGACCTTGTAAGGCACTGTCTTTTATTACAATTCTGTTGGCACACATTTCAAGTCCCTAGCCAGACTAATAAGGAACACGACTTTGTCTTACTGTGTTTTTTGAAATCTTGCAAAACTCCTAGCTTGCAGTGGATCATATTCAATAGTTGGTGCTTATGGATTTAAGGTCCTGTGATACAGGTTGGAGACACAGGAGACATGGGTTCAATCCCTGAGTTGGGAAGGTCCCCTCGAGTAGGAAGTGGCAACCCACTCCAGTATCCTTGCCTGAAAATCTCCGTGGACAGAGGAGCCTGGTGGGAGATGGTCCATGGGGTCGCAAAGAGTCGGACACGACTGAGCGACTGAGTACACGCGCGCGCACACACACACACATGCACACACACACACACACAATACCAGAATGCTTGAATTTTCACTTACCCTGTATAGTGTATATTGAATGCTTTAGGCCATAGAAACCAACTTTCACAGAACATTCATGAAGTGAGTTCCTATTGGGGGCCAGGCATTAATTCATTTAAAATTTATGTTGAGTAATGGCTGCAAACCGGGCTTCATGTGATACACTAGGGAAAATTGTGATACGGCATCTGTCCCTAAGAAACATACACGCTGGGTTTCCTTACATCTCTCATGAAGCCTCTCCATGCCACTCCATCCCTGCCATGCCATATCTCATCCAACCAAACCCTCAAGACACTCTACCACCTACTCTTGTTTTATTTTCTTAAGAACATTTATCGTTATCTCAAAATGTCATGTGGTTTTCATTGTCATTTGTTTTTTTGTCTACCCTTCTCCCAACCCCTTCAGAGTAGGAACTTTGCCCAGTATATTCACAGCTGTATCCCCAGTGCTTAAAAGAGGACTTGGTACATAATACCCACTCATTAAATATTTTTGAATGGATGAATGACTTCCAGGGTGAAAAACATTGTGGGGAACACATTTTTAACTCCCTTCATAGGTAAGGAAACTGAGGCTTCAAGAATTTAAATGATAAAGAGCCTAGAATTCAAGTTAAAAATCTTTATAATTCCAAAGCTTGTATTCCTTGCTAGTACCATCTGTCTCCATGTGATTTTTTCCCCGTTAGTATCTCTATCTCTCTTTTTCCAAGGGCACACAGGAATTTGAGCTGCAGTCCTCACTACAGATTGCCTGTGCTTGAAAACTCTCTGCTCACAATGTTAGGGAACTTTGCAATTAAGCATTTCTATGTATTAAAGTACCTAGGACTGCCAGGACCTTGCATAGAATCAATTCTTCCAATAGTTTTGGTTATCTGCAGTCCTAGGTTGTGGAAGCTTCCTTGAACTGAATCAAGGAAGCAGAAAGATGGGATTAAGGAAGCAGCTAGCCAATGCATTGCCAGTCCAGTAAACTGACAGCAGGAACTTTGGCTATGAGGTTGTTTTTAAAGAGGCCTGTGCAGGTAATGGGGTGACTTTCTTGGCAGCAATAATTTTTCCCCCTTTCTGAATAGCTTGATTTCTGTTCATGATATTGAGAGAAGAAGGCTTATGAAGAATTTTAGAAAGCTTTTCTTTTTTTGAACAGGACTTCAAATATCCATTCAATCTCATTCAGTTTAGTTCTTTTATAATAGAGTCATTTAATTCTGACCTTTTTCTCATTAGCTTCAAAGTATTGAGTATCAGATTGGTATAGTAACAAATTCACTGATTATAAACTAATGGGGTTGTATAAAGATACTACTTAGATGGTGAAATGAAGTAATTCCTTCTTCATGGGGCTCTCACATGCTGTGGACAGGGAATAAGCTTATTAGGAAGAATGTCCTGAATTTGAGTCCTAGTTCTGCTACCATTGGAAAGCCTTTATCCTCACTCAGCCTTAGTTTTTCTGTCAAATGGGATTCATCATGATTATGTGGCAGAGATATTTGAGAATTAAGTGAGATAGTGATGGTAAAGGACCTTAGAACCACGTTTGGCATGGGACAGCTTAAAGTGTATTAGACTGTGTCACTCAGTCATGTCCGACTCTGCGACCCCCATGGACCATCCACCATGAGTGGTCCACCAGGCTCCTCCTTCCAAGGGATTCTCCAGGCGACAGTACTGGAGTGGATTGCCATTTCCTTCTCCAGTTATTTTAACATAGGATAGTATATAATGAACGCAGTCCCAGGTATATCAGATTGGAAATCCTTCAAACCTAGACTGGGCCCAGAGCTGGAATTGTTGCTGCCTGCAGTTCTGTGTCAAGGTCATGCTGGCCAAGTTAGCCTGAGGTCCTTAAAAAGGCTACCTGCTAGACTAATTGAATGAGCGTCATCTTGGCCATACTTTGGCTTGGTTTTGTTCCTCTTGATAATAGTATTATAGTTATGTTTTTTTCTGTTAACACCCACCAATCTTTCATAATTCCAAGAGTCTATGACTAAATTCTGCCCTGGTTCACATTCTCAATGAACCTCTTTTATTTTTCTTCACTCACGGGAAAGATGAAGGTTTAGCTTAAGAATGTTTTCTACCAATGAGCACACTGTACAATTTCTGTGGTGATACAAAGAATGGAATATGTGTTAAAGTTGGGTCTTTGCTTAAAAGTGGTCTTCCCTGTGGCTCAGATGGTAAAGAATCTGCCTGCAATGCAAGAGACCTGGGTTTGATCGCTGTGTTGGGAAGATCCACTCCAGTATTCTTGCCTGGAGAATCCCCTTGGACAGAGGAGCCAGGAGGGCTACAGTCCATGGGGTTGCAAAGAGTTGGCCATGACCAAGCGTCAAACACATTTCACATTCCAGACCACATGTGAATGCTTTAATTCAGAGGGTTTTCATTTAGAGCTTGGCCAATCTCTCCCTCTTCAGTCCTGAAAGATGGCAGGGGGTTCAGTTCTTCTCTCTGGAAGATTTGAGTTCCATAAACCCCAAAATCTGACAAACATATTTGCTTAAAATATGTTTTGATGCTGTAAAGATGGGACTCCAAACACCCGAATTCTGCTGCTTGCTGTCTGGTATGATCTAACTTGCACTACTCTGCTATAAAATAAGGCCAGCAATGCCTACCTCACAAGGTTATTAGGTAGGCTAAATTAAATAAGATAATGTATATTCATCACCTTGAAAGACAGAAATTAACAACTGTTAATGTGTTTGCTTATCTCCTTCCACAAACCTTGCGTAGCTGTGTGCCACCCCTCTCTCTGCCCAGATTTTACCATGATAAGATTATGAGTCACATCCTAAGGATACTGTAGCTACAGCCCATAAAACAGAGCCCTGTGTCTGTGTGAAGAAAGTGGTAATGAGAGTGCCTTCCCGAGTCGTGTCACTTTTTTCAGGCAATGCATCATCTTCCATTTAAATCATGTGAATAGTTAAACCAAAGGTCACCAACTCATCACCTTATTTTATGGCAGAAACATTTCTGCATCAGATATAGTTCTCCCACTCAGAAATTTGGGGTGTATTTGGGAATGTTTTTGAGATGGCATTTTTCTCTGCACTAAAAGTCCATGGAGCGTGGGTGGGAGAGAGTACCTTTACAGTGGGGGAATCTAACAACTGCTACTGCAGTCAGGTGATCAAGTTTGCCACGAAAGTCATAAATCATACTGATAACATGTTCCCTTGATGTGATGTGATGAGAATGGTACTTTTTTCTTTGGTCTTCTCAGAACATGCTGTTGTTGTTCAGTTGCTAAGTTGTATCGACTCCTTTGTGACCCCAGGGACTCTAGCCCACCAGGCTTCTCTGCCTGTGGGATTTCCCAGGCAAGAATACTAGAATGGGTTGCTCTTGCCTTCTCCAGGGAATCTTCCCTGCCCGTTGGTAGGCAGATTCTTTACTACTGAGCTACCAGGGAAGCCCAAAACACATAACCCCCATCTAATCATGAGAGAAACAGTAGAAGAATCTGAACTTTGAAAGTGAAGGTCGCTCAGTCGTGTCCAACTCTTTGCGACCCCATGGGCTATACAGTCCATGAAATTCTCCAGGCCAGAATACTGGAGTGGATAGCCTTTCCCTTCTCCAGGGTATTTTCCCAACCCAGGAATCAAACCAAGGTCTCCTGCATTGCAGGCAGATTATTTACCAACTGAGCTATGAGGGAAGCCCAATTTTGAAGGGTATATACAAAATACCTGATTAATACTCCCTCAAAAATGCCAAAGTAATAAAAGAAAACAAGAAAAATCTGAGAATCAATCAGTCATGAGGAACCTACGAAGACATGACAACTAAATATAATGTGGTATCCTGGGTGGGATCTTAGAAAACAAAAAGGAAATTAGGTAGAAAAACAAACAAACAAACAAACAAAAAAACAGGAAATTTGAATACAATATGGACTTTAATTAATAGTAATGTATCACTAAAGATGTTAGCAATAGGAGAAACTGGGTATGGGACATATGGGGAACCTCTGTACAATCTTCACAATAATTCTATAAATCTAAAACTAAAATAGTTTTAAATCATCATTATTCTAACTTATCTTTCACAATTCAGGTCACTCCTTTAGGAAACCTTCCTTTTATGTAATCCTAAAATCTCACAACTTCCTCTCACCTACCACCGTTTTATAAGCCTCTTCTGTCTATTCCATATTACATTGTGTTACAATTATTTCACAAGACTAAATACTCCTTAAGGACAGGAATGTGGTTTTTTATCTTTATATTCTAGTGCCATCCAGAGTGTATGGGAGACCTTAGAGATAAATGTTCAGTAAGTGGTAGAATAGATGAAAACATTAGACAAATCAAAGTTAAAATAATTAGATGTTTTTGAAATGAATGAAAAGCTATAGGGGCAGGGATGGTTGGCCGGTAGATGCCATGAACTGTCATATGCTGAGATGCTGTTGGAGAAGGGCAATGACTGACAGTCCTGCTCACAGTACATTTTACATGTTGTTACATCACTGAAACCATCATCATTAGCAAGTGGTTCATTTCTGAAGGGCAAGGCTCCACTCTAGGGATTGAAAATGGTACACAGAGACCTGTGGATATTAAGCACAGATGTTCCACCTATAGTTACTCCATATGTCCTGCCTATGGGCTTCATTCATTAATTCACACATTCATTCAACAAATGTGTCATGACAAAGATAACACTACTAATTTGCATTGATTGCATATTTACTATATAAATACATATAGCCATATATTGTGCTAGTTGCTGTAGTGTACTAACTGATTTTATCCATGCAACAACTTTGGGATATATATTAATGCTATTGCATGCATGCTCAGTCACTTCAGTCATGTCAGACTCTTTGCAACTCCATAGACTGTACCTTGCCAGGCTCCTGTGTCCATGGAATTCTCCAGGCAAGAATACTGGAGTGTGTTGCCATTTCCTTCTCCAGGGGATCTTCCAGACCCAGGAATTGAACTTGCATCTCCTGCATTACAGGCAGATTCTTTACCATCTGAGCCACCAGGGAAGCCTATTTTAATGCTTTTAGTTCTGTTTTATAGATGAGGAAATTGAGACAGAGAAGTTAAGTAACTTTTTCTGAAGGTATGTAAGAAGAGTTTGCCATGTTGTGAGCACTGGATATACAACTGGAAGAGTTAGGGGAGAAAATGGAGAGGGGGTGACGGTGTGCTACTGATGAATGTGTTGACCTGGACTTTTGCCTGAAAATTTGTTTCACTTACACCCTTTCTTTGAAGGAACTGAGAAACCAAAACTTCTGTAGATTTTCTTCTCAAGCTTTTCTTTTCCTTCTTCAATAGAAATTCAGTATTAAGTACTCAACAAATACCAAGTAACAACTATGCACCTGGCAGTGCTTAGGAGAGAAAGTCCATTGTTATTTTAAAGCTTTCAAGCTAGACTCAGAGAGATCATCACCCTGGTATCCTGGGTCTGCAATTAATAACATTTTTACTTTGGCCAGTCAGGTTCCAGCTTCCTCTTTGTAAGTGGAAATTCTCATTCTTCTCTTGCAAGGTTATTGGGAGGATTAAAGATATATGTCAAGCAGTGGGTTTATGGTATTTATTTGATTAATGGTAAACAGTATTTTTATTACCCATGGGAAGATAAAAGCATGGGGGCTGGTGGGAGGAGGAATTGTGCTGAAAGCCAGCTTTCAACTTTCATATATTTTCCTGGGCCTTGTTTGAATTTTAATTTTTTTGAATGCACTTACCCCATGAAGAACATTCTCAATAGGGTTTATTTTGTAGGGAGAAAATAGTATTAACAGATGTGTCAACTTATCTTCTATTCATTGTGCATTATTTGCAGATGGGAGCCCTGTTCATGCTCAGAAGTCCAGTCATTTGGCTTGGACAGTCTAAGGCTCATACTAGAACCAGAATGCACTGATGAATTCTTCACTGTCAGTATAGTCAAACACAGGTTTACTCTTATGTATAGTCTATTCTGTAGTGGCTGAATCTTCCAGTTGGAAGGGATCTGACTGCTCCTCAAGTTCATTCTTCCTATATCCACCTCTGTGTAGTCATCCATATGAAAATATGAATGACTTCTTGGTGTTTATTGATATGCCAGTCTTGCTGCTTGTATCTGTAGCAAAAATAGGAAGCCTTACTTTCTACCAGCTATTTAAAATACCCCCATTTTATAATCTCATCAGAAAAGTTTGTCTGCAGGTGGCTATTATTCAGTTCCATTTGCCTGTGAAAAACTGAGTGGAAGAAATACTTTAGGATTAAGTTGAAGACTATGTTCAAGTATTTTATCCTTCTGCCTCTCTAGAGGTAGAAATTGGTATCCGTGTTTCACATCTCTTTATGTTCCTCATTGAGTTGGCCTCTCAAAAGAAGCATGTCTACTGATTATGCCCAGATATGCGGAAACAGCCACATGACAATGGCTTTGTATTGTACCAGCTCATTGATTATAATCTAAGAGGTGGTTTCTTCCCTTCTAGAAATGGAGAGGACAATATCTACTTTTCAGAGCTATTTAAATGACTATAGTATATATGTAAAGAACTTCACTTGGCCAGCAAATACCACACCCTCAAAGTATTGGAAAATTAAAGAGTATCTTTAAAGACAATATAAATCTTGTTCAAAGCTTTGTATAAAGGAAAATCAGGAGGAAAAAAAATTTTGACTGGAACAAATTTTATGAAAATATGTCTATATGGAAAAAGCATTATCTTTCCAAACATATAACATATATGTATAATATACATAATAAATGTAACATATATCATTATGTTATATAACATGGTTTATGTTATGTATAAGTAAGTATATAAGTATATAAATATAGTATATAACATAAATAATGGTGATAAAGAGAGATAAAGATTTTTTCTTTTTACCTAAACTTCCAGGGAACTCAGTGCTAAAATAAATTTTTAAATATACTGTTATTTTCCCTTAGATGATTGATACCGTTAGTTCTTTTTCCTTGTAACTGAATTTTGATTGTTCAATTTCAGCAATCTGCTCCTTTTATTATAAGCCTCATTAGATCACTTTTAGATGACCTCAGTTACAAACATGTCATGCCTTTTATTTCAAGAGAAAAATGAAGGCAGTGAGATTAAATGACATGCTCCTTAAATCACACTGTTAGTATTGGTAGATTCAAGGTGAGAACAACCAGATGCTGCCTAGTGTTCTTCCAAGCTAGTCTGTGGAGTCACACTTCAAGTTTTAATGAGAGCTTATGAAACTCTTTTCAAATAACTTTTATCCAGTCAGGAAGCTATTCTAATGGAAAGTTCAATGAATACCCTCCAAAGTACTTAATATTTTATATTAGGAAATGGCTGTTAGTGCTATCTTTGCTCTTAAAAAAATACACAGAAGAAAGTATTTGCCTATCCTCTATTTAATATTTTCAAAGGAAAAAAAATGAACTGACAGTTGCCTGATGCAGAATTAAGCTCTAAAATATCCACATGAGGGCAGACTCATATTCAGAATGAGTTTCTGAAACAATTTCTGTTTGCCCATGAGTAACTACCTCTAAATGTTACCTACGGACTATACCTTCTAAATCCTGCCAGTGGGCCGCATTGATTTCTTTTCAGTCCTGAGCACTGAGTGGCAGGAAGAAGTACAGTCAGATAAACAGGCATCACAGCCCCTCAGAGCTGGCACCAAAGTGATGTCATGAGTTATGTCACAGTGAAGGGAGACAAAAGTAATGTGATAGCTGCCTATATGTTTTATCTTGTACTTTTCATTCTGAATGATTCTCCCAGGCTTATCACCAGTGTTATTATCTTGGTGTTCCGAAGTATCTATATTATTTTTTAAAAAATTATTGAAGTATAGTTGATTTACAATGTGTTAATTTCTGCTGTACAGCAAAGTGACTTAGTTATACATATATACATTTTTATATTCTTTTCCATTATGGTTTAACACAGAATGTTGAAGAGAGTTCCCTGTGCTAGACGGTACGACCTTGTTGTTCATCCATCCTGTATATAATAGTTTGTCTCTGCTAATTCCAAACTCCCATTCTTTCTCTCACCTACCACCTCTCCCTCTTGGCAACTATAAGTCTGTTCTCTATATATGTGTGTCTGTTTTTGTTTCAGATATATGTTGATTTTATCATATTTTAGATTCCACATGTAAGTGGTATATGGCAATTTGTCTTTTGTCATAAATTTTAAATTATATGATCTGATATCACTGACTTTTATATAATAAAATTTACAAAATTATGTAGTGTAGCACTCTCATGAAGTAAATCTATGGAACTTTAGAATGGTGCTGATTTAACCAATAAGGGATTTGAGGTTTAGGCAAGCTGAGTGGCCAGTTCAAGTTCAAATAAATATTAAGTTATGGAATGTTATTAAAATCCCAGGTCTTTTGACACCTGGTTCTATGATTCATTTGATATTCTTTCATTTTACTTTTCAAAAAAGTCTATAGTAATCTTTATTTTTTTCTTTACAATTTTAAAGGCTATACTTTCTCAGTGGTAAAGAATCCACCTGCCAATGCAGGAGCTGCAGTTTTGATCCCGGGGTTGGGGAGATCCCCTGGAGAAGGAAATGGCAATCTACTCCAGTATTCTTGCCTGGGAAATCCCGTGGACAGAGGGAGGCCTGGTGGGCTACAGTCCATGGGTTTGTGAAAGAGTTGGGCATGACTTAGTAACTAAACAAAAATGACATACTCCACATACAGTTATTACAAACTGTTTGATATATTCCCCATGTTTTAGCCTATTTTACACCCCATAGT
This sequence comes from Giraffa tippelskirchi, assembly GCF_054371585.1. Classification (NCBI taxonomy): domain Eukaryota; kingdom Metazoa; phylum Chordata; class Mammalia; order Artiodactyla; family Giraffidae; genus Giraffa; species Giraffa tippelskirchi. The sequence goes on along the minus strand of NC_137284.1, from coordinate 40,760,198 downwards.
TTCTCCCACTCCCCTACCCCTGTATTTTCCCTCCCTCCCTCACTGCAACTACTAATTTGTTCTCTGTATCTGTGAGTCTCCTTTTTTGTTATATTGACTAGTTTGTTGTATTTTTTAGATTCCACTTATAAATGATATGAAACAATATTTGTCTGTCTGACTTATTTCACGTAGCATAATACCTTTCAAGTCCATCTATGTTGCAAAATTTCATTCCTTTTTATGGTTTAATGCTGCTGCTGCTAAGTTGCTTCAGTCGTGTCCGACTCTTTAGCGACCCCATGGACTGCAGCCTACCAGGCTCCTCTGTCCATGGGATTTTCTAGGCAAGAGTACTGGAGTGGGGTGCCATTGCCTTCTCCATTATGGCTTAATAGCATTCCATAAACATACATATTCCTTATCCATTCATCTGCCAGTAGACACTTAGGTTGCTTCTACATCTTGGCAATTCTAAATAAAGCTGCTGTGAACATTGAGGTTCATATATCGTTTCAAATTAGTGTTTTCGTTTTTTTTTTTCTTTGATATATACCCAGAAGTGAAATTTCTGGGTCATACAATACTTTTTTGTGAAACCTCCATACTGTTTTCAACCATGGCTATACCAGTTTACATTCCCACCAATAGTGTAAGAGTTCCCACCAATAGTGTAAGAGTTCCCTTTTTTCCATGTCCTCACTGAATCATGTTATACTGTGTTTTGTGTGATTTGATTGATTGACATGAGCAACAGGAAATAGTCCTTCACAAGGCCCTGGCCACACTGAGTCAGCCTTGGTGAAAGGTGAAGGGGTGCTGGTCTCCCGAGTGAGCACCTGCAGTGGGTACTCTGCTCACAGAAAGTTAGTGGAACCAGGACCAGGTATTCAAGAGTAATTAAAGCAAAGAAGCTGCTGCAGCCCCATTTGCAGGAGAAATGAATGTAGGCAATCGCTTTTAAGACAGGTTTATATCAGCTTAAGAAACTTTTCCTGGTGCTCTTATCATATGGCAGCATTGTTGACCAGGGGTACAAATTGTTTTTTCTACCACGTTTTGTGAAACTGTATCACAGAAATGGCCCATGACCTTTGCAATTTTCTCTCCTGAAGCAGGCGAAATTTTTGATTAAGAAATAGAGGTTGAGTTACTAGCAAATGCTGTGAGATGATAAGGAAAGATGTCTGTAGCACTGTGTGTGGGTGTATGTCGGAGGGCTTGTGTTTGTGCAGTGGAGGCATACATGCACTCATATGTGGGTAGATGGTTGTGGCCAGGAGTGTTATGAGTGACTGTGCTAGTGAATGTGTTCTGTAGAAGACCTGATTCACTGAAAGTTGGCCACTGTGTCTTTCCTGACTTAGGGTAAAAATGTATTTAGCCTGACAAATTGAAATAGGTCCATACCTTTCATGTATGATATACTTTGTAAGGACTGAGCAATTCTACAGGCATGTTGTATCACCTCTACTCACTAGACACACTCATTCTAGACCAAAGCACATACTCAGATAATTTCAATAATCATCTGGCAGGTTTGTGATAAGTGCTGTGAAAGGGTTACAATTGCTGAAGGGTCACAGAAGAAGGACGTTAAGTTTAGAGTTGTGTGTAAAAACCATGTGTCAGTAGAAATGACATTGGGCTAAACTCTTAATTGTGAAAAAGATGCTCACATGGTATGATGAGAAGTCCTCACAGTTTACAGCTAATAATTGCTGCAACCAGAAGCGGAAGGCGTCCTGCTTGAAAGTAGTGTGTGGGTAATTCTGCCCTTGTAGGTAAAGATCTGCAAACACTTCAGAATATTTTGTGTTACTGGGGAACTGAGTTGGGGTTTTGCTGCCTGATTTTTATTATTCACTCTCTTCTTCACTAGTATCCTGATCAAAATATGATGCCCATAAAGTCAATGCATGGGCGCATAAATCAGCTTTATTCAAGTGTCACATGTAGAGTTCTACCCCCCCTCTCTCTGGTGCTATTTTTTTAAAAATAAAAGAAGTTAGAGACAGAGATATTTCCTTCTAATATCCCCAGAAGGTGGAAGTGTTTGTGGACGTTTGTTCCCCTTGGGCCACGGCAGGAACATAGATGAGGAGAGCCTAAATATTTTTCCCTATAATAGCTACTGACAAATATAGAGAAATGACAAGTGGCTGTTTTACTTCTTACGTTTTTCATTTATCTTACCACATTTACAAAATTCTCACATAAGGCGAGCACACATGTCATCCTAAAGGCTGATCTGATCTGAACTGAAAAGGAAAATAAAACTGCATGTAGCAACTTGGTCCATAAGGACTTAGATTCACTGAAATATGGAGAATGGATCATATTACATTTGTAATGATGCAGCTAATGAATAATGAATGTTCTGATGCTATCTTTGGGTAATCATCTGCAAACATATGTTTGTTTTTTTTCCCAAGATTTCATGGGATGTTGATTTTTATGCAGACTAGAAATTCTCCACCATCTGTAATAGCAAACAAGTTCTCAGTGCTTTGGCGAATAATAGAATACCAAATGAATTTGTGAAATTATTCAAGCAGTGTGGGATGATTTCTTAAAGTTGTTCTTGAGCATTGCTCTCTGGCTCTTTGACCGCTTGGGCTGGCTAGCATGCTTTTGCGCTGAAAGCTTTTTAAAATTTTAATGTTTTGTCTATGTAGGGTCTTCAGTTCTGTTCAGTTTTGTGTATGCTTTGAGTGCTTGTCTCCTATGCACTTCTTTGTTTTTAATATTAGGTTGTGGGTTGTCAGAAGCTTCTTTGCAGTAGCAGCTTTTGCTTCTTAGTAGACATAGTCCTGGAGATAGAATTCTGTGTGTACTCAAGGTGGAATTATAAGGCACTTATAACTTTCCCGTTACCATGGTGTGGTGGATTAGTCACTAAGTCATGTCCAACTCTTGTGACCCCATGGACTGTAGCCCACTAGGTTCCTTTGTCATAGCTTTTACCAAATAGGCCCCAATTTGCAATGAGCAGAATAACCAAATTAATTCTCTTAGCATGCTAGGTTAAATGGTCCAGACTTAAATGGTCCAGACTTTGCTTATGGTAATTTGATGCCAGAGCTCTTTGGCTGGATCTGAATTCTCTGACCTAAAGAATGTGAGCTAGTTTATTAGATTCCTGCTACCACTACATATATTCAATTGCAAGTATTATTTGCAGGCATATTTGCCTTCTTTTGTCCCAAATTCCATTGCAATAAAAGTCTACTCTTACTCTGCTCTTTGTTTCATCTGCAGCTCCTTCTCCTTTGATCATTGATGTCCTGCCTTACTTACTTAAAAGTTATGATAATCTGTCTTCCTTCCTCCCTCCCTTTTGTCTTTTCTAATCAATATGAAAATTACATTCATTAACCTGCGCATTATTGCTATCATATATGGAATGTGGAAGAAAAAAAAATAACTTGGTGATTAATAGAGCTAACTTTGGAATCAAAGTAATTTGAAATCAAATCCAGACTCTGTTCCTTACCAGTTATGTGGGAAGGGACTAATCATTTAACCTCATTAGATGCAAGTTTCCTCATCTATCTGGAGAAGGGAAAGGCACCCCACTCCAGTATTCGTGCCTGGAGAATCCCATGGACGGAGGAGCCTGGCGGGCTACAGTCCATGGGGTCACAGAGAGCCAGACATGGCAGAGTGACTAACACTTTTCTCATCTATGAAATTATCTATGAAATGGCAGTGTTATTATATACATATTAATAGGAGTAATAGCATCCATGTAATAGCAATGTCATGAACAGGACATAGAATGATGTATGCAATGCATCTAGCAGGCTGGGTGACAGTAAGATGCTGGGCCTGCTGTTGCTGCTCTGGTGGTAGTGTTGGTGGTGGGAGGAACAGTGGAAAATTGTGCTTTTTAGTGCTTCCTAGTGCTTTCTAGTACCCTTTGAAAGTGTGTTGCAAAGTTCAGGTCATCAGCATTGGGACGCCATCATGACTGAAAAGTGATGTGTAAAGTTTTAGTTTTCACTAATGACTTAGGACTAATTTTTACACATGAATAAACTGAGCAGCTCCTGCCAATTTCTTTGCAATTCGCAATACTCAACACCACTGAACTGATAATGGAGATGTCATCTCTCCTTTAAGTTATTCCTATAAAATCTATGACTATGTTAGCCTGAAGACCTTCATGACTATATGTCTTTTAAAATTGCTTTTTTCATCCCTCTATCCTCAAAAACAAACATCCAGAATAACATTGCACTATAACGTTACAATAAGATAAGAAACCTGACTGTAAACTACTGAAAATAAAGCTAATGAAGAATTACAGGAGCTTTAAAATGAGGAAAAAGACTAATAGATTAGGAAAATTAAGGAGAGGCACCATGAACATTAATTACAGCACACTGAGGTTTTGTTTACTGAGGTTAGCAGGTTCTAAGTCATTGAGCTTTCTTAGAAAATGGCCATAGTTAGTCCTGCACCATAATTTATAAAGCAGAAGATACTGTTTCTGTCTACACATTGAACCACGTGAAACTGAATGCAGATTTTGTTATTAACCTCTTGAGAAGCAAAGAAAGGAGGGACAAAGAAAGAAAGGATCATTCTGCTGCTGCTGCTAAGTCGTTTCAGTCGTGTCTGACTCTGTGCGACCCCATAGACGGCAACCCACCAAGCTCCCTTGTCCCTGGGATTCTCCAGGCAAGAACACTGGAGTGGGTTGCCATTTCCTTCTCCAATGCACGAAAGTGAAAAGTGAAAGTCAAGTCGCTCAGTCGTGTCTGACTCTTCGAGACCCCATGGACTGCAGCCTACCAGGCTCCTCCATCCATGGGATTTTCCAGGCAAGAGTACTGGAGTGGGGTGCCATTGCCTTCTCCGAAGGATCACTCTAGGAATCCTTAACACCACTGAATCTTCTTACTTTCTCATATTTATGTGCCATCTTCTGCAGATACCAGCTTCGAGTTGTGGGTTATTACATGTGACCCTATAATATGGGAAAGGGTATTGGAAATAGAAGGAAGAGACCTGTGCTCTAGTACCGTTCTTCTATTGTCCAGCTGTTATGTCACCAGAAGTCACTTTAGCTCTCAGTGTCTCCAGTTTATCCATAAAAATTTGTTTGTTTTATATGCTGCAGCTGTTTTATATGACTAGTTCTTCAATGTCTTTAATCAATACCCCCTTTGATAATACCATGGAACCCATGAATTTTCATGCCAGAGGTGTACAAATCTTATGAAATATACCTATGTAGAGTTTCAATAATTCCATACTTCCTTAAAGCTCATACATCTGTATTGACCTTAGGCTATGAACTGTTACTCTAGGTGATGCTGTTGTCCATCATAACTTCTTAATTCTGTGATCCTTGGGCATTTAAAATTTTTCTGTCAAATAACTTAGCTTTTTAGGGTCTAGTGGAAAAATGTTTGTACAAATGCTCTAGTAAAGAATTTTGAGACTCAGGTATGTCTATTTTGTACTTCTTCTAGCTTTGGATTCACTGTGAGATTTGGGCAAGTTTCATAGTTTCTCTGGGTTGTCTTCCTAGGATAATGTAGTTGTAGAAAAATCTTGGCCTTCAGAATCAGATCTGTCCAAATTCTGGTTCCTTCACATAGTCACTCAGCAAGTTTAAGGGAAAGTACTCTGTGAGCCTATTTTCACTGTAAAAAATCTAATGGTTTGTGATCTTGAAGTGTAAAAAATTTTTAAAAGTATTTGCCCAGTACTGACCTCAATCCCTAACAAGTGATCCCCTCTCAAATCTAAGAATGTGCTTGCTTTGGTTAGCCTTGCATTTTCTTTCCCCTTCTCTCTTCCTGTCTTTAATCTTGGTCTTCTTTCAGCTCATTCTAAGTTATCCTCAAATCATCACTTTCTGTTTTTGGATCATGGTGTGAACTATGATATGGTGTGCTCACAGTAGCTCTGAATTTTTAAACAGGAGTAATAATAATACATGTCAAAGCCATCTTAAGACATTTGTAAGCCCTGGACATCCTTACATGTACATGCTTTTCTCAAAATAACATTCATAGTTTAATACAGTTACATTCCATATTTTAAGAAGTTTTCTGTTGCTAAAGATGTGAAAACATTTTTGTATTTTATAATTCTGAGATTTGAGTTTTAAAAAGAAATTTGTTATCACCTTAATATAAGCATGCATGTAAGTGTACAGATATATGTGATATGTCTTGTGTTTGTATATACAGAGAGTTATAACTAATTACTTGGTGTATGTTTTAGTTTGCAGATTTTCATGGCTTGAAAGTAAAAGTCTCTCAGTCGTGTCCGACTCTTTGCAATCCCATGGTCTGTAGCCTGGGTATCTCCTCTGTCCATGGAATTCTACAGTCAAGAGTACTGAGTGGGTTGCTATTTCCTTCTCCAGGGGATCTTCCCTACCCAGGGATCAAACCTGGGTGTCCTGCATTGCAGGCAGATTCTTTATCAACTGAGCCACTAGGGAAGCCTGCACGGCTTAGAGAGGATAATTGTTTTTGTTTAGGTCTTTTGCACTTTTGGTAGTCTCAACAATTTTATATATGTCTTATTGTTACCAGTGGATACAATGGCTATGTTTTTTTCCCAGCTTTGTTGAAGTATAATTGACAATTAAAATTATAAGAGAGTTGAAGTGTATATCATGATGATTTGATATACATATACATTGTGAAAGGATTCCTTTGATCTAGTTAATTAACACACTCATCACTTCACACACAATGGCTGTGGTTTGAGTCCAAGTTTTGTTACCTATTAAGTTACATGAGTTTGGGTAAATTCTTGCATTTCTCCAAGCTTATAGTTTTCTTAATGGACTGCTCTTTCTCATTCAAGGAAACTTAGGTTAATTAGTAATTAAAATGAGGCCATATATAATCTGATTCTTGACTCTTGAATTTTTTTACAAAATTCAAATTCATTCAGCTTGAAAAGTCAAATATAAAAGAATGAAACGAGTTAAGAATAAAGACTGTAATTATTTGATTTACAATTTAATGTCTTTCATCTTGTATGTTAACATGTCAGTTTACCTTTCATTGATGAATTAGTTTGATTTCAAGTTCATAAAATGAATTATTAATACTGAAATTATCCTCTAAATTTTAGCTTTTCTTTGTAATTTGCTTTTGGTTGAGGGCTGCAAAGAAGAAAAGATGCATGAGGGAGATTAGTCATTGACAGTCTCTTTTATACAGTGTTTTAAATGATAGAGTTAAAGATAGTTTAGACTGTTCATTACTGATAAGTACAGAGGTATCCTTTGTCATTTACCTAAAAAAATATGCCAGTGTCTTTAATTGGGAAACAAAGAAATACCAGAAGCAAATGAAAGTGCAGCAGTTTTAACCTGTGTACATTTATTCCTTCCATCTCCTAAGTGTACTTTCTCTTGATTGCTTTTACTGAAACCCCTACTTATATGTGAGCAGCTGCAAATCATAACTCACTGTGTAATGTGGAGAAACAAAATATGTCTTGAGTTTGAATCAGAAATAAAATGAGACATCTTTAAACTTAAACTAGGAAATACAAGAGAGTGGAATAGGTCAAACTGTTTTCTCCAGCATCAGATGTTACAATGAAATTTTTATTGTGTGAAACTAGAGAATTTAAGTTTAGAATTAAACCAATAACAACAAAACTATTATGCTTTTTGAGTTCAGTTACCACTGAAAAGTCTAGCTATTTATGAATTATCATGTCTACGCTAGCCTTAGTTCAAAGTATATGCTATTATCAGAAATAAATCTTTTGCAGTCTTGATGTCTATACAACCATAGCCTTGAGGAATAACATTTAGATGTTTGACTATAGACTGTGTAGTAGAACAGTTTTACCGGAAAATAGTTCTTGTTTATTCACATATAATGGAGAGAAATAAAAGAGAAAATGTGTTACTTATGAACTTAAGATAGAAATCTCAGCATACTCTAATTTTACTTGGAACATTTGCGTAATTATCCAGCTGACTATTAGCTCTTATTTTAGTAAAATCAACAGCTTAAGTAGTAAATATTTGTTTACTTATCTGTGCTAGGTAAGCCATTTTTGCAACATAGAATATCAAAGAATAAATTTCGATCCAAAGAGACTTCTTTTTCTCTTAGTACTTCTAAACAGTGTTATTTTTCTATGGATTCCTTTTTAATCAAGACTCAACAAAAAGAAAAACATAATTTTATTCTGTATCTAATAGCAAAGATAAGTATTTTCCGAGTATGTACTGATCATACTAAAGTTTGGAATTCTGTTTTCTGAATGGTCCTGGGACTGCTTTTGTTCATTTGAGGTTATAGATCCTTTACTATTGTAGGTAATGGCGTAATTGATTAGGGATTGCCGCTTCAGCCATCCAAGAGCAGTTATTAATGACACAGCAGTGGATCTAGGTAGATTGGAGAATTGAGGAACTCAGGACCCTCAGGCTTGTTCAGTAGCTTCTTCTACTCTCACTTTGATGACAGAGGAGATTTTTAAATCACTCCCCTGCCTTCCCTTTGTCCTTCCAAGCAGTTTTGTAGTCTGAGCCTAGAAAGTTCTTAAACACTGATCTACTCACAACAGTCTTCTTCTTTAACCCCTTAATTGCTTCCTCTTATGGCACCCCACTCCAGTACTCTTGCCTGGAAAATCCCATGGACGGAGGAACCTGGTAGGCTACAGTCCATGAGGTCGCTAAGAGTCAGACACGACTGAGCGACTTCACTTCCACTTTTCCCTTTCATGCACTGGAGAAGGAAATGGCATCCCACTCCAGTGTTCTTGCCTGGAGAATCCCAGGGATGGCGGAGCCTGGTGGGCTGCCGTCTATGGGGTCGCACAGAGTCGGACACGACTGAAGCGACTTAGCAGCAGCAGCAGCACACGCCTGGATAAAACCCATATTACTTAGCAAGGCATACAAATGCTCCATTACCTATTCCTGTCCTACTACCTCAGGCATTATTTTTCCTTCTTCATTGCCTCACATCTTTGTTTTTCATAAAAAACCTAAACGTGAAATAACAGCAGAACAATAATAGTAACAAAACCCTGCCCATTGATTCATTACCAGCTGTGTGATTGAACACTGGATTTGGTGTTTTCATTATTTATCTAATCAGGAATTAATTCCTGAATGCCTACGGCATTCTTGGCATTATACTTTGCAGAGGTATCCATAGGCAAGCAAAGAATACTAGTCGTATAGGTCAAGCAACAGCAAGCACATTCCCTTCCCTCTTGGAGTTGCAGTCTTGGGAATCAGAGGGTGGCGAGATAATGTTATGATTCAAGCAAATGAAAAGTTTCATTTCTTTTGGGTGCAAGTCCTAGGAGACTCTGTGATGGGGCATGTGACTAATCAGAGAGGATGGGGAAGGTACATTTAATACAAGAGTTGAAGAATGATTAGAAATTGTGTAGGCAGAGTGGGAGGTATAGGTGTGCAATGTAGAAGTAATATGCAAAGTATGGAGTTGGAGGGGGAATAGATATGTGTGAACTCAAAGAAGGCTGGAGTGGCTAGAACACAGAATAGGGAAAGAGATTTCATGAAAGGGACTTCAGCATGACAGGGAACAAAGCATGCAGAACCAGTGAGCTTATCATTAATAATTGGGTTTGAGGGGCAATAGGAAGTCATTACTTCCCTGGTGGCTCAGAGAGTAAGGAGTCTGCCTGCAATGCAGGAGACTTGGGTTTGATCCCTGGGTTAGGAAGATCCCCTGGAGAATGAAATGGCTACTCACTCCAGTATTCTTGCTTGGAAACTCCCATGGAGAGAACAGCTTGGCAGGCTACAGTCCATGGGGTTGCAAAGAGTCGGACACAACTGATCAACTTCACTAGGAAGTCATTTGGGGTTTTTCAATGAAATACTTTGGCCACCTAATGTGAAGAACCGACTCATTAGAAAAGACCCTGATGCTGGGGAAGATTGAAGGCAGGAGGAGAAAGGAACGACAGAGGATGAGATGGTTGGATGGCATCACCAACTCAATAGACACAAGTTTGAGCCAGCTCTGGGAGATGGTGAAGGACAGGGAAGCCTGACGTGCTGCAGTTCATGGGGTAACAAAGAGTCAGACATGACTGGGCGACTGAACAATAACAATGAAAGTGTAACTTTGATATTTATTTTGAAAGACTCTTCTTCTGCATAATAGAGAATTAGTTAGAAGCAAGGGTCCATTTGGATGGAGGGGAGAGTTACAGTTAATGGCTAGAGTCCAGCAAAGAGGACATCAGTTTATACTTATGCTAGTTTGCCAATGGTCAGTATAAAAAGAGATATATTTCTGGAGTAAAATGTATGATCTCATTTAAGCCTCACAACCATGCTAGGAAGTTGATCTTATAAAACCCATTATACAGATCAATCAATTGAGGCTTCAAAGTTATGTAAATTTACTTAGTCCCATAGGAACGTTGGCATAGTCAAGCCACAGAATCCAGGTCCCTTAATTCTAAATCATATTCTTTGTCAGCCATGCTACTGTTTTTCCATATTCTGCCGTGCTGGGTTTCTCACATTGCTGTAACTTTTCATTTACTGTTTTCTCACATTACAATACTGTTCCATGCAGTGAAATCCTGAAAGTCTTCTCCAACCATTTGCTGCTTCATGTTCCTAGTCTTTGGTAATATCTGCGCTTTATGATTTCATAGCACGTTTTGCTTCCCTGCTGACTCCTTATTTCTCTCTTTAGTAGTTTATAAAGGGCTTACCTGGTGCCTCAGAGGGTAAAGCGTCTGCCTGCAATGCAGGAGACCCAGGTTTGATCCTTGGGTCGGGAAGATCCCCTGGAGAAGGAAATGGCAACCCACTCCAGTACTCATTGTGGTTTTGATTTGCATTTCTCTAATAATGAGTGATGTTGAGCATCTTTTCATGTGTTTGTTAGCCATCTGTATGTCTTCTTTGGAGAAATGTCTGTTTAGTTCTTTGGCCCATTTTTTGATTGGGTCGTTTATTTTTCTGGAATTCAGCTACAGAAGTTGCTTGTATATTTTTGAGATTAATTGTTTGTCTGTTGCTTCATTTGCTATTATTTTCTCCCATTCTGAAGGCTGTCTTTTCACCTTGCTTATAGTTTCCTTTGTTGTGCAAAAGCTTTTAATTTTAATTAGGTCCCATTTGTTTATTTTTGCTTTTATTTCCAATATTCTGGGAGGTGGGTCATGGAGGATCCTGCTGTGATTTATGTCGGAGAGTGTTTTGCCTATGTTTTCCTCTATGAGTTTTATAGTTTCTGGTCTTACGTTTAGATCTTTAATCCATTTTGAGTTTATCCTAACACCATACACAGAGCCTAAGCTTTTAAACATTAAGCCCTTGTCCTATACAAGCTTTCCTTTAGTATCTTAGCACTGTTGTATTTTCCCGTTTGGTTTCAGGTTAAATATCCCCATAGCCTGTAATTTTTCTTTGCATGATGTGTCTTTGTACCATCCTCACCAGTAGTCCCAGTCTTGGTTAACCAAGGAGGGTGGGGAGAATGATAGCCCTTCAATCCAAGTGCAATAGATTCTTTAGAGAGACAATCAAAAGTAGAAATGTAAAATAATATGAGAAATTCAATTTTATTTAAGTTGCAGAATGTAAATGTCAATATTAGAGACTTTTTCAGGCTTCTTTGCATTTAATAATCTACCCCTGATACAATCATATGTCAAAAGATTACAAAACATATTTTCTTCCTGAGTGAAATGAGAAACCTGCCTTAGAAATCTCTCTTGCAATTTAACATAAGGGATAATAGATCATTTGGTCCAACCTCTGGCATTTAGGAGAAAATTGTGGTGAACTTATCCATAAAATATAGCATTTAGCACCTACTCATTTGCCAGGACCTCTGATACCTCCTGGACTTCCCTGGTGGCTCTCTGGTAAAGAGCTGCTGCCAATGCAGGAGACACAGGTTCAATCGCTGGGTTAGGAAGATCCCCTGGAGAAGGAAATGGTAATCTACTCTAGTATTCTTGCCTGGAAAATCCCATGGACAGAGGAGCCTGGCAGGCTCCAGTCCATAGTGTTGAAAGAGCTGGACACAGCTTAGCAGCTAAACAAAAACTGATTCTTTCCGTCTTTTTACTTGTGTTCCTTTAGTATGCCCAGCTCCAATTATTCTTTGGTTCTGTGAGGACCTACAACTCATGACCTTACTTACCTTTTAATGTCCATTATCCTTCTCAAGTCTTCATTTCCATTTTCTTTAACCTATATTTCGAGTTCAACTTTATAATCACTCATTGGCAGATCTTAATTTTCCCCTATACATCATTCCTGCCTCTGTAACTTCCCTGGCATGACTCCAGCTTTGTTAATCCCAATTTTTCCCATTTAACACATGCCCCAGAACTGCTGAACAGGGCTGGAGTAAACACACAATGATACTGATTGGTTTCACTTTAATTTGTGATCATAAACCTTATGTGGTTTCAATTTACTGCCTGTCAGTCCTGCAACTACGTTTTGTTAGTCAATTCACTCTCCCACCATCCTGGTTTACTATTTCACACCTGTTTCTCTCTTCTGGAAAATGTACTGTTTCTCTTTCTCTTTATGCTGAGTAATGTCCTTGATTCTTATTTCACTGAGAAAGTGGAAAAAATCAGGAGAAATCTTAATTCACTCAGCAACACATCCATCAAACCTTCTGGTTTTCTACCCGTGGATTTTGCTTTCCCTTCTGTTTTAATAGATTAATAGCACACAAGGTCTTAAGGATTACGGGTCTAGGCACATGGGTCCTCTCCTCATGAAATGTATCAGCTATTGAGAATGGTAGGTTTTAAAAAGATGACTTTGTGTGACTTGATGTCAGAAAAGTTGGGCACAAGTTCTCCATCTGTCATCAGCTAGCTATATAACTTTGGACATTGCTATTGTTCAGCTGCTAAATTGTATCTGACTCTTTGCAACCCCGTGGATGTGCCAGGCTTCCCTATCCTTCAGTATCTCCTGGAGTTTGCTCAAACTCACGTCCATTGAGTCACTGATGCTATCTGACCATCTCATCCTCTATTGCCCCCTTCTTCTCCTCCTTTCAATCATTCCCAACATCAGGGTCTTTTCCAATGAGTTGGCTCTTCGTATCAGGTGGCCAAAGTACTGGAGCTTCAGCTTTAGCAGCAGCCCTTCCAGTGAATATTCAGGGTTGATTTCCTTTAGGATTGACTGATTTGATCTCCTTGCAGCCTAAGGCACTCTCAGGAGTCTTCTCCGGCACCGCAATCAGAAAGAATCTATTCTTTGACCCTCAACCTTCTTTATGGTCCAACTCTCACATTTGTACATGGCTACTGGGAAAACCATAGCTTTCACTATGAAGTTTGGAACTAGGTAAAAGTAAATATTTTAAACCTCACTTCCTTATCTTTTAAGAAAGGAGGCAGTAATATCTATTGCCCATATTGTAAGATTTAATGAAATAACAAATGTTAATGTGTTTTGCAAATTATGAAACATAAAAGCATGAAAATTCATCTGCTCTGTCGGCACCAAGGCTCCACGGTCAGCTGTGTGGACCGTGCCCTGCACTAACCGGATGGGGAGCACGGACAGAGGCATTCACTTGGGCTCACCATGGTGTCGCCACTCGCACGTGCGGCGTGGCTGCCCTGACTGATCCATCCCAATAACAAGTTGTTTAAATGTTCAAGGAGAGTGTCTCAGCAGCTTCCCTTGGCAGCTCACTCTAGCTTTACAATTTGCAAAGCACTAGTAAAAATGTATCATTAATCCTTTAAGGCCCAGTTCAAGTGTTACTTTTAGAGTTACCCATGCCATCTCAACAGGCCTTCCTCCAAGCTCCAAGAATCCCCAGTTTTTGCGTTCATATTAATGCACACAGTGTTGTTTCTTCCTTTGTTTTTCCTTCCTCCCAACCTCTCTCTTTACACCTCCCTCTCTCTTTACACCATTACACAGTAGACACTTTGATCCCTAAGGGTAAGGATATTGAAGGCCGTGATGTGCTCTGTTTGTCTTTATATCCCAGGATTTAACGAGAGGAAGAAGCCTGGCACTATGGCACATGCTGAGCGGAAGTGCTGCAGTTGTCTGTCTGTTTTCAGTACCTGCTCCTCACCCAGCTCCAACTTATTCTTCCATAGTATGAACCCCGAGGGCAAAGGCTGTGTCAAGCACATAGTTGCTTCCAGTGCTAGTATGATGCTGGGAACGTAATAAATACTAAGCAAATGTTGGTGGAAATACAGCAGGGCAGGAGGAACCTAAATTCTTCCATTTATTTAACACATTTTTTCAAGGACGTGATCTGTTCCTAGTTATGAAAATAGTATTGAAGATAGAGCAGTGGAAAAAGCAAAAAAAAAAAAAAAAAAAAGCCTGCTCTTTGGAGCTTGTATGTTAGTGGGTAAAGATGGATAATAAAGGTAATAAATGAATGTTGATGTACATTAGCGTGGGATTGGCCAGATCAAACATTAGATAAGGTTCCCAGAGCAAGCCTTACTGGGAAGAGGGCTTTGGACTCTTGAGTTCAAGGGGGTGAGAGCTTGTGGCTATCTAGGGAGGAGAATTCTGAAAAGTGGAGAAAAGTGCAGGATCCTTGGTAGTGATGGGAAACCTTTAGAGGGCTTCTAACAGAAGCTTGAGATGATCTGATTTATGCTAAAATATATACTTATACATATATACTTATATAAATATGTATATTTATATATATGCATTTATATAAATGAAAATACAGTATTGTATTTACTGATTGTAAAAGTGTCCAATAGTTTGTTTTATTAAATACCAATTTCTGTTGCTTCTGTGTATTTTACTGATGCTGGACACATGCAAAACAAGGTTGCTCTTGTTGCAAATAATACATTTGGTGAATACATTCACCAGATACACACATCATATACTTGATGAATAAAGGAGATAATGAACTTGAATGAGAGGTTACCAAGGGGCCAATCTACCAGAATTCATTGAAAAAGTGTTATGGGTTTATGTAAGAATTAGAGGCAACAAATCTACTTATTAGCATTTGCAGCTTCTCATTTTTCAGTGTTTTTTAGGAAATAAGGATTCCAAGACAGGATTTTCTGCCTACTTTACCTAATGTTCTTAAATGGCAAGATCAATGCACATCCGGCCATCTAAATATATCCATCAGCTCTTTCCTTGATGCAAATAACACGCATTTTTATAAACTTCAGTTCCTTATTATGAGTTTATATAAAGTATAATCTTTTGGAATTCTTAATGGTCCCTACTTTAGCATCTTACGTTATTCTTAACCTAGATCCAGTTTTAAAAAATAACAAGCCAAAAATAGATACACTTGAAATAGAAGTCAATGCATTGAAGCCAAGAAGTTTAGAAGAGGACATGCATACCATCCACTTGTTTTATGTCCACATGTCTTTTAAAATGTTATCACCACATTTCCAGAACTCTCCTGGGGGCAAAGATAGCTCGAGTTCCAGGAAATATAGGTGCTCCTTGATTTAATATAAGTAAGAGTTGCACTGAAGTGAGAACATGAAGAATGAATAGAGGTGGCATTTTTGTTTCAATAATGACAATCTGCCTTAAAAAAAGAATATATATATATATATATATAGTTGATATTATTATGATTAGTGTGATGTTATTTGTAGTCTTTGCATGATTTATTTTTTTAATAAAGTCAGATGGTGATGTTAGGGGCTTTGTTATAATTTGGGGATAATCACTGACTCCCATGCAGTTGTGAGAAATATAAATATACAGGGAGATCTCCTGCGGTCTTTATGCGGTTTCCTCCACTGGAGACGTTTTGCAGACATCACCAGAATAGTGATTTTCATGCAGTCAAGGGAATTCCCTCACAAGGCAGTGGTTAGGACTCGATGCTTCCACTGCAGGGGATACAGGTTCAATCCCTGGTTAGGGAATTAAGTTCCTGCATGCTGTGCAGCATGGCATAGTGGTAGTAATAATGATGGTGATGCAGTCAAGATACAGTGAAGCTCCACCACTGCAAAAATCTCTCATGCCTTTTTTTTTTTCTAGCTGCATCTACCTGCCTTCGCACTTCCACCATGTGGCCCCTGACAACTGCTAAGCTGTTCTCTATTTCTGTAATTTTGTCATTTTAAGAATGTTATAAAAATAGAACCATACAGTATGTGATCCTTTGGGACTAGCTTTTTTTTTTTTTTTTTAATTTAGCATAATTCTCTGGAGATTTATGTAGATTGTTGAATGTGTCAGCAGAGTGTTCCTTTTTACTGATGGCCATATTCCATGGTATAGGTACATCAAGTTCATTTAACCATTCACCCATTGAAGGACATCTGATCTGATTCCAGATTTTGGCAATGATTAATAAGACTGCCACAAACATTCCAGTACAGATTTGGTGTCAACATAAGTTTTCATTTCTCTAGGATAAATGCCCAGAGATGCAATTGCTCAGTTGTAAGATAGTGGAAAGTTTGGTCTTTTGTTTTTGCCCCAAGAAACCTCCAAACTGATTTTCCAGGTGGCTGTACCCATTTTACATTCCTGCTAGTAACACATAAATAATTGATTGTGTCATTATTCATTTTTTTCAATTTAAGCCACTCTGAAGTGTGTAGTGATGTTTTAATATTTAATAAGCATTTCCCTGATGGCTGTTGATGTTGAACATCTTTTTATATGCTTGTCGTCAGCATATCCTCTCAGTGAAATATCTCAGCAGGACTTTTACCCATATTCTAATTGGAATATTTTATTTGACTGTTGAGTTCAATAGTTCTGTATATATTCTAGATAGTATTCCTTTGTTGGCTATGTGGTTTACAAATGTTTTCTCCAGGTAGACTGACTTTATTCTCCCTCTCCAAGAAATATTTTACAAATATTTTCTATAGCTGTCCTTTGAACAAACCCTTTTAATGGGGTCTCGGCAGAGCACAGTTTTGAATTTGATGAAGTACCATTTATCATGTTTCCTTGAATGCTTTCTACTTTAAATTTAAGCACTTTTTGCCTAACACTAAGGTATGAAAATTTTTTCATAGTTTTAAAAAAATTTGTAGTTTCAGGTTTTTCTTTAACTTCATGATCTATCTTGAATTATTTTTTGTATGAGATGTGAGTTTAGGTGGGTGCTCTTCTTCTTCTCCACCCCCCTCCTTTTTTTGGCCTATGGGTGATGACTTATCCATCATCATTTATTGAAAAAGCTCTATTTCCTCCATTGAATTACTTTACTCCTTTCTCACAGATCAGTTGGCATATTTGTGTTTGTGTGGGTTCATTTCTGAGTTCTCTGATCATGAATCCAGGTAGACTGACTTTATTCTTCCTCTCCAAAATTGTTTTAGCTATTCTAGTTTCTTTACTTCTCAATATAAATTTTACAGTTATCTTTCCTGTGTCTACAAAAATTTGTGCATGTTTTGTTAGATCTATACCCAAGTACTTCATTTTTTGACTGATTATATTTGATATAGTATTTTTCCTTTTTATAGCCACATGTTTATTTGCTAGTGTATAAAAATACAATTGATTTTTATATGTTTGTCTTATATACTGTAGCTTTGCTGAACTCACTTAATAGTTTAGGCATATGTTTGTAGATTCTTTGGGATTTTGTATTTAGACAATCATGTCATCTTCAAATAGGAATAATTTTATTTATTCCTTTAAAATCTTTATATCTTTTATTTACTTTTATTACCTATTGCATTGGTTAGAACAACTCTGTGTTGAATAAAAATGGGAAGATTGGGCATTTTGCTTTATGACCAACCTTACAGAAAAGCATTGAATCTTTCCCCATTAATATAACAGTAGGTGTTGTTTTTCTATAGGTGCTCTTTACAAAGATGAGGAAATTCCCCTGTTTTCCAGAGTTTTTTTTTTTTCTTTTTAATTAATTAATGTTGAATTTTGCCAGATGATCTTTCTGTACTGACTGGCATGATCATATAATATGGTGTGTTACTTTGATTTTCAAATATTGTACTAGCTTTGTATCCATGAATAAACACCATTTGGTCATGGTGCTTGATTCCTTTTATATATTGCTGAATTCCATATGCTAGAATTTTGTGTAAATATTTTACATGTATATTCATTAGGAATATTGATCTTCAGTGGCTTCTTTCTTTCTTTTTTAATTTTGGCACTGGTTTTGGTGTCAGAGGACTACTTTCTCTAGCTTGGGTATCATAGATTACTGGATTCCTAAACTAAATTGGGAAAGGAATCTTCCTCTTCTTTTTTTTGGAAGAAATCGTATAGACCATGTTTTAATTCTTCCTTAAATTTTTGGTAGAATTCTGTAATGAAACCCTCTGAACCTGGAGATTTCTTTATTTTGAATTCTAAATTATGACTTTAATGTCTTTGATAAATATCAGTTCAGTTCAGTTCATTCCAGTCGCTCAGTTGTGTCCAACTCTTTGTGACCCCATGAATCGCAGCACGCCAGGCCTCCCTGTCCATCACCAACTCCCTGAGTCCACCCAAACCCATGTCCATCAAGTCGGTGATGCCATCCAACCATGTCATCCTCTGTCGTCCCCTTCTCCTCCTGCCCCCAATCCTTCCCAGCATTAGGGTCTTTTCCAATGAGTCAACTCTTCGCATGAGGTGGCCAAAGTATTGTAGTTTCAGCTTCAACGTGAGTCCTTCCAATGAACACCCAGGACTGATCTCCTTTAGGATGGACTGGTTGGATCTCCTTGCAGTCCAAGGGACTCTCAAGAGTCTTCTCCAACACCACAGTTCAAAAGCATCAATTCTTCGGCGCTCAACTTTCTTCACCGTCCAACTCTCACATCCATACGTGACTACTGGAAAAACCATAGCCTTGACTAGACGGACCTTTGTTGACAAAGTAATGTCTCTGCTTTTAAATATGCTGTCTAGGTTGGTCATAACCTTCCTTCCAAGGAGTAAGCGTCTTTTAATTTCATGGCTGCAATCACCATCAGCAGTGATTTTGGAGCCCCAAAAAATAAAATCTGACACTGTTTCCACTGTTTCCCCGTCTATTTCCCATGAAGTGATGGGACCAGATGCCATGATCTTAGTTTTCTGAATGTTGAGCTTTAAGCCAACCTTTTCACTCTCCTCTTTCATTTTCATTGATAAATATAGAGTATTCAAATTATCTATTTCCAATTGGGGGAGTTGTGGTTTTTTGAGGAATTGCTCCATTTCATCTAAGCTGTTAAATTTATGTTTATAAAGTTGTTCATAGTATTCCATTGTGACCCTTTGCATATTTTCAGGTTTTGTGTTGAGATCCAATATTTCATTTATGGTATTGATAATTTGCATCGTCTCATATCAGCCTTCTTAGAGATCTGTCAATTTTATTGATCTTTTTTTAAAAGACCTAATTCTTTGCTGCATTGATTTTCTTGATTTGTTTCTATTTTCAGTTTCATTGATTTCCGCTATTATTTTATTATTTTCTTCCTTTAGCTTGCTTTAGATTTCCTCTACACTTCTTTTTCAAGGTGGGGGTTTAAATGATTTATTTGAGACTTCTGCTTTTCTAATGTAAGCTTTTAAGTGCTATACATGTCTCAGAATTCCATTAACTGTGCCCCAAAAATTTTGATTTGTTATATTCCCTATTTTATTTTCAGTGTATTTTAAAATTTTTATTGAGACTTCTTTTTGGCCCTTAGATTATTTAAAAATTTGTTACTCAGTTTCTAAGTGTTTGGAGATTTTCCTGTTATCTTTCTGTTGTTGATTATAGCTTGATTTCTTTATAATAAAACAATAAACTGTGCATGATTTCAAATCCCTTATGTTGAGGTTTGTTTTATGGACCAGATTAAGGTCTATCCTGATGTGTGTTCCAAGGGCACCTGAAAAAGAAAAGCTTTTTTCTGCTGTTTTTGCATGGAATGTTCTATAAATGTTCATTAGGTTCTTGTTATGTTATGGTATTGTTCATTTGTTTTTTATCCTTACTGCTTTTCTGTCTGGTTTTTCTGTCAAAATTGTTGAGGGCAGAGTGTTGAAGTTTCCTACTAAAATTGTGGGTTTGTCAAATGCTCCTTTCAATTCTATCAGTTTTTGATTCACATAAATGTCAGTCCACTCCAGTATTCTTGCCTGGAGAATCCCATGGACAGAGGAGCCTGGCAGGCTACAGTTCATGATATTGCAAGAGTCAGACAGGACTTAGTGTTAGTGCTAATCAGTAGCTTTATTGTTTGTTGCATGCATATTTAGATTAGATTACCCTCTTTATTGTTATCTAATGTCCTGCCCTATCTCTGATAATTGTTTTGTTTTGTTTTGGATTCAGAGTTCTTTTCTTTCAGGCTTTGAAAAATACTTTGTTAATTCTTTCTGGTTTCCTTAGTTTCCAACAAGAAATCTACTGTCAATCAGATTATTTTTCCTCTTAGGTAAAGAGGCCTTTCAGTCTTACTGTTTTAAGGGTTTTTATCTCTGTGTTACAGGTTTCATTTAAATGGATATCATTGGGTTTGTAATGCTTAGAGTTTGCTCCAGTGAGGTACCCTATTAGTGGAGATCACAAATCTCTTACTGATATGTGGGCTTCTTGAATCTGTCGGCTGTTTCTTGCCATATTTGGGAAGTTTCAAGTCATTGTTTATTCCAGTACTTTCTCTGCTCTACCCTCTTTCTCTCCATTGATGTGAATGACAGGGAAATTGGGTCCTTCCTTACTCCTTGACAAGGTTGGAGGTGTAGTCTCTGGCGTAGCCTTTGCTAGCATAAATGGAGGAGAGGGGAGCGGTTTTGCTGTCGATTTTTAGGTTGAGTAGAGGGATTATTATCTAAAAGTTTTCTTTTTTGTCAGGCTACTCCTTTTCTGATCCAGTGGCTAGAGGGAGCAGGCTTTTGTTAAGGCTGTTTTGATTGGGCACCCTGGTATTTCTAGGTTGCCACCTTCTTTAGATCCAAATCTGGGATACATGAGGCGAAAAGTAAACTCGGGAAACTCAATGTCATGTTCTTCTTTAAGTCTTGGTATTCATAGGCATGCTTTCTCCCTCTTTCTACTCTTAAGATGTTTTAATACTTGTTTTTTATGTAATACATAAAATTTTAGTTTTACCTAGTGAGGTGAGTAAGAAAAAGTACATTCATTCCATCTTCCCAGAAACAAAAGTTGGGACTTGGTTTTGAAAATTTTGACAGTTTTGAAAATTTTGACAGTTGAATCATTTAGGAAAATATAAATCTTTGTTATCTTATACATTAATTTCATATGTAGAGTGGAGAATTTCATTTGACTGGGAAGATGCAAGTTGGTGAATTAAGAATTGAGAGTTGTGTTCTCATAACTGGTAAGACAATAGTTTATATGATCTGCGGGAAGACACCATTTGGAAACTTTTTTATTGGTTTTTTTTTTTTTTTTGAGGAGAATACTTTTAAATTTGCATATCAATTTTCTTCTTGAAGCACTTCCTTTATGAAGCATTATCCTGTTGTATCTGATGGTGGTGGTGGTTTAGTTGCTAACTTGTGTCCAACTCTTTTAATACCATGGACTGCAATTCCTCTGTCCATGAAATCCCCCAGGCAAGATACTGGAGTGGGTTGCCATTTCCTTCTCCAGGGGATCTTCCCAACCCAGGGATGGAACCTGGGTCTCCTGCATTGCAGGCAGAGTCTTTACCAAGCGAGGCTCCAGGGAAGCCCTACTCTACTTCATCTTTCACTATTTTTTGACCCTAGTTATCTAATATAATCTCTTGAATATACTAGCTGCTCAAAAAAAAAAACATAATTCAATAATAATAAGCTTCTTTGCTGATTATTTAGGCCCTGCCTTTGACCTCTGCTTGCAGGTATTTGCCTGTTTCGGCTGGTGTGCTGGGTTTCTTCTAAAACACTTATTTTCAAAGAGATCTTATTCATTTTGATCCCTCTCAAGTGTTCAAACCCATCCCAGCTTCTCTTCTATTTCTAGGCTTTCAATTATAAGACGTATATTATGAAAATATGGAGGACATGATCTAAGTCACAGAACGACAGATACTACATAATTCTACTTTTATATCTAAAATAGTCAAACTCCCAGAGGCAAAGAATCTAATAGTTGTTTCCAGGGGCTGAGGGTTGGGAGAAATGGGGAATTGTTGTTCAGCGGGTTTAAGATTTCAGTTATCCAAGATGAATAAATTCTAGAGTTCTGCTATACAACATGTCCTGTAGTTAGCATTTTGTACTTCAATTTTGTTAGGAGGGTAAGTCTCATGTTAAGTGCTCTTATTGCAATAACCAAACAAACAAAACAAAAGAGACATAAGAAAACTCTGGGAAGTTTTGGGTCTGTCCTTTACTTTGCTGCAATAGTATCGTAGGTTTTGCATGTGTCCAAACTCATCAAGTCTTGCAGTTATTTTTCTATTAATTATACCTCAAGAAAGCTGTTAAAAGGGCATACCTTAGGTATCTGTCATCACCCCTAAATCTTCACATCATAATACTTAATCAGTAATCTCTTTATTAAAAACCACACATTTCTTTTCCTGATCCAACTTCAATGTCATAGATACCACTTTACCACTCCCACTGAGACTTAATATCAATCAAACCTAATTCAACTCTTTCTCTCACCCTTTGTACCTCATTATGGAGCAAGTTTTGCCAGTTTTTTATTCATGATGCTCTGTCATCTTTGTTTTCCTTTGTTATTCTATTTTTGTCAGTGTAACCTGTGTCCCTAATTGCTTGTTCTTGGAATACTATAATTGCCTAATTGGTCTTTCTGTCTTGTTGCTTGGAGAAGGAAATGGCACCCCACTCCAGTACTCTTGCCTGGAAAATCCCATGGATGGAGGAGCCTGGTGGGCTGCAGTCCATGGGGTTGTAAGAGTTGGACATGACTGAACAACTTCACTTCACTTTTCCCTTTCATGCATTGGAGAAGGAAATGGCAACCCACTCCAGTGTTCTTGCCTGGAGAATCCCAGGGACGGGGAAGTCTGGTGGGCTGCCATCTATGGGGTCACAGAGTCGGACACGACTGAAGCGACTTTTAGCAGCAGCAGCAGCAGCAGCAGTCTTGTTGCTCTGTCAGTCTACCCATGTGAAATTGCACATGCATCTCATAAACACATTTTGCATTTAATTTTCCTGATAATAACTTTAATGACTTGCCATTACCCACAAGATTGAGTTCAGCATACTTTAACCTGGAATTCTGTGACCTTTTAGATATAATTCCAGTACATCCTTCCTTGCTTCTCTATAAAGCTTCTTAGAAAAACTTACATATATACCTAAAATGGAAAGAGTTCCAGAAGACAGTCAATTTGAGTTTTACATGCAGCTCTCTTCCTTGGAAGGCAGGTTATGACCAACCTAGATAGCATATTTAAAAGCAGAGACATTACTTTGCCAACAAAGGTCTGTCTAGTCTAGGCTATGGTTTTTCCAGTGGTCATGTATGGATGTGAGAGTTGGACGGTGAAGAAAGTTGAGCGCCGCAGAATTGATGCTTTTGCACTGTGGTGTTGGAGAAGACTCTTGAGAGTCCCTTGGACTGCAAGGAGATCCAACCAGTCCATCCTAAAGGTGATCAGTCCTAGATGTTCACTGGAAGGACTGATGTTGAAGCTGAAACTCCAATACTTTGGCCACCTCATGTGAAGAGTTGACTCATTGGAAAAGACCCTAATGCTGGGAAGGATTGGTGGCAGGAGGAGAAGGTGACGACAGAGGATGAGATGGTTGGATGGCATCACCGACTTGACGGACATGGGTTTGGGTGGACTCAGGGAGTTGGTGATGGACAGGGAGGCCTGGCGTGCTGCGATTCATGGGGTCACAAAGAGTTGGACACGACTGAGCAACTGAACTGAACTGAACTCCCTTGATAGCTCAGTTGGTAAAGAATCCCCTGGAAATGCGGGAGATGTGGGTACCATCCTTGTGTTGGGAAGATTCCCCTGGAGAAGGGAGGGCTACCCACTCCAGTATTCTGGCCTGGAGAATTCCATAGACTGTAGAGTCCATGGGGTCACAAAGAGTTGGACACGACTGTGCAACTTTCACTTTCACTGGCATTATCTGTGAGAACTTGGACAAGTGACTTAATTTAGTGACTTTTTTTCATCTGTCAAACCAAGGCTTTAATTAGATAATTCTTAAGGCCAATTGTAGATTTCACATTCTAAAAGAAATACAAATAATATACACTTTATCTACTCCATTTCCTCTTTTTCCTCTAGAAAACCACATTTATTTGTTACATTTGGATATTCAATTTGCTCTTATTTTTTTTAGCTATGCTAGGTGAGGCCCATTAGTGGGTTTGGAAACAATTTTGTGAACAAAACCAGAATTTTTTTAATGAACTGCAAAACTATAGGACAGAACAACATACAAATATCAGAGTACATTCAATGTAGTAAAAATAAATATATTTCATAATTTTTGTTCTAAATACACACATGATGGATATGTTTTAAAATATGTTTCTTTCCATCGGTCAATGAAGTTGCAAGTCACAGCTTTAAGCCATATACCACACATTCCTGAATGCCGTGTTTAAACCATAGTGACTCTACTGGACAGTTCTCTTAGATGCTACACTAACCTTTCCTCCCTTTGTCCTGTGCTTCCATTCTCAATAGCATTTTGTTTCTTTCAACCTGGTCCTGAATCTTGCTTCAGACCCAAGCTTTTTTTTTTTTTTTAATGTTTAATAGATGCTAGGTGTATTATTTTTTAAATTTATTTGGGGGAGATATAATTTTTTATTGGAGTATAATTGCTTTACAGTGTTGTGTGGTTAATAGTTCTAGTGTTTGCTGTACAATGGAGTGAGTCAGCTGTAAGTATGCTTATACCCCCTCCCTCTTGAGCCTCCCTCCTACCCTCCCCATCCCACGCCCTCTAGGTCATCCCAGAGCACCGAGTTGACCTCCTGTGCTATACAGGAGGTTCCCACCAACTCTCTATTTTACACATGGTAATGTATAAATGCACCCCACTTCAGTACTCTTGCTTGGAAAATCCCAGGGACAGAGGAGCCTGGTAGGCTGCAGTCCATGGAGTTGCTATGAGTTGGACACAACTGAGTGACTTCACTTTCACTTTCTACTTTCATGCATTGGAGAAGGAAATGGCAACCCACTCCAGTATTCTTGCCTGGAGAATCCCAGGGACGGGGGAGCCTGGTGGGCTGCCGTCTATGGGGTCACACAGAGTCGGACACGACTGAAGCAATTTTGCAGCCGCAGCAGTGTATAAATGTTACTCCTGATCTCACTACTGGCCATATACTCAGATCCCAGCTTTAATATCTGTCTCTGGCACCTGCTGGTTTGATACCATGTGGAATCTATCCTGGCTTCTAACATCTTTACTTTCATGTGTGACCTGTGATAATGTTCTTAGTTTTTGACATTCCACATGTCTCAATGGAGCCCCTGTCCTGAATTAGTTTCTGTTATGTATCTGACACTCCCCAGGTAACTTGAAATAGACAAATAGAGCAATTGAGGAAGGATAAGGGGTAAAGATTCATATTTTTTTAAGGGTAGAAGTTTCCATTTATTGTTTTCGTCTTTAATTGCAAAGGTAAAAAGAGAGCATCTATTTATGGCACTTGGGAACCGTTATTACCATGCACGTTTGTTCAGAAATTAGTTCTAGTCACACACAGTGTCTGTATGTATGTGTGTCTGTATGCATGTGCTTATGTGTGTTAAGTGCGTGTTGTTTCAACTTGAATATCCTGCATGGTTTGTAAAGCCCAGCTTCACCAAAAACCATCATTTCTTCTCTTCAGAGGCATTCAAAGGAGTCCTTGAGAAGCTCATCAGCATTTTTCCTTTTGTTTTTGAAGATGAAGTATGTCTTTCCAAATGGAGATAGCTTTTCTCGTGGACTTCAGAGACAGACATAGTTGTAATCAAATTTTGTGCATAGAAAATATGCCATTTTGTAGTAAAAATCTCCCACAGGGTTTTTCATGCTGAATTGAACTATGAAGTTAATAAATTGAATGATAATTAAAATTTCCCTGGGAAATGTGAGGCTGTAAGCTCTCACACAAGTGTGTATTTTTTCTAACAAATATGTGTAATTGTCCCTCTGATCTGTGAGGTTTGTTCTTTTTTTTTTTTTTGTCTCTGGTTTTAAAGATCATGTCTGAAGTAGCTGTCAATTTCTGGAAAATCTCTGGATGAAGAATTCAGGTGAGGAAAGCAATCATATGATTCCTCCCTATTCCATGCCCAAGGCTTCAGTTTATGATCACTCTTTATCCACTTGTGGGCTTCCCTCGTAGCTCAGTCGATAAAGAATCTGCCTGCAATGCAAGAGACTGGGGTTTAATTCCTGAGTTGGAAAGATCCTCTGGAGAAAGAAATGGCAACAACCTCCAGTATTCTTGCCTGGAGAATCCCATGGACAGAGGAACATGGTGGGCTACATTCCGTGGGATTGCGAGAGTTGGACATGACTTAGCAACTGAACTACTACTACTAGGCACTTATACATGTTTTATCACTTGGAATTTCAAGATCTAGAACTTGATGGGAACCCCTCCCTGTTTGATAAACCTTATAAATTACTTTTCAGTCATATTATTAGAAATGAGAACTGTGTTTAGAGACATGTCAAATGATTTGCACCCTGTTATATTGGTATTTCAGTAGCCATCATAGTTTTTAACCGAGCCAGTAAAATGAAAGTGTTAGTCACTCAGTCATGTCAGACTCTGCGACACTATGGATTGTAGCCTGCCAGGCTCCTCTGTCCATACGATTTCCCAGGAAAGAATCCTTGAGTGGGTTACCATTTCTTTCTCCAGGGGATCTTCTCAACCCAGGGATCAAACCCGGGTCTTCTGCATTGCAGGCAGATTCTTTACTCTCTGAGCCGTTAGGGAAGCCCAAACCAGTCTTCAGGTTAAATTGTTCCTGACTGAACTATGTCCCACAGCATTAATGCATTATAACATCTTCTACAACATGTAGTATACACACTCTTTCCATGCTTTGCACTGTGTACTTCCCTGGCCTTATTTTAAGTCACATGTTTTCACATAGCCTTTGCCTGTCCAGCCATTTCTCGGTTCTCCCATTTTAGGTCCTTTCCTGTGTAAGTGCCAATTATTTTCTATTCTTTCTGCTTAAAGACCTGCTGTTCCACTCTGACTCCCAAATCTCTCCCAAGTTTTAAAAATCTTGATTGTAGTTTTCTCATCTTCTGAGAAATTTTGTTTATCCTCAGACCCACAATTCTTAAAGTTTAGGTGGCCTATAGGTAGACAGAATTAGTTTGGTTCATTTCTGTATTTCCGTAGTCTGGCAACTTATGGGTACATAATATCCTTTAAATGATTTAATATTAATATTAACAATGGTTATGGGAATACATGAAAAAGTAGGTCAAGGTTCTAAGTATAATTAAGAGGCAAGTTATTGGTGAAGTATTTCCCAGGATAATTAAGATAACTTAAGTCATAACTCATTGTAGCTGGGGAGCTTTGTGGCTCTCAGCTGAACACTGCCTTGCCAGCAAAGTAAATACAAGTCCTAGTGTTAATTGAATCCTAATCATAGCAAGAACATCAACAGAGTGTTTCCTTGTTTTATATGATTTTCTTTTTGATCTCATGACCATGGACACCTGAAGGGTAAAGACCCTTTCATAGGATGTATAATGTCAAAATTATTTTCTTATCAATGTTGTTGTTTTTCCGTTGCTAAGTTGTGTCTGATCTTTGGGGCTCCATGGACTGCAGCACACCAGACTCCTTTGTCCTCCACTATCTCCTGGAGTATGCTCAAATTCATGTCTCCTGAATCAGTGATGCTATCTAACCATTTCATCCTCTGCCACCCCCTTCTCCCTTTGCTTTCAATCTTTCCCAGCCTCAGGGGTCTTTTCCATTGAGTCATCTCTTCATGTCAGGCGGCCAAAGTACTGGAGCTTCAGCTTCAGCAGCAGCCCTTCCAGTGAATATTCAGGGTTGATTTCCTTTAAGATTGACTGGTTGGATCTCCTTGCAGTCCAAGAGACTCTCAGGAGTCTTCTCCGACACCACAGTTCAAAAGCATCAGTTCTTTGGCATTCAGCCTTCTTTATGGTTCAACTCTCACATCTATAAATGACTGCTGGAAAAACCATAGCTTTGACTAGATGGAACTTTTCATCAAAGTGATGTCTCTGCTTTTTAATATGCTGGCTATGTTTGTCATAGCTTTTCTTCCAAGGAGATAGCATCTCTTAATTTCATGGCTGCCATCATTCCCAGTGATTTTGGAGCCCAAGAAAATAAAATCTGTTACTGCTCCCACTTTTCCCCCTTCTATTTGCCATGAAGTAATGGGACCAGGTACCATGATCTTAGTTTTTTGAATGAAAGTTTTAAGCCAGCTTTTTCAGGTTTTCTTTCAGACCAGTACTTAAACATTATTAAAATATGTAATAGTGACAATAATTTAAAAGTAACAATAAAAATTAATAATAGCATAATTGAGTTTTTGTGTCAGGCATCTTACCAGATGCTTGAGGTATTTCCTCTCATTTAATTTCACAGAAAAGCTATAAAGTAATAATGATAGTCCTTTTTTTTCTCTAATAGAAGACAACATCAAGGCTCAGAGTTAAGTGTCATACCTCTGGTTACAGAGTTAAAATATGTGTAGGAGAAACTCAAATTCAGGTGTATTTTAATCTAAAACCTGTGCTTCCTCCTGGGCTTCCCAGGTGGTGCTAGTGGTAAAGAACCTGTCTGCCATTGCAGGAGACCTGAGACATGGGTTTGATCCTTGGGTTGGGAAGATCCCCTGGAGGAGGACACAGAAACCCCTCTAGTATTCTTGCATAGAGAATCCCATGGATAGAGGAGCCTGGTGGGCTACAGTCCTTAGAGTCACAAAGAATCAGACATGACTGTGGCGACTTAGCTTCAGTTCAGTTCACTCGCTATGGACCACAGCATGCCAGGGCTCCCTGTCCATCACCAACTCCTGGAGTTTACCCAAACTCATGTCCATTGAGTCAGTGATGCCATCCAACCATCTCATCCTCTGTCATCCCCTTCTCCTCCTGCTTTCAATCTTACCCAACATCAGGATCTTTTCCAATGAGTCAGCTCTTCACATCAGGTAGCCAAAGTATTGGAGTTTCGGCTTCAACATCAGCCCTTTCAATGAACACTCAGGACTGATCTCCTTTAGGATGGACTGGTTGGATCTTCTTGCAGTCCAAGGGACTCTCAAGAGTCTTCTCCAACACCACAGTTCAAAAGCATCAATTCTTCAGTGCTAAGCTTTCTTTATAGTCCAACTCTCACATCCATACATGACCGCTGGAAAAACCATAGCCTTGACTAGATGGACCGTTGTTGACAAAGTAATGTCTCTGCTTTTTAATATGCTGTCTAAGTTGGTCATAACTTTCCTTCCAAGGAGAAGCGTCTTTTAATTTCATGGCTGCAGTCACCATCAGCAGTGATTTTGGAGCTCCTAATAAATAAAGTCTGACACTGTTTCCACTGTACTATTTATCAATTTTGATTTTATGGATGATCCTTTTGGTATCAAGTCTAATCTAACTCTGTCTAGTCCTAGATACTGAAGATTTTCTCATCTGCTCTTGGTTTTTTTCCTAGAGTTTTATAATTTCATGTTTCACATGTAGGCCTCTTATCTGTTGAATTCATTTCTGTTTAAGGAAACGGTTTAGGTTGATGTTCATTCTTCTGCTTATGAATGTCTGTTTACTCCAACATCATTTGTAAAAAGGTCATCCTTCCTCTACTGAATTGCTTTTGCATTTCTGTCAAAAATTTATTGGACATATTTGTGTGGTTCTATTTCTGAACATTCTATTTTAAAGATCTGTACATGTCTCCTTCCACCAATACCACTTTGTCTTGATTACTGTAATTAAATAGTAGATATGAATATCATTACACATAGATTTTTGAAGAGATAAAGCAAAAACCATCTTTATTTTCTTCTTGTGCCTTGTATTATGAATTCACACCAAAGGCAAGTGATTTTTACTAATTCTAAAACTCCAGATTGAATTCTGCTTCTTTACTTTCTGGCTGTATGATTTTTATCATTTCACTTAAGCTCTGTAGATCTGTTTCCTTAACATATATATCACTGGGGGACTAAAATAAAGTAAGATAAATTAATAAAGCATTTATCACATTTTTCTATTTCCATGCTTCCTTATAGTCTTAAAAAATAACAGGTCCCCAGAAAGCTTTTATATGGCTTTTATTTATTGATATTCACCATATTAAAATTAACACAGAAATGTTTTAAGTATTCTATAAGTTAATTTTAGAACAATAATTTAACAATTATGTTATATCAATAACAATTTTAAAAATAATATTAATTTCCAAAACAAAATAATTATTGAAAAGAGTGGTGTTTGTTAACATACTTGCAAACCTTTCAAATATCTGGCTTAAGAGAAGACATCTCATTTCTCATAACTCCTTCAGAATTGTCTTTTTAATATATCGTTTTGATCTAAGTATTTGAAGAAATTCTAGCATCACGCAGATATATAAATGAAAAAGAGAGGAATATTTCATAGTCTTTCAAATAATTGTAGATATTCCTCATTGCTTCTGCAATGAAAGGTTGCAAGTAGCAACTGCTGAAAGGTTAGTTGCAGTGTAGCATCTGATAGGTTTAGCAATGAAAATTTTATGCTCTTTGGCATTAAATCCATTGGCCAGTTTTGGACTTTGAATGAATCTTTACCCTTGCAACTTTTGTAACTCCATCCATTCATCATTTGGAAAATTTTTGTTCATGAGTTGTGGACATTTTCAAAATGTTTACAAATATTTTGTTATATACATTCAAATAGCTCATTTGTTAATATCACTATTGATCACATTAGAATAGTATTTAAGTATTGAGAAATTAAGTTCATAGTAGTGGGTAAAAGTTTTCCAAAATTGTTTTTTCCTTCTAATCTCAAGTTTTATTACTGGCATAAAATAGAGACAGCTGTTTTCTTTGAAATGATGAAGTTACTTAATAAAACTTGGATAAAATACCCACTAGATATCTGAATCTAAAAACCATCACTTGTATGTCAGTCATTCTTTCAAAGAAAGTTGTACTTCCATGAAAAATGTGGCTAGTTCATTTCCCATTTCAGTCTCACAAAGGCTGTTCCTGGAGATAACCACCCTGCTTTGATATGCAGCAACGTGTCTTATTAATATCTGTCACTTCATTATATAGAATATTTTTTCTTTTTTATTAAAATATAGTTGATTTACAATGTTGTGCCAATCTCTGCTGTACAGCAAAGTGACTCAGTTATACTCATCATACAGAATATTTCAAAGATGTGTATTGAAAAGGGTTGACGTGAGTAAAACTGTAATTTTCTTTTAATTTTTTATTAAAGTGTGTGATGGTAAAAAAACAAACATTTCCAGTTTCACACTATTGTCTTGATTCATATTAATGCCCCAGGAGTTTTACCAGCCATTGCTTTTGTACCATCAGTGGAAGTATCCATATAGTGAAAAAACACAAACAGCACCTTAGTAATATTATGAAAATAATTTCAATATTGTGAATCCTCTGAAAGAGTCTTCAGGACCCCCAGGGTGCTTGGTCATTAACTGTTGAATTAAAGCATGATATAAAACAGGAGAACTTTCTGTTGGTGTTCTTAGTATGATTAGAATTTGATTAAGATTAGAATTTGAATTTACTTTGTATCAGGAAACTTTGTTTATTAAATAGTTGTCCCAAGTGTGCATTGCTGGGGATGGGGTTTTACTGAGACCCACAAAACTCCCCTGTTAAAATGAGTTATAGCTTTAATTTTCTTAATTGTCTTAAAGAACTGCCTCAGTTTGTGTTTGGATATTCACTTACTGTTAATGTTTTATCTAGTCCCATAATCATTATTAAGATGAAATAATGTAAAAGATGTTTATTATGTACCTACAATTTGCCAGACTCTGGGGATACATGAACAAGTAAAAAGAGTCTTGTGTTGCTGTGGTGGCATGAGATGGAGCACTTAACTTTTGGAAATTGTGAGCACGTGGGTAGTCAGAAAATAATTTCCAGAAGAATGATAACACTGCAACCACGTCTTAAAAAAACATGTGCGGCTAAGAGAACTGAGGGTGAGAGTTGGAATAGCAGACCTTCTTCCTGGAGAGTAGCGTATATGACTCTTTGTGTACATCCTTAGGGTATAATGTCAAAAGCACGCAATAATTAAGTTGAATTGAGTCAAATTGAATACCAGTGTTTAAGTTACAAATAATCATACAATCAGAAAGAAAATGACTCAAATTGTTCAAGTGGCAGTTTAACAGAAAATCTTAGATAAAAATAAAAGATTTTCTTTTCATGATATCATCAGGCAAGTTCCTAGATTTAAAGAAATGAAATGGAATGTTTCCTTGAGATGCTATGCCTGGCAAGTAAAAGTGCCTCAAGGCTGTCTTTAGGTTTTCCCAGTAATACTGCAATTCAAATCTTAGCCTTCCTTTCTCTTGGTGCTTTTAATAAACCATCTAGGCATTCAATAGATTTTAAACCCTTTAGATTAAAAAAATATATATCTTACAAGTGTAAAGTGAACTTCATTTAGCTGGGTTTTATGATCTTTCTTTAAGTTTAGAGAAGTAACTTTCTTAAAGAGAATAAAGATATTGCTAATTAGTTGCATAATATATATATAGTTGCTTTACACATGGAAGCTTTAGTTGCTAATTAAAATCCTTTGGGAAAACAGCCAAGGAGGAGATAGTTTTATTCATGTGTCCGTTTAAACTAGGCAGAGAATTGCTATCAGAGAGAAGTTTGTAATGGATGGATTTAAAAGTTATTATGCTCACATTGCAAAGACTGACCTGTTACTGTTACAGTCAGTCAGTTCAGTCGCTCAGTTATGTCTGATTCTTTGTGACCCCATGGACTGCAGCACACCAAGCTTCCATGTCCATCACCAACTCCCAGAGTTTACTCAAACTCATGTCCACTGAGTTGGTGATGCCATCCAACCGTCTCATCCTCTGTTGTCCCTTTCTCCTCCTGCCTTCAATCTTTCCCAGCATCAAGGTGTTTTCCAATGAGTCAGTTTTTCGCATCAGGTGGCCAAAGTATTGGAGTTTCAGCTTCAACATCAGTCATTCCAATGAATATTCATGACTGATCTCCCTTAGGATGGATTGGTTGAATCTCCTTGCAGTCCAAGGGATTCTCAAGAGTCTTCTCCAACACCACAGTTCAAAAGCATCAATTCTTTGGTGCTCAGCTTTCTTAAGAGTCCAACACTCACATCCATACATGACTACTGGAAAAGCCATAGCTTTGACTAGATGTACCTTTGTTGGCAAAGTAATGTCTCTGCTTTTTAATATACTGTCTAGGTTGGTCATAGCTTTTCTTCCAAGGAGTAAGCATCTTTTAATTTCATGGCTGCAGTCACCATCAGCAGTGACTTTGGAGATGATGCCATGATTTTAGTTTTTTGAACGTTGAGTTTGAAGTCAGCATTTTCACTCTCCTCTTTCACTTTCATCAAGAGGCTCTTTAGTTCTTCACTTTCTGCCCTAAGGGTGGCATCATCTGCGTATCTGAGGTTATTGATATTTCTCCCAGCAATCTTGATTCCAGCTTGTGCTTCATCCTGCCCGACATTTCGCATGATGTACTCTGCATAGAAGTTAAATAAAAGGGTGACAGTATACAGCCTTGACGTACTTCTTTCCTGATTTGGAACCAGTCTATTGTTCCATGTCTGGTTCTAACTGTTGCTTCTTGACCTGCATACAGATTTCTTAGGAGGCAGGTCAGGTAGTCTGGTATTCCCATCTCTTTAAGATTTTCTCACAGTTTGTTGTGATCAACACAAAGGCTTTGGCATAGTCAATAAAGCAAAAGTAGATGTTCTTCTGGAACTGAGAGAGCCAATTCCTAGGCAGATTGATTAGAAGTCCAGTGTCCCCTAGGAGGAGAGAGGGGTTGGGGTTCTCAAGGAGGAGGAAAGGACAAACTTTTTTTTCCTCGACATTCCTTAATCTTAGTCACATAAAAGGTTTTTTTTCTTTAAGCCTGGAACTGATGATTACACAACAAACAACTCAGTTTAAACTGTGTACTGGGGATTATATAACAACAATGTATCCTGCTTGCTGACAGTTTCACCTTCCTGAAAACCTGACTAATCCTGATATTTTCGAATGTATATTATGGGAGTGGGTCTGGAAGGATCTTTCTATTGTTTAGTTCTAATCCTGTTATCCTAAAATGTAAATTGTGGCAGTGGGTCTGGTAAAATTTTTACAACCTCGATACATTCTTTCGATTAATTGTAATAACCAATTAAAACAGTCTATAACCCCTT
Source organism: Giraffa tippelskirchi (assembly GCF_054371585.1). Classification (NCBI taxonomy): domain Eukaryota; kingdom Metazoa; phylum Chordata; class Mammalia; order Artiodactyla; family Giraffidae; genus Giraffa; species Giraffa tippelskirchi. The sequence goes on along the minus strand of NC_137284.1, from coordinate 40,725,907 downwards.
TGCTAACACCAGCAAGGGGGGCATTCTCCATCCCCCTTCTGATGTCTGTGTCAGAAGCTTTCTCTGGCCCTTTTCTTATTTTAATAAAACTCTGCTACACAGAAGCTCTTGAGTGGTGAAGCCTGGTCCCTGGTCCCGAAGCTAAATCTTCTTCTTTGGAGATCACGAATCCAACATTGTTCACCGTAAGCTATCAGAACGCTCTTGCTTTTTCGATGATCCAGGGGATGTTGGCAATATGATCTCTGGTTCCTCTGCCTTTTCTAAATCCAGAATACATGCCTAACTGCAACTGCAGAAAAGAGAACCTTCCTGTGAAAGGCTCTAACCTAACAACCTAAGGCACAGCCTGGCTGGCTCACAGAACAGAGGATTGAGAGAATACCAAAGAAGAGCTAGCAGGCTGTGTACCGGCCCCTCCTCTCCCAGAGGCAGAGAAGCAGGCTTGAGACAGCTAGAGGCTGCAGGTGAGGTGCTGCTGCAGTCTCAGCCCCAGAGAAGGCTGCTGCTGCTGCTGCTGCTAAGTCGCTTCAGTCGTGTCCAACTCTGTGCTACCCCATAGACGGCAGCCCACCAGGCTCCCCTGTCCCTGGGATTCTCCAGGCAAGAACACTGGAGTGGGTTTTCATTTCCTTCTCCAATGCATGAAAGTGAAAGTGAAGACGCTCAGTCATGTCCAACTCTTAGTGACCCCACGGACCGCAGCCTACCAGGCTCCTCCGTCCATGGGATTGTCCAGGCAAGAGTACTGGAGTGGGGTGCCATTGCCTTCTCCCCCGGAGAAGGCATCCTCCACCAAACTGTGAGCAGACTCCCAGCTGCTAACCAGGACTTCCTGCGATCCTGGATGGTTGACATCTGCCAGGAAGGTCACAGCTTGACATCAGCCCCCCAGAGGAGATACACGGCACACCTGAGACAGCGCTCCTGCGGGGCACCCGGGAAACCAAGCATCGGGGCCAGGGAGGTAATTAAGATGCACGGACCACCTGGGACAGTGTGCTCTCCAAGCACCTGGTCACCTGAGCTGCTCAGACCTGGGAAGGGCACAAAACACATGCCCAACCGACAGAGACTGAGCCAGAACTGTGTCTGAGTATCTCCTGCAGAGGTTCGGGTCATCAGTGGACTGGGTGTGGCATAAGCTCTCTTGGAGGAGGTCGCCTTTAACCCCATCAAAGAACCACCAGAATTTAAACAGGACTGGGAAATAAGACTCTGGGAGGCCACAAACAGAACCTTGTTCACCAGGACCCAGGAGAAAGGAGCAGTGACCCCACAAGAGACCGACCCAGACTTGCCCGTGAGTGTCCAGGAGTCTCTGGTGGAGGCGTGGGTTGGTAGTGGCCTGCTGCAGGGTCAGGGGCACTGAGTGTGCCATTGGGACCTTTTTTTTTTTTTTTTGACCTCCTTTTTTTAGGGGGGAGGGGGGGCTTGAAGTTGGGACCTTTTGAAGGAGGTCGCCATTATCTCCATTTCCTCCACCACAGTTTGGCCTCAGGTCAAGCAACAGGAGAGAACACTGCTCCACCCATCAATAGAAAATTGGGTTAAAGATTTGCTGAGCAGGGCTTCCAGATCAGAACAAGACCCAATTTCCCCCTCAGTCAGTCTCTCCCATCAGGAAACTTCCATAAGCCTCTTATCCTTCTCTTTCAGAGGGCAGACAGACTGAAAACCACAATCACAGAAAACTAACCAATCTGATTACATGGACCTCAGCCTTATCTAACTCAATGAAATTATGAGCCATGCTGTGTAGGACCATCGAAGACAGACGGGTCATGGTGGAGAATTCTGACAAAACATAGTCCACTGGAGAAGGGAATGGCAAACCACTTCAGTGTTCTTGCCTTGAGAATCCCATGAACAGTATGAAAAGGCAAAAAGATATGACACTGAAAGATGAACTCCCCAGGTCGGTAGGTGCCCAGTATGCTACTGGAGAAGAGTGGAGAAACAACTCCAGAAAGAATGAAGAGAAATAGCCAAAGCAAAAACAACACCCAGTTGTGGATATGACTGGTGATGGAAGGAAGCTCTGTTGCTGTAAAGAGCAATATTGCATAGGAACCTGGAATGTTAGGTCCATGAATCAAGGCAAATTGGAAGTGGTCAAACAGGAGATGGCAAGAGTGAACATCGACATTTTAGGAATCAGCAAACTAAAATGGACTGGAATGAGTGAATTTAACTCAGATGACCATTATATCCACTACTTTGGGCAAGAATCCCTTAGAAGAAGTGCAATAGCCATCATAGTCAACAAAAGAGTCCAAAATGCAGTACTTGGATGCAATCTCAAATATAGAATGATCCCTATTCGTTTCCAAGGCAAACCATTCAATATCACAGTAATCCAAGTCTAAGCCTCGACCAGTAATGCTGAAGAAGCTGAAGTTGAATAGTTCTATGAAGACCTACAAGACCTTCTAGAACTAACACCAAAAAAGATGTCCTTTTCATTATAGGGGACTGGAATGAAAAAGTAGGAAGTCAATACATACCTGGAGTAACAGGCAAATTTGGCCTTGGCATACAGAATGAAGCAGGGCAAAGGCTAATAGAGTTTTGCCAAGAGAACACACTGGTCATAGCAAACACCCTCTTCCAGCAACACAAGAGAAGACTCTACACATGGACATCACCAGATGGTCAACACCAAAATCAGATTGATTATATTCTTTGTAGCCTAAGATGGAGAAGCTCTGTATAGTCAGCAAAAACAAGACCGGGAGCTGACTGTGGCTCAGATCATGAATTCCTCATTACCAAATTCAGACTTACATTGAAGAAAGTAGGGAAAACCACTAGACCATCAGGTATGACCTAAATCAAATCCCTTACGATTATACAGTGGAAGTGACAAATAAATTCAAGGGATTAGATCTGATACAGTGCCTGAAGAACTATGGACGGAGGTTCATGACATTGTACAGGAGGCAGTGATCAAGACCATCCCCAAGAAAAATAAATGTGAAAAGGCAAAATGGTTGTCTGAGGAGGCCTTACAAATAGCTGTGAAAAGAAGAGAAGTGAAAAGCAAAGGAGAAAAGGAAAGATATACCCATTTGAATGCAGAGTTACTGTTAACAGCATAACCTGAAAAATGTAAATATGAATGCTTTGCAAAAGAAGAATTGAAAAAGCAGGATAACCACGTAGCTAACTGTAGGTTAGCTACAGTTTTACTTCTCTGGAAGAAGAAAATCAACAGGGAAAGATATTGAAGAACTATGTCCTAAAGCTGTGTGGATTAACATGAACTCTACAATAAATTATTCATTCATTCTAAAGTGATTTATTGAGTACCTACTGTGTTCTAGGCATTACTCAAGGGATAGAATAGCAAGTAAGATGGATTTAGTTTCTGTCTTCAGAGTCCTTCCCCTGTAGCCTCATGAGTCTTTACTCTTCCAAATTGCCCCAGAACTATTTACTTAAAACCAGCATATTGCACCAGTGAAGTGCTATCTCATTTGTTTTCAAACTCTTGCTCACATAGACCCTAAAAGAATTACACATGCACACACACAATATATATGTATATGTATACACGCACCTTTGAACATGTTTATGTTGTTCTCTGAAATGTTTAATTATAAATTTTAAGAGTGCAAAGGATGCAATTGCTACTATATTGTATTTACATTTTAAAATAAACCATAACAGTGTGCCAGTCTAGATAGGAGGGGAGTTTGGGGAGAATGGATACATGTATATATGTATGGCTGAGTCCCTTCACTGTTCACCTGAAACTATTACATTGTTAATAGGCTATACCCCAATATAAAATAAAATTTAAAAAAGAAAAAAACTTATCTATAATGATAAAAGATAAACCATAACATCTTTGATTTAAATGTAATCAGTGAAATCTAAAACATATAGTGATTTAATATACAGCATTGAGCCATTTAAAAATACAGGTACATATTTTTATTAATGTCCATAAAATTAATATTGCTGTTAGTTCTTCTTGAATTTGTATTTCCATTCTATTTCCTTCACAAAACTTTATCTTAACATAAAAATTTTTAGTTTTATCTTAATATATTTTTATTTCTAATCTATTGTATATTCCTAAAACAACAACAGGAAATGCAGACAAATTATGTGTGTGTTTCCTGTGATTAAAATTATCCAGATTTGAGTTATTCTCATAAATATTTTAGTATTCAATTTATCAAAATGTTATAAAACATTATGAATATAATATAAATTATGAAATATAATTATTACACATATAAAAGAATTATTTATTGGAAATGTTAATTTATAAGATGGATGAAGCTTTTTCCCCCTTATTATTCACAAACCCAGGGCTAAATATTACTTAATGTTAGGATTGAGACTTAGGTTAGCAAAAGATTTATGTGTCACTTTTTTCTTATTTTTTAATTTTATAAATGTATGGACCATGAAATACTGTTTACATAAATAAAGAGATGGGCTCAGAGAAGTTCTGTTATTCAAATGACAGTAAATTCTTTGAACTCCTTCTGAATTATTTGCCAAAACCACATGATGAACATAAGGAAGTATTTAATGACCAACTGACCTGATAAATCTTCCTTCAGTTTTGATAAAAGCAGAGAATTATAATCCATTTGATTTGCTAAAGTACTGATTCCCCAGTACCAATGCCACGATTTTGAAATGCTATTTTACTTGCTTTCCCCAAGGTTTTACATCTTGGGGCAATATATCATGGTAAATTCAGGAGAAAAAATGCTATGTGTCTTGCATTTTACGAGTGCTAAGGGGAATAAGAAACCAGCATGTCTGATCAATAGTAGAAAGTAGCTCATTTTTAGACTTAATTTGACCTTCCAGATGCCAGTCGCTCAGTTGTGTCTGGCTCTTTGTGGCCCCATGGACTGTAGCCCACCAGGCTCCTCTGTTCATGGAATTCTCCAGGCAAGAATAGTGGAGTGGTTGCCATTCCCTTCTCAGGGGATCTTTCTGACCCAGGGATCGAACTCATGTCTCTTGTGTCTCCTGCATAGGCAGGCCAGATTCTTTACCACTAGCACCACCTGGAGGAGAAGGCAATGGCACCCCGCTCCAGTGTTCTTGCCTGGGGAATCCCAGGGACGGGGGAACCTGGTGGGCTGCGGTCCATGGGGTCTCACAGAGTTGGACACAACCGAAGCAACTTAGCAACAGCAGCAGCACTACCTGGGAAGCCCTTCCAGGTACCAGTTTCTCTCTAAACATTTTACCTGCCTTATCTCATTTAACCACTTAGGAAATAAGAACTTCTCTTAATTCTTCTTTCTGTAACCTTAAAATAATGTGGTGTGCATATGGTGGCACAGTGACTTGAGAAAGTTTTTAGTTCTACATACTGTTTGAGAATAATAAATGTCTAAATCATTCGGAACAAATGACTATCTTGGTTCATTATTTGGAAAGCAATCCTTTGATAATGTATTCCAGTGTTTTGTTTGTAAATGGTAAAAGATCATTATTAACTAGAATAATCTTTCATATGAAATATATGCCATTTTTACAATTCAACTTTAAGATATGCTGGTTCATTACCATTTCAAGATGGACAGTTTCGAATCTAGGATTTGAACTTATATAGACTTACACATGTTAATGCTTTACTGAATATATCTGTAAAATACAGCTAATAATAAGGTTCTTAGAAATTTTTAATGAGATGGTATATCTAAAATGTTAATGAAGTGAAGGGCATAGAATCCACACTTGCATCACATTGACTAGGAAAAAAAGCATGCAGCCACTGACACGAGATTGAGCTGAAAAGAAAGTAGAAGCTGGATCCCGAGGCGGGTTGGGGTGTGTGTGTGTGGGGGTGTGTGTGTGGGGGTGTGTGTGTGTTAGTTGCTCAGTCGTGTCTGACTCTTTGTGACCTCATGGACTGTAGCTCACAAGTCTCCTCTATCCATAGAATTCTCCAGGCAAGAATACTGCAGTGGGTTGCCATTCCCTCCTCCAAGGGATCTTCCCGACCCAGGGATTGAACCCAGGTCTCTGACATTGTGGTCAGATTCTTTACCTTCTGAGCCACCAGGGAAACCCAGATTACTTTGTATTCCTAAACAAAAAGCTTAATCTTTGAGGAAAGAATAGGGGTAAGGGATAGTTACTACTCATAGATTAAGAAAAATAAAGCTCATTTATTTGGGAATAGTTTTAGATTTACAAAAAGATTTGCAAGGATAGTACATAAAATTCTGGCATACTTTTCACCCAGTTTCCCCTAATATTAGCTTCTTACATTTGTCAAAACAATGAAAGAGCATTGTACAGGATTTTTAACTAAACTACTACTGGTCATATCATTTTTATAATGTAGGAACTACTAGGAAAGGCAAGAATGCTTTACTTTTATCAACATAACCCTTTGGGGATGTGTTTTGTAGACTTTCATTTTTCATCCACATCCAGCAGCTATTTCAGTTTAGTCAAGACTTTTCTGCCCCACTCAATGTTCAGAAAACGAATTCAGTAAGAATCCTCTCAGTTACATCACTTGTTTAAATATAATTTAGATCTAGTTAGTTAACCAGACAATATTTACCTAAATTTAAATTCTTGCTTGTAACTATTCCAATTGAGTGGGCAATTGACATATTATATTTGTCATTAATGTTTCCAGTGTTTTTTAGTTTTTTTTTAAAGATATAAAGCAGGAAGTAATTACCAAAATGTGCACAGAAGCTTTAGTCAGTGTAACAGGTGTGCAGGACTCACCTCTACACGGGAGGAGCATCTTTCTACGCTGTAACTCATGCAATAGAATGCCTTTGATTTTTGAGCTTTTTGCTATGGATAAGCTGTTATGGGCTCCACAGTAAGATGTTGGATTGGAAAATACATTCATATTTGTTACAAACCTCCGTGTGTCTTCTTGGTTACCCATCAGTTTCACCCCAGACTCCTATCAGGAAGTGAGTTTTCCCACAAAGGGAGTTTAAAATGACTCCTCTATACTGTAGTGCATGACAGCAACAGACAGGAATACACAGAAGCATCAGAGTTGAACACAAAGAAGGGCAGCCAGAGTGTTTAGCAGATGAACCAGAAGACAACTCTTAGCAAACCTGAAGGCCTTTCTGCAATAATAGGAAAGTCCCTCAGACAGTATAAGTGGCACGGGGATCTCAAGAGATCACTGGCAATGATCAGACATGTATAAAAATGAATGTCAACCCAATACAAATATATCCTAGCAAGGACTATCATTTTTTCAAATATCTGTAAGGAAATGGTTTGGAAATTTATATCAGACTCACAGAACATTTATGTTTGATGTGTATATTCATAATGAAGTTAAATAATAAGTGTTTAGCTCCTTATTCCAGCAAATGGTTGGTTCCTGTATCTCAAGAAATTATTCAGTTTATTTGTTGGAATCAAGAGTTAGATCCTCCAGGTGGTGTGACAACACAATGGTGAGATGTTTGACTCTCCATGACACTGGAGGCTTCTGTTGCTCTAACAGTCAGTTTGCTCTCAGGGTTAGCTAAGCATTCATCACAGAACTCCAGGGCCTTCCTGTTGTCACCCGCCTATGATTCCTGCACCTTAGGAAAGCCATTCATTAGGTTTAGATTATGAAAGAGTTACTAGCTGCATCGGGGATGAAATTGCATTGCTGAGCAAGAAAATGAATTTCTTTTGGGTCTTTGCAAAATGGATTTTTATTAGAACTGGGACTCTTTTAGAGAAACCAGGAGGTGCATGAAGGACCTTGAGACACCCTATTAAGGTTATGCCTTCTCTAAAGCAGTAAAGGTCTTGCAGTTTTAAAGGCCTGTAAATTGAAGTTAGGAATCACACATTGAATCTCAACTTCCATTCACTGGGTTGGCAGCTTTCGACAAGTTGTTTACTCATTCTTTGCCTCACTTTTCTCACCAGTAAAATGGAGATAATATACTCCTAATAGAGGATGAGAGAATTCCAGGATGTAACAGCTCTGCAGTTCCTCATGTGGAAGCTGACACGTAGGAGACACTCACGGTATTAGCTCTTTATTCTCTCCACCGTCAGTCTTTTAGGGCAGACTAACTGTGAAGAAGATTGATCTGCTATAAATGAAGGAACTTAATTGAGTAGAGTAAGAGGGGATATATGTTTCATTTAACTGATTCACTTTGCCGTACAGTGGAAACCAACACAACATTGTAAAGCAACCATACTCAGATAAAAATGATTTTTAAAAAAGATAAATGCACCGCGATGTTCATTGCTGTGCTGTTTACAATAGCCAGGACATGCAGGTAACCTAAATGTCCAACACCAGAGGAATAGATAAAGAATATGTGGTACCTGTATACAATGAACTATTACTCAGCCGTTAAAAGAATGAAATAATGTCATTGCAATAACATGGATGTATCTAGAGATTGTCATACTGAGTGAAGTAAGACAGAGAAAGACAGATATCACATGATAGTGCTTATATGTGGAATCTAATAAAAGGATAGAAATGAACCTATTTACAAAATAGAATCACAGATGTAGAAAACACACTGATGGTTACAGGAGGAAAAGAGGCAGGGAGGGATAAATTGTGAGCTTGGGATTGACATACTCACCACTCTGTGTAAAAGAGATGACTAATGAGGACCTGCTGTATACCACGGGGAACTCTGCTCAATACTCTGTAATGGCCTATATGGGAAAAAGAATCTAAAATTGGGTGGATATATGCATATGTTTAACTGACTTATTTTGCTGTGTACCCAAAACTAACACAGCATGATGAATTAACAATACTCCAATAAAAACTTAAAACAACATTAAAGAAAATGTCTGAAACTTTCATATCAACTATAATAATAATACGCAACTGTGTTTGTTAGTCACTCAGTCTCGTCAGACTCTTTGTGACCCCATTGACTATAGCCCACCAGGCTCCTCTGTTCATGGGATTCTCTAGGCAAGAATACTGGAGTGGGTAGCCATTCCTTTCTCCAGGGGATCTTCCCAATCCAGGGATCAAACCTGGGTATCCCACATTGCAGGTAGATTCTTTACCATCTGAGCCAACAGGGAAGTCCCAATAATACGCAAACAAATTTATGCAAATATGTGCAAATAAAAAGAGCTGCTACAAATGAAAATGTGCAGAATTTTCTGTACGGTGATAGATAAAGCAAATTTAAATTGTTATAAATCTAACTATTTATAAGCAGAAATGATAAATGTCAGGGGAAGTTAAAAATTCTTTGCAAGATTTCTGTGAGATTGAATGCCTTGGCAGTGAAGTTGCATCTATGGGCAAGAGAAAGCAAGCCTCTCTGTCCATCATTACCAGGGCATTTTGAAGTCAAATAACACTCCTATCAAATGCTGATATAGAACCTAAGAGTTGAGGGAATTCTATGCATATTAAATGTCATCCTGTTCAATATTTTTCTCCATAACAAATGGCCTATCCTTAAACTCTGAAGGTGACACAATGTGATAGCTTAAATTAATCTCTGCATCTTGCAGCTGCGGAGAGTGTCCTTCTTACCTGCTGTGGTCATTTGCTAGAGCTAGTATCAACCTCCAGCACTGCTTCAGATAGTCAAGACCTTCATATCTGATAACAAGGAGATAATACCCTTGAAACTGAAACTTGTACATTCTGGGTTGAACTTATTGAAAAAAAAAAAAGCCAGTTTTTTTCTTTTAAAGACTTAAGCTATCATTAATTATCTGTTATTTAAAGGTGTCTTACACTGAAAGCATCTGGGATGAATTTCACCAGCTCATTTATTTTTTTAAATGTTTTTTCACTTGGCAAAGAAAATGAAAGTGTTAGTCGCTCAGCTGTGTCTGACTCTGCGACCCCCTGGGCTGTAGCCCACCAGACTCCTCTGTCCATCGGATTCTCCAGGCAAGGATACTGGAGTGGGTAGCCTTTCCCTTCTCCAGAGGATCTTCCCGACCCAGAGATCGAATTACTGTCTCCTGAATTGCAGGCAGATTCTTTACCATCTGAGCCACTGGGGAATTTTTAACATTTTCAGATGAATCTGTTGTTTGAAAATACAGTTTTGCTGGGCTTTCCTTCTAGGCACCCCAGAAATAATATTTCATTCAATCTATGAGAAAATTAAACTAAGTGCTCCAACAGTGACTGCTTTACTAGAGATGCAATTATACATTTACTCTTCTAAGCAGGATAATTCAAGAAAAATATGCTAAGCCTAGAGGAAAAATTAGAATGCCTAAACGTTTTAAATGTATTTGTAGGAAAACTTCATTGAGAAGTCTTCACTTGCAGTTCACTAAAGGAACTTTCATTTTTATGTCTGAATAAAGGGAAATTTATGTTTTTCAATTTACTGCTAAATTGCACTGGTACAATATAAAAACTTTGAATTAAGAGTCAGCAAACAATTATTGGGTTGCTTCTATGTATAATATAGTGTTGAAAACTTAGCATCATCAACTTCTTCACAGATCTATTGTGGGTAAGTTTTATATAATAACAGCTATTATTGATTCCTTTTGTGCCAAACCTGGTGTTCAGCCCTTGGATTTTTAAGTGTACTTCTTATAATAACCTAATTTATTAGATGTTATTATCCCTATTTATTAGATAAAGAAACCAAGTCTTTGAAAAATAAGATTCAGGTTAGCCAAGTCCTATTTTTTTTTTTAAATAGAGTTTAAGAAAAGAGAGATAATAGTAGATTTGTAAGACTCATAAGACTGAATTAAATTTCAACAGGGATTTAGAGCTTATTATTCAAGACAATCTGAGAGTTCTGAAAGGGAAACAGTAATGAAACAATAATAAAGTTTCAATAAAGCTCATATCCTTTTTTAATGGAAAGTTTAGAAATACAAAGTTATGAGAATCTATAGGCACATTATATCTGGATTTTGGCAAGGAATTTAATAAGATAGAGTAGTCTGACATCTAATATGAGAAAGAGGGTTCTGGTAGATTTATAACTTGTTTTCTGATGCTAATAAACATGTAGATTTTGTGGTGGTTCAGAGTTTGGGTTCTAGATTCATATATGCCCTCCTTACTGTGCCTGTTTCTTTGTACGGTCATTATGGTACCTCCCTTATTGAACAGCTGTCACACATTTGTCTTAGATTTTACTATGATAAATTAAATAATCTAGGACAACCTGGAAGTTATCAAATTATATATCATCAACTCTAATCTCAGGCATGTCCTGCTGGACATATGCCTTATTGATTTGAATACTGGCAGAGATAGAGTCCTGATGAAACTTGAAATCATTCCAACCTTTGAGATATTGTCACTGACATATTAGACACAATACTAACAATAAAAATTAAAGTATAGTATCATTTGCTGAGCCCCAATTATATGTCAGATGCTTCTTATGCATTACCTGTAGTTATCACAGTAACATAGAAGAGTATGCATTATTTTCCTCCTTTTACCCATGAAGGATTTAAGGCACTGAGAGGTCCATGGCTTCCCAGGTGGCGTTGTTGTTTAGTTGCTCAATTGTGTCTGACTCTTTGTGACCCTATGGACTGTAGCATGCCAGGCTTCCCTGTTCTTCACCATCTCCCGGAGTTTGCTCAAACTCATGTCCATTGAATCAGTGATGCCATCTCACCCTCTGTCATCCCCTTCTCCTCCTTCAGTCTTTCCCAGGTTGCGCTAATGGTAAAGAACCTGCCTGTCGGTTCAGGAGACGTGAGAGACTTGGGATCCATCGATCCTTGGATTGGGAAGATCCCCTGGAGGAGAGCATAGCAACCCACTCCAGTATTCCTGCCTCGAGAATCCCTTGGACAAAAGAGCCTGGTGGGGTCATAGGGTCACCAAAAGTCGGACACAACTGAAGTGACTTAGCAAGTACAAACACAGGGTCAAGAAAATGACTTTCAGTCAAACAGCCAGATCATAGCAGTCCTGGGGAACAAAGGCCCAGATCTGCTTCATCTACTTTGCACCAAAGCTCAGGTCTTTCTGTTACATTTTACTGTCCGTAATGAGATGGAATTTTATAAGTATAAATAATTTATTTTTAATTTTGGGTTAAAACATACTATCCTTGAGTAAGAACAGAATAAGGTATCTGTGACTTCCTGAAGTTCTCATTAAAGCAACCATAAAGACTTTAATTTATTGGAAATTAAACATGAATCAATAATATGGTGGTCATTTCATGATAACCACAGAAGGCTCTAGGAGTGATAATACAATGGATGTACTCTGTAAAGGATCTGTCCACCTTATGCCTGGGTTCATGGGAGACAATTAATAAATGGTAGTGATGTTGATAATGATGATGGTTTTTTGTCCTGAGCAGCCAGTGTAATTGTATTTCATTTTGAGTTCAGGGGCTCGTATTTAAGAAGGACTGAAACAAGCTGATAATGTCTCACAAAAGAGCAACTTGACAGGTTTCAATACTATGCCGCTTAGGTAAGATTGAAGAAATTAGAGATATTTGGCTTAAAGAAGAATTGATTAATGGGTATCATAAGATACGTACAGCGCTGTGAGAGAGACTCAGAAACATTAGTAAGTTAATTCAGTTTCAGATTATTAAGAAAGATTGGAGAATTGGAATAAACTGTCTCATGAGGTACTGCTGCTGCTGCTGCTAAGTTGCTTCAGTCGTGTCCGACTCTGTGCGACCCTGTAGAGGGCAGCTCACCAGGCTCCGCCGTCCCTGGGATTCTCCAGGCAAGAACACTGGAGTGGGTTGCCATTTCCTTTCTCCAATGCCTGAAAGTGAAAAGTGAAAGTGAAGTTGCTCAGTCGTGTCTGACTCTTAGTGACCGCATTAACTGCAGCCTACCAGGCTCCTCCGTCCGTGGGATTTTCCAGGCAAGAGTACTGGAGTGGGTTGCCATTGCCTTCTCCCATAAGGTACCGAGCTTCTCATTACTGGAAACATTCAGGCAGATAGCAGATGACTGTCAAAAATACAGGAAAAGTTTGAGGGTAAATAAGCATTGGAGAGATGGCCTTACTTCCTGTTACTTTCCGTCTGAAAATTTATACACATTTACATACAGTATTTACATTACCACACATATATACTCACATGTGCACACAAATACACATACTAGAAGCATGTCTAGAATAAAATTGTAGTGTTTGATCAGCTTGAGTTTATGGAGGATAGCAGTGAATTATTAAAATACAAATTTTGCACAGCAATCCCTTCTATATTTTAAAACTAAAATAGATTCATTTTGAAATCCTGGTAAAACTCATTTCAAAACCTCAACTGAGGCATAAGGATAATCTAATATTGTAAATTTTATATACAGGTTATTAAAGAACATATTTATCCTTGAAACAAAAAAGCCAATGCATACTCTAGGTAGTGGCTGTGACTGAATCTCATAAAACAAAAAAATTTAGGAAACTTTCTAGATTACATTTGATGAGTGTGAGACCCTTGGGTTCAGCAGTATCCACTCAGTAACTTGTCCTTCAAAGAGGACATTAGTAATGTATTTAGTAATACATTGTATACAATGTATAAAGTAATTGTATACAATGTATACAGGTATAAATACAATGTATACAGTAATTAATCTTGTAATCATCAGTGACCATTAATACTAATAATCTTGTAATCATTAGTAATCCTTAAGGCCCCTGCCTTAAGGAGTGGCAGACTTCACCCATCAGACCTTTGAGCATTTCTCTATTATTAGCTTTATCCTCAGTTTCTTCAGGGGCTTCCCTGGTGGCCCAGTGGTAAAGAATCTGCCTGCAGTGTAGGAGATGTAGGAGATGTGAGTTCAATCCCTGGTTCAGGAAGGTTCCCTGAAGAAGGAAATGTAAACCCACCCCAGTATTCTTGCCTGGGAAATCCCATGGACAGAGGAGCCTGGCTGGCTACAGTCCGTGGGGTCATAAAGAGTCAGGCATGACTTAGTGACCAAACAACAACAACAGGAGTTCCTTCAAGCAATATAAAAGTTGAGGAGGCGAGTGAAGGCAAACAGTTACTGAGTTACGGTCAACTTTGTTTAGCATTTCTTCCAGCATGTTTACTAACTCCCTTTCCTCATGAGACCCTGAAGCTTGTCAATCCACTAGATCTAGAACAAGCTAGCTCTCCCAGCTCTCGAGTACTTTTTCTGATGTGACCCCTGGCAGGTTTACCCTTGTGATCTTCATCAGACCTGTGTTCCTTAGCTGGCCTCTGCTCTTGGCTCCGGCTGCACAGTCTTCCAGATGCCTAGAGCAAAGCCTCTCCTAGACACTATCCTTTTAAGACCGTTATCTCAACCTGTGCACATCTTTTATGTGTTTTACCTGATGATGGGAACCTTCAGAGAAGCTGTGTTTAGATGTAAACTATTTCGATCTTTGAGCAGGTAAAATGACAAAACATGGAATGAGAGGCCTTAGGGTAACAGCACTTGAAGTGTTTACACAGGATCTGATCATCTGACAAGAATAAAGTAGAGAGTGAGACAACATAAAAATTCACTTCCAACTTTGTAGGAGCAAAACAGCATGGTGTTTCCAGTGATAGCATCCTTTATGGCTCAGTCCAGCCATATTCCTCTCTGACTGTTCCTTGCTAGACAACGGGGAAGTCAAGGTGGGTGACTCTCATCATTGCCCTGGTAGTGTGCTGATCTATCCTGTAATGTATTCAGTGCCATAAATCTGTTAATTAGTGTGGCAGAGAGTTGTTAACTTCTGAGGGGTGTTTTGCATAATACGTTTTGCTTTGATAATACTAGTAGGCAAAAGGCTTGTAACCTTATATGACTAATTCCTCAGGGTTAAGAGATTCAGAATTCAGCTTTTTGAATGACTCTTAAAATATGATCATGTTTTGAGGCAATTGATGTAAAAAGTGAAGACTAAAAGCGGCAAGAGGGGAAAAGTCCTATGGATTATTTCTTCAAGAAATGCTCAAAATATAGAAAGTTTTAAGAGTTATGTGTTATCATGATCCCTTCAAAGAAAACCAACTGCTGAGCTTTCTATATTAGTTTTCTATTGCTCTGTAGTGAATTACCTCTGATTTTGCAACTTAAAAAATATATCTTTCCTCTGAGTTTCTGTAGGTCAGGAATCTGAGAGAAGCTCAGCTGCGTGGTTCGGGTGCAAGGGCCTCTCGTGAGTCTCGTGTGAAGGCTTGACACAGGGAGCGGGCTCTCCCAGGCCCACTCATGTTTCTTGAAAGCTCTGTTTCCTTTTTTTAATTGGGGTATAGTTGCTTTACATTACTGTGTTAGTTTCTGCTGTAAAATGAGGTGGGTCAGCTATGTGTATACATATATCCCCTCCCTCTATCCCCTCCCTCTTGAGCCTCCCTCCCACCCAACCCCCCATTCCGTCTTTGAGGTCACCACAGAGCACCAGCTGAGCATCCTGCCCTGTGCAGGAGCTTCCGACTAGAAATCTATGTTACACATGGTAGGGACACAACTGAAGCGACTTAGCACCCACGCGCAGTATATATGGGGGCTTCCCTTGTGGCTCAGCAGTAACGAACCGGCCTGCTAATGCAGGCGATGTAAGAGACGCGGGTTCGATCCCTCAGTTGGGAAGATTCCCTGGAGAAGTAAATGGCAGCCCACTGCAGTATTATTTCTTGGGAAGTCCCGTGGACAGAGGAGCCTGGCGGGCTATAGTTGGACTTGACTGAGTGGCTAAACAACAAGTATATATAGGTCACCTCACCTCCCAGTTCATCTCTTGCCTCTCCCCCAACCATGTCCACATATCTGTTCTCTGTGTCTGCATCTCTACTCCTTCCCTGCAAATAGGTTCATCTGTACCATTTTCTAGATTCCATATATATGTGTTAATATATATTTGGTTTTGTTTTCCTGTTTTTTAATGACTGGTGCCTGGAGATTCTAGTTTCCTACAACATGAGCCTCTCCATGGGCTACCTGAATGTCCTCAGAACATGTTAGCTAGTTTTCCGGAGACAGAGTGCCCAAGTTGGGAGCTTTAACCTTTTTATATCTTAATCACGGAAATGATAGATCATCGCTTCTGCTGCATTCTACTTGTTAGTTAGTCATCCCAGTCACCCAGTCAGCATTGAAGCAGAGGGTGTGTGTGTATGCATGCTAAGTCTTGTCAGTCATATCTGCCTCTGCAACCCCATGGACTGTAGCCCGTCAGCCTCCTCTGTCCATGGAATTTTCCAAGCAAGAATGCTGGAGTGGGTTGCCATGCCTTCCTCCAGGGAATCTTCCTGACCCAGTGATAGAACCCACGTCTCTTATGTCTCTTGCATTGGCCAGCAGGTTCTTTTACCACTTGTGCCACCTGGGAAGCCCATCAAAAAATTTGCTGACCTAATTTTAAAACCACCACATGGTCAACTTTAGGGAGAAACATTTGTAGACCAATATGGCTTGATTAGTGCAGCTAATTCCAGCTTTGGGAGGAAGAGTCTGGTAGATAGGAAAAAGCACTGCTCAGAAAACTGAGGCGGCAAAGTTTCATGTTCTGATACTATTCAACGTGCAAAGTTAATGCTTCTTGAGTTTTAGTGTGAACATGAATTACCTTGTAGCACTGGTAAAGCATGGATTTCCAGGTCCCATGCCCAGATATTCTAATTCAGTGGGTCAGAGAGCTTGAATTTCTAAGAAAGTCTCAGAGATCACTTTGATCCACCTTCTGAAACAAACTTTAAATCTCAAGACTCTAATTGAATTAGCTTCCTCAAAATGTGGCCCAAGGGCCAGCAACCTCGTCCCCTGGACGCTAGTTAGAAATGTGAAATCTTAGGCTCCGGCCCAGGTCTTCTGAGTCAGAAACAGCAGTCTCACATTATCTCCAGGTGATTCATAAGGGCATTAAAGTTTGACAAGCACTGCAATCTAGACGGTATTGCTCAACTGAACAGGACTTCAGTTTTCTCATCTGTTGAAATGGCAGTATTGATCTTCTTTTAAATCCAGCTTACTGTGGGGTGAAAAATTAGGATTTGAAGTCAAATATGCAGGAGTGAATTGAGCTTCCACTAGCCATAGTTTCTGCATGGATAAAATGGGGACTTTTCATAGCATCCTCTCTTGGTTATTCTAAAAATGAAGTAATGCTGTGACTGTAATGTGCCTAGCTCCCTTTGAACAGTCTGACATTCATTTTTACATGAATATTCAAGATGCAGCTACTGCAGAACTGCTTGTGAAATTGCTTATTTGTTATGTTGGTTCCACCTATTTGATTAGTTAATTTGGTAAATTTAATGATGCTGTAAGTGAAATGATTCCAGCTAATGATTATTGATTTGAACCTCAAGAGGAGGGAAATAAATTGATTCCTAGGTAATTACAACTTAAAATACATACATTGAGTGTGTGCAGATGCTGGCTGATTAAAGATAATGAATATTTAAAAACTGATATAAAACTGGGGCCAAGTTGGAGGGAGGTAAATTGTGGTTCAGAGAGTAATTAAAACAAAAATGAGGGATGACTGACCAAAAATTAAACGGGCTTGCCTGTTAAGTGGGGTGTTCTTCAAGCTCAGGTTAGATGCTCTGAGAATGTATATCATTGAGGAGATTTTGCTTTGAAAGAAAGCTGAAAATAGGTGATTTCCTATGTCCCTGAAATTCTAGGTTCTGCTTTATAGTATCTGCACTTCTTTCTCCTGCTTATGCTGTTTCCCCCCATCTTCAGGGAAGTGCATACTTTGATCTATGATTATTATCTTCTGAGAGATGTTGATGAGGTCCCAATATAAACAGCAGGTTGTATTGCTGAGTAATTAAGAATATATTATGAAGAGCCAGTCAGGCCAGAGTTAGAATCAAAGTTCTTCTACTTACAAGCTATGTAACATGGGCAAGTTATTATATAACTGTCAGCATCAATTTCTTCATCTGTTCATAGGCTTGAGAAGAGTAATCAGTCAAAGGATGCTCTGAAGGCCATAGAAAATGAGCCATAGGAGGGTTTTAACAAAGTGTGGCACATGATAAACTTTCAGAAAGTGCTAGCTCTTCTTACCTGAAATATTTATCTAGGATTTAAATCTCTTATCATTTCAGAACCCTCAGTTCTCTTACTGATCACAGTAAGGACAACATATATATTACAAGCTAATTCTCTTCTTGAATTACATTCTGACCCTGTAAATTTCACCATGACATTATTTTGCTGTATCCTCATTTTTAATATAGCCAGGTACCCAGAAAGAAAAATTCACATTCACCAGAACCTACATACTTATTTCCAGTGATGGGCTTTATTTGATTTGGAAATATTTTAGTTAGCGTGCAATAGTATTTTCTTGAAAAAACATGCTGAACTGAATTTTGGCACATGCCTTTTCTCTTCCTAAGGCATCTCCTTACTCCTTATTTCCACTCCCACAAAACGTCTCCCTGTCTCTATTTTTCTCATCTATCATATATCATTGTTCCAACTAATATATTTCACAGTCAAATCTGTGACCATTCATTACATCTTCTCCTCCCATTCAAAACTGAAATCATTTAAATTCCTTTTAGAGCTTATAAAACCCCTTCTTCACATATTTTCAGCCGACATTTCATGGGCAAATATCACCAATGATTTCCAAATTTCAGATCCAAGGTCTCTTTTTCATCCTTAACCTGTGAACCATCCTCACACCATTGATTGGTTAAGAAGTCCTAAGCTCTTTTTCTGTTTTAGTGTTCCTTTTGTTCAAGTAACATTGGCTGGTAGACTCTCAACTCTGTTGCTAATCAGGGACAAGTAACTTAACTTTCTGGCTTCTGTTTCCTTACTTGTAGAGACAATGACAGTAATCTTGTACAGTATATAAAGGATCTATACCTATATAAAGGATCTGTACCTAGCATCATGGTGCTTTGCTGCTGCTGCTGCTGCTAAGTCGCGTCAGTCGTGTCCGACTCTGTGCGACCCCATAGACGGCAGCCCACCAGGCTTTGCCGTCCCTGGGATTCTCCAGGCAAGTGGGTTGCTGGAGTGGGTTGCTGGAGTGGGTTGCCATTTCCTTCTCCAGGGCATGAAAGTGAAAAGTGAAAGTGGAGTTGCTCAGTCGTGTCCGACTCAGTGACCCCATGGACTGCAGCCCGCCAGGCTCCTCCGTTCATGGGATTTTCCAGGCAAGAGTTCTGGAGTGGTGCTTTGCACGTAGTAGTAAATGGTGGCTCTTGTTATAGTAACAATTCCTTATAATTTTTCTTTCAATTCTCTAGCTGTCATTAGGCTTTGTGAATCTTTAGAGTTTTATTCATAGTTTTCTTTTCACATTCTACATGGTTTCCTTTTTAAATTTTTATCTTTTTAACTTTTTTTGTTTTGGAGTATAGCTGATTAATAGTGTTGTGATAGTTTCAGGTGGACAGCAATTGACTGAGTCATACATATATATATTTTACATGGTTTCTTGGTCTTCTCTGTTCACAAGCTTCAGCTATCACTTTCATGCAGAAAAATGCCAAATTTTTATCTCATGTTCTAACTTCTCTTAGTTTAAGGTTCAGATGTCTAATTCTTAACTATTCATTTGCAGAAGGATATCCCACAAGCAAATCATACTTTATGCCTAAACATCATTCATCAATTTTACATAATCTGTTTCTTATCAATTAATCTCTTTTCCTGTGTTTGGTATTCCCATCCACTTAGTTATCAAGGACAGGATCTTCAGAATATTTATTGAGTACCTTATTAACAACCCCTTATACTTAACATTTCCCAAGATTTACCTTTCCCATTTTCCCCTCTTCTTTATGTGTCTCATTACTTGCCTCATTTAATGGGGTAAGACACAAGACATTGAGAAAGTAAAGCTAAGAGACTATTTCAACAATTCAGGCAAGAATTTAATACAGTTTTAGTCTATACCATTATAGCGGGCACAAAAAGTGAATCTACAGACAAATTGTCATGACGCAATATAAAACTTACATGATAAAAGGCAAATGACAGCATAGGTATTCAAGTATTCTAAAATACTGATGCTTTTTAAATGATTCTGCATTGCGGACTGTGTTCTAGTAAAGCTGATATTTATTCACATTGTTAACATTTTTAACACTAACATGTTAACACTGTTAACATTTATTCACATTGTTAACATTCTTGAAGTATTAGCTTCATTAATCTGTTCATTCACATATCATTCATACATGCACGAGTTAATTCTATAAGCAATTAATGAGCACATATTTAAAGCATTATGGCAGGATCTTTAACCACAGATCTTTCAAGGAGCTGACAGTCTAGAAGGGGAGATAAACAACTACATGTAAGGCATATGGTTTATTAGCTAACTCAGCTGACATTTTCAGTCTTTCCTCCATTGTGATTTCCACTCAGGAAACTGGGAATGTCAGTGCTCACATCCACAGACTCTTCAGCTGGATACAGTTCTAGCTATTGAGATTGAAACGGAAATTTTTTATGGATAGCTCTAAAAGTTCTGCTTTTTGATAAAAAGAATAGATTCAACTGGGATGATCCTTTTTCCTCTTCTATGTCACTGCTGATCTTGAAGGCAAATGTGTTATTTGTGAGTATTACAACTACCTTATAAAGAGGAAGTAAAGAGTTTAGGATACAGTTAAAGATTCTGAGGATGAAATGGTAGAAATTTAGAAGTCTGGGTGTCTCTAGAATTTTTATCTTCCTCAATTTTCATGTTACTTGAGTCATAGCTTTTAACCTATACCAAATTAGTCATCTAATTTTTAAAGTGTTTTTTTTTATTTTAAAACAACTTAAAATTTATTAAAAAATTAGAAAGGTATATAGTGCTCCTATATATTTCTTAACCTAGATTTTTTGTTAGCATTTCTCCTACTCTGAAAAGCTTGAGAACAAGTTTTAGATATGATGCCCTCTTATCCCTGTCTGTGGGCCCCATAACTAATCACCACAAACTTGGTAGCTTAACACAACAGAAGTTTATTCCTTCACATTTCCAGAAGCCAGAAATTTTTCCTTCACATTTCCAGAGGCCAGAAGTCCAAAGTTAGTACTACTGTGCCAGCATCAAGATGTTAGTGGAATTGTGCTCCCTCCAGAGGCCCTAGCGGAGATCACTTCCTCACCTCTTCCAGCAGCTGTGGGGCCAGCTTCCTTTGGCCTGTGTCCGCATTGCTCCAGTAAATGCCTCTATCTTCACACTGTCTTTTCTGTGTCAGATTTCCCCTTTCCTCTCTGAGCATCTGTAATCTTATTTCAGGGGCCACCTGTATAATACAAAATAATCTCCCTATCTCAATATAATTAATTTAGTCACATCTACAAAAAACCCTTTTATAAGGTGATACTTACATGTTGTAGGTACCAGGCCCTTGACTCCTTTAGATCATTATTCTGTTTACCATGAACTTCCCTCATGACTTAGCTGGTAAGGAATGTGCCTGCAATGCAAGAGACCAGGGTTCAGTCCCTGAGTTGGGAAGATCCTCTGGAGAAGGGAATGGCAACCCACTCCAGTATTCTTGCCTGGAAAATCCCATGGACAGAGGAGCCTGGCGGGCTACAGTCCATAGGGTCACAGAGAATCGGACATGACTGAGCCACTTCCCTTCTTCTCTGCATTTACCATAGCCCTTGATTCTCTAATATATGTTTCCTATTTATAAGAACATTTTGTCACATAGGCATAATATATCCATCAAAATGAAGAAGTAAATATTGGTTCAGTAATATTACTTAGACCACAGACCCTGTTCAGATTTTTGTAATACCACATATATCCTTTTTAAAGTCTGTCAGCAAATCCAGGATCAAGTATTCTTCATTATAATATCTCTTTAATGCCCTTCAATTTGAAATAGTTCCTTTGTCTTTTCTTACCTTTCATGGTCTTATTGTTTTTAAAGCATGTAGTCCAGTTACTGTGTGGGATGTCCTGCCATTTGGGCTTGTCTGATGTTTGCTATGATGAAAGAGTTTGCATATTCTGTGTGAGAATACCCCAAGAGTGATGCTGGGCTCCGTGTTCCATATCTGAAGGCACACGATGTTGATAGGTGTCATTGTCAATGACATCAACATTTATCATTAGGTTAGTGAGACCTGTCAAATTTTCTCACTAGGAAATCCATTAATAACCATGTGATATTTATTAATGAATAAACAACCAAAATGTATCTTCTGAGAAGTTACTTTGAAAGCAGGTCAGTATCCTCTCTCATCAGCCTAAATCTCACACACCAGATTTAGCATCCACTGATGATACTTGCCCAAATCAGTTATCACTATGATGACTGTCAAATGATATTCAAACCTTCCAATTACATAATTCACTTTAGGTTTATTAGTTGGCATGGAAGTATTCTGTGCTCTCCCATTTATATGTGTACCCATTTATGTTTTTATATTAATACAGTCTCATGGGTTCTTATTTAACTCAAAAGATTACAACCTGTCATCATCAGTATTTATTTGATGTTCAAATTGTCCCAGGCTTGGCTTGTGGGAGTTGCTGGTCCCTGTGTCCTTTTGATATGTCCATTGAGTATTTCTGGCACAACACGATGTTCTCAGATTATCTTGTATTTTTCCTGCTTCAGCCCTGAAGTCAATGATACTCCTTTCGGAAACTCTTCATCCTTGGCAATTATAAATAAATACTTGGACACTCTATATTCTATTTGTGACTAGAATGTCATTGTGTCTATACCTTTGCAACAGACTGAGATAAGAAAAATCTGTAAATTATATGTTTGTTTGCATGTATCTATATATTTCTATATCTTACCTTAATTTTGAATGGGGCTATACCATATTAGATCATATTTCACATTGATGCTTCCAATTGCTTTCCAACATCATCTCTTTTCCATATTCAGAAATCTGATTTTCAGTAGTGAGAAATTGGTCTTCTATTATCCTTATTGAATTTACTCATTTCATCAATCTTGTCTCTGTGTTACCAAACTCCTCACTATGACCACAGAAAGCTTGGTCTTGAGTTCATTGTCTTCCCCACTGGATATATTGGCTACCCTAATTTAGGTTCTCATTTTTCCCACTTGGGCTAACCAACTACCTTGCCTCTTAGATTGTCTTATGCTTTCCACATAGATGCTAGAGTTTTCTTTTTAAATATCTGATCTGACTGTTACTACCTCTAAAAACCCCTGCAAAGGCTAATCATACCCTATAGAAGAAATTTAATATTTATTGGCATAGCATAAAAGCCCTTTGATTACATGCCTCTTGCCTACTTGGTTTTCAGTTTATTTTAAATTTTTAAGTGTATAATTTAGTGAGTTTTGATATATTCACAAAGTTGTACAATCATTACATACCAATGCCAGAACATTTCTATCACTGAAACCTTGAACCTATTAGCAGTCAGTCCTCCTGGTCTCTGGAAGTCACTAATCTACTTTATTTCTCTGGAGATTTACTAATTCTGGTCATTGCATAGGATTCCAGACAATATGTCCCTGTCTGCTTTTAAACTCCCATTTTTTCATACTCCATCTCTCAAACCCTCCTTTCCATCTATGCAGTTTTGATTGTAACACAACACCATGTTAATATAGACTGAATATTGAATGAGGCATTCAAAATTAACCATGGATTAATAAGACATATATGTATTTCCTTTTCTTATAAAAACCTGGGCTTTTTTATTTTATTTTTTTACATAAAAGCCTTGATTAAGCTTTCACTAGCTCAGGCTCTTTCTCTCTTCCTGTTCTACCATCAACAGATAACTTTCTATCACATCCAGATTCCAACCCAAAGGAAGGGCTAGACCAGCTATCCTTTCAATGTGTATTTGTTGGTCATTAATTTAATGCTGTGGACTTCCCTGGTGACTCAGATGGTAAAGCATCTGCCTGCAATGCGGAAGGCCTGGGTTCGATCCCTGGGTCGGAAAGACTTCCTGGAGAAGGAAATGGCAACCCATATTCTTGCCTGGAAAATTCCATGGATGGAGGAGCCCGGTAGGCTACAGTCCATGGAGTCGCAAAGACTTGGACACAACTGAGCAACTTCACTTTCTTTCCTTTTTCTTTCTTTCATTTAATGCTGTAAGATGCATGTCTTACTTTTCCTGTTCTGCCTGTAACCCAGGCAATGACTTTGCAGGCAGGCAGCTCTCCTGTCCCTGTCTGCCTTGAGTGGCATCCACAGCAGCTGTACTTCCTCTCACCCCTGGTTTTAGATGACCTGGACTCCATAACTCAAGGTTCACCACCATCTCTGCCGTTTCTCTCGGTTCCCACACAGCTGTCAATAGGAAGCTCTGGTTTCTGCTGTCTTCCTGTTATCCTTTTATCCTCGTGAGTTGTGGTGGTGTCCTTCTACCACTAATCTTTCACAGTAGTATGACTATTCATCTTATATCTCCTTTAGTGAGTTTGGATAGTTTGTGATTTTTAAGGAAATCGCTTGTGTTTGGCTTCCCAGATGTTTTACCATTATGCAACAAATTTATTCCATAAGACACTTCTGATTAAAACAGACTGGTCTCTGTGTTAATAGCTGACCTATGCCTGATAGAGAACATGATACTGAATTGCGCACATCATTTTTTCACTTCTGTTGGCCTAATTTCATGGGCACAGTTAGCTGTAAAAGATGGTGGGGAATAGTTATTATTTTGACTGGCCATGCACACGACTAAAAATCATGGCTCTTATTCTATGAAAGAAGAGGACACCACAAATGAAAGGATGGCCGGCGTTACTGGCCCAGTGCACTGCTCAGGCACCCACGTGCATTTGTGCACCCTTCCTCCTATGTCATCCATCTTACACCCAACAAAGACAACTTCAGAAGCTCATCCCGTTACTACACCTGGCTTGAAGTTCATGATCTCGAGGTTATGAGCACTCGACTCTAGCAGGTCTAGCTGTGGATCTTTGTGAGCCAGTGACCCCCTAACATACACAAAGTGCAGCATCGGACCAGGGGCGGGACAGCTACAGCAACACTGCCGTCTAATGTTTCACATTTATGGACGCTAATTTGCTCAGTTTTTCCGTATTGTTCTTTACGGTGTCTGAGGGTATATAGTGATATTTCTTATTCTATTTCTGATATGCATCTTTTCTCTTTTTCGGTTACCAGTTGACTAGAGTTTAATCAATTAAAACTTTTTTTCAAATATGCTGCTTTTGTTTAAATTTATTTTTTTCATTGTTTGTTTTCAGATTCAGTGATTTCTACTTATAACTTTATTATTTCCTTATTTCTGCTTATCCTGAGTTTAATTCTCTCTTCATACTCTAAATTCTCAAGTTGCAAGTTGGATTACTGATCTAAGATCTTTATTATTTCATAAGGTAAGCATTTAATGCAATCACTCTAAAATTTGTTTAACTTCATCTTACAAACTGTGATGTATCTTATTTACATATTGATTCAGTTAATTTTTTTCTCTGGAGACTTTCTCTTTGTCAAAGTGTGTTATTTAGAAGCATGATGTTTACTTTCAAATATTTGAGCATTTCCCAGATATCTTCCTGCTATTTATTTCTAATTGGATTCTATTAGGGTTCAATAATAAAAGTATATGATTTCTACTTTTGTAAATTTAAGGTTTCTTGAATTTCTCAGTTTGTGGTCTATATTGGTGAAGACTCCATGTGTGTATTTGAACAATGAGTATTCTCCTGTTTGAGGGTAGAGCACTCTATGATGTGTAAATTAGGTCAAGTAGGTTACAGTGTTTTTGAGTTCTTTTACGAGTGTCCTGATTTTTTGCTTACTTGTTCTATAAACTATTGAAAAGAGTATTGAAGTCTCTAACCACAGTTGCAGATTTGTCTATTTCTTCTTTCTGTAAAAAGCATTTTTATCCTTGTATTTTGGACTGTCTTATATGCTTTGCCATATAGAAAGCTTTATATTTAACATGAGCTTCTTATAGATAGTATAGTCATAGCCTTAGAATTTTTATCTAATCTGACAACATTTTAACTGATGTTTTTAGACTATTCCCACTTAATATTATCTTTATTAATATGGTTGAATTAAAATCTACACATCTGCTAGTTGTTTTCTATTTGTTCCATCTGTTCTTTGCTTGATTTTTCTTCTTTTTCTGACTCCTCTTGGGTTAACTGCACTGTTTTTAAAGAGAATTTTCAGTTTTCTTTCAGCACTTTGAAGATGTCACTTCATCATCTTCCAGCTTGCCTGGTTTCTGAAGATATGTCTATAATTCTTATTCTTATTCCACTGAATATAATTTGACTTTGTTCTTTGCGTACCTTGAAGAAATTGTCCACGGTTTTCCGAAGCTTGAATACTATGTGCCTAAATATGATATTTTTGGTAGTTATCCTGCTTATTCTGAGCTCCCTGGATTCGTGATTTGTCTTCTATCAATAATTTTGGACAATTATTATGTTTCACTTATCTCTGCAGGTATCTCTCTGTTTGTAGTTTTTGGGACAGTTGGTTCCTTATAGCACTTTGATGAGCTCAACAGAATTTGTGAACTTGTTGTTTGCCTGGCTTTTTCTTGTGGTTAGATTGGGAGTTGCACACGTTCTGGCCCTCAACATCCTTGAACAAAATATGGAACTTAGTATAGTTGTAAATCTGGAAAATTTGGCATTTTTAAAATCCTCTATAAATTCTATCTATTGTACTCTTCCTTAAAATGGTGCAGCTATCCCAGAGTCATCTGGAATAACAGATTTGGATGGGAAAACAAATCCCTTAATTTGACTTTTACTACTGTAGTGGCTCCAGTGTGTCACACTTTTTTAATTAAAAAAATCTGGTGCCACATTTTTTTCTCCACTAAGGTGCTTTTTTAAAACTTCCTTTTTTTTTTTTTTTCCAGATTTAGATTTTTTTTTTTTTTTTTTTTATAAATTTATTTATTTTAGTTGGGGGCTAATTACTTTACAATATTGTAATAGTTTTTGCCATACATTGACATGAATCAGCCATGGGTTTACATGTGTTCCCCTTCCTGGACCCCCCACCCACCTCCCTCCCCATCCCATCCTATAAAACTTCCTAATGTGACTGTTTAAGATAAAAATATCAGTTCACCTTTCCAACCCCTTAGGACACAAGTTACTAGATTTTCTATCAAGTCAGATTGTAAGCTGCATCAACAGAGTGCCTCAGCATATCTGTATAGTCATCAATCTGGGTTGTTTAGCTCCAGCCTAGTGTCATCCATCTCTCTTGGGCCTTTACTAAAATATTAAATCAGAGCCCAATAAATACCAGTATTTAAATACTTCCAGTCATTTCCTCTTCAGCACAGACTTGCAGAAAGTGGTCTTCCTTCTAGGTATTGGGACAAGTTTCACCAAATACTTGTCACAACATACTGAGAGTTATCAAGTTTCCAGAATATATTACCTGTGCACTCACAGCCTGTTCAACTACCTCAAAGACAATACCACATATTTTATATTCTGTTAGAGAACATTTCATAATATGGTACCAAACTATAAACCGTTTAGAATACAGTTTCACATACCTTTAAAAAATCGGAGTTAATAGATTGCATGTGGTATGAGATAAAAGGTAAAAGCCCAAGATAGGGGATGTTCAAAAGCACAAAGTCCTCAGAGGCCCTGGATTTTCCTCTCCTATTACTCTGCCATCTCTAGCAGATTGCTTTTATCTGCGTGATTCAAGATGGTTCAATAGTACAATGGCATTCCAGCCAAAAGGAAGACAAAGAGAAAGATATGATTCTTTCCACTTAAAACATAATATAGATATTGCACACATCACTCCTGCTCACATTCCATGATCAAAATTTATAAAAGTGGCAATGTTTAACTGCCCAAAAGAGGTTGGAAAATTTAAATTTGATTTCACTTAACTATTTACCCAGGCTTCATATTTCCCATTGCCTGAGATGATTGTTTCCCTTGTTTTCCAACTTGTCAACTCATATTTCTTTTGAAACTGCATTTGTATGTCACCTAGTTTGAAAATTTTTTTTTTATTAAGCTACCTTGTCTCTCTTTGCATAGTTTTCTCCTCTGCCACCTAATACTTTTTCTAGATTCTTTAAATTAGAGCAGAAATGTGTCTTACTCATTGTGGTATTCTATGTGTCTAGCAAACGTATGCTGTAAATGAGTTTAATAATGGTAGTGCATGAATGTATTTTTAATTAGTAGATGAAGATGTGAGTGAGTGAGTGAATGAATAGATTAGAAATAAGTAACTTAATACATGAATGGGTGACTGAATAAATGGACAGATTTTCAAGAGCTTTGATATAAAGATGAGTGGTGAAATTGATGAGTGAGTTAGGGAATAATTGGATGGGTGAGAAGATTGATGAATTAATGAATTATTTAGTGTGTGCATAAATGGTTAGATGAATGGATGGGTTACATGATTGGTTGGTATGAGAGTGAATGAATGAATGACAGAATGAGTGGATGTATGAATGGATGAATGGATAGATGGGAAAGTGGGTGAATGGATGAATCACTGATGCATAAATGGATACATATACATACATGTATTGGTGAGTGAATAGTGAATGAATCATAGATATAGCTATATATATATATACATCTATATGCATCTCTCTCTGTACATATACATATGTATATGTATATAGATATAAACACACATGCACACATATACATATGTAAGAGCTTCCCTGGTGGCTCAGATGGTAAAGAATCCTCCTGTAATTCAGGAGACCTGAGTTTCATTCCTGGGTTGAGAAGATCTCCTGAAGGAGAGCATGGCAATCCACTCCAGTATTCTTACCTGGAGAATCCCCATGAACAGAAGAGCCTGGCAGACTACAGCCCAGGGGTTGCAAATAGTCAGACACAACTGAGTGACTAAGCACAACATTTCACAATACACATCTGAATTGACCCTTCTGCCATACTGGATCATTTTGGGAGATAGAAAAGTCAGCCTGGATTTTGATCACACCTCTGCCACTTTCTCTTTGCTTCTTCTGTTACTTAAACTTCATGCATCTCAATTTCCTCCTCTCTGAAATCAAATTATATTAGGTCCCTTGAAAGTATTTTGTGAAGGGGAAATAAGGCACTATCTAATGTGATTGATGCAAAGCATATGTTCCGTAAGCAGTAGTCGCTATTACAGTCATCATTATCATCATCATCAAATACTTAGTCAGCTCCTGTTTCCCGCACAGTGTCTGACTGATGCCTGCACGTATGTGGACTGCTGCTAAGTCACTTCAGTCATGTCCGACTCTGTGCGACCCCATAGATGGCAGCCCATCAGGCTCCCCCGTCCCTGGGATTCTCCAGGCAAGAACACTGGAGTGGGTTGCCATTTCCTTCTCCAATGCATGAAAGGGAAAAGTGAAAGTGAAGTCGCTCAGTCATGTCCAACCCTTAGTGACCCCATGGACTGCAGCCTACCAGGCTCCTCCATCCATGGGATTTTCCAGGCAAGAGTACTGAAGTGGGGTGCCATTGCCTTCTCCAACGTGGACACGTATATATAATTTTGGCTCTGCCATCTAGGATCTCCCAGTTACTCTGAGTAGATTGGACATATGTATTAAAGTATAACCACTGTTAAGACGAGGGGAACGCTCAGTGCCAGATGACAAATTAATGAGGAACTGAAAAAAGAGAAAGATCATTAAAAGTCAAGCGAGTCTTGGAATGTTATGTCAGAGTTTGGGAGGTAATGAGAAGTAGGATTAAATTAGCAAGAGCAGATGATAACATCTTGCCCATACTTCTCATTATATTGCCACTTATCTCAAGAATCTAACAGTAAAAATAAATAAGTAGCAGGAGTTTCATTTAACTTTAAAAAAAAAAAGTGAGGTCTCAGTAGTTGAATGAATAGCCCAAGGACAGACAGTGACTTTGACCCTGGCGCAGTTGCAAATGGCAACCTCAGTTCTTGGCTGCTGCGTCTCATTGGACTTGCCAGTTTTCTCAAAAGTAAGCAAAATATTTTTTTAATGCTGTAACATCTCGGAGGACAACTTGATGGAATTGTTTTGACTTAAAAACGTTAATCATTGAGAACAGCTGAGATGCTTATCCATTGTACCCATTTGTTTACTTACTTGTCCACAAGGGCAATATCCTAAATATTGAATAAGAACAATATTCTAAAACAATAAATTCAGGTATGTTGCCTAGTTTCAGTGTTCTTTTATACCTCCTGTCTCTGGTCAAGGATTCTAGGTTAAGTTGATTTATTTACTTAGGTTATTCCTGAAAAAGTTCTCACCCAGAGATTCAGAGGCTCCTGCAACTATAAATAAAGGGGTTAATGATCTAATATAACAGTAATTTTAGGCCCTGAAGTCTAACCCAAAGGGATTCAAATCAAAATTTTATAAGTTGTTTGATATGTGTCCTTTAGTATATACTGCCTAATCTCTCTGAGCCTTATCAGTATCTTTTTCAGTATCACAGAAATGCCTGTACCTGTTGACTCACTTACTCTGATGGGTCTAGAATATTTATTTTCCATACACCAATGGAATCATAAATAAAAGGTGACTTTACCTCCATCCACTCTGCGCATACCATTTATACTAACTAAAACCTGTAGGATTGGTTGTAGGTCTGGGTTCTAGATTGGATTTTGGATCTGGGTACTTGTATTTAGATCTTTAGATCTCCTGGATTCCATTACTGCTCTATTTGTCCTGTGCTATCAAATGCAGCTAACTCTATTAGATCTCCAGCAGTGATGAAGAATCCAAGATAAATCAACCAAAACATTTTTATCTCTCAGTTTCCTGATTATCCCCAAATTCTTGAATATTGTTTACCAAATTTCTTGCTTCCACATTTTTTCTGTCATTGTTTATTCTCAGCATGCAGCATGGTCCTTTTACATTAGAAATTAGTTCTGTTTCACTGAAGCATTAACCAAAAATCAACTTCAGTTAGCAGTGGACATTCCTTTCTAGGAAACTTCCTTGGTCTATAGATAGTTTAGAAAGCAGTTTTGGTATTTAGCAATATTCTTTTGTAATAAAAGTTGTACATACTTAAGATGTACAAGATGATTTATATATATATAATATATGTACAAGATGTACAATATATATGTACAAAATGATTATATATATATGTATTATTACTAAAGTCCAGATAATTAACAAATCTCCTAACATAGTTACCTCTTTTATGATGATAGGAGCATCTGAATTCTACTCTCTTAGCAAACAAGTTGCAGTAATTTATCAATATTGTTATTGTACCTCTTTCTTAGGGTTGTTGTGAGAATTAGATAAGCTTACATAAAGTATTTAGAATACTGCCTAACATGTGTGTGTGTGTATGTGCACGCACGCGTGATTAGGAGTGTCTGACTCTTTGTAACCCCATGGACTGTAGCCCACCAGGCTTCTCTGTCCATGGGCTTTCCCAGGCAAGAACACTGGAGTGGGTCTTCATTTCCTCCTCCAGGGGATCTTCCTGACCCAGGGATCGAACCTACGTCTCATGTGTCTCTTGCATTGGCGGGTGGATTCTTTACCACTGTTACCTCCTGGGAAGCCCTACCTAACACATAGTAATTGTTGTATGTTAATTATTGGATAATATCTCTGCTCTGTTTACAGTCTCTCAGCATTTCCCAAACTCACTCATAGTAAGTGTAAATCAACTCACACATTCTGATCCTCTGTACTTCTCTGACCTCATGCCCTTACTACACTCATTCACCCGTTAAGGTAAATTAGTCTACTTGATCTTCCTCAAAAACTCCAAGCACAAGTCTGCCTCAAATCCTTTGCAAGTGAAGTTTCCTCTGCCTACAACAGACTTTGTCTCAGCCTGCTTCGTTTCCTCTCTCTCCTCCTTCAGATGTTTACTCAACTATCATTAATGATAGCCTTTGTTGAACACTGTATTTTGAGTTGAACATGTTCTACATAAAATAAGAGAAGAAGATCTTTCCAAGTTCCAACTGTATTTTTTTCCCATCAAGAAGACTTCATTTGCTTTCATGATTTATTCCACCACATCTCGTCTAAGCTTAGAGGTCCGTATTATGATGAA
Organism: Giraffa tippelskirchi; assembly: GCF_054371585.1. Lineage (NCBI taxonomy): Eukaryota > Metazoa > Chordata > Mammalia > Artiodactyla > Giraffidae > Giraffa > Giraffa tippelskirchi. Next base: position 40,694,021 of record NC_137284.1, on the reverse strand, counting down.
TAGCTGTACACTGACCTCTTATCACATTTCCTCCTTGTTGGCTGGGCAGTGGTGCTAACCCAGAGCTCTGTGTCTCTGGCTGACTCAACCATGGTCAGTACCTCAACACTCTCCCAAATAAGAGGTAAACCTTGTGTGTGTTTATGCGTTTCTGTGTGTGCATGTTGGGGGGTGGGGTTTAGACTTTTGATCCATTCCCAAAATAAGAATTTCTCAAAACTGCTGTAAGAAACTACAGTTTTGAAATGAGTATCTGTATTGCAATTGCAATTCATAGCTGTAAAACTGTATTTTCTCTGGGACTTAACATTTTAAAATTAGAATTTCAAATGTATGTGAAATGTAAAATTATTTCTAAAAATGGCTCAGCTGGTAAAGAATCTGCCTGCAATGCAGGAGACACAGGAGACGCAGGTTGGATCCCTGGGTCAGGAAGATACTCTGAGGGAGGAAATGGCAACCTGCTCCAGTATTCTTGACTGGAAAATCCCGTGGACAGAGGAGTCTGGAAGGTTACACACCATAGGGTCGCACGGAGTCAGACATGACTGAAACTACTTAGCAAACAGCAAATATGCGTTAAAGCTAATTTTAAAAACTGTTTATATTGAGTACTTGAATGTTAAAAATTATGTAAGTTGAATAATTATTAGTGGTAACATTTTATATAATTTTATCAGTCTCTGTTATATCTGTCTTTAATAGAATCACTGATATTTTTCTGAATATATTTATTTCAGTCCGATGTCAGTTTTTAAGTTTTCTGTAAAATTGCTACAATCATCTCAAAACTGCATTTCAGGTTGCTAAAGTTTAAGTTGTGATATCTTCAATTGACTTTTCGATGAAGAGCAGCAATTACCAAAATATAGTCTGAAAACTTCAGAGGAGTCTCAAAAATCTTTTCATGGAGTCCATGACATCAAAACCACACACACACATATATATCAATATATATGTATCATTACCTTTTTGGTTTTCATTTCCTCATAAATACATGGTAGAATTTTCTATAGGCTTCTTGATATGGTATCACAATAGGCTGAATCAGAAGCAAATAAGAAAATCCAGCTGTCTTCTGTATATCAGATACTATATAAAAGGAAAATGTAAAAAAAGAAGCCACTTTTCTTACCAGAATTTTATATAGAAATATTCCAATCTTTGTCAAAATATTTGTGGTAACATGTAATAGTTTTATTATTATTTTAAGTAAATTAATAAGTAAATATATTGTTTAAATTCCTAATTTCGTAAATATCAATATATCACCCACATAAACAAAAGCCGTTCTTGTTACTCAATAGTATACCCTGTAGACATCAGAATAAATTCTACTAAGTGAAGGACATGTTCAGTTTTATTATATAGAGGTGCATACATATTTAAGTTGAAATAATCTTATAGGTATGATCTTTAAAAAAATTTTGTAAAGTGAATTCATCAAACAAATTGTTTCTATGATTTTTTAAATTATTTTAACAATTTTAGATTCTGAAGAGTTCTATATTTTGTCAAATTCAGTCAATCCTTTGTGTTATAAAATATAAATTTCCAAAATTAAAATAGAAGTCCTTAAAAATGTTCCCCTCACTCTCAGCTACATTATAAATATTTCAGAGTTCAGTTACCATTTGAATATGTAGTTGTACTTATGACAACTATAGATATGTACTTGAATTGGTAGAATATAGCAGCTTGTTTTCATGCTTTCATAATTTATGTGTGTATCACAACAACTTGCAAGTAGATTTCTGGTCCTTTTCTTATATAGTATGAATACTATTTTTCCATGGTACTGTGCTCCATAAAAATTAGAACTTCATTTGTGTTAAAGAAACAAGTCATTTTATCTTCAAATTCTTATCTTTTAAACTGAACTTATTATCTCATTCACCATACTGCCAGATATTTTACCTTCAGTGGAAAGCATTTCAAAAAGTTTATTCCATGAAGTGGAAGAAAAAATTAAGAAGCCTCTAATGCTTCTGTTGTGAACTGTGTCATTAAACTATTGCAGTTAACCTGTTTACCATGCTTTTATTTTTCTTATCGACACAAGACAGCTTGAAATGAAAATGGGCAAAATTACTACAGAACACAGTTATTTGATCTAAATGAAAATTCATGCAGCTTCTGTGTCTATATGTGGGTTGCATTATTGTCTTGGACATAGTGTTCTAAAATGAATGACTAACCTGAGAAGCAGATGCTGGCTTCTTTAGAAAGTTTCTGTCATCAAGTTTTCATCTGATCAGTGATATGACTGTCATGCTGGACGATAAGCATCCAAGCAAAAGTTTGTTTATATTATACATCAATTTCCATAGAAATGGGAATGGTAACTTTTAATTAAACATGCACCTCTATTTTTTAGGTCATTTCTACTGAAACAGTTTATTTATGAAATAAAAAAGCATTACAGTGTAATCAAATGTGTGCATAGTTGCAGATTGATCCCATCCTCAAGTGACCAAACTACTGCAGTAAAAGAGTTCAAATTACTCTCTCAGACTCATTGACTGCTTGACCTCTGTTTACTAAACATATTCCACATACACTTAACTTATTCATTTTCCACTTTCCTTGATGCAGCTGACTGTATGGAACAACACATACTAGACTAGCATCAAACATATCCGCTAGGAACACAGACTGGAAAAAGTTACCTGTCCCTAGCTACTCATGTCAAAAAATGCTGTGGGTTGTCAGCAAGGCTCCTGTGTGCTGCCCTTGAAAGAAAGTTAGTTATATTGTATCTGAAAAGTCATCAGAGGAGAAAATAACTAGTTTCTTTCTTATTTAACCATCTGTTAAGTGGAAACTGTTAATTGCATGTTTTTTTAAACACTTCACTAGATGAGATTTTGGACAAAGGTAGAAGTACAAAATAGAGGTCTGTCAAAACCATCCCAGAAAAAGAGAAATACCATTTGATACCACTTATATGCAGAAGCTAAAAAGAAATGATACAAATGAACTTATTTACAAAATAGAAAGAGACTTCCAGGCTTAGAGAACAAACTTCTGGTTACCAGGGGGAAAGGGGAAGGGGAAGGAATAGTTAGGGTGTTTGGGACTGACATGTACACACTGCTGTATTTAAAATGGATAACCAACGAGGTCCTACTCTATAGCAAAGGGAACTCTACTCAATATTATGTGTCAACCTAAATGGGAAAAGAATTTGAAAAAGTGCATATACATATAAAACTGAATCACTTTGTTGTACATCTGAAAATATCACAACATTGTTAATCAACTATCCTCCAATATAAAATAAAAAAGTTAATAAAACAAATAATCTCAACTCCTTTAATATAGGCTTTTTTCCAAAATGAGAAGGATGTTTCAGTCTGGAGCAAGCAGGGGGCTCTGCTCTGTCAGATTACTGAGGGCCATAGGTTTCACCTGTCTGGTTGCCCTCCAGTCTCTTAGGGTGTTGCCTTCATCTCATGCTTGAAGCTGGCTGATGATCACCATTCACATTTGAACAGAAAGGGAAAAGAAAAAAGTGTAGGGCAAGCAGTTTCCTCTTAAGAGGTAATACTGAAGCTCTGTACCTCTTTTCTGCTTGTATTCCATTTGAAAGACGATAGTCATGGATACCCATAGCTGCAAGTAAGATTAAGAAATATAGGCTAGGAAATGTAATGGGGAAGATACCACAAACTCACTACTTGAAACCAAGATTGTGCTAGTGATATGAATTACATTGTCAAAGGAAAGAAGAATTCTCACTAGCCAGGTCTCAGAACTGTATTAAATTAAATATCTTACTTTATGCATAACTATGCCCAAGAGCCCCTACAATATTTTCCTTGAGGTTTTAATGCAATCATTAAAATAATACTTTAATTAAAAGCAAAAAATCCAAGAGGAATAACTAAACCAAGGACACCAGGATAACAAGGATAAACTAGGACAATTTTGAGGAAACTGAAATACCTATTATCTCTATAATGGATGGTACTAGGAAAGGGCCTTACATTTATTTAGCACCTAATACATAGCCAGACTATGCCAGTTACTTTAAATTTGCAGGTTATTGTGGCCTCTTAACCATCTAAGCATTTCAGTATTATTATCCTCAATTTCTATATGAATGAACGAAAAGGGTAGGTGACATCCCCAAAGGCCTCCTAATCACTGACATATTCAAACCTCCAAATCATGCACTTTCCACTACACCAAATTCTCTCAGTTCATAAATAGATTCTTAAATAAATGCTTATCAGAAAATAGAAGAGTATTACAGGACTAGATAATGCTTTAACAGATTTCCCCCCATGGGGATGGTATTGCTTTTTATTTTTATTTTGAGTAATCTTAGTTAATGTTTTGTTACTTTTAGTATGTATGTCCTTGTAACCCAGAAATATGTCTTATTGTTAGATATAATACTTGAGAAAATTCTCATGCAGCAGCATACATAGTAACCTGATCAGAATAGCACACATCTTGTTGGACTAAATTCTCCCCACCATTTCTAATATGATCCAGTTAGGTCTCAAGAGGCTTCCCGGGGAGGGGCACAGTGGTAAACAATCTGCCTGCCAGGGCAGGAGATGCAAGAGATGTGGGTTCGATCCCTGGATTGGAATATCCCCTGAAGAAGGAAATGGCAATCTACTGAACTATTCTTCCCTGGGAAATCCCAGACAGAGGAGCCTGGTGGGCTACAGTCCATGGGATCACAAAGAATCAGGCACGACTGAGTGACTGAGGACAGGCAGTTAGGTCCCAGGCAAAGATTGAATTATACTACTTACTATTAGTAATTACCATTCAAGCATTTGTGTGTACATTTTCATTATAGCAAATGGGTGAAAAATAGCTCACTTAAGGAATATACTTTCTTCCAGCGTGGTGATGTCTCAACTCCTGTTACCATCATTTGACTCTTCCCCATGGCACCCCACTCCAGCCAGTACTCTTGCCTGGAAAAGCCCATGGATGGAGGAGCCTGGTAGGCTGCAGTCCATGGGGTCACTAAGAGTCGACACGACTGAGCGACTTCACTTTCACTTTTTACTTTCATGCCTTGGAGAAGGAAATGGCAACCCACTCCAGTGTTCTTGCCTGGAGAATCCCAGGGATGGGGGAGCCTGGTGGGCTGCCGTCTATGGGGTCACACAGAGTCAGACACGACTGAAGCGACGCAGCAGCAGCAGCAGCAGCAGCAGCAGCAGCAGCATCTCTCCCTTACCTCTAACTATGTAACGAAATTTGATGTTTTGTCATAGATGGCTTGTGACCTTCCAACTTATTTTCTAATTTAAAGCATCAGCTCCCTAAAGTGTGTGAAGTGTGGCCATACCGATCTTTGTAAAATGGAAATTCGTTACCATATCCCTTTGCCATGTTTGACGGTTCTTTTTCCACATGCCTTCCACTCCAGCTACTCTGTGCTGCTCACAGATCTCTGAATATAGTCTCCTGTGTATGTTTCCTTAAAGGAAAACAGCCATCTCTTTCCCAGTGATGTCTCCTGGAAAATTCCTACTCATCTTTCAAGTCTTAACTTTCAACATCACTCCCTCTGAGAAGGCTTCTTCCACTCAACTCTGACAGAATGAGATCCTTGTGTTTTCACATTTGCATAGCAGACTCTGTATTCTTTGATCATAGCACTTTTTGCCTTGAATTACAATTATTATTACTAATTGCACTTATTAAATTCCAAACATTGGAGGAAGTATTTTATATATTGATATACTTTGGCTTATTTCAGATAACAACCCAACAAGGGTTGTTCTTTTAGTATAAAGAAGGCTGGAGAAGAGCAAAGGGAATTTCCCCAAATTAAATGATTAGTTGATCAAGCCAGGAAATAAATGGAAGTCAGTGTACTTAAGGTTATGTTTTGAACTATTATGTGATTTTGTTCCCCTACCAGACTTTGAGTTCTTAAGAATAAGGACAATGTAATATTTATAATCAATCTCTAGCCTAGCAGAGTGCCTACCATATAAATATATGCTTAATGAATATTTGTGGAATAAACGAAGAAAGTGTTTATGAAAGAAATGAAGAAAGTCCTGCTAAATAACGGTTTTTTTTTTTTTTAGGATAGTAACTGGGCAGCCAAGAAACTCACTAATTAGAATAAGTTTTATGATAAATGTCACCTATCACCAAGATTTATTTTATTCTTTGCTTTACTTAAGAATTCTGTTAAGAGAGTTGTATTCTGAACACTCTAGTTTTTATGTGCAAGGCTTGTTAAAGCAAAGTATTAAGTGATTATTTATTCTGAAAGATTTATCAAACTGAGGGGATCCTATGTCAACTTGCTACGCTAAGCCTTGCACTTCCATGTTCTCATTTATGAGTAGTATCAAGAATGCTTGAGTAGAGGTTTTGAATTTCCTTTGATGCTGTTTTGTGAAACTGATGTTCTAGAGTCAGTAAGACAAAAACAAGTGAATCTCGAGTGCTGTTTTCACTTCTTGATTTTTAAAAGATTCCTTACAACTGATGTAAGAATCAATTTTATAGGCAGGCATTCAAACAGTCTTCACCGCAAGGTGCTTTTCAACTACTAACTAGTAACAAATGCATTCAGACATTTATCTATCGTGCAAAACATGATGTTGAGGTCAGAATTGCTAAGGAAACACTGAAGAGGGAGTGATGAATTCTGATGAAGGAGAAGACTTGCTCTTAGTGGGAGGCATCTGATCTAGGTGCTGAAAAATGTAAGATTTTGTAGGTGGATGGCAGGTGGGAAGGAAACTCCATATATAATGGTAGAAAAGCAAAAAATGTTCAGGGTAAATTTGGAACATGGAGAGGAACAGGGTGTGTTTAGAGAGTAGGTGTGATGTGAAGAAATGTGATAGAAAGAAGATAGGCTTTTAAACTAATGAAGTTGAGGGGAGAGGAAGAAGAGTGGCAGATAATTTCTTATGTGCTCAGAAAATGCAGATATTTTAAATTTTTATAATTACATATTATATAGTTTTAGTTATCAGGAGGCAGTATATGTGGCATACAAAATTTACTGATTTTCAGGATAGAATAATTAAACATACATACTGTTCTTATGAAACTTGAATACTTGGCATGAGATTTCTCAGTATCATCATTTATGCACAGGAATGATCAATGTATTGGGGTGGCCAAAAAGTTCATTCAGGTTTTTCCAGTAAGATCTTAACAGCAACCCAAATGAACTTTTTGGCCAACCCAATACAACTGTAAAACATATGCTGCATTGTTCAAAACTTTTTGTAGAGTTAGTTTTTAAAGACTTTTCACCATCCTTCTTATTCTTGAAGACTCATGATATTGTACCCCTCATGGTTACATCCCTGAACAAGGACCCTTAGCTTAGCTTTTGTTTACATGTGTATGAAGGCAATACAAAATTACTTTCTTATAGACTTGTTACTGTTGTTGTTAATGTGCAAATAAAGTGTGGTTGTTGTTCAGTCACTAAGTCATGTCCAACTCTTTTCGACCCTATGGACTGCGGCACACCAGGCTTCCTTGTCCTCCACCAGGGCTCAAGCTCATGTCCATTGAGTTGGTGATACCATCCAATCATCTCATCTTCTGTTGCCCCCTTCTCCTCCTGCCCTCAATCTTTCCCAGCATCGGGATCTTTTCACATCAGGTGGCCAAAATATTGGAGCTTCAGCTTCAGCATCAGTCCTTTCAATGAATATTCAGGATGGATTTCCTTTAGTATTGACTGGTTTGATGTCCAGTGCGGAAGGTCATAAATCATTATAAAATTTGTCCACATCCATTTTCAGAAGCTTGGTGAATGGAAAAGGCATACAATTTTGGAAGGGATAATGGACTCAAGGATCCTTACTCTTCACCCTGTTAAATTTTGATCCCTCAGTTTTGCCATCCCAACTTTCCTTCATCACCAGAGCTTTCTTCAGGCTGAAGAACCATCATTGCAAGCAAGCCGAGTTCCCAACAGTGGTATCAGAACCATCTTGCCGATAATGGGACTGATCAAAGAGAGGATTGGACAGCACTGTGCTATCCAAGACAGTAGCTATGAGTCACATGTGGCTGTTTAAACTTAAATTAATTAAAACTGAATAAATAAAAAATCCAGTTCTTTTGTTGGTACTAGCCACATTTTGAGTGCTCACTGATACTAGACAGCTCAGGTTTACAGAACATCTCCATCATTGAAGAAAGTTGTGTTGGACAGTGTTATACTCTAACCTTAGGCCTGCCTGGGGTACTAAGTTGTTAAATAATTACTTATCAATTATCTTTTCTCTCTGAGCATCACTTCTCTTTATGTAACATTATGATAAAATAATGACACTGGCTTTAATGACCTGAGGGGGAATACAAAGAAATATTAGCTAAAGTCCCTTTCAACATTGTATTAAATACCATTCTAAAGTGTCAGGTATAACTGTATCATGTGGGGGGACTCATGGGTTTGATGGCAGATTTTTGAGTCTAGCACTGATTTCTTTTTAGTGCATTTTTTTTAGTATATCATTGCATCTTACATGGAAGATTTTTGATACAGTTAATATGAAAGGGAAAACATGGTTGACTATTGTATTTTATTCAGTCTTCAGCTGAGAAGGGAAAGCATTTTAGCTAAACTACAGATTCATACTTTGAATAAAACTGCTGAAAAATGGCTGAAATGTGATCCTACCCTAACAAAGTCAAACAGCATGTTGATAACTATGTTATCTGAATACTAACTTTGTCTATACTATTTGTGACCCTAAGGACTGAGTTAACATGAAGAAGAGTGTGTTTCTTTCAGAGGTGTTTACATAAGCCTCTGCTATGTGACACACACATTTAGGTGAAACACTCTTGAAACCTTGCAAGGCAGGAAGCCACATTACAAAGGTCATATGCAAATCTCTGCTGAAATATCTTTAGTAGCATGAAACGTTCAATTATATAATTTTCTGCCTTGCTCCGAATTCATACCTTTTTCTTTCTCCATAAAATGACATTTTTTTTGTATTTTTTTCCTATAACTTACATGACTAAGCAGCAAAGATTTGGAATCTAATTGCCATGTTAGGCAGTGCTGATGCTGTAGATACTAAGGATTCTGTGAGTATTGTGCTTGCCTGATGGAGGCTGACTGGCAACATTTATTCAGGGTCCAGAACATCCCATGGAGCCCTGCAATAATACCCCATTAACAAAGGGACAGGGAAGCAAATGAAAGGGGCAGGTTCATGTAGTCTAATGACTTATGAGCGATCAGAACATGTGACTTTAAGGAACCATCAGAATATATACATCCAGGTTATATCTCTGCTTAACACACTTTCTTGTACTTCTTTGAAGATACTCTATTAGTGAAGAAACATATGATATAATAGGCTTTTGCCATTTAAAAAAACAGGTTAGTTTCTTCTTTAGTTGTCATTTGAGAACTTATTCTCTGCCCAGTTTTAAGCGAGGAAATTTTAATCTACTTGCAGTGATGTGTGTGTGTGTTTGTGTTTGTGTGTGTGTATACATCACAATGAATGAATAAAATTAGTTTAGAAACTGGTATGTTGCTATTCGTTTCTTGATCCTTCCTCTTTTTTCATAACGTTCAATCAGTAAACACGAGACTTCTGCCAACTGCAAGGTGCTCTAATGGTCTGCAATGAATTTTATCTATAACATCTAGGGGTTTTATTTTATTTCTAACAGGGGAAATGGCAGTTTGGAAACCTGGGTGTATTCTGTGCTTTCTATCCATTTTATCTATAACCATAATGTGGGAGACCTGGATTGGGAAGATCTCCTGGACAAGGGGAAAGCTACCACTCCAGTATTCTGGCCTGGAGAATTCCATGGACTGTATGGTCCATGGGGTAGCAAAGAATTGGACACGACTGAGCGACTTTCACTCTCATTTTTCACCATAACCATAAAGACAATTTAAGATTATAGGAACTTTAGAAAACAGAAGAAAAAGTCATCCATAGTCCTAACACTCAAATTCAGTGACCCCTACAATTATATTTTCTTTCCATCTTCTCTCCATTCATATTAAGAGATGTTTTACATATAAAAACAATCATGGGGTAATGGATAGAAATAGATACCTGTTCCTCTGTTTTATTATTATTCTCATGTAAGAAATGGAAACAGATGCCCAAGACTGGAGAGAAGTTGTTCTGGTGAGATATATGGAAAGAGTAACATGGAAACTTACATTACCATATGTAAAATAGATAGCCAACAGGAATTTGCTGTATGGCTCAGGAAACTCAAACAGGGGCTCTGTATCAACCTAGAGGGGTGGGATGGGGAGGGAGATGGGAAGGAAGTTCAAAAGGGAGGGGACATATGTATACTGATGGCTGATTCATGGTGAGGTTTGACAGAAAACAGCAAAATTCTGTAAAGCAATTATCCTTCAATTGAAAAATAGATTAAAAAATAGTAATAAATTTTAAAACAGTAAAATAAATAGACAACCAAAAAAAAAATTGTTCTGATCTATTTTTTGGAAAAAATACCCATGTCTGTTTTCCTCTAGCCATATGCAGTGATAGGGCAGTAGACAATCGGACAGCACCTGCGCCCCTGTTCCTTCTCAGACTAGAATTGCTGGTCAGAAGAGCTCTCTATCTCCAGTGGTCCTTTTCCCACTTACTGTGAAATTTAGAGGAGGTCGTTGACTGAGAAGTTGATGGTAGAAGTTTTTACCACATTTTGGAATATAAATTGTGTATTAGAGTATTTGTTCAACCATTCAACCAATATTCATTGAGTGTATGCCAAGTGCCATTCTGTGTACAGTTTGTTGCCATTGTTCAGTTGCTAAGTAGTGTCCAACTCTTTGCGACTTCATGGACTATAGCTACCAGGCTCCTCTGTCTTCTCAATCTAAATCTATACGATGCAGACAATATGCTCTTTGCCTCCTTTCCTCATTTCCTATCAATATACGTTTTAAATTGTTGTTGTTCAATTCTGACTCTTGGTGACCCCATGGACTGCAGCATGCCAGGCTTCCCTGTGCTTCACTGTCTCCCAGAGTTTGCTCAGATTCATGTCCATTGAGTCAGTGATGCTATCTAACCATCTCATCCTCTGCTGCCCCTTCCCATTCTATCTTCAGTATTTCTCAGTTGGAAGTAGATGTTTTTCTGGAACTTCCTTCCTTTCTTCCTGATCCAACGAATATTGGCAATTTGATCTCTGGTTTCTCTGCCTCTTTGAAACCCAGCTTATATATCTGAAAGTCCTCAGATCATGTACTGCTGAAGATTAGCTTGAAGGATTTTGAGCATGAACTTGCTAGCATGTGAAATGAGCACAATTGTACAGTAGTTTGAACATTCTTTGGCATTACCCTTCTTTGGGATTGGAATGAAAACTGACCTTTTCCAGTCCTGTGGCCACTGCTGAGATTTCCAAATTTGCTGATGTATTGAGTACAGCACTTTAACAGCATCGTCTTTTAGGATTTGAAATAGCTCAGCTGGAACTCCATCACCTTCAATAGCTTTGTTCATAGTAATCCTTCCTAAGACCCACTTGACTTCAAACTCCAGGATGTCTGACTCTAGATGAGTGATCACACCATTGTGGTTATGCAGATCATTGAGACCTTTCTTGTCTAGTTCTTCTGTGTATTCTTGGCACCTCTTCTTAATATCTTCTGTTTCTGTTAGGTCTTTATCATTTTCTGTTCTTTATTGTGCCCACCTAATGTGAAATATTCTCTTGATATCTCCAGTTTTCTTGAAGAGATCTCTAGTCTTTCCCATTCTATTGTTTTCCTCTATTTCTTTGCATTGTTTACTCTCCTTGTTATTCTCTGGAATTCTGTTATCAGTTAGGTATATCTTTCCCTTGCTCCCCTGCCTTTTGCTTTTCTTCTTTCCTCAGTTATTTGCGAAGTCTCCTCAGATAACCACTTTGCTTTCCTGCATTTCTTTTTCTTTGGAATGGTTTTGGTCATGCGGTTTGTCCATGAGGTTCTCTGGGCAAAAATACTGGAGTGGGTTGCCATTTATTACCTTCCCCAATGCACCACAATTTTTCAGAACTCACCAATATGACCCATTTGTTCTGGGTGGCCCTGTATGGCATGACTCATAGCTTCATTGAGTTATTCAAGCCCCTTCGCCATGACAAGGCTGTGATCCCTGAAGGAGCCTGTATAATTCACTGGCAGTTAGATGGTGGGTGAGGGAGAAAAATCTCTGCTCTTGTCCAGGTTAAAGGCTTGTGTACGAGACATGTAGTTAAACACGCAGTTATAATCTAGTATAGCCGATGATACTGCAGAGACAATAGACATCCAGGAACTGTCTAGGCCCTTAAAGAACCTAGGAGGTCAGAAAAGCCTTCAGTGAAGAAATTTGAAAAATGAACAGATTTTCAGAGAAGGAACAGAGATTGGTGTTCCAGGAAGAGAAGATAGTGTGAGTGAGCTCAAAGGAAAAGCAGAGAATGTGGTGCATTCCACGTGTGTGTGAGTGTGTGTGTGTGTGAGTGTGTGTGTGTGGTGGTTGAAGACCAGTGGATTGTGCTGAGAGCCTATAGTGAAGATACTGGCAAAGTGTAACCGAAAGGCCCTCCCATGAAGGTGGATCACCTTATCGAAAAGGCATGCAAAGAAAGTTGGGAGAGTTCCGTGAGTTCTAATGAGGGGAGTGGCAGGAAGAGAATTGCGTTTTAGAAAGACCATTTTGCCAGAAGTGTCTTCTGTTATTCCTCGACTGAACACTGATAGGAAGAGTCTGTACAGAGCAATCACATTTGAATGGACTGAATGAACCCACCACGTTTGGAAGATGCAGTAACACATAGTCTGTTTAATGATGAGTAAATACAGACACATACTGACATATTTAGGTCAGAATTTGTCATCAGTAATCATAACAGCACTTAGTTACTGAGCATTTAATATGTATACTAGCAATTGCTCATAGAATATCTTTAGCCTCTCCAAATTCCTGCAGTGTAGACATCCCTGTTTATAGTCCAGAAAATACTGACGCTGACAGAGCCTCTTTCCCAGGCCTCTCTGTTCAGTGAATAACACAGGGCTCTCTTCACTAAACACCCATCCTGTGTCAACCATACAGCATAGTCCTTCTCTATTTAAGTGTTGACCAGGAGAACCAACATGAACCACTACTGAGGTTTGTTAGATTAGAAAAGCAAACACAGCATGAGTCAGTTTTTACCTCCCAACACACTGAAGAGAGGGATCAGCCTAGTAAGGGGCAGAGACATGCAGTTTAATCCAGGGAGACCTGGGTTTCTGAGCAAGGTGAAAGCTCTTTCCCTTTAATTTCTCATGCTTCTCAAAATCTGATTTATCAATACTCCAGTTAACCCAGAGATAATTTTCTTACATTCAAACCTTAGCTCTTACCTCATCGTTCTTCAATAAAATGTTTGAAAGCTGAAGCAGTTCTGGAAATGGAATTGATGCTGCTAACATTATCACTCTCTGGTTTGGATTCAACCCAGTTTACCTGCAAAGGAGAAAAGAGAGAGATACGAATCTATTCACTGGTTTAAAAAATGAGATAAACTCGTTCTGTGTCTGTCTTATTCACACACACGGGCGCAAATGTGTCTGCCATTTGAGGAGGAGAAATTGTGGAACAGAAATTCCTAGACCAATTTTCTGTAGTAAAGAAATTCATTTTCTGGTTTCAGTCCTGTCTCTTTGCCAGCAGTGATGGGCAAATAGCTGGCATGTTATTCATGGGTGCATTTGTACACTTAGGTATTTCCAGCTTCTTTCACAAGTAGCATCTCCTTTGATCTTAACAATAGACCTGTGAATCGAATGTGAGTTAGACTTGAGAGGTGAAAATTCTCTTCAGTGATCACAATAGAACGAGGTTTGCTACAAAGTAGCTTTTTAGATAGGTACTCTGAAGATCAAAGAGAATAATGCCAAAAGAAGAATTTTCTTGTAATAGGACAGGATGGTATTTTTGACTATATAGTAGAATCCCCAATAGCTTTTCTTAGTATTTTTCTGATTTCTTAGTCTTGTACTTCTATTTGCCATTCTAACAAAAGATTGTCCCATGTAAAAGCATATCACCTTATAAACACTAATACTAGTTTCAAAGTTTGTATTTAATTTTTTTCTTAAACTTAATATATTCATTGCAGGAAATTTAGAAGGTATTTCTGATTAAAATAATAAAGTTTCTCCAGGGACAATTATGCTATTGTCTCTTTCATTATTACTTTGTCTCCCCCTTCTCTGTTTCCCTTTGTCTCTGTATCTATGCACATTATATACACACACAGACTTACATAGTATACATACATAGCTCTCTATGTACACCCATCATTTATCACATACTCTCTTAATAGGTTCTTTTTATAAATATTTTGTTATTTTTGCAATTGACAGTACTGCATAGATTCAAGTGAGTTACTATTGGGCACCAGGAGTTTTGCTGAAGAGTTACAGTTATAAATGAGAAAGAGTAGTTATTCTAATGGAGTCCAGTCAATAACAAACAGAAGAAATACTTAATCATAAGTAATATAGTCACCATTTTAGGTTTCTAAAATATTGCTTCTGATGGTTACATACTGTTGTTGTAGGGGTATATATATTAGATATATATATGTGTGTATATATATATATATACACACATATATATTGCTGTTTTTTAAATGTTGCAATGAATATCCTTACAGATAAGGATATAACACATTTATATCTTTTATAACACATCCACAGTTATTTTTAAAGTAATACATTTCAAAGGTTTCCTTAAGGTTAGCCTTAAGTTTCTTAAAAGTGAAAGTGTGTGTCTTACTATTTATATGTCTAGTATCTTATAATATCTAACTGGCACTTTATGAATTGTCCATGTTACAGTGCCTCAGGCTCAACCATTGATCTGATCAGTTGCTTGAAATTTTTCTTCAGTTAGAATAATATTTCATGATTATACTTTCTATGGTAAAATTTGTTCATCTAACAAATGTTTAGCTAGTATATTACCTAATACAGTTCAGAAGTTGGGGTACACACTGGGGATGTAATGAAAATTAACTAGAACCTAATATTTTCCTCATCGTGTTTATGGTAATGGAAGAGACATAGTAAACCACCAGATAGACTAGTGTGTTGATTTTATTGATGGAAGAAATTCAGAGCTGAAGGAGCACAAAGATAGAAGAGGGCAACGGGAAGGGAAAACAATGAGAAGAATGTGACCTCATGCATGAGAGAAGGTGAGTTCCCTGTGGACATCACTCAGATTTAAACTAAGGTCTGATGGTTGATCCATGTTATTTTTATTATAAAACCATAATTATAGTAGGCTGAGATTGCTTGTATATCCTAGGAGGGATAGCTTCAAGGGACAGCCAGGAAAAGTGTCATCATCCAAACAGTAATGAAGGAGTGAAGAAAACTCATTCTGGTCTTGATGTTTAGTTTGGGAGCAAAAGTAATGTTATTCTAGGTATACAAATGGGAAGGTGGCTGTGTTTCATTTCGCATCACTTGCCCCAGTTGAAAGCAATTGTTCTTTTTACTCACTTTTCATTTTATTTGTACTTTGCTTTTATTACTCTTCTTTCTCTTTTGTATTAAGTTCAAATCTTATTTCCCCTTTAATTCTGCTCTTTGAATGGTTTACATGATTAACTCTCATCTCTTTGAGATCTGTTATTTTCCATATATTATAATAGGAGACCAATAAGTATTTCTTGAATTCATCCTGTCTTTTGGAAATTACTCTATTACTAATAATTATAATGAAAAGTGTGTGTGCATATTAGTATTTGAACAACAAATATACTCAAAATAAAGATTTCTATGAATCTTAACAGGCAAGAGCAGCAAAAGGGTATGGGGTGAATCATAGTTTTGAAAAAATATTTGCTCCATGTATTATAGACTCAAAACTTCTAGGAACTTTATATGAGATCTTCGAGACTTGAATTCTGTGTCCAGCCAGGTTATTCTTAAGTTAACCAAGAAACATGATGCTTTCTGCCTTGTCAGGTGAATTTCATTAATGTGTAAAAGAAGGAAAGAATAAGGTTTCATTTTTGTACTGTCATAGGTAAAATTTCGTTTCTGGTCATTGGAGAATTGTGTAGACTGGAAGCACTGTGTCATCTTTAACCAAAGCACTGAAACTGTAGCCATCTGGCTTTTGTGAACCACACTGGGAGCTTAATTAGAGAAACTGGCCCCTGTCTCAGACTTCTTTGAATACCAATACCTGATTCATTAATTGGGGAATAAAGTTCCTCATGCTTTGAACCACTAATACGGGAAGGCAGAATGTTAATACCAGTGATTTTCAAAATTAAAGAAAAACCAGCAGTTTTCTCCTTTTCTTTCATTTTAGAGAGGGATTCTTACACTGAAAGTCAGCATATCAAACAGCTCTGCGTGAGGTGGAATCTGGAATCGGGTTGCCACAGGCCACCTCCTTTCTCCTCTCCTTCCCTTTTTGGGCTTCTTCCTCCTCCCAGTCTCCCAGTCACATCTGAGCTTTTGCACAGAATCAAGATTTCTTCTTCATTTGAAAGCCAAGGGCTGCACAATCTAATTTTTTGGTTCTGGCTCCAGAGGTTAGCCCTTAACATTATAGTCATTTCCAAGGGACATCTTGACACTTATGCAAATTATTGATATTCTTGTTGGTAGTTTTTGGATACGAATGAGGTTTGTAGTAGACTGTTCATTTGCTGCTCTTTCCTCAGCTCTGAACAAGGTTGTTCAGAAAGAGATGATGAATCCTCGTGTCCCACCCTCACTATCCAGCAAAAAGCAAATCTTTTCCTGCATTACTGATGGTTGATATTAATGTATCTGTTCACCAGAACCACACAAAACAGCAGAATGGGAAGCTAACTTGAAAACAAGAGATGGTGTTTTAAAGTTAAAGCAGAGACTTGAAAGGTGAGTTCACCCAGGGAAGAGTGTGGAAGAGGTACTAGGAAAAGGGAATAACCATTCCAAGGGCACAGAGGTAAAAATAACACATTATACATGGCTGAAGCTCTTTGGCGTGCATGTGCATTGATCAATACAGGAATTCAGTCAGGAGGAAAGACCTGTGAGTGACTTCATTGTCCTAAGGAGGAGTTTACATTTATCTCTGTATGGGAGGCACTGGCATATGAGTAAATACAATTTTTTTTTGAGAAAGTTTTCTTTACCAATATTCACTCAGCAAACATTTTCAACAGAAAGAACAAGCATACTCAAAATAGAGATTTCTATCAATTTTAATAGGCAAGAACATCAAAATATTAATGTAAGTTGTTGGGTTGTTGTTTAGTTGCTAAGTCATGTCTGACTCTTTGCGACCCCATGGACTGTAGCCCACTAGGCTCCTCTGTCCAATGAGACTTCCCAGGCAAGAATACTGGAGTGGGTTGCCATTTCCTTCTCCAGGGGATCAAACCTGTATCTCCTGCCTTGTCAGTGGATTCTCTACCACTGAGCCATCAGGGAAGCCATTAATGCAGGAGATAGGATAATAAACGCTGTATATTTAAGTCATACTTGAGGCTTCACAAGTGATGCAATCACAGGGACTCACTTTTCAGAATTCTAGTTATAATCTCTCATTTAGTTATCCTATTAAAAGTCTTATCAGTAATGTGTTTCCCATTTCTTTTTAAAAAACTCAGTATGTTCAACCCGTTTTTAAAGCCAAAGAGCATTTTATTGATGGAGTTGTAAGATTTTTCAGTGAGTCTACCTGTGCATAGATTTTTCCCGTTGGTAAACATTCTCACTCCTGTTAAAGCACAGGAAGTAATAAAGTAGTTAGATTAAGAATGCTCCAGGTGATAATATTTCATTGATTGGCAGTCCATCAGCAGTTTGAATGCCATCCCGCTCTCATCTGCTCCCAGAGCCCTGTAGAGGAGCCAGGTTGAATAACTAACCTAAAACAATCATAATGATATTTTTTGAAAAGTTCATGACAGTTTGGTGCCTCAGATAATTGATTACTTTGTTTGCATAGACAAAACCAGAATAGATGACATGGAAGACTTAAGGAAACCATTACACATCCACTTGGTGTTTGTATTTAGTTAACTGATAATTTATAAATTCCAAACATCCTTGTGAATTGCAGTCTTTGTTTTTAGCTCTTTATGATCCAGCACATTTTCTACCTAGAAATTGGGTCAAAATAGCTAATAAGAATTATAAAATTGTTAGAATAGAAGTGTAGCTACAAGCTACACACAGCTGTCTTCTTTTAAACCATAAAGGAATGATTAAACAATTTATTCTCCCCCTCTGACCCAAGACACACATGCACACACACACAGATGTACCCAACTTGATTGTGTTTCTTCCCCTTATAAAACTTCACTTGTTCTAGATCATCCAAAATCCTGAGTTTGTCATAGTTCCTTTACAATCTGGCCTCTCCCTGTCTTTCCAGCTTCAGCTTTGCCTCTGTGTCCCTGCACCTTTTGCACCTATCAAAGCAAACTTCTTGCTCATCCTGTCATAAGATAAACCTGTAAGGATGAAACAGTGCCCCTCTCAAAAAAAAAAAAAGCCTTTTCAAGAGGTCACAGCAATGGTCAGTTTAACCTTCACATATGTCTTGCTTTAGGTCACACAACTTTAGGAACATCTGTTCTCTGGCTAACACTCTCAAAGTGTCAAGCATTTGACACTGATTATTTAGAGTTATTATTCACAACAACTTCTTGAATAAGGTTTGTCATGTCCCTTTTAGAAAAGAGAAATCTGAGACCCAAAACAAGTGAGGGTATGGTCTCAGTTCAAGATGCAACAGAATTTGAATGCATATTTATTGACACGATTCCGGATCTATCAATATCTATTATTTTGCTATTTCCTCTACACTCATAATGGGCAAGAGAGAGGCAGAGGGCATCAAAGAGTTCTCACTTGGAAGGCCGGTGAAACATCATTTGTTGATGAAAATATCACAGAACATAGAATATTTTCATGGGAAGAAAATAATCTTTATGTTTATTTTGAAATATTATCATATCAGTGAGGGATAGCATTGTGGCTTCCCAGGTGGCACAGTGGCAAAGAATCTGGTTGCCAATGCAGGAGACACAAAGAGAGGCAGGTTTGATCCCTGGGTTGGGAAGATCCCCTGGAGGAGGAAATGGCAACCCACTCTAGTATTCTTGCCTGGAAAATTCCATGGACAGAGGAGCCTGACAGGGCTACGGTCCATGGGGTTGCAAAGAGTTGGACATGACTGAGCCCGCACCTAACAATAGCAATATTGCATACTATTGTTGAGATGGATACAGACAATAGAAAATTAGCCATACTCAGAACTCAGAATTAGTAGCATTTATCCATTTAGTGCTTCCCTGATGGCGCTACTGGTAAAGAACCCAGCTGCCAATGAGGAGACGTGAGAGACATGGGTTCGATCCCTGGGTCGGGAAGATCTCCTGGAGAAGGGAAGGACAACCCACTCCAGTATTCTTGCCTGGAGAATTCCATGGAGAGAGGAGCCTGGCAGGCTACAGTCCATGGGGTCACACGGAGTTGGACATGACTCATATCACTTAGCGTGCATGCACACATTCTGATATATTCACAGAGTTGTGCAACTGTCTCCACCACCATCATGCATTTATGTGCTGGAAGAAATGGATGAGATTATCCAACTGCTGCTAACTCTGAAGGTAATATAGAGAAGAGAGACCCAGATCCATTCTGTGTTGATATCTAGTTGTCCAGATAAATTTTCACATCATTTAATTTTCACAAATGAAAGTTAAGTTGTATCAAATGACTACTATAAATTTTTAAGCTGTACAGAATCAAAGTGATTACCTAATATATGAGAGGAGGGATAATGTTGATCATAGAGTTTGAATTCTTTACTAATGACTCCTATGGGAAGACATATCAGAATACTTAATCCTTCTAAACCTCAAAGTAATATCAGTTATTAGTAACAACAGCCATAATGTGCTCATATGAGACCACTTGCTCCTTGCTTCCTAGGGGGTTGTAAGGATTCACGAAATGGTGCCATTTGAATAGCACAATTGGAGTTACTTGCCTGATACATGCATTAATCTAAAACTTTTGACAGGTTTCTACTTTGCATCCTGAAATTTATTAGAGCAAAAAAATGAGAGGCCTGGGATGACAATGATGTTGAAACCCATTTGTTGAGATATTAAAAGAGGAAATGACATATTATGAAAGCCAAACTCAAAGCATCAAAGTAATTTCAAAGTTCAGCAGTGTCATGTTATATTTTTGAATTTCAGTACTGTCCTTTTAAAGTACAAATGAGATATCTAGGTCATCAGATCTTCAAATGGAAGCTCTTGTATGCTGTGCTAACCTTAAAAGTTGTCCAGTAGGGCAATGGAAGTACTTCAAGTGTTTTAACTAGTTTAGTGATGTGTTCAGATTTAATTTATGAATGTATAATCCTGAGAGAACCTTTGAGGGATGTAAGAAACTGGTTGTGGGGGAGAGGAGCAGCCAGCCTCTAGTGCAGTTAGCTTTGAGAAGGAAATAGATAATGAGTATATACTCTGGGATTAGGATGAAGTGAATGTTCAATTAGTGTCTTTAACTTGTTATCTTTTCGCTTAAAAATATATCTAGCTAAAAAAATGTTGAAAGTTGGTACTATATATACTCATATACCTCTCACCAAATTCAACATCTGTTAACATCTTACCTTGTACTTCTCTTTTGTCAAACCGCTTGAAAATGTCTACAGATGTCATAACATTTCTTAGTACCCCTAAGTACTTCTGCATGCATCTTTCAAGAATGAGCAACTTCAGCCAACAGCACCTTTAAACAACTAAGGAAATCAACCTTAATTCAATAACATCACCCATACACAGTCTGTACAAATTTCTCCATCTAAGAACTCTTCTTTATGGCTATAGTTTTTGCTTTTATAAACTTGTGTTTTTTTTCTCTTTTGTTTTCATGTATAATATTCCATTGAGTTTCATATATTCACATTATTTCTCATCACTTTTCTGTTCAGTCTATTGTATTTTTTTATTTTATTGATGTATTGTTGATTTACAATGTTTTGTTAATCTCTGCCAAACAACAAAATGATGCAGTTATACATATATGTTCTTTTAATATTCTTTTCCATTATGGTTTATTACAGGACATTGAATATAGTTCCCTGAGCTGTACAGTATGAACTTGTAGTTTATCCATCCTGCATATAGTGATTTGCATCTGAAAACCTTAAACTCCCCATCCATCCCTCCTCCACCCTGCTTCCCCTTGGCAACCACAGTGTTCCTCTGTCTCTCATCAGTCTCTCTTGATCAAGCAACAGTCTCTTTCAGTCACATCATTTCTCCATATCACTGAATTACTAAAAAAAACTCCAGGCCAGTTGTCCTTCGAATACTTCATAGTCCGGGTACGCCTGATTATTTTTCCTCATGAGTAAACTTAATGGCAAACATTTCAAGCAAGAACACTATTGGTGACGTTGCATCTCTCACGGCATGGTGCAGGCACAAGATGTACCCCTACTTGGTTAAGATGAGGATCTATAGATACCTTCATTGCAGAGGTAGTTTTTCCATTTTGTATTGATAAAATGAAAATTGATATCTTGTTCCCTAGTAGCAGTTCAATCTATGGTGTAGTGATCTTGTCTAAAGTCATTATTACTAGTACATTGTTTTAACATTTGTAATATTGTCATTTTTCTGTATAAGAACTTCAGTCTCTTCCCTTCTCATCTCCTTTTTCTTTTCTCTCTCTCTCTCTGCCTGTCTCTCATTCACTCCTGTGTACACGTGGTATCTTTCTGTTTTCAATTAGAATATGGTTTATTCCATTATCATCATTATTCTTTTTGCCATTCAGTTTGTCCCAGTTTTGGTGGTGGGATCTCCTTTAAACTGACGTCCTTGTCCTTTTGTTGTTTCTCCATTAGACTTTGAGCATCTCCTAGTTTTCTGGCACAACAAGATGTTCCAGGCTCATATTGTCCTTTTTCTGCCCCAGAGTGGAATCAGCCATTTCTCCAAGAAGCTCTGGTTTTATTATTAGAAAATGATGATTAAAGAAACAAAGATCTAAGTTCTGGATGTTTATTTACTTTGGTGTGTTATAGCTTTGGGGCCCTTTCAAGGGTTCAGTTGGGGACAAACGTGTACACACATGTATGCACATGAGCACAAGCATTAATGTGTTTTTACTGATAGTTCACACTGAAATTCAATGCCACAGGGTTTTTTCTCCCCTTCCTCCCTTTGATGTTTATGTTTCTCTCCTACACTAATAGTCTTGCTTCCCAAAATAACCATGTTTACTCATATTTATAATCTCACAATGTTCCCAAAAAGGTTTCAGATTAGACCGCCAACTCCACTACAATTTAAATCATCTAAACAAACTTTAAGGTCGTTTTCCAGTTCTTTTTATCCTTGTGTTACATTTCAGATAGGTTTTACAGCCATTGTTTCCCTAATATATGTACTATATTTTTGTCTTTTTTAAAAATTTATTTATTTATCTATTTTTTACTTTACAATATTGTATTGGTTTTGCCATACATTGACAGGAATCCGCCATGGGTGTACCTGTGTTCCCCTTCCCGAACCCCCCTCCCACCTCCCTTCCTATCCCATTCCTCTGGGTCATCCCGGTGCGCCAGCCCCGAGCACCCTGTATCATGCATTGAACCCGGACTGGCGATTCATTTCACAAATGATAGTTTACATGCTTCAATGCCATTCTCCCATATCATTAGATCCTTTCCATTATTCTAAAGTTACAGCTACATAAAATTATAAACTCAGGGAACTGTTTTTTATTCCTACCCTTATTCCAATAAAAAACATTCTCCTTTTTCCCAAGCAAGTGAAGTAAAAAATAATCCCTGATTCTCCCTGGAGGTCAAAATGCTTTTAAAGTTCATCCAAAAAGATAGAAACCTGGGACAAGGTCACAGTGCGTGGGGAGATGTCAGATCAGAAAAAATAGGGCCATTCAAATAATGTTGCATGTTGAAGCTAAAGCACAAAGAAGAAAGAAAATCACCATCGGTTTATTCTGGAGAATTTTGGAGTGTATCAGCTAAGGCTTGAGCCACTAATAGGGCCTGTTCTGATGTGTACAGACAGGCTTATTTAATTTTGTGTTAAGAAGTTCCAAGTTTAAAACTAGGGCACCCAGATCTGGGAGAAATTACTAAACCCCGTTGAATGGTATTTGACCAAGTCAATTTGACCATCAAAATATACCAGACCATCTACGATCTGGCTCCTATTTCTGCATTTTGACTCTTCACATTATCTTACTTGTTCTTTCCATTAAGCCACTCCGACATGTGTCCTGGTCCTTGCATACACCCTTTTATTTCTCATGTCTCTGCTTTTGTCCATTGCTTAGAATACATATACTATTTTCAACTGGCGAGCTACTAATTTAAATACAAGACAGCAGATATTTTGTTTCCTTCCTGTCTCTCAGCATGTGTTTACCTGTGCCTACTAAATGCCAGGTGTGCTCCTTTCATTTCACCAAAGACAGACATACTCACAATTGTTGTAAGTTTGTTTAATGTTTGTTTATTTGTCCTAAACTGTGAGCTCTTTGAGGACTGGCCTTAATGGTCTAGCAAAATGCTAACACTTGGGGGTGTCCAATAATTTTTTGTTAAATAACCAAGTATAAATTACCAAAGAGGAATGATCATGGTTTCTTCCTTTGTAGCTTGCATGTGGAGATAAAATGCACAAATTACAAGTTTCAAATGTCCTTAGCTTCAGTTTCCTTTGATTCATTTTTGGCCTATTTTTCTCTAGACCTATCCCCATGAGCCATGATAGCATAATATTGGTCCATCTTACTTGTTTGAGCTTCATGAAAATGCAATTAATATGGGTAACCTTGACTTTTTGCTGTGAAAATTAGTTGTTTTGTATTCTAAAGAGATTATTTTAAAGTAGGTAGACCTGGTGGCAAGGTTCTGGGTGATTAAAAACAAAGCAAAATAAAATTGAGTAAACAGTTCAGCCCTTAGCAGTGGCATTGGGTGTCACTCAGTTGGCATTGGGATACATGTTGTGGTGATCTCAGGAGGAGAGAGATTATGTCAGATGTGCCAGAATAAAAAGGAATTCTTGAGTCATCCACAGATGAATTAGTCATCAACTAAAAATATAGAATATGCAAGGAAAATTATTGCAGGAGATGAAAAATAGAGCAATTGTGAATTTATAATATAGTGCAATCAGGCATTTTTAGGCAAGTATCAGTAGGATAGCAAACACAGCACAAATTCCAAGTTATGAGGATAAAAGAGAATATGGACTAGAATCTGTGTTGGGATGTATTGATGGGGATGGTTTGTTTTTAAGATGAAAAGCCAGTATAGCTTAGGAAATCAAAAATAGCTTCAACTATATATTTGATACCAACACACATGTGTAAAAATATAACCAAAGTTTAAAGTTGGTTGATAAATCACATTCAGATGGCCACACTGTTTTGCTTCAGGTAGGATTGTTGTTCAGTCACGCAGACATGTCTGACTTTGCAACCCCAGGGACTGCAGCACGCCAGGCTTCCCTGTCCATCACCATCTCCCGGAGCTTGCTCAAAGTCATGTCCATAGAGTTGGTGATGCCATCCAACCATCTCATCCTCTGTCATCCCCTTCTCCTTCCGCCTTCAATCTTTTCCAGCATCAGCGTCTTTTCCAATGAATCAGCTCTTCCATAAGGTGGCCAAAATATTGCAGCTTAGCATCAGTCCCTCAGTATGGGACTGATGAATATTCAGGGTTGATTTCCTTTAGGATTAACTGGTTTTATCTCCATGCAGTCCAAGGAACTCTCAAGAGTCTTCTCCAACACCACAGTTCAAAATCATCTATTCTTTGGTGCTCGACCTTCTTTATGGTCCAACTCTCACATCCATACATGACTACTGGAAAAACCATACCTTTGGCTAGATGGACATTTGTCGGCAAAGTAATGTCTCTGCTTTTTAATATGCTGTCTAGGTTGGTCATAGCTTTCTTCCAAGGAACAAGCATCTTTTAATTTCGTGGCTGGAGTCACCATCTGCAGTGATTTTGGAGCCCAAGGAAATAAAGTCTGTCACTGTTTCCATTGTTTTCCCACCTATACGCCATGAAGTGATGGGACCAGCTGCCATGATCTTAGTTTTTTGAATGTTGAATTTTAAAGCAACTTTTTCACTCTCTTCTTTCACTTTCATCAAGAAGCTCTTTAGTTCCTCTTCACTTTCTGCCACAAGGGTGGTGCCATCTGCATATCTGAGGTTATTGATGTTTCTCCCAGCAATCTTGATTCCAGCTTGTGTTTCAGCCAGGCATTTCACATGTGTACTCTACGTATAAGTTAAATAAGCAGGGTAACAATATACAGCCTTGATGCACTCCTTTCCCAATTTTGCACCATTCTGTTGGTCCATGTCGGTTGTAACTGTTGCTTTTTGTCCTATATACAGATTTCTCAAGAGGCAGGTCAGGTGGTCTGGTATTCCCATCTCTTTAAGAATGGGTGAGATAAGAAACAGTAAGTGTGAGTTTTTTTATAGAGGTACTTGAGAGTCAGAATGAATTAAGGGCTTCTCTGGTGGCTCAGCAGTAAAGAATCCACCTGCCAATGAAGGAGATGCAGGTTCATTCACTGGGTTGGGAAGATCCCTGGAGAAGGAAATGGTAACCCACTCCAGTATTCTTGCCTGGGCCATCCAGTGAATAGAGGAGCCTGATGGGCTGCAGTCCATGGGGGTCGCAAAAGAGTTGGACATGCCTTACTGACTGAACCACAAACTTACTGAATTAGACAAATTACTTGACTTCTCTGAGGCATGATTTTTTTCTTTTAAAAAAAGGAATAATAAAAATTCTCTCACAATAATATTGTATGAATTATATCAGAAGTTTTGTGAAAAGCATTTGTATAAAACCTGTAATATAATACATGCCTAGTGATGATCATTTTTCTTGTTGAAGATCAGGCTCTTTAGGTACATTTTCTAAATGAAGGATGTTCAAAGATTAAAAGTATAAAAATAAGTTTTCACCATTTAAATAATAATCTATTTTTAGAAAACAAAAGATCATATTTGAAACTTGCCTATCTTCCTAAAATGAATAAAAAGAGTAAAGGCTAAAATCTTATTCATAAATCTCATTGTTATGATTATTTGTAATTACATTTTTGTTTTATTAAAGCCATAATGTGTAATTTTTTTGAAGCACTGCAACTGTTTGTCCCTATTGTAAATGACACTGATTGTATGTCATAGAGTTTTATTCATTATTTTCCATTTTTTTTCCCATATATTCATTTACTTTGCTTATTGGTTTAATGTATGACTCTAACAATCTTCTCTTTTAATTTTTTGCTTCTATTCCACAGTATTCTTAGACTGGGTTTGCTTTAAGATCTGCTTATAAAATAAGAGGACATATACTTAAAGTGAGTCCTGGACATTCTCTTGAAAGAGATGTACAGAGTCGAAGGATTTTGTGGCACAGAATTTGTTTAGAAATCTTTTTTTTTTTCTAGTTACTGAGTGTATTTCCTTTATTTTAGAGTTTGAGACATAGGAATGCTAGATAAAAGAAGCATTACTATAATTATTTTCATTTGGTTCATTTCTTATCCTACTGTTCATTTATTATATACTGATACATTGTGATATATGAATTGATATCAGAAATAAAGAAGGCCCTGCTGTCACTGTCCGTGTCAAACATGAGCAATCTATCAGGTTTCCAGGTCATTATAAATGATGAAAGGAGAGAACTGTTAACAGCAAGTGTATGACCTAGAGGAGTGGAACGGGGGTGTGGGAGGGAGACTCATGAGGGAGAGGATATAGGTATACTTATAGCTGATTCACGTTGATATATGGCAGAGACCGGCACAGCATTGTAAAGCAATTATACTCCATTTAAAAATAAATTTAAAAGAAAGAATAACAAATGTAAATATTGCTTTATCTGATCCTCAGATTACTTTCATGTTCCATTTGTTCTCAGAGACTATCATGATAATGTCATTTACTCTTTGATATTAAGCACCTTAAAGGCAAGTCTATATGAGAAAAAACATCTTTAGTACAAGAAATCCTGATGACATCTCCATGCGTGAAGGTCAAGACAGCTTGGTTCCTCTGTGCTCAAATTAAGCTGAGTACTTACCTTCTTTCTTACAGATTCCAGTCCCAAATAAACATTCTTCTCTTTAGACTGACTTTGAGTGATACACTGCATGTGTCTGTGTATGTGTGTGAATGTGTTTAACCACTCACACCAATGTCATTTATATATTATCTTCTGTAATAAATTATGAATTATAGTATGACCAAGATTGGACCCACTCTTTCTTTACTAGTATTCCTGATTCTAACTTTTCCAACTCCCTCTACCAATACTTCAAATGCTAGAAGAGGTACATGTACCGTAATGATCAAACTGACTAATGTTTAATAAATTGTATCTGAGCTACCTCCTTCTCTCAATGGTAGGTTTAAATTTTAAAAGTCTAGTTGGTTCAAATGAAACTAACTGACTGAAGGAAGTGATTGAGCTCTTTAGGTGCCCTGTGCCTTGTTAATTGTGAACAAATGGATTAATGATATTTCTGCACCATTCATAATTATGGTTTAAAATTAGCAAATTAAAATATTACATGTGGGATCTTTAACTCTAGTTTTAATATCCATAAAGGCTAAAAATCCACATTTTCACCCTTTGTATAAAGTACTTGTTCTTACCACATGTCTTATCTAGTTAATCTGTCAGCTTTCCTTGGTTGTATGTTAAATGCCACTTTATTTCACATTGTTTTTCATATTTTCCCAACTTTCATTTCTTCCTTTGACAAGATAGTAAACAGAAGAAAGTGTGAGAACAATAATGAGAAAGATCTGGGTGACTCAGATGTGTCTTATTGCTACTGTCCTTGATAGCCAAGCCTCCGCTACCTTCCACAAGGGCTTTCATCATTAAGTTTTGACTTATGCTTAAAATAATGGTCTCCTGAGCAATAACAGTAGTCACTATATGTTGACTTTTTGCCAATTCCGGGCACTTGGTTAAGTACTTTACATATGTCATTTTGAATCTCTGCAATCACCCTGCAAGGAGGACTTGGATGGCTATTTGGATGAGGAAATTAGACCCTACAGAGTTTAAATAAAGTAATCAAGTCACAGAGCTACTAGGTAGTTGAGATAGGATTTGAACACTGGTCTTTCATCTTTCTTATAACTCTTTCTATAGCTGCCTGCACTCTTTCTGTTTGTATCCATTAATAATCAGCAGTTCCTCCCAACTGCCAATAATCAGAAAAAGGAAATGTGGGGTACACTTTAAGGAGGAAGATGTAACAAAACCTTAAAATAGATGTAATCTTTGTGTCAGCTAAATATTGTCAAAAGAGATCAGGATTAGTTGGAGTTTATTTTTGTTTTTAATTATCCCTATCCCAAAATATACTACACTAATCAGCCAGTCGTATCTTTGCAGGAATCATAGAATGTGTTTTTTTAAAGAAAACACTTTTTAGGAAAAGTACAATTTAAAGACTTTTTAGAAAAAGTATAATGAACAGAAAATAGCATATGAAAAACATGAAACTTATCGTTTACTTGTAAAGGTTATTCATTCTATAAAATTTCTATTTCTTTGAATGTTTTTGAATAGAGCATCTTCCCTGCCATTGTTCCAGTGAAGGAGTGAGGCTTGAGACCCATCTACTCTTTGCTCTTGGGGAGGGTCATCTGCCCCTCACACCTTAGTAATGGGTGAACTTAATGCCTAAACCCCATTGACAGTTGGCAGAATTCCTTCCTGTTTATTTGGAAGCATATGCTTCCCTGGTAGCTCAGATGGTAAGGAATCTGCATGCAATGCAGGAGACCCAGGTTCGATCCTTGGGTCAGGAAGATCCCCTGGAGAGGGGTATGGCAACCCACTCCAGTATTCTTGCCTAGAGAATTCCATGGACAGAGGAGCCTGGCAGGCTATAGTCCATGAGGTTGCAAAGTCGGACAAGGATTGAGCAACTATCACTTTCACTTGCTGATAATAACTAGAGTGTCACTTTAGATCTGCTGCTGCTGCTGCAAAGTCGCTTCAGTCGTGTCCGACTTTGTGCGACCCCATAGACAGCAGCCCATCAGGCTCCACCGTCCCTGGGATTCTCCAGGCAAGAATACTGGAGTGGACTGCCACTTCCTTCTCCAGTGCATGAAAGGGAAAAGTGAAAGTGAAGTCGCTCAGTCGTGTCCGACTCTTAGCAACCCCATGGACTGTAGCCTACCAGGCTCCTCCGTCCATGGGATTTTCCAGGCAAGAGTACTGGAGTGGGGTGCCATTGCCTTCTCCGCACTTTAGATCTAGATAAGTGTGATTAGTAATTACAACTCTAAGTCTTAAAACCATGTAGCTTTTTCAGCCTTGTTTCCTTATTTGCAAAATGGGAAGTCATTACAAGGATTGGATGAATGACAATTTGTGCTTATATAAATGTATGTATACATTTTTATATACATAAATTGGGGCTTCCCTGGTGGCTCAGAGGTTGAAGCCTCTGCCTGCAATGCAGGAGACCTGGGTTCGATCCCTGGGTTGGGAAGATCCCCTGGAGAAGAGAGAGGCTACCCACTCCAGTATTCTGGCCTGGAGAACCCCATGGACGGAGGAGCCTGGCGGGTTACAGCCCACGGGGTTGCAAAGAGTCGGACACGACTGAGCGACTTCACTTTTTCACTTCAAATGTATATATAATTTCTTATCATCTATGTCATCATCTCTCTCCACTCTTCTATTCACACCTGTCATCATATACATTTATTTTATTTTTGGCATCGTCTCATCTGAAAATTGACAGCCATCACAGTTCCTTAAGAATCAAATATGGGGTTGTAAAAAATAAAATCAAAATCTGAATCTTAGCTCTGTCATCTCCTAAGTTGGGACCTTGGTGAACTCATGTAGTCTTTCTGTACTCCAAATTTCTCTTTTGTCATATGGGGATATTAATAATTACAATTGTACATTGTTGATGTGAACATTAAATGAAGTTGTTAATTACAGTAGAAATTAGCACTGTGTTGGGCATAGAGTAGGCCTACAATTGACAATTGAAATATGTTAGTTTGCCACTCCCCTTTCCTTCCTCAGAGCTTTAAATTGTAGAGTTTGGCAAAGCATCTTGCACACTGATGTCTGTTATTGTAGCCCAGTGTTTTTCATACTTAAGTTTCAGCTCCTTTAAGAGGGAAAGCATTAAGAAGAAGAGTGGAACCTTGCCACTGACTTCAGTTCAGTTCAGTTGCTCAGTCGTGTGACCCCATGGGCTGCAGCACGCCAGGCTTCCATGTCCATCACCAACTCCCGGAGTTTACTCAAATTCGTGTCCATTGAGTCGGTGATGCCATCCAACCATCTCATCCTCTGTCGTCCCCTTCTCCTTCGGCCTTCAGTCATTCCCAGCATCAGGGTCTTTTCCAAAGAGTCAGTTCTTCGCATGAGGTGGCCAAAGTATTGGAGTTTCAGCTTCAACATCAGTCCTTCCAATGAATATTCAGGACTGATTTCCTTTAGGATGGACTGGTTGGATCTCCTTGCAGTCCAAAGGACTCTCAAGAGTCTTCTCCAACACCACAGTTCAAAAGCATCAATTCTTCGGCACTCAGCTTTGTTTATAGTCCAACTCTCACATCTATACATGACTGCTGGAAAAACCATCGCCTTGACTAGACAGATCTTTGTTGGCAAAGTAATGTCTCTGCTTTCTAATATGTTGTCTAGGTTGGTCATAGCTTTTCTTCCAAGGAATAAGTGTGTTTTAATTTCATGGCTGCAGTCACCATCTGCAGTGATTTTGGAGCCCAAAAAATAGAGTCTACCACTGTTTCCCCATCTATTTGCAATGAAGTGATAGGACCAGATGCCATGATCTTAGTTTTCTGAGTGTTGAGCTTTAAGCCAACTTTTTCACTCTCCTCTTTCACTTTCATCAAGAGGTTCTTTAGTTCTTCACTTTCTGCCATAATGTCATCTACCTATGTAGATGACTCTTTCTGTCATCTACATATCTGAGGTTATTGTTATTTCTCCTGGCAATCTTGATTCCAGCTTATGCTTCACCCAGCCCAGCATTTCTCATTATGCATTCTGCGTATAAGTTAAATAAGCAGGGTGACAATATACAGCCTTAACGTACTCCTTTCCTAATTTGGAACCAGTCTGTTGTTCCATGTCCAGTTCTAACTGTTGCTTCCTGACCCGTGTACAGATTTTTCAAGAGGCCGATCAGGTGGTCTGGTATTCTCATCTCTTTAAGAATTTTCCACAATTTGTGGTAATCTACATAGTTAAAGGCTTTGGCATAGTCAATAAAGCAGAAATAGATGTTTTTCTGGAACTCTCTTTCTTTTTCAATGATCCAGCGGATGTTGGCAATTTAATCTCTGGTTCCTGTGCCTTTTGTAAAACCAGCTTGAACATCTGGAAGTTCACAGTCCACATACTGTTGAAGCCTGGTTTGGAGAATTTTGAGCATTACTTTACTTGCGTGTGAGATGAGTGCAATTGCGCAGTAGTTTGAACATTATTTGGCATTGCCTTTCTTTAGGATTGGAATGAAAACTGACTTACATTTTAAAAAAATTGTATTAGCAATATTTAAAATACAAAAGCAGTACATTATGAATTAAATGCTAATGTTTATAATGCCTATCCAATTATAAGTGGAGCAGATTTCCAAATAAAGCTTAAATGAATTAACAGCCAATAAAATTCAAATAAAGTCATTCATTTATATTGGTTGATGATGCTATTTTTCTGAAATTAAATCATAGTGTGCTACATGAGTTTAAATGAGTTTAACATTGAATATAATTTTGTATTTAGCATGATTCTATCTCATTGTTGTGTATTATAGCTCAAGTCTCCTGTTACCTTTCTTTAACTATCCAAATCTTTTGTTTGTGCATTTGGTCAAAGTATGATTTAACATTAACTTTTACAAATGCATTATCTACATATTGTGTGTCACCTTTTTTCCCTCAAAAAAACGCACAGTAAATAATTAGATGTGGCTTGACCACTGAAGTGCCCAATAGTATTTGGCTATTAATTATCCAGAAAATAAGAGCTATTGATTTCTTTGGGTTATCTTTGAAATCAACTGACAAAGTTTGACTTCATTATGAGCCCTGTTATCAAAGAATAGCAGATCACTGTTTGAAAATTCTTCCTTATTCAAAGACTATTACAAGAATAAAAAATAAAGCCTTTCGTAGTTGTTTTGATGATGTTATTAAGATAGGAAAAAATAGACAAGAAGCAAGTTGCAAGGCAGTGTAAAGTAAAGGATTTTGGTTTTCTTTTGGTTTGTTTTTTTTTTAGTCATGCTGAAAGAAACAAGACTTTTATTATGTTAAGCCCCCTCTTGAAAGAAGAAAAAGAAAATTATCAGTAAGATAAAAATCAATCTTATTACCCTAGACCTGAAGAACGCTTTCCTTTTTTCGTATCTCAGGGTACATTTTTATTTTAATGGGTCCAGGTCTGGTTCACTTTTATATTCCCTTTAATGCCTAGCATATGTAATAGATGTTCCAAGTCATTTACTGAAGGAAGTAGTGATTTAAATCTCTGAAGAATATTTTCAAAGCTGCTTCACTCCTATTTCCCAGGAGCAGTTTAGGCAGCCTATGTATAAGGAAATGAATGAATTAAATAATATTTTTAAGCATGTATGATTTCTAGGTTCTCATGATTTGAATCTAATGCAAGAGTAAGTAATGAATGGGATTAGGAAAAATGTCAAATTTGACATAGGCGATTGTGTGGTGTTGGATTGATTTTTAAGACCCAAGATTGAACAAGTGAGAATGAATTGACTATATGACATGGGATGATAAATGAGAATATAAATGAAAGTATTTACAATTTTAAAAGTGAAGGAAAATGTCCAAAGAATAGCATGTTCATGGATTTTGAGAAATGAGAAAGTATGAACAGTTGAAAAAGAAGTTTGGGAATGAACAGTGAGATGGGAAAGTCACAGATAAGGTAGCAAAGACATTTAACAAATAGAAAAACACCAGCTTGTGGACTTTTACTTCAGCATTCATTTCTGTTATTTAATTTTTTATCTTGAGTCCACATTTAGTTAGATGTTAGTTGAGGGAAAAGAAGACACATTTCTTTTCAACTGGCAAATCAAAGCATATGCTTAGCAAAAAGAATGGCCAAAAACATTTGAATTTAAGGGTTGAGATATTTTCTGAAAATCTCCCAAGTTTTCTAGTTTATTTAAAGATAGGAAGTAATATGTAAAGTTTAAATGTTAATTACCTATGAATGACCTTTCTGAATTGCCCATTTGGAAGGCTTGTCTCTGAGACAACTTAAAGGAATTTCAAAGAGTATGTTTTTCCAAATAAAATTGATTTATAAAAAGGTCATCTACATGACTTAGAGGTACATGGGTCAGGCAAGTAGATAAGTAATTGCAAATTAAATGTTAACAATTTAGGAGGTCTTTAAGAAAAGCCTACCTGGCATTTTGGTAACATCAGCTTTTAAAGGAATCAACAAGGCACTGAAACTTCCATGAAACAGTTTTTTCTAGATTGGATTTCAATCTGAAGTCAGCCAATGTGAATTAAATATATTCATAACCTTAGAAAAATAGAGAGTACCAGCTATTTGTAAAACAAAGAATGATTATTACATCCCTGTAATATCATGACCTAAATATAACAACACCTAACATATTGTTATTTATATGACCATTTATCTTTCTATGATCATTCTGTATATACAGATATAAAGCTTGCTTCTTGCTGTTTATATATTTTACATCTTGTTGCTAATAGAAAAGTAACAATAGCTAAGCAGGATCAAATGCTCACTGTATGCAAGGAACTATGCTAAGCACCACTTGCACATATCATGAATATTTCCATATCCTTTATTATAGGCATATACATTGTAAATTAATATCTGTAGTAAGAATATGTCAGCATGGTACAGATGACTCTGTCACAGCTATCTCTAGGTATTTATTTTATTTCTAAATTTATTGTGATACACATATATCATTTATAGATGCATATCCAGCATATACATAAGATGACTTTTTGTAATCAGATCTTTCATACACCTTAAATCATTACTTTGGGATAAGTTGTCAGAAGCAGAACTGAGTCAAAACACATATTCCATTGAAACAGCATTATTTTATTATTGTATCAGAAAGATATAAAAATAGTGAGGTTTTGATAGGATTGATAAATTATCATCCAGTAATCTCATACCAGTTTACACTCCCATTAGTAGTTCATGACACGTATTTCCCTACATCCTTACTGACACTGGAAGTAGAATCTATCTTATTCACATTTGCAATATATCCAGAACTTTGCCTGACAAAGCACATACTTAAAAATATTTGTTGAATAATGAACTTATCTACAAAATAGTAATAAATTCACAGACATAGAAAACAGATTTCTGCTTGCCAAGAGGGAGGTGTTGGGGAAGGGATGGATTGGGAGTTTAGGATTAGCAGATGCAAACTTTTGTAAGTAGATTGGATAAACAACACGTAGCACAGTGACAAATCATAATGGGAATTAATCTGAAAATAATAAACATATATGTACAACTGAATCACTTTGCTGTACAGCAGAAATTAACACTGTAAATCAACCATAAAATAATAAAATGTGGAAAATTTATTGAATGAATAAGATATACCATTTATTTATAATGCTTATTTTTATAGCCTGTAATATTCTAAAGTTTTTGATTTTTCTTAACTGAATTGTTTTCACGAAAATTTTTCAAATTTTTCTTTGACTATTTTCAAAGAAAAGCATCTCTTTATTATAATACCACGTCTACATATCTGTAGCATATATAATAGCATTTTTTTCATTCTGTCATTAGAATAGTGTTATATACTTTTATTAATATGTACTTGACCTAAATTTTCACAGCTAGAAATAATTAAATCAGAAACCACACTCCTTCACCATTTTTTTTAAGCAAAAGCTACCACTATTTTACCTATAATTGAAATAGTTCTTATGTCTACCTGTCTACTTCCTTTTGTTCTCTACCTTCAAGGAGTAGGAATATGACATGAAACCATATTTGAAGGTCATATAATCCAAGTCGAGTTTCTTTTCCTTTGTGTAATGCGCCAGATTATCTTTTCCTAAATTAACACAGACAAACTTTCTTTGGCATGCCTTATTTTGAGGTGGGGAGGGGTTGATAAACATTGACAGCAGTAAAGTTTGGAGATGAGTTTCTTCTTTGTATCTAACAACTTCACTCAACTATTTATGTATTAATTTATGTCTTTGTAATACAAGTCTGACCCAGTGATATTTTTAGAAAAACTCAGGTAATAAAGCAAACTAAGATCTTGGGTGTATTTAAGCACAACAGAAGTGGATGAGAATAATGCATATATCACTTATGTACATAGTGATTCAGTCCAAATGAACTGGGGAAATCTGTTCTCAATTTAGTTCTTTTTTATACTTTTGATCAGATCATGTATATTTATTTAGAAGACATTTATAGCACTAGAAAATGATAAACACATTTAATTTGTTATCAGTTGACCCTATTTTTTCACACAAAACTGTGAAGTCTCATTGATAAATATAGGTCAACTTTACCAGGTCATAAAATGCTTACTGATAAGTGGTTATCTGGACTAGCCCTTTCAGTATGTTTTGACATAGCCCACACTTAACTGTCATTTTTTTTTTTCAGTAGTATTGGTTGATC
Source organism: Giraffa tippelskirchi (assembly GCF_054371585.1). Taxonomy (NCBI): domain Eukaryota; kingdom Metazoa; phylum Chordata; class Mammalia; order Artiodactyla; family Giraffidae; genus Giraffa; species Giraffa tippelskirchi. Next base: position 40,658,247 of record NC_137284.1, on the reverse strand, counting down.
AAAAACTATAATGAATTGAGGGATGCTTTTAAATGTTTCTGTGTGTTACTAATCACCACACTGTTCTCCATAGTGGCTGTACTAGTTTGCATTCCCACCAACAGTGTAAGAGGGTTCCCTTTTCCCCATACCCTCTCCAGCATTTATTGTTTGTAGACTTTTTAATGATAGCCATTCTGACTGGCCAAAGAATTGATGCTTTTGAACTGTGGTGTTGGAGAAGACTCTTGAGAGTCCTTTGGACTGCAAGGAGATCCAACCAGTCCATCCTAAAAGAAATCTATCCTGAATACTCATTGGAAGGACTGATGTTGAAGCTGAAACTCCAATACTTTGGCCACCTGATGCAAAGAACTGGCTCATTGGAAAAGACCCTGATGCTGGGAAAGATCGAAGGTGGGAGGAGAAGGGGACGACAGAGGATGAGATGGTTGGATGGCATCACCAACGCAATGGATATGAGTTTGAGTAAACTCCGGGAGTTGGTGATGGACAGGGAAGCCTGGTGTGCTGCAGTCCATGGGGTCGCAAAGAGTCAGACACGACTGAGAAACTGAACTGAACTGAACTGATTCTGATTGGCGTGAGATGATACCTCATTGTGGTTTTGATTTGTATTTCTCTAATAATGAGTGATGTTGAGTATCTTTTCATGTGTTTATTAGCCATCTGTGTGTCTTCTTTGGAGAAATGTCTGATTAGTTCTTTTGCCCACTTTTTGATTGGGCTGTTCGTTTTTCTGGTATTGAGCTGCTTGTATATTTTGGAGATTAATTCTTTGTCAGTTTCAATCGCTATTATTTTCTCCCATTCTGAAGGCTGCAAAACTATATTTTAAAGTATATTTTCCCTTGATTGTTAAAAGGGAGCACTTGATATAATATGCATTTATTAGAGGCTTCATTTGAGCTGTAAATAGCATCCTGGAGAATGTCTTTAAGGAATTAAAATCTCACTCTTATTTCACTGAAATTAATTGAGCACACACACAAACAAAATAAGCAAAGAAAACAAGAGAAAACAGAGAGTGAAAATCCTTCCTGACTATATTGGTGGCTTGACTTTGTGGTGTTTCAATAGTAACGACAGCCTTTAGTTTGAGAAAAGGTAGAGGAGTTACTACTGTAGCTCATAAATATTGAGGAGCATGATCTTCCTCCAGAGACAGTGCCTACCAATTCATGTGGATTCTGGTTGCCAAGAGACAAAGTTTGGCCCAGTTAAATTATGTTCAGTGGTCTGATAAATGCCAGATTTATGATAAAATGCTGTCTTTTGTGGCAGAAAAATTCTACTTAAAACATTTAGGCCTTTTAAAATTTAATTATCTTTCTAAATGATGACAAATATGGGCAGCTTTCAAATTGAGGGTGCTTTTTTCCTTTTGCCTGGTTGTTTGGTTTTGTGTTTTTTTTTGGGTCAGCATTCACATTGAAAATTCTAAATAATGGTGCTTTCTCCCAGACAGTCAAAACAACCTAACACTGAAGTCTTACTTCTAGAATACACTCACGCTGCCAAAATTTTGAAGTCTTGAATTTTCAATTCTGGGGTATTTGGCTTTGTGCAAAGAACTAGTAGAACTGGGGGAGGGCCAAGAGGAGGCCAGAGCTTCCTGAACCACTATACTGACTTCCTTCCTTCTGGTACATCCTCTGTCCTGGTGGACTCAGCTAAGCTCTTCCAAACCAGTGATTGATAAAGAGGGCTTTCTTTATTCAAAACATCATGAGCCTGAAAATCAATTAGTATGATATGCCTTAAGGTTCTAGCCTTCCGAAAAGAAAGGCTAAAAAAGCTTCATGAAATAGGAAAGCAGTAGTTCATACCATTTTAGTGTAAATGGTTTCAATATGTAAATAGCTACCTCATTATACTTAACTGTTAATTAAATATTAAGTAGTTGAAATATCGAAGAAGGCAATGGCATCCCACTCCAGTACTCTTGCCTGGAAAATCCCATGGATGGAGGAGCCTGGTAGGCTACAGTCCATGGGGTCGCTAAGAGTCGGACACGACTGAGCGACTTCACTTTCACTTTTTCCTTTCATGCACTGGAGAAAGAAATGGCAACCCACTCCAGTATTCTTGCCTGGAGAATCCTAGGGACGGCAGAGCCTGGTGAGCTGCCGTCTATGGGGTCGCACAGAGTCGGACACGACTGAAGCGACTTTGCATAGCATAGCATAGCATAGTTGAAATATAAGTGCTAAATAGTTATTTCAAACAGAGAGGCTAGGTGCTCTTATTCCTTGTATATATAGTATTTGCAGAGGTGAAAATCCATTCTTGACTTGGGATCAACTGTGAACAGAGCATGGAGCTGTCCTCATAGAACTTATGTTTTTGTGGGCTCAAGATTGAGGTCCCTTAAGGAGTGAATTCCTCTATGATTTATGTGTGAAGCCACAACCTGAGGTTACTTGAGAAAAGCTTTACAAGGCAGTTTGGAGAACTGCTTCAAAGAAGAGCAATTGATATTTCTTTTCCTACTCTTCCTTCCCCTCCCTCTTTTTCTTTTACATTTCTTTTGCTTGCAACATAATTCAAGATTAAATTTTTTATTTTATAAAGAGTATGTGGTACTATTCGTACTCAATGTTCTATGTATTATCATTATCAATTATTCTATCCCCTGAAAAATATGGACACTCTCTTTTTCTTAAAAGTTGGTTTTTGAAAAGATATTATAAATCTTATTGAAGAAACTTTATCTGAATATTTTCTTTGTCTTATCTGACCATTGAGACCAATTAAAGATGATAAGCTTCTTTTTATTTCGTTTTAGACAATGTTCAATGACTAATTCAATAAAAGGTCTTTCATTTGCCTTTTATTTTTAATTTTGTCATGGCCCTTAGGCAGCTAGTTATAATTTCATTTTCTCATGTTTGAGAAGAGACAAAGTCATAAATATTGCTAAGAAAAAGGGAAATTACTTTCCTTGTCCTTCTGAAGTGTGCATTATCGACCTTTAATCCATTATGCAGTTATTCATACCTTGTTCCATGGTGGCTCAGATGGTAAAGAATCTGCCTGCAGTGTAGGAGACCCAGGTTTGATCCCTGGGTCAGGAAGATCCCTTGGAGAAAGAAATGGCAATCTAGTCCAGTATTCTTGCCTGGAGAATCCCATGGACAGAGGAGCCTGGCAGGCTACAGTCCATGGGGTTGCAAAGAGTCAGACACAACTGAGTGACTAATATTTTCACTTTTCATACCTTGTGTGAAGTAAACAAGTGACGTGCAGATGGGATAGGGACCCTACCTTAGGATTCAGTGGAACAAGGCAGTAGAGGCAGGAAGAGGGATGCTGAGGTCTAGGATCAGCCTTAGCGATCCTGCTGCCCTTACCTTGGCCTGAGCTGCCTGACCTTTCACCCGGGATTTTTCTAACTGTCCTTCCTGCTTCTGCCCCTGGTTTCTGGCAGTCTGTTCTCAATACAGCAGCCTGAATAGTTCTTCTAAATTGTGTTAGTCATATCATTTAGCCTCTTAGAGTCCTCTGGTTTATTACCTGTCACTCCTCGAAAGAATATAAGCTCCGTTAGGATGAGTGTATTGTATGTGCTTGGTCATTACTATATCCCCAGCTTTTGGAAGAATCCTTGACATATGATAACTGCTTCTTCACATTTGTTTAAATGAATGAATTCTGGAAGCATTTGTTCGAAGGCTAGTGCTTTGAGTATTATCAGCATGCAGACAGTGATCGAAAACATGGAAGAAGACAGATCAGTTATTGGGTGAATCAAAGAAAGTCAACTTCAGCCTTCCAGAGAAATTTTCAAAAAAAATATGTAAACTTGTTGCATTAATTGATACATGGTCTTCTCCTGCCATAAGGTTGATCATTTAGGGTCTTGGAAGAACTTACCCCATAAGGTTCAAGAGAAAGTACTTTAATGAAAGGACTCCATACTGAAGTGTGATTAAGGCTGGGAACCAGCAACAACAGGAGACCAATACTACCCACAAGAGCTGTGATCAAGGAGAGAGAACTAGTAATATGAGTCCAGGGAGATAGGAAGCTGTAGAAGAAGGGCCTCCAATGGGAAGTCTACTAAGGAAGGAATGTCGCTTCTCTCAGAGATGCGACTCTGAAAGGGGAAGGGAGGAGAGAAAAATATGCTAAACTCTCTTCTACACCCCCTCCCCTATTGCCTCCCATTAGCCAAACCCAACTAAAAGCCAGGCAAAAAGGGACACCTACCACTGCCCCCTTTAGGGGTCAGCCTTCTTGGGCCTAGACCATAGAGCAGGGCAGAGAAGTGTAGAGACTGGGCCTTGCACTCCAGTGAAGTGCCAGTGAAGGGAAACAGGGAGACCCAGTGGATATGCACCGTACAACAGAATTATACTTCTGATTTTCTCAGTGATCAGGCCATACCTGGGACGCTGTGCTTTTTCTGGGCACTATTTTACATGGTCATACAAGCTATTTCATGTAAGTCATTGTGAATGTAGGAACTGGGGTTATTGAGTTTCAGAATACATGATTTGAGAAAACATACAGAATTGGCTATATAATTTGCAAGACCCACTGGAAAATGAAGTTGTGGGCTCAGTGTTCAAAAATCATTAAACCTGTCAGGACAGTGACATCAGAGGATTAAACCAAGCATGTTGCCATTCTAAATCATGCTCCCAGATTGTATGCCCATGTAGGCAGCCCTGGGAACATGTTAACTCCATCAAACATTTGAAGAACTGGCATGTGGATGATGGGGTCAACAGGTAAAGCTTAGTATGTATCTTAAGATGGTACAACCCAGATCCAAGGTAGAGCATTTTATCAAATATTCTTTGTTTGGTGTTCTTGGGTTTTTTTTTTTTAAGTTGATCTGTTTAACACCAGAAGATCTTTCCTATAAGCTGGAATTGCCTGTGCTGAATTTAGCTACAATCTGTCAGAGATGTTATGGAAAGGATTAAGTAAAATGTTGAACGATATGAATGTTTCCAACACTAAGGATTATAGATTAACATTTTTTGGTGAAAATTTTATCAGGAAATGATGTATTATTCTAATTAGAGAGGACTAATTTGAGGTTGATATAGGTAGGTAGATAAATGTTAGCAATGAGGTATGCTTTTAGTGGTCTTTTTGTATGTAGAGGTCTTGTAGGTCTTTTTTATATATAGTCATGATGCCAATAGTTTAGACATTTGCTTTCACATTATTATAGTTGTTCTGACTTACCATATTTATATTGTTCAGTTCAGTTCAGTCCCTCAGTACTGTCTGACTCTTTGTGACCCCGTGGACTGCAGCACGCCAGGCTTCCCTGTCCATCACCAGCTCCAGAAGCTTGCTCAAACTCATGTCCATTGATCTGGTGAAGTCATCCAACCATCTGATCCTCTCTCGTCCCCTTTTCCTGCCTGCCATCTTTCCCAGCATCAGGGTCTTTTCCAGTGAGTCAGTTTTTCACATCAGGTGGCCAGAGTAGTGGAGTTTCAGCTTCAGCATCAGTCCTTCCAATGAATATTCAGGACTGATTTCTTTTAGGATTGACTGGTTGGATCTCCTTGCAGTCCAAAGGAGTCTCAAGAGTCATCTTCAACACCACAGTTCAAAAGCAAGAAATCCTCGGTGCTCAGCTTTCTTTATAGTCCAACTCTCACATCCATACATGACTACTGGAAAAACCATAGCTTTGACTAGATGGACCTTTTTTGGCAAAGTAATGTCTCTGCTTTTTAATATGCTGTCTAGATTGGTGATAGCTTTTCTTCCAAGGAGCAAGCATCTTTTAATTTCATGGCTGCAGTCACAATCTGCAGTGATTTTGGAGCCCCAAAAGTAAAGTCTGTCACTGTTTCCATTGTTTCCCCATCTTATTTGGCATGAAGTGATGGGACCAGCTGCCATCATCTTAGTTTTCTGAATGTTGAATTTCAAGCCAACTTTTTCACTCTCCTCTTTCACTTTCATCAAGAGGCTGTTTAGGTCTTCTTCACTTTCTGCCATAAGGGTGGTGTCATCTGCATATCACAGGTTATTGATATTTCTCTAGGCAATCTTGATTATAGCTTGTTTCACATGATATACTCTGAATATAAGTTAAATAAGCAGGGTGACAATATACAACCTTGATGTACTCCCTTCCCTATTTGGAATGAGTCTGTTGTTCCATGTCTGGTTCTCACTGTTGCTTCTTGACCTGAATACAGATTTCTCAGCAGGCAAGTCAGGTATTCTGGTATTCTGATCTCTTTAGAATTTTTCACAGTTTGTTGTGATCTACACAGTCAAAGGCTTTGGCGTAGTCAATAAAGCAGAAGTACGTGTTTTTCTGGAACTCTCTTGCTTTTTCGATGATCCAGCAGATGTTGGCAATTGGATCTCTGGTTCCTCTGCCTTTTCTAAATCCAGCTTGAACATCTGAAAGTTCTCAGTTCACGTATTGTTGAAGCCTCACTTGGAGAATTTTGAGCATTACTTTGCTAGCATGTGAGATGAGTGCAATTGTGTGGTAGTTTGAACATTCTTTGGCATTGCCTTTCTTTGGGATTGGAATGAAAACTGACCTTTTCCAGTTCTGTGGCCACTGCTGAGTTTTCCAAAATAGCTGGCATATTGAGTGCAGCACTTTGACAGCATCATCTTTAGGATTTGAAATAGCTCAGATGGAATTCCATCACCTCCACTAGCTTTATTCGTAGTGGTACCTCTTCCTGTGGCCCACTTGACTTCACATTCCAAGATGTCTGGCTCTAGGTGAGTGATCCTACCATCATTGTTATCTGAGTCATGAAGATCTTTTTTGTATAGTTTTTCTGTGTATTCTTGTACCCTCTTCTTCATATCTTCTGCTTCTGTTAGGTCCATACTATTTCTGTCCTTTATTGTGCCCATCTTTGCATGAAATGTTCCCTTGGTATCTCTAATTTTCTTGAAAAGATCTCTAGTTTTTCCTGTTCTGTTGTTTTCCTCTCTCTCTTTGCATTGATCACTTAGGAAGGCTTTCTTATCTCTTTGTGCTATTGTTTGGAACTCTGCATTCAATGGGTATATCTTTCCTTTTCTCCTTTGCCTTTAGCTTCTATTCTTTTCTCAGCTGTTTGTAAGGCCTCGTCAGACAACCATATTGCCGTTTGCATTTCTTTTTCTTGAGGCTCGTCTTGATCACTGCCTCCTGTACAATGTCACGAACCTCCATCCATTGTTCTTCAGGCACTCTGTCTATCAGATCTAATCCTTTGAATCTATTTGTCACTTCCACTATAGAATCGTAAGGGATTTGATTTAGGTCATACCTGAATTGTCCAGTGGTTTTCCCTACTTTCTTCAATTTAAATCTTAATTTGGCAATAAGGAGTTCATGATGTGAGCCTCAGTCAGCTCCCAGTCTTGTTTTTGCTGACTATATAGAGCTTCTCCTTTTTTGGCTGCAAAGAATATAATCAGTCTGATTTCAGTATCAACCATCTGGTGATGTACATGTGTAGAGTCTTCTCTTGTGTTGTTAGAAGAGGGTGCTTGCTATGACCAGAGTGTTCTCTTGGTAAAACTCTGTTAGCCTTTGCCCTGCTTCATTTTGTACTCCAAGGGCAAATTTGCGTGTGACTCCAGGTATTTCTTGACTTCCTACTTTTGCATTCCAGTCCCCTATAATGAAAAGGACAACTTTTTTGGGTGTTAGTTCTAGAAGGTCTTGTAGGTCTTCATGGAACCGTTCACCTTCAGCTTCCTCTGTGTTAGTGGTTGTGGCATAGACTTCGATTACTGTGAAATTGAATGGTTTGCCTTGGAAACAAACAGAGACCATTCTATTGTTTTTGAGATTGTACTCAAGTACTGCGTTTTGGACTCTTTTATTGACTATGATGGCTATTCCATTTCTTCTGAGGTTCTTGCCCACAGTAGTAGGTATAATGGTCATCTGAGTTAAATTCACCAATGCTTGTCTATTTTGGTTCACTGATTTCCTAAAATGTCAAGGTTCACTCTTGCCATCTCCTGTTTGACCACTTCCAATTTGTCTTGATTCATGGACCTAACATTCCAAGTTCCTATGCAATATTGTTCTTTATAGCATCACACTTTACTTCCATTACCAGTCACATCCACAACTGGGTGTTGTTTTTGCTTTGGGTCCGTCTCTTCATTTATATTGTTTGTATTGTTACAGTGTGACAAAAAAGTGACAATATACAGAAATACAGGATAATTGTTTGGAGAGTGAATGCCAGCATTTGACTCTAAAGTTAGTTTAGGGACCCAAATTCAGAATCATAGCAGCTTGATTCCCAGTGTATAGTTATTCCCACAAAATATGAGGAGCAAAGAAGTTCCTTTTTGAAAATAATAAACATGGATTTGTTTGAAGACAGTTAATTGTCAATATAACATTATCATTTAGTTATACTAAAGTAAATTTAAAATGTGTTACCTTGATATAGAAAAGACCCCAAACTATTGAAAATTAGAAATTTAACCTATATTCTACAGTCTTAAATTTTGAGCCATCTTCAACTCATCATTCTGGCTATTTTAGGATGTTATGTAGAAACATGTTTCTCTGAACCTAACTTTGCACACTTACAGCATAGCTTAAAACTTACTGTTCATCAGCACCCCCAAATGGCTGATGCTGTCATTTTAGCTGGTTTGTATTTATTAAGTTTTTATTAACATAATAAACTAAATTAAATTCAACTTAATAAGGACTTCCTTAAATGGAAAGAACCTGCCTGCAATACAAGAGATTGGGGTTTGATTCCTGGTTTGGGCAGATCCCCTGTAGAAGTGAATGGCACCCCCCCCTCCAGTATTCCTGCTTGGAGAATTCCATGGAAAGAGGACCATACGGGGCTACCGTCTATGGGATCACAAAGAGTCCGACACGACTGAGTGACTAACACTTACTTAAACTTAATATACAGAAATAAACTTATTTATTAAAAGAAGTTCATATTTAGATAACAGATACTTTATTATTACTGACTAGTTCATATTTGTAGTTTCCCCATTACTGCCTCCAATAAGAGAACTTTTTCTTCTTTTCAAACAAAATTGTCCCAGACTCTAGAAGTATGAGAAAAATAAAAGTAAAACCACTATGTTTGAAGTGAAGAAAAAGAGCCCAGAGCCTCACCAGTTTACCAACACTTCACATCTAATTTTAACTTCTGAGATAACCCAACATTTAAATCAACAATCTAGTTCAACCTCTTTAGCTTACCAATAAAAAACACAGCTCAGAGAGATTTGGTGGCTCATTCAATATCACACAGCTCATTAGAAACACAATCAGCATAAAAACCAAGGCTGTGAACCTCAGTGCTTTTTTGAGTATAGTATGCTGCCTGGTCTAAAGTTTTGTTGGTACATGGAGAACTACTCCGACTGTCAATCATACCAATAGAAAAGTCTGGAGTGTTTTAACAGAGAGAGAAAACTTCGCCTTTGAGTACTCGTATCTACATGCCTTCTAATTTGCTTATGTTAGTTTCACCTTGCTGATGCCATCATTCTTTTTTTCTTTCAGTAGGGAATGAGCAGGAAACAGGATAGATAAATAAATAAAGATATAGACACCTACACAAGCTACGCAATTACAGTACTGAGTAGGCGAATGACTTGTTAAAAGTGAATCGGTTTTTTTATTTTTATGTGTCTCCAGAGAGTTCAGCCCAGTTATCCCTATACCCGGAATTCAGCTGTGCACAAAATGGCCAGTCACTTTTATTGTTGTTAGACTCTATATTGTGGATTTTAATCTTTTCCATCTCTTTTTAATCTTTCATCTCTTTTTAATATTTTTCGTCTCTTTGGGAGTAGGTGGAAAAATCATGAAGTAGCTAGGGAAAAAAAAATAATGTTCCTATTTATAAAGAAACCATTTTGTTTCCAATATAACATCGCTTACTTGTTAGTTTAGGGTGTATATTCATACCAGTAGAAGATTTAATACTTCAGAGTGTGAGAGAAATTTGAATTTCCTTTCCCTTTCCATTTCATAGCCATCAAAAAGGACAGAAACCAGGAATTCCTAAGCATTTGTTAGATTTCGAGTGGCATGGAATTTTAGAACTTTTATTTGAAACTGAAATAAAATGTTCTGCTGTGTATATATGTGTGTGTGTGTCTGTGTGTGTGTGTGTGTGTGTGTGTGTGTGTACTTCCCCAGATAGCACTAGTGGTAAAGAACCCACCTGCCAATCAATGAGAGAGACATAACAGATGTGGGTTCGATCATGAGTCAGGAAGATCCCCTGGAGGAGGGAATGTCTACCTACTGCAGTATTCTTGCGTGGAGAATTCCATAGATGGAGAAGCCTGATAGGCTACAGTCCATGGGATCAAACAGTTGGATATGACTGAAGCAACCTAGCACATAGGCATATATATATATATATATATATATATGTCCTGTGAATGGATATTTCAGCTACTGAGTTCCTGCTTAAATTAGATTTTCAATACCTCAGCTGTTTTTCATAGTTTTGCTTGTAACAGCTACTGATTCAAATGCCATAAGTGACAATATTTCTCTTTGTCTTAACTGCTTGACAATTTTAGACATATATATGAGAAAATATATTAAGCTTTTGTCTAATCCATCCCCTCCTCACAATCTCAGTTAAAGGGAAAAACAATTGAAATTACACCCACCAGAATGTAAAATGGTGCAACTGCCATGGAAAACAGTTTGGGGTACCTCAAAAGGTTAAATGTAGAGTTCCCATATGACCCAAATATGGCATTTTTAGGTATGTACCTGAAGTAATGAAAACAGGGACTCACAAAGATCCTTGCACACCACATTTGTAAACTCATCATCTTACAATAGCCAAAAGGTGTAAACAACTCAAGTGTCCATGGACAAGTGAATGGATAAACAAATGTGGAATATAGCCATCCAATGTAATGTTACTCAGCCATAAAAATGAAGCTTTGATGCATGCTACAACATGGATGAACCTTGAAAACATTAAGAGAAATAAACTAGACACAAAAAGTCAAATGTTGCGTGATTCTACTTTTATGAAAAATCTAGAATAGGCCTATTGATAGAGACAGAAAGTAGATTAGTGGTTACCAAGGACAGGGAAGGGGGAATGGGAAATTGTTGTTTAATAGTTGAGAGTTTGTTTGGGGTCAAAAGATTTTGGTGATGGTGAGGATGGCTATACAACACTGTACATGTAATTAATGAAAAATATCACAGTTTAGAAAAGAATGAAGTATATCCAACATCTCTAGAGGAGTAAGAAAGGAAATACTAGGGAAAATCTTATTTGCCTGCAAAATGACTGTGAGTGAAATATCTGTGGCTGCCCACTGCAGGGCTCTGGATGCCAGATACAAAGTGAAAATGTATTGATTATTATCATGCTCCTTATCTATGTGAGGCATTGCTAGGGAGGCTCTGGTTGCAGAGATGATAAGATAGGACTCACCTTCTGCCCTCTTGGAGCTTATGTACCAGTGGGGAAGGCTGAGAAACAATAAGCAAACAGAGACAAAAAGAGAAAAATATAAGTTGCAGTAATTGCCATTAAGGAGAGAAACAGGGGATGGAAATAGAGCGTGTTTGTGTTGTCCATGTGTGTACTGGGGGGATGAGGATGGAGCAAGTTTCTCTTTCTTAAGAAATGTATGCTAATATGCTATATGCTATGCTAAGTCGCTTCAGTCGTGTCCGACTCTGTGCGACCCCATAGACGGCAGCTCACCAGGCTCTGCCATCCCTAGGATTCTCCAGGCAAGAATACTGGAGTGGGTTGCCATTTCTTTCTCCAGTGCATGAAAGGGAAATGTATGGTTCAGAGTAAAAGGAAAAGTCATAGAAAACGCAGAATCAGAGGAAATAAGAATGGCAAGGTACTTTAGCCATTCAGCCACATGGTAGTGGCAAGTAATAAAGAAAGAATAATAATAGAAATGGACCATGAGACTCAGTGTACCTCACACACTATCCACATTGAGAGAGGAGGCAGATGAGGAAGAGCAAGATGCCAGCTTCAGTAATATGTTAAGTGTAAGATGAATTTTAGATTTCTATTAAATTGTATTTGGCCAGAAGAGCTCAGGATTGCTCGAACCATGTCTTATAAATAATCTATTTCCCTTGAGGCTTCCAAGGTAATTATATCCTCAATGAACAATGAATAATGAGAAATCAAAGTTCCACTTTAATTTTACTTAAGCTAGTGCCTACAACTGCCAATGAAACTTGTTGAAAAAACTGGATTAGAATATGTGAATTACTCTCAATACTCCCAAGCTAAGCTTCCTACATCAAAGTCCTGGTCGTACCAAACCAATTCTGGCTGCCAAGTTTAGAGTGATGAGAGTTCCTGAGCACCAAGGGAGTAAGAAAAGGCAAAGAAAACTAGGCTGATAGGATTATGTGAGGAGTGGAGAGAAGGGACAACTGCATGCTTTGCAGTGACTTTACTCTTTGCTATTGCAACCTGTGCAGTGGGTGTCCTGAAATCTGACCTACATCTAAATCAGTTTAGAATCTACTCTATGGGGGCATGTTAGATTAATCTGAGATATGTAAAGGATTTTCACAGGCAAATAATAGAAGAATAACGTATACCAGTCAGAAGGAGTAGATGACCAAAGGTTTATGTATATATACCTAGAAAATCGAATATGATCATAGAAGAAAGTATAGTAAGATAAGCTGAAAATGGAATTTAAGTCATGTTTCTTTTGAAAAATAGACCCCAGAATTACCCTCCTTAGCTTTTATGCTTTGGGCTATCATTTTCAAATTCAGAGGAAAATAATTGCCTCATCTGGGGGTTATATGTGAAAGATGAAAGAGGAACGAGACTATGGCAGGAAGGGTAGCAAGGATGCAGTCACTACTGAAGTGAAAAAAGTGAAAGTGAAAGCTGCTCAGTTGTGTCCGACTCTTTGCAACTCCATGAACTATACGATACATGGAATTCTCCGGGTCACAATACTAGAGTGGGTAGCCTTTCCTTTCTCCTGGGGATCTTCCCAACCCAGGGATTGAACCCAAGTCTCTTGCATTGCAGGTGGATTCTTTACCAGCTGAGCTACCAGGGAAGCTCAGGAATACTGGAGCCCTATCCCTTCCCCAGTGGATCTTCCTGACCCAGAAATCGAACCAGGGTCTCCTGAACTGCAGGCAGATTCTTTACCAACTGAGCTATCAGGGAAGCGTGGTTACTACTGACCAGACCCGAAATGATCATTGTTATTCATGTTACTAGGAAAGAGTCTAATAATTGGCTTTTTATTTCATCATGTAAGGAGAGATGATGAATCATGACTATTACTTTCAAACCCGATCATGCCATCTTAGGCATTTCAGGTGAAACCCCTCCTGTTGCAGCTACCAGGCAGAAGGCAGGGAACAGAAAGTTTACTCAACGCTGAACAGCACTGAAAAATGGGCAGTGTTCATGTGGGACTCTGTTCACAATTATTTGTATTGCACATGCCATTTGCTCAAATACTGAAAATAGAGTATTTATAGAAAGGTGACAAAATATGTAAAAAGTGTAAATAAGAAACATTGCCCCCAAATTTTAATCTCATGTTGATAGCTATGGTTAGTATTTTAGGACATATTCTATTTTGTGTATATGTGTGCTATTGTTACATAATACACTTTCATCAATAGTGTCTTACTTTGCTTTTAGCTCAGATAATAGTTATTCTAGTAGTAGTGGGATCATGTGAGGACGGTACAAGTCACAACAGACAGAATATGTCAAATGCTTTGGGAGCTGTGAGGACCACCACTGCCAAATTTTCTGCTACTGTAACTATGTATATGTGCCTAGAGACGTTTCTTTATATCTTGACTAATTCCATGAGGAACACGTCATAATTACTACTCTCCAAATGAAGATACTGGGGCATAGAGAATTTAAGTGAATCTCCCAGATTACACAGGGAATAGATGGCAGAACTGGGATTTAATCCATATCTGTTTGATTCCAAAGCTCTAGTAAAACCTACATGGTAAAACCTAATGGTAAAACCTACAAACATTCCATGTAATTAGAATAATTTCAGATATATGGCTGAATGAGAACAGCTGCAGAGAACTTGTGACATTTTCTAGTCACGCGAACATTTAGCAGTAAAATGGGGCACTAGAGGCCAGGTCTGGAGCTGTGGCCCAGTGCTCTGCCTTCTAGTGTAATGAAATAGCATTTTTTCTGTTTCCACCTTTCTCTCTCTCTTGGTCTTCTCTCTCCCAGTGGCTCTCAGTGTCCATGTGTGGCAGAAGCCGCAGGCCCTGGATGGAATCGGAACCCAGAAGGCAGAGGAGTTCCCTGTGGGGCTTTTGTGGAATGCTGCCCTGTGACCACCTGTGACCTCCCAGTGGTTAGCACGGTTTTAGTTTAACTCTCCCGTGACTACTGGATTTCCCAGGTGGTTCAGTGATAAAAGAATCTGCCTGCCAAGAGGAGATGCAGGTTCAACCCCTGGGTCAGGAAGATCCCCTGGAGAAGTAAATGGCAACCCACTCCAGTATTCTTGCCTGGAAAATTCCATAGACAGAGGAGCTTGGCAGGCAGCAGTCCATGGGGTCACAAAAGAGTCAGACATGACTTAGCAACTAAGCAACAACAACTATAGGCCAGACAAGCCTGTAAGTGTAGTTACTTAATTCTCACAAGCATCCCTATTATATAGCTGAGGTCATTATAGTACAGAAGAGCCGAATAACCTGTGCAAAGTCTCATAACCAGAAAAATGGAACAGCTAGAACTTGAACTCTTACATCTGCTTCCAATCCAGCATTCTCCTCACATTAGCCGAACTACCGCAACTCCTCAAAGTAACTCTTAAATTATTAGAACAGACAGACAAAATAAAGGTAGTTACTGGCAGTTATAAGTGTTCAAAATAGTAATGAGAACCTGGAATTACTTACTGCTTCTTTTCATGAAGAATAGTAACTGATCATCTCCTAAACCTTAACCTGTTCTGGTGTGGATTCCTTTCCACTTGCAGAAGTGGCAGTGTGTTTTAATCCATCTAACTGTGCTGTGATGATGCACTCAGTTTTGAGCAGCGGAAGAAGCTGTTTAAGTAGGATTAAGTGATTTGCACAAGGTCACATTGCTAATATGTGACAAAGCTCAAAATTTATGCCCCATTTCCCAACTCCAAGTCAGATGCTATAGTCATTATACCCTGATTGTGGTCATTTTTAACCAAGGTAATTTCCAGTATTTTGGCATATATTTATTTCTTGAAAACTTACTGACATCTGCTCTTCATAGGAATGTAGGTTCACTTCTGCCTAGAAAGTAAAATGAAAACAGACAGAAAAAGCTTCTATGAAGGTTTTTTTCCCAAATGAAAAGCAGTATTTCATAGTGCTGCCTGTACCCCAGCACTATATCTACTGAGATCATTTCTTGAAGATAACTCTTGGATTTATTCCTCAAAATTTGGGAATAGCAAATAAAGTAATGAAATATGTCTCACCTGCTAGAACAATGACTTGAGAGACACTCTTGTTGCACTGCCCTGATTTTTTTCATCAAAATGGCCCAGTATTAATGCTGGAAACTTGAATTTCAGAGGCAAGAGTATCTGAAATTAACAAGCTAATAATTTTAAATATCTTTGATTTAATTGTGAATAAATATCAATTATTTTATCTGCCTTACAGAGATGCTTTCAAATTAATTCATGTTTAGCAAACATGGACGGCCAGTATAATTCATTTTCTACTCTTTTGTATATTAAGTAGATTTAAGGGTTCTTCAGAATTTTGAATGTATTTTTGAACTTCTTAGCAGTATTTAGATTATGTTCTTTGTTTCTACTTCCCTTCTTTTTCTTTTTGATATGCTGAAAAAATTAAAGTATGCTAAGATTATATATCTTACTAAATCATATGTATGTATATGATGCACTGTATTTCTTGAATGCAGTCAACGTGTATGTATCTCCCCAAGGCCCCACCATCCCCTACAACCCTGCCTACTCCAAGCTTTATGTTACTCTAGAGGTTCCCAGGGGGTGCTAGTGGTAAAGAACCTGCCTGCCAATGCAGGAGATGTAAAAGACACAGGTTCGATCCCTGGGTCACGAAGATCCCCTGGAGGAGGGCATGACAACCCACTCCAGTATTCTTGCCTGGAGAATCCCATGGACAGAGGAGCTGGCAGGTTACAGTCCCTAGAGTTGCAAAGAATCAGAAACAACTGAAGCAACCTAATACTCAAGCAGAGCAAGAAACTTTATTGTGTTCATTTGATCATCTCAATATCTGGCATTTACTAGGTTTCTAATGAATGCCTCTTGGAGTGAGCTTTTGAGAGATAGTAAAGGAGCCCAGCACTCAAAGACAGACAACATTAAGACAGGCTTCTGGGAGAACCAATCTAATGAGATCCGAACCTCTTTAGTACATTGTCTTCTTGGTTCTTGTGGCATGTCTTTTGCTTTCTGACATGGTCTGCTGTCAGGCCAAATTTATTAATAAATATTGCCCTGTCTTTGGGAATATATACTCAGACATAATTTTCCCACTCTTTTTTACCTTCTAATCATTCTCCCAACTGAAAATCATTTATCTGCAATGGTAACATTCTTCTTCCCCCACAGAGTTTTTGTAAGATCGATGGATAAAAGTATATAAACACAACAGGCCTGCATCTTCTGATTGGATGCAGATGTGTGTATGATACTTTCATGGTCCCTGTGGAACCTGTGATTCAGTCAAATAATCATATACTAACAAAAGTGACATTATTAACCTAATAGTTATAGATGCTTAACAGTTAATGCCGCTTGATAGTTCTCCTTTCCATTCCATTTTTCCAGTGGCTGTCCACATCTGTCTGTCTATCTTTTGGAAGCTATACATATATATATATATGTGTGTGTGTGTGTGTGTGTGTGTGTTTGTGTGTGTATACACATACACATATGTATATATATATCAGTAGGAGTTGAGAAGTGGTGCCCAAAATATATTCCACATCCTAACCCCCAGGGCCTGTGAATGTTACCTTTTTTGGAAGCATCATATACACAATATGTACATATGCTTTAGAAATACAGTGTATTATATACATACATATGATTTATTAAGATATATAGTGCCTTATGCAAGACAGAACTTTATATATGTTTATATAAATATAGGTATACATATATATATATATATATATATATATTTGCCGGTTTGCATGAGTGTTTAGTCTCAAATCTATGGCTCATAGATTCCTAGGATTCCACCAAAGAAATAACCGGTCTATAAAGTTATTTTCAATATTTAAAAGAACCCAAGAGATAGCATATGATGTTTGCAATAAAGTAACACAGGTTGATGAAAATCAGAGATTCATTTGCTCTTGCTTGGATTTGCTCTTGGCTAGAATGGTGATTCTGGGAGAAGATGACATTGGTTTGCTCCCAACAGTCAGAAGTTCAAATCGATGGTTGCTTATGGCTTTGGTGAATAACATATGGTAAGATGAATTGATTATAAGTTCTTTTTGGTGAATAGAATGTTTTAAAGTATGAGCTCCTAAAGCAAAATAAAATAAATGGTCAAAGGTTCTTGAGACTTGATAACTAAACCCAAGCATGTATACATACACTTACAGCCTTAGATTCATCACAGTGTTTTTGTCTTAATTTTCCTTCACACAGGTTCCTTCGCACAAGTTCAGTCTACTTTTACTGTTAATATCTCATTCATCAATTCATCATTTCCTAAACTTCATCTATTTTAATGCCTCCTTTTTATCATCTGGCTACTAGACACTTTGACTGCCCTTCTTCCCAGTTATTTATTTTATTCTCAACTGAAGCATTGTTAGTTCATGTCATAATCTCTCTCCAAACTCTGAAATGGCTCTCCATCTCACTCAGAATGGAATCCACAGTTCTTACCTGGCCAACAAGCCTGAAATGTCTATCACACTCTCATGCCCACTCTCTCCTCCTAATATTCCCCACGTATATTCCCCACCATCACTCGCCTTCTACCAGGTGCAGGAGCCAAACTGTTTTTATTTAATAAAAACCCTTCTCTGCTTTTAGGCAGCCGATAGCTTTATGAGAGGAGAAAGCTGCATGTAATACAATAGGATAAGGGTTAAAACAGAGTCAAAACGGGGATCCTTTGGGAGCCTCTCATAGGATCATTGAAACCACACAGAATAAAGAGAATAAACTATGGGAAAAAAAGAGCAAAAGGATAGGACCACTCCCAGAAGTGGACAAAGCCTGCATAATTCCAGAGTTGTGGGAAAACATAGCTCATTTGCAGAATTCATTTTGGCTGTTTGCATAGAAAATGGGGGAACAAATTGAAGCATTTGGCTTGTTTAGCCCTACGTTTGAGATGCATTCAGAAAAGGAGGTTTCAAAAATGTTAAGTAATTAAAAATAAACAACCCAGAAGAGATGAAAAGAAAATATCAGAAGCAATGGGAAGATCTCTGATGAGAGCAATCAAGCAGATGATCATTTTTTCAAAGGCCAAGGAGAAGACAGACCTCCCTTCTAATTAGTGAACTGGGGAATATTGCTGAAAAGTTAATGTGAAGACTTGATGGCAAAATTCCCTGCCATCAAGCTTATTCACCAAGATACATATACCTGATGGAGCACAGCCTGGCTCCTTGGTTACCCCTGGCTTTGCTGTATTGCCAGTACAGCAATTAAGAGAACGTCCCAGGGCAGCTCTGAGATTTAAAACAAAAAAAAAGTTAACCCTAGGAACTACCTCAGGAGATGTCTGACAGATTTGAGTCAGGAAGAACTAGATTGGAATTCTACTTCCATCCATTTTTAATTTGGGGATTTTATGTAGCTTACAATGATCTCAAATTTCTTGAATATAAAAAGGGAAATAAAGATAGCCACTTATGGGTCTGTGGATAGAATTAATGCATTGATGGACTTAACACCATCAAAATCACACAATAAAAAACAGCTATTATTTTGTTATTATCCAGCCCAAACTATTTATTTCACTGATAAGGAAACAGGTAAGGGGAAAATGACTAAGCCGATACATGGAATTCATTAACTTCCTGGTCCACCAACCTACCACCAGGTCTCTCCATCTCGCCATCACCCCTTATGGCTTTAGGATCATTAAGGATCTATAAATGACCTAAATTTCTATTCGATTTTCAGCTTCTGTTTATCATCCTCACAAAATCATGGACTTGCTTCATCTTCAAGGAAGTCTTCAGAGATCACTTCAAGTCTGAGGGCTGAGTGTGGGTGGCGATACTAGAATGACTCTAAAATAAAAGAATCTGTTTCATAATGCGACTCTGATGGCACTCTTTTCCCAGAAAGCCGTCCTGAACCAGACTAGGCTAAATATCCCTCTCAGCACTGCAGAACCGGTGATCACCTCCACGTTACTACCTGTTCCGTGACCTACTGGAACTGCTTTTCTCACCAGTGGCCCTCTCTAGAATGTCAGGGCAGATGCAATGCCCAGCTTGTCTCTGAATCACTTGTTCATAGTAATGGTGTCAGAAACATAGTATGTTTTCTATATAATTGAAAATAACCTAATATCTTCCATAGAGAATGTCATTACTTTGTTTTATTTAATAACATCAGTTAAAAGGATGACTGTTCCCATGTGGCTCAGTGGTAAAGAATCTGCCTGCTAGTGTGGGAGACGCAGGAGACGTGGGCTGATTCCCTGGCTTGGGAAGATCGCCTGAGGAAGGAAATGGCAACCCACTCTAGTACTCTTGCCTGAGAAATCCTATGGACAGAGGATCTTGGTGGGCTACAGTCCATGGGATCCCAAAGAGTTGGACATGACTGAGCACACATGCATGCACGTGCAAATGTAAATATTCAAAATTATAATCTTGACCACCATTCTTTTGGATGCATAGAACTTATTGTCTTAGTTGAAGTTCACGTAGATTCCTTAATATTATATCTAGCAAAATAATCATTTGCTCTACACATTTATGTCTAAGCAGCAGTGCATTGCAGTTTGTTCCCATCAACTCACAAGGCCCACTCACAACTCACAAGTTGTGCTTCTCTTCACAACTCAGTGTTCAGCAGCTTCATGTTGACAGCTTGAAATTGACAACAGTGGGAATATTTTATGCCATGGAAATCAACAAATGCTATATATCAGGGTTTTTTATTTTCCAGAAAGCAGGTTGTTATACCTTTATCAGAATATCACTGCATATGAGATTCTAAATCCACTATGATTTGTGTAGTTTTGCGTTCAATGTTTTATCTATCTAAAGTAAAAGCTGTGTATAATTTTCTGTGTCCATTTCATTCTTTATACCACCTAGATGCCTGTAAATAATTCCCAGCAGAGTTATTTGCATTTATAACAGACACCCATAAAATAAATAGTGAATTAATATGGAAACAGGCTATATGTCTACCTTGGTCTTTTCCTAGTTTACCTTTTAAAGTTGCTTAGGTTTATTAAATAGTAGTTGAGAGGATTAGCTTTGTGAGTAGATCAAAGTTTAGTGAACTGGGCAAAAAAAAAAAAAAACTTTGTGAAACTAGAATACAGGGATATTGCTAAAAGTATAGATGAATTTAATTAGCCTGATGAAACCTTTTCTTGGTCTTGTTCATTTGGACCAAAATATGTGGAATTAAGGTGTTTGGATTTTGGGGGGAAGTATAAGGCTCTGATTGTTTTATACCCTTTTACATGGGAAAGGGGTGGATTTTTCCCCCTTAATTTCTGATTTGTATGCAGCCAGATTATTTCAGGCTATTCCAGTATTAAGAATAATTTGTTCATGTCCCTAAATGAAGCCTGGATTTTGAACTGCAGGTCTTTATTATAAATCTGTCTTTAGTGATAAATCAGTCCATTTCCTCTGTCGTTACTTCAAGAATATGGGTGTGTTTTAAAATTCTATTACAATACTGTTCTCAGTCCTTTTACTCATAAATAATCAGTGAAGCTAATAGATTTTTCTTCCAAATATAGTAAATGGGAAAGAAATAATTTTTATTGCAAAATGTAAATTGGTTCCATATCTCTGCCTTTTCCAAGTGTGTTAGATAACATTTAACTGTGATAGATGTCTGAATTATAACCAAGAACATTACTTATGAGATTTCTCCCCATATACACTCCTGCACAGGGTGTTGATGTATTTGAAAATGAAATAACCTGAGAGAACAATTAATTGTTTGGGCAGATATTCTAAAAGGAAACTCCCAGGAAACTGCAGTGGATACCATTAGGATTTTAAAAATCTAAGCTCCTGGAGTAGTGAAAAGATCTAAAGGTTTCAGTTAGTAAGCTAGCAAACTAACAGGAGATAAGAAAACATAAGGAAAGCAGTAACAAAGCAAAATATGTATATTCCAAAGATTACTTTGAAACTGCCTAAACTCTGACCCACTAAGAGAAATTAAGATTGAAAGGAAATAATTTTGGTAAAGTCTAGGCATGTTTCATCTATCCATCTATTTGTTCATTCCTCCTTCTGTTTAATCAATGAATCCTTAATGAGTAGACTAAGTTGTATATTAAGTATCTAAAAATTACTGTGACAGTCTCTAAGCTCAAAAATAGTACCAAGTTAGACAAATAGATATGCACTTTCAATAGAATGTAATACTTGGGAATAAAATTGCATCATGCTTTGTGTGAATGCTTAGGAGATATAAATATCTGGGAGAAATGCAAATGAAAAGGGAAAATTCTATATATTTGAGCACCTGTGATACACCAGCTGTTATGCTAGTTGGTTTCCTCCAGCTTATTTCTTCCGCTCTTCTCAATAATACTGCAGACAGTATTATTTCCATTTTACAGGCAAAGAAACTGGAGCTAAGGAAAATAGCTAAGTTGATGTTTGGGTCAAATTTGTCCTTTCTACAGGATATGTTGACATCCTAACACCAAGCATCTCAGAATGTGACCATATGGAAATAGTCTGTACAGAGGCAATCACGTTAAACATAGGCTATTAGGGTCAGCCCTAATTCAGTATGACTGGTACTCTTATAAATGGAAGAAATTTGAATACAGAGGCAAGTATACACAGAAGGAAGACAATGAGAAGACAGACATGTCAGATAGGGGACTGGAGTAATGCATTTATTTGAAAAGGAAATGCCAAAGTTTGCTGTCAAAGCACTGGAAGCTCGATATAGGCCTGGATTTCATACTGAAATTGCCCGTTTCAGCAGATCAGGGCCCCGAAGTTTTGGGCTACTAGCCTACTGTGAGACAGTAACTTTCTGTTAAACTAAGCCACTCAGTGTGTGATACTTTGTTATGGCAACCTAGGAAACTAATAAAGCTGGGCAAAAACATAAGGCTAGTAAGTAGTGACTCACAATCATCCTTTTCTGGCTCCAAAGCCCACGTTTCCTCCTACACAGAGGAAGTGATTTTTACCCACATCCTTAAGGATGAGTTTAAGGTGGAAAAGTAAAGAAAGTGCTTTCTTGTATTAGAAAACTCTGTGAGTTCACGCTAAATCTAAAGGCTTTGAAAATGATTCCAGCTATAAAATTAGCTCTGTCTTAAGGAGTCTTTGAGGATCTCTGTTTAATTTGAGCAAGTAGCTAACATGGCTGTTAGCCCCTGGAGTTGTTGTTTGGTTTTGTTTTTAAATTCATGAAGATGGGGGTCTCAGTTGCCTTGTGTGCAGGATGGTAGAGCTTAAAAACAAGATATTTTCTGATCGTTCCAGGCAGTCATAGCTCCCTGACACTCAGCACTCAAGTACTTATTGCCCGATGCCACAATTTTGACAACTTCATCCTGCCTTGTAAGGATACACCTGGTTTCCTCTCCACGTTTTACTGAGCACTTCTCAAATATTTTCAGACTCTACCTATATATTTCATTTTCCTATTCAGAGTCTAACAGTGAAATTTAAAACCCATGTTGATTGTGGGGAAACTAGTCTAGAAAATTTTTATCATTGGTGTGCTTGTGTTCAATGTCCTGAAAAAAGTATAGGATTTATTGTTCTGAGAAAGGGAAGAATTTCTTCCCCTTTATTATTGTTGATAATTAGATAAAGCCAAATGCTTCTACTCAGTTTCATATCCCAAAACAGAAGAAATTTTAAAATCATATATGAAGACTCTAAAAAATCTTCTATGGGACCATACAAAGAAATATATAATAATTATGTATAGAAATGCATACGCACAATTTTAGAATTCCCAAACATTGTACTAATACTATGCCTTACATAAAAAACAAAATACCACACATATATGCTTATGTTTTGGAATTTTGATTTATTTTTTGTCTTTCTTTAAAATACAAATATTTAGCAATAGTCATGCTTAATTAACATATAAATAAATTTATAGATGAAGAAATTATCACAAACTCTATTCTTAATTACTACCCTAGTGGGTGTTGTTCTTTTAACAATATGAAATATATCTTAATATATTAAGCTACAGAGGAAAAAGACATCTTAATTATATTGATTTTTCATCAATATTTGAAGAATAAAGTTTTATTTTTATATTTGTCTTCTATAGGAAAAATTACAGTTTTTAAAACATTAATCTTTATTACATTTTTGAGCATTTGATAAGATATGTAGCTTGTTCTGGGCATTGTGATAGCAATGTGAACAATTAGAACATACATTTATTTCTTTTTTTGTTATCTATTTGGTTTGTTGCAAACATGGGAAAGGTTCTCCACTTTTAAGGACTCATGTGATTTGACTGAGACATCTGAATAGTCCAGAATAAGTGCCCCATTTCAAGGTGTTTAGCCTTAATCATACCCGCAAAGTTTCTTTCCCCAAGTAAGGTAACATTTCTTGGATACGAGGATTACAGCATAAACATATTTGAGGGCCGTTATTCTGCCTTTCACAGGCAGAATATAAGTTTAAGTGCGAACTCAAATACAGAGGTGAAAGAAGTGTTTTCTAATTTCTCCAGATTTGAGTTGTGAAACTTCAAACCAAAATTGAAGTGAAATAATATTTATTTGAAAGCCAAATAAATGTGGACAATAATGTTGGGAGGAAAGTTTCTATGTCTTATGGAAATAGTTAATATAAATTTGAAGTTGATTCTGATGAGTTAAGGTGTGTATTGCAAGCCTTACAGGAACCACTAAAAAAAAAAACTCACAAAAATATTTAAAAGAAAAACTGAGTTGATTTATTCTTTGCAGATGCCAGTGATTTTAGATTGGGGAAATTTATACTGCAGAATTATCAGATAAACTCTATGATGTATTTTAATCTATAAAGTTCAGATTTCCTGAAAACTACTTCTCAGTTAAGTTGTAGGAGGCATGAACTTGAATGAGTTTTGGCAATAGCCAGACTGGAATTTTGAATCACAACCTGCAATGTTGTAACCTTGAGTATATTATTTAACTTCAGTATGGCTGTTTCTTTCATTGTAAAAATGGGATGATCAGTTCAATTCAGTTCAGTCGCTCAGTCGTGTCTGACTTTTTGCAACCCCATGGACTGCAGCACGCCAGGCTTCCCTGTCCTTCACCATCTCCCAGAGTTTGCTCAAACTCATATACATTGAGTTGGTAATGACATCCATCCATCTCATCCTCTATTGTCCCCTTCTTCTCCTGACTTCAGTCTTTTCCAGCATCAGGGTCTTTCCCAATGAGTCAGTTCTTCATACCAGGTGGCCAAAGTATTGGAGTTTCAGCTTCAACATCAGTCCTTCCAATGAATATTCAGGACTGATCTCCTTTAGGATGGACTGGTTGGATCTCCTTGCAGTCCAAGGGACTCTCAAGAGTCTTCTCCAACATCACCATTCAAAAGTATCAATTCTTTGGTGTTCAGCTTTCTTTATAGTCCAGCTCTCACATCCATACCTGACTACTGGAAAAACCTAGCTTTGACTAGACAGACCTTTTACAGCAAATTGGATGATAATTGTACCCATCTCTTAGTTATATCATGAGGATCAAATAAAAATAATCTGTTAAAGAATTTTGGATAGGTAGCTGTATATTTTGACTATTATAATTGGATTTTACAAGCATTTTTGAGCTATAAAGAATATAAAATAATCACTATTCACCATTATTACTTTTATGCAAGCTACTCTGCCTATTATCCAGGGCAAAAATAGACAGAGACAAGTCTGAGGAAAAAATGTATGGTTTTACTTGCTTTCTTGGCATCCATGCTAACCTTTAATTAATAACAATGTCAACATTCTGAACTATTATAAATTGCCTCTGCTGTGAAAATATTTGCTGCTCAATGGCATGTACTACAAATAATGTATCTCTCACATCTATTATAGAAACCATGTGTAGGTGGTCTGTGTGATCAAATATAATTCAGCAATATTTACTGCATCTGTCAGGCACTATGCTAGATCCAGGGGGTGTAGAGGTTAAAATGGTATGCCTCTATCCATAGACTTGTGAAGGAAATAGAACTAAAATTGAGAAATATTAGGGTAACATTAAAATTTGACTTCAGGGATGAATCGGGATTCTCTAGGCAAAAAAAGTAGCAAAGATGTCTTAAAGTATATTACCAACTGCTTGTTAGAGTATCTACAATGTACAGGGAGTTTTACATATAAAGCATTGCTTAGACAAGGACTACTCCAAATTCGTAGATAAGAAATGCGAATTCAGAGAGTTTAAGGAATTTGAGCAAGTAACTACGGCTAGTAGATGCTGCTGCTAAATCACTTCAGTTTTGTCCGACTCCATGCGACCCCACAGACAGCAGCCCGCCAGGCTTCCCCATCCCTGGGATTCTCCAGGCAAGAATACTGGAGTGGGTTGCCATTTCCTTCTCCAATGCATGAAAGTGAAAAGTGAAAGTGAAGTCACTCAGTCGTGTCCTACTCTTCGCGATCCCATGGACTGCAGCCTACCAAGTTCCTCCGTCCATGGGATTTTCCAGGCAAGAGTACTTGAGTGGGTTGCCATTGCCTTGTCCCAGCAGATGATAAGCCAAGGTTAAACCCTAAGCTTGTCTGACTCCAGAATGTGTGCATTGAACCACAGGCATATCCAAAGGAATAAGGCAATACTCAAAGAAGTGTTTTAAACCTTCCTGAAAATTCTAAAAGGAAAAATCATCAGATCACAGAGAATCTGAGCTCCAGTAAACCATTATCTGATCAACTGAACTAGCACATTTTGAAAACTCAACAGTGGCCACAGGACTGGAAAAAGTCAGTTTTCATTCCAATCCCAAAGAAAAGCAATGACAAAGAATGCTCAAACTACCGCACAATTGCACTCATCTCACATGCCAGTAAAGTAATGCTCAAAATTCTCCAAGTCAGGCTTCAGCAATACGTGAACCGTGAAATTCCAGATGTTCAAGCTGGTTTTAGAAAAGGCAGGGGAACCAGAGATCAAATTGCCAACACCCACTGGATCATCGAAAAAGCAAGAGAGTTCCAGAGAAACATTTATTTCTGCTTTATTGACTATGCCAAAGCCTTTGACTGTGTGGATCACAATAAACTGTAGAAAATTCTGAAAGAGATGGGCATACCAGACCACCTGACCTGCCTCTTGAGAAACCTGTATGCAGGTCAGGAAGCAACAGTTAGAACTGGACATGAAACAACAGACTAGTTTCAAGTCGGGCAAGGAGTATGTCAAGGCTGTATATTTTAATTATATGCAGGGTGTATTTTATTTAAATAAAATACAGGGTATATATATATATTTAAATTATATTTAAATGCTGGACTGGATGAAGCACAAACTGAAATCAAGATTGCTGGGAGAAACATCAATAACCTCAGATACGCAGATGACACCACCCTTATGGCAGAAGGCAAAGAAGAACTAAAAAGCCTCTTGATGAAAGTGAAAGAGGAGAGTGAAAAGTTGGCTTAAAACTCAACATTCAGAAAATTAAGACCATGGCATTTGGTACCATCACTTCAAGTTGATGGGGAAACAATGGAAATGGTGACAGTTTTGGGGGGCCCCCAAATCACTGCAGATGGTGACTGCAGCCATGAAATTAAAACACCCTTGCTCCTTGGAAGAAAAGTTATGACCAACCTAGGCAGCATATTAAAAAGCAGAGACAACATTGCTTTGCCAACAGAGACCCGTCTAGTCAAGGCTATGGTTTTTCCATTAGTCATGTGTGGATGTGAGAGTTGGACTATAAAGAAAGCTGAGCACTGAAGAATTGATGCTTTTGAACTGTGGTGTTGGAGAAGACTCTTTAGAGTCCCTTGGACTGCAAGGAGATCCAACCAGTCCATCCTAAAGGAAATCAGTCCTGAATATTCATTGGAAGGACTAATGTTGAAGCTGAAACTCCAATACTTTGGCCACCTGATGTGAAGGACTGACTCATTTGAAAAGTCCCTAATGCTGGGAAAGATTGAAGGCGGGAGGAGAAGGGGATGACAGCGGATGAGATGGTTGGATGGCATCACTGACTCAATGGACGTGAGTTTGTATAAACTCCGGGAATTGGTGATGGACAGGGAAGCCTGGCATACTACAGTCCATGGGGGTCACAAAGAGTCAGACACGACTGAGCGACTGAACTGAACCAGCTAGTGCTACTGAAGTCTAAGATGTGACATCAATTCAAACATGATGGCTAAAGCTAAACAATTTTTCCTTAATGACTACCTTAACCTGCCAATTATCTGATATCTTTTTTCAAAATAAATTTTTTTATCAAAATACTGACTCTACATACTTAATCACAAGGGCAAATCTCAAATTTTATTATGTCAAATTTCTCCAGTAAAAGCTGATTCTTTACCGTTACGAACATCCAGAAATTCTAACATTTTGGTGCATCCATATTTATATGAAATGTTTATTTTAAGCATCCCATTTTTATCATATATTAGAATAACTGTCTGACATAGAAGTGATAATGTAATTTGAATATAAAGAATTTACTTTTTATCCAAGAAACATTTTGAAGAATGTCATTTGAATTTTTTTAACATGCAGATGTTTACTTCATTGTAATATTTTAGTTTTAAGTGTTCTCAACCAGTTTTTACAATTTTATAGTTAATATAATTTGATAATTTCTTTTCATTAAATATAATTTGTTAATAATGAGTTTCCCTTCATGACAAATTTAATCTGACTTAAAAAAATATAGTTATCTGCTTGGGTTAATCTCCCACTTATAGGTATATATATATCTATATATATATGTGTGTGTGTGTGTGTGTGTGTTTGCATTCACATCTTTTATAGTCCTGAACATGCTATGCGTTTCTTTAATGTGCCCTAAATCTTATTATTCAAAAGTGAATAATAAGGCCCAACATTTGTTCTCAAAGAACTTACAACTCTCTGACAACACAGAAGTCTTTAATGATCATTTATCCTTTTTTAAAATACCGAAGTTTTATTTTCGAATACTTAAGCCCCTGTTCAGTCATATATATTTTACTGAGTAGCATTATATACAAGGCACTCTGCAAAGTCCTGTGCTTATATCAGTTCAGTCGCTCAGTCGTGTCTGACTCATTGCGACCCCATGAATTGCAGCACGCCAGGCCTCTCTGTCCATCACCGACTCCCGGAGTCTACCCAAACCCATGTCCATCAAGTTGGTGATGCCATCCAACCATCTCATCCTCTGTCGTCCCCTTCTCCTCCTGCCCCCAATCCTACCCAGCATTAGGGTCTTTTCCAATGAGTTAACTCTTTGTATGAGGTGGCCAAAGTATTGGAGTTTCAGCTTCAACATCAGTCCTTCCAATGAACACCCAGAATTGATCTCTTTTAGGATGGATTGATTGGATCTCCCTGCAGTCCAAGGGACTCTCAAGAGTCTTCTCCAACACCACAGTTCAAAAGCATCAGTTCTGCGGTGCTCAGCTTTCTTCACTATCCAACTCTCACATCCATACATGACCACTGGAAAAACCATAGCCTTGACTAGATGGACTTTTGTTGGCAAAGTAATGTCTCTGCTTTTAAATATGCTATCTAGGTTGGCCATAACCTTCCTTCCAAGGAGTAAGTAGGGATGAAAAAATATAAGATTAGATCCATTCCTTATCAAAGTGTGTTCTACTCGCAATAAGGTATAGCAAGTGTTGGCAAAAAAGTAGAGAAAAGAGAACCCTTGTGCACTGTTGCAGGAAATGTATTGGGTGTAGCCACTATGAAAAACAGTATGGAGGTTTCTCAAAAAATTAAAATATCCAATAATTTCATATCTGGGTATGTAACGAAAGGAAATGAAAACAAGATATCAAAGAGATGTTTGCAGCCCTATGTTTAGTGCAGTGTTGTTGACAATTAGAATATTTGCATGTGCATGTGTGTGTGCTCAGTCGTGTCTCACTCTTTGCAACTCCATAGACAGTAGCACACTAGGCTCCTCTGTCCATGGAATTTTCTGGGCAAGAATACTGAAGTGGGTTGCCATTCTCTTCTCCAGGGGCTCTTCCTGACCCAGGGATCGAACCCACCATTGAGCCAGCTGGGAATTATTGACAATATCCAAGTTACAGAAACAAGCTAAGTGCTCTTCAGTGGGTAAATGGATAAAGATGTGATACACACACACAAAATATTATTCGGACATCAGAAAGAAATCCTTGACATGCCTATAAATACAGAAAAACCTAACAGTAATTTTTGAAGTGGGATTACTAGTCAAAGAAAAAGGTATAAAATATTAAAAATATTGAAAAATAATTTCAAATTTATTAAAGTCTTGACCAATTTACAAAGAAAAGGATATGTCTCAGTATTGCTTTACTTTTATATTTGTTAGACAGTCAACAAAACTGCAGTGGTTTTTTTTTTTTTTTTACATTTATTTATTACTCTCAATTTATCTTTTGTAACTTGTTATTGGGCTTCCCTGGGGCTCAGTGGTAAAGAACCATACTGCCAGTGCAGAAGGCACAGATTAACCCCTGGATTGGGAAGACTCCCTGGAGTAGGAAATGGCAACCCACTCCAGTGTTCTCGTCTGGGAAATCCCACAGACAGAAGAGCCTGGCGGTTTAGAGTCCATGGGGCCTCAAAAGAATCGAACACAACTTAGAGACTAAACAACAGATTTGTCATTTTTCACTTCTACGTTTCTACTGTCATGGACATTTTTTCTAATGAATTGATGTACATTTTAAAGTTAAAGGTTTAAACTTTTTGGTGTATATATTCAAAAAATTTTCCAATTATAAAATCCTATACTATCTTCTAAATTTATATCCAGTAAATATATTCATTTTGATAAAAATCAATCTATAAATTTTGAAAAATACACAGACTTTCATAACGAAAATTAAAACAGAAAAGTTTCTTCACTCCCTAAAATTTGCCTCATTGGCTTGTGACCACATTCCCTTGTCCCTCACAAACACTGATCTGATTTCCATCCTCACAGCTTTATCTTTCCCAGCAAGTCTTAACGAATCATATAATGTGAAGCATTTTGAATTTGTTTTCTTGCTTAATATAATATATTCAAGATCCATCCAAGTCATTTCATGTATTCATTATTGGATCTATTTTATCAATGATTGGTCTTCCACTATGTAGATGCATGGCCTAGTTCACGTGTTGAAGAATATTTGTGTTATTTCAAAATTTAACATTTATATATACTTGGTGAGAGCAAACATTATGTAAATTTTGCATGAACATGAATATCAATTATATTGGGTAAAGACAGTAGGGTTCCTGGGTTACATGGTGTGTTTCTTGATAATAAACTGACAGACATCTTTTCACAGTGGTTATACTACATTTTGTATTCCCATCAGCAATATATGAGAATTCTTCTTGCTTCACATTTTTGCTAACACTTACTGTTTTTTTGTTTTATTTCAGCCTTTCTAATATTTATGTGAAATTCTCTTTGTTTTTAATTAAATTCCCCTAATGACTAATGATACTGAACATCTTTTCATGTGCTAATTTACTATTCACATATCTTCTTTGGTAAGTTACAAATTAAATTATTTTGTGTATTTTTAAAAATGGTATTATTTCTTTTCCTGTTGTTGAGGTTTGAAAGTTTTCTCCACATTTAAATACAAATCCTTTGTCAGACTTATGATTAGCAAATACTTTATCCCTGTCAATGGCTCTTCTTTAACTTCTGAGAATATCTTTCACATCCAAAGATATTTCATTTTGCTGAAACCCAGTATATCAATGTTGCTTTAATTTTTTTGAATCATACTCAGATAAGGCACATAAGAATTATTTATATACTCATAATCACAAAGATGCTCCCTTCTTTCTTTAAGAAGATTTACAGGTTTAGGTTGTGTGTTTAATGACCCATTTGAGTTATTTTTTTAATAAGGTATGAGTTTTGGTTAGAGGTCCATTTCTTTACATATCGATGCCCAATTGTTCCAGCAACATTTGTTAAATACTGTCCTTTCTCCTTTAAATTGCATTTGCAATGAAGTCAAACATCAGTTTACCATATATCTTTGGGTCTGTTTCTAGACTTTTCTGATTTCAGTCTGTTCAGTTGCTCAGTCGTGTCTGAATTTTTGCAACCCCATGTACTGCAGCACGCCAGGCCCCCCCGTCCACCACCAACTCCTGGAGTTTACTCAAACTCATGTTCATAGAGTCGGTGATACCAGCCAACCATCTCATCCACTGTCATGGCCTTCTCCTCCCACCTTCAATCATTCCCAGCATCAGGGTCTTTTCCAATGAGTTGGTTCTTTGCATCAGGTGGCCAAAGTATTGGAGTTTCAGCTTTAGCATCAGTCCTTCCAATGAATATTCAGGACTGATTTCCTTTAGGATGGACTGGTTGGATGTCCTTGCAGTCCAAGGGACTCTAAAGAGTCTTCTCCAACACCACAGTTCAAAAGCATCAATTCTTCAGCACTCAGCTTTCTTTATAGTCCAACTCTCACACCTGTACATGACTAATGGAAAAACTGTAGCCTTGACAAGATGGACCTTTGTTGACAAAATAACGTCTCTGCTTTTCAACACATTGTCCAGGCTGGTCATAGCCTTTCTTCCAAGGAGCAAGCGTCTTTTAATTTCATGGCTGCAGTCACCATCTGCAGTGATTTTGGAGCCCAAAAGAATAAAGTCTGTCACTGTTTCCATTGTTTCCCCATCTATTTTCCATGAAGTGATGGGACCAAATGCCATGGTCTTAATTTTCTGAATGTTGAGTTTTAAGCCAACTTTTTCACTCTCCTCTTTCACTTTCATCAAGAGACTCTTTAGTTCTTCTTCGCTTTCTGCCATAAGGGTGGTGTCATCTGCATATCTGAGGTTATTGATATTTCTCCTGGCAGTCTTGATTCCAGCTTGTGCTTCACCCAGCCCAGCATTTCGCATGATGTACTCTGCTGCTGCTGCTGTTCAGTCGCTTCAGTCGTGTCTGACTCTGTGTGACTCCATAGATGGCATCCCCTCAGGCTCCTCCGTCCATGGGATTTTCCAGGCAAGAGTACTGGAGTGGGTTGCCATTGCCTTCTTTGGATGTGCTCTGCATATAAGTTAAATAAGCATGGTGACAACATACAGCCTTGACATGCTCCTTTCCCAATTTGGAACCAGTCTGTTGTTCCATGTCCAGTTCTAACTGTTGCTCCCTGACCTGCATACAGATTTCTCAGGAGGCAGGCCAAGTGGTCTGGTATTCTCATCTCTTTAAGAATTTTCCAGTTTGCTGTGATCCACACAATCAAAGGCTTTGGCATAGTCAATAATGCAAAAGTAGATGTTTTTCTGGAACTCTCTCACTTTTTTGATGATCCAACAGATGTTGGCAATTTGATCTCTGGTTCCTCTGCCTTTTCTAAATCCAGCTTGAACATCTGGAAGTTCAGGGTTCATGTACTATTAAAGCCTGGCTTGGAAAATTTTGAGCATTACTTTGCTAGCTTGTGAGATGAGTGCAATTGTGTGGCAGTTTGAACATTCTTTGACATTGCCTTTCTTTGGGATTGGAATAAAAACTGACCTTTTCCAGTCCTGTGGCCACTGCTGAGTTTTCCATATTTGCTGGCATGTTGAGTGCAGCACTTTCACAGCATCATCTTTTAGGATTTGAAATAGCTCAACTGAAATTCTATCACCTCCACTAGCTTTGTTTGTGGTGATGCTTCCTAAGGCTGACTTGACTTTGCATTCTAGGATGTCTGGCTCTGGGTGAGCGATCACACCATCGTGGTTATCTGGGTCATGAAGATATTTTTTGTATAGTTCTTCTGTGTATTCTTGCCACCCCTTCTTAATCTCTTCTGCTTCTGTTTGGTCCATACCATTTCTGTCCTTTATTGCACCCATCTTTACATGAAATGTTCCCTTGGTATCTCTAATTTTCTTGACGAGATCTCTAGTCTTTCCCATTCTATTGTTTTTCTCCATCTCTTTGCATTGATCCATGAGGAAGGCTTTCTTATCTCTCCTTGCTATTCTTTGGAACTCTGCATGCAGATGGGTGTATCTTTGCTTTTCTCCTTTGCCTTTACCTTCTCTTTTTTTCTCAGCTGTTTGTAAGGTCTCTTCTGGCAACCATTTTGCCTTTTTGCATTTCTGTTTCTTGTGGATGGTCTTGATCACTGCCTCCTGTACAGTGTTGCAAACCTGTGTCCATACTTCTTCAGGCACTCTGTCTATCAGGTCTGATCTCTTGCATCTATTTGTCACTTCCACTGTATAATCAACTTAAATTGAAGAAAGTAGGGAAAACCACTAGACCATTCAGGTATGACCTAAATCAAATCCCCTATGACTATACAGTGATAGACAGTCCTGGGTGTTCATTGGAAGGACTGATGTTAAAGCTGAAACTCCAGTACTTTAGCCACCTGGTACAAAGAGCTGACTCATTTGAAAAGACCCTGATGCTGGGAAAGATTGAGGGCAGGAGGAGAAGGGGACGACAGAGGATGAGATGGTTAGATGGCATCACCGTCTCAATGGACATGGGTTTGGTTAGGCTCCAGGAGTTGGTGATGGACAGGGAGGCCTGGCGTGCTGTGGTTCATGGGGTGACAAAGAGTCAGACACGACTGAGTGACTGAACTGAACTGTATAATCGTAAGGGATTTGATTTAGGTCATACCTGAATGGTCTAGTAGTTTTCCCTACTTTCTTCAGTTTCAGTCTGAATTTGGCAATAAGGAGTTCATGGTTTGAGCCACAGTCATTTCTTTGTCTTGTTTTTGCTGTCTGTATAGAGCTTCTCCATCGCTGGCTGCAAAGAATATAATCAATCTGATTTCAGTATTGACCATCTGGTGATGTCCATGTGTAGAGTCTTCTGTTGTGTTGTTGGAAGAGGGTGTTTGCTATGACCAGTATGTTCTTCTCTGATTTATTGATCTGTATATCTGTGTTTTCACCATACACTTGATCAGTGTAGCTTTATAGTAAGCCTTGATATCAGGCAGTGTGAGTACTCCATTTAAAAAAAAAAAACGTTTTGACTATTCCCTGGTAACTCAGTTGGTAAGGAATCTTCCTGCAGTACAGGAGACCTGGGTTCAATCCCTGGGTCAGGAAGATCCTCTGGAGAAGGAAATGGCAAATTACTCTAGTATCCTTGTCTGGAAAAATCCCATAGATAGAGGAGCCTGGTGGGTTGCAGTCCATGGGATTGTAAAGAGTAGAGCATGACTGAGCAACTAACACCTTCACTTTCACTTTTGCCTTTCTGTATAAATTTTAAAATGAACTTGTCACTATCTACAAAAATATCTTGAATTTTGACGGTGATTTTGTTGAATCTCTGGGTAAAGTTGGGGGAAATTGACATATTAAAAATATTGAGTTTTCAATTTCATAAACATAGTAGTAGTGAAAGTTGCTCAGTCGTGTCTGACTTTGCAACCCCATGGACTGTAGCTCGTTAGACTTCTTCCTCCATGGTGTTTTCTAGGCAAGAATACTGGAGTGGGTTACAGTTGCCTTCTCCATGGGATCTTTCCAACCCTGGTGTTGAATGTGTGTCTCTTGCACTGCAGGCAGACTCTTTACCATCTGAGCCACAGGGAAGTTTTCCAATTCATAAACATTTTTCTACGTATATATGTTTAATTGTTTAAATATTTTTCCATGTTCATTTTTTTTAAAACTTACATTTTTATTTTTAATTGGAGGCTGATTGCTTTAAAATACCATGGTGGCTTCTGCCATATGTCAACATGAATCAGCCGTAGGTATACGGATGTACACTCACTCTTGATCCGTCCTCCCATGATTTCTTTCATCCAGTTTTTATAGTTTTCAGTATACAAATCCAACACTGGTTTGCTCAGGTGTAATTTGTATCTAAGTATTTAATTTGTGTGGGGTGCTATTGTAAATGTCATTGTTTTTTAAACTGCATTCTAGTTATTCATTGCTAATACTTAATGTGATTTCTTATGTAAAATGATCCTATATTTTGTGATCTTGCTAGACTTTTAATCTAGGGGGTATCTTTGTAGACTCTTAAGGATATTTTGCCTAGACTATTATGTTGAAACAATGTCTGTGAGAGGAGATATTTTTTTTTTATTTTTTATTTCCAATCTAAATTTATTTTATTTACCTTCCTGTCTTACTGCACTGGTTAGTACTTTCCAGTATGATGTTGAATCATAATGATAAGAAAGGGCACACTTTCATTGTTTTTGATTTAGAGGGAAAGTATTCAGTCTTTCAGAGAAGGCAATGGCATCCCAATCCAGTACTCTTGCCTGGAAAATCCCATGGACGGACGAGCATGGTAGGCTTCAGTCCAAGGGCTCGCGAAGAGTCAGACACGACTGAGCGACTTCACTTTCACTTTTCACTTAAATGTATTGGAGAAGGAAATGGCAGCCCACTCCAGTGTTCTTGCCTGGAGAATCCCAGCGATGGAGGAGCCCGCTAGGCTGCCGTCTCTGGGGTCGCACAGAGTCGGACACGACTGAAGTGACTTAGCAGCATTCAGTCTTTTACAGGAAACATTGTGTTATCTGTATATTTTAAGTAAATGTCCTTTATCATGTTGATTAAATTTCATTTTTTTTTTTTATGATCTCGTGAAATCGGATACACTCTTTCTGAATAGCTCAGAAAGAGCTGTTTCTGAATGACAGTAGTGAATGAAGAAAAAAATCCTTTCTTATGCATTCCATCTCTGTATCCCAGCTTTATTCTTGAAGACCATAAAAATTCAAATCTCCTTTTCAAACACTCATTCCAGCTAATTACTTGAAGATAAATTTCATTTTATTTCTAATATTCTGAGAGGTTTTATTATGAGTGGATATTGAATCTTACCTGAAGTTTTTCTGCAAATATTGTGAGGACCATGTTATATTTCTTCATTATTCTGTTAATTTGGTGGTTTATATTACTTGACTTTTGAATATTGAACTAGTCTTGCATTCCTAGAGTAAGAAGTCATAGTCTGTGGTGTTTTTAATATATTGATGGAATTCATTAACATTTTATTCAGGGTTTTTCTTGTCTATGCTCATTAGGAGTATAGGTCTGTAGTTTTCTTATAATATCTTTTCACACTTTGGTTCAGGATATTTCTGGCTTTATAAAATGAATTGTGAATTGCTTTCTCTTATCCTAGTTTCTGAAAGAGACTGTATGGAAATGGTATTATATCCAACTTAAATGTTTGGAAGAATTCAGTAGTAAAATGATCTGAGCCTGGAGCTTTATTTTTGGAGGAATTTTAAATATTGACTTACTATTTTACCAAAAATAACACTATAGGAATTATCCATTATTACATTTCATCGAAGTTGTCAAATTTTTGTTCAGAGCTATTAGTATACTTTTAATACCTGTAGGGTATTTAGTGATCTCCTTGTTTCATCCCTGGTTATTTGCGATTTGCCTCACCCCCTTTTAATCATGGTCAGTATGGCTAGGTGGTTCAACTTTGGGTTTGTTTATTTTGTCAATGGTTTTTCTGTTTTAGCTTTTATTAAAATCTGTCCTTATGTATGTTATTTCCTTCCATCTGTTTGCTTTGGAATTAACTTGTTCACTCTTTTTCTAGCTTATTAAGTTTGGAACATAGCTTATTTTTTTAAGGTTGAAGGTTTGATTATTGATTTAAGACTTTTTTCATTTCAAGTTTAAGGATTTATTGCTATCAGTTTCCTTCTAAACACTGATATGCTTCATTCTACAGTTTTGGTATATTTCATAAAATTTTGCCTAACCAAATTCATGAATGTAATGAATTCTACCTGTAGACTCTTTGAGGCTATGGAGACCAGGTAAGAAACCCTGTAAAGGCAGAGTAGACAGAACACATCTCTTTACTTCTCAATGGTCAATGTACATATAAGTGACAACTGGCTATTAGGGAAAAAGATTCTCAGACTAGTTGGTCTGGGGCTAATTTACTCAACACATACTCAACATCCTCTGTAATTTGCCTTTAAGTTGTATTTTCAGTCTGATAACCTTCTCTTGTGTTATGGCATTATTTCACATTAAGCCAAACTAGATAACACATTATTGACTGAAAATAAGCTTATACCCCTTCATCTTTGTGTCTCTCTCCTTTCATATGCAGTGCCTTCTTTCTTGAACTTGAAGTTTTATGAATTAGTATCCAAATCTGCAGCCTGCTTCTTTTATCATATATTGTATTGAATTGTTATTTCTATTTTTAAGTGGGCATTTTTTTTTTTTTTAGTGTAATGTAGGCTTCTCAAAGTCATGGACTATCTCAGCATTCTGTATACCCATCTCAGTGCCCAGGGCCTCCCAATATAAATGCTCAATAAATACTTACTGTTTAGTTTTTGATCATTTCATCTTTCAGTTTATTGTCATTTAATGGATGTCTTCAAAGCACTGTAATTGCATGCCTTACCCTATGAAGGTAGATTTGATTACCGTAGAACATTTTATATGGTCTATTTTGCTTTCATTAATACTCAGAATATAATTGCCATATGAAATTATTTTTATGTATTCTAAAAGCTCCCTCTTTAAAATATAGAGGTTTTTTATTTCATTTAAATTGAAGTATAGTTGATATAAAGTACCACTGGGGATAATATGTTGACAACATTACAGACTGATCAACACAACACATCTACTAACCATCTGTCACCGTAAAAAGTTAGTACAATATTATGACTGTATTCTCTGTACTATACATTATATCCCCATGACTTATTTAGTTTTTAACTAGAAGTTTCTACCTCTTAATCCCCTTCACCTATTTAGCCCAATATCCCACTGCCTCTCCTCTGACAACCATTAGTTTTTCTCTGTATCTATAAATCTATTTCTCCCTTGTTTTGTTTGTTCATTTATTTTGCTTTTTAAATTCCACATATAAGTGACATCATATGATTTTGTCTTTCTCTGATTTATTTCACTTAGCATAATACCCTCTAGATCTGTCCATGTTGTCACAAATGGTAATTTTTCATTCTTCATTATGGCTGAGTAGTATTTCAGCTAGTGTGCCTGCATATGCCCTGTGCCTTCTTTTATCCATTCATCTGGAGATGGACACTTAGAATGCTTCCATGACTTGGCTGTTGTAAATGCTGTTGCAACAAACATAGAGGTGCATATATCTTTCTGAATTATTTTTTGGTGTTGTTTTCTTCAGATAAGTACCCAGAATCAGAATTGGGTAGATCATCTGGTAATTCTATTTTTAATTTTTTGAGGAACCTCCATACTGTTTTCCCCAGTGGCTGTACTAATTTATAATCCCACCAATAGCACATGAGCATACCCTTGTCTCCATAAACTAGCAAGCACTTATTATTTCTTGTCTTTTTGATAGCAGCCATCCTGACAGGTGTGAGATGATATTCCATTGCGATTTTTATTTCATTTCCCTGATGATGAGTGATGTTGAACATCTTTCCATGTATCTGTTGGTTATCTATATATCTTCCTTAGAAAAACATCTATTCTAGTCCTTTGACCATTTTTTAATCAGATCGTTCATTTTTTGAGATTGAATTGTGTGAGCTTGAGTTCTTTGTATAATTGATATCAACTCCTTGTAGGATGTTTCATTTGCAAATAAGTCTTTGTATTCAACAGGCAGCCTTTTTGTTCTATTGATAGTTTCCTTCACTGGGCACAAGCTCCTTAGTTTGATGAGGTCTTATTTGTTTATTTTTTCTTTTATTTCACTTTTGTGAGGAGACATTTACAAAAAAAAAAATATTGCTAAGACTAATGTCCAAGAGTATACTGCTTATGTTTTATTCTAGGACTTTCATGATTTCTGGTTTTATAAAATACAGAGGTTTTGAAAGAGAGTTTACTATTTAGAACACTTATTTTGATAAGGTATCAGTTCAGTTCATTTGCTCAGTCGTGTCCGACTCTTTGCAACCTCATGCACTGCAGCATGTCAGGCTTCCCTGTCCTTCACCAACTCCCAGAGCTTACTCAAACTCAAGTCCATTGAGTCAGTGATGCCATCCAACCATCTCATCCTCTGTTATCCCCTTCACCTCTTACTTCAATAATTCCTAGCATCAGGGTCTTTTCAAATGAGTCAGTTCTTTGCATCAGGTGGCCAAAGTAGTGGAGTTTCAGCTTCAGCATCAGCTCTTCCCATGAATATTCAGGGATGATTTCCTTTAGGATGGACTGGTTGGATCTCTTTGCTGTCCAAGGGACTCACAAGAGTCTTCTCCAACACCACAGTTCAAAAGCATCAATTCTTCGGCGCTCAACTTTCTTTATAGTCCAACTCTCACATCCAGATATGACTACTGGAAAAACCATAGCCTTGACTAGGTGGACCTTTGTTGGCAAAGTAATGTCTCTGCTTTTTAATACGCTGTCTAGGTTGGTCATAACTTCTCTACCAAGGAGAAAGTGTATTTTAATTTCATGGCTGTAGTCACCATCTGCAGTGATTTTGGAGTCCAAAAAAATGAAGTCTGTGTCTGTTTCCACTGTTTCCCCATCTATTTGCCATGAAGTGATGGGAACAGAGGCCATGATCTTAGTTTTCTGAATGTTGAATTTTAAGCCAACTTTTTCACTCTCCTCTTTCACTTTCATCAAGAGGTTCTTTAGTTCTTCTTTGCTTTCTGCCATAAGGGTCATGCCATCTGTGTATCTGAGGTTACTGATATTTCTCCCAGAAAACTTGCTTCCAACTTGTGCTTCATCCAGCCTAGCATTTCTTATGGTATACCTTGAATATAAGTTAAATAAGCAGGGTGACAATATACTGCCTTGACGTACTCCTTTCCAGATTTGGAACCAGTCTGTTGTTCCATGTCCAGTTCTAACTGTTGCTTCCTGACTTGCATACAGATTTCTCAAGAAGCAGGTCAGGTGATCTGGTGTTCCCATCTCTTGAATTTTCCAGAGATTGTTATGATCCACACAGTCAAAGACTTTGGCATAGTCACTAAAGCAGATGTTTTTCTGCAACTCTCTTGCTTTCTCGATGATCCAGCGGATGTTGGCAAATTGATCTCTGGTTCTTCTTCCTTTTCTTAATCCAGCTTCAACATCTGGAAGTTCACAGTTACGTACTGTTGAAGCCTGACTTGGAGAATTTTGAGCATTACTTACTAGCGTGGGAGATGAGTGTAATTGTGCGGTAGTTTGAACTTTCTTTGGCATTGCCTTTCTTTGGGATTGGAATAAAAACTGATGTTTTCCAGTCCTGTGGCCACTGCTGAGTTTTCCAAATTAGCTGGCATATTGAGTGAAACACTTTCACAGTATCATCTTTTAGGATTTGAAATAGTTCATCTGGAATTCCATCACCTCCACTAGCTTTGTTTGTAGTGATGCTTCCTAAGGCCCACTTGACTTCACATTCCAGGATGTCTGGCTCTAGGTGAGTGATCACACCATTGTGGTTATCTGGGTCATGAAGATCTTTAATGTGTAGTTCTTCTGTGTATTCTTGCCACCTCTTCTTAATATCTTTTGTTTCTGTTAGGTCCATACGATTTCTGTCCTTTATTGTGCTCATCTTTGCATGAAATGTTCCCTTAGTATGTCTGATTTTCTTGAAGGGATCTCTAGTCTTTCCCATTTTATTGTTTTTCTCCATCTCTTTGTATTGATCACTGAGGAAGGCTTTCTTATCTTTCCTTGCTATTCTTTGGAACTCTGCATTCAATTGGGTGTATCTTTACTTTTCTCCTTTGCCTTTTGCTTCTCTTCTTTTCTCAGCTACATGTAAGACCTCCTCAGACAACTATCTGGCCGTTTTGCATTTCTTTTCCTTGGGGATGGTCTTGATCACTGCCTCCTGTACAATGTCATGAACTTCCATCCATAGTTCTTCATGCACTCTGTGTCTCAGATCTAATCCCTTGAATCTATTTGTCACTTCCACTGTAGAATCGTAAGGGATTTGATTTAGGTGATGCCTGAATGGTCTAGTGGTTTTCCCTACTTTCTTCAATTTCAGCCTGAATTTGGCAATAAAGAGTTCATGGTCTGGGCCACAGTCAGCTCCCGTTCTTGTTTTTGATGACTGTATAGAGCTTCTCCGTCTTTGTCTGCAAAGAATATAATCAATCTGATTTTGGTATTGACTATCTGGTGATGTCCATGTGTAGAGACTTCTCTTGTGTTGTTGGAAGAGGATATTTTCTATGACCAGTGCATTCTCTTAGCAAAACTCTGTTAGCCTTTGCCCTGTTTCATTCTGTACTCCTAAGCCAAATTTGCCTGTTACTCCATTTATTTCTTGACTTCCTACTTTTTCATTCCAGTCCCCTATGATGAAAAAGACATCTTTTTTGGGTGTGGGTTCTAGAAGGTCTTGTAGGTCTTCATAGAACTGTTCAACCTCAGATTCTTCAGCATTACCTGTCGGGGCATAGACTTGGATTACTGTGATATTGGATGGTTTGCCTTGGAAACGAACAGAGATCATTCTGGCATTTTTGAAGTTGCATCCAAGTACTGCATTTCGGCCTCTTTTGTTGACTACGATGGTTACTCCATTTCTTCTAAGGGATTCTTGCCCACAGTAGTAGATATAATGGTCATTTGAGTTAAATTCACCCATTCCAGTCCATTTTAGTTCACTGATTCCTAATATGTTGACGTTCACTCTTGCCATCTCCTGTTTGACCAATTCCAATTTGCCTTGATTCATGGACCTAACCTTCCAGGTTCCTATGCAATATTGTTCTTACAGCATCAGGCTTTACTTCTATCACCAGTCAGATCCGCTACTGGGTGTTGTTTTTGCTTTGAGTCTGTCTCTTCATTCTTTCTGGAGTTATTTCTTCCCTGATCTCCAGTAGCATGTTGGGCACCTACCGTCCTGGTAATGTCCCATCTTTTTGCCTTTTCATGCTGTTCATGGGGTTCTCAAGGCAAGAATACTCAAGTGGTTTGCCATTCCCTTCTCCAGTAGACCATGTTTTGTCAGAACTCTCCACCATGACCCATCTGTCTTGGGTGGCCCTTCATGGTATGGCTCATAGTTTCATTGAGTTAGACAAGGCTGTTGTCCACGTGATTTATTGGTTAGTTTTCTGTGATTGTGGTTTTCAGTCTGCCTGCCCTCTGATGGATAAGGATAAGAGGCTTATGGAAGTTTCCTGGTGGGAGAGATTGACTGAGGGGGAAGTTGGGTCTTTTTCTGATGGTCTGGTCCATGGTCAGTAAATCTTTAATGGAATTTTCTGTTGATGGGTGGGACTGTGTTCCCTCCCTGCTATTTACCTGGGACCAAACTCCGGTGGAGGTAATGAGGATAATGGTGACTTCCTTCCAAAGGTCCCATGCATGTACTGCTACACTCAGTACCCCTGACTGTGCAGCAGCCCACTGCCGACCCACACCTCCACTGGAGTCTCCTGTACACTCACAGGCAAGTCTTGGTCAGTCTCTTGTGGGGTCACTGCTCCTTTCTCCTGGGTCCTGGTACACTGAAGGTTCTGTTTGTGCCCTCCGAGAGTCTATTTCCCCAGTTCTGTGTAAGTTTTGGCAGCTCTTGGGGTTAATGGCGACCTCCTCCTGAGGGCTTATGTCACACCCAGCTCTGCTGCACCCAGTCCACTGCTAACCCGTACCTCCGCAGGAGACACTCAGGCACAGTTCTGTCTCAGTCTCTATGGGGTCTCTGGGTCCTGATGTGCACAAGGTTTGTTTGAGCCCTCTGAGCATCTCTGGCGGGAATGGGGTTTGCCTCTAAATGCGATTTTGCCCCTCTTACCATCTTGCTGGGGCTTCTCCTTTGCTCTTGGACGTGAGGTACCTCCTCACAGTCACTCCCACACCACACAGTATAGATTTTAAATTATCCCTGCTTTCTTTCATTTCACTGTATTATAATTCTTTTTTTTTTAAATAAATTTATTTATTTTAGTTGGGGGCTAATTACTTTACAATATTGTAGTGGTTTTTGCCATACATTGACATTAATCAGCCATGGGTTTACATGTGTTCCCCATCCTAAACCCCCCTCCCACCTCCCTCCCCATCCCATCCCTCTGGGTCATCCCATTGCCCCAGCCCTGAGCATTTGTCTCAGGCATCGAACCTGGAATGGTGTTCTGTTTCACATATGATAATATACATGTTTCAATGCTATATTATAATTCTTGAATGACTGAATTTCTCTTATCACATCGTGTTTGTGCCTTGTTTCCTATATCTTGACCTGCTAGCAAAATGCAGGTGAAGTCATTTAGTTTAACATTTTAGCCCTTGGTTTAATCTCTGTTAAGTCTTTTTTAGTAAATAGCATTTTATATTACTCTGAAGAATGAAAATATTACAGGGATGAAAGGTTCCCTAATATGCTAGTAACTTTCTTGATAGCGTTGATTTACCTAATGTAGGTTGCTTACCACCTTTCCTTCATCCCCATGTACTAGAATTTTCAGTCCATAGAGGGGTGGTATGGGGGGAGGAGAGAGAGTTGAGGGAGGGAATGATGACTGATTCATGTTGCTGTACGGCAGAAACCAACACAGAGTTGTAAAGCAATTTTCTACCAATTGAAAAATTAATAAAAAATTTTAAAAAGATTCTCTGTACCTCCCGTTTCTCATCTTACCTGTGTACTCTGAAGTCTAATCTGTTTTCCACCAGTCTTTATCATGCCAAACACCATTTTTTCCTTACAGATGCCTCATTCTTCTCCGTTTCTGTGGCCTGTGTCCTGTTTCAGGCTCTTGTCATCTTGTAGTTGATTCCTTCAGTAACTTCTCATGTGATCTCTCACTGTTCTTTCCTCCAGTCATTGCTACAAACCTCTTCCCCCCCAAATTAATACAATGTTTGTTCTGGAACTTTCCTGCTTGATGTATAAATGGTTTTGTCATCTGCTGCATTAGATTGAAGCTCTCTACCTGGCTTTGATACCTTTCTGTATTTTAGGGCTTTTTCCCACTGTTAACTCACATAGACTCTGTGATTCAGAAAAGCCTGATGACAACTACAAATAAAATTCATGTCTGTTATCCCTCCCCTCAACTTCATATAAGGTTCTGTTTCAAATGTGGAATTCTCTGAAACCTACTATTTACTTTCTCTACTACCCTTTCTCTGTGGCTTAACTAAAGTTCTAACACCTCTATGAAATCATTTATTCCTTTATCTTATTCTTATTTCTGACTTTGACTAGAACACCAGTCAGGAAGCTATCATTGTAAGTGGATAGAAATTGAATTCAAATTAGCTTAACCAGTAAAGGTAATTTATTTATTTCTTTGCGTAATTATGAAAGCCAGGAATGCAGTATAGGAAACTAACATAAAACTAGGGGCCCAATATTGACATATCTACTCCATTCACCTCTTAATTTCTCTTTTTCATTGGAACATTGTTTTTGTTTTCATTTCTTCATGAGTCTAAAACCATAGTTGCTGACTACACTTGGCTTACATTATTGCAGAGAATAAAGAGATTTGCTATGTTAGCTTGAGTTAAAAAAATACAACCAAAAAGAATCTGAAGTAACATTTCACCTCTTTAGGCTAATTATTGAGGCCAGG
Organism: Giraffa tippelskirchi; assembly: GCF_054371585.1. Classification (NCBI taxonomy): domain Eukaryota; kingdom Metazoa; phylum Chordata; class Mammalia; order Artiodactyla; family Giraffidae; genus Giraffa; species Giraffa tippelskirchi. The sequence continues at coordinate 40,613,412 of NC_137284.1, read as the reverse complement.
GGGGCTAAAGAGCTATGAATGTCAATTAGACCATACACTCATCTCAAATAAACAGCGAGGTAGGGGAGTCTATTGCTAGGAAAAGGGGCTATGCCCATACATGGAAGCAGGACCAATACTATGATGGTATCAATAAGAATGAGTTCTTATTAAACTTAAAGCATGACCACAGTCATTTCCTTTTCTCCATAGGTGGCCTACAATGCCGTAAGTTCATGACCCAACATAATCTTGAATCCTAGGATTGTTTCTAAAACTGACTTGCCTTTTTAGTGCAACATTAGGAGTAGAAAGGACTCCCGTATCAGGGACTTTTCTCAGCCAGAAGTGCCCCCTGCAGACCCGGGAAGAATCATAGATATCCTTAGGGAGAGGGAGGAACGAAGCACATGGACAGCCTCCATATGCTTCAGAGGAGACTTTGCAATTTCTGTGTGTTAGGTAATCCCTAATGGTTTACTACACTGTAGTATCCCAAAGGTATGATTAAAGGATTAGAGTGTGGGGAAAAGAGCAGACATTAGTGCAACAGAGTGAAAAAAGCCAACACTTCAGTACTATCCTGGGATTTCATTAGCTGCAAAATGAGGACAAGAGAATTGGACCATGAGTGATTATGAAAACGCTGGGTGAATCCAATCAAGATACATTAGCTATTAAGTTCCCTGTTGACAGAAGTTATGTCTATTCTAATTTGCTTTTTGAGGTGCCTACCTAAGTAACAGGAGTAGTGATCATGTTTTTAAGAAACATTAAAATGTTGTTACTTTTTAACAACATTACACTCAGTGTACTACCCTATCTAATGAGCAGCTTTAGTTTTCCATTTTCTGGAAGAATGCTTGGCAGTAGTTGAATGAACATATTCCAGGTATCTACCTGGAGTATAAATTGAGAGCTGTAAGTGTTAGCCAAAGAGTTGAGAATAGAAGCAACAATGCAGGGAGAGTTTCTACTAAGAGTCAGTCATAGACAGTGATGGCAAATAGAATGAGCAAAAAGAACCTATAAAAATATGGGTATGATTAATAATAGCTATACTTGTTGAGACTTTTTTAATGTACCAGACATTGTTCTAAGCATTTTACATGCAAAAATCACATTTAACCTTTGTAACCACTTTATGAGAATTTACTAGATAAGGAAACAAAGGCTTAGAAAGTCTAACCAAGATGCACAAACGCTGAAATGAGTGATGGAGCCAGGTTTGATTAATTCATATGAAATTTAAACTTAATCTAATTTTAGAGACATTTTTAGGCCAATTTTGTGGCTGCCTCTTTGGAATAGAAAAACTAAGATAGCTAGGACATGAACTAACCTTCGTTGAGTATGTATTTTGTGCCAAGCATTGGGCTGGTGGTTGTCCTACCGTATCTGAGGTGATTTTGAAAACTGAAGCTCAGAGACATTTAGATAAGTTATCTAGGCTCATCTATCTATTTGCAGATGCAAGATTCAGACTTTGTATGTTACAAAAGCCACTGTCCTTTCCAAATATCATGATGCCTGTGACAACAAAATTGTATTCATGTTTATTTTGCCTAAGAATTTGAATACCTTTGGTGACTGGAAGTTTTGGTAAGCTGCAGAGGACCATATTAATTTGCTTGGACAGCAGTAACAAAGAACCATAAACTGAGTGGCTGAAACAACAGAAATTTATTTCTTCACAGCTCTGCAGACTAAAAGTCTAAGATCAGTGTGTTAGCATTGTTGGTTCTTTCATAGGGCCTTACTCCTTGACTTGTGGATGGTCATCTTCTCCCTGGGTCGTCTTATAGTTTTTACTCTGTGCATATCTGTGTCCTGATCACCTCTTCTTAAAATAATACTGATCATAGTGAATTTGGGGGTCAGCCATATGACCTCATGTTATCTTAAGTACCTCTTCAAAGGTCCTATCTCCATATACATTAACATTCTGAGGTACTAGAGGTTAGAATCACAACATATAAGCTTGAAGAACATACAATTCAACCTATAACTTGGGCAAACAGTGCTCTAGGATCAAGACCAAAACTAAATAGCCCATGTAGGGTGTAATGTCCACTGCCACCACTTTCAAGGTACCATCATCGCTCACCTGACTGCTGCATTAACCTCCAAACTAAGCTTCCTGCTTTCTCTCTTATCTAATCTCACGTGATGTCAGTGTTTTTTCTTAAACAATCACAAAGCATAATTCCAAATACCATCATTCACTTTGCGTTCCATGTGAATGTCAACACCCTGTGAGCAATATTACCAAGTGGCCCCACATATTGCCATGTCTTTGTTTCCATTGTCCCCATCCTAATTCAGTCCCTTATTACTTCTAAGTTTTGTAATTATAAAACCCTATTGTTTCTCTCTGGACCATTACTCTACTCTCTTGTCTCATTATCGCTTAGTGTTCTCTTTCTTAAGTGCAGTTCACATAAAATCACCTGTTCTCTCAAACCCCTTCTCTTGTACCTCTTTGTCTAAGAAGTTAGGGCCTCCGCGTTGTGGTCCTAGCTTCCTTCTGGTCCTCCCAGCTTGTAACCTCTGCGGTGGGAAAACCGGATCTTCACCACACACTTACCCACCCCAGCCTGCCTGTGTCATTCTGTTTGCTCCTTCTGGAACACTATCTCCTTTTCTTTTCAAAGTATATTTTTAAATATTTATTCATTGATTTGCCATGCTGGGTCTCACTGTGGCGTGCAGGATCTTGGATCCTTGCTGTGGCATGTGGGATCTTAAGTTGCGGTGTGGGGAACTTTTAGTTGCAGAATGCAAACTCTGAGTTGTGGCATGTGGGGTCTGGTTCCCTGACCAGGGATCAAACCCCAGCTCCCCGCACAGCATCTTAGCCACTGGACCAGCAGGAAGTCCGAAAAACCTGGACTTTTTTTTTCTTGGCTGCACCATGTAGCTTGCAGGTCTCAGTTCCTCAACCAGGTATTGAACCCAGGACCACACCAATGAAAGCACTGAGGCCTAACCACTGGACTCCATGGGAAGTCCCTGGAATACCATCTCCTTATTGTCAAAATCCACTCCTTCTGCAAGGCCCAACTAAAATTCTGTTTATGGGCAGACATTTTCCTGACATAGTCAAACAGAAGTTATATAATCTTCCTCTCTCCACCACCAAAATTTCACCTTTATTGTATTGTATTTTCTTACAAAGAAAGTCTCTACTGTAATCACTGTAAGCAAAATGGCTCTTTCAAAGTCCTGAAGTAACTGAAAATATGACAGATATTGATGAGAAAAATCTTAGAAGATTCTATTGGTGTAGTCCAGTGTTGGTGCTGGCAATAGCTCATGGAAATATGCACAAGAGAACTGTTAAATTTTCAAGTCTTTTGTTAAGCATGATCATAATTAAACATTAAATTTTATTAAATAAATTATTTTAAAGAAGTAAAATATCAGGAAATTCTAATTAAAAACAAATAACTGCTAATTACTTGACAACATTTTATTGTTTTCTATACTTTTTAAGCTGTTTACAGCCATAGTATTTATATGGTCAGTATACTATATATTGGGATGCTACTATGCATCCATTTCCAGCTCAATATTCAATCATGTAATGTTGGTAGCTTGAAATTAGTCATAGTAAGAATATTGCTAAAAACTTGAGGCTTGATTTTTATTGTTTGCACTTAAGAAAGTGATGAAGAAATTGTTAACAATTCAGATTAAATGTTAAGTGTGTCATGTCTATAACCATCATATTGACAATAGCACAATATAAGAATGTAAAAGAATATTATACTTTTTGAAACTGTTTTCCAATTTAGCACAGGAGTTACTTGTGTCATGGATTGGTGAGCAAAGATCTCATATACAACTTATTTGGTTTCCCTTTCATCAAATATCTTAGCATAAAACTTTCAGTCACCATCCATGTCAGAAATACACTGATTAGTCCATTGTAACCATACATTGATTACTAACATGAGATTTTGTCGAAATTCAGTGAAGGAATTTTATAAAAAGAGGATTGTGTATTTTATTATTATTTCTAAATTATGTGCTACATTTATTTCATAATTAGTAGAATTAATATCACACACACACACCCTTCTAGAGAAGTTGTTAAACATTTACCACCAGATGTCCCTCATATTCTGGGAGTCAAGGAAACTCCGTCAAAAGCTATGAAACAGAGATATTTGCAGATAGTATAAATGACTCCAATGTTTTCCCCTCATCTTTACAGATGTTATTTAACATGCCACTTCAGACCTTGACTTTACTTATTTCTGGACCTTTCACTCCCAGCCAATGTAGATACTAAGGGAACATTTCCTGCAGAGATAGGCATAATAAAGAACAGAAACAGTATGGACCTAACAGAATCAGAAGTGGCAAGAATACGCAGAACAACTATACAAAAAAGATCTTCATGACCCAGATAACCACAATGGTGTGATCACTCACCTAGAGCAGACATCTTGGAGTGTGACTTCAAGTGTGCCTTAGAGAGCATCACTACGAACAAAGCTAGTGGAGGTGATGGAATTCCAGTTGAGCTATTTCAAATCCTAAAAGATGATGCTGTTAAAGTGCTGCACTCAATATGCCAGCTAATTTGGAAAACTCAGCAGTGGCCACAGGACTGGAAAAGGTCAATTTTCATTCCAATACCAAAGAAAGGCAATGCCAAAGAATGCTCAAACTGCCACACCTTTGTGCTTATTTCATATGCCAGCAAAATAATGCTCAAAATTCTCCAAGCTAGGCTTCAACATATTTCCAGATGTTCATGCTGGATTTAGAAAAGCAGAAGGAACAAAAGGTCAAAATGCCACATTCTGTTGGATCATAGAAAAAGCAAGAGAGTTCCAGAAAAACATCTACTTCTGCTTCATTGACGACACTGAAGCCTTTGACTGTGTAGATCACAACAAACTGTGGAAAATTCTTGAGGAGACGGGAATACCAAAACACCTTACCTGCCTCCTGCGAAACCTGTATGCAGGTCAAGAAGCAACAGTTAGAACCAGACATGGAACAACGGACTGGTTCCAAATTGGGAAAGGAGTCCTTCAAGGTTACATATTGTCACCCTGCTTATTTAACTTATATGCAGAGTGCATCATGTGAAATACCAGGCTGGTAGAAGCACAAGCTGGAATCAAGATTGTGGGGAGAAATATCAGTAACCTTAGATATGCAGATGACACCACTCTTATGGCAGAAAGCAGAGAGGAATTAAAGAGTCTCCTGATGAAGGATTGAAGGAGAGTGAAAAAGCTAGCTTAAAACTCAACATTCAAAAAACAAAAATCATAATATCCAGTCCCATCACTTCATGGCAAATAGATGGGGAAACAGTGGAAACAGTGACAGACTTTATTTTCTTGGGCTCCAAAATCACTGCGGATGGTGACTTAAGCCATGAAATTAAAAGATGCTTGCTCCTTGGAAGAAAAGCTTGACAAACCTAGACAGTATATTAAAAAGTAGAGACATTACTTTGCCAACAAATGTTCCTGTAGTCTAAGCTATGGTTTTTCCAGTAGTCATATATGGATGTGAGAGCTGGACAATAAAAAAGGCTGAGTGTCAAAGAATTCATGCCTTCAAGACTCTTGAGATTCCCTCGGACAGCACGGAGATCAAACCAGTCAATCCTAAAGGAAATCAACCCTGAAGATTCATTGGAAGGACTGATGCTGAAGCTCCAATACTTTGGCCACCTGATGCAAAGATCCGACTCTTTGGAAAAGACGCTGATACTGGGAAAGATTGAAAGCAGGAGGACGAGAAGGCCTCAGAATGAGATGGCTGGATGGCATCACCAATTCAATGGACATGAGCTTTAGCAAGCTCTGGAAGATGGTGAAGGACATGGAAGCCTGTCGTGGTGCAGTACATGGGGTCACAGAGAGTCGGACACAGTTGATTGACTGAACAGCAATATTGCAGTGACCAACTTTCCATGGACTCGAGTCATGGGTATGACTCAGTAATGTCTTGCTTCCTCTCTCTCTACTCTGCATGTGTGATGTGTGTGTGCTTAGTTGCTCAGTCGTGTCTGACTTTGACTCCTTGGACTGTAGCCTGCCAGGATCCTCTGTCCATAGGATTCTTCAGACAGAAGAATACTGGAGTGGGTTGCCATTCCCTTCTCCAGGCGATATTCCTGACCCAGAGGTTGAACCTGGGTCTCTTGCATTGCCAGTGGATTCTTTACTGTCTGAGCCACCAGGGAAGCTCAGGAGTTACCTTAATACCTTGCTAAGACAGTTGGAAGCCAACTAATGATAAGAAGGAAGAACCAGGGAATCAATGTTCTATGGAGGCAGTCTGTAACCATTGGCAGTTAAGAGACTGAGGACATACTCTTCTCTCTTCCTCCTCAACACAGCCTTGAGTTGCAGTCTTAATGGCCTCTTGAAAGATGGTCCCATGAAATGAACAATCAAGCAGCCTCAGTAATCCACTTTTGTACTGACTTCCTCTGCTTCCCTGTGTCTCTTGATTTCCCTTAGCCTTGTGTTACGGAGGACTGAGGCTATGGGACTCTTCATAATCGTGTGGGACAGATGGAGAAAAGCTTGATAACATCTGCTTCACCTGAATGAACTGATCCTTTGAAATAGGGTGTAACTAAGCTATTTGCCGTGGCAAATATAAACATTAAGATTACCCAGACATCATTGAAGAGGGAAACAGAAGATGCAAAAGGTATATAGTGTAGGTTTCATCACCTGATGTGTCCAGTTAGAAGTAATTTTTCCTTCCTTTGAATTCTAACACCTATATCCACCCAGTATTTTGAACCTTTATTATGGTATATACATATATATGTATACATATGTACATATGTGTGTATATCATATTTGAATATGAATATCTTTCATAATATGTAGACATATATAAAATACCTATCATTATAATGTATATGGACTTTCTTATACCAACTCTCTCTATATGCTTATTAATATTATATGAACAAAGATTTATGTACATACCCACCCTGCAGCCTCATATGGTTTTTATTGTTTTATTCATTTCAATAAGTGCTTGGGTATTGACTGAGATTCCTCTTAAATGTGAATCTGAGATCAATGGAAACTACCTAAGGTCAGGAAACTAGTAAACTGATCAATCTTCCTCCAGCTATTCCATTTTTCCCCTAGATTAAGCAAGAATTTTAGTGGCATTTTAAAGTATATAAAACCCTGGAGTCAATACACAAATGCTTGAAATTGGGCTTCTTTCTAGAAGAGAGCCCAAATCACAACCTTTATGGACCCAGGCTGGGAGATACTCCCCTTGCTTTAGAACAGATGAAAAAGTCGCTCAGCCCTATCCAACTCTGCAACCCCATGGACTATAGCCCGCCAGGCTCCTCTGTCCTTAGACTTCTCCAGGCAAGTATACTGGAGTGGGTTGCCATGTCATACTTCTGACCCAGGTATTGAATCCAGGTCTCCTGCATTGCGGGCAGATTCTTTATTGTCTGAGCTATTGGTATTAAAACAAACAAACAAACAAAAAACAAACAACAGCAACGAAAACAAACACTAGCTGGTGAATCTGATTTACAAGTAAATGTACATTTCTTCCTAACAAGGTTCCAATTATTATCAGCAAAAATTATAATTCTTTTAGAAATGTATATACTGAGTTTTATTTTCTTTGGCTTTATATAGGGAAAATGCATGTCATGTGTCTGGTGAAAAATTATTGCCATTGTTGGACTCACTGAACAAATTGACATGAGTCCATGGAGTAGGAAAATAAAATCTTTATCATACTAAGTGGATCTTATAAAAGGTAGAATGTCTCAAAAGACGAACAAATACTTTATTCAGTGTCTGAGAAATTAGGTAGAACAAATAATTGAATGAAGAGTAGTTACATAAGTTACAAAATTTCCCACTTCAATGAATGGTAGTTTTCTTAATGTTACTAGACACCTTTCTAGTAACTCTGCTTTAGGTAGAATTTTTGACTCTGGAAACATTTAATTTTACAAAGCAAACTTAGCTTACAAATTACCCACAAGCCTCAAGATATATATTGAACAATGGAAAATGAAATGCAGAATGGAATGTATATTGAAAAATGGAAAATGGAATTTGAAATGGAGTAGATATTGAGAAATGGAAAATTGAAATTTAAGCAAGTAAATGTTATAAAAATGTGAAGAAAGTGTAAGAAAAAGTGAAATTCTCTTTATAATCATTGCAACTTCATAAAACAATGTAGGAGGCAGATTTAAAATCCCACTCTGTGGACCTTATACATATCATATTATACAGAGACCATGTGGGTGGTATGTTGAAGAACAAGATTTCAGACACTATCTCCTCACTCTGTCCAAGGTACAGGTTACTGAATGGTGCTGCCCTTCCTCATAGATCTAAGTCCAACTCTAGCCCTTTTGGATCACAATGAATGCATATTAGCTTCAATACCAGAGATGCTTTGCACAGCTATTCATAGTCAATGCTCAATAATAATTTATGAATGGAAAGTCCTTGAACCTCGAGGGCATAACACTAAGTGAAATAAGTCAAGCAGAGAAAAACGCAAATATTGTGTGATCTTAGTTACTTGTGAAAAAAAAGAAAAAAAGCCATAGACACAAAGAGTAAACTAGGGGTTGCCCGTGGCTGGGTGAGGAGGGGAAATGGGGAGATGTTGGTCAAGATACAAACTTTATCTTATAAGATGAATAAGTTCTCAGAATATAATGTACAATATAGTGACTGTAGTTATCAATGCTGTATTGTACACATGAAAGTTGCTAAGAGACTAGATCTTTTGGTGAGATAAACATTCTCACCAAAAAAAAAAATCCTGGTAAATATGTGAAGTGATGGATATGTTAACTAACCTTATTGTGGTAGTCATTTCGCATTAAATACGTATGTAGGATCATCATATTCACACCTTAAAGATTTAGACAGTGTTATATGTCAATTATATCTCTATAAAGCTGGTGGAAAACTCAATACTCATTTTCCAAAATGCATTTATTCAGCACATACTTAAGGCTGCCAAGGCTCTGGAGAAAAATGGGTAATTAAGATGTAATCCTTTTTGTTGAATAACTCACAGCATCTTAGAAAGTCAAACAAAAACATAATTTCAATAAAACGTGAAAAATCTTGTGACATTGAAGTGGGGGTCAGCAATGAAGGCATAGTGAAAGGGAAAGTGTTAGTTGCTCAATCGTGTCCTACTCTTTGCGACCCCCATTGAAGCATCAGTTCAGTTCAGTCACTCAGTCATGTCCAACTCTGCAACTCTATGGACTGAAGCATGCCAAGCTTCTCTGTCCATCACCAACTCCCGGAGCCTACTCAAACTCATGTCCATCCAACCATCTCATCCTCTGTCGTCCCCTTCTCCTCCCGCCTTCAATCTTTCCCAGCACCAGGGTCTTTAGTAGAGGTTATTTATTTTGAATTGAAGCACTCAAGAATTCTGTCCCTTTCAGCTGAGTTTTGAAGTATGAACAGGAATTAAACAGAGGAATATTGCAATAACAAGGAGTGTTGTGAAATCAGAGATGGGACAAAGCACGGTGTATTTGGTGGTCTATATATTCTTTGGTATGGCTGAAGTATGTGTGTATACATAAAGAAAAGAAAAGCAGTAAGACTGGAGAAAAAGGCTAGATGCTAGATAATAAAAACTCCTGGATGTCACAGAGTATCTGAAAAAATTTAGATTCTACACTGAAATGTATAGGATATAAATCTCTTTATATACACAATTCATTACTCTCTAATAAAGATAATAATGCTAGCCATGTGTATGGTTTTAAGAAAAGGTAAAAAGAAGTGAAATTAGTGTCTAAACTATATTTTATTTAACTGAATACATCCAAAAATTTATCATTTCAACATGTAATCAATATTATATTTTACACTGTCTTTTTTTTTATACTGTCTGTCAAATCTATTTTGTTTTATGCTGACAGTGCCTTAGTGTGAATTAGCTACTTCTCAAATGCTTATTTGCCACATGTGGCCAGTGGCTATGATACTGGACAGCAAAGATCTCAACTTGAGATGATAATCACCAGGGCCATAATCCCAGAATACAGCATGGTTGACCCCCTCCTGAATGGACCTTAGAATTTAGCAACAGCAACAACAGCAGCAGCGCAGCCATTACACAGCATTTCAGTTCTTTCTACTCATTTCTGAATCCTGCCATGAATGATGGTACAGACAGACATTTCCAAACTGAGCTCCTCCTCTGAGTACCGTGGGAGTCACTGAGTCCTTCCAGAGGGGAACTGGCGACCACAGAACCCACACAGTACAGATCTGCACTGGAGAAGGTGGTAGAGGCCAGGGAGCTGCTGTCAAAGAGGTTTCTTCTTTTCAGCAAAGGCTGTCAAGCTTGAACGGTTTTGGCTGTGCTGCAGAGGATTTTCTGCCTTCATCTGGCGATGGGAGAATTTCTGGGTTGTCATTAGATCCAGTTAGAATCGAGGATCAGAGGTGACTAGTGAGCTAAAACAGAGGCACAGTGAATAGCTCACCAACCCACCCAACCCACTGACACACAGTTCCGTATAGAGATGTGTCCTTTCTGTGGAAATGGAATCACTCTTAATGAGACATGTACTGCAGGTTTCAGCTGGGAAGTTGACAGCTTACAAGGAAAGCAGAAGGCAGTTGAGTTCTGCAGGGTTACGGTGGGAATCTGGGTCATAGCTTCTGTCTCAACTTTTCCTTTTCCTCTAGGAAGAATAACCAGAAAAAGAACAAAGGCAAAAACACTGTTATTTTTTCAGAAGATTAATAAACTGATATGTTTTCATTTTCAAATCTCAGTTTAAATTATACTAACCAGATAATTGGGGCTTCCCTGGTGGCTTAGTGGAAAAAGATCCAACTGCTAATGCAGGAGACTTGGGTTCGATCCCTGAAGAAGGAAATGGCAGCCCACTCCGGTATTCTTGCCTGGAGAATCCCATAGACAGAAGAGCCTGGTGGGCTACAGTCCGTGGGGTTGCAAAAGAGTACAGATAGGGCATTGACTAAAACAATAGCAGCAGCAGCAAGGTAACAATTAAAATACTGTATTCCTTTAAACGTCAGAACCAGGTTTTTCTGTTCCCACTGTGCCGCTGAAGTCCTTCCTTCCTCTGCAACAAAGATTTAGTTAAGTATTTAATAATAAGTGTGATGGCGTGTCTATTTCCAAAAGCCTCTTCTTATTTGCCTGGCCTTTTCTATAGAAAAGCTATAGTTAAGCATTGCGTATTTTGTAGGAAGACTTTGATATTTAAACACCAGTTCTCAGTAATGATATGGATTGGGTCATTTAGTACTAAATAATACATGTCTATAATATATCTAGAAATTGGGCAAAAGAGCTCTGTTTGTTAAATAACATGTTTGCTGAGATGAATTCTATTTGATAGTATCTGGAATTGGATTCAGATGAAACATTTAGTGGTGGGTGAATGCCTTTGGAAGAGCCACAGAACTAAATTGAGCAATTCTCGCTCAGTGCTTTAAGGGCAGTAATGTACTGTAGGAAAGGAGCATGACTTTGAAATTTAACAGATGAACGGTGAAATTCGAGCTCTTCCACTCACTAGATATCAATTATTTGTCAAATTATTTCAGCATAAATGCTCTGTAATATAAATGTGGGAAATAATAGCTACCTCGTAGAATTGGTTGGTTTAAATAGTAGCAGTAACAGTTATTATTACTAGTTTAATTTGAAGTGACTAGTGCAGTATTTGGTACATACTATTAACCTTTTACCAGCTAATTCCACGGGATCTAGGTAAATGTTGTTGATAATGATGATTAAAACCGTCATATACTGTGAGTGCTTACTTTGCCCCATGTTCTGGTCTAATAACTTTCCCTAAGGTACTCTGTGGGCTTCCCAGGTGACTCTAGTGGTAAGGCAGGAGATGCAGGAGACGTGGGTTTGATCCCTAGATCAGGAAGATCCCCTGGAGTAGGAAATGGCAACCCACTCCAGTATCCTTGCCTGGAAAATTCTATGGGCAGAGAAGCCTGGTAGTCTGCAGCCCATGGAGCTGCAAAGAGTCGGACATGACTGAACAACCTAGCACACACACACAAGGTACCCATATCTAGAAATAAAATCCCTCCTTGGGCTTCCACATTCTCTTCCTATTGTCATCATACTTCTTAGCTCTTCTTCACTGCCAAGCATCTCTCAAAAAAGTTGTATATACTGTTTTCACTCTCTGACTCCCATTTACTCACAGTCTACTCCTTTATGGCTTTGACTGTGTTGACAAAATCAGTGAATTTTTTCCACTATGCATCTCATTTTAGTAGTCACACTGTTAATGTCCGGAAGAAAGTAAAACACACTGTTAGCTTCATTCCCATAGACGTACATTCTCTTGGTTTCTTTTCCTTTGTCTTTGATAGCTTTGCCATTTCAGTTAATGCATAAATATTTGAATTCTTTAGGGTGTAATCAGAGCTCTTTTCTTTTTGCATCCTACACGTTCATCTATTACTATTGCTGGCCATATTCTGATGATCTCAAATAGTTCCAATTTTAACTTCTGTTTTCTGAGCCAGAATGTCCTTATTCAATTTCCGATTTGGCATTTCTACTTAGCAGAAATTTTAAAATAAATTTAAAATAAATTCTAAAACTTGATACTTTTTCTAACTTGGATTCTCTTGCAGTTTTGTCTATCTCAGTTCAACCCAATTGTATGAACTAGAGTTACTGGAAGGGCTAGTTATCACAATTTTTTATTCCAACCCACAGGAACCCACATTACAGAACCCAAGATGGCACTCACATGGGCTATAATTGATGTGTGATTTTTACACAAGTCAGCTCCCATATATTTTTATTTCATTTATTTGATTTCATGACACCTGCCATATATGGATTTGTATGGTCAACTTGTACCTTTGTTCTGAAGATCAAATTTCTTTTTCTAGCACCATGCCTGGTAGCCAAAAAAAAAAAAAATGTTCAGCAACACATTATACTACTCAGCAATGCACTTGGCTCATACTTTTGTGACAAATTCTAATATCCCTGGTTAGGATTTCATAATTATTATTTCTGTGTGTATTTCAAAATCCAAATTACTGTTATGCTATACTAGCTTTATTTTTCTGAATTATCTATTGGAGTATTGCTTAAATATGGCTCATATACTCCATGCCTAGTATAATGTCTCCAGTGAATTTGCTGAATGAAATCCTTCTAGTATTTCCAATCATAAAATGTCTTGGATGAGATTCAATAATGTCCTGCCTCACAGTGAATAATCTGCTCTATGGGTCATGTCATAGACAGACTCCAGGGTAAGATTTGAAGTAAGTGGCCAAAACTTGGAAATCTGTTAGCAAAGGTTTTCATAGCAAAGGCATTTGCCATAATTTGTGGGGTCTCGATGAGAGTATATGTCACATTGTTTTGTTCTGAGGAGAGAAACATCTACCTTGAAGAACTTTGTTGTCTTGTGCCAGAAGGTAAACAGAAACAAACGAGTACAATAGAGAGTTTGAAATTGCTCTGCTTATTGTGTATGGGGCTGTAATGGGAAGAGACATACATTTTTGAAAAGGGGAACAACTTCAAAAGGAGATGGTAATGAAATACGAAGAAGTGTTTATCTCTCCGGCTTTTCTTGCTCCCGGTTGTTTAATTAATCACCAGCTTACCCAAGACACCGCCCACTCAATATGGGCAGTTTTGTCTAAGATCGCTTGATGAATGCTTATGGCCCCATGAACCGAGGGGAAGTGGTGATTAGGCGCCACTGATTAATCCTGCCCACACATATTTTGGAGGATGGTATCATGCCAGGCAATAACTCCCATGAAAAATGGCAGCGTTTTCCTTCACCAGTAGTTGCCAACAAAATATACTGTTTATAATAGCAACAGGAAATTAGGAGTAAAAACCACTTGGAATGTATTTATAAATTATTATTTATATTGAAAATGTTCATTTCCTTTTTGAAAAAAAATAATTTGGGTCAAATAAAAGGGGAAAAATAATCTCTTAATGTGGAAGGCCAAGCTCAGTATTTTTTTTAAAGTGAATTACATTTCCTAAAGTGAATACTTTCTGAAAGAATAGATTTACATTTTTTAAAATAAAATTATGTATCTCTGGTGGCACTGAGTCTTCGTGGGCTTTCTCTGGTTGCGGGGAGCAGAGGTCACTCTCTAGTTGCAGTGAGTTACTAGTTACTCTAGAGCTTGCAGATTTCGATAGTTGTGGTGCCTAGGCCTCCCTGTTCCACCATATGTGGGATCTTACCTGACCAGGGATTGAAACCACGTCCCCTGCACTGGCAGTCGGATTCTTAACCACTGGACCACCAGGGAAGTCCAGTTTTTACATTTTTTTAGTATCCACTTGATGATTATATTTGAACAAATAAATGTACTCTTCCACAATTTTATCTTTCTGTTCAAAATATCCTTGAGTGGGACTTCCCTGGCAGTCCAGTAGTTAAGACTCTGTGCTTCTAATGCAGGGGGCATATATTTCATCCCTGGTTGGAAACTAAGATCCTGTGTGGGGAAGTGAGATCCCACATGCTGCATGGTGTAGTCTCCCCCGCAACGGAAAAAAGTGAAGGAAATACAATTATAAACTTTTCTAGTAATTACAAATAGCAAAAATTATGCACTTCAGTGTTATAAAATAGATCAACAGGCTCCAATGTGTTAATATATAGAGTCTACCATGTGCCTAGTATTATACTTGTATGTAATTAATTAATTAATATTTGTCAAATGAATATCTAGGCTATACTATCCCTCTAGGGAGATCCTTGGAAAGCATGATGGAGCAGGTCAGTTTTGTTCCACAAGCATTTGCTGGATGGCACTAGGGAGATGTGGTCTACATCTTAAGTTACACCCTGGGCAGTTGAGTTGGAACAGAAAGAATTCAACATAGAGAAACAGTAAGATTTCAGCATAGCGAAATGGGAAATAGGTATTCCAAGTAGAAAGAGCATCATGAATAAAATTAAATAAGTAGGAAGATGTGAGGTATGTTCCATATGAAGGAACATAATAAGAAGTAAGACCCCCAAAATGAAAGATAGGAGATGATAAGAGATTATGCTACCAAGTAAGTAATAATGAGGGTCTGATTATGGTGGGAGAAGTAAAAGTACAATGGAAAAAAGGAAATAACTGTCAGAGAAAATTATTTGTATCTCTTTAGTATGATTCTATTTAGTTTAACTTTTATGATCAGTTTCTCTAACACACAGATTTATTATTTGAATCATACCTCCAATGGACATTTTGCCAGAAAAAAACTCATTTATCAGATATAGCTTATCAATGTCACCATACTTTATTATCTATCCTGAAGCATGTTTGAGCCACAGTAGCACAGTCTTTACCAATAGTGAATTGGTGCCTCCTGAAATAGTAGTTATCTGTGGTTATGCATTGCATACTAAAAAATTGTTCCGTGCCTATGCTTTTAAACACAAATTTGAAATTATAAATTTCAAATAAATAATCTCTCTTAGGTTAAAAGAAAGATTTAAAGTCATTCTTTAGCAAGTCTTGTTTTCACTGTGTACTTTATAGGCACAAATGGAGGCAGATGCTTCCAAATCCTACCTGAAACAGTATGAGTCAAATAGTACGAGTGAAACCATCTAGCTTTAAATGACATTCAAGTGTGAAATATTAGAATCTCTTATTATCTGAATATCAAAGCCATTGGGAAATAATCTAGATGTTTTGACTGTGGTACAATTCTGTCCTTCAGGTTTTTAGTGGAATAATATATAATCATTCAATAGTGTGATACATTCTAGACACAACTGTTGCAATTCTGATTTCAGGTAGGATAATTAATTGTACAAATATTTTCATCTGGCAGATTTCCTCTTAATGTTGATAACTTTGTACCTGCTCATTCATTCACTTATTTTTTTTATTCTGCTTGTGCTAGCTATCATCCAGGCACCTTTAAGGACTTAAGAATACAAAAGAGAATAATATTCATGTCCTGAAGGTATATAGTCTTACTGGAGCAAAGACAAGTAAAACCAATTCTCTATTGAAAGACTGAATGAAGAATGTATGCAGGGATACATAGGTTGGGAAGAATTTACAGAAGAATTCCTTGAGCTTAATATTAAAATAAGCAGATACCAACAGTAAGTAGAGATCATTTGACAGGAGGGAGACAAATTAACTGGACTTTCCTATTTTAATTTTGATGTACAACATCTTGTGGAAAACATCTCCATTGTAAAGTTTTTCTGGCATACTAGAGGTGAAATGACTCATTTGATTTTAAGTAGAGCAACTGCTCTTAGAATATATGTGAATTAAGCATTCTGCCGTGGCTTCAGAATTGGTATCTTTCTTGATATAAGAAAAAGAATAACCTTGATCCTATTTTACATTTTCGTTCATTAGGTTCTCATTCTGTGGTTGAAATGGAAAAAAATGCATACCAATTAAAGTTTTGAAAAACAATGTAGCAAAATCTAACTAATGTGATAGAAACATAGAACCTAAATAAGATGATATCTAAGCAGTTGTTTGAGATGACGTTTGATTCGGATCAGTTTTTCTCTGTAATAATACTGTTTACAAAATTAGCTTCCCCTAAATTCTCAAGTTATTTTTATTATTGAGATTGTTTTATAATAATTTCATATGAGTGTCTCTTATCAGAAATAAGCCAGGTTATCTAAAAGTTATAATTAATCTTTACTATTTTATGTTTGATTCAAAGGAATTATAGAAAAAATTTTATCCTATCAGCAGGATGATTTTCTTTATTCAGTTATATTCACTTGGCATTCCATTTAAAACTGTCCATATCTACTCTCCTATTTCAGTAACTTTTAAGTATGTTATTTAAATTTTTTCATCAAACTTGTACTTTAATATTTTTCAAAATCATATTGTGCAGAATGGCTTAAAGTAAGAAAGAAAATTTTAGGGTTTTTTTTTCTGTTTTTTCACCTTCATATTTCTAAGCAGTATGAATATATCCTTGCTTTTTAAAGCCTACTTTTTAATTTATGGAAAATACACATCCTTTGTTGTTGTTGCTCAGTCGCTAAGTCATGTCTGACTCTTTGCGACCCCATGAAAAGGAGCACGCCAGACTTCGCTGTCCTTCAGTGTCTCCTGGAAATTGCTCAGACTCATGTCCATTGCGTCGGTGATGCCATCCAACCATCTCATTCTCTGTCACCCCCTTCTCCTCCTACCCTCAGTCTTTCCCAGCATCAAGATCTTTTCCAATGAGTCCATTCTTTGCATCAGGTGGCCAAAGTATTGGAGCTTCAGCATAAGACATCTACTAATTCACATATATTATTTCATCTTAGTATAATTATATTATTAATCTCATTTATTAAGATTCAGATAATTCTGTTAATCATCTCTCTTTTGTTTTCTGTGAATCTTGACTTCCAAATAGTGAGTGGAGTATTTTTTTTTTTAGTCTTCCCATAACTTTATTATCTTTTTAATTAGTTTATTTATCTATTTTTTAACTTTACAATATTGTATTTGTTTTGCCATACATTGCCATGAATCCACCATGGGTGTACATGTTTTCCCCTTCCAGAATCCCCCTCCCACCTCCCTCCCCATCTCATCCCTCTGGGTCATCCCGGTGCACCAGCCCTGAGCACCCTGTATCATGCATCGAACCTGGACTGGCGATTCGTCTCACATATAATTTACATGCTTCAATGCCATTCTCCCATATCATCCCACCCTTGCCCTCACCCATAGAGTCCATAACACTGTTCTATTTATCTGTGTCTCTTCTGATGTCTCGCATACAGGGTTATCTTTACTGATTAACTAAATACCATATATATGCATTAGTATACTGTATTGGTGTTTTTCTTTCTGGCTTACTTCACTCTGTATAATAGGCTCCAGTTTCATTCACCTCATTAGAACTGATTTGAATGTATTCTTTTTAATGGCTGAGTGATATTCCATTGTGTATATATACTACAGCTTCCTTATCCGTTCGTCTGCTGATGGGCATCTAGGCTGCTTCCACGTCCTGGCTTTTATAAACAGTGCTGTGATGAACATTGGGGTACATGTGTCTCTTTCAATTCTGGTTTCCTCAGTGTGTATGCCCAGCAGTGGGATCGCTGGGTCATATGGCAGTTCTATTTCCAGTTTTTTAAGGAATCTCCACACTGTTCTCCATAGTGGCTGTACTAGTTTGCATTCCCACCAACAGTGAGTGGAGTATTTGAATACCCTTCCCTTTCTGGTCAGTTCTCCCTACCTCCACAGCTCAACCTATAATCTTTCTCCTTAATTTTCAATGGAAAGATTGCTTACATAGTATTTTCTATTACATAATATGTTTTCTACCTTGTGTAGTGTTGAAGCTGAAACTCCAATACTTTCGCCACCTGATGCAAGGAACTGATTCATTTGAAAAGACCCTGATTCTGGGAAAGATTGAAGGTGGGAGGAGAAGGGGACAACAGAGGATGAGATGGTTGGATGGCATCACCGATTCGAGGACTTGAGCTTGAGCAAACTCCGGGAGTTGGTGATGGACAGGGAAGCCTGGTGTGCTGCAGTCCATGGGTCACAAAGAGTCGGACATGACTGAGCAACTGAACTGAATTGAACTGAACTTTGTGTATGTGTGGATTTATATGGTTGGAAAATCAATAACTGATATTTGCATCATTACAACTATAACTAATGTGGACTGAAAGTAAACTGGACTATGATTACATTTTCTTATAATTCCAAGCCACAGGGCCTCTGCTACTTGAAGAAAAATGTCAAATGGATTCTTTCTTCATTTAACCAGTGGCTTGAAATGCAGCCACAGACTAGTTGCTTATTTTACACCACATCTTCCTTTCTCCATCACCTTTGTTTCCTTTTTGGAAAAATAAATCTTTGCTTCCTCACCTTTTTTCTCATTCTGTACCCTACTTGAAATCAATTTCATTTTCTTCAAGAAGCCTATTAAATTTTTTAGTTTCTCCTTTATTTTTAAGTGTACAATTCCAAAATATAGTCATTATATCAACTGCTGAAAAATCTAAACACTTCAAGCTTTCCAATTTCATTGGTGCATATACTCCCATTTGTAAATTCCAAGCGTACAGTAGGTTTCTTTTATGAACTTAAAATTAGTATTCTGCAGAATTTTTATGTTAAGCATACACTACAACTCTTTTCTATTTTAATTTTAAAGAATACTGCTTGAACTTTGCTCTGAGAAAATCATATTTCCCTCACTAGTTTAAGTTTATTTTTTAGCCTAGTATTCAGGATTAATGCCATTTGCTCCATGATTTATTTTAGTTGCTCCAAGAGAGAGCATCTCAACTATACTAGAATATTCTTTATAACCCCTATGTATGCAATTATTGGGGCTTCCCTGGTGGTTCAGGGTAAAGAATCTGCCTGCAGTGTAGGAGCCACAAGAGACAAGGGTTTGATCCCTGAGTCGGGACGATCCCCTGGAGGAGGAAATGGCAACCCTTTCCGGTATCCTTGCCTGGAGAATCCCCATTGACAGAGGAGCCTGGCAGGATACAGTCCGTAGGGTCTGAAAGAGTCAGACATGACTGAAGCGACTCAGCACACATGCAGTGTTATTAGGTTCAGGCTGCCTATAAGATATTTTGCTGTTGTTTAGTCATTAAGTCATGTCCTGCCCTTTTGCAACCCTCTGGACTGTGGCCTGCCAGTCTCTTCTGTCCATGGATATCCCAGGAAAGAATACTAGAGTAAGTTGCCATTTCCTTCTCCAGGGGATGTTTCCAATCCAGGGATAGAACCAGCATTTCCTGTATGGCAGGCAGATTCTTTACCACTGAGCCACCAAAGAAGCCCATAATATATTTTACATTCATAAATTACGATATACAAAAACCCATATATTAGGCAGTGTTATCTGTGATTTTCAGGTGATAAAACTGGGACTTAGAGACGATAAAAGCTAAATTAGAACCCAGATCTAATTACACAGTTCTCTATTACAGGCTGCTTCTATATAACTTACTGTGTAAACACATGATGTTTAAACAGGGCTGTTAGAAGGGGTGCTAAAGATTATTACTTTGTAAAGGTATTTTTTCCATTTAACTGTGAATATATTGAGAATTTTCATTATTGCCATCACAATCATTAGGCACTAATATCAAATTATTTTTGCAAAAATGTCCCCAGTGTTGTGTTCCTTTAATGGACCGGAACTTGGGGATACAGAGTCAATGATGAGAAAGTGAAAAAAGGAAGAAAACAGGCTGAGCAGCCTGAAGGGGACACAGAGAGAGAGAGAGAAAGATGAAGAAAGACATGGGGACCAGTGTTCTGATGGAACAAAGGCGTTCATTCAACATCTTGTGGGCATATATGTACTGTCTTACAAGACAGCTTTTTTAGCAGAGATAGGGATCAAAAATCTTACAAGTTATCCAGGAAGCCTGAGGCTAGAATCATTTTCAAGAGAGGGGATTGTAAAAGTTACTTTCCATATCAGAAGGGAAGAGAGTTGTAAATGGCTACTTTTCACTGTATGGAAAGGCTACTTTTCATACGAACAAGATACATAAATTCCTATTGTTCCAGAACCGAGTGCAGCTCCTCTAGCATCTGCATTCAGGTGCTAATGAGGAACAAAGGATTTATGCAAGACTAAAAACAGCATACAGGAAGCCTCCTGTTAAATGCTTCCTTACATCCCAGCATTAATTCAACCAAGTGCAAGATTGTCAATTGAAAAGTAGAGTTGGCTAAAAATGATCAGAGAAAAATAGATTACTCAGGTTAGTGTAAGACTAATAATGTAGCCCCCTTGGCACATTTTTCAGGAAGAGCCCTTTAAACTTTGTTAATTGAAAAATAACCAAATTGCCTACCTGCTATCATCATAGAGGCTTCTCCTTGCAGATGGCCTACTAGTGTTTTTTGGCTGGGGCTCAAGCTGCTACAAAGGGACTAGTTCTGCTTTTCCCTTTACAGTTTGTTCATAAGGATGAAACTACACAAAAACCCACCCTCAATGTCTGAGGCTGTTATTTGCAGCAAGGCACCCATGCTATGATGGAGCATACATAGGGCTAGGAGAGAGAAGATAGATGTTCAAACCCAGACTCTGCATCTACCTGCTAATTCCAAGTTCCAGTTGCATCAGCTGCAAAAAGAAGATAATAGTACCTTTATCACAGAGTTTATGTAAGGGACATTGAGCTCAAATGTATGAATTAACTTTCCATAAATCAAAATGTTACAAGGTATAGTTATTTACAATTTATCTCTCTTATCATCTTATAGTGAAATGTATGCAGGTGAATGACTTGTATGCATTTATTCCTTTGAGATCAACCCCTCCTTGTGAAATTCCATCTCCTGACTGCTAGGCCATTTCCATCCCACAGCTTGGTCCCACAGCTCAGTTGCCTTGTAATTGTCTCCTGTATTTTTCAAATTAATTGCCCTTCCCCACCTTAGAAAACTCAAAAAATGAACCTGTCATGATTTATAGGGCCTCAAACAACTCCAAAAATACCTGAAATTGAAGCATCATGACCTTTAAATTGGAAAGAGGAATGCAGATATAATTGGACTTCTGAGTTTCCTAAAAGTCAGTGGTAGAAGAGTGGAGGGGGTAGAATCTTCAGTCTTGGACAGATCTGTGAATGGAATGCAGCTTTCCACCTCCTGGGGATAGTAACTCTGGGCAACTGTAAACCTAACTGCCTCATCTGTTTTCTTATCTGTGGAAGGAGGTCATAATATATGCTAAATATATTATTCTGAAAGTTAAATGAGGTCACATATATCTTCATACACTTCCTGGCTGATAAATGGTCATTAATATTGATCCCCATGTTCTGTAATTTTAAAAGATCACCATCAGTCCTTAACCCCAGAACTTTGCTAAATACTTTGGAGTTATTCCCCCCATATCAGTAACTTTCCAATGGTGTATAAAACTTAAAATGTTTTAAATGTGTTTATACTTTCATCTGTGACAAGACTAAAATTTCAATCAAGTATCTGGAATTTTCACTTGCAATAAGACCATAAACTCTCATGGTTAGTAATAAAATATATGGCTAACAGTCTGTAAAATAGTAAGATATTTGTACATCTATTCTACATAAAGTATATGTTTTGCATCTGTATATTATGGCTTTAAACACAAAAATCTGAATCAGTGGGGTGAGAGGATCATCTAATGAGACCAGAGATGAGAAAGTGTGACAGAATGAAAAAACAGCAGGTAAATATTTTCTATCATCACATACTAGCTTTTTGGAATCAAAGGAGGAGTCAGATTGTTAGTACTGTTTGTGATATTCTCTCAGTGGAAAAGTTTTAAAATATCAATGTGTGTATGCCTACTGTAGTTTGATTGTATATTGCCCAAATAAGCAAATCAGTGAAAGAACAAAATCTCACTCAGGTCTTCCAAGTTCCAAATCCAGCACTCCCAGGCGACCTGCCCACTCCCAGCCCCACCGCATTCCAGCTCTACCCAGTGACTCCAACACTCTCTCCTCTGCTTCTCTGTTTCCATACAGGCAACTATGGAGAAAGTGGGATGGAAGCTTTCAAAGATATGTCAGCCAAGGAAGGGATTTGCATCGCACATTCTTACAAAATCTATAGCAATGCTGGGGAGCAGAGCTTCGATAAACTGCTCAAGAAGCTCACCAGTCACTTGCCCAAGGCTCGGGTGGTGGCCTGCTTCTGCGAGGGCATGACCGTGAGAGGGCTGCTGATGGCCATGAGGCGCCTGGGTCTGGCCGGAGAGTTCCTGCTTCTGGGCAGGTAAGTGCCAAGGAGACAGTTCACCTGCATGTAACAATGTCAGGAATTTGACAGCTTCAGAGGGTACTTTTTGCTTTGGAAGCTTAACCTGTTGTAGTGCAAGTAGAGCTTAAAAATCATAAACACCAGAGCCTGAAAATTATCACAGAAAATAAGTAGATAGGCCATGTGCTGATTACTGATGACAACAGAAATCAACATATGAAAATGAGGAATCCTTAAGTCCCCAAAAAAGAATTGTAAGGAAATGAGAAGGCGTTTAAAATAACTTGCATAATCCCCCTTGGTAAGTAAACACATGTCAAACTTTATGCAGTCTCTTCTGAAATTGATTCTAAGAATGGCTGTGTAAGCTTGCTTTATAACATAGCATTTTAGAATTTGGGGCTGGAATGGGAGGAATTGCTTTTAGAACTAATTTTAAGGCATTGGTAATTTGGCTCATTATTTTATTTTGCAAGTGTTATCACATTGCCTGATCACTCACATTGTTACCAGATGAGTTTCTGAAAGATTAACTTCTACAGAGACTGATGTTAATTATCCAGATGATATACTTGATTGGCACAACTCATCTCATTTCCTCCTGATCTTGTTGAATTGGTATATTAGTTAGTGTTTTGCATCGAAACAGAGACCACAATGTGTATCTATGAAAAGAGACACCCAGGAGAATCACAGTTACAGCTGTGGGCCAAAAACTGGCAGGTGTGATACTCAAGAAAATCGAATGCTTCAGTTTCAGTCTGAAGTCCAGAAAAGACTAATATCCCAACTCAAGCAGTCTTGAAGGAGGAGTTCCCTCTGACTCAACCCTTTTCAGGTTTTCCATTGATTGGATGAGGCCCACCCACCTTAGAGAAGAAGCTTCATTACTCAGTCTACCCATACAAGTGTTATTCTCATCCAGAAATATCCTTGTAGACAGAATAATATTGGGTCAAATGTTTCAGCACCCTAAGGCCCAATCAAGATGTCACGTAAAATTATCCATCACAATCCAAGTCAACACCATAGTTTGAAAAGGTGAACATAGCTTACCATTTCAGACCTTTAAAAATTCATCATATTATCAAATCTTTTCTCACTAGGTAGCCAATTTAAAGAAGAGAGAAAACCTTTAGAACCACTCCATCTTTCTTAGTGTCACTGTCCAAATTAAAAGCCAGCTAACTTGTTACTAGCTTTTGATGGCTCATTAGAGAAAACATACTTCCTTTATTTTCCAAATGCTTAACTGACCTTCTGTGATGAGACTTAGATCCTGCTTGGCTCCATTTTATGACAGCAGGTTTATGTACCTAATTCTTTTCTGTCTGAGCTGATGGCAGTAGATTGATGGGACTGTTTTATATGAGGCCAACCATCCTTCATAAAAATGATAGGAGTGAGATTCCTTTCTCATCGGTGTCATACGTTTTGTTTAAAATCATCCCTTGTTGTAAAGAGTGACGCATCAGTTAGTTTCATACCATTCAGGAATGTCCTCACTGCCAATATTCTGATGTTCCAAAGTACAGTGTTAATAGTGGGATGAAAAGAACAAGAAAGAAGCTGGCTTTAAACAGTCCTGTTTTTCTTTATGGGGAGGGAGACAGACAAGGGATTCTGCAGCTCCTGTCTGCTGCTTTGCCAACATAAATAAGACAAATCCGAAGCACTTGCTTATCAGCCATATGTTATGTCAACAAACAAATGTATTCTGATCACATATAACCAAGAAAAATAGGTTGGTAAGTGCTATATTTGCCATTTTCCATCTATATTTTTTTGCCAATAGTATCAAATGCCAAAATGCAATATGTTGTATATTTTAAAATTTATTCTGTATGTGCTGTTGATAAGAAGCTTTTCAAATCATTTCTTTCATGAAATAATAAATCCATAGCCTTAACTAGATGTCTTGCTGCTGCTGCTGCTGCTGCTGCTGCTGCTAAGTCGCTTCAGTCATGTCCGAATCTGTGCGACCCCATAGACGGCAGCCCACCAGGCTTTGCCGTCCTTGAGATTCTCCAGGCAAGAATACTGGAGTGGGTTGCCATTTCCTTCTCCAGTGCATGAAAGGGTAAAGTGAAAGTGAAGTCGCTCAGTCGTGTCCGACTCTTAGCGACCCCATGGACTGTAGCCTACTAGGCTCCTCCGTCCATGGGATTTTCCAGGCAAGAGTACTGGAGTGGGGTGCCATTGCCTTCTCCGAACTAGATCTCTTAGTTCTCTCATTGATTGGCTAATAATAATACGACATTTACTTGAGCACCAGTTCATCTTGAGCAGTTCTGTTACAAAAATCTTCCTTTCTCTGAATTTTAAAAGCATCTCTCTGTAGTTTCTACATATTGGATCATATTCTTCTCTTTGAAAGTAATATGCTATACTCTTTCAAATATCTGGAAACCATAGTCCGGTTCTTAAGCCCTTTCATCTTCCCTTGGAAATCCCTACTTCCTCCATTCCTATTTACTCATACTGAAAAGGCACTTTGGGTCCTCACCATTTATCAGGACCAATTATAGGATCATTTATCAGCTGCTGTATGCCAGTTTCTTCATTAACCATTTAAGTGCATTGTTTCATTTAATTATTAATTTGACAAATATTAAGTTGCTAGAGACTTCCCTATAGCTCAGATGGTAAAGAATCTGCCTGCATTACAGGAGACCCGGGTTCAATCCCTGGGTCTGGAAGATCCTCTGGAGAAGGAAATGGCAACCCACTCCACTATTCTTGCCTGGAGAATCCCATGGACAGAGGAGCCTGGCAGGCTACAGTCCATGGGTTGCAAGGAGTCGGACAAGTCGAAGCCACTAGACATAGTATCTATTAAGGTGCTTGGACCATATTAGTGAAGAAAATAGAGAATAATCACTACCCTTGTGGACTGTAAAGATGATAAGTTAGATAGAAGTTAATAAGTGCTGTGAAAAAAATCTAAGAAAAACTTGCATGATGAATACCATTCTCATCTCTATTTTACAGACAAGGACTTTCAGATCAGTTCAATTGCTCAGTCATGTCTGACTCCTTGCGCCCCCGTGAATCCCAGCACGCCAGGCCTCCCTGTCCATCACCAACTCCCAGAGTTTACCAAAACCCATGTCCTTCGAGTCGGTGATGCCATCCAACCATCTCATCCTATGTCGTCCCTTTCTCCTCCCACCCCCAATCCTTCCCAGCATTAGGGTCTTTTCCAATGAGTCAACTCTTTGCATGAGTGGCCAAAGTATTGGAGTTTCAACTTCAACATCAGTCCTTCCGATGAACACCCAGGACTGATCTCCTTTAGGATGGACTGGTTGGATCTCCTTGCAGTCCAAGGGACTCTCAAGAGTCTTCTCCAACACCACAGTTCAAAAGCATCAATTCTTCGGCACTCAGCCTTCTTCACTGTCCAACTCTCACATCCATACATGACCACTGGAAAAACCATAGCCTTGACTAGACAGACCATTGTTGGCAAAGTAATGTCTCTGCTTTTAAATATGCTGTCTAGGTTGGTCATAACCTTCCTTCCAAGGAGTAAGCGTCTTTTAATTTCATGGCTGCAATCACCATCAGCAGTGATTTTGGAGCCCAAAAAAATAAAGTCTGATACTGTTTCCACTGTTTCCCCATCTATTTGCCATGAAGTGATGGGACCAGATGCCATGATCTTATTTTTCTGAACGTTGTGTTTTAAGCTAACTTTTTTACTCTCCTCTTTCACTTTCATCCAGAGACTCTTTAGTTCTTCTTCTCTTTCTGCCATAAGGATGGTGTCATCCACATATCTGAGGTTATTGATATTTCTCCAAGCAATCTTGATTCCAGCTTGTGTTTCTTCCAGCCCAGCATTTCTCTTGATGTACTTTGCATATAAGTTAAATAAACAGGGTGACAATATACAGCCTTGACGTACTCCTTTTCCTATTTGGAACCAGTCTGTTGTTCCATGTCCAGTTCTAACTGTTGCTTCCTGACCTGCATAAAGGTTTCTCAAGAGACAGGTCAGATGGTCTGGTATTCCCATCTCTTTCAGAATTTTCCACAGTTTATTGTGATCCACACAGTCAACGGCTTTGGCATAGTCAATAGAGCAGAAATAGATGTTTTTCTGGAACTCGCTTGCTTTTTTGATGATCCAGCGGATGTTGGCAATTTGATCTCTGGTTCCTCTGCCTTTTCTAAAACCAGCTTGAACATCTGGAAGTTCATGATTCACATATTGCCGAAGCCTGGCTTGGAGAATTTTGAGCATTACTTTGCTAGCGTGTGAGATGGGTGCAATTGTGCGGTAGTTTGAACATTCTTTGGCATTGCCTTTCTTTGGGGTTGGAATGAAAACTGAACTTTTCCAGTCCTGTGGCCACTGCTGAGTTTTCCAGATTTGCTGGCATATCGAGTGCAGCACTTTCACAGCATTATTTTTGAGGATTTGAAATAGCTCAACTGGAATTCCATCACCTCCACTAGCTTTGTTGGTAGTGATACTTTCTAAGACCCACTTGACTTCACATTCCAGGATGTCTGGCTCTAGGTGAGTGATCACACCATTTGGATTATCTCTGTCATGAAGATCTTTTTTGTACAGTTCTTCTGTGTATTCTTGTCACCTCTTCTTAATATCTTCTGCTTCTGTTAGGTCCATACCATTTCTGTCCTTTATCGAGCCCATCTTTGCATGGAATGTTCCCTTGATATCTTTAATTTTCTTGAAGAGATTTCTAGTCTTTCCCATTCTGTTGTTTTCCTCTATTTCTTTGCATTGATTGCTGAGGAAGGCTTTCTTATCTCTTCTTGCTATTCTTTGGAACTCTGCATTCAGATGGGAATATCTTTCCTTTCCCCCTTTGCTTTTCGCTTCTCTTCTTTTCCCAGCTATTTGTAAGGCCTCCTCAGACAGCCATTTTTGCTTGATGGTCTTGATCCCTGTCTCCTGTACAGTGTCACGAACCTCTGTCCATAGTTCATCAGGCACTCTATCAGATCTAGTCCCTTAAATCTGTTTGTCACTTCCACTGTATAATCATAAGGGATTTGATTTAGGTCATACCTGAATGGTCTAGTGGTTTTCCCTACTTTCTTCAATTTAAGTCTGAATTTGGCAATAAGGAGTTCATGATCTGAGCCACAGTCTGTTTCCGGTGTTGTTTTTGCTGACTGTATAGAGCTTCTCCATGTTTGGCTGCAAAGAATATTAGATTTCGGTGTTGACCATCTGGTGATGTCCATGTGTAGAGTCTTCTCTTGTGTTGTTGGAAGAGGGTGTTTGCTATGACCAGTGCGTTCTCGTGGCAAAACTCTATCAGCCTTTGCCCTGCTTCATTCTGTACTCCAAGGCCAAATTTGCCTGTTACACCAGGTGTTTCCTGACTTCCTTCTTTTGCATTCCAGTCCCCTATAATGAAAAGGACATCTTTTTTGGGTGTTAGTTCTAAAAGGTCTTGTAGGTCTTCATAGATAGATGTATGCTTTGAAGGCAGAATTTCAAATGCCTGTGTAACTCTAGAGACTGAGCAGTCAGCACTGTGTTCTACTACTTCCAGCAACAAACAACAACAAAGAGAATTTAGATCATCTATTCACTCTCATTTTATAAATGAGGAAACGGATAACCCGAGTGTGTGAATGACATGGTCAAAGTCCCACAAGAACCCAATTACTTGACTCAAAATCTTGTACTTTTTTCTACTGTCACCTATAGAATAGGAAAAGGCGAAAAGTTATAAATTGATAGCAGATTCCTGGTTCTTCATAGATCCTTGGTGTAAGAAAAAAAAAAAACTACCCTACTACCCTAGATGATTCCGATTGAAAATAGCATTTTTATATTAACGTTCCCTCCTAAAAACTCCCATTCAGCTCACCGTATAACTCCTAGTATTTTAAGGTAATTCTGTTTACATATACTTCCCTGGTCTCTCTTTATGCTCCTTACCCCCAATTCAAATGGATCTTAGACACAAGAAGTCAAAATTAAGAGAAAAGACTATATTTAGAACTTCCTACAGGGCTCCACATTTAACCACTATAGTTACTTAAAAATCTATCCAGCTGCCTTGGGACAGGCATGTTTAATAGGTTATTCAACTAAAATGTTAGGCAGGTCTAAGATAACTCTGCCTCCAAGACAACCTCATCAATCAGTATATCTCACCATCTGTGCTGCTCATCTGTAGAATGTTAGAGTGATATGGACCTGGCCACTGGGTCTTCTCGTTTGAGCTCTGGATAATCTGTTGTCTCATTGC
This sequence comes from Giraffa tippelskirchi, assembly GCF_054371585.1. NCBI lineage: Eukaryota > Metazoa > Chordata > Mammalia > Artiodactyla > Giraffidae > Giraffa > Giraffa tippelskirchi. The sequence continues at coordinate 40,584,413 of NC_137284.1, read as the reverse complement.
CAAGAAAAATGTCCTGTCTAGGTCCCGGAAATAGTCTCGCTAAACACCTTAGCCTTGACAGCAGGATGAGATCAGTAATCTGAACAGAAACAAAGGGGCTTTTTTTCTAGAATGGATACAGTGTTTTAGATCTTGACTTGGGAAAATATTGTTTGAGATGTATTATTTACAACTTGTAAAACCTAAATGTTAACTTGGAAACAAGGACCAGTTTTCAACAAATTAATAATTTAAAGATTATTTTTTACCTTGTCTATGATTAGCTAAAACTATTTAGCTATTTGAATTAAGGATTTGATTGTTACCAGGACACAAGAGGGAATGTATTTAAATTTCAAGACTCATTGGAATTATTACCAGTGTTTTTTTCCCCCAGAGGTTATTGATTTCAAGCTACTGTTTTTAGCTTTTAATTTTTTTAAATTGAAGTATAGTTGATTTACAATGTTGTGTTAATTTCTGCTGTATAGCAAAATTATTCAGTTATATATATATATATATATATATATATATATATATATATACTTTTTCCATATTTTTTCCATTTTGGTTTATCTCAGTATTTGAATATAGTCATTTATTCATCCTCTCTGTACTGGTTTGCATCTGCTAACCCCAGACTCCCACTTTATCCTTCCCTTCCTCTCCTGTCTCTTGGCAATCAGGTATCTGTTCACTGTGTCTGTGAGTCTGTTCCACAGATGAGTTCATTTGTGTCACATTTTTGATCCAACATAGATGCGATATCATACAGTGTTTGTCTTCCTTTTTCTAACTTACCTTACTTAGTATGATATCTCTAGGTCTATCTGTGTTGCTGCCAATGACATCATTACATTCTTTTTTATGTGTGGGTAATACTACATTGTGTGTGTGTGTGTGTGTGTGTGTGTGTGTGTGTGTGTATATACCACATCTTCTTAACCCATTCATCTGTTGACTGACAGTTAAGTTGTTTCCATGTTTTGATTATTATGAATAGTACTGGTGCAGACATAGGGGTGCATGTATGAATTACAGTTTTATCCAGATATATACCCAGGAGTTGGATTGCTAGATCATATGGCAACTCTATTTTCACTTTTCTGAGGAACCTCCATACAGCTTTCCATAATTGCTGCACCAACTACATTCCCACCAACAGTGTAGGAGGGTTCACTTTTCTCTACACTTTCTCCAGTATTTGCTACTTGTAGACATTTTAATGGTGACCATTCTGACCAATGTGAGGTGATATCTCACTACAGTTTTGATTTACATTTCTCTAATAATTAAAGATGTTGAGCATCTTCTCCTGTATCTGTTGGCCATCTGTATGTGTTCTTTGGAGAATTGTCTATTGAGGGTCCTCTGCCCATTTTTTGATTGGGTTGTTTGTTCTTTTGTTATTGTATGAGATGTTTGTCAGTATTTCTCATAGGAGGTCATGCTGCATCAATATTTCTCAAGATAGAAAAGATAAGAGCTCACTTTAGTAAACATCTTTGTGGATAGAATTATACACTATTGTTCTAGTAAAACTAAGATAGTAGCTATTATGTAGAAGTAGACATTAGTCTTTATACTTGTATCTCACCAGAGTATTTATTATATTTGTAAATAAGTATACTTGATTTCCATTGGGTCATTTAGTGTGATTTAATTGTAGTGTGAAAAAAGTTGTGTTTTGGGAAATATTTATAATTTATTTACAATTCCTCTCAATCCAGATGCAGAGGTTATTTTCATCAGAGGTGATAATGCTGGGATATAGTTGAAATTCTACTTTTACCATATTAACAGAAGTACAGTGCTCAATAGTTAGGCAGAACTTAAACACTCATACAGAAGAAGGGAAAAGGGCTTGGCTAACACTTTACCACAGAATGTATCACGGTTTACTCAGCCATTCCCCCTTTCCATGGATATTTTGGTTGTTTCCAGTCTTTTATTATTATAAAGTAGGTTGTAATGTATAGGGCTTCCCAGGTGGCTCAGCGATAAAGAATCTGCCTGCCAATGCAGGAAACATAGATTCTATCCCTGGGTCGGAAAGATCCCCTGGAAGAGGAAATGGCAACCCACTCCAGTATTCTTGCCTGGAAAATCCCACTGATAGAGGAGCCTGCTGGGCTACAGTTCATGGGGTTGCAAACAAAGAGACATGACTGAGCGACTGAGCAAGCATGCATACACGCACATGTTGTAATGTACAATCACGGGCATGTGCTGTTTCACATTTACAGTGATGAATCTTCACGGTAGATTCTCAGAAGTGGGATTGGCTAGATCAAAAGATAAATACGTATGTACTTCTATTAGATAGTGTCAAATTCCTGTTAAACAATTTTATTTTCCCTTCAGTGATGTATGGAAAGTAGCTATTTCCCCTCAACTTGTCTGACAGGATATGTATCAAGCTTTTCATTTGTAAATCTGATACTGAAAAAATGATATCTCCATGTAATATAATTTGAATTTATTTTTTTCTGCACAAGGTTAATCTTTGTTTTCTTATGCTAAAGTACAAACATACTTCTTAGTGAACTATCTCTATTCATCTTTTGTCTATCTTTTATTAGGTAAAAGTGTTGTTTTCATTGAGTTCCTGTTATGTGTTAGAAGACAAAGAGAGTGGGAAGGAGAGGAGGTCAGCAGGAGAGGAAAGAGGGGGGAGTGGAAATTTAATGTTCTAAGCAGCGTTGCATATTTCAAGTTTTAGATGCCTTTAAGTTTGGTAATTTGTTGTTGTTGTTCAGTCCCTCAGTTGTGTCTGACTCTTTGTGACCCCATGGACTGCAGCACGCCAGACTTCCCTGTCCATCAACAACTCCCGGAGCTTGCTCAAACTCATGTCTATTGAGTCAGGGATGACATCAAACCATCTCATCCTCTGTCATCCCTTTCTCCTCCTGCCCTCAATCTTTCCCAGCATCAGGGTCTTTTCTAATGAGTCAGCTCTTCGTACCAGGTGGCCACAGTATTGGAGCTTCAGTTTCAGCATCAGTGTTTACAATGACTATTCAGGGTTGATTTCCTTTAGCATTGAGTGGTTTGATCTCCTTGCTGTCTAAGGGACTCTCAAGAGTCTTCTCCAACACCACAGTTCAAAACCATCAATTCTTGTTAATATCCCCATTTTATAGTTAATTTGTGTCATATTTTATATTCAGCATATATGTGATATCATATGGTATTTCTTTTTTTGACTTACTTTGCTTAAATAATCTCTAGATCCATCTATGTTGCTGCAAATGGCATTATTTCATTGTTTTTATGTATAGTATTCCATTTAAACATTCATCTGTTGATGGACAGTTGATTACTCACTGTAGTTAAATGACTGGACAAGGTCACACTAGTTTATCCTAGTGGCTGTTCTAAGTATCACAAAGAGAGAAGTCTTTTAGTAACAGAAGTGTTTGTATATTTATGATAACTTCTCTGGTTATGGGGCTTCCCTGGTGGCTCAGAGGTTAAAGCATCTGCCTGCAATGTGGGAGACCTGGGTTCGATCCCTGGGTTGGGAAGATCCCCTGGAGAAGGAAATGGCAACCCACTCCAGTATTCTTGCCTGGATAATCCCATGGAAAGAGGAGCCTGGTAGACTACAGTTCATGGGGTCTCAACGAGTCGGACATGACTGAGCGACTTCACTTTTCCTGGTTATAGGTGGTTCAGACAGTAAAGAATCCACCTGTAATGCTGGAGACCTGGGTTTGATCCCTGGGTGGGAAAGATCCCCTGGAGAAGGGCATGGAAACCCACTTCAGTATTCTTGCCTGTAGAATCCCCATGGACAGAGGAGCCTGGAGGGTTACAGTCCATGGGGTCACAAAGAATCGAACATGACTGAGTAACCAATCACACAGCACATGATAACTTCAATCTAATTTTGATTCAGCTTTGTTTTTGTTCTTTTAGGTTATCCTCTGGAAATTAAATAAGCCTAGTGAATTTAAATACCTTAAAACTTGTTGTAAATTTTGTGATGAATTTGTAATGCAAGTAAAGTCAGGCAAACTATGTCCTACTTTGCCTGGAGTTGTTTTACTCCTTATCTTCATTTGAGTTGGAAAGACCAGATGAATTACATTATGTTCGGTCTATAATCAGCCCATTGTTTAGATGCATGTGCCTCCGATCATATGAAAAACTCTCTGAACCATATGGGTTGAGCACTGAGTATGTGTGAAGAAATTTGGAGAGCAACCTAGGAGACAGTATTTTCAGCCTTGTAGTATTTTGATATTTATTCCATCATTGGAGAAGGCTTTTTTTAGGAATATGAGAATATGATAGGTGTTATTTTCCAAAAGATAATCCCAGGATATGGCTTATGAATTAGACGAAGTCAGATGCATGTAGAGGAACAGTATCTCTAATGAAAATTACACTATTGAGGACCACGGCAATGTGTATGATGAAAAGGCAACAGACCATGCCCTCCTTACTAATTAAAATATGCATATTGCCTTGTTTGTGATGATAGCATCAGGAATATATGTCTGTGTCCAAGCTCACCAAGATGTATACATCCAATATGTGCAACATTTTGTATATCATGCACAACTCAATGAAGTTGAAAAAGTATGTAGGAGCTGCTGATGTGTTGGATAATAAGGAGTGTAGGGAGATGTCAAGGGTGTTTTCTAGATTCAGTTCAGTTGATCAGTCATGTCTGACTCTTTGCGATCCCATGGACTGCAGCACACCAGGCCTCCCTGTCCATCACCAACTCCTGGAGTTTACCCAAACCCATGTCCATTGAGTCAATGATGCCATCCAACCATCTCATCCTCTGTCATCCCCTTCTCTTCTTGCCTTCAATCTTTCCCAGCATCAGGGTCTTTTCAAATGAATCAGTTCTTCGCATCAGGTGGCCAAAGGATTGGAATTTCAGCTTCAGTGTCAGTCCTTCCAATGAATATTCAGGACTGATTTCCTTTAGGATGGACTGGTTGGATCTCCTTGCAGTCCAAGGGACTCCGAAGAGTCTTCTCCAACACCAAGGTTCAAAAGTATCAATTCTTTGGCACTTGGCTTTTTTTATGGTTCAACTCACACATCCATACATGCCTACTGGGAAAACCATAGCTTTGACTAGACGGATCTTTGTTGGTAAAGTAACATCTCTCCTTTTTAATATGCTGTCTAGGTTGGTCATAGCTTTTCTTCCAAGAAGCAAGTGTGTTTTTATTTCACGGCTGCAGTCACCATCTGCAATGATTTTGGAGCCCAAGAAAATAAAGCCTCTCATGGTTTCCGTTGTTTCCCCATCTATTTGCTGTGAAGTGATGACACCAGCTGGAGAAGGCAATGGCACCCCACTCCAGTACTCTTGCCTGGAAAATCCCATGGACGGAGGAGCCTGGTAGGCTACAGTCCATGGGGTCGCTAAGAGTCGGACACGACTGAGCGACTTCACTTTCACTTTTCCCTTTCATGCACTGGCGAGGGAAATGGCAATCCTCTCCAGTATTCTTGCCTGGAGAATCCCAGGGACGGTGGAGCCTGATGGGCTGCCATCTATGGCGTTGCACAGATTCGGACACGACTGAAGCGACTTAGCAGCAGCAGCAGCAGCAGCAGACACCAGATGCCATGATCTTAGTTTTCTGAATGTTGAGTTTTAAGCCAGCTTTTGCACTCTCCTCTTTAACTTTCACCAAGAGGCTCTTTAGTTCTTCTTCGCTTGCTGATTTCTAGATTATTAAGTGTATAACAAGATAGATGATGGTACTTTTATTGAGATGAAGACAAGTGGATAAGAACCAGGTATGAGGTGGAGAGCAGATCATGAGTTCAGTTTGGATAAGGTGATCTAATGTGCATTTCAAACATAGAAATAGCCAAGAAAGCAAAAGAATTTGTAAATCTGGAGCTCAAAAGAGAAATATGTGTACTCAGTCAGTCATTTCTGACTGTTTGCGGCCCTGTGGCCCATAGCCAGCTAGTCTCCTCTGCAAATGGAATTCTCCACGCAAGAATACTGTAATGGGGTGCCATTTCATACTCCAGGGGATCTTCCCGACCCAGGGATTGAAACCACATGTATCTTTCATCTCCTATATTGGCAGGCAGATTCTTTACCAACAGCACCACCTGGGAAACCCCAAAAGAGATATATAGGCTGTAAATAAAATAAGCAATGCATCTGAAAAATTTAGCTTTATTAATGGAAGATGTGGATATGTAGAATTAAAACAGAAAGTCTAAGAAATTGTCTTTGAGGGACCTCAACATTGAATGATTGGAAGAAAGATGAACTCAACAAAGGAGATAGAGAAAAAGCAAATTCAGAGATTGGGGAGGAAAACCCTGACAGTGCTGTGGCCAGTGGAAGAGCATGTTTAAAGTAGAGGCCACCAGTGTCAAATGATTCTAGGAGACCAGTGCAAATAATTTTGAGAGGACCTTATTTTAAGTGGAAGTAATTGATGATTTAGCAAGTGTTGAGTGAATGGAGAAATAAAAACAGTCATAATGAAGTAGCTAAGAAGTGAGTAGGAGGTGAGAAAACAAACCCAGAGCATACAAGCCACTGCTTTGGAAAGTGAAACTAAGGAATGAAGAATGATAGAACTATATATTGAGAGAAAATGAGGTCAAGAGAGAGGTTTTTAACATAATATATTACTTTTTCTCCAAAACTGTAGTTTATGATCATGAAAAGTATTTTAAACAGTGAACAAGCTATACAATTAAAAGCATTTAGTTTCACATCCGTAGCAACACAGTGCATTATTAAATGTTTTGATGTTTACTAATGTTATAGGTGAAATTTAGCATCATCATGTTTTAATTCCTAATTCCTTAATTATGAATGAGATTGTACATCTTTCGTATTTTAGTCAATAGGTAATATATGTTTATATTTTTTTGCAAGCTACCTAATCATGCACCGAGTCTATTCTTTTGTTTATTTTTGCTTATTGGTTTATATAAAAGTTCTTTATAAATTAAGGCAAGTAGATTATTGACATGTGTAGCAGATATTTTCTGTCTTGTAATTTAATTTGACTTTACTTACGGCATTTGGAACAATACCAAACTTTATACTTTAGCTATTTTTTCACATTTTTCTTCTATGACTCTTGCAATTTGTATATTGCATGCAGAGGCCTGTCACAGAGATTTTCTTAATGGGTTGTTTAACTTTAGGATCCAGGTAGAATAGGAGGATATAATCAATGGGGGGACAATTTATAGTATCAAATCTGTAAAAATGTGCAAATGAGTGACATTTACAGTGTGGGTAAAGTAAGAGGGAGGAAGCTGAGAAGGTCAGCTCCAGATTTGGAACAGAAAGAATTTATGTCAGGGGCAAAGGTAGGTATGTTTAAAAGTTTGAAAATAGGAAACTCATTTAGTAATCCCTCTTTCCTTTGTAAATTCAGAGGCAAGAAGGGGGAGAGAGAGAGAGCGTGTGTGTGTTAGGAGGGCTTTGTGCCTGTGATCTGAGGAGTTGTCACTGGAGATAGGAGAAAAAGAAAACAGTACTTTTGATAAATCGTTTTGTATATTATCTTTACATTTTCTTACTCCATTTGTTATGAATAATAGAAGAAGATTGGTTATACTGTAATGAAGACACGTTCTTACAATAACCACAAATTTAACATTTGTACATGTGTGGTCATATCAAGTATTGTAATGAATTCTCTCTGTTAGGGTTTTAAAGGTTGATTGAACAACAGCCTTGATCTCAAATTAAAAACCAAGAGGAGCAAGTCATGGAGATTCATGTATCTTCACTAACTAGAGACCAAGTCTTAAGCCTGTGACCAAATAGACCTCCCTCCTACGTACTGAAGGACAGGGAAGCTTGCTGAGCTGCAGTCCCTGGGGTCGCAGAGTCGGACATGACTGAACGACAAAAGGAGCCCTGGCACGGCTGGACAGCACAGAACTTCCCTCCTCTAGAAACGGCCTTAAGGATGATGATAGGAAAATGCTCAGGCTCAGAGGGATAGTTTGCTTCGAAAAAGAAGAGACTGAGTGGTCAACACTTGGTCCAGTCTCACCAAACAGATGTCAGTCATTCTCTCGTGCAGAAGAGAGGGTAATAGAGGAGAAAATCTGTGTGTCTTCATTCTGTGTGATTTTTTTTTTTAACCCCTGCCGAGTGGGAAAGTCCTCTGAAATACTCCTTTTTGAAGTGTAAAGAATGAGATTTATTCTCCTTCTGAAGCAGATAGATAATATTAACTTTGCTTTCAGATGAAGACTATGATGCTCAGAGACATCCCTTGTCTCATCAATGTCACCATCTGAAATTTAAATAAAACCAGTTGTTTTGTAAGGTGCTATCAATATGACAAGTGGAAATGCCCAGAAGGAGAACAGAAGGTCTTTGTATTATTCCACAGAGAAGAATTCTTCTGTAAGAGATGAAACTAACCGATGTCTTCAAAGGCTCTTCCAGTACTTGGGCTTGTGCTTTGGAGGCATCTGCAACCCAAAGGGGTCTGGTAGCTTTAAGGCTGATTGCTCTTCTAAAATTTTGTTTAGATGAATTTTTAAAATAATTGGATGGTAATAGTAGCTCTTCATGAGGTGTTCTCTGTGTGGCAAACACTGTTCTAAGTGGTTGGTTTTCATGTGTTTATTGACTTTTCATAACATTCCAATTTGAAAGTTAGTGTTATTAACATGAGTTTATTCCTGAAGAAACTGTAACACAGAGAGACAATGAATTTTTGCAAAATCACAAGGCAGGAAGTGGCAGAGAGCGCACTGTATGCTTAACCCCTGTGCTAAACTATCTAGATCTTTGACAATTCTTAATGTCAGTATATGTTTGATTCATGTGATATAAAATATTTTTCTCCATCTTTAATAAAAAAATAATAGCAATTAAAGGTGATTCTAAAAGAAAGATTTCTTTTTTTAAGTAAGATAAATAAAGCCTGGAGCAATCTAACCTTCTGTAAATGAGAAAAATTCAATGATTAGATGGGCTGTTCCCTTGGACCGCAAGGAGATCCAACCAGTCCATCCTAAAGGAGATCAGTCCTGGGTTTTCATTGGAAGGACTGATGTTGAAGCTGACCCTGATGCTGGGAAAGATTGAGGGCAGGAGAAAAAGGGGACAATAGAAGGTGAGATGGTTGGATGGCATCACCGACTCAATGGACATGAGTTTGGGTAAACTCTGGGAGTTGGTGATGGACAGGGAGGCCTGACGTGACACGAGTCAGACACGACTGATCGATTGAACTGAACTGAGATGGGCTGTTCAATCTGCGTGACTATTTTTTCATGCACAACTTATTAGGAAAACACTCTAGTAAAATTTAGCTTTCAGGAAAGAGAAAAGTTTAAAGTTGTTTATAAAAATGATCAAACATCTGTGCAGAAATGAAGGCAAACATCAAATGTTATTCTGTGGTGAAACCAGGTAGAAATTCATTTGTTCTTCCAGTGTTTTCCAGAAGACTAAAATGTTTTGGTAGAATGACCATCTTGTGTACATGTTTCTGTTAATTGGAGGACACTGATAAATCATTCTAAATCAGTGGCTGGCAAACTAAGGGCCATTGGCTAAATCCAGTTTTCCTCCTATTTTTGTAAATAAAGTTTTATTGAAAAACTGCCACACTCATTTATACAATGTCTATGACTGTTTTGGAGCTACAATAATACAGTTGAGTAATTGCAACAGAGACTGTATGTGTCATAAAGTTTAAAATATTTACTGTCTGGCCCCTAATCTAGAGAGTTTATTTTTTATTTATTTATTTATTTATTGACCCCTAATCTAGAGAGTTTATTTTTTATTTATTTATTTTTTGTGAATCTGGCTTTCCTTACTTACACAGCTTATTAGGACTTAGGCTTTGGATATTTATTCAGCAGCATTCATGATTTCTACATACATTCCACTTCCTTTTCAATTCTCCTTGAGGTTTAATGGCGGCTGCTGGGTCATGGGATCAGAAAATTATAGAACTGTTGGTTGAGTCAGGATATTGCCTATTCACTTCACTGTCCAGCAGAAACTAACACAACATTGTAAAGCAATCATAACTCCAATTAAAAAAACAAAACAGTGGAGAGGAGACCAAGAATAAAGGAGCTTTCCTGATTATCTTGAAATATAATGTCCGAAGCAATTGGAACATACAGTGCATTGGAAATACCTCCTTTGAATACCCACTCAGTTTTGAATTATTTAACTTTATCTAAAATAAATTTAACAAGGAATGTACTGTTTGGGTATAAATGTTAGTCTTTCTAGTATAGTTATGTTTACTCCTTTCATTTGCTGTCATGGACTGATGACACGGATTAAAAATTCACCCTTTCTGAATATTTTCTGAAATCCAGTCTCAAAATCAAATATCTGTTTTTATTCATTTACTTTTTCAAATTTGAGGCTTTGAAATGTGCTCATTGATCTTAATGTGTAGTAGTAAGTAGACATGTAAGTAGACATTACACTAATACTTATTTCCCTGTTTTTCCAGTATTTCTTTTTTTTTCTTACATCTTTCTTCTCACCCTACCTCACTCCCTTCTTTTCCTCTACCTGAGCCCTATCCTGTAACCATCATGAATATCTTGGCTGTTTTCTTCTCACATTTCTTCTTGGTCTTATAATCATTGACATACATATTTCCCTCCAATTTAGGGGGATTTTGACTCTGATTATGTTAGATTTTGTAACTTGTTTTTGTATCCATAATTAAATATGGTTCTTTTATAGCTTCTGGGATTTTTTCCTTGATCTCTGAAACCAGGAGAGTACTGTTTGTTTTTTACCTTTATTCATCTAATCCAACCAGAAGTTTTTAAATTAAATTCATAAAGGAGAAAGCCAACATTACTTTCTGTAAGATAGATGTGCCTGCATCAACCATCGTGCATGCATGCATACTTGGTCATGTTCAACTCTTTGCAACCCCCTGGACTATAGCCCACTGGGCTCCTCTGTCCATAGACTTTTTCCAACAAGAATACTGTAGTGAGTGATTTATTAAATAAGTACTCCTTTCACACTGAAATAACAATATTTCATATATTAAATTTTACCTTTTAAAAATTGCATATTTTCTGTATACCAGTATGTAATTTCAGAGTCTTTTTTTGATGTCATTGTTCTATTTGTTTTTTCTAATGCTAGAAGCATAGTGTTTTAATTACACTGTCTTTCTAGAATACTTTAATAACTGGTAAGGTATGTCACCCTAATTATTCTTATATCCACAATTTTATTATTTTATTAAAATATTTTTGTCTATAAAGACAATATTCTTTTCTAATTATAAAATTAGTTTTCTAAGTACTAATTTTAGAAAATTGAAATTTAATGATATTAAATGTTCAATCCAAAAATTGGAAATGAGTTTTACTCACATATTTGCATCTTTCAGTAAAGATAGATTGCTTTATAAAGATTGTGTATTTTTTCAATTATTACTGTGCTTTGTAGTTTTTCTTAGCATATTTTTTAATTTCTAGCTAGTTGTTGCTAATATAGAGAACAGCAACTTAACATTTTTATAATTCAAATTCCTTTTTAATTATTTATAGCTTTTTCCAGAAGTTTTGGATTTTGTAGATATGCAATAATTTTATCAAGGCAAATTAGCTGAGTCACTTCCTCTGCTTTACTTATACTAATTATGCCATTTCCTGAATTTATGACATTGACTAAAATCTCTAAGACATTGTTTAGTAATTATAGTGATAATAAGTATCCCTTTCTGTACTTGATTTTAATGAGATTAGTTCATTGTTTTACTATTTAGAATGAAATATTCTATTTTTGTCCTTAGTATTTGCTTATTTTCTTCTTCTTACATTGTTATTTTAGTCATGCTGGGTGTTCATATCTTCAGATCCAAATACACACACACACACACACACACACACACTCAAACAAGAATAAACAAAATTGGATATGAAGTTAAAAGCTTAAGTGGTGTGTTTATAATTTGCTCTATCACTAAGAATTCTTTTAAAAATTAATTTGATTCTGGCTTAAGGTGGCAACCCAAACACGCACATTACCTGTGCTCCTGCTTCAGAAATCCATTAACCTGCCATTTCCTTTAAAGTAAAAGCCAATCTTTACAGTATTTTTCTGGACTCCCAAGTATATTACTTCCCCCTCCCACCCGTGTCCTATTGCCCCTCTCCTCTTTCACTATAGTCCAGCCACAATGGTCTTCTCAAAAAATTGTAGTCCCATTTCCACCTAAGGGCCAGTGCGTTTACTATTTCCATAGCCTGAAACAATCTTCCTGCAGATACCTCCTCCCTGGATTCTTTATCATGAAGTCTTCACTCACACATTACCTTCCCAGTGAAACTTCCTGAAACACTACCTTTAAACATGAAGCATGCACTCCCACCTACACGTCTCACTACCTACCTACTTTATATTTGTCAACAATACACATTACCTTCTAATGCACTATGTAATTTTCTTATTCACTCAATTTATTGTCACTGTAGTCTGTCCTAAAAGATAAACTCCAGGAGGGTAGAAATTTTTATCTGTTTGTTGCTCTCTCCTCTGTCTCTGGAAAAATACTTGGTATATAACAAGCACTTAATAAAATAAGCAGCTGGAAAACTTTTAACCCCTATGTTAGCAGGCAAGATTTTTTAAAAAACTTTTTCCAGGCTAAAATCCTGAATGAGCTGAGATGAGAGATAGTGGAGTGGGGAGAAGAAGCAAGTTTCACATCCCCAGGCAAGTGTGTAGTTTTATGATTTCAAAAAAGTTCAGCTAGTTCTCTTGTTTCCACCATCCTCATCTCACCCAAACTCTCTTTGACCATATGAATCTTCCTTTGTCCCCAAACAAGCCTTAGCTAGGAAGAGGGGGCTGATATAGTTAAGAGAAAGTTAAAAATTAAGAGTGCTAGAGATCTCCATGAAATATGAGGATGTGCGTGGAGATGAATTGTGTGAGTCTATGAAGATTAGGGTACGAAAATGTAACAGGGCTGGTGTGGAGCAGTGTCCAGGTCATGGCCCAAGACTTGGCCCTAGGAAAGAGTGACTGAATTAATGTAGAGATGTATTCATGTTTAATTCATGTATTCATGTTGCTAATAGGTCACTGATTAAGTTATCTGCATAAAATTTGCTGTTTCTGTGTTTTTGGTCTTCCCTGGTGGCTCAGATAGTAAAAAATCTGCCTGTAATACAGCAGACCTGGGTTCAATGCCTGGGTCAGGAAGATCCCCAAGGAGAAGGGAATGGCTACCCATTGCTGCATTCTTGCCTGGAAAATCCCATGGACATAGCAGACTAGCAGGCTACAGTCAGTCCATGGGGTCACAAAAGAGTCATGCGACTGAGTGACTGACACTGTTTTTAGTATTAAGAATTTTCATACTCCAAACAAATAATTAAAAAAAAAAAGACATTTGACAATTGTACAAATCACTTAGCCTGAGAAGAAGAGCATTATTTTTTTTAAATTCATTACAGAAAAGCATTTTGTTCCCTGTAACAGGATCTTAGTTTACATGATATGCCCCAAAACTTTTAAAGATGTATCTACCTTTACTGTGGTAATCTCAAGAGATGGTTATAGCTTGACAATTCCATTTTTATATTTTTGCAGTTTCTATAGTAGGCTAGATTATGTGGCAAAACAATTGAAAAAAAGACAGTGGTGGAAACTCCTGTGGGAAAATTTCATTTCTAAAAATGCTACATAATCTTGATTTCTAAGTACACAGGAGGATTTTTTTTTTTAGCTTAGACTTTACTGCTGTGCATTTTGAGGCAATATCATAACCACAGAAATGCTAATACCTTATATTTCTGTAGTGCTCTACAGATTACAAATGCATTTATATGCATTACTCCATTTAATCCTCCTTGTTCAGTAAATGCATGATAGTCATCAGTGAAAATATGTCCAGATGGCCGAATTGGACATCAGCCACCCAAATAAACACTAGACTAGTGCCTACCAAATACAGACTTATAGGCCCTTAGAAAGCTTTAATGAAAGTTTCAAAGGTCCAAAATGAAATTAAAGAGATAAATGGATAAATAAATATATAAACAGACAATTATCTGTACATATACATGTGAATGTGTATAGTTACTGGCTGCTGTTACTTTTCTAAAAAATATTTTCATTTATTTCTTCAAGTATTTATTTGGTAATACATTATAGGTGTGAGTGCATATGGTCAGTTGTGTCCAACTCTTTGCGACCCCATGGGCTGTAGCCCTCCAGGCTCCCCTGTCCTTGGAGTTTTCCAGGCAGGAATACTGGAGCAGGTTGCCATTTCCTCCTGAAGGGGATCTTCCCCACCACTATACACTAAATATGATAGAGCAGAAATGACCAATATGATCCTGTCCTTCTGCAGCTTAAGGTTTAAGTAAGCAAAAAATAAGAACTAATTATTTAATTCTTTGATTTTTAGCTTTATGGAGGGATATATGAAAAATTGCACATATTCAGTATGTAAGTCATAACTAGTTCAGTTCAGTCACTCAGTCGTGTCCTACACTTTGCAACCCCATGGACTGCAGCACTCCAGGCCTCCCAGTCCATCACCAACTCCCGGAGTTTACTCAAACTCATGTCCATTGAGTCAGTGATGCCATCCAACCATCTCATCCTCTGTCATCCTCATCTCCTCCTGCCTTCAATCTTTCCCAGCATCAGGGTCTTTTTCAAATGAGTCAGCTCTTTGCATCAGGTGGCCAAAGTATTGGAGTTTCAGCTTCAACATCAGTCCTTCTTAATGACTTTGTACATATACCTAACCTGTGATACCATCACCACAACCAAAGTACTAAACATCTATCATCTGCAAAAATGTCCTTGTGTTCTTATGTGTGTGTGTGTGTGTGATTTGGTAAGAAAACTACCCTTTTAACATATTTTAAAGTACACAATATTGTATTGTTAACAATATATACTGTGCCTACAGCAAATCTCTAGACCCGTTCATCTTGCGTAACTAAAATTTTATACCCATTGAAAAAAAATACCCCATTTCTCCATCTCATAGGCCCTGGCAACCAGCATTTTTTCTTTATTTTTATGACTTTGAATGGAATTATGCAGCATTTGTCCTTCAGTGATTGGCTTATTTCACTTAACATAAAGTTCTCTAGGTTCATCCATATTGTCATAATTGGCAGAATTTCCTTCTGTTTTAAGACTGAATAATACTGCATTAAATTAAATTTGAGGTTTTCCATATCTTGATTGGGCTTCCCTGGTGGCTCAGATGGTAAAGAGTCCTCCTGCAATGCAGGAGACCCAGGCTCGATCCCTGGGTTGGGAAGATTCCCTGGAGAAAGGGAATAGCTACCCACTCCAGTATTCTGGCCTAGAGTATTCCATGGTCAGAGGAGCCTGGCAGCTAAAGTCCATGGGGTTGCAAAGAGTCAGACATGACTGAGCAACTTTCATTCATTCATTCATATCTTAATTATTGTGAATAATGCTTCAGTGAACATGAGAGCACGGAGACCTATTCAAGATCCTGATTTCAGTAAGCTTGGGTATATACTCAGAAGTGGGGTTGCTGAGTCATATGGTGCTTCTGTTTTTATCTTTTAGAGAAACCTCTATACTGTTTTCCCTTGTGGCTGCATCAATTTACATTTCTATCAACAATATATGGGGTTCCAATTCTTCCACATCCTCGCCAATATTTATTATTCTTTGTTTTTTGATAATAGCCATTCTAACAGGTATGAGGTGATATCTAATTTTGATTTTGATGTGCATTTTCTTAATGATTAGTGATGCTGGGCATCTTTTCTTATAACTGTTGTCCATTTGTATGTTTTCTTTGGAGAAATGTCTGTTCGACATTAACCCCTTACCAGAGAGATGACGTCCAGATATTTTCTCCCATTCCATATGATGCCTTTTCAATATGTTGATTTTTTTTTTTTTTGCTGTCCAGAATCAAAGTTTAATAAGTACAGTGAGCAAATCTTTTTTTAAATTTTTTGGAAATAGAATATTTTTATATTAAGTGATGATGATAATTAATGGTAATTTGCTGAAAGGTTTCCAAATAGAAAATTGAATTGCCAGTGTTCTGTTAGCTCTAAAATAATTTATAATCACAATGGTATTTGTGAACCCCCATTCAAGGCTGCCAGTAATGTGCATATACCGCTGAAGATATTATTCCAGAGGGAGTAGTGATGAGTTGAGATCCAGCTTGGAAACTTATGTGTGACTTGTTCTTTTATTTTACATGAATGTAATTGCTACTTCTTAAGTATAATCCAGTAACTCTCTACAAAATACAACATATTTGTGTTCTATATTAAAATGCAGAGTATGGTTTGCGTTTATAATAGTGTTTAAGTCATACAATGTTAAAAGTGAAATAACATTAGGATGAATGAAAATACCAAAGAAAGCATGTAGTGTCATTCACACTAAAACCCAAGCTGCCTTAATTTCTTTCCGTGTTCCTTCAAATATATATTTGTTGTTGTTGTTCAGTCGCCAAGTGTCCAGCTCTTTGTGACCCCATGGACCACAGCATGCCAGCCCTCCCTAACCGTTACCAACTCCTGAGCTTACTCAAACTCATGTCCATTGAGTCAGTGATGCCATCCAGCCATCTCATCCTCTGATGTCCCCTTCTCCTCCCACCTTCAATCTTTCCCAGCATCAGGGTCTTTTCCAATGAGTCAGCTGTTTGTATCAGGTGGCCAAAGTATTGATGCTTCAGCATCAGCCCTTCCAATGAATATTCAAGGTTGATTTCCTTTAGGATTGACTGGTTTGATCTCCTTCTGTCCAAGGGACTCTCAAGAGTCTTCTCCAGCACCACAGTTCAAAAGCATCAAATTCTATAGCACTCAGATGTATAAAAATTGTAATAATCTCTCTATTGGCTAGAGCTAGCATTTGCCCTAATTAATCTTAATTCCAAAAACTGTCATCATTCCAGTCCAGCTTGTCTTTCTACATTCACATTTTGAGTGATTTATTCTTATTTAAAACACAAAGCAGCTTTTTCAGATGTCTCACATTCATTGCACCCTGCTTATGATTTATGTTGTCAATCTCATTTTATAAGGATCATTGAGGTATTATGAGAGATACCCATGGCTCTATGTCAAATGATATCCAGTCTTCATCTTGAAAGAAGTCACAGGAAAGGTTGATTTGCTGATTTAAGACATAACTCATTTCTGAATTAATATAATTATGATGACAGAGTGGTAAATAAAGCAAATAAGACTGCTTCTAGTATTCTTGAACTGGTTGGGCTAGTGCTAATATAATACCTCTGGATGGAAAAGCTAAAGACATCTGATAACATACATAACAAAAACCTCTCAGCCTCGTTTGGGTGGTATTTACCTTGTTATCACTGGTACAAACAAAGTAAGTCAAGAAAGAAGAAACTCAGCAATAATTAAGAAAAGAACATACCTTAACTCAAACAAAGGATTAAAAATCCAATTTCATTGATCTTTATCCTG
Organism: Giraffa tippelskirchi; assembly: GCF_054371585.1. Taxonomy (NCBI): domain Eukaryota; kingdom Metazoa; phylum Chordata; class Mammalia; order Artiodactyla; family Giraffidae; genus Giraffa; species Giraffa tippelskirchi. The sequence goes on along the minus strand of NC_137284.1, from coordinate 40,566,977 downwards.
TTAGTTGAAAGTATGCAAATATCCTGAAAGTGAATTGAATAACTAATAGAAAGGTAATAAAAATAAAAAGTTGCAGATGAAAATATAAGGAAAAACAAACACTTCAGACTAAGGCAGTAAGAATTGTGTAGGGTACAAAATTTCTGACTGCATTCATAGTCAGAAATGGTCGTTTTCACATGAACTTATTAATCCAAGTATTTATATATCAAAGATTAAAACATATATAATTTTTACACATATGGTTATGCATGTAATATCTATAACTGAAAATGAGATACAATAAAAATATATGACTCCTGAAGGATAAGGGTAATTAAGGATATTAAGTTTAACATATGCACATGTATACCCAACTAAACATACATGCTGAAGCTGGTTAATGATTTAGAGCTTTCTAAATAAACCATTGGGCTTCCCAGGTGACTTACTGGTAAAGAATCCACCTGCAATGCAGGAGAGGTGAATTTGATCCCTGGATCAGGAAGATCCCAGGAGAAGGAAATGGCAACCCACTCCAGTATTCTTGCCTGGGAAATCCCATGGACAGAGGAGCCTGGCGGGCTACAGTCCATGGGGTTGCAAAAGAGTTGAATGTGACTAATGACTAAACAACAACAAAATAAGCCACCTCTGACTAAAAGGACATGAGTTTGACCTTCACAAATTCTGGGAGATAGTGAAGGACAGGGAAACCTGGGGTGCTGCAGTTCATGGGGTTGCAAAGAGTTGGACATGACTTAGTGACTAAACAACAAATGGATTGGCGCAGGGAAGGGCAAGGCATATAGAGGTTCAAAGAGATGAAAAGACCCCTCATATAATCTAGCCCTTTAGTTCCTGATGTTTTTGATGAGTATTATATCACGATGTTGTACATCTGAAACTAAAATAGTATTGTATGTCAATTAGAATTCAGTTTTTAAAAAAACTCAACTATTATCTGCAATCTTTCTAGACAGCCTCAGACACAGAGTCTCCAACTTTTTTTTTTTTTGATGTCCCACCGTTAAATATGAAAAGACCATTGTACACTCCTGAACATCTGAGAAAAGCCTCTAACAAGGAAGACAGAGCACAGACCCAGTCAACATAAAAGGTCATTTAGAGGAGATAGGGACTCTTCAGGGAGATGACAAGTTCAGATAGAGAACCATAGTATCTTCAAAGGCATGGTAAAATATTGCATCCTTGAAAATAAAAGAAAATACTGCACAAAGGAATAGAATAAGAGACTCTGAAGCAAAAAAGCATATGCAATAATAGAAATAAACAATACAAATGTATGAATAAATGTATGTTTTATGAAAATGTAAAACAAAAAGGCGAAAGGAATGATGATATAGGCGAGAACATAAAAGAAAACTATATGACTGATCCTGGATGCCCCAACATTTAAATAAGAAAAGTTTGAGAAAGAATAGACAAAAGGATTACCAGTAAAGTGTCGGCCTGCAATGCAGGAGACCCGGGTTTGATCCCTGGGTCAGGAAGATCCCCTGAAGAAGGAAATGGCAACCCACTCCAGTACTCTTGCCTAGAAAATTCCATGGATGGAAGAGCCTGGTGGGTTACAGTCCATGGGGTTGCAAAGAGTCGGACACGACTGAGTGACTTCACTTTCTTTCTTTCTATCGTTAAATCTATATTTCAAGAAAATTTCCCAGAACTAAAGAACATGAATTTCAGGACTGAAATGCCCTCTGAATAGCACAATGGGTGGGGATCCCTCCCTTCTCTTCTGATATTGAGGTATGTTTTTGTCAAATTTCTGGTAAGTGGGGAAAGAAAATGAGAAGATATATCGTTTCCAAAGGGAGTTGAAAGAGTGGAGGAAAGTGGGGGAGGAAAGAAAAATCTAAAGAATTAGGAATTAGGAATCACTGAGAAATATTTAAACATAAAGAAATGCGGGGATATGCCACATTCAGAAATTGGAAGAGTCGATATTGTTAAGATGGTAATTCTACTCCAACTCTGTCTGCTACCTTGCTTTTTAACCATGTACTAGCTGAGCTATAATTGCTTGAGTTCTTAAAATATAATAAGCCTCAGAATGCTGGCATATGCTGTTCTTTCAATCTGAATGTTCTTCTCATAGTTTTCATCTCAGCTAGCTCCTACACATACATCACATGTCAATACAGATGTCACTTCATCAATGAATTTTTACCTTATTACCTAAAATAACTCCATCCTTGTTGCATGATTTTATTAATATAAAATCCTGCAGTTTTTAATCACTGCATTTGTATGATTTGTAATTATATATTAATTGGCATTTTTATCTTCAGGTTTATTCACAAGATTATCTCCACTAAACCTAGTACCATGGCTAGGACCACCTAACAAATTATGGTTCTCTATCAAATCATGAATCATCCTTGCTGAAATTACCTATTTTTGTAATCTTCCTTCCAAGCAAGACATAAATTCCATGGGGCATGTATTAGGTCTGTGTGGTTTACCATGCATTTTCAGTGCCTGGCATTTAGTAGTTAATCAAAGAATATATGTTATATGAAGTCACTTAAATACTTGATCCAAAAACAATCTGAGAGGAATTATCAAAAGATACCTGAATAACAACTTCCACTGAAATTGTTTTCCATGAGAAGAGGCATCAAAAAGGTAAGCTTCTCTGTAAAGCATTAGGTACAAGCTGCTTCATAATAAAATTTGTGTATCAAATAAGAGGAAATCTACTATTCAGTAACTCATTCTTCACCAAGTATTTCTTTTTTAAATTGAAGTAAAGTTGATTTGCAATGCTGTGTTAGTTTCAGGTATACAGCACAGTGAATATATATAAATATTCTCTTTTGAGAATCTTTTCCCTTTTAGGGTATTACAAAATATTGAGTATATTTCCCTGTGCTATACAGTAAGTCTTTGTTGTTTATCTATTTTATATAGTGTGTATATGCTAATCCCATCCTCCTAATTTATCTCTCTCCTCTCCTCCTTCCCGTTTGGTAACCATAAGTTTGTTTTCTATATCTGTGATTCTACTTCTGACTGGTAAATAAGTTCATTTATATCTTTTTAAAAAGATTCTACATATAAACAATATCATGTGATATTTGTTTTCCTCCATCTGGTTTACTTCACTTAGTATGATAATCTCTGGGTCCAACCATGTTGCTGCAGATGACATTATTTTATTTTTTATGGCTGAGTAAAACTCCATTGTGTGTATGTAAATATGACACATCTTCTTTATCCATTCATCTTTTGATGGCCAAGTATTTCTTATAGACTTATCATGCGTCATATCCAAGAAGGACAAGTGATTTCCTGGTGGGAAAGAAGTGAAGTATGTGGGTAAATGCTATGGTCATTTCATGCAGACTCTACCTCTCTTTCTACTTCCTTCAGAATCATATCTGAATGTCCTTCATGCCTTGGAATTTTCTCATCGTTCATCTTAGTTAATGTAGTTTCTCTACCCTTTAAAGTCACCCTAAGAGTCTTAAATCATATCAAGCCCACTATAATAGTGGTTTCTGTTGCTCATTTTTGCTTCCCTTACTGCTTTTTTACTGAGGACACTGTTTTGTTGCTGTTGTTCAGTTGCTAAGTCATATCCGACTCTTTGCAATCCCATGGACTGTAGTCTGTCAGGCTTCTCTGGCCATGGGGTTCTCCAGGCAAGAATATTGGAGTGGGTTCCCATTTCCTTCTCCAGGGGATCTTGCCAGACCAGGGATCAAACCCACATCTCCTGCACAGGCAGGTGGATTCTTTACCACTGAGCCACCTGGGAAGCTCCCTCTCCATAATACTACCAGTTTTTAAGGGCCTGCCTTTTCAAGTCCAAATTTCCCTGTGGCTGCAAAAGATTCTGGAAACATATACTAAGTTGAAAATTAAAGTTCTTTTTTTCCCCGAAGGTTGAACTTCATCCTGAAGGCAGTGGACTTATGGGACATTTTAAGCAGGGGAAATACAGGAGCAGTTTTGGTATCTTAAGGATCATTCCAACAGTGAAATGGAAGGGAATCAGAATGGGAGCCAGACTCCACAGATGGGAATAATCAGCGGGAATACCATTGCAGTAATTCAGGATCTGCTAAGGGCCTGAGGTATAGTATTAATAAGGGGAGAGCAGAGAAACTATGTATCATAGCTGTGCAGCATGAAGGGAGGTAGCAGTGAAAACTGAGCTTCTTCCTGTCTGGGGCTGATCATGGAACTGAGGGCTACCTGCTCAGGTGGTTACCAGTTCAGCCCTGTGCCTGATCGCCCCTTGCTTTATTCTTCCCTTTCTTTCTGTCTCCTCAGGAAAATTCCCAAAGATGCAATCAACTTGAAAGACTTACGAGCATCTTTTAAAATAGGAAACAGGAAGCCAGGAAATTTAAGAGCCCAAACTGTGTGCTTTCACTTCTCTCCTTTTGATGACTTACTCTCAGAAGCTTAGAGCAGCCCTTTTCAGATGGATTTTCAGGACAGATGCTTAATTATCTTGTTATTTATGGCCATTTTAGCACTGATGTAGAGACCTTTTGGGAACTCAGCTGAGGCCGTTGGATCATTACCTTTGCTGACAAACTTCCTGACTTCAGTGATGCGTGTCTGCAGGCAGTACCCTCTATTTGTATATATTTCTCAAATGAGATCCTACATGTCTGAACAAAGAGAATTTTGCCTATCCTGTATGAGGCTAAATTGTCTGGTGCCCCAAGGAAAAAGGCTGTTGACAATACCAATTTTGGTGCTTTTGTTGGCTTATGCAAATTTTAGAAAAGTCATTCCCTTAGTGTTCACTGTATTTCCTAGTTAGAATATATATTTAGGAAACCATGCCTCCAAACCATATACCCAGCAATATCTCATTTCTTTCAGGGAAGAGGGGGGAAGGAGGAGGGAATGTAAGGTGGGTAACATTTGGTATGGCTCAGATATTAAGTACAACTGAATGCACATTTATTTAATTTTCATGCAGAACAATGAAAGTTAAAATGCTATGCATTTCTATGGATGAAGAAGCCAATTCTAAGAAAAGCCAGGCTACTTGCATGGATAATAAATATCAGAGTCAGGTTTAGATCATAGTTTTTCAAATTCCAAACTTCTTTCCCTACAAACTAACTGCAAATGAGTCAATGGACCAGTAAATGCCTCATTTTTGAAAGGAAGATGGTTGAGAAGAGTAGAAATTATAGGAACATTAAATCTGCTGATTATGTTTATTTTGGCTTATTTTCAAAAATTTGGCTTTGGGCCTATATAAAGGAATTACGTGATGCACAGGAATCACATATAATCACTAAGAATGACTTAAACAAAAGTAATCATTTTTTTCTTACATTTTCAATGATTTTGCCATTAACAACATACATTATTTCAATCATTCTTTCAAAAAAGGGCAATTTACATACTGAATTTAGCAAGATATCTGGTAAATATCTGTACAAATATTATTAATAATGATATAAAAGTATAGATTTAGATGAGTTGGTAAATATGAATTTAGATGAATTCATTTTTAAAATAATGTTTATAGATTATTATCAATTTAAGAGATGTCTTCAGTGATATACCTACTGTATGATATGAACACCATCTGTACATTTATATAGTCATTTGCAGTTGATGAGGTATTTTCATATTTTTTTCACATTATCTCTATGTCAGAGAAAAAGGCTATGACTCACAATGTTATACATTTTATCCAAGGTCACAAGCTCAGAAATTATGGCATCAAGCCTCAAACCTAGTTATTTTGATTCCAAGATCTATGTTCTTTTCTGTCTACATAGACTGCCTTTCTTTCTTTGGAAACATTTGTATTAGTGATTTGTATGAAGTCACAAAAGTGTTGCTTATCAAATTTGTCCTTCACATAGAGCTGCAAGTTTCAACTAATGTAACTAATGACAGAATCCACAACTGAAGGAGAAAACCTTCCTGACTGAGAAGTTGAACTTAGACAGATGCAATTTAGTAGAGGTAAATATAAACTCTAGTAATTAGGCTCAATTAATGGAGTCAGTGACCTTGAAGTTCCTATGCACAACTATAAGAATTTTTTGGTAATATAATTAATACTTTGTCTTTATTTCCTTTCCTACTTTATAGAATTGAAATCTTTATTTGTTTAATACTTTTGATATCTACTTTGCTGCTTTTATTGAACATTTGTATAGGAAACCATGATTTAGAGAGATATGATTATTAGTCAGCTTTGTTCTTAAAATGAATTGAGTGATTATAGCTACTTTGAGGAGAGAAATTTGAGAACTTAATGTAGAACAACTTAGGGTTGAATAACACCTACTGCCTACATACAGATTGAATATTTCATTCTGTTACAATTCGTGAAACAATAATTCCTACATAATGAATGTTTAACAGCAATGAGCAAATTGTATGAATATCGAAGTAGCCATACATTTATGTCTAATCCTGTTACCACAAAGAGTATGACTTAATCACATTTGAAAGATACATTCATCATTCATGAACATACTTTCAAAATATAGGTACACCATACTTCTGCATAAAGTAGAGGCATTTATAGAATGTCAAAGGCCAATTTTTTTTTCCCTGTCAATACCTCAAGTACAACCTATTGCTGAATAAAGCTAGAGATAATGATGGCAGGTAAACTAAATATGCTCTTCCAACTTAGATGTGCAGGAGTCTATGTCTTCCAAGGCATCATCAAGATAGGACTATTACAGATCCTTTAGACCAGCGGTCCCCAATCTTTTTGGTACCAGGACCAGTTTTTCCCATGGACCAATTTGGGGGGTGGTGGTTTGGGGATGGTTTAAGTGTGTTACATTTATTATGCACTTTATTTCTACTCAAATGCTGCTGCTGATCCGACATGAGGTAGTGGTCCGTGGCCTGGAGGTTGGGGACCCCTGTTGTAGGCTGTATGTTTATGTTTCAGAAGCAATCTTCCTTTGCAAAATGAAGAGGAATTGAGGTTTTTATCTGTTTAAGTAGTGGAAATGTCAGTGAACCACTTGTTCCATTGTGCTCATGGATGCTTATGATGATAACATCAATAACGTAATTAGAATCCAATGTAAAATTTTTAATATGGTAAAATATTCATACTTTTGAGTTGATATAATGACACCAATTAGTTCTTCAGGGTTTGGGAATTGTTTTTAAGTACAGCTGAAAGCTGGGTAGGTCACAAGTTTAAGACCATTTAGCAAGAAAAAAAACATGCGTAAAAAAGGGAGAAAAATTACTTAATAATATTAAACTTTCTTAAATCAAGAGGACATTTTGTACCCTGGCTACACTTCAGTGGCAGAACTAAGCAAATATATTCAAAATTATTTGTGGAAAATTCCCACCTGTTTTTCTACTATACACTTCCAATCCTTAGGACCAATCTATGTGAACTACAGCTGCAGAGCATTACAGAGACAAATTTTGTCTTGATAATTTGGTTGTGTAGTTTGTTCTTTTATTTCATAGGCATTAATTTATTTTGTATACACACATGGATATGTTTCCTGGTAATATTTGTTAATGGCTTTACTGAAGTATAGTTGACATACAATTAACTGGACATTTTAAAATATACAAATGAGCATATCTTTAATCCAATCTGCTGCTGCTGCTAAGTCGCTTCAGTCGTGTCCGACCCTGTGCGACCCCATAGATGGCAGCCCACCAGGCTCTGCCATCCCTGGGATTCTCCAGGCAAGAATACTGGAGTGGGTTGCCATTTCCCTCTCCAGTGCATGAAAGGGAAAAGTGAAAGTGAAGTCGCTCAGTCGTGTCCGACTCTTAGCGACCCCATGGACTGTAGCCTACCAGGCTCCTCCATCCATGGGATTTTCTAGGCAAGAGTACTGGAGTGGGGTGCCATTGCCTTCTCCGTAATCCAATCTACATGCCTTTAATTTCTTTTCTTATTTTATTGGATAGAACCTCTACTATAATGCTGAGTAGGTATGTGGACAGAAGGTATACTTTTCTTCTTCCTCATCTTAGGAGGAAAGCATTCAGTCTTTCACTAATAAATATGATATTGGCTTTAATTTTCTTGCAAATTCCCTTTATCAGGTTGAATAAGAGGCTTTCTATTCCTAGTTTACTGAGATAATTAATCAGGAATGGATGCTAGATACTGTCAAATACCTTTATTGTGTCTATTTAAATAATCATATTTTTTCAATGTGTTAATATATACTATAAAATGAGTTGATTTTTGTATGTTAAACTAATCTCAAGTTACTGTAATAAGCTCCAGCAGTGAGGCAATGAGCTGTTTTTTATTTGTTTACTGAAAAAGTCTTAAATTACAAATGCATTTTTAAATCACTACATCTGCTTGAGTTAATCTATTTCTTCTTGAATGAGATATGAAGGAATTTTTCCATCTCATCTATTTTGTCAACATCATTAGAATAGAGTTATTAATAATGCTTCTTTATTACCTTTTAATGTCTGTAGAATCCACAATGATGTGACTTCTTATATCTCAAATTTGTAGTTTGTGTCTTTTCTTGCTCTTGTTTTTCCTTGATCAGTCTGGCCAAAGATTTATCAATTTTATTGATCTCTAATAAAAAGGTTTTGTTTCACTGATTTTCTCAGGCATTTTTCTGCTTTCCCTTGTATTGATTTCTGCTTTCTTATTACTTTTTCCTGTTTACTTTTAGTTTCATTTGTTTTTTCTAACTTCTTAAGGTGGAAGATAAGGTCTTAGATTGTGACCCCTTTTCTAATACAGCCATGTAATGCCCTAAATTTCCCCTTATGTAATAGTTCTCTACTGAAATCCACAAATTTCTCATGCTGTATTCTTATTTTCATTTATTTCAAAATATTTTCTAATTTCTATTATTTCTTCTTTGGTGCATTGTTTTAAGTGTGTTACTTGGTTTTCAAATAAAGAAGGATTTTCCCAATATCCTTCTATATTGATTTCTAAATTAATTCGGTTTTGGTCAAAAATATACTTCCCTGGTGGCTCAGATGGTAACGCGTCTGCCTGCAATGCGGGAGACCAGGGTTCAATCCCTGGGTTGGGAAGATCCCTTGGAGAAGGAAATGGCAACCCACTCCAGTACTCTTGGCTGGAAAATTCTATGGACTGAGTAGCCTGGTAGGCTACAGTCCATGGGGTTGCAAAGAGTCGGACACAACTGAGTGACTTCACTTATACTTTGTGTGGCTTAAATTATTTAAAATTAATTTGTTGAGTTTTAAAATTTTTATACAATTTTAAAGGCTGCACTCCATTTATAGTTATTACAGGATATTGGCTGTATTCCTCATATTGTGTAATCCTTGTAGTCCATCTCACACCCAATAGTTTATACCTCCCACTTGCCCATCCCTGTGTTGCCCTCCCCCCTCAAGGTTTGTTTTATGGCCAAGTATATGGTCTGTTTCTGTACATGTTCCATGCATACTTTAAAATAATGCTAATTCTCTTAATTCTATTTTTTGGTAGAATGTTCTATAAGTTTCAACTAGTTCATGTTGGTTAACTCAGTTCATGTCTTCTCTACCTTTAGTATTTTTCAATCAACTTATTCTTTCAGTGATTGATAAAGGGGTTTTGAAATTTTGACTTGACTATAGTTATAAATTCTTCTGTGTCTTTTCTTCAGTTCCATTGATTTTCACTTCATGTATTTTGAAGTCCTGTTATTTGGTGCTTAGATGTTTAGGATTATTGTGTCCACTTGTCCAACTGACACTTTGATATAGTATAATACTTTTTCAATTCTGGGTCTGATTTTATTGATTAATCTTTTTATTTCTGTATGGATTTCATTTTCCTACTATCATGCATGCCTGGTAACTCTTTTTATTGGAATACAGGTAATGTAAATTTTCTCTTTGTGCTGGGTGCCTGTTTTTCTATCTGTCCTCCATACGTTTTTTTTTTTTTTTCTTTGTGGTATTCATTATTATTTGGGGATAAAGTTCAGTTAGTTGAAAGAAGCTTGATCCTTACTGGTCTTGGTTTATAAATTTGTTAGGCAGGGCTATTCACTGGAAGTGAAAAATAGATTCAAGGGATCAGATTTGATAGACAGAGTACTTGAAGAATTATGGAGGGAGGTTCGTGACGTTGTACACGAGGCAGTGATCATGACCATTGCCAAGAAAAAGAAATGCGAAAAGGCAAAATGGCTGTCTGAGGAGGCCTTACAAATAACTGAGAAAAGAAGAGAAGCTAAAAGCAAAGGAAAAAAGGAAAGATATACCCATTTGAATGCAGAGTTATAAAGAATAGCAAGGAGAGATAAGAAAGGCTTCTTCAGCAATCAATGCAAAAAAATAGAGGAAAACACTAGAATGGGAAAGACTAGAGATCTCTTCAAGAAAATTGGAGATACCAAGGGAGCATTTCACGCCAAGATGGGCACAATAAAGGACAGAAATGGTATGGACCTAACAGAAGCAGAAGATATTAAGAAGAGGTGGCAAGAATACACAGAAGAACTATATAAAAATATCTTTATCACCCAGATAACCATGATCATGTGATCACTCACCTAGAGCCAGGCATCCTAGAATGTGAAGTCAAGTGGGACCTAGGAAGAAGCATCACATGAACAAAGCTAGTGGAGGTGATAGAATTTCAGTTAAGCTATTTCAGATCCTAAAAGATGATGCTGTGAAAGTGCTGCACTCAATATGCCAGCAAATTTGGAAAACTCAGCAGTGGTCACAGGACTGGAAAAGGTCAGCTTCAATTCCAATCCCAAAGAAAGGCAATGCCAAAGAATGTTCAAACTACCGCACAGTTGCACTCATCTCACATGCTAGCAAAGTAATGCTCAAAATTCTCTAGGCCAGGCTTCAGCAGTACGTGAACCATGAACTTCCAGTTGTTCAAGCTGAATTTAGAAAAGGCAGAGGAACCAGCGATCAAATTACCAGCATTTGTTGGATCATCGAAAAAGCAAGAGAAAACATCTACTTCTGCTTTATTAACTATGCCAAAGCCTTTGACTGTGTGGATCACAACAAACTGGAAAATTCTAAAAGAGATGAGAATACCAACACCTGACTTGCCTCCTGAGAAATCTGTGTGCAGGTCAAGAAGCAACAGTTAGAACTGGACATGAACAACAGACTGGTTCCATATCGGGAAAGGAGTACGTCAAGGCTGTATATTGTCACCCTGCTTGTTTAACTTATATGCAGAGTACATCATGCGAAATGCTGGGCTGGATGAAGGACAAACTGGAATTAAGATTGCTGGGAGAAATATCAATAATGTCAGATATGCAGATGACACCACACTTATGGCAGAAAGCAAAAAACTAAAGAGACTCTTGATGAAAGAGAGGAGAGTGAAAAAATTGGTTTAAAACTGAACATTCAGAAAACTAAGATCATGGCATCTGGTCCCATCACTTCATGGCAGATAGATGGGGAAACAGTGGAAACAGTGAGAGACTTTATTTATTGGGCTCCAAAATCACTGCAGATGGTGACTTCAGCCATGAAATTAAAAGACACTTGCTCCTTGGAAGAAAAGCTATGACCAACCTAGACAGCATATTAAAAAGCAGAGACATTGCTGAGAAAGGTCCATCTAGTCAAAGCTATGGTTTTTCCAGTAGTTATGTATGGATGTGAGAGTTGGACTATAAAGAACACTGAGTGCCAAAGAATTGATGCTTTTGAACTGTGGTGTTGGAGAAGACTCTTGAGAGTCTCTTGGACTGCAAGGAGATCCAACCAATCCATCCTAAAGGAAATCAGTCCTGGATATTCATTGGAAGGACTGATGCTGAAACTTAAACTCTAATGCTTTGGCTACCTGATGCGAAGGACTGACTCATTTGAAAAGACCCTGATGCTGGGAAAGATTGAAGGTGGGAGGAGAAGGGGATGACAGAAGATGAGATGGTTGGATGGTATCACTGACTCAATGGACATGAGTTTGAGTACGCTCCGGGAGTTGGTGATGGACAGGGAAGCCTGGCATGCTGTAGTCCATGGGGTCGCAAAGAGTCGGACACAACTGAGCGACTGAAGTCAACTGAACTGAGAATGCTAATGCAGTGTACTGAATCAAGAAAAAAAAATGACATATTAAAGTGAGATAAACATAAAGTCTTACACTGTGGCTAAAACAAAATGTTGAATATAAATATATTAAATTGGGGGTGAGGACAATAAAGAGGTAGAACGGGAAAGTAGGACTTTTCCAGCAGTTAGGTAAGGAAGTATATAAATGATGACTATAAAATGCAGAGACTGAAATTAAGAAACCCTTGATTCAAGTCATCTCTGGATGTGAAAATATGTTCAAAACATTTAAAATATTCATGTTTCCATTTCTCCCTATGAAAAACTGGGTGTATATTTTTCTATTCTATCTTCAAAAGGAATATTTTACTTCCTAGAATTCAAAGCTTTCTGTGTTAAAACCTAGATTTGAGGGAGAATGTAATTTTGGCTTTTATTATTGAAAGTGTTTAGTAGGGTTTTTTGTTTCATCTTCTTCTAAATAACTTCAAAGTAGAGACAAAGAATCATATGTATTTGTATTATCAATAATAGTTTATTACTGGAAAGAATGGGGCTTCCCTAGTGGCTCAAGAATATGTCGAGAGCTGGTTCAGGACCAATTCTTCCACTTATAGGACAACCCTGAACAATCTCCGGGTAGCAGTTGTCTTATCTCTCCAATTGGAGAGTGATCCTCTTCAACGAGAGCATTCAAAAATTCTAAGATTCTTATTCATACATAATTGAGCGGCTCTCACCAATGTGCTTTTGGTAGTTGATGTATCACATGTAATTATCTCAAGTTTGTGGGGACACTTCAGAGCTGCATCACTGAAATGGCTCTTCCTGCTGAGCCAACTGCAGTATGTATGAATATTGGGACAATTTCTCTTGGATATTTATGGAAATACTATTGAAATATAGTGTTTCTTTTGGCAGAAAATGGTTAAGATTTTATGTAGGTTAACATTATAATATTGCACTCTTCAGGGTTACAAAACATATAACTTCTGAAGCAAAGGAAATTAACTTAACCTTCCTCTTATTACCACATAGCTGTATCACCTAGATATTTCCTAAAAGTGGCTTAGAATGTGCACATTTAACGTTGAGTCTTATATAACTAACCTAATTCTTTCTCTAAACTCTGGAAAAAAGACTTTCTTCAGAAACAAATCATGTCATTCCTAACCAGTATCTCTGAGAATTTGTAAGTTTGTACCACTGGGTACTGGGTTTTTTGTTGTTGTTTTTTGTTTGCATGTTATACCCTGGGAAGGGCATGGACGTTGGGACTTGAAGGACAGATTTGATTGGAGGAGGAAGGAAATCATCATTTATTGTGTGCCTGTGGTATGCTTTGTTTAAGATAACTCACTCAATAATATGAAAGTAAATATACATTGTGGGCTTTCGAGTGGCTCAGATGGTAAAGAGTATACCTGCAATGCAGGACACCCAGGTTTGATACCTGGGTCAGGAAGATCAGTGCAGAAGGGAATGGCTACTCACTCCAGTGTTCTTGCCTGGAGAATTCCATGGACAGAGGAGCCTGGTGGGCTACAGTCCATGGAGTTGCATAGCGTCGAACATAACTGATCTACTAACACAAACATACATACACACATACATATATATTTTCTATTGTTACTCCCCCAACTTCCCAAGCCTGTATTTTGTTAGAGATGTAAATCTCTCTAACTCTGAAAAATCCATTCTACTTTCACTTTTCAAGGCAGAGTAGGCCCATTTGATCTTCAGATGTACACCATAGCTGACGTCAGACAAAACCATTTTCTTCTGTGTCTCTCAGAGAGCCCTCCAGGAATCCTGTCTTCTCTCTATGTTTGGAAGGATCAGAAGTCAGAATTTGCTATGTGTAGTGAAGAGGAACTAAAGAGCCTCTTGATGAAGGTGAAAGAGGAGAGGGGAAAAAACTGGCTTAAAACTCAACATTCAGAAAATGAAGATCTTGGCATCCAGTCCCATCACTTCATGGCAAACAGATGGGGAAAAAGTGGAAACAGTGTCAGATTTCATTTTCTTGACCTCCAAAATCACTGTGGATGATGACTTCAGCCACAAAATTAAAAGACACTTGCTTCTTGGAAGAAAAGCTATGACAAACCTAGTCAGTGTAATAAAAGTAGAAACATCACTTTGCCGACAAAGGTCTGTATAGTCAAAGCTATGCTTTTTCCAGTAGTCATGTATGAATGTGATAGTTGGACCATAAAGAAGGCTGAGTGCTGAAGAATTTGTGCTTTTGGACTGTGGTGCTGGAGAAGATTCTTGAGAGTCCTTGGACCACCCGGAGATCAAACCAGACAATCCTGAAGGAAACTAACCCTGAATATTCATTGAAAGGACTGATGCTGAAGCTGAAGTTCCACTACTCTGGCCATCTGATGCAAAGAGGTGGAAAAACCCTGATGCTGGGAAAATTGAGGGCAGGAGGATAAGGGGGCAACAGAGGATGAGATGGTTGGATGGCATTACTGACTCGATGGACAGAAGTTTGAGCAAACTCTGGGAGATAGTGAAGGTCAGGGAAGCGTGGTGTGCTGCAGTTCATGGGGTCACAAAGAGTTGGACATGACTTAGTGATGGAACAACAACAACTGAATACTAGAAAATGCTGCAGGTTCCATAAAAGATCTTGTTTTCTTATAAAATATTCAAACTTGAATTTATGTTTCCTTATTCAGTTTATCAACGTCCTTGTTTCTTTATATTCTAGATTTCATTTTAAGCCTTTTATTCTATCTAACCTCTTTCTTCAGTGTGTCATAAAATCAACTAAAACTTACTTGGAATATTTTTTGGAAAAGATCTTTCATTATTTGTCCTTAAGACACCAGCTTAGTCTTTGTTCTGCTGGAGACACATTTGGATAATTGAATTGTTGTCCTTCTAGGTGTTCTAACTTTTAAATTGTCCTAATTGCTCAGAAAATCATAGTTTGGAAAGAACAGTAAAGTCATTTCTAGATCAATGGCTTTTCCAAAGGAGTAAACCCAGAATATTAGAGCTCAGGTAATTTTTGCTCAAACCATGTTTAATTTAATCTTCATGATCTTTCTTGAAGTAATTTTATTCCCATGTTATAGGGAAAAAAACTGTTAATATGTTAGTTGCAGAGTCAAGTTTTCAGACTCTAGTTCTGATTCTCTTAAATGCTGAGATAATTTTGTAAACTCTTCAAGGACAAGGAGAGCATCTGTCAGTATAGACTTCTTTCTTGAATGTGGTTGGCTGCTTGGTGACAAATGGATTAGGAAAAACTCATATACAGCAATCCTGGTCACACTGATTTTGCTTTAGGAACTTCATTATGACAACATGTAAAAGTACTGACACACATATAAGCTGTCAGTAAAAGTTGTTTCTTTTCTTCCTGTTCAGTCTCTGTTGGAGAGATGAGGAAGACTCATTTTGTCAGTGATGCCTTCTGCAGTATGCTTACTCTAACAGTCCCTGAATTATCTTTTGAATCTTCTTTCCTGATTCAATCCCTGTTTTTCAAAAGCCCTCCTCTAGCTTGTTTATTATTTATGGGCATTTCCTCTCAGCTGTTTCTTCCTACAGAGCTACCAAGGTATTAGTATAGCATTGATGTTTAATACTCAGTCTCATATTTTGATTTTTGTTAATACTTCAGGGAGAGCCTGATCCTGCTTTATATCTCTTCAGATTCCTAAATCCTACTCATCATTCAGGATTCTGCACAAAGCCTTTCTCAACTACCCTCACCTCATAATTACTGACTTTCCTGGATCCCGGTGAGACCACCACACTTAGTTCAGTTCAGTCGCTCAGTCGTGTCCGACTCTTTGCGACCCCGTGAACTGCAGCACGCCAGGCCTCCCTGTCCATCACCAACTCCTGGAGTTGACTCAAACTCATGTCCATCACGTCGGTGATGCCATCTAACCATCTCATCCTCTGTCGTCCCCTTTTCCCACCCTAAATCTTTCCCAGCATCAGGGTCTTTTCAAATGAGTCAGCTCTTCGCATCAGGTGGCCAAATTATTGGAGTTTCAGTTTCAACCACACATAGTACTTGTCCATTAACTCAGACACGCTGATCTAAACTGCAGTTTTATCCACATAGATTTATCCAAATGTTTTGTTCTGAAATCTTCTTCATACTTAGGGCCTCTTTTCTAAGATTGATGGTCATCATATCAGAGGTCTAACCCAAACATAGGAATCATATAAGCTCCTCCTGGAGTTTCTGTCCTCACTAGCAAAGTTCTTGTTAGCCTTTATTTCTTGTAGGTGAAGTGCCCTGAGTAGGGCTGGTGGATAAAATATGATACTCACTTTATTTTGAATGTCAGATTAAAAAAAACCCAACATTTGTTTAATATCAACTATGTGCTGCTGGAGGACTCTTGACAGTCCCTTGGACAGCAAGGAGATAGATCAAACCAGTCAATCCTAATGGAAATCAATCCTGAATATTCATTGGATGTACTGATGCAGCTGAAGCTCCAATACTTTGGCCACCTGATGTGAAGAGCTGACTTATTGGGAAAGACCCTGATGCTGGGAAAGATTGAGGGCAAAAGGAGAAGAGGGCGGTAGAAGATGAAATGATTGGATAGTATCACTGATTAAATGGACATGAATTTGGGGAAACTCTATGAGATAGTGAGGGTCAGTGAGGCCTGGGGTCACAAAGAGTTGGACATGACTTAGCAACTGAACAACAACAAAATGCCAGATAGTTCCTGGGAAATACTTACACTTAAAAAAAAATTGTCATTTTAATGACATTCAGATTTAAGCCCCTGTATTTTTATTTGCTAAATCTGGCAATTGTATCGCTCCCAACATTTTTGACATATTAACTGCATGATACCTGGTCTCAATCAATCTTGATTCAGTGACCTTATCTGATGCAGTACTTTACATGTCAGTAATGTTGCATTGTTTTCAAAGCACGCTTATTACCTTATTGGTTCCTCAGAGTTGTCCAGGTGTATGGTTACTATCTTTACCACTTATTAACTTGTTTATTCTCTCCTGGTTTCAATTTTCTAGTTTATAACAGAGTTAATTACAACTTCTTTGATGAATATGCAGTTTCAGTTCTGTTTTAGGGGGTTTATGCTATAAAATCAGTTGCCGACATAAGCTTATTTATTTTCTCCATTCCCACTCAATCACTGTATTCTTTTTCCTTAGAAAGTTCCTTTTAAAAATTGTATATTCAGTTTCCTTTATGATTGGGAAAAGAATATTTTAAGCAAAAAATAACATTTGTTTACTTTCGTGAGTGATATTTTCTATATTTAAAGCAATAAATATTCGTGGGAGGCACTAAACCTTAGGGGTTAGAGAAACATTGGACTTTCCTGGTAGCTCAGCTGGTAAAAAATCTGTCTGCAGTGCACAAGACCTCAGTTCGATTCCTGGGTCAGGAAGATGCCCTGGAAAAAGGATGGGCTACCCACTCTAGTATTCTTGGGCTTCCTTGGTGGCTCAGACAGTAAAGAATCCGCCTACGATGAGGGAGACCTGGGTTCATTCCCTGGGTTGAAAAGATCCCCAGGAGGAGGGCATAGTAACCCAGTCCAGTATTCTTGCCTGGCAAATCCCATGGACTGAGGAGCCTGGCGGGCTGTGGTCCATGGGGTTGCAAAGAGTTGGACATGACTGAGAGACTAAGCACAGCACTTTGATGAGTGGTTTCAAAGATTAAATGGGATGAACTACATAAAACAAACTCCCTGACAGACAAAAGCAAACAAATGATGAAATGAAACTTGTAGCTTCTACACTCCTCTGCCGTCACCCTAATTAGCTTGCTTAAGATCACAGAGCCAACACACAGGGAAACTGGGAACTTAAACTTGAGTCAGCTGGTTACAAAGACTTTTTGTAACGTGCCCTGCAGGGAGAGAGTCCGATGTGAAGAAAATACATATACTCATCACCTTCTATCCTCCTGTTGGATATTCCACTACCTTCATGGTGAGACTATTTTACATGTAGTTCCCCAGTTATAAGAAATATATGAAATAATGTTCTTAATTTGAGAGTTTCTTTTCAGTGACTTGAGAATTTTAAAAACAATGTTGTTAGGGAGTTTTGGGTTAAACTAATTAACAGTCTTTACACAGGAACAAACAGGCTATTCAGAGATAAAGGAAGTATATTGTAAGTCTGTGTCCATTCTCCTCCATGGATACACAAGAACATTAATTAGTAAAACACTGATGCCAATAAATGCCACAGAACTGTTTCTCATAAACCTTCATGAAATGTGAAAAACAAAACTGCGTCCTGGCAAGTAGAATGAATTCATGTTCGAGGATCATACTTCAGGGAACTTGATTAGTATTAGTGAACAGGGCTAGAACAGAATTCAGTGATTTCTGCCAAGCCAGCGGTTCATCCAGGAAGATTGAGAGATTAAGAAAAGGAGATGTTAAAATAGTTAATTTTGATACTGTTACTATTAGTAGTATTCTTGTAGTCATATTTTAGATTCCAGCGTATCACGCTGACACCTAGGAGTGTCATTTTCCACAGTCATTATGTTGAAATGTGTTTTTAGAAGTCAGTCACCTCTTAATAAAGTGTAGGAAAACTTACTTTTTACTTTATAAAAGCTATTGGACTTTAAAAATTCATGCCATTCTGTTTTTCTCTCCCTTTTAAAGTGGAGAAATTAAAATACCGCAAATACAGCATGTAATTTTAGTATGTTTTCCATTCGATTCTTTGTGTGCCTATATGCTCTTTCAAAAAGCTGTTTGCCCATAGTGAATACTCACTTTATGTAGCACATCTAAAATTCTATGACCATAAAGTATTGAGATATATAGCTACATCTCAAAGAATATATACAGTGTCTAATGACAGATTTTCTCATATGTTGTTAATTTTAGTATTATAATTAGAAATTAGAAAATGATATCATTCCAAAATTTATTTTCCAGTAGAAAATTCAAATATCAGATATTAGAAAACAGGGTTTTAATATGTATGTCCAAGTGCATTCCATATTTATATATGAAAAATGTGAAAGTCACTTAGTCGTGTTCACCTCTTTGCAACCCCATGGATTGTAGCCTGCCCAGCTCCTCTGTCCATGGAATTCTCCAGGCAAGAATATTGGAGTGGGTTGCCATTTCCTTTTCCAGTGTATCTTCCCTACCCAGGGATTGAACCCAAGTCTCCTGTATTGCAGGCAGATTCTTTACTAACTGAGCCACTATATATATATATATATATATATGTTCTGTAAATCTGTCTATGCAATGTAAATGCCAGTATATAGTGTATATACTGTAACAACCAATATAAATAAATAATATATATTAGGCAATGATATGCATATTATAGGATAAATAACCCAAATCTAGAAATTTATAATTGAATATTTTACCAAAATATATGACACAAAATGTCCAATATGCCTTTTTTGGATTAATATCAGAACTCAACAAATGATAACAAATACTGAGAAATAAATGTTCTAACCTGTTGTAAGAACTGCATGGCAAGTCAGACATGACTTGTAAATTGGATAGTAGATACCATTTAACTTCTTAGCACAAGTGTATGCATTTCCTAACTTTTGAATTCTTAAAAACTAAGAGAAACTTTCTGCTTACTCTCTATTTTGGGACACACTACATAGAATTTACATATCAGATCTCTCATTCGGCAACACAATTGCTTAACAGCCTGATGGCCAATGACTACCTGCAGTTTGCAGGTTTCTCAAAAAGATGTCAGGCGTCAATCAGATCTGGCTCAGGAGCCTGGCAGTGAGTGCTCACTGGAGTAGTGTATTCTCTGGTCGTGGGTTTGATTGATGGTAAATGTCACATTATCCCTTGGCAGAGCAGGGAAGTGTTTCACATAACAATAGCAGAACAGTGCCATAATTGTCTTCCCAGGTACTAAGTACTGGGGTACCTTTGTCCTTGTCTTGCTCCCCTAGAGCACTAGCCCAGCCTTAATTACCTCCTATTTGAGCAGAAGTCCTCTAAACAGTTTCCTTTTCCTATCTCTTTGTATTTCAAAATAACATCCTCACTGTAAACAGGACAATCTTTCTAAAATAAAATACACCGACAAGATTTTATTGAGTGAATATTAGAAGCTAAGCACAGTATTTTGTGCTTTAAAGGGATTGCTTCTTTAATCCTTACAGTAACTAACAAAGCAGGTTATGAGCTGGCTCTCAGAGTGTTTCAGTAACTTCGCTTGTGCAAATGACTCTAAAAAATGGCAGAGCTGATCATTGAATTTAGGTTTGTCTTATGTGATAGGTTTTTCTCTTTCTGATAATGTCATTTCTCCTGATGAGAAGTCCAGTGGTTTCCCACTGATGCAGGAAGACAGAATTCAAACTCAGTTGCACACCCTCAGAGCTATACACGATCTGCCTTCATTCTACACCTTTTCAAACCCTTCTCCACCTCTGGAAATATGTATGAACCCCATATGTGTTTTGCTTCCCTCGCTTTTGTATATGTATTCTCTCAGCTTGTAATAACCTTGCCAATTCTCTGCTTATTCAAATATTACATTATTTCAGGATCCAAGTTCACTTTTCCTTCAATTCCTTTGTTAATCGGTTTCTCCAAATCATTGTAAGACATTCTCTGTACCTGAATTACAACTTTGTATTACCATTATTCATTTATGTGTTTTATTCTTCCCACTAGACCATAAATTACTTGAAAGGAGAATTTACTTCGGACTCATCTCTGCATCTTACAGTGCCTGTCTTGAATGGGATTGCAGATGCAGTTGGCCTGGATAAAAAAAAGGCATGAATGAATGGATGCTGTGTCTTTACCTAAACAATCCAGTCATTTGATGATATAATTTCTTTCTTTCAGAAAATGTGGAGTACAGATTTACCAACATGCTCCATTGTAAGGGGATTTTCAATGTTCCCTTTTATTTTATTTTATTTTTTTTTAATAAATTTATTTATTTTAGTTGGGGGCTAATTACTTTACAATATTGTGATAGTTTTTGCCATACATTGACATGAATCAGCCATGGGTTTACATGTGTTCCCCTTCCTGGACCCCCCCACCCACCTCCCTCCCCATCCCATCCTTCTGGATCATCCCATTGCCCTTTTAAAGGGTGCCTGGAGTTTTAGGAAAGTTTGTAAAAGCTGTCTGCAAGTCTCATTTTATCCATTCATTCATTTGTTCAACTGGCAATTTTTGAATGCTGACTCTGTTCCAAAATTATGATTGGTAATGCAGGGACATAAAAGTGAAAGTGTTACTTGCTTAGTTGTGTCCGACTCTTGTGACCCCATCGACTGTAGCTCTCCAGGCTCCTCTGTCCATGGGCTTCTCCAGGCAAGAATACTGGAGTAGGTTGCCATGCCCTCCTCCAGGGGATCTTCCCCCTACAGGGATGGAACCCAAATCTCCTGTGTCTCCTGCATTGGCAGGCAGATTCTTTACTCTCTGAGCCACCAGGGAAGCCCCTACAGATACAGAGATAGAAAGGCAATGTCTTTAACATTGAGAGACTTACAGTCAAGGGAGAAATCAATGTCAGCAGATAATTAATACAACATATAAAATGCAGAGGCGGCTCAGAGGAAACAGAACTTTGGTTTGCTAAGCCAAGTCAGGGAAGACTTCGCTGAAGTAATATTTGAAAAAAGTCTTGATGTGAAGTTCCTTTAAGATTTACAGTCAGGGTATGTGCATGCGTGCTTCGTCACTCAGTCATGTCCAACTCTTTGTGACCTCATGGACTGTAGCCCACCAGGCTCCTGTGTCCATGGGATTTTTCAAGCAAGAATACTGGAGTACGTTGCCATTGCCTTCTCCAGGGGGTCTTCCTGACCCAGGGATCGAGCCCATGTTTCCTGTGTCTCCTGCATTACAGGTGGATTCTTTACCTGCTGAGTCATTGGGGAAGCCCCCTAGGATACAGTTTAGGGTAGGAGAAGGACAGGGAATAGTACTAGCCATTAATGACCCTGCAGAACCGTTGATTTATTAGGACCATAACATGTTAAATCGATACAGGTCTAAGAATTTGGGTCAAGTGTCATAGGACACTAGACAGGTAGCCTGCGACACTTATTTCCTTGTGGAAACTCAGGACAAGAGTGTTGAAGGTAACAGAGGGAGTCAGAGTGGATGGATTTGACCCACATCATAAGTAGGCATATATTCAACTCCACCTAAAGTAAGCTGAGTAGTACTAACCGCAGAGCTGCATTCTCTCCATCATCAGTCGATTCCCGGGAGCTAGTTACTGTTCACAATGGAAGCCAACTGCAATGAGAGTGTACATTGCGTATGGCATCCTTGGCTCCAGAACATAATTAGCTAGAGGCAGCGACCAAATAAATGAGAACTCATCTGTTAATAATTAAATTGACCATTAAAATTAATGATTAATAGGATAATTAAAATTAATGGTTGGATTAATGTTGAAACAGCCAATGCATTCCCTCCAGAAAATTTAGAATAATACAGAGAACACTATTCCTGTTTCATAAATCCTTGTTGAATACATGATTGAGAATTCTGGAAATCCTAGGACTTCAAATTTAAATTTGAAAGAAGTTTGTGGATCATCTTAGAAATACAGTTATTTATAGTAATCTTGTTGAACACATGATTGAAAAATCTGAACATTCTAGGACCTCAAACTTACTTTTGAAAGAACTTTGTGGATCGTCTTAGAAATACTCTCTCCTTAAACCTACAGATTCAGAATCCCTGTGGAAGTACCTGGACTTGTGTATGTTAATAGAGTACCACAGGTGATTTCAGGGTGCCTTCCTGGTTAAGAACCACCATCAAAATTCATTGTCTATATTGCACAGATGAGGAAACTGAGGTCCAGAAGGATTAAGTACATTGTTCAAGGTCATACAGCTAATAAATGATAGAGCTGGGATTTAAATTGTTATTTTTCTTTTCAGTGCTCTTGGCAGTACTTAACAGCTGCCTCTGAAGGACTTCATCTCTAGAGACATGGGGAAGAACTAGCAAATCAAAGCTAATGACAGAATAAAAACTCTGATCAGAAATTTAAAATGGCAGTGGCAATAATGCAGGAAAGCAAAGAGAATAGACTACTCCCAACATTTCAAAGATTCCTTAACTAGAACAAAACAAGGTAGAGAGATGGATTCCCTCATGCAATAAACATTTTGTTGTTGCTTTTGTTTAGTCGTTAAGGCATGTCAGACTCTTTTGTGACCTAGTGGACTGTAGCCTATCGGGGTTATCTGTCCATGGGATTTCCCAGGCAAGAATATGGAGTGGGTTGCCATTTCTTCTGCAGGGGATCTTCCCGACCCAGGGATCGAACTTGCATCTCCTGCATTGTCAGGCAGATTCTTTACCACTGAGCCACGAGAGAAGCCTGTAATAAACATTATTGAGCATTTATTATGTGTTGATTCCTGAGAACAAGAGAAAGGAGAAGGCAAGTGGTGAAGCCTACCTAGGCTTTCCTCTCTGGGGTTTTAGAGTTGTTATTTTTAATAAAAATTTTTTTTACTGGAAGTGTGAAGATTGATATATCAATAATATTTGATTTCCCTTGAAGTCTCTCTTTTGTGTGAATCAAACTATGCAGGTGGTTAACCTGCCCAATTTTTCTGGAAACTAACACTGAGTGTATTAAACAGCAGCAGAATTTTCTATTTTCTATCAGTATAGAGAGAAATGCCAGCATTTATGAGCTGATACATCCAAAAGCTTGTGAAATAAAAAGAGAGCTTCAGGCTCCAGTTTCTTAATAAGCCACCTACCAATGGTTGCAATGGTCCCCATTAGGCCTCCACTGCATGCATTTACAGGGAAGACACTGGACAAAGAAAAAAAAATACTGAATTTATTGCAATTGAGCTTTCAGCATCAGCTTCAATTCGGAATGTCTGTTTTTTAATGAGCTGAGCTCCATGTCATAGAGCCTTAAAACCTAGGCTAAAAACCTAGACTAAATGCAGAAAAAATGTTATTCTTGGTCCTTTTTCTATGTCTGTAGTCTTAAGTCTTGATCCATGATCTCATCCCTCTCATTGCAAAAGTTGGAAAAAAAAAAAATTCAAGGAAACCAAGGAAAAGAGAGAGAATTTGTCTCCTGGAAGCTTAGAAGAATTATCCTTAATCATCCCCTACTTTTCTTTTCCCCACAATTGTCCATGCTTGGCCAACCAAGAGAAGAGGTTTTCTGCAGCCTGAGAATATTCCTGGACCTTACTGCATCATGCACATGGAAGCAACCAGGGAAGGATTTAACCTCTGCTCTGATACCAAAATCTCTGGCTCCTTTCAGCATGGCCTATGTGAGCTTTTCTTCTCGTGCAGGTTATAAAATTCAGCTGGACTGTATATCTAGTTGACTTTTATAACCTGAATCAACTGTATATCTAGTGGGCTTCTCAGGTGGTGATAGTGGTAAAGAACCTGCCTGCCAATGCAGGAGCCATAAGGGACACGAGTTTGATCCCTGGGTTGGGAAGATCCCTGGGTTGGAGAAGAGCAACCCACTCCAGTATTCTTGCCTAGAGAATCCCATGGACTGAGGAGCCTGGCAGCTATGGTTTGTAGGGTCGCAAAGAGTCAGACTCAACTGAAGTGACTTAGCACACATACACATATATCTAGTAAGTGGCAGGACTGGAATTTAAGTCCAGAGCTGGGAATGTCTGTCTCCATAGCCAGTGTGCCTTTTATTTTGCTACACTTACTCTCTGTGTGAAAGAAATCTAATTTTCCTATTTTTGATATATGGGTTTTGGGGCTACACCTTACTCTTCCCCCCATTATCTGCTTGCTACCCACCTTTGGTATTTAAGAAAAAACCAATGAGGCTTTAGAGATCAATTCACAGAATTTAGGTTGGTTGGTATACTTAGAGAGCCCTAATTTTACTTCCAATAGGACCTGGATGAATGATTATTTACAGCGGATTCCTTTGCTCCAAAGAACTACGTTGGTCTCTGTTTTAACCATGTGATGTTGAAGTTCTTGAATTTAACGTGTGCAATGTCCTCTATGAAAAAAGGGACCCAGCAGTCTGCAATATGGAGTAGTTTACTGCTGTACTGAGATACAAGTAGGAGTACTTAATCCAAAGTTATAGAGGAAAAAGTCCTTTTGCCAGTTGCCAGCTATCTGCATAACATCTTTTCTTATCCTCCACTTGCCAATATTATGTGTTTTAGGAAAAAAAATAGAATTTAAAGTCTTTAAAGTTTCTGGGAAACCCAAAATCTGTGGATGTATCACTCTCAAATGTC
Organism: Giraffa tippelskirchi; assembly: GCF_054371585.1. Lineage (NCBI taxonomy): Eukaryota > Metazoa > Chordata > Mammalia > Artiodactyla > Giraffidae > Giraffa > Giraffa tippelskirchi. The sequence goes on along the minus strand of NC_137284.1, from coordinate 40,541,743 downwards.
AGAGTTGACAGATAAGCCTTGAACTGCCATTCTCACAGGACTGTATAACAAGTACCTTTGGATTTCTCAACAGAGCATTGGTTCAGTTCAGTTGCTCAGTCATGTCCAACTCTTTGCAACCCCATGGACTGTATCACGCCAGGCTTCCCAGTCCATCACCAAATCCCAGAGCTTATTCAAACTTATGTCCATCGATTCAGTAATACCATCCAACCATCTCATCCTCTGTTATCCCCTTCTCCTCCCAACTTCAATCTTTCCCAGCATCAGGGTCTTTTCCAATGAGTCAGTTCTTCCCATCAGGTGGCCAAAGTATTGGAGTTTCAGCTTTAGCATCAGTCCTTCCAGTGAATATTCAGGACTGATTTCCTTTAGGATAGACTGGTTGGATCTCCTTGCAGTCTAAGGGACTCTCAAGAGTCTTCTCTAACACCATAGTTCAAAAGCATCAATTCTTTGGCGCTCAGGTTTCTTTACAGTCCAACTCTCATATCCATAAACGACTACTGGAAAAACCATAGCTTTGACTAGATGGAACTATATTGGCAAAGTAATGTCTCTGCTTTTTATATGCTGTCTAGTTTGGTCATAGTTTTTCTTCCAGGGAGCAAGCGTCTTTTATTTCATGGCTGCAGTCACCATCTGCAGTGATTTTTGAGCCCAGAAAAATAAAGTCTCTCACAGCTTCCATCATTTCCCCATCTATTTGCCATGAAGTGATGGGACCGGATGCCATGATCTTAGTTTTCTGAATGTTGAGTTTTAAGCCAACTTTTTCACTCTCCTCTTTCACTTTCATCCAGAGGCTCTTTAGTTCTTCTTTGCTTTCTGCCATAAAGGTGGTGTCATCTGCATATCTGAGGTTATTGATATTTCTCCCGGCAACCTTGATTCCAGCTTGTCCTTCATCCAGCCTGGTATTTTGCATGATGTACTCTGCATATAAGATAAATAAGCAGGGTGACAATATACAGCCTTGATTTGGAACCAGTCTGTTGTTCCATGTCCAGTTCTAACTGATCCTTCTTGACCTCCATACAGATACCTCAGGAGGCAGGTCAGGTGTTGGCATTCTCATCTCTTTTAGAATTTTGCAGTTTGTTGTGATCCACACAGTCAAAGGCTTTGGCATAGTTAATAAAGCAGAAGTAGATGTTTTCTCTTGCTTTTTCGATGATCCAACGAATGTTGGTAATTTGATCTCTGGTTCCTCTGCCTTTTCTAAATCCACCTCGAACATCTGGAAGTTCACGGTTCGTCTACTATTGAAGCCTGGCTTGGAGAATTTTGAGCATTATTTTGCTAGCATGTGAGATGAGTGCAGTTGTGCAGTACTTTGAAGACTCTTTGGCATTGCCTTTCTTTGGAATTGGAATGAAAACTGACTTTTTCCAGCCCTGTGGCCAGTGCTGAGTTTTCCATATTTGCTGGCATATTGAGTGTAGCACTTTCACAGCATCAGCCTTTAGGATTTGGAAGAGTTCAACTGGAATTCCATCTCCTCCACTAGTTTTGTTCATAGTGATGCTTCCTAAGGCCTACTTGACTTCAGACTCCAGGATGTCTGGCTCTAGATGAGTGATCACACCATTGTGATTATCTGGATCATGAAGATCTTTTTTGTATAGTTCTTCTGTGTATTCTTGCTACCCCTTCTTAATCTCTTCTGCTTCTGTTAGATCCATACCATTTCTTTCCTTTACTGTGCCCATCTTTGCATGAAATGTTCCCTTGGTATCTCTAATTTTCTTGAAGAGATCTCTAGTCTTTCCCATTGTATTGTTTTCCTCTATCTCTTTGCACTGATCACTGAGGAAGGCTTTCTTATCTCTCCTTGCTATTCTTTGGAACTCTGCATTCAAATGGGTATACCTTTCCTTTTCTCCTTTGCCTTTCACTTCTTTTCTTTTCTCAGCTATTTGTAAGGCCTTCTCAGACAACCATTTTGCCTTTTTGCATTTCTTTTTCTTGGGGATTTTATTTCTTTTTCATTTTTCTTGAGGATCATCTTGATCACTGCCTCTTGTACAATGTCATGAACCTTGTACAGCAGAGCATACTTGAGACATATACCAGTAGAAGCAGTCTTAAATATTGAATTTTATATACAGTGGATATCATATCTGAATGACATGTCCTTTAAAAGCTAGACCATGGTTAAAAGCCCCCTGCCAATACCCACATCCCTTCCATTCATGTAACAATTTGCTCTTAATAAAAGTATTTTTAATTCCAGCCTTCCCTGTTGATTCAGATGGTAAAGAATCTGCCTGCAATATGGGAGACCTGGGTTTGATCCCTGGGTTGGAAAGATCCCCTGGAGGAGGGCATGGCAACCCATTCTAGTATTCTTGCCTGGACAATCCGCATGGACAGAGCAGCCTGCCAGGCTACAGTCTGTGGGGTCGCAACTGAGCGACTGAGCAACTAAACACAACACAGCTCAGCATTTTTAATTTCAGATGTTTCACATGTGATCCTCACGGCTAAATTGGGAAGTAGAATTGTTGTTCAGTCACTAAGTCATGTCCAAATCTTTGTGACCCTATGGACTGCACTGTACCAGGCTCCCCTGTTCTTCAATATCTCTCGGAGCTTGCTCAAACTCATGTCCATTGAGTTGGTGATGCCATCCAACCATCTCATCCTCTGTCACCCACTTCTTCTCATGCCCTCAATATTTCCTGGCATCAAGGTCTTTTCCAATGAGTTGGCTCTTCACATCAGATGGCCAGCAGGTATCATTTCGTCAAGTTTATACGTGAGGAATATGTTGCTCAGGGTACTTAAGAGTCTTGCCTAAAATCTTGCACTCAGGAAGTGGTACAGATGAGACTTAAATCCAGGGCTCTCAACTATGAGAGGTGACTCCATCATATCATGATATCCCTTAGTTAATCAATTCAGCATTCCTCTCATCACCAGCTATAATAGAGAAAAAGCATCCCTTCATTTATGAACTATTTACTGAGTGCCTGCTATATTCTGGACAGTGTTATTGGCACTGGGGATTCAAGGTGAATAAAATATGATCCTTATCCTCAAGGAACACCTACTTTTCAATGACAGTTAAATAAATAAGTGATTGTGTTTTGCAAGTAATGTAACAAAAGTTTTAAAAAGAGGACATTATGACAACAAAATATTGCATAACTCTGCCTGGGATGATCTGAAAAGGATTTGATGTGACATAATCTCCTTTTGTCCAGATAATTACATGACCCACAGAACCAGCAGTGCTTTAGTTTAGGAGTCCTATTAGATACAAACTGTACTAATTTGGGGATTAGGAGATTTGATTTTAAAGAACTAATTTACAGAGTGAGTTTGACAACTTTTTCCTCTTTGGGGACTCAATTTCTTCATCTGTGAAATGAAAGGATTAAGTTAAATGATTGGTAAGTTACTTTCCTGCCCCCAAGGTTTTATTTTATTTTATCTATTTTGCTTTTCTCACAGATGTGCATAAACTCTCTGTAGGGCTGTTTTCAGAAATTGCTTCTTAGGTTTTTTTCAAGTAGGAACTCATTCATGATGTCAGTGTCTCTTTTCACTGGGAGGTTGGCTCTGATTCCCATTGTCTCTCGACCCACAGAGTCTGTTGTTTGCCAGGAGGTCTGGGACCAAAGCCCAGACAGTTTCAGTTGCGATTACCGATACTGACTTCACTGTATTATCCAGTATTCGGTTTGAGCTGGGCACTTTCTAAACTGTTCTTGCCATTCTCATTCTGTGGGTAAAGGATAATAAAATGTGGATTGAGAGATCTTTTGACTTCTATTATCCTAGAACTACTGTGATTATAGGTACAAGAGAGCCAACAATGCTCCTGAGAAACCCAGGGCAGGTGGCCATATATGTATGTCCATATACAAACTGAGACTGAAATTATATCTGTTTTCCATTAAAGGTGCTGAGTGTTGTATTTTATGTTTGGAATGTCTTTATGGTATGCACTTCTAATTATTTATTTCACTTTCTGTTTATCCATATTATCCATAACCTCACTCCCTCAAAAAAAGAAAAAAATAGGACTAGGGACTTCCCTGGCAGTCCAGTGGTTAAGTCTCTGTGGTTCAACTGCCAGAGACGGGGATTCAATCCCTGGGTGGGGTATTAAGATCCTACATGGCCTAAAAGAAAAAAAAAAAAAAGAAATAGGACTGATAATTTGGATCTTATACTTAAGAATTTCCCATGTACATACATATGAATACCATTGTTTATCATATATGTAATATACATAATTCCCTTGAAATATACATTCACATAAACTTTTATGAAAATGAGATAGCACTAAAATACACTGCTCTGTAGTTCCTAATTACTGCTGAAGAGTTTCCATGGTAAATGGTTAGTTTTAAATGTTCACTTTAAATCTTCACAAAGAATTTAGGAAGTCAATATGAAAATATAGGTTGCATCAAATTGTAAACATAAACCTAATGAATACTCTCATATGAAAAGATGCAGACAGTTTGAAGACCAGTTTATAATAGCATACTGAATTAAAGACTACTTACTTTTTAGAACTCATATGCACATTACCAATATGCCCTAAAAAAGGACAGTTAAGTCTCTGTTTTCACATCTTTGTTTACACTGGATACTGAACAGCAATTAATTTTAGTGAAAAATAAAGCTGCCTTTTTTTTTTTTTTTAACATTTATGTCTTTCTCATTTACTATACATGCAGAGCTATCTTAGAACAAGTGTTAAGATTGAACCTTTGATTCCTTTTGAGTTTTCTTGAGCTTTTCATACAGGATAGGTTCCACATTATATTTTTTCATGATTTTGTAAGATTAAGAAAGAGCACTGAATCACAACTTTGACTGAAAAGCCAGGATTTTAAATCCCAGCTCTTTCATAAACATCCCTATCTATAAAACAATTGTTGTTCTGTTGCTCAGTCATGTCCAACTCTGTGCAACCCCATGGACTGCAGCACGCCAGGTCTCCCTGTCCTTCAGTATCTCCCAGAGATTGCTCAAAATCATGTCCATTGAGTCTATGATGCCATCCAACTGTCTCATCCTCTGTTGCCCCTTCTCCTCCTGCCCTCAGTCTTTCCCAGCATCAGGGTCTTTTCCTGTTAGTTGGCTCTTTGCATCAGGTAGCCGAAGTATTGGAGCTTCAGCTTCAGCACCAGTCCTTCCAATGAATATTCAGGACTGATTTCCTTTAGGATTGACTGTTTTTTATCTACTTGCTGTCCAAGGGACTCTTAAGAGCCTTCTCCAACACCACAATTCAAAACCATTAGTTCTTTAGCACTCAGCTTTTTTTATAGTCTAACTCTCACAACCATACATGACTACTGGAAAAATTATAGCTTTGACTGTATGGTCCTTTGTTGGCAAAATGATGTCTCTGCTTTTTAGTATCCTGTCTAGGTTTGTCATAGCTTTTCTTCCAAGGAGCAATCATCTTTTAATTTCATGGCTGCAGTCACCATCAGCAGTGATTTTGGAGCCCAAGAAAATAAAGTCTGTCACCGTTTCCATTTTTCCCCATCTATTTGCCATGAAATGATGGGACCATGTTAATACTTTACAACACTGTATGCTTTTTAAAAACTTGCATATTTACTTTCTCATTTATTTCTGTACCAGTGTTACTAAAATTGTAGGAAAGGTGTGACATTTAAAGATAAAAAGTTCACTTTTGTTGAACAGAGAATGGATTTAATGATGTGAGGTGAAGAGTGCTGTTTTCTATCCTACCTGGACAGTCACCCTGTAATGACTAACTTTCCATTTAAGTTTTTCTTTAAAGTGAACTGCATTTTAAAATGTTCTTGATTTACTACAGTTTCCTACTCATTCACTCCATATAACTACACTACATTCTGTGTAACATACTAAATTTAAGATCAAGAATTTCTAGCTCCATATACAGTACCTTGTACATAATAAATGTTCAGTAAAAGTCTTTGAAATGAGTGGATAGAATATAGTAAGACATAGTACCTACCTCAAATGATTTTTCAGACAGTTGATAAGAACTGAAGGAAAAAAAGTTAATTAAATGATGTCATAGTCAATGATAAGATTGAGAGTAGAGTGGAAAGCCACCTGATACTAATTTAATGGAAAGAGAGCATTTAGGTGGCAGAAAAAAAATTCCATCAGAAATTGATATGGACCTGGGATGTAAGGCCTAAATAAGAGTTTGTGATTTGCTAAGTGAGAGAGGAAAGAGCAGGCAAGAAAGGAAATGGGATTTCAGTGAGTGAGAGAAGCACAGGGTAAAAAACCATAAGCACAGGATAAAAAGTTATGAAAAAACCCTAATGCAGTTTTTGGCCAACCCCATATTATAAAATTCATAGAAGGAAAGAACAGCATGGCATTTTATCATATACCATGATATTTTAGGTTTATTATTTTCTATACTTAAGTCATATCACCAATTAAATTAAAAGATAAGTTGGGCCATGGGCAAGGCGAGGAAGAGAGCATGCCTGTATGTTTATGTTAACAACAGCATTTCATGAAACTATTCATTTAAGTATATACTGTAATTTATACTTTTAAAATCAAGATAGGAATATAGGTATCCTAACATGGATGTGAGAGTTGGATGATGAAGAAAGCTGAGCGCTGCAGAATTGATGCTTTTGAACTGTGGTGTTGGAGAAGACTCTTGAGAGTCCCTTGGACTGCAAGGAGATCAAATCAATCCATCCTAAAGGAGATAAATCCTGGGTGTTCATTGGAAGGACTGATGTTGAAGCTGAAACTCCAATATTTTGGCCACCTCATGTGAAGGGTTGACTCATTGGAAAAGACCCTAATGCTGGGTAGGATTGGGGGCAGGAGGAGAAGGGGACGACAGAGGATGAGATGGTTGGATGGCATCACTGACTGGATGGACATGGGTTTGGGTAGACTCCGGGAGTTGGTGATGGACAGAGAGGCCTGGCGTGCTGCAATTCATGGGGTCGCAAAGAGTCGGACATGACTGAGCGACTGAACTGAACTGAACATGTGGCTCAAATGTCTTATACCATACTAGGTTCCTGCACTGTATCAAGCGGGAGAATCAAGAACATGTAAAACCTACTTTAAAAACCAAACGGAAGAGTCTCTTATCAGCGTTGTGAAATTAGTATTGCTTGATTTATTAGGTTTTAGATTTGGTGGATCACAGTGTTTTGGATATGGTCTCAAACAAATCTTAAAAGAATTCAATGGTAAGACCCTCTGGACTGCTTAGATCACTTAAGACACACTTGTTATATTTGGCATTTCTCAGGAATTAGATCTTTGATTTTTTTTTTAACTGACTTTATAATGAAAACCTCCCTCTTCTCATGTTGAACACCTACATTTTGCAGAAATGATGTTCACGCCACTGGAATTAACTTGGCATTCATTAATTCAATAGAAAACATTTTCTGGTTGCCTACTCTGTACCAAGAAATAATCAAGATTCTAAGAGTGTAATAAAATTATACCCCTTTCCTAAATGTATAGGTATACTCTCTTTCCACCTAAGTCATCAGGAAAAGCGATGCAGGCACCTGTTATATTCTGCATCTTTTCCGTGTTTCATGGGCCCTCACAGAAGATAACGTGTGATAAAGGAGAAACTTGTATGACCATAACTAAAAGCTCAAGGATATTGTTTTCTATCTACCAAGTTCAATTTTTTTCGGCTATGAATCAGGCAGATGCTTCCCAGGTGGCACTAGTGGTAAAGAATTGCTGGCAAGAGACACAGGAGACTCGGGTTCAATCCCTGTGTCAGGAAGAGTCCCTGAAGTAGGAAATGGCAACCCACTCCAGTATTCTTGCCTGGAGAATCCCGTGGACAGAGGAGCCTGATGAGATACAGTCCGTGAGGTTGCGCAGCGTCAGACATGACTGAGCATGCACACAGAGAGGCAGAGACTCAGGCACGTATAATGGAGGACCCATGGCAGACACGATTGGTCTCTCTTTAGTGAGCTCTTATGTACAATGGAAATAAGTCATGAAAAACATCTGGGTGCTTAAAAAAATAGTTGCATTCCTTACTATTAGTTACCTGACTTCTTTTTTTTAATCACCATGCATTTCTATAGAAGTGACAATATTGAATTAAAGCCATATGTGATTTTCTGATCCAATTCTTTATCATCAGCATGAAGCAGCTTAAATTCACTAATGAATATGGTAAGTACCATATATGTATTTTAAATTGTGTATTCCATAAAATTTGGAAGAAAATATTTCTTTAAAAAAATCAAATTACTTTATTGAAATATGTTTATTAAACAACTTTGATTCCAACAACATCCTAGGACTCAGAAGTATGGTCTTCAAAAAGATGGTAACCCTCATAAGAAAAAATCCTTAGAGTTTGATGATTATTTTAAATGGATGATTCCTAAGAACTAAAATATATAGCAGGAAACCCAACTGCTGGAAACAATTCAAATAATGACCTTGCTTTGCTTTCATTAGCTAACCGCAGGACTGATTCCTTGAACCACATTTTGCTCATGGATCTTGTCTTTCCCACCACTTATTTTTAATTATGCTGGAAATGCAAGCAGTCCTGAAGATCAGTAACAGTGTTTATGTTAGCAGTAATAGTACACTAGGCAATTTAATTATATCCTTGAGATGATTTTCTGGACCAATTAGTTGAACCCATTTTCTCTGAGTAATTCATTGTAGTCCATTTCAAATTACTAATACATTTCATTAAATAAGTAACAATTCTGAAGACTGGCTAATTGTTTTTGTTTTTTACCAAGAGAGCTTTTGAAATGGCTCTCTAGGGCCCTTCTCTGCAGTCGGGACATGTGACAGTACGAAATATTTTTTCTCAGGCTAAGAGACCCACCATGGTAAGCACACTGGCAGTATCGCAAAGTGGCTAAAACATGGACTGAATTCCAAGTCTCAGTTCATGCACTTACTAGAGAAATTATTTTGAGAAAGTCACATAATCTCTTTTTTGGACTTCCTTGGTGACTCAGACGGTAAAGTGTCTGCCTACAATGTGGGAGACCCAGGTTCAATCCCTAGGTTGGGAAGATCTCCTGGAGAGGGAAATGGCAATCCACTCCAGTATTCTTGCTTGGAAAATCCCATGGACAGAGGAGCCTGGTAGGCTACAGCCCATGGGGTCGCAAAGAGTCAGACATGACTGAGCAATTTTACTTTCATTCTTTTCATTTCATAATCTCTTTAAGCCTTTGTTTACTCATTTGTAAAACAAGGAGTAATAAATGTATGTAACTGATAAGAATGCTGTAAAGATAGAATAATATCCAGGCTAAGAACACATCAGAGTGCCTTGCACAAAATAAGTGTATAATACTATAGATACTATCATTATTATCATTGTTATTATTACCAGTAATTAGTTATTTCTAATGACTTCACAGATTTCTTGATAGTAATACCATGAAAAGCATTATTTACCTTTCTCTATTATATATTCCAGGGAGTCCCAGGTGGCGCAGCAGTAAAGAACTCAGCTGCCAATTCAGGAGACGCAAGAGACATGGGTTTAATCCCTGGGTTAGGAAGATACCCTGGAGTAGAAAATGGCAACCCACTCCAGTATTCTTACCCGGGAAGCCCCATGGATAGAGAGGCGGGGTGGGCTACAGTCCCTGAGGTTGCAAAGAGTCGGACATGACTGAGGGACTGAGCACACACATGGCATATTCCATCTTAATAGACAATCTATGTTCATGGTCAAGTTACTTCCCCTTCTTTTCCAGCTGCATTGTCCTGCTCAAGCCTCCCCTCTGTGTTCTCTGGGATCACACTGCTGCTTGAACTTGAGCACCCACTGTTATGTCGTATGGAGGGCGTGGGGGTGTGCATCTCATTGGATTTGCTACAGTCAGCAGCCATATAACCCTGGCCAAGTCACTTCTTCCCTGGGATGCTGCTTTCTCTTGTGAAGTAAAGGCCCCTTTAGCTCCAACCTGCTGCTATCTCTCTTGTGATATTCTACAGTTGGGGCTCCCCATCCCTTTCCTTCTCCTATTCCTCTAACAGGGGTTGAGGGGACCCTACCCTCTTTCCACATGCTCCAGCTCTGAGTATTAAAATACTCTTACTTATTCTGATCTGAAATTTTTATAAATTCTACTCAAGGCAGTTTGGTCTTTGGTCATTGTTTTCATCACTAGAGCTACATAACTGAAGTGATTTCTCAGGTAATGCACGTTGTGGGTGGCAATCAGGCCCTATCCGAGTTCTCTGGGCTTTACATCCACAGTGGTCCTAGCTGTCTTACCAACGGGGCTCAGGACTTATGGAAAATGTGGACTCTTCGTGTAGACCCTGCAGACAGCAGGTCCATGAGGATAAAAATGTACTTTTTGGCCCATTTATTTGTGTAAATAGACAAGGCACAATGACCCTACAGTGACAGGATGTGACTCCAAACCTTAATACTCTTCATAGCGCCATCATCCTCTTCAATGTTCAGGCTTGAATCTCCTGGAATATCCATATGTTTTGTTTTCAAGTCTGACTGAGTTTACCTCCATGATGCTTCTCACATCCATTCCCACTGCTTCCCTTTGCTTCAGGTTCTTAACATCTCATTGTAATCCATTTTTCACTGCTAATTTCAGCTCAGAGGGTCTTCACCTTGATTCATCTTCTAAAGTTCTAGCAGAATATTCCTCTCAAAATATCATTCATCCAAAAGTCTTTGATCTGGCCCCAGCCTGATGCCCCAGGCTCACCACACTATCCCAGATTGCCCAGAAATTTTAAGCCATGGTAAATAATTTTGACTTAAAATGAGAAGAAAAAAAAAAAGTATCAACAGAAGAGTTTTAAAGAAGGGGAGAAGGAGATAAAATAGCTTTATTAAAAAGGTGGTTTTAATTTCAGTGCAAAGAATAGCCTGATATAGAAAAGAGAAAGACTGAGTAATATGAGAGGCAGATAAGCCATTTGGGAGGTTATTATATCAATCTAAGAGAGATGCTTGTTCCCTAAAGGAGGCTAGTACAGATATGAACACATAAAAATGGACATGCTCCAGACAGAGTGAAAATTCCAAGGTTAGTTATTCTTCCTTCTCTGTTCTTTCTCCACCTGTTCCTGATGAGTTTGGTTCCTTCATTTTGGCCTCACTGCCTGAATGCATCTCTATTCCAAAGTGAGTGAACATGGTTGACCCTCCTCGTAGTTTTGTCTAAACTCTGATCCTGAAATATTAGACAATGACTATATAATAAAATAGAGATTCTAGGCCTTACTCAGAAATATATGCTAATTTTTATCTCCATACCATGATTGACAGTTTGAAGTTTTTAAGGATTTTAAACAATTCATCCATATATTCTTAGAGGTTTCCCAGGTGGCGCTAGTGGTAAAGAATCTGCCTGCCAAAGGGAAGTGGCAGCCCACTCCAGTATTCTTGCCTGGAAAATTCCATGGACAGAAAAGCCTGGTTCTGCTGTCCCTGGGGTCGCAAAGAGTCGGACGCGACTGAGCGCATATATTCTTAAGTTTATGAGAATTTTTTTTAGTTCTCATGCAAGGTGGTATGATTCCCTATGAGACCACTAAAAAACTCTTTTTCAAGAAAATACTATCAGATGGCAGTAGTTTATGATCAAAACCATGTCTTAGAACTTACTTACCTTTTCTAAAGTATCAGAAAAATCAGGTAGGGCAGGCTAAATATTAGTTACCAGCTAAGTGGTGATTGAGTTGTTGAGAGTTGTTGAAATTCTTGACTTTCAAATTTCCTTCTTACAACAGAGATGTGAGTTGGAGCTCTATCAGTCTGATATCTAAAAATTCCCCTTTCAATGTCACTCTCATCTGCTCAGTACCAGAAATTATAGAAGTTCTGACATAGGCATATTTTGCTTTCTTTGAATACAGTATGTTAATGGCAAGTCATAAAAAGAATAGTTTCCCTGACCTCCACATTTCTTTATTTCTTTTCTTCTTTGAGACGTGGCATCAATTATGGTAATTCTGGCCCATAAATAGCTCAAATTAGAATAATGAAACAATTGTCTCAATTTCCCATGACTGATTGTGCCCAGGTAAGACTCATACATGCAGCTTCCTCTAAGGATGAGATAGACTATGTCTAGTATATAAACATCTGTGAGATTTATCAGGCTCCCACTAAGTAAATAGTGCTATTGGTTTGACTGCAGGACTCAACCCTCTAATGCCTCCACAAGAATAAGAAGAAAAAAATCAGGTTTTTGGTAATGAAATTGGGTGCTGAGATGAAGCAGCCTAAATGTCAGCTTGCTCCTGGGATTCTCCATTCTACCTGACTTATTCTCCCAACTTCCTTTGATTTCCACAGATGTCCTTCTGCCTAGTTTGCAAATGATCAGGTAGTATCCTGATTAATGCCTTCTAATCGACTTTACTGTCCTTCCAGCGAAGCTAAAACGGGTTGTTACAAAGAATTTCGTAGGAAATAACTGACAGAAAAGCTCAGAGAAAAACAAATGAGTTTACAAGAGCACAAAGTAAACATGAATTAACTGAAGGAATACAAATTTCTATCCATAGACTAAACGTGAATTAGTGTCAATTCCGTTTCTAACCATCCCACAAAATTGTCAGCTTTTTAAAGTTTGTTTTATTTTTCTTATTACTATTTTATCTTTGGCTATGCTGGATCTTCATTGCTGCATACAGGCTTTGTGTAGTTGCGGTGCATGGACTTCTCATTGTGGTGGCTTCTCTTGTTGCAGAGCACAGGTGGTAAGGCCTGCAGGCTCAGTAATTGCGGCACACGGGCTTCGTTGGCTCCTAGTACGTGGAATCTTCCTCCACCTGGGATGGAGCCTGTGTCTCCTGCATTGGCAGGTGGATTCTTAGTCGCTGGACCATCAGTGAAGTCCCCTAAATTGTAAGCTTTTAAATGATTGATATAAAGAAAAGAAAGTGAATTTGCTCAGTCATGTCCAACTCTTTGTGATCCCATGGACTGTAACCCATCAGGCTCCTCTATCCATGGGATTTTCCAGGCAAGAACACTGAAGTGGGTTGCCATTTCCTTGTTCAGATTTAAATTTAAATTTAAAATAATTTAGCTCTTCTTTGTTTATTAGTATTATTCCCCTATATACTTCAGTGCATATTGTGATGATGGCCATTATTATATTGATATTTCATAAACTGAGATAATAGGAAAAAACTCAGCTGTCCAAGTTATCTATGATTATAGCCATTTCTTGAGCTCCTACTTTGTAACAGGAGATTGCATCTATTACCTAGCTAATCAAGAGAACTTGGAGGTCGGTAATGTTATTAGCTCAACATTAATGAAAGCAGCTTAGCATTTGTTGAAAGTTCTAGGCTTTAGATTTTAAATTAAAAATACAGAGAAAATAAGACAAAGTTGCTCTTATGAAGCATCTTATGTTTTCCCACATCTGTGTTTTCAACCCACAATTCTCTTCTAGATCTTCACCCACATGCAATTTTAAATTCATTTTTCTCAGGGACCTCAAATTCAGCTAGAGTAAAGCAAAGTTATCAACATCTAAAGCTCCACCTGCCTTCTTTGGACGTTTCGGTCTTGAAAAATGAGAATCATTGTAGAAACTTTTTTTAAAAACCTTAACCCTAATGTCTAATTCATTCCTGTATGTTCATTTTTCTGCTTTTATACTCCTGCTGCTTTCAGACCTTCATCACCTCTGGCCATTGTTGTTGTTTCGAATTTGGTCTTCCTGCATTCCATCCACCACCCTTGCAATTCATCTTCTTTGTTGCTGCCAAAGTGATCTTTCTAAAATTTAACTCTGCTGCTCAATTTCCAGAGGCTCCCCCATTGCCAAAGTTCCAATTATCTATCACGGCACTTAGAGGTCTGCACAGTCTAGCCCTTGCCACCCTCTCTAACCCATTGTTTGCTATGTTTACTCTTGCTGTCACATACTCCAACTTCACTTTTTCAGAGTATATCAGATTATTCCCTACATCTGTATCATTACCTCTGTTACCTAAAATGACCTTTCCCTTTATCTTTATTCTTCATTTTTACTTTATGATTTTTCTCTCTATTCCATCTTAGGTATCCCGTCTTCTCATTATATCTTTTTTTTTTTTTTAATAAATGTATTTATTTTAGTTGGGGGCTTACTTTACAATATTGTAGTGGTTTTTGCCATACATTGACATGATGTGTTCCCCATCCTGAACCCCCCTCCCACCTCCCCATCCCATATCTTGCAAGTCTGTTTCCATGTCATAGACATTTAACCCCATATGGATGTTTTGAAAATGACTTATCTCATAGACACAGGAGCCTGGAGGGCTACAGTTCATAGGGTCGCAAAGAGTCGGACACAACTGAGTGACTAACACACACACACAAGTGTGTTTTGAAAACGACTTATTACACCTTATCTCCCATTGATTTTTTAAAAAATATTTTAAAAGAGAAAGTTTCATGCTTCATCTGAAGTTATAAATCTCATAGGGTAAGGTTTTAGTGGAGCAAATATTGCTGATCATTGTGGCTGTTACAGAATAATAATATTTAAAATTATTTCATGTGGACTTCTCTGGTGGTCCAGTGGTTAAGACTCTGAGTTTCCACTGCAGAGGCCTCATGTTTGATCTCTGGTCAGGGAAGTTCTGCATGCCACAGGATGTGGTAAAAAAAAAATTATTTCACATATAGGTTTATTGTTTATTTGCTTATTCAATAAAGATGTGTAAGACAGAATCTAGGTAGTGAACGAATTTAGAATTTGATGGGGAAAACAGTCAGATAAATTGGTAAGTACAGTACAGTGTGCTGTTTGTCACATGTGTGCAAATAATATGAATCATATATTATGAGTGAACTAATATGGGGTCGCACAGAGTTGGACATGACTGAAGAGACTTAGCAGTAGCAACAGCAATGGGTATATGGGTGCTGGATGAAGCATGAGCTGGAATCAAGATGGCTAGGAGAAATATCAATAGCCTCAGATATGCAGATGATACCACCCTTATGGCAGAAAGTGAACAGAAGACTAAAGAGTCTCTTGATGAAAGTGAAAAAGGAGAGTGAAAAAGCTGGCTTAAAACTCGACATTCAAAAAACTATGATCATGGCATCCGGTCCCATAACTTCATGGCAAATAGATGGGGAAACAATGGAAACAGAGACTTTATTTTCTTGGGCTTCAAACTCACTGAAGATGGTGACTGCAGCCACGAAATTAAAAGAGGCTTGCTCCTTGGAAGAAAAGGAATGACCAACCTAGACAGCACATTAAAAAGCAGAGACATTACTTTGCCAACAAAGATCCATCTAGTCAAATTATGATTTTTCCAGTAGTCATATATGGATGTGAGAGTTGGACTATAAATAAAGAAAGCTGAGCGCAGAAAAATTGATGCTTTTGAACTGTGGTATTGGAGAAGACTCTTGAGAGTCCCTTGGACTGCAAGGAGATTCAACCAGTCAATCCTAAAGGAAATCAGTCCTGAATATTCATTAGAAGGATTGATGTTGAAGCTGAAACTCCAATACTTTGGCCACCTGATGCGAAGAACTGACTCATTGGAAGAGACCCTGATGCCGGGAAAGATTGAAGGCAGGAGGAGAAGGGGATGATAAAGGATGAGATGGTTGGATTTTATCACTGACTCGATGGACATGAGTTTGAGCAGACTCTGGGTGTTGGTGATGGACAGGGAGGCCTGGCGTGCTGCAGTCCATGGGGTCACAAAGAGTTGGACACAACTGAGCGACTGAACTGAATGTGTATATAGATGGGAAAATAAAATATAGTGAAAAAAGCACATAGCAGGTCTGCAAGAACACATAGAAGTTACCTGGCAATGGTCTGAAATAATTGTGAGATGAATTGGTTTAATGATTTCAGTTGATTGGTGAGTGATTTTTAATAGCATCAAGGAAGACTTTTTTTGGTATGTGATAACAACTAAACTTTGAAGAATATGTACAGTTTGGGTAGAAATACAAGGAAAGAAATTGTAGGCCAGAGCAATTTTATGTGCAAAACCATGAGGGAATTAAAAAAAATTAAGCTTTGTTTATTTGGGAAGCAGTAAGTACTTTGACATCACTCCAGCATAGAATTTACTACAGGGAGAAGTGAAATAAAGATCTCTGGATCTGGTGAACTTTTAATTTTGTCTAATAGCTATTCTGTAGAGTAGGGAACCCCACAGGTATGTGGTTTGAAGACTTTGAAAATTTCCCTTGTGTCTTTGATTTTGTACAGAAGGAGGTAGTTAAGAGTTTTCTATCACCCCAAAAGATAGAACTCATGACAATATTTTATAAATGTTTATAAATTATCTTGTTCATTTAAAAAATATTTTAAATGGCTAAATATAGTAAACTTGGTGTTTCAATTTATGACACAAAATGAAAAGTATTATATTTGGCAGATAGCTTAACTAACAGGTAAACTTTTTCTAAATAACTCATTCTTAAATTTTTACTTACAGATATTTTTTGGCTACTCTGCTACTTAAATTGAACTTTGCCTCCAAATTCTGACAGTTTATCTTACTACCCACAATTTCCTTCTTATTAAGGATACTATCCTTCTTTACTTTTTAGGTTGACGTTCACCTGTCAATCATAGATTATTATAGCTAGAAGGAAGGTTGGCAGTTATTTGTCCTGTATTCATTATTATCCAGATGTTGTAATTGAAGACCAGAGAGGATAACTAACTTTACTAATTTCACATCTGGGCCTGGTTTGTAGCATGGTTCTAATTCAATGATCTTTCCTCTAGTAGTACTGTTAATCCAAGAAGATCCTGGCTTTTCTTCTAAATTAATCACCCTCCCCAAGAGGCCAATAAGAAGATGGATGCCCACAAAAATACTGATAGTTTATGGTAAAGGTGCCGTAGAATCTCCACCAGAATGTCAATTTTGATACACAGCAAACTAAAAAGCTCCTACACAGCAAAGGAAACCATCAGTAGTATGAAAAAACAACCTAATGAATGGGAGGAGATATCTGCAAGCCATGTATCTTATAAGGCATTAATACCCAAAACACATAAAGAACTCCATAAACAACCTAATCAAAAAATGGGCAGAGTATTGTGATAGATGCTTTTCCAGAAAAGGCAGATTGCCAACAGGCACATGAAAAAATGTTCAACACCACTGACTATTAGGGAAATAGTCAAAAATGCAAAGAGATGTTACTTCACACCTGTTAGATGGCTATTATCAGAAAGACAACAAATATCAAGTATTGTAAAGGATATTCAGAAAAGGGTAAACCCTTTACACTGTTGGTAGGAATGTAAATTGGCACAGCCATTATGGGAAACAGTATGGATGTTCCTCAAAAAATTAAGATACTTCAACCAGATGATGCAGCTACTCCATTACGAGGTATTTATCTGAAGAATACAAAAACACTAATGCAAAAAGATGTATGTGCTTCTACATTCATGATGGCATTATTTACAGTAAGCAAGATAAGGAAACAACCTAAGTGCCCATTGAAGGATGAATGAGTAAAGATATGGTGTGTGTATATATATACAGCAAGTCCCCTACATACAAACCATCAGGTTGCCAACTTTAGAGATACGAACGTGCATTCACATGTCCAGTCATGTAAGTTCATGTGTCTGGTATACATTGTCACGAGTGTGCATCCTCTACAAGTAGTTGTGCTTTTGTGTCCTTTACGGTACATTATGATATACAGTAGTACAGTATCTTTATTTCCAGCCCAGGATGTCTGGAAGTAAGCATAAAAGCTGTGGTGATGTAGCTGGTACTGCTAAGTGTCAAACAATAACAATGGAAACAAAAGTGAAAATAATTGAGAGTGGAGCTCATTCTTATAACATGAATCATTCAACTATCAGCATGATTCTAAAGAACAAGGACAGGATCAAGGAACATGTGAAGGCTGCTGTGCGAGTGATGTTGACAATAACATCAAAGAAGCATGGAAAAGCGATGGAGGAGATGGAGAAACTTCTCAGTCAGACAGAAGTCAAAATAAAATACTGTATGTATGAAACTTATGTAACATTATAAGCCAGTGTGTCTTGATTATATAGGATCTTTCATCATTCCTTTAGGCTATAATGCATTTTATTGATTCTAAAAAGTTATATCTAGCTGCTTACATCTCCACTTGTATTTAGCAATCATATAGCTTTCCATTTACAATTTAATAGCCCCCTTTCCAGTTTCCCTAGCAACTGACTGAATTTGAAAACTACACAGTTTCTTTAAACAGAACTGGAAAATAAGAAAAAAAAAATTAACCTGTTCCTATCATAGACACATTTTCTGAGATCTCAAATAATGTAAACATATTTTTAGTAATTTACTCTTACTACTTTTATAGCTAAGTTCGACCATGTCTGTCTTGTTCACTATTAGAAGAGATATCTTGTGAAACACAAGATATCTCCCATGGACACAATATAAAATTGTCATTTCAGTATTTTTGGTGATAGAATTATTAGATAAATATGACTTCTTTATTGATAAATATCCTTGCCACCACCCCAACATTTTAAATACACTTTACTGTCTGGAATTGTCCGTGGTCTCTCTCCTCTTTATTCTCACTCTTTTTTGTTCAGTGTTAGATCCTCTCATCCAAAATTCTTCAAATATTCGTGCATACAATTATACTTCTGTGTTTGATCTGCTTTGTTTCTCCTAAAAATTTATCATCAGATTTATTTGGCATTACCAAAGGCCCATCAGGTTTACTTTACAAAACAAAGAAAACTTTTTTTAAAAGTATTCTGATCTAAGGAGTAAAGAAGAGTAAGGCGATGTTTCTTTTTTTATTTTTGGATAGATATAGCCTTTATTGTGTTAAAAAAGTTTTCATTAATATATTAGTTTAAAAATCATTGAAAAGTGTTGGATTTTATTGCATGCTTGTCCTGCATGTATCAAGATGAAGTTTCTTTATTTCTTGTTTATTTCCTCATTTGCATATTTTATTCTCATTTGGGGATATTTTATTAGATGGACTTTGAATCTCATGCACTATGCCTTTATGTCTCTTAGCACAATATTTTACTTTATTTTGCATCTTTTTTTCTCCTTGTGTTCTGGAAGACTTCCTCAAAATTTTTCTCAGGCTGTCCATTAAATAAAAAATTTTAGGCAGAAACCTGGGAAGGCTGCAGTGTAGAAAAAGAGTCAGCATCACGGCTGGAGCAGCATGCTGTAATCCCTTTTACATCTGAGAGAGCCTGAATTCAGTGATCTAGCCACTGGTATTGCAGGGTTAAAATGAAAGAAAATTGGAAATTGCAGAAACACACTAGGGGCGTGGATGTACATGGAGTTCTGCAAAGCTAGGGGAAGTGGGACTTCTAATATTACTGGACATTCCTGAATACAAAAAGTTCAAACTAAGATAAGACTAATAAAATAGCTGGATTTGCTGAGAGGATGAAACATGAGTCTAGTGCTGTCAGCAGCCTTCTGTCTACCTAACTGGAGGACCTGCCATAAGTGGAAACAACACAGAGAGAAGCTAGAGCTAAGAGAAGGAAAGACTCCTGAGAAGGCCCAAGAACAGAATTTAAACCACAGAGTGGAACTTTTCAGAGATCAAGCCCTGAGCCATTGGAGTGAGAGCACTGACTCCAAGACCCTAGACTACCAGAGAACTAACCCTAGGGAGTATCAAATAGTGAGAACTCACACAAAGGAAACCACTTAAATATAAGGCCACCAACCAACCACGAGTAGCACCCTGTGCAGGACGACTCATCCAAACAACAAACAAAAAATACAAACCCAATCATCAGCAGACAGGATTACCACCTCACTCAGCCTTGCCCATCAGAGGAAAAACAAACAAACGAACAAAAACTCAACACAAATCTCACCCTAAAACAACTGGACCAGGCTTAGAAGGGCAGAACCAAAAGGAAAAAAGAACTCAATCTTGAGGCCTAGGAAAAGGAGACCTCAAACATAATATGTTAAAAAAAATAAATAATGAAAAGACAGAGAAATACTACACAAATGAAGGAACAAACTCGAATCACGGAAGTCCAAATAAATGAAGAGGAAATAGGCAAACTACCTGAAAAAGAGTTCAGAATAATGATAGTAAAGATGATCAAAAACCTTGAAAACAGAATGGAAAAAATGCAAAAATCAATTAACAAAGACCTAGAAGAATTAAAGAATAAACACACAGAGACAAACAACACAGTTGTGCCAGAAAGAATCAATAGCAGAGTATCTGAAGTAGAAGAACGAATCAGTGAACTGGAAGATAAAATGATGGAAATAGCTTCTGAAGAGCAGAATAAAGTAAAAAGAATGAAAAGAACTGATGATAGTCTCAGAGACCTCTGGGACAATATAAAATGCACCAACATTCAAATTATAGGGTTCCCAGAAGAAGAGAAAAAGAAAGGATATAAGAAAATTTTTGAAGAGATTATAGTTGAAAATTTCCCCAACATAGAATAGGAAATAGTCAATCAAGTTCAAGAGATGCAAAGAGTCCCATACAGGATAAACCCAAGGAGAAACACACCAAGACACATACTAATCAAACTAACAAAGACTAAACACGAAGAATATTAAAAGCAACAAAGGAAAAGAAACAAATGACATACAAGAGAAACCCCATATGCTTAACAGCTGATCTTTCAGCAGAAACTCTGCAGGCCAGAAGGGAATGGCAGGATATATTTATACTACTGAAAGGAAAAATCTACAACCAAGATCACTGTACCTGGAAAGGATCTCATTCAAAATTGTTGGAGAAATGAAAAGCTTTTCAGACAAGCAAAAGTTAAGAATTCAATATCACCAAACCAGCTTTACAACAAATGTTAAAGGGACTTACATAGTCAAGAAATACAAGAGAAGAAAAAGATCTACAAAATCAACCCCAAACAATTAAGAAAATGGCAGTAGGAACATATATGTCAATAGCTACTTTAAATGTAAATGGATTAAATTTTCCAACCAAAAGACAAGACTGGCTGAATGGATACAAAAACAAGACCCATATATATGCTGTCTACAAGAAACCCACTTCAGACCTAAAGACACATATAGACTGAAAGTGAGAAGATGAAAAAATATATTCCATTTCAATGGGAAGCAAAAGAAAGCTGGAGTATCAATCCTCATATCAGACAAAACAGACCTTATAATAAAGAATATTACAAGAGATAAGGAAGGACACTGCATAATGATCAAGGAATCAATCCAAGAGGAAGACAGCACAATTGTAAATATCTCTGCACTCAACATAGAAACACCTCAAAACATAAGACAAACACTAACAGACATAAAAGGAGAAATTGACAGTAACACAATAATAGTAGGAGACTTTAACACCCCACTCACACCAATGGACAGATCATCAAAACAGAAGATTAATAAGGAATCACAAGTCTTAAGTGATACATTAGATGAGATGGATCTCATTGATATCTTCAGGAAATTCCATCCAAATGCAGAAGAATACACCTTCTTTTCAAGTGCACATGGAACATTCTCCAGGATAGACCATATCTTGGGTCACAAATCAAACCTCAGTAAATTTAAGAACATTGAAATTGTATCAGTCATTTTCTGTGACCACAACACTATGAGACTAGATATCAGTTACAAGAAAAGAACTGTAAAAAAACACAAAACACATGAAGAGTAAACAATACATTTCTAAATATCCAACAGGTTACTGAAGAAATCAAAAGGGAAATCAAAAAATTTCTAGAAACAAGTGACAATTAAAACACAACAACTCAAAACCTATGGGATGTAGCAAAAGCAGTTCTAAGAGGGAAGTTTATAGCAATACAATCCTACCTTAAGAAACAAGAAAAACATTGAATAGACAACCTAACTTTACACCTAAAACAACTGGATAAAGAAGAATAAAAAAAAAACAAAATTAGTAGAAGGAAAGAAATCATAATGATCTGAGCAGAAATAAATGAGAAAGAAATGAAAGAAACAGTAGTAAAGATTAACAAAAATAAAAGCTGATTCTTTGAGAAGTTAAACAATATTGACAAAACTTTAGCCAGACTCATTGGGAAAAAAAGAGAGAAGAATCAAATCAACAAAATTAGAAATGAAAAAGGAGAGGTTACAAAGACAATGCAGAAATACAAAGGATTATAAGAGACTATTATGAACAAATTTATGGCAATAAAATGGATGACCTGGAAGAAATGGACAGATTCTTAGAAAAATTCCACCTTCCAAGAATGAACCAGGAAGAAATAGAAATTATGAACAACCCAATTACAAGCACTGAAATTGAAGCTGTGATCAAACATCTCCCAAAACCCAAAAGCCTAGGACCAGATGGCTTCACAGGAGAATTCTATCAAACATTCAGAGAAGAGCTACTGCCTATCCTAAAACTCTTTCAAAAAATTGCAGAGGAAGGAACACTTCCAAACTCATTCTACGAGGCCACCATCACCTTGATACCAACACCAGACAAAGACAACACAAAAAAAGAAAACTACAGGCCAATATCACTGATGAGCTATAGATACAAAACTCCTCAGGAAAATTTTAGCAAACAGAATTCAACAACACATCCAAAAGCTCATATACCATGATCAAGTTGGATTAATCTAGGGATGCAAGGATTCTTCAATATATGCAAATCAATCAGTGTGATACACCATATTAACAAATTGAAAGATAAAAACCATATGATCATCTCAATAGATGCAGAAAAAGTCTTTGACAAAATTCAGCTGCCATTTATGATTAAAACTCCTCAATAAATGGGCATAGAAGGAACCTATCTCAGCATAGTAAAGGCCATATATGATAAGCCTACAGCAAACATTATTCTCAATGGTGCAAAACTGAAAGCATTCCCCCTAAGATCAGGAACAAGACAAGGGTGTCCACTTTCACCACTATTATTCAACACAGTTCTGGAAGTCCTAGCTACAGCAATCAGAGAACAAAAAGAAATAAAAGGAATCCAGATTAGAAAAGAAGAAGTAAAGCTCTCACTGTTTGCAGATGACATGACAATGTATATAGAAAACCCTAAAGATAGTATCAGAACATTACTAGAGCTAATCAGTGAATTTAGCAAAGTTGCAGGATACAAAATCAGAAATCACTTGCATTTCTGTATACTACCAATGAAAAATTGGAGAAATAAAGGAATCAACCCCATTCACCATGGCAACAAAAAGAATTAAATATCTAGGAATAAACTTACCTAAGGAAGGCTGTATATTGTCACCCTGCTTATTTAACTTATATGCAGAGTACATCATGAGAAACGCTGGGCTGGAAGAAACACAAGCTGGAATCAAGATTGCCGGGAGAAATGTCAATAACCTCAGATATGCAGATGACACCACCCTTATGGCATAAGGTGAAGAAGAACTAAAGAGCTGCTTGATGAAGGTGAAAGAGGTGAGTGAAAAAGTTGGCTTAAAACTCAACGTTCAGAAAACTAAGATCATGGCATCTGGTCCCATCACTCCATGGGAAATAGATGCGGAAACAGTGGAAACAGTGTCAGACTTTATTTTTTGGGGCTCCAGAATCACTGCTGATGGTGACTGCAGCCATGAAATTAAAAGACGCTTACTCCTTGGAAGGAAGGTTATGACCAACCTAGATAGCACATTTAAAAGCAGAGACATTACTTTGCCAACAAAAGTCCGTCTAGTCAAGGCTATGGTTTTTCCAGTGGTCATGTATGGATGTGAGAGTTGGACAGTGAAGAAAGCTGAGCACCGCAGAATTGATGTTTTTGAACTGTGGTGTTGGAGAAGACTCTTGAGAGTCCCTTGGACTGCAAGGAGATCCAACCAGTCCATCCTAAAAGAGATCAATCCTGGGTGTTCATTGGAAGGTCTGATGTTGAAGCTGAAACTCCAATACTTTGGCCACCTCATGCGAAGGGTTGACTCATTGGAAAAGACCCTAATGCTGGGTAGGATTGGGGGCGGGAGGAGAAAGAGACAACAGAGGATGAGATGGTTGGATGGCATCACCGACTCGATGGACATGGGTTTGGGTAGACTCCGGGATTTGGTGATGGACAGAGAGGCCTGGCATGCTGCAATTCATGGGGTCGCAAAGAGTGGGACACGACTGAGTGACTGAACTGAACTGAAGAAGACAAAAGAATTGTACACAGAAAATTATAAGACACTAATGAAACAAATCAAAGATGACATAAAGAGATGGAGAGATATTACATGTTCCTGGATAGGAAGAATCAATATTGTAAAATGACTATACTACCAAATGCAATCTACAGATTCAGTTCAATCCCTATCAAATTACCATTGGCATTTTTCACAGAACTAGGACAAACAATTTCACAATTCATATGGAAACACAAGTGACCCCGGATAGCTAAAGCAGTCTTGAGAAAGAAGAATAGAGCTGGAGGAATCAACCTTACTGACTTCAGATTATACTACAAAGCTACAGTTATCAAGACAGTATGGTACTGTCACAAAAGCAGAAATATAGACCAATGGAACAAGACAGAAAACCCAGAATTAAACCCATGCATCTATTGTTACCTTATTTTTGATGAAGGAGGCAAGAACATACAATGAGGCAAAGACAGCCTCTGCAATAAATGGTGTTAGGAAAACGGGACAGCTACATGTAAAAGAATGAAATTAGAACACTGCCTAACACCATACACAAAGATAAACTCAAAATGGATTAAAGACCTAAATCTAAGACCAGAAACTATAAAATTATTAGAGGAAAACATAGGCAGAACACTCGATGATATAAATCAAAGCAAGATCCTCTATGACCCACCTCCTGCTGCTGCTGCTGCTGCTGCTAAGTCACCTCAGTCGTGTCCAATTCTTGTATGACCCCATAGACGGCAGCCCACCAGGCTCCCCCGTCCCTGGGATTCTCCAGGCAAGAACACTGGAGTCGGTTGCCATTTCCTTCTCCAATGCAGGAAAGTGAAAAGTGAAAGTGAAGTCGCTCAGTCGTGTCCGACTCTTAGCGATCCCATGGATTGCAGCCTACCAGGTTCCTCCGTCCATGGGATTTTCCAGGCAAGAGTACTGGAGTGGGTTGCCATTGCCTTCTCCATGACCCATCTCCTAGAGTAAGGGAAATAAGAACAAAAGAAAGCAAGTGGGACCTGATTAAACTTAAAAGCTTTTACACAGCAAAGGAAACTATAAGCAAGGTAAAAAGACAACCCTCCGAATGGGAGAAAATAATAGCAAATGAAACAACTGACAAAGGATTAATTTCCAAAATATACAAGCAGCTCATACAACTCAATGCCAGAAAAACAAACAACCCAATCAAAAAGTGGAAAAAGACCTAAACAGACATTTCTCCAAAGAAGACATACAGAGGGCTGACAAACACATGAAAAGATTCTCAACATCGCTCATTATTAGAGAAATGCAAATCAAAACTATAATAAGATAATCACCTCATACCAGTCAGAATGGCCCTCATCAAAAAGTATGCAAACAATAAATGCTGGAGAGGGTGTGGAGAAAAGGGAACACTCGTGCACTGTTGGTGGGAATGTAAATTGACACAGCCACTATGGAAGATAGTATGGAGATTACTTAAAAAACTAGGAATAAAACCACCATATGACCCAGCAATCCCACTCCTAGGCATATACCCTGAGAAAAACAACATTGAAAAAGACACATGTATCCCATTGTTCATTGCAGGACTATTTACAGTAGCTAGTACATGGAAGAAACCTAGATGTCCATCGACAAATGAATGGATAAAGAAGTTGAGGTACATATACACAATGGAATGTTATTCAGCCATAAAAAGAAAGGCATTTGAGTCAGTTCTAATGAGGTGGATGAACCTAGAACCTATTATACAGAGTGAAGTAAGTCAGAAAGAGAAAGATAAATACCGTATTCTAACGCGTATATACAGAATCTAGAAAAATGGTACTGAAGAATTTATTTACAGGGCAGCAGTGGAGGAATAGACATAGAGAATAGACTTATGGACATGGGGAGAGGGGAGGAGAGGGTGAGATGTATGGAAAGAGTAACATGGAAACTTACATTACCATAAATAAAATAGATAGCCACCGGGAATTTGCTGTATGGCTCAAGAAACTCAAATAGGGGCTCTGTATCAACCTAGAAAGGTGGGATGGGGAGGGAGGTTCAAAAGGGAGGGGATGTATGTATACCTATGGCTGATTCATGTTGAGGTTTGACAAAAACAGAATTCTGTAAAGCAATTATACTTCAATTAAAAATAAATTAAAAACACAAAAAACAATTTAGGTAATAACATTTTTAGTTTCTAAGGGCTCCTTATTTAATGAAGTCTTTAGTAGTATTGGGGTCTCTATTTATTATAACTAATATTATTATTATTTATAAATGAATATCTTCTTGAATCTCTCTAAAGATACTAAGTATAATTTTAAGGATTTTTTTTAAACTTTCTTTTCATCGTAGGTCAGTTGTGCTGTTGTTCTGTTTTCATCTTTGTTCTCATGTCTGGAGAGTTTTGATTGTTGATTCGTATTTATAATGAAATTGGTTCTTTCAGACCTAATATTCAGTCGCCTGAGCTGCTAAAAGCAGGATATAAAGAGAATAGTTTTTGCAACAACATACAAAACACCCACTTTGCCACAGAGATGAATAAAGTAAACTGTCTTCCCTTGAAAAACTCACAGCTTAATGGTGAAGACAGGCATAGCTGGAACCTACATATCCACCCATTTACTTGACATCTCCACTTGGACATTACACAGGCCTTTCAAACTTAAAATGTCAAAACAAACAAATCAACAAACAAACAAACAAAACAACTAGATTTCCATTCCTCTCCTCCTAAATGGGGTCAGAGTCCCCATTTTACTAAATAATATTATTTCATGACGAAGGCCAGAAAATGAAAGGTCATCTCTTTTCTTCAACTCTCAAATTCAATCCACCAGCAACACCTGCTAATTTATCATTAAAGTAGATCTTAAATATACTTAACTTCTTACCTTTGTTTCTGCTCTCCTTCAAACCCAAACAGTTGGATCCACCTGAACTGCTGTAGGAGCCTTCTAGCTCCATCCTTGCAGCAGTCCCATTTACTCACCCCAAAGAATCCAGAAGACTTATTTTAAAACTACTAAGAGATCATACCATCTTAATTGAAACCATTTGACACCTTTAAAAAACCCCAGTGCATTATCATGTCTCCCAAAGCCCTGCCTGATGTGGCCTCCACCAATAGCCTTACTCATCCTCCTGTCATCCACCTTCGTCTTTTCAGCTGTCCTGACATTTAAAATTTTTTTGCAGCCCTTTGCTCCCTGGACATTTATATTTGTCTCATCCCTTATTTTGATTGCTACTGATCCCTGCTCACCAGCTCTATGTTCCATCTTAGACAGCAGATCTCAGTTAAAACATCATCTCCTCCAAGAGTGATTCTTGCCCCAATCAACACACACACATGCACTATATTTTTATGTAAATAACTATGTCCTTGATTGTATTGATTCCAATGTATATTGTCAGTCTCTTCCATCTAAAGGTCATCTCTAATGGGCATGTGAAATATTGTACGGGCTTAATATGTATTTTCAATAAATAAATGCATGATTTTCATTTTAATTTATCCTATAAACATTTGTAGAGTGTGCTCCATGTGTCCAAAACTCTTCATGACCCATGGAGATCCAGCAATTAGCAAAACAAAAGTCCTTCATGGAAATTACATTCTAATTTATGGTAAATGGAATTATTGGATAAAATTTGATTTGCTTATCCATATCACTGCCCCAACTAACAGTAGGGAGGGGAGATAGATGATAAACACAAAAAGCAAAGTATATGATACGAGTAAAACAGAGCAGGAAAAGGACATTTGGAGACTCATGTGACAGCGGTATTTTTAACAAGGCAGTCAGGACTGACTACTGAGAGGGTGATATTTGAGGAGACTTAAAGGACTGGTGGGAGGGAGTCGTGCTGGTACCTGTAGGGAGAGCTGTCTAGGCTGAGGGCACACAAACAGGGGCCCAGAAGTAGAGATGCTCCTCATATGTCAGTAGCAGTGAGAAACCCAGGATGGCTGACGTGGCATGGATGATCTGAAGAGCTGAAAGGGGGAAGTACAAAAACCTACAGCTAGTGGACTGAATAAGGAAAGAATCGTGAGCACTTTGGCTTTTATTTTTAAAAAACATAGGAGGCCCTGAGAGAATTTTGTAGTGGTACCTAATTATAACAAATCATGGCAGCACAATACATTAATCATTCTGGGAGCCCAGGGGTATCATCTCAAATCATTCTGGATGGTTCAGGATGGCCAGAGGCAGCAGAGAGTTCCTGGAGGAAATGGTAGCTGAGATGATGTTCTTTTATCTATCAAGCTCCTACCCATCCTTCCAATCACACCCCAAGTGTGGCCTCATGCTGCCACTATATCTTATATATACTCTCATTTCATTATGCCATGTGTTTATAATCTGCTTCCGGCCATGAGCTTCTTGGTGCTGGAGACCAAGTCACATTCATGTCTGTATATTCAAAACCTGGTGTAGTGTATGGCAAATACTTGATGTCTCTTGGACAGATAGCCATTAATGGAGATTAGGAAATGAATGCTTGCTCTTGATGCTGCTGAACTAGCAGATTTTCAAACTAAGTGATCGAGCATCTCATCTAACATATCAATATAGGTTTAGATGATACTAATTATTATTGAACCTGAGAAGAGCACCAGGGTGCTGCCAATAAAAGCACGATATTCACTTTTCTTTCCAGTAGTTATCTTTCACCCCACCTGCAGCCAAATGGTTCACAGTCACTATCACTGTTGCTGCTGCTAAGTCACGTCAGTCGTGTCCGACACTGTGTGACCCCATAGACGGAAGCCCACCAGGCTCCCGTCCCTGGGATTCTCCCGGCAAGAATACTGGAGTGGGTTGCCATTTCCTTCTCCGATGTATGAAAGTGAAAAGTGAAAGGGAACTTGCTCAGTCGTGTCCAACTCGTAGCAATCCCATGGACTGTAGCCTACCAGGCTCCTCCGTCAATGGGATTTTCTAGGCAAGAGTACTGGAGTGGGGTGCCATTGCCTTCTCCCATCACTGTTGCTAGCCATGTCAAAAAAAAAAAAAAGACAAAAATACAGATACTCTTTTCTTGTTAATTTATTTACCGCTAAAATTGTCAATAAAAATCTGAAGCTTCCGGACTTCTCTGGTGGTCCAGGGGCTAAGACTCCAAAGTTCCAAAGCAGGGGGCTCCCAGGGAACTAGATCCCACATGCCTCAACTATGACCTGGTGCAGCCAAATAGATAAATGAAGACAAAAATAAATAAATAACTTGAGGCTTCACTTCATCAGTTATAGCAAGACTTCCCTAGACATGTATTATTTGCAAATATCATTAGTGAAAGTGACTAATTAGGTCAAGCAGCTGAATGCCTTGACTGCATAATGTCATGTGGATGAGGATTATATATCATTTGCCAAACGTGTTTTTCGTCACATAACTACACACACGATATTCTTAGACACGATTATCCAGCTGCCTTAAGTGCTTAACTTTTTCTTAAAGTGTAGGTGTTTTGAAGTCACAGGGAATACTACAGTGTAAACCTTCATTCCATCTTTCTCAATTCATTTTTTTTTTAGTCTGTTTCCCTTCACTCTATTCATCTCCACTTTGAGCTTTAGCATAAGCTAACCTTTCTTCTTCAGAATGTAGAAAAACCTTTAGAGAAGATCATGCTCTCTACATTTAGCGATTGAGTGAAATAGCTACCCAATACAGAAAGAATAAAATTCTGGTGAAGTGTGTAATTTGTTCACAAAACTATTTATTTGAAGGTCGTTAATTATAAGGGAACATAATTGCAATTTTAATGTTACTAAGTAACCACATGCTAACCATGGAATCATTTCAGTTGAGATAGAATGATAATCCCATACACTCCACCTCCACTGACAACCCTCTGCAGAATGCATTTGGAATCTTTTAAGAGCTCTGTTTAATGCCAGTAATCAAAATGTTCTGCTTTTTCAGTGTGTTAGTTACCACAGTGTGATAAATTGAATATAGAATTTTACATCTGAAGATCTCTTGAGAATGGTTTCAACGTGTTAGCTTAGGCTGGGTCTTTTCTTGTAAATTATGTGTCACAGAGGGAGCTGTAAAAATGTTTGAAGATAAAATTGCCAAAAGGGATTATGTGATGGTGGTAACAGTTAAATATTTGCAGCATGTGACCAGAGATTAACATTCCCCAAGATGGACAGCCCTTTATCTGCTAATCGGGTTTATGGACTTGTATTTTGGATAATTCTGAAAGGACAAATGACATTCTGCATTTATGGGATCATTTTTTTTTAAAAACTCTCATTTCTAATGCCTCTGTTATCCTCACTCGTGTTATGAATAACACCTACCCATGTCAACAGAGTTGTGATTCAGCAGGATGGGAGAGGGTATAATAACAGCGATAAAAAGTACCAGCTCTGGAGCCTGACGACCTGTGTTCTCACCAGTCAAGTTCTGTGACATTGGGTTATTCCCTCAGTCTCGCTGAATTCAATTTTCCTCCTCTGCATTTAGTGGAGGGTAATCTCTATGGCTCTATGATAGTAATCTCACTGTCATAATTAAAGGTGATTTGCATTCACAAAATCTGGCACCTAAGTAAAAGTGGGCTTAGTGGAAAGAGCCCTCCAGTGGACGTGAAAGTGGCGAGTAGACATATGCTCCTATGGGGGGTTCTGAATGAGTAGACTTTTACACTGAGTGCCTGGGCACCCTGTCTAATGGATTGGTATATGATTTGGTGACACTGCATTATCTTTGACACCTAAGCAGAGCATGAGATTGTTGTGAACCCAAACAGGATATCTGCTTACTTGCTTCCTAGTAGTTGCTTTCTACCCTGCCTGCTGCTATATGATTTCCTAGATAGAACGACGTGGAAGGTAAATTGTGTGTTGTACTGGTGAATGTGTAACAAATGGATTTCTGGGAGAAAAACGTGGAGGGAACTCAGTTTGTAACATTATAAGAACTTGAGAAGAAATGTGCACCAAAATGGGCTTCTGTAAACTGGCATGAGGCTGGCACAGCACTTCACTGATTATGGGGAATTATTTTTTCCTTTGTGTATGGAAGGCTTCACTGCTACCAGATTTATGGGATGAAAAGATAGAATGTAAAAGGAATCACATAGTGTTTCCTACGTGCCCAGCATGTAAGGTGTTTTGCAAGTACTAGCCCATCTAATCCTCCTCAAACCCTGTAAAAGGGGCGTTTTTATACATTTTAGAGATAAGAGAACGAAGGTTAAGATATATTCTAAGTGCAAATGAAAAAATATGACCTAGAAGTGCTCTTTTGATTCTGTCATAATACATCAACTGCTGCCTCAGTCATAAGTGTGTTCTAGTATTCAAGATGAACGTGGGTAGAGTTGTCCTCCTTACTCAGAGAGAGGAAAAGGAAAGAAAAATTAGAAGTCAGGTTTCTGGAAAGTCATGGTTATTCTGTAGTAGACCTAATTCTGGGTGGGCTTCCCTGGTGGCTCAGCTGATAAAGAATCTGCCTGCAATGCGGGAGACCTGGGTTCAGTCCCTGGGTTGGGAAGATCCCCTGGAGGAGGGCATGGCGACCCACTCCAGTATTCTGGCCTGGAGAATTCCATGAACAAAGGAGCCTGGCAGGCTACAGTCCATGGGGTCACAAAGAGTTGGACACGACTGTGCAACTTTCACTTTCACTTCAGACCTAATTCTGGGATAGACATACTGCTTAAACTTCTATCCTGTTTCATCACTTCCTTCATCTTTGCTTTCTACTCTGATTTCTGCTGAGACCCACCTACCTACATGCATT
Source organism: Giraffa tippelskirchi (assembly GCF_054371585.1). NCBI lineage: Eukaryota > Metazoa > Chordata > Mammalia > Artiodactyla > Giraffidae > Giraffa > Giraffa tippelskirchi. Next base: position 40,509,918 of record NC_137284.1, on the reverse strand, counting down.
CTTATTTCCTTCTTATTGTGGTGTTCTAGAGCCTGGAGAAGTTTAAATAGTCAACTTGTACTGACATACAGACATCATCTGGGGTAATGGACGACTGTTATATAATAGAAGCTCAGTCATAATGTATACGAACAATGAGGAAGTGACCCAATATTTAATGCTGGGTTGTGTGTGAATGTGTGTGTGTGCACTCATGTATGCTAAGTCACTTCAGTCGTGTCCAACTCTGTGACCTTATGGGCTGTAGCCCACCAGGCTCCTCTGTCCATGAGACTCTCCAGGCAAGAATACTGGAGTGGATTGCCGTGCCCTCCTCCAGGGGATCTTTCTGACTCAGGGATCAAACCAACATCTCTTAATCTCTTACATTTCCTGCAGTGGCAAGTGTGTTCTTTACCATTAGTGCCATTTGGGAAGCCCCACTGTTTACAGGATCCTGAAGACTCAAGGATGATTCTAGTGAGCAAATCATTTGAACTAAGTCTATTACATTGAGTTTAATTTGAAGATAGCTTTGAAGATTATTGTAAAAGGATGGTTAAACTTCATTAAATCTAAAAGACAGCATCCATATCTTAACTGTATGTAAAGATGCCCTCACTGTAATATGGAAAGTGTGCAAACAAACATAATATTTAGAAAATAGTTTGTGTATGAGTCAGCATCATGATTTAGTGTCCAGTCTTTGGAGTCAGAAAGACTTTAGTTTCAGTCTCTGCTCTGTCACAGTCAAGCATGGTGATCCCAAGTAAATATCTTCAAACCTCAATTGTCATCTGCAAAATGAAAACAATATTAATTTTTAACTAATAAATTTGTTTCAAAGATAAAAACCAACAAGGTCTGTCAAAGGCTCAGCACTTGGCCTGGCCTACTTAGTGAGTGGTCCATGAGTGTGTGCTGCCAGTGTCACTACTGATGTTTCCTTGGAAGCTGTTGGAACCAAAATTGGTCAGTCTTGAATCATCTGAATTGACATTTTAATTATTTGGGCATTATGGTAATAAAAACAATTTCTCCCCCATAACATAGTGAAACCTAACATTTTCCAGTACCCAGAGCATAGTGAGGTACAGCCGCATTTATAATAAAAACAATCTTAAATGAGCCAATACATTTAAAAATCACAGGGAAGTGTCTGGCACAAAATATGTATCATTACTATTACGTCGCTATTACTGCTGCTACCACTGTTACCACTACTACTGCAAGTATTGGGCTTCCCAAGTGGCTCAGTGGTAAAGAATCTCCCTGTCAGAGCAAGAGACACAGTAGGTGTGGGTTAGATCCCTGGCTTGAGAACATCCCCTGGAGGAGGAAATGGCACTCCACTCCAGGATTCTTGCCTGGAGAATCTTGTGGACAGAGGAGCCTGGTGGGCTACAGTCCATCATGTTGCAAAGTCAGACACAACTGAGCACATGTGTCCTGCAAGTATTATTGATGTTTTCTTATTTAAAATACCAGTTTCTTCTTAGTTTGGGGGGAAAATTAAACCTAGTAATACATTTAATAAATACCGTGTGATATAAGGAGAAAATATGTAAAAAATCTAAGCAAATAAAATTATAATTTTATGGATCACAATATTTTGTCAGGGCATAAAAGCAAAATTTTTATCCGAGAGAGATAGCATACGAAGAAGACTTAGAAATGACATCTGTAAATCCAGTACCATGTCGATGTGATTCTCAGGCTTCTGCTGTCTTGGAGCAATGTTGTTGGCAGCTAGGAGTGTCCCTAATTCCTCCACACAGCATGGGATCTCAGCTCTGTCGACCTGTCAGTTTCAACAGGTGTCAATGAGCGAAGAAGCGATTAGACCCAGGATGCTGGTTCCCCTGTGAGGCAGAATGCCATGCCTGGGTTGTGGTATGCTCAGCACCTTGAAGGCTCCTTTCTATGTTCACACTTGGCAGGAATCCAGGGACCCTTCTGAAAGTCGCTGGGCAGCAGAACGTGTTCACTATTTGCCTGACAAATGGGCCTGGTTGGAAGCAACCAGGGGACCATCTGTGAGAGTCTGTAGTTATGATGGCTGGAATCACAGCTGGGAAAATCCAACCTACTTGGAAATTCCAAGGGATATATACCTTTATGTCACTTAACTGTACATGCAGCATACTGTGTGTGTGTAGAAGTACGAATGGAATGGTTTGAGTTCTGCATGTATCTGGGAACAAATGAACTGTGAGCCTATACAGTGCTGGGTGCTCAGCTGTGTCCAATTCTTTGTGACCCCATTGACTGTAGCCCCACAGCTCCTCTGTCTATGGGATTTCGCAGGCACAAATACTGGAGCAGATTGCCATTTCCTACTCCAGATCTTCCCAACCCAGGGATCAAACCCACATCCCTTGCGTCTTTGCCATTGGCAGGAGGATTCTTTACCACTGCACCACTTGGGAAGCCCTGCGTATACGGTAAATACTCATATATATCTTGTGACGTTCATCTCTGTTAACGTAGTGTTTTCAGTTTTCTGCTGCCAATGTTCAGAACCCATTCGCGGATTCTTTGGCATTAGATGCAAATAGTGCTGATAGTCAGAGAGACAGATCTTAAAAATGTTGAATCTTTTCTTCCCCTCATGCTTCCTTTCTTAACTACCCCTACCCCCAACAGACTCTTCAAAATAAGCCTTGCACAAAAGGCTTAGAAATACAGAACGCAATAGCTTGATTGCTTCTCTACTATCCCATTAATTTGTTTTTTCAAATCTTCATGCCATACACAACTCCTTAGAAATAACAGGATCAGCCTAAAGTGATTTTCCAAGAAGTTTTAAGATTTCCTAGTGAAAAACAAAAACTCCAGGTTTTAATGACTGCAGAAATGAGATGTGTGAATAGCTCAAAGAATGATGTAAATGTTTCTCACTCTTGAGATTTGCTTCCAGCAGCAATGGCAGTTTATTTTTGAGAGCTTGCCAGGTTTTCTGTGTCTCTAAGAACTGATCTGGGGTATATTTATACCTCCTAAATATATAGATATTCTGAAAATTCAGACATTTTGGATATTGGATAGCATTGATGGACATTATGTATGTACCTGAATATATTACCTGAATTCACTCTAAAATAGATTCAGTGCTATTAGTGTCCCCATTTTCCAGATGAGCAAACCAAAACACCAAGAAGTTAAGACAACTTCTCAGTATGATGTGACTGGAAAGTAGTTTGGTCAATGCTATCCAGACTAAGAAAAGGAGTCTAAAGTCATAAGTAGTCTAAACGATGCTAACAGCCATCTGTAGTAGTAGTTTAAGAATTCTAAAACACTTAATACTTTTACTCATGTTTTGGAAATTTTCAAAGATGGAAATAGTAGAAGAAGCCCTTTATTAGAAAAAGCCACATACTAGCGTGGAGAAGCAGCCTAGCATGATATTTAAGCACATTCCAGCAAGCAAGATGAGTGCTAAAATATAACTGGACAATTAATTGTTACAAATGCTATGAAGAAAACACACAGGATGCCATGAGAGTCTATTCAAATAAGACTTTCCTAATCGCCCTTATTTCTGCAAGAAAGGATTCTGCAGAAAAATGGAAACCTGGAGAAAGGGTGAGACTTCGGTAGAGAAAGAAGGGGTAGGGAGGACATTCCAGGCATAGGGAGCAGCAGCTCATTTTCCAGGAAATGAAAACCGCAGGGTGACTAGAAATGGAGAGCAAGAGGCAGAAGCACTGTAGCACTAGTCTAGAAAGAGGTAATGAGGGCCATGACTAGGGTGGTCCTGATGCCCAAGAAGAGAGAGGAGAGGCAAACGAGACGCTGTGGAGTTGGTAATTATGGACAGCGTTAACCTGTAGAGTGAAGGAGGTTGATGCGAAGCCGTGGAAGATGAGTTGTGGCAAATGAGATGTGGCTTTTGCTTTTTGTTGATTAAGCACCAAATAAAGTTTGTAACTGCAATATACAAGTTAGGAGGAGGAGCAGTTTCAAGAATGAAGAAACTTCTCCAGAGCTATATGTGTGGGTGGGCAAGAAGGTGGGTGTGTGAGGATATTAATTTCTTTAATTCTGAAATTAGAAAGCTCTGATGTCATTTCTTCTTTCTTCTGAAAGAGCACAGAACAAAAGGCTATTATTGAAACCTTCAGATAATTGGGGGTTTTCTAAATAGCAGGAGAGTTGAACACCAGTCCAATTCAAAGCGGTTCTTCTGTTTCCTTATCCCCTGTGACAGCATGAACCCTTATCCCCAGCACACACTGACAGATTTAAGACACCAGAGAACAAAACACGGGACGCTTATTTTCTTCAGAGCAAATGCCACTGTGGCTAGATTCAGCCAGATGAGGTTGAAGGAATCTCAACTTCTCTTCTACTCCCAAATATCCGTGAAAGGCTAAAATATCCTTGTAGGGCTCGTTTACAGTTCCAACGTCTTAGATAGACACTTCTTGTCTCTAGGATGCAGTTGAAAACAGTGGATGGTACACAACCTGAAACTGAACACCTCCATTTGAATACCCTGTCCACCACTTTCTGACTAGGATGGTCCCTTCAGTGGCTCTCTGAGCATTAAATTCTTCACCCATCAAGGATTCTGGCAAGAATTAAACTCCATAAATTCTGCAAGTTATTTATTATACAAAACACAGCCCTGGTCTAGATAGAGTAGGCCTTCAGTAAATGGTAGCTCATTTTATTTAACCCAGAAGAGCAGCAGATAATATCTTGCCTCAGTAGAGAGCAGTGGATGTGTTATATAAAATATATTTAAGCTTCATGAAAGCTAAGTGAAAGTATCCTAAATGACACATGATTTGAAACAAATCTTTCCCCCATTTTAACAGAGAAACATCTCTGTTTAAAAATATCCAGCTGACTAAGAACAGGACCTTGAATTGATCATACTTAGGTTCTGTGGGTCATAGTCTCTTCCCTTATATAAAAGACAAGATGTCCAGCAGAACCACATGTATAATTTTACACTTTCTAAGGAAAACATTATAAAAGTGAAAGGGAAAATTTTAATATTATATTTAATATACCTAAAATATTATCATTTCAACATGTAATCAGTATAAAAAGTATCAAGTTATTTTGCTTTCTCTTTTTTAGTACTAAGTCTCCAAAGTCATGAGTGTGTTTTACACTTTCAGCACATCTTAATTCAACCACCAGTGACAAGTCATATGCCCAGTGACTACCATTCTGGACAGCTCAGGGCTAGATTATCTCTAAAAATCTCTCATTCTGTGGTATTAACTACATATGTAGCCACTTTTTAAAATTATTATTACTGAATATTATTTTTCATGGGCACATGGGTTTACCATGGTGCAAGGGAGGAAATTCTGATTTCACTGAGTTAAAAATGAGAAAAGGATATTTAAATTGCTTAGCAACTGCTGAGTGGCAATATGGTCATATCTGTCCAGGAATCCATTCTGAGACTAAGTGACAAATGTCCCTCTGTTATTCTTTTTAGAACTGAATACATTATAAAATGATTATATTTAAATTAACACTCTGCCAGATTCTACTAATACATATGTTGTAAATGATTTAAATCATTAGATGCCCCAGAACTGTAACCCTTATCAATTTCTGTCAAGAATACATTCTTTGCCGGAAGCATATTCTTGTTACTCTTTCATGTGATAAAATTCTGTTCAGCTTTAGTGACACAAACTATCAATCACCAAGTAATAAAACAAATCCATAACCAAGCCTACACAATCTCTGATTTCCATGTTAACACATTTGGAATTTTCACCCATTAGTTAAAAGCAAGGAATTTTTTTCAATAGATTTCCTTATAAATAGGCTATGTTTCAGAATTTTTATATTTATAGAAAAAAATGAGTTAATGGTAGAATTCTTTATTACCATCTAAATACACAATTTCCCCTCTGAACATCTTTAAATAATACATTAATTTTAAATTAATATGGTATATTCTTTTAATTAAAACATAGATATATCATTATTAAGTAAAGTCCATATATTAAGATTTCCTTGGGTTTTGCCTAATGTCCTTTTACTGTTCTCGGATTCCATACAGGATGCTACATTACATTTAGTCATCACGTCTTCTTAGGCTCTTCATGGCTGTGATGGTTTCTCAAAACTTTCCTTGTTTTTGATGACTTTGAGAATTTCAGTGAGTATTGGTCAGGTCTTTTGTAAAATATTCCCAAATTGAGATTTGACTGATGTTTTTCTCATGGTTAACTGGGGTTATAGATTTTTGGAAAGTAGAACACAGAGGCAAAGTGCCATTTTAATCACATCACATGAAGGATGCAAACTGTCAACACAATTCAATTTATGACTCTTGATCTGGACCTTGATCACCTGGCTGAAGGAGTGTTTATCAGATTTCCCTACTGTAAAGTTACTGTCCCCTCCCCGACTTCCACACTTTACTCTTTGGGGAAGAAAGTCACTCAGCACACTCTTACTTTAAGATTGTAGAGTTTTGCTCCCCCTCCTTTATGATGGAATACTTAACATAATTTATTTGGAATTATTTTGTAGAGGAGATTTGTTGGTACTTATTGTTCAATTATTTATGTATACTGTATCATTATGAACTTGTGGCTCTTTATTCTATACTTTAGATTATAATCTAATAATACTTTTTTTTTTTTGATTCAGATTGTCTTGCTTTGTCCATTGGGAGTCCTTTCAGTTGGAAGCCAACTGAAACTGCCCCTTTGATATATCCCCATCAATTTGTGTCTATGTGTGTGTCTGTCAACACTTCCTTACTTTATGATGATACTATAGGATGATTTAGGCTCATCTTTACATATTTTCTGCACCTAGAATCAGCCATGTTTCCAAGCAGCCCTTGTTACTATTGATGGAGAATGGTAATCACATTGCTGATCTATGTAATCTCAGCCCAACAGTAAGAAATCTGGCTTCCATGATCTGCTATCCATTTACTTTATTCTTCAGTTGAGGAATACTTCTACATCCGTATCATCATACTTGTAACATCCCCACAGTAAACAACTTCACTGACTACAGCACAGTACTTCTGTGTCATTCCTTTTGCCTTATTCAGTTCAGTTCAGTAGCTCAGTCGTGTCCGATTCTTTGTGAACCCATGGACTGCAGCACGCCAGGCTTCCCTATCCATCACCAACTCCTGGAGCTTGCTCAAACTCATGTCAATCAAGTTGGTGATGCTATCCAGCCATCTCATACTCTGTCGTCCCCTTCTCCTCCTGCCTTCAATATTTCCCAGCATCAGGGTCTTTTCTCGCATCAGGTGGCCAAAGGATTGGAGTTTCAGCTTCAGCATCAGTCCTTCCAATGAATATTCAGGACTGATTTCCTTTAGGATGGACAGGTTGGATCTCCTTAAAGTCCAAGGGACTCTCAAGAGTCTTCTCCAACACCACAGTTCAAAAGCATCAGTTCTTCGGCGCTCAGCTTTCTTTATAGTCCAACTCTCACATCCATACATGACCACTGGAAAAACCATAACTTTGACTAGATGGACCTTTGTTGGCAAAGTAATGTCTCTGCTTTTTAATATGCTATCTAGATTGGTCATAGCTTTTCTTCCAAGGAGCAAGCATCCTTTAATTTCATGGCTGCAGTCACCATCCGCAGTGATTTTGGAGCCACCCCAAATAAAGTCTGTTACTGTTTCCATTGTTTCCCTATCTATTTGCCATAAGTGATGGTCAATAAAGCAGAAGAAGATCTTTTTCTGGAATTATCTTGCCTTTTCAATGATCCAGTGGAAGTTGGCAATTGGAACTCTGGTTCCTCTGGCTTTTCTAAATCCAGCTTGAACATCTGGAATTTCATAGTTCATGTTCTGTTGAAGCCTGGGTTGGAGAATTTTGAGCATTACTTTGCTAGCATGTGAGATGAGTGCAATGGTGCAGTAGTTTGAACATTCTTTGGCATTGCCTTTCTTTGGGACTGGAATGAAAACACCTTTTCCAGTCCCATGGCCACTGCTGAGTTTTCCAAATTTGCTGGTAAGTTGAGTGCAGCACTTTCACAGCATCATCTTTTAGGATTTGAAAGAGCTCAACTGGAATTCCGTTGCCTCCACTAGCTTTGTTCGTAGTGATACTTCCTAAGGCCCACTTGACTTTGCATTCCAGCATGTCTGGCTCTAGGTGAGTGATCACACCATTTTTGTTATGTGGGTCATGAGCTTTCATACAGAATCTAAAATCAAAGGGACACAAAAATATTCCATGTAAATGGTAAGCAAAAGTGAGCAGAGTTGGCTATACTTACGTCAGATATAATAGGCTTTAAGTGAAAAGCTATCACAAGAGACAGAGAAGGTTATCATGCAATAACAAAAGGGTCAATTAATCATGAAAACATAACAACTATATTTTATAACAACTATTATAAGTTTTTTTATGCATCGATTAATGTGATGACATGAGTTTTTCTTCCATAGTCTATTGATGTGATGAATTACATAGCAGCCTTGCATACATGAAAATCATCTGGCTGGGTAAATTCTTTTCTAGGGGTAATATTATTAATTATTGATTCGATTTCCTAAGTAGTCATAAACCTATTCAGAAGTACATCTTCTTCTATAAACTTCTGTGAATTTTGGTTGTTTGTATCTTTCAAAGAATTGTTTCTATTCCCTTTGGTATCAGATTTGTGGGCACACAGCTGTTCATAATATTCCTTTATTACCTTTTAATATCTGTGGTATCAGCAGTTATCATCCCTGTTTCATTTCTGATGTTAGTAAGACGTGTCTTTATCTTTTATTGGTTAGCTTGAATACTTGTTTATAATTGTTATTGTCTTTTCTAAGAATCAGCTTTTTGGTTTCATTTGTTTTCTCTAGTGAGTCTTGCTTTCAGTTTCACTGAAATGTGCAAAATTTTTATTACCTCTTTTCTTCTCCTTTCTTTAGATTAAATTCTCTCCTTTCTTTGGTATCTGAAGGTAAAGGTTTAGACTATTGATTTTAAATAGTTCTTCTTTTCTAGTATGAGCATTCAGTGCTGTTAACTCCATTCTAAGGTCTGCTTTTGCTGCCTACTACAAATTTTACTGTTTCATTTTCATTTAAAAAATTACTTCCCTAAGACTTCTTCTTGGACATATGTATGGGAAACATTTGATGCTGTATTCTACAATGTTCCTATTCTCTTGGAAAGAGTTTTGATGTCTTACCTTTTCACTGTCAAGAAATGGGAAACCAATTTAGGGGCCTATGGTTTCATGGAGAAACAGAAAGTGAACACAGATGGGATTTTCTCATTTAAAATATTAAAGAGGGTATCTGGCTTATGGAATCACAGTGTGATACTGATTGTACATTTGCTATTAAAAAAAACTTTAATTTCTAAATTTCAAAAAATATATAGCATTAAAAAAAATAAATTGGATAATCTCTGTGCCTGAAAATTCCAGGGAAAATATAGGTTCTAACACACATGATTAGCAAAGTTCGCATTTTTCTGGCTAGATTTCTTGACTTAATTATCATTTAAAATTTTTTATTATGGCAACAGGAACAATCATTCTTCATTCTCAAATGCTGACATGCTAAATATATTTTTCTGCTTGAAATTAGCATTGATATGTGAATGGTTATTTTAGCCATAATAGAAACTCTCTCTGGCTATAACAAGAATTCTGGAATTTTGAAAACTTATTTTAAAATGCATATAATAAAGGCTGCTCGAGGGAGGCGGGGCTAAGATGGCGGAGGGATAGGACGGGGAGGCCACTCTCTCCTCCACAAATTTATCAAAAGAACATCTGAACGCTGAGCAAACTTCACAAAACTACTTCTGAAGGTTGCAGAGGACGTCAGGCTTCCACAAAGACAGCGCATTATCTTCAAAAGAGGTAGGAGAAATTATAAAAGATAAAAAGAGAGACAAAAGAGTTAGGGACGGAGACCCGTCCCGGGGAGGGAGTCGTAAAAGAGGAGAAATTTCCAAGCACCAGGAAACCCTCTCACCGGCGGGTGTGGGGGAAGATTTCTTATCTCGGAGGGCAACATAACTGGGAGGAAAAAATAAATAAAACCCACAGATTACGTGCCTAAAGCAACTCCCAGCAAAGAACCCCAGACGCTCGCATCATCCGCCACCAGCAAGTGGGGGCTGAACGGAGAGGAGCGGGCGGCACTGCCTAGGGTAAGGACCGGGCCCGAGTGCCCTGAGGGCAATCTGAGGGAGCTAACGTGAGATAGTAACCTCAACTGTGGGACAGCCAGAGAGAGAGAACTATCCTGCGAAAAGCCCAACTCTAAGGCACTGCCGGCCCGCTCACAGAACAAAGGACTGAGCGATACCAGAGGAGAGCTAGCCGGCTGCGGACCGCCCCATCCCCCGCCGGACACAGCGGGCAGGCGGGGCCCGCCAGAGCGGGAAAGGGGCAAACTCGGCCCCAGAGAGGGCAGCCCCTACCAAACTGCAAACAGGCTCCCAGTTTCTAAGCAAAGACTGCCTGAGATCCCGGAGGGTCGACAGCTGCCGGGAGGGTCGCAGCCAGAGACCAGCTCCCCAGAACCAACACAAAGCACACCAGAGCCGGGCGCGCCCGCAAACCGAGGCGGGGACCAGGGAGGTGATAAGCCGCACCGCCCCAACAGGGGAGAGTGCGCTCGCCAAACTCCTGGCCGCCTGAGCAGCTCCGACCAGGAACGGCACAAGCCGTGGGCGAAACCGAGTCTGCGCCTTTGTGGAGTAACCGGGAGCCTGAACCTGAGCGGATTAGGCCTGGGAAGTGCATGCATCTCAGGGCCCACTCCCCGGCCCACTCCCCTGCTGAGTAACCTGAAGCCTGAGCAGGGTAGACGGGGAAAGCACACACACCGTGAGTGGGGGCGAACCCAGTGCGGCCGAGAGAGACACTGCGAGCTCTCCCACACACGCCAGGTTTGCAGTGTTCCTTCCTCCCCACAGCACGATTGAACAAGCGAACCTAAAGAGACCACCTCCACCCCTTTGTTGCAGGGCGGAAATTAGATACTGAAGAGACCTCCAAACAGAAGCCAAATAAACAGAGGGAAGCGCTTTGGAAGTGACAGGCCAACAGATTAAAATCCCTGTAGTTAATACCGACTGCATTGAAAAGGACCTATAGATCTTGAAAAGTATAATCAGGAACAAGGATCTATCTGAAACTGAGCAGACCCCACACTGCTCACAACAGCTCCAGAGAAAGTCCAGGATATATATTTTTTTACTATTATTATTATTAATTTTTTTTTAATTAAAAAATTTTTTTTCTCTTCTTTCCTTTTTCTTCAAGTCCTCTATTACACCTTTAACTTTCATTTCCATAACCCACTATTAACTTGCAAAAAAAACACCCTATTTTTGAAGCAAACTGCATACATATATCTTATACCTTTTGTGTTTTCTTTTTTTAAAGTTTTTTCCTGTTTTACTTTTTTTACTGTTTCTTTTTTTACTGTTTTACTGTTTTTTTTCTTCTACACAGTTTCCTTTATTCTTTTTTTTTATATTGTAAGTTTTATAAGAGTCTAACCTCTACTCTAGATTTTTAATCTTTGTTTTACATATTTGATATCAATTTTGTACATTTAAGAACCCAATCTTTAGGACCCATTTTTACTCAGGAGTGTGATCACTGGCCTGATTACTCTCTCCCCCTATTGATGCTCTTTCTTCTCCCCCAGGGAACCTCTATCTCCCACCCTCCTCCTTCTCTTCTCAACCCAATTCTGTGAATCTCTGAGGGTGTTCTGGGTAGCGGACAACACTCCGGGAACAGGATACTGCCCAGATCTCTCTCTCCCCTCTTGATTCCTCCCTTTCTACTCATGCTCACCTCTATTACCTTCCTCCCCCCTCTCTATGTATCTCTGTGAACCACTCTGAGGGTTCCAAACTGTGGAAAGCACAGAGGGAAGTGCTTACTGGCTAGATTGCTCTCTCCACATTTGAATTCCCCTCTTCCCCTACTGGTCACCTCACCTCCCCCCCCCCACCTCATCTCTCCATGTAACTCAGTGAACCTTTCTGGGTATCCCTCACTGTGGAGAATCTTTTCACCATTAACCTAAAAGTTTTATTATTGATGCTGTATGGAAGGAGAAGTCTTGAGGCTACTGCAAGAATAAGACTGAAAGCCAGGGGAAACATTAATTAATAAGAGACCATCTAATAGCCTCCACATATACACTGAAACCAAGCTCCACCCAAGAGCCAATAAGTTCCAGAGCAAGACATACCACGCAAATTCTCCAGCAATGCAGGAACATAGCCCTGAGCATCAATAGACAGGCTGCCCAGAGGCACACCAAATCCATAGACATCTCAAAAATTAATACTGGTCACTCCATTGCACTCTAGAGAGCAGAAATCCAGCTCCACCCACCAGAACATCGACACAAGCTCCCGCAACCAGGAAGCCTTGACAAGCCACCTGTCCAACCCCAACCACAGTGAGGGACCTCCACAATAAAGAGGAACTTCATACTACCAGAATACAGAAGGGCCACGCCTAACACAGCAATCTAAACAAGATGAAAAGGCAGAGAAATACTCAGCAAGTAAAGGAAAATGAGAAATGCCCACAAAACCAAACAAAAGAGGAGGAGATAGGGAATCTATCTGAAAAACAATTTAGAATAATGATAATAAAAATGATCCAAACTCTTGAAAGCAAAATGGAGTTACAGATAAATAGCCTGGAGACAAGGATTGAGAAGATGCAAGAAATGTTTATCAAGGACTTAGAAGAAATAAAAAGGAGTCAATATAGAATGAATAATGAAATAAAGGAGATAAAAGACACTCTGGAGGGAACCAACAGTAGAATAACGGAGGCAGAAGATAGGATAAGTGAGGTAGAAGATAGAATGATGGAAATAAACGAAGCAGAGAGGAAAAAAGAAAAAAGAATCAAAAGAAATGAGGAAAACCTCAGGGACCTCTGGGACAATATGAAATGCCCCAACATTCGAATCATAGGAGTCCCAGAAGAAGATAAAAGGAAAGGCCATGAAAAAATACTCGAGGAGATAATAGTTGAACATTTCCCTAAAATGAGGAAGGAAATAGTCACAGAAGTCCAAGAAACCCAGAGAGTTCCAAACAGGATAAACCCAAGGCGAAACACCCCAAGACACATATTAATCAAATGAACAAAGATCAAACACAAAGAACAAATATTAAAAGCAGCAAGGGAAAAACAACAAATAACACACAAGGGGATCCCCATAAGGATAACAGCTGATCTTTCAACAGAAACCCTTCAGGCTAGAAGGGAATGGCAGGACATACTTAAAGTAATGAAAGAGAATAATCTACAACCCAGATTACTGTACCCAGCAAGGATCTCATTCAGATATGAAGGAGAATTCAAAAGCTTTACAGACAAGCAAGAGCTGAGGGAATTCAGCACCACCAAACCAGCTCTCCAACAAATGCTAAAGGATCTTCTCTAAACAGGAAACACAGAAAGGATGTTTCAACACGAACTCAAAACAACAAAGTAAATGGCAACGGGATCATACTTGTCAATAATTACCTTAAATGTAAATGGGTTGAATGCCCCAACCAAAAGACAAAGGGTTGCTGAATGGATACAAAAACAAGACCTCTATATATGCTGTGTACAAGAGACCCACCTCAAAACTTGGGACACACACAGGCTGAAAGTGAAGGGATGGAAAAACATATTTCATGCAAACGGAGACCAAAAGAAAGCAGGAGTCGCAATACTCATTTCAGATAAAATAGACTTTAAAATAAAGGATGTGAAAAGGGACAAAGAAGGACACTACATAAAGATCAAAGGATCAATCCAAGAAGAAGATGTAACAATCATAAATATATATGCACCCAACATAGGAGCACCACAATATATAAGGCAAATACTAACAAGTATGAAAGGGGAAGTTAAAAATAACACAATAATAGTGGGAGAGTTTAATACTCTACTCACGCATATGGATACATCAACTAAACAGAAAATTAACAAGGAAACACAAACTTTAAATGATACAATAGACAAATTAGATTTAATTGATATTTACAGGACTTTCCACCCCAAAGCAATCAATTTTATCTTTTTCTCAAGTGCACATGGAACTTTCTCCAGGATAGATCACATCCTGGGCCATAAATCTAGCCTTGGTAAATCCAAAAATATTGAAATCATCCCAGCCATCTTCTCTGACCACACTGCAGTAAGATTAGACCTCAATTACAGGAAAAAAACTATTAAAAATTCCAACATATGGAGGCTAAACAACACGCTTCTGAATAACCAACAAATCACAGAAGAAATCAAAAAAGAAATCAAATTATGCAGGGAAACGAATGAAAATGAAAACACAACAACCCAAAACCTATGGGACAGTGTAAAAGCAATACTAAGGGGAAGGTTCATAGCAATACAGGCGTACCTCAAGAAACAAGAAAAAAATCAAATAAATCAACTAACTCTACACCTAAAGCAACTAGAGAAGGAAGAAATGAAGAACCCCAGGGTCAGTAGAAGGAAATAAATCTTAAAAATTAGGGCAGAAATAAATGCAAAAGAAACAAAAGAGACCATAGCAAAAATCAACAAAACTAAAAGCTGGTTTTTCGAGAAGATAAACAAAATTGACAAGCCATTAGCCAGACTCATCAAGAAACAAAGGGAGAAGAATCAGACCAACAAAATTAGAAATGAAAATGGAGAGATCACAAGAGACTCCACAGAAAAACAAAGGATCATAAGAGACTACTACCAACAGCTATATGCCGATAAAATGGACAACTTGGAAGAAATGGACAAATTCTTAGAAAAGTATAACTTTCCAAAACTGAACCAGGAAGAAATAGATCTTAACAGACCCATCACAAGCACGGAAATCGAAACTGTAATCAGAAATCTTCCAGCAAACAAAAGCCCAGGACCAGACGGCTTCACAGCGGAATTCTACCAAAACTTTAGAGAAGAGCTAACACCTATCCTACTCAAACTCTTCCAGAAAATTGCAGAAGATGGTAAACTTCCAAACTCATTCTATGAGGCCACCATCACCCTAATTCCAAAACCAGACAAAGATGTCACAAAAAAGGAAAACTACAGGCCAATATCACTGATGAACATAGATGCAAAAATCCTTAATAAAATTCTAGCAAACAGAATCCAACATCATATTAAAAAGATCATACATCATGACCAAGTGGGCTTTATCCCAGGAATGCAAGGTTTCTTTAACATCCGCAAATCAATCAATGTAATACACCACATTAACAAATTGAAAGAAAAAAACCATGTGGTTATCTCAATAGATGCAGAAAAAGCCTTTGACAAAATTCAGCATCCATTTATGATAAAAACCCTCCAGAAAGCAGGAATAGAAGGAACATATCTCAACATAATAAAAGCTATATATGACAAACCCACAGCAAACATTATCCTCAATGGTGAAAAATTGAAAGCATTTCCCCTAAAGTCAGGAACAAGGCAAGGATGCCCACTTTCACCACTACTATTCAACATAGTTTTGGAAGTTTTGGCCACAGCAATCAGAGCTGAAAAAGAAATAAAAGGAATACAGATAGGAAAAGAAGAAGTAAAACTCTCACTGTTTGCAGATGACATGATCCTCTACATAGAAAACCCTAAAGACTCTACTAGAAAATTACTAGAGTTAATCAATGAATATAGTAAAGTTGCAGGATATAAAATTAACACACAGAAATCCCTTGCATTCCTATACTCCAAGAATGAGAAAACAGAAAGAGAAATTAAGGAAACAATACCATTCACCATTGCAACAAAAAGAATAAAATACTTAGGAATATATCTACCTAAAGAAACAAAAGACTTATATATAGAAAACTATAAAACACTGATGAAAGAAATCAAAGAGGACACAAACAGATGGAGAAATATACCGTGTTCATGGATTGGAAGAATTAATATAGTGAAAATGAGTACACTACCCAAAGCAATCTGTAGATTCAGTGCAATCCCTATCAAGCTACCAATGGTATTTTTCACAGAACTAGAACAAATCACCTCACAATTTGTATGGAAATGTAAGAAACCTCGAATAGCCAAAGCAATCTTGAGGAAGAAGAATGGAACTGGAGGAATCAACCTGCCTGACTTCAGGCTCTACTACAAAGCCACAGTCATCAAGACAGTATGGTACTGGCACAAAGATAGAAATATAGATCAATGGAACAAAATAGAAAGCCCAGAGATAAACCCACGCACATATGGACACCTTATCTTCGATAAAGGAGCAAGAATATACAATGCAAAAAAGACAATCTCTTTAACAAGTGGTGCTGGGAAAACTGGTCAACCACTTGTAAAAGAATGAAACTAGAACACTTCCTAACACCATACACAAAAATCAACTCAAAATGGATTAAAGATCTAAACGTAAGACCAGAAACTATAAAACTCCTAGAGGAAAACATAGGCAAAACACTCGCCAACATAAATCACAGCAGGATCTTCCATGACCCACCTCCCAGAATATTGGAAATAAAAGCAAAAATAAACAAATGGGACCTAATTAAAATTAAAAGCTTTTGCACAACAAAGGAAACTATAAGCAAGATGAAAAGACAGCCTTCAGAATGGGAGAAAATAATAGCAAACGAAGCAACAGACAAACAATTAATCTCAAAAATATACAAGCAACTCCTGCAGCTCAATTCCAGAAAAATAAACGACCCAATCAAAAAATGGGCCAAAGAACTAAACAGACATTTCTCCAAAGAAGAAATACAGATGGCTAACAAACACATGAAAAGATGCTCAACATCACTCATTATTAGAGAAATGCAAATCAAAACCACAATGAGGTATCATTTCACACCAGTCAGAATGGCTGCTATCCAAAAGTCTACAAGCAATAAATGCTGGAGAGGGTGTGGAGAAAAGGGAACCCTCTTACACTGTTGGTGGGAATGCAAACCAGTACAGCCACTATGGAGAACAGTGTGGAGATTCCTTAAAAAACTGGGAATAGAACTGCCATATGACCCAGCAATCCCACTGCTGGGCATATACACCGAGGAAACCAGAATTGAAAGAGACGCGTGTACCCCAATGTTCATCGCAGCACTGTTTACAATAACGAGGACATGGAAGCAACCTAGATGTCCATCAGCAGACGAATGGATAAGGAAGCTGTGGTACATATACACAATGGAATATTACAAAGCCATGAAAAAAAATACATTTGAATAGGTTCTACTGAGATGGATGAAACTGGAGCCCATTATACAGAGTGAAGTAAGCCAGAAAGAAAAACAACAATACAGTATACTAATGCATATATATGGAGTTTGAAAGATGGCAACGATAACCCTATATGCTAGACAGAATAAGAGACACAGATGCATAGAACAATTTTATGGACTCTGAGGGAGAAGGTGAGGGTGGGACGTTCTGGGAGAATAGCATTGGAACATGTATATTATCATATGTGAAACAGAACACCATTCCATGTTCGATGCATGAGACAAGGGCTCAGGGCCGGGGCAATGGGATGACCCAGAGGGATGGGATGGGGAGGGAGGTGGGTGGGGGGTCCAGGAAGGGGAACACATGTAAACCCATGGCTGATTCATGTCAATGTATGGCAAAAACTATTACAATATTGTAAAGTAATTAGCCCCCAACTAAAATTAAAAAAAAAAATTAAAAAAAATAAAATGCATATAATAAAAATACTTATCTCAAAGTGTTTTTTGAGAATTAGAGAAAAAGCAGGTGTCTGTTGGGACATACTGAAGAGGCCAAAAAGGAGTGGATGGAATCTGAAGATTATCAAATTCACAGCAAAGGCTGGAAGCAAAGGAGGCCATAATGGTCAACATTTATTGAGTGATTACTGTATACCAGGCTCTCAGCAATGGGTTATTTCCTATTCTCAAACAACTCTTTGAGATAAATAGTGTTATTATATTCATTTTACAGATGAAGGAACTGAGACACAGAGAGGCTAAAAACATTTCCCAAAGTCACATAGGTAGTAAAGGGAGAAACCAAAATTTGTTTAACCTAAGCTAATGCCAAAGACTGAGCATTTGATCATTTTCTCCACAGAAAATGGGACCAAGGTAAACTTAAATGCTAGAACCAAGGAAGCAATCTAGAATAAGTGTTCATACAGGAGTGTATGTCAGCAACTAGAAAGTCAAATCTCAGTAGTTAATTAGAACTTAGGAACACATTAATTCAGAAAACAGAGAATAAAGCAAGGTGGAAACACAGTCAGAAAGCTATTTTCTGTCCCAGATGGAACCAACTAAAGAAGCTTCTCAGTCGAGTCAGTCAGGCTCTGGCTATCCCTGGCCACATTAATGATAATTCCTCATCTTACCATACCAGAGATGTCCCAACTACATTCACAATGAAAACTGGTTTTACCAACTTTTGAATATCAAATAAGTATTAATATTAATATATGATTATTCATACTTTATTAGGTATGATTATGATATTCTGAAATATAGATTTTTAAAATATCTTTTAGAAAGAAATACTAATGTGTTTGCAGGTAAAATGCCTTGATGTCAAGGATTCACTTTAAAATACTAGAACATGAGAGATAGTTTAGGCGGGACAAGATGATTGGCAAAATTCTGAAGAGTAATGAAGCTAGTGGTGGATAAGTGGGGATTCATTATGTGATCCTGTCTCTCTTGGAATATGTCTGAAACTTTCTACAAGTAAAAAGTTAAAAGTGGTTTCATTTCAAGATTTTATGCTTACTGGTGATGGAGTTGGGTAATTTTATCTCAAACAGTATGTGTCTGTTCAACAGATTTCAATTCACCAAGGTAAATTGAAGTCTTATTTAACATATATTAAAACCCATTAAGCATATCAAATATTAGAGCTAAGAATACCCATTTTTGATCAAGGCTAGAAAAATACAATTACTTTTTAATGATATTTGAATATTTCAAGGTCAAATTATACAAAATTTTTGTATGCAAGACTAAAGAGGAAAAGGAAAATTTTTGACAAGTATCATTTCCTTCAAATATTCTGCTTCTAATCGTAGTAGAAAACCAAAGTAAGGAGAATATAATCTTTCACATCACTTAATTCAAGCTTGTTTCTCAAAATGAACTTGATTTTATCCTGAATTTAAAATGATTCCTAGATGTCATTGGTCCTTGCTCTTAGACCACTGATTTGATGTCATTAGGTACTTATCTACTTACAGTTTTCCATTTTGGTCTCATTAGCAGAGGAAGATCTCTCTGGGGCTTCTCCATTTTGAAGTGTTTTCTTAAGTTCTGTTGCCTTCCCCAGGGACCAGAGCTCATTGTTACTGGCTTTTGCTCTAGACTGGATTCTGGGTTGTGGAGTATCTGCAAAGGAAAAAAGAAGTTGAGAGAAAAGTGATATGATTATGAGAGAGGAGAGGAAAGGAAATGAATAAAGGTTACAAATCTTTTTAAAACAGGATCATTTGGGAGATTCAGTCACTTGAAGTCACTTGGCTCCTATTGCCATCTTTCCCACAAAGGTTGGGGTGTTTATAGGCAAAGACAGGTCCTGAGTAAACTGTATAGTATTAGACCCTATGGTTTCGGAGAAGGCAATGGCACCCCACTCCAGTACTCTTGCCTGGAAAATCCCGTTGACGGAGGAGCCTGGTAGGCTGCAGTCCGTGGGGTCGCTAAGAGTCGGACACGACTGAGCGACTTCACTTTCACTTTTCACTTTCATGGATTGGAGAAGGAAATGGCAGCCCACTCCAGTGTTCTTTCCTGGGGAATCCCAGCGACGGGGGAGCCTTGTGGGCTGCCCTGTCTATGGGGTTGCACAGAGTCAGACACGAATGAAGCGACTTAGCAGCAGCAGACCCTATGGTTTACCCATGAACCACTTCCTCTAGACTTTTTAAGAGTGATTTTCTCTTGAATGCTTCAGGCAGTTCTCAGCATGGGAGGAAATCAGCTAAATAAAAAACCCAGAGTTGAGGGTAGATGCTGGGAACTCTGCCCAGAGCTTGACTATAGCAGCCCTTTGCCACTGGTATCACTGCCAGTATGGGAGATGCAGGTTCAGTCCCTGGGTCAGGAAGAGCCTCTGGAGTAGGAAATGGAAACCCACTCTAGTATTCTTGCCTGGGAAATCCTATTTACAGAGGATCCTGGCAGGCTACAGTCCACAGGGTTGCAAAGAGTTGGACTGAACAACTGAGCACATCACTATTTCTATGGTCTATGTCAGAAGTATATGAGGTACCATCCCTGGTGTTGGGAATATAAAGAGGTATCTGAGTTTGCCATCTTCTTGGGAACATAGGGCTGCCACAGAGAAAAACCTTGGAAAGGTTTATGTAACAGGATATATAACATGATCAAGATCCAATTGAATTATTCAGACTGAGAATGCTATAGGAATTCAGTGGAGATTCAGGGAATTTCAAGAGATCTGAGTGGTTAGAGAAGCAAAATCAGGGCTTTGGGGCCTATAGACCAGGGTATAAAATCTAGCTTTGCCACGTCTTGACCATGTGACCTTGTGCAAGTCACTTAAACACTCTGTGATATGTTGATTTTTTTTAATCTGCAAAAAGGCCTAATAATACTTATACTATCAGGTATTAGTAAAAGTAAAATTGCGGTTATAGAGCCAAGTATATAGTTGATATTCAGTCGGTGGGAGCCAGGATTATTAATCAAGGAACCCGAGTGGGCTTGCTTATTCTAAATTGGCCCATAGACATGAGACTATTCTGAAGTAGTAAGAAGTTACCCTGTCCTAAAAGCTAAGATCATGGCCTCCAGTCCCACCACTTCATCCCAAATAGATGGGGAAACAATGGAAACAGTAGCAGATTTTATTTTTGGGGGCTTCAAAATCCCTATGGATTTTCATGCAGTCATGAAATGAACAGACGCTTGCTCCTTGGAAGAAAAACTATAACAAACTTAGACAGCATATTGAAAAGCAAAGATATCGCTTTGCTGACAAAGGTCTGTCTAGTCAAAGCTATAGTTTTTCCAGTAGTCATGTATAGATGTGAGAGATTGGCCATAAAGAAGGCTGAGCACTGAAGAATTGGTGTTTTCGAACTGTGGTGCTGGAGAAGACTCTTGAGAGTCCCTTGGACAGTAGTGAGATCAAACCAGTCAATCCTAAAGGAAATCAACCCTGAATATTCATTGGAAGGACTGATGCTGAAGCTCCAATACTTGGGCCACCTGATGTGAAGAGCTGACTGATTGGAAAAGACCCTGATGTTGAGAAAGATTGAAGGCAGGAGAAGAGGGCAACAGAGGATGAGATGGTTGGATGGTATCACCAATCCAATGGATGTGAGTTTGAGTAAACTCTGGGAGATGGTGAAGGATAAGGAAGCTTGGTGTGCTGCAGTCCATGGGATCTCAGGGAGTCAGACATGACTTAGCGAGTGAACAACAACTTTGTCCTAAAACCCAATGGCTGTCAGATGCTCACACTTTAAAAATTTTCCCAGACACTATTTTTGAGATTCTAGAAAGTATCTCTGATAGAATTTTTATGGGCTGATTCCTGGGTGAAGAATGAACACACTCCTGAGGCCGGAGTTCAGGCCAAGCACTGGCACTGGTTCAGCAAATGAGCCAGATGTGATTGCATCCTGAAGGACAGCGTGGAGTGCCAGGAGGAGCTCCACCACTTCTTTGAAGCCTTGGTTTCCTCTTTTGTGCCCTGGGACAGGGATACATGCCTTTCAAGGCTTATATGAGGATTGAATGAGTGGGGTCTGGAAAAAGCATAGAAATGTGCACTTTTCCATGATAGGTACTTAATAATTGTTAGTTTCTTCCTTTCTCTTCCATTCCTTATTCCTGGGATCCAGTTGCAGAAGCTGGAAAATGAAGGGGATGGATTTTGTAATTTTTCAGGTCTCCACTGGCCTATAACTCAATGGTTGCTGAATATCTACTTATAGCCAAGGTGACCTTGTCATAAATAATGATTTGCTGCATGGAATGTCTGGCTGTTAATGTCTCTCTGTTTGTAATGCATTGCTATTAAGTCTCAGTATCATTTTTTCTTGTCCTGCCTTTTTTTTCCCCCCTCTGGCCTTTCATTAATATTATTCAGTTGGAAATATTTAATGTAAATCAAATTGCTCTCACTTGGCTTTCTGCTAGACTGAGGTGCAAATTTATTTATCTAACTCTGGCCCTAGATTTATAAATTCAGACCTTTGTAAATGGAGGGTGTGTGCTTATTATCCTTTTGTAATTATGATATAGAAGAGAATTTACTAGCATGTTTCTCATATTAATGTTCATTTGACAGATCTGCAAGCAGCTGTCTTGTTCACCAGTCTTCAGTATCATTTCAATCTTTCTTTGAAGCACCTTGAATTTTACTTTTGATATTTGCCCAACTAGTCAATATAAGCTCCATTACCACTGGCAATTAATGGCAGTTCCTTCCAGCGTGTATGCTCAAATCAGTGTGTGTGGTCAATCATCTAGAACTAATTAGAAGTCTCTGCTGCGTCTGGGGCTACAATCTGCCATTTTTGGTTAGTGATTAGTTGTGGAAAGTTGTTGTTAGGCTTCTGATATGATGCAATGTGATTTTCCTTGCCTCGCACCTCTTCCAGACAGACTGTTGTGTTCACTGATAATTTGCATCCTGTCAGAATGGCCCACAGCCTTACCAAGGCTTTGTAATCATCTCTCACTGTCACCTGCAAGCCTGCCCAGACTGGGGGAGCCCGCAAAATGAAAACGACAGTGTACTAGAAGAGGTCGCCATTGGGGTTCAAAATTCTGGGGATGACCCAAGCTTTGGCATTTCCAATGAGAGTATCTAGCAGTTGTGTAGCAAACCATTTTCCGTGGGAGGTAAAGTGTGCATGTCCCAGATACTTGAAAGCTAAAGTGGGGTAATGTCTAACACACTCAGGTTATCAAATTATCATCTGCCCAACTACTCTTTTCTCCCCCAGAATCTTTTGTGTGTGCTACTAAAAACTTCTTTTTTTTAATTGTGAAATCTGTTGTGTTACCCAGATTCTGAGCCAAACAGTGGAGGCTTGGGTGAATGTTTTCGTTTGGGGGTTTCCTCAGAGCTTTGCGTATTTCATTACTATCAGAGTCCCATGGGGAAGATGAGATGGTTCCTCACCCTCTTCCCTGCAAACCTTGGGTCTGATGATGTCATAGTCCATGCAGGAGCAAATATGGAATTTATGTAAAAGTAGGGTTTAATGAGTGGCAGTCTCATTAGAAGGAGAGCCTAGGAGACCTTTCTTAAAACACTGTTACATAGGAAGCGTCCTATTTTTATATGTCCCTTCAGGAGTTAAGAACAGAGGATCAGAAAGATAGCTGCCTCCCCACACTTACTGCAGCTTTACTCACAATAGCCAAGCTTCGGGAACAACCTAATGTTGGTTAACAGGTGAATGGATAAAAAACATGTGGTATGTATATATATATATATATATATAATATGATGAACTATTATTCAGCCATGAGAAAGAAGGAAATCCTGCCATTTGCGACAACATGGATGGACCTTGAGGGCACTATGCTAAGTGAGATCAGTCAGAAAGACAAATATTATATGATGGCACTTAATATGTGGAATCAAAAAAAGCTAAACCCTTAGAAATAGAGTAGAATGGTGGTTACCGGGGCCTGGGGGATGAGGAAATTGGGGAGATGATGGTCAGAGGGTACAGAATTAGAGTCAGAAGAAAAATAAGATCCCTAATGCAGAGCGTTGTGATTATAGGTAACAATAATGAGTTATGCCCTTCCTTAAAGGTTCTCACTACAAAACATAATTATGTGGCTTGATAGAGGTGTTAGCTAATGCAATGATGGTAATCATATCACCATATATAAATGCATCAAATTAAAATGTTGTACACCTTAAACATACACAGCATTGCATGCCAGTTACATCACAATTTTTTTTAATTTTTATGTATTTTTTATTACGCTGTGCTGGTCTTTGTTGCTATGTGCAGGCTTTCTCCAATTGCAGCAAGCGGGGGCTGCTCTCTAGTTGCAGTGCGTGGGCTTCTCATCGAAGCGGCTAATCTTGTTGCCAAGCACAGGCTCTAGAGCACGTGGGCATCAGTAGCTGCAGCGCATGGGCTCAGTAGTTGTGGCCTGTGGGCATAGCTGCTCTGAGGTACGTGGGGTCTTCCTGGGCCAGGGATCGAACCCGTGTCCCCTGCATAACAATGGAAATTCTTCACCACTGGACCACCAGGGAAGCCCTCAATTTGTTTTCAAGAGACAAAACAAGAGTTGATAGAATTTGTGAAGGAGCCAAGGCCCCTCCAATAGAAGCTGAGTGCCTCCTCCCCACCTTTCTCCTGTCATCTCTTCTGATGGGCGGAGAAGATTTCTGAGGACAGATCTTCCAAATCTCTGTAGAAGCAGTTCTCAAATTTCAGTGTGCATCAAAATTCCCAGATGAGCTTGTTGAAAATCCATTCCCCATGCCCCCAGAGTCTCCATGTCCAGGATGAAGTAAGGATAAGAATACAACTATTCCATAAATTCTTGAAGAGAAGCTCAGATAGGTGTTCCAGAGGGCTCACCCTTTGAAAGACTTTCTCTGTATGATGCTATTACCCCCCCTTCTCATAACCCTCCATTGAAGGGAGATGGTAGATAGATGGGGAGTTGCTAAAACAGAACATCATACTCCCCATTTCAAAGTATAAGCTGCCCCTTGATTAACTGGCACATTGGAGGAGTTGATTTTATGGAGAAGATATTGGATGAGACATTAGAAAGCTGATGCTACCTTGGCTCTACTTCCTAACTTTTCCTTCTAGAGCCATTGAATCTTCTAGCTCCTTTAATTTCCTCTTCTGGGAAAGGAGGATTTTAATAAGATTGTTTCTGCTTATTTCACAAAATTGTTATGAAGATGAAATGAGATAAATGGTTATGAAAGTGCTTTATAAAGTATTATGCAAATTTAAATAATTATTATACTACCTTGTCTAGAATTAGAAATGATCGGAGATGGAACTCCATGACTGCCTAGATCTTTTGCAGCTCTGATCCCTGTGATTAGGAAAGGGGTTACACAAATGTCATTTGGTGCCATGCTTTATTCTATAAATACCTCTGTCACAGCCTAACCTTCCTTCCATTTCACATAGCTGAACATGCTCCTCAGAGGTCATGGTGGTGGTCTGATGATGTTCCTTTACTGAGGTAGTCATCTTGGGCACTTCATATTGTTTTAATGTCTTTGCATTTATAACAAGTATGTGCTTCTGTGGGTGCTTGTCTCAGCTTCTCTGCCTTGATTATCATCAGAGCTGAATCTGTTTCCTTTGTGAAATCTTCTATTAACCCTCTTACCCAGACACACAACCACGGGTTTGAGTCTCTGTTCCCTCCTGTGGGCACTCTGTGTTTATTCCTGGAGCATCCCCTCACTAGAATATCAGTTTTCTGAGGATGTAGATCATGTCTTGATCATGGTCTATTTCCTGCATTTATTCATGGCTCTGTAGGCACTTGATGTGGACTGAATGCATGAATGTAAGAATAAATGAATGAAAGAGCCCCATCAATAAGTCCAACTATGTCCGGTTCTTGAGACATTTTCCTGGCAGATGCAATCAGCACATCAGCAGTCTCAGCCCCACCAAAGGAAGTTCAGTGTGAAGTCCAATCACCACAAGCTGAGCCCTGGCCATGAAATTGCTGTGCTGTGACACCTACCAGAAGCAGGTGCCTTGAAGGTTGTGAGGTTTCCAAGTTGCAATGTTCCTTTTCTTTTCCTGTGCCAGGCCAAGTGAGGGACTGAAATTCTGCTTTCATTCTCTACTCTTTAGTGTGCCTGATTGCTTGCCTGGTATCCCAGACCATTGATCTCACCTGGTTTTGACTAGCCCTATTTCTAGATATGGATCTTAATTCTTTTCATCATAAATATCCTTTAGTTGTTTACCACTGAACTCCTCTTAAGTGTAAGTGGCTGTTGCCTAGTTTCTCAACTGTTGGTCTGTCCTCTAGATTTGACTCAGTAACTGGCGTAGGGGTGGCCATTCTCCCATCCTGCACCCAGGTACACACTCCTGACCGGTTACGGCAACGAGCTTGATGAAGACAGTGCAGCAGGAAGATGCTACCAATACACAATGTTTGGGACACAATGAGACCAGTCTCTGTTGTGTCTCTGTTGCTTTACCATCCTTGTTAGGACCTGCCTGGACAGCTAGATTTTCTCTTCTAACTTCCAAGTCCCTCATCCTTGTGAGCAAATTCTGTCTCTTGGTCCCATGAGTCTGAGATCCCTGCAGGACTTAGGTATTCACTGATCATGGCTATAGACATGCGAAGGACAAGAGAGAGAAAAAAACTCCTCTGATTCTCACCAAGCCTTTTTAGAGGAAATGTATTTATTTTGGTTTAAACCTTGGGCTCTGGAGCCAGTCTGCTGAGGTTCTAATCCAAACTCTGAATGACTTGGGCAAGATATATAAGTTTTCTGGGTCTCAATTTCCTCATCTTTAAAGTGAATGTGGTACACTACCTGCCTCTTGGGATTACTTTGAACATTAATGAGTTGAAATATAGGAACATTCAGAACAGTACCCATCTGAATCCTAACCATATATTTTCTAAAAATATATATATATATATATATATATATATATGTGTGATGTTCCAACATATATTTAATTCTATAAAAATATTAAGTGGGCAATATTCATGAGAGAATAATAGAATTAGACGATTAATGAGGGATGAGGTGGAAAGATATTTCTGATGGCAGAATTTGAATTAGTGGTGGTGAAAGTGATGAAAATAGAAAAAAAATCATCATCTGATAAACATCATAATAATGTTGTTTCGGGCATGTATCATCAGTAGACATTAAAATTTGTGTGTTATGAGAAATAGGATATTTTCATATTCTGAAAGTGTCTCTCTACAATGTACTTAGCTATTACCCAGGAGAAAATAATAACTTGATATTAGAGAGACTGGACAAAAATCATCTTAGCCAAGTGATCAAAATGAACATCATTAATAATGAGACATATCAATATCATGTGCTTCTTGATATAGTCCCCTCAGAGGGCTCAAAATAACTTCTGTGGCATTTTTACCAAAAATACGCAATCTAAATTTAATCAGGAAGAAATGCAGACCAACCCAGATTGAGCAATATTCTACAGAATGACTGGCCAGTATTCTTCAAAAGTGACAGACATCAAAAATAAAAGACTGAGAAAAATAAATAAAAGATTGAAGATCTGTCTTAAAGGAAAGTTGGGTGACGTGTCAATTAAATGCTGTATATGATCCTAAGACTGGATCTTGTCCACAGAAAGGTCTTTAGTGGAGAAATTTTAAAACATTGAAAAAACTCAATAGACTAGTAATCACTTTAGAATTGAAGTCAGTTCCCTGGTCTTGAAAATTATACTTGCTTATGTTACCTGTTAGCCCTTGGGGAATCTGGTTGATGGCTACATGAGAACCATTTGTACTGCTAGTGGGATTTTTATAAATCTGAACTTATTTGCCATATGCCAAGAAAGGTACTAGTTCCAATTCAGCGATGGTTACATAAAGCAAACATAGGGGTTTATACTCCAGAAACTAATAGTCTAGTAAAAGATATTAAAATAACAATGTAAAAAGTGCTAAATACTATGAAATATTTAACTTTAATTCTATGAGAACTTTCTTTTAATGGCAATAAAAGTACTTCATGAACGAGAGACAGCATTTGAGCTGCACTTTGAGTAACATCTGGAATCAAAACATGCAAACTTAGAGGAAGAGTGAGGTCCGGGTGCAGCAATGGCATCACCAAAGAGCCGAGAGGAGGCAGTGTCACTGGGAGGCTCAGTGTGGGGCACAAGGCTATTCGTAGGCGATAAGGGGACATAGGTGTTAGAGTTTCACTGAAAAGGGGCTTGAATACAGTGACAAATGTCATAATTTCTTACAGTTATCGACAAGGAGCCATGGAAGGATTTTGGACAAATGATGTCAAGATCATTAAGTAGAGAGGGACATGGGTGACTGTGTTCTGAGGTGGAAGTGAAGATCATGGTGTAAACCACTGACTGAATTATTATTTATTTCGCATTAAAAATTTTTTTATTGAAATACATTTGATTTACAATGTTGTGTTAGTTTCAGGTGTATAGCAAAGTGATTCCGTTTATATATATATATATATATATATATATACATACACACACACATATATAGATAGATACACATACATTTGTGTGTGTGTGCCTAGTCACTCAGTCATGTACAATTCTTTGTGACCCCATGCACTGTAGCCCTTCAGGCTCCTCTGTCCATGGGATTCTCCAGGCAAGAATATTAGAGTGGATTTCCATGCCCTCCTCCAGGGGATCTTCCCAACCTAGGAATCGAACTCAGGTCTCCCACATTGCAGGTAGATTCTTTACCATCTGAGCCACCAGGGAAGCTATATATATATATCTATTTATCTATATATATATATATCTATGTAAATCATATGATGTTTGTTTTTCTCTGTCTGGCTTACTTCACTTCGTATGATAGTTTCTAAATCCATTCATGTTGCTGCAAATGGCACTATTTCATTCTTCATATGACTGAGTAGTATTCCATCACACACACACACATCACATCACCCCCATCACATCTTTACCCACCCATCTGCTGACGGACGCTGAGTTTGCCTCCGTGACCTGTCTCCTGTAAACAGTCCTGCCATGGAAGTTGCTGTGCATCTATCTTTCCACATTATGGTTTTACCTGATACAGGCCCAGGAGTAGAATTGCAGAATCAGATGGTACAGTATTCAGAGAAAAAAGGTAGTCTGCAAGTATGAGCATCGCTCTCTTAACTGTGAAACAGTTGTTCATGTTCAAATTGACCAATCAAAAACTGTAAACTCAGAGATTTTCACATTTACAGAGGCAGATGGTGGAACTGAAGAGAGTCATCTATGAGTAACTCTATCACTAACACATTTGCTACTCAGCTATCCCAAACAATAGATAGGGCAGTTTTAAGTAAAGGCTTGAAAGTAGATGAAAATAATACAAAAAAAATAATAATAAATAAAATAATATTATCTTATTATAATGCAAATTTAGGAAGGAAGCATGTCAAATGCAATTCACAAACCTGAGGACACCATTTTACTGAGGCTTTGACCATTGATTTTTCTATAACATTTTCTAAATACCCATTTATTGCACAAATGTTGGCACATAATACTTAGGTTACGAGCTATTCATTATATAATAAATCGTTTTATATTCTATTCTTATGTTTTGAATTCAGAAGAGATTTTACAACTATATTAAAATACAAATAATAAAATGATAACTGTAAAAATACAGAAACATGCGTTTAAACATTTTAAAAATGCCTTGTGATTTCAAATGTTAATAACAGCTCACAGTGTTTTGCTTCTAAACTACTTTCTGAATAACTGAATTTTTAAAATCTGTTTTCACTTTCCAACTTCATCCTAGTTTATTCATTTTCATATGTATGTTTCAAAAATATTGTAATTATGAATTTGGCATTCCACTTTTTATCACTTTAACACTTTTAATACTTTTCTGTGTGTTATGTAATTTTCTTATGCATTGATTTCAATGACTACAAATATTACCTCATGTCACTAAACATATTTACCCTAACCATTCTATTACCCCTGGAGATACAGGTTATTTTTACTGTTTTAAGCAATGCTAGAACAAATACCCTTTTACATGTAAATAGTTTCTTTTCTAAATAAAACATAGTAAGTATCTAGAAGCATCCACTTCTAAAGTGATGTATGTTCTAGTTCCTAAAAGTAAATTTGGTTTATTTCACTGATCAAAAAATATATATTGCATTTGTGTAATTGAATTTTCATTACTGATAATGAATATTGTTCAGTTTGATGGAAATTATTAAAATAATGAATACATTTGTTCTGGAATCCAGAGAAGGAAATCTTCCAAAGATGTGCAGCAAATTGATACAAAAGATAGGAAAGTAAACTAAGGTCTCTACATTTTGTTTAATCTTTCTTTCAAAACATGTTTAATTACATACCATGAATCAAAATCATCATTGCTGTCTCTTGGGTACTAAGATCAGTAAAACCATCTTTGCCCTCAAGAAGGTTATAGCCTACAGTGGAAAATGGGCAAAAATGTTCATTTTTAGTGTAGTAAGTTCTATTAGAAGAATATACCCAGGTATCATTTGACAATAATTATTAATATCAATTCAGTGTTATATTTTTATTGAGTGATTTTAATCTCCATAATAGTCCTTCAAGATACAAGTAAAATCAGGCCCATCTAAAGGGCTTCCCAGGTGGCTCAGTGGTAAAGAATCTGCTTGTTAATGCAGGAGATGTGGGTTCAACCCCTGGGTCAGGAAAATCCCTTGGAAAAATAAGTGGTGACTCCAGTATTCTTGCCTGGAAAATCCCATGGACAGAAGAGCCTGGCATGCTACAGACCATGAGGTCACAAACAGTCAGACACAACTTAGCAACTGAGCAACAACGATACTGTTATATGAAGGTTAGAGACTAAAATCATGACAAGATGCCCCATCCACACCTTATTTTCCATAGACCTGGAATAAAATACCATAAGATAGCCTGTACAAGTCTCCCTTGTAGCTCTCCTCTTGTTGACATGCTCATATGATGTGCCTCAGTACTGGCATATCTGTATGGAGGGCAGATAACTATATGCGCAATTTACAAACAGTAATTCTTGCTCTAGCACATACAGGCATTGTGAAATATCCAAGGCTCAGCTTTTTTTGTGAAAAAAGAAAAGATGTGAAAGAACTTAACTTATAAGGGAGGTTCAATATATGTTACATGTCTCTAAGTTTCACTAATTTTCATTAACATTTAAGTGTTGGATACCTTCTGGGTATAAGACTTTGGGGCTTCCTGAGAAAGATACCATTCCTGACTTCAATTTAGTTCTAGAGGTTGGATATGCAGATCTAATCAACTCTTAACTCTGTCTGTGAAAAGGCTGAGACCTAGATGTGAATGCTAATAACTGCACTGTTAGAAAGAGCCATCAACATTGAAATCTGTATCTGAACATAGGAAGCAACACTTTATGGGCACTGACTATTAGTAGACATTATGTTTTTTTCAAAACTTGAACTTCAAGATGCAGGCTCCTATCTAGACATAATATCTGTGATTCAAATTATCTCTTTCTCTAGTGGCATCTTCTTAAAATCCTTGAATTCAAAATCTATTTATTTAAGTAGCTTAATAGCTCAGAATTTAGTTTGATCTATCCAGTGCATCTATTAATACTTCCTAGATGAAGAGATGGATTTGGAGGCTACACAACAAGGTTGCACAGCCTTAACATGGGAGCCTTGGGGCAGGGGCCGGGAGTTGTCCAGTACTCTTGCTAAATGGGGATACCTTATTCTTGGTGTACTGATGATAAATAATTTTGTACCCCTGATACTGACACTATGAAATGACTATTCTAATCTTGTCATGGTATATTATATTGTTGCCATGCAAGGGGATTTAATGAAAGAGAATTAGACAATTTATAGTTTCTCCATCCATTAACAACCTATAGAGAAACATGCCTGAGTGGGTCAAATGGAAGGCACCACGGAAAATGCTAGCAAAGTGGGACCCTGCTTTCTTCACACTCACATATTTGTAAGAAAGCTAGAAAGGAAGGCAGGGAACACCAGCTCCACTATGTAGTAACAGATGTCTTAGTTGAGGAAATAGCCTTGCTGGAAAGAGACCTCCAGAGTGAAGCTACAATCAGCCTGTTCTGTCTTTGAACTGACTCAGACCCATACAGCTAGTTTCTTGCAAAGTGATGCCAAGGAAGAGACAGAGAGAAAATAAGCCTCCCAGCACCATCAGAACTTATCTTTCTTCACCTAGGTAAGCTTGGGTAGATATAAGATTAATTTGCACAAGAAAACACAAAATCCCTGGAGAAGTTAGTCTATGAGTCCAAAATTTAAGCAAATTTCATATTATTACTTAGAATGGTAGATTTCAGGAAAGTTTTGTTTTGATTTTGGTTTCTAAAATTGTTTATTTTTCTGCATACTTAAGGTGGGCCTTATTTCTTGTAGGATGTTAAAACTGGAAGGATCTTTAGAAACCATAGTGTTGAGTTCCTTTGGTTGTGGCTAAGAGAGATGAACAGGTTTTTGTAAGGACATAAATAGAGTGACCACAATGGATGTCTAAATCAGTACAACTTTGAGTGCACCTCAAATGCACTGTTACTCTGGGAGAACAGGCGTAAAAGGAAATACCACAGGAAAACTAGCCTTTATGGTTACTTTAGGCATAAAAGTAATTAATGATTGTCTCTTTTGAATCTGGTTATCAAACAATTTTGCAAGCATACCCTCTTCTGGACTGCGAGGCAGTGCCCAAGTCTGTGGCTGTCGTGTGTCAGAAGGATGGAGAATGGCATTACACCATGACTTTGCAGATTTGAGGATAGGGTGAAAAAGTGATGAACTGTATTCCAGTTGTATACTAGGGGAAAGACAGAAGCACACATAGATGGGTGTGCATGCAAGTGTGAAGGTGCAGCTCAGTGTACCCCCGGGCTGTCTTCATACACAGAATATTGGGCGTGGGGACAGTAGACACATTTTAGACCCTGTTTATCTGTCAAAGGGAAGGAAAACGCAGCCTATGTCCAGATTCTTCTTGGCTCAGGGTCTGGGGAACGAGATTGCTGTGTGGAAACAAAGCTGACAGGCGTGAATAGAAACAGGTAAGAAGCGACATGGAACACAGTGAAAGTTTTACTCATGCGAAATTAAACAAGTTAATGGGCATGGAAGATGTGTATCCTGAGAACTTGTTTTTATTTCATTTTCCAGCAAAATGGAATGCCAGCAAAACTCATTTTCAGGCTAAGTTTATTGAACATAGAGTGCCAGGGAAGCTGAGAGATTTCATTTCACTGTTAAAGTAACAGTTATCTTTGGGCGAATAAAGGGGAAGCCCATGAGACAGGGGTGAGAATGTGGTGAATACCAACGTTTAAAAAACTACCACTAAATTGAATGTATTTCTTGGAGTTATATAATGAGATGATTTCATTAGAGTGAATAACTCATGCTACAAAAGCAGTGATAATTTAAAACAGGTTTATTTAGAGTGAGCACATTAAATGCAGAATCTCAATAACAGACTAGTTTAGGAGTAGATTATAGAGTTTATTTTCATATATTGTTATCTTGTCTGTGCATGCTCAGTCACTCAGTCATGTCTGACACTTTGCAACCCTGTGGATTGTAGCCTGCCAGGATCCATGGGATCTCCCCATCAAGAATACTGCAGTGGGTAGCCATGCCCTCCTCCAGGGGATCTCCCTGACCCAGGGATTGAACCCGTGTCTCATGCATCTCCTGCACTGGCAGGCAGATTCTGTACCACTAGGCCACCTAGGAAGCCCATGTTGTTATCTTATTAAATGTTTAATTTAGTGAACCTAAACTCCATCT
Source organism: Giraffa tippelskirchi (assembly GCF_054371585.1). Lineage (NCBI taxonomy): Eukaryota > Metazoa > Chordata > Mammalia > Artiodactyla > Giraffidae > Giraffa > Giraffa tippelskirchi. The sequence continues at coordinate 40,476,468 of NC_137284.1, read as the reverse complement.
ATGATGTCTCTCCCTGGTCACACAGCACAGCCATCTGGTTCCCACATACTATCAATTACAACTCTGGAATCTGTTTTCAGTTTTCTGTATAAATCATGACACACGAACGAGCTCTTTAAAAATGCATAATTGGCTGCTCTTATTTAGCACCTACTATACCAAGAAAAACATCTATTTCTGCTTTATTGACTATGCCAAAGCCTTTGACTGTGTGGATCACAATAAGCTGTGGAAAATTCTGAAAGAGATGGGAATACCAGACCACCTGACCTGCCTCTTGAGAAACCTGTATGCAGGTCAGAAAGCAACAGTTAGAACTGGACATGGAACAATAGACTGGTTCCAAACAGGAAAAGGAGTACGTCAAGGCTGTATATTGTCACCCTGCTTATTTAACTTATATGCAGAGTACATCATGAGAAACACTGGGCTGGAGGAAGCACAAGCTGGAATCAAGATTGCTGGGAGAAATATCAATAACCTCAGCTATGCAGATGACACCACCCTTATGGCAGAAAGTGAAGAAGAACTAAAGAGCCTCTTAATGAAGGTGAAAGAGGAGAGTGAAAAAGTTGGCTTAAAGCTCAACATTCAGAAAACTAAGATCATGGCATCTGGTTCCATCACTTCATGGCAGATAGATGGGGAAACAGTGGCTGACTTTATTTTTCTGGGCTCCAAAATCACTGCTGATGGTGACTGCAGCCATGAAATTAAAAGACGCTTACTCCTTGGAAGGAAAGTTATGACCAACCTAGACAGCATATTAAAAATCAGAGACATTACTTTGCCAACAAAGGTCGATCTAGTCAAGGCTATTGTTTTTCCAGTGGTCATGTATGGATGTGAGAGTTGGACTACAAAGAAAGCTGAGCACTGAAGAATTGATGCTTTTGAACTGTGGTGCTGGAAAAGACTCGTGAGAGTCCATTGGTCTGCAAGGAGATCCAACCAGTCCATCCTAAAGGAGATCAGTCCTGGGTGTTCATTGGAAGGACTGATGTTGAAGCTGAAACTCCAATACTTTGGCCACCTGATGCGAAGAGCTGACTCATTGGAAAAGACCCTGATGCTGGGAAAGATTGAGGGCAGGAGAAGAAGGGGACAACAGAGGATGAGATGGTTGGATGGCATCACCGACTCGATGGACACGGGTTTGGGTGGACTCCGGGAGTTGGTGATGGACAGGGAGGCCTGGCGTGCTGTGGTTCATGGGGTCGCAAAGAGTTGGACACGACTGAGTGACTGAAGTGAACTGAACTGATACCAAGTGTTGTGGGTTTTTTAGAAAAATAACTCACAAAACTTTTGTTTTAGGTTTCTAGCATTTGTGCCACTAACAGAAGTGATCCAGATAGTCTCAAATTTAAATCAGGTTTGCAGGTTGAGGAAACACAACTGAGAGGGCCTTTTATTTTGCAAAAGAAGTTGGAAGATAAGACTACTTTGGTCAACTTATTCTGTAATCTAGTGTTTCTTAAAATGTCAGTCATGATGATTTCATTTATCAGAAATAATTTCTTTGCTGTTTCTGAATCAAACCACTTCTACACTGAAATAAGGATTTTAGAAGGATAATTTGCTTCACTTCTATAAATGGAACAATGCACTCATTTTAATAAACACAGTTCAGTTCAGTCACTCAGTCGTGTCCGACTCTTTGCGACCCCGTGGACTGCAGCACGCCAGGCTTCCCTGTCCATCACCAACTCCTGGAGTTTACTCAAACTCAAGTCCATAGAGTCAGTGATGTGATCCAGTAAACACAGGTTAACCATAAAAAATGCATTGTTGAAATAAAAGTATTCATCAGTAAGTACCTAAAAATTATCTTGTATATTCCCAGTGGTCTTCACACTACACTTTGCTAAACATTATTCACCCAGTGTCTTAGAAATGCAGAGCACACAGGCATCAGGAGAAGGCTGATTTAGCATGTGAGGAAACCTCTAAGGTAGGGGTCGGGAGGATTGGTTAGAGGCACTCTTTTTTCCTGCACTTTTCTTTCACTACTGCATTTTGTTCTTAGAGAAGCCAGTTGCCTTCTGTAAAGTGTATTAATTCCCCTGAGCTTCCCCAGAACCATAAACATTTGCAATAATAACATTTATTCTGGTTCCTGAGAAGCTCCTCTGCTATTATGTAACACAGACAAGCAGAAAAAAACATCTGCAGTCCTGTGGGGTCAACTCCCAGAAATCTTAATATCTATCCACAAAAACTTTGCTATTTCCAGCTTTTTAATTTTCACTTGTTAATGTGTCAAAGAATACCATGTATATATAGCTGGCAGCATTTCTTATTTTCTCTGAAAAAAGACCCCCAAATATATGACACCCATTAGCTGCCCCCAAGATGCTTAAATTGCAAACAGAGAGGACTGAGAGTCAGAAAATGTGGGTTCCAGCCCTCACAATATACAAAATTTCAGTTTACAAACACACACACACAAATGTGTATGTGTGTATAATGGGAAAAATTATTAATCTCTTAAAGTATGTTACTTTGATGAGGCTTTCCAGAAGCTTCAGGAACAGATGGGAGGCTAATATATACATTTTCATTATTCAGGAACACTTTTATTTACACCTGTTATATTTAAGATACTCTTCTAGATGTTTAGGATACACAGCTAAGCAGAATGTGGTTCCTACTTTCAAAGAGCTTACAATATAATGAGGAAAATAATATGTAAACACCCAGAGAAATGACACAATGTAATGCAAAGTATTGCTTGATCCTATAGAAACTAAAAAATTTTCATCTGCTATTATATATATTGGACTTCCCTGGTGGTACTAGTGGTAAAAAAAAAAAAAAACCACCTGCCGATGCAGGAGACATAAAAGACATGGGTTCCATCCCTGGGTGGGGAAGATCCCCTGGAGAAGGAAATGGCAGCCCACTCCAGTATTCTTGTCTGGGAAATCCCATGGACAGAGGAGCCTGGCGGGCTACAGTCTATGCAATGGCAAAGAGTCAGACATGACTGCGCATCTTAGCACGCACACATTATATATGTTATTGCTAAATAGTTTTATTGGCCTATGAAATCTATTTGGCATGATCAATAAATTGTACTAAAATTAAAATGTTCAAGAAATTCAGAAAAAAATGCACTTAAGTAATCACCACTTTAGAAGGATTATTTGACAGGGATCCTAGATTAAGGCACCTCTGTTGTCATGCAGTCCTAGGAAAATCCTGCCAGGACAGGCCTTCCATGGTTTGTAGGGTGGCATGAGTTCTCTTTGCTTAGATACAGAGAGACTCGTCAGGGGCCATCAAGGGGATGGAATGAGACTTTGTGTTCTGAGACCAATAAAGTTTTGCATGGGGAGGGTTACTTTTGACTCTTAATCAGAGATCCCTTCATCTTCTTTCTCCATGGATTCTCCCATTCTGAATATTTTTCTCTTCAAATAATAGTCTTTCAGTGCAGGAAGGGCAACGTTAGTGTCAGATGTTTCTTAAATGTATAACCCCATCCTCTGAATTCTTGTTTCTTCTTCTGAAAAATAAGGTGACTGTGTCTACTTTGACAGGCTATTATAAAGATGAAACAAGGTAATATTGACAGAACCCAGCATGGCACATAGTAGACATTCAAATAAATGTCAGTTCTTCCCCAGAGTCAGTGTTGGACATTATATGGTATTATAAAAATAGTGTGGATTTCTTTGTTGTTGTTGTTCAGTCACTAAGTTGTGTCCAATTCTGCGATGCCGTGGACTGCAGCACGCGAGGCTTCCCTGTCCTTCACTATCTCTTATAGTTTGCGCAAACTCATGTCCATTGAGTTGATGATGCCATCAAACCATCTCATCCTCTGTCACCCCCTTATCCTCTGCCCTCAATCTTTCCCAGTGGATTTCTTGCTTTTTATATATGTATAACACCTATTCATAACACTACACTCTACTTATTGTACATATGGTCATTGTACATTACTGGTTCATTCATTTGAAAAATATGGATTGCTATGTCCATGGAATAGATGCTTGGAATTTAGAGGCTAATGGAACAGAGTCCTGCCCTCAGTGAGCTTGCAGTCAAACGTGAGAGACATACAATTTCAACAAACGATTTTAATACAACTTGGTAAGTGCTGTGACAGTGGCATGCTCAGTATGGGGTGGAGCTCAGAAGGAGTGCTCAAATTTGGTGGTAGACAGGGACATTTCAAAATGGAAATGGATGAATATTGACTGTGTCATCACTGAAGGAAGAATCAGGATGCAGCCCGAGAGAACCTGGACAAATCTTACATTTGGTCTCATTTTTGTGAGGTGTCTAGCAACAGGAGCCTTGATTCAGTGGTCCTAGGTCAGCTTAGACTGAAGCTGGGACATAAAGGGACATATCACTCTGTTTATAGTCTAGAAGATACACATGCTGTCAGCTGTTGGGGAAGTCAGCAAATTCATATGCACAAACATATAAACACATACATACACACATTATTTATATTGAAGTATAGTTGATTTACAGTGTTGTCTTAGCTTCAGGTGTACAGCCACGTAATTCAGATATAATATATATATGTATATATGTGTGTGTGTTCTTTACATATTATTTCCAATTATATTTGATTACAAGATATTGAATATAGCTCCATGTGCTATACAGTAGGTCTATGTTGTTATTTTATACATAGTAGTGTGTATATGCAGCTATGTGTGACTGATACCAACTTTTTGGAGTCATTTAAAAGAGGGCAGTCGTTCTGGATAATATAAGTTTCTGTTTGGAGTATTGCACTGATAAAGATTTTGTTTTTAATTTATGGTTACTATCTGGAAATATAATATATGTTTGTTATCTATTCGTTTACTCAATAAATACTTACTGATGTCCTGCAATGCCCAATCATTGTGATGGGCGCTAAGCATAAAGCAGTGAGTAAAATGCATACAAAATCTGACCCTCATGAGACATACTGTCTAGAGAGTGGGATAAATTCAAATTGATTACCATGAAATGATGATTATGAGACATACCATGAAGAGTAAGTATGGAGTACTAGGAAGCCAGTAGCTTTAGAGCCCAGTGTGAACAGAGTGCCAGAGAAGGTATCCTGGGAAAAGGTGGGTTTGGTGCAGATCTGAGGAATGCAGATGCTTTCAGTAGGTGAAGATGGAGTGAAGGAGCAGAGGTGAATAGACTTCGGAAGATGTTTAGGGCAATAAACTGTCCTGTAAGATACTATAATAGTGGACACATGTCATTATACACTTGTCAAAATGCACAGAATGTACAATACAGTGAAGTCTAATGAAAACGTCAGTGGATTTTAGCCAATAAGAATCTATCAGCACTGGCTTGTCAGTTGTAAGAAGTACACTACGCTAATGCAGTACATTAATAATAAGGGAAACTGGGGGTGCAGAGAGAGGATATATGGGAAATCTATACTTTCTGATAAATTTCTCCGTAAATCTGAAACTGCTCTAAAAAATAAAGTCTATTAATTTAAAAATATAAATAAATCATGGCATCGCCACGAATTGCTAGAAAGCCCAAACTAAACAGAGAATTCTGTCATATGGCAAACAATGGGAAATTTCTGGCTTTTTGCCCGGGGCTCTCTCCCTTGTCTCAGTGTGGAGAGATTTACTGTGCCAGTACCTCCTGGACAAATGTGAGAGATTTAGGTAGTAAGAAGCAACTGTACCTGGAGTTCTGCATGTTACAGTCTCTGAAAAATATGAAAGCTACCATGAAGTGATTCCTTGCACTTCTGGGTTTTCTTTCTACTCAATGCATAGAGATGTGTCTAAGAGAGGGTCACAACAAGAGCCCTGGAGCAGGATGGAGCAGTGTCAAAAAGCCCAGCAGATTCCCCAGGAAGCTATAAATGTTAGAGGGAGATGTTACATCAGGTCATCAGAGCCCTCGGTGGTAGCACCAACTCAAATTATCACACAGTTTTACAGGAGCGGCTTATTAATCATTCTACAATTCCACACCCTGCCCCCGCCCCCAGTAAAAAGGCCAAAACCAGAGAAAGGTACAAACACAGTGTCAAATATGTTTACAAGCTAAATGCACAGTGCTAACTGTTAGTGATTCTCAGCCATGCCATATAATTGTGACTAAATGTGGACCCAGAGAATATTCAGTTATTTGATGCTTTCTTCTCATTGCTTAGCTAATTGATTTAGAAATGAGAATTGACCCAATACTCAGTGGCAGGCCATGTGTTCAGCTTGTGATAATTAGATATCACTAGTCATGCCATCACACCTTATATTCCCAGACTGTTTTTCTGGGAAGAAATTAGAAAGCAATGAGGTGTGTCTTCATAAAAGGGCACAGTCTTTCAAATTTGCATATGGTTTTGTGAAGAACAAGAGCTGTCTTTTCCTTTGTCAATTTCTTTTCATATATTTGATAATCTTGGTACAATAGGACATTCTCATCTACATTAACCTTGGAAGCATAAATTTTTCATTACAAAGAGAGGCTTCATATATGCTCTGCATTCAAACTATCAATGGCTGGGTGTCAGTAACTAACTGTCAGTTACTGAGATGGACTATGATAAAATTGTAAGTGTGCATTTATAACACTATGATTCTGGGGAGGTTTATTCTTGTTTGGAATAATTGCTGATATTTATCTTAAAAGTAGAAGTATATATGATTAATGCCAATACAATGAAAGATAGTGCCACACCTATGTTAAATTATGTTCTTGTAGTTGCTAATTTGCACTAAACATATTTTTCTAAATTAGGAAGAGAGCTCCCACTTTTGAACAGTTCCTAGTTCTCTACTCCTCAGTTAATTAAGATCAAGAAAATATGAAACAATGCATTCTTATGTTCAGATTCCCAAATGTTGGTGAGGTGGCTGTAATGAACAGATGCTATAATGACTACAAAGGTCTATGGACCTTTCTCAACCCCATGTTCACAACAAAGTAAGGCTCAATTTCTAGAAAGAAGGAAAGTTAGTTGTTCTTTCCATGACAGAAATACCATTATAGCGAACCATTACTGAGTATGCTTCTGTGTTACAGGCATGATGCTAAACATCTAATATGTATTCTCTCATTTAACCTTCCAACAATCCTACATTGAATTTCTTTTATTATCGAATTTATAGCTAAGCAGAAAAAGTTTCAAAAAGGTTAAATTACGTACTTAAGGTCACACTGGAGGTAAAATGGCAATGCCAGGATTTGAACCCACATACTAAAATGCAACATCATGGCTAACCTATATTAACCACTATATATTTGTTTTACCTTATGGAAAAAAACACCTGAGACATTACTGAACATTTGTTGCTCTCCATAGGGACTGGTTTTGAGCCAAGAAGGGTTTTAAACTCCACATGGAACACCTCACCACACACACAGGCATGCATGTGCACGCGTGCGCGCACACACACTCTCTCTCTCCTAGAAATGATTGTCCTACAGAAACTGCATGAGTCTAAGTCCATAGAATGGTCTTAAGATAGGGCACATAACGATTTTCAGAGAGGATGAACAGAAATGCTCCCCAACGTTCTTTTTAGCTTTTCTAAAATGTATTGGCTTCATTTTTAGCAAAACTGGTATGTCTCCCCATTACAGAGAAATGAATGCCCAGTGGTCTTTTACAGTAGACAGTCTGGTTTTAGTAACTGAAACTGGGAAAGGTCTGAGCAAGCAATAGGTTACATTGGCTTCCTATTGCCGAAAGTAACAAAGGGGATGAGCCAATGATCTAAAACAAATGTATCTTTTGTTATTGCTCCCAGGCTGTTGCCCAGGTACTCAGCTAGTTAAGTCTGTTGGTTTCTCATTCCATTTATCCGGGGGGACTGCAGGGAGGAAGCCACATGCTCTGAAAGGGCTTTGTGGAGATTGAACCCTGTCTAGAATGGGTATCTGGTAATATCTGCATGAAGTATATGTCAAACTAACACACTTTTGGCTTTGCTTTGTGGGGTACAATTTTAAAGCCTTCTTTAACCATCTGATTGTGAGAGAGGCAGGGTCTAAGCAGTTTTTTTTAAGGTGAACGGCAGGTTATTATGAAGATATTCCTGCAAGTACCTTTTATGAAAGGCTGGGTGTGGTCTCTTACTAGGTCATCTGCATTTTTTGAATCAATTTTTAGTTGAAGGATAATTGCTTTACACTATTGTGTTGGTTTCTACCAAACATCAACATGTGTCAGCCATTTAATGAAAAGATGCTCACCCTTCTCTTCACTTGATTGTCTGCTAGGGAAAACTAAGGTTCTGATGAGATCTGCACTCAGCAGTCAGTATAATAGACTCCGGCTCATAGCTCTTTCAGAGTATTATCTTGAGTTCACTGCCACTCCTTGGTTGTCAAGACAATATTCAATAAAAGTCTTCAATTTTGTATAGCAGAGCCATGCTGCTCTCCCCTTCTGTGCATCTCGCTGTAATTTTGTACATGGCATTTGTTTATTCTACAAATATCAGCTGGATAGCTCCTGTATACCAGGGCCTGTTTTAGGCTCTGGCGATAAAGCAGTGGACAAAACAGACATAGTATCTCAGTCTTCATATGGCTGATATCCTAGTAAGGAGAGACAAGCAATAAAGGGATGAGTTAGTAATGTATATACCATGTTAGCGAGCTTCCCAGGTGATTCAGTGGTAAAGAACCTGCCTGCCAATGCAGGAGACTTGGGTTCAACCCCTGGGTTGTGAAGATCCCCTGGAGAAGGAATGTTTACCCACTCCACTATTCTTGCCTGGGAAATCCCATGGACAGCGGATCCTGGTGGGTTACAGTTCATGGGGTTGCTAAAGGGTTGCTACAACTTAGTGACTAAACAACAGCAACAATACCATGTTAGATGGCAATAAATACTAAGGAGGAAAAATATAACAGGGAAGGGAAAGACAGTGATGGACAAGGGAGGGAGGGAATGAGCCATTCCAACAGGATGGCCAGGCATGCTTTGCTGTGTATGGGCTTTGGAATAACAACTGGAAGCAGATAAGAATTTAGTTCAATGTCACCTTCAGGGTGAGGTCTTTTCCAGAGTCTGTGAGTTATCTGGGGAAGGAGTCCTGTGTCTGTTCAGTCATTATGGAATGTACACTATGAGTTAAGTCTTTAGAGTAAAAAGTGAATTAGACTTTGTGCTCTCCCTCATGTAAGAGTAGGAGAAATGGTCATGAATAAATAATTGCAATGCAGTGAAATATGTAGACATAGAGACAAAAAATGTTAAGTGGAAAACAGGAAGATAGAGAGGCAAACTGGGCCCAAGGGAAGTACTAACAGGCTCAGGCTTCTTCTCAATATTTTGATAAATTTCCTTATAATATTTTTAATACATTAATAGATTTTATTTTAATTGGAAACATATAATTATCCTTCTGACTATAAATAGTTATTATAGAAATTATGGAAAAACACTGAAGTATTGGGCAGAATACAAATACATCTGTAATTTGCCCACACAGACAAAAAATGCTAACATTTTGATATGTTTCTCAGATACACATTTTCCTAGATGTGTACGTTTTTTAGTGTACATAATATGAACTTACTATTGTACCATGGACATTTCCCCACATCTTTAAATACTGTTCAAAAACACAATGACTAGAGAATAGTATTCTGTTTTATGGGAAGATATAATTTATTTACTTGGAAATAATTTAGGTTGGAGCTTAAAAACATGGGCTGGGGAGTCAAATACAAGTGCACTTGAGTCCTTGCTGTGAACCTGCCCACTGGATGTCTCAGGGAACTCAGTCTCTATAAACCTCCATTTCCTCATCAGTAAAATGAGATCACAAAGGGATCCAGTTCATAGGCTTCTTAGGAAGATTAGATAAATCGTGGAAAACGGTTTCAAAGCATAGTGATTGCAGTCAGTAAATGTTCAATAAATATAAGTTAACTGCTATTGTTAACAGTATCAACAAATCTGATAAGTATATGAAATAAAACATTAACATCTATTTCTTAATGTTTCAGTATCTATAAAGCAATCAATATACACAAAGATTAACACGTGATTTTCATTAGTATATAAAAATACTCAATAGACATTATTGGCTATATTGGCTTTCTCTGATAAAGAGAACTGATTCCTATTTAAGGGTCTTAGTTTATGGAACAGAAGCTTGTTTTTGTACTGAGTGCTTTTTCTCTAAAGAAAGGAAGCCGCTGCATTGTGTAGCTTGGCTAGTAAGACACAGACCTACATGATGGCTTACTACTTTTCTAAATAAGAAGCAGAACTACAAGCAACTGGTTGGCTCACTCTTCATAAAGTCAAAGTCACAACAAGTAAGCCCAGTCCTGAACAGTCTAGGGAATCCACCTCTGGCCTAAGCCACACAGGATCAGAGCTGGCACTTGCCCAAGCTGCCCATGACTTTCCAAACCAAACTCTCCTCCTTACACCAACAACTCTAATCTTTTTTCCCCCTAATGTTCCTTCTTAGAGCAATGCTCTGCTGGCAGAAACATGCATTTTTTTTTTAATAAATTTATTTATTTTAGTTGGGGGCTAATTACTTTACAATACTGTAGTGGTTTTTGCCATACATTGACATGAATCAGCCATGGGTTTACATGTATTCCCCTCCCACCTCCCTCCCCAACCCATCCCTCTGGGTCATCCCGTTGCCCCAGCCCTGAGCATTTGTCTCATGCATCGAACATGGAATGGTGTTCTGTTCCACATATGATAATATACATGTTTCAATGCTATTCTCCCAGAACGTCCCACCCTCACCTTCTCCCTCAGAGTCCATAAGACTGTTCTATGCATCTGTGTCTCTTATTATGTCTCTCATATAGGGTTATCGTTACCATCTTTCAAATTCCATATATATGCATTAGTATACTGTATTGGTGTTTTTCTTTCTGGCTTACTTCACTCTGTATAACGGGTTCCAGTTTCATCCATCTCAACAGAACCGATTCAAATGTATTTTTTTTAATGGCTGAGTAATATTCCATTGTGTATATGTACCAGAGCTTCCTTATCCATTCGTCTGCTGATGGACATCTAGGTTGCTTCCATGTCCTGGCTATTGTAAACAGTGATGCGATGAACATTGGGGTACACGCGTCTCTTTCAATTCTGGTTTCCTCGGTGTGTATGCCCAGCAGTGGGATTGCTGGGTCATATGGCAGTTCTATTCCCAGTTTTTTAAGGAATCTCCACACTGTTCTCCATAGTGGCTGTACTGGTTTGCATTCCCACCAACAGTTTAGAGGGTTCCCTTTTCTCCACACCCTCTCCAGCATTTATTGCTTGTAGACTTTTGGATAGCAGCCATTCTGACGGGTGTGAAATGGTACCTCATTGTGGTTTTGATTTGCATTTCTCTAATAATGAGTGATGTTGAGCATCTTTTCACGTGTTTGTTAGCCATCTGTATTTCTTCTTTGGAGAAATGTCTGTTTAGTTCTTTGGCCCATTTTTTGATTGGGTCGTTTATTTTTCTGGAATTGAGCTGCAGGAGTTGCTTGTATATTTTTGAGATTAATTGTTTGTCTGTTGCTTCGTTTGCTATTATTTTCTCCCATTCTGAAGGCTGTCTTTTCACCTTGCTTATAGTTTCCTTTGTTATGCAAAAGCTTTTAATTTTAATTAGGTCCCATTTGTTTATTTCTGCTTTTATTTCCAATATTCTGGGAAGTGGGTCATGGAGGATCCTGCTGTGATTTATGTTGGCGAGTGTTTTGCCTATGTTTTCCTCTAGGAGTTTTATAGTTTCTGGTCTTACGTTTAGATCTTTAATCCATTTTGAGTTGATTTTTGTGTATGGTGTTAGGAAGTGTTCTAGTTTCATTCTTTTACAAGTGGTTGACCAGTTTTCCCAGCACCACTTGTTAAAGAGATTGTCTTTTCTCCATTGTATATTCTTGCTCCTTTATCGAAGATAAGGTGTCCATATGTGCGTGGGTTTATCTCTGGGCTTTCTATTTTGTTCCATTGATCTATATTTCTATCTTTGTGCCAGTACCATACTGTCTTGATGACTGTGGCTTTGTAGTAGAGCCTGAAGTCAGGCAGGTTGATTCCTCCAGTTCCATTCTTCTTCCTCAAGATTGCTTTGGCTATTCGAGGTTTCTTATATTTCGATACAAATTGTGAGATGATTTGTTCTAGTTCTGTGAAAAATACCATTGGTAGCTTGATAGGGATTGCACTGAATCTACAGATTGCTTTGGGTAGTATACTAATTTTCACTATATTAATTCTTCCAATCCATGAACACAGTATATTTCTCCATCTGTTTGTGTCCTCTTTGATTTCTTTTATCAGTGTTTTATAGTTTTCTATATATAAATCTTTTGTTTCTTTAGGTAGATATATTCCTACGTATTTTATTCTTTTTGTTGCAATGGTGAATGGTATTGTTTCCTTAATTTCTCTTTCTGTTTTCTCATTATTGGAGTATAGGAATAAAAGGGATTTCTGTGTGTTAATTTTATATCCTGCAACTTTACTATATTCATTGATTAACTCTAGTAATTTTCTAGTAGAGTCTTTAGGGTTTTCTATGTAGAGGATCATGTCATCTGCAAACAGTGAGAGTTTTACTTCTTCTTTTCCTATCTGTATTCCTTTTATTTCTTTTTCCGCTCTGTTTGCTGTGGCCAAAACTTCCAAAACTATGTTGAATAGTAGTGGTGAAAGTGGGCATCCTTGCCTTGTTCCTGACTTTAGGGGAAATGCTTTCAATTTTTCACCATTGAGGATAATGTTTGCTGTGGGTTTGTCATATATAGCTTATATTATGTTGAGGTATGTTCCTTCTATTCCTGCTTTCTGGAGGGTTTTTTTTTATCATAAATGGATGTTGAATTTTGTCAAAGGCTTTTTCTGCATCTACTGAGATGATCATATGGTTTTTATCTTTCAATTTGTTAATGTGGATTTGATTGATTGCGGATGTTAAAGAAACCTTGCATTCCTGGGATAAAGCCCACTTGGTCATGATGTATGATCTTTTTAATATGTTGTTGGATTCTGTTTGCTAGAATTTTATTAAGGATTTTTGCATCTATGTTCATCAGTGATATTGGCCTGTAGTTTTCTTTTTTTGTGGCAAACTTGCCTGGTTTTGGAATTAGGGTGATGGTGGCCTCATAGAATGTGTTTGGAAGTTTACCATCTTCTGCAATTTTCTGGAAGAGTTTGAGTAGGATAGGTGTTAGCTCTCCTCTAAATTTTTGGTAGAATTCCGCTGTGAAGCCGTCTGGTCCTGGGCTTTTGTTTGCTGGAAGATTTCTGATTACAGTTTCGATTTCCGTGCTTGTGATGGGTCTGTTAAGATCTTCTATTTCTTCCTGGTTCAGTTTTGGAAAGTTATACTTTTCTAAGAATTTGTCCATTTCTTCCAAGTTGTCCATTTTATTGGCATATAGCTGTTGGTAGTAGTCTCTTATGATCCTTTGTATTTCTGTGTAGTCTCTTGTGATCTCTCCATTTTCATTTCTAATTTTGTTGATCTCATTCTTCTCCCTTTGTTTCTTGATGAGTCTGGCTAATGACTTGTCAATTTTGTTTATCTTCTCGAAAAACCAGCTTTTAGTTTTGTTGATTTTTGCTATGGTCTCTTTTGTTTCTTTTGCATTTATTTCTGCCCTAGTTTTTAAGATTTCTTTCCTTCTACTGACCTTGGGGTTCTTCATTTCTTCCTTCTCTAGTTGCTTTAGGTGTAGAGTTAGGTTATTTATTTGATTTTTTTCTTGTTTCTTGAGATACGCCTGCATTGCTATGAACTTTCCCCTTAGCATTGCTTTTACAGTGTCCCATAGGTTTGGGGTTGTTGTGTTTTCATTTTCATTCGTTTCTATGCATAATTTGATTCCTTTTTTGATTTCTTCTGTGATTTGTTGGTTATTCAGAAGTGTGTTGTTCAGCCTCCATATGTTGGAATTTTTAATAGTTTTTTTCCTGTAATTGAGGCCTAATCTTACTGCATTGTGGTCAGAGAAGATGGCTGGGATGATTTCAATTTTTTTGAATTTACCAAGGCTAGATTTATGGCCCAGGATGTGATCTATCCTGGAGAAAGTTCCGTGTGCACTTGAGAAAAAGGTGAAATTGATTATTTTGGGGTAGAAAGTCCTGTAAATATCAATTAAAACTAATTTGTCTATTGTATCATTAAAAGTTTGTGTTTCCTTGTTAATTTTCTGTTTAGTTGATCTATCCATATGTGTGAGTGGAGTATTAAAGTCTCCCACTATTATTGTGTTATTGTTAATTTCCCCTTTCATACTTGTTAGTATCTGCCTTATATATTGTGGTGCTCCTATGTTGGGTGCATATATATTTATAATTGTTACATCTTCTTCTTAGATTGATCCTTTTATCATTATGTAGTGTCCTTCTTTGTCCCTTTTCACAGCCTTTATTTTAAAGTCTATTTTATCTGAAATGAGTATTGCGACTCCTGCTTTCTTTTGGTCTCCGTTTGCATGAAATATGTTTTTCTATCCCTTCACTTTCAGTCTGTATGTTTCCCTAGTTTTGAGGTGGGTCTCTTGTAGACAGCATATATAGGGGTCTTGTTTTTGTATCCATTCAGCCAGTCTTTGTCTTTTGGTTGGGGCATTCAACCCATTTACATTTAAGGTAATTATTTTATTTTATTTTTTTTTCATTTTTTTTTAAATAAATTTATTTATTTTAGTCGGGGGCTAATTACTTTACAATATTGTAATAGTTTTTGCCATACATTGACATGAATCAGCCATGGGTAATTATTGATAAGTATGATCCCGTTGCCATTTACTTTGTTGTTTTGAGTTCGTGTTTAAACATCCTTTCTGTCTTTCCTGTTTAGAGAAGATCCTTTAGCATTTGTTGGAGAGCTGGTTTGGTGGTGCTGAATTCCCTCAGCTCTTGCTTGTCTGTAAAACTTTTGAATTCTCCTTCATATCTGAATGAGATCCTTGCTGGGTACAGTAATCTGGGTTGTAGGTTATTCTCTTTCATTACTTTAAGTATGTCCTGCCATTCCCTTCTAGCCTGAAGAGTTTCTATTGAAAGATCAGCTGTTATCCTTATGGGGATCCCCTTGTGTGTTATTTGTTGTTTTTCCCTTGCTGCTTTTAATATTTGTTCTTTGTGTTTGATCTTTGTTCATTTGATTAATATGTGTCTTGGGGTGTTTCGCCTTGGGTTTATCCTGTTTGGAACTCTCTGGGTTTCTTGGACTTCTGTGACTATTTCCTTCCTCATTTTAGGGAAATGTTCAACTATTATCTCCTCGAGTATTTTTTCATGGCCTTTCCTTTTATCTTCTTCTTCTGGGACTCCTATGATTCGAATGTTGGGGTGTTTCATATTGTCCCAGAGGTCCCTGAGGTTTGCCTCATTTCTTTTGGTTCTTTTTTCTTTTTTCCTCTCTGCTTCGTTTATTTCCACCATTCTATCTTCTACCTCACTTATCCTATCTTCTGCCTCCGTTATTCTACTGTTGGTTCCCTCCAGAGTGTCTTTTATCTCCTTTATTTCATTATTCATTATGTATTGACTCCTTTTTATTTCTTCTAGGTCCTTGATAAACATTTCTTGCGTCTTCTCAATCCTTGTCTCCAGGCTATTTATCTGTAACTCCATTTTGCTTTCAAGATTTTGGATCATTTTTATTATCATTATTCTAAATTCTTTTTCAGATAGAGTCCCTATCTCCTCCTCTTTTGTTTGGTTTAGTGGGCATTTCTCATTTTCCTTTGTTTGCTGAGTATTTCTCTGCCATTTCATCTTGTTTAGATTGCTGTGTTAGGCGTGGCCTTTCTGTATTCTGGTAGTTTGAAGTTCCTCTTTATTGTGGAGGTTCCTCACTGTGGGTAGGGTTGGACGGGTGGCTTGTCAAGGCTTCCTGGTTGGGGGAGCTTGTGTCGGTGTTCTGGTGGGTGGAGCTGGATTTCTGCTCTCTAGAGTGCAATGGAGTGTCCAGTATTGAGTTTTGAGATGTCTATGGATTTGGTGTGCCTCTGGGCAGCCTGTCTATTGATGCTCAGGGCTATGTTCCTGCGTTGCTGGAGAATTTGTGTGGTATGTCTTGCTCTGGAACTTGTTGGCTCTTGGGTAGAACTTGGTTTCAGTGTATATGTGGAGGCTATTGGATGATCTCTTATTAATTGATGTTTCCCCTGGCTTTCAGTCTTATTCTTGCAGTAGCCTCAAGACTTCTCCATCCATACAGCATCAATCAATAATAAAACTTTTAGGTTAATAGTGAAAAGATTCTCCACAGTGAGGGATACCCGGAAAGGTTCACTGAATTACATGGAGAGATGAAGTGGGGGGGGGGGGTTGAGGTGACCAGGAGGGGAAGAGGGGGACTCAAATGTGGAGAGAGCAGTCTAGCCAGTAAGCACTTCCCTCTGTGCTCTCCACAGTCTGGAACCCTCAGAGTGGTTCACAGAGATACATAGAGAGGGGGGAGGAAGGTAATAGAGGTGAGCATGAGTAGAAAGGGAGGAATCAAGAGGGGAGAGAGAGATCTGGGCAGTATTCTGTTCCCGATGTGTTCTCCGGTACCCATAACACCCTCAGAGATTCACAGAATTGGGTTGAGAAGAGAAGGAGGAGGGTGGGAGATAGAGGTTCCCTGGGGGAGAAGAAAGAGCGTCAATAGGGGGAGAGAGTAATCAAGCCAGTAACCACACTCCTGAGTAAAAATGGGTCCTAAAGATTGGGTTCTTAAATGTATAAAATTGATATCAGATATGTAAAACAAAGATTAAAAATCTAGAGTAGAGGTTAAACTCTTATAAAACTTACAATATAAAAAAAAGAAAAAAGGAAACAGTGTAAAAAGAAAAGAAACAGTAAAACAGTAAAAAAAGAAACAGTAAAAAAAGTAAAACAGGAAAAAAACAGTAAAAAAAGAAAACACAAAAGGTATGAGACATATGTATGCAGTTTGCTTTAAAAATAGGGTTTTTTTTTTTGCAAGGTAATAGTGGGTTATGAAAATGAAAGTTAAAGGTGTAATAGAGGACTTAAAGAAAAAAGAAAGAAGAGAAAAAAAAATTTTTTTTTAAGAATAAAAAAAAAAAAAAAGATAATAGTAAAATACATATCCCGGACTTTCTCTGGAGCTGTTGTGAGTAGTGTGGGGTCTATTCAGTTTCAGATAGATCCTGTTCCTGCTTATACTTTTCAAGATCTATAGGCCCCTTTCAATGCAGTCGGTGTTAACTACAGGGATTTTAATCTGTTGGCCTGTCACTTCCAACGCGCTTTCCTCTGTTTATTTGGCTTCTGTTTGGAGGTCTCTTCAGTATCTAATTTCCGCCCTGCAACAAAGGGGCGGATGTGGTCTCTTTAGGTTCGCTTGTTCAGTTGTGCTGTGGGGAGGGAGGAACACTGCAAACCTGTATCACTGGGGTGTGTGTGGCGAGCTCGCAGTGTCTCGGCCGCACTGGGTTCGCCCCCTCTCACGGCGTGTGTGCTTTCCCCATCTACCCTGCTCAGGCTTCAGGTTACTCGGCCGGGGAGGGGCCCTGAGATGCGTGCACTTCCCAGGTCTAAGCCGATCAGGTTCAGGCTCCCGGTTACTCCACAAAGGCGCAGACTCGGTTGCGCCCGCGGTTTGTGCCGTTCCCGGTCGGAGCAGCTCAGGCAGCCAGGAGTTTGGCGAACGCACTCTCCCCTGTTGGGGCGGTGTGGCTTATCACCTCCCTGGTCCCCGCCTCGGTTTACGGGCGCGCCCGGTTCCGGTGCGCGTTGTGTCGGTTCTGGGGAGCTGGTCTCTGGCTGCGACCCTCCTGGCGGCTGTCGATCCTCCGGGATCTCAGGCAGTCTTTGCTTAGAAACTGGGAGCCTGTTTGCAGATTGGTAGGGGGTGCCCTCTCTGGGGCCGAGTTTGCCCCTTTCCGGCTCTGGCTGGCCCCGCCTGCCTGCTGTGTCCAGCGGGGGATGGGGCAGTCCGCAGCCGGCTAGCTCTCCTCTGATATCGCTCAGTCCTTTGTTCTGTGAGCGGGCCGGCAGTGCCTTAAATTTGGGCTTTTCGTGGGATAGGTCTCTCTCTCTGGCTGTCCCACAGTTTAGGTTACTATCTCACGTTAGCTCCCTCAGATTGCCCTCAGGGCGTTCGGGCCCAGTCCTTACCCTAAGCAGTGCCGCCCGCTCCTCTCCGTTCAGCCCCCACTTGCTGGTGGCGGATGTGAGCGTCTGGGGTTCTTTGCTGGGAGTTGCCTTTATGCAGGTAATCTGTGGGTTTTATTTATTTCTTCCCCCAGCTATGTTGCCCTCCGAGATTCGAAATCTTCCCCCAAACCCGCCAGTGAGAGGGTTTCCTGGTGCTTGGAAATTTTTCCTCTTTTACGACTCCCTCCCCGGGACGGGTCTCTGTCCCTAACTCTTTTGTCTCTCTTTTTATCTTTTATAATTTCTCCTACCTCCTTTTGAAGATAACGTGCTGTCTTTGTGGATGGATGCCTGACGTCCTCTGCCAGCGTTCAGAAGTAGTTTTGTGAAGTTTGCTCAGTGTTCAGATGTTCTTTCGATAAATTTGTGGAGGAGAGAGTGGTCTCCCCGTCCTATTCCTCCGCCATCTTAGCCCCGCCTCCACATGCATCTTTTTTATCACTATTTTTGTAAGAAACTTTTAGAATGATAGAAAATCATAGACTTATAAAGCTGGCAAGAGATTTTAATGTGTATCTAATTCAGTGCTTCCTAAATTTGGCTGTGAATCAGTATGATCTAGGGCTATGATCAAAACAGAAATTCTCAGGCCCAATCCCAATCCCATACAGCTGCATTCTGTATGTTTAATATGCTCCATGAGTTACTCTTATATACAACCAGGTTTAGAAAACACTGATTTGCTCTAATCTTCCCACCTAAAATAAGGCTATGAGCTAATTCAGGCAGGAATTGTATCCTTCCATTGTGTCTCTGATCACTAATAGCACATATCCAGTGCAGAAATCTATACTTGGCACTTAATAAATACGTGTTAAAATGAATATGAAACCACAGTATATCCTTGGAATTACTTATTTGTGTATTGTGCTTACTCATCCTTGTTTCAAAAAAGATTTAAGGTATCTTACAAATATTCATGTAAAATCTCTCTCCATTCTGAATCCAGAAAGGATTCAATTGTACAATAATCCAAGAAGGATTAGAAGCTCCGACTGCTTCCTAGTCTAATTCTCAATTAGTAACATTTATCTTACTGAGAATCATATGTATTTTTTCTTCCATGTAAAATGTTGTCATGGAGAGGAATTATGACATAGTTAAAAAATCATGTGTCATGCGGTCAGATAAACCTACATTCAAATCTTCCTCTCTGCACCCACACTTAGCCCATGGTAGCTCTAAAGTCCTGGGAAATGCATTTAACCGATCTTTACACTATTTCTTCAACGACAAGATTCAACTCAATTCATTTTTATTTTACAGGTATTTTTTTCAGCATCTATTATGTAAGGTGCTATTTTAAGCACTTGGGGAACAAAACAGACAATAATCACCACCCTCATGATGCTTTTATTCTATAAGGCATAATTATGCCTATTGCAGAGGATTAATATGAGGGTGAAATGTACATAAAGGATTCATGTACTCATAAACATATCATAAATGTTAATTCTCTTCCCTGCCTTTGATTTTCTTCTGATCATATAGGACAACCCAAAATGTCATTGAGAAAATAATTCTCCCTAATGTCCCTTTGCCAAAAATCATCAAATTTTGAAGATAAATCAGGCAGATGCTAACATCCCCCCCCAAAAAAAGTCCCTTGATCTGTATTTAGGCTCTTTCTTCCATGCAGGATTACTGGAATTTATAGACACCTTTGGAATTTTTCAACTTGACTGGTCCCAGGGGAAGAGCAAGCAAGCAGTCACATCTTTGCAGAGTTTTCAAGGCAGCTACACTGTAGATGCATTCAGTATACATCAACAGGAAACATGCATCCATTCTCATTCTTGTGCTCATCAAACTCCAGTTCACAAGGAAATTTATGAAGTGACACTTGCAAGCAGCGGAGGGAAACTGATGACCATCTAGGTGATGATCAGGCTGCGACTACATCTCGAAGAAGGCACCACAGTGATTTATAGAACTGTCTGGCTCCTCAATGCTATATGGCCTTATCTGTGAGCCATAAGACATGCTCTAGATTTTCATCACTGTTTCCCAGAGTGTCTCCATCAATATAATTTCCCTCCATTTTCACCCTGAATGAATACAGTGCTTCTAAAGTCAGTAATGTTGATGTCACATTGCGAAGCTGACTTGCTAGCTGACACTCCCACCCCAGCATCTCCATGCATGCCTAACATTAGGCACGCCTTTCCGGCTCTTTGAGAAATCTTCCAATGCCTTTCCTGCTACCCACCACTGTTCTAATTGTCCCTCAAAGCCCAGCTCATGGCCTACATCATTTAGAAAATCTTCCATAGTTTCCTGAAACCCACGATGGCTCCTCCACCTGCTAAATTTCTCCAAAGTTGATTCTCTGTGCTGCTCTTTCAAAGTTAACTGAAGTTATAAAACAAAGCCCTTAGATCTATATCAAGTTAGGAACCATGACTGAAAGAAAAAACTAAAATCCATGTTCTTTGCAAAAAAAATATCTACCTATTTGAAATCTAAAAAAAAAAAAAATCTTTGATAAGTTAATTATAACTCTTAAGATTCATAAATCTTAGAATTTCACAGTGTCAATCTTGTTCCTGTATTGTCTTAAAAAATGCACTGCTTTCAACTGAAAGAAAAAAGGTAACTTTTTAAAAGTTTTATAGAAAGTCAGCAACTTGGAGGATTTTTAGAAACAAAGGGAAGTGTTTGTCTCCTGTAGCATTTTAAACATTTAGTCCCCTGGATCAATCAAAGTCTCCAAAGATGTCCCTGAGTGCCTGAGCCAAGCTGCACATGCCTGCAGAGGCAAAGCTGCATCCTTCCTACTGGAGAAAAGGGCTATTCTTCTTTCTTCCATGGGACGTACACAACCTCACATCCATGGCTCTGACACCGTAATCGTTAGTATAGAGCAAAATGGGTGTGTACCCTAGGACAGAAAAAGAAAATGGGTAGAAAATTTTCTACAGGGCTTCTCCAGTGGCTCAGTGGTAAAGAATGCACATGGTAAACACAGGTTCAATCCCTGGATCGGGAAGACCCCCTGGAGGAGGAAATGGCAACCCACTCCAGTGTTCTTGCATGAAAAATCCCATGGACAGAGAAGCCTGGTGGGCTATGGTTAATGGGGTCACAAAGAGTCAGATGCTACTGAACACATACATACAAAGATTCTCTAGATCAGTGGTCCCCAACGTTTTTGGCATGAAGGACCAGTTTCATGGAAGACAACTTTTCCCAAAGACTGGGGGGTGTGAGGGATAGTAATGCAAGCAGTGGAGAGCAGCTATAAATACAGGTGAAACTTTGTTCTCCTGTGGCTCACATCCTGCTCTGCGGCCTGGTTCCTAACAGGTAGTACACAGACTGGTAGTATCGGTCCATGGCCCAGGGTTGGGGACCCCTGCTCTAGATGACAACACCACCTCTGTTTTGTCACTGTGTAGCACATGTCATGGTAAGATCTGTTTCTCTACGTGTCTTTCCTAATAAAAATTTTAAAAGCCATCATTACTTGAGCACTTATGTGACAGACACTGTGCTCAGGCTTCATAATTATCAACCTCTTTCATCTTCATAGCAATCTTGAGGGATAGATACAATTATTATCTCATGACATGGGATATGACACAACAAAAATGGAAGCTTGCAGAGAAAGGATCAAGTTCCTTACCCAAAGCTCTTGCTCCTAATTGCTGCACTGGACTGTAATAAACCATGACTTCCCTTGGGAAAGAGGACATTTGTTAATATTTATTTAGAGCCCACTTGGCTAACAGTAAGTGGCTCTTTATACATGCTCAGTAAATATTTGCTATGTTGAGTAAATGTTCAGAGTGAATTATAGGTACAGGGTGGCACTGTGCTTTCTGCAACGTAATGGCAGACTCTGGTTGTTCCCCGATTTTGCCACTGTCTCCTAAGATCTGCCCAAATCACTGTATAATTGTAAAGTTTTTACAAAAAGAAAGATAACAACTTTGAGGTTTTGCCTTGGTTTTTCTATCATTCACAGCATGTTCACAGATAAAATTGCATCTAATTCTAATGCCATCACTGAGATGGTAGCAAGGTATTATTTTCATTTTATAATTTAGTGAAATTTCCCTGTCCAACAATCAATGATATGACAAAAGTCTTCTGACTCCTAGTCTGTTTTTCCTTATGGATTTATTGACGTCAGACTATGAATAGGATTCCTTCTAAGAGCATTCTAAGACTTCGGATCACTAAGTGATATCTGTTTAAGATGCCTATGTTACTCCCAAACAAGTAAGGCGTTAAATCACAATTCTAAGGTTCTGCTCTTAGAGCCTTCATTTCCCCCAGAGAAGCCCCAGGTTATCCCCACCCTCACGGCCAGATGAAATGAATAAAACTCCAATGAGACTACTGAAAATGTCTCATTGAAAACCATCACAATATTGTAAAGTAATTATCCTCCAATTAAAATAAATAAATAAATAAATAAGAAAATGTCTCATTGAATGATACACTGAGTAATGCATCATTCCTCCACCAAACAAGTCCTGGACTGCAGAGAAGGCTGGCTCTAGTGGGTTCCTACAATCACAGAGCATCTCTACTTCCTGTTGATGCATGGGATGGAGGAGGGGAAGGACTTCAGAAATGGTGACTCAAATATTTCAACCAAAGCTGTGGACTTCAGAGCAGGCATACAATATGTCAGTTGTTTATAATTTATGACTACAGCTCAGTGCCTTCTTGAAGAAGCCAAGTTACATTTTGTTTTTTATAGCATTATTTATACAGGACAAGAGGAAAGGTTTTTAGGCTTGCAAGGCAGGCTCTCCTCTCTCCTCCAGTAATTACTTCTGTACCTTCTGTCACAGTGCTCTATGTACTCATTCATCAGACATTTATTAAGCAAAAATTATGTACTATGATGGGTTTTCAAATGCAACATAATCCTTGCCCTCAGGAATTTACAGTCTTGTGGGGAGGGAGGGTGACAAGCAGAAGTCTAGATCATCATTGTTAGAGTTGCTGTGTTGTAGTGGAATCTCTACCCGCTGGTTCTGTCACCAACTAGTTGTGCAATGTTTGAAAAAGTCTCTAAACTTCGATTCTTTATTCTTTGAAATGTCAATAATATGAATCAGGACAGTAAGCATTTTTTAATGCCTACTATTTGCCAGATATTGCTCTAAATGCTTTACATGTTTTTTTTTTTTTTTACATGTTTTAATTTTATTTAATCCTTTCAATGCTGCTGCTAAGTCACGTCAATTGTGTCCAACTCTGTGTGACCCCATAGACGGCAGCCCACCAGGCTCCCCGGTCCCTGGGATTCTCCAGGCAAGAATACCGGAGTGGGTTGCCATTTCCTTCTCCAATGCATGAAAGTGAAAGTGAAGTTGCTCAGTCGTGTCTGACTCTTAGCGACCCCATGGACTGCAGCCCACCAGGCTCCTCTGTCCATGGGA
Source organism: Giraffa tippelskirchi (assembly GCF_054371585.1). Taxonomy (NCBI): domain Eukaryota; kingdom Metazoa; phylum Chordata; class Mammalia; order Artiodactyla; family Giraffidae; genus Giraffa; species Giraffa tippelskirchi. Next base: position 40,452,945 of record NC_137284.1, on the reverse strand, counting down.
TTCTCCAGGCAAGAGTGCTGGAGTGGGTCACCAGTGCCTTCTCCAAATCCTTTCAATAGTTCTAATCAAAAATTACTATTGTTAGTACCATTTTATAGGTGGGAAAGGGCTCTTCCCAGATGGTTCAGCAGCAAAGAATCTGCTTGCCCATGCAGGAGATGCAAAAGATGGGGGTTCAATCCCTGGGTTGAAAAGATCCCCTGGAGTAGGAAATGGCAACCTATTTTCTGTATTCATAACCCTTCCAGTATTCTTGCTTGGGAAATTCCACAGACAGAGGAGCCTGGTGGGCTACAGTCCATGAGGTTGCAAAAAGTCAAACATGACTGAGTGCATACTCATGTGCACGTGCACACACATACACACACACACACACGAGGAAACTGAGAGATTAAATGATTTGCCCATGGTCTAAAAGGTACAGGTTTTGACACAGGCAGTCCTCCACTCCTTCTGTAGTGGAGGAGTGCACAGCAAAAGGAGGACCCTTGGGAACTATAAGGCAAAGGTTTCTCAGCCCAGAAGAGGAGAGGGAAACAGCTGGCTTAAAACTCAACATTCAAAAGACGAAGATCATGACATCCAGTCCCATCACTTCATGGCAAATAGATGGGGAAACAATGGAAACAGTGACAGACTTTATTTTGGGGGGTTCCAAAATCACTGCAGATGGTGACTGCAGCCATGAAATCAAAAGACACTTGCTCCTTGGAAGAAAAGCTATGACCAACCTAGACAGCACATTAAAAAGCAGAGACAATACCAGAAAAGGTCCGTCTAGTCAAAGCTATGTTTTTTCCAGTGGTCATGTATGGATGTGAGAGTTGGACTATAAAGAAAGCTGAGCACCAAAGAACTGATGCTTTTGACCTATGGTGTGCGAGAAGACTCTTGACAGTCCCTTGGACTGCAAGGAGTTCCAACCAGTACATCCTAAAGGAAATAAACCCTAAATATTCATTGGAAGAACTGATGCTGAAACTCCAATACTTTGGCCATCTGATGCGAAGAACTGACTCACTGGAAATGACCCCTGATGCTGGGAAAGACTGAAGTCAGGAGGAGAAGGGGACAACAGAGGATGAGATGGTTGGATGGCATCACCAAACTGATCAACACGAGTTTGAGCAAGCTCCGGGAGTTGGTAAAGGATAGGGAAGCCTGGCGTGCTGCAGACCCTGGGATAGCAAATAGTCGACACAACTGAGCAACAGAACTGAACTTCTAAGCCCAGAAGCTTCCATTGCTGTTATCAACACATTCCTCTGTAGGGAACACCCCTTCCATTCATCACTCTGGATTCATAGCTGCCTCTTCTTGATGCCCTGAGAGCTGAGGCATGTGACTATGTCTTAGGCTCTTTTGCCTCTGGCTGCAGAAAGATTCAGCCAGTGAGAGGCACCAGCCAACAGTTGACGGAAAGAAGGAGAAAGGTTTCAGGTTGTTCATGCCCCTGGTGGACGCTTTTTCAGTGGGTTTATTGGCTGCATCCTTTCCAAAGCCTTGGCCATCTTTGCTCAGGCCTGTTTATCCCTGGGTCTCTCTAAAGTCACAACTCTCTCCTCTTGCTCCCTTGCTTTATGGTTGGTAACTGGGCCCCACTATTACTAGAATCCGGTGCTGCAGTATTGCTAATGATTTCAGTACACCCTGACTACATCTTTATAAACAGCCCCTTTATTAATCTTCCTCAAATTTTCTAATTATCCTAATCTAAGTGTGCCATCTGTTCCCTTCTGAGATGCAGACAAATACACTGGGTTTCTAAGATACAAAAAGTTCAACATCTCTGACCCCCAACTCACCCTAAATAGTGTATTTTTTTCCCGTCTCAATTTTCAGTGCTCCTGTAATATGGGCCTTTTCAAATCTTCAAACTTCCCTGGGTGTTTTTTTTTTTTTTTTTTTGCAGGGACATTCCATACCCTGTTCCCCCTACCTGGAATATCGCCTTTTTAATACTATACTACCCCCCCTTTTCCCTGCAACATACACTTATACCTAATTATATAAATATACCTGCCACATATAATTTATGTTCTTTATACAAATTGTGGTAAAGAAGTGTTACATCTTTAAAAATATTTTATTCTATATTAGAACATAGTTGATTAACAATGTTGTATTAGTTTTGGGTGTATAGCAAAGTGATTTAGTTATACATATACGTGTATCTATTTTGTTCAAGTTCTTTTCCCATTGGTATTACAGAATACTGGTCAGAGTTCCCTGTGTTATATACTAGTTCCTTGTTGGTTATCCATTTTAAATATAGCACTGTGTAACTGTCAATCACAAACTCCCAATCTATTCCTCATCAACCCCCAACCCTTCTCTCCTGGCAACCATAAATTCATTCTCTCTGCTGCGAGTCTATTTCTGTTTTGTAAATAAGTTCATTTATATCATTTTTTAGATTCTGTGTATAAGCGATATCATATGATATTTGTCTTTCTCTGACTTCCTTCACTCAGTATGACAATCTCTAGGTCCATCCATATTGATGCAAATGGCATTATTTCATTCTTTTTAATAACTGAGTAATATTCCACTGTATATATGTACCACATCTCCTTTATCCACTCATCTGTTGATGGACATTTAGGTTGCTTCCATGTCTTGGCTATTATAGACAGTGCTGCAATGAACATTGGGCTGCATGTATCCTTTTGAAACCTCTCTTACTGGGTATATGCCCAGGAGAGGGATTTTAGGTCATATAGTAGCTCTATTTTTAGTTTTTTAGGAACCTCCATACTCTTCTCCATAGTGGCTGTACCAATTTACATTATGACCAACAAAGTAGGAAGGCTCTCTTTTCTCCACAACCTCTCCAGCATTTTTTTGTTTTAAAAATTTTTGAGGATGACCATTCTGATTGTTGTGAGGTGATATATCATTGTAGTTTTGATTTACATTTCTCTAATAATTAGTGATGTTGAGAATCTTTTATGTGCCTCTTGACCATCTGGATATCTTCTGTGTGGAAATGTCCATTTAGGTCTTCTGTCCATTTTTTGATTGGAATGTTTGTTTTTTTTGATATTGAGCTTCATGAGCTGTTTGTAAATTTTGGAGATTAATTCCTTATTGGTCACATCGTTTGCAAATATTTTCTCCCATTCTGTGGGCTGTATTTTTTTATTTTGTTTATGATTTCCTTTACTGTGAAAAACTTTTGACTTTAATTAGGTTTTATTTTTGTTTTTATTTCCATTATTCTAGGAGACATTGAAAAATATATTATTGCAATTTATGTCAAAGAGTGTTCCCCCTATGTTTTCCTCTAAGAGTTTTATAGTATCCAAACTTACATTTAGGTCTTTAATCCATTTTAAGTTTATTTTGTGTGTGGTGTTAAAGAATGTTCTAATTACATTTATATGTAGCTGTCCGGTTAGCCCAGCACCATTTATTAAAGAGGCTATCTTGCCTCTATTGCTGAGTCGTGCCTCCTTTATCATAGATTAACTGACCATAGGTGCATGGGTTTATTTATAGGCTTTCTATCCTGTTCTATTGATCTATATTTCTGTTTTTGTGCCAATACCATATTCTTTTGATATAACTGTAGCTTTGTAGTATAGTCTGAAGTCAGGGAGTCTGATTCCTCCAGCTCCCATGTTTCATTCTCAAGATTGCTCTGGCTGTTCCATTTTGTGTGTCTCCATACAAATTTAAAAAAAAAAAATGTGTTGGTTCTGTGAAAGATGGCATTGGTAATTTGATAGGGAGTGCACTGAATCTATAGATTGCCTTGGGCAGTAGATTCATGTTAATAATATTGATTATTCCAATCCAAGAACATGATATATCTTTCCATCTGTTTCTGTCATTTTCATTTTCTTTCATCAGCATCTTAGAGTTTTTGGAGTATTCTTTGTTTATGCAGTGGTAAATTGGGTTGTTTCTTTAATTTCTCTTTGTGATCTTTAGCTGTTGGTATGTAGAAATGCAACAGATTTCTGCATATTAATTTTGTATCCTGCAACTTTACTGAATTCACTGATGAGCTCTAGTAGTTTTCTTGTAGCATATTTAAGATTTTCTGTGTGTAGCATCATGTCATTTGCAAACAGTGACAGTTTTACTTCTTCTTTTCCAATTTGAATTCCTTTTACTTCTTCTTCTCTGATTGCCATGATTAGGACTTCCAAAACTCTGTTGAATTAAAGTGGTAGGAGTGAGCATCCCGAGCTTCTTCCTGATCTTAGAGGAAATGCTGTCAGCTTTTCCCAATGAATCTGATCCTAGCTGTGGGTCTGTCATATATGTCCTTTATTATGTTGAAGTATGCTCCCTCTATGCCCTCTTTCTGGAGAGTTTTTATCATTAATTGGTGCTGAATTTTTTCAAAAGATTTTTCTGCATTTGAGGTGATCATATGGCTTTTATTGTCCAATGTGTCAACATGGTGTATCATAGTGATTGATTTGTAGATATTGAAATATCCTTCCATCTCTGGGATGAAGCTCAATGATCATGGTGTATGATCATTTTAATGTATTGTTGGAATTTGATAGTATTTTTTGACAATTTTTGTGTGTATGTTCATCAGTGATACTGGCTTATAATTTCTGTGTGTATACTCTTTGATCAGTTTTGGTATCAGGGTGATAGTGGCCTCATAGAAGGAAATTGATAGTGTTCTTTCTGCAGTTTTTTGGAACAGTTTCAGAAGGATAGGTGTTGTCTCTTATCCAAATATTTGATGGAATTCCTGTGAAGCCATCTGGTCCTGGACTTTTGTTTGATTTGGAAGATTTTTGTTGTTGTTGGAATATTTTTAATCATAGTTTCAATTTCAGTACTTTGTGATTGTCTTCATGTTTTCTATTTCTTCCTGGTTCAGTCTTGGAAGGTTGTATTTTTATAAGCACTTATCCTTGTCTTCTAGGTTGTCCACTTTATTGGCATATAGTTGCTTGTAGTAGTCTCTATGATCTTTTGTATTTCTGTGGTGTCAGTCAGTTATTTGACATTTCTAATTTTACTAATTTGAGTCATCTCTCTTTTTTTCTTGATGAGTTTCCCTAAAGGTTTATCAATTTTGTAAAGAACCCACTTTTAGTGTCATTGATCTTTGCTGTTGTTTTCTTTGTTTCTATTTCATTTGTTTCTGTTCTGATTTTTGTATTTTCTTTCATTCTACTAACTTTGGATTTTGTTTGTTCTTTCTGTAGTTGTAGAGGTGTAAGGCTTGGTTGTCTGAGATTTTTCTTGTTTCTTGAGGTAAAATTGACTGGTATAAACTTCCTTCCTAGAACTGCTTTTGCTGTATCCCATAGGTTTTGGATTGTTGTGCTTTCATTTTCCTTTGTCTTAAGGTATTTTTTGATTCCTCTTTTATTTCTTCAGTGATCCATTGATTATTTAGTAGCTTATTGTTTAGCCTCCACATTTTTGTGTCTTTTACAGTTTCTTTCTCTGCAGTTGATTTCTAACGCATTGTGGTTGGAAAAGATGCTTCATATGATTTCAGTTTTCTTAAATTTACTCAGGTTTGCATTGTGGCCAAGCATGTGACCAATCCTGGAGAATTTTTCATGGGCACATGAGAAAAATGTTTATTCTGCTGCTTTGGAATGGAATTCATTTTTATGCTGATGGGTGGGGCTGTGTTCCCTCCCTGTAGTTTGGCCTGAGGCCAAGCTATGGTAGGGGCAATGGAATAATGGCAACCTCCTTCCAAAGGACATATGCCACCACACCACAGCTCCCTGGACTGTTGTAGTCAGTGCCCTTGACCCTGCAGCAGGCCACTGTCGACCCACACCTCTGCCGGAGACTCAGAGACACTCACAGGTAAGCCTGGCTCAGTCACTTAAAGAGTCACTGCTGCTTCCTCCTGGGTCTTGGTGCGCACAAGGTTTTGTTGTGGCCTCCAAGAGTCTGGTTCCCTCATGGTGCTCCATCGTTTGCTGGATCCCCAGGTTGGGAAATCTGTTGTGGGCCCTAGAACTTTTGCAACAGTGTGAGAACTTCTTTGGTATAATTGTTCTCCTGTTTATGGGTTGCCTGCTCGGCAGCTCTATAGTGGGGCTAATGGTGACACCTCCAAGAGGACTTATGCCACCTGCCAGGCCGCCCAGGTCTGCTTTAGCCAGAGCCCCTGTCCCCACAGCAGGTCACTGCTGACCCATGCCTCTGCAGGAGACACTCAAACTCTCAAATGCATGTCTAGCTCAGTCTCTTGGGATCACTGCTCCTTTCCCTCAGTACTGGTGTGTACAAGGTTTTGTTTGCACCCTCTGAGCGTCCCTCGTGGGTCTGAGATTTGATTTTAAACACGATTGCACCCCTGCTACTGTCTTGTTGGGGCTTCTCCTTTGCCCTTGGATGCAGGGTATCTTTTTTTATGGTGGGATCCAACATTCTCCTGTCGATGGTTGTTCAGCAGCTAGTTGTGATTTTGGTGTTTATGTAGAAGAAGATGAGTGCACATCCTTCTACTCCACCATCTTGATTGGAATGGAATGCTCTGTAAATATCAGTTAAGTTCATGTCATCTAATATGTCATTTATGGCCGTGTTCCTTGTTGATTTTCTATCTGGATGATCTCTCCACTGATGAAAGTGGGGTGTTAAAGTACCCTACTATTATTGTGTTACTGTTGATTTCTCCTTTTATGACTGTTAGTATTTGCCTTATACATTAAGGTGCTCCTGTATTACGTGCTAAGTTGCTTCAGTCGTGTCCAACTCTGCGACCCTATGGACTGTAGCCTGCCAGGATCCTTTTTCCATGAGATTCTCTAGGCAAGAATACTGGAGTGGGTTGCCATTCCCTGCTCCAGGGGATCTTCATGACCCAAGGATTGAACCTGCATCTCCTACCAAGATGCACCTGTTCTCAGTGGATTCTTTACCGCTAAGCACAAGTGCATATATATTCACAATTGTTATATCTTCTTTGTTTGATCCCTTAATTACTATATAGTATCTTTCTTTGTCTCCTGTAACAGTCTTTATTTTAAAATCTATTTTTTTCTTACATGAGTATTTCTATTCTAGCTTTCTTTTGATTTCCATTTGCATGGAATAACTTTTTCCATTCTCTCACTTTCATTCTGTATCTGTCCCTAGATCTGAAGTGGGTCTCTTGTAGACAGTATTTATATCGATCTTGTTTTTGTATCCATTCAGCAGTCTGTCTTTTGTCTCTTTGGTTTGGGGCATTTAATCTGTTAACATTTGAGGTAATTATCAACATATATGTGCTTGTTGCCTTATTGTTAATTGCTCTGGATTTGTTTTGGTAGGTCTGTTTTCTTCTCTTCCTCTTTTGTTTTCTACTCTTGTTATTTGATGACTAAATTTAGGGTTGTGTTTGGATTTCTCTTTATTTTTTGTGTATCTACTGTAGATATTTTTTTTTTACCATACCATGAGGTTTTTATAAAACAGTCTATATATAAACAAGATTGTTTTAAGTTTCTGGCCTTTTAACACATTATTGACCACAGACATATTAATGAAAGACACATTAATATGTCTTTTGTTGCTCATGCTCAGTCGCTTCCGTCAAGTCTGACTCTTTGTGACCCCATGGACTGTAGCTCGCTAGGCTCCTCTGTCCATAGGATTTCCCAAGCAAGAGTACTAGAGTGGATTGCCATTTCCTTCTCCAGGGGATCTTGCCAACCCAGAGATCAAACCTGTGTCTCTCAGTTCCTCTCATAGAAGCATTTAAATACATTAAAAAATATATCGTTTCTAAAGCTACTGCCTTCCCTCTGACCAGTTCTTCTCTTGACTTTGAAATTCTCTCCTTCTTGACTTTTAAAACTCCAAGACCTATTTCTTCTCCAACCTCTTTACCAGTCTTCTTCTCATTTACTTCAGTTCAGTTCAGTCCAGTCGCTCAGTCGTGTCCGACTCTTTGCGACCCCATGAATTGCAGCACGCCAGGCCTCTCTGTCCATCACCAAGTCCCGGAGTCTACCCAAACCCATGTCCATCGAGTCGGTGATGCCATCCAACCATCTCATCCTCTGTTGTCTCCTTCTCCTCCCGCCCCCAATTCTACCCAGCATTAGGGTCTTTTCCAATGAGTCAACCCTTCGCATGAGGTGGCCAAAGTATTGGAGTTTCAGCTTCAACATCAGTCCTTCCAATGAACACCCAGGATTGATCTCTTTTAGGATGGATTGATTGGATCTCCTTGCAGTCCAAGGGACTCTCAAGAATCTTCTCCAACACCACAGTTCAAAAGCATCAATTTTGCAGTGCTCAGCTTTCTTCACCGTCCAACTCTCACATCCATACATGACCACTGGAAAAACCATTTACTTCACCTGCTTCTAAATATCCATGTTCCTCTAAGCACAATTCCTCAGGACTCTTCCCACTTGCTCATTTCTTTTGTTACCTTAACATTATTGACTAGAGATATATCAATACATTTTTAAACAGTGACACTGTTAATATCACCATCACTGTGCCAAGTTGTTACAGCTTAAAACTGATCAAGGGCTAATTATACAACTTATGATTGTCATTATCATTCACATTTTGCTCTGTTAGACTTTTGTTCCATCCTTGTGTATGTTATAAATGTAAAATTTTCAAAAATGACACATTATGAAATTTTGAGTGAAGAATTTTTTGGTGAATTTTATGATATACTTTCTTCGACTGTCCACATAGCATATATACTAGTGTCTCAGAAGATGACAGTTCTTCAGAATATAGTTCTGATTCAGACAATGTGAATATTAGACCAACAAAAAGATAAAAATTCTTAGTGATTGACTTTGATAAGGAAAGTGAAAATGAAACTCACAGTGCTGGTGAATGTTCCTGTGCTTCTGCAGAAGAGTGGATTGAAGACAACATTTCATGGAAATTAGAAGACTTTATAGGTGTGTGAGCTGTAACTATTGAATGTGATAACTCACAAAGTGTTTGTGAAATAAAAGAATTAATTCTTGGCCTGCCAAAAGAAAAATTGCTGGCCACAGGAATTCGTTTCTGCAAAAAATCCCCTGGTCAATAATGAGTTAATTTCAAATGCATTTCCAATATCCTGCATTTATCTCTTGTCTTCTCACAGTTGCTGGTTTTGACATCATATTTCTGTGTGGATGATTTTCTACCTTTAGTGTATGTCTGCCTTTCCTGGTGAGCTTTTCTGTTTTGTAATTTTCTTGTTACTGTGAAAGTGATAATCACTCAGTCGTGTCCAATTCTTCTGCGACCCCATGGACTGTAGTTTCCAGGCTCCTCTGTCCATGGAATTCTCCAGGCAAGAATACTGGAGTGGGTTGCAATTTCCTTCTCCAGGGGATCTTCCTGACCCAGGGATCAAACCCGAGTCTCCTGCATTGCAGGCAGATTCTGTACAGTCTGAGCCACCAGGGAAGTCTAGTTGTGGCCTTTTCTCTTTCGCTTAGAGAAGTTCCTTTAACATCTGTTGCAAAGTTGGTCTGGTGGTGCTGGATTCTCTTACCTTTTGCTTGTTTGTAAAGCTTTTGTTCTGTTGAATCTGAATGAGTGCCTTGCTGGGTAGAGTATTCTTGGTCGTAGCCTCTTTCATTTTGTCACTTTAAATATATTGTGACACTCCCTTCTGGTCTGGAGAATTTCTATAGAGACTTCACTTGATAACCTTATGAGAATTCCCCTGTATGTAATTTGCTGCTTTTACCTTGTTATTTTTAATACTTTGTCTTTAATTTTTGACAACTTGATTACTCTTTGTCTGAGCATGTTCCTTGCATTCATCCTGTATGGGACTCTTTGTGCTTCCTGGGATTAGATGACTTTCTTCTCCCATATTAGAGAACTTTTCAGCTACCATCTCCTCAAATATATTTTCTTGAGTCCTTTCTTTCTCTTTTCGTCTAGTGGAACCCCTATAATGTGAATGTCAGTGTGTTTCATATTGTCACAGAGATCTCTGGATCCTCAAGTCTTTTCATTGTTTTTTCTTTATTCTGTACCATGACAGTGATTTCCATCATTCTCTCTTCCATATCACTTACTGTTCTTCTGCTTCAGTTATTCTAGTATTGATACTTTCCAGTGTATTTTTCTTTTCCAGTATTGTATTGTTCATCTCTGTTTGTTTTTTTTAGTTCATTTAGGTTTTTGTTAAACATTTCTTGTATCTTCTTGATCTCTGCCTCCATTCTTTTTCTGAGATATTGGATCATCTTTATTGTCATTACTCTGAAGAATTTTTCATGTAGATTGCATACCTTAACTTCACTTAGTTGTTCTTTTGGGGTTTTATCTTGTTCCCTCATCTAGGACATACTCCTTTGCAGTCTCATTTTGTCTGATTTTCTGTGATTGTGGTTTCTATTCTGTAGGCTGCAGGGTTATAGTTCTTGCTTCTGCTATCTGCCCCCAGGTGGATGAGGCTGATCTAGAGTCTTGTGCAGGCTTCCTGGTGGAAGTGGCTGGTTTCTGCCCACTGGTGGGTGGAGCTGTGTGTTGTCCCTCAGGTGGGCAGGGCCATGTCAACAACTGTGTTTACCAGGCAGCTGTGTGGTCAGAAAAGCTTTAAGTGGTCTGTCTGCTGATGGGTAGGGCTGTGTTTCTTCCCTGTTGGTTGTCTGGTCTGAGGCATACCAGCATCGGAGTCTACAGGCTGCTGGGTGGTGCCAGGTCTTGGTGAGAAAGTGGCAGCCTCCAGGAGGGCTCACACCAATAAGTTCTCCCCAGAACTACTGCTTCCAGTGTCTTAGTCCCTGCAGGGAGCCACTGCTGTGCCCTGCCTCCACAGAAGACCCTCTAATACTAGCAGGCCTAGCTTCTCATGAGATAACCGCTTTTTACCCCGGGTCCTAGTATGCACAAGACCTTGTGTGTGATCTCCAAATGTGGGGTTTCCATTTCCCCCAGTCCTTTGGAATTCCTGAGGTCAGACCCCCTACCCTTCAAAGCCAGACTCTCTGGGAGACCCTCCTCCTATTGCCAGACCCCAAGACTGGGGAGCCTGGTGGTGGGGTTTGAAACTTTCAATCTTATGGGAGAACTTCTGTGGTATAATTATTTTCCAGTTTGTAGCTCACATGGGATTTGACTTTACTGTGATTTTATTTTATTGTGCCCCTCCTACTGGCCTGTTGTGTCTTCTTCTTTGTCTTTGGATATAGGACTTTTTTGGCAGGTTCCAGCATTTTTTGTTGTTGTTAATGGCTGTTGTGGAATTAGTTGTGGTTTTAGTGCCTTTGTAAGAGGTGGGTGAGCTTATGACCTTCTACTCTGCCATCTTGTCTCTATCCAGCACGTATAATTTCAATGATAACTTTTAATTAATTAATGGAGTAGGGATCAAAAAAGACTGCTTTCCTCAAGGATTTAGCAAATAATTTTGATCCTTTAGAGTCAAATAATATCTCATTATATTTTGCAAAGTGATTTATAATAACATGCTGTATTTTCATCCACACTTATTCTGCAAGGGTGAAGAAAATGAGTTCTAAGGATCTTAAGTGATTAGTCTAGAATGCTACAAGTAGTACGTGACAGAGCCATAATAAGCCCAAGTTGCTGGGAATTCATGTCCTGCTATTACTGCTTCCTTGGGCTCTTGAGCAAGCCCGTCCTACTCACCTGCTCAGCAAAAGTTTCTCTCAGATCCTAAAAATAAAAGGGTTTCAATAAACTTTTCTTAGGGATGTGCTGAAAACTATTCTTTTCCAGACCTTTTCTTTTCTTTTTTTCTTTTTGCCAATATGTTCTTCCCACCCACCATTTTTATGAAACCAAACAACACTTTCTGTGGTGAACACAGTTGTAACTTTGCAAGTGCTTTATTTTTGAACAGATGAAGGAACAATGACTGTCTTCGGGGAATCTTGTTTGAAACCTCTTGATTGCAGAGTGCCCCATTTCTGAGAAACAGTAGCTAAGGTAATTCAACTCCTGGGGCAGTTTAAATTGAAATGTTTAGATTGATGAATGTGAGTACACAGCACTCTCCCTCTGGCTGGTTGGGGAGAGAGAACTGAAGGGGCCTTTAGCAGGAAGCTAGAAGAGGCAGCTTGGTAGGCAGCAGAGCTGTTACTTGCTTTCTTTCCAACTTTGTCCTGCCAACTCCAGTGCACAGTTGTTTCCTGTTGAGAGCAGATGCCTTTTGTACAGTTCGTGTTTGTGGAGAAAGATTTTCAGACACTCAGATATAATGGGGCATTCACACATTCAAAGACCATTTAAATTTGTCCCCAGGGCATGTGGTGATGGTGCCAGGAGCACACACTTGCCTAGAAATGGTCATGGAAATATAGCCTCTGTTGACTTAGGGTTGATTAGGCAAATCAACTAGCACATGCAGGTTTCTGCTCTGACCAGGCAGGATGACGTTTGGCTAGCTTCTTTTCCAGAGGCTTCTTTGGGTACCTCACTACAGACACCTGGACTTAAATTTCATTTCCAAGAATGCCCTTCCTCACTGCAGTCCTTGGGTCATTGCCTGCTTTACTTATGCCAGCAGTCCTGAAAATCTATCAATATTGCAAATCCAAGCTTGTGAGACTCTGTTTAAAAGATTCTTTAATGTTCAGATAAAATCCAGATCAGTTAATCTTGCTGTATATGACCTGACCTAGAACTAACCATTGCCTCATGGTCAATTAGTTCTTCATTCCCTCACATGCTGCTGATATATACAATACTTGGCAGGGCCCTGGACATAGTTAATAATCTGACTGTCTTTGCACAGGCCACTCTCTTCCTCGCCACTCTCCTTCCTCAGTCCACTCACTTATCCTTCCACATAACTAAGTATCTTCTCCTTTGGGAAGCTTTCTCTGATGTCTAAACTTGCCTACCCTTCCCAGAGTACTCTATACTTCTTTCCACAACAGTACTTACCATGTTTATCATGTACAGGTATAAATGAAACTCACAATTCACAAAAATGTTAAAAAATTTTGTGGAAACTAGAATTGTTAAAATACGGTTATCAATTTTCTTGCCTCTCCCATTAGGCCTTTTGAGGGTAACTATTCTATCAATCCTTTGCATAAAGTAGCTTCTACCATTATATCTGGTTCATTTTGGGATCCTGGTAATTGTTTGCTGTTCTTTAATAAGCATGTGAGATTTTATGGGTAGTTAACCAGGTGATATTTCTAATGTGTCCAGATGTGATATACAATAGATCTAAGAAAGCTGGTTTTTATGACTACTAAAATTTGGGAGTTAAAGTCAGTTTTCCCATAAAAGTTTTTATATAACTCTAGAAATAACACGCCATTTCCTCAACCCTGAGCATCCTCAGTGTTCAAGGCTATGTGTGGGAGGATCTTTCACATACATAGGCTAGTGTGATGGTCACTAATCTCTATGGTGGAGAAGTGGTCTCAAAATTTTACAGATGAAAAGACGCTCAGAAAAGGAAAACAGTTTGAAAGATACCATGTTAAGTAGCAGAGACACATTTCAAATCCAATACATCTCAAAGTCTTTAGCCTTAAAATCATTTTAGCTTCCTTCCCCCATCCAGTGGTTCCCAAAATGTGAGCTGTCTACAAGAGATTGATACAAAGAAAAATCATTAAATAGGTCTGAATCTCATTCTACTCCATTTCTCATTCAATCCTTTTGTTGTTGTTCAGTTGCTCAGTCGTGTCCAACTCTTTGCAACCCCATGGACTGCAGCATGCCAGGCTTCCCTGTCCTTCACCATCTCCTGGAGCTTGCTCAAACTCATGTTCATTGAGTCAGTGATGCCATCCAATCATCTTGTCCTCTGTCATCCCCTTCTTCTCCTGACTTCAATCTTTCCCAGCATCAGTGTCTTTTCTAATGAGTCGGCTCTTCACATCAGGTGGCCAAAGTATTGGAGCTTCAGCATCAGTCCTCCCAATGAATATTCAGGACTGATTTCCTTTAGGATGAACTGGTTTGAGCTCCTTCCTGTCCAAGGGACTCTCAAGAGTCTTCTCCAAAACACCACAGTTCAAAAGCATCAACTTTTCAATGCTTAGCCTTCTTTATGGTTTAAATCTCACATCCGTACATGACTACTGGAAAAACCATAGTTTTGACTAGATGAGCCTTTGTAAGCAAGGTAATGTCTCTGATTTTTAATATGCTGTATAGGATTGTCATAGATTTTCTTCAAAGGAGCAAGTGTCTATTATTTCATGGCTGCAGTCACCATCTGCAGTGATTTTGGAGCCCAAGAAAATAAAATCTGCCACTGTTCGCATTGTTTCCCCATCTATTTGCCATGAAGTGATGGGACCAGATATCACAATCTTAGTTTTTTGAATGTTGAGTTTTAAGCCAGCTTATTCACTCCTCTTTCACTTTCATCAAGAGGCTCTTTACTTCTTCACTTTCTGCCATTAGGGTAGTGTCATCTGCATATCTGAGGTTATTGATATTTCTCCTGGCAATCTTGATTTCAGCTTGTGCTTCATCCAGCTCAGCATTTCACATGATGTACTCTGCATAGAACTTAAATAAGCAGAGTGATAATATACAGCCTTGACGTACTCCTTTCCCAATCTGGAACCAGTCCATTGTTCCATGTCCAGTTCTAACTGTTGCTTCTTGACCTGTGTACAGGTTTCGCTGGAGGCAGGTCAGGTGTTCCGGTATTCCCATCTGTTGAAGAATCTTCCACAGTTTGTTGTGATCCACACAGGCAAAAGATTTAGCATTATCAATGAAACAGAAGTAGATTTTTTTCTGGAATTCTCTTGCTTTTTCCATGATCCAGTGGATGTTGGCAATTAAATCTCTGGTTTCTCTGCCTTTCTAAATCCAGCTTGAACATGTGGGAGTTCTTGGTTCATGTGCTATTGAAGCCTCTCTTGAAGAATTTTAAGTATTACTTTGCTAGCGTATGAAATGAGTGCAATTGTGCGGTAGTTTGAACATTCTTTGGCATTCCCCTTCTTAGGGATTGGAATGAAAACTGACCTTTTCCAGTGCTGCGGCCACTGCTGGGTTTTCCAAATTTGCTAGCATGTTGAGTGCAGCACTTTCACAGCATCATCTTTTAGGATTTGAAATTGCTCAGCCAGAATTCCATCACCTCCACTAGCTTTGCTCGTAGTGATGCTTCCTAAGGCCCACTTGACTTCGCATTCCAGGATATCTGGCTCTAGGTGAGTGATCACACCATCGTGGTTATCTGGGTCATTGAGATCTTTTTTGTATAGTTCTTCTGTGTATTCTTGCCACCTCTTTTTAATATGTTCTGCTTCTATTAGGTCCATACTGTTTCTGTCCTTTATTATGCCCATCTTTGCATGAAATATTCCCTTGGAATCTTTAATTTTCTTGAAAAGATCTCTAGTCTCCCATTCTATTCTTTTCCTTTATGTCTTTGCATGTTCACTTAGGAAGGCTTTCTTACCTCTCTTTTCTATTCTTTGGAACTCTCCATTCAGATGGGTATATCTTTCCTTTTCTCCTTTGCCTTTCACTTCTCTTCTTTTCTGAGCTATTTCTCAGGCCTTCTCAGACAACCATTTTGCCTTTTTGCATTTCATTTTCTTAATCAGTCCTTTTAGATCATATAAAATAGATACTCTCACTTTGCTTCACATGTGCGCAGGTAATTGCACCCAGTTAGGCTACTTCCTTTGCATTGATGGATGTCCCCAATGGCTCAGTGGGTAAAGAATCTGCCTGCAATTCAAAAGACACAGGAGATGCAGGAGATGAAGGTTGGATCCCTGGGTTAGAAAGATCCCCTGGAGAAGGAAATTTCAACCCATTCCAGTATTATTGCCTGAAAAATTCCATGGACAGAGGAGCCTTGCAGTCTACTGTCCAAGGAGTTGCAAAGAGTCAGACATGACTGAGTGACTAAACACAAACACAGACACACACACACCATAACTTAATGCTCTTCGGCCTCCTCTTATCACCTCAGTAAAGGAGTATAGTTTCAAAGATATATGGAGGTTGTTTGAAGGCACAAAGAATGTTCAAATCCCCTACTAACAAATGTTCTTCCTTTTCAAAGACTCCTGAAGAACTTACGCACAAAGAAAAATACTACGATTTATTAACTGGGTCATGATCCATAGCACCACTGATGTACCACTAGAGTTTGAGACCTAAATGTCCTCCTTATTCTCAGCTAAACCTCATCAGAGCCACATGATTGCATCACCTACTGGAGGCCCCACAGTACAGAAATTTGAAGTAATAGCCAGCATTCTCAGCCAGACACAAAGGGAAATATATAGGTAGGTGTCATATATGCACAAAGTAGAGTAGTTGGAGATGCACAGGCTGGTTGGCTTAGCCAACTAGTACCCTAGTGTGCATGGCTTTTATATTCACAATGTCAATGCTCTTTTATCTACCACATACTTATCTATAACGTACCAAATGGCAGACATTGATCTGAGTACATGTGCATGCTAAGTCACTTCAGTCGTGTCCAACTCTTTGTGACCCTATGAACCATAGCCTGCCAGACTCTGTCCATGGAATTTTTCAGGCTAGAATATTGCAGCGGGTTTCCATGCCCTTCTCCAGGGGATTTCCCTGACCCAGGGCTTGAATCGGGGTCTCTTAAGTCTCCTGCATTGAAAGGCGGATTCTTTACCACTAGCGCCACCTGGGAAGCCCCATTGATCTGAGTATTTTGAGATATTAACATAGTAACTATATGTGGTAGGTACTACTAATATTTTATAAATGAGGAAACTCGGGCACGTTAATTTCCCCAAGATTACACAGCTAACAGCAGAACTAGGAGTCACCGTCAGACATTCAAGCACCAGTGATCATCCTGTGATTTACTGAGCTAGGATCAGTCAGACTATCCACTGGTGTTCCCCTTGAGGGACTTAGAGAGGAGTAACACAGAGAGATGCAGAAGTATTCTTTGGACCTCATCTGGTGGGAATAAGAGAAAGAGAGAGAAGGTTCAACTTCATTCATCCTCAAACACTGCAATCTGTATACCAGGTCGTCAGCATTTCTCCTACTGTAAGATCCCCAATTTCATGAGCTTTTAACACCAATGATTTGTGACTGCTAACTAAATACCACACCCATTAATGAGATACCAATTCTACACACAGCTACTAAGTTTTGATTTAAATTTAGCTATGAGAAAAAGTATAGATGTTGTAAAATTAAAAGCATTTGTACCTTGGAGAATTTGTACAAGCTTTCTTGCAAAATAAAAGGATTTACTTGAAGGCAGATCAATTTATCTATTCTGTCTAAGAATTTGCTATTAAGACATAGGGGAAATCACTGTAGGAAGCAGTTTTTTAAATGATGTAATTATACATCCAGGTTTATACCCATTAATCCCTGGACAACTGTTAACATTGCCCCGTTTCACCCTCAAAAATGTCCTGAGTTGGATGATAAATGGCATAGCTACTCTGTCTCCAAAAACACCCCTGTCCAGAACTGTACTCTCAACTGTGACGAGTGACAGCAATACACAGATGGAAGACTGGAAGACACTCCCCCCAAAAGATTTCACAAACTGTATTTCACTCCACTTTGAGGGAGATACATAAAAATTATAATATAGTACAACAGATGCCAGGATAGAGATGAGACATGGTGCCTGGAGAGTAAAGAAGAGGTACTAAAGGTAGCATGAAATGTGAGGGCTTAGAGACTGTTTCTAAAAGAGAAAACACTTTAGCTGCATATTAAAGTTTCAAAAATTTTAATCAGTATCTGAGGATCTGTTGAAAGATGAACTTTCAGAACAGAGAAACACCAAATGAAGTCTGATAAGATGGAGAGATATAACACATAGTGGTCAAGAAGCACAGAATCCGGAATCAGAGTATCAGATTTTGAATACCAGGTCTGTGAAATTCAAGCTGTGTGACTTTAGGAGGTTATTGAACCTCTCTGAGTCTTGGTGTCTTCATGGATAAAATGGAGATCAATGGTATCTAGGGTTGTTGTGAGTCTTTAATAATTTAATGCATATAAAAACCTCTAGATACCTAGTAAGTGCTATAAAAGATTGGTTGTTGTTAGTTTAATAAGACTGAAATAAGTAGAGTGTCTGCATGTGAATATAAGTTAGGAGAGGAGAGCAATTTCTTGTGTGACATACCCAAGGAGTCTGCTCTTGATCCTGAGGAAAACGGCAATTATTGAAGGGAGTGACATACAGAGGAGTGATATGATCAGATTGGACTTTTAAAGATTAATCTTTCTTGGCAACCTTTCCTTTGCTGAGGATGGACTGGAGTTGAGATTAGCAGGAGGCAGAAGGAAAAGTTCTATCACAGTAGATTGCGAGTGGCGGTAAGAAGGAGAATACCCTGTTCTGTTTAGGTTGTTAGGCAGCATCACCTAACTCCATGTCAAAACCTTCACTACAGTGGAGGCAGATCCTTACCACAAAAGCTTGGTAACCAAATTAGGGGTGTGGAGATGAAATTTGAGCCAGTAATACTTTGCTGCAAAGTAATACCTTAGCATCTATTTTTTTAAATAAATTTATTTATTTTAGTTGGGGTAATTACTTTACAATATTGTAGTGGTTTTTGCCATACATTGACATGAATCAGCCATGGGTTAGCAGCAGCAGCAGCAGCAGCAGCAGCCATGGGTTTACATGTGTTCCCCATCCTGAACCCCCCTCCCACCTCCCTTCCCATCCCATCCCTCTGCATCTATTTTTATAAAGGTTTTGCTGAGGGGTGACTGAATGTTAAAACTGCAAAGAACCTTCAGTCCAGTGGTTGTCTACACTGACTACTATTGACATCCCACACAATACCAATCCCCAGGTCCCACACTTTAGCAATTAAGGAAGGGGATCTGGAAGTGGGACTCAAGCTCTGAGGTGTCTTCAAAGCTCCCCAGGTGACTGTAATGGGCAGCCTCGACAGAGAACAACCACTGATCTCATCCAGCCCCCTCCTCTGAACACACGGGGAAGGTGAGTCCCCGACTTCTTTCAGAATGTGGGCAGCACTCCTATTACCAGTCTTACCTATAATATATAAATATTGTTTCTAAGGAATTTATAGGGCTTCCCAGGTGGTGCTAGTGGTAAAGAATAATGCCAATGCCAATCCACCTGCCAGTGCAAGAGAACAGGAGACATGGGTTTGATCCCTGGGTCAGGAAGATCCCCTGGAGGAGGGCATGGCAACCCACTCCAGTATCCTTGCCTGGAGAATCCCATGGACAGAGGAGCCTGGCAGCCTACAGTCTGTGGGAGCTCAGAGTTGGACATGACTAAGCACACGAGTGCACACATACACACGAATTTATAACTAGATTAGAACTTCTTGGACACTGAATATAAAATCATATTTTGTAATAAATGTATGCCGATGCTAGAAACTGGGAGAATACATAAGACATGAAAAGAAAAATTTTAAATAAGACAACCAAGAAGGAAGAGATTTATGCAAACAAAAGGAAATGAGACCACATATGCATTCCAGTGACCTAGGGTGGACAGGGTTTACTAAGCTATGCATACTGGTTTCTTCCTCTGGTAGGCAGAGAAAAAGTAATTAGGAGAGAATAGAAAAGAATAGAGATAAGAAAAAATGTCCTGTGAAAGCAAGCGGTTGTGTCTGTCTTGTTCACTCTTGCATCCCTAGCATGGAGGGCAGCACTTTGCAAATAAACTAGTTCCATGCCTTTGCTAAGGACTAAACAACAGGAAGACAGGAACGAATGAAGGAGAGCAAAAGAGTCGGGCAGAGTCATGCATTCACTTTTTCTTGTAGGCCTATTACATCTTTCTGAATGGCCTCAGGGATGAGAAAATAATTTTCAAAATGTTCAGTTCCTCTGATATCCCAGCCTTTCTCTTTCTGCCAGAAGCAGCTTTCTTTAGGAGAGAAATCAGTGGTGGTCCCTGTCCTGGGTCTGATGCTCTGTGTAGGGAAGACATTCACTGATGCTCCATGCATAAAAGTGGGGCCTCAGTAGAGAATAAGTTCTGGATTTAAAATCAGGCCCTGTTATATCTCATGTGACCTGAGGCCAAGTCCTTAACTGCTTTATCAACAGATTCCTTACAGTGGATATTTCTATGGACTCAGTGCTTGTGTGCCCTGTCCCACACTACCCCCAAACCCTATTGACATGTTGAGGCCCTAATATAGTAGTATTTGGAGGTGGGGCCTTCAAATTAAATTACAGCATGAAGGTATTAATAGATTCCTCATCATGGGATTAGTGAAAGTCGCTCAGTCGTGTCTGACTCTTTGCAACCCCATGGACTATACAGTCCATGGAATTCTCCAGGCCAGAATACTGCAGTGGGCAGCCTTTCCCTTCTCCAGGGGATCTTCCCAACTCAGGGATCAAACCCAGGTCTCCCACATTGCAGGCGGATTCTTTACCAGCTGAGCCACAAGGGAAGCCATCATGGGATTAGTGCCCTTGTAAAAAGAGAAAGAGACAGAAGCATTCTCTCTTCCCTCCCCCTCCCCTTTCTCTCTGTGCCTGCACTAAGCAAAAGCCATGTAAGGGCATGAGAAAACAGTTGTCTGTTTTCTGTAAAGCAGGAAATAGCCCCTCACCAGAGGGAATCCGCTGGCACCTTGATCTTGGACTTCTCGGGCTCCAGACCCTGCCCTATAGGCCTACCTGTGGTCCCACTATGATCAAAGACTGGGAATCAGGCATTTTAAGGTAATGTTGTTGTTGTTCAATCATGTCCAACTATTTGGAACACTATGGACTGCAGCACACCAGGCTTCCCAGTCCTTCACTATCTCCCGGAGTTTGCTCAAACTCATGTCCATTGAGTCAATGATGCCACCCAACTGTCTCATCCTGCGTAGCCCCCCTTTCCTCTTGCCCTCAATATTTCCCAGCATCAGGGTCTTTTCCAGTGAGTCAGCTCTTGGCATAAGATGGCCAAAGTAATGGAATTTCAGCTTCAGCATCAGTCCTTCCAATGAATAGTCAAGGTTGATTTCCTTTAGGATTGACTGGTTTGATCTCCCTGCTGTCCAACGGACTCTCAAGAGTCTTCTACACCACAGTTCACGAGCATCAATTCTTTGGTGCTCAGCGTTCTTTATAGTCCAACTCTTACATCCACATGACTACTGGAAAAACCATAGCTTTGACTAGATGGATGTTTGTCAGCAAAGTGATGTCTCTGCTTTATAATACTCTGTCTAGGTTTTTCATATTAAGGTAATACAAGGTGTTCCTATCCCTTTCCTCAGGTGTCCAATCCTGTATACAAAGTGATACGTTTCTTATAAAGAGATTGCCATTCATACTTAGAGTATAATCAGATAAGCAGGAAATATGACTGAAAAGAAGCTTCTTTCTTTCTCTAAATATTTGCTTTAGGGATCTTGATTGTTCCATGAGAGGTTACAACATGTGGCAGGGAATGGTTATGGGGGGGATGGGGGGGATGGGGGGGATGGGGGGGTGGGGGGGTGGGACTCAGATCTTTCTCCTGGATACAGACATGTGCTAATGATTTAGAGTTTATATACAGCAAGATTTTAGGCTGAATTCTCCACTTTAAGTTGACCCAACTTGAGAAAATAGTTGCTGATTAAACAAATAGGATCTGCAGTCCTCTCATTGAAAACATCCCTGTATATATTAGTTTGCTAGAGTGGCCATAACAAAAGACCAAAAAATGGCCCATTTAAACAAAGAAAGGGTCATTCTGGAGGCTGGAATCCCAAGAGCAGGGTGCTACAGGGTTGGTTTCTTCCAAGGCCTCCCTCCCTGGGTGGCGGAAGGCTACCCACTGTTGCCTCTGCACACGGTTGTCCGTCTGTGCACACACACTCCAGGTGTCCCTCTGTGTCCTAATCTCTTCTTCTTACAAGGACACCAGCCCATTTGGATTAAGCAGCCCCTAAGACCTCATTTCAGGCTTCCCTGGTGGCTCAGTGTACCTAAGCTAATACCTCAAGATGCCCCCCCCCATTACTCTGTAAGGGGGGCAAAATCTGGGAGGGGCGGAATGTGATGGGACCCATGAATCCAGTGGATGGATGTGACTCCCATACCTCTCTGGCTGATCAGCGAGTCCCGTGTTCTGGTGCAGGATTATGCAGGACCCTGTGTTGGTGAATCAGACAGTTTTGTGAAATCATCATTTAGTGAGGTCAGCAGAGGCCCTGTGGGCAGGACAGGTAAACCCATAAATGGATTATGCGCTGATATCAGTGAAAATTGCTCATTTCAAGATGGAAGAAGGACAACACAGATGACATGCCATCCAGTGTCTTGTGGGTCTCATTGAGTGATACTGCCATACTGGGGACTTGGACACGGTCTCTGCTGCTTACAGGTTAAACCTTAGACACTGTCAGTAACTGGACCATTCTTGGAGAACGAGAGCCCATGCTGTTAGCCACAGGCGTGATAAGTAGCTCCCCTCTCTGTGAGCCCTCTGTGTCAGCAGACAGAGAATGGTTGGTATCATGCGGTTGTCTGGTGCCTATGATGAGCTGTAACGGGCAGCACAAACTTCTTCACACTGTGACTACTCTCACGGGTCCAGAATGTGTCTTTTCCACAGACCTCTTTGTTGCTGATTAACCAGCCATTCAACACCATCCAATAATCCAGATATATTCTACTTTAGGCCCCTTTTCTTTGCACAAACATGGATATCCACCAAACTGTGGCCCGCTAGGAGGATTTTCTCACACCACTATTTTTCAGGGCTACCCTGAGAAGATCTGTGGTGTAGCAACAGCCCAGTTTTGCCTTTGACCCATTCACTAGCTCATCCATTAAACAAGCTCAGGTTTTTTCTCTTCTGTTATTGTGCCAAGAGAAACTCTCCATGCAGCCATAGGTGTTAGCTTCAGGAGAATTGCTGCTGCTGCTGCTGCTAAGTCGCTTCAGTCGTGTCCGACTCTGTGCGACCCCATAGACGGCAGCCCACCAGGCTCCTTCGTCTCTGGGATTCTCCAGGCAAGAATATTGGAGTGGGTTGCCATTTCCTTCTCCAGTGCATGAAAGTGAAAAGTGAAAGTGAAGTCGCTCAGTCGTGTCTGACTCTTTGCGACCCCATGGGCTGCAGCCTACCAGGCTCCTCCGTCCATGGGGTTTCCCAGGCAAGAGTACTGGAGTGGGGTGCCATTTTACTGATTTATTATTATAGTGGATGACATGGAGTCTGGACCAGCTACATATCTGGCACACAAGTGCTTGCTGGCCTTGCTCGTGCCTGATCCAAAATGGACCACTTGCTCATCTTGCACTAGAATGCTGCTTCACCCACCAGAATTGTCTCCATTTGGAATAACAGGGTCTGCCTTTGTACCTCCACATCACCAGTCACTGGAAGATGGCAGCACCCACGGATGTTGGGTGCTGGGTGAGGCAGCTCCCGAGCCCCTTAGGCTGAGGCAACTGCCTGGAGGGGGCTTCCCTAGGGTCCCAGTGGTAAAGAATATACTTGCTAATGCAGGAGACACGAGATCAATCCCTGAATCAGAAAGATCCCCTGGATTAGGAAATGGCAACCCACTCCAGTATTCTTGCCTGGAAAATTCCATGGACAGAGGAGCCTGGCGGGCTACAGTCCATGGGGTCATAAAAGAGTCAGACATGACTTAATGACTACCCACACACACACCCCCACCTACCTACCTACCTGCTGGAAAAGGGCTCAATTGTGAGTCATCAGCAGTCAACACTTCTGGCATCTGAGAGAATGAATGCCTTGGTCCTGGAGAGAGACCTTCATGGCATCTCACTGCAACCACTATACATATGTTAAAAGATAATATTGACAGAGATAAAGCCAAGGAAATGAGAGAAGTTTGGTAACTCTGAATCTTGCCTGGGGTCTGATTTCATGATCAGTTTTTTATTTATATACTTGAAGAAGCTTCAGTAAAAAGTCAGATTCAAAACTTCTATTTCTATCTACAGGTTTAAGTCTCTCTCTCCCAGGTGCCTTACTGAATGTTGATAATAGACTATCTCAAGCTGCAAAAACTTTCATCTCCAAAGCTTTTAGACATCATAATCACGAATGATCCTTAGAGAGTAACTAATCCAGCTCTTTTCTTTGTAACATTAGGATACTAACACATACAAGGAATGGTTTATCTGCTGTTATTAAACCTCAGTTTTCTGCATCTGTAATCTTGAAATAACAGTAGTTCCTACTCATAGGTTGTAACTAGTTGTAGAACAGAGAGGCTCAAAGGGACCCAAGACCACATAGCTAGAAAGTAAAGGAAGAGGGCATGTGATCTTAGGGCAGATAGTTAGAAATCCTTCAATTTGTTCAGTCTACTATACAGCTATAACTTCTACTTCTAAAAACTTTAGAGTTCAATAGAAAGACCATCCATTCATTCATTCAGTAGAAACTTATTGAGGCCTCCTCTGTACCAGGCAGAATGCCAAGCCATGGAAAGTCAACAATAAAGAGTACTTGCTTGAGACTTCCCTGGTGGTCTCATGGCTAAGACTTTGTGCTCCCAATGCAGGGGGCCTGAGTTTGACCCCTAGTCAGGGAACCAGATCCCTCATGCCACAACTAAAAATCCTGCATGCTGCAGTTAAGACCCAGCGCAGCCAAATACATTAAAAAAAAAAAAAAAAGTACTTGCTTTCAAGAAGCCAATAGTCTAATTGGAAGGATTCATATTTATTAAATAACCACAAAGTAAATAAAAATGTATAATTTACTGTCTGAGCCACCGGGGAAGACCCTCTAATTGTGCTAAGTGCTCTGAAATAGATAAAAGGTGGGTGCCATGAAGGTGCATAGACTGGAACTGACCTAACCGTGGAGGACACAGAAGATTTTGCTAAATGTCTACTGAGTGGAGAAGTGGAGTATTAATAGAGGTGACTGGATAAAGAAAATAGAAAGGAGTATTCAAGGCAGAGGGAAGAATATGTGCTGAGACCCTTTGGCAGACGAGGACATGGCACATATAGAGGACTAAAGAAGGTTATTCTGGTTGGAGTGTTTAGCAGAGAGGGACTGCAAAGGTCAGAGCATATAGGGTCATGTTCAGGACTTTGGTCTTTAACTTGAGAGAACTTACGAAGTCATCTTCATCAAGGAAGGATGTAATCAGGTTTGCATCTTTAAAATGTCCCCTAACTTCCCTGTGGAGACTGGACAGGCAGGGGACAAGACTGGATGATGAGAGAGTTATGGGGCTATTGCTGCTGTTCAGATGGGAGATGATGAGAGTGTAGATGGGACTTAGTAGAGCTGGAGAAAAGTGAATGGATTTGAAAAGGATTTAATCAGTAAACTTGACAGCACTTGATGCTAGATTACATCTGGGAGAGATAATGTCTACAATGACCTTCTAGGTTTTTGGTTATTATAACTGAATGGAAGTAGTGCCAAGATATACACATGTAAACATTTCCAGGCAAAATGTGATTAAATATTTGATGAGTTGACTTGCATTAAATATTTGATGAGTTGAATTCTATGAATTTAGAGCTTTGGTTTTGAATATGGTCCTTAAATTTTGAATTGTGGATTCTATAAGAAACTGATGAAAGTTATGAAACCTCTGTTCAGACAGAAGCACTTTCCTATAAACTCACAATTTTGCATGTATTCTCTGGATCAGCTTCATCCATGTAGAGTTAAATGCACGTGGCATTTATGCAGCCCATGGATCTAAGGTCAAAAATACTAAATCTTTATGTGTGCTCCATGTGTCAATTACACACTGCACCATCCAAAGTCGAAAGATAGGGAACATGGCTTTGCACGGCTGCTACAGTTACCCATTTATTGTATTTTACTTGATTAACAAATGAGTGTTGAGTGTGTGGGCTCAGCTTCTCCCTGGTGGCTCAGTGATAAAGAATCTGCCTGCCATTACAGGAGATCCAGGTTCGATCTCTGGATCGGGAAGATCCCCTGGAGGAGGAAATGGCAACCCTCTCCAGTATTCTTGCCTGGAAAATCTCACGGACAGAAGAGCCTGAAGGGCAGGCTACAGCCCACGGGGTCACAAGAGTCAGACATGACTTAGCAACAAAGCAACAATAACAACAATTGAGTGGGCATTTGCAAAATGTTATTCTAATTCTCACAGGGAATCACAAAGCGTAAATGCTCCTCCCTCTGGGAATCCATACAAAAGTACATCAATCCTGACAGAACCAAACACAAAGGTTGCTCTAGCATACTGTCAAGAAAAGGCAGCTCTCCCTGAGAGAAAAACTCCCTTCTCTCAGCTCCTCTTCATGTCCCTGTCTTTGTGTGGCCTTGGAGGGAAAATATTTCCTTCTCCAGGGAAAGAGTCATTTGGATGCAGCTGCACGTGAAAGAGAATTGCTGATTTAGGATCTGAATCCATGATGAGCATTTTATAAACATACTATATATAGCAGTGATATACACTACCTACTGTATACACATGAGACACCAATTATATGCTAAATCAGTTCCTGTGCCAATCCAGAAATAATGGGGGAAAAATAAGCACTTAAATTGCAGCTGGCAGGCTTGGAAGGAAAGATATTTTAAAGGAAAAGTCACATACAAGGAGATGCAGTATCACCTTCTCCAGAAAGCCTTTTCTTTTTTTTTTTAACGTATTTATTTTTAATTGGAGGATAATTGCTTTACAATATTATGTTGGTTTCTGCCATAAATCAACATGAATCAGCCATCATTTATTTGCTAAATCATGTCCAACTCTGC
Source organism: Giraffa tippelskirchi (assembly GCF_054371585.1). NCBI lineage: Eukaryota > Metazoa > Chordata > Mammalia > Artiodactyla > Giraffidae > Giraffa > Giraffa tippelskirchi. Next base: position 40,426,370 of record NC_137284.1, on the reverse strand, counting down.
GACACCATGGACTGCAGCACACCAGGCTTCCCTGTCCTTCACATCCCCCCAAGTTTGCTCAAACTCATGTCCATTGAGTCACTGACGCCATCCAACCATCGCATCCTCTGTCACCCCCTTCTCCTGCCTTCAGTCTTTCCCAGCATCAAGGTCTTTTCCAGTGAGTTGGCTCTTTGTATCAGGTGGCCAAATTATAGGAGCTTCAGTACCAGTCCTTCCAATGAATATTCAGGGTTGATTTCCTTTAGGATTGACTGGTTTCATCTCCTTGCTGTCCAAGGGACTCTCAAGAGTCTTCTCCAGCACCACCGTTTGAAAGCATCAGTTCTTCAGTGCTCAGCCTTCTTTATGGTCCAACTCTTACATCTGTACATGACTACCAGAAAACCATAGCTTTGATTATGCAGACTTTTGTCAGCAAAGTGATGTCTCAACTTTTTAACATGCTGTCTTATTTTTGTGTTAGTCATTCAGTCATGTCCAGCTCTTTGTGACCCCATGGACTACAGCCTGCCAGGCTCCTCTGTACATGGAATTCTCCAGGCAAGAAAACTGTAGTGGGTAGCCTTTCCCACTCCAGGGGATCTTCCCAATCCAGGTCTCCCACATTGTGAACAGATTCTTTATAGTCTGAGCCACCAGGGAGGCCCAATAGGCTGTCTAGGTTTGTAATAGCTTTTTTTTTTAAATTAGTTTATTTATCTATTTTTTAACTTTACAATATTGTATTGGTTTTGCCATACATTGACATGAGTCCACCATGGGTGTACATGTGTCCCCCTTCCAGAACCCCCCTCCCACCTCCCTCCCCATCCCATCCCTCCGGGTCATCCTGGTGCACCAGCCCCGAGCACCCTGTATCATGCATCGAACCTGGACTGGCAATTCGTTTCACATATGATAATTTACATGCTTCCATGCCATTCTCCCATATCATCCCACCCTCGCCGTCTCCCATAGAGTCCATAATACTGTTCTATACATCTGTGTCTCTTTTGCTGTCTTGCATACAGGGTTATCTTTACCGATTGACTACATTCCATATATATGCATTAGTATACTGTATTGGTGTTTTTCTTTCTGGCTTACTTCACTCTGTAAAATAGGCTCTAGTTTCATCCACCTCATTAGAACTGATTTGAATGTATTCTTTTTAATGGCTGAGTAATATTCCATTGTGTATATGTACCACTGCTTCCTTATCCATTTGTCTGCTGATGGGCATCTAGGTTGCTTCCATGTCCTGGCTATTATAAACAGTGCTGCGATGAACATTGTGGTACACGTGTCTCTTTCAATTCTGGTTTCCTCGGTGTGTATGCCCAGCAGTGGTATTGCTGGGTCATATGGCAGTTCTATTTCCAGTTTTTTGAGGAATCTCCACACTGTTCTCCATAGTGGCTGTACTAGTTTGCATTCCCACCAACAGTGTAAGAGGGTTCCCTTTTCTCCACATCCTCTCCAGCATTTATTGCTTGTAGACTTTTGGATAGTAGCCATTCTGACGGGTGTGAAATGGTACCTCATTGTGGTTTTGATTTCCATTTCTCTGATAATGAGTGATGTTGAACGTATTGTATAGCTTTTCTTCCAAGGAGTAAGCATCTTTTAATTTCATGGCTGCAGTCTCTGTCTGAAGTGATTTTGGAGGCCAAGAAAATAAAATCTGTCACTGTTTACACTTTTTCCCCTTCTATTTGCCATGAAGTGATGAGACTGGATGTCATGATCTTAATTTTTTGAATGGTAAGTTTTAAGCCAGATTTTTCATTCTCCTTTTTCACCTTCATCAAGAGTGTCTTTAGTTCTTCTCCACTTTCAGCCATTAGAGTGGTGTCATCTCATATCTGAGGTTGTTGATAATCCTGGCAGTCTTGATTCCAGCTTGTGATTCATCAAGTCCAGCATTTCTCATGATGTACTCTGCATATAAGTTAAATAAGCAGGGTGACAATATACAGCCTTGACATACTCCTTTCCCAATTTGTAACCAGTCAGTTGTTCCATGTGCAATTCTAACTGTTGCTTCCTGACCTGCATACAGATTTCTCAAGAGGCAGGTCAGGTGGTCTGGTATTCCCATCTCTTAAAGAATTTGCCACAGTTTGTTGTGATTTACACAGTCAAAGGCTTTGGCATAGTCAATAAACAGAAGTAGATGTTTTTCTGGAAACTTCTTGCTTTATCATGATCTAGGGGATGTTAGCAATTTGATCTCTGGTTCCTCTGCCTTTTCTAAATCCAGATTGAACATCTGGAAGTTCATAGTTCACGTACTGTTAAAGCCTGGGTTGGCGAATTTTGAGCATTACTTTGCTAGCGTGTGAGATGAGTACAATCGTGCAGTAGTTTGAATATTCTTTGGCATTGCCTTTCTTTAGGATTGGAATGAAAACTGACCTTTTCCAGTCCTGTGGCCACTGCTGAGTTTTCCAAATTTGCTGGCATATTGAGTGCAGCACTTTCACAGCATCATCTTTTACGATTTGAAATAGCTCAGCTGGAATTCCATCATGTCCACTAGCTTTGTTTGTAGTGATGCTTCCTAAGTAAGGCCCACTTGACTTTCCATTCCAGGATGTCTGGCTCTAGATTCCTTCTTCAGAGGGAGCTTAATTAGAGTGTTTCTGGGCTTCTCTCTGAGGATGTAGTGTGACTTTTCTGATTGGTAAGTTTTGGAGGAATAATGAGGATCAGCTCATCTTTACCTTTCTTCTGTAGGGAGTGATCTGTCTTTTTAGGGTAAGAGCTGTCATGAGTTCCCAAATCTTACCTGGCAGCCTGCTCCCCATGGAGGCGTTAACAGCTCTCCATTAGACTCATCTCCTAGCTTAGTGTCTTCAGTCATTATGGCAATAGTTTGCCATACACTGTTAATTTCTCAGTTTTTTGTTTTTCAGAATGAGGTAGGGATGAAGGGTTCAGATTGGAAGCCTGCCCAGGCCACTAGATTCTACACTCTCTGCAAAGCTATTCCCACACCTCAAGTCAGAAATCACTTTGCTCTTTGCTCTTCCTACAATACTTTGTATTTCCATATAGCCATTAAAACAGGTTCATTTATGTTAGTGACACTTTATACCACTACTTATGTGAAACTGCAGAAGCTTGGAGCTATTTCTCATCCATTCATCAGTGGTCCTCCCACAGCACTGAATGTAGACACTAGGATGTAGACAGTAGGAGCTCAAAAACAGGCTTATTGGATTGGTTGGAACTGAACTGTTTTAGTGCCATGTCATCTCTATATGTAGCTTTAAACTTTAAAAAAAAATAGTGTACACTTTCCTTAATTCCCTAGTTGGTTAAAAGTTGTAGGAAGTACATACTCCATTTTCTTTCCTCTGCATTGGAGAGGAATCATCAGGTCCAGTAGAGAAACCGTAAAACTGCCGGCTTTCTGACTGCCAGCCCCTTGACTGCTTCCATTAGGAAAACTGCCTATTTGCCCCCCTTCATTCACTCTGATCGGAGAAGGCAATGGCACCCCACTCCAGTACTCTTGCCTGGAAAATCCCATGGGCGGAGGAGCCTGGTAGGCTACAGTCCATGGGGTCGCTAAGAGTTGGACACGACTGAGCGACTTCACTTTCACTTTTCCCTTTCATGCACTGGAGAAAGAAATGGCAACCCGCTCCAGTATTCTTGCCTGGAGAATCCTAGGGACGGCGAAGCCTGGTGAACTGCCGTCTACGGGGTCGCACAGAGTCGGACACGACTGAAGCGACTTAGCATAGCATAGCATAGCATATTCACTCTGATTACTTAGCCTGCACCTGCCCCCAGATGCAGGCATCATGGAAGCTTGCTGTGGAATTAAAGGCCTTTGCATCTCTGATGTAGTAATATCCCCATGTTTGAAGCTGAGGCATCTTCAGAAACAGCTGGGATACAGCTGCCATTAAATTTATTTCAGGGAAGAGGGAATCTAGCATTTTTAATTGAAAATGGAGTATAGTTTCCCATCTAATAGTTTTATTCCAAATGAATATGAGCGTGATGGTATTTCCAAAGCAATGAATTGAACACCTAGCATTTTATGGGCTTGCACTTATTGCTGAAGCACTAATTAAGCTTTACAGATGAGAGATTAAGTGACTCATTAGCGGTCACAGGGAACATCAGTAACAGAGTCTTTAGGATGTCATCAGGAGCTTGTGTGAAGGTTGGATTCTGGGTACTGAGCATTATTTTTTACTTGGAGTTCATTCTACAGCTAATCATAATCCAGTTCTTTCATTTACTCATTCATTCATCCACTCATGCATCTATGCCTTAACACAAAGAGCCCATATTGAGCACTTTTACTGTGCAAAACCCAATATGCATGTGTGCTAAGTCGCTTCAGTAGTGTCCAACTCTGTGCGACCCCATTGACTACAGCACACCAGGCTCCCCTCTCCATGGGTTTCTCCAGGCAAGAATATACTGGAGTGAGTTGCCATGCCCCTCTCCAGGGTATCTTCCCGACCCAGGGATCGAACCTGCATCTCTTACATTTCCTGCATTGGCAGGTGGATTCTTTACCACTCATGCCACCTGGGAAGTCCAGGAGGTGCTAAAGACAGATAAAAAACAAATCATCACTCGTGCCCTTAAGGAGCCCATAGGAAAGGACAGATGAGAAAAGGAAGTATGGGAACACACTGGCTAAGAGAGAAGGGTGCTAAAGGAGGATGAAAGAGGGTCTCTAACCAGCCTGGGGTCCAGGAAAATTTCTTAAAGGAGTCAGGTCTGAGCTAACATTGAGGGCTTTTAAGGGAGTACTCGGAGATAAGAAAACATGCTGCAGAGCTTCCAGTGTTTCCAGAGTGGAGTTTCCCTCTGGGAAGAGGGGGAGCAGATGAGGACTAAGAGCTGAGACCAAGTTAGGAAGAGCAGCACAAAACACATTAAGTAAGTAAGTAATTTTGGACTTTGTCCTGTAGCTCACAGGAAGCTGCCTTAAGCAGGAGGATGATGTCATCAATTACAGCATAAAAGTTTAATTGTGGAACCATGGAACTAGATGATAGGCTTGAAGTATTTCTGTCTAATCAGAATCAATAAGATGAAGAGACTAATCCGAGAGACATTTATGACGGAATGACAGGCCTTGGCTCTGATTCAATGCTTATTTTATTAGGAGTTAATAGGAAAGGTCATGGTAGAGATAGTAGAGGAGAAGGTGGGAACTCCTACTAATGTTCTGGCTTAAGGACCTTGGTGGATGGTAGCATCTATCAACAATATTATGAAACATAAGATGATAAGGAAGTTTGGGGCAATAAGTTGTAAGTGCAGATGTTGAGACTGCTGTGTCTGTGAAATATCCAAGTTGTGGTGGGCAGACACGGTAGCGAGTAGCTGAGGAGTATGGTCAGGAAGTATAACATAGTCCCCTATAGAGAGACAGCAGTGACTAGCAGATGGATATAGGTGGGATCTAGTTTACATGCAACCTTATTTCTAATTGCTTTGACTGCACAGATGATGCTTCTTACTTATAATTAAAAGTATAATAAGCAGGTCACCCTTGGGTCTTCCTTTCTACGTGGCTGAGCAAAGACTGTTATTCTTCTGAAATACCAAACACCAGAATTATTACACATCTACACATTATTCTCAGGAATGTAGGAAAATGATCACATGAATAAGGACAGTAGTTAAAATACGTTAATATTAAATGTGATCCTTTCTCTGGTAATAGAGAAAAGAAAAAACTGTGCTTAAAGGAGAAGGATTTGACCAGGCCCCTTTTCAGCTTCACTGGAGATAGAATATCCTCTTCTGGTTCCATCCGATCACCTCTGCTATCTGCAGAACTGCACTGTGCTTGTAACCTTCTCGTTAAGAAGTGTGACACAAGGACAGAAATATAGATCAATGGAACAAAATAGAAAGCCCAGAGATAAATCCACGCACCTATGGAAACCTTATCTTTGACAAAGGAGGCAAGAATATACAATGGAAAAAGACAATCTCTTTAACAAGTGGTGCTGGGAAAACTGGTCAACCACTTGTAAAAGAATGAAACTAGAACACTTTCTAATACCACACACAAAAATAAACTCAAAATGGATTAAAGATCTAAATGTAAGACCAGAAACTATAAAACTCCTAGAGGAAAACATAGGCAAAACACTCTCAGACATAAACCACAGCAGGATCCTCTATGACCCACCTCCCAGAATATTGGAAATAAAAGCAAAAATAAACAAATGGGACCTAATTAAACTTAAAAGCTTTTGCACAACAAAGGAAACTATAAAAAAGGTAAAAAGACAGCCTTCGGAATGGGAGAAAATAATAGCAAATGAAGCAACGGGCAAACAATTAATCTCAAAAATATACAAGCAACTCCTGCAGCTCAATTCCAGAAAAATAAATGACCCAATCAAAAAGTGGGCCAAAGAACTAAACAGACACTTCTCCAAAGACATACAGATGGCTAACAAACACATGAAAAGATGCTCAACATCACTCATTATCAGAGAAATGGAAATCAAAACCACAATGAGGTACCATTTCACACCCGTCAGAATGGCTACTATCCAAAAGTCTACAAGCAATAAATGCTGGAGAGGATGTGGAGAAAAGGGAACCCTCTTACACTGTTGGTGGGAATGCAAACTAGTACAGCCACTATGGAGAACAGTGTGGAGATTCCTCAAAAAACTGGAAATAGAACTGCCATATGACCCAGCAATACCACTGCTGGGCATACACACCGAGGAAACCAGAATTGAAAGAGACACGTGTACCACAATGTTCATCGCAGCACTGTTTATAATAGCCAGGACATGGAAGCAACCTAGATGCCCATCAGCAGACAAATGGATAAGGAAGCAGTGGTACATATACACAATGGAATATTACTCAGCCATTAAAAAGAATACATTCGAATCAGTTCTAATGAGGTGGATGAAACTGGAGCCTATTTTACAGAGTGACGTAAGCCAGAAAGAAAAATACCAATACAGTATACTAACACATATATATGGTATTTAGTCAATCGGTAAAGATAACCCTGTATGTGAGACATCAAAAGAGACACAGATGTATAGAACAGTATTATGGACTCTATGGGAGAGGGCGAGAGTGGGATGATATGGGAGAATGGCATGGAAGCATGTAAATTATCATATGTGAAACGAATTGCCAGTCCAGGTTCAATGCATGATACAGGTGCTCGGGGCTGGTGCACCAGGATGACCCGGAGGGATGGGATGGGGAGGGAGGTGGGAGTGGGGTTCTGGAAGGGGGACACATGTACATCCATGGTGGATTCATGTCAGTGTATGGCAAAACAAATAAAAAATAAAGAAAGAAAGGAAAAAAAAAAGTAGTGGCACCTTATTTAAAGAAGAATCAAAGGAGCAGAGTCCTCTTCGTGTTCCACAACCTTCACCCATCAGAGTAGGTGAATGTGTCCATACCCTGGTTTCAAACTGATGCACTTCCAAACTCCACATATGCCAGTCCCATCTATAAAGCTACCCCAAACTGCTGAACGAAGAGATGAATACAAATATGAGGTCAACATTGAATGTGGCTTCAGTAACTGTAGAATTTGCTTCCAAAGCTCAATTCAGGTTACTCCTCTGGCCAGAAAACCTTCCAGATCTCCTCACCCTGCCGGCCCCAGCCTGACTTAGAGGAGCCCTTTGCCACACCACACCAGAACAACCTCAATCTCTGTGACCAGACTGACAGCTCCTTGAGGACGGGGCCCTGCCATCGATATCATTTCCACCAGCACCACAGGTGGCATCAAACACAAAACAGGAATTTAGTTACTCAGCCACCAGCGCCAAATGGTGACAAGTCATGTGAATTAGGAACTATTTCTTTTAAATAAATTGTAATTCATGCCAGAAGTCACTTTTTTTTTTTACAAAGATAAATCAATGTGAAGGAAAATTTCATTGGCAAATTGCATACAATATCCTATTTTAAGGAATGGATTTATGTTAGTTTTCAAGTGAATCCATTTAATGAATGGATTTACGTCAGTTTTTTGTTTAAGTTTTATCATATGCATTCCCACAAGGATGGAGTTTCTCTTCTCTGCCACCCACCCCCACTCCCTCCCCCCCAAAAAATCAACACACTGAGTTCAAAAATTAAAATGTGAGTTATTAAGTTAGAATCAAATATTCTGAATCATTTATCTGAAATTCAGATTCAAGAAAGCTGCTTACATGCCAAAACTGATTCTGCAATATAAAAGGGTTGATTTAGCTATAAATAAACAAAAAACAACAACACCGTGATGCCTGATGCAGGCATTTGTGGTATAGATGCTCAACTGCACTCTAGTTTATTTGCATTAGTAAACTGACTGCTTGATAAGACTTGTCTCTGTGTTATTAGACCTTTGCACAGATTTTCATCAGTGCCTCTCTTGCTGTGCTATTCATTTGTTCTCATGTCATTTACCTAGTTGGATAATGAGCTCCTGAAGGACAGGTTGTTTTGATGCCCCAGTATCTATGATGGTGTCTGGCATAAAAAAGGAACTTCAAACATATCTCCTCAATTAATAAAAAACCAAAAAAGCTCCAAGGTTAAGGGCATCAGGACCATTTTTACCCCCACAGCTTAGGCTGGGATGGTGTCTGATGATCAAGTGTATCACCAGCCTGCACGGGCAAACCGTTGTCTTCATACCAAGAGCAGTGCATAGGAAGGGAGCCAGAGAAGGGTCATGAATTGACGTCAGACAACAGCAGGAATAGTCTGCGTTGTTATTCAGTCACTAAGTCACGTCTGACTCTTTGTGACCCCATGGACTGCAGCACGCCAGGATTCACTGTCCTTCACCATCTCCCGGAATTTGCACAAACTCATATCCACTGAGTTGGTGATGCCATCCAACCATCTCATCCTCTGTCATCCCTTTCTCCTGCCCTGTCTTTCCCAGCATCGGGGTCTTTTCCAGTGAGCCGGCTCTTCACATCAGGTGGCCAAAGTATTGGAGCTTCAGCATCAGCCTTTCCAATGAATATTCAGGGTTGATTTCCTTTAGGATGGGCTGGATTGACCTCCTTGCAGGAATAGGCACGACCTCAATGCTGAGCAGGTAGAAGACAGAGCTGGTGATCTGCTGAAGGTCATTCCGGATGCAAGTGAGAGCAATAGTGGCTCTCACCCCAGAGGGTGACACAAACTGACGGAAATGAGCAAGTGTTTTAACAGTGTATAATTTCCTCACTGTTGCTCTACAGGCCCATAATGAGCAGGTTTTCTCTAGTGTTTACATGTTCCCTCCACCTATAATATGCTTTTATCACCCCAGTTCTTCTGCTATTTTTGTATAGGCTCATCCATCTCAGTCATTCTCGGAGAAAACTTAACAAATTCCTCAAAACAAGTTGGGAGCTTCCTAGAAGTTCATATTATTCTTGTGCTTACTGAATTCATCACAGTGTATGGAAATTGCCTATTCAGGTATCTGTTTTACTAACTTGTATGAAAGTTACACATGTCTACTGTACCCACACAGTGCCTAAGACAGACCAGACATTTGATACACATACTTCTTGACTCCTTGGACTACAAGGAGTTCCAACCAGTCCATCCTAAAGGAAATCAGTCTTGAATATTCATTGGAAGGACTGATGCTAAAGTTGAAACTCCAATACTTTGGCCACCTGATGTGAAGAACTGACTCATTGGAAAAGACCCAGATACTCTGATTGATTGAAGGTGAGAGGAGAAGGGGACAACAGAGGATGAGATGGTTGGATGACATCACCATCTCTATGGACATGAGTTTGAGAAAGCTCTGGGAGTTGGTGATGGACAGGGAAGCCTGGCATGCTGCAGTCCATGGAGTGGCAAAGAGTCAGACATGAATGAGCGACTGAATTGACTGAACTGAACTGATGGGACCAGATGCCATTAGTTTTTAAATGTTGAGTTTTAAGCCAGCTTTTTCACTCTCCTCTTTCACCCTCATGAAGAGGCTCTTTAGTTCTCTTTACTTTCTGCCATTAGAATGGTATTATCTGCATATCTGAAGTTGTTGGTATTTCTCCCAGCAATCTTGATTCCAGCTTGGCATTCATCCAGCCTGGTGGGATTCATCCATACTTTTCATGATGTACTCTGTATAGAAGTTAAATAAACAGAATGACAATATATAACCTTGTCATTCTCCTTTCCCAATTTTGAACCAGTTCATTGTTCCATGTAAGGTTCTAACTGTTGCTTCTTGATCCACATACAAATTTCTCACGAGGAGAGTAAGGTGGTCTGATATTCCTGTCTCTTTTAAGAATTTCCCATGGTGTGTTGTGATCAACACAGTCAAAGGCTTTCGTGTAGTCATTGAAACAAAAGTGAATATTTTTCTGGAATTCATTTGCTTTCTCTGTGATCCAATGGATATTGGCAATTTAATCTCTGGTGTCTTTGTCTTTTCTAAACCCAGCTTGTACATATTAAAAAACAGAGACATTACTTTGTCAACATAGGTCCATCTAGTCAAGGCTATGGTTTTTCCAGTAGTCATGTATGGATGTGAGAGTTGGAATATAAAGAAAGCTGAGCACCAAAGAATCGATGCTTTTGAACTGTGGTGTTGGAGAAGACTCTTGAGAGTCCCTTGGACTGCAAGGAGATCCAACCAGTCCATCCTAAAGGAGATCAGTCCTGGGTGTTCATTGGAAGGACTGATGTTGAAGCTGAAACTCCAATACTTCGGCCACCTGATGTGAAGAGCTGACTCATTTGAAAAGACCCTGATGCTGGGAAAAAGATTGAGGGCAGGAGGAGAAGGGGATGACAGAGGATGAGATGGTTGGATGGCATCACTGACTCAGTGGACATGAGTTTGGGTAAACTCTGGGAGTTGGTGATGGACAGGGAGGCCTGGCGTTCTGTGGTTCATGGAGTTACAAAGAGTCGGACACGACTGAGCGACTGAACTAACTAACTACATCTGGGAGTTTTTGGTTCAAATACTGCTGAAGCCTAGCTTGAAGGATTTTGAACATGACCTTCCTAGCATGCGAAATGAGCACAACTGTCTGATAGTTTGAACATTCTTTGGCATTGCCCTTCTTTGGGATTGGAATGAAAATTGACCTTTTCTAATCCTGTGGCCACTACTGAGTTTTGCAAATTTGCTGGCGTACTGAATGAAGCATTTTTTTTTTAATTGGTTTCTTTTTTTTAAAATTAGTTTATTTTCTGTTTTTTAACTTTACAATATTGTATTTGTTTTGCCATACATGGACATGAATCCACCATGGGTGTACATGGTTTCCCCCTCCAGAACCCCCCTTCCACCTCCCTCCCCATCCCATCCCTCCAGGTCATCCCAGTGCACCAGCCCCAAGCACCCTGTATCGTGCATTGAACCTGGACTGGCAATTCGTTTCACATATGATAATTTACATGCTTCCATGCCATTCTCCCATATCATCCCACTCTCGCCCTCTCCCACAGAGTCTATAGTACTGTTCTATTTATCTGTGTCTCTTTTGATGTCTCACATACAGGGTTATCTTTACCAATTGACTAAATACCATATATATGTGCTAGTATACTGTATTGGTGTTTTTCTTTCTGGCTTACTTCACTCTGTATAATAGGCTCCAGTTTCATCCACCTCATTAGAACTGATTCGAATGTATTCTTTTTAATGGCTGAGTAATATTCCATTGTGTATATGTACCACAGCTTCCTTAACCATTCGTCTGCTGATGGGCATCTAGGTTGCTTCTATGTCCTGGCTATTACAAACAGTGCTGAGATGAACATTGGAGTACACTTTAACAGCATCATGTTTTAGGATTAAAATAGTTCAGCTGGAATTCCATCACCTCCACTAGCTTTGTTTGCAGTAATGCTTCCTAAGGCTCACTTGACTTCACACTGCAGGACATCTGGCTCTAGGTGAGTGACCACACCGTTGTGGTTATCCCTTTCATTAAGATCTTTTTTGTATAGTTCTTTTGTGTATTCTTGCCACCTCTTCTTAATCTCTTCTACCTTTGTTAGGTCCTTACTGTTTCTGTCCTTTATTGTGCCTCCTGTATCATGCCCATCCTTGCATGAAACGTTCCCTTGGAATCTCTAATTTTCTTGAAGAGATCTCTAGTCTTTCCCATTCTATTGTTTTCCTCTATTTCTTTGCATTTTTCACTTAAGGCTTTCTTATGTCTTCTTGCTGTTTTCTGAAACTTTGCATTCAGTTGGGTATTATCTTTCCCTTTCTAACTTGTCTTTTGCTTCTCTTCTTTTCTTAGCCATTTTTAAGGCCTCCTTAGACAACCAGTTTGCCTTCTTCAACAAATATCTATCAAGGGCTTATTAGGGGCCAGGTAAAATATTAGATATTGTGAGCATTATATTGTGAATGTTAATCTTATCTACACAATGACCCTTCCCTATAGTGTCTTATTTTGTGCGGTTCATTTTGTATTTTAACATTAATTTTAACTATAACTATTAGAAGTGGTGCTTTTGTCTCATTTTGCAAATTATGAATGTGAGTTACATGGAAGTTAACTACTCAAAAGTTCATCTTCTAATAAGTTGTGGGGACAGATCAAATCAAACTCAGTGCTCTCTGTTTCAGAGTCAATCCTTTTTCTACTAGGCATCTATGAATATTTGTTATAATTAATATAATTCCCTTACTTGGTGAACAGATAAATTATAGAGATCTTGTCCCTTTTTTATGACTTTGAGACTAGTGAATAAAATATCTGGGTAAGTTTTTTCCCTTTAGAATGCATCTAGATAACAAAAAATAGTCTCAGGGTAACTGAAAAGTTTTCAAACTGGTTATTTCTATGTGCCTTAAAAACTGGCTTTCACTAGGCAATATTTAATTTGAAATAAAATAAAATTTGTTAAAATATAAGACATCCCACTCTTGGTCAGTATTTTAAGAATGCTCTTAAGATTTGTACTGAATGTGGAGAATATAATTCTGAGTTCTTTTTTAGGTCTTCTATAACCTGAGCATCAGAAAATAACTTGTTTGTTGTCTACTTGTACCTTAATTATACCTACTGGGAATACAGTGATTTAAAATTAAATGCAATTAAAGAAACTTGAAAGAGGTTATGTAACAATGAGGTACTAAGATGTAAATTTATTTTACCCACTATGTAGTACCTTTAGGACATTTATTTAAATACCCAGTGGTCTTAATCCCATGTGGCATTAGTGGTAAAGAACACACCTCCCAATGCAGGAGACAAAAGATCCGAGTTCAGTTCCTAGGTTGGGAAGATCCCCTGGAGGAGGGCATGGCAACCCACTTCAGTATTCTTGCCTGGAGAATCCCATGGACAGAGGAGCCTGGAGGGCTACATGTCCTAGGGTTGCAAAGAGGTGGACACAACTGAAGTGACTTAGCTTGCACAATCTTATTTCCAGAATTTAACTCTTTTATATTTGAGTGCAGTACCTCAGGTAGATCTTTACAGAGCTTTACTTTATAGGTCATACTGCCCTTCTCACTTCTCATCCACGACTTTCCTAAATTGTCTAGCCTGTTTGACCACTTAACGTAAAGAGTGAAAGTGAAAGTCGCTCAGTTGTGTTTGACTATTTGCGACCCCATGGACTATACAGTCCCTGGAATTCTCCAGGCCAGAATACTGCAGTGGGTAGCTATTCTCATGAGTATGTATATGCAAACACCTGTGAAGGTGTGAATGTAAATATACACGGTGAAAGGAAGGAAGATTAGAAATTAAATCAAGGCTAAAGTGAAAACTTGAGACTTCTGAACAAATTGTTAGGGTGGAAGGAAAACTGCAATTGTAGGAGAGTTCTGGATCTGGCTCTCAGTACTGCTACTATCTTATAAGTTAGATAAAAATTTTAAAGTCTCCTAATGTTTATTTTTCTCATAAATAGTATAATCATTGTTGTTGTTTTAGTTGCTAAGTCATATCCAACTATTTTGCAACCCCGTGGACTGCAGCCCAACAGGCTACTATGTCCATGGGATTTCCCAGGCAAGAATATTGGAGAGGGTTGCTGTTTCCTTCTTCAGGGAAACTTTCAGATGCAGGGATCGAACCTGTGTCATTGCAGGTGGATTCCTTACCACTGAGCCACCAGGGGAGCCCCATAGTATAACCATACTAACAGTTAATTGCATAGGAGGCAGTGAACAAGAGGCAGTGATCAAAACGATCCCCCAAAAAAAGAAATGCAAAAAGGCAAAGTGATTGTCTGAGTAGGCCTTACAAATAGCTGAGAAAAGAAGAGAAGCTAAAGGCAAAGGAGAAAAGACAAGACATACCCATTTGAATGCAGAGTTTCAAAGAATAGCAATGAGAGATAAGAAAGCTTTCCTCAGTGATCAGTGCAAAGAAATAGAGGAAAACCATAGAATGGGAAAGACTAGAGATCTCTTCAGGAAAATTAGAAATGCCAAGGGAACATTTCATGCAAAGATGGGCTCACTAAAGGACAGAAATTGTATGGAACTAACAGAAGCAGAAGATATTAAGAAGAGGTGGCAAGAATACACAGAAGAACTGTACAAAAAAGATCTTTATGACTCAGATAACCACCATGGTGTGATCACTCACCTAGAGCCAGATATCCTGGAATGCAAAGCCAAGTGGGCCCTAGGAAACATCACTATGAACAAAACTAGTGGAGGTGATGGAATGCCAGTTGAGCTATTTCAAATCCTAAAAGACAATGCTATGAAAGTGCTGCACTCAATATGCCAGCAAATTTGAAAAATTCAGCAGTGGCCACAGGACTGGAAAAGGTCGGTTTTCATCCCAGTCCCAAAGAAGGGCAATGTAAAGAATGTTTAAATTACTACACAGTTTCACTCATCTCACACGCTAACAAAGTAATGCTCAAAATTCTCCAAATCAGGCTTCAACAGTACGTGAACTATGAACTTCTGGATGTTCAATCTGGATTTAGAAAAGTCAGAGGAACCAGAGATCCAGTTGCCAACATCCAATGGATCATAGAAAAAGCAAAAGAGTTCCAGAAAAACATCTACTTCTGCTTTATTGACTATGCCAAAGCCTTTGACTGTGTGGATCATAATAAACTGTGGAAAATTCTGAAAGAGATGGGAATACCAGACCACCTGACCTGCCTTCTGAGAAATCTGTGTGAAGATCAGGAAGCAACCGTTAGAACCAGACATGGAACAACAGACTGGTTCCAAATCAGGAAAGGAGAATGTCAAGGCTGTATATTGTCACCCTGCTTATTTAACTTATATGCAGAGTACATCATGAGAAACGCTGGGCTGGATGAAGCGCAAGCTGGAATCAAGATTGCTGGGAGAAATATCAATAACCTCAGATACACAGATGACACCACCCTAATGGCAGAAAGTGAAGAAGAACTAAAGAGCCTCTTGATGAAAGTGAAAGAAGAGAGTGAAAAAGTTGGCATAAAACTAAACATTCAGAAAACTGAGATCATGGCATTTGGTCTAATCACTTCATGGCAAATAGATGGGGAAACAATGGAAACAGTGATAGACTTTATTTTTGGGGCTCCAAAATCACTGCAGATGGTGACTGCAGCCATGAAATTAAAAGACACTTGCTCCTTGGACAAAAAGCTATGACCAAGCTAGACAGGATATTAAAAAGCAGAGACATTACTTTGCTGACAAAGGTCCGTCTAGTCAAAGGTATGATTTTTCCAGTAGTCATGTATGGATGTGAGATTTGGACTACAAAGGAAGCTGAGTGCGGAAGAATTGATGATTTTGAAGTATGGTGTTGGAGAATACTCTTGAGAATCCCTTGGACTGCAAGGAGATCCAACCAGTCTATCCTAAAGGAAATCAGTCCTGAATAGTCATTGGAAGGACTGAAGCTGAAACTCCAATACTTTCACTACCTGATGCTCTTTGCATCATTGCATCAGTGACTCATTGGAAAAGACCCTGATGCTGGGAAAGATTGAAGTTGGGAGGAGAAGGGGATGGACAGAGTATGACGTGGTTGGATGGCATCACCAACTCGATGAACATGAGTTTGAGCAAGCTCTAGGAATTGGTGATGGACAGGGAGGCCTGGCGTACTGCAGTCCATGGGGTCGCAAACAGTCGGACATGACTGAGCGACTGAACTGAACTGTATAGTTAACTGGTATGAGAAGCCTAATAAGTTAATTAAATAATGTTTGTGAGGGGACTTTTCTAAATATAAAACACCACACAGATACACATATTGAATCAAAAATCCCCATTTTTCTTAGTGAAACTATATAGAAATACATTTAGATGCACAGTGTGTTTTGATATAATTCATTTCCCACCATCATGTGTAGACAGGTGTGAAATGCATATTTTTTTTTTATTGATGGATATCTGATCTGGCTTTCCTTTTGTGGGAAGCCCTGAGTCTGGAGTTGTGCCAGAGCCTCGTTTAGATTGGGAGGTAAGGGAAAGTTTGGGGAAGGAAGGGCCCTGCCCAAAGAAAAAATGTAGGCTAGATAAAATGCTTGGCCAAGAGCAGGGCTGGAGAAAGGAAGTACCATTTCTAGGCAAACTGAACAGAAAATCAGAAGCTTCCATGTGGGACTCCTGACTGAGGGTCTCATAAAGGAAATAAAGATAAAACCTAACTGTGAAGTGTTAGTCCTTCAGTCATGTCTGACTCTTTGTGACCCCATGGACTGTAGCCCGCCAGGCTCCCCCATCCATGGAATTCTCCAGGCAAGAACACTGGGGTGGGTTGCCATTAATTGAAAGCTAAATCTAGTCAGTGCCGTGAGAGTGCCATGACATGGGAAAGGGACGAATTGAAGGGAGTTTGGAGAAGGACCACTTCTAGCTGAGCAATCTTGAAGGGGGTGGGGGTCTGGGAGGGTGGAAGGAAGGAAGAGAGGGAGGAAGACTTCGTGCAAAGTAGAGTGCAGCTGTCCTGTGCTCCTGTGTCATATTCTCATTTTTCCTGTGGTTCTGAAGGCCATATATTGGTGATTCTCAAATTTACTGTCTCCCGGCTGGAACTCTCCATTTGAGCTCCAGATTCATCTGTTGAGCTGTTTTCTCATCATGAATGTCTAATAGGCATTTTATATTTAGCATATTAATATAGGTAACTTAATCTGTGCCTCTAAACCTTGCTCCGCCCCCAGGCATCCCCACTTTAATTCTGTTTCTACCAGGCATTCTCCAAATCAAAAACTCTGAGCTTACCCTTCACTCCTATTTATAACTCCTGCTATCCAGTCCAACAGCAAGTTGCACTGTTTAAGCTTCATATATGTATATATATCCAGGGCAGTAATTGGTATTACTAACATTTCTACCTCTCAGTCCCCAGCCATCATCATCATTTCTTACCTGGACGACTATACTGATATCCCAAATGAGCTCTCTCATTCCACTGTTGATTCCCTATAGTACATTCTCCACAGAATAGCTGGAATCACCTTTAAACATAAATCAGTCATGTAATTCCTCTGCTTAAAACAGCCAAAAGTTTTCACATCACATTTAGAACAAAATGGCCCCCAAGTTCGATGCGATTGGATCTCTCTCTGCATCTTCAAAGGAATCTCTAACCCGGTCTCCCTTTTGTTCATTATGCCTCAGCTACATTGTTCTTCAATCTATTCTTGGAACAAAATGCTAATTTCAAGCCCTTGAATTTTCTCTGCCCAGAATATTCTTTTCCCAGACTTCTGTGTGACTGCTTCCTTCTCATTATTCAGGTCTGAGTTCAAATATCATTAACTTAGAATGCTCTTTCCTGATCACTCTAGCGGAAGTACCACAGTTCCTTCCACCATATTATTTAATCCATTGCACTCTACTCTTTTATTACAGCAAACATTGCTATCTAAAGTTATTATATGTATATCTGTGTGTATCTGAATTCTTTTTTTCTGCCAGTCCCTCTGAAAGGCACTCCAGAAGAGAAGTCACCCTTCTTATCTCTTTTCTTCCTATTTGCCAGTGCCTAAGTCAATGCTTTGTATAGAAGAGGTCTCATTAAATATTTTTTAACTGTTGAATGATTTTGTCCTATGTAGTCAGTTTTCATTTATCCAACGTAGTTATTGAATCTTGCCTGAAAGAACAATTTCTTCTTTTTACACTACCAATTATAAATTAATATATAGAAAACTAATTTGCAAATAATAAAACTTATTAAAGATATTTTGAATGGGTATTAATGAGTTTGAGGACAGTATCAATTGACAGACTCATTCTGATAATTCCACGCATAACTTACCACATTATAACTAGAAAATCATTAACATGTTTTAGTCCAGCAGAAGAAAAATAACTAAATAAATAAAATTAACAGGTACGATATAAAATGCTAAGGTAATAGAAGATGATTGTGTGCATAGCTACACAACATGCCGTTAGGCACTGTTTTTCCTGTTGACAACTTAGTGGGAAGGAATTCTTGGTAAAGGAATAGAATGCAAGCCAAGTAATCAGGAAACATCAGGGATTCACAAACACCCATACCTCAAGGGGGTATTGACAATACCATTAATAAACCACAGTGTGACGTTAATGCACTGCCTTGTGGTGACAATGACCCCCTGAGACCCACCCGTGGTGGCACTGCTCCTGTGACTCATTGTCAGAAACTGTTGGGAGGAAAGGCACCTTGAACATAGGATTAAAACTTTATGAATAACGTAATGTTCACATGAGTTGGGAGGGAAGTATTTTGCTTTTGTTTCAGAGCTGAGAAATTAACTAAGTTAGTTATGAAATTGACATCATTGAAAAGGTTGATACAAAATGGTTGCCTAATATGTCAGTGAATGAATAAGACTGCTCAATTTAAACACAAGTAAGCTATTGAGCAGCTAGAACGAGCCAGACATGGGGAAAATACGAACAAAGAATGAAAGGAGAGAGAAAGGGAGGAAGGAAGAAAAGTAGGAAAGATAGAGGAAGAAAGGCTCCTTTAACTGACGAAGATCACAAATTATTGAGTATATACAAGTAAACATTGGACTGTGCTCTGTCCAACTCGAATGAGAAATAAGTGCATTAATAGGCATACAAACAAAACATCACAAGCAGTTGCATGAAAAAATCAATTCATTACTGAGAGAGAAGGGAGGATTGTGTAAAGTGTCAGGAAGTAATTAATACCAGAATGTGTCCTTAAAGGACAAATAACTCTTTGCATCCCCATGGATGGTAGCCTGTCAGGCTCCTCTGTCCATAAAATTCTCCAGACAGGAATACTGGAGTGGGCAGCCATTCCCTTCTCCAGGGGATCTTCCCAACCCAGGGATCAAACCCAGGTCTCCTACATTGCAGGCAGATTCTTTACCATCTAAGCCACACCAAGGAAGCCCTAAATACAAAAGAGAGATGGTACACACACAATCTTTTTTTAGTTTTTGAATAACTAATAGATATTATGGGGGTAGCTTCCATGGAGCTAAATAGTAGGTAGTCCACAGTCATATATATTATTGTAGCATATGATTACATATAACACCAGACCTGATTATAATCAATGTTTACTTTTACTGATTTGAATTGTAAGCTCAGTATTAAAATTTTTTATTAAAATAATTATTCTCCAAAAATAGATTTTTGCTAAATTTTTATATTATATTCACAAGAAAGTTGTAAGATACCTCTTGCATCTTTCATGTTCTGCCTCTTCCGCTAACTTTCCAGTAGCCCTGTAGACATGTACTGACATATAGGGATATAACTTATCTATTTTGGGCCCTGACTCCTGGTTTAAATCAGTTTATTGAATATAAATCATACAGTAACCATCAATTTTAAATTGCACCCACAATATTGGTAATCTAGTGAACACTAGATTTTTCATAGATAAATATTTGACAAGCATTTGATGGCTACAATTTGGATAATTCAGCGAGTAGGACAAGCAGTTTTCATGAGAACAGTAATATTTCTCAAGAGAAAGAACATGTGACATGATTAACAAAGAGAGAAGTACTCAACCTCTAGCTTGTGAATAAGAGAGGAAATATAGGGGACAAATGAAAAGTAAGAAGAGGAGTCAGGAAAAGTAGTTCTAAGCTAAATAGCTCTGGATCACAAAACTAAAGAGAAGGGAGTTTCAAGAAGAAAGGACTGCAGAGAAGTACAAGGGAAAAAGGACAAAAACTGCAAAAAAGTCAACATTTATTCACTTTACAAAACAATTTTTGGAGGAAGAGTTGAAGATGACTTTAAAAAGTAGTATGTTTCATAATAGATTTTTGAAAGTGAATAAAAAGTTATAATATGTTGTAACTGGCAGGGATACTTTTTAAAATGTTGAGACCTCTGCCAATTTGGAGATCTTAGGAAAGAAGGGAATACAAAGAGAAAAACTAAAATGTTGACAAGGATTCTGAGAGCAAGTCCACTCAAGTGTCTTGAAGTGGGAGGCCTAAGATGTAGAGACAATGAAGGACACTGAATATTAGACTTAGTCATGATGACATCTTACAGAAGCTACAGAATCTTGCAAAATTCCTGTTGTAATCTCATCTGTAATTCTCAACTACCTTTATCACATAGTATTTGACACCATGATGGATTTATGATTTCCAAATTTGTTCCAACATACTCTCTTCCTTTTTGTTAAGTTATATAGGCCTCTTCATTCAAGGGATCTCTCAGTCTAACTCTAGATTAGGAAAAAACCTTTTGTGTAAAGAAGTAGCCTCTTCGAGGACCTCCTGAGAGTCAAGTGGGACATTTATATCATGAAGTCCTCTAGATGGAGTGGAATCCATGTCATCATTCCACCTTCACTTCCTTGTACACCTCTTTCCTCGTGCTTTTCAGGAAGGCTCAAGAAGGAAAATGGTAAGGGTGATATGATAGAAGTGAAGTGTAAACACGATGAAAGATCAAGAAGGTGGGAATTTTTTATTTAATGCTAAGAATGTCACTGAAATGACTGTTCATAGAAAGAATATCCACAGAGCATCTGGAGAAGCCAGGAGAAAGCGAATAGGATAGGTTTGTGTAAGTAGGTAAAAGTGTTAGTCACTCAGTCATGTCCGACTCTTTGTGACACCATGGACTGTAGCCCGCTAGGTTCCTCTGTCCATGGG
This sequence comes from Giraffa tippelskirchi, assembly GCF_054371585.1. NCBI lineage: Eukaryota > Metazoa > Chordata > Mammalia > Artiodactyla > Giraffidae > Giraffa > Giraffa tippelskirchi. Next base: position 40,405,349 of record NC_137284.1, on the reverse strand, counting down.
ATTCTCCAGGCAAGAATACTGGAGTGGGTTGCCATGCCCTTCTCCAGGGGATCTTCTCAACCCAGGGATCGAACGCAGGTCTCCTGCATTGCAGGAGGATTCAGGGAAGCCTGTTTAAGTAAAATATTAGTTTAACCATTAAAATTATAGCAATTATCAGGTCTTTTGGGGGTTTATTTCTTATTAAATGGTCGAGGAAAAAGTGAAGAGTAAGGAGAGTGCCATGAAATATACAGGTGAGGGAGTAGGTTCCACGTTTAAGAACTCAGAAGTAAAAAATTACCTTACTTAAAATGGATCTGTGGTCAAGCTTCTGTTTTACTGAATTTAATTAGTGCAAATCAAGTATGGTGAAGTTAAGTGGCATCAATAGACATGTTCATCAGCATAATGTCTGTCACTTGTTCTTCAATTTATTCCCTGTCCACATAGCTTTCAAGCCAATTTAATCCAGCTTCCCTCCCAACTTCTAAATTAAAGGAGTTAATAAAGTAATTTGTTTTCCAGTTTATAGTGATAATATAAAGCTAACTCTGTAAGTGGACTTCTCAATAACATAAGGCAACAGACATCAGGTAGACAAAGACAGGCAGGCAGATGGACAGAATAATTAGTATAAATGCATACATACCTGTCCTTACACAGTTAATCTGTATTTTATTTTTTAATAACCTTAAAGTCTAGACTCCTCACTCTCAGATTCATGTCTCCAATGCAAAATCTCTGGAATTCCAACTAGCATCTCTAACATCTCCACTTGTATATTAGAAAGTCACCATATTTAAAATAGAATTTATAATCTTCTCTCCCAAAATGATTATTTTCTGTGAACCTTTTCTCGATGAATGCTACAAATAGCCCTCCAGTTGTTTAAGCAGGAGGTCTGAAAATCATAGAATCCTCTGTTTCTCTTCTTATAGCCAATGAGTCTGAAAATCCTATGATTCCATTCTTCATTGTCTCTCAAATTCCTTCACTTTTCTCTATCTCCATCTCCACTACCATCATCCACACTGCAGTGACCTCTCTCACTGCATCCTCATTTGCAACTACATCTTCTACTTTTACCTCTCACCACTAATGTTTTTTCATATTTTAACTAGTGTGTAGAGTGATGCAAATCTAACATGCAAATCTGACTGTATCATTGCAAATAGCAAGACTTTTCGTTGTCTCTAGGACAAAGACTAAAATCTTTAACCTGGCCTGTGAGGGACCTAGGATGTGTTTTTTGGCACCTTGTGCCATTCTCTGCCTCTGCCATGGCTATCCTTCATTTCTATGAATGAATCATGATCCTTCCTATCTTAAGGACTTCAAATAATGACTTCAAATAGGATACTCCTTCCTAGGATATGGCTTTACCTGGTTAATTATTACTGGCATATTTCATTACATGGTTAATTATCACTCATCTTTTGAGCTCAGATTAAACACTGGCTTCATGGAAGTCTTCCTGTTCCCGAGACACGGTCAAATAGCTTCTCATATTTCTTCATCGTACTTCTTTCCCTTCTTGCAATTAATTTGTAATTAGAAATTATTATGTGATCTTGATGTTAATATTTGTATTCACTGTTATGGCCTCAAATATACCTTACCTGTTATATTGGGTGTTTCGTATGTAAGTTCATTGCATAGCATTTAGGGGCTGCTAAATAAATGTGTTGAATGAAGGAATTTCTAGATAAAGGAGAAAATTATAGAAAGGAAAGAATTTGCCAATTGCTGAAATGTATTAAAAGCTGGAAAATGAGTGCTGATGGCCAGCAGACTAAAGAAGCAGCAATTTGGATGGTGTGGTTATAATGGACAAGCAAGGAGAGGTTCAGGAAGGGCTGCTAGACCTATTAAAAACTATCATGTTTGTAATCATAAGTCCACAATCTTCTGTGTGTTGTACTTTTTACTTAGTACAGATCGCAAGTTCATTATCAATACTATATGTTAATTCTAATAGTTTGAAACATATACAGCATAATTGTCAGTAACTGATGATCTGAAAACAGTAATAACATTCATCTAACATGATAATTTAACTCAGATGACCATTATATCTACTACTGTGGGCAAGAATCCCTTAGAAGAAATGGAGTAGCCATCATGGTCAACAAAAGAGTCCAAAATGCAGTACTTGGATGCAATCTCAAAAATGATAGAATGATCTCTGTTCGTTTCCAAGGCAAACCATTCAATATCACGGTAATCCAAGTCTATGCCCCGACCAGTAACACCAAAGAAGCTGAAGTTGAACGATTCTATGAAGACCTACAAGACCTTCTAGAACTAATACCCAAAAAAGATGTCCTTTTCATTATAGGGGACTAGAATGCAAAAGTAGGAAGTCAAGAAACACCTGGCGTAACAGGCAAGTTTGGCCTTGGAGTACAGAATGAAGAAGGGCAAAGGCTAATAGAGTTTTGCCACGAGAACGCACTGGTAATAGCAAACACCCTATTCCAACAACACAAGAGAAGACTCTACACGTGGACATCACCAGATGGTCAACACCGAAATCAGATTGATTATATTCTTTGCAGCCAAAGATGGAGAAGCTCTATACAGTCAGCAAAAACAAGACCAGGAGCAGACTGTGGCTCAGATCATGAACTGCTTATTGCCAAATTCAGACTTCAATTGAAGAAAGTAGGGAAAACCACTAGTCCATTCAGGTATGACCTAGATCAAATCCCTTATGAGTATACAGTGGAAGTGACAAATAGATTTAAGGGACTAGACCTGATAGACAGAGTGCCTGACGAACTATGGGCAGAGGTTCGTGACATTGTACAGGAGACAGGGATCAAGAAAATCCCCATGGAAAAGAAATGCAAAAAAGCAACATGGCTGTCTGAGGAGGCCTTACAGATAGCTGGGAAGAGAAGAGAAGTGAAAAGCAAAGGAGAAAAGGAAAGATATTCCCATCTGAATGCAGAGTTCCAAAGAATAGCAAGGAGAGATAAGAAAGCCTTCCTCAGCGATCAGTGCAAAGAAATAGAGGAAAACAAAAGATTGGGAAAGACTAGAGATCTCTTCAAGAAAATTAGAGATACCAAAGGAACATTTCATGCAAAGATAGGCTCAATAAAGGACAGAAATGGTATGGACCTAACAGAAGCAGAAGATATTAAGAAGAGGTAGCAAGAATACACAGAAGAACTGTACAAAAAAGATCTTCACGACCCAGATAATCACGAAGGTGTGATCACTCACCTAGAGCCAGACATCCTGGAATGTGAAGTCAAGTGGGCCTTAAAAAGGATCACTACGAACAAAGCTAGTGGAGGTGATGTAATTCCAGTTGAGCTATTTCAAATCCTCAAAGGTGATGCTGTGAAAGTGCTGCACTCGATATGCCAGCAAATTTGGAAAACTCAGCAGTGGCCACAGGACTGGAAGAGGTCAGTTTTCGTTCCAATCCCAAAGGCAATGCCAAAGAATGCTCAAACTACCGCACAATTGCACTCATCTCACATGCTATTAAGTAATGCTCAAAATTCTCCAAGCTAGGCTTCAGCAATACATGAACTGTGAACTTCCAGATGTTCAAGCTGGTTTTAGAAAAGGCAGAGGAACCAGAGATCAAATTGCCAATATCTGCTGGATCATTGAAAAAGCAAGAGAGTTCCAGAAAAACATCTATTTCTGCTTTATTGACTATGCCAAAGCCTTTGACTGTGTGGATCACAATAAACTGTGGAAAATTCTGAAAGAGATGGGAATACCAGGCCATCTGACCTGTCTCTTGAGAAACCTGTATGCAGGTCAGGAAGCAATGATTAGAACTGGACATGGAACAACAGACTGGTTCCAAATAGGAAAAGGAGTATGTCAAGGCTGTATATTGTCACCCTGCTTATTTAACTTATATGCAGAGTACATCATGAGAAACGCTGGGCTGGAAGAAACACAAGCTGGAATCAAGATTGCTGGGAGAAATATCAATAACCTCAGATATGCGGATGACACCACCCTTATGGCAGAAAGTGAAGAAGAACTAAAGAGCCTCTTAATGAAAGTGAAAGAGGAGAGTGAAAAAGTTGGCTTAAAGCTCAACGTTCAGAAAACTAAGATCATGGCATCTGGTCCCATCACTTCATGGGAAATAGATGGGAAAACAGTGGAAACAGTGTCAGACTTTTTACGTTTTTGGGCTCCAGAATCACTGCTGATGGTGATTGCAGCCATGAAATTAAAAGACGCTTACTCCTTGGAACGAAGTTTATGGCCAACCTGGATAGCATGTTTAAAAGCAGAGACATTACTTTGCCAACAAAAGTCCGTCTTGTCAAGGCAATGGTTTTTCCAGTGGTCATGTATGGATGTGAGAGTTGGACGTTGAAGAAAGCTGAGCGCCGCAGAGTTGATGCTTTTGAACTGTGGTGTTGGAGAAGACTCTTGAGAGTCCCTTGGACTCCAAGGAGATCCAACCAGTCCATCCTAAAAGAGATCAATCCTGGGTGTTCATTGGAAGGTTTGATGTTGAAGCTGAAGCTCCAATACTTTGGGCACCTCATGCGAAGGGTTGACTCATTGGAAAAGACCCTAATGCTGGGTAGGATTGGGGGCGGGAGGAGAAGGGGACGACAGAGGATGAGATGGTTGGATGGCATCACCGACTCGATGAACATGGGCTTGGGTGGACTCCGGGAGTTGGTGATGGGCAGGGAGGCCTTGCGTGCTGCAATTCATGGGGTCGCAAAGAGTCGGACACGACTGAGCGACTGAACTGAACTCCTTGGAAGGAAGGTTATGACCAACCTAGATAGCATATTTAAAAGCAGAGACATTACTTTGCCAACAAAATTCCGTCTAGTCAAGGCTATGGTTTTTTCAGTGGTCATGTATGGATGTGACAGTTGAACGGTGAAGAAAGCTGAGCGCTGCAGAATTGATGCTTTTGAACTGTGGTGTTGGAGAAGACTCTTGAGAGTCCCTCGGACTGCAAGAAGATCCAATCAATCCATCCTAAAGGAGATCAGTCCTGGGTATTCATTGGAAGGGCTGATGTTGAAGCTGAAAGTCCAATACTTTGGCCACCTCATGTGAAGGGTTGACTCATTGGAAAAGACTCTAATGCTGGGTAGGATTGGGGGCGGGAGGAGAAGGGGACGACAGAGGATGAGATGGTTGGATGGCATCACCGACTCAATGGACATGGGTTTGGGTGGACTCCAGGAGCTGGTGATGGACAGAGAGGCCTGGCGTGCTGCGATTCATGGGGTTGCAAAGAGTCGGACACGACTGAGCGACTGAACTGAACTGACAGAACGTGATAATATGCACCACTAATCTAAAAATTTGCCAAATTTTAGTGTTCAGTAAAATTAAATTCTCTTTCTTCCAATTAAACATTTAACATAGCAAATCAAACACAAAGACACCATCTTATGATCAATGAGGAATTAACAGCCACGTTTCAATTTAACACCTACTTGTAGCATTTAATGTTTTTGTTTTTGACACAAATAGCACATAATTCAACATAGACTGACTTCAGCATTCAAGAGGATTGATTATTTTGTGTAATGAAGAAGTCCAAGGTGGTCAGGATTTGGTAAGGTGTGACCAGGACTCTAACTCTCTTTCTTAGGGACCCTTCAAATTTTAGTTCCACTATCAGGCTCGTTTCTCTGTCATGGTGGAAGAATAACATTTAGCAGGTTTACAATCTCATGTGACATTGTCCATATGGACAAAGAGAATGTGTGCATCCCACAATTCCCAGCGAAGGAGAAATATAAAGTCTAATTATATTAACTTAGGTTACCTCAGTCAATAACTGTGGCAACAAGGGAAACCAATAGGCACATAGCCTTGGAGTTGTGTTTATTACAGGGGAGTACAGGAGTAATATTGACAAGAAAACACTGCTCATTATAAGTTATGGCTTTTGGATAATGCTGCAAACATACAACTAAAAAGAGAGGACAGTGTGTGTGTGTGCGTATGTGTGTGTGTGTATGCTTGCACATATGCCTCTAGTCACATAAACGCATATAGTAAAATTAACTTTTGGACATTAGCATAAATAAAAATGTAACTAAGGGTTTTCCACCAAAAAAATTTTTTTAAGTTATTAATTAATTTACATAGCAACTTGTTATCTCAATTATTCTAACTGCATTTCCACAGATTTCAAGTATGTTTTAAACCATTCCATGTTCGATGCATGAGACAAGGGCTCAGGGCCGGGGCAATGGGATGACCCAGAGGGATGGGATGGGGAGGGAGGTGGGTGGGGGGTCCAGGACGGGGAACACATGTAAACCCATGGCTGATTCATGTCAATGTATGGCAAAAACTATTACAATATTGTAAAGTAATTAGCCCCCAACTAAAATAAATAAATTTATTAAAAAAAAAATTATTTCTCTTCAAGGATTTGTGCTCCTATTATATTTTGCAAAATTAAAGGATATAACTGTAATGGAAACTTTGGATTTAATACTCTAATAAAATAATGTTCTGCTGAGTTTTAATGTAAGTAGATAAAAAAAAATAAAGCAATTTGGTAATGAGAAGAGATTATTTTCATTTCTCAAATACATGTTGCTTTTATATAATTTCAGATGGCTAACCACTGAGTTCTTTCAACAAAAATAACCATGTCTTGGTCACCATTTGGCCACACACGTTAAGTGCTTTGCCTAGCACACAGTAGGTTCTAAAAAAAATAAATAGATGTTGATTAAATTAATGAATTTCCACTTTAATCACATTTATTATCTAGCAGCTTCATAGTAATGGAGTATATGAGTTGAGGATTTCACTGTGTCTCATTCACTTACTCATCAAAAAAAAATACCAATTAAATTGAAAATCTGCTCTCTGAAATACACTATTCTTGGTAATAAGTAAAAATAAGTAATAAAAAAGTCATTATTCTTATACTTCCTATAGCATCCTGTGCATATATAAATCATAGTATTTATAATGCTTAATTTGTCATCCGTTAATTCAATATATATTATTCATTGTTTACTATTTGTCAAATACTGGGATATAAATATAAAAAAAAAGATATAATACCTGTCCCCAAAGAACTTAAGTGTGGGTGGGGTGGGAATGAAGGAGGATAAAGAATGTGTTATTTGTCATTGTAACTCAAATGATAGCATAGATATATAGTAAGTGCCTAATAAAGATTTGTTAAGTTTACATATAATCATTGAAGAATGAATTAATAATGTCCTTTGGAGAATTTTATAGCTCACTCAATTCTTCTGGAGGGGATTAGAGTGGAATTCCAGTCAATCGTGGTTATAAAACCAATCAATTAAGGGAATAAAGCACTGAATTAGATAGACTGAATTTTATGAGAGTGTTATGATAAAATTCAAGACATTAAATTAAGTTTTATGGAATACTGGTAAATTCCCTAAAGGATAAAATACTTTGACTTTCCTAATGAGCCCAGTTGCCAAGTTCTTCGTTATAATTAACCTCAGGGCTTTCATCCAAGGGTTCTTGAAAGCAGAGCTGTAGTTTCCAGAACCTGTTTCTCTCTCCAAACACTGTTTGATTCTCTTGCATGTGAGGATGTCCAGACCCTCAGTTATGACCAGCTGTTCCTTCTGCATTTCCAAACTCAATCCATTATCCCTGTGTTTAACCTTCACGTGGTCACACTAGACTCCCAGTTCTTTTGTTGATTCAACAAGCATTTATAGAATGCCTGTTATGCGCCCAAACCATTACTTGACTTTGTCAGGGATGTGTGAGAGTGGGTCCCTGCTCTGATGTCTGGGTGACTCAAAAGAAGTCAAGACAGAGAAACTGACTAGGGAAAAAAGAAGATGAGTTTCAATCTAGAGTTTCAGATGAGGATGGGACACACCTAGATAGAACCATCAGGGAAATAGTTATAATTGTGGGACAGAATCTTTGGAGAGAATCTGGATCCTCATAAATGCAATAGTTAAAATGGAATTCTTAGCATTACTCACACATGCCATAAAAATCTTCTTCCTTGTACCTGATAGCTCCTTTGTCTGAAAAAAAATTTTTTTCTCAGCCTATACAAAACCTGTGGATATATCAAGACTCAGTTCAAGTCCTTTCTTTTCTTTAGAGCCTGCTTCACTTATCCTTATTCCTGTAAATATTCCCTATTGCTAAGCTTCTCTTTTAATGTGTATCATAACAGCTGTCATTTGCTTACAGATAGCCTTGTGTGTGTTAATTGCTCAGTCGTGTCCAGTTCTTTGCAGTCTCATGGACTGTAGCCTATCAGGTTCCTCTGCCCATGGAATTCTCCTGGCAAGAATACTGGAGTGGTTGCCATTCCCTTCTGCAGGGGATCTTCCTGACCCAGGGATCGAACCTGGGTCTCCTGCACTGTAGGCAGATCTTTACCATCCGAGTCACCAGGGAAGCACAACAGATAGCCTTAGGTTGCTCTAAATTAGTTTGTGAACCAAAAGTGTATCAACCAAGAAGACTAATTTTCTCGAAGACAGAAAATATTATTTCTTCTCTTAATCCCCCAAAGGCCTTAAACCTCAATCTATTTTCCAAAATCATTATCCATTTAAATTGCTAGCATATCTCTTTTTTCCATCTCACAACAATGTCCTTCTTCTTTAACAACTGCCACACGCCTTCCTGTTATCCAATATTATGGAGTCCCTGTTTTAGTGACAAGCAATGGGTTATGTGCTGGACTTATGGAACTAAAACACCATCTTCAGAATTTCACCATTTCTTGAAGAAAAGCATATAAAAAATGAAATGCAATGCAATGCATGTTAAATCAGAATTAAACACTGAGAGTTTTAGGTACAAAATGCATATTTCTTTCAGACTGGATGAGTCACAAAATGCTTAGAAGAGAAGGCTCTGAAACGAGGTTAAAAAAACAGGTAGAAGTTAATAAAATGAAGAAAGAAGAATGTGACTAAGCAACCATGAATGATTATTAAAACTAGCTGTTGGGAGAATTAGTAAGAAACCATGATGTTTTCTGAGAACTTAATCAAGGCATATAAAAAGAACAGGAGAATGATGAGAGACTAAGGAAGAACAATATAATGAAAGATCTTATGTGATTGGTGATTGTCAAGGAGTCTGCACTTTATTTAAAGGCAAAGAGAGCCAAAGAAAATGTTTATATAGAGGTGTAGTATTATTAAGTTTGTGTTTTATAAATCTCACTGATAACAGCAAAGGAAGATAGGCAGCACCTATTCCATGTGAGAGAGGATGAATTCCTAAATAAACTCATCTCTGGGATGGTCATAGGAAAAGGAATAGATTCTCAAGATAGTAAGGGCATGGAGTCACCATGACTTTGTCTCTGGAAGGAGAAGATCCTTGGTAAGGAAGATTGATGCTACCCACACCTTTAGGCTCTAGTTTAAACAATTGAAGGAATAATGGTAGAACCCATCTAGAGACACACAGCGGAAAAGGCAACCACTTTCTGTTGGGGGAAATGATGAGGACTTTAGTTTGGGTGAAGTTGTATTGGGGGAAGCTTGGGTTCAGCTATCTCATAGGTGTGAAATCCTCTGATTTAGAGTGGGAAGAATAACAAAGTTGGACTCAGAGATTTAGAAGTAATTAGACAAAAATAGAAGTTGAAGTTACAGCATGAAATGTAAATGAGAGACTATATACAAGTAGAGATAACGCTTCCCCTGGTGGCTCAGTGGTAAATAACCCACCCACCAATGTAGGAGATACGAGTTTGATCCCTGATCCGGGAAGATCCCACATGCAGCAGAGCAACTAAGCTCTTGGACCACAACTATTGAGCCGGTGCTCTAAACCCCAGGAGCCGCAACTACTGAGCCCACGTGCTGCAACTACTGAAGCCGGCACAACCCAGAGCCTGTGCTCTGCAAGAAGAGAAGCCACTACAATGAGAAGCCCATGCACCACAAATAGAGACTGGTCCCCACTCGCCACAACTAGAGAAAAGCCCATACAGCAATGAAGACCCAACAGAACCAAAAATAAGTAATTATGAAAAAAAAGCAGAGGTAAAAATACCAAAGACAAAAGAAATTGTGGCATATACATATATGCATATCCATATATACATACACATGCACAATAGAACATTATTAAGCTATAAAAAAGAATGAGATTTGCTGTTTTCATCAACATGGATGAACCGTGAAGGCATTAGGCTAAGTGAAATAATTCAAACAGAGAAAGACATGTACTATATGATCTCACTTAAATGTGGAATCTAAAAAGAAAATCATAGATACAAAGAGCAGACTAGTGGTCATCAGAGGTGGGGCTGGGTTGGGTGGGTGAAATGGGTGAAGGGAGTCAAATGGTACAAATTTCCAGTTATAAAGTCAGTCAGTCAAGAGGGTATAATACAGAATGTATAGCATTTTGACTACAGTTATAATACTGTTTTGCATATTTGAAAGTTGCTAAGAGAGTAGATCTTGAAAGTTTCCATCACACACACACTAAATTCTGTAACTATGCATGGTGACGGACATAACTAGACTTATTGTGATCATTTCACAATGTATACAAGTATCGAATCATTATGTTCTACACCTGAAACTAATGTCAATTATATCTCGATTTAAAAAGGATAAAGCCTCAATGAGCACTAATCTGTAAGGTGGAGGTGTAAGCAGACAGACTTGCTCAGAGGTTGAAGAAGGCCGGGGGCAGTGAGGAGCGGGTCACGAAGAGAATGTTAGCACAGTATGAGAGGTGTTCACGGAGAGAGTGTTCAGCTGTCTAAAGTGCAGCAGAGGTCACTGACCCTCAGCACCCCTTCCCCATCCCAACATGGCACAGAGTGAGTCTCCATTACACTCTGATATTTCTTAGATCCACCAAATGAATGACAAGCTTCCCCGGTACTTCTCTGAGTCTTCTCAGTGCTTCTCTCTAAATGGTCCTGGCCTCACATCTGCTTATTACAAACGCTGCAACCCAGTCCCACATAGATGCTTGATAATTACACTCCTTGTCTTAATAGTGTGGTATTTCCTGGTCTGAAATTACAGATATTAAACTATGAACCATCTGGCCCTGTCCACCTCTCCTCTGTTCTTATTGTCTGATTCGTATTTTCTACTAAACATAAAATACATTTCCCTGAATGCTTTTTTTCCTCCCTTTCTACCTCTGAAACATGACTTTTGCTCTAACTGGATATTCAGGCATGCACAGCTAGTACATTTAAACCATTTAGGGGCAATAGCAAAGTAGAAAGATGATTTCATTAACCTAAAAGACATCTGTAATAAATGAATTTGGTAAGATGAGGAAGAAATCAGTCTATTTCTCAGAAATAAATTACTTTTAAGTTGCCAGGCTTCTCTAGGGCAACTTTAATAAGAGACACAGGTCCAGAGCAAAATGAGTAAACTGCCTCAATTCACAATGTTGATTACATGGTTGTTGTTGCTGACCCTTCTGTATCAAATTGTGACTAAAATGTTGTAGTCCTCATTGCCAGTAATTTCACAACTGAAGATCATCATGTTGTCCCAGCTCTTTGGAACAAACGATTTTCTGTTTGCCCATTTCAAAAGTATCCTATGAGGGATAATATCTCAAGTGAGGTGAAAATATCAGGTTTTGTTTCCTTGTGAAAGTGTATGTGACATCCATGTGTGTGTGTGCAAACACATAAGTGTGTCTGTGTGTGTTAGTATGTGTATTGATATGTGTGCTTGTGTGTAATTGTTCATGCAAAATCCCAAGTGCTCTGCTAGACAGATACCATCAATGCTTTTCTGGTTAGCAGAGAAGACCAGTGGGTCATATACTAGGTTAGATAAAAATATTCTGTCCATCAAATGAGCATCAGATTGGGTTAAAACAATTCAACAAATGAACAAGTAAAAATAATAACAAAATTGTTTCCTTGTTATTAAAATCTTGCTTACTGATGCCTGTTCAAGTAAAATTTTTGTTAATCTAACATAATCTATAGGTGCTTAAGAGAATTTGTTGAAGTGAAATTTTATTGAAAAGAACAGTGTTGCATGATGGGCAAGGAAATAAGGGTCCAATCCATGCTGCCCCATGCATAATGGCACATCTTCAATTCTTCCATCACCTAAAAATCATAATTCCAGTATCCTACTCTCTGAATAGGAGCTTCCAGGTGGCTCAGTGATAGAGAATCTGTCTGCCAGTGTAGGAGACATGGGTTTGATCCCTAGCTTAGGAAGATCCTCTGGGGAAGGAAATTAGCAGAGAAAATTCCACTCTGGTATTCTTGCCTGGAAAATCCCGTGGACAGAGGAGCCTGGCAGGCTACAATACATGGGGTCACAAAAAGTCAAACACAACTTAGCGACTAAACAACAACTCTCTGAATGAGCACCCTTTTATCAACTCTTGATTTTGCTTTTACTATGTCTTATTTTCATTGCCTTTTCATATGCCCTTGCTCTCAGAGAATGCTCTTGTTTTACAATTTCTCCATTTTTCCCCAATATCTCAGCTTTTTCCAGGCCAGTCAGACTTTAAGGATCCTATGCCATAGTTAATTATTCAAACCACTTTCTCAGCCAGATCATCAAATCTCTCACAAACCTGATCATTTAGCAAAATCTGTTCTGTAATTCACCTGTGCACCCCTATTTCTAAACTGTGTAGAATTACTAGATAAAAACATACAGCTCTATTCATCATGATTCACATCAGCTCTGTCTTCTTCCTCACGTCTTCCAATGCCTCCTCCAGTAAAATCTGGCTTCTATCCTTACATCTTCACCAGAACTCCCCAATCATGTTGCCAGATTCTAAAAACAATTTTAAATCCTGTGTCCTCTGATAGATCTGACATCGCCATCTGTCTTGTTCCTTTTAAAGCTCTTGCCTCTCTTGACTTGGTGGTAGCACTCCACTCCCCCTCACTATTCTCCATAGGTATCCTCTTCCCTCTACACCTTTCCTTTATCAAGTTCCTAAAACAGTATCTTCTTTTCCACATATTCCTTAAATATTTGTATTATCTGGACTTCTACACTTACGACTTAATTCGTATAACACAGAACACGCTCACTGGTGATCACATTTCTTCTATTAGTTCTACCAAGTATCGATTTGTTGACATTTAAATGAAATATCTCAGACAAGATTTCTCTTTAAGTTTCAGATTATATGTGTGACTGCATTCTTGACATAATCTACTTGAATGTCTCACAAATTATTCAAATTCAACATATCTAAAACTGAACTACCCTAACACACATTTCTCACTAGTAAATGGTACTGATCACTCAAGTAAGAAGATCTGGTCATTCTAGACTCCTTTTTCTGCCTTACACTCCAAAGAATATTAATCAACAACACTGTCTCTCTGAACCTCTAAAATAGTAATTCTTACTTTAGTCCATTACTTTCCTTTTTTTAAATATATTTACCAATATTTATTCCATTGCAACTTTTATTTCTTTGTGTATATGTTATATCTTACCAAAGTTTTAAAAAATGTATTGAACTTGTTCTGACCTGTTAGCATTTACAACACAAGTTCCTGGCTCTTGCTAGCTCCGCTGTGCATGGGCAACTAGAAATATGTTTGATTTTTTAATTATTTTGTTCTTACTTAGAATTCCTGAACCACTGAACTAAATGTATTCAAAAGTATGTCATCTTCAACGTCTGTCAGATTTATTTCAACTGATCTTAAGACTTATCTGAAGTTCTCTTTCTGTGGCTACACATAAACCTGCTTGGTCTCTTTCTGTCTCAGTCTCATTCCCTTGTTCTCATGACTGGAGACGGAACATCAGGACCTCAATGTCCTGCTTTAAAAAAAAAAAAAATTATTGAAGTAGAGTTACTTTACAATGTTGTGTTAGTTTCTGCTGCACAGCAAAGTGAATCAGCTATATGTACATATATATCCACTCTTTTTTGGATTTCCTTCCCATTTAGGTCACCACTGAGCTCTGAGGAGAGTTCCTAGTGCTGTACTGTATGCTCTTATCAGTCATGTCTTTTATATACAGCCGTGCACATATGTCAGTCCTGTTCTTCCATCTCATCCCACCCCTCTCACCCCCTCCAGTATCTATACATCCATTCTCTCCTTCTGTGTTTCTATGCCTGCTTTGCAAATAAGTTCATCTGTATCATTTTTCTAGATTCCACATATAAGTGATATTATACAATATTTGTTTTTCTCTTTCTGACTCACTTCACTCTGTAGATAGTCTCTAGGTCCATCCACATCTCTGCAAACTGCCGTTTCATTCCTTTCTATGGCTGAGTAATATTGTATATATTAATACATACCACATCTTCTTTATCCATTCTTCTGTTGATGGATATTTAGATTGCTCCCTGCCTGGCAATTGTAAATAGTGCTGCAGTGAACTATTGGGGTGAATTGAAATGCTCAAGACTGTATGAGACTCGCACAAAAACAGAAATACACATCAATGGGAAATGATTGAAATCCCAGAGATAAACCCATGGACCTAAGGTCACCAATCTGTGACAAAGGGGATAAGAATATACAATGGAGAAAAGATAGTCTCTTCAGTAAGTAGTGCTGGGAAAACTGGACAGCTACATGTAAAAGAATGAAATTACAACACTCCGTAACATCATGCACAAAAAGAAACTTAAAATGGACTAGAGACCTAAATGTAAGAAAGATATTCTAAAACTCTTAGAGGAAAACATAGGCAGAACCCTCTTGGACATAAATCACAGCAAGATCCTTTTTGACCTACCTCCTAGAGTAATGGAAAAAAAACAAACAAAAACTGGGACCTAATTTAACTTAAAAGCTTTTACATAGCAAAGGAAACCATAAACAAGATGAAAAGACACCCTTAGAATGGGAGAAAATATTTGCAAATGAAGCAACTGACAAGGGATTAAACTCCAAAATATACAAACAGTTCATGCAGTTCAATAACAAAAAAAGAACCCAATCAAAAAATGGGCAGAAGACCTAAATAGACATTTCTCCAAAGAAGACATACAGATGGGCAACAAGAACATGAGAAAATGCTCAACATCACTAATTATTAGAGAAATACAAATCAAAACTATAATGTGTATCACCTCACACCAGTCAGCATGGCCATCATCAAAAGAATCTACAAACAGTAAATGCTGCAGAGGGTATGGAGAAAAGCGAACCCTCTTTCAGTGTTGGTGAGAATGTAAAGTGATACAAACACTATGGAGAACAGTATGGAGGTTCATTAATAACCTGAAAATAGAACTACAATATGACCCAGTAATCCCACTCCTGGACATCTAACTGGAGAAAATCATAGTCCATTACTTTTCACCCTGGTATCACTTCTTTTTTTCAAACCCTCATCAGTCCTCACCTAAGTTATTGTGGGGACTTCCTAATAAGTTTACGTGCCTTTCTTTAAATGTATTTGTAGAGAAGAATCATCTATCAAAACTATAGATTGAACTGTATCATGTTCATGTAAAATTTCTATAGAAACGAAACTGCTGGCCAGAGTATCACCTCAGGATGGAGACACAGGCAGTTCTTTATTTCAGTTGTGCTCCAAGAAGCCCAATTAGCAACTATCCATAAGTAAGACAGCAGTGTGAAAATCTTAGAGCCTAGGAATGAGACTAAAGCCCTCCCCCTCTTCCCAGAGCACAGAGACTGTGAAGGAACCAACAGAAGGTTAAGAGGAGCAGTTACACTCTGACTGCATCACCTCTTCCGCAGACAAGCAGAGTACGAACCGCAGAGAGAGGGCCTCTCGGAGCCTATAGCTTCTCCAGTGGGAAAGGAGCTCGGGGGCGGGGGGGGGGGGAGCGTCCTGCTCCCTTAGTGTTGGGGGAAGCTTCCCAGCAGGGACACTTGGGTCCTGCCTCACAGAGCTCACCGGGAAATCTGTGGGACTTGACACTGAGGATCAGACAGAAACCGAGAAGGACGGTAGGGAAGCGACTAGGGCTCAGATCTCTGCAGAACACATTGCTCCTTGCCCTGGGCCCCCGTGGAGAGTCCACCCAGAGGCTCTATCCATCTGCAGAGCTGAGCTGTGCGCCCTGTTTGCTCAGGCAGCCCGGTGGGCAGTTCGGCCTGGCTCGAGTCACAGTGAGTTATGCTGGCCTTGGAGCTTGTTCAAAAGCCCCACTCATGCAGGGAAACAAATAGGAAGCCCTGCATACACAGAGTTCAGTCAGAGGTACTGTATGGTTGAGAATTACAGCCTGAGATTCTACATGACCAGGAGAAATTGTTGAGTCGAGCCCACAGCCCCGTCCAGTCTAGATTCCACGCAATGACCCTGCCCTGCCATAGAACACAGCCAGAGACCTCTGACCAGAGGTGGAAACTGTCCACCAAGAATACAATACGAAGCAAAGCTGTCTTTCAGAAATGGAGAGATAAAGACTTTTCAAAACAAATAAAATCTAAAGTTCATCACCACTAGATTTGCCTTATAAGAAATGCTAACAGGTGTTCTTTAAGTAAAAGGATGTTAATTAACATTGTAAAAACATATGAATGTGAAAAATTCCTGGTAATGTTAGGTACATGGTCAAAGTCAGATTCTCTAACACTGTAATGATGGTGCATAGTTCACTTACAACTCTAGGTTTAAAGCTTTAAAACCAACATTAAAATAACCATAACTACAGTGATCTGAAGTTGGATGCATAATATAAAAATATGGAAATGATAACATCAGTACCCTAAAATGTAAGGGGGGAGAATTAAAGGTCTAAAATTTCTGTATGCTATTGAAGGTAAAGTTGTTATCAGCTTAAAATAGGATGTGATAAATGTAACATTTCATGTAAGTCTCATAGTATTGTGCATTCATGCTCAGTCACGTCCAACTCTCTTTGCGACCCCATGGACTGTAGCCCACCAGATTCCTCTGTCCATGGGGTTTTCCAGGCAAGAATACTGGAGTGAGTTGCCATGCCCTTCTCCAGGGGATCTTCCCTTCCCAAGGATCGAACCCGTGTCTTCTGCATTGGCAGGCAGATTCCTTACCACTGAACCACCTAGGAAGCCTTCATGGTAACCACAAAGGAAAAATCAGTAGTAGATACACAAAAAAGTATGGTAAAAGGGTCAAAGAATACGACTACAAAAGTTGACCAAATCACATCGGAAGATAGCAAGAGAGGAAGCAAGGAACAAAGTCTACAAAACAGTCAGAAAACAATAGAACTACAGTATTAAAGCCTTATGGATCAATTACTATTTAAACAAAAATGGCTTAAATTATCCAATAAAAAGGACTTCCTAGGTGGTGCTAGTTTTAAAGAACCTGCCTGCCAATGCAGGAGACATAAGGGATGGTGGTTTTATCTCTGTGTTGGGAAGATTCCCTGGAGGAGGGCATGGCAACCCACTCCAGTATTCTTGCCTAGAGAATCCCATGGACACACAAGAGCCTGGCGAGCTAAAGCCCATAGGGTCACAAAGAGTGGGATACAACTGAAGAGACTTATCATCCAATAAAAAGACATAGAATGGTTGAATGAATAAAAAAAATACAAAATCCAAGGATATACACTGCCTACAAAGGACTCAGTTTTGCTTTAAAGGCATGTATAAACTGAGGGTGAAGGCATGTAAAAGATATTTCAAGCAAATGGTAACCAAAAGAAAGCAGAGAGAGCTGTACTTATATCAAACAAAATAGATTCTAAGTTAAAAATGATCAAAAAGGACAAAGAATTTCCATATAAAATAATTAAAGGCTCAGTCTCAGGAGAAATAACAATTTTAAATATTTATGAACCTGACATGAACCTGCACGTATTATGCACCTAAATACATAAAGCAATTACTAACAGAACTCAAGGGAAAAGTAAACATCAAAACAGTAGTAGTTGGGGACATTAATATCTGACTCTTAGCAATGGATAGATCATCTAGATAGAAAAATCAATAAAGAAACAGAAGATCTGAACAACACTATAGATCAAAGGGTCCTAACAGCCACATGTACAACATTCCTCTATCACCAGCATATTATACATTTTCCTCAGTGTACACAGAATGTTCTCTAGGATAGGTCATATGTTAGGCCATAAAAAGTCTTAATGAATTTAAGACAGTAGAAATGCAGCAATGGAACGAAACAAGAAATCCATAAAGGTGGGAAACCTGGAACATACTCATCAAAAGGAACCAATATTTTAACTGTTAACACTGTAACTTACTTGATGAAAATAAGTTATCAATCTTATTGTAAATACATTTAACAATCTTGACTTTATGTTTAATCTTTTATGTGATGTGCTAGAGAAACCTTTCTTATCAATGTATTTTCCCCCAAATATAACTTTGAAAGTGAAAGTGTTAGTCGCTCAGTCATGTCCAACTCTTTGTGACCCCATGGACTATAGCCTGCCAGGCTCCTCTGTCCATGGAATTCTCTAGGCAAGAATACTGGAGTGGGTTGCCATTCCTTTCTCCAGGGGATTTTCCAAACCCAAGTATTGAACTCTGGTATCCTGTGTAAAAGATCTTCACAACCCAGATAATCACGATGCTGTGATCACTCACCTAGAGCCAGACATCCTGGAATGTGAAGTCAAGTGGGCCTTAGGAAGCATCACTATGAACAAAGCTAGTGGAGGTGATGGAATTCCAGTTGATCTATTTCAAATCCTCAAAGATGATGCTGAGAAAGTGCTGCACTCAATATGCCAGCAAATCTGGAAAACTCAGCAGTGACAACAGGACTAGAAAAGGTCAGTTTTCATTCCAATCCCAAAGAAAGGCAATGCCAAAGAATGCTCAAACTACCACACAATTGCACTCATCTCACAGCTAGCAAAGTAATGCTCAAAATTCTCCAAGCCAGGCTTCAGCAATACGTGAACCGTAAACTTCCAGATGTTCAAGCTGGTTTTAGAAAAGGCAGAGGAACCAAGGATCAAATTGCCAACATCCGCTGCATCATTGAAAAAGCAAGAGAGGTCCAGAAAAACATCTATTTCTGCTTTATTGACTATGCCAAAGCCTTTGACTGTGTGGATCACAGTAAACTGTGGAAAATTCTGAAAGAGATGGGAATACCAGACCATCTGACCTGCCTCTTGAGAAACCTGTATGCAGTTCAGGAAGCAACAGTTAGAACTGGACATGGAACAACAGACTGGTTCCAAATAGGAAAAGGAGTACATCAAGGCTATATATTGTCACCCTGCTTATTTAACTTATATGCAGAGTACATCATGAGAAATGCTGGGCTGGAAGAAACACAAGCTGGAATCAAGATTGCCGGGAGAAATATCAATAACCTCAGATATGCAGATGACACCACCCTTATGGCAGAAAACGAAGAAGAACTAAAGAGCCTCTTGATGAAAGTGAAAGAAGAGAGTGAAAAAGCTGGCTTAAAGCTCAACGTTCAGAAAACTAAGATCATGGCATCTGGTCCCATCACTTCATGGGAAATAGATGGGAAAACAGTGGAAACAGTGTCAGACTTTATTTGGGGGGGCTCCAAAATCACTGCTGATGGTGATTGCAGCCATGAAATTAAAAGACGCTTACTCCTTGGAAGGAAGGTTATGACCAACCTAGATAGCATATTTAAAAGCAGAGGCATTACTTGGCCAACAAAGGTCTGTCTAGTCAAGGCTATGGTTTTTCCAGTGGTCATGTATGGATGTGAGAGTTGGACAGTGAAAAACCTGAGCGCCGCAGAATTGATGCTTTTGAAGTGTGGTGTTGGAGAAGACTCTTGAGAGTCCCTTGGACTGCAAGGAGATCCAAACCGTCCATCCTAGAGGAGATCACTCCCGGGTGTTCATTGGAAGGACTGATGTTGAAGCTAAAACTCCAATACTTTGGCCACCTCATGTGAAGAGTTGACTCATTGGAAAAGACCCTAATGCTGGGAAGGATTGGGCGCAGGAGAAGAAGGGGACGACAGAGGATGAGATGATTGGATGGCATCACCAACTCGATGGACATGGGTTTGGGTGGACTCCGGGAGTTGGTGAGGGACAGGGAGGCCTGGCATACTGCAAATCACGGGGTCCCAAGAGTCAGACACGATTGAGCGACTGAACTGAATTCCTGTGTTGCAGGCAGATTTGTTACCTCCTGAGCCACCAGGGAAGCCCAAATATAAATTTACCCAGAATCATTTATTTAATAGAGTATTTTTCCTACTTCTTTGCAGTGTTATCTTTGTCAAAAATCAATTCTCTAAGTACCTGTGAATTCTGTTCCATTAGTCTGTTTATCCCTACAAATTGTATATCATTGAAAATAAACAAATTGTGTATCTTTATAATGTCTTACTACCTAATAGTTTATTTCCCCAACTTTGTTCTTTATCAGTATTATCTTGACTATACTTGGTCCTTTAAAATTCCACAAACATTTTATAATTTCTTTATAAATATCCTCCACATGTCTCCTCCAA
Organism: Giraffa tippelskirchi; assembly: GCF_054371585.1. Taxonomy (NCBI): domain Eukaryota; kingdom Metazoa; phylum Chordata; class Mammalia; order Artiodactyla; family Giraffidae; genus Giraffa; species Giraffa tippelskirchi. The sequence goes on along the minus strand of NC_137284.1, from coordinate 40,385,004 downwards.
TGCTCCCTCCCCTGAAAAAAATCTGCTGGAATTTTGATTAGGATAACATTGAATCTATAGATCAATTTCAGGAAAATGAACTTTATTGACTCCTCTAATTTATGAATGTAGCATTTCCTTTATTCATTTAAGTCTTCCATAATTGCTCTTACATGCATGGATAAATATTATTTATCTTCCTTAGATTTTTTTCTAACTATGTGGTGGCCTTTAAGTAGTATTTTAAAAGCAGTTTTCTAATTGTATGTTCGAGATATATAAAAATTAGCTCATTTATGTAGGCTGCACTAATGTTCACCAAACTTTCTAAATTCATTTACTACTTATTGTAATAGCTTATCCATACAATTTCAGATTTTCTATGTAAACAATCGACTTGTCTTAAATAATAACAATTTACTCCTTTTATTTCCTTATTTAATTGCCTAGAAGATTCAATAAAATATTGAATAAAAGTAAGAGAAGACATCCTTCACTTGTTCTCCATATCAGGAAGAAATCTTTCAGCAATTTTTGTGTATGATGTTTACTATAAAAACTCATGCACAGATTTAGGGAGTTCTCTTTTTTAGCTAGTTTGCTGAGGACTTTTTATCAGAATGATGTTGAATTTGTCAGATATTTTCCTCCATTATTTTGTTAACATGGTAAGTTAAACTGGTTGATTTTAAAATATTAAACTTCAAATTTCCTTTCTCCATTTTCTTTATCCATTCGTCTACTGATAGACATTAATGGATGTTGTTTTCAGATTGTGGCTTAAAACACATGGGTGCATGTATCTTGCTGAGACCCTGATTTTAATTATTTTGGATAAATACCCACAAATGGGATTGCTGAATCATATGTTAATATATTTTCATTGTTTTAGGAAATGCCAAACTCTGTTCAATGATAGTTGCACCTTATTGCCATATGTGAAAACATGGATGAACTTTGAAAACATTGTCCTAAGTGAAATAAACCAATCACAGGGATAAATGTCACATGATTTCATTTATGTACATGCTAAGTTGCTTCAGTCATGTCCAGATCTTTGGGACACTCTGGACTGTAGCCCACCAAACTCCGCTGTCCATGGAATTTTCCAGGCCAGAATACTGGAGTGGGTTGCCATGCCCTCCTCCAGAGGATCTTCCCAACGGAAGGATTGAAACTGCACCTCTAATGTCTCCTGCATTGGCAGGTGGGTTCTTTACCACTAGCACCACCTGGGAAGCCCAATTTCATTTCTATGAAGTATCTTAAACAGTCAAGTTCATAGAAGTAGAAAGTAAGATGGTACTTGCCAGATGAGGAGGAAAGGGAAAAATGGGCAGTTACTGCTCCATGGGTACCAAGTTTCAGTTATGAGAGAATAATTTCTTGAGCCTCACCTACTGCTTTTGATCCTACTTCTTCACCTGCCATTCTTGTCTTTCAGTAAATGTGTCACATACCTCAAGGGAATGCCTTACCTCAGTACATCATTTTTTTTTTTCCTCCCCAGGATTTTGGTCACTTGAGTTCTAGCTGTCTAAATAGCTTGCTGATAGTTTAAATACATTTAAGTTTAGCCCTTGTAGTTGTCTTCAGAGGAAGGTTTGTCTAATCTATCGTAGCTAGAAATGGAAGTAGTTCAGTTTCTAATATGTGATTTACCATTTCAGTCTATTTGGATTAATTATTGGGTGTGTGGCATCTAAATTTTCCAGGCTTTCAGGCTGTGACTTTTACCTGGATTCTTACATAATGACTACTTCTAAACCTTAATGTCACACCCTGAACAATCTTTGATTATTTATTGATCTTCTACAGCTTGTGTTCATTTGTAAACCAGATCTGATAGGTGTGAGAAGTTAACAGTGGACTTGGTTTCAGTGCTTGTCATGGGGATAATTGGTCAGTGAAGAACATGTTGCCTTCAAGCAAAATGGGAACCGAAGAGAGTTCATTCTGTTTATGTACAGATACCAGTCTCCTGAGCATCGCTAATAGCCCTTTACCTTGTCAGTAGAGAGACTCTTAATAACTCTGCCAGTGTATTTTAACACTACAAAGATGGGCATTTTATCAGAAGATGAATGCAGTGATTTAGGTAATTCTTTATTTATAGTCTCAGGAAAAAAAGAAATGAATTCCAAAGGTAGGGTGTGTGTGTGTGTGTGTGTGTGTGTGTGTGTGTGTGTGTGTGTGTGTGTGTGTGTGTGTGTGTGTGTGTGTGTGTGTGTGTGTGTGTGTGTGTGTGTGTGTGTGTGTGTGTGTGTGTGTGTAACAAATTAAAATACTTCCCCCTCTGTGTGTGTGTGTGTGTGTGTGTGTGTGTGTGTGTGTAACAAATTAAAATACTTCCCCCTCTACATTTTCATGGACAAAATCAGAAAAGTTTGGATACAGATTTGGATCAAAGACCACAGTGATAGGTTGTACTGGTTCAGTTTTGTTTTCTAGATTTAGGCAGGCTGAATTTACTGAATCCTCTTTAACTCAAGGTTACCTCCTACTTTTCAAGCTGAAGTTGCCTCAAGTGAAATGTGAAGATGTAAAAATATTTACCTCACAAGGTCACACTTGTTAACACTCTGTAAGTATTCGTTTGCCCGAATCTAATGTTCAAGAGTGGGTAGGGAATGCTAGTTTTTCTTTTCTTGATCCTTCCTATGCAGTACTCTGCAGGAAAATTGGCATGACCAGTGTTGGTCACAAGATTCAGCTAAATGAATAAACAGTATCCAATACTGGAGGAAGTTGAAGAAAGTAAGAGAAAAACATCTTAGATCTGAAATTGTGAATTCCTTTGTGACCTGTTATAAGGAGTAAGCGGAAGAAAACAAATTGGACACTGGGAATTATAATCACCAACATCATCATAAAGTCTGCCTTACTGCTTGGAATTGAATAGATGTCTAATAATTGACTACCCAGCTGATCATCGTGCTCAGTTAATAGAGTAACAGAAGAAATTAGCTCAATTCAGTGGGAAGGGGTTTGAAGACTGAAAACTGGCAGGTTACCCTAAATAAGGAAGCTTTCAGGAAAAAAGAAGGTTATGTAAAGTGATGGATACAATAGCTTATTCATAACATGCTTTCTCTATTTAACCGAATCATTTCGCTCACTATATTGCACATTTTACACAATTGCTGCAATTTCTGCAATTCTCCAAATGGCTGTAATATGACAAGAGAAACAATAGATTGTGTAATTCTCAATCTATTTTACAATGATTTTTCTTAGCTTCTCTGTGAAGGATGTGTATGGTAAGGAAGCATCCATGGAGGGATAAAATTTTTAACCAGAGAGGAAAATACCTACCTCAATTTAAATCCTAAATGAAGGCAGGATGGATGTTTCAAGGATTCTGTATGTAATACCTTCCATCATTTTCTGTGATCCCTAAGTCTCTGGAAGTTGGTCTCCTCAGATCAAACCCAGAATTATGTCAGATTCTATCACTTCTGATATTAACATGCTTTAGCCTTCCAAGGAGATAAACCCAGTCAATCCTAAAGGAAATCAACCCTGAATGTTCTTTGGAAGGACTCATTTGAAGCTCCAATATTTTGGCCACCTGATTCAAAGAGCCAACTCATTGGAAAAGACCCTGACACTGGGAAAGATTGAAGGCAGGAGGAGAAGGGCGGCAGAGGATGAGATGGTTGGATGGCATCACCGACTCAATGGGCATGAATTTGAGCAAGCTCCAGGAGATGATGAAGGACAGAGGAGCCTGGCGTGCTGCAGTCCACGGGGTCACAAAGAGTTGGGCAGGACTTAGCGACTGAACAACCACAACAAAGCCTTCCAAGTGAGGAAACATAGAAAAGAGGTGGAGAGTAAGTAAGAACTCTCTATTGCTGTGTGACAAATTACCACATATTCAGCTACTTAAAACAATTTTTCAATATTCTATTGAACTTTCTGGAGATCAGGAGTCTATGTAGAGCATAATTGGGTTCTCCAATCAGAGGAAAACAGGCTGAAACCAAGGTGCATGCCTTTCTGGAGGCTCTCTGGAAGAATCTGCTACCAAGCTCATTCGAATTTTGATGAATTCAGTTCCTTTGAGATGCAGCTTGAGTCTCCATTTCTTTGCTGGCATGACCCAGGGGCACACGGAGCTCCTCACACCACCTGCACTCCTTACTGGACAGCTCCCTCCATCTTCAGAGCCAGTACTGGAGTGTCTCCTGCAGCTCGGTGCTGTGCTTAGTTGCTCAGTCCTGTCCAACTCTTTGCAACCCCATGGACTGTAGCCCATCAATCTCCTCTGTCCATGAGAATTCTCCAGGCAAGAATACTGGAGTGAGTAGCCTATCCCTTCTCCAGGGGATCTTCCCAGCCCAGGAATCCAACTGGGGTTTCCTGCATTGCAGGCAGATTCTTTACCAGCTGAGCTACCAGGGAAGTCCTTCTCGAACTCTTTCTCCTGCCAAATCCTACTCATGTTTCAATCTCTTTTGTCAGGAAAAGCCATTCACTTTTCAGGGACTTTCCTGATTATGTGAGACCTACTAAGACTTACCTCCCTATTTCAAGGCTACTTTTCTTGAGATCTTGTCTGCATGCTAAGTCACTTTAGTTGTGTCCGACTCTTTGTGACCCCATGGACTGTAGCCCACCAGGCTCCTCTGTCCATGGGATTCTCCAGGCAAGAATACTGGAGCTGTTTGCCATTTCCTACTCCAGGAGATTTTCCTAACCCAGGGATTGAACCCATGTCTCTTATGTCTCCTGCATTATCAAGTGCCTGGGAAGCCCTCTTGGAATCTTAATTATATTTTAAAGATCTCTTCCCAGCAGCACCAATCTAGATTAGTCTTTGACTGAAGCAGTAAAAGGTGTGACTGCACCAGCTTGAGAGTCTTACTCATGTATCCCTGGCTCTGCACTCTGCTTCCTGTCCTCCGTCATGTGCCTCTTAAATATGATCCACTGAACAAACATTTCTCAGAGCTACTGTCACTGTATGTCATCACTTTGGAGGCTCTAGGCAGTATGGAAAATGCTAGAGTGTTGGAGTGAGAAAAATTTGTAGGATTTTGAGTGGGTTATTTAATTCCTCAGAGCCTCAATATGGCTCAGAGGGTAAAGCATCTGCCTGCAATGCAGGAGACCCAGGTTTGATCCTTGGGTTGGGAAGATCCCCTGGAGAAGGGAATGGCAACCCACTCCAGTACTCCTTCCTGGAAAAACCCATGGACAGAGGAGCCTGGTGGCTACAGTCCATGGGGTCAGAAAGAGTTGGACACAACTAAAGTGACTTCACTTTCACTTTCAATGTCCTCAATGGTAAAAACTAGAGCTAATTATTACCTCTAAGGCCTGCAGATAATTAGGAAAGTAGTGTAATGAATTTCAGGCTTCTCTGGCGGCTCAGATGGTAAAAAATCTGCCAGCAGTGCAGGAGACCCACATTTGATCCCTGGGTCAGGAAGATCCTCTGGAGAAAGAAATGGCAACCCACTCCAGTATTCTTGCTTGGAAAATCCCATGAACAGAGGAACCTGGTGGGCTACAGTCCACGGGGTGGCAAAGAGTGAGACACATCTGAATGACTAACACAAATATAATGGAAATCACTTAATTTACACAAGTCCACAAACTAGATTCCTGACATTTCTTCCTTCTTTTGAATGTTCCGATATAGCTCCTCCAAGTCCTATCTACTTATCCTTGGAAATGGGAAAAAACTAATATTTACAAGCCCTGGAGATAAGGTGATTTTCAGTCAATAACCTAACCATTTTCTCAAGAAATCTACATTGCAGTTCATTTTGGAATTAGTTCATTAGTGTTAACTGGTGTACATTCATAAGAACTTTCATTTAAAAGCTCAGTATCTTTCTTTGTTTTCACTATTTTTTAGGGACCCTAATCTCTTACTCCCCCAGGGGAGGAAGCAAAGAATATTATATAAAGACAGAGAACCAGTCAGTAGACTCCTAGGATTAGAAAAAAGTCCCCAAATATCTGTTAAAATGCTATTGGTAAGAGATTTGGCAAGATGATGATTACACGTGAGTAGAACAGCAGTTTCCATAATAATTATGTGGGCTGTGAACAGATTTTGAAAAAAAAAATGCTGAGATGCAGCCTAATGAATGTACTTATTAACCTTAATAGCATCAGGTAGAGAAGAGGACCAGTTTGGAGGGGGTATGAATTCAGCCCTTCAGAGTCATTTTATAAGGCACATCCAACAGTGTCGTTTTCTCAGTTACAAATAAATATAGGCAGTTATCTGCAAAGAATTCTCTATAAACTGAAATTGGCTTTTTAAAGTCTAATTTTCTAATGTTATGTTAAACATATGTTAAGTATTTAGCATGTTCAAGGCATTATAATAAACATTAAGGATAAGATGTCCAAAACATGAAATTTATAGTCAATTTAGAGAAAACATAAATAAAGGTACCTAATTATAATATGATGACAAATGCAAAACGAAAAGCATCAACATATTACCTCTATGAGAGCAGAAATCTTGTCTCCTGGTTGACCCCTCTGTTCCCACATATCTAACAAGTTATTAGTTACCCAATACTTGTTCAGTGAATAAGAAATAAACGTCACAGAATTTTGTAAGCAGAGAGGAAGGAACTATTAAACCAATGGGAGCTTGAGAAAGGTTTTAATAAGCTGCATTCAAGTTCAGTCGGTCTGCTTGATAGATGAATTGGACTTTATCAAATCAGGAAAAATGTGAGGGGTTGAAGGGGTGACTCTCCATGCAGAGGGAACAGCATACTCAAAGGCTTGGAGGTGTGAAAGTCTGATGTATTAGAGGAATAAGAATCAAGTACAGTGTCTCCAGTACACAGTATGTGTGTGACAGCCTCAGCAGTACCAATATCATCATGCTAAGTAAGACTAAAGAGTTCAGTGATCAAGAATAACTGTATGTGCCTGGCATACCCACAACCCTTCCCCCACCTCCCTAATACACACACTCACACCTGACACAAAGTTAATGACTACTGACTTCTCAGAATGGGCTTCCCTGATAGCTCAGCTGATAAAGAATCCACCTGCAATGTAGGAGACCCTCGTTCAACTCCTGGGTCGGGAAGATCCCCTGGAGAAGGGATAGGCTACCCACGCCAATATTCTTGGGCTTAGACATTAAAGAATCCACTTGCAATGCAGAAGACCAGGTTTCGATCCCTGGGTTGGGGAGATCCCCTGAAGGAGCGCATGGCAATCCACTCCAGTATTCTTGCCTAGAGAATCCCCAAGGACAGAGGAGTCTGGCAGGCTAACGTCCATGGGGTCACAAAGAGTCGGACACGACTGAGCGACTAAGCACAGCACAACTTCTAGTAATAGTCATTCTGATGCCTACATTTTTGGTCTGGTATTGCTCCTTCTGACATTTTGAGATGATTTATTTATGTTGTTTGCCCATGGCAGATGTCTCCCCAAGAACTCTGCAGAGTTATACTAAATAATCATGTTGCCATTTGAGAGTTCAGCTAATGAAATCCCTACCCATTATATGTGATTAGCCTTCCATGTAAATAAATCAAGAGACAATAAATGTAAGAACGAAGAGTTTGGGAACACCCAGAATACTAATTGAGGTGATGGGAGAATAAATCTCAGGAAGGCAGGACTGGAATGCAATTTTCAGTAAGTGACGATTCAGTGACTGGGAACCTAATGAATTGTACTGTTAATAGGAAGATTGAGTAAAAAGAGAAGAGGATGTTCAGTCTAAAGGATAAATGAGGAAACTTCCAGGGGGCTAGAAGTCAGCATTCAAGCAGGCTGTGTCTAATGGACTACCGGCTCCTTGAGGGCATGAATTGGAAGCTACCACAGTATCTGTGCAATTTGAATGTACAGAATATGCATAATATGCATTCAAATGCTTATTAGATTAATTAATTGGAATAAAAAGAACATGGAGACTGTTACTGGAGGATCACTTGACTCAAATTTCTGTGTTACACAATTTTTTGTTTTCCATAGCAATAACTTAAACATATATTGAGGATCTTCCCTGGTGGTCCTGTAGTTAAGAATCCACCTGCCAATTCAGGGCACATGGGTTTGATCCCTGGTCTGGGAATATTCCACATGCCATGGGGTAGCTAAGCGCATCGGCCATAGCTACTGAGCCTGCATGCCACAAGTAGAAGTTAGCCCCTGCTTGGTGCAACTAGAGAAAGCCTGTGCACAGCAACAAATACCCAGACAGGCAAAAATAGAAATAAAGTAATTAATTGACTAAACAAAGAGAAGCCAGGGGACTTCCCCTGTGGCCCAGGAGTTTAAAAAATAAACAAACAAAAAAAAAGATATATTAATAGGAAATGAGGAAAGAAAAGAAAGAGCATATTGTATGCATTGTACAGATTTATATTTTGATAAAAGACAAATTTTTAAATTATTGAGCAACTCTGTTTAACATTCAATAATTAGTAAACCTTTCTCCTTCATAATTTTCCAATAATATTTTATTACCATGGATCCTTAGCGGATTCAACATTCCAGAAATATATTTTGCAATTAAGTCTACAGATTGTAAACCCTGCAGTAATTATATTACAGCCATGATCATTGACCTGCTTTAAATATCTATTAGTTAATACAAAAATAATAAAAATAGCAATTCTAAAGTTAAAATGTTTATAAGGATATAATTGTATAGAGCATCAGATCTTTAGAGTGCTATGATTTTCATTAGTTTTATCTTTTTTTGCATGCAGACAGCTATTTCTCAGCATGCTGCTGCTGCTGCTGCTGCTGCTAAGTCGCTTCAGTCGTGTCCGACTCTGTGCAACCCCACAGACGGCAGCCCACCAGGCTCTGCCATCCCTGGGATTCTCCAGGCAAGAACACTGGAGTGGATTGCCATTTCCTTCTCCAGTGCATGAAAGGGAAAAGTGAAAGTGAAGTCGCTCAGTCGTGTCTGACTCTTAGCGACCCCATGGACTGTAGCCTACCAGGCTTCTCTGTCCATGGGATTTTCCAGGCAAGAGTACTGGAGTGGGGTGCCATTGCCTTCTCCGTTTCTCAGCATACAAAATGCTAAATACAATAGTATAGGGTGGGTTGATATGGTACTGGACCACAGCAAAGAAAATTTTTAACCTGCACTTTTTTACACTCATTAATTATATATGCAGAGAACAGAAATCCAGGAGAAGCCAAGTGCTGGAGAGCATACAAAAGGAAATTGGATCATTGCAGACCCCCTACTTGTATTCATTTTTCTCCTTTTTCAAACTCGAACCCTATTTTTCTATATTTTAACGTAGGATATGGAGTGACAATGTCACTTACAGTTCATTAATGTTTCCCATAGACCATAAACATCTTCCTCTACCCACCATTCTCCACATAAGTAGTCCTTGGATTTCTGAGAATTTCTTACAAATAACCTCTTCATTCCCACTGCTAATACAACCGTCCATTAGTTTCCTTAACCACTGATGCGTATTTTCTAACTTGATTCTCTAGCACTCATCTACAACCTCTCCTACCAGGTGAGGCTTTCCTATCTCTCCTTACTATTCTTTGGAACTCTGCATTCAGATGGGTATATCTTTCCTTTTCTCCTTTGCCTTTAGCTTCTCTTTTCTCAGCTATTTGTAAGGCTTCCTCAGACAACCATTTTGCCTTTTTGCATTTCTTTTTCTCGGGGACGGTCTTGAACACTGCCTCCTGTACAATGTCATGAACCTCTGTCCATAGTTCTTCAGGCAATCTGTCTTTCAGATCTAATCCCTTGAATCTATTTGTCACTTCCACTGTATAATTGTAAGGGATTTGATTTAGGCCAACCTGAATGGTCTAGTGGTTTTTCCCTACTTTCTTCAATTTAAGTCTGAATTTGACAATAAGGAGTTCATGATCTGAGCCACAGTCAACTCCTGGTCTTGCTTTTGCTGACTGTATAGAGCCTCTCCATCTTTGGCTGCAAAGAATATAATCAATCTGATTTTGGTATTGACCATCTGGTGATGTCCACGTGTAGAGTATCTTCTCTTGTGTTGTTGGAAGAGGGTGTTTGCTATGACCAGTGTGTTTTCTTGGCAAAACTCTATTAGCCTTTGCCCTGCTTCATTCTGTACTCCAAGGCCAAATTTTCCTGTTACTCCAGGTATCTCTTGACTTCCTATTTTTGCATTGCAGTCTCCTATGATGAAAAGGACATCTTTTTGGGGTGTTAGTTCTAGAAGGTCTTGTAGGTCTTCATAGAACCATTCAACTTCAGCTTCTTCAGCTTTACTGGGAAGAGCATAGACTTGGATTACCGTGATATTGAATGGTTTGCCTTGGAAACGAACAGAGATCATTCTGTTGTTTTTGAGACTGCACCCAAGTACTGCGTTTTGGACTCTTTTGTTAACTATGATGACTACTCCATTTCTTCTAAGGGATTCTTGTGCAGAGTAGTAGATATGATGGTCAGCTGAATTAAATTCACCCATTCCAGTCCATTTTGGTTCACTGATTCCTAAAATGTCAATGTTCATACTTGCCACCTCCTGTTTGACCACTTCCAATTTACCTTGATTCATGGATCTAACATTCCAGTTTCCTATGCAATATTGTTCTTCACAGCATCGGACATTACTTCCATCACCAGTTACATCTGCAACTGGGTGTTGTTTTTGCTTTGGCTCCGTCTCTTCAATCTTTTTGGAGTTGTTTCTCCACTGATCTCCAGTAGCATATTACGCACCTACCGACCTGGGGAGTTCATTTTTCAGTGTCCTATCTTTTTGCCTTTTCATGCTATTCATGGGGTTCTCAAGACAAGAATAATGAAGTGGTTTGCCATGCCCTTCTCCAGTGGACCATGTTTTGTCAGAACTCTCCATCATAACCAGTCCATCATGGATGGCCCTACATGGCATGGCTCATAGCTTCATTGAGTTAGACAAGGCTATGGTCCATGTGATCAGTCTGATTGGTTTTCTCTGATTGTGGTTTTCATTCTGTCTGCCCTCTGAAGGATAAGGATAAGAAGCTTATGGAAGAGAAAAGGAAAGATATACCTATCTGAATGCTGAGTTCCAAAGAATAGCAAGGACATATAGGAATTCCTTCCTAAGTGATTAATGCAAAGAAATAGAGGACAACAACAGAATGGGAAAGACTAGAGATCTCTTCAAGAAAATTAGAGATGTCAAGGGAACATTTCATGCAAAGATGAGCACAATAAAGGACAGAAACGCTATGGAACTAACAGAAGCAGAAGATATTAAGAAGAGGTGGCAAGAATACATAGAAGAACTACAAAAAAAAGAATGCCAAAGAATGTTCAAAGTACTGCACACTTGCACTCATCTCACACACTAGTAATGCTCAAAATTCTCTAAGCTAGGCTTCAACAGTATGTAAACCGAGAACTTCCAGATGTTTAAGCTGGATTTAGAAAAGACAGGAACCAGAGATTAAATTACCAACATTCGTTGGATCATAGAAAAGGCAAGAAAATTCCAGAAAAATGTCTACTTCTGCTTCATTGGCTATGCTAAAACCTTTGACTGTGTGGATCACAACAAACTGTGGAAAATTCTTACAGAGATGGGAATACCAGAGCACCCGACCTGCCTCTTGAGAAATCTGTATGCAGGTCAAGAAGCAACAGTTACAACCAGACATGTAACAATGGACTGATTTCAAATTGAGAAAGGAGTACATCAGGCTGTATATTGTTACCCTGCTTGTTTAACTTATATTCAGAGTACATCATGTAAAATGCTGGGCTGGATGAAGCACAAGCTGGAATCAAGATTGCAGGAGAAATATTAATAACCTCAGAAATGCAAGTGATGCCACCTTCTTGGCAGAAAGCAAAGAGGACTAAAGAGCCTCTTGACGAAAGTGAAAGAGGAGAGAGAAAAGGCTGATTTAAAACTCAACACTCAAAAAACAAAGACCATGGCATCCAGTCCCATCAGTTCATGGCAAATAGGTGGGGAAACAATGGAAACAATGACAGACTTTATTTTCTTGGGCTCCAAAATCACTGCAGATGGTGACTGCAGCCATGAAATTAAAAGATGCTTGCTCCTTGGAAGAAAAGGTCTGACCATTCTAGACAGCATATCAAAAAGCAGAGACATTACTTTGCTGACAAAAGTCCATCTAGTCAAAGTTATGGTTTTTCTAGTAGTCATGTATGGATCTGAGAGTTGGACTACAAAGAAAGCTGAGCACTGAAGAATGATGCTTTTGAACTGTGGTGTTGGAGAAGACTCTTGAGAGTCCCTTGGACAGCAAGGAGATCCAACCAATCAATCCTAAAGGAAATCAGTCCTGAATATTCATTGGAAAGACTGATGCTGAAGCTGAAGCTCCATAATACTTTGGCCACCTGTTGTGAAGAGCTGACTCATTGGAAAAGACTCTGATGGTGAGAAGGATTGGGGGCAGGAGGAGAAGGGGACAACAGAGGATGAGATGGTTGGATGGCATCACCAACTCAATGGACATGAGTTTGAGTAAACTCCTGGAGTTTGTCATGGACAGGGAAGCCTGGTGTGCTGCAGTCCATGGGGTTGCAAAGAGTCAGACATGATTGAGTGACTGAACTGAACTGAGTCAATATATAACCTTGTTTTATGGATATTCGAATCTAAAAACAGTTTACTTATTATATATATATATATATAGTTGATGAATTCATATTCAATTCACAGAAAAACAGCCCTGTACTCATGCCTGAATGCATCTGACTTGGTATGTGAGGCATATCACAGATTTCTTGCCATTGGGAACTCTAGATAACATATCAGTATTATATATTATATACTTGGGGGCTATTTTAAACAGCAAAACCATTTTTAATTCAGTTTAATTGGAGGCTAATTACTTTAGAGTATTGCGGTGGGTCTTGCCAGACATCACCATGATTCAGCCCTGCACACACGTGTCCCCTAGATCCTGAACAGCTCTCTCGGCCCCCGCCCCACTCCATCCCTCCAGGCTGTCCCAGAGCACTGGCTTTGGGTGCCCTGCATCATACATCAAACTCCCATTGGCTATCTGTTTAATATGTGGTAATGTATATATTTCAATGCCAAAAACACAAAATACAAAAACTTGGGACTTAATAGACAATGAAGAAAACTTCTTTATAGTAGCAAAACTGAAGCAAGAAAGCAGAGGTTCACCTGGTCCAGCTTCCACTGTGAACATGCACATCAGGAGACTCAAATTTTTTGCTGCTCTGTGCAGGTCTGAGAGTGACCATAAAAGTGGCATGAGTATTGGAATGGGGGTTGCAAATAAATTTTAGGAAGCCTGTGAATTTGCAAATTCAGAATCTGCAAATAATGAAGAATGCTGCTGCTGCTAAGTCGCTTCAGTCGTGTCCGACTCTGTGCGACCCCACAGACGGCAGCCCACCAGGCTCCCCCGTCCCTGGGATTCTCCAGGCAAGAATACTGGAGTGGGTTGCCATTTCCTTCTCCAATGCATGAAAGGGAAAAGTGAAAGTGAAGTCGCTCAGTCGTGTCCGACTCTTCGCGACCCCACGGACTGCAGCCTACTAGGCTCCTCAGTCCATGGGATTGTCCAGGCAAGAGTACTGGAGTGGGGTGCCATTGCCTTCTCCAAATGAAGAATGACTGCATATCAAAGAATTGGAAAGAAAGTAATGAAATGGATTATAAGGAGCTGGTTAAAATGCCCACCAATTAGAAGAGAGAGAAACTGGACAGATGGATGGATGGACAGATAGAAAGAAAGGAAGGAAGAAAGAATAGATACTAAATCTATAAAATTGCTTTAAATGTGGTACATTTTCAGTTTTTTTCCTTATCTCCCCCTACTTTTTTATCTAACTTGGTAAAATTTATGTCACCCAAGTGGTGCAGTGGTAAAAAATTTGCCTGCCAATGCAGGAGATGCAAGAGACATGGGTTCCATCCCTGGGTCAGGAACATCCTCTGGAAGAGGAAATGGCAACCCACTCCAGTATTCTTGAGAATCCCATGGACAGACTAGCCTGGCGGGCTACAGTCCACAGGGTCACAAAGAGGCAGTCATGACTGAACACACACACACACGTCACCCAAAAGCATTACAGTAGTGCCAGAATCCTAAGAGTCCACTCTAACAATGCAATGGAAAGCATTAGATAGTAGAAAGGTAAGCTCAAGTTTTTCTTGACTGTTCATTTTTGGATTCATTATTCCTTACTTAGACATACCCTGTCATCTTAAAGCAAACCTTAAAAGCACATTTTTATGAAAATGTTAATATTTAATAAGCTAAAGTCAATAGAGCATCATCCAACTTAGCCAATATGGATTGAACTTTCTTGAGACTTACATGGCAAATATTCCCTGCTAAGCTTAAACAGAATAACCCTTTTCTGTCACACAGATACTGGAATTTTCTGTTTACACACAAACTATGTTACAGTTACATTTTTATTCTGTTGCTGAATGGAAATCCTTAGAACAAGCCGGTTTTAAAAATCACCTTACTTGTATACTACTAAAAAAAAAAGATCATATTTTGCTAAATTAAATGTAGAAATTAATTCCTGGAAAAAAAAAAAGAAAAAAGCTGAAGAATGTTATGAGAGAGGAGTAAATTAACAAACTGGTCCTGACTTCTCTTTAATGGAAACATTACCTCCAGAAAAGTTTATCAAGACAGGCTTTTTACAATCCCCATTAAATTCAGTGAATGAATTGTGAAGAGTAAATTGGACCCATTATAATCTTAACATTTCTTATGTAATACTCATAATCACAGCATTACATAAGAGCAAGCTAGCACTAACAAAAGGAGCAATTTAAATTTCCCCTTCTTGGAGAACGCTGCTCTGCCTGACAAACAGGGCTTCCTGTCCCATTTGCAGAACGCCCATGCATCTCCTCGAGTGCCAGTGAGACCCACACTCTCCTATCAGTGATATAATAAACCCTCCAAAACAGAGCAAGAAAATGTAGCAAACAAGCCCACTTCATTTCAACTTGTCAGCTTTAAATAAAATCTCTGCAGCTGAAAATGAAAAACCTGAGGGAAGACAATGTGTGAAGTAACCACATTCAACATGGGGACAAAACATACTCCATTACTTTTTTCCTGATCTGCCATGAAAGTTTTTGAAATTTCAACACAGATCATTTTTAATAAAATCTTTTCTTGTCAAGGAGGACTTAAGAAGAAGAAATTGCTTATTTTTTCTGTTTGTTTATTTTTCCTCCTTCTCTCTCCTTCACCCACTGATGCCTTTGGAAAAATCTCAAGTTATCCTAAGCCCCTATGATATCTTAATGAGTAATCTATGACCTTTGGAACAACTCTCATTATCAATTTTTAAGTCAGAGTTAGTATAGCAGAACATACTTAAAAAAGTACATGCTTTTTTTTTACTTATTCTAATTTATTACTTACATATTTCTTACATAATACCTTACATAATACACAGATTTTTATATCCAAAATATTGGAGCATGCCCTCTGCTTACCAAAATAAAAAGTATAAAAAACAAAAATGCACTGGGAGGAAGATAAAAAGAAATGAGCATTCCAATAAATAGAAATACCTGGATATTGGTGAAACAAATAATGATTGTTAATGTAAACCCTTTCACTCAACTTTTCCCAGTACCTACTCCCCCTCACCCAGCTTATCTCCAAACCCTTTCCTGCCTTGCATTCAGGAGGCTCCATTCTGCTCTTCCCCTCAACTCTCTCCATGTCATCTCTTCCTTCTTTGTTACCTTTTTTTCATTGTTAAATTTCCCTTGACTTTATTTACTTCTCCTGAAAGGGCACATGTGCCTCTTTAAAGGACAGCTAGTACCGCTGGGTCCCAGCAGATACACAGCATAAGCTGTGCATATTCTAAATGACAGGGAGGATGGGAGAAGTCAGTCACTTTTTCCCTGAAGGTCCCAAGGTGTGTCCAGACTTCATAGAAACACATTTTCATGTCTTTTATTTCCAAAAATTTATCTCATGTATTTTCCAAATAAGCTTAGAATACTCTTCCTTATTCTGTTACACTACTATAATAGAAACTCTCCAATTTCAAACTCTTGTTTTGAAATTCCTAGGTTACTTTGAGTGATCAGTACATAGAATGATATTAACGTTGAGGAGTAGGATACCTGTCACCATTGTTGATGGCCTATATATTAAGAAGTTCTTTCAATGACTCTAGTGTAAAAAGATGCTTGCTCCTTGGAAGAAAAGCTATGACCAACCTAAACAGCATTTTAAAAAGCAGAGACATTACTTTACCAACAAAGGTCCATTAGTCAAAGCTAGGAGAAGGCAATGGCAACCCACTCCAGTACTCTTGCCTGGAAAATCCCATGGATGGAGGAGCCTGGTAGGATGCAGTCTATGGAGTCACTAAGCGTTGGACACAACTGAGCGTCTTCACTTTCACTTTTCACTTTCATGCATTGGAGAAGGAAATGGCAACTCACTCCAGTGTTCTTGCCTGGAGAATCCCAGGGACAGTGGAACCTGGTGGGCTGCCATCTATGAGGTCGCATAGAGTCGGACACGACTGAAACGATTTAGCAGCAGCAGCAGCAGTCAAGGCTATAGTTTTTCCAATAGTCATGTATGGATGTGAGAGTAGGACCATAAAGAAAGCTGAGTGCCGAAGAATTGATGCTTTTGAACTGTGGTGTTGGAGAAAACTCTTGAGAGTCCCTTGGACTGCAAGGAGATCCAACCAGTCAATCCTAAAAGAAATCAGTCCTGAATATTCATTGGAAGGACTGATGCTGAAGCTGAAACTCCAATACTTCGGCCACCTGATGCGAAGAACTGAGTCACTAGGAAAGACCCGGATGCTGGAAAAAATTGAAGGCAGGAGAAGAGGATGACAGAGGATGAGATGGTTGGATGGCACCACCAACGTGATGGACATGAGTTTGAGTAGGCTCTGGGAGTTGGTGATGGACAGGGAAGCCTGGCATGCTGCAGTCCATAGTGTCACAAAGAGTCAGACATGACTGAGTGACTGAACTGATACTGATACTATAAAACATGATTTCACATGTGTATTTTACATGTATCCTTATTAGAGAAGTACCATGGGATAGGAAAGAGGATATGGACTATAAGGACTTCAGTTTGGGCTCTGATGAATCAATATTTAATAGAATGACCATAATCAGAAAGTTTCTCATGTTTAACCACTCAGGAAAATACCCTCAAGTAGGAAATGGCAACTCTTCCCAGTGTTCTTGCCGAGGAAAATCCCATGGACAGAGGAGCCTGGCGGGCTACAGTCCATGGGGTCAGAAAGAGTCAGACACAAGTGATCACACACACACTCACACATCATTATATGTAAAATGTAGGGGAAAAATGAATATCATAGGATGGTTAAATTAACATTAGATATATTTTAGAAATATTTTTCAGTTTTACTTTATGATCCTTATCATGATTTATTATTAAGTAAAGGAAAAGAAATATACTTAAAATTAATTTAACCTAGCTATTAAACATTCATTAAATAGTGTGAACGTTGATATACAGCTTTCATGCTTATAATATATTTTACAACCAGTGAAATTCTGCCAAAAGCATAAGGTTATTCTCTGCAGTTCAAGGTAAGTCAGACTGATATCTTCTATCATTCTTAGACGCAAAGTTTCCACTGTATTTTGCACTTTTTATCCTACCAAACTGCTATCTCAATATTCACATAGTATAATGTAAGACCATAGTGTGGCCTGAGTGCCATTTACTGACGAATGTTTTCAAAACGATAGCAAACGGCATCATTTTCTCAGACAAGACCTGTTCTGAGCTGAGGGGTTTTTGTTTCCCCACAGTGACGGCTGGGCTGACAGGTATGATGTGACAGATGGCTATCAGCGAGAAGCTGTTGGTGGAATCACAATCAAGCTCCAGTCTCCCGACGTCAAGTGGTTTGATGATTATTATCTGAAGCTCCGGCCAGAAACAAACCTCCGAAACCCTTGGTTTCAAGAATTCTGGCAGCATCGCTTTCAGTGCCGGCTTGAAGGGTTTGCACAGGAGAACAGCAAATACAACAAGACTTGCAATAGTAAGCAGATTTATTCTTTCATTTAAAGTGGGTAAGGCTAAGGCTCCAATTTAAGTAAACTGTGTTATGAGGATAGTGGCTGTCATCTGTTAGAAATGAGGGCTGTTATATAGAGTGGATATTGCTTCTTAGAGGGATAAGAAAACATAAGAGAGTAAATGTTCACTCTATTAAGATTTCAAACTGTTTCTATCATTCAGAATATTGGCAGTGTGCTACAAAGCTAACGTGAGCTCCAGAAAGGAACTCTTCTTGACATCTTTGAAGGCAAGAACTACATTCTGGTTATTTTGATTATCTTTAGCAATTAGCACTGTGGAAGGCACGTAGCAAGGGTTTCACGTATGTCTGAAGAATGAATGAGTGAATGTTGAAGGACGGAGCCAATTCCTACTTCCATCAGTAAACTATAAAACAGTAGCAAGGATTTGCTATGTATAATTATGATGTTCCAGGAGACATAAACTAAGCAGAGCCATTCAAATTATTTATAAGGATTCACAGCATAACAAATATTGCTTTAGTTGTAGTAACAAGATGAGGAAAACTAGATCCTGCCCTCAAGGGATTTACTGTCTAGTTAGGGAGATCACAATGCCAACAAAAATTGCAATTCAGTGTTGTAAGTGACGTAACAGGAACTTTAAACAAAGGGTTTGGTCAGTTTTATTTGTAGCAAATCCAAAGGGAATCTTGACTCTTAATAATCAGATAGGGTCAATATCGATCTGTAAGTCAAAGTGCAAAGGTTAAGATTTGTTAAAACCAATAAAGGGTTTGCTAAGACTGATTTATCCCACATTGTGTAACAAGCACCTCGTATATGTTTGCAAAGGAGTGAAATGTTTTAGTTGGTGGTATAATGCCTTTATCATGATGCTGGAACAGAAGAGTGCACTGGAGCAGAAGCTGAGGTTGAAATCCTAGCCCATGAACTAATTCCAGTCTACAGAGAAGCTGTCACCAGCACCAAAATGAGGAAAATAGGAACAACGTAGGGACGTTTTTATAATGCATCTCCTGAGTTCACATCCATACTGTGTTTTTTTCTATCAGTCCCTTCTTTTGTGAAATGAATGTAGTAGTAAGTGCTGGTCTGTGATTACTTTCAAATGTCAGTATTTGGAAAAATGAGAACATGGCAGCCTCATGTAAGTTCCTAATCTAGCAATGGTGGAGAGGAATGCTGGAGTGTGGGATGGTACTGCCCGATGAAATCCAGAAATCACAGAACCCTGGTGTAAAACTACATTTGCTTCTCTCCTGCTTTAAATACTGCTAACTATTGTCCAGAATCTTCAAATGCTTATTTATTTCCTTTGTTTTTATGTTTTATTTTCATGAAAAAATAAATGTGTGTGAATACACAGGACTGTGACTTCTGTTTCACAATTTTTATACCCAAGTTTATATTTTTCACAGTTCTATCCAGTTTCTTTTGTTAATTTTTTTTTAATTTTTATTTTACCTTTAATTGGAGGATAATTACTTTACAATATTGTAATGGTTTCCACCATACATCAACATGAATCCGCCATAGGTATACATATATCCTCTTCCTCCTAAGTGCCCTCCCATCTCCCACCCCATCCCACCCCTCCCTCTAGGTAGTCACAGAGCACTGGCTTTGGGTTTCTGTGTCATACAGCAAATTCTCACTGTGTGCATTAGTTGCTCAGTCATGTCTGACTCTTTGTGACCCCATGGACTGTAGTCAGCCAGGCTCCTCTATCCATGGAATTCTCCAGGCAAGAATACTGGAGTGGGTTGCCATTCCCTTGTCCGGGGACTCTTCCCCACCCAGGGATCAAAGCCAGGTCTGCCATATTGCAGGCAGACTCTTTACCGTCTGAGCCATCAGGGAAGCCCAAACGTCCACTGGCTAGCTACTTTACATATGGCAATATATATGTGTCAATGTTACTCTCTCAAATCATCCCACCTTCTCTCTCCCCCCACTGTGTCCAAAGTGTGTTCTCTATGTCTGCATCTACTGCTGCCCTGTAGATAGGTTCATCAGTATCATCTTTCTAGACTCCATATATATGCATTAAAATACAATATTTGTCTTTTTCTTTCTGACTTCACTTTGTATAATAGGCTCTAGGTTTGTCCA
The DNA here is from genome assembly GCF_054371585.1 of Giraffa tippelskirchi. Lineage (NCBI taxonomy): Eukaryota > Metazoa > Chordata > Mammalia > Artiodactyla > Giraffidae > Giraffa > Giraffa tippelskirchi. The sequence goes on along the minus strand of NC_137284.1, from coordinate 40,364,887 downwards.
CCACATTAGAACCAACCTAAATGCAAAAAGTGGTGCTGGGAAAAGAGGGCAGCTACATGTAAAATAATAAAATTATAACACTACCTAACCCCATACACAAAAATAAACTCAAAATGGATTAAAGAAACACCTAAATGTAACACTAGAAACTATAAAACTCTTAGAGGAAAACATAGGCAGAACACTCTTTGACATAAACCACAGCAAGATCCTCTATGACCCACCTCCTAGAGTAATGGAAATAAAAACAAAAATAAACAACTGTGTCCTAGTAAACTTAAAAGCTTTTGCAAGGAAAGCTTATGAAGGAAACTAAAAGCAAGGTAAAAAGAAAACCCTCAGATTGGGAGAAAGTAACAGCAAATGAAACAACCAACAAAGAACTAATTTCCAAAATATACAAGCAGTTCATGAAGCTCAATACCAGAAAAATAATCCAAGCAAAGACTAGGCAGAAGACTTAAACAGACATTTCTCCAAAGAAGACATACAGATGGTTAATAAACACATGAAAAGATGCTCAACATCACTCATTATTAGAGAAATGCAAATCAAAACTACAACAAGGTATCATCTCACAACAGTCAGAATGGCCATCATCAAAAAGTCTATCCAGTTTCTGAAGGACACAAACTTCTTTCTTCCCTTGAGATTTGGGGAGCATACAGCCTCTATGCACTGATCCTATGATTGTATACAGATAACTCTATGGAGCTACATTGGAGGCATTTTGGAGGGTCAGCTGCAGATCCAATCTTGTTTCCAGTTCCTCTTTAGTGAGGAGTTACTGACAACCCCTAACCAGTGTGGCTAAGTAAATTTTTCCAGTTGGTCTTCACCCTCTTTTGTACTAATGTTCTTCCTGCCCAACTCCCTTTTGTCTGAAATGTCCTCTCCTGGAAATAATTCTTTGTTTCTCTTACTTTTTTTTTTTCCTACTGACATACAGTCTTGAAAAACTCTTTGATTTCCATGGAAACATTATTTCTGTGGAAATTATTCTATAAAATTCTCCATTTGAAATTGTTGCTACAGCTCTGCCTTTCTTATGAGCACCCTGATGTGATTTCTCTGTTCAGGAGCTGCTCCTCACTCTAGTTATGGAAAAGCATTCTTTTAGTCCCACCCCTGTGGAATCTTATCTGTCAACAGGTGTCATTTTGTACATAAAGATGAACACAGATATGTAATACCTCTGTTATTCTTCTCAATGAGAGAAGAACTGTCATTATCATTAAACATAACAAAACCAAGAATTAGAGAGACAAAACAACTTGCTCAGGAAAACACTAGAACTGAGAATCAAACTCAGATTTGTCTAAATATTTGTCTTATATTTAGTCTATATGCTACACTAAGTGAAAGACACTCAGTTATGTCCGACTCTTTGCGATCTCGTGGACTATACAGTCCATGAAATTCTCCAGGCCAGAATACTGAAGTGGATAGTCTTTCCCTTCTTCAGGAGATCTTCCCAACCCAGGAATTGAACCCAGGTCTCCCACATTGCAGGTGGATTCTTTACCAGCTGAGCCACAAGGGAAGTCCATGCTACACTAAAGAGAGAGAATATTTTAGTTTTAAATATCATGATCAAATTTGCATTCTATAATAGTTAACGTATAGGTCAAAAATACAAAAAAAAATAAATATTAAGATTATTTCTATATAACTATGGAATGCAGTAATAGATACCTCAATATTCCGTAATCTCTACTTTTGACCATATTTCCTTATTTACTCAAATGTCCTTTCAGTATCCCAATCTACATTTTCAAAAATACCCCAGGTAGTTTATTCTGTAACACTACTGAATATGAGTAGTGATTTCCTTAATATACTTTCATCAAGCAGTGTGCATAAGACAGCCATTTTTGAGTTGGAGAGGTAAGTTGCAGTTTACAATTCATGACAGGCAAGAAATCTTCACCTTATTCACCCTCTATAGTACCCAAATAGATACTTCAAAAAGCAAAATGACTTGATACAAAGAGTCGAAATACTCATAACTGAAAAACTGCTGGTTTTTTTTTTTTTTAGAAACTTCTTGAAAGGCAAAGTATAAGTGCTAGGAGAAGTATATGAATCTGAATCTAAAATTAGCAGTACCTTATACAGAATGAGCTAAAGAAAAGCTCTGAGTAACCAGAAAGTTTAAGGAAAACACTTAACACTGAATAAGTAGCAGAGCCATCTTAGAGACCAACTCCTAGAAATTAATTCCCAATAGACTAAAGCTAAGTGATTTTTAAAAAAATCTGGATGGAAAACCATTGTGACTAATATTAACAGCACAATGTTCATGGCAAAACCACTAACATTACCTTAGTACAATTTTCCAAGGACAGTTTATTTTTCTTTAAACTAATGATTTATAGTAACACCTGGATAGCAGTCTTTCATACAGCCTCTTCTGGTTTCCCATTAAAGTATTGATGACTGTATCAATAACAAAAGTAAAACAATAGAAAACTCATGTAACAACAATCTTTGAGAAAGGCAGCCATCGCAATGCCAGTGCCTGGAGGACTTCCACTAAATAGCCATAACACCTATGAAATCAGATATTGGTACAACTGGCTGACTACAGAGAAAAAAAGTTGGTGTGGCCTCATACCACAGTGTATATACACACACACTTGTATATGTATACACATACACAATGAGCAAAATAGTTAAGTGTGAAAAAGAAAACTATGGAGACAAAAGAAATCACTGTAGAAGGATTCAATTCGGATCAGTCGCTCAGTCGTGTCTGACTTCCTGCGACCCCATGGACTGAAGCACGCCAGGCTTCCCTGTCCATCACCAACTCCCAGAGCTTACTCAAACTCATGTCCATCATGTCGGTGATGTCATCCAACCATCTCAATTGTCCCCTTCTCCTCCTGCCTTCAATCTTTCCCATCATCAGGGTCTTTTCCAATGAGCGGTTCTTCACATCAGGTGGCCAAAGTATTGGAGTTTCAGCTTCAGTGGCAGTCCTTCCAATGAATATTCAGGACTGATTTCCTTTAGGATTGATTGGTTGGATCTCCTTGCAGTCCAAGGGACCCTCAAGAGTCCTCTCCAACGCCACAGTTCAAAAGCATCAATTCTTCAGTGCTCAGCTTTCTTAATAGTCCAACTCTCACATCCATAAATGACTACTGGAAAAACCATAGCTTTGACTAGATGGACTTTGTTGGCAAAGTAATGTCTCTGCTTTTTAATATACTGTCTAGGTTGGTTATAGCTTTTCTTCCAAGGAGCAAGCATCTTTTAATTTCATGGCTGCAGTCACCATCTGCAGTGATTTTGGAGCCCAAGAAAATAAATTTTATTGCTGTTTCCATTGTTTGCCCATCTATTTGCCATGAAGTGATGGGACCAGATGCCATGATCTAAGTTTTCTGAATGTTGAGTTTTAAGCCAACTTTTCACTCTACTCTTTCACTTTCATTAAGAGGCTCTTGAGTTCTTCTTTGCTTTCTGCCATAAGGGTGGGGTCATCTTCATGTCTGAGGTTATTGGTATTTCTACCAGCAATCTTGATTCCAGCTTGCGCTTCATCCAGTCCAGCATTTCACATGATGTACTCTGCATATAAGTTAAATAAGCAGGGTGACAATATATAGCCTTGACGTACTCCTTTCCCGATTTGGAACCATTCTGTTGTTCCATGTCCAGATCTAACTGTTGCTTCTTGACCTGCATACAGATTAGGAAGGTTTTACTCAGAAAAAGAATGATAGAATATATGAGACTGAGAATATTTGGTGGTTTTTTTTTTCCATGTTGCTGTTGTTTATTCACTAAGTTAGTGTTCAACCCTTTTGCCACCTCATGTTCTGTAACCCGCCAGGTTCCTCTGTCCATAGGATTTCCCAGGCAAAAATACTGGAGTAGATTGCCCTTTCCTTCTCCATGGTGGTTTTAATTAAATAAAAAGTTTTAAATTCCATGTGTTAAAAACATAATAAAGTTAAAAGGGAAAAAAGGCCAATATGTCAGTCTAGATATTTATTTTCTTACAAGAAAAACCCATCCAACTTTAAAACATAAAAATAAAAAAACAGACAAATGTACAATGGATATATTAGCAAATGCTTCACAGAACAATTAGAAATTATTAATAAACATAAGAAAAATTCACTCATTATTGAGAAAAGTTCATGCTCATTATTAATTATAAAAATACAAATGTTCTTCCTTTTTCTTTCTGTATTTTCCAAACATTCCAGAATGAGGATAAGTTATTTCTTATCCCCCCAAAAAAGAAAAAAATCACATTTTCAAATTATTATTTAAGGAAACTTCACCCCCAACACACATGATTGAGGCATTTTCATTTTAATGTGTGTGGTGCATGTATGTCATAGAATAATGTATATATATTAATAGTAATTATATAAAATATACAACTCAAGTGAATTTATGTTTTATAAATTTATATATATATTTGTGCATATCTCTGTAAATACCATCCAAAGCAACAATATCAGAAAGTTCTCTCACACCCAATCCCAATCAATAACATGCTTCATTAATATAAAATTAAAAAATGTTTTTAATTAATTTATTTTTTAATTGAAGGATAATTGCTTTACATAATTTTGTTTCCTGTCAAACCTCAACATGAATCAGCCATAGATATACATATATCCCCTCCCATTTCCCTCCCCATCCTACCTCTCTAGGTTGATACAGAACCCCTGTTTGAGTTTCCTGAGACATGCAGCAAATTCCCATTGGCTATCTATTTTACATATGGTAATATAAGTTTCCATGTTACTCACAACATACATCTCACCCTCTCCTCCCCTTTCCCCATGTCCATAAGTCTATTCTCTATGTCTGTTTTCCATTGCTGGCCTGCAAATAAATTCTTCAGTACCATTTTTCTAGATTCCATATATATGCGTTACTATATGATATTTATCTTTCTCTTTCTGACTTACTTCACTCTGTAAAATAGGCTCTAGGTTCATCCACCTCATTAGAACTGACTCAAATGTGTTCCGTTTTATGGCTGAATAACATTCCATTGTGTATATGTACCATAACTTCTTTATCCATTCACCTGTCAATGGACATCTAGGTTGCTTCCATGTTCTAGCTACTGTAAACAGTGTTACAATGAACAATGGGATGCACGTGTCTTTTTCAATTTTGTTTTTCTCAGGGTATATGCCTAGGAGTGGGATTGCTGGGTCATGTCGTGGTTTTATTCCGAGTTTTTAAAGGAATCTCCATACTGTCATCCATAGTGGCTGTATCAATTTACATTCCCACCAACAGTGCAAGAGCATTCCCTTTTTTCCACACCCTCTCCAGCATTGTTTGTAGACTTTTTGATGATGGCCATTCTGACTGGTGTGAGGTGATAACTTATTGTAGTTTTGATTTGCATTTCTCTAATAATGAGCAATGTTGAGCATCTTTTCATGTGTTTGTTAGCTATTTGTATGTCTTCTTTAGAGAAATGGTTGTTTAGGTCTTTTTCCCACTTTTTTATTGGGTTGTTTGTTTTTCTGGCATTGAGTTGTATGAGCTGCTTGTATATTTTGGAAATTAATCCTTTGTCAGTTGTTTCACTTGCTATTATTTTCTCCCATTCTGAGGGTTGTCTTTTTACCTTGCTTATAGTTTCCTTTGCTGTGCAAAAGCTTTTAAGTTTAATCAGGTACCACTTGTTTACTTTTGTTTTTATTTCCATTACTCTAGGAGGTGGATCATAGAGGATTTTGCTTTGATTTATGTCATCAAGTGTTCTGCCTATGTTTTCCTTTAAGAGTTTTATAGTTTCTGGTCTTACATTTAGGTCTTTAATCCATTTGGGTTTATCTTTGTGTATGGTGTTAGGAAGTGTTCTAATTTCATTCTTTACATATAGCTGTCCCGTTTTCCCAGCACCACTTACTGAAGAGACTGTCTTTGCCCCGCTGTATATTCTTGCCTCCTTTGTCAAAACTAAGGTTCCCATAGGTGCATGGGTTTATTTCTAGACTCTCTATCTTGTTACATTGGTCTATATTTCTGTTTTTTTGCCAGTACCACACTGTCTTGATGACTGTAGCTTTGTAGTATAATCTGAAGTCAGGAAGGTTGATTCCTCCAGCTCTATTCTTCTTTCTCAAGACTGCTTTGGCTACTCAGGTACTTTGGGGTTTCCAAATGAATTGTGATTTTTTTTTGTTCTACTTCTGTGAAAAATGCCATTGGTGATTTGATAGGGATCGCATTGAATCTGTAGATTACTTTTGTTATTATAGTCATTTTCACAATATTAATTCTTCCTATCCAGGAACATGGAATATCTCTCCATCTGTTTATGTTGTCTTTGGTTTCTTTCCTCAGTGTCTTATAATTTTCTGTGTATAGTTCTTTTGTCTCCTTAGGTAAGTTTGTTCCTAGATATTTAATTATTTTTGTTGCAGTGGTGAATGGGATTGATTCCTTAATTTCTCTTTCTGATGTTTCATTGTTAGTATATAGAAATGCACAAGATCTCTGTGTATTGATTTTCTATCCTGCAACTTTGCTAAATTCATTGATTAGCTCTAGTAATTTTCTGATACTATCTGTAGGGTTTTCTATGTACAGTAACATGTCATCTGCAAACAGTGAGGGCTTTACTTCTTCTCCGATCTAGATTCCTTTTATTTCTTTTTCTTCTCTGGTTGCTGTAGCTAGGACTTCCAGAACTATGTTGAGTAATAGTGGTGAAAGCGGACACCCTTGTCTCGTTCCTGATCCTAGGGGGAATGTTTTCAGTTTTTCACCACTGAGGATAAAGTTTGCTGTAGGCTTACCGTATATGGCCTTTACTATGTTGAGGTAGGTTCCTTCTATGCTCATTTGTTTAAGGGTTGTAATCATAAATGGGTGCTGAATTTTGTCAAGAGCTTTTTCTGCATCTATTGAGATTATCATTTGGTTTTTATCTTTCAATTTGTTAATATGGTGTATCACATTGATTGTGTATACTGAAGAATCCTTGCACCCCTGGAATAAACCCAATTTGATCATGGTGTATGAGCTTTTTGATGTGTTGCTGAATTCTGTTTGCTAAAATTTTGTTGAGGAGTTTTGCATCTATGTTGATCAGTGATATTGGCCTGTAATTTTCTTTTTTTGTGTTGTCTTTGTCTGATTTTGGTATCAGGGTGATGGTGGCCTCGTAGAATGAGTTTGGAAGTATTCCTTCCTCTGCAATTTTTTGAAAGAGTTTTAGAAGGACAGGCATTAGCTCTTTGCTAGTTATTGATAGAATTCTCCTGTGAAGCCATCTGGTCCTGGGCTTTTGTTTTTTGGGAGATTTTTGATCACAGCTTCAATTTCAGTGCTTGTAATTGGGTTGTTCATACTTTCTGTTTCTTCCTGGTTTAGTCTTGGAAGACGGAACTTTTCTAAGAATCTGTCCATTTCTTCCAGGTTATCCATTTTATTGCCATAAATTTGTTCATAAGCGTCTCTTATAATCCTTTGTATTTTGGCATTGTCTGTTGTAACCTCTCCTTTTTCATTTCGAATTTTGTTGATTTGATTCTTCTCTCCTTTTTTCTTGATGAGTCTGGCTAAATGTTTCTCAAATTTGTTTATCTTCTCAAAGAACCAGCTTTTGTTATTATTAATCTTTACTACTGTTTCTTTCATTTCCTTTTCACTTATTTCTGCTCTGATCTTTATGATTTCTTTCCTTCTGCTAATACTGTGGAGTTTTTTGTTCTTCTTTTTCCAGTTGCTTTAGGTGTAAAGTTAGGTTGTCTATTTGATGTTTTTCTTGTTTCTTGAGGTAGGATTGTATTGCCATAAACTTCCCTCTTAGAACTGCTTTCGCTACATCCTGTAGGTTTTGAGTTGTCGTGTTTTGACTGGCATTTGTTTCTAGAAATTTTTTGATTTCTCTTTTGATTTCTTCAGTAACCTGTTGGTTATTTAGAAACATATTGTTTAATCTCCATGTGTTTTGTGTTTTTTTACAGTTCTTTTCTTGTAACTGATATCTAGTCTCATAGCATTGTGGTCGGAAAAGATGCTTGATATGATTCCAATTTTCTTAAATTTACTGAGGTTTGATTTGTGACCCAACATGTGGTCTATCCTGGAGACTGTCCCATGTGCACTTAAGAAGAAGGTGTATTCTTCTGCATTTGCATGAAATTTCCTGAAGATATCAATGAGATCCATCTCATCTAATGTATCATTTAAGACTTGTGTTTCCATATTAATTTTCTGTTTTGATGATCTGTCCATTGGTGTGACTGGGGTGTTAAAGTCTCCTACTATTATTGTGTTACTGCCAATTTCTCCTTTTGTGTCTGTTAGTGTTTGCCTTTTGTATTGAGGTGCTCCTATGTTAAGTGCATAGATATTTACAGTTGTTATGTCTTTCTCTTGGATTGATCCCCTAATCATTATGAAGTGTCCTTCTTTGTAATATTCTTTATTATAAGCTCTGTTTTATCTGATATGAGGATTGCTACTCCAGTTTTCTTTTGCTTCCCATTTGCATGGAATATATTTTTCCATCTTCTCACTTTCAGTCTATATGTGTCTTTAGGTCTGAAGTGGGTTTCTTGTAGACAGCATATATATGGGTCTTGTTTTTTCATCCATTCAACCAGTCTGTGTAATTTGGTTGGAGCATTTAATCTATTTACATTTAAAGTAATTATTGATATATATGTTCCTATTGCCATTTTCTTAATTGTTTGGAGTTTGATTCTATAGATCTTTTTCTTCTCTTGTATTTCTTGACTACATAAGTCCCTTTAACATTAGTTGTAAAGCTGGTTTGGTGGTACTGAATTATTTTCTTTTGCTTGTCTGAAAAGCTTTTGATTTCTCCATCAATTTTGAATGAGATCCTTGTTGGGTACAGTAATCTTGGTTGTAGGTTTTTCCCTTTCAGTACTTTATATCCTGCCATTCCTTTTTGGCCTGCTGAGTTTCTGCTGAAAGATCAGCTGTTAAACGTGTGAGGTTTCCCCTGGATATTACTTGTTGCCTTTCCCTTTCTGCTTTTAATATTTTTTTCTTTGTGTTTAGTCTTCATTAGTTTGATAAGTATGTGTCTTGCCATGCTTCTCCTAGGATTTATCCTATGTGGAACTCTTTGTGCCTCTTGAACTTGATTGTTTCCTTTTCCACGTTGGGGAAATTTTCAACTATAATCTCTTCAAAAATTTTCTCATACCCTTTCTTTATCTCTTCTTCTTCTGGGAACCCATAATTCGAAAGTTGGTGCATTTGATATTGTCCCAGAGGTATCTGAGACTATCCTCAGTTCTTTTCATTCTTTTTACTTTATTCTGCTCTTCAGAAGTTATTTCCACCATTTTATCTTCCAGCTCACTGATTCATCCTTCTGCTTTAGATAGTCTGCTACTGATTCCTTCTAGAGTATTTTTAATTTCAGTAATTGTGTTGTTTGTCTCTGTATACTTATTCTTTAATTCTTCTAGGTCTTTGTTAATTGATTCTTGTATTTTCTTCATTCTGTTTTCTAGGCTTTTGATCATCTTTACTATTATTATTCTGAATTCTTTTTCAGGTAATTTCCTCTTCATTTATTTGGACTTCTGTGTTTCTAGTTTGTTTTTTCATTTGTGTAGTATTTCTCTGCTTTTTCTTTTTTTTTTTACTTATTGTGTTTGAGGTCTCCTTTTCCCAGGCTTCAAGATTGAGTTCCTTCTTCCCCTTGGTTTCTGCCCTCCTAAGTTTGGTCCAGTGGTTTGTATAAGCTTCGTATAGGGTGAGACTTGTGCTGAGTTTTTGTTGATGGGCAAGGCTGAGTCAGGTGGTCCTGTCTGCTGATGACTGGGTTTGTATTTTTGTTTTGTTTCTTGTTTAGATGAGGAATCCTGCAAAGTGTGCTAATGGTGGTTGGGTGGTGCCAGTTCTTGTATTCAAGTGGTTTCCTTTGTGTGAGTTTTCACTATCTGATACTCCCTAGGGTTAATTCTCTGATAATCTAGGGTCTTGGAGTCAGCGTTCCCACTCCAAAGGCTCAGGACTTGATCTCTGGTCATGAACGAAGATTCCACAAGTGGTTTGTTATGGCATTAAATGAGATTAAGTCAGATATCCAAAAATGAGAAACCAAAGATGAACCCCAGACAAATGGCAGTTATAAATCAGGCAAATGATAATTAAAATAAGGGAATATACACAGATACACCCATAAGTAAAATCAAAATAGTTCAACAAAAAGAAGGTACAATAGATTTACCTAGTGAACAAAGGAAACCAAAAATTATATCTACCAGTTAAGGACAAAACTAACTAATGCACAAACTAGAAAACAAAACTAAAGCAAGGTGCCAAGTGGGGAATAAAGCAATGAACACAAAACTAACAAATATGTGGAGAGGAAAGGAAAGAAAGAATATATATGCAAAGAAAATAGAGGTAGATGAAGATTTATATAGATTAAAGATTAACTGCAGGGGGAAAAGAACAGTAGGAAGAGTAAACAATGGAATAAATGTAGAAAAATAATAATAGGTCTAAAAATTAAAATTAAAAAAAGATAAAGGAAGAAGAAAGAAGAAGAAAAAAAAAAGGAAAACTCCACAGAACTGCAAAAGCCCAAAGTAGAGACAGAGGTTTATAACAACAATAAAAAATGTGACTGAGTGGAAATAAAACAAAATTCAAAAGCTTAACTAGAGTTCATCATACCAATAAAATTTGACAACTACAATGGAGCAGGAGGGAAAAAAAGGAAAAGGAAGAAGAAAAAAGTAAAAAAATCCAAAATAATCTAAAGAACAAGTCAAAACATAAGAATAATAGATGTTTCTCTTGAGTCACTGCTGTCAGAGAGCTTTCTCTCGCTGGGAGTCACAGTCCACCTCACCTCCTTAGCATGTCCTCCAACGCTGTACTGGTCTCTGGACCTGCTGTGGGGGCAGCTCAGATTCTAATCTGGTCCTACTCTTGTGTGTTCTTGCCTCCAATGTCCATAGCTATCAGAAGTAGTGTGTTTTCTTTTGTGAGAGCTCTCATTGTCCTTTTATATATTCCATAGACACAGAGTCTGCCTAGTTGATCGTGTGGATTTAATCTGCGGCTTGTACAGCTTGGGGAAGATTTTGAGTCTTCTTCCTTAGCCACACTGACCCTGGGTTTCAACTGTGGTTTTATTTCCACCCCTGCATGTGGGTCTTCCACTGGGGTTTGCTCCCGAGGCTGTCCTGGAGGACTTGGGTCTGCCCCAGTGAGGCCAGGTGTGGAGGTGGTTCAGCTTCTTGGGTCTCAGGGGATCTGGCAGCACTCAGCGGGGTTGGCAGCTAGGGTAGTAGGAAATATAGTGCTCTAGAAGGGTATGGCGAGAAGGCAGTGGCAACCTACTCCAGTACTCTTGCCTGGAAAATCCCATGGACGGAGGTGCCTGGTAGGCTGCAGTCCATGGGGTTCCAAAGAGTCGGACACGACTGAGCGACTTCACTTTCACTTTTCACTTTCATGCATTGGAGAAGGAAATGGGAACCCACTCCAGTGTTCTTGCCTGGAGAATCCCAGGGACGGGGTAGCCTGGTGGGCTGCAATCTATGGGGTCGCACAGAGTCGGACACGACTGAAGCGACTTAGCAGCAGCAGCAGCAGAAGGGTATGGCAACCAGTATTGGCCAATACACTCCAGTATTATTGACTGGAGAAAGCCCTTAACAGAGAAGCCTGGCAGGCCACAGGGTTGCAAAGAGTTGAACATGACCGAAGTGACCCTGTGTGCATAGCCGCAAGCTTATTTTTGCCTTTGGCCGGCCTGCCCCAGTGAGGGTTGAGCATGAAGATGGCGCAGCTGCTTGGGTTGCAGATACCCTTGTGGCACCAAGTGTGCAGGGACACGGACTGCCGTCTTTGCAGGAGTTATGGCCCTATTAGAGTCTTTTTTCAACCTCTTATAGCTGGCGATCAGAAGGCCTCTTTGGCCAGTCTTTCTCTGTAGCTTTGCCCATTCAGGCACTTAGAGGGCTCCCTGGCTGGGGTCCTGCTCTGTAGATCAGTGCATCAGGCACTTAAAGGATCAGCCTGGCTGGGGTCCTACTCTGTAGTTCAGTGAGTCAGGCGTTTGATGGCCCAGCCTCTCTACTGTTAAGCTGCTGATGCTGGCATGTGGGGAAAGAGAGGCTATGGTGATGGCTCCACCTCCTACGCATGACTCAGCGGTATCACCTTGCTTCCATGGCTGCCTGGCTTTCCTCCACAGGCATTTCCCACCACAGTCTCCTCCCTCACATCCCCTCAGCCCTTCTCTCTGCAGTCAACAGCAGCCCTCGCCCTGGAATTGCTCTGCGATCCCTAAACTCCAGCTTCCAGCTGCTGCGCCCTCTAGGAGACTGCATCCCTGTTCAGGGTATGTATGGCTGTGGCAAGGCCAGTCTGATTCTCATTCCATTTAGGCTGCCACAGGTCAGCTGTTTCACTCTCAGCCTTAAAGGTTTCTCCTCTGACTCAGACAATTGCCCCTCTGTGGGGATCGGACCCCTGCGTCAGTGCCCCCACCCGCCGAGGGCACGTCCAGTCCTACTAACACTCCTGTTTTTCACCCTAGTTCCTTTGTCCTACTGAGTTTTGCATGTTCTATATATTCTTTTACACTGGTCAGGTCCTCCTGTCCACTCTTAGCTGGCGTTCTGCATGCACTTCTGTGTCTGAAGGTGTATTCCTGATATATCGGTGGAAAGAGATGTACTCCACGTCCACCTACTCCTCCGCCATCTTGTTCTCCTCCAATATAAAAATTTTTGATGCCCATCAGTTTCACCTACCCTTGTACATCCTATAAATGGAATCATATGTTGTTTACCTTTTGTGTCTGGCCTTTTCCCCTCGAAATAATGTTGTAGGGTTCATCCCTGTCGTTACATATATCAGTAGTTTATTCTTTGTTATTATTGTGTAGTGATCCTTTGTATGGATAAAGCAGAATTTATCTATCAGTTCTCCTATAGATGGAAATTTGGATTATTTACAGTTTTAAGTATTATAAATAAAGCTTTTATCAACACTCTTATACATACTGTCTGGCAAACACATATTCTAATTCCTGTTAAATGTACTGTATACCTGTAAATTGCTAGGTCATAAACTAAGCATATGTTTAGCGTTCTTAGATATTACCAAGCAGTTTTCCAGACTAACTGAACTAATTTAAACTCCACTGAAATGTGTAAGAGGTCAAGTTTCTCTGCACCCTTCACAATAGTTGGTATTATCTTTTTTCACTTTAAACATTTTGTTAGTGTTGGATTATTATATTGTGATTTTGATTGGCATTTCCATTATGCATTTGGAAGCTAAGTTCAATTTCAAATGCTTATTGGAAATATAGGTATCCTCTTTTGTAAAGTATCTTTTCCAGTTTTTTGCATATTTCTTTGAGTTGATTACTTCTTAATATATATTTTAAAATTTCCTATATCCTATGGATGCAAGTCTTTGGTTAGATATACATACCATGAAAATCACCCAGTTGGAGTGTAGCTTATTACTGTTTCCTATTTCTCTCATTTGCTATTTATTTTGCTATTTTTTCATATTTGTCCAATATTTCTTTAATTTTTTTAATTCTTTTTTTCCTATTTGCCACTTTCTTTTGGATTAATAAGAACTTTTTATTATCCTATTTTGTCACATCTATGAACATTTTTATTTCATCTCAGTACAATTCATTTTGAGTTTTCAATAAATGAGTCCTTAATACAAACTATGTTAAGTTGGCTCTTGTTTACATTCAAGAATTTTACAAATATTTATACCTGTTTATCTGCTTTCACTGTTTTTTTGTTATTGCCATATAATTTATTTTTTATGTATTATATATACTACTTTGTTATGATTTATTTGATTTGTCATGATTGTTGCTCGAATGGTCAACAGTCAGATTTACTCATACTTTTTCTTCATTCCCTCTGGTATGTCTTTGCTTTCATCTCTGATTCTTTCAGGCTGAAGATTTTCCTTTAGTGATTTTTATAATGTAGGCTGCTGCTGCTGCTAAGTCACGTCAGTCGTGTCTGACTCTGTGCGACCCCCTAGGCGGCAGCCCACCAGGCTCCCCCGTCCCTGGGATTCTCCAGGCAAGAACACTGGAGTGGGTTGCCATTTCCTTCTCCAATGCATGAAAGTGAAAAGTGAAAGTGAAGTTGCTCAGTTGTGTCCGACCCTTAGGACCCCATGGCCTGCAGCCTATCAGGCTCCTCTGTCCATGGAATTTTTCAGGCAAGAGTTCTGGAGTGGGTTGCCATTGCCTTCTACAATAATGTAGGGTACTGTCAACAAATTATATCATATTTTTTCCTCAGAATATGTTTATTTTCCCTTTATTTTTTCAAGTTTTATGGAGATAAAATTCACATACAGTGTGGCATAAATTTACGGTGTAGGACATAATGATTTGACTTACATACATCATGAAAAGTGAAAGTGTTAGTCACTCAGTTGTGTCTGACTCTGCAACTCCATGGACTGTAGCCCTCCAGGCTCCTCTGTCCAGGGGTTCTCCAGGCAAGAATACTGGAGTGGATAGCCATTTCCTCCTCCAGGGGATATTCCCAACCCAGGGACTGAATCTGGGTTTCCTGCATTGAAGGCAGATTATTTACCATCTGAGCCACCAGGGAAGCCGTATGAAATGGTTACCACAATAGTTTGGTGAACATCCATCATCTCATTTAGATACTTTATAGAAAAAAAATGTTTTTCTCTTTGTGATGAGAATTCTTAGGATTTACTCTCTCAACAGATTTCCTTTACACTGTAGAGCAGTGTTATTAATAATTCTTATCATATTGTACATTACATCCCTGTACTTATTTATCTTATAACTGTAAGTTTGTACCTTTTGACTGCCATCATCCAAAGCCCTCTCCTCCCTCCTCTCCCTCTTCTGGCCACAAATATGATCTGTTTGACTTGATATTTGTTATTTGATATTTCTATACATTTCAAAGAAGAGAAGTGAAAAGCAAAGGAGAAAAGGAAAGATATACCCATTTGAATGCAGATTTCCAAAGAATAGCAAGGAGATATGAGAAAGCCTTCCTCAGCAAACAATGCAAAAAAAAATAGAAGAAAACAATAGAATGGGAAAGACTAGATAGAGATCTCTTCAAGAAAATTAGAGATACCAAGGGAACATTTCATGCAGAGATGGGCTCAATAAAGAACAGAAATGGTAGAGACCTAACAGAAGCAGAAGATATTAAGAAGAGGTGGCAAGAATACACAGAAGAACTGTACAAAAAAGATCTTCACAATCCAGATAATCACAATGATGTGATCACTCACCTAGAGCCAGACATCCTGGAATGTGAAGTCAAGTGAGCCTTAGGAAGCATCACTACAAACAAAGCTAGTGGAGGTGATGGAATTCCAGTTGAGCTATTTCAAATCCTGAAAGATGATGCTGTGAAAGTGCTGCACTCAATATGCCAGCAAATTTGGAAAACGCAGCAGTGGCCACAGGACTGGAAAAGGTCAGTTTTCATTCCAATCTCAAAGAAAGGCAATGCTAAAGAATGCTCAAACTACCACACAATTGCATTCATCTCACACGCTAGTAAAGTAATGCTCAAAATTCTCCAAGCCAGGCTTCAACAATACATGAACCGTGAACTTCCAGATGTTCAAGCTGGTTTTAGAAAAGGCAGAGGAACCAGAGATCAAATTGCCAACAACCACTGGATTATGGAAAAAGCAAGAGAGTTCCAGAAAACCATCTACTTCTGCTTTATTGACTATGCCAAAGCCTTTGACTGTGTGGCTCACAATAAACTGTGGAAAATTCTTAAAGAGATGGGAATACCAGACCACTTGACCTGCCTCTTGAGAAACCTGTAGGCAGGCCAGAAAGCAACAGTTAGAACTGGACATGAAACAACAGATTGGTTCCAAATAGGGGAAGGGTACATCAAGGCTGTATGTTGTCACCCTGCTTATTTAATTTATATGCAAAGTACATCATGAGAAACGCTGGGCTGGAAGAAACACAAGCTGGAATCAAGATTGCTGGGAGAAATATCAATAATCTCAGATATGCAGGTGACACCACTCTTATGGCAGAAAGTGATGAAGAACTAAAGGGCCTCTTGATGAAAGTGAAAGAGGAAAGTAAAAAAGTTGGCTTAAAGCTCAACATTCAGAAAACTAAGATCACGGTATCCAGTCCCATCACTTCATGGCAGATAGACGGGGAAACAGTGGAAACAGTGGCTGACTTTATTTTTCTGGGCTCCAAAATCACTGCTGATGGTGATTGCAGCCATGAAATTAAAAGATGCTTACTCCTTGGAAGAAAAGTTATGACCAACCTAGACAGCATATTAAAAAGCAGAGACATTACTTTGTCAACAAAAGTCCGTCTAGTCAAGGCTATGGTTTTTCCAGTAGTCATGTATGGATGTGAGAGTTGGACTATAAAGAAAGCTGAGCACCAAAGAATTGATACTTTTGAACTGTGGTGTTGGAGAAGACTCTTGAGAGTCCCTTGGACTGCAAAGAGATCCAACAAGTCCATCCTAAAGGACATCAGTCCTGGGTGTTCATTGGAAGGACTGATGTTGAAGTTGAAACTCCAATACTTTGGCCACCTGATATGAAGAGCTGACTCATTTGAAAAGACCCTGATGCTGGGAAAGATTGAGGGCATGAGGAGAAGGGGACGACAGAGGATGAGATGGTTGGATGGCATCATCAACTCAATGGACATGGGTTTGGGTGGACTCCAGGAGTTCGTGATGGACAAGGAGGCCTGGCATGCTGCAGTTCATGGGGTCACAAAAAGTCGGACACGACTGAGCTACTGAACTGAACTGAACCGATACATTTCAAAATGTATTATTTTTTGAATGATATATTTACTAAATATAGCATTCTATATTGGTAGGTTTTCTCATTTACATTTTCTCAATTTTCTTTTTCCTTTAAAAACAGGTTTCCTTTTTTCCCTTAAGTTCATGATTTCATTGAGAAATTAGCTGTCATTCTTTGTGTTGTTCCACTGATGCAAATGTGTCTTTTTCTCTAGGGTTTTAAGATGGCTTTTTAAAAATGTTTTGGTTGACTATAATGAAAGTAGTTGTGATTTCCATTATGTATTTCTTTTTTAGGGTTTCTAGAACTTCTTAAACCTGTGGATTAAAGACTTGCATCTGTTTTGAAAATTCACCAGATATTGTTCCCTGAAACATTCCTTCTGCCACATTTCTCTCTCTCGCCTTAGAGTACCCAGTTACACCTGCATTTGACTCTCTCACACGTGACATTTTCTCTGGACTCTCTTTCTTTCTCTCTGTGTTTCAGTTTGCCTTTTTTCTGCTTTTCTTTCTTTGATTTCACTGATCATGTCTTCTCCTATGTCCAGTCTGCTGTTAACCATAATAAAAATTTCTTAATTTCAGATATGGCATTTTACAATCCAAGAATGCCTACTTAATTCTTTCTATAATTTCAATTTTCTGTTGAAGTTCTCCTCATTCGTTTTTCAATCCTTTACTCAATTTGCTTGGACATATTAATTATAGATACTTTAAGGTCCTTTTCTTCAAACTGTAACATCCAAGATCTTCTGTCAGTCTACTTCTATTGACTTATTTTTCTCAGTTACTTGTCACCTTTTATGCTTCTTGACACATTGCAGTATGTTTTGGTTTGTTTTTTTTTTTTAATGCCAGATATTGAATATAAAGTAACTGTATCTACTGGATTTTACTTTTCCCCCAGTGATTGTTTGCCTTTTCCAGATTCAAAATAACTGAGATAGAGTAGGTTGCAGCAGAAGACAGAAGCAATCAACTTCTGATTAAGAACATATTTACAGGACAGTTGGCATGGAATTTTAATTGAGAGTCTGGCTAGCATGAGAGCTTCCCTGGTGGCTCAGTGGTAAATAATCTTCCTGACAATGCAGGAGACAGATTCAATCCCTGGGTCAGGAAGATCTCCTGGAGGAGGGCATGGCAACCCACTCCAGTATTCTTGCCTGAAGAATCCCTTGGACAGAGGAGCCTGGTGGGCTACAGTCCAAAGGGTCACAAGAGTCAGACACAACTTGGCAACTAAGCAACAACAACTAGCTAACATATCCTCTAACATGGATGACTTAGATTATTATATTTTTGAGTTTTATCCTTTAACCTCCTGCACCACAGTGTTTCTAAATAGAGCATGAGTAAAAACCTAATGGAAGTTTGAGCAGTTTTCATTCCTCAAGTGGTGCTTTTTTTCCAAAATATTACAAAACAATGTAACATTTCAGTCTTCTTTTTCAAAGTCATGAGCCTCTCATGCAGCTTCCAGAATCAACAAATGAAGCATGAGGTCAAATGACTATCATGCATTTAGGTCTCCTGGAATTTACAAATTCACACACCAGGTCATTTCAATATCCCAACATTTTTTGAGTTTCTTTTTTGCAGCAGTGTCATATACTAGGTGGAATTATACCTCCCCTTCTCCCAACCCCAATTCATATCCTTTCCTAGAACCTCAGAATGTGACTTCATTAGAAATAGTGTTACTGTAGGTGTAATTAGTTAAAATGAGGTCAGACTGAAGGAGGATGGGCTTGTAATTCAATATGACAAAAAGAAGAGAAGGGACAGGGACTTCCTGGTAGTCCAATGATTAGGAATCTGCCTGCCAATGCAAGGGTTAGTGGTTCAATCCCTGGTCTGGGAACTAAGATCTTACATGCCACGGGGCAACTAAACTCATGTGCCACAACTTCTGAGCTTGCACCCTAGTGCCTGGGAGACAAACTACTGAGCCAGCACACTGCAACTACTGAAGCTTGCTCATCCTAGAGCCCATGCTCCCAACAAGAGAAGCCCACTGCAATGAGAAGCCCTCACACTGAAACTTGAAAGTAGCCCCCACTTGCCATAACTAAAGAAAGCCCACATGCAGCCAATAAATAAATCCTTAGAGAGAGAGAGAGAGAGAGAGAGAAGGGACACAGAGAGATACCGAGGGAAAGCGGCATGGGAAGACACGGTGGGAGCTTGAGTGATGCAGCCAAAAGCTCAGGAATGCCAAGGATTAACAGCCACCACCAGAAGCTAGGAAGAGGCAAGGAAGAGTCTACAGAGTCTCAGAGGAGTAAGGCCCTGCTCCCACTGTGATTTCAAACTTCTAGCATCTAGAACTGGGAGAGAATAAATTTCTGTTGCTTTAAGCTACCTATTTTGTGGCACTTTGTATGGAAAACTTAGGAAACTAATGACCCTTCATTTAAACCAAGCTGGATCATCAGCCTGAGTTCAGAATCTGAAGATACCCTCCAACAGTAAAGAGGCTTCCTGGGTGGAGCTAGTGGTACAGAACCCACCTGCCAATGCAGGAGACTTAGGAGACGTGCGTCAGATCCCTGGGTTGGGAAGATCCCCTAGAGGAGGAAATGGCAACCCACTCCAGTATTCTTGCCTGGAAAAATCCCACAGACAGAGAGGCCTGTGGGCTACAGTCTGTGGGGTCACAAAGAGTGGGACATGACTGAAGCGACTTAGTCTACTCAGCCAGTAAAGCAGCTGGCAACTCCCATCCACTTGCACAGGTTTCCTCTCTGTTAGTTCATTTTAACTTTGTTGCTTCTATACATCTTCACTGCCTTTAATTTTTTTGGTTTTTGCATTTTTTGACTTTTTAAATTACTGCACAGTAACTGTATTGTACTGCATAACAGTAAAACAGTGTTCATTTGCTTTCTTCTCCATTCTACCTAACACCACAAGTTCCTCCTCTACTCTTTATTAATTGCTACCACCCCATCCCAATTTTGATGTCTAAATAAAACCTTTAACTTATAATGTCTATAATGCTTATACTTTTGTCAACTTTGTTTTATTTTTAAGCACTCAGAAACTTAAACTGGTATTGTTCTGGTATTGTCAGAACACAGCTTTATCTACTGGTAACAGTGAGCCTGATTTCAGTAAACTTTACTTGAAATGCATAATTACGTCAGAGTTAAATTAGAAATTAAATGAATATTAATAAATTTAAAGCATTAAGAATATAATTTAATTCTCCTAATTTTTCACTTAAGTAATCCAGTAAGAAAAGCTAGAGAATTAAAATAAAACTGTTTTCTAGTAACAGTATGCTGTTCTATTTGGGGACTAATTTGAGGACTATTTCCTTTACAGTTATACTCTGTCACCCACTCACATTCATTTACTGTCTCCTTGCTATGATTTCTCCCTGTCACCTCCGGCTACTTCCAGTGGTGTTATTTATGACATTAACATACAAACATTCTCACCTCCATATCCTGAGAGCATCTCAAACTTATGTGTCCAAAACTAATCTCATTATACTTTTTCCAACCACGGCCCCAAAGTTTGAGTTCCTTCTCTTCACCTCTCCAATTTAAGTAGATGATACACTCATCCACTCTGTCTCCTAAGATGTGGGACTAAGGGATCCTCCTGTATCCCCTTATGTCATCTTCACTGCCAACTGGTGACCAAATACTACGAATTCTCCTGTCTGAACACCTTCTACATCTGTTCCCTCCTTTACATCGCTGCCTGAATTCAAATCTTTATACTATTGATGTGGTTTAGATTTTCATCATCTGTCACCTCAGGAATTAGAATAATCTCCCTATTGATCTTCTCTCTTTAAAAAAAAAAAAAAACTAACTAAATTTATTTCTTTTTAATTGGAGAATAATTGCTTTACAATATTGTGTTGGTTTCTGCCATACATCAACATGAATCAGCCATAGGTATAATATATCCCCTCCATCATGAACCTCCCTGCCACCTCCCACCCCATCCCACTCCTCTAGATTGATACTGGCTTTTTCCTCCTGCTTTTTATGCTGAAAACTAGTCCTTAAATTGTCCATGTAAAGAACAGGTTTTATCACATTACTTCCATTTTTAAAGATCTTTGGTTCTGCAGTGGCTACAAAAAGGAATCCCAACTCCTCTGCTCCAGTCAAAACTCTTCAAATTCATCATTTACATGTTTCATGCCTCCTCTTTAATTCCTTAAACCCATGAAATCTGTGCTCCAGCCTCTTCACTGATTGTGCTCTTGCATTTTAAAGCGGCACACCCACTTAAGTCCCTGTGCTTCTGCACATGCTAAGTCTTGCTCAGTGAAAAGCCTACCTCGAGTTATTGGTCACTTCCACTGAGCTCACATTCTCCTGGTTTCTAACAACTCTAGTTGTCCATTCTCAAAGAAACTGTTTCCCTCACATTTCACTTCCTGTGTGTGTTTGTCTTCTTTTTGTCACGTACAATCCAGATACTGAACACAGATTCTCCGCTTCCTTAGCTTTATGCCACCAAGTAACCACTCACACAGGCTTCCCAGGCGGTTCAAGTGGTAAAGAACCCCTGCCAATGCAGGAGATGCAGGAGACACGAGTTCAATCCCTGGCAACCCACTCCAGTATTCTTGCCTGGAGAATCCCATGGGCAGAGGAGCCTGGCGGGCTATGGTCCATAGGGTCCCAAACAGTCGGACACGACTGAAGGGACTTAGCACAGCACAGCACAACTACTCACACAGGCATCTATGTGTGCACCAAACTACTATCAACAAAATGAGGATGAGATAAATAGGTTCAGAACAATAAAAAAGTACTTTGGCCCTTAGGGCATTTCTAGGGTTCTAATAATGCTCTATTTCTTGAGCCAAGATGTGTGTGTTTTGAGAAAAACTAATGTATGGTTATGATTTTTACACTTTCCTGTGTTAATGTTTTCATAAGAGTTCCCCTTAACCCTCTATCCAGATAAAAGTCCTATGACCACTATATCCAGTCTAACATTTCTTCCAGTCCACATTTTTATTCACAGCACTCTCCCCTGCACACTCCTGTGCCTCCAACCAGATTTCTGCCACCATGATGACTGATTCTTCTCCCTTGCTTTCTCTGCAATTCTTCCTTCCTTTCTTCTCAGCATTTCTACACACCAAAATAAATAAGTTACTCTGTCACACAGAAGGCCATTTACTGCAGAGGAAAAAAATGATGCCCTCCCCACGGGGGATAATGCAACTACAGCAATGTAATTTTTTCCACTGAATTACACCAACACACAAATGGAAATCTCATATTGTTACACCAGCATATAAACACGTTCCTTTTTCTCCATTAAACTATAGATTTCTGGAGAAAACAATGTCTTGCTTATCTCTGCTTTCCAAATTCCTAGCACAATGCCTTGTATGTGGCAAGAATTTGGAAGATACTGCTAAACAAACATGGCTTTATTTCCCTCAAACCGAGGTGGGGTTACAGTGGCTAGAGGATCTAAAACAGTGCTTCTCAGTCTGTGGGCTGCAGGTTTCAGGGGTCACTGTTGACTTGTTGACTGGGTCTAGAATTCTTATATGGTTGAGCATTGTCAGCATACTAAATTATACCTTGCATCTCCTTGTATAAACATGTATGTGTTTATACATACATGAGCCTTATTTTTAATGCACAAGCTGCTGCAGTTAGCAAATTAAAATTAATTGTTAAGTGACTGAAATCAGTAATTTCTCATTACTATGTTTTCTGTAAGAAAAAATACTAAAAGTACAAATAACATTTATGAAGTGCATGGAATTTTTTGATATTAAAACAATTTTCTTTATTTAAAAAGGCTGGTTTCATTAGTGTGGCAGAGTTTCTTTCCCCTTTCTGTTACTGTACGTTTCCAGCTGGAGCTGTCCACATTTTCTCTGATAAAAATGTCTCATGAGGTTTTGAGGTGGTTAGTTACAGGATACTTCCTCAGAATTTCTTTCCTACCACCTTGTTTGATTTAAAAAAGCTTATTAATGGTTTACCCATTGCTCAAAACACTTCAGCATCTTGCAGTCTGAAAGCATGACTGGAAAAGCCAAAACAGTGTGCTGAGAGGAAAGAACTGTCTGGTAAGAGAAGCTGGACTAAAGGAAAACTATCACGAGGGCCAAACAAAATAAACTAAGTGTCACTGCTACCCCTGAATTAGAGATTTCTCATCATAAAATCCACCAACACATTGAAAAAGGTCAAATTTTATAAAAAACCAAAAGAAAATTGTCTTTATTTAATCCAGCACTTCCTTTTTCTTTGTTTTACTATGTATGAACTCATCTGCTTATGTAATACTGATTAGCACTACTTCAGGAAAGACTATACCAGAACAGTATTAATGACCATACATTGAAGAAGAAATTTCATCACGTTATACTAGTATTGTTATTGTTGTTGCTGCTGTTGTTCAGTTACTCAGTCGTGTCCAACTCTTTGCGATCCCATGGACTGCATACGCCAGGCTTCCCTGACCTTCCCCATCTCCTGGAGTTTGCTCAAACTCACGTTCATTGATTCAGTGATGCTATCTAACCATCTCATCGTCTGTCACCCCCTTCTCCTCCTGTACTCAGTCTTTCCCAGAATCAGGGTCTGTGCTGAACAGAAGTCCATGTTTGTCTTTCTGTTAGCCAAAGATTTAAGTTAAGTAAAATTTGACACGACAATTTTGGCTTAATATACTTCTTGGATTTTTTATGCTTTGACACTACTTCTCATTGCCAGGGTAAATAAAAATTTCTGTCTTGGAGTCTACTTTAAGGAAATGGAACATAGAGCCAGATCAAGACCTCAGATACTAACTCATCAAAGTTTTGAGAAGTATTAGCTGTCACATTTTTTTATTTCAATTCCAGAGTTTAAGAAATGAGAGTAATTATCCATCCAAGTGTTAGTGTATGTAATTTTCCATGATGAGTACCCGCCATCAAAAGTACTCCAAGATACATATATATGGTATTTAGTCAATCGGTAAAGATAACCCTGTATGCGAGACATCAAATGAGACACAGATAAATAGAACAGTATTATGGACTCTGTGGGAGAGGGCGAGGGAGCCATGATACGGGAGAATGGCATGGAAGCATGTAAATTATCATATGTGAAACATATGTGAATCGCCAGTCCAGGTTCAATGCATGATACAGGGTGCTCGGGGCTGGTGCGCCAGGATGACCTGGAGGGATGGGATGGGGAGGGAGGTGGAAGGGGGGTTCTGGAAGGGGAAAACATGTACACCCATGGTGGATTCATGTCAATGTATGGCAAAACAAACAAAAAAAAATGTACTCCAAGAGATCCTTTGAAGAAAGTCCTTGCATTAGGAAACTGCAAAATCTATAAACTCTTAATACACTGGGACTGAAACCCAAGATGTATTAAAGATGTTTAAAATAAACCAACCAGTTTGCTCAATCAGTCACTTGAGGCACTGGATTTAGATTCCAAAGATCTATAAAGAAAACTTAACCAGTAGCTGATACTATATCTCCCCGAGTCTCAGTTTCTCACATGCAAGATGGGGATGATTATTAAAAACAACACCTAACTCACAGGACTTGAGACAGGATTGAATAGGATGGTGTGTGGGAAGAAAACGCCTGCTTCCAACAAAAACGAAACAACTGACACCGGATTTATTTTCCTGCTTAAAATAACAACAACAAATAAGACAAAGCACTAAAAACAATAGTTTTCAAGATACTGGACATCAAGAGGTGGAGGACAGTTTATTCTTAAGGCATAGGAAATAAATGAGGTGAGCCCTCTGAGTTGAGAAGATGGAACTGTGAGTTCAGAGAGACCATGAAAGCTAGAGTTCATAGAGCACAGAACAAAGAGGCAAGAGGGCATGTAAAGAGAACTTGGAATCTGTGTAGGCTCCCTTTTGAGTAGTCAGCTGAGTATTGATCACTATATGCATGTGAGGATAACACTTGAGACCCAAGAAAGAACCACCCCGAAGGAATAGAGAGATCAGGTCTCCTGGCACCCATATGGGACAAGAACAGTGTCTGTCCCCAGCAGTTGGAATGGAAAAACTTATAATTCACTGGGCAGAAACAATACTTAAGAGAAACTATATAGCATTAAGGGCTTCCCAGGTGGCGCAAGAGGTAAAGAATCCACCTGCCAACGCAGGAGATTCAAGGGATGACAGTTCAATCCCTGGGTTGGGGGGATCCCCTGGAGAAGGAACTGGCAACTACTCCAATATTCTTGCCTGTAAAATCCCATGGACAGAGGAGCCTGGTGGGCTACAGTCCATGGGGTTGCAAAGAGTCAAACACAACTGAGCAATTAAGTATATACACAGCACATATAGCGTGAACAGAATATATTGGAGAAGAAAAATATCTCAACTCAGTGACCACAGATCCAGCTTAAGAAAAAAAAAAGAAATTTGGAAAAGAAGAGAAAATTAAACCCAAAGTAAATGGAA
This sequence comes from Giraffa tippelskirchi, assembly GCF_054371585.1. Classification (NCBI taxonomy): domain Eukaryota; kingdom Metazoa; phylum Chordata; class Mammalia; order Artiodactyla; family Giraffidae; genus Giraffa; species Giraffa tippelskirchi. The sequence goes on along the minus strand of NC_137284.1, from coordinate 40,339,643 downwards.
GAAATGAAGTAAAATCAGAGTGAAAAGTCGATGAAATATAAAACAGAAACACAATAGAGCAAATCAATGAGCCTAAAGCTTGGTTCTTTGAAAAGATCAATAAAACTGAAGACATAGACTGATCAAGAAGAGACAGAAAACTCAAATTACCACTGTCAGGCATGAAAGTGGTAACATCACTACAGTGTCTACAGATATGAAAAGGAAAATAAAGAAATATTTTTTAAAACATCTAATAAATGTTAACTTAAATAAAACAGAGAAGTTCCTTGAAATTCAAAAACTACAGGACTTCACAGAAGAACAGACAGCCTAAATAGTCCTGTATCTCTTAAAGAAATTAAATTTAAATTTAATTTAGTTAAAACTTTATCATAGTAGCAGTATGATAAAGTAGTAGTAGTTAAAAATTTTATCTCTCTCTCTCTCACACACACACACACACAAATCCCCCTAAGCTTTATGGTTTAACTGGTGAAATGCCACCAAATATTTAAGGAAGAACTGATATAAATTCTGTGTAAACTCTACCAGAAAATTAAAGAGGCAAGAATACTTCCCAGTTCGATCAATGAAGCTGGCATTCATTGCCTTGTACAAAAATCAGACCAAGATGATGACAAGAAAACTACAAACCAATATGCTTTATAGGCATTGGTATAAATATTCCAAACAAAATTTTAGCAAATCATATCCAACAAATGTAAAAAGTATATTATGTCATGAACAAGTATGATTTATCCCCACATGTAAGACTGATTAAATAGTCAAAGATTCATCAAAGTAATTTTATGAGTGAAAGCCGTTCAGTTGTGTCCGACTCTTTGCGACACCATGGGCTCTACAGTCCATGGAATTCTCCAGGCCACAATACCAGAGAGGGTAGCCTTTCCCTTCTCCAGAGGATCTTCCCAACCCAGGGATCGAACCCAGGTCTCTGGCATTGCAGGCAGACTCTTTACCAGCTGAGCCACAAAACCTACAAAACTGTTAAACGTGTTGAAACCTAATATTTATTTCTGATAAAATTCTCAGAAAATTAGAATTAGATATAAATCTCCTCAAGCTAATAAGATATCCCCCTATGATTAGACAAAGAGATTAGCTCTTACTACAAGAGGGTCTAGTCAGTGAAATATACATCAAGAAAGGAAATTAAATGCACCCAGATTTGAAACAATAAAACTGTCTTTATTAACAAATTACATGATTTCTTGCCTAAAAAAAATCCAGTGGTATCTACAAAAAGTTCTAGGGAGTGTATTAAGTCTGCAAGATTAACATACAAAAATCTACTCTATTTATCTACAGTAACAGTGAACAGAAAGTAAAATTAAAAATTAGTACCGTTTAAAATAATCTTAAAACTTTGAAATACTACAGGGTATATCTAGCAATAGATATGCAGCTCTTTACGATAAAAGCTACAAATCATTGCTCAGAAAATTAAAGATGACTGAAACAACTTTTTCTGTTGTTTAAGATACACTGTGTGCACATATCATGAGACTTGATAACATTAAGATGTCAATTCTCCCAAAATTGATCTATGGATTTGAAGAATTCTAATCATCAAAATCCTAGCAATCTTTTTGAAACATAAATTGAAAAACTGATTAAATATATTTTATGGAAATGCACAGTATCTAGAATACTCAGAAGAACTCAATATTCAACTATTGGGCTTCCTAGGTGGTGCAAGTGGTAAAGAATCCGCCTGGCGATGCAGGGGATGCAAGGGATGATGGTTCAACCCCTGGGTCAGGAGGATCCCCTAGAGAAGAAAATGCCAACACACTCCAGTATTTCTTTTTCTATTTCTGGAAAATTCCATGGACAGAGGGGCCTGGTGAGCTACAGTCCATGCGGTTGAAAAGAGTTGGACATGACTGAGCACGTACCCGCCATATGCAAAGATAGGCTTTTTAACAAATGGCACTGGAAAATCTGGATAGCCATTAGTTTACTGGAAACTCAACAGAAAGCAATACACTATTGATATACCTATGTAGCAAATCTCAAAATAATTATGCTGAATGAAAGAAACCAGGAAAAGGAAGATAAACACTGCATGATTCAGTTTCTATGAAACTTTAGAAAAATACAAAGTAATATCCAGGGACAGAACACAGATTAGTAGTTGCATCAGATCCCATCAGGGGATGGGAGGCATTAAGAAAGTCCATGAGGAAACTCTTGGAGGTGATGGATATATTCATTATCTTGTTTGTTGAAATGATTTCACAAAAGAAAACATTAATGAAAATTTATATTTACCAAATTGCTCAATTTCAATATGTGCAGTGCATTGTATGTCAATTTTTTTTTTTTTTATAAATTTATTTATTTTAGTTGGGGGCTAATTACTTTACAATATTGTAATAGTTTTTGCCATACATTGACATGAATCAGCCATGGGTTTACATGTGTTCCCCTTCCTGGACCCCCCACCCACCTCCCTCCCCATCCCACCCCTCTGGATCATCCCATTGCCCCGGCCCTGAGCCCTTGTCACATGCATCGAACATGGAATGGTGTTCTGTTTCACATATGATAATATACATGTTTCAATGCTATTCTCCCAGAACGTCCCACCCTCACCTTCTCCCTCAGAGTCCATAAAATTGTTCCATGCATCTGTGTCTCTTATTCTGTCTCGCATATAGGGTTATCGTTACCATCTTTCAAATTCCATATATATGCATTAGTATACTGTATTGTTGTTTTTCTTTCTGGCTTACTTCACTCTGTATAATGGGCTCCAGTTTCATCCATCTCAGTAGAACCGATTCAAATGTATTTTTTTTAATGGCTGAGTAATATTCCATTGTGTATATGTACCACAGCTTCCAATTTTATCTTAATAAAGCTCTTTAGAGTCAGACACGACTGAAGTGACTTAGCAGGGGTGTTTAAGTACATATATATTGATAATTGTTGTTTAGTCACTAAGTTGTATCCGACTCTTTTGCAACCCCATGGACTGTAGCCCACCAGGCTCCTCTGTCCATCGGATTTCCCAGGCAAGAATACTGGAGTGGCTTGCCATTTCCTTCTCCAGGGGAATCTTCCCGACCCAGGGATCAAACCTGTGGTCTCCTGCATTGGCAGGCGGATTCTTTATCAATGACCACCTGGGAAGCCCCTATTCAGAGAGTAGGATACTAGAATTATGATTTCTAGGTGATGGAAGAATAGAGGATGTGCCATTATGCATGTGGCAGTATAAATTATATGTTTATTTTCCTTCCCCATCACGCAACACTATTCTTTTCAATAAAAGATACCACTGAGTCACCTGGGAAGTGTTACATAAAAATTATATAACAATATATATTATACAAATTATATTAATATACCATATTAGGATAGGTATAAAATATATATTATATAAAAATGCATCATTTTCTCCCAGACTTTGTCTCAGGCTTCAGAGAAGTTTAGCAAATAACCAAGCTCTCTATCATATCTCTTGTGATTTTGAGGCCCAGAGCCAAATAGAAATTGATTTTATAGAAAGATATTTTTCCCTCTTGCTTTTCATCCCTAAGCTCATCCTTTTTGGGCTGCCCAGTGGAGCTGACTCAGGAGGCTGTGCTGAGTGATAGACAGAAGCCTACCGAGGAGCTGTGTTAAATTCAGCTCCACCACTCACTCACTCTGTAACCTTGGGCCAGTCACTTAGCCTTGCCTTCTTTAATGATACAATGTAAATAATACTTATATTTCAGAGTCATTATGAAGATAAAACAAGATGGTATAGGTAAAGATTCTAATAAAATGATCTCTAGGAATGTTCTATTGTACTTATGCTTATAAATTATCACAATAGATTGTGCTTTAAAAAATACTTATGCTTACATTATTGTGAAGAAGAAATATACCAGGTGGTATGGTTAAATATAATTTCTAATAATCTCATGGCTACACGTGATGACTGTGTGTGTGCTCAGTCACTTCAGCGTGTCTGACTCTTTGCGACCCTAATGTACTGTAGACTGCCAGGCTCCTCTATCCATGGGGATTCTCCAGGCAAGAATACTGCAGTGGGTTGCTGTGCCCACCTCCACGGGATCCTTCCAACCCAGGGATTCAACCCACGTCTCTTCTATCTCCTGTATTGGAAGGTGGCCTCTTTCCCACTATTGCCACTTGGAAAGCCCACATATTATTAGAATACAATATAAAAAACCAGATGGGTTCCTCTGCTTGGTAGTGGCCCTAGTCTTCATATTAACGTAGGTGTTTCAGTCTAGTATACCTGCCTTATAACAAGTGCCATTCCCTGGAGACACTATAGAAAGCAAATCTCAATTGTAACCTTATGGCTCAGTGTCAGATGCTATATATGAGTTTATCCACATCACCATAGCAAATGTGTGGGATAACTGTTGTCACAGCCCACATGCTTGGACTGGAGTTTTGACATTTCAGTAATTGCCGGTGTCACAACCTTTAAAAATTGTCAAGAACGGGCACCCAGGCCATATGGCTACTAAATAAAGAAGCTACTGTTCCCTACAGCTGTGGTGGGCATTGAGGTGACAAGAGAGCTTCTATCAAAGATGCGGTCACTGAGAAAATGATGCGAAAGAACATGACCATTAAAAGATGATGTGAATTAGTAAATTGTGATTGCATCCTGACAACATGCCAGGGTAGAATCCAGGGGAAACACATGCTCTGGTACTTGACTTCAGGGTATCCATATAAATGAATAAAAAGATGTACTATTAAAACTAGTAACTTGTTTATCTCTTCAGCACATACTTACTGAATGCCCATTATGTGCCCCTCATTTATTTTTAGGTTCTGGAGCTATAGCAGGAAACAAAACAGACAAAAATACTAATATCTTCCTTAATGGAGCTTAACATCCCTGTTAGAGGAAGACAGGAAAAAATAGAGTAGAGTAAGTTATACTATGTTAGATGATGATGACTGCTAAGAGGAGGATAAACTAGGGAAATGCGATTTAGAACTGAGACAGAGCACAGTTAAATAGAGTGGTCAGGGACAATCTTACTGAGGATGAGACTTGGTAAATTCCAGGAGGAGATGAGGGAGTAACATGGGGGAAACAGGTGGACATGAAGGAAGATGATTCCAGGAGGGGGAAACCACAGGTACAAAGTCCAGAGAAGGGCATGAGCTGCCATATTTGAGAAAGCAGTTGGAAGGTTGGTGTGGCTGGAGCAAAGTTCAGGGAACCTAGCAGATGATGGCAAAGAGGTCATAGAGGGGAGGTCTTGTAGGGTCGACTGGCACTGCATTGACCTTGGCTTTTATTCAGATGAAACATGAAACATTTAGAGGACTGGGCAAAGGAAGTACTTGCACTGACTTTTTTTTTTTTTTTTAAGATCACTTTATGTTAAGAACAGATGGTAGATGTACAGCACATGGAACTCCGCTCAGTGTTATGTGGCAGCCTGGATGGGAGGGGAGTTAGGGGAGAACAAATACATGTACATGTATGGCTAAGCCCCTTTGTTGTTCATCTGAAACTATCCCAACATAGTTAACTGGCAATACCCCAATACACAATAAAAAGTTTAAACAAAAAATGGATAGATTGTAGGCATGGGCCTAAAGGAAAGCACAGAGATAATTAGAAGACTACTGAAACAGCAGGATGAGATATGATGCCTTGGATCCACACAGTAGCAGTGGAAGCAATGGGTATTTTTAATTAGTGAAAGTCAAATACAGGGAACCTCCACTTGCTGAGTTCTTCTCTACTCCAGACACTGTGAAAGGAGGTTCAAGTACAGTTGTTAACATTTGTTCTTCACATAGTTCTACGGACAGTGCGTGCTAAGTCGCTTCAGTCATGTCTGACTCTGAAACCCCGTGGACTGCAGCCCATCAGACTCTGTCCATGGGATTCTCCAGGCAAGACTACAGGCCCTCCTGGCAAACCAGGGAAGATGCCCTGGAGGAGTGCTTGGCAAACCACCCCGCTATTCTTGCCTGGAGACAAGTAGTAGTATAACTATTTTGTTCAATAGGAAACTAAAGCTTGGGCAGATTCACTAGTTTTTCTAAGATAAGTTGCACCACACTTATTGAATTCAGTCTGACTCCAGAGTCCGCACTCTGCCACAAGTTCTCTCAGGTTTAAAACACTACAGGGATGTGTGACTCCATCAGTAAGACTCATGGAAGTCTACGGGTAGGAGAAATGAGCACGGATCAGGGTATCCAAGGAGACTTGGAAGGGACAGCTTGGATGTAATATGGGTAAGTGGAGAGGAGGGGTCAGGCCAAAGTAGCCCAAGCAAAGAGAAAACAGTGCTGGAGTAGAAGAGTCCATTACAAAGGGGAGCTTCTACTTGTTTAGGGACAATCAAGACAGGATTCCAACCCACAAGCCGTGTGATAGAATGCTTCACCATCTATGTTAGACTGTTGTGTGAGCAAGAAATAAACTTTTATGAAGCTGTTAGAAATCTGAGGATTGTCACAGAAGGTATATTTACTACTCTGACTTGATACATTAATACCTTCCCACAACTGCTGAGGGGCAGCAGCTCCCAGGCTTTCATCGAGACGCGTAAACGCTTCACCACTCCGAAGTGACTACAGAAATTAGAGGATGCATCTGTTTCCATGGCGACTCCCAAGGAGCTGTTGCTTCCAACATATTTACTGATTAATTCAAAGCTTCATGACTATCAGAGCAGATATTAAATATGACTGAAGAGGCACATGATTTCTTTTCCAAGAAATAAAGTATTAATCCAAGTGCAGGGCATTTATTAAACTTCTGCTATAGCTTCTTTACCCAGTTATCATTTTTTGAACATCCATTAAACATGCCCATGAGTTCGTTCAAGAGTTGTTAAGAGAGGATGCAAAGATTAGCTAGCAATTGATCTCTTTCTTCTTTCCAGGTACGTTATAATTTATCTGGAGATACCTTTAAAATAAGGTTACACAGGACTTCCCTGGTGGTCCTGGTGGAGAGTCTACCTGCCCGTGCAGGGGACATGGGTTCAATCCCTGATGCAGGAAGACTGCATGTGCTGCAGGGCAGCTAAGCGCATGCACTGCAACTACTGAAGCTGGCGTCTAGAGCCGGTGCTCCGCAACAAGAGAAGTCACCTCAATGAGAACCCCGCACACTGCAACTGGAGGGTAGCCCCCCTTCACAGCAGCCAGAGAAAGCCTGTAGCCTGGCCAATAATTAATTAATTAAAAAATAATAAAGCTATAAATGTTAAGTAGAAACTAAGTGAAATGGTCCTTAAGAGCTCTAGGCATTAGCAAGGTAGAAAATGCTTGCGTCTGGGGACGTTAGGGCTTCACGGTATGATTAGCACTCGAGTTGAGTCCTGAAGTTTGGTTGGGCTGCGAGGGGGAGAGTTTGAGGCAGAGTGTTCCAAGCTTGGAAGACTAGAAAAATTGAAGAATGGAGTTGAGAAAATACAAGGCTGGTTAAGATAACGGAGGGTAAACTTGGTTCCACCAGAGTGGAAGTGTCATATGGAACAACAGATAAGGCTGGGCCGTGAAAGTGGGAAAAGATGTCTTAAGGATCAAGTATGCCAAGCCATGACAGGGGGAGTTTTCTTCTACATCTTAATTTACAAAAACATTTGAGCAAGAAAATTATATGCTATAAATCACACTTAAAAACGTTAATCTGACAGTATCCTTTGAAGCTCATTGGATGAAATAGAGGTCAGTACTGGATGTGAGCAAGAAATGAACTTTTATTGCGTGAAGCTACTGGGAATTTGAGGGTGTAACAGCATTTGCTGTCGAATGACACAAGAGTGGTGTAACCTTGGTGATGTTCTGCAGGGCTGAGGGGAGAAGAGGAGTCAAAGGTGACTTCAGGATTTCAACTATAGGTTCTCAAGAAAATTTTGTTAATAGGGAAAAGAGAAAAGGGAGACATGGTGGGTAAAGAAGATGAGTTTCCCGCAAAATATTTCAAGTTTGAAGTTACACAGGCAGACGTGTGAAGACGAATGAGAGAAGTGGATCCGGTACTGTAGTGACATGCAGCGCTGATGGAGAGCCCCCGGAGCAAAGTTACCAACAGTCAGTAGAAGACTGGAAACCTGGAAGCATGAAGAACTCAAAGCTTGAGGCAAATATCTGTTTAATATCTGTTTAATATCTGTTTCAGACAGTAACTGCAGGAAGATCAGGGACCACTAGAGGCCTAAAAATGTTTCACAAAGAACTATGACGTAAATTTATATATTGTGACAAATATATTGTGTATGACAAATGTGACTGATTCTTGAGTGGTGAATTTGCACAAATGGAAAGTTAAGACATCGTCATAGAGAGGCAATTGCTGGCACTGGACTAGCCTGTCAAATGCCAAAGTCATTTATATCCTGACTTTTCTGCTTAGAAGCTTCCTGACTTTTCTGCTTAGAAGCTTTGCTACACTGGACAAAAGGCTTGCCAGGCAGAGCACTGGTAAAGAATCCACCTGCCTATGCAGGAGATGCAAGAGACTTGGGGTTGATCCCTGGATCGAGAAGATCCCCTGAAGAATGAAAGTACCGAAGTACTGGCAACCTGCTCCAGTACTCTTGCCTAGAAAATCCCATGGACAGAGGAGTCTGGTGGGTCTACAGTCCATGAAGCTGCAAGAGTCAGACACGACTTCCTGATGAAACAACAACACTGGACAAGTTACTGAAATGCTCCCTCCACACTTTCTTCTGTAAGTTTGGGATGATAGTAAATGCCTACTTGATAGCGGTCTTATGAGAAGAACATACACTAGTACCTATGAAGTTTAACAGTGTCTCAGTTCAGGCTACAAAACAAAATACTGTAGGCTGGGATATTTAAGCCCGACCAAGATCACAGTGCCAGTATGGTTGGGCTGTGGTGAGGACCTCTTCCTGGCTTGCAGACAGCCACCTCCTCACTTGGCAGAGAGAAACAGAGCAAGCTCTCTGGTGTCTCTTCTTATAAGGACTCTAATCCCATGACGAGGGCCCCACCCTCGGATCTCACAGTCCCCATCCCACATACCCCTCAAAGGTCCTGTCAACACACCGGCAGTTAGGATCACAACGTGTGAATTTTGAGGGGACACAAGTTGGTCCATAGCACATAGTCTCTAGCATTTAGTAAAATTCAAAAAATCATATCACTAGTAGCATTTTCTTCTGCACAGTATTTTTCTCTAGAAATTTCATAGAGCTTCTTACGAATTCCAGCATTTCAGAATAAATATAAGAATGTGATTCTAAGAACAAAAAAAAATAAAATAAAAGAATGTGATTCTAAGAATTCTGCCAAAATTTACAATGTATGAAAAATGCAACTCAAACAAGTATGAGTCACACACCTCTACCCGGTACAGTAGAAACACAAGAGGTCTGTGCCTTTATGAACCATGTACAAACCCTTGCTTCCACAAATGTTCCAGGTCAAAATGTTTTCCAGATTCTGCTTGGATTGGCATATGTTGCATCTGGGAAATTCTGCTGCTGCTGCTGCTAAGTTGCTTCAGTTGTATCTGACTCTCTGCGACCCCACAGACAGGCTCCCCCGTCCCTGGGATTCTCCAGGCCAGAACACTGGAGTGGGTTGCCATTTCCTTTTCCAGTGCATGAAAGGGAAAAGTGAAGTGAAGTCACTCAGTCATGTCCGACTCTTAGCGACCCCATAGACTGTAGCCTATCAGGCTCCTCCATCCATTGGATTTTCCAGGCATGAGTACTGGAGTGGGGTGCCATTACCTTCTCCGTGGGAAATTCTAGCAAAATATAAAAACCTTATTCAAGGGTATTTAATGGTTCTAAAACACTTTATTTGGCATTTAGTAAATTCCTTCAAGTGGATGTTTCTTTAAAATTCTGGATAACTAAGGGTAATCGGACATCATGTGGGAGATTTGGGACAACAAAATTGGTATTTGAACTGACTACCTCAAAAGCACATGGCAAATTTTGTTTCATGGGAGTTCCCTTGATGCCTGAAATTTTAAGCCTCTTATCCCACTTTATCTGATGTTATTTTTTCTTCCTTCCATGTCTCTTAGTTTCTTTGGAGGAGGTAAAGAAGTAGGCATGGACCAGGATTTCCTTTTATGTTCTCAGGAAATGTTTAATTAAACCTCAGTTAGTGATGAGAGAGAAGAAAAGTCATGTGCTGATTCTTTCTAAACTGAATTAGCTGGTTCAAATAGTCACAGGTAACTGGAGAATGTTCTCCATCATGAGGTCAGCTTCCAGGGTACAACACATCTGCTATTCCAGATGAGGAATTGTGAGTTAAATTTGATGTCCGCATTCTCTTTGTCAAATAATTCAGTTCCGGAAATCTTTTGGTCCATGGTTCTACTTCAATATAAAATTAAATAATTTGCCTCTCTTGGACTGTAGTCACCCATATAAATACCCATGAAATACTAGATAGAGTAAAACCAGTAATTATTACAAAAAATTAACAGTATAATTAGAATTCAAATAATTAGTCATTAGTTGTCCAGCTGATAACAGGTTGCTTTTCCAAACAAGAATCTGACACATGTCAGGATTTGGGTTGTAATCACTGGAAATCAATTTTAGCTTGGCTCTCTTAAGTAAAATAAATACATATAAATGTAAATAAATACTATTATTTGGAAGAATATTGTGGCCTTCCAGAATCTACTGGTAGCTGGAGGACTAAGTTGGTAAACTTGGACCAGTTCCCAAAGGCCATGAAACAAGAAGCTCAGCTTTCAGCAGTTTGGCTAGAGTATAACTGCACTTGGACCCTATCCACTCACTTTATTTTGAATAAACAGTGGCCATGCTTTGATTTGCTTCACTTTCTCCAGATTCCTGGGAAAAACTTCCAATTCCTTGAGCCTGGGTTACATTCCTATTACCTGGCAACCAGGGCATGGAGAATGCAGGAGGAAATGGCTACTTCAGCTTCCCTAATGAAAGGAATATATGGTCTTCTAGAATCTAAGTACAATGAGGAGTTCATTAGTATTAGGAAAGGATTTGGATTCTAGGCAACCAAACAGTGAAGTTTACTATAGCTTAATTCAGTAATTGGAAGTGATATAAGTGGCTTCATTACCATCATCATGATCATAATTAACACTTAATAAGCAGTTATTTGCTTGCTAGGCTCTGTCTCATTTTAAGCTCCCAACAATCTTATGAGATAGCTAACTTTAGCATTCTTTTATGGAAAAAAATGGAAGAAAAAATACTTAGTGAGGTTAAATGACTTGCCCAAGATTACACAGCTAGTAAGTGGCAAAGCAACCAAACTTCAGGCTGTGTAACTCCAAATAAGTTAAAGCATGTGCACTCACATGGAGTTGATTTCTCGGCTGCCACTAGGCAATTTTATAGATTATTAAATACACCAGGTGCTTAACAAGTACCTGCTGAAAACTTGGCTTGAACAGCTGGAGTATATAGTTGGTGCTCAATACTTGTTGAATGAATAAAGAAATGTATATTACATTATATAATGCATAATGCTTGGCTGAATGAATCACAGGCTGAAATTAAGATTGCCAGGAGAAATATCAACCATCTCAAATATGAAGACAATATCACTCCAGTGGCAGAAAGTGAAAAGGAATGAAAGAGCCTCTTGATGAGGGTGAAAGAGGAGAGTGAAAAAGCTGGCCTAAACTCAACATTCACAAAACTAAGATCACGACACCGAGTCTCATCCCTACTTGGCCAATAGAAGGGAAGAAAGTGGAAACAGTGACAGATTTTATTTTCTTGGGATCCAAAATCACTGTGGACAGCGACTGCAGCCATGAAATTAAAGACACTTGCTCCTTGAAAGAAAAGCTATGACAAAACTCTGTTCAGTTTAGTTGTGCAGTCATGTCCAACTCTTTGCGACCCCATGGACTACAGCACGCCAGGCCTCCCTGTCCCTCACCAACTCTCAGAGTTTGTTCAAGCTCATGTCCATTGAGTTGGTGATGCCATCCAATCATCTCATCCTGTCATCCCCTTCTCCTCCTGCCTTCAATCTTTCCCAGCATCACGGTCTTTTCCAATGAGTCAATTCTTCGCATCAGGTGGTCAAATATCAGAGTTTCAGCTTCAGTATCAGTCGTTCCAATGAATATTCAGGACTGACTTCCTTTAGGATTGACTGGTTGGATCTCCTTGCAGCCTAAGGGACTCTCAAGAGTCTTCTCCAGCACCACAGTTCAAAAGCATCAGTTCTTGGTGTTCAGCTTTCTTTATGGTCCAACTCTCATATCCATACGTGACTACTTCTTCTAAGGAGAAGAAAAGCTTTAGTTTTAATTTCATGGCTGCAGTCACCATCTGCAGTGAGTTTGGAGCCCTAGACAGCATATTAAAAATCAGAGACATCATTTTGCTGACAAAGGTCTGTCTAGTCAAAGCTATGGTTTTTCCAGTAGTCGTGTACGGATGTGAAAGTTGGACCATAAAGAAGGCTGAGTGTCAAAGAATTGATGGTTTTGAATTGTGGTGCTGGAGAAGACTCTTGAGAGTCCTTTGGACTGCAGGGAGGTCAAACCAGTCAATTCTAAAGGAAATAAAGCCTGAATATTCATTGGAAGGACTGACGCTGAAGCTCCAATACTTTGGCCACCTGGTGTCTCATTGGAAAATACCCTGATGCTAGGAAAGATTGAAGGCAGGAGGAGAAGGGGACACCAGAGGATGAGATGGTTGGATGGCATCACCAACTCAATGGACATGCATTTGAGCAAACTCTAGAAGATGGTGAAGGACAGGGAAGCCTGGCATGCTGCAGTCCATGGGGCCACAAAGAGTCAGACACAGTTTAGCTACTGAACAACAACAGTATTACATATTTACTAGAACACCTGTCAAGAGACAGATGTCCCCTCCCCTTCATAGTTCCCCCCAGTATGCAGTCTGAACCCTGTGCTGAGTTGGTGATCCCATGAAACAAAAGGATTGAAGTCCAAGTTATAATGAAATGAATGTATATTCATAATGATACAATAAACTGTGTATTTAAGCAGTTGCTTATCTTTATTACTTCTTATACATGATAATGCTTTAAAAAATGGCTTCTTTAGATAAAAGATTATATACAGTTGGAATATCTTTGTGAATATTTATTGCTTTAACTCCATGGTTTTCCACTCCACTTTTTAAAAAATGGATCAGTCCTGGAGACTAAGAAATGAAGAATATTTTAGACACTGGACAGACATCTATGGATGAGCCACAGTTAACATACCCAAAGACAGGTTCCACGTTAACCTCCTGCAATAATTAGACTTAAGAAACTTAAATTTTGCTTAAGACTTAAGCAAAAATTAGACTTAAAAAGTCAGACATTTTTTTCAAAGGACAATAAGGTCTCAGTTCTGAACTGCTTCATTGTAAATAGTAATCAGACCAGAATGAGCCAGCCCAAATATTTCCTTGGAGATCTTATTCTCAGATCTATAGATTAGAAAACAATAACACTAAATTATTAGAATTGAAAAATGGTTCATTGGTTCCTCTTTCTCTTTGATTCACTGGCCCTCTCTTGATCCTCAGATATTATTGTTGTTATTTTACAGATGAGCAAACTCAAAGAGGTTTCCTGGCTTGCCCAGGAAAGGGCATATAACTGACAAAGAGCTAAAATCTGAATCTATGGTATTTTAATTACATTCTTTTAATTATATCATATTGCCTTCAGTAAATGCAAAACAAACTCATGGGACACTTGATAGAACCAAAATAGTAATTATTATAAAAATGAATAGTTGAATTGGAACTCACATACAGTAATTAGCAAGTGGTTGTCCAGTTGCTAATATTGGGACACCACTGAATCCAACATGGAATTGCAGAATGATGGAAAGCAAGAAAAGTCAGTCTCTCATTGAGTAGTCTCAAGGGGATTTATTCTAGTCCTTCCCATGTTATTGGGTTTTGACTTCAATACATTGTATTAGATGCCAATCCATTGGAAAATACCTGGGCTGTGTTGTGTCTGTCTGGCACTCTGATGACATGTCTGGTGACATGATGGCATAGAGTTAAGTTGGGACTGAGTCTAGGAGATAAAAAAGTTAGTATTTCAAAGAATGGTTTCTTATAACCCCTCAATGATTCTCTATGTTAATACAGTGCTGCAGTGTTTGAAAAATGCTCAGTCAAAATACAAGCAATTTGATGTGTTTTCAATCTGTAGTAGTAGTGTTAGTGGCTCATTTGTGTCTGGCTCTGCGACCCCTGTCGACTATAGCCCACCAGTCTCCTCTGTCCATGGAATTCTCCAGGCAAGAATACTGCAGTGATTAGCCATTCCTTTTTCAAGGGATCTTCCTAACCCAGGGATCGAACCTGGTCTCCTGCATTACATGAGGGTTCTTTACCATCTGAGTCACCAGAGAAGCCCTTTTGACCTGTGAGTTCTTAGAAAAAGTGTTTAAATGTCTGCAAAACTCAGCTTCCTTGTTAAAAAAAAAAATACAGTGAGACTAATGATAGTAACTACTTACAGGGCTTTTGAAATGGCTAAATTAGAATAATAGTCATTTCTCAATAAATATGCCCATTACTATTAATCAGAATCTTTCACATATAACCTCTCATTTATTTGGTCAAGTGCTGTCCTCAGAAGTTAGTAGGGATGATTATTCTTGTTTTCCAGTGAAGGAAAATGATAGTCACAAAACTAAGCTTGTTACGTTTATAAAAAGGGGAGATACTGAGTTTGAAATTCTACTCTAAGTTTTAGTCTTATGTTACTGGGCATTTTATTTTAACTCTCTGAGTCCAAATTTTCTCATCTAAACCAAGGCAGAGGACAATGTTTATCGAGCTTTTATGTTTGCTGTGAGGGTTAAATAAGGTAATGAATGTCAAGCACATAGCATCTGGCACATGTGGGATACTTTCTTCTCCCATCTCTTCTCCTTTAGTGACTGCCTTTGAACTTTTCAAAATAAAGTCATCTATAGAAAATAATCATTGTCATTCTTGAAAGTGACATTATTGTCATTTTAAAGTACCCTCTATAATAAAGAAGCTGGTACAAGTGGTGTAGTAGCCACTCATAAGTAGCATACTCAAAAGAAAGTGCTTCATAAAAACATTTTGATAAAAATGATCCAATGTCTATCATTTTATACAAATCCTCCTACCCTAATCAAGTCTGTTGTATTAGACATGATAATTAATCTTCCATGTGTACAATTTATGAACTCTGCATTTGTGTTTGAACTATTTACAGGTTTATCCACTGCAGTGTAGTTTTTTTTTTATTTTCTACTTCACTTCTAGTGCTTATTATATGAGATGGGTTTTCATTTAGCATGCTTGTTATTTTTAATTAGAAGTAAAAGTCTTAATGGAACTTAAATTTTTAGCATCACTTATTTTCAGAAGCATAAACTCTGGAACATTTTGTGAATAAAAAATATAGTAATTCTGAAATTTTCAAAGGTGGGAGAGCTAATTTTACCAATATCTTACACTAACCTAGTGACTTCTTGTATTAAATTGTACTAGATATACAACAACAGCAAGTACCCGTTACAGGGTTGACTTCTACATATATTGTCTTTAATTGTCACAACTCTACAAGAAGGTATTATTTTCTTTATTTTCCAAATGAGGAAGCCCTGGAAAAAGAATTCTACCTGAATAACTCTAGCAAAGCTGCACACTAAAGTGATCATTAAACCATGTTTTAAAATATGATAGGAAGCTCATCAAATAGAAATGAGAAAGTCAAGTCTTCAGGAAATATTATGAAACACAATTAAAATGAAAAAGAATAGTGGTGATGAAGATGGACCAAATAGGATGTACAGCCAAGTAGGAAAGGCCTGGCCTAGGAATTTGGCCTTAGTATAGTAAGGAGAATGGAATGCTAGGACTTTTTGCAACATAGTCTTTTAAATAATATCATAACCACCAGCTTTCATATCCCTGTGAAATTCTTCCTTGATTTATACACCATATGGAAGTTCCTCAAAAATCTGCAATGTGACTAAAAGGGATATGCTATTTGAAATAACATATCCATCAGAGGGCTGCCAACCTGCATTTCATGGTGAATCATTTAAATTTAAAATTTGATGTTTTGCACGTAGAAGTGTACAATCCCTGTTGAGTTTCTGTAGCTCCCTGAAGACATGTCTTCTCTCTGCAGATGCTGCCTTCATTTGCATTTCAATGTGAGCATTTTAGGGGTCAACTGCCTGTATTTCAGGCACAGTTTAAATTGGAGTAGCTACAGATATTACAAACCAGTGTCTCTCTAGGCTTATGGCTACGCTCTGGGTTCCCAATGTTGCCCTGCTTCCTGACACAGAAGAGGCACGTATACTGTTAAGATTAAAGGCTGAATGATTTCTATGATATCATCAGTTTCTTTCAACCCTTTTGTAGGTTGTGCCTTCCAGCTTGACATCACTAGTCCCTGTTCAAGGCCTATATCACCTAACTGGTCCTAACCAGTTCTTTATTTTACTAATCTTAACCTACACTCCTGAGAACTTACCTGCATCTGCATCTTCATTATAACATTCATTTCTCTGTGTGAATCACTATACAGTAAGTCTGTTCATATTCATTCATCATTTATTTGTGTGCTAAGTCACTTCAGTCGTGTCCCACTCTTTGCGACCCCATGGACGGGAGCCTGCCAGGCTCCTCTGTCCATATGATCCTCCAGGCAAGAATACTGGAGTGGGTTGCCATGTCCTCCTCCAGGGGATCTTCCTGACCCAGGGACTGAACCAGTGTCTCTTATGTCTCCTGCACTGGCAGGCAGATTCTTTACTACTGCACCACCTATGAATGATGGAAGTCCATCATTCATATAACCAACCACTATATTATGACCATTGTTCTGGGTACAAGAAATGCAATATATGCAGAATCAGTGTGGGCCCAATCTGCATGAAGTTGAACTATTCTGAACTAATCTTATTCTGAATTAATCCCTGAATCCCATGGTATGTTTATGGAAGCTTTTGCACCAAAGAGGTGCTTAGTAAATGTTAAGTGAAAGAATGGATTGTTCACTCAATCCCACTGTGTTAGGAACTGTGGAGGATACAGCATAAACAAGACAGTTTTAAGTCTTCAGGATGCTCAAACTCTGTGGTGGGCACAGACAAGCACATAGATAATCCTAATGCATGGCAGAAAGCATTTTGTGTCGTAATAGAGGTATAAACACATTTCTGTAGGAGCGTGTAATGGCAAAAGATTAATTCTGGCTAGGGGGATGCTCTGCCCTTCTGTCACGGCAGTAAACAAATTATTGTCTTATCCACTGAGTATAAATGGAATCCATTTGCCAGATGCGTAAGGAATGAGTAGAAAATAAATGAGAGTGGGGAGAATTTGTTTCACTGCAATGTTACAATATGTTATCCAACGGACTCTTGTAGATTTATGACCTCCTTCCCTTGAATCCTTGGTGGCTCAGATGGTAAAGAATCTGCCTGCAATGATGGAGACCCAGAGTAGATCCCTGGGTCAGGAAGATCTCCTGGAGGAGGAAATGGCAACCAACTCCAGCATTCTTCCCTGGAGAATGCTATGAACAGAGGAGCCTGGCAGGCTACGGTCCCTGGAGTTGCAAAGAGTCTGGACAAGACTGAGCAACTAACACTTTCACTTTTTTCCCCTTTGAATCCCTTCCCTTATATCCTCCTTCCCTTTACTATCTTTCTCCTACTGGTGAGTAGAAAGGAAATAATGAAGATGATCCCAGAGTATCTAGTATAAGGGCTAACACAAAGAACAACTTTGGGATTTTTTTAAAATAAATTGTTGCTGGTTTCGTTACTCTCTGGTCATAAATTCATTTGCTGAAGAGAGTGTTAAATCATGGTCTCCTTTGCCTCCCATATGAAAACAGCTTCAGTCCAAGAGGTTGGACACAAAAGGTCGGGGGCCAGCTGCCACTAACCACAGGTATGACTTTAGGGATGTACTTTTCCCTCTCTTGGCCTTATTTTCCTCCAGTGAGTTTGCTGGACCAGATTATGAGGTACCAATCTCCAGTGAGTATAGGGTCAAAGAAACAATGTAAGAGATAGAAACAGGTCAGCATTTGCCATTTGAGAATCTGATGCCAGTATTGTGATGACTTCTGACTTTTCTCAGAGAGTGTACAAAGCTCAATTTTTATGTGAAATTTCCACACACAAGCACATAGGCCCAATGAAACATAACTAAAGGCCAGATTCAGCCCAAGGGCTTGCTTTCTGCAGCTTCAGAAATAGATAGATGCTCTCTAGTCGATGTCCCTTGGATCTCAGACCTTCTCTGATTCTGCATTAAGAGTCTGATTTCCCTTTGTTTAACAGCAGCTTCAAAGTTCCGGTTCCCCAGATGAATTAAAGAACAGGCTTTGAGTGCTGTAAAATTAAACTGTGATCACAGATTGAAGGATTTCAGTTTCTGCTTATCCCTTTGGAGCCTTCTGATTTGATTAAACAATAGTAAAATTAGGATGGAATGTGAAGTGTTCTAAATCAGAGAACCCAGCTCTGAAGAAAGAAACAAAGCGGGAAGAGCCATGCTACCCCACCTCCTCTTCCTCTCCAGGATGTTGACGGACAGACCCAGCCTGGGGGAGCAGCTGGCAAGCTCGCAGTTGCACAGATCCTCATGCTGACCCTGGGCCTGGCCTTCAGGAGACCCTAAAAACTCATCCTTGAGCAAAGCAAATATGGCTAAATGAAGTCTAGTTGTTTTGTGCGTTAACATGCTAACTAAATGACATGCCCTCTCTTCCGTACCACTTAGTGGATAAGAAAAGAAGCCTGGATAAATGAGCACTCAGGGCTTTTTGTTGTTGTTCAGCTGTGCAGTCGTGTCCCACTCTTTGTGACCCCATGGACTGCAGCACGCCAAGCTTCCCCATCCTCCACTGTCTCCCAGAGTTTGCTCAAACTGATGTCCATTGAGTCAATGATACCATCCAAGCATCTCATCCTCTGTTGCCCCCTTCTCCTCCGGCCCGCAGTTTTTCCCAGCATCAGGGTCTTTTCCAATGAGTTGGCTCTTCGCATCAGGTGGCCAAAGTATTGGAGCTTTAGCATCAGTCCTTCCAATGAATATTCAGGGTTGATTTCTTTAGAATTGACTTTAAACCTTCCCTAATGAGGTGAAACTTCTTAGGCCCACCACACACTTCTATCTCTGAGCCAGTCCCTTACAGGCTGAGTGTTTCTGAAGAGAGAGATACTATGTCACTCAAGCTGGGATCGCCAGCATCGAGGAAAACAGTAGCCTCCAGCCTTTTTGGTACCAGGGACCGGTTTCATGGGAGACAGTTTTTTCACAGACAGGGGTGATGGGGATGGTTTCGAGATGGTTCAAGTGCATTACATTTATTGTGCACTTTATTTCTATTATTATTACATTGCAATATATGATGAAATAATGATACAACTAATCATAATGCAGGATCAGTGGGAGCCCTGAGCTTCCTGCAACTAGGTGGTTCCACCTGGGGGTGAAGGGAGAACGAAGGGAAGCAGCTGTAAATACAGCTCGCTTGACCATCACTCACCTCCTGCTGTGTGGCCCTGGCTCCTAACAGGCCACTGATCAGTACCGGTCCATGGCCCAGGGGTTGGGGACACCTGCAGCATAATATCTGACCTACAGTAAGGGCTTAATAAATGTCTGTTTAATCAGTAACTTAATCTCTGAGTGAGTCAACAAATAAATTAGTTAAGAAGCCAGGATTTCTCTATAGGGCCTAAGCAGCAAGATAAAAAACAATGGAATATAATTCTAAGTTTCTATTAAGATAGCTAAAGAAAGTCTAGGCCAACCAAAGTAGAGCGTTTGGGAATACAGACAGAAGGTCACTGAAAGGTGGTGGGACACTCACAGCAGCCCCAGTGATCACAGACAGTCCCTTTACTCCAGTGTCATCTCATGGTTCTGGATATTTCAGGTATAATGTTATCTTACAGAAAATACTGATTTTTAAAAAATTAGAAATCAGCCTGGTTTGCTTTAGGCTGTGAGTTCATACCTGCCTTCTGTGGGCTGTGGTCCCATTGTCAGTGCAGTTTTCAGAGCCTTTGTAGTTTGATCAGAGTTTACTGAAGGTGTGCCTCATTGAGTGAGTCTGGGATTTAGGCAGAGTTCTATGCTGTGGTTCACTTCTCAGGACTCTAGTGTGCTGACCAGGGTCAATGCCATCCCTGCACAGCTCAGCAGGGAGCCCAGGAGTTCATGTTCAATTTCATGTGGCCGTTTTCTTGAGATCTGCCCTGTTCACGGTCTCCCTGAAACTTCCCAGCTCCCAGTCTCTTCCATCCCGTTCTTGGAGGACTTCTGGGCAAAAGTCAAAGGCTTTAGTTTCTACCTCTGCCCCACACATCCTGTTCCCCAGCTAGACTGCCATGGGAGCCAAGTGGGGAGAGGCTCGAGAAAGGAAAAAAAAAAGCAACAGGGAGTTTCCCCATACTTTTGGGGACACTTCCTCAGGTCATGGAGAAGGGTTTCCTTCCTGAATTATAGGTACCTGCCCAGCCACCGTGGCCTTCGTCATCACCATCTCTGCAGGGCTGCTCCAGGACTTACACAGGAAAACAAACAAAAAACAAAAATGGAATTTCTCCCACTCTCCTTGACTTGTAGGGTGCCCCTTTCCACAGACCACAAAGGAGGACCTCTCATAGAGCTCTTTTTGTCTGGTACACAGTTCCACATTTGGGGCTGTCTGCTGGCTCAGACAGTAAAGAATCTGCCTGCAATGCAGGAGACCTTGGTTCAATCCCTGGGTCAGGAAGATACTCCGGCGAAGGAAACGTCAACCTGCTCCAGTATTCTTGCCTAGAGAATTCCATGGACAAAGAAAACTGGCTGGCTACAGTCCATGGGGACGCAAAGAGTTGGACATGAGTGAGCAACTAACACTTTCACTTTCTTTATTTGATTCTAGCTCTGGAGACACTCTGAAGGAAAAGATCCAAAAATCTCATGCATGACTCAGTAGTGTTCTCAATTCTGGTTTTTTCCCCAATCCACTCATTACCATTTACTTTTCAGAATGCTCAGAAAGCTGCTCCAGTCATTCCATTCAGGATTTTCAACTACACTCCATGAGAGAAACATGGTGGACAGTGCTTACTCCACTTTGATTAGACCAGAATTTTTTCCCACGAAATGTTATTAGATGGTGAAAGCACAGAAGATTGCTTCCTGGGATTGTATGGTTCACCTGGCAGATTGTATTGTAAACGGACATTGATATTTAGTTTTGTTTGGTGCCATTCTGCAAAGCAATGATTACTCTAATAAACTGACTTGACAATCTGAAAACCAGACCTGGTATTTGGTGACTTGCTTTGAGACAGCTGGTCAAGCATCAGACCTCATTCATATTCCTAACGTATTTTAATGGTGACAATTATGTGTCAGATGCTATGGTAAGCACAAGGGCTACCTCTGTGAAAGGCATAGGACCCTTGTCCCCAGGGAGCTCACAGTGTACTAGATATCAGCCACAGGTCACCACCAGTGCTACGAGAGGATGAAGCAGAACCTTAAGTCTATATTAGAGACAGATATGTAAGCAGGAAATGTCCTTATAGGATGTTTAGTGTATGATAAACTGATGTTTATCAGATGTTGACTGAGCACCAGGGCTAGAGGAGAACAGAGCAAAACCTTAATTCTGAACTGGAGGAGGACCCTAAACAACTTCTAAGTGGAGGTGATTCCTAGACACACACAAATTAATAAGTAGAAAATCTACCAGAAAGTATATTCCAGATGTATGGAGTGAGATGCCCAGAGGCCCAGATACAGAAGCGAAGAGTTTGTTATGTGGATGCAAGAAGTTCCAAACAGCTGATGCACGGTGTATGATGGATCAGAGCAGAGAAGTGAATACAGGGCAGGAGAGGAAAGATCTTGAAGGTCAGAATAAAATATTTAGGGTATAATTTGTTTATCAACTGAACGGTTCCAAGAGAAGACTAACAAAATCACTTTTGTGCTTAAGAAAGACCACTCACTATATATCTACATTGGAAATACACAGATTTGAGCAGGGCAAGATTAGAGGCAGTGCTGTTAGTTAGCTGTTGTAGTAACCCAAGCAAAGAATTTTTAAGACATTCTGAAACCAGTAAAAATATATCCATACAAGAGAACACTATACAGCCAGTAAAATTAATCTAGCATTTCTGCTTGTTTTAAAGGAGTGATCAGGAACTCAAAAAGAAGTCTGGTGTCTGAGATAGATCCAGTCACTCATGTCAGTTCTATTTTCCAAATATGTCCTGAATCTGAACACTTCTCCCTATCTCAACTGCCATCAGCCCAATCTAAGCCACCAATACCTCTTGTCTGCTCAGTCACTTTGGACATTGACCTCTCTGTTTAACAGGTTAAACAGCACTTTTGATCCGACATCCCCACCAACCTATTTCTCACATTCAATGTCATTCTAATCCATTGCTTAAAAATGAAAACCTAGACTAACTACTGATTCTTCTTTTTCCTTTACTACTCACATCCAATCCACTGATATATCCTATTCTCCCTGCTTTCAATATATAATTAGAATCCTACCCTGGATTAAGCTACCATGACCTCTTAGCATCCTATTTCATTATTCCCTAATTTTTTCCACTCTTGTTCTATTTTCCATCCTCAATGAAAAAAAAATTTTAAATGAAAATGAGATCATGATCTTTCTCTGATAAAAAGAAAAAAAACCCCAAACCTATACCATACAGCCCTGCCTAGCTTCCATACATACCTCAAATCCTGCCTCTCTTCCTCTCCCTCACTGTTTCAGCCTTTCTTATATTCCTCAAAGAACTCAGTAGCTTCTTGGCAACACACTTCTCCCAGATGTTTATATTTTGAATGGAAAGAGACAAATAATCATCAGTAAGAGAGCTTGGGTCAGGAACCAGGTAACATTGATCAGTTTATCAAATGCTTTATAGGTATAAATTCATTTATTCCTTGTATAAATCTATTAGTTACAAACTATTATTAAGCACATTTTCTTCAGGCACAGAGAGACTAATGACTTTGGCCACAGTCACACAACCATTAATAGTAAGTAATAGAGCCGTAACTCTAACCTGCTGCCTTGTCCCAGAATCTGTACTCTCGTCCTGTTTACTCTGCTGCTCTTAGTAGCTGATCTGCACCCTCTAACACAAAGTAAGACAACATCATGCAGATTCACCCCCTTCAGATATGTGGCATTAGGGAGGGGTGGCGATAGACAGAGATCTAAGCCTAAAGAGATAAGAGGCATAAGAATCCCCTAAGAAGCCAATATCTCCCCAGTAGCTACAAATATTGAGTCTATTGCATAAATTGCTTTTACATATGAGTATCAGATGCCCCTCTACATCCACAGAAAGACAAGTTTGTCGACTATTGTCAGTCATCTTGATTTCCTTAGTTTCTTCATCTATAGTGGAAATAG
Organism: Giraffa tippelskirchi; assembly: GCF_054371585.1. Classification (NCBI taxonomy): domain Eukaryota; kingdom Metazoa; phylum Chordata; class Mammalia; order Artiodactyla; family Giraffidae; genus Giraffa; species Giraffa tippelskirchi. Next base: position 40,316,237 of record NC_137284.1, on the reverse strand, counting down.
CTCCTAGCTCCCTGAGTCTTATGATACTTAAATGTTTTTAAAGCACTTATTTGTTAGCTCACATTTCAACACAGCTTTCTTAGCAACCTGAAGTTCATAGCCCATCTATGGCTGCTTCTTATAATGGAGGGATAAGACTAGAAAGTAGATGAAATAGTGTAAGCAAAATTCAAACTTGAACTGCACTGAATTGACCCCCTGTTGCATCCTGAATGCTGAAACAGATTAAGATATCTTTATTTAAAACACACACACACAAATACTGAGTCACTATGCTTCACATCTGAAACTAATATAATATTGTAAATTAACTATACTTCATAAAAATAGACAGATAAATAGAGACAAGTCAGGGAAGGAGGGTGGGAAACTACATGCATCAAAACGACTTAAGGAGAAATTACAAAGGTTACACTTCCATTGGTTTTCTTCTGGCATATTTTTTCCTTCTTTTTTTTTTTTTTTAATTTGTAATCATTTGGAATGTTTGGGTGACAAGGGAAGATAGTCACCGGGACATCTACAAGACTCTAATGTTGCCCAAAGAGGTCAGTTGTTCCCAGATGCCTAACAAAACCAAAGGACTTGGCAGACTGTGCATGAACACTGTATCGCTTGGGTTTCAAGTTCTTGCACTTGGTCAGCTCCTTCTGCATAGTCCAGGCCCAGGTCTTGGGCAACACTAATGGGCATTATTTGAGGGAACAGAAACACATCACTTTCCAGGAAAGACCTGAGCTTGTTATCAGTTTTTTTCCCTAACTTTATATCTTAATCAGAATATTTTTAAAACGTGATACAATAAAACTGTTCCGAAGCGCATATTTCCAATGCAAAGCAATAGAATATATCAAAAAGGACACTGATCTTGGCATTATAAATCCTGTTTACTTCCCAAAGTGGAAACCTACTTGACCTGTCTGCACCTTTGCTTCTTTATCTCTACAGGATGGAAACAGTATTGATGCACCTAGCTAATGAATGCAAAAATTATTTTTTAAAGTATCATACAAATGCAAGTTTTCATACTTGCCTCCATTCAATTCAACAAACAGTACAGTAACTGGGCCCTGAGCACTATGGTTTGATTTACAGATGAGTAAGGCTCCAACTGGCCTTTGTGCCAATTGCTGTCTGTTGTCCAGGAGTCACAAAGAAAAATCAGGAAGGGAACCTGAAAGATGACTGCTGGAGAGCTCTCCTGGGCATCACATCAGGAGAGACCTTTGGCTTGCTTTTATTCTCCAGAGTCTTAACCACAAAACACAGTGGCTAAACGTTATTATGATTTACATCTTGCCACAGTTAATCTTGATGAAGCATCGACCTTGTGCCAGGCTGTGTGCAAGGTAACATTTCATTCTCACATCCCCTTTTCAAGATAAAGGTCACCATTTTTAACAGATGGATAAGCTGAATTTTAAGAGAATCCAAGTAACTTCTCCAAGTCACAGAGCTACGAAGACATCAAGCTTGAATTTAAACCTAGATCCCTTTCTTCTGCTCATGAGAGAAAAAACAAAAGAATGAGAATCAATGTACCTACCTACCACCTTTTACTAGCCACAAAAGCACCTACTGCTAAACCCTGATAGTGGGTTAGGAGGCTGAGTTGTAGTACCTGGCTTAGGCTCAATATGAAGCACTTAAGCATGGCCTCAAAGACTACCTGGAAAGAGAATCAATCAGGTGAGTAACTACCTCCAATTAGGGAGTTACATGGAAGAAGGGAGCTGGACTAACTTGGGAACTGGATGTTTCAAATCCTCCTCGCTCTAAGTATGCCCACATTTCTAAAACATAGTGGGAAGGGTACCTGACAGAGGTATAGGCCAATCTAGCAGATGCTGCAAATTCGGTTCCAGACTATCACAATAAAGTGAATGCTACAGTAAAACAAGTCTCACAAACTTGTAGGTTTCCGAGTGTATATAACAATTATGTTTAGATATTGTACTGTAGCCTACAGTACATACATACACAGTACAATAGCATTATGTCTAAAAAAAGATGTACATACCTTCATTCAAAAATCCTGTGCTGCTAAAACATGACAACCATCATCTGTTCTTTTAGTAAGTCATAGCAGTAGCAGCAAAAAACACTGATCACAGATCACCATCAGTTCAGTTCAGTTCAGTTCAGTCGCTCAGTCGTGTCCAACTCTTTGCGACCCCATGAACCGCAATACGCCAGGCCTCCCTGTCTATCACCAACTCCCAGAGTTTACCCAAACTCATGTCCATTGAGTCAGTGATGCCATCTAACCATCTCATCCTCTGTCGTCCCCTTTTCTTTCTGCCTTCAATCTTTCCCAACATCAGGGGCTTTTCAAATGAGTCAGCTCTTCGCATCAGGTGGCCAAAATATTGGAATTTCAGCTTCAACATCAACCCAGGACTGATTTCCCTCAGGATGGACTGGTTGGATCTCCTTGCAGTCCAAGGGACTCTCAAAAGAGTGTTCTCCAACACCACAGTTCAAAAGCATCAATTCTTCTGCGCTCAGCTTTCTTTATAGTCCAACTCGCACATCCATACATGACTACTGGAAAAACCATAGCCTTGACTAGACGGACTTTTGTTGACAAAGTAATGTCTCTGATTTTTAATATGCTGTCTAGGTTGGTCATAACTTTCCTTCCAAGGAGTAAATGTCTTTTAATTTCATGGCTGCAATCACCATCTGCAGTGATTATTATTATATTATAACAAGTATGATAATGATGAAAAAGTGTGAAATTAGGATTACCAAATGTGATACAGAGACATGAAGTGAGCAAATACTGTTGGGAAAAATGGTGTCCATAGACTTGCTCAACATAGGGTTCTGACAGTCTTTCAACTTATGAAAAACATGATATCCACAAAGAGGAATAAAACAAGGTATGCTTGTATAGAGAAAATGATAGGGAGATCAGAAGAGCAAGATTAATTTTAGTATCTGAAACTGTGGTGGCTTCAGGAAGGAAGTGCTCTTGGAGTCTTGAAACATTGATTAGCGTTAGTAGGGTTAGGGAAGAAAAGAAAACAGAAGGGATAGTCCAAGTTGGTTCTTTAATTCATTTAACAAATATTTATCAAGGGCCTACTATGTGCCAGGAAGTGTTCTAGGAACTGTTCTAAGAAGTGGTAAGGAGAAAAAATATGTTGAGAAAGGAGATAGGGAGTGTGTGGGGGGGGGGGCAGAGGGGAGTGGAACAGAGATGAGATTTAGACAGGATATCAGAGAAATCTCACAGAGGAGATGATATTTGAGGAAAGACCTGAACTGGGGAGGGAATAGCTCTGCACATCTCTGAGGCAGATATTCCCCAGGTAGAAGGTACAGCAAGTATTGGCTTGGCCAAAAAGTTCGTTCAGGTTTTCCCGAACCACTTATAACCCAAGTGAAATTTTTGGCCAACCCAATTCAAGGGCCCAGAGGCAGAAGCGTGCCTAGAATGCTTGAGGATCAGGGAGGAGGACAGTGTAGCTGCAGAGGATTGACTGATTGAGTGATTTACCTATTTTTATTCAAGTATACTTAATACACAATATTATATTAGTTTCAGGTGTCAGTTCAGTTCAGTTCAGTCATTCAGTCGTGTCCGACTCTTTGCGACCCCATGAATTGCAGCACGCCAGGCCTCTCTGTCCATCACCAACTCCCGGAGCCTACCCAAACCCATGTCCATCGAGTCAGTGATGCCATCCAACCATCTCATCCTCTGTTGTCCCCTTCTCCTCCTGCCCCCAATCCTACCCAGCATTAGGGTCTTTTCCAATGAGTCAACTCTTCACATGAGGTGGCACATAGTGATTCAACATTTATGTAAATCAATTATCGGGAAATGGTCACCACATGGTCCAGTGACCATCTACTCTCATACAAAGTTAATACAATATTTTTGACCACATCCCTTATGTTGTATATTATATCCTCATGACCTGTTTATTTTAGAACTGGAGGTTTATACCTCCTAATCTCCTCTACCTATTTCACCCAACACCCCACCACCACCCTGCCCTTGGGCAACCACCCACTTGTTCTCTATATGTATGAGCCTATTTTTGTTCTGTTTCACTTCTTTGTTTTTTAGATACCACATGTAAGTGAGATCGCAGGCATTTGTCTTTCTAACTTATTTCACTTAGCATGATGCCCTCTACATCCATCTATGTTGTCACAAATGGCATGATTTCTTTTTTGTGGCTGGATAACATTCCATTTTGTGTGTGTGTGTGCGTGTGTGTGTGTGTACCACATCTTCTCTATCCATTTATCTACTTATGGAATTTAGCTTGCTTCCACATCTTGGTTATTATAAACAATGCTGTAATGAACACTGGGGTGCATATATCTTTTCATGTTAGTGTTTTTGTTTTCTTTGACTGAACACCTAGAAGTGAAACTGCTGAAAGCATGAGAGTTTTATTTTTTTTGAGGGCCCTCCATACTCTTTTTCCATAGTGACTGCACCAGTTTACAACCCCACCAGCAATGCTCAAGAGCTCCCTTTTCTCCATATCCTTGCCACCAGTTTATATTACTTGATGATAGTTATTTTGACAGGTGTGCGTTAGTAACTCATTGTGGTTTGCATTTACATTTCCCTGATGATTAGTGATGTTGATTATTTTTTCATGTGTCTGTTGGCACTCCATGTGTATGCTTTGGAAAAATGTCCACTGAGGTTCTCAGACCACTTTCCAATTTGATTGTTTCCCTGATGTTGAGTTATACCAATTCTTTATATATTCTGGATATTAACTTCTCATCAGATACATTGTTTACAAATATCTTCCCCCATTCAATACACTGCCTTTTCATTTTGTTACTGTTTTCCTTTTCTACACAAGAGCTTTTTAGTTTGATATAGTACCACTTCTTTATTTTTGCTTTTATTTCTCTTGCCTGAGGCAACAGATACAAAAAATGTTGCTAAGACTATCAAAGAGTATACTGCCTATGTTTTCTAGGGGTTTTATATTTTTAGGTCTAATATTTAAGTCTTTAGTCCATTTTTAGTTTATGTTTGCATATGGTGTACAAAAGAGATCCAGTTAAAATTTTTCAAAGTAGCTGTCCAGTTTTCCCAACACCATTTATTGAAGAAAATATTTTTGTATATCCTTGACTCCACTGTCATAGATTATTAATTGCTGATACAAGAGTAGGTTTATTTCTGAGCTCTCTATTCTGTACCATCGATCCATGAGTCTGTTTTTGTGCTAGTACCATACTGTTCGGATTACTGTAGCTTTGTATTATTATTTGAACTCAGGGAGTTCTTCCATCTTTGTTCTTTCTTGAGATTGCCTTAGCTATTTAGCATCTTCTGTGGTTCCATACAAACTTTAGGATTCTTTTTACCAGTTGTATGAAAAATACCATTGAAATTTTGATAGAGATTACATTCAAGCTGTAGATTTCCTTCAGGAGTATGGTCATTTTAACAATGATAACCCTTCCAATTCATGAGGAGGGTGGATCTTTCCAATTCTTTGTGTCATCTTCAATTTGTTTCATCAATATCTTACAGTTTTCTGAGTACAAATATTTACCACTTTGGTAAGATTTACTCCTACTGTTTTATTGTTTCTGATGTGATTAAAAATGAGATTGTTTTCTTAATTTCTATTTCTGATCATTTGTTATTAGTATACAGAAACACAACAGATTCCAGAAAAATTGTATCCTGCAAATTTAATGAATACTTTTTATACTTCTAATAGTTTCTTTGGTGGAGTCTTTAGGGTTTTCTATATATAGTATCATGTCACCTTCAAACAGTGACAGTTTCACTTCTTCTTTTCCACTTTGTGAATCAGGTGGTAAAGAATCCATGTGCAATGGGGGAGACAGTTCAGTCCCTGGGTTGGAAAGATCCCCCGGAGTAGGGAAAGGCTACCCACTCCATTATTCTGACCTGGAGAATTCCACAGACTGTATAGTCCATGGGGTCGCAAAGAGTAGGACACGACTGAGTGACTTTCACATTCACTTTCCTCTTTGGATTACTTTTCTTTTTCTTATGGGACTGCTGTCACTATGATTTCCAATATGATGTTGAATAAAAGTGGAAAGAGTGGGCATTCTTGTTTTTTCGTGATCTTAGAAGAAATACTTTCTGTTTTTCACTGATGAGTATGAGGTTGACTATCAGTTCAGTGGCACAGTCGTGTCTGACTCTTTGTGACCCCATGGACTGCAGCACGCCAGGCTTCCCGGTCCATCACCAACTGCCAGAGCTTACACAAACTCATGTCCATTGAGTCAGTGATGCCATCCAACCATCTCATCCGCTGTCATCCCCTTCTCCTCCCGCCTTCAATCTTTCCCAGCATTAGGGACTTTTCAAATGAGTAAGTCCTTCACATCAGGTGGCCAAAGTATTGGAGTTTCAACTTCAGCATCAGTCCTTCCAATGAATATTCAGGACTGATTTCCTTTAGGATGGACTGGTTGGATCTCCTTGCAGTCCAAGGGACTCTCAAGAGTCTTCTCCAACACCACAGTTCAAAAGCATCCATTCTTCAGCACTCAGTGTTCTTTATAGTCCAACTCTCACATCCATACATGACTCCTGGAAAAGCCATAGTTTTGACTAGACGAACCTTTGTTGACAAAGTAATGTCTCAGCTTTTTAATATGCTGTCTAGGTTGGTCACAGCTTTTCTTCCAAGGAGCAAGCATCTTTTAATTTCATAGCTGCAATTACCATCTACAGTGATTTTGGAGTCCCCCCCCCAAAAAGTCTCTGTTTCCATTGTTTCTCCATCTATTTCCCATGAAGTGATGGGACCAGATGCCATGATCTTAGTTTTCTGAATGTTGAGTTTTAAGCCAACTTTTTCACTCTCCTCTTTCACTTTCATCAAGAGTCTCTTGAGTTCTTCACTTTCTGCCATAAGGGTGGTGTCATCTGCCTGTTTGAGGTTATTGATATTTCTTCTGGCACTCTTGATTCCAGCTTGTGCTTCATCCAGCCCAGCATTTCGCCTTATGTATTTTGCATATAAGTTAAATAAGCAGGGTCATAATATACAGCCTTAATATACTCCTTTCCTAATTGGGAAGCCGTCTGTTGTTTAATGTCCAGTTCTAAATATTGCTTCTTGACCTGCATACAGATTTCTCAGGAGGCAGGTAAGGTGGTCTGGCATTCCCATCTCTTGAAGAATTTGCCACACTTTGTTGTGATCCACACAGTTCAAGATTTTGGTGTAGTCAATAAAGCAGAATTTTTTTTTTTTTTGGAACTCTCTTGCTTTTTCAATGATCCAACAGATGTTGGCAATTTGATCTCTAGTTCCTCTGCCTTTTCTAAAACCAGCTTGAACATCTGGAGGTTCACGGTTCATGTATTGCTGAAGCCTGGCTTGGAGAATTTTGAGCATTACTTTGCTAGCTGTGAGATGAGTGCAATTGTGAGTATTCTTTGGCATTGCCTTTCTTTGGGATTGGAATGAAAACTGACCTTTTCCAGTCCTGTGGCCACTGCTGAGTTTTCCAAATTTGCTGGCATATTGAGTGCAGCACTTTCACTGTATCATCTTTTAGGATATGAAATAGCTCAACATGAACTCCATCACCTCCACTAGCTTTGTTCATAGTAATGCTTCCTAAGGCCTACCTGACTTTGCATTCCAGGATGTCTGGCTCTAGGTGAGTGATCACACCATCATGATTGTCTGGGTCATGAAGATCTGGTTGTATAGTTCTTCTGCGTATTCTTGCCACCTCTCCTTAATATCTTCTGCTTCTGTTAGGTCCTTTTCTGTCCTTTATTGTGCCCATCTTTGCAAGAAATGTTCCCTTGGTGTCTCTAATTTTCTTGAAGAGATCTCTAGTCTTTCCCATTCTATTGTTTTCCTCTATCTTTGCATTGATCGCTGAGGAAGGCTTTCTCATCTCTCTGTGCTATTCTTTGGAATTCTGCATTCAAATGGGGTATATCTTTCCTCTTCTCCTTTGCCTTTCGCTTCTCTTCTTTTCTCAGCTATTTTTAAGGCCTCCTCAGACAACCATTTTGCCTTTTTGCATTTCTTTTTCTTGGGGATGGTCTCTGTCACTGCCTCCTCTATAATGTCACAAACCTCCATCCACAGTTCTTCAAGCACTCTATCAGATCTAATCCCTTGAATCTATTTGTCACTTCCACTGTATAATCATAAGGGATTTGATTTAAACCATACCTGAAATGTCTAGTGGTTTCCCCTACTTTCTTCAATTTAAGTCTGAATTTGGCAATAAGGAGCTCATGATCTGAGCCACAGTCAGCCCCCAGTCTTCTTTTTGCCAACTGTATAGAGCTTCTCCATCTTTGGCTGCAAGGAATATAATCAATCTGATTTCTGTATTGACCATCTGGTGATGTCCGTGTGTAGAGTCTTCTCTTGTGTTGTTGGAAGACAGTGTTTGCTAGGACCAGTGTGTTCTCTTGGCAAAACTCTGTTAGCCTTTGCCCTGCCTCATTTGGCATTCCAAGGCCAAATTTGCCTGTTACTCCAGGTATCTCTTGACTTCCTACTTTTGCATTCCAGTCCCCTGTAATGAAAAGGACATATTTTTGGGGTGTTAGTTCTCGAACGTCTTGTAGGTCTTCATAGAACCGTTCAACTTCAGCTTTTTCAGCATTACTGGTTGGGGCACAGACTTGCATTACTGTGATACTGAATGGTTTTCCTTGGAAATGAACAGAGATCATTCTGTCGTTTTTGAGACTGCATCCAAGTACTGCATTTTGGGCTCTTTTGTTGACTATGAGGGCTACTCCATTTCTTCTAAGGGATTCTTTCCCACAGTAGGAGATAAAATGGTCAATGGAGATTGACTATTGGTTTGTCCAATATTACCCTTATGTTGAGGTACATTCCCTCTACACCACTTTTTGGAGAGTTTAATGGATATTGAACTTTGTCAAAAGCTTTTTCTGCATCTATAGAGACAATCATATTACTTCAATTTGTTAATGTGGTGTTGTCACATTGTTTTATGAATACTGAAACACCCTTGTATCCCTAGGATAAATACCACTTGATCATGATATATGATCCCTTTAATGTACTTTTGAATTCTACATTCTAGTATTTTATTGAGGATTTTAACATATATGTTTATTAGTGATATTGGTCTGTAATTTTCTTTTTTGTGTTTGTGGTGTCTTTAGCTTTGGTATCATGGTGAAACTAGCCTCATAGAATGAGTTCAGAAGTGTTCCTTTCTCTTAAATTTTTTGAAATAGTTTTGAGAAGGATAGGTTTTAACTCTTCTTTTAAATGTTTTATAGAATTCACCTGTGAAGCCATTTGGTCCTAGACTTTTGTTGCTTAAGAGTATTTTATTTAGTCACTGATTCAGTTTCATTACCAGTAATTGGTCTGCTCATATTTTCTATTTCATCTTTATTGAGTTTTAGGAGATTATTCATTTCTAGAAATTTATCCATTTCTTCTAGTTTGTCCATTTTATTGCCATATAATTATTCATAGTAATCTCTTGTGATCCTTTCTATTTCTGTGGTGTTAATTGTAACTTATACTCATTCATATTTTATTTATTTACACCACTTCTTTTTTCCTTGATTAATCTGGATAAATTTTTATCAATTTTATTTTTTAAAAAGCACCTCTTAATTTCATTAACCTTTCCTATTTTTCTTAGTCTCTAATTTATTTTCATTCTGATCTTTTATATCTTCTACTAATTCTGGGTTTTGTTTGACCTTTTCCTCTAGTTACTTTCAGTGTAAATTTAGGTTGTTAACTTGGTGTTTTCTTCTTTCCTGCTGTAGGCCTGTATCACCATCAACTTTCCTATTAGAACTGCTTTTGCTGTGTTCCTTAGAATCAAATCATTGTTTTTCCATTTTTCACTTATTTCTAAGTATAATTTCCTCTTTGACATATTCATTGACCATTGTTTATTTTCATATTCTTTAGACCCAGCTGTTTGTATTTTTTGTAGTTTTTTCTTGTAGTCAATTTCTAGTCTCATACTGTTATGATCAGAATTTATTTATCTAATAAATATTAAATTTATTAAGCCTTGTTTTCTGGCCTAGTATGTGTTCTGTCCTAAGTAATATTCCCTGTGCACTTGAAAAGAATGTTGCTTTTGGATGGAATGTTCCATATGTAGCTATTAAATCCATCTGATCTAATATATCATGTAAGGCCAATAATTACTGACTTTCTGTCTGGATAATCTGTCCATTGACTTTCTGTCTGGATAATCTGTCCATTGATTTAAGTGAAGTCTTAAAGCATTCTCCTACTATTGAATTACTGTCAATTTCTCCTTTTGTGTTTGTCAGTTATTTACTTTATATATTGAGATACTTCTATTTTGAGTACATATATATTTACAATTGTTATATCTTCATCTTGGATTGATCCCTTTATCATTAAGTAATCTCCTTCTTTGTCTATTGTTACAGTCTTTGTTTTAAAGTCTATTTTGTCTGATATAAGTATTGATACCTCAGCTTTCTCTTCATTTTCATTTGCGTGGATTATCTTTTTCCATCCGCTCACTTTCACTCCATGTGTCTTTAGACCTGAAGTGAGTCTCTTATAGACAACGTATACATGGGTCTTGTATTTCCATCCACTCATTCTAAGCCTTAAGATTGGAACATATATGGACTAAAGTCCCTTTACATTTAAAGAATTATTGATAAGTATTCACTTATTGGGTTTCTCTGGTGGTTCAGTGGTAAGAATCTGCCTGCCAATGCAGGAGACATGGATTTGATCCCTGGGTCAGGAAGATACCCTCAAGGAGGAAATGGCAACTTATTCCAGTATTCCTGCCTGGGAAATCCCAAGGACAGATGAGCCAGGTGGGCTACAGTCCATAGGGTCACAAAAGAGTCTGACACAACTTAGCAACTAAACCTTAACAGCAATTAGCTCGCTGTCTTTTGGTTAATTGTTTTGGGGTTGTTCCATAGTTCTTTTTTGTTCCTTTTTCCTTTCTCTCTTCTGATTTTTTAACTGCTGTGTTATGTTCAGAATCCTTTCTCCTTTTGGTGTGTATCTATTATAGGTTTTTGGTTTGTGTACCATGAGGTTCCTATATAACAATCTATATTTATAGATGACTATTTTAAGTTAGTGATCTTATAAGTTCAAATGCATTCTAAGAAGCTTATGCTTTTACCACCACCAGCCCCCACCATTTTAGGGTTCTGATGTCATATTTTACATTTTTTAATTTTGTGTACCCCTCAACTCCTTATTGTATTAATAGGTACAGATTATTTTAGTATTTGTCTTTTAACATTCTTAATTGTATGTAATTCATTGCCTTTTCTTGCTAAATATTCAGGGAGGAATAATTTAAATAAAGAGTATTAGAAGTCAGAAGGACAAGAGGTGGAACACCGTGAGTCAAAATCCTGTTTGTCTTTGAAAGTTATGGCTTGGACATTGGCTTTTTCTTTCAGTAATAATGGAGCCACTAGAAAGTCTGATCAGAGGAGTATCATAATCTCTTATTTTAAGAATATTTTTATAGTTATTGCATTAAAAATTTACTGGAGTGGGTATAAAATAGTTTAAGGTAGAAAGAAAGAATCTAGTTAAAAGACTACTACTGTAATCCAGACAGGATATATATCTTGAACCTGACAGAAGTATATCTGTATCAAATAATTTAATTCTGGATATATTTTGAAGATAGAGCAAATAAAAGTAGACAATTAATGAAGGAAAGAAAAAAAGTCAAAAGTGACTCCCAAGTATTGAGTTAGCACCTAGAAGAATGACATTTCCCGTGGTATGAGGTGAAATATCAAAGTGTGAATAGAGTCTGTGTAGAAAAGGAAATTGTAAGATTTGGTTGGAAAGTAGCCTCGGGCTAGTGTCTTGTCCTGAGATGGAAACAAGAGTACCCATCTTATACTTATGGCAGGATGAACCATGCTGGCTTCCCCAGGAGCCTCTATGCCAGTACACTTTGAAAGTCATAATAAATCATGTCATCTTTGGAGAGTTCCTATATATCTCTCTTAAATAAAAACTTCTCCCCATATGAAATGTTCTTTCTTTACCTCATCTGTTACTTTTATGTCATACCCATGTTCTTCCTACGTGTTTCATTCCTCTCCATTCCTTAATCACCAGGCCTTGTAGTAGATTCCATCTCCTAAATACTTCTGTCCATAATCATGACCTCTACCCTCAGCAAGGGCATTTTCACCTGTCCCTGGGATCACTGCATTACCACTTAATGGGTCTTCATGACTCCACTCCTGTAGCCCTTTAAATGTTTCTCCAGTGTAGTCAGATTGATCTTTCTAAATTAGAAATCTGATCATGTTTCTTCCTATTTTAAACACAACAAAGGATCCTAGGACTCTTAACCTAGTTTAAGCAATCCTGCCTTCCTCTACTATTTCAGTTCTCCTCATTCTCCTACCTCCTACCCTGCGTTCCAAACATTCCAACCATTTTAAAGTTTCCCAAACATAGTATGTTTGATCTCATCTGTGAACCTTCAAACATGCTCTCCTCCACTCTTCATCCAGCAGATACTCAGCCACAATGCTCAGCATCAGTGAGTTTCTTGGTCTACTGCTCCTCCCTATTCAGTCCTGCCCTAGCACTTAGCCTGCTTAGATGCTTATCTGCCCTCTAGACTCTAAGTAAACAAAAACAATAATCATGTCTATTTTATTCTACATTATGTTCCCCACTTTCAGCAAGTTCTGAGCAGTCAGAACTGACAGGCACTCATTCCATTTGTTTAACCAGTAATTCATCCCAAATGTTAGTTCTTTAATGAAATGTTCCCAAGGGCCCTCCATTGGAAGGGATTTCCCCCTCTTTGGACCTTAATAGATTTTAACTCCACATCTGTTATAGATTTATCACCTTCTGCCTTTCAGTGTTACATAATTTATCTCTATTACCGAACAAGTCTCCTCTTAAGTGCAGAATCCATCTCCAATTCATTTTTATATTTTCCTTAGATCACCATACACAGAGCTTTATGTATACTCAGACTCCAGTAAATATTTAATTAATGGCTAAATTAATGGAGCTTAAATATTGTATTTCAGAATTTCCAAATAGGTCAATTTATGGAGCACATATACTTTGAGGTTGGAAGTAGTAGGTGATAAATCCAACTAGGTAAGTTGAGGCAAGACAACAGGGTATCTACTTTGCTCAGCTAAGACTTAATTGGAGATTTGTTGGAGATTAATTGGCGAAACTGGAGATTTGTTGAGGATATCTAAACCAAGGAAGTATATTATCACAGCTAAGTACTTGGTAGATTAATCTGTCTTTAAGATAAATTTTGTGGAATTTGATGGAGTGCTATACTCCATTCATCCCCAGAATTTGGTAATAGAGGAAGTGAATCTTGGTACTGGAGGGGATTCAGATCTTTAAGGTCTTGGGCAAAAACATGAACATAGAAGAGAATTAGAAATACTAATAGTATTTGGAATCCTATTTTGGCACATGTTCTTGGTATTTCCTCCAGTTCTAATTCTTATAAACTGTTCTAATGCATTGTCAACTTATTCAGAATCCATAAAGACCTATAATAGGATTAAATCTCAAAGTTAATCCCTAATTTGTTTTCCCACAGGTTCTCTGACTCTGAGAACACATCATGTGCAAGACTCCAAAATGGGATTTGTGATCAATGCAATCTATTCCATGGCCTATGGGCTCCACAACATGCAGATGTCCCTCTGTCCAGGCTACGCGGGCCTCTGTGATGCCATGAAGCCAATTGATGGACGGAAACTTTTGGACTCTCTGATGAAAACCAATTTTACTGGGGTTTCTGGAGACATGATCCTATTTGATGAGAACGGAGACTCTCCAGGAAGGTACTGTTACAATTCTCCTCTAGACACGAGAGCCTAATCAATCTGTCTCTTGATACTGTGGAGCCTGTTTCTCTCCTTTGTGGTTATCTGTGCTTCCCGGACATGTTTGCTTAGTTCTGACGTCACAAAGTGAGTAAAGGCAGAGAGAGGAAGCCCCATTTCCTGTGGCCAGGAAAAAGTGTGGATGCTTATGTCTAAAACATGCTCTTGGAACCATCACCACACTTCAGAGACCCAAACTTAGAGGCAGGAGCCTCACAGTATAGGTGGATAATTAAAAGCCAGCTCATGGTTTCTCTGTACATATTTGCCCTGTTATTCTACATATTCTGATCTCTTCTTGGGTCACAGAACTATTCTGAAACAGGAAGAATTCCATTTCTGGTAATCCAGAAACAGGACTGAGGTGTTATTATATTGCTTGTTGTAGGTACAGTAAGTTACAAGTCATATTTTATTTTAGAATCCTCCAGCTGGAACACTTTCTCCCTTCTTGAGGACTAAATGCCCTTTCTCTCTAAAATTTTACCTTTCACTTATAGAGAGGAGCCTAAGAAAAATGAAGTCACTCATAATTATAGGCCAGCCTCCAGGGAAGTCATTAAGTACCTAGAACTTACCATCTTTCACATCTAAGACTCTAAATTCTTAAGTGACTCTTCATATGAGACTTTTAATCCATTAGGGATAATGTCACTGAAGTGACATTCTGACTTATAGCAGGGCTGAGTCTTTGATCTGCCCTGCATTAGGACAGTCAGGGAGAAGGCAACGGCACCCCAACTCCAGTACTCTTGCCTGGAAAATCCCATGGATGGAGGAGCCTGGTAGGCTGCAGTCCATGGGGTCGCTAAGAGTCAGACACGACTGAGCGACTTCACCTTCGCTTTTCACTTTCCTGCATTGGAGAAGGAAATGGCAACCCACTCCAGTGTTCTTGCCTGGAGAATCCCAGGGACGGGGGAGCCTGGTGGGCTGCCGTCTGTGGGATCACACAGAGTCGGACACGACTGAAGCAACTTAGCAGCAGCAGCAGCAGCAGCAGGACACTCAGGGTCCTTGGGTTGGCCACTGTAAAACCCTTGCTATTTTTCCAGCCACAGCTTTTGCTTGACAGGTATGCCTGTAGAGGGTGTGTTTACACTGTTTGCAGCTGATCCTACCAAGAGAAGGTCCCATGAGTCTCTCCATGACTCACACGCCATGTGCCCACACATGGTACCAGCCATCTTGGTCTAGCCTGATGTGAGCTGGAGTTTGTTCCTGATGCAGCTGTTACCAGCTGAACTTGTACGTGACAGCAGTTCCAAGTCACGCAGCCAAGAGGAAAGCTGGATACTTTCTCTGTTCTAGAGAGTTGATGAGTAGTGCTCCATGCAAGCTGTTTGCCAAGATAAGACTTTTCATATATTGTTTTCTACTTGGCAGAAATGTAAGCATTTTCTTGGGGCCAAAGAGAACTTCACATTTGTTGTAAGGCATCGTGGTGTTTGGTGTTTAGTTGTTAAGTCATGTCATTTGTGACCCCATGGACTGTAGCCTGCCAGGTTCTTCTGTCCATGAGACTTCCCAGGCGAGAATACTGGAATGGGTTTCCATTTCCTTCTCCAGAACTTCTTAGGGCAGGCAGATCAATGAATGAGCTCAGTCTTTAGGCTCAGGTCAAGGCTGGGCTCTGACATTTTCCCGTGGATTTATGATTCCTGTGGGCATCCCTGGAGCACTGACATCAGCTTGGGATTTGTTCATAGCCTTTGTTGACTGTAGCTCCATCCATTCAAATAGTTTTCATGACATGTAACTAAGTCAGTTCCAGAAACCAGACAATGAAGAAATAGCTCAGATGGCTCAGCTCTATTCTAGTGGGAAAGCTTAACATATCTGAACATCACTGTCTCATTCACAATCTCCCAAATATGCTGGAATGGGAGATGATTAGGACACTGGCCCTTAACCATTTGTGGAACAGGAATCTCTTTAAGACTCAAGTGAGATTTATAAGTATTCTCTCATGGACAATATCCATAAAATTTTGCAAACAATTTCTGGGAATTCACAGTGGTTTTAGAGACTTCTCATTCATTACTAAGGTTGGATAGAATAGTAATCTACTAATAAATGATCAGAATTGGCCCCTGAGCATACAAGCCAAACTCAGAAAAAAGTGGTTTGCAAAATCTGATTTTCCAACAAATCCAGTTATAGTTACAAAATAATTACAACTTATATTTACTGAGTGTGTGTTCTGAGGCAAACACTTAGCTAAATCCTCTACATTTTAATCCTATGAGGTAAGTAATATTATCATACTCTTTTCTAGCTGAAGGCTCACAAACTGAGGCTTACAAAGGTTAAATGACTTGCCCGACAATATAGCCTAGTACACGATAGAGTCAAGATTCTAACTCAGTCTTCTGGACTTCAACTCCTAACCTAATACAACAGCCTGCCAATTATAGGATCAAAATCAAAAAGCCCCTATTCTCCTGGAAATGTATTTGTAGGCACCGTGTTGTTATTTCTCTGGAGTAAAAGTTGCAGCTGGATCAAAGGCATTTCAACCTGGGCCATAAACCAGAGGAGACTAGGGTAAGTCGGGGTTCCCCTAAAATGCTGAGGTCACAAGAGGAAGATCCTAAATAGGGAAAGCTAGGAGAGGTGAAAACTTAGTCTGGCACATGTAATTACAGATTGTTAGAGACTCAAATTCAATCATTGTTTTTGTCTCACATAACTAGACTATTATCGGTATACAGTTCTTCAATGAAACCCTTGGGCCAAGTGTGTTACAGAATTCTGAATTTTTGATTTACAAAAGTATACAGTCATATAATGCCTCCAGCATACTGTGGAGCAGCACTCCTTAAACAATGCATTAATATTTCTACTGCAAAACATATGCATATTCACAGTTACGTGTGATAAATGACGTATAAGTCTCATGACACTGTGGGTCAAATTCTGTCACTAGATAAGTTCAGAATGGGTCATGATTTGCTGCCAAGTGCATTGTGAAAATAACTGAAGCGACTTAGCCACAGAAGCAGCATTATGAAAAAATTTGTGGTTTTTAAGAGCTCTAAGGATTTTAGAATTATAGATAAGAAATATGGACCTTTACTATTTATCACCAGCAGGATAGATCACAGGTTGGCAAACTGTGCTCTATAGGCCAAATCAGGTCTGCTGTTTTTGTAAATAAGGTTTTACTGGGACACAGTTTTACTTATTTTGGGCTTTCCTGGTGACTCAGTGGTAAGAATCTGCCTGCTGGTGCAGAAGATGCAGGTTTGATCCCTGGGTTGGGAAGATCCCCTGGAGTAGGAAAGGGCAACCCACTCCAATATTCCTGCACGGAAAATTCCATGGAGAGAGGAGCCTAATGGGGTTACAAACAATCGGACACAACTTCGCAACTAAATAACAACAAAAAGTCTCATTTGTTTAGAGACTGTCTATGGCTATTTCACACTGCTCTAACAGTGTTGCATAGTTTCAACAGAGTCCATCTCACAAAGCCTAAAATATTTACTGTCTGTCCATTATAGCAAAGTTTTCTGACCCCAATAGATAGAGAGTCCATTGACAAATAAGGTTTAAGAGGCCCTGTTGTCACCAGGGGCTTCCCAAGTGGCTCAAGTGGTAAGGAATCTGCCTGCCAATGCAGGAAACACAGGCAGTAGACTTGAGTTCAATCCCTCAGTCGGGAAGATCCCCTGGGGGAGGAAATGGCAACCCGCTCCAGTATTCTTGTTTGAAGAATCCTACGGACAGTGGAGCCTGGCGGGATACAATCCATGGGGTCACAAAGAGTCATACACATGCATGCACAAATACACATACACACACACACACGCTGATGCCTGAGAATAACCATAACTGGGCAGAGGAGACATGGAGAATCAATGTCAGACTAAGTACAACTCACTATTTAAAGCAAAAATATAAACATTATATTGTGGGTGTTTGTAAGTATAAGCATATAAAACAGACAGCATGGCCTAAGAACAATAGATGTTAAAGGCTGAGAATTCACAAGGTACTAGTACCTTCCAGCATTTCTACATTGCATAAGGTACTTTAGAAGCTATCAATTTTCAGAACTATTGTAAACATCATTCCTTAAAGTATCTTTATACAATGAGTTTAGCCATTGATAAAGGATAAAATAAGAAAGGATCAGGTCCTATCCAAATTACCTCTACATTCTCTAAAGCTGAAGCTAAGATTAAAGATTTACCAAATTTCTCACTTGGTTAACAAAGGAAATTTATCATTTTATTTCAGAGGAGATGAAAACCTTGCTGTCTTTTTAAGAAGCCTAAAGAAGTACTTCTTTAAACTTTCTGAAGTTATTCCAAAACTGTCTTTCATCATGCTGAGGTCAAGTCACCTTCTCACATGGGATTATTTCCTATTTCAGGTGTAAGCTTGAAAGCTTAAAAAAAAAGGTCCCTGAAGAGAAAGTGAAACAGACAGGCTTTTTGTTATTCTAAGTGTACTGTCATGGAAAATTCCAGTGTCACTAATATGACAATAGGTACATTTTGGAGGACAGAAATCTATTGTTTGTTAGTAGCTGAATATTTATATTTTAGCTGAATAATCATTATATTCTTGTTTCTAAGGTATGAAATAATGAATTTCAAAGAAATGGGAAAAGATTATTTTGATTATATCAATGTTGGAAGCTGGGACAATGGAGAATTAAAAATGGATGATGATGAAGTATGGGCCAAGAAAAGCCACATCATCAGATCTGTGTGCAGTGAACCATGTGAAAAAGGCCAGATAAAGGTAAAATAGAGTCTGCGTTTCTTTCATTTTTGTTGTAAGTTCAAAAGTATTCATTATCACTGAATGTTTTTAACAAGTTGAGACATTTGTTTTGCCTTTTCCACAGTAAGCTTCTAATGTCAAAAACCTTTTTTTAAATTCTTTTCTTATTAAGTCCTTTCAATATGTAGTAAAACCCAGAACAGTCTTAGTAGTTGGACTGACTGAACCAATTGGTGAGTCATGCTTACACCCTCTCTACTCATGTAAGCCTTTAGAAGACGTGCTTCCTGGGAATAAAGAGTTCACAGCTGGAATTCACATCAATTTCTAATTAACAACAAATATTTATCAAACTCCTCTAATGTAATAGTTTACATCAGTGGGGCAAAAATAAGTAAGACACATTTACTCTCATAAGATTAATAGTCTCGATGAGGAAAAACAGTGTGGGCACAGAGAAGTAATGTTATATAAAATGTGATGACTTCATTAAAAGAAAGAAAATAAAAGGGAGCTTAAATAAGTTCTTACAGAAGAAAGGAACAAATGTCTTCTCAATAAAATGTCAGACACTGAACCATGAAAAGTGGATTATGATATCAGAGAGAGATGCAGGGAAGTCATCAATTGTATAGAGGGAAGAACGAACAACAGGAAAGGTACAGAAGAGGTCAGATTGTTCTGGAATAACAGTGAAATAAGTGCAGTGCTCCAAATGGTTACTGTGAAAGAGAAAGCTGCAATGATAGATTGAAGCCGTATTTGTGGAGAGTTCTGGATACCATACTAAACAGGTTGAAATTATTTTTAACAAGGAGTCTGAAAATAATTTTGTCCAAGATGCTGACATATGAAGGCAAAAGTGTTAGTCACTCAGCATGTCCAACTCTTTGTGAACCCATGGACTGTGGCCCACCAGGCTCCTCTGTCCATGGGATTCTCCAGGCAAGAATACTGGAGATCCAGGGGATCTTCCCAACCCAGGGATCAAACCCAGGTCTGCTGCATTGCAGACAGATTCTTTACCATTTGAGTAGTGAAGATTCATGAGAAGAGTTATGAAAAATGAATAAAAAAAGAAGAGACAAGTTAAAAGGACACTACAACAGTGGTGACAAGGGCCCTGAATCATGGAAGAAGCAGAGTAGAAAAAGGGTAGAGGAGGGATTTGAAAGAAACATTATAGAGGTAGCCTTGATCAGCCCTGGCTATAAACCATAAGCCTAAAATATTTACTATCTGGTCTTTTGCAGAAAAAGGTTGCCAACTCCTAATATTCAGTGACCATCTGCATCTTGGCCAATCACCTTGCAATTAAACTCTTCATGTGAAACTCTTTTTAGACTCACTTAAAATATCAATTGTTCATAATTTCCAGTCCTTCCCATATAAAGATTAGCTTGTATAAATTACCACATGGAAGTGGTCTGTTTTGACCCTTCACAGTTTAAACCTATAACTTCAAAATGTTGAATGCTTGTTTCAAGAAATTTCTTTATATATGCTTTTCTACCCCTTTCTCCTGGGAATAACTTACCCAGTGGAAGAACTTAACTCCCTGTTACCATATTTTCAATACTAGTAATTTGTTGCAATGTTTATGTCTTTTTTAATCCCAAATTCTATTTTCCTAACCAGATCTCATTTTCACTCCATTAAATATATAACTGACTACAGTTTCTTGATATAGCTTAAAGTGGCTGCTGAACAGCTTCCCTAAATGATGTCATTGATCAGATTTGTTAATTTAAGGTCCATGAAAAGACACTTAGTCTGGCAAAGGGTCAAATATTTTACATATTGTTATTCATTAGGAAAGCACACTACTTCTAGGGTGTTCAAAAAGATTGGAAATTAGTCTGAAAGAGAATTGTCACCACCTCTTGTATTCAAAATGAGTGTGAAACAGAACATACATAACAAGTGAAAAAAGGTAAAACAAATGAGTTCTGAATGATCAGAAGAAGACATTAAGTTGTCCCTATTAATTCAAAAAAGATCATTATAATTGGAACTAATCTTGGAAAAGGTCATGAGCTTATTCTGGTAAAAAATTGAAATTTATAAAGCTATGCGAGTACAGAAAGTCAGCATATTTCTAAGCGGAAAAATCCAAGTGCTTTTGTTTGCCAGGCTGCTAAGAGAGAATCCTTCAGCATTTGAAATGTGCCTCCTTGCATTGCAAAATCTAGTAACTGTCCCAATGATAGTTTTTTACTAAGTATGGTTGAAAATACCCTGACAATGAAATCTATATCTTTATGTGGGTATTTATATGTATATTACTAATAAAATAGTTAATATTTAAAAGTATTCTACAGTTTACAAGGGCTTCCCTGGTGTCTCAGATGGTAAAGAATCTGCCTGCAATGCAGGAGACCTGGGTTTCATTCCTGGGTTGGGAAGATCCCCTGGAGAAGGGAATGGCTCCCCACTCCAGAATTCTTGCCTGGAGAATTCCATGGACAGAGGAGCCTGGCGGGTTACAGTCCATGGGGTCGCAAGACTCAGAGGCAACTGAGCGACTAACAAACACACAGTTTACAAATCATCATGATACTCGATTCGCTCAGCTGTGTTTGACTCCTTGCAACCCCATGGACTATAGACCATCAGGCTTCTCTGTCCACGGAATTTTTCAGGCAAGAATACCGGAGTGGGTTGCCACTCCCTTCTCCATGGATTTAATCCTCAGGGGACTCTAAACACAGGTTTTATTTCAAAAACATTAGTCTTGGTTGGAAGAAAGAGGATCGGCTGGAAGACTGCTCCAGGCTACACAATTATTTAGTGGCTCTAAGTAAGATGGCTTCCCTGGTGGCTCAGTGGTAAAGAATGTGCCTGCCAATGCAAGAGACCTGGGTTCAAACTCTGGGTTGGAAAGATCCCCTGCAGCAGGCAATGGCAACCCTGTATTCTTGTCTGGAGAATCACATGGACAGAGGAGCCTAGTGAGCTACTGTTCTGTGGGGTCACAAAGAGTCGGACACAAATGAGTGACTGAACAACATCATAAGTAAGACTGGAACTTTGGTACCCCTTGATTCTCTTTCCTCCACCTATTTCAAAATATCATGAACCCTATCTTGATATAAACCAATAAGGGTTTATATCAAGATAGGGATGACCTCGAAGTCCAACAGGCATTATTTGATCTCTCATTTACCCACGTGTTGTGCAAACTCTCTAAGCTTTAGTTTTCTCCCCATTCCCCCCAAAATGAATAAAATAAAACTAGCTACCTTATACAGAGCTATTCCAATGTTTCAATGAGATGACACCATATGGCATGCACTAAATTATCTTTAAACAGTCAATATTTTTATGAAGGAAGCTTTAGATAGATGAAGCAGGTCTGATTAGCAATTTTGCCTCATTTATCTGGTTATTTTAGGGAAAAGATGTTTCAGGTCCTTCTGTCATCATTTCCTACTTGTATTGCTGCAGTGCCAAAAGTCAGCACAAGGGACAGTACAAAACAAAAGAAAGGCGTGCCAGCTTACAATTGTGTTTGGCTACAGAAATCCAGACATTATTATCAAAGGTCGTTAACAGAGTCAGCATCTCAGACAAGGAATCTAAAGTGTAATCACTTCTGTGTCTAGTTATTAATCACAGATTTAATTATTTATAGGAATGTTTAATGAATGCTGTCTCTATTCCACAGAGGCTATTCATGTACCAGTTGGTGGGGGAAAAAAAAGAGATCCATTTCTAAAGAATAACATCTGGGACTCTTTTAGCTGTTAAATTATTTCAATTATTTTCCATTGCCTTAAAAAACATCAAACAGATGAAGAGGAATATAATAGTCTCAGTGATCTTATCCATCTTCAGCCCAAGCAAATCAAAACTACTAGAATAGGAAGGAATAGGATGAATTGTTGAGCCAGATTTTTAGTAGAAACAGTCTAAGAAGTGATCTCCAGAAAAAGCATCTTCTCTTTCACTTTCATGCACTGGAGAAGGAAATGGCAACCCACTCCAGTGTTCTTGCCTGGAGAATCCCAGGGACGGGGGAGCCTGGTGGGCTACCGTCTATGGGGTCACACAGAGTCAGACACGACTGAAGCGACTTAGCAGCAGCCGCCTCTGAATTCAAAACAAATTCCTAATTGCTTTGTTTATCAATATAGATAGATTTTTTAAACTTTAACAGACATACGATGAGGGGCTTTTTTTCCCTAACAATTATTCAACTAGTGGTGGGAAGCCAAGGGAAATCCAGAAAGCAAAAATTCTTAATTTGAAGCAAAGAAAGGCACAAACTCTGGGGGAAATTCAGTTACATATACACGTATGGAAATGTATACATATATACTTGTGAGCACAGATACAGTCACTTCATTAATACAGGTAGCTAAAGCTAATTATCCAGAGATTTACACTTAATTTCATTCTTGACCCTGTCTCCAGCAAGTTTTATGATGTTGGACTGGTTGCTTAAACTCAGCCTGTTTCTTTAATTATAAAATGAGAATATCCATATTCATACGGAGAAGGCAATGGCACCCTACTCCAGTATTCTTGCCTGGAAAATCCCATGGACGGCGGAGCCTGGTGGGCTGCCGTCTATGGGGTCGCACAGAGTCAGACACGATTGAAGCGACTTAGCAGCAGCAGCAGCAGCAGCAGCATATTCACACTGCCTAACCAAAAACATTTGAAATAATTTATGTGAAAGCCCCTTTCTGCTTTGTAAAGCAGTACCTTTGAATAAAAGATTGCTGTATCTTTATCTATGTGAGAAAAAAAATAATCAAAAATGTCAACATTTGCCGCAGGTGATCCGGAAGGGAGAAGTGAGCTGCTGCTGGACCTGCACCCCTTGTAAGGAGAACGAGTACGTCTTTGACGAGTACACCTGCAAGGCGTGCCAGCTGGGCTCCTGGCCCACCGATGACCTCACAGGTACACGCATCACCACGGCAGCACAGGCGCCTCCCTCAAAACCCAGACAGGACACAGACGGCGGGGGCGGGGGGGGTACATCTCCAGGCAGTCCTCATCTTAGTGGAACTGTTTCTGCAACAAAGAATTCCCTTGGGAACAGAAGCTTTCCCAACACCTGGGCCAATCATGAAAATCCTGTATCTCAGAGGGAAATCAGCCTACATGCCTGCCTTCGCGCTAAACGGGATCAGAATCCTTAGGTTGTCTGCTGGGCGTTTTCAGCCCATCTTCAGGATAGTCCCAGAAGTTGCTAGGAAGGACCCCAGTTAACTGTGATTAGAGGTGTAGAGAGAGAAACATGAGCCAGGAAGAGACTAAAATATGTCATGACAAGTCCAAGGACCAAAGGATAGCACAGAATTAGGTGGACTTTGGTCTAAAACTGTTTCCCTTAGTGCTTACCCTTAATCTAAACCAGAAACCTCTAACTAATGAGTTTTCAAATAATGTCAACACAGAGTAAGACTCGTCTCTCCTTGGTCTGGGAGGGACTTTGGGAGGGTTGTTTTTTATCGTTGTTTTCGTGATGCTTTGGTTTAGGAGTTTTTCCCTCCAAAAATGTTAGGAAATTATTGTCATTGTCTTCTCAAGATGGTATTTTATAGCTATTTCTAATCTTTACAATATGAAAACAGAATAGGATACCCTTCCATCTTTCCTTCCAATTTATTCAATAAACCTTTAGTAAAAGCATATTATCCACTTATTTGCTTACCACTGAAATATATAAAAATAAAGATATGCCATTCTATTGTCAAGAAGTTAATGGGAGAGGCGAAAAGTAAAAGTGTGATTACAATAAAGTAAAGGACGTAGATTTGTGAACATAGAGTATGAGAAGGGGACCTGTGAAACTAAGTTTTCCAGGAAAATAGGAGAAAAAGACATTCCAGGCAGAGGGCCCACCTGGTAGGTCAGGTCATCTAATCATTTTACAATTAAGACGGATTTAACACAAACTCCTAGAGGCTAGATTATAATGTCATTGGTGTTAGACTCAACCCTTCACAGGACAAGATATTATCCACAGTAGCTGTATTAGCTTATTGCAAAAGCCTGGTTCTAAAAATCCTGTGATTTGGGGCCCTCTGAAACCAGTTCACATTAAGACTTTGTTTTCAGTGAGTGGTATTTATGCAGAAAACTTTCCTTTTCTTAAAAAATAAAATAAAAATTCTGATTTAATAAAACACCCAAGTACCTTGTGACAGCATTTGAGTCCTATTTTCACCATAGATGATAAGCTTTCTGATACTCATAAATCCCCGTGTGCCCAGAGCCAAGTCAGGGCTGAATACAAAGTGTTTATTAAATTTAGCTAAACAGATGAAATAAAGCACACACACACATACAGTAAAAATGTAAGAAAGAAAAAAAAATATGATTGGTTCTCTTGTGAGGGAAATAAAAATCAGTATTGGTGATCTTTTCCTTTATACTATTTCTTTACTTTTTTTCTATTTATAACTTCTAATTTCAATATGGATTATCATTAAATTGAACAACAATTTCACAGATTCAACTATCTACATGGCTAAGCACCTTGAACATGAATATACCGGTGTAAACTTTTGTCCTATGTTTTGTAAAACTATCATAATGAAACATGGTCTTCTTTTTCATTCATTCAATAGAAAAGTATTTTATTATTACTATTTGCACTAGACAAATGTGCTGGAAAAAACTGGAGTTAAATACTAGACATGGTTCTTATGTAATTTACCATCTTGTTGGGAGAGAGATAGGACTCTCTCCCTCTCCCTCCCTCCCCCTGTCCCACATACACAGGCACAGACAAATTGTGTTAAGGAGTATGAAGCAAAAGGATAAGGTTTTTTAGAAAATGAATATAGTAGGGGCGACATAATTTAAATTTGTGATCATAAAAGATCTCTCTAAAGAAGTGAAAATTAGCAGAGACCTAAGTGATAAATATAGACATAGCTATCAAAAAATAATGAGAAGGGCATTTCTGGCTAAGAGAAAAGGTTTATTTATGGATAAGCCAATGAAAAAACAATGTGATAAGAGATCATAAAGATAGCAGGGGCTAGTTCACATACAGCCTTATAGAACAGGTTCAGGATTTGCGTGTTTAATACTAAGTGCAATGAGAAACCTTTGCAGGGAGTATAGTAGAAGAAGAAAACATGATTGGATGCATATTTCTAAAATATTATTCTGTTTGCTGTAGGGGAGAATAATTTGGAGATGAATGGAAAGCGGAACCAGGGAGATAGATGGGGTGGTTACCGCTTGTTGCCACTGCAGGCACCAAAAGTTCTTGGTGTCTTGGGCTGAACGGTGCATTGGAAGATTTCAGATATACTTTGGAGTAGAATCAACAGGACATACAGATGATTAGTTGCAATAGATATTAAGCAAGGCTGCCCAGTTTTCTGCCTTGAGGACTGGAGAAATAAATGCTTTCTTTGATAAAGATCAGTAGTTTGGTTTTAGACTAGATCAGCTGGAGATGTCTTTGAGATTTTCAAGTATGAATTAATTTAACAAATCAAGACCTTAGTGTGTGCCAGAAAATGTAACAGAAAATAGAAAAACTGGAAATATAAAATTAGCCTAAGTTTCCAAGAAACTTAATAACCTAGTGGGAGAAAAGCATGTAAACAATAACCACCTCTCCTGGGAGAGGGAAAGAGTCTTATCTCTCTCCCAAAAAGATGGTAAATTATATAAGAACAATGTCCGTTTTTTAACCCCAGTTTTCCCAGCACATTATTATAGTTCAAATAGTAATAATAAAATTCTTTTCTGTTGAATGAAAAAGTAGACCATGTTCATTGTGATAGTTTTACAAAACATAGGACAAAAAAATTATATTTGTTTATTCATGACCAAGTGCTATAGGGGAGGAATGAGCAAAGTATTATGAGAAGGGCACACCTAACCCTGGAGAAATTTTAGAAGGTTTAGTTTTGAGGCATTGTCTTTAAGTTCACTTTTAAAACAGTGAAGAAGAGGACCTCCCAGGTAGTCCAGTGGTCTTCAAATGCAGGGGGCACAGGTTCAATTCCCCCTTAATTCAGGGAACTAAGATCCTACATGCTGCATGGTGTGGCCACAAAAGAAAAAGAAAAAATAAATAAAATTAAAAAATTTTAAAGTGAAGAGGATTATATTGGAAAGAGTATGCAGAGTATGCAGCATTGAGACTCTGAATGGCACCATCATTCTCCTCATTTCTCTAAACAAAAAGAAGTGAGTCATATAAACTATCCCTTCTTCCTGGCCACCCATATCCAGTCACTTAGCAACTTCTCCTATTGGCACTGCTAAATATTTTTATCCCTCCTCTCCTCTCCATTTATTTGTAAAACTTTTCCCTTGGCTAAGTTATCATCTCACATTTGACTATTGCAGTAATCTCCCAGGTTATTTCTCTACTCCCAAATTTATGCTACATGCTTCTAAGTCTGTTTTATCATCTCGCTAGTAGATAACGTATCCAAAATACAGATCTGTCCATTTTATTTAATTGCTCAACAGTTACCAGTGTTTTCATAACTCTATGGGATATATCCAAGTTTTTCAACCTGGCATACAGAGTTCCCTCACCCTCCTATGACCTTTCTAATTTCATTCACCACCACTTTATGATTCTCATTTTATATTCTAGTATCAAGGGCTGCTTATAATTCTCATCTACACACAACATTATTTTATTCCTCCATGTCGGTACATGTGTTACCTTCCCTGCCTTATTTACTTGAATAATTCCTGCTCACCTCTGCCTAGATGTCACCTCTCTGATACTTTTTTTGCTGTACTTAGACACTGATAAGTCCCCTATTCTGTATTTCTAAAGCAAATTCTGCTTCCCTCTTTACGTCATTTTCAAACTGGATTTTAAGGTCCTGTATCCTTATCTTCCCTCCCCTCCACCACTGAATCATTTAGTTTCTCAAGGACATAACTGTATCTCACTCATCTTTGCATCCCTAGCATCTAATACCATGCCTGACACAGAGGAGGCACTCAGTAAGTGTGTGTCAATCAGCAATAAATGATGCGGAGTGTTAAAAAAGAAGATGGAAGTATTAGGCCCATCCTCTGAAGACAGCTTTAACTAAGGAGTGTGGACCTAATCTTATAGACTGTGTGGGGCCAGGGAAGTGTTTCAAGCAGAAGAATGAAATGACCTCCCTCTTGCTACAGGCATATGTGTGAGCTTGTGTGTATATGCAGGGATAGGGGGAAGAAAGTGGAAGGGGAGAAGGGTGAATAAGTGCTAAACCTGGAAAGGTCTCCACACTGACAGTACATGGAGTTTAAGTTTTAATTAAGATCTACAGCACTTTTCCAAAGAGCTTATAGCTGTTTGCAGCTATCTCATTGACTCTGATTCAAAGTCACTTGGCACCCGGCACTGCTAGCTAAGCCAGAGGACTGCTCTGATGGCTTCAGCTATTCCAAAGCTTGTTACAGAGATGCTGGGTCTTTCTCCTACCCACTAGGCTTACAGTTGCCCCACTTCAGCCTATAACATGACAGCTCAGGTCACTGGGTCAGTGCCCTCATTGTGATAATGGCAACTAACATACACATGTTTCCTGTGTGCCAGAACTGGCTGAAGCCTCATATAAATGTTAATTTGTTTAATTCCGATACAACTCTGTAAGACTGTTAGCCCAGTTTGAGATCTTAGAATTAAATAGCTGCAAAAACAACTAGGAGAGGCAGTCAACTGACATTAATGTCTATATTATATTTAGCCATTTCCTTATATATATTCACAGAAGGATGTTTGAAATAAATGTTACCTATTGTTAAGAAAAAATGTTTATGAGAGGTAGGATTGTGGGTTACTTGTTTGCACACACACACACAGATGCATATAATGTTGTATTATGAGAATGTATTTTCATCAATAACTCCATTAAAATAAATGTGTGTGTGTGTATGTGTGTGCATGCACCCTCAGTCATGTCTGACTCTTTGCAACCCCATGGACTATTAGCCCACCAGGCCTTTCTGTCCATGGAATTTTGCAGGTAAGAATACTGGAGTGGATTGCCATTCACTACTCTAGGGGATCCTCCTGACCCAGAGATCAAACCCACATCTCTTGGTCCAGGTGGATTCTTTACCACTAGTGCCACTGAGGAAGCCCCAATATCAGGCTAGCAATATTTTTAATAGCCATCATAAACTGAAAGTAACCGGGAACCAAGAATTAGAAAGAAAGAAAACTTGGCAGGAAAACGAGAGAGAAAAGAAAGAAAGAAGATTTTAGATGGAGGATGAGGGCAGAACATAGACAATATTCCTAATTCAAATCATTTTCATTAAGGACAGCGAGTAGCTTGTCTAATAATCTTCAGGTATCCATGTTGGCAGTGAATAGGATAAACAGGATTGCTGCCCTCATAGTGATTATCATCCTAAATACTGACAAGTAATAAGATGCTGAGTGTCAACAGAGAAGACTAGAACGGTATAGGAGCCTGTATCATTGGAAGCTACTTGGATAAAGTTGCCTCCTAATGAACTGCATATCCATGTAAGAACTAAAGACAGACGTTGGCCAAATTCAAATGAAAGAGCAGAGTGTGGGGGGCCTAGAATAGAAAAACTGAGGAGGAACTGAGAGCATATGGGGGAATGAGACAGGTAAGCCAAGCAAAGGCCAATTCTTGCAGGGCTTCATAAGGCATGGTAACTATTTTAAAGTTTATTCTACAGGAAATTAAGAGTCATTATACATATTCATTCAGTCATGTAGTCATTCATTCAAGTTACATAACTAGCACTTCCTTTATCCCAGGCAATGTTCTAAGTACTGAAAATATCAACATTTCTCTGACCAAAACATAAAATTCTCTGACCTTATGTTTACATTCTCGCAGAGAGAATAGTTTTAAACAGGGCAAGTATTATTTCCAGGAATATCCAAAAATTGAATAAGAAAAGGAAGTGCAATCACGATAGTTGCTACTGTTGTTGTTTAGTCACTAAGTCTTGTCTGACTCTTTTGCAACCCTATGGACTGTAGCCCACCAGGCTTCTCTGTCCATGGAATTTTCCAGGCAAGAATACTGGAGTGGGTTGCCATTTCCTTCTCCAGGGGATCTTCTGACCCAGGGACCGAACCCAAGTCTCCTGCATTGGCAGGAAGATTCTTTACCACTGAGCCACCAGGGATACCTGCAATTATGATGGACTACTTTATAAATATTATTCATATAGTCACTGTAAAGTGTTAGTATTGTTTAAAAACATGAGTAGAAAGGATGTTGATTTCAGAATAGTGGTTTCATCTGGAAACAGATGGGAAGGAGTCTGGTAGGATTTACAAGAGAAGTTTTAATTATATCTGTAAGTTGTATGTGTATGTAATTTGAAACAAATGATAAAATATCAATATCTGTTGAACCCAGATGTTTATGTTTGTTCTACACTTCCCTGGGTGTTTAAAATTTGTTGAAAATACTTTATACTATTTGAGCTATTTAAATAATTGAATATTAACAGATAAAATTTTTAAATAAAGACTCCATTTGGGGACTTTGAAAGAAGGAGGAGAGAAAACCATGGGAATGAAATGTTGCAAGTCACAGTGTGAATCTGTTGGTGGTTTGGACTGTGATGATGCAGTGGGAATAAAGGGCAACGAAGAGATCAGAAATTATAGTCAATAGGAGGAGGTCACTGTTGCCCTGAGACAAGAATGTAACTTCAGTGAGGTCTGGTTTGAAAGAGGAAGGATGAAGAAATAGTGGAAAGCAACAATTGGGCTAGGCACTCAGAAAACTCCCTTCAGTTTTCTGCCAAGATAACTTTTTCACTGAACACAACTCCCCACCAGATACATGCAAATATTGTACTAGAAAGCATCTTTGTTTTCCTTCAAAGAATTTAGGGTGGGTTATAAGTAGCAGATCATGAGCTGCCCAGGCCAAAGCCAAGCCAGGGAAACCCTTTCAGGTGGGTATGCCAACTCTGGCAGCCTTCCAACAAACCCAGGTAAAAGGAAAAAGCAAAAAAACAACAACAACATGACTTTCAAGAAGTAAGTCAGTGGGAAGCTTTATGACAGAAAGACTGATTTCCTGCTTTTCACTCATAAAGAAATATAACTTATTTAAACTGCAAAGTTGTAAAATGGAAGGAGGGCAGTGCCCATCTACATTTTAATGCCAGTAGGAACATTCTCTAGGAAGTCCTGTGGTTCCCTAAGTTACCTAATTGCTTTGGAACCTTTGTATCTTCACTTCAGGGGTAAAAAAGAGAACAGAGTCAAACAAAAGGGAGTTAGTGGGAACCCTGGTGGGGTGGAGGGGGGGAGATGAGCTCCAAGGAGGCAGAACTACTGACGAGTTGTACAGCTCTGGCATTTTAGTTACTCTCTTTTTACAAATGTGGCCTTCATCTGTGTTCCTCAGTTTGCCCTACTTTTCTTGGAACTTTTTTTTTCTACCTTTTAACAAGTAAATAAAAACATGGGAAGAATTGCTTTTCATCACCAATATTTTTAACTATCTTAAGCATTATCCTTTTGAATCCTATGAGGTACATATTATTATTTTACAACTGAATTAATTAAGACCCAGGAAGATTCTATGAGTTGCTCAAGGTCACAAAGCTAGTGGAATATCAAGCCCAGGCACTACGATTCCACCATTTTATGCTACACCACATGTCTCTCTTCACAATTACATTTTGGAGCCCCGTATTTTCAGGAAATTATAGAAAGAGAAAAAAATCCAGCTATTTTTTCATTTGAAATGTCTGTAAAAAGTGCTGCCTATTTGATTATTACAATTCAGTTTGGATGAGGAAAGGATAAAAAAAAAAACCCTTTCCACTTATGATGTATTTCCAATTCTTTAGAGGAAATTTGTTACAAGTTTAGATAAGAAATATGCTTATTTTTTTTTAATTAGTTTATTTTCTATTTTTTAACTTTACAATATTGTATTTGTTTTGCCATACACTGACATGAATCCACCATGGGTGTACATGTTTTCCCCTTCCAGAACCCCCCTTCCACCTCCCTCCCCATCCCATCCCTCCAGGTCATCTTGGTGCACCAGCCCCGAGCACCCTGTATCATTCATTGAACCTGGACTGGCAATTCGTTTCACATATGATAATTTACATGTTTCCATGCCATTCTCCCATGTCATCCCGCCCTTGCCGTCTCCGATAGAGTTCATAATACTGTTCTACTTATTTTTTATAATTACAAAGGTAATAAATAGTTCCTGTTAATATTTTAAATGTAATAGTTTTTCATAATGCAACCTCTAATTTCTTGGCTTCTAAGTTATGTAATCATCTGAATAGAAACACATGCTATACAAGCTGGCTATCCTATCACTTATTCATTCAGCAAAAGTTCTTTTTGTTAATCAACTTTCTACACTGTTTTCAACACTGTGCTAAGTTCTTTGATTAAAATAAATACGTTAAGTGCCTTACCTTCCATTTCTATGCATCAAATGTCCACAGTAGAAGAAGGTTGACTTAAATAACTGCATTAAGAGTACAACATATAATACATACAATAATTAAATTTGCATTGGTGGCACAAAGGACAGAAATACTCATTAGCAAATAGCTCCAATGTGGCTCAAACAAAGCACTGGACACTGGACACACAGTGATCAGGAGTCACAATTCCTACCCTTGAGTATTCCAGAGCCTAGGCAGACATACACACAAATAAATAGCAATTTCAATACATTAAATATGCCATGCATATATGGAAACTAATCTAATGTTTGTCTAATAATAAGAGAGAGAGGAGGAATAAGGGAAAGAATGAATGAATTAGCAGAACAACAAAGGGAAGGAAGGAAGATGGAAGAAAAACAAAACTGCTTGCATGAGAGTAAGCACCGATTACATTGAGGAGAAAAAAGTAACCAGGTCTTGGAAGTTCAGTGGTACCTTATGGGAGGAAATGGAATCCATTCATGTCCAAATGAGAAGCTGACCAGGTAAAAGAGAGAATAATTTTCAAGGAGAAAGAAAAACTCTAAGGAATGTGTATTAAAAAATATTTTTTTCTAATATAACCAAGCTATTTTGAGGAAAGTGAATCACTATTTCACATTTAGTTTCCTATCAAGGCCTGTTTATGGAAAACATCCTTTTCTGAATATCAGACATCATAATGGTGGCCAGTTGTAAAAAAGAAAAAAATACTTTAATAATAGAATTCCTGGATCCCTAAGCACTTTCTCTTAATAGATTTTCCTTACATTTGTTACACAGATTCACCAGTGCTATCTAAGAAAGGCGAAATTTATGACAAATGTAGTATAAAAAAATATAGCTGAGATTTCTGACTGCGTGTGAAACATGTCTGGAACAATTCATCTTTATTATCTTCCAATAACAGTGGTTTAAATCAAAAGGCTTGGAGTCAGACACATCCCTGTTGAAATCCACACTCCATCAGTGACTCGCTGTGTGACTTTAAGAAAATGTAAATTTCCCTTCCCTGAGCTTCAGCTTCCTCTTACCTAAAAAATATAGGTAACAGTAGTAATTAGTTCATAGAATTACTGGCAATTGGCACCCCACTCCAGTACTCTTGCCTGGAAAATTCCATGGATGGAGGAGCCTGGTAGGCTACAATCCATGGGATTGCTAAGAGTCGGACACGACAGAGTGACTTCACTTGCACTTTTCCCTTTCATGCACTGGAGAAGGAAATGGCAACCCACTCCAGTATTCTTGCCTGGAGAATCCCAGGGACAGCGGAGCCTGGTGGGCTGCTGTCTATGGGGTCGCACAGAGTTGGACACAACTGAAGCGACTTAGCAGGAGAGATTAAATAGCACACAAATTGTTTGGTACCTATTAACAATTCAATTATGTTAATGATTATCACTCTTTTGTGGTGGTGGTTGTTTAGTTGCTAAGTCGGGTCCAAATCTTTGTGACCCCTGCCACATTTCTCTGCCCGTGGAATTTTCCAGGC
Organism: Giraffa tippelskirchi; assembly: GCF_054371585.1. Classification (NCBI taxonomy): domain Eukaryota; kingdom Metazoa; phylum Chordata; class Mammalia; order Artiodactyla; family Giraffidae; genus Giraffa; species Giraffa tippelskirchi. The sequence goes on along the minus strand of NC_137284.1, from coordinate 40,282,716 downwards.
AAGAATACTTCTCCAGGTGATCTTCCCAACCCAGGGACTGAACCTGCCTCTCTTGTCTCTCCTGCACTGGCAGATGGATTCTTTACCACTAGCATCACTTAATTGACTAGTGTTAATTAAGTTTAAAAACAATGAAAAGTGAATGTAGAAATAGACTGATTTAAAAATAAATGACAAAATCTGGGAAAAGTTCCAACCTCTATTGAATGTCTTTCACATTTTAAAGTAATACCCTCTAAGTCAATGATTGTCTAGCCCAGCAAATGGCGCAGGATAGGCAATGAATTTGCATTTGTTGAACTATTATAAACTTCTCTTTTAACCTCCCTTAGATAATCTAAGAATATTCCAAATGATTTCTGATTCCATATGAATGGATTTACACAAGGTTAATGCAATTTGGAAGCTCCAAAAAGATATCATAGTCATGAGCTATAACAAATCTAAACAGCATATGCTATCTTTCTATTTTTAATTTCTTGTTGTTTCCTATTTATTTCTTTTAGGTTCTGGAGTGCTGATAAACTCAGCTACAGTGCCCAGTCTCTACTGTTTTTTTTTAATTAATATATTTTGCTATTTCATTATCAATGCATCAATGACAAGTACAATAATCACTGCCTGTACATTGACAACTGGACACATAAACTAACTACATTTATTATTTTGTGTTAATGTTGGTTGTTTCCAGTTTGCCAAAGTACATTAAAAACATATTATGTGAACACTAAAATTAACATATTTTCATACATGTGCCTATTTTTGTCTTCCATTCCAGATTGAAATCTATTCCCAAGACTGATGCTTTGATTCCTCTTGTGCTTGAAACTAGATTCTTTTTTTTCCCCCGGCTATTTTTTTAATCACTCTCCCTGATCAAAAGTCTTTCTGGTTTCAGTGGATAATAACGGAATCATTATTCGCTTTTACTGTTTTCCTCAATGACGAAACAATTAACCTTCTCAGGGGAAATCTAGCGTCTACTGCCTTCAGTATTTTTACATTTACATCTAACTGTGTGTTGGAAATAGAACTAAGGATAGACTTCTGCAGTGTCCCGGGGTTCAGTCTTCACCCTCTTCTATCTACATTTGCTTCACTGGTGATCTTACTCTGTCTCATTCTCGGTCATACGCTGTAAATTTCTGAATTTAAATATATAGCCCAGACTTCTCATAAACCTTCAGACTTGAATATTCAACTGCCTACTTGACCTAATTATTTAAATGTGCAATAGATATTTCATTTTACGTTTCCAAAACTGAAATCCAGGTCTTTACCTTCTGATCCCCAAGGCTGCTCTATCCTCAGTGTTCTGTATTTCATGGGATGGCAAATCCATTCTTTCAGTAGTTCAGGCAAGTAACTTTGGAATCATCTTTTGAATTTTCTCTTATCCTTTGGTCAACTGGTCAGGAAGTTCCATTGACTCTTCCTTCAAATATAGAAGTCCACCACGTCTCACTACCTCCCCGGGGAGAAATAGATCCGGGCCCTAGTAATCATGATTAATCACCTTTACTAGTGAAATAATCTCCTAACTAATCATCCTGATTCTACCCTTGCCCTGACCTAAAGCCACTTTCTCAATAACCTCGGCAAAGATACCTTTTTAAAAAGTAAGCCAGATCATGTTAGTCCATGGTCCAAGAATACACAATAGTTACTCCTCATTCAAAGTCACATTTATGTTCTATAAGACCTGGCCCTTTGTTATGTATCTGGACTACTTTCCCTTTCACTTCATCTCTCTCTGTCCCCAGATAACACTGGTCCTTTTGTTCTTCTGTTAAATATCTGGAAGGCTCTTATCCCAGGGTCTCTGCCTGGAATGCTTCACCCTAGACACCCATACTGCTACTACGCTTGCCTCCAAGTCCTTGTTCACATATCTACCTTGACCAACTTGCTTAGGACTACCAGTTGTCCCTCTTTACCCTCTTCCACCTCTTATTTTCCCCACTTCACATATAACCTTTTATTCTATTCTGTTGCTAATGTGTTCATTTATTTTTGCTGATCACATATTGTCAGTCTCCCCAATTAGAATACAAGCTAAAGAGTGGGGGTGGGGGTTGCATGTTTTGTCCACTTGGGAAAAACAGGCTTCTAGAACACAGCAGACACTCAATAAATATTTGCCAAGAAATAAATTACAGAATAGAAGAAAGGCAACAAATCCCCATGTATTGAGTGCTTGTCACTCACTATAATAGGAATGTTCTGCCCCCAATCCTCCTTATACTGAAAGGTCTTATCCAGAAAAGTTGGAATCACTATCTCCATTTTACAGAAAACTGAGGTTGAAAATGTAGAATATTCATACTTGTGATCACACAGTAAGTAGCAGGAGTAAGCCTCAAGCCTTAGTCTGAAAATCTTCCTTGAAAACTCATGCTTTTTATCCTTGATAATCAGAAGCTGCAGGCAACAAGAAAATGGCCACTAATTGCTGGATTCTCTCTAAAGGAATCTCTAAAATGCTGTGAAAAATTTTGTGCAGTGGTCTTTTTCAAATAAATGAATTTGACGAAGTTGTTTCAGTCACTGCTAAAAAGAACATTTTCTTCAGTGAGGTGCCAGGGCTCGTATATTGATAAACTATAAAATGCCTCCTTACTATTCTCATTTCTCAGTAACTTATAAACTTATGTATCCCACCAGATGAGTCAAAAAGATGGTATCCTTATAAATGTAAACACCATTTCCTTTGGGAAAAATAAATGCTAAAATTCCCTCTCTCAATGGACCTTCTCAAAACAGGTCCTCAAAGAGAACATAAACCACTTTGCATCTTGCCAGAAACTGAGCAATGAAAAATGTACATTACGTTCCTCTTCACAATGACAAATTTGTGGTCTGGCTAAAAACAATGTCATCATGGTCAAAAACCACTCTGATATAACCAGACTGAAGAAAATACTGTGGTTTCATTGATTTCAGCTTTTGATAAATATAGCTTAGCCAAAATAAATTCTCACATCCCCCCACCCCCCACCAAGAACATAAAACATTACAACACTGCCTACCACTACATTATCTAACCCACTTGGAAAATGCTTCATAAAGCACTGGTGTATTACATGAGTAATATGAAGTAGATAAATGTCTCCTATCTTGCCACCTCTTAAAAAATCACTTTGAGTGAAAAATTCAGAGAGCCTATGTGCCGCCTTGTACTTACAAGCAACTTAAGACAATACAATGCAATTTACTTGGGTCGTGTAGCTATAAACAGGATAGAAAGATAAAATAGGCCTGGCTTTTCCCCAGCAAAACATAGCACAATCCAATAAAACACACAGGCAATTTAGCAGCTGTTGACTCAGTGTTGTTTTATGAATGTGCATCTCTTTCCCCACTTTTTCACACTTCATAATTATTACACCACTGTTGAAGTCACGTGTTATTTTATATGGTCCTCACTCTAATCCTTGAGATGTAGGCAGGAAGGTATTATTATCTTCCCTCCTAAAGCTTTTACTGATTTCCCACCTGAACTCTCAGTAGTAATTCCCAGAAATATTATAATTCCCTCATGACATTCTATCACTGTGTTGTACAGGGCTTCCTCTGTACATCTGACTTATAAATTTGGCTGTTCCCTTTACATTTCTTCTTTTTCTCTCCCCCTTTGTCTCTTCTTTTCCTCCTGTGGTTCCTTTTCAAATGCTAAATTCTAGTCCTACTACCTCAGTTTCCCTGATTGAAAATGCATGAAACAACGGGGCCCACTTCATAGAAGGCTGCGGATCGTAAAGAAATAAGTGTAGAGTGCTCAGGGTGGTGCCCAGCAGAGCAGAGCCTGCGCACTGGGCCAGCAGACTAGTTTAAAGGAGTAAACAACTGCCTTTATATAGACACAGTGCAGACTCAGGACCTTGGGCAGAACAGGCACTCAATCATGTGAATGAACTAAGAGGGGAGTGTAACACACTAGATATGCTCAGTGAACAATTTTCAGTGCACTTTCACATGGGGGCTTTGTTTCTCATATGTTCATTTTATAATAAATATGAGCATTGTTGTTACTTAAATATATACCAGTAGCTTACCTGAGGAATCCTTATAATATGATAATACTTAAAATTCAGAAACTGTAGCCTGAGGAGGAGAAACAGGAGGTAAAACTCCATGGCAGGGTATACACTGAATTTGTGCAGCCAATCTTAGGAAATGTAATGTAAACCCAAGCCCTAGAACAGTCTGATATATCACAAAGGAAAAAAAAAAATCAAGACAGTATAACAGGGTCTATGGAAATACAGGAGTACCATCAAATCTAGAGAGTGGCAGCAAGAATTCTGAGTCACAAAATCCGAAACCCTTTGAAAATTTGGATGGAAGAACAATCACAAGAGGAAAAGGCTTTTTACTGTCTATGCAGATTATTTGTAAAAAGTGAAAAAAAAAAGACTCTGAAAGCAGAGGAAAGGGACCTTAAAGAGTCTGGCAAGCCAGAAAATTAACAGAAATAAATAGAAATTAATTGTAAAGCACTCATTATAGCTCAAATCATGTCTGTAAAATTCCATTGTCTGTTGTTTTAACATTGATTACTTCAATGTTTTATTCTAGTAAAATACAAAAACAGTCTTAAGTATTTTATTTTCTCAGTCCTGAATAATTGCCTCACTGGGCTTTTCAGGAAATCAGTCTTAAATTTCTCATATGCAAATTCTTCTACAAGGTTTTCTCTATATTAAAATTTTCATTAGGGAAAGGAGGTTTGCGTTATTTCCATTTTTTGTACAGAAAAATGGAGATGCAGATGAGCAGAGGAAGACCCCCATAATCACAGGAAGTATTTGCGCATGAGCCGGAAGTGAAGTGTGTGTCTCCCGAGTCCTCAGCTGGTCTCCCTGCCATTGGCAGAATCATTCATTTGTTCACCCTGTTTAATGGCCCGTTGTGTGCTGGCTACAGTGCCTGGCACAGCAGAGCAAAATGCAGTCTCCTGCGCTCAGTCTCTCCGCCTACTGCATGAAACAGACTGACAAGCTAACTATGAGCATCATAGTTGTGCTATCATGTGCGAAAAAAGTGTGCAAGAGACATGACAGGCAGGAGGATCTGTCTGACCGCATGGGAGGAACCTGTCGCTCCAAGAATCAGAAAAGCCATGCTCAAAGAGGAGCCGGAAAATGAAAGAGTAATGAGTCAGCTAGTGAGGGAGAGAGGAAAGGTAAAGAAGGAGCGAAGTATCGCAGCCAGCACATTTTATTATTATTTAAATTCATATGCTGTGTTTTCCCTCTCTTATTCATTTTCAGTATGACCAGAAGTCATATTTTGCAAAGCTGTTCCCTACCACTGTGCATCTGTGATAATCCCCCCTCTCAGCACTCTGCAGAACTATTAAATCGTTCTTTATTGTCTTAACTGTGAAATAAATCTTTGCATACAGTTTCAAATTCCCCTATAAAATAAACCAGCAAAAAATAAATAAATAAAAACTATAGCCCTGAGTTGCTGTTTCCCTGATGGAATTTTATTCAAGGGAATCTAACGTCGACATTCTAGGAACCAGTGAACTAAAATGGACAGGAATGCGTGAATTTAAGTCAGATGACCATTATATCAACTACTGTGGGCAGGAATTCCTTAGAAGAAATGGAGTAGCCATCATAGTCAACAAAAGAGTCCGAAACACAGTACTTGGATGCAATCTCAAAAACGACAGAATGATCTCTGTTCGTTTCCAAGGAAAACCATTCAATATCACAGTAAGCCAAGCCTATGCCCCAACCAGTAACGCTGAAGAAGCTGAAATTGAACAGTTCTATGAAGACCTATAGGGCCTTTTAGAACTAACACCCAAAAAAAGATGTCCTTTTCATTATAGGGGACTGGAATACAAAAGTAGGAAGTCAAGAAACACCTGGAGTAACAGCCAAATTTGACCTTGGAGTACAGAATGAAGCAGGGCAAAGGCTAACAGAGTTTTGCCAAGAGAACACACTAGTCATAGCAAACACCCTCTTCCAACGGCACAAGAGAAGACTCTACACATGGAAATCACCAGATGGTCAACGCCAAAATCAGACTGATTATATATTCTTTGCAGCCAAAGATGGAGAAGCTCTATACAGTCAGCAAACACAAGACCAGGAGCTGACTGTGGCTCAGATCATAAACACATTATTACCAAATTCAGACTTAAATTGAAGAAAGTAGGGAAAACCACTAGATCATTCAGGTATGACCTAAATCAAACCCTTTATGATTATACAGTGGAAGTGAGAAATAGATATAAGGGACTAGATCTGATAGAGTGCCTGATGAACTATCGACGGAGGTTCATGACACTGTACAGGAGACAGGGATCAAGACCATCCCCATGGAAAAGAAATGCAAAAAAGCAAAATGGCTGTCTGAGGAGGCCTTACAAATAGCTGTGAAAAGAAGAGAAGTGAAAAGCAAAGGAGAAAAGGAAAGATATTCCCATTTGAATACAGAGTTCCAAAGAATAGCAAGAAGAGATAAGAAAGCCCTCCTCAGCGATCAATGCAAAGAAATAGAGGAAAACAACAGAATGGGAAAGACTAGAGATCTCTTCAAGAAAATTAGAGATACCAAGGGAACATTTCATGCAAAGATGGGCTCAATAAAGGACAGAAATCGTATGGTCCTAACAGAAGCAAAAGAGATTAAGAAGAGGTGGCAAGAATACACAAAAGAACTGTACAAAAAAGATCTTCATGACCGAGATAATCACGATGGTGTGATCACTCACCTAGAGCCAGACATCCTGGAATGTGAAGTCAAGTGGGCGTTAGAAAGCATCACTACGAACAAAGCTAGTGGAGGTGATCGAACTCCAGTTGAGCGGTTTCAAATCCTGAAAGATGATGCTGTGAAAGTGCTGCACTCAATATGCCAGCAATTTGGAAAACTCAGCAGTGGCCACAGGACTGGAAAAGGTCAGTTTTCATCCCAGTCCCAAAGAAAGGCAATGCTAAAGAATGCTCAAACTACTGCACAATTGCACTCATCTCACACACTAGTAAAGTAATGCTCAAAATTCTCCAAGCCAGGCTTCAGCAGTATGTGAACCGTGAACTTCCAGATGTTCAGGCTGGTTTTAGAAAAGGCAGAGGAACCAGAGATCAAAGTGCCAACATCCGCTGGATCATCAAAAATGCAAGAGAGTTCCAGAAAACATCTATTTCTGCTTTATTGACTACACCAAAGCCTTTGACTATGTGGATCACAGTAAACTGTGGAAAATTCTGAAAGAGACGGGAATATCAGACTACCTGACCTGCCTCTTGGGAAACCTGTATGCAGGTCAGGAAGCAAGAGTTAGAACTGGACATGGAACAACAGACTGGTTCCAAATAGGAAAAGGAGTACGTCAAGGTTGTATATTGTCACCCTGCTTATTTAACTTATATGCAGAGTACATCATGAGAAATGCTGTGCTAGAAGAAGCACAAGCTGGAATCAAGATTGCCGGGAGAAATATCAATAACCTCAGATATGCAGATGATACCACCCTTATGGCAGAAAGCGAAGAAGAACTAAAAAGCCTCTTGAGGAAAGTGAGAGAGGAGAGTGAAAAAGATGGCTTAAAGCTCAACATTCAGAAAACTAAGATCGTGGCATCTGGTCCCATCACTTCTCAGGAAATAGATGGGGAAACAGTGTAAACAGTGTCAGACTTTATTTTTCTGGGCTCCAAAATCACTGCTGATGGTGATTGCAGCCATGAAATTAAAAGACACTTACTCCTTGGAAGGAAGGTTATGATCAACCTAGACAGCATATTTAAAAGCAGAGACATTACTTTGCCAACAAAGGTCTGTCTAGTCAAGGCTATGGTTTTTCCAGTGGTCATGTATGGATGTGAGAGTTGGACGGTGAAAAAAGCTGAGCACCAAAGAATTGATGCTTTTGAACTGTGGTGTTGGAGAAGACTCTTGAGAGTCCCTTGGACTGAAAGGAGATCCAACCAGTCCCTCCTAAAGGAGATCAGTCCTGGGTGTTCATTGGAAGGACTGATGTTGAAGCTGAAACTCCAATACTTTGGCCACCTCATGCGAAGAGCTGACTCATTGGAAAAGACCCTGATGCTGGGAAGGATCGCAGGCAGGAGGAGAAGGGGACGACAGAGGATGAGATGGCTGGATGGCATCGCTGACTCTATGGACATGAGTTTGGGTAAACTCCGGGAGTTGGTGACGGACAGGGAGGCCTGGCTTGCTGTGATTTATGGGGTCGCAAAGAGTCAGACACGACTAAGCAACTGAACTGAACTGAACTGAAAACAAAAAATATGTACTAAACCTTGAAGGGCGTGAAATAGGCTGGATCTAATGACAAATGTGTGGCTGGGAGTCCCCTATGTGGCAATGTTAGCTGTGTTCTACCAACAATTTTTGTCCCCATGTGCTATAGGTACTGGATGTGCATTCAGAAAAAAATGTCCACGCTAGGAAACTTTAGGGACACAAAAGGACTAACTTACTAATCTGTGTCTAGTTAGCAACCCTCAGGATAACATATAAGCCAGGATGAGGAACTTGCTGAAGACTCTGAACCAATGAGATTTCTCAGATGGGAGCATAGATTTATATCAGGATAACAAATATCAATGTCTCAGATGGTAAAGAAACTACCTGCAATGCAGGAGACCTGGACTCAATCCCTGGGTCTGGAAGATCCCTTGGAGAAGGGAATGGCAACCCACTCCAGTATTCTTACCTAGAGAATTCCATGGACAATGGAGCCCGAGGGGCTGCAGACCATGGGGTTGCAAAGAGTTGAACATGACTGAGTGACTAACACTATTACTAACAAACATCAAATACCTATGTCACCACTAACCCCTCCTTGCCCATGGCAGACACTGCTGATAATTCATGATTCTCTCTCCTACTAATTAATCTCAGGGGCCCTTTGAAAGGAACACTTTGATCAGTCTGGCTCCCCTGATTAACATAAGCTTCTCTGGTGGCTCAGATGGTAAAGAATCTACCTGCAATGCAGGAGACTTGGGTTTGATCCCTGGGTTGGAAGATTCCCCTGGAGAAGGGAATAGCTAAGTCAATCAGTTAATCAATCAATAAAAACTTTCACAGGGTTTTAATCTCAGCACCAAGTCAGATTAAACCTCATTTTGTCTCTCTGTAAAATAGAGTTAATGATGCTTACCTGACTTGTTTATTATGAAAATAACCTAAAATATCTAGGATATTTAGTAGGCATTCAATAAATGTCAGTTTCTCCTTTTTTCAATGCTGGCATAAACAAGAATAAAGTGGCTTCCCATTGAGTGAGTGTCTGTAAAACCTACCTAACATTTTGAATAGAGACTAAATTTTTATTTGAGGGAGTGTTCATGATATGTTTTGTTTCATGCTAAGGGAAAGGAAAAATCAATCAACTCTAGAACATGCCTTTCCTGAAGAAGACCTAGGGGCTTTTGTTCTGGCCTAACAGTGTATCTGAACTTTATAGTAAATGATACTTGTTAAAGAATGACTTTTGTGACTGCCACCCACTTTCTTCTACTCATAATTCCCAGATCCAGTGAATTACTCAGAATTAATCAGTCAAGCACAATTATTGATCACTGCCAAGTCAGTACCAGGAACATTTCTAATGTGAGACCCATCACGCCACTAGGCAGAAGGAAGCCCCTTAGGTGCTTACTTAGTTTTGCCCTCTCTGGTTTAGAATCCCGACTCTAAGATTCAGGTGTAAAACACCAAATTTAAATTTCTATCTACAACAGTATATAACAGTTCTGTAACTTGGGATTTCCTAAAGGCAACAAAAAGGTTTGCTGAGAATGACTTGATCTATATACCACGATGATAATTATATACTTTGATTATATAGTAGGTACTGTATATTAATTTGTCAATTCTAAGCTAACCATATGAGTGAGGCACTGTGCTCAGTACAGGGTTCCATTTGTGAGCAAAAGAGGCAAAGTCGTCTCTGACATCAGGGTGCTTATAGTAAAGTAGAGCGGATAGACCTAAACAATATGACCTCTCTCTCAACCCCCCCTCACATATGCACACATATACACACAAAACAGATTGTATTTATAGTAATATAAAGAAAAATAAGGTATCTAAATACAACATGGGCTTCCCAGGTGGCTCAGTGGTAAAGAATCTGTCTGCCAATGCAGGAGACATGGGTTTGATCCTTGGGTCAAGAAGATCCCCTAGAGAAGGAAATGGCAACCTTCTCCAGTATTCTTGCCTGGGAACTCCCATAGATAGAGGAGCCTGGCAGGCTATAGTCCATGGGGTTGCAAAGATTTGGACACAACTTAGCAACTAAACAACAATAAATATAACACACACACACACACACACACACCACTTCCAATTCTTCTGAAATATCGAAGCAGAAAAACTTCAGCTTAGGCTAAATGATGAGAAAATATTAAATGATCAGGGTTATGAACAATGCAGAAAGAATTCTGAGTCAGCATCATGCTGTGATCTCAAGTCAGCATCCAAGAGATCCAAATCCAGACACGTAAAGAAAGAAGAAAAGGCAGACCAGTGGTCACGACTGAAAGCAGGTGTGATGGTGTTGGTTCCAGTCAGCTCCTCGCACTCTGGGCACATCAGTTGTTCATGTGTCAAAGGAGAGTCCCACAAGAGCCCCACATGAGTTTTGTACACCTAAAATGCCCTGATTGACAGCAAAGGACACACAATCTGACTCTCAGATATTCTCAGCGCATCTTCTTTTCCTCCAAAATCATACAGGAAGTGTGGAGCTCAGTAAGGAGTTCCTGCCAAGTCAACTTGCAGACCATTAGGCACGTGTCTAGGATCTCTGACTCCTCATTCATTCTGCCTGAACAAAGACTTGGAAGAGGGTTTGAAAACTCAACAGTCCAGGAACTATTAACTACAGGAATATTTATCCTGTAAGACTAACACCCAAACAGTGAGAATGAGTACCAGTTATTGCTAAGCAGTAATCGTTTTTAGGTGTCCAGGAAATCAGTGAGCCATCCATCTCTCATCAGATGTATGGGCAGCACACAAGGGGAATCACAGGATAATTTGCATAATACAGTTTTGGCACCTCACTATCCCTTAAAAAAAACTTGTATTTTTTGCTGGAGAAAGTATAGAGAAAAGGGAACTCTCCTACACTGTTGGTGGGAATGTAAACTGGTACAGCCACTATGGAGAACAGTATGGAGGTTCCTTATAAAACCAAAAATAGAGTTACCAAATGATCCCTATAATCCCACTCCTCAGTATCTATCTGGGGAAAACTCTAATTCAAAAAGAGGCATGAACCCATGTCCACAGCAGCACTATTCACAACAGCCAAGACATGGAAGTAACCTAAATGTCCATTGACAGATGAATGGATAAAAGAAGATGTGACACAGATGTATACATATATATGGATATATATATGTACATATGTATAATGGAATATTATTCAGCCATAAAAAATAAAATAATGCATGTTCTGCAACATGGATGGACCTAGAGATTATCATACTAAGTGAAGTATGTCAGAGAAAAGCAAATATCATATGATATCACTTATATTTGGAATCTTAAAAAATGATACAAGTGCACTTATTTTAAAAACAGAAACAGACTCATTGACAAAGAAAACAAATTTATAGTTACCAAAGGGGAAAGGGGGTAGGGGAGGGATTAACTAGGATTTAAGGGTTAGCAGATAGAAACTACTATACATGAAACAGATAAACAACAAGGAACTATACTCAGTATCTTGTAATAAACTGTAATGGAAAAGGAAAAAACTCTGGTTATCTCCAGTATATGTCACTGTAAGCTATGAAAGGATGGATTACACTAGAGAATCACAGAATACAGATCAGGCATGAAAGTGGGGGCGGCGGGGTGGGGAGTGAGAAATGGAGACCTTTCTAAATAAATGTCATCAGAAAACAGGCCTTGATTTTGTAATTTATGCCTCCTGTGCTTTTCAGAAAGGAAATACTTGTGCATCTTCTGAGAAACTCTAATATGCTTGTTAGGAGGGAACTTCACTGATATGATCAAGATTCTTTAATTTAAAATATGAAAGCATATGCTAAATTAATTAAACTTATAATAAAATATAAAGTACACATTCCATACATTCTTAGTTAACCTCTACATACCCTTCCAGTTGTGATTTACCAGTACACTGAGTACTGCCAATAACTTACCATTATACTAAGAATGAAACAGGGATTAAAATAAAAAAGAAAGAAAACCATTAATGGAGAAAAGGCCCAGTAATTCACAAAAGAATATAAGGAAGAGATTTAGGAAGAATAACAGGGAATTCAGATGTTTGTAAACCAATGCAAAGTGGGGACAGTAATCAGTGAAAATCTAAATGTATAATAATGTTAACAGTATCTCAAGATTCTGAGATTTGATAGAACATGTTCCATGACAGGAATACAGCAATATGGAAGGATACCCCTCCTTGCTCAAAGTAATTAGATGTAATAGTAGGAAAAGCAGGGGGCTTCCCAGGTGGCACTAGAGGTAAAGAACCCACCTGCCAATGAAGGAGACATAAGAGACGAAGGTTTGATCCCTGGGTCGAGAGGATCCCCTGGAGAAGGAAGTGGCAACCCACTCCAGTATTCTTGCCTGGAGAATTCCATGGACAGAGGAGCCTGGTGGGCTACAGTCCACAGGATGCAAAGAGTTGGGCACAACTGAAGCAACTGAAGCACGAGCATGTGTAGGAAAAGGGGTAAATATGAGAGTGATACGCCATTAGGAAAGAGATCTGGAAAACTGAAGCTCAAAGATCTGTGCAAGTTCTTTGGGTGAGGATTTAAGAAGGAAAAAGAAAAGAAAACAAATTAAACTGTATTTTTAGAGGAGGGGTGTGGTGGGTCATCCAGGGAACCACTTTCCTTTGGCTTCTGACATCCTTCCTTCCTTCTAGCTGATCTAGCTTATGTCTTCCCTGTCATGTCATCTTCCGCTGCCATTCCTTGAGGTCAGTGTCACATCAGACTTGTAGGCTCTCTAGAATTCTAAATCTATATCCATGAATTTCCTTGTTGATTACACTCATTTCCATGTCTCTAATTTCTGCTCACAAACAGATGATGCCTAAATCCTCTATCCTGACTCTGCTGTCTATCTACCTCATCATTTCTTTCAGTACTAGCCCTGAAATATCCTTACCAGCTGAATGTTCTCAGGACAGTGCCTTTTAGTTGTTGCCCTATCACCCCTTGACAGTCCTATTGTGATAGCTTTCTAACCATTTAGCTCACCTCTAGTCTCTACCCGCCATCCAGACCTCCTGAATTTCCAATCTATCTTCCCCCTCCTTCTAGTCCTGGCTTGAGACACCATAGTTCATGGAAATCCTTAGGTAGGGTTAGGGAATTATCATATAAGACATTCACATACTGGATGAGAAGTCAGCTTGATGATCTCTATGGTTGGGCTGCCAACCAAGGGCCAATTGTACAGTCATTGAACTTTGCTGTTGTTGTTCAGCTGCTCAGCTGTGTCTCACTCTTTGCAACCCCATGGACTGCAGCATGCCAGGTTTCCCTGTCCTTCACTCTCTCCCAGAGTTTGCTCAGTTTCATGTCCACTGAGTTGGTGCTGCCATCCAACCATCTCATCCTCTGTTACCCTCTTCTCCTCCTGCCCTCAATCTTTCCTAGCATGAGGATCTTTTCCAATGAATCAGCTCTTTGCATCAGGTGGCCAAAGTATTGGAGCTTCAGGTTCAGAATCAGTCCTTCCAGTGAATATTCAGGGTTGATTTCCTTTAGGACTGACTGGTTTGATCTTCTTGCTGTCCAAGGGACTCTCAAGAGTCTTCTCCAGCACCCCAGTCCGAAAGCATCGATTCTTCAGTGCTCAGCCTTCTTTATGACCCAACTCTCATATCCGTTATTGAGCCTTCTTACTCAAAAAAAAAATCCTTTGTCCCATCCCCTATGTACTGATTCAAAATCTCTTGAGTTTAGACTCTTGAGTTGTATTTTTCTAGACTCTCCAATTGACTATGATGCACATTCATTTTTGGAAACTCTAAGATCTTATCCAATTATAAGATTCAGTGATTATAACACTCTAATCAGAATCCAATTTGCTATTCCAAGAGAATAGCTTCAAAAGTATTTTGTGCAATGGCAGCATCACTAAACTCAACATAAAGTCTTTGGAGTGGTTCATGTCAAATGAAAAAAAAACCACTCATTTGAATGTATAAATTCTTACAAGTTTGTGAAAATAGTTACAACATATTAGAGGCATCCCTTATACACATTTCTTCCAACACATATCTAGTGGAGCTTTCTTCAGCTTCACACATTGATGTTAATAGGTTGCACATGAAGAGTTCAAGAATATATTTGACATAAAAATAGTGGTGAATCTTATATAGAAAGCATTTAGTAATTAGTGTGCTAATTACATTTATACAAAAACAGTTAAGATTTAGTAAAACAGTATGGGGTAACAAAAAGAAGGGAGTCAAGGGAAAGCCCTCGCTGTTATTGTTTAGTGGCTAAGTCGTGTCCAGCTCTTTGCAAGTCCATGGACTATAGCCCGCTAGGTCCTTTGTCCATGGGGTTTCTGAGGCAAGAATAATGGAGTGTGTTGCTGTTTCCTTCTCCAGGAGATCTTCCCAACCCAGGGATTGAACCTGCATCTCCCTCATCAGCAGGTGGAGTCTACCACTGAGCCACCAGGGAAATCATATATATATATATATATATGAGTGTGTATATATATATATATAAATGTGTATATATATATATAAATGTATATATATAATGATTCTCTTTAACTAATGAAGGGATTTCTGCTTCATGTACCACATAATATCTTTCCCATATAAGTAAATTACTATGGTCATTTAGTAGCTCAGGACCTAGCAGGGGAAATAGACTCCTGGAGAATTAACTACAGTACACAATAAATTTCACTGTCATATCACTATTATAAACTGTTATGGAAGAATAATGATAGGCATGATTGGTCCCTATTTTCTTGTTGTAAAATAGTCTCTATGAGAAACAAATTTGTAAATATGAACCTAAACCCTATGGTATACTAAAGTCTCAGAAGTTGAATTCCTACATATAAGCAGCATATGTGAACATGGGTGCCTAAACTATGGCTACAGGTATATTCATTAGCGGGCATCCCTGGTGGCTCAGGCGGTAAAGATCTGCTTTCAATTCAGGAGATCCATGTTCGATCTCTGAGTCCGAAGATCCCCTGGAGAAGGGAATGGCCCATTCCAATATTCTTGCCTGGAGAATTACACAGACAGAGGAGCCTGACAGGCTACAGTCCATGGGGTCACAAAGAGTCAGACACGACTGAACAACTAACACACATATTCATCAGCAATGAGATATACATTTATTTATAATTCTATACACTATATAAAATAACTGTCATATTTGCTCTGGGCTATCCACATACACACTTTTTAAAGTTAAAAGCACAGATATTTTAAATAAGCATATATTTTCCCACAGAAACTACTTTGTAAAGTGTGCTGGGGATCCTAAAGTGAAAGTGAAGTCGCTCAGTCGTGTCCGACTCTTTGTGACCCCATGGACTGTAGCTCATCAGGCTCCTCCATCCATGGAATTTTCTAGGCAAGAGTACTGGAGTTGGTTGCCATTTCCTTCTCCAGGAATCCTAAGCTAACTCACAAATCCTATTAAGCCCATAATGGATCTTATTATAAACTAATGATACTATTTGAAACCTAAGATCTTGAAAAAAGAGACTGGCAAGTCAGAAATAAGGGAAAGGAAAAAGAATGTTTCCATTCCTTTTTACAACAGAGCTGCCCTTAAACATATTTTGAAAGAAACACACACTTCTTTGTCACCATCAGGGAGAAAGAAATTTTCCTCTGCCCTTCTAGGTTCTTCTGGCTGGTCTAGGAATTAAATTGACACGAGACATTAAGAAGAGAAATCAAACAGCTTAATAACCTGTAGACAGGGGAGAGACTCAGGAAAAATGAGGAACTCACCAAAATGGCCAAAGCCCTTACCTTAAATACCATCCTCAGTTAAAGACAAA
Organism: Giraffa tippelskirchi; assembly: GCF_054371585.1. Taxonomy (NCBI): domain Eukaryota; kingdom Metazoa; phylum Chordata; class Mammalia; order Artiodactyla; family Giraffidae; genus Giraffa; species Giraffa tippelskirchi. The sequence continues at coordinate 40,266,667 of NC_137284.1, read as the reverse complement.
AGATGTTAAGGGTGGTGACAGTCAGCTAGCAGAGAAAAAGCACAGTAATAAGGGGAACAAAGGTCATTATGCAGATTTAAGTCTTTGCCTTCTCCACCAATTAGAATTTCTAGCGATTTGTTCATCCTCCTCTTTTATACAGTGAGGGAGATCCCCTTACAAAGAGACATTTCCCTTATGAATGCGAACGTTTCTGACAAAAAGACGTCTCCTCCTATTTGGTTTTCAGAGTTTTTCCTTTGTCTGCTGTTTCTTAGAAACTAACCAGCTTAAAATAATTAATATGTCAAAGAGACATATTTTGGGGTAGCAAATTCTGCTTCCCTATACCATCATTACATACTGTTATTGCTGCCTCCCTTAGCTTCAATTAACCATTGACATTCAGTCACTTACTACAACACCTTTGACTATGAAATATAGGAAGTTACCCCTATATCAGCTAGGATTTGGTCTGGCTGCATTGCTGTTGTTGTTTAGTGACTCAGTCATGTCTAACTCTTTTATGACCCCATGGACTGTACCCGCCAGGCTCCTCTGGCCTTGGGATTTCCCAGGCAAGAATACTGGAGTGGGTTGCCATGTCCTTCTCCATTGGCTGCATATATCAGGGAAATAAAAGTAGTTTACACAAGATAAATATGACATACATCATCCAGAGCTAGTTAGTGGTTCCATGGTTAACAGGGACTCAGACGCCCTATATTTTTCTCTTCCAAATCTCAAAACATGTTTTCTGACTTGAATGTCACCTCAGAGTCTAAGATAACTGCTAGAGCTCTAGCCGTCACATGTATAGTCCAGTCAACAGAAGGAGAAAGCAGGGAAGGGCACAAAAGGTACTTTCCTATGTGAATCACTCTCCTTTAAGGAGTTCTCTACTTACATCTTTCTGGCTAAAACCTAGTCACATGGCACATCTGACTGCAAGGCTGCTGGCAAATGTGGCATTTTAGTTGCATCCTTTACCCCCTCAAATAAAACTGGAGATATGTTGCTGAGGAGGAAGGGGAGAATGGATATTTGCAGGCAGTTAGTAATCTCTGCTACATTGCTGAACTGTCTAATGCTCCAGATTACTTAACTCCTCTCTTGCTGCTGCTTAGCCACTTCAATCATCTCCAACTCTCTGCAACCCATGGACTACTGTAGCCCAGCAGTCCATGGGATTCTCCTCTGTCCACGCGATTCTCCACGTAAGAACACTGGAGTGGGTTGCCATGCTCTCCTCCAGGGGATCTTCCCAAACCAGGATTCAAACCCCAGTCTCCTGAACTGCAGATTCTTGACCACTAAGCCACCAAGGAAAACCAACTCCCCTCCTACTCAGTCAATAAAGATATATCAATTATGTTTTAAACATCTAATTGACAGGAATTATCCTTCTAGAGCAATGGTTCTCAACTCTGGCTACACACTTAGAAGCCCTTGGAGTGCCTTTCAAAAATCCTGATGCCCAGGCCAGGAAAATCAGAAACTCTGGCAGTGAAACCTAAGCCACAGTTTTCTTAAAAAATACCTAAGCGATTACAGTGTGTAGTCAAGTTTGAGAATCACTGTCCTAAAGACATTATAAAAGAAGGCACATGACCCAAATGTTGCCAAATTGTTGTGCTTTTTTGCAGCAGAGTCAAAGACAGCATAGATGGTTCCAATGTTGGTCATCCTCGATGCCTTCACCTTTCACATACCCTCTCATCCATGTAAACAGTCTGTATCATTTCAAATAACTCTCAAATCTCTCTACACCTTTATCTCATCCAAAATCCACACAGCAATCCAAAGACTGTTTAAAACACACACACAAATCTGACCACCTCATTCCTCTACTCTGCATAGACCCCTGCAATGACTTCCCATTGATCTAAGACTCTTTGCCCTGCAAGATCCCCTCTTGCCTACATCTTGGGCTTATCTTAGGCTACTCATCACATTACTGTATGTGACCTCCTCCCACGCCCCCAAGCTCTTTCTGTACAATTGATTTGTGTTTGCCAAACCAACCAAATCCACAAAGGAAGCCAAACTACAAAGCTTGCATTTGCTCATTCCTGTTGAAGGAGGCTTCACTACCCACAGATGGAGTCAAGATCCATGCTGTGCGTCAACATGGCCCTTATCCCACCCATAAGTCTTTAAAAGTGCCCCTTCCCCACCATGTTTGTTTGTTTGTTTAAGGGCAGGGAATACGTTATCCTTTTGTTTTCAGAACCCAGAATAGCTCCTGTCACAGGGTATACATTTCATAACCCAAAGATAAATATTTGATGACTGAATATCTGAGGAAAGGAGCAGTAAGGGATACTAAAAATAAAAGGGTCGACTGGAGACCAACTGAAAGAGTCACAAGCACTTGCTTGTACCTTAGGCACAGGTGACCCACATCTACATTTCTTCCCTCTTCTTCAATGTGTGTCTGTGTCTCTGCAGGTTGTGACTTGATCCCAGTGCAGTATCTCCGCTGGGGTGACCCCGAGCCCATCGCAGCCGTGGTGTTTGCCTGCCTTGGCCTGCTGGCCACCCTGTTTGTCACCGCGATCTTCATCATCTACCGAGATACGCCAGTAGTCAAGTCCTCCAGCAGGGAACTCTGCTACATTATCCTTGCTGGCATCTGCCTGGGCTACTTGTGTACCTTCTGCCTCATTGCGAAGCCCAAACAGATTTACTGCTACCTGCAAAGAATAGGCATTGGTCTCTCCCCAGCCATGAGCTACTCGGCTCTGGTCACCAAGACCAATCGGATTGCGAGGATCCTGGCTGGCAGCAAGAAGAAGATCTGTACCAAAAAGCCCCGATTCATGAGTGCCTGCGCCCAGCTGGTGATTGCGTTCATCCTCATATGCATTCAGCTGGGCATTATCGTCGCCCTGTTTATCATGGAGCCTCCGGATATAATGCATGACTACCCGAGCATTCGAGAGGTCTACCTGATCTGTAACACCACCAACCTGGGGGTCGTCACCCCTCTCGGATACAACGGGCTGCTGATCCTGAGCTGTACCTTCTACGCCTTCAAGACCAGAAACGTTCCGGCGAACTTCAATGAGGCCAAGTACATCGCCTTCACGATGTACACCACCTGCATCATATGGCTGGCGTTTGTGCCCATCTACTTCGGCAGCAACTACAAGATCATCACCATGTGTTTCTCTGTCAGCCTCAGCGCCACGGTGGCGCTCGGCTGCATGTTCGTGCCCAAGGTGTACATCATCCTGGCGAAACCCGAGAGGAATGTGCGCAGCGCCTTCACCACGTCCACCGTGGTACGCATGCACGTGGGCGACGGCAAGTCCTCCTCGGCCGCCAGCAGGTCCAGCAGCCTGGTCAACCTGTGGAAGAGGAGGGGCTCCTCTGGGGAAACCCTAAGGTAAAGCCTGTGGCGGGCGGGGGGCCTGGCCCTAGTGGCCGAAGCAGTGGCCTTTGTTTCCTGGGGCTTTTATACGGGAAATAGCTGAGGAACTAAAACTAGAGGAGGCGGGGTGCTGGTTAAGAGTTTTGGACATCCTCCTTGAATGGATTTTATGGAAGGAATTAGATACAGACCTATAAATGGATAGGGGATCTAGTGACTTAGCCTAAGCCTAGAAACTTAAAAATTGAGATAAAGAAAAAAAAGCAAAGACTTAGGGCAAAAGGGAAGTGAGGTCAGAAGAACTGGGAGGGCACTGCTCAGTCACTAAGGCAAGGCAGGATGTCTGGGTCCTGAGGGGGACAGAGATCCACTGTGGACTCAATTCTAATTCACTAGAATGGAGCAGAAAAGATTGTATCAAGAGCAGAGCACCAAGAGCCTTACACATCTGCACTTACACAGGCCTGACTCTTTCTCGAGCCCAGAAGAACCCTTGCCTGCCTGTGCCACAGAGATGCAAGAGTGTAGACTTGGTCTTTTCATTCTTAAGGGGCAACTTAAACTCCTGGGACATGTCTAAGGAGCTGAAAGGGGCAGAACAACAGAGTAGCTTTGCATATAATCATCCTTAATGAGCAGCCAGTTTCCCACACTCCCTGCTCTCCCACCCTACCCACCAAGGTCAGTGTCCCAGCTAACAGTTATTGGCCAACTGCCATCAGAAAAGAATCTGAAGCCAACAGCCAAGGCTGTCCCCCCTCCCCCATAAGAGGGACTAAAGCACTTCAAAAGGCAATGAGATCATCTTAGTGGTTTGAGAACCATTTTGGAGGTGTTAAAAAGGCTACATAGACTGTTACTGGGAATAATATTTAAGAATATATCTCAAAAGAACCAGTCAGAATATCATCTGGTAACTTAGAGAGATTTGAGAATTTTCCTAAAATCTAGATAGACACGTGGGAGAGAAATACTTTTCAAATGGAAGATAAATAGCTAAACACAAATCCTTGAACAATTCTCTTACCCCATCATTTAGCCAGCATGAAAAGTCCTACTTTCCAGTCAGCCTTAATTCTTCAAAGCCTGAATGACGAGTGATGGTTAAGGTACTGTGTCTGCTGAGGACTAAAACAGATTTCACAAAATGCTTGGAGTTTATCCACACGGCCCAACTCATTTGCATCGTTACCTTGCATCCTTGCCTCTTTCAATTCTCTTCTGATTCCTGTATGCCTCTCATCTCTTTCCATGTATACTGTGAAAGGTATTCAACTAACTTGTAAGCCTTGGTAAAAATAACCTCTTCTACTTCTTCAATAAATCCTGGAAATGCCATGGTATATACACAGAAGACCTTCCACATATCTAACTGCCAGCATAAGTTCCATCTATCTTCCTGACTCCACTCTCAAACATTCTTTTTCTGCAACTCTGCATGATCAGCCTTTTATTTTGTCTAAGAAAATTTATTTTTCCAAGATCTCATTTTATCAGCCTTTCTTTAAACTCTCTCTTCAAATATAATCTTCCAGGGCATCCTGATAGATAAAAGAAATGGGTTGCTGGAGGGAAAGTTGTGAGTCTGTACCTAAGTACCCCAAAATTCACCGGGGTAGGCTCGTTAGAGAGAGGGTGGAGCAATGGTGAAGAGCACTGGCCTTGAAGCCAGCTTGTCCTAAGTTTGAACACTAGCACTGCCATTTCTTCTCTCTGAGCCCTAGTTTCTTCCTCTGCCATACTGAGATCCTATCACCTACCTCACAGGATTGTCAAGAGTGAAAGAAATAGTGTGTGCAAAGGCCAGGCAGACAGTAGACACATTACTGGAGGTAGCATAGTGCAGAGCTGGGCAGCATGGAATTGACCAGCAGCAGCATCACTGACCAGCTGTATGTATAACCAACCATAGGCAAATTACGTGACCTCTCTATACCTCTATTTCCTCCTCTGATGAATGAAACACTATTACATATAGTGGTTATAAGACTAAATGAGTAACTATACGTAAGTGCTTGCCACACAGTAAGTACCAAGGACAGAGGAGCCTGCTGGGCTACAGTCCATAGGGTCACGAAGAGTTGGACACAACTTAGTGACTAAACGACAACAGCAAGTACTACTGAAGTGTTTGCTATTATTATTCAATTCAGTCGCTCGGTCGTGTCCGACTCTGCGACCCCATGGACTGTAGCACGCCAGGCTTCCCTGTCCATCACCAACTCCCATAGCTTCCTCAAACTCACGGCCATCAAATTGGTGATGTCATCCAACTATCTCATCCTCTGTCGTCCCCTTCTCCTCCTGCCTTCAATCTTTTCCAGCATCAAGGTCTTCTCCAATGAGTCAGTTCTTCGCATCAGGTGGCCAAAGTATCAGAGTTTCAGCTTCAGCATCAGTCCTTCCAATGAATATTCAGGACTGATTTCCTTTAGGATGGACTGGTTGGATCTCCTTTCAGTCCAAGGGACTCTCAAGAGTCTTCTCCAACACCACAGTTCAAAAGCATCAATTCTTCAGTGCTCAGCTTTCTTTATGGCCCAGCTCTCACATCCATACATGACTACTAGAAAAACCATAGCTTTGACTAGATGGACCTTTGTTGGCAAAGTAATGTCTCTGCTTTTTAATATGCTGTCTAGGTTGGTTATAGCTTTTCTTCCAAGAAGCAAGTGTTTTTTAATATCATGGCTGCAATCACCATCAGCAGTCATTTTGGAGCCCCCCAAAATAAAGTCTGTCACTGTTTCCATTGTTTCCCCATATATTTGCCCTGAAGTGATAGGACCAGATGCAATGATCTTAGTTTTTTGAATGTTGAGTTTTAAGCCAACTTTTTCACTCTCCTCTTTTACCTTCATCAAGAGGCTCTTTAGTTCTTCTTCACTTTCTGCCATAAGGGTGGTGTCATCTGCATATCTGAGGTTATTGATATTTCTCCCAGCAATCTTGATTGCAGCTTGTGCTTCATCCAGCCCAGCATTTTGCATGATGTATATTGCATATAAGTTAAATAAGCAGCATGACAATATACAGCCTTGACATACTCCTTTCCTGATTTGGAACCAGTCTGTTGTTCCATGTCCAGTTCTAACTGTTGCTTCCTGACCTGCATACAGGTTTCTCAGGAGTCAGGTCAGGTGGTCTGATATTCCCATCTCTTTCAGAATTTTCCACAGTTTGCTGTGATCTACACAGTCAAAGGCTTTCGCATAATCAATAAAGCAGAAGTAGATGTTTTTCTGGAATTTTCTTGCTGTTTTGATGTTCCAATGGATGTTGGCAATTTGATCTCTGGCTCCTCTGCCTTTTCTAAATCCAGCTGGAACATCTGGAAGTTCTTGGTTCATGTACTGTTGAAGCTTGGCTTGGAGAATTTTGAGCGTGACTTTGCTGATGTGTACTAACTTAACAACTGTCCGTCTTTTTCTACACCTGATAGTCTCTGTGTCGGGTATGCAATGAGGACGATCTTAATAACAAAGAGAGCATCATAAAAGGCAGAACAGACCTGTAGATACATTGATTATATAGCCTGGGCCTGCTCAAGTATCTCTGTTTCACCTCATCCAGCTGCATGCCCGACTAAAGAGCACAGCCTTTGCAGGGTAAGCTTGGGAGTGGAGGCCTTGTCTTCCTTGTTCATCACTGTGCCTCCTGGGCCTATAATTACTGAGAAGGGTGCTTGACACATAGATGACACTCAGTAATCATTCGTTGGTATGTCTGTTGAATGAATGGATTGGAGAAGGTAGTAATGTGGTAGCTATTTTTTGCTTGTCTTCAAGTGTGCACACTACTGCCCCCAAGTGGTTCTAACTTTCATAAGATCAAGCCTGCAGTGATCTGTATTACAGATACCCTTTGCACTCACTTCTAGGGTCATCAGTTTCTGCTCAAGACTGGGATCATTAATCCCATCCATAGATCTCATGTTTTGCTATAATTCTAATGTTCCTCTAGTAACATTAGATTACTGTTTTCAACTATCTCATTTATAATGGCAACATAAGCAACAAAATTCACTGATAATGCTAATGCATGCATGCATGCTAAATTGCTTCAGTTATATCTGACTCTTGTGACCCCATGGATTGTAGCCCGCCAGGCTCCTCTGTCCATGGGATTTTGCATACAAGAATACTGGAATGGGTTGCCATACCCTCCTCTAGGGGATCTTCCCCACCCAAGGATCAAACCTATGTCTCTTTCTTCTCCTGCACTGGCAGGCAGGTTCTTTACCACGCTGCCACCTGGGAAGTCCATGCAAAATAGGAGTTCTCAAGGTTTGGGGCAGTATTTTAACTTGTTTCCCCTATGGGGTCATGTAGTTATTAATGATTAGATTTTGCAGTCAGTACATCTGGGTATTAGAAAGTTACAGAGGGAACTTTGGCTAGTGTTGGCTTTTCTATATGCAGCCTTGGCAAATGCTGGTCTGTCTATGTGATTATAGCTGAGATAGGCTACACTCTGATTATACAGAAACTTCTTCCTGCCATTAGCCAAGATATTCAGGCTGGAACCTGTTTTTGACATAAAGGAGACGAAAGGTCAGAGAAAGCTAGCATACCCTTGCATCACTTATATTCCACAGCAGCTACCCATTTTGAAGCTATAATTCTAAGAAATAAATTAGATACAAATTAAAATTCTTCTTACAGGGCTTCCCTGGTGGCTCAGTGGTAAAGCATCCACTTGCTAATGCAGGAGACACGGGTTCCATTCCTGGGTCAGGAAGATCCCCCGGAGAAGGGAATGGCACCCCACTCCAATATTCCTGCTTGGAGAATCCCATGGACAGAGGAGCCTGGCAGGCTACAGTCCATGGGATCACAAAGAGTCAGACACGACTTAGCAACTAAACAACAACAAAAATCCCTCTATATCTCCCATGAGCCCTTAAACTAAGTATTCCTTCTCTGTGGTCAAAAATCAAGTTCAGAACACTGTAGACATAACTGTTTATGTATAGATTTCTGTCTCCTTTTATAGTTTTCTAGAGGCCAGTGTATATTGCCTTACCTGTCACACTGGGGCTTAATTAAAGGCAAACAAGTGGACTTGGGTGCTCCAAATATTTTCACATTTTAGTCTCAATTACCTTCATGAGTTGTGCTTCTCAGGTTTGCATCCTGTAATATGCCAATGAGCCCACTACTGGGATCTAGAGTGAGCTTCAGGGTGTAGCCTAAGTCTGTGGATGTCAGTCTCTGGGGAGAAGCTGCCATGCTAGGCCTGGCCTGGCTCTACTCCCCTCCATCCGGTGTGTACAGAAGCAGGTTGCTGTAAACCCGCACTGGCTGTCATAAAGCTGCACTGGCTGCTGTAAACCCTCACTGGCTGCCGTAAACCCACACTGGCTGTCGTAAACCCGCACTGGCTGCTGTAAACCCTCACTGGCTGCTGTAAACCTGCAGTGGGTGCGGGCCCTGTCTCTGAAAAGGCTTATTATACATGTCTCTTCCACATTTTGTGCAAAGATAGGCTCGATAAAGGACAGAAATGGTATGGACCTAACAGAAGCAGAAGATATTAAGAAGAGATGGCAAGAATACACAGAAGAACTGTACAAAAAAGATCTTCACGACCCAGATAATCACGATGGTGTGATCACTCACCTAGAGCCAGACATCCTGGAATGTGAAGTCAAGTGGGCCTTAGAAAGCATCACTACAAACAAAGCTGGTGGAGGTGATGGAATTCCAGTTGAGCTATTTCAAATCCTCAAAGGTGATGCTGTGAAAGTGCTGCATTCGATATGCCAGCAAATTTGGAAAACTCAGCAGTGGCCACAGGACTGGAGAAGGTCAGTTTTCGTTCCAATCCCAAAGAAAGGCAATGTCAAAGAATGCTCAAACTACCGCACAATTGCACTCATCTCACATGCTAGTAAAGTAATGCTCAAAATTCTCCAAGCCAGGCTTCAGCAATACATGAACCGTGAACTTTCAGATGTTCAAGCTGGTTTTAGAAAAGGCAGAGGAACCAGAGATCAAATTGCCTACATCCGCTGGATCATCGAAAAAGCAAGAGAGTTCCAGAAAAACATCTATTTCTGCTTTATTGACTATGCCAAAGCCTTTGACTGTGTGGATCACAATAAACTGTGGAAAATTCTGAAAGAGATGGGAATACCAGACCATCTGACCTGTCTCTTGAGAAACCTGTATGCAGGTCAGGAAGCAACAGTTAGAACTGGACATGGAACAACAGACTGGTTCCAAATAGGAAAAGGAGTACGTCAAGGCTGTATATTGTCACCCTGCTTATTTAACTTATATGCAGAGTACATCATGAGAAATGCTGGGCTGGAAAAAACACAAGGTGGAATCAAGATTGCCGGGAGAAATATCAATAACCTCAGATATGCGGATGACACCACCCTTATGGCAGAAAGTGAAGAAGAACTAAAGAGCCTCTTGATGAAGGTGAAAGAGGAGAGTGAAAAAGTTGGCTTAAAGCTCAACATTCAGAAAACTAAGATCATGGCATCTGGTCCCATCACTTCATGGGAAATAGATGGGGAAACAATGGAAACAGTGTCAGACTTTATTTTGGGGGGCTCCAGAATCACTGCTGAGGGTGACTGCAGCCATGAAATTAAAAGACAGTTACTCCTTGGAAGGAAGGTTATGGCCAACCTAGATAGCATATTTAAAAGCAGAGACATTACTTTGCCAACAAAAGTCCGTCTAGTCAAGGCTATGGTTTTTCAAATGGTCATGTATGGATGTGAGAGTTGGACGGTGAAGAAAGCTGAGCGCCGCAGAATTGATGCTTTTGAACTGTGGTGTTGGAGAAGACTCTTGAGAGTCCCTTGGACTGCAAGGAGATCCAATCAATCCATCCTAAAAGAGATCAATCCGAGGTGTTCATTGGAAGGTCTGATGTTGAAGCTGAAACTCCAATACTTTGGCCACCTCATGTGAAGGGTTGACTCATTGGAAAAGACCCTAATGCTGGGTAGGATTGGGGGCGGGAGGAGAAGGGGACGACAGAGGATGAGATGGTTGGATGGCATCACCGACTCGATGGACATGGGTTTGGATAGACTCCGGGAGTTGGTGATGGACAGAGAGGCCTGGCGTGCTGCAATTCATGGGGTCACAAAGAGTCGGACACGACTGAGCGACTGCACTGAACTGAACTTCCACATCTCATGGCAGATGGTGAGGGCTCCGTTTTAAAAGAGGACACTAACTGCCTCATTTAAAGTGAGAAACATTAATAAATTCTGAGGTTATAATGACTACATTTCCAAAGGTTAGTCCATCCTCTGTGTGAATTTGAACAAGGTACTTGAGTCTGCTTCCTCACCTGTGAAATGGTATTACAGTGTTGTGAGGAGTGGCTGAATTCATATGTATTAAATGCTTCCTAGGAACACAAGGAAAGCACTCAATAGACGGTAGATAAATCTTTTAGAAGAGTGTTCAGCTGCAAGTAAACTTGCTTTTCAGACACTTCTGTGACTTGTTTGCTTTTCATTTCCACGTGGTACAAAAAGTATGCAGATAGACCATTCCTGGCATTCCTCCAGTGCTCACCTATGCTGGAGCCAACTTCTTCAGTCCTCTTACTGATGTATGTGCAAGAGCCCCATGCATGGCACCCCCTTATGAGGGAAAGCAGTATTCTTCTCAGAGTCCCCTGAGAATTGCCTTTAGGTCTTATTGGCCCAGACTGTCTCATATAATAGCTACCCCTAGCTGCAAAAGAGTGTAAGAAAGCATGTGTTTCATTTAGTTTTCATATCTTCTATTACAGAAACTGAAAGGGAGGGAGGAGGTGTCAGGTGCTTGTTGGATATGCAAAGAGTTTGTACGCAAAGAGTACACTATGCAAAGAGTAGTGTCTGCCATGGACAGTGGCAGCACTTAGTAGTTTAGCAGTAGTAGTAATACTCATGGGCTTCCCAGGTGGCCCAGTAGTAAAGAATCCACCTGCCAATGCAGGAGATGCAGGTTCAATCCCTGGGTCAGGAAGATACCCCTGGAGAAGAAAATGACAACCCACTACAATATTTTTGCCTGGGAAATCCCACTGACAGAGGAGCCTGGTGGACTACATCCATGGGGTCACAAAAGTCAGATGTGACTGAGCATGCACACACACACACACACACACACAAAGTAATACTAATAGAATTGTCTAGTGATCATAGAATATTTGGCCACCTGATGCAAAAAGCTGACTCACTGGAAAAGACCCTGATAATGGGAAAGATTTGAGGGCAGGAGGAGAGGGGGCAAAAGAGGATGAGATGGTTGGATGGCATCATTGACTCAATGGACGTGAGTCTGAGCAAACTCCAGGAGACAGTGAAGGACGGGGAAGCCTGGCGTGCTGCAATCTATGGAGTTGCAAAGAGTCAGACACAACTGAGTGATTGAGCAACAACAACACAAAATATTTAAAGTAGAAGCAGCAATTATTCCCATTTTTCAAAAGAAGGGTTTGAGGTCCAGAGTGGGTAGACACTTGCCCATAGTCTCATGACTAGTAAGTGATGGAGCAGCCTTTAACTCAGGCCTTAGCTTTTTGGCTTCGGAGCAGAGCATTTCCCAGAATACATTCTTTGGTAAGCTAGTGTCACCAACCGTTTCTTGAAAAAAAGTTATTTGGTCAAACAAGCTTGAAAAAACTATTACTGGAGATAAATACTGAGACGTCTTGCAGTGTATACACCAATCATTCATTTGTTAATTCTTTTCCATTTCTTCCCAAGCTTACTGGGCATAACACTACTTTTTCAAGTAACTCTCTTAACGTTGTGGAGAGTTGATACTACAAGCAGGATCCTCTTTGGAAACCATCACCATAGCCAAAAAAGAAGAAATGGTTCAGGGGGCCTGAAGAATAGTTCCTGTCTTCAGTGAGGAGGAGGCTAGAAAGAGCCAATTCCACCTCCAATCATGTAGAGAATCACTTTTGTTCTCTGAGCACCGAAGGGAAGCACAGAGCCTAATTCTAACAGATCAAGAAGTTTCCTGAGAAGTTAAACAGGCTCCTCCTAGAGCACAAAAAAACAAAAGTGCCTGGAGTCAGTCATTCAGTTCACTGAAATAGCAAGGGGAGATTTTTATTTAAAAGAGAGTGAGTCACTACAGATTTTTTTTTATATATAGAAATGTATTATTTGTGCCATCAATGTATAGAGGTCCCTGTGATTAACATTTTGGTTCTAGACCCTAATTTTCCAGCACGACATGGTGAGCGTCAAATCACTGTCAGGAAGATAATACCATGCTTCTGTTTAGGGCCTTCACTTCAGCTGCAAAGTGACAAATGAACATAAAGCCACTTCTGACCTAAATAAAGCATTGAACTTGATGAGTCTAAAGTTCTGGCCCTTCAACAGTCAGAAATGCCAGGGTCATGGGGCTGAGGTTGTGAGAAGCAGTGGGCCTCTGGCGGCTAAATGAATGACAGAGGCCTAGAGCCCTAAATGATAAATTTTCTCAGAAGGTAAAACCCTCCCCATGGATTCTGGTCAGGTGACATTAGCAGAGACATTAGCATTGTCTCCACCTTAATTTTAGAAACTATCATTTGCTACTTTTGTTTTAATTAACTAATTAACTTTGGTCTAATTAACATTGTCGTGAAGGCCCACTTTAGGCCATTTTCTGAAGCAACTGGCTAAGCCCTTTCACATTCATCCCCTGAATTACAATCTGCCCAGAAAATTGGCTATCTTGTGTGAATTCCAATATATCCAACTATTAGAGCTTTGAAGATTTCCAATTGCTTAGATTACATTAAGTGGTGATTTGTCTTGATGAAGTGATTTGCATGCTAATTGTCCCTCTCTAGAATTGTCTGCCTCTTCCTTCTCTCTCTCCAGATCTTTTTTATCTTCCAAGGCCCAGGTTCCTCAATGAAACCCTGTGAGATTAAACTACCTCACAGACTTTTCCTCATCTGGACTCAGAACTTTCAGCATGCATTCCTCACACCTTCTTCATTTATTATTTATTCACAAGCAATTACTGAGAACTGAGGATTGCCAGGCACTGTTCTAGGTCCTGGGGATGTGAGGGTTGTTTTGTGTATGTACACAATAGTTTCACAACCTAGCTAATGAGATATTAAAAGTATCTGGATTAACATATACCACTATATAAAACAGATAACCAACCAGTAGCTACTGTATAGCACAGGGAACTCTACTCAATATTTTGTAATAATCTACAACAGAAAAGAATCTGAAAAGGAACATACACATATATATTTTTAAGAGGTACATGCATGTGTACTAAGTTGCTCAGTTGGACTCTTTGTGACCCCATGGACTATAGACCACCAGGCTTCTCTGTTCATGGTATTTCCCAGGCAAAGATACTACAGTGAGTTGCTATTTCCTCTTCCCGGGGATCTTCCCAACTCAGGGGTCAAACCCACATCTCTTATGTATCCTGCATTAGCAGGGAGATTCTTTACCACTAGCATCACCTGAGAGCCCTGGGCAAATGTAATTCAGATGACCATTATATCTACTACTGTGGGCAAGAATCCCTTAGAAGAAATGGAGCAGCCTGCATAGTCAACAGAAGAGTCTGAAATGCAGTACTTGGGGGCAATCTCAAAAATGACAGATGAAATTGGTGCATTTCCAAGGCAAATTATTCAACATCACAGTAATCCAAGTCTATGCCCCAACAACTAATACCGAAGAAGCTGAAGTTGAACAGTTCTATGAAGACCTACAAGACCTTCTAGAAGTAACACCAAAAAAGACGTCCTTTCCATCTTAGGGGACTGGAATGCGAAAGTAGGAAGTCAAGAGATACATGGAGTAGCAGGCAAGTTTTGCCTTGGAGTACAACATGAAGCAGACAAAGGCTAACAGAATTTTGCCAAGAGAATACACTGGTCCTAGCAAACACCTCTTCCAACAACACATGGACTCTACACATGGACATCATGAGACAGTCAACACCGAAATCAGACTGATTATATTCTTTGCAGCTGAAGATTGAGAAACTCTATACAGTCAGCAAAAACAAGACTAGGAGCTGACTGTTGCTCAGATCATGAGCTCCGTATTGCAAAATTCAGACTTAAATTGAAGAAAATAGGGAAAACCACTAAGGCATTCATGTGTCAAATAAATCAAATCTACTATGATTATACAGTAGAAGTAACAAATAGTTTCAAGGGATTAGATCTGATAGACAAAGTGCCTGAAGAACTATGGATGAAGGTTCATAACATTGTACAGAAGGCGGTGACCAGAATCATTTAAAAGAAAAAGAAATGCAAGAAGGCAAAATGGTTGTCAGAGGAGACCTTACAAATAGCTGAGAAAAGAGATGTGAAAGGCAAAGAAGAAAGGGAAAGATATATCCAACTGCATGCAGAGTTCCAAAGAATAGCAAGGAGAGATCAGAAAGCCTTCTTAAGGGAACAATGCAAATAGAGGAAAACAATAAGATGGGAAAGACTAGAGATTTCTTCAAGAAAATTGGAGATACCAAGGAAATATTTCATGCAAAGATGGGGACAATAAAGGACAGAAAGCAAGGACCTAACAGAAGAAGAGATTAAGAAGAGGTGGCAAGAATACACAGAACTGTTTAAAAAAAAAAAAAAGTTCTTAATGACATGGATAACCACAATGTTGTGGTCACTCACCTAGAGTCAACATCCTGGAGTGTGAAGTCAAGTGGGCCTTAGGAAGCATTACTAAAAACAAAGCTAGTGGAAGTGATGGAATTCCAGCTGAGCTATTTTAAATCCTAAAAAAAAAAAAAAATGGTGCTGTGAAAGTGCTGCACTCAATATGCCCTCAAATATGGAAAACTCAGCAGTGGCCACAAGACTGGAAAAGGCCAGTTTTTCATTCCAATCCTAAAGAAAGGCAATGCCAAAGAATGTTCAGACTACCGGACAATTACACTCATTTCACATGCTAGCAAGGTAATGCTCAAAACACTTCAAGCTCACTGTATGTGAACCAAGAACTTTCACATATATGAGCTGGATTTTAGAAAAGGCAGAGAAACAAGAGATCAAATTGGCAACATCCTCTGGATCATATAAAAAGCAAGGGAATTCCAGCATAATATCTACTTCTGCTTCATTGACTACATTAAAGCCTTTGACTCTGTGGATCACAACAAACTGTGGAAAATTCTTCAAGAGATGGGAATACCAGACCACCTTATCTGCTTCCTGAGAAACCTGTTTGCAGGTCAAGAAGCAACAGTTAGAACCAGACATGGAACAACAGACAGGTTCAGAATTGGGAAAGGAATATGCCAAGGCTATATATTGTCACCATGCTTATTTAACTTCTATGCAGAGTACATTATACAAAATGCCAGGCTAGATGAATCCCAAGCTGGAATCATGACTGCTGGGAGAAATATCAATAACCTCAGAAATGCAGATGATACTACCCTAATGGCAAAAATTGAAGAGGAACAAAAGAGACTGTTGATGAGGGTGAGGAGAGTGAAAAAGCTGCCTTAAAACTCAACATTCAAAACACTAAGACCATGACATCCTGTCCCATCACTTCATGAAAACAGAAGGGGAAAAAGGGTAACAATGGCAGATTTTATTTTTTTTTTGGCTTCAAAATCACTGTGGGTGATGACTGGCAGCTATGAAATTAAAAGAAAAGCTATGACAAACCTAGAAAGCATATTAAAAAGCAGAGATCACTTCGCCGACAAAGGTCTGTCTAGTCAAAGCTATGGTTTTTCCAGTAGTCATGTATGGATGTGAGGGTTGGACTATAAAGAAAGCTGAGTGCTGAAGAATTGATACTTTTGAACTGTGGTGTTGGAGAAGACTTCTGGAAATCCCTTTGACTTCAAGGAGATCAAACCAGTCAAATCCTAAAGGAAATCAATACTTCCTGAATATTCATTGGAAGGACTGATGCTGAAGCTGAAACTCTAATACTTTGGCTACCTCATGCGAAAAGCCGACTCATTGGAAAAGACCCTGATGCTGGGAAATATTGATGGCTCAGAGAAGGGAACGAGAGAGGATGAGATGGCTGGATGGCATCACCGACTCGATGGACATGAGTTTGAGTAAACTCCGGGAGTTGGTGATGGACAGGGAGGCCTAGCGTGCTGCAGTCCGTGGGGTCACAAAGAGTCGGACATGACTGAGCGACTGAGCTGAATAGACTGAAGTTTAGTAAAGGGATACAGGATACTTATTAAGAGTCTACAGGGGTATAGAGGGGCCCAAAGGTAGAAGCAGTAAATTGTACACATTAAGAATTAGCAAAACTGTTCAAAGGAATCAATTCAAATGATAAAGATTATTTAAACATTTCAATCTCTACTTAGATGTCCTCATGCCTTCTTTACTGGCTAAGATAGGACAAAGAAGGGCTCTCTGTTCCTGGCAGGGAAGGCCCCTGGTAATATGACAACTCCTGCCCTGGCCAGCCTTGCATCTCATCCCTCCCTGCTTGACTCTCCATACCGACCTGCTCACAAGTTTCCAGCTTTCAGGCCTCTATCAAGGTGGCTCCATTGGTATTAAATATACCTGGCCCACTCACCTTCAGCTCTCACTTGGCCAACTCAGACCCATTTTTAATATCATTTCTACTGGAAATTCTGTCCTGACCATCTGGGACATTACAGGGGCATTAGGTCTCTCTCTTCACAGTCCAAATGAGCTTCTCCCTACACAGAATTTATCATCTTTGATATTATTACCTGCTTAACTGTGACCCCCTTACCCACATGCATGTGTGCACATGTACACACATACACACAATACCATGAATTTACTAAGCACATGAGCCATGTCTTACTCATTTTCTGTGTAGTTGGCACCCAACACAGTACCAGACACATAGTCAGTGCTCAAACACACTTGTTAAATGAATGGATGAATGGCTGGATGGGTGGACAGATAACAAAAAATGATGTCTGAGCTACACTGGCATTTGACAATGAAAAAAGAAGGACTAAAGATAGTGGATAATTGCATTTATTGAGCACTTGCTATGGGCAAGGTATTGCTCTAAACCCCTTACAAGTAGTAACTCTTTTAATCCTTATTTTACAGATGAGGAAACTGAGGCAAGCAGAGGTGAATTTATCTGCTTGTATCCATACAGACTAAGTAGAAAAGGCAGGATTAAGAGAAAGGCAGGCTAGTTTCAGAGCCCATGTGTGTTAACTACTAAACAGATATTCCCCATTCCAGCTCTTATACACCGTGGCCTGAACTTAGGAAAAACAAGACTGCATGGGTGTGCAGAAGGACTCTTCTTCAAGGAGTTTCCCTGAGAACTGCTCCCTGGTTCCTTACTGAACTGTATTTTCTGGATGTGGTCATACCTTCAGCTGAGCCTGAGATGATTTACGTTCATGCTACATATGAATAATGTATACAGAGGCCTGTGAGATGAAATCTGAAGTTTAACGGCTGCCTGAAATCTTCTCAATGAGTGGTGAAGTTAAAATATCTGTATAGATTCTGCTTGTAAGGGAAAAAAAATCTGGCTGACCCATTTTTACCTCTTATTATGCTTTTAATAATATCATTTTATTATAACTAGGAATTACGAGGATTTATACTACTTTCATGTATAATAACAGTTCTCCTTCCTCTCCTCCTTTCTCCCTTCCCCCTCCTTCTTTTGCTCTGTCTAATCTCATATAAGGGCTTCCCAGGTGGCTCAGTGGTAAAGCATCCACCTGCCAATGCAGGAGATACAGGAGATGTGGGTTCGATCCCCGGGTCAGGAAGATCCCCTGGAGAAGGGGATGGCAATCCACTCCAGTACTCTTGCCTGGGAAATCCCATGGACAGAGGAGCCTGGAGGGCTACCGTCACAAAGAGTCAGCCACGACTGAGCATGCACACACACAATCTCCTATAAAATCGCATGAAACAGGCAAGTAATCCTGATGTTTCCCACTTAGGTCCAGTTCAGTTTAATTCCAACCAGTGTTTTTAAAGTAATCCCTTAATACCAGCCACATTGCTGAGTTCTAGCTAGGAGTATAAAAATAAATAAGACACAAACTCTGACCTTAGGAGCAGCTCACAGAGTAGCTGTGTATTAATTTTTATAGTGTATGAAGTAATAAGGGGCTTCCCTGGTGGCTCAGATGGTAAAGCATCTGTTTGCAATGTGGGAGAGAACCCACCACAGGGACCTTCCCTGGGTTGGGAAGATCCCCTGGAGAAGGAAATGGCAACCCACTCCAGTACTCTTGCCTTTAGAATTCCATGGACAGGGGAGCCTGGTGGGCTACAGTCCATGGGGTCGCAAAGAGTGGAACACAGCTTCACATTAACTTTCATGAAGTAATAAAGAACGCACAGGGAGGCAGAGGTCACTAAAAAGGGCACTTTGCCCAATATGAAGGTCTCAGAAAGGCTTCCTAGGAGGGTGATACCTGGGTTGAATCCCGACGGATGGAAGATGAGACAAGTTAGGTGAAAACCAAGGGGTACACTGTTCTGAGCAAGAGTATGAATGAGAGCCCAGAGATTTGAGCCGAGCAGTGCATGCAGGGACTGGGAGGGTATGAAACGTGGGCCAACGCTTTACAGGAAGTGGGCTGGAGAGGCTGACGGGGAAGAGGTCTAGCCGGAGGAACACTCTGCCAACCATCTCCTTGCTCTCTCGATTTCCTTCCAATAACCTCTTTGTTTAACACCCACTTTATTTATTTTTTTTATAATTTTATTTATTGACTTGTTTCATTTTTGGTTGCACTGGGTCTTTATTGCCGTGCATGGGTTTTGTCTAGTTGCCGGAAGTGGAGGCCACTCTCTAGCTGTAGTGCACAGTCTCCTCACTGTGGTGGGTTCTCTTGTGGTGGAGCCTGGGCTTTAGGGTGCGGGCTCAGTAGTTGGGGTGCCAGGCTTAGTTACCCCACAGCATGTGGGATCTTTCCAGACCGGGGATTGAACTTGTGTCCCCTGTGCTGGTAGGTGGATTCTTAACCACTGGACCACCAGGGAAGTACCTAACACCCACCTTAAATGTCTAATTTCCTCACACTTGCAGCCACCTTCCAACATCAATTTGACGCCTCCCCACCCTTTCTCCCTGCTAGACAACAGACAGATTCATTTGTGTTTCTACAATACTGATTACTAGTGATCTCAGTTCAGTTCAATCACTCAGTTATGGCCGGCTCTTTGTGACCCCAAGTACTGCAGCACGCCAGGCTTTCCCATCCACCACCAACTCCCAGAGCTGACTCAAACTCATGCCCATTGAGTCAGTGATGCCATCCAACCATCTCATCGTATGTCGTCTCCTTCTCCTGCCCTCAATCTTTCCCAGCATCAGTGTCTTTTCCAGTGAGTTGGTTCTTCGCATCAGGTGGCCAAAGTATTGGAGTTTCAGCTTCTGCATCAGTCCTTCCAATGAATATTCAGGACTGATTTCCTGCTTCATCCTTTATGTAGCAAACACTTATTGTGCAACTACTTTGCTACAGACACTGTGCCAGGCACTTTGACATACATTGTCTCATTGGGTCTTCACACAATATTATATAATAGAAAGCATTATCCCCATCCACGGGTAAGAAAACATAGTAAAGTGAGATGTGTACAGGTGAAGCTACTTTAATTTAGTGCATATTTAATAAGTAGTAAGTTTTGGATTCAAACCCAAGTCTATAGATTTTCATTTTTTTTCATTCTAATATGAATTAAACATTCATTTTCTCAACCATGTATCCCATGTTATTGTTGTTCATAAATAAGGGCACTGTGAACATATTTTTGTCACACACAACATTCATATTTTGATTCTGATTTTACACCCAGGGAAATGACCCCAAAGGTAACCTTTTTTGATACAGAGACAGATCAGTTGAGGTGACGTCATGCAACGAGGTAGCCTTTGGTGCCACTTATGTTCCGACTTGGCAGAAGCAATGTGGTGTGGGGAAGTGAGCCTGGTCAGCAGGGACATGGATTCCAGTCCTGGTGGCTCTGCCTTGTCCAAGCTGGGGTCTTAGCCAGAGCCTCTGGCTGGTGAAGACAATAACACACACCACTCTCTGCATTAAGCTCACAGGGTCATTGAGAGCATGACATGGAGCATGTCCAGGTTCGTGAGATGTGACCCCTCATCATGGGGTCATCTCAGCTCCTGTCGACCCCATACACAGCCCTGGGGACACAATATGAGGAGGCTCCATAACATCACTCTTTGGGAAAGTTACTGAAATTGAAATGTTTGACCATGTAAATCTGGCCTGTATGTGTGCGCTCAGTCACTTCAGCTGTGTCCAACTCTTTGCGACCCCATGGACTGTATAGCCCACCAGGCTCGTCTGTCCATGGAATTCTCCAGGCAAGAATTCTGAAGTGGGTTACCATTTCCTTTTCAAGGGAATCATCCCAACCCCCAGAATGAAGCCAAGTCTCTTAGGTCCCCTGCACTGGCAGGCCGGTTCTTTACCACTAGCACCACCTAGGAGGCCCAAATCTGGCCTGAATTACTGGTAAATCACTGCTATATCCTGGGGGCTCCTGCCCCCCGCCCCCACACTTCCATCATATTCTTAAGTGGTGCATTAAGAAATTTCCATTAAACTACTTTTTTAGAAGTCAAGTCTTTCTCAGAGTTTCAATGTGACTTGTAGGAATTAGCCGTTTTGGTCATTCTCCTTGTGGTTTTGGTAATGCATTTATACTTCTTCATGAAAAAAAAAATAACTTGACTTTTAACTTGGCCTAGAATATGCAGCTCCACTTCACAAAATGTATAGAAACGAGATGACAAACCCCTGTGGTAAATCTTATACATAACATAATATGAAGCTCTGTTTGGTGAGGCAACAGCATGCTCACATTATTCATTTATGTTGAACCAAAAAAGAAAAAGCAGTAGAAGGAAAGAGTAACCACATCCCTGATGGGCACAAGGTAGCTGCCCAGCTGGCTCTGGGGCACACAACGGATACCCTAGGTGGTGGGATATCCCAGGAGCTGCCAGAGAACTCTCTCTGCTGACTTAAAATGGCAGAGCCCAAAATGCAAACTAATCACTCTGTTTTCTCTGATCTGTTATTCATGTGGCTGTTTTAACGGGAGAGAAAAAGAGAGAACCTGAGTTGGGAAACAAATAGATGGGGCACTGACCTTCCTCTTCCAATAAACAGACAATAAGTGAAAACAAAGCGTGGTAAACCCAACAAAGCTCCCGGGGAAGATAAGGAAAGGTACAATCCACGTCTGTTAAGCAAGTCCCAACCACCTTTGAGAGATAATATTGGTTGGTATCAATTAACAGGCTGCTGACACAGGCCTCTTGCTTTGAGAACCACCCACTTCCATATGCTAAGCTCACAGCGACCACATGAAGTCAATAGTATTATATTATTATTCTCTGTTTTAAAAGTGAGAGAACTCAAGTGCAAAGAGGTTGTTTTGTCCAAGACGGCACAGCTGTTAAGGGAAATGGATGGTATTCAAACAGGGTCCTCTGAGTCTAAACACCATGTTTTTTCTACAGCAGCATCACTGATAAGTCCTGAAGAGGACATATCAAATGGGTAACTGTCCCCCCCCTTTCTGTCTGCCCCCATTAGGACTTTTGCTCTGTGGACTCACGAAACTCTAAGAGGCTGGCTATTGGCTGGACTCTTCAGCATACTCTCTGCTCTCCACATACCTGGTAAAGGCCACAGCAGTCTCAGAAACGACCCTAACATGTTCTTCCTCCTTCTGCCCACTTTTGACTGTGGGCCCTGCCCATATGCCCCCCCAGGGCCAGTGTCCAAGATCAGGAGCTGCTCCTCTGCACGCAGGTCTAGATACGCAGGGCCTCAGTGCCAGCTGGGGGCTATGGTGAACGAGCGGGAATGCGAAAAGGCCTCGGGACACACACTGGCCAGAATCCCAGGGTGTAGTCACCACATAACACTGCCAGAGCAACAGGAGTAAAAGCAGACAAGCAAAGACACTTTCTTCAGGCTCAGATAGCATGGGTAGAACAAGGAAGATACAGAGTGGCACAGTATCAGCATGGATGCCTGCTGTGATGGGCAGAATAATGATTCCAAAACATGGTAATGCCCCATTCCCTGGAACCTGTGAGTATGTTATCTTCCATGGCAAAGGGACTTTGAGGATGTGCCTATGTTCAGGATCTTGAGAAGAGATTATCCCGGATTATCCAAGTGAGCCCAGTGTAATCACAATGGTCCTTATTGGAACTGGTGGTAAAGCATCTGCCTGCCCATGCAGGAGGCACAAGAGATGCTGGTTCGATCCCTGGGTCAGGAAGATTCCCTGGAGGAGGGCATGGCAACCCACTCCAGTATTTTTGCCTGGAGAATCCCATGGAGAGAGGAGCCTGGTGGGCTACAGTTCATGGGGTCGTAAAGAGTTGGACATGACCGAGTACACAGGCTTACAAGCAGAAGGCAGGGATATCAGAGTCAGAACGAACTGAAGATGCTGACTTAGAGGATGGAGGAAGGGTCTAGAGGACAAGGCAGCCTCTAGAAGCTGGGAAGACAAGGAAATGGATCATCCTCTAGAGGCTCAGGAGGAATGAAGTCGTCTTAACACCATGATTTTAACTTATTGGGAGCCCTATTGGACTCATGATCTATGGAACTGTATGATAGTAAATTTAAGTCATTAACTTTGTGGTCATTCATTATAGAAGCAATAGAAAACACACACCTCCTGTAAGATCTGGGGCATAAACACTCCTGAAAAGATATCTTGATTCAAGCAGACAGAGAGGAGATTTTCATCTTTACACAGAACTCCTGTGTGGTTCCATGACATTCTCCAAGGTTTTATTCTGGTTCAGTGTGAGACACACACACACACAACTAGAGATCACTGAGACAAGACCATTTTCTTATTCATCCCTAGGTTGAATTATTCAATCCCTATGTTTCTCATCACCCCTAGCAGAAACTTGGTAAATTGTTATTGTGGTCACAGAGGAAATAAATGGAAATCAAGCCCTACTGAGCCCCAGCTTTGCTCCTCTGAGTATCCACAGGGCCCACTGTGCTACCCGTTCCATCTCAGTCTCTCCCGAAGTTATGTCCTGCCCACGGTACTCCAGATCCCAGCGGAGTCCTAGTCAGAAGCAGGGTCCACTTGACTCACTAGGAGAGCCTGGCACCACGGACAGTGTACTCCAACCCAGACAGAAACACGGTGACATTGCGGGAACAGCAGGAGGAGGGGCGCGGGAGACCTGAGTCCAGAGTGACCATGGACACGTCTCGCAGGTACTCTCCAGCCACCGGGCACAGCCAAGAGTGCAGCCCATCACTGGAAGAATGGACCTGGGCAAAAGCAGGCTCTTCTCCTCCGGGCACAGAGCTGGCGGCTGCCAGGGCAGCACACTGAGAACCAAGTGTTCCAGCCCGCAAGCGGACTAGCAAGCGCCTTTCCCTTTCAATAGTTCACTAATGAATATCTAAGGAAAAATCGATTCCAACCTCCACTCACAACTGAAGTCTAACTACAGGATTTGTTTTAATCTAAAGGATGTTTGCAATATCTGATGATACTTGAGAAAACCTGAGCACACTGACTTCAGTGGAGAGCTTGCAAAGACACCTCGGCAGAATGCTAATGTGCCGAACAGGAGCCAAGCGGACACGGACTTCAGGCGTCTGGCCTGTCTCTTTCACCTTCAAACTCCAGATCCCTGCATCAAGGCACATGTTATCTAATTTCCCCTTGGACATTTCCAGAGGCTTTCGTTTAATTGTATTCACTGTGCAGACACTGCTTTGTGACTGCTTCTCCAGGGAAAACCGTGCCAGACAGAGCGCAAGCTAGCAGACAGCCTCTAAACTCTAGGGCATCTCTAACCATCCTGGGAGAGGCTGGCGAAGGACCAGACTCTGGGTGTCAGCTGCTTCCAGATGCCCCCCTTGTTTCCTTCTTTCTCACCCTGCAACCTTCGCCCCACCCGCCACAGTCAGAGGACCAGGTCCCTCGCCTGACACTAGGTGCCAGGGGGGAGTCTGGGCATCTAAGATGGGACAGCGTGTTTCTGCCGCAGGAGTTCTCACCTTGCACACCAGGGATAAGGGACTGCCACCATGGGCTCGTGCAAATAGCCTGCTGCACGGAGCCAGACGCTAACTCTTGTGGAAGCACTGCTAACAGCAGATGTTCTGACTCCTGCCTGTACCAACTGAAGGAGACTGCTCATACCAACATGCTCATTTCCTTGTCATTGTTGTTATCATATTTCTATACCCACAAAAATAATAAAACGTATAAAAGCTGGGGGAAAAAATCAACATTATTTCCTAGCATACGAATGCTAGATTTTTATAACATGCCTATTATTCTCACATATCACAGAAGAGCCTTACCTAAATATTCTCCTGCCGCTCACTTTGCCACCAGAAATGCCTTTCAAATCCAATAGGTCATGTTACCAGTGTTGAGTCTTCAGGAATCTCAAGAGCTTCCATTTACTGACGATGCACCAAGTGCCCGTGAGTGTGATTTATTTCATCCAACATGTTTCTTATAGCAACCCTGTTCAGGAGGATCAGTATGCCCACTATGCCAATGAGGCTTAGAGAGATAAAGACTCTTGCCCACCAGGGTGAGCAGCTACCTGAGGGCTTGAACTCAGTTGCTGCAGTTAAGAACTTCAGCCCTAAGACACCCCCAAATGTAAGGCTTTCTCTAAAGCCTGATAAGCCAGTCTGCTGTGTCACATGCTTAGTCCCACTGTTTCTGGAGAGGAACAAAGCATGGTGAAGAGACAGGTCGTAGCCTTCGACTTGAGTGAAAATTAATGAGTCAGGTACTGTATGCAGCACTTCACATCTGGGGCTCAGTGCAAGGGAGATGGGGATGGGGTCTGGGGTGGGAGGGGGTGAGAAAGGACGCTGAGGACGGGGTCAGGCAGTCACTCCTGCTCGATGTGACATCAAGGCCGGAGACACTCCAGCTCAACGTTTAAACAGGCAGAACCTAGAGAAGAGAAGGTGCCGCGTAGGATGTGAAAGAAGGACAATCACAGTGATGACGCTGATGACGACAGCTTACTTTTATGAACACTTAGCACATTGCAGGCACTATTATCAGTTCTTCACAAACATTCATTGACTCCTTGAGACAGCCTCTTGAAGGAGGCAACGTGAGCAGCCCATTTTATCAATGAGTGAACTGAGAGACAGAGCCGGGAAGCCCCCCACCCAGGGACAGATATCTGGAAAGGAGCTGAACCTTGAATTCTAATCCAAGCAGTCCGTGGCCTTCACTATCAGAAATTATAAACATGAAGACTGTATTTGAAAGGATAGTAAAGAGTTAGTAGGAACTGACGAAAGGGCAGGATCAAGAAAGTCATTTGAGAATGTGTCACCATCACCGTAATTTGATTTTTTTAATTTATTTTTTATTTTTTAGCTGGAGGATAATTGCTTTACAGTGTGTTGGTTCCTGCTGTACAACGATGCAAATCAGTCATATATATATATCTATACACACACACACACACACACACACACACACATATATATATATATAATATATATATTCTCTCTCTGTTGAGCCTCTCTCCCACCCACCCTCTTTCTAGAAGTCTTAAAGCCCCTGTCTAGAGCACCAGTTCCCAATCTTTCTGGCACCAGGGACCAGTTCTGAGGAAGGCAATTTTCCCACAGATGGGGGTGGGGAAATGCTTTCAGGATGGTTCTCACAAGGAGCTCTCAACCTAGCCTCCTTGCAAGCACGGCTTACAGGAGGGTCTGAGCTGCTATGAGAATCTAAAGCTGCCGCCGCTCTGACAGGAGCTGCCGCTCAGGAGGGGATGCCATAAACACAGGTGGGGGTGGTTACAAACACAGAGGAAGGTTCCCTCGCTCACCTCCTGCCCTGCAGCCTGGCTCCTGACAGACCACCCACAGGTCCCAGTCTGTGGCCCGGGGGCTGGGGACCCCTGGTCTAGAGCACTCTAGTTAATCCAGTTAAAGCCCAGAGCCAATCTTGATTGGTCATTAAAGCAAACACACAAGAGAAGGACATTTCAGTGTCTTGGTGGAAATGTCTGCATAAGGCAGACAGCACTGACTTGAACTAAATTGCTACAAGGAAAGGGATATATCTTCTAAAGGCAGATTCAGATTAAGTACATGGTTCCATTTTTCTTAGTTATGATTCATTTTTAAATATAAAAATGTATATTTATAGATTTCCCTATACAGTAAAGCGTCTGCCTACAATGCGGGAGACCCAAGTTCAATCTCTGGGTCGGAAGATCTCCTGCAGAAAGAAATGGCAACCCACTCCAGTATTCTTGCCTGGAAAATCCCATGGATGGAGGAGCCTGCTACAGTCCATGGGGTTGCAAAGAGTCGGACAGGACTAAGCAACTTCACTCACTCATAAATATAAAAATAAATATAAGTATATTATAAGTAATATATTTATAAATATAAAAATAAATGATTTATTTTTATGATTTGTCTTCCCATTCTTCAAATGAAGACTATTTCTAAAGCTGTCAATTTAAAAACGTTTGAAATGGTGAAGGTTTCTTTTACAAATGGCTAGATGGAGGAGCCTGGTAGGCTATAGTCCATGGGGTCGCTAAGAGTCGGACACGACTGAGCCACTTCACTTGAACTTTTCCCTTTCATGCACTGGAGAAGGAAATGGCAACCCACTCCAGTATTCTTGCCTGGAGAATCCTAGGGACGGCGGAGCCTGGTGGGCTGCCGTCTATAGGGTCGCACAGAGTCGGACACGACTGAAGCGACTTAGCAGCAGCAGCAGCAGCAGCAGATATAGTTGAAATTCACCAGAGATTTCTTTAGCACCTACTTGATGCAAATATTTCAGTCATATTTTTAGAATTAAGTGTATTTGACATCCTGGATAATTATAAGATGTACGACACGTAATCAGAGGAAAGTATTATTTTGACCAAGAAATTAAATAATGATTTCATCATTACTTGTGAAAGTGCTAAATGAAAGAACTTGTCAGAAACTATGTGCAGTTATCACTGCCTTAAAAGTGGCTCTTTTCACTATTATTTCTGCAGCTTGAGACTGGGTGCTAGTTTCAATTTGTTGTTCAGTCATTAAGTCACGTCCAAGTCTTTGCGACCCCATGGACTCTAGCACACCAAGCTTCCCTGTCCTTCACTATCTCCTGGAGCTTACTCAAACTCATGTCCACTGAGTTGGTGATGCCATCCAACCATCTCATCCTCTGTTGCCCCCTTCTTCCCCTGCCCTCAATCTTTCCCAGCATCAGGGGGTTTTTCAGTGAATCAGCTCTTCACATTAGGTGGCCAGTACTGGAGCTTCCAGCTACTAGGTTTAATACTTAACTCTTATTGCTCCAATGGGAAGTTTGGGATTATCTTGCATATTTAAAAAGAAAAAAACTTGACAATGAATAAAATGAAAACTTCTCAAAAAAGAATAGGAGTTGTCATTAAAGGTTCTTCTTCCTCTTATACCTCCACTTTAGATAAAAGCTATACCTTCAACCTAGTTGCCCAACCCAGTGCCATTTTTGACTCTTCCCTCAACCATTTTTTTCTACTTGTTTTACTTCATCTTTTGTATTCTTAATGATACGACTGTAGATCAGGACTCCATCAACTACTGTCTGAACCACCCAGAGGGATGGGATGGGGAGGGAGGTGGGTGGGGGGTCCAGGAAGGGGAACACATGTAAACCCATGGCTGATTCATGTCAATGTATGGCAAAAACTATTACAATATTGTAAAGTAATTAGCCCCCAACTAAAATAAATAAATTTATAAAAAAATAAAAAAAAATAAAAAAAAATAAAAAAAATAAAAATAAAAAAAAAGTCCTAAATCTCTATGATTGATATACACCTGTCCCAACAATCTTCCCGGGTGGCTCAGTGGTAAAGAATCAGCCTGCCAATGCAGGAGACACAGGAGACACAGGTTTGATCCCTGGGTCGGGAAGATCCCCTGGAGGAAGAAATGGCAACCCACTCTGGTATTCTTGCCTGGAGAATCCCATGAATAGAGGAGCCTGGCAGGCTACGGTCCATGAGGTTGCAAAGAGTCGGACAAGACTTAGTGACTGAGCATGCATGCAACACACTGTCTCAACAGCTGCCCAAAGTACAAATTTGATCACATTACCCAGCCTTTAAATTGGCAGGCATACATGCCTTAAAATATAAACATCAAAAACTCTTGCCCATGGCTCACAAACCCTTTAAGACCTGGCCCTTGAAAACTTGATCTTCTCAACCTGAGGCCCAGTCACCAATCTGTTCCACCAATTCACCCAACCTTTCCCCCACCCCAACATTGCTCTTCCCAACACATACTACATATCCTAGCAAGGCCAGACTGCATATAATTTCCCAATACTCCACACTTTAGTCGTTCCTTTGTTTGGCATACTCCTGCTGTGTATATTCTATTCTTTCTGCCTCTACTAAGTTCTGCGTTCACCTCTCTTCCTTTTACCTAGAAAACACCTTTTTACCCTCCAGTTTCTCACCCAAATGTAACACCTCCTTAAAAACTGCATTTCCCCTGGACTTTCTGGATCTCCTCATACGGAACTCTTCAAGTTGTATTATAGTGTTGTTTGTGTCTCCTTCTCCCTGCTAGACTAAGTTTCTTGTAGGCACTGACTTCTGTGTCTCCATCACCAGTAACTAACACAATACCTTTTAAACAGATTCTCCAGTAAATATGTGAGGAATAGGCAGCAAAAATTTACTTTTGTAGTCTCTGGTGAAGACCTAGTTCCTCCCCTAGTAGTGAATAAACACTCAATGGTAGTTCATTTTCCAAAAGAATAAGCCAACTTTTTAAGTCTCACTCTACCGCTGTCTCAGATACCATTTAAATGTACTTCTGTCTTTCACTGGGCATGTAGAAAAGCAAATACTAAGAAGATTTAGATCTGGTGGGTTATAGTGTTATGAATAACGTGTTTCAGGTGTTTAATTTGGGGGAAGAGAAATGCTTTGAAATAATTAATTAAATGGTTTGGCTCTGCAATAATTGAAGTATATTTGTGGAGCTATAAAAGACTATGTCTGGATGATTTTGGTGAATTGCATCTAAAACACTCCCTTTGTATAATGAATTGATATTTTTGAATGCTGTGATTACAGTGAATTTTAATTTGCATGTAATGTTAGTAGTTTCATTTGTTACTACTTGAATTTGATTAAAATGTTTTTGATTAACTGATATAAATTGTTGGGTGGTGGGGTAAACTAAGCATTTTTGTCAAAATTCTGTATCCAGAAATGTTCCTCTTATTTTAGCCCTGTGTGGCTTAACTACATCATATATATCCGGGCATGCAAGTCATATCTCTTGTAGAACATACCAGAAAAAGAGTATGTCTCAGGCATACATCTATGAGTTAACAATTCCTTCTCCTCCCTCAAATCTATTCCCTTGGTAAAGATAAAATGTCCTTTTCTCTAACTTCTTGGAGAAAATAAGCTCTCTACCTTTCCTGAGTCGTTTGCTCCCCTATTTCCCCCACAATTTGTCTGGCATTCCTCCCATTATATATATTATTTTATACATCTATACACACACACACACACATATATATATAATGCCTTATTATATCCTCCATTACTCAAAGCCAGAAAAAGATTCCTGTGGATCCGCAAAGGGAGAATCAGTCATAGAATTTCAACTCTCAGTAACATGCTAAAGAGACTCACGAAGGAGATAACACTGAAAAGAAAGATAAGTAGAAGTGTCTGAGTTGCTTAGGTGGGGAAAGAAGTTCCAACAAGAGAGAACAGCAGACACAAAGGCTCAGAGGTCAGGGCTGTCTGGGGCCACTTCCTGTATCCCAGCTCTCTCTGTCACGAAGGTTAATCCATGGTCCCTGGCTCCTTTGCCGCTGTGTTCTCTTCTTCAGAGAACTCAGCTATCATCGTGCCTTCAAATCTCAAGGGTTCTTTCTTGAGGTCAAGTAGTAAGTAGCCAGATGGCAGCTGGATAGTTCCATCTTCATACCCAGCATCATCTCAACACCTACCAAAACTCACTCTTTTATATCAAATAAGTGCTTTAATGATTTCTTTTCTCTGTGTTTCTGTTAAATGTAACAAGTGCTACTTGCCACCATCAAAATGTTAGCCATGCTTAACTTGTCTTTGTCCTCAACTGAAACATATTTAATTAGAGATTAGATGCTGGTGAGATATTGCATGTTATTTAAAATGTTTTTTCAAACATTTTTTATCTTCATTTGTATTTCCATAACTGCTACACAAATCCATTACTTTATCTCTGTACATCTGAATTACTGCAATGGTGATAAATCCAACACATTTGACCTTCTCAAAAACTGTCAATGTTTCTTCAGTTCCTAAGTTCCTATATGATGAAAAACATACTAGGGACAATTCAAGGCT
Source organism: Giraffa tippelskirchi (assembly GCF_054371585.1). Taxonomy (NCBI): domain Eukaryota; kingdom Metazoa; phylum Chordata; class Mammalia; order Artiodactyla; family Giraffidae; genus Giraffa; species Giraffa tippelskirchi. The sequence goes on along the minus strand of NC_137284.1, from coordinate 40,235,942 downwards.
CTTCAGAACGTCTTCAGGTTATCTTCTTCCCTTTCCAACCTTCCTTCATGCTCTTCCTGAGCTTTAGTCTTCTGCATAAATCAAGTTGCATCACCTATGGACCACAAACACTTCCTTTACATTGCTGCTTCTATATATTATTTACTGACGAAATTAATTCACCCTCACTCATATTTATTGATCCAGCTTATGCCATTTATAAAGCCATTATTCACCATCTAGTCTACAAAAGTTCTAAACACATATACCCCATTATTAATGACTTCACCATTCATTTATATGGAGATATATATATATATATATATATATGGTAGAGATCATTTAAGCTATTATAATGTGTGTGATATCTTATCTCTGTAGTAAAAATTTTAAATTTATTCCATACCTTCAATTTTTATGAATTCTTTATAGTACATAGAAAAAATTCTTAGTTTTGAATGCTATAGTTTTTATGCAAACATCTTTCTAAAAGGAAGAAAATGCAGTTTGGTTATAGTTTGTATAAATAAAATTTTCTTCCTTTTAGAAAGATATTTGTATAAAAACTATACCATTCAACTACTGCAATAAAAGTATTATACTAATACATAATACATCATATATATATTGCATATACATACATATATACATATATATAGTCCCCATTGAAGATAAAGCAAAAGTTATGTGACAGAGAACTTGGCATACATTTTAATACCCAGATTTGCTCACCACTACATCCAGCAATGATTCACTGAAAGTGTGCTGTGTAGCAGGAATTGTTCTCTCTTTGAGGATAAAATGGTGAAGAAAACAAAATCTCAACCCTCACAGAACTTCAATTGCAGTCACAGAGAATAACAAAAAAATGTAAACAAAGCAATTCTATATAGGTATTATTGCTATTAAAAATAATGAAGAAAAGTGAAGAACTAGAGCGTGCTGGATAGACAGTGATTTCAGACATTTTTAATTATGGTGTCATGAATAGCCTCTCTGAGTAAGTTGAACAGAGAGTAAAATGAAGTGAGAAAACAGGACACATAAAGATTGGGGAGGTGGAGGGAACAGCAAGTGAGAAGATTTTGAGGCAGGAGCTAGATGATCATTTTGGGGGACAAGCAAGATCCACTGTGGGTGGAGTAGACTAAGAAGGGGCGATGATGGTCAGAGGAAAATGTGGACTGGCACGTGGAGATCAGACCACACGAGATACAGATTTTGTACTTTGTCCTGAGTATAATGGGATGCTTTGGCAGGCTTGAGAAGTTACATGATGAGACTGATATGTTAAAGTGATCCTTCTGGTTTCTATAGAAAGAACAGAATGTAGAGTGGAAAGAAGAGAAATGAGAAATCAGCTAGATGTCCATTGTGATGGGCTAGGCTTAGAGATTATGATGGTTTCAAATAGAAAGTACAACAAGAGGACTTAATCATTGTTATGTGTATGTGAAGGACAAAGAAAAAGATAAGCCGTAGATTTTTGAGCTGTATCAAAATTGGGGGACTGGGACCTATATAGTTTGGACTTGGAGATGAGAATCTTGAAGGATAAAATGAAGTGTGAAGTTTTGTCAATATTAATACTATGTCTGATGAGCTCAGAAAAGTCCAGGATGGACACTAAAATAAAAGGGCTGGGGGAATCATTTGCATTGGATGATAATCAGACTAAATGAGCAGAAATTTGGGAGCAAGGATGGTAAGATAAAGGAGAGAAAATTGGAAGGAAAATGAGCTTCATTTTGGAACTGTTAAATTTGAGAATCCTAAGAGACATCAAAGTGAACACATCCAAGAAGCTGCTGGAAAAACTGGCCTGCAGAACTAGTGAGTTTGGTATCTGAAGTACAGTTTGGAAAAGCAAAAGTCAGGGTCCTCTAGATAAAGAGCCCAGACTAGATAAAGGAAAGTCTGATGAGTAGACAAAAAATTCCTGAATATTAGTATTAAGTACATCTGAGACCTAGACACAACTGATAACACAAAAGTAGGAAGATTGATCCGACAGTGGAGTGATCAACAGTTCCAGTGTTACAGAGAAGTCAAATTAGATAGAGTTACGACTCATCACCATCGGATATGGTAACCAGATGTTGTTTTGGTTTACCCAAAAAAACCACTGAAGCTGCAATTCTTTCAGGAAGTTCCTTATATCACAGAGGCCCAAGCAAAGATGGAAATCATCATTCATTTACCAGGTAGCACACTCTCATTAGTTGGATACTGGATTCCAAAGAATAAACTTTGACATAATATGCAGACTACCAAGATGCTTCCCTCATGGCTCAGCTAGTAAGGAGTCTGCCTGAAATGCAGGAGACCGGGGTTCGATCCCTGGGTTGGGAAAACCCTCTGGAGAAGCAAATGGCAAACCACTCCAGTATTCTTGCCTGGAAAATCCCATGAACAGAGGAGCCTGACAGGCTACAGTTCATGGCGTCGCAGAGTGGGACACGACTGAGTGACGTCACTTCACTTCACTTCTCCAAGATACAGGTGGGATACTCACAGCTGAGGATCCTGTTGGTACCAAGAGCCCCAGGACCCAGTGGCTGCCACCTCACAAGCTCCACTTGGGATGGGATTCAATCTCTGACAGCTTCCTTGCTTGCTTATGCCCCAGGCTCATATCCCTAAGCCCATTACACTATACAGCCACAGGTTTATAAACTGGGGGCTGCAGGAGCAGGTAAGGAGCCTCGGAGTCCGGCAGCCCTGCCATGAGGGCAACAACCCCAACCATGGACTGGAGGGTCAAGCGCAGAGCAAACGGGTCGGGAGACGTATGTGGTGAGCAAGGCCCCCTAGGGGGCAGCAGAGTCCCTCAGGAGGGGGCAGAAACGCCTAAAAGGGGACCCTTGCGGGCAGTTTCACTGAAGGAGACACAAGGGGGCGATACACACTTTTATAGAGAATGGAATCAAAATTAAAATGTAGTGAATTTAATACACAGTAATACAAGAGGTAGAAAAATGTAAGTTGCATATCAGGCAACAAACACAAGTTAGCAGGAGGAGACTTGGGCAGAAGTCAATCACAGGAAAGTAACGTTCTCTACTCAGTGATGTTTATCACCCAAACTGCAATAATAAACAGGCATTATTTGCTGAGAATGTATTATTCATCATGTTGTCTGCTGAGCTAGATGGTATTTTAGGCACTAGAGATATAAAGATGAATACGATACCTTCCTCCCTCTAGATAACTCCTCTCCTCTTAGTAGAGCCAGAGATGTAAGCCAACAATGTCAGTAGAGGGTTGGAGGAGGTTTAAGTCTTTGTAGGAGGACTGCAGGAGCATAGAAAAGGAAACAATTACGTGAGAGGGGAAGGGAGAGACCTCAAAGAAAGGATAATAATGGTATGGATCCTGGTCGTGATTTTTTTTTTCCCTCCCCTCTCTGATTTCTGTAGGTCTTCCCTGAAATAATCCATCTCTTTTTGTCTCACTCATTTATTCGTTCATCCAGCACGTTTCTTCATGGAGCCCTACAGGCTCCATTCACTGTGGAGGGCACTGATACAGATGTGGTCTCTGACCTGGCATTAATGGCAAGGCAGTGAGTGTGCCTCTGCGGGATCCCCCCTCCTGCCCTCTACAGAGTTGAAGGAGAAAGCTAACAGGCCCTGTGTGAGGAGGAAAGGCAATAGGAAAAGAGCTATGTCTTTTCTCTTAACTCTCCTGATCACTTAGGCATTCAACAAACTGATTGTGCACGATGTGCCAAGCTTCGGGCTCTCGGTCCAGGTGAAGTTCAAGGTCCATCATGACATTTTCCATTTGCATTCTAGGATCTTTCCCATCCTAGCCGCCCACACAATGGGTGTTGTCATCTTCACCATGAATGTCGTGTTTCCTTGCTTGTGGCACCCATGTCTGTCATCCGCATTAGACTCTAAGCTCCTTGAGCTCAGAGCCTGTGAAACGTATTTTCCTAATGCCAACTACAGAACTATGCTATGTATCTAGATACACAAGATGTATCTCAGTATATCATTTATAATCCGAAGGACCTAGATTGAATTCCAGTATCAGCTTTCATCAGCTGTAGTTGTGAACTGTAATTCTCTTTCTTAAAAGGTCATCATGACCCCACCCCAGGGTTGTAAGGATGTTTGAGACAAAGTCTAAAAACTCCTAACAGTGCCTTGTACATGTTTCCTCATATTCTTTGATTTCTTCTTGATTCTTTTAATTGAATTTTATTTTCTCGTATAGTCATCCCTTTGGCAATTTCAGTTATTTTCTTTAATCTAATGCCCTAGAGTACAAACATTATTGCTCTACAGCCCAGATATGTCTGACTTTGCCCTCTCTGACCTTTGAGCAAGTCATTTAACTCCTCTGTGACTCAGTTTCTTTATCTGTAAAATGGGGAAGACAACAGTACCAACTTTATAGTCTTTGTGAAAATAAATGCTAAAATCCAATGTAAAACATCAGTGTTGTGAGCTAAGAAACACTGCTCTCATTATTTAAAGATGAAATTTAAGAAAAGCTATATAAGTTACCCCAAATCATATAGCAATTAAGTAGCATTGCTAGGAACCAAACCCATGCTGATTCACTCCAAAGCCAGTACATTCAATCGCCACTCCTTGGGGTCACAAAGAATCAGACATGACTGAGCACACATGCTCATATGTACATACATACATTCATAGCCCATCTCAAGCAAACAAGCCCAGTGCATTTAGAAAAATTTGGAGATATATTATATCTGTATATATTATATTTGGAGATATATACATTTGTGTATTTGTATCTGATTATAGAAAGATATGTATATTTGTATGTATATATGTGTAATATGTTTATTATGTTATACATGTAGTATAATGATGCTGTATAATAGCATAAATTATTTTATTACATTCTATCTGAATTTCTTGGAGAAGGACATGGCAACCCACTCCAGTATTCTTGCCTGGAGAATCCCAGGGACAGAGGAGCCTGGTGGGCTGCCATCTATGGGGTCGCAGAGAGTCGGACATGACTGAAGCGACTTAGCAGCAGCATCTGGATTTCTAGATCACCATGCAACTCCTAGTTCAGTATCTGGTACATAAGTCCTTAAGAAATACAAGAGACTAAACTCTAAAGATAAGGCCTTATAGCATCGTTTCTGTGTAATGTTTCTTCATCTACCATTATGAAATTAAAACAATCTCAATTAGAGTTTTTGTGATATTAGGCACTGAACAATGAGGAACCTGCTTAGAAAGGGCAAAATGAGTAAATACTTCTGTTGTAATTACATGTGATTATAATAAACCATAAGACATTATCCTAAAACCAGAAGAAATATTATTCCCTTTATTAAAATGATACTATTAAAACAATGGGATGAAGAATGGAAGTGGACAGACAGTCCCTGGCCATCGACCTGTGATTAGCATCTTGTGCCCAGTAACATGGAGCAGAGATGGTTCTCCTGAAGCTCATGTAAGAGCACCCTCAGCTGACCGAGGACTTGCAGAGAGACTGCCTCCCTCTGCGGGTGCTGTCGGCACTCTGCCGCCTCTCCCATCCTCACGCCCCACATTCCTACAGGGGCTGGGAACTCCCCAGCCTCCCTCGACCACCACTACTACATCTTGCTTTTGTCAAAAAGCAAGTAATCTTTAAACCTGAGTGAAATGGGACCTAAGATTGGTTTTTTCCACAATATTTGTAAACACTTTGTGTGTTCCTCCATACAAGAGGAAGAGAAAAAAGAAGGACATTGTGTGTATGGATGTGAGATGGGAACAACCAAGGTGAAGGAAGAGGACTAGAGGAGGAAAGGAGAGTGACTAACAGAACCACTCTGCTGAGATACAAAGAACTGGTGAATGTCTGTGTACAACAGAAGGGGAGAGCCCGTGTGGATGGAGCCACGTTTGGATAAATAGTAGTATCTCACCTCCAATAAATGTTCTTGCCTTTACCATCTTCATGGCTAACTGCATGCAAAAAAGCATTTGCTGAGTTGCTACTATGCACCTGGCCTTATGCTGGGTGTCTGTGAAAAGAACAGATGTGCCGTTGGTTCCATGAAGTTTACAGGCTAATGAGAAAAATAGATCATAGACTAATAAGCAAACTAATATCTATTTATAACTTGAAATGATGGTATGAAGGAGGAGAATAGGGTTCTAATACAGATTAACAGGGGTGGTGGGCTGAGATACAATAAAGAGACCATCATCTGTCTCCAGATTATTTTCAAATCCAGCCTAAATCACAGCTGCCTAAGTTAGGGCATGTAGGAGCATGTGAACCAGGTCTGGATGGGGTTAAAAAACAAGATTTATTAAACCACAAGATTTAATGGAGATGATACATGTCATACCCAGAAGAAGGGTCAATGGTTTCATAAGTATTAGGGGAACATGTGGAGAAAACAAGCCAAAGTATTCTGTATCAGAATTGTCTAAGGGAAACCTGCCTGGACACAGAAGTTACTAGAACGACAGAATAACATTAATATGCACCTGCTAAGATCAAGAATTTTACATAAATTACCTCACCTGATTCCCTACATTTCCATTTTACAAATACGGAAATGATAACTCAGAAAGCATCAGCAAATCTCCTAACATAACATAGCTTCTTTTAGGGGTAGGAGGGAGGGGTTGTTTGTTTTTTCAATTAGTTTTTATTGTACTATAGTTAAAATGTTATATTAATTTCTACTGTACAGCAAAGTGAATCAGCTATACGAATATCTATCAGTTCAGTTCAGTCACTCAGTCATGTCCAACTCTTTGAGACCCCATGGACTGCAGCATGCCAGGCCTCCCTGTCCATCACTAACTCCCGGAACTTACTCAAACTCATGTCCATTGGGTCAGAGACGCCATCCAACAATCTCATCCTCTGCTGTCCCCTTCTCCTCCCACCTTCAATCCTTCCCAGCATCAGGGCCTTTTCCAATCAGTCAGTTCTTCACATGATGTGGCCAAAGTATTGGAGTTCCAGCTTCAGCATCAGTCCTTCCAATGAATATTCAGGACTGATCTCCTTTAGGATGGACTGGTTGGATCTCCGTGCAGTCCAAGGGACTCTCAAGAGTCTTCTCCAACACCACAGTTCAAAAGCATCAATTCTATGGCACCCAGCTTTCGTTATGGTCCAACTCTCACATCCACACATGACTACTGGAAAAACCATAGCTTTGACTAGATGGACCTTTGTTGACAAAGTAATGTCTCTGCTTTTTATTTATTTATTTTTTTAATATGTAGCCACGATATTTATTGGAGAATAAAATGCCTTATGTATACTTTGGGTCTTATTTTCCAGATGAAACAAAATATATGGTTATAAAAATATGTTACAACTCACATTAAAAAATAGATTAATATTATTAAATATTGCCAGTCTTTCCTCCCCTTTAAGAACTGTGCCTTGCTTTTCTGTTTTCATTGACTTCTAATATTAAATAGTCTGGCATAACTTTACACATAGTTTGTATCCAGTAAGCCTTTGTTGAGCTGGATTTTAGCCTGGTGCTTGAAAATAATCTATTTAACATTTGGTATAATAGTGTGATTACTAATGAAATTCTTTTTAAATTAAGGAAGACTTCTAAGACATGGGTATAGATTGTGGGGGGGTGGTGTGTGTGCACACATGTGCGCATGCACATGGTCAGTCATGTTAGACTCTTTCTGACCCCATGGACTGTAGACCATCAGGCTCCTATGTCCATGGAATTTGCCAGTCAAGAATACTGGAGTGGGTTGCCATTTCCTCCTCCAGGTAATGTCTCTGCTTTTTAATATGCTGTTTAGAATGGTCAGAACTTTTCTTCTAAGGAGTAAGCGTCTTTTAATTTCAAGGTTGCAGTCACCATCTGCAATGATTTTGGAGACCCCCCAAAATAAAGTCTGTCACTGTTTCCGCTGTTTCCCCATCTATTTGCCATGAAGTGATGGGACCGAATGCCATGATCTTAGTTTTCTAACCTCCTTGCATTTCTCATGATGTACTCTGCATATAAGTTAAATAAGCAGGGTGACAATATGCAGCCTTGACGTACTCCTTTTCCTATTTGGATCCAGTCTATTGTTCCACGTCCAGTTCTAACTGTTGCTTCCTGACCTGCATACAGGTTTCTCAAGAGACAGGTCAGGTGGTCTGGTATTCCCATCTCTTTCAGAATTTTCCACAGTTTACTGTGATCACATGGTCAAAGGCTTTGGCATAGTCAATAAAGCAGAAATACATGTTTTTCTGGAACTCTCTTGCTTTTTCGATGATCCAGTGGATGTTGGCAATTTGATCTCTGGTTCCTCTGCCTTTTCTAAAACTAGCTTGAACATCTGGAAGTTCATGGTTCACATATTCCTGAGGCCTAGCTTGGAGAATTTTGAGCATTACTTTACTAGCGTGTGAGATGAGTGCAATTGTATGGTAGTTTGAGTATTCTTTGGCATTGCCTTTCTTTGGGATTGGAACGAAAACTGACCTTCTCCAGTCCTGTGGCCACTGCTGAGTTTTCCAAATTTGCTGGCTTATCGAGTGCAGCACTTTCACAGCATCATCTTTCAGGATTTGAAATAGCTCAACTGGTATTCCTTCACCTCCACTAGCTTTGTTCATAGTAATGCTTTCTAAGGCCCACTTGACTTCACATTCCAGGATGTCTGGCTCTAGGTGAGTGATCACACCATCGTGATTCTCTGGGTCGTGAAGATCTCTTTTGTACAGTTCTTCTGTGTATTCTTGCCACCTCTTCTTAATATCTTCTGCTTCTGTTAGGTCCATACCATTTCTGTCCTTTATTGAGCCCATCTTTGCATGAAATGTTCCCTTGGTATCTCCAATTTTTTCTTGACGAGATCTATAGTCTTTCCCATTCTGTTGTTTTCCTCTATTTCTTTGCATTGATCGCTGAGGAAGGCCTTCTTATCTCTCCTTGCTATTCTTTGGAACTCTGCATTCAAATGGGAATATCTTTCCTTTTCTCCTTTGCTTTTCACTTCTCTTCTTTTCACAGCTATTTGTAAGGCCTCCTCAGACAGCCATTTTGCTTTTTTGCATTTCTTTTCCATGGGGATGGTCTTGATCCCTGTTTCCTGTACAATGTCACGAACCTCCGTCCATAGTTCATCAGGCACTGTGTCTATCAGATCTAGTCCCTTAAATCTATTTCTCACTTCCACTGTATAATCATAAGGGATTTGATTTAGGTCATACCTGAATGGTCTAGTGGTTTTCCTTACTTCCTTCAATTTCAGTCTGAATTTGGCAATAGGGAGTTCATGATCTGATCTACAGTCAGCTCCCGGTCTTGTTTTTGCTGACTGTATAGAGCTTCTCCATCTTTGGCTGCAAAGAATATAATCAATGATTAAATCAGTAAAAATGTGGGTATAGACTGTGTCTGATCTATTACAAGTGCTCAGTAAATATTGGCTCTCACTGTCATTATTACCCAGCTTGGTCTGACTCCAAAGCTTTTCCAATTTCCATGCACAAAAATGTTAGGGAAGATTCCTGCTGGAAAGTTACTCATCTGTCTTTAGAAAGAATAAATAATTTAGTCTAAAAATTTTTCAACCCGAAGATGTGCTCAGTCACTAATTCATGTCCAACTCTTTGTGACCCATGGACTATAGCCCACCAGGCTCCTCTGTCCATGGAATTTTCCAGGCAAGACTTCTGGAATGGGATGCCATTTCCTATTGGCATCTTCTTGGCCCAGGGATTAAACCTGTGTCTCTTCTGTCTCCTGCATTGGCAGGTGGGTTCTTTACCAGTAACACCACCTGGGAAGCCCAGCCTGAAGATCTCAGCCAGCAATATTAAATTAATGCTACTGCGAGTTTCTTCTGGCTGACCCTGTTTTCCTAAGAAAACCCTCCTTCTGGTCAACATTTTGCCCCTCCTTGCAAAGTCCTCCTTGAGGATGTTGCGTAAGCTTGTAAAGCACATTAGAATTAGTTGTAAAATCTGCATTTTCCTGAGTTTCTACCGATTGTGAAACAAATAGCAACATCGAAGGAAAGTACACAATGGAAAGGCAGTGACTTAAGATGATTCATATCTGAAAACAAGTTCTCATCGTAAGTGGGATTAAAATACATCCTTTGGGAACTCTCTGGAAGTTCGATGAAAGGCTTTACCCAATACAAAACTTAACGCATTTCCATAACGTTGCTGTGCTGTAATTTATTAAACTGTTCTTCAGTGGTTTGTTCTTGTTTTGTATTGTTTTTTCCATTTTCTGTATCACTGAAGAGAGAAGTCTTTGCAAGAAGCCTTCAAGCTTCTGTTCAGTTATTTCTTTAGAATGAATTCCTCTGAATAGAATTACTGGGTCAAGATGGCTGATTCTTTACATTTTAAGTGCTTATTTGCATTGCTTCCCCACCTGTCAACTTCTACTTCCTTTTATTTAATAGAGGATAGAACCATATGCTCCCTGGCAGCTTCTCAAATACTTTCGCAACGCATATTCAATTCTGACATTCTTTTCTGAGCCTATTAATCATGCTCAATTTTTGTTTTTAATCTGAAATCTCTGAATGGATCAAGCTGACATTTCAAGTCTGGGCAAATGCTGCTTTTCTGCAGATGGAGACCACAAGATCTGCCGGAACACGTAGTAAAGCACTCCAAAGTATTTACTTCCATAGTGGCTCACAGAGGGCAGAGGGATGAGACTGAAGCAGCGAATTACTCTGCAGTATTACTTGGTGATAATGAGCCAGATTTGGCCTTCCCCTTCCCCTCGGAAGATTCACTCATAAGAACTCTCCTTCCACTTACGTCTAGAATTCTCCCTTGATCAGTGCGATCTGAAAGGATGGCTCGGGCTTTTGCTTCAGCCCTCTCCAGTATCCCCCACTCCCCCCGTCTGTCTCTGCTGTCGCACAGCGTCCCACACAGCAACACTGATGCTCTTCTCCAAGAAGCCTCTGCCACGGGTTTGAGACTTCTGCATAGTCCTGGGTCTGCAAACTGCTGTCAGAGGAATGGCCAGGGCCCTGGAGGGTGATTTATGCCGCCTGGCCACTATGTAGTCGAATTTGACCTTTGGAAAAATAAGTTTATATTGTGCTCAAATCCTCACTCTACTAAGTACACACTGTTGCTCTCATGTGTGACCTTTTCAGTCCCTCAAATGGGTTATCAAATTATTTAGATAAGGGCATTTTTTCCAGCATAAAATGAAGAAAATGAGGTGTTAATAAGGAGCATGATATTTGGAGGTAAGACATCTGGTTTCTAGCCCCATTTCTGTGACTTACCACTTATGGGGCCATGGCCAGAATGGAGAAGCTTTCTGAGCCATAGATTCCTTATCTGAAGGAGAAGAATAATGACTTTACTTTATTGAGAGAATTAGATGGTAGAGGAAAAGCTTTCTGCAATATTTTAAATGCTATTCAAATGTATATCATAGTTTCTCTCCTTACTTTATCACTGTCAGGATCCAAAATTAGGATGATCCTAAAGGTAACATGGCAACAAATCTGAAAAATAAAATGCAGTTTTACATTCTGCCTCATTCATTTCAAAATTAGAAACTGTGGGAAAGTCTAAAAAAGAGGGGATATATGTATAACTGATTCACTATGCTGTACAGCAGAATGTAACATGACATTATAAAGCAACTATACTCCAATAAAAATTTTAAAATAAATAAATAAATTAAAAAAAATAAAAGTAGAAACTGTGTTTCCGGGTGACCACTACAGAGATCACCTAGCGTATATCTGTAGGATCGATCCAAACTTTGCCTGGAGTCTAAAAGCTGAGGTCTAGCCTGGTGGTTGAGGAGAAAACATAGGAAGAAGGCTGAATGTGCCCAGAGCTGTTATAAAGGTTGTAGACAGGAGAAGTGGGGACATTGACTGGACCAAAGTTAAAATTGAAGACCAAAGGCAGAAACATCCTGTCCAAAGCCAGGGAGGCAAAGTGAAAGAACTAAGAAATAAAACTGGCTCCTTAACTTACTATAATCGGGCTCAAATAACAGGGTACTGGAAAAGGGCTTCCCTGGTGGCTCAGCTGGTAAAGAATCCACCTGCAATGCAGGAGACCTGAGTTTGATCCCTGCGTTGGGAAGATCTTCTAGAGAAAAGAGTAGCTACCCACTCCAGTATTCTGGCCTGGAGAATTCATGGACTATTCCATAGGGTCGCAAAGAGTTGGACACGAGTTAGCAACTTTCACACTTGGAAAAGAATTCCAAAATCATCACTGAGTAAAGCCAAGCCCTCTTTTACATGAATGGTTTAACTGACTAGGTAAGGGATAAGCACATAGAAACACTAAGCTTTGTTTTCTTCATTTTGTGTTTGTTGATACTTTCCTAGTCTAGTGACTTGAAAGGTATTTGAGGGAAATATTTGAAAAATACCTGCCAGCCAATGCCAATTCTGCAAACATATGTGACCAAAAACTTTATCTAAGGATTTATAAGTTCTTGGACTTGTGATAGTTCCACTAGTTAAAGCAGTTTGAGAATGCAACAATGAATACATAGTTAGTGACTGGTTATTTTGGGTTTCTGGACCCAGTTCCAATTATGGGGTGGTCCCCCCACACAAACAAGCAATTCTTTGAACACCAACTGGTGTCCGACAATTCAACTCAATTCTGACCCTACCTACCTGAAGATAACATCAGATCCCACAGGCTAAGGGTTCAGTCCCACAAGTCTGCCCTCCCCACTACAGCTATCACCAACCAATAAGACTGGAGGTTCCCACGACCCCTTCCTTGGATGTCAGGGCCAGTCCCAAGTCCAAGTTGTTATCTGTATTTCTCACTGACTGGCTATAAATCAGAGGTTCACATGACCTCCTCCTCGGCTGGATAAATTTGCTAGAGTGGTTCACAGGACTCAGAGAAACACTGTATTTACTAGATCACTAATTTACTGTACAAGGACAGAACTCAGAACAGCCAGACAGAAGAGATGCAAAAAGCAAGGTATGTGGTCAGAGACACAGAGCTTCCATTTCCTCTCCAGGCACTGCATTCTCCCATCATCTCTACAAGACACCAAAGTTTCCACACCCATCCTTTGGATTTTTATGGAGGTTTCATCATATAGGCCTGATTGATTAAATCACTAACAACCGGCAATCGAAATCAATCTCCGGCCCCTTTCCCCTCTCTGGAGGTCAAAAGGGTGGGATTGGAAGTTCTAACCTTCTAATCACATGGTTAGGTCCACTGGCAACCAAGTCGCATCCTTAGCTGTTTCAAAAGTCACCTATTAACATCACAGAAGACACATTTATCACTCTCAATACTTAGAAAATTCCAAGAGGTTTTAGAGCTGTGAGCCAGGAATAGTGGAGGAAGACCAAATATATATGAAACACACATTTTGGTGATCTGAAATCTTATAAATCATGATATTGTACTGGTTATAACTGTAATTAGCATAGCTTCTGATAAGTGAAGAGTGGTGTTTGTACCACGGTTACGAGGGCCAAATGTTTAGGCATTTTCCAAATCTGGATTATTGACATCACAATACTTGTTTTTACTCAGTCTATGTCCCACTTTTGTTTTCTATACAAATATAAGTCTATGAAGACTCTCATAGTTTTTATATACAACAATATGTATAAAAAGGAACAATATTTAAAAGATTGCAAATGATTAGGTGAGAATAAAGTATTTGGTAGTAACTTGCTTCTTTAGGATTTTCATAAATACTTATAAACACACTCCTTAATAAATACCTAAACATCAGCAAATGCCATAAACAACCTTAGAAATTTTGAACTGAGCCTTGGTAGAGAAAGTAATGAGACAAGGTAAGCGGTAGGAGGGTGCTGGCATCAGAGTATCTAAGACATAATTCACAGTGACTTACATCATAAGGAAACTAACTTCACATAAAGAAAGTTCTGAGGTTCAAGAGGCTAATTCAGTGGCTCAGAGACACTGTTTAGGACCTACATTCATTTAGTCTTCCATGCCGCCATTTTTTGGAAAGTTGGCTTCACTCCTTTTATCCTACAGCATATTGTAACATTGTCAGATATAACATCCAAACAACCATCCACAGCAAAAGGGGCCATGTTTTCCAGTGTCTTATTGATAAGACTAAAAAAATCATCAGAAATCTCCAGAATACCTCCTCTCATGGTCACTGGCTGACAATGACAAGTAACATCGGTTACCATTATCATCTCAGTCTAACCTGAATGCAAGAATGGGACAGCTTGGTGTGAAGAATGGGATTATGTGAAAGAGAGGCAAAAACATTTTTAAAAATAAGGATCTTTTGCACAGTCTTCGGTGTTTCACCTGCCAATCATTTTCCCTACATTTTTGCTTACTCCATAAGCTTCCTGCCCTAAGTGGCTCTTTCACCTTTCCACCCATACATTCACAAACCTCAAATTCAACCCCTCTACTCTTATTATCACTCCAACTCTGAGAGACTTAATGTCATTTATTATGAACTTGCTACTCTTTCCTCCTCCCCAGCTGAACATTTTCCCTTTATATGACTCTCCTTTCATTCATTCATTCATGAATACGTGTATTCATTGAACAAATTAATCACCTGTAATAAGCTCATCAATGTCACAGCGCTGGAAGGATGGCAGTGAAGAAAACAGTCTAAGATCCATGACTTCATAGAGTTCACATGCTTTTGAAGATTCTGCTGGGAAAAACAGACAGTAAATAAAACAAATAAGTAAAAATATAAATTATGTTGGATAAGAGAAAAGCAGGAAATGGTAGGAAGAGTGAGGTAACAGTAGCATTTTTAAACTGAGTAGTCATGGCAGGGCTATATTGAAAAAGCAACATTTGAGAAAAGATTTGAGAGAGATTCTCTCTCAGGATATTTGGGAGAAAAGCCCTGAGGCAGAGGAAATGGCCACAGCAAAGGCACTTTGGTAGGAGGATGCCCAGGGTCTTCAAGGAGAAGTGAGCAAGAAAGGAGAAAAGAGTAAGTTATGGGATCAGAGAAATAATAGAGGATGGAGAAGACTGTATAGAACTTTGTAAACCATTATAATAAATTTAGATTTTACTCAGGGAGATGGGTACCTAGTTAAGAGCTTTCCACGGAGAAGTAATATAAAAAGATTTTTGCTTTGAAAGGATTATGCAGGTTGCTGTGTAGAGATTGGGTTGGGTTGGCTGAGTTGGGTTGGATTGAGTAAGAGGAAGGGGTTAGTAAGGACAGAAGCAGGACCAGTTTGGGAAACTGTTGTAATTTTCATAAAAAAATTGACAGTGGCTTGGACCAGAGTAGTAAATGGCCAGATTCTGTTTTGAAAATGAAGCCTGCAGTATATGCCAACTGATTAATGATGAATTATAAGTGAAAACAGTGTGTTCTTTCCTCCTTTTTTTCTGTAATTATCTCAAAACACTATATTAGTTATTCTCTTTCCCCAAACATCTTTCATTTGTTCTCTCTTCCTTGGTCTCTTGACATAAGTCTACAAAGTTGCTTCAGTTTCCATTTATTGAAAACAAAACCAAGCAAAACGAACAACAACAAAGCCCTTTGAAGATCTGATAACCCCTCAAGTTACCTTTCCATTTTATTCATTTATTCATCCACTTACTCATTCACAAGTTTTATTGACTCTGATCATTTTTTTTAATTCTCCAGTTTTCCATATTTATACTTAATCTTAGCCTCAAAACTCTGCCTTCTTGACAGCAATTTTGGTGTGAAAATCATTTATTGGGTTTTCTGACATTCGAGATGATTTGTTCTATAACTGCTTCAATAATTCTCATTTTTTTCGGTACTTTATTGGCCAAAAAGATTCTTTTCTCTCATATCATTTTGCACAGTTCATACATATGTCTATCCTGAATAAGAGAAAACAGATGAATAAAAATAAGATTTAAATTTACTTTGTAAATGGGATGCATTTATGATCATTTAAATGAGAGATTTCCTTAAAGAACACCCTCCTACACACTAATTGTACAGTGCTCCTCTCCTGCCCCACTGATGTCCATTTCATATTGAATTTACACAGAAAACATACATGAAATTCCCAACATTTTCCATGATCCTTTCACTGACTTTTTAATTTTATTAATGCCTTCAGTTTGTGCATCATTTAAAATAAGGTATGTGCTGCAAAAAGCAATCTTATACATAAATAGACCAAGGGATGGTTAAGCAGTTTATCCCTAAAACATGCACATCCTGTTCTTCAGGTGTGTTTAAGACAGGGAAATAAGCTTTAAGTCTTTTCTTTGGATTAAAGACATTTGGAAACTATTATTAAGGAAGTGGTTAAACGCAAGTGGTCAAATAGGATATGGCAAGAGTGAACATGGACGTTTTAGAACTCAGTGAAATAAAATGGATGGGAATGGGGAAATTTAATTCAGATGGCCATTATATCTACTACTGTGAGCAAGAATCCGTTAGAAGAAATGGAGTAGCCTCATAGTCAACAAGAGTCTGAAATGCAGTACTTGGGTGCAATCTCAAAAACAACAGAATGATCTTGATTTGTTTCCAAAGCAAACCACTCAACATTAAGGCCTAGAGCTGAGCTGACTGTGGCTCAAATAATCAGCTATTTATTGCAAAATTCAGATTTAAATTGAAGAAAATAGGGTAAACCACTAGGCAATTCAGGTATGACCTAAATCAAACATCATCTACTTATCCAGTGGAAGTGACAAATAGATTCAAGGGATTAGATCTGATAGAGTGCCTAAAGAACTATGGATGGAAGTTCATAACACTGTACAGGAGGCAGTGATCAAAAGCATCCCCTCCCTCAAAAAATGCAACAAGGCAAAATGGCTATCTGAGGAGGCCTTACAAACAGCTGAGAAAAGAAGAGAAGCTAAAGGCAAAGGAGAAAGGAGCAGATATACCCAACTGAAAGCAGAGTTCCAGAGAATAGCAAGGAGAGATAAGAAAGCCTTCCTAAGTGATCAATGCAAAGAAATAGAGGAAAACAGTAGAATGAAAAAGACTAGAGATCTAGTCAAGAAAATTAGAAATACCAAGGGAACATTCCATGCATTATGAGCACAATAAAGGATAGAAATGGTATGGACCTAACAGAAGCAGAAGATATTAAGAAGAGGTGGCCAGAATGCCACAGAAGAACTGTACAAAAAAAGATCTTCATGACCCATATTAACCACAATGGTGTGGTTACTCAACCAGAACTAAACATCCTGGAGTGTGAAGTCAAGTGGGCCTTAAGAAGCATTATTACTAACAAAGCTAGTGGATGAGATGGAATTCCTCAGCTGAGTTATTTCAAATCCTAAAAGATGATGCTATTAAAGTGCTACACTCAATATGCCAGCAAATTTGGAAAACTCGGCAGGGGCTACAGGACTGGAAAAGGTCAGTTTTCATTCCAATCCCAAAGAAAGGCAATGCCAAAGAATATTCAAACTACGATACAATTGGTTCATTTCACATGCTAGCAAGGTCATGCTCAAAATCCTCCAAGCTAGGAGTCAACAGTGTGTGAACTGGGAAATTCCAGACATACAAACTGGATTTAGAAAAGGCAGAGGAACCAGAGATCCAGTTGCCAACATCCTCTGGATCATCAAAAAAGCAAGAGAGTTCCAGAAAAACATCTACTTCTGCTTCATTAACCACACTAAAGCCTTTGACTGTGTGGATCACAACAAACTGTGGAAAATTTTTCAAGAGATGGGAATACCCGAACACCTTATCTGTCTCCTGAGAAACCTGTATGCAGGTCAAGAAGCAACAATTAGGACAGAACATGAAACAATGGGCTGGATCAAAATTGGGAAAGGAGTACATCAAGGCTGTATATTGTCACCCTGCTTATGTAACTTCTATGCAGAGTACATCATGAGAAATGCCAGGCTGGATGAAGCACAAGCTGGAATCAAGATTGCTGGAAGGACTATCAATAACCTCAGATATACAAATGAAACCACCCTAATGGCAGAAAGTGAAAAGGAATTAAACAGCCTCTTGATGAAAGTGAAAGAGGAGAGTGACAAAGCTGGCTTAAAACTCAACATTCAGAAAACTAAGATCATGGCATCTAGCCCCATCACTTCATGGCAAATAGATGGGGAAACAATGGAAACAGTGAGAGACTTTACTTTCTTGGGCTCCAAAATCACTGCAGAAAGTGACTGCAGCCATGAAATTAAAAGACACTTGCTCCTTGGAAGAAAAGCTGTAGAAATCCTAGACAGTGCATTGAAAAGAGAGCCATCACTTTTCCGACAAATGTCCATATAGTCAAAGTTGTGGTTTTTCCAATAGTCATGTATGGATGTGAGAGTTGACCATAAGGAAGGCTGAGTGCTAAAGAGTTGATGCTTTCGAATTGTGGTGCTGGAGAAGGCTCTTCAGAGTCCCTTGGACTGCAAGGAGATCAAACCAGTCAATCCTAAAGGAAATCAGTCCTGAATAGTCATTGGAAGGATTGATGCTGAAGCCCTAATACTTTGGTCACCTGATGCAAAGAGCTGACTCATTGGAAAAGACCTTGATGCTGAAGAAGACTGAGGGCAGGAGGAGAAGGGGGTGACAGACAATGAGATGGCTGGATGGCATCATCGACTCAATGGACATGAGTTTGAGCAATCTCTGGGAGATGGTGAAGCACAGGGAAGCCTGGCGTGCTGCAGTCCATGTGGTCGCAAAGAATCAGATACCACTGAGCAACTGAACAACAAATTAATTAAGAGATGCCAAATGTTTTCATGGAACAAATGCTTTCCAGTAGAAAATGCTAATGTAATTAAAAGGCATTAGTTTTGATGAAGAGGACTCAACAAACATCTCCACTACACAAGATCACCAGGAAAAGAGTTCCAGTGTGTGGGTTGAAAATATACATCAAATAAATGAATTATTAATAATTCACTGACTTCTAAGATAGACTACATTGGATTCTTTTCCTCTAAATATTTTAAAGGATGATAGAATAAAGTAAAATATGTGTACAATGGTTTCTACACATAGGATAAACTATCTCCCTGTGGATTTCACTAAACTGAATGATACCTAGTGTGGTTTGAGAGTTAAAGAAAATAGAGTAAAGGATGTGTTTGATGAAGAGGCTGAAGTTGAAGGTGGATCTAAGGACATGCCTTATAGGCCTTTCATAGAAGGTTACTTATCCTTCAGCACCACATATTCCTCAGGGCACACAGCTGGGAGTTAGCAACTCCATACTGCCTCCAGACACATTCCACATGTCGTGTAGAAACGTAAAAGTGAAAAACCGCCTGCTTTGAGGTTCCTGACATCTAGTTATCTGTCTATCCTTCAACTTTGTTTAAAAGTACTATCTACTGCTATACTTTGTTAAAAGTACTATCTACTTCTGGGCAAAGAATTTCTGTCTACTCCAAGCTCTGCTACCATTCTGAGTTACTCTAATGGCTATATAAAGGGCAAACTAGGGCTTCCCAGGTGACTCAGTGGTAAAGGATCCATCTGCCTATGCAGGAGACACAGGTTCAATCCCTGGGTCAGGGAAGATCCCCTTGAGAAGGAAATGGCAACCCACTCCAGTATTCTTGCCTGGAGAATTCCAAGGACAGGGATCCTGGAGGGCTACAGCCCATGGGGTCATAAAGAGTCAGGCATGACTTTTTAGCGACAAAACAACAACAAAGGACGAACTATCATCGTAGGCTCATTTCTCAGTTGTAATGATTAACTTCTAATACAATTAGAATTATCATTTTAGTCACTCTACCTCTGATAAATTTATTACTTGACTCTCCATCACATAGCTATTTCTAATATCAAATGCTCTCTTTTTAACTTTAGGCATCATCCCCACAATATCTGCTATCTCACCTAATATACACACTTTTCTTTGAATATATTCATTTTATTCTAATCTTTCATCTCATTTACCCATTTTGAACCACACAGCCTGTATAGAAATTTCAGTAATCCAATGTCTAGTAGACACTGATAAAAACAGGGGAAAGGAAATAAAGAAATGGAATTTTTATTCAAATAATTATCAGCAAATTATATTTACTATTCATTCCTGAGTGACTACCCCCCCATATTTTAAAATTTTATTTATATTTTAATTTTTTTATTTTTTAATTTTATCACCAGATAAACATGGTCTCTTGTAGAACTAAGAAAAGAGGAACTAGAGCTTCCTGAACAAAGGAGATACAAAAGGAACAATAAAAAAATATTTACAGAAGGTAACTAAAGCTAATTTCAGAACAATTCATTCTTAAATATTTAAAAACTATTAAGACAGTTTTTCATACCAGAGTTATGGCGTAGAAACCAAAGTGTGTGTCAAAGCTATACTGAGCACAGATCTATAAGTCTAAAGAGTATGAAGAAAAAAAAAATAGCAGATTGAAGAACCCTGAATTCAGCATCTAACATATACTAGGTACTCAAAAAGTGTTTATCAGGAATGCTTACATAAACAGTGTTATAGAAGTTTTTGAACAGGTAGACTTGAGTGAGTATGTAATTCCCTTCCCTCGACCATCCCATAGTTTATCTGCTTTCTGTGGGTACTTTCAACCATCCTCATGGTATTTGCAATCATCTGTATGTTGATGGCTCCCAACTATGTAAGAGTCCCATAACTTCTGGATTCTTAAATCCACGTGCCTACTAAATGTGTCCAATTGTATGTTCCAGCAGCCCCATATTCCACAATGAAGCTTTTTATTTCCTCCTCCAAATATATACCCTCTCCGCTATTTTCTTAACTTAGTTAAGTGCACCACCCAAGGCAGTAACTGAGGTAGCATTCTACACGTCTCTCTTCATCAGTGAAAAGTGAAAGTGAAAGTCGCTCAGTCGTGTCCAACTCTTTGCGACCCCATGGAATATAGAGTCTATGGAATTCTCCAGGCCAGAATACTGGGGTGGGTAGCCTTTCCCTTCTCTAAGGGATCTTCCCAACCCAAGGATTGAACACAGGTCTCCTGCAGGTGAATTCTTTACCAGCTAAGCCACAAGGGAAGCCCAAATTCATCAATAATCCTACTCATTTTACTTCCCATATATTCTTGCAACTGTTATCTACTCTTTCTCCATATCATCACTACCCCAAGGAATTATCTCATCATCTCTCACATGACTACTGCAGTAGAATGAGTCTATCTCAAGTAGTCTATCTCAAGTCTATACTCAAGTCCACAGTATTTTATCTAAATGTCAACTCTATGTTTTTTTTTTCCCTTAGCCTTAAGATCTCACAGTAGAATCTCACAACATACAGTATAAATTCATCCATTAGCTACGTTTTATATCCCTCTCCATCTACACTCTGCATTTTACCTTGTCTTATTTTACATGGAGCTGCAGGTTTGATCCCTGGGTTGGGAACATCCCTAGAGAAGGAGATAGCAATCACTCCAGGATTCTTGCTTGGAAAATCCCATGGACAGAGGAGCCTGGTGAGCTACAGCCCAGAGGGTCACAAATGAGTTGGGCAGGTCTTGGCAACTAAACCACCATCACAGTGGGAAAAAAAAATGAAAAGCACTGTTTCCCCATCTACACCATGTGGCTAAGCCTCTCACGTGTTTATGCTTGATTTTTTTTTCTGCCTGCCTACTTGTCTCTTCATACTGTATTCCTTCTCATCTTTGACGATATACCGTAGGATCATATCTTGCTGAAGTTTTTCCAGCCCTCCTAGTGTAGGTTAAGAGTCCTTCTTGAATGTTTCTACAATAAAACTTCTCACTTTCTTTAAAAATTATCTGTTTACAGTTCATCATCCCACTCCAGATTGTGAACATATCAATGAGTTACCCACATGCTCCTTATCACAGTACCTTGCACATAGAGTATTCAGAAAACAGGAATGTTGTGAATTAAACCCAAACAAGGGAACACAATTTAAAGTTAATAAGTCATAGTCTTGTTCTTAAAATTATTGACATTGTTACCTATATGGAAGTCGAATGGAAATAAGATGAGCTTAGGAATCAGAGGCACAAATTCTCATCCTGAGTTCCCCACTCATAAACCATGTGAGCCTGGGTTTACTCATCTTCATCCTCAATGCCTGCCTCTTTAGGATGATAATAGCACCCACTCTTTAGGGTAGTTTTAAGAACTGAGGATAATATAGCAAAAAGAACCTGGTACACTCAATATTCTTTTATCTTTATTTCTTTTTTAGGACTTTTTAAAATGTAAGCATAGTTGATTTACAATGTTGTGTCAGTCTCTTGTGTATAACAAAGTGATTAAGGTATTTACATATATATATAGTTATTATTATTTTTATTGTGACCTTGACAATAATTACAAAGCACTTTATTTGAAAAGTGAGTCAATATTTGTAAAGCATTTAAAACAGTCCTCACAAATATGTACATGTGTGTGGATACATACGGATATACGCATGTGTACCTAGGTTTTAGTAGGTGCCTAAAAGATATATGAACTTATTACATAAGAGAAATAAATTTCACTGACATTTTATTAATTATACATTCTGAAAAGCTTCAACTATTTTTAGTTGATGTTTTTTTATTTTTTAAATAAGCCCAAATAGAAAGAATTATGCAGCTGCAGCAGAGATTATAAAAGCATTATTAGCTACTTTAAACCGTACATTATCATTGAATGGAATAATGCATAAGTGAATGAATGAAAATGTGGTCTATTTAGGCATCTGGTAAACATACTTAAGCTGTAATTATAGTTATAGACAGGAAGAGGGAGGGTCCCATCTGATAGCAAAGATGAGCTTCCCAGTCTGTAAATGACATCTTCACCTTACTCTGAAAACAAGAACTATTTGGAGGTTCCAAATAAGTCTAATGTATCTCTTGCTTTACTAGAATTAAGTTGGGACTTGTATTTTTATATTGTTTATAGAATTTTTTACCAAAAGAGAATGGGTTATGAGAGAATAGAATGTTTAGGATCTGTTTCATAAGCAGGGGCACTTGGAAGTGTGTGTGTGTATGTATGTGTGCACATAAGTGAGACAGACAAACAAAGACAGAAGTTTTTGAACAGGAAGTGTAGATGTCCTAAATTATCTATTAAAATATTTAAATTAACTGGAAATTAGCCTAACAGAAGATATTAAAAAATACTTTAAGGACCTCTTTTTAAGGAACCATGAATAATTCTATTATTCTATTAACATTCTCTTAAATTACTCTCTAAAGCCGTGTAACTCAGTGTAATTCAATTCACAAATAAATACAAAATGTTTTCTACTGCAACATGATGACTGGTACTTCACAAAGGATCCTCTTCTGAGGTGTTTCCTTTGGTGCATTAAAGGCTGCTCAATCTGGTCTTTAAGTTCTTTTCCTCTCTTCTTTATGGCCTAGACCTAAAGTTACTGAGTACATACTGCCTTCTCTCCTTCCTTCTCCCAAGAGACACCGAGCTCTATGAGGCAACACCTGTGAGTTAATTATCGCTCTATCCCTAGGACAAAGCCCAATTTCTAGAATTTAATAGATGCTCAGCTAACATCTACCAAAGACAGTAATCCATTTTGCTTCACTTAATAAGCCATTTCACTTTCACTCAGATGCTAAATACTTTTAACATCTTAAAAGAAAATAACGTTATGAGGAAGGCTTTTATCCCAGGAGAAATAATGATTATAATTTTATTGCTTTTTGTTTTATTTAATATTAATATTGAAACAGAAGGAAAAGAAACTTTTCTAAAAAGTGACTATATCAAGGGCAAACACATCTTCTGAAAGTAAGACACTTTATCACTACCTGCTGGATACCAGGAACATGGATGACATGGCACCAGATCAGGCTCCTGATTTAGGAGGGAAAACATAATAAACACAATAAATCTTAAGAGTCTTGGACACTTACAAGCTCTATGGACGATTCCTCTCAACTAGGTAGGCTTGCGATTCTGGTCAAGTTAGTTAAGTAAGTCTGTTTCCTCATTTGGCAAATGAAGATAACAGTGCCTCTTTAATTACCCCCACAGGCTTAAACTGATGAATAAAAAAGAGATTATTTCTGTAAAAGCATGTAGGCTCTCAAAACTGTCATACAAGGGCTCATCTATATGCATCACGTAGCTGACAAATGTTGGAAATCACATATTTTAGTTGAAACTTCTAGTACCTTCCAGGAGTGCTGAATTGCCAACTCTGAGGTAAAAGCTGTTTGAACCACCCTCCACAATGCAGGCAGCTCAGTCACACGTCAGTTTAACAGTTATATAAACCTCCTACATCGAAAGAACATCTCTTTTCTCTTTGGGCATCACCAGTTTCCAATATAACGCTCAGACATAGTACCACTCAGTGAAGGTTCATTAATGATACAGATGACTTTTTAAACATTTAAGGATGATAGGAGGCAACACATTATAATAGCTAAAAGTGCAGGTTCTGAATTTAGTTTCCTGTGTTCAAATCCTTGATCAGTCTGCTCAATCCTTATAATCTAAGGTTTCTACTTTGGTAAAATGGATATAATTAAAACAGAGGCTCTGCCACGAGTTGTTACCAGGACTGCATTTAGGTCAAATTCCAGCATCATGGCTGACACATGGTAAACATTAAGTAAATTCTAACTTGCTGATGTTCATCTTTTCCTTAGATGCTATAAATTATGTTCCTTTTACCATAGATTATTAAATATGATCAATAGGCAATTTAAAAGGGTAGACCACACGTGGCTCAACCAAGAAGTAACAAAATGGCCCCGCAGTGTGATCCACATACCATGACAACTATCTACAGTGTCACTGGTCAGCCACCGCAGTGAAAGCAGGGGCCCTGTCCAGCCGCGGGGCCACCCTCAAGAGCCCAGCTCTCCCTCAGCCTGGCCAGTGAAGCCCACAATCACATCTTTCTGTTTGCTCCTGTCCTTGTTCACGCTCACCAGGTACAAAGACAGGAGACTGGCCCAGCACAAGTCGGAAATAGAGTGTTTCACCCCCAAAGGGAGTATGGGGAATGGTGGGAGAGCAACCATGAGCAGGTAAGCAAAACGTGAGTGGCCTGAGGTGGTGTGAACTAAGTGTCTGCAAGCTACAGGAACAGGTGGCTCCCTGGTCCGGGTCCTCACTCAACCCTGCCTCCCAGGCAGTGTGTCCAACCTGGGCCACCGCTGGGTTTCTGTGTGTGTTTGATTTTGCAAAACCCACATCATCCTCACTAGAAGTGATGGGAGCCTCCTGTCCCAGACGCTGCTATTCCCCAGGGCTGTGCGCTTTGCATGTCTGAAGCCTTAGCTCACAGTCAGTGTCCCTGTGGATCTTAAATTACTGGTCAAATGCTTCTGTGGAGTTTGCAAAGTGGAAGAGATGGGAGGAAACTCAGAACTGTCCAGTCACTTGACAAAAATTAAACGGCAAAAGCCTAGGACTGGTTTTGAGGGAAGGACTGCAATGGAGGGAAAGATTCAGCCCTGATCTCACAAGCTTTGGAATTAATCTGACTTGCATTGAATGAAAAGTCATCTCACAGCCAAGGGCAAATGCCAGGCCAAACAAGCAAACCACAGAGGCCGGAGGCTTTTTGTGAATTGACACCAGGAAAGCTAGTCCTCCTCTAGCTACTGTAGCTTTGCA
Organism: Giraffa tippelskirchi; assembly: GCF_054371585.1. NCBI lineage: Eukaryota > Metazoa > Chordata > Mammalia > Artiodactyla > Giraffidae > Giraffa > Giraffa tippelskirchi. Next base: position 40,210,453 of record NC_137284.1, on the reverse strand, counting down.
GCTCCCTTCCTCCTCTGTGTTTGATGGTGAACACCCCATGTCGCTGCGCTATGCATGTTCCTTCCTGTCAGGCCTTCCCAATCTAGCTGTGCCCAGGAAACGGGGGTCCTTGGAACCATGAGCATTGACTGAGCTGTGTTGCATGAAATAATCGTGCCTTATTGCATGGGACTGGGTTTCAAAGAAGAGGGCTCTGGAGATAAAGACTGTCAAGGCAGGCATTAAGTGGTTCCAGGAGGTGGAGGGGCCCTGAGTTGGGAAACTAATCACCATGAACTAACTCCCCACCCCTAATTTGCTGCAGCATTTCCCAGTCCATCTGTTGTACACAGGTGTGGAAGGGAAGCTCTCGCAAATCAGCCTGGGTTAAAGGAAAGGGGACATGCAGAGAGTGCAGTGTGCACACATATGTGTGCATGTGCTGAGAGTAGAGCCTGTGATCCTGCTGCATAGCAACGAGAGAATCCAATCCCACTGAACTTTCACTCCCCAGCATTGTTTGATTCCTCAGCAGTGGGTTTCTTTTTGTTTCCAAAATAATGCCTAAGTTTCTACAAGGACACAGCACAACTTTTGGAAGGCCATTCACATCGCAGTCTGTGAAAATGGTGTCCTGACCTGTGTGAGGTATGGCTCGAGCCATTGTTCCTAGCAGCCTGGTCAAGAGCTTGACTGACTTCATCCACTGCTCCAGACACAAGGCAGTGAGAGCATGTGTATGTGTAGGCACGTACGTGTGCACACGGGTATATCTGATGGCATTATGCCCCTTTATACAGCCATCTTTAGATCCCAGTGTATCTGGAAGATAGGCCCCAGTGGATCATTTTGTGGGGGTCACTCAACAGAGTGCTACCAGGGCTCCTAGTGTCCTTCCATTCAGATGTGATGAAGTGGCATAATTCCTGTACTTGAAAATCATTCAAACAGTGTCAGAGTTGGCAGGAAAAGGTGAAAGACTGCACCAAATGAGCACAGGGGCTCTGTCCAAAGTGACTTCTGATTTGAAGCACTGTCTCGGACTGGATTTCCCAAACCTAGCAAACCTGACTGCCTATCAAATATACTAAGGCAAAAATGGATAACACGGGTCTAGTGTATATAGCACATGGAACTCTGCTCCATGTTATGTGGCAGCCTGGATGGGAGGGGAGTCTGGGGAAGAGTGGATACATGTATATGTATGGCTGAGTCCCTTCACTGTTTATCTGAAACTATCACAATGTTGTCAGTAGGCTTTACCTCAATACAAAATAAAAAGTTTAAAATATATGTATACTGAGGCACAACCCAGGAATCTGTAGTATAACAAGTTTCCAAGGTCATTCTGGTTTAGTCAGTCCATAAACCTGTATTTTGAAATAATCCATTTGTGTAGGAGATGACGTGGAGCTATTCATGGCAAACATTAGGTTTCAATTCTGTCGTGCAGTATTCTTAAGAGTGTTTGGTCAGCGCCTGGAACTCTCAAGTCTGATCAGCCTAGCAATTAGATTTGTTCAAGGCTGCCTTGATTGAAAACAGGTGAGGAGAAGACTGTGTGAGTAAGGGGACGCCAGCTTCCTTGGTTCAGGTCCAGATCTACAAAGGTAGCCACGCAGTGTGTCTACACTGGAATGGTCTGTTTCCATACAATAGGAAGACATCATTTAGCATTTGTTTATATGCAGTCAAGGTAATGGTGAGGCTTATTACACTGCTATGTCCTGGCAGGCAGAGGGGAACAGTGTACGCTGCACCAAAGGCAGTTCTGTTGGAGCAAACACCTTAGCCCCACAGATAAGAACAGTTAAGAAACAAATGACCTTCCCTTCATACTTTTTCTTCTCATTTCTTTAGCATCAAGTGAAAACTGACAAAGAGAGAGAAAGGGTATGGGAGGAGTCCTTATAGTTGTTCATATCAATACACACACAAATATATTTATCCGGAAGAAATAAGCTTAACGTGAATATTAAGAGAAAGATATTAAGATATCAGAGGGGAGACAACTACAGTGTAAATTATTTCCAAATACGAGGTTAGAGTAGTTAATCTCAAGTTGCTTGCTCAGAAACAGAATGGAAGAGCTGGAAACAGAACACCTACGTGAGACTTTGGTAGATACTTTTCATATCCGCTGATAAGGCCCTCTTTCCTATCCACTCCCACTCGATCCCCCAGTTGCTTCCCAGAGTCACAAGCACACATAATATTTACTCTGCAAACATCTGGGGTGGTTCTGTGGCCATCATCAAGTCCAACCAGTCCCAGGGAGGGGCTCAGAGAAGCTCAAACCACCACAGAAAACCAGGAACGTCAGCCTGCATCTCACTGCCCACAGTTTCTATGATGAAACTACAGAGTGGACTGGATCCTATGAATTTATGCCTGGGGAGGTCCTTGCTGAGCCACACTGCTTAGCAGGAGAGGAGGAGCAGCTGTACAAGGCATGCAGTCACGGCCCAGAACAGCATGACCTTATCAGCAGCGCTGGCAGGCCCTGGAGACACCCCCTCCCCTCTCCCTCCTCCTCCTACCCCCTCCCACACTTGGAAAGGAATCGGAACACTGTAGGTATCCAAAACAGCTTCCCAAAACACTGTGTCACTGTTTTACCTTTGGGTGAACTTTCTTTTTCCGTCTGACTGTAGCATAATTTGTCATTTGTTCATACTTTCACAGTGGACAGTCTGTGTTTCAGAGTAGTCTTCCTGATTGGAGGAGGAGTGAAAGAGAGTCCTAAACAGGGAGATGCTCTGAGAAACAGGAATTCTCTAAACCCTGTAACATGGGAGTTCATACAGAGATGATTCACCCTCAGGAATGGCTAGAACCTCAACAATGAATGTCATCACTGCCCATCTCAGCAGGGGGATTCCACCTCTGTGCTTCTTAAGTCTGCATTCTGATGTGCTCATGTTAGACTCCGTGATGGAGAGGCACAGCCATTCTGAGTCTCCCAGTCTCTGAGAAAGGACCCTCCTTCAACAAATGAAATAGATCTAAAGACCCCATTCAGTGCTTGAGGGAAGGAGGGTGGTGAGGGGTGATTTTTACTGTTGCTATGTCATGATATCAATTATGTGAAAGAAAGATCAATCCCCAATCAGTTGATTAACTGATTTTCACCTAGTAGATGCAGCTTCTAATTTTAGTGGGTATAAATATTTAATAATTCCTTGAAGAATCCAGTAACAGTGATGTCATAAGAGTCATTATTAAATGAATAAGGAACTCAGATTTGAAAGTAACCCAAAAACATGATATCTGTGCTAGGATTCTTTTGCCTTTCATTCATTCAATTACTTCTTCCTCCATGTAATGCTCATCAGCCAAGCACTGACAAGACTCAAGGTGAATGGATGACCAAGTCAAGACTAATGCCTCTGAAAATCCACTGTCCATTGAGGAACAGTAAGAAACACAGATCACTGCAAAGCAATGTGGAACTCTTTCCCCATAGGATAATTATTTATCAGATTAACTCCTTGTTTAATATCATATACAGTAACCTATGCCAGTGCAAACAGAATTAAGAGTAATAGAAACTAAATAAAAATAAATGTTCAGAAATGGCTAGACACACAGTTATACAAAATTCAGAGTCCATAAAATGCTCCAATCAAAAGACATAGAGTGGCAGATTGTTTAAAAAAGAAAAGCCTACAATACGTGGTCTACAAGAGACCCACTTTGGGGCAAAGCACACAAACAGATTGAAAGTGAGGAGTTAGAAAAAATATTTCATGTAAATAGAAATAACAAAAAAGCATGGGTCCCAATACTCATATCAGACAAAACAGACCTTACAACAAAGGCCATGAAGAAAGATAAAGAAGGACACTATACAATGAGAAAACTTCAGAGTCCACAGGAGAGAGAGAGTCCGGCTTTGCAGCATAGCAGTGGCCAGCAGGTCACTAAGCAGTAGGTGAGGATGGCTGCAGTAGTCTTGTCTTCACTCCTCCCCAACATCAACTTCAGAGTAACCTTCTAACATATTCAGAGATGGTCTAAAACAAATAACACTAATAACAGTTGCTGCCATTATTGTAATTACTATGCATCAGACACTAGTAGTCCCTTCACAAATGTTATACATCAAGTCCTCACAAGAACATTATAAGCAAGATATTTTTCCTTTCCATGGGACATATGAGATCATAACAGTATTTGTCTTTCTCTAGCTTATTTCACTTAATATAATGCCTTCGAGTTTCATCCATGTTGTCACAAATGGCAGGATTTCCTATTTTTAAATAGAGTAAGCTGAATAATATTTTTTAACCACATTTTCTTTATCCATTTGTCCACCAATGGACCCTTAGTGCTGGTGCTAAGTTACTTCAGTTGTGTCCGACTCTGTGACTCTATGGATTGTAGCCCAACAGGCTCCTCTGTTCTTGGGATTCTCCAGGCAAAAATACTGGAGTGGTTGCCATTTCCTCCTCCAGGGCATCTTCCCAACCCAGGGATTGAACCCACATCTCTTACACCTCTTGCTTTTGCAGGTGGGTTCTTTACTGCTAGCGCCACCTGGGAAGCCCATGGACTCTTACGTTGCTTCCATATTTTGGCCATTGTAAATACTGCTGCAATGAACATGGGAGTACAGATACCTTTTCAAGATACTGATTTCATTTCTTTGGGATTAACACCCAGTAGTGGGACTGCTGGATTCACATGGTAGTGTGATTTTTTAATTTTTTGAGGAGCCTCCAAACTGTTTTCCACAGTGGCTGCATCAATTCATATTCCCACCAAAGTGAACAAGGGTTCCCTTTGCTCCCTTTCCTTGTCAAGACTTGTTATTTCTTCTCTTTTTGATAGTAGCCATTCTAACAGGCATGACATGATTGTGGTTTTGATTTGCACTTCCCTGATGATTAATAATGATAAGCACATTTTCATGCACCTCTTGGCCATTTGTATGTCTTTGGAAAAATGATTCTTCAGAAAGGACACATTTTCTTTATTCATTTATCCATCAATGGACATTTAGGTTGTTAGGCTACTGTGAATAATGCTTCAATGAACATGGAGGTACTAATAGCTCTTTGAGATCCTAATTCCAATTTTATATCTATATATATCTATATATTTCTATATCTATATATATATATACACACACCCAGAAGTAGGATTGCTGGATCAGGTGGCAATGTGTTTTCAGTTTTTTAAGAAACTTCCATACTGTTTTCCACAGATGTTCTGCATTCCCACCAACACTGTGCAAGGGTTCCAATTTCTCCACATTCTTACCAACATTTATTATCCTTTATGAGGTTTGTTGTTGTTGTTTAATAGTTATCCTAACAGGTATGATGTGATAACACCATGATGTCTGCTAAAAAATTTAAGAGGGTAGGTCTCATTTTAAGTGTGCTTACCATAATACAAGGAAGGAAGGAAGGGAGAGAGGAAGGAAAGGTTGCAGAGATTTATCATGAAGCACCCCAAAGGGAATGGAACTGGAACTGAGTGCCTCCCATCTGTGGCATGTGTCCATTTTATGCAGTAAGAAAAAGTAATCCAAAAAATTGCTTTCTTAAATGAGGAGCTCTTTTATTGATGTTAATAATAAGCAGGTCAGTGGTAGACGTCCAAGTGGGATTCAAGCCGCGAACCTCAAGTACTCTTCATACATCAGATTTAAGCTACATGCATTAGTTGAAGTGCTTCAGCTAAGGTCAAAAGGAATCTTTTGTCTAAATGGAAACTGTTTTGGGGACTTCGCTGGCAGTCCAGTAGTTAGGACTCTGTGCTTCCACTGCAGGCGGCATGGGTTTGATCCCTGGTTGGGGAATTAAGATCTTACATGCCACAATGAGTGACCAAAAAAAAAAGAAGAAGAAATTAGTTTTTCAGCAACCACTGTAAAATTCCAGGGAAGTTCTCTTATCCTACAGTCCCTCAGGAGTCATCTCTGCAATGTTCAGGTGAATGTCGATACAGAGCTTTGGAACTTATCAGCAGGTCATCTTACAGACACAGACTCTGGTGCTGCCATTGCCCTTGCTGCTCCACAAAGGTATGTCTTGTCAGCCCCTCAGTTCAGCATGCATCTTGGCCCTTTGCAGAGACAATACTGCAAGGTGGCTGTGATCTTCATTTAGGGTCATATTTGAGGTCCTGTTCTGCCTTTTGAGTTAGACAATTTAGTTAAGTTCCATAAACCTCAGTTTTTGCACCTATAACACAAGTTAGTAATACCTGTCTATACCAAGCATTCAAAGTGAAAGAACTGACTTCATCTTCTTGAAGTGAAAGGGAGAAGGCAATGGCAGCCCCTCCAGTCTTCTCGCCTGGAGAACCCCACGAAGGAGGAGCCTGGTGGGCTACAGTCCACGGGGTCGCAAAGAGTCAGACACAACTGAGCAACTTCACTTTTTCTTGATACTCCCAGCCCCCTACTCGGTACCAGGTACCATACTAAGCACAGGAGACACATGCAGTTGCTGCCCAGAAGGGTTCCAGGTTAGTTCAGGAGCAGACCTATCATGAAAAATGCTATATCGCTAAGTGCATGTCAAACAGCTGTTGTGAAGGTCAAATATAACAATATAGGGAAAAACACCTTGTGAAGTAGAAAGTTCTACTCAAATGGGAGCTATTATCATTCCAGGACTCTCCTTTGCCATCAATCCCAAGCCCATGTTTTATTCAAGGCTTAAAACAAGCTGGATTCTTCTGCAAAGTCTTCCTGACTCCACTGTGCAGCAGAGGCGCAAAACAGCTGTGTCTTCTTTTGTTCTCTACTCAGTTGCAATCTGGGCATTACAGTGACTGCTAGGGGGAAAAAAATCATTTCCTATTTTGGAAAAAAAAGTCTCATCTTAGCCGAAGCACCTCAGCTAAGCCTAGAACCTATATCTCAGTATGAGGAGGGTTTAGAGTCCAGGTTATTGAATTATGGATCAAAAGAAACAGCTTGAGAAAGAAAACTCTGTGATCATTCAACAAACTGCCTCTGCTTGGCACACACTCCTGCCTGTCCTTCATTGGATGCTTCCTCTTTATAAAATCTTGCGGTTAAGTCACAACAATACTATAAACTACTATGTATAAAATAAATAAGCTAGGGAAGGGGGAAATAAATAAGCTATAAGGCTATATTGTACAGGAAAAGATAGCCATTATTTTGTAGTGACTTTAAATGAAATATAATCTATAAAAATTTTGAATCACTTTGGTATTCACCTGAAACTCATAAAATATTGCAAATCAACTATTTACACTTCGGTAAAAAGTAATTAAAAAAAATATATATATATATATTTTTTAAAGCAGCAGCAATACTAGACCATCAGTCACTTTAATAACCCACCTGAGTGGACCTGGGATGTACTGAAAAGGCCTCCTGCTGCTATTCAACCAAAGACAGTTAAAATAGGGCTGAATGCTTCTCCTCCCACCAGGGTTTTATTAGGGACTAAATGCTTACTAAGAGATGTCCTCTGAGAGAACCATGTTAGACGCATGCAGCCACTGCTCTCACTCCAGCTACTTTAAAAGAGGCAAAAGTCCACCATGGGGTTCTTGGAAGGGCTGCATAGGATTAAACACATGCAATTGTTTTCTTCGCCATATATGCATGACGCATATTAATTGGATTTTGTTTATCCATGTTATTTCAACATTCCCTAGGCTTTCAGGCCTCGGTAAGCTCCACTTTATTTGCAAATCCTTCTTTGAGCTTCTTCCCCGGTGAGCAACCTCTTCTCTGAATTCCTCTAATACCAACAAGAAAAACTCAACACACAAGGACAAATGTCTTTTTGTTTTTTTCCACAATAGTTTTCACATCCATATGTTCCTTTCTATCCTCATTTTGGCTACACCTGTTAGCATCTTCACACTGGATCCTACCCTCTTAAAACAAGCTCTTAAATCGACCCTGGGTACCATTATGTTTTATGTCAGTCTTCTTCTCATTGCCTGAAGGACTAATTAAGTTAAATACTAGTTAGGCTTGAATATTTTCCTGAAGTAGGGCCAGGACTAGGGACCAGATGAGGAGTAAGGTCAATGGATGAAGCTGTGGTGAAGGTTAAAGAAGATTACAGCATGCATGGTTCCTGTGTTCAGCTGTTTTTGTTGAGCTCAAGAAAGATCAAATGCATAAAATATTAAAGAACAGAAGGGGATTCTTACAGTTGAAGTTTAACACAGAAAAGCCATGTGTATTTCTTTACATATTCCTTTACTGATTGATCAATCCTGTAGATTACATGGGTATCTAATAATGAGGGGTTTCCCAGGTGGCTCACTGGTAAAGAATCCATCTGCCAATGCAGGAGACTCAGATTCAACCCCTGGGTCACGAAGATCCCCTGAAGGCGGATATAGCAACCCACCCCAGTATTCTTGCCTGGAGAATCCCATGGACAGAGGAGCCTGGCAGGCTACAGTTCATGGGGTCACAGAGAGCCAGACATGAGTTGTTGACAAAACAATAGCAGCAGCATCATAAAAACCCAGCATTATAACTAGCGCTCAAAGAAGCTAAGACATTTTCTTCTTTCCTCCTTTCCCAACATATCATTTTCTCAGAGATGGGACACAGCTGAAGAGACTGAGCATGCTCACACTGACAATGATAGCATCTCCCTGGTCTAATATATCAGATCACCCATCTATCCCAGGTACTATTAATAATAAGCTCAAGGCTGGTTACTACTGAGTTATTAAAAGAGCAAAAGAAAGTAGAAGAAAGAAGGTTCTTGTAGGTCTGGGATGGCCAAGAAGACTTTTTACAACAGACAAAAAGTCTAAACACCACCTTCTGATTCCTCAACTTCTTAACTCTATTCCCAGATAGTCAAACTGGACAACTGGTTATCTCTTGGAAAGTTCTTTGTGGACTCCTGGACTTCAGTCACTGCAAACCTTTCTGGAGAGCAATTCCTGGCATTCTCTCTTTGGATCTTGCCATAACCTACTAATTATTCAAAACCTAGATGCACTGTCTCATGTATGCAGGCAGCATTCCCTGGCCAACCCCCTCCCACGGGAAATGGTTTCTTCCTCCTGTGAGGTTTTGAACCTCTTGTGATTTGTACCCTCTAATAGCTCAATAAACTGACCGCTTGTCTCCACGCTCCACCATCCCTCACTCAGCTCATCCTTAGCATCCTTCCTTCTTTCCATCTGCTTCCTCATTTCAAGGTCCTAGGGAAAAGAAAAACAACCTCTATCAGAATCCTGTAACTCACAGTGCTAGCCTTCTTCCATAAGTGTGCTCTCTCTTGAATTCAGTTATACCCTCTTTGAGGGAAGTCTCATATCAAGAACTCTCAACCACAAAATAAAAAGCTCAGGTGAATCAAAATCATTGCCAAACATATCACAAAGACCTTATTACCAATATTAATTGAAATACCAAAATTTTCAAAACAGCACAGATTTAAGATTATCCCTGACATTATACCCCTCTCATTTACTGGTATTTCAAAATAAGTCAGAGAGAAAATAAGTGTACTATAGAGAGGACACCTGGAGGAGGGACTGGCTACCCACTCCAGTATTCTTGCCTGGAGAATCCCGTGGACAGAGGAGCCTGGAGGGCTATGGGCCATAGGGTCACACAGAGTCAGATACGACTGAAGTGACTTAGCATGTATGTATACATACAGAGGACAACTGTCTCTTGTTTAATCACAGCATGAAAAAAAGGCTGATAATATTAACTTATATGGTTGCAAGCTTCAAAAGTCTTCATCATTATCCTTGACCAATACAGGTGCTCAATCAACCTGTGCTATTTGAGTTAGCAACCAAAGAGATATGCAGGGTGTTTTCTTGAAATTGCAAAATACATGCAAAGTAAAGAGATATGGGGTAAATAAAAGAGAATATAAATCAATAACTTATCTCCTTAAAAACATATCATCACCAGATAACATATGAGGCTGCTCTTCCATGGAATAAGGAAAGTTCCCTTCAGAAAGCAAATCTGGCAATGTACTGTCATGGAAAATGGAATTGAAAAATCATGACATATTAGTCCACACTTTGACACTTTCTGTGTAACCTTGGAAAAATCACCTAATCTTACTGAGCCTTGTTTTTCTTATTTTTGGAAGGAGGATAAAGACTGTGATCCTATCAACTTCTGACAGTCAGTGTTTCTAAAAGTGCTTTGTAAAGCACTATGAAAATAGATGTTATTGCTTTGATTATTATGTCTCTATCAGGTAATTTAGTCCTTGACTTCATTTCCATTTACTCAAGTGTTGTTCTCTATACATGCATCTCTAATGCATACATCATCCTGGCCATTAAAATTGCTCTTGACAGCAAGCCAGCTATTTACATCCATTTACGCTGTAACTGGGTAAATTTATATAGATGATTCTGCCATTTTCTTATATATTATGGTGCGTTTCTCAGTGTAACTGTCAAAATCAAGATGTCAGGTTTTAGGCAAAGCTCAGAAAGAAATTCTTCCATCTAATTTACAATGTCTGAATAGAAACAATATCAGATATCTCAGTATTTTTAAAAAACTGTATTTCCATACTTTGTAATTCAAAACTATTGAAAGCAACATAGACTTATTTTTAAAAGTTTAAGAAAATGCTCAGAAAATGGAACTGCAATTGCAAATTTTCTGCTTATAATACTGAAATTATTTTATTGATCTAATGTTGTCTAATGTAACTCTAAAGACGTATTTTCTAACGATGTTATAAGGTTTTTGTATTTTTTAAATACATTTTTATATTAGGAAGTTCTTTTTTATATAAAGTATAACCTTATTATACCTCTCTCTTGGCTACCCCTGAATTCAAAATCACAAACAAGAGGGTCAGTAATGATAATTTTTTCATAACAAGAATTTTTGGATTTTCAGAGGATATATTCAATATTTAATTTTTCCTATGCCCTACAACTGTGTGACTTGGGAAAGTGTTAATAAACCACATAACAAAGGAGAGGATAAAGGCCCAGTTTTTTAAATTTAGTAAAGTAGTCTGAGACTTTTCATTGCTTACATACCATTAATAAAACTAAATGAATTCCGCTGCTGCTGCTGCTAAGTCGCTTCAGTTGTGTCCAACTCTGTGCGACCCCATAGACGGCAGCCCACCAGGCTCCCCCGTCCCTGGGATTCTCCAGGCAAGAACACTGGAGTGGGTTGCCATTTCCTTCTCCAATGCATGAAAGTGAAAAGTGAAAGTGAAGTCACTCAGTCGTGTCCGACTCTTCGCGACCTCATGGACTGCAGCCTACCAGGCTCCTCCGTCCATGGGATTTTCCAGGCAAGAGTACTGGAGTGGGTTGCCATTGCCTTCTCCGAAATGAGTTCTGAGGGGGAAAAAAATCAGATTATTCAATGGCCATTTAAAATGAACACAGAAATTCTAAATTCCATGGACCTTACTGACAGTCAAACTCTCTATTAATTTTTGCTTCCTAATGATGGCGTACCATGGCAGTGTGCTCTAATTCCTGCAGGTTTTGGCAGATGAATCGAGGAATCGGGAGAGGTCATTGGGCTGACACTCAAGAGCCTGCCTGAAATGAATAAATTATTCAAGGGTCCCACACGGAAGAGAAGAAGTTGGGAGAACAAACTGAGAATAGAAGTAGAAAGGGTCATTTTGGCAGGCCCAGAACGTAAACAAAAAGAAAGCAAACAAAAAATCCAACCCTCTAATAACATTATTGAAATGTTGAATATTGCTGTTTTTGTTTTTCCAGAGATAAAGACCAAATCATCATAAAAAAAGAGAACATTAGACCACAGACTCAACAGTATTACATATGGCAATAGGGCTAACTGGGGCCTGCAAAGAGCAAGATCCTTGTTTTCTCTTTTTTTGGCCAGTTTGTTCTTCCCAGATGCAGCAAAACACTGGTTCTGTCTCTCCCTCCAATCCTCCTTCCTCTTCCTCCTTTGCTAGTGCCCAAAATATTACCTGAGAAAGTGAAGTGCCATAGACAAGTAAGGAAAAACTCATTCTTTTCTCTTACCTCACGTGCTAGGACAAACGTACAATCCTGACACTTTATATGTATCTATCTATCTATATATATAGTTGTTGTTGTTTAGTCTTCAGATCATGTCTGACTCTCTGTGACTCCATGAACTGCAACAGTATATATACATATGTATAAAATATATCAGCCTAAATACTATTAATAATAAACAACATTTTACCTCTATTGAGTAGAAGGTTTGATGGTGCTAACCCCTTGCAGAGGTGCTCTGCTTCATAAAGTACCCTAATATATAGTTACCCTTTTGGTTCCTCCCAGAAATCATGTGAGATGAGGAAGAGTGGTTCTTCTATTTTTTACCACTAAGCAAAGAGGCTCAAAGGTATTAAGTGATTTGCACAACATCAATCAGGGCCAGCTCTTGTAGCCACATTCTGGGTCCCCTACTCATACTGCCTCAATAAGCTTTCATCACTGAGAAGTTTCACTCAAACAGATACCAGAACTACAGAAAAGAAATCAACACTTCCTTTGTGTATTTCATGGTAGATATCAAGATCTGTGTTTTAGTACTTCATTTATGAAATAATCTTTTCTCTCTACACAGAGTACTAATTACAGTGAGTTATATAAAAAGATGAATCCATATGACAAAATAAAATGTCATTAATATTAAATTTTTCACACTTAATTCTAACAAAAATAATTATGAATGTATGACTTTTTAAGAATGGAAAGGATTTATCCACTCAATTATGAGCCAAAAAATATTACTAAGCAGGCAATGGAGCTTCTCCAGTGGCTCCATGGAAAAGAATCTGCCTGCTAAACACAAGACATAGGTTTAATCCCTGGGTCAGGAAGATCCACTGGAGAAGGAAATGGTAACCCACTGTAGTATTCTTGCCTGGAGAATTTCACGAACAGAGGAGTCTGGTGGGCTACAGTCCACGGGGTTGCAAAGAGTTGACACAACTTAGCGACTGAACAACAACAATGCACTGGGTATTATGCGTATAAGAGGAAACAAAGAACCCTCTGTCTCTGTCTTGAAAACACTCCATCCCACAGATGAGATGGACATATCACAAGAGTTACTCAGTGCCTAAGGCAGGGACTCTAGGAATCTAACCCGATCAGGGATGGTGTCAGGAAAACTCCCTTCAAGAAAAGCAACTAAGGTAAAGTCCAAAAAAAAAAAAAAAAAAGGAACTACTTAGGCAAAAAGGAAGAAAAAGGCAGAGGAGGGAGTGCAAATGAAAGAGCAGGAAGAAGTAAACTTTGAAAGTGGAATAATGTTGAATTTAGTGGAGTAGAGGTGATCACCCAAGGAGACAGCTAGGATGAGAAAAGGCATGCGGCAGATAAAACCCTATGTAACTCCACAGCTGGGTACAGTCGGTCAGGTTAAGGAGGAACAACCAGAAATATGTTATGGCATTACCATAAATACTGACTTTGCACTGAATTCTCTCTTCCTCAAGCAGAGCTCAAGACAGCACAGGGAAGAGTGGGCCCTCCGTATCCTCTGGTCATTGATTCTAGGAGTCCCGATGGAGACCAAAGGCCCAGCTACTCAAACTCCTGACATAAACGGCACAGTAAAATGAATGCAGTTGGCACTCAGTATCCTCAGGTTTTGCATCCACAGATTCAACCAACAGCAGACCTGACTGCTTTGGGTTGAAGCCATGGATGGGAAACTGCAGATACAGAGGGCCAACTGTAGATATTATTTTTGTTTCTTGAAACTTAGCATTCACATAGAATGCAAAAAATCACTTCTTAGATACCTTCTTACTTCTGTTGTTTCATTTAATCCTCAGAACAGTCTTTACCAAATGAAGTCTACGCCACCTGCTTTTTTATTGAGACTTAAGGAGATTATTATTTTGTAAGCATCCAGAATGACAGATCCAGAATTAGAACCCAGATTTTAGAATCCTTCGTCCATTGTACTTTCCAGGACACCACACAATGGCCCTGTTGGCTTAAAAATCCTAATCTTCCATCAAACCCTTATTAAGATCTTGCAGTGTGCCAATGATGGAGACAGAATAGGTCCCTATCTTCATGGAAACCACATTCTACTAGTAAACTGATTAATGTCCTAGGGTCGGTTTTCTCTTAATTCCCATGTGCTTTGGAGGAAAAAAAATACTCCATGACCCAAGAAAGGAAATGAAGTGCTCATTTAAGGACTCCGTGTCTCCGGCGTCTCCTGTGTCCATTTCCACTGTTATTCAGATTGCCCGGCGCGCTCTCTCCCGTGTGACCACAGGCCGCGTCACTCTGTGAGCAAAGGCATGGCCAGGAAAGGCGGCAGTCCCCTGCGCAGGTTGCCTGGTGTCTGGCCGATCCTGCCGGCCATAACAACTGTCTCGCTGATCACACTGTTCGCACTGTTCTCTGAACCCATGGTGAGCAAGGCGCGAGTTAAGAGGCTGGAAGAAAACGCGAGGAGCCCTAGGAATTGCAGACACGTTTATTCTCTGGGGGCAGGCACTGCGGCTGTAGCTGCAGCAGACGTGCTGTATTCTCTCCTCTCCTGGTTGACCCAGCGGACACAGCCCTTCCGCAGCCTCACCAGCCTAACGTAGCCATAGCACAGCCCTAACACCACCCCAAGGGCTCTTTAAGGTGGAGCTTATACATACCTTGGGGCTTCCCTGGTGGCTCAGACGGTAAAGCGTCTGCCTACAATGCGGGAGGCCTGGGTTCGATCCCTGGGTCAGGAAGATCCTCTGGAGAAGGGCATGGCAACCCACTCCAGTATTCTTGCCTGGAAAATCCCATGGACGGAGGGGCCTGGTGGGCTACGGTCTATGGGGTCGCAAAGAGTCGGACAGGACTTCACTTTCACTTTCTGTATACCTACAGAACAAAAGCAGCCTGTGGGCAGTGAGTGCCTCAGGAGGCACATGCACAGTGCCCTAACAGCTCAGCTGTTGCATAACCATTATTTACAAAACATGCGGTGAGAGGGCGGGGCGGGAGAGCCTGACCATCCCATCCTGGCTAGTTCGCTCATTCCCGACGCTCGGTTGGGACCGTTTCCTTCTCACACATTCACCCAAAGGTTTTTCAACCTGCTCTCGTGTCTTGGAGCCCAGCTTCCTGGGATTCCCATGACTGCCACTGTTAGGGTTATGTTCCATCAAAACCTCTGTGTGCTGGGGGCAAGAGCTCCCCTAGAGTAAAGCTTGGTAGAGTGAATCCAGTTATACTTCTAGCTTCTAACCTGTGCTTTGTAGCAAAAGTGGTCTCAGCTACCCGAAAGACTAACTGTCCCTCCAGACTTGTATGTTTCTTATCCTGCCAGCAGGAGAGAAACGGGGTTGCTGGCAACCATGTTCCCAATCAAATCCCATACATCATTTGGCCCGTTTCTCCTGTGCCGTGTTCCAGAAGTTAGTGGACACTTGGGAAGAAGAAAAGTGATGCACTGAAAACATAAAGGGTGGCAGGTCAGGTTAATGCAAAAAATGTAAAAAACAAAAACAAAAAACCCTGAAACTCTCTGGAAAGTCTACAGCTTAGCAGGGTCCCTTCTGTTACTGGGGATGCATAAAACCTCAATACCTGGAAATAATGTCCATTGGGGCAGGGTGTGGGGGATATCTCATATTCCAGAATTTTGAAGGACACCAGGTGGCAAAACACAGGGTAGATTAAATGGACTGGGATTTCAGTGGAAAGAGCAAAAATAGGAAGACCACAGAGTGGAAAGGGACAGATGAAGACATGGGAAGCAGTGTGGCAGAGAGGCAGGAAGTATGCTTGTCATAGGGGCTGTAAACACTGGTCTGTTTTCAAGGGCGTGGACATCGCAAGCAAGAGAGGCTCTCAGAGTTGCAGTTGGCAGTCCCAAGGCAGGTGGGCTCCAAACACAATTTGGTCCCTTGCCTGGCAAAGGCCGGCCAGCCCTCCAGCTAGGAGGCCAATGGAACAACAGGAACCCAGAGAAAAAGGATAACTTCTTGTTAGTTTATTAGCCTGTGAAACACCGACTGCAGAATCACTTTAGGGAAGCAGAGTGCTTGTCAAACGCATGGATCCATGGAACCCAATCTAGACAATCAGAATCTCTGAGGTCTCGCCCGGGTACTGAGGTCTCGCCCGGGCATATGACAAATACCACAGGTGAGTCCTATATGCTATTAAGTTTAATAACCACCAGCTGAGATAATCAAATTGGGTGGCTAAAGCCTTTGTTTAGAGACTGCCTAGGGCTATCTCTTGGTCCACAGCACCTAGAACAGAGCTGTCTGGACATAACAGACACCCTAGTTACAGAGCTCTCACATTCCTTCCTGGGGGTAAATCACTCCAGGATCTCTCCATATCACCTCAATGAAGGTCAGGCCACATCCTCTGAACACAGGTGAACTTCTTGATAGAAAGTTTGTGTTCTGAGAGGCAGTTGTCTCATTTTTCTTTTTTTTTTTTTAGAGGGACGGAGGGTACAGGCCGTCTGTCAGGCTGAAGTATCAACTCATTAGAGGCTTTTTTCACCAGAGCAGATTTCAGTTCCCAGAGGGGAGACCAGAAAGGACTACTTGGGAAAGAGAGGAGGGAGAAAGGCTCTAAGAAACCATGTCAATCAAGCACTACTCATCAAGACCCTAACTTGAACGTAGTGTGCCAGGTGCCAAGGGCAATAATACTGCATGCTCCCTGGCAGAATTGTTATTCAATTTTTAGGCCTAAAAATAAATGCGTGAGAAAAGTTTCTAGGAGGTAAAAAAGTTCTAATTACAAATCAGTGTAAGCGTTCACTGAATTTGTATTTTCCACCCCAAAAGTCAGACTAAGAAAAATAGTGTTCCAAGTCAGGAGTTCTTACAGAAAATGCTAGTTAAATGCACCAACCACTGGCCTGCAGAATAAAAACTGAATTGGAACCACTATCTCCTTCCTTCGACTCCTACCTCTATGGTCCCCTCTGATGATCAGGTTGAGGGGTGCTCCTAGTTGTAACGTTTCCTTTCAGAGGCTCCCAACTTTAGGAAGCTCTTACTCTGTACTGGGCACGTCTACATACAACCACAATACTGCAAGCCCTTGCTTCTAGATTTGCAACTTAGCCAACTGCCGCACTCCAGGGTAGGCTAGAACTACGGTGGAACTGACATTATTGTTTAGTCGCCAAGTCCTCTTGGATGGTTTTCAGAGCCAGTGGTCTGCAGCCCACCAGGCTCCTCGGTCCATGGGATTTCCTGGGCAAGAATACTGGAGTGGGTTGCCATTTCCTCCTCCAGGGTTCCCATGAACAACCCCTTTAACCTTCCTAGTGTCCCCTTCGACATACTTTCGCGGTAATGATGAACGGAAGGCCAGAGACAAGAAAGCAGCCTTGAACTCAAAGGCAGCAAAAAGCCCCTTCCCAGATCTCTTCCCCTGGTGTCCCTAGATGCCTCCTGTCCCCAGTCCGAGTCCCACAGCCCCCCAGCCCCACCACCACCACGGGGGAGCGCGCAGTCACCTCTTGTCTGCTTTCTCCCCGCAGCTCCAACGGCAAGTCGGTCACTTGGGCGCAGAACGAGAAGAGCAGCCGCGGGCAGCACTTGTGGCAGAGGCTGTCGGTGCACATCAACAAGAAGGAGAACCCCAACCAGACGGCCGTCATCAAGCCCTTCCCCAAGAGCACGGAGGGCCGCGGCGCGGGGGGCGCGGGCGGCGGCGGGCCCGAGCTCCCGGACGCCGGCCCCAAGGCGCGCCCCGCCGCGGCCGAGGCTGAGGAGGGCCGCGCCGTGCCGCGCGCGCCGTCGCCCATCAGCACGCTGAGCCGGCGCGCGGGTAGCCTCCCCGACGACGAGGACGCGCGCTCGCTGCGCTCGGAGCCCGCGGCGCGCAGCAGCTCGTCGCAGGGCTCGTTGCTGGAGCAGATCAGCAGCGTGGTGACCCGCTTCACGGCCAACATCAGCGAGCTCAACTCCATGATGCTGGCCGCCCCGGGGGCGCCCGGCGCGGGCACCGCGCTCTGCTCGGCCTACCTGATCCCCACGGAGATGCAGCTGCCTGCCGCCGTGATGACCACGTTCGCCGAGATCCAGCCGCCGCCCGCAGCCGAGAGCCCGGGCGGCGCGGCCCCGCCGGCGGAGAGCGCCGCCCGGGATCCCCCCTTGGCGGCGGCGGCCGGGCCCGAGGCTGCGGCCGGCAAGGCGGACCTGGAGGAGCTGGTGGCGCTCACGCCGCCGTCCCCCTTCAGGGACTCGGTGGACTCGGGGAGCACCACCCCCAACTCGCCGGTGTCCGAGTCGGCCCTGTGTATCCCATCGTCTCCCAAGTACGACACGCTCATCATCAGAGATTACACCCAGAGCTCCTCGTCCTTGTGAATGTCCTGGGAAACCACGCTGGGGTCCCCTCCCCCCCGGCCCCGCAAGGAGCCGAGACCCTCCGGTGTCCCCACAGACAGCAAGGACAGGCCTGGGCGCCTGTTTAAGACCCCGAGGTGGAAGACATCGCGTACACCCGCAGTGGAAACAAGAAATCAAGAGTGCTATCTACCATCCACCGACGAAGACACCAACCACAAATCTTTCGGCAGATTTTCTTCTAGTGGCCTTAGAAAACATGGGCTTTTAAGAAACACCGCTTCTACTTTTGAGGGCTCACGAGGAGTCTGTTGAACCAGTTACATCCCAAGTGCTTTGCTCTAGGGAAGCAAGGAGTGTGAAACAGCAAAACGGAGGGTTGAAAAGGCACAGTTAATAAGAAACTGTAAAAAAAAAAAAGTTTTTTTGTTTGTTTACTTTAATTCTTTTCCCAGAAGATTCTTTGATTCACCAAACATGAATGTACATTTTCTAACAAACTCAAAATCTGGGACCAAAACATCAACCTTTCTCTTCCTCTTTTTTTTTTTTTTTCCTTTCCTTTAAAGACCTTGGAAAGCAGACTTGGGCCCAGTATTTGCTGAGGCGTTGGTAGGAGTGTGTCCCATGGGCAACACCCAACTGTGTGATGAGGGCTGCGCTGATGTACATAGGGCTTTTACCAGACACTTTCCAATTTGGTCGTGACCTCCTTTTCCAAAAGCCTGCATCCTGGACTCCACCTAGTTATTTCAGTTCACCTCCATTAACGAAGAAAACCAGTGGAAGATTTCTTGACTATTTCACCATGTTGCCAATCAATACTGGAGTAGCAAAAAATATTTTCTGGAATACTGTTTTGTAATTCCCTCACTGGGGTGCGTTGTGTAGCTGGAAATTCTCTTTCTAATAATAATAATTCTTGAGCTCCAGCTTGGCTATCTCTTTCATGAAATGTGGCCACTCATTATGAATGCATTGCCAGCTAAAATATTTAAAATATGCATTTGGGCTTCTTCATTCCTTTCTTTTGAGAACCTGATGCACAAAGAGCTCCTCTGTTCTTTTCAAGTCCCACCACTGGAAGAATGGTCCGTAGACCCAATGAAGACACTGTCGTGATTGGAGGGCCTGTTCAAAAAATTAACACAATCTTAATACACTGGAGACTTTAAACTGTCAAGTCGGCTTAGCAGAGATTTAGCTATGCCAGTGAGCAGTGATTTTAACTTTTCTTGGCTGCTTAAACAGGGCAGCTATGAACTATGACACATGTAGATTTTTCAAAGCAATACAGAAAACTAAAACAGAGGAACCTTAACAGATACAAACCACACAATCTTTCTTAGCCATTCCAAAAAGAGGCAAAGCAATTATTAATATTTTCCTTTTTAAAACAATTATGAATATAATTTTGTGCACTTCATACTGTCACTTTTTAAAAACTGCAGAAAAGAGATTTAAAGTTATAATAGACATATCTGTGCTTTGATAGGCTCCTATAGATAGAATTCAGC
Organism: Giraffa tippelskirchi; assembly: GCF_054371585.1. Taxonomy (NCBI): domain Eukaryota; kingdom Metazoa; phylum Chordata; class Mammalia; order Artiodactyla; family Giraffidae; genus Giraffa; species Giraffa tippelskirchi. The sequence continues at coordinate 40,190,688 of NC_137284.1, read as the reverse complement.
TCAAGACCTGCATCCACTGTCATCTCTTTCTTCCTCCCATTACAGCTATCCTCAGGTGCCAAATGTTTTTGATTTTTAAATAAGGATAGTAATAAAAGGAGGAGGTATCCTATAAATTTAAAGTCTAGTTGACCCAGCCTTATACTAAAGATAGCCTTATGAGAAAGATTTGCTGTGAGGCAGAAGTATATTTTTAGCAGAGAGAAAAATAAATAAAAACCTTTTTCTTTTTGCTCAATATCCTTATTTGGTATTTTTTATTTCACATCTACTTAAAAGAAGGAATTGAGAAATGAAAATAAATCTATTAGCATAATTTATCATTCTCTACTTTAAACGTTATTAAACACTTTTACCTTTCCTGATAACTATTCTCATATTAAATTATATTAAATCAAATCTCCCAATATAAAACATTAAAAGCTAACATTAATTTACTAAAATATAATTTAAAAAAAAAATCAAACCTCCTGTGCAAATTTGAAAATAGCATCATTGGAGCCCCTTGATCCCAAATATTATGAGACTCTTGAAACAGTCAATCTAGCTAAGTTTTGTGGTTTCACTAAAAGCAAATGTCTGCCTCTACTTGAAAAACAAATGTAAATATTTTGAAGTAAATATTAATATCCTTGGATTCTCATCAAAAGGGTGGCATTCACCTGGGGGTTACTGTCTTGATTTCTTAGGCATTGAAACCTTCCTAAGTATGCTCTAAGTTTTTAAATTTGTTTCAAAGAACCCTTATGTTGGTTTCCACTGTATTCTCAAATACAAGTTTCACTGTGTTGACCAACAGGAAGACATTTTTAAAACTTTCTCCATGACCAAATTCTTTTCTATTTTTTTAGTAACATATTTCCTTTAAAACTATACTACCATATGAGAAAATTCATTATAAATTAAAATTTAATGTGAATAAATTGCCATCATATAATTCTATATGAATTAATAGTTGACATAAGAAAAATAATTTAATTAGAGGAGAACAAGAGGTATTTTTCTGTGTATTTATATAACCCTTTGCCACTTCATTCAATACATTGTATAATATATAATATTATTGATAATGCATTCTTGGGATCTTTTATTTTGGAATGATACTAACTCTGTCTCTTTGCCAATTCTAATACCAGGTTCCAAGTTAAATCTACAGTACAAAAAAGAACTGAATATTCATTCTAGGGCTAGGATATGAACTTCACACTTCATTTGAGTACCTATTTTCATTGAATTTCCTAGAAAACAATCTGTTCCTGGTGCCCAGTGATAATTCAGGTGGGACCAGCATGACTCAAGGGAAGGGGAAAGTACAGTGAAATGCTGAGTTTCAGAAAAGCCACCCTAAAGGACAGTTTGGTCCCAGGATTAAAAAGAGAAGACCTGGTTCGATCAAGTTGTACAGACTATCCAAGCAGTCCACCCATTCTCTATTGTGGGAAGCGGTGGGGACCGCCTGAGAAGACCGTGCCTAACCAGGAAGCAGCAGACCCACCTCTCTGGGTTAGGGGTGGGGAACAGAGCAGAAAGGCAGTGTGGAAAGGAGAACCATGTGAGATTTGACTGAAGCAAAGAGAAAAAAGCAGACCCCTGAATGTGCTAATCCTTGTTAGTAACAGTCTTTCCCAAGTTTCTGCTGTTACCAGCATGTGATCAGAAAGACTAGGAACTATTTCTGACTGTCAGTGAATTGTATAATGGCTCTGCTGCAATTCTGTGACTTCCAAACCAGGAATAAAACTCTTTAAAAAAAATTTCCTGTAGTAGTCTCCCAGCAAAATGTATGTGTTTCGGAGACTTCAAAGGTTATTACCTGAGTTCACATTTAGCCACAGCTTATTAATAACCCTCAAGCTGTCAGAATCTCTATAGTTACCATTTACAATTTTATACTGTGAAAAAATATACAGATCAGTGAAAACCGTAAAGATAAGTTGGAATTCACTTTAAAGAGGGTCTGAAGCCTGAGAGATGCTCTACTATCTGTTGAAGAATGAGGCATGTATAAAATAGTTGGCTGAATTTCACTGATCTTCCCAATGTGAACAAATATACTATGTATATTGTGTGTATTTCTAGAATTCAATGGCAGCTGCTGGTGGTGTTGTAATTAGAAATCTATATAGAATATAGATGTTTTAGAGAGATGGTGCCAATCCTAAAAGATTTGTGTGGGCTACAAGTGCTTGTACTTACTTTTTTCTGCACTTTAACTGATTTGGTTTTAAGATGGTGTGTGTGTATGTTTTTCTTTTTTCTTTTTTTTCTGTTGTTGCAGCTTGTGCTATTAAAATGATAGAGAATGTTAAATTATTTTGATGTGAGTTGCAAATGATTTTTTCATAAAGTTTAACATTTCTATCAGCACTGTTTTGCTTTGTACTTGTATAAATGTGTTTTATTTTAGTACTTTAAAATATACTTGCCTGTTTCTCAGTTGTCTAAATCATGTTAGAGCTGGTATTTGTGAAGTCAGTTACTTTTTGAAAAATATTAAAAAAGAAACTATGATATGACTTTAATATTCTTCCCCTTAAATGTTTAGATTGTTGTCTTAATAGTGTTTTCTGTGACCCAAAGAGCCATACTATTAATTCACCTTATATTCTGAATGATGAACATTCGAGTTATGGGGTTTACAAAGCAGCCTGTGGACAATAGATTAAAATGTAAATGTAAACTAAGCACAAAACCACCAGAGATGCTGTCCCCAAAGTCACCTGCAAATACCTTTCAAGACATAAATAAATACTTATATTAAAACAAGGAAGCATGTAGGGAATAAAAGTCTTTTGTGTGTCTGAAAATACCAATACAAATTATAGGTGTAGTTCCACAGTTATCTGTGTTGATAGAAGTAACATCACAAAAATAATATAGATTATCTGTATGTATATATATACATATATGTGTCTGCATATGTATACAGACTTACACACATCAACATAGATATTTGACTTTTGAATCTATCTATATAGTTTTGTATGTGTATGTTTATGTGTGTATGTATGGGCATATCTATATAATTTTTCCAGAAAAAGAAATTACTTATTAAATCACTTTTTACTTTGATAGATTCTTAAGCAAATTTACACTCCCTGAACACAAATTAGCTAAAATCTAAAAGCATAATGTAGACTAGATGAATGATGTATGGAAAAGAAAGACAATGTAAATATTTAAAATATATCTTCTTTCTACTCCCTTGTATTATTTGTACCCATTTAATATGTATATACACATTTATTCTTATATATGTATCAGTTCAGTTCAGTTCAGTCGCTCAGTCGTGTCCGACTCTTTGCGACCCCATGAATTGCAGCACGCCAGGCCTCTCTGTCCATCACCAACTCCCAGAGTCTACCCAAACCCATGTCCATACAGTCGGTGATGCCATCCAACCATCTCATCCTCTGTCGTCCCCTTCTCCTCCCGCCCCCAATCCTACCCAGCATTAGGGTCTTTTCCAATGAGTCAGCCCTTCGCATGAGGTAGCCAAAGTATTGGAGTTTCAGCTTCAACATCAGACCTTCCAATGAACACCCAGGATTGATCTCTTTTAGGATGGATTGATTGGATCTCCTTGCAGTCCAAGGGACTCTCAAGAGTCTTCTCCAACACCACAATTCAAAAGCATCAATTCTTCGGCACTCAGCTTTCTTCACCGTCCAACTCTCACAACCGTACATGACCACTGGAAAAACCATAGCCTTGACTAGACGGACTTTTGTTGGCAAAGTAATGTCTCTGCTTTTAAATATGCTATCTAGGTTGGCCATAACCTTCCTTCCAAGGAGTAAGCGTCTTTTAATTTCATGGCTGCAATCACCATCAGCAGTGATTGTGGAGCCCAAAAAAATAAAGTCTGACACTGTTTCCCCATCTATTTCCCATGAAGTGATGGGACCAGATGCCATGATCTTAGTTTTCTGAACGTTGAGCTTTAAGCCAACTTTTTCACTCTCCTCTTTCACCTTCATCAAGAGGCTCTTTAGTTCTTCTTCACTTTCTGCCATAAGGGTGGTGTCATCTGCATATCTGAGGTTATTGATATTTCTCCCGGCAATCTTGATTCCAGCTTGTGCTTCTTCTAGCCCAGGGTTTCTCATGATGTACTCTGCATATAAGTTAAATAAGCAGGGTGACAATATACAGCCTTGACGTCCTCCTTTTCCTATTTGGAACCAGTCTGTTGTTCCATGTCCAGTTCTAACTGTTGCTTCCTGACCTGCATAGAGGTTTCTCAAGAGACAGGTCAGATGGTCTGGTATTCCCATCTCTTTCAGAATTTTCCACAGTTTATTGTGATCCACACAGTCAAAGGCTTTGGCATAGTCAATAAAGCAGAAATAGATGTTTTTCTGGGACTCTCTTGCTTTTTCGATGATCCAGCGGATGTTGGCAATTTGATCTCTGGTTCCTCTGCCTTTTCTAAAACCAGCTTGAACATCTGGAAATTCACAGTTCACGTATTGCTGAAGCCTGGCTTGGAGAATTTTGAGCATTACTTTACTAGCACGTGAGATGAGTGCAATTGTGCGGTAGTTTGAGCATTCTTTGGCATTGCCTTTCTTTGGGATTGGAACGAAAACTGACCTTTTCCAGTCCTGTGGCCACTGCTGAGTTTTCCACATTTGCTGGCATATCAAGTGCAGCTCTTTCACAGCATCACCTTTGAGGATTTGAAATAGCTCAACTGGAATTCCATCACCTCCACTAGCTTTGTTCGTAGTGATGCTTTCTAAGGCCCACTTGACTTCACATTCCAGGATGTCTGGCTCTAGGTGAGTGATCACACCATCGTGATTATCTGGGTCATGAAGATCTTTTTTGTACAGTTCTTTTGTGTATTCTTGCCATCTCTTCTTAATATCTTCTGCTTCTGCTAGGTCCATACAATTTCTGTCCTTTATCGAGCCTATCTTTGCATGAAATGTTCCTTTGGTATCTCTAATTTTCTTGAAGAGATCTCTAGTCTTTCCCAATCTGTTGTTTTCCTCTATTTCTTTGCACTGATCACTGAGGAAGGCTTTCTTATCTCTCCTTGCTATTCTTTGGAACTCTGCATTCAGATGGGAATATTTTTCCTTTTCTCCTTTGCTTTTCGCTTCTCTTCTCTTCCCAGCTATCTGTAAGGCCTCCTCAGAGAGCCATTTTGCTTTTTTGCATTTCTTTTCCATGGGAATTGTCTTGATCCCTGTCTCCTGTACAATGTCACGAACCTCTGCCCATAGTTCGTCAGGCACTCTGTCTATCAGGTCTAGTCCCTTAAATCTATTTGTCACTTCCACTGTATACTCATAAGGGATTTGATCTAGGTCATACCTGAATGGACTAGTGGTTTTCCCTACTTTCTTCAATTGAAGTCTGAATTTGGCAATAAGCAGTTCATGATCTGAGCCACAGTCTGCTCCTGGTCTTGTTTTTGCTGACTCTATAGAGCTTCTCCATCTTTGGCTGCAAAGCATATAATCAATCTGATTTTGATGTTGACCATCTGGTGATGTCCACATGTAGAGTCTTCTCTTGTGTTGTTGGAATAGGGTGTTTGCTATTACCAGTGCATTCTCGTGGCAAAACTCTATTAGCCTTTGCCCTTCTTCATTCTGTACTCCAAGGCCAAACTTGCCTGTTACGCCAGGTGTTTCTTGACTTCCTACTTTTGCAGTCCAGTCCCCTATAATGAAAATATATATGTATAAGTTGATACAAACCATGTTTGAACTTACAAAAGAAAACCTTTTTTTGTCACACTTGCTAATTCAGTCTTCTAAGTAATCCAAATGGGCATATGTTTATGTAAACTTCAGGTTGATATGAAATACCTGGACTACATACAGAAAATTATCTCCTAAAGATCAAAAGAGTTTAGTAAGACTCCATAGAATCACAGGAGGTCAGATAAAACCAGATGATGCAGTAGAAATAGCATTAAATAGGATTAAAAGTCAGTCTCTATCGTCCTGTCCCATATGATCTTGGATGAATAACCTTGACATCTCTGTAACTCAGTTCGTTTTTATTTAAATGCAGACATGAATAACAATAACCTGTGAAATTTATTTCATTTCCAGCATTCCTGGTATGTGGTAAATGCTTAATAGGTGATAGCTATCAATGGCAACATACTGTTTTTTATACAGTTAATATCCAGGAAGCAGCTTAGATATGTTAAGTCCAATATTACTTGTGGCTGCTGCTGCTGCTGCTAAGTCGCTTCAGTCATGTCCGACTCTGTGCAACCCCATAGACGGCAGCCTACAAGGCTCTTCTATCCCTGGGATTCTCCAGGCAAGAACACTGGAGTGGGTTGCCATTTCCTTCTCCAATGCATGAAAGTGAGAAGTAAAAGTGAAGTCACTCAGTCGTGTCCAACTCTTCTCCACCCCATGGACTGCAACCTACCAGGCTCCTCCGTCCATGGGATTTTCCATTACTTGTGGAGCGGTAACAAATTCAGTGATATATAAGGCATATATCATTGCAGGGGAAAGCCTATTGAGGTTGGAACTGTCCATCTAGGATGACTTAGTAAATTGATCTTAAGCATCACAGAAAGGACATTTTTCTTCTGTTATAGTCTATGCTGAATGCTGGCCAGTTTTGGGGTATAGTATGTAAATGATCAATTTGTAAAAATTAACAGTTCTCAAACATTTACTTTTTTATGGTAGCTAGCTATATATAGGTAGACGCATGCTAAGTCACTTCATTCATGTCCAGCTCATTGTGATGCTATGGATCTTAGTCTGCCAGGCTCTTCTGTCCATGGGATTCTCCAGGCAAGAATACTGAAGTGAGTTGCCATGCCCACCTCCAGGGGATCTTCCTGACCCAGGGATCAAACTGGTGTCTCCCACAGCTCCTTCACTGCAGGCAGATTCTTTAGTGCTGAGCCACTAGGGAAGCCCCAGGTAGGTAGGTAAATAGGATTATATTAATGAAATTATCCCCTTAAAAACACAGTAACTACATATTTTTTCTCAAAGTATTTTGAAATATGAAATCAGTTACTACATTATTTTTTAAGAATAATTTCAATAGATAAGTTTTAAGAAGAAAACTTTAGACTCAGGTTTTCTGGCCATGTTTAGATACCTAAGCAAAAAGTATTACAGGAAAACTTAGCTGAACCTCCACAAGAATAAATATTTTAAATTAGCTTTAACTCCAGACCAAACACACTTATTTTTTCATGACATGTCAGTCTTTTTGTATGAACATTTATACAAATATATGGTATATAGACCAGACACATTTGGCTTATTTATATATAACTTGTATTTTGTCTCATTGACATAAAGCAAAGCCTTATGTAACTAGCATGTTTCTGTAATAGGATAGATGTTATATAATAAATTTATGACTGATATGTTCATGAAAATTATAATTTAATATATAAATTGGCTTTTCTGAACTGCTAAGTAGTAATGGTTTTTAGAGTTTTCAATGCTTGGAAATCATAGTAACTCCAAGTTTAATGGCTGCCTTTACCTCAGAATTTTCCACTCTTCTTTAAATATGCTAATACACATTAACCTTGGAAGTATTTTTACTTTTATTTTTTTATGAGTAGCCTCCTCAGAGTAGAACTTCATAGAATGAATTTCAAAAATGCTATGATATAAAATTTATAATTTGTAGACAACTTTTTCTTTCAGTCTTGAAAATTAATTGCTATTTCCATGATGCTCTCTTAAGGATTTCAGAGAAGAAAACATAGATTCTATCATCACTTTCAGAGCCAGTCTACTGAATCATGGAATGCCTTTCTTCATTTTATTATCCACTTTCCTCCTGTCTTCTGATTTCTCAGAGCTCTACCAGCACTTTAACTTACTCCAGCAGTCAAGCAGAAGATTTACTTTTTGTTTTTCAATCAACATGTTGGATGGTTTCCTTAACTCTGCCAGCCTCAGATGAAGCTATACATGAAATAGTAGCAGTAGTAGATATTAAGTAGCCAGTGAACTGTATTCCAAGAGCAGTAAAAGGCTATGGGAGTATTATCCAGAACTTATTTTGGAAACTCTTATCACAAGTTTTCTAATTTGCCTAAGTAATCAAAATTACATGGCCACACCTAACACGTGTACCATACTAACGTGTTCCTACTCCAGCATGTTCAAAGCCATGATTTCCACCTTTTACTTCCCTGTATGTGGGGGTACTCTCTGTCATGTGCTTTCTCTCTCTAAAGAGCTCAAGTCACATCACTAGTCCTACTAAATTCACCCCACTCTTCAAGAAGGCATGAAACCCTCTAAATGTATACAGAGAGAAAAGGTCTTGCTCTGGGATTGCAAATACCCACCCTAATAATCCAAGACAAATAAGCAACAAAATCAGGGGACTATTGTGACTAGTTCTATTCAGTCAGTATGAGAGCAAGAATACTTTCTTATACTTTGCATAGTAACAAAACCCCCCAAATTTAATTTTAAGAAATAAGAGAAGGCTGAGATATAACCATTTCTAACTGATAAAGTGGTGGTTAGGAACCCAAGAAAAATGCAAGTAAGAATGACTGCTGCTACTGCTAAGTCGCTTCAGTCGTGTCCGACTCTGTGCGACCCCATGGACGGCAGCTCACCAGGCTCTGCCGTCCCTAGGATTCTCCAGGCAAGAATACTGGAGTGGACTGCCATTTCCTTCTCCAGTGCATGAAAGGGAAAAGTGAGAAAGTGAAGTTGCTTAGTCGTGTCCGACTCTTAGCGACCCAATGGACTACAGCCTACCAGGCTCCTCCTTCCATGGGATTTTCCAGGCAAGAGTACTGGAGTGGGGTGCCATTGCCTTCTCTGGTAAGAATGACTAGGCTAATAAATAGATAAAAAGTCTGAATAAATTAAAGGAAACTGAGAGGCCCTAAGAAAGAATAATGCAGTTGTGTTTCTCAGTGATGTTATTTGCTAAAGCAACACCATCAGTTAACCTAGCCCTGGTATATGCAAAACACTGAGAGAGACAAGTGCAAAATAAACAAAAGTAGTGTAGGAATATTGATGTCTGGCAAGAAGTAATACAAATTAAAATTTATTAAAATGTCCAATTTTAAATTGGTAAACATATACTCAGAGTATAGAATAAGCATGAACCAATATGTGCTTTAAAATATGGCTTTGAAGAAGTTGAAAAATAAACGATAAAAAACAAAGAAAATGTAAAAAACATTGAATAAATTGAAATTAATACAAGAAAACAAACATCTAACAAAAAATTTTAAGTGATCATTAAAACTGAAATCTTTTAACTTGTAAAGACCAGCACATTGACAAACATCTGTCAAGCTTAATCAAGTAAAAAAGAAACCACAATTACTACTGTGAGAAAAGAGAAATAGCTAAACATATAGAAGATATGCAAAAGAAAACACTAGGTAAAACTTTGTTTTCGATTTATAAATTTGAAAATGTAGATGAAATAATATTCTAGGAAAATATAAATTATCAAATTGAAACAAAAACAAGTAGAAAATGCAGATAAACCAATAATGATAGAATATCATGAAGAGGAATTTAAAAATATTTAACTCTAAGTGTAATACACTTAAACATTTTAGTTTCATCATGATATAGAATATGGATATACATGGAAATATCTATAGCTCATTTTATGAGGCTTTTATAACTTTGGTACACAAATCAGACAAGCAAGGGCATAAAGAAAGTTATAAACTATTCCCATAAACATCAGTTTTAAAATCCCATACAAACTATTCATACATCAAATTTTGAAATTTAATAAATTAATAATACTTCATGACTAAGTACAGTTTATACTAGGATTTTAAATGTTGCTCAATATTAGGAAATCAATTAATATAGCTTGCTACATTAAAATGTAATTATCTAGTAGATAAGATAGAAACATTTGATCAAGTAAACAATTTCTTATTAAAATAAAACAACTAAAAATAAAAGGAAAATTTTGTAAGATGAAAAATTTCTATTATAAACCTATAGCAAACATAATATTAACAGAAAAATATCAGAAGAATTACCATTAAATCAGGAATGAAAGATGTACTTCATATATCCACAATTCTAAACTGACAATGAAATATTTCATTTTCAGTTTTTCTCAGCACATTTTCTGAGAATTAAATAAAGTGCAAGCATTTGTTGCACTGAGACAGTGGCCTTTCTTGGGACAACCGTTTATACCTGCACTGTTCTGGCAAAGCAGAACACAGACCCATTTGAAATCACTACTATTAATATGGTATTTGATGTTCTAGATAAAGCTCTAAGTCAAGAAAAAGAAAGTAGATATTACTGGCTTCCCTGGTGCCTCAGCAGTAAAGAATCTGCCTGCAATGGAGGAGACCTGGGTTCAATCCCTGGGTTGATAAGATCCCCTGGAGGAGGAAATGGCAGCCCCCTCTAGTACTCTTGCCTGGAGAATCCCATGGACAGAGGAGCCTGGTGGGCTGCAGTCCATGGGGTCACACAGAGTCGGACACGACTGAAGCGATGCAGCAGCAGAAGCAGATATTAATACTTCGAAGAAGGAAATAAATCTACTATCAGCAGATTCATTAACCTATAGAATCTAAAATAATCAAAACATAAAATATTAAGATCAAGAAAATTATTAGAGCTTCCCTGGTGGCTCAGTGGTAAAGAGTCTGCTTGCCAATGCAGGAGACATGGGTTCAACCCCTGATCTGGCAAGTTCCCACGTGCAGTGGAGCAACTAAGCTTGTGCATCACAGCTACTGAGCCTGTGCTCTAGAGCCCGGGAGCCACAGCTACTGAAGCCGGAGTGCCCCAGAGCGCATGCTCTGCACCAAGAGGCGCCATCACCATGAGAAACCTGTGTACCGCACCTGGAGACTTACTCCTGCTTGCGGCAACTAGAGAAAAGGGTGCAGCAATGTAGCCCAGCACAATCAAAAATAAGTAAATAAGTGAAATCATACAGAACAGAATAAAAATAAAATTGTCAACGTAATGATATAAAAGAGCAAAAGGAAAAATAACTAGATGAGCTACATGACTCTGGGCAAGTCTATGAGCATCATAAGATCTGCTAAAGTGGTAGGAAAACTTAAAGATATAAATAATGATTTTTTAATTGTCAAAAATACAGTAAAGTGTGCTTGATGAAAAGGAAGCAAAGGGGAAGAATGTAGATGAAAGCAATATCTTGGGACACTTCCCTAAGAGATTTCCAAATAGAATTTTAAATGGTCAGTAGGTGCTGACCACATAGATACAAGCAAGGAAAACAGTCAGGCACAGGAAACAGCCTATCCACAGACACAAGAAAGTGCATACAGTGTTCAGGGAAGTAGCATTAGTTTAATAACTAGAGCTCCTTGGGAGGATTAAATGAGATAAGGTACATGAAGTATGCAGTGTTGGGCACACGGTGTATGTTCCTTCTATGCTAGCTGCTTTAATAGTAGTACTAGTCATTTTAGTAATGGCAGGGCTAGATGTTTAGATCTCACAGAATACTATATAAAATCTAAAATACATGTAATCATTCAGTTCAGTTCAGTTGCTCAGTCGTGTCTGACTTTGTGACCCCATGGACTGCAGCACGCCAGGCCTCCCTGTCCATCACCAACTCCCAGAGCTTACTCAAACTCATGTCCATTGAGTCCATTGAGTAATCATGCATCTTTGTAAAACTGGTTATTCTACTTTTATTCCTGAACATATATGCATCTTTTTCTAACAACACAACTAAATTCAACCATTCAGAACTCAGAAGGATCCTAATCACCCGTGATCACGTATGTACACAATTGTTTGCTGTAGCAAATACCAGAACTACAATAAACTCAAGAAAGAAATTGATATTGATACTTACAATCAAATTTGATGAAATGGAAGAGTAAATTAGTAAATCACCTATGGTTAGTAATTAATAAAAAATAAAAAAATAATACTCAATAATAACAAAAATGCAGAGAATATAACAAAGGCATGACATATTTAAAACTGGGGAGAAAAAAAAAAGAGAAAGGATTTAGAAATACACAAAGTACATTGTGTATAACTTTGGCCAAGCACCTGCTTCAGTTCTGAAGCCTCCTCCAGTCACTTCAGCCTCTTTTTATAGATCTTCTTCTTTCTTCTATAAGCTGCAACAGCTGTCTTAGGTCAACATTTCCAAGATTTTCAAAGTTATTCTATAGCCTTTATGCCAGTATAAACATCCATTTTAATTTCTCTGTCTCTTTTTTTTTTTAATTGTGGTAATAACACTTACCATGAAACCCACCCTCTTAAAACGATTTTAAGTGTTCATTACAGTATTGTTAACTGTAGGCAACATTTTTGTATAGCAGATCTCTAGAATTTATTCATCATGCATAACTGAATTTTTTTCCACAAGAAACAACCAATGCAGAGGACACTACTATCTAGATTTCACCCAAAGGTAGGCCAGGTAGAGAGTCACAGAATTCAACCAAAAACACTGGCAGCCTCACCATGACATAGTCTAACTAAAACAGGCTGGACAGGAGACAGAGTAAGCCTGCTGGGGCCTAACAGAACATCTCGTGAACCTGAATCAAACCCAGAGTAACAGACACCAAGAGGGACACCTACAAAGGCGGGAAGGACCAGGGAGGAAATTTTCTGGTGAAAAGTTTCACAATTCTCTCATGTTGGGATGTGGGGCAAGTCCAGAGGGTGCCAAGAGCCATACTCATTTTGGGAGAAAATCTTACTCTAGTGTTGGGAAGTCAACAGAATGGCATGGACACTGAGAAAGCCTAGGGAGGATTCACAGCTAAGAATGAGACTCGTGTGGCTTCAGTATATCTTCATTTAGGCACTAAACACTATTAGGCACTGAGTTGCTTTTGATTATTTTTCAACTTAACATTGGTTTAAACATGTCTGGCTTAATTTAGAAACAAATCATGAACATTTTCAGTTCAATCCAGTTCGGTTCAGTTGCTCAGTCATGTCCAACTCTTTGCGACCCTATGGACTGCAGCATGCCAGGCCTCCCTGTCCATCACCAACTCCCAGAGATTATTCAAACTCATGTCCATTGAGTCAGTGATGCCATCCAACCATTTCATCCTCTGTTGTCCCCTTGTCCTCCTGCCCCCAATCCTTCCCAGCATCAGGGTCTTTTCAAATGAGTCAGCTCTTCACATCAGGTGGCCAAAGTATTGAAGTTTCAGCTTCAGCATCAGTCCTTCCAATGAACATTCAGGACTGATTTCCTTTAGGATGGACTGGTTGGATCTCCTTGCAATCCAAGGGACTCTCAAGAGTCTTCTCCAACACCACAGTTCAAAAGCATCAATTCTGTGGCGCTCAGCTTTCTTTATAGTCCAACTCTCACATCCATACATGACTACTGGAAAAACCATAGCCTTGACCAGATGGACCTTTGTTGGCAAAATAATGTCTCTGCTTTTTAATAAGCTGTCTAGGTTGGTCATAACTTTTCTTCCAAGGAGTAAGCGTCTTTTAATTTCATGGCTACAGTCACCATCTGCAGTGCTTTTGGAGCCCCCCACAAAAACAGTCAGCCACTGTTTCCACTGTTTCTCCATCTATTTGCCATGAAGTGATGGGACTGGATGCCATGATCTGTTTTCTGAATGTTGAGCTTTAAGCCAACTTTTTCACTCTCCTCTTTCACTTATGTAATTTGATTTTTTTAAACTCCAGATATATTTTGTAACATTAGATCATGAAAGCAAGGTGTTTTTGCCACACTGTATAGTATCGACTCTTTGCGGACCCATGGACCATAGACCACCAGGCTCCTCTGTCCATGGGATTCTCCAGGCAAGAATACTGGAGGGGGTTGCCACTTTCTTCTCCAGGAGATCCTCTCAACCCAGTGATCTAACCCACGTCTCCTACATTGTAGGCAGATTCTTTACTACTGAGCCACCTGGGAAGCTCCAGTGTCATTTCAGCCTACCTTTAAATTATATCCAATATCTAAACTACATATGAAATGATCCCAAGACTTCTTTTGTCACCAAAACATGATTTTCGCTTCTGAATGTAATTTAGAGTAATTTTCATGAAGCTTTCTGATAAATAGGAAAAAATTGAAATTTGCCTTTGTATATTATTTATTCAAATAACAAATACTTCCTGGGTGTCTGCAATACATGTGCCAGGGCAGTTTTCTAGATTTGAGGGAGTCCATCAATGAACAAAACTAAAATTATGTTTATATGGACCTTACTTTTTATTATGTGTGTAAATATGAATGTTGGTAGAATAGACAAAAAAACAAAAACTAAAAAGAAAGGTCTAGTATACATTATGAAATGATAAGTGCTGATAAGAGAAAAATAAAGTGGGTAAAGTAGACAAAAATTCTGGAAAGGGGAGTAATTTTAAATATGTTTATCAGGAAAGATTTTACTTTTAGATGATATCTGAGCAAAGACTTAAAGGAAATACAGAAGCAAACCATGAAAATATCTGGGGACAGAATATGGCAGGCATAGAAAATAATTAAAGCAAAGAGCCTGAGGAAGGACTAAGTCTGGAAAAGTTAGGAACTGCAACAAGTCTAGTGTGGCTGAAAGAGACTGAGCCTTAGGTAGGGCAGTCAGAGCTGATCTCAGTAAGTCCAGCATCAACTCATGAAAGTCTTGGAAGTCGGTATAAAGAAGTTGGCTTTTATACTGAAGGTTTTGAGGAAAAGAGAAACATCTGGTTTATTTTAAGAGAAGTAATCTGGAAGCCCTGGAATAAATTGTTAGGAAGTAAAATTAGAAGCAGGGAGGCTAGTAAGAAACTGTTGCAATAAACAGACAAAATAATAGTGACTTTGAGACCATGGTGGTGGCAATGGAGGTCATGAGAAGTGGTCATAATTTGTGTATGTGTGTTAAGTCCTCATCAAGCTTTGCTGATGGATGGGTGCTGGACCTTAAAGAAAGGAGAGTACAGAAGAGCTCCAAGGTTTTGGGCCAGGATGGAGTGGCCCTTAACTGAGTTGGGAAACAATTTGGTCAGAGATACTAGTTCGATCCCTGGGTTGGGAAGATCCTCTGGAGGAGGGCATGACAATCCACTCCAGCATTCTTGCCTGGAGAATTCCCAAAGACAGAGGAACCTGGCAAGCTACAGTTCACAGAGTCACAAAGAGTTGGACACGACTGAAGTGACCGCATGCACACACCTAAAACGTATGATTTTTTAATTCTAAGGGGTGTTGCGAGATTACATGTCACTATGAAAGTGAAGATATTTCCTCCAGCAGAACAGAGCACTTTGCCCTGGCACATGCCATCAACTGAGGGACAGAGGCCAATGGAACCCTTGAGATGCTCCCAAACAAGTCACGGGGGTTGTGGTTATCGGGCAGGTTGCCTAGAGAGGGTTATGTTGGAGGTAGGGCTTGAAGGACTACCATGCAGAGACCGCCTTGGCAAAGGCAATAGATGTACAAATGCATGAGTGTGAATTTCAACCATCTATGATAAACATGGAAGGATTTGGCAGCCCTCAATATAGAGTGCTTATGAGGAAGTACCAGGAAAATGGTTAAGAAGTTTAAAAAACGAAAAGAAAAGGAAGAAAGGAAGCAAAAGCAAGGAAGGAAGGAAGGAAGGGGACCTGCTTGGTGGTCCTGTGGTTAAGCATCCGCCTTGCAGTGCAGGGGATGTGGGTTTGATCCCTGGCCGGGGAACTAGGACCCCACATGGCACAGGGCAACTAGGCCTGAGGGCCGCAACTCCTGAGCTCACGAGTCACAACCAGAGAAACCACACACTGCAACACAAGATCCTGCATGACAAACTAAGACACAACACAGCCAAAGAAATATTTTTTTTTTTTAAAAGAAGGAAGGAAGAAAAACAAACTTACATGCTTTGTTAAGAAGTTTAGACTTTATCTTTAAGGTGACAATAAGCCATTAAAGGTTTTATAGAGTACTTGGTAGGGACAGTTTTTGTCTTTGTGATGTATGATTCTGAGAAGACGAAACAATGGAAAATAAATGGGGAAGGAGAGTTGGGGGCAGATGGACCCATTAGAAGGCAATGCACTTGACACATAATGAGAACAGAACTGTAAACATGGTGAAGAAGTGGTAAATTGGAGAAACCTTAGGAAGGAGAGTTGCTATAAATTAGTGATGGTCAGGGTGATGTGAGATGGAGAGAAATGGGCGACACCTTGGTGTCTGGGGTGGTACCTAATATAAAGTAGCATCTCTGTTGAGTCAGACAATGCATCAAGAGGAGCAGGTTTCTGATGGGTTCTGTTTGGGAGTTGAGACTACTGTGAAGTGACAGTCAACACATTCAGATAGTAGTGGACCATAGGGGTAGAGCTCAGGAAAGAGAACAAGTTAGGATTACAGCAAGTAATAGGTGACTGATGCAAAAGGTAATTGAAAATGTATCACCAAAGGAAATATTTATCAAGGTATGAGCAGGGTTAGGCAACTAACTAGGAATTCATAGGGAGAAGTAACAGTGGGAAGTGGCCATAACTCCTAGGACTGAAGGGTAAGAGGGAAAAGGGTTTCCTGAATGGGAAGACCTGCAGCTATGCAAGAGGGTCACCTGAAAGGCACTGTGGTCTTTCTGAGCTGGGCGATGCCACGTTCCCCCTAATCAAAGCTGTCCACACTTCTCATCTGGGCTGCCTAGAACTGTCTGATAGTTGACTACATGAGATACACATACTCAGGAGAAGGTGGTCATCAATCCTAATAGCTTGTCCCTTACAACAGCTGAGGGAGACTGCCATAAACAACTCTTGAGCCAATTGTCCTTGCATTAAGATGGCATTACATTTCCAAGTGACACTGACAACTGTTCACCTCTACAATGCTAACTGCCTGACAACCGGTGACATTAGTTAAAGCTCTAAATCATTAAAATTAGAAGGGGACAGTATATACCACTTGCTAAAGTTTATTATTACCACATCTCTGGATGTGCACATTGTCTAGGAACTAACACATAAAGGGGATACACAGAAACAGAAATTAAACACAACCATAAGGTATTCATTTCACAATAAAACAATCGCACACACATTGTGGGGTAGAATGCAAATAAGTCCATATGGATTTTAAAGAAAAAACAGAAAATGTAAAGCGACTTCATGTGTTCATGTTCCTCTTCCATGAGGAAAAATTTGAGATGCATTATTTCCACTTCTCTCATTGACCTTGATATTGGAGTCCACATTATCAATTGGAGTCCAATTCTGTCAATTCAAATTTTGCATGACCTTGGACAAATTTTTAAAATTCTCAGAGCCTTGGATGTCTTCTTTGTCTCTCATGATGATAATGCCTAAACATAAGCGTTCTGAGGATGAAATGAAAGCATTTGTGTTAAAACACCCAGAATAGTGCTTGGCAACATAGTGTCTAAATGTGTACTCTTTCGATTATTAGCAATTCTTCCACTGTGTTGCTGATGTGTTCAACGCCACAATTAATTCATGAACAAGGACCAGGAAAGGGAATGACTGAGCATCTGCTCTGTGACTGTAACTGGACATGGAACATACGTAGTGGCATTTAATCCACACAAAAGCCCTGATGAATTAAACTGGAACCTACTTCCTAGCTCCCTTTCCAGAGGCTTCCTGCTCCAGCATGCTCATTCTCTTTGGTTTGAATCTTCTACTTACTCAACATGTAATCGCATTAGCTTCCAATGACAGAGACATTCACAACTAATTCGCCCCCTCGCTGCAGCCTCTCTCCTGTTTACCATGGTGACAGGTGGCTTGAAAGTCATAAATGGATGGGATTCTGGAGGAGCTGAACAGAGCAGCTGGCAGGCCAAGGTCATAAAGGCACTCTGATTCAAATGATTTTAGGATATTGGGATCAGACTTGAAAATCTTTCTTCCATCCAGTTCTTTGCTAGAGAGAGTAATTTAAGATGCTCCCAGATGATTTCTCACTTTTCTTAACTAGAGAATATCATATGCTCATGCAATCACTAACTAGCATCAAAGGAGTGAGACATGGTATACAGCAGTGTTTCCCTTAGCATTCTCCAGAGATGAGGCTGACACACTTCTGGCTCAGAAGTCCTGGCCAAGGGATTGTAGCCACTGCTAACATCATCCATCTGTAGACAATATGCTAAAAATTTGTTCTGCCAACAGATAGGCAAGCTGCATAGAATGGCATCTGGGAATGGGGGAAATGGTCCTCTTTCAAGATTATGCATTATACCCCATCTTGGCCTCCCAGGACCACTGTGATTAATTTTTTAAGTCAGTTTTGCGAACACTGCTCTTCAGGGAGGACATGCCGAGCATCCAGAGAGACATTCAGAGTGCTGAGAAAATGCAACTGTTTGAACCAGGCAAACAGCTCAGTATCAATACACCTTGCCAGCTGTCTGGTCCTGACATAAGTGACAAACTGTGTCTGGACAAAGGATGGCAAGAGATGAAGAAGAAAGAAAGAATAAAACTTAGCAAGTTTTTAGCTAACATTTTGATTTTAGAATGTTCAATAGATCAAGAGTTCATGAATTGTAGCCAAAATTCTTGAAGATGAAAGAAATGGAAGTTTGGCCCAAGGTTTTCAGAATACTAAGTATGGCAAGTTTTCTGTAAAGAGTAATGGACTTAATGTGTCCTCAGTTCTGTTTACTATTTACTAACAGTCTCAGAATTCTCATCAGTAAGACATCCTCCTTTGCTGGATTAGTGGCGGCTAAAGCAAAATAATATTTGTGATCAATGTCAGTCATGAGTTTTTAGTTACTAAGCAGCAGCATTAATTTTAATAAGGTAAAATCCCATTCTAAATAAGCTCTGTATCGGCTTTTTGAAAGGAAAATGATCAGACAGCTAAAATGCTAAAACTTTCAGGAAGGGGAACACATGTACACCCGTGATGGATCCATGTTAATGTATGGCAAAACCACTACAATATTGTAAAGTAATTAGCCTCCAATTACAATAAATAAATTAAAAAAAATAAAAATAAAATGCTAAAACTTGAACTAGGTCTTCTAACCTTAGGTCTTGATGTCAGGTCTACCTCTGTGACATCCCGAAGCCTCCTCCTTTTAACTGAACTCTTGCTGTACCTTGGCAATTTGCAAAAGAAGTTGCATTTCCAGGTCACAAGTGTGCCTGGCTAAGTGTGTCAGTTTCTTAGGGAAGCAAGGTCATGCAGTTAAGCATTCCTCTCTCTCACCTTTCCCCTGTGTCTGCATCTCCCCAGAATGGCATTAGCTGTCAGTTGCTTTGGTCCCATAAGTTGGAGTATGAGAAAACAATGTGCAAACAGAAGTACTTTTAGTTTGAGTAAACATTGGATAAACAGGAAATTGAAAGGCAAACAGACAGACTGTGACCTGGATTTGGGTCCAACAGATTTGGACAAAAATTTGAGTCTCATCACCAACTAGCTGTGAGATCTTAGGCCAAATAATTTAATTTCTCTGAGCCATGGTTTCATTTTCTGTAAAACAGGGATGATAATGATGCCAAGTCTATCTCAAGGTTGCTTGGATGAGAAAATAATGTAATAATATATACAGATGCCCTTGTCATTATAAAGAATTATAAAATGATTAGCCATTAGCTGTTATAGCAGGCATTAAAATGCTAAAATGTTTCTGCTCTCAATCTGCTGTCTACTCCATTCTTCTAATTGTTCAGAAAAAACTGCACCCTTGATTCTTCTCTTTTTTCCTTCCTCCCTCTTTCATGCCTTCATAACAGTCATTTGATCTACATTCAAAATACATACAGAATCAGAACACTTCACACCAACTTGTATGTGTGTGTGTTAATCACTCAGTCGTTCCCGACTCTTGGTGACCCCGTGGACTGTGGCCCACCAGGCTCCTCTGTCCATGGGATTCTCCAGGCAAGAATACTGGAGTGGGTTGCCTTTCCCTTCTCCAGGGGATTTTCCTGACCCAGAGATCGAACCCAGGTCTCCAGCATTGCAGGCAGATTCTTTACCATCTGAGCCACCAGGGAAACCAATCTACTTCCACCCTGTTTAAAAGCTCACCATCTCTTGTCGGAGTTTCAAGAAGAGCCTTCAACACATCTCTGCTTTCACCTCTGCCTCTCTCCCTCCTCCTTCCCCACCCAGCTCCCCCCCCACCACACCCCCAATTTTTTCAGCACAATAGCCAAACCAATTTCTTTCAAAATAAGTATGACACTCTTCTACTCAAAACCTTCTGGGATCTTCTGATTTTACTGAAAATAGAAGCTAAAACACTTACAATAGCCTTCATAGTCTTTTTATTCCTTTAAGGCTGTCCTTCTAATAAATCACAACATATATGTCAAAACAATTTGCAGTCTCTGAAGACCAACTTAAGAGGCAGTGAAACCATTCACTTCCAACTTTAACCTCCCATGGAGTTTGGACAGATTTCAAGCCAGTTTCCTATCTGTTGGGCTTCCCTGGTGGCTCAGATGGTAAAGAATCTGCCTGCAATGCATGAGACACAGGTTCAATCTCTAGGTCAGTGAATATCCCCTGGAGAAGGGAATGGCCACTCCCTCCCATATTCTTGTCTGGAGAATTCCATGGACAGAGGAGCCTGCAGGGCTACAGACTACGGGACCTATCTGTTATTATTTCTGTGTTAGATCACAAGATGTAGCTTTAGATCAGGCTCTCAAAGTTCTAGAAACCAACCTTTCAACACAGGCGACATCATGCACCCACATGGAATACCTCCAAAGCTCAGGGAAATGACCTTACGGTCAACTCAAGGGAAAGAACAGAGTTGACCTCTGGTCTAAGCTCCAAAGAGACCATGCTACAGTGTCAGGCCTCTGTGTCTAAGTACTTCTGTTTTTCATTTGTCACTTGTCAAAATTCCACCCACTAGCCATGGATGACCTTGTATAACACTGCCTTCCTGTCTCCTTGCCTAACCTATCCAGTCAAGAGTGGTTATTCCTCCCCTTGCCCCACCCACCAAATTTCTCCTTCTCAGTTTTCCTCTTCTAAAACTACTGAGTAAGTCTGCCAAGTACTGATAGATTGTCTTTTCCTCGAAGACAAAATTAGTAACATTGGCTCATTGTAACATTAATTCTCAAGGCAAGGAGGGAAACGATCTTTCAGAATTTCATAGTGGAGATTCAAGGGTAATGAGACTTCTGAAATGGCCCACACTCCACAGAGTGTGGAGTATGTTTCTCTCTCAATAAATCTACTTCTTACCCATCTGTCCCCTTCCAAAAAAAAAAAAAGTGTGATGAGAGAAGACCACACTTTTTTGCAAGGTAAAATACCTTTTCAGAGAGAAATTTGTTGTCCCTTCCTCCCGCCCTGAACTCCCACCCCAGCCTGCCTCCTCCAGTCTCATTTCAATGCACTGACTCTATTAGGGTGTTGAAAACTGTAGACCAGACCAGCAGTTCCTCAACGCAGGTCAGGGAGAGTCATCCAGCAGGATCATCTGGGGTAAATTTTAAATACCTGGACTCCTGAGCTACTTCTCTAGAAGTCCCTAGAAATTCAGATTAAGTACAAATTAAGATTAAGGGCTTGAGCCAGGACCTAGGTATAAGATTGAGCACCAAATGATCAGCAAAGTTGGGCAGTAACTAACTTAGGGGTAAATTTTAATAGATTTCTAAGGAGGAAAAAAGAGGACGATAAATGCCAGCATGGCACAAGAGAGAAGTGATCTAGGTAGATGATGCAATTTTCCAACTGAAGCTCATTTCATTTTTAAATTAATTTATTTATTTAGATATGTCTTGGGCGGGGGGAAAGTTTTGGTTTGGGCTTAGGTCACCACAGGGAACGAACATGTGGGCCAAATATTCTAATATTCTTTCCTTTGAAAGTTATATTTCTCAGGATACATTAATAAATTGACATCCTAGTAACTATATGGCTTCCCAGGTGGGGCTAGTGGTAAAGAATCCGCCTGCCAATGCAGGAGATTCAAGAGATGCAGGTTCAATCCCTGGGTCAGGAAAATCCCCTGGAGTAGGAAGTGGCAACCCACTCCAATATTCTTGCCTGCAAAATTCAATGGACAGAGAAGCCTGGCAGGCTACAATCCATGGGGCAGCAAAAACTCAGACACAACTGAGCAACTGAGCACACAGCAACTCTATGTTAGCTTATGTGGGCTTGTTTACTATGAGTCTGTCTAAGAGACACATCTGTTATCACTATGTTAACAAAATCAGGTTTCTGAACCTGAAAATTTACAGGCTTTGAGAGGACCTGGGATAGCTTCACCTCATTCAAAACCTGTATATTAGTAGCTGGTGGAAACCCCTAAGTGCCCTAACACCTTTTACCCATTAATATATGATTACATGAGAACTGATCAATAGGGAAGATCTGGAAACGTAGACACAGGTCTTGAATTTGGCCAGTTTGCTCTGTAATACTGGTCCCTAGCCAGGACCACCTGTATGCTCAACTCCTAGTCCCCGGTATTGTGCTTGGCATCTTACATACGTTATCCTGTTCAACAATCCCACTAACCATGCAAAAGAGTTATGACGTGGCAGATACCACCAGATTTCTACACCTTAAATGTTCTCTCCTTTCAACTTAGAAAGAGAGCCCCAATTTGATTTTAGATTCTTGATACCTAGAGTATATATAAAATGACTGGAACTCTAGCAGCTGTCTTGGACTCTAAAATGACTCTAAGGATAGAAGCCACTTGTCAAGGAGGCAACGTAGAAATAACCTGAGTTCCTGATACTAGAAGACACTATATACATTAGCTGCATGGTCTCCCTCTGTAATTCTTTTACAAAAGAAAGAAATAAACCCCTATAATTCTGGATTTTATTTTTATGTTGTCAAACATAATCTGAAGTGGTACAGAACTGGATTCTCATTTTAGATTTAGGAACCCAAGAACAGAGAGGTTATATAATTTATCTGATATTACACAGCACTGCTGATGGTGATTGCAGCCATGAAATTAAAAGAAGCTTACTCCTTGGAAGGAAGGTTATGACCAACCTAGAGAGCAAATTTAAAAGCAGAGACATTACTTTTCCAACAAAGGTCCGTCTTGTCAAGGCTATGGTTTTTCCAGTGGTCATGTATGGATGTGAGAGTTGGATGGTGAAGAAAGCTGAGCACCGCAGAATTGATGCTTTTGAATTGTGGTGTTGGAGAAGACTCTTGAGAGTCCCTTGGACTGCAAGGAGATCCAACCAGTCCATCCTAAAGGAGATCAGTCTTGGGTGTTCATTGGAAGGACTGATGTTGAAGCTGAAACTCCAATACTTTGGCCACCTCATGTGAAGAGTTGACTCATTGGAAAAGACTCTAATGCGGGGTAGGATTGGGGGCGGGAGGAGAAGGGGACGACAGAGGATGAGATGGTTGGATGGCATCACCGACTCGATGGACATGGGTTTGGGTAAACTCTGGGAGTTGGTGATGGACAGGGAGGCCTGGTGTGCTGCAATTCATGGGGTCACAAAGAGTTGGACATGACTGAGTGACTGAACTGAAGGGAGTATTGAGCAGAAATTACTCACGTGGCAGTATGATTCTAAGACCAATGTTCTTGAATATATGCTATAGGCTCTCCAAAAAAGAAAATTTTGCTTTTACGTTTGGTATAGAAGAAGCAAACTAGTTATCTGTTGATGCTTTTTATATGCTGGGCATTGTGCTAGGTATTATCAGATATATTATCATGTTTGTTCTTTAAGCTTGGGTTTCTCTGAATCTAAAAATGAGGTGATTAGTTTTCTTGTTTTTGTTTTTTTTTTGGTCATCTCTGTAAACCAAAGGTCTTTCCTACAGTTTAGCAGGGAGCACATGCCAATCTACAGCCAATCTTTTTTTTTTTTTTTTTTTAATATTTAACCTCAAACGTTTTATTTTAACCTAAAACAAAAAAATATACATTCATCCATATTTTAAAGTCAGATCAAGGTCTTTTAATAAAAGCCCATAGATTAGAAAACTAATCATTATTCTCACATAAAGCAGATCCAAAATGTGTCACCTATGGTAGCATCAGTTTTGATATCTTTAAAGTGGAACAAAAATCTAATACTTGTAAGTATGTTTACTAAAGAATCCACCATTTTCAGGATTTTACCCCCCTCCAGTCTTTCACCGTTGTCTCATCCATGCTTTGTTGAATCAAGGTCTTCTATTCTTCAGCAATTTCACTTTTTTTTTTTTTTAATTTATTTATTTTAGTTGGGGGCCAATCACTTCACCACATTGCAATAGTTTTTGCCATACATTGACATGAATCAGCCATGGGTTTACATGTGTTCCCCCTCCTGGACCCCCCACCCACCTCCCTCCCCCTCCCATCCTTCTGGATCATCCCATTGCCCCGGCCCTGAGCCCTTGTCTCATGCATCGAACATGGAATGGTGTTCTGTTACAGCCAATCTTTTCTCCAAGTCAGGCAGCTCCATGGGAGAAAGTGATCTCTTCATTTTTGATGAACACTCAGACACGAGATTCAAGCAAGCCCAACATGTTCTCGTCCTTGGCGTTCCTTTCAAAGTCACTCTCCTGCTGTGGAAGCAGTATTAGAACCTTAAGACCCATTGCAAACAGGATAAAGGATAATAGAAATAAATAGCTCTCCTGCCACAGGAAAGAAATGAAAAATGAAAGAGAAAGGCTCTTTTTCCCAAGCAGCGGCTTCGTATTACAAGGTTAAATAAAGAAGGAATGCCCATACAACACAAACATATACATACCACATAAAAATACGGTAAGTGAAAACTGAAACTAGAGAATTATGAAACCCCAAACACCATGTTATATTTAAGCACAATTGAAGTGTTAACTGTAAATGTAATTAATTAAGTAGTAGAAGTTTCAAAAAAGAAAAAACCTGTTTATGTAAGCTTGAGATTAAAAACAGGACTTTCTTAGCTTAGAAGCAAGGAAAAGATCACAAAGAGGGAAAAAAATCAACATATTTGATTATTTTAAAAAATTAAAAGAAATACAAGTGACAAATATGAAAGATTTGAGTTTTATGAGAAATGAAAGAATTGTACATTACAGTGATAAATAATCGTTTCTAACACATTAAGCAAACATATTTATTTATTTATTTTTTATTATTTTTTTATTTGTTTTGCCATACATTGACATGAATCCACCATGGGTGTACATGTTTCCCCTTCCAGAACCCCCCTTCCACCTCCCTCCCCATCCCATCCCTCTGGATCATCCCGGTGCATCATCCCCGAGCACCCTGTATCATGTGTCGAACCTGGACTGGCGATTCGTTTCACGTATGATAATTTACATGCTTCAGTGCCATTCTCCCATATCATCCCACCCTCACCCTCTCCCATAGAGTCCATAATACTGTTCTATTTATCTGTGTCTCTTTTGATGTCTCGCACACAGGGTTATCTTTACCGATTGACTAAATACCATTTTTATGTGTTAGTATACTGTATTGGTGTTTTTCTTTCTGGCTTACTTCACTCTGTATGATAGGCTGCAGTTTCATCCACCTCATTAGAACTGATTCGAATGTATTCTTTTTAATGGCTGAGTAATATTCCATTGTGTATATGTGCCACAGCTTCCTTATCCATTCGTCTGCTGATGGGCATCTAGGTTGCTTCCATGTCCTGGCTACTATAAACAGTGCTGTGATGAACATTGGGGTACACGTGTCTCTTTCAAGTCTGGTTTCCTCAGTGTGTATGCCCAGCAGTGGGATTGCTGGGTCATATGGCAGTTCTATTTCCAGTTTTTTAAGGAATCTCCACACTGTTCTCCATAGTGACTGTACTAGTTTGCATTCCCACCAACAGTGTAAGAGGGTTGCCTTTTCTCCACACCCTCTCCAGCATTTATTGCTTGTAGTCTTTTGGACAGCAGCCATTCTGACGGGCGTGAAATGGTACCTCATTGTGGTTTTGATTTGCATTTCTCTGATAATGAGTGATGTTGAGCATCTTTTCATGTGTTTGTTAGCCATCTGTACGTCTTCTTTGGAGAAGTGTCTGTTTAGTTCTTTGGCCCACTTTTTGATTGGGTCGTTTATTTTTCTGGAATTGAGCTGCAGGAGTTGCTTGTGTATTTTTGAGATTAATTGTCCATTGCTTCGTTTGCTATTATTTTCTCCCATTCTGAAGGCTGTCTTTTCACCTTGCTTATAGTTTCCTTTGTTGTGCAAAAGCTTTTAATTTTAATTAGGTCCCATTTGTTTATTTTTGCTTTTATTTCCAATATTCTGGGAGGTGGGTCATGGAGGATCCTGCTGTGGTTTATGTTGGAGAGTGTTTTGCCTATGTTTTCCTCTAGGAGTTTTATAGTTTCTGGTCTTACATTTAGATCTTTAATCCATTTTGAGTTGATTTTTGTGTATGGTGTTAGAAAGTGAAGTTTCATTCTTTTACACGTGAATGACCAGTTTTCCCAGAACCACTTGTTAAAGAGATTGTCTTTTCTCTATTGTATATTCTTGCCTCCTTTGTCAAAGATAAGGTGTCCATAGGTGCGTGGATTTATCTCTGGGCTTTCTATTTTGTTCCATTGATCTATATTTCTGTCCTTGTGCCAGTACCATACTGTCTTGATGACTGTGGCTTTGTAGTAGAGCCTGAAGTCAGGCAGGTTGATTCCTCCAGTTCCATTCTTCTTTCTCAAGATTGCTTTGGCTATTCAAGGTTTTTTGTATTTCCATACAAATTGTGAAATTATTTATTCTAGTTCTCTGAAGAATACCGTTGGAAGCTTGATAGGGAGTTCATTGAATCTATAGATTGCTTTGTATACTCATTTTCACTATATTGATTCCTCCAATCCATGAACACAGTATATTTCTCCATCTATTTGTGTCTTCTTTGATTTCTTTCACGTGTGTTTTATAGTTTTCTATATATAGGTCTTTTGTTTCTTTAGGTAGATATATTCCTAAGTATTTTATTCTTTTCATTGTGATGGTGAATGGGATTGTTTCCTTAATTTCTCTTTCTGTTTTCTCGTTGTTAATGTATAGGAATGCAAGGGATTTCTGTGTGTTAATTTTATATCCTGCAACTTTACTATATTCGTTGATTAGCTCTAGTAATTTTCTGGTGGATTCTTTAGGGTTTTCTATGTAGAGGATCATGTCATATGCAAACAGTGAGAGTTTTACTTCTTCTTTTCCAATCTGGATTCCTTTTATTTCTTTTTCAGCTCTGATTGCTGTGGCCAAAACTTCCAAAACTATGTTGAATAGTAGTGGTGAGAGTGGGCACCCTTGTCTTGTTCCTGATTTTAGGGGAAATGCTTTCAGCCATTTAGGATAATGTAGGCAAACATATTTAAATGATAAATCTTAATGTTAGGCAAAAGATAATTAAACAAGTCCCACTGAGAGTGGAGAAATAAAATGCACAGCGTCTCTAGCAAGAATTTTGGCAATGACTGACTATTTACCCAAGAATTCAGACCAAACTGTCCATGTAAATATTTTTATTTTTTCAAATATTTATCAGCCATGAGCTTTGACTCTTTCTTTAAATAAAAACCACTCTTAAATTATAAATATTTGCTTTCACTGAAGATATTTATCTAATGAAATGCACAGCAGCCTCTGTAGATTTCCAGAAATGACTTGGTAATGCTAGATTTATCATAAGAAGCATGAAGTTTCCCAAGAGAGCTAATGGAAGTGCTCTAAAATCCTTTATAAGGTCAAGGTTTTAGGATGATGGCTAGGGCAGGAGTCTCACAAATTCATTCACTCATCATTCAGCAAATGGTTTTGATTGTCTACTATGTGTAAGGTATAAAGGTAGACACTGTGTATATATGATGGTGAACAGGAAACTTGTCGGTTGTCACTCTAGTACAGTGATACAAATAGTAATCAATTTACTACACAACCTAATGGAGACACTTCAATTGTAGAGATATTCATGTCTTGAATGAGGTTGCATGGTACCCAGAGAGCAGATACTGGAGAAATGAGGCAATGACAAACCCTTTCATTTTGTTGTAAGTGTAATGGAAACTTTTATCCACAAATTTGACTCTTGATTTCAACTATTCCCTGACACACTTGAAGGTCTCTGTCGTTTAGCTAATGAATGAGCCTTCCTCCCCGTGGCTTTGTTGTTCTCTCTTCAAGGCTTTGGAAATTTGTGAAAATCTCTGAATTCATCCCTTGTGAATAGCAAGGGTCTATCCTACAACTAGTATTTCTATCCCTAGCATTAGAGCTCTTTAGAAATTAAGGTGTTTAAAGAAACCCCTGTCCTTGATTGCTGTGAAATCAGCATCTGTCTTATTCACAGCTTTATCCTCTCTCTACATCTTGTGCCCACCATACGCATGATACGTAATTCTTTGTTGATGAGTTACCAGGATGGCTGATTTAGAAGAGCTATGAGAAGGTTCTGAAAAAGCGACTTGCAAATCTGTCAGAATTAGCTGGTGGGCTTAAGAAAGAGAGAAATAAAGAATGAGAAAGAAAAAGGAAGCTGAGTCCACATGTACTAACTCCAAAAAATATGGAAACAAAATCTCTAGGGATGGAACTAAAAAAACCCATATTTGTTATGAAATCCAGGTGATTCTGATGCAGTCTGTTGGATGTCAGTGTGAAGGAACACTTTAGGTGGTTAAAGGATCGCTGGAGGCTTCCCCGGTGGCACAGTGGTAAAGAATCTGCCTGCAATACAGGATACCTGGGTTCGATCCCTGGGTTGGGAAAGACCCCGAGGAGGAGAGAATGGCTACCCCCTCCAGTATTCTTGCCTGGAGAATTCCATGGACAGAGGAGCCTGGTGGGCTACAGCCCATAGGGTCGCAAAGAGTCAGACATGACTGAAGCAACTAAGAAGCAGCAGCAGCAGCAAGGATCGCTGAGTATTATTCTCCTTTTATTTTATTATTTTACTGACCGTGGCACTGTGATGAAATTGATGGAATACCATTGACACTAATGATGTAACAAAGTAGAGGAGTGACCCGTATGAATAACCAGAAATGTATAGAAAAAGAAATGGAAAGGAATCTATTTGTATACAAGAAAGGCTAGATATAAACCATTTTCCAAAAATAGTTATTGTCAAACTTTACATGCCATCTATTTCCCCAATAAGCAAATCATAAAATATATACTGAGTGCCAATGAAGTTTCCTACCTATGCTGTGAGTGGTAAATCTGATTTTGTACCTCACATCCTCAGGGTATTTAAATAGCGATATGGATACCTATGCAAATGTATGATTGAGGAAAAAATACATGATGGGAAAGGAGGAAAGTAGAAAAGGTCTTAGCTTCCTTGAGCACTAGTTATAATGCTGGGTTTTTATGATGCTACTGCTGTTGTTTAATCAACAACTCAGGTCCGACTCCCTGTGACCCCATAGAGGGTAGCCTGCCAGGCTCCAATGTCCATGGGATTTCCCAGGTGAGAATACTGGAGCGGGTCGCCATTTCCTTCTCCAGGACCTTCCTGACCCAAGGATCGACATGCATCTTCTGCATTGGCAGACTGATTCTTTACCACTGAGCCACCAGGGAAGCCCTTTTATGATGCTGGATGATCTACAAATATCTCATTTAAGGATTTTATTATAATCACTTTAGACATGAGGAAATCAAGGTTTTAAAAATGAATTGAATCCCAAGATTGTTTCTTTCCTGAGTCTACTCTCTTGCCTCCAGTAGACACATAACTAGGATGACACAGCCTGATTTTCCTCAGGACAGTCCCAATTTATGCCTGTTGACTCAGCATAATCTTTGACAGCATCCACTTTCACCCTCAAAAGTATCCCAATTTAGGTATTAATTATGTGGCCTTTAAATGTGGAACCTGAATATTAGATGTAAGTAGACTATAGATATCAAAGATGGACCTCTGTGAGACATACTTTGGAGTAAGACACATCTACATTCTAATCCCTGCTCTTCCACTTAGTATTGTTGACGTTGTTTAGTTGCTAAGTCATGTCCGACTCTTTTGTGACCCCATGGACTGTAGCCCGACAGAATCCTCTGTCCATGGGATTTCCCAGGCAAGAATATTGGAGCAGGTTGTCATTTCCTTCTCCAAGGGATCTTCCTGACCCAGGGATCGAACCCACGTCTCCTGCATTGACAGGCAGGTTCTTTACCACTGAGACACCAGGAAAGCCCTCCACTTAGCATGGGCTTGGCCAAAAAGTTTGTTTGGGTTTTTCCATAATATTTTACAGACAGAAAAACCCAAAGAATGTTTTGGCCAACTCAATAATATCATGTGTTGGTTACTGAAATTGGAATCTTGGGCCAGTTACTTCATCCCCCTAATACTCAGTTTCATCAACTACAAAATGGAAATAATAATGCCATCTTCCTCCTAGGACTGGGTGAAAATTGAAATTTCAGGAACAATATTTACATGACACAACATAAAGGACAGACAAAGAAAATACTTCCTCTCCAAGATGTAACAAGGACAGTTTGCTAACTGTCTGTTGACCTTAAGTAATGGAATGAGACCCATACTCTTGAAAATGGAAAGGGACAGTCATTCAAACATGACATACTTAATGCCTTGTGGGAAGCATTTTCACTTCAAATCACTGTTTTGTTCAACATGTCTGAGTTATGGTTTCTTTCTGGAGAACCAGCATTTGATCTGAAGATGATAACATACACAAAGCCTTGTTTTTTTATCCAGTAGAAAATAACATGATTTCAACTGTCTGGCATTCATCTCTCTGCATCTTCCTTTTGTAATTTGTTTCGGGGTTTAAAAAAAATCAAATCTTACAGTTTGGAGCCTTTCAGCAACATGTCATGGACACATGGGTAGGGAGATGAATTGGAGATTGGGACTGACATATACACACTATCACGTGTGTAATAGACAGAAGTTGTAAGGTGCAGCAGAGCACAGAGAGCTCAGCTCGGGGCTCTATGGCCACCTAGAAGGGGGGGCTCCAAGAGAAGGGATATATGTTTACATATACAGCTGGGTCACTTCGCTGTACTGCAAACGAGCACAACACTGTAAAGCAATTTTATTCCAATTAACTAAACAAATAATAAAAGGCATATTACCTGAGAGATGAAGTCTCCCCATCCAACGTCTGAAAGTTTTACAGCCTACCAGTGAGCATATAGAAGCCAGCAAAAGAAAGGCAAGTGCTAGGCACCGTTTTATTCTCTCCAGATGACTGTCAGTTTACTACATGTGTTGCCTAAACGAGTACTGATTGTCAGTTTAGGTATTACTAAATTTAGCATATGAGAAATACCAACGTAGGTCTCAGCCTTCCTCACTTTTTATCTCTCCAGACTGGCTTTTTTGTTGATCTGAGCTCAACCTCGTTTTACTCTACATGCTTCGTTTTAAGGCAACAATTGAAATGACCGTAATCCCATTCCCAGACCAGTCAAGCCTTGAGGACTAGGTGTAGAACACAAATCAGGCCAGTGAGATCCTTCAACATCTTTCCATATAATACCCTCACTAAGGAAATGGCAACCCACTCCAGGATTCTTGCCTGGAGAATCCCATGGACAGAGGAGCCTGGCAGGCTACAGTCCATAGGGTCACATTGGACACAACTGAGCAACTAAACCATCACCACCACTCCTGACATAGCTCTCTATCCCTTGGTCCATTAGGATATTGCCAAAGGCAAATACTGGCAAGTGTCAGCTCCACATGGCTTACCCTAGAAGGAAACGCACGATCTCACCCAACAAAACATCGAGAGGACTGTGAGCTTCTCTGAGGTGTCGTCTTCCTCCCTGAGAATTTTCTCCTTGGGTAAGTATTAATAGTAAGATGACTTCAGCAGTGCCACGTGTCCCATCTAGATACACCAGTGCCGGAAGAAGAAAGGGAACGTGTCTTCCTGGAGTGCCCTCTTTCTAGCAGATAACCCTTTCCCAGAGCCCGCAGATGGCTTCCCTTAGAGCTAGTGGGCTTGAATTGTTCTCATATGGGCTCCTCAAACCTCAACTGGCATGGAAATGGGATTATAGTTATTTCCACTATTGCCGCAAGACAAAGCATTTAGGGTAGAATGGAGTAAAAAAGTAACCACATGACCACTACCATCCTCTTAAATTTCATTCTTTAACACAATCGAAATTTGCTGTTTGTGTGTTGTGAGTGCCTATCAACTTATCACTGTAATTTTAGACTCTACCACAGAGCTGTGTGTTTATTTGTGCTAAGTCGCTTCAGTCATGTCTGACTCTTTGCGACCCTGTGGACTGTAGCCTGCCAGGCTCCTCTCTCCAAGGGATTCTCCATGCAAGAACGCAGGAGTGGGTTGCCATTCCCTCCTCCAGGGGATCTTCCTGACCCAGGGATCGAACCCGTGTCTCTTGCATCTCTGCACTGGCAGAGGGTTCTTTACCACCAGCACCACCTGGGAAACCCCAGAGTTATCACACAGTAAATATTTGTTTAGTGATTATTTTGATGTTATCTGCAACAAAGGCCACTTCCTAACTGAAAGAATTTTTATGACGTTTGACATTCAGATGGGTACCATTACTCTTAGCTTGTAGCAAGTCAAGAAAATGAGGCCACAAATGCATTTAAAAAAATGTAGAAAACAATGGGATAACAGGTAATCAACCCCATGCTGAGGGACGTAATACAGACTGCCCACAGAGGAGTCTTCTGAGACAGCAACTCTCTCTAAGGACGAGGATGCTGTTTTATTCTGCAGGTCATTCAGTTTGAGTCCGTATTTATTTATTGGCAAATGAAGCTATAGAACGGAATGGAAATAGCCTGGGTCTCATAGTAAGGCTTGGCCTGCAGGTCTGTGGAGCGCCTGTCTCAGTCATTTTGGTACTTACTCTAGCATTCACTCTGAACCTCAGTTTTCTTATCTATAAAGTGGGAAAATCATAATTATACAAAGATTGCATACCTAATGGTGGATCTATCCACAACCAACTGCGATTAACCAGGGTCATGATAAAAAGCATTTTTCTGTGAGTTACGTAGGTTCTAGATAATTAACTTTACTCAATCCCACCTTTCCCCCCTATGCTTCCTTCTGAGTCTTCTGATTTTGCATCCATCTAATTCTTTTTAATTCAATATTTAATTTTTCTAGCCTTTGACCGAAAGTGTCCTTGGGGATTCTACTTTGACTCTCCCCTCTTAAGATTGATGATGATATAAATTACCTTTGGAAAACATTACCTGGATCAAAATATCCCCTGACACTTGCTTTCTGTACCCTGCCCTCCCGGGTAAGTTAGTTTAAACTGATATGGGGGCTAGACTCAGGCAAAGTCAGATATGGAAATAATGTTTGTGGCAGCTGTTGTAAACATGATAGTAGTAGCTCTCACACTCCAGTGGGAATCAGAATCACCCAGAGGACTTGTTAAAACTTTAATTGCTGTGCTTCATCCCCTGCGTTTCTGTTTCAATGCATCTGGAGGGAGGCTTGAGAATTTACATCTCTGTTGAGTTCTGTATCAGGTGACACTGATCCTGCTTACTGGGAGACTTTGGGAAATGCTGCTCTAAGGACTCTACTAATGTTCATTGTAGCTGAATAAGGAGCAGCCAAGTTGGTCTAGAGAGGCTCTCTCCTCTCAGTTTAGTTCAATCACTCAGTCGCGTCAGACTCTTTGCGACCCCAGGGACTGCAACATGCCAGGCCTCCCTGTCCATCACCAACTCCTGGAGTCTACCTAAACCCATGTCCATTGAGTTGGTGATGCCATCCAACCATCTCATCCTGTGTCGTCCCCTTCTCCTCCTGCCCTCAATCTTTCCCAGCATCAGGGTCTTTTCAAATGAGTCAGCTCTTTGCATCAGGTGGCCAAAGTATTGGAGTTTCAGCTTCAACATCAGTCCTTCCAATGAACATCCAGGACTGATCTCCTTTAGGATGGACTGGTTGGATCTCCTTGCAGTCCAAGGGACTCTCAAGAGTCTTCTCCAACACCACAGCTCAAAAGCGTCAATATTTCCCCTCAAGTTTAGTTAAATCAGCAAACGGAGGTAAGTAAGTGCTACACACATAGGTTTACAAAGGTAAACAAAAAAAAGTATTCCCTGCCCTCAGGGAGCTTACAGTTTAGAGAAGTGAACATGTGAACAGATGTTGTCCAGTACACAAAAAAAGTCTGTGCTATAAGTGTACACAGGGTACTGTGGGAGAGTGGATGAGGGGAGAAAACCTAGAAAGGGGGGGTCAGGAAAGGCTTCCTGGAGGAAAGACGGCTTAGTTGTCTCATTAAGCTTATGGTATAGCTTAGTGGTGGGAGAGGTATGTGGAAGTAACCCCTGTACCAAGAGATTAAGAACAGACATGGTGAGGGTGTATGAGAGGTGGGTGCACAGCAGAAGCATCATCAGTCAGCCTGGGACATTCTGAAAGGCTTCTTGGAACATAAAGTTTGTGATTCCAGCTTAAGGAATAAATAGGATTATTACAGGCAGAAAAGATTCCAGAGGGAACAAGTTATCAAGATATGGAAGAGCCACATGACTTTAAGGAAAGTGAATAATCAGACTAGAGAAGGTAGAGTGTATGTGATGTCAAGCATACGTTGGAAAATGAGAACTGAATGCTGTGTAGGGGACAGATCATGAAGGGTTTCAGGTTCTAGATTAGTAAGCTTGGATACAGTCCTCTATGTAACGACTGTGGGGAATAGGACAGCATATTCCCTACTTATAATTATCACTTGTTACTCAGATATGGCAGGTCAGCCCCATTCTACAGTGCTGTTCTGGGCCTACAGTTACCTGCCCTGGAAGCAGTGTGAAAGACAGACACGTCTGCGATCTCACGAGCCTTGTGATGAAATGAGGGAGTATGGAGGACAGTAACCAAGCGTCACAATGCTAGAAACAGTAGGAGTCAGTAACTGATTAGATTCAGAAAGTCAAAGAAAAAGAGAAGGGAGAGGACTCCGATTTTCAAATTGGATTGTTTGGAAGATAATGATGTTCTAAACCACTTAAACAATGCTAGAATCGGTAGGACTGAGTAACTGACTGGATTTGGAAAATTAAAGAAAAAGGGAAGGCAGATGACTCTAATATTCAAGTTAGATTGTTTGGAGAAATGGTGATGTCCTAAACCACTTTAGTTGCTGGCCATTTTGACCTGGTGTAAGTTCCCAAGGGGAGTTTATTATAAGCAGAGTACAGCTAACAGTTACTGAGCATCTATAGTGCCAGGCACTATTTCCTATCCGTAATAGTATTGATGAGCTGGGGACTATTTTCATCCTCATTTTATAGAAGAGGAAAGTGACACCAGAGCTTTTAACCAAGGTCACATGGCCAGTAAGTGGTAGAGGTAAGATTTGAAGTCAAACAACCTAGACCAAAGTCTTTGCTCTAGTCAGCATTTCTTTACCCCAGCTAATTCTTGTCTCACAGAATACTCCCCTTTGCAGAAGGAATACAGCCAGCTCTCAGGAAGGGCTGAAAATAGGGAAGGCAAACAGATAGCAAAAAAAGTGGTCTTCATCTTTTATGGGTTTACCTGGTGGCTCAGTTGGTACAGAATCTACCTGCAATGTGGGAGACCTGGGTTTGATCCTTGGGTGGGGAAGATCCCCTGCAGAAAGAAAAGGCTACCCACTCCGGTATTCTGGCCTGGAGACTTCCATGGACTGTATAGTCCATGGGGTTGCAAAGAGTCAGACACGACTGAGTGACTTTCAACAACATCTTTTATAGCCACCTGGTGGAGTATGGGGATACTGCAGGAACCTGTCCACCCTTAGTTCCCAAGTTTATATGACCGAGTTCTAGGGTCTCTGGCTCTTTCTCTCTTAGTTTTATTCTTATTTTTACTCTTACTCTCTTTCTAGATGCCAAATGCTTGGCAAAAGAATTCTGACTGGGGACTTCCCTGTTGGTCCGGTGGTTAAGACATCACCTTCCAATGCAGGGGTGTGAGTTTGACCTGTGATTGGGAGAGCAAAGATCCCACATGCATCCTAGCCAGAAAAGCAAAACAGAACAGAAACAACAAATTCAATACAGACTTTCAAAAATAGCCACATAAAAAAAAATGCTTAACAAAAATAAATTTTAAAAAAAAAGAGAGAATTCTAATTGAACTATGAGTAGACGCCCAATTATGGTTTAGTCACTGGGGTCTGGGAGGGCTTGAGGGACCATCTCTGTATATAAGAGGCATTTTATCCCTTAACAATCACTGTAAATTGTAAAGAGAGTTCCAAAATTTTCTATCATCAAATATCCCTGGACTTGAAATTTAATAGACCTGATTTTAGATCTGCTTTATACAAATTCATTAAACAAGTGGTTTGTCCTCTCTGGGTCTTGATTTCCTCAAAAATAAAGTCTCCATAAATATCCTTGCCCAGCCCACCTCACAGGTTGATTGTGATGGAGCAAACAGAACAACTTCTCCTCCTCCTAGGGCACAGCGAGTTAAGTTCTTATCACATGTAAGCACTATTTTAAGCCTTATGCGTTTTATTGACGTCACTCTCTCATTAACTCTATGAGATGGGGGCTGATTTATTCCCATTTCAAAAATGGAGAAATTGAGAAACAGAGAAGAAAAACTTGCCCAAGTATACAGCTGTAAGCAATGGAATACACCTTTTGAGGCCACGTTCTCAACAACTCCTAACACGGATGTGAAAACACTTAGAAATCAATAAAGCATGACTCAGACATAAGAGACTGTTGTTACTCTCAACCACGGAATTTGAATACCAGAAAACAGTGTTATGGTCAGAGGATCAAACAATTGAAATATAATTGAGCATTTGGATCTTTGTTTATACAAATTTTTTGTACTCTGGTGTAGTTTCAGGAAAGAAATGTTTTCAATTTTGGCTCAAATTATTTCATGGTAGTCTTTTGGGAAGCACTGTGTTTGGCATTTGTGATAAATGTTTTGATGCCTCTCTCAGAAATTTTGGTCTCATTGAGTTTCATGGCTCATAAAATTTCCATGATTTATTGCTGCTTTGGGACCTCAGTCTCATCAGTTCTAGTTCCAGAGTAAAGTCCCATGACCAAAGGAAGGGAGAGCGTGAGAAAAATGGCAAGACTGACTGAGTCAAGGAGCAGAGAGCCAAAAGACAGTGGCAGGGAGCCAGGGAGGGGAGGGGAACTCCATCATTTCCCAGAGGAACATGCTTCCTCAAGAAAGAGTAAGCAAGACGCTTTTATTTACAGGAGAGCTACCAAATGAAGAGAAAAGGCTGAGGGTGTTGTCAGGATACAGGGGGCCTCAAAGACTGGTGGAGAGGCCCCCAGGTACTGTTGGGCACCTGGACGCTGGGCTGGAGCTCCGAGAAAAGGCAAGAGTGTTGACCAGAAGGCCCACCACATTTTGCCTCTTTCTTTTCTGCATTTATCTAATTCCATGCAGGAAAGAGTGGGAAATGGGAGGTTTCTTTGATTCGTAGATTCATTTATGCAACAGGTATTAATTGAATCTCTCTTATGTGGCAGATCTTGTGCTGGGATGTGCAGACCAGAAAAGGTGTGCCAAACATCCTTTATGAAAGGAAGGATGGAGAATCTGCTAGACAAAGTAGAAGATGCAAAACTGAGATGAGGCCAGGAGATATGGAGAGACCTGAAATTCAAGCAACAAACTTCACCAAGAAGGATGAACTCAATTTTTTAAAACAAAATCTCTAACTTTTTATTTTGTATTGAGAGTCGCTTGGACTGCAAGGAGATCCAACCAGTTCATCCCAAAGGAAATCAGTCCTGACTATCCACTGGAAGGACTGATGTTGAAGCTGAAACTCCAATAGTTTGGCCACCTGACACGAAGAACTGATTCATTGGAAAAGATCCTGATGCTGAGAAAGATTGAAGGTGGGAGGAGAAGGGGAGGACAGAGGATGAGATAGTTGGATGGCATCACTGACTCAATGGACATGAGTTTGAGTAAACTCTGGGAGTTGGTGATGGACAGGGTGGCCTGGCATGCTGCAGTCCATGGGATTGCAAAGAGTTGGACATGACTGAGCGACTGAACTGATTGGTATAGCCAATTCCCTTCACAATCACTGCCTTGTCATGGTGAAGAGGCTCGCATAACTCAATAAAGCTATGAGCCATGCTGTGCAGGGCCACCCAAGATGGACCAGACATATTGGAGAGTTCTGACAAAACATGATTCACTGGAGGAGGGAATGGCAAACCACCCCAGCATACTTGTCATGAGAACCTCATGAACTGAATAATAGGACAAAAAGATATGACACCAAAAAATGCGTCCCCCAGAATTGTCAGAAGGTGTCCAATATGCTACTGGGGAAGAACAGAGGAGAACTACTAACAGCCCCAGAAAGAATGAAGTGGCTGGCCCAAAGCGGAAATGATAATCATTTGTGGATGTGTCTGGTGACGAAAGTAAAATCTGATGCTGCAAAAAACAGTATTGCATAGGAACCTGAAATGTTAGGTCCATGAATCAAGGTAAATTGGATGTGGTCATCAGGTCAATCAGGACTTTCTACTGAAAGTCCGTTGGACAACAAGGAGATCAAACCAGTCAATCTTCAGGGAATCAACCCTGAATACTCTTGAAAGGACTGATACTGAGCTCAAGCTCCAAACCTCACAAAGCTCAAGCTCCAGTATTTTGGTCTCCTGATGCAAACAGACGACTCATAGGAAAAGTCCCTGATGCTGGAAAAGATTGAGAGCAGAAGGAGAAGAGGGCATCAGAGGATGAGGTGGCTGGATGGCATCACCAATGCAATGGACATGAACTTGGATAAACTTCAGGAGATGGTGAGGGACAAGGATGCCTGGCATGCTGCAGTCCAGGGGGTCGCAAAGAGTCTGGCACGACTGGGTGACTTAACAACAACATAGCCAAATAATAACATTGTGATAGTTTCTGGTGGACAGCAAAGGGATCCAGCCATACATATATATGTATCCATTCTCCCCAAACTCCCCTCCCATCCAGGCTGCCACATAATTTTGAGCAGAGTTCCCTGTGCTATACAGTAGGATCTTATTGTTTATCCATTTTAAATATAGCAGTGTGTACATGTCCATCCCAAACTCCCTAACTATCCCTTCTGTCTGGCAACCATAATCTTAAGTCTGCGAGTCTCTTTCTGTTTTATAAGTAAGTTCATTTGTATCATTTCTTTTTAGGTGCCACATACAAGGGATATTATATGATATTTCTCCTTCTCTCTCTGACTTACTTCATTCAGTATGACAATCTCTAGGTCCAGGATAAACCAAATTTCAACTACAGCTTATCTTTTTGCAGCAGATTGAAGGGTCAAACTTTGATACAGGTGTAAACCCTGACCTAGACAGCCATTTGCCAAGAGAATATTTAAGTGTTTGCTCAGCCAAAACTGTGGGTAAACAAATTCTAGTAAAAAAGGTTGTGGCTGGGTAGACACAATACACTATTCAATACCATTCCCTAACCGTGAATAACTGTGCATTTATGTAAAGGTGGCAAAGTAGCACAAGGCAAATTATTTTTCTGCACAAAATTTCAGCTTTGTTTTGAATGATCAGAGTATCATAAAACAGAATTAAAGGAGAAATTGGTTGACTAATAAAATACTTTATGATACAGTGAAGACAGCAGATAGCATAAAAACTTGGAGAAAATGAAGTCAAATGACCAGAGTGGAAGGAGAGGTTTCCCCACGGGAGTCTGACCATGCTCTAGACATGGAAGGATTGCTGTGTTTAGAATGGGATATGACAAGGCCATTCCATGTAGGAAAGAGTGGGAAAGGGGAGATTTCTGTGATTCGTAGATTCGTTTATGCAATGCTGCTGCTGCTGCTGCTTAAGTCACTTCAGTTGTGTCCGACTCTGTGCGACCCCATAGACAGCAGCCCACCAGGCTCCTCCATCCCTGGGATTCTCCAGGCAAGAATACTGGAGTGGGTTGCCATTTCCTTCTCCAGTGCATGAAAGGGAGAAGTGAAAGTGAAGTCACTCAGTCATGTCTGACTCTTAGCGACCCCATGGACTGTAGCCTACCAGGCTCCTCCATCCATGGGATTTTCCAGGCAAGAGTACTGGAGTGGGGTGCCATTGCCTTCTCCACGTTTATGCAATAGGTTATTGTTAATTGAACTTCTCTTATGTGGCAGATCCTGTGCTGGGAAATGCAGATATGAAGGAGTGTGCCATCAATTCTTTATCAGTGGATGGGTGGAGAATCTGCACACATAGGCGAGAGGTGCTAGAAAAAAGAAGATGCAAAATTGAGATGAGGGTGGGTGTTACAGAGAACTTGAAAGCCAAGCCACAGACTTTTAGGAAAGAGAAAATTATCAGAGGCACTTAAATCAAGAAATGTCAAGGATGAAATTGGCAATTAATGAATACGAATTGAGCTGAGACATATGACCAGGAGAAGCCAGCCAGAAGAATATGGCCGCAGACTAGGCATGAATTATTGAGACCTGGTCCAGGCTGCTGGCACAGCACAGAGAGGAAAAAACCGATGCGAATGATATTCTAAAGGAAGAAGACAGGAGAGGGTAAACCCGTGATGCTTCTGAGGGCTTCCTGCCAGGACTGGAGGTGGTAACTGGTCAGAGACTGAGGAATTGGATGAAAGAATGTGTTCGGGCATTCTCCTAAATGTGGTGTGTTGCTAACAGGAAGTAGTAAGCCCTTAAAGCCCCAATTATACCTCGATTAATGACATGGGTCAGGGCACTTCTTTTCTTGTTCCTTTCTACTTTTTTCCGAACTCGTTTTTGGTACAGGATTTCCGGTGGATGCAGAGGAAAGAAACAGGCCTAATGTCAGGCTTCTTCACGTCTTTGGTGAACGACAAGATGGCACTTCGAAGTCCTTGTTAAGAGGAAGGCTGCCCTCAAGTTGAAGTGTCCCTGCGTGGCGTGGAACAGCTGGCTGTTTCCTCTGGAACACGTGATCCTTTCACTGGCACATTGATTCCTACCCCAGGCTCCTTTCAGCAGAGGCCATCACACTGAGCTAATGGCTCTGGCAGAGCAGGTGAGAGGGGTGGGGAACAATGCCCAGTTACCTAGGATGAGTGCCAGCCTCATTTTACTCCACCCCAAAGGAAACATTTGTTTGCTGCTCACCTACAGGGTAAGGCATGCTACAAGGGTACAGCATCAAGGACGTATATCCAGACTAGGGCAGAAAAGTTCATTTCTGCTTACTAGAAAAAAATTAAATCAAAAGTGTCTTACTTACTAGAAAAAAAAATAAAAATTTAAAGTGTATTGTGTGTGTGTGTGCTTAGTTGCTCAGTCATGTCAGATTCTTTGGGACCCCATGCACTGTAGCCCGCCAGGCTCTTCTGTCTGTGGGATTCTCCAGGCAAGAATACTGGAGTGAGTTGCCATGCCCTCCTCCAGGGGATCATCCCCATATAGGGATCAACCCCAAGTCTCCCGCATTCCAGGCAGATTCTTTACCATCTGAGCTTACTCACTGCCAAAATACTATCTTTCTTGCTCCAAATGTTTCCAATTTTTAAGCCTCTTTCTTTGGCCAAAAGAGAAGATTGTAATGCCATGTTCCTTTCGATCTCTATTGTAAAAACCCTGCTTTCCACCAGAAAGCAAGTTGAGTGTCTTCTCAGAGAGCCTAACCCAGAAAATCTATTCCAGAAGCAGGGTCTGGGGACAACCAGGGCTGTGTGTAGGCATCCCCCCGGAGTTCACTGTCAGTGAAATTTTACTTTTTGAATAGAATAATTTTAACAGAACTGGGAAACATGACAGGCTGTGACTGGCACCTAATAAATCTTGTTGAAAGAGGGGAAATTCAATCCTGTTGATGTCAAATTTTTGGATGACATATCTCAAGTGGGATCTTGAGTCCATAAAGAAGTTTACAGAGTTTAGGGAGTGATTATATTTCACTTTACAGTAAGCCCTCCCTCTTATTCTGTAAGTAATTCTATTCACAGTGGTCTCTCCATCATTAGGGGTTTTCCAACGTTATTCCATCTTGAGTGTATCCATTAACTGCAACTTTGCTAAAACCTTACCAAGCTCACTGAAACGCAAAGTATGAACTTTACTACTTGAGATTCTCCACAGCTCAACCCCACAACCTTTATTCCTCATCTGTATTCTGGACACAGGCTGTGTCTTACCATCTTTCCGTATTTGTTCATGTTCTTCCTGCTGCCTGGAAAACACTTGCATCTTGATTCCAAATATAAACATGCAATCTTTATTTTAAAATTGGAAGTGTGAACATGGGGAAAGGGGGGAGAATTGCCATTTACCACCTGCCAGACACAATGCTGTATACTTTGTATAATTAAAACAGGAGAGAAGAGGGCAAGGCACAGCCTTTAAAGAATGATATAGCCATGCATGAGTACATGCTAAGTGACTTAGCATGTTGGACACTTCAGTTTGTGTACAACTCTGTGCGACCCTATGGGCTGTAGCCCGCCAGGCTCCTCTGTCCAAGGGATTCTCCAGGCAAAACTACTGGAGTGGGTTTCCACGCCCTCCTCCAGGGGATCTTCCCAATCCAGGGATCGAACGAGTACCTCTTAAGTCTCCTGCATTGGCAGGTGGGTTCCTTACCACTAGTGCTACCTGGGAAGCCCAATATAACCATAGGACATAAAAATTGGTTAGAACCAACTAGGTCCAAAATGTTGGAAGATTTGACTTCCAATAGACCTTGAGCCTTGTCATATGCTCATCGTGATACCTTAGCATGCTAAATGACACACCACTACTGCCATGACAGTTCTGAAAAGGAAAGTGAAGTCACTCAGTCGTGTCCGATGCTTTGCGAGCCCATGGACTGTAACCTACCAGGCTCCTCTGTCCATGAGATTTTCCAGGCAAGAGTACTGGAGTGGGTTGCCACTGACAGTTCTGAGGCTAACTGTAAATGGTCAAAAAGTGAGTGGTGGCACAATTCCTGGAAATTCCCGCCCCACGCCCCCAAATAATTGGAATAACACTCCCACTTTTTAACCTATGAAATTACCCGGCCCATAAAAACCAACTACTCCATTCTTCAAGGGTCTCTCTCTCTCACCTCTGAGATGGCCCACACTCTGTCTATGGAGTGTGTTTCTCTCTAAATAAATCTGCTTTTTACCTATCACTTCATCTCAGAATTCTTTCACAATGAAGCAAGAACCTTAAATTCACCAGCAATATATTTATCTCATGTAATCCCACCAACACCACTGTGCTAATATTCCTGTTTTAGAAAAGTGGATGAAGCTTATTGAGCTAGAGTAGTTTTCCTGATGTAGCAGCTAAGACTCAAAACCAATTTGTCCAAAGCATGAACCCTCAATCTCTTTGATGCTGTTTCCTGACATTTATTAGCCTGTGCCTGGAATTGGCTGAATCTGCTTCCTAACCTGGCTCTGCTGAAAATCACTGATTGCATCCTTGCTTTCCTGCTCATCACTGAATTCCCTTCCCTACCACCATCTCTTTGAATAGAGAGCCTCTGCAGAAGGCACCTTTATGCTCAGATTCCTCTCTCTCTCTCTCTTTTTTTATCAGTATCCCCAGACATTCAAATGAGTCCATCCTTACTTGATTCCCTAGGGTTGTGCTGTTTCAAAGGCCTACCCAAGGGAGGCTCCAGACTAAAACTCAACTAACCATATTTGAAAAAATCAATAGCCAAGAAATGTCAGCTTTGTGGTTTCAAGAATATGGGTCTCTAGAAGTTTGGTTTTTTATTTTTTATTTTACATATTTATATGTTTACGTATTTATAGTAAATACATAAGAAAGTACATATCAGAAGTGCAGACTGAACACACAGGTGTGTAACCAACA
The DNA here is from genome assembly GCF_054371585.1 of Giraffa tippelskirchi. Classification (NCBI taxonomy): domain Eukaryota; kingdom Metazoa; phylum Chordata; class Mammalia; order Artiodactyla; family Giraffidae; genus Giraffa; species Giraffa tippelskirchi. The sequence continues at coordinate 40,147,025 of NC_137284.1, read as the reverse complement.
TCCTCGAAGCCACCCTCATGCTTCCTTTTAGTCTCTGCCTTCCCGAAAGAGGAACACTCAGCTTCTCATGTTCTAGACTGCCTCTTTCTATGACTTGTGTAAGCTGGATGATAACAGTGAATACTATTTGTGTCTGCCTTCTGTCAGTTAACACTGTGTCTGTGACATTCATTTTTGTGGTTGGAACATACGCAGGTTATTCTTATTGTTGTTTAGCACTCTCTTGCTTAGTTTTCTGCTCTCAGAAATGATGAAAATACTTTACTTACAAAGGTTAGAAGAATCCCATATATCAAAAGTGCAATATTTAATATATAATTAGATTTTCTAATTTTTAAGTGATACTTTTTCCTGGTCCAGCTTTATTGAGGTATACTTGATACAAAAGAATTTCATATATTTAAGGTATAAAATGTGGTATTTTGATTTATATAAAACATTGTGAAATGATCACCACACTCAAGCTAGTTAACATATCCACCACCTCACAAAGTTATGATTTTTTGTGTGTGGGAGTGTGTGTGTGTGCGTGTATGGTGAAAACACTTAAGATCAAATCTCTCAACAAATTTCAGGTATACAATACAGTATTAACTATAGCCATCCTGCTGGACATTAGATCTCCACAATGTATATTCAAACAGAACCTTTGTGCCCTTTGATCAATATATCTTGACTTCTCTCCACCCCCCACCTCAAGCCCTGGCAACCACCATTCTACTTTCTGCTTTTAAGAGTTCAGCTCTTTTAGATTCCACATACAGGTGAGATCACGCCATATTTATTTTTCTGTGTCTGACTTATTTCACTTAGCATAACGTCCTCCAGGTTTATCCATGTTGCCCCAAATGCTGTTGCAGGATTTTTTTCTTTTTGAAGGCTGAATAATATTTCATTGTATACACAAACACGTATTTACAGTTAGTGGATTATACAGTAGTTAGAAATTGATTAATGAAATCACACTGCTTAAGTATTCATTTACTTGTTCAAAGATCATTAATTAGAAGCTTCCTCTGTGTTGGAGAAATAGCACATATTTCATCCCACTATTATAATTTTTCTTTTTTGCCCTCACTGTTATGACCCTCAGAGCACTTTGCTTCCCTCATAGCTCAATTGGTAAAGAATCCACCTACAAGGCAGGAGACCCCCATTTGATTCCTGGGTCAGCAAGATCCCCTGGAGAAGGGATAGGCTACCCACTCCAGTATTCTCGGGCTTCCCTTGTGGGTCAGCTGGTAAAGAATCGCCTGCAGTGTGGAAGACCTGGGTTCAGTCCCTGGGTTGGGAAGATCCCCTGGAGAAGGGAAAGGCTACCCACTCCAGTATTCTGGCCTGGAGAATTCCATGGACTATACAGTACATGGGGTTGCAAAAAGTTGGACACGACTGAGTGACTTTCACTTTCAGAACACTTTGGTTCTGTATTAATGAGAACAAACATTTAAATGAGAATTATGCAAGTACCAGTAAATCCTTGATAAGAAATTACTTTAATAATTCCATTTGTTGTTGTTGTTCAGTCACCGAGTCATGTCTGACTGTAACTCCATGGACTGTAGCACACCAGGCTTCCTTGTCCTTCATTATCTCCTGGAGTTTGCTCAAACTTAGGTCCATTGAGTAAGTGATGCTATTTAACCATTTCATCGTCTGCCACTCCCTTCTCCTTTTGCCTTTAGTCTTTCCCAGCATCAGGGTCTTTTCCAAAGAGTTGGCTCTTTGCAGTAGATGACCCAAGTATTGGAGCTTCAGCTTCAGCATCAGTCCATTCAGGGAATAGTCAGGATTGATTTCCTTTAGCATTGACTGGTTTGAACTCCTTGCAGTCCACGGGACTCAGGAGTCTCAAGCACCACAATTTGAAAGCATCAGTTTTTTGGTGCTCAGCCTTCTTTGCAGTCCAACTCTCACATCTGTACGTGATTACTGGAAAAACCTTAACTTTGACTATAGGGATCTTTGTCAGCAAAGTGGTGACTGCAACCATGAGATTAAAACATGCTCGCTCCTCGGAAGGAAAGCTTTGACAAACCTAGATAGCATATTAAAAATAGAGACATCACTTTGTGAATATGAATAAAATATTGAAATTGAAAAAAAAGTTTACAAGAATCTCACATGAATATTGTCTTAAAGGTAAAGAAGCTTAAAGTTTAGAACTTCTTAGGACTTCTGGACCATTTGGCCCAATATTTTTCAAACACTTTTGCATCCAACTAACACTTAGTGATGGTGTGCCAATGGGCAAGTCAACTGACCTTATCTGTAAAGTGGAGATGATTCCTATTCCAGAGAGTTGCAACCCAGATTACAAATTATGATATTTGTGAAAATTCCAAGTAGTATGCTTGACATACAGTAGAGACTCAAGTTTATATATATTTCAAATATATAAGTAGGTAATTGTGGTTGTTTGACCAACCTCACTCCAGACTTGTGACCATCACTGTAAATTACCACTTAAAGCAGGGAAGCAGTATGAATGTGCTATAAAGAAAATTTGTCTTCATTTCTGAATGCTTGAGGTTTATTACTAACCTCCCCTCTTCCTATCTTGATACTGGGAAAGATTGAGGGTAGGAGGAGAAGGGGGCGACAGAGGATGAGTTGGTTGGATGGCATCATTGACTCTATGGACATGAGTTTGAGCAAACTCCAGGAGATAGTGAAGTACAGGGAAGCCTGGCATGTTGCAGTGCATGGGGTCACAAAGACTCAGACACGACTGAGCAACTGAAAAACAACAAAACTTCCTACCTAAGGCTTAACATTTCCAGCCTCGTTACTATTATCTGTTAAATGGGGGTATTTTACATATATACCACATAGACTTTGGTAGTAACACTATGTATGCAGAGCTTCTCTGTAAAATAAAATGCTTTAAAAATCCAAATGATTCATTTTATTATAGAAAAGACTACAGAGAAACACTATGGCATCACTTAAGGGAGAAGCCAGAGCATTTATTTTTCTTTTTTTATTATTTATTTTTCGCTCTATGGGTCTTTGTTGCTGTGCAGGGACTTTCTCTAGTTACGGTGAGTGGGGCTGCTCTCTAGGCGCGGTGCGCAGGCTGCTCCTGTCACAAAGCTCGGGCTCTGGAGCGCAGGCTCAGCGGTCGTGGCACACGGGCTTAGCTGCATGAGAGGCAATTCCTAAGCAGGTTGATAGGAAGTCCGGGGTCCCCAAGGAGGAGAGGGGGGGTCTGCGGCTCTCAAAGAGGAGGTAGGGGTCTGGAATTCTCAAGGAGGAGGAGGACAAACCCCTTTTTTTCTCTATATTTCTTAGTCTTAGTCACCTAAAACTTTTTTTTTCCTGTAAGCATGGCACTGATGATTGATTACACAACAAACAACTCAGTTTAAACTCTGTACTAGGGATTATATAACAACAATGTATCCTGCTTGAGGAGTTTCTCCTTCCTGAAAACCTTCTGACTAATGGTGATATTTTAGAATATATATTAAGGGAATGGGTCTGGTCAGATCTTTCTATTGTTAAATTCTAATCCTGTTATCTTAAAATGTAAATTGTGGGAGTGGGTCTGGTAATATTTTTACAACCTTGAGACATTCTTTTGATTTATTGTAATGACTAATTAAAAAATTATATAACTCCCTTGCTTAGACTAGTGAGGGGGACAGTCTCTGTCCCCCTTCTGATGTCTGTGTCAGAAGGTTTCTCTGGCCCTTTTCATACTTTAATAAAACTCTGCTGTAAACCCATGGCTGATTCATGTCAATGTATGGCAAAAACTATTACAATATTGTAAAGTAATTAGCCCCCAACTAAAATAAATAAATTTATAAAAAAAAAAAAAACAAAAAACTCTGCTACACAAAAGCTCTTGAATGATCAAGCCTGGTCCCTGGTCCCGAAGCTAAATCTTCTTCTTCGGAGACCATGAATCCAACACCATTCACTGTAAGCTATCTGTTGTCCCGCAGCATGCGGAATCCTCCCAGACCAGAGATCGAACCCATGTCCCCAGAACTGGCAGGCAGATTCTCAACCATTGAACCATCAGGGAAGTTCCAGAGTGATTTTAGTTCAATTTTTTATAGATACACATTATAGAGTATCTATAGTATGCCAGTCACTGCTAAGAACTTTATAAACACATTCACTGATTCACCAAATTCTCACAACAAGCAGGATTTAGCATTCCTCCCACTTTCACATGAAGATATTGAGGCTCAGAAGAAGTTAAACATCTTAGCCAAGGCTACTTGGCAGTGAGTAGGACCAAAGCACCGTTCCAGGTCTCTTTGGCTCCAAGGCCCATGCTCTCTGCACCACCTGGCACTGCTACAGCAGTGTGAAATAACAGATGTTGCCCAAATTAAAACTGCATGGAGTTGCGACTGGTGTGAGCTGTGCAAAGTGGGTGGGAGTGATGTTGGGGCTAGGCAGAAGTGAGTACTCTCTGGGGAAATCAGGACAAACCATCAAAGGATGGGCTCATGAAGAAAAAAATCTGTTGCTCTTAAAATGTTAAAACATTTTGTTTCGGCAGAATCCTCATTTCCCTGTAATGATAAGCAGTCAGAGACTCAGTGAAATATGGTTAGTGAGGCAATCGAGAATGCTGTTCAAAGTTACAGTGTGCTGCAAGATCTCAGGAAGATCACCGTTAGTAGAGAGTGGCCTTTAAAAGGGGCCTCATTTAAATGTGACCCTTCAGTCCATTAGTATCTCTTTTGTAAGTATTTTTAAATTACTTATAAAAACATCACACAGCTACTTAAATGAAACATGGAGGAGATTTTCAACCCTTTTGGCTGATATGGTCCTAGAATCAGTTCAGTTCAGTTCAGTCGCTCAGTCGTGTCTGATTCTTTGCGACCCCATGGACCGCAGCACACCAGGCCTCCCTGTCCATCACCAACTCCCGGAGTTTACCCAAACTCATGTCCATCGAGTTGGTGATACCATCCAACCATCTCATCCTCTGTCATCCCCTTCTCCTTCTGCCCTCAATCTCTCCCAGCATCAGGGTCTTTTCAAATGAGTCAGCTCTTCGCATCAGGTGGCCAAAGTATTTGAGCTTCAGCTTCAACATCAGTCCTTCCAATGAACACCCAGGATTGATTTCCTTTAGGATGGACTGGTTGGATCTCCTTGCAGTCCAAGGGACTCTCAAGAGTCTTCTCTAGCACCACAGTTCAAAAGCATCAATTCTTCGGCGCTCAGCTTTCTTTATAGTCCAACTCTCACATTCATATATGAATACTGAAAATATAGCTTTGCTAATAAAAGATGTTTTATTAGAAATATAACTCTTTCTTTTTTAATTGTGAATAAAGCTACTAACTGGATTCTGTTAGTAAAGAACCCGCCTACCAATGCAGGAAAAGTGGGTTCAGTCTCTGGATTGGGAAGATCCCCTGGAAAAGAGAATGGCAATTCACTCCTGTATCCTTGCCTGGGAAATTCCATGGACAGAGGAGCCTGGAGGGTTACAGCCCATGGGGTTGCAAAAGAGTCTCACACGCAACTTAGTGACTAAACAATAACAACAAAAAAGCCACTAAAGCAACTTCATTATCTTAAGTTAAATTTAAAGGAGCAGAGAAACTACTCAGTTCTACCATGTATACTACCAGGCCATACAGTTCTTCCTAAAAATACCATAAAGTGGAAATTTTAAGAAGGAAATAAAACGATAGGGATTCTCTAGTAAAATGTATCTCTAAGCAAACTTTATAGGGAGTAATTTTCTTTTACACTGTAAATATCAATTCAGCCTTTTTGTGTTTTTACTGATCATAAGCAATAATGCATTCTTGACACAATTATTTTAAGGGATATCAAGATTATATAGAAAAAATAACCTAAACATAAAACATGGTTAGCAATCTTGATGACCAGTCCTCTGTACACATGTACCTCCTCTGTCTCTCTCATGCATGTGCTCACACACATGAACACATACACACGTACATATATATATATACATAATCCTATATAAATGGAATCATACACATGTAATATGCATTTTATTAATCTTCTTTGCAAGCTTCCATGGATACCTTTTCAAGTTTTTATTATCATGCTAAATGTCTGCTTCAGTGCAGTACAGATTAGTCACTCAGTTGTGTCTAACTCTTTGCGACCCATGGACTGTAGCTCGCCAGGCCTCCCTGTCCATCACCAACTCCCGGAGTTTGCTCAAACTCATGTCCATCAAGTCAGTGATGCCATCCAACGATCTCAACCTCTGTCGTCCCCTTCTCCTCCTGCCTTCAGTCTTTCCCAGCATCAGGGTCTTTTCCAGGGAGTCAGTTCTTCAAATGAGGTGGCCAAAGTATTGGAGCTTCAACTTCAGCATCAGTCCTTCCAATGAATATTCAGGACTGATTCCCTTTACGATGGACTAGTTGGATCTCCGTGCAGTCCAAGGGACTCTCAAGAGTCTTCTCCAATACCGCAGTTCAAAAGCATCAATTCTTCGGCTCTTAGCTTTCTTTATAGTCCAACTCTTGCATCCATACATGACTACTGGAAAAACCACAGCTTTGACTTGATGGACCTTTGTTGGCAAAGTAATGTCTCTGCTTTTTAACATGCTGCCTAATTTGGTCATAGTTTTTCTTCCAAGGAGAAAGCTTCTTTTAATTTCATGGCTGCGCTCACCATCTGCAGTGATTTGGGAGCCCCCCAAAAAATAAAGTCTCTCACTGTTTCCATTGTTTCCCCATCTATTTGCCATGAAGTGATGGGACCAGATGCCATGATCTTAGTTTTCTGAATTTTACGTTTTAAGCCAACATTTTCACTCTTCTCTTTCACTTTCATCAAGAGGCTCTTTAGTTCCTCTTCACTTTCTGCCATAAGTGTGGTGTCATATGCATGTCTGAGGTTATTGATATTTCTCCAGGCAATCTTGATTCCAGGTTGTGCTTCATTCAGCCCAGCATTTCACATGATGTACTCTCCATATGAGTTAAATAAGCAGGGTGACAACATACACCCTTTTCCGGATTTGGAACCAGTCTGTTGTTCCATGTTCAGTTCTAACTGTTGCTTCTTGACCTGTATACACATTTCTCAGGAGGCAGGTCAGGTGGTCTGGTATTCCCAGATCTTGAAGAGTTTTCCAGTTTGTTGTGATCTACACAGTCAAAGGCTTTGGTGTAATCAATAAAGCAGAAGTAGATGTTTTTCAGGAATTCTCTTGCTTTTTTGATGATCCAACGGATGTTGGCAATTGGATCTCTGGTTCCTCTGCCTTTACTAAATCCAGCTTGAACATCTGGAAATTCTTGGTTCATGTACTTCCTGTTGAAACCTGGCTTGGAGAATTTGGGGCTTTACTTTGCTAACGCATGAGATGAGTACAATTGTGTGATAGTCTGAACATTTTTGGCATTGCCTTTTTGGGGGACTGGAATGAAAACTGACCTTTTCCAGTCCTGTGGCCACTGCTGAGTTTTGCAAGTTTGCTTGCATGTTGAATGCAGCACTTTAACAGCATCATCTTTTAAGATTTGAAATAACTCGACTTGAATTCCATCATCTCCACTAGCTTTATTTATGGTGATGCTTCCTGAGGCCCACTTGACTTTGCATTCCAGGATGTCTGGCTCTAGGTGAGTGATCGCACCATCGTGGTTATCTGGGTCATGAAGATCTTTTCTGTACAGTTCTTCTGTGTATTCTTGCCACCTCTTCTTAATATCTTCTGCTTCTCTTAGGTCCATATCACTTCTGTCCTTTATTGTGCTCATCTTTGCATGAAATGTTCCCTTAATATCTCTAATTTTCTTGAAGAGATCTCTAGTCTTTCCCATTCTGTTGTTTTCCTCTATTTCTTTGCATTGATCACTGAGGAAGGCTTTCTTATCTCTCCTTGCTATTCTTTGGAACTCTGCATTCAAACGGGTATATCTTTTCTTTTCTCCTTTGCCTTTCACTTTTCTTCTTTTCTCAGCTATTTGTAAGACCTCCTCAGACAACCATTTTGCCTTTTTGCATTTATTTTTCTGGGGGATGGTTTTGATCACTGCCTCCTGTACAATGTCATGAACCTCTGTCCATAGTTCTTTAGGCACTCTCTCTATCAGATCTAATCCCTTGAATCTATTTGTCACTTCCACTGTATAATTGTAAGGGATTTGATTTAAGTCATACGTGAATTGTCTAGTGGTTTTCCCTACTTTCTTTGATTGAAGCCTGAATTTTGCAATAACGAAATGTCTGCATAGCATTTCATTATATGTATAGATGAGGCTTATTAATAGTAGTGACTAAATATGCTGGAATCAGCATCAGTAGTTTCTATCAACTCATAAGAAGTCCCTTCCTCTCATATCTTTTAAATGTTTGTACCAGTAAAATAAGGAGTTTGAAGTAGGTGACATCCCTAAGGCTGATAGTCCAAACATCTGGACATCATGCCTCAAATTTTTCTTTCTAGATTTATGTTTCCTATCTTCATTCACCTCCCAGAATGAGGTGGAGACACAGAGACAGACAGACAAAGAGAGAAGGTGGGGAGGTAACTTCATTTGGGAATCAAGAGATTCCTAAGGGGAGCTTTCAAAGATACCATGGCTTTGGAGACCTCATAGGACCAGGCATGCTGGCAGGATGTGGATCAAGGCATCCAGAGAGCAGGCCCCAGCACTCATATGGGCACTGAGGCAGGACAGCACACTGGCAAAACTGGCAAGCTACCTAGAAGAAAGTAACAAGAAGGAGGCTGGGATCATCCTACGGAGGAAATTTGTAAGTTGGGAGAATTGTGAGAGTGGGTGGAGAGGCGTAGGTAACAAAAGTTTTTAAAGATTTTAAGTGAGAGGAAGATAAAATAAAGTCAGAAGAATTTCTCTTGTCCTCATCCTCTCACCTTTCTTGAGTGGTTCAGAAGAGGGGAGTTGCTAGATGCAGAAAGACCAGTTTGAAGATTGCAGAACCTGCTGGAATTACCAGCACTGGGACGGGCAGACAACAGAGCTGCCCTACAGGGCAGCCAGTCCTTAAGAGAAGGCTTCCAGGACCAGGCTGCCTGAATTTGGATTTTTTAAAAAAATTTATTTATTTTCAGTTGAAGGATAATTGTTTCACAATATTGTGTTGGTTTCTGCAATACATCAACATAAATCAGCCATAGGGGATTTGAATTTTCTGAGTCTCAAAGAGTCAGAAATGACTGAGTACACGCATACACACAGTTCTGTGTTTGATAGCTGCATGATCCCAGGGAGTTACTTAAGCTCAGCTTTAATTTCTTCATTTGTAAAATAAGAATAAGACTATCAACTATCTTCCTTGGGGTCTCATGAGGGTTAAATGTGTTAATATTTGCGTATAGCAAGCACGATATGTGTTTGGAAAAGTAGTATAAAGTTGTGACGATTGAAGGGGACATTTCAGAGATAAAGTTGGTGGGGCATTTAGGGGGCAGCTTTGATGCCATTAGAACAGGAAAGTAAAGATGACTCCAATATTTCTATTCAGGTAATGGAGAAGATACTAAAATGAGAGCTAGGAACAAGGGAAGCAGGTTTGTAGAGGGACACCATGAAACATGTCTGATTCATGCTATGTGGATTTTAAGATATAGAAAGGATATTAGCATGAAATATGCAGCCGGAAACTTGAAACAGAATATGGGACTCAGGAATCCAAGGAGAGGTATAGAGTTTCAAGTCATGAGTTTCACATATCACTGGGCGTGATTTTCAGCTTGGGATGTGATCGGTAGAAAATTCTATGTATAAGGAGATAGAGTGCATGCATCCATCAATAAATATATATTAGAGATATCTAATATGTGCGAGGCAGGATAACGCTGGTCCTGGTTAACAAGGATCCATTTAACCCACAACTTAAAATGATCTGTTATTCTAAGAAAACATGAATGATAGATACTCTGTTTACGACACTTGACTAGCCTGTAGTATAATTTCCAAATGATGATTTTCCGACTGGATGGCATAAGACAATGACAAATTCTCTACTTAATGAGCTCCAGCACACTCAAACTACAGACACATCAGAGAATTCTACTGCATTGACGTCAGAGAAATAATAAACAACACTGCACTGTGATGATTAAATGAACTTGATAAATCAATTAAAAGTTAATTTTCAGAACAGATTTCGAAGGCTATAGAACTCTGGTTTGACAGGGCTGTAGGTAGTTGTTCAGTTCTGACAGAATGAGAAAGAAATAATGGAAAAATAACTTAGCTAGGATTAGAAAAACTTGGTGTTTGCTTATGAAATTATCCAAATAATTTCATGACATGGATCAAATCTTTATATTTCTCCGAACTTCAAATTTCCTTATATCAAATTCCACTAAAATATCTTTGTGATTCTGTGATGGAAATCAGTGAGCTATTGAAGGAAGAAATTATTTCATAGTCTGCCGATCAGTTTTGCTAACACAGGAGGAACCAGGTGGGGTAGGTCATTGGTTTCTCGGCAAAGAAGGTGGGCCTGGATGCCAGGAAGCCTCCTTATGGTTTCACTGTCACCTCGGTGTGTTTCACTTACTGCACCTCAAGGTCTGACCTCAGCCTTGCCGGTTCAGCAGAGGGGAAACGGATCCATTTCCCAGGGGCAGACTCATGTGCACAAGCGAATAAAACAGGAAAAAGAACAGAATTCCAATGTCCTAATTTATAACAAGACATGACGATCAATGAGAATTAAATACTTAAAGTAGAACTTTCATCATATTTTCTCTTTTGGCAGACTTTCACAAGAAGACAGATATTAATGATGTCAGATATTGATCATTTTAACATGTGGAATTAAAATATGAGGAATTACAGAGAATGCAAAGTATAAAGCTATAGCTGTATGACATTATACTCTAAGCTACTGTAGGAGTACCATAATAAAGAAGGTTTTGATAAAGTACGTTGGGTAGTACTTAGTTGGTCATGGTCCAAAGTGTACCTCTGTGATTCTCCTTTCCTAATCTTGAGTGAGTGATCTAATGCCATTCTAGAAGCCCATCATTAATATGTTATTATAATCAAGCATCTTATTGTTAAGTCCAATGGCTGGGGAGCTGCTGCTGCTAGACCTCTCATTTCTGTGAAATGACCTTGTTTCTACAGGTTTCTTCTTGGAGGAACATCTTACCCCCAGGTTCTCGAGGACTAACTCATAGTGCTTCTCCCACACCCTGCATGAATATTTGGTAGCAAACATTCTCCCTCTGTTCCCAATTAGGCTGATTATCCCAGAGAGAAGGATGAGACAGAGAGGCAGTGCTGTGTCCAATAAAACTTTTGGTGACAATGGGAATATTCTACAATCCAGGTGGTACAACACAGGAACCACTAGTTTTATGTAGCTACTGAGCACTTCAAATGGAGCCAGTGTGACTGAGGAACTAAATTTAAATTTGATTTGATTTTAATTCAAATATAAGTAGCCACATGTGACTAGTGAGCAGGCTCCTGGACAGTAAAGGTATTGCAGTGGCTCTTAAAGTCACTGAATCAGAAAACTTTGTAAGTGGGTCTCAGGCATTTCTACTTTGTGTTTTTAAGGCTTCCTGGAACTTTCCTGGTGGTTTCTTGGTTAAGAATCGGCCTGGGGGCAGACGCCTGGGACAGACAATACAGGTGACATGCGACCGATCCCTAGTCCTGGAAGATCCCATATGCCACAGGGCAACTAAGCCTGGACACCACAACTGCTGAGCCTGGGCCCCTGCACCGAGAACCTGTGCTCTGCAACAAGAGGAGCCGCTGCAATGAGCAGCCCCCCGACCACAACGAGAGAAAGCCTAAGCACAGCAATGATGACCCAGCACAGCCACAAATAAACAAACTGATTTTTTTCAAAAAGATATTTAAAGAAAAAGTTTCCCAGAGAATTCTGATGTACAACCACCTTTGGAAACTTCTCGAAAAAAAGTAGTGTACATAGAATAGAGAAGTGTAATCCTACTTTTGATCTTTTAGTTTGGGACGAGTAACTTAGCCGATCTGATTTTCAGCTTCTTTTTATGTAGAAAGAAAAGTGCATTAGGGTCACTGTATGTATTATTTAAATCAATACTTGTGATAAACTGTTAGGTCCACATTTGGTGAGTCCCAGAGTTTCTAGCACAACAGAAGATGATGAATAAATGACTGAATGGTTTTAAACTATGCTGTGAGAAAATCCCTAACAATATACTTGGTTGTTCATAAGCATCATCTAGTCATAATATTTACGCTAGTCTTGCTAAGTCGCTTCAGTCATGTCCGACTCTGTGTGACCCCATGGACGGCAGCTCACCAGGCTCCACCCACCGTCCCTAGGATTCTCCAGGCAAGAATACTGGAGTGGGTTGCCATTTCCTTCTCCAGTGCATGAAAGGGAGAAGTGAAAGTGAAGTCGCTCAGTCGTGTCCGACTCTTAGCGACCCCATGGACTGTAGCCTACCAGGCTCCTCCATCCATGGGATTTTCCAGGCAAGAGTACTGGAGTGGGGTGCCATTGCCTTAGCTAAAGTGTATTAACCAGTTACTATGTGCCAACCAATATACTGACTACTTAACTTGTATTGCTCTGTGTAGGAGATATTTTGCAGGGGTGGTATCTAAGATTCAGGGAGGTTAAATTTTTTACCCAAGACCACACTGTTAACAATTCACTGGGGAGGGGGTCAAATCCATATCCATTTGAATCCGGTATCTATGTACATAATTAATAAACTTCAATTTCATCATCAGCTCTTCTTCCACTGGGATCTAAATTAGAGCTATAGAAGAAGCAGCACTTGGGGGCTTCAACGGTGCACATCCTGTCTGGTTTGAAGTCATCATCAAAATGAAGAGACTGGATGTATTCTAGAGCAGAGACTTGGCAGGAACCACATATGAATTGAGAGAGATGGCGGCAGGGCACAGCAAGCTCTGGAGGGGTGTCAGGCTTGGGAGCCTCCACACATCTGTGCACATCGACCCACAGTAACTCCCAGCCCAATTCTTAGTTTTAATTAAGATATCTGAACATCCTAGAGGAAATCAGTCCTGAATATTCATTGGAAGGACTGATGCTGAAGCTGAAACACCAACACTTTGGCCACCTAATGCAAAGAACTGATTCATTTGAAAAGACCCTGATGGTGGGCAAGATTGAAGGCAGGAGGAGAAGGAGACAACAGAGGATGAGATGGTTGAATGGCATCACCAACTCGATGGACATGAGTCTGAGTAAACTCCAGGAGTTGGTGATGGACAGAAGGCTCGGCGTGCTGCAGTCCATGGGGTCGCAAAGAGTCGGGCACAACTGAGCAACTGAACTGAACTGAACTCTGTGGCAGATTTTTATGAACATACTACAGCCAGGAACCAAATTTTTCCAAAGATCTCTCAATTTTGACATTAGATTATTTTACATAATTCTGCTTTGTCCCTTTTAAAAATGTACGATTTCCTCCAACAGAATTCTCTTCTGTCAAAAGCAACTTTGCCCTACATTATAAAGTCTCAAGCAGTTTCTCTATTTATGCTTATAATAGCAATGACAAGAGACTGACTCATCTAATTTTAATTTGCCACCTATTTCTACTCTGGAGGCTATAAAACAGCCTACCTCAATTCCCCACTCCTTGTGAGGAACAGTGGTATCACACTGGTCCAGGAGACATAAGCAGAATACTAGTTGAGATGCACTTTTGCCCTTTTTAATCACCATCACACTTTAAGCTTTGGGGGCTGGAAGTGCAGGAACCATCTTGAGGGAAAAGCCATAGAACAGGAGAGTTGCTGGTTTGAACTTTCTAACCTATGGAACTAAGGCCAGCAACCCCCCTGCCTTGGACATGCTTGTTTTGAGGCTGACATTGCATTTATCTTTATCCATTGTAGTCAGGTTTTCTAATATGTGCAGTTAAAAGGATCCCTAGCTGATATGCCTGGCTTAAAATGAATTGGGGTATTACCCTTCCTTTTCAATGATCCACACTATTGACCACTGGAATTATGTATATTTTAAAGTTAGATCTTAGCTATAAAACCATCTAGTCCTATTGTTTGTTAAAATGATACACCTTAGTTACACCTCTTCTTGGAAACTGATTCAAATGACATATGGAGGGTGCGGTCATTTTTGTAACATATTTTGTTGGTTAATTATCTATTTCTTCTAGATTTGAAAGTTTGGGAGTTTTTGGCCAAAGAGTTCCACATATTATTTTTATATATGGTTTCCTCATTTTCAAAAATGTTCTTACTATCTTTAATACTACTTTAGATTTTAATATGTTCAATCTCTCTACTTTTGACTAAGTATAGAAAATCATTAGTTAGATTATGTTAAGTGATGAAGATTATTTATTAAATTTATTAAATAAATTTATTATTTATTTAATTTGTTGCCCTAATTTAATTAAAGTATATTTTACTACTCAGAACTTTACAGATATCATTGAGCCAACTTTCAGAACTCAATAAACTATAAGAAATACAAAACTTGTTATTAGTCATCTTCTAAGCATATTTTCCTATAACTTGTTAAGCAATCTAATCCCCTAGGAATTGTTACTTTGTTTTGTTTCACATGGTATGTTATCTTTGTTCATTTCTAGAGTTTCACTTCTCTTTCATGGATTCTCTGTTTTGATTTATACATTCAGTCACTTTAACTGTTTATGGAATTAATCTATGAGGCTTATTACTGATATGTCTCTTTTTGTCAAACGATCTTAGTGAAAAGAAAAAAATAGCGTATTTGTTAAAATAGCATTAGAAAAGCCAAATTTAGCTTAAAATTTATTCTTCAAATTTTTAATGACATCCATTTCACAATTTTCAGCAAATTGAGTATTCGAGGCCTGATAACATTACCAAACCACTTCACTAGCTAGAACAGGAAAACTGGCCAATTTGGCTTATATTCTTCCAATTTCCAGTTTCTAGCTCTTCATATTATTTAATCCTCCTTGATGTTTGTATGTTGACTAGGAGTAAGTATAAACTTTATTGAAAAAAGACGATGGAAATGATTTTCTTAATTATTGCAAGATCAAGAGATACTTTTATCTGGAGACAGTGCCAACTAAAACATCTGGAAACTTTCAAAATCTTGGCTGAAACTCCCATCTCTTTCTCTAGTATTATACTGTACCATCTGCAGAAAGGTTTTCAAAGTTTTTAATAATCCTGTTCTTCTGTCACATATAATAAAACTAGATATATCACTTCAGATAATGTCCTTTCCAGTTCACATGATCAACATAAGCCATAAAAATAACTTCAAAGTTATGAATTTTATGTTTTAAGTACATTTCTGAAACAAGTGAAACAGACGAAACTTTTGAAGTATAATGAACACAAGTAGGAAAGTGTGCACATTGTGAGTTTATAGCTCTCTAAATTATCACAATCCCATGTACAGAGGATGCTGGTGGGCTACAGCCCATGGTGTCGCAGAGTCGGACACAACCGAGTGTGGGCACAGGCACACACATGGATTATTACAAAAGAATGACTGCCACTGACTATCCCTTCCCATATGAAACGGAAACTCCAAACTCAATGTCTCCCATCAGTCCCGCTTCCTCTTTTTCACTGCAACACTTATTGTCATCTCATATAGAATATATTTCCTGTCTTATTTGCTTGGACTCTTAAAATAGCCACGTAAGTCTACTTGCTTCCACCTTTATATGATCTTGGTTTTTAAGTTCTCAAAAATTCGTTTTACCATTTCAGTATTGAAATGGCCATTCTTGTTTTTTTAATTGAAATTTGTTCATACCACTTGGTAACTAATGTAATAATACTTGTGGTACACAGCAAGCTTAATTAATGATAAACACTATGATTTCACTGGTTTATGCTGCTTGTTTTAGGATGCTTGGGGATTGGACTCCCATCATGGTGGCATCTGTGAAATACTCAGCACTGCCTTCCAGTTGGCCTAAATCATGATTAGTTGCAAGACTCCTCCAAAGATGGTTTATGAAACAATTTGTGCTTTAAGTGAAGTACCAATTCATCATTATCCTTGAGTTACACTATGATGAATACTCTGAATGTATAGGAGAAAAAAATGACTTTAACAATGAACTGCAGTCTAAAAATTTTTCTGATTCTGTGCAAAATTTAGAAAAGCCTGGAATATTTTTTGATGATGTGAAAGTTAGTTAAAAAAAAAAAGTAAAAACAAATTAATTTGTATGTTGGGTAAGAAAAACTAATTTATTGTTTTAACCAAGAATATGAGTGACTTCTTGAAGCTAGTAACATAAAAGCTGGATGCAAGTACCCTCTCAAAAATTTTATCATTAATAATTGAAAGTTGTAGGCAACTTCCAGTGCAGGCAATCACTGATCTGTTTTCTATCACTAGTTTTCCCAATTATAAGATTCATATAAATGCAATCAGACAGGATTTATTCTTTTGAGTTTCACCTCTTTCACTTAGCATAATTTTTTGTTTCGTGAAAAGTCAACATGTATCTATAAGAAATGTTATATGATGCTTGTTCTTCTCTTCCTGACTTGCTTCACTCTGTGTGACAATCTCTAGGTCCTTACGGTTACCAAAAGGGGGAAGAGCGGTGGGATGAACTGGGGGATTGGGACTGGCATACATATACTACTCTCTATAAAATAGCTAACTAAGGAGAACCTCATGTGCAGCACAAGGAACTCTATACTCAGTGCACCGTAGTGACCCGAATGGAAAGGAAATCCAAAAACAGAGAGTGGATATATGTATACATATAGCTGATCCACTTTGTTGTACAGCAAGAAATCAAAACACCTTTGTAAAAATAGCCATACTCAATAAAAATTAATTTAAAACCAATTTTTAAAGTTAAAAAAATAATTGAAAATGCTCAGCATTTACTGTTTCACTCAGGATGGCACACATGTTCTGTTTAAAATTTACCGTTTCAGAACTGGAGGAATCAACCTGCCTGACTTCAGGCCATACTACAAAGCCACAGTCATCAAGACAGTATGGTACTGGCACAAGGACAGAAATATAGATCAATGGAACAAAACAGAAAGCCCAGAGATAAATCCATGCACCTATGGACACCTTATCTTTGACAAAGGAGGCAAGAATATACAATGGAGAAAAGACAATCTCTTTAACAAGTGGTGCTGGGAAAACTGGTGAATCACATGTAAAAGAATGTAACTAGAACACATTCTAACATCATACATAAAAATCAACTCAAAATGGATTAAAGATCTAAATGTAAGACCAGAAACTATAAAACTCCTAGAGGAAAACATAGGCAACACACTCTCCAAAATAAACCACAGCAGGATCCTCCATGACCCACCTCCCAGAACATTGGAAATAAAAGCAAAAATAAACAAATGGGACCTAATTAAACTTAAAAGCTTTTGCACAATGAAACTATAAGCAAGGTGAAAAGACAGCCTTCGGAATGGGAGAAAATAATAGCAAATGAAGCAATGGACAAACAACTAATCTCAAAAATATACAAGCAACTCCTGCAGTGCAATTCCAGAAAAATAAACGACCCAATCAAAAAGTGGGCCAAAGAATTAAACAGACACTTCTCCAAAGAAGACATACAGATGGCTAACAAACACATGAAAAGATGCTCAACATCACTCATTATCAGAGAAATGCAAATCAAAACCACAATGAGGTACCATTTCATGCCCATCAGAATGGCTGCGATCCAAAAGACTACAAGTAATAAATGCTGGAGAGGGTGTGGAGAAAAGGCAACCCTCTTACACTGTTGGTGGGAATGCAAACTAGTACAGCCACTATCAAGAACAGTGTGGAGATTCCTCAAAAAACTGGAAACAGAACTGCCATATGACCCAGCAATCCCACTGCTGGGCATACACACTGAGAAAACCAGAACTGAAAGAGACATGTGTACCCCAATGTTCATCGCAGCACTGTGTATAATAGCCAGGACATGGAAGCAGCCTAGATGCCCATCAGCAGATGAATGGATAAGGAAGCTGTGGTACATATATACAATGGAATATTACTCAGCCATTAAAAAGAATACATTCGAATCAGTTCTAATGAGGTGGATGAAACTGGAGCCAATTATACAGAGTGAAGTAAGCCAAAAAGAAAAACACCAATACAGTATACTAACACATATATATGGTATTTAGTTAATCGGTAAAGATAACCCTGTATGCAAGACATAAAAAGAGGCACAGATAAATAGAACAGTATTATGGACTCTGTGGGAGAGGGCGAGGGTGGGATGATATGGGAGAATGGCATTGAAGCATGTAAATTATCATATGTGAAACGAATTGCCAGTCCAGGTTTGACACATGATACAGGCTGCTCGGGGCTGGTGCACCAGGATGACCCGGAGGGATGGGATGGGGAGGGTGGTGGAAGGGGGGTTCTGGAAGGGGAAAACATGTACACCCATGGTGGATTCATGTCAATGTATGGCAAAACAAATACAATATTGTAAAGTTAAAAAATAGAATGAATAAGGAAGCTCTGGTACATATACACAATGGAATATTACTCAGCCATTAAAAAAATACATTTGAATCGGTTCTATTGAGATGGATGAAACTGGAGCCCATTATACAGAGTGAAGTAAGCCAGAAAGAAAAACACCAATACAGTATACTAATGCATATATATGGAATTTGAAAGATGGTAACGATAACCCTGTATGCGAGACAGAATAAGAGACACAGATGCATAGAAGAGTCTTATGGACTCTGAGGGAGAAACTGAGGGTGGGACGTTCTGGGAGAATAGCATTGAAACATGTATATTATCATATGTGAAACAGAACACCATTCCATGTTCGATGCATGAGACAAATGCTCAGGGCTGGGGCAATGGGATGACCCAGAGGGATGGGATGGGGAGGGAGGTGGGAGGGGGGTCCAGGAAGGGGAACACATGTAAACCCATGGCTGGTTCATGTCAATGTATGGCAAAAACTGCTACAGTATTGTAAAGTAATTAGCCCCCAACTAAAATAAATAGTTTATTTTAAGCAGAAGCGAGGTGGCTGTGACGGCTCGGCACAGAAGCGTGGCTGAGAGGAGCTAGGCTGGGCCGGGGGCCGGGAGCCGGGGGCTGCGGCCGAGAGGGGCTAGGCCGGGCCAGGGGCCGGGGGCCAGGGGCGGCGGCCGAGAAGGGCTAGGTCGGGCTGGGGGCCGGGGGCGGTGGCCGACAGGGCCTAGGCCGGGCCGGGGGCCAGGGGCGGCGGCCGAGAAGGGCTAGGTCGGGCTGGGGGCCGGGGGCGGTGGCCGACAGGGCCTAGGCCGGGCCGGGGGCCAGGGGCGGCGGCCGACAGGGGCTAGGCCGGGCCGGGGGCTGGGGCCGGCGGCTGCAGCGAGAGGAATTACCCAAGGCCCAAGGTAAGAGAAACCCAAGCAAGACGGTAAGTGTTGTGAGAGGGCATCAGAGGGCAGACACACTGAAACTAAAATTACAGAAAACTAGCTAATCTGATCACACGGACCACAGCCTTGTCTGTCTCAATGAAACTAAACCATGCCTTGTGGGGCCACCCAAGACGGATGGGTCATGGTGGAGAGGTCTGACAGGAAGTGGTCCACTGGAGAAGGGCATGGCAAACCACTTCAGTATTCTTGCCTTGAGAACCCCATGAAGAGTATGAAAAGGCAAAAAGATAGGACACTGAAAGATGAACTCCCCAGGTCAGTAGGTGCCCAATATGCTAATGGAGATCAGTGGAGAAATAACTCCAGAAAGAATGATGGGATGGAGCCAAAGCAAAAACAATACCCAGCTGTGGATGTGACTGGTGATAGACGCAAAGTCCGATGCTGTAAAGAGCAATATTGCATAGGAACCTGGAATATTAGGTCCATGAATCAAGGGAAATTGGAAGTGGTCAAACAGGAGATGGCAAGAGTGAACGTCGACATTCTAGGAATCAACGAACTAAGATGGACTGGAATGGGTGAATTTAACTCAGATGACCATTATATCTACTACTGTGGGCAAGAATCCCTTAGAAGAAATGGAGTAGTCATCATGGTCAACAAAAGAGTCCGAAATGCAGTATTTGGATGCAATCTCAAAAACGACAGAATGATCTCTGTTCGTTTCCAAGGCAAACCATTCAATATCACGGTAATCCAAGTCTATGTCCCGACCAGTAATGCTGAAGAAGCTGAAGTTGAACAGTTCTATGAAGACCTATAAGACCTACTAGAACTAACACCCAAAAAAGATGTCCTTTTCATTATAGGGGACTGGAATGCAAAAGTAGGAAGTCAAGAAACACCTGGCGTAACAGGCAAGTTTGGCCTTGGAGGACAGAATGAAGAAGGGCAAAGGCTAATAGAGTTTTGCCACAAGAACGCACTGGTAATAGCAAACACCCTATTCCAACAACACAAGAGAAGACTCTACACGTGGACATCACCAGATGGTCAACACCGAAATCAGATTGATTATATGCTTTGCAGCCAAAGATGGAGAAGCTCTATACAGTCAGCAAAAACAAGACCAGGAGCAGACTGTGGCTCAGATCATGAACTGCTTATTGCCAAATTCAGACGTAAATTGAAGAAAGTAGGGAAAACCACTAGTCCATTCAGGTATGACCTAGATCAAATCCCTTATGAGTATACAGTGGAAGTGACAAAT
Organism: Giraffa tippelskirchi; assembly: GCF_054371585.1. Classification (NCBI taxonomy): domain Eukaryota; kingdom Metazoa; phylum Chordata; class Mammalia; order Artiodactyla; family Giraffidae; genus Giraffa; species Giraffa tippelskirchi. The sequence continues at coordinate 40,126,442 of NC_137284.1, read as the reverse complement.
AGATTTAAGGGACTAGACCTGATAGACAAAGTGCCTGATGAACTATGGACAGAGGTTCGTGACATTGTACAGGAGACAGGGATCAAGACAATTCCCATGGAAAAGAAATGCAAAAAAGCAAAATGGCTGTCTGAGGAGGCCTTACAGATAGCTGGGAAGAGAAGAGAAGCGAAAAGCAAAGGAGAAAAGGGAAGATATTCCCATCTGAATGCAGAGTTCCAAAGAATAGCAAGGAGAGATAAGAAAGCCTTCCTCAGTGATCAGTGCAAAGAAATAGAGGAAAACAACAGATTGGGAAAGACTAGAGATCTCTTCAAGAAAATTAGAGATACCAAAGGAACATTTCATGCAAAGATAGGCTCAATAAAGGACAGAAATGGTATGGACCTAACAGAAGCAGAAGATATTAAGAAGAGATGGCAAGAATACACAGAAGAACTGTACAAAAAAGATCTTCATGACCCAGATAATCACAATGGTGTGATCACTCACCTAGAGCCAGACATCCTGGAATGTGAAGTCAAGTGGGCCTTAGAAAGCATCACTACGAACAAAGCTAGTGGAAGTGATGGAATTCCAGTTGAGCTATTTCAAATCCTCAAAGGTGATGCTGTGAAAGTGCTGCACTCAATATGCCAGCAAATTTGGAAAACTCAGCAGTGGCCACAGGACTGGAAAAGGTCAGTTTTCGTTCCAATCCCAAAGAAAGGCAATGCCAAAGAATGCTCAAACTACCGCACAATTGCACTCATCTCACATGCTAGTAAAGTCATGCTCAACATTCTCCAAGCCAGGCTTCAGCAATACGTGAACCGTGAATTTCCAGATGTTCAAGCTGGTTTTAGAAAAGGCAGAGGAACCAGAGATCAAATTGCCAATATCCGCTGGATCATCGAAAAAGCAAGAGAGTCCCAGAAAAACATCTATTTCTGCTTTATTGACTATGCCAAAGCCTTTGACTGTGTGGATCACAATAAACTGTGGAAAATTCTGAAAGAGATGGGAATACCAGACCATCTGACCTGTCTCTTGAGAAACCTGTATGCAGGTCAGGAAGCAAGAGTTAGAACTGGACATGGAACAACAGACTGGTTCCAAATAGGAAAAGGAGTAGGTCAAGGCTGTATATTGTCACCCTGCTTATTTAACTTATATGCAGAGTACATCATGAGAAACGCTGGGCTGGAAGAAATACAAGCTGGAATCAAGATTGCCAGGAGAAATATCAATAACCTCAGATATGTGGATGACACCACCCTTGTGGCAGAAAGTGAAGAAGAACAAAAGAGCCTCTTGATGAAGGTGAAGGAGGAGAGTGAAAAAGTTGGCTTAAAGCTCAACGTTCAGAAAACTAAGATCATGGCATCTGGTCCCATCACTCCATGGGAAATAGATGGGGAAACAGTGGAAACAGTGTCAGACTTTACTTTTTTGGGCTCCAGAATCACTGCTGATGGTGACTGCAGCCATGAAATTAAAAGACGCTTACTCCTTGGCAGGAAGGTTATGGCCAACCTAGATAGCATATTTAAAAGCAGAGACATTACTTTGCCAATAAAAGTCCGTCTAGTCAAGGCTATGGTTTTTCCAGTGGTCATGTATGGATGTGAGAGTTGGACGGTGAAGAAAGCTCAGCACCGCAGAATTGATGCTTTTGAACTTTGGAGTTGGAGAAGACTCTTGAGAGTCCCTTGGACTGCAAGGAGATCCAATGAATCCATCCTAAAGGAGATCAATCCTGGATGTTCATTGGAAGGTCTGATGTTGAAGCTGAAACTCCAATACTTTGGCCACCTCATGCGAAGGGTTGACCCATTGGAAAAGACCCTAATGCTGGGTAGGATTGGGGGTGGGAGGAGAAGGGGACGACAGAGGATGAGATGGTTGGATGGCATCACCGACTCGATGGACATGGGTTTGGGTAGACTCTGGGAGTTGGTGATGGACAGAGAGGCCTGGCGTGCTGCAATTCATGGGGTCGCAAAGAGTCAGATACGACTGAGCGACTGAACTGAACTGAAAATAAATACATTTATTAAAAAAAAATAGAAAATAAAGTAATTAAAAAAAATAAAATTTACTGTTTCAGATAAAGAATATGTACAGTCTTCAATGAGGAGAATTTCTTTTAAAGAACATAAATCAGTGTCATGTAATAAAGCAGTGAAATAAACACACACTTGGGGAAAATTCTTAACCACAGTGAGTCTACAAACCCTCTTGGAGATCTTCAAAGCACCTTCTTTCAGACAATTTTGTCTATCTGAAAGTTTCTATAAAACTTTGCCTTGCCTGTTTTTGGTATCTTAACAAAGGATCTCACAGCCATATCCTAATTTTGATCTTTAACTGGCGCTCATTTCATAAATTCAGAATTGTTCAACATCTGGAGAAGGTGGGAATAAAATGCAGTTGTATTTCTAAACCCAGCAAGTCTTGGATCCTTTACATGTAACTTTTTTTTCACCCCTTTAGCTCATCAGTCTCCTTTCACACTTATTATGGCAGTGAGAGACATTCAGATGACACTTTCATCTTCCTGGAAACCTCCATGACTACATCACAGAGTTTATCAGATATGTGTCCTATTTTCCACACTGCTGCATGGGACAGTGTTGCCAAACTCTCTATACTAAGTAACAAGGGTCCCCTCTCCTCCCACTACCAATAAATGTTGCTCACTTTCCTTCAAGCCTTCACTGATGGCCCTTCTCAAAACTGTTGGCTTCACTAATAACTCTTTTCTGAGGCCCTCTCACTCACTGTATAATTACAAAGTTAATGATCATTATTTTAGGTTTTTGTGATAGCACTACACAACCTCTGGTACCTAAATATCTTCTAGTTCCTATTTTTTGCATAACAACCCCAAACCTAGTGATATAAAACAACTATCATCTTATTGTAGTCCTTAATGCTGTGGGTCAGAGATTCAGAAATGTTACTGTAAGAATAGGTTGTTTCTACTCTATATGTCTGGGGCATAGGATAGCAAGGCTCAGTGACTAGGGTTGACTCCACAGGTGAAATCTGGAGTCATCTGAATGACTGTTTACTGTGGGTGGTGGATTTTGCTAGTTATCAGCTGGGACCTCATACCTACATTGTTGTTGTTCAGTCACCCAGTAATGTCAGACTCTTTACGACCCCCTGGAATGCAGCACACCAGGCCTCCCTGTCCTTCACCATCTCCCGAAGTTTGCACAAGTTCATGTCCATTGCATCGGTGATGCCATCCAGCCATCTCATCCTCTATCACCCTCTTCTCCTTCTGCCCTCAATCTTTCCCAGCAACAGGGACTTTTCCAATGAGTTGCACGTTTGCATCAGGTGACCAAAATAATGGAGCTTCAGCTTCAGCATCAGTCCCTCCAATGAGTATTCAGCATTGATTTCCCTTAAGATTGACTGGTTTGATCTCCTTGCTGTCCAAGGGACTTCCAGGAATTTTCTCCAGCACCACAGTTTGAAGGCATCAATTCTTTGGCATTCTGCCTTCTTTACAGTCCAACTCTCACAATCATACGTGACCACTGAGAAGACCGTAGCCTTACCTATACCTGCATACAAACACCTAAAATGACCACTCTGTATGGCTGATTAGGCTTTAGCATGTATAGTGACTGGGTTCCTGGAGGGAAAGTCCCAAGACAAAAATGAGGAAGTAGTGTCACCTTTGCAGGTGGCGCTAGTGGTAAAGAACCTGCCTGCCAGTGCAGGAGAGGTAAGAGATGCTGGTTTGATTCCTGGGTTGGGAAGATCCCCTGGAGGAAGGCATGGAAACCCACTCTAGTATTCTTGCCCGGAGAATCCCATGGACAGAAGAGCATGGCAGGCTACAGTCCGTAGGATCACACAGAATTGAACATAACTAAAGTGACTTAGCATGCACTTATGTGTCACCTTTCCTGACCTAACTTCAGAGGTCACATAGCATCACTCAGCTGTCTCAAGCCCAGGCAGTTTAAAAGGAGAGGACACAACCCTCACCTGCCTATGGAAGGAACGTTACTGTAGAAAGAGCACATATGATGGAAAGACTTTTATGGCTGATTTTGTAAAATACAGTCAGCAACAACAGTATTTTCAAGCTAAATACACCATAATTTCAAGAGTTGAATCAGAGAGGAATACAGCAGAGATGGTATACATAAGTTATAAATTTTGAGAAGAGTTTACAGGAGACTATTTGCAAATGTGAAATTAAGGTGTACAAAAATTGCGAGGCATAATGTACTATCCAAGACAGGGTACTGTTACCAACCTTAAGTTGGAAACAGCAAACATAGTTTTGAATTATGCTATATGCATTATTTCACAAGTTGTTCCTTTTTTTTCCTTAGCAGTATATTTGTAAGATTCATTCATTTTTTTGAACATAGGTCATTTATTTTCAGAACTGTATAAAATTCTCTTTTATGAATATACTGCAACTTATCCATTCTCCTGTTGATGGCCTTTCTTTGCTTTTTCTAGTTTTGGCCATTGTGAACAAGGCTGGTGCACACATGCCCATTTTCTTGTGGAACTGATTCAATTTGCAATACCACCAACAGTGACTAAGAATATCTTTTGGTTGATATCCTTGATAACATTTAATATTCTTAAACTCTTCTATTTTTGTTTACCTTTCTGCTATAGTGGTATTGTTTAATTTTTCTTTTCTGAGTACAGATACAATTGTCTTTTTTGTTTTTAATGTCTAGTAACCATTTGCATTTCCTACTTGGAATAATTGTTTGAGTCTTCTGCTTAATATTCTGTTGAATTTCCTATCTTACTGTTTTTATAGACATTAAAGTATTCTCAGACAAGCCCTTTGCCAGGTATATATACATTGCACATGTCTTTTGTCTCATTTCACTTTCCTTACGAAGACAATCTTTCATCATATAGCTTTTTTCCCTTTTTGTTTCACTTAAGCAAGTTTTCCATGATACTGGTGGTGATGTTTTCTCATGTACTCTGAAAGCATTATAGTTTTTTCCATTTTTATTTAGGTCTACAAACTCTCTGAGGTAAATGCTTTTGTTTCAAGTGTGGGAAGAATCCACTTTTATTTATTTACCTACAAATACTCAATTGTCTAAAGCATTTATTGAAAAAGATGTCTTTTCCCCATTGCTCTGTATTTCAATAAGAGAAGAGGCCTCTTACATTTGCTGTAGCAAATGATATGCTTGGTTTTATTCCCCTCATTTTACTTTGTATTGACTACATAAATTTTCCTTTTTATTCATTAAGAACTTTATTTTGGTTTTGTTAAATATTTACTCAATATTTCTCCCTTTTATTATAAAGGATTTGTGTTCTTCCAAACCACTGTCTACCCTCCATTTCCTCAACCTCAAATCTATATATCCATGTATAAGTCTATACACTTAATATTATATGATACCAACTCTTTTCTATATCTATAATTCCCTGTTTTACTTGCTTTATTTCACACTGTGTTAAGATAAATATTTTAGTGTACTTTGCTTCCCTAGCTCATCGCTTACTCCAGGATAAGAAATTTAGAAAGTTTCAAGATTTCTGTCTTGTCACCTACTTTCTGAACACCTTAAGATAAATTAGAGATTTTAAACAAAGATGATTGTCAAGTTTTCCCTTGCTTGCAGTATAACTATAATAAAGAGTCCCTGTTTAGAATTTTTATTCTACATTTATAGACTATCACTATCCATTTACAGACAAACGCATAGAGGTTAAGAATGAGAGAAAGACTGAGTCATCTGTAACCACTTCACTTTCTCCCATCCTGATTTTCTGGTTTGGGACTTCCCTGGAAGTCCAGTGGGTAAGGCTCAGTGCTCCCAGGGCAGAAGACATGGGTTCAATCCCTGGTGGAGGAACTAAGATCCCACAGGCTACAGAGTGTGGCCAAAAAACCCCCAAAAATCTAAAATAAAAATTGATTCTCTGGTTTGTTTTATTTCTTGGTTTGTTAGAATCCTTTCAGGAGTATTTTTATCAAATAGATATATTCTCTCAATATTTCAATATCTATAAAGTTATTTTCATTTTTCCTGACAGATAAATGATCTACTGATTGGTTATAACAGTCTAGGGTGGTAGTTCTTTTCTCTGTCATCTGTAGATAACATTCTTCATCTTCTAGATCTACTGTTTCCGATGAAATATCTGATAACACTCTAATTTTTTTTATAAGTAACTTGTTTTTCTGCAGAAAAATTTAACATTTTATGTAAGAACAGAAACTATAGGAAACCATAGTTTCCTAGAGGAGAACATAGGCAAAACACTCTCTGACATAAATTACAGCAAAATCCTCTATGACCAACCTCCCAGAGTAATGGGAAAAAAAGCAAAAATAAACCAATGGGACCTAATTAACTTAAAAGCTTTTGCACAACAAAGGAAACGATAAGCAAGGTGGAAAGGCAGCCTTCAGAATGGGAGAAAATAATAGAAAATGAAACAACTGACAAAGAAGTAATCTCCAAAATATACAAGCAGCTCATGCAGCTCAATACCAGAAAAATGAATGACCCAATCAAAAAATGGGCCGAAGAACTAAACAGACATTTCTCCTAAGAAGACATACAGATGGATAACAAACACATGAAAAGATGCTCAACATCACTCATTATTAGAGAGATGCAAATCAAATAAGGTACCATCCTACGCTGGTCAGAATGGCTGCCATCAAAAAGTCTACAAACAATAAATGCTGGAGAAGGTGTGGGCAAAAGGAACCTTCTTACACTGTCGGTGGGAATGCAAACTAGTACAGCCACTATGGAGAACAGTGTGGAGATTCCTCAAAAAACTGGAAATAGAACTGCCACACGACCCAGCAATCCCACTGCTGGGCATACACACTGAGGAAACCAGAACTGAAAGAGACACATGTACCCCAGTGTTCATCACAGCACTATTTACAATAGCCAGGACATGGAAGCAACCTAGATGTGCGTTGGCAGATGAATGGATAAGAAAGTTGTGGTGCATATACACAATAGAATATTACTCAGTTATTAAAAAGAACACATTTAAGCCAGTTCTAATGAGATGGATGAAACTAGAGCCTATTATACAGAGTGAAGTAAGTCAGAAAGAAAAACACCAATACAGTATATTAAGGCATATATATGGACTTTAGAAAGATGGTAACGATGACCCTACATACGAGATAGCAAAAGAGACACAGATGTAAAGAACAGACTTTTGGGCTCTGTGGGAGAAGGTGAGGGGGGATGATTTGAGAGAATAGCTTTGAAACATGCATATTACCATCTGTGAAATAGATGACCAGTCCAAGTTTGATGCATGAAACAGGGCACTCAGAGCCGGTGCCCTGGGACAATCCAGAGGGATGGGATAAGGAGGGAGGTGGGAGGGGGTTCAGGATGGGGGACACATGTACACCCATGGCTGATTCACGTCAATGTATTGCAAAAACCACCACAATATTGTAGAGTGATTAGCCTCCAATCAAAAAAAAAAGAAAAATTTTAAAACATTAAAAAAAAACTTCCCCAGCCCCCCCCTCAAATTAATACTTTAATCTTTCTTTTAATATTTAAAAAAATCTTTACCTTTAGAATGTAGGTGTTTTACCAGGACATTTGTGTGTGCATACCTTTGTCTTACCAATCTTGCCTGGAATATGATAAGGACTTTAAATAAGATGATTTAGATGTTCTTAAATTCAATGAGATTTTCTTCTATCATTTAACCATTTCCTCTCTTATTTCAGCTCCTTTACCTTCTAAAGGGCTTCCCTGGTAGCTCCGCTGGTAAAGAATCCACCTGCAATACAGGAGACCCAGTTCGATCCCTGGGTCAGGAAGATCCCCTGCAGAAGGGATAGGCTACCCACTCCAGTATTCTTGGGCTTCCCTGGTGGCTCAGATGGTAAAGAATTCACGTGCAGTGTGGGAGACCTGGGTTAAATCCCTGGATTGGAAAGATTCCCTGGAGAAGGGAAAAGCTACCCACTCCAGTATTCTCGCCTGAGAATTCCGTGGACAGAGGAGACTGGCAGTCCATGGGGTCGCAGAGAGTCGGACACGACTGAGTGACTTTCACTTTACCTTCTAAAAGTCCCATTGTGAGCAAGTTAAATCCTCTGGGTTTTTCTTTTAAGTCCTTTTTCCCATTGCCACCATTTCCTTATATTTTATTATGTTTGGTCATTTCTCCTTTTTCTTCCAAAACACTAATAACTGTTTCAAAGGTGTCTACCTTCTCTTTTTTAATTCCTCTTTGACACATTTTAAAATTTGAAAATTATGTATATTTTTTCACGTCACACATTTAGATATTTTTTTGGTGCAAAACTTTAAATTTTTACTCTTAGCAAATTCCAATTTACCTGTTTTCTCTTATAGAATTTTGTGAATCTAAAAGTCTTCTTTTATTTTGTCTTTACCCTTTCTTTTTTCATTCCATGCTGTGTTTCTGATGGTATAACATTTTCAAGAATTTGGGGGGAGACCATGTGTTTCAAGAATTCACTCCATTAAACAAGAAGTTCTTCCACAGGTCTTTCTCATGTAACCTCATCTCTATTTCTGGCTTCTATTTAGATAGCTGAAGGGAATCACATGACCAATCTCTTCCAAGAGCCTTCTGTATGACTCAATACTCCGACTTTCTAAAAAAATATTTATAAGCCACTCACAAAAAGCTCTTGAACTATATTAGCTTTCTGTCCAGGGCACAGATTCCTAACAGCGAATCTTCTAATCATTGCATCCTTTGCAATCTGGATAGGTTGAGAACGTTCCAAAATCATGAAATCACAGTTCCTTTTTGCTTCAAAGTTCTTCCCTCAATCTATTTTTTTATTTTACTAAGCAGCAAGAGGGAACCAAGTTACACCATCAATCGTCTGCTTAGAAAGGTATCGGGGTAAATATCCAGCTTCACTGTTTACAGGTTCTGCTTTCCACAGAACTGTAGGGTACAGTTCAGCCAGGTTTTCTGCCACTGTATAGCAAGGCTCTCCTTTCCTTCAGTTTCCAACAACATGATTCTCATTTTGTTTTGATCCTTCATCAGCAATATATTTAATGCTCATACTTCTACCAACAGTCTGTTTATAATGATTTATATGTTCACTAAGACAACACAGGTTTTCTTTACCATGATTTTCACTTTCTTCTGAGTCTTCACTAGAAGAGTGGTTAATGCCCACTTTTAAACTAACAGTCTGTTCAAGACAATCTAATCTTCTTTTATCATGTGCCTAAAAATTCTTTCATCTTCTGCCTACTGCCCAGTTCTAAAACTGGTTCTGTATTTTAGGCATTCACCCAGCAGTGGCTCACTTCCAGATACCAAAATACATATTAGCTTCTTATTGCTTCTACAACAAAATGCCACAAACAGTGGCTTAACACAAATTTATTATCTTACAGTTTTGAATGTCATAAATCTAAAATAGATTTAGTTTGATTAAAATCATGGTGTCGGCAGGGCTGAATTCCCCTGGAGGCTCTAGGGGAGAATCTGTCTCTTTTTCTTTCACAGCTTCTAAAGGCCTCTTTGAGTTCCTTGGGTTGTTACCCCTTCCTCCATTTCCAAAGTCAGTCAGGTAGCACCTTCAACTTCTCTTTAACTCTGCTGCTCCTGCCTCCCTTGTGATTATGCTGGATATTCTGGATGATCCAGGGTAATCTTTCCATCACAAGATTCCTAACTTAATCACCAAGCTCCTTTTGCTTTGTCAGCTCATGTAACATAGTATATTATTCAGGATTCTCCAAAGAGGCAGAAAAAAACCAATTATATGTACATTGTGCTAAGTCAGTTCAGTCGTGTCCGACTCTTTGCAACCCTATGGACTGTAGCCCACCAGGTTCCTCTGTCCATGGGATTCTACAAGTCAGAATACTGGAGTGGGTTGCCATGCCCTCCTCCAGGGGATCGTCCCGACCCAGAAATCGAACTCGTGTCTCTTATGTTTCCTGTAATGTCAGATGAGCCCTTTACCACTAGCACCACCTGGGAAGTTATACATACATACATACATACATACATACATACATATATATATATATACACACACACACATATATATACATGTAAATAAATACACAAATCTGTGTATTATCTATGATGTATATGTACATATATATATACACATATATACGAATATTTTTCTTTATTCATTAGTGGAGGTCCGTTTTCATATTTTTATTTTTCTATTAAGGTCTACTCACATTATAGAGGATAATCAAAATCTACTGATTTAAATGTCAATTTCATGTAAAAATTACTTTTACAATATATAAAATAATACTTGACCAAATACCTGGCCTAGTTGACACAGAAAATTAACCATCACACATACAGGCAAACTTCCTATTATTGCACTTTAGATGATTGTGCTTCACAGATACTGTGTTTTTTACAAAATGAAAAAGCATCTGTGGTAACTCTGCATTTTTCAGATAATGGTTAGCATTTTTTAGCAATAAGTAATACTTTTTAATTTTATGTATTTATTTTTGGTTATGCTGAGTCTCCGTTGCTGTGTAGACTTTTCTCTAGTTGTGGTGAGCAGGGGCACTCTCTGGTTGCAGGGTGCAGGCTTCTCACTGCGGTGGCTTCTCTTGCTGCAGAGCATGGTTTCTGGGGCACACAGGCTTCTCTAGTTGTGGGTCTTGACTCTAGAGCACAGGCTCAATAGTTGTGATACACAGGCTTAGTTGCTCCTTGGCACGTGGGATCTTCCTGGACCAAGGATTGAACCTGTGACTCCTGCATTGGCAGGTGGATTCTTTACCACTGAGCCACCAGGGAAGTTCCGCAATAAAGGATTTTTAAATCAGGTATGTATCTTTATTAGACATAATGCTATAACACATTTAATAGACTACTGTATAGTGTAAGCATAACTTTTATATGCATGGGGAAACCAAAAATTTGTATGACTCTGTTTATTGAGATATTCACTTTATTGCCATGGTCTGGAGCAGAATCTACCATATTTCCAGGATATGCCTGTGGCAATAGGTTTCAAGGATTAATAGTTGAACATCTTTGAGGGCCAATATTCTGCCTACCACAGTGATGATTTTAAAATGTGAAGAGTGAAAGAAGTGAAAGAAGACAAAAGTGGCAAAGAGGGGAGCACAGGTATAAACAGAGTTGTGAAAGAACATTTCAAACACGGGAAATGTAATTGGTAACAGTATGGAGGCATGGGGGAATAGATGGGAAGGGAGCTGTCAGAAGAGGTGAAAGGAAACAAGGCTGTTTGCAGAGGTGGCCGTGGGCTGGCTTATAGACGGAAGGGGTTTGTCTTGGTACAGGGTTAGATTTTTACCCTACAGTGAATCACACAGTAAGACAGTCCATCCTATGCGTTCTGAAGAATTTGAAGTAGGAAATGATGAGATCACCATTGTGCTTCATGAAGGCCACTCTGGTGCCAGTATGAAGAAGGCCTGACTTCCAGGGAGAACCACTGGAGATAAAGGGAACAGTGACTGCAACAACACTCTGACAATGGCTCTGAAGGAACGGAGCTCAAGGCTTGATCAACAAGGCTCGGTGACAGATGAGCTCAAGGTGAAAAATTGGTAAAAATATGCCTGCCAAGCATTGTAACTATTCTGTTCATATTTAAGACAGAAATGTGATTATAAAGACAATTGATCATATTATTAGAAGATGGTGTAGGCATCTGGCAATGTTTTGTCAGAGTGGTGATATTTGATTACATTCTAGGAAAATGTCATGGTCGATGGGTAGGAAATGGTGGGGGCTTCTCATTACCAGAGACTCGCAAGGGAATAAGACTGCTTTTTTGGCAGTCCCAAGGCAAGAGTAGAAAGGGAGTACTTGTTGAGGATCCAAAGAAAGAAGAGGAAGCAAGGGAAGTCTTCCACCTTAAAAGACAGATAAAATGAGGACAAGACTCACAGGCTTTTAGTGCCTATTTGCTGTGCACTTTCACAGGCAAATTACACATCGTAATAGTCATGACAACTTTTGTCGAGCATGGTGTTCCTAGAGGAAACACTGACCGGGACAGCCCACGACGCAGGCACCGCAGGAACTATTTGCGTGAGTCACTTTACGACAGGAGGTCCTGGTAAGGAACACGGAACTAACAAGCCACCACCAACTGGAAGAGTTCCAGAAAAGTCCAAAGGGGGCACCAGGTGCCCTGCCACCTCCCAGGACCCTCTCTGGAATCCATCTTGGCTGAGTGACGCATGAGTCACCAGGAAGGATCGTGAGACAGAATGATTGGCCAGAGACAATCTGGGAGCTAATCCCATCAGCATAAAACCCCCGTCAGTCCCATGGCAGAGCAGTCCTCCTGGGCTCCCTCACCCTCCTGCTCTCCACCTGGGCGCCCCTTCCCAGTAAAGTCTCTTGCTTTGTCAGCGTGTGTGTCTCCTCAAGTAATTCGTTTCTGAGTGTTAGACAAAAGCTCACTCAAGAGCCCTGCAAGGGGTCCCTCTTCCTGCAACAGTGTCAGGCTTCAACAAAATCATTTGCATGCACTTATCATTTAATATCTATGTAAACCTGGTATGGTACATGTGTGCTGTTAGTATATTACCATTGAAGCTTAGAAAGCTGTTATCGCATATTACCTTGAGTTACATAGTAGAGAAGTAAGAATTCAAACTTAGACCTCTCAGACGCTCATAGATGTTTGTTTGGTGTTTAAGGAAAGAAAGGCAGTTCAGTTTTTTTTTTTTTTTTTACTGACAAAGTATCACTTGATTTAAATAATGGACCAAGTAGCAGCTATGATATAAAATACAAAGCGCATAACCATAGTCTCAAGGTTGCATCTTCAGACAGCCAATGAGCAGCTGTGTGACCTTGAGCAAGTCTTTACTCTCTCTTTATCTCATTTTATTCTCTGCAAATTAGGTCTGTTTTCCATTCTAATGATCCACTGACCAATTCAGCAAATTGTTTACCCTTGAGTGATTATTTTTTTCACCATTCATCTCTGTGGGAGTATAAGGTTCAGATTTCCCTTCTTCCTGACACATATTCTATATTTTATCTGGTGGATGATGACCACTGAGTCTGCAGTATGATTTGGTTTGCAAAATATCAGACAATGGAAACTTGAAAGTCCCTTCCAGATCATAAAGCCTAGAAATGCACTATAGCTGAGAATGTTTGCTTTTTTAAAAAGACTGCAAATGTCTTCTTTGGAGAAATGTCTGTTTAGTTCTTTGGCCCATTTTTTGATTGGGTCGTTTATTTTTCGGGAATTCAGCTGCAGAAGTTGCTTGTATATTTTTGAGATTAATTGTTTGTCTGTTGCTTCATTTGCTATTATTTTCTCCCATTCTGAAGGCTGTCTTTTCACCTTGTTTATAGTTTCCTTTGTTGTGCAAAAGCTTTTAATTTTAGTTAGGTCCCATTTGTTTATTTTTGCTTTTATTTCCACTATTCTGGGAGGTGGGTCATGGAGGATCCTGCTGTGATTTATGTCGGAGAGTGTTTTGCCTATGTTTTCCTCTAGGAGTTTTATTGTTTCTGGTCTTACGTTTAGATCTTTAATCCATTCTGAGTTTATTTTTGTGTACGGTGTTAGGAAGTGTTCTAGTTTCATTCCTTTACAAGTGGTTGACCAGTTTTCCCAGCACCACTTGTTAAAGAGATTGTCTTTTCTCCATTGTATATTCTTGCCTCCTTTGTCGAAGATAAGGTGTCCATATGTGCGTGGGTTTATCTCTGGGCTTTCTATTTTGTTCCATTGATCTATATTTCTATCTTTGTGCCAATACCATACTGTCTTGATGACTGTGGCTTTGTAGTAGAGCCTGAAGTCAGGCAGGTTGATTCCTCCAGTTCCATCCTTCTTCCTCAAGATTGCTTTGGCTATTCGAGGTTTCTTATATTTCCATACAAATTGTGAGATGATTTGTTCTAGTTCTGTGAAAAATACCATTGGTAGCTTGATAGGGATTGCATTGAATCTGTAGATTGCTTTGGGTAGAATACTCATTTTCACTATATTAATTCTTCCAATCCATGAACACGGTATATTTCTCCATCTGTTTGTGTCCTCTTTGATTTCTTTCATCAGTGTTTTATAGTTTTCTATATATAAGTCTTTTGTTTCTTTAGGTAGATATATTCCTAAGTATTTTATTCTTTTTGATGCAATGGTGAATGGTATTGTTTCCTTAATTTCTCTTTCTGTTTTCTCATTATTGGAGTATAGGAATGCAAGGGATTTCTGTGTGTTAATTTTATATCCTGCAACTTTACTATATTCATTGATCAACTCTAGTAATTTTCTAGTAGAGTCTTTAGGGTTTTCTATGTAGAGGATCATGTCATCTGCAAACAGTGAGAGTTTTACTTCTTCTTTTCCTATCTGTATTCCTTTTATTTCTTTTTCAGCTCTGATTGCTGTGGCCAAAACTTCCAAAACTATGTTGAATAGTAGTGGTGAAAGTGGGCATCCGTGCCTTGTTCCTGACTTTAGGGGAAATGCTTTCAATTTTTCACCATTGAGGATAATGTTTGCTGTGGGTTTGTCATATATAGCTTTTATTATGTTGAGATATGTTCCTTCTATTCCTGCTTTCTGGAGGGTTTTAATCATAAATGGATGCTGAATTTTGTCAAAGGCTTTTTCTGCATCTATTGAGATAACCATATGGTTTTTTTCTTTCAATTTGTTAATGTGGTATATTACATTGATTGATTTGCGGATGTTAAAAAAACCTTGCATTCCTGGGATAAAGCCCACTTGGTCATGATGTATGATCTTTTTAATATGATGTTGGATTCTGTTTGCTAGAATTTTATTAAGGATTTTTGCATCTATGTTCATCAGTGATATTGGCCTGTAGTTTTCCTTTTTTGTGACATCTTTGTCTGGTTTTGGAATTAGGGTGATGGTGGCCTCATAGAATGAGTTTGGAAGTTTACCATCTTCTGCAATTTTCTGGAAGAGTTTGAGTAGGATAGGTGTTAGCTCTTCTCTAAATTTTTGGTAGAATTCCGCTGTGAAGCCGTCTGGTCCTGGGCTTTTGTTTGCTGGAAGATTTCTGATTACAGTTTCGATTTCCGTGCTTGTGATGGGTCTGTTAAGATCTTCTATTTCTTCCTGGTTCAGTTTTGGAAAGTTATACTTTTCTAAGAATTTGTCCATTTCTTCCAAGTTGTCCATTTTATTGGCATACAGCTGTTGGTAGTAGTCTCTTATGATCCTTTGTATTTCTGTGGAGTCTGTTGTGATCTCTCCATTTTCATTTCTAATTTTGTTGATCTGATTCTTCTCCCTTTGTTTCTTGATGAGTCTGGCTAATGGCTTATCATACAGATGGCTAACAAACACATGAAAAGATGCTCAACATTACTCATTATTAGAGAAATGCAAATCAAAACCACAATGAGGTATCATTTCACACCAGTCAGAATGGCTGCTATCCAAAAGTCTACAAGCAATAAATGCTGGAGAGGGTGTGGAGAAAAGGGAACCCTCTTACACTGTTGGTGGGAATGCAAACTAGTACAGCCACTATGGAGAACAGTGTGGAGATTCCTTAAAAAACTGGGAATAGAACTGCCATATGACCCAGCAATCCCACTGCTGGGCATATACACCGAGGAAACCAGAATTGAAAGAGACGCGTGTACCCCAATGTTCATCGCAGCACTGTTTACAATAGCCAGGACATGGAAGCAACCTAGATGTCCATCAGCAGACGAATGGATAAGGAAGCTGTGGTACATATACACAATGGAATATTACTCAGCCATTAAAAAAAATACATTTGAATCGGTTCTACTGAGATGGATGCAACTGGAGCCCATTATACAGAGTGAAGTAAGCCAGAAAGAAAAACAACAATACAGTATACTAATGCATATATATGGAATTTGAAAGATGGTAACAATAACCCTATATGCGAGACAGAATAAGAGACACAGATGCATGGAACAATTTTATGGACTCTGAGGGAGAAGGTGAGGGTGGGACGTTCTGGGAGAATGGCATTGAGACATGTGTATTGTCATATGTGAAACAGAGCACCATTCCATGTTCGATGCATGTGACAAGGGCTCAGGGCCGGGGCAATGGGATGATCCAGAAGGATGGGATGGGGAGGGAGGTGGGTGGGGGGTTCAGGAAGGGGAACACATGTAAACCCATGGCTGATTCATGTCAATGTATGGCAAAAACTATTACAATATTGTAAAGTAATTAGCCCCCAACTAAAATAAATAAATTTATAAAAAAAAAAAAAAAAAAAAAGACTGCAAATGTATTTAGCTGTGAAAGAGAAATACTATTTACTGAGACCCTTTTAAAAGTTCATTTCATTTTGTACAAAGGAGAAAGCTCACAGGAAGAAAAAAAAAATAAGGCTGGGGATTTTTTTTCTCTATGGGAGAGATTACAGAAATGCTAAAGTGCATCAAGGACAATGGAATGTAGACAATACAAGCATTGTAAATATTCTGTTCATATTTAAGACAGAAACTTTGAAACATCTTCATACCATGGAATTAGTTATAGAGTATGGATAAAAAGATGTGAAGCCTTCCTGGAGTGAACCTCAGAAAAGGTGATTTGACATTCGCAAAACTCTTTAGGTCCGAATCCCCCAAAGATAAATTGTTTATTTTCCTCAGAAATTTAATTTAACAAGAGCTGCTAGTGATATGAGAGGAGCAGGCAGGCTTTTAAAGATTAATACTGAAATACAGAGAGCTATTATACCAAGGGAATCACATTCTGTAACAAGCTGAAAAACAGTATCTTCTTTCAGTAGATGCGTTTGACAGGGTTTAAGGCTGTTAAACCATTAGAATTCCTTATAATTGGGAAACTGCCTCTTTCACACAGGCCATCAGGTGCCCACTTGGCTGTACTTAATGGGAGATGCTGATGGAAAGCCGCAAAGGCAGCACTGGGGTGATATTCCGTTTAATGCCATCCCCAAACAGACAAAAGTGTGAGCTTTCCAAGGAGAGGCATAACCACTGGGCTGGAAGCAGGATTATAGTGCAGAACCTAACAACTCAGGAGAGGGTACTGCAGCCCAGTGACTTAGGATGGGGCTCAGCGGGTAAGCAGGGCCATTGCTGCCTGTGGATGGGTTTCCTGTACCTCTCTCAACATCTCTCCAAACCTACCCACCCCCTGGAGAAAGAGTGTGGATTATGGAAGCAGTGCATGCTTCTGTTTGAGAATTTATTTAAGTGAAAATAAGGAGTGGAAAGAACAATCAAAGCCGTTGTGTAATGGCAAGAAAAGTGGACAGAGGGCAGGGGGGCATCTCTTCATGTGGCCTTGCAAAATGTGACCTCCGTTTGGTCATTAATGCGAGAACTGCCTTAGATGATGTCAAAGTCAGCCCTAAAAGTTTATTTCTGTGGATTAATAATTGCTTGCTTATTTTAATTGGGGAGAGAAATTTAAGGGATAAAAGAAGAGTAGCTGTGTAGGAATTGGGAGTTCCTTTTAAGAAATAAAAGAGAAAACTGACCTAAGTCCATTATGGTGACTGGTGATAACATGATGCTGAACCTACTGATTGACCCTAGAATCACCTCCCTGTCTCCTTTGATCACCTACCCATCACTATTAGTAGTCTCAACCATCACGAACTTGCCCGTGAACTTTCCTGCTTCCATTCTTATTAGCTTCCAGTTTGTTTCTACACTGCAACTGCTACCATATGAGTACAAGCTCAGACTACTCCCAGTGTGACAGGCCAATAAATTGAGAGATGAGGTTGCTGGGGCAAGGAATAGTGACTTTATTGGGAAAGCCAGCAGACCAAGAAGATGGGGGACTAGTGTTCCAAAGAACCGTCTTACCTGAGTTAGAATTCAGGCTTCTTTTGTAAGTATTTAAAGGGGAGGAGAGAGTGGCCACTTGTTGTGAACTTCTTGGTGCAGGAACCCTTTGTTCTAACACCTATCCACCAGGGCTCTGATCACAAAGCTACTGTAAACCTCCAACAAGACAAAAGTTGGCAGCCCACTCCAGTACTCCTGCCTGGAGAATCCCATGCACAGAGGAGCCTGGTAGGCTACAGTCCATGGGGTCGCAAAGAGTCGGACACGACTGAGCGACTTCACTTTCTTTCTTTCTTCTTTCTGTCCTGCAACTATTTATCTCTGTATTAATGGAAAAGTGTTATACCTTTAAAAGTCAGAGCCTCGAGAATGGACTAGCATACACATTTCAGGCTATAGGCAACATTCTTTTAGTCATTCTTAGCACAAGCGACAGAGCACAAGGGTTAGAGCTGAAAGAATAGATCAGTATGGTGTCAGGTTTGTTCTTCTCTATTACATAACCAGAGATAGTTCCCCAAACACAAATCTGCTCATGTCACTCCTTTGTTCACAGATTATAAAATATTCATCACTGGCCTCAAATAAAATCCAGACTCCTTAGCAAGTTGCACAAAGTGTCTGTGATATGGCCTTCAGGAAGGGCCACCAGTGGCAGAGACAAGGAGGAATCCTGCAAGGACTGTGAACTGTGCTTACCTGAGGGACGCTCAGGAATGTTCCTGGAGAGAGAACAGGAGTCATGTACAAAAGGAGGTGCACAGAAACTAGCAAAAATGCCTTGAGTCAAATATGAAGGGTTGAGGGGAAAAAGCCTGAGCCCCAACTGGAAAGCTCTGAAGCAGACCAGACAGCAGTGGTACAAAGTATGGTAGCAAGGACGCTGCAGGACACTGGGTGAGGTGAGGGTGGGGCTCTTCATTCCCGGGCCGCCATCTGTCTGCCCTGGCACAGAGAGAGAGTGAGGAGGCAGGGGATACCCCCCACGGCCCTTTCCAGCCTCAAATTCCTGCTGGCCCTCATCCATGCTCTCCTCCCTGGTGAAAAAGGATGCTGAAGAACACTGTCTCTCATATGCCTCTGTTCACACTCGCCCCACTCTGGAGCAGCCTGGGATTTTTCTTCTTTTCTTTTCTTTCTTCTGCCTAACAAACTATTTCTCAACCTTCAAGACATGGCAGAGATTTCAAAAACTGAGTGTACCTTCCTACAGGCTCTGACTATTAATTTTTCCCTCTCTGTGTCTTGTTAGGAACTAGTACATACCTAAGAGATATCACTTGTTGCGTACTATAAGTATTTGTTAAAGTGGCTGTGTCCACACTAGAGTGTAAGTTTCTAGTAAGGATATGTCTTATTCAATATGATAAATGTAAGGCAGAGAGGCCAGGACTCATTGAAGACCCTCTTCTTTCTCACTGATTGAACCCAAAGAACTAAAATGGAATTCTATATAAAATATTTTTATTTTTCTGACTTCAGAACCTCAGGGAATGTCTTCTGATTTAAAACCTATGCCAAAATGTTCTTTGCCTCTGCCCATAAGAGGGAGACCTGTGTAGAAGAAAAGGAAGAGGAAGCTAACAGACTTCAGATCAAAATTCTAAAGATATGGGGTAGATTCCAACTTGTCTCTGTCACCATATTGACGTGAAGAAAAGGTTTTAAGCTGCCTCCAGAGAATGGTGACTTACCCTGCTTTGGGTGAGGGTGAGTAAATAGTAAAGGGAGCTGGAGTTGGATCTAGTACCGCTATATGACAATAATATTTCCCTTGGGATGTGGGGCTACATATCTAGAAAGATGGATTTGGGAAGAGAAAGTACCTTGAAAGACATGAATATCAAAAGTCTTAGGTTGATAGTTTTTTCATTGCTGTATTATCTTTCTGGGATGAGGAGAACATTTCACCGTGAAGAAGGATTCATTTTAAGTAAATTCAGTTCTGCATTGCTGTTAGGTTTCTACTGAGATAAAAGTTACTATACTAAGTTGGAATTATCAAGGATGGATGCAGTCATGTTTGAATGAATGAATAAGGCAATATAGAAGAATGATTAAATGCTTTAGCTTTGGAGCCAGATAGATTTGGGCTCACAACTCAAATCTTCCATTATTCTGTGCAATATATGTTGGTGCTATAATAAAAATTTTAAAACTAAGGTACATGGATCGAGGAAGGTAATTCCAGCTGAAAGTAACAGACTACCCATCTAAAGTGGCTTAAACCATATGGTAATAAAATGTCTCACACAAGAGAGAAAGCCACGGAAAGAGGTGGTACTAGGATTAGTGCTGTGACCCACTGACATTAACAAGTACCATGTCTTTCCACTCTGTTGTGGGTTAAATTGTATCCTCGAAAAATGATATGTGGAAGACATAACCCCCAGGGCCTAAGAATGTGACTTCATTTGGAAACAGGGCCTTAACAGAGGGAGTCAAGATAAAGTAAGCGGGCTCCAATACAAGATGACTAGAGTCCTTATTAAAAAAAAAAGGGAAATTTGGACACAGAAGTGGACATTCACAGAGGGAAAATGTTATAAACAAACATAGAGAAAACACATGTTGTAAACAAACACCCATCAAGACAGAGGACTAGAGTAATGTATCTAAAAGGCAAGGAAAGCCAAAGGTTGCCAAGAAATCACCAGAAGTTAGGAGCAGGCAAGGAAAGATTCCTGTACAGTTTTCAGAGACAACATGGCCCTGCTGATACCTTGATTTCAGACTACTAACCTCTAGAATTGTGAGGCAATCAGTTTCTGTTTATTTTTTACTATTACAATGCTGTGTTGGTTTCTGCCATACAACAATGCGAATCGTCCATAATTATACACATATCCCATCACTCCTGAGCCTCCCTCCTCTCCCCTCACTCCACCCCTCTAGAGCATCATGGAGTGCCAGACTGGATCCCTGTGCTATCCAGCAACTTCCCACCAGCAACTTCCCACCAGCTTACACACCATAGTGGTGGGATTGGAGAAAAGAATAAGCTTAGGATGGCAGAGCTGCAACAATGTGTATTAATTTCCTAGTTGTGAGCAGCCACAACTCAGTACCATAAACTGTGGGACTTAAACAACAGAAACTCAAATTCATTCTTTTCTGTTTTGGGTTTCTGTTGTTTTAAGTCCCACAGTTTACAGTACTTAGTTGTAGTAGCTCATAACTAGGAAATTAATACACATTGTTGAAGCTCTGCCATCCTCAACCTTATTCTTTTTGCCAATCCCTCCACATAATCACAAAACAACTGCTACAGTTCCAGGCACTATATTCTGCCACATCCAGGAAAGGACAATTTCTCCTAGAGTGCTAATTTTCTTTTAGGAAAAAAAAAAAATTTTCTCTCCCGGGGGAAAACTTAGCTTTAGGTCTCCAAGAAGACTTGCTTTCAGGTCCCATTCATTAGGAATGGAGATATGCCCACACTCTATGTGCATGAGTGGCTGAACATGACTATCCAGAATGTCAAATATCTATCATGAGAGGCAGACACTGCTTTCAAAACAAAAAGGAGAGGAAAACAGTCGCTAGATGGGCTTGGGCAGCCAATGCTGTCTGCTATAGGAGAGAATAATCAGATGGGTGACGACAGCTATCAAAGCCCCAACTTTATTCTGTTTTCACACTTTCTGTATTTATGTAGAGTCCATTATGAAATTTTACATTAAAATAACAGCTAGCAGGACTTCCCTGGTGGTCCAATGGTCACGAATCACCTTCCAATGCAGGGGCCATGGATTTGATCCCTGGTCTGGGAACTAAGATCCTACATGCCAAAAAACACAACAGCTAGCAAAGGTCTATTTGACCACCTACTGTGTGCCAGGTCTTTACAATGGATTTTGCATGTATTTCCTAACTTTATTTTAACAAACACCTACAAAGTCAGTACAGTTAATGTTCCCACTTAACAGATGAGAAATCTGAGACAGAGAATGTAAGAAAATTGTCCAGTGTCACACAACTAGTAAATGAACTTAGTCAATTTGATTGGAAAAATCAATTGATAAAACATCTAAACATCTATCCCGTGAGATAGAAAAATATGTCCCTCACTAACCAGTTTCTCTTTGGAAGTTTTATGACAAAGTTGAAATTTCATCAAATGAAACAAATTCCCTTGGAGATTCTCACAAATAGCCTCTAATACAGTTCTGTAAATTCCTTTCTTACATATATAAAAGTCCATATTCCTCAGAGGAAAACATTTTCAGCAAAATTCAAAAACAGAATATTTAAAAACCAAATGCAAATTGTTTCCTTATCAGAGAGGTTTGGTAGTGTGGGAGACTCCCTAATTTCAGAGTCTTTGAATCCCAGCTTAGTCACTCAGAAAACATATAAATTTGGATCAGTTACAAAACTTCTTCAAACCTAATTTTCCTCATCTATGAAAGGAGTAGTATAAAGACTAATTTGTGTGGCTGTTTTAAGGAAGAAATGAGACAAAGTATGTAAGATATCTGGCACTGTTGTGTTTTGCAGAGTAGTCACTCAATAATTAGTAGCTCTTATTATTAGTCAGGCTTCCCAGGGAACTCAGTAGTAAATAATCCACCTGCCAATGCAAAAGACATGAGTTTGATCCCTGGGTCGGGAAGATCCCTTGGAGAAAGAAATGGCAACCCACTCCAGTATTCTTGCCTGGGAAACCCCATGGGAGGAGCCTGGCAGGCTACAGTCCACAGGGTCGCAGAATCCGACATGACTTAGTGACCAAACAAGAAATGATTAGTCCACATTAGAAAAGACTGTTTCAGTCATCAGGCATGGGTACTGTCTTTGAAATTAGCATCATCTGAAGATTAAAAAAAAAATCTACATAATTTAAGCATCAGTGAATCAAACTGAAAAAAAAAAAGTCCAGGGACTTACCTGGTGATCCAGTGGTTAAGACTCTATGCTTTCACTGCAGGAGGTGTGCATTCCATCCTCGGTGGGAAAGAAGATCTCACATGCTGCACGGTACAATAAAAAAAAAAAAAATCCAAAAACTGCATTTGCTTTTGCACTGAAACAGCCCCAAGGAAATATCATCAGGGCTAAGTACCATATTTCAAGGTAACCAAAGTGAGTGCTTTCTGATACAGCTTTACAGTAATTAATGTTGTCATGTGGCAATAGCCAGTGAAAAGTGGCAAGCACTGATCAAATTAGACTTGTATTTTGCAATATAAAAACATTGGGAGGTGTGAAATAGTATTGGAGTTCCCGTTAAAAGTCCCTCTATGGCTTTGGTCATTTGGTCACTTGAATTCCTGAATATGTCTTAGTAGTATGGTTCTTTTTAAATTCAAATTTATTTCTTCTAAATGCTTTTAACATCTACTTCTGTGCAAGATTAACATTTGACCTGGCAACCATAGTTTGTTCATTTGGGAGTTGAGTAGTGCCTAATTCAGAGGATTTTTGTGAGGATTAAATGAATCTATATACACAAATTGCTTAAAATAGTGTCTGACACACAGTGACCATTCCATTCAGTTCAGTTCAGTCACTCAGTCATGTCCGATTCTTTGCGACCCCATGGACTGCAGCACGCCAGGCCTCCCTCTCTATCACCAAATCCTGGAGTTTACTCAAACTCATGTCTATTGAGTCGGTGATGCCATCCAACCATCTCATCCTCTGTCTTCCCCTTCTCCTCCCACCTTCAATTTTTCTCAGCATCAGGGTCTTTTCCAATGAGTAAGTTCTTTGCATCGGGTGGCCAAAGTATTGGAGTTTCAGCTTCAGCATCAGTCCTTCCAATGAATATTCAGGACTGATTTCCTTTAGGATGGACGGGTTGGATCTCCTTGCAATCCAAGGAACTCTCAAGAGTCTTCTCCAACACCACAGTTCAAAAGCATCAATTCTTCAGCACTCAGCTTTCTTTATAGTCCAACTCTCACATCCATACATGACTACTGGAAAAACCATAGCTTTGACTAGACCATTCCATAAGAATTTGTTATTATCATTGTTATTATTATCTTTGCCATCATTAGTACTATTCTACCGAGAAATGAAATTATTTTCTAATGAAAAGAAATAAGAAGCCCATAGTGTTTTTCTTTAGAGCTATCTATGTGAATTACTTCATGATTATAATTTAGACTTAAATGAGGAATTATTATCAGCACATATTAACAAAGGCCTAAAACATGAAAAAAAAGTCTGGGTTATTTTGCCCAAGATGGATGGGCAGGACAAAAGAAAAGGCATATTGCTTTTTTTCTTTTATTCCATTTTTTAAAATTAATGATTATATACCAAATCTTCTTGAGGCAAACAAAAAAACTATTACATTGGGGAGAGGGGAGAAGAGGGTGAGATGTATGGAAAGAGTAACATGGAAACCTATATTATCATATGTAAAATAGATAGCCAACAGGAATGTGCTGTGTGGCTCAGGAATCTCAAACATGGGCTCTGTATCCACCTAGAGGGGTGAGATGGGGAGGGAGATGGGAGGGAGTTTCAGAAGGGAGGGGATGTATGTACACCTATATTCACGTTGAGGTTCGACAAAAAACAACAAAATTCTATAAAGCAATTATCCTTCAATAAAAAAATAAATTAAAAACAAACAAATGAAAAAAGTATTACATGATAAAATGTTAGAGATTCTTGGATAACTTATAGAGACATGAAACATATCTCATATTTAGATATATAGATATTCTTTACTATTCTCTCTGTGATCAGGGGAACTTCCTAGAAAGTTGTAATTAGTTGGACATGAGACCATGAACCATGAGACCAATTTAGAAAAATTGTTTTCTGTCTCCCAATTTAGAAAAATTCATGAGGAAATGAATTATCTTGACCTTTTTTTTGAAATGGGAAGTGGAAAAATAAGTGAAAAATTAATAGTTTGATAAATTATTCTGTCACACACATGCTCCTTAAAAAAAAAAAAAAAAAAACTGGTCACTTCAGCACTGTATACAATGCCCCTGATTTTTTAAATCATGTCCTGTTGTTCTTCATTGAGGCTACTTGCAACTGTACAAAGTGAACTGCTTTTCTTTTTTAAAACTGCAATCTTTCTAGTAGACTTCCCTTCCAGATGTTTCAGATGCTGTGTCATGACTGCTTTTCTCTCTGAACTTCCTGGCTCGGTCTTTCTTTCTCTGGCTCTGAGATCAACTAGCAAACACGGCAGCTTCTACCCCAAGGCCAGTCTCCTTCCTTTCCTTCTACGGTGAGGCCCCAAATATCAGTTCCCTGAGACATTTTATCTTCTTCTGCAGATGAACTTATCTAAAGGACAGTGAAGAAAGTGTGAGAAACTCTTCTCTGAGCCGGAGGAGCGCCTTGACAGATGCTCCGTGCTAGCTCTGTGTATTTCTTGCTGACGGTGTGTTGCTCTTTTCCGCAGCTGGTTCCTCATCCTCACAGTGGGCACCCACTGTGATGCCACCTTTGTTTCTCTCCTTCCATCCTCATGAAAATACGCTCTAAAGTCTAGTGTGCAGATTTCCACATTGTCTACACTCTTGATATACAGAACTCCAAATCCCAGGTTAAAAGAAGCATTTAAAAAGATAAGACTCACACTTAAATCACCATATTCCAATCTTGAGCTTTAACTCAGCAAGTCTCAATAATCCTTATAAGATTAGTATTTACTATCTCAGGTAATAATCTTAATTTCATAATTTAATCAATACGTATACATGGTCTTATCTTGTTTACTACTTTTTTTTTTTTTAAGAATTGACAGATACTTGATAGTTTTTCCTTTCTTCACTATACCTCAATGTATTTTCACTCACTGACTCCCTGGTTTGGTGCTATTTAATTGACAGATAAACTATCTAATAGACCATGAATTCTCAAAGCCCACAGAATGTAACAAGCACCTGTAGGATGAATTTAGAGTTGCAGATTCAATGGTATCTAATCCCCCTTTCACAATGGAATCCATAGGTTTATGGTTGGGCCCATGAATTGCTATTCTAGGCAATAATTTTGACGCAGACTACCCTTTGAGAAGTACTATTCCAGACCAAAAAAAGAAATATTCCTCCTTTACTGAGACAGGCTACATTATCCAAGAGTCCATTATTCCAACATCTTAAGCTATTCTCCAGAAATTCCGATGATTGCCAATACCATCTGTGTAGCCAAATGTTTGACTTCAAGACAGTTTTTCTCTTCTAAAATCTTATGGATAGAAAAATATGTTGAAAATAGCATTTAGCATCCATAGCCCCTTACCTTCCGTTGACATCCTACCCAACATTTCAGAGAGAGTCCTATTTTCAAATGTCTTTAATCCTGAGATAAGTCAGCAAGAGTGAGAAATAGTTAGCCATCTTGCTAAAGTTATTCTTCCCTTATATGATACATGCTTTGGAAAAACAACACATCTCCTAAATTATGAGGATATTTACATTCATCTGCATCTAAATGAATCAGTAGAAAGTTACCAACAGCCATGCCAACTTTTCCATGCCTCCTGTGATCAATGTCAAGCTTTTCTTTTCCCAACAGTGCTTGAAAATCATACTGGATCATGTCTTTTCCAAAAGATCTGAAATCTCTAAGTCAGTGGTACCAAAACAACTGCAATTTTTTTTAAAATAAATTTATTTATTTTAGTTGGGGGCTAATTACTTTACAATATTGTAGTGGTTTTTGCCATACATTGACATGAATCACCCATGGGTTTACATGTGTTCACCATCCTGAACCCCCGTCCTACCTCCCTCCCCATCCAATCCCTCTGGGTCATCCCATTGCCCCAGCCCTGAGCATTTGTCTCATGCATCGAACCTGGAATGGTGTTCTGTTTCACATATGACAATATACATGTTTCAATGCTATTCTCTCAGAACGTCCCACCCTCATCTTCTCCCTCAGAGTCCATAAGACTGTTCTATGCATCTGTGTCTCTTATTCTGTCTCGCATACAGGGTTATCGTTACCATCTTTCAAATTCCATATATATGCATTAGTATCCTGTATTGGTGTTTTTCTTTCTGGCTTACTTCACTCTGTATAATGGGCTCCAGTTTCATCCATCTCAGTAGAACTGATTCAAATAAATTCTTTTTAATGGCTGAGTAATATTTCATTGTGTATATGTACCACGGCTGCCTTATCCATTCGTCTGCTGATGGGCATCTAGGTTGCTTCCATGTCCTGGCTATTGTAAACAGTGCTGCAATGAACATTGGGGTACACGTGTCTCTTTCAGTTCTGGTTTCCTTGGTGTGTATGTCTAGCAGAGGGATTGCTGGGTCATATGGGAGTTCTATTTCCAGTTTTTTAAGGAATCTCCACACTGTTCTCCATAGTGTCTGTACTAGTTTGCATTCCCACCAACAGTGTAAGAGGGTTCCCTTTTCTCCACACCCTCTCCAGCATTTATTGCTTGTAGACTTTTGGATAGCAGCCAATCTGACTAGCGTGAAATGGTACCTCATTGTGGTTTTGATTTGCATTTCTCTAATAATGAGTGATGTTGAGCATCTTTTCATGTGTTTGTTAGCCATCTGTATGCCTTCTTTGGAGAAATGTCTGTTTAGTTCTTTGGCCCACTTTTTGATTGGGTCGTTTATTTTTCTGGAATTGCACTGCAGGAGTTGCTTGTATATTTTTGAGATTAATTGTTTGTCTGTTGCTTCGTTTGCTATTATTTTCTCCCATTCTGAAGGCTGTCTTTTCACCTTGCTTATAGTTTCCTTTGTTGTGCAAAAGCTTTTAAGTTTAATTAGGTCCCATTTGTTTATTTTTGCTGTTATTTCTGATATTCTGGGAGGTGGGTCATGGAGGATCCTGCTGTGATTTATGTTGGAGAGTGTTTGCCTATGTTTTCTTCTAGAAGTTTTATAGTTTCTGGTCTTACGTTTACATCTTTAATCCATTTTGAGTTTATTTTTGTGTTTGGTGTTAGAAAGTGTTCTGGTTTCATTCCTTTACACGTGAATGACCAGTTTTCCCAGCACCACTTGTTAAAGAGATTGTCTTTTCTCCAAGGTATATTCTTGCCTCCTTTGTCAAAGATAAGGTGTCCATAGGTGCGTGGATCTAACTCTGGGCTTTCTATTTTGTTCCATTGATCTATATTTCTATCTTTGTGCCAGTACCATACTGTCTTGATGACTGTGGCTTTGTAGTAGAGCCTGAAGTCAGGCAGATTGATTCCTCCAGTTCCATTCTTCTTCCTCAAGATTGCTTTGGCTATTCGAGGTTTCTTATATTTCCATACAAATTGTGAAATGATTTGTTCTAGTTCTGTGAAAAATACCATTGGTAGCTTGATAGGGATTGCATTGAATCTATAGATTGCTTTGGGTAGTATACTCATTTTCACTATATTAATTCTTCCAATCCATGAACACGATATATTTCTCCATCTGTTTGTGTCCTCTTTGATTTCTTTTATCAGTGTTTTATAGTTTTCTATATATAAGTCTTTTATTTCTTTAGGTACATATATTCCTAAGTATTTTATTCTTTTTGTTGCAATGGTGAATGGTATTGTTTCCTTAATTTCTCTTTCTGTTTTCTCATTATTGGAGTATAGGAATGCAAGGGATTTCTGTGTTTTAATTTTATATCCTGCAACTTTACTCTATTCATTGATTAGCTCTAGTAATTTTCTGGTAGAATCTTTAGGGTTTTCTATGTAGAGGATCACGTCATCTGCAAACAGTGAGAGTTTTACTTCTTCTTTTTCTATCTGTAATCCTTTTATTTCTTTTTCAGCTCTGATTGCTGTGGCCAAAACTTCCAAAACTATGTTGAATAGTAGTGGTGAAAGTGGGCACCCTTGCCTTGTTCCTGACTTTAGGGGAAATGCTTTCAATTTTTCACCATTGAGGATAATGTTTGCTGTGGGTTTGTCATATATAGCTTTTATTATGTTGAGGTATGTTCCTTCTATTCCTGCTTTCTGGAGGGTTTTTATCATAAATGGATGTTGAATTTTGTCAAAAACTTTTTCTGCATCTATTGAGCTGATCATATGGTTTTTATCTTTCAATTTGTTAATGTGGTGTATTACATTGATTGATTTGCAGATGTTAAAGAAACCTTGCATTCCTGGGATAAAGCCCACTTGGTCATGATGTAGGATCTTTTTAATATGATGTTGGATTCTGTTTGCTAGAATTTTATTAAGGATTTTTGCATCTATGTTCATCAGTGATATTGGCCTGTAGTTTTCTTTTTTTGTGGCATCTTTGCCTGGTTTTGGAATTAGGGTGATGGTGGCCTCATAGAATGAGTTTGGAAGTTTACCATCTTCTGCAATTTTCTGGAAGAGTTTGAGTAGGATAGGTGTTAGCTCTTCTCTAAATTTTTGGTAGAATTCAGCTGTGAAGCCGTATGGTCCTGGGCTTTTGTTTGCTGGAAGATTTCTGATTACAGTTTCGATTTCCATGCTTGTGATGGGTCTGTTAAGATCTTCTATTTCTTCCTGGTTCAGTTTTGGAAAGTTATACTTTTCTAAGAATTTGTCCATTTCTTCCAAGTTGTCCATTTTATTGGCATATAGCTGTTGGTAGTAGTCTCTTATGATCCTTTGTATTTCTGTGTAGTCTGTTGTGATCTCTCCATTTTCATTTCTAATTCTGTTGATCTGATTCTTCTCCCTTTGTTTCTTGATGAGTCTGGCTAATGGTTTCTCAATTTTGTTTATCTTCTCGAAAAACCAGCTTTTAGTTTTGTTGATTTTTGCTATGGTCTCTTTTGTTTCTTTTGCATTTATTTCTGCCCTAATTTTAAAGATTTCTTTCCTTCTACTAACCCTGGGGTTCTTCATTTCTTCCTTCTCTAGTTGCTTTAGGTGTAGAATTAGGTTATTTATTTGATTTTTTCTTGTTTCTTGAGGTACGCCTGTATTGCTATGAACCTTCCCCTTAGCATTACTTTTACAGTGTCCCATAGGTTTTGGGTTGTTGTGTTTTCATTTTCATTCATTTCTATGCATATTTTGATTTCTTCTGTGATTTGTTGGTTATTCAGAAGCGTGTTGTTTAGCCTCCATATGTTGGAATTTTTAATAGTTTTTTCCCTGTAACTGAGGTCTAATCTTACTGCATTGTGGTCAGAGAAGATGACTGGGATGATTTCAGTTTTTTTGAATTTACCAAGGCTAGATTTATGGCCCAGGATGTGATCTATCCTGGAGAAAGTTCCGTGTGCACTTGAGAAAAAGGTGAAATTGATTGTTTGGGGGTGGAAAGTCCTGTAATATCAATTAAATCTAACTTGTCTATTGTATCATTTAAAGTTTGTGTTTCCTTGTTAATTTTCTGTTTAGTTGATCTATCCATATGTGTGAGTGGAGTATTAAAGTCTCCCACTATTATTGTGTTATTGTTAATTTCCCCTTTCATACTTGTTAGTATTTGCCTTACATATTGTGGTGCTCCTATGTTGGGTGCATATATATTTATAATTGTTATATCTTCTTCTTGGATTGATCCTTTGATCATTATGTAGTGTCCTTTTTGTCTCTTTTCACAGGTTTTATTTTAAAGTCTATTTTATCTGAAATGAGTATTGCGACTCCTACTTTCTTTTGGTCTCCGTTTGCATGAAATATGTTTTTCCATCCCTTGACTTTCAGTCTGTATGTGTCCCTCATTTTGAGGTGGGTCTCTTGAAGACAGCATATATAGGGGTCTTGTTTTTGTATCCATTCAACCAGTCTTTGTCTTTTGGTTGGGGCATTCAACCCATTTACATGTAAGGTAATTATTGATAAGTATGGTCCCGTTGCCATTTACTTTGCTGTTTTGAGTTCGTGTTTAAACATCCTTTCTGTGTTTCCTGTTTAGAGAAGATCCTTTAGCATTTGTTGGAGAGCTGGTTTGGTGGTGCTGAATTCCCTCAGCTTTTGCTTGTCTGTAAAGCTTTTGAATTCTCCTTCATATCTGAATGCGGAGAAGGCAATGGCACCCCACTCCAGTACTCTTGCCTGGAAAATCCCATGGACGGAGGAGCCTAGTAGGCTGCAGTCTATGGGGTTGCTAGGGGTCGGACACGACTGAGCGGCTTCACTTTCACTTTTCACTTTCATGCATTGGAGAAGGAAATGGCAGCCCACTCCAGTATTCTTGCCTGGAGAATCCCAGGGATGGGGGAGCCCGGTGGGCTGCCGTCTATGGGGTCACACAGAGTCGGACACGACTGAAGCGACTTAGCAGCAGCAGCAGCAGCATATCTGAATGAGATCCTTGCTGGGTACAATAATCTGGGTTGTAGATTATTCTCTTTCATTACTTTAAGTATGTCCTGCCATTCCCTTCTAGCCTGAAGATTTTCTATTGAAAGATCAGCTGTTATCCTTATGGGGATCCCCTGGTGTGTTATTTGTTGTTTTTCCCTTGCTGCTTTTAATATTTGTTCTTTGTGTTTGATCTTTGTTAATTTGATTAATATGTGTCTTGGCGGTGTTTCACCTTGGGTTTATCCTGTTTGGGACACTCTGGGTTTCTTGGACTTCTGTGACTATTTCCTTCCCCATTTTAGGGAAATGTTCAACTATTATCTCCTCGAATATTTTTTCATGACCCTTCCTTTTATCTTCTTCTTCTGGGACTCCTATGATTCGAATGTTGGGGCGTTACATATTGTCCCAGAGGTCCTTGAGGTTTTCCTCATTTCTTTTGATTCTTTTTTCTTTTTTCCTCTCTGCTTCATTTATTTCCATCATTCTATCTTCTACCTCACTTATCCTATCTTCTGCCTCCGTTATTCTACTGTTGGTTCCCTCCAGAGTGTCTTTTATCTCCTTTATTTCATTATTCATTATATATTGACTCCTTTTTATTTCTTCTAGGTCCTTGATAAACATTTCTTGCATCTTCTCAATCCTTGTCTCCGGGCTATTTATCTGTAACTCCATTTTGCTTTCAAGATTTTGGATCATTTTTATTATCATTATTCTAAATTCTTTTTCAGATAGATTCCCTATCTCCTCCTCTTTTGTTTGGTTTGGTGGGCATTTCTCATTTTTCTTTACTTGCTGAGTATTTCTCTGCCTTTTCATCTTGTTTAGATTGCTGTGTTTGGCATGGCCTTTCTGTATTCTGGTAGTTTGAAGTTCCTCTTTATTGTGGAGGTTCCTCACTGTGGGTGGGGTTGGACGGGTGGCTTGTCAAGGTTTCCTGGTTGGGGGAGCTTGTGTCGGTGTTCTGGTGGGTGGAGCTGGATTTCTTCTCTCTAGAGTGCAATGGAGTGTCCAGTATTGAGTTTTGAAATGTCTATGGATTTGGTGTGCCTCTGGGCAGCCTGTGTATTGATGCTCAGGTCTATGCTCCTGCGTTGCTGGAGAATTTGCGTGGTATGTCTTGCTCTGGAACTTATTGACTCTTGGGTAGAGTTTGGTTTCAGTGTATATGTGGAGGCTTTTGGATGATCTCTTATTAATTAATGTTTCCTCTGGCTTTCAGTCTTATTCTTGCAGTAGCCTCAAGACTTCTCCATCCATACAGCATCGATAATAAAACTTTGAGGTTAATGGTGAAAAGATTCTCCACAGTGAGGGATACCCAGAGAGGTTCACTGAGTTACATGGAGAGGTGAAATGGGGGGGGGGGGGGTGTTGAGGTGACCAGGAGGAGAAGAGGGGGACTCAAACGTGGAGAGAGCAGTCTAGCCAGTAAGCACTTCCCTCTGTGCTCTCCACAGTCTGGAACCCTCAGAGAGGTTCACAGAGATACATAGAGAGCGGGGAGGAAGGTAATAGAGGTGAGCATGAGTAGAAAGGGAGGAATCAAGAGAGGAGAGAGAGATCTGGGCTGTATTCTGTTTCCAAAGTGTTCTCCGGTGCCCAGAACACCCTCAGAGATTCACAGAATTGGGTTGAGAAGAGAAGGAGGAGGGTGGGAGATAGAGGTTCCCTGGGGGAGAAGAAAGAACATCAATAGGGGGAGAGAGTAATCAAGCCAGTAATCCCACTCCTGAATAAAAATGGGTACTAAAGATTGGGTTCTTAAATGTACAAAATTGATATCAAATATGTAAAACAAAGATTAAAAATCTAGAGTAGAGGTTAGACTCTTAAAAAAATACAATATAAAAAAAGAAAATCACAAAAAGTATAAGATATATGTATGCAGTTTGCTTTAAAAATAGGGTTTTTTTTTGTGCAAGGTAATAGTGAGTTATAAAAATGAAAATTAAAGGTGTAATAGAGAACTTAAAGAAAAAAGAAAAAAGAATTTTTAAATTAAAAAAAAATTATAATAGTAAAAATATATCCAGGACTTTTTCTGGAGCTGTTGTGAGCAGTGTGGGGTCTGTTCAGTTTCAGATAGATCCTTGTTCCTGCTTATACTTTTCAAGATCTATAGGCCCCTTTCAATGTAGTCGGTGTTAACCACAGGGATTTTAATCTGTTGGCCTGTCACTTCCAAAACACTTCCCTCTTGTTTATTTGGCTTCTGTTTGCAGGTCTTTTCAGTGTCCAATTTCCGCCCTGCCACAAAGGGGCAGAGGTGGTCTCTTTAGGTTCGCTTGTTCAGTCGTGCTGTGGGGAGGGAGGAACACTGCAAACCAATATCACTGGCGTGTGTGTGGAGAGCTCGCAGTGTCTCGGCCGCACTGGGTTTGCCCCAACTCACGGCGTGTGTGCTTTCCCAGTCTACCCTGCTCAGGCTTCAGGTTACTCTGCCGGGGAGTGGGCCCTGAGATGTGTGCACTTTCCAGGTCTAAGCTGCTCAGGTTCAGGTTCCCGGGTACTCCACAAAGGCTCAGACTCGGCTGGGCCCGCGGTTTGTGCCAATCCCCGGTCGCAGCAGCTCAGGCAGCCAGGAGTTTGGCGAGCGCACTCTCCCCTGTTGGGGCGGTGCGGCTTATCACCTCCCTGGTCCCCGCCTCGGTTTACCGGCGCGCCTGGCTCCGGCGTGCTTTGTGTCAGTTCTGGAGAGCTGGTCTCTGGCTGCGACCCTCTGGGATCTCAGGCAGTCTTTGCTTAGAAACTGGAAGCCTGTTTGCAGTTTGGTAGGGGGTGCCCTCTCTGGGGCCGAGTTTGCCCCTTTCCAGCTCTGGCTGGCACCGCCTGCCCGCTGTGTCTGGCGGGGGATGGGGCGGTCCACAGCCAGCTAGCTCTCCTCTGGTATTGCTCAGTCCTTTGTTCTGTGAGCAGGCCGGCAGTGCCTTAGATTTGGGCTTTTCACGGGATAGTTCTCTCTCTGGCTGTCCCACAGTTTAGGTTGCTATCTCACGTTGGCTCCCTCAGATTGCCCTCAGGGCATTCGGGCCCAGTCCTTACCCCAAGCAGTGCCGCCCGCTCCTCTCCGTTCAGCCCCCACTTGCTGGTGGTGGAAGCGAGCGTCTGGGGTTCTTTGCTGGGAGTTGCCTTTAGGCACGTAATCTGTGGGTTTTATTTATTTTTTTTCCTGGTTACGTTGCCCTCCGAGATTCGAAATCTTCCCCCAAACCCGTCGGTGAGAGGGTTTCCTGGTGTTTGGAAACTTCTCCTCTTTTACGACTCCCTCCCTGGGACGGGTCTCCGTCCCTAACTCTTTTGTCTCTCTTTTTATCTTTTATATTTTGTCCTACCTCCTTTTGAAGATAATGGGCTGTTTTTCTGGATGCCTGATGTCCTCTGCCAGTGTTCAGAAATTGTTTTGTGAAGTTTGCTCAGCGTTCAGATGTTCTTTCGATAAATTTGTGGGGGAGAGAGTGGTCTCCCCGTCCTATTCCTCTGCCCTCTTAGCCCTGCCCCCAACAACTGCAATTTTGACCCAGGGTACATTGGCAATGTCTGGAGACATTTGTAATTGTCATGAATGGAGCTGGGAGTGCTACTAGCACCTGTTAGGTAGAGGCCAGGATGTTGCTAAATACTTTACAATGCACAGCCAATAAATATAAGTTATACTGATCCTGAGAAACTCTGCTATATAAAACAAGCCTCACACTTGCCGTGAATACACAATAACTATCATGTGCTCTTTAAAATTTTTTGTTATTAAGTATATATATCCCATTAGATCAGTATTATAGCTTCTCAAATTTTGTTCTTACATCAACTGAAAAAAAAATGCACAACCTAATTATGTTTTACTCAATGGACTCACTGAGGACTGAAGCCCAGAAGACAGCCTCTCAGCTAACTTTGAGGGGCTGCTCCAAAGAGGTAAGACAGGAGCCAAGATATACAGGAGTTCAAACAGATAAACAAAAAGTCGGGTAGTTGAAGATCAAAGATAGCTGCTAATTAAAGAAAACCAGACATCTCAAATTAATCAACTTAGTACTTTTCTATATACAGGAAGCAGAGAAGGCAATGCCATCCCACTCTAGTACTCTTGCCTGGAAAATCCCATGGACGGAGGAGACTGGTGGGCTGCAGTCCATGGGGTCGCGAAGAGTCGGACACAACTGAGCGACCTCACTTTCACTTTTCACTTTCATGCATTGGAGAAGGAAATGGCAACCCACTCCAGTGCTCTTGCCTGGAGACTCCCAGGGACGGGAGAGCCTGGTGGGCTGCCACCTATGGGGTCGCACAGAGTTGGAGACAACTGAAGCGACTTAGCAGCAGCAGCATATATGGGAAGATTCAAGAGTCTGAGCTGCTTGAAATAATTTCTTCAATTTGCACCCTAACTTTCTGGGGCCAGTATCCTGTTTCCTTCATCCTGAATCCCTTGGGCTGCACAGTGGGGGGCGCAGTGACTGATGTCTTGATGGCCTCCACATCCTTTGTTTACTGATGGGGCAGGCGGCATTTTTTTTAACTACACGCATAACTCAGCTTTTGGCTTTCTTATAGAAACTTTAATTCTGAATATACTTCTTTTTCTTTATTTTTCTGTATTAGAAACATTATTGTGGACATTTGTGTTTCTGTAGTTTGGTAACTCTTCCTTTGGAAGAACAGAATCTCACCCACTCCATTCATGTGATTTTTAATGAATCTGCTATTTACGAGTTCCCTTCTCTCCGGAACACACGGTGACCAGGGGGCTCAAAGCTAGGCCAATCTGTCTTCTCTTTTGGGAATGACACACTTATGCACTTGTGTGAAGGCACACAAGAGCATGAGACAGTTGTAAGGGCTTCATCTGGTGGCAGCACTCAACAGTCACACATTGCTGATGCTACAAGCTGCCCTGATTCCTCTCTGCAGAATCTGTCCACTAACTATTCTCCTAATTTAAAATCTTTAGAGACCTGTACCTGCAAATAGCCAAGGAACCTGTGGTTCTTCCCCCACCATGTCCTCAGTCTGCATTTAGTATGTAGAAAAACATGAGCCAAAGAATGAGTTTAATCAGAGAAGTAAGAACATGCAGAAGCCAAGGAAAGCAGTCAGACAAGAAAAAAATAATAACAGTTTGAATAATAATAGTTTCTTAATCATAACATTAAGAAAAGTCAAGGGCTTTCAGTACCCCTTCCAAGGCCATAGATAATATTCCGAGTCATATTTTTGAGCAGTTTTGTAGATACTGAAACCCTCACCAAGTGGAAGAAATTAACTACATAATGACAAGACTGTAGCCATAATATAAGCTGCAGCAATTCCGAGAACAGGCCTCAAAGAAATGCAAACAAACAAGCCCTGGACTTGAAGATTAACTGTACTAAAAACAACTAAGATGATGCTGGTCAGACCGCCGCGTGAGCAATTTCAAGTCACTATCAGAGCTGACTGTGCTCTCTCTGCACGTAGCCCCCTCCCTCCACCTATACACCCCTAAAATCCCATTTAAAAGCTCTGGCTGCTTGTTGGGAGGAGAAACACTGCCTTTGGACAGGCGTCTGCCCTCCTTGCCCCTTGCCCCTTTATTGATTTTAGAGCTGAGAGCAAACAGACCCCACTTTTGACAACAACAGAATATACTTTTCTTTATCACTGATATGCTGATACAAAGAAGAAATATTCTCCCAGTTGCTTCATCTCCTCTTTTGGAAAGAAATTGGCTTGAATTAGTTCACAATTAGTTAGAGCTTACCTCTGGTAAGGAGAAAAACTTAGTGTTCATCCCTCAAAGCTCTGCAGTCTTAGCCTCATTGTCCACCCAGGGGAGTATTTCAGAGGAGCTACTCAAAGGCGGGTCTGCCTTCCAAGGGCATCAGCTACACTTGTGGCTTGTTAGAAATGCACGTCAGGTGCCCCTCCGGACTGCAGTGGTTCAGATTTAGGAAGTCTGGGATGGGGCCCAAGAATTTGCTTTTCTAACAAGTTCTAAGGTGATGCTACCATTCTTTAGACCTCATGAGAGCAGAACAGGGAGACCTTGTCACTTTTTTCTGCTTTTAACCTTTATCTTATCTGACATAAAGCTCAGCTGCTTTCAGTTGCAAATAACAGAAACTGGCTTAAATAACAAAGGGAATTTATTTCCTCATACAGATTGAGTTTAGAGGTTTGAGGGCTTCAGCTGTAGCCCAATTATGTTGCCAACTATCTGCTTCTTTCCAAGTAAATGACCTCTTTTTGAATATAACGGAAAACTGTAAAGCTGCCAGGTGTGGACATACTTACCAACTAATTGCCACTCCTCAAATTTATCTTTAATCTGTGCATTTTTAGCACATTTTAGGGCCTTAATAAAAAGTAAATGTTAATCTCTGTCATTC
The DNA here is from genome assembly GCF_054371585.1 of Giraffa tippelskirchi. NCBI lineage: Eukaryota > Metazoa > Chordata > Mammalia > Artiodactyla > Giraffidae > Giraffa > Giraffa tippelskirchi. Next base: position 40,089,101 of record NC_137284.1, on the reverse strand, counting down.
CTCCTCCTTTGAGGATGGTCTGTTAATAATTTCTGCACTTCCCTGGGGGCTCAGTGGTAAAGAAACCTCCTGCCAATGTAGGAGAGGCAGGTTCAATCCCTGAGTCAAGAAGATGTCCTGGAGAAGTAAATGGATACCCACTCTAGTATTCTTGCCTGGAGAACCCCACAGACAGAGGAACCACTCAGTCTATAGTCCACGGGGTCGCAAAAGAATCAGACACGACTTGGAGACATAATAACAACAACGTCTATTATTTCTACCCCCCAAAATTTCTTTTTTCCATTTCCACATCCTCTTCCATACCAGAGGAGCTCCCATGTGTTAGGTAGAGAGTGGAGAACAAAGAGACATCGTCCTTCTTTAAAGAGTATTGCAGTCCAGCTCAGATGACTCTCTAAGTTTTCTTTGTGTGTATGTGTTAGTTGTTTAGTTGTGTCCAACTGTTTGCAACCTCATGGACTGGAGCCCACCAGACTCTTCTGTCCATGGATTTCTCCAGGCAAGAATACTGGACTGGGTTCCCATTCCCTTCTCTAGGTGATCTTCCCATCCCAGGGATTGAACCCTGGTCTCCTGAATTCAGGCAGATTCTTCACCATCTGTGCTATCAGGGAAGACCAAGTTTTCTTTACCCACTCCCCAAACCAGCTTAGGAATCCTTGCTACTCCAATCTTTCCTCTTACACACTGTATCATATTATACTGGGTATATATAATAAATGCTGTGTATATAGAAAAATATGAATAAGTATAAAGAAGGCTCAATCATTTCGAATTGTTACCTAAACTTTGGGTTTGCCTTTTGGTGGTATTGCCAAAAGAAATGGAGAAGGCAATGGCACCCCACTCCAGTACTCTTGCCTGGAAAATCCCATGGACGGAGGAGACTGGTGGGCTGCAGTCCATGGGGTCGCGAAGAGTCAGACACGACTCAGCGGCTTCACTTTCACTTTTCACTTTCATGCATTGGAGAAGGAAATGGCAACCCACTCCAGTGTTCTTGCCTGGAGAATCCCAGGGATGGCAGAGCCTGGTGGGCTGCCATCTATGGGGTTGCACAGAGTCGGACACGACTGAAGCGACTTAGCAGCAGCAGCAGCAGCCAAAAGATATAAAAGCCAAATTGCAGAAGGTCTTATTACTTGCTACAAGTGAGGAGAACACCAGGGATCTTTCCCAAAGCAGTGTGTCTCTGAACAGCAAAACTGGGGAAGTTTAAGCTATTGGTACATGTATATTCATGAAGGGGCCTGGATGGTAGGCAGAGTCCAAGCTTCAGCTGATTGAAATCAAGAGGGTCAGAAGAGGTCAACACCATTATCCTTTAGATTCCAGTTGATCTAGTTGTTGGTGTTTAAATTCTGCAAAATGGCTCAAGACGGTGCTTTAGGCTAGTCTTTACCATCAAAAGAGAACTGAGAGTCTTTGCGACAGATCTAATATTTTTGCTCTTGTTACTTCTCTTGCCCGTTAAGAGTCCGTTGTTTATGCATTCTTTTGTTCCCTTGAGACCGTTTATCACTGAGATCTGTTCACGCTCAAGCATTATGGCCAGGCTGAGATCACAAAGGGCTTGGGCCAAAAATGGCTTCTCTTATGTCAAGAAAGCCATGTCTGGGTCTCTTTCTCCAGGGACAACCCCCGCCCCACAAATCTGCTTACAGAAAGAGCTAAGTGGAAGAAAATGACAATGTGGCCATAAAGGTTTTTATAACTCAGATCAGGATTTGTTCAGTTGATCTTAGTAGATACTTTCATTATGAACTAAGAAACACAAGGGTGATGGAGATTGGGAAAACATAAAAATCTCATAAAAGAAATCATATTATAGTTTATTAAATCCAAATCTTAAAATATCTGACAGTCTCTTGAGAAATCAATAATGTTGCAAAGTATTATTTTTTAATAATACTCTTCTGCCTTGGGATAGTTGACCATATTAACTGTTATTTTTCCATGTAGGCAAAAAGAAAGCAGAAACCCATAAGGTCCTGCACTGGACACGTCTTCAGTTGAATATAAATCCTCGGAAGAAGACCTAGCTGATTTATAACTCCACCTGAGCCACGTGCTTCCCTGCTGGTCTTTTCTTCTTCCATCCAGCCTGGGAAGCCCTGTCAGAGAAAACAAATGACTTGGACTCTGTGTTGTGTCAGTGTCTGCTTTATCTGGAGGCCTTCATGTTCTTCTCTTGTGCGTGTCTAACAGTCAGCTCTCAGGGTAAAGGACAGTGTGAGAATACACGGCTGAGCAAATGGGAAATAAAACTAGGGAAGTTTTCGGAGAAAGGGCAAAAAAGGAGAAGCTGTTTCCCACCCCCACCTCACCTTGCCTTTAGATTTCTCCTTTTTGTCCTCTTCTCTCATCAGCTCAGGCGCTGGCATAGATGATTTTTAATGGTTGCATTTTTAACCGATTGTTGTTAATGGTAATGATGGAGATTGTATCTGGTGACTTGAACAGGGCCAAGAAATTGCCAAGACCATATAGTGAGAAACAAGGCCTGTCCTTCTGTTGTTTGGGTCATTCACGCTGGACAGATGGGCAAACCACAAGTAAATCAAAGTAGTGAGACACCTGCTGGGCTATTTATAGAGCAGAGGCTCAAAGTTTTGTGGGACCAAAAGTTCTCCTAATGTGTGGTTCCTAAGAAAACAGAACACAAAATAACAAATTAAAAACATGTTACCAAGTATTTAGAAAATGGCAAAAGAAATGGGAAAATGACAAATGTAAAAGCAATGACAGATACAGCCATCACAAAACCTAGAAAAATAGCATAATATTCTTATTAATAGACTGTCTCTTCCACCACAATAATGCTTTATTTCCTCCATATGTATGTCCTATTACTTGTGCCTTATATGGAGCACTTTTATATAGCAAATAACTCTGGTCCTGTAGGTTCTGGAGCTTAAAAAGGCAATAAGCAACTCATGTGGTTAAAATGTATTAGGACTGTGAGTTTAACAAGGCATATCAACATGTTAATAGTGCACCTAGGGGACTTCCCTAGTGGTTCAGTGGTTAAGAATCTGCCTTGTGATGCAGGGGACTTGGGTTCAATCCCAGGTGGGGGAAGTAAGGTCCCACATACCTCAGAGGAACTGAGTGTTGCAACTAAGCCTGTGTGTTGCAACTACTGAGTCCACGTGCCACAGCTAGAGACTCCACACACCACAGTGAAAGATCCTGCATGATGCAACGAGGACCTGAGGCAGTCAAAAAAATAATAAAAAATAAATAAAAATTTAAAAATAAAATTCATTACTGAAGAAAAAAATAATGCTCCTAGAAGATGACCTGGAAGTGGCCTGCTATAGACTGAATGTTTATGTCTCCCCAAATTCATATGTTAAATTCTAGCTCCCAATATAATGGTGTTAGGATGTGGAGCCTTTGGAAGATCATTGGGTCATCACGGTGCATGAATGTGGTCCGTAACATTATAAAAGAGACCCCAGAGAGTTTCCTTCCCCCTGTTGCAGGTAAGAACACAGTGAAAAGACAACTGTGAACCAGGAAGCAGGATTTAGCAGACATCAAACCTGCTGGCATCTTAGGCTCAGATTTTTTAGCATCCAGAACTAGGAGAAATTTCTATTGTTTATAAGTCACCCAGTCTACGGTAGTTTGTTACAGCAGCCTGAACAGGCTAAGACAGGGCCCAAGCAAGGGAGGGTTCCTGACACTTAGCACAGTAAATCCATCTTATGTGCTAAGTGTACTCAGCTAGGAACTTGACAGTTAAAATTCAGTGACAATTTTGAGATCCTACACTAGCAAAACTGGAGAGATTTATGAGGAACATGATAACGTGGAAGGGATTCTTGGTATTTATCTACTTTCATCTTAGAATTCTGATCTTTGTGAATGAATTGCATATTCAAAAAAAAATAAGTAAATCATTTTTAAGTGAAAATTATAAAAAGAAATCTATAAGACATAGTTATACTCTTACCTTTGATTTTTGTTGTTGTTCAGTTGCTCGATCATGTCCAATTCTTTGTGACCCCATGAAACACAGTATACCAGGCTTCCCTGCCCTTCACTATCTCCTGGAGCTTGCTCAAACTCATGTCCATTGAGTCGATGATGCCATCCAACCATCTCATCCTCTGTCACCCCCTTCTGCCTTCAATCTTTCCCAGAATCAGGGTCTTTTCCAATGAGTCAGTTCTTTGCATCAGGTGGCCAAAATGCTGGAGCTTCAGCTTCAGCATCAGTCCTTCCAATGAATATTCAGGGTTTATTTCCTTTAGGATTGACTGGTTTGATCTCCTTGCAGTCCAAGGGACTCTCAAGAGTCTTTTCTAGTGCCACAGTTCAAAAGCATTGATTCTTTAGCACTCAGCCTTCTTTATGGTCCAATTCTGACATCTGTACATGACTACTGGAAAAACCATAGCTTTGACTTGAAAAGCTTGATAAGCTTCTTCAAATTATGCTGAAGTGGAAGAAAAGAAAAAGAAAAAACAGATGTTTGAGAACAATCAAGAATCTAACAAGGACCTAGACTACAGTTTCTGTGAAAGTACCAGGGCATCTCAACTCATGCTTAGTTCTGAGCTGAAGGAAAGAGATGAGAACAAACAGGATTAAAAAGGTGGTCAGGAGGGGCCACTGTGGCCTCAGGAGATCAGTCCATTCACAAAAGTCCATTTATAAGGCCTTGTTTAGAGGGAGAATAAAGACCCAGGCATGCCACCTGGTGCCAAGCAGGAGCTCTGCTACTGGAAGGTCACGGGAGGCCAAGCTGAATTGGCTGAACCAAGGAAACTAGAGGAGAAGTCTGCCTCCCAGAAGATTTATGTGCCCCTTGGCTTGCCCCGTGCACGCTACACAGACAAGTGGTCTACCAAAGACAGATTCTGTACTCAACAGGAGATAGCCTTCGGACATGCATGTGTGACAGGCTTCCTCAACACCTAGTATGAGCTCCTGACCCACATAAACAAAACAATTGTCATTTTAAGTCACTACCTTTAGAACAGTTTCTTACACAGTATAGTTACCAGAACACTCTTCTCCATTGATTTATTTCTGAAGCGAGGCACTAGGTAGGCACTTTGAACATAAATGATTTTTAACATGTTGTTAGGTGAGTACATTGACAAGCAGTATAACCCTCAAAGACCAGCTGTTGCTCTATCTTCAGAAAGGAGACTGGATCCCAGAGGTGGTAAAGAACCTAGTGGTAAAGAACCTGCCTGCCAATGCAAGAGATGTAAGAGATGCAGGTTTGATCCCTGGGTTGGGAAGGTCCCCTGGAGGAGGGCATGGAAACCCACTCCAGTGTTCTTGCCTGAAGGATCCCATGGAAGGAGGGGTCTGGTGGGCTGCAGCCCACAGGGTCGCACAGAGTCAGACCTGCTGTATACCAGTGCATTTCAAGAATGCCAAACTCCTCCTGCCGCCTCTCCAGCCTGGCTGTGTTCTAGTTTCTCTCCTTATTTTGTTCACACTCATCCTTTCACCAGGAGTATCTCCCCCGAATCTCACTCCTTCCATCATATTCCTCCCCTCCATCATCACCTTCTTCCTTATCCTCCCCTCCATCATCACCTTCTTCCTTATCCAACTCCCTACAGTATAAATGATCCTCTTCTGATTGCGCAGACCCCTGCTTCTGTCATTGAGAGTGACCATCACATTGCACAGTAACTGCCTTTTTGCATCTTTCTCTCATATGATTATGGAATCATGAAAGGATTCCAATTCAAAATGAAACCAGATGATACAAAATGGAAAATCTTATACATGTGCCCTCAAAAGAATGGAACTTAAGAGCTGAGACTGATTTCTGTACATGCCTGCTTTACTAAAAACTAAGACTTACCGCCTGACCAATGAATATTTGCTAAGAATCTCTCCCATCCTCAAACTGGTGAACTTCCTGCCTGGACTCGCACTGGACTTCTCCCTCTTCCCGCTTTCACCCACAGAGCCTTCCCAGATCCTCATGGACTCACCTGTAACTTGCTACAGCCCATGTTTTCTGTTTTTTTTTTTTTTTTAACTTTTTCTTCTTTTTGGCAAGCAGATTCAGGTCTCCTGCCTAGATATTCTGCAGAAAAGTCCAATCATAATTAGCACATGTTTTCTGAATTGCAATTCATCTGCTATCTCCAAATAAACTCAACTTCTGGTCATTGGAACTTGTTCCAGTTTACTTCTTTATTTAGACTGACAAAATCCCAAAGGTGTGAAAAAATTCTTGGTCAATTGTTGTACTTCTAAAGCTCTAATATGCACATCGATTTTGGTATATAGTAAGTGCTCATTATTTTCTCATTAAAAGGGTAAATGAACTGTAACATGCCCTTTATACAGGGATTCAGTTAAGGGACTCTTTAACCCAATTTAGGTTTTCTCAGTATGTGCTGGCCAAATGGACCTGAATCTTCATTCTATTCTCAGAGAAGAGCAGGACCCATTCTATAAACCAGTATGAAGATTTCAGCTGATAAAAGCCACTGGATATATTGATCTGGTCATACAAAGCCACTGGTCATGTTGACCTGGCTGCTTATATTCTATGATTCTCCTATAATAGTCCAATATAAAGGGAAACTACAATTCTATTAGAGCTCACTTCTCATTATCCCTGGGAGGGACTGGTTCCAGGACCTCTACTGATACCAACATTCATGGACGCTTAAGGCCCTTATATAAAATAGCATAGTACCATGAAGACAGCTCTCCAAATCTGTGGATGCAAAACTTGCAGATACAAATGACCTCCTGGACAACTTGAGAAAGATCTGAGCACTCTCTCCTTTGCGTAGCTCTGCCCTGGTACCATAACTTAGACTTTTGGTAGCTGTGGTGAAGGGAAAGTTCAAGCCCTACAAAAGCAATGAAAACACCAAGCTGACTTTGCAGAAGGCCAGGCAAGGGAGTTCAGTGGCCTGAGGTAGGGTGAAATATCACCTGGCTGAATACTATTTCTGCCATATACCTCCTGTGAAATGTGGGGAGTCAAATTCATTGAGAAAAAGAGGAAAATAGTAATAACAACATCACAAAAGTATTTTTGACATTAATGAGCTGATGAATGGGTAAAATGTTAATCTCCTTACAAATGTCAATTATTGTTGTAAGCAAAAGGTAGATAAAACATGATAAAACCTAGCAAAAGATGGAGTACTATCTATCAATACAGGAAATAAATGACTACCATTTTCCAGTGGCTGTGGGCAAGTCACATGGTCTCTTTGTTCAGATACGAGATGGAGTCAAAAGTTGCATTTACCTACAATGTTAATACATGTAAAATGCTTAACCTAGCACCTGACATAGACTAAATTCTCATCATAGATTAACAAAACACAACTATGTAATAGTAAATGCACTTGGAAGTGAAAGGTTGTTGCTGAACCACGAAAGACCCAGGATTCTTCCCCTCTGGAAGAGAATTCAATCCAGGGCCAGAGACGAGGCTTGATTGCTCAGAGCTTTTGTGTAATAAAGTTTTATTCAAGTATAAAGGAGATAGAGAAAGCTTCTGACACAGACATCAGAAGGGGGCAGAAAGAGTACCCCCTCGCTAGTGTTAGCAATGGAGTTATATACTCTCCAATTAGTTATTACAGTGAATCAAAAGAATGTCTGGAGGTTGTAAAGACCTCACAAGACCCACTCCCATAATTTACATTTCAGGATAACAGGATTAGTCAGAAGGTTTTTCCCAGAGACTGTCCTCAAGCAGGATACATCACCGCTATATAATCCTTAGTACAGAGTCCAAACCAAGTTGTTAGTTGTGTAATCATCAGTTCCAGGCTTAAAGATGAAAACGTTTTATGTGACTAAGACTAAGGAATGTAAAGGAAAAAAAAGTTTGTCCTTTCCTTGAGAATTCCAGACCCCTCTCCTCTTGGGAACCCCTGGACTTCTTCTCAACCTACCTAGGAATTGACTCTCTCAGAAGTTTAAGAGAGGGAAACCTTATATATATATATAGTTGTTGTTGTTATTTAGTTGCTAAGTCGTGTCCAATTCTTTTGCGCCCTTTGGACTATAGCCTGCCAGGCTCTTCTTTCCATGGGATTTCCCAGGCAAGAATACTGGAGTGAGTTGCCATTTCCTTCTCCAGGGGATTTTCCCAACCCAACCCAGGGATCAAACCCTGCCTTCTGAATTGACAGGCCGATTCTTTATCACTGAGACACCATGGAAGCCATATATATACATATAGTTTGTTTCATTTAGTTTTGGGTTTGGAAGAATTAGAGGAGGCTTCACAATGTATGTTGTCTGTGTTTTGAAATATAGGTATCATTTTGACATAAAGAAGGATCTCAGAATCTGCCTCTAACCCAGAGAAGGAAAGAGGTATATTTTGCCAGGTGTCTTTCTCAAAAAGTTAGATGACATTATTTCTCTGTAGAATATGGTAGGGAAATGATAATGCAGGGAGGTGGGGGAGTGGAAGTAATCTGAGGATTTCAAGTCTGTCCAGCCCTTAGCATTTCACAAAAGGGGACCCTCAGAGGCACTGTAGAAACCAGACCTAGAGCCATTGTTTCAAGGAAATTTCAAATAGAAGATCAAAATGCAATGTTAAAATTGTTTAGTGTATCATCCATTCTGCTTTGGGTACTTAGAAATATAATTAACTTTTTCTAAGGATTAGACAGACAGACAGACAGACAGACACACACACACACACACACACTCAGAATTTTTACCTGCTCATCAAGGCAGGAATCCTACTCAGATTTTCTTACTCCACCCACACACCCTCCCTCAGGCAATTTCAGCCACTCCCAGAACAAGCCCTAGCTCATAGAAGTGCAGCCCATATACTTTAAAAAAAGAAAAGGCAAGAGAAGTGTTATTGTATGTCTCTGTGAGCCTAACCAGAATTAGAACTATAAGGTAAGCTTCATTCTATTTCATAGGCGATAATTCTATTGCCTGTGAAGTAGAATGCAATAGAAAAGGGGAAAGGAACACCAGAAAAGGAAACTGCTGGCTTCTCTGAGCCATTTTGGAGGGCAGGACTCCGGGGCAGGAGAGATCAAGGTAGATGCTCTTGCCCTGCTAACCCGTGAGCTTTAGGACTTACAGGATAGAGGAAGCTGTGGGTGAGGCGTTTGCTGGACAAGTCTTCTCAGAAAAGTGATTCCTCCAGTCTTCAGGTTCTTGGAGGTCATGTGACAGGTTGTTTCCTGGTATCCAATCTGACGACAGCTGTCACCCCACCCCCACCGCCCACTGCCATCTCCTTATATTTCCTGTGCTCTGGGACTTTTTTGCCTAAGAAAGAATTTTCGCTATCATTAAAAGAAGTCAACACACAAAGACAGCACCCTCCCAAACCCCAAGTATATTTTAATATAGGGATAGAGGGGGACATATCCCTTTGAAAGTCGGAACAGATCTCACTGTAAAAAGTATTCCTCTGAGTTCTACCTCCGGCTCTCTGTGCTGGTTCAGTTTAAATCCTCTGTTATCTTGTTGCAGAAAGCTCACTCTTACGCTTTTCTCTAATTTTCTGCAAAGCTGCAAATAATTGTTATTTTAAGTCCTCCTGGTCCATGGAATCTAAATATACAAATGAAAAGACCCTTAGGGATTCCCTGAGGTTGTCCAACCCCTCCTGACCTGACTAGCAGCCTGACTTCCCCAAGCAGCTGAGCTCAGAGAAAAGATGCTGTGACCCTCTCTGGGCGTGACGTCAGGGCTCCAGACCTCCAAACTCAGCTCTGTGCACTCTACCATGAAGCCTCCTTGTGTTCCTGACTCCTTGTCTTAAGGCTTCCGTTGTCCCCGCCTACATTCAGCCAGAGGGCTGAGAGCACCTGAAACTTGTCTTGGATTTCAATATCAATATTCACTTTGTTCATGAAAGAAGATTTGTCCCTTACTTGGAGGATTTTAGACACGTCCCATGAATATGATTCGAAAGAGGGGTTTAAGAAAAAGCCTCAAAATTTCATTAGGAAAGCATTTACTCACTTGGTGCAAACATAAAGCAGAACTTGGATGAGATTGAGAAATGGAGTATTTCTTATCAGATCAATAAGCAAGGAGGTCACAGTCATCAGGGATTCCCGCCCTCCAGGGCACTCAGGAAGGAGAAGAATATCTGCACAGATCTGGCAGCTGTAAGGCTGCAGCCACTCCCTGTGGGGCGTCCTGAAGCACTCAGGATGTGAAAAATCGCTGGATACTCACCCCGGCTGAGATGATGAAGGCAATGATTTCAGTGAGCAGACGCCTGCATCTTTTCACACATGCTGCTGCTGCTAAGTCGCTTCAGTCGTGTCCGACTCTGTGTGACCCCATAGACGGCAGCCCACCAGGCTCCGGCGTCCCTGGGATTCTCCAGGCAAGAATACTGGAGTGGGTTGCCATTTCTTTCTCCAGTGCATGAAAGGGAAAAGTGAAAGTGAAGTCGCTCAGTCGTGTCCGACTCTTAGCGACCCCATGGACTGTAGCCCACCAGGCCCCTCTGACCATGGGATTTTCCAGGCAAGAGTACTGGAGTGGGGTGCCATTGCCTTCTCTTTTCACACATAAAAAAGTGCTAAACTCCTTAACTTGAGAGATCTAGTTTTCTTTAATTCACAACAATCTCTTGATGTTCTGGCTACCAGCCCTTTGTTACAAACTTCTATATAACCTGACCCCTTACTTCCCTCCCTCCTCGGAGCAATTCTCTCAGGATTCCTTGAGATGCTGTCTATTGGGCTTGAAGTCCTAAAAATTCCTACCAAATAAAACATAACTCTCAGTTTTTAGGTTGCGATTATTTTTTAAGTCAACAAGGTAAAAACATGGGCCAAAGAAGAGTTCGGGAATTTATTCCTCCCTGTACCCGTGTCCCTCCTTAGCACGGACAGCCAAGCTACTTCTGACTGCCAGAAAACTTGTGCTGGCATCCTGCTGTCATGACACACTTAGGCGCTTTGCTTTTTCTCTTAACTCTTGACTGTCTTTATGCCAGTTGGAAACTCTGCTGTTATAAAATCTAAACGTGACTCAGAAAAAGCCAAACACGCACACACACACACACACACAACCCTCCTCTCTCTTTCCAAGTCATGTCACTGCACAGCCTGCTCTCTGACTGCCCACGAGACCACAGTTGCTCATCTGGTCTTGTCTGCCATTAACGTTGGTGGTCCTCCTCCAGAGTCTCTCAGGCCCTCTGCTGTTTCCCGTTTCTCCGCAGCTTAGTTTTGGGCCAGAGGAAAGCAGTTTCTGACTCTGACTGTCTCCTCTCGGCTCGCAGAAGTGAGACCCAAGCCAAATTAAGAAATCTTCCAAGGTCTTTGGGTCTTAACCTTCCCATGCCCTTCAATACTTTTCTTCCAGTTGGAAAATTATTCAGGCATATTATATAGGCACCTAAGTATACTCTCTTATATAAGTTGTGGTGTTGCTAATTTAACAATATAGTATAACATAGGCAGAATGAGAAATAAGCCTTAAACAATTCTTAATTATCCCTAAAATATTTCTCTCCATTCTCACTACATTGTTCTGGTCCAGACCTTTATCGTCTTTTACTTGGACACTAGTGTCCTGACAAATTTCCGTGTTTCCTGTCTGCTTCTAACTGCTTTACACTATGCATTTCACACTGCCACCCACTGTAATCTATAGAAATGAAGGTCTGACTATATGAATCCTCTGCTTAAATGCCTCTGTACTTAAAGGATAAAAGCTAAGATTCATAGCATGGCATCTAATTCCCATCTCCTAGTGCAGCCCAGGACACACTTCAGGTGACAGGAGCTGCACACATAACATTGTTTCCTAACCACTCCAGGGTCTGCACACCTTGGGTCCTTCTCCTGAATGTCATTCACTAAGGTCTTTCCTAAAGAGCTTTTTATCCTTCAAAGCCAAGCATAGAGATTCTACCCAGTCAACATTTAATTCAGAAACATCCATTCCCATAACATCCTATGTATAACTTATTCATAGCATTTGACATTTTATATTTTTCTTAAAACATGTTGGGCTGCTTTACTATTTATAAAATGTATTTCTTGCAGAAAATTTGAAAAATACAGGAAAATGGGAAAACAAAGCCAAATGAAAGCATGTAAGGGTACTCTACTAATGTTTTGAAGTATATTTTCCAATCTTTGGCTCTATGAACATATTCATATATTTTCTCTCTTGCTCCCTTTCACACCGCACACACATACACAAAAACACCTGCTTGTCAATCTAACATATTTTGTAATCACTTTTATTTTCCACTTAAAAATACATTATGAGCTTTGTTATATATCCTTAAGTGTTCATAGAGTAAGCTCCATGACGGGAATGTGTGTGTGTAAAGCAAACATGGACAGACATTTAGATGAATAAACAGCACAGGCTCGCAAGAAATATTTGTTGGACTAATTTAATAAAGAAAACAATGAAGGGAGAGAGAAAAAAAAAGAATATGAGAAGAACTAGAGCACATGGATGGTAGAGAGACAGAGAGGAAAGTCAATCACCTGAACAGGGCTTTCATGACGTTTAAAGTTTTTATATACTTTGTCTCTGATTACTGCAATAGCCTTCTGAAGTAGCTATAATAGTTATTTACAAACCAGGGAAGGGAAACTCAGAAAGGTTAAGTGACTTGCCCTGGCTTGTGTGCTTAATAAGTGGCAGAACTAGTTGTGGGAATCCATAAACTATATTTATCTTACTCCACATGACTTCTGGAAAAGCAAAAGCAATACCAAAGGCCCTGCTGAGGCCTGGGAGCTCGGAGCAGTGGGTGTCCCTGCCCCCTGGCGAGGTGCCCTGCACGTGGCTGGTGCTCAGCGAGTGACTGAGGAGTGGGGATGAGAAAGAACAAACAGCATATGCGGGTCAGCGTCTGGGGTTCGGCACCCTCACGCCACCCTTCTTCCTCCTCACCGGCTTCCCTGACTGACAAAGCAGGGGATCCTAAATGCCTGCTCCCAGTCTGTGACACGTTCCTCATGTTCCTTAAACGCAAGCTCTGTTCAGTTCACTGGCTCCCTTTGCCCTCGGAAAATATTCTCCTGGCTTAAAAGGCTCTTCAGGATCAGCCTCACCTCATCTCATTTTCACATCTCTTCTCACTTCTCATATATTCCATTTCTCTCTCTGGGGAATCTTCCAGACCCAGGGATGGAACCCCAGTCTCCTGAATTGCAGGCAAATTCTTTACAGACTGAGCCACTGGGGAAGCTCCCTTGTACATTCCAAACACCTCTAAATCCCTGAAAGTGTTGGCATATTCTTCCTCTGCTCTTCTTTAGTAACTATTACTTTGATCCTGTCTTTACTGACTCTATTACCTTTTTGTTGATGTGTAACAAATTATCACACATGTAGCAGTTTTACACAAGCCTCACTGTTTCTCTAGGTCAGATGTCTGGAATGGTGTGGCTTGGTTCTCCTCTTAAGGTCTCACTGGGTTAAAATCAAAGTATTGGCCAGGACTGGGTTCTCACTGGCAGCTGAGGTTCCTCTTTCAGGCTTACTGCTTATTGACAGAATTCAGTTTCTGGTGGTTAGTGAACAGTGGTTGCCATTTCCCTGTGACATGATTCCCCTCCTCCTCAAACAAACAACAGTGCATCAAATCTTTTCTGTGCTTTGAACCTCTGTGGTTTCTGCTTCTGCCTCCCTTTTCTGTTTTAAGGGTTCATGTGATTACATTGCACACACTTGGATAACCAAGGATAACCTCTCTGTCTAAAGGTCATCTAATTAAAACTCTTTTTTTTAAAGTTTTCTGGCCTCGCCATGACTTGCTGGGTCTTAGTCCCCCAATCAGGGATTGAACCTGAGCCCCTGACAGTAAAAGTATAAAGTCCTAACCACTTGACCACCAGGGAATTCCTGGTCTTCTGTTTTATAAAACCAATGAGATCTACAAAGTCCCTTTACCATATATCATAACATATTCATCGGCATAACAACCAGAGGGTGAAGGTTATGGGGGTCAAATTTCTGTCTACCCCACTGGTCACCCCTTTGGCTTAGTTCCTCACAGGAACCATGCCCATTCACTTCTGGACTATACGCTTCATGAGGGCAGTGACTGCACCTATTTCAGAAGTCAGTGATGTGCTAGAGCTAGCCTATATCAACTAACAAGAGCCTATCACTACCTGTTCAGACATTCTGTAATCCGGAGGCTAACCATACATATTATTAAAAAAATGAAAATATATAATCAAACAAATTTTATTTTTAAGAGGTAGTAGATAATCAGACTCATCATTCCTATTTATCATTTACCTATTCACTCTTTTCTCTTGAGGTTATTTTCCTTGATTGTATCTCTGTGGTGGAAACACTGTTTATGGATATGCACATTTCTTCCGAACTCCTTGTTCAGTGATGTCATATTGCTAGCTTGAAATTGGCCATAATGGGTATATTTATACCACAGAAATCAGAAAAAAGCTAGCTGCTGGCTTGCTTTATTGTTTATTTCTCTCTCTTTCTTTTTTTCTTTGTGGCCATATAACACGGCTTGTGGCATCTTAGTTCCCTGACCAGCGATTGAACCTTGGTCCTCAGCAGTACGAGTGCAGAGTCCCATCCCCTGGATCACTAAGGAATTCCCTAGGCAGGGGTCCCCAGCCTCTGGGATCTAATGCTGGAGAGCTCAGGTGCAGCTGATGTAATAATAATAGAAATAGAGTGCACAGTAAACGTGATAAGTTTGAATCATTCCAAAACAATCCCCTCCTCGAGTCTGTGGAAAAATTGTTCTCCACAAAACTGGTCTCTGGTGCCAAAAGTATTGGGGACCACTGCCCTAGCGTTGATTTCTCTTGTCAGAGGTGAAGAAACTGGTAATAAGGTGAATAAACGTGTCCAGACTCAATAGCAGATACAAAATATAAGCCAATGTGGTCTGAGCTTACAGCCTGGACTCTGAAAAACGACACGAAAATTGAACCAAGAACGAGGCCACGGGTAGGTGGAGGGTAAGCCCTTGCTCCTCTGTGTGTTCAGAAGGGGAACCTCTTGGAATGTTGACATTGCAGGTCCCACTCCAGATTCACAAAGTCAAAATCTGTCTTTTAAAAATTCTTTTACAGGACTCGGGGGATAAGATGGCGGAGGAATAGGACGGGGAGACCACTCTCTCCTCCACAAATGTATCGAAAGAACATCTAAACGCTGACCAAACTTCACAAAACTACTTCTGAAGGCTGGCTGAGGACTTCAGGCTTCCACAAAAACTGCGCATTATCTTCAAAAGAGGTAGGAGAAATTATAAAAGATAAAAAGAGAGACAAAAGAGTTAGGGACGGAGACCCGTCCCGGGGAGGGAGTCGTAAAAGAGGAGGAATTTCCAAGCACCAGGAAACCCTCTCACCGGCGGGTGTGGGGGAGGATTTTTTATCTCGGAGGGCAACGTAACTGGGAGGAAAAAATAAATAAAATCCACAGATTACGTGCCTAAAGCAACTCCCAGCAAAGAACCCCAGACGCTCGCATCATCCGCCACCAGCAAGTGGGGGCTGAACGGAGAGGAGCGGGAGGCATTGCCTAGGGTAAGGACCGGGCCCGAGTGCCCCGAGGGCAATCTGAGGGAGCTAACGTGAGATAGTAACCTAAACTGTGGGACAGCGAGAGAGAAAGAACTATCCCGCGAAAAGCCCAACTCTAAGGCACTGCCGGCCCGCTCACAGAACAAAGGACTGAGCGATACCAGAGGAGAGCTAGCCGGCTGTGGACCGCCCCATCCCCCGCCGGACACAGCGGGCAGGCGGGGCCCGCCAGAGCCGGAAAGGGGCAAACTCGGCTCCAGAGAGGGCACCCCCTACCAAACTGCAAACAGGCTCCCAGTTTCTAAGCAAAGACTGCCTGAGATCCCGGAGGGTCGACAGCCGCCGGGAGGGTCGCAGCCAGAGACCAGCTCCCCAGAACCGACACAAAGCACACCGGAGCCGGGCGCGCCCGTAAACCGAGGCGAGGACCAGGGAGGTGATAAGCCGCACCGCCCCAACAGGGAAGAGCGCCCTCGCCAAACTCCTGGCCGCCTGGGCAGCTCAGACCGGGAACGGCACAAGCCGCGGGCGAAACCGAGTCTGCGCCTTTGTGGAGTAACCGGGAGCCTGAACCTGAGCGGCTTAGACCTGGGAAGTGCACGCAGCTCAGGGCCCGCTCCCCGGCCGAGTAACCTGAAGCCTGAGCAGGGTAGACAGGGAAAGCACACACGCCGTGAGCGGGGGCGAACCCAGTGCGGCCGAGACACTGCGAGCTTACCACACGCACGCCAGAATTGCAGTGTTCCTTCCTCCCCACAGCACGATTGAACAAGCGAACCTAAAGAGATCACCTCCACCGCTTTGTTGCAGGGCGGAAATTAGATACTGAAGAGATCTCCAAACAGAAGCCAAATAAACAGAGGGAAGCGCTTTGGAAGGGACAGGCCAACAGATTAAGATCCCTGTAGTTAATACCGACTGCATTGAAAAGGACCTATAGATCTTGAAAAGTATAAGCAGGAATAAGGATCTATCTAAAACTGAGCAGATCCCACACTGCTCACAACAGCTCCAGAGAAAGTCCGGGATATATATATTTTTTACTATTTTTTTTTTTAATTTTTTTTTTTTAATTAAAAAAAAAAAAATTTTTTTTTTCTCTTCTTTCCTTTTTCTTCAAGTCCTCTATTACACCTTTAACTTTCATTTTCATAACCCACTATTAACTTGCAAAAAAAAAAAACCCTATTTTTGAAGCAAACTACATACATATATCTTATACCTTTTGTGTTTTCTTTTTTTAATGTTTTTTTTCCTGTTCTACATTTTTTTACTGTTTCTTTTTTTACTGTTTTACTGTTTTTTTTTCTTTTTACACTGTTTCCTTTTTTCTTTTTCTTTTTTTTTTTAGATTGTAAGTTTTATTACATATTTGATATCAACTTTGTACATTTAAGAACCCAATCTTTAGGACCCACTCTTACTCAGGAGTGTGATCACTGGCCTGATCACTCTCTCCACCTATTGATGCTCTTTCTTCTCCCTCAGGGAACCTCTATCTCCCACCCTCCTCCTTCTCTTCTCAACCCAATTCTGTGAATCTCTGAGGGTGTTCTGGGTACCGGAGAACACTTCAGGAACAGGATACTGCCCAGATCTCTCTCTCCCCTCTTAATTCCTCCCTTTCTACTCATGCTTACCTCTGTTACCTTCCTCCCCCCTCTCTATGTATCTCTGTGAATCACTCTGAGGGTTCCAAACTGTGGAAAGCACAGAGGGAAGTGCTTACTGGCTAGATTGCTCTCTCTACATTTGAATTCCCCTCTTCCCCTCCTGGTCACCTCAACCCCCCCCCCCCCCACCTCATCTCTCCATGTAACTCAGTGAACCTTTCTGGGCATCCCTCACTGTGGAGAATCTTTTCACCATTAACCTAAAAGTTTTATTATTGAGGCTGTATGGAAGGAGAAGTCTTGAGGCTACTGCAAGAATAAGACTGAAAGCCAGGGGAAACATTAATTAATAAGAGACCATCCAATAGCCTCCATAAATTCACTGAAACCAAGCTCCACCCAAGAGACAATAAGTTCCAGAGCAAGACATACCACGCAAATTCTCCAGCAACGCAGGAACATAGACCTGAGCATCAATATACAGGCTGCCCAGAGGCACACCAAATCCATAGACATCTCAAAAATTAATACTGGTCACTCCATTACACTCTAGAGAGCAGAAATCCAGCTCCACCCACCAGAACACCGACACAAGCTCCCCCAACCAGGAAGCCTTGACAAGCCACCTGTCCAACCCCAACCGCAGTGAGGAACCTCCACAACAAAGAGGAACTTCATACTACCAGAATACAGAAGGGCCACGCCTAACACAGCAATCTAAACAAGATGAAAAGACAGAGAAATACTCAGCAAGTAAAGGACAATGAGAAATGCCCACAAAGCCAAACAAAAGAGGAGGAGATAGGGAATCTATCTGAAAAAGAATTTAGAATAAGGATAATAAAAATGATCCAAAATCTTGAAAGCAAAATGGAGTTACAGATAAATAGCCTGGAGACAAAGATTGAGAAGATGCAAGAAATGTTTATCAAGGACTTAGAAGAAATAAAAAGGAATCAATATAGAATGAATAATGAAATAAAGGAGATAAAAGACACTCTGGAGGGAACCAACAGTAGAATAACGGAGGCAGAAGATAGGATAAGTGAGGTAGAAGATAGAATGATGGAAATAAATGAAGCAGAGAGGAAAAAAGAAAAAAGAATCAAAAGAAATGAGGAAAACCTCCGGGACCTCTGGGACAATATGAAACGCCCCAACATTCGAATCATAGGAGTCCCAGAAGAAGAAGATAAAAGGAAAGGCCATGAAAAAATACTCGAGGAGATAATAGTTGAGAATTTCCCTAAATTGAGGAAAGAAATAGTCACAGAAGTCCAAGAAACCCAGAGAGTTCCAAACAGGATAAACCCAAGGCGAAACACCCCAAGACACATATTAATCAAATTAACAAAGATCAAACACAAAGAACAAATATTAAAAGCAGCAAGGGAAAAACAACAAATAACACACAAGGGGATCCCCATAAGGATAACAGCTGATCTTTCAATAGAAACCCTTCAGGCTAGAAGGGAATGGCAGGACATACTTAAAGTAATGAAAGAGAAGAATCTACAACCCAGATTACTGTACCCAGCAAGGATTTCATTCAGATATGAAGGAGAATTCAAAAGCTTTACAGACAAGCAAGAGCTGAGGGAATTCAGCACCACCAAACCAGCTCTCCAGCAAATGCTAAAGGATCTTCTCTAAACAGGAAACACAGAAAGGATGTTTCAACACGAACTCAAAACAACAAAGTAAATGGCAACGGGATCATACTTATCAATAATTACCTTAAATGTAAATGGGTTGAATGCCCCAACCAAAAGACAAAGGGTTGCTGAATGGATACAAAAACAAGACCCCTATATATGCTGTCTACAAGAGACCCACCTCAAAACTAGAGACACACACAGGCTGAAAGTGAAAGGATGGAAAAACATATTCCATGCAAACGGAGACCAAAAGAAAGCAGGAGTCGCAATACTCATTTCAGATAAAATAGACTTTAAAATAAAGGATGTGAAAAGGGACAAAGAAGGACACTACATAAAGATCAAAGGATCAATTCAAGAAGAAGACGTAACAATCATAAATATATATGCACCCAACATAGGAGCACCACAATATATAAGGCAAATACTAACAAGTATGAAAGGGGAAATTAACAATAACACAATAATAGTGGGAGACTTTAATACTCCACTCACGCATATGGATAGATCAACTAAACAGAAAATTAACAAGGAAACACAAACTTTAAATGATACAATAGACAAATTAGATTTAATTGATATTTACAGGAGTTTCCACCCCAAAACAATCAATTTTACCTTTTTCTCAAGTGCACATGGAACTTTCTCCAGGATAGATCACATCCTGGGCCATAAATCTAGCCTTGGTAAATTCAAAAAAACTGAAATCATCCCAGTCATCTTCTCTGACCACAATGCAGTAAGATTAGACCTCAATTACAGGAAAAAAACTATTAAAAGTTCCAACATATGGAGGCTAAACAACACGCTTCTGAATAACCAACAAATCACAGAAGAAATCAAAAAAGAAATAAAATTATGCATGGAAACGAATGAAAATGAAAACACAACAACCCAAAACCTATGGGACACTGTAAAAGCAATACTAAGGGGAAGGTTCATAGCAATACAGGCGTACCTCAAGAAACAAGAAAAAAATCAAATAAATCAACTAACTCTACACCTAAAGCAACTAGAGAAGGAAGAAATGAAAAACCCCAGGGTCAGTAGAAGGAAAGAAATCTTAAAAATTAGGGCAGAAATAAATGCAAAAGAAACAAAAGAGACCATAGCAAAAATCAACAAAACTAAAAGCTGGTTTTTCGAGAAGATAAACAAAATTGATAAGCCATTAGCCAGACTCATCAAGAAACAAAGGGAGAAGAATCAGATCAACAAAATTAGAAATGAAAATGGAGAGATCACAACAGACTCCACAGAAATACAAAGGATCATAAGAGACTACTACCAACAGCTATATGCCAATAAAATGGACAACTTGGAAGAAATGGACAAATTCTTAGAAAAGTATAACTTTCCAAAACTGAACCATGAAGAAATAGAAGATCTTAACAGACCCATCACAAGCACGGAAATCGAAACTGTAATCAGAAATCTTCCAGCAAACAAAAGCCCAGGACCAGACGGCTTCACAGCGGAATTCTACCAAAACTTTAGAGAAGAGCTAACACCTATCCTACTCAAACTCTTCCAGAAAATTGCAGAAGATGGTAAACTTCCAAACTCATTCTATGAGGCCACCATCACCCTAATTCCAAAACCAGACAAAGATGTCACAAAAAAGGAAAACTACAGGCCAATATCACTGATGAACATAGATGCAAAAATCCTTAATAAAATTCTAGCAAACAGAATCCAACATCATATTAAAAAGATCCTACATCATGACCAAGTGGGCTTTATCCCAGGAATGCAAGGTTTTTTTAACATCCGCAAATCAATCAATGTAATACACCACATTAACAAATTGAAAGAAAAAAACCATATGGTTATCTCAATAGATGCAGAAAAAGCCTTTGACAAAATTCAGCATCCATTTATGATTAAAACCCTCCAGAAAGCAGGAATAGAAGGAACATATCTCAACATAATAAAAGCTATATATGACAAACCCACAGCAAACATTATCCTCAATGGTGAAAAATTGAAAGCATTTCCCCTAAAGTCAGGAGCAAGGCAAGGATGCCCACTTTCACCACTACTATTCAACATAGTTTTGGAAGTTTTGGCCACAGCAATCAGAGCTGAAAAAGAAATAAAAGGAATACAGATAGGAAAAGAAGAAGTAAAACTCTCACTGTTTGCAGACGACATGATTCTCTACATAGAAAACCCTAAAGACTCTACTAGAAAATTACTAGAGTTGATCAATGAATATAGTAAAGTTGCAGGATATAAAATTAACACACAGAAATCCCTTGCATTCCTATACTCCAATAATGAGAAAACAGAAAGAGAAATTAAGGAAACAATACCATTCACCATTGCATCAAAAAGAATAAAATACTTAGGAATATATCTACCTAAAGAAACAAAAGACTTATATATAGAAAACTATAAAACACTGATGAAAGAAATCAAAGAGGACACAAACAGATGGAGAAATATACCGTGTTCATGGATTGGAAGAATTAATATAGTGAAAATGAGTATACTACCCAAAGCAATCTATAGATTCAATGCAATCCCTATCAAGCTACCAATGGTATTTTTCACAGAACTAGAACAAATCATTTCACAATTTGTATGGAAATATAAGAAACCTCGAATAGCCAAAGCAATCTTGAGGAAGAAGAATGGAACTGGAGGAATCAACCTGCCTGACTTCAGGCTCTACTACAAAGCCACAGTCATCAAGACAGTATGGTACTGGCACAAAGATAGAAATATAGATCAATGGAACAAAATAGAAAGCCCAGAGATAAACCCACGCACCTATGGACACCTTATCTTCGACAAAGGAGGCAAGAATATTCAATGGAGAAAAGACAATCTCTTTAACAAGTGGTGCTGGGAAAACTGGTCAACCACTTGTAAAAGAATGAAACTAGAACATTTCCTAACACCGTACACAAAAATAAACTCAAAATGGATTAAAGATCTAAATGTAAGACCAGAAACAATAAAACTCCTAGAGGAAAACATAGGCAAAACACTCTCCGACATAAATCACAGCAGGATCCTCCATGACCCACCTCCTAGAATATTGGAAATAAAAGCAAAAATAAACAAATGGGACCTAATTAAAATTAAAAGCTTTTGCACAACAAAGGAAACTATAAACAAGGTGAAAAGACAGCCTTCAGAATGGGAGAAAATAATAGCAAATGAAGCAACAGACAAACAATTAATCTCAAAAATATACAAGCAACTTCTGCAGCTGAATTCCCGAAAAATAAACGACCCAATCAAAAAATGGGCCAAAGAACTAAACAGACATTTCTCCAAAGAAGACATACAGATGGCTAACAAACACATGAAAAGATGCTCAACATCACTCATTATTAGAGAAATGCAAATCAAAACCACAATGAGGTATCATTTCACACCAGTCAGAATGGCTGCTATCCAAAAGTCTACAAGCAATAAATGCTGGAGAGGGTGTGGAGAAAAGGGAACCCTCTTACACTGTTGGTGGGAATGCAAACTAGTACAGCCACTATGGAGAACAGTGTGGAGATTCCTTAAAAAACTGGGAATAGAACTGCCATATGACCCAGCAATCCCACTGCTGGGCATATACACCGAGGAAACCAGAATTGAAAGAGACGCGTGTACCCCAATGTTCATCGCAGCACTGTTTACAATAGCCAGGACATGGAAGCAACCTAGATGTCCATCAGCAGACGAATGGATAAGGAAGCTGTGGTACATATACACAATGGAATATTACTCAGCCATTAAAAAAAATACATTTGAATCGGTTCTACTGAGATGGATGAAACTGGAGCCCATTATACAGAGTGAAGTAAGCCAGAAAGAAAAACAACAATACAGTATACTAATGCATATATATGGAATTTGAAAGATGGTAACGATAACCCTATATGCGAGACAGAATAAGAGACACAGATGCATGGAACAATTTTATGGACTCTGAGGGAGAAGGTGAGGGTGGGACGTTCTGGGAGAATAGCATTGAAACATGTATATTATCATATGTGAAACAGAACACCATTCCATGTTCGATGCATGAGACAAGGGCTCAGGGCCGGGGCAATGGGATGATCCAGAAGGATGGGATGGGGAGGGAGGTGGGTGGGGGGTCCAGGAGGGGGAACACATGTAAACCCATGGCTGATTCATGTCAATGTATGGCAAAAACTATTGCAATGTTGTGAAGTGATTGGCCCCCAACTAAAATAAATAAATTTATAAAAAAAAAAAAAAAATTCTTTTACAAGATACCCTTGAAATTCCTAAGCACCTTAAAATAGAAAGCCACTGTTTGGGGAGGCAGATGTAGCAGCAGGTGACTACACCACAGATTGTCATTAGAGCTGAAGAAGTAGAGAAATACTGTTGGGGGTTTTACAAGACAGAATGGGTGCTTCCGCTATCATGAAGCACAGTAAAATTGCCTAGAGGACTTTATACACTGTCAGGGCCTTGGCCATGTATTACGCATACACATGGGATCTACAAAAATGCTATTGATGAATCAATCTGCAGGGCAGGAATAGAGATGCATGCAGACGTAGAGAACGGACTTGTGGACAGAACTGGGGAAGGAGAGGGTGGGACGAGTTGACCGAGTAGCCCTGAAATCTATACACTCGCATGTGTGAAACAGATAGCTAGTGGGAAGCTGCTCTATAGGGAACCCGGCCCGGTGCTCGGTGACAACCTAGAGACGTTGGAGGGTGAGGGGTGGTGGGAGGGAAGCTCAAGGGGAAGATGATATATGTATGCTTATATACATATATCACGTTGTTGTATGGCAGAAACCAACACAACACTGGAAAGCAAGTATCCTCCAACTAAAAATAAAAATTAATAATAATAACAATAATTCTGATATATACCAGGGAGGGGAACTTGTCAGAAACAGGATGCTACTCACAGCATCCTTAGATGGGCACAGCCGTGCACCAGCTATTAAAACCAACAATGAAGCCAGTGTCTCCGTGGCTCTCAGCTCAGGTTTCGTAGGCTGCAGCGGTCCCCTGCCCACAGCTGTAATTGCCCCCTTCCCCACAGTGGCTTCCCCGTGCTGCTCTCTACACAAACAGCCTTCCCTTCCCTCCCCAAGCAGATCTCCTGTCTCCTAGATCTCACATGTCACATGGCCCTCCCCTAACACATCCTCCTTTCTCCTCGCCACTAAGCCACATCCTCTCCTTCTTCCTGCCTCCATTTCTTTTTCAGTCTTAAAATGATGTCTTAATATCAGCTTTTTTCAGCTCACATGACATCACTTCCCTCACCAGGATCAAAATTTTACCACAGATCCTTGGAAACCAACTGTACAAAATAAACAGCAGGATTTAAGGGAGGCTACAGAGCTGCTTGTTCAAATCAAGCATTCTCCTTTTTTTTTTTTAAAAAAAAGCAGCTGAATCTAGCTAGTTTCCTTTTGTCAGGGTCCTCTGTTGTGCTGCGACAATCCAGGGCCCACAAAAGAGAGCTGCTCTCCCTCCCACAGGTACCATTTTCGCTCCAGTAATTGACTGTGTTCTGGTCCACCGCAAAGCAACAATAGTTGACTCCTGCTGGCCAGCTTTCAAAACAGGTCTCAGAAGAAGCCGGGAACAGGGCAAGTTGTTGCTTCTAGTTTTCTCCCAACAATCCATCTCCAGGGTTCAGGTTTACATATGGACTCCTGTTATCACCTTTGATCTCTTTATAAAAGACCCTTGTCTCTGTCTGAGTGATACGGAGCCTCTGTGAGACTAGCAGTAGGAAAGATTATGGTCTTCTCCTCACATGATCAACAGACTGACTACATCTTTTGGTTTAGCAACTTCCTCTTTATTCTCACAAGCTGCTAAACAAGTTGCCAGTAACCCTGATTGGGGATGTAATTGGTTCTTTGGATTTTGCTCCATTCCTAACCATATTTCAAGCTTGTAATTAGGTAGTTGGTCATTCCCTCATAGCTCAGTTGGTAAAGAATCAGCCCTGCAATGAAGGAGACTCCAGTTCAATTCCCGGGTGGGGAAGATCTGCTGGAGAAGGGATAGGATACCCACTCCAGTGTTCTTGGGCTTCCCTTGTGGCTCAGCTAGTAAAGAACCTGCCTGCAATGCAGGAGACCTGGGTTCGATTCCTAGGTTGGGAAGATCCCCTGGAGAAGGGAAAAGCTACCCACTCCAGTATTCTGGCCTGGAGAATTCCATGGACTGTACAGTACATGGGGTCGCAAACAGTCAGACATGACTAAGTGACTTTCACATGTAGATGGAAAAATGGTTCAGCTGAGTGCAAGAGGAAGTGCTTCCAGGTTACTCTTTCATCCTAAAAATTCATCAAGACATGCAAACTGACTTCACTTATTTCCTCTTTTGTTTCTCAGAGAAAAGTTTTTTTGTTTGTCTTTTGGGTTGTTTTTTTTTTTTTTGGATGGTGATGGCTTACAGAAATTTTAGGAACAAGACATGGAAATGAATTATATTTAAAATAAACAACCTGAAACAGTCTCTAGAAAAGAAGTCCACCAAAACTCCTTTTGACAATTGAAAGATTTCAGTTTGATTTGATCCCTCACTGGAATTTTGTTATTTAAAATTTCCTATGTTCAGATGATAAATTCTATGAGAATAAATACTCATATCATTTATTTACTTATTATAAATATATATGTTTAATCACTAATTCATTCTTTTATACAACAGACATTTACTGAATATTTGATATGAACAATAGATTCAGAGTAAACAGGTATAAATAAGACATATTCCTTGCCCTCAAGTAACTCACAACCTAAAGGGATAGAAAAGTGTATGTAATGATATAAACTGTTTAAAATTTTACATGTGCTAAAATGGACATTTCTAGAGAATACAATGGGATCGGAACAATCAGCAGACACTGTGATCAACTTTGCAATGATGGTAGTAGCTGGGTGGGAAATTTTCTTAATAAAGCAAAAGAAAGAAAGAATAGGAAGTTTCTGGGGAAAAAACACTTTAAGATCACCTTTCTATAATCAAAACTGAGGTGCTCAGATTTTATGTCAAGCTTGTCCCATGTTTTCTGCAAATGACATCACATCCTCTACCAGGGTCAAATTATACCACAGATCCTCGGAAACAAATTGTACAAAATAAACAGAAGGATTAAAAGGAGAGTAAATGTTTCTATTTGTTCAAATCAAGTATTCTTAAAAAAAAAAGCCCATCTAGTGTTATCATTTACATAATACCCATAAGTCAACTGGGGTAATGCTTTGTCTTGAACTAAGATTACTCAGAACTCCACTGCCACAATCAGAGCTGTTTCTAAGAGTTCCATGAACCCCTGGCGGACTCAGGTGTCCAATGTCATGTCTAGCTCTGAGCTCCTGCTCCAACAAATCAGCTCTGTTGAAGGATTATTTCATTTTCCTTGCATAATGCCTCCAATTACACTTTGACTCAGGTATAGGGCTTCAGACGTTTTCCTTGACCTTAATAAAATCTTTTCCTTGAACTTTTGGGCCCCCAAATCAGTGCAGATGGTGACTGTAGCCATGAAATTAAAAGACATTTGCTCCTTGGAAGAAAAGCTATGACCAACCTAGACAGCATATTAAAAAGCAGAGACATTAATATTTTGTTGACAAAGGTCCATCTAGTCAAAACTATGGTTTTTCCAGTAGTCATGTATGGATGTGAGAGTTGGACTATAAAGAAAACTGAGTGCTGAAGAATTGATGCTTTTGAACTGTGGTGTTGGAGAAGACTCTTCAGAGTCCCTTGACAGCAAGGAGATCAAACCAGTCCATCCTAAAGGAAATCAGTCCTCAATATTCATTGGAAGGACTGATGCTGAAGATGAAACTCCAATACTTTGACCACCTGATGTGAAGAACTGATTCATTGGAAAAGACCCTGATGCTGGGAAAGATTGAAGGCAGGATGAGAAGGGGATGACAGAGGATGAGATGGTTGGATGGCATCGCCAACTCGATGGACAGAAGTTTGAGCAAGCTCCGGGAGTTGGTGATGGACAGGGGGAAGCCTGGCATGCTGTAGTCCACGGGGTCACAAAGAGTCGGACACAACTGAGCGACTGAACTGAATAAATATCACCAACAAAATCATGCTGGTATCATTCTCATACTTGTAACAACAGTGTAAGGAGCAAAGAACAAAAGCCCTGTGTGAAACCATGACCCATTTGAACCAGGACACCTCTGTTCTTTTGCCACAGGACACAGTGGTGTCATATGCTCTTTCTTCATCTTGGTGGCGTCCCTTCCCCTTTCCCACTCACTTCTCCTTTCAGATGGGCCTCCTGGCTTGCTCCTAGGAACTCCAAATCCTTTGGAGAATAATGTAGTGATATCAAGTCCCACTCCCCAAATTCAGCTCTAGATTTCTTTTGCTTATTCAAAAGCCTACAGGGTCTGAGTAGCCCTGGGATGATGCTTTTGTTCCCAAGAAAAATTACACTTCTAATACAATCTGCTTTTCTTAGAAAGTCCTCATGGTTTTATATAGCAATCTCCCCCTACATTACACCCAGCACTCTTCACATTTGAGGATGACATTACTATTCATCAAACCCTGCTTTTTTTAATTCTTACTTTTGTTCTCGTTTTCTTTGGAGCTGGTTTGCAATAAATCCAGTTCTGTTACTGTACAGCCATGCTTCACCATGAACTCCAAACATACATCATGATTTTGTTGTATGTGGTTGTTGTAAATCTCTAGACACCCAAAACAACCAGGAACAAGTATTCTCCACCAGTCAAGGTATTTCAAATGTGCCTCTATCTCTGGATTAATTTACTTGTTCTATAAACCTTAATCATGCATCATATATTCTTTGTTCTGCTCTAGGCGAGTTCACAGTCCGACCAAATATAAATTCAAGATGCTTTAATGAAAGGCAGCATCTTTGGAATTAGTGCAAAGCCTCTCAAGGGGGTGACTTTAAAAAGGCAATCTTGTTTTGCAGCATATTTCCCAGTTCATTAGTTAGAACATTAGTTCCAGGCTTTGCAGTTGTGCCTCGTACTACATGCTCCATCTCCATCCTGGGATAGAATGGTGGAATACCCTTGAAAAAGAAAGAGTTGTAGAAATTTAGGGTTTAAGATTCTTCTCCCACCCCAACTGTGACTTAGAAAATCCTCTCCCATGCTTTAATAGAGTCTACAGCATCATACATACTACATTATATTACGATCATGCAATTACTTGTCTGTCTGCTGTCCTAGACCTGACCATGGCAGGGTTATGGTTTACCAAAACTCAGTTCCTAGCATAGGAAACAGAAACTGGCAGGGTACTCACAGGAGTTTTATGAAAGAAAAGGAAAGGGAGGAGGGGGGAGAAGAGAGAGAAAAGAAACTATTATGACTATCATTCGTGGGAGTGAGATTATTCTACACAGTGGCTTTGATTTAGCAACTGGGAGAATACCCCTTCAGAGGTGTAGTCAAATGAATAGTTTGTGGATGGGTTAGCACAAGGCAGGAGGAAAAGGGGACAACAGAGGATGAGATGGTTGGATGGCATCATCGATGCGATGGACATGAGTTTGAGTAAACTCCAGGAGTTGGTGATGCACAGGAAAGCCTGGCGTGCTGCAGTCTGTGGGGTTGCAAAGAGTCGGACACGACTGAGCAACTGAACTGAACTGAACTAGCACAAGGATCTCAGCTGTCAGCTGTACCAAGCTGGGTATGGTCTAGGCACTGGGATTAAATGTGTTTGGTAAGATGGACAAATAATAAGAAACTCTGGTAGATATTTTATGCCAACCTCATACTCCGTGTGCACCACTGCTGCTGAAGACCATGATGGGATTCTAATCATGGTTTCTTTTATTTTGTTTTAATGTAAAGTGCTTTCAATTTGTCATATCTTTGTGTTATCGGTTGAACTGTGTCCCGTCTCCCAAATGATGTGTTCAAGTTGTTACCCTGAATACTTCAAAATGTGACTGTACTTGGGGACAGGACTTTTAAAGAACTGATTAAGGTAGGTGGCTCAGTGGTAAAGAGTCTGCCTGCAATGCAGGAGATGTGGGTTCAATCCCTGGGTCTGGGAAGATCCCCTGGAGAAGGGAATGGCAGCCCACTCCAGTATTCTTGCCTGGAGAATCCCATGGACAGAGGAGCCTGATGGGTTACAAAGAATCAGACACAACTGTGCATGCAGATACATGCACACACACACATTTATTTTTATGGAGTTATTGATGAAAATAATCCTCATAATATAGTTCAATATTACATTTACCTATATGTGTGTGTGCAAACATGTAACCCATAATCCAGACACAACTTAGCAACCAACAACAACAAGGTAAAAAGAGGCTCTGAGGGGGGCTCATAATCCAATCTGACTGATATCCTCATAAGAAAAGAAAACTTGGACACGCAAAGAGACACCAGGGAAGCATGTGCACAGGGGAAGCACCATGTGAGAACACACATGAACATGACCATCTGCACACCAGGGACAGCGGCTTCAGAAGAAGCCAACGCTGCTGACAGCTTGAGGACTTCCAGCCTCCAAAACTATGAGAGAATGGATTTCTGTTTAAGCCATCCAGACTGTGGTATTTTGTTATGGCAGCCCTAGCAAACGAACACGCTTAGAAACAGCACTGATCTTTAGTAAAAATCATTAAGACTAACCACCAAATATTCACTTGTTAAATTTTAACCTAAAAAATTGAATGAATAAATGAATGGAGTAGGTTACAAAGTACAAAGACCTAGAAAAATATTACAGGTAAAAAATTTAAAAGAAAACTACCTGGATGTTCCCAGATAAATTTCTTATCTTCAAAAATCTGAAGTTTCTCCTTTCTGTAATAAGACTGTTAGATAGCTTATTTTATCCTTTAAGAGTCTATAATTTACTGTTCCGTACATGATTGGTAATACGGATTCTGATGAAAAAATAAATGGATTCAAGCCAGGATTTCACTAGCCAAGAGTACAAGAAGATTTTGTAATGAACTTATGGCATGTGTTTGCATTGACTTGAAGACTATCTTTAGAAACTAACTTTTCAGTCTGAGAAGATAAGACTAAAAATCTATAATGTGGTTGCATTTTATTGCAATAGGCTAGATTATGCTGCAGTAACAACCAACTTCTGAATCTCTAAGTCTTAACTGCTGACTTATTCCTCTCTTCATTGTATATTTCCATTCAGGTCATCACTGCTCATACTATTCCCTCAGGGACCCACTCTGATAGGGGTTTAATCTTCAATTACTTTGATAGGAGAAAAGACGGGGCAAATAGAGCATGGCTCTTAAAATTTCTGCTCAGAAGTTCCCATATGCCACTTTCATTCAGATTTCACTGGGAAGAGTAAATCATGTGGCTATCCCCAATCCTTGGCTTCCCAGGTGGCACTAGTGGTAAAGAACCCGCCTGCCAATGCAGGAGACATAAGAGACGCTGGCTTGATCCCTGGGTTGGGAAGATCCCCTGGAGAAGTAAGTGGCAGCCCACTCCAGTGTTCTTGTCTGAAGAATCCCATGGACAGAGGAGCCTGGCAGGCTACAGTCTACAAGATTGCAAAGAGTCAGACATGACCCAAGCGACTTAGCACACACACATGCCCAATATTAAAGTAGGTGGGGAGTAAAATTTCTCTACGTGACAGAAAGGATAAGAAATGTGATATTTGTGAACAGCCTATAGATGATGACAACCAAAATGCTTAAAAATACTCCCCGAATCTGATCGTATTGATAGGTGAACATAATTTGGAAATTTCAATCTATCAGCTCTAGGAAATGCTAACTTAAGCTTGACAGTTAATTTTACTACAAAAAGAAGAAAATAAAGGAGGAGGAGGAAGGAGCAAAGGAGGAAGAGGAGAAAGAAAAAGAAGAGAAGACCTAGTCCACACACCAAGAAGCAAGCTTCTGAAAGTCATTACCTAAAAAAG
This sequence comes from Giraffa tippelskirchi, assembly GCF_054371585.1. Lineage (NCBI taxonomy): Eukaryota > Metazoa > Chordata > Mammalia > Artiodactyla > Giraffidae > Giraffa > Giraffa tippelskirchi. The sequence goes on along the minus strand of NC_137284.1, from coordinate 40,058,415 downwards.
TGCTACAGATTGAAAAACGGCTTCCGATAAAGTCTAAATCGATACATGGAAATGATTCTGTGCCAACTGGTAATGAAAAAAAAATGTATGATATCCCAATGTCTCCAGTCAGCCAATCACGCAGTTTTGATTTGTTTTATTTTAAACAGATAAGCTGGACTTTAATACGTTAATATCCAATGTACTGATAATTCAGTAGTAACAACAGTTCTGGGTGCCCATGGAAACAAATATAATGTGTCCTGAAATTTGAATTTCCTGTCAGTTCATCTTTTATTTATTCAATGATTGAAGAAGGGCAACCAATTTTGCAGCATAAAATACAGTGGTCTCCCCAAACCTAGGAAAGCACCTCTTAAAATTGTTTAGTATGGAGGTTGTTACGAATACATATTGAATGTTGTCTCTCTGCTAGGCACTTTACATATAATGTAGTGTTTACTTTTCTCATCCACCTGCAGATGTAATGCGCATGATCCTGAGCTGTTCCTAGAGGCTTGTAGGGCCAAGACTGATGAACATTTGACATGAAACCACTCTCCCTTTTCAGGAAAAATTTGGGCTTTTTTCAATTGTTATTAGGGGAGCAATCTGGAGTACAATATCTAAAAAGACTTTGCCCCCAAATTACTTAAATAACAAGGAAAGAGAACAAAAGCATAAAATCATCTTGTCTTTTCAAATTACTGATCAAATCATGTCCATGAACTGTGAACTTGGGCCAACTTCAGTCCCTAATCTAAGATGATATGAGTATCCTTTCAATATACCTTTAAAAGAAGTAAATAATTCTTACCAGGGAGAGCCAAGAAACAAATACAGGAGATATTGGAAACGATTATTTTGACGATATATAATATATCACTTGAGATTCTGAATTTTACAGTTTTGTATAAAAACAAATTAATTAATTAATCTGACAAAGGAAAGAGAGTCTCCCCTGATCACTGACCAAGAATCTCCAAAAAAAATGGTATTGGCTCCATTTTACAGATGAAGAAACTGAGGCTTAAAAAGGTCAAATCATCAGTTCAAAACCCCAAATTGACCTTCTCTACTCATCTTATCTCCTTCCCTTTCTGAGCCCTTATCTTTCTTTTTACTTCTTCCTATCTACCTCAAAGGGCTTCCCAGGTGGCCCTAGTGGTTAAGAACCCACCTGCCAATGCAAGAGACAATAGATGTGAGTTCGATCCCTGGGTTGGGAAGATCCCTTGGAGGAGGACATGGCAACGCACTCCAGAATTCTTGCCTGGAGAATCCCATAGACAGAGGAGTCTGCTGGGTTACAGTCCATGCGGTTGCAAAGAGTCAGACACAGCTGAAGCAACTTAGCACACATGCACAAAAGCCCTTCTAAAAGCCCTTTTTCTGCTTGCTGCTAGATTTTCAAAATCTGGAATCAGGGAAGACTCTGATGGGCTGCGTTCTCAGGAATCAATGACGCATGTCACTACAACTTTTTCTCAGGCCCTGAGAGATTCAGACAGAATTTTATCTTTTAATAAAAATCCTTATACCAGAATGTACATTTTAAAACAAAGTTTGAGATACTGATTGATTTTGAAGAAAAGGAATCCTTCATGGCGAGATTATGAACTTCATGGAGAAAGAAATGTCAGTGAAGTCTCTCCTGGTGGCCTTGAAATCACACCACCATGGCATCAGCCTACATAGAGGCATGGCCTTGCCTTGAGTCTTCCAATCCAGGTACCAGAAACCTGCTAGGCAAAGACAGTGATCCTTGACTAGGACTCATGAATCTCCTCCCCCCACAAAAAAAAAAAAAAAAGAGTTTAAAAATATATAGGGCATAAAGGAGTTGATTTCAAACACCTAATCCAACCACAGTGTTTAAAAAAAGGGAAAATCCATGAGCATTCATGTTCTCATCTCCTTAGAGATGAGTCATCCAATCATTTATCTCTTTCCATTGTTCACTCAGCCTGTGATTCTCTTCTAGTTAAAACATCTGGTAACTCCTACAGATACTTCCAGACTGACTAGTGCACCCTTTCTTCATGGCTTGCTGGACCCCCATCTTATAAAACAGTCTGATCTCTTTTGGTTGGTGCTCAGTAGCATTTCAACACAGCACTGGCAGGATAATTTGAAATGATCAGAGGTATATCTAAGCTAAAGACAAGGGTATGCAAAGGAAATAGCCATACACCAAGATCTTTGCTATAATCCAGTGAAAGAAAGACAGGGAACTGAATAAAGGGGCTGCTTGCCAGAAAACTGATCCTGCCCTGATTTTTCCCACAACTATTTGGCCATCCAGCAAGCACTTGAGTTAAATTCTTTGTTGGTGTTTGTCTCCATTTTATCCCCAATGATGCAATTTGCTTACCTAACTCTCAATACCCCACTTAAGCAAGCATAAATGGGAATTTCCATGGAACATATTTCTAGAGAACCTCTGATGTTGGCCATTGAATTGGAAGCAGCTGTTATCTAATGTACACAAAATGCTAATTAACCCCTTTTGCTACCATCACTCTTCCACTCCAATATTTTAATGTTCAACCAGAGAGACTAAATTTAGAATATGCTCTTTCCTAAGAGCTCTGCTGTGTACACCTAAAGAGCTCAATCTGAGAAATAAACTCAGAAACTGAGATGTGACCTGGAAATGGGATTTTTCTGGGACTCCTCATTAGACAGATGTTTGGGCTCCGGGGTCTTTCAGTTGACTCACAGCTCAACAAACTCCTACAGAAACCTACTATGAGCCATTGGAATAGTATAACACAAATGCAAGGAGAAAAAGACCACTCCCTGGCTAATGTTTGTCACAGTCTGATGAAGAAGATAAGTAAGATAATTCATATCTATACTTTAGATGACTTTAGAAGGCAGATACTACCAACTGGTATTACAAATAATCTTTAGAGAGGAGCTCTTAGCTCCTCATTCTATGATGATGATGATGATGTGTTTCTTAAGGTCGGCATGTTCAGTTTGTGCATTTATGTGTATTTTTCTATATCAATTTTTAATGTATTTCTGTTTTCTATATCTACTATTTTAATTCAAAAATGTTTAAAATCCCCTTCAACTAATTGCATATTGTTGTTATTGTTGTTCAGTCATTTAGTTGTGTCCTACTCTTTGCGACCCCATGGACTGCAGCACGCCAGGCTTCCCTGTCCTTCACTATCTCCTGGAGCTTGCTCAAACTCATGTCTGTTGAGTTAGTGATGACATCCAACCATTTCATACTACACTGCCGCTGCTGCTAAGTTGCTTCAGTTGTGTCCGACCCTGTGTGACCCCATAGACAGCAGCCCACCAGGTTCCCCCGTCCCTGGGATTCTGCAGGCAAGAACACTGGAGTGGGTTGCCATTTCTGTCTCCAATGCATGAAAGTAAAAAGCGAAAGTCAAGTCATTCAGTCATGTCTGACTCTTCCAGACCCCATGGACTGTAGCCTACCAGGCTCCTCCATCCATGGGATTTTCCAGGCAAGGGTACTGGAGTGGGGTGCCATGTCCTTCTCCCATTTCATACTATATTCAGCTCTAAATTCAGTATTGTTTCTAATAATCATCCTAATAATATTAAACATTTCACCAACTTAAATACTTTTGTCCAACAAGGGGGGATAAAGACAAATAAGCAATAACAACAAAAATAGCTTCTTTGGTTAAATACGACAGTGTGCCAGGCACTGGAGATCAAAAGTCACAATTTTGGAGTGAAGCCTGTGCTTTCTGGTTAATTGCTAACCACACCACTTGCCAGCACCATGTGCCACCTGCTTCACACACTGGTGCCCACTTGCAGGGCCCCCATCAGTGCTAGGCTCTTCTATTCTCAGGACTGCCACCTGCAATTTGAATTTGAATGTCAGCATCAAGCTCCACAAGGAATCACTGAGCAACCTTTAATACCTACAAGCAGCCTACTGTGCAGTTAACACAAACACACAGGCTTGGTAGTGGCTACATCAATAGAACAGAAACCAACCATCTCCTTCACAGGCAGTGTGGAAAGTCCAGTGAATCCCTCACTAACCTTCTAAGTAGCCACGGTCATACTGTAGGTGCTATCCATCCTCATAAAATGAAGGAGTAAGAGTAAAAATCATAACCATCTTTTACTGTATTTTGTGAAAGTGGTGGCCCCATTTGTATCTCAGGAAATTATCAAATGTTTTCTCTTGCCCTTGTCCTTTCCATTTCATCTCCATCCCTGCCTCCTCTACCAGCCCTTGCTTCTGCTGCAGTTGCCTTGTTGCTGTTTACAAAGCTGTGGCCACCCAGCTTGCGAGGTGGTAGATGGCAGTGATAATATCTTTCCCATCTTGTATGCCCACTGCCTAAAATACTGGTCAAATACCAGGCAGCCACTCAATAAATGTGGATTAGATAAGGAAGAAAATACAAAGAGCAATCAAATTATGTGAGACTAAACATATATATGGGACTTGAAACAAGAATCCATTTAGGGCTTCCCTGGTGGCTCAGTGGATAAGAGTCCGCCTGCCAATGCAGGGGGCACAAGTTCAATCCCTGGTCCGGGAAGATTCCACATGGGGGTGGGGGAAGGGGCAAGCAACTAAATCAGTGTTTCACAACTACTGAGCTCACATGCTGCAACTACTGGAGCTGATGTGCCTAGAGCCTGTGCTCTGCAGCAAGAGAAGCCACTGCAATAAGCCCACGCAGCACAACTAGAGAGGAGCTGCTGCTCTCCATGGCTAGAGAAAACCCGCATACGGCAACGAAAGACCCAGCGCAACAACAACAACAAAAAAAAACGATCCATTTAACCTGCTAAAAATTCTAGCCCTCTATAAAATGTTAGAATTGGAAAGGATCCTATATATCATTTGGTATCTAATATCCTTATTTAAAAAATGAGAGTCATATGCACAGAAAAGTCACAGAGTCAGCCCGGGGAAAGCCAGGCATAGACCTCCCTCCAAGAGTCATGCAAATTTCTTCACATCATAGTCTTTTCTGATTGACTTTCCCACTCTCATCACTTGCAGCTCTGGTATTGTTTCAGTCAGCCACCCAAAATGTTCTCCTGATTTTTCTTCTGGTTTGCTTTTTGTCATTTAATGTGGTTTTGTTTTTTAGTGAGTCACACCCTTCTCGCTAACTGTAGTGACCTTTCCTCAATCTTCTATTACTTCTCTTTTGTTTTAAATATTCTCTACGTTGCCTAAATTTTCACCATCCTGTTCAAGTTTAGGAGGGGGAAACCATGCATAGTAGAAAGTGGTTTGGAAACTCCATCCTCAAAGATGATGTGAACTGATCTGGGGGAGGGGTGGCTCCGGGGGAGGGGCAGGGTCCTCCCAGACTGTCAAGGACATACCAAGCCAGACAGGCTAGAGCACACACATCTGGCAAAGACGTCCCAAAGGATACGTTTTGCAAAGGAATAAAAATAAATGGATGAGACAACTCAATTGAGTATCTTTCCAAAAAAAGTGAGCAATGTAAAAATGAAACAAAGTTCATAGTTGGTGAATTTATTCAAATATTCATTTATTCAACTGACATTTAGAAAGCACGTTCTTTCGTACCCAACCTCCTACCAGATGACTGGGCTGCAGTGGAAAGAAACAAACCCTTTCCCAAGGAGTCCAGGTTCAAGAAACAAAGGGATGTTAAAGGAAGGTTCTCAGATGCATTGGTTTTGAGCAAAGGTCAAGGTTTACTTCAAACTTGCCACAAGGGTACCACTTCAGGGAAAGCCCATTCAAATCTTACTTCCACAAAGAGAAGCAAACCAAAACAAAAACACTGTCTTAATAAGTTTGTAAGTCGAGGTGCTATAAGGAAGTATCTGTTAAAATTTATTGATCTACTCTCAAGATTTCTTAAAGGGTTTAAATCTGTAAAACTATCATATGTACATCCATTTTGCAGGCGAAATTCTAATTTCACTGACCCAGAAGTTAATCATATATACCACCAATTTAGTAAAGAAAGATTGCTCAAGTGTGTCATCAAAAAGTAATCACGTTTTTCCTCAGGTTTGGGACATTTCATTTCTTTTTTAATTCCAAAAATTTATCCTCAGAAAAAGGTGAGACAATATAGACTGAAAATTATAATGCATACTCTCTATCATGAAAAAAGATAGTGATGAGTTTTTGTGACTAATAAGAATTATTAGTAAGAATGAAAAATAATAGTATTTGGTATTCAATGTCTGTTGCATCATGGCATGAAGGTACATGATCAGTCCCTCCTAGGAGAACTTCAGTGATTTTCTATCCTCTAACACACCCTGATGAAATATTCTGTCATGACAAATTCTCTCCATTCTGACTCTTATTCATCGAATAGCCTTAACACTGACTGGCAGTAAAAATTACTTTGTGGGCAGAGAGACCTGGTTTGAATATCTGCCCCATCGATCAACCAGGTTAAGAAAGTTATTTAAACTTTTGAGCATCTGTTTCCTCATTGTTCAGTGGAAACAGTTTCTCACTTAGTAGAGCTGTTAAGGTTACATAAGATAATGCATGTCAAAGTATTTAAGGTAATGGTAACCCACTCTAGTATTCTTGCCTGGAGAATCCCATGGACAGAGGAGGCTGGCGGGCTACAGTCCAAAGGGTCAGAGAGTTGGACATGACTGTCCAAAGGGTCAGAAAGTTGGACATGACTGAAGAGACTTAGCAAGCATGCATGCAGAAAATATCCAATAAATTATAATTATTTTAATTAAATAATTATCATTATAATTTTTTTTCAGCCATGGTGAGTGCACTCAGCTCATTTCATGGGGTAGAAATCAAAACACTTGAATCTTAGCTACAAAACATACAGGCTATGGTATCAAAGTAGATCTTTTAATGTTTCTCACTTAAGTTCCTCATATATAAAATTGGGACAAAATAAGAACTATATCACAGAGTTGTGCTGACAAGTGATTGAAACAATACAAGGAAGTTCCCACTATTACACGGAGTTGTTCTTCACTAAATGATATTCTCCTTACTCAGCACGTCCAGATCTGGTATTCTGGATAATGGAGAGTCATCTCTGTGTTACAAATGAATAAGTTGCCATTTAATTTGTTAGTTCAGTAGTTAAGTATTTTTAGTATGAGGTGGTCCTCTAGGGCCTCTAAGGCCTGCTCATCCCTGGAGAAGGTGATCAGGTCACATTAAAGAACCTGCAAAATTGTGGACAAAATCAGGTTATTTTACCAACCTTTGTCCACATAAGAAGTCCTGCCCCATTAAATCATTTGTTCTCTCATTTAAAATGAGTATAACCATATTGAAAAAGAAATGAAAATCAAAGTCCTGAGTTCCATGTTATACATCTAAGAGGAGAAAAAAAAAATGGTTGGAAAATCCCTGTGGGTAGAGTCCAGGAGCTTGAGTCCAATTTGGGGTTCAGTTGGTTGCCAGGCATGAGAGTAGTTTCTCAGGAGCTTGCATTGCAGATTGCATCAGCTGTTGTTGTTCCCCAGGCTCATCCCGGGGCCCATGCATTGACCTGCAGCAGGCTGTAACCATTTGGAACTACCTGCAGTTCTCTGATGATTCTGTGATTCCTCATTTTAATGCCTTAGTACCATCTAGTCCCTCCCCCAGAAGCGGCTCGTGCCCCTTTCCCCTACCTTTCTTCTGCATCTGCCTATCTTTAAGACTCAGCTAAGGGTCACTTCCTCTGAAAAGACTTGCCTCTCTCATACCATCAAGACCCTGCCTCTGGGTTTCTTTGGACTCTGTCTTGACTTTCACTGTAGACATCTAGGGAATATCTTGTTATTTCTATCTTCTTTCAAACACTGAATGTAGGTACCATTTCTTATTCTGCCCCCTCCCCTTTTTTTTCTTTTTAATCTCAAACCCAGCGCACAATAGGTTCTCACTAATACTTAACTGGAGACTGGTCAAAAATAGAAATATGATAAAAATTCCAAGTAGAGATAAAATAAGCAGACTTACCACTTTGTCACTGTTATTGCTGTTTGTTTGTTTGTTTTTTGCCACACCATGCGGGATCTTAGTTCCCCAACCACGCATTGAATCCATGCCCCCTGTATCGACAGCTTGGAGCCTTAACCACCGGACTGCCAAGGAAGTCCACAAGCAGCTTTATCTTTAAATTTATTTAATTTATTTATTTAACCTCTTATTTATTTTATTCATTTACTCAGCTGTGCCAGGTCTCAGTTGCAGCATTCGGGACCTTTAGTTGAGGCATGTGAACATTTAGTTGTGGCATGTGAGGTCCAGTTCCCTGACGAGAGATTGAATTCAGGCCCCGTGTATGGGCAGTGAGTAGTCTTAGCCACTGGAGCACCAGGGAAGTCCCAGCTTTATCTTTAATCGGAATGTGGAGGGCAAACGTTGGGACCTTCCAGTATGTTATTCTTAGCAAGTTTTCTGTTGCTATCTGTTTCATTCTGGATTTAGTACGGGGCATATGTTTTTTAATCTCTAAAAGGGTAATAATAATTACTGTTCAAAATGCCTGTATGATTTGAAATAGATAACATATGTGACTGTGCACAGTAGAGTACCTGAACGAAGTTAAAGGGTCAACAGATGTTGCTATTCTAACCAAATCATCAGCAGTCTTTCCATAAAAAAAACAACTGACCCACAATAACCAGTGACTTACACGGACCTTACTGAAGGTTTCAAGGGAAAAATAGAAAAAAGAGTTTACATGTCACTCCAACTACAAACCACAGAAAATCCTCAGTGGAAGACCTCTTCTTGGCCATATACTACTGGGGATTTCCTCTCTGATCTTTGAATAACTACCCAGGAGTAGAATGACTGGATTATATGATAGATGAACTTTTTAAAAAATTGCCAAACAATTTTACAAAGTGATTGTACCATTTTACATTCCCATCTAGAGTACATGAGAGTTTTGGTTTTTCCACATCTTTTTCAACTTTTGGTATAGTCAGTCTTTTAAAGTTGTAGCCATTTTATATATTACATCTATAATGATCTTATATCTCTAGTACCTAAAGAATTATTTAATAAGAAAAAAACCAAAGATGGTCATGATTCGTGAATAAGCACTTAACTAAAAAGAAAACAGCCAATTCACCTGCTGGAAGTAGGAGCAGGAAGATCCTAAGGAGAAAGATGAATATTTAAACTAAGCCATGAAAGGAATGAGAAAAGTTTGTAACCAGTAGAAAGCCGGGTTCCATGGCAACAGTGAGAGTCCTCTTGAGGCAGTATTCAACAGGGTTGAAACAATTTTTCCCACACTGTTCAGTCTCTTGGGAATAACAGTGGACAATCAGAGACCAAGTCAGTGATAATGATTATTGCAAATTATTCAGCAAGGGGTATCAGAGTGGAATAACTGCTGAAAGAAATAGTCCCCAAATTCTAGTGACTTACCTCAAAATAGAATTTGCTTCTAGCTTGACATGGAAGTGTAGGTCCATGGATGGTCTCTGCTCCATAAAGTCACTCGGGCACCCAGATACTATCATCTTGTCTCTCATGCAGGTCTTTCAGTTCTCTTTATTTATCCAGTGATGCAGTAAAAATGCTAGGATTAGACATGGGGGGCTTTAATGAACTAGGTTTGGATGTACTTACTGCTTATCTCTTCCACTCAAACTTCACTGGCCAGAACTTTATCACTGGTTTTATCTAAGTGCCAGGGGAAATGAACAAAGAAATCATATGTCCTGGAGATGAGGATAATAAAGCTACTGGTGACTATTTTAAGTCTCTGACATACAAGGCAAAAGTGAGGTACCAGAATGTTTTTCAATATAAGATAAAAATAGAGACACGGGAATTTTTCAAGCTCAGTTCATATAGTGACATGATGCATTTTTACATCTTAATCTCTCATTTCTTCTCCTAAAAGCTGATTCATGCCTCTACCTTCTTAACTTCCTTCTCACTTAATGCCCAGTCTCCCCTTTTATCTTATTTCTGTCCTCATTCTCAGTTGTACATTAGCGTTCATGTTCCTCCATCAGCTCTCAGCTCGGCGCCAAAACTCACTTTTGTGCTTAAGTTCACTCCCTCCACAGAGATCTATTCCACACCTGTACTCAGGTAGTTGGCTTCCTCTGCTGTTTTCTTTGCCTTTTCAAAATTCTATTCACTATTCCTTCAAGACTCAGTTTAGTTCAAAGGACACTCCTTTATGAAGCTTTTCTGTAAACAAATACCTGGGCTAGAGACACGTTTTTTGATTCTAAATCATCCCTTTATTTATTTTATTCTTGGTTTGTGAACTCAAGAACTTTAAGGATCTTTTTTCATTCATTCATACAAAGTGAGCTGTTTTACATAAAAATGGTTAACTATTCAGACCTAGTATATAAAAGTACAAAATATCTAGTGTATAATAGATACTCAAATATCCTAAATGATAGTTTTTCTGCTCAGAACTATTTTGGCATTTTTATTTTATCAATCCTTTCACATATTACCACATTTCTCTTGTGTTATTGGTGTCTAGGTACTTGTCCTTGCTTTGTATTGGATTCTGGATCTTAAGCACATGTTTTTTCTTGTGTGTGTGTGTGTGTGTGTGTGTGTGTGTGTGTGTGTGAGAGAATTCTTAAATGTACTGAGCACATATATTCATGGCACAGATCCAATAAATGTGTTTTCATCAAAGAAGTTCTGGGATTGTCTTCCCAAAAGGAGATGATAAAAAGACTTAAGCTAACATGTTAAGTATAAGAAACACAGAAATTCTTAAATAAGAAAGTACGAGCAAGCACAAAATATATTTCAGTAAACGTGGAAATACTATAAAAACTCTATAATGTTACACAAATTACAAAGGATTATTATTACAAAGTAGAATAAAATTGAAGTTTGTATTTTCCAGTTGCCATTAAGAATCCAGCTTATAACTGCTATTTTATTGCTTTCCATCCCAGGAAGTGAGGCAGAATGATTCCCTCTTGGGAGAAATTGAACTTGTTGGTTATTTCCCACCAAAAAATTCCTTGATGGAGGCAAATAAAATTCTTCTACTACTCCTCTTTCCTAAATACTGCATGAAAGCCCCATGTACATCTGGTTTAAGCAAATAGAAACTTCAGCATAAGACAAATTATGCCTGTAAACAGGAGAGAAACTTGACAAAAGATTCAGAAATTGAGGGTCCACAGCAAAACAAGTGGTCTTTAACATATGTTGTATTTTTCAACTACATAGATTTTTTTCCACCATACATGAAGCTGAAAAAAATAAATATACCAAACCCTTGCATTGTATGCATTGTATGTAATGTTCATCTTTGTATAGATCTTGTTTCCAAATTTGCTTTTTAGGAAGTTGATTTATAGCTGTGAAATTGCTGTTCCTTGTGTATTTCTAAGAAACTAAAAGTTATCAAGTTAGCCCATAGAATTAAAAGCTGAGCCTCAAATAAAGAATAATAACTAAAAATATTTCATGCCCTCATTTTTTGAAGCCTTGAAGCATTTTATTTGAGTTCAAGTTATGGCCCTAGTTGAAAATACTTCTTTCATTCCCATTTTATTCCATAGAGCATTAAACTAACATGGAATCTAGGTTGCTTATGATTAAATAAAGATTGGAGGAAACAGAGACTTTCCAGATTTAGAGATCTCCTGCCAACGCTAGGGACTTTTGTAGTTATACAAAATGCAAGAGTATCAGAAATGTTTATATAATTCAGCTAAAGTAGAGTATGATAATTAGCAGTAACACATGTAGGGCAAAATGTGTCTGCAGAGTGCTCACTCTTTTATATGCATGCACTGGCATTCCTTCGATAACAACAATGACATATTAAGCTCCTACTCTGAATCAAATCTGCTAAGAGTTGCTTTACAAATTGTGCCTGTTGACCAGAGTGTAATCCCCCACCCCCTCCACCACTCACCAGACACAGACAATTTCATAAAAGACATTCCAGAACCAGTCATTTGGGGAAATGATATGGCCAACTAAATCTACCAACCTGCTCATCTGGCCTTTTAGATACTCAGTCACTCTCATCCATCCATCTGCTTGTTTAAAACTATTGAAAAGTATGCATTGACTTACTCTAAGTTAGGCATTTCTTTAAGGGAGGCAAAAGAGATATGAATCCTATTCTCATAGTACTTCAGTAGAAGAGATAGTAAATAAATAGTTGCTTAAATACCCAAAGAGTTGTTGACTGAAATAAAAAGTATGGTAGAAAGGTATCATATCCTATGAGAGAGAATAACAGTGAGGTTTAATTTAGTTTGGGAACTTAGGGGAAAAAAAGAACTTTAAGAAAATAGCATTTAAATTGGGTATTTAAGAATGATTAGGAGTTAGTCAAGTAAGAAATGGGAGTAGAGACTACAGTATTCTGGGAGGAAGCTCCCAAGTTGAATGTGTCTAGGCACTGAGAAAGTGAAAGGGGACTAGTGAGGAAATAGTACAGCAAATAGAGGAAGAGCCAGATCATGAAAGACTCAATACATCTTTCAGAGACGTTTTAGACGTTTTCTTAAAACTACTGAAGACTAAAAAGTTCAGATTTATCTTTTGAAAAAAATCACTCTGGTTGCTGGTGAGATGAAGGCAGATGAGTGTGTCCAGAAAGGCTGTATATTAAACAAGAGATAAATGATAGTCTCTTGAACAACAGTAGTGGCAGAGTTGAGAGATATTTCTCACTGAAAATAGAGAAGATTTGATCTATGTATAATGTTGCTTAATACAGTACTGTATAAAACAGAAAGTAATCTGGAAATTACTTAAAGGACCATCTATAGTGTTAAATTTAATAATTCTTACAGTAGATTACTAGGAAGTGATTAAAGATAATAATATAAATCTATATTTATTAACTGGACATATGTCTATAACATGTTGAGTGCAAACAAGACAGGTGCGTACTATGAGCCTGTGTATGTTATGAAGGTCAAACTAAGAGGGTTTGCATAAAGAGATACCTAAAAAATTGGCCATAACCTGTAGAAGATGAAATTTCCAATGATTCGTAACTACTTCTTTAAATGTTTTTGTATTGTTTGAATGCTTTATCATCAGAATATATAACTTTTATAATCAGAATGTTCAATAAGGCTTCCTGTATTTTGATTCTAATAACAACAAATGAAGCTAGGGAAGACTTCACCTCCAAAATGATTCCCAATGAACCTCACCTCCTGATAGTCATGCTCTTCTATAAGCTACTTCCACATTGAGTCAGATTGGCCAGCATGACCAATAGAATATTACAAAAGTGACAGTGTATGACTACTGAGGTTAGACCATAAAAGGCATTGCGATCTCTGCCTTGGTGTCTTAGATCACTCTTTCTGGGGAAAGCTAGCAACTGTGTCATGAGTACACTCAAGCAGTCCTTTGAAGAAGTCCATGTGGAGAAGAATTGGGCTTCACATCAACAATTAGAACCAACTTGCAAACCATGTGAATGAACCAACTTCAAATTAGATTTTTCTGCCCCAGTCAAGCTTTCAGATCAGTGCAGTCTCAGCTGACATCTGACTATGACTTTAAGAGAATTCCCAAGCCAGAATTGCCCAGCCAAGCTACGTCTGAATTATTGAATGACAGAAATTGTGAGATAAAATATGGTTATTGTTGTTTTAAACTACTAATTTGTTACACTGCAATAGATAATTAATAGAGTGAGAGATTAAATATTTTAACTGAGAAAGATGGAGCTATCAAGGATAATTCATAGATTTCTGGCTTGCACAGCTGGTTTGACATGCTTTTTTACAGATAATAGAGGGAATGACCTATTTTTGAAGGTAGAACAAATTCTGCTTTATTTTTTTATGGATCTGGGGTACCTTTGGGACATCTAGTAATTTTAAATATCAGGATTCTTAGTTTCAACCAAGTAAGCAAGCTTTGTCTGGTTTATAGAGAAAATAACTTGCTGGGAAAAAAATCTTTGGAAGGAAATACGGAAAAACATCTACATGAACTCAATTATTTCTTAAATAAAACAAAAAAGCACTGAACATACAGAATAACTTGAAAATTCTCTTCTTTAAAAAAGTTTTTTTATAAAGACATCATTAAGAGAATGAAAAGATAAAAGCAACCCACAAATTGAGACAAAATATTATATATCTCAAAGGAATCATATTCAGAAAGCATTAAAAAACCTACAAATAGTTACATACATATGTTAACAAAGCAATAGATGCAGAATATACAAGAAAACCTACGCATTAATGGGTAAGGCAGAGCTCTCAAGAGAGAAATGATTACAGGCTATCCAAATAGAAAATATACACATGAAGAGATGCTCAATTTCATTGTTGCTAAAAATTGAATGTTTATATCTCCCCTCCAAATTTGTTTATTGAAACTCTAATCCTCAACATGCTGGTATTTGGAGATGTGGCCTTTGGGAGGCGATTGGGCCATTAGGGTGAAGCCTTCAGTATGGCATTAGCATCCTCATAAAGAAAGAGAGACCTTTCTTCCTCTCTCTCAACCATGTGAGGAAAGAGAGAGAAAGTGGCTGTCTATAAGCCAGGAAGTGGGCCCTCACCAAACACTGGATCTGCGAAAACCATAATCTTAGACTTACCCTTCAGAACTATGAGAAATAAGTGATTTTCATTTAAGCCACCCACCCTGTGTATGGTGTTTTTGTTATAGCAGTTGGAACTAAGACAATTGTTTATAAGGGAAATCTGAAATAAATTCATTCAACAAAACTACCTAGTCACCAAAGTGGCTAAAATGTTAATGCCAGAAAACACCCAATGTTAATGAGCATACACAGGAACTGGGGTGCTTATATGCTTTACCAAAAGAGTGAATTGTAATAATCACTTTAGAGAACTGTTTGGAAATGTCTAACTGAACATTCAGAAACCCTATGATCCAGCAATTCCACTCACAAATATGTATCCAATTGAATTGCATACATATTTTCACCAAAAGATAAATACAGGAAAGTTTCAAACAATACTGTTGTAAATAATGGTGGACATAGTCCCTTTCTGGCAACTACTCAGATGTATATAGGAAAATGGATTAATAAACTGTGTATTTTCACCTGATGATAAAATATAAACCAATAAGAATGAAGGAATGGACAACCACCTGCAGAAATGTGGGTGAATCCCAAGTATATAAGGTTATGTGAAAGAAGTCAGATGCCAAGGACTGTATATTGTATGACACTATTCACACAGAGCTCAAATCTGTGGTTTCACAAGTCATGGTTACGGTTACCTTTGTCAGAGAGGCTGTGAAAGGAAGTAGGCATAAAGGATGCTTTCGGGGGTGTCAATTACATATTCATTATTTTTTAGTTTGTACTCATTTCATTAAGCCTATACACTTAGAATTTGGTCACTTGTCTGTATCAGTGTTATGTTTCGGTAAAGAGTTTGCAGATCCAGTGTTTGGGGAGGGCCCACTTCCTGGCTTATAGACAGCCACTTTCTCTCTCTATCCTCACATGGTTAAGAGAGAGGAAGCAAGGTCTCTCTTTATGAGGATGCTAATGCCATAAGGAAGGCTTCACCCTAATGACCCAATCGCCTCCCAAAGGCCACATCCCCAAATACCAGCATGTTGAGGATTAGAGTTTCAATAAGCAAAGGAAACGTTATCTAGTGGCTCACAGAACCACCACTCTGGTACAGAGTCAGGTCCATGAATACAGATTCAAGAACAATGGCCAAAACTGTGCCGTAGAACTGGTCCATGAGAATCCGGCTATAGACACCGTTGAGGGCACCCTTGACCTTGTGAACTCTGAACACTGAGTCCTGTCACCAACCCCACCATAGCTGCTAGATCATTTTTCCCCTTGACACCACGGCCAGAGAAAATGTCTCACAAATTTCGATTCCTTATGTCACCAGTTCTCCATTCAAAGTCTGTGACAGATACATCAGATTGATGGATCCTATGACATGTCCCCATTTTCTCACTACCAGGAAATACGGAAAAACAAGGATTTGGAACTTTAAACTTTCATTGCAGGACAAGGGCTATCTCTTTTAATTTTCTCAAGTAAGAAAAGAGGGTTCCCATACTAGGAAGTTAAAAGTGAATCAGATTTTAACTATAATTTGTCATGTGGTAGCAGGGATTTGTCAGGATTTGAGTCTGTAACTTGAAGGAGAAATCTTGGCTGGAGATAAAAATTTGAAATTACTGACACATAACTATTATTGACCCCAAGGGATGAATCATATCATCAAGAATATAGAAAGATAAGAGAAAGAGATTTCAGGTCTGGCTCTGAGGAATGTCAACATATGATAGAGAGTAAACAAGGATGAGCTGGCAGGCTGACCGGGAGGCCAGGAGGGAAAATAGAGGAGTAGGGGGTGTCACAGAAGATAAGGGGGTCCTTCAAGAAAGAGGGGGGATTTAATTGGGTCAGATGATGTCAAAAGATAATTAAAACCAGGTGCCAAAAAATGTACATTTATTACAAAGAAGTTACTGGTGAGTATAATAGTGCTGTTTTCAGGCAGTGACAGGGTAGAAACAGGAAAGACAGATTAGAGTAGATTGGAAAGTGACTGGGGGAGGGGGCAAAGAATGAAGACAAGTATAAATAACTATTTTTAAAAGTTTAATGATGAAGGAAAGTAGCAAAGCTTTCTTGACTGCCTCTTCTGTCTCCAATAATAACATACTGCCAGTCATACCTTATACTTCATAATAATTTATAACCCAGGACAATGCTCTTCCTTTAAGGTACTGACTTCCCTCACTAGAAATTCTTTAGGGGGCATTCCCATGTTCATTTTGTTGTTCATAACTTTTATGATCTAAGGGGTTGAAACAATAAATATTTTTAAATAAATGTACCAATGTTTTACGGTATTGATACAATTTTCACAGGGACCTTGAAAAGTACATGGAGAGAAAACTGAGACTCATAAAGTTTACATAATGTTTTCACATAGCTGTGAGTGGAAACCAAGATTCAAATTATTCTACACTAACTCCTGAAAATTTTCACAAGTACTTATGCATTACATCATTCTCATGGTCATGATTCTTCATTTCCAGGCATTGCACCTTCATGTCAAGGTGCAAGGAAGGAAACAGGAAGATGCCAAGAACCAAAGATGTATGCTAGATAAGTATGCTACATTATATTAAGGAAAACTACTTTCTGGAAAGATCCTCCCTGTAGCCTCCTAATAATATCTTCTTGGCCAGGCTACCAGCATTAAAACGGAGATTGTGACATCAAATTTTCTGAGGACATGGTCATCCTAAATAAAATTGAGGTTATGCTGGTAATGAAAAAGGGAAGAACCAATACTGGGCACACAACTAGCAGCAACTATCTCAGCACATAATCAGAAAATCACAGATTGAAAAATTATCATTGAGAAGATTCTTTATTAGATATATGAATACAACAGAACAAAATTTTCTACACCAGTAGAATAGAGCACCCTTTTCTCTGTCAGTTGAACGCCTGTTGAAGTGAGGTTGAAGTATTACAATACTGACAATTTCACTCGCTGCCTTGACATGGCTCAGAGGGTCCCCAGGGTCTAGCAGTTCGTCGCTTACCCAATATGCCTCCCGCCGAGCAGGAAACTCTCCTCACTTAGCTGGATCCCCCCGCAGCTGGACCAGCTGCACGCTACCTCACCCTTGCTGCTCTGCTTCCTGTAATCTGTGAAATTATTCAGCCTAGTCAGTTACGTTCTCCTGCAGGAACCAAGGGCACCTATCTTCATCCTCTAAAGCCTGCCTCCCACCACCCCTACATATTCACTCTCCTCCCAAGTGCAATTCTTATGGCCCTACAGGGCCAGTAATGTCCTCCTCCCCCTGCTGTGAGTGTATGTGACTAATAAACAGCTATCAGTCTTATTTGTCCAGAGTTGGGTGTCCTGTGTTTGATTACCTTGTATTACTTAGGGTAGGGGAATCCCTCCTTCACCAACAGAATGAGTAGGAGGTGATCTAAACAGTGGAGCAATAGAAAATTGCTAAAATTTGACCTGCAAAAATGAAAAGTTTATATGATTCAGCCTAATAATTGGCTTACATTAGTGACCATGCTGTATCAAAGCAAGAAAATTCTTAAATCTTGAAATCATTCCAGTTCAATAAGATGATCATCCTGGGCATGTGGAAAGAGACTATGTGAAGGAGCCAACATTCCTCTTGCTCTCTCAGTAAGTAGAAGATATGGATTCTTGAATTTCTCTTTCTCTCACTCTTGATCTCACTCCATTTCTGTATATATATGTTTACATTTAGGTATGTGTGTATAGGGGTTCCCAGGTGGCACTAGTGGTAAAGAACCCGCCTGCAATGCAGGAGACATAAGAGAGGCAGGCTTGATCTCTGGGTCAGGAAGATCCCCTGGAGGAGGGCGTGGCAACCCACTCCAATATTCTTGCCTGGAGAATCCCATGGTCAGAGGAGCCTGGTGGGCTACAGTCCATGGGGTCACAAAGAGTCAGACACGTCTGAAGTGACTTAGCACACATGCACACATGTGTGTATATGTATGTATCTTGCTAACTGTTTCTCTGTATCTCTCTTCCCAGTGCATTTGATTAATATCAGGTCACTGCAATTACTTGAGAAACTATGAATATTGTACCCACCACTGTAAAAGTTGATTCATGCTTTGTGGGAAGTTGAAGAGTCTTGTGAAGATACATATGATTATTGTAAAGTTGTTATTCTAGTATTACAAGTTTGAACATCTGTTCAGAGGAATTTAGGGAGATTCAGGGAATTAAATTATTCTCTTGTCCTGGAAAATCGTTGAGAAAGCTGTGTCTCCCTCAGGAAATGGCAAAAGGAAGCAACCAGAAGTCTATGACAGAGTGGACATGATGAACACCTTTCAGTTTATGGGCTTGAAGACTACCCCCATCTTACACACTCTACATGAAACAAGGTAGATAGAGAGAGAGAGAGAGACAGGGATAGAGACATTTGAAAAATTCCAAGGGAAATTCTTCTTGTCTAAAAATTGTCTTTGGTTGCTTTTGAATGATTCCTTCAGAGAATATAGACACCATCCCAAATGAACAGAGTTTGAACATCAATATTGCTGCCTTTCTTGTTGTTCAGTCACTCAGTCATGTCTGACTCTTAGTGACCCCATGGAATGCAGCAGCCAGGCTTCCCTGTCCCTCACCATCTCCCAGAGTTTGCTCAAACTCATGTCCATTGAGTCGGTGATGCCATCCAGCCATCTCATCCTCTGTCGTCCCCTTCTCCTCCTGCCTTCGATCTTTCCCAGCTTCAGGGTCTTTTCCAATGAGTCAGCTCTTTGCATCAGGTGGCCAAAATATTGGAGCTTCAGTTTCAGTATCAGTCCTTCCAATGAATATTCAGGGTTAATTTCCTTTAGGATGGACTGGTTTGATCTCCTTGCCATCCAAGGGACTCTCGAGAGTCTTCTCCAGCACCACAGTTCAATGGCATCAATCCTTTGGTGCTCAGCCTTTAGGAGAGGTGATTAAAAGTGATCTGATTACGGTTGTCCATTGGTATCTGTGGGGAATTAGTTTCAGGACATGCTCCCATCCTCCCTGTGGATATCAAAATCTGGATTCTCAAGTCCTTTATATATAATGGCATAGAACACTTGGCCCTCAATATCTGTTGGTTTGACTGCTTGGATTCAACCAACCACATCTGTTGGTTCTGTTGGTTGAACTGGTAGAGGTGGGACCTGTGGTTGCAGAAGATCAAGTGTACTTAACTTTGAGCGTCCTGTAGTCTTGCCTGTGGACTTTGATTTTTGGGCAAATTTAATTTCTGCTTCCCTTTCCAAAGGAGATATGCCAGTTCAAGTGTCTAGATGGCTCAAGGGTGCAAAATAAACCTACCTTCAGCAGAGAACTGAAAGCAATGTACATGATATTTAAACATTGATAAGTATGTTTTCAATGAGGCATTTAAATAAAAAAATTATTTGACTTGTTTTTTGTATTTTGACATTTTTGTTGCATTTTATTTAAAAGAATTATGAAAAACTTTGCCTCATTTCTTGAGGAACACATTTATAAAAAAGAGCTCTGCCTCTTGCTATTTTTCAGTGTGCTTTTTGTTTAATTAATTTAAAAAAAAAACAACATTTATTGAGCACCCTGCCAGTTACTGGGCTAAGGATAGGGGATGCTAAAAGTGATAAGGCATTCAGTTGTGTTTAGTAAAAGTGCTCATGTCTTTTTCATCTTTATAATCCTCCAGAGTGCCTTATTTATAATAGACATTCCAGAAGTTTGTTTGACTGAATTTATCGGGATTGAATTACGTTACCACCAGTATTCTATTAAATGCCTTCACTCTTCCTACCAGTTGAGCTCTGAGAGGGTGGTCCTAGAAAATCAGGATCTCCTAAGGATACAAAGAAAGCAGGAGAGTGCTATGAGAGTTACAGCCCAGCCTGAATAGTAGATATCACTTGAGAATGATAAGTAACAAGTCTGACCTGGGATACATTATCTGTTGTGCTGTGTGCTCAGTCGCTCAGTCATATATGACTCTTTGCCATCCCATGGACTGTAGCCCACCAGGCTCCTCTGTCTGTGGGCTTTTCAAAGGCAAGAATACTGGGATGGGTTGCCATTTCCTTTTCCAGGGGATCTCCCCAACCTGGGGATGGGACCAGGTTCTCCTGCATTGGCAGGTGGATTCTTTACCACTAGCGTCACCTGGGAGCCCCAGTGTTATTGGTTAGGAATCTTCAATCTTCTCTGTTAGCCCAGCACGATTCACTCAGTTTTGAGAAGGAACGAAGTGATAGTGATCCTTGAGTAGCACCTCATGAGATGTAAGAACAATGGTTCACTACCGGGAATACCAGTGGAGTAGAGACACAGAAACTTTGTTTCTGGGTTTAGGTCATTTGTCAAGTTCCTAGATGGTAATCCAACCCACAGTCCTCAGTGAAGGAGGTGACCTGAGAAAAGAGCTGTTTCGATGCAGATACACCTGTGCTTTGACCTCACTTGACTTAATGGCCTCCAACTCAACAATACCTGTTTCCCAAGACAAATGGTTTACAGATAAGGCATACTGATGATTCAGATGTTACATAGGAAAAAAATAATTGTAGAACAGAAAATCAACATTAAACTGACCAAAATTGAAGGAAAGAATGTTTATATCATGAAATATCTAAATACAGCAGAAGTTTTTAGGAAGAAGTAAAACATATAGGAAGAACTTGGCAAAGCATTAACAATCCTATATTTTACAAAACAGTAAAATAAAACAATATGCACCAAAAGGAAATCTTTCACAATCAATTAACATTTACTGTACCCATTGAAGAGAATGCCTCTTGGAAAAGATACCTCAGAAATTATAGCTTTAGTCAAGTTTGTGGATCACAAAAAAGAGAGAAAAAACCCCCACAACTATCAGTGTTTACACTACACTCATAGGTTCCTATTTCATTCAATGGGTTTTCATCCATTACTGTTATTTTTTTATTCTGATGCTCACACTGTCCCACGTTTGGCCTGTGGGAGCCCATTTAACTGCATCATTTTGACATGTCTCCCTCACTCCTTGAATGCTTCTTTCTTTCTATCAGAATATTTATTCCAGCATCATTTTGTACTTTCCCTTCGTCAGACCTGGAACCAGCTATTTCCCCAAGGAGTCTCATTCCCTGTGGACCACATACCTTGTGCTATGTTGCACAGTGACAGGAATTAGGCACCTACTTGGCAAGGAAGGGTGTGCAGGAGGCTGGGGTTCCCAGGTTGACCTGAGAACTGTTGCTTCCAGTCCCCAGCATGCAGATGCCCTCTTCACCCTGCTCTGGTGTCAGCACCCTGTGGGGGGCCGTGTTCCCCCCTCTTTGGTTCTGGTATCATCACTATAGCATGCCCCCATAATGATGCCCTCCTTGTCCCCACCCCGACCCCGAGTTCTGTCTCCTCGCTCTGTGCCACAATGGCTTTCTTCCCTCTATTGGCTCCACCTCATGGTTTCTGGCCTAAATTATTCAGGAAGGCAAAGGAAGAAAAAGAAAAGAAAGAGAAGAAAAGAGAAAAGAAATAAAGTGGGGAGAAGAGTAAGAAAGAAGCTAAAGAGGAAGAAAAATGAAAGATTTGGGGAAAAAAAATAATAGAGCCATACAATTTAAGGAGATCTTAAGGGTATGTATCCAGTGATCCTCAATTCAGTTCAGTTCAGTCGCTCAGTCGTGTCCGACTCTTTGTGACCCCATGGACTGCAGCATGCCAGGCTTCCCTGTCCATCACCAACTCCTGGAGTTTACTCAAACTCATGTCCATAGAGTCAGTGATGTCATCCAACCATCTCATCCTCTGTTGTCCCCTTCTCCTCCTGTCTTCAATTTTTCCCAGCATCAGGGTCTTTTCAAATGAGTCAGCTCTTCGCATCGGGTGGCCAAAGTATTGGAGTTTCAGCTTCAACATCAGTCCTTCCAATGAACACCCAGGACTGATCTCCTTTAGGATGGACTTGTTGGATCTCCTTGCAGTCCAAGGGACTCTCAAGAGTCTTCTCCAACACCACAGTTCAAAAGCATCAATTCTTCGGCACTCAGCTTTCTTTATAGTCCAACTCTCACATCCATACATGCCTCCTGGAAAAACCATAGCCTTGACTAGACGGACCTTTGTTGGCAAAGCAATGTCTCTGCTTTTTAATATGCTGTCTAGGTGTCATAACTTTTCTTCCAAGGAGTAAGCCTCTTTTTATTTCATGGCTGCAATCACCATCTGCAGTGATTTTGGAGCCCCCAAAAGTAAAGTCAGCCACTGTTTCCACTGTTTCGCCATCTATTTGCCATGAAGTGATGGGACCAGATGCCATGATCTTAGTTTTCTGAATGTTGAGCTTTAAGCCAACTTTTTCACTCTCCTCTTTCACTTTCATCTAGAGGCCAGTGATCCTAAGTCTAGCCAAATATTGGAATCACTTGGAGAACTTTTAAAAATTAAGGTCATGAATGTCCTGGTAAGAAGACTGTTATTTATCCAGGTCCCCTGATGCCCTGTTAATGATTCCTTCTAGGGCACAGATGTTTTCATTCTGTCTCACACAGGGCCCTGAAGTTTCCTTGAGCTTCAGGGGAATGTGTGTGTGCGTGTCTGTGTGTAAATGGAAAAGAGGTGGAAGGGGATTCTTCTAAAGAAACTTTCCGCACTTCCCATTCAACCTGGGAAGAATGGAGCTATAAATAAATCCTCTGCATTTGGCCTCTATTCAGTATTCCTTTAAAAGGCTTTTTTTGGCTTTAAAATGATGATAAAGCATTGTATTACAATATTTGCCTTCTTTTAATCATTGCATTTCACCTTTTCTATGATCAAGACAAATTCCGGAAACACTCAAGGATTCTTTTAGAGATACAAGCATTCTTCTAACAAAAATTACTTGACTTGCCAATCTCATTTAATATTGTATCTAGTAATACATAACTTTTCATAATATTTTGTACATAGTTTAACAGGCTTCATCCTTTCATACAAAGGGTACATTTTTACAAATGCATTCTTTCTAAAACAAATCTAATATTTTGGAAACGATGCTTAGAAAAATATCTGCTACCTAAATCATGGCAAACATTATAGCTATGGTTATTTTTAAATCACTAAGCAGGTGAAGTACAGTGATGTATACATACTGATGTGTATATATATATGTGTGTGTGTGTATGTATATATGTGTGTATATATATATGTGTATATACACATATATATATATATCTTTTTACATCACAAGGACATTAATTTAATGAATTGTCTGACTCTGTGACACTATGGACCATAGCCCACCAGGCTCCTGTGTCCATGGTATTCTCCAGGCAAGAATACTGGAGTGGGTTGCCATGTCCTTCTCCAGACAAATCTATTTAGTATGCTTCTGAGATAAAATGATTGTGAGAGATGAGACAATTGAGGTAAATCAATCAGAATTCGATGAATCCGAAAAAAGTATAAATCACTTGAAGCGAGGGAAACCAGGGAAAGCTTCATGAATGAGTAATATTTGTTTGGTAGGGTAGGTAAGTTTTCAAGCATTGGTACAGTATATGAAAGAAAGAGAGATAGAGAAACACATCCTTGGTTGTTGGCAAATTTTCACTGGAACATGATTAACAGAGGAAATAGATGCATGGATGCTTACACATGACCTAGAGTCTCAGGCCTTATCATCAGAACAAGAGGTTTATATTAAATACAGGAGATAGTGTATTTGAATAGATGAGTGATAGATCTAGATATAAAATTCAGGAGAATTAAACTTGTCCCATCAAGAGTTGCAAAATGACTTAAGGAGAGCAGAAATAATGGACGAAATTGTCAAACTTAAATTACTTATTAAAATCTACTTTAAAAATTGTTCTCTTATTCATTCAATAGATTTTTTATTGAGGACATGTGATGCTCCAGGAACAATGTAATATCAATTTGTTTTCATGTCATCTGCTAGTTTGTAGGTATTATTTTTAAGATTAAAAACAATAGCCTATATCTTGGTCTCCAAACACCATACTTCACTAAATGGAACAAGTGCTCAAGGGAGAAATAACTAGCTGTAGAATCAGACAAGGAAAGAGAAAAGATGTTCCTAGAACATCTACTGGTAACAGAAAGTAAGGTTGCTAAAGAATGATGTGTGTCTGTGTGTGTGCGCGCGCGCGCTCTGTCAAGAAGTCAGGCCAACTCATTGCAACCCCATGGACTAGTCCAGCAGGCTTCTCTGTCTATGGGATTTCCCAGGCAAGAATATTGGAGGGGGTTGCTGTTTTCTCCTCCAAAGGATTTTCCTAACCTGGGGATCAAACCCACATCTCCTGTGTCTCGTGCACTGACTATAGATTCTTTACCTCTGAGCCACCAATGATCAGTCATGTCAAAAGGGCCAGGGGTCTGCTTTAAGTGGCTCCTCCTGGCCAAATCAGGAAAAACTGAAACATCAAAACAATGATAGCAAAGGATTATAAAGCTTGAATAAAGAATCTATGAGTCTTCCCTGATATAAATAAAATAGATAAATATTTAAAGGAATAATGAAAGTTCTTCCTAACAGTAGAAAGCCACCGAACGAATATATAAGGAATGATGGAATTAAAGATTACAACTTGTCAAGCATCATAATAATAATTGATTTGGGCAAAGCATATCACTAGATCCTAAAGCTAGCAGGTACAGTTTGAGGAAAAATAAAATATTTACATAGACACACAGTACTTCTGCATGGTAAATTATGTACAAAGGACAAGAGTATAATTTTCAGCAGAGAAATGTGGCAGACAACCAAGAAACTAGAGACTGGTAATAATAGTAGTTCCTTCCTTTATAAAACTAACTCTTAAATTTTTTAAATTATTATTTCATCTCATAGCATCATCAGAAACCTCATTACTTTGCAATGTCATGTGTGCTAGGAGAAAATAGCAATGGTGTGTAGGATACTGTGGATTGATGATCTCCATATCTACTTCTATCACTTTCTAGTATTGTTGAGACTGGAAAACTGAAAAATCACTTTTTCCATATTCCTTTGACACTAAGATTCTGCATATGTTTATGTTTTACCAACCAGATGCACAAGCTTGAAACCTGAATTTAAACTGGGTTAATATAATGGAGGGGCTTCCCTGGTGGCTCAGTGGTAAGGAATCTCCCTGCCAATGCAGGAGATGCAAGAAACACAGGTTCAATCTCTGAGTCTGGAAGATCCCCTGGAGAAGGAAGTGACAATCCACTGCAGTATTCTTGCCTAGAAAATCTCATGAACAGAGGAGCCTGGTAGACTACAGTCCATAGGGTCACAAAGAGTCGGACCTGACTGAGCAACTGGACACACACACACATGCACACACATACACACGCAATAAAATAGAGAGAAGGGCCAGGTGTGATGGATATGTTCTGCTGATTTAACTTGCAGTGAATAGAGAGTTTATAGATCTGACTCTACCAGCATCATCTTGATTTAACAGGAAGATTCCTGACTACAATGGTAAAAGCAGCACCTATAGATGTACAGTTCTTTTTTTTTTTTTAATTTTTTGGATGCACCTTGGTGGTATGTGGGATCTGTTTCCTGACTAGGGGTTGAACCCTCACCCCCTTCAGTGGAAGCGCAGAGCCCTAATCACTGGACAACCAGGGAAGTCCTGAAGTTCAGTTCTATGCTGAAGCTTTGGGGGTCATTGATGAAAATTCAGCCTAAAGTCTGTTACATTATTTATCCCCAGATTTTTCAAGGTCATTTAACACAGATTAGTAAATTTCTTTCTCTTTGCATTAGCTACAGTGGATTCAGTACTATGCAATCAAACAGACACAATAGCGAGTAACAAAAGGAAAATGTGCCTTGAAAGAGCGGTGATAATAGTCAAAGTCAAAATCTCCCAAACTGATCTGAAAATGTTAGTGATCTGAGAGATAGCTAAATAGGTGTTTAAGTATAATAGATTTCTTTTCCGCAGGACTTCTCAAAAACTTTAAGTACTATATTTGTGTTGTAAATCACACTGTACATCATTTCCCCAATGTATTTCACCAGGAAATTATTCATTTCAGGGGAAACGTATTATCAGCTTGAGAAACACAGACAGAGTTTGTGAAACATCGGCCTAAGAAAAATACCCAGCACTCTGAGCCAAAAACCTTTGCTTTTGTTCCAAGTCTATTTGTTCTAAGCGCTCTGTTATTTGACTTTTTGTTTCCATATGTCTTGTTGTCATGCTGCAGTAGGCAGTTTTCTGGCTAGGGCTATCAATGTCCAACCAGTATAAAAAGTATATAGTCTTATTTTATAAGTTGACAGAATTATTTATTTGGACAGAGTTATTTCAGTTTGTCTAGAAGAGCAAAAACCAGACACAAAAGGATGCCCAGCTTACTGTATGATCTCAAAGAAATCAAAGTGAAAACACTAGGAAGATAAATATATCTTGCCTTTATTTCTTAGCTTATGTGTGGTTCCAAATGAGTTCAATGCAGATGAGAATTTTACAAGAGTCAGATAAGTATTTGTGGTGGGGTAGTATTTGAATACTAAAGCTTATAAATGTATAGGCTTTGGATTAGCCTTAGCTTTGCAAAATTAATGACATTTTCATGAACTGTGATAAACAGTCTTATTTTCTAGAATAGATGGAAAAATTAATTTAGCCTAGACTGCTAGGAAAGACTTCTTCACAGAAGATGTGATGTTTGATGTCTGGAAGCTTATTAGAACTTGTGTTACATAGTGTAGGGCAAGCATGTATGCTAAGTCACTTCCGTCATGTCCAATTCTTTGCAACTCTATGGACTGTAGACCACCAGGGTCCTCTGTCCATGGGATTCTCCAGGCAAGAATACTGGAGTGGGTTTCCATGCCCTCCTCTAGGGGATCTTCCCAACCTAGGGATCGTCTCCTGCATTGCAGGAGGATTCTTTACCACTGAGCCACCAGGAGGAAGCCCATATAGAGTAGGTGGTGGTTTAGTCACTTAGTGATGTCCGATTCTTGTGATCCCATGGACTGTAGCACTCCAGGCTCCTCTATCCATGGGATTCTCCAGGCAAGAATACTGGAGTAGGTTATCATTTCCTTCTCCAGAGTGGAATGTAAATAAGATGATTGAGGGTGGGTCAGTGTGATTACAGATGCTGGATGTAACTTCTGCATGTCTAATGGATTCTAAAAATCACAATCAAGGCTTTCAACTTGGCAGTATGGACATCATGTGAATTAAGTGATTAGAAAAGAACCATAACATAGAATGTCATTACTATAGTTAATTATCATAAATAAAATTCATGCCTCCATCTTAGGCCGGCCCTATATGTCTGGCCTTGGAGTCATAATTTTTCTGCATTCCTGCTCCTTTCCAAGATGTTGTGTTTTGTTTTGTTTTTCCTATCAGTGTCAGGTCTTGGGCAGGAAGGAGTTTCCTAACCATCTCCCAGTAGTAACTGAACTCTGCTGCGTCAGTCCAGCAACCAGGGTCCAGGAGCTTTTCTTTCACCTTTCCTAGAGGCAGAGGTCTTTTAATGCTACACTTCTCCCAGGAGGAGAGGACTTTTTCCCCCTGGGTCCCAGGACTGGGAGAGTTTCCTATTTTTCCTTGGGAATGGATGGTTTTCACATTATCACTTTCACACAAGTAGAGGACCTTTCTCTGGGCCTTACATATCAGAGAGGGTACTACCCCTCCCCCAATCGGCTTAAGAATTGTGTTTTATATGAGACACGTTTCCAGGCAAGTGAGAGGTAATTCGCAACTTTGTCCCAGTGATAACCAGTCACTAACTAATGACCTGCACACTAGTCTCACTGAGGGGGAGTCTCTGTGCTAACTTCAGCCCTGCACCCGGTCTTACATAGGACCAGTTCTGGTGGCCTGGACACAGGGAGTTCATGCTAACACACAAGTTCTGTTCCACAGGCCAGGTTCTTGAAGTCATTCTAAGCTGATAAGCTATCCTACACACTGATTTTCAGCATTTGGTAGCTGATTTCCTCTTCAACTGCTTTGATGACAGCAAAACTGTCCTCTACTGTTCTGTCAAAGATAAAATAGTTCTTTAGTCTCATCTCTTCTCAGAGGTGTATGCCATTCATTGAAATTAAGTTGCTTTGCCTTGAAATCTCAACTCTCCTATGGTTTTGTCAGGGGAGTTTGTAATTTCCTCGGTTTTGTCTTGTCGCAACAAAAATATGAAGCCATGGCTGGACCAGTGTTACATCCCCGTGTAATTTCCTTGCATGGGCCAGTGTTAGAGCTCCAGTGTTAGAGCTCCGCGTTACAGCTGTTTTATTTAGAAAACAAAGGAAAATACATCCTCGAGGCGTGAGGGAAGGCAAAAGATAAGAAGAGAAGAGAAGCCTCCAGCTCAATTTTGGTTCCTCTTTTTATACGTTTTTTTCCTCCTCCCCCCGAGCCTGCCCTATGTAAACTGGGCTAGCCAGGAGGGCTGTTTGTTCTACCTGAGGTTCTCACTCTGGTCCTTGGGCCTTCCTTTGTTCTATTTTCACGGGTTTTCCCCTTCTTTGTCTTTTAGCTACAGCCATTTTGGACTCCTTTTTCCTATTCTAACTACCTAACAGTTTCAAGAAAATTTATGATTTTATAAATTACCTAACTTTTTCTCATTGTTAAGACAGTACTGACATTTGCTTGCCACTTCCTACATCCTAAGCAGAAATGGAAATGCTCATTTACTAGTTTTTGCATCATTTGATGACTCTTGCCTGAAATTGTTACTACTATTGTAAATTTTTCTAAATTCATCATCCCTTTCACATTTATTAATTGACACTTGAGAGCTTGTGTTTTGGGGAAAAAACAGGTGGAAAGGGTTGTTGAGCGTCAGTGAGTAACAAGGAGGGCACCCCACATTAACTTTCCTGAGATACATGAACTATGAAGAAAAAATAGGGACTGCTGTCAGCAAAGTTTAGGGATCTGGGAAACACTACTGACTCCTGGTTAGGTTCTGTTCATCTCGCTTTAGTTTTTCATCTGAAAAATATGCAAATAGTACCTATACAATTAAGTGATTAAAACAAAGTACAGGGCTTCCCTGGTGGCTCAGTGGTAAAGAATCTGCCTGCCAATGCAGGACGATCCCACATGCCACAGAGCAACATATGCCATGTGCCAGAACTAGTGAGCCCATGCTCGAGAGCTTGAGAGTCACAACTACTGAGCCCACGGGCCGCCACCACTGAAGTCTGCACACCCCAGAGCCCATGCTCCACAACAAGAGCAGCCCCCGCAGTGAGAGGCCCGCGTGCTGCAACTAAAGAGGAGCCCCCCTCCACAACTAGAGAAAAGCCTGTGCGGCAGCCATGACCCAGCCTGGCCGAAAATAAATACATAAATAAAGCTATTTTAAAAAATGAGGCACAGAATATTTTAAAAATCTAGTATTGTATCTGAAGGAATAATGACTCAATTAACCCTTAGTTTCCTTTCCATTTCCCTTTGCACCAAGGATCTTGATTTATTGCAAGTGAAATATGTGTAAGAGTAGCAGTGCTAAGAGATGTATGAAGTCCTATCCTAACACCGAGGAGTTATTTCGTCCCAACTGGGGAGAAGGTTGGAGAAAGCTACCCAGAACAAATGAGCCTGCAGTACTAGAAAAGCATGACCTAATCTGTCTACTTGAAATGAGGGATAAAAATCACATTCTCATGCTGGCTTCCTCTTCATTCACATTCACAGATGTAGGTGCTATAGAAGGCTTGATGATAGTTTTAAAAAGCATTAGACCCTTGAAACAAATCTTTCTCATGAACAAATTCTTGTTGGTCCTGACTCTGGACTCTGCTGTTATGGTTAACACAGAGAAGACCACTCCCAGGTCCACTCCAAATGCCCACTCTTAAGAAACCAATAGAGGGGATTCATGACCCCTTTAGGTATTTTATGTTCTGCAAAACATCTCAAAGTCTATCACTTATCTTCCTCTTCTGTACAGCTTATTTTTTCTAGTAACATTCACTGGTATACCAGACACTAAGAAAGACACTGGGAATACAGCAGCAAGTGGGAATATATATCCTGCTCTGGGGGAAGAGTACAGACTAGGGAGAAGTCAGACAAATGAACTGGCCTTCCCCCGTGGCTCAGTGGTAAAGACTCTGCCTGCAATGCAGGAGATGCCTCTTGCTCAGGAGACTTGGGTTCGATCCTTGGGTTGGGAAGATACCCTGGAGAAGGAAATGGCAACCCACTCCAGTCTTTTCTCCTGGAAAATCCCATGGAAAAAGGAACCTGACCAGCTACAGTCCATGGGATCACAAGAGTCGGATGTGACTTAGCAACTAAACAACAACAGACAAATGAATAGATGTTCTTTCAGAGTGCTATGGATTCCAGGCCCTTCTTCCTCCATGCTTCCACCTCTGAACAAACACCACCAGTAAAACACGAGCAAACCTCACATTTCAGTCACATTTGACAATGCATATGAAATTCTTGGAAATTAAAAAAAAGGGGGGGACAACATTACAGTGAAATCATCTCTCTCTTATCTGGCACTAAGAAATCCCTGGTTCTGGTTCAAGAAAAAACTGCAGAACTGGAAAAGTCAATGTGACTAATCCTGCAGAGAAAGAGACAGAACTTGGAGGCAGGAGAGCGAAAAGCTGACTGGTGCAGAATCAGTTTAGATGGCACTCTAAACCAACTCATATAATGTGGACCTCAGGCCAACATATTTCCTGTTCTCATGATTATATGAAGTATCCTCCCTGGTGTAGATGAGGTGATTGCTTTGTTTTGTTTTCTGAGGCACTCCCACGACTCTGCTGACTGAATCCCTAAGGAATTACATTCATCAGCTGGACTGCTTGTGGTGGCTGTTTCACAAATTCAGTGGAACTATTAATACTTCAGTCCTGCTTGACTCAAGCATACTCTTTTCATTCTCCGTTTGTTGACTTCACTGTACTCAAAGGGAGATGGAAATATCTTGGCACTTTGCTGTCAGTGAGAAATAAAGTTGGGGAGGAAGGCTCTTCCTAACTTCAAATGGTCTTCATTCCTCGCTCATGAAAGTGAAACTACTGATCCACGATCAATGGTTTTCCTATTTTGCAGTCTGGTGATTAAATACATTCACAAGGTGGCCAGCAAAATTTAGCAGTTCATTCCATGACCACAGATTAGTTTTTCTTTCTATGCATAGCAGCGGGACTTCTGCAGACACCAAACCTTGACAGCATCATGTCTTTACTGGACAGGATCATAATTAACTATCCAGGCCCCTGAACTACATACTTTATCTCCACAGCTTTGAAATCAGGAATTATGTAAGCCCTCCAATTTGTCAAAAGAAAAATTAAGTTTTAAAAAAATAAAGTTTTGTGTCAGAGGGAAGGTACTGATGCTTTAAGGAGAAGACCATGATTGAATCAGCTCTTTCAAGACTTCTTTTCAAGGAGATGCAGAAAAAATAGGTAGGTTTCATAACCCATGCCTCCTTGGACCTCAGAGCCAAATTTTATTTATTCCTTAAAATTATGTGAAGCTGGTACAAGGAAAGAGCAGAGTTACAGCTTCAACAAACAGACTTCTGAAGACACCAAGTGAGGGAAAACTAAAAAGTTAATTTTAGGATTTTAATTTAAAAAATAATGTAAATAAATGTCTTTGTCATCATGTATGTATGTACATATAGTGGTAGGGAAGTACGGAAATACTAGGTTATAAGGTTTATTCTTTTAATCTCCAAGAGTGGTTATAGGAAGTCTATTGATTTCTTCACAATTCCTTGCTAGGAGAGATTGCAAGCAAACATGATATACATAATAAAAGTACACCAACCTCTGACTAAACTAAAGTTTTACTAAAGAGTTTTGCTTTGGGACTCTATAGACCTTTGAGGTCCCATCCTAATTATTTCATCAGTCTCAAGCATGACTCAGTAAAAGTCACATTAAAAGTTATTTTATTCAAGAAAAATATATGAAATCTGGACCTTGTACAAGGCATTATATTAGACTTCATTTGAGAGAGATATAGAAATTAAATATATTTACATATAGCAGGTGCAGGTAAAGGAAGTGATGGAGAAGAATAAATTCATTGAAATGATGGAGAAAAAGAAATCTGATCATTGCTGTCAGTGGAGCTGGATAAAGAAGAACCTCAGAATGTGAATTGGCTCTTGAAGGAAGGGGAGGATTTGAACATGAAGAGAGAGAGCAGGACATTCTGAATATAGGGAAGAATATGAGTCATAGCATGGCTCAGGGGCTGAGGCATATTTGAAAGAAAATATTCATCGGCGTGTTTGGAAAGGAGGATTGGAGTCCAAGAATACTGAGAAAAGGCCAGGAATCTCACCACCAATGAGAACTGGAGTTATGCTCATTATAGAACAATTTGACTCTATAAAACAGGATATACTTCTTTGAGTTTCTTCTTGATGAAATAAAAATTCATATTCTAAGGTAGGAAAAGAAAAGATTAAACATGAAATTTCCTCTGCCTGTCTGAACTCCTCCCTCCCCACTAGTGTGCATTTTCCATCTGCATAAGGCATTAATCAAGCCTCCTCAATGGCAGAAATACTTGCTCAAGCATAAAGATCAATTTTTCCTCTTCTGACATCAGCCACACAACTCCTTAAAAGATAACATTTCTTTCTCAATCCTATAAGTAGTCACAGTGATCCATCACTCATCTGGTACGTGCAGACATCTTTGGAAAACTTTATGTACAATGCCAATAGATCATTTCCCTTGAAGACAGCAATTGGGGTTGAACAGACTGGTCAGACAACTTGAGAAGATCCAGGCTGTATCTAATGAAACTTCTTAGTTTAAATACTTACATATGGTCTTTTGTTGCTAGCTCTATTACTTGTATTCTGCTTATTTTATTTTACTTTTTAAATTAATGAATTTATTTTAATTGGAAGATAACTACTTTACAGTATTGTGATGGTTTTTGCCATACATCAGCATGAATCGGCTAAAGGTATACATGTGTCCCCTCCCATCCTGAAACCCCCTCCCTCATCCCTCCCCACCCTACCCCTCTAGGTTGTCCCAGAGCACCGGCTTTGGGTGCCCTGCTTCATGCATCAAATTTGCGCTGAGTATCTACTTTACATGTGGTCCTGTATATGTTTCAATGCTATTCTGCCTATTTTATAAGATTATTGTTGCCTGCATTACCAAATGTGTGCCTGAGCCTCAGAAAAAAATTAATGATGATTGGATACTTTAAATGACTGAACAAATATATTGTTCTATAAGATCAATAATTATAACAGTGTAACTCTAAGATGATGGAAAAAAGAATAAGATGGAATCACTTTCTGGACTATAACAGACCAATGAGACAGGTGATCCAGAAGCTTTTAGTTCCTGTTAAGAGGGCCTCATCCAATAATAGTAAATTGAGTAACGTATTAATGAAATTGTCTCTCCATCTTGGAATGAGCATTCTTAGGGACAAATTGGTCATGAAATGTCTGCCAAATCTGGGTCAAAGTTAAGACTGAAAGGGAGAGAATTATAAAATAATGAATGCTGACACCATCCAATTCTATAAGGACCAAGCCACTAGCCCCTGCTGTCACTGACACTACAACCTGAAAGGAATCCAGAGCAAAGTCAAGATGAGACCCCTGTGCTCTGAGAAACTGAAAGATGTGGCTCTGACAGGTGGATATTTTCAGGGGAAAATTTTATGAGCCTAATTTCTTGCATCTTTCCATATTCAGAAAAATAACTAAGATATCTGTTCCTCCTGAAAGTTCTACTGGATAGTGCCACTCAAAACAGCTAACATTGGATATTATACATCTTTTATATTTTGGGAAATAAAATAAATTTAATAAGGCCTCATCTTAAATTTTATGTTTTAATTCAAATTGTAACCATTTAAAATTGTTATTGATTATATTTCTTTTAGTAAATGGCTGTTCACAGTCATTCTCCATTTTTCTATAGGATTGTTTGTCTTTTATCATTAATATGCAAGATAGTTATTGAATGACACTATATCAGAACAAGAGCGATTTAAATAATATTATAGTGACATTTGTCCCATAAAAGGGTTTTGCTTCATGAGTTGTAAAATATATATATATTCATCAAAGTAATTTTCTAAAGACCTTAGACCATGGCTTGATTAATAGACTTATGATTATGAATAGAAACTAATTAAACTGTTTTTCTTAAAGAATTAAATACATCTTAAATAAGCTTAACTTTATTCCCAGTTTTCCATAACTACAGAGGCTTTATTGAATTGAAAGACCGAGAAGCTATATAAGCCCTCAAATATCTGGAAAAGTATCCTACAAAAAAAAGGATGTTGGAAAACCTTCTCCCTCAGCATATAAGTAAATGTGTAAATTTGTTGTAGATGTACAAGTACAGAAAACATCAAAATGTGAATAAGATTTTTGATGCTCTAGTTTTATTTGGGGGGATTTTTGTAGTTTTCCTTTTGGCTGCACAGCATGTGGGACTCTTACTGCCCCAACCAGGTATTGAACCCACACCCCCTACGCTGGAAGCATAGAGTGTTAACCACCGGGCGGCCAGGAAAGTCCCAGCGTTTTAGGTATAATCATCAGAATTTTGTGATAAGAGTTACTGACAGCTAAGCAGAAGACAGAAGCAATAACAATTTCAACATTTCTACAGCACTTTATAATTTTCAAAGAATTTCACATAAATCACTCTTGAGCCAGATTAGACTAAGGACAACAACTAAAGTTTTGGGAAAGCTTGGAAATGCAGAGTGAGAAGGTTGAAACTTTGAGTGACAGAAAATAGAAAAGCTTCTCTTGGAATCTTATCCTAGCCAACGTGCAAGAAACAGCGGCCTGTTCTGATTGGTCCTGACAGGAGCTCAACCGGGGCACTGTGATCCAGGTTGTGAAGGAGCAACAGAACCTTCTATGGGCTGGCCAAAAAGTTCCTGCGGTTTTAAAAGTAAAACTAAAAGATACATTTTTCATTTTCTGCAAGAACTTTGTTGAACAACGTCTTCAACGTTTTGTTCCACTACCTTCTGCCATTTTTCAGGCAACTTCATAATTCCATCTTCCCAAAACTTTTAATCTTTTTGAGAAAAGGACTGTTCTAGGTGCTTTTTTAAAGACTTCCAGGGAACTGAAATTTTTTCATGAAGAGAATCTTGTAAAGGCCTAAATAAATGGACATCCGAAGGTGCAATGTCTGGTGAATATAGCAAATGAATCAGAACTTCCCAGCCAAGCTATAACAGCTTTCGCCTGGTTATCAAAGAAACATGTGGTCTTGAGTTATCCTGTTGGAAGATGACGCATTTCCTGTTGACTAATTCCAGACACTTTTCCTCGAGCTGTAGCTTCAGTTGGCCTAATTGGGGGCTGTACTTGTTGGAGTTAATCATTTGGTTTCCTGGGAGGAGCTCATAATAGAGGATTCCCTCCTAACTCCACTATACACACATCACCTTTGAATGAAGACTGTCTTTGGTGTGGTTGGTTGTGGCTCATTTCGCTTGCCCCACAATCTCTTTCATTCCACGTTGTGTATCATGTGTTCATTCACGTCCGACTCCTTGAGACCTGTCAGGCTCCTCTCTCCATGGAATTTTCCAGGCAGGAATACTGGAGTGGGTTGCCATTTCCTACTCCAGGGGATCTTTCTAACCCAGGGATTGAACCTGCATTTCCTGTGTCTGCTGCACTGCACGTGGATTCTTTACCCACTGAGCCATTGGGGAAGCCCAAGTCAAAGTGTTAGCCACTCAATCATGTCTGACTCTTCGTGATCCCATGGACTGTAGCCCGTCAGGCTCTCTGTCCATGGAATTCTCCAGGCAGGGATACGGGAGTGGGTAGCCCTTTACTCCTCCAGGGGATCTTCCCAATCCAGGAATTGAACCTGGGTCTCCTGCACTGCAGGTAGACTCTTTACTGTCTGAGCCACCAGGGAATCCCGATCAACATTACTGTACAATATTCACTTTTCATTGCCTGTCACAATTGTTTTAAAAATGAAATGTTTTCTTTATATTTAGGTAGAGAATCACATGTGGAAATAGGTCCAAAAGGATTTTTTTTCTAACTTCTATGGAACCCAAACATAAAGTGATTAAATAACCATGCTGGTGCAATGATTTTCAATGCTTGATTTGGATATTTTGAGTATTTCAGCTATCTCTTATGTGGTATAAAATTTATTGTTCTCAGTTAATGTCTTGATTTGATCACCATCAACTTCAGCTAGTGTATCCAATTGTGGAGCATTGTCCAGTGAGAAACCTCCAGACAAAACTTCACGAACTACTTTTGACACATTCGATCAGTTACAGCACTTTCTCCATACAAATCTTTTTTGCATTTCAGCTTCATTTTTACCTTTCTTGAAATAATAAAATATAATATGATGAAAGTGTTGCTTTTTCCTTCCACCCTCAATCTTAAATTGGCTACACAAAAATTTACCAATTTTGGTAAGTTTTTTTATTAAATGCACATTGATATGACAGCTGGTGACTAAAATAACATGATAGCTGTCACAATACAATCTAACAAAAATGTTTCAAATGGAATTAAAGACAGCTAAGCGCTACTAGAGCTATTGTACAGAAAAAAAATGAACAAACTTTTTGGCCATCCTAATAGTTCCAAAGGCTAAACAAGCATCAGGTGAACTGAGAGCACGCCCAGGGAAGTCAGGGGAGATGAGAAATGAGTCACAGTTAAAGAAAAGTTCAAGCCTGGGGTCAGAAAGAATGGACAGTATAACCCCACGTGGAAGTTGTTAAGGTTTTTAGACCTATAAAATATTAATGACAGTGATGACGATGAGAGCTTCCTATGCTGGCCAGCCACACTTAATATTTACAATTCTATGAAAGATATAATAACAGTTCTGTCATTTTATTAAAGCTAGCTTGTTGTTGTTGTTCAGTTGCCAAGTTGTGTCTGACTCTTTGCAACCCCATGGATGCCAGGCCTCTCTGTCCCTCACCATCTCTGGGAATTTGCCCAAGTTCATGTCTATTGAATCGGTAATGCCATCCAACCAGCCAACTGGAGGAGGGAATGGCAAACCACTCCAGTATTCTTGCCGTGAGAACCCCATGAACTGTGTGTATAAAGGTGGCTCAGAGCTAGCCAAAATTTAATCAGGAGCAGACTGGTGATTGTAATGAAAACCTTTTAATTTGAAGTTCTATGCCCATAACCACTACTCTCCTGCCTCTGGAGGAGTAAAGTAGGTTGGCATAATTTAGTATTAATATCCTTAGGCACAACTGAAATGCATGACAAGTCTGTCCTTTAATAAGTGAATATGCAGAGTTTCAACTCCAAGATTCCAGATGGTGTAGGGAAGCAGCTTTGAACCCTCTTCGGTAGACTGAAAAAAACCCGTGAGTTCTGCAGAAGAGAAGGGGAAAGACCATGCATTCCAGGCTATGACCTCTGGAGAGGGGGAAACCTCTTTCAATCAGGAGTCCTTCAAAGGCAGAAGGTGTCGTACTTTGTGTAAGAAAAGGAAGCTTCTGTGTAGGGTGATCTTCCCAGCGTGAAGTGTTAAAGCTTATTCTCAGCCTTTCCATTAAACTCATGCCTCCTCTTTGCCTTTGCTCCCCTCATATCAAGTACCTCAGCAGCGCCTGGCCCTGCACTTTAAAAAAAAAAAAATCCATTTATTTATCTATGGTTGCACTGAGCCTTCCTTGTTGCTCATGGATTTCTCATTGCGGCTAGTGGGGCATACTCTTTACTGTAGTGAACGGCTTCTCCTTGCGGTGCTTCTCTTGCTGTGGAGCACAGACTCTAGGACATGGGCTTCAGTACTCGTGGCGTGCAGGCTCAGTACTTGGGGCTTGCGGGCTCAGCTGCTCCTCAGCAGGTGGAATCTTCCCAGACCAGGGATCAATCCCATGTCACCTGCCTTGATGGGCAGATTCTCATCCGCTATACCACCAGGGCAGTCCGGTCCTCTGTTCTTTTAATTCTTCTGGTTTCCACCAAAATGTCAAGGGGAATTTGAGGACAGTTGAAGGAGGAAGAACAACTTAATTTCACCTAAGGAGCACTAGCTGAGGATGTCCAGTGTGGTGGTAACAACAAGCAAGGAAGACTTGAAACGGAGAATTCCTCCTCACCTGACACCTGTACTTGGGTGGGCATGAGTCTGTTCTCACGGTGAGAGGGATCACTCACTAGTGTTGCTTGACACCCTTCCTAACAGCCTGGTAAATTAGTCCCTGATGTGAACTAAGACTTTATTTTCTCTGAATTTCCTCAAATATATATAAATTTGAGATATGCATCCAGTTGGAGCTTTTCATGGATTAAACATAATGATTATGTAACCATCAATCAAGCTCCTGAACTGAAATAGGCAATTTAGAAGATTTTTTTTCTTTAAAGTTGCAGTGAATCATATTTTCCTTAGAAAATTTCTCTGAACTTCTCATTGGTAAAATCAGGACACTAATACTATATTGCTATTGTGAGAGTGAAAGTGGTATATATATAAGGTGCTTGGGTAGTAGAGGTACAGAGGAAGTGAAGGCATTAATGTAACTGTTTTCCTTCTAGGGACCCCTGTGTTAGGCCACTTACCGAGACAGGATATATGTAATCCTAAGTGCTCATCTATAGGGCAATAATTATGTCCATTTGGGGACTTCTCTTTGATGGAATATTCAAAATAATAATTACTAAATTAGATAATAAAATAGGAAAAATAATAGCAGGTATGAGTTCTAAGAAAGAGTAAAGAAAAGCATGTACGCACACAGTCTGTTAGCTCTATGAGAGCAGAGATGTGTGTGTGTGTGTGTGTGTGTGTGTGTGTGTGCACAATGTGTATTTGCATATATATTATAGTTGTTTGGCAAAATCCATGGCATAGATAAAGTATTCAAATAATATCCGTGCTGGGAATAAAGAAATAGAGAAAATTTTCATGTTACTTTAAATGTATTAAGGTTGAAATTTTGCTTTAAACAATTTCTTTGAGTTTACAACATAAAAATTGGGGTGATAAATACCACTGCCTTGCAGAGTATTAGGGTAAGCGCTCATTGAGAAGACTGCAGTGAATGTGTCCCACTGCTTCCCCTAGCCCTGCACCACAAAGCAACCATTGTTAAGAGTGTTCTGATTATCTCAATTTCTTTCTTGTATATACAAACATGAAATTACTCATATTCTTTTATCAGGTAATTTGTTTTCATATCATGCATTATGTCTACTTTTCCATGTCTATATGTAAACTTCTACCTTATTCTTTGTTTGAACATCTCCAAAAACGTCATAGTATGCATTTTCCTTAATTTAGTTTACCTCTCTTTTATTACTCATCATTTCACTATTGTAAGCAATGCTATAATGAACCCATAACCCATGGAACTGCAGAGTCAAAGCACTACATGTACTTAAACTTTTTATCAATATCATCAATTGCTCTTCTGAAAGGCTATTTCCATTATTGTGCTCATCAATAATGTAGCAAGGTACCTATTTTCCCACATCTTCAGTTAAAGTGGATATAATCAGTCTATTTATTACATTTTTATCACTGTAATAGGCAAAAATTAATATCACACTTTAATACACATTTTGAATTAATTGGAAAAAATTAAAATATTTTTATTTCATTTAAACTGCTAAATCATATTTCTGGTTCATTTTTCTATTGAATTTTCTTTCATTATTAATGAAGAATATGTATCTGTTCAAAAGGAAGATTGAAATGAAATCACTAAAGAGCCTTGCTAAATTTAAGTCTTTTTCCCCGGGAGAAATAAATCATTTATAGCTGGGGAGTAAAGAAAAGTCCGAAGGGGAGCAGGAAAGATTCAATTTGGCAATTACAGCAAGAGCTAGCTTTGCTCTTATTCCTTCCCTAGAAGCCA
The DNA here is from genome assembly GCF_054371585.1 of Giraffa tippelskirchi. Taxonomy (NCBI): domain Eukaryota; kingdom Metazoa; phylum Chordata; class Mammalia; order Artiodactyla; family Giraffidae; genus Giraffa; species Giraffa tippelskirchi. The sequence goes on along the minus strand of NC_137284.1, from coordinate 40,018,132 downwards.
AGAAAATCCTCTGTGCTTGAAAACAAGTATCTAAGCCCCCAAAGCATGAGGTTAGGAGTTAGACTGGGCTCTGTTTTCTGCTGGAGAGGGAGGCTCCTGTCAGTGTCTCAGATACTTCTTCACCTCTTCAGGTTCAAGAGGGGTCAGTTCATCTATTCATTAGGTAATTGCTAGTTAATAGGGACACTGTAAGATAAAACGGTTGTGACTTAATTCCCAAAAGTTGGGGGGAGAGACAGTTAGAATTCTTCTTTCCCCTTTTCTTCAGTAGAGGTAGGGGCATAAGGCAGGTGGATGAATGACAAAGCTAAATATACAGACTGATAAAATTTGCAAAACTTGGCAGAATAGGGAGACAAGGTGCAAAGCTGGTGAACATGTTTGGGTTATTAACAAACATAACGATGGTAAAAATAGCTCCTAAACTATATATTATATTATCTAGTTATTTTTTATTAATATCTAGCAAAGTTAATAGAAAACACTTCATGCATTGCTTTTCTCTTTTCTGGTTACGTTTTCTTTGGGTTAAACCTTCCTCTTTCCCTCACTCCTTTCCAGAGATGCTGGTTTGCATTCAAGAAGTTGACTACTGTTAAAACAGTATCGATGTACGTGGGTGTATTAATTTGTCATAAATACACAATAAATGCTTGGTCCTTTCTATATTTGGAAGAAATAAGCCTATTTCTGCCTATTCCTAAAAATTTTAAATGTTTTATAAATTGCTAACTAAAATAAGTTTCTAAATTTAAAACTGTGATTTCAGCATACCAAAACTAAAAGAATAAACTTAGTCCAATCTTCTCCTTTTAGAGATAAGAAAGTAAGACAAAAAATTTAAAATCTTCTCCCATATAAAAACATCCTACTTCTTTCTTTCAAACTTTTACTTTGTATAAGAAAAGATGAAGCAAAAGAGAAAAATAAAGGGAAACTCATCCTAGGTTTCGGAGAAGGCAATGGCATCCCACTCCAGTACACTTGCCTGTAGAATCCCATGGACAGAGGAGCCTGGTGGGCTGCAGTTCATGGGGTCGCTAAGAGTCGGACACGACTGAGCGACTTCACTTTCACTTTTCACTTTCACGCATTGGAGAAGGAAATGGCAACCCACTCCAGTGTTCTTGCCTGGAGAATCCCAGGGACGGGGGAGCCTGGTGGGCTGCTGTCTATGGGGTTGCACAGAGTCGGACACGACTGAAGCGACTTAGCAGTGACCAAGCAGCATCCTAGGTTTGGGTGGCATGCATATTCCGACTGGACATGTGAGAGCTTCGTCAGCGTCTACAGAAACCATTTCCTCCTTTCTTAAAGCCACCGCGGTCACAGTTAGTTCTTCCTCTGGATCGTTACACACCTTCCAGGGCTGCTCCGCGCCTCTCATGGCCACAGTACACCCCTGTGAGCCACAGGGGCTATTAGGGTGGCGGTTGTTTCAGTTGCTAAGTCACGTCCAACTCTCTGCAACCTCATGGACTGTAGCCTGCCAGGTTCCTCTGTCCATGGAATTTCCCAGGCAAGAATACTAGAGTGGGTTGCTATTTCCTCCTCCAGGGTATCTTCCTGACGGGCAGATCAAACTCATGTCTCCTTCATCTCCTGCATTGGCAGGAGGATTATTTATCAGTAAGCCATCCGGGAAACCCCCATTAGGGTGGTAGTTGCTCTCATTTTGAAACAAAGGAAGTTAAAAATGACTCTAACTCACCCAAAAGTGAGAGATCTTGTGGTTTGGGGAGCTCTGCCAGACTGATTTTGAAGTTTTCTCTACGAATGAGATACTTGTTAAATAATAGAAATGTTTCTTAAACTGTTACAATTTCTCAAGGGATAATACACAGAGTGAAACAGAAGCTCACAATAATGTTAGACAATGTTTGATTTTTGGGGTTTTGGAAGATAGGAAAGTTTACTTTTATTTTTATACAATAAAAATGTGGGTGCATAAGGCATGTGATACAACTAGAGAGCATGGGGATTAGACATTGACCTGGGCTGAATGTTTACCATGATTTATAAGCTGGGGGCTGTCTGCAAGGTGGTCACCCGTACATTGTTACACTTATTTCATGCTTTTATGAGGGTTGCCTCTTTTAAAAATTAAAGCAAAATATCTGAATTAGGGTACTATCCTATTTGTGCTGACATTCAAGTAACCAAATTTCAAATGACTAGAATTTTGATAAGTCTTTACACAGGGAATTATCATTCCTAAATCTAATTCAGGAACTTTCATGACTACAAAATACTCTCCTGATTGTTGTTGTTGTTTAGTTGCTCAGTCATGTCTGACTCTCTGCGACCCCATGGACTGTATAGCCCACCAGGCTCCTCTGTCCATGGGGTTCTCCAGGCAAGAATATTGGCGTGGGTTGCCATTTCCTTCTCCAGCTCTCCTGATTATCCTAAGACATATCTGACTAACACAAAACAGAGAAGTCCAGGCAGACCCATTGAGGCAGAGTGACTTGTCCAAGATCACCAGCTAGATAGTATTCAATGATTAAGTTTGATCTGAAATCTAGTTTCCTGACATTTGGGCAGAGAATACCAAAAGCTGCTTCTCAAAGATGGTATGCGGTAGTCCTTTCCGCCTTTTCAAATATAAAATCATCACTTAAAATAATTTTTGAAACATCACTATCTCCATTTCACTACTATCTTAATGGCTCTACCTTTAAAGTTAGTTCTTAAAGAACACACATTTTAACTACATAATTCTATGGATTGCCTTACACACATTTGTATCTTAATCCAACAGGACCTACTAACACATATCTATGAAAAAAGCCATGCATATGAATATGAGACATATTATCTATTTACATACATGTTGATACATTTTGCTCCTAACATCCTACAAAATAACTTCATATGATCCATGTTTGGAAATTGTGGAAGTACAGTTCTTCTTCTTTTTTAAGAACATGAGTTTGCTGAAGGCAGGGAGGGGCAATTCTTGGAAGAAATATGAGGAAGGTTAGTGTTGTTTCTATTGCTCCATTTCCCCTTTCTTCCATCTAGCTCTCAGGAAACCTCTCCCACTTGAGGGGTCCCCTGCTATGATGCTCTCTCTGAGCTTTACTCAAGTCTGAATCCACCCCTTTTTCTAGTATCATTAAGGGCTTGTGTAGCAAACAGGATCTTAGTCAACAGTGAAATTATAAGTGGTTTTTCAGTTTTATTAGTGGAGAGATCATGATTTAGGCACATTTTGTCATAGTGCTCCAAAGGGCTTGCATGTTAACTGGGGCAATTCAATTCAACAACCTTTTGTTAAAGCCGAGTTCAAGCCTGTATAGTACTAGTTGAAGCCCCTCCTCCACCCCAGGCCCGCCCCTTGGAGCATGCTCAGAAACACAGACAAATAGATGAATTAAATGAAGTTTGTGGGGCTTTCCAGGTGACTCAGTATGGTAAGAACCCTCCTGCTAATGAAGGAGACGTGAGTTCAGTCTCTGAATTGGGAAGATCTTGTGGAGAAAGAAATGGCAACCCACTCCAGTATTCTTGCCCGGAAAATCCCATGGACAGAGGAGCCTGGTGGGCTACAGTTGCTGCTGCTGCTAAGTCGCTTCAGTCGTGTCCGACTCTGTGCGACCCCTTACACAGCAGCCCACCAGGCTCCCACGTCCCTGAGATTCTCCAGGCAAGGATACTGGAGTGGGTTGCCATTTGGGTCGCAAAAAGCTGGACATGACTGAGCGAGCATGCATACAATGAAACTGTTGGTGGAAGCAGGTAGGTTACAGAGCAGTTTACAGAAGAAAGAACGGTTAAGCATAGTTGGTATAATAGGAAAGGCTTGGAATCAATCATACAAGTGAAAAAAGGTGAACTTTCAGACATCAGTGATAAACTAGTAGTGAAATCGCTACCAAGAAGCTAAGCTCTGTTTTCTTATCAAAACTTTTTACAAACAAAATAGAAACTTTCACACCTCTTTGCCTATTTTTTCCCTCTGCCCAATGCACACTCCTTAAGTCAGTCACCCTCTCTCCCCACCACAGATCCCTTTTCAGATAATTCTGTGTATTATCACCATCACCACCCAATTTAATAGAAATACACCTTTACATTCCTACTGTAGATCTTAGAGTTTACAAAGCACTTTCACATATATCAACACACGTGATCTTAATAGCAGCTCTTTATGGTAAAACCTGTTTTTGTTTTATATTAAGAATATCTAGACCTCAGAGAAATTTCCCAAGATAATACACCTAGTAAGTGGATGCCAAAATTGTCTTCTGATGCTAGTGTTCTTTCCACAATAGAACAATGAGACCAAATTCTTTATATAACACCTTACAAATTGAGAAAATCATACTTGGGTGTGAATGGAGAAAATAATAAGTGGCATATTTTTCAGCTTTCTAGTTTCCTTGCTTCTCCTTATATGTTTAAGTTTATTTATCACATCTTGTTAATATCTATCTCTGAAATCACAACTCTGTTTTTGCTATAGAAATAGCCTGTAGATTTAATATGTGCATTGAAAACTACTTGAATTTGATTTTAAATTCTATATATAGAGGCCTTTCTGCACACAGATGTACCAGATCCTTGATTTGATTAATTTAACTATATACTTGAGTTGAGATTACAACTGGACAAATTCCTTCAAATAAAGTGACTTGTTGTTTGTATTCACTGTAATCGGTGTCCCCTCCTCCACATATGGAATAATAAAAAGACAGAATTTAAAGTAGACTAGAGATTAGACAGCCAACAAGTCTTAAACTGTCATTTAATAGAAACTGGAGCTCAGAGAAGTTGTTACAGCTAATTTAGTGGCAAAAAGTTTCCTAGATTGGCTAACACTTCTGGGGAGGGAAACCTGGGTCATATGTAGCCAACTTTCCATTTTTCAAACAATTATGAATATTATATGCTTGTTATAATAATCCTGGCTAAAACAACATTAAGAATTATCGTCAGTTAAAATGATAAAAATAATAGTAAGGGCTTTAAGGAGCCAGTTCTCCATGGCATTTCTACACACCTTGTGAGAGATTATCTTTTCAAGATTGTTCTCTTAGCAGAAGGCCTTGGAAGCTAGAAATGGTGTCTCTCTAGAGGTCAAAGAGGGGGCTTCCCAGGTGGCAAAAGCGGTAAAGAATCTGCCTGCCAGTACAGGAGATGCAAGAGACATGGGTTAGATCCCTGGGTTGGGAAGATCCGCTGGAGGAAAAAATGGCAACCAGCAACCCATTCCAATATTCTTGCCTGGAAAATTCCATGGACAGAGGAGCCTGGTGGGCTACAGTCCATGGGGTTGCAAACAGTTGGACATGACTGAGCATGCACACACCATGCCAGAGGTCAAAGAACAGATTTGTTTGGTGACCAGGATAGTAAACACGAGATGATTTCCTCTTCTTCCTGGAGACAATCCAGGCAACAAAGATAGTATCTCTCTGCAGATGAGAGGTGAGACTAATTTGCCAGTAACTCCTGCAGAGATTAGGATATCCTCATCTGAGAATTCCTAAGTTGGGAGCCAGACCACAGTGTGAGCATTGTTTACCTGGATCCATGCCTGCACTGTGCCAGTTTCTTTCTTTAAGTATTATAATTTATAATGTAATTTTTAATATTATTACAAACTCTTCATAAACAGACTTTTGTTAGCTGTATGTATTTCTTGATTTTCACATGCTATATTTTTGCTCATCTCTGTATAGTCATTTATTTTCCTGATTTTCCTGTTACAAATGCACTGTAAAATCTTTGTTCTTGAAAATTTTTTCTGTATTTCATATGATTTTTAGCAGAATGGACATCCAGATATCAAATTGTTGAATCAAAGACTAGAACTATTTTTTGAGATTTTTATTTCATGTTACCAAAATAATTTCCAAAATGTTCAAACCAATTTACGTTCTCACTATAGCCACATCACAATGCGTTTTCATAACTACCTTTCACTTCTTCCCCATCACTTATCATGATAGCTATTCTGAACTTTTCATACGTCCTCAGATTTTTCCAGCCTTTCTATACATTTTTCCTTCTACATCGAATGGTGTTGACATGTACAATTCTTACCCTGCAGATCTCAGCTTACATGTTATCTTCTCAAAGAATTCTTTCCTGACTCCCAAACTAACACACATTCCCATTACCTCTAATACTTTCCTTTGTGTTATTTATCCACATGTAACTTCTAAATAATTTTATTCTTGGCTTGAATTTAAGCCCCAGGAAAGCAGCAATCTCATTTGGCATGTTCTTCATTGAATCCCTGGTGCTGAAACAGATCTTGACATACAGTAGTTACTTAATACATATTTCTTGAATCATTTAATCTTTTTCAAATTTTATAGCAATCCAGTGAAGTTTCAAGGAAGACTCACAGGCATAGTTTGAACTCATTTCCTCAATATCACTATGTGAGTTAGTGGCACAGACATTATCACAACCCAGCTTTCCTGACTTCTCACAGATATTCTAGAAAAAGTTCAATCAATGCTTTAAGAAATATTTGAATATTTTTATCATTAGAAATAACATATCTCAGGCAAATTGAGATCTCAATTAGAGATACATTACTGTCTCTGTAGAGATATATCATAATGTCTCTGATTTAATTATTTCCCAATTAATGGATTCAGTTGAACCAAACCGGGTATTATAACTGTAGAGTGGACAATTGTTTTCCCGGTCTTCTAGGGAGCAAGAATGTTGAACTTAACACTGTATGGGAAATAAAATTACACTTCTTTTTGACTTTGAGACATGTCATGTGAATCATGTGCAAATGAGCTTTTTTCATTATCTCTTGCAATTATGCAACATCTGTTGCCTACAGCCAAAGTTTTTCAAAGAAAAATTAATAAGGAAATTCAACAAGGATCAATAATTCCTGTTTATTCCTATTTATTCAGGTTCTAAGTGACTAGAATTATGCAAGTTCAAATTATGGTAATGTGTCTGCATCCTTTTATAAAGATACACAGATGATGGCTTGATATGAAAAATTTATTTTTTAAAGCAACTCTCAGCATGGCCACATTTTAGTAAAAAGGTATAATGGAACAGGACAGGTTCAAGATACTATTCAATCTATATCTTGTTGTTGTTCAGTCTCTCATTCATGTCCGACTCTTTGTGACCCCATGGACTGCAGCATGCCAGGCTTCCATGTCCTTCACCATCTCCTGGAGCTTGCTCAAACTCATGTCCATTGAGTCAGTGATGTCATTCAACCATCCTGAGTCACAGAATATGAGCCAGTGCTTGTAGTCATGTCCATCAGGAATGGCCCTGCTGTAGTTTCAGGGAGCTGTCAGTTCTCTAGAGGATTTCAGGACTATCAACTCCAGCTTTCTGAATCAGTTTCACAAAGAACAGGGGTCTTTGCCCTGAACAAAAGAAATAGAACACCAATTTGGTATGTGGTTCTAGAAGCAGAAGCTAAAATTGGTCCTGACTTGGTGATGGTTGAAGCAAAAACTCAATTCATTAGATTTTAGACTCAATATTTCCTCTTCCTTGTTTTCAACGTATCATTAACTTTCTCGGTCCTCCTTCTGAGTCTCTTAATTTTTCCTTCATGAGCTCCTGTTCTTTAGCTTAGCCCTTACACTTTGGTAATTGTCAGGCTGTCTTCAGCCTCTTCCCTCCACTTCCTCTATGTTCTATGGGCTTGCTTTGGGTGATCTCTACTGCTATCTCAACTCTTACTTATTTGGTAAGAATTAATAAAAACTGCATTCAGTCAATACCTAAAGTAGTCTGAATACCCTGCAGGTATTCTCATTGCCTGTCTATTCCTGAGTAGAGGAGATGCTCGATAAATATCTGTATTGACCTGAATGACTAAATGGCTCCTTCTTGAGTCCTACAGCAATATATCCAGCTTATCATTAGATACCTTCATTCTGATATCCCACAGGTACTTGAAATAGATGTCTCCATTTGTTTTGTTGTGGTGGTGGTAGTTGTTTAGTTGCTAGGTTGCGTCCGACTCTTTTTCAACCCCATGGACTCTAGTGCGCTGGGCTCCTCTGTCCTTGGAATTCCCCAGGCAAGAATACTGGAGTGGGTTGCCTTTTTCCTTCTTCAGGGGATCTTACCCACCCAGGACTGAGCCCTTGTCTCCTGCAACAGCAGCTAGTTCTTTACTGCTGAGCCACCAGGGAAACCTCCATTTGTCTTTCCTTTCTTCCAGAAACACCTACTCTACCATCACTTCCTCTTAGTGGCTACAACACTATACCATGTTGAATAAATATGTATTAAATAAATACAGTTTTGTGGCTAAAGAAGTATTGTGCTTTTTATTTATGGACAACTATTTATTCAGAATATCTCCTTAAGTCTGCATACAAGTAAGGGAGTGTGGTATGGTGGAAAAAACCAGGCACTGGAACTCAGACACACTTTGGGAATCAGCCAAATTCTGTAGCTCAGTCAGTTAAGTTGTATGACACTTAGCATGATACTTAATCTCTGTTCTAAACACTTTTTCATTTCTAAACTAAAGTGAAAAATACCTACCTTATAGTGCAGCTGTAGGGAAAAGAGAGTGAGCACATTTACATAGTGTCTACACATAGTAGACATTCAATAATTGATAACTGTTATCATAAAAAGCAATTATAGCTGTGTACTTTGCCTCTCTCCATTTTCTCACTTTTAATTCAATTTCTCTGTTCTTCTTAGTTTACTACTAATATTCTTGTCAGTATTCTGTACTCTACATTGTTGAGAAGACCTGTTAAAATCATAAAAATCAGGAAGAAAAAAATATATTAGACATTAAAAGCCTAAAGCACCTAATAGCAGTGTGAATTTGCATGTCAATCATTCTTTCCCTCTAAACCCAACCTTAACTAGGTCTTGGAACAAGACAACACTCAGGAGAGGCAAGTCTTAGAACTACTTTTGAGATTGCAGGTTTAGGTAGAAATTCTAGAGGAGAGGGTTATTGTGGGAGATCTATGAATACGCAAAAAGCCTATTTTCAAAGTATACATAATATGGTTACATGGAAATGTACTAAATAAAAAAGCAATTAAAATACTAAGAACAAATGATGAGATAACTAAGAAATGTATTAGAATAAAGTTACTTTGAGATACTTCAAGCTTTTACAACTGAAAGAAGAAATAGACAAAAAATTAAGCATGGTCATAAGAGACGTAATCACTTTGAGTGTATATCAAAGTTCTTTTGAGTAGAGAAAATATAATTTTTACTGTTTAATCTCATAAAAATTAAGCCATAAATTTAGCCATAAAGAAATGATTATTAAAATTTTAAATGCTAATATCATATATGCTACATTCTTAGAACATAATCTAATTTTAAAAAAAGAAAAGAAATTAAATATAACTAGTTAAAATAAGAAATGGAATCCTAAATAACCTATGGAATCAACTGGGAGTTAAACCTTAGTTATAAACTTTTTAAATTACAAAGAAAAATAAGTATGTCATGTAATATCTTGTGGGATACAGTTAAAACTTGTTTCAAAAAAAACTTTGAGCCTAATACACCTTTATTATTAAAGGAAAAGACTAAAAATATGTGCTAAGTACTCATATTAACAAATTAAGGAAAACAAACCAAATAAAGTAGGAAAAAAAATTATTCCAAATAAAAGATGAAATTGGTTAAAAAATAAACAAACAAAAAAATACCCAAAATTGGTTACTTGAAAGTAATATCCCAAATTTAATTTCATTGAATGCTCCATTGAGTTAAAAACATAGTAGAGGGGGCAGCAAAAGCATACAATTTTGAAAGTGATAAAAAATTTTAAAACAAATAGAGCAATCATAATATTTATACAGAGTGGGAGCTGAGAAAAATATGAAAAAGAATAGGAAGCAAACTAGCTTTAAAATCGTTCAGTGAAACAAAACAAAATATTCTAGTATTTAAAGACTGAATATATTCATATTTGGTGTTTAATTTAGAGGGAAAATAAGGTTTATTTTATAAACAGCACTGTCATCATTGCCTTAAATAAAAATATGATACCATATACAAAAGTAGGCCTTAGGTGCTTCCAAAATACAAATTTAAAATTAAATGGTAATAATTTAAAAGATTTCAATTTAAAACAACTTAAAATATTAAAATTTACAACAACTTTCAGCATTTAAAACAACTCAGGAAAGGTTGTTAATAAGGAAGGGATATGGTTGTCACTTTCCTATGGAAATAAAAGGAGCTATAGAAAGGATGTGTATTCAAAATTTCTTATTGCGATATTGTTTGCACTGGCAAAAAATAATGCTAAATACCTAGAAACAGCTCAAATGACCATTTAACAATAGTTAAATAGATTTGTTACATGCCTTAGTATTCAATGCTTTAAGCATTGAACATTCTTTGGCATTGCCTTTCTTTGGGATTGGAATGAAAAGTGACATTTTCCAGTCCTGTGGCCACTGCTGAGTTTTCCAAATTTGCTGGCATATTGAGTGTAGCATTTCAACAGCATCATCTTTTAGGATTTGAAATAGCTCAACTGGAATTCTCTCACCTGCACTAGCATCACTGACCAGATGGACATGAGTTTGAGCAAGCTCCGGAAGTTGGTGATGGGCAGGGAAGCCTGGCGTGCTGCAGTCCATGGCTTCGCAAGAAGTCAGACACGACTAAGCAACTGAAGTATTGGTTAAAAACAAAATTCAATTGAGTAAATTTGAAGACATGATTGGTGTTATTCAAGGGTGTATGTGTGTGCTTAGTCACCCTGCTGCTGCTGCTGCTGCTGCTAAGTCGCTTCAGTTGTGTCCGACTCTGTGCAACCCCAGAGATGGCAGCCCTCCAGGCTCCCCCATCCCTGGGATTCTCCAGGCAAGAACACTGGAGTGGGCTGCCATTGCCTTCTCTGCTTAGTCACTCAGTCGTGTCTAACTCGTTGTGACCCCATGGACTGTAGCCTGCCAGGCTCCTCTGTCCATTGAATTCTCCAGGCAAGAAGACTGGAGTGGGTTGCCATGCCCTCCTCCAGGGGATCTTCCCAACCCAGGGACCAAACCCAGGTCTTCCGCAATGCAGGCAGATTCTTTCCCCTCTGAGTCACCAGGGAAGCCCATGAATCTAATAAATAGAAGAGATCTCTGATAAATGCCACAAAATGGAAGGCTTATATAGAAAAGAGGGTGGGGGCAAGGAGTTCAGTTCAGTTCAGTCACTCAGTCGTGTCTGACTCTTTGTGACCCCATGGACTGCTGTACACCAGGCTTCCCTGTCCATCACCAACTCCCAGATGCTCAAACTCATGTCCATCAATTCTGTGATGCCATTCAACCATCTCACCCTCTGTCGTCCCTGTCTCCTCCTGCCTTTCATCTTTCCCATCATTGGGGTCTTTTCAAATGATTCAGTTCTTCACATCAAGTGGCCAAGTGTTGGAGTTTCAGTTTCAGCATCAGTCCTTCCAATGAATGTTCAGGACTGATCTCCTTTAGGATGAACTGGTTGGATCTCCTTGCAGTCCAAGGGACTCTCAACAGTCTTCTCCAACACCACAGTTCAAACGTATCAATTCTTCAGCACTCAGCTTTCTTTATAGTCCAATTCTCACATTCATACATGACTACTGGAAAAACCATAGTTTTGACTAGATGGACCTTTGTTGGCAAAGTAATGTCTCTGCTTTTTAATATGCTGTCTAGGTTGGTCATAGCTTTTCTTCCAAGGAGCAAGTGTCTGTCTTTTAATTTCATGGCTGCAGTCACCATCTGCAGTGATTTTGGGGCCCCCTCAAAATAAGTCATCAGCAATAAATAATATATAAATAAATACAAGGTTGCCTCTTCTTCCTCTGAGGTGTAGATTGGAGAAGGCCCAGAATAACTCATTGGTTCTAACCAGAAATTTCCAAACTGGTTGATTACAGTTTTATTTGGAAGTAAGGTCAAAACTGCAGTTAAGTTAGGTATTAAATCTAGGTTTGGTACCGTGAGTTTTGAGCACATGTGATGCCGTTTTGGGTCTGTGGACCATGTTTAGCAGTGTGTGTGTGTGTGTGTGTGCGCGCGCGTGTGTGCGCGTGCACGCTCAGTCATGTACGACTCTTAGCAACCCCATGAACTGTAGCCTGCCAACCTCCTATGTCCACAAAATTTTCCAGGCAAGAACACTGGAGGGGGTTGCCATTTTCTTCTCTAGGAGATCTTACTGACCCAGGGATCAAATCCACATCTCTTGCATCTCCTGCACTGGCAGACAGATTCTTTACCACTGTGCCACCTGGAAAGTACCATGCAGCTCTTTCCCTTAAAATGAATTCAATTTTTTGCTGTGAAGCAATCTCTCTAATGTATTTTTAAGAATGAAAGAATTTCATTAAGAATGAAATGAGGTTGATGAGAATGAAAGAAAGAATGAAAGCTAGTTGATGGCATTGTTCTAAGCATTTCACATATTAACTCAGTCAAAGCTTCACTACATCCTTATGAGGTAGGGCCTATTATTATCCCAGTTTTGCTAACAAGGAAACTGAGTCAGAGAATATAAGCAGCTTTTCTAAACATAGTAAGAAGTGATATTAATATTGAAATCATGGCATTCTGTATCTAGAATCTGTACCCTTGAACATATGTGCCCTGCTTCTTATGCATATCTGTAAGTGACTGGGTAATTTTAGTAGAAAATTTGGAAGCATTCACACCAGGGAGGGAACAAAAGTTGCCTTTCTTGGCAGAGTACAGATGGAAAGAAAAACGGGAAGTAGGGGGAAAATCTGTAGCAAATGACAAAATATATTTAATGTAATTTATTGAGTTTTACTATCTCATCATATAATAAAATCACAAATATGGTTAAGAAGAAGGGATTTTTTAAAAAGAAAGAATGGGAATAAATGAAAATGATGATAAATTTGAGGGCTTCTTTGCTCAAGTTGTTACATTAAACATATCTGAACTTAAGTTATTTATTTAAATATTTAACTATTTTTAAATGCTAAGAAGTACTAAGTATTATTTAAAAAAATGAGAGAAATGCATAAATCAGTTTGATCTTGTCAATTAAATAAGTAAAAAGTAATAATGTCAGCTTATTTTCAACTTATTAAAATGAAATATTTTAAACATTCCCATATCATTACCTGGGTAAGTAATGTGATTCTTGGTAAAGGAATGCACTTTCTCAATTTGAATAAACTGATAGTCTTGACCTTTAAATCAGCCACCCTGTGCTGGTTTTGCTGTCTTCATGCCAAAACTCTCTTCAGTTTGCTATTTTAGAATTTACCTTGACTTCACGTTTCCCTTTCAGCAATAACCTAGAGAAAGAAGGGGAGTCAAACTGAACTGCAAAACTTTGGAAATAAAGTGCCAAGAGAAGAAGGGGGTGACAGAGGATGAGATGGTTGGGTGGCATCACTGACTCAATGAACATGAGTTTGAGTAAACTCCGGGAGTTGGTGATAGACAGGGAGGCCTGGCGGGCTGCAGTCCATGGGGTTGCAGAGTCGGACACGACTGAGTAACTGAACAGCAAGACATGGTCCTCTTGTCCTACATGTGCTTACACCTTGACTTGCTGATAGCATATGAAATAGTTCTAGGTCAGCATCTACAACTTCAAAGCTAATCCACACAGGCCTATAAACTTAAAATTTCAGATATTGCTGGGGCTGCAAAGTGGGTCCCTTACAAGCTGAATATCTCTAAATGTGAACAGTATGAGATGAGAAATATAAACATTTATCAAATGACATAACATTTGCCCCATGAAAATTTGAGACTGATTTAAAGGTCAAGACTAAAGGTCAAGACTATTCTCCAAGCTGAGAAACTGCATTCATTTCCCAAGAATCACATTACTAACCCTGGTAATGATATGGGGATGTTTAAAATACTTCATTTTAATAAGTTGAAAGGGCTTCCCTGATAGCTCAGCTGGTAAAGAATCCACCTGTAATGTGGGAGACCTGGGTTTGATCTCTGAGTTGGGAAGATCCCCTGGAGAAGGGAAAGGCTACCCATTCCAGTATTCTGGCCTGGAGAAGGCCATGGACTAGATAGTCCATGGGCCCGCAAAGAGTCAGAAATGACTGAGCGACTTTCACCATAATAAGCTGAAAATAAGCTGACATCATAAACCTGATTGTTAAAGTTGTAGAGTAAGTGGTTTCAATCAACATTTAATAAATATTTCAGTTCAGTTTAGTCGCTCAGTCGTGTCCGACTCTTTGCGACCCCATGAATTGCAGCACACCAGGCCTCCCTGTCCATCACCAACTCCCGGAGTCTACGCAAACCCATGTTCATCGAGTCGGTGATGCCATCCAACCATCTCATCCTCTGTCGTCCCCTTCTCCTCCTGCCCCATTTCCTACCCAGCATTAGGGTCTTTTCCAATGAGTCAACCCTTCACATGAGGTGGCCAAAGTATTGGAGTTTCAGCTTCAACATCAGACCTTCCAATGAACACCCAGGATTGATCTCTTTTAGGATGGATTGATTGGATCTCCTTGCAGTCCAAGGGACTCTCAAGAGTCTTCTCCAACACCACAGCTCAAAAGCATCAATTCTTCGGCACTCAGCTTTCTTCACTGTCCAACTCTCACATCCATACATGACCACTGGAAAAACCATAGCCTTGACTAGACGGACTTTTGTTGGCAAAGTAATGTCTCTGCTTTTAAATATGCTATCTAGGTTGGCCATAACCTTCCTTCCAAGGAGTAAGCGTCTTTTAATTTCATGGCTGCAGTCACCATCAGCAGTGATTCTGGAGCCCAAAAAAGTAAAGTCTGACACTGTTTCCACTGTTTCCCCATCTATTTCCCATGGAGTGATGGGACCAGATGCCATGATCTTAGTTTTCTGAACGTTGAGCTTTAAGCCAACTTTTTCACTCTCTTCCTTCATCAAGAGGCTCTTTAGTTCTTCTTCACTCTCTGCCATAAGGGTGGTGTCATCCGCATATCTGAGGTTATTGATATTTCTCCCGGCAATCTTGATTCCAGCTTGTGTTTCTTCCAGCCCAGCATTTCTCATGATGTACTCTGCATATAAGTTAAACAAGCAGGGGGACAATATACAGCCTTGACGTACTCCTTTTCCTATTTGGAACCAGTCTGTTGTTCCATGTCCAGTTCTAACTGTCGCTTCCTGACCTGCATAGAGGTTTCTCAAGAGACAGGTCAGATGGTCTAGAACTCCCATCTCTTTCAGAATTTTCCACAGTTTATTGTGATCCACACAGTCAAAGGCTTTGGCATAGTCAATAAAGCAGAAATGGATGTTTTTCTGGGACTCTCTTGCTTTTTCGATGATCCAGCGGATATTGGCAATTTGATCTCTGGTTCCTCTGCCTTTTCTAAAACCAGCTTGAACATCTGGAAGTTCACGGTTCACGTATTGCTGAAGCCTGGCTTGGAGAATTTTGAGCATTACTTTACTAGCGTGTGAGATGAGTGCAATTGTGCAGTAGTTTGAGCATTCTTTGGCATTGCCTTTCTTTGGGATTGGAACGAAAACTGACCTTTTCCAGTCCTGTGGCCACTGCTGAGTTTTCCAGATTTGCTGGCATATTGAGTGCAGCACTTTCACAGCATCACCTTTGAGGATTTGAAATAGCTCAACTGGAATTCCATCACCTCCACTAGCTTTGTTCATAGTTATGCTTTCTAAGGCCCACTTGACTTCACATTCCAGGATGTCTGGCTCTAGGTGAGTGATCACACCATCGTGATTATCTGGGTCATGAAGATCTTTTTCGTACAGTTCTTCTGTGTATTCTTGCCACCTCTTCTTAATATCTTCTGCTTCTGTTAGGTCCATACCATTTCTGTCCTTTATCGAGCCTATCTTTGCATGAAATGTTCCTTTGGTATCTCTAATTTTCTTGAAGAGATCTCTAGTCTTTCCCAATCTGTTGTTTTCCTCTATTTCTTTACACTGATCGCTGAGGAAGGCTTTCTTATCTCTCCTTGCTATTGTTTGGAACTCTGCATTGAGATGGGAAAATCTTTCCTTTTCTCCTTTGCTTTTCACTTTCTTCTCTTCCCAGCTATCTGTAAGGCCTCCTCAGACAGCCATTTTGCTTTTTTGCATTTCTTTTCCATGGGGATTTTCTTGATCCCTGTCTCCTGTACAATGTCACAAACCTCTGTCCATAGTTCATCAGGCACTCTGTCTATCAGGTCTAGTCCTGAGCATCTATTATGTCCTGGTGACACGGTGGTGAACAAGACAGACAAGGCCCAAACCTCATGGAGTATCTGTCCCAGGGGGGCAGATACATAATAAAAAAGAAAGTGCAATACCTATAGGGATTTATCATTGTTACGTAGAAACAGAGCAATAAAACGAAGAGCCAGAGAAAGCCACTTCAGATAGCATGATTAGAGGATACCTTCCTGTGGAGATAAAATATTTATCAGTGAGAATTTCATAGAGTGAGAATGACAGGTCATGGGGAATGCTGAGTAAATTATTTCAGGCAGAGAGGACGATAAAGCACAAAGATAATGGAGACAGAAAATCTAGAAGGTTTGAGGATTAATAGAAGGCAGAGTTTCCTGACACAATTAGGGGGATGAAGGAATAAGTTGGGCATATTGTATAGGGTCTTATAGAATTTTATTCAAAGATGACAACAGTAACCTATTGTGAAGTATTCTACTTGTCAATATTGGGAGTACCTTGATATGGTTACATTTCAATAAAAAATAATGGTGCAAGTAAAACAAACTTAGTATGATAAATTGGCAGATCAGCTTGACTGGGGGCCCTGGGGGGAAGGATGAGTCAAGGATGACACTTAAGTTCCAAGAAATAGTGGATGAAACTAGAAGGTAAATTTGATCGACCAGGAAGAAATGATAGCCTACCGGCCCAGAGTGGTGTTGGTGGAAAAGGAGCAAAGTGGAGACATTCACTGAATTTATTGGGTCGCTAGGGTTGCTCTTACTGTGTGATGTGTAGCAGCCATCCCCAGGGGCGGGTTTCGTGGAAGACAATATTTTCCATGTAGGGGTGGTGGTGTGGATATGTATGTGCTGGTGTGAGGGGTGGTTTCGGGATGATTCAAGCAGATTACATTTATTGTGCACTTTATTTCTATTATTATTACATTGTGATGGATGATGAAATAATTATACAGCTCACCATAGCACAGAATCAGTGGGAGCCCTGAGCTTGTTTTCTTGAGCTCAGGTGGTAATGTGAGTTATGGAGAGCAGTTGTAAATACAGATGAAGTTCAGCTTGTGCATCTGCCATTCACTTCCTGCTGTGTGTACTGGTCTGTGGCCTGTGGGTTGTGCACCCCTGACCTATGGGATAATCCTGGTGTATCAGTAAAAAGTAAAGCTTCTCAAATTTTCATTTCAAAAACATGGTTTATTTAACAGAAGGAAATAGTGAACTGAGAACAGGATCAACAGTAGAGACTATCTCAGTAATTCTTAGTTTCACAGCTGCATCAGCATGCATCTTCTGTAGAATTTTTCTTTCTCTTGATTTTGTATCTGACTCTCATCAAAGCAGAAAAAGCTTCACATGCTTAATTTCATTCTAACTTAAAAATGGAGGCTTTTTGTTGGGTATCCGATCTAGACTCACTGGCAGTTTGACCACAGAAAAGTCACTTATCCTTTCTAAGCTCCAGTTTTCTTATCTGTAAAATGGGAGTAATACTATCTCGGAGATTACTATCATATTGATACAATATGTGAATGTACCGTGCAAACGATGATGAACTATTCAAAGAGAAAGCATAACTGTTATTTTTCTATCTTCACATTGCATCAAATTCAAGGTAACCTCCTTCTATTTCTGTATCTTAACTAAGTAAACCTAGTATATTCCTACTCCTGGCAAATGACACTGGAATGTGCTTGAGTGGGTTTTTTCCATGGTTGGAATTGTGTTCATGGTCACATAACCACATCTCTGCTTGTCCCTATTCGCCTCATAACCAAGGGCACACACTTTTCAATAGTTGACAGTGAAAGAATCTCAGAATGTAAAATTATTCTGGTGAAGAAGTTCTCAGAATGTGGTCCAAGGAGCCAGGGGATTCATGAGACTCCTTCATGGGTTGACAGGTTATTCCTTTTTCAAGTATTAAGTCTGTATAATACTGTATTTTGTTCACATACTCCAACCAAAACAATGTATCATAAAGAATGGAGTACAGGAACAGATGATATAGCATTCATCAATTAAGCCATGCATTACAGTTTGCAAAACTGTAAAACAATGTAACTCTTCTAATTTTTTTCTTGCTATATTTTAAAGTGCTACTTTCATTTTATTATTATTAAATGAGTAAGTCAGTTGTTAATTTTTTTTTTCCTTTCATCCCAATGGAGTAAACACTGCCAGATATAATCCATATGAAGCTCTTTGGAGTCCTCATAATCTTTAAGAATGCAAAGAGATGCCAAGAACAAAAAGTCTGTGAAATATTGGCAGAGTGCAATCAACCAACCTAGGCAGCATTATTAAGCAACCCTGTGATCTTTCCCAGATAAGCTCTCATCAGCTGAGTTTTCATGCACAGAAAGCTAATCCTTCTGCCTTCTGTAAAGGTGTAAAACCATCTGTAAAAGTGTAAAACCTTCTGCCTTCCTTCTTGCTTATCTTCCTCTTTCTTTCATGAATTTTATTGAGAGGATAAATGAGTTGGCTAACTGACAAAAATCTTGAGATACAAAAATAATATAGTCCATAGAGTCCATATAGAGCATGGACTCTAGTGGGAAAGGCAGTCAATCGAATGATGATAGTGAACTGTGAACACAGGAACATAAGGTCACAGAAGAGAGAGTTTTGACATCTGCCTAGGAGATCAGAAGGAGAAAAACAGAGTATGGTACTTGGAGCATCACAAGATCTGAACAAATAATTCAGCTCTCTTTTTACTCTTGTGGCTCAACCTCTTAAATAGAAGTGGCCCACTGTAGCCACCAAGGTGGTACTTTACTCCTATTTCTCTTCAAGAGAGGACGTGTCACAGGAGTGTGGTTTGCTGACAGACTCCAGTTGCAGTGACTTCAGGAACCACCTCAGTTTTCCAGTCCAGGACAATGACTAAGTGCACCATGAATTGATCATTAGACCTGGGCATTTTCCCCAAGACAAGCTCCTGCATGGGTGTCATTGCACAAGAGTTCCCCGTTGGACCGGCTGACACTATCTCAGAGTAGTATCCCAAGTCTCTTTCTCTCAGATTGATCCACCTTCATTTTCACAGAGGTCAGAACTACATTGGAGTCTGAGACTTTCCCTTCCTATTCCTCTTCCCTCTCTAAGTTCTCTTTCACAGGCATTACCCCCTAATAAATTCTCTGAACCTCAGTTCTGTCTACAGTGAAATTGAAATCAGGTAATATCTTGCTCACACAATTGTGTAGTAATTAAATGAGATGACATATGTGAATTATCTTGATAAAAAGTACAGTCCCAAGTGGGCTTCCTTGGTGGCTCAGAGAGTAAAGAACCTGCCTGCAATGCAGGAGACCCAGGTTCAATTCCTGGGTTGGGAAGAGCCCTAGAGAAGGAAATGGCAACCCACTCCAGTATTCTTGCCTGGAAAATCGCATGGATACAGAAGACCCTGGTGGGCTACAGGGTCCCTGGGGTCGCAATGAGTCAGACACAACTGAGTGACTAACACACTAAAGTCCTAAATAAATGAAATTATCATGGTTTTTACTCTGACTACCAATGCCAGATAGGTAGAATGCCAAATGGTATTCTACACTGATATGTCAAATTTTTTCTCCATTTCTTTGATTCTTCTCTGTTTTGATATGCATTCCTGAACAGTGACTTTCAAACTTACTTACAAGGCCAGAAATATGGGAATCAAGATGTTGTTTGCCAAATACATGAAATATAGATACATTTATGTCCATGATACTATTCATTCATTCAAAAAATATGTGAGTACTATGTGCCAGAAATTATTCAGAGTGCTAGGATTACACCAGAGAAACAGCATTTGCAGTCTACTGTCTAATTAATAAAGATAGCTTTCTAGTAGTAATATATACAGTAATAAATGCAGTCAGTTCTCTGTAGAATCTGTGTGAACTCATTCAGTCTTCTCAAAACTAGATGAGGTAGTCATAGGTCTATACCAATTAAGCACAACTTATAGATGAGAAAACTAAGACACAAAAAGAAGTCAAATAACTTCTTCAAGATCAAAATATTAATAGTTGATGAGTGGCAGAACCATGCTTAAAACTTAGGCAGTGTGATACAAGTCCCTGTTCATCTCTAAGTCATCTCTGAGAATCTAAGTTCATCTCTGAGAATCTAAGTGATTCTCAAGCTGCAACTATCTGAGGAACCTTTGAAAGGGTTAAAACATAAGACAGTGGAGAACTGATTCAGTAGGTATGGGTGGGGGTCAGGAATCTACATTTCTAGCAAATTCCAAAGAGATGCATATGCACCTGGTCATTTTCATCCAGCAGTTTGAGAATTACTGTTAAGTAATGCTGTGTTATGCTTAGTCGCTCAGTCGTGTCCCACTCTTTGTGACCCCATGGACTGCAGCCTGCTGGACTCCTCTGTCCATGAGATCTCCAGGCAAGAAGACTGGAGTGGGTTGCCATGCCCTCCTCCAGAGGATCTTCCCAAGCCAGGGATCCAACCCAGGTCTCCCGCATTGCAGGTGGATTCTTTACCATCTGAGTCACCAGGGAAGTCCAATAAGCAATGCTACTTCCTTATAAACCTAGCTAAAGTGATCTGAGCCTAGTACCAAACTGTGGTTTGCACATAAATTGACTTTTACTTCATATCATTTGAAATATACTAAATTTTCAGGAATGCAACTTTTAGATAAATCAATAGGAATGCACTTTGTTCTACTGGGAACTTGATCAAGAGTTTTCTAGCATTAATAATGGAGGTATGATATTTGAATGACAAATTTGAATGGTATCTGATAAGGCAACTGTAACATTCATCAAGATACTATTATCTCTAGATCATTTCCCAATAGTAAAATACATCCACTAGATTAAGGGGTACTTGAGTTATAAACTCACTGAAATAATTTCTATTCTTAGAAAAAAGGTACTGTCAATTTTACTGTGATTTTACAATTCTACATAGAGACATAAAATGCAAGTATCTGAATATCTCATTCTATTCTCCAGTACATTCATACATGAGCATTTTAGATAATGAAATACAGGTGTTTGTAGTAAACTTTATCTAAAATATCTTTTCCTCAATATTTACACTTTTCCCCCTTACTTTCTGTGGTCATATCAGTGAGATTTTTTCCCTCTGTTTTCATTTTAATTTTTTAAAATATCTTTTTGTCTTTTGTATCATCAGTACTTTTCAAGTAAGTAGCTTATATACGAATTTCATTTCAAATTAGCAAAAGGTCTCTATAAAATATTTGTTGTAAAAATAAAACTTTGCATCTGATCAGTTTGAGAATCACTAGTTTTTCTCCCTGCTAATGGAAAGAGGACTAGTTTGAGAATTATTAGATTAGTGGAAATAAACTAAATTGAAAGTCAAAGTACCTGAGGTTTATCCCTAGATCTTAGTAACTGGCAAAGTGACATTCATCAAGTTATTATCTCTGGATCTTCATTTCCAAATAGCAAAACAAATCCATTAGGTTAAGAAGTCTTCAAGATTCTTTCCTATTTATTCATTGACTAGAGATGCGTTTTCAACTTTTTTTCACAATTGTTTGTGCTACTTTGATTACATGATCAAAGAAATTTTCAACTTGATTATTCAACTCATCATAATCGACGATCTAGTAAAAGTTTTAGTGTTTTTAACAACCAATGGCACGTTTTCTCAGAGATGAGGAATGCTGTGTTTCTCTTGTCAGTGTGCATCTCCGAGCAGTAAATGTGCTAGTTTAATTCATGCTGTCAGCTTTCTACCCTAAGTAAAGGGCAATAAAACCTAGAAGAGTGTTAGCCCCACCCATGCCTTTGCAGTTTGTGACTACAGTAGAGAGCATTTTCGTTTCTGAGCTTTCAAGGGCAACGCCTTCTGCCAAATTGAAATAGGCTTTCGGGCCTAGAAACCAAGATAAGGTTAAGTGAATTTATTTTAACACCTCAGGACACTTCCTTAGTTTTTTCAAGCCAGAATCTAGGGAGACAAAGGTGAATAATCTGGACTTGCTTCCTTCAATCTGGTGGAAAAGGTGGACATACAAATATTTATTTGACACCAGTGTAATGAGGGCAAAATGAACGTGCCGTAGCAGAATCACAGGAAAGTCTGCCTTCTTCATCACTTGTTCTCGATGATACTCGAAGCCTGACACCTAAAACACTATGTGCACGAAAGGAGCCCCGACTTCCAACAACAGACAGGAAAGACAAAGCAGCTCTCATAGAAAAGGGTGATAATTAAACTGAACAAGGAAGCATCTGGAAATCGTGCTACTTAATAACTACCAGCGATCAGACTGGCACTCTGAAACCTGATCACCTCTGAAACCTGATCACCAGACCAGCTTTCTCCCACCAGCTACCTTCCTCATCCAGGGCAAGTTACTTCCTCTCTCTGGGCCTTAAGCTTTTCAATTGTAAAACAAGAGCTTCAGTGCCTGTAGGCGTTTGTGTGAGCACGTGGGCGCAACTAAACTCTATAAAATTAGCAGGAGGACAAAACACGAATACACAAAAACTGCAAGTTTGCGCTACAACTGAATTCTGTAGACAACAGGCCAAGAACATTAACAGGAAACCGACAAAATCCAGCAAAAAAAAAACGGCAGTGAAAGTTTTGGGAAAAGGAAGGAAGAGCAGTTTTCAAACAGCTGGGGGGTGGTGGAGTGTGCTGGTGGTCGCACGTAAAACAGTTCTGAGGGAAAAAAAAGTTAACTGAGTGAGGACTAAGTGGGGACGACGAGCAACTAAGGAAAGCTGCCCCTGTTAGACCGCACGCTCTGTACCTCTTCCCCACCCTGGATGCCCCCAGCCTCTCACCGCCGCCTCCGCACCTGCTCCGGCCTCTCTCTGACCTTCAGTCTCCCCTCGCTCGCAGGCCTGCCTCTGTACGCCCCCTTTTTTTCTTTTTTATTCTCAGTCTCCCTCCCTCCGTTACTCCTCCAGGAGAGAAGGAGCGCGTACGGGGCGCGCACGGAGCGGCGGTGGCTCTCCCGTCCCGTGGAGAGCTGTCCTCGGGCCCCCGAACCCCAGGCCCGGCGACCGCCGGGCGACCCGCGCGCCCCGCGCCCCACATGAGAGGCGGAGCGACTCCTGGGCGCGACCCCCCCAGCCCCGCCCGAGACCCCGCCCCCGCCGGGCCGCGTTTCCGGCCCCTCCGCCAACTTTAAAGCGCGCGCGGGCGCGGTGGCTGCAGTCCCGCCCGGCGCCGCGGCTCCCTCACGGTCACGCTACCTCCGGGCCCTGCCGGCATGGGTCCACGGCCCGGCTCTTGGCTCGCCGCGCTCCTGCTGGTCGTCTGCGGCGCTGGCTCCGTGCGCGGGGACACGCCTGCCAACTGCACCTACCCCGACCTGCTGGGCACCTGGGTCTTCCAGGTGGGCCCTAGCGGCTCCCAGCGCGATGTCAACTGCTCGGTGATGGGTAAGCCGCTGGCGCCCGGGCACCCGCTTCCTCCCTGGGGTCTGCCCGGGGCTCCTGCGCTTCGATCCCTGTGCCCTTGTTCCCGCAGCGCCCCCCCCCCCCGGTTGACGCGAGCCTGGGTTGTCCTGGCTGGACTTGGGGTCCCTCAAGGCGCCCCCTTTCGCTCCAGGGCGGCGCTGTCAGAGTGGGGAAGCTGAGCACTTCTAACTTCACGTGGTCTTGATTATTTCCTGGGCCCTCAACACTTTCTGCAAGAACTTTTTTTTCTCCCTTGAGTTTTGTTTCTTGTTTTTTTGTTTTTGGTTTGGAAGAGAGTTGAGACCGGGCAATTTTATCGCCCCATCCAGTCCTCAGTATTTCATTGTGCCAGTGAACAATGAGCTCAAAGACTCTTGAGAATAGAGCTGTTAACTTTTTCTCCTTTTGTTTGCTTGTGGAAAAGAGCCCTTATGCCCCTCGGTTTTGATTTAGACTTGTGTTGGTGCTGCTAGTCTGAGAAAGCTTCTGGTATGGTACCCCTCCACAGTTTCATGTATTGTAGGACAGTTTCATGTATTGCAGGACAGATTCATGTATTGCAGAGCAGGTAGTATAAAAAAGTTTTTTTTTTTTTTTTTTAATATCTCTTTAGCCAGTAATTTGAAATGCCGGGAGCCAAGCACAATGCGTAGCTCACAGAAGGCTCTCAGTAAGTATCTAGTATTTGAGCAAACTCAGGGAGAAAAGGACAGGGAAGCCTGGCTTGCTGCAGTCCACGGGGTCACAAAGAGTCGGACACGACTGAGCCACTGAACAGCAACATTTGAACACACTGGAACATTTCATATGCTCTCAGATAACACTGCTATCCCGAGGACAAAATTTAGTGAAGGGAGAGGAAAAACACAGTCTTGGGTCAGGAGAGGCACTCTTGTTCTACTCAGACCCTTACCACACTGTCGCTTCTGCAGAATGAGCGAAGCTCTTGGCCACAATTTCCTTGTTAACAGAACAAAGATTGCCAGGTCATTTGTCACTAAACAGAGTTACTCAGCTGTCCAACTCCAAATGACTGTGTGGCACTTCATAATATGGGGCATTATAATCATTTTCTCTTTTAAAAGTTGAACTTGGAGGTCCAAAGCAGAAGGGAGATCAGGATTTGTATTGTCACATGGAATCTCCTATGTATGTGTGTGCTCAGTCACTCAATGATGTTTGACTTTTTGCAGCCTCCCATGGAGATTGTAGCCCGCCAGGCTCCTCTGTCCTTGGAATTTCCCAGGCAAGAATACTGGTGTGGGTTGCCATTTCGTATTCCAGGGAATCTTCCCTACTCAGGGATCGAACCCGCTTCTCTTGTGTCTCCTGCATTGGCCTTTACCACTAGTGCCACCTGGGAAGCCCTTGGAATCTCCTATTTCAGAGCATTAATAGGAAACATGGAAAATTGTGCAGAGTGTGGAAACTTCCAAAGTGGACAAGCAGAATCCTTTTCAGGCAGCCTCTGTCCATATACTATACCTTGACCTTAATCTAATCATTAAAGACATATCTGAAGGTTAAAAGTTTTCTGAAGATTAAAAGTTTAGTTCCTATCAGTATAAATTAACTATGTAGGATAAAAACCTTGAGTTTGCCGAAGACTGGAAGGATTTAGATTCTGAGATTCTGAGCTTTGTAGCCGTCTAGGAGAAAGATACCCCATTTCTTCTGTGGAGAGATCATTTCCTTTGTTCTTATGACCTGATAGCAGATGTTTTTATGTTTTTATATTTCCACTTTTTGACTACCATTTTGTCTTCTCCCCATTTCTGTCTGTCATTTTCAACATTCCCTATTTCTCCTTTTCTTCAGTGGAAAAACTTCTTCAGTGTTTGGATCCTCTGGGAAGGTAGTGGCTGTACTTTTGGGGGTCTGTACCTGATGGGTTACTTAATATATCTTTTGAGCCTTCACTTCACAGACTTGCCTTAGACCCCTCTGGGATTATACAGAAAGAGGCTACAACACAGGGACTCTGATAATCTTCATAAGCCAGATCCACTTAAATTCAGTAGCATGAAAGGAAAACTGCTTAAAAATAGATGAGACTACCTCCCATTGAAGTCCAAATAACTTTCCTTTGTTGTGTATATTCTTTTCTTTAGGACCACCAGAAAAAAAAGTAGTGGTGCACCTCAAAAAATTGGATACAGCATATGATGACTTTGGCAATTCTGGCCATTTCACCATCATTTACAATCAAGGTTTTGAGATTGTGTTGAATGACTACAAGTGGTTCGCCTTTTTTAAGGTAAGTTTTGTTGGAATATGCATTCATTATTTCCAATGGTCTGATATCTGAAGCCTCTTCTAATGAGGAGACCCTCAGTATTTTAACTTTAGATTAGGAAGATAACCAGAATTGTACCATTTTCCCAAGAAAAATTAGATGATGTAATTTTTCCACTTTATTTAAAGTTATGACTTTGGTTTAAAAAAAGCACACTGAATCTATTTGAATGTGTGCAATCCATCTGTATTTAAATTTACATTTTGGTAAGTACGACTAAATTCTTAATTTATTTTCTTTATTACTCCACCTTTATTTCTAAGTGTTGCTTTAGTTACTTGGCTTCATGCTGAATCTGTAGGAAAGATAGGGATTTTATAAATTTTTCTTGAGGTTATCATACTGTGCCTCTTATTGTTAGCTCTGAGAAATTGACCTGAATGACTCATTGAAATAATGTCATGTACTAAATATATTAATGTGAATAATTTATTTGAGTAAGCTCAGACAAAGAGATGGAGCACCTTGGAGTTGCCCCTTGGGCTAAAGTAAAAGGTAGCCCCCACAGCCCAGTTGCTTTTCTTCTCTCACTGGGGAAGAACTGATTCCATTCCTATAGTCTTACACACTACTTCTAATTGCAGACACACTCTAGGGTAAAACAGTTGAGCACAAACTGCAATCCATCCAAGATATCTTTCCTGTTTGCAGAGTGTTAAATGGTTTAACTAAGTTGAATCCACAAGCCTGAGACTAGCTGTTTCTTATTATAAATAAAGGTTAATAAATAAAGACAGACTCTTTCAAGGGGTAGTGACGATAGCCTTTAAAAAAGAGTTAACCAATTAAATGGTAAGCATTAACCAATTACAGGATTTTATGGGAACATGAGGGAATGAGTCTGTTAAAGATGAGGAAAGACAAAGAACTAGCAAAAG
This sequence comes from Giraffa tippelskirchi, assembly GCF_054371585.1. NCBI lineage: Eukaryota > Metazoa > Chordata > Mammalia > Artiodactyla > Giraffidae > Giraffa > Giraffa tippelskirchi. The sequence goes on along the minus strand of NC_137284.1, from coordinate 39,991,414 downwards.
ACAAGTTTCTAAATTTACTGTGATTCCTCATGTGGGTTGTGATGTAATCTGAGTCAAATTTCTTAAAATCATAATGCCCAATACTTTTTTTTTTTAAACTATAAGGACCCTTTCTTAATATGAAAAAAGAAAAGAGAGACTGGAAAAGTTGTCTGCTCTCACCTGGATTGGCTATCTGCTTTTCAGCTGGTGGGAACCAGTCCATCTGTGCTGGCCACTGTTGGGCCAGCGGTCTGCTTTATTAGTTGAAGCCCATGCTTGACCATTTATTAAATATCTTTTATTATCACCCCTAGATACTATCACTCCATAGATAATATGTATTTTTAAAAATTGTTAAGAGTATCTGTATGAGTTTTTAAAATGGTAGTGTGTAAATGTGATTCCATCTGAATATAATTCTTGATCTACATTTTGATAGGCCTAGGGCTTTTTAGACCTCTTATAGGTACTCTGTTACAGTCCTTTAAAAGTTCTTTGCTTTTAGGTTGGGAGTCAATTGCCTGTGGACTTGATGCACAATGAAAGAGAGATTCAAATCAATTCTTACTATGTACCCTCTTGCCCCTCCTTTTCCCCTTTTCTCCCTTTCCTTTTTTCTTCTGTGGATACAAAATAGGTAATCGATATTTGTTTAAAACATGAAAGTGAAGTAGAATTCAGTTGAGAAATAGGTTGCCTGAATTATTTAAGTACAAGATAGGGTGTAGTATATAAATAGATGAAAAAATAGTCTTACCCATTTAGCTTGGAAGACTTTTCATTCTTCACTTCTGTAGACTTGGAGAAACTGGTAGTGGAACTTCTAATGACAACCGTCAATTACCCGAGATGTAATCAGAAATAGGCAAAGGCCATTTCCCTCCATTAATATTTTCCTATCGGTTTGTCTGCTCTCAGCTTGAATAGGAGTCCGGAGGTGGTGGGGACAGAGGGTATGGCTGGTAGCTGAGGAATCAGAACACTTCTCTGTGCAGTTGACCCTTGAACAAGAACAGGTTTGAACTTCATGGGTCCACTTACACAGAGATTTTTTTTTCCGTAGTAAATACTGCAGTACTACACTATCTGAGGTTAGTTGAATCTGCAGATGAGAATCCAAGGTTGGTTGATACCTTAGATGTGGAACCCTGTATGTGGAGGGCTGACTGTTAATTATTGGTGGATTTTCAGCTACTTGCAGGATTGGTGCCCCACACCCTGCGTTGTTCCTTTGTTCAAGGGTCAACTCTATTTCTCTTTAGATCAAAGGTGCAAGCAGATTTTGCACCTTTCTGTAGCCTCAAAACATTATTTACTGGTAAATAAAGGCTTTTTAAAGCCAAATAAGATTATAAGTGTTTTCAACCATAAATGGGAAGTCATTGTATACTCTGTTGTAGGGTAGAACCCTACCTGATCATGTGCTTCTGAATGGCATTCTCTCATTAGGAATAAAAATAACAAGAGGGTTCTCCTGCTACTGATTTCAGTATATTTTTTAAAGTGTCCATTTGACCAGAACCGTTATCAAGACTGGGTTTTCTTTTCCTGCTGAAAAATCAGACACTCTAGTCTGTGGTTAGGTCATGTGATAAGTATCATAATTTCAGTAAGCAGAACAAACATTAACAAGATATATGGTTTTAAAATTTCTCTTAACGTAATGGAGTAGTTCCAGATAAACATGCTTTCTGGAGTGATAAAATGCCATGTTCTCTTAGCAAATCCAACTGGAAAAGTGATGGAGAGCAGCAAAGTTTAACAAATTTAGGAAAAATGATAAAGTGAGGTTGACTTTACATAATAGGACAAATACTTTTGGGGGGACACTTTTTAACATAAAAGTCTTGCTGGACTTTACCCGAAGCCTTAGGGTATTTCCTGCAGTGGTGCTGGGGAAACCATGCTGAGTGTGTGACTCGACAAAGCACACCTATTTATGAATAGGCATGCGAGATTTTTTTTTCCTACCGATTTTAGAAGTAACTCTTAGATGAAAATTATTTTTTAAAAAGAATAATTATCAAAAAAAAAAAGAATAATTATCAAAATATAAGCAGTATTTTACTATTCAAGTTCAACTGTCATATATAAACTAACTGCTATTGCAGAAACATCTGACAAACTTTTGTCATTTACACCCTCCATTGTTAGTCTACGACTCAGTTGGATTTCAGGTCTCTCCACTGACTGATAACAGACTCTCCCACTTGTTTCCTTTTGCCCTGTTTCAGATATGCTTTCATGAAATTGTTTCATAGGGTTGTTCCTGCTCGAGTTTGTTGAGCAGGTGATACGGGCAAGGTATCCTGTTAGGTTCCTACTCCTCACCCCCTAGATCAGCCTGCAGTTCAGAACAGACAGCTTCCACATCATTCTCCCTACATTCCAACTTTGGAGCCATGTGGTACCACTTTTACTGCCAGGAACTTGCTGTATTAAGTTCTCCTTATTCAGGCCTCATCTAGAGAATAAGCAGAATTTTTCATGATTTGTTCTTAGGCCTTTTTTCCCTTGGTTTTAACTGCTTAAGAAATCGGCAGTGGAGTAGGATGATCTTTTTTTTTTTTTAATGTATGATCTCAAGCTAGAAAAAAGTTTGGAAGGAAATCTTGACGCTGAAAGTTTATGTACTGTGTGAGTCAGGCAGGAAGCACTAGGTTTATATTTTTGAAAGACACTTTTTCCTACTCAACTTTCACTGTAGATTCAGTTATTAGAACACTCTGGGGGGGTTACAAACTCAAGTGAATTTCGGGCTCACCCAGGCAGATACCTAAGCATCTGTGACAACTTTATGTAAAGCAGTAAGGAGTAACTTGATTTATGGCCTATGAAATGAAAACTTTCCTAGAGACATTCGAATTCAGTTTTCCCTTAAAATAATGTGCTGGCCACAGGCCAGTTTCTAAGACTATCAACTTTTAATAGCATTGCCATTTGGTTGTAAGTTCAACACATCTGCAAATGAAAAGTACCTGCAGATGAAAAACAACCAACTTCTTTTATGAAAACACACAGTGTAACAAAACAATATAAAGGGTGTTTCATTATGACTGACTTTGTGATGGGTAGGTAAGTGATTATTTTTTCTTCTTTATGCTTTTGTGTACTCTGTTCATTTTTTCCATGAACATGTGTAACGCTCCTCTCCGCTGTCCTCTACCAGATTGCCAAGAAAGGAAGTGGTATGAAACAGACTCAGCTCCAAAGGATACCTTTAAGTTGAATAGGCTTTCTAACCTTTTTGCTGTTTCTCCTTTTACTTTCTGAGGCTGTAAAAGGGAGCAGTAGAGAATGAACTCAGTTTATATTTTGGAGATTAAACTACTCAAGGGCTGAAGAAAGTACATAGAGAAGCTAGACTCATAATGGCTGAAAAACTTATTTGGTGATAGTTAAACAAAGTTCACTGATTTCTAATTAAGTTTTTGTTTGAGACCTACCAGTCTTAGTAGAACTGTAAGCTAAAAATTCTACCGTGAGTATTTCTAAAGCAGCTTGGTACTCAAAACAAAGACAGTATGTTGGGAAATCCACACCAGAGGATTTATTTGCCTGTTTTGTGTGCTAGTGACTTGTAAATTTCAAGCTTATCACAACAGCCAGAATCATGTGCTTTCTACAGCAAAGGATTTGGGAGTCTTGTGTGGTCTTTTCCATTGTGCCTTCTGGGTTTATTTTTAAGATGTAACAATTCAGCTTTCAGAGTATTATTGGGATAGATTTACCTGTTTTAGTATAGATTGAATACACCAAAATGAGGTGTTTGTCTTTCTTTTAAATAATTTGATGTTTACTTTTAGAAGTGTTTCAGTTGAGGAAAAGAATCAGAAGATGCCTAGCCATTTGTTTTCTTTCATGATGATGCTTTATCTCAACTTAATGACTGAGTTTTCCATTGTAAACCTTTCATAGGATGTCACTGATCTTATGACTCAGTTTTTCATGCAACTGGGAACTGTGGGGATGTATGATATTCCACATCTGAGGAACAAACTGGGTGAGCTCCATTGAAATACTTTTAACTTTCTCATTAAATGCAAGCTTCCCTCCTCCCTGGTGGCTTATGCAAGTTAATGTTTGTTTCTTCATCAGGGAAAGGGAGTTGGAGATAGGTAGATTATGGTTTTCTTACAGATTTCTTGCTTGAGCCTGCTTATTTGCTGCTTCTTACCTGTCGGCAGTATTTTCACTTTAGTATGCTTTGTTTACACACATAAAATTAGCTTTCTCAAACATGATGCTCATAAGTGGACATGAAACCAAAAAGGTAAAGACCCAGTGAAGGAGAGGATGGCCCAAATTCAGTTCACATCCTTGAAGTAGCTGTGCTGCCTGAGATTACTCATTCTTTTCCTAAAATGACTCAAGAGGGACCTGTGTGAGACCATGGCATTTTAGATGTGTCTTCCCAATAGAAAAGGTGGCTGTTCCCGAGAAATTAACATATTTGTTACTCATCCCTATGAGACACCACCTGTGTCTTGTTAAACTGGTTCCTTCTCCAAACAGACTATTGGCTAGGGAGAAGAGGATCTTTTTTTACTGTGTACATGCTCCTCATACTTTCAGAATAGATGTTTAAATTAGTGCTTTCCCTGGATCCATAAATTTAGATGGCTAAAATTTTGATGGAGAAGTAGGCAGTGAGAGAGAAAAGCTGATGGGGACTTGCCCTCCGTTGTGTTTTATATAGCAGTCTTTCCCCTTTCTCTTCCTCTTTTACTTAGCTCCTAAGTAAGGAAATGAGATATGAAAAAGGGAACTGGGGCAGGTGTTGAAAGCACCATAGCTTTATCCTGTGTCAGCGTTTTTCGGGCTGTTTAATGGGCCAACACTGGGCCACACATCTGCCAGGAAAAAACTGTTCCTAAGATGTGTCACTTCATTTTGTTAAGCTCTAGAGGTTCCAGGCAGCCGCTAATAACAGATCAAAGTGAAAATTAGAGCTGGAACCAATAGGCTCTTTCTTCTGAATTTATTTCTGGAAGTTGAGTAAGTGTAGACTGTGTTAAATAGTTTCCTTTCAGAACTGCTCAGAATCTTTATTACACTGTAGCTGAGGAGGGAGATGTAATAGAAAAATTTTTCAAAGTTTACCACGTTTTCCTCACTAAAAATAAGGTATTCTCAGAATGTGGTTTGTAAAATTCTGTCTGAAAGTTCTCATTCTTTCTCCTAACTGGGGAGATGCTTCTACCAGTAGCAAAGATAGATCCTAGTATTTACTTTGTAAATGGGATAAATAGCCTTGAACCTGGAAATATTGGTCAAAGTAGCATTAAACCTACGTTTGGAATTTGTAAGATATACATGTTATTATGTCTAGGTTGCTAGATTAGGCTGTTTCTTATCTATATTCAAAAGCTATATTAGGCTTATTTGGTAGCATTTAATTTGAAATGCATCTGCATGTGCTTCTGGAGCATGTTGGCTGCACGCACAGTACTTGTTGCTTAAGCATTCAGCTTTTGAGAACAGTGGCTTTTTTGTGAATGTCTTAAATAACATTAAAAAAAAAATACCAGCATTTGAAATACTAAGTACTGGTATTTTTTTTTTTTTCCACTTAAAGAAATGAATATATTTAAGCATTTTTTAAAGAGACAGTATGATCCTTGTTGGCTTGTAACTCTAGTTTTCATTGTCTTTTAGTTATTAAATAGAGCGTCTGTTGAGCGGCTCTTTTAAAACCTCAGCCAAAAACAGACTTTTGGGCTAAGAGGCAGAACAGCGCACGACAGTGGACCTGCCTCCCTCTAACAGCTAGCAGAGGCCTCTAGCAGCTACAGTCCCTCTGGAGTCTCTAAGGGCACATAACATGCAGAGGAGTCCTGGTACCTACCTCCGAGGCAGCTGCCCTCCGAACGTTTCCTTGGAAAGCAGCCACCACCATTTTGGAATGTGAGCAACCAAAGACCAAGCAGGAAAAAGGAAAAAGTTCTGCAAGTCTTAGGTGGCTTTATCCTTCAGCCTTTGAATGAAAGGAATGATATGCAACACAAGGGTTTTTTTCTTTTTTTGTATTTTTTTCTCTTTTGAATGTTCTTTTGTTGAAGTGATTTTTTTTTTTTCCAAACTGCTTAGGACTTGAATTATTTGTTGTATTTTGTGCAGATTTTACTCACAGTTAAAATGATCTTCCTATGTTCCTTTTCTTTTTCTAATGACCTTGAGGAGCCCCAACACGTGTTATAAGAAGAAAATCAAGCTTCAGAATATCTTGAGATGCACAGATGCATTATGGGAGGGAAGATGGTCCCAGAGAAGACATGTTTGGGGGAGGGGGCTTTCTGAGATAAGCCAAACTGCTGAAGGGTCTCTTTTTCCAAATCATAAATCTGCAGTGCCCCTGTGGGGGTAGGGCTGTATTTTTTTACTTAGATGCCAGTCTTGTGCTAAGAGCTTAACATGCTTTACCTTACAAATGTCCTGTGAAGTAGATATTACTAGCTTCAGTTTTCAGATAGGGAGAGTTACTCTCATACAGTGCTTAAGCTCACACAGCTTCTTTTTTTTTTTTCATTTCTTTGGCTATGCATTTGGCATCTTAGTTTCCCAACCAGGAATGGAACTCACACTCCTGTACTGGAAGTGTGGAGTCTTCATCACCGGACCACCAGGGAAGTCCCACACAACTTCTAATTGTAAAGTAATATGGGCTATTCATCAAGTTTGTTTCAGAAAAAAAAATATTGGTACTGCAAGTCACATTTGGGCAGATTTTCTGGTGAATCCCAAATGTTAGTTCAATGTACTGCATTGCTCTTGTTAAAATTTTAGAAGAACTGGCCTGAAGCTTAGATTTCCTTACCAAATGAGGGTACTCATTTTCTTTCCTAAGCCTGGGTCCCTTTATTCAAGACAAAAATTTACTTTCTCCTTCCTTTTATAGTTCTCCAAATTGAAGGAGAGTTTTATAAGCTTCAAATTAAGTACGCTTGCCAAGCTTACTTCTCTTAATTAAGTTGTTCAGAGCCATTGCTGCCTTTAGTTCTTTCCTGCTGCACAGTAGACTGGTTTCCTCCTCAGTTACTGAGAGCTGATTAAGCATCAGCCTTGGCAAACCAAAAATGTGAGGCTCCACCCAGTTCATATTTCCTGGGAGGACTTTTCTGCATCCCTTGAATTACTCCTTGAGTGGAGAAATCTTTCTCTAGATGGTAGGTTATCATCATTACTTTATTGGTTCAGATAATTATGTCGTTTGAGAGGCACTGGTCTGCTGTTCTGGGAAGGTTGTATCTTATAAAAACTAAGGAACAGTACATCCAACTGCTACCTGGATACTTTCTTCCATCCTAAAAATTCTTTATCACTCAGGTTCTTGGTGCCACATCTGTGCAGGTCCCCAATGCTCTCCATTACTGGGAGGAATGCCATTATGTTGGTTCCAGTTGTACTTTGCAGGGATCACTGACCTGGTAGTACTCACTCTGCTGTAAAAGGAATGACTTGAGCGTGTCATCTGCTTCCAGACTGAAAGCCTGTATATCTTCAGATTCTAATGCATGTAGAACTTTATCTGGGAACTTTGGAAAATTATCCACATTTCTCTCGTCTTTTCAAAGACTTCAGAAGTAATACCAGCTTTCAAAAAATTCATTCTCTAGGGTTCTAGAAACACAAATCAGGAATGGTGCTATGTTTATATTTTTGGTCCTCTGTTCTAAAAAATATATGATGTTACATGCCTCCAGTGTTTTGTAAGAGTTGTGTATTTTCAAACTGTCTGTCTGGATGTAAATACTGACTAAGCAACAAATGTGTATATATTTAGGAAGGCATTTGAAATCACCCCTACCAAAGTGTTTTTTTCCCAACTGGTTTCTTTGAGTAACTTTGCATCTAATGTTTGTTTTGATTATAGAAGAGAAGACTTGGGTACAAAATTGCAGGTATATGTGTTAGAAGTACTCATAGATTACTGCTTAACATTCTCTGTTATAATTGCCTGTTTGTCCTTTTCTCTGATTTTTAAACTCCTTGAGGGCAGTGATCAACACTGTATTACTGACCTTTTTATTCTGTATGTAGGGCACACTATGTGATAAATAATAGGCCTTCAATAAATATTTGTAAAAGAAAGAAAATTGAATAATATATCATTGTGCTGTTCTCCCGTTTCATTGTTGTGTTTCTGAAAGGATTTTTGCCTTTGTGTCCTTTAGAAGCTATGGTGGACCCTCAAGACGTATTTGTTGAATGACTTTGTAGAAAAGGGATGAGACTCTTAAAATTTTATTCTGCTTATTTGTCTTTTTTTATTTTTTGTGTGAGACTATAGAGGCTAAGATGAAACTCAGAGTTAAAAATAATAAACTTCTAACTTTCAGAATTACTGAAAACTAAATTATCTGTTGGGCTTCCCAGGTGGCTCAGTAGTAAAGAATGCGATGCAGGAGACGCAGGTTTGATCCCTGTGTCAGGGAGATCCCCTGGAGAAGGAAATGGCAACCCACTCCAGTATTCCTGCCTGGAGAATCCCATGGACAGAGGGGCCTGGCGGGCTCTAGTACATGGGATCTCAGAGAGTCAGACACAGCTGAGTGACTCAGCATGCACGCAAATTAGCTGTCAGGGGAAGTACTGAGCTTTATTTGTGTCTACAGTGGTTCCCCAAAGCCTAGATAACCAAGGACTCATATTTGCTTAAGATGCTGTGGGTTATCTGTGCCCCACCCCTTGAGAAGCACCAGCTAAAGGTTGTTATTGTAGTCCAGTTGCTCAGTTGTGTCTGACTCTTCTCGACTTAATGAACGGCAGCACGCCAGGCTTCCTTGTCCTTCACTATCTCCCGGAGTTTGCTCAGACTCACGTCCATCGAGTCGGTGATGCCATCCAACCATCTCATCCTCTGTTGCCCCCTTCTTCTCCTGCCCTCAATCCTTCCCAGCATAAGGGTCTTTTCCAGTGGATTGGCTCTTTGCATCAGGTGGCCAGAGTATTGGAACTTCAGCTTCAGCATCAGTACTAGAGTCAATGAATTCTGAGATTTCTTCCAACCTTACATCTTAAGAGTTTATGAGCAAGTAATTGAGGAATGAGCCAAGGGACTTTGGTTACCTTGCTAAGGATCAAATGCTGTTTTCTTAACTAGTCCTGGAACCTACATTTTGGTTTAAAGGGGACATCTTTTCAGCTCTGGAAATTAATCTGTGACCCTCCATTTTCACATTAAATCTAATTGCCAATTCCTTAAGTGAAATGCTAGAAATTATTTGGTTGCAACCACTGCCACAATTTGCTATCAGTTTCACAATTCATTAAAATTCAACTTTTAAAACGAATGGCCAAGCTGAAACAGTGGGCAGAAAACTAGAAGTAATCCTTGAAATGACATAGGGAAGTTTGTTTCTGATGAAAGATGTGACTGTCCTGGATAGGTTGGCAAAACTGTTTAGGAAGATGTGCCTTTTTCTCTTTGTTGCCATCTAAAGGCTTTATTCACACTCCAGACTGACAGCATGTGCAAACAATTAATCTACACTTACGGAGACAGACACCGTACACAAAGGGCAGAAAATGGAGTAAACACTGTTCTTTGGTATTGTTGGAAGGAAATCTCTCTACTTTGTACGGTGTATCATCAAATCATTTAACTTCATACAAAGTATTTTTTTCTGAAATGGTGCTTGATGGATTAGACCTACATGTCCAGATTTTTTTTCTTATATATTCCACAGTATGTGGTGGTGTTTAGTCCACAGTATGTATTGTTTAGTCACTAAGATGTGTCTGACTCTTTTTTGTGACCCCATGGACTAGAGCCTGCCAGGCTCCTCTGTCCATGGAATTTTCCAGGCAAGAATACTGTAGTGGGTTGCCATTTCCTTCCTCAGGGGATATTCCCGACTCAGGGCTTGAACCCATGTCTCCTGCATTGGCAGGCGGATTCTTTATCACTGAGTCACTGGGGAAGCCCCCACAGTATGAATACATATATTTAAAAAACTATACACCTGCACTACCATACTAATATGTTTGCTATCAAACATATGAAGTAATATTAAATGATTAAATAATATTTGATTTATTTATTGTTATAAAAACCTGTCCTGCCTGATGATATTCTCTGGAAACAATGTAGAAGTAGGTTTCATTATGAGTTTGTTGCCAAAAGCAGTGTAAGGATTTCTGTTACCAATTATTTTTATTACTCCCAGTTTTCAACATTTGGAAACAATTTTCTAATTAAAGTCTTTTAAGTAAAGAATTTTAGCTTTGACACATTGTTAAAAGTATGAAAATGTCACAGGTAGAGTTTAGAAGAATTACTGTTTGGTGTTTAAATGATGTTTAGTGTTAAATGATAGCAATTTAATGGACATGTTAAAACTGAGACATTTGATTTATTGAAAAACAGATTGAAAAGTTAATATCAGAGTGATGTAACCATTTCAAAACATCTGTTTTCAAAAACTTATTTCTGTGTGGCTGATAAAACTCATTCCAGGAACAGGGCAAATGTAAGCATTGTTATTTTCTTATGTTTTCTTATATTTACATCGTTAGTATTTGCAAATCCTGTTTTCCTTGTAAGTGTTATTTTAAACCACTTGTTCATTTTGTGTGAGTTAGTTTAACTACATCAAATGTGCATGAATTTAAGCAGGCACACCATGAATGGGAATATGCCATCGTGTTCTAGCCATCTTATAGGCAGCACACTGCATTTAACAAGTGAACATCTGACACTGGAACTGTGTGAGCATATCAGTGTTACTTTGTATATAAAATAATAGTGGAAGTTGGTTTTCAGTTTTATTTCTATATTACAAATATAAATAGAAATTATACATTTTTCTTTCTAATATTTTAGTGGATTATCTTCTCATTTTGGAAAACCACTGGTTGACAAAATAAAACTTTTATCAGCTGCTCAGTTGAGAGTTGGGTTTGAGAGTATAGGTTCTTTGATGACATGAATAAAGTCTTAACAGCTTCATATCCCCCATGGTAACAGATGGTAGTGTTTATATTGTTACTTGTTTAGTGTTTTATAAGTGTTTAAACTCTTGATGTCATTGTCATCTTTATCCTTGATAGGAATCCAATGAAGTAGATCTCATACCTGTTACCAGCTGGCGAAACTGAGGTTCCTTAGTTGCGACTTGTCCAATGTTACATAAATGATAAGTGGAAGAATGGGAATTTAAAGGGCAAAGTCTTCCTAAAGAGCATTTTTTCTCATCACCAGTGCATTACATAAAGGAAGTATTCAAATATTTGCACATGTAATTGGGAAAACAGTGGAACAAAAGGTATAAGTGATTTTCTCATGCTTAGTGTCAAAAAGCAGTTGAGAAAGAGATCCAGGATAAATAACTTAAGTTCTAAAATATCCCAACCTTTTCTTTTTCAATTGGTTAATATTGCTAGGTAATTGGGTGGAATTGAATAGTTGATAAAATGAATAGGAAACTGAAGAAGGGCGGCTTTCAGAATGGCAACTCAACGATAATTTTGAAGAAGCAAATGAATAGTTGCTGAATGCTGGTAGTTTTCTAAACTTAAGTGCTAGGATTTGTAATTTCTTCAAATTTTATGTGATTATCTATTTGTTGCAGTAGAAATTGGCATCAATGAATAGAAACTTAAATTATCTCATTTGTGCAAGTCAGTATTCAGAGACTGTTTATATAAACAAAATAAATGAAAATGGTTAGAAAAAATTTTGACTACAGTTCAAGCTGGCTAGTGTGGCCAAAACTTCAATTTCCTACTTGGTAATAATTTCAGAAATCACATAAGATGTATTTTACAGTAGCAGAAAAAATGACAGCAATACTGAGAATATTCAAATCAAGAAAATAATGGGGGCACAGTGCATGGTCCTCTCAAGGTACTGAGTACTTGGCTTCTGGGGTGGGTTAAATGTCTCTTTTCTACTAAGTTACAGCTGTCCTGAATAGTGGTATTACAGTCCTCTCCTACCCTTCATAAGGTAATTTCAGGTTCTAAAAGCAGATCATATTATTTTAGATTGGGAAAACTACAGAATAATATAAAATAAAAATTTTAAATGGGAAATAATTCCATCAAATTAATGTATAAAAAATGGTACATAAATGGATATAGCATCTCTTTGTAATTTGCTTGAATGAAAACAGTTATAGTTTTTTAGGATTATTTTGGATCACTTAGAATGTTTAGATGGGGATTCCTTGGTGGCTCAGATGGTAAAGAATCTGCCTGCAATGCAGGTGACTCAGGTTTGATCCTTGGGTCAGGAGTATGCCCTGGAGAAGGGAGTGGCTACCTACTCCAGTATTCTTGCCTGGAGAATCCCATGGACAGAGGAGCCTGGTGGGCTACGGTTCATGGGGTTGCAGAGAGTCAGACACGACTGAGCGACTAACAAGCACATTTAGAGAATGTACAGATGCTCTATATAAGTAGGGAGTCTAAATTATTTACCTACTTCGTGAATAATAAGAAAACCATAGATGTAAAGACTGTGAAGTTAGGAAACTTGAAGGGATAGTTTGGAACTTTCAGTTCAGCTTAAGTTTACAGGTAAGGAAACAGGTTTGGAGAGGAAAAATTGACATTCCTGAAGTCATACTAGGAGTCAGAACTTGGGTCTCTGTGACCCCTTTTTAATTATAAAAGTATCACACTTTTAATTATAAACTTTTCTGAATTTCTCATGTTACTGTTTTAAGTAGAATTTGGCATTTGTTGTTCTTTCTGTTATTCATTTATTTATTCACTCATCCAGTAACTAATTGCTTTCTACTGCTAGTGTCCTAGTTACCAAATAAGCAAAAAAAAATCCTGTTCACTGTGAGAACAGTGCTTATGGGGAAAGAATAACCCTCACTGGCTACTGTATAATTAAATGGGTTAGTGTTTATAAAATGCAGCCTGTGAGGCTGAGTCTGTTATAGCATCCTGATTTTACAGATGAGGACACTGAAAGGACAGAGAGGGTAAGTCACTTGCTCAGGATCTCACAGTCAGTAAGAGGCAGAACTGGATGCTATCTAAGGAGTCAAGCCTGCAGACCATGTCCTTTACCTCTGCCCTGAATCAAAAATCTTTGACAAAAATTTAGGTGAAATTAGATGACCTTTAGCTGTGTGGGTCTTAGATGAAATTAGATGAAACAAACATTTAGGTGAAACAAAAATTTAAAAATTAGGTAAAAATTTAGGTGAAATTAGATGACCTTTAGCCATGTGGGTCTCTCCTTAGATGGAGAATTTAGGTGACCCTTCAGATGTGTTGGGCAACAATTTGAATCTGACTCATGAGAGCCAGTTAATTTCTAACTTTTTTATTAAAGGAAATAATGAATAAAGCAATGATTCTTACAACATTGAACTCAAACTTTAATTATATCTTCTCTATTTAACTTTGCAAAGTCTCCTTTTTTTTTCTCCCCATGAGAACAGTATCCCAAAGAATCATTTTGAAACTCACATAATATAGATGAAAACCCTTTGCAGATTGCTTAAGCCTTTCCTGTATGATTTCTAGGTGTCTCCTCTCAGTGTTTTTGGCCGTTGATTTGTATGTTTACTTCTCTGACACTCTGTGAGAAGACGGAGTCTATAAAGAAATGGTGCATGGTATTTGGGAAGAACACTTGGTTCTAGAGTCCTTAGTTCTAAATTCTAGTTCAGCCACCTCTTTTAGGTCTCTTTTCTGTCCCCCGAGTCTATACCTTTATGTTCTTTTGAACCTCTAAGATTTATGAGTAATCTGTAAAATGCATATAAAGTATGATGTGATAGGTAAATGTTAAGATCCTGTAGTTCCATAATATTGATGATGAAGGGTATAGAGTCATTGATCAATGTGAATGGTAAGGATCTTTAGCACACTTGATCATGTTTCAAGGATTTTTTTTTTTTCTTCTCCAGTCAAAGTAACAACTCAGCCTTTCCCTCAAAGGGAAATTCATTTCGTATTAGCGATCATGTTTATAACTATGACTAACTATGCCAACTAGGCAAACAAAGCCACGCTGATGAAATACATGGGGCCCATTTCTTCTAACTTGAATGCCTTGAATTTTTGGTATGTTGGGAAAGTCATTTCATCTATGATCTAAATTTCTGGGGAAATTTCCCAGGCTTTTCCAAGCATGGTTAACTTTCAGAACCACATGGTTTTGGTTCAGATAAATAACTGCATTAATTACATGTTTGCATATTTCACTGAGTTCCCATTGTCTTAAGATCTGGAGCTACATCAGTATACAGTGTGTGCATGGCTAGCACTTAATGTGATGCCTGGGAAATATCATGTGACCAATAAGTATTTGATATATAAGTGAAAGGGCTTGTTGTTGTTCAGTTGCTAGGTCATTTTTGTCTCTTTACGATCCCATGGACTATAGCACGCCAGGCTTTCCTGTCCTCCACTATCGCCTGGAGTTTGTTCAAATTCATGTCTGTTGAGTTGGAGATGCCCTCTTCTCCTTTTGCCTTCAGTCTTTCCCAGCATCAGGGTGAGTGCTCACTTTTCCAGTGAGTCAACTCTTCACATCAGGTGGCCAAAGTATTGGAGCTTCAGCTTCAGCATCAGTCATTCCAATGAATATTCAGGGTTGATTTCCTTTAGGATTGATTGGTTTGCTCTCCTTGCAGTCCAATAGGATATATAAATAATGTTACTGTTGTTGTTGGGTTTTTTTTTCAAGAAACTTAACCATAATCCCAGACAGAGCAAAGTTATTCTAGCAATATCTGGACCATTCCTCATAAATGTTCTTTTCTAGGACTTTGTTGGCATGTTTCTCATTCTTAGGCAATAGGAATATTTTTTTAAAGTGATGAGCTTTACAAAAATCTGTCTTTTTATAAATATAACTTTTTAAAGTTAAAAAGTTTTTATATAACTTTTTATATAACTTTTTTTTAAATAAATAACCAAGAAAATCGCACCCAAAGGCTGTTTTCACCTTTCATTTTTTAAAAGCCGTATTTCATATTAATAAAAAATTTTAGATATTTACATTTCACTTAAGTACCATCTTGTCATTTTTTTCCTGTTAATAGGTCTTGGGTTGTTTCGCTTGTTTTTTCTTTGGACACACTGCGAAGTTGTAGGATTTTGTTTCCCTGTTGTTGCTCAGTCACCCAGTCGTGTCCGACTCTCTGCAACCCCGTGAACTGCAGCAGGACTCAAACCTGGGCCCTAGGCGGTGAGCGTGTGGAGTCCTAACCACTGAACCGCCAGGGAATTCCCAGCTTCTTTTTTTTTTTAATTGTCCTATACAGAGAGGTCGGCACATTTTCTTGCAGGGTAGATAGTAAATATTTTAGGCTTTATGAGCCTTATAGTCTCTGTTGCAGCACCTCATTCCTGCTGCTGTTGCGCCAAAGCAGCCAGAGTCAAGATACCATAAACAAGTGGGCCTGGCTGAGTTCCAGCAACACTGTTTATAAAAGCAAGCAGCCTTCTCCAGCCTCTTCCTCTGTGATGAACATCCTCCCGTGTTTAGCTTTTTTTTTTTTCATTTATGTGTATATGACACTTTCAATGAGGTAGCTCTGAAAAACTCTTAAAGCCTTGTCAGATTACTTTTTTGTTTAATTGGAGGAAAATTGCTTTACAGTGTTATTGGTTTCTACTGTGAGTGAGTGAGTGAGTGAGTGAAGTCGCTCAGTCATGTCCGACTCTTCACGATCCCATGGACTGCAGCCTACCAGGGTCCTCCATCCATGGGATTTTCCAGGCAAGAGTACTGGAGTGGGGTGCCATTGCCTTCTCTGCCACCTCACTAGAATGGACTCAAATGTGTTCCTTTTTATGGCTGAGTAATATTCCTTTGTATATATGTAACACCTCTTCTTTATTCATCTGTTGATGGACATCTAGGTTGCTTCCATGTCCTGGCTGTTGTGAATAGTGTTGCAATGAACATTGGGGTACATGTCTTTTTGAATTGTACAGCAGTGGTGCGGGGAGCTGTGGCCTAACCCTGCCTGGCCTGTCCTCATCATATGAAGTTACCAATGTTAGACAGTTTTGATCAATGAAAATAGTTTCAGGTAGTTCAGCATAATAAATATGAACTTTATTAACTTTTTCACGTGACATACCGTCTAGTGTTGCAGCCCGATCATATCCTAGACCTTTGTTTCAGTGTTCCTTTGTCCTAAGTTGGGACTTTAGCAGGGACATGAGGAATGGTGAGTCATACCTTTGCTTGTGGAGATATTCTTAGCTCGGGGTAGGGACGCGAGCTTCACAGTATCATGAAGCACCAAGACAGAAGCAAAATGTACACGTGAGTAGCCTGCAGTCACTAACCCAGTGTAGCCTACTGGGTGGTGAATCCCAGGATCCAGACCTAGCTCTTTTGGATTCTAAGACCATGCATTTTTAATTCCGTGTTGTTGTTATACAGTCACGAAGTCATGTCTGACTTTACAATCCCACAGACTGTAGCCCACCAGTTCTCTCTGTTCATGGAGTTCTCCAGGCAAGAATACTGGAGTGGGTTGACATTTTCTTCTTCCCATACCAGGGATCAAACCCATGTCTCCTGCATTGGCAGGCAGATTCCTTACTACTGAGCTACCAGGGAAGCCCTTTTTACTCTACGCCTAAATATAATTTAAATTCAGAGACTCAGATGCAGTAAGGTAGTTTTACCTTTAAGTGTAGTTCATCTTATACATTCCTTTATACTTGGGGTTTGCAAACCGTGGGTCTGTTTTTGTAAATGAAGTTTAATTGGAACAGATGGTGGTTCATTCCTTTATGGATTTCTGGTGTACCTCTCACACTGCAAGGGCAGGGTTGAGTGATAATGACAGAAGCCTTATAACCTGCAAACGTTAATATATTTACTGTTGGCCCCTACTCAAGCTACCTAGCACAGGTAAAGTAGTATCCATTATGTTAGATTAAGAGTCCACAAACTACATCCTGTGGGCCGAAACCAACCTACTGTGTGCCTTTGTAAAGAAAAGCATTGAAAGACAGCTACCTGTGCTGATGTGTTTGTGTTGCCTTTGACTGCTTTTGTGCTTCTGTTCCATTAAGTCAGTGCCTGAAACTGTGTGCAAGTCCCTTCTTAAAAAAGTTTACCGTGCATTTTTTTTTTCTTTCCTCTTCCCATGCTTTCTACTTTCATTCAGGATTATATATCCTTCCTCCATATGGATATATTAAAACATGAGGGTTTTTTTTTAAGGCTCTGGAGCCAAAGTATCTGAGTTATAGATCTATCACTTTATACAGTTAACCCTTGAACGACATAGGTTTAAACTGCACAGGTCCACTTGTATTCAGATTTTTAAAAAATAAATATATTCTACAGTACTACATGAGCCAAGGTTGGTTGATTCCTTGGAAGCAGCACCCAGGATACAGATGGATGACTGAAAAATATGTGGATTTTTGACCGTGGTGTGTTGGTGCCCCTGCATTATTCAGGGATCAGCTGCAGTTATTTTTCAGTATAAACACTGGTATAAAACGACAGCCTGTGTTAGTGAAATAAACTGGAGAGAATATTTAATAATTAGGATTTTTTAACTCCCTCATGATTAGAATTTGCTAAGAGGTTGGGAGGTTGACAGAAGAAAAAATTTGAATTCTTTGGAAGGTTTTTGTATTTTGCAGGAATGCCTCTTCTCTGAGTGGACTGGTCTGAGGAAGTGAGCAGGATTTTGTTGTTTCTGCCCCGTCACAACTCTGTTACCATAGGTAGGGACTACTTACTGTCTCTGAGATGAAGCCCCACTTACTCACTGGTCAGTTGGGGTTATTAGTGCCGGTCTCCTCATGGGCTTGCCGTGAAGATTAAATGAGGTAACTTTGGTAGAGTGCCTTGGAAAGCAGCTGCTTTAAACATATTATTTTCTTTACCTGCCTTTCATTCTCTTGAAGTGTTGGTTGTGTAAATTTTGCTTGGTGGTCAGTGATGCTAATCCTAGAAATGTTTCTTTCTCTTCCTCTTTTAGAATAGTTCTCAGACTGAGACCTCTCAGTTTTTGTTTTGGCTGACAGAGGCTGGTCCCTCAGGTGAAACGAAAACGAGACATCTTTACTGTGAACAAGAGACAAGGAAAGGGACATGAGAGAGAACAGGTTCATGGGGCTTTTCCTTCTCTTGTTTGATTGCAGTATAAAGAAGAGGGCGGCAAGGTAACCAGTTACTGCCACGAGACCATGACTGGCTGGGTCCATGACGTGCTGGGCCGGAACTGGGCTTGTTTCACTGGAAGGAAGACAGGAAATACGTCCAAGAACGTGAACACGAACACTGCACTCCTCGCGGGTCTCGAGGAAATGTGAGTTGTCATCAGTGAAAGATCCATTTAGTTTTTTATGGTGTTTATAAGGATGTGTCTATATTAATTCTTGGAAATTTTAATTTGATTGTATTAATTTTATTTGACTTAGAAACATAAGCCATGTTATGTACAACTTTACTGGAAAAATATGTTGAGTGATTTAACTGAGAGAAGAAAGTATTTTTTCAAAATACTTCAAAAGTAATGAACCAATGATGGCTTTAAAGAATATTTATATAAAGGACCACAGAATTGCAGTGACTTATACAGGCAAATGGAGCAACAGATGGGTTCCAAATCGGGAAAGGACTACATCAAGGCTGTATATTGTCACCCTGCTTATTTAACTCGTATGCAGAGCACATCATACAAAATGCTGGGCTGGATGAAGCACAAGCTGAAATCAAGATTGCCGGGAGAAATATCAATAATGTCAGATATGCAGATGACACCACCCTTATGGCAGAAAGTGAAGAAGAACTAAAGAGCCTCTTGATGAAGGTGAAAGAGGAGAGTGAAAAAGTTGGCTTAAAACTTAACATTCAGAAAACTAATAAGGAAGCTGTGGTACATATACACAATGGAATATTACTCAGCCATTAAAAAAATACATTTGAATCGGTTCTACTGAGATGGATGAAACTTGAGCCCATTATACAGAGTGAAGTAAGCCAGAAAGAAAAACAACAATACAGTATACTAATGCATATATATGGAATTTGAAAGATGGTAACGATAACCCTATATGCTAGACAGAATAAGAGACACAGATGCATAGAACAATTTTATGGACTCTGAGGGAGAAGGTGAGGGTGGGACGTTCTGGGAGAATAGCATTGAAACATGTATATTATCATATGTGAAACAGAACACCATTCCATGTTCGATGCATGAGACAAGGGCTCAGGGCCGGGGCAATGGGATGACCCAGAGGGATGGGATGGGGAGGGAGGTGGGTAGGGGGTCCAGGGAGGGGAACACATGTAAACCCATGGCTGATTCATGTCAATGTATGGCAAAAACTATTATAATATTGTAAAGTAATTAGCCCCCAACTAAAATAAATAAATTTATAAAAAAAAAAAAAAAGAAAACTAAGATCATGGCATCTGGTCCTATCACTTCATGGCAAATAGATGGGGAAACAATGGAAACAGTCACAGACTTTATTTTGGGGGGGCTCCAAAATCACTGCAGATGGTGACTGCAGCCATGAAATTAAAAGACACTTGCTCCTTGGAAGAAAAGCTATGACCAACCTAGTCAGCATATTAAAAGCAGAGACATTACTTTACCAACAAAGGTCAGTCTAGTCAAAGCTATGATTTTTCCAGTAGTCATGTATGGATGTGAGAGTTGGACTAGAAAGAAAGCTGAGTGCCAAAGAATTGATGCTTTGAAACTATGGTGTTGGAGAAGACTCTTGTGAGTCCCTTGGACTGCAAGGAGATCCAACCAGTCCATCGTAAAGGAAATCAGTCCTGAATATTCACTGGAAGCTGAAACTCCAATATTTTGGCCATCTGATGTGAAGAACTGACTCATTTGAAAAGACCCTGATGCCGGGAAGGATTAAAGGCAGGAGGAGAAGGGGATGACAGAGGATGAGATGGTTGGATGCCATCACTGACTCAATGGACATGAGTTTGAGTAAACTCCAGGAGTTGGTGATGGACAGGGAAGCCTGGCTTGCTGCAGTCCATGGAGTCACAAAGAGTCGGACATGACTGAGTGACTGAACCAATCCTAATACAGAAAAATCATTTTATTATTGCCACATAATAAGATGTTGCAGGCTTCCCAGATGGCCCTAGTGGTAAAGAACCTGCCTGCCAGTGAGGGAGACATAAGGGACAGGGGTTTGATCCCTTGGAGCAGGAATGGCAACCCATTCCAGTATTCTTTCCTGGAAAATCCCGTGGACAGAGGAGCCTGGTGGGCTACAGTCCTTGGGATTGCAAAGAGTTGGACAAGACTCAAGTGACTTAGCACAGTACAGCACAATAAGATGTTCCAGAATCCTTGCAGATACATACGTTTATTTTGCATCAAATATAGGTGATACCAGTTGAACATAAATCTTAAACAAGGCAATAAATAACTGAGTTTAAAGTTCTTAGCATTTATATAATGTATTAGTTTGCTGAGGCTAACATAACAGATTACACAGACTGGGTTAAGCAACAGAGATTTATTTTCTCATAGTTCTTGAGGCTGTAAGTCCAAGGTCACGGTGTCAGCAGGTTTGATTTCTTCTAATGGCTCTGTCCCTGGCTTGCAGATGGCTGCTAACCATTGTCCCTACACAGTCAGCCTGTCTGTGTTCTAATCTCCATTTCTTATAAATATACCAGTCATGTGAGCTTCCCAGGTGGCTCAGTGCTAAAGAATAATCTGCTAATGCAGGAGATACAAGAGACTTGGCTTTGATCCTGGGTCGGGAAAATCCCTTGGAGAAGGAAATGGCAACCTGCTCCAGTATTCTTGCCTGGGAAATCCCAGGGACAGAGGATCCTGGCAGCCTTTAGTCCATGGGGTCACAAAGAGTCGGACATGACTGAGCAAACACACACATACATACTAGTCATATTGGAATAGAGCCCACACATGTGACCTCATTTAACCCTGATGTCCCCTTTAAAGGCCATGTCTCTCAATATAGTCACATTCTGATATACTGAAGGTTAGGACATGAACACATGAATTTAGCTTATAACAGACAGTTTTTATTTTTCTTAAGTCAGGTTCAGTGTAAGTCACTGTGAACCACAAAGAGATTTCAGACTTTATTAGTTTGGAAAGAAAAGATAAATATTATTGGTAGCAGATTTTCTGTTTTATTTGATGTGAAATCCCCTGAAAGTGTGTATGAGTAGATCACCCAAAGCCAGGCCACACAGGCAGTGAAGGGCTCTGCAGCAGAAAAGGGGGACGTGAGTTCAAAGAGGACAGATTGCTCTTGTCTGGGGAGGCAACCCCCAAGATTTAGACCAATTCATCCTCTCCATTTTGAACATAGCTTTTAAGTTGCTTTGCTTGGCTTGACCCTTGAGTGACACATTTCCTGTGAAGCTGCTCACTTTTCACCCTACCATTTAGGATATACTGTGTACTATGTTCTTTTTGAATATTTCAAGCATTGCCTCATCTAGTGAAGAAGCTACAACCAGAGTGCTCAGAATCTATGTTGCCTCACTTGTAAAATAAACATTTAGGACTAAGTTACCATCAAGGTCTCTTTCAGCTCTTAATGATCAGATCTCAAGATAGATATTTACAATTTAAAACGTGTTCCTTTTGGTGTTGGAGAAGACTCTTGAGAGTCCCTTGGACTGCAAGGAGATCCAACCAGTCCATCCTAAAGGAAATCAGTCGTGAATATTCATTGGAAGGACTGATGCTGAAGCTGAAACTCCAATACTTTGGCCACCTGATGGGAAGAAATGACTTGTTAGAAAAGACCCTGATGGTGGAAAGGATTGACGGCGGGAGGAGAAGGGAACGACAGAGGATGAGATGGTTGGATGGCATCACCGACTCAATGGACATGAGTTTGAGTAAGCTCCAGGAGTTGGTGATGGACAGGGAGGCCTGGTGTGCTGCAGTCCATGGTGTTGCAAAGAGTCAGACACGACTGGGCAACTGAACTGAACTGAACCTGTGCCTTAAGTAAAAACAACTGTAACTGGTTTTTGTTGTTTGTTAGTCAGAAATAGAATACAGAGAGTTTTATGTTTAATAAATGTACCTCTCTGGTTTCACACTTTGCAAAAAGTGGGAAAGTACTTTTGATAAAAACATTAAAACATTATCAATGTGGTTGCACATTTTTGTTATTGTTTCCAGTGCTTCCAGGTTGTTTGGCTATATCTAAATACTCTAGGTGAACATCTGAATTAAAAGAGAAAGAAAAGTTCACGGTATGCCTAAAAAGTTACTCAGGTTAGGTATATCTTGCTTTGTATAACTGAATGTTAATAGAAGTCTTAGATAGTGAGTCATACTTAAGTCACAGAATCTTTTTTTAGTAGAAATAACATGGTGAATTCTGTAATTCCTTGCACCTGTTACATAGTTGTAATACATGTTTGAGTAAAATGAATAATCAACGCCATCAGTCTTTTGCCTTTGTAAACATGCTCTTTATGTATTACATTTGCTTACATCTCTGTCCAAGCATTTGACATCAGTTAAACCAGTGCCTCTCAGTCTTTAATGTTGCTGTGAATCATCTGGGAATCCTGTTAAAATGTAGATTCGAATTCAGGTGGCCTGGATTGACATTTAGAGTCTGCATTTCTAGCAAGCTTCCAGGTGCTTCTGCTGATACTGGCTCAAGAACTAAATCTGAGTGCTGCTGCTGCTGCTGCTACTGCTGCTAAGTCACGTCAGTCAGGTCTGACTCTGTGCAACCCCATAGACGGCAGCCCACCAGGCTCCTCCATCCCTGGGATTCTCCAGGCAAGAACACTGGAGTGGGTTGCCATTTCCTTCTCCAATGCATGAAAGGGAAAAGTGAAAGTGAAGTCACTCGGTCATGTCCGACTCTTCATGACCCCATGGACTGCAGCCTACCAGGCTCCTCCGTCCATGGGATTTTCCAGGCAAGAGTACTGGAGTGGGTCACCAGTGTCTTCTCCATCAAATCTGAGTGACAAGGATATAAACCTTGTCCATATAGAACAACTTGTTTTTCATCATGTGGTTATAATACTTGCCTTGCTATATATACATTGAATACAGTTTTGCTGTACTTCACCCCACCCCCTTTTTTATTATTGCAAAGTTTAAAAGGTGATATTTGTGTGCTCAGTTGTGTCCAACTCTTTGTAGCCCCATGAACTGTATCCCACCAGGTCTTCTGTCCATGGAATTTTCCAGGCAAGAATGCTAGAGTGGGTTGCCATTTCCTTCTCCAGGGGATTTTCCCGACCCAACCCAGGGACCAAACCTGAGTTTCTTTTGCCTCCTGCATTAGCAGGCAGATTCTTTTCCACTGTGCCACATATACACATTGAATACAGTTTTGCTGTCTCCCCCACCTTTTTTTATTATTGCCAAGTTTAAAAGGTACATTGTAGAAATTGTATTAATAGAGGTGATGATTCTATGTTACCACTCAGAGATAACCTTGGTTGTATTTACTTTATAGTATCAGTATAAATGTACACTTTCACAAAAATTGATTCATACTGTGTCAACTTCTTTGATAGTCTGCTTTTTTGTCTAATATAGTGTGAACATTCTTCCATATCACTAAATAATCTTCCAGACATTTTTACTGAATACACTGTATAGCAAATGAAGTACCGTTATTTATTTAATCCATTCTTTGTTTTAGAATTTATGTTTATAACCTATTACTAGTATAAAAGTGTTTCACTGAACATCCTTATACAGTTATCTTAGTTCACTTAAATTTTATTTTCATAGGACACATTCCAGTTCTAGGCTGTGGATATAAATGTAGAGTTATAGAGACTGATATACCCAGTTGCCTTCCTAAAAGATTATACCACTTTGCATTCAGGCCCAGAGTATGAGTGCCTATTTTAATGGGATCTATTTAAATCAGTAAAGAATGTATCTGAAGCCATCTTACTTTTGTTGGCAGGTATTCTAATAGGCTCTACAGGTATAACCACGACTTTGTGAAAGCTATCAATGCCATTCAAAAGTCTTGGACTGCAGCCCCATACATGGAATATGAGACTCTTACCCTAAAAGAGATGATTAGGAGAGGTGGTGGCCACAGCCGGAGAATTCCAAGGTAATAAAGCTCATCTCTTTATCACTAATAAATATATGTGTTGATTGATATCTTCCCTTCTAACCAGCCTTCCTTGGGTTGCTCGCCCCAACTTAGATGTTTATATTAGCTTTTCTCTGACGCGCCCCTCTCGTGTTCATCCATATTCTGATGTCCTCCAGGTCCTGGTCATGGGCTTTGCTTTCACAGCATCTGCTGCTTCCTTTGCTCTCTTTCCATTTCTCCACTTTGGCTCGAAGGCTTTGTCGTTTCTTGCCTGTATGATGGATCAGCTTCCTGTCTTCTGTCCTTTTGATCTCTTTCCCTCCCTGTCCCCATTCTCAGCCATCCTATGAAATACTGCCAGTTACATCTTCCTGTATTCAGCTGTGACTGGGTTGCTACCTGTTGTCTAAGGAATAAATTTAGCCTGGTAATCAAAACCATCTGAATCTGACCATAACTCTATTTACCACCTTGACCTGCTTTCAAACAATATGACAAAAAATTACTGAAAACTTTCATCTACATCCATTCATGAAACTCCCTTTGCCTCAAATACTCCTGAACTTGCCTATAAAAACTATCAAATTTGTCACCTGTGACCTCAGTTTTGAGGTCCAGCAAAAAAATGTTCCATATTTATCAATATACTTCTGCCTTCAGCCCGAAGTGGCCATTTTTCATCTTACTTTACATACCCCATGATATGTATCTGATGGGAAATTATATCATTCTTTGAATTCATATAGTCAAGAGTTTGGTAGATTTCTTTTATTCCCTGAAAACTGTAGCTGAGTTTAGCATATGTAGTCCCTTGAAGTGAAAGTGAAAGTCACTCAGTCTTGTGCGACTCTTTGTGACCCCATGGACTATACAGTCCATGGAATTCTCTAGGCCAAATACTAGAGTGGGTAGCCTTTCCCTTCCCCAGGAGATCATCCCAACACAGGGATCGAACCCAGGTCTCCCACACTGCAGGCGGATTCTTTACCAGCTGAGCCACAAGGGAAGCCCAAGAATACTGGAGTGGGTAGCCTATCCCTTCTCCAGTGGATCTTACCAACCCAGGAATCAAACCGGGGTCTCCTGCATTGCAGGCGGATTCTTTACCAACTGAGCTATCAGGGAAGCCCATGTAGTCCCTTAATATGTGGTCCCTTAACATTTATTAAATGACCGACGATATTCTTATAATGCCATACCTTGCTGCAGGAGAAACTGATGTAACTGAAGGGTAGGAAAACCAATTGGAAAAACTAATGGGAGTCAATAAATTGTGTAGATAGGTTATTTTCTTTGAGTATATTGAAGCATTCTCTAATATTCAGAGAATATAATGATTATTTCCTTAATAGCTATAGAGACCTTTGTTCAAGTTTTACTGTTGAAACAGAGCACTGATAGATTAATGGTTAACTAAAATACATTGCTGGATGAATGCTGGACTGGATGAATCACAAGCTGGAATCAAGATCACCGGGAGAAGTATCAACAACTTCAGATGTGCAGATGATACCACTCTAATGGCAGAAAGTGAAGAGGAACTAGAGAGCCTCTTGATGAAGGTGAAAGAGGAGAGTGAAAAAGCTGGCTTAAAACTCAACGTTTAGAAAACTAAGATCATGTCATACGGTCCTACCATTTCATGACAAATAGAAGGGGAAAAAGTGGAAGCAGTGACTGTTTTCTTGGGCTCCACAATCACTGAGGATGGTGACTGCAGCCGTGAAATTAAAAGATGCTTGCTCCTTGGAAGGAAAGTTACGATAAATCTAGACAGTGTATTGAAAAATAGAGATATCACTTTGCCAACAAAGGTCTGTATAGACAAAGCTATGGTTTTTCCAATAGTCATGTAGAGATGTGAGAGTTGGATGATAAAGAAGGCTGAATGCCGAAGAACTGGTGCTTTTGAATTGTGGTGCTAGGGAAGACTCTCGAGAGTCTCTTGGACTGCAAGGAGATCAACCCTAAAAATTCATTGGAAAGACTGTTGCTGAACCTCCGGTAGTTTGGCCACCTGATGCTAACAGCCAATTCATTGGAAAAGTCCCTGATGCTGGGAAAGATTGAAGGCAGGAGGAGGAGGGGACAAGAGAGGATGAGATGGTTGAATGGCATCACCGACTCAGTGGACATGAATTTGAGCAAATTCCAGGAGATAGTGAGGACACAGGAGCCTGGCGTGCTGCAGTCCATAGGGTCACAAAGAGTAGGACACAACTTGGCAAATGAACATCAACAATAAAATTCATTGCTAAGTTTTTATTCTGCAGACTAATAATCATAATCTGGCATTTTTCTACTCTGAGACTGTATGGAGTTTTTTCCTGTCCGACTGATGGCATTCTTTCATAATTCTACCCTGTCTCAAAAAAAAAAAAGGAAATCTTGTATAATGTTTCTCATAGCATATTCTAAGGAGTAACTAGCCTACGAGATGTTCTGGTTAGTCAAAATTCAGAAAGGCAGTATATTGTATCTCTTCTCAGATTCACTAAAGTGAAAGAGCCATCCTGTGTCTGTGTGAGACAGAAGTTGAGAGCTGTTCAGTAGCAATCCAGAGGAGCCCCAAGAGGAGGTGCGATCAGTGTTGGAGCCTTAGGGTGGAGACCAGGGCTCCTATACACAACTGCATTGCCACGTGTCAGGTGCCATGTTTCTGAAGAACTCCTGTACTTTAATTTTTCTCCTTCCACCCAACCACCTTGGTTTTAGAGAAGAGGTAGATTTATGAAGCCCTGTTTTTAAGGCTAATAAGTCTCCATAGCAGGTTTAAGATAAAGAGATAGAAGTGGGAAATGTTGAAGCCAGACATGTGGTCTAGCTGCCTGGTTTTCAGGAGCATTTTTGTATGTATGTTAGATCTGCTGAAAGAATCCAATGACATAATAGAAACTCTCAGAGATTCTCAACCTGAATCTCTGAAACTAAAGCTGCTGAAATTGTAGAAAAACGTACCATTTATGGACATCTCTCTGAGTGAGTCCAGAGCTTTCTCTGAATTCTTAAAAGAATCTGGACCCAAGTGATGAAGAGCCAACAATGTCTAGTGTGCCTATGATGTTTGTAATTCTCATTTCTGTGTCACCCGGCTTCCTCTCTCACTCACTTCATTTTCATACTATTGAGCTTCATTTGTCACGTTGCTTCTGTTCTGTATGTGCATTGATGGATAAACACAGTGCAGTATAGGATGTTAGTAAGAAGGAAGTTAACACTTCAATTGAGTGTTTTGTTCACATTTAAGATAGTTACTTAAGTGTATCAGCAGCATATTTAGTCTTAAAGACATGGATGTTGATGGTGGTGTTAATCACCATAATAGCTTAATAGCTTATTAAAGACGTTCAAGACTAGGTAATGTTTTAAGCAGGTTAATCATTATTACATTGAATTATCATAACAATGCTTAGAGGCAGGTATGACTATGCACATCTTAATAGGAGGTGATCATAGTTTTATGATGTTAAGTTCTTTGACCAGCAGCTAGAAGTGGTGAAGCCATTGTAGGTGTCTTTGTGTCTTAATTTTATCTGTTTATTGACCTGGTTTGCTTTCTTCTACTTACATCCTGTATTTCTCTGCCTTTCACTTTTGTGACTACTATCACTACCCTCTGTAGAGTCAAACATCAGTAATTCCTCTGTTTCCTCTAAATCCTTTATAGGCCATCTTCAATTTCCTATATCGACTCTTTTGGGTCAAAATCTATGAAAAGTAAGAGAATGCTGTTATTTAGGCATACTAAAACTAGCAATGGCAATATGTAAAACCAATATTGTTTCACAGGGGAAAATTACTAGATCCTGAAAATCAGATGGGTAATTTTGAGACTTCCCCAGTAGTCTAGTGGCTGCGACACTGTAATCCCAATGCAGGAGGCCTGGGTTCAATCCCTGGTCAAGGAACTAGACCCTACATGTTGCAACTAAAGATCCCGCATGCCATAACTAAGACCAGTCATAGCCAAATAAATAAATAGAAAAATAAATAATTGTAACAGTTAAAAAAATTAAAAGAATGGGCAATCTATATAACTTAGTTGTATAATTGACACATTGTATAATAGACACATTTTTGTATAATAGACACATTGAAACACTGATGGACAAGTGTTCTTTGGATCTGAATCTACCTCCTAGCCAGCCAGGTGGTTGAAGTTATGGGATTAAAGGTTAGGAAATCATCCTCAAAGGAAAGACTATGTATTGATGTCAAGTGTCTGTTTCCATCCTAGGCCCAAACCTGCATCAATAACTGCTGAAATACAGAAAAAGATTTTGCATTTGCCAGAATCCTGGGATTGGAGAAATGTTCATGGTATCAATTTTGTTACTCCTGTTCGAAACCAAGGTAAAAAAATGTCGATTTTTTTTTTTATTAATTCATTCTGAAATATTTATTGAACATTTACTATGTACCAGGCTCTCACATTCTGCGGATACAGAGATGAAACTGGTATGGTCTACTTTAGTAAAGAAATAGAAAATCTATAGCTAATGAATACTCACTTCTTCTTTTTGGATCCTTGACAGACACCGGTAACACATAATCTCTCCAGCCGAGCTCAGCATTCCTTCAGTGTCCTTCTCAGTCTGTGTTCCAGATAGCTAGTGAAATTTATCAGAGTGGTAGATAAGCCAAACTCATCTGCGCTCCAAGTTATGGAGACTGGTATCGAAACAAAGAATTGCAGCTAAAATTAGTCTTTCTTGTCTTCCTTCTGCAGGTGGTTTGTTGGAATCTTTCATTTTTTTTAACTGAAATATAGTTGACTTAGAATGTCATATTAGTTTCAGGTGTATAGCAAAGTGATTCGGTTTAAGATACTGAATATGTGATATGAATAAGTGATATCATATGTTATTTGTCTTTCTCTCTGGTTCACTTGGGCTTCCCCTGTAGCTCAGCTGGTAAAGAATCCACCTGCAATATAGGAGACCCTGGTATGATTCCTGGGTTGGGAAGATCCCTTGGAGAAGGGATAGGCTACCTGCTCAGTATTCTTGGGCTTCCCTGGTGGCTCAGTCTGTAAAGAAAGCCTGCAGTGTGGGAGACCTGGGCTTGATCCCTGGTTTGGGAAGATCCCCTGGAGTAGGGCATGGCAACCCACTTCAGTATTCATGCCTGGAGAATCCCAATGAAAGAGGAGCCTGGAGGGCTGATTTACTTAGTATGATAATCTCTAGGTTCATACATGTTGCTACAAATTGCATTATTTCATTCTTTCCTTATGGCTGAATAATATTCCATTGTGTGTGTGTGTGTGTGTATATATATATATATACACATACACACCATATCTTCTTTATTCTGGAATCCTTCTTTAAGTGTCCACCCACTCTCTCCCCACCCCTCCCCATCATTAGTCTAATTATAGGAGCCCAGAAAATGAATCCTTAATATTTTTTTGCTGATGAAGTAGATTTTTTTAATTGTGTAAGGATCTTTCAATTAACTTTACATCAGGATATGACATATAATAGTAAGCATTAACTCAGCTTCCTGGTGGAACATTTACCAGCATTATGACTATAATTGCATTTTGTCAATTGTTTCTTAAATTAGATACAGTATGAGTAGATTTAATACCATTGCCTCTAATAGCACTTGAGAGCAAATTATCTTATCCTAAATTTTAGCAACAATGATTGGAGAATCATTTATATAATGCTCAGGTTTATTACTTCTAAGCTCATTTTGAAGACAATTGTAGTAAGCAGGACTGTTTTGTTACTGTAAAGTGGGTGTAGTCTTTGCTGTCTGGAAACATTCTGATTGGTGTCTCCTGAAAGGATTATAAATTAATAACACCCAAAGATAAATTTTCCTTCCCCTTTCCTAAAAACTCAGTAATCAGCCTCTCCCAGTTCTCAGTATTCACCATGACCCCTTCAACTCATCCCCACTTTATTCTTGGAGACGGTTCTGAAATGTATGGGGCTTTGGGCAAGTCTTACAGCAACAGGGTTCCTGTCCTTTATCTGACACTGGAGGTCTCATCTCTTTGTCTTTCCTTTGTGCCAGTTATTCTTTGGCTCCAGAGAAAGTGTGGGTCCTGAAATCCATCCCTACCTTTCCTGGGGACAGCTTCTTTGAAAAGGAGGGATTGGAAATGAGAGAAATTGAAAGGTAATTGAGAAATGAATGGAAAGTCAGTTAAAAAGATTTGATGTTAAGAGAGGATTAAAATTTATTCTATCATCAAATAGGTTTCCTGTCCTCACTGGAGAGGATTAAGTAAATACTACATATTGACTGTTGAGGGCTTAGCACATGGTTGTTTCCACTGTGTTGTATTTATAGAGTATCTAACATGTCAGGAATTTTTGTTTAAAGGCTGAGGATATGAAGACTAATATGATGCAGTCCTTTGTCCTAGAGACTACAGCTTAGCAAGACTTACAAACAAAATGTTAAGATACAGTATAACTGCTTTAAGTAGGGCATTTAAAAAATTCATTAAGAGAAGTTTGGAAGAAAAATTTAGTTCAGCTCACTTCCCAAAAAGGTTTGATTAACTAGTGATGAGATAATAATTCAAAGGAAGTCAGACTTTCTAACCCCAGATTCTTTGACAGTGTCTCTCTTGCAGCTCAGTAAAAGCTATTGTTATCTGTAATATTCCATATTCTTTGAGTGTTATAAATATGGTTTGTATAGACATGAGCAATTTAAAAACAGAGGGCTTTGAGTGATTCATTGCTTTCAAATTGATCCCTCATCTGTGGTATCTTGTCAGGTATCTGAGAAAATAATGTACTAAGTGGTTCCTCTTTTGACTTCTTTGTGGTGTTCTGTACCTTAGGTTATGAAAAAAATTATTTTCTCTTCCTACTAACTGGGCTACTTGGAAGTTTCCACTAACTTAAATACACCAGTGTCCTATAGAATTCAAAATCACCCACAGTTCAGGGAATTCACAACTTTTCTCTATTCAGAGAACAAATTAAGAGTAATGAAAAAAACAAAAAAAGTCCTGGGTGGGGGGATAAACTTTTACCCTAAAGTTGTTAGGGTAAGTTTAAGCACCGGCCTTATAGCTAAGGTTTACTTGGCGTGTGAGAGGGAAGAGGGCTAAGAAATTGGAAGAGACGGACTTTCCTTGCTCATCTCCCAGTTGTACTGTCTTTATTATTGTGTCTTCAAGAGAGAAGGGGAGTGTCTTTCAGGTCACGTTAATTAGGAAATGCAGAGTGGTTTCCTAACTTTAAAAATCTAGTTCATTTTAGTCTTGTTCTAACGATTGTTTATACTAAAGCTGGAAGGCAGGGGCCTTAAACTATTCCACCCTATTCCTTTCACACCCAAGATGAAAAGAAATGTCAGAAAGGTCAAGTGAATTGCCCAGTCACATAGCTGACTGATTGGGAAGGGCAAAAAAGAATCCTGACTCCTTACTACCAGTTCAGTGTGTTCACCACTGTTAGAAGGTGAAGGCTGAATGCAGTTAAGCCATGTGGCAATCACATTATCTATTTGAGTTGTGGAAGTTTGATTACTGCAAAACTCTGCCTGGGCCAACTGCCTTCCTCACTCTTTTCTTTTTGTTGTTGTTGTTGTTTAGTTGCTAAGTCGTGTCTGACTCTTTTGCGACCCCATGTACTGTTGTCTGCCAGGCTTCTCTGTCCATGGGATTTCCCAGGCAAGAATACTGGAGTGGGTTGCCATTTCCTCCTCCAGAGGATCGTACCAACCCAAGAATTGAACTCTTATCCCCTGCATTGCCGAGCTGATTCTTAATCACTGATCCACCAGGAAAGCCCTCCTATTCTTTGTTGCCCTGTAATCTTCTTAAGAGAAAAGGGTCCTTTTGGAAGCTAGACTTTGGCCTTGACTTTTGAAGAGCTGTTAATTACTTTGGCAGCTGACCTTCTGGAAACATCAGAGGCTTGAGGAAGATTATTTCCTTCCCTCCTTCTAATTTCTCTAGTAATAGCACATTCTGAGTCCTGGAATGGACATGTGGCCTGTCCCTCCCACGATGCTGGATGGGCTGATAATGAAGGTTTAATACTTAAAACCAAGAGAGTAATTTCTGTGGCTGCCATGGACCAAGACTGCTAAATGGCCAAATTGGGATTGTTTCTAGACTCTCTTGTGATATTACTGATGTCTCATGAAAGGAACATTGGCTTTGCCATTTATTGTCACTCATCTAGTTCTTTGATATTCTGTCATGTGAAAGAGGAGTCCTAAGGGTAGTATTATTTAGATGGCTTCCAAAACAAAATGGACGAGTTAATTTTGGTCTGCCTAGTAATTGGAAGATGGGGAAAGGAAATTTGAGAACTCTTTAAAGTAGATATGGATCTGTAAATGGAAGAAAACAGCATTCCTGTGTTAGGAGGCAGTTAGGTGCTGGCATCTGCTCTTTTTTAGTTTTGGGACTTTGGCCAGGTCATTGGCTCTGAGTCTCAGTGTAGGCATCGTCAAGTGAGTGGATTGTACACTAGATGGATTCCAAGGCCCCCTTCCAAACATTTCTCTTCTAATTGTCACAATTTAGGTGATCCCTCAGTAGCAAAAGCAGTATGGATAAATATGAGATGTTTATGGGGAGAATTTTGGGAACCGTCAGAAATGGTAGCAGTTAAAGGGTGACAGGGCACTAATAGACTAAAAGTAAATACTGACTGTTTCCATTGAAATAACTTTCTTTCCTGGCTATAAATATGTGTCTGCTTGTTCATAATTTGACTTCTTTCTACAGAGACGCCCTGAGTTCCTTCATTGCATCAAGGTGAAAAAGACATTTCCTGTATACACTCAAGGAAATTCATAGTTTAGTTTGAGGAAAACAGTATTAAGTAATTCAAGTAGAGTTTAGAATGTTCCCTGGTGGCTCAGATGGTAAAGAATCCGCCTGCAATGCGGGAGACCTGGGTTCAATCCCTGGGTTGGGAAGCTCCCCTGGACAAGGGAATGGTTACCCCCTCCAGTATTTTTGCTTGGAGAATTCCATGGACAGAGGAGCCTGGCAGGGTTCCAGTCCATGGGGCCAGAAAGAGTCAGACACGACTGAGCGACTAACACTTTGACTTTCTTTCATAGCACGCCAGAGACTGAACTTAGAATATCCTGGTGTTCCTTTGTTCTCAGGGAAGGACATGAATGAACATTTACTTGGAGAAGAGAAAAACGATGCCCCTCATATTTTTAATGTATAATGTTATGAATATTTTTCTGAGGAAGGCAGTCCCTAAATTACTAAATTCAGATTTATTAAAGAGAACAAAGGCAGCATTCTCTTTATGTAGTAGTTTTTTTGGGTTTTTTAAGTTATTATTAAATTGAATAATATATCAACTTCATTTAATTTCCAATGTCTTGGGTGCAGGATATCTTGGATGCAGGGTACCTGGGTTCAATCCCTGGGTCGACTGAGTGACTAGCTTTCACTTTTGGGGGGTTTGGTACAAGTATATTTCCATGTAGAATTTACATCAGTGGCAGAGGTAAAAGAGGCTATGTTATAATAGAGATATTAAAATTATGTTCATTTCTTTCTGGAATTGTAATAAGTGGAAATTAGTTTTATTACATACATGCCATATTTTATTCTGTGTATATATTTCTTCTACTCACATATTGAAGAAGCAGATAAAAAATATCTTTATATAAATTACCTCATAATACAGTATTTTTTCTTCTCTTGAAGTAGCAACTATATTCCTAGCATATGCTTTGTAAGTAAATTTATTTTGTCTTTGCCAGAGCATTCAGGTATTAAACTAAGCTGTTTTCTTTTTCCTTCTCCCCTACTTCCATCCAACTACTTTTCAATTTATTTTCAATTTCACTACCTCCATCTGCTTTAATAATCTTTACTTCCTTATTGAATACCTTAAATACTATACTGGCCATTATATAATAATTACTCTTTTTGTTATACTTTCCCTGATTGAATCCAACTCTCTATAATAATACACCTATACTTGAGCCATTCTTAGAGTTAATATCACCCACCGAGTTGCTTTAGAAAATACCTCTCTGGAGATATTTAGAAGCTCAGTTTGTATATATTCCTCCCTAATTTTCTTTTAACTTGATGACTCAGAATGTTGCAGATGTATCAATACATCATTTCTTCATTATTAAGAATACTGTCAAGTGCTTTGCAGAAGTTAGGTTTTTTCCCTCCCAAAGCATTCTCAAGGAAAGTCCCATGTAGTAATGTTTGCCTTTTGGTGAAAAAGCTGAAATCTTAATATTTGCCTGTAAGGTCAGTGGCATTTGTTGATTGAATCTCTTTTATTGTTCTAATCCCTATGAGCAAAAGCAGCAACACTCAATGTAGCTATATTAATGTATATCATCCACTCAGGTTTTCTTTGGCTTTTCTTGAGGACATCAAAGTCTCTTAGGTTATATATCTTCCTTTTCCATCACCAGGGTCTTGTGGAAGCTGCTACTCATTTGCTTCTATGGGGATGATGGAATCAAGAATCCGCATACTAACCAACAATACTCAGACCCCAATCTTGAGTCCTCAGGAGGTTGTGTCTTGCAGTCAGTATGCTCAAGGTAAGTGTTGTGTTTCAGGCACTGTTGAGCTGTGTGTGGTTTGCCATTGTTGGCAAAACCATAAGGATGGGGGAGTAGAGAGAGCATCGTGTCTGCTCTCAGAAAGCCTGGGTGCAAGTTCTGGGGCCCTGTCACTTACTACTTAGTGGTTTCTCATGGAATTCACTGTAGCATCCAGCAAAATGTCAGCAATTGCTATAATGTGAGTAAGGACAGGCTCTTTGGAGCCTCTTACATACATTACCCAACAGTGCTCAGAACCCTGAAGGAGCAGCTGTTAAGCTACATAGAGACAAGGAACAGACCTGAAGCTGTTCTATAGGATTTTGAAGACCTCCCAGCTTCTAACTGTGAGTTTCACTTCCAAATAAGGTCTCACTCTGAAACCTAATTCTTATTGAAAGCTTATGAACACTGGTTTCTCTCTAGAAGGATTTAAAAGTTTTGTACATAAGCTTTCGGAACAGGGCATATATAAGGTATGTAGAAAGCCAGTGGATTCAGGGAGAAATTGTCTCATTTTGAAGTTTGCTGCTGTCATCCCCAGATTTGGCTGCTTGAAAGTTTCTCAGTTCACCAGTGCAACTGCTGGTGTATAGTTATTTGTCAGTGAGCCTTTTATTCTTCCTGAGATACTTATTAAACACCCGCATTGTGACTTCTGGGCCCTGAAGACTCTGAAGTATCAAGAGAGTAACCTCATGAAGCTTACAGTGAAGTGAGGAAAATAGAAATTCAATAAGTACAAAAACAATGAAGAAAAAGTACAGGGTTATGGATGTAGGGTTATGGATGTGTATATGGGCATAGTTTGTTGTATTGCTCTTCTCAGACACAGTGTGTTTTTACAGATTGAAGGTTTGTGGTGACCCTGTGTTGAGGCAGGCTGTCAGCGCCATTTTCCCAGCGGCATTTGCTCAGTTCTTGTTTCTTTGTCACATTTTGGTAATTCTCAAAATACTTCCAACCCTCCCCTCAGCAAAACCATTATGACTCACTGAATGCTCTGGTGATGGTTAGTGGGTTTTGTTTTTTTGCAGTAGAGCTTTTTAAAATTATGCTGTGTGTATTGCTTCTTTTGGAAAACATGAACACTTAATAGACTACAGTAAGCTGTAAACATAACATTTATATACCCTGGGAAAACAAAACATTTGTGTGACTTTCTTTATTGTGATATTTGCATTATTGTGGTGGTCTGGAACTGAACCTGCAGTGTCTCTGAGATATAATAGGGCCAGGACTGGAGGGAAGGCTATGGGGATCTGATTCAGACTTTTCTGCAGGAGAGATGGTCAGAGAAGACTTCCTTGAGGGAATGTCTGCCTATTTAATAGTGACAATAATTGCAAGCTTTTATTGCTTTTACGTGACTTAATCCTACAAGGAAGGTACTATTGCTATCTATATTTTACAGATAAGTAAACAGAGGTACAGAGAAATTAAATTCTTAACACAGTTTTGGATTTGAATCTACATAGGCTTCAGAGCCTCCCACTTAACCCTACCTTCCACATCAGGGCCCAAATAAATGTCTGTCAGATAGATGGGGATGAGAGGATAGTTAGCTAGATGGCTGATGGAAGGGCGAACGAAGTGGTATTTAAGCCAAGAGCAACTTCCAGGGGTGACATAAGAATAATTAGTGGGCTTCCTTGGTAGCTCAGTGATAAAGAGTCCACCTACCAATGCAGGGGACACGGGTTCTATCCCTGGTCCAGGAAGATCCCACATGCCACAGGACAGCCGAGACCATGATCTACAACTAGGGAAGTCCACAACCAGAGAGGCTGCTGTGATAAGAGGCCCGCACTCCACAGCTGGAGCGTAGACCCTGCTCACCACAACCGCAGAAGGCCTGCACGCAGCAACGAAGACCCATCACAGGCAAATATCAAATAAATCTTGGAAAAATACTTAATGGAGTAGAAAAGAAAACACGTGAAATGGGACAGTTTCTCCTGTCGCCCTTTCTCACAGACGGTGGTAACTTTGTGTGTTCTTCACCCGCAGGCTGTGAAGGGGGCTTCCCTTACCTCATCGCAGGGAAGTATGCCCAGGACTTCGGGCTGGTGGAGGAGGACTGCTTCCCCTACACAGGCACGGACTCGCCATGCAGACTGAAAGAGGGCTGCTTCCGGTACTATTCTTCCGAGTACCACTACGTGGGCGGTTTCTACGGGGGCTGCAATGAAGCCCTGATGAAGCTCGAGCTGGTCCATCAGGGGCCCATGGCCGTTGCTTTTGAAGTCTACGACGACTTCCTCCACTACCGCAAGGGCGTCTACCACCACACGGGTCTGCGAGACCCTTTCAACCCCTTCGAGCTGACCAATCACGCCGTGCTGCTGGTGGGCTATGGCACTGACGCGGCCTCTGGGCTGGATTACTGGATTGTGAAAAACAGCTGGGGCTCTAACTGGGGTGAGGACGGCTACTTCCGCATCCGCAGAGGAACAGATGAGTGTGCGATTGAGAGCATAGTGCTGGCGGCCACCCCGATTCCTAAATTGTAGGGCGTACCTCCCAGGGTTTCATGCTGACCACCGTCAGCCAGGAAGGGAAGGTGCCTTATTCACAGACTGGAGACGTTTACAGTATTACCCCTGCAGTTTCAAAAGATTATAGATAGCTTCCTGTCAAGATTTGTGCCTTCACAATTAAAAGTGCCCTTGATTTTAATTTTAATATACTTTCCCACTGAACAGCAGTCTGCTTTTTCCTAAGTACTCTGTTCAGTGAGGTTTTTATGGAGGATGGTGAATGATGTAATGGCTTTTGCTAATCATTTTGTGATTCAAATAGAAGCTGTATTTTAAAAAAATCGACATGAATGCACAAGCTTATTTTTAAATTGTATAAATCATGAGAAAATATGACAATGGTTATTAAATTTAAAAAAAATTTATAAATATTCAAGTGATATGTATTATAGAATTTATGTATGCGCTTAAGAGAACTTTTACTCTTGACTCCTTCTGTTATATTGATTTGTTTCATGTATATAAATACTTGAAAAAGAAAACTTATTTCAGGGCATTTCAAGTAAAAACAACAAAATTATGAATATTTACAATAGAGGGTGTATGCAATTAAAATCTAGTGAACTGTTCCCCAATGGCTCAGTGGTAAAAAATCTACATGCAATGCAGGAGACTTAGGAGATGCAGTTTCTATGCCTGGATCAAGAAGATCCCCTGGAGGAGGAAATGGCAACTCATTCCAGTATCACTGCCTGGAAAATCCCATAGACAGAGAAGCCTGGCGGGCTATAGTCCATGGGGTTGCAAAGAGTTGGACACGAGTTAGTGAATGAGCATGCACACATGAACCCTGAAAAATTACCTCCTGGGTATTTTTGAGGAGCCAGGGATTATAGAGAAAAGAAATTCAAGTTTTGATGAGTCTGGATATTGGTTAAAATGTTTTACGGTGTATCTTGCCCTTGAAAGTATTGGTTAGGCTTCATTGGCTGAGCATTAATAGCCTAGTAAGTGGAATATTAGCAGTTTAGA
The DNA here is from genome assembly GCF_054371585.1 of Giraffa tippelskirchi. Taxonomy (NCBI): domain Eukaryota; kingdom Metazoa; phylum Chordata; class Mammalia; order Artiodactyla; family Giraffidae; genus Giraffa; species Giraffa tippelskirchi. Next base: position 39,953,369 of record NC_137284.1, on the reverse strand, counting down.
TTTGGTCATATCTTTGGGATCTCCAAGGGATATTTCAAAGAGATGTGAAACCTCCACACTGAGTAAACAGATAGTATCCACTAGAAATGATAGATTAGGCAAAACTAGGCAAATTAGTCAAAGCTCTAACCCATAAAAAAGAACCACAAGCCTTTTAGAACTTACAGGAACCCTAGAGGTAATGGAGATCATGCAGTCTCACTTCCTTTTAATTAAAAAAAGAAACTAAGGCTCATTCAGTGGGCAAGTGGCTCATCCAAGGTCAAATGATGAGTCTTGATTAGAACATAAATTTTCGAAGTCTGGCTCTCCTTCAGTGCTTTAGACACTGTATCTCTGCACTTCCACCAGAGGATCCAAAATCACCAAGGATACCAGGTGCATACTTGGAAATTTCACACTGACATGTTAAGTCTCAAAGCTATGTCTTAAACCTCATGTCCTTTTTGCATTGCAATTCACTACAATGACATTTTTACTCTTCTTAAACTGAAGCATATTCCAGGAGTTTGCCTTGTGTATAAAGGGTGGCTCCTGGCACATGGCCACATACCTTTGACCTTTTTACCGCATGATGACAAAGTGGCAGACACTCTGAATGGCAGGTGTAACCAGAGTCCTTATTATCTGGAAGACCTCCAAGGAGGTATATTTTCTTTGTTACTGATTGAATGCAATTATAATCCTACATTATGCCTAGCCTTGTTGCTACATGAATGTGTAAATAGACACAATGAAGCAGGAATTCATTTTTCACTAAAATTTATAAAGACACTATCAGCTTAATACCTAAGATTTTCTTTAACTTGTAAACATGAGCCTATCCTTTGGTTTTTATTTCGACATCAGTCAGCTGACACATGGGAGAGCATGTCCAAGTTTTGCATAATCTCACGAGAGCCCTGGCTGAGCTCTGAAGGAAAATTATTGCCCATATAATTCATTAAATACTTGAGGAAATATTAAAGGACTAAATACAGCCATAGTCTGGTCTCACAAGCATGAGTAGTTGAGGACAAACAATGGTTTGAAGAGTTCCCAAGTTTTCAGAGATTATAAGCAGGATCTCCCAGACAGCTCCAATTACACTGCCCTCCAACTTGCATTTTTCTGCTGTGGGATGTCTGCTTTTCCTGTGACTCAACAAGAGAAAGATCACCATTTCATGTGCAGTGGTGGAATTAATTCAAGATGTTGACTGAATGAAACATCATGGTTCCTCAAGCCATGTCATCAAACTATTAAACTGTACAAAAAATAGCTAGTTGCATTTTCTAAAACTTCTTTATACTGGTGCTAACAGAACATATCATCAAAGTCTGGTGAGAAAGTAAGCTCTAAGAAAAAAAAATGAGTTTGAGAATTCTGGTAAGCCTCCCCAAAAACATTCCCAGAAAAAGCTCCAGTGGTAGTGTGCATTGATGATACCACTGGCCACAAAGAAAAAAATAGGTTTAGCTGGGCAATCTAGCACAGACTTGATACTGACCCTGGTGCTTTAGGCCTAGGAAAGATTTCTGGCTCTGCCACATGAGCCATGAAACCTTGGGCAGCTTACTCAACCCGCCTGTGCATCCATTTCCTCATCTGTAAAATGGGGATAATGGTATAAATATCTATCCCTGTGTGAATGCTTCTTAAACCCTTGCTGTTAAAATAAAGGAACCAAATGAGTTTGCACTTTTGAATGACATTATTTACTTTATTTAAGGTCAGGCCTTACCCCATCCCAAGTGGGTAAACTAAGATAAATTCAGATAATGAAGTTTCTCTGACCTTTCAGACTTATTGAACTCTGATTTCTAACCTGATCTCAGGAACTGAGTAGATTTGGATAGTAAAGGATATATGTATCTACTTCTCAGAGCTCCAGGGGTTAAATGCCTTCATGTATGGAAAGTATGTACAATAGTACTTGGAATGCAGTAAGGAGTATGTAATTATTAGTTACTGTTTAAGTCATCTTTTTCCCAGTTCAGATTGTCAAATAATCTTTTGCTTTGGGGAAGCAATTGAGGTGTATTTCTGTTAAACAAGCTCAACTCTACTGAGAGGGCAGAGGAGGGGTTTCGAAGATGTTTTTTTAAAGGGAGTAAAGAACAAACAGAGGAACATAGCACAAAGAAACCTACAGTAAAAAATCTTCAAAAACTTTGTGAATTAGGGGGATGATTTTGATTTTCTGGTACCGAGGTTTTACATTCCCCACCACATTGCTGCCTTGGTGAAAAGAAGTGTGACAAGTGATCAGGTTTAGATGGCTACAGCAGAGATAAAAATCAGGCCCCGGTTGAGAGCAAGTAACTTTGGAGCAAGAAAGTCTAAAGGTTAAGCTAAGGTTGTAACAATTTGATTTTTCCAATCAGGATTTTCCTATTAGAATAAGCAACAGATTCACGTAATAATAGAGCTGGTAGGCCATCTATGCCACCTCTGTCATTAACATTAAAATGGATTTAGTGAGCTGGACATGCCTAGCTAATAAAGATAAATTTAGACCCCAGTATGTCACAAACTTTCTACTGTACCTGCTGCCTCCCAATTAAGAAAAATGGGGAGATATAAATGTTATGAGACAAGCTGACCTTGTTCTGTAAAATCATTTCTAAGGTTCTTTCCAGTTCTCAGAAATCCTATTCTGAATCCTTGATGGCAAGTGCTCTAAGCTCTAATCCATGTGTGGTGGCTTGGGAGGTTTAATCTTAACAGTTTTCCTTTAAATACAGTGATGTTAATATTTATATTTATTAACTGCAATAAAGATTTATTTTTGGACTACAGTTAAGTAGAAACTTCCTGACCAAGACAGGCGAGTTTAAGACATAAATTGTTCAGCTCGATGGCAAGTGAATGGACTTGAATTTGGTCATGGGTTAGCTAGCGATTGGGCCTTAGTTTCATCAGCTATAAACTACTGACCTCATTGAACTGTAGTTCTGATTAAAAGTGGATTTGCCTGAAATCGCCTACACTGTGAAATAATTGAATCCTCAGCCTGCGTTATGGCTGCTCTGCACAATGTCCTCTTGATGACAGCAAACCAAAGTTGCAGGAGGTAAAACAGCCCTCGGACAGAACATGCAACGCATGCCTTTGTTGGTGTTTTCTTTTTCCTTTCAGAAGGTCGTTTATCAAGGTCCCTTTTTCCTACATGAAGAGAAAGCAGAAGAAATTAAACTCCTTTTCCAGTTTTGAGGATGTGAAGCTGATATGTTTTGATTTTGAACTTTATATCCTAAAAGGCAATTTGCTTTTTGAAATTCAGATTCTATAGGTAGTTAAACAAGGAAAGACTGTGTGATGAACTCCGAACTCCCCAAGTTGAGGGGGAAAAAAGCAGATGTGTTTCTTCCTCTAATGCAAAAGGTCTAAAGAGATTGAAATCCTAGCAATCAGTTGGAAAGAAATAAGTTGGAGAAATAACCTTCCCCTGAGGAAATGAAGGAAATGCCAGGAAGCTAAGGTTGTGCATTAAAGTAATCATTGAGATGATTTGTTTTTTTTTTTTTCCTGTAAGCTATTTCTTGCAGCTTCAAAAGTATTGAATAGTTTCAAGTGAAGTATAAGATAAATGATAGAAAATGAATGCTTTTAGTACCAGATTTTTCTACCCCCCTTACTCTCGTTCGAGGGGTTTCTGGACAGTTAAGAGAAAAGCTTGTTTTCCCTCTAGATAACTATTCTTATGCCACCATAAGAAATGCACAGTATTCCCAAGAGATAGTAGACACAATCCCAGTTCTGCAGACTAAAATTCAGCAGAACAATAAGGATAGGTCTACAAAGAGAAAGCAAAATAACACTGTGCCCTGAAAATATCATGTACTCTGGAATCAGACAACCTGGGGTCCTCCAGTGATTATTATTTAGACCTTAGTCCAATCACTGAACAGAGATCTATAGTCTTCAGTGTTCACGTGTTAAAAGGTGATGCCAGGGAATTTCCTGGCGGCCCAGTAGTTAGGACTCGGAACTTTCACTGCCGTGGCCTAGGTTCCACCCGTGCTTGGGGAACTAAGATCCCACAAGCCATGGGATATGGCCTATATAAAGAAAAAAATAAACAAAAGGTGATGCCAATGTGTACATTCAAGGGTTGTGGCGAGGTTTCAGAGAAGCTATGAGTATTTACATATTACCTGCCTTGTGTAAAAAAAAAAAAAGTAAGTGTTAAGGTTTCAGGTGCTTTACAAAGGAAAAGATGCAGTACAAAATAAGTTAAAAATAAGCGAGCAAACTGAAGCCAAAAGAAGTTTAAGGTGGAAAAGTAGGGTGTGGCTGTGAATAAAGTCTGTGTGGAGTCTAGCACATTACCTGTGAGAAATGGAATATTTCCTGTCATGTCATAAACAAAGGACATCACAGTCATCAGCAGTTGCAGCCACCAGCAGTGGTGAGCTGGTGAACCCTGAGGGAACTCAGGAAGGAAAGAACACCTGCCATCTACTAGCCATCATACTGCAGCCACTCTCTAGGGTGAGCCCTGAGGAAACTCAGGTCATGAAAATACAGGATACTGGCCCTAGATAGCTGAGGTACATATCAAAGGGGTAATTTCAGTGGGCCCAGGCACTTGAACCTTCCCATAAACAGAAAAGTGCTAAATTCCTTAACTTGGGCTGTTTGGTTTCTCTTTAACAATAATCTTTTGATGTTCTGACTACTTGCCCTTTGTTGCAAAGCTGCTATAGAAGCTGGTTCCTCTCCTCGCCTCCTTGGAGCAGTTCTCTCATGGTTACTCAGGATGCTGTCTCTTGGGCTCAAAGTGCTAAAAATTCCCACTGAATAAAACAAAGCTCTCAACTTCTAGGTTGTGAATGTAAGTCCACACCTGATACGTGGGGATCTCACCCCAACACTGGTTCTCAACCAGAAGTGATTTTTGTTTCTCAGAGGGCATCTGGCAATGTTTGTAGACGTTCAGGTTGTCACACTGGGGGAGAAGACGCAGTCCACAGTGAAGAATGACCCAGCCCCAGATGTCATCAGTCCCCAGGCTGAGAAAGTCCGCGCTACAACATGCCAACTCCTTTATGCTTTCTTCCCTGCCACCAAATGAACGTTACTGACTCTGGAGATTGGAGAGAATTCTGAGGGCTAACGTTATCCCAGAAGCTTCCAGAACTCAAGCTAAACTTTGAAGAATCAAGAGGAGGAGTAAAAGACAAGGCCCAGGGAGTGAAGGCTAACTGACCTCGTGAGACAAGAGAAGGGCTCTTCCCCTCAATTCTGAGATGACAGGCTGAGCCTGTTCTGCAGGACCTCCTACCTGATAGGAACCCCCTGAAACCATAGGTTCCAATGGGAACTTAACTGATGGAGAAGAGATTGGATGCATCCTTATTCTAAAAAAGGAAGAGGGGAGCAAGTGAGAACATAGAATGCTAATTGGAGGTCCTCGTGTGCGAGAAAATTCTGCTGTAGAAGATGAACACATCACTTCAACCCACCAGACCTTTGAGCAAGATAAGGACAAGAGAGGTTGTAGTATTTTTGCTTACAAAGAGCGTTTAGTGGTTGTTTGAACCCAAGTCTCTACGTGGTAGAACCACGGCGCTTAACTACTTTATACTTCCTCCCTCAAGATGTCTTTCCTGTGTTTTTCCTTGTGGTGTGTTGATTTTTCAGGTCCTGGTCTGTAGGTAACTATTATACTTGCTCAAACCCTAAGAGATTAAGAATATATGCCTTCAGCATCTTAAAGCATGAATAAAAGAAGGGTGATCTCAGAGATAGACATTAAGTCAGGAGAGGAACAGTGGGAAAGGAATGACACGCTCTGTCTTAGACATGTTGCATTTCAGCTGACCACTGCACAAGCAGGGAAAGCTTCTCCTTTCAACACGTGTCTCAGCAGAAATGTGATAGCTAGTCTCTGGAAGGATTTGGCAAACCTAACGTTTAGCAGATTTGCAACAATAGCTCTAAGCTCAAATGGAAGATATTTTCTGGCAGTGCATCTGGCCCTCCAAGGGAGAGTGGATTCTATTACTCGGAGTCATATGGCAAGGAAGGTATTAAGAGTAACAACGTCTTCCCAATGTAAAATTAATTAATTAATTAAAGACAAAAAATGACTGAGGCCTTCTCTGCTGTATTCCACATACCTTGGAATGTTGGTAGAAAAGATATCAATGCAGGACAGGTTCACAGAACACATTTGTGTGTTCTGTGCAAGTTTAAAGCCAGTCTGGGACTCTTTCTATAGATTTGAGCTGCCTAGCTGTTGGGCTTTTGAAGTTGGGGATAATAACAAGAGAAGAAAAAATGGTTCCTGCAATTTTTGCATAAATTTTTATTGAATTCAGCTCAGAGCCCTTTTGCATGAAGAGTGCTGGCTTTGGCAAGTGTCCAGAAAACATCTCTTGGGGAAGCCTCTCTGTTTTTGTTTTGGAGCAGCTTTGCAGAATTAATCACAGCATTATTTACAGTTATAAGAATTTGGAAACAACCTAGAGATCCAGGAGATAGGAAATAGATCATTTATAGTACACAAGCTTGACAATATATTATACAGTATTAAAAATATTCATGCCACCAATGTAACAACTGTAAGAAATGTCTGTTATAATATGTAGAAAATTTGATACTGTGTTTTGTTACATAAAATGCAGGTGGGCATATAAGCACCTTCAAAAGGGCAAAAGGATTATGAATGGCTTAAGTTGTTTCCTTTATTGGTTTTGTTAAAACAGCTATGTTATAAATAACAGAAAATGTAATCAACATTTGCATGGCCAAGAAGCCCCCATCACATAAATACGCTCAAGTCTTTTTCGCCTCATAAAAAAGCCACCAATTTTTCATCCTACAAAAAACATCACATTATTCTTTCCTTCTCTCAACACCTAAGCTTTTTCAAAGAAACTTTTTTTACCTTCTTGCTATGTGTTTTCTTCTTAATCTAATGACATCTGCCTTCCACCAGGTCACTTCTTTGAAACTGTTCACATTAAGGTAAGCAAAAAACACCTTGTGTTACTAAAAGCAGTTTTCAGTATTTATCTCAGCATTTGATATTTAGCCATGCCTTCCTTAATTTTGCACCTCTCAGCTTTCAGATCTCTATTTTTTTGCAGTTTTCTTTTCAGGCTCCTTGTCTTCTACCCAGTCCTTAATTTTACTATTTCTCAGCTTCCGTACAATTCCTCTTCCCCCCATCACTATATCATATCTCAAGTTGAGCTTTTTTACAGTCAGTATATATTATCTATGTGCTGGCAGAACCCAAATTTAGCCTCCATCTCCAGAGCTCATGTATTAGTTAGCTACTGTGGCATAACACACTACCCAAAGATTTAGTGGTTTAAGTCAACACAGGTTTATTATCTTACATTTGCTGTGGATCTGGAATGTGGGTGCAGTCTCACTGGATCCTGTGTGTTGTGGCCTCTCACAAGGCTGCAATCAAGGTGTCAGCCTACGGTCTGCCATCTCATCTGAAAGATCACCTAGGGAAAGCTCACTCAGACACTGTAGGCAGTATTCAGTTCCTTGCAGGTTCTTGGATTAAAGGCACTAGATCCTTGCTGTCTATTGACCAGAGACCATCTTCGGTGCCTTGCCATATGGGCTTCTCTAATATGATGGAGTGCATCTAACTGTGCAAGTTATGACAGCAATAGAGGGAGTGTACTAGCAAGGTAGGATTCACAATCTTTGTAATGTAATCATGGAAGAAATACCTTCTCAGTATTTCCATATTCTATTAGTCAGAAGCAAATTACTCAAGGAGAGAGTATTTCAGAAAGCCTGACTACCAGGAGATAGAGATCACTGGGTCTGTCGTAATGATGCCTACTATAGCTTTAAACCAGATATCTCTTTTCCAACTTGTACCTAGATGTACAAACCCCATTAGCCAGTGCAAAATGCAAAAATCTGAATATATTGTCTTTTTCCCATCACCAAAGCAAGCTCACTTTCATCCTTCTGGTTATTGGCACCCTCATCCACCCAGTTTCCAAAATCAGAAACCTAGGAATTTCATTGATTTATTCCTCTTCCTCACCCATGACATTCAGTTAGCTGTTCATGCTCAGTTGTGGCTGAATCTTTGCAATCCCATGGACTATAGCCCACCAGGCTCTGGGAGTGACCTCCTACCAATTCTAATTTCTAAATGCCTATTAAATCTGTCTCTCCGCATACCTGCCTTAAACCATCGTGATCTGTAACTTGGGTCACTGCTATGTCCTCCTAGTGTACCTTTCTACTTCCAGCCTTGCCCTCCCCAACAGCAATGTTGACAATGTCACACTTCTGTTTAAAATCTTTAATGGCTTCCCAGTTAAGGCATATTTCAAGGTAGACAGGCTCATAGTATAAAAATGCACATTCAGTAAACCTGCAGTTTTCATAATGCAGACTACAGAAATTTAAACTCAGCAAAATCTTCTTGGCTGGTAGGGATACACGGTATTTGAGGGACAAATATTATGAGGAAAATAGCTTTCTACTTGAAACTCCTAAATAGAATTCTAGTGGTTTAGTGTGGTGTCTCAAATACAGCAGATGTAAAGTCAAAACAATTGTGTCTGTATGTGGTAACTCCATCATTTTTCTTTAAAACATTACTTTTTTGGAAGCCTGAATTCCTCGAAGTTATTTTCTATCAAATGACAAAGTCCAATCATATAACTTTCCAGGCATTTTTGTCTATTAAAACTTTCAGAACAGTTCTCAGAAACTCAGCCCTAACTATCCCAGTGATTCAGTCTCTCAGAGTCTCTGCCAGCCCACAGGATGACAGTATAAGGACAGGAAAATGTTCCTCTGTGGTCAAAGGCAAGGATCTGCACATAACAGATCAAACTCTAATTCCTCCCCAGACCATATCCGATTATAGTTGCATGGAATTCAGCAATGTTGTTGTCTGCTTTTAAATCTCCCTCTTGTTCTACTCTGGCCCCACGGGATTGGATGGCTGAGAGTGAAAATGGCACTTCCTAATCAGTTATAACCTGCTGCTGCTGCTGCTAAGTCACCTCAGTCGAGTCCAACTATGTGCGACCCCATAGACGGCAGTCCACCAGGCTTCCCTGTGCCTGGGATTCTCCAGGCAAGAATACTGGAGTGGGTTGCCATTTCCTTCTCCAGTGCATGCATGCATGCTAAGTCACTTCAGTCGTGTCCAACTCTGTGCGACCCCATGGACAGCAGCCCACCAGGCTCCTCTGTCCACAGGATTCTCTAAGCAAGAATACTGGAGTGGGTTGCCATTTCCTTTTCCAGGAGTTATAACTTGATTGGTTGTTAAATATTTTCCTAATTGTTGTCCCCAGAAGGTGCTGATACCAGTTCTGGAATGTTTGTCTGAGAGCTGTCTATGAAGTTGTCTATCTGAAGCAGACCTGATAAGCCAACTATAAACTGGAGGCTAAACACCTGTGCTTATTTTAGTGCATCGTCCTTATCCTTGAGACATAACTCACAGGATTCCCCAAAATACTCATCCTCCTTAAATTCAGTTTAGCTGGATCAATTTGCCAGGCCTGGAAAACAGTTGACACTTGTTATCCCGACAGCCCCATTCAAAAATGAGATATGAAAAATAACATTTTCATTGGGACATATGGGAAAAAAAACTATAAAAACCCCAAAGACTTGGTTTGGCAGAAATATTTTCCCATGCAAAAATGAGTAGTGTTTCTGGCACTTGCCTGTAATACTTTGCAGCTGGCAGCTGAATTATCTTGGTCTCTGCCCAAAACTCTGGCCTCAAAAGCTGATCTTCAAATCTCCTGTGTTAAAAAAGGATTTAAAATGCTTAATGACCATTTACATGTCAAAAATGAATCATTATGTTAACCTGATTATGAGTCACTGTGCCTGTCCAAGTGGTTGTAATAATAAAATAACTATTGTTTGAATGGAAGTATACTGTTCCTATGCATGTGTGCTAAGTCACTCAGTTGTGTCTGACTCTTTGTGACCCTATGGACTGTATCCCACCAGGCTCCTCTGTTCATGGAATTCTCCAGGCTAGAATACTAGAGTGGGTAGCCTTTTCCTCCTCCAGGGGATCTTCCCAACCCAGGGATTGATCCCAGGTTTCCTGCATTACAGGTGGATTCTTTACCACCAGAGCCACCAGGCAAAGCAAAATAATCTCTCAGATAGATAAGACAGGTTTTAGCAGTCTATTTTATAGGTATAACAGCAGGTTCTGCGACACCAAAAGCCTGGCTCACAGTACTTGAACCAATACTTGAGTCCACAACCTTAGACATAAGCCTGTTCTCTATTTTGCCACATTCCCTTACCATTAGTACTTTTATACTATTTTTGAAGGTAATTATCCTACCCATGATGGATCTATTACTATAAAACAGGTATACGCTTGGTTGTCTACAAACATGCCCATAAATGAATATGTCCTGGTCCATAAATTAGGATAAGCTATGTTCTTTTTTCCTAGAAAATTTATTTTGCCAGGATTCCCTGTATTCACCATCCTCTAATCCATATCCACATATCATTTAATCTTTGGGACCTCCAAATAGGGTCTTTTTTATGAGACAGGAACATAGCCTGTCTCTTCTGTGTCAAAACCCAATAGCTTTAATTCACTGTCTTTCAGTTAATCAGATAATTGAAATTCTGTGTTATTTCAATCTTGTGCATATTGTTTCCTATCACCCTATGTCCTTTTTCTTAAAGAAGGGAGGTCAGGAGTTGATGAGGGAGGAGTCAAAAGGGCAGCCTTGTAAACCAACACTTGTCCAATAATCTAGGGCCTCTGAGGTGGGTTGGTGTGGAATAAAAGGAAGCAGCAGTCCAATATGTAAATTTCAATGAAACATGATGATATGAGCTAGGTGTTGTCAGTAAATTTAAGGTTCTTTCTTCATTGTGAAAGAATTCGGAGAGAAGCAGAAAGGTTAAGAAAGCAAACTAAAATTTATTTAAACAAGGATAATGCTCTCAGAGAGAGAGCGCAGGGAGACTGGCGACCATCTACTGCCCTGACTTGCTTTGGCAAGCACTTATGAGGGGCACAGAAATGAAGGGGCAGAATTCACTGGGGGAGTAGTTTGGGGGTAGTATTCCTTGATTTTCAAGCCAACTCCATTTTCCCTAGGGGTCGTTATTGTTTGTTAGTTGCTGAGTAGTGTCCAATTCTTTGCGACCCCAGGGACCGTAGGTGGCCAGGCTCCTCGGTCCAGGGGATTTCCCAGGCAGGAATATCACAGTGGGTTGCCACTTCCTTCTCCAGGGGAACTTCCCAACCCAGGGATCAAACCCATGTCTCCTGCATTGGCAGACGGATTCTTTACCACTGAGTCATCAGGGAAGCCCCAATGGGAGTCGAAACATGGTCTAAATTTTGGGCCATGCACCGCCTCAGGGAGCCTGGGCACCTCAATGAAGACACAGTGAGGTCAAAGTTTTTTTTGTTTGTTTGTTTTTGTTTTTTTTAAAGCAGGAAGTAGATGGAATTTTGATTTATCTTTAGATGCTGTGGCACAAAGATCTCCATATCCACCCCCCACATCCCTGCTGTTTCTCTCATGGATTTACTGAGAGCTCACAATGTCCTCTGTTGTGGCTAATAAACCTCTCCACCTTGCTTCACATGCATTCTCCCCAACTTTCTACATCCTAAGAAAACGTCAGACTCAGATGATACATTTTCTATATTTAACACAATCGTTGGCGCAAAATTGACGTTCAAAAAATATTTGCTAGTTTTACAATATGAATAGTCCTACCTGCTAATTATAAGTCTTCAAATTATTGTTTAAGTTCACCTGTGCTTAAATTCAAATATTGTTTTGGAGAGAAAAAAGTGAAATAAATTCTAAAAAATCACACGGTTATATCATGTCCTTGAATATGAAGGGAAAACAGAATTTTTTTATTTTGCTGAAAGTGAAAGTTGCTCAGTCGTGTCCAACTCCTAGTGACTCGATGGACTATACAGTCCATGGAATTCTCCAGGCCAGAATACTGAAGTGGGTAGCTGTTCACTCCTATGGGGATCTTCTTAACCAAGGCATTGGACCCAGGTCTCCCGCATTGCAGGTGGATTCGTTACCAGCCGACCCACCAGGGGAGCCCAAGAGTACTGGAATGGGTAACCTATCCCTTCTCCAGGGGATCTTCCCGACCCAGGAGTCTAACCAGGGTCCCCTGAATTGCAGGTGGACCTATTGAGCTACTCGCTGGACATCAGTAAATAAGGGCAAAGAAGGAGAAGACCTTCTACAAGGCAGGTCTTTATGATAATCAAACATACTCTGGGATGACTTGTTCCAAATGGAACTACAAAATCTAACAAAGAGCAAATATGCTAGTATCTCCACATTTCCTTTGTCGAAGGAGAAGACCTTCTACAAGGCAGGTCTTTATGATAATCAAACATACTCTGGGATGACTTGTTCCAAATGGAACTACAAAATCTAACAAAGAGCAAATATGCTAGTATCTCCACATTTCCTTTGTCGTGGCTAATAAACCTTCCCACCCTGCCTCACTAAAGTTCCTTAGTCATGCTTTATTTCTAGGTCTTGGTAGTGACTCTGTGGGGAATAATGGCCATGTAACCTCATGTTGAGCTCTGATAACTACACAGACATTCTGAAGTGTGAAGGTTTGGGATATATTTGGAGGTCATCTAGAGATTATGTTAATATTCTACAAAATAACATCCAGAAGTAGGCAGGGGAAGTGATCCGATCACAGCCCACCTCTAAAATACAGGCTTATTGCCAAGGAGGGAGAAGATGGACTTCTTTTTCTTGTGACCAGAACAACAATGCCTTCATGTCCTAAATATTATGAAACATACCTGGGGTACTAGAAACAAAAAGGCTATTATTTCTTATTGTTCTGAATCTACCACTTATTGAGGTAGATTCTGAGCAGACTTACATAGTGTGTCAAAGGAAAATTAATAACTAAAATATGCATGTATGTGTATTCAGATATATATACATGTGTACACGTACATGTTCCCAGGTGGCTCAGTGGTAAAGACTCCACCTGCCAATGCAGGAACTGCACATTCAATCCCTGGGTCAGGAAGATCCCCTGGAGAAGGAAATGACAACTCACTCCAGTACTCTTGCCTTGGAAATCTCATGGACAGAGGAGCCTGGTGGGCTACAGTCCATGGGGTCGCAGAGAGTTGGAAGTGACTTAGCAACTAAACAACAACAATGTATACATACATTAATGTATATGTGGGGGTGCACATATTTGTGTGACAGAGAGAGAGAAGAGAAATTGAGAAGTAAAGGCCAATTGCCAAGAGAAATTTGAAGTTTTTATCATTAACTTACAAACGGAAACTGAAGCTGTGCCTGAGAGAAGGATGAAACATTTTGAGTTGATGAGGCATTCCTCCAGTTACAATAGTTTGGGTGTAGAATTTGCAGCATGTGGATATTTCCTTTACATGCCTGTGGCTTGGAGATATTAAAATCAGTCCTGATGCTTCCTGCTAGTGCTCTCTCGCCATCTGATCCTAGAAATTCTGGATACGTGAATGATCTCTTCATGCATCTGAAGCTGTTTTATCCCAAGGCTTGGCATGCCATCTGTAACTCAAAAGTTCTTAGCCCTGCCATTAAGCTAGATTTTGCCTCACAAGAGAAAAAAGAGAGAGAACTAGACTTTTTGAAAAATCAGCATGTAGGTTGACCTTGGTCTAAACTCTAAAATCATCAAATGATTTCAGGGCTGTTATATATTCACCTGGGTTATTTTGAGCCAGATCTATTTCCTTTTTTTTTTTTCCACAGTAAAGTTTATTCTTTACTATCAATACTAAGCTAACCTTTGTGTCATGAACTATTTTTCTATTTTATCATCTGAATGATTCTTATAAAAACCAAATATGTCTCAAATTGTTTCTAAACCTCCATTGTTTAAAACCTTTACAAGATTACCACTCTCTTAGGGTTAAAATTCAAGCAAGAGTCAGTGTGCTGCTGCTGCTGCTGCTAAGTCGCTTCAGTCGTGTCCGACTCTGTGCGACCCCATAGACGGCAGCCCACCAGGCTCCGCCGTCCCTGGGATTCTCCAGGCAAGAACACTGGAGTGGGTTGCCATTTCCTTCTCCAATGCATGAAAGCGGAAAGTGAAAGTGAAGTCGCTCAGTCCTGTCCGACTCCTCGCGACCCCGCGGACTGCAGCCTATCAGGCTCCTCCGTCGAGTCAGTGTAACCCAGGTTAAAACCAAAAACTCTCAAGTCAGACTGGCTAGGTTCAATTCTAGATTCTACATGCTTACTCACCTGTCTGTATTTCAGTTTCCTCATCTGGAAAATGAGTATAAAGATAGCATCCATCTCATACATATGTCAAAAGTATTAAAGAAGCTAATTTACCTACATCTGTTCAAAAAGTGCCTGGCACACAATAAATGTTTAATGAATGGTATCTGACTTTAACATTGACCCAGGATACAGGGTAGTTGGTGGTTGGATCCTTCAGTTCAGTTCAGTTCAGTCACTCAGTCATGTCTGACTCTTTGTGACCCCATGGAATGCAGCACACCAGGCTTCCCTGTACATCACTAACGCCTGGAGCTTACTCAAAGTCATGTCCATCGAGTCTGTGATGCCATCCAACCATCTCATCCTCTGTCATCCCTTTCTCCTCCTGCCTTCAATCTTTCCCAGCATCAGAATCTTTTCCAACGAGTCAGTTCTTCACATCAGGTGGCCAAAGTATCAGTTTCCAGTGAATATTCAGGACTGATTTCCTTTAGGATGGACTGGTTGGATCTCCTGGCAGTCTAAGGGGCTCTCAAGAGTCTTCTCCAACATCACAGTTCAAAAGCATCAATTCTTCAGCACTCAGCTTTCTTTCTAGTCCAACTCTCACATCCATACATGACTACTGGAAAAACCATAGCTTTGACTAGACGGACCTTTGTCAGCAAAATAATGTCTCTGCTTTTTAGTATGCTGTCTAAGTTGGTCATAGTTTTTCTTCCAAGGAGCAAGCATCTTTTAATTTCATGGCTGCAGTCACCATCTGCAGTGATTTGGGAGCCCAAGAAAATAAAGTCTGTCATTGTTTCCACTGTTTCCCCATCTATTTGCTATGAAGTGATGGGACCGGATGCCAAGATCTTAGTTTTCTGAATGTTGAGTTTTAAGCCAGCTTTTTCACTCTCCTCCTTCACTTGCATCAAGAGGCTCTTTAGTTCTTCTTCACTTTCTTCCATAAGGGTGGTGTCATCTGTGTATCTGAGGTTATTGATATTTAGCTGGCAATCTTGATTCCAGCTTGTGGTTCATCCAGCCTGGCATTTTGCATGATGTACTCTGCATATGAGTTAAATAAGCAGGGTGACAATATACAGCCTTGATGTACTCCTTTCCCGATTTGGAACCAGTCTGTTGTTCCATGTCCAGTTCTAACTGTTGCTTCCTGACCTGCATACAGATTATTCAAGAGGCAGGTCAGGTGGTCTGGTATTCCCATCTCTTTCAGAATTTTCCAGAGTTTGTTGTGGTCCACACACTCAAAGGCTTTGGCATAGTCAATAAAGCAGAAGTAGATGTTTTTCTGGAACTCTCTTGCTTTTTCAATGATCCGGCGGATGTTGGCAATTTGATCTCTGGTTCCTCTGTCTTTTCTAAATCCAGCTTGAACATCTGGAAATTCATGGTTCACATACTGTTGAAGCATGGCTTGAAGAATTTTGAGCATTATTTTGCCAGCTTGAGATGAGTGCAATTGTGCTGTAGTTTGAACATTCTTTGATATTGCCCTTCTTTGGGATTGGAATGAAAACTGACCTTTTCCAGTCCTGTGGCCCCTACTGAGTTTCCAAAATTTGCTGGTATATTGAGTTCAGCACCTTAACAGTATCATTTTTTAGGTTTTGAAATAGCTCAGCTGGAATTCCATCATGTCCACTAGCTTTGTTCATAGTGATTGTTCCTAAGGCCCATTAACTTCTCATTCCAGGATGTCTGGCTCTAGGTGAGTGATCACATCATCATGATTATCTGGGTCATGAGGATCTTTTTTGTACAGTTCTTCTGTGTATTCTTCCCACCTTTTCTTAATATCTTCTGCTTCTGTTAGGTCCATACCATTTCTGTCCTTTATTGAGCCCATCTTTGCATGAAATGTTCCCTTGGTATCTCTAATTTTCTTGAAGAGATCTCTAGTCTTTCCCATCCTGTTGTTTTCCTCTATTTCTTTGCATTGATCACCGAGGAAGGCTTTCTTATCTCTCCCTGCTATTCTTTGGAACTCTGCATTCAAGTAGGTACATCCTTCCTTTTCTCCTTTGCCTGTAGCTTCTCTTCTTTTTCTTAGCTATTTTTAACACCTCCTCAGACAACCATTTTGCCTTTTTTCATGTTTTTTCTCGGGGATGGTCTTGATCACTGCCTCCTGTACAATGTCAGGAACCTCCGTCCATAGTTCTTCAGGCACTCTGTCTATCACATCTAATCCCTTGAATCTGTTTGTCACTTCTACTGTATAATTGTAAGGGATTTGATTTAGGTCATACCTGGATGGTCTACTAATTTTCCCTACTTTTGCAATTTAAATCTGAATTTGGAAATAAGGATTTCATGATCTGAGCCACAGTCTGAGCCCAGTCTTATTTTTGCTGACTGTATAGAGCTTCTCTATCTTTGGCTGCGAAGAATCTTTGGCCAAAAAATATGGCTGCCAAAGATGCTTGGATCCTTATCTGACTTTTATGAACAATTTAGTATGTTAGTCCAGGGGCTTTTCTGGATTTCTCCACATGTAATTTTGTCCAGTATTTATAACAATCATATGGAGAGATCTTATCCTGATTTTCAGATATTAAAAAGTAGATTCATCTTCATTATCATCCTTCTCCATCATATATTATTCCCATTCTATACAGCAAGTAATTCCTTCATATGAACTTGATGATGTAAACACAAGACATTAAGCTAGAGAGAGAGAGTGAAAACAAGAATGAGAATATCTGTTAATAGGAACTGAGATGACAGACCATTTCGTTTTCTAATCTTGGTTCCAATATCTTCTAGAGACACAGCAGCACTAAAATTTCTCTTAATTTACCCTGTGTCCTTATAACACATTCCCACTTTGTCTAAAGTGATGTTTTTTTGTGTAAAGGACAAAGTCCAACTTACTGTATGAGAGAATTCAGAGGATTAAAGTCTCAGATTTGGTGTGATGGATGGTCTTTGAACAAGGAATTCGCTTTATAATGGAGAGGACAAGAGACAGATATCAGCTCCGTATACCAAAGGGTACTTAAAGGGACAGCCTATTCTGAACCTCAAGAGATCCTATTCATCTTTCACCACTTAATTCAATGGATGATAGAGGCCTGATCAGTTTATATTTACACATAGAGCAGCTGCTACTGAAAAAATTTCTGTCCATAATACTGAAAACTTACTCGAAGTGGACTTGCAGCCTCCAATTCTAGACATGAGTTTTTATTTCTATCTCCCTGGAATATTGTGCTCCATGACTAATTCATATGCCTAATAGGTGGGCCACATACTAGTGATGAGATAAATGCTGGGATGAGTATACAGAATTGATAAGGTCTCAGAAAGAATCGTAATAATGCTAGAACAAGCCAGGGTCCCGGGGCACTGAGGCTGTTCTCCAGGTTGGCAGGGATAATGGGCATCGTGACTATAAATGTTCTGTCAGTGTTCATCCACCAGTTCCCATTAGAAACCTTTGTTCTGCTTGGCCCCATACAAAGTGTTCTCAGATTTTATGTCAGGAAAAGAGTTAATTTCTAGACTTCCATATGGAAAGTCATATTTTAAACTGAATACTAGTCTCTTCGATAATTGTTGATGACTTAAAACAAAGGCATGCTCTTTTGAGTTTTCCATTTCCCCTCATATCACCTATTTTATTTTATCTCTTCCCTTATTCTAGCTTTCTTTTCTTTGCATATATATACATAACTCCAAATAAATTGATTCAGTAGGATTTTTGAATTCTGAATGTAAAAAGTCTTACCCTTAAACTCTGTGATACTGAAAAAGGTGATGTTATTTAGCTACATAGATACAAATAGGCTAACAGAGTCAGTTAAGAAAACAATCTAAGCTTATTTTTTAATGCAACACACGCATATATGGTTTGCATTAAAAATATATAGAAAAAGCACTGATAAAAAGTGCAACACAACAATCTCATCCCTAGCTATAATTTCTTGATACATAAAACTACCCAGAGATGTTTTCAAGCATCCCAGATTTCAGGAAATATGAAATCTATGAGTTATTATTGTAAAACAAACAAAAAAACAACTTGAAAATGAGATCTAGAGTATGTACAGATGTATTTAAAATAAAAATATCGGAAATGAAAAAAATAGTATAAAAGTGCTAGCACTGAATTATTCAAATACAGAAGTATAGTTAAACATCTGTAGAGGCTATTG
This sequence comes from Giraffa tippelskirchi, assembly GCF_054371585.1. Lineage (NCBI taxonomy): Eukaryota > Metazoa > Chordata > Mammalia > Artiodactyla > Giraffidae > Giraffa > Giraffa tippelskirchi. Next base: position 39,934,975 of record NC_137284.1, on the reverse strand, counting down.
TTACAGGACAGAATTTATATATTATAAACATAAAATATTTCACTTTTATTTTTTTATATAATTTATTTATTTGTTTGGCTGTCCTGAGCAGCTTGTGGGATCCTGGCTCCCCAACCAGGGAGTGAACTTGGCAGTGAAAGTTGTAGTTCAAACCAGTGGACCACCAGGGAATTCCCAAAATATTTTAAGTGTAATAATATAAATATTAAAAAAATGGGCTTGAAGAAAGGAAGAAGAAATAATATATAATTGTACTAATTTTTCACCTATTAAAGATGGCAGTTAGTAGAGATCCTGAAGTTGAAAAAATACTTTAAAAAACGTGACTCTAACATCTCAACATTAAGTGTATATGTAATAAGTAGAAATATATTTTAGGAAATACCTCTGGGGATATAAAAAGACTTCAAAAATACAATAATTCTCTTGATGCACTTAGTTTTTAAAACTAACCTTTTTCCCTTTAGAATAGTTACAGATTTATAGAAAAATCATGAAGATAATACAGAGAATTGTCATCTACCCCCACAGCCAGTTTCCCCTATTATTATCATCTTATGTTGGTATGGTACATTTATCAATATTGATCATTACTACTAACTGAAGTTCATACTTTAATTCCTTAGTCAAAGTTCCTTCATTTTTACCCAATGTCTTTTCCTGTTACATGAAGTGATCACATCTCCTTAGGCCCTCATTGGCTCTGACAGTTTCTCAGCCTTCCCTAGTTTTGATGACCTTGACCATTTTGATGAATACTGTAGGTATTTCATAGAATGTCCCTCAGCTGGGACTTATTTGATATATTTTCCTGGTTAGACTGGGGTTATGGGTTTGGGGGAGGAAGATCCCAAGGGTAAATTGCCATATTCATCATGTTATACGGAGGATCCGCAGTCAACATGACTGATCACTGTTAACTTCAACCACCTGGCTGAGGTCATGGTTGTCAGCTCTCTTCACAGTAAAGGTCTTCTTTTCATCACTTCTCATACTTTGCTCTTCAGAGAGAAGTAAATACACCACCCACACGTAAGAGTTGAGAGTTATGTTTCACTTTTTTGAGGGTGAAGTATGTACATAAATTATTTAGAATTCTTCTGCAGAGGAGATTTGTTTGTTCTCCTTATCTAACTAGCAGAGCTTCCCAGATGACACTAGTGATAAAAAATCCTCCTGCCAATGCAGGAGATGCAAGAGATGTGGGTTCAATTCTTGGGTCAGGAAGATCCCTGGGGGAAGAAATGGCAACCCATTCCAGTATTCTTGCCTGGAAAATTCCATGGACAGAGGAGTCTGGTGGACTACAGTTCATGGGGCTGCAAAGAGATGGACACACTGACTATACACACACATTAGTAACAATTGGGTTCCAAATTTAAAAGTTGAAATGTAGTCCATGGTATAGTGCAAGTAACTAAACTTAAATAAGTGTCAGATGAAAAGTTATCTCCTGTCACTCACGTACACACACAGAGCTATATTTGTGCACCTGAAAATAATATGCTCAGTCACTCATTTGTGTCTGACTCTTTGCCACTCCTTGGACTGTGACCTGCCAGGCTTCTCTGTCTGTGGGATTTTCCAGGCAAGAATACTGGAGTGAGTTGCCATTTCCTGCTCCTGGAGATTTCCCCGACTCAGGGATCAAACCTGTATCTCTTGTCTCCTGCCTTGGCAGGAGGATTCTTTACCACGAGTGCCACATGGGAAGGCCTGTAGATAATGACAGCTATGTTACAATTTAGGCTTGGCCCTTTTGAATTTGATTTGTGAAGTGTCTTGATTTTAGAAACATTAAAATGTGGAGAAGGAATAAGGCCTTAGAATCCAAACACTGTGGTATTTATTGTTTTTAGCCAAATATAGAATGGAATCATGAGGTGGGGACAGCTGTAGAGATAGGAGATTTCTACCTATGCTGCAAAAAACATTTTTCCCCTAGTATAGGGTTCTAATAGGCAATGCTTTCTATTTATTCATTCCCTATATCTACATTTCATTGATAATCTAAATTCTTCACAGTGAATTAAAAGCAGCTTGATAAAAACCTTAGAATACATCGTGACAGCACAATCTTCCAATTTATTGTTAATGTAAGTTTTTGTACTTTGATTACTTAAAAATCGACAATCTGTATGAGCCACATTTGGAAAAATCCCCTCAAAGAAAGTGTAATCAAAGAAACGGAAGCAAGGAAGTCTTGAAATCAAGTAAGTTAAAGTCCTCCCCAAATAGCCATACTTCCATTCCTCAAGATAAAGCAACTAAGATTTCAAGAATAATTTTCTACATTCAAGGCAAAGTCAGGACTGAAATCCACATTTCCTGTCTCTCCTAATCTCCAATTTCACACTTCCTGTGTCCTCCTAGCACAATGCATCTTATTCCTTGACCTACAACAGATGACTAAAAATCCACAGTAAACAGCTCAGCCTGTTATGGAGAGCAAACATCGTATATTGTTGATCAAGGCCAGCTTATCATGCACAGGGTGATATACAAGACGTTCAGTGTGCCAACGGGCCCCATGACCCTTGCCCCAATCCTTCCTGGCTTGTTTCTGAACCCATTCCCAACTTAGAGCTTATTGGCTGGACCTACTTCTATGTAAACATGCGCATTGGGAAATGGAATAAATTATCTAGTTTAATTAAAACAACAGCATGATATGCATTATCAAGAAAAAATATTACTTTGACTTAAAAGTTTCCTTCTTGGAGCCCAGGAGAGACTGTTATGGAATGTTCAGCATTCTAAAGGCTATGTTTGTTTTCAGTACATTTTAAGTGGAATATTTTTCACCCTTCTGAGTAGGGCATACAAAGGCTTTAATTAAACAATGTCACATGGGAACTCTTGCCCCCAAAGCCTTTACTGGCCCTAATTAGCAGATGCAGCTGTAGACTCTATCAATATTAGATGGTCTGTTTATTGTGTCCATTTATATCACACTCATCAGGGAGCATGTGGAAGGCACCCCAGAATTATCAGCTTTAATTAAAACTGGCTCAATTGGCGGAGAAAATATCCCACACAAAAATGGGTCAGGTGAAAAAGGAAGATTTAATAAAAAAGAGGAAGAAACAGAATCATACTGGGACTATTATTACTGAGTCTTCTTTAGGAAAACTAAAGGAGGAAATTTGATAAACTGTTTCTCACCAACTGCTTGAGAGAAGCATAGGCATTTCAGGCCGGGTTGAATTCCATGGACACAGGGTCTCTCAGTCGGAATGTTTCCCTCCCCTGCCCAGGGTCCCCGAGTGACTGCCAAGGCTCCACTAGATTTCTTTCTAAGTAGAGTGGTAAGGAGGAGTAGCACATTCATTTAGAAACATTCACTGAATTCATCATTCAAGGAATTATATAAAACTACATGTGGAATCTCCTAGAAGATTGATTTATGTATCTCAAATATAATATATAACAAAATTACTATTACTTGTTTGATTTCTGCTGTGCACTTATATAACACTCTAATCCTAACAACATGGCTATTTTGCATTTTCTAGATAAAAAATCTGATGTTCAAAAATATTAAGTCCTTTACAAATGTCATAGACTTAGTACACAATAGAACAAGGACTTAAACATCTGTCTAATCCCAGAGCCCAGACAACTTTCCCCACCTCTCCTGTGTTAGTCAAAAGAATTTAACATTTGGCCAACAGCTTGCTTACAGGGATTAATGAGCTGAAGACAAGCACAGTTGCTTTGAAGACAAGCAAAGTTGAGTTTAAACTCTTTCCCATTTTCTTAACTTCTCTAAGCCTCAGTTTCTTCATTTATCAGATCAGGGTGAGAAATATTTCTTGAAAATTGGATGATGGGATAACCTCTGTGAAAAGATTTTCAGCTTGTGGAAAATGCTTGACAAATACGATTTCATATCTTATTCTCACTTACATTCCACAGTGATCCTATTTCGGAGGACACCTTGAGATGGAGCGTTCTTCCTCTTTGCAGTATCATTGGGTTTGCTAACACAAAGCCCCTTCAAAGGGTACGATATGTTGTCATTCATCTTTGGTGTTCTACGGAAATAATAGGCCTCCGTTATTTGTTCTATTTACCAAGAAAACAATTGCTGTCAACATGTCTCTTCAGTATAAAAACTGTGAAATTTAAAAGCGTGATCAGCCAATAATGGGAAAAGAGTAAAGGTTTAGAGTCGGCTTCTCAAGCTTTTCCAGTGATGTCCCCTTAAAGTCGTGGCAGAATGAACTTATATATCTATGTGGTTTGAATGCTCTAGTATAGATTTAAACACTCCTTTACGTCTTATTTAAAGAATATCATTTAATCTTTAAGATGTGCAGTTTTGTAACCCTTAGTATACATGCTGTTTTATTTGAAAAAGAATTATTAAGTCTACTCCTCTACCTGTCACCTTTTCAAGTCATCCAGCCATGTCCATGCTCCAAAAGGTGTATCATATTTATATATGTCTATGCTTCATAGAAACATCTCTAAGAAGTTTTGGGGGAAATCTGATATTCAGTCTAGGAAGTACAAGTTTGAAAAGTATTTCAGCCAAGGTAGAAATAGACCAAACAAGAATTTTTGCCTTCTATGAACTGTTTCTGAGGTGATTGTCATGAGAATAAGCTCCTTTCTGACATTAGACCTAACATTCTGATGTCAGGTGGGATGGTCCCTGGGAGGCCAATTATTCCTGGATGAGGACAGAGAGGCAAGAGGAAAATGATTCAGGTTCTATGCCAATGACATATATGTCTATAAATTTCATTGTTTATATATTAGAATATTAAACATTAAAAACCTCATCTAACTCACTATCCAAGTAAAAGCACAGTTTAATGAGAAATAATAAATCATAGTCCGGGATCTTCCAGTTTTATAGCCTGTTCCATTTCCAGGTTGGCGTTTAAAGGTCAATCCCATGGCATGTTACTTAGGGCCCTTGATTCAGGCCTGAAGCCCTGAGTTCTCTAGTTTCCCCAGCTGCCGTGAGCATCCCCTGGTGAGGGATCTTACTTAAGTGCCTCTCCAGAAACTTCCCTCTAAGGGCACCACCTGGGCCAAAGTCAGACCTGGCTCCCTTGCCATAATCCAGAAGGCCCTTGAAAGACCATCTCAACTCCCCAGCTACTGGGTAGACACTCCATAATTCCTGCATCACAAGTCAACCTTCTTCTTACCCAATCCAACTTCTCTCACCCCTTTTCGGGTGCCATTCCTACAAACAAGTCTTTACCCCAGAATCTGTGTACTGAGGAACCCAGCCTATGATAGCTTCTCACACTAGCAAGTTAATTGCCTTCAATTTGCCCTATGCAATGATTTCCCAAGTTTCATTAGACACCATCTCTGAATTTAAACATGCAAATAAGGTAACAACTCTGTGAATCAGAAACATCATTGGTATGTGGATATGTAACTGTAGGCAGAAAAGTGATCTTTTCTAATTCAACTAGTTTTAGTGAGCGAGTGAGTGAAAGTCACTCAGTTGTGTCCGACTCTTTGCGACCCCATGGACTATACAGTCCATGGAATTCTCTAGGCCAGAATACTGGAGTGGGTAGCCTTTCCCTTCTCCAGGGGATCTTCCCACTCCAGGGATCAAACCCAGGTCTCCCGCATTGCAGGAGGATTCTTTACCAGCTGAGCCACAAGGGAAGCCCTGATGGCTCAGTTGTTTTAGTGAAAGCATCTATTTATTACAGTTCAGGCACTAAACTGTTTGAATGTACATATTTAGTTTTGATTCTCACAACCAGCATAGTGTATAAGTATTATTCTAAGTATTATTCTACCTGTTTAGGAAATGAAGAACCAAAAGCTACTCACTTGGTTAAAGTCATAGTGTTAGTAAATCAAGAAGTCACAATTTGAACTCAGTTCTTCTTTCTCCAAGTCTGGTAGTTTCCAGTCCATCTGTGATGCTTTGTGCTATTTACACGTGTTTCCAGCTCTCTGGCTTCTGAATAAAAAGCAGAACAGACTTTCCTACCCAACTGATGTTAAGCATGGCCATGCCACTTGCTTTGGCTAATGGAATGGAAGCAGAAGAGATGGCTCCTTTCTGCCTTACTGCCCCCTCCTGCCACAGGGAGCAGTGACATTCCAGATGTTCGTGGCTCTGCCACCTTGTGCCCCTGAGTAAAGACAACATGGAAAAGAGCCCCCAGCACAACTCAAGATGAGCGTGGATTGTAAGTGAAAAGGAATCTGCATTAAGTCACTACTCTCCAGGGGTTGTTTGTTATCATGGCCTAACCTTATGTGGGCCTTCCTAGGTGGTGCTAGTGGTAAAGAACCTGCCTGTCAATGCAGGAGATGTAAGAGATGCAGGTTCAATTCCTGGGTTGGGAAGATCCTCTGAGGGAGGGAATGGCAAGCCACTCCAGTATTCTTGCCTGGAGAATCCCCATGGACAGAGGAGCCTGGCGGGCTACAGTCCATAGGGTCAAAAAGAGTCAGACACGACTGGAGCGACTTAGCACGCATGCACGCAACCTTACTTGACTAATTCATAAATTATGACTAAAGAACAGATTAATTTTTAACTTAAGAAGTATTAGTAGGAGGAATCCCCTGGTGGTCTAGTGGTTAGGACTCAGTACTTTCACTGCCATGGGCCCAGGTTTGATCCCTGGTTGGGGAACTAGAAGGTCCCAAACTGTACAGTATGCTCCCCTCGCCCCCCGCAAAAAAAAAAAATGTATTAAATTAGTAGGGAACTGCCATTTTTTGCTAGAATTGAAATATCCTTTTAACACTAGAATTTACTTTATAATATGATATAATTGAAAGAGTTTGGGTTTTGCAACCATGTAGATACATAATTTAATTTGAATCTCTGATCTAACCCATACTTGTTTAATAACCTTGAGTTTCAATTTCTCTTTTTCAGCCCCTGTTTACTCATCTATAAAATGAGGCTAGTAATATATTTTGTCACAGCATTGATGTAATGGTTTGATAAAATAAGGCTGGTAAAGCTTTTAGCAAATTGTCTGACACATAGATGGTATCAAATAAGTGTTTTACAGGAAGTATATCTTTTTATAACTCCCTGCATCTGAAAGTCATTTTTATAAATATAGATTCCTGAGGCCCATACCAGACTTACTGAATTAGAATCTTAGGTTGTGATCTACATTTTTAACAAACTCCTCTAGCAATTCTTCCCTGAGATTTGAAAATAATTGTACTAGACAAATGTTAAATATTGCTGACATATATATATATATATATATATATATATATACTCATATATACACACATATATATTATCTTGGAGAACCAGAAAAGCCTCCAATGAGAATCTTCAGATGATCTTAGAACCAACAGAAGTATCACTCACTGCACTGTAGATAAATCAAAATGAGCTCAACTGTATATAAATCAAAACGAGAGGATTTGGGGGAATACAATACATACTTCAAAGCCGTGACATCTAAAAGAAAAATCCCTGTGAATTCTTTGTGTCTTTAAGTATCACATGAATGGTATAGTCTGACTAAAGTAATCTTTGCTGATGAGAATCAGGTTTGGGGGGGCAGTCTGGGACTTAAAGACTGACTCAAATCAGATGCCTATGAAATGAGAGTGACAGTCAAGGAGATCAAGGCAAGGGCAATTTTCTCAGAAACCCCTTTGCATACACAGAAATAACTCCTGAAACTTTCTGGTGGAATTCTAGGCTGGAAATTTTATTTCTGTTGCTTTTAATAATTCAGATGCCTTTGAACCCTGCTAACCTGCTGTGCTTTTTAGTTGTGGTGAGTAACTTTGGAAATGTGTGACCCTTCCAACCGCCTAATCACCAAGTCACTTTCTCTACTTCTCCTCTCGTCCTGAGTTTATGTTTATATATATGCATATTTACAGACCAAAAAAAAAGAGAAGGTAGAAATAACCAAGGAAGAGGCTAACGAGTCTTAATGGTGCCTTTGGCCTATCTTGTCCAAAACAGGTGAGTGAAGGGCACTTCTGACTTTGAGTCTGAGAGTGGGGTGGGGGTGGGAAACCCATAGCCAGAAGGATCTGGGAGAAAGGGTTAGAGGGAAAGCAGGGCTGGGCATTGTGACCTGAGACCACTGTGTGAAGAAGCATCAGGGCTCGGTTCAGCTTTGAGGTCCTGGAGGCCCCAGAGAGCTGCCCTCCTGGGCCCAGAGCTGGACAAGGACACTCCGCTACTGTTTGGGTCAGAATAGGTAGGGACTCCTCTACTCCTTCAAGGCATCACACAGCTGCAAGGAGCAAGGACAGAGAGACGGGTCTACAACGATCTCGCTTTTCCTGGCTCAAGACTATGAAGTCTGGTGGACACCGTTTCAGATCTCCGTGAGCCCTGCCTCCCTCCCTCCTGTTCTGCAGGTGTTCTGTACCACACACAAGAAGAGAGAAAGGGACCCATGCCAACAAATAACTGGTATTGGATTTCTTATGACTTGGGGTAGGTGGGGAAGTCTTTAGCAGATCTTAAATAAAACAGAAACATTTAAACAAACGTGATGTTACTTGTCCTTTGAATACTGAGAAGTTTGGACGTGTGTGCTAAACCCATCAACTTGCCTGAGTGATACTGGGGTCAGCTGGCAGACCCCCATGCTTTGATTTCTGCCGACACTGAAACGGAATGTTAATAGAAGGCGAGGTTGTAGCATGGTGATTTAGCATTGCTTGCGGGAGTAACTTGCTACAGTCATCATTTCACTCATCACTTCAGGTGAGATGTGCTTGAGGCAGCTCTTCCTCAGTATTTGATTTTTCCAGTCTTTATTTTGTTTTGTCTGTTTTTTACAGTTAGGTGCTGCATTTATATCTGCTGGTTTAAATTCTGTCGTATTTCACTTTTAGCCTTTTAGTGTGGCAAACCATGTTTTACTTTCAATTAGGTACTGCTAATGGAGCACTTGGTAAGGACTTAGGGAATAATTCTGCAGTTAATTTTTGTACTCACTGCATACGGATCATCCCTCATGTATAATGTGCCCCAAATGCAGCTTCACTTTCTGGATACCTCAATGCAGATAGAATAGCTTTTCATCAGTAGATGCAAAGAAACAAATCACAAATCTTCCTTCCTTACTTCCAGTGTCTTTTGGGGAGCCAGATCCTAAACAACAGAGAAGAGTCTTGCGTGGCTTTTACCGCTCCGAGTGAACTGAATTATCATTTAGAACGATGTCTAATCATTATTGTGCTTCCCTGGGTGCTTAGTGGTAATGCATCTGCCTGCCAATGCAGATGTGGGTTCCATTCCTGGGTCAGGAAGACCCCCGGGGAAGGAAATGGCAACCTACTCTAGTATTATTGCCTGGAGAATCCCAGGGACAAAGAAGCCTGGCAGGCTATAGCCTTTGGGGTGGCAAAGCCTGAGACATGACTGAGCATGCATGCTTCTACTACTAGTTAGTATCAGCATGCTGAGTGAGAGTTACCAGTTGTGTTTTATTCCTTCATGGCCTGCCTCCGGTAGCAGATGCCAATGGTTGCCCCATCCATCACCCTCACTCCTCTGGGCACTCCCCTTTCTAGCACATGCCTACACAGTTCTACTGGAAACCTTTGTGATTCCCACTTGAAAGCACTCTCTAGGTTCCAGGCCCTAACAACCAGAAGTGCCATGGGCTGATGCACCAGGAAATAAAGTCAGGCAAAGAGAGAGGGGAAGGAGAAGATAAAGTCACCTCTTCTGTGCCCTCGGAAACAAGGAGGTGAGTAACCTTGTGCCATACCCTCCACTGTCTCCCTGAGTTCCCACTGGAATTGAGTGGGTCCCAGCTGCCCTCAACATTGATTTGCTTATTATCGTAAACTTCACTGGCTTTCTTCCATTTCCTGTCTCCTGCCCCACTTTGCTACTGGGGTTTCCCGGAACCACCCCCCAAATAAATTATTTGCACACAAGTATTTGTCTCAGAGACTACTTCAGGGAGTATGCAACCACAGACAACTCCTTGGGATAGAAAAGGGAGGTAATGAATACTTCATGAGTGACTAATACGGAAACTATTAATAAAACTGAAGAATATTTAATGTAGCCACAAAGTGATTTTGGGTTGTCCCATCAAAGGAGGCTGTCAGCTAGGCTCTCCCTCATTAGAGGCCACTTACTGACTGCCTTGGTGCATTTTCCCAAGTCTAAGACCTTGTTGATCTTATCAGCACAAAGAGCAGATTCATCTCTTGGGCAGGGTCGTATCTAGTACGTTCATAGAACGGATGGATAAAACTTAAATACCAACTCATGAATTTACCGTTAGAAATAATGGCCACAGGGACTGGAATACCCAACCTCCATGTGACCACTGCAAACTGTTGCCAGAGGCTGACCCACATGAGATTCCAAATAAGCAGCAGAGGTTTCATGAATGGCATGGAATCAGGACAAAGGGAGCCGGAGGCACCCAGGTCTAAAGGCATTAGTCTCAGACACCCTGATACCCACATCCGCAAGTAAGAGTGACAGTGCCTGTGAAAACAAGAATCTCCAACTCCTTGGCAGAAAACCCCTCCAACCTTTCCACACTGGAGATCTCCTTATGTGTAGGACACAGAGTTGTTGTGCATTGTTCAGTCGCTAACTCGTGTCTGACTCCTTGCAATTTCATGAACTGCAGCACGCCAGGCTTCCTTGTTCTTCACTATCTCCCAGAGTTTGCTCAAGCTCATGTCCATTGAGTCCATGATGCCATCCAACCATCTCATCCTCTGCCATCCTCTTTTCCTCTTGCCATCAATCTTTCCCACGGTCTTTTCGAAAGAGGAGATTATTGGCTAAATGCAAAACTCCTCTGAAAAATGTTTACAAGTGGAATGCCTCTAAGATTCTCAACACCTCCTTCTGATCTTCACATTCTTCCTTTAAATGTTAATAAATTCAATCAGACAGGAGCAGTTCTGCTGGGCTGTAAATTATTCAGACTTGTTCAGTGATTTTGCATATGTCAGCCCCAATTTTAATTTCCAAGGGGCAAATTCATTTCCATAGTATTTGGTTTTGAAAGGACTAACAAACCACACCACCTCCCCACTTGCTAATACCACCTGCCATATTGAGGCTGTGATTTCATTTGTTCTCACAACCAATCTTTGAAGTCAGTATTAATCATCCTTATTTTATTCATAAGCAAGCAGATGTTCAGGTCAAGTTACTTGTTCCAATGATGGAACTGGAATTCAAGCCCGGGGTTATTTACTAACTCCTGCTTTTTCTGCGTACTATCCAAAGGTTATGGTATTGAGCTTTTATTTGAGAGTTGACTTAAGAAAAGCTTTCAGTACTAGAGCAAAGTCTGACAACTCCTAAGGGTCCATCTGGGTATCTGTGGTGGCTCAGTGATAAACAATCTGCCTGCAATGCAGAAGATGAGGGTTTGATCCCTGGGTTGGGAAGATCCCCTGGAGAAAGAAATGGCAACCCAGTATTCTTGCTTGGGAAATCCCATGGATAGAGGAGCTTGATGGGCTACACTCCCTGGGATTGCAAAAGAGTCTCGGACATGACTTAGCAATTAAACAACAACAACAAAGGTCCATCTAGCTCTAAGAGTGTATGATTCTTTACTGCACCTGGCTTTGTTAGACCTCAGAATTGAGACTTTTTTCTAAATAATTCTAAACAAGTTATTGTTCCTGGTTATTCAGGGATGATGAACTGTGACTGAGTTATCTAATTGCCTCAGTCATTCACTCCACTGACCTTGGGATCATGTTATTTGTCCACGATACTCATCGTGTTTCCTTCTTAATGTGCGTTTGCATATGACATCAATGTTTCACGAGGAATGAGCGTAACTTTCTAAAGACTGTAAAAGATCTAATTACCCATATTGATCCTCGCCAGAAGCAACCACAAACAATGCTGTAATTAACTGACTTTGGCTATAAATGGGAGACATATGGGTGACTTTTATTACACAAGAAAAAAGGCAAGCTCAGTAAACTGATGGATAATTTACTTAGCATTCTGAAATGTGTGCAGTGCTGCTATATCTGCCTTTTTCTACTTCCTTGCTTCCTCCCTCTCTCTCCCATTTTTCCTTCTTTTAAAAAACATTTATTTTCCTATTATGAAACAAATAGACTATCATCAAAGAACATTTTTGAAGTTATAGAAATAAAGAAAGTAAAAAATATCCATTTTTACTATTTATAAATGACTACAGCTAACCATGTAATGTGTCTTTCCCTTTTGTGTGTGTGTGTGTTTCTGTGTAATATAAAATATTTTGGTTTGTTTTAAAGAATATCAGTGTATGCTACATTTAAAATGGATAACCAACGAGGACCTACTGCATAGCACAGGGAACTCTGCTCAATGTTATGTGGCAGCCTGGGTGGGAGGGAAGTTTGGGGGAGAATGGATACATGTATATGTATGGCTGAGTCCCTCTGCTGTTCACCTGAAACTGTCACAACATTGTTTGTTAACCTACAAAATAAAAGGTTTTTTTTTTATTTTAAGAAGAATATCAGTGTAGACATTGTCACCTGTATCAGCCTCTTTGAACCAAAGGATCTTTGCCTTGATGTATCTCTGTGTTTGTTTCAAAACCACCTGTTATTTGACAGATATGTTTTGCAGCTGTTCTTAGAGAGACATGCAGTGATCCGTGACCCAGCTCTGACTTGACCGTAGAACTGTCTGCACACCTAAGGCCTAGAGGTGTCTACAAGTTACTTCTGCTGACTACCATGCTAGGATCTCCTCTCAAGGTGGGATTTTGTATTCTTTTAGGCACAATCCTGTCTGAGGAGGCCTTACAGATAGCTGGGAAGAGAAGAGAAGCGAAAAGCAAAGGAGAAAAGGAAAGATATTCCCATCTGAATGCAGAGTTCCAAAGAATAGCAAGAACAGATAAGAAAGCCTTCCTCGGTGATCAAAGCAAAGAAATAGAGGAAAACAACAGGATGGGAAAGACTAGCGATCTCTTCAAGAAAATTAGAGATACCGAGGGAACATTTCATGCAAAGATGGGCTCAATAAAGGACAGAAATGGTATGGATCTAACAGAAGCAGAAGATATTAAGAAGAGGTGGCAAGAATACACAGAAGAACTGTACAAAAAAGATCCTCACAACCCAGATAATCACAATGGTGTGATCACTCACCTAGAGCCAGACATCCTGGAATGTGAAGTCAAGTGGGCCTTAGAAAGCATCACTACAAACAAAGCTGGTGGAGGTGATGGAATTCCAGTTGAGCTATTTCAAATCCTGAAAGATGATGCTGTGAAAGTGCTGCACTCGATATGCCAGCAAATTTGGAAAACTCAGCATGGCCACAGGACTGGAAAAGGTCAGTTGTTGTTCCAATCCCAAAGAAAGGCAATGGCAAAGAATGCTCAAACTACCGCACAATTGCACTCATCTCACATGCTAGTAAAGTAATGCTCAAAATTCTCCAAGCCAGGCTTCAGCAATATGTGAACCGTGAACTTCCAGATGTTCAAGCTGGTTTTAGAAAAGGCAGAGGAACCAGAGATCAAATTGCCAATATCCGCTGGATCATCAAAAAAGCAAGAGAGTCCCAGAAAAACATCTATTTCTGCTTTATTGACTATGCCAAAGCCTTTGACTGTGTGGATCACAATAAACTGTGGAAAATTCTGAAAGAGATGGGAATACCAGACCATCTGACCTGTCTCTTGAGAAACTTGTATGCAGGTCAGGAAGCAATAGTTAGAACTGGACATGGAACAACAGACTGGTTCCAAATAGGAAAAGGAGTACGTCAAGGCTGTATATTGTCACCCTGCTTATTTAACTTATATGCAGAGTATATCATGAGAAACGCTGGGCTGGAAGAAGCACAAGCTGGAATCAAGATTGCCGGGAGAAATATCAATAACCTCAGATATGCGATTGACACCACCCTTATGGCAGAAAGTGAAGAAGAACTAAAGAGCCTCTTGATGAAGGTGAAAGAGGAGAGTGAAAAAGTTGGCTTAAAGCTCAACGTTCAGAAAACTAAGATCATGGCATCTGGTCCCATCACTTCATGGGAAATAGATGGGGAAACAGTGTCAGACTTTAGTTTTTTGGGCTCCAGAATCACTGCTGATGGTGACCGCAGCCATGAAATTAAAAGATGCTTACTCCTTGGAAGGAAGGTTATGGCCAACCTAGATAGCATATTTAAAAGCAGAGACATTACTTTGCCAACAAAAGTCCGTCTAGTCAAGGCTATGGTTTTTCCAGTGGTCATGTATGGCTGTGAGAGTTGGACGGTGAAGAAAGCTGAGTGCCGAAGAATTGATGCTTTTGAACTGTGGTGTTGGAGAAGACTCTTGAGAGTCCCTTAGACTGCAAGGAGATCCAATCAATCCATCCTAAAAGAGATCAATCCTGGGTGTTCATTGGAAGGTCTGATGTTGAAGCTGAAATTCCAATCCTTTGGCCACCTCACGCAAAGGGTTGACTCATTGGAAAAGACCCTAATGCTGGGTAGGATTGGGGGCGGGAGGAGAAGGGGACGACAGAGGATGAGATGGTTGGATGGCATCACCGACTCGACGGACACGGGTTTGGGCAGACTCCGGGAGTTGGTGATGGACAGAGAGGTCTGGTGTGCTGCAGTTCATGGGGGTGCAAAGAGTTGGACACAACTGAGTGACTGAACTGAACTGAGGCACAATCCATGCTGTGTGCAAAGAAGCCTCGAAGACTGTGCATGCCCCAGCTGTCCCAGGCTGCCCCTGAAAATCTCTGCCCCTTTCCTTGAGCCCTGCCTCCTACACATTTAAAATTCCCTTTCTCCCCTCCCTTTGGGAACAAGTTGTTTTTAGAGCAGAGCTTTCCCTTCTCCAATCCTAGTTCAATGATTATGTTTCTGCTCTGCCATATGGAGCCTGGTTTTGTTTGATTGGCATTTGTGACTTCTGGCAAAGGACCTATTGAGGGGTCACATCCCTTTGCTGTTGTTGTTCTGTCGCCAAGTCATGTCTGACTCTTTGCAACCCCATGAACTGCAGCACGCCAGGCTTCCCTGTCCATCACCATCTCCTGGAGTTTGATCAAACTCATGTCCCTTGAGTCAGTGATGCCATCCAACCATCTCATCCTCTGTCGCTCCTTTCTCCTCCTGACCTCAGTCTTTCCCAGCATCAGAGTCTTTTCCAGTGAGCCAGCTCTTCGCATCAGGTGGTCAAAGTATTGGAGCTGCAGCTTCAGCATCAGTCCTTCCAATGAATCTTCAGGGCTGATTTCCTTTAGGATTGACTGGTTTCATCTTCTTGCTAGCCAAGGGACTCTTCCGTATCCCTTGGGGATCAATAATAATGCCCTCTGGGGGAGACACAGTGGCCACTGGGAGCCCAGTGGGAGGCCACTGCAGTCTTCAGGCCAGGACTCACCACCAGTGTGACCCCTGTCTGTCCTCTGCCCCATCCCCACTGCCCACCACCCCCTAGCAGCAGCCTGGTGCCTCAGGCCACTGTGGGGCAAGGCCAAGAAGACAGCCGGGAGGACAGAGTTCTAGAGAGCAGTGTTCCCCTCCCTCTTGTTGGGTTTCTATTCACATCTCCCCTTGAGTTAAGGTCAGAAATCTGAGGCTTGGTTTCAGATCAGAGCCACCAGATTTCTCTCCAGTGGCAGCAAGAGTTGCTAAGAAAAAAACAAGAAAGTAGGGACTTCAGCCCTTCTCCCAGCCCCCCAGGTCTCAGAAAAGGGACTCTTCTCCACACTGAAGGGCAGGGTATCTTACTATAATGGAAACCTGAGCAGCTCTCTTGCCTATTAAAAAGCTTTGCCTGCTCCCCACTGCTCCTTTTTCGGGCTTGCAAACTGTGTGCCAGGTATCGCTGCATCAAGGATTTCCTGTTTATCACCCCTTGAAGCTTTCAGCAATCCTGTGACAAACTCGGGTTGACTCTGCCTGCCAGACCCTGCAGAGGTCTCCATCTGGAGTCCAGGCCTCAGCTGAGTGCTCCAGCTTCATGGCTTGCACTTCTAGGACCCCTGGCCCTTTGATTTTCTGGTGGTGCAGAATCCTCTGTGGTCCCTGGAAAATAAGCTGTCTCATATATGGGTCCCTTTTCCTGGAGTCACTGTCTCCTTCCTATTTGTGTGCTCAATTCCTACCCATTCTTCAAAACTCAGCCCAAACTTGTGTACCTGGGGTGCATGCTCAGTCCCCCAGTCATGTCCAGCTCTTTACAGCTCCATGGAGTGAACCCCACCAGGCTCCCCTGTCCAAGGAACTTTCCAGGCAAGAATACAGGAGAGGGTTGCCATGTTCTCCTCCATGGGTATCTTCCTGACCCAGGGATTGAATCCGTGTATCCTGCATTGGCATGGGGATTTTGACCACTGAGCCACCCTACGGTCTCAATTTGCTTTCGCTGGCAGTCTGTGTTTTGACCCGTTTTCAGCTGAGTCACACCTAGGTGACTTGAGATGGTAATTCTGTTCCCTTTGGTGGGAGAGTATATTTTTAACTCTGGGAAGGTATGTAACAATAATTACAGTACAGACTGTGGCAACACATTTTGTAATATTGTTTTGTATACATTCTAGGAATGCACTGTTCAAAAGGGCAGCCATTAGCCGTAAGTGGCTACTTAAATATAAATTGATTAAATAAAAATACCATTTCTCAGTTGTTCTAGTCATATTTCAAACGCTCCACAGCCACATGTGACTAGTGGCAACCTTCTTGGACACCACACGTATTAAACATTACTACCATGACAGAAAGTTCTCTTGGATGACACTGTTTTCAGGTTCTCCAGATGGCGAGCTGAATCCTCATCTCATAGACAAGCTAAAGGAGTATATCTCAAAGTCAAAAGGACAAAGTGGGGAAAAAAATATTCACCACTTATTACTAAGGGTTAAGCTCCCTAATATACAAAGAGCTTTCAAAAATAAAGTCTTCCTGGGTGGTGCTAGTGGTAAAGAACCTGCCTGTCAGTGCAGGAGACGTAAGAGTTCTGTTCCGGGAGGAGGAAATGGTAACCCACTCCAGTATTCTTGCCTAGAGAACCCCATGGACAGAGGGCTACAGTCCATAGGGTCGCAAAGAGTAGGAGATGACTAAAGTGACTTAGCATGCAACATGCATGCAAAAATTAAAAAGGAAAAGACCAACTATCCAATAGCAAAATAGACAAAGGATATGAACAGACAGTACAGAAAGTGACACGGCCTTTAAATATATGAAAGGACATTCAAATTCACTCAAAGAAAGAGAAAGTCAGCTGAAACTTCCCTGTGGTGCCATTTTCCACAGATCAAAAAAAAAAAAAAAAAAAATCCGACATTTGAAACCAAGCCTGTAAGAATGTTCTTGTGCAGGTGTGCTCAGGTGTTCAGTTGTGTCTAACTCTTTGCGACCTCATGGACTGTACCTTGCCAGACCCCATGGAATTTTCCAGGCAAGAACACAGGAGAGGGTTGCCATGTCCTCCTCCAGGGTATCTTCACGACCCAGGGATCAAACCTGCATGTCCTGCATTGGTAGGTGGATTCTTTACCACTGAGCTACCTGGGAAGCCTGAGAATGCTCTTAGACATGGCCTAATAGAAACGTTTCTCAAAATGACAAGTGCATATTCTGTGTGACCCAGAAATCCTACCTCTAAGAATTCATCTTACAGATTTAAGTGCACATATGTGAAATGAGAGAGGCACACTGTGGCATTGCTCGGAAACAACAACTCCCCACCCGTCACCATTAATAAAGAACTGCTAAACATAAGTTGGTGACATACATGTGTAGCTATTTAAAGATAATGCTGCACAGTTCTCTATATATTGAAGCAGAAAGATTCCCCTAGATAAGTGAAAAAAGCAAATTCAGAACAGTTTGCATACAATGCCACCTTTTCTGTAAAAAAGGAAAAACAAGGAGAGTAGAGCCCAAAAGGTTCTGAATGAGCTTGTCCATGCGTGAAGAAAGCTCTTAAGAACTGCACTTAACTTGGTGCCGGGAGCAGAACTGAGAGCGAAGCTTTCGCCAGACACCAACTTAGACTGTTTAATTTTTGAACTGGGTGATTCTGTATCATCTCTTATGATTACTAAATTGATCTTAAAAAAAAAACTGATGCTGCTTTTGTGATTGGGCCTCCAGATCAATGAGGATGCCCATCAAGGAAGGACCACTGGACTCCCCGCAGAGTTCCAGTCGAGCAGAGGCCCCGCCCCTCCACGCTGTGGACAAGCTCCGCCCAGGGTTCCCACGCATCCTGCATCCTCAGGTCTACGCACACAGAGCTGGACCCAGGGGCCGTGGAGTCCTGCCCTTCTCAGCTCGCAGAAGGGCTAGGACCCCGGAATGTGTCCGTCTGCGCGCCTTGTCAAGCCACGCCTGGCAGCTCTCAGAGGGCTGTCCCGTGGAGGCCCAGACTCACCTTCCCACGCAGAGTCCGCGTGGCAGGTCCACGCGGTGCCTGCGGTCCGCGGCAGGCGGCTATGGCGCAGGAGTTGGGCGCCACCTCCCGGTCCTCATCAGGGACATTCGTCGATGGAGAAGTTGTTGAGAGAAGACGGGGCCCGGCGGGGGCCCAGGCGCTCCTTCCATCCAGTGAGGAGCCCTTGCTCTTAGGCAGGATGTCCGGCGCTTACGGGTCTTGGTGGATTCACCGCGCTCGTGGAAGCAGCCTTCTTTCTCTACAGACGCCTGTTGATGGTGGCAGCGCGACCCACTGTAAGCTCGCGTGGGGCAGCCCAGGGCCGCAGGGCTTGCAGGAGGGCGGAGGAGAGGGCACGGCCTGTCCCTGAGAAGCCCTGTCCCCGCATCCCGGGCTGGGCTCTCCGTCCCTCCGCGGCCGCCCCCCCCGCGCCAGCTCCCGCCCCCTGTGTTTCCAGTTAGGGCAGGACCAGCCCGGCGTCGGGCTCCAGCAGCTTCTTAACCACATCACTTGGAAATAAATACAGGCCGGCCTTAACTATCCTCCTTGAAGATGAAGACACAGAATTTTCTCAGGAAAATTACAGACTTGCCCAAGATCACAGGCTAATTTAAGACAGAATCTTGCTTAAGAATTTAAGGCAGGGTTTTTCGGAGAAGCAGAATCCAAGACTGCTGGTTTCTGACACTGCGTGGCTTTCCTGTGCCCTGAGCAGCCTCTGGTCTTCCGGTCCCTCGGTGTGGTCTGGCCGCGGACCCCATCGGAGCAGCCGGATACAGATGGATCCACAGCCAAGGAGAGCAGGAGGGACGGTTTGTACATGCGCCATGCCGGGCTCCAGAGTAGATTTCCAGTTGGTGACATTTCAAACATCTTACCTGTTGTCGCTGCATGCCCTTTCAGTTCTCTGTCCATTCATCCATCCATCATCATCGCTGTCATTATCATCATGGCTACTAATATTGAACATCTATTTTGTGTGCTGGGATAGAAAGTCATAAAGTCAAACAAGAGTCTCTGCTTTTAAGGAGCTCACAGTCCAAAGGAAGAGATGGATATATAAACAAATAACTGCATTATAAAATGGGGTTTTATACTGGGATTCTGAGAGTATCTTAAGGATGGAACATGCAACTAGTGTTACCCAACTGAGCAGAGTTTGGTTGCCACCCCCACCCCCACCGCACCCCACACATGGAGGTATCTGTCTTTTGTAGGGAGAAAAAGGTTTCATTACAGGGGTGTCAAGCAAGGAGATAGGAAGCAAGAACTCCCAAATCTGTCTCCCAGATGGCAAGATGAGGTGAGCAGTTAAGGATTGGGTTCTAGGGCTGTGAAGAAAAAGGGAGGGAGTGGTGGTTATAAAGGTTAAGGAAGTGATAAGTTTTTCTTTTTGTTGTTGTTGTAGAACTTTTAACTTTATATTGAAGTATCGTTCATTAACAGTGTTGAATTAGTTTCAGTAAACAGTAAAGCGATTCAGTTATAAATACACACGTATCTATTGTTTTTCACATTCTTTTCTCTTTTAGGTTGTTACACAACACTGAATAGAGTTTGTTGAGCTATACAGTAGGTCCTTGTTGGTCATTCATTTTAAACATAGAAGTGTGTACATGTCCATCCCAGACTCCCTAACTATCCCTTCTCCCTTCATCTCTGTTCTCGAAGTCCGTGAGTCTGTTTCTATTTTGTACATAAGTTCATTTGTATCATTTTCTAAAAAAGATTCTACATGTAAGTGATATCATAGTGTATTTTTCTTTCTCTGACTTACTGCACTCAATATGATAATCCCTAGGTCCATCCATGTTGCTGAAAATGGCGTTATTTCATTCTTTTTAATGGCTGAGTAGTAGTCCATTGTATTTGTGTACCACATCATTTTTTATTCATTCATCTGTCCATAGACATTTGGGTTGCTTCCATGTTTTGGCTCTTGTAAATAGTGCTGCAATGAATATCAGGATGCCTATATCCTTTCAGACCATGTTTTTCTCTGGGTACATGCCCAGGAGTGGGGTTGTAGGACCATATGGTAGCTCTATTTTAGCTTTTTAAGGAACCTCTATACTGTTCTCCACAAGATCTCATGCACAGGTCCAACCGGACTTCCAGTGTCTTCGTGTGCAAATTCCAAGTGTGTTGGTATGAAGCATGAGGCAGAAATTTGGGCTGTGTTATTGTTACCAACCGGGATTCTTGGCCTTCATAATCAATAGAAATCAATCAGAGGCCAGACAAGAAATTCAGACAAGGCTTTGTTGGGGCCTCTGCTGCAGTGGTGGAGGAGCAAGAACAAACATGTTCCTTTACTTGCCCGCTCACTCCTTAGTGGGTGGACAGATAGCTGCTTCGTTTGTGGACCCCTCTATCAAGGTCACAAGTGTGGAGCCTTGTACCAAGGTCATAGATGTGTTGGAGCCCTGTACCAAGGTTCAAGACAAAAATCTCCAGAGCTGACAGAGCCCCAAGGCAACTGTTGTCTTGAGCCCTGCCCTGACCTAAACTGGCCCCTCCCCAACTCCATATTGGGTAAAATATCCACCTTATAGCACCCTAATCAATCACCTAATGCTGCCTTTCTAGCAAGAATTTTCCTTGTCTTGAAGCTATAAAAATTGGCTACCAACCCACAAAAGGGGTCAGCTTTCCTTGGTCTGTCAGGAGATTGGCCCACCGTGTTTGCAGTACTATCATTATCTCTGCTCTTTGCTCTTAATGAACTCACTCTGTTCTGAAATAGTCTGTATCTGGAAATTATTTTCCATCCTGTGCATGGACCACAAGGCTTCCGTGGGGTTAGGGGAGGGGTGTGTGTGTGGGGGGGTGCGGAAGGATGTCCTAGGTGATTTGCCCTCCCCTTAGGTGGTGGTGGCGCAGGTGGCACATTCCATACCCTGCGTTTGCTCCCAGATGTTCAGGAGTGGGAGTTGGGCTTTTTGGTCTTTTTGTATCTTGTCTATAATTTGCCCCAACTGCCCATGCACATAGTTATTTTTAGTCCCTTATAGTTTCTTTGTATTTTGTTACTTGAGGAGACATTCGTCCAGGTGCGGGCACTGAAGCAAAATGTCCCAGTCTCCAGGTCCCATCCTGTTTCAACTTCAACAGGTCAACCCATTGGACAAGCAGGTTTATTCTGCACAAATTTTAACCAGCTATATTGGCTCCACCTGGAGAAGAGCATGACAACCCACTCTAGTATTCTTGTCCAGAGAATCCCATGGACATAGGAGCCTGCTGCAGTCCGTGGCTTGCAAAGAGTCGGACACGACCAAGTAACTAAGCACAGCGCAGCACAGCACGTTTTACTCCATCTGTTTTCAGCCAGTTTTACCTTGTTAGAAGCAGACCAGATTTCAGCAAGTTGTTTCTTTATCTGCTGTTCTATAAGACAAGCTCAAGAATTTGTGTTCGGTACTAGGTTGGGTTTTTTCCTTCATTTTTTTTAGCCCAATGGGGCAGGCTCTCACTAGTAGGGAGGGAGAGTGTGATGTAGGGAAGGCCTTAGTGGGGAGAGGTCACCTGAAGAATGTGTAGTTTGGGATGAGGAAGAAGGGGTTTTTAGAGGTGAGGCTTGCAGGGAGGCACAGAGTTACTGAACGATCTGGTGTATTTGGAGAAATGCATGTGCTTTCAAACTACTGGGTTATAAAAGTATGAGGAAAGAAGTATGGAAGTCAAGGAGGGGAGAGGTCGGGGAGAGATGGGTCACTGCCAGGATAGATATCATAGCAAGAGGGAATCCAAAAGGAGGAGAGCTGATTTTACAACATAGGAACTGTGGGAATATTTCTGTGTGTGTGTGTGTGTGGTGTCAGAGCCCTAGACTCTGATAATGGAAATGGAGAGACGATAAAGGGGTCTCAGACTTATCTAGAGTAGAAAGATAAGTGGTTGGCTTCTTCAAGATTCTTAGATCCTTCTACATTAACTGTTCTCCAATCTAGTTAATGCTCTTGCTTTTAACTTTTCACTGTTATAAATAATCCTTTATATGCAAGTAACTTTTTCCATAGTTAATTTTCTTAGCTTTGAGTCCAAGGAAACAAATAATGAGCCTAAGTATGTAGTAGTTAAGAGCACAGGTCTGGGAGAAATATCAAATACCAAACAGACAAAATATCAAATTCCAACTCTGACATTTACCGGTGACACAATTTATTTTCATTGTTGTCTTGGCATTTTCTTTTGAAATATTGGGGTAATTCTACCTAACTAACAAATTGGTTGTAATAGATAGGTAAAATAATCCTTATATATCGCAACTGAAACAGGGCCTGGAATAAGTTAAGTGCTTTGTTATTTCAGTTTTATTAGATTACTAGATTTACATTTTAATTTTACTAGATTATAAAAACGTTTCTTAAATGTTCTTTATAATATGGAATGACACAAAGTATGAGCCCGCCAACCTGCTTTGCGTATTATCCTCTGTGAATGTATAGGAAGTTTCTAATTTACTTTTTGCTTTCAGTTTACAAATTTTAAAAATGAAGATGCCAGTGTCTAATTGATCTTTACATGTGGAGGTATGGAGCATCTCTAATTAGAGTAGCTATTACACGCTATGTGCAAATATTTAACTTACACAAAAGCTCTCTGTCAGAAGACGGATCTCTTCTGTTATAGAGATAAAGAGATAGTCTCATTTTAGTTTTTCTTTAAATGTAGCACGTCTGAGAGGAATGAGGCAACATAGAAAGAGCAACTGTTTTTTTTTTAAACACTTCTGTGTATATGCCAGAGATTTTGCTAGACATTTGAGTCACACTTTTTCCTAATGTCACGATCAACCCATCTGTCATATTATTCCCATTCCTCAGATCACTGTGCGTAACTGTGGCTTTTCTGTCACATTCTTTTCTCAGAGGCGTGGTAGAATGAGGACAACCATGGGGAAAGGGAGCTGACAGGATTGGAAGGGCAGAGAAGCTACCAATGACAACCCATGATGATTGGTTTTGTCCTGAAATCTTCTTATCCCAAATCCCCATACCTTCTTGTTCTGATTGTGCCCATTAGGCAAAGCAGTCTGCATCATCCTCCCCTATGGAAGCAGAGGGCACGAAATTTTTCTCTGAGAATGCACAGTTTGTCAGTGGAAGAGCTACAGGCAGTCCTTTCCACACAAGGCCCAAACCCCTTTCCATAGCTGAAGCAGAATGGTGAAATAAGGTTGCTTTGATTATCCAGTAGAGAGAAGCCTAGATACCTTCATTCTAATGCACACAATTGCAGGCACTGACCATGAAGCCCACCTCCTTTGGCTAAAAGAATATGACTGCAGAACACAAGCTAATTAATGTTATGCCAATACTATTTTGCTTTGCCACCGAGGAGATTGATTGTGTGTATCATGTTTTTATTTAAGCTATAAAAAGCAGAGACATCACTTTGCCAACAAAGATCCATATAGTCAAAGCTATGGTTTTTCCAGTAGTCACGTATGAATGTGAGAGCTGGACCATAAAGAAGGCTGAGCACTGAAAAATTGATGCTTTTGAATTGTGCTGGAGAAGACTCAAGTCAATCATAAAGGAAATCACCCCTGAATACTCATTGGAATGACTGATGCTGAAGCTGAAGCTCCAATACTTTGGCCACCTGACGGGAACAGCTGACCCATTGGAAAATACTTTGATGCTGGGAAAGATTGAGGGCAGGAGGAGAAGGGGGCAACAGAGGATAAGATAGTAGGATAGCATCGCTGACTCTATGGATATGAGTTTGATCAAATTCCAGGAGATAGTGAAGAATAGGGAAACCTGGCGTGATGCAGTCCATGGGGTCATAAAGAGTCAGGCACAACTTAGTGACTGAACAACAGCAACATCTTTTCCATTCATAACTCTTTTTATTACTGTGGCAAATGCAAAGACCCATAACAATACAGACTCTGGGTGCTGATTTGGGGTTTCTACTACTGTTACCAGCCAGAGTCAGAACCCAGCTCACTGCTCAAAAGTCAGTGTTTGAGAGACAAAGGTTGATGGAAAAAGCAAGATGCATTATTCAGGAAGCTAGCAACCTGGGATAATGGTGGACTATTCTCCTCCAGAGTAGCTCCCTCTTACCAGTTAAAGGGAAGAGGGTTTCATAGGGAAAAGCCAGGAAGTCTCAGGGCTGTGCAGGCAGGGGCCATGGGCAGAATAGCAGTCAGCTCCAATAATCATCTCGAAACTGGTTGTGCTATGGTCTGGTCAGCGTCATCTTGACTGTTTTAAGCACAATTAGCCTTCAATTCTGTGGGCTCCCCATGTGGTGCTAGTGGTAAAGAACCCGGCTGCCAATGCAGGAGACTCAGGAGGCGCTGGTTTGATCCCTGGGTAGGGAAGATCCCCTGGAGGAGCGCTTGGCAACCCACTCCAGCCAGTATTGTTGCCTGGAGAATCCCCTGGACAGAGGAGCCTGGTGGGCTACAGTCCACGGGGTCACAAAGAGTCGGATATGACTGAAGCTACTTAGTACGCACATGCAGCCTTCAACTCTAGGGTCTGTTTGTTCCCCTTTCCTTCAGGCCAGTTCCTGGGATTGTGCAAGCCATAGATTCAGTACTGCTCAAGATGGAGAAGCTGATGTCATGGTTACAGTCTAGTCACCATGTAGTTAGCTTTTTCCCTTTGGTGGTGGCTGTAGTATCTGCAAAGCAACTCAGGGATGTGCATCGGACACTGTTATCTATGTCCTTCAGCTAGGAACTAAAGATTCTGTGACTGTGTTGTCCTAATCATTAATTGCTTGAACCTCCCTCCTCTTTTGTGGATCAGGAGAGGTCTGGAGGCTACAGCTTTTCTGCAGACGAAACAGGGTACGTGGAAGGGCTTCTGTATCTGGCAGGGCCTCACAGGGTTCTGCTTGGTTTCGCTAAGGTGAATTTGTGACCTAGTTTAGTTCTTTTCCTGATTGGCCCCCAGATGCCCCCTTTGTGAAAATGAAGGAGTTGGCTTGTCAATTTCCTTGGTCCTTTCCTGCATGAGCATGCGCTGAAGTGATTAATAGGGGCCCGAGATGACCAGCTCCTGGAGTTGGTGATAGACAGGGAGGCCTGGTGTGCTGCAGTCCATGGGGTCGCACAGAGTCGGACAGGACTGAGTGACTGAACTGAACCGAGATGACCATGTGTTTTATGGGGCTCCACCTAGTGGCTTTGCCCCATATTGCAGTTCTAAGTTCTATCCGGTTTTCTTAGGCCTTTGGTGAGGTGCTTCAGATAGCTTTAAGTTGCTCATCACGCAGTGGGTTCGTAATTAGTAAAACAGGGGAGAATGGGGAGGAGTGGTAGGAAGAATGCCAGAAGGAAAATACTTATTTTGAGAAAGAATCCGCCTGCAATGCAGGAGACCTGGGTTCGATTCCTAGGTTGGGAAGATTCCCTGGAGGAGGCCATGGCAACCCCCTCCAGTAGTCTCACCTGGAGAATTGCATGGACAGAGGAGCCTGGTGGGCTACACCCTACAGGGTCCCAAAGTCAGGCATGACTGAAGTGACTTAGCACACAGCATGCACACCAGTATCAGAACTGCAGCCTCAAATGGTGAGAGTAAACTATTCTTACTTTGGAGAGATTTCATACATAGAGACCACAGTTAGTACATTCCAAGCAGAGTTCTACTGTGGTAGAATCCTTGAGAGGAAAGTTCGTAAGGGGAGGTAAGAAAAGCATGTCAAAATAATTAGTCCTATAAAATAATGCAGATGTTTCCACCATGCACCTCCTTTGTGATTATGTTGACCAAGGGACATAGAAAGATCCAGGAGACACGGTTCCTATTACCCTCAAGAGACTGGTAAGTCGGTAGGAAAGGCACATGTTTATAAACATATTCATGATATTATAAATAAATATAAGATCTATAATACAGGTTTTTTTTCCCCCCAGTAACCACAGTTGTAGTATAACAGAGACATATATTTTACTGGGAGAGTTAAGGAATCCTTCATGGAAGCAAAAACAGAATACTGTAGGAGAATAGAGTAGGAAAAAATCCTTCACAGAGTAGAGGCTGGTGCTTAAAGGATAATTCAGCGTTTTCTAGCAGGATGGGAGGAGCTCTTCAGAGAAATGGAAGAGCATGTAACTGCACATGTTAAGTGGAAAGTGATTACAGCACTGATGTCAAATGCGTGAGTGTTCAGAGACGGAGGAAAGTAAATTTATCTTGTTCCTGTTTCATTTGCTTCACCAAAAGCCCTGCCCTTATCTGCCTTTTCTTTTTCTAAAAGGACTGAAATCAGTATAACCATGACTACCACGTATGTTTGAAGGGAGTACGATGTATTTGTAAAGAATATGGGCTTTTGAGGCTACAGATCTTGCTTTGAGTCCTAGCCCTCTGCTTTCCAGCTAATTAAACACTGACAGCATTTTAGGTCTTCAGGATTCCTTTACTCCTACTCCTTTGTAAAGGTGAGAAATAATAATACTCACTACATAGAGTGTTATGAATTTATTACATAAATTCATTACCTAGAATTGTAATGAAGATTAAATGTGAGCACAAATATCAGAAACAAAATTGCTGACATCTTTATTTGCTATCAGAGATTAAAATGATAAAAATAGTGGAAGTTGTTTGCTAAAAAATAGTGAAATTTTGATAAAATGAGTTAGTTACTTTAAAATTCAATTTATTGTAACATACACAAGATGTATTATAAAAATTGAATAGTCCTATACTAGTAAAGAAGTGTGTCAAAATAAAAACGTTCCCACAAAGGAAACTCCAGACACAGATATGTTTAGTGGTAAATTATTCTAAACATTCAAGGAAAAAAATAACACCAACTTCTGCTAAACTTTATGAGAATAAAAAAAGAGGGACTACCTCCAATTTTACAATGCCAGTATAATCTTGATAATAAAATCTGATGCAAACATTATAAGAAAGAAATATTTCAGGTTAATATTTCTCATGAACATAGATTCAAAACTCCTAAATTGTATTAGCTGGTAATTGAATCAAGTGAGATTAAGGTGTGTTTGTTTTAGATTGTTTCAATATTCAAAAAATATTCACTATAGGTATAAAATAAAGGAGAAAATCATATGATAATCTCAATAATTTCAGAGAAATGCATTGATACCTCTCCTCACTCATTCGTGTTATAAACTCTTAGCCTACTAGAACTAGAAAGAAACTTCTTTAATATGCTAAGGAACACTTATCAAACCTTCACTGTATACTTCACAATTAATGGTAAAATATTTGAAGTTTGC
The DNA here is from genome assembly GCF_054371585.1 of Giraffa tippelskirchi. NCBI lineage: Eukaryota > Metazoa > Chordata > Mammalia > Artiodactyla > Giraffidae > Giraffa > Giraffa tippelskirchi. Next base: position 39,907,417 of record NC_137284.1, on the reverse strand, counting down.
ACCATGAGATCAGGAACAAGGTCAAGATGCCCACTGTCATCTCTTCTGCTTAACAATATACTGGAGATCCAGTCAGGACAAATGGCGTGAGTACTGGAAAGGAAGAAATACTGTCATTATTTGTGGATAACATGATTATAGATGTGGAAAATCCAAAAGGATCTCCAGACCATTTATAAGAATTAGCAAATGAATTTAGTAAATTCAGCATACAAATATCAATTTGCACTTTATATACCAGCAAAAAGTGATTAGAAAAACAATTAAAACTACATAGCTAATGAATGATGTACAAGGCCTGCCTATACACAGAACACTTTGAAACATTATTGAGAGATTCTAAACGTACTTGGATAGATCCAGATCAAAAACAAAAACATTAAAAAATGCCATAAAATGTTAGTCCTAGTAGCATGCAAGCGCCAATCGGGTGACAACCTATTAATTGCTTATCAGAGGATGGTTTTCCAAAAAGTTTTGTGAAAAAACTCGTTGATTTCAAGGCTTTGTTCATGTCTGGCAGGAAGGGTTGTGATATGTCTTATGAGTGTCTCGAACATCAGAGGAGCTAAGGAAGATAATGTTGATAGTGATCTTCAAAGTGTAGCTGATGGAGAGGGCTGGTAGAACAGATGAATTTATGCCTGTGTAGCTGCCCTGAGGGTCCACAGGTGAGCAGCAGGTCACCTGACTTAGGTTTTCAACTGTAACCAAGGCACGGTATTAACAGCAATTTTCGTCTTTTGATTCAACATTAACGTGCAGCCAAATCTAACTTTTAGTGTACTAAAAGTCATTTATAGTCTGTCCTCTGTGAAACTAAGCCCTCGTGGTGAGGAATATTAGGACAGTGTTATTCAAAGCATGGATACATTTTGTGTGTCTATGGTTAGGCTTGTAAATTTATTGAGCACATACTATGTGTCAAGTGCTCTAGAAGAAATTTTACACATATAATACCTGTTAGATATTTTGGTACTTTTCCTAGAGATAAGGGACTGAGACTCTTAAGAGTATATGCAACTTGCTCAACACTTCCAGATAATTGAGTCAAAAGTCAGTTTTGAACTCAGACTTAGCTGACCCTAACCCTAAAACTTGAGCTCTTTTCATTACACCATGACGCCTACAAACATGAGGTGTGTGATAAACCATTTAGTTCAGTATCTGATACATTATTAGAACTCACTAAGTTCTATTATTATTTCCTTGTTATTAAAATATGACTGAGTCCCCTAAGGAGTCTTTTTTTAAAAATGAATTAGAGTCTGAATCTCTTATCCAATAATTGATAGCTTCTCGGTGGTACACATTGTGAAAAACTATAGGAATGATAACACAAAACATGACAGAGAGAGATTTCTCTAAACTTTTCTCTCAAGAATTGACAGTAAGTGAAGACAGCTAGGATTTAACAAAACTTGTACTGTGGGTTGGGCTTTCCAGGTGGTGCTAGTGGTAAAGAACCTACCTGCCAATGCAGGAGACATAATGAGATGTGAGTTCAATTCCTGGGTCAGCAAGATCCCCTAGAGGAGGGCATGACAATCCACTCCAGTGTTCTTGCCTGCAGAATCCCATGGACAGAGGAGCCCGGCAAGCTGCAGTCCACAGGGCTGCAAAGAGTCGGACACAACTGAAGCAACTTAATCTGCATGCACATACTTTCCCTCTACTGTATTCCCTTGGTAACAAACTCTTAAAAATCTGTGATACTCTTCAAAGACAAGAAAGATTTTCTCCAAACACCGAGGATCAGTTTATCCCTGTGGTGTATTAATCATTGGATAAAACCTTAATTTATTTCATACATAACAATTTGGAAAGTCTTATAAATAAACAGCTAGGAACTGAATTAGCTCTTCCATCTTGAATGAGTTAGTCTTGTGGCCATTGAGTTTGCAGTAAAGGAATCTCTTCCTGCCTTTTGAGTAGGTTGTTATTTAGTAGCTAAATCGTGTTTGACTCTGTGACCCCAGGGACTGTAGCCTGCCAGTCTTCTCTGTTCATGGGATTTCCCAGGCAAGAATTCTGTAGTGGGTTGCCATTTCCTTCTCCAGGGAATCTTTGCGATCCAGGGTTCGAACCCGTGTCTCCTGAATTGGCAAGTGGATTCTTTACCACTGTACCACCTGGGAAGCTAAATTCTTCATGAGAATTATTTTTCATTTTGCTATTCTGAAAAAAATTCCAATAGAAACACAAGAAGCTATTTAAAGTGTTTGCATGATAACAAGTAGGAATGAATAACCACATTTCTAATTTACCAGTTATTTTCAAGGAAAGAGAAAGGCAACTTTTTATTTAAAAATACCATTAAAAATATTACCCACATGTGAACTCACATTGTGGATTGTATGTGACAAATATTTCATCTTCAGCAATCTTTTTATATTAACACTTGGTATTCCATAAGAGGCAATCCTTATTAGAGCCCATTTCTCCTTAGGAAGTTCAAACACTTTTTTTTATGTAAGTGTAACAAGACATAGTTACTATTTCTCTAATCATTCTTTCCTAGATTCATTTCATCTATCACAACCTAACAGCCACTAGTATTCTCACTTTACACCTCTTTCTCACAAAGCTCATCCACTGTTAAGAAACTCAGTTAGCACATTATATAGGTGGCTGTTGTTTCAACACCCACCTTTATCCCAAGCTCCAGTCATTTTTCTGTAAATGTCATCAGGCAGTGCCCCTTGAATGCCCTACTAGTACCCCAAAATCAGATTCAAATTGTACTGACTTTTTAAAAAAATTTTTAAAGCTTTACTGAGGTGTAGTTGGTTTACAATATTGTGTTAATTTCTGCTTTACAGCAGTGATTCCCTCATACACAAATGTATTATTTTTCATACTCTTTCCCATTATGGTTTATCACAGGATATTGAATATAGTTCCCTGTGCTGTACACTACGGCCTTGTTATTAATTAAACTGACTTTAAATACCAAGTATCTGTTGGGCAATTTCTAGGCATTCTTATCTCTGTTCTCTAACTGCAAAATAAAAAGTGTCTTGAATTTAAATCCATAGTCTTCTTTCCACCCCATACAACGTTGCATTATTATAAGAGCTACTGTGTATTGAACCACCTAACTGTGCTCTATGTACCGTATGTGTTACCCTGTATACAGGAGATCTCTTTAATTAAAAAATAAAGGTAGATGATATCTTGATTAAAAAATATTTAGACTCAGAATGTTTTATGTGCCCAGTTCAGTTCAGTTCAGTCGCTCAGTCGTGTCTGACTCTTTGCGATCCCATGGACTGCAGCACACCAGGCCTCCCTGTCCATCACCAGTTCCCAGAGATTACTCCAACTCATGTCCATTGAGTCGGTGATGCCATCCAACCATGTCATCTTCTGTCGTCCCCTTCTCCTCCTGCCCTCAATCTTTCCCAGCATCAGGATCTTTTCAAATGAGTCAGTTCTTCTCATCAGGTGGCCAAAGTATTGGAGCTTCAGCTTAAGCATCAGCCCTTCCAATGAAAACCCAGGGCTGAAATCCTTTAGGATGGACTGGTTGGATCTCCTTGCAGTCCAAGGGACTCTCAAGAGTCTTCTCCAACACCACAGTTCAAAAGCATCAATTCTTCTGCACTCAGCTTTCTTTCTAGTCCAACTCTCACATACATACATGACTACTGGAAAAACCATAGCTTTGACTAGATGGACCTTTGTTGGCAAAGTAATGTCTCTGCTTTTTAGGTTGGTCATAACTTTTCTTCCAAGGAGTGTCTTTTAATTTTATGGCTGCAGTCACCATCTGCAGTGATTTTGGAGCCCCCAAAATAAAGTCTGTCACTGTTTCCACAGTCTCCCCATCTATTTGCCATGAAGTGATGGGACCACCACTTGATTCCAGCTTGTGCTTCATACAGCCCAGCATTTCTCTTAATGTACTCTGCATATAAGTTAAATAAGCAGGGTGACAATATACAGCCTTGACATACTCCTTTCCCTATTTGGAACCTGTCTGTTGTTCCATGTACAGTTCTAACTGTTGCTTCCTGACCTGCATACAGATTTCTCAAGAGACAGGTCAACTGGTCTGATATTCCCATCTCTTTCAGAATTTTCCAGAGTTTGTTGTGGTACACACAGTCAAATGCTTTGGCATAGTCAATAAAGCAGAAGTAGATGTTTTTCTGAAACTCTTGCTTTTTTGATGATCCATTGGATGTTGGCAATTTGATCTCTGGTTCCTCTGCCTTTTCTAAATCCAGCTTGAACATCTGGAAGTTCACGGTTCATGTACTGTTGAAGCCTGGCTTGGAGGATTTTGAACATTCCTTTGCTAGTGTGTGAGATGAGTGCAATTGTGGGGTAGTTAGAACATTCTTTGGCATTGCCTTTTTTTGGGATTGGAATGAAAACTGACCTTTTCTAGTTCTGTGGCCCTTGCTGAGTTTTCCAAGTTTGCTGGCATATCGAGTGCAGCACTTTCACAGCATCATCTTTTAGGATTTGAAAAAGCTCAACTGGAATTCCATCACATCTACTAGCTTTGTTTGTAGTGATGCTTCCTAAGGCCCACTTGACCTCACATTCCAGGATGTCTGGCTCTAGGTGAGTGATCACACCATCGTGATTATCTGGGTCGTGAAGATCTTTTGTGTATAGTTCTGTGTATTCTTGCCACCTCTTCTTAATATCTTCTGCTTCTGTTAGGTCCATACCGTTTCTGTCCTTTATTGTGCTCATCTTTGCATGAAATGTTCCCCTGGTATCTCTAATTTTCTTGAAGAGATCTTTAGTCTTTCCCATTCTATTGTTTTCCTCTATTTCTTTGCATTGATTGCTGAGGAAGGCTTTCTTATCTGTTCTTGCTATTCTTTGGAACTCTGCATATGTGCCCAAGATTCCATATAGCAGAGAAAAGATTCGAGTCACAGTTTTTATGATTTCAAAGTTAGTTCTTTCCACTACTCACTGACTCTAACATTCTCTCTCATTTTTAAAATATAATATAGTGGTTAAGAGGATTTACAAGAGTCAGCCTACTTGAGTCTGAATATTGGATGTTATATTTGCTATGCTTATGACTTAAGGTCAAATTACTTTGTTTTCCTCTGCTTCAGTTTTCTCATCTATCAAATAGAACTAGTAAAAGTCCATATCTCACTGGATTATAAGAATTAGATGAAATATAAACAACCTAATACAGTAACTGACACATAGTAAGCTCTCAATCTATTTTCCTGGGAATCATCTAATAGTTATGCTATCTTATTAATCCATTATTAAAAATTCTTTTGTATACCTTTTTATCTTTTTTATTCTTAATATCCATGGTCCAAATATAAGAATCTATCTTGTTAAATGACTAGTCCATTTTTTATCCTAGCAACACACTCATCCTGTGTCTGTAGTCATTTTGGGGCTGCACTTCTTTCCAGGAATACCCTCTCTATTCTTTGTGTAATCAGATCCTACTCACCTCTCCAGGCCCAGCTCAAATTTATGCTTAACCAAATTCTTCTCAATTAGTACTTTCTTCCCACTGAGAAACCAGGAGTTAATCTTGTTTTATGATTGAGTGTGAGTGATAGTCCCTCAGTTGTGTCCGACTCTGTGACCCCATGGACTGTAGCCTGCCAGGCTCCTCTGTCCATGGAATTTTCCGGGCAAGAATACTGGAGTGGGTTGCCATTTCTTTCTCCAGGAGGTCTTCCCAACCCAGGTATCGAACACAGTTCTCCTGCCTTGCAGGCAGATTCTTTACCATCTGAGCCACCAGGGAAGCCTACTATTAAGAGACATTTCTAAGTATAAAGACAGGTTTACTTAAAAAGTATCAGCAGATACATGCTTGACTTTATCTTATAATCTATAGACAATACATTAGAATATGTCATGAATCCATTCACCTTTTCCAAAGGAATACCTGAGACAGAAGTAGCAATAAAGTTATAAATGACAGTCATCAGTCCAGTGAAATAATTTAGATGAAGCTTATCTGTCTCGAAGAGATGGGGACTGGGCAGGTGGTCAGGATGGAAAGGAAATACGGTGTGCTTTTAACTTTGGATGAAAAATAATGTTCAGTTCCATGTTGCTGAACATAGTTCTGTTTTTGCCAAGTAAATCCTCTACTTCAAATTACTGTGAGAATGCTTAATTAAAGTGCCACCTCTGGCCTTTGTTTTGGAATCTGTTACTTTTGTTGCTGCCTCCTGATCGCTGTCCTTGGAAGCTCCTACTTCTTTCCCACTGTCCCCTGAAGCCTCGATTGCCTTCCTGCTGTCCTTGGAAGCTGTGACATCCTTCCCGTGGTCCTTCCAGTCCCGTGAGTCCTGCCCCTTTCCCTGTACTTCTGTTACTGCTGCAGTAGGGCTATCCAAGCAAGCACCCTTCTTTCCTTTGAGAAGGGCCGTTCCCCTCAATTTGGAATCAATATCCTCACCCAGCTGCTCTTTAAGTTCTTTCCAAGCATAACTAAGGTTTGGTATTCGAGGTTAACATTCTCAGGTGGTCTTACCTATTCCTGTGAACCTCAAATTGACACACACTACTTCTCTCTCCGGGCCTTTCCAGGTGGCTGGTGGTGAAGAACCTGCCTGCCAGTGCAGGAGACATGAGAGACCTGGGTTCGATCCATGGATGGGGAAGATCCCCTGGAGGAGGGCACGGTTACCCACTCTAGTGTTCTTTCCTGGAGAATCCCATGGACAGAGGAGCCTGGTGGGCTACAGTTCGGGGGGTCACAGAGTCAGACTCGACTGAAGGGACTTAGCATGCATGCACTCCTCTCTGCACATGACAGCCTGATGCCATAGTCCTAGCCTTGTCCACCAAAGGACAGATTTTGTGAGTCGCATCTGGCTTTAGGGAAAGAGACTCTTGGATACTTGGTTCTCCAAGGACATATCATTCTCTCCTTACTGTTACCATTCACTGATTAATCACGATCTGTTGTGAATACACTGCATGTAATTACTGACATTATCAAAATTTTGTGGAAAGATAGTTGTGCTGTGTATTCATCAGGGTAATTAATTCTAGCTGCTGAGGAAAACAAACTCAACTCACAGTGGATTAAAAAAAAACTAAGGTTTATGTTTTGCTCATGTTGCCGTCTGCCTACGGTCAGGTGATCTGCTGGAGATCTTGAGGAAGTGCTGGCTTCCAAGCAGTGACTCAGGGAAACTGGTTTCCCATCACGCAGCATGATTCCCCACATGGCACACAGTCATGAGTGCATTAGACTGGGAACCAATCATTGGAGTGGTTTACAGCTAGGGTTACATAATAGCCACTGTGGCCGGTGACTGCCGGGGCTTCCCGGGTGGCTCAGTGGGTAAAGAATCCACCTGCAATACATGAGATGCAGGAGACATGGGTTCAACCCCTGGGTCGGAAAGATCCCCTACAGGAGTGCATGACAACCCACTCCAGTTGGACAGAGGACACTGGCAGGCTACAGTCCACGGGGTCGCAAAGAATCAGACACAACTGAAGCGACTGAGCACATATGCAAGGTGACTGCAACCATGAAGTACAAAGATGCTTGCTCCTTGGAAGGAAAGCTATGACAAACCTAGACAGTGTAGTGAAAAGCAGAGACAGCACGTTGCAGACAAAGATCCCTATAGTCAAAGCTCTGTAGTCATGTATGGATGTGAGAGTTGGACCATAAGAAGGCTGAACGAGCACTAAAAAATCAGTGCTTTTGAACTGTGGTGCTGGAGAAGACTCTGAGAGTCCCTTGGACTGCAAGGTGATCAAACCAATCAGTCCTAAAGGAAATCAACACTGAATATTCACTGGAAGGACTGATGCTGAAGCTGAAGCTCCAATACTTTGGCCACCTGATGCGAAGAGCTGACTCATTAGACAAGACCTTGATGCCGGGAAAGCCTGAGCGCAAAAGGAGAGGGGGTGACAGAGGATGGTGAGTGGATGGCATCACTGACTCAATGGGCCTGAATGTGAGCAAACTCCAGGAGGCAATGAAGGACAAGGAAGCCAGCATACTGCAGTCCACGGGGTTGCAAGAGTTGGGCACCACGTAGAAACTAAACCTGGTGGCTCAGATGGTAAAGAGTCTGCCTGCAATGCAGGAGACCCGGGTTTGATCCCTGGGTCAGAAAGATGACCTGGAGAAGGGAATGGCTACCCACTTCAGTATCCTTGCCTGGGAAATCCCATGGACAGAGGAGCCTGATGGGCTACAGTGCATGGGATCACAAAAGAATCGGGCACAACAGAGCGACAAAAACACTTAGGGAGTAAATAACAACAATGACTTAGTAGTATATCTCCATTCACGTTTTTATTGGCCAGATCCCAGTCACATGACCTCAACTCAACAACAGAAGCTGGGGATTACTTTTCTTGTGTTCCCTGGAAGAGGAAATGGAATTGATCAGCCTCTAGCTTGTCTGTGACCCGTCAACAGCCTCTCCTTGATTGGTATCGATCCGAAAGACTTCTGTGAAGCTATTTCTTACTTGCTCCACCTGAAAACTAGATCATGTCTTGACTATTCCAGTCACTCCCAGATAATAAAGCATTGCTTTAGTTCTAAGAACAATCTCAGTCTAGTAATTGAAATGTCCAGACTGACTCTGAAACCCATTTGAAACTAAAGTATTCCTCTTTCCATCCTGCATCTCCATCACGGTGAGAAGCCAGGTATGGGGCAGGAAACACGATGGGCTTCTCTTCAATAGCGGTGATTCCTGAGATGAGGATCCGCACAGGGAGGGAACCAAGAGGATACACTCAGGGAATATCAGGTTTTAGCTGTATGCTCGTAGTCTGGAGCTAGTGCTCTCTGGGCATGGTAGATATTAATAATCTTTTTTTCCCCTTCATGTAGTACATTTCTGATTTCCTTGGAGATTTCCCAGTTAAGGACATTTGATTTCCTCACCCTTGGTGTAGGTAACATCTTCATCTTGGCTGTCTTAATGATCCCTATCTCTTTTGTTTTGTTTTGTTTTCATTTTTGGCTGCGCTGCGCCTTTGTTGCTGCACACAGGGCTTCTCTCGTTGCAGCAGTAGGTGTGCGGGCTTCTCATTGTGGTGGCTTCTCTTGTTGCAGAGCACAGGCTCTAGAATGCTTGGGCTTAGTAGCTGTGGTGCACGGACTTGGTTGCTCCCTGGCATATGGAATCTTCCCAGACCGGGGATAGAACCTGTGTGCCCTGCACTGGCAGGCAGATTCTTAAACTCTGGACCAGCAGTGAAGTCTGATCCTTACCCTTATGTTTATGCATCTAATAAACATGTTCATAATGAGGCTGACTCTTGGACAGTTTATTTTATTTTTTTAAATCCTTCAGACTGGCTCCCTATTATCCAATCTTTCTTGGCTTCTTGACAAATGTTCTGACATCAGTGGACAATAAGCTTCTTTCCCAATGCAGATAGCACATTTCATTCTGACACTAGGACAATAGTCACACCCTATTCATTTTAGATTTCTCAGGCATTTCTTTGCAAACTCCCAGGTGTAACAGCAAGTGGGGTCCAGCTGCTTGCTGCTCAAGAATGAGGCAAAACTGGTATAAAGGAAAGTTGGCTTTATTTTGGATGCTGACAGCCTGGGGAAGGGTGGACTCCTGTCCAAAAGCTGACCCCCTCCACTGACAATCAGTGGGCAGGAGCTCTTTTGGTCTAAGGGAGGGGGCTCCGTGCAGAAACAGCACAGTCAGCTCTGACAGTCATCCTGAAATTAGTCATGCAGTTGTCTGATCAGCATTATCTTGATTAGGTACAGTTAATCTTCAGGTCCAAGATCAGTTTGTTTCCTTTTCTTGAGGCCATTTCTCAAAACTGTGGCAGCGTATGTCACGGCTATAGCCTGGTCATCATACAGTTAGCTTTTTTGCTTGATGGAGGTTCCAGTATCTACAAGAAAGCTCACAGGATATGGCTCAGAATATTATCTGTAGCCTTTGAGAAGGAACTAGAGGTCCCTGACTTTGCTTAATGACTAAACTACTATTATTTGGTCTCCTTTGACTGTTTCCTTTTGTTTCTGAATGTTCTCACTTCTCTGATTCAACTTATTCTTTGATTAACATTTTTCCACAGAAAAAAGGCAGGCAGAGAACATGAAGGACAGGGACCATAGGGTCTTGTTCCTATTCAAAGGGATGCATGAAAGTGAAAGTGAAAGTCGCTCAGTCGTGTCTGACTCTTTGCGACCCCATGGACTATACAGTCCATGGACTTCTCCGGGTCAGAATACTGGAGTGGGTAGCCTTTCCCTTCTCCAGGAGATCTTCCCAATCCAGGGATCGAACCCAGGTCTCCTGCATTGCAGGTGGATTCTTTACCAGCTGAACCATAGAGGAAGCCCAAGAACACTGGAATGAGTAGCCTATCTCCAGAGAATCTTCTTCATTCAGGGATCAAACCCAGGTCTCCTGCGTTGCAGGTGGATTCTTTACCAGCTGAACCACCAGGGAAGCCCAACAACACTGGAGTGGGTAGCTTATCCCTTCTCCAGGGGATCTTCCTCATCTAGGAATCAGACCAGGGTCTCCCGCATTGCAGGCGGATTCTTTACCAGCTGAGCCACAGGGGAAGCCCAAAGGGATGCAGACCAAGTGGTATAAGCGGTGTTTTTGTTTTTTTAATTATTTATTTGACTGCATCAGGTCTTAGTTGCTGCGATTCCTTGCATCATGTGGGATGACCACGGCACGTGGACTCTCAGGTTGTGGGGTGCAGTCTCAGCAGCTGTGGCTCTGTGGCATGTGGGATCTTAGTTCTTCAACTAGGGATGGAACCTGTGCCTCCTGCATTGCAGGGAGTATTCTTAACCACTGGACCACCAGGGAAGTCCCTATAAGAGATTTCTTGAAACCTTTCACAACCTGCCTGAAATAAAGAGAAGCACATCTTTTCCCTTGTATAAGAGCAAGTGGTGAGGAAAAAATATTACAACATTCTCAACTGTTTTCCTTCAGTATTGCTCTCATCCTTCAACCTCAACTCAGGAGGCTGTGGCTTTTTCGTCACATTGTTTACAAGATCTGCATAGGTAATTTGAATTCCTTTGAAATTTTAGGGGAGTGAATGTTGACATATATTGCGTTGTTCTTCTGACCTGAGACAATACTGAGAAAATTATCAGTTTAACATATTGTTGGCTTAATAATAAGTAAAATATCCAAGGAATGATTTGCTTTTAAGAAATAAATCAGAGTGAGTTGTCTAAAAGTCATGTCTCACTCATTTGCATTCTGACTGGGAAAGAAAGAGGAAAAATTAGACATTAGTGCATTGGGCATCGAGTTCAGATTTTTTCCAATGCTATTTATTAATAAACTTGTGTTTCCCATTTTTAATCGATTTGTAATTAACATACCATATTATATTAGTTTCCAGTGTATAGAATAGTGTTTCAATATTTTTAAACCTTATGAAATGATCACCTCAGTAAGACCAGTTGCCATCTGTCACCATACAAAATTCTGACAATATTATTGACTATATTCCCTATGTAGTCAATTATATATATATATGTGTGTGTGTGGGTGTGTATATGTATCCCTGTGGCTTACTTATTTTACAGCTATGAGTTTGTGCCTCTTAATCCCCTTCACCTATTTCTTCCAACTCCCCAGCCCCTCTCCCTCTGGCAACCGTTAGTTTGTTCTATAGGCATCTGTTCCTATTTCGTTTTATGTGTTTGTATTGTTTTTTAGACTCCATATGTAAGTGCGATCATACTCTATTAGTTTTCCTCTTTCTGATTTAGTTCACTTAGGACAATACGCTTCAGGTCCATTCATGTTGCTGCAAATGGCAAGATGTCATTCTTTTTTATGGTTGAGTAATATTCTATTGTATGTATATACCTCACATCTTCTTTATCCATTTATCTATGGAGAGACACTTAGGTTGTTCCATCTTGGCTATTGTAAATAGTGCTACAGTGAATAGGGGTATATAAGTCTTTTTAAATTAATGTTTCATTTTCTTCAGGTAAACACCCAGAAGTGGTATTCCTGAATCATCAGGTAGTTCTGTTTTTAGGTTTTTTGAGGAAATGCCATACTGTTTTCCACAGCGATTGTACCAATTTACATCCCAACCAACAGCGTATGAGTGTTCTCGTTTCTCCACATCCTCATCAGCGTTTCTTATTTCTTGTCTTTTTTGATAATAGCCCTTCTGATAGGGGTCAGATGATAATGAATTGTGATTTTGATTTGCATGTCCCTGATGATTAACGATGTTAAGCGTTTTTCCATGTGCCTGTTGACTATCCGTATGTCTTCTTTGGAAATGTCTATCCAGGTTCTCTGACTCCTGTTTTTTTTTAATCAGGTCATTTGTTTGATATTAAGGTGGTTGGGGACTGAGTCCTTAACCTGTGGAATCCGATGCTATCTCCCAGTAGATATTGTCAGGACTGAGTTGAAATATAGGACTCTGTGGAGAAAAGCATGGCAACCCACGCCAGTATTGGAGTGGAGAATCCCATGGATAGAGGAGCTTGGCGGGCTGCAGTCCGTGGGGTCGCAAAGAGTCAGACACGACTGAAGCGACTTAGCAAGCAAGCAATAGGGCACCCAGCTGGTGTCAGAGAATTGGTACTGTGGGCAATTCTCCCAACACACTGGAAATGGAGGGCAAGATACTGTAGCCTCTGAGGTCCCTCAAGTTCCCAGTTTGTTTTACACCAGCTCTACATGATTGCTGAAAGCTTTCTGATTTCTCTTTCTCCGGCAGAGGCCATAGGTTTGGGCTAAACCCAGGCCTTGGCTTGCTGTCACAATGCGCAGATTCCCTTAGCGGGGAAAATGAATGGAGATCATCAGCTCATTTTCCCAGAGCACTCCTTTCCCTGAAATTCTAACCTAGTTCCTGTTGTTCTCATACACTCTTGCTACCATTCTAAAGTTAAGCTTTCTGTCCCCTGATATATATGTGTGTGTGTATATCTAAAACAAATACATGGATGTGAAAGTGTTAGTCAGTCATGTCCAACTTTGTGGCCCCATGGACTGTAGCCCACCAGGCTCCTCTGTCCATGGGATTCTCCAGGCAAGAATACTGGAGTGGGTTGCCATTCCTTTCTCCAGGGGATCTTCCTGACCCAGGGATCGAACCCAGGTCTCCTGCATTACAGGTGGATTCTTTACCATCTTAACTGCCAGAGAATCCCATATACATGTATACATACGTATTTAAAATTTTCATGCTATTTTACTATTTATTTATGTCTATTTCCATTAGTGATTATTCATGGGGATTTATTATTTCATTTTTACGACACCTAGCATAGTAACTGCTCTCGGTACACAATTAAGAAACTTTGTTAAATTGAAATATGTTTGGTTTATGGATTAATCTGCCACTTCCTTAATTTTGACTAATTTTGGAATTTACTTAAATTAGCACATATTTTTGAAATAAAATAGAATACAAGGTAGTGAAGAATCAGATATGAAAACTTCCTTAAAGCACCTAAAGTCTAGGGTAGAATGAAAGTCATAATGACGCCTCTGAGTTGTCTTCATTAACAGAGGGTTTCTTATTAATTGCCTGAGGGGTGATGAATTTCTGGGTAGTATATTTCCATTTCATAACTCTCTTCTACCTCTTTCTCCTGGATTCTGTTTCTTCTGGTACTTTTCCCAGCAGGCTTGAGAATTTCAGAAATGTAGAACACCCCTTCTAGCTACATGTTTACTTAAGGAAAAATTCTATGTAAGATTCCTTTTCAAACTTGAGTAAAATATGTGTTGTATGTGATAAGTTGCTTCAGTTGTGTCTGACTCTTTGTGACCCCATGGACTGTAGCCCCCCAGACTCCTCTGTCCATGCAATTCTCCAGGCAAGAATACTGGAGTGGGTTGAGTAAACTATAAACCTCCCTTAAAAGGAAAATATTTTCATGGATTTCTAACATTGTCTTAACTTATTTTTACTATAGCATTAATAAAATATGCTTAAGAACAGGTATAAACTCACTAGCTCTTTTAGAACTAAAATATCAAAACACATTTATAGATTAGTTATGTACATATGGGCTTCCCAGGTGGCTCAGTGGTAAAGAATCTACCTGCAATGCAAGAGGCGCAAGAGATATAGGTTCAATCCCTGGGTCGGGAAGATCCCCTGGAGGAGGAAATGGCAGCCGGCTCTAGTACTCTTGCCTGGAGAATCCCATGAACAGAGGAGCCTGGTGGGCTACAGTCCATAGGATTGCAAAGAATGGAGCAAGGTTGAGCAACAAAGCATATATAAATATAACATTTTATTAAAATTGAAATATTAATAGAATGGGATAGCTGATGTCATATTTTAAATTTAAAGGCCAATATTGAATTTAATAGTACAAATATGCACTTGCTCATTTGCTGTTTTACTTTCTGTGTTTTTTCTATTTACTTTCTTGAAGTATAGTTGATTTACAATGTCATGTTAGTTTCATGTGTACAGCACATGATTCAGTTTTATATATCTATTCATTTTCATATTTTTCCCTTAGGTTATTACATAATATTGATTATAGTTTGCTGTTCTATACAGTAGGTCTTTGTTGGTTGTCTGTCTGCTTTACTTTCTGTGTACTTGATTTTGTTCTTTTGAACTGCTCAGATTATTTTTTTGATTGTTATTCACTATCATGTTCATTTTAATTTAATTTTTAATAGAACATTTTTGTAACTACCAGAACATGATTTTAGTGGGCCAATTAATGTTGCATTATAGAGTACAACACTGGAAAATTTTAAGGACTATTTTAAACATTTCTTCATTTTATATTTACAACTATACATACTGTCAATAAACTTGTATAAGTTGGTAAGTTGACACAAATGACCTGCCCAATGTATTTGCTTGCAACTTGGACTGACTATTCAGGCACAGATCAGTGTGAGTTCAACATGACCTGTTAACATGATGCTATGACAACTTTCAGCTGTCACAGCACCAAACTGATTACACATCCAAAAAACAAACCAAGGAACATAATTAATTTTTAATTTGGTTCTCGTCAGGGGTCCCAACCCCCAGGATCTAAGGTCTGATGATCTGAGGTGGAGCTGGTATAATAATAACAGAAATAAAGTGCATCATAAATGTCATGCACTTGAATCATCCCGAAAACATCCTCCACCCCCACCCCATCCATGGAAAAATTGTCTTCCATGGTAGCACAGTCCCTCGTGCCAAAAAGGTTGGGACAGCTGCTAGATGATCTGTTATATTCTGTGTTTGGTCTCCCAGATTTAATGAAATGTCACTGCTGTGTCTATGAAGTCTGCTTGGGTGCTGCATCCATCAAGGCACTTCCTCAGTCTTGGTCATTGTTGGGTACAACACACTGTATGCTGAAGAAATCACTTTTATTTCTTGTCTTGAGAAAAGGGAAGGTGGCATAGTAGCATTTGCCACCTAAGTATTTTCCACTCAAAATATAACACTTGCTCAAACTTTTTCTCCTTATACCAGCTTTGCCTGTGTTGGCCAAAAGAATTCCTTGTCTCCTTTGGTCCTACGTGGAGAAGGCAGTAGCACCCCACTCCAGTACTCTTGCCTGGAAAATCCCATGGACGGAGGAGCCTGGTAGGCTGCAGTCCATGGGGTCGCTACGAGTCAGACACGACTGAGCGACTTCACTTTCACTTTCCACTTTCATGCATTGGAGAAGAAAATGGCAACCCACTCCAGTGTTCTTGCCTGGAGAATCCCAGGGACGGGGGCGCCTGGTGGGCTGCCGTCTATGGGGTCGCACAGAGTCGGACACGACTGAAGCGACTTAGCAGTAGCAGTCAGGTCCTACAAGAAGTGTGACACAGAGCCCTCCGATCCGTGGCTCTCTGTGTTCTGTCCATGGCTTGGTACACATGTGCATATGTGTGTGCTCAGTTGCTCCAGTTGTGTCCAACTCTTTGTGACCCTATGGGCTTTCCTTTGTCCAGGGATTCTCCAGGCAAGAATACTGGTATGGGTTGCCATGCCCTCCTCCAGGGGATCTTGCAGACCCAGGGGTCAAACTCACATCTCCTGCATCTCCTGCATTGCACGTGGATTCTTTACCCACTGAGTCACCTGGGAAGCCCTCCATGTGTGCAATTAACTATAATTAAAGGTAGAAAGTCTTGAACATTCCAAGAGCGTTTTATAAGATAAAATTGTATAAGATTTCAGATAAGTGAGATTCCTTTCATTTAGGATATTTGAAAAGATATATTGAAATATAGCAAATGAATAATAGTCATACTAACAACCAAGTCTCGTGTTCTGGTTCCCCCGATCCCTAGCTAGCATGCAGCTTTCTTCCCTTTTCCTACTAGAGTCTCTCTGCTTGATTGCCAAGATCAGGGTCTACACAAGGCTGTGTGGTAGCTTTGTGCGAATGAGAGAAAGGTGCCCCCTTCTCTAGGTGAATGCAGCCCAGCACCAGATTGCATGGTCTGGTAAACAGAGCACAAGCTGGTTTCAACCCCCATTGTTTCCTCTGGTTGAGTGCCCCTATTCAAGGTGTAACATACACAATTGTCTATGGGGGCATTGACCATCATTCACTTAGATATTGTAACATGAATCAACTTAGACTAATAAAATGTGATATATTAATGGAGGATTTGGGAAATAAAATTGTCTTTCTATGGAGGCTACTAAAAAAGACACTCGGTCTCATTGGACATGAATAAGAAAGGGATAGCCTTAGTTAATGCAGGTTGCTGTCATAGGATCGTGAGATCTTGCAACCAGGCCCAATAGGAAGCTATATTAGGTATAACATACAAACACACAGAAATGGCTCAAATACGATACAGGTTTGTATTAAACTTACATCATTTAAGTTTTTTATTGCTGACATCCAATCAAAAATTGCCAGCACCCAACAAGGTTTTTGTGTTCCTATAAACATTGTTGGGGCTTCCCAGGTGGTAAAGAATCCACCTGCCAATGCAGGAAACACAAGAGGGGCAGGTTCAGTCCCTGGGTCACAAAGATCCCCTGAAGTAGGAAATGGCCACCTGCTCCAGTATTCTTGCCTGGAAAATTCCAAAAACAGTGGTGTCTGGAGGGCTAAAGTCCATGGGGTCGCAAAGAGTCAGACATGACTCACCACGCATGCACATAAACATTGTTGAGCTTTGTTCTGGGATGGTCTTATGTTAGAAACAGTTTTATTCTTTCAGGTTTTACTTTTAATATTTGTGAGGAACAATGAGAGAGCCTTTAGTTTTGGGCTAATTTAGTCCCACGGCTGAGACAAGACTCCCTTGAAAACTACTTAATACTCGTATGAATTATAAGGGTTTTCAGCCTAGCTGGTGAGTGTGTGTGTTAGTTGCTCAGTTGTGTCCGACTCCTTGCAACCACATAGACTGTAGCCCACCAGGCTCTTCTGCCAATGGAGTTTTCCAGGCAGGAATACTGGAGTGGGTTGCTGTTTTCTTCTCCAGGGGATCTTCCCAACCCAGGGATTGAACCTGGGTCTCCTGCATTGCAGGCAGATTCTTGAACCTCTGAGCCACCAGGGAAGCCCTCGCTGGTGAGAAGAGACACTAATTTCAGCCCTGTGTGAGTTCCAGGTAGTCTTCCTTCTAGAATATTCTTTTTCCAGGCTCAAATAGTTTCCTCACACTTGCTGATCAGTTCTGTGCTGAACACTCAAGGGGTACCCTCTGCACATTTCCCAAGGCTGTCTCTTTGTGCCACTCTATCCTTTATGACACTTTATCTTGTGAACTCTAGCTGCCTAGGTACCCCCAGAGTCCCGTCTCTGACTCCTCCTCCAGACAGTGTGCTGCGCCCTGCCTGAAGTCGCACTGCCTGAGCCGTGTCCCAGCACCTCTCTCTCCAGGGTTGGAAGGATGAAGCTGATCTTGCTTAGTTTCTCAATGACCGCTGTTCTTCACTGCCTAACATCTATGACCAATGCCTTGAAAACCATTGTTTCAAATATTTTGTCCAGTTCATTGACTGCTTTGGGTAGGAGGGTAAATCTAGTCTCTTAACTCCATCTCAGTTAGAAGTGGAAGCCCCCAGCTCCTTACAGCTCCAGGCTTCTCGGCTTTCAACACAAAGCTTGCGGGATCTCTGTGCTCTTTTCCATAAAGCCGCAGAAAGAGAAAACGCACGAAGGATCACATGTGGGTAATTTTTATGAGTCAGGTCTGAAGAGGGGTTGCTCATGTCTGTGACGTCTCCCTGGCCAGACATGGATCACATGGCCACATCTGACCGAAAGGCTAATGGGATATTATAGTCAAACAGAAAAAGGAAATGGGTTTTGGTGAATGTCTAGCCAGTTTCTGCCACGTTGCATTTTTATGGACACCAAATGCCTATTTTACTCTTCCTATTTTACTATTTACACATAATAGAAGACACTTGTTCTGTGTCAAAGAAGACAGTCATCTAGGCATTTATGATCTTCAAGTGATGCTTGCTCTTCTCCACTGAGTCTGAATAGCACCTCTAATTATCTTGCAGCATATGAAACAAACAACAAAACAATACAATATTTGCCTCCCATGCCCACCCAATATAAAGTATTGGAGCAGAGTTTGTTCAGACAAAGGAAAAGAATGGGATTCTACTGTGGCCCATAACATTGATAAATGCTCTGCCAGCGGGCACAGGGAGGCCCCTCTTCCCTAACAAATAGGGCAGGTCCTTTGATTAGACTTTTATTCTAGTTTCTGAAAAGAACATTTTCATCTTTTGCTTTCTGCAGGCCCTGGCTCCTCCCTCTGGGAGGTGCTTCCTTGTTAATTATCCTCCCTGATTTTTTAAAAAAATTATTTATTTATTTTAATTGGAGACTGATTACTTTACAATACTGTAGTGGTTTTTGCCATCCATTGACATGAATCAACCATGGGTGTACATGTGTTCCCCATCCTGAACCCCCCTCCCACCTCCCTCCTCATCCCATCCCTCAGGGTCATCCCAGTGCACCAGCCCTGAGCACCCTGTCTCATGCATCGAACCTGGACTGGCAATCTGTTTCACATATGATAATATACATGTTTCAATGCTATTCTCTTTTATGGTATGGTGACAGCTGAAATTCTGTCCTGAGGAGCAGTCCTTTTTCAGAGGGTACATAGATTTCATACTTCTTTTCCGTTCATGAAATTTTGGAGCCTGTCTGTGTCTGAGGCATGTGTGGTCAAGATATCTTTAATATCGGTTCATGACCATGTGTGGCCCGGGCACGCTTCTGCATGCTTTCTCCTTCCACAAGCTATTAGGTTTATGTCACTTCTTCTTGGCTGCAACACAGTCACATGACCAAACCTAACTGTAAGGAAGGCTAGGAAATCATATAGTCCACTTGACTCATTAGGAGAAAGAGCTAAAAACTTTGGTGAACAGCTAACCAGTTTCTGCACGTAAACCAAAACTGTAGAAGGTAGAGTAGGAAGATCAGAAAAGTGAAATCCTTCTTGACATCCTTGAGCTACTCAATCAAGTTCACTGTATTAATAGCACTAGATTTTTCAATGATGTTAGCTAACATTCTTTTTATTGCTGAAGAGTTTTAGCTGGGTTTTCTATGACTTGCTATGCCAAGTATTGTAATTAATGCAGTTGCCAGATGAAATTTTCCATTTACATCAACTAACAAACCAAACACCCTGTGATGCCTCCCTGTTATCTATTCGTGTAAAGCACAGTTAGAATGTCTAATGTTTGGGTTCCCATTGAAGCATCTGATGTATCAGGCTTGCATCCTGGGAGATTCAGCATGGTCCACAGGATGAGGCTTCAAAATATATAACATAAGAGTTTGGAGGCTGGCTAATTCCAGGTTTGAAGAAATGCTTGGAATTCATGTTTATCTGAGAGTTAATCTCATAGTAGAAATGCGATGTGTGATGCTCCACGGGTGGTGGTTTACTTGCTAAGTCATGTCCGACTCGTTTGTGACTCCATGGACTATAGCCCACCAGGCTCCCCTGTCCATGGAATTTCCCAGGCAAGAATACTGGAGTGAGCTGCCATTTCCGGGAGAAGGAAACAGCAACCCTGACCTCAATTCCCGACTCAGGAATTGAACCTGCATCTCCTGCTTGTCAGGCGGATTCTTTACCACTGAGCCACCTGGAAGTCCATATGACCTCTCAAGATCTCAAAATCTATGACCACATCTTTGAACTTCTCAAGAGCAGAAGAAAACCCACAGATTAGTCACTGGTTCAAACTTGACTCCATGTTTTTGTTTGTTTGCTTTTCCCAGCTGAGAGATCAGTTGAGTCTTGGCCACACTTCTTGGTAATACCCAATCTGAACTCAGGGCTTAAACTAAATTCAAACAATCCTTCTTCTCAAGGCCAAAACAAAACTGAGCATAGTTCTCACTTTGTGGTGTCTGCTTCCTTTTGTTTCCTTTGTCAGCAGAGAAGCTCACCGATGTCTGCCTCCCTTTGTTTCCTTATTAAGAAGAGTAACTCATTTTCCCATTTCCTTTTTCTGCTTTTGGGCATCATTCATTCATTCATCAACTCAGTCAACAAATATTTACTGACTGTCCACTGAGTGTCAGAGTCTGCACTGTGCTAGGAAAAAAGCTAGATTGAGCAGCTTCCACAGACCAGAAAGGAGAAAAGCTCATGGAGCATTTAGGCAATTTCTAGAATGGTGCTGTGATATTACGGGGGGAAAATAAGGTGTTGAAGTTAGATACTATTGAGTTTAACCTCCAGCTTAATTACTTACAAATTGTGTTAATTATGAAATTAAGCTATCCTATCTGTGCTTCAATTTCTTTGTTGTAAAAGTGTGGATAATACCATTATTTCAAGGTTAGACTAATAGCTAAATGATACAGTGTTAGTGAAAGTGCTTGGCACAGAGTGGGGTGCCATTGCCTTCTCCGTTGGCACAGAGTAGGGGCATAATAAATGCCCCCTCTTTCTTTTTCTCTCTCACCTTCCCTCTACTTTCTTTCACCTTCTCTTCTTCTCTTTCTCAGTTTCTGTTTTCCTTCCTTCTTTTCCAACACCCTAATTTTCTAACTGTCTTTTCCAGTTAAACATGCTAGTGGCTAAATTTCCATCCTCTGAGTTTAAACTGAAATTCCAACAAATACTCATCAGCACAAACAGCACAGATTATATGCCCCTTAAGTATCTAATCAAGACTATAAATAAAAATATCACTTATGAGATATGTACTTTCTTTCCTTCCTAGATACTGCATAGTTTTTTTTTTTTTATTCTGACTCCAAAAGTAACACGTCGCTGTCCAACTGGGTTGATATCTAGTGCTACTTCCCAGACATGTCATAGAGGTGTTACTGTAGAGAGCAACTAGACATCCAAAATAATAATCAAAAGTTAAAATAATGACAGAGCAAAATATTTTAATGGAAGACAGAAAAGCATGAGGATTTAATAGAGTTTTTAAAGCTACTTATTTATCTAATTGACCATACTTGATAAAAAATTACTATTTGGATCTATTTCATTTTAATAAATAATTATAATAGGTGAATAATGAAAATAAATAGGTCTGTTTGATTCCACTTGCTATATCTTCATCTTGAAATAGAGTATTCATTTTAGTGCTCTAGAATTTGAGTATATCATAAATTATCATATATTACAGGTAGCATCTTAAAAAGGATATTTTAGTAGAATTTATTTGTTGACTATCACCCCAAATTAAATCTTTAATTAAAAAAAACTTTGTCTTTATTAAAATGTGTGAAATGCTTTGATGCATCAAGATAAAAATGCCAAGTACCAAGTATAATTAGATGTAGAAAATTTTCATGTGCTAAAAATTATGTTCAAAGGCCTCATTGATTTTTTTTTGTGAAATTCACATTTTGAATGAATTCCCAAAATATATGAAAGGTAATTTTATAAAGCCCAAGAAGACTATTTTTATTACTCCTTATTTAATTTTTTTAAAAAGCCAGATGTTTTATTATCTCCTGAAAAGGAAATGATATTTTCCTAACATGCCATTTCCTGTGATATATCACTTCCTACACAATATGATAAAAGTCAAGAAAAAACTCAGTAAGACTGTAGTGATGTTATACTTAACAAGCTCTATTTGGGTTGAAAAATGGTAATTTGCTAAGCTTCATCTTAGATACACTTTTAAAGGACAACGATCTATGATTGTTTGGGAAAAAAATTTATTGCATAATGTTTGAAATCAGGGAAATCCTCATCATGTAAACAAGTAGAATTAAGAAATCAAGGTACATATATAGTTTGTTATAACTGTATTTATATTCCTACATATTAAATATACATTTTAAGAATAAAAATATATAATAAAATAACACATAATATAATGTTGGCAGTAGTTGTGTTAGATGATGAAATTGTGGCTGGTTTATCTTTTCTACTTTTGATACTTGCTGAACTTCCTGAAAATGAACCTTTAGAAATGTAACTACTATTTATC
This sequence comes from Giraffa tippelskirchi, assembly GCF_054371585.1. Taxonomy (NCBI): domain Eukaryota; kingdom Metazoa; phylum Chordata; class Mammalia; order Artiodactyla; family Giraffidae; genus Giraffa; species Giraffa tippelskirchi. The sequence continues at coordinate 39,885,043 of NC_137284.1, read as the reverse complement.
TTGGAGTGGTGAGTGAAAACTCAACATTCAATATATGTATTAGCAGAAACATTTATGATTTACTAGTAACTCTCCAAAAATAAATTTTCTTTTTGGTAATTATATTATGTTCCTTCATAAAATGGGCAATAGTATGTTACAGATTGGTGAAGGGAAGTTCAGAAAATTATTCTTATTAAGCAATAATAGTTTAGATTTTTGAGCACCTACTCTATATACTTTACATTTTTCTACTTAGAACAACCCTACTAGGGAGTACTAGTTTTATCTCCATTTTACAGGGAATACACTGAAGCACAGAGAGGTTAACTATCTGGCCCACTGTCACACAGCTAACAAATGACAACAGCAGAATGAACCCAGGCAGTTTGGCTCCAGTGATTTCCCGTGATTATCAGGTAGAGAGTGATAGAGCCACAATTCAAACTCAGGTCTTCTTGATGCAAAAGCAGCATGTGTTGTAGACTTTCAGAGGAACTGGGGAATCACTTTAGTTGGCAGTGCTCAGTGATGCTTTCTTAGGGGAAGTGGAATTCTTTTTGTCTTTTAGATTTATATATGAGCTCTAGAGTTCTTTTAGCCCTACAGTATAAACCTCTAGTCTAATAGCAGAGCACTTTTCCTCTTATAGTATGGGCAATAGGAAGAAGTCATAACTGACTTTTGTATAGTGATCTCTTCAATTTCCTAAACAGTTGCTTAGTCATTTATCTGATTTGATTTTTACAACCAGGGAGGGTGATAATATTCATCACATTTTATTGCTAAAGAATCTGAGGCTCAGGGAGATATCCAATGATGTTCAAGGTCATACTCCAAGTGAGTTTTAGAGCTGAGACTTGACCCAGGAATTTATCTTTTTGGTGGATTTTGAAGAATCATGTATGCAAAATTAAGAGTCATTGTTGGCCTCCAGATTTAGTATGCCCCAAGGATCAGTCCATGGGGTTGCAAACAGTCAGACACGACTTAGTGACTGAACAACAATAGCAAGGATCTATTATGTATGTTTCCTTCTCTCAGCTGAAATGACCACTCCTTCCTTTGCTCCGACCTGTAATTATAACCTTTTTAATAATGCTTGTCAGCCCAGTGTTCCAAATCTTGTTTTTCCTAGTTCTGCTAACTTCTTGTATAATAAATGCCAGGCAGCAGTAGCTAATTAGCAAACAGCAGACAATGCACACTGATACATAACTCTTACTCTTCCAAGGCCCCTATTTGCTGCCAGTGACTTGTGACCTCACTGTGAACCCAGATGCAATAAAGCCACCACTGTGATTAGGGTTAGAATACATGTAATCTTCTTAGCCTTAGTTGAAACTGTGAAAATCCCTTTCATCTTCAATTATTATTTATTTGGCCCTTTTTTCCAGAGGCCAAGGGGCTGTCTAATCCCCCAGGCTGAGCCTCAGAAGTCTGTTTTAGCAGGAAAGAATGCCAGCTTTGCATACCAGGAGCTGGAAGACTGGGCCATGGGGCAGAGAGGCCATGACCCCAGTGGGGCTGGAGGTGGGGAAGCTTCAGGACCTTGCTTGTCTGATGGGTATTTTCCACGGGAGCTGCTTGAAAAATGACATGTAAAAAGTTCCTGGCTATGTAAAATTCTCCTACCTGGAAGAGAATTAACAAACTGTAAAACAACAATGATCCCTAAACTGATGGGCTAACAGTGACTCATGAGTCACTGGTTCAGAGGATTCAGCTGATTGAATTATTGCATTCCCAAAGGACATCAAGTCAGCAAAGCCAAGGTGTGCTCACTGAAGACGCACAAACTTTATTCCAGAACAGCTGAGCATATTGGAAGATGTGTTCATCAAGACCATATGCCCAGATTGAATCACCTTGGAGGAACTCAGCTTTAATGAGTCAGTGGTAAAGGCTTGGCTGAAGAGTTGTTTCATCAGATGAAGTAGCAGCAAGACACCTGCCTCTGCTGTAAACACTTGTCTACTGGGGCCTGGAGCTTTAGATTCACATGATCCTGATCTTCCTGAGACTTCTGGAGGTCCTGGTACCATTTTTTTTGGAATTTATTATGGGATTATCAGCTTCAGGAAGTCTAATGGACAAATCCGGGGGGCATCCGACCCTCCTTGTGTCTCTGTTCCCTATAGTATATGCCACTTTGTGCAATAGTATGCCTTCCCTGGAGAGAAGATGATCCCAGCTGTCAGGAAAAGCGTCTCTTCTCCAAGGTGCACTTGGTGTGGCTTCTGACTCAGGAACTCTGCTGCTGACACAGATCTGGGATTCAAACCCTGATCAACAGAAAGGTATTCCAGACACCTTTAGTGGGTAGACTTGAGGTCTATACAGACCAGAGCTAAGAGTTTGTTTTTTTTTTTTTTTCCTTTGGAAAGAACAATGACAAAAGCAAACTCCCCTCTCTCCTCATTGAGATGTTTTCTGTCTTTCCTTTTGGTTCTCCCTAAACCAACTTTCTGAAATAAAGATGGTCATTAGATGCAGAGGGAGTGTGGGGGCAGGGATTACTAGGGGACAACACAAACAAGTCACTTTTTCCTGTCTCCTAGTTTCCCCCAATTTGAGTTCAGCTCAATGAAAGGGACTTCATTCAGTAATGCAATTTAAGAATTCCTGTTTCCCACAGACCATCTATTATCTGTTTCACAAAACACCTAGGTTACAGTTAAGGCTTGGGCACGTTAGGACCTGCAAATCTATAGGCACCTTACAATTCCAGTGGTTTTTAAACACTTCCAGTGTGGTGTACTAGGCGTCGAGAAGTACTGGGTAATAAATTTTTCAATAATTTTTAGGAAGCTGCTATGAGATTGTTATTAAAAAAAATCAACTTAACTTTAAAAAGTAGATAAATAGATCTAAACATTTCTTGGAAATCAAGTAACTGCTAAGAAAATAATCAGCTAATAAAACACTCTCAGTGGAAGACTTGGAAAAGTAAGCTGAGGAGATCTTCCAGAAAGTAGAATAATGAGACAAAAAGAACAAAACAGTAATTTTAAAAAGTCTTAATAATGCTGGTCTAGAGTTAGATTAGTTAGAAAATGGTAGAAAAAAATTGTCTAAGAAATAATGTAACAACGTTTGTGGGAAATCAAGTGCAGGAGTATTTGGGTGTCAGAAATTACTTACTGACTTAAAAAAAGGTATATTATGTAAAATCTCAAAATGCCAAAAGTAAATAAAAATAAATAGTAAATCCTAAGAGTGTTCCAAGGTAATTATACATTAATTTTCACCGATTTTAAAGTCAATATATGTATATTATAGAGAATTTAGAAAAGCATAAAGATGAAAAATCACCAATAAGTCTATCATTCATATTTTAAGTTTCCTTCCAGCTATATGTATAATCATGCACATATGTTTGCAAAATAGGGTTGAATATACATATGTATATATGTATGTGTACACATTTATCTTTCATATGTAATTTTATATCTTGCTTTTTCCAGAATAATATTGTATCGTAAACATTGCATGGCTCTAAATATTCTTCATAAACAGGATGTTTAATGGCTATAAATATTAAATTTTATGGATATGACATTGTCTTTTTAACCAATTTTCAACTGATTGGTACTCAGATGGCTACTAAAAATAGTGCTGCATTAAATAGTTAGTGCATAAAGTCTTTGAAAGACTGATTATTTCCTTAGGATGGATTCTTAAAAGTGGAATAAATGTTTAAATGGCATTTACTCTTTGTTGGATAATTATGCCTATATTTAAGACTCTTAATGCACATGGCCAAGTTATTGTTGAGAAAGTCTGAACAATTTGGTGAAGCCGTTTGAAGCAGGTTCCAGGGGTATGAGATGAAGTGACCAGACTAACTTGGGAGTTAGTAGCAGAGTCACAAATGGAACACAGTTCTTAAAACTTGTAGAGCAGCAGTCTTTGGACACCCTGCCCCTGTCTCCTTCGCATTGCTTTCGCATAAGCTGGTAGAAATGTTTAAGTTCCTTGTAGAAAAAAACAGGCAGTACATAGCACCCAGGACTCTAAGTGATTCGATTCAGTTCATTTCAGTTCAGTCACTCAGTCGTGTCCGACTCTTTGCAACCCCGTGGACTGCAGCACACCAGGCTTCCTTGTCCATCACCAACTTCCGGAGTTTACTCAAACTCATATCCACCGAGTCGGTGATGCCATCCAACCATCTCATCCTCTGTCATCCCCTTCTCCTCCCACCTTCAATCTTTCCCAGCATCAGGGTCTTTTCCAGTGAGTCAATTCTTCACATCAGGTGGCCAAAATGGCCAAAGTGATTGGCAGTAACATAAGACATGGTTTCACATCGTTCGTGATTTCCATCGTAATTGAAACATTTACTGTCTGCGCCAATCAGGACATTTAATGTCCTACCATAGCCCGAATGACAGAATGTCTTGAGCCCACAGTTGGAGCATGGCAGGGGCTGTGCCAGGTGCTGGTAGGGTATAGAATTGGTAGGATATAGACTGGGAAGAAATCTACAAAAAGAAGGCCGATAGGACATGCTGAGACAGCATATATATAAACTGCTATTTTGTAAGCATGCTTGGGAGGGAGACCACCTTGTGTTGTCTTACTCAAGGAGGCTTATCATTTGCAACTTTTTTGGCTGCATAGGACAGAAAACACAACAAAGGGTTAAATAAGATAGAATGTTTGCCTTTCACACATAAAATAAGTTCAGAGATTGTGAGTGGAAGAATGCCCCACTGAAGTAATTTATTTATTTACTTATATATATATTTTTTTCTGGAGTATAATTGCCTTACAGTGTTGTTCGTTTCTGCTCTCTAGCAAAGTGAATCAGCTCTGTGTATACATATATCCCCTCCCTCTTGGAGCTCTCTCCCATCCCCACCCCATCCCACCCCTCTAGGTCATCACAGAGTACCAAGCTGAGCTTCCTGTGCTTTACAGCAGGTTCCCCCTATTTATTTTTAAAGAGGATTGATCTGGGAATAGTGGCAGGTCCAAGCAGAGAAAATGGAGTCAGGGAGCTAGCCTTAGGAAACTGCTATGATGAGACGTCAAGAAGGGCTGAAATAAAGAGGACAGGGTGAATGGGAGCGAGTCTGGAGGGGAGAATCAGAGAATCGGTGTCACAGTGGAAAAGCGAAGTCTCTCAGTCGTGTCCGACCCTTTGCGACCTCATGGACTATACAGTCCATGGAATTCTCCAGGCCAGAATACTGGAGTGGGTAGCCTTTCCCTTCTCCAGGAGATCTTCCCAACCGAGGGATGGAACCCAGGTCTCCCACACTGCAGGCGGATTCTTTACCAGCTGAGCCACCAGGGAAGCCCCAGAGTGGAAAAGTGGGACACAAACAGGAAGGGGGCAAAATGACAACAAGGTTTGGGAGGCTGTCCCTCTGGGGGAAGATGGCAGTCTCCTTCCGGGCGTCCGCACCTTGCGGGGAGGCTCCCGTCAGAGCCTGGGCTGCCAGCCCGGCTGCGGCGGCGGGCAGTCACTCCAGGACAGCGTGGGGACCTCGCTGCCCCGGAAATGGAGCTTTGGTTCTCTGGGGAAGGCACACCTCTCAGCACTGATAAGATAAGTGGAATCAAGATGAGCAAAGGTTGGCTGGAAAATTACCGAAACCTAAAATGCTGATACTCTCTGTACTTCCTGGAGAAACCTAGAAAAAGTCATTATGATGATTGCTGGGAATCCTCCTCTAAGATCCATTCAGTGCACATTCATTTTTTTTCTTTATTTTGCTTTCTTCTTTTGAAAACAATAATGATTCCTGTAAAAATAGAAATATAGAAAAGTAGAAAAATACATAATAAAGCAAAGCAGTGATTTTGTCATCTAGAGATCATCTCTGATATTGGTGTATGATTTTCTATATCTTTATGTGTGTTTGTGTGTATGTATAATGGAAATTATGTATTTTATGCCAAACTGGATTTAGTACAAATATAGAGATTATCAGTAGACACTTGATAGTTGAACAAACTGGGTATATATTTTGTAATTTTTTTCCAATTTTAAAATGCCGTGAAAAATATTGTGAATATCTTTCCAGATAATTCAGTATTTTTCTTAAATATCACTTATAAAAGTTGTATAATATGTCATTACATATTTATAACATTGTAATAGTTCACCTGATGCACATTTAGAAAATGCCAGTTGTTTTCTATGATAAACAACATTGTAATATGCATCCATGGAGTTAAATTTTTATAAACTTATCTAATGATAGATTTTCATAAATTCCTAACAAATAGAATTTTTAGATAAAGAGGCACATGCATTTTTAATTTTTTTTTGGTACATATAATCCAATTTTTCTCTAACAGCTTTTTCCTAAATTATAATCCCACCAGGATCATGCTAATGCCCATTCTTTGCGTCCTCACTGGTGTTAGATATTTTTAGTATTAAAACAGATATGTCAGTTTGAAAAGTGAAAAATAGTTTCTTGTTATTGTTTTTCTATTCCTATTACTGTGAAAAATAATTATTTACATTATTATTGACTTTTTGTGTGGTCAGTTGTCTTCAGTTGTTTATTTGTATTCCTGTTCTTTATCTATTTGGATATTTTAAAACAATTTACAAGAGCTCTTTATATATAAAATATAAAATATATTCCCTTTTTGCGTGTCTTAAATGTCAGACATCTAAGGCAGGCAAAAATCTTCCCTGTTGTGCATTTGCAAAATGTTTTTCCTCTTATAATTTCTTCCTTTTGCATAATCCTTTGACCACAGTAACATTGAATAGGTATTCACCTCTATGTTCCATCAGCACCTTTATGGACTAGAAGAAATATACTGAGGGACCTGAGATAGAATCAGAAGACTCGGGCTCCTGGGACGTGTGGCAATAAAGAGGAAGGAGTCAAGTGTGGCTGTTTCCAGGCTTGGTAGGCTTTGAGGAGGGTGGAACCAACGACTAAAACCAGGAATACAGGAAAAGGAACAAGTCTGCTGGGGTAGATAATGACTTCAGCTTTGCACATGTTGCATTTGAGATGTCTTCCAGAAAGCCTGGCAGAAATGCCCAAAAGGCAGTTGGAGCAAGGGTGCAGAAGGCAGGAGTGGGGTTGGGGTTTTTAGTACAAATACAGAGATCATCAGCAGACACTTGATAGTTGAACAGCATTTTCAGTGCATATCCTGGGTCAAACAATGTGCTGAGCATTTTACTGTATTATTTCCTTTAGGCTTCTTCCTTTAGGAGGTAGAGATTATTATCCTCATTTTATTTAATTATTTGTTTCTTAAGTAAATATTTATTTAATTTTTGACTGTGAGGGTCTTAGGTTATAGCCCAAGGGCTACTCTCTCTGTGGCCTGTGAGCTTAGTTGCCCCTTGGGTGTGTGGGATCTTAGTTCCCTCACCAGGGATTGAACCCATGTCCCCTGCTTTGGAAGGCAGATTATTAACCACTCAACCACCAGGGAAGTCCCTATCCTCATTTTATACATGAGAGGACAAGCCTACAAAAGTTAGATGACTTTACTAAGGTACTACTCCTGGTTAGTGGTAGACCTTGGCTGTAAAATGAAAGAAGACAGTCTGATGGCTGAGTTTAATCTCTAGCCGGTTATGCTCCTTTATCACAGGAGTGTCCTCAAGCAAGGAAAATCTGGTTCTGAAGGTGGAGAATTGCCCTCTGGAGTGGTGGGCAGCAGAGAAGGGGAGAAGCCAGCGAAGGGGTCTAAGAAAGAAGCAGAGGGCTGTGTGTGCATGCCGACTGACACTCCAACCAGGATGCTCACAGTTTGATGACAGGGGCTTATGTTCTAAATATTCTCGTAGATACACGAGACCCGACTCCTCAACCTGACCCTCAATTCTGTCACAGTGTTTTACACAAAAACAGATCTTGATTTGACCCTGATGGTGTGTCAGCAACTTTCTTGAGTTACCCTCTGAGTCAGACCATCCCAGTCCCTGGGTCCCCACTTGTTATGACTGAGGGGCTCATTCACAGGAGAATGAGCTCTTCACTTCTCTAAGAGTAACAGGTAGACTGCTAAGCGTTTTATCCTCGATACACATGCTGGGTAGGATCACTCCCACAAATAAGTAGCATGCCATTTTCACTTGTGTTGCCTTTTTGCTTGAGTTGTTGAGTGAGTATGAGATAATATCCTTTTACCTTTGAAGCATACATTTTTTTCCCCTCTTTTATTAGATATTTCCCTGCGTACTTAGGAGTTTGTAAAATATATAGTCAGCCCCTTTTCTTTGCAGTCTGGATGTCTAGTGTGTGCGTGCATAGTTGTATCTGACTCCTTATAACCCCATGGACTGTAGCCCGCAAGATTCCTCTGTCCATGTATCTTTCCAGGAAGAAATACTGGAGTGGGTTGTCATTTCCTTCTCCATGGAATCTTCCCCACCCAGAGATCGAACCCACGTCTCTTGTGTCTCCTACTTTGCAGGTGGATTCTTTACCACTAGTGGCACCTGGGAAGCCCGAATAGTGTTGCATATTTCTAGACAACTGCTGTACCCCTGAATCAACACTGGATATAACTCCCATTGCAAGTTAACACAGGTTTTGGACCAGCCTAGTAGATTAAAAGCAAATTCTTTGAAGACAATAAAGAAATGAACTGCAGTCTTCACTTGGCAAAACTATTTATTAAAATAGTGATTTAGGAGATTTTTTCAAATGCCACTCTCAGTTGTATATCTCATTTGAGAACTCTAACCCTCTGCTTTAGGAATAGACTTTCTTTAGGACAGCCTTGGCTTGTTCCTGTGGTTTGGTGTAATTATTAATAGTGACCCCTTTCACTCTCAAGAGTCTCAGTTTGGATGACAAAAATTTATGGTCTCCTCTAACAGCCCTTTTGGAATAAAGTCCATGTCTTTGAAGATTGTGTTAATCTAAGAAAAATCACTTTACCTGTCCTACAACAGAATATTTGGCACCCTACCGTATAGTCATTTACATATTTCTTCAGAGCAGCAATTAAAACCCACATAAGCTAATGAATAACTCCTATGGCTCTCTTACTGTTCAAAGCAAATAAAGTAACTTCATTGGGGCGCACCTAATACAGCCGGCCTGGGAGGGAAACATGAGGGTTTCAAGTTTGTGTTTGCAAAACCATTTCCAATTGGTTAAATTAGTTTTTCCACTTAAAAATATGTGCGATAATTTGTTCCCACACTGGACAGCAAGGGAGCAGAGTCGTAGAGAAATCTGACTTTGTGCCGTGTACGACACCATTCATCCTTGAATTCCGAGCCCTTTGTGGTTTCCTACACCTTTTACAGACTTGAGTCACCTGCTTTTCTGTTTTTTCAGGAGAGGGTGTGCTGTGGTTTAGCAATCTGAGGGTAGTCAGATTGTCAAAACATCCCCAAAGATGCTCTGAGATTTACTGCAGAAAGCAGGTTTCCATGGTGCAGGGAGGCTGCTGGGAGGAGGTGACACATGGCACAGCAGCAAAACTTTCTTTCTGGAAGGAGAACGGCTTGCCAGGATAAAGCTGGGCACCCTTGTGGACAGTCTGAGGCACTCGGGGTCTCAGGAAGCCTGGTGGTCTGGGGGTAGAGGGAGGATGGGAGACAAGGATGGTCTGCCTGTTTGCTAAGGCCCTTTCAATCTAAAGAAGCTCTAGGCTGACTCTAGTTTATATTCTATCCCCACCTACCTGGGTCCCTGTTTGCAACCTACTTCTGAGCAAAAGAAATAAATTTAAAGCAAAACAAGGGAGCACAGACACATTGCCCTCCAAAAAAAAAGTGCTTGGAGAGTGCTTATCTTGGGGGAGAAATATACAGCAGCTGAGCAGCGAACAGAGCCACAGCCACGAAACTAGAAGAGAACTACGGCGTAAGATTTAGTTTGAAAAGGCCTTTGCACAGCCTCTTTCCACCTCTCAGGTAATGGTGCCATGGTGGGGGTGGTTAGAAGGCTGTCACTTGCTGGAATACATCCAGAAGACCCAGAATATTATTTTAGAGTCAGAGGTACTCTACGGAGATCTCGAAACCCAACTCTGTCATTTTACACAGGGTCTTTCAGAATTCTAGCCTGTGAACTGCTAGACTGTGGTGCTCGTCAAGCCACTTTGAAAGTGAAAAGTGAAAGTCGCTCAGTGGTATCTGACTCTTTGCGACCCCCATGGACTATACAGTCCAGGGAATTCTCCAGGTCAGAATACTGGAGTGGGTAGCCTTTCCCTTCTCCAGGAGATCTTCCCAACCCAGGAATCAAACCCAGGTCTCCTGCATTGCAGGCGGATTCTTTACCGGCTGAACTATCAGGGAAGCCCTTCAAGCCACTAAAGTCTAAAAGATTTAAAAATTGTAAACCGAGAGTCATTTCTTCCCACTGTGAAGAACTGTCATGAGACCTAACTGAGTGACTCTGGAAACAAACTGCAGTACTTCCTGCCTAGCCAGGGAGCTTGCTCACCGTGACCGGCCACTGTCCCCAGAGAGGCAGCAAAGGAAAGTCGAAACCGCAGGACCTAGTCCTTAATTTTGCATTCTCTGGTGTAAAGAGCCCTCTTCCCCTCAAGTGTATAAACTCCAGGTCCTGAATCTTGGTCAGCCTGATACACACAGTAAATCTGATGCTCCAACAGCCCCGGATGAGAAAAGGAGACCAGGTGAGGATGATTCAGCCAGACCCGGCTGGGAGAACATGCTGGGGCCTGTGATGTTGGATCAGGCAGAGCGCTGATGGCTGGCTCATATGATGTCTCAGATTTCCACCCTTTCCTTGCTTCTACCACCATTACCTTCTACTTCTTTTTTTTAACGCTTAACTTGTGAAAATTTTACTGTTTTAAATTAATTTTTAAATGCAGACCTAATCTCTAATCCACATAGAGTGAATGATTTCGCTTTTCCATTTTTTTTGGGGGGGGTCAATTTTGTTAATTGTGTTTTTCAAGGAATTTGCCCATGTTGCTTAAATTTTTAAATTTATGCACATAGATCTGTTCATGATATATTTTCATTCATTTTTTTTTTTTTATGTCTATAGGAACTCATACTGCCAATATGTGTTTTCTCAAATTAGTACTGGAAGACTTAAGTTTGAATTGGGCTTTTTCATCACAAGCTGTTTGCCCCTATGTACGTTACTTAAAATGTCTAGGCCCTTTACTGGATTAGAAATATATATTAGAGGTTAGGATACTATAATATGCTCCTTATTATTTAGTTAGTTTAAAGTGCCATGAGATAAGAAAAAAGAGAGTAATCACTGTAGCTGTATTATTCTTGGAAGGTATCACAAGACCTTGGCCTGAACATTCCAGGATATGTGAGCTAGCCTATAGGACTGCGTATATACACCCAAAATGTCTAGGTCTTGTTTTCCTCATTTGTAAAATGGGAAGAATAATTGTATCTATTTTTAGGACTGCTGGGATGATTAGATGACATGTGTATAAAACCTGGCACATACCAAATGCTGGATGGATGCTTGCTCTTATCATGTAACATAATCTGACCAGTTGTCTAAATTGTCTTTCAATACTGCTCAGCTTTTAGAAGAGGAGAGGAAGAAACTAAGCCATGAATGCCGTTACAGCCCAACTATCCTCCTGGTTAGACCATTAATTGGGCTTCTCCTGTGGTTCAGTTGGTAAAGAATCCGCCTGCAATACAGGAGACCTGGGTTTTATCCCTGGGTTGGGAAGATCTTCTGGAGAAGGGAAAGACTACCCACTCCAGTATTCTGGCCTGGAGAATTCCATGGACTGTATAGTCCCTGGGGTCGCACAGAGTCGGACATGACTAACCGACTTTCACTTCATTTCAGAGCATTCATAGTTGAATAGGTGTGAAGGCGCTCAGCGTTCACACCCCCAGGCTGACGCGTCAAAGGATTACCATTACCAGGTCATGCAGGAAGAAGAGGCCGGGGCAGCTCAGATGACTAGTGTGAGGTCACTCACCTCGAAAACCAGGCTTGCCGGACCCAAACCCAGCTGTTGGGCCTCCTGAAACTGTTTCCTTACCTCCAAACTCACTCTACCCCGCGGGGCGGTGGCGTAGCCCACGACCTCAAGAGTCAGACCGGTTACCCGACTGTCTCCCCGCAATTCACTTAACTTTTTAGACACTCTCACTTGCCAAACCTGAAAACTGAAACCCACACCTCCAGCTTTGTGGCCCAGATCACAGAAGAGAAAGGCACTTCAGGAAACTGTCAGGGGCTGTAACGAATAACCTCTGCAAAAGGGCATCTGCGCGTGAGCCTCCCCAGTCTCCGGGGCCCGGGAATCGCTCGCGTCTTGCCTGGAGCAAAGCGGGACGGGTGGGCAGGGGGGTCAGCCCCGCGGGGCTCGCGTCTGGGCGTTTCTGCAGCGGCCGGGGAGGAGTTCCGCCCTCGCCCCCGTTCCTCCCTGCCGCCGCCTCGCGCCCTCACACGCGCTCCCCGAGTCTCTCTGGCCCGGCCCCCGGCGGCGCTTCCTGGGTCCGCAGCAGGCACCGCGCGGCGGGCTGGCCGGCACCATGCAGGTCCCGCACAAGGAGCACCTGTACAAGCTGCTGGTGATCGGCGACCTGGGCGTGGGCAAGACCAGCATCATCAAGCGCTACGTGCACCAGAACTTCTCCTCGCACTACCGGGCCACCATCGGCGTGGACTTCGCGCTCAAGGTGCTCCACTGGGACCCGGAGACCGTGGTGCGCCTGCAGCTCTGGGACATCGCCGGTGAGCCCCGGGGCCGGGAACTGGGGCGGGGGCACCTCGCAGACCATCTCCCTGGCCAGGGCAGCGGCTCGCGGCCCCGCGGAGACCCGAGTCTACCTCCCGGGCGCTGCGCCGCGAGAGACTTTTCGGGGTGGACTGCAAACTTGGTTTCAAAGGAAACAAAAAAGTTTCTCTCTAGCGCGCGGCAACTTCAGTGCGTTCCCTGGCGCTTTGCGGCGGCTGCTTTCTCGCCCTCCCACAGCCTCCCCTGGGATCTCTGAGCTCAGCGCGGGCCTCCCCGGGACCCAGAGGGAGACCCTCCGCAGTTGCTCTCGGTTCTTGGTCCCCAGCTCACTTTCCGGGCACGGGCAGTCCTGCGAGTGACGCCGCCCGGAGCGTCCCGCCCGCCCTTCCGAGCCCGGTGCCTGGACCCTCGAGGGGAAACCCCTAGACCGGTTCACAGCGGGAACCCGGAGAGTTCCGGGCTAGAGGCGTTTCCCAATTCCTGTTCCTAACAGCTCCCTTTCTGCCAACTTTCGACACCCCCTTTTCTACCCTTCAGTCAAGAAAGCTGGAGGTTCTCTGCTTTGAGAAAGGACCTTTCTGTGTCTGCATTGGGGATAAATCTCGCCCTGTTTCTGTTTGTCCGTCTCTCTCGTCTATGAAAAGGAGATCGAGTATATATTCCTGTTAGGATCACTTTTGTCTAAGGGTCTATTCTTTGCGACCCCATAGACTCTAGCCCACCAGGCTCTTCTGTCCATGGAATTCTCCAGGCAAGAATACAGGGGCGGGTAACCATTCCCTTCTCCAGGGGATCTTCCCAACACAGGAATGGAAGCCAGGTCTCTTGCATTGCAGGAGGATTTCTTACCGTGTGAGCCACCGGGGCAGCCCCTTTCTATGACATTCGCCATAGATTTCTTGATTTGTTCCTAAAGTTTTCACTGAGAGGTCTGAAAAATGAGGAGCCTCTTACAATGTTTGAAATCAGAATTTGATTCCCAGGGTTCGTACCAGGAGTTGGGGCTTCAGTCTAAGGTGGAGGTGCCAAGAGTCCCTGGACCCAGACTATCACGTGTCCAACCCCTCACTGCAGATCTGGATCCGGCTTGCTGCTCACCATCCTGCTCCCCACAGTCCCTTCAGCTCAGTAGCCTCCTGGTTAAGTTGGAAAGCAGTCAGAAAATGACAACTTGGGACCCTCCTGCTCAGAAATTTTCAGGCCCCCTGGGATTCCTTGTGAACCCCCTCAAACAATCAATCCACTTCACCTCAGTCTATTTCATAGTCTGTGGCACTAGGAACCTTTACAAGTGCTGGACCCAAAGCGGCCACTTCTCTTTCAGAAAATAGGTTCATTTCTAGGTGCATTTGACTGGAAGCTTTATCGTGGCTTGAAGCGAGAACACATGTGGGAAGTTTTCCAAAGGACATTTCTTGTTCTTGGGATTCCAGTGCCTCTTTAATCAGGAGCTGTCAAGTCTTATGACAAAACTTTTGGCATGTGAACAGATTCATGCCTTTAGTGTCATCGTTAACTGCTCTAGTAGCACAGGGATTAGCAGAGACCAGAAGATGTCATTGGCCACTATCTGATTGGGCTCTATATCTAGAAAATCCTCTGTGAGTCTGGGCACTTCGCTGCAGCTGTTTTTAGTATCTAACAACTCTGATGTTGCATTGATATCTCTAGGACCCAGGTTTAGAATTAGCTTACTCTTTAAACAGGGATGTAGCTGTAATTTAGTTTTTAATGTGAAAAGCAAATAAAGGTGTGACCTCAGACGTGTTACATAATGTCTGTGGGTCTCAGTGTCCTGAGTATGCTAGGGTATAGAGATGAAGAGCCTAAATTCCAGTCGAAATGCTTCCATCTGGAATCCCTGTTTTACCCCAGGTCTTGGGCAATTTTAAGTAAGTTTCCTAACTTCCTAGTCTCTGTTCCTTATCTGTAAATAGAATGCTTTCTCCCAACAAAGGAGAAAACGAGAGGAAAACTGACAAATGCTGACTGAACCCAGTAGTACTTACTCCCTAGGAGAACTGCATGAATTGTTGCTATACTAGCTACTTTTTGTTTTTTGAATATGTGTAAATGCTAGGCAAGAAGGACATGATATGTGTGCTAATTAGATCTTATTAAATGATAATTCCTGATGAACGAATATAACCTGTTCTAAAACACCCAGCACCATTTTCCAGCTTTATCCATATTACAACATGCTGTCTTGAGCAACTTCATTCCCAAGCTTAGAAATACCTCTTTCAGTTCTGAAGTTGCCATGGAGGCTATAGTCACAGAAGTCTGTGTATATAAGAAATCCAAGGAGCCTTGGAAAGTCAGTTCTATAGATATGGTGGTATGCACCATCTCTGTAGGGAAGTTTATTTGTCCCAGAGCTTTGATGTTCAGTGCTAACCTGTCATTTCAGCCTCCAGCCCAAAGAGCCCTGTGGGCTGGGTTTGAAGTTCTTATTGGTGGTGGTTTAGTCACTCAGTCGTATCTGACTCTTTGCAACGCCATGGACCATAGCCCACCAGGCTCATCTATCCATGGGACCAGGCAAGAATACTGGAGTAGGTAGCCATTTCCTTCTGCATGGGATTTTCCTGACCCAAGGATCAAACTGGAGCCCCCTACATTGCAGGCAGACTCTTTAACCAACTGAGCTACCCAGGAAGCCAGCTTACAAATTGGGCAGCAGGCAAAGCTGGTTGGGGGAGAGCTGGGCCATTGTGGGGAAGGATGATTGGAGTGTAGAATGGACATGTTTCAAGCTCCATAGCTAGTCCTGTGAAGAGTGAGTGCATATGGAACCTAGCCTCAGAGGCCCAGTCAGACCCCCATCAGCTAAGTGTATCTTAGAGCGTCTTTAGATCTGCCCGTCGGTCCAACCTTGGGGAATGCTTCCTGTCTCCTCTGTGCTCACTTCTGGCATGTGTCTTACAGGCATAGGTAGTGACACTCACTTTGAGCTTGCTAGGGGTGTGGATGAGGTAGAGGAAACATGCCCTGTCCTGAGAGGATATCACATCCATCTATCGAGGGAATCTTTTGCTCAATTAGACTTTTAATATCCATTTGGTTCAATGCCAAGTCGGGTCCTATTTGTTCAACTAATTCCTGTGATCTTTGTCTTGTGGTCACTTAGACTGGCCAGTCTGCTTCTGAAAAAGACTGCAGAAAGTACCTTTTAGGAACTTGTGAGGTAGACCTTGAAATCACTGAGATGAATCCCACAAACCCCATAGAGGACTCCGAATCCCAGTGATTCTACCATAGAGGAGCATCTGAGTTAGCGCTGGGTTTGGAAACTCTTGATAGAGTCAGAGAAATTAAGTAATTTTGCCCAAGGCCACCCAGCTAGTAAGTGGAAGAGCTGAATTTGACTCAGAACTGTTTGATTTGGAATCAAGCCATGCTCTTTATAACCATAGCCCTGTGGGGGCCTGATGTACAGCTGACCCACTGGGGTTATACCCAATTCCTCTTTAAGGGCACTACTTATTTAGTAGATAGATTATCCTTGCCTTCTTTCCCCTATTGCTAATATGTTTTTGGATGGTACCACAGTGCAGAGAGTGGAAAGGAATGGAATAGAAATCTATTTCTGGGCTTCTCTGATGGCTCAGTGGTAAAGAATCAGCCTGCAGTCTCCCAAGACATGGATTCGATCCCTGATCTGAGAAGATCCCACATGCTGTGGAGCTCAAGCCTGTGTGCTCAACTACTGAGCCTGTGCTCTGGAGCCCGGAGCCACAGCTGCTGAGCCCTCGTGCTCCAGATACTGAAGCCCACACGCCCTGGAGCCCAGGCTCTGCGACAAGAGAAGGCACCACAGTGAGAAGCCCTCACACTGCAACTAGAGAGGAGCCCCCGCTCACTAAAGCTAGAGGGAAGCCTGAGCGGGAACAGAGACAGAGCACAGTCATAAGTAAATAAATACATACAAATTATTGTATAAAAAAAACCACTCAGAGTCAGAATTTCCCCCCAGTTACAAAAACACTAGTTTCAAAAAATAAAAAGAAGGAAAATCTATTTCTGAAAATTTGATTCTTAGTTATAGGGTTTTTTCATGTTATAGAATTATCAAAAAAATGGAAAAGTTCACACTTGAGACTCTCCTGTACTACTCCTCTCTGAATCCTGATACTTTGACTATTCCATTAAGTAACTTGCATGAGTCACAAAGCTAGTAAGCAAAGTTGGAATAAGCTGGTCAGTACTACCTGGGCACAGAGAGACCATGTTAGAGCAGACAGAGACTGAAAGAGGTACCATCGTATGAACATGTGATACCACAGGAAAAGAAAAGAATTGCCATTTGAAAGATGAGCAACTGAGACCCAGCAAAGTTTCACGATTTGCCCAATGTCATGTATTACAGCTTTAGAATATCCATAAATTATAATCCATAATTAATAATGTATTTATTAGAATACATCTGAAGTATTATATTGATTACTTTGATGACTCCGTTAGCACTTTCAAAGAGAACAACACAATTTTGTCTACAAATCTTGCTGTGCTTTGGGAACCAGGTACTGGAATTAGGACAGTGATAGTAATAGTAGCTAACATCTTTTAGACATTTATTCTTAACAATTGTCTGTGCATACGTAATATTTAATTTCCCAGTAAAATAGCTGGTTAAGTGGTAGTGCTAGAACTTAAAACTTGGTCATTAAATCTAGCACCTAGGTTCCTAGTAGTTTTGCTCTACTTCCCACAGTTCAAAAATAGAATACTTCAGATGTAGTCTAATAAATATAAATTATGGATATTCTAAAACTGTAATACTTGACATTGGGCAAATCATGAAACCTTGCTGGATCTCAGTCCTCATCTTTAAAATGGCAATTGTTTTCCTGTGGTATCTCCTGCACGGTGTTGTCTCTTGCAGTCTCTTTCAGCTCTGATATGGTCTCACTGTGCCCAGTTGCTTCTCTGGTAGCTCAGCTGGTAAAGACTCCGCCTGCAATGCAGGAGACCCTGGTTCAATTCCTGAATCAGGAAGATCCCCCAGAGCAGGGATAGGCTACCCACTTCAGTATTCATGGGCTTTCTTGGTGGCTCAGATTGTAAAGAATCCACCTGCGATGCGGGAGACCTGGGCTTGATCCCTGGGTTGGGAAGATTCCCCTGGAGGAGGGCATGGCAACCCACTCCAGTATTAACTTGCCCAGTTAGCATGTAACAGCTTATTCCAACTTTACTTACTAGCTTTGTGACTTGTGCAAGTTACTTAATTTCTGTGCCTTGGTTTCCTGTCCAAAAACCTGGGGACAACAGCAGAACCTGCATCTTAGAATTAAAAGAATGAGATGGATTAATTCACGTAAAGCTTGTTTTTTTTTTTTTACTCTTGTTTTTTTAACTGTTACCACAAACTACTTTCACATACATTTTCCTGCTTGATCTTCTCAGAGTTGCTGAGGGTATAGACAGAGCAGGTGGTATCAAAGTGTTTTATATTAGATCAAGAATCAGAGCCCCAAGATCACAAGAGCTCTCACGTGGCAGAGGAGAACAGGAACAGCAGGTCTGTTTAACTCCATCTTTGATGCATATATTTGAGAAAAATGACCAGATCTGTGGGTCTTCAGAAAACTCAATTCCAGATTTAACAAATACAGTAGAAAATAAAGTTGACAGGTGATGTAGAGAATCCTTCTCTCCCATGTGAAAGTTTCATGGCAAGACTCTCCTAAGTAATGCATTCCCCTAAATAGTTAAAATCCAACATGTAGGAAAAATATTTCCCCACAGGGCACATCTGTACTAAGTTTCCCCACCTAAGCTGTGTGACGGAGCACTGGAAGACACTGACTCCCCGACAGGCAGACGGGTCTGGAGGCAGGAGCCCAGAGCACCCGTGGTCCTGAGAGTCATCTCGGTCCCAATGCTCTGCTGCTCTAGTGTCTGTGAAGCGCTTCCACATTGTAAAGTTCAACTGAGGGAAGGGTTTTGGACTTGACCTCTCTTCAAAGGAGACTTTAATTGAGACTTCCCTGGTGGCTCAGGGAAAAGTGTCTGCCCTTCTGCCCTTAGACGGTAGAGCGTCTGCCTACAATGCAGGAGACCTGGGTTCAATCCCTGAGTCAGGAAGATCCCCTGGAGAAGGAAATGGCAACCCACTCTAGCATTCTTGCCTGGAAAATCCCATGGATGGAGGAGCCTGGTAAGCTACAGTCTGTGGAGTTACAAAGAGTTAGACACGACTGAGTGACTTCACTTCCACTTCCTCTTCAATATCTATTTCTTTTTTTTTTTAATTTATTAATCGGCTTGCTGGGTCTTTGCTGCTGAGCGGGCTCTTAGCTAGTTGTGGTGAGCGGAGGCTATGCCCTGGTTGCAGGGCGTGGACCGCCGTGGTGGCCTCTCTCGTTGTGGGGCCAGGCTGCAGGGCGCAGGGCTTCAGGGACTGTGGCCCCTGGCCCTGGAGCAGAGCCTCAATAGCTGTGGCCCCCAGGCCTAGTGGTCTTGCGGCATGTGGGATCTTCCCAGATCAGGGATTGAACCCGTGTCTCCTACACTCGCAAGTGGATTCTTTACCATTGAGCCACCGGGGAAGACTTCTATATCTATTTCTGAAAGACAAATTCTCCAGGAAGTTTTAGAAGAAGCATCTTAAATATTAGTATGATGGATCTACAAATGTAGAGAATGCTAAATTTGGCAACCACTGTGCCAGGCAAAAAAATAAAAATGCCTGGCAAGTCTGGGCCATGTTCTAGTGGGCAGTTATTGTCTTGTTTCTAGCCTGGCTAATTACAGAGTTTCTAAATACCATGTGGGTTAAGGTGCTATGTGCTTACAAGTAAATAATATGTACACTGAACAAAACAGTGAACTTTCGATGTGAGGTGAGGGCTGGGTGGGGAACACACCTCAGGGCTTCTTACAAGGAGGTCATTAGACTCTCTGGGTATCACAGACACATGGGCATTAGGCCTGTGGGATAAGTTCTCTAATCTAGGCTTTAGAGGACTGGTTCTGACAGGTGAGCACACAGCAGCCTCACCAAGGAGAGCTAAAATGTTTGAGAGGAGGGAGTGTGGGGAGCAGCTCCTGTGTGTGTGTTTGATTTCTTCAGCAAATGTGTCTACTAAATGCCTGGTGCTTCCCTGGTGGCTCAGACAGTGAAGAATCTGCCTGCAATGCAGGAGATCCTAGTTCCATCCCTGGGTCAGGAAGATCCCCTGGAGGAGGGCATGGCAACCCACTTCAGTATTCTTGCCTGGAGAATTCCATGGACAGAGGAGCCTGGCAGGCTACAAGTCCATGGGATCACAAAGAGTCAGACACAACTGAGAGACTAACACACACACACGTATGTGTTAGGCACAGTGCTGGGTGGGAAACAAGAATAAAGACTTGAACAAGACCCCAACAATTTCATGGTTTAGTGGGCATGATAGCGTGAAAGCAAATACACTGTAATAGTGGGTAAATTCTATTGGTAAACATGACTCCAAAATTCTCTGGTGATACAGAATGGGTCCTGTCCTCCCCACATCCTTCCATTCTCTGAGATTAAGCCTGATCAGACTAAACAAAGCCTCTGGCTAGGGTGATTTCCTGAGCTCTTTCAGTAGCACCAGTGACTCCCTGGGAGGGACTTCAAGGCCACACACCTTGAGACAAAAGTTCATCCTCTGGCCCTTTTTGATTCTGTCTCCTTCTCCTGAGGAGCTCATGCATTCCTGTGGCATTAAACTCTGTACTGATGACTCCCAAACTGTGCTTATAACCTTGCCTTCTCATGAGCTTCAGACCTACAATTTCATCTTCCTAATGGACATTGCCTTTATGATATCTCAGATATATTGCAAGATCAATATGTCATAGCCAAGTTGAATAAAAAAGCAAGATTGCTTGTTTTCTCTAGTAATAAAGTAACATATGCTCAATGTAGCAAATATGGAAAGTACAAAAGAAAACAAAAATACAACAACACAACAACAAAGAATATAGATGTTACCCCTCTTAATGAAAGTAGTAAATGATGTCTTTGTAAATCTTAACCAGATATATCTCTCCACATACCGATCTTCATAGTATAGTGCTTTTTACCCAGTTACTAAGACTTGAAACCTCTGCCATCCTTTCTCCTTCTCTTTTGAGCTTCACATGCTCTCCATCTCCAGGTCAGATAGTGATTGTGCTTCTCTGGCAACTGCCCTAAACCAGGGACAGCACTATTATCCCCTGTCTTGCTGTCATAACCACCTGGCTAGTTCTAGTTTCTTCCTCCTCCAGTTCTTGTGTGTACTAAGGTCAAGTTTATCTTGCCAGAATATCACTTTGGTGGTTCTTCATTGCTGACAGATTATAAACATCATGGTGAAAAGAATTAAAGCCCTTGGGAGGAGATGATTGGAGAGATGATGACTAGAAGGAGGACAGATGCTGAATTTTAGAGCTGTTGGGGGAGAAGTTCATGGGGTCCTAGATGGTCAGAAGTACCTGGAGTCCTTGAGGCCTCACCTGGTCAAAAGGAAACCCAGGATCTGTCTCATTGTGGACTTGTTAGAACACAGTGAACCTCATTGAGGGTCAAAATGATACTTAAGTATTTTGTTTTATTTTAATGTCATTTTACAATATGAGAATTTGAGAAGTGTAAAATCCTGCCTGGGAAAAGCTGTTCATTCATTTGATAAGCCCAGGGTTTTAGGGGGGAATGAAATAGGCATTGGTATGGAATCTGATATTCCAGAGGGGACACAAAGTTATTTAAACATAATCATGGAGATGATTACTGACTGTTTTGATAAGTCTCTGAAGGAGAAATGTCAGGTGCTAAAGAAGTTAAATCATGGCACCTGCCATTGCCATGGTGTGGAGGTGAGGGCTGTGGGTAGGAGGGAGGTGGTGCGAGGCAACAGCAGACAAATTACGAAAGGGTGCACTTGCTCTGCCAGTGGTTAAGAGTGATCATTCTGTACATCTATCAATTTATCGGAGTAAATCTTTGCAGTTTAAACAGCACCATGATTCTGGGAAATAGGTCATTTTATTTCTGGTTTTATAGGTGAGGAAACTGGGCCAAGGGTAAGTAGAACATGTGCCTGGTACACCGTAGTTGCTCAGTAAAAGTGGGTTTAGTGTTAAATGGCCAGTGGGGTTGATACTACAGTCACTGCTCAACTGAAAAATTTTGAGGAGAATTGTCGTGTGGTATATTTAGACTTGATTGCTCCCTCTTCTGAGAATTAACTTTGGGAAACCTTGCAAAACTTTCAAACCATTGAGAATCTTTTTAACATTTTATTCTCTTTGATTCTGGGATGGACCTTCCCAGATGGATATGGTGTGACCCTGCTGCTTCTTGGGTGGAAATAGGTTTATTCTGGGAAGGGAAGATCCTCATCTTCTAGGTGGGGGTACTAGAGTAGTCTCCATCAACTTGACAAGGTCATGTCTGAGACTCTAGCCTGGGAGTCCAAATTATTGAGTTCCACTAACTTTTTCCAGTTGTTTGAGAGCTTGCTTGAGAAGTTATATGATCTTAAATTACTCTCTGAAAATACCTCAGGGTTTAAACTTCACCATTCCCTGCTCCCTTTAGTTTTCTATTCTCAGGTATTAATCCTGTCCTATCTTTTCTATCTTGGAAAATAGCTCTCTCTTATCCCTCCTTTCAGTAGCCATGTCTTCCTCACAGCTTGTCTGAATTACTGCAGCATTGTACTAAAGCTCATCCCTTCCTCAAGCTTTCCCACCCATCAGCTTGCAATCCACAGAGGTGAAGCTTCTTAACACAGTGTCTGTCTCCAGTTAGATGTTCTCCGGTGTGGCCTCCTTCAGTGGGTCCTCATCACTTTCAGAATGAGAGACTAAGCATTTTAGCATGAAGTTCAAGGCCTTTCTTGATCTAGTCACTGTTACCCATCCTAGTCCCATCTCTTGTACCTGTGATTATTGACCATTCTGGATATCTTACTGTGGCTTCATCTCAACTACCGTTCCCTTTATACTGTGGCTCGTACAACTGTCTCTGGCTAACTACGCTTTCCCATTTCTTTTCTTAAATAGCTCCTATAGGCCTCTTGTCACTCACCCATCTCACTTCCTTCAGGAAGTCTCTTTTGAGTCCAGGTGACCGAGGAAGATACTTTTTATCTGCTCCCATAATATCCCATACTTACTCCAGATTAGAAGTCCTCTACCACTACATTGAGATGATTTTTCTTCCCAATTGTAACCCTAGAACTTGGTTCTAGTACATGTTTAGTGAGTTTTATTCAATAAAAAGTTTCAGTCAACTAATTCATCATTGCTCTAAACATTTCTTCGGTAAACAAAAGAAACTTTTTGTTTACAAAGAAAAGTTTTTCATGCTTCAAAGACTGTAATTTTCTGAACACTAACAGAAAAATGCGTGCCTTTTAGAATTGATAAATATAGCAATCATATTTCTTAAGGTGGCATTCCATTTTATTTTTCACCATAAAAACTAAGGAGTGACCTTAAGGTCACTTAAGAGCATTCTTAAGAACTGTGCTTCCTCATTTAACAAACCTCATTTAACAAAACCTTCCTAATTCAAAGTGAAATGTCATTCATTTGGAGGTCAAATAACAAAGCTGTATTTTCCTTTTATGATTTTTGGATAGATTAGATGAGGTAATAAAGGTAATTTTCACAGAGTTAAAACCTGTGGGTCATCAAAACAAATCCTGCATTTTACAGTTGAGGAAGCTGTGCTCTGAAAGGGGGTTCCTATTTCTCAGGCTCAGAGGGCTAGTCAGAGGTAGAACTGGAACAAGAAAGAATGCAGACTTCTCTGGTTTATTAGGGATGAGATGTGAGGAATTAAAAAATTCTTTTTAAACACCAGATGTTTTGCGTTGTCTTAGTCCTGGGGCACATGAGTAAATAAATTTAGTAGGTGCTCAGCTTTGAGAGTTCACAGTAAAGCAATAAAGAAGAGAGGATGGTGGTATGGCATTGAGGTGAACCAAAGGCACCTGCAGTTTGGATTCGAGAGACATGCCTGACTTAATTTCCCCAGTGCTCCATTAAAGGCTCAATATGTGGCCCCTTGGACTCCTTGCTCTTCCTTATTCACACTCCATATTTATCACCTCCGCACCTCTGCTCATGTTCTTTGTACTAATTCACGTGCCCTTCCCTTTATCTCCACATACCCAAATCCTATCTGATGTTTAAGACCCACCTGAAAGAGAACTCCTGTGCAAAGGCTTCCCTAATTCTCCTTCCAGTGGTAACTCCTTCCTCCCTTGAATCAACAGAACTCCACTCCCTCCTGTCATGTCTCCTTTAGCAACTTATTAGAGTTCTATTGTACCTCTCCAGATATCCTTTCCAGTTTTTAGCAGAGCTTGCTAAAATTATTTGTCTCATGATTTAATGAAATGACTGTGGAGTTAGCCAAGATGTGGAGAAAGAGAAAGTACTGTGGAGAATGAAGCAAAAGCAGGTTTTGGATGCAAAGGCAAGCGAGATCAGGAAGAAGATAGTCAATCATTTCAAATGTCTGGGAGAAATAGGAATTATTACTTTTTGCTCTGAATCATTATGTTTTGTAGTGTGCGTTATCCTGATTCATTATTTAATCTTTCTTCCTCATCAGCCTTGTGTAAATGTGCTCTCTCAGGAAGGACAATGGAAAACTTAGCTTCTCGTATACCACCTCAGCCTATTGGAGATCAAGAAATCGTCTATTGTGTGAGGGATTCAAACACATTTCAACCTAATTTATAGGGTGAAGTTTGACAACAAATGATTTAAATTACTTGTTGATGGGACTGTTTTCCCCTGTAATATAACGTGTTATTAATACCACCATTTATTGGGTGTCAGGCATGGTACTGTGCATTTTTATGCGTCATTTATTTACTGCTCACAAGGAACTGATCTTATAGGTTCTGTTACTAACCTCATCATAGAGATCTAGGCTTACAAGGGCTAAAAACAGATATACGCACAAAACTCTTCAGAAGGTGCACAGAAGGTAAGAGATAGTGCTGGGATATGAACTGAGATTTGCCTGGTTACAAAGTATTTCTAACTGCTCCACTCTACTATTTCCTATGCGGTAATAAGACATTGTGATAGTTTTTACATTGTGATAGTTTTTACATATCAAGGATTAAGTTGCATTTTGAAAATGCATAGTATTTATTTTAAAGGAATATTTATTATTATTTTTAACCTTTCTACTTTGGATAGAGCTAAGAATTGAATGAGCTGAATTCTTTGCATACATCATTGCTTAGATCATGTGGTTGGTTTGACTTAATAAGAAATATCTAAATATACTATATTTAGACAGGAAAACCACAGTGCATAAGGGACATAGACTCTAGTTTGAAAATTGAAGATAAGAGTAGCTATGATGCTTGATGGTATTGGAATAAAAATTAAGTCTTGATGGTGGTAGAAGGGTGTGTGTGGGTATATCTGTGCATTTTAAACTTAATAAAACAATCCTTTAGACTAGACTCAAGAAGCTATAACAGAGTTTCTCAAATTCCTCAGTTCACAGAACCTTTAGTATCAAAGTATAAATAATTTTTTCATGGTGTCTTTAGGCCAACAGAAATACTTAAAAGCTCTGTTATTTTTAATTAAAAAGATTTTTTATAGATATTCATCAATTTTTTATTTTTTATTATCTTTTGTAATATATATTTTATTGAAGTATAGTTGCCTTATGATGTTTCAGGTATATAGCAAAGTGATCAATTATACATATACACATATATTACTTTTGAAATTATTTTCCATTAAAGCTTATTATAAGATCTTGACTATAGTTTATTAAGTAATTAGCACCAAACAATTTAATAAGTATTATAGTCTAATAATTTAATAGTCCTTTGGGAAAAATGGAGAACATAAGTGAAAAGAAAATGATTTTTATTTCACTTTTTAGTAGCTATGATTATTTGCTATAGGGACATGTATTGCTTTGGGCTATAGAATAGCATCTCAAAACTGAGTCAGAGTGGTCACCACCACCCTCATCTCCTGTTTCTTATTGATTTTCACATGATCTTGCTTTTTATCACACAAAATGCAAAAACACCAACTTCAAAAAGATATGAGCACATCAAAGGGAATGTAGCACAATCTAATGTTAAACTTGTGACCTGCCTCTAGCTAGTAGTTGCCGAGGTGTCTGATTGATCTTGAGCACCACTGCTTGCCTCAAAATTTAAAATTATCCAGTTGCAACCCTGTGACTTCACTGAGGCACCCCAGAGCACCTTGGCACACATTTTGGTAATTTTGCCTATGAAAGAATCTGTGAATTATTTAAGAGTGAAACTTCCTTAGAGTACAGGGTCCCTTGTGAGTTATTTATGAAAGTATCTTTAAAGAAACTGTGGAGAGGTGGTTCTGAACTGGGCACACAGATTTTTTTTGAGTGGATTTTAAGAGTGAGCAGGAGTTTAGTAGTCATGGAAAGTCAATGAATTGGATTAGAGATCTTGCTTTATTCAGTCCACTCCTCTCCCTGATGGGGCTCCCTCTCTCAAATAAGAAATCATTATTAATTGTTACTTAATTGTGCAAAGAGTACTTGTGTTACCAGCTTCATTCTGTTTCGCAAATTCATTGTAAGCACAGACTAAGAGCTTCTCAGAGTACATGTGTGAGGGAGAGATTGTTGTTGTTAAGTTGCTATGTCCAGCTCTTTGCAACCCCATGGACTGCAGCACGCCGAGCTTGCATGTCCTTCACTATCTCCCAGAATTTGCTCAAACTTGTGTCCATTAAGTCAGTGATGCCATCCAACCATCTCATCCTCTGTCGTCCCCTTCTCCTCCTGCCCTCAATCTTTCCCAGCATCAGGGTCTTTTCCAGTGAGTTGGCTCTTCCCATCTGGTGGCCAAAGTATTGGAGCTTCAGCTTTAGCATCAGTCCTTCCAATGAATATTCAGGGTTGATTTCCTTTAAGATTGACTGGTTTGATTTCCTTGCTGTCCAAGGAACTCTCAAGAGTCTTCTCCAGCACCACAATTCTAAAGCATCAATAGGGATCAGAATTAGAGGAATTCCAGAGCGGGCTTGAGGAGACTACAGTATAACTGGGGACACAGTCTGCAGAGTTTGCAGCACGTAGCAAGCAGTATGGGGCAGGGTCTGATTGGACGGGCGAGCCAGTGGTGCATTGTCAGTGCTGTCTGATATCGGGGAGGAAAGAGCTGAGCCTGGGGCCAAGTAGTCAGAAAAAGCTCCAAGGAAGCAGGTTTGGTACAACCTGGAAGAACAGGCAGGATTTAGTTAGGCAGAGAGTCGGAGACGGTGTATGTTCCAGTGAGGATGGGAAGGCCGTGAATGGTGAGTGAAAGCAAGAGGCAGAACTTAGTGAGCCCAGCAAGGCGTAGTGTGGGGCAGGACCCTGGCCTTGGTCTGAGGATTAGCCTTTAACTTGTAGATGAAGGTGTGCAACCTTAAAAATCCCACAGGAGCCCAAGGGGGAAAGTAAATGAACTCTTTTCTCTACTTGGCAAACACTTGTTCATCTTTCCTAAGGTCTTCTCTGAAAAAATCTGTTCTCACTTCTGGACCACTCCCGCTTCTGCTCCCTGTTTCCCTAAGAAATGGGCATAAAACTTCCCCTGAATTCTGGCTCCCATTTTGTTTCTCTGCAAAATTTCATGCACAGCAGGATGGTTGTATAGAAACGAGGCTGAGTGTGTTAAAGAGTATTTTGAGGCAAAGAACCAATCATGGGATCCTACGTAAGCATGTATAAGAGACTTAAAATTTAAAAAGTGGATCAATAGCGATGATTTACTTTAAAATAAAGCTATATAAATTTCATTGAATTCCAAATAGTTTGTTTTAATTATTTCAATAAAATGGATATAGATACATACATTTAAATTTAAGGCAGTATTATCTAACAATGTGAAAGGAATAGTATCTTAGCCACTTTTTTTTTTATGTGTGACTTTAAGATTGAGTGCTTGGCTTTGGAAGACAGTTTGGCAGTTACTTACAAAACTAAATATACGCAAACCATATAATCCAGCAATTGTGCTCCTTGGTATTTACCCAAAGGAGTTGAAAAATTATGTCTACACAAAAACTACACACAGATGTTTCTAGCAGCTGTATTCCTAACTGCCAAAAGTTGGGAGCCACAGAGATGTCCTTCAGTAGGTGAATCGTTGGGGCTCCCCCGGTGGTTGAGCTGTAAAGAATCTGCCTTCCAACGCGGGAGACTGGAGTTCGATCCCTGAGTCAGGAAGATCCCCTGGAGAAGGAAATGGCAACCCACTCCAGTGTTCTTGCCTGAGAAATCCCATGGACAGAGGAGCCTGGAGGGCTGCAGTCCACAGGGTCACAGAAGAGTCAGATGTGACTGAACACACACACAGGTGAATGGTTAAAGTGATACATGCAGATAATGGAATATGATTCAGCACTAAAAAGAAGTGAGCTATGAAGCTATGAGAAGACATGGAGGCAACTGGAATGTATATTACTAAGTGAAAGAAGCCAACCTAAAAAGGCCATCCAGTATGTGATTCCAACTCCATCACATTCTGAGAAAGGCAACACTATGGGGACAGTGAAAAGAACAGTGGCTGCCAGAGTTGGGGTAAGGAGAGGGGTGAAATAATGGAGTGCAGAGTATGTTCAGGGCCATGAAGTATGCTGGATGGTACCGTAATGATGAACACATGTCATTAAACATTTGTCCAGTGCCATAGAATATACAACACTAAAAATTCACCCTAAGGTAAACCATGGAGTTTGAGGGATTATGATATGTCAGTTTAGCTTCACCAGTTATAACTGTTAGTGTATCACTCTGGTGGGTGATATTGATAACAAGGGAAGCTATACATATCTGGGGGCAGAGAATATATGGGAAATCTCTGTACCTTTCACTCAATTTTGCTGTGAACCTAAAACTGTTTTCAAAAATTAAAGTCTCAATAATGATAAAAAATAAACAGACAGATAAAAAAGACTGAGTGCTTGGTACTGATCAGCTCAAATGAACTCGACGGTGTAATTCATAAAATATTGACCCCAGATTTCTGTATATTCTGAGTTTTCAAGACATTCCAATATTTGTATTTATCTTCCAATTTGTAACTGTTGGGAAATTGTTCAAATTGCTTTAAATCTTGTGTGGGTCACATAACATGTGAGCAGCCCAATCTCCCATTTTGGCACCTGTTTTGGGCAGCAGTAGATTTAATTAAGCAAATTATAGGGTGACAACAGGGCTTTGGATGGTAAATCCAGTGGAAGTGTACAGAAATTAAAATACAAGTGAATCTCCAGTCCTGACCACCTCAGCCCTGGAACTTCAGACTCACATATCCAGCTGCCTACTCACCATATCTGCATGACAGACATCTCAAACCTAACATGTCAAAGTCCCAGTCGACTTCCATAAAACCTGTGCCTCCCAAAACCTGCTCCATTTCAGCTAATGGCAACTCCATACTTTCAATAATTCAGGTCAAAAGCTTGGTAGTCGTGCCTGGATCATCTCATAAGTCACCTATCTTCTCTATCTCCAAATATATCTGGAAAACGACCAGTCTAGACCATCTTCACCACTCCCCCTTTGGTCAGCAGCATTATCTCTTGCCTGGACTATGGTTTCCCCACTTCCAACCTTGACTCCTGTATGTCACCCCTCAATGCAGCAGCCATAGGTATCCATTTACGTCTATCAGTTCATGTTTCTCATCTGTGCACAGTCTTTCAGTACCTTCCTCGTTCATCCAGAATAGCAGGTAGCCTCAGGATAATGGCCTGAAACTGTCAACAGTCTGGATCCTGTGATCTGCCTGTCTCATTGCACATTCTTCTTCTCCTTTCTTAGCTCTCTCCAGCCAACAGTCTCCTCGTGTTCTCCACATGCTTGCCAGACGCTTCTGAGCCTCAGCATCTTTGTACTTGCCACTCCTCCTGTCTGAAGCCCTCGTCTCCTAAGCATCCTAATGGCTTGCTCCTTTACTTCTTTTCGGTCTTTACTCAAATGATACCTTCTCACTGAGCCTTCCTCATCCATCTTGCTTTACTTTACCCTGGCTTCTTGTGGCTCAGCTGGTAAAGAATCCGCCTGCAATGCGGAAGATGTGGGTTCAATCCTTGGGTTGGGAAGATCCCCTGGAGAAGGGAAAGGCTACCCACTTCAGTATTCTGGCCTGGAGAATTCCATAAACAGTATAGTCCATGGGGTTGCAAAGAGTCGGACATGACAGAGCAACTTTCACCAGCATACTCATTTTTCCTTTGCAGCTTTATTTATTTATTTACTATTTATTTGGCAGCATTCGGTCTTCGTTGCAGAGTACAGGCACAGTAGTTGTGGCACGTGGGCTTAGGTGACCTGCGGCATGTGGGATCTTAGTTCCCTGACCAGGGGTGGAACCCACGTATGTCCTCTGAATTGCAAGGTGGATTCTTAACCACTGGACCACCAGGAAGTCCCTGCTTTTCTCCATAGCACTTTTCACCAGATAATGTAATATTATATGTATCTTACTGTTTTTGTTTACTGTGGATCTCCTTTTACTAGAATGTAAACTTCATGAGGGCTTCCCTGGTTCAGTTCAGTTCAGTCGCTCAGTCGTGTCCGACTCTTTGCAACCCCATGAATCGCAGCACGCCAGGCCTCCCTGTCCATCACCAACTTCCAGAGTTTACCCAAACCCATGTCCATCGAGTTGGTGATGCCATCTAACCATCTCATCCTCTGTTGTCCCCTTCTCCTCCTGCCCCCAATCCTTCCCAGCATTAGGGTCTTTTCCAATGAGTCAACTCTTCGCATCAGGTGGCCAAAGTATTGGAGTTTCAGCTTCAACATCAGTCCTTCCAATGAACACCCAGGACTGATCTCCTTTAGGATGGACTGGTTGGATCTCCTTGCAGTCCAAGGGACTCTCAAGAGTCTTCTCCAACACCACAGTTCAAAAGCAACAGTTTTTCGGCACTCAGCTTTCTTCACCATCCAACTCTCACATCCATACATGACCACTGGAAAAACCATAGCCTTGACTAGATGGACCTTTGTTGGCAAAGTAGTGTCTCTGCTTTTAAATATGCTATCTAGGTTGGTCATAACCTTCCTTCTAAGGAGTAAGTGTCTTTTAATTTCATGGCTGCAATCACCATCAGCCGTGATTTTGGAGCCCAAAAGAATGAAGTCTGACACTGTTTCCACTGTTTCCCCATCTACTTCCCATGAAGTGATGGGACTGGATGCCATGATCTTAGTTTTCTGAATGTTGAGCTTTAAGCCAACTTTTTCACTCTCCTTTTTCACTTTCATCAAGAGGCTCTTTAGTTCTTCTTCACTTTCTGCCATAAGGGTGGTGTCATCTGCATATCTGAGGTTATTGATATTTCTCCCAGCAATCTTGATTCCAGCTTCCCTGGTGGCTCAGTGGTAAAGAACCCACCTGCCAGGAAGGCAACAATTTTTAATGGCTTTTTTCCCCCTAGTTGCTGACTTCTCTCATTGCATGTTTCTAGTGCCTGGAAATTCACTGGCATTCAGAAATTTTTGTTGGATGAATGAAAGAAGCAAAGTGGTAGGACACAACTTTAAGTGATTTCAGTGGGAAGTGAAAAGTGATAGAAACTGGAAAGAAACTGATAATTGCCAGTGACATAACAGAGGATGATTCTTAAAGACTTGGTAAGCCTGAAAGTAATCACTGGGAGGGAATGAAGAGTCAGGGGTTATTTCTTCACTCAGCAAGGAGATCTTATTGACCACCTACTAGGTGCACAGGTCAGTGTTTGTCATGGGGCTGCAGAAACTTGGCTCTGGCTAGGGAAAGAGGTTGGCAGTTTGGTAGGGGTTAATTACACAAGGTTAATTCTAGAATAGAAGCCCAATTGACTTGGAAAAATGGTGATTGATTGACACTTTTCTGTCACTGGTTTGGTGGAGCAAAGAAGTGAGGAGAGATGATGAAAAAGTTTTAGAACCGCTGCCAGAAGGTCAGATGGGCTCTTGAAAAATGATGAAAACCTTGCTCTCCAGCAATAGCCTGACTCTGATCCTTGTCTGTGGGTTTCCTTGAGCCTTCAAAACCTGTTTATACCACAGTAAATTCAGTGGCCATTTAATCTTCGTAGCAACGGGATAGTTTTTATTTTTTTTCTTTCTCCAGATCCTTGTTTAAAGTTCATGTTTAGTTTTGGTTTTATCTACCTGCTTTTCATACCATTTCTCTCTAGAAATAAAGAGTGTACCTTGGTATGGTATACTTTTAACCCTACTGATTTTGCCATGACCCCCAAAATATATATTTGGAATAAATTGATTCCAAGGGATTATTTCTTAAGATGAGAATTACTGTGAAAGCACAACATTCCAGTCTGAAATTCATTGCAAAGATATGCACATAACCCTGTTGGAATAATGTTAGTTTTCTCCATCAATGAACGTCTATTGATTATTTGCTGAAAACAAGAGTAAGTGTATTAGTAGGTGGCATTGGCTGATGAATACAAGATAATGTATTTTAGAGGAAGGAAGAATTTTAATTTCAGTTTATTTCTACCACAATACTTGGAACTCTTACTATATCCAAACAGTGGAGGAATAAACTTCAAATTTACAGTGTAAAAGGTGACCAGCCTGCTCTCCAGGTTTTTGCCGTGCCGAGATGGAGACAGAAGCATGAAGACACAGCACAGTAAGTATGAATGGGACAGGATAAGGAAAATACCATGGGATCATGACAAAGGGAGCCAGGGCTCCGGCTAGCGGGCTGTGTGAGGTTTCAGGGCACAGCGATAGGATACACAGGATGTGATTGAAGGTGAGAGGGGAGATGTGGAAGGAAGTCAGACTTTGGGAACAGAGCTGCAAAAAAAAAAGGCCAGGAAAGCCAGAGAGTAGTGAAGGATGTGTTCTGGGAAGGACAGGTCATCTGGTATGGCTTGGCTGTGGAGCACTCAGAAGGAAGGGATGGGAGAAGAGCTTGGAAGGGTGGTTGGAGACAGTCTCCAAATGTGTAGTCTTCATTCGAGTGTCTTTTTTTAAAGCATGGAAGAGTCATTGAAGGGCTACAATGGCAGAGCATAATGGTAATATTTATATTTTGAAAGTGATTCTGATAGAAGTTTTAAGACTTCAGCTAGAGAGGGCTTAAAAAAAACAAACAAAAAAAACAGTTTCCTAGGCCCCACACAAAAGCCGTACAATAAGAATCTCTGAGGAGGATGCCTTGGGGATGGGTGTTCTATAAATACTTTGGGTGATTTCTTTTGTCTCCCCAGCCCTAATGAGTTATATGTTAGTCACTCAGTTGTGTCCGACTCTTTGTGACCCTATGGACTGTAATTCTCCAGGCTCCTCTGTCCATGGAATTTTCCAGGCAAGAGTACTGGAGTGAGTAGTTATTGCCTTCTCCAGGGGATCTTCCCTACCTAAGGATCGAATCAAGTCCCTTGCACTGCAGGCAGATTCTTTACCCTCTGAGCCACCAGGGAAGCCTCTATGGAGATATAAGCTTACTCAGTTTGTTTAAGTTTAAGGTGTATGACACGATGATTTCATATATGTGTATATTGTGAAATCATTACCACAGTGAGGTGGATAACATCTCCGGGTGGCTCAGTGGGTAAAGAATCTGCCTCCAATGCAGGAGATGCTGGAGTTCTATCCCTGGGTTGGGAAGATCCCCTGGAGGAGGGCACGGCAACCCACTCCAGTATTCTTGCCTGGAGAATCCCATGGATGGAGGAGCCTGGCGGGCTATATAGTCCATAGGTCGCAGAGAATTGGACACAACTGAGGCGACAGAGCACACACGCCTCACCTAATGACCTTCTCGTGTTTGCTGAGAACTTTTGAGACTTACTCTTTTAGCAGCTTTCCACTGTGTAATACCGTATTGTTGACTGTAGTCACCATGCTGTACCTGAGATCTCCAAAATTTATTCATCTTATAACTGGAAATGTGTACCTTTAACCAACATCTCCCCAATTCTCCCATCCCCTAGCCCCTGACAACTACCATTTTACTCTTTGTTTTTATGAATTTTTGGCTCTTATGGAGCTTTTAGTTTCTTCATTTAAGTGAGATCAAACGGTATTTTTCTTCGTCTGTCTGACTTATTTCCCTAACATAATACTAATGTTATTGCGAAAGACAGAATTTCCTTCTTTTTTACGACTGAGTAATATTCTGTTGTATGTGTATATAGTTGGTCCTCTGTATCTGCAAATTCCACATCCACATATTATAAATGGTAGAGTGCATTTTACAAGGGACCTGAGCACCCATGGATTTTCATATGTTTAGTGGGTCCTGGAACCAATGCTCTGTGTGTACTGAGGGATGACCAACCACATTTTCTTTGTCCATTGCTCTGTCAATGGACATGAGTGTGTATATTCAAGGTAGTGATTTCATTTCCTTTATATATACCCATCAGGTGATTTCTTGTGCTGCCAGAACAGCAACTGTCTGAAGATCTGTGTTAGTTATATTTATATTTATTTTAAGGGGAGATGGGGGTGATAAAAACTGAGATGCCGAGAACCTCAGGAGCTTTCAGGGGTCCAGATGAGGGCTTGAACTGGAGCAGTGAGAGTGCTGATGGAGCAGAGGGGCAAAGCCAAGAGCCCCCTTTGAATTAGAAGTGTTGGTGGGATGTGGGAGACCCTTTTTACGTGGGGATGAGGAAGGAGCTGGAAGATGACTTCAGGGACCTCTCTGGCAGTGGTGTGGATGGTGTTTCTGGGAATCAGCACAGGGGACACAGGCAGAGTGGGGGGCAGATCACTGGATGTCTTCATACTAGAGAGGCTGATCAAAGGGGTTTGGCCAGAGGCAACAATGAACTTAATTTGGGTGTTTAATTCAGTTCTTTGTTTTACCAATGAGGTAACTGAGACTCTGAATGATGAAGTGACTAATTTGAGGTCACACAGCTAGCTGGTTATTAGAAAATCCTCTTGTTTTTATACCTGTCTAGAAGATTCACTGCTTGGTTATGCTGAGAGCACCTAGATAGTACTATTAAATAATTACCAAGTGAAAGATATTATTAAATATACACTATAGCGGTGTTGCTGGTGTATGTTTTTTATCTGAATCCATGACAGCAAACGGGGCCATTGCAGGCCATCGGAAGAGAGAACCAGGTCTTGATTTCATGGTGTTATCATGGGGCTTTGTGCATGTGTGCTAAGTCTCTTCAGTCACGTCTGACTCTGTGTGACCCCATGGACTGTAGCTGCCAGGCTCCTCTGTCCACGGGACTCTCCAGGCAAGAACACTGGAGTGGGTTGCCATGCCCTCCTCCAAGGGATCTTCCTGACCCAGGGATTGAACGCTCATCTCTTACGTCTCCTGCATTGGCAGGCAGGTTCTTTACCACTAGCACCCACCTGGGAAGCCCAACATAGAGCTAGCAGGCACGAAAACAGCAAGCGGACTTAGAGATTGGCCAGAACAACTTCATTTCACGGATGAGAAAACTGAGTCTCAGGGAGAGAAATATAGTTGTATAAGGCTGCACAGGTAACAAGGGATTAAAATGAATCCACCCCCACCCCCCCGCCCCACTCCTGCCTGCCATCTTCTGACCCTTCGACTTAGTGATTTCTGTGGGAGGTTATCCAAACTATTACCGCAGCCATTGTACTAACCTTTATGATTCGGCTGATTGCTTTATCATTTACTATCCCTTTAGACTGAAAACTGAATCATGAGCCACGTCTACATGGCTATGGAGTGTGTATTTAGATTCGACAAGAAATGGGGACCTACATGGAGAACCAACTCATTTTCAATCTATGCCTCCACTATGACACTTCTTGGTTTAGATGTTCCTTGAGGACAAAAATCCTATATCTGCAGCACAGAACCTGGACCATATTGTCTATTCAATAAAATGTGTGTCAAATGTGTGATTTGACCCCAGTGGCATTTTTTTTTTTTTTTTGAATTATAGTCTTTGTTTAAAAAGTAAATCACCTGTGATGGATTCATCAGGTCTCTACTTGGTCCACATGTAGGCACTCACTAAGCGTCACATGGTTCTCATTCTTTTCTTAAGAAACAGCAGAGAGGCCTGTCAGCTGACAAAGGCACAATAAAATGAGTGCTGCAAAGGCCTTGGTCTGAATGTGACCTCTTGCTGGAATGCCAAAAATACAAACTTGCCAAGTCTCTTGGCCCAGTGACCTCCATATACAAAGGTCTTTTCTTTCTAGAAACAAGCCTTTTTCTTCTGGTTTCTGATCTGACACACATACCCTCACAAACTCACACACACACACAATCCCTATGAAGGTGTAAGTCTATGTAGTGTGTCTTTTCTTTTTTATTTTTTTTTTTTTTGTATAGACCCTTTGCCATATATTTGAAATGTAAAATCTTTTCTTCTTAAAGGCTGCCTTACTGTACTATGAAAACCCTGGACAAGCAGATTATTGAATAACCCATGACTTTGCCCTTCATCTGATTATTTCTCTGAAAGGGATCATAAGACATCCTGAAAAAGCCCAGAGGCCTTCAGAGTTCCGAATGATCACAGAGGGCTTTTTTCCCCTGTCTTCCTGAAATGTCATGGCCACCCTGATCAGTATCAAAGGAAATCACTGTATGCATAAGGATCTAAAACAACAAAAAAAGGAAATAAAGGAAATTTAGAACTCATTTCGGAAAAATGAAAGTTCATCTGTGGGCTTTGGGTCATATGAGGAGTATTATACCACTCTCTTTCATTGACTAGATGATTGTGGGGAATTTTTAAAATGCTGATATAACCCATGTAAGGAATATTTTAGGACGGTCATGTGGTGGCCCTGACAATGTGCTCTTCCTTCCAGTGATATGTGCTTGGGGACACAGGCTCATACTAGGTTGGGAAGCCTTGACCCTCATATGTTTTCATTAAGTGCTTATGGATCAGTTCCTCTTACAATCCGCAGCGCTAATGCCAGTGTGAACATGACCTACAAAAGAATTTGGTAACTTGAATTAAAACTCACTGTCACAAAACCTTGAACTCAAATGTTAAGTGTCCTTAGAGGTATGTTGACCTACAGATACATGCCAGTTTCAGCATTTTTTTTTAAAGAGAAGTTGGCTTATTCAATACACACTTGACTTTGTTTTAATTTCTGAAACTTTGTAAAACTCTGAACATAAAGAAGTTCTCAAATCACAATAAAATAACTCTGCCTGGTCATACACTTCTGGAGTTTGGGGTTCAGAAAACATAAACCCAGTTTCAGTATCTCCCATCTTCAGCAATTACTTGTGGACAGAGTTACAAGCAATAGGACTTTTCTCATATTTGTTGATCAGCTCAAATTCCTGTAATTTTCTTTCATAAACTCTCATCTAGAACTCTGATTTCACTACCTTTGTCATGTTGTCTTTTATAATTTTTAACATGTTGGAGAAAGGGAGGGAAAACTCAAGTACCAGCTAGTTTCAAGGGACTGTGCTGGGTGCTTTACATACATCAATTCATTTCATACACATAACAGCCCTGTAAGGTACATATTATTACTTCTGTTTTGCAGATAAGGAAGGCTAAACTTATTGTGTTTAAGAAACTTGCTAATATTCATTTAGAAAATTAAGAATCAGAGCAAACTGATTCTAGCTGATTGTTCTAAATAAGACCAATCTATTTTGGGTCATATGAGGAGTATTATACCACTCTCTTTCCCTTGTGGCTCAGCTGGTAAAGAATCCACCTGCAATGCGGGAGACCTGGCTTCGATCCCTGGGTTGGGAAGTTCCCCTGAAGAAGGGAAAGGCTACCCACGCCAGTATTCTGGCCTGGAGAATTCCATGAACTGTATAGTCCATGGGATCGCAAAGAGTCGGACACGACTGAGCGACTTTCACAACAACAATGTATTCATATGTCAGAAGGCTTTCCTTATCCAATAGATTGCAGACTAGTTAAGGGTATAGGTCATATAGTTCACTGTCGTATTCCTAGCACGTAGCCTGGTGGGCTGCCGTCTATGGGGTCGCACAGTGTCGGACACGACTGAAGCAACTTAGTAGAAGCAGCAGCAGCAGCTCAGAAACTGTCATGGATGGATAAACATGTGTTCTGTTCAGTTGAGTTGAATGACAGTCCTGGTAAATAAACCCAGAGGAGAGATAGTACAAGACTATTGTTTAGTAACTGAGGCTATTCATTGTTGGTAAATAACTATGAGCTTTGGATTCAAAAAGCTCAACTTTGGATTGTAACTTCTTAAGCTTGCATCTGTATAATTTGAAGAAGTTACTTAGCCTCTCTTGGTCTCACTTTAAAATGGGAATAATAATTGTACCTTCATAATTATTTATGGAAATCACATTTCTGATGGTTAGTGAATGTACAATAAATGCTAGCTATTCCTATTATCCTTAACAGGAGTTGACTGCACATGCTTTTGCAACATACTAATCTAATTATTACTAACTGTCCCACTAAAATGTAGCTCCACAATGGGAGGTATTTTCATGTTTTAATCATTGTATTCCAAGTATTTAGAACAGTACTGTCCAATAGAACATTCTATGATAATGAAAATGTTCTTCTCTATTGGGGTATCTAATACTGTAGCCATTAACCACATGCAGTTATCAAACACTTGAAATGTGACTGAGGAACTGAACTTTAAATTTTGTTTCATTTTAATTAAACAAAAGTAGGCATATGTGCTAGGGGGATACTGTATTAGCACAGTTCTAGAATGTTATATGGTCCAGGGATATTTCGATAATTACTTATTACATGAATGAATCCCCTCGGGATTCAAAAAATACAACAAAAACCAAAAGCTTCTCGGTTGTTTATTTAGCGCATTTTTTATAGATAAGCAATGAAACACTTTACGGAGTGATCTGCTCATTCTGGAAGCCTTATTAGGTCCAATATATGATTCAGTTTACAATAAAAATGAATTTTTGATTTCTATTTCTTTTCGGTGATAGGTCAAGAAAGATTTGGAAACATGACACGGGTCTATTACCGAGAAGCTATGGGTGCATTTATTGTCTTCGATGTCACCAGGCCAGCTACATTTGAAGCAGTGACAAAATGGAAGAATGACTTGGACTCAAAGTTAAGTCTCCCTAATGGCAAGCCAGTTTCAGTGGTTTTGCTGGCCAACAAATGTGACCAGGGGAAGGATGTGCTACTGAACAATGGCCTCAAGATGGACCAGTTCTGCAAGGAGCATGGTTTCGTGGGATGGTTTGAAACATCGGCAAAGGTAATGTGATCTTAAAGGATAAACTTATTGTAGGCAGGATTCACAAAGAAAATGGCATATAAGCATCATCATTATTATCATAATGATAGTATATGTTTGTTTAGAGATTTGGAGTTCTCAAACTGCTTTAAGCTCTTTCTCATTTCAAGGGGATGGGTGCACCTGTGACCCACGATTTAAGGTGTTTGTGGCTAAGGCAGCAAAGCAACCTGTATATGATCACACTGACAGTATTGAGTAACTGTGTTCATGTATGGAGTGCTTATGATATGTCAGTGGGACTTTTGTGTGTTTTCTCATTTAGGCCTCATAACAGCCCTGGTAGGTAAGAATGATTTTAGTCAATGAAAGAAATAGGCTTCACCTTCAGTGTCAGTGCTTTCCTCAAGTATGAGTTGACTCCATCAACACTTTATATGTTCCACTGTGTATCAGGAACTGTGCTTTGCCCTAGAAATGAAAAGATGGCCAAAACACAGAACTAGCACATTGGAAATGTTGGGATAGTGGGCTGAGAGAGTGGGTGGCAAATACGCCTGTAAGGAACATAGTGTGGCTTGGCACTGCTCACCCTCCTGGTGGCAGCGAGTAGCAGGAAATATGGGCAGAGTCAGGGCTGGAAGACACAGAATCCAGTGTGAGCTGGTGAGAGGCTGGCACTCCCCTCCATGCCCCACGCTGTTACCTGATGTGTCAGGGGCACAACTTTTACTCTGCTCCCTTTGTCTCTGTGTCTCAGTATCAGAGAGAAAAATAGTTTCATCATACATTTTGAAAAAATTTAAAAAATCATAAATTAAAAGTAAGTGGTTTAATATATTTTTTCTGATATTTTCTATGTGCATATATATATATATATATATATGTTTTACATTACCAAGATTGCATTCTGCATAGTTGTAAATCACAATTTTTCTACTTATTTATTTGTGGAATGCACATATACTTGTGGAGCACAGGCACTGTGCTAACTGACTGGGATTCATCTCTGAGTAAGATAAGCATTGTCTCTGCACTGAGGGAAATTAACACTTAGGCCTTGCTGTGAACCTTTGAGTGCATCATGAGAGAATGGTTTGGAAATACAGCTTGAATGGACATCATTTAACTAGGCTTAGGAGGAGCCTCTGAAGGATTTTACACCAGAGAGTAGAGTGGTCAGATTTGCCCTTGGGGATTCTGGAAAGACAGACTGACATGGTAGTTATTGCATTCTTATGAGAAAATGACAAAGCCTTGAACTAAGGTAATGGCTCTAGAGATTACAGAGAAAAACCTGATGTGAGACTATCACTACAGTGAAAACAGGAGCAGGAAGACTAAACAACTGCTTGGGTTGGGAGGCGCTGGAGCGGGAGGACCAGGCGGTGATGCCTCTAACCTGAGCTCTTGTTTCCGTCTGTCGTGGAGGGTCTCCGTGTCCGCCTTCTCCCAGTGCTGTCTCTAAGTTGGCCTTATGTTTAGAAAGTTTTACTTCTCGGCTCCTTGTTTTCCTTCTTGAGGCCTCAGCATGCTTGTACGTGCTTCCCCTTCTTTCCTTTCAAAACCCTTTGTTTTCCTGATTTTTTTTTAGGATTTTTTCCTTAGATTTGGGACACAGTAACTGTTTTCTACTTCCTGGCTCTCATTGAACCTTGTCGGTTTGTTTGTTTCAAGAATTTATTGTTGTAAAGAGAGGTCAGCCAAGTAATACTCGTGGATATGATTAAGTGATGGACATTTAAGAAACACTATCCCCCACCCCCTGCCCCACCCTCCCGCCCCCCTCCCCCGCACCAAGTGGCACGTGGAATCTCGGTTCTCTGTCCAGGGATAGAACCTGTGCTGCCTGAATTGGAAGCAGAGTCTTAACTACTGGACCACCAGGGAAGTCCCAGAAATAGTACATTTTTTAATAGACTGGTACTGGCTTTTTAAAAAATTCCAAAATCTGGGTGAATGCATCCATTTACCCATTCCTTAGCCCCATACTCAATTTCATTCCACAGATCCTTGAATATTCCTTCAAATTCCCTTCTTTCCCAAGAGTCTCCAGCCCAGAAGCCTCCAGGCACAGGGATAAAAGAGCAGAATTTTGGAGAACTCCTTTTCTCAATTAATTACCTTACACCTGGAGGGCAATCTATATTGAAAGACTCATATTATATAAGGATATATTTAGATCCATCATTCTTTCATTCAGCAAATGTTACGGAAGACCTGTTATATACCAGGCACTGGGAACACAGAAATTTATGAAATAGAATCTTGACTTCATGTATAACAATAACAACAAAACCTAAGTGAAAATATATGGATATATCTGATACATATTGGGTAGCCAATAAGTACCAACAGAAAAATAAGAGAAAAGGAAGGAAGAGGCCTATGAATTTGTGGGGAGGGCTGAAATTTCTTGTGGGACAAGGACTTTCTTTCACTTCACGCTGACATTCCTTGCACAATGATTGCAGTGTCAAACTCTACTTAAGGGCATGATGTTAATTAACTTAAGGCCTGGCTGACCCACCATGCACTTCAGTGCTGGATTTCTAATCCTCTAAATCCCCTAAAGTGTAAACTTTGAAGAGAAGCTTTGTACAGAGAGAGGGCGGAGGGAGTTTCCCAAGGCTAAAGGGCACTGAACTGCTAATACGACCAAGAGGGTACAAGACCTCACTGTAGAAGGTAGAATCTACACCTCTCTTCCCTCCAAGCATACTGCTGCTGAAATTGTCCTTCCGAATTTCTTAGTAATGAAAATGGCTTCCCAGAGCCAGGCTGGTTTTCCAAGTTGACACCGAGGTGTGCAGGGACAATCCTGCAGCAGGAACA
This sequence comes from Giraffa tippelskirchi, assembly GCF_054371585.1. Classification (NCBI taxonomy): domain Eukaryota; kingdom Metazoa; phylum Chordata; class Mammalia; order Artiodactyla; family Giraffidae; genus Giraffa; species Giraffa tippelskirchi. The sequence continues at coordinate 39,843,390 of NC_137284.1, read as the reverse complement.
ATACTGCAGCCTTGATAAGTCAAATTGTTCCCAAAGTCTTTTTAAGATCTCTGATAAAGCTCTGCTTACTTTCTGAGGATAGTATTTCAGCATTTACAAAACAGAGGCCCAGCTCAGACCTTCTGCCTGAAGCTAAGTTGGCAACATTTGGAAACAGCCACCAATTCATTCTTTGATTTCCTTTGGGATCCGGGAACATTTCCCCTAACGATCTTTGTCTTAGAAAAGTGTCTTTCCTAACAACATGGGTCCTCTTGGGTGATATCATTATCAGTCTGGTAATAAACATCTGATTTTCCTTTTTTTAGTGTTTCCAAAACTTCTAATGAGCTAATGTCCACAGCCTCTGGCTGTGTTCTCCCAGCCACCTCTTGCACAAATTCTATGGGCATCACCAGCAGTTTGGCCATGCCCGAAGCTGAAACTGGTAGGATGTTAGAGGAGTTTGTTCTTTAGACAAGCCTCCTTTCTGCTGCTGACCCCACTGCCTAAGTAAATTGGCCGTCTTGCTCTTCAATCTTCTAAAGAAATTTTCTGCAAGAATTTTCGTACTGTGTGCTATTGCTGGAATAAGCATGGTACCCTCTGGCTGTGAATTAAGAGAAGAAAAAAAAATTAAAAATAAATGTATGCTAGCATCTTTAGTTTTTCACACTATCTCTTCAAATATCGAAAGCAAAGGAAAGAAAAGAAAAGCAGTCTCCTAAGTCAGGTTTTCTTTAGTTTTCAACCTTTGCGTTCTCTTCTTTTCTTAGCCATGTTTAGTTGAATTCTGCCTGGGGATTCACTACAGCCAAGTAACATATAACGGGTGATCATATGTCCCATTTTCTGGAACATTCCGATTTATGCCTGTGGTCCTAGCACAATTATTTTTAATGCCTCCATTTCTGGTCTAATTTAATTTCCTTGGTCAACCTGTAGGTCAGGAGCTCTGATGCATGTCACTGTCCACATCATACCTTATCTCTAATAACGGCTCTTATGCATTTTTGTGTCCAAGCTCGGTGTTTATAATATGTTTTGGTAGACTTGTCTATTTAGAATGAGGGCCCTGGCTTGCTCTTGCTAGAGCATTCCCGATATTGAGAATCCTATCTTTTGGGCCCATGTCAATGGCTGATGGGGTCCCCTGACCTTCTGCTCCATTTACCTGGTGCCTTCTTGTTGCTTTTTGCTTGAATCTCCAAAGCTACTTCCTTTGGATTCACTCTATTGTCCAGATCCAATTACTTTTTAGAGTTACTGTGAGATTAAGCGACCCAGGGGTCCCTGGATGTTTTATGTCTGATCCCACCACACACACATCCCACCTTGTCTCAATCACTTGTTCCCACAGCCCACCTGCCCATGTGGGTGTCATCATCTGCAGCTGACGCTGATGCTCACAAAAGCTGCACTCAGAAGAAGGGTCTGTTTCTATATCTCAGTCCTTCCCAGGCTGCTCCATCTTACTCTTATGCTGTGGTGGTTCCCATGAGGTTGTGTTCAGAAACAGGACACCAGGAAAATGCCATGTAGATGGGAAATAATGGGGCAGGTGGGATCTACCCGAGTGGCGACAAGAACAGTTTCAGAAAGAACTGCAGTGTCTTCCGTTCATGCAGCCTCCACAGCATGCTCTACTTCTGGCAGATTTCATTGTCTGTTTCTATCCTATTTATAGTAACCTTTAGGCCCACTCTCGATTTCAGAATATTCTAAGATCAATGGGTACCCTAGAAGAAACTTTCTAACATTAAACTCTATTGAATTTTAGTCTCTTCCCTAAGACTAAAAAGCAAGATGCTGATGTGTGGCCTGCTAAGGGAAGGAACATACCCAGTAGTATTCTCTATAAGACATTAGTAGTTTTTAGGGGGAGGAGAAGACTCTTGAGAGTTGATTGGACAACAAGGAAATCAAACCAGTCAATCCTAAAGGAAATCAACCCTGAATACTCATTGGAAGGACTGATGCTGAAGCTGAAACTCCAATACTTTGGCCACCTGAGGCGAAGAGCCAACTTATTGGAAAAGACCCTGATTCTGGGAAAGACTGGAGGCAGGAGGAGAAGGAGGCAACAGAGGATGAGATGGTTGGATGGCATCACAAACCCAATGGACATGAATTTGAACAAACTCTGCGTAATGGTGAAAGACAGGGAAGCCTGGCATGCTGCAGTTCATGGGGTCACAAAGAGTCGGACACAACTTAGCAACTGAACAACAACAAATAGGGGTTTCATGGCACAGCAAAACACCTATTTTTCATGCGTTTGGGTTTCCAGTAACTGTTGACAACACATTTGTTATCTTTGGGGAGCTTCTCGCCAGGGAAGACTCACCTCCCCAGGGAGAGCCCATAAAACTTTCTTCTGCTTTCTTTGCAGCTAGAAAACAGACATATGACCTAGATTCCACCTACAGACTGATTCATAAGTGAGCAACTAGAGGATGAAGGTGGAATGCAGAACCTGTTTTTCCCCCTCTGGGGAAGGTGGTGGCATTCTTCGGAGAGAGTGTGGTTTGCTGAGTCCTATGCTGGATGCAGAATCAAGATCCGGTCCCAGGAACAATTGCATTCAGGTTGAGTTCCTCAGAGCTTTGCAGATTTCAGGACCTAGTGTTCACTGGTGGCTGGTAGCAGTGTTCTCATCACACTTGTTCTATATGGGACCTGAGTTTCTGGAAGCTTAGGCTCAATCTGGTTTTTCTAGGCTACTGTTTCTGTAGCATATGGAATAATTCTGCAAGCAACCCAAGAAGCCTTGAATAAATGATTTCATGTTTGGCTAGCACTGACTTCTGAGTCTTGTGACTGAAAATTCGAATTAATAAACATGATCAAATGGATTTGAGAAAACCAACTTCACTGTCCCCTTTGCTGTTGGAATTCTCAGGCCTTTGATATCTTATGTGCATTCTGAATCTCTAGTAATAACAATGTCTAGGTTCTTCCTGATTGCTGTATGTTAACTTTGTGTAGAAATTTTTATGTGTATGAACTCATTCAATCCTGGCATGATACTATAGAGTAAGTATTAATGTTATTACAATTAAAAAAAAAGTTGAGATGAGACCTAGGCGATTTCCCTAAAGCTATATAGTTATCACCTTACTTCTTTGATTCTAACAGACACTTTTTGTTCCTCTCTATATTAAGATTTCAAAATCAAGATATGTCTCTAGTCAGTGTGGATTTCTAAAGTGATTGTGTGTCACACGTGTAGTGGTATTTTTTTCTATTATATCTTCCAAAAGGGGACTCTCTCAGGCATCAGTTTGTGAATGATTTTTGGTCATATAGAAAACTTAACAAACTAATAGAACACGTTAAGGAAATGCTGTGAAAGGGAAAGACTGAAGGCAAAAGGAGAAGAGGGCAGCAGAGAATGAGATGGTTGAATAGCATCACCAAGTCAACGGACATTAATTTGAGCAAACTCCGGGAGATAGTGGAAGATGGTGGAGCCTAACCTTCTGTAGTCCATGTGGTCGCAGAGTCAGACACGACTGAGCAACAACAGTAAGGAAATGCTGGCCTAGAATTCTCTTGTAAAGGAAAAGTTTTCTGAATTTCATTGTTGTATTTTTTTAAAACTTTTTTGAATTTGTTGCAATACTGCTTCTGTTTACCTTTTGGTTTCTTGGCCTTGAGTCATGTGGAATCTTAGCTCCCTGACCAGGAATCAAAACCTCACCTCCTTCATTGGAAGGTCAAGTCATAATCACTGGACTGCGAGGGAAATCCCTGTATTTCATTGTTTCAGTTCAGTTCAGTTCAGTTGCTCAGTCGTGTCCAACTCTTTGCGACCCCATGAATCGCAGCACACCAGGCCTACCTGTCCATCACCATCTCCCGGAGTTTACCCAAACCCATGTCCATCGAGTCGGTGATGCCATCCAACCATCTCATCCTCTGTCGTCCCCTTCTCCTCCTGCCCCCAATCCTTCCCAGCATTAGGGTCTTTTCCAATGAGTCAACTCTTCGCATCAGGTGGCCAAAGTATTGGAGTTTCAGCTTCAACATCAGTCCTTCCAATGAACACCCAGGACTGATCTCCTTTAGGATGGACTGGTTGGATCTCCTTGCAGTCCAAGGGACTCTCAAGAGTCTTCTCCAACACCACAGTTCAAAAGCATCAATTCTTCAGTGCTGAGCTTTCTTCACCATCCAACTCTCACATCCATACATGACCACTGGAAAAACCATAGCCTTGACTAGACAGACCTTTGTTGGCAAAGTAATGTCTCTGCTTTTATTTATTTATTTATTTTTGACCCAGGAATCGAACCAGGATCTCCTGCATTGCAGGTGAATTCTTTTTTTATTTTTTTATTTTTTACTATTTTTTTAAATAAATGTATTTATTTTAGTTGGGGGCTAATTACTTTACAATATTGTAGTAGTTTTTGCCATACATTGACATGAATCAGCCATAGGTTTACATGTGTTCCACTTCCTGGACCCCCCACCCACCTCCCTCCCCATCCCATCCCTCTGGGTCATCCCATTGCCCCGGCCCTGAGCATTTGTCTCATGCATCGAACATGGAATGGTGTTCTGTTTCACATATGATAATATACATGTTTCAACGCTATTCTCCCAGAACGAAAATATGCTATCTAGGTTGGTCATAACCTTCCTTCCAAGGAGTAAGCGTCTTTTAATTTCATGGCTGCAATCACCATCAGCAGTGATTTTGGAGCCCCCCAAAATAAAGTCTGATACTGTTTCCACTGTTTCCCCATCTATTTCCCATGAAGTGATGGGACCGGATGCCGTGATCTTAGTTTTCTGAACGTTGAGCTTTAAGCCAACTTTTTCACTCTCCTCTTTCACTTTCATCAAGAGGCTCTTTAATTCTTCTTCACTTTCTGCCATAAGGGTGGTGTCATCTGCATATCTGAGGTTATTGATATCTCTCCCAGCAATCTTGATTCCAGCTTGTGCTTCTTCCATCCCAGCGTTTCTCATGATGTACTCTGCATATAAGTTAAATAAGCAGGGTGACAACATACAGCCTTGATGGACTCCTTTTCCTATTTGGAACCAGTCTGTTGTTCCCTGTCCAGTTCTAACTGTTGCTTCCTGACCTGCATACAGGTTTCTCAAGAGGCAGGTCAGATGGTCTGGTATTCCCATCTCTTTCAAAATTTTCCACAGTTTATTGTGATCCACGCAGTCAAAGGCTTCAGCATAGTCAATAAAGCAGAAATAGATGTTTTTCTGGAACTTTCTTCCTTTCTCAATGATCCAGTGGATGTTGGCAATTTGATCTCTGGTTCCTCTGCCTTTTCTAAAACCAGCTTGAACATCTGGAAGTTCACGGTTCACGTATTGCTGAAGCCTGGCTTGGAGAATTTTGAGCATTACTTTACTAGCGTGTGAGATGAGTGCAATTGTGCGGTAGTTTGAGCATTCTTTGGCATTGCCTTTCTTTGGGATTGGAATGAAAACTGACCTTTTCTAGTCCTGTGGCCACTGCTGAGTTTTCCAAATTTGGTGACATATTGAGTGCAGCACTTTCACAGTATCACCTTTGAGGATTTGAAATAGCTCAACTGGAATTCCATCACCTCCACTAGCTTTGTTTGTAGTGATGCTTTCTAAGGCCCACTTGACTTCACATTCCAGGATGTCTGGCTCTAGGTGAGTGATCACACCATCATGATTATCTGGGTCGTGAAGATATTTTTTGTACAGTTCTTCTGTTTATTCTTGCCACCTCTTCTTAATATCTTGTGCTTCTGTTAGGTCCATGCCATTTCATTGTTTAGTAAGCTTTTATTCATTATCATTATTATTTTTTAATTGCTCTGAAAGCTGAAATAAGCAGCTCATTTTCTAGAAACTGCTTGAAGGGTAGGATCACGCATCATTTATTTTTATAGGCTTTTAGAAAATATGTAATTAGAAATACAGTGCATTTATACAAACCGGAAATGCATCATTGAGCTTGGGTATGGGTAGATGGTTATTCTAATTCATTTTTTAACGAATTGAGTATAAGACATTATTTTTTAAAAATCCTTTTATTTTTCAACCGAGTAGTAAGCCATCTTTGGCTTAGTCCCAATTTTTAAATGTCAATCCATAAAAAAATTCTTGATAGTCACTGGTGCATTCATTGATTCAACACAATTTGTGTTGAATGACTGTTCCAGGTCTGTGCTGTGAACAATGTGTATTAAACATTTTCTGGGTTCAGGGTATGCTCTTAGGTGCGCCTGTTCTTAAAATGTCAGAATTCCCTATGGGAAGTAGATATGGCACATTTTAGGCATCCGTCTCCAAAGACTGTATTTGGAGTTGTAGGCTGTGCCTCCCCTGACTTGGTTGGGGTACAGCATGTTTAACCCGGCATTTTTAGCCAATCTGCTTAAAGCTGGTTGTATTTAGGAACATAAAAGGAAGGGCCCAATCTGAAAATCCAAAACCAGAGCAAAGTTAGAAGGTATCATTTACAGGAAGTGATGGCAATGGTTAATAGTCATGATCATTTCATAGAGTGACCACTAGTCTGTAGTACAACTATTTGAACCATCATTTCTGACAGATTCTTAATGCCCTGCATGAAAAATGGAATCATTGCTTGAAACTGAGAGTAGCTTAAGTATGAGTCTCAAATTCAAGCAACTCATCTGTTTAGGAGTCAGTATAAATTAAGAATAGCATTTCAATTTTTAACTTTAGCTAATTAGTTCTCCAAAGGTTTTCTGGGTCTATGCTAATCATTTGCTAGGTAATATGAGATCCAACTATGACTAAGATGTTGTAGGAAAACAAAGACAGACCCTCAGAGGTTATTACCACAGCTGGGTGTGCGGGAGGCACAGAGTTGGCATTTGTCATCCTCTCCTGCAGGGTTCCCATTTGAATTACCTCCAGTGCAGGTCCTTGCTGTTTCACACTTAGACAATTGTTATAGACTCCAGACCTCGCATGATGCTAAAAATTCAACCTATCCAAGGAATCACTTTGATTTTTTTCATTGTCCCGTTCAAGAATCTTCTATAGGCTGTACTTCTTGATTCAAATTTAGATACCTGAAAGCAGGGGTCAGCCAGCTATGACCTGTGGGCCAAATGTGCCTGCCCCTCTATAGTAAATGAAGGGCTATCAGAGCACAGCCATGCTCATCAGCGCATTCTATCTGGGGCTGCTTTTCTACTATAGCTGCAGAGTTGAGTAGTTGCAACAGCAGCCTTATGGCTTTCAAACCCTGAACTATTTATCATCTGATCTGGCCCTCTACTCATTCAAGTTTGCACCGATGTCTTACAACATCAATTGTTTCTCTTTTGTGCTTGTGGCTTTACATGCAATAGCTCATCCTTAAAACTGTCTTGTAAGTACTTTTATTATTCTTGTTTTATGGATGAAGCACACAGTTGTTGGGTTGTAAAGTTGGGATTTCAAGCCAGATGTGCTATGTGCTGTGTACACCCAGCCACCACCCTGCACTATCTTATAGCCTTTTCCAATCTTGCCTTATTATATCATAACTCTTTATGAAGCAACCAATACATGGTTGACTAGAGACTGGGATAGATAGATAAATATTGGATTGGCCAAAACATTCATTCGGGTTTTTTCCATAATGTTTTATAGACATCCTACAGTGCATACCACACACCCTCAAACACACTCCCCAAAAGAGTGATTTGGCCCCAAATTTCAGTAGTTCTGAGCCTGAGAAACCCCATATATCATGCTTTATATTAGAATTTTCTAAATCCTCTAAGGAAAAGGCGCTGATTGAATACAAGTTCCTGTTGGTTGGCAGTTTTCTCTTAAGGAAAATCAAGTAGGGTGGGCTTTTGAGTTTTGTCTGTTTACCAGATATGCAATATGAAAAAAGTTAGGAGATAATTCTTGCCACATGGTAACAGTTGTTAGATTGTGGGATTGTGGGTGGTCTTGTTTTCATCTTTTAGTGTGATTATGTTGCTTTTACAATGACAAAGATAAATTTATAAATAAAGATATAGTGAAATTAAAGAAAAAGAGAAACTGTTGAGGCTTCTCTAGCCTTTTAAGGATTCTCTGCCTGAGGGGTTGATGATAGGGACATAGTCTGACTCATGGCAGAGTTTTGCCTTCTCTGTTTCTCACCCACCTGCTACTTTAATATCTGAATTTTAGTATTCCCAGTATTCATCTCCATGCTTTTTCACGCAGTTCCTTCTGCTTCAGATATCCTTCTCTGGTCTTTGCCTTAGGTAATTCCAGACTTTCCACGTCATTGTTCTCTTCCTACCCACACCGTACGGCTTCTACAGATGTTTCCTTAAGGGACTCCATCTCTGCCACCTACGTGTCTGCTGCTGGGAGGTGGCCCTCTGCTGGGCCAGCTCACACCATGTGGCTCAGTCCTCCCTTCTGATGATGGGTGTTACCTACAGAGCTGAGGCAGGCTACGAGTCTCTGAGAGACCATGTCTCTCTGAGTCCAGAAAAACCACCTTTTCCTCAGCTGGATCCAGGCTGTAGGATCACCATGCATTTCTGAACCTGAGAAAAGACTCTGAGAAGCACAGAGGGGCACTTCAACAGAGTATGGTGAGTGTGGGTGTGGATGCCATGTAGATAGGGGTCAGGCTCTCGCCTTGGACCCAAAGGTGTGTGGCTTTGGGCCAAACACTTAATTATGCTGAGCCTCTATTTCTCATATGAAAAATGGAGTTGTCATAAGAATCAATGATAGTAAGTGCAAAATGCCTGGAAGATTAGTATGCAATAAATGCCTGGTCTCTCTCTTAAAAAAAATATACATGTGTGCAAAAATTGCTCCCAGTTTCAGAGACTTCCCAGGAAATACTGCCCACTGAATCATGGATGCTTGTTTTAGAAGCAGCTCGTGACACCTTCAATTGCTTAATTCCTTTCCACTGATATCTTTAGAAAAATGTGTTAAGATTACGGGACTCCTGGAGAAAAAGTTCTATTCAGCTGGGGCAGGAATTTTATGTTGGGGTAGAGTATCAGACCCAGAAAGGGAACAGGGAGCCTTGTGAAATGAAATTCTCTCCTTGGATCTTTGCACAACCCCTCTGTCGATGGTACATTACTGTCCACCCATCCCCTTTGAGGATCTCTGTGTGTTTTGAAAGATGTTGCCCCTGCAAGTGTGTTGCCCTTCTTCATGATGTGGAAGCAGAACCTGGAAGCTGGCAAATGATGCACTTAGTTAGAGAAAGAGTGGAGACTGAAGGAAGGACGTATCAGCTCTGTTCTAAAGGACAGTAGAAGAGCTCAGAAGGACTTGATGGGTTTCCTGGTGCCGAGACAGGGCTCCAAAATTCGAGGCAGGGAACATCTGAAATCTTTGTAAGATTTCCATGTTTTCACTTTTAAAAATCTGGTCCTGTCCAACATAATGATTTCTGTAAAAATCTTTTAAAGGAAAAAGGCCTATCTTTCAGGATTTCCAGGAGGAAGGGTACTCCTAAGATTCTATCCTCTCTGGAGCTTAATCTGCAGCAGAGGTGAGAGGTATGGAAAAGTGTAGGTGAAGGAGGATGGGAAAAGCAAGTAGTGCCTTTGGGAATGAAAATGTTGCCCGGGTGCAGATCGTGACAGATATGTCCTATTTGGTCTCTGATTTTCAGTAGTAAACCATGGCTGCCATTCCCAGACTCAAAGAACTCAAATTCCCAGACTCAATACCAGACTCTGCTTCTGGAATCAGCTTTCTTCCTGGATCTCTACGTCCAGCGTGGCTTCTTTCCAAACCTCAGACTTCCAGGTCCCTCTGGATCTCTGCTTGGATCTCATCTCAACGAGTCTTCAAATCCAACATGTTGGAAATGGAATTTATTAGCTCTTCTGCAAATTAGATCATCTTTGTGGGAGACCTCACATCCACCCAGACATTTGATCCATACTCCCGTAGAACCAGGTTACTTATCCTTCAGAAAGCCCAAATTCCAGAGGGAAAAACCGCCCTCCCCAAACCCATAGTGATGCTCTTCTCTGCCTCTCCAAGTCTATCCCTGGCTACTTCCTACCTCTGTTTATCCCCTAGTGATACTAAACTGTCTCAAGTTCCCTGTTCACATTTTGAAATTCCTTCTTCCTGGAACATGCTTCCTACAGTTAATTCACCTGTCCTCCACTCTTCCTTCAGGACTCAGCTCAAGCATCATCTGCTACTGACTCTCAGGTAGTCTCTCTTATCTCTTACCACATTATGTTAAACTTCTTTCTCTATGGACCTGTCTCCCACGCCGCACTGGGAAATCCTCCTGGTTACCCATCCAAGTGAACATTGATCACTTGGTCAGTGTTTATTGGCTGGAACAGAATTTTTTTACTGCAGTGCTTTTCAAGCACTTATTCAGAAGATTCTTTTTTCTGTATTATTCTTTCTCCTGCCTGTTGTGGGGGTATTTCTGTCCTTAGAGAACTGTGAAGAAGAAGCAGAAAAATTAATTTGCTGCTGTATTTCCCAGGAGCATACCACATTATGTAACTCCTTTCATCCAGAAAGCTCCCTAGACACTGCACAGCAGGGAGATTGCAGTGTCCCACAGCATGAAGGGGGGACAGAGACAAAAAATGAAGATGAGGAAGGCCATCCCACCTAGTGCCTTGGGCCCAAACTAGCAACTGCAGAATTTTTAGCTTAGTGATTCCACTAGCATTGCCCAAGAATCTACCATCAGCCTGTGGATTTTATTAGCCAGCATATTCCTTCTTCATACCCTAGAACCAACACTGAGAAGTTTCCTCCTCATTGAAATTATCATGTACCTCTCACTGGTTTCAGCTATTGTCATTTGAGCCACACACACTATTGTATTTGTCTTTTATTTTTTAACTAATAAACAGAGTTGCAGAGAGGTTTTTTAGTGATTTTCATTGAAGAAACGAGGCCTAGACTTCAGATCTAGGCTAGAACTCTCTCCAGTGATGTGATTCCTGAATAGAGTCGTACATCAGGATCACCCGAGGAGCTTGTTGAAATACACTGCAGGTGCCTTGGCCCTAATCTCAGAAATATCCAGAGGGGCAGAGGATGTATGTTTCTGGAAAACAGTCCTTTGGTGATTTGATATGCACATGCTGTTTTATATTTGCTCACTCACTCCTTCATTCATTCCTGATATATTCCTTGAAGACCTGTTGTATATCCAGGCACTTTGCTAAGCACTGAGGCCCTGGTGATAAAGGGCACAGTTTCTTCCCATTAAGAAGTTCTCAGTCTCCTGGAAGAAAACTCATATAAATGAATAATTACAATATAGTAGGAAGTTCCATAAATACTAGTGGACTCTACAGGGCTGTGAGAGCACTTGAAGGAGAAGGTGTTACCTCTACCTGCGAATGAGGCAGCTTACTTGATATTCTGAGTTAGCAAGGATAAGACAGTCCCCAAAGCAAGATCAAGGAGACCGCTGGGAGAAGCTTCTTTTTAACAGGTCTGTGCAGAGGGGCATAAAGAAGCCGCCTTTAGGAATCCTTGGGTGTTTTAAAAAGCAAGGAGAGTTTCTCATCTTTAAAAAAAAATTTGCTGTTGAGATATACTTGATTTATAATGTTGCAGTATTTACAATAGCCAAGACATGGAAGCAACCTAAGTGTCCATTGACAAACGAATGGATAAAGAAGATGTTGTGTGTATATATCTCTCTCTATATATATATATACAATGGAATATTAGTCATAAAAATAATGAAATAATGCCATTTGCAGCAACATAGATAGACCTAGACATCATCATGCTAAGTGAAGTAAGTCAAGACAGAGAAAGACAAATATTATCTTTACCCTAAAATATCTAGGTAAGAATGTGTCACTACTGCAGTTACGTAGCTTTATCAGCCATCAGAAAAGTCCATACAAGACCATAGAGACTTACTATTAAAAATAATAGTATGACATCCCCTATAGGCAGAATCTAAAAAGAAATGATACCAATGAACTTATTTACAAAACGGACTCAGAGACTTAGAGAATGAACTTATGATTGCCAGGGAAGGGGTAGCTAGGGAGTTTGGGGTTGACATGTGCACACTGCTATATCCTCAATATATTGTCAAGTAAAAAAAAAAAAAAACAACAATTAAAAACTGGTATGTTCCCTATGAATTCTATGTAAAAATAGTAATCTATATACACTTAGAAAATCTGGAAAGTTATACTGCTCAGTAAACTTTTAAAAACGGCAAGCTTTGGGAAGGATTTAAAATTTCCTATTTCTGTTCTTCTGGATTAAAAATAAGCTTTTATAATAAAAAATGGATAACCAACAAGATCTTACTGTATAGCTCAGGGAACTCGGCTCGATATTATGTAACAACCCAAGTGGGTAAAGAGTTTAGGAAAGAATAGATGCATGTGTACATGTATAACTGAGTCACTTTGCTATACACTCGAAACTATCACAACATTGTTAATCAGCTACACTCCGGTAGAAAATAAAAAGTTAAAGAATAATAGAGAAATGTGGAAACTAAAGTCCAGCAGGAGTTAAGACACTCACCCAAAGGAGCGCCAGAGCTAGGATTTAAACTAGGTCTGGTTGATTCTGGACCTACCTGGTGCTTTCTTCTCCACCTTTCTACTCTTAAAAGCGTGGGCAAAGGCTCTGTCTCCTCTCTCCAAACCATTGTCAGAAACTTCTGGAAGGGGTTGTTTCCTTGTTTCATGAGAGGTTTGTGGCGGAGACATGTTTGCTTTCTTCCTCTGTGTGTTTCCCCGCGATTTTTCGGTGTCGATTCGGTCTGTTCCCGTTTTGTGGTCCTTTCCCTCCTTCGATGTGTCTTGTGCGCCATCCTTGGAGGACCCTTAGATTTGTGAGTGGCAGCGTTGCCCTCCCACGGCCTCGTTTCATCTCTGCTTCGCTGACTAGTGAGGTATTGATTTCTTGGGAGAACCTGCTGGGACAGGGGATGGGGTGGGGGAGAGATCAATAGTCCATTAGACAGAAGTGGGAAGCAACGGCAGCTGCTTCTCAGTCAGCCTGCTCACAGACCTAACATGCCAGAGTGCTGTTCAAAGATGAGGTTAGCCTGAGGTGTCCAAGGGTGACCTGAAGGGATGAGATTGTTGCTGGAATAATGTAGCAAAAGCCATGGACAGAAAGATCGAGAGCTGTAAATCCACGTCCTTGAACTAAATGAAGTGGAGCCATCTTTTGAGAATAAATTTGCCTGTCACAGGTTGCTTTAAGGGAAGGAAATTCTGTTGAGACCTTTTCTAATTCTAGAGTCACTCTGAATTCTCTAATGTAGGCATGATCTTTGTGAATCATGAGGCAAGTCATTTAGCTTTCATGTTCTCTCCCAAAATGAAAGAGAGGGGTGGCTGCAGCGGGTGCCTAGCAGTGCTTGTACAGTATGTTTCTGAAACATTGTGTATAAATCCCGTTTTTACATGCTGCCTCAACGGGCTCATTGTGGCAGGTCTCCCAGGATGAGTCCCTTTGAAAAGGAAGAGTTTCTTGGGAAAGAGAAGTATCATTGTCTGTTTCATGTGGTTGTAAGTGTAGTTCCATGTTTCAGATTTTTGTAAAGAAGGACAGACAGGGGCAGTAAATTTAAATTATCAAGCTCTCAAGAGGCCTTGTGTTACCACGGTAATAGAAACCCATACTCAGACCCCCATTATCACGTCATTGTGTCTTCTACCATTGCATGGAAACCCAGCAAAAATTAGATTTGGAGAGTACTTCATCATCTTGTCATCTAACTCCTTATTTTATGGTTTCCTTTATTAGATAGCATGTTTAAAAGCAGAGACATTACTTTGCCAACAAAAGTCCGTCTAGTCAAGGCTATGGTTTTTCCAGTGGTCATGTATGGATGTGAGAGTTGGACGGTGAAGAAAGCTGAGCGCCGCAGAATTGATGCTTTTGAACTGTGGTGTTGGAGAAGACTCTTGAGAGTTTCTTGGACTGCAAGGAGATCCAATCAATCCATCCTAAAAGAGATCAATCCTGGGTGTTCATTGGAAGGTCTGATGTTGAAGCTGAAGCTCCAATACTTTGGCCACCTCATGCGAAGGGTTGACTCATTGGAAAAGACCCTAATGCTGGGTAGGATTGGAGGCGGGAGGAGAAGGGGACGACAGAGGATGAGATGGTTGGATGGCATCACCGACTCGATGAACATGGGTTTGGGTAAACTCCGGGAGTTGGTGATGGACAGAGAGGCCTGGCGTGCTGCAATTCATGGGGTCGCAGAGAGTCGGACACGACTGAGCGACTGAACCGAACTTATTCATTCTTTAGAGAATCTGAGTACCTCTCCTCCACGTGATGGATACTGTGTTAGGCTGTAGGATTATGCCTGGGAAAAACAGATCAAATCCTTGTCTTCTGAGAGCCTGCATTGTAGTGTGGTGGCAGGTAATGAAAAGATAAATAAGTTTGTCTGGTAGAGCTAAGTGCTAGGGGGTTCATTTGTATAGAAAAGGAGCCTAGAGCTTGAGTCAAGTGTATGTATGGGGATTCAGAGAAGAAAGCAGTTTTAGACAGGTGACTAGGGAAGGTTTCACTCAGGTATTTTTTTTAAAATTAAAGGTTTGGAAGAGGGCCAGCATTGAGTCGTTTAGATTCCTGGGAAGGGAATGGTCATGCAAGAGGGTTTAGCATGGGCAGAGGCACGTCTCGAACTGGTACCTGGGCTTTGCTAGGATGACAGACATGAGATAAGAGGTGATGTGTTCAGTCTTCAAAGCATTGTGACAACTTTGGGTTTTTCTCTGAGTAAGATGAAAAGATGTCTGCTTTGATCAGTGCTATGATTTGATTTAGACAGTTCTGGTGGTTATGTTGAGCTTGGATTATAGTAGGAAAGGTTGGAAACAGGAAATCAGCTAGGACTCTATTGTGTATCTAGGAAAGAAAAATTCTGAAAGATAATCAAACTCTACATGCTTTAAAAAATATATTTTGTTTTTTAACTTTTTAGCCACATGTGCAGGAACTTAGTTCCCTAACCAGGGATCAAACCCATGCCCCCTGCAGTGGGACTCTGAAGTCTTAACCACTGGATTGTCAAGGAAGTGCCTACATGTATTTTTGAACATATAGCAGACAGGATTAACTGATGATTTGGATGAAGGTTATGAGAGAAAGAGGACATTTGGGGATGGCTCCACAGTTTTTGTTCTGAGAAACTGGAGAAGTCCAGTTGCCACTTTCTGAGCTGGGGGTCCTGAGATGTGGATGGGCCATAGGGAAAGCTATAAGGACTCAGTTTTGTGTATGTTAAAATCTAGAAGACATCTAAGAGCATCTGTCAAATAGGTAGTTGTATGTGATTCTGGAGTTCAAGAGAAACATCTAGGCAGTAGAGAAGAGGACCAAGGACTGATCTCTGGGTACTCCCAACATTTTGACAAGAAAATGAGGCCACCGAGATAGGAACGAGTAGAGGAACTGTGTATCTCATGGAAGAGCTAAGATTGGGAAACAGCGGACTCTTCTCAGTGTACAATTCTAATAAGATTACATTTAGGTAGCCTGGATTTTCATCTTCTTTTCCTGTGCTGCTCCTCTCAGTAGTACAGTGGGAAGATGTTGGACAAGAGAAAAATAAAAAGCAAAACCAGATTGCACAGCATTGGTGCCCTCTCTTTCTCTTTCTAAGTAACCAAAAATTAGATTTATTCACCATGTCTCTCCCAGGTAGTGGGTCTGAAAATTAAAGCAGACAAGTAAGATGACTAAGTGATGGTCTCCCTCTATGCCAACAACAGTGCACTTTCTTTTAAGTTGCCAGTCGTTCTAACATAGGTCAGAGGTGTCTAGGATATGATTGAAGCATGCCTTCTGCTAGGTTTTTATCTGGTTGGAGATATCTAAATCTAACTTTAAAAGTAATTATGCAAATTTGTTTCAGATCTTGAAAGGGCAAAATATTTAGAAACCTTGTAAATTACGTTCATCATGTAGATCAAAAGTCTGCTTTTGTTATTTGCCAAGAATGTTCAAAATAATGATATTTAACATTTGTATCGTACTTTAAAATTTAGAATGCTTCCAGCATCTATTTATGTATTTCAGTTCAGTTCAGTTCAGTCGCTCAGTCATGTCTGACTTTGCGACCCCATGAATAGCAGTACGCCAGGCCTCCCTGTCCATCACCAACTCCTGGAGTTTACCCAAACCCATGTCCATCGAGTCGGTGATGCCATCCAACCATCTCATCCTCTGTCGTCCCCTTCTCCTCCTGCCCCCAATCCTTCCCAGCATTAGGGTCTTTTCCAATGAGTCAGCTCTTCGCATCAGGTGGCCAAAGTATTGGCGTTTCAGCTTTAACATCAGTCCTTCCAATGAACACCCAGGACTCATCTCCTTTAGGATGGATTGATTGGATCTCCTTGCAGTCCAAGGGACTCTCAAGAATCTTCTCCAACACCACAGTTCAAAAGCATCAATTCTTCGGCTCTCAGCTTTCTTCACCGTCCAACTCTCACATCCATACATGACCACTGGAAAAACCATAGCCTTGACTAGACGGACCTTTGTTGGCAAAGTAATGTCTCTGCTTTTAAATATGCTATCTAGGTTGACCATAACCTTCCTTCCAAGGAGTAAGCGTCTTTTAATTTCATGGCTGCAATCACCATCAGCAGTGATTTTGGAGCCCAAAAAAATAAAGTCTGACACTGTTTCCACTGTTTCCCCATCTATTTCCCGTGAAGTGATGGGACCAGATGCCATGATCTTAGTTTTCTGAATGTTGAGCTTTAAGCCAACTTTTTCACTCTCCTCTTTCACTTTCATCAAGAGGCTCTTTAGTTCTTCTTCATTTTCTGCCATAAGGGTGGTGTCATCTGCATATCTGAGGTTATTGATATCTCTCCCAGCAATCTTGATTCCAGCTTGTGTTTCTTCCATCCCAGCGTTTCTCATGATGTACTCTGCATATAAGTTAAATAAGCAGGGTGACAATATACAGCCTTGACCTACTCCTTTTCCTATTTGGAACCAGTCTGTTGTTCCATGTCCAGTTTTAACTGTTTCTTCCTGACCTGCATACACGTTTCTCAAGAGACAGGTCAGATGGTCTGGTATTCCCATCTCTTTCAGAATATTCCACAGTTTAATTTATGGGTTTAGCTGGCTACAAATCCTCAGCAAAAACAGATCTTTTCACTCTTTTGTAAGACTTCTCTTTGTTAAACACCTGCCTGTAGTCAACGTGAAATGGCTTTAAGAACCCTTACCATTCTGGTTTTCCTACCTGGATATTCTCTAATCTGTCCATATGCCTTTTTCCTTTTATTAATATAGTGACCAGATCTGTTGTCATTATACCAGACGTAGAAGCATAGCATAATGAAACTTTAACTTACCTTGCCTAAGTCACATTTCTATTTTAGATAGTATTGTCCTGTGCTAATTTCTTTTAATAGCTGGATCAAACTGCCGACACATGCTGCACTCATGGTCATCTAAACATCCCTGCTCCTTTTTCTGCAAATAATAGACTGTCAAATAAGGTCTTATGCATTTAAGCTATTGATAATTTGAACCAAAGTGTAGCATTTTAGCCATAGGACTTCCCTATAGCTTAGATGGTAAAGAATCTGCCTGCAATGCAGGAGACCCGGGTTCAATCCCTGGGTAAGGAAGATCCCCTGGAGAAGGAAATGGCAATCCAGTCCTGGAGAATCCCATGGACAGAGGAGTCTGGCCAGCTACAGTCCATGGGGTCACAAAGAGTCGGACGTGACTAAGTAACTAACACACACACCTGGTAGTATTTTATATTAATGTCTACTAGATCTTATTCTGAGGCTTCAGTCCATGATTCCAGTTTCATTTTTAATCTACTGCTTTGCTTATCAAAGTCAAATGTCAATTTCCCTTAGGGCCATGTCCATCTACCTTTGAAGGAGACACTAAAATCAGTGACAGCTGGCTGTGGTTGTTCTTAGGTTCTAAAGGCTGACTTGGGTTCCTAGCCACAGCCTTCTCACAACACAGCAGAAGAATCTCTTTCCAGTTGGCTATAACAGAGGCTTATATAAGACAATGTAACTAAGGGAGTGACTATTCCACCATGTTTACAGGTCCAATCTACACTCTGTGATCATGTGTCCCAGGAGGTAGAACTCTCATGGACAGCTCCTAGATTTCTGCCTGCCATAGTGGTTTCTAGACAGAAACAAGTTTTCTGGAAAGTTTAAGAGCAAATGGTACATAACAACTGAGCACCCTCTCCTTTTTTGACGTTCAAAAAACAAGTTTTACTGGAAGCCCCACTCAGTTGACTTCTGCTTATATTTCATTAGACACAGATACCCTTAGCACAAGGAAACCAGGAAAATCAAGTTTTCACTATCTACTTGTAATTAGGATTCTATTAGAAATGAAGAGGAGATGTTGCATATTGCATAAATACAATACCCAGGGCATGAATGGAAATGCCAAATGGAGAGAACAAATCTTGTCTAGTTTAGGAAAAATGGAAGTTAATAATGAAAAAAATCACTAAAAGCCCCCACACAGGATTAATCACTGTTAACATTATCATATTTCTTAACTACATCGTATTATATGCAACTTACCCTATGAACATTTTTTGTGATAAACTCTTTGTAAATATAATTTAATAACTGAATAATGTTCCATCATAAGGATACACCATAATATCTCATAATTAATCCTCATCAGTTCTTTGGTGCTCAGCTTTCTTTTCATTATAACTATTACATCTGTACATGACTACTGGAAAAACCCTACATCTGGGTAACTTTCACTATTATAAATAACGTCATGATCAGTACTTTTTATGTAAAATATGTTATACATTTAAGATTATTTTATTAGACTTTTAGTCTTGTTCAGTCACTAAGTCATGAAAACTCTTTGTGACCCCATGAACTGCAGCATGCCAGGCTTCCCTGTCCATCACCATCTCCTGGAGCCTGCTCAAACTCATGTCCATTGTGTCGGTGATGTCATCCAACCATCTCACCCTCTGTCGCCCCCTTCTCCTATTGCTCTCAATCTTTCCCAGCTTCAGGATATTTTCCAGTGAGTCAGCCCTTTGCATTAGATGGCCGAAGTATTGGAGCTCCAGCTTCAGCATCAGTCCTTCCAATGAATATTCAGGGTTGATTTCCTTTAGGATTGACTGGTTTGATCTTGCAGTCCAAGGGACTCTCAAGAGTCTTCTCCAGCACCATAGTTCGAAAGCATCAGTTCTTTGATGCTCTGCTTTCTTTACGGTACAAGTCTCACATCTGTGCATAACTATTGGAAAAACCATAACTTTGACTATATGGACGTTTGTCAGTGAAGTAGAATTTAGTAGAATTACCGAATCAAAGGGAATGGACTTTTTATGGATCTTATTACATAATTTCATACCTACTTTCCAAAATGATGAGCTAATTTATACTTGCCAGCAATGGATGGATGTTTTCATATTTCTGTGAAAACACTCTAAAATCCAAATTTCATCATCGTGTAATCTGCTTTTTACCTTTGTATCTAAAAAATTGCTAAGTATGCCTTTTATGACTCTCTCAAAACTCCTAATAAAAAAAAATGAGGTTAATTCTTTATAAGATCAGAGGTTTGAGCTTTGTGTCATTACCTGAAAAACTATTCTTGTTTAGTGTAAGCAAATAATTAGTAGTCCTCAGGAACTATCTGAGACAATTAAATTTACCAAGTTC
The DNA here is from genome assembly GCF_054371585.1 of Giraffa tippelskirchi. Lineage (NCBI taxonomy): Eukaryota > Metazoa > Chordata > Mammalia > Artiodactyla > Giraffidae > Giraffa > Giraffa tippelskirchi. The sequence goes on along the minus strand of NC_137284.1, from coordinate 39,823,762 downwards.
ACTTTGCCCCCAACCTACAGCCACCTCATCCATAGGACATTATGGTGGGTATTATATGAAACATAATGAAGAAGGCAGTCTTCTGAGCATTCAATCTGAAATCTTTATTACAGAAAAAACAGAGTTAATTTTTTTGTGTTATCTCTGCCGTCTCTGTGTCATCTATTTGTCCCATACCATATTCTTCAAGCATTAGCCTGCCCCTTTGTGATACTACTTTGCTCTGAATAAACCCCAATACTGTCTTTTTCTGCCTTTAGCACTTTCTCCAGGCATGTTCTTAGACTCGGTCTGAGCTTCGTGACCCAATTGGGATGAGTTCAGACCACCCTTGAATCTGTTCTGAGTTCACTTCCCTTCTTCTATCTTTTGTATGTGTTATTTTTAAACCTGATCTTACCTGAGATATTCCTGTAGTCAAACTGGTATGTTTTAAAGACCTCTTTCCTCTTTCTTCTTCACTGGGTTACTTGTGATTGTATAGTTAGAATTCCTGTTTCTGAGTGTCCTGATCTTATTTTTTTCTAGACTCAGTCTTCTGGATAGTTTTCCATCTGTGAGGAAAACCTACATAATTTTCCATTTGTTCTCATCTATTTCTATTTTAAAGTTCATGAAATATTTATAGATGTACTCTTTCCTTCCTGCTGTATGGGAGTCAGGGGTGAAATACAGATATTAGGACTTCCTACACTATTCATGGTTCAAAATTAATCACTCTTATTTTCTTTGTGCTACACTTTTGAATGTCAGTATTCAAAAATATATACTCTTTATGAAGAACTTAGAAAACAGCTAGAATTATAAAACAGAAGATTAAAATGATTTGTAATCAAACTACCAATAGATTTCAGTGTTAAGATTTGGTCTGTTTCTTTTCTAATCAGAAATTTGTATATATTCAAAAGAATTCCATCCTGTCCCTTTTAAGTAATATTTATCCATAAAGTGTCAACCCATAGAATTGGCTTATTAGCTACAAACTTATAGTTATATATATACAATACTAGCAGGATGAGGAAGAAAAAAAGAAGTAAAAGGTACACAGGATTAGCAAAAAAAAATTAAATTGTCTTCTGAACAATATTTTATGATGCAAGAAAGCATGTAACACATCGTAAGTGGTTCTCAGGAAAAAAGTCAATATTTTTAAAGTTTACATTTGAAGCAGAAGCATCTTTTATCTGGAGAAGTTGTTGTCCTTTTGAACCTATTTAATTCAGTAGATTTCTATTAAAAAAACAGAAAATCAGAACTGAGGTTGTTCTAAGCTCCAAGCAGCCTCTTTTGTTCTCTCTCTCTTTTTTTGTTGTTCCAGAAAAAATTATTCAGTAACTACTTATGCCTTTCTGAAGAGGTACTTCTTGTCAGGTCATTTATGTTTCAACTTTGATTTTCTCTTTTTGTATGTCCAATATAGGAGCCTCAATTTCCCACTTATTCTGCATATGTTGAAGTTATCAGATGCCACTAGATATGTATCTGACAATGCACAACTTTGTGGAAAAATAGTTTTCTATTTCTTTTACAAATTATACATTTCTTGTATCTGTTTAAAAAGTCCATGCATATATCTGCATTGCTATAGATGATTGCAACTGTCCATAAAACAATATAGTATTAATAAATACCACTGAAGTTTTCCTGATTTTTGCAGTGATTCTTTCGTGGCCAGTTTTGTGCTTTTACCCCAGGCGTTCCCTTTCAGCTCTCCCTACAGGTTGTCCATATGTAAGTCTCCATCTCCTATGTATTCCATCTCTGAAATCACAGTCATTAGCCCGAAGTGTTCACATGACCTAAATCGGGGTCACTCCTAGTACCACTTCTCTCCTGGACTCAGAGTTGCTTTTGTCTCAAGTATGAACACAAGACTGAAGCCAAACTCATCAGCGTTCTCCCCTAAGATTCCTCCAACTGAGTTTGAGGGAAAGAGGCTCTTGCTCTTTAGTGACAAAGCTACAAGGAGATAAGCCCAGAGGCTGCTGGCAGCTGTCTCCCTCATTTTTTTTTTTTTTTTTTTTTTGGTGGCTGTGCTGTCTTTGTTAAGGTACGCAGGCTTCTCTCGCTGGGAGGGGTTGGGAGGAGGTTAATTGCCCTAAGGCTTGTGGGCTGTGGTTCCTGATCAGGGATCATAGCCATTCCCCTGCATCTGCATTGAAGACGGGTTCTTAATCATAGGATTTCCAGGGAACTCCCATCTATCTCCCTTTTTATATGGAAAAAAACAGCTGGACAGAGAAAAAGCTGACCTGATGGTGTTTGAGAGCCTAAGGTCATTTTCTAAGGGTGTGGACTGAATCTTTTAGCAATTCTGTTTCCCCTGGGAGCTACCCTCTAGAGGACCTAGGCAATTCAGTGAGTTTCTGATTTTTGCAACCAAAAACTTCTGGCTAATCATGTAAGTGGAGCACACTCATGCTAGTAATGACTGGTTAAATCAATGTTTCATACTTAAACTTTCAATTTGAGAAATCTTTCCCATTAAGGGAGCATTATTCTTAGGACTCGCATGAGTTTAACTACACCAGTCAAGCACTGGAGATGGTCTCAAGAATCATCTTCAGTCCTGTTTGGAAAAAGAAAGGAAAAGGAAAGTGAAGTCGCTCAATTGTGTCTGACTCTTGGCGACCCCATGGACTGTAGCCTACCAGGCTTCTCTGTCCATGGGATTTTCCAGGCAGGGGTACTGGAGTGAGTTGCCATAAAAAAGGCAGAGTATAAATACTCTCCTCCTGTGCCTGAGGAAACTGACGTCAGAGAGGAGGCTTGATCCGTTTATAATGACTGAGCTAATTTGTATCAGTATCAAGGCTAGGACCCGGGGCACTTAATTCTCTTGTCTAAAGCTATCCTGAGTTTAAGGGGAACTTTACTATAATAGATTTCAACATAGAGCAGCTCACAGTATTTTTTGTGATTTTTAATTGGTATCAGTCCATTTTTCTTTCCCTTTCCCTGGCCAGTCCATTCATAAGATACTTGTTGAGCACGTACGTGACAACAGGCCCTACGTTAGGTTCTGGTAACACTCCCAAGTGCATAAAGGGCCTTTTTCTCTCTTAAGAATTTTACTATCTGGTGAGAAGGTAAATTTCTAGAAGTCAATGCGATTGTGCATGATTAGAATTACAATACGGAACCGCCATGGACACACTTAAGAGAATTACCCAGCCCTACCTTGCACAGGGTGGGGTGAGGCATTGGTCAGAGAAGACTTAGCAGAGGGAATAATCTCAGGACTTTGTCATTCCAAACCAGGCCCATTGCTTACAATTTTGTTACAAGTGTGATCTCACCTTCCTCTGTTACAGTCATGTTAAAACAAAAAGCAAAAACAAACAAACAAAAGAAAACACATCAGAATTTCCATAGTGGTCCATTGGCTAAGACTCTACACTCCAATGCAAGGGGCCTGGGTTTGATTCCTGGTCAGGGAACTAGATCCCACTTGCTGCAACTAAGAGTTTGTGTGCCACAATTAAAGAGGCTGGAGTGTTGCAACTAAGAACTGGCCCAGTCAAATAAAAACAGATAACAAACAGACAAAAATATGGACTTCTTTTCAGGTGAGGATCAGAAAAATGGAAAAAGGCAAAAATGGAGGTTGCACTACCTAGGAAAGGGTTAAAAAAGCCACCAGTATAACACAAAATCAGTTAATAAGCGTCTCTATCCACCCAGCCCTACAGGTGCCATCCACAGCCACTCCCATTTATTCTACCACTGCTCTCAATCAAAAGTTGCCACATTGTGCAAAGAGGAACACCAGCCCTGTGAGACAGAGCTTGAGATCAGTGTTCTGTGATCAGAGATCAGAAAAGTTCACAGAATCCGGCACACTCATTCTCTGCTTGGAGATAGGAGAGGGGAAAGGGAACAGCTTGCTTCTTTCCAAGCCTCCCCTCCCAACCTGAATCTGCCTGAGGAATCCTGTGATAAAGAAACATTTTGAATTATTTTTAACTTAACATGCCTAAAATTATTTAACCATAGATGCTTTTTTCTCCCCATACCACCTTACAAAACTGCAGAACCTGCTTTAAGATACCTTACTCTGACAAAGAAGTATGTTTGTCCCTTCAAACGTTCTCATATAAAACTTACTATGCAATGTTGCATTATTTCCGAAGTGTTGTATTTTCTTCTCAGGGGCTCTTGCATGCCTAAACTATTCCTGAGTTCTTTCAAACATCTCATCTCATCTTATACACATTCACAACAACCTTGCAAAACTGGCATTATTTTAAGCACAGATTATAGGTAAAGTAATTGAGGCTCAGAATGAGGAGAGTGAGGTTATGGTGACTTCTCTGAGGTTACCCAGCTAGCATTGACACAGTTAGTATAGTTCTGAGCCTTTCTACCGCACTGTTCCGCTTCAATAAATACATGCACAAGTAATAAACATCGAAAATAACTAAAAGATTCTAAAACTGGGTAACGTACTTGAATTTCATCCAAACATTCAAAGCAGAATGCAGTGAAATCCTTGTGAATCAAGTAGACATCAGCAGCTATATTCTTCCAAATGAATTGTGTTTGGCAGATAGAGATGGAGTAGGAATAACCGAAGCAAAACATGCAGAGGGAATGGCCTATGGCGTAGCTCAGCTGGAACTTAGCCAAGTAAGGAGAACAAGAGGAGATGAGACAGGAAAGTCAAGTCGTGGCGAGCTGGCTGGCTCTCAGTGTTAAGGTCTGCACTGATTCTGAGCAGGCAATGGGAACCAACCCAGAGTTTTTGAGCTGGGAATGGGGTTGAGGCATGACCATCACTGCACTTTAATGAGAGTGGTCAGGAGACAATCTGGCAGGAACATGGAGGACGCTTGCCATGGGAAGAAAACGAAGGCCTGTGATCAGAGAAGAGAGGCGATTACACAGGGCTGACTCAGGCCACAATGTCCGAGTCTGATTGTGAGAAAGGAGCATATCACTGTCCTCATCTCAAAGCAGGGGCGGAAGAGGCCTGGGCTAATGAGATAGTCACAGCCTGGCTGCCTGCGTCGTGTAAGAAAGCACAGAGTGTGAAGCCTTTGATGAATAGTGCCCGATCCCTGGAGAGTGCTTAATGATTATTTGCTGAAAAATGGATTATTTCATTTAGTTACCTGATCTTTCAATATTACATGATAGGAGCTTCAAATTGATGAATCACCTGTTTTTTTTTTTCTTTCCTTATTACAAGTGTGTAGAAGGAAGAAAAGGATAATGTTATTCCACATCAGGAAGAGAAAAAATTGTATAGCACATGCAAAGTACTGCCTCAGGGAGGTTGCCCAGGCTAAGAATGTGATATCTGACTGAGGAATTTAGGAGTTAGACCAGGGGTTAGTAATTTAGGAGTTAGACCAGGGGTTAGTAGCAAAGAGTAGACATAGATTCTAGGCTTGGGGCCAGAGTTCTGGTAGCATCATGACCTTCCCGATATAAAAAGGTGATTGAAAAATGGATTTGTTTCGTTTTATCCACACATTCACTTTTACTCATGGTTCTTTTCTCTATATGTTTTCACCCAAGAGAATATTATTCTAAACAAAGAATGTTTAAAAGCTCCTCTGTGCCCTCCTGGAGGAGGGCATGGCAACCTACTCCAGTATTCTTGTCCGGAGAATCTCATGGACAAAGGAGCCTGGCGGGCTAGAGTCCGTAGGGTCACAAAGAGTAGGACATGATTGAAGCAACTTAGCATGCACACACTTGTTTCTGTATGTTTTCACTTGTTTCTATATGTTTTCTATAAGAGAACATTATTTTAAACAAAGGATGTTGCAGCCATCAAAACATCACATTACAGCCACCTGCACAGTGAGCCCTGAGGGATCTCAGGGTAGAAACAGGATGGCCTCCATTTAGCAGTCAGCTACTGCAGCCACCCTTGAGGAGACTCAGGATGAAAACGTCCAGGGTATTGGTCCCAGACAGCCAATGTGCGTATCAAAGGAATACTTTCATTGAGTCCAGACCCTTGCATTTTCCCATACATAGAAAAATGCTAAATTCCTTCACTTGAGATATCTGGTTTTCCTTAGTTAACAGTAATTTTTTGACATTCTGACTACCTGATTATTGTTGCAAAACCTCCTGTGTATCCAGGCTCCTCCCTTCCGTCTTCGGAACAGTCACTCAGAGCTATCAAGAGGCTATGTCCTGGGTTTAAGTCCTCAGTTTGGCCTGCAAATACAACGTAATTCTCAACTTTACAACTTTTCCATTTTCTCAACTCTCAACTTTTCGTTCCAACAATACTTTCTGAAAAAGTAAGGATTTCAAACTCTCTACTAAAAAGTAAGTTAAGGGCTGGACAAAAGGAGCATATGTAGAAAAAAGATAAACTAAATAAATTTTTAGCTAGAATTGACCTTCCATTCAGTTTCATAAAAGTTCTTAAGAGGAGAAGATGATATTAAAATAATTATGTATAATATAGAGTCATTAAAATACATAATGTTACCCACCTTCTACTTTTGCCCCAAATAAGACATTTCTAATCTTGCTAATTCTGTCAAATGGGTGTTATTCTCTCTAAATTGTAGGTAAGGTCCAGAAAAATTAAGTATTTGTCTAAGTTCACCTACTTATTAAATAGCATAGGTCACCTGAAATAGTTTCTGAAGCAACAAGATATGGAGAGTTATTTTTAAAAGAGAAAAGTCAGTACTCTGACATAGGTCCACTTGACTGCAAAGCCTTTAGCAGTTCAGCTCAATTTTTATAAACTGGTTCAGTCAGTCTTCCTTCATTTTACCTGAAAAGAATTGTGTCAGATCGTAGCTGGAACACAAGATAAGAACAGGCAGTTTGACTTGTGAAGTAAATTCTGTTGTGCATATGTTTTCCTTTTTACCCCCTGCAGAAATAACTCACATCTGAAATTATCTTCAGGTTGAAACCTGAACTTGTTGCTCTTCTGAGGGCCCCCTTGATTGGTTCATGCATTCATTCGTTCTTTCACTTACCCAGTATCTTCCAGGTGCCTACTACTTGTAGGCCTCCTGTGCTGTGAAAATACAGACAAACAAGCCATCGTATTGACTAGCAGTAGGTGCCCAAAGAGAGGCGTGCTTGTCTCAGCCTGGGGGAGTTAGAGGCAACTTCTTAGGAAAAGTGATCACTGAAGAATGACTTAAAAGGAGAAGGCGAAGAGAGGCAGACACAAAAAGGGAGCATGTATTCATCTGAGGGCATATATGTGATGTCTAGGTGCTTCATCTGTGTGTATCATTTTGATCTAACAGGTACCTTATGAACTATAGTTGTCATTAGCCTCATTTTACAGACTAAGCAAAGGAGGCTCAGGGTTTGGGCTTTCCCTTGGCCCTGCAGTAAATGGCAACCAAGTTGCCAAGTTTGACTCCAAGCCTCATTCTCTTTCCATTACTTCCTGGGACAATGTTCTAGTCTCAGTTCTCTGACTTGGCACATAGAGATGTCAGGATTGAAAACTTTAATCATGGTAGAAACGTCTGATTCTTTGTGACCCCATGGACTGTAGCCCGCCAGGCTCCTCAGTCCATGGGATTCTCCAGGCAAGAATACCGTAGTGGGTTGTCATTTCCTTCTCCAGGTTATCTTCCTGCCCTAGGGATTGAACTCATGTTTCCTCCTGGGCAGGCAAATTCTTTACTACTATGCAAGCTAAGTGCTTGGTCTCTCAGTCCTGTCCGACTCTTTGCAACCCCATGGACTGTAGCCAGCCCACCAGGCACCTCTGCTCATGGGATTTTCCAGGTAAGGATACTGGAGTGGGATGCTATTTCCAGGAAATCTCCCCAATCCAGGGATCAAACCTGTGTCTCTTATGTCTCTTGCATTGGAAGGTGGATTTTTCACCAGTAGTGCTACTTGGTGAACTAAGAGGTAGCCTGTGTGATGCCAGGCAAGTTACTTCCCTCCTCTGTTGCCTTAATTACCTAATACATCATAGTCAGGCTGAATTAGTGATGTCTAATTTCCCTCTCTCTTTAACGTCGGGTGGTTCTCTATAAGCTTGGAGATGCTCCATGCCTGGAGTGGGGCTCTAGGTGCTGGGAGAGGGATGGGGGGGAGATAAGGAGAAAGGGCTGTAAGGTAGGAGGCCCTAGGACTGTAGGAAAGTGGGGAGAAAGAGGGTGTGAAATGGACTTTGACATCTAGTGCGTGAAGGACAGGGGCTGAGCTTGGGTGACGGTGGGGATAGGGGAGTTATTATCAGAGGGACACAGTCTTTGGAGCTGATCTTATCTGTGAACTTTCTCTTCCCGCATATGTCCATGCTGACAATGGGACTCTATCCTGTGTTGAAATCAGTGACAATATGGCTCCTCCGTCCTTCCCAGCGCTCATTAGGTAGACTAAAGTAACTTTCAGATCTGTCTTCCTTTCATGGAGAACATGTGGCAAAATGCAAAACCTTGGGCTCTGGATTGAGGTACGCTTGGGCCCTTACAAACTGTTGGCCAGGAACTATAAGACATCAACGAGGAGAAGAGAAGATATAGAACCTTTGAGGATTGGATTGGAAGCCAGATTTTGCCCCTTACTCTCTCTGAGACCTTGACAATGTCATTTTAGCTGCTCTGAACTTCACTTTCCTGTTCTATCAAATAATGTCAATACCTCCCATCTCGGCTTTCTCGTGAAGATTACATGAAATTCCAGCTTCTGAGAACCAGGTCTGAGATGTAGGGCTCAGTTCAGAGGAGTCTCAGAAGCTCATGACTGCCAGTGGGAGGAGGTAGTTGCCCAAAGGAAAGGAGGAGTGATCTGCAGGGTGAGGGAAGAAAACGCGCTGTACAGACAGAAATACAGGTGCCCATTGTGCTTGCCCCACATTAGACTGGACCTACAGTCAATGAGAGCTTGCAGAAGGTTTAGCACTTATGCACTCCATAAACAAGCTCTGGATCTTCTTAGAGAAAGTATTTTCAAAGCACTTGTTCTGCGTAAGACTTCTTGCACTGGCGTTATTATCTGGTGGGCCATCTGCTCTAATTAAAATTTCACGGAGCTGAGGAATTTAGTACCCTAACCTCAAAGAGCCTGGTACACTTGGTGTTTTGTTGAAGGGTGATGCATTTGGAAAGATTAGAGGAGGATGAATTCTCTGCCAGCTTCTAATGAGGCAGAAGTGAAGGTTTTCTGCTAGGATGTTGTTGCTCTCTGGCACCGGGGGGTCAGAGATTAAATAATTTGCCACCAGACAGATGTTCTAAAGAGCTAATTAAAAAAACTGACACATACCCAAGACCTCAGATAGTCAGATTTATATGCTTTTCTCTCTGGGAAGATCAAAATCACTGCAGCTTAAAATCGCTGCACTAAATGTTATTTCCAGAGAGTTCATGATTGAAATGAAAGGAGCATTTTTAAAGACATTCTTAATGATATGATATGTGTCTCTTAATGATATGAGTGTGTCTCAAATATGAAGGCACATTTCAAAGAAGTGGAAAATCTTAAAAAAATACCCATGCTGGGCCTCATCCCCAGACCAATGTCTGGAAGGAGGGCCCTGGCAACAAATTTTCTTGAACTCGCTGAGTGAATATGCAGCCGGGATTGCATACTGCTAATTTAAAAATGAAACTACTTTAATATCTGTTCTAATCTTAGAGATATGATCATCTCATATATGGGAGCAGGATAGAAAATGGAGTTAGGCCTATTTCGTTGGAATGACAGATTGACCAAGATCTTATTCTGTTCTAGTTAAGTTAGTTAACCTTGGTAAAGGTTAAAGTTTCCTTACCTTTAAAATATGGCTATTAGTTCTTTAATAGATTTTTGTAAGGATTGGATGTGAACAATGTGTCCATAAGTAAAGCACCTGCTATATGCCCAGCATGGAGTAGACACTCAATAAATACTATGGTAGTTACTACCATTTATTTTTACTAAAATGCTTTGTTGGGCATTTTAAGCCTACTTCTCAGGGCATGCTTATTGATATAAATGACAAGATGGTGAGCAGAGATGTGAAGATGAGCACACATCAACCTAAAGTAGTCAGCACAATGGACCACCTTTTCATCCTGCAAACATGTAAAGAAATCACAGCTAGATTCACTCTAAGTGTATGTGTCTTGGAAGTCATAGGATAGATAAATTACCTTTACTGCAAAAGATGCTCCTGAAAGTGTTGTTAAAACTCTCTATAATAAATGTCAATAAAAATTCCCAGGTAGTATTTTGCACTTAAACCAACAGCTGCTTCTCAGCAATCACCTAGAAAATGTGGGCCTGGCTGTGTCTACTTGGCTGCCAAGAAGCACAATCAGATATATCACAATATAATTGACCCAAAGGTCCAAACCTATAGTTTTATCAGACAGAGTTTGATTGTTCATGCTCATGTTTCACAGAAAAGGGAGAGGGAAGTTAGTTCTGTATTGCTCTCCCTTCTGCTAGTCTAGACTTTGGCTGTGACTTTAAGAGTGTACAGAAAGACAGAAGGACCATCAGTGCAGAGCAGCCTTGCCTGAGGCCCTGACTACAACTTCTTACCCCTTTAGGGCTGGAAATGCATGTCCTATTTATACTGCACTCCTTTATTTATTTGGGGAAAATACTTAGGGGGACTTGAGATAGGCCTGTGCCCTAAACACTATACATCTTACCTTTTTGCAGTTAGTATATTGTAAAGATTGTAGTTAGTATATTGTAAGAAGAGGTGGCAAGAATACACAGAAGAACTGTACAAAAAAGATCTTCACGACCCAGATAATCACGATGGTGTGATGACTCACCTAGAGCCAGACATCCTAGAATGTGAAGTCAAGTGGGCCTTAGAAAGCATCACTACAAACAAAGCTAGTGGAGGTGATGGAATTCCAGTTGAGCTATTTCAAATCCTCAAAGGTGATGCTGTGAAAGTGCTGCACTCAATATGCCAGCAAATTTGGAAAACTCAGCAGTGGCCACAGGACTGGAAAAGGTCAGTTTTCATTCCAGTCCCAAAGAAAGGCAATGCCAAAGAATGCTCAAACTACCACACAATTGCACTCATCTCACATGCTAGTAAAGTAATGCTCAAAATTCTCCAAGCCAGGCTTCAGCAATATGTGAACCCTGAACTTCCAGATGTTCAAGCTGGTTTTAGAAAAGGCAGAGGAACCAGAGATCAAATTGCCAACATCCGCTGGATCATCGAAAAAGCAAGAGAGTTCCAGAAAAACATCTATTTCTGCTTTATTGACTATGCCAAAGCCTTTGACTGTGTGGATCACAATGAACTGTGGAAAATTCTGAAAGAGATGGGAATACCAGACCATCTGACCTGTCTCTTGAGAAACCTGTATGCAGGTCAGGAAGCAACAGTTAGAACTGCACATGGAACAGATTGGTTCCAAATAGGAAAAGAAGTACGTCAAGGCTGTATATTGTCACCCTGTTTATTTAACTTATATGCAGAGTACAACATGAGAAATGCTGGGCTGGAAGAAACACAAGCTGGAATCAAGATTGCTGGGAGAAATATCAATAACCTCAGATATGCGGATGACACCACCCTTGTGGCAGAAAGTGAAGAAGAACTAAAGAGCCTCTTGATGAAAGTGAAAGAGGAGAGTGAAAAAGTTGGCTTAAAGCTCAATGTTCAGAAAACTACGATCATGGCATCTGGTCCCATCACTTCATGGGAAATAGATGGGGAAACAGTGGAAACAGTGTCAGACTTTATTTTTTTGGGCTCCAGAATCACTGCTGATGGTGACTGCAGCCATGAAATTAAAAGACGCTTACTCCTTGGAAGGAAGGTTATGGCCAACCTAGATAGCATATTTAAAATCAGAGACATTACTTTGCCAACAAAAGTCCGTCTAGTGAAGGCTATGGTTTTTCCAGTGGTCATGTATGGATGTGAGAGTTGGACGGTGAAGAAAGCTGAGCACTGAAGAATTGATGCTTTTGAACTGTGGTGTTGGAGAAGACTCTTGAGAGTCCCCTGGACTGCAAGGAGATCCAATCAATCCATCCTAAAAGAGATCAATCCTGGGTGTTCATTGGAAGGTCTAATGTTGAAGCTGAAACTCCAATACTTTGGCCACCTCATGCGAAGGGTTGACTCATTGGAAAAGACCCTAATGCTGGGTAGGATTGGAGGCGGGAGGAGAAGGGGACGACAGAAGATGAGATGGTTGGATGGCATCACCAACTCGATGGACATAGGTTTGGGTAGACTCCGGGAGTTGGTGATGGACAGAGAGGCCTGGCGTGCTGCAATTCGTGGGGTCGCAAAGAGTCAGACATGACTGAGCGACTGAACTGAACTGAACTGATATTGTAAAGATCATGGCAAATTTTAGTCTTTACTGTTCTCCTTAGACTCACATCTGACTCTGGGCCAGCCACCTACCCTTTCTCAATCTCAGGTTCCTCATCTGCAAAATAAAGGAATGGAATACACATATTATCATGTTCTCCTGATGGTTAAATGAAGAGAATATAGCTGAAAAAAGAAGAGAAGCTAAAAGGCAAGGGAGAAAAGGAAAGATATACCCATTTGAATGCAGAGTTCCAAAGAATAGCAAGGAGAGATAAGAAAGCTTTCCTCAGTGATCAATGCAATGAAATAGAGGAAAACAATAGAATGGGAAAGACTAGAGATCTTTTCAAGAAATTAGAGATACTAAGGGACCATTTCATGCAAAGATGGGCAGAATAAAGGACAGAAATGGTATGGACTTAAGAGAAGCAAAAGATATTACATAGAGGTGGCAAGAATACAGAAAACTATACAAAAAAGATCTTCATGACCCAGATAACCACAATGGTGTGATCATACACCTAGAGCCAGACATCCTGGAATACGAAGTCAAGTGGGTTTTAGGAAGCATCACGATGAACAAAGCTACTGGAGGTGATGGAATTCCAGTTGAGCTATTCCAAATCCTAAAAGATGATGCTGTGAAAGTGGTGTACTCAATATGCCAGCAAATTTGGAAAACTCAGCAGTGGCCACAGAACTGGAAAAGGTCAGTTTCCCTTGCAATCCCAAAGAAAGGCAATGACAAAGAATGTTCAAACTACCACACAATTGCACTCATCTCAACTGCTAGAAAAGTAATGCTCAAAATTCTCCAAGCCAGGCTTCAACAGTATGTGAACTGTGAAATTCCAGATGTTCAAACTGGCTTTAGCAAAGGAAGAGAAACCAGAATCAAACTGCCGACATCTGCTGGGTCATCGAAAATGCAAGGGAGTTCCAGAAAAACGTCTACTTCTGCTTTATTGATTAGGCCAAAGCCTTTGACTGTGTAGATCACAACAAACTGTGGCAAATTATTCCAGAGATGGGAATACCAGACCACCTTATCAGCCTCCTGGGAAATCTGTATGCAGGTTAAGAAGCAATAGTTAAAAATGGACATGGCACAACAGACTGGTTCCAAACTGGGAAAGGAGAATGTCAAGGCTGTATATTGTCACCCTGCTTATTTAACTTATACACAGAGTTCGGTTCAGTTCAGTCGCTCAGTCATGTCCAGCTCTTCGTGACCCCATGGACTGCAGCATGCCAGGCCTCCCTGTCCATCACCAACTCCCGGAGTTTACTCAAACTCATCTCCATTGAGTGGGTGATGCCATCCAACCATCTCATCCTCTGTCGTCCCCTTCTCCTCCCACCTTCAATCTATCCCAGCATCAGGGTCTTTTCAAATGAGTCAGCTCTTCACATAAGGTGGCCAAAGTATTGGAGTTTCAGCTTTAGCATCAGTCCTTCCAATGGACACTCAGTACTGATCTCCTTTAGGATGGACTGGTTGGATCTCCTTGCAGTCCAAGGGACTCTCAAGAGTCTTCTCCAACACCACAATTCAAAAGCATCAATTCTTTGGCACTCAGCTTTCTTTATAGTCCAACTCTCACATCCATACCTGACTACTGGAAAAACCATAGCTTTGACTAGGTGGACCTTTGTTGGTGAAGTAATGTCTCTGCTTTTTAATATGCTATCCAAGTTGGTCACAACTTTCCTACCAAGGAGTAAGCGTCTTTTAATTTCATGGCCGCAGTCACGATCTGCAGTGATTTTGGAGCCCCAAAAAATAAAGTCAGCCTCTGTTTCCACTGTTTCCCCATGTATTTGCCATGAAATGACAGGACCAGATGCCATGATCTTAGTTTTCTGAATGTTGAGTTTTAAGCCAACTTTTCCATTCTCCTCTTTCACTTTCATCAAGGGGCTCTTTAGTTCACTTTCTGCCATAAGGGTGGTGTCATCTGCATATCTGAGGTTGCTGATATTTTTTCCAGGAATCTTGATTCCAGCTTGTGCTTCCTCCAGCCCAGCATTTCTCATGATGTACTCTGCATATAAGTACCTTAAATACACAGAGTACATCATGCAAAATGCTGGGCTGGAGGAAGCACAAGCTGGAATCAAGATTGCCAGGAGAAATATCAATAACCACAGATATGCAGATGACACCACCCTTATGGCAGAAAGTGAAGAGGAACTAAAAAGCCTCTTGATGAAAGTGAAAGAGGAGAGTGAAAAAGTTGACTTAAAACTCAACATTCAGAAAACTAAGATATTGGCATCCGGTCCCATCACTTCATGGCAAATAGATGGGGAAACAATGGAAACAGTGACAGACTTTATTTTTTTGGACTCCAAAATCACTGCAGATGGTGACTGCAGCCATGAAATTAAAAGACGCTTATTCATTGGAAGAAAAGTTATGACCAACCTAGACAGCATATTAAAAAGCAGAGACGTTAGTTAGCCAACAAATGTCCATCTAGTCAAGGCTATGGTTTTTCCAGTAATAATGTATGGATGTGAGAGTTGGACTCTAAAGAAAGCTGAGTGCCAAAGAATTGATGCTTTTGAACTGTGGTGTTGGAAAAGACTCTTGAGAGTCCCTTGGACTGCAAGGAGATCCAACCAGTCCATCCTAAAGGAAATCAGTCCTAAATATTCATTGGAAGGACTGATGTCAAAGCTAAAGTCCATCACCGACATGATGGACATGAGTTTGAGTAGGCTCCGGGAGCTGGTGATGGACAGGGAAGCCTGGAGTGTTGCTGTCCATGGGGTTGCAAAGAGTTGAACATGACTGAGCTACTGAACTGAGATGTAGATAACATTTATTAAATGTATGCCATATCCTCTTCACTGTTCTAAGAGTATTGCATGTTGTAAGTATTAACATGTATTAACTTACAATCATCTATAAAGTAGATTCCCTTTAGAGATGAGGAAACTAAGGTGGGGAGTGGTTGAAACAGTTTTCCTAAAGTCGCACCACCGGAAAGTGGGAGCTGAGATAAGAGTTTGGCTTCAGGCTTGTGCTGTATGTACTATATACCGTGCTCTTTTGTAGAATGCATGTGGTCAGTATAGTGCTTGCTCATCTTCCTGGCTTCCTCTGATAGGTTCCAATCTGATATAGATGTGCCATGGCAACCATGGTACCCATAATAAGTATTTTGCAATTGCTCACTGATAAATTAAGTAATTAAAAAGAGTACTAAGGGTCCAGGGCTTCCCTGTTCACTTAGTGATAAAGAATCCACCTGCCAATGCAGGAGACTCGGGTTCGATCCTCGGTTGGAAAGATCCCCTGGAGAAGGAAATGGCAAGCCACTTCATTATTCTTACCTGGAGAATTCCATGGACATAGAAGCCTGGTGGGCTACAGTTAATAGAGCTGCAAGAGTTGAACATGACTTGATGACTAACCACCACCATCCAAGGGTCCATATAGTTTTGTCTAGTGATGGATTTGTATTGGATTGTGTTTTTTGACACTTCACTTGCAAAGAAATCTCAGTGCCTCTGTCTGGCCAAGTTCTCATTCAAGGCTCATAGTAGTCTGGTTCCAGATGCCCTTTTCAACCTGATTATACCTCTGCTGTTTACCTTGCTAGTATAAGTTCTCACAAGGACAGACTTTAGTGTTGTCTTTGTATGCCTTGTACTTAGGAGGAATCTGAAGAATATAGATTGAATGACTGTGAGTCATCATGAACTGCTACCCTGTTCCTATGTACAATCTAAAAGTAGGCACAGCCGCTCCTTGGCTCTGATGGTTTCCTTAGTCTAGAGCCCCATCCTCCATAATCTCACATCCTAGTCCTGACACCAGCTAATGTGTTAAAAGTCACAATTTCACTGGCATCATCTTGTCTTTTACTAAAATGACCCTGCTAAACTGCCACAAATTGGGCTTAGGTTTCAGTTGTTTTTATCATGAGGATGATGGATTTTCATTCATTTGTCCACACTTCACTCTCTTCATTAGTAGATTTTGCCAATCTACACATTATAATGAAAGAACTCTATTTTACTGGCAACTTAATATAGGAGTGGAGATTTAAAATATACTACTGTCAAATCTAACTTATATTGCTTATCCAGGAGGGCCGTTTTTAATGCTTAAAACTTGCTTTATGAAACAGAAAGGATCTAAGATTTATTTTGCACCCACTGGTCCTAACATTGTAGTAAGAACTTTTGTTATTGCTCTTGATTTTGAAAACTTGAAAAGTAATAAAACTTAGTAAGAGCCAGGCTTTGATGTCAGCAACATCTGGTTGTGAATTCTGGCCCTCAAACCCTTCTGCTGTATGATCTTGGCACTGAGAGGAGTCTCTTAATCTCTCTCAATTTAAGTTTTCTTACCTGTGAACAGATATGATATCCCACGTTTGATATTTGCGACTGAGCATGCAGCACATGCATTATCATCAAGAGTGTCACATAGATGAGGGAAGGGAAGCCCAGGGACATGAATTTTGGCTCTCCGCCTTCCAGTCCAATGGCAGGACTGCCCTGCTCTGGCCGCTCTGAAGTTAGGCGTGAACACATGATTTTCATGGGACAATGAAATGGGAGGATAAATGCTGTGTCTCCCTTTCACTTTTGTCCAGAAGCAATAAGAGCCAATGCTCGATTCACCGTATTCTTTTCTCCCTGGCTTCTGCAAGTATGGCAAGCACAGAGATAGAATTTCTCTTGGCTTAGGTTGATGGCTGAAAAGCCAAATATCCTATGATGCACGTAGGATGAGTGACAATTATGACTTTGTTGCTTTAAGCCACTGATTTGGGGGTGTGAATGAATTCTGGTATAAAAACCAGTAACAACAACATCACAAACCAACAAAATAACAACCAGAACTTCACCTTGTTTTAGATTTAGAAACCCTCAGAGGAATTTTTATTAAGGCTCTGTTAAATGGGAGAGGTTTGTTGTTTGTGGAACTCGACAAGTTACTGTAAGCTTTCATAGCAAGTGAACTCAGGGTTGAGCTTGAATGATCGAAAATGTACTAATGAATATTTACAAAACAAATCCATATATTTACTTTTGTGAAAGACTAAAATGTAAAGTTCTTAGAAGGAATAAATAAGAGCAAGGGGAATAGAAAGAGGATGCATGGGACAGGGTTTAGAAAGAGATATTTAAATACTGCCCTTTGTCTCATGTAAGTCTCTGTCCTAGCGTTATTCTAGAATGTTGAATACTAAAAGCTGTTTTCTCCCCTTAGGAAAATATCAACATCGATGAAGCCTCCAGATGCCTGGTGAAACATATACTTGCCAATGAGTGTGACCTGATGGAGTCCATTCAGCCTGACATCGTGAAGCCGCATCTCACATCGCCCAGGGTTGTCAGCTGCTCCAGCTGCTCCAAATCCTAGTAGGCTCCTGTGCTGGAATATGGTGGGAGGAATCCAATCATCTCATGAATTGAGTCTCAAATCCTACCATATTGGATAAATGTCAGGATGGGGATACACCTGGGGCAAGCCAAAGGCCTGTGGCTGTATCTTTCTTTCCTCCAAGAGAAATATCAAATATTCCTTTTTATGTTTTTTTTCCCCCCACAGCATCAGCACAGTGTTTACAAGCTTTTAAAATATTTAGTCTGTTACAAAATTCTGTCTTGTAGCTGACCGTAATTCTGTACTAACCGAGTTGGCCCTATTATTTGCGTCTTTGGGTCAGCCAGAGCCTCAGGTCTGAAAGAGAAAGGGGACAAGAACAGACTAGCTGTCAAGTTAAGCGCTGGCTTTCACTTTGCCCCTGGTATCTTTGTCCAGACTTCAGTACATCCTCAGCTGCTCTGACAGGCCTATTAAATAGAAGCCGTACTTTCTCCAGAGATGACCTCCATTCTCAACAGACCTGGAGTTGTCTCTGATTTAGCTCTTCAGTGTCATGGACACAGGCTTCCTGTGCTTTTGTTGCTTTTATTGTCAATTGCCGTGCCCTGAATGTTGGTTTCACTGAAAACTTTATGAAAAGACCTCCCCTGGTACGTGCCTTTCTGTTAGCTTTCTCTAACCCAAGCTGTGGGACTCTTCTGTATGTCTAATATATATTATATATATTTTCACAAGTGAAAAATAAAACATGAAAAGATGCTGTTTCCTTATTTCTGCAAGTGCTTCAAGTTTCTTAGTATTCTGAACTTTTTTTTTTTGACTGTGTGTCCATTGTTCTCTCAACCCATTTCTAAAATTTAATTTCAAAAAGGAGATGTGAAAGAAGCTCTTAAAGGAAGGGTACTGTTAAAACTGAGATGAGTCATGCATCCCATCTGTGTCTATAGTTCATACTGGCATTTAGGCCAAGAGTGTAAGCAGTGAATCTACACAATTTTTGATTAAGCAGAGGAATATATTTTCATATATTCTGGTCAGGAAAGCTGTCAAACCAATCACAACATACAGAGAAACGACTAAAACCTACATTTGATATCTTGCTTTTCACCATGGTTGTGGTGCGAGTATGCTGCAGGTAGCTACTACTTTTGAAGGGCATTATTTTTCATTGATGTTGATAAGATACTCATAGGAACTTGGTAACAGATGTTTTTTTTGGGGTGTCCTACCCATATTATCTTGGCATTCATTGTCTCCATAAATACCAACCACAATGCTTCCTATTATTCGTGTTTGCGATCCTTTCCTTAAGGGCATTCTCTGGCCCCTGGAACTCTTGACCCATGAGGCAGGCAGGCCAGTGAGTTAATAACTCCAGAGCATCCCTCAACCAATGACAGCAGGGATTGGGGGATAAATACCTTAGGTTCTTTTTCTTCCGGGAAGACCACTTCTCAGCATGCTCTCTGCAGTCTCTTAGACACCCCTAGTGGGATTAATAGCCCTTGGTTCCCATAGGGGAGACCTTCCCACCTGCCTCATCCTTTATGGTCTTCATTTCATCCTTATTGGCTTTCATCATTATGAGCTTCATTTCCTTCTTTCCTCATGGCCTCACTCTTCTACAAGTGCTTCCTGAATCACTTTCTAGATAAGCTACTTTCACTCAAATCCTTATTTCAGGGTCTATGGTAGAAACCAAAACCTGCCCAAGTTAGTTGGGACAGAAGTGGTTTAGGAAGCTGAGGCTTGACACCAGCTTTTGAATTGAACGACTCACTACCTAGGTGGTAGCAAGGACCCCCTTACTGGTGAATAATATGGGGGAGCCAATCCCTGGCCAGCTATAGCACCATAATTACTAAGACTCTCGTCAGGTGGATTGAGATAAAATTCAGTCAGAAGTAAAATCTTATATTGCTCTTGTGTTGGAAAGACATGCGATTGCAGAGTTCATTAACTTCCATGAAACTCTATAGGGAAAAAAAATTACAGGCTTGTGTCAGTCAACGTTCGACTCAAGATTTGGTGTAAAAGTTTAAAGACTTCCAACCAACAATCAAAGTGACCCTCACTTCCTTCAGCTGCAGGATAGACCACATGGAAAATCAGGCCTAAGATTTGATTTTGGGAAAGGGAAAAATATAAAGGAGGCCAAGTTCACAGAGCTAGCAAGCCTTCTCCACTAAAATCAGGGTCTTTGTAGGGAAAGTCAGACACTGAAACATGGAAGGAAACATTCGGGTAGATGCTCTTAAGAGTCTTGAACCCACAGAATCTTCTGAAACTCTGCTCCAGAAAAAGAGGCCCTTACCCTTTCCAGTGGAGAACAGCCGGTTACCACGTTAAAACCTCATCTCAGTAGGATGTTTTATAAGGTGATGTTTCCCTTCTCAAGCTCTGCTTCCATCTCCCTTCATTGCTTCTAGACAAATAATTAGGATCAAATCTCAGTATGACTTGAGTGGAAAAGTATGATCCATGTTTCAAGATGAGATGTATTATTAATCAAATGAACTATTGAACCTGGCTCATGATTGCTTCTAGGAATCAGGAGGATGTTCTGAGGAACTGGTCTTGAGACACTGGATCAGAGAGTACAGAATGTAAGATCAGATAACAATCTATTTGTTTGCGAGCACTCTTATGTGAGTTAATTTTTAACATTCTGGCAAGTACACCTGGAGCTGGTCCCAACGTACTACTGGAACAGCCCTTAAAAGCTTGGAAATGATGTTGGCCTAAAATAAATGATGTGGTTATGCCAGAACCACCTTGGCGAAGCATTGGAGAAGAGTTCCAAGGTCTCAGAGAGGTGGGCATGTTATAATGTATTTATTTTGTAATGTCAGAGAAACTACCAGCTGATTATGTTCCCTGGGAGAGCCCAGATGACATTCACTTCACTAGAACAATAAGATTGCTTAGTCACTTAAGTCACGCCCAACTCTTTTGTGACCCCATGGGCTGTAGCCCTCCAGGCTCCTCTGTCCATAGGATTTCCCAGCAAGAAGACTGGAGTGGGTTGCCATTTCCTTCTCCAGGGGATCTTCCCCACCCAGGGATCAAACCCACATCTCCTGCATTGCAGGTGGATTCTTTACCACTGAGCCACCAGGGAAGTCCCAAAAAACCAATAAGGCATATCCCCAAAAGAGGGATGCCAACTTCAGTGAGAAGGTCAGTGGTGCCTGTTCCCCGTAGACCAGACTTGAGGCTGTAAATATGCTGTTGTGGTTTGCTAGGAATGATACCCCGTATGGTTCAAAATGTGGTTGTACTATTAAGTGATACTGTGTGTGTAGTGCTGAGTCCTAGATAGCTAGCATCAAAAGGGAGCACAAAGCCTTCCACTATCCCTTTAAATAATCCACTTAAGAAAGTGGCCTTCCTGTCTTACTGTGTAGCCCAGGGAACAATATTCAATATCTTGTGATTAGCCATAATGGAAAAGAATATGAAAAAAAAGTATATATTTATAACTGAATCACTGTGCTGTACAGCAGAAATTAACACAACATT
The DNA here is from genome assembly GCF_054371585.1 of Giraffa tippelskirchi. Classification (NCBI taxonomy): domain Eukaryota; kingdom Metazoa; phylum Chordata; class Mammalia; order Artiodactyla; family Giraffidae; genus Giraffa; species Giraffa tippelskirchi. Next base: position 39,802,640 of record NC_137284.1, on the reverse strand, counting down.
GGAAACAACTATGCTCCAATAAAATAAATTGAAAAAAAAAAAGAAAAAGAAAGTGGCCTTCCCCTTTTTATGACTTCAGGTTCTGCTGGGTTAGAACTCTTGATATTTCTACCAGGGGACAGAGTAAATCTACAACTTCGGCTATGGCCTGATCATTCTGGGCTCTTATGCCCTATGGCCAGCAGTCAGAGAAGGCAGTTACTGTATGGACAAGGGTAATTCATCCTGATTGTGACGAGGCCATAGAGTTGTTGCTAAATAATGGAGCAGGAAGGAGTATGTCTGGAAATCGTGGGACTCACTGGCCTGCGTCTTGATGCGTCCCTGGTGAGAAATGAGAGGGCAGTTGCAGCTACAACATCTTGATGAGGACAAGCAACCAGGGACTCGTGCTCTAAGAGCTCGAAGACTGAGTTACTGCACCACATGATGAACATAGACGAGAAGCAGCTTGGTCTAGGGAATGGAAGTAATAAAGGAGGGAAATGATGAGTATCAATTATGGCTTCAAGATTAACTACAGCAGGAGACTACAGGCCTCCTGTTTTAAGTTCTTTCTTTCTTGGTCTCTCTTTTGGAACTATAACAAGTGATCTAACAGAAAAAAAAATCAGTGAAAAGACAAAATGAACTTGACCTGCAACATGAGTGAATCTGGGTAATGCATGGAGTGGGCTATGGTAGACCAGAGCGGAGGAAAGACTGTGGCCAGGAGGTGAAGGGGGCAACAGAGGATGAGATGGTTGAATGGCCTCATGGATTCAAAGGACTTGAGTTTGAACAAACTCCGGGAGATAATGAAGGACAGGGAAGCCTGCGTGCTGCAGTCGATGGGATCACAGAGAGCCAGACATGACTGAGCGACTGAATAACAACAACAACAATAGCAGAGGAAGTGAACAATCCATTGCAATCCTCTGACATCCCCCGCGATTCTACCTTAAAATGTTCTTTAGGTGCATGAAGCATATTTGTCTCGCACACTGTACAGATGGGAGTGCTACAGAGTTAACGCCTTCAGGAGCAGCCTCATCTAAGACTGGTAGATAAATACTTCAGCTTCTTCACCCCACAGGTGGGATACACCTGAGCCTTGCTGTATTCACTCAGTGACCCCCCAGCGCAGCTGAGTCAAGTTTCACTCAGTGGCAACCTGCGCATTATCACACCCCTTTTTTCCCCTTTCCTTCCCAGTCTCACTGCTCCTCTTTCAATGCTCCCAAAGATCACCTCCCAGTTCAGAGGTTTTCATGTTTGATTGAGTTACAGTTGCCGGTGGCTCTTAAAATGTCTGAGCATCGAGGCAATAGCCCTTATTACCATGCAATCACTAGTCCACCGCTTTTGTAGCTAAACATGCACTGAAATGTGATGTCTAAGATATGAGTAAGATCAGAACTAAGTATAATAACCCTCATCCATCACAGAATATTGTTATGTATACTGTCTTCAAAATGAATATTCATGGATTCCTTCTCTCCCTTGACGAATATTCATTGAACAATGACTGTGTTCCCACACTTGGCTGGGCACTGCTGTGGACATGTGAATAACTAAGTCATGGTCTCAGATCTTAAAGTGTTATGATCAACTAGGAGACACAAACTTGTAAATAATTCACCATGAGTCAAGAGAGAAGTCAGATGTCCAAACCAAGACATCTCTTCTGAAAACATAATTTGCTTCTAAATGCAGAGGCTGCAGCTCCAAATGTATTTAAGGAAACAGAATATATGTGCCTACATACGTTCTTCCTGGGACACTGAAATCTAGCCATCTTAGACTACTTTGTTCAGCTAGCTCTTCCTGCTGTCTGCAATATTCTTTTCCTTTCTTTGCCTGGAAATCCTACCCATTCCTTAAAGATGAGCGCTATAACACAGCCTTTTAGTCTCGTCTATCTCTGTGGGTGCATGATAAGTTGAGTCAGTCGTGTCCAACACTTTGTGACCCAGTGGACCATAGCCTACCAGGCTCTCTGTCCAAGGGGTTCTCCAGGCATGAATACTGGAGTGGGTTGCCATGCCACCCTGCCATTCCCTATCCAAGGATTGAACCTGGGTCTCTTATGTCTCCTGCATTGGCACGTGGGTTCTTTACCACTAGCACCACCTAGGAAGCCTGTCTATCTCTGTAAATGATGCCAATTTTCTTGCAATTTGCACAGCTCTTGATTGATTCTATCATCAACACTCATACACTGCATTATAGTGCTGTATCAACTTTTGTTTATAGAACACATACTATAGGACAATCACTGATGTGCACCTTTATTATGCCATTCATTTCCCATGGCAACGCTACACAAAAGTATTCATCTCCTCATTTTATATATGAAGAAATTGAAGTACACAGATATTGAGCAACTTGCCAAAGCTCACACAGAAACCAACCAGCAAAGCAAGGACTCCAACCCAGCAGCCTAATTCCAGCATACTTTAAATGGGTGAAATGTGTAGTATGCAAACAAATAGGAATAAAACTGTGACCAAAAAAGAGTAGGGCCATAGGAGAAAGCAGTATGCGGTCATTGTTTTCCCCACTGCAATACATTAGTGGCATTATGGAGCATAGTCCTGGTGTTTTTCCACAGGAAGAAATCCTAGGAATCCTTTATACCACTATTGTCATCTACCTATTTTTTCATCACTTCTCCATTCATGACTCACATTCGGATGTTGGAACTAGCGTTATACATGGGTTTAAATTTAGATGCATCTCAGTTTTTTCTGTCTGAAAATATTCTTGGCTTTCTGGGATCCCCAAGCACCACACAACTCCCCAGGACTGTAAGAGAAGAGAGCATGAGAAACCCCAATACACAGATCAGAAGTGCTGATGGACTGGTCAAAGTAATTCTCAGAGCTGAGGGCAAATGCCTCTGAGGAGCAAATGAACAGTATTTCACTGCATTGATGAGTGAAATTTTCCATTTCAACAAACCCAGTTATTTTGTTCAATCTGATAGTTTCTCAAATTAAAAGATGCTTACTCCTTGGAAGAAAAGTTATGACCAACCTAGACAGCATATTAAAGAAACAGAGACATTACTTGGCCAACAAAGGTCCATCTAGTCAAAGCCATGGTTTTTCCAGGAGTCATGTATGGATGTGAGAGTTGGACTATAAAGAAAGCTGAGTGCCGAAGAATTGACACTTTTGAACTGTGGTGTTGGAGAAGATTCTTGAGAGTCCCTTGGACTGCAAGGAGATCCAACCAGTCCATCCTAAAGGAAATCAGTCCTGAATATTCACTGGAAAGACTGATGCTGAAGCTGAAGCTCCATACCGAAGTACTGTCCACCTGATGCGAAGAACTGACTCATTTGAAAAGACCCTGATGTTGGGAAAGACTGAAGGCAGGAGGAGAAGGGGACGACAGAGGATGAGATGGTTGGATGGCATCACTGACTCAACAGACATGAGTTTGAGTGAACTCTGGGCATTGGTGATGCAGAGGGAAGCCTGACGTGCTGCGGTTCATGGGGTCGCAAAGAGTCGGACATGACTGAGTGACTGAACTAACTGATTGATAGCTTCTCAGAATGTTAATATTCAGGCACAGGCTTTAGTATATACCTAATTCCCCTATGGCTCAGTGGGTAAAGAATCCATATGCAATTCAGGAGACACAGGAAACGCTAGTTTGATCCTTGGGCCAGGAAGATGTCCTGGAGGAGGAAATGGCAACCCACTCTAGTATTATTGCTTGGAAAATTCCATGGACAGAGGAGGAGCAAAGAGTCAGACATGAATGAGCACATGGCATGCAAGTGCAGTATGCTCACTGAAATGGCCATGGTAGACATAAAATTCTAAAATTCAAAACTCCAGCTGGCCCAGATTACGCTTCCTGTTAGGACAAAATTTTTTTTCAAAAGAGCTTAGAGAAACCTGATGAAAGCTTTGTTCTAATGTGAATTATCAAAGAGTTGCTATTCCTTCTAACACAATACAATGTGTATGTTCTGTTTCATCTTCAGCTGAACTTTTAAGAAATTACCTTATGCCAGATGTGTAACATCAATCAATTTGCACTCATTGAACAAGTTTGATTGCTTGAGCAAGTTGCTGTGCACTTAAGTAGGTCACATGTTAAGGTCTCTACTAAAATGTGGAGTGCTTAATATATGTTAGTTTCTTTCCTTTCTCTGTGATGGTTGTTGTCATGGAAACATAAGTAATAAAAGTCATGGGTCCCTGCTCTTCAAATTTGCTCTTTCCTTGGGGAGAGTAATGAGACAGGCAAAAGATACCATTACAGATCAAGAAATGAAGATGGTTTCTGTTTCCACTACATAAAGAGTCCTCATTTTCATTTCACTATTATAATAACTATTAATAGTTATCATTTATTGCTCAGTTCTATACTATAACTTTCAAACGTAGTGTCATTTCATCATCACTACCACCCTATTGGGAGGAGAGTGATTTCGCATTTTATGGATAAGAAAAGAGAATAAAAAATAATATCCACATATATTATGTGATTTTGGCAGGATTTCTAGTCAACACATCTTCCTTTATGTCCTCCAAATCAAAGACCCTCATCCCTCCTGGCTAAAGTGACAGATCTAGAGATGAGTCTGTGATCCAACCAACCCACAGAATCCTCCCCTGTGCCTCCTGCCACTTCCCATCAGTGCTTTAGGAAAGGGGGCCACAGGAAATTGCCATCATTTTCTCACCCCACGTGACATGCAACACGTGACAGTTAGATGAGCCACGGTGGCTCAGATGGTAGAGAGTCTGCCTGCGATGCAGGAGACATGGGTTCAACCCCTGAATCTAGAAGATGCCCTGGAGAAGGGCACGGCTACCCACTCCAGTATTCACGTATTCTTGCCTAGAGAATCCCATGGACAGAGGAGCCTGGTGGGCTACAGTCCATGGGGTCACAAGAGTCAGACATGATTTTCTCTCATTCCATTACACAGAGAGATGAGGAGACTAGCCTGAGAGGGGAGGGCAGGGAGAAGTGATGGGACTTGATCCAGCTGTGTATGGCCTCTGATTCAAACTTTAACTTGCCAGTTCACATGAAGCAGTAAAATCCTCTTTGGTTTCTTTGTTCATCTGTTTGAGGCATTTTTGAGTTGCTCTTTTGCCACTTGAAACTCAGACTTTACTGACTAGTACAACCACACAATTAAAAGTGGTTTTGTACTCACGTATCTGTGTACTGGTCCATGTTTTTTTTTTAAACTAATTTTATTGGTTTATGACAGTATATAAGTTTTATGTATATTATAGCTGTACTTCTTCATACACTATAGCATTTTCACTACCAAAAGTTTGGATTCTAGTTGTCATCAAACAGCTGATCCCCTTACCCATGCCATCCTGCTATCCCCCTTCTCCTCTGATAATCACTATTCTGTTCTCTGTATCTATGTGTTTGTTGTGTTCCTTTATTTTAATTATTTTAAATTTCACAAATGAGTGAATTCATACTGTATTCTTATTTCTCCACTGGATTTATTTCACTTAGTGTTATAACCTCAAGGTCTATCCATGCTGTTGCAAATGGCAAGATTTCTTCTTTTTTATGGATGATTAGTATTATATTTTATACATACATACATATATATATATATATATAAAATATGTATACATACCACATCTTTATTTATTCACCCATTGATGGGCTCTTAGGTAGTTTCTCTATCTTAGTTACAGTCAATAATGCAATGATGAGCATAGGGGAGAAGATAACTTTTTTTTTTTTTTTGCCAAATGAAAGAAGACAACCTAAAAAGGCTGTGTGCTGTATTGTTCCAACTGTATGACATTCTTTTTTTTTTTTTTTATAAATTTATTTATTTTAGTTGGGGGCTAATTACTTTACAATATTGTAATAGTTTTTGCCATACATTGACATGAAGATAAATTTTTAAATCAGTGTTCTCACATTCTCTGGATAAACACCCAGAATCACACAGTAGTTCTATTCTTAATTTTTTGAGGAATCTCCATACTGTTTTCCATACTAGCTGCACCAATTTACATTCCCACCAAAAGTAGATGAGGATTCCTCCAAGTGTGTAAAATTTACTTAAAATAATAGCTCCCACTTAAATAGGAGATTTTTATAAGCATTGGAGTCCTTTACTTCAAATATTCTACTAGTAGGGAAATAGGTAGAGTCATGACTGATGGAAGAACAATGTTTTATGTTAATAGTAACTAAACAGTCAGTATCCCCAAAGTAAATAGGTAAATAGTGACAAGGGGCTTATAGAATAGAAACAAAGCATACAAATGCTTTTTGGGAATAGATGACATTGTGAAATTACTGTAGATGAAGTTCTAATAGGCATAATATGCCACTTATAGTATTTAAATTAATATTTTGAAATTAATAAAAAAATGCTTTAAAAAAATTTAATTTAAATTGGCATTTGGGATTAACAGATACATGCTACTAATAAGGACACTAACAAGGACCTACTGTATAACACAGTGAACTATATTCAATATCTTGAAATAACCTAAAATGGAAAAGAATCTGAAAAAGAATGTATATATATGTTTACTATATATGTATATACATAACTGAATCACTTTGCTGTACACCTGAAACATTATAAATCAACTATGTACACTTCAGTAAAAACTTATATTATAAAATGCTTTAACCAGATGGTGTTTGCAAATCAATCAGGAGACAGTTATTACTGAAATTCCATAAAGTAAGTTCTGGGAATCTCTATTTTATATACATAGAGAGAAAGAGAACATTGAGGGGAGTCCAAAAAACATGGAAAATAAAAAATTTGTGAAAGCGCAAAATAGTGTGGGATCATGGACTCTCCTGAAAGAAGCATGAGAAAGAATTTGATAAATGACTCAAATTCTGGTTAATTTTAATAAAAGTGATATTCAGTTACCCCCTTTAGCAAAGGAAAAAATGAGAGGAGAAAGATAAAGTTACATTCAGAAATGCTTTGTTTGAACATAGCACACAAAGAACCATAGGGAGTTTATGGGGGAACACAATCACTTGACTATGACAAATAAATTAATGCTAAATCACAGGAACTGAAAACATGCCATCAGTTCAGTTCAGTCACTCAGTCGTGTCCGACTCTTTGCGACCCCACGGACTGCAGCACGCCAGGCCTCCCTGTCCATCACCAACTCCCAGAGCCTACTCAAACTCATGTCCATTTTGTCGGTGATGCCATCCAACTATCTCATCCTCTGTCATCCCCTTCTCCTCCTGCCTTCAATCTTTTCCAGCATCAGGGTCTTTTCAAATGAGTCGGTTCTTCACATCAGGTGGCCAAAGTATTGAAGTTTCAGCTTCAGCATCAGTCCTTCCAGTGAATAGTCAAGACTGATTTCCTTTAGGATTGACTGGTTGGATCTCTTTGTAGTCCAAGTCCAAGGAGTCCAAGTCTCCTTGCAGATTCTCAAGAGTCTTCTCCAACACCACAGTTCAAAAGCATCAATTCTTTGGCGCTCAGCTTTCCTTAGAGTCCAGCTCTCACACCCATACATGGCTACTGGAAAAGCCATAGCTTTGACTAGGCAGACCTTTGTTGGTAAAGTAATGTCTCTGCTTTTTAATATGCTGTCCAGGTTGGTCATAGCTTTTCTTCCAAGGAACAAGCGTCTTTTAATTTCATGGTTGCAGTCACCATCTGCAGTAATATTGGAGCCCCCCCCCAAATAAATAAATAAAAAAGCTATCATAGTAAATTATTATTTAAAATGCTACTTATTTAGTAACTACATTGTGCCCACTACTGTGTATATGCTACTTTATATTCATAATAACATCAGAAGATCATCATTATTAACCCAATTTTACAAATGAGAGTCAACCCAACTTTAGAAGTTAGAGATATTTAAAAACTCTCCCCAAGTCACACAGCTAGCAAGTGACGGAGCCAACAGTCAAGCTCAAGACTGAATGATGTGACCATATTTTCATACCACCATGGTTTAGATGGCACCAGTTTTTAAGTTGTATATTTATTTTGTGAATGTATCAGTTAAGGTTCAGCAAAGAGTTGAGAATTCCATGGACAGAGGCTATAATCCATGGGGTCAAAAAAAGTCAGACACGACTGAGCAACTAACACTTTTACTTATACAGTAACTGAACAAAGAATATCTAATAAAAGGAATTATTAGTGAAAGAGATTAATTAAAAAGAAAATTAGAAAGAACCCCCCCAAAATACTGGAGTCGAAGGTGCAGGGTAAAGCTACCACTTCTGTGACTTAGGAAGAGCATCCAAAGAAGGAAAACACTTGGCAGTCTCCCCACTCCCTGCTTCTTGACCCCAGCTGTGATTCAGACCTTGATGGAGAAGATATTGCTGAGACCTACAGGATGGTGATGTTTACTGAGGTGCCTCATGCCAGAGCTGGTGAACAAGAATCTGATCACTGGGAAGTTGCCCGCTGGGGTACCACTGAAACTCACAGAGGACATCCACTACCTGCTCTCCATCACTGCCAATGCTTTCTGGCAAAAAAAACAAAAACAAAAAAAACACACCTATCTGCTGGTAAGGAAGGTGCCTTCTGGCAGCGCACCATACAAGCAAGAATAAAAGCGCCGATTCCAGGCACAGAATCCCATTCTTCCTCCAGTATTCCTCTAGCACCCTCCACTGACAAAGCCATACACTGCCTGCGAAAAGGGGAAATGTTTACAACATCCAGATCTGGAATCAAAAAGCTTGGGAAAGAGGGTGGATTTGGAGGACCAAGGCAATACAGCAATAATGGGTACAGTGTATTAATTAGGGTCAGTCATGATAATTGTGAGACCAAAGAACTCTAAGTCCATTTCACAATAATAATGATCATGACATTGAAATCATGATCAAGAGAGTCTACAAGGTTACTCTTCTATAAGCAGAAATTCAACTAGTTCAAATTTTTCCCTGCTGGAGCTCCATCTCCAGGAAGATTTTTGTTTCTGCAAACGGGAAGAAGAAAACATAGCAGATTGAGGACCATGCTTTCAAGCCAACCCTGTACATTGTTATGTCACATTTGCCCACAGTGGACTGACTGTAACTTAGAAGATGCCATCTATTTGTAAGAGCAGCTGGGAATAAACTAGAGGAAAAAACAATGCAGAGTGAACACTTGGCTTGTCTCTGCCACAGAAGATCACAGAGGTTCGCTCTGTCTGATTAGCGGTGACTTTGTGTAAGTTGTTAAGCCTCTCAGAGTCTTAATGAACTTAAGTATCATATAAGATGATGATATTTATCTGACAACAATGCCATGAGCTTTAAAGAAGTATTGTATAAAGCACTAAACAGCATGATCAATATGACTTAGATCCTGCTGTTTAGTATTCACTACATACTTAGATATTCAGTAAATATTAGATTCCCTAAATCAGTCATCATCAAGGGTAGAAGAGAGAATGAGTAAGGCATTAAAACCTCAAAAAGATGGTGATAAAATGGGAAAAATACTTCATCTAATAGTTTTACATTTGGAAAAATAAAATATCTAATATGTTTATGATAGGCATCTCAGAAGATTTAAAAATCTTCACAGATTTGCAATGGTAACAACTGGAAGATGGGAGTGATACATAGAAGGTAGAGAGGGTACTGGGAGAAGGAGGTATCAGAATCTGATGTGTGTTTGTGAGATTAAAAGAAGGAAAGAGAAGAGAGGGATAATGTAACACTTACTGAACAGTCATGTGCTCAGGAAGGTCGAGAAATTGTGCCCTAAATGCTCATTAGGTGCCCACACCCATTTGGCTTAACTGGTACACTTGAAGTTCAAGAGCATGAAGTTTGAGTGCTTTCGTTCTGAAATGATATTTGTTGTTCAGTCACTCAGTCATGTTTGACTCTCGTGATCCAATGGACTACAGCACGCCAGGCTTCCCTGTCCTTCACTATCTTCCAGAGTTTGCTCAAACTCACGTCCATTGAGTCGGTGATGCCATCCAAGCAACTCATCCTCTGTTGTCCCCTTCTCCTTCTTCCACTTCCCCCCAAAATGATATTACCTACATTCAGATTCCAGCCTTATGACTCAATATTCATGTACCCTTGAAGAATCTACTTAACATCTCTGTGGCAGAGACTGCTAGTTGCCACCTACTATTGTCTGAATCTGTGTCCATCACCGACTCAGTGGACATGAGTTTGAGTAAACTCTGGGAGTTGGTGATGGACAGGGGGACCTGGCGGGCTGCAGTCCATGGGGTCACAAAGAGTCAGACAGGACTGAGCGACTGAACTGAACTGAATATATACATATATATGTCATGTGTATTTTTTAAACTAAACCATTAATACTGGACATCTAAGTTACTGTCAGTAGATATGCCTTTGCACAAGCTGGAATCAAGATTGCCAGGAGAAATATTAACAACCTCACATATGCAGATGACAGCACCCTTATGGCAGAAATTGAGGAGGAACTAAAGAGTCTCTTGATGAAAGTGAAAGAAGAGAATGAAAAGGCTGGCTTAAAATTCAACATTCAAAAAACTAAGATCATGGCATCTGGTCCCATCACTTCATGGCAAATAGATGGGGAAACAATGGAAACAGTGACAGACTTTATTTTCTTGGGCCCCCAAATCACTGCAGATGGTGACTGCAGCCATGAAAATAAAAGATGCTTGCTCCTTGAAAGAAAAGATATGACCAACCTAGACAGCATATTAAAAAGCAGAGACATTACTTTGCCAACAAAGGTCTGTCTATTCAAAGCTATGGCTTTTCCAGTAGTCATGTATGGATGTGAGAGTTGGACTATAAAGAAAGCTGAGCGCTGAAGAATTGATGCTTTTGAACTGTGGTGTTGGAGAAGACTCCTGAGAGTCCCTTGGACTGCAAGGAGATCCAACCAGTCCATCCTAAAGGAAATCAGTCCTGAATATTCACTGGAAAGACTGATGCTGAAGCTGAAGCTCCAATACTTTGGCCACCTGATGTGAAGAACCAACTCATTGAAAAAGACCCTGATGATGGGAAAGATTGAAGGCAGGAGTAGAAGGGGATGACAGAGGATGAGATGGTTGGATAGCATCACCGACTTGATGGACATGAGTTTGAGCAAGCTCCAGGAGTTGGTGATAGACAGGGAAGCCTGGTGTGCTGCAGTCCATGGGGTCGCAAAGAGTTGGACAGGGCTGAGTGACTGAAGTGACTGAACTGACTGATGCCTTTAAATAGTGCTACAAAGATAAATTTTCATGCACACCCATGATCAATTCCTTAGAATAAATTCCTAGTAGTGAAATTGCTGAATCAAAACTTAAGCAAAATTTTAAAGCAATCTTATAATTGCTTTTGGAAAGTGAGTACCAATTTCTACTCTCATCAGTGATATTTTGAAATATCCAAAGAGCACAATAAGATATGATTATAGCTCCTATTTATACTCACAAGCACAGCAGATCCCCTACAGAAGGTCTTCTAATGTCTTTGGGGGAAGGGTAGTAAATATATGAATAGAAGAGAAGGCTTTGCTGACACTAAAAACATGATGTCAGATTACAGCAATGTCACTTTCCATTGGAGATCAGATTAAATTCAAATGTGAGTCTCTTCTCTCCCCCTCGCCTTCAATACCCTTGAGAAAGATCAGTTTACTCTCTAACAGTCAAAGTGTTATGGCAGTAAATAAAAATAAATTCAACAGAAAACAGGGTTTACTAAGAAGTATTTTGTCTACTTAATAGGTGAAACCTGCAGGCTCTTGCAAAACCTGCTTGCCCATAATATTACTAAAATTAATAAGTTGTCATTGTGTTTTATAGTCAGTATTATAGCGCATCTATGCTACCAAAAGTGCCATTATAATTTGGACTGCTGAATTATTTTAATTTGTTCTAAATCCATGGCAATAGAATATACTTCCCCCAAACTACTGGCAGAAAGTGAAGAACTAAAGAGCCTCTTGATGAAAGTAAAAGAGGAGAGTGAAAAAGTTGGCTTAAAGCTCAACATTCAGAAAACTAAGATCATGGCATCCAGTCCCATCACTTCATGGAAAATACATGGGGAGACAGTGGAAACAGTGGCTGACTTTATTTTTGGGGGCTCCAAAATCACTGCAGATGGTGACTGCAGCCATGAAATTAAAAGACAGTTACTCCTTGGAAGGAAAGTTATGACCAACCTAGACAGCATATTAAAAAGCAAAGACATTACTTTACCAACAAAGGTCCACCTAGTCAAAGCTATGGTTTTTCCAGTAGTCATGCATGGATGTGAGAGTTGGGCTATAAAGAAAGCTGAACGCCAAAGAATTGATGCTTTTGAACTGTGGTGTTGGAGAAGACTCTTGAGAGTCCCTTGGACTGCAAGGAGATCCAACCAGTCCATCCTAAAGGAGATCAGTCCTGAGTGTTCATTGGAAGGGCTGATGTTGAAGCTGAAACTCCAATATTTTGGCCACCTGATGCAAAGAGCTGACTCATTTGAAAAGACCCTGATGCTGAGAAAGATTGACGGTGGGAGGAGAAGGGGACAAGAGAGGATGAGATGGTTGAATGGCATCACCAACTCAATGACCATGAGTTTGAGTAGACTCTGGGAGTTGGTGATGGACAGGGAGGCCTGACGTGCTGCAGTCCATGGGGTCTCAAAGAGTCAGACATGACTGAGTGACTGAACTGAAGTGAACTGAAACTACTGAGGTTGTTCATACATCAACTTAGCATAAACTAGAATTCTAAAAACAGGATATATACAGACATGACAGTTTTTCCCTCAGTATATTCAGTTTTCTACTTTAATTAAAAAGGGAACCAGGTTCTTTGATAGATTAGTGGCACATAAAATATGAAACATCAAGGGTTAGTGGGGTATGCATTATAATTTTAACACACCATTTTAAAGTATTTTCTTATGCTATCTCTTGTTGTTTTTTTCCCCAGGTTATGCATCATCTCACCATCCCCTTTCATTTCTTTTGTTCCCTCAGAAGAATGCTTGTTGTGTTGTATTTAGTTGCTAAGTCATGTCCAACCTTTCTGCGACCACTTGGAGTGTTACCCGCCAGTCTCCTCGGTCCACGGGATTTCCCAGGCAAGAATACAGGAGTGGGCTACCATTTCCTTCTCCAGGGGATCTTCCAGACGCAGGGACTGAACCTGAGTCTCCTGAATTGGCAGGTAGATTCTTTACTGAGCCACCACAGAAGCCCCAGAAGAACGCTAGCCTCCTAGAAAACAGTCATTCCATAAATGCTTCTCAATTTACTTTGACCTTAATTCAGAGTTTACAACACCTGTGAGACTATGCTATCCTCATTCTTGGGGATTTGGGATAGAGGATGGGGTGAGTTCTTTTATTTGTGTCTGTGGGGGGGGGGGAGGGGGCATGCGTGATTTATCATTAAGGGAGGCCATCAGAAGTTGCCAGGATTAAATACTTTCTAATAAAACAGCAAGAGTAAAATTCCTAATCATGGAGTTTCTGACTGGATTGAATGAGAGAATTTACTTGAAGCAGGGGCTTCCCTGGTGGCTCAGATGGTAAAGAATCTGCCCGCAGCGCGGGAGACCTGGGTTCCATCTCTGAGGTGAGAAGATCCCCTGGAGGAGAGCATGGCAACCCCACTCTAGTAGTCTTGCTTGGAACATCCTCATGGACAAAGGAGCTTGGAGGGCTACAGTCCATGAGGTTGCAAAGGGTTGGACATTACTAAGCGACTAAGCACACACACACTTGAAGCAGAGTGTCTGAAATCTTGAACAAAGAACATGTCAGCTATTATTATTCTGATATGAATTAAAATTCAAGTTGTCACAAGGCGAAAGTCATAACTTGACACTATTTTCAAGGATCTCTTCTGTGGCAACTGTATATTTAGATTTAGAGAGATGAGAGCCCACCACTCCTGTTCTAAGAGGATGTCAAGCACTGCAAGTGCTGGAGGAGGCTCATTTGGCGTACCTTTACATATGCTCGCACTGGTTAACCTCCTAGCTGGGAGCTCCGAGTTTGTGAGGCGTGTGTGTGTGTGTATATGCCCATGTACCCTTGTACTGTATTTTAATTTAGCTATGCTTACACTTTGGCTTCGTTTCCTCTCCTTAGGCAATTCTAACTGAAGGCAATGGAATGTTAATATGATTTAAACAGAATTTCCTGTGTCAATTTGAAGTTCTCTATCTCCTTCCCTTCACGTGATTTCTGAAATGTCACACACACACACACAACTTGAGAGACTCAAGAGGAGGGAATGAATTCTGTGAAAACTGAAAATCAAAATAATACAACAAGGAAAAGGGTTTCATTGAACTCTAGAGCATAAAAGTCACTGAATATTTAATAACAAACCAGATTTTGTTTTAATCCCAGTCTATTTTTCATTTTATAGCATTTTATAGCATATCATATAACCAGTTTGCATAGGAGAAAATTACACAGACAAATTTATTATTCTATTGAGATTGCATTTGATTTTTTAGATCAGCTATATTTCTATTTGGCTTTTAATAATCATTAAAACAAATAAAAATGATTAAAGAGCTTTGTTTGAAACAAACAAGTAGGGAAGCATTTTCATTTCTATTGTTCCATTCTATGCTCAGTCAAAAACAAAAACAATGAAAAGATTCAGGATAGAACTGGCTACTCTATAAAGAATCTATTTTATTACTTTTTTGTTTGTTTGTTTCATGCCTGTTAAGAAGACACAAATTGAAGATGGACTGTTTTTACACAATGTAGGGGTCTGTTCTTCTCTTTAGGACATGATGGAGATGTCAGGAATAAATATAATACATAGGATGTCCTTAGTCATTAACTGTTAAATCAGACTTCTAATAGGAGCAGCCTACCGAGGTCAGCTGAAATGTACACTAATAGCACTGGCCTTGGGTTTGACTCTTCTGTTGCATCCCAGAGGTGCTTTTGCAAGACATTAGCAAAAGCACAAAGTATAACTTTCTTTCTATATCTTCCCCCAAAGCTAAGTTGCTTTAAAAACATAGAGTGGTGATGTCTTTAGGGTTTTACCCAAGCCATTCATTTTACAAATGAAACTGAAGTTCAGGGAGGTCAGTGACATATGTATGTGAGGTCATGCAGCAAGGTAAGATATAGAATAATGGCTAAAAACTACATCTCCACCATTCCTCTAGTAATATTTCCTGCCACTGAGTGTCTATTGGGTACAGGCCATTCCACTCACATTAGTTTACTTAATTGTCATCACAAACTTGCAATGTAGATTTAAGTTTATCTTTGACAAATACAAGAAGCCAGGCTTAGAGAGGGTAATACATTGCATGAGGTCACACAAAAGTAAAAATGGGTTCAAATCCAGTTCTGAGTCAGCGGGATGTCTTTCTGGCACACCGCCCTATCTCCTTCACAACTGCCTCTCTATTCCATCCTGCTGTCTCTAGCTGTTGAAGCATCTTTCATTGTGCTCCTGCCTGGTTTGTACCAAATTTATGATAAGAAGTCAGGCAGGCACTGAAAATATGAGTATATGTGACACCTATATATTTAAAAATACATACATATAAAACATACATTATAGAGTAATGTGTATTATCTGCATCTCCAACATTACTGGTCTGTACTGGCTCAGAGGGGGCTCTGGGCAAATGCCAAAGGTGCTTAGCCATTCTCCTTGATATGTCAAATAGAAAGGCAAGCTGATGGCTGTGTAGAGGGGCTGACTTCACAAAAGAGAGTCCTGAGCAGTGGAGTACTGATAAAGCGACACTGTGTTTATTCAGTGTGTTTTGGATCTTTACTATATTCAATGTCCACAAACAAATATTTCTTTTTTACATAAATAATTCATTATTCTTCTATTTACATAAATAACAGCAGAATCAATTTCAGCACAACAGTATTCAAAATATTGACACCTTAACATCTTAAAGTTAACAATCTTATGTATTATCATTTAGAAGGCTTAATAATGCTTTAACATATTTAAAATATTTTTGTTTGTTTGTTTTTTCACCAGTCTTTTTGAGAAATAATTGTCATACATCATTGTATAAGTTTAAGGGGGTACAGCATAATGGTTTGATTTAATATGTTGTGAAATGATGACCACAAGAGTTTAATTAACATCCAGCATCTTATATAGATACAATAAAAGAGAAAAATTTTCCCTGTGATGAGAAAAGTTAGGATCCCCTCTTAACAACTTTCCTTTATATCACATTACAGTATTAACTATAGTCATCTGTATTGTACATTATATCTCTAGTACTTGTTTATCTTATATCTAGAAGTTTATACTTTTGACTACCTTCCTTCCAATATCTGGAAGTTTGTACTTTTGACTTCCTTCCTCCGATAATTATTATTATATAGTAATAATATACATATATATACCACAACTTCTTTATTCATTCATCCATCAGTGGATACTTAGATTGTTTCCATGTCTTGGCTGTTATGAATAATGTTGCTATGGAATGAAAGTGCAGATATCTTTTCCAGTTAGTGTTTCATTTCCTGAGGCTATATTCTAGGAAGTGGAATGGCTGAATCGTATGACAACCACTTATTTCACTGATCAGAAAACTGAGGCTCTGATATTTAAATATAATTAAGATATCAGCTATTCAGAAACATAATCAGAACTTACTCTCCACCTTCAGAAACCTCATCGGTCCTTTTCTAATTATCCAGGCTTCTCTTAGCGTAGGAATTTTTTCAGGTTTGGACATGGAGGTTGGCTATGAGAATGTAGAGCCAACAGGGGGATGAAAGCATGAAGGAACTCCAATCCTGTGTGTAGGACTTAATAAATTTGGTCCTGGTGTGTTCATCACATCCCCACTACACCTTTATGAGAGACAGAGCTGAGGCCACTGTGCGGCCCCCAGCACTGTGAGGTCGCAGCGCATCCTGGCTGGGCCTGCAGAGGGGTCCATCTCCACCCCTGGTCACTCGTTTCCCTGTGTTCCTGCAGAACAAGGCACATATGTTACTCACAATAAAAAATTGCTTTTCTTTTCAAATTCAGACTCACCATTTTTCCCCCAAAGCTGATGAGCTCTCTGGGGCACGGATGGGGTGGTGGGTTTCTTCCGTTCCCAGCTCACAACCAGAGACCAGCCGAAGGTGTGCTAACGTCTGACTGAGTCTGCCCAAGCTGTGCGTCTCGAACTGGTCAGGAAACACTCTGACCCCTCCAGAATGGCAGCCACTTCACGGAGGGTATTGAGGATAGACTGGAGGCCACGGGAAAAGGATGGAAAGAAAAGTCTCCTTTATGTGTAAAACCAAGTCCATCTTGACTTAGATTGTCCAGTACTTGAGGTTTCTGTGTAGACAATGAATTTTTAAAATATGGGGATCCAGATGTCCTTTTTATTTCTTGTATTTTATTCTTGAGAATTTTTTCTGTTTAAAAATTTTCACAGGTATAAATTCTGGTTTTTCTTTTAAAAAGACAAAATAACAGACAAAAGAATAGACCACTCCCCCCAAGCAAATAAAAAACCACTTTCACCACATTCATACCACTGAAAGATACACTCTGGTGATATTTTGGGATATATATATTTCTAGACTATTTCCTATGTATACATGTTTCTTTTCTTTTTAAAAAATTTTAAAATGCGGTATCAAGTTATTTATAGAATATTACCCCAAATAAGATAATTTCTTCTCTGTACAGAACCTCTTTTAAAAAAAAAAAAAAAACAGGTTTTAAAAGAAAATCTTGCTTCCTTCCTTCACTTCATCCTCACTTTCTTTCTTTACTTCATTATTGTTATTGTAATAGAACTCTTTCTTCAAATGCAATTTATTTATTCAACAAATTGCCAGCAGTATTGAGTTGCTGTGGATCATTTTTTTCTCTTTTGTTCTCTAGAGGTTGTACCCTAATGGTTAATAGTAAACAATAGGCAAATAAATTTACAAGATGTTCAATGTTAATGAGTTTCACAGAGAAGAATAAGGACACATAAGAGGGAGAGAGAATGTTTTGTTGGGGTCCCGTTTGCATAAAATAGTCAAAGAAGTCTTCTATGATGCAGCAACCATTGAGTAGAGACTTAAGCAGAGTTTCAAAGTGAAACTAAACCATAAAAATGCCTGAGAGAAGAAAATTCCAGATGGAAAGAATAGAAAATGCAGAAGCACCGAGATTTGCACATATTTGGAGTGTCCAAACAAAAAAAAAAATTTCAAAAAGGCCAGTGTGACTTGATGATATTGAGCAAAAGGAGAAGACTAGAATAGGAGATAAGAAAGAACTGGGAAGGGAGAAGATGATACAGAACTTTTTACCTTAACTTTTAATTGGAATAAGATAGGGAGTGATTAGACAATATTGAGAAGAAGAGTGGCATGATCTAGTTAGGTCTTAAGAAGACCTCTCTGAGGTCTGAATGGAGAAGAGGTTATAGAAACAGAGGTAACAGCCGAGAGACCAGGTAGGAGATCACAGTGGTGATAATCCAAGCGAGTGATGATGCTGGCTTCAATCAGGGTGGCAGTGAAGGAAGGTTTGAGAAGACATGAAAAGGTGTGAAATAATCAAACAAGGGAGGAGGATGCCTTGATTAAAAAAATATAATAGCCTGCCAGCACAAAGAACTCATTCGAAGTTGATGGTTGTGAATTTAAAATGAGGTCAGCCAGTATTGTTGTGCTTCTTTTTCCCAGCCGCACATGCCACGCAGGTTCAGTGAGAGTAGGAAGAGATTTAGATTCAACCTGCATTGTAATTTAATGCGAAAGAACAACTTAGGAAAAGAAGGACAATGGAAATCAGAGTGCATGTGAGAGTTCATACAGTAATTAACAATGGAGTTTAAATGGATAAGGGGGAAAGTGAAGACATGAAGAGTTGAGGCACAGTAAGGAGCTGGTATTAAAGGTATGCCTGCCTGTGAGCACGCTCAGTCCTGTCTGGCTTTTTGCCTGTGAGCACGTTCAGTCCTGTCTGGCTTTTTGCAACCCCATGGACTGTAACCTGCCAGGCTCCTCTGTCCATAGGATTTTCCAGACAAGAATACTGGAGCGCAGTGCCATTTCCTTCTCCAGGGGATCTTCCTGACCCAGTGATTGAACCTACATCTCCTGCATCACAAGCAGATTCTTTACCACTGAGCCCCCAGGAAAGGCCCTAAAGAAGACGAGGTGCATGCTGTTAGAAAAGTTATTCATGTGTCTATTTAAATCACAAACAGTATTATCACACAGGTGGGATTAGAAAGTCATGGCGAGTCACAGGATGAAATCTTTAAACACAAAGGAAGAGAGTAGTTTTGGAAGTTGGTGTCTCTCCAGGAATGGGGGAGAGTGTTGGATAAACCCTCAAGCTGGCTTCATCCATTCACTCACGCGCTCAGTCTTTGCTGGCTCCTGACCAGTGGAAGAGACAGAAAACAGATCATTAAAGCTGTGTTCTGTGTGATCAACCAGCCGTGGAAACAATAACGAAAGAGTGGAGGGAGTTGGAGTTGGAGAAACCTTCTCAGATAAGGTAGCTGGGAGTCCTTTGAAAGATAAATACATCTTTCAAGACAGATAAAGAGGTTAGGGCATCTGGCAGAGACAGAAAGTGTACAAAAATGAAGTAACATGTTAACTGGCGGGGCACTTACTTACTGTGTAAATAGTATATGAATAGAAGCTCTTAAGGTGGGTCTGAAACACAAGCTGAAGCCATGCTAAGGATGTCTCATGTTGTAAACAGTTGAAGTCACCATTGGTTTTAAACAAAGGAGTGACCTCCAGGTCTAGATTTTATAAAACTTCTGGCAGCTGTATGGAAGATGGGTTGAAATCAGCACTGGAGGTGGAAAACCAATTAGGATGTTGCTATAATAATCCAAGTAAGAATTGGCAAGGGTCTTAATCAGCAAGAATAATGGCTGTGAGTGTATAAGGTTGCAGCTGATATTTTTTAAACCGTATCATTAAATGTTTTTCAGTATATCCACAAAGTCTTTTGACGATGACTACAATCAGCTTTAGAACATTGTCATTACCCTTGAGAGAAACCCCATAACCACGAGCAGTTACTCTCAATTGATACTCCCTCCCCATTCACTAGCAATTACTAATCTACTTTCTACCTCCATTGTTGTTTAGTCATTCAAGTCGTGTCCGACTCTTTTGCAACCTCAAGGACTGTAGTCCACCAGGCTCCTGCTCCATGGGATTTCCCAGGCAAGAACACTGGAGTGGTTGCCATTTCCTTTCTCCAGGGAACCCTCCCAACCAAGGGATTCAGGGAATAATTTACTACTGAGCCACTGGGAAAATCCTTCTTTCTCTTGGATTTGCCTACTCTAGACATTTTTTAATAAATTGAATCATAGAATATGTGATCTTTCATGACTGGCTTCTTCACTTCATGTATAAGTTTTTCTGTGGACATATGTTTCCAGTTTTCTTGGATATATACAGTAGGAGTGGAATTTCTGGCTCATACAGTAACTTTATGTTTAACTTTTTGAGGTACTGCCAAATTCTCTTCCAACATGGTTGTATCACTTTACATTCCCACCAGGAATATATGAGACTCCCAATTTCTCAGCATCCTTATCAACAGTTATTATTGTCTCGCTTTTTTTGATTATAGCTCCCCTAGTGGATGTGAAGTAGTAACTAGTTGTGGTTTTGGTTTGCATTTAACTGATTTCTAATAATAAAAAGTATCTTTTCATATTTTTATTTTCCATTTGCATATCTTCCTTAAATAAATATCTATTCAGATCATCTGCCCATGTTAAATTGGCCCCTTGTCTTTTTACTTAAAGTGTTAGTCGCTCAGTCGTGTCTGACTCTTTTGGAGCCCTTGGATTTTAGCCCACCAGGCTCTTCTGTCCATGGAATTCTCCAGGCCAGAATACTGGAGTGGGTTGCCATTCCCTTCTCCAAGAGATCTTCCCAACCCAAGGATCAAACACACGTCTCCCACATTGCAGGCAGATTCTTTACCATCTGAGTCACTGTCTTTTTATTATTTAATTGTAAAAGAGTTCTTCATATAATTCTATATAAAAATCTCACATTAGATTTATAAACATTTTTTCCTATGAGTTATCTATTTACTTTCTTGATGGCATCCTTTGAAGTCTAAAAGGTTTTTATTTTGATGATATCTGATTTGTTCATTGTTTCTTTTCTCTCCTGTGTGATTGATCTCATAACTAAGAAGGCTTTGCCTAATTCAGGGTCCTGACAATTTATTCCTGTATTTTTTCCACAGTGTTTATACTTTTAGCTCTTATGTCTAGATCTATTATATATTTCTAGTTAATTTTTGAGTATGATATGAGGATGCCATCCAGCTTCATTCTTTTGCATGTGGATTCCAGTTGTTCAAGCATCAGTTGTTGAAAAGACTATGCCAGCACCTGGATTTGGCCTGAGAGCCTAAGCCCCCACTGAGGATGACCCCTAGGGCTGGTACTCATTGCATACCAGCTTCTATGCCATCAGAGGCCACCTCCCTCTTGTGGCTTAAGGGGATGCTGTTGCAGAGAAATGTTGGAAGAAGAGAAAAAAGGAGTTAATGGATTAGAAAAGGGAGCGCTTTGTAAATAACTCTCCATATTTCCCACCTCCCTCTGGGTTAGGGGGTCACAGAGAGCACCAGTCCAGGAGATAGCTGAATATGGTAGAAAATGGACCCCAAGGTGCCCATATACCACTGGATACATCAATGGGATTAATGGAACAAGCTCAAGTTCCACTGGTTGCCTATCCCTTTCAAAATGGAGATGTTTTCTGTAAGCAGGAAAGTACAGTGTTGGGCCAGGGGTAAAAGAGACCTCCTGGATTGGGTCCTTGCTGTAACTGTTTCTTTTTACTTCTTCCTCTTGCCAGCCCTAACTTGGCCCAATATTTAATTGTATTCTGACTTTGGAGTCATAAGAATGCTTGAAATACTTTGAACATAAGTCCTTTATTACTTTTATGAATTGCAAATATTTTCTCCTAATACAGAGCTTGCCTTTTCATCTTGTTTTCATTGTTTGGGGAAGAGTACAAGTTTTCATTTTATTTAAAGACCAATTTATAATTTTTTCTTTTATGTTTCATGTGTTTTGTAGCCTAAGTAATGTTTGCATAACCCAAGTTCATGAAGATGCTTTTCTATGTTTACTTAGAGTTTTAGCTTTTACTTTTAGACCATGTTCTGTTTCAAGGTAATTTTTGCCAAGACTGTGAGGCAAGAGTGGAGAGGAAGCAAAGCAAGTTTTTGATTTAAAAAAAAAGTCTTTGCTACAATAGACAATTAAAAGCAACCATTCCATAAGATGTAGTGTTGTATATAGATGATAGAAACCCTGCTGATGCTGCCTGTGGAGGTGGAAGGAGTTTCATCAGGCAAGGTCATCTGGTGTCTCTAGATGGGAGAGTGGAGTGGAATTCCTCTGCCTGTGCTTCTATATACATGAATGTTCACAGCAATCGTATTTGCAACAGTCAAAATCTATAATCAAGCCAGATGTCATTTAGATGAGCGTTTAACCAATCTGTGGGTTAGCCATACTATGGAATACTATTCAGCAATAAAAAAGAGCAAACTATTGAAACACACAACAGCTTGCATGAATCTTCAGGGAACATGCTAGGTGAAAAAGTCAATCACAAAAAGTTACACACCATGTGATTCCAATCATATAACTTTTAGAAAGTTATTTTAGGAATGGAAGACAGATTAGTGATTGCCAAGTATAGGCATGGGAGAGGAGGAGGTGGGAGAGGTAGGCGTGATTATGAAAGGGCATCAGGAGTGATCCTTGTGGTGTTGGAGCTGTTCAGTACTTTAACTTGAGTGACAGATATACAAAACTACACCAGTGATGTAACTGTATAGAATTTCACACAAATGCATACACACACACTAAAACATGGGAAATCTGAAAAAGATTGGTGGATATATCAGTGTCAATATGCTGGCTATAATACCAACTTTAGCTTTGCAAGCTGCTACTCTTGTCCAAAACTGAACAAATTTTACAAGGGATCACTCTATATTATTTCTTACAACTCTATGTGAATCTATAAAGATCTCAGTACAAATTTCAATTAAAAATCAGAAAATTGAACGAAAGGATTTTTAACGGTCATTTATCTCACCAAAGTTTACGCATGGCATGTAAGGACATGAAAAGATAGTGAACATCAGTAGCTATTAAGAAAATGCTAATTAAAACCACATGAATGTGTTGGAGAGGCTATGGAGCAACAGGAACTCTCATTTGCTGCTGGTTGAGAAGCAAAATGGTATAGCTACTTTGGAAAGCAGTTTAGTAGATTTTTCATAAAGCTAAAATTACAGCTCTTATATGAACCAGATATCTTACATCAGGGTATTTACCCCAGTTGAATACAACATGTCTAGGTAAAAAAATTGTGCACTAATGGCCAAAGTCACCTTATGCATGATAACTCCATTGAGAATTGGGAACCCAGTTACCTGTCTGCTGACAAACTGATAAACAGCATAGTACATTAATGGAATGAAATTCTACTCAGCAATGTACAAAATAACTAGACTGTTGATAAATGCACCAACAATGAATACATTTGAAAATCATTATGTTGAAGGAAGGGATCCAGGCACAAAAGACTACACACTGTAATGATTCTATTTATATGATATTTAAGAAAATGCGAAACCATACTGACATGAATCAGATCAGTGGTTACCAGAGACTGAGATTGCCTACGAAGAGACATGGGGACTTCTGGGGTTGTTGGAGATATTCTATATCTTGATTGCAGTAGCAGTTACATAACTATATGTATCTTTGTCCAGAAGTATGAAGCATTACACTTAAAATGGATGAAATGTGTTTTATATAAGTTACACCTCAAGAAACCTGATTTTATAACATCTTTAGGAAAAGCATGAATAGATTCTCCTGTGCTTAACCTGGAGATTTCTGAATGCTGTCTGATTGGCTCGGTTTGCTTTAAATCTCAGAACTGGAAGGAATCTTATACATAGATATTTGGGTCCCTTTCCTGTTTTACACAGAACAAAACTGAAGTCTAGAGAAAATAGTCTTTCCTAAGGTCTCACAGCTAGTGAATAAGAAGCTTGGACTAGAAGCCACTCTGCTGAATTTATAATGTATGTCCTAAGGTTCTTCATTATACAGTGGTCTCCTCTGAGGGTACAGACCAGGCCTTAGCAATCTTTCCTCTTGAACTCTCAGCTGCTCTTTCCACCTGCAGTCACCCAGCTTGGGCCTTGCGGTAGCACAGAGTGTTATATTTATTTTTGAATTAATAACAGAGCCTGAGTGGCAGAGGCTGGGAGGAAGGACACCGACAGGGGAAAAGGTCAGTGCATCATCATTCACTCTTCACCCAGCATCAGAATCTCACTGCATACAAATGAGAAGGAAGGGGTCTTCTTAGGTCTATGTTACAAATTTCAGTTTAATCCAATCAGTTTAATTTCAGATATTGTACTTTTCAATTACAGAATTTTCATTTGAATATCTTCCATAAGATCAGTTTTTAGCTAAATTTTTAATCTCTCTGTCATTCATTTTCTCTTGCTTAGTCATGTTTGTCATTGTAAGTTCTCATTACTGCACTCCAGCAGCTTCTGTTGATTTAATTATTCCATTGTTTTTAGTTATGCAGACTGTCCTTTGTTGGTCTTATTAATTTTTAAAGAATTTTGATTGCTTATTAAAAATACAGAGACTTCAGATGATGTTATTTTTCACCCTTTTTTTTCTAGGCACTTAGAGCGGGGGCCTTAACCCAATCATGGCCAGTTCTGAGGAAAGGCTGGGTTTTTGCAGTTGCTATAAGGGTGAGTGATTTATCCCTGGTTCTCCCTACTCCCCTTGGATTTTCAACTGGGAGGTGACATATTCCTTACTCCCCTTCCTTGTGAGTACAGAAATGTCATCCCTGTTTTTGAGACTACAGAAATCCCCTGCTCAGCTCTTCAAATCTTTCCGTGAGGGTCTTGGCTCCAGCCCCGTGTAGCCTGGGATTCAGCACAAGTCTCAAGGGGAAAGCCAGAAGTGTGTTTGAAGCCCCTCAAGTCTCCTCAAAATACTTTGCCAGTTTTTCTGTGCCCTCCACAGACTGAAAGCCTGAATTGTGAGCTTCCTGTCTGTGCCCAGGACCAACAGCTGTCCCCCAGGGTGAAGGAAGTGACAGAGGGTGAGTCCTTGTGATTGGGGCCTTTTCCTTCCAGAATTTCAGTCCCTTCGATTCTAGTTGCATCAGAAGCTTTCTGCTACTTTCTAACAGCTATTTTCTATATTTTATTGTTTTTCTTTCTAGTTTCTTTTGTCGAGAGTACTGCCCCACCATTAGCTAGACAACTGCACCTCAAAATGCAAGTCTAGGACTTGCCTGGTGGTCCAGTGGTAAAGAATCTGTATGCCAGTGTAGGGGACATGGGTTCTATCCCTGGTCTGGAAAGATTCCACATACTGCGCGGCAACCCATGCCTGTGTGCCACAGCCACTGAACCTGCGCTCTGGAGCCTTTGAGTCCCAAGCACTGAAGCCCATGCACCCTAGAGCCAGTGCTCTGCAGTGAGAGTAGCCTCTGCTGAGCCCACATGTGCCAATGAACACCCAGCAGAGCCAAAAATAAAATAAATAAGTCATTTTAAAAAATGCAAGTCTAAACCATTGAAGTAAAATTCAACAGGTGAAATGTCTATAATTAAAACTTTCAAAATAAATTTGCAGACAACTGAGCCAGAGATTCAAGATTTAGATGATTACTATAATGACTTTTCATTTGTTTTTACAAATCAACATTTTGTTTTCATATGTATTTGTAGGAATAGTTACCATTTTTGTTAACATTTATACATACCTGGAAGCATTCTAAGAACTTTACATACATAATCTCTTTTAATGTCCTCAGCAATACCACTTGATGTGGACCAATTATTCCCATTTTACAAACTGAGACACTGAGAGGTCATATAGCTCTTGAAAAGGAAAACAGATTCAAGACTGAATTTTTTCTCAACCACTAAGCCAAACTACCTTACACGGGAACCAGTTTGACAATATGAACTGCCTGTTGTGTCATTCACAATTACTTTCCTAATGATACAGTAAATTTCCTAGGACTCATTCATTTGTGGCTTGTCTTAGGTGCAGAAGGTTTCCTGCAGCTCCTGCAGGGGTAGCAGAGATCTGCTCTCTATTGGTGTAGGATCCTCAGCCATAGAGAATTCCCTGCCCTTTCCCAAGGTTGGATGGTTTTCTCTTCTGCCACTGTCCCAGGAGCAGCAAGTCTTGGCAGATTCTGTGCAGGAGAGGGTTTTCCATCCCTCCACTATGGACAGGTGGATTTTTGCTTCCATCCATCTCCGAGGAATAATATCTCTCTGCCTGAGTCCAGGTGGGCTGTGTGTATGTGTATGTGTGTCTGGATGAAAAGTTTGTTCTACCCCCTCCCACTGATGTCAGGTTTTTGCCTTCTATGGGCAATGTGTCCTGAGAGACAGAAAAGGTCTTGTGCTTATAGTCCAGTGGCCTGGATTGATCATGTCTTGCATGCCTGCACCACCAAGCAGGGATGTTTCCACTTAGTTCAGTTCAGTCACTCAGTAGTGTCAGACTCTTTGCAACCCCATGGACTGCAGCACGCCAGGGCTCCCTGTCCATCACCAACTGTTTCCACTCTCTTGCCCTAAGTTCTTTCTTTCTTTTGAGTATTTGGTCAAGACCCATGAGAATTCTAAATGTGTCCTTGGGAACTCCTCCTGAGTCTTTTGGGCTCCCAGTTGTTTTAAACTTTTCATGCTAGTCCATATTTGGCCTTTAACAAAATTCATTTAAAATTTAGTTGAAGTTTTCTTACCAGTTTTACAGCATCCATTTCTTCCTCCTTTATTCTAGAAACACTGACACAGTTCACATGTCCTGTCTCTCCTTGAAGAAGCTTATCGCTCTTTGAAATTCAATCCAGGTCTTACTGTCTTGAAACCTAGGCTATCTGATGGGCTCAAGAGAAGCTGTAATTTTGTATATTGCTTTTTTCTTTTCCCTTGTTTTTTTTGGGGGGTGGGGTGGTGGTGAGAGGAACATTCTTTTTCAGCTTTCTCCATTGAGAGTGAAAGTAGAATTATTGTCCATTGTGCTTAGCGTGTGGTTGCTAAGTTGCTTAAGTCACGTCTGACTCTTTGTGACCCTATGGGCCCACCAGGCTCCTCTTTCCATGGGATTCTCCAGGCAAGAACACTGGAGTGGGTTGCCATGACCTCCTCCAGGGGTTCTTCCCCACTCAGGAATCAAACCTGCGTCTCTTATGTCTCCTGCATTGGCAGGGCCACCTGGGAAGCCCATTTTACTCTTCTTGATATCCTGAAGTCTGATAATCAGAGATGAGTAGTACGTCATTCTTGATCTCAGTCTTCAGTGTTTTTATTTCTGTTTTTAAAATTCTCTCCCTCTTTCTCTTTTTCTTAGGTGATATTAGAACTTAAGAAAGTATTACCTGTCATCAGG
Source organism: Giraffa tippelskirchi (assembly GCF_054371585.1). Lineage (NCBI taxonomy): Eukaryota > Metazoa > Chordata > Mammalia > Artiodactyla > Giraffidae > Giraffa > Giraffa tippelskirchi. The sequence goes on along the minus strand of NC_137284.1, from coordinate 39,775,227 downwards.
AGGACAGTCATACTTTTAATTTACGGAAACGTTTTTTTGAATTGGTCGGGTCCACATTGCTTCCTAGTGCCCTACTCAAGAGATCTGTGAACTTATGTATTTATTTTCATAAATGTATTTATGTATTTATTTTTTTATTTTGTGTATTTATTTTCATCAAAAATAGAATGAATTGGTGCCAGAGTTAAAGATGCTTTGACTTCAACTGGTGTCCCCAACTTATTGATTTTATAATTCTTGATACAGACAGCAATACTTTGTTTAGCACAGCCTGATTGAAAAGGTTGACTTGCCATTTTAGGGGAAGCTACTAGTATAATTCCTGTGTCGGGAAGATCCCCTGGAAAAGGGATAGGCTACCCACTCCAATATTCTTGGGCTTCCCTTGTGGCTCAGCTGGTAAAGAATCTGCCTGCAGTGTGAGAGACCTGGGTTCCATCCCTGGATTAAGAAGATACCTTGGAGGAGGGAAAGTCTACCCACTGCAGTACTCTGGCCTGGAGAATTCCATGGACTGTTTAGCCCACGGTGTCGCAAAGAGTCACACACCACTGAGCAACTTTCACTTTCACTTTATAATAATATAAAGTACTGATTTGGGTCAATGTATTTCTATAATAGCTTTAGAAAAATTCTTGACTTTTAATATAAAAAGTGTCACTGTACTTGGTTTTGTTCAAATATTAGTTAAATGAAAAAGGAAGAGGGCTTCCTTGGTGGCTCAGTGAATCCTTCTGCTGGTGGTGGCAGGATACACAGGATCAGTCTCTGGTCCTGGTAGATTCCCACCTGCAGCAGACCGTGTGCCTTGCACCACAACTATTGAGCCTGTGCTCTAGAGCCCGGGAGCTGCAGATACTGAAGCCCACGTGCCCTAGAGCCTGTCCTCTGTGACAAGAGAAGCCACCACAGTTAGAAGCCTGTGCGCCACCACTAGACAGTAGCCCTGTCTGCAACTAGAGGAATGCCCTGGCAGCAACGAACATCCAGCACCATCAAAAATAAATAGTTATTTTAAAAAATAAAAAGGAAAAAACGTAAGGCTTAAATACAATGACATTTCATAGGATCTGGAAATCTCTAATTTTCTGTTTCAATCCTAGTTTGCATCCTAGCTTTCAAATTTACTGTTTTTATGTGAGGTTCCTGAAGGTTATAACAGTTCTTCAGATACTGATTGCTTTATTTCTAGTTCACAAGATCAGACAATGCCTCCATATATAAAAGTTAACAGAATTTTTAAAAATAATACAAAACACCAGGAAGTATAGACGATATATTATCCAAAGTAAGTATGACTCAGCAACACCTAGATATTTTATGCACACTCACCCATGGCTTAAAATGTGTATACAATGAGTAAGGGTTTATTTGTCTTGATCTGACATCAAACCGTATTTTCCAATTTTAGTATTGTATCACATTCTTTAACCTTCCATCTAAAATATTGAGATTTAATTTGGCCCTTTGGTTGAGAGTTTTGGGAGATTTGGGACCTAATTTAAATGAAAGTCTTCTTTCTTTTCACAAACAGTGGGGAGATACTGTCATTTGAAGCTAGATTAAAATTTTAACTCTGATTCCTCAAAAGTAAAGGGGAGAAGAGGGCAGAAATAAATTCTCTGGGGATTAGATGAGATAATATGTAAAAAGTATGAAGGTTAATATGCTGCCATTTTAAGACTCAATGTTATTTTCCTTTCACTTTACATGTCTTTAATATAGCAATCAAGGTGTTCTAGGAGAACAATTGTAGCTCTAGAGTTGGACAGAGGCTTGAATCCCAGCCCTATTACTTAGCAGTGCGTTGTGATACTAGGAAGCTACCTAACTTCCTTGAGTTTCTATTTCTCCATGGCGGGGGAGGAGGAGGACTGCTCTCTATTGTGAAAATTAAAATGACAGACTCTTGGCATAGTATCTAGAAGGCATTCAACAAATGTTAAAAGATACCCTGTTTTTAGATATTCATTCCAAATTTTCTCCTTCTCTTTTCTTGATTTTTAGATACAGTTCATCTCCTGTCCATCTGGAACTTTCTCTTTAGCATCTTCTATGTGTGTCATCCTACCCATAACTTTGTATAGAAACATTAGTAATAATAATTGGCTCAACTTTTTGAATACTTATCAGATACCCCAAAATAGTTTAAGCACTTTATATACATTATTTCACATTTTGTCATCCTAAATGAAAAATTAATTTATAATTTAAAAAATCAGTACAGTCATTGCTTTTTGGGTGAGACAGACAAGAATTAACTGAAAAGGAACTCAAAAGAACTTTCTGAGGTAATAAAAATGTGCTGTATATATTTTTTAACTTTAATTTATTTTATTAAATTTTTTTTAATTGAAGAATAATTGCTCTACAGAATTTTGTTGTTTTCTGCCAAACATCAACATGAATCAGCCATAGGTATACATATCCCCTCCCTCTTGGACCTCTCTCCTGTCTCCCTCCCCACCCCACTCCTATAGGTTGATACAGAGGCCCTGTTTGAGTTCCCTGAGTCATGCTGCAAACTCTCATTGGCTATAAATTTTACATCTGGTAATGTAAGTTTCCACGTTACTCTCTCCATACTTCTCGCCCTCTCCTTCCTCCCCCACCCCACATCCATAAATCTGTTCTCTATGTCTGATTCTCCAAAAAATGTGCTATATCTTGATGAAAGTTTGTACACATTTGAAAAACTCATAAACTGTACACATTAAATATGGCTCTATCATAGACAGTTTATACTGTAATGAAAAATTGAGAGGAAAAATTAAGCTTCTTAAAAATATTCTACAGAATAAAAAATTTTTATAACTACTTTTCAGATGAGAAAACTGAGAAGCTGACGGTTCAGTAATTTCTTCCAGTTCACGTTTACTGGTGACTGTACAGAGGTCAAATCCAGGTATGTTTAAGTGCACAGCCTGTACACTTAACCAGCAGGTCCCACTTCCTTCAGGGAGACTGGCGCATCCTGCCACATTTTGCAATTCAAACTGTAATATTTTATCCTTAGTAAGCATATCACATAGACTAGGAGCAAAATACTTATTTTTTTTTGATAGTACATGCTCGTATGATATTACATACAAATATCTTGACTTCTTCCTTGGGATATGAGTTACACAAAACTCTAGAAAGAAAACATATCTGTTTCAAAATGTTTAGGTAGGAGGATGAGACCCCGGATTTATCCAGTGGAATCAGTTCCTCTCCCTCATCGGCATGCATTTTCAACTATTTTGAGAGTAATATTTTGGCTGCAATAATCTCAGGCAACATATTCAAATGGTAACTCAGTAAGTCCTCTGATATGAAAGATGTTACCGCGTCTGTGTGCAGAGAGCCAGCGAGGAGTTGGGTGTGTGTCTAAGATGGAGCTTTAGCAATCAGGTGAACCTATTATCTTACCATCTGTTAGAAACTGTGTGTTTAAATTTCCAAATCAGAAATGTCAGCAGAAGTCCCTGACTGCTTTGGTGATTATAGAACAAAGCAGTCTGCCATGACTGTGCGGGGCTGAGGTCACTTCAGGGTTATTTCTTCTGTAAATGAGGCAGCAGTTTCTAAATTTACAATCACCTTACTTGATACTTCTCCAAACTTCTCATTAAAATGCCCAGAAAAAGATACAGAAAACTAAACTTGAAATATAAGTTTTCATAAGGACAGGTGGTGAAATCAAAGGGATGTTTTTCTCTTTGTATCATGATGAACATAAACTGAGAAATGTCTTATTGTGCTCTATAACCTTTGTGGTTCACTCTCCAAAACGCAGTATTAATGCAGAGCACTTCATACATCCATTCGATCCTCACAGCAACTCTATGAGGCCTCATTATTTTTTAAAAAATTTATTTATTTTTAAAAATTGGTATATAGTTGCTTTACAGTATTGTACAACAAAGGGAATCAGCCACCTGTATACATATATCCACTTCCTCTTGACCCTCCTTCCCGCCCCTCCTTACCCCACCCATCTGGGCTTCACTATTAATATACCCGTCCATAGATTAACAAAATGTGTTAGCTGGCTGTGTCGATTTTCCCAAGGATACACATCACACAGTTTTGAGTGGGAGAGTCAAGACTCAGTCCTATTTATTTATTTGAAGTAAGTTGACTTACAATGTTACATTAGTTTCTGGTGTACAGCAAAGTGATTCAGTTATAAATATATATGTGTATCATGGAATATTGCTCAGCCATTAAAAAGAATACATTCGAATCAGTTCTAATGAGGTGGATGAAACTGGAGCCTATTGTATAGAGTGACTGCTACTGCTAAGTTGCTTCAGTCGTGTCCGACTCTGTGCGACCCCACAGACGGCAGCCCACCAGGCTCCGCCATCCCTGGGATTCTCCAGGCAAGAATATTGGAGTGGGTTGCCATTTCCTTCTCCAGTGCATGGAAGTGAAAAGTGAAAGTGAAGTCTCTCAGTCGTGTCCGACTCTTCGCGACCTCATGGACTGTAGCCTACCAGGCTTCTCCGTCCATGGGATTTTCCAGACAAGAGTACTGGAGTGGGGTGCCATTGCCTTCTCCATAGAGTGAAGTAAGCCAGAAAGAAAAACACCAATACAGTATACTAACACATATATATGGTATTTAGTTAATCGGTAAAGATAATCCTGTATGCGAGACATCAAAAGAGACACAGATAAATAGAACAGTATTATGGGCTCTATGGGAGAGGGTGAGGGCGGGATGATATGGGAGAATGGCATGGAAGCATGTAAATCATCATATGTGAAATGAATCGCCAGTCCAGGTTTGATGCATGTTACAGGGTGCTCGGCTGGTGCACCGGGATGACCCGGAGGGATGGGATGGGGAGGGAGGTGGGAGGGGGGTTCTGGGAGGGGAAAACATGTACACGCATGGTGGATTCATGTCAGTGTATGGTAAAACAAATACAATATTGTAAAGTTAAAAGATAGATAAATAAAGTAATTTAAAAATAAATATATATGTATTATTTTCATATTCTTTTCCATTATTAAATGATATTAAATACAGTTCCCTGTGTTATACAGTAGGACTGTGCTGTTCATCTCTTATATATATAGAAGTTTGTGTCTGCTAATCTCAAACTCCTAATTTATCCCCCCCACATTAAGGCCTTTTTAGCTACCCATTTTCTCCCACTATGAAATATTCTATTCCTTCCCCACTAAAATTGGAAAAACTTGCTGATCTACTCTACTGTCTATACTTGTTTCTGTGGCTGCACCGACCCCAGGTCAAGGTCAACATGTGTGCAAACTAAGAAGACTGAGAAAATAAATATGTTCAGGTTCTCTAGGGGCGTCAAGTATGGGACATTCAAGATTAATGAGATAAAAATACTAGATTGAAATATTCTTTGCAGCAAGTGTATCTATATTACAATATAAAAACTTTCAGAAATTTTCAAAAATATTCTTAGAACATCATTTAGTATAACTTTTTAATTTTTTTCCAATTTTGTATGATCTTTCTAAAGTTGTGATTTCCAGAACATGAACACAAGCCATCTTTGTTCTACTAAAGATGATTTGTGAAAATATGGTTCTGTAGTTACATAAGATTGGAAGGTGGTGCACTCTATAGTTTTCCTGTGAAGACTAACATTGTGCGTCAGTAAATAAAAACTCTGATAAGCACTGCAATAAAAGGATCTGTTTAAGGTTTAACCACAGTTCCTTCAACTTACTTGAATACAAATTTTTCTTTTTCAGGCAACACCTGTCAAAATCCCATAGTCGTCTGCTCCAAATGCTTAAAATGCACGGTTTTTTGAACATATTGGATTATTACCAAATGGACTTATTTCAGTGAGTCCTCCTGGAAACTCTATATTTCAGAGCTTTTTTTCTCTTCATAGCAAAATGATTGTACTTCCATTATTTATTTTTGCTCTCTATGTCTTCAATGTATACAGCATAGGTCAGAAACCACATCTTTCTTTCCTTAGCTGTCATGGGTTAGTGTCTAGAACAGTGCTAAATATACAGTGTGGGTATGTGTGCTCAGTCGCTCAGCTGTGTCCCACTCTTTGTGAAGCCATGAACTGTGGTCCACCAGGCACCTCTGTCCATGGCATTTTCCAAGCAAGAATACTGGAACAGGTTGCCATTTCCTAATCCAGGGGCTCTCCTCTAACCAGGGATCAAATTGAATCCACATGTCCTGTGACTCTTTACCACTGCACCACCTGGGAAGCTGAAATATACAGTAGGTGTTTCATAAATGCATGCTTATTTTCTTGCTGAACCCAAATATCTGAAAGCAAAAAAGTATTTGGAGTCCACTTCATAAGAAACTGATCTGATACAAAGATCCTTCTGGAGAGTCAATTTGGGCATTTTCCACGTTTCCCAGGAATAATGTACATGGAAGTAGTAATTTCTCCTTCTTGCTTTTGCACTGAAACCATCTTTCCTCTTATGATCCCATAATGAGAGAGGAAGGGAAATATTAAAAAATGATGAAGGTCAAGGTTGTCACTTACATTAAAAGCTATTTACTAGCACTATCACTATACTGCTGCAACTAGCTGACATTTATTGAGCATATTGTAGGTGACAGTCTTTAAGTCACATGGCAACCCTATGAGTTAGGTACTATTGTTCTCACCATATAACTGCTGAGGGAATTGAGAGTTAAATAAGAGACATTACTTTGCTGACAAAGGTCCATCTAGTCAAAGCTATGGTTTTTCCAGTAGTCATGTATGGATGTGAGAGCTAGACCATAAAGAAAACTGAGCACTGAAGAATTGATGCTTTTGAACTGTGGTGTTGGAGAAGACTCTTGAGAGTTCCTTGGACTGCAAGGAGATCCAACCAGTCCATCCTAAAGGAAATCAGTCCTGAATGTTCATTGGAAGGACCGATGCTGAAGCTGAAACTCCAACACTTTGGCCACCTGATGTGAAGAACTGACTCATTTGAAAAGACCCTGATGCTGGGAAAGATTGAAGGCAGGAGGAGAAGGGGATGACAGAGGATGAGATGGTTGGATGGCATCACTGACTCGATGGACACAAAGAGTCGGACACGACTGAGCTGAACTGAAGTCTACAGTAATGGACAATGAAGTCACAGAATCAAATCTTAGATGTTAGACTTTAGTTAAATTTCAGTTCAGCTCAGTCATGTCTGACTCTGCGACCTCATGGACTGCAGCACGCCAGGCCTCCCTGTCCATCACCAAATCCCGGAGTTTACTCAAACTCATGTTTCTTCAGTCAATGATGCCGTCCAATCATCTCATCCTCTGTCATTCCTTTCTCCTCCTGCCTTCAATATTTCCCAGCATCAGGGTCTTTTCTAGTGAGTCAGCTCTTTGCATCAGGTGGCCATGTAGACTTAGGGGAAATCAATTAGGCTTGGAGTTGTAAAATTTTAACTTTAATTTGTTTAACACTCATTTAACAGGTGAGGCAAATGCAAGCCAGAGGATTTCAGGGACTTGCTGAAGATCACCAGCCTTTTTAGTGTAAAATCTGGCACTAGAAAACAGTCTCTGAATTCTTAGTCTAGTTCTTCTATGTTGTCTTTTTGTCTTACTCAAGTTAATTAAGAGCAGTTATGTTAAACAGCTACTTTTTCAGGAAAACATGTGCTACCACCTTCTATAAGGAGCTTAGAGATGCTTCTGGAGAGATGAGATTTACAGAAATAATGACAAAACAGATTTGATTGAAGCACTGCAAATTTAGTATTTGGTTGCCAAATCTACTTCATTAAATATTTGTTACTATACATTATTTATTGAACTTTTCTCCTCTTTAAAATGGTGATATATGAATATAAATTTATCTGACAATTAGAAGGTGGTGAAAATTTGAAATGAAAAAAAAATTCTAGAACAGCAAGATTGACCCTGTTTTGTCATATATATGTATGCATTATATATATGTTTTGAAATATATATATCATATATATGTCATATGTATCAAGATAATAAATAGAAAACACACCTCATTTTAATTTTTAAAATTTGTGATGATGAACATGGTTTTCATATATTTATTGGCCAATGCATCTCTTCACATGAAATGTCTTCCTGTATACTTTTTTTTTTGTTTCTATTGCATTAATCATTTTCGTCTTCTTGATTTATGAAAGTTCTTTGTATATTAAAAACCGTAGGTCCTTTTCTGTCATACATATTAGAAATATTTCCCAACTTTGTTACATCCTTTCATGTCATTTTTTTTCCCAGTACATTAAGCACTTCTTACGGCATCTCTTAAAAGAATAAAAAAGATTTTTCCCTATACTATAACACTTTCCCCCTCCAAAGAAGACCATTTCAGAGTGGACTGAATAGGGTAAACTCACAGTCACCAAGATGAAGACTTGCAGCCATAGGAAGGTGAAAGCAGATTAAGCCCACCCATTCCTCTCACTGTGCCAGCTCCGTGCGGTGCCAGGTGGGCTCCCAGCAGAGAGGCCTGGCAGATCTTCCTTGCGCTGCCTGTTATCACAGGACAGGAAGGCAGGCCTCACGCCTGTGCTGAACCATTCAGAGCAGTTCTCTCACAGAGCAGTCTGTGAGAGCCTGCAGAAGGGTCTCACAGGCACAAAGAGCAGAAACATCACCAGTGTGGCTTCAGTCTGTGAACAAGCCAGGATAAAAAATGTGATATCATTTGAGTTTCTTTTTTCAATTAAGTTTATGTAAAAAAAAAGTCTTTCCATTGCCCCAATGTTTCTAATTTGCCTTAGTTAAATATGTTACCAGTTAAAAGCAGTCCTCTTTTTAACACAAACACATATTGCAATTGGATTCTTAAATGATTATTAAACAAAGCAATGTCTTCATTTACGATACACAAATAGGCTAATGTTTCTAGACATCTGGGATGCTTTATCCAAATATGTATGATTAATATTCTTGTTTTACTCAGCACTGCAACTCATGCTTAATTTGCTATTTTCACTTCCCTTTTGAAGATTCTGCCAACTGCTTGCACTTGGGTCTTTTGCAGCATCTGTCCACCCTTGGTAACTGTCCACCCTTGGTGATCCCACAAATGCTGGTCTGAACCAGACAGAAATCAATATCTGTGCTGGGCTTTCCTCTTCAGAGCTGCCTGGTCTGAAGCAGGCCACTTCATTTTTCTCAGTTTCACTTTCCTCATTTGCAGTAGTAGCAAGTTTGTTGTTGTAACTGTCATTATTACAATCCATGTTACCATCACGTCATTATAGGGTATTGATAATGCTAGACAGATCAATGAATAAACAATTCTTTAATAGCTTCCTCCCTTGATAAAACAAATTACTATCCCCAGAAGCAATCCCAACTTCTTTCCCTGATTTTAGAGCCTTTTTCTTAAGCTCCTTAAAGGTAAATGCTTCATGTCTCTCTGAAGTGGTACAGTCCCTAATATAGTGCCTTATGTAACTTGTTCTTTCAATGATTTTTCAGGAGGAAGGACCACTTATGTTGGATAAATGATTTCGCTCTATCATGGGCAGCGGTTTTTAATGCAGGGATATTTGGCTATGTCTAGAGAAAATTTTGGCTGCCACAAATGGAGACTGCTACTGGCAGCTGGTTGGTATAGGTCCAAATTGCTGCTAAACATTCTAAACTATAGGATGTAGGACATAGAGACAGCAAAGGATGATCTGGCTGCCAAGTGTCGACAGTGCCAAGGTTGAGAAACCCTGATATAACAGAAAATATGGCTTTGGAGTCACAGCTAAGTCCCAGTCCCAACTCAGTTGTTCTTCTGCTTTGTGGATTTGGACAAGTTGCTTGACTTCTCTGTATTCCCAATGTTCTGTCTGACATAAAGTGTTACAAGAATCTAGATTCAGAAAGGTAGTTCAGTTCAGTCTCTCAGTCATGTCCGATTCTTTGCAACCTAATGAACTACAGCATGCCAGGCTTTTCTGTCCATCACCAGCTCCTGGAGCTTACTCAAATTCATGTCCATTGAGTTGGTGATGCTATCTACCATCTCATCCTCTGTCATCCCCTTCTCCTCCTGCCCTCAATCTTTCCCAGCTTCAGGATCTTTACCAATGAGTCAGTTCTTCACGTCAGGTGGCCAAACAATTGGAGTTTCAGCTTCAGTATCAGTCCTTCCAACGAATATTCAGGACTGATTTCCTTTAGGATGGATGGTTTGGATCTCCTAGCAGTCCAAGGGACTCTCAAGAGTCTTCTCCAACACCACAGTTCAAAAGCATCAATTCTTTGGCATTCAGCTTTCTTCATAGTCCAACTCTCACATCCATACATGATTACTGGAAAAACCACAGATTTGACTGGATGGACCTTTGTTGCAAAGTAATGTCTCTGTTTTTTAATATGCTGTATAGGTTGCCCATAGCTTTTCTTCCAAGGAGCAAGCATCTTTTAATTTCATGGCTGTAGTCACCATCTGCAGTGATTTTGGAGCCCCCCAAAATAAAGTCTCTCACTGTTTGCATTGTTTCCCCATCTATTTGCCATGAAGTGATGGGACTGGATGCCATGATCTTCATTTTTTGAATGTTGAGTTTTAAGCCAACTTTTTTCACTCTCCTCTTTCACTTTCATCAAGAGGCTCTTTAATTCTTTGCTTTCTGCCATAAGGATGATGTCATCTGCATATCTGAGGTTACTGATATTTCTCCCAGCAGTCTTGATTCCAGCTTGTGCTTCATCCAGCCCGGCATTTCACATGATGTTCTCTGCATACAAGTTATATAAGCAGAGTGACAATATACAGCCTTGATGTACTCCTTTTCCGATTTGGAACCAGTCTGTTGCTCCATGTCTCGTTCTAACTGTTGCTTCTTGACCAGCATACAGATTTCTCAGGAGGCAGGTCAGGTGATTTGGTATTCCCAGCTCTTGAAGAATTGTCTAGTTTGTTGTGATCCACACAATCAAAGGCTTTGGCATAGTCAATAAAGGAAAAGTAGATAATTTTCTGGAACTCTCTTGCTTTTTCGATGATCCAACAGATGTTGGTAATTTGATCTCTGATTCCTCTGCCTTTTCTAAATCCAGCTTCAACATCTGGAAGTTCATAGTTCATGTACTGTTGAAGCTTGGCTTGGAGAATTTTGAGCATTACTTTGCCAGTGTGTGAGATGAATGCAATTGTGCGGTACTTTGAACATTCTTTGGGATTGTCTTTCTTTGGGATTGGAATGAAAACTGACCTTTTCCAGTCCTGTGGCCACTGCTGAGTTTTCCAAATTTGCTAGCATATCGAGTGCAGCACTTTCACAGCATCATCTTTCAGGATTTGAAATAGCTCAACTGGAATTCCATCACCTCCACTAGCTTTGTTCATAGTGATGCTTCCTGAGGCCCATTTGACTTCACATTCCAGGATGTCTGGCTCTAGGTGAGTGATCACACCTTCGTGATTATCTGGGTCATGAAGATCTTTTTTGCATATTTCTTCTGTGTATTGTTGTCACCTCTTCTTAATATTTTCTGCTTCTGTTAGGTTCATACCATTTCTGTCCTTTATTGTATCCATCTTTGCATGAAATTTTCCTTTGGTAGCTCTAATTTTCTTGAAGAGATCTCTAGTCTTTCCCATTCTATTATTTTCCTCTATTTCTTGGCATTGATCGCTGAGGAAGACTTTCTTATCTCTCCTTGCTAGTCTTTGGAACTCTGCATTCAAATGGGTGTATGCTCCCTTTTCTCCTTTGCCTTTAGCTTCTCTTCTTTTCTCAGCTATTTGTAAGGCCTTATCAGAGAACCATTTTGCCTTTTTGAAATTCTTTTTCTTGGGGATGGTCTTGATCACTGCCTCTTGTAAAATGTCACGAACCTCTGTCCATAAGGTAGATAGAAGTAGAAATCTGAATAATCTTAACAAGACCCAGAGATTTAAAAAAAAATTTTTTTAATTAGATTATAGTTGATTTAAAATGTTGCATTCATTTCAAGTGTATAGCAAAGTGAATCAGTGGTACATATACATATATCTATTTTTTTTTTGATTCTCTTCTTTAAGTACTCTGTCATTACAGAGTACTGAGTAGAGCTCCCTGTGTTATATGGTATGTCCTTATTAGTTATCTATTTTATATATAGTAGTGTTAAGTGTTAGTGACTCAGTCATGTCCAACTTTTTGAGACCCCATGGACTATATAGCCTGCCAGGCTCCTCTGTCCATGGAATTCTCCAGGCAAGAATATTAGAATGGGTTGCTATTCCCTTCTCCAGGGGATCTTCCTGATACAGGGATTGAACCTGGGTCTCCAGCAATGCAAGCAGATTCTTTACTCTCTGAGCCACCAGTGAAGCCCCATATAGTAGTGCATATGTATCAGCTCCAGTCTCCCAATTTATCCCTCCCTTCCCCCTCTTGCCCTTTGGTAACTATGTTTGTTTTCTGCATCTGTTAACTCTATTTCTGTTTTGTAGGTGAGTTCCATTTATGCCCCCTTTTTTTAGATTCCACATACAAGTGACACTATATTATACTAGTCTTTCTATGTCAAACCACACATAGAAGAACTATACAAAAAAAGGTCTTAATTACTGGATAACCACAATGGTGTGGTCACTCACTGTGAGCCAGACATCCTGGAGTGTGAAGTTAAGTGAGCCTTAGGAAGCATTACTATGGACAAATCTAGTGGAGGTGATGAAATTCTAGCTGCTGCTGCTGCTAAGTCACTTCAGTCGTGTCCGACTCTGTGCAACCCCATAGATGGCAGCCCACCAGGCTCTGCCGTCCCTGGGATTCTCCAGGCAAGAACACTGGAGTGGGTTGCCATTTCTCTCTCCAGTGCATGAAAGTGAAAAGTGAAAGTGAAGTTGCTCAGTCGTGTCTGCAGAGCTATTCAAAATCCTAAAAGATGATGCTGTTAAAGTGCTACACTCAATGTTTCAGTGAATTTAGAAAGTTCAGCAGTAGCCACAAGACTGGAAAATATGAGTTTTCATTCTAATCCCAAAGAAGGGCAATCCCAAAGAATGTTCAAACTACTGTACAACTGTGCTCATTTCACATTCTGGCACGATTATGCTCAAACTCCTTCAAGCGAGTCTTCAGCAGTACACAAACTTAGAACTTCCAAACAGGTTTAGAAAAGGCAGGGCAACAAGAGATTAAATTACCAACATTTGTTGGATCATAGAGAAAGCAAGAGAATTCCAGAAAAACATCTACTTCTGCTTCATTGACTACTCTAAAGTCTTTGACTGTGTGGATCACAATAAACTGTGGAAAATTCTTAAAGATATGGAAATACCAGAACACCTTACCTGTCACCTGTATGCAGGCCAAGAAGCAACAGTTAGAACTGGAGAAGGAAAAAAAATGACTGGTTGAAAATTGGGAAAGGAGTACATCAAGACTGTATATTGTTACCCGGCTTATTTAACTTCTATGCAGAGCACATTATATGAAATGCTGGGCTGGATGAATCACAGGCTGGAATCAAGATTGTCACAAGAAATATCAACAACCTCAGATATTCAAATAATATCACTTTTATGGTACAGAATGAACAGGAACTAAAGAGCCTCTTGATGAGAGTGAAAGAGGAGAGTGAAAAAGCTGGCTTAAAACTCAAAATTGAAATAACTAAGATCATGGCATCTGGTTCCATCACTTCATGGCAAATAGAAGGGGAAAAAGCAGAAGCCGTAACAGATTTTATTTTCTTGGGCTCCAAAATCACTGCCGACAACAACTGCAGCCATTAAATTAAAAAAAGTTTGCTTCTTGGAAGGAAAGCTATCACAAATCTAGATATCATATTAAAAACCAGAGGCATCATTTTGCCAACAAAGGTCAATATAGTCAAAGGTGTGATTTTTTCCAGTAGTCATGCATGGGTATGAGAGTTCGACCAGAAAGAGGGCTGAGCACTGAATAATTGATGCTTTTGAATTGTGTTGCTGGAGAAGATTCTTGAGAGTCCCTTGGACTACAAGGAGATCAAACCAGTCAATCCTAAAGGAAATCAATCATGAGTAGTCATTGGAAAGACTGATGCTGAAGCTCCAATACTTTGGCCACCTTATAGGAAGAGTTGATTCATTGAAAAAACCCTGATGCTGAGAAAGATTCAAGGCAAAAGGAAAAAGGGATGACAGAGGATGAGAGGTTAGATAGCAAATCATTGACTCAATAGACATGAATTTTAGCAAACTCTGGGAGATAGTGAAGGACACAGGAGCCTGACGTGCTGTAATCCATGGGGTCGCAAAAAGTCAGACACGACTGACTGATTGAACAACAACAACAAATGTAATACCCAGAGATCTCTGGATCTTAATAAGACTCAAAGATCTATCTATTCTTTGGACACAGAAAGTAGAGTGGACCTGATCAAAAGTATGTTTGCATAAAGAGTAGGAAAATGGATATTTTGCCTTCTCCCTTTTGTGGCCAATCTGAATAATTTTGCCTTTACCTGGCAAGGATAGACCACTTTAAGAGAAGCTGGAGCATGCCAAGGAGCTAAAAGTGAAGATGCTGATTCCATTCATTTGCTGAGATCAGTTGAGTATCCACACAATTCAATGTTGACCTAATTGATTGCAAAGAATCACAAAGGCTTACTTTTACCAAGATTATTATAGTGCAGCTAGAGCCTCCAAGGAAACTGTGAGCATCCAGAGTCAGGGTGCAGCCTTGGGGTGGGAGAAGGTAGCACGTGTGCACCCACTGCAATTCACTAGCTAGTATTCAAGCTCAAGCTTTGGTGCTGGCTGGCAGTGAGCCAGGCCAGGTTCTTGGAGATACATCAACCTTGTGTCCATTCTGTGTGTCTGGTTGTGTCCAGACTTGCTGACAAAAGGATGTGACTTTAGGGATGCATTGACACCTGTGGTACCTGGATCAGCCGTGGGGTGGTCCTGTAGGTAGAACACATTTTCTACACAGAGGAGCCCTGCTGAGAGGTCTGGAGTGGAATGAGACCAACACAGGCAGATGGATAGACCACCGGACCAAACGTTTATCATCCAGTTGAGGATTCAAGTAAGATAAAGGTGTTCCAGTTTTAAGTAAAGATCAAAAAGCTCTTTTAAAGTAAACTGTGTTTTACAAAATGTTGAAGCACATGGGGAGTAGGAGCTGAGGAGCCGTCTGGGGGCCCTGTGAGCAAGGATGCATGCAATCTGTTCACTATAAGAGGCTCAGGAGCGAGCACAGTACCTGGCACATAGTAGGTGCTTAATAAACCAGTACTGAATGGCCCCGTGGAAAAGCTGAAGCAGAACATTCCTGAGGCAAGTAACAATTGATTCTGAATCCCGAGAGAAACACTCTGGGCAGAAACCAAGGGAGCTTCCTCCCACAAGAGGTATATGGCTTGTGTGGAGGCTTTTGAGCTGCGTGATTCATGGTTAGTTTAGGAACATTCCTGAAAGATGATGCTTCTTTCAAGAAATGAGGCTTATGTTTTCACATAAGAGGAGTAACTGCCTAATCAAGTGGATTCATTTGCGCACATTAGCAGAGGCACTGGAAAGAATTCAACCAATGAGAACCTATCCCTATAGCACAGGGAACTCGACTCAATGCACTGTGTGACCTAAATGGGGAGAAAGTCCAAAAGGAAGGGGTATATGTATATGTATGGCTGATTGACTCATTTTGCCACACAGGAGAAACTAACACAACACTGTAAAGCAAGTATACTCCAATAAAAATTAATTTTGAAAAGAAATGAATAGAAATTAGAAGCCAGAATAAAATATAACCAAACTCAACTAAAGGAAGTGACTTGTTAGGAGAGTTAATGTTTTCCCTTCGTAGCATGAATTAATAACTGACATTTATTAAATGCCTACCATGCCTTCCATATTAAGTGCTTTCCACACATTTTATTTTTTGCTTATAACAACTCTATGATATAGATCCTACTGTTATCCCCACTCTTATCGACAAGAAAACTGAGGCCCAGGGAGGGTAAGTGACTTTCCCAAGGTCATAGAATTGACAGTAAGCAGTTGGGTAAGTATGAGTCTAGAACCTGGATTTTTAGCCACCATGTAATACTGCTGCTATACAACTCAGGGGGCTGGTTCTCAAAGTCACAGATTCTTCATGCTTATCAAACTGGCTCTGAGAAAATGATGCTTATGCAGGACTGTCTGAGGATTATGCTGTCCATTTGCTCCTCTAGGTACTATAAAATCTATTTCTAGTTTGC
The DNA here is from genome assembly GCF_054371585.1 of Giraffa tippelskirchi. Classification (NCBI taxonomy): domain Eukaryota; kingdom Metazoa; phylum Chordata; class Mammalia; order Artiodactyla; family Giraffidae; genus Giraffa; species Giraffa tippelskirchi. Next base: position 39,759,095 of record NC_137284.1, on the reverse strand, counting down.
AAATGACCAGTGGGAACGTCCCGAGATTTCATGGTTATGGTCTTTCTGTTGAGTGCTGTATTTACAACCAGGGTGTTCTTGTGGGCATTGTTAATTAAATTAAACAGTGTCCTCTGTGTGAGATCCCAGAGAATCGGTTCTCTGGCTTTAATACCAGTTGATAAGTGTGTTTTTCCTCATGCTTTTGGTTTGCCTTCCTCTTTTATACACTGAATCATTTTATACACTGAAGCATTCACATTTCCTCCTTTGTTTTGGGTGCCAAAATATATGGCCACTCACCTGGAAATTTATAGGACTTTGCCCTGCAGGTAAAAACCTCTGACTGAGGCAGAGATTTGCTGAGCAAGATTTTCTGTTCAAGAGGATACTCCAAGGAATTCCCTGACCTCCTGTTATTTCCACCTCCTGTTTACGGGAAGAGTCACAATAATCGTCATGCAGAGGGTAGAGGTGATGAGCAGTCAAAAGATTCCAAGCACTGAACTAGGGCTGTTTGTGGGGTTCTCAAGGCAAGAATATTGAAGTGGTTTGCCATTCCCTTCTCCAGTGGACCATGTTTTGTCAGAACTCTCCACCATGAACCATCTAGCTTGGGTGGCCCTACACGACATGGCTCATAGTTTCATTGAGTTAGACAAGGCTGTGGTCCATGTGATCAGATTGGTTAGTTTTCTGTGATTGTGGTTTTCAGTCTGTCTTCCCTCTGAAGGATAAAGATAAGAGGCTTATGGAAGCTTCCTGATGGGAGAGACTGACTGAGGGGAAACTGGTTCTTGTTCTGATGGGCTGGGGCCATGCTCAGTATATCTTTAATCCAATTTTTTGGATTAAACACTGCTGCTATACTACTCAGGGGCCCGGGCTGTGTTCCCTCACCTTTGTCTGACCTGAGGCCAAACTATGGTGGAGGTAATGAAGATAACGGCCACCTCCTTCAAAAGGTCCCAGTGCTGCACTCAGTGCCCCCGACCCTGCAGCAGGCCACAGCCAACCCATACCTCCACCAGAGACTGCTGGACACTCATGGGCAAGTCTGGATCTGTCTCTTGAAATAACTGCGGAAAGAATGGAGAGTGGAGAAATAACTCCAGAAAGAATGAAGAGACAGAGCCAAAGCAAAAACAACACCCAGGTATGCATGTGTCCGGTGATGGAAGTAAAGTCCAATGCTGTAAAGAACAATATTGCATAGGAACCTGAAATGTTAGGTCCATGAATCAAGGCAAATCGGAAGTGGTCAAACAGGAGATGACAAGAGTGAACATTGACATTTTAGGAATCAGTGAACCAAAATGGACTGGAATGGATGAATTTAACTCAGATGAACATTATATCTACTACTGTGGGGAATAATTCCTTAGAAGAAATGGAGTAGGCATCATAGTCAACAAGAGTCCAAAATGCAGTACTTGGACGCAACCTCAAAAATGCCAGAATGATCTCTGTTTATTTCCAATGCAAACCATTCAGTATCACAGTAATGCAAGTCTGTACCCCGACCAGTAATGCTGAAGAACCTGAAGTTGAACGAGTCTATGAAGACCTACAAGACATTTTAGAACTAACATGCAAAAAAATGTGCTTTTCATTATAGGGGACTGGAGTGCAAAAATAGAAAGTCAAGAGTTACCTAGAGTAACAGGCAAATTTGGCCTTGGAGTACAAAATGAAGCTGGGCAAAGGCTAACAGAGTTTTGCCAAGAGAATGCAATGGTCATAGTAAACAAACACCCTCTTCCAACAACACAAGAGAAGACTCTACACAGGGACATCACCAGATTGTCGATACCAAAATCAGATGATTGATTATATCCTTTGCAACCAAAGATGGAGAAGTTTTATGCAGTCAGAAAAAACAAGACCAAGAGCTGACTATGGCTCAGATCATGATCTCCTTATCGCAAAATTCAGACTTAAATTGAAGAACGTAGGGAAAACCACTAGACCATTCAAGTATGACCTAAATCAAATCCCTTACAATTATACAGTGGAAGTGACAAACAGAGTCAAGGGATTAGATCTGACAGACCGAGTGCCTGAAGAACTATGGACGGAGGTTCGTGACATTGTCAAGAGGCATCACTGACTCGATGGACATGAGTTTGAGTAAACTCCGGGAGTTAGTGATGGAAGGGAAGCCTGGTGTGCTGCAGTCCATGGGGTCGCAAAGAGTCGGCCACGACTGGGTGACTGAACTGAACTGAACTAGGACAGGGGCTACGCAGAAGACATACTCCCCACCCTCAAGGAGTTCATAGCTTAAGGGGAAAACACGAAAATTTAACTGTTATAAAATTGCATTCAAGTTATTAGGGGAACACAGAGAAGAGCTTCATACTCTGCCAACGTAAATTAAGGAAGTTTCAATAGAGTTGACAACTGGACAGGATCTTGAAGCAAAAGGAAACAGCGCTTTTTTTTGGACCCTAAATGGTTAATGATACAAGTAAAACTGGTAAATCTTGTAAGACAACCAACCAATGTGCATGCTCAGTCGTGTCCAACTCTCTGCATCCCTTTAGGCTACAGCCCGCCATGCTCCTCTGTCCATGGGATTTTGCAGGCAAGAATATGGAGTGGGTTGCCATTTCCTCCTCCAGGGGTTCTTCCCGATCCAGGGATTGAACCTGCATTTTCTGCGTCTCCTGAGTTACAGGCAGATTCTTTACCTGCTGAGCCAAATCTTGTAAAGGATGCTATAAAAGTTTATACCAGAGGTTGCCTACCTAATTTAGGGAGTTAAAACAAATTTCTCTGAGCACAATATATTAAATCATTAAGGCCCACAAGTCATTGACCATCCCTTTCTAAACCCTAGTCAGCTTCACTGTATGTTCTCTTGCCAACTGAATAAATGGTAATGTGTGTGCTCAGACACACACACAACAAAAAGACAATAATCACGAAATCTAGGGGTGCTCTCACTGGTCATTTGCAAACTAGAAATAGATTTTAGCTAGAGAAACAAATGGGAATCAAACCCAGGTCTCCTGTATTGCTAGCAGATTCTTTACCATCTGAGCCAGAAGAAGCCCTTCAGATAACCTACATTTAAGCTTAATGAGGGAGGGGATCAGGCCAGTCTGTTCCTTGCTGTATATCCTGGGCCAGCCCACAGGGGCAGTAACATTCATTCCCTGGTGACTGACCATAAAGAATCTGCCTACATTGCAGGAGACCCGGGCTAGAGCCCTGGGTTGGGAAGATCCCTAGAGAAGGGAATGGCAACCCACTCCAGTATTCTTGCCAGGCTCCTCCGTCTATGGGATTCTACAGGCAAGGATACTGGAGTGGTTCACCATTTCCTTCTCCAGGGGATCTTCCCGACCCACACATTGAACCTGGGTCTCCCTGCACTGCAGGCAGATTCTTTACCAACTGAGCTACCAGGGAAGCTCCAACACAGACAAAATTCATTAAATATTCACTGAGTGGAGACATAAATCATTGAAGAAACCTGAAATTAGTGTTACTGTATTAGATTTGTCCCCCAAGTCAGCATGAATATTTTAGGTACACATTCAATGTCTTGAATTCTACAAATTTACCATTTAGAACTGTATTTTTGTCCTGGAGGGCTTCCCTGAATCCTTACGCCAACCTTTCCACTCTCAAAACTAAACACGAAATTTTGCTGAGTGACTCTTATAACACTGTATGTCTCCTATCAGAGCAGCTATGACATTCCTGTGATTGCCAGTTCAGTGGGCAATCTCACCAGCCCTTCTCTGGAAGCATTCTGAAGGCAGAGACTCTCAGTCCTCCTTGTATTTACAGCACCCAGCCAAGTGCCTGATATAAAGGAGGGTTGACTGGTTAAAAGAATGAAAGAATTAGTTAATCTATTATCTCTCCTTGATCATCTTATAAGATGATTTACAAGCCTTTTCAGGGAGTCACAGTACAGAGGAAAGCTAAAAATAAAAAATACTGTGCAATGTTCTGAAAGCAAATTATTACACGTAAGCTGCCCTTCCCTCCACATACGTACACAAGAAGAAATAAACGTGATGAAAGTTCTGAGATGGCACCTCAGAAGTATGAGGGCTTTAAAAACAAATCAAAATAGGAAAAAACAGGAACAGATAGGTTAGTACTCATCATGAGATCATCCAAGGCTGCTCTGTATGGGCTCACTGCAGTAGTTCCTTCTTTCAAGATTTCTGGCAACTCCTCTTCTGATTTCCCTCAGTCATGTATGGATGTGAGAGCTGGACCATAAAGAAAGCTGAGCGCAGAAGAATCTATGCTTTTGAACTGTGGTGTTGGAGAACACTCCTGAGAGTCCCTTGGACAGCAAGGAGATCCAACCAGTCCATCCTAAAGGAGATCAGTCCTGAATATTCATTGGAAGGATTAATGCTGAAGCTCCAGTACTTTAGCCACCTGATGCAAAGAAGTGACTCATTTGAAGAGACCCTGATGCTGGGAAAGACTGAAGGCAGAAGGAGAAGGGGACGACAGAGGATGAGATGGTTGGATGGCATCACCAACTCGATGGACATGGGTTTGGGTGGACTCCGGGAGTTGGTGATGGACAGGGAGGCCTGGCATGCTTCAGTCCATGGGGTCTCAAAGAGTTGGACACAGCTGAGCGACTGAACTGAACTGAACCTCAGATTTCTCACTCTGCAGGTTTTCTTCTTTGTTCAACTTCCACTATTCTTTATTCTCCCCAGGAAACTGCATGGTTTTTACCTCTTATTCCTCATAATCCTTTGATGAAATTTTCCCACTCCACAAACTGCTTATTTTCATCCTAATTATTATGTTTTTAAAAGAAAACATGTATTCCAGCATCTTCTCACTCTTTGTGGCATTAGTTTTGTTTTCCTATCATAACAATGTTTTTTCAAGCTAAAGCTTTCAGCCTACACTTTGCATATGGGAAATCCTAATAAAAGTGATTGATGTTTCTTGTTCTCATCAATAGCCATTTTGAAAGGAATTCAAAAACATCTTTTCATACCTATCTCAATTTCTAGAATGGTAATCATGAGGGGTAATCATGTCCTATGTGCATGCTAAGTCACTGTAGTCATGTCTGACTCTTTGGGACCCCATGGGCTGTAGCTGCCAGGATCCTCTGTCCATGGGGATTCCCTAGGGAAGAAAACTGGAGTGGGTTGCCATGCCCTCCTCCAGGGCATTGTACCTACCCAGGGATCGAACCCAAGTCTCCTGTGGCTCCTGCACTGTGGGCAGATTCTTTACTGCTGAGCCTCCTGGGAAGCCCAATCATGTCTTATATGCTAACATTATTCAGAGCACTGTCTACCTGTTGCTTTATAAATACAGCTCTTTAAAATTAATCTAATACAAGTAATTTGTAAATGATCACATCTAAAATAATATTCATAATAATAAACATCTGTAGAGATTTCCAGTTTAAGGAACACTCTCATATCAGCAAATCCTCACAGTCATATAAAGTAACAATGATTTTTAACCCATCTCAAGGGTGAAGAAACTTATGCCCAGTGTGGTTTGTCCAAGATCAAATGGTCAGCCTGGGCTTTTTGTCTACATATTATTCCTTGTGTTATATCACCTGGGTGAAATTTAGAATCAGATAATTCTGACTCCCAACTGTGTTGCTCTAGGAGTCTGATCTCCTAGGGAACTCCTAAGGAGATCTCCTGAGAACTCCCTGAAATCACTAGGTTCCATGGCTTTGCACAAGCTATTCCTTCTGCCTAGAATGTCCGTTCCCAGCTCCAACCTGAAAAAACTGTGGACTTCGAGAAAATATTTGCAAATTATCTCACTGGCAAAGGACTAATTTTCAAAATATACAAACAGCTTAGATAGCCTAATATTAAAAAATAAACAACCCAATCATAAAATGGGCAGAAGACCCATGTAGATATAAAATTTCTGCAAAGAAGACATACAGATAGCTAACAGGCACATGAAAAGCTGCTAATATCGCTAATTATTAGAGAAACGCAAATCAAAAGTAAAATGAGATATCATCTCACACCAGTCAAAATGGCCATCATTTAAAAGTCTGTAAATAATGTTAAGAAGGTGTAGGAAAAAGGAACTCTGTTTTCCCATTGTTGGTGAGAATGTAAATCGGTGTGACTACTATGGAGAACAGTATGAAGTTTCTTTAAAAGGTAAAAGTAGAGTTACCATATGATTCTGTAGTCCCACTGCTGGGCATATGTCCAGCAAAACTCTAATTTAAAAAGATACATACACCCCAATGTTCACAGCAGCACTATTTACAAATAGCTAAGACATCAAGCAACCTAAATATCCACTGACAGATCAATGAGTAAAGAAGATGTGCAATATATATGTACATATATGTAAATATATAATGGATATATATGTGTGTACATATACATATAATAGACTATTATTCAGCCATAGAAAAGAATGAAACAATGTCATTTGCAGCAACAGGGCTGGACCTAGAGATCGTCATATTAAGTGAAAAGTCAGACAGAGAAAGACAAATATCATATGACAGCACTTAAATATGGAATCTAAAAATGTGATCCAAATAAACTCATTCACAATAGACTCACAGATGTAGAAAACAAACAACTTATGGTTACCAAAGGGGAAAATGGAAAAGGGGAGATAAATTAGGAGTTTGGGATCAATGTATACACACTACTATATATAAAACGGGTAAACAAAAAAGACCTACTGTATAGCACAGAGAACTCTACTTAGTATCTTATAACAACCTATAACAGAAAAGAATCTGAAAAAGAATATACATACACATGTATAGCTGAATCACTTTGCTATACACTTGAAACTAACACAACATTGTAAATTAACTATACGTCAATAAAAAATAACCCTATCTATCTTAATGTTCAGGCACCATGTTCTCTGTGAAACATACCTGTCCTCCTTAACAAAGTTAGTGGCCTCTTTTACATTCCTTCTGTTCCTTGTATATCTTTCCATTACCAGCCTTAGCACACGAGGAAAGCCAGTGAGATCTCTGTCTGCCCAGCTATGCTTTGGGCGACTAGAGGGCAGAGAACGTGTCATATCCAGTAGGTGCTCAGTGAACCCTATTTGAGCTGACCTATCAATCGGGTTTTTTGCCTTCAAACCGTGTTTGAGGCATTCTTAGATGATCTTTATTACCCTTTTGCTTTTTTCTAAAATTCATACTGATATTCCAGGTGACCTACTTGCTTCACTGAATTGTTTCAAAGCCAGGAAGTTGCAGAAAACTACCCAGCGGTATAGTCAACTCAAAGAGACCCAGTTTTATTCTAAAGGCCTGATTCTTCAAGCCTTATAGAAAAGGATGAAGTTGGAAGACCTTTCAAACGAATGTTATTGTCATTCCAAAGGTAAGCAAAGTGCCTCCTCCTGAATGCCCAAGCCCTCAGAGGTGTGGCCTGGTGTGTGCAAGATCCTTCATGTGCATTAATTCTTCCAACGGTCATGAGAGGCCACATCATATCTTCATTCTCCACAGTTTATGGAAGGAGGTCAGGTAAGAGGGAATGAGTTGGCTAGAGAGTTCTTTCAGGTTTTTCTGGACTGTCTTACTGAATGAACTTTTTGGCCACCCTAATATAAGGACCTGCTTATGTGCAACTGGAGATGTGAGATTTATGACAAGTTCTCACTTTAAATGATACTTTGCACCATACTACCTGGTATAGGACACTTGCTCTATGAGCAACAATGGCATAAATAAGAAAGCTTTTTTCATCTCAGTCATTCAGACTTTTTTTCCCTGACCAGTGGCTTTGCTGTAGAATGAAAATGCTTAAGCATTCTACCAGTGCACCTGATTGAAAACTAAATTGGCTATTTGTCCTTGGCAAACCTCTGTGTAATTAAAGCTTTTGATAAAACTCATTTAAATTCTCAGGCTTGGTCTCATGGCCCCAGTCTCCTGATTTCATTTGGCTTTAACTTTACTATTGTGAGTGAAGCTCCAATTTTCCCCCTGGACACCGCTGTCTGGTGACTTTCATGTTTGTGTGATGGCTTTCTCAGAGGTAAGGATAGGATGTATACAATTTTCACATTAACCTTCCCCTTCACCCTCAGCTAAAGGCCCAGCAAGTAAAGAGGCCCCACACACTGAAAGCATGCCATGCTGATTTTCAGAGGGACGGCCTCAATTTCTTTTAGGCCACTGGATATTTTCATCGATTAAAGAAACTTGATTTGAGGGAAACTGCCTGGAACACAGTTGTTAATGCAGCAATGATAGATTGGTGTCAGGAACTTTTGAGAATGGAGTGAATTACGAGAGCCAAATAATACCTTCTCTTGACATTTTAAAAAGGTGTGTCTGTTTGGAAAGTTCAAGAGCAGACCTAGCAAAGCACATAAACAGGAGCTGAATACTTTTTTGAGCAAAGAAGACCTAGGATTGAAATCTGGTTTGCAGTAGTCATTGTATGATTCAATGCAAGCATTAAAATTTACAGAACTGTTCAATAGAAAATTTGAAGTTTTAGCTAATATGATTTCAGCAACTATTTTTTCACCAAATTGTCCTCATCACTTTCTGGGACTCTGTGTGTGTAATGTAGTGTGTGTGTGTGTGTGTGTGTGTGCGTGCGCGTGCATGCTCAATCGTGTCTGACTCTTTGTGACTCTATGGACTGTAGCATGCCAGGCTCCTCTGTCCATGGGATTTTCCCCGCAAGAATATTGGAGTGGGTTGCCATTTCCTACTCCATTCTGGCACTCTGATGACACAAATATTTGACCTTTTTTTACACTGTCCTACAGTTCTCTGAAACTGTAGCTGTCTTTCTTTTTTTTGTTCAATATTTGTTGCTCAAACTGGGTTATTTCTGTCTATCTATCTTTAAGTTTTCTAATTCTTTTCTCAATTTTATTCAATTCAGTTCCATTGAATCTAGCTACTGAATTTTTATTTCTTATTTTTTTCAAGCTTTATTAAAATATAATTGACACATAACATTGTGTAAATTTAAGGTATGGTGAATTCTTTATTTTTGCTATTGTATCTTTTAGCTATAAGATGTCTGCTTGGTTCCTCTTTATATCTTTTAATTCTTCGTTGAGACTTTCTACATTTTCATCTGTTTAAAGAGTGTTTATGATTGTTTGTTGGGTCATTTTATAATAGCTACTTGAGAGGCTGTTGGATAATTCCAACATCTCTATCATTTTGGCCTTGGTATCCGTTGAATGTCTTTTCAAGTGTAATTAAGATTTTCCTCATGCTTCATATGCTGCCTAATTTTAAAAGAGGATTCTATCCTATTTAAATACTATGAAGAATGTTGGTATTTTGTTTCAGGTAGGTTCAGACTGCAAGTCAGTCCTGCCTTCTGTGGGATTGTCCATCTGTGGTTCCAATGTCAGTTGAGTTCTCAAAGCATTTGCTCGTGTCTGTCCTGTCCTACATCTAGGGGCCAGTCTGTGTCCTTGGCAGTGATGTATCTTGGTTCAGTACTAAAGGTTTGCTGATTAGCATCAGAGTTATTACTGGACAGCTTGGGGTTTAGCCCAGGAGTTCATATACAATTTTTTTTAAAAATATTGATTGATTGATATTTGTTTGGCTGTACCAGGTCTTAGTTGGGGCATGTAGGATCTAGTTCCCTGACTGGGGCTTCCCAGGTGGCGCTAGGGGTAAAGAACCTGCCTGTCAGTGCAGGAGACATAAGAGACACAGCTTCGACCCCTGGGTCTGGAAGATCCCCTGGAGGAGGGCATGGCAACCCACTCCAGTATTCTTGCCTGGAGAATTCCCATGGACAGAGGAGACTGGTGGGCTAAAGTCCATGGAGTCGCAAAGAGCTGGACATGACTGAGTGACTCAGCAGCAGCAGCAGGATCCAGTACCCTGACCAGGGATTGAACTCAAGCCCTTTGCATTTCATGGAGTCTTAGCCACTGGACCACCAGGGAAGTCCTCATATACAATTTTCAGGGAGTCACTTTCCTGAGCTTCTCTCTTTTCATCTCCTTGGCAGTTTCCAATTTCCTTGGGGCTCATGTTTCTGGTCCTCCAGCCCCAAAGCTGGGGTTTTAGTTACCCCACCTTCCTACAGGGTCAGGTTGAAACAAGTGAGGCACTTGGTGCACGTGCAAAATTTAAGGGAGCTCCAAAAGTCAAGAAGGAAGATAAATAAAGATTTAATGTATCATTTAAAAATCAAAATTAATGAAAAACTCACAGTGAACAGAACATTACAGTTTTAAGTAAAGGTCGAATCCAGCTCTGCACTTTGTAACTCTGTATCACTCATCTAACTGGAATTCCAGCCTCGCCTTTTTTGTGCATTTCCACATCTGTGCCTCCCTCTGGCACAAAGTGGTGGGAAAAAAATGGTAAATACCACAGGTGGTGGCACTTTGAATTCCAGTCTTCTTCCTTAAGCCTATCTGCTATCATTCGTTTTTCATAGTCCTAAAGCATCCACTCTATGCATTTTGTCCACGTTTCGTAGCTGTACTTAGTGGGAGAGACAAGGCGGGGGTGCCTACTTCACCTTAACGAGAACCAGAACCAGAGATGACTCTTCTTAAATTGCTGTAATGATCAAGGTCAGAGGCAAGACAAGGACAAATGAAGTAAATTCTAGGAAAACAATTAGGAAAAGCTTCTTAAAAAAAAAACAAACACAATTCTGTCACATTATTCTTCCTAGTAAATCTTGGTGTGATTAAAAATAAAATTAACATTCAGACTTTCCAGGAATGATTCAATGTGTTCCTTTCCTTTCTTTCATCCTCCAGGGGAAAGTACACACATGTTTGTGTGTACACAAGTGTATGCACATGAGTAGGCATATAGGCATTCATGTCCCAGAGAGAGAGAGAGAAGCAGAGAGATGGGGTGGAGGAGACAGATAAGGATGCTATAGATTTAGATACATAAAGATTCCCCATGTTTTCCTCAAAATTAATGAAAAAGAAAAATATTAGAATTTTGAACTTTTGAGTCCCTGCCTTGGCTTCCTCTTTCCTTCTTGTTTTGGGGGAATTATCAGGGGATAAACCTCTTTCATGAATACAGTATTTGCTAGCATTGAGCACACTGCGATCTGTTGTATTTATAAGAAAAAAAGAACACTTAAGGGTAGATGGTTGGTTCTAAACAGGTGGATCAAGTTCAGAGCTGTCTTTCGCTCTTTGCACACCTACCTTGGAAACAACTAAAAAAATATTCAAGTGCCCTGTTTGAAGTCCTTTGTTTAAGATTTCTGCTCATTTGCTCCTGGGCCCAGGAGTTTTATTTATTGAGTATGAGCAGCTTTAGGTGAAAGAAAATTAAAAAGCATTGCAGAGTGTATCCAAATGTTGTTTGATCATTGAGTTTGATTGGAGCATAAGAGCTATGTACAAAAACTGCTGAGTGCTTTTTAACTTCATGGCCTCTGGACATCTTGCATCCCTTTCAATGAAAAAATAATGGTTCTAAACTATATTTTTGCTCAGAGAGTGGATTTTTCTATACTTTTGGAAAACCCTGAGACATCCCTCATCTATTTCCCCCCTTATCTCCTTTATTGTCTCCATCCTGCCAGCATTGCCTTCTCCCCATCTTTCCTTCCTTTCCAGAAACACTGGTTTAGCACCTTCTTTATGCCTGTCACTTTCCTAGACAACATAGACTATACAAAAGTAGACGAGATAAACACTGATCTGGCTAGGAACATCATCTATTTGAGGAAACAAGCAGGATTTCATGAAAGAATTGAAACAATCTTGGAACATTAGTGTAGAAATGTCTCAGAGAAATGGTCCTTCTAGATGATTTCTGATATCTTTAGAGTCAGTCAGCATTTCTCAAATTTGTCACTTTTTCACAGACTTCTAAGATCATGGCATCTGGTCCCATCACCTCATGGCAAACAGATTAGGAAAAAAATGGAAACAGTGGCTGACTTTGTTTTTGGGGCTCCAAAATCACTGTGGGTGGTGACAGCAGCCATGAAATTAAAAGATGCTTGGTCCTTGGAAGAAAAGCTATGACAAACCTAGAAGTGTGTTAAGAAGCAGACACATCACTTGGCCAACAAAGGTCCATCTAGTCAAGGCAATGGTTTTTCCAGTAGTCATGTATGGATGTGAGTGTTGGACCATAAAGAAGGCTGAGCAATGAAGAATTGATGCTTTTGAACTGTGGTGTTGGAGAAGATTCTTGAGAGTCCCTTGGACAGCAAGGAGATCAAACTAGTCAATCCTAAAGGAAATCAGTCCTGAATATTCATTGGAAGGACTGATGCTGCAGCTGAAGCTCCAATACTTTGGCCACCTGATGTGAAGAACTGACTCATTGGAAAAGACCCTGATGCTGGGAAAGATTGAGGGCAGGAGGAGAAGGGGCTGACAGAGGATGAGATGGTTGGATGGCATCACCGACTCAATGGACATGAGTTTGAGCAAACTCAAAGAGATAGTGAAGGACAGGGAAGCCTGGCGTGCTGTAGTCCATGGGGTTGCAAAAAGTCAGATACAACTGAGGGACTGAACAACAATAACCCAGTTGTTTGTTGAGAACAACACTTCTTTCCAAATAAAGAAGAAATTCTCTTATTGCTCACTGTGTGTGTATGTGTGTGTGTGATGGGAGAGCTTTTATTTTAAAATACATACTACTTGTGTTTCAAGTGCTTGTTGCTATCCCAACTTTATTATATATAAAACTGTGGTGTTATTACGGAGAAGGCAATGGCACCCCATTCCAGTACTCTTGCCTGGAAAATCCTATGGACGGAGGAGCCTGGTAGGCTGCCGTCTATGGGGTTACACAGAGTCGGACACGACTGAAGTGACTTAGTAGCAGCAGCAGCAGCAGCATGGCGCTATTAAGTGGAATTTTATTCTATTGACTTTTGTAGGATCATTTCTGTTCAGTCTCTAAGCCAAGGTAGGGGATAATGACCCATCATGTAGTGAGTACTGGGTTAGGCATCCTGAGGGCTCCTAAAGAAGACCACCTGAGGGTCCTATTTCCCTGAGCTCTCGCATCCTTCCAGGCAAAACTGCCCGTGAGGTCTTGGCTCTATCCTCTGAGTTGCTGTCCAGTGATGATGCTACAGGCAGCCAGGGTCCCCCGAGGTCTGCCAACCTAGATGGCTTCTGTCTGCCCCCACTATACAGGGTGGGGAGCAGACAGGGACCGGTCTGTCTCTGGGGCACACTCCCTTGCTGGCCCGGGCACCATGCCTGGGAATTAACCTCCAGTTCTATCATTTGGGAGGGAGGGTTGTCCACAGTGCCTTCCTCTGGCCGACCCAGGTGAGGTGCTCCCAGGAGAGCTGGAGGCTGCTGGTGTCAGAAAGGGGTAATGAGAGCAGGAAGAGAGCCCTCAGGAATCTCCTGCGGAGGCTGCCAGGCTTCTCAACACACCCCAAGGAAGCAATTAACACTGGTGGTGGAGCAAGGCTGCGTGCAGAAAGTGACTGCTCCATTTAGCAGCAAGCAGGTGAGGAGCTGTCTGCCACGCAGAGAGAGCTATAGCTTGGAGACTTTGTTACCTGGGAAGAAGCTGACTTTTGCTTTCTCCTGGGAAGCTTATGACCTAGGATTGGATAGAAATAATTTTTTTTTTCTCCTTGAGAAGAGATAGATCTCAAATATGGATGTGATGAAAAGGGCTTTAAAATTTTAGAACCTGGACTAGCTTTTCAGTTTGTTTGAAGGCTCTATTATATGTTTCCCTAAACCCCCACTCCCTTCCCTGAGTAACAAGTTTTGGTGGATTTTGTTTCCAGGATAGGGTTCTGCATCTTAATAAGTCAGGAATAAAAGTCCCTGCCACCTGCTCCCTTGTAACAGCAGGATTGGCAGGGGGTGGGGGTGGGGTTTGTTACTGAGCTGTCAGGTATCAAGTGAAGGCTGTACTCAGGGTTCCTGGACCCTGTCATCCACACACGCCACAGCCACAGAAGGAAGGCAGTGAAAAATCTCAGCAGAAGAAACAATTTTTGGAAAGTATGTTTGTCTTTTCTCCTTATCAAGGTCCTGCTTCTGTTGTTGAAATAGGGAATCAGAAACATATTATTTTAAGACTTATTTAAAAACAAAACATTTTCTCAGTTTCATGGAACAAGCATGGGTCACGAAGCAATGCATGCGTGTGTGTCACTCAGCTGCATGCTAAGTCACTCAGTCGTGTCCGACTCTGCGACTCCATGGACTATAGCCCACCAGTCTGCTCTGACCATGAGATTCTCCAGGCAAGAATACTAGAATGGGTTGTCATGCCCTCCTCCAAGAGATCTTCCTGACCCGGGGATCGAACCTGCATTCCTTATGTCTCTTGCATTGGAAGGAAGGTTCTTCACCACTAGCGCCACCTGGGAAGCCCGTCCAAGCAATTTTACAATCAAAATCATCAGCGACTAATCAGTTCATTCAATTCATCATTCATTTAACAAATCTTATTTGGGCTAACAATATTCCACGTGCTAAGCTCTAAACATTAAATCATGAAAGCTTCACTCCTTGTATCCAAGGCATTCTGAATCCTCTGGGTAAATCACGTAAGACAACTTACAATTTTAATCCAATGTAATGTGTATGGATTGTGGCAGAGGCATTATTCAATAATACAAAAGTATAAAAGAGGGGCAGGAAACCACACAGCAGGAGGTAAGGTCAATCTAGGCAAAGTCAAGAACATGTTCAAGGGGAGAAAATACACGAGTGCAAACTCGAGTGCAAATACACGACTTGCTCAGCTCACCAGCATATAAGGGAGGGGCAATGAGTGGAACTCAAGGGCAGGTAAGGACAATCTTTAAGGACTGCACCTTGCTAGGGAGTATGGACTTTAGTCTGAAGGTGATACTTACATAAGAATATTAAACTTTCTTGTATCCTAAGCTGGTAAAGTATTCTAAGCTGTATTTTCACCAGCTTAGAATACAAGCAAGTTTACAACATAAGAATAAAAACATCCACAGACATGTTTTGGGGATAAATATTGATGATTTCTGTGGAGGGACAGAAGTGAATAGGAGTGAAGAAGGACTCAAAGGGAGGCTCAATCACATCTTCTCCATCTTTTTAACAAAGTGTTCTGAAGCAAGTTGGCACAGCATTAGATATGATGAAATCGGTGATGGATATTGATTTAATAATAAAATGCTTAAAATGCTAAAAGTTGCATCGTTCTAGCATTCCAATTCACTCAAGTCTCCAGCTGCTCAACTTGGCAAATGCTATAGATTGAATTGTGTTCCCACAAAGTTTACATGTTGAAGCCCCAATCCCAAGCACCCTAGAATATTACCATGTTTGGAGCTCATGTCTTTAGACAGGTGGTCAAGTTAAAGTGAGGTCCTATGCACGGTTCATAACCCAATGTGCCTGGTGTCCTTATAAGAAGCAGAAACTGCACAGACACGCACAGAAGGAAGACCGCGTGAAGACTCAGGGAGAAGATGGCCACCCACAAGCCAAGGAGAGAGGCCTCAGAGGAAAGCAGCTCTGCTGAAATTCCAGTCTTGCACTTAACAGACTTTAGAGCTCCAAGAAAATAAGTTGTTTAAGCCATCGAGTCTGTGATGCTTTGTTACAACACTCTAACAAACTAACACAACAAGGATTTTAGAGTATCTCTTTGAGGGCACTCTCAATACTCATTAATAGTCTAAGAACCCTCTGGGAGTCTTTCAGCCCTGAGTGGCCAGTTCTGCTTCTAAGCTAATTTCCTCCTCCAGGGGATCTTCCTGACCCAGGGATCGAACCTGTATCTCCTGCATTGCAGGTGGATTCTTTATCCGATGAGTCATCAGGGAAGCCTCAAGGGTGTGGCCAAAATGGTGGAGGAGTAAGACCCTGACCTGACTTCCTCCCATGAACACACCAAAATTACAGCTATGTACACAGCAACTGTCTTTGAGAACAGCCTGAAGACGAGCAGAAGAGATTGTCCACAATGAAAGATACAAAGAAAGAACCACAGCAATACAAATAGGTGGGCTGGAAATGCAGTAGAGTTGAGACCTACCTCCGTAGGTAGGTAAACCAAAACAGAATAATCACAATTGCAGAGATTCTCCCAAGTATAAAGGGGTCTGAGTCCCACATCAGGTTGCCCAGCTTGGGGGTCCTGCACCAGGAAGACGAGCCCCCAGGGCATTCAGCTTTGAAGGCTAGCAGGGCTTGCATATGGGAGACCTAGAGGACAGTAGGAAATAGAGACTCTGCTCTTAAAGGGCGCACACAAAGTCTCACACTCTCTGGGTCCCGGTGCAGAGGCAGTAATCTGAAAAGAGCCAAGGGTCAGACCCACTTACTGATCTTGGAAAACCTCCTGGAGAGGCAGAAGGAGATTGGGATTCTGCCTGGGGACACATGCTGGAGACAGCCGATTTTGGGTACTTGTTTTACATGAGGTCACCGGTGCTAGCAGACACCATTTTGTACTCTTCCTTCTAGCTTACTAGGGCCAGGGGCTTACCTGCCCACTAGCAGGTTGGCTCCAGCTCTTGGATCCCACCCATCAAGCTACCAGCCATATCTCCACACAGCCATACTCACCTGTGGGCCAGCAGCCTCTCTGCCCTAGAACCTCGAAGACAGCTGGGCAGAGATGGGGGATCCCACATAGCAGCAATAGTCGGTCCTGCCACAGTAGGTGGATCCATGAAGTGCATATGGGGGCATATGTGCCCTGGAGCATATAGTTGGTTCCAACTAAAAAAGCAAAGGAATACAGAAAAAATAAATTTCTTCTCTTCCTTTAAGGTTCAGCTCAAAAATTCACTCATATTTATATGCTTCCAAATAAATTGATTCATGTTTTTGTTTTTTATCATTTATTACTTTTTAAAGTTTGTCTACCCTACTTGTAAAAGTAAAACCTGGGGCTCTTTCTTTTTCATCTTAACTACTGGAAAGCATAGCAGAGTGCCTGCATATAGTAAATAAATAAAAGAATGAAATAGATTTGTGGAAAGTACTGCTGGTTGCAACACAGAGGACGTCTTGGATGTGACTTTAATGTATCACCCAGTGAGATCTAGAAAACAGAGTGAAAATGATTAATTATGTAAACAAAAAAATGATGTGTCTGGACTAAATACACAATAGTGGGGATGGAGAAAAACAGATTTTAGAGGCAAACAATTGGCAGGGCTTGATGTTTAACTAAGCAGAATGTATGACGTTCAATTGAGTAAATAAATGTAAGATGGAGAAGGAAATGATTCTGAAGTTGCTGACATGGAAAACTGAGTAAAAATTGGTGATTATTATTATCATTTTTTTGGATAGAACACCAGACCAAGAACAAGTTTAGGGTGCTCAGAATTT
Source organism: Giraffa tippelskirchi (assembly GCF_054371585.1). Lineage (NCBI taxonomy): Eukaryota > Metazoa > Chordata > Mammalia > Artiodactyla > Giraffidae > Giraffa > Giraffa tippelskirchi. Next base: position 39,741,839 of record NC_137284.1, on the reverse strand, counting down.
TTTTTCAGTATTTATAAGTGTTGTGAAATATATTGTGCTATTAATGAATTCACAATCTTGCTGGAAGTTAAGATGTGCATCTAAATTAATAGAGAAAATTGAAATGGCTTAGCAAAGATATCAAATTTATGGGAAATGAACAATATGGGGGAACGATACCATCTGCTTCCCAGAGAAGAATAAAAGTCGATATTGCAATTGCTGTATGATCTGGAACCAGCTACTTCAATACACTGAGCTGAGTTCCCAAATGGTAATAAATATTTTTGTTGATTTGACACCTTGACACAAGAAAAGCTGTTGATAGATTGCCTAGAGCTCACTAGGCATTCCTGAGGGTTCTCTCTGCTTGGCAGAAAGCCAGCTTACATTGACTTTACAAGGAGGGAAATTTCTTGGGTTACATAACTGAAAAGAGCAGAGATAGAGAGCGTTTCAGACAAGGCTCTTCAAAAAGCACCATTATTAAAATGAAAGAGCAAGTCATAAGACTGGCAGAAAATATTTTATATTCTCTATACAAACACACAATATTCATCTTATGGATATAATTCAATTTGTATGTAATTTCACCATATATTTTATGTATCAGTGATTTTTTAAGTATCTTTGTGAATATTCTTACAATTTTCTTTAATAAGAAGACAAGTAACACAATGAACAAAGGTGAAAGGCTGGACTCCTCCAACAACATGTTAGGAGAATGTCACCATAGATAAATGATAATTATTCTGGGGAATCAAAGAATGACCTGGTATTTAGGAAATCTATCAATATAAAAGATTCCATTGACAGTTTTAAGGCAAATAATCATACATGTGTCTCCACTGATATGTTTTCAAAATTCAACACAAAAGAGAAACAAATGAGCTCATCTGTATATCAACTGATAACATATCCACTTTGAAAAAAATTAATGCAAGTAACTAGATTGCATTATTCTGAATGTACATGCTTTAATTTTTTAAAATTGAAGTATAGTTGATTTACAATGTTGTGTTAACATCTATTAGACCGTGAAGTGAACCAGTTATATACACACACTTGTATAATCTTTTCCATTATGGTTCATAACAAGATATTAAATATAGTTCCATGTGCTGTACAATAGGAATTTGCTGTTACCTTTTCTGTATGTAATAGTTTGCATCCACTAATCCCAAACTCCCCATTTGTCCCTTTCCCATCACCCCTTCCCTTGGCAACCACAAGTCTGTTCTCTATGTCTGTGAGTTGGTGTCTGTTTCATAAATAAGCTAATTTGTATAGTATTTTTAGATTCTACGTATAAGTGTGATAGCGTATGGTATTTGTCTTTCTCTTTCTGACTTACTTCACTTAGGATGCTAATCTCTAATTTCATTCATGATGCTGCAAATGGCATTGTTTCATTGTTTTGTATGACTGAGTAGCATTTCACTGTATACATGTACCACATCTTCTTTTTACATTCATCTGTTGATGGATGTTTTGGTTGTTTCCATGTCTTGGCTACTGTAAATAGTGCTGCTATGAACATAAGGCTGTATGTATGTTTTTGAATTAGTGTTTTGTCTGATATATGCCCAGGAGTGGAATTGCTAGATCACATGGCAACTATATCTTTTAGCTTTTTGAGGAACCTCCATACTGTTTTCCAACAGAATGTAACCTTTCTCAATTGGCCTGCTTCACTCAGCATAGTCTCCTTGAGATTCAATAATAATCTATTTTTTCTTCTTGCTGAGTTATAGTCCATAGTCACAACGTGCCACTGTTTGTTTAGATATTTGTCATTGAAGATTATTGGGTTGTTTCCATTTTTTGGCTGGAAATTTTACAAAAATTTCCGTTATTTACATAGAGGTTTTCATGTGAACATGTTTTCCTTCTATAGGGTAAATGCCCAAGGGCACAACTGCTTACTTTTATTAGTTGCACATTTAATTTTATAAGCAACTATTAACTTGTTTTCAAGAGTGGCCATATCGTTTTTACATTTCTAAAAGTAATGTTTGTGTGATCCATTTCTCCTTCATCCTTTTAAGTATTTGGTGCTTTGAAAAAATTTGGCCATTAAGATAGACATGTAGTAGTATCTTACTGTGATTTTAATTTGCATTTCATCAATGGCTAGTGATATACATATTTCCATGTGCCAATTTGGTATCTGCATATCTGCTTTGATGGAATGTCTCTGTTCATGTCTTTTGCCCATTTTCTACTTAGATGGATTTTTTTTTTTTACTGTTGAGTTTTGAAAATTTATTACATATATTCTAGATATAAATCCTTTCTTAATATATGTGTAGTTTGCAAATATTTTCTCCAAGTCTGTAGCGTTTCTTTTCATTCTCTTTACAAGGTCTTTCACAAAGCAAAATCTCTCTCCCTCTATCTTATATGAATCTTATATGCCAGTACCATACTGTCTTGATGACTGTGGCTTTGTAGTAGAGCCTGAAGTCAGGCAGGTTGATTCCTCCAGTTCCATTCTTCTTTCTCAAGATTGCTTTGGCTATTCGAGGTTTCTTATATTTCCATACAAATTGTGAAATGATTTGTTCTAGTTCTGTGAAAAATACCATTGATAGCTTGATAGGGATTGCATTGAATCTATAGATTGCTTTGGGTAGTATACTCATTTTCACTATATTAATTCTTCCAATCCATGAACACGGTATATTTCTCCATCTGTTTGTGTCCTCTTTGATTTCTTTCATCAGTGTTTTATAGTTTTCTATATATAAGTCTTTTGTTTCTTTAGGTAGACATATTCCTAAGTATTTCATTCTTTTTGTTGCAATGGTGAATGGTATTGTTTCCTTAATTTCTCTTTCTGTTTTCTCATTTTTGGAGTATAGGAATGCAAGGGATTTCTGTGTGTTAATTTTATATCCTGCGACTTTACTATATTCATTGATTAGCTCTAGTAATTTTGTGGTAGAATCTTTAGGGTTTTCTACGTAGAGGATCATGTCATCTGCAAACAGTGAGAGTTTTACTTCTTCTTTTCCTGTCTGTATTCCTTTTATTTCTTTTTCAGCTCTGATTGCTGTGGCCAAAACTTCCAAAACTATGTTGAATAGTAGTGGTGAAAGTGGGCATCCTTGCCTTGTTCCTGACTTTAGGGGATATGCTTTCAATTTTTCACTATTGAGGATAATGTTTGCTGTGGGTTTGTCATATATAGCTTTTATTATGTTGAGGTATGTTCCTTCTATTCCTGCTTTCTGGAGGGCTTTTATCATAAATTGATGTTGAATTTTGTCAAAGGCTTTTTCTGCATCTATTGAGATAATCATACGGTTTTTATCTTTCAATTTGTTAATGTGGTGTATTACATTGATTGATTTGCAGATGTTAAAGAAACCTTGCAAGAATATACAATGGAGAAAAGACAATCTCTTTAACAAGTGGTGCTGGGAAAAGTGGTCAACCACTTGTACAAGAATGAAACTAGAACACTTTCTAACATCATACACAAAAATAAACTCAAAATGGATTAAAGATCTAAATGTAAGACCAGAAACTATAAAACTCCTAGAGGAAAACATAGGCAAAACACTCTCCAACATAAATGACAGCAGGATCCTACATGACCCACCTCCCAGAATATTGGAAATAAAAGCAAAAATAAACAAATGGGACATAATTAAAATTAAAAGCTTTTGCACAACAAAGGAAACTATAAGCAAGGTGAAAAGACAGCCTTCAGAATGGGAGAAAATAATAACAAATGAAGCAACAGAAAAACAATTAATCTCAAAAACATACAAGCAATTCTTGCAGCTGAATTCCAGAAAAATAAACGACCCAATCAAAAAATGGGCCAAAGAACTAAACAGACATTTCTCCAAAGAAGACATACAGATGGCTAACAAACACATGAAAAGATGCTCAACATCACTCATTATTAGAGAAATGCAAATCAAAACCACAATGAGGTACCATTTCACACCAGTCAGAATGGCTGCTATCCAAAAGTCTACAAGCAATAAATGCTGGAGAGGGTGTGGAGAAAAGGGAATCCTCTTACACTGTTGGTGGGAATGCAAACTAGTACAGCCACTATGGAGAACAGTGTGGAGATTCCTTAAAAAACTGGAAATAGAACTGCCATATGACCCAGCAATCCCACTGCTGGGCATACACACCGAGGAAACCAGAATTGAAAGAGATGCGTGTACCCCAATGTTCATCGCAGCACTGTTTACAATAGCTAGGACATGGAAGCAACCTAGATGTCCATCAGCAGACGAATGGATAAGGCAGTCATGGTACATATACACAATGGAATATTACTCAGCCATTAAAAAAATACATTTGAATCGGTTCTATTGAGATGGATGAAACTGGAGCCCATTATACAGAGTGAAGTAAGCCAGAAAGAAAAACACCAATACAGTATACTAATACATATATATGGAATATGAAAGATGGTAATGATAACCCTATATGTGAGACAGAATAAGAGACACAGATGCATAGAACAGTCTTAAGGACTCTGAGGGAGAAGGTGAGGGTGGGACATTCTGGGACAATAGCATTGAAACATGCATATTATCATATGTGAAACAGAACACCATTCCATGTTCGATGCATGAGACAAATGCTCAGGGCTGGGGCAATGGGATGACCCATAGGGATGGGATGGGGAGGGAGGTGGGAGGGGGGTTCAGGAAGGGGAACACATGTAAACCCATGGCTGATTCATGTCAATGTATGGCAAAAATAACTACAATATTGTAAAGTAATTAGCCCCCAACTAAAATAAATAAATTTATATAAAAAAAATCTTATATGAATGAACATGCATATATAAATACTTGAACTCTCTGTAAATAGAAAAATTTTTATTAATTTAAAAGATACAAGAAGATGATGACATATTTATAATGACTGATAAAACAGCTTAGAATAAGGAGTCTTATCCTGAGATTCTTGGTGGTGTCTGCATTATTTAGAGGAAAAAGAGTCACAGAGTAATTGAGAGACTCCCTAGTTCAAAACCCTGTTTTTGCCACTTACTAGTTCTGTGATATCTATTGCCCTTCTAATCGTCACCTGTCAAATGGAGAACATATTAATAAAAGTGCCTTGCTCATGGTAATGTAAGGATTACCTAAGGCAGTGCATATAAATCACTTAGACTAGCACACATCTGTCTGTGTGTGTTAGTTGCTCAGCCGTGTCTGACTCTGTGCAACCCCATGGACTGTAGCCTGCCAGGCTCCTCTGACCATGGGATTCTGTACACAAGAATACTGGAGTGGGTTGCCATGCCCTTCTCCAGGGAGGATAGCACATAGCATATGACAAATACTCAGTAGAAATCAGTACTACCATTATTAATAGTATTATTAGAGACTCATATAAAGGTGTCTACTTTTATTGAAAATTTTTGTTTTCTCCAAGTTTAAAGATTAATTTTCTGCCTAACAGATGATTTTATCTATGTAAATTTTACTTACCCTATGAAAACTTCATATACTCTAGATACAAATGGCCAAAGACAAATTAGCTGGTCCTTGTCAGTAGCTTTCCTTAGAGTCCCTTTTTGGATAAGACTTTTGTGAAGGCTGTCACAAAGACTCATTTACCTCTGCCCTCTCATATTTATTGCACTGTTGTTGTTGTTTAGTTACTCGGTCGTGTCCAACTCTTTGCGACTGCAGCACTCCAGGTCTCCCTGTTCCTCACCATCTCCCGGAGTTTGCCCAACATCATGTTCATTGCATCAGTGATGCCATCCAGGCATCTCATCCTCTGACACCCTCTTCTCCTTCTGTCCTTGATCTTTCCCAGCATCAGCGACTTTTGCAATGAGTCATCTGTTCATATCAGATGACCAAAATACTGGGACTTTAGCATCAGCATGAGTCCTTCCAGTGAATATTCAGGGTTGATCTCCCTTAAGACTGACTGGTTTGATCTTGCTGTCCAACAGACCTTCAGGAGTCTTCTCCAGCACCACAGTTCGAAGGCATCAGTTCATTGGTGTTCTGCCTTCTTTACGGTCCAGTTTTCATGACTGTACATGACCAGTGGGAAGATCATACCCTTGACTATATGGACCTTTGTTGACAGAGTAATGTCTCTGCTTTTCAATACAGTGTCCAGGTTTGTCATAGCTTTCCTGCCAAGAAGCAATTGTCTTCTGATTTCATGGCTGCAGTCACTGTCCGCAGTGATTTTGGAGCCCAAGAAGAGGAAATCTGCAACTACTTTCACCTTTACCCCTTCCATTTGCCATGCAGTAATGGGGTCATATAAACATACTAAATGATAACCTGATACTGGGCGCTGTTCTGAGAGCATGTATACAGTGGTAAGTTGGAGAAAAGTCTTTGTTCTAAATAGCTCTGTGTGTGGAGGGGGCAGATTACAAACAGAGAAATACATTTATGTTAATATCAAGTATGGATAATTCTAGGAAGAACAAAGAGAAAATCATAGTAGTATTAAGAGATCACAGAAGATGCTCAGAGTTATGTTAGGTAGAGACTCAATAAAGTGAAGGAGAGAGTCCTAACTATACAGTGAAAACATTGTTAGCAGAGAAAGCTGTAACTTAAAGAACCTGAGGCAGCAGCACATTTGGAGGTATTCAGGGAACAGGAGTGGGAGCTGAAGACGTGGTAGAAATTGAGTGCAGACAAGGGTGTCGGGGCTTGATTTTTCTTTGCAGGTATTTTAGAGTTTAGATGGGAAGCCTTTTGAGTGTTACGAGCAGGGAATGGGGCTTCCCTGGTGGCAGAGACAGTAAATAATCTGCCTGCAATGTGGGAGACCTGTGTTCAATCCCTGGGTCAGGAAGATCCCCTGGGGAAGGGAATGGCTACCCACTCCAGTATTCTTGCCTGGAGAATTCCATGGACAGAGGAGCCTGGAGGATATAATTTACATTTTAAATGCTTTTACACTGGCTGCTGTGGATTAGGGAGGAAAGAATGAAAACAGGATCCTTAGAAGTTTATGCCTGGGGACCAGGTGAGAGACCTCTTAACATATAGCTGGGTAGTGTTAGTAGAGACAGAGAAAAGAGGTTGGATTCCAGGTATATTTCAAATGGGAAGCTGAGAAGGTATGAGGACAGATTGGATGTGTATCTCCATTTAAAAAAAAAAAGAAGTTGTAGATGACCCTAAGGTTTTTGATCTGTGCAACTTGGGGAATTTATAGAGATGGAAAAAGCTAGGCATGGAGCAGGTTTGTGGGGGTGCTGTAGGTGGGGAACTAAAAATAACTGTTAGTCATTCAAGCAAAGGTGTCAAGAAGCAGTTGGACGCATGATTCTGAAATTCAAGTCAAAAGTCTAATCCACTCATATAAATTTGGCAACATTACTGAATAGAAAGTGTCTCAAATGATTTATGGAAACCATCCAGGGAGTGAGTATAATGTGGTTAGAGAAGAGGAATAAGGCGTGAATTGTAAAGCCCTCCATCATTTAGAGATGGAGAAGGTAAAAATAATCCAGCAAAGGAAATAGAAAAAGAGCTGCCGGTCAGGTGGGAAGGAAAATGAGAAAATGTACTGTCCAGTTAAAATGAAGAAAGTGCTTCAATAAACGGGAATGATTGAGTATGACAATGTTTCTGTTGAGTGAAAATATATGAAGGCTGAGAATGTGGGACTGTGTCTGGTTTCTGCAAGGTACAGAGATCTGTCTGGAGTAAGTTCAGATGAGCAGCAGAGAGGTGAGGCATTGGAGACAGTTTATATAGACAGACAACACTTTTAAGGAATTTGGCTCTAAAGGAAAACAGAAATGGGATGACCATCAAAGATGGATGTGAGCTTAAAGGGAGGATTTTCTTTTAAGACTAGAGATATTTCACTGTTTGAACAGTAGTGGAAGAAATCCAGTAGAGGCAGAAAAAAGTGATGAAACAAGAAAAAGAATGGACAAACAATGCTAGAGAAATATTTTTTTATGAGGAGGGGATTTGGTGCTAAGTGAAGAGGCTGACTTTAGACAGTAACAGGAAGGTCGGCAGGTAAATGTGTACAGAGGCAGGTGGCAGTGTGGACGTGGAGGCAGATGGAAAAGTCCTCTTTGTGCTTCTGTTTTTCTCCCTGAAATAAGTAGCAGGGTTACTGGCTGACAGAAAGGAGGTGATAGAAGATATGAAGATTTGACAAAAGAGGAAATCATGTGGAATTGTTGTTCCCTTCGCCTCCACTGTTTAGCCATATATTTAAAACTCTTTGGCCAATTTTGTTTTAATATAGAAAAAAAACAAAAGAAGAAAAGGTCTGGGTAACACAGAGACTTAGAGTTGAAATTGTCTAAGACTGTTGAAAGCAGGGGTCCTGGAACAAATGCAGACTTCAAGGAAGGCTGGAAAGGAATAAATATAAGACCCAGATATGTTGTTGTTTAGTTGCTAAGTCATGTCTGACTCTTTGCGACACCATGGACTGTAGCACGCCATGCTCCTCTGTCCATGGGATTCTCCAGGTATGTAATAGTTAATCAATAGATTAAAAATTGTTATACTATAACTAAGTAATTAGATACAGACACCCTTGAGACATAGGTACAGTTTTATATGCACAATTTCTTTACTGTAAATAAATACCACAGAATGACAGAGTTGGTTATACAAACTGAGAGATTATATAACTCCTTTGTTTTTTTATATAATTATGTATATCTTTACATATACACGTGATTATGCTTGCTCAGTCTCTCAGTCGTGTCCAACTCTTTGTGACCCATGGACTGTAGCCCGCCAGGCTCCTTGTCCATAGAATTTTCCAGGCAAGAATACTGGAGTGGGTTGCCATTTCTTCCCCCAGAGGGTCTTTCCAACTCCAGGATCCAACCTGGGTCTTCTGTGTCTCCTGCATTGGCAGGCAGATTCTTTGCACTGCCATTACGGAAGGCCACAGACATATATATTATACAGTCTCCTTATTACCAACCAATTTGGGAATATGATGACATCAACAAATGGACTTCCTTCACAGAAGAATGGAAAGAAGCACTATGTACAATATCATATATAAACAAATATTCACAGACCAAAGGGTAAGAATCTGGACTCCATCCCAAGTGTGTCCTGAGCTAACTGGCCTCCCTCTGTCATGTCCATGCTTGCGCATTTTATCCTCTCTGCTGCAGTACCTATCTTTTGTTTTCTCACCTACCAAACTGCTACTTCTCCTTCAAATTTAAAGTTAAGCTTTGCCTTGTCTGTGAAGCCTTTTTTCTGACTCTTAACCCTGAGGGTTTCTTCCTTCAAGCTCATTCCCTAGTAGCATTTATCACTTGGTAACTGTAGGTTTGCAGGACTGTTTAACCATGATCCTGTGGATTCTTGAAGGGAAGGACTCAAAATCTTTTCACTTGTGAGTCATCATTGCCTAGGCTTTGCAAGTTTTCAATGAATTTTACAAATAAGGAAAAATGAGATCTAGAAGAGTGTTAAGTGACTTAGCCAAGCTAGACAGTGGCTGTACCAGGCAAGACCACCGTGTTTTTCTTGCCTGGCTTAGGTCCCTCTTTATCTTTCCTGCATCCATTTCTAGAGAAGAAAACATTTCACACCAGGAAATGGTGATGGCGCGGAGGCATATCCAGAAGGGCAAGTCCTCCCCCTTGTGGCATCTCGGGGAGGTGAAGATGAAAATGACCATGGACTCACGATGCCCTGTTAGGAAGGAGGATGGATCTTTAGCCAGGAGGGAAAAACTGTATCCCTCATCCAGAAGGGAGTTAATGAGAAGGTGTCTCCTTTCACTACAGGCAAAAATATCTTCGTATCAACAATCCCTACTCTTTACATTGGATTTCACAGACATCAGAGTAGGTTCTTGGGCAGGTACTCTCATCTCCATTATCATGAAAGTCCTCACTACCCCACTGAAGCAGCTTTTCTCATTCTAACTGTAGATGAGAAAGCTGAGTTTCAGAAAGTTAGAGCAGTTATCCTAAGTGTGCACAGCCCAGAGCACTGGTCCTTGAGCTCTTCCATGTGGTTTACTCTCCACCATAGCCTGCTGCCCATCAGGGCAGTAAAAGTGTGTGAGTTAGCCTTCCTTGGTACCAGAATACAATCAGCTGCTGAACAGACAAAAGAAACTGATCTTGGCTGGCTGTTCAAGTATACAAATCAAAGCTTCTTTTTCCTACACGAGAACTCCAAGTTGTCAAAATATTAGGTGAAGACAGGCCTACTGTTAGGGTGGAAGGGTGATGGCTGAGAGGTAGCTTGATTTCTCTTTCAGACCCACAAGCTCAGAACCTACAAGTAGCCAGCAGTGGAGTGAATACTGGGTTAGCCAAAAAGTTTTGGGTTAGCTTGAGGTTTTTCCCATAAAGAGGCTATGAAAAATCCTGAATGAACTTTTTGGCCAACCCAACACCTTACATGCAATAGAGGTGGGTGACGGAGGGAATAGATCTTCAGACTGCCTCAGACAGAGGCCCCAGGGTTTCCAATAAGAAAGATTTTTCTTTTTTAAGATTCAGGACATTCTTTTAACCAAAACAACAGCTTGGGGACAAGCAATGGGCCACAAGGGACCTTTTAGAAGGACTGGATGCCATCTTTACTGGAAGAAGCAATATTAGCTCTGATTTGATGAATGTTTTCATAACCTGCTCTCCCTTCCTTCTTGAGACTCTTCCCCCTTAATAGATCTAATAAACACCCAGATCACCACAATGGCAAGATGAACACATTTTCATATCCTGAACCCCTGCAGGGCAATGATCAGAATAATTGTTAATACTTATTGATCACTTGTTACATGCTAAGTGCTTTACCAGCATGATTATCTCATTTTATCCTCACAGAAAATCATATTATATTGATCAAGAGGGGCTGGGGGTGGTGGTTAATTGACCTGCCCAAGGTCACAGTGAGTACTTGGTAGCAATGAGATTGAAAGCAATAAACCTGACTTTACAGTACCTCACCGGAAGGACTAACATACATGATGATCCCCTGAGTGTCTGGGGGAAATGAGTCTGCCCCTGTAGGGTTGCACCCTTAGTTTACTCAGCATTCAGCAAATGGCTGAAACTTCCTCTTTCCCGCTCTGTCTACCTGGTCAGACGACTGAGGACTCACCCATGACTTAGTCAGCCATATGTTTCTTTAAAAAAAAAACAAAACAAAAAGCAATTAAAATTCTTACCAAGAATTAACATGACAAGGAGAATTTGTAACTAACAAAATGTGTAAAGAAATGTAGGCAACTGGGTGCAACTTGGCACTTAGATTTTAAGGTTGACGCATTATTGGTTGGGGCTTCCCGGGTGGCTCAGTGGTAGGAGATACAAGAAATGTGTGTTTGATCCCTGGGTTGGGAAGATCCCCTGGAAAAGGACATGGCAACCCACTCCAGTATTCTTGCATGGAGAATCCCATGGACAGAGGAGATAGGCAGGCTACAGTCCCTGGGGTCACAAAGAGTTGGACATGACTGAGCAACTGAGCAAGCACGCATTACTGATTGCTAGTTTGCTTCGATCATCATTTTTACCTTCAGCAATCCCTGGATGCTGACTCTTTACAGCTTGCTAAAGGTTGCCGTATCTGTCTGTCTTCTTTCCCACAGAAACCCTGGGGTCCTGCCTCTGTTACCTTGGTCACTGCCACCTCACTCATTGCTGAGCATCAGAAGCTCCAAACTATCCCTTCCCACCCTCACTCCAGCCACTAGGGATGTAATAAAGCCCAGCAGGAAGCCAAAGAAGTGAGGAACAATCCTCCCGGAACTAGTGGTAAAGAACCCACCTGCCAGTGCAGAAGCCATAAGAGACACGGGTTCGATCCCTGGGTTGGGAAGATCTCCTAGAGCAGGGCATGGCAACGCACTCCAGTATTCTTGCCTAGAGAATCCCATGGACAGAGGAGCCTGGCGGGCTACAGTCCATGGGGTTGCAAAGAGTCGGACACGACTGAAGTGACTTAGCATGCAGAGCCAGTTTTGTCTGCAGGGGAAGGTAAAGGGGCTGGGGAGGATAGACGTGGGATGCCCACCACCACCTACAGGACTCCTACAACAAGAGTGTGGATACTGGGAGGATAAGAGAGGACAGCTGAAGTTAAAACTTTAATTGTGGATCTCAAACAGGGATAAAAACACCTGCGTGCATGCATGCGTGTGTGTGTGTATGTGCATGCGTGCACGTGCTCAGTCGTGTCTGACTCTTTGCAACCCATGCACTGTAGCCTGCTTAGCTCCTCTGTCCATGGGGTTCTCCAGGCAAGAATACTGAAATGGGTTGCCATTTCCTCCTCAAGGGGACCTTCCCAACTCAGGTTTCCTGCATTGCAGGTGGGTTCTTTACTGTCTGAGCCATCAGGGAAGCCCCTGGCAACTGTATGGATTTGTAGAATGCTCATTTCAACCCTCAGTTTCCTCATCTGTAACACAGAGTTGGAATGACCGACCACAGAAGTATAGAAATTAGACAGCGTGTGTAAGTAGCTACTGTGACACCTGGCACCTTTACTCCGACCCCCTTCATTTCTTTTAGGGGAGCACCCACCGTCCATGACTGCTGATCCCAAAGACCTAGACGGCACAGGAGAGTGCCGCCAGCAGTGCACTCATCTTCCACCTCTCACTTAGTAATAGGATAACAGCAGCAATGACTGCCCCAATCACCACTTCTAATACAACCGCTTTTACCACGGCCACTGCTGCTGCTGCGATTCTGGTGTTATTGATCGTGCACAGCTATGTGGCATAGGAAAAGGGAAATGAGCTATGCGCTTTACCCATGTAGTTGATTTTAATCTCCATGTATCTGCTTTCTGGCAAGGCTTTGTTGCATGGCCTTGAAAAATAGCTATTGTATTCCAGTGCAGGGTGTTAGCAGGGCAGGGAGAACACTGAAAGCCCTCATTAGAAAACCATAAGCTCCAGAGATCTTGGCAACTAGGATGTGGCCATGCTTCACTTCTTTCTACCATCTCAGCACCAGCGCCTTGGATGAGTCCCTCTTTGGCTGATTTCACAGCTCACCATCCTAAGTGTTCTGGGTTCTTTTCTCAGTGTTTCACTGCAGCATTCTGTAGGCAGGCATCAGTCTCCAAGGGTGCGCTAGTGGTAAAGACCCCACCTGCCAATGCAGGAAACATAAGAGATCCAAATTTGATCCCTGGGTTGGGAAGGAGGGCATGGCAACCCACTCCAGTATTCATGCCTTGAGAACCTGCATGGACAGAGGAGCCTGGCGGCCTACAGTCCATAGGGAGTGGACTCTTTACAGCCTGCAAAGAGTCAGACACGACTGAAGCAACAGCACACACGCAGGCATCAATCTTCAAATCCTTTGGTTTTGAGTCAGGTACGATAAAATCTCGGCATTGTTTTCCACACTGTTAGTCATTCTCCAATAGTTCTGAACCTTCCTTTTGTTCCAGTTATTCCAAATGCTGGAAAACAACAGAAACAAAAAAGCAATCATGAAGCCACATCCTTGGATGTTATTAGTAGAAAATAAAACAACATCAATTTTTATGCTGTTGAACGTGCACTTGCTCTAAACAAAAGAAATTGATGAACTAAAGCAAATAAAAGATGCTCTCCTCAGCCCTGCTTTAGACTGATAAGCAAAGACAATTAATGACATGGCTGTTGTTTCTTGGTTCCAATTTTCTACCCCTGTTCCTAACTGGCATTCTCAAAGGGATCCGAGATTAGATAACTATGTAAGATTTCCTGCTGGATTATGTTTGGTACTCTGAAAAAGTTAATTACCTACAGGCATTCTGAGGTAATTGAACTCCAATGCATTAACAGACCTACAGAATTCAGAACTAGAAAGAACCTTAGATATAAGGTTTGTCTGGAGCACCTCACTTTACAAGTAAGGAACCTGAGATCCTGAGAACTTTGTGGTGTGTGTGCTTTGGGAGTTCAGAGGGGATCTTCCCGGACTACAAGTTCACCTCTTTGTGTATTTGGTCATTAGAAATAATTATTTTAAAATTGTCAGTCAGTTCATTCGCTCAGTCGTGTTGGAGTCTTTGCGACCCTATGGACTGCAGCACGCCAGGCTTCCCTGTCCATCATCAACTCCTAAAGCTTGCTCAAACTCATGTCCATTGAGTCGTTGATGCCATGCAACCATCTCATCCTCTGTCGTGTCCTTCTCTCACCTTCAATCTTTCTCAGCATCAGGGTCTTTTCCAATGAGTCAGTTCTTCGCATCACCTGGCCAAAGTATTGGAGCTTCAGCTTCAGCATCAGTCCTTCCAATGAATATTCAGGACTGATTTTCTTTAGGATGGACTGGCTGGATCCCCTTGCAGTCCGAGGGACTCTGAGAAGTCTTCTCCAACACTACAGTTCAAAAGCATCAATTCTTCAAAAATTGTAGGTATTGAAAAAGAGTTTCCCTCTGAGTTTCAGTAAGTCAGATGCTTCCAATGGCCTAGTGGAGAGAAACACTGCTTTGATCAGATTCAGCTTGCTTCTTCCAACACCCACTAGACACAGAAGAAGGACAGAAAGTAGAGTGGGAGAACTATACTAAATTAAAAAATTAAGTAATCTTTCTTTCACACAAAAGAAGCTTTCAGAACCTTATTACTTCTTGCCTAGGTGGTTGGGATTTGCTGTGCATGTCATTCCTGTGTTAGAGCCTGGGCCCACATGACAAAGGACTCAGGTTACTTTGGGGGACCTGCTAATTCTTCTTCCCTCAAGTTCTCAGCCTGAGAAACACACTGCAAGACATGCAGCAGTCCAGGCTTCAAACCATTTATTTTCTAATATAACATTTCTGGTTTTAGCTTTTTTAGATTAACAATGTTGTGTTAGTTTCAGGTATACAACAAAGTGATTCAGTTATGTGTATATACATAGCTATTCTTTTTCAAATTCTTTTCCCATTTAGGTTATTACAGGATATTGAGCAGTTCCCTGTGCTATACAGTATGCCTTTGTTGGTTATCTATTTTAAATATAGCAGTGTGTATATGTCAATCTCAAACACCCAATCTATCCCCCACACACACACACCCTGGTAATTATAGTTCATTCTCTAAGTCTGTGAGTCTGTTTCTGTTTTGTAAATAAGTTCATTTGTATCTTTCTTTTTAGATTCTGCATATAAATAATATCATATGGCATTTGTCTTTCTCTTTCTGACTTACTTCCCTTAGTGTGATAATCTCCAGGTTCATCCATGTTGCTGCAAATAGCATTATTTCATTCTTTTTAACAGCTGAGTAATATTCTATTTGTACATGTACCACATCTTCTTTATCCATTCCTCTGTCAATGGACATTTAGGTTGCTTCTATGTCTTTGTTATTGTAAACAGTGTTGCAATGAACACTGGGGTGCATGTACCCTTGTAAACCATGGTTTTCTCCAGATATACACCCAGGAATGGGATTGCAGGATGGTATGGTAGCTCGGTTTTTAGTTTTTTAAGGAACCTCCACACTGTTCTCCTTGGTGGCTGCATCAATTTACATTCCCACCAACAGTGTAGGAGGGTTCTCTTTTCTCCACACCCTCTTCAGAGAATACTGTTTGCAGATGTTTTGAAGATGGCCATTCTGACTGGTGTGAGGTGATATCTCATTGTAGTTTTCATTTGCGTATCTCTAATAATAGCAACGCTGAGCATGTTTTCATGTGCTTCTTGGCCACCTGTATGTCTTCTTTGGAGAAATGTCTATTTAGCAAAACACTTTTAACAGAAACTTTAGCAGGATAAGCCCAATAAGACCCAAGGTTCCTTACCATGCTTGGTCCCCACCACTGTCCTCCCTGTTAGTTACACACAATCCTGGTCCTGGTCCCTTCCCAACAGATGCGGTGGCTTCTCTTGCTGCTGGTCCCATCTCTTGACACAGATGCTGAAAGGTGCCCCCCTTGGCGTCCTTCCAAGGATCTGAACAACGTGGTAACTCTCTCTGTTCCTGCCTCAGTTGAGGAGTGAGATGCTCCTAGCTGATCATCAACTTCATAAATCAGTAGGTCACAGTCTAAAGGTTTCTCTATATCTGCTCCATACCTCTTGGCGACTAGATTGAACGTGAAAACAAAAGTGTTACTTGCTCAGTTATGTCCAACTCTTTGCAACCCCATGGACTGTAGCCCTCCAAGTTCCCCTGCCCATGGGATTTCCTAGGCAAGAATATTGGAGTGGGTAGCATTTCCCTTCTCTAGGGGATCATCCCCACCCAGATTGAACCCGGGTCTCCTGCACTGCAGGCAGATTCTTCACCTTCTGAGCCACCAGGGAAGCCCTGGCGACCAGATTACCAGACCAGAAAACTGATGAGACCAGGCAGGGAAATGCCCTGCCTACCCTTGGCCAAGGGTAGTGGCAGGACTAGGATCAGGGTGGGCATCTCTGATTCCAAAACCAGTGCTGTGTCATCTGTCTCAGGTGAATCTCTCAGTTTGAGACGCCTTAAGGACAGGGAGTGTGGAGTGTGGAAGGGAAGTGGAGGAAGGGAGTGTGCCCCCAGTACTTGTGACTTGGACAAGCAGGACCAAGCATGACAGGGTGTCTTAGTAAAGAGCAAGACTTGGAGTTGGACAGGCCTATGCTTGAATCCCAGGTGTTCTAGTTATTTATTATCTGACTTTGAGAAAAATTGCTGAATCCCTCTGAACTGTGGTTTTCCAATGTGTAGATGAGAACTGTAATATCTATGTGTGTGCCCTCTAAGTCGCTCAGTCATATCTGACTCTTTGTGACCCCATGGCCTAGAGCCCACCAGGCTCCTCTATCCATGGGATTCTCCAGGCAAGAATACTGGAGTGGATTGCCATGCCTTCCTCCAGGGGATCTTCCCAACCCAGGGATCAAACTCATGTCTCTTATGTCTCTTGCACTGGCAGGCACACTCTTTACCACTAGTGCCTCTTGGGAATCTACACCGTGATGTTATTTTTATGTTATGTTATTTTGAAGAGGTATGAGAAACAACGTATATGAAAGGTATAGAAAAGCACCCAGTAGATACTGACCTAGGTGATAATTATCAAGACTAGCCTGGCTACATTCCCATCCTGATTTATACTCTAAAATTTTCTATTTTGCCATTTTCATCATCTTTTTGAGATCATTAACAAGGAGAGTTCTTAAGAGTGCCTGATTTTGATCAGATACAGCTGGGTTTGCATTTTGGCTGCATTTATTTACTATCTATATTACTTTAAGCAGGTCAAGCCTCTGCAAGGCTCAGTTTTTGAATCTGTAAAGTGAGAATAATGATTTCTCCCTGACAGAGATGGACCTGATGTGAAGATTAAATTAGATTGAATATAACTATACATTTTAATGAAAGAAGCGGTCTTATACACTGTGGTACTATTCCCTGCATCTGGCAATGTGCCTACCATAAATATAATGAATGCTCAAATGAAAAATTAATAATGTATGCAATATAAGCTTTTAATACAGTGTCTTATGAGGTGGGAGCTACATCTGTCTTATCCCAGTTAAATTATGTGAAGGTGAAACAGGACTGCAAGACCATTTAATAACTTCTCACAATAGAAATCAGTCTGGAATAGGCTGTCAGGTTACCAAGATGTCTCCTTCATTGGCTCTGACAACTTTATTCTTAATAAGTAAGTGCCAGGGAGACAAATTTCGGGGAAGGTGGAGGTAATGGTTGATTGTGGGCTCTCCCGTGGAGACCTCCAGATGGAAGTGGAGGTTCTGAAGTTTGGGAACATTAAATACACAGACAGGGAATAAAAGATACTAGAGAGTGAGGATCTGGCACCAAAAAGGAACCCATAAGGAAAATAAAGCGGATGAGGTTCTGAACATCTGGACTTATATCCTGCCTTGGAACTTGGGCAAGTCACAATTTTTGGTCTCAATTTTCCCCTTTACAAAATAGAAAGAATGCTACTTACAGAGTTATTGTGAGGATTAAATGAGACAGTGCTTACAAAAGTGAAACGCTGAACCGAAACAAGGAGTCATCCCTTGGGACTTTCCTGGTGGTCCAGTAGTTAAGACTCTGGGCTGCCAATGCAGGTGGTATGTGTTCAATCCCAGGTCAGGGAACTAAAATCCCACATGCTGTGGGGTGCTTCCAAAAGGAAATAAAAAAAAGAGCTATCCCTTGAAGATAGAACTTACTTTCTCTACAAAGATTTTGTTCATTGTTTGGTCTTTCTTACCCCTTTATTCTTAAGGTTAGAGACTTTCTACTAATTTGTTCCTGACCCCTGCTTTTGCAATATCAAGCCTGCTGTTAAGCCCCAATCTATGAATTTCCATGGGCTCAGTGGTAAAGAATCTCCCTGCTAAGCAGGAGACTCAGATTCAATCCCTGGATCAGGAAGATCCCCTGGAGAAGGAAATGGCAACCCACTCCAGTATTCTTGCCTGGAAAATCCCCTGGACAGACGAGACTGGTGGGCTGTAGTCCATGTGGTCTCAAAGAGTCAGACACGGCTTAGCAACTAAACCACCACCACCATAAATTTCTACGTCCAGATTATGGTTTTTCAGTTCTAAAATTTCTATTTGATTATTTCTCTGGGGTTTGTTTCTATTTTTGCTGTTTAGCTTCTCCACATGTTCTCTCATTATAATCATCTTTAGGTCCATGAACATATTTTGCATTAGCTTCTTTTAAAGGTTTTTTATGCTAATTCTAATAACTGGATTATCTTGGTATCTGTGTCTATTGACTTATTTTCTTGCTTGATTATGAATTAATTTTCCTATTTCTCTGACTATCTAAGCACATTTTTGTATTATGTTTGTCATTGTTGATAATACATTATAGGGATACTGAGTCCTCCCTACATTTTCTTTCCTTGGTATTTCTTTGTCTTTTTTATTATCAGGTTTATTTTGACCTCTGACTCAGTTTAGAAGTGAAAAGTGAACGTGTCAGTTGCTCAGTTGGGTCTGACTCTTGGCGATCCTATGGACTGTATTCTACCAGGCTCCTCTGTCCATGGGATTCTCCAGGCCAGAATACTGGAGTGGGTTGCCATTTCCTTCTCCAGGGGATCTTTCCGACCCAGGGATTGTACCCGCATCTCTTACATCCCCTGCATTGGCAAGCAGGTTCTTTACCACTAGCACCACTGGGAAGCACCCCCTCCACACACTAGAACATGGTTATGCCTTTGCTTTGCTCAAACATCGCTTGCCTTTTATTCCATGTCTATTGATCTGAAACAAGAAGAAGCCACTAGCTTTCAGTTCCCTTACTGACACAAACACATTTTGTTCATGTTACCTCGTCCTACAGGCAAGAGTGGAAGCGGCAAGAGAGAAAAACTGAACAGGTGTGTTAGGCATGGGGGTCACTTTCCCACACATTCTGAGCTGCACGTTTGTCCATGTTCCCTCCAATTCACAGACACATATTAGTGGTAGCCGTTGTCATTTTCAAGCGTGAAAACACCATTTGAAGGGCTCTCTCCTGCTTTTCCTGACTTCATTTCAACAAAAGAAACCCATTTGGAAGCACCCTTGAAGCCATGTTCTTCCTGCCTCATTACAGCTACATCAGCACATCAGCTTTCTGGAACTACCCTGCCTGCCTCCTTTCTCAGCTGGAGCATCTCACAGCCAATTAAATTCACTCCAGCTCAGCTCTGAGACCTAGTCCTTGCGCCCTGATTGCTTTTCAATAGCTTGAAATCTAGTCAACTGAAAAGCCAAACCAATAACCAGGCAGGAGTCATCAATGGAGTGAGAAATGATTGAAGCACTTTGTGCAGTGCTGAGGACTGCCCCCTTGGAAGGTGGCCCTAGATGTAAAATGAGCCTTTTTAGCACCCGCCAGAGAGTCGTTGTGACTTCCTACACTTGGGTGCTCCATTTGTGTTTCAAATACCTGGGCTCGAGAGTGACATTTAACTGCTGCTCAAGGATTTATCCTGTCCTTTGCCATCTCACACCAGCGTTGCTTAAATGTTTGTCTCAGCCTCTAGGAAGCAGAGGAAAATCAAAGCCCTAAATGTATGGAGCTCAGTGATGGCACCTGGAATCAGCTGTTGCTTTCAACTCTCTCCCTGTTCACTCATTAGCTCTGCTTCCCCTGCAAGGCTCAGCTTGATGATATGAGTGTCTACAAATAATTCCCCAGCTCTCTAAGGCTCCTTCTCTGAGTGCCCACCCAGACCACCTGGAGAATGTCAGAGCTAGATGGGCTGTTGGAAATTATGGTGTCAGAATCTTCTATCTTATGGAATTAAATAAATAACAAGAAATGACTTTTCTAAAATAACAGGGCAAGTTTATGTTCTGACTACGGAAGGAATTTAGTTGGGGCTGGGACTTAGGTGGAGTAAACAAGGCACCAATAAATTCAGTAATCAGGATAACTAATGTTTCAACGCAATATTGTTAAGAATCAAAGTTAATACAAAAAATTCCATTGTGAACAAAAAAGTCAGAATTTTAAAAAAAGATAAAATATAGTAGAATGAGGGTTAGGATGCGGCAAATGAGGTACGGCAGTACAAGTACAAGGTTGGAACCTGTTTTTATTTAAAATTTTGATGTTGGGACTTCCCTGGTGGTCCAGTGGTTACGGATTTGCCTTCCAGTGCGGGGGTGCAGGTTCAATCCTAGATTGGGAATTTAAGATCCCACATGCCTCTCAACCAAAAAACCAAAGCATAAAACAAGTAATGTAACAAATTCAATAAAGATTTTTTTTTTAAATGGTCAAGAAAAATCTTAAAAATAATTTTAAAAAAGTTTTGATATTTTGTTCATCGTGGATTTTTTTTTTTTTGCATTTTGATTTTTTGTCTATTGAAATGTCACTCCTCAAGATTATTGCGATTTTTGGTGTCCCCTTAAGCCACACTCCCAAGTGGAATGCCATGCCGGCTCAACACTAGTCCAGCTCTGCTCAGCTGCCGTCTCTGAGAGCTGATTTCCGCTGCCACTTCATTTCAGTCCTTTCATTTTGAATCTCTTTTTCTTTGTTCCAGCTTTACTGAGATATAATGGACAGGAAGGTTGCATACATTTAAGGTGTACATTGTGATGATTTGATACACTTATCTATTGTGAAATGACTACCACAAGGGGGTTAACACCTCCAGCACCTCATGTAATTACCCTCATGTGTGTGTGGTAAGAACAGCTAAGATCTACTCCCTTAGCAAATGTCAGTTATATAATACAGTACTGGTAACCATGGTTACCATGTGTGCATTATATCCCCAGGACTTATCTTTTAACTGGAAGTTTGGACCCTTTGACCCACATCTCCCCGTTTCTCTCTTCCTCAGTCTCTGGAAACCATTATTCTGCTCTCTCTGTAAGTTCGGCTTTTCTTAGATTCCACCTATAATAGATATTACATGGTATTTTTCTTTCTCTGCCTGACTTATTTTCCATAGCAATATAGTTTCATCCATGTTGTCATGAAACATGGATTTCCTTCTTCTTATGGCCAAGTACTCCATTGTATATATACCATTGTATATATACACCGCATCTTCCTTATCCACTGGTTCTTAGGCACTTAGGTTACTTCCGTATCTGGGCCATTGTGAATTGATGCTGCAGTGAACCTGAGTACAGCTATCACTTTGAGATATTGATTTTATTTCCCTTAAATATACACCCAGAAGTGAGACTTCTGGATTACATGGTCTAGTTTTAATTTTTTGAGGAACTGCCTTACTGTTTTCAATAGTGGCTACACCAATCTACATTCCCACCAGCAGTATAGAAGGTTCCCTTTTCTCCACATCCTTACCAACACTTGCTGTCTCTTGTCTTTTTGACAACAGCTATTCTAACTAGTGTGAGTGACACTGCATTGTGGCTTTGAGTTGCATTTCCCTGAAGATTAGTGATACTGGGCATCTTTTCACGGATCCATTCTATATCTGCTCTTGATTCTGTGACACACCAGGCTGGTGCCCACAGCCTCCAGTTGACTTTCATAAGGATGGTGCTAAATGCTTCTTGTGGTCTTTCCCAGGCACACAGATTTCAGCAGGCTTTCTGTACACACTCACTATCCATTTGCCGAAGCTTGCTCTCCCCACCACTAGGAGCGCACTTAGGGAGCCAGCTATGGCTAGGACTGTGTGGGTGATTCTCCGGTCATGCCTGCACCTGAGCTTGGAGTCTCCAGACTCCACTGTAGTGTCATTACAGAAAGAAAAATGAAATTGACAAAACCAAAGGCAGACTCCTTTATGCTGGACTATACTAATTTATGATCAGGTAAAGAAATAGAAAACTAAACATGGACTGTCAAATGTGTTAGAAATTCATCTGCTCTGTACTATAGTTCTGGCCTACTTTGGATAAAGAAAATTTTCCAGCACAGATATGTTTCTCTGAGACTGTAAAGCTACTTGCTCTATAGGTTAAATTATTTTCACTTGCCTTCTTGGGGCTTCCCTGGTGGCTCAGATGGTAAAGAATCTGCCTGCCAATGTAGGAGACCCAGGTTGGATCCCTGGGTCAGGAATATCCCCCGGAGGAGAGCATGGCAATCTACTCCAGTGTTCTTGCCTGGAGAATCCCAGGGACAGAGGAGTCTGGAGGGCTACAGTCCATGGGGTTGCAAAGAGTTGGACACTGAGCGGCTAACACTTTAGCTGTCTAAAATTTTGATGTATTTAATAATAATAATAATAAATTCATAAGTCAAGGACCATATGAAATCACTTGTTCTCAAGGCCCTAGATATCTTCCTCCATGCCTTGCTTAGGTAATAGCGGAGCTGAGTACCATGTAGCATTTAAATAATCAACTTTGTATTGCTGATTTCATGGTGATAATTTCTATTTTAACAAAGGCTTACTTTAGATATTTAGGATACCTTTTGTATATGATACAATATGTGTGTAACTTTGTGTATGTGTTTGTCTTAGAGAGGGAGTGACCAATTACAACCAAAGAATAATGATGGTAATGTGAGATGAAGACTTTCCATTGCAACTGAGTAACAGCAAGTAGGAAAAGTCCTCTGCATCATAATTTCTGTATTTTTTAAAAATATGTATTTATTTACTTGGGTCTTAGTTGAGATACAAAGGATATTCGCTGTGTCATATGGGATCTTTTGCTGCAGACTACGGACTCTCTGGTTGTGGTGTGGAGGCTTCAGAGTGCACGGGCTTCATTAGCTGTGGCACACAGGCTTAGTTGCTCTGTGGCATGTGGGATCTTAGTTCCCTGAACAGGGATCGAACCCCCATCCCCTGCATTGCAAGCTGAATTCCTACCCACGGGACCACCAGGGAAGTCCTCATAATTTTTGTATTGTCACTGTGATCTGAGTCAACTTTTATTCTTCTCCTTCTTCACCCAAATACTCATGTCAAAGTTGATAGGAAAAAAGTAAAGAGGGAGTCAAAAGATGTGTTCCATATATTTCTGTAGGATATTGATGAAACAGGGCTAGGTTTAAGGGTCTGCCTAGAGATGAAGTGCAAAACACAAGACTAATGGGAGGAGAGTAGCCAACAGAGGCATTGGTTAGGATTAGTTCAGCTGTTTTAATGGAGACTAACCATGGGGTTGCAAAGAGTCGGACATGACTGAGCGACTAACACACAAAACAACGTAAGCTTAAATAAAAGGAAATTTTTTTTTTTGATCTCCCATGAAAAGGTCCCCGCTGCCTGTATTCCCCAGGAATAGGATGCCTCCTCTACGCATGCTCTTCTAGGAACCCGATTTCTTCAGCTACATTGCTCTGCCATCCTCTTGGGAAATTGTACTCAAATATGATCCATCAACTCTTTGGTCTGCAATGGGATAAGAAGCTTGTACCATTATGCCAAACAACTATATGACTAAACACATGGCTTTGTCCAGATAATTTTTCTTTTCTTAGCCAGATTTTGTTAGAGAAGAAAGCAGCGCTTTGGATTGTGTTATGATGCAAACTTCTTATCTCTTTGTGTACTGCAGGTTTGAGCCACACTGCTGGGATGCGTTATGGTCTATGTCGCCACGGTTGAAGGTGGCCCACCACCACTATTTCAATGTCTGAGTCTATGAAAAAGATGTTTAGTACAAAAAGCTTCTTTCCTATGACACATGCCTCATAAGTGTCCATGTTACCTCTGCCCACATCCCTTTGGTCATATTACCATATCTTAGTCACAGTGCAACACCTCGAAGGACAAAAGACTGTGAAGTGTAGCTGTTATCTAGATACCACGCGCCCAGCCAAACCTTACCAGTGAGTGAAAGGGATATGGATATTGGGGACAATTAATGGTCTGACACACCACAGTTTACACCCTGAATGGTGAGGAATGCAAGGCTAAAATAGTAAGGATCTCAGAAACAAATTAATAACATACAAAAAGACAAGTCATAATGCATAACAAAAAACCCATTATCAGTTTTTGGGAAATTGAGAAGGTACAATAAATTGCACCTCTTTTTATTCTTCTGAGTTCTGAACTGTTCCAAAATAATGCTAATTAAGGTAAACGCTATTGCTGTTTTAGCTGCTCAGTCGTGTACGACTCTTTGCGACCCCATGAACTGTAGCCCGCCAGGCTCCTCTGTCCATGGGATTCTCCAGGAAAGAATACTGGAGTGGGTTGCCATTTCTCCAGGGGATCTTCCCAGCCCAGGGATTGAACCCGCATCTCTTGCCTCTCCTGCATTGGCACATGGATTCTTTACCACTGAGCCACCCGGAAAGCCCTAAGTGAGTGACCAAAACATCAACTTTATTAATGAAGAAGAATATACTGGGAAATATGGCTTACATTTACAAGCAAATAGATTTCCAGTAAAGAACCTCAGAGTCAGCAGAGGTGCCCATCCTGTGAGAAGTACTGCTGGACCCCTAAGGGTGGCGTCCCATCCACTTTCCTCCCCACCAGCACTGGCAGGGCTTCTACTGTTAGGCCTGTTTAGAGACTAAGAGCAATTGTGAGTGCATGATCTCTGCAGACAAGATCATCCCTCAAAATAAAGCTAGACACTGAGCCAAGCTCACTCATTTTACTCTTCCCAAGTTTTCCAATAAAGTGGATCCTCCTCCTCTTCTCTGGGGAGGGTTGCCTGAGAAGGAGGAAGGATGCAGTGGTGTTTCTGTGACAGAGCTTCCTCCTCTTGGTGGGAAACATCAGAACCAGAGAAGATGCATTCCTCTCCACCTCCACATTCCCCAACTTTTTTTCTTTTAACACATCAGACTTTACAATTAAACTGCTGACCAACCTGTGGTATAACTATCTCCCTAATGCATGCACATCTGCCATCTCTTATGACAGTCTCCTTCCCAATATTATGAAGATATTTTCCAATTATCAACCACTAATTCT
The DNA here is from genome assembly GCF_054371585.1 of Giraffa tippelskirchi. NCBI lineage: Eukaryota > Metazoa > Chordata > Mammalia > Artiodactyla > Giraffidae > Giraffa > Giraffa tippelskirchi. The sequence continues at coordinate 39,716,606 of NC_137284.1, read as the reverse complement.
TTGAATGTACTTATAAAACCACAGTGGACAATGCATATTTGACCCTAGAAGGTTCTGAAATTGATCCAAACAACATTAACTTCATGTCAAGGTCATTTTTCCCCACTCCAAATTATCCAGCTGTTTTGTCCAGCATAGTCAATCAGTTTTTCAAAGAGATCATATGACCATATTATAATACTGTAACAATAAAATGCCAAAAATGAAGTGCCACAAATTTGGATAAAAATATTTCTCAATTCAGAGTAGAAAATAAATTTTGAAGCTCCAACCTCTTAGCGGGTGAAAGCTCAAAGATGTTAAAGTTCTAAAGAATTAAATTTGGAAATACAATTCTCTGGCCTTAATCATTGCCTAAATTAGTATCAAATTCAGGTTAATCACAGCCAGAGGAATGATCCCTGCCTGGTTGGAGTTAAGATTCCTTCAGCAGCAAAGCCCAAATTGTCTTCCATTGGAATAGCTGTGGGCCCATCACCTGAGTCTTTTCAATACAATATCTTAAGAGCATCCCTTTTCAGAAATTCAGAGTTAGTAAGACATATAGGATCATCACAGCACTGATCCAAACCCAAGAAATTTTGAAAATGATCCAATTCCAGCCTCTAGAGGAGTCATCCCAGACAGAATTATGAATGTAATGTTGCCAAGGGTGACAGCATAGACTTTGTAGGATCTATATGGTGGAGGAAAGATGGCAAAAATTTTTTTTCTTTCACTCTAGAGACAATACCAGTCTCTGGTATCTTGTCCAAAATCTATGACCTCTGTCTTAAAAACTTAACTGGGAGGTTACTCTTTTTATTTATTTTTTATTAAGAAAATTTTTTTTGGCTGCACTGGGTCCTTATTGCAGTACATGGGCTGTTCTCTGTTTGTGGTATGCTGACTTAGTTGCCCCATGGCAAGTGGGATCTTAGTTCCCTCACTAGGGATTGAACCTTCGTCCCCAGCATTGGAAGGTGGATTCTTAACCACTGGCCCACAAGGCAAGTCCTAGGAGGTTACTTTCGGTATTTTTAATTTACTAGATGATAGGGGCAAAAAGCACTCTTACATGTGGCATTTGAGGCATTGCTCCTCTTTTGCATATTTAGAAAAATATATTCATGGCGGCCCCTGTCACTTAGCAGGTACCTTTCTTTTCTATCTGGTGCATCGGAAAATTGTTCCTTGCCATTTCCTGTTTGAGCCTGGTGTTTCTGTCTCTGGGGTTCTGAGATGAGTATGGGTTGTCTCTGTGGTTCTGAGATGAGGATGAGTATGAGTATTAGAATCATCAGAGTATGATTCTAATGACAAAGAATCAATAGGCTGCTATATGCAAATATTTTCATGCTTGGCCCATTGTGGCCTCATGGTATGAAACTGCTTAGGCCTAAAGGACCCTCCTTCTCGAGAAGAAAGGGTTTGTTTTCATATTAAATTGACCAGCTCTGACCTATAGCAGTCCCTGTAGCCTGTATCTCTGCTAATCCTGGTGCTATGACTCCTGCCTCTCTGGTGGACTCATTGCTACCCCCGTCTTTGCTGGACCTGAGGCCCCCAAATCTTTCTTGAGGACCTTTCCCTGTACTTTTTCTGGGACTGAAGTCTATACCTTTCCTAAGAGGCATAATTCTTTGCTGAAGCCTGCAACTCTCATTTGTGCTGACCATTTACTTTTGCTTAAAATAAGCAGGTCAATGCTTTTTTCCTTCAGACATAGCACATTCTGTTGTTTCTATAAAAAAAAATAAGCCACTTGCCTGGGGACAAAGATGCCTTAAGCTGTAACATCCCATAATGGACAAAATCCTACATGCAGTCGCTTAAGGCCTAATGCCATCTTCCCTGGTTAAAACTGGTAAAAGTTAACCAAACAACTGTACAAGCCAGCTGCCTTGTTTGCTTGAGGCCACTAAAGTCATGTGCCTTGACCGAATTGAAATGCTCAGTCACCTTGTAAGTATTTTGCTAAGTTGCTGCTAAGTCGCTTCAGTCGTGTCCGACTCCGTGCGACCCCACAGACAGCAGCTCACCAGGCTCCGCCGTCCCTAGGATTCTCCAGGCAAGAATACTGGAGTGGGTTGCCATTTCCTTCTCCAGTGCATGAAAGGGAAAAGTGAAAGTGAAGTCGCTCAGTCGTGTCCGACTCTTAGCGACCCCATGGACTGTAGCCTACCAGGCTCCTCCGTCCATGGGATTTTCCAGGCAAGAGTACTGGAGTGGGGTACCATTGCCTTCTTCGTTGTAAGTATTTTACCCTGAACCAAATTTCACTATTTACCAATTATCTTGACCAATGCACTAGATTACAACCTTTCTTGTATTAACATTCATCCTCTATCCTATCACTTGGAGGCTATAAAGCCTGCTGCTCAAACCCCTAACTCCTGCAAGAGCAGAGCAGTGGAGTGAGCAGTTTGCTCTCAAGAGTAAAGATGACAGATAGGAACTGGGAACACGTGAGGGATTCCTCTTCCAAACTCAGTGATCATTTAAGAGTGAGAGGAGGGACTTCCCTGGTGGTCCAGTGGTTAAGAATCCACCTTCCAATACAGGGGACGTGGGTTCGATCCCTGGTCAGGGAGCTCAGATCCCACAGGCCATGGGGCAACAAAGCCCACATCCCGCAGCTACTGAGCCTGCCTGCTCTAAGGGACCACAGCTAGAGAGAAGCCAGCATGCTGAAATGAAGAGCAATGAAAGAGCCCGTGTGCCACAGCTAAGACCCAATGCCGTCAAAAGTAAATAAATCAACTAATCTTTTAAAAAACCCTAACAAAATAAGAGAGTACAAGTATGGGGAAAGGCCAGGGGTGTGACTAGTGCTTCCTCTCCATGTAAAGTAATATCAGGAGAGAAATATTATTCTTCTCTAAAAACAGTCACGCTTTTCCCAAGCATGTGATCCTCAATTTTTCATTACTGTAACATATTAATGGATGATATTTACCTGAGGACACATTTCCAGAAATTAATGCATAGTTGTGACATAGTTACAATAGGCTGTGGGTTATGTACATTTCCTGATGCTGTTAGTCCAGTGGGTTTCAATGGCGAGTGGTGATTGTGGTCCCACCCTACCCCCACCCCCTCACCCATCCCAGGAGACATTTGGCAGTGTCTGGGGATATTTTTGGTTTTCTGAACCTGGGAAGCATGGGCTTCCCTTGTGGTTCAGCTGGTAAAGACTCCACCTGCAATGCGGGAGACCTGGGTTCAATTCCTGGGTCGGGAAGATCCCCTGGAGAAGGTAACAGCTACCCACTCCAGTGTTCTTCCCCAGAGAATTCCATGGACTGTATAGTCCATGGGATCACAAAGAATCGGACATGGCGGAGCAACTTTCACTTTCACTTTCAACCTGGGAAGCATGCTAGTGGGCAGATGCTGCTAAATGTCCTGTAACACACAGAACAATTCCACACAACGAAGTTATCTGGCCCAAAACATCAACACATCAACCTCAACCATGTTGAGGTTGGGAATCTCTGCTCAGGCTATAAACTTCACATGTTTCTTCCCAAGTCAAGGAAATGTAGTGAAATGCAAGTGAGAGAGATGGTTCTTAATATGTGGATAACTTTGAAACTTCCTTGAAATGTGTTTTAGTAACACAAATCATTTACAAATCTTGCTGGTCTGTTCTGCTACAGCGTATGTTTTTATAATCCGAATTAGTCCATATGTGATTATAAATAAAGGAATAGTGCCAACAAAACATAAAAGTAATGTTTTTTCATATATGATATATATATATATATATATATTTTTTCCTAGCTCATTAGTGTTTCATACCACCTAGTGGCCACAGCAGAATCCAGATAAAGGAATATAATATTCTTACGTTATATATCCCAGGCCTATTGACCTGTTGATTTATTGGTTGCAAGAAATGAACCCAAGGACTTCCGGGGTGGTCCAGTGGTTAAGAATCCATCTTGCAGTGCCGGGGACATGGGTTTGGTCACTGGTCACGGAACTGAGGTCCCACACACTATGGAGCAAGTAAGCCTGTGCGGCTGCAGCTCCTGAGCCCACGCACCACAACTAGAGTCCATGCATCACAGTGAAAGATCCCCCTGCTGCAACTAAGACCCCGCGCAGCCACACAAATAAACAAATACTTTTTTAAAAATGAACACAATTCTCCATCACCTCTCATCCTGTATCCATATCTTTGCAATGTCAGTTTTATATTTCGTAGCTCCCTCCAGCATGAGCAGAAGTCTGTTGCCATGCCCCTTGAACCTGGAATGGTTTATGGCTCGCTTTAGCCAGTCAGTGGTAGCAGAAGTAACAGTGGCCATTTCTAAAGCTAGGCCTCAAGGGGTCTTGTATAATTCCATTTGTTCTCTTAAAACAATGTGACTATTACGTGAACGAGCCTAGACTAACCTACTGAAGAAAGAAAAATCACTCGAAGCAGAGAAGAGTTATCTCATTTGCTGCTGCTGCTGCTAAGTCGCTTCAGTCGTGTCCGACTCTGTGCGACCCCATAAATGGCATTTGAGGTCTCCTTAAATCAGCCAGACTATTGATGACCCGCTAACTGATTAAGATGCACAAGTGAGTCCAACTGAGTTCAATCAAGCCTGGCCCAGATCCGTAAAACCACTCAGAGGACCTGCAGATTTCCTGCAAATAATAAATTGTTGTTAAGCTACTACATTTGGGGTTTGTTTTACAACAATAGATAATAGATATATAAACCTGAGCATCATCTTGTACTGTTTTGGCCACATACTCTATCTCAGAAGTTCTTATTATATATTTACACCTTATATATAGTTATATCTTATTATATAGTTATGTCTTACTATATAGTTACCTCTTATTATATAGTTACATAGTAACTATAGTTTGGTCTTTGTCTCCAAACCTAGCAGCCTCTACCATCACTTAAAAAAGTTTTTTCTATCATTATATTCATTTTTTGTATCTTATATTAAACAGTAATATTTCCTTATGCATTAGCAATTTAGCATGCTGGTTTGGCTCATATTTTGGTTAAAAGCTTTCATCATTCTTCTGTCAGTGCTGTAGTTAAAGTGTTACATAGATACTAAGTGCTTTACTTCACTCTTGCGTTTTTCACTGTCTTATTATTTTAGTATATAATTTTGCAGAATGTAAGGTTTCCCAGTACTGTATACATTTATATTATAGGCAACATATATTTGAATGTCAAGAATCCGCACATATATTTTGAATGTCAAATTACTTGTGTCCTGTTCCACGACTGATCACAAATAACCCGAGTGTCAAGATTTCAGGATAGGGGACTTCCCTGGTGGTCCACTGGCTGAGACGCCATGCTCCCAAGGCAGGGAGCCTGGATTCAACCCCTGGTGAGGGAATAGATCTCATAGGCCCCAACTAAGAGTTTGCAGGCTGCAACTGAAGATCCCTCAGGATGCAACTAAGACTGAGTAAGCCAAATAAACAAATAAATAAAATATTAAAAAAATAATAATAAAATTATAGTAAACATTTAAAAAAGATTTCAGGTTAGGAGCTGTTGTGTCCACACATTTTTGTAAGCTTGTGTGTATGTATGTTTATGAGCAGGTAGAAATTTAAATGATTTATATTCTGTACAGTTATTATCACACTAATATGTTTCCATGTACTCTGTGCTGTTTATATCATGTTATTCTAAAGAGGTATAATAATAAACATTGTAATTTACAAATAGCTAAACATTATATCAAGTGCTTTTATGTCAGTAGCTTCATCTTAATCTTCATAGAAGCCCTGAGAGATAACTACTTTTTTTGAGTCCCATTTTACAGACGAAGCAAAGGACCTGTGGATAGGTTTGGAACTCCAGGTAGTATATGACAATGCAAGGGTTTAAAAAACAGGTTATCCTTTTACTATCTCTTCATTCCAAGATGAAAGAGGCATCCTCTGGTCTGCACTTGCTTAAGAAAAGGGCAGAACAGGTTGTTCTTAGGTCTTTTGTTTCAGGAAACAGGAGACCAGTGACCAGTGAGAAACGGCTCAGTTCTGCAAAATGTGGATGAGGATGACCATGGAAATCTCTGTATGGTTTCTCTGCTTTACTTCCAAAAGATACCCTCCTCCCAAATTCCATTCCCCTGGTTGTTTAATCAAACACTAATCTAGTCATTGATGTGAAGGAATTTTGCAGATATGATTAAAACTAAGGGCCTTAAAATAAGGAGATTATTCTGGTCTATTTGGGTGGGCCCAACCTAATCACTTGAGCCCTTAAAATTATAGAAACTTTTGCTGGAATCAGAGAGGTGTGTCAGAAAAGGAAAGCAAAGAGGAGATGAGGCAGAGAGATTTGAAGAGTGAGAATTCAACCCAGCATTGCTGGCTTTGAAGGAAGCTACACACCAAGCAGATGACCTCTTGAAGCTAAGAATGCTAAGCATGACCCTTGGGCAGCAGTCAGCAAGGAAATAGGGACCATAGTCCTACAACCACATGATACTGAATTGTTCTAATAACCTGAACGAGTTTGAAAATAGATTCTCCTCTAGAGTCTCCGTAAAGGAACACAATTTAATGTCGGCCTTGTAGGACTGGAACAGAGAAAGCAGCTAAGCTCATTCAGACTTTTGACCTACAAAACTGTTAGATGGTAAATGGGCTTTGTTTCAAGCCACTGAATTTAGGTTAATTTGTTACAGCAGCTAGATAAAACTAACACACTTTCTGAGAGGTATATGTATGCCAAGCAACATTTCAATGGGTGTTAAAGGACAGCAGAGGGATAAGCTCAGCTGAGTCTAGGATAGAGACGTCCTTTCAGAGAAATAACCTGGATGCAGAGAGCTCATCCCAAGGAGTGGTCTTACAATACCACCATAAACAAGAAGTTGAAACGGGAAAGTAGGAAGATACATGGGATTAGTCTGCAAAAGTTCACACTTAACTAGAATTCTCGAGCTGAGGTTTCATCAGACTCAGTGGCTCAGCTGATAAAGAATCCGCCTGCAACACAGGAGACCTGGGTTCGATTGCTGGGTTGGGAAGATCCCCCGGAGAAGGGAACGGCTACCCACTCCAGTATTCTGGCCTGGAGAATTCCATGGACTGTACAGTCCATGGGGTCACAGAGTCAGACAAAACTAAGCAACTTTCCCTTTCAGAGGAAAGGATATTGGTTGACATCTTAAGGCTTTCTTTGTGTACTCTAGGTTTAGAGAGAAGAGGATAGGGAGAAATAAATCAATTTACAAAGATTTTCAGAGACTTCCCTGGTAGTACAGTGGTTAAGAATCTGCCTTCCAGATTGGACTTGGGTTCCATCCCTGATTGGGGAACTAAGATCCCACATGCTGAAGGGCAACTAAACCAACGTGTCCACCTGCCGCAACAAAAATCTCACATGGCACAACTAAGACCTGATATAGACAAATAAATAAATAAATAAATAAACACAGAAAACAAAGATTTTCATCATCACTTTGCAGTTTAATCCTACTAATAACTTTATAAAATGGGTACTTGTTTAACTCCTTTTTTTATTTATTTATTTATTTATTTATTTATTTTTATAAATTTATTTATTTTAGTTGGGGGCTAATTACTTTACAATACGAATTGAGGATATGGACACTCAGACAGATAACATTCTTGGCTAAGATCAAACATCCAGGACTAATATGAAAGTTTTCTGAATTAAAATTCTTCTTTCTCCATGTCTTAGTCTCCTTATATTCTCAGTGCCTCATTTTGCAACATATCTTTTTTTTTTTTTAACTAAGCACCATATATATCTATCTATCTGTATCTATATATTTTACTAAATCTCATGTCTTCTTGGAAAAAAATCAAGGTTTGAATCTGAAATAAATAATGTAAGCCTACTATTTATTTTATTTTTATTGAAGTATAGTTACTTTCCAAATTATATAAGTATACAACACAGTGATTCACAATTTTTAAATGTTATGCTCCATTTGTAACACATAACATTTAAAAATTGTCAAGCTCTATTTATAGGCTTCCCTGGTAGCTCAGTTGGTAAAGAATCCACCTGCAGTGCAGGAGACCCTGGTTCGATCCCTGGGTTGGGAAGATCCCCTGGAGAAGGGAACGGCTACCCACTCCAGTATTCTGGCCTGGAGAATTCCATGGACTGTATAGTCCATGGGGTCGCAAAGAGCTGGACACAACTGAGAGACTTTCACTTCACTTCACATGCTCCATTTATAGTTATTATAAAATACTGGCTATATTCTTCGTGTTGTATGATATAATCTTACAAATTATTTTATACCTAATAGTTTGTATCTCTTACTCTTTTACCCCTCTATTGCCCCTCCCCCTTTCCCTCTCTATACTGGCAACAATTATTTTGTCTTCTATATCTGTGAGTCTCTTCATTTTTGTTATATTCATTTTTGTATTTTTTAGATTCCACGTATAAGTGATATCATATAATATCTTTGTCTGACTTATTTCACTTAGCATAATACTGTCTAAGTTCATCCATTTTGTTGCAAATGGCAAAATTTCATTCTTTCTATGGATGAGTCATATTCCATTGTCTTTGTATATCACACCTTCTACATCCATTCATCTGTTGATGGACACTTCGGTTGCTTCCACATATTGGCAATTGTAAACAAGGCTATTATAAACACTGGGGTGTACTTCTCTTTTCAGATTGGTGTTTTTGGCCTTTTTCAGATATGTACCCAGGAGTGGAGCTGCTGGACCATATGGTAGTCATATTTTTAGTTATTCTGAGAAACCTCCCTACTGCAGGTTTCAATGATGGCTGCACCAATTTACATACAGTATATGAAGGCTCCCTTTCTCTACATCCTTGCGAACATTTGCAACCTTACTGTTTAGCTAGAAAATGCCATGTTTTCTGTTACACAGGTAAAGACAACCTCAAAGAGTACTTGGTCTGCTTTCACCCAGTGGTGATTCTCCACCCCTTGGCAGCAACGCTCTAGCTCTTTTTAGTCCTGAGGTCTGATTCCCAGTGTTCCTTATGTCACAGAATCCTCATTCTCTTAAGAACGTACCAGAGTCAGATTTAGCATAAAAAGGAAGGATTGGATGTCTAGGAGGAAAAATCGTATCAATTTGGACTTGTTTTTCATTCCAGATTTGGGCCTCAGAAGGGTCCACTGGGTCCTGATGCTGAGAGATAAATGCCATTGGCCTCTGGGGTTGGTTCCCACATGCCACATGCAAGGCTGGCCACGTGAGCAGCGGTGACACTTCTTCGGAAATACCCTTACACATTCACGTGTCCTCCAGCCATCAGCAACTCAGAACACCTCTGTTAATCACTTCACCTCAGTTCTGCAGGATTACACATGTCGCCTTAAACTTGTTTTTAAGGAGCATTCATTGGGGTCCTGAGGAGCTGAAGTCAGTCCTCAGGAAACTTCAAATTATCAGACAAATCTCCACTAAGTCTCCATAGCCCTGACTCTGGCTGGGATTAGCGTGCTCTCCACATGGTCACTTCAGCTGTTCTGCCTGAGAGGGAGATCAGGACCACAAGTGCAGTGAGGTTTTGGAGGAGGCAAAAGGGGGTAAGATGTGCTTGGAATAAAAAATATTTTAATGTTTCTGGTTTTTAGAATTCCAGCATCTGGAAATGTCTATTTTTATTTTTGGTCATCTTGTGTAGCATGCAGGGTCTTAGTTCCCAGACCAGAGACAGAACCCATGGCCTCTACACTGGAAGTGCAGAGTTTTAACTAACAGATTGTTAGTGAATTCCCTGGAAATGTGAGTTTATTCTGACAGGCCACAGCATGGGAAGAGACATTGACCTTGAGGTGTTGGAAGACTGAGTTTAAGATTGTCTTCTATCTCCTCTCAGTATAAAGTGATTTTTACTTCTGTTTAGGAGTATATATGTCTTTGTTCACTTTCTTGGAACTTTGCTTCTTAACATTGTTAATTTTCCCATTAACTGAGTTCATCTCCATACACCAATTGTAGTTCTTACAGCATATCTACAGATGGACCATGTGACAAATGGACAAAACTAAAGCCCGGAGAAATCCAGATGTATTTGGCTAGTCTGGATCAATACAAGTGTTATAGACTTTAGCTTCTCCAGAGAAATAAATGAGTTAGTGCAAATTCCTCAGGTGCCCCTTTAGGAATAGTGTTTACTTTATAATAAGCTTAAATAGCTGTGATGATGAAACTGGGTACCACGACAAATACAGGAGTAGTAAAATTCAGAGGTTAAGTGGAATCCCAGCGCAGAAGTCAGACAAACATCTGTTCATGTCTCCAGTCTGCACACACAACAGTTGTCACCACAGGGACTAATCCTTACTCCCCAGTTTCCTCATATACGCAAGGTAATTTTTAAATTACCTCAGAGAGTATATGTGAGGACTGAATCGGATATGCACGTAGTACTTAAAACAGTGTCCAGAACACAATAAATGCCGGCTTTTATCATGCTTGTTATTACTGTCACCATTATCCAGCTCTCTGCTTTCAGTCATGTTGCCCAAGGCTTCCTTTTGAACTTAAATTCCTTAATATCCTAATTAAAATCCAATTTCTCTAATTCTTTTGTCTACCATCCCTGTTTAAGGAGTGGGCTGTTCAGTGCTATAGAAACATGGTCCCTAGACGGGCAATGTCACCATCATGGGAGCTTGTTAGAATTGCACCTTCTTGAGCTGGGCCCAAACCTCCTGATGCAGTCTGGGAAAGGACTCTATATAGCAACAAGTTTTCCAAGAGGTTTCAGTGCCTGCAAAACTTTGAGGAGCACTTTTCTAAGTCAATTATACAGTTTGGTGAAAAACTCTGAAAATGGAGAAAACATTTTGGTTTAAATCCTGGATCTGCCTCTTAACTAGTTAAGTGAACTTTGACAAATTATTTAATCTCCTTGACTCTAGTTTTCTTTTATAAGTGTCTGAAGTTCCTTGGAGCTTTATTATTCAGGTTACGTGCACGTATGCTAAGTCGCTTCAGTTGTGTCTGACTCTATGCAACCCTATGGACTGCAGCCCACTAGGCTCCTCTGTCCATGGGCATTCTCCAGGTAGGAATACTGGAATGGGTTGCCATTTCCTTCTCCAGGGGATCTTCCCAACTCAGGGATCGAACCTGGGTGTTTTAGGTCTACATGCATTGGCAGGTGGGTTCTTTACCACTAGCGCCACAGGCTATGTTATATTAATGAAGGTGAAAAAAAAAAGTGACAGTCAGTTGCTCAGTTGTGTCCTATTCTTTGTGACCCCATGGACTCCAAAAGACCTTCTTAATCCAGGGATTGAACCTGATTCTCCTGCATTGCAGGTAGATTCTTTACTATTTGAACCCCCATATTAATGGAGAAGCCCCATATTAATGAAGAGACCCCCCCCTTCCCCGCAAACTGTGGTTTGTACAAGAGATTCATTTATTTCTGCATAGTAGCCCAGAGGCAGGAAGGTGGTTCAGAGTAAATTGGTGGTTTTGTTCCATGAGGTCATGTACCAAGACCCATCTATTTTGACTCTCTGCTCTTTCCTGGGATGTTTTGTCTGTGTGGTTGACTAGGCTCCATGACACTGTATCAGGCTTCTGTTTTAGGGAAAAGGGAAAGAGAGAGTAGAGAGTACGGAACATTCTTAAGAAAAAAGATGCAAAGTTTGCACAATTTGCTACTGGGCACTTGACCAGCTGTGGCACGTTTTATGACCACTGCTCATAGTCCCTTAGTGAGAACTAGGTCATTGGGCCACACTTAGTGGGAAGCTTAGTAATGAATCTCTGGGTGACCAGGTGCCCTGTACAAATTCAGGAGCTGTGGGCATTCTGACCTAAAACAGTGGGTACTCATGGAACATATAGTAGAACACCCAGCCCATAGTAAGCACCCCACCAATACTCATATGAGTAAGAATCTTATGTGTATGAGTATTTGTAGGTAGCAAGGTGTTGAAGACTCAGGTAGTGATGAGCACAAAGGCAAGTTCTACTATCTGTATAGAGCGTGACCTTGTAAAGATGATTTCTTCTTTGAGATTCACTTATCCCATTTTCTCAGACAGCAACTACAATCCCTTACCTCACTGTGCTTTTTAAGATGCTGGAGGGTTGCCCAATTTAGGCTACCTCCAACCCCAAATCAGAATGCATTTTGATTCTTTTAATCACAATGAAACAGGAGATACTCAAAATTAGAATGTTTCACATATCGTTAATTCCTTATCAAATTCAACTCCAAGCAACATGCTGCAATTACTGTGCAGCTTTTGGCTTTCAGCCTGGAGACAGGAATCTTAATCCTAGGGCCCATTTGATGGTTGGTGGGGCATGCATAACAGACATCTTGCCAACAGCCTAAAGCACAGCTCTCGGTTCCAAAGAAGGGAGGGGTGTTTCTGTCCTTTTGTTATATTCTCCAGGGCAGAAACTGTGGGCCAGCAGTGAAATATAATTACAATTCTCTATTGTTTTATTTGGGGTATAAACAAGCAAGTTCCTGGCTAATCAATTTATAGAAACACACATAAAAGCAAATAAGCAGCCTTCCTCAAGAAGGGGTATTAAACAGGATTTGCATATGCCATTTACTCTGGCAGAGCAGAAATGCTGCCTTTTCAAAGAGCAAACATAGACCCTTTTAAAGAATAATGCTCTTTGTGGCGACTAGTTCCATCTATCTTGACATCAATGTGGTAAGTAGTTTTGGGCCAGCCGTTTTCCATGTCTTGGAAGAAGAATGTTTTCTGTATTCTTTAGGTTAACCAAGTCAAGGACAGCTCTACTCTGTCTGTTCTCTATTTCCTTCTTCACAAACCACATCAGAGGTGAGGAGTAGGAGAATCCAGTGTTCTTGTGAATTACCATATTGGCAAGAGCCTGACTCTGTATGCCCTCGTTTGGGGGTTCACTTTCTCTGATTACCAAGGAGAGTCTGTAGCCGTGGAAAGAGGGGCACAAGAGATCAAAGAAGAAGATTGGAGGCCTTCTGAGTTTCCTTCTCAGATCCGCAAAAGCCTGTGCCTGACATGGAGATTTGCAAGCAGGATTTTATATTAGAAGTGATTCCAAGGAAAGGAAATAAAGGTCAGGGAAAGAGAAATAGGAAAAGGAGAAAGTCAATACAAAGATGTGTTATCAAGCTGTCCACTGCTGCAGACAAATGAATTAAAAGTAAGAAATACAAATCAATAAAAAGTGCTCAATCTAATAAATAATAAGATAAAATAATAAAACAAAGAAACTTTACTTCAGGCCTAAAAAACTGGCAAAGATTAAAAAGAAACATACAATGTTGTTCAGGAAGGCATAATACAGGTATTTTCATTTACTGCTAGAAGGAGTCAATATTCTAAATCCAGATATTTATTTTATGGCAATAAATAAGAGAAGTACATAAATTTGCATATGTAAAAACAGAGGCTGCAGCATTTTTAAATTCCTGAAATATTAAAAATGGTAAATATTCTATCTCCCATCACTCTCTAATCTCCACTTTGCTTTACTTTTTTCTATACATTTATTAATATCACTACCTCATCTACACACACATACAACACACACACATATCTTTTGCTTCCTTACTATTTTCTTTCCTGGAGTGTTACTGAACTTGGGCTGACTGCTCACTGCTTATAAATCAATACTCAAGAGGCACTGCTGGTAGAAACAGAAAGGTTATTTTAATCAGAAAACTGGCATCCTCGGGGGAAGGTGGACTTGTGTCCCAAAACAAAACCCAAAAGATTGTTTGCATCCAGGAAAGTTTTAAAAGGAAAAGGGGGGATAATCTCAGTTAATCACTGAGATAGGGGGTCAGATTCATTGCCATCTCCCATTGCATGCAAGCTTTTGACTTCTGTGGTATTTCTTTAGATGCTATCTTATTCACACAGTTTATTCACAAGATTACTGAAGGGGAAACTGGGGAAGCGGTCTGGTCGTCTGTTAATTACTTATTCTTCATTTCTATTTCTTTGACCTAAGGAAAGAACCAGTGGGTTAGGCAAGGCTTTCAGTGAACAAAAGATTTGAAAGGTGTGCTTGGGCCAGAGATTAATTAAAACACAGCTTTGCGAAAGGAACAAAACAAAAGCAGTCTCCTGCAAGAGAGCTCTTTACAGTAAAAAGCTGCTTACAGAATCCCAACTGTCAGACACCATTCCATGTCTATGGGATTATAGGCCAAGGCCTATCTGATGTAACTTCTTCATGATGACACAAGGTGCCGTATTCTCAGAGTGAAAGTGGTCAACATGGGTTTGAATCCTCTCTTTGCTGACAATTGTAGTTGCTCACTTAACATATATGGGCAGAACAAGGGACAATTATTTTGACGCCCACTAATATAGAGATTATTAGGAGCACAGTGTTCCTCTCATTCTCTTAAGGCCAGTTCCTGGGATTGTGCAAGCCATAGATTCAGTACTGCTCAAGATGGAGTAGCTTACGTCATGGCTGCAGTCTGGTCATCGTGCAGTCAGGTTTCCCCCTCTGGGAGCAGCTACAGTATCTGTAACACTGTTAGGGGAAGTACTGACTGAAACCACCCACCTTGGCCATGCACCATGTAACCATGTGTATGAGTTATTTTACGACAGGAGGTCCTGGTAAGGAACATGGAACTAACAAGACACCAACAACTGGAAGAATTTGGGAAAGGTCAAAAGGAGACACCAAATGTCCTCTCAACCTCCCAGAATCCTCCTCACTGGAATCCCTCTTGGCTGAGCAATGTTCGGGCCACCAGGAAGGACCTTAAGTCAGGATGACTGGCCAGAGACAAGCCGGAAACTAATCCCATCACCCTAAAACCTGAGACTGCAAGTCACAAGGCAGAGCAGTTCTCCTGGTTTCCCTGACCCTCCTGCTCTCTGCTGCAGTACCCGTTCCCAACAAAGTCTCTTGCTTAATCATCACGTGTGTCTCCTTGTACAATTCAATTCCTTCCTGCAACAAAATGACTTAGGAGTATTGCATCAGACATTGAAAGGTTCTGTGACTCTATTATCCTAATCATGAATGATTGAGCCCACTTTTGTGACTCAGGGAGGCCTGGGAGATTTCAGCTTTTCTTTGTTTTTAGTATTTATTTAATGTGGCATTTTTAGTTGTGGCATGTGGGACCTAGTTCCCTGACCAGGAATTGAACTCAGGCACCCTGTATTGTGAGCAAGGAGTGTTAGTCACTGGACCACTAGGGAAGTCCTGAGATTTCAGCTTTTCTACCAACAAGAGGCAGAGGACATGTAGGGACCTTTGTACTTAGTGGGGCCCTGCAGGGTTCTGCTCAGTTTCAAAAGGATAGAAGTTCTACATGGATTGTGACTTCGTCTTGTTTGCTGTTGTATCTCCAGTCTCTAGAACACTATAGGACACATAATGGTCATACAGTAAGTGGTCTTTGGATGAATAAGTGAGTTAATCATTAGAAAGTCTGCTTAAATTTAAAATGATATGTCTGTATAATGAACAACTGCTGATATTAAAATCATATCTTTGAAAAATATTTAACACGTGAGAAAATACTACATATGATGAGGACACAGAAAAACAATGACTATCTCAGACCAGTGAGTTTATGATAATTTTTGTTTCCTATTTGTATATTCATCTGCATTTTCCAAATGTTTATCAATGAGCATGGGCTTTAGTAATAATTAGACAAATGTTGTAAAAGAGGGAAAAAAATCCTAGAGGCCGAGCTCAAATGCAGCCTCTTCCATTCTCTGAACTCTCCAACATAGAGCTTGATCTCGACAACCCCTAGAACACGGTGACTGTGCCACTCACCAGTGACTTCCGATGTGTGTGTAGGACCCATTTGTCTCCTGTGTGTGTATTTCTCTCCGATTAACACGCTCTGCCCCCAGGGTCCTATGTGGAGTGTGAATACAATGTCCTAAGGAAGGCAGAGTAGTAAGAAGGTGAACAGAGGAAGAGAGGAAAATGTGAAGAGACCAAGACAGCAGAGGGACCGGCAGAAAATCAGAAACAAAGCCTCATTTGGTCCCTAAAAAATGACTCTTCACTTTAACACAGGGCAACCTTTAGCTTCAAACAATTCCCCAGAATTTCCTGCTGGCTACATTTGAGGTCATCGATGCCCACTCTAAATTACGTGTACGTAATTAGAGTACGTGAATTCCCAGAATGGAGAGTCCAGGAGATTGAGAGGTACTCAAGAGCCCTGCTGTAAGCTACAGGAAAAGGCAGAGCTGGTCAACAAGTAAGAGATGAGCGGCCATGGTGAAAACATTAAGTTAGGACTTCAGTTACTGACTGGGCCAGCTACTCTCTAACCTACTTTCTCCATATCCTTCCTCCAACCCCTATGAAATGCAACTTCAGTGGAGACTGAAGACTAGCCTGCGTGAAGGTACCTTGGCTGATTTTTCCATAAATGTGCCAGAATCAATCATCCAAATGGGAACTGGACTTCATGACAGGCTGCACAGATTTCAAAAGATGATGCTATTGTGCTGTGCTATTTAGGAACTATTCTCTGGGATCTGCCAAAAGTCACTATCTTCTTTTGTGTGTGTATTTAATTTTTTGGAACAGATTAAAAAAATCATTCAAAACCCAATTTGGTGAATATAATTGAGCCTTCCACTTCTAACATAAGAAAAGGAAATTAAGATGACTGGATATTTTATTAAGTGTACAAAGAAGGAAAAGAGCTAAAATTCACTTCCATGATGTTAGATGATTTTACAGAAGCCCTTCCAGTTAACCTCAAGACATCATTTTCTCTATTTTTAGATGTAAAAGCTAAGGCTGAGAAAGTTGAGGAACTTGTTGAAGGCCCCACAGTAAGTGTCAGAGCAAGACTCCAGAGTCCATGATCTTTTCATTGCAGCTCAGTGCTTGAAGAAGAATCCTAAAGAGGGACCCTATAACAGTTCTGATTAAGGTAAGCAAAATCACCATTCCAAGGGGGAGAAAAAATTCAGGATACTTGGGCATATTCTTAATACATAAAGTGCTATCAAATGTAACCAGAATAAATGAGAAAATACAGTGCCAGTTAATCCAGGTTCCTATCATTCCTTATGTAACTGGACAAATAACTACTGGTCTAGCTCTTATCAAATTATTTCTTATTTAATATTATTTTATATTTAATAATATAACATTATTTAATATCCTTGAATGGAGAGTATGTTCTTGCTGTTGAGTCCATATAAAAGAAACCTATTTGTGGAGCACAAGTAGACACACAGACATAAAAAATGGATGCGTGGACACAGGTAGGGGATAAACTGGGAGACTGAGATTGACATATATACACTGCCACGTGTAAAACAGATAGTTAGTGGGAACCAGCCACACAGCACAGAGCTCGGTTTGTCATTCTGTGATGACCTAGAGGTGTGGAGTGGGGGTGGGGTGGGGAGGAGGTCCATGAGGGAGGGGATATGTGTATACACATAGCTGATTGACTTTGTTGTACAGCAGAAGCCAATATAACATTGTAAAGCAACTATACCCCGAAAAAAAATGAAAATAAAGTCAAAAAAGAAAATATTTTATTGCATCTCTATAAATAAACATCTCATTTTTAATGTAAAAAGAGATATGAATGGTTTTTTAACTGAACATCGGGAACACCTCATTACTGCTTGCTCTGGGTGCTCACCAGACTTAGTCCAGCTCTGACTAGAGTCATATCCAATCAGCCAGAGTTTCCATAGCATCCTGTTTCCCCCTCTGTATGTCAGTCCACTCTGTGTGCTGGGAATGCATCCCCTATCATAACTGACTCTGTTTTGTGTTCAGATTAGCTCATACCTTCTCCAAGACAACCTCTCCTGACAATCCCCCAACTCCAAATTAGATCAGTTGTCCTTTTTTTGGACTCCCAAATAACATAAGAGCATAATCTCTCAATTTGGTTTACCCTAAGTTTGTCAAACAAGTAACTCAATGGTGAATATTTGGTTGTATAAATTCCCTTGCATTTAGTATGATTAGAGCTACCCTACATTGCTTGGGAGACTTACCCTTTTCCCTTTTCAGTATGCAAAATAAATCTTACTTCATAATGCCACAATTCTCTTTTCAGCAAAACAGCACTATGCAAATGCAGTCATTTCATTAAGTGACAATTGATGTCAAAGACATCTTAAACTAGATTTAGGCATTGTAAATGCTCAGAGCTCTCATCCTCTGGAGATCTCTAAACTGTGATTATGAACAATTAGAATTAAATTTATTTGTGGCATTTAATACCTAAAAATATTCCATGTCCCTGGACATCCTAATTGGTGACTTTTTTCTCTGAAATATTCCTCTTAATTGCCTCTGGCAGTGGTGAAGACAGATCCAATTAAGGACTCATTCCTTGGAGTTAAAAAAAAAAACAAAACTAACAACACTAGTGTCAAAAAAGCAAGGTAAATTACAGTTGATGGACTTTTCAAAGCTGTTCAGGGTCCTCAAACCAGAGTGATTCCAATATAAAGAAATAAGAGCTTCTCAAAGGGGTTATACCATAGTGTTCTTGTCACTTATTGTAACAATGCATGAACCCTGTGGCATGTTGTTCAGCCAGAATTGTTGAAACTTAATGAACTGTCCTTGACAACGGGAGACAAACTCACAATCTTTAGGGGAGAAAAATCAAGACTTTAAGCTTGGGTAAAACTTATGATTTGTATTCTATCAGTTGTGTCACCTTAGTAAACTCATCTAAATTTTGAATGTAAGTTTACCTCTCTGTAAAACAGAAATAATACTACCTTCCTTAGAAGCTTCTGGAAAAATAAACCGAGAAATGAATGAGGTGCTATCTCAGCAGTGCGGACAAAGTGTCTTCTCAGTCAGTGTCTTGACTTTCTTCTTTAGCCTTCTTCTCTAGCCTCCTCCCTACTATTTTAATAGACATGACTCTGCTAATGTGTCCTGTGACTAAATGTGTCATGTGACTAATGTGACTAAACTAATGTAAGATCTCTAAGCCCCTCACTTCCTCCTTCTCCTCACGGGTAGGTGGGACCCTGGTTCTTAGGTTTTTGTACTTCATCGACTATTATTTTAACGGGGAACTGAGAGAGGGTTAGCTATTTCCTTTGCAATGTAAGGATATTTTGAAAAACAAATGCTGTCTACTATCATCATCATTTCACTCACACATACACACACACAAAAGACCTTTTAACAACAACAAAAAAAGATATAATCTCAGGAGAATAAAATAGTCCTGACATTGAATATATTTTTAAATTATGAAAAATCAACTCCATGTGTTTACTCTGTTTTTCTCATGTAGTCAGGAACATCAGTGAGAGTTACAGGAGTGACCAGCACTGGTCTGCACCCTGGCATACGGAGCAATGGACCCAAGAAGTGCCATCTTCAAAAGGACATACTCTAGGCATGGCTGTAGGCAGGATTTCTTGGAACTCAGGGGCCTGGGTGACTGGACTCATCTTCCAGAGACTAAAGAAGCCAAGTTGGGGAGAGGCTGATGGCTTTATCTGCCTCAGGTATGTCAGGGGCAATGCCTGGTGGAAGAGATGCCCACTTCTCTTACAGGAGAAGTGCTAGATCAATACTTTATTTAGAGAGAGACAAATTTCTCAGTAGAACTCTGGGCTCTGCCTCCCCTCTACAGCTCAGGGCTCAGGCTGAACACCAAGGTGGATGCATGTGCATGTGGTACTGTGTGTTTATGTGGGCGTGTTTGTGTACATGTGCAGACGTGAGTGCACACATATGTGAATGTGTGTGTGCATGTGTTTATGCACAGGGGTTGTGGAGCAGTTATTAGTCAAGTCCAATTTGTCAATACCATTAGGTGTTAGGTGTCAGTCACTCAGTCACATCCGACTCTTTTCGACCCCATGGAAGGTAGTCCATCAGTCTCCTCTGTCCATGGAATTCCCCAGGAAAGAATACTAGAGTGGGTAGCCATTCCCTTCTCCAGGGGATCTTCCTGATCCAGGGATCAAACTCCTGAATTGCAAATAACCTTCCCTAAAACAAGCTCTTTTTAAATACACGCATCAATATGGGGGGTTGGAGGCTCTGTAGGTACAGCTGTGGTTTAAAATTAAAAAAAAGACTAACGTCCAAATGTGCTCATGCATGAAGAAAGACCCAAGGCTGGCTCACATGGCTCAGAGGGCATAGTATATCATCAAAAATCTGAATAATTGACCATGGTACTGAGGAGAACTTAAGACTCTCCCCCTGCCCTAGGTTTCACCTGGCAGGACACTGTTGAAGCCTTGGACGGAGAGATTCAATTTTCTAAGACATTTGGTCAGTTGGTACCCATCTCCCTACTATTCAGCTCTGAACGCTCATGAAATCAGACCAATCAGCATTCAAATTCTGGTTTTACCTTAGGCTACCTGTATGAACTTGGGCAAGCTATTTAATCTCTTTGCCTCAGCCCATCTGTGAAGTGAATAACCTACCACCATAAAGGGTGATTGTGAGAATCAGAAATAATAAATACAAAGAACCCGGAATTAGTGCCTGCTACATCAGAGATTTTCAACAAAAATTAACCTAATATCTTTGTTCACTTGCGTTCTTTATGTCAGGGAGGATGCTAAGTGGAGTAGAGCAACTTCAACATTTGGATGCAGAAAACCTGGTTTAGTTTTATCTATGCTGATACAGCCTTAGGCGAGTACATCTGGAACAGGAGCAGCTTGAGCTGGCTGATTTTTAAGACATTCCCAGTTCTAACATCTACTCTTCTTGCTGGGTTGCGAATGAAATGACCAGCATGGGTGTTCACAGGTATGTCCTTGCTTCGTCTCCCCTTCCTGCCTTGTC
Organism: Giraffa tippelskirchi; assembly: GCF_054371585.1. Taxonomy (NCBI): domain Eukaryota; kingdom Metazoa; phylum Chordata; class Mammalia; order Artiodactyla; family Giraffidae; genus Giraffa; species Giraffa tippelskirchi. Next base: position 39,695,873 of record NC_137284.1, on the reverse strand, counting down.
TCCAAGCCTTCTGCCACTTCTTTCCTCAACATTTCTCTAGGCAGCCTCTGTACTCATGTACTTATTGTTTTCTCCCTGTTTTCTATCCCTCTCATTCAGGTGGCACAGTGGTAAAAAATCTGCCTGCCAAAACAGGAGATGCAAGAGACATGGGTTCAATCTATGGGCCAAGAAGACCCCCTGGAGGAGGGAATGGCAACCCATTCCAGTGTTCTTTTCCTGGAGAATTCCATAGACAGAGGAGCCTGGCAGTTACAGTTCATAGCGTTGCAAAGAGTCAGACACAACTGAGCGACTAACACTTCACTTCACTCCCATAGTCTGAATCAGATACACTCCCCAAATGGGAAAGATATTGGATGTGAACACATGTTCATTTTCTCTGATTCTGGCCCTGATTGGTAAGTTAAATCTTTCTTTTCTTAGTTTCTTAGATCTTGGTTGCTGTGAATAGATTTGGCTTTGTTTATTAGACTAATTTGGGGACTTTCTTCTGTTCTGGGTCAAAACTCCCCCCTCCAGTTTTCTGACTTCTTGAGTCCCATTACAGGGCTAGTGCCCAGATTTCCTGTCTTGAGGGAATAGGAAAAAGGCTCAGCCCATTGAGCAAGTCTTGGTCCTTTCATTTGCAAAATGACAAGAGTTAGAGCTCAATGGATATAAAGGTTGAGTATGAGAATGGCTACATCAGACTCATCTGGAGGATACATTTGACACCAATGTGTTGACATCTCTCTCAGATTTGTGGGTGGTTCCAGGATGGGTCTTTATTCTTTCAACAATACTCAGATAATTGTAACTTTCAGCTGGTTTTGAAATCCACTCAGGTAGACACTCCCTAATGTTCCTTCCAGTCCAAATATTCCATTACAAATTATATACAATTGTCACTTTTAGGCAACAATGCCAGTAGGGAAGTTTATTTTTGAGCTACTGAATTTTTCATTGCCCCTCAGGCCTTAATATTTATATATACTTGGGATTCACTTGATGTTGAGAATGGCTAATCTAAGGTGATCACAAGGGTATAAACTTTAGGTTTATATAGTGAGTTGTAGACTCTAAAAACCTTTTATTTACATTGTATGTCTCAATTATTACAACCTTGGGAATCCATCAGAATGAAGGTTAATTGTCCAAAGTTTACATCTAAGAATATTGAGGCTAAAATGACATGTCTTTCCTACTCAATGTTACATGGGTAAACCAGCCATATCAATTTGTTAGAAATGTCGTATTTCAAGCCTCACCCACTTCCCTACTGGGAAACATTCGGAATTTAGTAAGATCCATGAGTAATTCTCCTTAAAATTTGAGAAACTTGATTATATGATTTTCCCCCCAAGCTCTGAGATCTGGCACAGCTCATGGCATATAAACTATCAGGAAGTGAAGATATCATTTCCAAGGAGAGAGATCATTGCAGCCAGTATCAAAATCAGGTTGTACACAGTTTTCTTGGTGAGGATGCTATATGGCACAAGGAAGGGAATCAGGGCTGTCAGCATCCATCAGACACCCAGGCAAGGAGAAAGAGAGGGACAGAGGTAAGAAAAGCATTCCCTCTGGAGATGACTCTGAGATCAGGGCTTCTTTCTGCTTACAGGTAAGGTGAACTGTGTGTCTCTTGGGGTCTGAGTTTCTCATAGTGATACAAAACGGAAGAAGAGCAAGGCAAATTGAGAACTTAACATCACCCAAATAGTAATTAATCATGTTCTTTAGTTGTATTCAGTAATCCTTAGTAACTTAAAAAGAAAGAACATTTAAAGTCTTTTTTGTTTTCTCATACCATTTTTTGATAGTATTGACTTATAGGCAGTACTGAGAAGTGTCCATTCCTTTATTCATTCATTCGTTTTATATTTGCTAAGCACTAACCAGGTGCTCACTGCTTGGGCCATGAAAATGAAGAACACAAGTTCTTGCCTTATGATGCAATGGGGAAGCAAATTGAGAATAGGGATGATTTTAATATAAAGTAGTATTTTTTTTTATAAATTTATTTATTTTAGTTGGGGGCTAATTACTTTACAATATTGTAGTAGTTTTTGCCATACATTGACATGAATCAGCCATGGGTTTACATGTGTTCCCCTTCCTGGACCCCCCATCCACCTCCCTCCCCATCCCATCCCTCTGGGTCATCCCATTGCCCCGGCCCTGAGCCCTTGTCTCATGCATCGAACATGGAATGGTGTTCTGTTTCACATATGATAATATACATGTTTCAATGCTATTCTCCCAGAACGTCCCACCCTCACCTTCTCCCTCAGAGTCCATAAAATTGTTCTATGCATTTGTGTCTCTTATTCTGTCTCGCATATAGGGTTATCGTTACCATCTTTCAAATTCCATATATATATGCATTAGTATACTGTATTGTTGTTTTTCTTTCTGGCTTACTTCACTCTGTATAATGGGCTCCAGTTTCATCCATCTCAGTAGAACCGATTCAAATGTATTTTTTTTAATGGCTGAGTAATATTCCATTGTGTGTATGTACCACAGCTTCCTTATCCATTCGTCTGCTGAAGGACATCTAGGTTGCTTCCATATCCTGGCTATTGTAAACAGTGCTGCGATGAACATTGGGGTACACGTGTCTCTTTCAATTCTGGTTTCCTCAGTGTATATGCCCAGCAGTGGGATTGCTGGGTCATATGGCAGTTCTATTCCCAGTTTTTTAAGGAATCTCCACACTGTTCTCCATAGTGGCTGTACTAGTTTGCATTCCCACCAACAGTGTAAGAGGGTTCCCTTTTCTCCACACCCTCTCCAGCATTTATTGCTTGTAGACTTTTGGAAAAGAAAATGGCCCATCTAGCCCCATCCAGATAAAACCTAGATAAAACTGTGATGAATTTAAGTTGCACTCTCCTCTATGAACCAAATGCTATGTCCAGAGGACTAGAATCACTGGGGCAGTTTGAGCCACTAGGTCATTTCTGTGATTGGGTTGGGGACAGAGAAGTTACCAAAGACACAGGAGAAAGAGTGTTAGGAGGTGCTACTTCCAGGAAATAACTGTGTGATTATTTTGGTTTAGTGGCCAAGTCATGTCCAACTCTTGTGACCCCATGGACTGTAGCCTGCCAGGTGCCCTGTCCATGGAAATCTCCAGGCAAGAATACTGGACTGGATTGCCAGTATTTCCTTCTCCAGGGGATCTTTCCCATCCAGGGATCAAACCCATGTCTCCTGCATTGCAGGTCAATTCTTTACCGACTGAGCCTGCAGAGAAACCCAATATATCCCTGCATTTGAACTTCTAAGTTCAGAGTCTTCTAAGGGAAAGAATCTATGTAAGTGCACCATGACAGCTAGTTCAAAGATATGAATTTTAAGTTGGGTTTGGCTGAAAACTGGGTGACCATAAACATACCCAATCACAAATAGCAATGTTAGATTCTCTGCAAGGAATGGTATTTGGTGTCTGGCAGGCACTAAAATTAACTTATAAAGTAAAATAAAATGCAATTAAAAAAATAAAAAATGACTTCCACCTCTGGGAAGATGCAATAGACATACTTCCTATTCCTCTTAGGAGTAGGACTTAATAGTACAACAAAAGTCCTGTAATTACACCTAAAACAAATAGAAGAAGAGAAAACAGACCATCCAGGGATCTTAGGGTTTGAGGAGCTACACATCAACGAGTTCCTGAGTTTTCTTTTTGCCTCATCTGTACCCTACATGAAGGTAGAGAACACAACAATTGGACATACAGAGGCAAACAAATAAGTAAATAAACCTTGCCCTAAGTTTCACCCCATCCACAAAAATTAGCTCAAAATGAATCATGGCCGTAAATATAAAATATAAAACTTTTAGGATGAAAACATAGGAGAAAACCTCTAGGGTCCAGAGCTAGGCAAATAGTTCTTAGATTTGAAACCAAAACATGATCCATAAAAGGAAAAATTGATAAACTGGGTTTCACCAAAATTTAAAAATTTTACTTTGCAACAGACCCTGTTAGGAAGATAAAAAGACAAACTAGAGAGAAGTGGAATATATTTGCAACTCACATATTCAACAAGGGACTAGTATCCAGATTATATAAAGAACTCTGAAAAATCAACAGCTAATGAAGCAAAATGCTAGAAATCCAACTAGACATGAACAAAAGACATGGATATATTTTACCGAATAAGACACAGATGGTAAATAGGCATGTGACAAGTGGTTCAACATCAGTAGCCATAAAATAAGTGCAAATTAAAAACACTTTGGGTGAAAAAAGTCAGTTCTGAAGGACTACATACTATTTGATTCTACTTATATATAATAGTCTTCAAATGACAAGACTCTAAAAATGATTGATTGTCCAAATTATGGAGGAAGTCAGGGTGGGAGGGAAGGGGGTGTGGTTATGAAAGGGCAAAACTGGGGATCCTTGTACTGATGAAAGTGTTCTGCAACATGTCAATACCCTGGCTATGATATTGTAGTACAGTTTTTTTAAGAGTTTAGCATCAGAGGAAGCTAGGTACAGGGTACTAGGATCTATGTGCATTAACTCTTACAACTGCACGTTAATATGTAATTATCTCAATAAAAAGATTAATAAAGAGGGGGAAGAGACAGGGAGAGAAGGAAGAAAGAAACAAAAGAAAGAAAGAAAAAAGAAAGAGAGAGAAAGAAACAGCAGTTGGTTCTTCTAAGAAACAACAATATTGTTAATCTATTCTCAGAGCAGAATAACAAACCTCCACAGAGGTTGAATATAAAAACTGAAGTCTTCCCAAGAGCATGGTCTGGGAGGAAAAATGGCAGCAAGGGTGAAGAGCTGACTTATTGAAAATAACAAATAATAAAGAATTTTGAATTTTCGGAGGAATCCCACGAGGGAAGCAGTTAAAAGACAAGGAAATGAAGAAAACAGGGAGAGGCAGAGGGCCAGAAGCTTATTGCAAGAACCTCTAAAAAGGAAATAAGGCCAGAGAGGAATTCCACATGGATGAAGCAACTGAGGAACTGTTATAAGAAAGGATATCTAATAAACAGTTTTAGTTATCATATAACAACACTTCATTTCTCCCAGACACTTGATAATAACTGTTTTTGTTAGTGTTCCTTTGGGGATCTGAAGGAAAAATGGCCCTATTCCTAATTTGGGATGATGGAAGGCAGAGAAAAAACTTCCTAAAGTGAGACTTCAATGAGAAGAAGGGTGTGGTAAAAATAGAAAATTGGACTTAGAGGTGATCATGAAAATAAATCCACGTAGTTTTATGGAAAATTTGAAGTCCCTGGTTATCAGACACATAGTACATAAGATAAGTATTAAAGCTCCAACCTCAATCCCTACCATTTTATAAAAATTGTTAATGAAAAACATCCCAGAAGACTGATGGGGCAGTGGATTTCCTAGTGGCAGACAGGTTACAGACTCAGTATGCAACCTGAGTTACAAACTCATATGCTTAATTTAATGAGTAATTGTTGTTGTTTAGTCACTAATTTGTGTCTGATTCTTTTGTGACCTCAAGAACTATAGCTTGCCAGGCTCTTCTGTCCATGCGATTTCCCAGGCAAGAATACTGGAGTGGATTCCCATGCCCTCCTCCAACCCAGGGATCAAACCTACACCTCCTGCATTCGCAGGCAGATTATTTACCACTGAGTCACCAGGGAAGGCCCAACATCAGCAGTAGCATTGGTCAAATCCTTTAGCACTTATAAGGATGCTCACGTACCAAGTAGTAAGCTATGAACTCTCAGCTCTAAGACCACTGTTCTATACTCTTCTTTGTGATGCAGAAACTGGAATTGTGCACACCACTTTCATCCTTTACCAGCTGGCTGCCTGCTGGGTTCCATCAATAGGGAACCTTAGGAAACGAGAAAACATGAGCAACAGAGAGAGGATGTGCCCTTTTGCACGTGCTTATGTCTCCTGACAGCCAAGGCTCTCCCTCTTGGTAGTGGGAATCTGTTCCTAGTCTCTAGCTTTTTTTACCCTCAGCAACCTCAGAACCAACTTCATCATGTCAAAGACAATAGAACTAACTAGATTGTAGCCCTTCTCAGAAATCTAGTCCCAACTGTTCTTGGTTTCTTCCTCAAGCATCTAAGGTCTGTTAATGCCAATCTCTTCGCATTGTTGCCCCATCCTAAGAGGTGGTAGCTGTTTCCTGCAAAAACTATCTCGGTGTTAGCTCAACATGCCCTTTTCACCTTTTCTGTTCCATAACACGTTCTTAGTCAAACTCTTATATTAAGTTTTTTCAGTGGAAATACTATATATGCTTTCCTTTTTTCCTGGCCAGTCCCTGATACTATACTCATACAGATTATATTCATAAATGGAATACTTTTATGATAAGATGTACAAACTAAATGCCTCACTTCCTTTGAGATTGAGATGGACAGCATGCAGAACTCAGAAAACAATTAGCATTGTCTGGGAGAGCCACTTTAAATTAGTCATCTTTTATGATACTATGGAAATTATATTTTCCAAAAGAATGGATTTAATAGGGACAGTTTTGTCTCCAGGCATAAAATAACACAATTGGGTAGTTTTCCCACCAGGTTACATAGGAGGTTAACACCAAATCAATTATTTGTCTTCTAATCCAGTCTGTTATAATAAAATGGAAGAAATTATTTCACTAACAAATTTGCAATGGTCATAGCAAATGGGATGAGGGTTGAGAAGGCCAAAGTTGAAGCTTCAGGTTTTTCTGAAAAGGTGCTTGTACAGGTAATAAATAGGCACTTAGAGTTCATGGATCTCCCCCTCAGTTACTGCAGTGTTTGTTCCAAGCACAAAGCCAGGTTGGATGTAACTGAGGTGCACATTCAGATTTCGGTTTAATCTGAGACACCTCCACACACACACACACTGGATATACTCAAGTGCCTCACTGGGTGGCCTAGGAGAATCATAGATTAATTCCTGGAGTTGTTGAAAGGTAACTGGATTACTTAAGAATGAATTTAAATGAGAAGCAGAGAAAGCTTGGGTAAGGAAGGTCCTTCAGATAATACTCCCTGAATTGAAAAATGCCAATTTTGACAGGACTTCATTTCCTGCCATTGGTGTATTAGTTTAAGGCTAAATGGAAATTTGTGGGGGAAAAAAAAAAAGCAAATTTATTGCTTTACGTAAACTGAAAATTTCAGGGTTAGTTTTTCTCTAAGTATAGCTTGATTCGGGGCTCAAATAATGTTAGATGGATTTGTCTCTTGACTCTGCTTCAGAACTGGTTTAGTTCTCAGTTCTGCACAGAACATTAAGGATGTTCCACATATATGTCATCTCATCCCTGTTCAACAGTTGAGAGAGTCTGCTTTTCTGAGCACTCAAACAGAAGTCCTCAATCTTCTTGGCTCTGGGGACCTGCCTTGGGACATGAGCCCATCTCAAAACCATATGATGTCAAGGAGGATAGAATAAGGTGACAAAGATAGTCCGGACCACATGTTGCATTCTTGTGTCCTGTGCATGAAATCAACTTTATCTCAAAAATGACATGTAACTTGTAAAGAAGTGGTTTTCCCAAAGGAAAATGAAGGTACCAGTTCCACAAAAAGATGGAGAGGATTTGAGGCCACATACTCCACTATGTTTTTCTCCCATTACAAAGTTACACTGAAGTACCTCTCCTGAGTACTTTTTTATGGCATCTTTGCTTCTGCTTCTCTGCTTTAGGAATGCCCAGCAAATGCCTGAATAATCAGGATCTTGAGTCAGCTTCTTTCTTCTTGCAGTCATGGAGGGTTCATCTTTATTCTGTGGTGAGCCTCCATAGGTAATGTTTTGGGTGGTGTGTAGCAGGCTGTCCTGTTGCCTTCTTAAGGGCATTGATGAGACTCTTGAGGAAATATAATTTAGCTGACCTTAGTGTGTGTACTCTGATTGCAACCTCGAAGGAATGACTCCAAATTTTTTTTATTAAATTATTTATTTTAATTGGAGGCTAATTACAATATTGAGTGGCTTTTGCCATACATTGACAAGAATCAGCCATGGGTGTACATGTGTTCCTCATCCTGAACCCCCTTCCCACCTCCCTCCCCATCCCAACCCTCAGGGTCATCCCAGTGCACAAGCCCTGAGCACCCTGTCTCATGCATTGAACCTAGACTGGCGATCTGTTTCACATATGATAATATACATGTTTCAATGCTATTCTCTCAAATCATCCCACCCTCGCCTTCTCCCACAGAATACAAAAGACTGTTCTTTACATCTGTGTCTCTTTTGCTGTCTCGCATATAGGGTCTTCGTTACCATCTTTCTAAATTCCATATATATGCGTTAGAATACTGTATTGGTGTTTTTCGTTCTGACTTACTTCACTCTGTATAATAGGCTCCAGTTTTACCCACCTCATTAGAACTGATTCAAATGCATTCTTTTAAATGGCTGAGTAATATTCCATTGTGTATATATACCACCGCTTCCTTATCCATTCGTCTGCCGATGGACATCTAGGTTGCTTCCATATCCTGGTTATTGTAAACAGTGCCTTGATGAACATTGGGGTACACGTGTCTCTTTCAATTCTGGTTTCCTCAGTGTGTATGCCCAGCAGTGGGATTTCTGGGACGTATGGCAGTTCTATTTCCAGGTTTTAAGGAATCTTCACACTGTTCTCCATAGTGGCTGTACTAGTTTACATTCCCACAAACAGTGTAAGAGGATTCCCTTTTCTCCACACCCTCTCCAGCATTTATTGTTTGTAGACTTTTTGATAGCAACCATTCTGACTGGTGTGAGATGATACTTCATTGTGGTTTTGATTTGCATTTCTCTGATAATGAGTGATGTTGAGCATCTTTTCATGTGTTTGTTAGCCATCTGTATGTCTTCTTTGAAGAAATGTCTGCTTACTTCTTTGGCCCATTTTTTTTATGGGGCCATTTACTTTTCTGGAATTGAGCTGTGGGAGCTGCTTGTATATTTTTGAGATTAATTCTTTGTCAGTTGCTTCATTTGCTATTATTTTCTCCCATTCTGAAGGCTGTCTTTTCACCTTGCTTATAGTTTCCTTCGTAGTGAAAAAGCTTTTAAGTTTAATTAGGTATCATTTGCTTATTTTGGCTTTTATTTCCATTACTCTGGGAGGGGAGGGGGGTCATAGAGGATCCTGCAGTGATTTATGTCAGAGAGTGTTTTGCCTATGTTTTCCTCTAGGAGTTTTATAATTTCTGGTCTTATGCTTGCATCTTTAATCCATTTTGAGTTTATTTTTTGTGTATGGTATTAGAAAGTGTTCTAATTTCATTCTTTTACAAGTGGTTGACCAGTTTTCCCAGCACCACTTGTTAAAGAGATGGTCTTTTCTCCATTGTATGTATATCCTTGCCTCCTTTGTCAAAGGTAAGGTGTCCATAGGTGCGTGGGTTTATCTCTGGGCTTTCTATTTTGTTCCATTGATCTATATTTCTGTCTTTGTGCCAGTACCATACTGTCTTGATGACTGTAGCTTTGTAATATAGTCTGAGGACAGACAGGTTGATTCCTCTGGTTCCATTCTTCTTTCTCAAGATTGCTTTGGCTACTCGAGGATTTTTGTATTTCCATACAAATTGTGAAATTATTTGCTCTAGTTCTCTGAAAAATACCGTTTGTAGCTTGATAGGGATTGCATTGAATCTAAAGATTGCTTTGGGTAGTATTCTCATTTTCACTATATTGCTTCTTCCGATCAATGAACATGATATATTTCTCCATCTATTTGTGTCCTCTTTGATTTCTTTCATCAGTGTTTTATAGTTTTCTATATATAAGTCCTTTTTTTCTTTAGGTAGATTTATTCCTAAGTATTTTATTCTTTTCATTGCAATGGTGAATGGAATTGTTTCCTTAATTTCTCTTCCTGTTTTCTCATAGTTAGTGTATAGGAATGCAAGAGATTTCTGTGCGTTAATTTTATATCCTGCAAATTTACTATATTCATTGATTAGCTCTAGTAATTTTCTGGTGGAGTTTTTAGGGTTTTCTATGTAGAAGATCATGTCACCTGCAAACAGTGAGTGTTTTACTTCTTTTCCAATCTAGATTCCTTTTATTTCTTTTTCTTCTCTGATTGCTGTGGCTAAAACTTCCAAAACTATGTTGAATAGTAGTGGTGAGAGTGGGCACCCTTGTCTTGTTCCTGATTTTAGGGGAAATGTTTTCAATTTTTCACCGTTGAGGATAATGTTTGCTGTGGGTTTTTATCATATGTGGCTTTTATTATGTTGAGGTATGTTCCTTCTTTTCCTGCTTTTTGGAGGGTTTTTATCATAAATGGATGTTGAATTTTGTCAAAGGCTTTCTCTGCATCTATTGAGATAATCATATGGTTTTTAACTTTCAATTTATTAATGTGGTGTATTACATTGATTGATTTGCAGATATTGAAGAATCCTTGCATCCCTGGGATAAAGCCCACTTAGTCATGATGTATGATTTTTTTAATATGTTGTTGGATTCTGTTTGCTAGAATTTTGTTAAGGATTTTTGCATCTGTGTTCATCAGTGATATTGGCCTGTAGTTTTCTTTTTTTGTGTGGCATCTTTGTCTGATTTTGCTATTAGGGTGATGGTGGCCTCATAGAATGAGTTTGGACGTTTACCTTCCTCTGAAATTTTCTGGAAGAGTTTGAGTAGGATAGGTGTTACTGCTACTGCTAAGTCGCGTCAGTCGTGTCCGACTCTGTGCGACCCCATAGTTGGCAGCCCACCAGGCTCTGCCATCCCTGGGATTCTCCAGGCAAGAATACTGGAGCGGATTGCCATTTCCTTCTCCAGTGCATTAAAGGGAAAAGTGAAAGTGAAGTCGCTCAGTCGTGTCTGACTCTTAGCCACCCCATGGACTGTAGCCTACAAGGCTCCTCCGTCCATGGGATTTTCCAGGCAAGAGTACTGGAGTGGGGTGCCATTGCCTTCTCCAGGATAGGTGTTAACTCTTCTCTAAATTTTTGGTAGAATTCAGCTGTGAAGCCATCTGGTCCTGGGCTTTTGTTTGCTGGAAGATTTCTGATTACAGTTTCAATTTCTGTGCTTGTGATGGGTCTGTTAAAATTTTCTATTTCTTCCTGGTTCAGTTTTGGAAAGTTATATTTTTCTAAGAATTTGTCCATTTCTTCCAAGTTGTCCATTTTTCTTGGCATATAGTTGCTGATAGTAGTCTCTTATGATCCTTTATATTTCTGTGTTGTCTGTTGTGATTTCTCCATATTCATTTCTAACTTTGTTGATTTGATTCTTCTCCCTTTGTTTCTTGATGAGTCTGGCTAATGGTTTGTCTATTTTATTTATCTTCTCAAAAAACCAGCTTTTAGCTTTGTTGATTTTTGCTATGGTCTCCTTGTTTCTTTTACATTTATTTCTGCCCTATTTTTTTTCAATGATTTCTTTCCTTCTACTAACCCTGGGTTTCTTCATTTCTTTTTTTCTCTAGTTGCTTTAGGTGTAGAGTTAGGTTATTTATTTGATTTTTCTCTTATTTCTTGAGGTAAGCTTGTATTGCTATGAACCTTCCCCTTAGCACTGCTTTTACTGAATTCCATAGGTTTTGTGTCGTTGTGTTTTAATTTTCATTGGTTTCTATGCATATTTTGATTTCTTTTTTGATTTCTTCTGTGATTTGTTGGTTATTCAGAAGCGTGTTTTTTAGCCTCCATATGTTTGTGTTTTTAATAGCTTTTTCACCCTGTAGTTGACATCTAATCTTACTGCATTGTGATCAGAAAAGATGTTTGGAATGATTTCAATTTTTTTGAATTTACCAAGGCTAGATTTATGGCCCAGGATGTGATCTATCCTGGAGAAGGTTCCATGTGGACTTGAGAAAAAGGTGAAATTCATTGTTTTGGGGTGAAATGCCCTATAGATATCAATTAGGTCTAAGTGGTCCATTGTATCATTTAAAGTTTGTGTTTCCTTGCTAATTTTCTATTTAGTTGATCTATCCATAGGTGTGAGTGGGGTATTAAAGTTTCCCACTATTATTGTGTTACTGTTAATTTCCCCTTTCATACTTGTTAGCATGTCTTACATATTGTGGTGCTCCTATGTTGGGTGCATATATACATATATTGTAATATCTTCTTCTTGGATCGATCCTTTGACCATTATGTAGTATCCTTCTTTGTCTCTTTTCAGAGCCTTTATTTCAAAGTCTATTTTATCTGATATGAGTATTGCTACTCCTGCTTTCTTTTGGTTTCCATTTTCATGAAATATCTTTTTCCAGCCCTTCACTTTCAGTCTGTATGTGTCCCTTGATTTGAGGTGGGTCTCTTGTAGACAGTATATGTAGGGGTCTTGTTTTTGTATCCATTCAGCCAGTCTTTGTCTTCTGATTGGGCATTACACCCATTTACATTTAAGGTGATTATTCATAAGTATGATCCCATTGCCACTTATTTTGTTGTTTTGTGTTCGAGTTTATACCTCTTTTATGTGTTTCTTGTCTAAAGAAGATCCTTTAGCATTTGCTGAGGAGCTGGTTTGGTGGTGCTAAATTCTCTCAGCTTTTGCTTGTCTGTAAAGCTTTTGATTTCTCCTTCATATTTGAATGAGATCCTTGCTGGGTACAGTAATCTGGGTTGTAGGTTTTTCTCTTTCATCACTTTAAGTATGTCCTGCCATTCCCTTCTGGACTGAAGAGTTTCTATTGAAAGGTCAGCTGTTATCCTTATGGGAATCACCTTGTGTGCTACTTGTTGTTTTTCCCTTGCTGCTTTTAATATTTGTTCTTTGTGTTTGATCTTTGTTAATATGTGTATTTGGGTGTTTTGCCTTGGGTTTATCCTGTTTGGGACTCTCTAGGTTTCTTGGACTTGGGTGGCTATTTCCTTCCCAATTTTTGGGAAGTTTTCAACTATTATCTCCTCAAGTATTTTCTCATGGCCTTTCTTTTTGTCTTCCTCTTCTGGAACTCCTATGATTCGAATGTTGGAGTGTTTGACATTGTCCCAGAGGTCTCTGAGTTTGTCCTCATTTCTTTTAATTCTTTTTTTCATCTCTGCTTCTTTTATTTCCACCAGTCTATCTTCCACCCCACTTATCCTATCTTCTGTCTCAGTTATGCTACTGTTGGTTCCATCCAGAATGTTTTTGATCTGAGTTATTGCAATATTCATTGTTGATTGACTCTTTTTTGTTTTTTCTAGGTCCTTGTTAAATATTTCTTGCATCTTCTCAATCCTTGTCTCCAGAATATTTATCTGTAACTCCATTTTGTTTTCAAGATGTTGGATCATTTTTACTATCATTATTCTCAATTCTTTTTTAGGTTGACTCCCTATTTCCTCCTCTTTTGTTTGGTTTGGTGGGCATTTATCATGTTCCTTTATCTGCTGAGTATTTCTCTGCCTTTTCATCTTGTTTAGATTGCTGTGTTTGGGGTGGCCTTTCTGTATGCTGGGAGTTTGTGGTTCCTCTTTATTGTGGAGGTTCCTCCCTGTGGGTGGAGTTGGACGAGTGGCTTATGAAGGTCTCCTGGTTAGGGAAGCTTGTCTAGGTGTTCTGGTAGGTGGAGCTGGATCTCTTCTCTCTGGAGTGCAATGAAGTGTCCAGTAGTGAGTTTTGAGGTGTCTCTGGGTTTGCTGTGACTTTTGGCCACCTGTATTTTAATGCTTAGGGTTATGTTACCACGTTGTTGGAGAATTAGCTTGGTATGTCTTGCTCTGAAACTTGTTGGCTCTTGGGTGGAGCTTGGTTTCAGTGTAGGTATGGAGGCTTTTGGATGAGCTCTTGTTGATTAACGTTCCCTGGTGTCAGGAGTTTTCTGGTGTTCTCAAGTTTTGGATTTAAGCCTCCTGCCTCTGGTTTTTAGTCTTATTCTTACAGTAGCCTCAAGACTTCTCCATCTGTACTGTACCAATGTTAAAACATCTAGGTTAATGGAAAAAAATTCTCCACAGTGAGGGACACCCAGAGAGAGGTTCACAGAGTTACATGGAGAAGAGAAGAGGGAGCAGGGAGATAGAGGTGACCAGGAGGAGAAGAGGGGGAGTCAAAAGGAGAGAGACAAGTCTAGCCAGTAATCAGTTCCCGAAGTGTTCTCCACAGCCCAGAATACCCAAAGAGATTCACAAAGTTGGGTAGAGAAGAGAAGGGGGAGGGAGGAGATAGAGGTGACCTGGGGGAGAAAAAGGAGAGTCAAAAGGGGCAGAGGGCAATCAAGCCAGTAATCACACCCCTAAGTAGAAATGGATACTGAAGGTTGGATTCTTTAAGGTACAAAATTGATAACAAACACCAAAACGCAAATATTAAAAATCTAGAGTAGAAGTTAGACTCTCAAAAATACCATATTAAAAGAAACAAAATCACAAAAAAATTATAGAAAATATTTATGAAATTCACTTTAAAAATAGGGTCTTTTTTTTGCAAGGTAATAGTAGGTTATAAAATGAAAATTAAAGGAGTAATAAAGGACTTAAAAATTAAAAAATTAAAAATTAAAAAAATGAGAATAATAAAATACATCTAGGAATTTCTCTGAACTGTTGAGGGCAGTGTGGGGTCAGTTCAGTGTCAGATAGTTCCTTGTTCCAGCTTATACTTCTTCTCAAGGTCTACAGGCCCCTCCCAATGTAGTTGGTGCTAACTACAGGGTTTTAATCAGTTGCATCTGTCACTTCCAAAGTGGTTCCCTCTTCTTTGTTTATTTTGGCTTCCTCTATTTGCAAGTCTCTTCAGTGTCTAATTTCCACCTTGACACAAGGGAGCGAAGGTGGTCACTTATTTAGACTCACTTGTTCAGTTGTATTGTGGGGAGGGAGGAACACTGCAAACAAATATCACTGGAGTGTGTGGGGAGTGCTCACAGTATCTGGGCCACACTGGGTTTGCCTCCACTCATGGAATGTGTGCTTTCCCAGTATACACTGCTCAGGCTCCAGGTTGCTCTGCAGGGGAACTGTCTAAAGTGGGCCCTGGCTTGCATGCACTTCCCAGGTCTAAGCCACTCAGGTTCAGGTTCTTGGGTACTCCACAAAGGCACAGACTCGGTTGGGCCTGTGTTCTGTGCCCTTCCCAGGTCCAAGCAGCTCAGGCAACTAGGTATTTGGCAAGTGCACTCTCCCCAAGTGGGCAGTGTGTCCTATCACTTCCTTGGTCCCAGCTGCTCGGTTTCCTGGGTGCACAGCAGGGGTGCCATCTCAGGTGTGCCATGTGTGTCCTCTGGGGAGCTGATCTCTGGCTGTGACCCTCCTGATGGATGTCATCTGTCCAGGATCCCAGGAAGACTTGGTTAGCAACTGGGAGCCTGCTTGCAGTTTGGTAGAGGATGCCATCTCTGGGGCCAAGATTGCCCCTCGCCTTCTGTCTCTGGCTGTTGCCCCCCTGCCTCTCTGTCTCTGGCGATGGGATGGGCCTGTCCACAGCCAGCTTGATCTCCTCTGGTATTCGCTCAGTCCTTTGTTCTGTGAGTGGGCCTGGCAGTGCCTTAGGTTAGAGCTTTTCACGGGGAAGTTCTCTCTCTCTCTCTCTTTCTCTGGCTATCCCACAATTTGGGTTGCTATCTCATGTTAGGTCCCTCAGGTTGACCTCAGGGCATTCAGGCCTGGTCCTTACCCTAAGCAATGCAGCCCGTGTCTCCCTGTTCAGCCTCCGCTCGCTGGTGGCAGACGCGAGTGTCTGGGCTACTTCTCTGCTGGGAGTTGCGGTTAGGTGAATATTCCATCAGGTTTTTTGTCTTTTTTTCTCCTGGTTATGTTGCCCTCTGAGATTCCAAAACTCCCCACAGACCCGCCAGTTAGAGGGTTTCCTGGTGTTTGGAAACGTCTCCTCCTTCACGACTCCCTCCCCGAGACAGGTTTCTGTCCCTAACTCTTTTGTTTCTCTTTTTATCTTTTATATTTTGTCCTGCCTCCTTTGCAAGACAATGGGCTGCCTTTCTGGGTGCCTGGTGTCCTTTGCCAGCATTCAGAAGTTGTTTTGTGAAATTTGCTCAGCGTTCAAATGATCTTTTGATGAACTTTTGGGGGAGAAAGGGGTCTCCCTATCCTATTCCTCTGCCATCTTAGGACCGCCTGTTATCCTCTGACTCCAAATTAAGAAAACAAAAATGCAATAAGATGGCCTGTCCCTATGTCCCCTAGCTGCTGATTTCAGAATTAGAAATGTCCAATTTGTAAAATCTGAGCAACCCAGACAGTTTGAAGCCTAAGCTTCAGCTGTTTGAAAGGTGAAGTGAGATGATGCAGGCAGTTTTTGCCTATACAGCAGACAACTAGCTATAATTCTGCTTATACAGAAGGAAGGGGAGAGGAAGATGGCTGAAAATGTGATCTAAATGCTTATATAACAACCAGGCTGTAGGGAAACTAGTCACCTGGACATTTCACAGCAGGCTAATAATACCAGGATCCAAGGGAGATGCATCTTACTGTTCTGGGCCAAAACCCATTAAAGAAACTAAAGGTAGCAGCGGGTAGGTTTGGTGAGATGGTAGAAGGAGTCCATAGCGACAGCCTGGCTGTTCTGGTCAAGTAGCTCACTGAGCTGGGCCTCCCAACTCAGACAAAGTAGAAACTCCTTGCACAAATATCTTTCTAAGATGCCTTGGAAATTCCACATTCCAAGTTTGTCCCTTTCTTCTGATGGTGTCAAACTCTGTACCCAAGAGAGTTCAATCTCTGCCGTCCAGCCTGAATCTCTTTCTCATAAAATATTCCCCGTTCATGATCATAGCTGATATGCCCAGGGTGGACATTGCGTCCCAACCTAGGATCCTGGAATTGGGGCCTGGGAATGGGGAAAGTGAGCAATTTGGCCTTGAGGAGCTGAGCTGAAAGGTGTCCTCCTTGTTCAGATTTTCTGGATGGTCTAGTTGTATAATAAGGCACAGCACTCACATTTTCCCCCATCACTCCCTCTCCTACCACCTCTGCCCATTATCCAAATGCCCCTTCTTTTCTTCTTTACTTACCTGCCTCTTTTGCTTACAGCAAATGGAGGTGCTGCTTCTTTAATGAGAGAACACATATACACTTCATTTTTGCTCTCACTCAAGTGTTAAAAACAACACAGCAAGAATTAGAGAGGTGTGCTATGTATTAGCTAATGAAAAGGTTACAGACATCAAAAGTCCTTCATACACTTGTTACTTTAACACATGCATTCCCTCTGAATCATCGAAGCTAACAGAAGAGACTGATACCATGAGTGATACAAATAGAATTCTGGTTTGGCTTTGAAAATTGTGCTGTTCTAACATTTGAATACTGGAGGGCCTGGAATTCAGGGAATTCACAGCAGGGAAGCAACCATATGGCACCTGGTGGCCAGTGGTCTCCAAAAGAACAAGTGATGTCTCAATCCCACCTCCTGCTAAATGCCTCTTTGCTCTGGATCCCCTGCCAGTGATGAGCGGACATACCTCCCACCCTACTGCGCAGCACCAGCCGACATGGAACTAGCTACACAATCTCATCTTAGGTGGTGCTTTTTCTCCTCATACTTTAAGATAGACAGCAGATATAACAGAAAGAGAAAACTCAAACCACCTTCTATTTTTCCTCCTTCTTTCCCCCTTTTCCTTATAAGAATACATTAAATTCTCTTTGGGAGGACAGAGTTCAAAGATGCTTAGAATATTACTCCTGTCTTTAAAGACTTTGCTTGGCTTACTATCCATTGGATGGTTTAAGAATGACAATTATACCGTATAGCACAGGGAACTATGGTCAATATATTGTAATAATCTATAAAGGAAAATAATTGCAAAAATAATATATGTGTATACATATGGCTAAATCACCTTGCTGTGCACTTAAAACATTGTAAGTCAACTATATTTCAGTAAAATATGTATATTAAGAACAAATAAAAATAACATACATAAAACAAGAAAATTAAACTATACCTAAAATAATTTTCTGAATGATCATTTAAAATGATAATCCAAATGATTATTTGAAAAAGTTAAGTAACTTGTCCAAGGCTGCACAGCACAGTAAAGGAGTAGCAAAAAGTGGTGTGTGTGCTAGTGTGCTCAGTTGCTCAGTCGTGTCTTGAGAGCCTAAGGACTGAAGCCTGCCAGGCTCCCCTGTCTATGGAATTTTCCAGGCAAGAATACTTGAGTGGGTTGCCATTCCTTACTCCAGGGGATCTTCTCAATCCAGGCATCAAACCCCAGTCTCGTGCTTCCTGCATTGGCAGGAAGGTTGTTTACCATTACCACCATCTGGGAAGTCCCCTGGACAGAACAAGATCACCTAAAATTCAACTCCCATTATGGCTGGTTTAAATAATTACATTTTATCCACACAAAGGAAGCAAGTAAGGCCTTTAAAAGATTGAGATAAACTTATGTATATGAAAATACGCCCAGGTTGTATTGCTAAAAGAGGTTACAATATGGAGTGTACCTGGCATTATGTCTTTAATTAACTAAGTACCAAATTTTTGTACCAGTGTAGACAAAATTTGGAAAAAAGCCTATCACACTATTAATAATGGTTACCTCTACAGGAATAATTGGATAAGTAGGGATGAGGAGTTTTTACTCTTTATCTTATAGCATTCAGATGTAGCAAAGAAATGAGTGATATTTTTTGTTTTCATGTTAGTAAATTGAATGTTTTTCCAACTCTCTGTGGTCCTACTCTCTGAAAAAGTTTTAAAGCAAATTTATCTGAACACCTTTTCCTCACTTCTAAGTTTATAACACTGATAGTGTTTTAATGAACTGGAGAAGTGTTTTATATTCTTGTGTGTTTTGCTTCTTTGATTCATTTTTTCGCTCACTTAAAAATTTTTTAGACAGTTTGTCTTGATGGTATTTACTTTAATTGTTTATTTTAAATTATGTTAATTTGTATTAGATTTAATTAGATCTAAATACACTTAATGTCATCAAGTTAAAAGAACTCTGTATCACTGGGGAGACAGGATTCAAAAGAACTTTCAAACCTGTAACTTATTTGATCAGATGAAATAAAACTCTATAATAGCTTTCATTTCACATAAATTAGTCTTCAGTTGTAGATTGCAGACTGCATGTGTGCTCAGTTGTGTCCAACTCTTTGTGACTATGGACTGTAGCCTGCCAGGCTACTCTGTCCATGGGATTCTCCAGGCAAGAATACCGGAGTGGGGTGCCATTTCCTTCTCCAAGGGATTCCCAACTCAAGGATCAAACCCTCATCTCCCACATCTCCTGCAGTTTCAGGCAGGCTCTCTACCTCTGAGCCACTGAGGAAGCAGTCTTCAAAAGAACTGATTTAAATCACTTTTAAAAGTTAACACAATTTTTGGAGCAATTTTAGGTTCACAGCAAAATTGAGGGGAAGGTATAGAGATACTCTGTATACCCCCTGTAGAATTGATTTTTTTAATGTTAACTAGTTTTTATCAAAATGACTTTACAAAAAGTATAACATTTAAAAGTAAAACAAACAAGTACTACCACTACTAGTAATTAAAATTTATTGAAAACTTATTTGCCAGGTGTAATTTGAGTATATCACATGTATTAACTCATTTAAACCCCATTACAAAACTATGATAGCTCTTCTTACAATCCTCATATTGCAGCTCAAAAAAAGCAGCACAGAAAAGTTAAATAACTTGCCCAAGGATACACAGCACAACACAGGAGCAACAGAGAGTAAAGGATAGATGAGATCATTCATAGATTTATGAACCAGGAACTATTAGAAACTAAGGAAGGGAGAGACTGACTACCCCAGGAAAACTGGGAAGGCTTCTAACATTGGATGCAGTGTTGTATGTACCATGTGAGCAATACAGTTAAGAGAAGAGCAAATAAATTAGCTATTTAGGCAAAGGAAGCAATTCCATTTATAGAACTCCAGTGGAAGAAGACAGGTCATACTGTTAGCAGCTCACTTTCAGTTAAAAACTAAAATACAGTATTATGGGTACTTTTGAAAAGAAAAAAAAATTATTTATAGTCTTACAACCTCAAAACAAAAGTGATTTTCAACTTACATTTCTCAAGCCTATATTGGAAGACTAGCTCTGTGAGTGCTCTCTTCTAGGTGCTGGTATGTAAAGATATAATCCATGTAATCCCCACTTGCTCAGTCTAGAGATAGGGAGTTGAGAATATTACAATAAATATATTGTCTATTCACACCCAAGTTGCATTTTTAGGGGGAAGTCTCTTTCTGAGTAATAACCACCTGCAGTTGTTCTTTATAAGTCTCCTTGGATAGATAGAAAATGCACAGGATAACAGCTGGGCCAGTATAGCTGAGATCTGTCTGTACTTTATAATTCAGATGCATGTGCACATGTCATCATGTTATTTATCTCATTTCTTCTGAGCAAACTCTCAGCACTGTGGGAACCACCTCCTCCACTGACGATACCACAGTTGGTATTCTAGAATTGATTAAAGTAGGCCAGGAAGGGCTCCCAGGGGAAACAGATGAAACTGTGTAAATGCAGCCTGCTTGTTAGAGTTGTAGCTCATCAGTGGAATCAGCCCTGGCATTGATCGATGACTGCTTTGTTATAGACTGGATGGTCAGGCCCAATGAGGAAGCCCACCCTTTGTTCATTGCCATGTAAAAAAGCCCCACTCTTCAGTGACACCAGCCGAGGCTGTCACCTGCCAGATCAGTTTGCTTCTCCTAATTCTCATTTAGACTGACCTACAATAACTTAGCAACTGTCTTGTATACTTGGGCTTCACTACATGATTTTAGGGGCTAAACTTGCTATTCTTTGGGACTGAGGATGCAGGAAAAATAATAGCTTTTTATTTATTTAGAATTAAGTTGGACAATTCTTCAGAGATGGTTTAGGTTAATTAGTCTTCTGATTTCACAGATGAGGGTCAGAAAGGAGAGCTGACTTTCCTGAGGTCACACAGCTGGCTGTGAACTGAGCTAGCACTAGTCAGATGATTTCTTCGCTTAAAGGCCAGCACATTCCCACTATATTCTAACTGATAATAATCTAGTAACATTTTGTGATTTTTTAAAATGTAAGGGGATGCAATAACTTTTTTGAAAATTCAATCAGGAACATTGGTTTGGGACTTTTGAAACAGGCAGGAGAGAAATTAGGCTGAGAGGGACCCTAAGTTGGAAATCATGGTGGGCATCATGACAGCAAAAGGGGCTAGTGGAGATTGTTTCATTGTTTGGATCTGTATACTAATATCCATGGACAGAGAACTCTGTATTAGACGTCAAGTGTAGGTCATAGCTCAACAAAGTGGCCCTGTCTCTGTGCCGTGTTAAGCATATATGAGTAGGGTCTGAATAGGAGAAGTGTGGGGCATCCTGACATGAACTCTTCTCTTCTGCTTCTTGTAAGGCTTAACACAATTACTATCCTGCCCATAAAACTGTCCTGTTCACAGGACAGCAAATATCAATATTAAAATAGATAAGTGTATGCCAAATAAATGTGGAAAATTCTTCCAGGTCACTCCAGACAGATGAATGCATTAAACTTTGCTTCAACACTAGTGATAGAAAGTGGATTACTTATAGAGACAGCCTATGCCACAACTGGATGACTTAATAGGAAGAACTACGATCTTCCTTAATACTGTCATCTGCTTCCAGTGACATTTACCCACTGGTTCCCTGATGGGATGTAAGACTACCCTGAGGAACTCATAGACTAATAAACTCCGCCTTTGGTTCCCTTTGTCCTGTAACTAGCCAAGATTATCTCTGCTTGCTGCCTTCTCTGGATGTCTTTGTAAACAAATATTTACTGTACAATTATTCTATGCCTAGACTGTGCTAAAAGCTAGCCAGATAAAGAGTCTCTTTGTCAGTTCATAACACAGATATTTAGAAAAATAATCAGAGTGGAACACAACAGGTACGAACATCACACAATGGAAACACGGAGGAATGAACAAATACACCTAGTATCTGGTGCATGGTAGCTGCTTAATAAGTATTTGTATAAAAAAAAAATAAAGTTCCTGATGTTAACACTGAGGCGAGGGTAATTAGAAACACTTTGGGTATGAGTTGGCATTTGAATTAAGCCTACGAAAGCTAAACACTTAACAGACTTTACCACTTAAGAGGTACCAATCCGAACTCAATAGTGCATCAAGATGTTGGATACAGCAGAGTCAGGTATGGTGAATTGTCACGGCAGGCGTTTCATCCCCTTCTTCTGGCTTGCAAGTGCTCCCAGCGGGAGAGATGAACCGCCAGCAAGAGCAGGCCCTCTGGGTTTTCCTCCGTTCAGGACTTCAGGGTCCCTACAACCTTAGCACAGTCCCCTCAGTCCATTCCTCTCCACCACCCCAGATGCACAGGCTTGCTAAGGAAGTGGAAAATCTTCAGTTTTCCTCCCCTGAGCTGTAGCTCTGGGCCAGGAGTGGACTGGCAGCTGCTGCAAGTTGCTGAATGGGCTCACTGACACAAGGACTTGGCGCTGACACCCAGGCTGGCTGGGCTGCGCCTCCCGGGCCACAGGTAGCGACCACCCTGCCGCAGACCCTGGTGTGCAGGCTGCTGCCCAGGGGCACTACGAAGCCTGTGATTGGCTGAAGCTGTAGAGGACGCGGTGGTGCGGGAGCTGCCGGGAGTGGCGGAGATGCGCTCCACGTGAGCATGCTGGCGTCTGGTACCCATTCCGGTTCCTTTGCTGGAACTGCGCCACAGAGGGTCGCCTCCGGGCGGGCCAGCCTCCCCAAATGAGGCTTCCAAAAAAATCTCTTTCCACTCCACTGTCTCCCAGGCCTGCTTAATGCGCGTACTGGCCAAGGCGTGCAGCGCAGGCCTCAGGGAAAGCTGGCGTTGCCAGCAGGCCCCGACACGGAAAAAACCGGGGGGCCTGGCAGTGGGGCGGCTTCAGGTACAGTCTCAAAGGCGGCAACAGGTTCATCAGAGATTTTCTGAGATGGCGGCGTAGCCCGGCTTTGCGAACCCCCATGGACTGCCACAGCAACCTGGTGAGTATGAAGGTAGATGGCGCGGGGCGGAGAACGCAGGGGAAGGGAAGATGGCGTGGGGCTCAGGGCCTGTTACAGGGGCGGGAGAGAGGGGCTTCGGTGGCTGAGAGGGCTAGTGGGGAGGGTGAGAGGCGGCTGGTGGGTGGGGGGGCGGAGAAGAGGGCAAGAAGGGGAACCTTTTCCTCTGTGGCTCAGTTTTAGCCATGTGGTGCAGCCAGGGCCCTTGTATCTTGCTTTGGCAGAGGAGAAGAAAACGAAAAAAAAACCAAATGGGTGAGCCCTGAAGTAGCCCACAGTACTGATTCATAAGTCGTTATGAAACATTTGGCCCCTCTTCCCTACACACTTTCTATAACCACAGGTTAAAAATAAGATCCTGAGGAGACCACTGGAAGATAAGAAAGACAAATGTAAAATCTTAGTATAGTTGATAACACTGTTACCAGGTAATTGAAATTTGGTGAGAGAGTAGAATTAAATTTCCTCGCCAAAAAAAAGTAAATATGCAAGGTGATGGATGTGTTAATTAACTCAATGGGGAAATTCTTTCAAGATGTACCTATATATCAGATTGTCACATTATACACTTTAAATAACGTAATTCTGTCAGCTGCATCTCAATAAAGTTTGAAAACATTTTTAGGCAGTCTTAGGATCAACAGGAAATGTTCATTTGTCATATATGCACACATATACATATGTACACATGTACATGCACATATACAGATACATTTGTATACATGAGGAAGGCAGAATAGTGCAGCGGAAATAGTTCTTTGGAGTAAGGTAGACATTGGTTTGAACCCTGTCTGGACCCCTTACGACCTGTTTGACCCAAGCTGGTCCCTTGACATTTATAAATCTTTGTTGCTTCAGTGGTAAAGGGGAATAAATTTCCCACCCATTGAGCTGCGATAAGCATTATTTGAGAGCATATGGGTAAAATCTTTTTCCCCTCCAAGATGAAGGAAGGGCTTGCCTTCACCTTAAAACTCTGTTGCCTGGTAGAGTATGGGGAATGTCCCTTGGCCGTGGGTACATCATGTTAATAAGCTCCTCCTCCAGTACTGTGCTGTCAAGGCTCACTTTCTGTGAGAGATTTGCCTAACAGGAAAAGGCCTACCAGTTAATGTTACAATTTATGACTTCAGAAGATGATTTTGCAAACCAATTCACATTTCCTCATAAATGTTATTCCAGCTGAGATCTTTTTTAAGTGATTGGAGTTTGCTTTTTGAGTTCAAGGCTGTGTCTCGTTTATCTTTGTATGTCTTTAAGTGTCCTGCACTTGCAAAACTGTTTTCACACAGCAGCTACTCTGCAGGTGTTTGTGGAGCAGTGAAAGTCAATGTGATAAGGAAAAGGGGCAAAGGCATGTGTATTTTGAACTCAAATACATATTCTGACACTTGCCAGAGGACTGGACAGTTTAACCTCCCAAACTTTCCTTTTCCCTTCAGTCAAATAAGTCAGTGTCAGAGGATTAATTAAAATACATTACTAAAGAATTTACAGCAATGCCAGGCATCTCATTTAGAATGAAAGTGTGTGTATATGTATCTTTAGCTCTTAGGGATGAAAGGAGGCCTTGAGATATTTTGTTTTATTGCTTTTGCATCTCTCTGATCTTTAGTCACTCTCTGACCGGGAGAGGTGGACATGATAAAAGGTGCCAGTCACAGTCTTTGCAAAAGTTTGCTATTTCCTCTGAGGCTATGGTTCCTCAACTGCAAAACTGTGATGCAGAAGTTAACTTCACAGCGTCACCAGGAGAATTAAAGGAGATGGCAGCTGTGCAGTGATTTCCTCAAAGCAGGAGCTTAATTAATGGTAGCACTGATTATTAGTGCTATCATTAAATGTATCTGTGGCACCAAGTGGTCTCTTTCCTGTTACAACACCAGAATTGTTGGTTTGCATGAGAAATATTATTGGTGTCTTTTAAAAACTTATGGCTTTAGGCTGCCGAAAAGCCACCACCGTCACAAACCTCATGCACACACACACAGAATTAATTGATTTTTATGTATTGGAGCAAGATTCAAATATCTTATATTCTCTTTGCTTGTTAAGATGCCCCCACTAATGAGTTAAGAGCAAAATAAAGGAGATTATATTTATTTTAAGAAAAAGAGAAATAAAAGAGATTATTTCTAACTCAAGTATCAGAATCTAAGAAAGATTTTAAAAGTATCTTGTTTCCTCTATACTCTGGAAAATAGAAAAAAGGACAATCCTCTTGATGAATGAATCTCATTTTCTAGGGTTTCAACTGAGCTACAACATTTGAGAGTGCCAGCCTCTCCTCTTGCATCCTCAAAGGCAATAATATGACTACTAATATTCATAATATAGAAAATATTACTACTTCCATCTCCCTAGCCTAAGACTGCCATGTCTAAACATCATGTAAGATTAGTCACGGTTGTTTTGTTATTTATGTTGTCTGGGAGGGGAACAGTTATAGCAGTGATCAGTTGTTATCATATACCTGTCAAAGTCATAATTAGTCAACCAGTCTCATAGTAGTCATGACTTTTCCTCCCTTCTCTTTTTTTCTCCCATCCCTACTTTCATTCCCCCCTTTCTCCCTTCATTTCTCTCTTCCCAGTTTCCCTTATTTTCCCTTCTCTCCCTTTGTCCCTCCCTTCTTTCCTTTCTTTTTTCTCTCCTGCTCCCTGTCTCTTTTCCCTTCCTTTCTTCACTTTCTCCTTCTATCCCATCCATCATCCTTCCTTCCTTCTTTTCTCTTTCTTTAATCTATGTACTGATGTGACCACAATTCATCCACTGTATAAGGTTATTGGGCTAACAAGATGAATAACCGCCAAATTTTCATATACCTCAAACCTTATATTGACAATTTGCTCAGTGCTTTGTCGTGTACAGAGAATTTTTGCTCCTTCATTCTCAGAGTGAAAGAAATCTCTGTAAGGTAGACACAATTATCTTGAGACTCAGAAAATTTGAATGATTTGAATATTTAATAAGAATACGACAAGGGAATTAAGATTTGCTTTTTATCAAAAAGGTGAAAAGATATAAATAGGGAGATTATGTGCTTGAACACTCTCCATGAAAAAGTGGATAAAAAGTGGGAGAAGCAAGAAATTTCTATCATTAAAACAAGCACTTTCTCCTAGAAATTGTCCTGTACTAAAATATTTAAAATAGGCAGCTTTTTCAAAAAATGAATAATAAATGTGAAATTAAGATGATCCCAGAAATAATAGAATTCTCCTCTGTAGAGTGTGTGTGCTGCGGGGGTGGATGACAGATTTACCCGTATATTCTTTCTACTTTTGAGGCTGCACAATCTGTCTCCCTAATGCAATATAATTACCATCTAAAGTGACACACTGCATGAAGCATCTTGGCACGGAAGTGGAGTTTATTGTGTTCTGGAAATATTTACAGTCATGTGAGTTAGATACTGTCATGAAACTAGTCTAAAATATTGTTTAAAATGTTTAAGATATTCTCTTTAGAACAGAGGATACAGGTGCTTTGGTGAACTGTGTGTCTGAAGTAGCAGATGCCCTTTGTTGTCTTGCTCCTTCCTCGTGGCTGGCAGAATTCTGACTTCCCTCAGGTTCAGTAGGTTTTATGGAAGGTGCTGCTTCAAAAATGGAATTTATCATAATGCAGTAAGCTCTCTACTACCTGAGAAAAGGATCTGCTAACCAATTTTTTGATTCAGTTATTCATAAAATATTTACTGAGGGCTTACCTTGTGTAGACATTGTACTAGGGCCCGAAGATACAGGGAAAAAGGCAAAAAGTATGAATGGTACAGAAAGACTAAATATGTATGTACATAAAATATAGATATATCACCACTACTTTTTTACACAGCATCATATATATATATATATACACACACACACACACACATATACATACATACATACATGCTGCTGCTGCTGCTAAGTCGCTTCAGTCGTGTCCAACTCTGTGTGACCCCATAGACGGCAGCCCACCAGGCTCCCCCATCCCATATCATGTGTTTTAACACTGTGTTAAAGCAGAGCCTGAGAAGCATGTTTAACCTTGCCATGGTTTCAGAAACAAGATGGTTTTAGGATGAGAAATGAGAGGCCACTTTTGGGATAGCATATAGGTATCATCCCCTCTGGAAACTCTTTATCAATTAGTAGTACTGTAAGTATGAAGTTAAAAAGGATCAAGGGATTTTATAGATTGCTCTCCCAAACAAGGTTGAATAATAACTAGATTTAGCCTTTTAACTAAAAAAAAAAAAAAAAAAAGACAAAGCATAAGAAAAACAGTTCTGAAAAAGGGAATATCTGGCCGTGAAGGAGAGTAGGCCATAAGAGACTGGTTACAAATGAAATTAGCTCTATCATTGCTCAGCTTTCTATCCTGAGAGAGTGTTCAGGTAAATATAGGGTAGAGGGAAACCCAGGCAACAGTTTCCCTGATATGAGAAAGAAGAGCTGGGGAGGCACGGCTGATAAGAATTTGCCTAACAGAATACTGGAGAGGATTGAGCTGTATGGAATGAAAACTGCAGAGTTCTGCAGGAGGCTCCACCAGAGTATTCAACTGACTGCTAATCAGTACACACAGATGAGAAACTCTCCAGGACATAGCACTAAGATAATACCTAAAAAGATAATAGGAAATAGTGCCTTAACCTCTCATAGGGTTATGAAGAGTGACATCATCCAGAGTGAAAAAGCCTCATAATTCAAAGGATAACAGTTGAAATACAATGAATGGTTTTGGTTCAATAACAGTAAAAAAGTAGCCCAAGATTAAACACTGCTTGGACTCCATCTAACAAACTCTAAAAGCAAAATCTGAAAGGATCCAACTATTTGAAGTAACTTTAACCATGACCCAGAAAAAAATTCAAAATTATGTTTCGTAATAGAAAAGTATCTATTTCCTGACAAGGTAAAAATACACAATGTCTAGCATCCAGTAAAAAATTACCAGCATGCAAAAAAACAAGGAACTGATAATGAGGACAAAAGTCAATTGAAACTGACACAGATATAGAGCAGATAATAGATTAGTAGACAAGGACATTAAAACGGTTAATATAATTTCATTCTACAAGTTCAGGTAGCTGAAAGAAGAATTGCATGCCTTAAGCATGGAAAGCAAACCTTTAAAAACGAAGTCTGCAATGCCTCGAAGTTTGGCATATAAGCACACTGGATGGGGTTAATGGCCAATGGATATTGCATAAAATTAGCGAACTTGATTACATACCAATTGAAACTATCCAGACTGAAACATACAGGAAAAAAGCTGAAAAAAAGAAAATAGAATGATACATCAGCTGAAAGGGGAGCAGTTACATAAAATTAGTGTTCCTGGAGGGAAGAAAATATTTGAAGAAATAATGATATAAATTTTCCAACTTTGTGAAAATTATTACTCACTTATTCAAAAAGCTCAAAAAACTGCAAGCACAAAAACATGAGGAACTTCACCAGAGGGCATGATAATCAAATTGTTTAAAATGAATGAGAGAAAAAATCTGAGACATAGACATTACCTAAAAGATAAATTACATACAAGGAAATAGAGAAAAGGATAGCACTGAATTTCTTGACATGAAAAAAAAAAAGCTTTAAGAAACGTAATTGAATCATTAAAGTATGGAAAGAAAAGAAAAAAATTGTGAACTCACAAATTTTTACCCAATAAAAATATTTCTCAGAAACAAAAACACATTTGCAGATGAGGAAAAGTAGGAAAAGCCCATTATCAGAAGACCTATGCAGTGAAGCCCTTTAAAGGAAATCTTTCAAGCAGAAGGATGGTGATATCAGATAGAAATTGTGTCTATACAAAGCATTGACAATCACTAGACATGATAAATAATATGTAAATATGGTGATTATGTATTAAAATATATTTAATGTTTAAAGCAAAAATGATAATATACAGTGAGGCTATACCATATGCAAAAGTAAAATGTATGGCAGCTATATAACTGGTTGGGAAGGAGAAAGGAAACATAGTGTTATATATTTGTTTTATTATAAGGAAAGTTGTATAATATCACTTAAATACAGACTATGATATGTTAACTATGTATACTGTGTACCCTAAAGCAACCACTACAAGGACACAACAGAATTACAGCCAACAAGGAGAAAACCTGGAATCATAAAAAAATAAAATAACATAAAAAACCCACTAACCTCAGAGAGGGCAGGAACAAAGCAAAAAGAACAATTAGAATAAGTTAAAAAACAAACGTGGTAAATTTAAAACCAACCACATCAATAATCACATCAAATGTAAGTGTGTTAACCCCTGAATTAAAGTCAGCAGTTGACAAACTGGATTTAAAAACAAAATAAAACAAGCTTCAACTACACATTACCTCAAGATACATACTTCAGTTATAAAAACACAGTTTAAAAGGAAAGCACAGGGTCAGACATACCAGACTGCCACTAATCAGAGAAAACTTGAGTGACTATATTGATATCAAATAATTCATAGTAAAGAATATTACCAAAGATGTAGGGAGTCATTTTATAATGTAATGGTAGTCATTAAATCTAATGGTACATAATAATTCTAGATGTTTATGCTAACAACAAATTTCAAAATTCTTGGCAAAAAAATAAAACTGATAAAATTGCAAGGAGAAATTAAGAAAATGTACAAACAAATTGGACATTTGAATACTCTTCCATAAATAATTGGTAGAACAACTAGACAAAATCAGTAGGGGTATAAAAGACTTGAAAAACACTATAAACCAACTTGAACTACTTGACAGCTTAAGGTCATAGAAGTGTGTGATCTGATAGAGAACTAAAAAATACTTGTCCTGGGGAAAAAAACTTAACAAACTTTAAGAAAGCTCAGAAAAGCAGTTTAATGAGCCCAGTAATAAAATTAATGAACAGAAGGAATACTTTATAAAAGAGATTGAAGCTGTAATAAAGAACTAAATAGAAATTTTAA
Source organism: Giraffa tippelskirchi (assembly GCF_054371585.1). NCBI lineage: Eukaryota > Metazoa > Chordata > Mammalia > Artiodactyla > Giraffidae > Giraffa > Giraffa tippelskirchi. The sequence goes on along the minus strand of NC_137284.1, from coordinate 39,666,051 downwards.
AGCTGAAGAGCTCAATAAATGAGATGAAGAATGCAATAGAAAGCATTGGAAATTGAGCAGAACATATGGAAGAGAGAATTAGCAAGCTCAAAAATAGAAATCTATAAATGATTCAGGTAGAAGAGGGGAGATTTTTTCAAAATGAAATTCTATGAGAACAATCTGACTCCATCAGGAAAAGCAACATAAGGTTAATGAGTATCCCCCAAATAGAAGAAAGGGAGAAGGAAGCAGTGAGTTTATTTTAAAAAATAGCTGAGAACTTCTCAACTATGGGGAAGGAACTGGACAAACAATTCCACAAAGCTAAGAGAACATCTGATTGTCTCAATGTCAAAAGACCTTTTTCCAAAACACGTTATATTAGAACTGTCAAAAATCAATGTTAAAGAAGAAAAGTCAATGATAGACAATTTTGAAGGCAGCCAGAGGAAGAGAGACAGCAACCTAAAAAGGAACACCCATCAGGCTATGATGAGCAGATTTCTCTGCAGAAACTCTACAGGCCAGGGGAGAGTAGAATGACATACTCAAAATATTGAAAGATTAAAAACTTGTCAGCCAAGAATACTCTATCCAGCAAAGTTACAGATATGGAGAAGTAAAGGCTTTCTCAGGCAAACAAAAGCTGAGGGAATTCATCACAAATAGACTTGCCTCACAAGATATGTTGAGGAGAGCTCTTATACCTGAAAAGAAAAGGTAAAAGTACAGAAAACTTTGAGTAAGGTGGTAAATAGAAAGTTGCAACTCTATATTAGAATATGTTATTAAATGTTTAATTATAACATAAAAGTTATAAAGGAAAAAACAGCAAAAATAATAGTTACTTCAATTTGATAATGAGATCACAACGTAAGAGAATAAATTGAGACAACAAAAGTACTAAAGAAGAAGAGGAAACGAATGAACCTATATAGGCAAATAAAGATAAGATGTTTTCAGCAGAAAAAAAATGGTCATATCATCTATGAGACACTTTATATAAACCTAAAAGTAACCTTAAAACATAAATCTAGAGCAGAGACATAAAACATAAAAAAGAAAACTGAGAAAAATATTGTAAGAAAATCACCAAACCAAAATGACAGAAACACAGAGGAAAGAGAAAAGATACAGTGCAAAAAAATAAATAAATAACAGTGCTATGTACTTATCTGTCAGTGATGACCCTAAGTAAATGTATTGACATCACCAATCAAAAGACCCAGAGTGGCTGGGTGGATTAAGAAACAATACTCATCTATATGCAGATTTCAGGAGATTTAGCTCTGAAGACAAACACAGATTCAGAATTAGATGAAAGATGATACTCCAAGAAAGTGGCAGACAAAAGAAAGCCGGGGTAGCCCTACTCATATCAGACAAATAGATTTAAAGTCAAAAAAGATAACAAGACAAAGATGGTAAAGGGAATAAGTCATCAAGAAGACATGACACTTATTAATACATGTGTACCTAACATGGGAGTACCAGAAGTACATAAAACAATTACTAATAGATCTATGGGGAGAAATTGACAGCACCACAATAATAGGGGACTTTAACACCCCACTTATATCAATGGATAGACTACCAAGACAGAAGTCAACAAAGAAATATTGACTTAAATAGATTATCATAGTGCTGCTGCTGCTGCTGCTGCTAAGTCGCTTCAGTCGTGTCCGACTCCGTGCGACCCCATAGACGGCAGCCCACCAGGCTCCGCCGTCCCTGGGATTCTCCAGGCAAGAATACTGGAGTGGGTTGCCATTTCCTTCTCCAGTGCATGAAAGGGAAAAGTGAAAGTGAAGTTGCTCAGTCGTATCCAACTCTTAGCAACCCCATGGACTGCAGCCTACCAGGCTCCTCCGTCCATGGGATTTTCTAGGCAAGAGTACTGGAGTGGGGTGCCATTGCCTTCTCCAGATTATCATACTAGATGTATATAATTGATATGGCTTCCCAGCTGGCACAGTGGTAATCTGCCTGCCAATGCAGGAGACTCAGGTTTGATTCCTGGGTCCAGAAGATACCCTGGAGGAAGAAATGGCAACTTAACTCCAGTATTCTTGCCTGGATAATCCCTTGGACAGGGGAGCCTGGTGGGCTACAGTCCATGGGGTGCAGAGAGTTGGACACGATTGCTCAATTGATACATATATAGACTGTTCCATATAAATGCAGCAGCTTCTCAATTGTGCAAGGACCATTCTCAAGAATAGCCTGTATTTTGGGACATGAGTCTCAAAAAGTTTAAGAAAATTGAAATTGTATTAAGTGTCTTTTTTGACCACATGGTATGAAACTGCATCTGCAAAAAGAAAGCTGGAAAATCACAAATATGTGGAGACTAAACAATATGCTACTGAACAACTATTTGATCAATAAAGAAATGAAATGAGAATCAAAAATACCTGAGGACAAAGGAAAATGAAAGTGCAATATAGCAGAAACTCTGGGATGAAATGAAAGTAATACTAAGAAGGAAGTTTATAGAAATACAGGCCTACCTCAAGAAGCAAAAATCTCTGAAACAATCTAACCTTACACCTAAAGGAACTACAAAAATAAGAACAAGCAAAGCCCAAAATCAGTAGAGGAAGAAAAAATCAGTGGAAATAAATAGAGACTGCAAAGGCAATATAGAAGAGATCAGTGAAAGTAAGAGCTATTTCTTTGAAAAGATAAATTTGACAAAACTTCACTAGACTCAATAAGAAAAAAAAAGACTCATGTAAAAAAAAAAGAGAAATTACAATGTGTAACACAGAAATACAAAGGATAATAAGAGAATACTATGAACAGCTATATATCAACAAATTGGACAACCTAGAAGAAATGGACAAATTCTTAGAATCATACAATCTTCCAAGAATGAATCATGAAGAAATAGAAAAATCTGAATAGACTAATCACTATTAAGGAGATTGAAATAGAAATCAAAACCTCCCAAAAAACAAAGCCAAGGAGTAGATGGCTTCACAGGTGACTTCTGCCAAACATTCAAAGACAATCTAATACCCACCTTTCTCAAAGTCTCAAAAAATTGAAGAGGAGGGAATGCTTTTTAATGCAGTTTATGAGACTACCATTGTCTTGATGAAAAAACCACAGGTAACACACAGAAAAATTGCAGACCAAAACCTCTGATGAACATAGATGCAAAAATCCTCAACAAAATATTCAGTTCAGTTTAGTTGCTCAGTTGTGTCCAACTCTTTGCAACCCCATGAACTGCAGCACGCTAGGCCTCCCTGTCCATCACCAACTCCCAGAGCCTACCCAAACTCATGGCCATTGAGTCGGTGATGCCATCCAAACATATCATCCTCTGTCGTCTCCTTCTCCTCCTGCCCTCAATCTTTCCCAGCATCAGGGCCTTTGCAAATGAGTCAGCTCTTCGCATCAGGTGGCCCAAGTATTGGAGTTTCAGTTTCAACATCAGTCCTTCCAATGAACATCCAGGACTGATCTCCTTTAGGATGATTAGACGGACCTTTGTCGGCAAAGTAATGTCTCTAATTTATAATATGCTGTCTAGGTTGGTCAAAACTTTCCTTCCAAGGAGTAAGCGTCTTTTAATTTCATGGCTGCAGTCACCATCTGTAGTGATTTTGGAGCCCAGAAAAATAAAATCAGCCACTGTTTCCCCATCTATTTGCCATGAAGTGATGGGACCGGATGCCATGATCTTAGTTTTCTGAATGTTGAGCTTTAAGCCAACTTTTTCCACTCTCATCTTTCACTTTCATCAAGAGACTCTTTAGTTCCTCTTCACTTTCTGCCATAAAGGTAGTGTCACCTGCATATCTGAGGTTATTGATACTTCTCCCGGCAATCTTGATTCCCACTTGTGCTTCATCCAGGCCAGGGTTTCTCATGATGTACTCTGCATATAAGTTAAATAAGCAGGGTGACAATATACAGCCTTGACGTACTCCTTTCCATATTTGGAACCAGTCTGTTGTTCCATGTCCAGTTCTAACTGTTGCTTCCTGACCTGCATACAGGTTTCTCAAGAGGCAGGTCAGGTGGTCTGGTATTCCCATCTCTTTCAGAATTTTCTGCAGTTTATTGTGATCCACACAGTCAAAGGCTTTGGCATAGTCAATAAAGCAGAAATATATGTTTTTCTGGAACTCTCTTGCTTTTTTGATGATCCAGCAGAAGTTGGCAATTTGATCTCTGGTTCCTCTGCCTTTTCTAAAACCAGCTTGAACATCTGGAAGTTCACAGTGCACATATTGCTGAAGCCTGGCTTGGAGAATTTTGAGCATTACTTTACTAGCATGTGAGATGAGTGCAACTGTGTAGTAGTTTGAGCATTCTTTGGCATTTCCTTTCTTTGGAATTGGAATGAAAACTGACCTTTTCCAGTCCTGTGGCCACTGCTGAGTTTTCCAAATTTGCTGACATATTGAGTGCAACACTTTCACAGCATCATCTCTTAGGATTTGAAATAGCTCAACTGGAATTCCATCACCTCCACTAGCTTTGTTGATAGTGATGCTTCCTAAGGCCCACTTGACTTCACATTCCAGGATGTCTGGCTCTAGGTGAGTGTGAGTGATCACACCATCGTCATTATCTGGGTCATGAAGATTGTTTTTGTACAATTCTTCTGTGTATTCTTGCCACCTCTTCTTAATATCTTCTGCTTCTGTTAGGTCCTTACCATTTCTGTCCTTTATTGAGCCCACCTTTGCATGAAATGTTCCCTTTGTATCTGTAATTTTCTTGAAGAGATCTCTAGTCTTTCCCATTGTGTTGTTTTCCTCTATTTCTTTGCCTTGATCCCTGAGAAAAGCTTTCTTATCTCTCCTTGCTGTTCTTTGGAACTTTGCATTCCAATGGGTATATCTTTCTCTTTCTCCTTTGCTTTTTGCTTCTCTTCTTTTCACAGCTATTTGTAAGGCCTCCTCAGACAGCCGTTTTGCTTTTTTGCATTACTTTTTCCTAGGGATGATATTAATCCCTGTCTCCTGTACAGTGTCACGAACCTCCATCCGTAGTTCATTAGGCACTCTGTCTATCAGATCTAGTCCCTTAAATCTGTCACTTCCACTGTATAATCATAAGGGATTTGATTAGGTCATACCTGAATGGTCTAGTGGTTTTCCCCCACTTTCTTCAATTTAAGTCTGAATTTGGCAATAAGGAGTTCACGATCTGAGCTACAGTCAGCTCCCAGTCCTGTTTTTGCTGACTGTATAGAACTTCTCCTCCTTTGGCTGCAAAGAATATAATCAATCTGATTTCAGTGTTGGCTGTCTGGTGATGTCCATGTGTAGAATCTTCTCTTGTGTTGTTGGAAGAGGGTGTTTGCTATGCCCAGTGTGTTCTCTTGGCAAAACTCTATTAGCCTTTGCCCTACTTCATTCTGTGTTCCAAGGCCAAATTTGCCTGTTACTCCAGGGGTTTCCTGACTTCCTACTTTGCATTCCAGTCCCCTGCAATGATAAGGACATCTTTTTGGGGTGTTAGTTCTAGAAGGTCTTGGAGGTCTTCATAGAACCATTCAAGTTCAGCTTCTTCAGCGTTACTGGTCGGGGCATAGACTTGGATTACCATGATATTGAACAAACAGAGATCATTCTGTCATTTTTGAGACTGCATCGAAGTACTGCATTTCAGACTCTTTTGTTGACTATGATGGCTACTCCATTTCTTCTAAGGGATTCCTGCCCACAGTAGTAGATAAAATGGTCCTCTGAGTTAAATTCACCCATTCCAGTCCATCTTAGTTCGCTGATTCCTAGAATGTCGACATTCACTCTTGCCATCTCCTGTTTGACCACTTCCAATTTGCCTTGATCCAGGGACCTTACATTCCAGGTCCCTATGCAATATTGCTCTTTACAGCATCGGACCTTGCTTCTATCACCAGTCACATCCACAACCAGGTGGTTTTTTTTGCTTTGGCTCCATCCCTTCATTCTTTCTTAAGTTATTTCTCCACTGATCTCCAGTATCATATTGGGCACCTACTGACCTGGGGAGTTCATCTTTCAGTGTCCTATCATTTTGCCTTTTCATACTGTTCATGGGGTTCTCAAGGCAAGAATACTGAAGTGGTTTGCCATTCCCGTCTCCAGTGGACCACATTCTGTCAGACCTCTCCACCATGCCCCGTCTGTCTTGGGTGGCCCCATACGGCATGGCTTAGTTCCATTGAGTTAGACAAGGCTGTGGTCCATGTGATCAGATTGGCTAGTTGTCTGTGATTGTGGTTTCAGTCTCTCTGCCCTCTGATGCCCTCTCTCAGTGCTTACTGTCCTACTTGGGTTTCACTTACCTTGGACGTGGGGTATCTCTTCACGGCTGCTCCAGGAAAGCGAAGCCACTTCTCCTTACCTTGGACGTGGGGTATGTCCTCACGGCCCCCGCTCCTGACCTTGGACGTTTGATATCTCCTCTCTGCCGGTCACTGCTTCCGCGCTGCCCAACCGCCACTAGCTGCTCCTGCTCTGCAGCCGCCACTCGCCACTCAGTCGCCATGCCCTCTCTCAGCACTTACCGTCTTACTTGGGTTTCTCTTACCTTGGACATGGGGTATCTCCTCTGTGCCACTCGCTGCTCCTGCACTGTGCAGAAGTAATTCTAGTTGTCTACTAAAAAAAAAAAAAAAAACAAAATCCAAAATGTGGAGCAGAGTTTGAGTTTATCATAGTATTGTTTTTCATAACACAATAGTGGAAACACTGAAGGTGTCTAGAATCAGTGGATTGGTTAAACAGTAGGCCAGTTTGAGGCAAGGATATTCTGAAGCTGTTAAGGATGATAGTTATGCAGAATTCTTAGTATTATCTGAGGATGTTTATGCTATGTGATATTAAATGAAGTAAGGAAGATACAGAAATATATGTGTATGTGATTCTCACTATGTAAAATGAAAATATTCATAAAATAAAACCTGAAAGGACATTTACCAACCTGCATTAAAAAAAAAGAAAAAAAGACTTGCAAATCAATGAAGTAGAATCAAAGAGCCCAAAAATAAGCCCACACCTATATAGACAGTTAATTTATGACAAAAGAGCAAAGAAACACAATTGAGAAAGGATATTCTCTTAATAAATGGTGTTGGGAAAACTGGACAACCACATGCGAAAGAATGAAACTAGACTACTTACTGTCTTACACAGCAAAAAAAAAAAAAAAAATTAATTCAAAATCATTTAAAGACTTTAATGTAAGACCTGAACCCATTAAACTCCTAGAAGAAAACACAGGTAGTATGCTCTTTGACATTCATCTTAATGATATTCTTTTGAATGTTTCCTCAGGCAAAAGAAACAAAAGCAGAAATAAACAAGTAGGACCACAAACTAAAATCTTCTGCACAGCAAAGAAAACCATCAACAAAATGAAAATACAGCATACTGCATGGGAGAAAATATTTGCAAATCATATATCCAATAGGGAGTTAACATCCAAAATACACTACCCTGGTGGCTCAGATGGTAAAGCATCTGCCTGCCATGCAGGAGACCCAGGTTTGATCCCTGGGTTGGGAAGATCCACTGGCAGAGGAAATGGCTATTCACCGCAGTTCTTCCCTGGAGAGTCCCATGGACAGAGGAGTCTGGTGGGCTACAGTCCATGGGGTCATAAAGAATTAGACAACTGAGCAACTAACACATACATCCAAAACATACATGAAGAACTTACACAACTCAACAACAACAACAAAACCAATTAAAAATGGTCAGAGGATCTTAATAGACATTTTCCCAATGAAGACTTACATAGGGCCAACAGGCATATGAAAAAATGCTCAACACCAGTCATTACAGAAATGCAAGTAAACCTACAGTGCGATATCATCTCACACTCATTAGAATGACTATTGTTAAAAATACAGGGAATAACACATGTTGCAAAGGGTGTGGTGAAAGAGAATGTTTATACACTGTTGATGGGAGCATAAAATGGTATAGCCACTATGGAAAACAGTATGGAGATTCCTAAAGAAATTAAAAATAGAATTATCATGTGATCCAGCTATTCCACTTCTGGGTATTCATCCAAAGACTACAAAAATACTAATTCATACATATATATGTATATATACATATATATATATATATACACACACACACACACCTGTGTGTTCATGGCAGTTACTAACAATAGCCAAGAATCAAAGTACCCATCAGTGGATGAACTGACAAAGAAGATGTAGTGTAGATGAGAACATCAAAGTGCATACCATTTGGGGAAAAAAAGAGACTGTGATTAATTAAAAGTAAGCATGTGTGCCTAGTTATTTCTTTAGTAACTGCAAAACTCAGTGTGCTCTGCTGAACATCAGTTTAATGGAATTAGAAATTCTGTTTGAAGCCTGAAGTTTCCAGACAGTTGCCAATTTAGTTTCTGAGGGCATGTTCACCCATGTTAAGAGAAAGTGGAATGTGGCCTGAGGTTGAATTTTGCATCCTGATGGCAGTGTCTTAAGTATAAAACCCCACTATGAGGTCAAGATTAGAAAGATTAAGGGCACAGAGCAATTTTTCTTCGAAGAGCAAGCTCTAGACTTGTAGGTCTGCTTGATAACAGGGCTTTGATCTTTCTCATTTTGTTAATCTGTAAATCCAATCACACTCACAGTTGAGCACAGGAATCTCATTCCCTCTCATGAGCAAGGCATTCCTCTGAGCTGCTATATGGCCAGGCAGAAATTCTCCCTGAGAGAATTCATAGTAAGTCTCATGACTTAGACTTATGGTTACAAAATGCATTTTAGTTTTAAAAGGAGAAAGGAATGACACAATAACTATTGTAAATATTGTGTACAATTAAGATAGAGGTGTTAGAATCAGTAAATCATACATTTTCTAACTCAGCATGTTTATTGTATATATTCTACATATTTATATGTGCATGTATGTATTAGAATTTGCAGCAGAAAACAAGTGTTATCAAACTTAACCCATTATGTTGGATTTGTAAAGTTTTCTAGGATTATGTGTGTGTGTGTTAGTAGAACATAAACACAGCATTCATAATGGGAAATAGAAACATATCATTGAGCTAACTTCCTAATCAGCCACTCAGGTAATGGAATTATTCAGTGAATAACATTGGGTCAACTGATTATTAAAAAATCATTACTTCAGTTCTTAAACAAAAATCTGTTTCCCATGGATAAAAAATTTAAATGTTGGAAATTTGAAAAATTAATGTGTCAAAGAATGCCCATAAGACAATTAAAAAAAAATCTTTTATTTATTATGTGTTTGGATTTTTGTGGTCTTAGGTGTGGCATGCAGGGTCTCATGTTGTGGAGCACAGGCTCTTTGCTGTGGCATACAGACATTACTTTAGTTGTGACACCTGGCTTTGCAGTGGGCAAGCTCAGCAGTGGTGGCAGCAGGCTTAGTTGCCTCACCGCATATGGGACTTTAGTTCACCAACCAGGGATCAAACCTGTCACCTGCACTGGAAGGCGGATTCCCAACCACTGGACTACCAGGGAAGTCCCTGACAATTTTTAAATAGTCATGGAATAGGGGGAAAGAGTTATGAAAACTGAAAACCAGAGCGGAAATTATTGAAAATATTGTCTATGTAAACATTTTAAACTTCTGGGGGTAAGAAACTGTCCAAAAGAAAGTCTAATTAAAGCACAAAATGTACAAAAGTAAATTAAACCTCTGTATATAAAAGTTAATACTTGTAACATGTCAAAGAACTAATCTCTTGATTCTGCTTTAAAATCTTGTAAATCAATAAGAAAGGGACCAACTTAAAAGAAGTAGGAAAGGGGACAATGATTTAAGAATAGGCATTTTAGAGTGAAAGAAATATAAGTAACTCATAAACAAATGAAAATGGTCTATTTTAACCATACTAAAAGAAATGCAAAGGAAAATGTTAAGAGTCTATATTTCACATATCAAATGAGATAGGTATGAAAGTTTGATAATACATAACTTTGGGAAGAGTGTGGAGAAATAAGCACTGTTTGTGGAGGTGTAAATTGAGAAACTCTTCAGAAAAAACCAACTGTATTGACCAAAAGGTAAAACTGTATGTAACTGTCTAATCTAGCAATCTTAGTTTTAGAAATTTACCTAGTCATATTCACACATAAACAGAGATACATGTACAAGAATAATTAGTGCAGTTTTATTCTAAAAGGCAAAAATCTGAAAATGACTTTGATCCTATCAATAGGGAGTGTTTACATAAATTACATTATAGCTATACAACAAACGTGATGTGGCTATTAAAGAATGTTTCTTGCCTGGGAAATCCCATGGACAGAGGAGCCTGGAGGGCTGCTGTCCTTTGGGTTGCAAAGAGTTGGACACGACTTAGTGACTAAACAACAGAATTGAAGAATGAGGTATGTTGATGTGTGTCAAAATGAACAGAATGTATCTTTGAATGAATAATGGCAAAGTAGAGAAAGGTGTATTAAAAAAACTCCCATTTGTATAAATATGAAGAAACTATGGACACTCATATCTATATAGCCATGGCAAAATTTTGGAAAAATATATGTGAAACAGCTAATGATATTAAACTTCTCAGAAGTAATATTGGAGCTCTGGGGTGGCAGGAAGATAAATTATTTTAAATTAATTGGCCCCGGCTACATGGCATGCAGTATCGTAGTTTCTCAGTCAGGGATCCAACATGTTCCTCCTGCAGTGGAAGTGCCAATTCTTAACCACTGGACCACCAGGGAAGTCCTTGGATCTGTCTTTTTGTGTAACTTTTTGTACTACACAGATTCTTTTTACTGTGTATATATCTCATTTTTATAATAATGAAATATTTTAAAAATGTTGCTGCACTGTTCTCTAGATCTGCATCTCCATTCCTTCCCTGCAGATAGGTTCATCAGTACCATTTTTCTAGATTCCATGTATATGCATTTATATATTTGTTTTCTCTTTCTAACTTATTTCACTCTGTATAACAGGCTCTAGGTTCATCCACCTCATTAGAACTGACTCAAATTCATTCTTTTTTATGGCTGAGTAATATTCCATTGTATATACACAGTAGCAGAAGGAAAGAGTGGGATAAATGGAGAAAGTAGCATAGACATACATACACTACTGCTGCTGCTGCTGTCGCTTCAGTAGTGTCCGACTCTGTGCGACCCCATAGACATGTGTAAAATAGCTGGTGAGAAATTGCTGCATAACACAGGGAGCCCAGCCTTACACTCTGTGATGACCTGGAGAGGTGGGATGAGGGGAGAGGAGGGAGGCTTCAGAGGGAGGAGATACATGTATAGTTATGGCTGATATGCATTGTTGTACAGCAGAAACCAGCACAATATTGTAAAGCAATTTTCCTCCAATTAAAAGATAAAAAATATCATTGCACTAAAGTTTTTAATGTATACTTCAGAATAATGATATCTATTGAATGTGTGTCTATCATGTATCAAACACTGTGCTATGTTTTATAAATATTATTTCTTTTTAAAAAATTTATTTTATTGAAGTATAGTTGATTTACAATGTTGTGTTCATTTTTGCTGTACAGCAAAGTAATTCAGTTATATGTATACATTCTTTTTCATATTCTTTTCCATTATGGTTTATCACAGGATATTGACTGTAGTTCCATGCTGTACAGTAGGATCTTGTTGTTAATATATTCTATATATAATAGTTTACATCTTTCAATCCCACACTTTCAACCCATCCCTCCCCCACCCTTGGCACCCACAAGACTTTTCTGTATGTAAACATTATTCCTAAACCTCGCAACAACTATGAGGTAGAAATTATTTCTGTCTTCAATTTAAAGGTGAGTAATGAAAGCTTGGGTATGTTAAAAGACTTGCAGAAATTCACATAACTGTTAAGTGCTACATTTACTCCATCCAAAAGTCTCATTAACCAAATGAGTTAGAACTTTGGGTTCTTAAGAAGCAATGCCAGGATCTAGCACATTTGTGAAAATGGGAACAAATTTGTGAAAATGGGAAGCTTTATTGTTCATTAGATTCATAAAATGTTCATGGCAGAGGGAGAACTCTTAATCCTGGCATGACACAGTAACTGGTAATGGTCTAGCCCTACTGTGATAAACAACTATAAAACTAGATAAAATATGTGAAAAAATACTTTTGGGCACTGAACAACAGACATAACAGAACCGTGATCCCTAAATAAGAGAAACTAGTGAAGTGAGCTCCATGGTTATTGCAGCATTCTGCTCAGAGGCACATTGTGGTCGTAGCATCTGGGACTGGAGACCAGGAAGAGCACAGGTGTCTGGCTAGGCGAAGGAGACAGAGTTTAGAGTTTGGAGATACTATAGGGGCTTGGAATTTACAGACAGAGTAATAAGGAAACAACTCTGCAGGAAAAAAGACTGTAGATTGCATGAGACTCCCACTTAGTGTTTAGCCGATACTACAGTGTGCTTGCACTGGGTGGGACTCTGAAAGCCAGGGCGAAAACCAACTACCAGGGAGCGGAGGAATCAGTGGAGATTCCAGAATTTATATGTGGTATGAAGACATTTGAGTTCCACCCACCACAGACTTTGCTGACTGCCTCAGATAACTGACACTTCAGAAAGGCCACATCTGAGGATTCAGCCCAGCTCTAGCAAAACTTACAAAAAGTCTCAAGATGATCAAGCTGATCCACAAGTAAACCAATAGTCTGCAAGTTAAAATTTCCCTCTTTAACTGGGACCAAAAATACAGCATCTTCAATATCTAGGATTAAATAAAACATTATTAGACATGCAAAGACACAGCAAAATGACCCACAATCAAGAGAAAAATCAGTCAAGTATTAAGGACATGCAAAAGTGACAAAGATGGTAGAATTAACTTACCAGGACATAAAGCAACTATTATAAATACAGTCAAAATATACAAAAATAAACCACTACATGAAAAAGTTAATAATATTTACAACATGTATCAAAGAACTAATGTCTTGATTCTACTTTAAAATATTATGAATCAAGAAGAAAAAGACCAATTTAAAAGAAACAGGAAAGGGAATAATGATTAAGAATAGACATTCTAAGCAGAAATAAGAACTTAAAGGAATAAATGAGAATAAGGAGGGAACAGACAAAAGTATTGTAGTGGAAAAAAATGGAAACTATACAAGAGAAAAAAATTAGCATTTTGGTATTGAAAAAAATAATATCTGAAAAAAGTTCATCAGTTCAGTTCAGTCGCTCATTCTTGTCCGACTCTTTGCAACCCCACAACCGCAGCATGCCAGGCCTCCCTGTCCATCACCAACTCCCAGAGTTTGCCCAAACTCATGTCCATTGAGTCGGTGATGCCATCCAACCATCTCATCCTCTGTCGTCCCCTTCTCCTCCTGCCCTCAATCTTTCCCAGCAATAAACTTGTAAGTAAATTACAAACTGTAGAAAAAAATGTATCAGTGACCTTGAAGACAGGGGAATAGAAATTATTAAATCTTAAATAAGCAGAAGTAAAAAAAGAATCTCAGTGAACTATGAGACAGTAACAAGTAGTAAGACATGTGTAATTGGAGTCCTAGAAGAAGCCAAGAAAGAGCTTATGAGTGGGAGGCAATGTGTGGGAAAAATAGAGAAGGAAACAATGATTAAAATTTTTTCAGATTTCATGTAAAATACAAGCTCATAGATCCAAGATTCAACAAGCCCCAAGCAAGATAAACAAAATGACATCAATGCCCATTTTAATAAAAATATTGCAAACTAAGAATAAAGTCTTAAAAGTAACAAGAAAGAAGAGATACTACAGATGACAACAGAAATTCATAGTAGAAGGCAATAGAGAAAATTAACAAAGCCAAAGTTGGTTCTTTGAAAATATTAATGATAATAAACCCTTAGAAAGATAAATCAAGAAAGAAAACACAAAATGTTTCACTAATATGAGGAATAGACAAAAATATATCACTGTAGGTATATGCTACAGTCATTAAAAAGAATATAACAAAATTCATGAACAACTTAATACCAATAAATTCGATAACTTAGTTTTTTGTACTTTGCTGTGTTGGTGCCTTTGTTGAGCTCTGTCCTCCCTTTGCATGAAATTTCTCACATGACTTGAGGTGAAAAAGGAAAAATCAGCAAAACATAATACCATATTCAATGCAGCAAGTGATTCTAGATGCTACATAAGCCACACCACATTCTCTAACATTATGATAGTTTTGGTTGGCCCATTGAGCTGAAGGACTTTCCTGCCTGATTATGATCATTTAGTGTCCTAAAATCTTTTCTGTAACAGGATGACACTTTTAAGATTTCTAGCATTAAGTACAATTTAGGTTATTACTTTTTTCTGGGATAATTAACTGTTTAGTTTGAATGTGTGGAATTTCCTCCTCTCTCAGAATCCCTGACCTTCTGTGGCTTATTAACATTATTGCAGGTCAGTATATCTGCTGTTCTGTTGGGGCAGAAGAGAAAGAATGGCTTAGCAGCCTTGGGAAATATGCTTCCGTGTGCTTTCAGGCTGATGTTTTTAGAACTGCTGTTGATAAAAGTTGAATGAGGCTAATGGAAGGATAAAATTCATTAGGAAGAAGAGTTTACACTTTCCTGATGGGATGTTGTGTTCCACACTCTCCAAAACAACTCTGAAAATTGAAATGCTGTAGAATCAAGGAACAACAAAATAGGCTGGACTTTTGGTTAATTCAGCGAGCATTTACTGAGACCGTGTTAGGTGCAAGAATCAGAAAAACACAAATACATATGATAACCTTGCCCTGGAATCAGTCTGCAGTGGTTTTTATTAATAGCTCTTAGTGCACATGAATGGCTTGGGAAGCTTTTAATAAATATTTATGGAAGGAACACACCCCAGGCAATTAAGCCCTCATCTCTGGAAGTAAGGCTCAAGCATGTGCAGTTTTGAAAGCCCCTGTGTTACTTCTCATGTGCAGACATGATTGACTGAGGGTGAAAGCACAAACAGGCCAGAGGAAACACAACTGGAAAGCTATGATTTAGCTGGTGTTGGATGTAGAGAAAAATATGCATGAATTTTGAGGATTCAAAGGAGGTAGTTAGAAATGAAATGAGCTTTCTAGTGAGTGTAACAGGAAGGATTTGATGGGAATTAACAAAGGAAGGAAGTAAGAGAAAAATATGCATGAGAGAAGAAGGGTGAAAAGGGGGAAACACTGGCAGCTCTTCACTACCCACTCTTTTCTTCTTTTTCTCCCCTCTCCTCTTCTTTACCCTCCTCTTTCTCCTCCTCTTTTTTTTCTCTAACAGCCGGGCAGAGAACATAGGAGAGATTAAAATTAGGTAGACATTAGGAATAGTGATGTGTCTGACAAAAGGTAAGAGGGCGTGGAGAAGAGGCTTTTACAGTGTTGATAGGAATGTAAATTGATAGAGCGACTATGGAGAACAGTATGGAAATCCCTTAAAAACTAAGCATAGAACTACCATATGACCCAACATTCCTACTATTGGGCATAAACCCTGAGAAAACCATAACTCAAAGACATGTACCTCAGTGTTCATTGCGGGACTATTTACAAAGCCAGGACGTGGAAGCAACCTAAATGCCCATCGACAGATGAATGGATAAAAAAGATGTGGTACATATATCCAGTGAAATATTCCTCACCCAAAGAAGAGGAATGAAACTGGATCATTTGTAGCGATGTGGATGAACCTAGAGTCTGTCCTACAGAGTGAAGTAAGTCAGAAAAACAAATATATGTTAACGCATATATATGGAATCTAGAAGAAAGGTACTGATGTACCTATTTGCAGGCAGCAGTAGAGATGCAGATGTAGAGAATGGACTGTGGATGTGGGGGACAGAGAGAGTGAGATGAGTTTAGAGAGTAGCATTGAAGATGCACACTACCTCATGTGAAATAGACAGCTAGTGGGAAGCTGCTACATAGCTCAGGAGCTCAACCCAGTGCCTTGTGACAACCTAGAGGGGTAGGATGGGGGGGTGGAAGGGAGACTCAGTAGGGACCGGGTATGTGTATACTTAGGACTGATTCATGCTGTTGTACAGCAGAAACTAACACAACATTGTAAAGCAATTATACTCCAATATAAAGGTAACCTTTGGAGCGAGTTTCTAAACTGGTGAAGATGAATGTTCAAGAAGGGACTGATACCACCTTTAGACACTTACTTAAATGTTATTTGTTGCTGTTTTGTGAGCAAGCTTATGGATTTTTACGCATTCTGACCTGACCAAGATAATAAACATTCTTACTTGTCTCTTCCCTTTCCAGATGTGGGGGATCCTAGAAAGCCAGTGGGGTTTCAGTTCCTCTATGTCAGTCTCCACTGGACTAACACTGGAATGCTAGTGGAGGATGAAGGTAGGCTTTGGGACCTTGGCATGTGCTGTTTTCTTACACAGTTTTAGTTGAGAAGGTTTTAGTTCACTCCTACCTTACTTACGTGGAAGACTTCCCAGGTGGAGCAGTGGTAAACAATCTAACCGCCAACACAGGAAACACAAGAGACGTGGGTTTGATCCCTGGATAGATGCCCTGGAGTAGAAAATGGCAACCCACTCCAGCATTCTTGCCTGGAAAATTCCATGGACAGAGGAACCTGGTGGGCGTCAGTCCATGGGGTCGCAAAGAGTTCACTAAGTGCAGCACAGCCGCACCTTATTCCAGCTTAGAGTTCTGTCTTCAGGTACACCATCCCTGCATGACTCAACCCTATTTCCGTCTTTTAGGACACTGGGATAGAGAAGAATAACTGTATTCCTTCCCCGATGCTACTTGTCCTGAAATTTTCCTTTCAGCCCGTGGAAATCATAAAGCAATGAAGATGTAGGAGTTTTTCTTGATGTAACAGTAGCAAAAACAAAACAAAACAAAACAAAAAACCATGTGCATAGTACAACATAGTTCATGTAGAATTTTATAGCATGTGTCCTCTTTGATGATTTCCAAATCCTTCAAAAGCCAGAAACGGAAACTGGCTTTGAAAAGTTAACTTTTTGCCAAAGTCATTTGGCCAGCACACGTCTTTTTCCAGACTTGTACCAGACAGTGCCTTTCCCCCACGCCTTTCATATGCATTTGAAAGGCATACCTTTCCAGTTCATCAGAAACATGCCAGAAGGTCATAGCATCTGAGAGTCAGACAAAATCTTAGCCCACCCCTCCATTTATGCACCCAGTGCACTAATCCCTTCCACAGGGTCCTTCACAAGTGGACAGTTAGCTTCACTGGGATATCCACAGCACTGGGCACCATATTCTTTCCCCAAGCAGCCCATTTCAGTGTTGAAGTGCCCTACTTAATCATCTGCCTCCACACCAATATCTAGCATCAGCAAATTTACACAGATAAATGTTAGCAACAGCGGCACCATTTCTGAGAATATTTGCATTAGAAATAAAAGCCTTCAGACAAAATTCCTTAGTAGGAAGTAATAAAACTAAAAGTGCAATGTGTGTGTGTGTTTGTTAGTTGTTCAGTCATGTCCGACTTTTTGCAACCCCATGGACTGCTGCTAGGACTTTTGTGACCCCTGATGGGCTTCTCTGTCCATGGGATTCTCCAGACAAGAATACTGGAGTGGGTTGCCATTCCCTTCTCTAGGGAATCTTCCTGACCCAGGGATCGAATGCAGGTCTCCTGCATTGCAGGCAGATGCTTCACCATCTGTGCCACTAGGGAAGCCCCAAAGTGCAATAGCAGACATCAGTAGGGGTTGTATCTGGGTCTTGCCGTACTGGGGAGCCTCGTAGTCCTTACTACACGAGGAACTTCTGGTTTGTCTTGTGGTCACATCGTTGGTACCTTCTCCTGCCGTTCTGTCTTATGGAAAATAGTAACAGAAATTATTATAATAATTATTCAAGTAGGTAGCTCTTAAGAAAACCCAGAGGCATAGTTGGGAACTGGTGAAAAACTTGCATTCCCCACCCTATTAAACTAAGAAAAAAGAACCCCAAGACTGTAACAATATGCCTTGCTAGAACCTTGGAAACAATGAGTGTTGAAACGTGTGACATTTTATTCATTGATGTAGTTCTTAAATATTTATTCAGCACCCAATGCGTGCCAGTTGTTAAGCATAGTGCTAAAGATATGGTCCTGAGCAAAACCAGATAGGCCTCTGCTGTTGTAGGGTCCAGAGTCTAGAAAGGAGGCCCTTGTTCATTTTCAAAATTGAAAGTAAATGTGAAGTTACACCTGAGGTTTGTACTCTCAAAAAGTGATTTTGTATCTTGAGGAGATTCAGGAAAAGTGACTCTATGGAGTTGACTGGTCTGAGATATGAAGGTGACCAGCAATGTTATTAGGGGAAAAGAGTAGAAGACAAGGGGTGAGGAAGAAAAGTTTTTCTCCCTAAACGTAGTGGCAAGTGCAAAGGCCCTGCGGTTGGTGGGAGCATGGTATATTGGGGAAGTGAAAATAGTGCATTTGAAGAACAGGCACTAAGTGAATTCATAACCCTAACCCTGGTGAGGCCTTTCCCTGGAGAAGGTCAGATATTCATTTCAAATAGTCACAATTTTTTACTATCTCTACAGAGTTGTTGGGGCTTCCCTGATGGCACAGATGGTAAAGAATCTGCCTGCAATACAGAAGACCCAGATTTGATCCATAGGCTGGGAAGATCCCCTGGAGAAGGCCATGGCAACCCAGTCTAGTATTCTTGCCTAGAGAATTTCATGGACAGAGGAACCTGGCGGGCTATAGTCCATGCGGTCTCAGAGAGTGGGACACAACTGAGTGACTGACATTTTCACTGAGTTGGTAGCTTTTAGAGGTTATTCATGTATCCCGTTTAATAGTTGGAATGTTTCTCTTTTTTCCCTCTGGTGAATATAACCTAGATTCGTAGACAAAAAAATTAAAGATCATTCAATCCTGAGGTGGCAAATAGATATTATTTCTAGTGCCAGTCCTTCCAGACTCTTGGTGGCTGCTTGTAGTCATATCATGACAGGGATTCTGACTCGTGTCTGTCTCAGGTTCCATCTTCTTTTTCTCTTTTAGTCAGTCCCTAACTCAATTCTAGCATCCTGATCACTCAGCTTTTCTGCCTTTGTCTTGGAAAGAAAGAAAGGCTATATTTTCCACTGGTGCTGAGACTTACTTGGAGATGTATTTCCCTCTGAGTATTAAAAATAGAAGTGGACACCATTTGTGGCATTCACCTTGGAAGGGTAGTTTGCCTTTGAATGGATTCTGGAGCTATATCTTCATTTTCAGCTCTTAAAACAATTCCAGATGGACTGATGCTTCACAATTCTCTGTAAAATTTAGGCAAATGTATGCATTTGTTCTGAAAATTTGGGGGATAAATCCTTCCATTGATCAACATTTCTGCTATTTTTTCAGTTTCATTAAAAGAGAACAATGATACCAAATCTACAGAGAAAATTACAAAAATATGTATCCTAACACTAACCAGTGTTAACTTCAAGAACTTCAGGCTTTTAAGATTTGGGAAATTTGGCAGCAGAACTTTGTTTCAGATATTGCATGCTACCCAAGAAGATGAAATATTTAGAAACTGGAGATTGCTGGAGGCATAAAATATCAGTGTTTGCAAAAACCTACAACGATAAAATATTTACAGCCTTTCCAAGTGGAATTTTAATAAAAGTGTCAGCAAGTAGAGCTTCAGGGTCAGATCTGTAGGCATATTGGCTGCCCCATGATTTTAGACATGTGGGAGAGGTTACCAAAAAGAATGCAGATTTTAATTTATGGTTCTCATTAGTTTGGGGGCAAGTTTGAAGAATTGTTTTAAATGCGTATTTATGTATGTTCATTCTACGTACTGTAAAAGTATCAAATTTCCCAACTGGTAGTGAAAATACTCTCTTCTAAGCTATAGAGTGCCTCAGATGTGTGGACTTAAAAAGCAAAAACAAGATCAGTAAGATAGGCTTCAAGTAAAAGATGTGTATGGAGTCTTTTTGCAAGCAAGTAAAGTATTAATGAATCATTCTTGTGCCCAAAGCAATTGGAATAGGATGAAATCAACTGAATACAGAGCAGAGGAATATGTAAGCTCTTTTGAGAGTCTAATATGTACCAGGCTCTTTGCTGCATACTTTATACATACTAGGCTCTTTAATATTCATAGAGCTATTCAACACAGATAATACCAGTCCTGGATTGCAAAGGAGGGAATTGAGAGTCTACAGGATAAGTCACTTATGCAACGTGCATGTCTGGGATCTGAACCCATGTCTGTCTGACTTAGAGATGCCTCTTCTCTTTCCCACTCCCTGGAAATACCTGTTCAGAGGACAAATAATTCTCTCTACTTTTTCTGTCCCCTAGTTCAATACCCATAGGAGACTTGCTTTGGATAGTTTTTAGTAGCTACATTTTGAGATTAATGGAAAGTTGGAGACTCTGAATCTTCTTTGTCATAACCCTCAGCAGAGAGCAGTATGTTTGATGTAATGTGTCTACATACAGTTTGAAATGATTTTCTTCCTCCTACATGAGTTGACCCAGATTCCAGCAAACAGTGCCTCTCCTGATTTCTAACCACATTTTTGCCTTCTCATAATGTACCACTTTTGGTATAGACATCTTGTGATCTAGAGTTTCAGAGACTCTTTCAAAAGGTGTCTGGAGAAGGATTTAATGACCCTTGACATGATCACCTTCTAAATGTCAGTGGAAATGGAAGATCAGGGAGCATGTGACTCAGCAGTAGTCATGCAGCTGCCTGACTTTAAAATCACGTAGAGGGAAAGGGGGCCAAATAACATGTACCAAGGTGTCTCAGACGGTGAAGACTCTGCCTGCAATGCAGGAGACCTGGGTTCAATCCCTGGGTCGAGAAGATCCCCTGGAGAAGGGAATGGCAATACACTCCACTATTCTTGCCTGAAAAATTCCATGGACAGAGGAGCCTGGCGGGCTTCAGTTCATGGGGCTGCAAAGAGACAGACATGACTGAGTGACTAACACTTTGACTTTCAAGGCACAAATACCTACCAGAAATGTTCCTTTCGATGACTTGGTTTGTACCCTCATTTATAGCACTCATCACCGTCTGCTTTACATTTGGAATAGTAAGTATGAGTCTGTCTTCTCAACTAGGTTGTCCATACACTCTGTTTCATTTCTGTGTGGCCCAGTGGCCCAGTCAGCCTTCAAATTGTGCGTGCTGTATGGATTGGAAGTATACACACGCCAAAGCAGGGTCAGGCACACTTGCCAGTTGTGAAGCT
Organism: Giraffa tippelskirchi; assembly: GCF_054371585.1. Classification (NCBI taxonomy): domain Eukaryota; kingdom Metazoa; phylum Chordata; class Mammalia; order Artiodactyla; family Giraffidae; genus Giraffa; species Giraffa tippelskirchi. The sequence goes on along the minus strand of NC_137284.1, from coordinate 39,644,908 downwards.
GGGTGGTGCAGCAGAAAGAGTGTGAACATTGGAGTCAGAGATCCCCCATTGTTTAGCTGTGTGCCTCAGTCGGTCATCTATGAAGTGGGATCAGTAGTCCTTTGTTTTCTGAGAGGTTGGGAGAAATAAATTAAAAAAAAAAACTTTTTAAGTTGCTCATTACATACTTGCAATGAAACAAGTTTCATGAGTTCCTGCCACCCCCTCTTCTCTTGCTCCTCAAAGCAAAGGCTTAAGGAGTCAAAGTGCCCCCCTGCCAGCCCTGGGCTCCTCCTGGAAGGAGCACAAGCCTATATTCTCTACAATTCTTTACAACCCCTGCCCCTTTCCAAATCTGTATACTGTATCTGACACCAAGGAAAGAGTTATGTTTAAGTATTATCCCCACCCCGTCCATCATCTGTACTGTGTTTGACTCTCATCTGATCCATCAAGGATATTTCATGCCTTCAGTTTAGCAACCACATTCATAAGTCAAACAAGCTGCTTTCTTTCCTCAGATTCCTCGCTAAAGAAGTTCACTGCCAGTTCACACCCGAGGGTGCTTTTTATTCTTTTCTTTAAACAAACTCAGTCTGTTTTCCAAGTAACCATTTCTGTTGAACTCCATCAACCCTACAAAATGAGACCAAGAGGGTGCTGGAAAAACAGCACATTTCTTTTACAGAAATTGAGATGGCTTAATACATTGGTGATTAAGGTGGCTGCTCTAGATGGCTCCTTTGTAATCAGGGCTACTTAACCCCTTCTTTTTCCAAAGAAAGGAAATTTAATATGTTTATGGTCCTAGCTCCTTCATAATATTAAACATTTTATATTTGTTTTATTTTAACCTCATAGAAATGTTTTGGTGAGTAAATGAATACCTATATGTATATATGTAGTGTGTATATTATATATACATTCAGTAATACATATGGAAAAGTATATTTCATAAATGTCATCCAGCATACTTCCCACACAATAGCAGACATACTTGATGTTATTTTAATACTGTTGTTCCAAATTTTAATATGAAATGAATATCATCACTACCAGACAAGACAATAAAGTGCCAAGGGTATTTCTTTAACCAGTACAGCAGAATTTATGTGTTCAAATCATTGAGGTACATCTGTATCTCACAGTGATCTCTTTAAGAAGCAGCACATTAAAATCAGTAGTTTCACCCCTGGTGCATAATATGGTGGAACTACTCATAAGGAATCTGTGGTTATATAATGCATCATGAAGATAATCATCATCACCATCGTTAAAATGGCTAGTGGGAATTCTGTGGTGGCCCCATGGTTTCTCAATGCCAAGAGACAGGGTTCAATCCCTAGTTGGGGAACTAGCATCCTATAAGCTGCAAGGTTAGCCAAAACAAGTACTGTTTTTCACTGTCTTAACAGTACTCCTTTACTCCTGGATTAGCATGTTCTTTCTCTGCAGAGCTGTCTCTTACCCCCTCGCGTCTCAGCCCTGCACCCCCGAGTGGCTCTCTTGTGCTTGTTGGTCAACTCTCTGCCTCTTGGTCACAGCTAATTGGCCTTAGCTATGCCAACCAAACCCCTTCCCAGCATATTTCTAAACAAAAACTAGAAGAGGATCCAGTCACCTTTAGAAATTAAAAATTTTAAGAATCATGAGGCTTGAAAGCTTGCCGGTGTAATGTTTCCTGATGTGTGAAAGACTCAGTCTTCAGTAAGAGAGAAGGAACTGAGACTCTGCCTTATCATTGAACTGTTGTTTCTTGACTGCTTTTCCTTTGTTTCTGCTTTTCCCCACTTCCCTTGAGGTCATTAATTATCAAGACCTGTTCAAGAATAAACGTTATGGCCAGGCTTAGGTCACAAAATAGCTTAGGCCAAAAATGGCTTTCCTTACGTCAAGAGAGCCATGCCTGGTTCGTTCTATGGGGAGTCCCTACCCTGTCTGCTTACACTAAGCTGAGTCCAAGCTAAGACTTATCTCTACTAATAGTCTTAGCATTCTGGTGTAATGATATTTCCTTAAATGATAGAAGGGTTTAGGTTTTACTTTTTCCTGCTAGACACAAAGTATCCAGTGTAGTCTAAATGAGAAATAGAGGAGATCAAGCCTGGCTTATGAGCATGTGATCTGTGCAAAAATTAGAAGGGCCTCATTCTGGCTTTAATGTTATGCTGTTTCTCTCTTGACATTCATATTCATTGTTTTAGCAAGAGGCCCCATGCTTTCATTTTTCATTGAACCTAGGTAGGATATACTAGTTCGGATATAGTAGTTCAATACCTGACACACAGTGACTATTCAATAAGTGAATGAATTCATCAATGAATACATTTTTTCCTTAAACGTAAGTTGGAGGTTTCCAAGTAGAAAGGGAAAATATTCTTCAATACAGAATATTTGTGTGGAAGCACAGAGGAGAAAAGAACTTCTGTGATTCAGGAAATGATAGGAAATTTGAATCATGACAAGCCCAGCCTATTTGGGCTTCCCTGGTGGCTCAGACAGTAATGAATCCACCTGCAAGGCAGGAGACCTGGGTTCGATCCCTGGGTTGGAAAGATCCCTTGGAGGAGGGCATGGCAGCCCAGTCCAGTATTGCCTGGAGAATTCCATGGGCAGTGGAGCCTGGCAGGCTACAGTTGATGGGGTTGCAAAGAGTTGGACACGACTGAGTGGTTAAGCACAGCACAGGGAGAGATGAAGTTGAAAAAAAACATAATGAGAATTTTGAAAGGTTTGCATGCCATTCTGAAGAAGCTAGGCTTTATTATATGGCTTTAAATAATACATATAAGTCCAATAAACAGGTAAATAACAGGGATATGGTGTAAAGTTTAGAAGGTTTCTTTGGCTAGTGACAGATGGACTGAGGGCTGGGTAAGTTTCAAGGGATACTTAAGCAGTAGAGGTATGTTGGGAAGGAAAAATAATTTTTCTCCTACTTTTCTTAGTTCTTAGCTAAGACCCCCTGTAATAAAAGATGGGTTAATAGGAGAAAAGTAAACAAATTTATTACCATGTATATTTCATGTATTAATGAAAGATAGCCAGGGAAAAATTTGTAACTCTCTGAGGTGGTTTAGAACTCTGACTTAAGTACTATCTTTGGCTAACGACAAAAGAAGAAAGGTGTATATCTTGTGGGAGGAGAGGTATGGGGAAAAAAGTTGTAGAAGAGTTACCAGGAAAAGCATAATAATCAAGGTCAGGTTTTTCCACTGATTTAAGTTGGTGCCTTCTCCATAGATAAAATTCTGTTTGATTTAGTTATCCTTCTCCTGGTACTGAGAGGAAGGCTCCCTTATGAATGGATATTTCCTTTATAAATGCAAATTTCCTACAAAAGAGTAATTTCCGCCCTGTGTTCAGAGCCTCTTCTGTGTCTGCTGTTTGTCAAAATAACCCCCCAAATCCTTATCATAAAGAAGCTTATTTTGGGGTGGCATATTCTGCTACCATTAACCTCTCAATCATGTTTTTCAGTTTCCAGTATATATCTTACATATATTTCCTCCATGGGTAATTGATTTTTTAATCCATATTTTAAAATGTATTGTTTTAATATTTCAACTGCTTCTCACTAGCATATAAAAATAAAATTAGTCTTTAAAAAATTATTGACTTTTCTTTGCAATGAACTATTTTTGCATAATTGTACACTATGATTAAACATTTTTGAAGGTTCAAATTTGTACATTTTTATTATGGATCTTTTCTCAAATGTATTTATTATATATGTTAGATTATTTGAAGAATTTCCAATTATATAATCAGTTCACCAAACAGGCTCAGTTGCATATATTCCCATGAGATATCTTCTCTCAGAGGTTTAATAATCTTAAACTCAATATAATAAAATATAAGCATCATGTATTCACTCCAGATCTGCTCCATCCACAGCCCATCCCCATCTCATTTGGTAGCAAGTCCATCGTTGCTGTGGCTCCAGCCAAAACTCTTAGAGACAGCCTTGATGCCACTCTTCACATTCCACATCTAACAAGCAGATCTTGCTTACTCTAGCTAAAATACATCCAAACTATAATTCAACTTTTATAATTGACCTAGTGAAAGTGAAGTGAAGTTGCTCAGTCATGTTCAACTCTCTGCAACTCCATGGATTGTAGCCTACCAGGCTCCTCCGTCCATGGGATTTTCCAGGCAAGAATATGGAGTTAGTTGCCATTTCCTTCTCCAGGGGATCTTCCCAACCCAGGGACCAAACCTGGGTCTCCTGCATTGCAGGCAGATACTTTACTGTCTGAGCCACCAGGGAAGCCCATAATTGACCTAGGCACAACATAAAATATTTATGTATGGTTACAGAAGAAAATATAAGATTTCTTAACTTTGACAGTCAAAAATCAATACATATAATTCGATAGTTGGCTCTCTGTATCCACAGCTCCATGTCTGTGGATTCAATAAACTGTACATAGTTCATGTAGTACTGTAGTACATACTTGAGAAAATCTGTGTATAAGTGGACCCGCATAGTTCAAACCCATGCTGTTCAAAGGTCAACTGTATATGAACTTCAGAGTCTTTTCTAGCCCTCAGATTCCATGGTTTTATAGTTTTTCATATTACATAGTTAAGTAAAAATATATGGAGGTGATTCTCCATAGTTCCACCAGATTGTGAACTCTTAGAAGGCAGATATTTTTACTTCTCCACCTCTGCAAATCTAATACGTAGTGTTCTGTACATAAAATGTCTTTAAAATTTTTTCTTAAAAATTATTTTCTATCATTTATAATTTTTATACAGTTAATAGAACCAATAAATCATTCACTATGCCTCTAATATTATGAAATTCTCTAAATACTGGCAGTATAGAGGAGAGGTATAATACCTGCCCTCATGATATATAGCAGAGAAAATAGCGTGTTCTAGCAGCGAAAGTAACAGAAAAACAAATATGCTCACACATATATAGTATGAAATAGTGTCACATAATGATGTAGTAGAGTATGAGCTTTGGGCTCAGAAAAACTTGGGTTCAAATCTATATGCTGCTACTTTAGCTACTGTTAGCGTGGGAAGATTTCCTGGTTTCTGTGTGCTGCTTCTATAAAACTGGAGATAATACATTTTTTTTCAGAAATGTTATTAGGATTATATCACATAATATGTGCAAAGGGAGAGTATTATGTGGAAAAGTAACAACTGTGAGGTTCTTAGACCAAAGTTAGAAGAGTCAAACTGGCTTTGCTTTTATTGTTATATTTTTGCTTGTATTATTATTATGCTCATATTTCCTCATTACATAAGATTGACCTGTGATAATAATCGTTGTTCGAATTGTCCCACATAATCTTGGGATCCATTCATGAGTTTGCTCTCTCCCTTCAGCCATGTGCTATCTTCAATTTTTTTGAGATCTTACTGTCCTTCAAGTATTGTGTTATAGCATATATTACATCCTTTAATCCCAACAACAGTCTTGCCAAATAGTTATTATTTTCCTGATTTTACCAAAAATGAAATGATGCATAGAGATTACATAATTTGCTCAAATTCATACCACTAGGAAAAAGTGGAAACAGTGACAGATTTCATTTTCCTGGGCTCCAAAATCACTGCAGCCAAGAAATTAAAAGACACTTGCTTCTTGGAAGAAAAGCTATGACAAACATAGACAACGTTTTGAAAAGCAGAGACATCACTTTGCCAACAAATGTCCATATAGTCGAAGCTATGGTTTTTCCAGTATTCATGTATGGATGTGAAAGTTGGACCATAAAGTAGGCTGAGCACTGAAGAATTGATGCTTTCGAATTGTGGTGTTGCAGAAGACTCTTGAGAGTCCCCTAAACAGCAGTGAGATCGAACCAGTCAATTGTAAAGGAAATCAACCCTGAATATTCATTTGAAGGACTGATATTGAAGCTGAAACTCCAATACTTTGGCCACCTGATGCGAAGAACTGACTCATTTGAAAAGACCCTGATGCTGGGAAAGATTGAGGGCAAGAGAAGTGGGAGACAGAGATGAGATGGATGTCATCACCAACTCAGTGGACATGAGTTTGAGAAAACTCAGGGAGATAGTGAAGGACAGGGAAGCCTGGTGTGCTGCAGTTCATGGAGTCGCAAAGAGTCAGACATGACTTAGCAACTGAACAACAACAACAACAAAATACCACTAGAAAGAGCATAGTTTTAACCCAGATTTTCAGACTAAACAATCTTGCTGTTAAACATCACTTTCTATTACTGTTCAAATATTTTCTGCACATCACACTAGAGATAGAGTACTCTGTAGAGCACATGACAAATGCTAGTCAGTTTCTGGCAAGTGAAAAACAAATTTCTGTTTGGGCCCCTGAAGAAAGAAGAAGGTAAGAGTGGCCAGGACAACAGTGAGTAACTAATGTCAATGAAAAACTGTTGCCTTCCATATTAGTTTACAAAGGATATTGTAGCTGTCAAGTCATCACATTTCAATGGCCCAACGATGAGCCTTGGGGGACCTCAGACTAGAAACAGGATGCCCACCATCTAACTGGCAGCAACTGCAGCCACACCTGAGGGTGTAGCCTGAGGAGACTCAGGATGACAAAACCCAGGACACTGGCCCCAGCTGGTTGAGGTGTTTATCAAAGGAGTGATTTCAATGAGCCCAGACTTGAATCCCCCGGCATATAGAAAAACACTAAATCCTTTAACTTGAGATACCTGGTTTTCTTTAACAGTGATCATTTGATGTTCCAACTGCCTGGTCTTGGTTGCAAAAACCCCTATATATCCTAGCTTCTCCTTTATTTTTTCAAAGCAGTCCCTTAGCACTATCTCAGTGGGTGTGTTTCAGGCCTAAGTCCCCAATTATGTCCACCAAATAAAACATAACTCTCAGCTTTTAGGTTGTGCATTTTTTTTTTTCAGTTGACGCTTAAGACTGATAGGGCCCACATGGGGTCTCATTGATAAGATGGCTCCTTATGTCAACCTCACAAACAATAAATCACAATGATCTATGAGACTGACCGAATTTCCCAAATGACATCCTGTTACCTCACTGGTGCCTATCTTCTCAAAGCTGCGAGACCACCAGATTCTCATCCCTTCAGAGAATTTTTCATTGGTGGGGTATAAGCAAGACTCCTGTCAGAAAGGGAGAACGCTGGTTCTCCTTAAGAGCCAGTCAACCTCTCTTTTCCCTCTAATAAATTTCCTTTTCTTGTCTGACTGTCTGGCTCGCTCTCTTTTTCTCTGCACTCACCTTAAAAAGACTCACAGCTTTTTCTTTGTAGAGCACATAGGATAAGGTGGATGTTGGAGTCAGATGTACTTGGGTTTGAATCTCAAATTAAAGTCACTCACTGACCACAAGAACTGGGAAAGTTGTTTAGCTTCTCAGAGTCTCATTTTTATGTAAAGGAAGATGGTAATTGTAAACCTGCTGGGTTTTTGTTTGCCTTAAAGGAGATAATAAATATGATTTGGTCACACTTAGCACACACAGGCACTCCTGGGAAGACAGTTCTCTTTTCCCATTTCATGGGGTTAGTTTTGAGCTAAGTATCTCATTCTCATTGTACAATAAGCCCCTTTCTTCAAGAGAGTTAAACTGGCTAAGGAAAACTGTTTTCTATTTCCTCTGCTCCAAAACTGGTTGACACATGTAATCTTTTATTCAACACATTCATTCAGTACAGTGATATCCACACAACCTGTTGGACATCAGTGTAAAAAGAAAAAAAGCAAGAGCTTCAGCATCAGGATATCTATGAGAGCCCTGGCTCTATCAGGTGGTGTAACCTTGGACAATCAGCTCATGTTTCTAAACCTCACTTTGTTTATGTAAAATGAACAAAATGCTGTCTCTTTTATTATAGGGCCACTGTAAGGCTTAGAAGAGATAATTAAAATTGCTTTGCACCTAAGGAGTTAGTTTAATAGCTATTTCTCCTGACCTTGATACCCTTGGGTAGAATCAAACTGCTTGACTAGTTGCAAACCAAGTGTTGGTGTATTGGAAATGTTTAACAACAGGCTCTCTAGGGGGAAAAATTCTCTGGTTGTAGCATTTGATGATGTCTGTGATATAAATTCTTCAAGGCAGCTCCAACCTACCACTGACAGCTGTTTCTCTTGCTCTGTCTTAATAGCATGCAAGTCCAGTGATTTCCTTTGTGATAAGGTATTTGCGAGTTCCAGAGATGAGGGTGTGGACATCTCTGGGGGCCACTTTTCTGCCTACCACACATGGCTACCATTTCTTTTGCTCTCTGTGCGTTACTGTATCCTCTCAACAACACGATTAAAGAGAGATACTTACCCCTACTTTGAGGATGAGGGAAATGTGACTTGGAGAGATGAATTTGCCAGAAGTAACCTAGGCAGCAAGTGTCAAACTGAGGTCTGAACTGGTGTCATCCAATTCCCAAGACCATTTATTTCTCATCTTCCTTTTGTTGTCCCTTCTGTCAAGGATGCAGTAAATCAATTCCCTGGTTTAATAGAGAATTTCCATGGCAACAGTTGGGTTGCTGTGGTGGTGGTAGAGGGGGATTTATTTTCAGAGTTGCATGGAGTGGTCTAGAGTCAATCTGAAAATAGAAGTTGCTCTTAGTGGCATGTCCAGAGCAATCCCCCCTCTGCCCCCAAGAGTATTTCTAGATATTCTAGAAATACTAGTTTATTTTAGCAAGGTTTAACTAGTTTAAGCTAGGTTAATTTCACAAAGCTTTGCCCACCGTGGTCACACAGGATGTTTATTTAAAATGAAAAAATAAATCAGTGAAAATTAAATGAATCCTCTCCAAATAGCTGTGTTAGAAATCAAAGCTGTCTTACGGAGCAATAAAAATAGGAAAAAGAGAGTAAATTCCACGTTAATTTCAGCCAAGTTTATTGTCATCTTTGGAAGAGAAGGAAAGCTCACAAAAGCCATGCCTCATAAAGGCATTTTCTGAAAAGTAATCCAAGTACTCCTTAAGAAAATGTTAACTCAGTTTCCATGGGAATGGTCCCTAATGTTGATATTCTGTAGCTGACAGGAGAAAGACACAATGACAGAAACCAAAATGTGTAGCCATAGAGACTTCTTCTTCATTATCACATCCCATTTGATTTTTCCTTTAAGTGTTAGACATCGGACCCTATTATATTTTGAATACAGGAACTGACCCATTCAGTTTATATCCATATCATCTAGCATTGTGGCAAACAGGCACTAAGTTCTCATACATGTTGGTAGAATGAAGGTGAATATTACATTACCCTGGTAAAGTGGTTCCCAAATGCAAGCAAGCCTCCGATTAGTAGTCCTAGAATTACCTAAGATTGTTGTTCAGTTGCTCAGTCATGTCCAACTCTGTGACCCCATGGACTGCAGCACACCAGGCTTCTCTGTCCTTCACCATCTCCCAGAGCTTGCTCAAATTCATGTCCATTGAGTCAGTGATGCCGTCCATCCATCTCATCTCTGTCACCCCCTTCTCCTCCTGCACTCTTATCTTTCCCAGCATCAGGGTCTTTTCCAATAAGTCAACTCTTCCCATCTGGTGGCCAGTTTATTGGAATTTTAGCATCATTCCTTCCAGTGAATATTCAGGACTGATTTCCTGAATATTCCTGATTGACTGGTTTGATCTCCTTGCTGTCCAAGTCACTCTCAGGAATCCTCTCCAGAACCATAGTTCGAAAGCATCAATTCTTTGGCACTCAGCCTTCCTTATGGTCTAACTCTCACATCCATACATGACTACTGGAAAAACCATAGCTTTGACTATATGGATCTTTGTCAAAAAAGTGGTGTCTCTGCTTCTTAATATGCTGTCTAGGTTTGTCATAGCTTTTCTTCCAACGAGCAAGTATCTTAATTTCATGGCTGCACTCACTGCCTGCGGTGATGTTGGAGCCATAGAAACATTAGTTGATAATTTATTATAAATTATTTAAAATTGTCTACATTATGTCTACGTGAAATATGTCTGCAGCACCTGAAAGTGTGCTCCATGGGGAAAATGACCCATCTTTTCTGTTCACCATTCTATTCCCAGTGCCTTTTGTGGACCCTACTCATCATTTACTAGTTGAATAGACGAATAAATGAAAGAGAGTGAGTGAGTGAGTGAATAATCTTGGGAAAGAAGTGACTAAAAAGGAAATTCTGAGTTTCTTTTCAAACACTAGCTTGAGAGATCATTTATCAAGCATAAAATATAGAAAAGAGTGCTGGTCGTATAAAATATATACTTTTGGTTTTAGTCATATAGGATATATGCTTTCTGTTCCCACACCAAACAGGAAATCACTCTTCTCGCCAAAATGGAGTATAAAATTCCTCAGCTTAAAGCAGTCGTCAATATCATCTAGTCTCAATGTGATAAAAAATAAACCTCACAATTTCAGTCTAACACAGTAAAACATAACTTCTTTTTCCTGTCACAACTCCTTGAGTGGTTCTCCTATAAGCTGAGACTTGGGGAGCTCAACTCTTTCCATCTCATGGCTCCAGCATGAAGCTCTTTGAACTCTTTCTTTTCAAAGCTTTAAAGTGGGAGTAGAGAGGACAGGGAAGATACGTGTGGCATGTTACAGCCAGGACGTGAAGTAATATTCATGACTTCCTCCATATTCCATTAGCATGGTCTCATCAAGCTGTAAGGGGCTAAAAAATGTATCCTGTTTGCCAAGGAGGAAAATTATGGTTTAGTGAACACATAGCATTGTCTCTTGTTATTTTTTCTACACTGAGTTTAAAAATAAGATGAGCCATACTATTTCCAGTCATAACCAACAGGTACAGAAAACAGAAATGGGAAAAAAATAGTATATACAAATCCTTTAATAAAGACCCAGTATTAAGATGTCACTTAATTCATTCACTAGATATATATGAAGTTATTACTATATACCACTCTGTGTCTTATAGCCTACAGTTTAGAAAGAAAGATGAGTGTATTAATAAAGAAGAGTAGGTTGTGGGAAAACTGTAATATTTTAAAGTAATAACAATTACTAAGATTTTGAACATTTGCTGAGTATCAAGCACTTGAAAAATATTATTGCATTTATTTTTCACAATGAGAAGAGGCAGACACTATTATTGTTGTTTTGTGGATGGGTAAATCAAGCCTTAGACAAAATCAGAAGCTTACTCAAGGTCACACAGTAATTAATATACTTCAAATAACTGAATAGGCAGTGATTAGCCTTGGTAATGGGCTTCCCAGGTGACTGAGTGGTAAAGAATCTGCATGCCAAGCAGGAGATGCAGGTTCAGTCTCTGAGTCAGGAAGATCCTGTGCAGAAGGAAATGGCAACCTACTCCAGTATTCTTGCCTGGGAAATCCCATGGACAGAGGAGCCTGGAAGGCTACAGTCCACGGGATCAGGAGAGTCTGACATGACTTAGGGACTTAACAACAACAGCAGCCTTGGTAATGAAAGTTTCTAAAACAAGAATGAGACAGTTTTATCTCAGATTATGTCACATAGAATGAAATTATGTAAAACTCCCAGAGGAAAACCCACATGAGATGAGCACTGAGACTGTTCCATGAGCACACAGATATTTTCACCAGCTCCTTTGTGAGGAAGAACCAGAGATGAGATCCACTGTATGTCCCTTTGGTCTGCTGCACAGAGCACTGAAAATAAAGCCCACAAACTTTCCATACCGGAGTGTGTGCCCTACTTCTTTTAAGCAAATATTTTTGTCTTTTTGTAGTCCCAACTTAAAAAAAAATCAACAACACTGCCAAACACTATATCTCCTTATCCCTTTATCTATCTACCGTCTATCTAGTCTATCATTTACCTACTTATCTATTGATCATCTGTCTACTAATATTTGTCTGTCACCTTTATCTATCTATCTGGTGGTGGTGTTTATCCACTAAGTTGGGTCCAACTCTTTTGTAACCCCATGGACTGTAGCCCACCAGGATCTTCTGTCCATGGGATTTCCCAGGTAAGAATACTAGAGTGGGTTGCCATTTTCTTCTCCAGGGGATCTTTCTGACCCATGGGTCAAACTCATATCTCTCACGTTGGCAGTCAGGTTCTTTACCACTGAGCCACCTGGGAAGTTCATCTATCTTGTATATTATCTGTCTATCTATCATCTAGTCTATCATCTATCTACTTATCTATCCATCTATCTATCTAATCCATTTTACCTACCTACCGATCATGCAAAGATGGGCACAATAAAGAAACAGTATGGACCTACCAGAAGCAGAAGATATTAAGAAGAGGTGGCAAGAATACACAGAAGAACTATACAAAAAAGACCTTCATGACATAGATAACCACGATGGTGTGATCACTCACCCAGATCCAGACAACCTGGAATGCAAAATCAAGTGGGCCTTAGGAAGCATTACTATGAACAAAGCTAGTGGATGTGATGGAATTCCAGTTGAGCTATTCCAAATCCTAAGAGATGTTGCTGTTAAGGTGCTGCACTCAGTATGCCAGCAAATCTGGAAAACTCAGCAGTGGCCACAGGACTGGAAAAGGTCAATTTTCATTCCAATCCCAAAGAAAGGAAGTGCCAAAGAATACTCAAACTACCAAACAGTTATCTCACACACTAGCAAAGTAATGCTCAAAATTCTCCAAGCCAGGCTTCAACAGTACATGAACCATGAGCTTCCAGATGTTCAAGCTGGATTGAGAAAAGGTAGAGGAACCAGAGATCAAATTGCCAACATCCGTTAGATCATTGAAAAAGCAAGGGAGTTCCAGAAAAACATCTACTTCTGCTTTATTGACTATGCCAAAGCCTTTGACTGTGTGGATCACAAAAAATTGGCAAATTATTCAAGGGATGGGAATACCACACCACCTTACCTGCTTCATGAGAAATCTGTATGCAGGTCAAGAAGCAACAGTTAGAAATGGACATGGAACAACAGACTGGTTCCAGATCAGGAAAGGAGTACATCAAGGCTGTATATTATCACCTTGCTTATTTAACTTATATGCAGAGTACATTGTGTGAAATGCTGGGCTGGATGAAGCACAAGCTGGAATTAAGATTGTTGGGAGAAGTAACAATAACCTCAGATATGCAGATGACACCAGCCTTATGGCAGAAAATGAAGAACTAAAGAAACTCTTGATGAAACTGAGAGAGGAGAGTAGAAAAGTTGGCTTCAAACTCAACATTCAGAAAACTAAGATCATGGCATCTGGTCCCATCATTTCATGGCAAATAGGTGGGGAAACAGTGAGAGACTTTATTTTTGGGGGCTCCAAAATCTGCAGATGGTGACTACAGCCATGAAATTAAAAGATGCTTGCTCCTTGGAAGAAAAGCTATGAGCAACCTAGACAACATATTAAAAAGCAGCAACATTGCTTTGCCAACACAGGTCTGTCTACTCAAAGCTCTGGTTTTTCCAGTAGTCATGTATGGATGTGAGAGTTGTATTATAAAGAAAGCTTAGCACTGAAGAATTGATGCTTTTGAACTGTGGTGTTGGACAAGACTCTTGAGAGTCCCTTGGACAAAGAAATCCAACCAGTCAATCCTAAAGGAAATCAGCCCTGAATATTCACTGGAAGGACTGATGTTGAAGCTGAAACTCCAATACCTTGGCCACCTGATGTGAAGAACTGACTCATTTGAGAAGACCCTGATGCTGGGAAAGATTGAAGGTGCGAGGAGACGGGGATGACAGAAGATGAGATTGTTGGAAGGCATCACCGACTCGTTGGACATGAGTTTGAGCAAGCTCTGGGATATGGTGAAGGACAGAGAAGCCTGGTGTGCTGCAGTCCATGGGATCTCATAGAGTTGGACATGACTGAGCGACTGAACTGAACGACTGAACTGAACTGAACCGACCTAAGAGAAGTGAACTGTAGTGAAGTAGGTGCTTCCTTTCATAATTGTCTTTCATGCTGGGACGTGCTATGCACGGTGGCAATGTGGTTACAAATCCACATAAATAAAAAAAATTTGTGAGTGCACACAGTCTCTTTCCAAGTAAATGAGAGATTTTATGGTCAGCTTAAGTAATTTATTGTTTTACTGATTGATGTAGGCATTAGTAAACAATGCAATTTATATTTATGATATTCTTAATATGAACACCATTATCTTTCCATAGTCAAAAAACAAACCCAAAATAGATAAGAGTTCTGCCTAGCTTTTTAATATGTCCTGCCTTCCCCCACTCCACCCTAACTTCTTTGCCAGAATTTACATTCCTAGGCAATATAAATTTTCCCACCGAAGCTAAAGAAAGATTCAGTAATTGTTTTGCAAAGTAAAGAAGCCAGCTAGGATAGGCTACTCGACTTGGATATTTTCCATTGCAGTAATATGGAAATAACAGATGTAATGAGAATGGTATAACGAGGTAGGGGAACAATTTCATCCTTGAGCCAAAGTCACATTTTCCTCTCCACAGGATGGAGTAAAGAGGTGGATTGAGCAAGCAGTTCACCTGGTTAACCCACTGTTTTTGCAGATGTAAGTGGCTCACAGCTGGATTTCACTGCTGTGATTTGCTTACCTGTATGTGATATTACATGAAATAAAGAGGAGCTGAAACTGGGGAGTGGAAAATGCAATTTCTAGCACAGTCTCACTGTCAGCAATGGGAATTGCTTTTCTAAAACAGAAAGTATCCTTGATGAAAACGTTCTTTGACATACTCAGCATTGCCTTGGGATAAATTCTTCCAGAAACCATGGAACACTTCCTCTTCATTTTGCAGTTTTATAGCATTTTATTGTCTACTTTATGAAATGTTGTGAAGCACTTGCACTGCCCTCTGCTGTTTTGTGAGCTGAATAACCGGGGTCTTCACAAGCAAGACGCTGAGATCATTTAATTCAAACAAAGTACTTCTCTGAGCACCTGTTAAGCACTAGGGATGCTAGTGAAACCCGCTCAGTCATGTCCAACTCTTTGCGACCCCGTAGACTGTAGCCTGCCAGGCTCCTCCGTCCATGGGATTTTCTAGGTAAGAGTACTGGAGTGGGTTACCATGTCCTTCTCCAGGGGATATTCCCAGAGATGCAAGAACAATTTAAGAAAAAAAATTACAATGAGTAAGCCCAGGTGTTAAAGTCAGGCAAAATGTGTCCTGATCCCAGCCCTGTTTCATGCCAGCTATGGGATTGTGGGAATTTATTTAAATTTTCTCAGGCTTAAGGCTTAGTTTTCTTATATACAAAATAGGAATAGAACACTCAAGTGGGGCTTCCGAGGTGGGGCTAGTGGTAAGAAATTTGCTTGCCAATACAGGGGGCATGGGTTCCATCCCTGTGTTGGGAAGATCCCCTGGAGTAGGAAATGGCAATCCACTCCAGTATCCTTGCCTGGGAAATCCCATGGATAGAGGAGCCTGCCAGAGTCGGACATGACTGAGCAGCTGAGCACCTAAGAGTAAGGAATGCATGCGGAGAGTCTGGAACAGAGCAGACACCACAGTATAGAACTGTTACAACAGAGAGCAGTCACGCACTCAAGAAGAGGAAGGGAGAAGTGAGCATCTGGCAGTTCAGGACTATGGTATCAGGTGGAGGGTGTGGTTGGATGGCTCCTACAGTGAGCCAGATAGTGAAATGGAGTGAGATCCTCACCGAGGACCTCAGCAGTGAGGATGAAACTGCTTTAGGAGGGCCATACTGCTAGCCAAATGGAGCCCATTCAGCAAGGAAGTGGGGAGAGACTGGAAGATGGATTGAGCTAAATACTGATGATTTGCCCATTTTTCTGTATGTTTATTTCTATGAAAGTATATTTTAAAATGAACAAGATTTGTTGTAGATAATTTATGTTTTTCATGGGGAGACACTAATAAAGATTTAAAGTGTGTGTATGTGTGTGTGTATACCACAAAGTTCGGGATCACGTTTGAAATCTAGAACATATCACATATTTGGGGATTTGTTTTGTAGATGTTGTCTTTTTCTTCACACGACGCCCGACATCTTACCTAAGCCGAGCTGGTGGCAGAAGGTAGGGAGGGCTTGTTGAGAATAGATCACAGTCTGCTTCTCTGGAATCTAGACATTTCAACAGCTTGTCCTGGAGGCAGTGAGAATACATAATGACATGCTTTGACAAACAGACTAACAACAAACTTGAATCATATTTGGGCCCTCAGGTGAAATCAACTAAACATAAAATGATTTTCTCAAAGTTGTTTGGTTCAATTTTTACATATTATATATTAAAGCCAGTGTTTGGATCCAGATTAAAGTTTGGAACAAATGGGGTTGTTTGTATGTAAAATATAGTTATGAAATCATTTTAACATTTTGAATACTATAGTAAAACACAACATAATGCTATGAGTGGTAAAAAAAAAAAAAATTGCGTAAAACGTAGGATTGAATGATTGTATTGTGAATGAGAAACCACAATTTTTATTTGGTCTGAACAAAAAGCACAAACAGTAAGATGATGATAGTTAATTCATACACAAACACCAGACTGGGAAAAACCCCACATGGTTGTGAGGCTGTCACTTTCCTCTCCTTCCTTTTCCTTTCCAGACCTTAGCTTCAGAACTGGAGTCAGAGAACCAGCTTGGGCAGAGTATAAGAGCAGTTGTGTTGCGTCTCTTCTTGATAATCATTTTACTGCTGTAATTTAGATGGACATCGTTTTTAATGTGAATGTCATTAGAAAATGCAAACAGGTTTCTAATTTAGCTCAAAATCACCCGAAGGAAAACAAGAGTAAAGAAACAGGTACAGCTCAAAACCCAGAGGAGCCGGTAGCGATAGTAAAGAAGAGGGATGGAGCCCTGGGGACAAGAGGTGTGTAGGCCCTGCAATGATTTTTATTTTATTTGACAAAAGATGTTTCTTTAAAAAAAAAAAAAATGAAGTGTAGAAGTGAGCACAAACAGCTGCATCATGAACAGAAGACCTATTTCAGCTTTGGCACAAATCTGTTTTAGACACCCCTGTATAGCAGTATTTCTGAGCCTTTTTCTCGGTGACTCACAGCGGGTGATGTTCATATGTCTGAGATTCTGGGCATACACAGATTTTCCACAGAACTACAGAAGCTTTTGTGAGAACATACAGTAACTAGCCCCACAGAAATCTTTACTTTTCTGTGAGGCACTCAAGAAAGTGAAAGTCGCTTGGCCGTGTCCGACTCTTTGCAACCCCATGGACTATACAGTCCATGGAATTCTCCAGGCCAGAATACTGGAGTGGTTAGCCTTTCCCTTCTCCAAGGGATCTTCCCAACCCAGGGATCAAACCCAGGTCTCCTGCAATGCAGGCAGATTCTTTACCAGCTGTGCCACAAGGGAAGCCCAAGAATACTGAATAGGAAGTCTACCCCTTCTCCAGAGGATCTTCCCGACCCAGGAATTGAACCAGGGTCTCCTGCATTGCCAGTGGATTCTTTATCATTTGAGCTATCAGGGAAGCACTCATGCAAGATATTTATTGAGAGCCTGTCAATAATGATAATAAAATCAGTCCCAAATAATTATTTACTTTAAAAGGCTAAAGAATATCATGACTAATCTATTTTTAGAAAGTTCTGGTTTTTTCCCTGGACTTCTGCTCCACAGGTATTATTAAGATGAACAATTTAATATCATTTCAGGATCAGCACAGACATAATTTTTATTGTTAAAGTTGTAATAGAATTTTCTGACTTTCATCATGTATTTTATGGTACTAATTTTTTTCTCCAGAATTAGCTTAATCTAGTTGCTTTTGATTGGGTAGTAGATGCATGCTTTTGACATCAGTGCTGGAAGTATTCTGTGTATCACACAGGAACACAGCCAATTGGTTGGGCTTTGCTGGACTGATAGGGAGGGTGTAGGTTATGGGCTGTCTCTTACCCAAGAAAGCAGAAAGGAGTGCAAATGAACAAGGACAATGTTATTAAAGGTCATTTTGAGTGTACCCCAATGTTTTTCAGCAAATTCTTCACAAATACTTATCAGAACTCAATGAAAACAACAAAAAACAAAATACCTGATATATACCTTAGAATGACAGCACTATAACAGTTGTGCTGTGATACATCCAATCACAATAAAATTGCAGCATTTTCCAAGGAGAATTGATACTTTTGTTAATGCAGACCTGTTCACAGAAGCTGTGTAGTGGATTCGGCCAGCCCCCTCTCAGGGTTCACGTTCAGGCCCTGAAGCTATAGTGACTGTGAGTGGTCATTTAATTTCTCAGAATCCCAGTTTTCTAATATTTAAGTTTAGTATAATAATATTTACCACCTAATATTAAGGAAGATTAAATTAGATAATGTGTTATCTAATAATAAGTGGAGCATACTAAATGATCTAGCAAGTAGTAACTGACCTTGATGAAAGCAAATGATGGTCAGGTAGCAGAGGACATTAAAGGACATTTTGCCACAAAAATGTAAGTTGTAATAATAATGATATTTTGAATGGTTCGTTTTATGGTTTTACTTCCCTGAATGCTGATAGGAGAGTGAGGATAGGATAGGGCAGTGGGAAAAGTCAACCAGGAATGAGGCCCAGCCGCAAACTCCCTTCAGTCTGTTCCCAGCAGGAAGCTCTGACGCATGAGCAGTCTGGCAGCCTGGGTCTCGGCTCGGGGCAGTGGGGGCAGCCTTTGCTACACACCTTCCAGGGAAGTCCATCATTGGCCGCAGTATGTGGATCCAAAGGACGCGGGACTGAGATGGGGAGCTCTCTTGCCTAATAGGGGGCACTCCTGGAAAGGAAGCACATGAAGCACCTGGGGTGATACACCAGCCAGTAAAGGGGATATGAATAGAGCACCACATAGTGTCCCTGTGACTACTGTCCGAACTCAGGAGGGGCTGTTCAGTAGCAGAGATGCCCTCTGCCTGCTAGGAGTATACGGCCTAATGTGTGCCTACCCTCACACATTAAAGATAAGGAAAAGACTTATCCTTTCTTTTCTCTTTTATTCCCTTCCCCACCCCCCACCACCAATCTGGATCAGTCTTTAATTTCTGTTGTCACATTCTTTGTTCCATAATGTCCTACAGTTCAAGATATTCCATGCCATACTTGTCATTACTGTATATCAGTCTTGGTAACCCACTGCAGTGGATTTCCACAACTTTGTCCAAAACTCTGGAGTGTTTTGTCCTTAAAGTGTGAAACACTGCAGAGTGACGTGGGTAAGGCCCAGGGTACAGAGATGTAACTTGGGTTTGAAACTTATCTCCACCATTTACTGGCTCAGTGAGCTGAGCAGTGGGCCTCAGTCTCTGTATCTGTAAAACTGAATCATCATCAGTTCAGTCTCTCAGTCATGTCCGACTCTTTGCGACCCCATGAATGGCAGCACGCCAGGCCTCTCTGTCCATCACCAACTCCCGGAGTCTACCCAAACCCATGTCCATCAAGTCGGTGATGCCATCCAACCATCTCATCCTCTGTCGTCCCCTTCTCCTCCCGCCCCCAATCCTACCCAGCATTAGGGTCTTTTCCAGTGAGTCAACCCTTCGCATGAGGTGGCCAAGGTATTGGAGTTTCAGCTTCAACATCAGTCCTTCCAATGAACACCCAGGACTGATCTCCTTTAGGATGGACTGGTTGGATCTTCTTGCAGTCCAAGGGACTCTCAAGAGTCTTCTCCAACACCACAGTTCAAAAGCATCAATTCTTTGGCGCTCAGCTTTCTTCACCGTCCAACTCTCACATCCATACATGACTACTGGAAAAACCATAGCCTTGACTAGACGGACCTTTGTTGGCAAAGTAATGTCTCTGCTTTTAAATATGCTATCTAGGTTGGCCATAACCTTCCTTCCAAGGAGTAAGCGTCTCTTAATTTCATGGCTGCAGTCACCATCAGCAGTGATTCTGGAGCCCAAAAAAATAAAGTCTGACACTGTTTCCACTGTTTCCCCATCTATTTCCCATGAAGTGATGGGACCAGATGCCATGATCTTAGTTTTCTGAATGTTGAACTTTAAGCCAACTTTTTCACTCTCCTCTTTCACCTTCATCAAGAGGCTCTTTAGTTCTTCTTCACTTTCTGCCAAAGGGTGGTGTCATCCGCATATCTGAGGCTATTGATATTTCTCCCGGCAATCTTGATTCCAGCTTGTGTTTATTCCAACCCAGCGTTTCTCATGCTGTACTCTGCATATAAGTTAAATAAGCAGGGTGACAATATACAGCCTTGACGTACTCCTTTTCCTATTTGGAACCAGTCTGTTGTTCCATGTCCAGTTCTAACTGTTGCTTCCTGACCTGCATACAAGTTTCTCAAGAGACAGGTCAGATGGTCTGGTATTCCCACCTCTTTCAGAATTTTCCACAGTTTATTGTGATCCACACAGTCAAAGGCTTTGGCATAGTCAATAAAGCAGAAATAGATGTTTTTCTGGAACTCTTTTGCTTTTTCAATGATCCAGCGGATATTGGCAATTTGATCTCTGGTTCCTCTGCCTTTGCTAATAGCAGCTTGAACATCTGGAATTTCACGGTGCACGTATTGCTAAAGCCTTGCTTGGAGAATTTTGAGCATTACTTTACTAGCATGTGAGATGAGTGCAATTGTGCGGTAGTTTGAGCATTCTTTGGCATTGCCTTTCTTTGGGATTGGAACGAAGACTGACCTCTTCCAGTCCTGTGGCCACTGCTGAGTTTTCCAAATTTGCTGGCATATCGAGTGCAGCACTTTCACAGCATCACCTTTGAGGATTTGAAATAGCTCAACTGGAATTCCATCACCTCCACTAGCTTTGTTCGTAGTGATGCTTTCTAAGGCCCACTTGACTTCAGATTCCAGGATGTCTGGCTCTAGGTGAGTGTGAGTGATCACACCATCGTCATTATCTGGGTCATGAAGATTGTTTTTGTACAATTCTTCTGTGTATTCTTGCCACCTCTTCTTAATATCTTCTGCTTCTGTTAGGTCCTTACCATTTCTGTCCTTTATTGAGCCCACCTTTGCATGAAATGTTCCCTTTGTATCTGTAATTTTCTTGAAGAGATCTCTAGTCTTTCCCATTGTGTTGTTTTCCTCTATTTCTTTGCTTTGATCCCTGAGAAAAGCTTTCTTATCTCTCCTTGCTGTTCTTTGGAACTCTGCATTCAAATGGGTATATCTTTCCCTTTCTCCGTTGCTTTTTGCTTCTCTTCTTTTCACCATCATGATTATCTGGGTCATGAAGATCTTTTTTGTACAGTTCTTCTGTGTATTCTTGCCACCTCTTCTTAATATCTTCTGCTTCTGTTAGGTCCATACCATTTCTGTCCTTTATTGAGCCTATCTTTGCATGAAATATTCCTTTGGTATCTCTAATTTTCTTGAAGAGATCTCTAGTCTTTCCCAATCTGTTGTTTCCTCTATTTCTTTGCACTGATCTCTGAGGAAGGCTTTCTTGTCTCTCCTTGCTATTCTTTGGAACTCTGCATTCAGATGGGAATATCTTTCCTTTTCTCCTTTGCTTTTCGCTTCTCTTCTCTTCCCAGCTATCTGCAAGGCCTCCTCAGACAGCCATTTTGCTTTTTTGCATTTCTTTTCCATGGGGATTTTCTTGATCCCTGTCTCCTGTACAATGTCACGAACCTCTGTCCATAGTTCATCAGGCACTCTGTCTATCAGGTCTAGTCCCTTAAATCTATTTCTCACTTCCACTGTATACTCATAAGGGATTTGATATAGGTCATACCTGAATGGTCTAGTGGTTTTCCCTACTTTCTTCAATTTAAGTCTGAATTTGGCAATAAGCAGTTCATGATCCGAGCCACAGTCTGCTCCCAGTCTTGTTTTTGCTGACTGTATAGAGCTTCTCCATCTTTGGCTGCAAAGAATATAATCAATCTGATTTCGGTGTTGACCATCTGGTGATGTCCACATGTAGACTCTTCTCTTGTGTTGTTGGAATAGGGTGTTTGCTATTACCAGTGCGTTCTCAAACTGAATACCTGCCTGTAATAGAAGTGTTACCTACCTCTTAATGTTCCTTGATAATTCAGTGAGCTAGTACATTTAAAGCACTCAGGACAGTATCTGACACAGGGGAAGCAATAGCTAATTACGTAGTGGTCGTAGTCCTCAAACACAGAGGTTACCTTTTCGAATGTCAGACTGTATCAAT
Organism: Giraffa tippelskirchi; assembly: GCF_054371585.1. Lineage (NCBI taxonomy): Eukaryota > Metazoa > Chordata > Mammalia > Artiodactyla > Giraffidae > Giraffa > Giraffa tippelskirchi. The sequence continues at coordinate 39,622,903 of NC_137284.1, read as the reverse complement.
TACGTTTTTAATTCTCTGGTTATTACCATCTCAATACCTACTGCCACATATGTACAATTTTGGGGTATCTATAAGGTCTAATTCTTCCTAAAATATCAGCAAGCTCCACCAATGTCTTCTGGCTACAAACAATTTCTAGAAAAGCCTTATGAATACCCTCTGTGACTATATTAATTAGATGTGGTTTTTCATGAAGCTACGATCGATTTTTAGACCAAGCGTTGCAAGGACAACTCTTTCTCAGTACCATGAAGCCTTTTCTTCCTATGGCATATTTTTTTTCTCTCATATCTACTGTTTTTCAAGCTCCAAAGCCTGAAAATAAAATTGTCTCATGGAGACAAAATTTTACTCTTTAGAAATATGAACCGCTATTTGGCCATGGTGGTGCTCCTTTACTCTTAAAGATTACCCTAAGAGATGTTATCCCCATTGATTTAGAAACCAAAGCAGTAAGAAAGCCCTAAATGTAGGACTGGAAATCATAAAACTCCTGGAAGAAAACTAGGAGTTTTCTTCAGGCAGAACACTCTTTGACAAACATTAGCAACATTTTTGGATCTATCTCCTCAGGCAAGGGAAACAAAAGCAAAAATAAATGGGACCTAATTAAACATAAAAGCTTTGCACAGCAAAAGAAACCATCAATAAAACTAAAAGATAGCCTACTGAAGGGGAGAAGATATTTGCAAATGATATATCTGATAAAGGGTTAGTATCTAAAATACATAAAAAGCTCATACAACTCAATAAAAAAAAAAACCCTTATTTTAAAAATGGGCAGAAAACCTGATAGACTTCTTTTTCAAAGAAGAAAAACATATCAGTGACCAAAAGGCACATGAAAAGATGCTCAACACCACGGATCATCAGGAAAATGAAAACCACAGTGAGATACCATCTCATGCTGTCAAAAATGGCTATTGTCAGAAACACAACAAATAATAAATGTTGGTGAAGATGTGGAGAAAAGGGAATCCTAGTTCACTGTTGGTGGGAATATAAATTGGTGAATTAGTGCAGACACTATGGAAAACAGTTTGGAGGTTTCTCTAAAAATTAAAAATAGAATTACTGTACAATCCAGCTATTCCACTTCTGGTTATATATCCAAAGAAAATGAAAACACTAGTTAAAAAAGATAAATGTGTCTAGTGTTCATAGCAGCTTTATTTACAACAGCCAAGGTATGGAAGCAGTATAAGTGTCTATCAACAGATGAATGGATAAAGAAGATGTGGTGTGTGTGTGTGTGTATATATATATGTATATATACATATATATATATATATATATAAACGGATTAGTAGTCATAAAAAAATGAAATCTTGACATTTACTACAGCATGGATGAACCTGGAGGGTATTATGCGTAGTGAAGTTAAGTCAGACAGAGAAAAGATATATACTATATGTTTCCACTTACATGTGGAACCTGAAATATAAAACAAGGGAACGAATGTAACAGAAACAGACTCATAGATACAGACTCATAGATACAGAAAATGGAAAGGGCTGTGGGAGAGGCAATATAAGGGAAGGGAACTGAAAGGTACAAACTACTCAGTATAAATGAGATACTGAAATTTTCAACTACTATTTTATAATACCTTTAAATGAAGTATGATCTATAAAAGTGTTGAATCACTATGTTGTACACCTGAAACTAACATTTTACAATATTAGTAATGTTTTACCAACTTTACTTCAGTTTAAGAAAAGAAAGAAAAAAGAAGCAGGGAGAGAGATTCAGTCCACATACAAGGTCACAGAGAGTCTGTGTCCAGCTGTTTCATGCTCACTACTTGTGGGCTGCCTCTGCTGCCCCAGGGCCTCCTGCACCAAAATCCTACAGAGGCAAGGCCCTGAAAACACACACACACAGAAAAGATTTGCCTAGACCAGGTTCTAAAGCATCTGTTATGTCTGTTTCTTCATCAAAGTTGACACTCAGGGAAAGGCAGATATTGGTAAATTTCTATTATTTAAGCAATTTGCTGTTGTCATTTATTTATTGACAGTTGTTTTGAATTGTAATTTTAGTGGGTAAAGACACAATAAATGTCACTTTACACCAGATTCTTGATTCCATCTCCATTTGCAGTTGGAATTTTCAGCGGTTTTCATAGAATACAGTGGGGAAAGCCCTGCGCTGTAGTTGTTGCTAAGACCGCTTAGTGATGGTGATGCTGGGTGATTGTCAGATAGTACCATGCTACTCTTTCTTTTTCTTTTAAAGTAGGGCTAATAATACTGGTTATTTATAGCTATGGAGAGCAAATAAGATAATATATAATAGTGTATACTTAAATGTCAGTCATTCTTGTTATACACTGAGCACACTCTGGAGGATAGTGCAGAACAGAGGAGCCTGAAGGGCGACAGTCCATGGGGTTGCAAAGAGTCAGACATGATTTGTGACTGAAAAACAGCAACAAAAAATTGTTATACATGTTATGATAAGATAGGGGGTAGCATGGTTTGTGCATTAGGATTTCTGGTATCTTTGGATAAATAAAGGACTCGTGGATTTAATAGTAAAATGATTAGACAAATATATAGGCAGGGCATTGTGTAGGACACTTATACTGGATTCTTCAAAAAAGTCTATGTCATTAGAATGAAAAAGCCAGGAACTTTGGATTAAAGGATACTAAGGAGTAAGACATGACTTACTGTTGAAATACTTCATGTTTAGGTAGTATGATGTCTGTTTATTTTCATTTTGAGTACAAACAGTGTATGTGTGCACATAGGTGTGTGAGAGAGTAACAAATGTGCCACAGTACTAACAGTTTGTCATTCTTAAATGTAGGATTTGGATGTTCAACATATTAATCTTTCACTTTTTCTGTAGGTTTGACATTTCTTAAAATGGATATTTTTGGGAGAAATATGGCTCATTCATGTAGTAATTTCCACAGTTGTTTCCAAGGTACTTATTTTCTCATCCCATCTCCAATAGAACTTAAGCTTCTTTACCTCCAACATTCATTCCTTCCTGCTCAATCAGGAATCTGCTCCCAGAAGTTTCTCCTGAGGAGTCTGTCTCCTGGGTGAGCCAGTTTGTAAGGCGCCGCTGAGAACCTCTAGGGCTTAGGCTACCCCAGTGCCCTCTGCCCATCCTACCCAGACTAGAGCTCTCAAAGCCTCTTCTGATCATTTTGTATGTTTCTCATACCTGGTTTCAGAGTTCCTTCCAAAGCGAGATTCTTCCATTTTAGGGGCAAGTCGGAGCTTGCAGTGAAATTTGAGGAGCCAAGCTTGGCCACGCAGCAAGCTTGGATCATCGAGTAGGTACTTGTGGGAGGGTCTACAGAAAATGGTTGCCTCTGTGTAGCAGCCATACCTGCTGGCCTGCTGCCAAGCATATGATCGGGTGTGTGTGTGTCGGGGGTGGGGAGGTATTCATATTCACAACCAGAATTCAGGAAAATGAGCTGGATGCAAACCAGAGAAGAACAAGGATAGGTTGACTCTATCCAGTTAGGTCTGCATCCACCCATCATCATAAATGACTTCAAATACTACCAGAGGACAGTGGCCACTGATTCACTTCTGCCCTCCTGATCATCCACAGGTTTCTTTTTGACCCAACTCTAAGCTAGAACTCTGAAGGGAAAGGAATTCTGGAAGACATCAGTTCAATCACTCAGTTGTGTCCAACTCTTTGCGACCCCATGGACTGCAGCACGCCAGGCTTCCCTGTCCATCACGAACTCCTGGAGCTTCCTCAAACTCGTGTCCATCTAGTCGGTGATGCCAACCAACCATCTCATCCTCTGTCCCCTTCTCCTCCTGCCTTCAATCTTTCCCAGCATCAGGGTCTTTCCCAATGAGTCAGTTCTTTGCATCAGGTGGCCATAGTATTGGAGTTTCAGCTTCAGCATCAGTCCTTCCAATGAATATTCAGGGCTGATTTCCTTTAGGATTGACTGGTTGGATCTCCTTGCAGCCCAAGGGACTCTCAAGAGTCTTCTCCAACACATGTTCAAAAGCATCAATTCTTCCGCGCTCAGCTTTCTTTATAGTCCAACTCTCAGACCCACACTAGAAAAACCATACCTTTGACTAGACGAACCGTTTTCAGCAAAGTAATGTCTTTGCTTTTTAATATGCTGTCTAGGTTAGTCATAGCTTTTCTTCCACGGAGCAAGCGTCTTTTCATTTCATGGCTGCAGTCACCATCTGCAGTGACTTTGGAGCCCAAGAACATAAAGTCAGCCACTGTTTCCACTGTTTCCCCATCTATTTGCCATGAAGTAAGGGACCAGATGCCATGATCTTAGTTTTTTGAATGCTGAGTTTTAAGCCAACTTCGTCACTTTCTTTCACTTTCATCAAGAGGCTCTTTAGCTCTTCTTCACTTTCTGCCATAAGGGTGGTGTCATCTGCATATCTGAGGTTATTGACATTTCTCCCAGCAATCTTGATTCCAGTTTGTGCTTCATCTAGCCTGGCATTTTGCATGGAAATGGAAAGACATGGTTCCCAGCTTAGCTGTCTTCAGCACAATTCAGCCCACTCCCCTGACACCTCATTTTCAGTTGAATGCTCATCCCTGTGCCCTTGATCCATACTGGGCTTTTCAGCTATTTACCTCCTCACTTTTTTCCCAGAAGATTCCATAATTGCTTGTTTATTCAATTAGTGTAGGCAACCATGTCTTACTCCTACACCTTGCCCATAATCTGGCACATGGTAGGAGTTTCATACATGCTAATTGAAATAGAATGAACAGAGAGAGGAAAAATAAAGAAGGAATTTTGGTGAAGGGAGTTTTCTCAATGAGTATACATCATAAGGGAAGTGCCAAGATGCTTTAGAAAGCAGCTTAGATCAATAATAGAATCCAGCTCATTTCAGTTATGATAGAAAGCTAAAACTAGAGCTTAAGTAGGGCTGTCTTATTTTGTTTTACCTGATAAACATGTTTATAAAGAGAAACATGTCATGAAATCTATAGAAAGCAGTAGTATTGGAAGTGACTCAGTTGGAAGGATTGCCCATGGAGTAGCATCAGCACTTGCCCCAAATTAAAGTTGATGTACACTCAGGGACCCAGAAATCTAGATATTTATTCCTTCTTTAACTCTTTTCTCAGTATTCTGGCAAGGTTCGGTAGCTCTCAGCCTCTCTCCCTTCATCCCGATTCCCTTCTTGCTTTGGATGTCCTTTTGTTCTTTTCCTTAATTTTCTCCTTTTCAGGTAGGTTAATTCCTCATCCTGGAAGGAAACCAACCTGGTTTTAAATCTTGGCTCCACTTTTCATGCATGCCTTCTGTGCCTCAGATTTCTCTTCTCTAAAATTGAGAATAATATTTTCTATTGCAAAAGCTAACAGCCAACCCATTGTAGATACTTGATAAATGTAAATTTCCCTCTGTTTCTGTCTTTCCAAGGTTAAGAAGAAAGATGAGGAGCCATCTGTTGTTGCTCCAATGTGCTCTTGGTATCTAACCTTTGCCACCCAACCCTCTACCCCTCAATTCTTTCAACCACATGAAATACTCTTCTGGGAGAAACTCTAGTAAATACAAATCACTCCCCTACCACACACCTTGTTATGTTTATGCTTACTGGCTTTCTGAGTCTGCTGACTCTCGTGATGGCTTAGCCTTGAGTTTTCTCCTTCCTTCTCTCGTCTTCTCTTCTTCCATCCCTTCCCTTCATTTCCTCTTTTCTTGACTTCCTCTATGTATTAGTTTTCTATTGCTGCTCTAACAAACTAGCACAAACTCAGTGACTTAAGACAACACGTTTATTATTTTATGGTTTTGAATTCAGATGTCCAAAATTAATTTCACTGGTCTAAAATCAAGATGTCAGCAGATCTGTGTTCCTTTGGGATGCTCTGCTTGAGAAGCCATTTCCTTATTGTCTTCAGAGTTTAGAGGTTACCTGCATTCCTTAACTTGTGGCCCCTACCTCCATCTTCAAAGCATAGCATCTTCTCTCCTCTCTGACCTTTGCTTTTTTTCCTTATATCTTCTCTCTCTGACTCTGAGTCACTTGCTTCCTTGATTTTTAGGTAGAAAAATTGACTCTTCAAATACATAAATTGGTTGGAGGATCTGTTGCTCATTCAACCCTGGGAGTTTATGTTGGTGTTGATCAACCACACTGAGAACTGCGCATCGGTGATGTTAACCTAGTCTCTTTTCCTTCATCTAACTTTTCTTCAACTAATAATTTTTCACACTTTATCTTTCTTATATCTTTCAGTGTTTGTGACTGTCCTGTTATTCTCTTTGCAGTTGGTGTGGAGGAGAGAACTTAGATTAGAATTCCAAATAATTATAAAGTAATTAGTCTCCAATTAAAATTAATTAATTAATTTAAAAAATTCCAAATAATTGACATTAGATCCTAGCCTGACATTCACTAGCTGTATAGCTTTGGACAAATCACTTAACTCCTTTGAGACTGAATTTCTTTGTATGATTAAAGAAAAGGTTAAAAATTCTTACCTTCTAAATGTGCCGTCAAAATTAAATAAGACAATAATTATTAAATAATTCATACAATGCCTGAAAACTGGTGTTCCAAGAATGTAAGACTACTGTGAAACTTACTGAGAGGGTTGTTTAAAGGTTAAATGAAATGATGAAGTAAAATGCTGCCTCTACTGCTGCAACTCCTACTGGTAATAATAGTAATAATTTACATGTGTTGAGTGAATTCTGTAGGCCAAGCATTGTGCTAAAAGCTTTAAAGCAACCAATGCATTTTCTCAAGCCCAAGAGATAGGTATTAAAAAATTATGTTTATTTTCTGATGACTCTTTAACTTCATTCTATTTTGAGGTCCAAAGTAAGTCTTCAAGTAACATAAATGCTATAATGTAATGAGATGCCTCAAATGTAGTATTAAACCCAAAGTGTTTTACATAATCTGGAAAATCAGCAATTAAACTTATTGGGCAGGGTCTCTTATAAGAGGTTTTATAACAAATTGTCCACAAGAGGAGTATCTGAATAGATTGAGTGGGGGGAGAATTATATCAATCTAGTAGAATAGCAATGTGAGGTCACCACCAGGCCCTGGAGGGAAACAGTGAAGGGGCCACCAACACAAGTAGGAAGGAAGTCCTGACATCCTTTCTAGGCAGAGTGTGGTTTCCAAAATTCCCATGCAGCTATCTATGAGGGACTCTGTGATCAAGAGACTCCATTGTCAAGATAGTTTGGGAAATACTGGTCATAATATTACTTTCTTGGAGATGCTCGTGTTTCATTACATTCAAGGCTTTGCCAAATTTAGCAATAGAAAAACCTACTTAAAATTTCCCTAATGAATTTGACCATGAATCCTCTTTCTTTTAAGGAACATATTGTGATATCCTATTGCATTGGTGTTCCCATGAACACTTCATAAATTCAGAGGTAGGAAATAGTGGGAAACAATGTCAATAAGGAAAAGTGAAAGTGAAGTCGCTCAGTCATGTCCGACTCTTTGTGACCCCATGGACTGAGCCTACCAGGCTCCTCCATCCATGGAATTTTCCAGGCAAGAATATTGGAATAGGTTGCCATTTCCTTCTCCAGGGGATCTTCCCGACCCAGGGATCGAACCCAGGAATCCCACATTGTAGGCAGACACTTTACCGTCTGAGCCACTAGGGAAGTCCTATCAATAAGGAAGGTGGAACCTAATTAAAAAGGACCTTACTGTTCCACGCAGAGGAGGATTTTAGTGTTGTACTGAGACACTACAGAGAGAATGAAATAACAGTTGTTGAAGCATTCTGAATAATTAATTAATACTGATTAGCTACTTCAGGGTACTCCAGGAAAAGAGTCAAGTAGCAACAGAAGCAGACATAATCCCTGCCAAAAAGGCCTTACAAACTCATATGTAAAATACAAATGTATATTTAGTAAGCATTTTCCAGCCAGTGCAAAAAGTTGAAAACAACATGTTTATTCAGTTCAGTTCAGTCACTCAGTCATGTCTGACTCTTGGCGACCCCATGAATTGCAGCACGCCAGGCCTCTCTGTCCATCGCCAACTCCCAGAGTCTACCCAAACCCATGTCCATCAAGTCGGTGATGCCATCCAACCATCTCATCCTCTGTCGTCCCCTTCTCCTCCTGTCCCCAATCCTGTGCAGCGTTAGGGTCTTTTCCAATGAGTCAACCCTTCGCATGAGGTGGCCAAGGTATTGGAGTTTAAGCTTCAACATCAGTCCTTCCAGTGAACACCCAGGATTGATCTCCTTTAGGATGGATTGATTAGATCTCCTTGCAGTCCAAGGGACTCTCAAGAGTCTTCTCCAACACCACAGTTCAAAAGCATCAATTCTGCGGCACTCAGCTTTCTTCACCATCCAACTCTCACATCCATACATGACCACTGGAAAAACCATAGCCTTGACTAGATGGACCTTTGTTGGCAAAGTAATGTCTCTGCTTTTAAACATGCTGTCTAGGTTGGCCATAACCTTCCTTCCAAGGAGTAAGCGTCTTTTAATTTCATGGCTGCAATCACCATCAGCAGTGATTCTGGAGCCCAAAAAAATAAAGTCTGACACTGTTTCCACTGTTTTCCCATCTATTTCCCAAGAAGTGATGGGACCAGATGCCATGATAGTTTTCTGAACGTTGAGCTTTAAGCCAACTTTTTCACTCTCCTCTTTCACTTTCATCAAGAGGCTCTTTAGTTCTTCTTCACTTTCTGCCATAAGGGTGGTGTCATCTGCATATCTGAGGTTATTGATATTTCTCCCAGCAATCTTGATTCCAGCTTGTGTTTCTTCCAGCCCAGCGTTTCTCATGATGTACTCTGCATATAAGTTAAATAAGCAGGGTGACAATATACAGCCTTGACGTACTCCTTTTCCTATTTGGAACCAGTCTGTTGTTCCATGTCCAGTTCTAACTGTTGCTTCCTGACCTGCATACAGGTTTCTCAAGAGGCAGGTCAGGTGGTCTGGTATTCCCAACTCTTTAAGAATTTTGCACAGTTTATTGTGATCCACACAGTCAAAGGCTTTGGTATAGTCAATAAAGCAGAAATAGATGTTTTTCTGGAACTCTCTTGCTTTTTCGATGATCCAGCGGATGTTGGCAATTTGATCTCTAGTTCCTCTGCCTTTTCTAAAACCAGCTTGAACATCTGGAAGTTCGTGGTTCATTTATTGCTGAAGCCTGGCTTGGAGAATTTTGAGCATTACTTTACTAGCGTGTGAGATGAGTGCAATTGTGCGGTAGTTTGAGCATTCTTTGGCATTGCCTTTCTTTGGGATTGGAACTCTGCGCAGAAGTGAGGCAGCTGCGACGACTCCGCACAGAAGCGAGGCGGCTGCTGGCCAAGAGGAGCTAGGCCGGGCCGGGGGCCGGGGGCGGCGGCCGACAGGGGCAAGGCTGGGCTGGGGGCCGGGGGCGGCAGCGAGAGGAGTTACCCCAGGCCCAAGGAGCAGGGGCTGCGTGGGCACAGGAGGGCCGAGAGGAGTTACTCCACATTCAAGGTCAGGAGGGGCCGTCGTGGGTAGATACCCCTTGTCCAAGGTAAGGAGCAACGGCTGCACTTTGCTGGAGCAGTCGTGAAGAAATACCCCACATCCAAGGTAAGAGAAACCCAAGTAAGACGATAAGTGTTGCGAGAGGGCATCAGAGGGCAGACACACTGAAAATAAATTACAGAAAACTAGCTAATCTGATCACACCGACCACAGCCTTGTCTATCTCAATGAAACTAAGCCATGCCGTGTGGGGCCTCCCAAGATGGTTGGATCATGGTGGAGAGGTCTGACAGAATGTGGTCCACTGGAGAAGGGCATGGCAAACCACTTCAGTGTTCTTGCCTTGAAAACCCCATGAACAGTATGAAAAGGCGAAAAGATAGGACCCTGAAAGATGAACTCCCCAGGTCGGTAAGTGCCCAATATGCTACTGGAGATCAGTGGAGAAATAACTCCAGAAAGAATGATGGGATGGAGCCAAAGCAAAACCGATACCCAGCTGTGGATGTGACTGGTGATAGACGCAAAGTCCGATGCTGTGAAGAGCAGTATTGCATAGGAACCTGGAATGTTAGGTCCATGAATCAAGGCAAATTGGAAGTGGTCAAACAGGAGATGGCAAGAGTGAATGTCGACATTCTAGGCATCAGCGAACTAAGATGGACTGGAAGGGGTGAATTTAACTCAGATGACCATTATATCTACTACTGTGGGCAAGGATCCCTTAGAAGAAATGGAGTAGCCATCATGGTCAACAAAAGAGTCCAAAAGGCAGTACTTGGATGCAATCTCAAAAACGATAGAATTGAGGCTGAGGGAGAGAAAATTGCCCAAGGTCATAGTAAGAGACAGTCATGGAACTAGAATTCGAGCCAAGGACTTCTGGCTGCAAAATTAGTTCTTTTCACCACTTTTTCTCATTGACCTAAAATAAAAATGTGTGACTCAGACTTTGGAAGAATGCATAAGCTAAATGACCAGAGCTATGGGTAGGAGAAGAAATAAACAATTTTGAAATTACAGATTTTCAGTGAGTAATTGCATTGATCACTAAATAATGCAGGAGTCATAAGTCTTAGCACCAACCATAGTCCTCTTTCAAAGGATTAAAAATACAGCCACCAGAGTGTGGTTTTATCAAGCAATGTATTATGACCTTTGAGGGAGGCCTCAATCTATCTTTCACTCTTCGAATTTTTATTTAGAGCACCGTGGTGTTTACACTCCCCTGAAACAAATTACAGTTGTGTCTTATGTTTCACAGTTCACTTTCATGTATTTCTGCAGATTCTGGCCCAGTTGTGTGCCTGAAAGTTAATGCACTTCCTGCCATGGGAATTTAGGTTGTACATACACCACCCATAGCTATAATCTTGCCCCTTCAGCTCACTCCCACTTCATGCTTGCTGGTGAAGAGTGAGGCACATTGCTCAGTGGTGGTCTTACAAAAAGAATGCAGGAGGAAGAAAGGAAACCGAACTATTTGGGGCACATAACATATATTGGGCAGGTAACATATACTGGGCAGCTTCTCCTCTTGCAGAACTGGTTAGAACCCAGACCTCCATAACTTCAGGAGACCATGGTCACCATTCCTCCACTGTTCATTCTTTCTTCACTCTTCTCCATCCACCCCCTAACAGTGAACATCTTCCAACATCTTCTGTGTATCTGGTGGTATTCAAGACACTGAAGATATACATGCAGCAGCGCTAGGGAAGCTCAGTGATCCATGCAGATGGAAAGCACAACAGATGAATCACTGTATTAAAGTGAGCCTTATGTTAAAGTATTCACCTCGTGGGTAAGTTTATTCATTGATCAAGATAAGGATTTCATAGCTATATATATAATATTCAAAGTGAGATTCTTTTTCTTTCTTTTTTTAATTAGTTTATTTTCTATTTTTTAACTTTACAATATTGTATTTGTTTTGCTATACATTGACATGAATCCACCATGGGTGTACATTTTTAATTAAAACATACAGCTCCTTTGGGCATCCCTGGTGGCTCAGTGGTAAAGAACCTGCCTGCCAGTGCGGGAGACCTGGGTTCAGTCCCTGGGTTCAGTCCCTGGGTTGAGACGATCCCCTGGAGAAGGAAGTGGCAACCCACCCCAGTATTCTTGCTTGGAGAATCCCATGAACAGAGGAGCCTGATGGGCTACAGTCCATGGAGTCACAAAGAGTCAGATACGACTGAGCGACTGAACAACAGCTCCTTTCTTCAAAGAGCTTCAGCTGGTTATATAAATAGCTCTGACTTTTAAGATAAAAACAAACAAACAGAAAAACCCCAATTACTATCTTTTACATTTGACTTTCTCAGAAGATACAAGGTTCAGATGTTGTTTACTTTCTATCAAATAAGTTTTTGTTTCAATGTTATTATTTCCCTAGCATTAATTTTAATCAGCTTAATCTAACAATCCAGTAAATCTGTCACTTGGCAGATAACTCCATACTCTATTTTAAAAGGCTGAATCCATTTTAATATTTTATGAAAAATAGTATACATTTCCTTTTAAAATTATATGTAATGCAAAGTATGTACAGTGAAAAGGAAATGTCTCACTTTATCTCACCCCTCAAATTCTCCACTCTCTTCCCTAAAAGTAATCACTGTTAACAGTTTGATATCTATTCTTTTATAACCATCATGTACATTGCATGTACATTTAGCTTTACAAATTATAATTTAATTTTTACATAAAAAGGTCACACTGTTTATGTTGTTTTGTAATATGCCTTCTTTACTTAATGATATGTCTCGGTGATATTTCTAAGTCAGTACAATTAAACTTATTTATCTGAACTGAAGTCATGTAATTCATTTGTTGAATTACTGCTCTATTGATGATTAAATATTTGTCTGTGCTGTCACTACTACAATTCTGTCTTTGTATCTTTATGATATACCTTTACAATATGTTTCTTTAAAATAGTATAATGAAACTTCTAGGCATCCAGCCTCCATTGTCTGTTTTTTTCTAATGGTGAAATCCCAATGACTAAATGACTTCTTTTGGAATCTCCCTACCACTCTTCCATGTGATTCAGAGAGGACCTTATCCCAATTAACCAAGCGTGACCCAGACCTCTGCCGGTCAGAATATCCCACACCAAAGACATGCTGTTTGCTTTGGTGATGAGCACTTGACCCATGCAAGTCAGTAAGCATCCTGACTTCCACTTAATTTGGAAAGAAGAGAAACATCATTTTCTACTGAATGTAAGTCTGATACAATAGTGTTGAAACTGCTGCAACCTTTCTGCCACTACCATGAGTGAACCTGTCTGGGACTGGAGCCAAAATAAAGGAAGTAGAGCCAAGAAGCAGAGAGAGAAGTTAAGTCCTGTTGACCGAATGCCAGTTCCTCAAACAAGATGTTTCCTGCTGCCAGCAATAACTAGCCCTGGGACATGACAGTCATGTGAGCCAATAAATTTCCTTTTTCTGACTAAGCCATTTTATATTAACTTTTCTGTTGATGACAACCAAAAGGTATCTTGGTGGTGCTGACACCTAGAAGTATAATTGTCAGGCTAATTAAGAGTATATACAGTTGAAATTATGATAGATAATAACGATTGCCCTTCCATAGTTTCTACCAACCAAAATACAAAACCCCAGCTATCAAGAATATCATAATTTTATCTTTTGACAAAATATTTTAAAAAATTTTAAATTGTATTATCTGATAACTCATTGATCATCTTTTTATATATGTTTTGACCATTTATAATTTTTCTTCTGTGATTTAATTGTGCATACATTTTTTCCCATTTTTCTATTAGGTAATTCATATAACTTTTAGACAGTCTTCACATATCCTTTAAATTAATCCTTTATTACATAAGGTATGTGTATTTTCTTCCAAACTGCCCCTTGTCTTGAAATAATATTTAAGGAATTCTCATATGGATGATTTAAAATTTTATCAGTGTCGTGACATCTGTTAGTTATTTTCTCTGTAGTTGATTTATTTGTCTAATTTAGATGGACTTCCTGAAAAATATTAACCTCCTTGAATTTTTATTTTATACTTAATTTTAAAAATTTATTTTACTATTTACTTTTAAAAATATTTGGAATCCGTTGTATATTCTAAGATAATATACAATTGTTGATTGTGATAAACATTAATGCTATTTGTTAAATAGCTCATTCCTTTCCAATTATTTGAAGTGTCATTTTATCATCTTTACACCTTAGTCTGTTGCCTAGCTTTATTCTGCTTCACTGATTTATTTCACTTATTTCTTTTTTTTTTTTTGGCCTCAGGTATACATAAATGCAGTAATCATGTTCTTTATTTTGTTGTATCCTGTCACCATTGGTTTCTGAATTACCTGATTTCATTTATTTGGTTGGTTTGACAATTTAATAAATACCTGCAAATCCATAACTGGGAGCAAACTCTAGCACCTTAACAGTGGATCTAATCAATATATCTCATTTTTTTGGCTGTCTTCTCCTTATCCCATTTCCTGCTAATGCATTGTTCTCCTGCTTCCTTTGTAAATACTGTTGTAAATATTATAAATAGTTGATAAGTTCTATAATTACTTCTAGAATTAAACATTTATTTTAATTTGTTCACTTTAAATAGTGAGACCAGAGATGCCCTTAGCATCCGCAGGGCTTTGGAAAAATATTTTTGTGGGACCTTTGACTATAAATAGTTTTAATCACCCCAAATAAGCATGTCAAACCTTTCTAGCTGCCCAATCTCATGTGAGGGCTTTCCAGATGGTGTTAGTGGTAAAGAACCCATCTGCCAATGCAGGAGACATAAGAGACCTGGGTTCGATCCCTGGGTCAGGAAGATCCCCTGGAGGAGGACATAGCAACTGACTCCAGTATCTTGCCTGGAAAACCCCATGAATAGAGAAGCCTGGGGGGGGCTGTAGTCCATGGGTTCACACAGAATGCGTTTATGTCCTATAGGAAAAGTCCTTATCAGATTGCCCTTCTGGAACCAGACCCTGCCACTGAGCTCTAGGAGAATGCCACAGGCATGAGTTCAGAGTTCTGCAGAGCATTTGGTCAACCCCACCACAAAGCAGAGAGTCAGAGAGTATCCCAAAGGAGAAAAACAGTGGCTGAGGGCCACAGGGTCTGGTCTGGGATCAGGGTGCCCACTGGAACGGCACCCTAGACCAAGGCTCATTGTAGCATTGGAGGGGCTTAGAAAAAAACTGAGGAAGTTACTCTAAAGCAGGAGGTTAGATTTAGGGTCCAGGGCAAGGGCTTCCTCTTACCCGTGTCTGAGGGCAGTAATGACATGTGGAAAGTTTTCTCTTGCATGTGTATCCAGGAATAAATTTGGTTATATAAATATTCAGGATTAGGAGATAATGCCAAATACTTTTACAATGTGGTGGCACTAATCTTTGTTCTTGCCAGCAATGTCTTCTCTCACTCTACAGCTTTTCTAACACTTGGCAATATTAGAGTTTTTAGTTTTTCAATCAGGCATAAAATATATTTCAAGTAATTTTGTTTGGCATTTACCTGAATAATGACATGTTATGTTAAATGTATCTTCTTGTGTTTGCTATATGTGTTGCCTTATCTGTGAAAATGTCTGTTCATGTTTCTGGGATTCTTAGTGCATTTTATTACTGAAAAAAATATATTTAAAGTTTATATATCCTTTATAAAACATTGATATTGATACTAATCCTTTGTCTCCTTTGTCAGTGGTGTATAATGCAAATATCCCCATTTATTACTTGTCTTTTCATGTTTTAAAGTGTTTATTTATGAACTATAGTTGTTTATTTTAATGTAGACAAGACTATAATTTTTATTTTATAATCAATATTTCCCCTAAAGTGGTCTAAAAGATATTTACTTGTAAATTGTACTAAGAGCTTTAAAGTGTATTTACTAATCCATCTAGGCAGGGGGTCAAAAATTTTTTTCTGTTAAGAGCCAGATAACAAATAATTTGGCTTTGTGAGTCACATGATTCCTATTAAAACTATTTAATTCAGATGCTGTAGCATGAAAGAAGTTATAGGCAATCCATAAATTAATGTGTGTGACTGTATTCTAATAAAACTTTATTTCTAAAAGCAGGTAGCAGCCTGGACTTGGCCCGTGGACCATTGTTTGCTGGTCTTTGATCTAAGGTTTTTGTTTTTATAAATTATATGAAGTAGAGAGCTAATAACTTTTTTTATGTGGATTTGGCAATTCATTCTATTTTCTAGTTGTTCAGCATTTCTTCTTTTCCCCATTAATCTAAATGCAAATTCAACCATATGTCAGACTTCATATGCCAGTCTGTGTCTGGCCTCTCTATTATATATGATTAATAAATTTATTCCTGGAACAGTACCACATTTTCTCAATTAACATAGATTTCATAGAAATCCTACTATATTACAGGGAAAGTATTACTCCCTGTTCTTATTCCTCATAAATGTTTGACTATCCTTGACATTTATTTTTTTTTTCATGCTCTTCACCTGAAAGTAGATGATACAGTTTCTCTGTCAAGTGAAATATTTATCTGCTAGACCAAAATATAGTTTAAAACATACCTCAGTCAAATATAGTCAACCTTGATGATCTAGATTTTCTGACATAATTCAATCCTTGTTTTGTGTGAAGCGGTTGTTCTCAAGCTTTGCTTAGTGGGAATAAACATTCTAATGTTAAAATATTAAATTCTATGGAAAAGTCTTAAAGAGATGGGAATACCAGACCACATGACCTGCCTCCTGAGAAATCTGTATTTAGGTCAAGAAGCAACAGTTATAACTGGACGTGGAACAACAGACTGGTTCCAAATCGGGAAAGGAGTACGTCAAGGCTGTATATTGTCACCCTGCTTATTTAACTTATATGCAGAGTACATCATGAGAAAAGCTGGGCTGGAGGAATCACAAGCTGGAATCAAGATTGCTGGGAGAAATTTCAATAACCTCAGATATGCAGATGACACCACCCTTATGGCAGAAAGTGAAGAAGAACTAAAGAGCCTCTTGATGAAAGTAAAAGAGGAGAGTACAAAAGTTGGCTTAAAACTCAACATTCAAGAAACTAAGATCATGGCATCCAGTCCCATCACTTCATGGCACGTAGGTGGGGAAACGAAACAGTGAGAGACTTTATTTTTCTGGGCTCCAAAATCACTGCAGATGGTGACTGAAGCCATGAAATTAAAAGACGCTTGCTCCTTGGAAGAAAAGCTATGACAAACCTAGACAGCATATTAAAAAGCAGAGACATTACTTTGCCAACAAAGGTCCATCTAGTCAAAACTATGGTTTTTCCAGTTGTCATGTATGGATGTGAGAGTTGTACTATAAAGAAAGCTGAGCGCAAAAGAATTGATGCTTTTGAACTGTGGTGTTGGAGAAGATTTTTGAGAGTCTCTTGGACTGCAAGGAGATCCAACCAGTCCATCCTAAAGGAAATCAGCCCAGAATATTCATTGGAAGGACTGATGTTGAAGTTGGAACTTCAATACTTTGGCCACCTGATGCGAAGAACTGACTCATTTGAAAAGACGCTGATACTGGAAAAGATTAAAGGCAGGAGGAGAAGGGGACCACAGAGGATGAGATGGTTGGATGGCATCGCTGACTAGATGGACATGAGTTTGAATAAGCTCCAGGAGTTGGTGATGGACAGAGAAGCCTCACATGCTGCAGTTTATGGGGTCACAAAGAGTTGGACACAACTGAGCGACTGAACTGATCTGAAATGAATGTTAAATTTGTATTATTTCAGTTATTTCTAGATATGATGAAAAAATATTTTTCAATAATAAATTTATCTAAAACATGTGGTGTCTGTTATTCCTTTCACATACTGATTTCCATATAAGATGTTGTATTTGAATAAGTATGCCTAGTTGCTGCAGTAACCAACCTCCAAATCTTAGTGGCTTAAAATAATAAAGGCTTATCTTTCACTCATATCATAGTTCAATGTGAGTGAGTGCTCCATGCAGTTATCCACAGATCCAGGATCTTTTCACATCATGTCCCCTCCATCTTAACACAAAGTTTCAGTAGGACAGGAGGAGTACGTGGAGAATCATCCAGATGGTTTTATGTGTCAGTCATAGACATGGAGCACATCACTTCCACTCAATCCTTATGGGCAGAATGTGGTTTATGACTTTATATTTACTTCTAAGGCTTAGGACATTTAGTCTTCCTGTATGCACAGTAAGAAAGTGAAATAAGTTTGGTGAATTTATAGCATTGTCTCTTTCACATATATCACAATATATGTCTTTGTTTTAGCATTGTACTTCAGTGCATCATGGTGTCTTATGAAATTATGACTTTTAGAAAGCCATTAGTTTAAAATGTTTTAGGAACACATCTGAATGTTGGAAAAGTTCTGTGTTTTACTGTAGATTTAATGTTTCCTTATAGGAAAACTATGGAAAGTATAAAGAGAAAAATATGAAGAAATATCTGCCGAACAGCTATGCTGTGAAAATGTGACAGTGTTAGTTGCCAAGTCGGCCGCCAGGCTTCTCAGTCCATGGAATTCTCCAGGCTAGTATATTGTAGTGGGTTGCCATGCCCTTCTCCAGGGGTATCTTCCCTGGATCCCTAACTCAGGGATTGAACCCAAGTCTCTTGCACTGCAGGTAGATTTTTTACCATCTGAGCCACCAGGAAAACCCCGGTATGCTGAAGCTATCCTAATCACCAGAATTGTTCAGGACTGTTTAAAAGATGAATATGAATAAGAAATCTGAATATTTACTGCAATTAGATTGTATAGAGTATTCTCTATTTAGGAAAAGACTAAATTCTAACTCCTCCATTCCTATTTATATTCCATAGGCTAGGTGTTTATTATATGAAACACTTTTATGTAATTTTTCTTTCTGATCATCTTTGAAAATATGTGGTGAACCATTATTTGTGAAGTGATATTTTAAAACTTCTACTTCATTCCACCTTCTCTATTCTCCACATTAACTTTAATACCTTGGAATTGATCAACTTGAAGCCATGGCAATAAATAATGCCTCTAGCATAATGACCAAAAGTTATTTGTTACTATCTGATGACTGTGCATGTTGTTGACAAGGCCACTGTTCTGAATTGATTTACAAACCTCAGGAGGCCAGCAGAGGTCTACAGGGATACTGCAGAAATGGAAAATCGGGAATTTATTGAAGAAAAGGAGACCAAGGAAACTATACTTTTCTCTGGCTTTCCATCCACACTTTATGGAAACATTCACAAGCACTGAGTAAGCTATGAAAAATTTGAGAACCAATGATTCTAATTTTGATTAAATATGAGCATTTTCAGAGCAATGGAATAATACAAATTCTTTCTGCTTACTAACAGGAAAATTTTCCATGAAAAATACATGGAATTTTTAGTCAAAACTTCAATAGGCATATATTTTAAGAAATCTCAGCCAGTCTAACACATGTATAAAATACAGGGAAAAAGTTATCCTTTAATTTTCTGTGTTTACTGTTTGATCTTTACATAATTAAGAAATGTTTGTTTTAAAAAGCTGTTTTATTCTTAATTCCCTATTTTAGGGATCAGTTTTGGTATTTTCAGATCATAATGTTTTGTGAACAGAAATTCAATTATAAAATTCTGCTCCTTGGGAGAAACTATTTCACTTATCATGGATTTACATGTGGTTGCTACCATGAACTAAGTCAAAAGACCAAGGGAACAAACGGCTTCCTACCAGATGAGTACTCAGTTCTCTCCAAATTCATGTTCCACTAGCAAGTTTTATATGCCAAGAGTGGATCATTTCCCTGATCACCCCATGTGTTATTTGTCGCATAGAAAGGAGATTAAGAAAAGAAGAGAATGTAAGAGAAGAACCTGAGACAAATGAAAAAAGATTCTTTAAATTTCCCATAGAGTCTCACAGCAAACACTCTTCTCTGAACACCAAGGACAATTTAAGCTCAAATACTGATGAGATACCACATTTTCAGGTAAGTTGTATAGAAAATCAACTAATTTATCTGCTGTCACATCAACTGAAATACTTTATTTTACCAACTGTAGTTGACAGAATAATGGTGCCCTAAAAATGTCCACAAGCTAACCCCTAAACCTGTGAATATGTTACCTTACATGGCAGAAGAGACTTTGCAGATGTGAAGGTTCTCTCCGTCATCTCCAGAGGGAGAGAATAACCTGGATCATCCAGATGGGCCCAACCTAAGACGTGAGCCAGTAAAAGCAGAGAACCATCTATGACTGTGGGGAGAGACACAACATGAGAAGGCCTCTACCTGCTATTGCTGGTTGAAGATAGAGTAAAAGGACATTAACCAGGAAAGCCTCAAGAAACCAAAGAGCCCCTCAGCTGACAACCAGGAAGAAACAAAGAGGGAAAGGGGTGGAGGGTCATCATCAATTCTGCCAACAACCTGAATGAAATTAAAAGACGCTTGCTCCATGGACGAAAAGCTATGACCAACCTAGAGAGCATATTAAAAAGCAGAGACATTACTTTGCCAACAAAGGTCCATCTAGTCAAAACTACAGTTTTTCCAGTAGTCATGTATGGATGTGAGAGTTGGACTATAAAGAAAGCTGAGTGCCAAAGAATTGATGCTTTTGAACTGTGGTGTTCGAGAAGACTCTTGAGAGTCCCTTGGACTGCAAGGAGATCCAACCAGTCAATCCTAAAGGAAATCAGCCCAGAATATTCATTGGAAGGACTAATGCTGAAGCCGAAACTCCAATATTTAGCCACCTGATGCAAGGAACTGACTCATTTGAAAAGACCCTGATGCTGGGAAAGATTGAAGGCAAGAGAAGAAGAGGAAGACAGAGGATGAGATAGTTGGATGGCATCACTGACGCAATGGACATGAGTTTGAGTAAGCTCCGGGAGTTGGTGATGGATAGGAAAGCCTGGTATACTGCAGTCCATGGGATCGCAAAGAGTCGGACATGACTGAGCAACTGAACTGAACTGAACTGGATCCACACCTGCAGCCTCTAGAAAAGAACGCAGTAGCTCGGTTGGCACCTTGATTTTAGGCTGATGTGACCATGTCGGGCTTATGGAACACAGGATTGTAAGATAATAAAGTTTTGTTGTTTTAAACCCCTTAGTTTATGGTAACTTGTTACAATAGTAGTTGAAAACTAATATACCAGCAGTTTGGTCACATTCAAGACTTTCCTGATTTAAAACTTCAGATATTTTGTGGGTCTCTTTTACACTGCTCCCAAATCACATGTCTGCTCCAATTAAACTTTCATTTCCTAGACCATAGCATTTATCCTGTACTTGCATTTCTTGGCTCTTGTTATCACTTCTGCCTTGAATGAAATGCCATGTCCTTTGTAGAGCCTTCACAGACCCTCCCAGGTGTACCTGACCAATCCTTTTCTTAACCCAAATGGATGTTCTGCTTCACCTGTGATATCAAAACTGTGGCACATTTATTTATAAGAGGTAGACTTTAAAATTTACTTTGTGGTTATTACAAGTATTCCTGTTAGTTAAGAAGCATTCGATTTTGTTGTGACATATGCCTTGATAAGTCTATTTCAGGTAGATATGTAGCCACCAGGATCTGGATTTGGCTAGTATCCAGGCTTTAGAAAAAGGAAAAGATGTTTGCAGGGTGGAAGAAGCATTGCTGAGAGATCCAGGAGAATTTGTAAAGAAGGCAGTAAAAAGCAGAACAGGCAAAGATGTTGGAGGGGGCCACTGAGAGGAAGTGACCACCAGTTGACCCATGAACTGGACCCAGACAATAGGAGGGTCTTCATCTCCATCCCAATCATTTGGATATACATTCTGTCCACCCTTCCCATGGCTGGAGTCACTTCTTGAGTGAAGTCTTGAGAAAGCAATGTGTTGCTGTGAGCATCTGGACAGTGTGCTTGGCTGAGCCCCATTAAAGCCTCTCGGCTCAGAGGTTAAAGCGTCTGCCTCCAATGCAGGAGACCCGGGTTCGATCCCTGGGTCGGGAAGATCCCCTGGAGAAGGAAATGGCAACCCATTCCAGTATTCTTGCCTGGAGAATCCCATGGACGGAGGAGTCTGGTAGGCTATAGTCCATGGGGTCGCAAAGAGTCAGACACGACTGAGCGACTTCACTCACATAAACTTTTAAGATTCTGGCAAGCAGGTGCAAAGAGCTACTCATTTTGCAGCCCCCAAGACAAAGCTAGTATATAAGCTCCCTTGATTATTAAACCTGCCACCTTCCTATTTGGAGGGGTCTGGCTTTTTCTTTGGTCTCTCTTTCCCTCCATGTATGGGAGCCAGTTTGCAGACTAGCAGAAGAGGAGAGGAGTAGCAAAACAAGGATGTGTGCTGTGCAATTTATATACCACTCCCCCTAACTCTCAGTTGCTACTCTCTGTATATGTAAATGGTCCTATCTATTTCCAGCAGTATTTGATGTTTAGCCTTGTGAAAAAGATATAAATATATTTAACCCTGGGATAAGGAAAACTATCTTATTTTTATGTTGAAACTTGCTATTACAATTGGAATCTGTTGTCTAGGACTGAATCATGGCATGCTATTGATATCTCAACATCATGGGCTTTTTTAAGATCAATGTTAAGAAAGATATATTATCCCAGTCTTCCAATTCATCCAACCACCACCTCCCTTCCCCCTTGGCATCCGTACATTTGTTCTCTACATCTTTGTCTCTAGTTCTGCTTTGTAAGGGCTTCCCTGATATCTCAGTTGGTAAAGAATCCCAGTTCGATTCCTGAGTCAGAAGATCCGCTGGAGAAGGGATAGGCTACCCACTCCAGTATTCTTGGGCTTCCCTTGTGGCTCAGCTAGTAAAGAATCCACCTGCAATGTGGGAGACCTGAGTTCGATCCCTGGGTTGGGAAGATCCACTGAAGAAAGGAAAGGCTACCCACTCCAGTATTCTGGCCTGGATAATTCCATGGATTATATAGTCCTTGGGGTCGCAAAGAGTTGGACATGTCTGAGTGATTTTCACTGCTTTGTAAATAAGGTCATCTATACCAGTTTTCTGATTCCACATATATGCATTAATATTGTCTTTCTGACTGACTTAGTTCTGTATGACAGTCTCTAGGTCCATCCACATCTCTGCAAATGACACAGTTTTGTTCCTTTTTGTGGTTGAGTAATATTCCATTGTGTATATGTACTGCATCTCCTTTAGCCACTCCTTTGTTGATAGACATTTAGGTTGCGTCCATGTCCTGGCTGTTGTACATAGTGCTGCAGTGAACACTAGGATGCACGTGTCTTTTTGAATTATGGTTTCATTTGAGTGTGTGCCCAGTAGGGGGATTGTTGAGTTGAGAGATTGAGGTTGATATACGTACCCTATTGATACTATGGCTCAGTGGTAAAGAATCTGCCTGCAATACAGGAGATGCAGGTTCGATCTCTGGATCAGAAGATTCCCTGGAGAAGGAAATGGCAGCCTACTCCATTATTCTTATCTGGGAAATCCCATGGGCAGAAGAGCTTGGAGGGCTATAGTCTGTGGGGTCGCAAAAGAGTTGGATACGACTTAGCGACTAAACAACAATAGAATCAGTAACTAATGGGAGCCTGCTGTACAGCACAGGGGACTCTGCTCAGGGCTCTGTGGTGACCTAAATGGGAAGGAAATCCAAAAAAGAGGAAATATATGTGTACATGTAGCTGATTCACTTTGCTGTACAGCAGAAAGTGTACTACACTCCAGTAAAAGTTATAAAAAAAAGAAAGATATGATCAGGAACAAATACCATTTTCTAAAGAATATTTTTCTCAGAATCTTTTCAAACTGGAAGAACACTTCTTCCCAGCAGAAAATTTGCCTTGGTTACTGTTGTTTTCAACAGCTGTGAGGTGTGTATGTGTGTATGTGTGTGAATGTGTGGTGGGGGTGGGGAGTAAAATGATTAGGCATGTTTACGAGTTTCAGAGTTCAGAGTTCAACCAACCATTTCCATGTGGTAGAATTTCCCAGAATGACCCAGGTTGTGTTGAGAGTACATTCTCAGAAGAATCCAGGCTCTGTGCAGAGTTCAATTTTGAGATTTAAGAGATTTGACAACTTCAGCCTCATGTGAGTTTTTAGAAATTACTAAGTGGAAACTACCCTCCCTTCCCAGTGTAGGGGAGCACACTTTACCACCCTAAAATGTGTCTCTTTGGCACGAAGATTATTTTAGGCTGATTGAAAAAAAAAAAAAACAGAAGACTCGGGAAGTTTTCCTATAACTTATCTCACCTTCCCCTTAACTTCCTGAAAAGAATTTAGATAAAAGTTCTATTCCAGGAAGAGAGCTACTGCCAGGAGATAACTACAGAGGGCACGACCCAGCTGTGGTAGATTGGGAAAAACTTGTGAAAGGCTGCTTTGTGTCCCTTTGTCTCTGCATGGCATGGCATGGCATGGCAAACACTTCTTTACCAAACATTTGCTTTTCCCATCTTCCTGTAAATTGTCGTCCTTCCCTGGAAGTTCCAGACCCCTACCCCTTTTTTGTAGCTCACAATGACATATATATTTCCATTGCCTGACTGTTAAGGAGTGTCATATCTTTAAGGTTCCTGTACATACAAGTTTGTTTTTCTTCTGTTAATCTGTTGTTGTTGTTGTTTTTTAATTTGTTTGTTAAATCAGCCAAAGAACCTAGAAAAGTAGAAGGAAAATTTTTCCTCCCTGACACCAGCTATATAGCCGCAGCTTTTACTATCTGTTCTTTTAATGACATTAAGTTCAACTTACGTTCCTATGCAGATAATAACTCAGAACAATTCTGTAAGCAAGTTTCCCAGATAGTTCAGACTAAACAAAGAGACAGCTGAAACAGTTTATCTTTAAATGTTTGCTTATTTAGGCTTGAAGTGACATTCCAAACACTGCCTTTAGGTAATCTAAATAAAGGTTTTGTGAACTGTGGGGAAAAAATAATTTGGGATTCAATTTCACTTTAAATGGTATGACTTTATGATGTGGAAATCACTTCAATCCATTTTCATTAACTCCTAAAATGCCAGGTAGGGTGTGCCATGCTAAATGCTAAAGATATGGAAGTCAGTGAAACAGCCTCTGCATTGAAGGTGTTTACAATTTAGGGGTGGGAGCTATGGGTGGGAAGAGAGGCAAGCAAATAAAAATGCCTAGGGTAACAGATAATACAGTCAGTGTGAGTAAAATGTTATTGTTATTCTCATTTGAAGGAAGTGAAGGAAATTACTGTAAGAGACTGTGTACCTTTTCCAGAAGAAAGGCCAAGGATACATATTGTATTAGGTGCCAATGCATCCTTCTCCTTAACAGGAGGGAGGACCACCTCCAACCTGAAGCTATTGGAACAACCATGAAATGTAGATTCTCAAAGCTAGGTTGGTTTTAATGAGTATATTTGAATTTTATGAATACTGTTGAATTGCTACACAGCTCAATGGAAAGGACAAGCCCTGTGATGCTCTAGGATGCAAGTGAGATCTGTTTTGGAAATGAGCTGAAACATTAAGATAAAATCCCTAAGATTAAACATCAAGAAGTACTTCTAACAGTTTGATGATGGAATGCAGACACTGTCTGTGTGTCTGCTGGTGTGTGTGTGTCTTAGTTCTGGGTTAGAATCTCTATAGCAAATTATTCAATCAGTCTTTGGTGGTGTATTTTTGGAGTGGGGGAGGGGGGACGTGTGGCAGAAGAGATTAAGAAAATGCAGATGTTGTGCTTAAAACATTTTGACTAGCATCTGAAGACTACAAAACTAAATGAGACTATGAGCCATCACAAAGGAACAGTTCCTAAGGGGCTTTGAACACTCTTCACTAACCTCCCCTAACACACACACACACACCAACCTCCCTGCTTTAAGGGGAAGATTATTTGTAGAGGTAGGAAGTATGGTAAAAAGCAATAGTGTCAGAATTATGGGGATAGGGTGAGGAAACTGTAAACTTTAAGTTTACAAAGGAAGCATGTTTGTGTGTTAAAAGTAGAAGAGAGACTTTTTTCATTTCTAGGAAAAATCAACTATTATAAGATGATATCCCTAGGGAAAGAGGCTGCAGCAGAACTGATAATATTTTGCTGAATCGGTGCTTTGTTACTTTTCGTTATGGCTTATTTTATGAAGACTTGGTCCTTTTGCAGACAAAGATTAAATTGCTTAACTAGTTGAGTGAGTTCCTGTGCTAAGTTTGAAACATATTTATGTAGAAAAGGGGTTACCAAACACAAGGTTTTTATGCCCAACACACAGTGGAGCCAAGCAAACCAAAACATCAGACTTTAGACCAGAGAAAGGTTTACTGTAGGGCCATGCAAAAAGATTTCTAAGCAGTGCTAATAGTAAGGAACCCACCTGCCAATGCAGGAGACATAAGAGATGTGGGTTCAATCCCTGGGTCAGGAAGATCCCCTGGAGGAGGGCACAGCAACTCCCTGCAGTATTCTTGCGTGGAGAATCCCTGGGACATACGTACCAGGCAGGCTACAATCCATAAGGTCACACAGAGTTGGAAATGACTAAAGTGACTTAGCATGCACAGATGCAAAGAGATGAGTGGTTCATGCCCCCAAAGCCCCAAACCCCTTGAAGGGTTTCAGCAAAGCATTTTTAAAGGCAAAGAGAAGGGAGGAAGGCATCATTAGTTGCAAGCTTGTTGATGTCAGAATCTGTTGTTCTTACAGCTGTCTACATAGGTCAGAGGCCAGGTCATGATGTTCCTGTAAATGCCCAACAAAACAAATGTTACTCTCTATTCTGCAACTTTTTAATCACTATATGAACAGACTGTTAAGCATCAGAGCCCTGAGAATAAACTATCCTATGTTTTTCAGGCTGTAGGCAACATTCTTCTACAAAAGGTGCAGAACCACCATGACTAAGTGCAGGCAACAGAACACGATGTCAGCTGCTCAGTTGTGTCCGAATCTTTGTGACCCCATGGACTCTAGCCCGCCAGGCTCCTCTGTCCATGGAGTTCTCCAAACAAGAATACTGGAGTGGGTAGCCATTCCCTTCTCCAGGGGATCTTCCCAACCCAGCACAAAGGTTAAGTGAAAGGAACAGATCCTGCATGGAGTCAGATTATTTCTTCCCTATTACAAAAGTGTGTGTGTGTGGTGTGTAAATGTGTGTACCTACAAGGAAGGACCCAGTGAGGCATAACTTTCTTTTGTTCAAGAGAACAGCCATTTCAAAGCTGCCTGCTGTTTCTGTTGCTGACGGTGGTGTGATCAAGCCACCTTTGACTGGAATGTTACTGGTGTGAGAAGACCTTCATAAGGACCCTTTGGTTATACCATAGAAAGCAAAACAATGTCCACATATTGTTGGGAGGATGGACAAGATCCCTTTTTTGGCTCTGCAGATTCTAGGGTTTAAATTCTAGAAGGTGAAGTTCCGATATACTTACCTAGTTCTTATTTGATCCATCATATTTCTTCAGGGAAATTTCTGGATGGAAAAATGGAAGGAGAGAGATTATTTCTCTATGAAGACCAAAGTTACTGAGCGCTTGGTCAGCTGGCAGAAGACAACGGGATCTCCCAAGTGATATCCACAATCAGGAAGAGGTAAGGGAGCTGGGCTCAAGGCCAAAGCCTATGATATGGTAGGGAGATGCGTAATGTGTGGCATGCTGAAACTCTTTCAGAGGTATCACACTAGCCCCGTAAGGCAGCCATGTAATTCAGAGAAGAGTGGTAACATGAGGGAAAAATCAAAGTGTTAGTCACTCAGTCATGTCCGACTCTTTGTGACCCCCTGGACTGTAGCCCACCAGGCTCCTCTGTCCGTGGGATTCTCCAGGCAAGGATACTGGGGTGAATTGCTATGCCCTTATCCAGGGGATCTTCCTGACCCAGGGATCAAACCCAGGTCTCCTGCATTGGAAAGCGACTATTAATAATGAAACCAAGAAAAGAGACATCAATCCAGAATGTCCTGTGCAAACTAGGGTACAAATCTGAAGAAATTTGAGCCAGACTGGTGGGGTAGTATGTCCCTGTTGCTATAGCACTTTCTGTGCTAAACAGAAAGTGAAAGTCGCTTGGTTGTGTCCACCTCTTTGCAACCCCATGGACTCTAGCCCGCCAGGCTCTTCTATCCATGGAGTTCTCCAGGCAAGAATACTGGAGTGGGTAGACATTCCCTTCTCCACGGGATCTTCCTGACCCAGGAATGGAACACAGGTCAATGAATCTCCTGCATTGCAAGCAGATTCTTTACTGTCTGAGACATGAGGGAAGCCCGTAGGACAAAGAATTCTATTCCAGTGTATGAATTTTGTGATTTCAGAGCAATGCTCTGTAGTGCCAAACGTCATGAGTGTCAAGGCCCTGTGATTTGCTGTGCGGAATGCAAAGTACTGTTCAGATTTGAGTAGACCTTTGTGAGAAACTGAAACTTAGCTAAGTCCAAAGTGAAAAATAAGTGTTGTATAACAAGGCTAGAGACACAGGCCGTTTTATTAGCATAAAAGAGGACCTAACTGTTATGAATATGGCTACATCAATGTTGAAATTAATGCTTGACTCTGTGAATAAAGGGTTAAGTCACTGATGTAAGTGCATGTTGTCCTACAATAGGTTCAGTCAGTTTAGTTGCTCAGTCGTGTCCGACTTTGCGACCCCATGAACCGCAGCATTCCAGGCCTCCCTGTCCATCACCAACTCCCAGAGTTTACCCAAACCCATGTCCATCGAGTCGGTGATGCCATCCAAGCATCTCATCCTCTGTCTTCCCCTTCTCCTCCTGCCCCCAATCCTTCCCAGCATTAGGGTCTTTTCCAATGAGTCAACTCTTCACGTGAGGTGGCCAAAGTATTGGAGTTTCAGCTTCAACATCAGTCCTTCCAATGAACACCCAGGACTGATCTCCTTTAGGATGGACTGGTTGGATCTTCTTGCAGTTCCAGGGACTCTCAAGAGTCTTCTCCGACACCACAGTTCAAAAGCATCAATTCTTCAGTGCTGAGCTTTCTTCACCGTCCAACTCTCACATCCATACATGACTACTGGAAAAATCATAGCCTTGACTAGACGGACCTTTGTTGGCAAAGTAATGTCTCTGCTTTTAAATATGCTATCTAGGTTGGTCATAACTTTCCTTCCAAGGAGTAAGCGTCTTTTAATTTCATGGCTGCAATCACCATCTGCAGTGATTTTGGAGCCCCAAAAAATGAAGTCAGCCACTGTTTCCCCATCTATTTGCCATGAAGTGATGGGACCGGATGCCATGATCTTAGTTTTCTGAATGTTGAGCTTTAAGCCAACTTTTTCACTCTCCACTTTCACTTTCATCAAGAGGCTCTTTAGTTCTTCTTCGCTTTCTGCCATAAGGGTGGTATCATCTGCATATCTGAGGTTATTGATATTTCTCCTGGCAATCTTGATTCCAGCTTGAATCAAAATTCCAATCTTGAGTCCAGCCCAGCGTTTCTCATGATGCACTCTGCATATAAGTTAAATAAGCAGGGTGACAATATACAGCCTTGACGTACTCCTTTTCCTATTTGGAACAAGTCTGTTGTTCCATGTCCAGTTCTAACTGTTGCTTCCTGACCTGCATACAGGTTTCCCAAGAGACAGGTCAGATGGTCTGGTATTCTCATCTCTTTCAGAATTTTCCACAGTTTATTGTGATCCACACAGTCAAAGCCTTTGGCATAGTCAATAAAGCAGAAATAGATGTTTTTCTGGAACTCTCTTGCTTTTTCGATGATCCAGCGGATGTTGGCAATTTGATCTCTGGTTCTTCTGCCTTTGCTAATAGCAGCTTGAACATCTGGAAGTTCACGGTGCACGTATTGCTGAAACCTGGCTTGGAGAATTTTGTGCGTTACTTTACTAGCGTGTGAGATGAGTGCAATTGTGCAGTAGTTCGAGCATTCTTTGGCATTGCCTTTCTTTGGGATTGGAATGAAAACTGACCTTTTCCAGTCCTATGGCCACTGCTGAGTTTTCCAGATTTGCTGGCATATTGAGTGCAGCACTTTCACAGCATCATCTTTGAGGATTTGAAATAGCTCATCTGGAATTCCATCACCTCCACTAGCTTTGTTCGTAGTGATGCTTTCTAAGGCCCACTTGACTTCACATTCCTGGATGTCTGGCTCTAGGTGAGTGATCACACCATCGTGTTTATCTAGGTCGTGAAGATCTTTTTTGTACAGTTTTTCCGTGTATTCTTGCCACCTCTTCTTAATATCTTCTGCTTCTGTTACATCCATACCATTTCTGTCCTTTATCAAGCCTATCTTTGCATGAAATGTTCCCTTGGTATCTCTAATTTTCTTGAAGAGATCTCTAGTGTTTCCCATTCTGTTGTTTTCCTCTATTTCTTTGCATTGATCGCTGAGGAAGGCTTTCTTATCTCTCCTTGCTATTCTTTGGAACTCTGCATTCAGATGGGAATATCTTTCCTTTTCTCCTTTGCTTTTTGCTTCTCTTCTTTTCCCAGCTATTTGTAAGGCCTCCTCAGACAGCCATTTTGCTTTTTTGCATTTCTTTTCCATGGGGATGGTCTTGATCCCTGTCTCCTGTACAATGTCACAAACCTCTGTCCATAGTTCATCAGGCACTCTGTCTATCAGATCTAGTCCCTTAAATCTATTTGTCACTTCCACTGTATAATCATAAGGGATTTGATTTAGGTCATACCAGAATGGTCTAGTGGTTTTCCTTACTTTCTTCAATTTAAGTCTGAATTTGGCAATAAGGAGTTCATGATCTGAACCACAGTCCACTCCGTGGACTCACACAGTTCACCTCAGAACACTGCCATTGTTGGTGGTCAGTAAAAGAACTTGTCTTTCCTTCCTTGAGTCTCCATTCTTCCCACTTGATTTCTGGATTTCTGGTGTTTCAGGTTAAATTTATAGTTGTAATGTGCCCAAGAGAAGCCTATTCACAGAAGACATGTTGGTCTCATAGTTAAACCCCAAGCCTGGTAACAGACCCACTTTCTTTACCTGAGACAAGATAATTGTTTAGCTGTTCTGTTTCTTTTTACCTGTTCTGTTTCTTATAAAAACCGTTCAGTTTTTATAAGTTGTATCTTTCAAAAAATCTGTCCATTTCATGTAAACTGTCAAACTTCTTAGCCGAAAGGTCTTCACAGTGTTTCCTTATTTTTTAATGTGTAAAATCCTTGGTGACAAATCTTTCACATTAAGCATTTTTATTACTATTTTTGATTTATATTCTCTCTCTTTTTATCATGAAAAGGCTAGCTGGAGATTTGTCAATTTTCTTGATTTTTTTGAAGAACCAGATTTTTACTTATTTTTTTCTGTCTCTTTTTAACATTACTGATTTCTATTCTTTATTAATTTTTTTATTACTGTGTTCTTTATTTTTATTTCTGTGTTCTTTATTTTTATTTCTTAGGATGGAATCCTATTGGTTTTAGATCTTGTTTTCTAATTTGTACATTTAATGTTATGTTTTCCACTTACCAGTTCTTAAGCTGCATCCTACAGACTTTGATTATGTTCTATTTTAATTATTATATCAGTTCAAAATATTTTGTAAATCTTCTTGTAATTTGGTCTGTGCCCCATGAATTATTTAAACAGTGTTTTTAATCTCCAGGTCAATAGGATTTAACAATATTTTTTGTTATTTAGTTCTGACTTAATTCCATTGATATGAGAAAATACACTTGGTATAACCTGGATTTTCAACAGCCTTGTTTCTTACTCCAAAATATGATCCATATCAATGAATCTACAGTGTGTACTTTGAGAAAAATGTGTATTCTTTGCTTACTGGATGGGGTGTTCTATAAGTATAATAAGATTAAAGTGGTTCAGAGTGCTGCTGACTCCAGACCTAGTTGCTCATCACACAACAGGCCAGTAAGTTGGAGGATGAATTGTTGGGGCAAGGAATAGTGACTTTATTTGGAAATCCAGCAGACTGAGATGTCAGGCTAGTGTCCCAAAGAACCATTTTACCCGTCAGATTTCAGAAAGGGCGAGCGGTAGTTGTTTGTTGCAAGCTTCTTGGTACAGGAGTACTTTGTTCTTACACATGTTTATGTAGGTTGTCACTATGTTCCTGTAAACCTCCAACAAGACAAATGATTTTCTCTGTTCTGAAGCTTCTTATCTGTATATATATGAACTCTTAAATATGAGAGCCCTGAGAATAGGCTATACTGTGTATTTCAGGCTACAGGCAACATTCTTTTAGAAAAGGTGCAGAGCCAGCATGACTCGGTACAGGCAACAGAGAACAAAGTTTAAACAAAAAGGAACAGATATAATATGGAGTCATATTTGTTCTTCCCTATTACAAGATCTTCTGTGTCCTTACTGAGTTTTTATCTAGCTATTACATCAAATGATGAAAGAGAGTTGTTATAATATTCTAGTATGGTCAAAAAATTGTTTCCCTTTAATCTCTCAATATTTGATTTATGTATGTTGAGGCTTTGTAATTAAGTACATAGGCATTGATAATTATTTCTTCCTGATTAATTTGTCTTATTGTTTATAAAAAGTGATCTGTGGTAATACTTGTTTTATTAAACTTTATTTTATCTGATATTAGTGAAGGCATTTCAGTCTTCATATACTTACTATTAATGTTTCATGTTTTCTACATCCACTTACTTTAAACTTATCTATGTCTTTATATTTTAAGTGTGGTTCTTACAGCATCATATAGTTGTTCAGTCTTGCCTTTACCCTGGACAATAAAAAAGGCTGAGTGCCAAAGAATTGATGCCTTCAAACTGTGGTGCTGGAGAAGACTCTTGAGAGTCCCTTGGACTGCAAGGAGATCAAACCAGTCAATCTTAAAATAAATCAACCCTGAATATTCATTGGAAGGACTAATGCTGAAGCTCAAGCTCCAATACTTTGGCCACCTGATGGGAAGAGCCAACTCATTGGAAAAGACCCTGATGCTGGGAAAGATTGAAGGCAGGAGGAGAGGAGGATGACAGAGGATGAGACGGTTGGATGGCATCACCAACTCAATGGACATGAGTTTGAGTAAGCTCTGGGAGATGGTGAAGAACCAGGGAAGCCAGGCATGCTGCCACCCATGGGATCTCAAAGAGTCGGACGTGACTGAGCAACTGAACAGCAAATTGTTCAGTCTTGCCTTTACCCATTTGTCAATTTCTGTTCATTGGAATAGTCAGATCAATAATGGTTTATGTAGTTATTGGTATGGTTGGATTTAGTTCTGCAATTTTCTTATTTATTTGTCCTTTTTGTGTTTTTTTTTTCCCCCTATATTCTCTCTTTCTTGATTTTTTTTTTTTTGGAGTATTTTTAGTATTTCATTTTATTACTTGGCTTTTTTTTTTTTTTGCAGATCGTTTCTCTTCTCAGTCGATATCTTTTATTTTTTTATTTTTTAATTTTTTTATAAATTTATTTATTTTAGTTGGGGGCTAATTACTTTACAATATTGTAATAGTTTTTGCCATACATTGACATGAATCAGCCATGGGTTTACATGTGTTCCCCTTCCTGGACCCCCCACCCACCTCCCTCCCCATCGCATCCCTCTGGTTCATCCCATTGCCCCGGCCCTGAGCCCTTGTCTCATGCATCGAACATGGAATGGTGTTTTTTGGTTATATGTGTGTGTGTTTTATTTGATTGTTTGCTTCATTTTTAGTTGTTCCTTTGAAGATCACAATATACATAACTAAATTTTCACAGTCTATTTAGAATTTCTTTTATATCATCTGTTAGTGACACATACTGTTAGTTTTATTTCATCTGAAAATGTCTTTAACTCATCTTCATTTCTGAGGGATATTTTCATTAGATACAGAATTTGCTTTGATAAGATTCTTTATTTTAGCGCTTTGAAGATGTTATCTTCTGGCCTTGGTAGCTTCTGTTGAGAAATCAATAATTATTCAAATTATTGTCCTCCTATAAGTAACGTCATTTTTCTCTAAATGTTTTCAGGACTTTCTATTTGGGAATTTTGGCAGTTTGTCTCTAATCTGTCCAGCATTATTTTCCTTGGGAGTACACCAAACATTTCTGAATCTATAAATGTATGTCTCTTATGAAGTTTGGAAAGTGTTCAGCCATTATATCACAAAATAGTTTTCTACTCCAATATCTTTCTCTTCATTTTTTCTGGGACTTCAGATGTACATATATTAGACCTTTTTAATCTTTTCTTTCTTCGTTATTTCCATTTTGCTTTTGAGTCCATTCAGTGATTTTTTTTTGTTTCTGATATTAAATTTTCAGGTCTAAAATTTTCACTTGCTTCTTTTTTTATTGTTTTTATTTCTTGTTGAGATTTCATACATTCTAATTAATTCCTTGTGTGTTTTTTGTCTTTGACTTTATGGAACATAGTGATGTTTTAAAATCTTTGAATATTCCAACATCTTTGTCATTTTGACATGGTATCCTTTGCCTTTTTAAATGTGAGCTACATTTTCCTGATTCTATGTGTGTCAGGAAATCTTGGATTGTATCTTAGACTTTGTGGCCTATTATAATCTTTTGAAGAATGTTGATATTTTTATATAAGCAGGCAATACACAAGTGAGACATGAACCTCAAGTTCTGTCTTATCTTGTAGATGATGCCTCAAGTTTCAGTTTAGTTCTTTAAATTATGACTGTGTTTATTTATGACTATTATAGGTATATGCATTTGATAATTATGCTGAGATTTGTACAGATGATTCAAATTTCAGTTTAGTTTTTAAAACTTTTGCTATGCTGAGTTGAAGTTGTCTATATGTGTGCTTTTCAGGGATTAGGTTTAGTCTTGTATTAGTGGTTCAAATCTCAGTTTTGTTATCAAGATTTGTGCTACATTGGTTTTGGCATGTCCCATGCATATTTTTTCAGGGTTTAGGTTAAGGTTTGTCGGTTAATTGTGAGTTTCCCCATATATACAAGGTAA
This sequence comes from Giraffa tippelskirchi, assembly GCF_054371585.1. Lineage (NCBI taxonomy): Eukaryota > Metazoa > Chordata > Mammalia > Artiodactyla > Giraffidae > Giraffa > Giraffa tippelskirchi. The sequence continues at coordinate 39,588,578 of NC_137284.1, read as the reverse complement.
ACTGATAAGGTCAAAAGTGAACATTTGCTTTAGTTTAGTTTTAAATTAGCTAGTATGGATGCAGAGTTGTAGAGGGCTCAGTGATGGAAATGTCAAGAATAGCCAAAAATTGATAAGATATATTTTGAGAAAAGTAAGGAACAAGAGATGAATCTGAATGAGAATATAGAGCAGTGGTTAAGAGTATAGCCCTTGGAATCAAACAAAACTGTAATCAAGTCCCAGATCTACTGTATAGCTCTATAACCTTAGGGAAATTACTTATCCTATCTTAGGCTTTGTTTACTCTACTGCAGTGACAAGAATGATTCCTCTCTCATAAGGTTCTCATGAGAATTCCATGCAATTATGCAAACTGCTTAGCATAGGGCCTGACATACATTGAAATTTCAACCTATAATAAGGAAATAATTAAATCATACTTGAAACAAGTAGAAATAATAGTAGTGTTTATGAGTTAGAAACAGTTCTGAAATCAAACAAGTAACTATCTCTCTATATTTTAGTTTCCATGTAAGTCAGTTTGAAAGAGTATTCTTCGTTCTTTTCAAAGGATTATTATTGTGAGGATCAAAGGTAATAATCTATAGGAAAATGTTTTGATAACTGTAGAGAACCATACAAAATGCAAAGGAGTACTGGTAACTTTAATGGGACATTTTGTGAAAGCTCACAAGCAGAAAACACAAAACACAAGCAGTTAAACATCCTGAATAGATTAAAACTAAACTAAGAGGAAGGTGTTAAAAGTCCATACCAATTAATAATAGGATAACATCTAAAGAACAATGGGCCTTTAAAATTAAAAGGTGATAATGAGTGCACTGCAGGAGGTTTTTTGTAACTAACTGAACCTCTTGAGAGAGAAAGAATGGAAAATTTACATTACCCAGAGCCAGTCTTGAGGAACCTTACTTTATTTTCATACCATGTTTTTTGTTTGTTTGCTTGTTTCTAAACTAATTCCTCATTTATTTTTCCACTGGAATATTTTACAGCAGCCTTATGAGGTAACACAGATATTAATTTCACTTTTTATGAGCAAATTTAGGTTTAAGAGTTTAAATAGAATAGAGAAAATTATCTCTGAAATAAGCCATGGAGCTGAGATTTCACTCTGGATCTTTTGACTCTAAAGGTAGTACTGCTCCTTCTTTATTAGGAGTTATCAATGCACATACCAGTCAATGAAGCTTCCAGGAGCATGTGGAGGTACAATACCTTGGCCTTGATGTGGCAGCAGAGACTAAGTGAATGTACACCTTCTGAGGAGTTGATAGCTAAGTATACAGCAACACTAACACAAGGTTCTTGCTTCTCTGAATAAATATGTAGAATCTCTTAGTACCTTAACTACCCATCACAACCTCCAAAAAAAGAAAACAAACAAACAAAAAAGAATCAAGGTGATTCTAATTGGAGTGTGTATGTGTTAATTGCTTGGTCTTGTCCAACTCTTTGTAACCCCACAGACTATAGCCTGCCAGGCTCCTCTGTCCATGGGATTCTCCAGGCAAGAATACTGGAGTGGGTTGCCATTCTTTTCTCCAGGAGCTGGAGACAAGCCAGTAAAATTTTATGTAAGAAGTCAGGTCCTAGTTGTTTGGGACATATGTGGACTAGGCTTCTATTGAAAGATGTTCACCTTACATCTGATGAACATAGAATTTGCAGAGGTAGACAGAAGTGGATACCACCATCTATTAAAAAAATGGGGGCATCAACATGAGCTTTGTGATGCCCACTTCTCAGTGCATCTCAGTGGGGCCAAATGAGCTGTCTAAACTTTTGTTTAGATATGAGGTATCAGATATGAGAAAATAACAAGATATACCTGGATCTCATGGGAGGGAAAGAGCTCATATAGCCCCTAGCTAAAGCCCTCCTCTGCCTATTATAACTAACACTCTCCTACCACTTGTTTCCATGGCTGCAAAGCCCAGCTTGGCCAAATATAAACTTCCTATTGAGACAAATCTCATACATTTTATGAAAATTGCCTCTCAAATGATAGAAGATTGTGTGTGGGGTGGGGAGGGTGGGAGTGTAGCTGCTGATGAGGAAAGGCTGTTGATGTTTTGGGCAGTATGGATGGCTTGTGTATGACGAAGTAGAGTCATTTTCAGGAGAGTCAGGTTGAAATAGAGATAATCGGCAGAATAAAGGAGAAAATTAAAAACAAAGATAATTTTTGTTTAGGGAATATTAGGAGACACATTCATTTATATAGCTCACAATTTATTATAAATTTTGGATAAGCTTCCTTTAAAGATATTTATGGCACAAATTAATTTTCCAGATTCTAATCAGGAGTTGCTCTCTGAATTTCTCAATGAGAATGAACCCTCACCACCCTCTACTGCACAGGAAGCTCCTCCGGGCTTTGGATGTCATCAAAAGAAGTGGCCTAGAAGCCTCTTTGTGCAGTATTATGTGGACTCCAGAATTCCAGCTTGTCTCATGTGAACTTTCCATCAAATTTGGCACAAACAATTGAAGATCTTATTTTTTCTTCTCTGCCTTTTATTCTCTCATTAACACAGCTTATTGATGCATTGTTTTTTCTCTGGGGAAGTGCTTGACTTTCACTGGGACTGCAGATTTCCATGTCATCTTCTCCCTTCATGGCATTTACTCTCGCCTAGTAAGCTGCAATTCCTTGTTCTTTCTTTGGACAGTCTCCCTGGCACATTCTTCTTTATTTATCCATGGCACTTCTCAAATCTCACTCTAATAGGACAGCAAAAAAGTTAGGTTATAAAAAGACGGTTGCCTCCTTCAGCCTCTGCACCCTGTCTGCTTCCCTTCCTGTGGCAAAAAAGTGTTTCAAAGGACGACAAAAAGAAAGGCGGAAACAAAGGAAAAGATGACATGCAGCTGGGTGAGTCTCAGAGAACAGGAAGCTACTCATACAGTGCATTCTTCAAATGTCCCCCAACAGAAAGCAGAAGTAAGTTACAGGTGGGTGACTTTCCTCCCATGTTACCCAGGACATCCTGGTTTATCTTGTCCTCACATCCAACCCAGTTATCACCACACTTTATCCTTCAAAGCACCTAGATTTGTTTACCCACAGAAAATATTAAGAATGAGTCTTTTCACATCCATTCTATGTTGCATATTCTGAGAATTAGGTACAGAATACCTGAAATTCAAGACTGTTTCTAGTCTTTGGATAGTCTTTGGGCCCCTTATCTCTGTGCTCTAGCTTTTTCACTCTGAAACTCAAGGCTTATATTGACTTCCCACACTTCTCAGTTTTACCAAGAAGGAAAGGAGCTCATTTCTTTTCTCTGGTTCAAACCCTGACAAAATTTGGTAGTCCTGCCAGCAATCACCGTGCACTTTAATATCAGCATCTCCCTAACTCTTCCTTATTATTTATTTGTTATCATTTCTGTGCCCTCTCTTCTCTTTTCATGTCTCCTTTCTCTCTCCCTCTTTCCACATAGTTCAGAATCATTTGTATTCTCCAACAGAGGCTGCTTTGAACTTTTGCCAGTTATTTTCCTGTTGCCTGGAGCCCAGTCTCACCAATGATGTTATGTAGGTTCACTGGCTACAAGAATATTCTTGTTCTCTTTGTTTTCATTCTCTGTGCTTTTCAAGCCTCTATGATATACATCTCCACAGTCAACCTAACAGAAGCCGTTTGAGGTACAGCGAATACAGGAATCCAAAGATTCCTCTTTACTGCCAGATGAAGAATCATTCTTGGTATACTCAGAGTTTGGTCCAGTTCCTGACATCAACTCAGTTATCAGTACGTTATTTTGAATGGATGATTCTGGAGAAACTTGTGTCTAAGTCAAATGTATTCCTTATCTTCTATTTCATTCCTTTTCCAACACATTATATAAAGAAGGTTGGTTCAAATATATCTCAAGTATATAAAATTTCTGGTACTTAAAAAGCTTGTCACTTAGAAACTTTAATAGGTAGTTTTATCTTGTGTGTTCAAAGTAACCAAATGATGTATTTTTACTCATTCTGCTCAAGATGTATTAAGGAATCATAGCTTGGCTAGTTTGGCAATACTTTTTATTGAAAAGCCAAGCAGTCTATAATTAGAAAGCAGCCAAGTATAGCCAAGTATGATCTGAGATTCCTATGTTTGATGACCACAGGTCAAAGCCCAGACATGTCGACCACCATCAGCCTGAATCACGAGTTTTCTGTAGCATCTCTGGTCATTTAATTTAATTAACAAGATATTTATTATATGTGTTCAATTGCAAAGCATTGTGTTAAGTAATTGGAGATACCAACAAAAGAGAAGACATGATCTTTGATCAAAGGCCTGAGGACAGAAATCCATTGGGCACACTTTAAAGCAGGAGGTAAGAGACAGAAGCACGGGAAATTCACTGTCTAACAGCAGAATTTAGGAAAGCCATTAAGTAGAGGGTCTTTCACTGGGATATTAGCTAAAATAAAATTATCCCAATCTAATATCTCTCTCGTGTCCCATGAGTAGTAGCACTCTTAACTAAAGTAACATAGCACAGTGATCAGGAACACAGGCCTTTGGCTAGGCGTCTTATTGGCTGATGGAGTTTGAACAAGTTACCTGTGAAACAGAGAAAATGTTAAAATTTACCAGCATTGTTATGAGAACTAAGCAAGATGATGACAGTAACGAGTTTGACACAGTGTCGGTACGTAGTGAGCACCCCGCAAATGTTAGTTATTTGTAAAGTGAGCGGAGGACGAGCCGGCAGGACTGCTTCACAGCGTAGGGTCTGAGTTCACACAGAGAGCATGGCGTGTCCACCAGGCTCAAGTGTGCCCACATCACGGCGTTTTCTGCTTTCCAGAAACGGTGCCAGGGTGCTGCTCCTTGTTAAAGGTAGCAAGCACACCAAGGCTCTCTGGGATAACTCATCTCCTCTTAGGAATTTTGCCGTCTCCAGAAGAAAGTCAGATCTCACAAAGCCATATCATTACCAACTGGAGAAAGATAGACCGTGGATTCAAATTCATAAGTGAAGGATGATTTCTGGTAATAAATAGCTACTGATTCCTGAGTCTGGCTGTTGCATAAAATAAGCACAAACATTTATTTCTATATTTGTTCACTGAGAAGGACTGGGCACATATCACAAAGTATCAAGCAACGTCCACACGTAAAATATTCACTGAGCATTTATTGAAAAATTGCTCACTGATAAACTCTGCTTAGGAGAAAGTAGTTGATTTCAAGAGCAGAATATTCCTTTCAAAATAAGGCAAAACTATTGATTTGTAGACTTAAATATCAAGAGTGTCTTCATATATCTTTGTAGATATCCTTAATGTTTTATATTTTCGTCACTCCTTTCCCCTGTGGGGAATGATTGTCCAACTTGGTAGGATGGAGAGTCCAAAAGCTTTGGTCAAAAATTAGTTTCAAAGTAAGTATTAACATATACGATGTGTGTGATCTGGAGCAAAAATCTTAGTTTATTTTGTCCTCAGTTGTCTCATCAATAAAACAAGGGACCCATGACTCATTTAGTTGCTGTGAAGACTGAGTCAAACCTTTGGCTAACACCACTTGAGTAAACACTAGTTTAATTTGCCCTCCCCTCTTCAGTTATACTGTATTTTATGGCACTTATACTGTAGCACTGCTGTATCCTTTTTATCTTTTGTTTATATTATTTATTACTGATACAGATTTAGAAACTCAGAAGGGTATTCTAGTGCTTTAAATGATACCTGCCAAAGCCAATTTTAGATCAAACCTTATGCCTCTGCTGGAAGAATGGATGGTAGCAGAATCTCATTCATTCAAGAAAAATATATATTAGATACTCACATTATGCTTGGCATTATGGATATAAATGAGTCTTCACAGATAAGCATTCAGTACTTTAAGCAAAGTTTATGTGGGAATATGGGGAAAATGTAGGGTCCCATGGGAGTATATAAGAGGCATTTCAGTTTTGATTTCAGGAGTGGAGTGATCAAGGAAATCTTGTTGAAAGAGAATGACAAGAGAATAGTAATGCTGCTGCTGCTGCTAAGTCGCTTCAGTCGTGTCCGACTCTGTGTGACCCCATAGACGGCAGCCCACCAGGCTCCTCTGTCCCTGGGATTCTCCAGGCAAGAACACTGGAGTGGGTTGCCATTTCCTTCTCCAATGCATGAAAGTGAAAAGTGAAAGTGAAGTCGCTCAGTCATGTCCAACTCTGTGTGACCCCATGGACTGTAGCCTACCAGGCTCCTCTGTCCATGGGATTTTCCAGGCAAGAGTACTGGAGTGGGTTGCCATTTCCTTCTCCAGAGAAAGTAATGGATACCATTTATTGAGTGCTTGCAATGGTCACGTAGCTATTATGAACGCTGTATCAAACCTAACTTTGTTATTCTCTGTAATAGTTCAGTGAAGAGGATACCTATTTTACTGATGAAAGAACTGAGGTACAGAGATCAAGTAATTTTTACAATGATACACCTAGTAAATGAGACACTGGGATCTGCTATCTAAATAGAAATTTTAAGTAGTTAAAAGGAGAAATCTGGGAAGAAATTGGGAGCAAAGGCTTCTAGGCAGAGGAGATTACAAGTACAAAGCCCTGGAGACAGAGGATGCAAAGAGAAACTAGAGACTTACTGAGTGGTCCAATAGTTAAGACTGTGCTTCCAATGCAGGGGGCGTGGGTTTGATCCCTCGTGAGGGAGCTGAGATCCCACATGCTGCGTGGCATGACCAAAAAATTTAAGAAAAAGAAAGAAAAGAACAAACACAGAAAAGAGAAACTAAATGGTGGTGGTGTGGTGGGAGCTAAGAGGGGCATTGGGGGGAAAAGGAAGCAAAACCACAAGCAAGAGCAGATACTCAAGAAGTGAATAAACTAGGCAAAGAAGTTCCCATGCTTTATTCTGAGGGCCGTGGAAAGCCAGGGGAGGGATTGAACATGTACCAGAACCAACTTGCACTTAGAAGGAACACTGGCTCCAGTACAGAGAAGGGATCGGAGGAGCAGAGCCTGAAGTCAAGGAGAACAATTAGGATTTTCTGGTGGCAGTGATGAGAGAGAGATGATGATGTGCTGGACTAGGGTAGCAGCAGAAAGGATGAGAGAACTAGAAGGGGTAGACAGCTCTCTGAGGTAAGTGAGTCAGCAACAGATGGTGGTTAATTGAATGAGGAAGTTGAATGAGAACGTTAGTCAAAAAATATCTCACAGCTTTCCGGGCTGAGAAACTAGGTGGACAGAACTTTCATTTGTCAGTAAAGGGAATGGCAGAGAAAGGACAGATGAAAGAGAAATAAATTGAGTTTAGTTATCCAATTGCACAATTGTGCAACACCCCAGATCAATTTTAAATGAGGTTTTCAAAGATGAATTTATCTGAAAAGTTCAAGTCTTTCATAAAAAAGCCACCATGAAGAATCTGCTCATTGATTATTCCTTTTATAAGGGAAATTGCATTGGCTTTTCACACATTAGCATGGCTATATACTGGGTGGAAATTTTGAGACTTGTTTAAGGAAAAGTGCAGGCTAAAAACTCTATTTGTTATCCTGGACCTCATTCTAATGCAGAGAAGAATAGATGTCCTGATGTCAATGGAGAAAGCCGAAGCATCTGACCGGGCAGTGGATTCGTGTTCTGAACCCCTTTTCTTCTGTATTAGTTTGCAAGGGCTGCCATATCAATGTGCCACTGACTGGGTAGGTTCTCCAGTGGTAATTTATTTTCTCCCAATTATGGAGGCTTGGAAGTCTGAGATCAAGGTGGTGGGAGCCCCTCCTGAGGGCTCTGAGGGCAGGATCTCTTCCAGGACTCTCTCCACTTGGTTATCTTCTCCCGCTATCTTCACAGTGGCTTCCGGCCATACTGGCCCGTGACCAAACTTCCTTTATTATAAGGTCATCAGTCCTGTTGAATTAGGGCCAAATCCAATGACCTCATGTTAACTTTATTTCAGTGAAGACCTTACCTCCAAATATGTCACATTTTGAGGTATTGCAGGTTCGGACTTCAGCATGTGAGACTGAGGGCAGAGAAGACACATCCTTTGGTAAAATGCCCTAAGGAGGAACACCATACATGGGGCTGGCCAGAAAGTTCATTTGGGTTTTTCTGTACCATCTTCTGGAAAAACCTGAATGGACTTTTGGCCAACCCAACAGAAGGCGTGATTCAGAGGCTAAAGAGACAGTAGGAATTCATCCCAGGAGTTTAGAGAGAGGAATCACAACACTCGGATGAAGGTCCATCGATGACAGCTGGCGTGCCTGTCATTCCATGCCTTTGGTGGCGACAGTGCCATGGCCTTGGTCCAGTTGGCAGACGGAGACTTACCTGGTAGTTCTTACAGCTTCTTCCAGCTTTGCCTTCCTTGGTCTCTGCTCATCTTCTTAGCCTTGTTCTCCAGCTTTTCGAGGATAGCAAGTACCAGTGTTTTGCCTTCTCTGATTCAATTAGTCAGATAGGATTCCTCATATTTCTAACTAAAAACCTTTGAGAACTAAGCATCTGGAGATTCTTTTACATGTTGAATTATAATAAAATTTCTTGTGGTACATTATGAGAACAATCTGTAGCACAAGCAGATCTGGGTTTAAGTCTTGACTCCACTATTTGCCAGACATATGAGCTAGTTTCTGAATCTGAGCATCAATTTCCTCATAAGAAAATTTGAAATCATAATGTATAATACCAAACATTTGTCAGGCACTTATCAGACTTCAGGTGTCTCTTTGGTATTTTATATACATTATGCCATTTGTTTCTCATAACAACCCCTTATTACAACAAGTATTATTAATACCAGCTTTATAGATAAAGATAATGATGCTGCCTGTCAGTGACTCCCAAATGCTTGTTCCAGACTCAAGGTCTGTCTTCTGAGCTCTGAACCAATATGCCCAACTACCAATCTGACATATTGCACCCAATATGTATTAAAAAATGGAATCTTGAGCTCTGATTCTTTCCCCAACTCAATAAATGATGACAACCAAGTTTCTCAATTCTAAAACCTTGGTTATTTTTGACACCCCTAATTTCTTCACCTCCTCCACTTCCCATCTTAAGAAAGTCCTGGTAACTTAGCCTCTGTATTAGTCTCTTGCTACTCGAACAAATTGCCACCAGTTTAGAAGGCTAAAACATCCATTCTCCCATTTCTGGAAGTCAGAAATCTGGCTACCATGTGGCCCAACTGGGTCTCAACCTAGAATCTCACAAGACTGAAAATCAAGATGTTGATAGTGATGAATCTCCTTCTGGAGAGTTCTGGGGGTAGATCTTTCTGAACTCATTGAGACTGTTGGGTGAGTTCGGTTTTGTTTTGTGATGGTAGGACTGAGGTTCCAGTTTCCTTGCTGGCCGTCAGCTGGGGGCTGATCTTTGATGCTAGAGATTGACAGTCCTTTCCCACACCTTCCATGGAGCTCCTCCACCAACAGCAGCTCCAGTTCCCCCTCATGCTCTGACTCTTCTGACTCTTCTGCTGCATCCCTCCACTTCCAGCTGGAGAGAGTTCTCTGCTTTGAAAGGCTCATGAATAATCCAGGATACTCTTCCTGTGTTAAAACCAGCTGAGTAATAACTGTAATTGCGTCTGTAAAATCCATTTTTCTATGTAATGTAACATATTCACAGGCTTTGGAATCAGGCTATGGACTTCCTTGGGAGGACATTACTCTGCCTACTACACAAAGTAAGCAAACACATAAATACCACTCAACACACTTTAATAGCAATGTGACACTTTGGTTAATAGCATAGGTGATGGACCTGGACCCCTTGGGCTCGTCTACCTATTGGCTGTTGCCTTGAACAAGTTACTTAACTTCTCTGTGCTTGAGTTTCTTCACCTATAAAATAGAAATAATAATGTTAATTGTACTTACCTCATGGATTCTTAGGAAGATTAAATAAATAACTATGTTTAAAGTTTATAGAAAATGCTTAGTACATAGTAATATATCTAAATATACTTGAGATGTATTTTGAAGGTTGCAACAGGCCAAATAATGGCCTCCAAAAAATGACTACACACTGATATCTGAAACTTGTGAATATGTTATGTTAGGTGGCAAAAAGTACTTTGCATATGTAATTAAGGTTATTGGCCTTAAAATAGGGAGTATCTGAATTATCCAAGTGGTTCAATCTAATTACTTGCATGCTGCACACTGTCACTTCAGTTGTGTCCAACTCTTTGTGACCCTAACCTGCCATGGGCTGTAGCTCACCAGGGTCCTCTGTCCATAGGATCCTCCAGGCAAGAATATTGGAGTGGGTTGCCATGCCCTCCTTGGGGATCGTCATGACTCAGGGATCAAACGTGCATCTCTCACATCTCCTGCCTTGGCAGGTGGATTCTTCACCACTAGCACCACCTAGGTAGCCCCAGTCTAATCACAGGAGCCCTTAAAAAGAGAGAACTGTCTCCAGCAGGAAGCAGGAGGGGACAGAGAGACGTGGTATGGGAAGTCAAAGATTCCAAGAGTGGGAAGGACATGGCATCCCTTTGCTGGCCCTGAGATGTAGGTGTCTGTGTGCCGGGACTGGAGAGAGACCTTCAGAGAAGTTCAGGGAACCCCCAGTTGATAGCCAGCAAAGAAATGGGCCTCAGTCCTAGAGCAACTAGATTCTGAATGAGCTGAATGAGCTTGGGAGGAGATTCTTCCCAAAGCCTTCCAGTAAGGGCCTAACTGGCTCTTACTTTGAATTTGGCCTTGTGAAACCAGGAGCTGAGAAAGCAGCTGAGCCAGCTGGACTTCTGCACTGCAGAATGGTGAAAAATAAGCTGGGTTTTTGGGGGTTTTTTTTCTAAGCTTCTATTTTGTGCTAATTTGTTATTACAGCAATAAGAAACTAACACATATACACATTAATATCAGTCTCCCTCATACTGTGGGTTCTTAAGTATAGAGACTGTGTCTTTCTATCACTGAGACCTAGCACAGTTCTTGGCATATAGTAGGTATTCTAAATGGATTTTGTTAGAAAAATGAGGGAATAGTGTTTACTTAACTTGCTTCATGTCATAGAGTTAGTAAGTGTTTGAACTAGGCCTTGAGCTCGTGCCAGAATACCACACATAATATGTCATTGTTTTGAACATTACAAGAGTATATATAAAGCCTCTGATACAGTGTAGGCATTTAATAGCTATTATATCCTCCATTTCCTGTATATTATCCTGACCCCAGCTCAGAGTATCCTCACTGCACTGTTGACTCATGGTAACGTCCTAGTAGGCCTTACTGATGCTAAACACTCTCTCTTCAAATCTATTTCCTTCCAGATTAATATTCCACAAGCACATTAAGTGAGATCATGTCTTTGAAAGAAGAGGGGCATCTGTAAAGACTAGGAATTATTACTACTATTCCCATTGCTTCTACTTTCATGGAGAAGGGAATGGCAACCCACTCCAGTATTCTTGTCTAGAGAAACCTGTGGACAGAGGAACCTGGCGGACTACAGTCCACGGGGTCACAAAGAGTCGTGACTGAGTGACTAACACTTTCACACTTTCTACTTCCATACCACATACTCTAGACTCAGCCATGCTTCTCCTGGCCGCTTGCCGTGTCTGTTCTGCTTTATTTCTCTCTGTTCCTTGGGATGCATGCTTTGTGCAGGCTAAGCCATCCTCTTTCTGTTGGAGAAGCATCCATAACTCCCTGTTTTGCTAGGCCTTTACTTATGCCCTCTCTGGCTTCCCTTTCTAAATATTTTCCTGGCATCAGCTTGAAAGCCTACCTCCTGCTCCACAAAGTCCTTAACTATACTATCCATCCTTTATCTCATTCTCTGAATTGATCACATTCTTACACATTTATTTATTTAGTCTAGTCCACAATTCTTAAGTATATGTCTTTGATATTACAGTCATTTGTGCTGGACATAACCTATGACATTTGCCCAATATTTTAATGTTTTTTTAGTTTGCGGATGTGTGTGTAAGTCTTATCTCTTTCACTGTACTGCAGACTCCTCACAGAGCCCCCTAAGGGGTAAGTTCTGGAGTCCAACAGGCTGCATTCAGATCCTGGCTATCTCTTTAAAAAATTTATTTTGGTAAAAGTCATATAATATAAAACATACAATTTTAACCATACTTAACTGTAGAGTTCAGTGGCACTAAGTACGTTCACATTGTTGAGCCATGCTCACCATCATCTATCTCTTGGACTTTCTACCTTCCTAAACTGAAATTCTGTCCCTATTAAATACTAACTCCCCATCTCCCTCCTTCCGCCCTTCCCAGGCCCCTGGCTTCCACCAGTATGCTTTCTGACTCTGTGAATTTGATTATTCTAGGTACCTCGTGTAAGTGGAATCAAACAGTGTTTGTCTACACCTACTGTATATTGGAATGCATTCCAATCTACATTCGATCCTGGCTATTTCTTACTAGCCATTTCACCTTGGGGGGCTTCCTTCCTTAAAACTTAATTACTTCATCTATAAAGTGAAGAGAATAATAGTATACTTCATTGAGTTGTTCTGGGAAATAAAAGGAGGGAATTCATTAAAACCTCTTAAAATATTCACTGGCATCTACGTACTCAACATTATCCATTGTTATTTTTTATAACTATTACCTTTACTACTATCCTATACCTTCCACAATGTTTAGTATAATCACACATTTAGTATAATAACACATAGTATGTGTTGGATAAATATCCTTGACTGAATAATTATTGAAAAAATAAGCTACATTAGCTGGCTAATCTAATAGAGTAGAATTGGGAAAAGGGTTCAGAGGAGTATTGACTGAACTGAGCATTCAATTGACAGAAACCAGGAAATAATTTGGGAGGTGATGACAGCTGCAAATTATTCCATTATATATAAATCAAACTAAGTAAGGAACAGGAAAATTATAATCGTTAGGTAATTTTATTTTTTGAAAAATTTAATTGATTAAATTAGTGTGTGTTGTTAGTAAAAATGAAACTGCAGTAACAGAGAAGGGAAGGTAATAGCTCCTTTCTCCTCACCCCTCACTATTCCCACTGCTCAGAAGTACCTATTGTGAAAAGTTTCATATCTGGTTTTACCTAAATTTTCCATGTGTAGTTAATTGCCTTTCCTATCCTCTATTTTCTCATTTTGAGAATTAGTTTAGTACAACTCTACTGGAGGAAATGGAAAAAATTTAATAAAGCACACAATATTTTATCCCAGATCAATCTGAGAAATCTGTGTATCACTTTATAGGCACAGAGGCAAAAGAGCAGAAATTTGTGAGAGTACTTGCAAAGTGAATCAGCAATTAAGTCTCTTTAAGGTATTAACTCTCAAATGCATGCCCTTTGCTAAATCCATTTAAATGAGTGCATTGTTCAAACAGGAAGTGGCAGAAAATAAATTTTCCAGTGGTCATGTATGGATGTGAGAGTTGGACATTGAAGAAAGCTGAGCGCCGAAGAATTGATGCTTTTGAACTGTGGTGTTGGAGAAGACTCTTGAGAGTCCCTTGGACTGCAAGGAGATCCAACTAGTCCATCCTAAAGGAGATCAGTCCTGGGTGTTCATTGGAAGGACTGATGCTGAAGCTGAAACTCCAATACTTTGGCCACCTCATGTGAAGAGTTGACTCATTGGAAAAGACCCTAATGCTGGGAAGGATTAGGGGCAGGAGGAGAAGGGGACGACAGAGGATGAGATGGTTGGATGGCATCACCGACTCGATGGACATGGATTTGGGTAGACTCCGGGAGTTGTTGATGGACAGGGAGGCCTGGCGTGCTCCGATTCATGGGGTCGCAAAGAGTCAGACATGACTGAGCGACTGAACTGAACTGATAATCATTCACCACTAAGTCAGTTAGCTTGCCAAATTTAAAGCATGTTGTTTTGTAATCAGAAAAGCTGATGAACAACTTGAAAAACAATTCACAGAATGAGTCAATGAATAAGAAGTTACTAGAGAAAGGATACCAAAAGGGTGGAGTAGGAAGTAAAGCATGGCGGCCACGTCTGATGTGCAAGGTCTTTGTCCAGCAGTTGCCCTCCGAGCAAGAACAGCCTGGTGATCTTCTTCTGACTTCCTCCTCCACTGGCTGTACACCAGACACAGAATAAAGTGGACTTCAACAGCCTTCATTTTCCACAACTGTCTTCATCTCTCTTCCTGCCTTGCTTTACTTTCTAGACTCCTAATTTGCCTCTCAATGTCCTATGATGATGATAATGATGACAGTGGTTTGTGTATGAATAGCAGTCCAGAAATTCGCCACTGTAAGAAATGTACCTTTATTTTATTTTCCTACACCTACCCTGAATGTATATTTCAAGTTCCCATTCTTCCAAGGTGTCTTGAAATCTCCAGGAACTCTTTTCCTAGGTCTGTGTCTGGCTGTTCCTAGGGCTTGTCACTCAGTGACAAGGAAATCGGGTACAGGCGCCATGGCCTTTGGGATTTATCATTCTTGCAGTCAAGCTTCTATTCCTCTCTAGATCACAAGACCTTTGGAAACTCCTTAACCATCCGGAATTTAAAAAACTCACTGGGGCTATCTCTCATCTTTAGCATTTCTAAGACACCGTGGGGCACATAGGAGACATTCTACTACACATGCCCACCTTGGGACACCTGGGAACGCTGAGCTCTGTTAGACCCCTCAGTGAGGCACAGCCTGTCCTGTGCTCAGGAGCCAGCAACAGCCCGTCCAATCATTCTCGTACTTGGAGTCTCTGACTTCTCCTTATGGCGTGTCTCTGAAGTCTTCTGCTCCTAGCTGGAGATAGTTCTCTCCATTTGAGAGCTCGTGCAATTAAATTATAACCACTTGGATAATCCAAGCTTATCTCCTCATTTTAAGGTACATAACTTTAGTTGCATCTATAAAATCCCATTTTGCATGCAAGAGAACATAGTCACAAACTCTAAAGATTAAAGCAGGGACATCTTCGGAGGGAATGAACTACTTACTCAGCCTACCACAAGCTCCAAAATATATCTCAAATATTATGTTCACAGCAGCCTTTACCATGGACTCCAAATTAGTTTTTCCTAATTTGGTTCTTGCTCTTTTCTAATCTCCTCCGACGGAGTGCCCTAGTGATCTCTAAAGTTTGTTATTCAAGTCTTGTCACTCTGTAGCTTCTGCTGTTCTGACATATAAGCCCTTCATTCTCACCACAAGGACTTATGGAATCTGATTCCCTTTATCTTCTCTGTCCTCTTTTTGCCTCACTCTACCAGGTTGCAATCACAGTGACTGACTTGGAGTCCCTCAGATATACCAGTATTTTCTCACTTGAGTCGTAGTTATCCAAAATTCCCTGCCTGGGAATTTTTTCATTCAAGTGTAGTTGATTTACAGTGCTATATTAGTTTCAGGTGTACAATATAGTGATTCAGTATTTTTACAGATTATGCACATTTAAAGTTATTATAAAATACTGGCAATATTCGCTATACAGTACATGCTTGTATCTTATTTATTTTATAGTGGTAGTGTATACTTCTTGATACCCTTACCCTATCTTTGCCCTTCCTTTTACCCCTCTCCCCACTGGTAACTTCTCGTTGTTCTCTGTACTATATGTGATTCTATTTCTATTTCATTAGATTCATTTGTTTTATTTTCTACATTCCACATATAAGTGAAAACATACAGTATTTGTCTTTCTCTGTCTGGCTTAACTTCACTAAGCATAAGTACCCTCCAGGTCCACACATGTTGTTGCAAATGGCAAAATTTCTTTCCTTTTATGGCTGAGTAATATTCCACGTGCATATGTAGCCTATCTTCTTTATCCATTCATCTTTTGTTGGACACTCAGGCTGCTTCCTTGTCCTGGCTATTGTAAATAATGCTGTTAGGAACATTGGGATGCATATATCTTTTGGAATTAGTGTTTTTGTTTTCTTTGAGTGTATACCCAGGAGTGGACTTGCTGAATCACATGGTAGTTCTAGTTTTAATTGTTTAAAGAACCTGTATACTGTTTTCCGTGGTGGTTGCACCAACTTACGATCCCACCAACAGTGAACTAGGGTTTTCTTTCCCTGCATCCTCACCGACATTTGTTCCTTGTTGTCTTTTTGATGATCACCTTTCTGGAAGGTATGAGGTGAAATCTCATTGTGGTTTTGAACAAACATTTCTGTTTTCATAATGTTGAATTCAGCGTTTTTAAAATAATTTTTAGTAAATATTTTATTTTATAATAATTAGATTTACAGAAATGTTTCAAAGATAGCAGAGGGAGTTCCCATATAATCCTCATTCATTTTCTCCTAGTGTTAATCCTATATTATGGTGGTACATTTGACAAAACTAAGAAACCAACATTGGTGAATTACTATTTCCTAAACTCCAGGGCAGTAGTATTTGAATTTCACCAAATTTTCCACTAATGTTCTTTTTCTGTCCAAGGATCCAATCCAATATTACCACATTGTTTTTAGATGCTGCTGGGTTTTAATCTCATCTTTTCCATTTAGAAAGCTATTAATAACTATAGCAGACAACCTATTTCTCCATTTTGTAAACTGTGGTTTATAGCAATTTCTACATGTTGCTATTAATAGAATTTCTGTTTGAAAAGAGATGCATTCAAGATTGGTTTTTGTCTGAAGTTTTACAAATATTCTACAAGTGAACTGATTATTTTGGTGGTAGAAGGACTAAGAACATCAACACATTTTCAGTGCATGGCAGTAATATGGATTTAGGGATTTTTATTTTCTGATTTAGACTGGCTTCTCACTCACTCACATTCTTCCTAAATCAACACTACCATTGGAACAGATTCATATGTTTTCAGGCTGGGGTTAGTGAAAGAAAAAATCATGGCTAAATTTTTATTATTATTATTATGGTTATTTGTTATATTTCCTTAGGGGTAAGTAACATTTTAAATAAAACTGATCAATCATGTCATTCTCAATTAGATTCATATTACTGAGAATATTCCTTAAAATTTTTCCACTAAATTTTTTCTAATGAGAGAATCAAACTTGGACCCTTGATATCTGAGAGATTGTCATAAGGGCCTACCAAAAGCAAAGAAAAAAAAAGAAAACCTATTTGAAGTCTTCAGCTTTAAGTTAAAAATTCAAATAAATTTTGACTTCTACTCCATGGATATTTGCTTTTGTTTTAAGTAAAAATGATAAAATTTATAAATTTTATAATTTGTGAATTGGTAAAATTGATCTTTTAAATTATTTACTAACAAGTCAAAACTGAGTGCTGTTTATCCTGTGCCTTCATAAACCTCCTTTCACATTGATGGTCAGGGATACCGAGGTCTCTGTTTGACAAGCAGAGCCAGTTGATGGAAGTCCATGCTAGTCAGTCAGTCAGTTCAGTCGCTCAGTCATGTCCAACTCTTTGCAACCCCATGGACTGCAGCACGCCAGGCCTCCCTGTTCATCACCAACTCCCAGAGTCTACCCAACCTCATGGTCATTGAGTTGGTGATGCCATTCAACCATCTCATCCTCTGTTGTCCCCTTCTCCTCCCACCTTCAATCTTTCCCAGCATCAGGGTCTTTCCCAATGAGTCAGCTCTTGTCATCAGGTGGCCAAAGTATTGGAGTTTCAGCTTCAGCATCAGTCCTTCCGATGAATATTCAGAGCTGATTTCCTTTAGGATTGACAGACTGGATCTTCTTGCAGTCCAAAGGACTCTCAAGAGTCTTCTCCAACACCGCAGTTCAAAAGCACCAATTCTTTGGTGCTCAGCTTTCTTCACAGTCCAACTCTCACATCCATACATGACTACTGGAAAAACCTTAGCCTTGACTAGATAGACCTTTGTCGGCAAAGTCATGTCTCTGCTTTTTAATATGCTATCTAGGTTTGTCATCGCTTTTCTTCCAAGGAGTAAGCGTCTTTTAATTTCATGGCTGCAGTCACCATCTGCAGTGTTTTTGGGGACCATCCTAGTCAAAGTGTTCCCTATTGTGACATCAAATAACCTCTTCAGTCAAATCTTCCTACACATGTGCATGCTCAATTGCTAAGTCATGTTCAACTCCTTGTGACCCTTTGGACTATAGCCCTCCAGGCTCCTCTGTCCATGGGAATTTTCAGTCAAGAATACTGGAGTAGGTTGCTATTTCCTCTCCACAGGATCTTCCTAACCCAGGAACTGAACCTGAGCCTCCTGCACTGTAGGCAAATTCCTTACCACTGAGCCACAGGGAAGCCCAAATCTTCCTACACATACCATGATTTCCATGCAAGAAAAAAAAATCTGTCCAAGTCCAGGCCTAAAGTTGTCATGCTTCTGGACTATTTAATAAATGGTTCCTTCTATTTTAAGTGTCCTCTGTTCTTGTCTTCATTAACCGATTCCTCTGTGTCATGACTTGAGTCAGAGAGATTGAGACTGGGAAGCTAGGTCTCTTTGAGACCAACATGTAGAGAGCTTTATACCATGTGGTCATGATTTTTAAAATTCTAACACTGCCACATATTAGCCAAATGACCTTGAGCAAAACCTCACTAAGCCTTAACCTCCAACTATGTAAATTTGAGATATATTAACAATAGCTTATTTTCAGATTTATTATGAAAATTAAATGGTATGATGCAAGTAAAGCATTTAGTTAATTGTCTGACCCATAGTAAGAGCTGGATTATTTTATTATTTTCTGTATTTTAAGGTCCTGTTAAAGTGTCACTTCTTTTATGGAGACTTCCTTTCATTTCCATGGAGAATTAGTGATTTTCTACTTTGGGTTTCCTTGCATTTTTTTTTTTATTTTAAAAAATATAGAAGTTAAAGTCATGGGAAAATCATTATATGTTTTTAAATGATAAGATTATAAAACAGCAGGTGCAGAGCATGTATGTGAGATAGCCATGTTAACAGTGGAGTATTTTCTTTTGGCACCTCTGTATTTTCCAAATTTTCTACAATGAACATGCATTAATTTTATAACCTGAAATAAACAGTGTTATATTGTTTTAACCACACTGCATTTATTTTATAAAAGTCGTATATGCAAATAGTCTCCTTTCCTGCCACTCCTTATGTACCAAACACTGATCCCAAAAGGATACCATTTTCAAATCTCATTCTTTCTCTCATTATATACCTTCATGTTTCTTAATAATATGCATATATTAACCCTCAGATTTACCATTTTAAGTATTCATTGGTTTTCTACTGTGGAAGATAAAAACCACAATCCAATTTTCCAATATTTCTCTCCACCTTACCAGTATAGCTATATCACAGAATTTTTCATTAAATCATTATACAGCATGGTTATTATAGCTATGTAAATATAACTCATAGCTAAACTAACTAATTTATTTTTTTGTATCTTTTGGTTCCCTGGAATTAGTAATTGTTTCATGATTTGTTTGTTTAAAGATGATATACCTATTATTGCTTCTTCCCAAACTCCCATGAGCCATTACTTCTCAATAGTAAAATGGATCCAATAGTGTCTCTCTCTTTTTTTAAAGATGTCTTTCCCTGACCTTCGCCCCTAGCCTTGTACAGGGCTATTTTCTTTCTGGGCTTCTGTAATGGACTAAATTGTGTCCCACTAAAATCCATCTGAAGCCCTAACCCTAAGTGACTCTGAATTGATTATATTTGGAGATAGGTCCTTGATTTCTTCTTTGTTCAGTAGCACGTTGTTTTAATCTCCACATATTTGTGAACTTTCCAGCTTTTTACTTGTAGTTAATTTCTGGTTTCATACCATTGTGATTGGAAAAGATGCTTGATATGATTTTAGTCCTCTGATATTTGTTAAGACTTGTTTTGTGACCCAACATATAATCTATCCCGGAAAATGCTCCTGTTGCTTTTATTAGGTTTGTTTTTTTTAAATCTTAATTGGAATACAGTTGCTTTAAAATGTGTTAGTCTCTGCTGTAAAGTGAATCGTTATACGTTTACATATATCCATTCTTTAGACTTCCTTCCCATCTAGGTCACCACAGATCATTGAGAAGGATCCCTGTGCCAAACAGCAGGCCCTCATTAGTTGTCTGTCTATACATAGTGGTGTATATATGTCAGGCTCCTGCTCCTTTTGTACAGAATGTTCTGTATATATCTGGTATAACATGTTTAAGGCTGGCTAATATTTCCTGATTTATTTTGTTGCATTAACTATCCACTGATATAAATAGGTTCTAAAAACCCCCTACTATTATTGTTGCTGTCAGTTTCTCCCTTTAGGTCTTTTAATGTTTGCTCTGTATCTTTAGATGCTCCTATGTTTAGATATTTACATAAATATTTACAAACATTATATCCTTTTGTTGGATTAATATCTTTATCATTATGTAACACTCATCGTTTTTCTCTCATTGTTACAGTCTTTGTTTTAAAGTTTATTTTCTGATATAAGTATACCTACTGCAGCTTTCTTTTGGTTTCCTTTTGCACTGAATACTTTTTTCATCTTTTCATTGTCAGTCTGTGTGTGTCTTTACATCTAAAATAAGTCTCTTATATGCAACACATAATGGGTCTTGCTTTTTACCTATTCAGCCATTCAGTGTCTTTTGATTGGAGAATTTAGTCCATTTCAATTTAGAGTAATTATTGACAGGTCTATTTGTACTGGGGTTTCCCTGGTGGCTCAGTGGTAAAGAATCCCCCAGCAGTGCAGGAGCTGCAGGAAATGCAGGTTCCATCCCTGAGTTGAGAAGATCCCCTGGAGAAGGAACTGGCAACCCACTCCAGTATTCTTGTCTGGAGAATCCTATGGACAGAAGAACCTGGTGTTCTACAGTCCATGGGGTCTCAAAGTGTCAGACACAGCTTAAGTGACTTAGCACACACACATGCATATTTGTATTGCCATTTTGTTAACTCTTTATGGGCTGTTTTTCAATCCTTTCTGTTCCTTTCTTCTCTTACTCTCTTACTTTTTGGTTTGATGACTTTCTTTAGTGGAATGGTTATATTCCTCTATCTTTATCTTTTGTGTGTATATTATAGGATTTTGCTTTGTGATTATCATGAGACTTACATGTAACATGTACTGGAAAATTCTCAGCCAAAATTCATTCCATTGTTACTTCTGTCCTTCCTTTTTTCTCCTCTGGGAACCCTAAGATGTGTTGGATTTTCTTCAATATCTGTGCCTCTTTGCTTCTCTTTTATATATTACATGCAGTCTCTTCATACTGGTTTGAGATGATTTCTCAGATCCATCTTTTACTTTACTAATTCCTTATTCTTCTCTCTAACATGGTGCTAAATCCACTTATTCTTATTCTTTTTGAACTATTTTCAATCTGGTCTTTGATTCTAGTTCCCTTTTTCTGTATATATAACTTAAAGCTTGTATTTTATTTCTTTAAACAGTTATAATTTGTATCTGATAATTTAATTATCTGACTTTATAAGAATGTGTCAGCTGTCTGTTTAATACTGGTTCTTATTTATGGTAGCTTGTTTCCTTGTGGATTTAGTTTGCTGGTTTTTTTATCTTATTTTTTCATGTACTTATTTTCCTTAGACTTTCATACATGGGAATTATTTGAGGCCTAGTATAAAGAGGAATTCTTTGAGGCCTGGTATAAAGATCAATACTGTAGCGAGGATTTATTTGCCTTGCTTTTGCCAAGTGCTGCCAATACAGGACCACTCTAAATATGTGACCAGGTTTCAACACAATTAATCTTTCATTCACTGAAAGAGATTTTATTGGTTTTTGGTTTTATTGGTTTTATTGGTGTTTTTTGGTTCTAATCTATCTCTGGAGAGGTTCTTCTACTCTCAAAGTCCTAGCTTTAGCAGGGAAATCTGCTCAGCTTTCTGTTTTGGCTGGCTCTAACGCTTTGTTTCCCATCTCTTTCATTCCATGCATCCATGAGAACCTAAACTCAGGTTCATGTAGTTTGGCAACTGTCTTTAGAGTGAATTCATCTGCCAAGCTCTTGTTAGCTATTCTTTGAATTGCTGTTCTGTATCAGTACCTGACCTAGAATGCCTTACTTTCCTGGTAGCTTAGTGCTTCAAATTTATTTTTATTATATTATCTAGTATTTTTAGGATGTTTCAACAGGAAGGAGTGATCCAGGAAACTCACCTTCTGTCTTACTAAAAGAATAGACTTGCAGCTCCTCATAGTACAACATGTATCAATTAAAATAAATGTATTGAACATATTTGAGTTTCTTTCTTCCCTACCGGAATTGTAGCTTCTCAAAGACAAAGACTGTTTGTTCATTTCAGTGCCTGGCTTATAATAAGGACTCAATACATATTGAATAAATAAGTATCAGTAAATTCTACATAAAATCACATTTTCTTGTTCCTTATTGATTACTTATAAATCTAATTTGTGGACTTATAATTAGGACCAGGCAAAGAAATTCCAATTTGAAATTTGATTAACTGATGATAGAACATCTGGCACTTTTTGAGTTTTTGTGTTCCTTTTTTTTGTGTGGCATGACTTACAGAAGTGGATTATTAATGTAATTGTTAAATTCAGTGTATTATCTCAATTTAATCTATAAAAAATACAAATTAGTTGCCCTCCCAATATAAAAATAAAACAAGCAAACAAAAATCCTGTTATATAACATTGACTTTTAATTGTCTCAATTTTGAGGGGCCTGTTGCTATGGATATCTCCCCACACTATCTGCAGATATGAATCACATCCTGGGCAGCACTACATCTGCAGTGCTGCAGTGTACCATATGGCAAATTTACTGCAGCCAAAGGAGGCAAGTAAAAACTCTTTCCACAGATGGATTCAGCACTTCCAAGGTTGAGGCAACTGTTCAATAGGCTACATTGCCTGTTTCTGGACAATACCAAAGCTCAAAAAGGCATTTGTCCTGAAAGACTGAATACCCAGGTACTGAGCTGGCACTTGGAATGTGTAGGGGAAAAGGGGGCTGCTGAGAGAACAGCTGTAGTAGAAAACCTCAAACTTGAATCAGTAAACACTGCATCTCCTCACACCGACTGGTCTTCATCTGAATCCAGTTTATCATTAGTGTTTATAGAATGCTATTGGTTTATAGATCTGTAGTTCTCAGAAATCATCTCAATGTTTGTTTATAATAATTGTTTAACATGTGAAAATTGGATGGATGGATGGATGATAGAATTGGGAAGCTAATTCTTAAGGTATCTAGAGGTACCATCAATGCGAACAGATGGTGAATACCATTTGTTGATCACCGCACTTGCTAGACTTTTATCAATCTTTTTACACAAATTATTTGATTTTCATTTTCCAACCTTTCTACAAAAATATATATCATTTCCATTTATCCTCTAAAAACAATGAAGATAAAAGATTAATTTGTCTGTCACTTATAGCAGTAAATGTGATGTGAAGCTTAGGTTTCACTGCAATTCTATCTGACCTCAAAGCTTAGTCTCTTCTTACTATATGACAAGCTCTCTTTGAGAGGTGTATACATAGGTCTAAGGTCATTACTGTGCTTTAGTGTCAGACTGCCTGGGTCCAAATGTCAGTTCCATCTTCTACTGTCTATGTGACTTCAGGCTATTTATTTAACTCTGATGGCTCAGTGTTAAAGAATCC
Source organism: Giraffa tippelskirchi (assembly GCF_054371585.1). Lineage (NCBI taxonomy): Eukaryota > Metazoa > Chordata > Mammalia > Artiodactyla > Giraffidae > Giraffa > Giraffa tippelskirchi. The sequence continues at coordinate 39,565,103 of NC_137284.1, read as the reverse complement.
ATCTGCCAATCCAGGAAACATGGATTCGATCCCTGGGTCGGGAAGATTCCCTGGAGGAGGAAATGGCTACCCTCTCCAGTATTCTTGCCTGGGAAATCCCATGGACAGAGGAGCCTGGCAGGCTACAGTCCATGGGGTAGCAAAGAGTCAGACATGACTTAGTGACTAAACAACAACAGCAACTTATCTTCAGTTTTCTCTCTGTAAATGGAGATAATGAAATTACTTACCTGTGAAGATTCTTTTATTTTATTTTTATTTAATTTAAACTTGTTATTTTCTATTGGGGTATAGCTGATTAACAATATTGTGATAGTTTCAGGTGAAACAGCGAAGGGACTCAGCCATACATATACATGTATCCATTCTTCCCCAAACTCCCCTCCCATCCAGGCTGCCACATAACAGTGAACAGTGTTCCATGTTCCATGTTCTTGTTGATTATCCATTTTAAATGTAACAGTTTGTACATGTCCATTCCAAACTCCCTATCTATCTCTCCCCCCCGACCCCCTGGCAAACATAAGTTCCTTCTCTTAAGTCTGAGTCTCTTTCTGTTTTGTAGTTGTTTATTTGTATCATTTCTTTTTAGATTCCACATATAAGGGATGTCATATGATATTTCTCCTTCTCTGTCTGACTTAATTCACTCAGTATGACAATCTCTAGGTCCATTCATGTTGCTGCAAACGGTATTATTTTGTTCTTTTTAATGGCTGAGTGTTGTTCCCTGTATATATGTACCACATATTCTTTGTCCATTCCTCTGTCAGTGGACAATTAAGTTGTTTCCATGTCTTGGCTATTGTAAATAGTGCTGCAGTGAACATTAGGGTGGATGCATCTCAGGATTCTTGAGAGAACTAAATGACCTATATTGCACAGGGTCTAATAAGTGCCTATTTAAGTGTTCAGTAAGTGTGAATTGCTATCACTGTGCACATTTGTTTGATTAAAAATATGGCATACTAGTTTTGTATATTAAAAGATGAATTTTTTTCCCCTCCTTATAGGACATCTTGCTTACTAGGGTGGTAATTCTCAAACTGTGGTTCCAGGCTGCCAGCATTACCACAGCTAGGGACATGTTAGAAAAGCAAATTATCAAGCCTTATCTTGAGTATTATTGAATAAGAAATTCTAGAGATGGAGCCCAGCCAAATCTGTTTTAACAAGCCTCCAGTGATTCTGATGTACACAAAAATTTGGAGACGTTGTTGTTTAGTCGCTCAGTCATGTCTGACTCTTTTGCAACCTCCTGGACTGTAGCCTTCCAGGCTCCTCTGTCTGTGGGATTTCCCAGGCAGGAATACTGCAGTGGGTTGCCACTTCCTTCTCCAGGGGATTTTCCTGACCGAGGGATCAAACCTGCATCTCCTGCATTGTCAGGCAGATTCTTTACCACTGGGCCACCAGGGAAGCCCTTGAGAGACATTAGTGTTAGAGAAAAAAATGTTGCCTTTCCCAATTTTACCCAAGGCCAACTCTGCCCAAAAGAAGCTTTTGGAACTAATCCTGAGATACTGATTTTTCTAGAATCAATTCCCACAGCTCCAAAAGGATGCTGCAATCACCTTGTTCTATGAGCCTGTCTAATCACTAAGATTCTTGATTAATAGTTAATCATTTTGTCTTGACAGCATTTGAAATTATCAATTATTTTATAATGGTTTCTTCTTGTGTGGAATGAGATGTAACACTGTGATTATCACAGTCATTAGAAGACACTGCTGGAATTTCTCCAGAGTTGAAGCAGGCAGAACATTTGAGTTGCCCCCAAAAGCAAGTTGATTTCTATTTTTCTGTAAAAAGTTAATATTTGATTAATTTTTCTAACTGGTGATTATTTGAATCAACCTTGTAAGGCTTTTCTATTTAAGTTTCACATTGTTTGTTAAGTTTCATCAGTAGAAAGTGACCTATGGCAAACTTTCAGGTTAAATCTGATTCAGTGCAGGAACAAAATTCTATAGAATGTATTTGAGCTTTAGAAAGATTAATTTAACATCATTCTCAAACTGAAAATGAAACTACTATTTTAGAAAAGTCAAAAGAGAGAAAATTAAGCTACAGTCATTTTTATTAATAATTTTTAACAAATGAGAATACTTAAATGATTTAAATGTTTCAGGCTCCATAATTTTTAAAAGTCATCTAACTTCCCCAATATCGCATAAGTAAAGGATTTGCCTGCAATGCAGGAGATGCAGAAGACAAGGATTCGATCTATGGGTTGGGAAGATCCCTTGGACTAGGAAATGGCAACCCACTCCAGAATTCTTGCCTGAAAAATTTCATGCACAGAGGAGCCTGGCAAGCTACAGTCCAAGGGGTCGCAAAGAGTTGGCTACAACTGAGCAACTGGGTAAAACTTTCCTAAGTCTCTTTCCTTAATCTATAAGACTAAAGGGTTATTTAAATTGATTTTTCATTTTTTTTTATAGCCATGAGTAAAGAATAGTGCATGAACACATTGAAAACTATTATTTACAGTGAGGAACAGAATGTTTGATTCCTTTGGGAGTCTTTCTGAAGTAGATTCTGTTCTAACTAGGTAAAAATTTTGATCAAGGTTCTTTGAGATTTCCACAAAAAGCATCAATTTGGTAAACTTGATAGCAGTTCTTAGCACTGCTGCATCTAGTAGTTATGTAGAAACTCTTGATTTGAGCAGATGGAAAAATCCCAATTAGGTTAAAGGTGTTAATTATTTGGCCACTGACCCCAAATATCTTCATCTGATTTATTATTATTGCCCACCTCATAAAGTTCTTAAAGGCCTGCATGATGTTATAAATGATAATAAACCTGATGCTTAACTCATATAGGGAAGGAGCTCCACATTCATGCTGTTATTGCTCTAATGTAGTGGTTTCTAAATTTTACCATGTCTCAGAGTCACCTGTGATGCTTGTTTAAAGCTATAGATTCTTAGGTTTAATCTCATAGATAAGGTGGAGTCATCAAATCTGCATTTTTAACAAGCTTCCTAGATATTTAGAATACAGCTTACCTTTTATGTAGTAAAGTTTTCCTAAGAAACAAACCCAATAGAAATACATATATATATATAGAAATACATATATATATATATATATATATATACATATGTATATAGACTTCCCTGGTGGCTCAGACAATAAAGAATCTGCCTACAATGTAGGCAGGATTCTTGCCTAGAGCATTCCATGGACTGAGAAGCCTGGTGAGCTACCGTCCATGGGGTTGCAGAGAGTCAGACATGACTGAACAATTCTCACTTCACTGCACATATTTCATGTATATGTATGTGTATGAAAGGAGAGAGGGAGAGATTGATTTATTTCAGGGAGTTCTTCCATGTGGTCACTGAGGCTGTCATGACTGAAACCTGTAGGACACTCGGGCAGTGATGGCAAATAGATGGGGAAACAGTGGGAATAGTGGCTGATTGTATTTTTCTGGGCTCCAAAATCACTGCAGATGGTGACTGCAGCCATGAAATTAAAAGACGCTTGCTCCTTGGAAGGAAAGTTAATGACCAACCTAGACAGCATATTAAAAAGCAGAGACATTACTTTGCCAACAAAGGTCCGTCTAGTCAAGGGAATGGTTTTTCCAGTAGTCAGGTATGGATGTGAGAGTTGGACTATAAAGAAAGTGGAGTGCTGAGGAATTGATGCTTTTGAACTGTGGTGTTGGAGAAGACTCTTGAGAGTCCCTTGGACTGCAAGGAGATCCAACCAGTCCATCCTAAGGAGATCAATCCTGGGTGTTCATTGGAAGGACTGATGTTGAAGCTAAAACTCCAATACTTTGGCCACCTCATGCGAAGAGCTGACTCATTTGAAAAGACCTTGATGCTGAGAAAGATTGAGGGCAGGTGGAGAAGGAGACAAAGGAGGATAAGATGGTTGGATGACATCACTGACTCAATGGACGTGGGTTTGGGTAGATTCAGGGAGTTGGTGATGGACAGGGAGGCCTGGCATGCTTCAGTTCATGGGGTTGCAAAGAGTCAGACACAACTAAGCGACTGAACTGAACTGATAGGCTATCCAAGTTGACACATAACATTAAGCATCACAGTATAAGATCACACTTCAAGAAAAATTTAGATCCTCTGAGAAAGTATAGATGTAGCTGAGGCTTCAGTCTTTGGACTGAGAAAGAAACATTAATGAAAATTTTGAAAAATTCACTATAGTTAACAGTTGTAGGTCCCAGGAAAGCTGTCAGTGGTAGAGGGTGAAGGAATGATAAGCCTAGATCTGGCTTGAAAGAAGTAGAAAGATTTATAATTTTTTTAGGCATAAATATCAAGACCAATGTTTTAATCTTCTGAAGGTTAAACATTATTCAACCTTTGCTTCTCAAAAGCTAAATGCAACTCAGGAGCCCTAGAAAATGAAGAGGATGTGAGAAGAATCAGTGATTGATTTAAAGAGTGTGAAATAAGCAAAAATCACTCAGTCGTGTCCGACTCTTTGGGATCCCATGAACTATACAGTCCGTGGAATTCTCCGGGCTAGTATACTGGAGTGGGTAGCCTTTTCCTTCTCCAGGGGATCTTCCCAACCCAGGGATCGAACCCAGGTCTCCCACATTGCAGGCAGATTCTTTACCAGCTGAGCCACAAGGGAAGCCCAAAATAAGCAAAGATATTAATATTTACCTTTAATGTTCTATATGTTTCTGCTCTTTGTGAGTAAAAGCTAATGAATACAAGGGGGAAAGACAACACAGAAGCTAATTCTAGTGCCCAATTGCTGCTCAGGGACTGGAACCAAGATTAGATGGGTCAGCTGTTGGGGAGAAGAAGCCAAAAGTAACATTTTCAAGCTGGTGTCATTTCAGAAACATTCACTGCATCATATACATTATCTTATTCAATTCAAACAGCTTCTTATAGGTTTTTACAGATGAGAAACTTGAATTTCAAATGCTTTAGGTAAATCACCTGAAGTCATACATTTTAGTAGTAGACCCACAGTTCAGATCCAGGTCTCTCTGACTTGAAAACTCGTTCTCTCCCTGCTTCATCGTTCTGCCTCTGGAAAAAAGGAAGGGAACAGAAGGCATGAGGGTAGGTGCTGTGTCGAATCTGCCCGGTCTGCTTCTGTCCACAGAGGGCCTCTCAATTCTGAATCCTGCCTTCCTGGGCATGCCTGATTCTCATAGACTCATAGACTAGCTCAGACTCATTGCCTCAGCTTCTTGTGAATAGGTGGGAGTATCCCAGAAAGCCTGGGGCCTGGGATCTTGGGAGCCAGGATTTGGTGTGAGGAAAGAGCAAGGCTGACCTGTGAGCTGCAGAGCTTGAAGGCAAACGTGTCTGAAGGTCAGTCCTCAGGTCAGGAGATCTAGGTATCAGTCAAACCAAGGTGTCCATCAATGGAGTGAGAAGTACCCAGGTCTGAGGCTGCAGGAAAGAAATGAGGCTTGCCAAGCCAGAGCAAGAGGCATAAGAACAGAGGAGAGAGGGCATTCTCTTTTTGATAAGGCTCCTAAGATAGTGAAAATCCATGAATAGAATCATATAGGCCAAATTTTTTAAGGTATTGGCTCCCTTGTTACTTATAAACTGTATAATCTTTGGCAAGACTGATTTTTCATGTGTACAGTGGACTTAAGGTTGAATGAACTAATGCATATAAAATATCTAACCTTGTATTCATAAGTGCTCACTAAAATTGCCACATTTTTTGTTAATTGTTGTCAACCTTACTGAGAAGGGGCTTCCTAGGTGGCTCAGTGGCAAAGAATCCACTTGCAGTGCAGGAGACCCAGGAGACATAGGTTCAGTCCCTGGGTCAGGAAGATTCCCCTGGAGGAGGAAATGGCAACCTGCTCCAGTTTTTTTTGCCTGAAAGATTCCATAGACTGGGGAACCCAGTGAGCTATAACCCATGGGGTCACAAAGAGTTGGAGATGATCAAGTGACTGGGTGTATACGCGCTGGTTGAGAAGACAGCTGTAAGGGGATTGATGTGGTTAACGCTGTATGAGCCACATCTGACACCACGTTCTCCCAGAGGATTCTGGGAAGAATCCTCTTGCCCCCTCTCCCTGAGATGCTGAAAGCTCAGCTTCTCTGTACACTGGTGCCTAGTTGAATCTCAAAGAGCTTTGGGTGAAGTAGGAAAGAGGAGCTTTATTGCTTTGCCAGGCATAGGGAGCCACCGTGGGCTGGTGCCCTCGAAACCATGTGTCCCATTTTGGGTAAAATAGTAGGAAGTTTTATTGTAATTGATCAAAGAGGGCGTGGTCAGCTCATGGATGTTCTTTTGGTGGGTTAGTAGTGAGGTCCATAGGAGTAAGCATCATCAATCTTCAGGTCCAGCTGGTCTGGGGTCTGCATGCCTGTGGGCAGCATACCATCGTTAATCACTACCTTCTCCCACCTGGAAGTGGTTTCAGTATCTGCAGAATAACTCAAAAATACTGTTGTGTGATGAGATGGTTGGATGGCATCATCAACTCAGTGGACATGAGTCTGAGCAAACTCTGGGAGATGGTGAAGGACAGGGAAGCCTGACCTGCTGCAGTGCATGGGGTCGCAAAGAATTGGACACCACTGAGCTGGAGAAGGCAATGGCAACCCACTCCAGTACTCTTGCCTGGCAAATCCCATGGACTGAGGAGCCTGGTAGACTGCAGTCCATGGGGTGGCTAAGAGTCGGACACGACTGAGCGACTTCACTTTCACTTTTCACTTTCATGCCTTGGAGAAGGAAATGGCAACCCACTCCAGTGTTCTTGCCTGGAGAATCCCAGGGACGGGGGAGCCTGGTGGGCTGCCGTCTATGGGGTCGCACAGAGTCGGACACGACTGAAGCAATTTAGCAGCAGCAGCAGCAGAGCAATTAAACAACACCATTAGTTGTATGTATCTGTTGATGAGGAAACAGGACCTTGTCCCAAGGCTGCTCTTGATTGCTGTTTCCCCCTGGTCTCGTATCCCCTCCCTTCCCTAATTAACAACAGATTGAATCTGCCCACTGAAACTCAGCGAAGGTCATGGAGGCTGAATAAAGACTGTCTCCTATAATCAGTGAAATGGGGGACACAGAACAGCCTTGTGCCCAGGAGCCCCACCGGGCCCTGCATGGTATCACTTCTGTTGGAAACAATCAGACCACAGAGAATCCATGACAAGGCTCTCACAGGTCCCCAGGTGGGGCACAGGGCTATTGCTACTATTTGTGAAATTTATAGAGCTAAATGGAGGTACCAGCAGATATATCCTGAAGGAGAACTATAATAGAAGAAATGCAAATTTATCTTCCATCAGAGGAGTTATAAAGAAGAATAAAGGCTTACAGTCAAAACCAGGAAATTGAGGAGCCAGGAGAGCTGAGAGTGGCAAGAACAGCGTATGTATTCAGGAGTCAGCTAAAGGGGTTCCGCAAGACGGAGTGCGGGCACTGACTGTGGCAGAGGGTTTGTTCAGATGTAGATGAGCCAGTTCACCTGAAAGAACTAGATTAGGAGGGACAGAAAAGGGGTAACTGTTAAAATCTAGCGTGACCTCCTCAGAGCACAGCTTTCTTCCGGAATCATGAGCCTGAATGCACATGTTAGATCTTGCTGTACCACACAAAATTCCCCAGTCTTGGAAGTGGAGAGGATTGGTCTTTGGCAACCATCGCCCTCTATTCCAACTTTTAGGAGACTATCTTCCCAAGGGGGCAAGTTTGTGCTGGTGCTCATATACCCAAAGTGTTTTCATCACCCAGGCAGATGAACTAAGAGGTCTTTATCGGATTTTTCTCCCCTACTTCCCCCTCTTGCTTACTTGGCTCCTGGAAAGAAAGAAAAAAGAGTCTTAACCTTGAATGAGTCTTAATCTTGATTTCAGCCTTAAGACTGGCACAGTTCTCTGTCAATATACTGTGCTGCCTTAATGCCCAGGTGGATTTTGAAAAGAGCTTAGGAATCACCTTCCTCCTCATATCCTACCAAAATTTATCATTTGAAATAAATTCCTGTGAGGTTTCTCAAGTGGTCATTTTGCTGTTCTTATTGGACTGAAGGACAGGAAATACCATCTGCATTTTCTTAAAATTACGGTACCTCACAGAAGCACCCTTTTATTTCCTCTAGCTCCTATTACATTACTAATGTGAGATGGAAAAAGAACTATGGTTTTGGCAGTGGGTGATAAGAAGCACTGGCTCAAAAAAAAAAAAAAAAAAAAAGAAGCACTGGCTCTTTTCCATAAAAGTGGACATTTTTCTATAAAATAATCTTGCTCATTTTCAGAGAATTTCTTTAAAAGATAGCGTTTATATTTGTTTCTCATCCGTGGAGGGGAAAAAGGAGAATCAGTTTTTCAGTATTTGTATTCAACAGGAGAATTTAGAATCTATGATTGGCTATATTTCTCTAATTTGTAAAGGATTAATTCACTGCTGACCTAAATTCTTTCACAGTAGCGAATCGAGAATTGTTTCCAAGCAACCAGAAATTGCTGACACGAGAATTCAGTCTTTCAGCATTTTTCACAAAAGCTGAGAGGTCTGTTCTGCTGGTTGGATGAATGGAAGATGTCTGATGAGAAGCCTGGGACTTCTGAAAGACCAGCAAAGCTGCTTCTAAGACTCCAGAACACAGCCTATGTCTGTACAGTCAGGACCATGCTTTTTGGTTGGAAAAACATACACTGCTCCATTTACTAAGAAATCCCCAAAAGACTCTTTATGTTGTTCATATTCTGATTGAATATTAGTAATCGGTATATACAGAGCAGTTTCCACAACGAAAAACATGCAACTAAATGCATTCAGTCTTAGGAATTGAAAGTGTGTTTACTCTTTTCTTAACCTGAATTTTCATATATTTGCAGAGCAGATTAAATGGAACAAAATAAACTCAGATCAGTGCTGAACACACAGGAAGTACCCTTGGAGGTGATTTCATCATTGTGGATGGGGCATGAGGTCACCCTAATGGCAAATCAGGACTTTCCCATGGATAACAGGGAAGTCTTGTGTATTGAGCAAAAACGGATTTTTTTTAAAATTGAGTGACCTACTTCATTTTACAAATAAGAAGAGGAAGTTATTTGCCCAACTTCAGTGGTGGTCAAGTTGAAATCTTAATTCCTGAATACTGAATTCTTCTCTGCTTTATAGTGAATAGCATCCTAACCAATTAGAAGTTCTCTAACAACTTCAAGGTTCCTAGTTTGATCTGTGGCAAAGCATTAGAGTTAGGTTGATCTGAATTTCTAAGAGGATACAAAATATAAATATTTTGTAACAGAAATAAATAAAGGAAACTCAGGTGGCTCACTTGTAATTGCCACCTGAAAAGGTACTATTTGAAATTGTGTATATTTCAATGTCTCCCAGACGTCCATGTGTGTGTGTTAGTTGCTCAGTCGTGTCCAACTCTTTGTGACCCCATGGACTGTGGCCCCCACAAAGCTCCTCTGTCCATGGGATTCTCCAGGCAAGAATACTTGACTGGGTTGCCATTTCCTTCTCCCTCAAATATCTGTAAATACACATGAAAGACCTCTAGTAAATTTCTTACATTTTATAAATATTAGGTACTTAATCTATATAATAGGAATAATGCTCATTTAGAGAAGGTGTTGTTAGAATTTTTAAAACAAATAAGTACAATCCCTGTTGTCTTTTCCTTTTCCCTGAAATTTAAAAAGCATGGTAAAATATGGTATAATAAAGGCTTGATTAAGGCAATCAAAATGAGGGAACAATTATATATGTGAAGCCAGAGAATAGGAAAAAGAAATTTTCAGAGATGAGAGTAGCAGCCCCTAAAAGATTCTACAGCAAAGAAAATGGTAAATGGAGTAAGCATTCCCAAAAGAGGGTCCACCCTTCAAAACAGTATAGCCCACAAAGTTTCTGAGAATAGAGGCAGAAAATATGCATGAAGAGATAAGAAATGCCCAATCACTGAATTTGGTCCTTTTTTTCTCTGTGCAGCATTGTATCACTGAAAAATTTAAACAGTGGCTGTATGATGCTATTTGCATTTCAGAAAGAAAGATTGATGAGTAGATTGTACTTACTATCTCCATCTGTGCTAATAGAACTTTGCCCTTACAGTGGAAAGAATATAACCACTGGGTTACAGAATTACTTATAACAAAGGCATAGCTAAGACTAGATTTCCTCCAGCTTTATAATTACTACCTAACTTAAAATCAAAGCTCTATTTGAAACTTAAATCCCCTCTGTGTCTATAGGATAATAGGCAATCTAAATTTTTCAGAAACTTTGATGTATTAATGGAAAAATAAATTTTCTTCTACTCTTTTTACATGTCTGAGAAGTGACAGAAACTGGCGAGGAATTGAAAGGCATACAGTTTAAAATAGTATGTTATACACACAATTTCAATTAACATCTGACTTATTTTTATTACTTTTAAATACAGAAGAGATAAAATATATGGAAATTGGATAAGCTTATCTTTTCTAGTTTATAAAGAATAAAAAACGCTTGAGAAAAGGAAACAACATTATCATCAAAGTTATTTTACTTTCAGGATTTAGTGTCCAGATTATTAAACAGATAGCAAGAAATGAAGGACAAAAGGACAGAAAAAAGCAATAAAAATAGCTTTGGAAATAGACCATTTACCTTCGTAATACTTTCTTCAGAGTTTGCCCTGTAGGCAATGTCTATCCCTCTGAGAATTCTTTTAAAAACAAAAATACAGTCATTGGGCTTCTGAAAATGGAAAGATTACCCAGGTTGAGGAAGATTTCCTGTCTTTTTTCCACTTGAATGTATGTCTTTTTATCAATAGGTCCAAGTTCACATCAGTGCTTCATTGAGCTGCATGGAGTGCTGATAATCAGGCCTCTGAAGCCATGACTTGCCTGCCGCTGCTGGAGCAGAGCTCAACAGAACCAAGGCTGCAGCCCTGGCCCCAGACCAAGATTGGCTGAGTGTCTCCCACATTGGATGGTCTATTTTTAAATCCAGGCTTAAGTGTGAAGATTCTTTTACAGGCTGAGCAAAACAGTAGTTGTGCCATCTTTTGTTAGGATTTCTTGGTAACTCTTTTATAACCCTCTCACTTTCAAAACATCTGTATCCTGATGTTGTAGATGTGGCTCTTGTGAACTCATATAACTGAGTTTTATCCAATTTAGAACTATTTTTCTTTAAGTTAGATCATTTACTCCAGTTATAGTAAATGAAATTACTCATGTATTCGTTGTGCATTCATACTAAGTCTCTTCAATCGTGGCCAACTCTTTGCGACCCAATGAACTGTAGCCCACCAGGCTCCTCTGTCCATGGGATTCTCCAGGCAAAAATATTGGAATGGGTAGCCATTCCCTTCTCCAGGGGATCTTCCCAAACTAGGGATCGAATTTGCATCTCTTGCATTGGCAGGCAGGTTCTTTACCACAGGTGCCTGGGAAGTTACTCAGACATGGGTTTAAATCCACATAAATCTTATTGTGTGCTTACTGTTTTTCATGCCAAATTTAGGCTCCTTTGTCTCTTTCATTTTGCCTTCTATGGAACTGATTACCTTTGGCAATTCCAGTTCCTTCTCCTCTACCAGGGCTTCCCTGATTGCTCAGTTGGTAAAGAATTCGCCTGCAATGCAGGAGAGCCCAGTTCAGTTTCTGGGTCGGGAAGATCCCCTGGAGAAAGGATAGACTACCCACTCCGGTATTCTTGGATTTCCCTTGTGGCTCAGCTGGTAAAGAATACACCTGCAATGCAGGAGACCCTGGTTTGATTCCTGGGTCAGGAAGATCCCCTGGAGAAGGGAAAGGCTACCCACTCCAGTGTTCTGGCCTGGAGAATTCAGACTGGAGTACAGCCCCTGGGATCACAGAGAGTTGACAGGACTGAGCAACTTTCACTTTCATTTCACTTTCACTTTCCCCTCTACCAGTTTAGGGGTTATATGCTCCATATCTATGCTTTTTATGATTACTCTTTAGCATACATCTTCAATTTATTAAAGGCTATTATTAATTGACATATTTCCACCACAAAAAAACGCAGAGCTTTCAACACTTTATCATTCCACTTGATGGATAATATATCATTATTATTGTCATTAATTATACATGTAATAGAATATAGTATAGATTAATGCTTTATATATGTACGCATGTATATATATATTCTACAAAGTTTCATATGTTATTTTAATGTCATTTTTCATTTAAATTTACCCACCATTCTTATTTCATTTGATCTTTTTCCTTCCTATATTTCTGTGCTTTCTCTTGGTATAATGTTTCTACACTATTCTTCTGCTACATGTTTAGAAATTCTAATATAGTGGATCTATTGAAGGTGAAATCTCTTGTATTTCGTAGCTTTGTTATCTTACAATGTATTTATTTTGCCTATATTCATGAGGGGTATTTGCACTGGGAACAATTTTCTAGACTCAGTTACTTTGCTTCAGTGTGGTAAAGATATAATTCCCCTGCTTTCTACATTGGAGAAGTTAGCTGTCAGTTTAATTGCCCCTTCAAAGGTAATGTGGCCAGTTTTAAGATTTTTCTCTTTACTTGGGGTTTTCCAAAATTTCTGTGTACCTGTGTATATACATGTATACGTGTGTATATATATAAACAGATGGTTGATGGATGGAAGGAAGAAAGGGAGAAAGCAAAGAGAGATGGAAGCAAGGGAGAAAGGGAGAAAAAAGAAAGAATTTTGAATGTGGCTAAACAGATTTTTTCACACTCCAGATGCACTACTGCTTTTTTGCACTATCCTTTTGCCACTGTTTAAGTAGAAAGTACTCAGAGAGTAAAAGGTACTCTATTTACTGCCCTTCTAAGGGAGGGCGTATACGGCTTAGAGCATGGAGTCAGAATGTTGACACTGAATTCCAAAAAGGCTCTTAAAACTCACGGAGAAGAGAACAACCTTGAAACCAAAGGTTTTCATTGAAGGCTGAGATCTTTAAGAGACAAAAGACTTTTTGAATTTAAACTCAAAGTAAAAAGTTGAAACTAAATAAATTTGAGAAAAATCACAAAGATTGTAAGACAAGTTTTCTTTATACAAGATGAGGAGATAAAATAATTTCTTCATTGGGGAAGCACTTCTTGTTCATGTATAGAGAAAATAGAGAAAAATAATAAATGATTTACAGATTGTGGGCAGAGAGTTCGCTGTCTCTAGCCCCTAACCCTAGAGCAAATCCTCTCAAAGGGAAATGATAGAATCCCCAGATAAAGTCTGGAGGACACCTTTTGAGAGGATGTTTGTCTCATTTTCCAGGCAGAAAGCCCTGTAGAGAAGCTGTTTGCTTGGTCCAGGTAAGTATGGAAGAGCAGAATAGTGTGAGTGGCCAAACCTGACAAATGGACCTAAAGCGTCAGCAGAATTCAAGCCCTCACAGAGTCGTAGAGAAAGGTTTTCTGTGTCCCAGGAGAGCAATACAAAGACTGAAATTAGGCAGACTAGAGGATGTGGGCCTGTTGACCAGTTGCCATGGTAAAACCAGGAGGACCTCAGCAGACCCCTGTATGCAAACATACAGTCAAACACCAGTGTTGAAAGTATAAAAGGTGTTGAACACCCACACAGGACAGAAGTGGACCAAATGTCTCTACCCAATACCAGGACAATGCCTCTACTCACTGCCTCTCACCACTCCAGAGTTTAGATCATCCACTAGAAAGAGGTGAAAAAGTGAAAAAATAAACCCAGGAAGGAAATCCCAGTAACAGACTGAATATTTTCCTAAAGAAGGTCAAGCCCATATCATTAATTGTTATTTAGTCACTCAGTGGTGTCCAAGGCTCCTCTGTCCATGGGATTTCCATGGCAAGAACACTGTTGGAGTAAGTTGGTATTTCCTTTTCCAGAGGATCTTCCCAACCCAGGGATCAAATCTGCATCTCCTTCACTGGCAGGTGAATTCTTTACGGCTGAGCCACCAGGGAAGCACCACAAGCCCATATAAGAACATATAATACAGCCTAATGGACTGAAATAACCATAGGTAAACATACTACCTCAACAACATTAAAAGGAACTACCCCAACACATCATTTGCCATTGTTAGCTTTTCAGTTCAGTTCAGTTCAGTCGCTCAGTCGTGTCCGACTCTTTGCGACCCCATGAATTGCAGCACGCCAGGCCTCTCTGTCCATCACCAATTCCCGGAGTCTACCCAAACCCATGTCCATCGAGTCGGTGAGGCCATCCAACCATCTCATTCTCTGTCGTCCCCTTCTCCTCCCGCCCCCAATCCTACCCAGCATTAGGGTCTTTTCCAATGAGTCAACCCTTCGCATGAGGATAGATGCAATCAGTGAACCATGAGAAGTCAGCGTTACCCAAAGGTATTTCCTGTAGATTATCACAAGGAGTAAGGAGGTGGTCCATGGCATTATGCAGTCATAAACATTCATTGGTTATGAAGAGGAAAGAGTAGCTGGGTTCAGATTTTTACCATGTACAAGAGTTATGAGAGGAACAGTTAACAGAAGCACTTCATAGGGAGTGAGGTGGCTGACTGAGAAACATAATGAGAGTGTAAGAGCGCACCTACTGTATGAGGGATAAAAATGGTCAAAGGGGTCCCAGAATAGTTTCCCTGGTGGTCTTAACCAAAAAGGCAGTGGGTTTGATGGCTCAAAGGCGATAGATATCCCCATGACACAGAATCTGTGTGCTGACTGTTATGCCTTATGGGTCGACACTGGTCCCCATGTTGTTAGGTGAGTACTCCAAGGTCGTTCTCTTCCTTTTCACAGGCATTGGGATGCCCAGGAGGAGATGGGTCCATCAAACTCCCCTTTAAGGTTTTAAAGGCTCTGTCATCCGGTTCTTCCCATAAGATTGGGTCAAAGCTGTTGTTGTTTAGTAAAACCCACAAAGCTTTGGCAGCAAGAGAGGTATTTGGATTCTGGTTTGGGGATTAACCAAGTCGCTCGAGAAAACCTTGAAGCTGTCACTTAGTTTTGGATTCGGGGACACTTGGGACACTATGAAGTCTATCTGAACCTAGTTGTAGCGCTTCTTCTGATGTCAGATGCCCTAAATATCAAAACAGGATCTGGGTAATTTTTGAGGGGAAACTTGTGTCCCTTTAAGGTTAAAACCTTTAGCATGTGGATGCTGTCTTCCTATGAGGAGCCTTGAGAAGGAGAGCAGAGAAGCAAATTATCCACATATTGCAGCAAAGTAGGACCTCTAGGAACTTATACCATCCAGATCAGCCCTTGGCAGTTTTCAGAAAGAAGGAGGACTGTCAGTAAAACCCAAGGCTTTACCATCCAGGTGAATTGTTTTTCTCCCCAAACAAAGGCCGAAATGTATGGCCAGCTTTACCAACAAGAAAACTAAAGAATACACTGCATAAGTCAATGCAATAAAAATTTGGCTTTCAGTGGAAATTGATGCTAATAATGAATGAAGGTTAGGAACAACAAAGTGTCAAGGGATAACAATGTTTATTGCTCTGATGCCCTGGACAGACCTCTACCCTCGGCCTGTAGGCTTTTCATCTGTAAAATAGAAATATTAGAAGGACAAATACGAGGGGTAAAGAGGCCTTGAGCTTTGTAATTTTCTAATAAGAGCTTTACGTCTTAAAGGGCTTCTTTGCTTTTTGTTGTTGTTCAGTCACTCAGTTGTGTCTAACTCTTTGAGACCGCATGCACTGCAACATACCAGGCTTCCCTTTCCTTCACCATCTCCCAGAGCTTATTCAACTCATGTCCATCGAGTCAGTGATGTCATCCAACTGTCTCATCCTCTGTCGTCCCCTTCTCCTCCTGCCTTCGATCTTCCCCAGCATAAGCGTATTTTTTAATGAGTCAGTTCTTCACATCAGGTAGCCAGAGTTTTGTAGCTTCAACTTTAGTGTCAGTCTTTCCAATCAATATTCAGGGTTGATTTCCTTTAGGATTGACTAGTTTAATCTCCTTGCTGTCCAAGGGACTCTAAAAAGTCTTATCCAGCACCACAGTTCAAAAGCATCCGTTCTTCATTGCTCAGCCTTCTTTATGGTCCAACTCTCACATCCATACAGGACTACTGGAAAAACCATAGTTTTGACTAGACAGACCTCTGTCAGCAAAGTAATGTCTCTGCTTTTTAATACACCGCCCAGGTTTGTCGTAGTTTTTCTTCCGTGCATTTATACACTGCGTAAGTCAATACAATAAGAATTTTGCTTTCAGTAGAAATGAATGTTAATGACAAATGAAGGTTAGGAACAACAAGCTGTCAAGGGATAGCAATGTTGTTTATTGATGAGAGGTCCTGGACGGACTTCCACCCTTGGCCTTTAGGCTTTTCATCTGTAAAATAGAAATATTAGTAGGACAAATATGAGGGATGAAGAGGCTTTGAGGTTTGTAATTTTCTATTATGGGCTCCATGTCTTAAAGTATTTCTTTACTTTTAGGATATTGATTAATACTGGGAAGAGATTTTGAAGGATATACTTAAATTTTGATAGGAGGTACACTGAATTTTGCCAATTTCAGCTATAGACTTTGCCCATAAAGAGGGTGATAGCTGATTTCATAGGGAGAAGGGAAGGGAAGGGAAGTCGCTCAGTCGTGTCTGACTCTTTGCGACCCCGTGGACTGTAGCCTACCAGGCTCCCCCGTCCATGGGATTCTCCAGGCAAGAATACTGGAGTGGTTTGCCATTTCCTTCTCCAGGGGATCTTCCCGACCCAGGGATCGAACCCAGGTCTCCCGCATTGGAGGCAGACGCTTTAACCTCTGAGCCACCAGGGAAGTCTTTCATAGAGAGAAGTGATCGGTTTTTCCAGAGTCATCTTTAGTACCATCAGAGATAAATAAAAGATACCAAAGGTTTATTTAATTCACCTGATTAATTATTTTGATAACTATTGTTGAATTCTAGAATGATTTCTCTCTGGGGAGAAAGAAGTCTTGACCTTATAAATGGACAGGGCAGAGGAACTAAGGAAAAAGTGGTGTGTATATCTCTCAAGGAGCCTCAGCAAAAGAGAATAGGTTTAGATACAGGTACTTCTTGAGGTTTATTAGAGGTCTCCACTACTTGAACTGTTTTAGTACTTCAAGGCAGGGACTCATTTACAGTAGTGAGGTTGAGCACCAAGAGTGTGGCTCTGGTGTTAATTAGGATGGGAAGAGGTGCACCCCCAGTGTGGAGATGTGTTTCTCCAAGCCCATTAAGAGGGAGATTGGGAAGAGCCCCTGTAGCTCCTCAGAGCCCTGCCATTGAGAAATGGGAGGGTGCTGGAAAGGGTGGCTGGAAGGCTGATTAAATTTGTAAGTCTCTTTTCCAGTGCCCTGAGCTCTTGGCAATAATAGCAGAAGCTAGGAAGGTTTTATTTTCATTTGGGGGCCTTCATTTGCTGGAGTTGAAGAAGTTAAGAATTTTAGCAGTCTTTCGTTTAGGTGACTCATCCAGAGTGCGAGAAAGCACTGGTTTGCTGTATTGACTCATTCTGGAGTGGACATAGCTTTCCATTCCATCCTAGTCCTCTTTACTAGAAGGGAAAGTTCCTGGTGCAGCCCATTAATAAACATGGAATTAAAAGCTACCTGGGTGAAATCAACAACTGAAGGAAGACCAACCCAAATTTTGTTTAAAAAAATCTGAAGTCAATTGTAATAGTCATGATGAACAGGTTCATCAAATTTTTGTGGGCAAGACTGAATTTTGTTCCAACTAACAGGCTTTGGAAAAGCCCTAGGAATTGCTTGATGAAGTTCCCTAGCAACTGCCTAAGCCTGAAATATAATAAGTTAGTGGGACATAATTCTAGAGACTTTCCAGGATTTTCCCAGCTAGCTGTTTTCAGCCAATGCTGGGCCTGGCCTTCACCAACAAGCATATGAACTAGCTGGTATAAGTCAAGGAAACCAGATTGATACGTTTGAATGACTATATTAAGTTCCTCAGCAAGTCTGTGAGAATCTTTGGTTACCTTGGGAAAATCTTTGCACTTGCAGTTCTGCTTTAGTCCTGGGAATATAAATTAAGGGTTTAATTTCTGGCATGTTTTGATGAGTTCAGAGGAAAAGGGAGTGGGAAGAATTTCCAGGAAAAGGGAGCTATAGGGAGAAAATTAGTGTGAGGGATTTGAGGGTATAGAGGAGGTACAGGCAGCATTGAAGGGGAGAAGAACACGAGACTAAAGAAATCAAGGGAAATGATACCTCATTGTGGTTTTGATTTGCATTTCTCTAATAATGAGTGATGTTGAGCATCTTTTCATGTGTTTGTTAGCCATCTGTATGTCTTCTTTGGAGAAATGTCTGTTTAGTTCTTGGGCCCATTTTTTGATTGGGTCGTTTATTTTTCTGGAATTCAGCTGCAGAAGTTGCTTGTATATTTTTGAGATTAATTGTTTGTCTGTTGCTTCGTTTGCTATTATTTTCTCCCATTCTGAAGGCTGTCTTTTCACCTTGCTTATAGTTTCCTTTGTTGTGCAAAAGCTTTTAATTTTAATTAGGTCCCATTTGTTTATTTTTGCTTTTATTTCCAATATTCTGGGAGGTGGGTCATGGAGGATCCTGCTGTAATTTATGTCGGAGAGTGTTTTGCCTATGTTTTCCTCTAATGGCTGCTATCCAAAAGTCTACAAGCAATAAATGCTGGAGAGGGTGTGGAGAAAAGGGAACCCTCTTACACTGTTGGTGGGAATGCAAACTAGTACAGCCACTATGGAGAAAAGTGTGGAGATTCCTTAAAAAACTGAGAATAGAACTGCCATATGACCCAGCAATCCCACTGCTGGGCATACATACCGAGGAAACCAGAATTGAAAGAGACGCGTGTACCCCAATGTTCATCGCAGCACTGTTTATAATAGCCAGGACATGGAAGCAACCTAGATGTCCATCAGCAGACGAATGGATAAGGAAGCTGTGGTACATATACACAATGGAATATTACTCAGCCATTAAAAAAAATACATTTGAATCGGTTCTATTGAGATGGATGAAACTGGAGCCCATAACACAGAGTGAAGCAAGCCAGAAAGAAAAACAACAATACAGTATACTAATGCATATATATGGAATATGAAAGATGGTAACGATAACCCTATATGCGAGACAGAATAAGAGACACAGATGCATAGATCAGTCTTATGGACTCTGAGGGAGAAGGAGAGGGTGGGACGTTCTGGGAGAACAGCATTGAAACATGTATATTATCATATGTGAAACAGAACACCATTCCATGTTCAATGCATGAGACAAATGCTCAGGGCCGGGGCAATGGGATGACCCAGAGGGATGGGATGGGGAGGGAGGTGGGTGGGGGGTCCAGGAAGGGGAACACATGCAAACCCATGGCTGATTCATGTCAATGTATGGCAAAAACTATTACAATATTGTAAAGTAATTAGCCCCCAACTAAAATAAATAAATTTATTAAAAAAAAAAAAAAGAATAAAGAAATCAATGGAGAAGAGCCTGAGGCTTCAGGAGCCACTTTACCTTTCTTTAGTCATCTGCTTACCTCAGGTAACCTCAAAACCTTATTTTCAGAGAGGGAATTTTAGGTTCCTGGTAATGTTTGGAAGCCTCAAAATAACCATTGAAACAGGCATACCATTCAGTTTTGGAAATTTTAGGACTAATCCAATTCAGTTTAAAAAAATTAAGTTCGGGGATTTCAAAAGTTCCCCACAATGGCCACTGATGTAAATTGCCTTTGGTCAGGTTGGTCCTTTCGTTAGAAATGTGCAGGAGGCAGTACTCTTCTCTTTTTAACTTTTTATTTTATCAGTTCAGTTTAGTTGCTGAGTCGTGTCCGAGTCTCTTCGACCCCATGGACTGCAGCATGCCAGGCTTCCCTGTCCATCACAAACTCCTGAAGCTTGCTTTTTTATTTTATATTGGAGCATAGTTGATTAACAATGTTGTGTCAGTTTCAGGTGTAAATGAAGTGATATACATATACATACATTTATTCATTTTCAAATTCTTTTCCCAGTTAAGTTGTTGCAGAATATTGAGCAAAGTTCCCTGTGCTACACAGAAGGTCCTTGTTGGTTGTCCATCTGAAATATAACAGTGTGCACACGTCAGTCCCAAACTCACTAACTATCCCTTCCTCCACCTTCCGCCCTCCTAATCATAAATTCCTTCTCCAAGTCTGAGTCTCTTGCTGTTTTGTAATAAGTTTATTTGTATCATTTTTAAACATAAAGTTGACCAAATTCCCTGTGAGGGATGCCCTCAAAATGTTTGCATAACTGGGAACTCATTTCTCCAGGATTTTTCTCTAAAGTAAAATAATAATCTTCAAACAACTTTAACAGTTTGAAGCTCAAACAACTCAGTTAAATAGTTTGTAGCTCAAATAGCTTCAGGTCTAATAGTAGCTAGTTCTAAGGGAACAGCTTGGTCCTGTAGTAGTCAGGCTGAAGTTCCCATGGAATATCCCCTATTCCAAACGCAAGGACCAAAGGCTGAACTGGTACAGTTTTAGTGAAACCACCCCTGTTTCCAAAATACTCAGCCAAATACTGAGCCTTCTCATCCAGTTTCATTTGAAACAGTGTGATCTCAGAATCAGGCTAGTGTCAAACAAGTATTCACATACAGAACAAGGCCTTAAACCAAAAGGATGAAACCTTAGAATAGGTCCCAAATAAAGCCTGGAGATCTTCAAATGCAGAGGATGTGATCTTGGATCCAGTAGAGAGAGAACTTCAGACTCCAGGGTTGCTGAGAAAAGCTGTGAGTTTGATGGACTCAGCTGTGGATACCATACTTATTTGCTCATCAGCCTCCAGGGGTCTTCCCTGGTCCCTGTACGAACCACAAAGATGTTGCCATAAACAGACTGCTGCTGCTGCTGCTAAGTCGCTTCAGTCGTGTCCGACTCTGTGCAACCCCATAGACGGCAGCCCACCAGGCTCCGCCGTCCCTGGGATTCTCCAGGCAAGAATACTGGAGTGGGCTGCCATTTCCTTCTCCACTGCATGAAAAGGAAAAGTGAAAGCGAAGCCGCTCAATCGTGTCCAACTCTTAGCGACCCCATGGACTATAGCCTACCAGGCTCCTCCATCCACGGGATTTTCCAGGCAAGAGTACTGGAGTGGGGTGCCATTGCCTTCTCCTAACTGCTAGTTATTTCTAAATAACTAGTTCTAAAAAAAACAGAGTCCTTGGCTTTTCATTGGCTGAATACTTGCCAGAAAAGCAGAGGAGTCTCTCTTTTCCCTGCTGTCTTCTGCTGTCATTGCAGTGTGCACACCTCTTCTGGTCTCCTGACTCTATTTAACTGAGCTTTCTGTTTATTAATTTTTTTTTTAACTAAAGTTGTCTTCTCTATTACCTACACC
The DNA here is from genome assembly GCF_054371585.1 of Giraffa tippelskirchi. Classification (NCBI taxonomy): domain Eukaryota; kingdom Metazoa; phylum Chordata; class Mammalia; order Artiodactyla; family Giraffidae; genus Giraffa; species Giraffa tippelskirchi. The sequence goes on along the minus strand of NC_137284.1, from coordinate 39,543,833 downwards.
CGGTACAGTGATTATATTCACTGAATTTGTGGAATTTTCATTTCTTAATGTCAACTAGATATAATCTCCAGTTGAAAATTATTGACATTATAGAAAAATTAAATCATTTATACAGCCATTTAATAGATATTTCTAAATTCCAGAGATGGTATAATGTGCATCTCTATGTTGTTTTGTGTATTTCAAAGTGCCAGATACTTAGAAAACAAACTAAAAATATCATTTAGCTAAAATCTACCCTCACAGCCACCTTCTCTTGACTTTTTCAATAACATTTCCTTATGCCTCTATAATGACTTAAAAACCTATACATTTCTCAATTCTTTCCCACAACAACTTCAGGTGTTTAAGTAACTTCCCTTATTCTTAATGTTATTTTTATTCATTGTACTATTGTATCTCTACCATAAGAGGTTAACAGAGATAGGATGGGAAAACACAAAAATAATTGAAGATAGAGTAAGGTTTATCTCTGGATAGCCACTTGATGGCTTTGTGAACAAGAGAGAAGTAAGTAGTCATAGTTTTGAATGTGAATTCTCATAAGCAAAGTGCAAGCAAACTTCATAAATTTTGCTAAAAGATTAAATATGATTATTACAAGTTTTTGAAAATTATAAACTAAATGTGATTATGAAAGTTTTTGTTAATTATTATTTACTATGTAAGTGCCAATTATTATTGTGATTTTAGAGAGGAAAGGTGAAGAAGCACTTAGGTTGAGATAATTTATTTACTATCAGAAATCCACTTAATTGCCTAAGGTCTGTATTTAACTACTGTAGCTTCCTTGAGGTGATTATGATTTTTCATCTAGAGATAATCTTTGTGTGTATGTTATCTCATCACAAATTATTTTATTTGTCATATAAGCCCAAGATCATCAGGTTTCTCACCCTCATCATGTTCTCTTTAGGGCAGGCATCAAAAGAAAAAATTAACATTAATGTAGAAGTTTATTGTATTAATTTACTTATACAAATGAGGCTCAGCTATATCTTTTGTTAGTGTGAAAATGACTAAAAATCACATTACTCCTGGAGGGTAGGCAAGTAAGAACAGTGTGTGTTCGTTACCAATGCTCAAAGAAATTTTTAAGATGAAGGCAGAAGATACAGTAAACAGTTAGGTGGAATCACTGAGAGCTTTAACTTTAGACTGTTTGATTCAGAAAGCAGTCAGACTCCCAGTTTTGTGAGTTATGAAATGCATATATTCAGGATCAGGCACATACCAGAGCTCAGAAATTCTGGGAATCCAGAAAGTTTTGATACAGTGATGGTTAGTATTAATATCAGCCAGAATTCTGGCACAGTTCTCATTCACAGTGGGTCCAGTGGGCCCCAGGATCTTATCTTGTGGTTATTTACCCAGTCTCTCAAAGTTTTAGGGTAGCTGAGAGAACCCTCTCTTTATCCATTTACCTGTGGAATCAAAACATCATTGTAGAAAGAGTCATGTGAAAGTTTCTGAAACTGTTTACCATCATCCCGCCACCTGCTGCCACACCAGCCAAGACAGGAAGTTAGAAATAATCCCTTATCCAGGGAGAAATGGCTGAGATTTAATGACATCATCAGAGATTTAAGGAGGTGATAGCCACTACTTTTCCTCCAGTTTTATTGAGACATAATTGAATTGACATACATCACTGTGTAAGTTTAAGGTGTGTGGTGTAATGGTTTGACTTACATATATTGTGAAATGATTACTGCAGTCAGTTTAGTTAGCACCTGTCATGTCATTTATATACAATAAAAAGAGAAAGCAAAACTGAAGAAAAAATTTTCATTGTAATAAGAAGTCATGGAATTTACTCTCAGCATCTTTTATACATGTCATATAGCAGTATCATAGCACATCATCGCTAGTACTTACTTGTCTTATAACTGGAAGTTTTTACCTTTTGACTACCTTTCTCCAATAGTCTAGTCTTCCCTATCCTCTCACCTCTGGTAACTGCAAATCTGAGCTTTTTATCTATGAGCTTGGCTTTGTGTTTTGTTTTATTTTGTTTTTTTAGATTCCACATGTAAGTGAGATCATACAGTATCTGTCTTTCTGTCTCTGACTTACTTATATAATTCCCTTGAGGTTCATCAATATTGTTGCAAATGGCAAGTTTTTATCATTTTTATGGCTGAGTAATATTCTGTTATATACACAACTTCTTTATCTATTCATCCATCAGTGGACACTTAGGTTGTTTCACACTTTGACTATTATAAATAATGATGTTATGAACATGGGGCTGCAGATTTCTTTTGGGGTAGTGTTTTCATTTCCTTTAGATATATTCCCAGAAGTGAAATTCTTGGCTCTTATGGTAGTCCTATTTTTTTCTTTTTTTTGAGCATCCTCCATACTGTTTTCCAAAGTGGCCCCACCATTTTATAAATCCATGAACACTGTACAAAGATTCCTTTTTCTCTAATCCTTGCCTGCATTTGTTTTTGTTTTTAGTCACCCAGTCGTGTCTGACTCTTTGTGACCACATGGACTGTAGCCCACCAGGCTCCTCTGTTCATGGCATTCTCCAGGCAAGAATACTGGAATGGGTAGTTATTCTCTTCTCCAGGGGATTTTTCCAACCCAGGAATCGAACCCAGGTCTCCTGCACTGCAGGCAGATTCTTTACCATCTGAGCTGCCTGGGTAAGCCAGCTTTCATTATCTTTTGTCTTTTTTGTCATGGCCATTCTAACAGGCATGAGGTGGTATCTTTTTGTGGTTTTGATTTGCATTTCTCTTACAGCTGGTAGCCACTTAAGTAACCTAAATAGTCTCTGAAAACCCAGGTGGATTATGCTTGATAAGGGAGGCTATTGTTCAGTCATGTCCGACTCATCATGACCCCATGGACTGCAGCATGCCAGGCTTCCCTGTCCTTCACCATCTCCTGGAGTTTGCTCAGACTCATGTCCATTGAGTCGGTGATGCCATCCAACCATCTCATCCTCTGTCATCCCTTCTTTTTCAGGTGGCAGCCCCAGCCTCAGCCTCTGAGGGGGGTGTGGTCTGTGTACTGGCACAGATCAACACAGCCTTTGGTGTTGGATAGGCAGCTAGTCATCTAACAAATGTCTTCTTCTTGAATCTCCTTCATTAGGAAGGAAACTGATTTAGTTACTGCCACTATGAAATAACAAGCCTGCCAGAGCAGAGGCCAATGATTAACCCTCATTAATGGACAGTTTCTTAAAGAACCCAGCCAACTAAGTGGGAACATATATACATTAGACCTTTTCTACTTTAAATTTAACCCAACCTAAATTGAAGCCTGGTAAGTAATTTAACCTTACCAGCATGGAAATTGTCTCTGGATATATGTATTTGCCTCTCTTTCCCACAGTACTTTGCCAGAACACCATCTGAGGGCTTATCAAATATTTCATCTGACATCATGGTCAGCAGAGGAGGTGAGGCAGTTGGCATATATACACTAGTTTTATAATCTAAACCCATAAGTAGGCAGCATCCTAGAACAGTATAAGGGTATTAATACTTAAAGTGCTCAGGCCTGGAGATTACATTCTGGGAACTAAGCCCATGGCACTGTGTCTCTAATGGTCAGAGTATATGATTTCAGTCATCAAGGGCTGGAAGGAGTATTGACTCTGATCACCATAATTCCAAGTGATCCACTCCCAAGATTTTTCTCTCCAAAATCTTTAGTCTGCTAGATTAAAAGGCAGGTTCCCAGCAGGTTAATGCTTCCACCAAGGATGTAGTAAGGGCTTTTCTGAACTTGAGACTGTGACTGCAGCCTGGACACTTGGGGCTCCTCATATCCATGTACCAACAGACAAGGAAAGTCACTGACATGAGGGATACCTGACTGATTACCATGATGAGCGGCTGCCGCAGAATAAAACAGGGTGGGGATGAATTTATCTGGAGCCCTGGGGGTTTGCCATGCTGCTGAGTCACGTCAGTCGTGTCCAACTCTGTGCGACCCCATAGACGGCAGCCCACCAGGCTCCACCGTCCCTGGGATTCTCGAGGCAAGAATACTGGAGTGGGTTGCCATTTCCTTCTCCAATGCATGAAAGTGAAAAGTGAAAGTTAAGTCACTCAGTCGTATCCGACTCTCAGCGACCCCATGGACTGCAGCCTACCAGGCTCCTCTGTCTATGGGATTTTCCAGGCAAGAGTACTGGAGTGGGGTGCCATTGCCTTCTCCGGGGGTTTGCCATAGGCCTGTGTATATTCTGTGCCCAATGACGAGTGGGTAACTGCTACAAACAAGTCTGGAAAAGGCAAAGAAATAAAGGGGCTCAGATCACTTGAGCATACAGGCCTGGATCACCCCACCAGATAAATTACCCAGACCAACTAAAGTGCTGACCAAGGGTGAGCAATATCTAGAATGGGTGACGGAGGAGGGTAAGTGTACCATTATAGCCACATAAGCTGCTGCAGTCATAGGGACCATAGCTTACTTTGTTTCCCTGGTCCTTTCACATGGTCTCTGCAGATATCATGGCTGTGCACCATCCAGAAGGGACTACTACAATAGATTGGACCTGAGTGAGGGCACAGGTAGATTGGAGTAGTACAAGGAGTGAAAAGAGTGAACTGTTATAAATCTTTTAGCTATAATTCTCATTCCAGCCATGGTTGCCTTAACTAGTTCAGCACAAGTTCCAGCCAGCTTCATGCAGTTACAGACTGACTCATCAGGCTCACTACTCACCCCTTGCCTTGTCCCACAGTCAGGAAGCAAGTCACCTGTGGGAGCTGCTTCATGCCTACACGCGCAAAGAGCAGAAATATGAAAAGGTTCAGGGTGACCGTTTTACAATAGGAAATAGAAGCCAATGGACAAGTGCTTTCTTCTCTGTGGCTCTGAGAGTTCTGAGACACTTATGCTGCTTCTCAGATGGTCTTGAATCAAGCAACCAGCCAGTAATACATTTCTGTACTGGTTCTTACTCCTTTCCTGCTTTGCGCCCCTGTCCGTCATGTCTGTTGCTGGAGTGACATCCCCAGGAAAGTATCAACACTCCCACATAAACCTGTCCCAGACTTTGCTTCCTGGGGAGCCCATCTAAGATGCTCTTTGAGAAAGCTGTTATTAGACCTGCAGTTCAGACGAGAAATAAATCCGTGACTTAGCTAGAGGCTCACAGATGGTGATGGTCTGAGCCATCATCCTAACCATATCTTTTGACTCAAAATTACTGTTAATATATTTAACCCTAGTAGTCTCTACTCCAGATCACTTCTCAATGAAGTTGGTAAATTTAATGACTATTAAAGTAAGAAGAAGGACTTTGCCAGTTCTGGTGATTATGACTTTAATGTCAAATCATATTTTTTTTCTTTTATTCTAGTCAAGTCAGAGACTGAGAAACATGCAAGAAAACAGCAGATTTCTCTACTTTAAACAACAATGTTGGAGGGGAATGCTGTCTATTCTAGGCAGTGCTCTGTTTCCAGTAACTGTAAAGGGTCCTCTGTAGAACCTAAGCATCACAGTGTCAGCACTCACAGAAAATGATGCATTCCACTTTTAAAAATGAGACTGAGGCCTGAGGAGATCAACTTACTTGTCTAATTTCACTAGCTCATTAGTGGCAAATATTTAAGTTGTGACTAGATAATCTAAAGGATGGAGTAATTATGCTTTGGTAAGTTTAAATACAGGTCTATAGAGGAATCTGGGAATTTTTGACAAGGCCTCACGAGAGCCCTTCCAACACAACGTTTCAGTGATTCTAAGTAATCATCACATCCAACAAATTAATTATACCACATGATATTTTCCCAGTTTAATACAGATGGCTTCATCATATAATTTTAGGATGTGGTTAGAGATGATTCACCGGCATTTTAAACGCACTGTTGCAACTGTTCCCCAGAAGAAACTCAAAGAGAATGCTTCAAATTGCTGTGTATTAAAAATACATACATCACTTATCTGGTGACAAGTCCCTTTGCAACTGAAAGGGTCCATATAGAATGGAATTCTTTCAGACTGGGTTAGAGCGGCACACACCCGGTATATACAGCCAAACTACCTTTCTAGAGACTGAGCTGCAACAGGCATGCCTGTGCATCAGGGTCTAGAAGCCTGTCTTGTATGTGTGTGCCAGCATGGGTCAGAGCAGAATGACAGAACCCAGTATTGAAAGATCCTGGAAACTCTGAGTCAGAAGAGCAGCTGAAGAGCATTGACAAAATGCAACGCCCTATTAAAAACGTGATGCTTGAGTTCCTTCCACAGGCTCCCTGACATATATGTTCCCTCTGAACCCCACCACTAGCTGAATTAAATACTGAATCTGCTGTTGTCTGGGTTAAAGTAAACCTTCCCCTCCTTGCTGAACATTACTTTCATCTCTTGAATTATCTTTGACATTCAGTCCATGCACTAAATATTTATTGAACACAATATACGTTGGGCTCATATCAGATGCAGAAAAGGCAATGGCACCCCACTCCAGTACTCTTGCCTGGAAAATCCCATGGACGGAGGAGCCTGGTGGGCTGCAGTCCATGGGGTCGCCAAGAGTCAGACACGACTGAGCGACTTCACTTTCACTTTTCACTTTCGTGCATTGGAGAAGGAAATGGCAACCCACTCCAGTATTCTTGCCTGGAGAATCCCAGGGACAGGGGAGCCTGGTGGGCTGCCATCTATGGGGTCGCACAGAGTCGGACAAGACTGAAGCGACTTAGCAGTAGCATATCAGATGGTGGGAATATAAAGATGACTACATGGAGAGGGGAAAGGCTTACCCACTCCAGTATTCTGTTCTGGAGAATTCCATGAACTGTCTAGTCCATGGGATCACAAAGAGTCGCACATGACTTTCACACACACATGCGCACGTGCATACACACACGTGTGCTCATACACACACGCGTGCACATACACACACACACATATGTTTCTATATACCTTGCTTCTTCCAAGAAGTGTTCGATGGAACACCTATATGGAACCAAATATAACATCAGTGGCTCCCTCAAAGAACTCTCAAGATGGAGCAGATCCCAAAATGTAAAGCAGTGATGACTGTAAGTATTATGATGGAAGTGCTTAGAGGGATAGCCTGTCCTCCTAGGTGATCAAAGAAGGCTTCTTGGAGATGGGACGCCTGAGTGAGTTGAGCACTGAAGGACTGGTGGGATTACTGAGATAATAAAAGAAGAACAGTCCTGCAGACAAAGCAAAACCTGCAAAGGCAGAGAGTGCATGACACAGTCAAGAAAATGCAACCAACTGAAGAAATTGGTGTGGGGTACCTGAGAGGGGGGTGTGGTAGAGGAGGCTGGGCAGGCAGAAAAGGCCAAGTTATGGAATGCACTATAGAACCTTAAACTTTATTTTGAAATCTATGGAGAGTGGCAGAGGAATTTTAAGTAGGGTAGTCAAAAGCCATAGCTTTTTCCAGTAGCCATGTATGAATGTGAGTGTTGGACCATAAAGAAGGCTGAGCACTGAAGAATTGATGCTTTTGAACTGTGGTGTTGGAGAAGACTCTTGAGAGTCCCTTGGACTGCAAGGAGATCCAACCAGTCCATCCTAAAGGAAATCAGTCCTGAATATTCATTGGAAGGACTGATGCTGAAGCTGAAGTTCCAATACTTTGGCCACCTGACCCAAAAAACCAACTCATTAGAAAGACCCTGATGCTGGGAAAGATTGAAGACAGAAGGAGAAGGTGACAGAGAATGAGATGGTTGGATGGCATCACCAACTCAATGGACATGAGTTTGAGCAAACTCTGGGAGACAAGAAAGGACAGCAAAGCCAGGCATGCTGCAGTCCCTGGGGTCACAAAGAGTTGGACACAACTTAACAACTGAACAAGATTTGGGTCCAGGTATTTCTTGTTCAGAGCTAGGTCTTAACCTCCACCCATATGATATTAGTAATAACTGCCATCATTCACTGAGCTTATAGTAGCTAGCATTTCAGCAAAAGTGTGGTGAACTACTATTATATCCGTTTTATGGATAAGGAAATGAAGCCTCATAGAAGTTAAATGACTTCTCCAAAAGCACACAGTGGTGGATTAGAAAACTCCCCAGGTCCACCAGACTATAAAGCCTGTGTGTTTTCTGTAGCTCCACAGCAGCCTCTCATAGTTAATCCATGATAGGTATTCAAGGATTGATTAAACTCAAAGAACAACCTTCAGAATCCTACAAATATGCTTTAAGCTTAGATATTTGAAATACTCCAATGAATGCAGTTCTTGCCTGTCTCCCCAGCCAGCATTTGGAAATTGCCTCTTTTGCTGTGGCATCACCAGACAAGAACCTCTTTCCTGTTACCCAGGTCACAACACTTGGAAACTGGCTTCACTTAGGACAAGCATCTCAGACCAAGGCTTTGAGACTCTAAATGATGTTATCATCAGTGCCATTTATTTCTCCTCCCTTGCCATCATGAATTTCACTCTTACATGGCAATCATTAGATAACTTCACTCATTTTCTTAAGAGTCCCATCTCCTGCTGCTGACTAAATCCCAGATATTGAGCTTCAGATTCAGGATAAGAAAATTCTTCCCTCAAGCAGTCTCCTAAAGGTTGCTAGGCTACTGGGCTGTTTCAATTTAATTGTGAAGAGAAGATTGTATGCAGGACTGAGGACTTCTTCTTTCCATTTCTTAGAGGACTTAGGGATCTCTTCAAGCCTACAAGAGAGTATGACTCAAATCTAAGCAGAAATGAATTTAAGCCATTACTTACCTACATTAGGAAACCCCCAGAAATTAATTATCTCAAATAATAATTAACATTCCAGCTGGTGCTTCATCCAGGCCGGCATTTCGCATGATGTACTCTGTATATAAGTTAAATAAGCAGAGTGACAATATACAGCCTTGATGTACTCCTTTCCCAATTTGGAACCAGTCTGTTCCCTGTCTGGTTCTAACTGTTGAACCAAACAAGCTGGAATCAAGAGTGCTAGGAGAAATATCAATAACCTCAGATACGCAGGTAACACCACCCTTATGGCAGAAAGCAAAGAAGAACTCAAGAACCTCTTGATGAAAGTGAAAGAGGAGAGTGAAAAAGTTGGCTTAAAACTCAACATTCAGAAAACTAACATCTTGGCATCTGGTCCCATCACTTCATGGCAAATAAATGGGGAAACAATGGAAACAGTGAGAGACTTTATTTTGGGGGGCTCCAAAATCACTGCAGATGGTGACTGCAGCCATAAAATTAAAAGATGCTTGCTCCTTGGAAGAAAAGCTGTGACCAACCTAGACAGCATATTAAAAAGCAGAGACATTACTTTGCCAACAAAGGTCTGTCTAGTCAAAGCTATGGTTTTTCCAGTAGTCATGTATGGGTGTATGTAGTCATTTATGGGCTATAAAGAAAGCTGAGCACCAAAGAATTGATGCTTTTAAACTGTGGTGTTGGAGAAGGCTCTTGAGAGTCCCTTAGACTGCAAGGAGATCCAACTAGTCAATCCTAAAGGAAATCAGTCCTGAATATTCATTGGAAGGACTGATGCTGAAGCTGGAACTCCAATACTTTGGCCACGTGATGCGAAGAACTGACTTATTGGGAAAGACCCTGATGCTGGCAAAGATTGAAGGCAGGAGGAGAAGGGGATGACGGAGGATGAGATGGTTGGATGGCATCACTGACCCACTGGAGATGAGAGTTTGAGCAAGCTCTGGGAGTTGGTGATGGACAGGGAAGCCTGGCATGCTGCAGTCCATGGGGTCACAAAGAGTCAGACATGACTGAGCAACTGAACTGAACTGAATAATAATTAACATTAGAATTAACTTACTTTCCTTAGCTCTGCTCTTTGAGCTTAGGGCTGACCCCATGATCCCATTTTAGCCTAATGAACTATAATTTTTCTTCAGCTCATTGCAATATACACATATGTTCACATACCTGGTTGACATAGAGGCTTGGGATAAATATGTCTCTTCATCTTGTGAACAACTTGAGGGTAAGGACAGTGTATTATTAATCTTTGACCATAGTATCCCACAAGGTTTAGCCTTAGAAATATGTTCAAGAAATATTTGCTAAATTAACATGACCAAAATGTGAAGTTATTCTCTTTCCAGCAGAAGAAAAGACACATGTCAAAATAGATGTTTAAAAAATTTTTTGCATAGTTCCTTGGTCCAGCTTGTACTTCTCAAGGTCTCTAGGCCCCTTCCTATGTAGTCGGTGCTAATTAGAGGGTTTTAATCTGTTGCATCTGTCACTTCCAAAGCGATTCCTTCTGTTTCTTTTAGCTTCTTCTGTTTGCTGCTCTCTTCAGTGTCTAATTTCCGCCCTGACACAAGGGGGGCCGTGGTGGTCACTTTTTTTTTTTTTTAGTCTCACTTGTTCAGTCGTGCTGTGGGGAGAGAGGTACATGCAAACAAATCTCACTGGCATGTGGTCACAATGTTTTACCATATGTGAAATGAATCGCCGGTCCAGGTTCAATGCATGATACAGGGTGCTCGGGGCTGATGCACCGGGATGACCCGGAGGGATGGGATGGGGAGGGAGGTGGAAGGGGGGTTCTGGAAGGGTAGAACATGTATACCCATGGTGGATTCATGTCAATGTATGGCAAAACAAATACAATATTGTAAAGTTAAAAAATAGAAAATAAACTAATTAAAAAATTTTTTTTTCAAATACTAAGCTTGTGACGTAGAAAATTATCACAAATCTAACACTCCCTGATGTTACTGCTTCCATATTTACTAAACCTTCCCTAAACATTGACTGAGCACTGGTGTGAGTCAGGCATATTGCAAAAGTGATAAAGGGTCCCTCCCCCTGAGGGCCTGGTAGTCTTTTAGGGGAGATAGCCCCCCTAACACATAAGTCTTGTCAAGCAAGGTATGTGCAGCAGTTTCAAGGTATGTGAGTATGCTGAGGAGTATGGCTCACAGTAGGAGTCAGAAAGTACTTCGAAGAGGCTGGAGCAAGGAGGAAGAGGATGGACAATCTGGGCAAAAGCAGCAGAGGTAAAGAAGTATAGCACATTCCTAGAATGTCAAACATGAAGTGTGTCCTGGGAGTATCGATCATGGAGGAGGAAGAAAATGTTGGGGTAAGGTTCTAAAGGTTTTGAATATCATTAGTCCAAAATGTACCTTCTTGTGGTCAGTGATTATCAACTTTTTTTTTTTTAACTGCGGTCATCATGTTTGCACCTTCATCCCAAGGGCATAGCCAGGATGTTGGAAATCCCCAGTGACCTGGCATTCCAATCCCCTTCCTTGACTTTCAAGAAAGTGTGGTGTGATGCCCCCGGGTGAGTATAGTCTTATATTACTTACAACCTTGAGTCTGCCAGGGCTTCTTCCCTGGTGTCAAACAGTAAAGAATCTTCCTATAATGGAGGAGACCAGGATTCAGTCCCTGGGTCGGGAAGGTCTCCTGGAGAAGGGAATGGCAACCCACTCCAGTACTCTTGCCTGAGGGATTCCATGGACAGAGGAGCCTGGTGGGCTACAGTTCATGGGATGGCAAAGAGTCAGACACGACAGAGCGACTTTCTTTCTCTCTTGAGTCTGCCATGATAAACATTAAGTAAATCGTCTCAAGCTTGCATACTTTAATTTTGGGGGCTGCCCTAGGTCTTTGCTGTGGCATGAAGGCTCCTCCTGTGTGCAGAGCATGAGTTCTAGAGTGCCAGGGCTCCGTAGTTGTGGCTTTCGGGCTTATCTCGTTGTGGCACATGGGCTTAGTTGCCCCGTGGCCTGTGGGATCTTTAGTTCCCTGACCAGGGATTGAACCCACGTACCCTGCATTGGAAGATGTATTCTCAACCACTGGGCTACCAGAGAAGTCCCCATACTGTAATTTTTAATAATAAAGATTTATGACAGCCCTTGGGAAAGGAAATGGCAACCCACTCCAATATTCCTGCCTGGAGAATCCCATGGACAGAGGAGCCTTGCAGGCTACAATCCACAGGGTCGCAAGAGTCGGACACGACTTAGCAACTAAACCACCACCACCATGACATCCCTTACCTTTCATGTGTGCTACATGCTAAGTCACTTCAGTCATGTCCAACTGTGCAGCCCCATGGACAGTAGCCCACCAAGCTCCTCTGTCCTTGGGATCTCCAGGCAAGAGTAGTGGAGTGGGTTTCCATTTCCTTCTCCAGCAGATCTTCCCAACCCAGGGATCGAACCCGTGTCTCTTACATCTCCTGCATTGTCAGACAGGTTCTTTACCACTAGTGCCATCCCATAAACTATTGTATTATCATGATTCTACTGTGACTCTGGGGAGAATATGACTAGGGAGGGGTTTCTGGTAGCGGCATTGTGTGATCAGTGATTTATTTTGGAACCACAGTAAAAGCCAGAAATTAACCACCCTACCTTTTCTCCAAATCAGGGAATGTTAAAAAACATTGGAAATGTAAGGTCAGTTACACTGAATTCTTGTCCCATTCCCAATAACTTAGCTTTAAAAAAAAAAAAAGCTTTCTCTTTGCCGCAAGTTTGGATTTTGCAGACTTCCCCTTGGCCAGACTGCCTTTGGAGAGATATTTACCACAGAATACATCCTGTTTTGTTGATGTTATTTCAAATTGATCTCCCCACCTTGGTTAAAAGTCGCCAGTCTAGCAATTAGGAACCGCTGTGCTCACTTGTTTTTAGCTGAAGTCCCATACCGGGAAAATTGCATTTTACTTGGCTTGAGTTCTATTCTTGAGTGATGCTCAAGTTAAGAAGCAGGTGCGCCTGGTAGCATTTAATACCTTCAGTGGATAAAGTGCTGTAAATGAGATGCCCCATGTCAACCAAGCTCCAATGAACGGAGAATCATTAATTTTCATTTTCTCTTGCACACTTTCAGTGGGGCCGTGATTTCAAACCTTTATAATCTCTAGCTTGGACCATTGCAGTAGCCTCCCAACTGCTCTCCCTGCTCCAACCCAAGTGCTTTTCCAGCAACTTTTGCAGTACTGCAGGAGTGATTCCCCAGCAGGCAGCATCCTGTCACTACCTTTTCATAAAACCATTAATGGACAACCCTGTTTCTAAGAGATTAAAATTAGAACTTTATGAATCAGTCCCAAGAAACCTTTCGGGTCTTTCTGCTTACCTGAGCTGTCACTCAGCGTTCCTTCAACACAGCTGTCTCTCTCTTCCCCATCTCTCCCTCCTTTCCTTCCTCCCATGCTTTTGAATGTTTTTCTCTCAAAGTTGTTGTTTCCTGAAATGCCCTTCTACCCCTACTGACTTTACTCTTAAAGTTAAATTGAGGTTTTTGAGTACAATTCAGTCATCTTTTTGTCTCACAAACCTCAAAAATTTCTAGGTAAAGTTCATTGCTCATTCATTCATTCATTCAGTATCTACTGAATGTCTTCTTTGTGCCAGTTACTGTTTGCATTGCTGGCAATACAGAGATGAACCAGCCAAGGTTCTTGCCCTCATTCATTTTACATTCTGGTGTAGGCCATGTAATAAAGACAGTAATTAAATACATGGATATATAATTCCAAATAGTGAGGATTGGATTAAGAATAATACATCAGGATACATAGACAGAGCTACTTTGGATCGGGAGAGAGCACCTTTTATATACTCAATTACAGACTGCATATACTACCTTGGGAATTTGTTTCACGTGTTTTCTCTTTGTTATAGCTCTTTGAGGTGATAAATGTTACTTATCTTTGTCATCTTTGATCCTTCCTGCAAAGCTTTCAATTATTATGTCCTGACTGGATAAATAAATGCACACATATATGGATGGGTAAACAAATGGATTCTTTTAAGCCACATTTTATTTTCAATTCATTGGAAAGGAAATCTTCTGTGAAGTGATAAGTAAAATGCTCTGAAGATAAACTAATTTCTTAAACACTTAGACTTTCACCAAAGTCCAAATTACCCTTAGCACGTGGGTTAGAATTATAAGATACTGCTTAGAACCAGGCATCTGGGTTGTTTAATACTCAAGACATCTTCAAAGAGAGATGAAGCCACTATTAGCCAGTCTGGGCTCTATAATCTCACACCTGAAGAGATTCTCCTTCTTTCTCAAAAACAATAAATTGATTATATCAGTATTATGAATTGCTTTAAGATTTTGCTGCAGAACAATTTTCTGAAGGAAATCAAGCAAATTTTCATTAAAGTTTGGAAGAATATATATAATCTAAAGAGATGTTTAAAATGAGATATATGCGTTGTGTTAGTTACTCAGTCCTGTCCGACTCTTTGCAACCCCATGGACTGTAGCCCACCAGGTTTCTCTGCCCATGGAATTCTCCAGGCAAGAATACTGGTATGGGTTGCCATTTCCTACCCCAGGGGATCTTTCCCACCGAGGGATAGAACCTGCGTCTTCTGCATTGCGGGTGGATTCTTTACTACCTGAACCACCGGGAAAGCCCCAAATGATGTGTTGATTCACTTTGCTGTACAGTAGAAACTAACACAACATTGTAAAGCAACTATACTCAGATAAAAATTTTTAATAATAAAAAATGAAAATAAAATATAATTGTATTGCCACAGCACTCTGTAAACCTGCATCCTTATAGTAGATGGCTGATGCCTGGTCCTAGGTAGGAGTCCATTAACTCACTCTAACAGGTTGATCACATCTTTTACTCATCATATTCTTCATCTCCATGTCTATACAATGGACTTTTGTAAGTCTGAAACATGTATTTTAGAGCCCTCTTCTCTCTATCTCTATATTAATCTGATGAAACCCCCAACCCTCACCAGAGTAAGAGTACAGCATAGAATAAAGCGATGTTCCCTATGGAGACTAGTTGTCAATATTTTGTTTTTGTCTTGGTTTGTTTTGTTTTTAATAGATAAAACATAGTACATGGCAATGTTTTTTGGAGTTCTTTGGTTGCAAGCAATAGATAGATACCATATTATCAACCCTTGTTAATTTATGCCAAAGTGTATTTTTTTGGAAAGCTGAGTGCTCCAAAAAAATACCCTGAGAACTAAGGTAATTCTGGAATTTAGACAACAGAAACTAATGGGAAATCTCTTTAGGGTTTCATTCACCACAGGGATAAATAAACCCCATCAGTGACCATACTATTCTACACTGTTCAAAATTCAAAATCTTGGGACAGAGCATTTGATTGGCCTAGCTCAGGTCACTCCTACATCAAGAAAGCTGGGAGGGAGGCATTTGGATTGATGGGCTCACTAGGAATACAACTAATGGGAAAACTGTACTTCTGTAGTGGAAAAACCAGATGCTTTTAGTAGAAACAATGAGAATAAATGTTCAGCAAGCAGAATATCTGTCTCAAGCAAAGTCTCAGAAGATCAGAAAGAGGCTTGGTATACTTGGAAAGAGCTGTGATTTCAGCATTACATGGCCTGGAGTTCAAACTTAGATCCCCTTCTTAATAGCTATTCTATGGGTATTATTTTCGCAATCCTCAGAGGGTTGCTCTCAGGATAAAATGAGGTAATCTATACAAATTAGTGTCTAGCTCAAACTGAGTACTTAGTAAATTATCACCTATTATTATTATCGAGGAATGAATGTGTTTAGGGTCACTGGGGACAAGAATACAAACATTTAATGGCGAGTTATTGGAGGACAGTGAGTGCCCCTAAGAGGACACAGCTGAGAGATGATCAGGAGGCAACCTCAGGATGTGTGCATTTCCAGATAATCTTATTGCACAAGTCACAATCCTGAATTAATCTCAGAGTTGCCTACTGCTGTGTCCTCATTGTGGTGCTGATCTCTTCTATTCATTATCTTTGACCCAAAAGTACAATATGCAAATAACGGAACAGAGGGAGTAAACTGTAATGTTTGATTAAAATATGAGATGCTGTATATTCTCACTCTACTCATTTGTTGCTTTTCAAACACAGTCCTTTTATTATAAAGGGATTGATAGTATACTGATTATCAGTAATATTTTTATATGTGCAGAGGATACTCAGATGTGAGATGGGCAGGAGATATCTGTATAGTTGCAGACAATAAGTGGATGTATCAACTGTAGAGAATTTTTAAAAAATAATAAAACCAACTTAAGGCTATCCATTTTTTATTACCATAATGTTCCAGCAGTTCTAAATAATGTCAGTAATAAAGGATTTCTCCCCTCTCAAAAGAAAACTTGATTTTGTTCCCTTCTTTGATTCATCACCTTATATGTGTCTTGCCTCTCCTACCATGTTGTTGGATTTTAGAGGTCAACCTCCACCCCTTGTTCAATTTCATAGCCCCCTGGACAGAGGAGTCTGGTAGGCTGCAGTCCATGGGGTCACTGAGAGTCGGACATGACTGAAGCAACTTAGCAGCAGCAGCAGCAGCAGCAGCTAGGAACTGGCACTGACGCTATGTTTAAGTGAGGGAAGTGGGTCTGGGTCCTCTTCACCATAGTGATTTACCTGGTTCAGGTTGAAAAAAAGTGAAAGTGTTAGTCGTTCAGTCATGTCTGTCTCTTTATGACCCTATGGACTATAGCCCGCCAGGCTTCTTTGTCCATGGAATTCTCCAGGCCAGAATACTGGAGTGGATTGCCATTCCCTTCTCCAAGGGATCTTCCAGACCCATGGATCGAACCCTGGTCTCTTGCATTGCAAGTAGATTCCATCTGAGCCACCAGAGAAAGATTTTTAATTCATAACTTAAGAGTCAGTGAAATTAAATCTCCAATTCTTTGTCTGAAAAAATAGGATAGTAATGTCCACCTGTGAAGCTGTGATGCAGATTAGCAATAAAATGGGTAAAATCTTTGGCACAAGCCTGCCACCTACGCTTTCAAAACTGAAGGTCATTGACTTTGAAATCATTAAAGCCATTATTAAGTCAGCAGATATATAACAGAAGTCTATCATATCATTTGTGACAGTTGGACCATAAAGAAGGTTGAGTGCTGAAGAATTGATGCTTTCGAATTGTGGTGTTGGAGAAGACTCTTGAGAGTCCCATGGACTGCAAGGTGATCAAACCAGTCAATCCTAAAGGAAATCAACCCTGAATATTCATTGGAGGGACTGATGCTGAAACTGAAACTCCAATACTTTGGCCACCTGATGTGAAGAGCCAACTCATTAGAAAAGACCCTGATGCTGGGAAAGATTGAAGGCAGGGGGAGAAGGGGATGACAGAGGTGATTGAATGACATCATGGACTCAATGCACATGAGTTTGAGCAAGCTCCGGGAGATGGTGATGGACAGGGAAGCCTGGTGTGCTGCAGTCCATGGGGTCACAAAGAGTTAGACACGACTGAGCAACTGAACAACAAAATCATATCTTAGATTAATATATGGGGACACAAAGATTCCTGAGACAGGGCTTTTGTCCAAAAGCATATCACCAACACAGCCACCAGGGAAGCCCCCATGAAAAGAGCCAGTGAAGAATATAAAGCACAGCACAAGGTGGTAGACTTCAATTCTACAGGGAAGGACAGCATCTAAGAAAAGTTCCTAAAAAAAAGATAATGAAGGAGAAACAGTATATGCTACCAAGAGACATTGCTCAATGGAAAACTCCAGTTATTCATAAGTCAGAAAATAATATGATAGAATGTTCTGTAAATATATTAAGCAATAAAAGCAAGACACAAAACTAAACACAATTTCATTATGAAGGAACACACAATATATGGCAAAACAAATATAACATTGTAAAGTTAAAAAGTAGATAAATAAACTAATTTAAAAAACAAATAAAATTTTAAAAATGAGAAAAAGAAAGGAACACACATAGAATAAATAGTGGATATAATTCTTCAAATTATTAAAACTGGTCATCTCTGGGTACATGGGTGGTTTTTATTTTCTTCCTTATATGAGTACAGTTTTTCATTTCAGGAAACAAGAAGTATGACTATAAAATCAGAAAGAAAATACTGTTTTTAAAAGAAGGTGAGCATATAGCATTGAAAATGTAATTTGGGAAAAGTGTTATTTTCTAAGCTCAGAATTCTGGTCCCTGGACTGTATAAAACTAAAGGCTACATTTGTTGCAAATAAAATTTTATTTACTTGGCCCTAGAGCAAGCATAAGCTTCAGTCAATAAACTCTGAAAAATCCGCTACTTTTTGGACTGGTCTCCTGAGTGAGATGTGACTTTTGTGATTTGATTTAGAGAGAATGGAAGGGTACCCTGCAGAGGACAGTGAAGGGAAGCTGCAGAGAGTTGCATATAGCTTTCTGAAGCTTGAGAATGTGTTCTCAGTACTCTGTGCCATTCTTTCTTGGCCCATTAGATAATGAGTCATTAATTTTACTATAGACCCTTTCATACCTGGCATTCTCTGAATACTTTCCTGCTTTTCTCTTGCTGAAAACCTATTCCCCCACAAAGGTCCCTGTCAGCTAAGAGTAGCTCCAGGAAGACCAGGTTGGCTCTCCTCACCCCCTATTCAGCTTTTCCAGCATCGTATTTTGATGATGTATGTATCTTCATCAGAGCTCTTATCGCACTACCCAGAAACATTCTGATTTTTGTATGTATCCCTCAGTGGACTGTGGTTACCACGAGGCAGGACCTAGCATAATCCTGTCCTAAATATCCTGTCCTGACAGAGTACTGTAAACATGATTTGTTGTTTTTCAGTCTCTAAGTCATGTGTGGCTCTTTGTGACCCCATGAGTTGGAGCATGCCAGGGTTCCCTATCCTTCATTAACTCCCGGAGTTTGCTCAAATTCATGTCCATTGAGTCCATGATAGGAGATGACTAAGTAGTTGATCTGTTGTTGTTTAGTTGCTAAATAGTGTCCAATTCTTTTGCGACCCGTGGACTGTAGCCCACCAGGCTCTTCTGTCCATGGATTTCCCAGGCAAGAATATTGCCGTTTCCTGCTCCAGCGTATCTTCCTGACCCAGGGATTGAGCCCACATATCTTGCGTCTCCTCCATTGGCAGGCAAATTTTTTTTACCACTGAGGCACCTGGGAAGCCCATAAGGACTATGGCAACAGTCTAATAACCGACTGATTTATTACATAGTATATCAAAACTGTTATTGAAGTGATCTTCCTAAATCACTACTGATGTCATGTTACTCTCCTGTTTCATGTCTCTTCACTACTTACAGAAGGTCTTCTTAGGCAGTAGGTTGTATTCTCAGTAAAGCAGTCTCTGAGGCAGAGGTAAGCATATAGGACGTTTATCACGAAGTGCCTCTGAGGTCAGCACCTACTGGAGGGAAGAGAAAGAAGCAAGAGAGGGTGGAGAGAAACATTAAGCTGTGATGTGGGCCTACTAGCAACCTCTGTTTATTTCCTTTCGCTAATGCTCCAACCTCCAACCATATTTATCTGCTTGCAGCTTCTCATTAGCTCAGTTCAAGACATCCATCTTTCTCTTTTAGATATACTGATCATTCTCTCCTCTGATCTCCCATAATACCCTATTCAGTTCAGTTCAGTTGCTCAGTCATGTCCGACTCTTTGCAACCCCATGAATCGCAGCACGCCAGGCCTCCCTGTCCATCAACAACTCCTGGAGTCTACCCAAACCCATGTCCATCGAGTCGGTGATGCAATCCAGCCATCTCATCCTCTGTCGTCCACTTCTCCTCCTGCCCACAATCCTTCCCAGCATTAGGGTCTTTTCCAATGAGTCAACTCTTTGCATGAGGTGGCCAAAGTATTGGAGTTTCAGCTTCAACATCAGTCCTTCCAATGAACACCCAGGACTGATCTCCTTTAGGATGGACTGGTTGGATCTTCTTGCAGTCCAAGGGACTCTCAAGAGTCTTCTCCAACACCACAGTTCAAAAGCATCAATTCTGCGGCGCTCAGCTTTCTTCACCGTCCAACTCTCACATCCATACATTACTACTGGAAAAACCATAGCCTTGACTAGACGGACCTTTGTTGGCAGAGTAATGTCTCTGCTTTTCAATATGTTATCTAGGTTGTCATAACCTTCCTTCCAAGGAGTAAGCGTCTTTTAATTTCATGGCTGCAATCACCATCAGCAGTGATTTTGGAGCCCAAAAAAATAAAATCTGACACTGTTTCCACTGTTTCCCCATCTATTTCCCATGAGGTGATGGGACCAGATGCAATGATCTTAGTTTTCAGAGTGGTGACCTTTAAGCCAACTTTTTCACTGTCCTCTTTCACTTTCATCAAGCGGCTCTTTAGTTCTTCTTCGCTTTCTGCCATAAAGGTGGTATCATCTGCATATCTGAGGTTATTGATATTTCTCCCAGCAATCTTGATTCCAGCTTGTGTTTCTTCTAGCCCAGCCTTTCTCATGATGTACTCTGCATATAAGTTAAATAAGCAGGGTGACAATATACAGCCTTGACGTACTCCTTTTCCTATTTGGAACAAGTCTGTTGTTCCATGTCCAGTTCTAAATGTTGCTTCCTGACATGCATACAGGTTTCTCAAGAGACAGGTCAGATGGTCTGGTATTCCCATGTCTTTCAGAATTTTCCACAGTTTATTGTGATCCACATAGTCAAAGGCTTTGGCATAGTCAGTGAAGCAGAAATAGATGTTTTTCTTGAACTCTCTTGCTTTTTCGATGATCCAGCGGTTGTTGGCGATTTGATCTCTGGTTCCTCTGCCTTTTCTAAAACCAGCTTGAACATCTGGAAGTTCACGGTTCACGTATTGTTAAAGCCTCACTTGGAGAATTTTGTGCATTACTTTACTAGCGTGTGAGATGAGTGCAATTGTGCGGTAGTTTGAGCATTCTTTGGCATTGCCTTTCTTTGGGATTAGAATGAAAACTGACCTTTTCCAGTCCTGTGGCCACTGCTGAGTTTTCCAAATTTGCTGGCATATTGAGTGCAGCACTTTCACAGCATTATCTTTCAGGATTTGAAATAGCTCAACTGAAATTCCATCACCTCCACTAGCTTTGTTCATAGTGATACTTTCTAAGGCCCACTTGACTTCACATTCTCGGATGTCTGGCTCTAGGTGAGTGATCACACCATCGTGATTATCTGGGTCGTGAAGATCTTTTTTATACCATTATTCTGTGTATTCTTGCCACCTCTTCTTAATATCTTCTGCTTCTGTTAGGTCCATACCATTTCTGTCCTTTATCGAGCCTATCTTTGCATGAAATCTTCCCTTGGTATCTCTAATTTTCTTGAAGAGATCTCTAGTGTTTCCCATTCTGTTGTTTTCCTCTATTTCTTTGCATTGATTGCTGAGGAAGGCTTTCTTATCTCTCCTTGCTATCCTTTGGAACTCTGCATTCAGATGGGAATATCTTTCCTTTTCTCCTTTGCTTTTCACTTCTCTTCTTTTCCCAGCTATTTGTAAGGCCTCCTCAGACAGCCATTTTGCTTTTTTGCATTTCTTTTCCATGGGGATGGTCTTGATCCTTGTCTCCTGTAGAATGTCACAAACCTCTGTGCATAGTTCATCAGGCACTCTGTCTATCAGATCTAGTCCCTTAAATCTATTTCTTACTTCCACTGTATAATCATGAGGGATTTGATGCAGGTCATACCTGAATGGTCTAGTGGTTTTCCCTACTTTCTTCAGTTTAAGTCTGAATTTGCCAATAAGGAGTTCATGATCTGAGCCACAGTCCGCTCCCGGTCTTGTTTTTGCTGACTGTATAGAGCTTCTCCATCTTTGGCTGCAAAGAACACAATCAATCTGATTTTGGTGTTGACCATCTGGTGATGTCCATGTGTAGAGTCTTCTCTTGTGTTGTTGGAAGAGGTTGTTTGTTATGACCAGTGCGTTCTCTTGGCAAAACTCTATTAACCTTTGTCCTGCTTCATTCTGTGTTCCAAGGCCAAATTTGCCTGTTACTCCAGGTGTTTCCTGACTGCCTACTTTTGCATTCCAGTCCCCTATAATGAAAAGGACATCTTTTTTGGATGTTAGTTCTAAAAGGTCTTGTAGGTCTTCATAGAACCATTGAAGTTCAGCTTCTTCAGCGTTACTGGTTGGGGCATAGACTTGAATTACTGTGACGTTGAATGGTTTGCCTTGGAAATGAACAGAGATCATTCTGTACCCTGTACAGACATCTATATTAAACTTACTGATTTATATGCCTGTCTCTACTAGATGCTAAGCTTACTGAGATCAGGCAGCTAACTTACTCATCACTTTTCCTAAAGACAAGAACACTTATAATGTATCTGGCAAATAATGCTCACTTATAAAAATAGTATGGAAAGGATGGATAAATGGATGTATGGATGGAAGAAAGGACAGAAGCATTATGACCGTTCCTTCCCACAACACGTACTTTGGGGCACTGTGAGACAATGAATCATTAACCAGTTCTAGTGTAGCATTTCAGAGAATGATGCCATTCCCCGATTTTGGATGGGAGAGAGACAGAGAGGAGAAGAGGCAGTGTGACTTAAACAGATGAGACAAACCCAGACAAGTGAGCAAAGCTAGGTTTAAGCAGGAAAACGCAATAGGAAAGCTAGGATTCAGACTCCAGGTAGTCTAAACAATAGGAATCAGGATCCTTGTCAAGGAGAGGGAAAAAAAAAGCTAGAAATCCAGAGGCGTGTTTTGAAACCAAAGCCCTAGCCAATGAGTTATAGAATCCCAGCATGCTAGGAAAGGTCTTAGAAGTATTCATCAAGCCTTCATTTTTCAGAGGAAATATGTTAAGTTCCTAGGAAATAAGAGGTCAGTATCGATTCATCCACCCATCCACCCTTCATCTACCTACCTACCCATGCAATTATTCATACATTCAATATTCATTTGCAGTTAGTGAGAACCTGCTACATTTAGATACGCTGCTGGTAAAACTGGGAATACAAGCATGATTAAGTCATGTTCCTTTCCATCAAGTAGCCCACAATATGCTAGAAAAGAAAGCAATATAATCAAAAGGCTACAATCTAAAATGGTGAGTGCCTTAATGTAAGATTGTCTAGGCATTGGAGATGCCAAGAATACAGCTCTCAGATTGACCCTGTGGGGGAAATTATCAAGTCTTCCAGGAACAGATAATAATTGCAAGTCACAAGGATGAAGTCTGATATGAAATCAGAAATTCTGAGAACCAGCATCTCTCTGCCTTTTCTCCACCCAGGTCCAGAACAGATATCAAACGTGAGCAGAGTTGAGAAGATAGATGTGCCTGGACTGAAAGAAGAAGAATAGGAGTTGATTTCTGACGTGGCAGTATCTGTGTTTAGTTTCCCCTTCTACCTCCTTCTACTCCAGGAGTTACCAAAGATCGTAACAGGCAGCACTGGATCATTTTAGGTTTGCTTAGTCAGACTTATTAGCTAGTGTCCACTTACCTTTCTTTATTGAAGGAAAGGAAGGGGAAAGGAGGAGGAATGAGAGGGAGGGAGGAAGCCCTCCTAAAACAAAGAATGAAAACCAGCACCTCCTGTTCTGAGGCTTGATCATGAACGTGGCTTCATGTCGCTTTAGTAGCACAATGATGCCGCAAACCCTTCAAGGATCAGGCGTGAAGCCAATCCTTCATAAAAACGTCTCCTGTGAATTTCTTTAATGAATCAGGTCAGACTGACACAACATTTCCCAGATATACTCTTAGGAAATAAACCGACAAGAGGTGTTGGGTATGCCATTTAATTTGGTGAAAATTTTTTTCAAAAAGAGAATAATTTTCCAAGCAGTCATACTGATTCATGACTCTTAAATTTTTATCAGCAGCTATTCTAACACTGAAGTTCTCTCACAGGAAAATAGGGCAGGGTATGGAAAGAGTTAAAAGAAACAGCTTAAAAATGTAAAACTCAAAGAATGCAAAATATGTTTAATTGTCTCATTTCAGTATTCAGATATAAGTTGAAAATTTAAATGATATGTGCCCAAATTGAACTCAAACAGCACTCACCCAGTTTCACCATAGAAATGGAAAGAGACTAAAAGGCTAAATTTCGGTCAAAACTTAAGGACCAAACATTATGAACAATTGTGACCATCTATTAGTATAACACCTCAGAAACTGCCTGAGAATACTAAGCAGCCCCCATATCTTTTTTCTTAACATTTTCTTTCCATTTTCAAACAGAAAAACAAGACAATGAGGGACTTGCTGAGAAACCTGTTTCTATTATTTATCCCTTGGTTAGCTGGCAGTTAAATTTCATTTTAGGACTAGACCCTGAAACAGTGTTATACCACAAATACGCAAGAAGCCCACATTTTCCCCTCTTCCTTCACCTTGAACATTAGTTCACTCTTCCTTCATTTGGGCATTGTTTCTTCCCATACAATTTGCACTGAATTGAAAAAAAAATATAAACACTCTGAAGTCAACATCTGAGTCTTTATCTTAATGTCTCTCTACCCAAACCTCATTTATGACCAACTATTAGTATGTCACCAGGCCCATTTGAGAATCCTCAGTTGACTGAAATGAAAACAATAGTCACTGTAAAATCTGGAATCAACATTTTTATTAATATTCTCTATACTTGACTTGCTAAGGCAGAGACAGTAGGCTCACAGAAAACATGAAAAGATTTTAAACAAGAATAAAAATAAAAATGACTTTCTGTCTCATCCCATGTAAAATTTAAAAATAAACTAAACAGAGTCCTTAATTCCTGACCCAAATTTGGCCTTTTAGTTTGAAAAACAAAACAAAATAAAACAAATTACTTTTCTAGTTCAAACAACCTCCAAAGAAAATTCAAGGAAAAAGAAGACAGGAGCCTACATAGAGATAACTAGATATTTCACCAGGGATTTCATGACCTCTGAAATTTTCTAGGATCACATAATCATTCCAGAAAAGGCACTCGATCTCTCAAGTCTAACCTGAACTTCTCTGTGCAAATATAAATATATTCCCTGTTGACCTAATCACAGATATCCCAGAGAGTAACTTTTCCCATTCATATGTAATACTCTGTTTTTGTTTGAAATTTTTAAAATTATATTTATTAGTACTTTATTTATAGCTTATTTCTTTCAGACAGTAAGCTATTATCATGAGTCTAACTCTTGATACTTATTTCATCCAGAACTAAGTCTGAAACCTGGCCCTGCTGCTTCTAAGCTGTGTGCCATTGGTAATGTTACTCTGCTTCTTTGATGCTCCATTTTCTTTTTATTTATTTATTTTTTTAGTGTTTTCATTCTGCTTTTATTTTTTCAATTAATTAATTTATTTTGATTGGAGGATAATTACTTTACAATACCGTAATGGTTTTTGTCGTACATCAGCATGAATCAGCCACAGATATACATGTGTCCCCCCCATTCTGAAACCTCCCACCTCCCTCCCCACCCTATCCCTTTGAGTTGTCCCAGAGCACCAGCTTTGGATGCCCTGCTTGATGCCTTGCTCTTATGCTGGTCATCTGTTTTACATATGGTAATGTACATGTTTCAATGCTATTCTCTCAAATCATTGATGGAGTTTAGCCTTTAGCTTTTCTTTCTACAGCTACAACTCTAATAATGGAAAGACTATTCTCTGATGCACACATTACTATTCAAAATATTTTTTTCATAGAGGCAGAACTAACCATTATGTTCTTATGTAAGTAAAACATTATTTGCCCCTCTCCTGAACTTTTCAACATTTCAGGGGGCCCCTCACGCTCAAATGGCTTCCCATGCTGAACCACAAAATAGGCCTACTCCAACTACCAGGTCAGAGAAGGCAATGGCACCCCACTCCAGTACTCTTGCCTGGAAAATCCCATGGACGGAGGAGCCTGGTGGGCTGCAGTCCATGGGGTTGCTGAGAGTCAGACACGACTGAGCGACTTCACTTTCACTTTTCACTTTCATGCACTGGAGAAAGAAATGGCAACCCACTCCAGTATTCTTGCCTGGAGAATCCCAGGAACGGGGGAGCCTGGTGGGCTGCCGTCTATGGGGTGGCACAGAGTCGGACACAACTGAAGCGACTTAGCAGTAGCAGCAACTACCAGGTACATGTGACAGTTCAGGACGTGCTTCCTTCCTGAATCCTAAAGTCCTTCCAGCCTTTGCTGAGTTCTGGCTACAGGATTCCAGCTGGAATATTGCAGAGATCCTAGGATTCAGTCTCATAACACCTTGTTGATTTATAGGTCTCTCCTCTTATACTCCTGGATGAGGCAGCAATAAGGTACAAACCTACTTTCTTGATCACAGATAGAGACCTGCCAGGTCAGTTTTCAACTTCCTAACATCTTAATTCCATTGAGTCCAGGGGATCTAGTTACAGACAGCCAAGTTGGAAAGACATTCTGAATTCCAGACAGTTTGGGGTAAGCTGGTACGGTTAGACGGGAGTCCTGGGAGATGGTGAGGCCAGGAAAAGAAGAGAGACTACTACACAAAGAAACTGCTGTGCATTTTGAGAGGATGGCTTCCCAGATGTTATGCCTGGACACTTTATCATTGAGATGAGGCTCTTAGATGCCTTGCAATTCCGTAACTCCCAAGGGCAACCTCACAGTCAGCCTATGGCAAGCCCTGTGCAACTTCTGAAGGGGTCTCCAGTGGTGAGTAGACCAGCATTCTCCCCTCCACTGCTTCAGAGGCCAGGGACTGAGGCGATCCACACACTTCATTCTGCGTGTTGTCCAGGTCAGCTTTAACAAAGGTGTTTTGTTCTCAGAAGACCTGCAACTGGCAAAATGCTAAGAACCCCATTTCCTTTCATCTTGCTAAAATCACCAAGTTCTCTGTCCTTGCTATAATTTTTCAGTGATAATATTCTACGTAACAGAAAGCAAGAATAACTTCTGCTTATGATTAGTAAAACCAGATGGACTCAATAATCGTTTTTAAAAATACATTTTAAGTTGGGCTCCTGCCTTTAATCCCCTTATCACCGTGTCTCTACCAAAATTTTAAGGCTATGAAAAAAATACTTGGTAAAATTCCCTCCAGAAGGGAAAAAAAAAAAAAATACCTCAGCCAAAAAATGATGTCAGGGGCACTAACAAAATGAATTCTTTCAAATGTGTAAAAAGGGAGTGAGAAAGTGCTGAGGGTAAATCTTGGCTTTCTGAATAGAAAGCCACAAGAGCAGCCAGAAAGAAATGGAATATTTTTAAAATGTGACAAGTGGCTTTCTGCTTCTTATATTAGCTATTAACTGCTGGGACTCATTAGGCACGGTAAGCGAAAGGCAATAATTGAATGTGGGAACACTCTGCAGGACCACAATGGGATTCCTATTTCCAGCGTCCACTGTAATTATGAATCATCCTCAATATATGGGACTTACAGAAGAAATGCTGCCCTTGAATCAAGCTAGCCTTGTTCACAGTATTTTTATCCTAGTTTTAACACATGGAAGTAGACACTCGATTTACTGGAGACAGAAAACCTATTGCTTTAGCCTCTCTTTGGTGCTTCTGAGCACAGTACAGGCACTCCTGCCATGAGGGGTTTGAGGAGATGGGAAAGCTCAGAGGCCCCACGTTCTCCCAGAGCTCACTTCCTCTCCTTCCTCCCAGCCCATTCCGGGCCTTATAGCTATTTCTCATTACGCATGTGTGCGTGCTAAGTAGCTTCAGTCATGTCCGACTCTTTGTGACCCTAGGGACCCTAGCCCTCCAGGCTCCTCGGTCCATGGGATTCTTCAGGCAAGAGGACTGGAGTAGGTTGTCATTTCCTTCTCCAGGGCATCTTCCCAACCCAGGGATACAACCCCCATCTCTTAACGGTTCATGCATTGGCAGGAGGATTCTTTACGACCAGGGCCACCTTTCTCATTGCAGCCATATTTTTTCTAAGGCCCTTACCCTCTCCTACAGGGTCTTCTCTCAGGCAGCCTCCTTTCCTCCACCAGGCCAGCCCCCTAGACCAAAAGCTACTTATAAATCTCTTCAGCCATCCCTGGACATACCTTCAGCCTAATGAGCCTCTCTACCTACATTGAAATTCAACCTACCCACTCCTACCATCTAAACAATCCCTAAAACTACATCTTTCAGAAAGCCATCTCTTCATGAACAGCCCAGCAGAAATAACTGTCAAGTTCTGAGTTTCCATTTTAAGAAATCAAACATGCATGTGCAGAATGTTGGGCTTGCTGTCAAAAGGTTCTCAGATAACTGTTAATGGAAAGCTTAGGAATAGATCTGAGCAACTGTGGTGCTATTGCCAAAATGCTCTTGCCTTCAGAGGTCTAAGAACCTAACAGAAACAACAATCCTTTTACAGGCTGTATCAATCATCTGTCAGTATATAACACCTGGAAACTGTGTTCCTATCTAGAATATTGAAAAAACAGAGTGCACACAAAGAGAAACGAGCAAAATACTTAGTGACTTAGGAAGCATGTCAAAAGGACAGTCGAAACCCGTAGAGATATTGAAGACCAGTGAGCCGTTTCTGCACCCAGCTTGCTCCTTCTCCTGACAGCTCACTTCCTGTTCTGTCTCCACCATTACATGAGCACATACTCAGTCCCCGTGATCTGCCCTGTGATAGGCGCTGGAGAGATAAAGCTGATCGATTAGAGCCTCGTCTTTGATACCAGTTCCTGAGGCTCCCAGTCCCTCACCCTCAGAATCTGTACATTGCACATAGTAGTGCAAGCTCTATCATGAATGCCTCCTGCCATTTTGCTTTGTGATGGGTGGCCCTTATGCATGCTTTAGTTACTATTATTATTTGAATGAACATCATTGCATAGTGGAAAGAACATGAAGTTTCTGGTCAAGTATAACTGGGCTAAAATTCCATTCTGATCATTATACCTGTGAAACCTCAATTTAAACTATGCTTGCACTGTATAGTCCATGGAGTCACAAAGAGTCGGACACGACTTAGGAACTGTGCAACAACAACAGCATAGTGAGGATAATAGTAGCTAATACTGGTGATTCTGGAAAAGGTAATACGGGAAAAGGTCAGTTTTCATTCTAATCGCAAAGAAAGGAAATGCCAAAGAATGCTCAAATTACTGCACAATTGCACTCATCTCACAGGCTAGTAAAGTAATCCTCAACATTCTCCAAGCCAAGCTTCAGCAATACATGAACCATGAACTTCCAGATGTTCAAGCTGGTTTTAGAAAAGGCAGAGGAACCAAAGATCAAATTGCCAACACCCGCTGGATCATCGAAAAAGCAAGAGTTCCAGAAAAACATCTATTTCTGCTTTATTGACTACGCCAAAGCCTTTGACTATGTGGATCACAATAAACTGTGGAAAATTCTGAAAGAGATGGGCATACCAGACCATCCGACCTTCCTCTTGAGAAACCTGTATGCAGGTCAGGAAGCAACAGTTAGAACTGGACATGGAACAACAGACTGGTTCCAAATAGGAAAAGGAGTCCGTCAAGGCTGTATATTGTCACCCTGCTTATTTAACTTATATGCAGAGTACATCATGAGAAAGGCTGGGCTAGAAGAAACACAAGTTGGAATCAAGATTGCCATGAGAAATATCAATAACCTCAGATATGCTGATGATACCACCCTTATGGCAGAAAGCGAAGAAGAACTAAAGAGCCTCTTGATGAAAGTGAAAGAGGAGAGTGAAAAAGTTGGCTTAAAGCTCAACATTCTGAAAACTAAGATCATGGCATCTGGTCCCATCACTTCATGGCAAATAGATGGGGAAACAGTGGAAGCAGTGTCAGACTTTATTTTTTTGGGCTCCAAAATCACTGCGGATGGTGATTGCAGCCATGAAATTAGAAGATGCTTACTCCTTGGAAAGAAGGTTATGACAACCTAGATAGCATATTGGAAAGCAGAGATGTTACTTTGCCAACAAAGGTCCGTCTAGTCAAGGCTATGGTTTTTCCAGGGGTCATGTATGGATGTGAGAGTTGGACGGTGAAGAAAGCTGAGCACCGAAGAATTGATGCTTTTGAACTGTGGTGTTGGAGAAGACTCTTGAGAGTCCCTTGGACTGCAAGGAGATCCAACCAGTCCATCCTAAAGGAGATCAGTCCTGGGTGTTCATTGGAAGGTCTGATGTTGAAGCTGAAACTCCAATACTTTGGCCACCTCATGCAAAAAGTTGACTCATTGGAAAAGACCCTAATGCTGGGAAGGATTGTGGGCAGGAGGAGAAGGGGATGACAGAAGATGAGATGGCTGGATGGCATCACTGACTCGATGGACATGGGTTTGGGTAGACTCCGGGAGTTGTTGATGGACAGGGAGGCCTGGCGTGCTGCGATTCATGGGGTTGCAAAGAGTCAGACACGACTGAGCGACTGAACTGAACTGAACTAAATACTGGTGATTCACTCAACAAAAAGTCTGCAATATTGTAGCTAGTCAACAATGTTAGTTTCTAAATCCCTCTGCCTATTCTTACTAGTCTGAAAGCCTCTCTAAACGTCTTTGCATTTCTCCTGGTACATAATTCAGGCCCTAATGTACCTGACAGTTGTTTGTTAGGTTACATGTTTTATTGGATGAGTTCCCAAGTTGCAGATTCTTTGCCTCCGTGGATTGTTACAAAGATAACTAAGTGAAGGAATAGGCAAGCTTTTTAAAGAGCATAAAGTAGCCTACCTAAATGTGACAGTAGTGAGAACCATGACCTTGATAGAAAGGACACAGAATACAAGTGTCAACCATAGGGTCAGAGACAGGAAGGCTGAGGTAGGAATAGCTGCTAATAATGATTTGTGGTCACTCACTATTTTAAGTATAAATAACTAACTGGTGTAATTCTCCATACAACTCTATTATTTCCCTTATTAATGGGAAAGAAATTGTGGTACCAGGGGATTAAGGGATCTCCTTAAGAGAGCACATCCAGTAAGTGATAGAACTGTGATTCAAACTCACTTGGTTTGATTTCAGGCTACGTATTAAAGCTCCATTGTCAGGTCAAAACCAGGGTGGTGCCACAACTTTGGTCAATAGTATGCTCAATCTGTATACGTGGAAATAAGATGATTTTTTTCCCCCAGAAACCTGAGACTGTTTCCAGTCTCATACAGCATATTCTTTGCCATGTGGAAATAGGGCTCTTTGTACCCTGAGAGTAATGGACTGGACTTAGCAGAGATTACCGTGATGAAAGCCACTCTGCCTGACTGTGGTTCCATTCAGATACTCTCACTTATTCTGTCAAATCCTCTTGTTTAGTGCACTTGAAAATGCCTGTGCCTTTCCCACAGACAACTCCTCAGGCAAAGACTATTGTTTTTTCCTTGTCATCAGAGCTTCAAGGATAATTGGAAGGTATCTGTGAGTGTTGACACTTCTATAGCAGCTGTTGACTTGTTCTCACTCACAACAGTGGAAAATGCTTTAATTTCTAAAGAAACAAATCTTCACTTAAGTCCAGCTAAATGGATATTGTGACAGTTCGCCATGAAAAGATAGACACGCTAAGAAACCTTCCTTCGGCTGTATGAGTCCAAATGATTCCTGAAAACAGAGTCGGGTCCCAGATTACACAGCCAGTAAGTGGGAAAGATTTGATTCTGATCTTGGTCTGTCTGACCAAAGTTACTGTTCCCTCTAATCTTTAAAACAAAGCTGTGTCCTAAAGATCTGCTTTGAAATGACCCAGATACTCAAATGTTTGTCGTTGGGTCAGTGCTCCCATTTTCAGTTTTCACGCTACCACGTGTGCAAATTTATTACATGTGCTTGATTTCTCCATAGGGCTTCCTCAGACGCAATGCGTGAAGAAACTTTGGTATTCAAAAAAGAAGTGAAGTACCAGTTTGGTTTACAATAGATAAGTGATTGAAATCCCAGGTAAGGAGTCAGTATCTCACAGCAACTTAGAATAATGGCTTTGAGTCACACAGCGTGGGGTTGAATGCTGTTTCTTCAACTTGCTAGCTTTGCAGATCATGCCCTTCTTCTGAGTTCAGGCTCTTCATCTGTTATATGGTTCATGCAGTGCGTTTAAATCAACAGCTGTAGTGTCACTTGGTACAGGCTGGAACCTATAGTCAGAAGGATGAGCAGGTGCACAAGTTCCCAGTGCCCTTAAAGCAGTGCAGAGGACATGCATGGGATGAGCCGCAGCTGGATGCACTGTGGACTTCCGGTCCAGGAAAGGACCCCCTCTCTAGCAGGCGAAAAGGAATTGGAGGACCTGCATCACAGTTGACATTTCCGCCCATGAGTTCCAGTTTGCATTAAGTGATGCCTCTGTGTTTGTGCAAGCTCCTGGTACAATGGTAGCTCCTCTAGCATACAGAGAACACAAAGCAGTGGGCATGACTTGGCACAAATTGGAACCCATGCATAGAAGGGCCAGCAGTCGCATAACAAATTAAAGTATCAGTGCCGAAGTTAAGAATTGCTTTGAGAATTTAATTAGAGATGTAAGTACACAGCAGTTCCTAGAATATGGTAAAGTTTGGGGAACAGGTAAGGGTAATGATGAAGTGATGAAGATAAGGATAATGATGGTGATGATGATCATATTCATGATTATGTGATAAGATTCTAATAAAACATACTTATCCTTTACTCTGTATTAGGCTCCATGCTACTGCTGGGCATATTACCTGAGTTAGATCTCACAAAAACCTTGAAAAGGCTATTTATTTTGTAGATGAAAAATCTAGGGCTCAGAGATAAGACCCAGGTGTTCTGGCTCCAAGTGTTCCTTATACTATAAAGTCTTATTAAGAGCCCTTTTTATTTAAAAAATTGTCATAGGCTCATTTTTCTATATAAAATTTTGTATATTTCAAAGAATTTTATACATATTTTCTAGGTATTGCTGATATGTGGAAAGGAGTTGTTGAAAAATATGCTAATATGCAAATCAGAAATCAAATCATATTTTCCCCCTTTTAAGACCAAATAGGACCATTAGAAGAGCTTCCATTGAAAATTCTGCTAAAAGCATATATGGGTGCAGATTTAGAGCACCTGGGATGCTCATAAATTGCTGGCTAGAAAACTAGCAATTTCTTATGAACATAACATACATCAATCCTGTGACCCATCAATTCCACTCTGAGATATTTATTCAAGACAATGAAAACAAATGTCCATAAAAATACTTACACATGAATATTCATAGTCACTTTATTCATAGCAATCTAAATTTGTGAATAGCCCAAATGTTCATCAATAGAAAATAGGACAAACAAGCTTTGGTAAACTCATATATCAGAATCCTAGTCACAGCAACACAGATGCATCTTAAAACTCATTTGTCTGAGTAAAGGAAGTAAAGTAGAATACAGTGTTTGACTTCATTTTCATAAAGCACTAGAAGAGGTAAAACTATTCTGTGATAATATTTAGAACAGTGATCACCTAAGTGTTGGGGATTGGCTTAAAGGGGCATGAAGGAGTGATCTAGAGTGATGAAAATGCTCATTGTCTTAACAGGTATATATTCATCAAAGCTCACTGTAACAGTAAGATCTGTACATTGCACTGAGTATAAATTACCTTAGTTAGATCTCATAAATTATACCTTGATAAAAAGAAAATGCGATAGAAGCTATAATTTGATTTTTCATCAGAGTAGTATTTCACTTCATCTCTTCAGATTGAGGTTTAATTTTAAGGCTATCCACAAGGACTAATTCTGAGACAATTTTTATTGCTAAAGTTCCAGACCAAACTGCTTTTACTGCTACACAGAGACTGGTAGTTGCAATCCCCCTCCCAGTATGCAGTCACCCTTTCTACTTCTGTAATTCCCAAGTTTAGCTACATATGAACCATGACTAAAGACCACATGCCTCAGCCTTTCTTAAAGCTAGCTCTGGACATAAGATTTCACGCATGTTCAGTCATGTCTGACTCTTTACGATCCCATGGACCATAGCCCACCTGGCTCCTCTTTGATAACATTTTTCAGGCATGAATACTGGAGTGGGTTACCATTTCCTCCTCCAGGAGATCTTCCCAATCCAGGGGTGGAACCAGTGTCTCCTACACTGGCAGGTGGATTCTTTACCACTGAGCCACCTGGGAATCCTAGACTTAAGATTAAGTTCTGCCTAGTTGAACATAAGCAACTTTTGCATTATGATCTTAAAAGTGAAAGAATGTGCTTCCTCCTCTCCTTTACCCTTCTCTGCCAGCCAGAATGTACTTCCAGCAATTATAATATCGAACTACTCTTAGACATGTGGGTATGACAATGATGGAGCATTAAGATAAAAGGAGCTTGAGTTCTCCCCCTGTCAAATCACCAACATTGCCCTGGGCCACTTAACAAGACTACTAAAGGAGAAAAAAATAAATTTCTCTCTTCTTTATGCTACTGTGTTTGGGGTGTCTTGTTAATAGCCACCTCATCCACATCCTGCTTAAGAAAACCACCCTATGTGTAAG
Organism: Giraffa tippelskirchi; assembly: GCF_054371585.1. Classification (NCBI taxonomy): domain Eukaryota; kingdom Metazoa; phylum Chordata; class Mammalia; order Artiodactyla; family Giraffidae; genus Giraffa; species Giraffa tippelskirchi. The sequence goes on along the minus strand of NC_137284.1, from coordinate 39,509,714 downwards.
CAAACTCTTTATGATCATGCTTCAGGGCTGCACTAAACATCTGCTTGAGAAGAGGCTCCCAGAAGGATGTGAGGCAGAGGTCACTGTCAAATTGGATCTTCAGCATCCACAAATGAATCTCCAGCCCCAAAGGAGGCAGCATCCCTGAAAGATACACAGGGTAGACAGTATCTCCAGCTGCCCTGTGCAGCTCATGAGCTTCTGCATAAGTATTACATTCTAAGGTTTGAATGTAATGTTTGAATGAGGGTTTACAGAGACAGCAAATGGACCTTAAATGAAGCTCCCACTTGTTTCTCCAGAGAGAGAACTATGGAACAAATCCAGAATGCTTCCAGGTGCCTTTTTCCCTGATTCCTCAGAGAGATTGTTTCCCTGTCAATCCGATCTGACTTTGAAGGTTTCATTGCATCTCATCAGTTTACACTTAGGCTTCCCTGGTGGCTCAGTTGGTAAGGAATCCACATGCAAAGCAAGAGACCCAGGTTTGATCCCTGGATGGGGAAGATCCCCTGGAGAAGAAAATGATAACCCACTCCAGTATTCTTCCCTGGAGAATACTATGGAGAGAGGAGTCTGGTGGGCTGTGGTCCATGGGGTTGCAAAGAGTGGTACACAACTGAGCGTCTGAGTATCTATAGTTTACACTTTACTTCTTTTATCTTCATTTGTCTCCAGTTTTGACACAGCAAGCTTGTTATATCCCTTGCTGCATTTTAATCAGCCTGTATGATAACCTCTGGGTCAATACTTAATTTTCTGACATGAATGTGCCCAAGAGATTTAATTCACCTCTTAGGTGAATTCACCCTTTGCACTTCCCAAAGTAAATTCACTTTTTTCAGCATATTCAATCTCCCAACAAGCCTTGGGCTAAGCAGAAAGTTTTAGTATTTCCATCTTACAGATGAGATACTTGAGGCACAGAAAAATAACATGCCCAAGATTACATAAAAAGATGGTGTGAAACTGGGTCATCTGATTGAGTCTAATAAGCTCTTCATAAACAACAATAATCGTCCTTGGTGCCTTGTTTCAAGTGCAGGATCAGACATACAAGCAGAGCACTTATGTCTACACAAGGGTATCATGAGTGGGGACAAAAAAAGAAGGGTTTTTCATTCCCACAACTTAATCTTCCCTCCCTGTTTTGGCAAATGGCAGCAACATCAGCCTAGCTGTCTAAGACAGAAAATTGACTTCATCCAAGACATTTCCCTTTTAATCATTTCCCACAAAAATCATCCGCTAAATTGTATTCTTTCAACCTCTTTAATATCTCAAAAGATATGTCCCACACATTTTCTGATGCTTACTATGTGGGCCTTTACGATATCCAGCTGGTTTAATCAATAATATTAAGACTTTTATCCTTGTCTCCATTTTTTATCTCTTCCAATCCATCCTGCACACTGTTGCCTCGTGATCTTTCTATAACATGGATCTGGCCCTGACATTTCCTGCTTAATCTGCTTTAATTGCTTCCTTTAGTTTTCTGGATGGAACTTAGATTCTTCATCAGCACATACAAGGCCCTTCATATCTGATACCCTCACATGTCTGCAGATTCCTTTCTCCTTCTTCTCTGCATCCACACTTTGTTCTGCCCATACCAAGCTATTAACACTTAGCTTTTTCCAATGCCTTATTCTGTTTGCTTCCTTTATGCCACAGTTTGAAAACTCCAATATATTTACAGACCACATGAGTGTATAAAACAGCCCGAGTTTAAGGTACTAGGGAGCAGTGAAAACTATGGCAAGTGTGCAAAACCCCACTGAAAGTCAAATTTAAAACTCTATACTGAGACTAAACAGAACTTTTCTGAAGAACTATTCCAACTGCAGGCAACCAGATTATAGCTTTGATGTTTCTGTACAGGCTATTTCATATATCAGCAAGATCTTGTTCCTCTTCTACTTTGTCTCATTCATTACCACTAAATCTTTAATGCTCAACTTGATCATCACTGCTTCTGATTGCAGGACTCTTCATTTTGCATAAATTCTCTCCTCATGTGGCCCTTTTATACTTTTCTGCCACCTCCTTTATGACATGATATCCTTGAAGGCAAAGATTGGTTATGTCTTATTGAACCTCAACTTCCAGTGCCTAGCATACGGTTGGTGCTCATCAAGTATTTGAGTGGATGACTGTGTCAATCAATTTGTGTTTGAATGGAATGGATTCCCATGAGTAAATGACCTCCATTTATGATTCTGAGCCATGTTGGGACAGTCTGTGTTGACAGGGAATGAGATTTCCTTCATAAGATCCACCCTGTTTCCTTGGAGAAGGAATATTTTCTATAGCTCTCAGGTAATGTTTCTCTTTAAGGTCCCCACGATCCCCTTTTCATTTTAAATAGATGAATGTCAGTAATCTGGGCTTACACAGAAATACCCTTTCTTCCTGAAAAACACAACTAAGATTTTGTTTGGTTTTCTTTTGCAGTTAATTGACTGTCATTGAACAGTATACAAAAGAGAAATGCCACCACATCAGAGTTTCATTTCCAAACAAATGCCGCATTATGAAAAGCAGTTAAATATTAAGATTGTCATCTCTTCATTTCCAGTAATCTATGTGTGCATAATGTAGCAAGTTAACAGAGATAATAGGATCATAACTGGCTTGGAAAATGAGGTTAGAGGAATAATGCCATGAGATGGACTTCGGAAGGAATGAAGGAGAGAAATTCTCAGTATCCCTGGTGTAAAGGAAAGAGCAAGTCGCCAGCAGAAGAGCACCCTCCTAGGCAGCGCCCTGCTTTAGTGAGCTTGGTAACTAAGTGGGGTGGGGGCAAAAAGAACAAACTTACCAAATGTCCCTAGAGGGAAGGAAAAAAGGACTCATTTGTTCCATTGAACAATCGGGTGCTTCATAAATTTGTTATTGTTGTTGTTCAGTCACTAAGTCATGTCTGACTCTTTGCCACCCCATGAACTGCAGCACCCCAGATTTCCCTGTTCTTCACTAACTCCCAGGGTTTGCTCAAACTCATGTTTATTGAGTCGGTGATGCCATCCAACCATTTCATCCTGTGTCGTCCCCTTCTCCTGCCCTCAATCTTTTCCAGCATCAGGGTCTTTTCCAATGAGTAGGCTCTTTGCATTAGATGACCAAAGTATTAGAGCTTCAGCTTCAGCTCAGTCCTTCCAATGAATATTCAAGGTTGATTTACTTTAGGATTGACTGGTTTGATCTCCTTGCTGGCCAAAGGACTCTCAAGAGTCTTCTCCAGCATCACATTTCAAAAGCATCAATTCTTCAGCATTCAGCCTTCTTTATGGTCCAGTTCTCACATACATACATGACTACTGGAAAAACCATAGCTTTGACTATATGGACCTTTGTTGGCAAAGTGATGTCTCTGCTTTTTAATATGCTTTTTAGCTTTGTCATAGCTTTCCTTCCAAGGAGCAAGCATCTTTTAATTTTGTGGCTGCAGTCACAATCTTCAGTGATATTGGAGCCCCCAAAAATAAAGTTTGTCACTGTTTCCATTGTTTCCCCATCTATTTGCCATGAGGGGATGGGACCAGATGTCATGATCTTCATTATTTCAGCGTTGAATTTAAGCCAGTTTTTTCACTCTCCTCTTCCACCTTCTGATCAAGAGGCTCTTTAGTTTCTCTCCACTTTCTGCCTGAGGTTGATATTTCTCCCGGCAATCTTGATTCCAGATTGTGAGTCTTCCAGCCTGGCATTTCACATGATGCACTCTGCATGTAAGTTAAATAAACAGAGTGACAATATACCGCCTTGATGTACTCCTTTCACAATTTTGGAACCAGTTCATTGTTCAATGTCTGATTCTAACTGTTGCTTCTTGTCACAAGGAGGCAGAAATAGAAGGACAGACATCCAAGCATGACATTGTGACAGCGCCCTGAAGGCGGATCTGTGATGCAATCATTAAAGGAACATGATTGTAATCCAGCTGCTTCTGTGCCTGACACAAGTATCCCAAATCTGCCTGAGGCTACAGGCTCTGAGGAGACCACTGATTGAAGCTGGGGAAATGGCAAGAGTAAATTGGAGACGGATACACCATTATTCTCTGAATTAAGTGATAAGGGTATTGCAGAATAAAGAGAGGATTGTTGTAGAAACAGAGTTGAGAGGAACTGATAAAAACCTGTTCCATCCTCCTGCCTTCAGGAGGAATGACATTTAAGCCAACAGGGAAAGAAGTAAAGCCGTGCTTAACTTGTAGCCAAGGAACTCTGCCAAGCCTTATAGGAAGAGGTTTGTATTAGTATATACCTGATAAACAAGCCAGAGTGAGTCTAGATGCCAAGTTTTCCCCCTAAATTGGGGAATTCTGAAGACAGGAGACATAGCAAATGTATAGATTCTCTGTTTCCTACCACATTTAGGGGTAGCACCCAGGGATCTAGCTGGCTGTCACTGGACTCTGGGAGACAGGCCATCGTCCTCAGGCACTGGGACATTTAGGCCATGTGCCTGGGGAAGTGCTGGCCCTGCACTGCCGTCGTCGAGGTCTGGGGTCCAGGGCTTGTGGCTCCCACGATGTAGAGAGAACCCTGTCCTCCAGCCTGTCCTCTGACCTCAGCATTTATGGTTGGAAAAGACACCCACATATGCTGTTTGTAGGTGGCTGAGGTCCCATGTCATTCAACAGCTTAAAACCCTTTAATTACTTCTACTGCTGATAGGAAGAAGTCCAAAGTCTACAACATGGTATGCATGGCCTTTCTAGACCTGAACCCTATGTACCTGTTCCAGATGATCCATCCTACTTCCTACGTTCTCCTTCTACTTAGGCAAATCCCAGAGGTCAAGCTTCTGCACGTATATATCCATTTGCCCGCAGGGTTCCCGCCCGAACATACCATGGGGTCTTAACCAACCTTCAGTGCCCACTGTAACACATCCTCTTAGGAGGTGAAATGGATCTCCTCAGCAGATCTGCTTCCTCCCTTTATTTGCCACCATGCCCCTCACGCATTCCTCTATTTTTATACATGTGAGTCAACACAAGCACTTAAGATAGTACTTTGCAAATAGAATACACGTTATGTGGTATATGATTATTTATCACAGAATTTTGCAATTATCATTTATGTCTGCATCTATCTCCGCTTCCAGACTATAAATGTCTCGATGGAAGGGACTCTGAAGGGTTTATCTTTGCCCTCCCAGCACTCTCTCTCCAGCTTTGTCTCCAGTTAGAATATAAATAACTCTTATTTTAATTCCCAGATGAAGGCAAGACCATTGCAGTATAAAGAGCTTTGAAGGGAAGAAATAATCTCAGTTCAAATCCTAACTTTGCCATTTTCTACTCCATAGATCTTTGGCTTCCTTACTGTTAAAGTAAGCGGAAAATATCTACATCCTAAGTTGTTTTTCCTCAGGCTTACATGCAGTTATCTTTATTAAGTATCTGTCCCACAGTAGGTTGGCATGGACATCCCACCCGGCCTGGAGATGAAAGTAAAAGTCATCAGGATGCTAGGGGTGGGGATGTGTTAACATGAGGGATTTATTAGAAGGGAAAGTTTTTCCAAACTTCAGAGTTACAGAAAAAATGAGTCATGCAAACATTTTCTAACTATTTTGCTCTTTTACTGTGAAATACAAAAGGACATAATTGTGTGAAGCTGGCAAAGATTTTTAACTTTAATGTGAAACTTGCAGAAATCCAAAATGCAATCTAGAGTTTTAAAAATCAGGTCCAGAGGTATAGTATTCCTCTCCTTTAGAAAGTAACTTGGTGAAGAAGTACTTGAGCTCAAGGGGAAAGAATTTAGGACATTAAACTTAAAAGAGCAATACTTCACTTTAAACCTGGTGCTGGAGGAAAAAGGAAGATTTAAGTTTTGGAAAAGTCTGGCTGGCTTTCTCTGTCTCTCCCTCTCTCTCCCTTTCATCCTCTCTGTCTCTCATTCTCTTTCTCTATTTACAGAGCAACAGTTATCAAAAAGGATCAGCATTTTAAGCATATAATACAAAGACTTTAATTGACTGTACAATCACTTCATGTAAAATCATATTCTTTTTACCCATGTCTTTCTTTCTGATTTAAGAATAATAAAAGGAACTAGTTCTGTGAAGCAAAGAAGGAAGAATGGCCTCTGGTTATATAACAGTCATTACTTGGGACTTCCCTGGTGGCACCAGTGGTAAAAAAAAAAAAAAAAAAATCTTTCTGCCAATGTGGGAGACTCAAGAGACGCAAGTTCAATCCCTGGGTGGGGAAGATCACCTGGAGAAGGAAATGGCAACCCATTCCAGTGTCTTGCCTGAAAAATTCCACGAACAGAGGAACCTAGTGGGCTACAGTCCATGGGGTCATGAAGAATTGAACACAACTTAGCACAAACATTGGGGGTTTTAACGACCTTGGCAATGCAGCAAGTCACAAAGCATGGGGTGCATTTAAAATCTTTTCATCTTCCTGTCAGATTTCCTTATGTTCTTAGGCACAGATTCAGCCTCACATATTATCCTCTGCCATCCATTTGGTTGTTTTGTTTCTTAAGGATAATAGTCTAGATTTTTTACATTATTCATTAAGAAGTTTTATTTACTTTTCATTATTTCTGTTGATGTTCAAAAAGACTTGGTGGCATTTCCCTGATGGGCCAGTGGTTAAGAATCTGCCTTGTATGCAGGGGACATGGGTTCAATCCCTGGTCTGAGAGCTAAGATCCCATATCCCACGGAGCACCTAAACCCAAACACCTCAACTACTAAACTCGTGGCCACAACTAGAGAGTGTGTGCACCACAGGAAAGGTCCACATGATGCAACGAAGATCGTGTGTGCTGCTAGTAAGACCTGACCAGCCAAATAATACAGATAAATAAATAGTCAAGAAAAAGAGAAGACTTGGTGAGGAAAAGGAGACAGTTATTATATCTTGCCCTTGAGATGAAACAAAGAATTCAAGAAGTCAAGTGATTTTGCCCAAGATCACATAATACAGGCATGCAAGCTAGTGTCTCCAGTCCCTGAACTTGCTTCATTGGACCAGCAGGTGCAATCCTGGCTTTGGGCAGGACAGAATCACCAATGCAAGTGTGGGAGGGCTCCAAACTCTAGGCCATTCTTCCCAAGTGTTAGAGCTGTTTATAGCATCCTCTCTTCTTTCTACTTTCTGCTCAGCTGCGTCTTGCAGCTGAAATGAAGTTTCCTTTCTGGAGGGATTCAGAACTCATAAACCACTTTCACCCTTCCCTGCAAACACCACCATTACCACCAGGTTTTCTGATCATAATTGTTCTCCATCCTCAGCCAACCTCAATTTCTCTTATGAATGAGATAGGGAAAAGAAAATAGGGATGTGAAGTCCAATTGTCTAGGTTGGAAAGTGGGAGAACTTATGTCCAGACTGTGACCTTCTGCCTTAGGATAAATAAATCTGTTTGACTTAGCTTGGGCCAATCTCCACATTAGTCCAGTTATCTTTGTTCAGATGCAGAGGTCAGCTGATACATAAATATAGCTGTTTAGGTTGACTCCTTTAGCAAGAACTAGTAGATGATATCAGAGACAGAGTCAGGGGCTGAGATAACCCAAATTCGGGCCCAATGCAGATAGAACACTAGGAGATAAAGCTTCTAGAAGAGGGTAGCAAGTCTGTCTGGGTAGGCAGGGTGCAGTGAATCTGCTTAGTATTGCTCAGCACAGACATTTTCCCTCAGCATACTGGGAAAGAGGTTTCTTGGTCCAAGTTATCTTTGAAAGAGCTGGGGTAGGAAAAGAATAAATATGAACATAAGACAGATTTGTCTGCTAAACTAAACCCTATAACATGGCCCGATACTTTGACCTGTGCACGAACGTGCATTTGGTGCCCTGAGATTCTGAGTTATTCAAACATGAAATCAAACTTTGAATTCATTCATTCACTGTATTCAGCTGCTACTGATTGAGAACTTAGTATTTTTCAAGACCTGGAAATACAAAAATGTCTGATATAGGCTTCAAGAATCTCAAAGACTGGTGGGCTAAACAGTCATATAAACAATTAAATGCAACATAATTACCTACATCACTCTGCCATCAGGATGTGATCGAAAAAAATCAGTTTCAAAAGACTTGAGAGAGAATCTAGAAGAATATTGGGAAGAAATGTTACTTGATTTATTTTTTAAAAAATGTGACACTCTGGTAGACACTAATGAGCAAAATAATTTGACTCCTTTATAAAGGATTACTACATTGAATAGAGTGGCCATGAACGGTTTCTGTGAGATGATGATGTTTATTTGCTCAGTCACTTTAGTCGTGTCCAACTCTTGCAACTCTATGGACTGTGGTCTGCCGGGCTCCTCTTCATGGGATTTCCCAGGCAAGAATACTGGAGTGGGTTGCCATTTCCTTCTGCAGGGGATCTTCCCCACCCAGGGATCGAACACAGGTCTCCTGCACTGCAGGCAGATTCCTTGCTGACTCAGCCACCAGGGAGGCCCTGATGATATTTATGTGTTGCTGTGCTTAGGTGCTCAGTGTGTCCGACCCTTTGCAACCCCATGGACTGTAGCCTGCCAGGCCCCTCTGTCTATGGGGATTCCCCAGGCAAGAATAGTAGAGTGGGTTGCCATACCCTCCTCCAGGGGATCTTCCCAACCCAGTGATTGAACACAGGTCTCCTGCATTACAGGTGTATTCTTCACCATCTGAGCCACCAGGGAAGCCTGATATTTATACGGAGATCTGAAGGATGAGAGGCATCAGCCATGTTAAGAGAGCACAAAAAGACCATTCCAGGTTGACTGAACAGCATGTTATAAAAAGCCTTGCATAAAGGAAAAGCTTAGCTGCAAGAGGAACATAATTAAAGTAGTGGACAGGCAGAAAACAGTAAAAAATTAGGCTGGAGATATTGGCAGAGGCCAGATCATATAGGGTCTGGAACCAGAATAAGTTCAGGTTTTACCTTCAGTATCATGGGCAGCCTTTGGAAGGTATTAAGCAGGACTAAGACACACTTTGTTTGCAGGGAACCACGTGTCATGTTGCTTGAACACAGCCTGAGAGCAAGAAGAGATGCAAAACGATGTTGGAGGGGGACCCAAAGGCAGAACTCTGCAGTGGAGTGTCCTCCCATTGCACCATGATGATGAAGGGGGAGGCAAAGCTCTGAAAGAAAGAGGAGCTACCTGATGAAATCTTGGTTTTAGATTATACTTGCTAAGGATGGACCAGAGAGAGGCAAGACTCTCCGCAGTCTTGTAAACTAGGCCCCGGAAAATGCAGGAGGGGAAGGGCCAACAGCAACAGCATGGGCTTTCAGTACCACCTTGGCCTTCAGTAAGGTGAATGAGGTACACTTGATTATGTAGGTAACCCTTCTGAAATATTTCTCTCCATTGATACTTAGGTACCTGGATCATGAACTCAATAGATAGAAATGGACTGGAAAACCCTAACATGAGAGATTTTCCCTTTTTCTTTATCTTGTGATTTTTATCTATTACTTTCATGCACTAACACAAAATATTAATAATGATCAAAGTTGGCAATAGTAATATGTGTCTAGATTGCAACATACTTAGGATTCTGGGAATGATGCAATTTCTTAAATGTGGTGTATATATATATATATACACATATGTATATATACATATATATATACACATATATACATACATATATATACATATATATGTATATAATATATATATATACACACACACATAGGCTCCTCTTGAGACATGTTAATATGTCCTGTTGGCCTTCTAGAAATTTGTATAGAAGTGCTTTAAGATGGAAATATTAGCTCTTTGGAGGTGCCCATTCCAGTGTGAGAAAAGCATGCAGCCATTGCAGAAATAAACCAGAGTTCATGAAGCAGGAAACCCAAGATCAAAATGCAACAGAATAAGGGGGAACAGTAGGTTAGGAAATGTTCATAATATTTGGGGATTTCATTTGTCCTGAAAATTGAAAAAGTACTTGTTTAGGAGGAATTTTAATTTGTTTTTGGAATCTAGGTGACCCTAGAATTAACTAAAATCAAGCAAGATTGAAGTAAAGAGAGGATAATCTCTATCTAGGTGGCCAAAAACACACTCATGAGTCAGCTTATTTTAAAACCTAAAGACCTATTTGTTTAAACTAATTTGACCAAAAAAAGAAAGAAAGAAGAATGTGGTGGTATCACCTGTGTAGATTTCTTGTTTAGTCTCCAGACAGGACATTCCTATGGTCCATGTATTTCCTTTTTAGAAGCATGTGATTGGCAGTTCCACTTAGATGGCTTGATTATTTCTTTAAAAATATAAAAAATATATACGATAGATAGAATAGAATAAGGGTAAAAATAATAATGTATATTTATATTAAATGAAGGGTACGTGAGTAATGGAGTAAAGACGCTGAAAACACTTTGTAAAATTCTCTATAAGAATATTACTTCCAAAACATCTAGAGAATGTGTATTATTGAACATAATAATTAAGAAACAATTAATATAGTGGGCTTCCCTGGTGGCTCAGTGGTAAAAGAATCCACCTGAAATGCAATAGATGTGGGTTCAATCCCTGGGTTGGGAAGATCCCCTGGAGAAGCAAATGACAACCCACTCAAGTATTCTTACCTGGGAAATCCCATGGACAGAGGAGCCTGGCAGGCTGCAGTCCATGAGGTTGCAAAAGAGTCAAACATGACTTAGTGAATATTGCAGGAGATATAACTTACTGAATAGCCGCACATATGCAGATGACACCACCATTATGGCAGAAAGTGAAAGTGAAAGTCACTCAGTCATGTCCGACTCCTTGCGACCCTATGGACTATCCAATCCATGGAATTCTCCAGGCCAGAATACTGGAATGGATGGCCTTTCCCTTCTCTAGCGGATCTTCTCAACCCAGGGATCAGACCCAGGTCTCCCACACTGCAGGCAGATTCTTTACCAGCTGAGCCACAAGGGAAGCCCAAGAATACTGGAGTGGGTAGCCTATCCCTTCTCTAGGGTATCTTCCCAACCCGGGAATTGAACCTTTAAACAACAACAGTTGAGATAGTGGCCATCATGCCAGATCTGAAAAATCCCAAAATCAGCTTTGGATAGTCTGGATTTCCCAGTTTGGCTGCCTCATTGTAACTTTTAATCGATGCTGGGACTTCGGCTATCATTCAACCATATAGAACTAGCTTTTCAATTTTCAAGCATAACACAATGTTGTAATCAGACATATTCAAATTTCATATTTCAAAAGTCATTGTCTTCTCATAGAATAAATGAAATCTGATACTGTCTTGAATATCTTGACAGATGGGCTCATCATTTCAGAGCAGATGGCAAGAAGATTAGGCTAAACTTTGAAATCTTAAATACTAGACATATGAACAGCTATGCAAGAGCTAACAACATTGAAAATGCCCTTCTAGACTGTCTGCATTTGAAGGGGGTATTTGTTTAAAACTCAAATATTCCTTTGCTCTGGGGAAACTTAGATTTTCCTCGCAACACATACATTCTGCTTTCTAAAGAGCAGAGACTTGGTATCAGACTGACTTGGGTTTTGAATCTAGATCTGCTGTTTACTAATATGTGGTAAGATACTTCAGCTTAGTTTCCAGATCTATAAAGGCTTGGTCAGTAATACTTGCCTTGTGAAACTGGAGGGGAAGAATTTAATGAGATAGCACAAGTGAAATATCTCAAAGATATCCATCCCTACAAATACTTTTCTTGACTGACAAATTATAAACTTGTTCTGCATAGAAAGTGGAATATGTTTTTCCTCAAACATTATTTTTGGAGTTTAAAAATATATATAGATTTTTATATATTTTATGGGGATTCCTTGGTGGCTCAGTGGATAAAGAATTTGCCTTCAATGTATTAGATACAGGAGGCCCGAGTTCAACCCCTGGGTTGAGAAGATCCCTTGGAGAAGAGCATGGCAACCCACTCCAGTATTCTTGCCTGGAAAATCCCATGGACAGAGGAGCCTGACAGGCTACAGTCCAGAGGGTCACAAAGATTCGGACACGACTGAAGTGACTGAGCACACACACATATATTTTATATCTATCTATATGTATATAGATACTTATATATAATAAAGAGGACTTTAAGAAACAGAAAACAGCAAATAGGATAAATACATATATACATATACCAACATGCAGGCATACATGTGGAAGATACACATTCACCTTATTTTTGCGTTTGCACTAAGCTGCTTCAGCCATGTCTGACTCTTTGCGACCCCATGAACTCTAGCCCACCAGGCTCCTCTGTCCATGGGATTCTCCAGGCAAGAAATGGGTAGATCCCTAGGTGGGAAAGATCCCCTGGAGGAAGGCATGGCAACATACTCCAAAGGAACCACATTGTTCCTTTGGATCCTCAAAGCCCTAGACTATTTGCCTTCTCTTTCTTTTTCAAAGTCTTCCTATGTTTGTTTTATGTATAACATCTAGGATTTCTAGCTGTACTTGGCAGCAGAAACAGGGGAAAAAAGTTCATCTCCTCAATCTTTCTGGATGTAGATATTCTACTTCTTACTATTTCTGTGTCACTGGGCAGTCACATAAATTGCCTGAAACCAATTTTCTTATTTAAGTAACTTCTTTATGTAATTAGTACATAAATAATTAGTTTAACAATTAGCAGTTAATTAGTTAATGATTAGCAATAAGTATTAGTTAATAATTAGCTAGCTAAATTAATAATTTATAATAACTAAATTAATAAATGATAAATAGCTAATAATTATTAGTTAATAATTAGCAATAACTAGTTTAATAATTAGCAGAAATAATTAGTAATGTTCTTATTTATGTAATTAGTACCAGTCTAACATAAATAATAAAATGAAGACAAAACACCAATCTACAGCTATTATAAGGGTGAAATGAAATAATAGATATGTAAGCACTCCCAAAATTATAAAATGATACACAGAAAAGTGGTTTGTGTATCTTTCCATGTATCTATATGGACTGTTATATCTATTGCATATAAATATATGTGTGTATTCACATGTATGCAGACAAACATACATAGCTATGTCTAAAAAATAGCTCCTGTTTCTCAGGAAAGTTTAAGAGATTATGAATAAATAACACAAATAATTAGTTTCCTGGTTAATTCTACACTAACAATGATTTGAAATTTTAGTGTATGATTATGTGATGAGAAAAGCATTTCAAAACTGAAAAAATAATGAATCTGGTTATTTCATGTCCATTTGAGAGGAGCATGCTCTTCTGCATTATCTGCTTGCACTGTCAATGTAATGATCACGTAAACCCTGTAACAGCTACAAGGAACTTCCCTGGCAATTCAGTAGTTGGAGCTTCACTTTTCAGTGCAGGGGTGCAGGTTTGATCCCTGGCAGGGCATCTAGGATCCCGAAAAAATCAAAACATAAAACAAAAGCAGTATTGTAACAAATTCAGTAAAGACTTAAAAAATGGTCCACACCAAAAAAAAAAAACTTTAATAAAAAAATAACAGCTACATTTCCAAGTTAACCTTGCTGAGAAACAATAGCCAAAAATGTAGCATTAGAGATAATTTATTTAATCAGCTTTACCAAAATTTTCCACAACAAACTGGAAAATTCTTACAGAGATGGGAATACCTGACCACCTTACCTGCCTCTTGTGAAACCTTGTGTGCAGGTCAAGAAGCAACAGGTAGAATGGGACATGGAACAATAGACTAGTTCAAAGTAGGGAAAGGAGGACATCAAGGCTGTATATTGTCATCATGCTTATTTAACTTATATGCAGAGTACATCATGCGACATGCCGGGCTGCATGAAGCCCAAGCTAGAATCAAGATTACCGGGAGAAATATCAATAACTGCAGATATGCAGATGACACCACCCTTATGGCAGAAAGTGAAAGTGAAAGTGGCTCAGTCGTGTCCGACTCTTTGCAACCCCATGGACTGTACAGTCTATGGAGTTCTCCAGGCTAGAATACTGGAGTGGGTAGCCTTTCCCTTCTCCAGGGAATCTTCCAACCCAGGGATCAGACCCAGGTCTCCCGCATTGCAGGCAAATTCTTTACCAGCTGAGCCACAAGGGAAGCCCAAGAATACTGGACAGGGTAGCCTATCTCTTCTCCAGCACATCTTCCCAACCAAGGAATCGATCCGGGGTCTTCTGCATTGCAGCCTGATTCTTTACCAACTGAACTATCAGGGAAGCCCCAGAAAGGGAATAAAACGAAGAGGACCTAAAGAGCCTCTTGATGAAGATGAAAGAGGGGAGTGAAAAAGCTGACTTAAAACTCAACATTCAAAAAGCAAAGATCATAGCATCCAGTCCCATCACTTCATGGCAAATAGATGGGGAAAAAAATGGAGGCAGTGACAGATTTTACTTTCTTGGGCTCCAGAATCACTGCAGATGGTGACTTCAGCCATGACATTAAAAGACGCTTGCTCCTTGGAAGAAAAGCTATGACAAACCTAGACAGCATGTTAAAAAACAGAGGCATTACTTTGCCAACAAAGGTCTGTATAGTCAAAGCTATGGTTTTTCCAATAGTCATGTATGGATGTGAGAGATGGACCATAAATAAGGCTGAACACCAAAGAATTGATGCCTTCAAACTGTGGTGCTGGAGAAGACTCTTGAGAGTCCCTTGGACTGCAAGGAGATTCAACCAGTCCATCCTAAAGGAAATCAGTCCTGAGTATTCATTGGAGGACTGATGCTGAAGCTCCAATACTTTGGCCACCTGATGCAAAGAGCTGACTCATTGGAAAAGACCCTGATGCTCAGAAAGATGGAAGGCAGGATGAGAAGGCGATGACAGAGGATGAGATGGTTGGATGGCAACACTGACTGAATGGACATGAATTTGAGCAAGCTCTGGGAGATGGTGAAGGATAGGGAAGTCCGGTGTGCTGCAATCCATGGGATCACAAAGAGTCAGACACTAATGACTGAGCAACTCAACAACAACCACCGCCAAAATTAGAAGGACTCTTTGGAGTAGAGTGATGAAAAATTCACCCCCAAATGGCTTAAACTGAAAGAGAAAAATTACTAGATCTTCTGATTGAACAATTCAGAAAACAGACTCCAAATAAGGCTTTAATGTTGTGGTCAAAATGTGTACAAAAGCCCCAAATCTCCCATCTCTATTCTGCCTTCCATGCTGTGAACTTCACTCTGGTACAGCCCACCACTACCCTTAACATCTCTAACCTCAGGCCAGCAGCTTTAACCTTTCTTCTTTACTACAGTGAAATACCTCACTTCTTTCTTTTCAGAAAAAGAATGAAGAGATTTCCAGTAACTTTTCACATGGCCTGGAATTTATTGGCCTAAATTGGTTCTCATCAGACTGATTCTTTCTGATAGAATTTAATTAGGTCTCAGGTTTATCTCAGAAACAATCCCTCTTGCCAGGGAATGGAGATACAGTGATTGGCTTAAACTGTTCAAATCCTCTTCCCTTCATAAGTGTGAACAGGATCTCACCCAGTAAATCTGTCATCTTAGCTCCAGTTGTGTTATAAGCATGAATGTTTTTGTCCCCCAAAGTCATATGCTGAAATCTTAACCTCAAATGTGATGTTGTTTGAAGGTGGAGCTTTGGGAAGTGATTAAGTCATGAGAATAGAGCCTCATGAATGAGATTGGTACCCTTATAAAAGAGATCACAGAGGCCTTATTTGTCCCTTCTGCCATGTGAGGTCACAGTAAAAAGATGGCCACCCATGAACCAAGTAGAGGGGGCCCACCAGATCATGGAACTTCCTAGCTTCTAGAGTTATGAGAAATAAGTTTCTTTGTTTATAAGTCACCCAGTGTATGATATTCTGTTGTAGCAGCTCAAAAGAACTGTGATAAAAAAAAATACCATGGCCTGGATGGCTTAAACAACAAGCATTTATTTCTTACAGTTTTGGAGGCTGAGAAGTTCACGATCAAGGTGCCAGCAGATTCTGTGTCTGGTGAGAACAAACTTCCTTGTTTTCAGTCTGCCTTGTTGCTATATCTTCACAGGGTAGAAAGAGAGAGAGTTCTGGTCTGTTTCTGTTAATGGGATGACATTAATCCCATCATGAAGCTTCACCCCCCCCCCCATGACTTTATCTAAACTTATTTGTTTCCCGAAGACCTCACCTCCAAACTCCATCACATTGGAGATTATGGCTTAACATATGAATGCCCCCAACTAAAATAAATAAATTTATTAAAAAAAAATATGAATATTGGAGAACACAAACATTCAGTCCCTAGCATCTGTTAGCAGTGGGAGAGAGGCAGGTAATCCAAAACAATATCAGGGTATGTTGAGGGCAAGAAACCATGGCAGTGAATGGGGAGGATTCTGAAGCCATAACCAATGATGTTTATAACATCAGCAAAATGAGGTAGACAGTCACTTTTTATTCAGTGTTATGTGCAAGATATTGTGCTAAACACAGTTGACACTTAAGCAACACAGGGAGTAAGGGCACCAACCTTCCACACGGTGGAAAATCCATGTTTAACTTATAGTCAGCCTTCTGTATCTACGGTTTTTCCTCCATATTCAAGGTTCCACATCTGTGGATTCAACCAACTTTGGATCATGGCTGTGTAATAAGTCACCCAAAATTTAGTGGACTAAAGCAACCACATTATTATGCTCATGAATTCTGTGGCGGGTCAGGAATTTGAATACAGCATCGTCTTGCCTATGCTTCTCCATGCCTAGAGCCTCCATTAGGAAAACTCGAATGGCTAGTGGGAAAGTGAATGTTTAGGGACTGTAAAAGTTGAGGCTGGAAGATTCGATTTGCAGATTAATTTTCTTTTTCACATGTCTGTCACCTTGTTGGTGGAGCTTGTACAACTAATGTCTCTCCAGCTTGCTGCCTTAGTAGTCTTACATGGCTGCTCGGTATTCCAGGAACAAGAAAGAAGCTGCAAGGCCTTTTGTGACCTAACTTCTGAAGTTATATAGCTCATTTTCACTGTTGCTCATAAACTCACCCAGATACAAGGTAAGGAACACAGACCACATCTCAATGGGGAGTGTGTCAGAATTTGCAGACATGTTTTACAGCCACCACACGTTATTATATTTACTCTTCAGGTTCTTCAGAAGAACTCTGTGGTTGGACTAAAGAACATTTATAAATGTGGAAAGTAATGCACAGAGACTGCTTGAGATTACTTATCTAGTAGCTGGTGCTAGAGAAGACTCTCGAGAGTCCCTTGGAGAGCAAGGAGATCAAAGCAGTCCATCCTAAAAGAAATCAACCCTGAATATTCATTGGAAGGACTGATGCTTAAGCTGAAGCTCCAATACTTTGGCCACCTAATGCAAAGAACTGACTCACTGGAAAAGACCCTGATGCTGGGAAAGATGAAAAGCAGGAGGAGAAGGGGACGACAGAGGATGAGATGGTTGGATGGCATCACCGACTCAATGGACGTGAGTTTGAGCAAACTCCGGGAGTTGGTGAAGAACAGGGAAGCCTGGCATGCTACAGTCCTTGGGGTTGCAGAGTCAGACACAACTGAGCGACTGAATGACAACAACACAAGGTGGCAGACCCAGGACGTGAGTCCATCGTCTGAGTTCAAAACCCGTGTGCCTGATTACTCAGTGTGTACTTAATGTGCACTTTGTAAATTAAAAGGGTTTTTTCATCTGTTCACGTGTTTCACACAGATATACTTGGAGATAGAAAAAGAAGCATAATTTCAATTTTAGTATAATTTCCATCTTGTTAATGAGCTGGTAGAGCTGAGATTCAAACATACATGTTCAGACTTTACTTATTAATAACAGTTGTTGCACTCATTACCCTGATGTACCTAAGGATAAACTCATGATAAGAATCAAGAGCTCCCCTTAAGTACGTATCAATTTCATAAAACTACACGTTGTGCAGATGAGTCAACCCTATGGTATTTTCATTATAAAGTGCTGTGAAAAAAAACTTCATATAGCCCAGTAATTATATGGTGGTTTGGTAACATGAGACATCAAGCAAACAAACCTATAGGAAAATGAGTCTGATAATTAGGCTCAGTTAGAGCCAGGTCCGGACACAGGAGGAAGAAGAGCAGGTAGTATTGCCTACTAATCCAGGATACTGAGTAAAATGAAGAAAGATTTTCTGTTTTTGGTTACAGCTTTTCCAGAATTTATTCAGGTAGTCATGTACAACCAGCAAATTTCAGTATTATGTGGCTAAATACTACTAACAAAGCATTGTGTATGCTTTGCCATAATAACACAACAGATAAGTTCTTAATATAACTCAGGAGGGCTACTAGAGATGAAGACATTTTGGCAGAGTTTTGAAGGATGAGTATCATAATTGTTTGTTTACATGACTGTATTCCCTACGTGAGCAAAATCCTTTATTTCAGCCCCATTCATCTTCTTTAGACTCCCAGCCAAGTCTAAAACCAAATAAAGTATCAGTAAACGTTTGTGTTGAATGAATGATTAAAGTAATGAATGAATAGATTCTTATTAGGCATGTTGCCTAATGGATGCTGGTAGGTCAAATGGATCATTGTTTATTTTCTCTGAACAGCTCACTTCACTGACAAGTTTAATCAATCAAGAAAAGAGAAAAGGAAGTTATTCAAATTAAATCCATGTTGTACAGTTTATTGTCCGCCTTGTTTTTCAGTTTAGCGCACAGCCCACTTTCACACTTATCCTGGAGGAAGAATCTACATACCCACCCACACTGTGATGTGGGAGAAGCCTTAGGGTGAAGGGAATTTGACATCACCCAGATGGGTAGTTTTAAGGCAGCATCATACTGTAAAAAGGTAGATATTCCCAGGTGGCACTAGTGGTAAAGAACCTGCCTACCAGTGCAGGAGACAAAAGAGACATGGGTTCAGCCACTGGATTCAGAAGATCGGCTGGAGGAGGGCATGGCAACCCACTCCAGCATTCTTGCCTGGAGAATCCCATGGACAGAGGAGCCTGGCAAGCTACAGTCCAGTTCAGTTCAGTTCAGTCGCTCGGTCGTGTCCAACTCTTTGCGACCCCATGAATTGCAGCACGCCAGGCCTTCCTGTCTATCACCAACTCCCGAAGTCAACCCAAATCCATGTCCATCAAGTTGTTGATGCCATCCAGCCATCTCATCCTCTATTGTCCCCTTCTCCTCCTTCCCCCAATCCTTCCCAGCATCAGGGTCTTTTCCAATGAGTCAACTCTTCGCATCAGGTGGCCAAAGTATTGCAGTTTCCACTTCAACATCAGTCCTTCCAGTGAACATCCAGGACTGATCTCCTTTAGGATGGACTGGTTGGATCTCCTTGCAGTCCAAGGGACTCTCAAGAGTCTTCTCCAACACCACAGTTCAAAAGCATCAATTCTTCGGCTATCAGGTTTCTTCACCGTCCAACTCTCACATCCATAGGTGACAACTAGAAAAACCATACCTTGACTAGACGGACTTTTTTTAGCAAAGTAATGTCTCTGCTTTTAAATATGCTCTCTAGGTTGGTCATAACTTTCCTTCCAAGGAGTAAGCGTCTTTTAATTTCATGGCTGCAATCACCATCTGCAGTGATTTTAGAGCCCCCCAAAATAAAGTCTGACACTGTTTCCACTATTTCCCCATCACAGGATCGCAAAGAATCGGACATAACTGAAGCGAGTTAGCATGCACGCAATGCTATAAAAAGATTTCAGATTCAGGTTTGCCTCTGATATTTGTTTCTTATGTGGTCTTATTTCACCTCCGAACCACAGTTTATTTGGCTGTAAAACAAGGAAAATAATAACCTCCTCCAGCTCTACTGTGGAATTAAATAAAACAATATTTTTAAAAGCATCAGTCTCAATGATTAGTGCACTTATAGGTACTCAATAAATTTTTATTGATACTTTAATCTGTATTTTTCTTTATAATTCTGAACAATTCTCAATTGATAGTTACTTGATACTGGAAGAAGGCATAGAGGTGTGCATGCAGTCTATAATCACTAGTGACATCAGCAGACAAAGGCTTTAAAGGAGGAAGGAATGCTGTAATCCCATTAATCAGGGCCATGAGGAACAGTGGTCCAGGTTTCACACAAGAGCACTGACCTGGGAAGGGCTAGGATGGAGCCTGCTCTGCTCACCAAGTTATCAGTCTGCTTCCACTCAGAGTGAGTACATAGTAGCAAGGCCTCCAGAGGGCTGTTTTCCAAACAGAAAGAAAATATAATTTTTGGACAGAGACAGTTCTCACAGTATTTTAAAATCGTTACATATCCTCATTGCTTACTGTACTTTATTTCATTAATTAATTTGGGATGAGATTTCACTTCTTAACTTAAGTACAATGGATGACAGTTAAAGAGTTACAAGAAAAAGAGGAAAATTGTTAATTATTTGGTCAATTTCAGGAAATCTTCAGATTTGTGAAGGGAATTTTGACCAACCATGGAAAAGGTCAGTTTTCATTCCAATCCCAAAGAAAGGAAATGCCAAAGAATGCTCAAACTACCGCACAATTGCACTCATCTCACATACTAGTAAACTAATGCTCAACATTCTCCAAGCCAGGCTTCAGCAATACGTGAACTGTGAACTTCCAGATGTTCATGCTGGTTTTAGAAAAGGCAGAGGAACCAGAGATCAAATTGCCAATATCTGCTGGATCATCGAAAAAGCAAGAGAGTTCCAGAAAAACATCTATTTCTGCTTTATTGACTATGCCAAAGCCTTTGACTGCATGGATCACAATAAACTGTGGAAAATTCTGAAAGGGATGGGAATACCAGACCACCTAACCTTCCTCTTGAGAAACCTGCATGCAGGTCAGGAAGCAACAGTTAGAACTGGACATGGAACAACAGACTGGTTCCAAATAGGAAAAGGAATACGTCAAGGCTGTATATTGTCACCCTGCTTATTTAACTTATATGCAGAGTACATCATGAGAAACGCTGGGCTGGAAGAAACACAAGCTGGAATCAAGATTTCTGGGAGAAATATCAATAACCTCAGATATGCAGATGACACCACCCTTATGGCAGAAAGCGAAGAAGAACTAAAGAGCCTCTTGATGAAAGTGAAAGAAGAGAGTGAAAAAGTTGGCTTAAAGCTCAACATTCAGAAAATTAAGATCATGGCATCTTGTCCCATCACTTCATGGCAGATAGATGGGGAAACAGTGGAAATAGTGGCTGACTTTATGTTTCTGGGCTCCAAAATCACTGTAGATGCTGACTGCAGCCATGAAATTAAAAGACGCTTACTCCATGGAAGGAAAGTTATGACCAACCTAGACAGCATATTAAAAAGCAGAGACATTACTTTGTCAACAAAGATCCGTCTAGTCAAGGCTATGGTTTTTCCAGTGGTCATGTATGGATGTGAGAGTTGGACTATAAAGAAAGCTGAGTGCTGAAGAATTGATGCTTTTGAACTGTGGTGTTGGAGAAGACTCTTGAGAGTCCCTTGGACTGTGAGAAGATCCAACCAGTCCCTCCTAAAGGAGATCAGTCCTGGGTGTTCATTGGAAGGACTGATGTTGAAGCTGAAACTCCAGTACTTTGGCCACCTGATGCGAAGAGCTGACTCAGTTGAAAAGACCCTGATGCTTGGAAAGATTGAGGGCAGGAGTAGAAGGGGACGACAGAGGATGAGATGGTTGGATGGCATCACCATCTCAATGGACATGGGTTTGGGTGGACTCTGGGAGTTGGTATTGGATAGGGAGGCCTGGCATGCTGCAGTTCATGGAATCGCAAAGAGTCAGACACAACTGAGCGACTGAACTGAACTGATATCCCAGAAGAGCAAAAAATTCCAGAATTCTCCTTACTGGCCAAGGAAAGAGGCTAGAAATAATTGTACATTTACAGTTTGTGGCCTTATTGCACCATTGTTTGCTTTTACATCACTTGCCTATAGATCAGCAAAGATCAATCTCCATAAAAATCCACCCAGGGTGGGTATGAGGGTGAGAGAAGTGTTCAACTGGGGATTTAAAGATAATAAAAACTATGGAGTATCTCTTAAGTTTTAGACTCTTCCACAAGCAAAATTCCATGTAATCATTAAAATAACCTTTTGTGGGTATTTTATCTTCATTTACAGACCTTACGCTGAAACTCAAAAAGGCATACCCAGCTGGTAAGAAGCCAAGACACAGTCAGCAGCTCAAGTCAGGGTCCATG
The DNA here is from genome assembly GCF_054371585.1 of Giraffa tippelskirchi. Classification (NCBI taxonomy): domain Eukaryota; kingdom Metazoa; phylum Chordata; class Mammalia; order Artiodactyla; family Giraffidae; genus Giraffa; species Giraffa tippelskirchi. The sequence goes on along the minus strand of NC_137284.1, from coordinate 39,487,610 downwards.
TTCTTTCCACTTTATCACAGCTCCTTCCTCTCAATAGCTCTGACCTCAGGTGTATCTTCAAGGTTAGCTTCAGCCAAGTCAGGAGCTTGAGGATTTTAAAAGCCTGGTCTATGAAACCTCTGCAGAGCCCGAGGACATGTTCAGGAAAGGGGTGTGGACAGGAGCAAGCTGACCGACACTGTTCACTAGCTCAGTCCCCCTTCTCTTACCTTGTGCAGTAGCTGGCAAAGAAACCCTGCCAGACGCAGTGTTGCTCATTGTTCCTCTGTGCAGACAAGCTTCCTCCCCTGCAATCGTCTCTTTAATGGCTTGCAGCTGGAAAAGAAGGAGACGTACCCTCTCAGCAGAGAGGACAATGTAAGGCAGCCAGATCAGCCAGGGGAGGGGCCCTAGCAGAGATCTCCAGAAAGCAGCTGTCCCTCTTCCCTGGAAATGTCACCCCCTCCCCTGGTCCCATTATTTTATTGGTCACATAAAGAGAAACATATACTGTATTTTGCTCTTATCTCTTCTAGATGACTGTGTAGGCCTCATTTCCAGAACTTCCAGGATCAGTGTTCAATTCTCGTCACACTTCTTATCCAGCCCAACACCTTGCATGTGCCTAGAGTTGCAGCTTCCCTGGGATGACTAATTTCATTTTTGTCATTTCAACTTCCACAACTCTCATTTTAGAGGAAAAGGAAAATAATGTTTGAACATGTCTGACTTTTTCCCAGGCTTCATGAAGTCCCAAAGGAGCCACCTAAAGAGAAAAAAGAGCATTCATTCATTCATTAGTAAATCATCTATATGTTACTATTTGGAAGCAGTTAGGAGCGTGGGCTTTGGCATTACACTGACAGTATTCTAATCCTGGCTCCTCCACTTAATGGTTAGATGTGTTATTTGATATCACTATGTAAAATAGAGATACTGTAATACATTAATCACACCTACTGCATTCTGGAAGTCAATTGGGAAAATGTGAACAAAGCATTCACCATGACACCTCTCACAGAATTAGCAACTGTTGTGTATGTTGATGTGTGGTGGTTTGGCACTGAACTGGGCTTTTAGAAGCCAGAAGTTAAGTAAGAGTCTATCTCTGATTTCAGGGGTAAATAATTACAAGTTAGGGTAAATATAAAATTATAATACAAAAAGTATTGAAACACAGATACAGAAGTGACCCACAGAAAGAAGTTTGAGATTTAGTCTAGGGGTGTCCCTCCCCTGAACTCCTCCAGAATCTTGTTCATACTCTAATGCAGCATGTTCACTCTCTAATAAAATAGTTATCTATTTATCCCAGGAAACTGAGACCTGGAGGGCAGGAGTTTGCCTTTTCGTATTCTTGTCCTTTTCTGAATACTCATGATCTAACACGCAGCTTACATAGAAGGTTCTCAGTAAATACTGGAGAAAGCAATGAACAGTGGGAGGTGACGTGTAAAACATGTTGTGTACAGTGAAGGCCGTTCAGGTTTGAGTAGATTCATGCAGAGATTAAGTAAGAAGCGCCTCATTATGGGAAGTCTAGTATGCTGGAAAAAGAAAATTAAACTTAATCATGTATAGTCACCGAGGACAAAAGAAATAACAAAAGAAGTATTTGAATTTTAGTTTAACACAATGCTCAAAAGAGAATGGAAAAATGTTAAGATAGAGTAGTTGATACATTAGAATAACAGCCTAGAAATGAGGTGATAGAGGTCTAAGCTAAAGCAACAAGAATAGAAATGGAAATTAAGGGACAGTTTTGAAATGCTCTGCAAGAGGAAGGAATGATAGGACTTGGTAACTCACCAGATATGATAGAAAACTAGGGAAGGAAGGAGGAGGTGCCAAGTTTGAGTCTGATCATTACAGTATTCGCGGAAAAACAACTCAAATGTCTTGAGTACCTCTCCTTCAGGAAGGAGGTTTCCAGACTCAAAGACTGCCCTTGAATTGGCCAGGGAGAAAGAAAATTTACCCTTGTAGGTTCTTCTGGCTGGTATTAATAGAATTAAATTGACATGAGATGGATTAACAAAGTCAAGTAAGTAAAGGTTCAGTAATATATACATGGGAGATACTCAGAAGAGCTGAATATCTTCAGCAAAACAGCTGACCCTGGTCACCTTGAATACTGTCTTCAGCTAGAGACCAAAGAGAATGTGGGGGTCGTGGGTTGGGGCTTCAGAGGAGAGGAAGGCAATTGACATGGAGTTGGAAAAGCAAACGTTTGTAAGCAAATATTCGCTGGGATCTGTAGAGACACTAGGACCCAGAGAAGAATTTTGACAAACAGGTTTTGCTAGGTCCATCCCTGTCTGCACACCTAGTTGATCCTATAGACATCTGTGATGACAGCTCCCTTCTTGGAGCAAGTCCTCCATCGACATTCTTTAGGCAGTTAGTGAAAGTGTTAGTCACCCAGTCATGTCCAACTCTTTGTGACCCCATGGACTGTAGCCCGCCAGTCTCCTCTGTCCATAGAATTCTCTAGGCAAGAATACTGGAGTGGGTTGCCATTTCCTTCTCCAGGGGATCTTGGAGGGAGGTCAAAGTTTCTTCCTAAGTCTTTTGAGTTTGGTTTTTCATCTCAAAGTAATCTGCATGCCAAAGAGATTATTTGGAGGTGGCAAGTTTTGCTCCTCTACAGTTCCAATTTTTTTTTTTTTTTTTTACCTATTCTTGTTCTTTTAGATAAGAACTGGGATTAGAAACCCTGTGGAAGTCAGCAACAAGGAAATTGTTCCTAACAGAAAATGGAGGTAGATGTTGACAACAGCTCACCATTTTTCATTCCTGGAAGTGGTCACCCTTCCATCTGCCTTCTCATTCATCCATTCATTTTTCCACTGTTTATCCTTCTAACAGGGCTTCCTGGTGGCTCAGACGGTAAAGAATATGCCTGCAATGTGGGAAACACGGGTTCGATACATGGATGGGGAAGATCCCCTGGAGAAGGCAATATCAACCCATCCCAGTATTCTTGCCTGGAGAATTCCATGGAGAGAGAAGCCTGGCGGGCTACAGTCCATGGGGTCTCAAAGAGTCGGACAGGACTGACCGAATAACACTCACTTTCATCCTTCTGACGTACACTTCTTGAGTACCTACCTCAGGCCAAGCACTGTTCTGCTTTCTAAATATTCCATAACAACAGGCATTTTGCTGCTCCCTATGAGTCACATGACCACAATAGCAACCATACAAAGTACAGAATGATCTTAAATTTTTTTTGTTATATTGATTGGTTCTCTTTCTTCATAGGGACTGCAGTAAATTGCTCTTTTAAATTTAGCTTTGAGACATTGTAATTTCAGCTCTAAGTGCAGAAATTGAACTGCTTTCAAGGATAGCAAAAAAAATATGGCGGCATCCTGGTGCTAAAATACAATGACAAGCTAGAATACAATGATGCATTCCATTGCCCTCTGGGAACCATATGTCCATGCGGAGAAGAGCAACCCGCTTTGTGAGCTCTATAACCAAACTCCCTGAGTGTCTGCTTTTCCTCTAGAAAGCAGAGGTGATATGCACTCCTACTGTCGAATTCACAGGACTGATGGAAGAATCACAAGAGATCATTTCTGTGAATGTGCCTTGTGAGATACATTCATACAATGAAGGGAAAGTGGATGTGTTAGTCGCTCAGTGGGTGTCTGACTCTTTGCAACCTCATGGACTGTGGCCCACCAGGCTCCTCTGTCCATGGAATTCTCCAGGCAAGAATACTGGACAGGGTAGCCATTCCCTTCTCCAGGGGATCTTCCTGACCCAGGGACTGAACCATGGTTTCCTGCATTGCAGGCAGATTCTTCACCTTCTGAGCCACTAGGGAAGCCCCATATTCATATAAGGGAGTATTATTTTTGTCACTGTAGTTTTAAGAGATCTATTCATCAAGAATGTTCCCCGAATCTCTCTTATTCCATTGTATTCAACTCAAAATGACAAATGCTGTTAATCCAGATAACGGTTAAATTCATAGGTTAATTTTGCTGCTATCTGGCTAAATGATCCTAAGCTAAATGTTAAACCTTTTGGTTTTCTCATCTGTAAAGGAGAGGATCATAATATATTTCTTAGAGTATTATTGTAAGTCTTACAGCTCTCCAGTTTCCAAATCCATTAGCCTGAAAAATATCATGTTTCAGCTGTCACTTCCTAATTCTTACCATTCTCTGATAGCTCCTCCCCTCACCTGGGTTTCTACTCAGTAAACTTCTGTCGAATTTCTATCAGACTTTCATGATATATTCACTTATTTTTGTCTTCCCTGTAGACTAGACTCCTTGCAAAGTTGTCTCATTGGAACTAGTGGCTCTAGCAACCAGCATAGTGGCTTCAAAAGCAAGTGTTCAATAAGTGTTTGCTGAAATAAGTGAATAAAGAATATATATATTCTTTGAATATATATATTTTTTATTTGCTTTATGCAGTATAGAAATTAACTGTTAATAATAATTCTGAATCTCATTTGTTAAATGTTAGTGTCTGAGAGAATTCATGGTAAAGCAAAAATGAGTATAATAGCTTTAACAGGGAAGAATGACTTTAATATTTTCTGTAAGTCAGTGGTTCTTAACCTGGGCAATTCTGCCCCTCAGAGGTCGTTTGGTTGTCAAAACTAGAGGAGAGTGTTACTGGCACCTGTGGGTATGGGCGAAGATATTGTTACCAAACCCTCTACAAGGCACTGAACAACCCCCAAGACAAATAATTATTGGTCCAAAATCAAGAAATACTACTGTCAAACTCTTTAGGTCCTATGGGTGATTTAACATTCCATAAGCCTATTTGGGAAGCCTATTTTAGCAGACTGCGGCTTCACAGAAGGGGCTATATGATTATTCCACAAAAAACTTTTGAGTTGGCCAAAAAGTGCGTCCAGGTTTTCCACAAGTCATGAACGAGATTTTTGGCCATCCCAATACTTCTACAAAACTGGCGGTGGTTCTCTCACAACAATGCTAACAAGAGAACTGCAAACAGGGCGTCAGTCAATAATGCCTCAATACCTACCCATCTCATGGCAGACACAGGCCTGGTTGGTCTTTGTTTATGGCAACAAACTCTGTCTGGAAATCTTGAAGAAGCTAGACTTTCTTCCCTCCAGGCTAAAGAACATTAATTGTCACAGAGATATTTCCTTGGGAACTATGGCAATATAACCATGGGAACAACCCTGGTTTCCAAGGAAATATATAAATGTAAATAGTGTGTATACTTATATAAGATTTTATTTTAAATATATATATGATACTCCAAATTTTGATAGTTTTTCTGTTTTTAACTTTTTACAAGTGATTTCCGTTTTCCTCTTGGGGCTGAAAACCTTACTGTGACCCTACCCCCAGTGATTTCTCTGGTCTAATGTTACTTCCCACCTCTCTCCCCGTTTCCATGTGACAGCCACAGAAACCCTAACTTAATTCCTTGAGCTTCCTGTATGCTGCTCTACTTCTCTGTCAGAAGCATCCATAGGTTGCCTAGTTAATTCCTACTCGTCTCTCAGAGCTCAGCTCAAATGTCACTTTCTAGAGATCACCTGCTGTGGTCCCATGGGAAGTCAGACCTCAGATTAGACCCTCATCTTGAGCCCCAGTCATTCTCCCTAGTACCGATCACAGCCGCCATGAAATCAGTTCTCTAACATCAGCTCTATAACAGGGATCGTTCCTATGTCTGCAAGTAAACTGTACATACATTTGGGACACTATAAAAATTGGTTAGACTAGGAAAAAATAACTTTTAGAAACAAGTATTCTCATTTCAGGTTTAAAGGATATTTGGCAAGTAGTTCCTGGCTCAGATAAATATCTTACAAAAAGTATACACAGAGACCCTGTGGGTGAAAAAGTTGAGTCAAGAACTATGACTGTTACTTTTTTCCTTCTATATCTAGTTGTACTAGGGGAGAAGAGTCTCTTTACAATAGTGAAAAAGATGTTAACTGCTAAGAATATTAAGAAAACTTTGTGGAAAACTTTGTGAAAAAACAAAAAAAAATCTATTGAGATATATGAAGGATTTGTAAAAGAAGAAACAAAATAGTGCAAAAGTGTGTTTCCCCAAGTCAATTTATAGACTGCTGTAATCTTATTCAAAATCCCAATGGTATTTTTAGCATATTAAAATGGTTTATATAATCACTTGGTCAACTTCGCAGCTGGAAAATAGGAGAATTTTGAAAATTATGAGGTCAGAGTTGACCCAGTAAATATTAAAACTATATTGATCTTTTTTCAGTATGGCAATAAGTTAAACAATAACATATTTTTTTTTAAATCCCATTAAATAAAAGACAGATAACAAATTGAGAGAAGTATTTTCAATAAATATGACCACAGAGTGTGGAGTCAAGTGGCCCTTAGGAAGCATCACTATGAACAAAGCTAGTAGATGTGATGGAATTCCAGCTGAGCTATTTCAAATCCTGAAAACTGATGCTATGAAAGTGCTGCAGTCAATATGTCAGCAAATTTGGAAAACTCAACAGTGGTCATAGGATGGGGAAAGGTCAGTTTTCATTCCAGTCCCAAAGAAAGGCAATGCCAAAGAATGTTCAAACTACTGCACAGTTGCACTCATCTCACACGCTAGCAAAGTAATGTTCAAAATTCTCCAAGCTAGACTTCGATAGTACGTGGACCAAGAACTTCCAGATGTTCAAGCTGGACTTAGAAAAGGCAGAGGAACCAGAGATTAAATTGCCAACATCCATTTGATCATCGTAAAAGCAAGAGAATTCCAGAAAAACATCTATTTCTGCTTCATTGACTATGCTAAAGCTTTGACTTTGTGGATCACAACAAACTGTGGAAAATTCTTAAAGAGATGGGAATACCAGACCACCTTACCTGCCTCCTGAGTAATCTGTATGCAGGTCAAGAAGCAAGAGTTAGAACCAGGCATGGAACAACAGACTGGTTCCAAATGGGGAAAGTACACCAAGGCTGTATATGGTCACCTTGCTTATTTAACTTCTGTGCAGAGTACATCATGCGAAATGCCAGTCTGGATGAAGCACAAGCTGGAATTAAGAATGCTGGGAGGAAAATCAATAACCTCAGATATGCAACTGACACCACCCTTATGGCAGAAAGCGAAGAGGAACTAAAGAGCCTCTTGATGAAAGTGAAAGAGGAGAGTGGAAAAGTTGGCTTAAAGCTCAACATTCAGAAAACAAAGATCATGGCATCCGGTCCCATTAATTCATGGCAAATAGATAAGGAAACTATGGAAATAGTGAGAGACTGTTTTCTTGGGTTCCAAAAATCACTGCAGATGGTGACTGCAGCCATGAAATTAAAAGATGCTTACTCCTTGGAAGAGAAGCTATGACCAACCTAGACAGCATATTAAAAAGCAGAGACATTACTTTGCCAACAGAGGTCCATCTTGTCACAGCTGTGGTTTTTCCAGTAGTCATATATGGATATGAGAGTTGAACCATAAAGAAAGCTGAGTGCCAAAGAATTGATGCTTTTGAACTGTGGTGTTGGAGAAGACTCTTGAGAGTCCCTTGGACTGCAAGGAGATCCAACTAGTCCATCCTAAAGGAAATCAGTCCTGAGTATTGATTGGAAGGACTGATGCTGAAGCTGAAACTCCAATACTTTGGCCACCTGATGCGAAGAACTGATTCATTGAATAAGACCCTGATGCTGGGAAATATTGAAGGCAGGAGAAGGGAATGACAGAGGATGAGATGGTTGGATGGCATCATTGACTCAATGGACATCAGTTTGAGCAAGCTCTGGGAGTTGGTGATGGACAGGGAGGCCTGGTGTGCTGCAGTCCATGAGGTTGTGAAGAGTCAGACATGACTGAGCGAGCGCCTGAACTGAACAGATATGTCCTTTATATTAGGCCTCTTTACTCCATCCTTATTTCAGTAGTCATTATTTTAAGAACACATTCGCATGTCTGTGTAAGTGTGTTATGTGTGTGTTCATCTAAGGGAAAGGGAAAAGGAAGTCGCTCAGTCGTGTCCGACTCTTTGCGACCCCGTGGACTGTAGCCTACTAGGCTCCTCCGTCCATGGGATTCTCTAGGCAAGAATACTGGAGTGGTTTGCCATTTCCTTCTCCAGGGGATCTTCCCTGACCCAGGGATCGAACCCAGGTCTCCCGCATTGGAGGCAGACGCTTTAACCTCTGAGCCACCAGGGAAGTGTTCATCTAAGGAGCTTTCAGAAATCAATGAAAAAAAGACAACACTCAAATAGGAAGTAAATGGATAATAACATGATCAGAAACTTCAGGAAGAAAGACTTAGAAATGGACTATAAACAAATATAATATATATACTTCATAATATATGTTAACCAAGTATATATATATGTATATGTATATATGTCTATATGTAATTAAATGTGTATATGTATATATGTAATATACATATATATGTATAAACCAAGTTTTTCATATATATACATAAAACCTTTAGCACACATGCACAACCTAATAACTAAGTAATAGCTAAATAAACCTGATATCAAGGTGTTAATTCCCATCAAATCAGAAAGCATTTACTGATATGTTAGTACAAGTTTTCTAGTAGAAATTAGTTTATAAATATCAAAATTATTTTAAATATTCAAAATTTTAAAAAATTTAAGATAGTTTCAAATCTACCAATTCTATTAGCCATCCATCCTACAGAAATTTTGAGATACAAAGTTATAGAAGAGGAAATTCATAGAAACAGCATTAATGGAAGCAGATTGCTCAGAGTAAACTAAATGTACAATAAAGGATGCATAAGTCAATCATGTGGTACCTAACAGCAGAAGTTTCTGAACAATCACATTTTCATAAAATACTTCATAATGTGGTAAAATGTCCCTGAAAGAAAATCAATTGAAATATAACAGTTGTCAGTCTACAGAGGCCGGATAGTTGTTTTAAGGAGGCCTGCATGCGTGTATGCTAAGTTGCTTCAGTCATGTCCGACTCTTTGCAACACTATGGACTATAGCCCACCAGGTTCCTCTGTCCATAGGATTCTCCAGGCAAGAATACTGAAGCTAGTTGCCATGCCTCTCCAGGGCAACTTCCCAACCCAGGGATCAAACCTGCATCTCTTAGGTCTTCCTGCATTGGCAGGTAGGTTCTTTACCACGAGCACCATTTGGCAAGCCCTGAAGGGGGGCTAGTAAAAGGCAAAATAAACTTTCAGCTGTTCCCACTCCCAGGCAGAGCCTAGAGTCTTCAAGATCAGACAGCTTTGAATTGCTGAGAGAGTGCTGGTCCCCTTCTCAGAGTGCCTTCTAGTCTCAGTTAATGCATTGGGATTAAGTTTAGAAACATCAGGGAAATCAGAAGAGACATGGATAATTGAAGTGCTCCGTCCCACTTTGGCCAAATCTTTTCACTCCCATTTGTCTAACACTTCGGTTATGATGAAAGGACCTTAATGCTTCTCCCCCTTCCCTTCCCCTCCTTCTCACCCTTCCTTCTCCTCTTCTGCCTCCTCCTCCTCCTCTTTCTCTTCCTCCTTTGCTATTTCCCTCTGTTTCAGACAGAGTTCTACTAATCCTGGATCTCTTTGCAAACAGATTCCTGAGCATTGCCCTAAATTGGAAAGTAAAAGAATGCTCAAAATTTTTACCAGGACCTTGTTGCTAAGCAACCATATCCTTTGTCTCTAAGTATATGGAATATGACATTGTTTGGAGAGTGTTTTCAGGCTGCACCTTAATACAAAGGAGAGGGTGATGGTGGGGAGGAAGGAGTCACAGAGGAGGTGGTATTTAGAAACCTTTAGATTGTACAGTGTAAATATATAACATGAGGAGGAGAAAGACCAAAAGAACCCACCATGGAAGTTTCAACCCACCTCCACCACGTGCTGCCGAAAACTTCAAAATGGAACATTTCTTACGTTGGCACATTTTTTTGTGAGAACAAACATATGGTTATAAGCATTTTCTTACCTTCATTATGATCTGCATATTTCCTCTACAGGAAAATGTAAATATACTTTTGGGCATCTTTTTATAATCACATAATAGGAAAGCAGACAAGAAATGTTATGGTTGGTCTTGCTCACAAGGTGCCAGAGGCATGAATTCCTTTAGTTGTCTATATTCACAAGACAAACGGGTCTCAAATATGTAACTGCATCTCTGATCTTGCTGGCCCTGGTGTTGTTGTTTAGCCGCTAAGTCATGTCCAACTCTTTGCAAGTCCAAGGACTGTAGCCCGCCAGGCTCCTCTGTCCATGGGATTTCCCAGGCAAGAATACTGGAGTGAGTTGCCATTTCCTTTTCTGGGGGACCTTCCCAACCCAGGAATCAATCCCTAAGGATAACCTAAAATAAGAACAGATGACGATGTCTGTTGACCAGAACAAGCTCACAACTCACTTTCCCTTCTATTCTCAAGGGTAAGTAGTATCATTTTTACTTGGTTGAGGGCAAGAATACTGATTGGGAAACTTTTACTAAATGGGGCCTGAGAAGGATATGAGTAAGTATTTACACACAAAGAGGCTTTTTCTTCTACTCATCAGCTGGGATGCCCTGGTGAAAACTTTTGTCACCAATAAGTTCATACACAATCTAAGACTTGGATGTACGTAGTGAGAGTGGATAAAGAGGCCATTCAGCCTTCTGTGATGGTCTGGCCACCTGGAGTCTAAAGAGAAGTTCTCTACTTGATCCAAATTACTCACCAGAGATTGCCTTGAGTTTAGGGATCTGGGACTTAGTGCTGAAGTTTTGCTTTGTCAGTCACCAGGACATTTCCCTTTAGGACCACATGGAGAGGAATGGCAGGTAAGGTCAGGATTTGAGCGTCCTCTAGCCCAGCACATATTAACCTCACCATGGTTCCCAACATTGTCACCTGGCAGGGAAATGAACTTCATGGGAATCCAAGACTTGGGTTTTAATCCTGCTGCTGCTGCTGCTAACTCACTTCAGTTGTGTCCGACTCTGTGCGACCCCATAGACGACAGCCCACCAGGCTCCCCCGTCCCTGGGATTCTCCAGGCAAGAACACTGGAGTGGGTTGCCATTTCCTTCTCCGATGCATGAAAGTGAAAAGTGAAAGTGAAGTCACTCAGTCATGTCCAACTCTTCATGACTCCATGGACTTCAGCCTACCAGGCTCCTCCGTCCATGGAATTTTCCAGGCAAGAGTACTGGAGTGGTGTGCCATTGCCTTCTCCGTTTAACCTTGACATCAGTGTAAATAAATAGTACCATTTTGGATGGTTATTTATTTATCCTTTCAGATTCTAATTTTCTATTATTAAATGAATCATATCTACAGAAACAGACATATATTCAGAGTTTCAATAATAACCACATATCTATTATTCAGACTAGGAAACAGAAAATTGCAAGCACATGATAAATCTCCATATGCTGTAACATGCTCTTCCCCAGTATGATCTCCCCATCTTCCCGTTCCCTCAAGATGTAACCAGCATCTTGACTTCTTTTAGTCATCCTGCCACCATTTTGGTAATTTTAATTTTTACATAATTTCAACTTACAAAAAATTGCAAGAATAGTGCAAAGAAATCCTATATACACTTTTACTCAGATTTACCATTTGTTTACATTTTGTTCATTTGCTATATCATTATATACACTCTTTTACAAACCATTTAAGATAACTTGGGAACATTTTTCTCATTTACCCCTAAATATGTCTATTTTCTAAGAACAAGATCACTGTATTTCCTGAGAACAAAGGTGCTTTCTTATATAATCAAATACAGTTATCCAAAGTTGAGAAATGTAATTAATACTCTCAGAATCTGTTTTATAAGCCACAATCCATTTTTAAATTTTATCAGCTGCTCCAGTATATCCTATAAGCTTTTTCCCCCAGTTAAGGAGCCAACGCACGATCATACATTTCATTTATATTTCATTTATTTGTCACATCCCTTTAGTAGTTTACTTTCATCTGGGATCATTTCTTCATTCTTTTCATCTTTTTTGATCTTGAGAATTCTCAAGAAATCAGGGCACTTATTTGGTAGAATTTCTCTCAATTTGGGTTTATCCTGTCTTATGTAAAAATACATTATTTATTTATTTTGATGGCCAAACTGTCCCATATCTGTTTGGTGGGAGCTGCTTCAATTCCTCTCTGGTGTCCCTTTATAAAATTTGCATAATGTCCTTGAATAATTCCTTACTTTCTGGCAAAATAAGATACTCTAGGATCAACTCGTAATTCCCCTCCCTCAGTCCTAGAGTCATTTACTTCTTTAAGACATCTTGGCTCCATTTAATAGAAAATATATTTTTTATTTTTGGCTCCACTGGGTTTCTGTTGCTTGGGGCGGGCTTTCTCTAGTTGCGGCGAGCAGGGCCACCTCTTCATTGCGATGCATGAGCTTCTCGCTGCAGTGGCTTCTCTGGCTGCAGACCCCAGGCTCCAGGGCCCTCAGGCTTCAGTCGAGGTGGCTCGCAGGCTCGGTAGCTGTGACTCGAGGACTTGTGAGCATGCGCCCAGTAGCTGTGCCACACGGGCTTAGTGGCTCCACAGCATGGGGAATCTTCCCAGACTAGGGATTGAACCTGTGTCCCCTCCATTTGCAGGCAGATTCTTACCCACTGCACCACTAAGAAGTCCTAGAAAACAATATTTAGAAATCAAGATCTGGATTCAAGGTGTGCTCATTGTTACTGATGTGTTACGGCTTTATCTCAATGGATATATCCAGGGATTATACATATATGGACATATACATATTATATATAATACATATTTAATGATATATAAATATGTATAAACACACACAAATGCATAGTAATAAGAATACCCATAATAGTGAGAAACCTGGTTCCCATTTTCTCATTATGTTTACTCACTTGTTCAAGCTTATAATATGCAAAGAGTAGTTTTAGAATTGCCATCCCATACAACAGTGGAAAGCAAACTTGCTAGAGTTCAGTATGACTGCATATTTACTCAGATAAAATTTCCATTCAGTGAACATGAAAATCTTGGATATAAAATTTCTCGAGTTTTGACAAGTGTGTACCTCTGTATGATTCACATTCTTATTAATACATAAACTAGTTCCACAGCTTTAGAAAATGTCCTTGTATCTTTTCTCAGTCTTACCCTTACAGAGTGTTCTGAATTTTTTCAACTCTAGATTAGTATTTCCTATTTTGGAACTCTAAATAAATTAAAAATAATTGTCTACTGAGTCGTCCAAACCTTGAATATGGTATGTATTGCTTTTATTTAAGTCTTTGTTTTTCTTAGCAATTTTTAGTGTATAGATATTGAATACATTTGTTAAAAGTATGTCTAAATATTTTATATTCCTCTGTTGAAGTTACTATGAATATTTTTTCATTTTCCAAAAGTTTACTGCTAATATATAAAACTACAATTAATTTCTGTATCTTGACCTTGTATCCTGTAACCTTGATGAATTCACGTATTATTATAGTTCTGTTAGTTGTTTTTATTAGCTTTCCATTGCCTCATTGCCTTGTTAGAACTTCTAGTGGAGTGTTGAATTAAAATATAAGAGCAGACAACCTTGAATTTAACCAGTAGATATAATATTGGCTGTCAGTTTTTCATAAGTGACTTTTGGCAAATTAAGGTAGTTCCCTTCTAGTCTTAGCTTACTGAGAGTTTTTATTATGAATAAGTATAGAAATTGTTGTCTTTTCTTTCTTTTTAATGTAGTAATAGGAAAGGAGAGGATAAAAGAGGATAAATTCATTCTGTCCCATTCAGTTTGAAGCCTACCTCAAAAATTCCTTCTTTCAATGATTCCTCTTATCTGCACTCAGATTGCTTTAGGGATCAGTGCTTAATTGTTCTCTATTATGTGTGTGTCAATTCTGTCTTTGCCTGTCAAAGTAAAAAAAAAAAACAAAAAACCTTGAGGGTAGGAACAGAAAGTTTTCTTTTCTGTATTCCCTCTTGCCTTTGTATTTAAATGGGCTTGTAGTGACTACTTGATAAGTTTCAGCACTGATTTTTAGAAGTAATAAAATGCTATAATTGTTTATTATTCTAGAGTTCTGCATCCCAGCTCTCATTGCATTCTCAAAAGCAGGAGTAAATGACTTGCTAGCGAACACAGAAAACGTTTGAGACACAGGCCAGGACAGACCTCAGGTCCTCTGGCCTTTCAGCCAAACCTCATCCCAGTGCAGCGAGCTGGCTAATTTCCATCGTTCCTCTCCAGACCATCTGTGAGGTCAGTGCTGGTCTCAGTAAGGATTATATGGTACTGAGCCCAAGAAGTGAATTAGACTGGGATACAAAGATGCTAAAGCACAGCTGGCCTCCTACCCTCCACCACCGTGGACCTAACCCATTGACAAGCTTGTGCTGAAAACTCCTAGTGGCCATGCATGGTCTTCTTAGACATTCTTCACGTTGGCACACATTAGGTACTAATTAGATGTTTGTGCTTGCATGTTGTTCCCAATTCCTGGATCCAGTTTGCATGAGGATTCCCTCTCAGGTGGCTAGCTCTTTTTCTGGAGGAGAGTCTGCCAGAGGAGGTTCGCAGTGGGCTGTAGTTAGGGCTGTATTTGTTTTGGAATTCCACTGCTATAAATACTGCATCTCTGTGGATCCCGTGGTAGGGGGAATTGTCTGTACCATGTTCATATTAGACAAACGTTGATTTCAGTGAGCAATCCTTGGGAGCCTGCCAAAGGGAAACAGAGATCAATGGAAAAGGGCACTTGACTCCATTTACCTTGAGACTGAAGCAGGGTCTCTGCTTAGCTTTGCACTTTTATCTCCTGCCATTATCTCCTTTGCAGTGTATGGTCCAGCAACTTCAAAATATTTGTCATTTTTTAATCACAATACTTAACTGTTTTCTGCCTTCATATGTTCATGCTCTTCTCCATACTGGTGCTTAGTCGCTCAGTCGTGTCCGACTCTTTGCGACCCCGTAGACTGCTTCCTGCCAACTCCTCTGTCCATGGGATTCTCCAGGCAACAATACTGGAGTGTGTTGCCATTTCCTTCTCCAGTCTCTCTACTGGGACTGTCAGTAATGCCTCTCCCCACCTCCCACTCCCTCTCTCTCCTACCTTGATGACTGCCTTTCACCTAACATTCATTCATTTCACAGGTATTCATTAAGTACAAGCTGTGCACCAGGCACCATGCTAGGTGCTGGAGATGCAGAGGTGAATATGACACAGCCCTCGCCCTAAAGGGGCTCGCAGTGTGCTGAAACCGGTAAATGAGCACTAACAGTGAAGACTAATGCTATAATTAGTCACGAAGGAGGGTCCCGATCCTAGCCTCGCAGGGCCTCTGAAGGCTTCCTAGTGGAGGCCACATAAGCAGAGACCTGCAGGATCTACATTTTAGGAATTTGCTGGACCAAAGGGAAGGAATGTGAGAGCCACAGTTACAGAGGTTGGACTCCCAGCTTCAAGACAGGGCTCAACTGTCTTCCCCGAGACTTCCCAGACCTCTCCCAGGCTCTCAGTTATCCTCAGAATTTTCACTTCTTGTGCAGATTCCAGTCTCAGCCTTTATCACCCTCTACTATAATCCTTTTTCTTTATGGGTCTTTTCTTCCTCAGCAAACCATAAGCTCCTTGAGAGTAAGACCTGAGCCTTAATCAGATTATATATCCAGCACTCGGGGCTAAAACTTTTCCCCTAGGATGTTCAATAAATGTTGGGGATAGGAATGAATGAAGAAGTAAGTGGACTTGTGGGGATCTTCTAAAGGGGATGGACCTGCTCTGGGACCAGTCACACTCCCCTGGGCTCCAGTGCCCCTGGGGAAAGTCAGTGATTCCCGGCCTATAGGGGCAGGTCTCTCTGGTGGGACAGGCAGGCTACTCAGGTTTTCCTCTCACACCATCATCATTTGTGATTTTTAGAACTAGATCGCTTTTTCTCTGCTAGTTTAAGGAAAAGAGTTTTAAGAAATTTATGCTTTCAGGATTTTGCACTTCAGCTTTCAAAACAGTTCCTGTTTTTCCATTGTCACACCGTCCTTATTCCATTTTAAGATATGTAATGAACACCCCAGGTGGCACTAGTGGTAAAGAATATGCCTGTCAATGCAGGAGACATAAGAGATGAGGTCCAATCCCTGGGTTGAGAAAATCCCCTGGAGGAGGAAAATAGCAACCCATTCCAGTATTGCCTGAAAAGTCCATGGACGTGAGGAGCCTGGCAGGCTACAGTCCATGGGGTCGTAAAGAGTTGGACATGACTGAGTGACTGGGCATGAACACATAATAAGCACCTACTACTATACATTCTAAGCTGTCAGATACAAATCAAATAACAATCCACCCTTGATTCTGTTGCCCTTCCCTGTGGTTGTGATGGGAGTCATTTTACCTGTCACAGTTGGTGTCGAAGACACTCCCAATCCACATGCCTTTTGTGATTGGTGATGGAGAAACAATTTAAAAATAAAACCTCCTGCCAGCCCAAAAGAATCCTCTGCAAAAGCTTAGAAAAGAATGAAACAGTTGCAAAGACAGAAATAAACCCCATTTTTGTATGTAGCCAGACAAATACAACCCATTACATACATATCAATTATCTTTATCCAAAGGAAAAATAAAACTTTAACTTTATGACGAAGCAGCTAGTTACAGCTTGGAGCCGAGTGTCTAAGCTAAACTCCCACACAGACAGGGGGAAAGGGTACCATCATCCCCATGCTTACTTTGCAAAGACATGCCAGGAGGCATCGAAGGAAGACATTCTTGGGAGACAAAACTGACCAGAGGCTTACTTTGCTTTTAAAAAGATTTACATATATAATACATCTGAAATAGACAGGGAAAGATTTCCAACGTCAAGTTTTCTAAAAAGAATGCTACAAGAAAAGGGAGGAGGCATTCTCTTTCAATTTTGGCACCAGGGGAAATGTTTTGTGTTTTTGTTTTCTTTTTTTATGAAGTCGTTTATTGATTTCAATGTTTTTTTGGCCGCACAGCATGGCATGTGAAAGTGTTAGTCACTCAGTTGTGTCCAACTCTTTGCACCTCCATGAACTATAGCTCGCCAGGCTTCTCTCTCTGTGGGATTCTCCAGGCAAAAATCCTGGAGTGGGTTGCCGTTCCCTTTACCACGGTATCTTCCCGACACAGGGATCAAACTTGGGTCTCCTGAATTGGTAGACAGATTCTTTGCCATCTGAGACACTGGGAAAGCCCGCAACATGGCAAGGGGGATCTTAAGTCCCTGACCAGAGGTGGAAACTGCGCCCCCTACTGTGAAAGCCTGGAATCTTAAGTGGACTAGGGAAGTCCCAGGGGAAATGTTTAATTCAATTTTTTTTAAAAGATTTGTATATACCCTTACACTGCAGGCAAATTCTTTACCAGCTGAACCACAAGGGAAGTCCATATACCCTTACATTAGCCAGTTCTCGTTTATTCCGTTCCTGTGCCTGCTCTGTCTCTCACGTCATCTCTGACTGTGATCATCTCTTCTAGCCTGTGATTGTTTCTATCCGTCCCTATTCTGTGTGTTTATTCCTCATGAAACCTGTAATTTGTGACTACCTGTCCTCACAGCCTGCAGACAGTGACTGGTTAGCTTCAGGTGACTCTGTGTCCTGTGCATCTCTCCTTTCTATTGACTGTGACTGGACATATGATCACCTGGGGAGCTGGTTAAAACCTAGATGATAACTTAATAGATCTGTGTGGGGCTGGAGCTTCTGAATTTCTAACAAGTTCCCTGAGCAGGCCATTGCTGGTGTTTAGGGCCCACATTTTGAGTAGGAAGGCCTGAGAGCAGGACTGCAGTTCTTTCTGCAGCCTGAGGACAGAATTGTTTATCTGCGCCTTCCATCACCTATTGCCTTCACAGTCTGTCAGTTCAGTTCGATTCAGTTCAGTCGCTCAGTCGTGTCTGACTCTTTGCAAGCCCATGGACTGCAACACACCAGGCCTCCCTGTCCATCACCAATTCCCGGAGTTTACCCAAACTCATGTCCATTGAGTCAGTGATGCCATCCAACCATCTCATCCTCTGCTGTCCCCTTCTCCTCCTGCCGTCAATCTTTCCCAGTATCGGGGTCTTTTCCAATGAGTCAGCTCTTCGCATAAGGTGGCCAAAGTATTTGAGTTTCAGCTTCAACATCAGTCCTTCCAATAAATATTCAGGACTGATCTCCTTTAGGATGGACTGGTTGGATCTCCTTGCAATCCAAGGGACTCTTAAGAATCTTCTCCAACACCACAGTTCAAAAGCATCAGTTCTTTGGTTCTCAGCTTTCTTTATAGTCCAACTCTCACATCCATACATGACTACTGGAAAAACCATAGCCTTGACTGGATGGTCCACAGTCTGTAGCTATTAATTTATTCAGTAATAAGTACGTAGTAAATGCATTCTTTAGGCAGTATCACCCTCTCACCTTTGTCCTGCTGTGGCTGGCACTTTTATCCCTTCTAACAGTGTGGCTGCAACTTGATACAGCTGCAGTGGCCTGATCCCTGTCCTCCTAAGACAACGCATTCCTTTTCCACGTGGATTTTTTAGGACTGTTCACACTGCAAATATTTTCTCCCTTTGTTTTCCCATGAAAATTAATCACAAGTTGGAATATCTTCTTTGTCAAAGTACATGCCCTGGCGTTTTTTTTTTTTTTTAATTTTAATTGGAGGATAATCACTTTACAATATTGTGTTGGTTTCTGCCATCTATCAACATGAATCAAGCATAGATAGACATATGTCCCCTCCGTCTTGAACCTCTGTCTCACCTCTCACTCCATCGCACCCCTCTAGTTTGACACAGAATGCTGATTTGAGGTCCCTGAGTCATATGACAAATTCCCACTGGCTATCTACTTTACATATTGTAATGTACATGTTTCCTTGCCACTCTCTCAATTTGTCCTTACCCCCTCCTTTCCCCCATCGTGTCCACAATTCTGTTCTCTATGTCTGCCTCTCCATTGCTTCCCTGCTGGTAGGTTCATCATCGATGGATGAATGGATAAAGAAGTGCAGTACATATATATGATGGAATATTACTCACCCATAAAAAGGAATACATTTGAGTCAGTTCTCATGAGGTACATGAACCTAGAGCCTGTTACACAGAGTGAAGTAAGTCAGAAGGAGAAAGACATATATCGTATATGAATGCATATATATGGACTCTGTAAAGATGGAACTGATGAGTCCTGGCTTTTTTACTTGGAAAATGCAGTGTGAGAGGATGGGGCTGTCTTTTACAGTTTGCCGCCACTATCACTGGCTTTCCGGCAAGAAAATTAAGCCTTCTTTCCCTTGCAGCCTGTGGTTGCAGTCCTCTGTCTGTCAGAAACAGGATGACAGGAGGGTTCTGAGTACTTTCTGTCACTAGGTTTCTTTGACTCCCTGACTTCAGAAGCAGGGTTCTCTGTGCCCTCCATGACTCCTGAGCTGCGTTTGCCTGCTGACCGTCCGAGTGGCCCTGAGTGGAGATGACCTCAGTGACCATCAGACCACCACAGTAACAGTGCTGTGCTTGGTCGCTCAGCCGTGTCTGACTCTTTGCGACACCAGGGACTGTAGCCCGCCAGGCTCCTCTGTCCCTGGGGATTCTCCAGGTAAGAATACTGGAGTGGGTTGCCATGCCCTCCTCCAGGGGATCTTCCCGACCTAGGGATCGAACCCAGGTCTCCTGCATTGCCGGAAGATTCTTTTCCGACTGAGCCACCAGGGAAGCCCCGCAGTAAGTGTAATAGTGATTGATATTAAATTCAAAGACACTGATTTCTTTCTCCCTTACAACTGTCATGTGGTCTGATCTTGAAAATTACTTTTAAAACGTCTTCTTTGATCTTCCAAATCACTGTAAATACTCTTCAGTTGGCATCAATTAACATCAAAGTGATTACTTTCCAAGGCCCAACAGGAGTCCACAGCTTTCTAGACAGGCGATGTCAGGGTTTCCTGCAGCTCCTTTCTATGGCTCCGCTTATTTGAAGCTACTAATCCGAAGGGTGCTGTTTTGCAGGACTGCCTGCATATTTGGTGTCAATCTGGGATGAGTACAGCTTGCTTTCAAAATGAAAGTGCACCAGGGAAGCTGGAATTCCATTCCTGCCACCTTCCTTCACAAAATACTCATCTAGGCTCTTGTCTCCTGCAACCTGTTCAGCTCATCTTTTGCCCCTTCTCCTTGCCTGCTGCAGTCCTGCCCTGTAAGTCTATCAGACCCTTCGCTCACATTGCCCTGTATAATCACTTCTTCCTTCTTAACTCATCAAAACCCGACCTGTCCTTCAGGGATGCTGAGAAGTCTTCCAGATAGACTTGATTACTCTCCTTGACGCTCCTGCGGCATGCTCTCTCTCCCTCTCTCCTGTGGTGACCTCCTTGGTGCTCCCTTGGTGCTTAATTACTCTCCTTGCAATATTAGTATTGTATATGTCACATTTATATTGTAGTTAACTCTGCATTAATTCCCTCTCTACATTATGAGGTTTTTTTACATTTCACACAGTCTGTATATGGTATTGGAGAAGGCAATGGCACCCCACTCTAGTACTCTTGCCTGGAGAATCCCAGGGATGGCGGAGCCTGGTGGGCTGCCGTCTATGGGGTCGCACAGAGTTGGACACGACTGAAGCAACTTAGCAGCAGCAGCAGTATATGGTATTGATCTTTGTATTCCCAGGGTTTACCACCATGTCTACTGCAATGCCAGTGTTCACTAATTGTTAGCCACTTACCCAAAAATGTAACTTCATGTACCAGAGTGCTGAAAATTCAAGTACTCAGGCGCCTGGAGGAGAGAGAAAAGACCTTGAAACACACAATATTGGTATCGTGACTTGATGTCAATTACAGTAAAGTGGAGAAGTGCTGCTAACCATCCCTTGCCATCCATCAACTCTTAAGAATGTTGATCATTTGAGTTTCCATGGCAATCCCAGGTCTAGAAAACAAGACTGCATGCTGCCATAGAAGGGGCAGTCTGGGGCTCAAGGTGAAGGGTCTCAGCCTTCTAGAGCTGAATTGTTCTACCTGACAATCCATCCATAAGGCATAGCTACTATGGTCTCTTATTCAGAGATCCTGTCATTGAAGCCCATGAACACAAAAACTTTGCAGTGCCATTAACTTTTGACCCATCAGAAAGCCAGGCTCTGTGCCCACAGTGGATCCAGAGCCCAAGAAGCAGAGTGCAGGTGAAGGGAAGTAGAGCCCCCACTGAAGGGACTTTGGAACACTCTGTAGGTTATGATGACCCAGGAATGTTTACCACATGCAGTAACTCACGCATTTTAATAATCTGAGAAGGCCTCTTTTGGCTTAGATATTTTAGAAAATATAAAAGAATATGAAAGTTTGAACAATCTCATAGATACTATACCTAACAAACCATGATTTATATTAGCTCTATATGAAAGTATTTGTGGCTTGGGATTTTTTATACATGTATCTTTTTATAACTTTCCAGGAACTGAGCACATTATCTGATACTGTTGCAAATTTGTTTTTTTCTGTCAGTGCTTTAGTTCAGGATTGGCAGTAAATTATTTCTACAGGAGGTCTGAAAGTAGAAAGGATGGTTTGATTTGATAAAATGAGTTGCTAGTCATCAAGGCTTTTTACATTTGTACATATTTTGCAAAAATTTTGTAACAACATCCAGCTATTAATATTTGCTTTGTAAAAATTACTGTTTAATAAACATTTATAAACAAAAAATAATCTATAAACTAAAAGAAATGTAAAAGTCTGGTTTCGGTGAACTAGTTCATATTCTTTAAAAAAAATTATTTGATCAGAATATTTGTGATCCATAAATGGGGTTCACTGGAGATTTTGAACCATGACAAATTAATAATTGTGAAGAGGGGAGTAGATCACTTTTATATTAGGAATGTGTTAAAAGGGCTTCCCTGGTGACTCAGAAGGTAAAGAATCTGCTTGCACTGCAGGAGACCCAGGTTCAATTCCTGAGTTGGGAAGATCCCCTGGAGAAGGAAATAGAAACCCACTCCAGTATTCTTGCCTAGAGAATCCCATGGACAGAGGAGCCTGGCAGACTACAGTCCACGGGATTGCAAAGAGTCAGACATGACTGAGCGACTAACACTCAAAGCCCTAGTATATAATTCTTCTATATATTTCTGGTCTTGCTACCAAGTCCAAACTCATTCTGCTCACTACACAACAGGCCAGTAAATCAGGAGAGGAGTTGTTGGTGCAACTTTACTTGCAATTACTTTATTTGAAAGCCAGCAGACCAAGAAGATAGTACACTAATGTTTCAAAGAACCATGTTACCCAAGTTAGAATTCAGGCTTCTGTTATAGTAAAAGGGGAAGGGGTATGGTTCAGTTCAGTTCAGTTTAGTCTTTCAGTCAGGTCTGACTTTTTGCGACCCCATGGATTGCAGTACATCAGGCTTCCCTGGCCATCAACAACTCCCAGAACTTGCTCAAACTTATGTCCATTGAGTTGGTGATGCCATCCAACCATCTCATCCTCTGTCGTCCCCTTCTCCTCCTGCCTTCAATCTTTCCCAGCATCAGGGTCTTTTCAAATGAGTCAGCTCTTCAAATGAGGTGGCCAAAGTATTGGAGTTTCAGCTTCAGCATCAGTCCTTCCAATCAATACTCAGGACTGATTTCCTTTAGGATGGACTGGTTGGATCTCCTTGCAGTCCAAGGGACTCTTCAAGAGTCTTCTCCAACACCATAGTTCAAAAGCATCAATTCTTTGGCACTCAGCTTTCTTTATAGACCAACTCCTTCATCCATACATGACTACTGGAAAAACCATAGCTTTGACTAGATAGACCTTTGTTGGCAAAGTGATGTCTCTGCTTTTCAATATGTTGTCTAGGTTGGTCATAGCTTTTCTTCCAAGGAGCAAGCCTCTTTTAATTTCATGGCTGAAGTCACTATCTGCAATGATTTTGGAGCCCAAGAAAATAAAGTCTCTCACTGTTTCCACTGATTCCCCATCTGTTTGCCATGAAGTGATGGGACCAGATGCCATAATCTTCATTTCTTGAATGTTGAGTTTTAAGCCAGCTTTTTCACTCTCCTCTTTCACTTTCATCAAGAGACTCTTCAGTTCCTCTTTGCTTTCTGCCATAAGGGTGGTGCTATCTGCATATCTGAGGTTATTTATATTTCTCCCAGCAATCTTGATTCCAGCTTGTGTTTCCTCCAGCCCAGCATTTCTCATGATGTACACTGCATATAAGTTAAATAAGCAGGGTGACAATATACAGCCTTGAAGTACTCCTTTTCCTATTTGGAACCAGTCTATTGTTCCATGTCCGGTTCTAACTGTTGTTTCTTGACCTGCATACAGATTTCTCATGAGGCAGGTCAGATGATCTGGCACTCCCATCTCTTTGAGTGTGTGTTGTTAGTGGTTGCAAACTTCTTGATGTCAGAATCCTTTGTTCTTGCAGATGTCCAGGTAGATCAGGTCATGATGTTCCTGTAAACCTCCAGCAAGACAAATGTTATTCTCTCTTCTCCAATTTTTTATCTCTATATGAATGGAACAGTGTTATACCTTTAAAGGTCAGAGCTTGAAAATGGGCTATCCTGTGTATTTCAGGCAATAGGCAACATTCTTTTACAAACAGTGCAGAGTCAGCAAGACTAAGCCCAGGCAACAGAGCACAAAGGTTAAAGAAAAAGAAACAGATTTAATATAGATAAAGATTTGTTCTTCCCTATTACAGTCTTTTGGCAGATTGAGATTTATACATATAATATGCATGGTAATGTGGATGTAATGTCTTAAAGCATGTAAAATGCTTTTACTTATGCTTTTACTGGCTTCTATATCAGTTCAGTTCAGTCGCTCAGTCGTGTCCAACTCTTTGCGACCCTATGAATTGCAGCACGCCAGGCCTCTCTGTCCATCACCAACTCCTGGAGTCTACCCAAACCCATGTCCATTGAGTTGGTGATGCCATCCAACCATCTCATCCTCTGTCGTCCCCTTCTTCTCCTGCCCCTAATCCTACCCAGCATTAGGGTCTTTTCCAATGAGTCAACTCTTCGCATGAGGTGGCCAAAGTATTGGCTTCTATATACCAAGTAGATATTTTAATGTATAGTATCTATAGAGATGGTGTTTCCTTGGTAGCTCAGCTGGTAAAGAATCTGCTTGGGAAGATCCCCTGGAGAAGGGATAGTCTACCCACTCCAGTATTCATGGGCTTCTCTGCTGGCTCAGATGGTAAAGAATCCACCCTCAATATGGGAGACCTGAGTTCGATACCTGGGTCAGGAAGATCCCCTGGAGGAGGGCATGGCAACCCATTCCACCTGGAGAATGCCATGGACAGAGGAGCCTGGTGGGCTGAAGTTCATGGGGTCGCAAAGAGTCAGACATGACTGAGGCACTTGGCACTCACACGTATCACATACAGTATTTACAAAAATATGATTTCTACTGACTATAAGGTAACTACTCAATATAATATATTGGACATGTGGTGTCTATGCTAATAGAATATATAATAGTATTTAATTATGTAGCATACATATTTTCACATGCACACAAAACTGTTTCTTCTCAAATAAGTAATTGACAATTTCCCCGAATCCACTTATGTTCTAAAATTTCAAAGGATGTTCTAGATAGAAACACTGTACCTATAGCCTGGATTAATATGCCTCTTTTTGAAGTTGACATTTTCATGAGCTTTTATTTGACTAAATTATGCACATCATAATGCATATTTTGCAATCAATTATTCACTGGTGCTTTAACTTACTCAAGCTAAATTACTACCTTGTGTGAAAGAAGAATTGGTGTTTTGAACCTCTTCACTACTGTCTAAGCCAGAAATTTTCATCATTTTTCTGTAAACCTGCAATCAGCTGGGAGCCCATTCACTTTAGAGTTTTGGCAACAGTTCATCCTCCTCTCTGATTTAAGACCCAGGGCAC
Organism: Giraffa tippelskirchi; assembly: GCF_054371585.1. Classification (NCBI taxonomy): domain Eukaryota; kingdom Metazoa; phylum Chordata; class Mammalia; order Artiodactyla; family Giraffidae; genus Giraffa; species Giraffa tippelskirchi. The sequence goes on along the minus strand of NC_137284.1, from coordinate 39,462,752 downwards.
ATTTCTAAGCAGAATCATGGGCCTGGAACAAAATGCACTTCATCTTTCCTGCAAAGTAGGTGTTATTATCCCCATTCAACAGAGGAACATGTTGAGATTGGTACTCTGTTAGCAGAGTCGAGATTTGAAATCCAGATATTGCCTACCTAAGTCATACACCATTCACAGGGACACCCAGCCTACCATGGAAAGCTGAAAAGATGAGAGTACTCAGAGGCTTTACTGATGGCTGCACTGGACCAGTGAAACTCTTTCTTGTCTTGTGAAACAGATTTTACATCGAAACTAACTTTCCATGTTCTTTTCTATCCGTGATAACAGCACCGTACCTTTCGTTCACTCAGGCTTAAAACATCGGCATCCTCTGCCAGCCTCCCCCTCCCCCTTTCTGTCGTGAAACTCTGACTGCCCCCTTTAGGAAGGTCTCCTGTTGACCCCTATCCCCTCACCCCTGTGTGTCCACCATGGTGTCCTCAGCTTCTTCTCTTACTGAGATGCCATCCATGGCTTTCCACTGTCTTCAGGATCAAGGCTGAGGATCTGGCCCCAAGCTGCCTTTGCCTCCCTCCTCCACCCTCCCCCGCCCTCTCCTGGCCACAGGAAAGGCCACTTGTCAGGGGAATTCAGGGGGCCGAGTGTGGGGCTCAGACCTTTCCTGTGCACCTGATTCAACTTCCACACGACCACATGACGTAGACACTAGAGCTGGGCGCAGAAGCAAGTACCCGACTCTAAAGGCCCTGCCCTCTACCACTGCACACACTCTCAGAGCTTGGGATTTCTCCTGACTCTCACCCTGCTTGGCCCTGCCACTGTGCCTTTGCCCTTGTTCAGACTCTCATCTGGAATTCTTTCTCCCTTTCAACCCCGTAAAAACCCATCCACACTCCAAGCCTGCATTATTCATTGTTATATTCATTTAATAAGCATCATTTTTTCCCTTAAAATATTTTATTGTCAAATACTTCAAAGAATATTTTTTACCTTTTTACAAAGTATTTCTTTACCAAAAAAATGTATATGTTATACATGGTTCATAGCTTTGTAAGAACATGAGTTGATATGTTTTCATTAAAAAGTAAAATATAACAGATGTGATTAATTCCCCTTTAAATCCAAAAAGTATCCTGAATTTGATTTGTATTATTGCCAGGCATGTTTATATAAAATTATATAACTCAGCATAATGGACAACATAAAATGAGTTTTGCACATATTCAAACTAAATGCCATTTTGCAACTTTATTTTTTTTCTCTAAACATTAGATCTTTGAAATACATCTTTTAATACATGGAACATTGGTATATCCATTATAAGTTTAATATGACTTCATATGCAGTATCTTAACTTTGTCTTTCTATTTTTCTGTTAATGGGTACTTAGGTTGCATTTGATATTGTGTTTTTGCAAATGATGCTGCAGGGAATATTCTTATGCAAGTATCCCATTACACATGTGTGAATGGTTATAATCTAAAATATAGACCTAGAGGAATGGCTTTGTTGAAGGGTATACACTACTGTTAACTCCTGTGTGTGTTTATTAGTCACTCAGTCATATTTGACTCTTTGTGTGTGACCTATGACTGTAGCCTGCCAGGCTCCTCTGTCCATAGAATTCTCCAGGCAAAAATACTGGAGTGGGTTGCCATTTGCTCCTCCAAAGGATCTTCTCTACCCAGGGATAAAACCCAGGTCTCCAGCATGGTGGGTAGATTCTTAACTGTCTGAGCCATTAGGGAAGCCCTACTGTTAGCTCCTAGATATTGCCAAATCCAAAGTGGTTATACATTTTTATACACCCACAAGTAAAGTTTGAGAGCTCCCATTATTCCGTATTATTGCCAACACTTTGTATGTTCAGTCTTTTAGTATTTGCCAGTCTGTTGGAGTAACATGGTATAACTTCATGGTTTCATTTTGTCCTTCTCTGATTATTATTGCTTATCAGACATTGGTTCTTCTCTTTCAGAAATGTTCTATCCCTTTTTCTAATTTCCTTCTGGCTGTTTGTCTTTTAAAAATTTTTACTTACAGTCACTACATGTGCATTTAAATATTAATTCTTGGTTATATGCATTATAAATATTTTCTCCAGATCTGTGGTTTATCTTTCACTTTGTAGGTCTTGGCCATATAGAATGTTTAAATTTTAGTGGAGTCAAATTTATCACTATTTTAAATGTTCTGTTCTAGTTGTTTATCAAGAAATTATATCTTGTACCCAGAGAGTTCTATTTATTACGTTTGGCTTTTCAGTTATGTCTTCAGTCCACTTGGAAGTCATTTGTACAGAGGGCAAAAAGTAGAGTTCTAATTTCACGTCTTTCCAGTTTATGGACTTCCTTTCCAGTGTTTTCATGGCCATTTATTAAATAATCTATTTTCTTCCCACTGCTTTGTAGGCAACCTATGTGATAATCGAAGTATTCATACATGATGGATCTGTTTCTGTGCTCTTTATTCTCCTAAAGTCATCTATTTATCTTTTCATACATGTCATAGTTACATATACATATATATCCACATACATATCACACAATCTTACTAAACTCTGTAAGCAAGACCCATCACATTTGCCGTGACTGATCTTTACATTTGTTCTTCCTTATATTTACTGACTTGATTTCAAAGAACTCAATCCTTTGTATGTTTTTATTGAAATTGTACTTAATGTTCCAATTTAATTTTAAGAATAATCAATTCATAATATTGTCTCCCTACACATGAATATGATCAATTCAGTTCAGTTCAGTCACTCAGTCGTGTCTGACTCTGCACCCCCATGGACTGCAGCATACCAGGCCTCCTTGTCCCTCACCAACTCCCAGAGATTTCTCAAGCTCATGTCCATCAAGTCAGTGATGCCATCCAACCATCTCTTCCTCTATCATCCCCTTCTCCTCCTGCCCTCAATCTTTCCCAGCATCAGGGTCTTTTCCAGTGAGTCAGTTCTTCACATCAGGTGGCCAAAGTATTGGAGCTTCAGCTTCAGCATCAGTCATTCCATTGACTATTCAGGACTGATTTCCTTTAGGATTGACTAGTTTGATCTCCTTGCAGTCCAAGACACTCTCAAGAGTCTCCTCCAACACCACAGTTCAAAAGCATCAATTCTTCAGTGCTCAGCTTTCTCTCTAAATTTAATGTGGCTTATTTTTATCTATTTCATCAATGCCATACTTTCTTTTTAAGAGCCTTGCAAATGTTTTTTAGATCGAATCCTAGATTTTTTAAAAATAGTTTTGGTTGTTTCACAGATTATATTTTTTATTCATTTGTTGTGATGTGCTTAAAATCCAACTAATGTCATATAATTGTGTGTTTATAAGCCTTACTAAATTCTTTTCTTTATAATTTTGTTTTCTAGATTTCTCATGTTTCCAAAAAGAAGAGAACCAAATTATTAATGACATATTAGTTCATAAATAAGTTAGGAGTGTTTCTTCTTCTATCTTCTGGGAAAAACTGTATATGAGTTTGAGATTGAATCTTTGGGAAAACACCTAAAAATGCATCTAGATCTGGTGCATTTTGAAAGGACGATGATTGGAGAATTTCAAAAAATTTACACATTTTCTTTAATTATCAGAGGTCTATTTTGGTTTTCTATTTATCATTGAATATATTTAGTATTAATATTTTTATAACATTACCCATTACATCCAAATTTCCAAGTTATTGTCCTAAATTGTTAATACCTTTTCTAATGATTTTTTAAAATATCTAAATATCTTTCCTTTTTTTCTTGATCAATCTTGACAGTTTTAATCATTTTATTTGTCTTTAGAAAAACTAGCTTTTGGATTTCTTGACATGCTATATTTTATGTCATTAATTCTTTGGTTTAGTTTGTTGGATATTTTCTAGATTATTTGATTTCTAGGTTTTTTTTCTTTTATATGAAGTGTTTCAGTGATTTTCTTAGAATATTTTTCTGCAATCAGTTTTGATGTATAATACCTATAAATGTAACAGTTTTACATATAGTATATATAGTCATATATATTTTGATAGCATTTTCATTTTCATCTAAATATTTTTATATTCTATGATTCCTTCTTTGATCTACATATTTCTTAGCAATATGTATTTTAAAAACTCAATTGTATTGGCAATGGTTTTTAATTTGTTGTTGCTATTTAGTTGCTAATTTGTGTCTGACTCTTTTTTGCAACCCTATGGACTCTAGTCCTCAGGCTCCTCTGTCCATGAGATTTCCCAGGTAAGAATACTGGAATGGGTTGCCATTTCTTTTTCCAAGGGGTCTTCCTAACCCAGGGATCAAACCCATGTCTCCTGTATTGGCAGGCAGATTAGTTACCAGTGAGCCACCAGGGAAGCCCAGTTTTTAATTATTGACTTTTAATTTAATCATGTCATATAACATGGTCTATATTAGCCCCTATATGTCTCAAGTTCCTTATCTACAAAATGAAGTGACTAATATCTACTGTATAAAATTATTACTCTAAAGTAGTACAAAGTTATTATGAAACAACATATATCTATGAAGTTATGACTATTAAATATATTGACCCATATTAAGCAATTAGAACAGTATATGACACAGTAAGATCTTAATAAATGTTACCTGTTACTACCAATTATGAGAGAAATCTACTAGTATGATAATGGATTTATCAAATTTTATATCTCTCACATATATATATACGGAGAAGGAAATGGCAACCCACTCCAGTATTCTTGCCTAGAGAATCCCAAGGACGGGAGAACCTGGTGGGCTGCCGTCTATGGGGTCGCACAGAGTCGGACACGACTGAAGCAACTTAGCAGCAGCAGCAGCTCATATATATATATACATATATATAATGTATGCAAAAGTCACTCAATTGTGTCCAACTCTTTGCAACCCCATGGGCTCTACAGTCCATGCAATTCTTCAGGCCAGAATACTGGAGTACGTAGCCTTTCCCTTCGCCAGGGGATCTTCCTGACCCAGGAATCGAACCGGGGTCTCCTGCATCGCAGACAGATTCTTTACCAACTGAGCTATAAGGGAAGCCCATAGTCATGTATGGATGTGAGGGTTGGACTATAAAGAAAGCTGAGCGCCGAAGAATTGATGCTTTTGAACTGTGGTGTTGGAGAAGACTCTTGAGAGTCCCTTGGACTGCAAGGAGATCCAACCAGTCCATCCTAAAGGAGATCAGTCCTGGGTGTTCATTGGAAGGACTGATGTTGAAGCTGAAACTCCAATACTTTGGCCACCTGATGCGAAGAGTTGACTCATTGGAAAAGACCCTGATGCTGGGACGGATTGGGGGCAGGAGAAGAAGGGGACGACAGAGGATGAGACAGCTGGATGGCATCACCAACTCAATGGACATGAGTTTGGGTAAACTCCGGGAGTTGGTGATGGACAGGGAGGCCTGGCATGCTGCAATTCATGGGGTCACAAAGAGTCAGACACGACTGAGCAACTGAACTGAACTGAACTGAATGTATGTGTATTAAAATGTAAGTAAAATATATTAAATATATGTATAATATTTTATATACAATACACTTTGTATTTTTAAATTAGATATGCACATAAGAAATGTTTCATCATTCCTTATGCTGAATACTCCCTTTTTGCTATAACAGATTTTGTCTAGCATTTATATGGTTGTATCAACTTTCTTTCAGTCAGTATGGTCATCCTTCTCCCTCAGTATCTGCAGGGTTTTGGTTCCAGGACTCACCATGGATACCGATATCTCCAGATGGTCAAGTCCCTTATATAAAATGCCATAGTACAGTCAGCTCCCTGAATCCACACATGTAGAGCCCTCAGATACAAGGGGATGGTATTTTTATGGTTTAAGTTTTCTATCATTTAAATTTCATTTTCTTCTGTATCCTTATGAGTTAGATGAGTCTCCTGTAAGCTATAGGTAGTAGCTTTTCTTAATTTCATTCTGATAATCTATATCTTTTAACTGTTAATTTAAATCCTTTTAATTGTAGTGTTACCACTTGTACTTGTATTTAATTATACCATCTTATTTTGTGTCTTATTTACTTACTGTTTCTTCTTAATCTCCTATTACATAGATCACATTTACTTTATTCCTCTCTTTTCCTCCATGTTTGAACATTAGACAGTCTTCTCTGTTTAACATGCGGGCATGGGTGCTAACCCGTTTCAGTAGTGTCTGACTCTTTGCCATCCAATGGACCATAACCTGCCAGGCTCCTCTATCCTGTGAGTCTCCAGGCAAGAATACTGGCGTGTACTGACAACGCCCTCCTCCAGGGGATCTTCCCGACGCAGGAATTGAACCCGGCGTCTCTTAGGTCTCCTCTGTTTGCTGGTGGGTTCTTTACCACTAGCGCCACTGGGAAGCCCCATTTAACATGCATATTCAAAATCAAACTGGCCTCTCTCCAGTTTAATATTATTAAAATGCTTTACCTCTGATTGCCTTCCATATTCCAGTCAATTGTTAGTAGTTTAGTGCTGTATTACTTATTAACTCTAGACATTAATTATCACTATTAATGTTGTTTAAAAGGCTAATGTTTATATTGTAAATGCCCATACTTATATCTTTGCTTCACTATTCTTCATTCTGGGTTCAATTTCTTTCTTCCTGAAGTACATTTTGTAAATTCACTTAAAAGAAGTAAATTTTGTAGACTCATTTCCAACAATAATGTATTCATGGAAAGCCTCTTCAGTTTTTATGTGAAAATGTATTTATTTTGACCTCACATTGAAGTGTAGAGTTTTGCATTGACAGTTATTCATCTCAGCACTTTGAAAATCTTTCCCATTGTATTTTGGTTTCTATCACTATTGTTGAAAAGATGGCTGATGGACAATTCTTTTTTCTCTTAAGTACATTGTATTTTTCTCTGATTGTATTTAGGGTTTTTTCCCCTAGGTATTTCTCAGTTTCACAATGGTGTGTCAAGGTGAAGCTTACTGTTTATGAATTTTGCTTGCAATGTGCTTACATTTTCTGAGAAGTTATCTATTTCATAAATTCTGGACAAAGTCTTTACTATAATGTAAAGTATTTTCTCTCTCTTATTCTCACTGTACTTTCTTTCTGAAGCTCCTAATAAACACATAGCGAATTTTCTTGTTCCATCCATGATGTCATTGAACTTCTCTTTTATTTTTCATTTTTAATTCTCTTTTCATCTGAGTTTAATATGCTGTTGAATGCACACAATAGGTTTTTAGTTTCACTGACTATATTTTTAATTTCTAGAATTTGTATTTGATTCTTTTCAAAACACTGTAATACTTTTATGATGTCCTGTTCTTTTATTATACGTTAATATATTTACTTATGTAGTCATTTAAAGTATGTATTTTAGCTAAAGAAACTACATGAGCCTTGAATCTTACTTGATAAAATCATTTCCCAGGGTGATACAGGTTAACAATTCTGATATCACCATATATATGCCCACCAGATATGGATAACTATTTGAAAGGAGGAAACTAGAGTTATCTCTGTGGCCACGGATTAGAGTTGGAGACATCAGTGTGAGCACATGGTTAGCTTTATGTGGTTGCAGAGATTAACATATAAATATTTGTAGGTAGTGTCTGCGCATAGGTAAGTGTACATATATTTCTTTGTGATGTTAACTGAAAAATCTAGAAGCAATGACAGCCCCAGAATAATGAACCCACCTAGCATCAAGATCTTGATTTCCGGTGTCATTTGCAATAGAAGAAACCAAGTCTTCTCAGAGAAAGGGCTGATTCTAGGACTGGGGCAGGAAAAACACAGGAAATACTGGAGCATTTTTGGTACCAAAAATGAAGAACTTGCTTTAAAAAAATTAACGGAGACCCACAATGATAGGAGTATGCCAAAGGGACACAGAAGTTAGCTGAAAGAGCTTCTAATTGCCAAAGCTAGAAGAATTAGAGCAAAAGAAGAAGTAAAATCATATTTGTTTACAATAACATAAATTATAGATTAAATATCTGGGAGTCAAGACTGATATAATTTAATGACTAAATAAGTAAATGAGGGAGAACAAATTTTCCATGCAAAAGAGTGATCTGCTCTTAAAGGGGTGGAATGTAAATTTTCACTTGTTAATGTGCTCTGTATACAATTATATCCTTCTAAAGAGGAGAGCATGGAGAGGAGAAAAAAAAGAGTTTTACAATTTTCCAGTTGGAGAAACCGGACAGACACTGTCTCAGCCAGGTGATCAAGGTCAACATCAATACTGATGAGATGTAAGATATTGTTAGTAGAGGATATAGTATGGGAATTCTCTATCATATATTCACAATTTTCATATGTTCTAAAACTCTTCTTAAATTTCAAATTGTATCTATAGAATATGTATTTTATAGCTTCTGTTGCATTATGTCATTATCTAAAGGGTTTAGGAGTCTAATGTCATTTTCTGAGTGTCTTTTCATTCTTATTCATAGTTGACTGTTTCCCTGAGAGTTTCACATTCTCTATTATAAACTAATCTTCAGTAAGACTTTATCTTGGAGACTTCTTCATAGCCTGCATTGAAATAGTGTCTGTACAGAATGTGCTTTTTTTTTTGCCTCTTCCAGGCACCTGAAGGTCATCATTGCCAATTCCATATCAATTTCTCAGAGCACTTCAACCCACAGAAGATTTAAGGTTGTTATTGTAAATTCTCAGGGACACTTTTTTGCTACCCCAAATGGAAGCTTTGTTGAGGTTTTTTGTTTTTTTTTTTAATCTACCTTTTCAGATAGAGTGTAGCAGCTTTGATGACCTGAGATGAATGAGGGTAGGGGGCAGGGAGAGGTCTCAGTATGTTTTAGGTCTCAGAGGTTTCAGGCCTCTTATGCCTGAAAGTTTCATTTTTTCTGTTACCAAACTTGATATCTGCTTGGTTCAGACAACCACACCCTGGGCTTCTGGGCTCACCTACTTAACCTCTTTCACTTTCCTCTTCATTTATGGCCCCATGCAATTTCTCCTGTTTATGAATCCAGCTATGTAGTCAAAATGCTCTTTGTTATATTTAGTTCAGAATCTCTAGGTATTTGAATGCAGAGATTTATAGTTACCTAGTCTGAAATGGCAACCCACTCCAGTGTTCTTACCTGGAGAATCCCAGGGATGGCGGAGCCTGATGGGCTGCCGTCTATGGGGTCTCACAGAGTCGGGTATGACTGAAGCGACTTAGCAGCAGCAGCAGTGTGAAATTTGAATGTGTATCTTGCCCAAGCCACATAGCCAATAAAGAGCTTTTAAGGAGGCTTCCTTACGTTTTACTACACTCACATTCTTTTTCCATCTGTCAGGTAGAAATAATAAACATTTGTGATTGAATTATCACTAGAAATAATTGACAAATACATCAGTTAATAATTCCAGTTCACAGAAATAGGTTGAATGATGCAGTAGACTAAATTGTGTCCCCACAAAATCTCTGTCCATGCAAAACCTGAGAATGTGACCTAATTTGGAGATAGGATCTTTGCAGATGTCATTATGTGAAGATGAGGTCATATTGGATTTTTGTTCAGTTGCTAAGTTGTATCCAACTCTTTGAGACCCCATGAACTGCAGCATGCTAGGCTTTCCTAACCTTCACTATCTCCCTCAGTATACTCAAACTCATGTCCATCAAGTCGATGATGCTATTTAACCATCTCATTCTCTGCTGCCCGCTTCTCTTTTGCCCTCAATCTTTCCCAGCATCAGGGCCGTTTCCAGTGAGTCAGCTCTTCGTATCAGGCAGCCAAAGTATTAGAGCTTAGAGCTCTAATCCAATGACTGGTGTCTTTGTCCAGACTAAATCCAATGACTGGTGTCTTTCTAAGAAGACACTCAAGAGAAAGGAGATGCGTGTAGAGGCTGAGATTGGAGTCACGCTGCCACAAGGCTCCAGAGCAGGAAAAGGCACAGAAAGTTTCTTCCCTAAAGCCTGCAGAGTGAGAACGGTTCTGCCAACACCTTGATTTCAGACTTCTAGCCTCTAGAACCGTGGGAGAATAAGTTTCTATTGTTTTAAGTTACTAAGTTTGTAGTCATTTGTTATGGCAGCCCTAGGAAATTAATACAAGTGGATTTATTAAATGTCTGACTAAATCAAGATGCAGAGTTTCTTAGTAATTCTCCCAGAGGCTCTTCAGAACATATCTGATCCCTGTGTTTCAGTACGGTTCTCATTTTCTTTCATTTCTCACCGGTTACTGACAGTTGTTCTTTGATTACATCTGCAAGTCCTTTTAGTGCACTGGGATATGATTTATCTGTCTGTCTCGAGGAAGGACACTACCATCCTACCAATTACTCAGACCAGATATCTGCATGTCGTCCTTGTCGCCTTTTTCTCCCTCACTCCATACATTTAATCAATAACCAAGTTCTGCATTACCTTCCTCTCTCTTGAATCCACCCATGTCTCCACCGTTCCAATGTCACTTCTCTAGTCTAGGTCACCATGATTTCTGAGACAGGGTTCTACCGCTGTACCCCTGTTTTATATATTTCTTTATCCATCCATCCAACAAATACTAAATAGCCACTATGAGACAAGCACTTTGCAAGGCACTCTGAACACAAAAGTAAATTGAAAACAAAAGACTGGGCCCCTGCTTGATAACATAGCATAGGGAGTAGTCATTAATCAAATAATCTCACAGATTAATGTAAAACTATCTCAATAGCAAAAGCACTGAAAGAGAGGTTTCATAGTGTTGGGAATGAGGCCCTTTGAAGAGTCTGTTTTCTCCCTCTAGATTGGAAGTCAAAGAAAATATTTGTGAGAACTAAAAAGGATGGTAAAAAGGAATGGTTGAATTTTTATGAGTTATCTACATTTATGATACAGCTCCAGTGTTTTTCTAGATTTACATTTTATTCTATAATAAGCATAGTTTTAATAATTATTTTAAAACCCACAATCAGTAGGATATTTGAAATAATCTTGGATGCGCTACGTTACCTTATTTGGGATGTATTGAGATGAACACAGCAACCTGGCTCACCCATTATCACTGATGTGACACTGCTTTTTAATGCCTGTTTATGTCAGTCTCTCCCTATAGGCTGAAAGCCTCTGGCAGACTGGGGTATGCCTTGCTCACTTGTTGTTGTTCGGTTGCTAAGTCCTGTCCAACTCTGTGACCCCATTGACTGCAGCACACCAGGCTCCCCTGTCCTCCACTGTTTCCCAGAGTTTGCTCAAACTCATGTCCATTGAGTCAGTGATGCTATCCAACCATCTCATCCTCTGTCGTCCCCTTCTCCTCCTGCCTTCAATCTTTCCCAGCATCAGGGTTTTTCCAATGAGTTGGCTCTTTGCATCAGGTGGCCAAAGTACAGGAACTTCAGCTTCAACAAAAACCTTCCACTGGATATTCAGGGTTTGATTTCCTTTAGGATTGATGGATTTGATCTCCTTGAGGTCCAAGGGACTCTCAAGAGTCTTCCCCAACACCACAGTTCAAAAGCATCAATTCTTCGGCGCTCAGCTTTCTTTATAGTCCGACTCTCACATCCATACATGACCACTGGAAAAACCATAGCTTTGGCTATCATGGACCTTTGTCAGCAAAGTGATGTCTGCTTTTTAAATACACTGCTTAGGTTTGTCATAGCTTTCCCTCCAAGGGGCAAGCGTCTTTTAGTTTCATGTCTGCAGTCAACATCTGCAGTGATTTTGAAGCCCAAGAAAATGAAATCTGTTTCCACTTTTTTCCCATCTATTTGCCATGAAGTGATGGGATTGGATGCCATGATCTTAGCTTTTTAAATGTTGAATTTCAAGTCAGCTTTTTCACTCTCCTGCTTCACTTTCATCAAAAGACTCTTAGTTCCTTTTCGCTTTCTGCCATTAGCGTGGTATCATCTGCACATCTGCATATCTTAGATTGTTGACTTCTCTCCCGACAATCTTGATTCCAGCTTGTGATTTTAGAGCCCAGAATTCCACATGATGTACTCTGCACAGAAGTTAAATAAGCATGGCAACAATATACAGCCTTGTCATGCTCCTTTCCCAATTTTGAACTAATCTGTTGTTCCATGTCCAGTTCTAACTGTTACTTCTTGGCCTGCAAATAGGTTTCTCAGGAGACAGGTAAGGTGGTCTGGTTAACTACCATGCTCCAAAACAATAAAATTCTACTGACAGTACCGAGGAGACCCTAAAACAGCTTTAAAATATTTCTGAATGAATGGGTAGGCTGAAAATAACAGTGAGACCTGTGGACTCCTTTTCGATAGTTTATTGAATGTGAACATCCTGAAAATGATAGAAGGAAAAAAAAAACAACAGCAAAATATTGGATCTCTACCAAAGATATGCTTGGTATATCAAACAGAGAGTTTTTTAAACCTTTGGCATTGTTTAATTTCATTCACAGATGAGCAAGAGAACTCAGACTCACTTACTCTCACTCTAAAATATAGCTTGATCCATTTGTCCAAATGATTCTTTAATGTGAAACCCTCCACACAGTGTGCAAACAGTGCCAATTATTTCCTGAACAGCAACAAGTCAATGAACCAAACTAAGTGCCTTTTCTTATCCCCTAATTAAAATTCTTCCCAGTGGTTTAAGTTCCTAAGCACAACATTAAAATATTATGCTATAATTCAAGGTCATGTCTGTGCTGAATAAATTAGCTTAATTCAAGTGTCACATTGAATATGAATATTGAGTACATGAACATTTGCTCTTAGTGCTTGGAAGGTTCATGGGATTGTTGAGTAATCTTTGGATATTAGCATGAAAAACCTCTTCAGAGGAAGAAAAACATTGTCCCTTGCATTTCCTTGAGTTAGAGTAAACTCTTATGGGTTTTTTTCTTTTCCCATTAGTGATTATTTGAAACATGAAGAATGAAATACTTCTTATTAAGAATATAGTAAATAAGAACAAATGCTAGAGTGAAGTAGGGCTTAGCATTGAAAGGGATTCTAAAATATTACAGGCTTGCAGATTGGTTGTACAGACATTAATTTTGATATGAAATGTGATGAATAGTCTTCATTAGACATGTATTGTTTGGATACATCTCTCATACTTTAGTAGTTTGTATTTAACATGGAGCATTCAACTCCTTTAGATCATAAAAAAATATGTATAAATCCCACATACCAATCGATCTTATGTTTGTTCAGAAGTATTAATGTAATTTATAATGTTGAAGATACTCAGTCTTTGGAGAAAGTGAAGTCAGAAAATAAATGAGGGTACATATGGCTTTATCCTTTATCCTTTATTGGGGCTGTGGAATGTTGTCTCCACTTCAGTGCATAGGTCTGCCACTCCGTTGAGCCCCGGTTAAAATATGCATCTGTAAAAGGTAACAGTGCATTTCTTCTGAGTAATAAAAACAGGCCAGCCTTCTCTCTGAGCACACAGGCCCTGCCAGTTCAAGCCATGGATTCATGACGGGCAGAGGTTTTTACCTTGTATGCCCGTGTCACCCCACTGGTAATATCTGATGTATGCACTGTTTTGAAATGTGCTATAACTTATTTTTGATGTCTATTTTTATGTGCAGAGAATACAGTGCCAAACATTTGCATAACTGTCTGGGCTTAAAAATAAATATTATACCTTCATAAGTGCATCCCACATGGCCTAGTTGTTCAGGTTTCTAGTTTATTCTCCCAAATTTACCAACCAAGGGAAAAAAATCTTTCCAGGGAAAGATCCAGGAAATTACAAGCACAGTCATTCTTTGCCAAGTCTCTACAATGAGGTTACCTTGTCTTAAAGTCAGGATTGGTTCCAGAAAGTCAAAGTGAAAATATTTCTAGCATCTCACTGGGATAGGTGAGAGCTACAGACTCCATGAGAAAGCTTAGGTTCCTCTCACTTAAAATGAGCCTGAGTTGTTTTATTTGATTCCAAAAGGACTTTGTTAGATCAAAGAGTCTCACAACGAATATTCCAGTTACATCATTTCAGGCTTTATTTCCTGCAGCCTAAAGCTACCCTCAGAGCAGAGGAAAGGGGGATCCACGTGAGAGCATGTCTGTTAAAGGATCTGTCAAAAGCGTTAGGCAGCTTGGCCTCCTATGTCATGCAGATGGTTTGCTCAGGCAGGCTTGAGCCCCGTAACCAAAAGCTCCCCTGTGAAGAAGAGCACCGTATTTTGGTACAGTTTTCAAATGCAGGCAGAGAAAGGCTCAGGTTGGGCTCTTTTTAAAACAGCAGAATTTAGCTTCTAGAGTCTTATTTCTTTTTCTCCCAAATATGAGTTTCTATGGCATCAGTTGCCCTAAACCTTACTTGACATGAAAAACAGTCAAGACAGGAGGACTATTTTTTTAAAGCAATTTAGGATAACTTTTAGGCTTTCCCTGGTGAATCAGTGGTAAAGAATCCGTGTGCAATATAGGAGACTCGAGTTCGATTCCTGGGTCAGGAAGATCCCCTGGAAGAGAAAACGCTAACCCACTCCAGTACTCTTGCCTGGAGAATCCCATGGGCAGAGGGGCCTGGAGGGCTACAGTCCATGGGGTCGCAGAAGAGTCAGGCATGACTTAGCGACTAAAACAAACAACAAAACAACTTTCAAACACAATTCCACAGGAAAACGGAGGTGGGAGGGAATGATGTGCTAGTATGTCCAAACATTTTGAAAATAACTATAAAAACAGAGTTTTATGTCTTGGTTTATATTTTGCATACATTGGGGAGAGGAATTAAAAGGCATACCAAGCCTGGCACTCAGTGAGGGAAACAGAGGCCCATGCAGGATCTTTCCCTGTGTCACTGTGGTGACCTTCGCAGACGGTAGCACGTAGCCTTAGGTTCCCTTCCTCTGTTGGCTCTTGAGACGGCAGAGCCCACGTCCTTGGATTGTCTGACATTATACTGCAGCGTCCCTAGTGAGAGTCTGAGGGGCAGGATCCACCTTGGCCCTAGTATATACTGCATGGCTCACTCTGTAAAACACTCATGGCATAGTAACAGTCTTCCTGGGAACTAAGCTGGGATTTATTCTTTTTTTTAAGTCTTTATTGAATTTGTGACCATATTGCTTCTGTTTTGTGTTTTTTTGCCACAAGGCATGTGGGATCCTAGCTGCTGGACCAGGGATCGAACCCAACCCCCCCTGCACTGGAAGGCAAAGTCTTAACCATTGGACGGCCTGGAAAGTCTGAGCTGGGATTTCAAACAGCATCTGTCTACTAAGAATACATGAAGAAGGAATCTTGATTTAATGTCCCAAGTCATGAAAGCTTAGAAGGAAATATTTCAGCACTGTCGCAGACTCAAATTTGCTAGATAATTAATCTAAGGGGGAAAATTCAACATTATGATGGGTAAGCAGCATTGAAACAAATTCATTCAAAGAAATTCATAAAATATAAACAAAGAACACAGTGTACACAAGGCAATGTTTTGCTGGCTGAATTTTTTTTATGACATTCATGGAGTAGAAATAAAGTAATAAAAATGTTCCCTCAAAATATGTTGATTTCTGAGGCAGCATTACTAAAATTTTGATAAAAAATTCTGTATTTAACTCAACTTATTAACATCTACATCAAGCTTTGTAGTATATCTCTCTTTCCCAAAACAGATGCCAATACAAATTCAGTTTGGTTCAACTTGATATAGCCTTGGGAACAGCTTATAAGCTTAAGTACTAAATCAGGCCCTTGAGATATACAAAGGTGCTCAGAGTCTGGGACAAGAAAACAAAGATACAAATCCAGAATTTGCAAGCATTTATTGAGAACCTACTATGTGTTCTATACTGTTCTAGTTTTTATCAAATATTCTAATTCTCAGTGCATCATTTTTGTTTTTTAGTCATATGTGCTACAGGAGAGGTGCAAAGAGCCAACTAAGAAATTGTTAGCTCAGTAAGGCACATTGAATAATAATACTAATAAAAATATGGTAGCAAATACTGAGAATGTTCCATGTACTAACACTGTTCTGAGCATTTGACAGGTAGTAACTCATTTATTGGGCACTAGTGGTAAAGAACTCACCTGCCAACAGGAGACATAAGAGATGTGGGTTTGATTGCTGGGTCAGGAAGACCCCCTGGAGAAGGCAGTGGCAACCCACTCGAATATTTTGCCTTGGAGAATCGCGTGGACAGAGGAGCCTGGTGGGCTAGAGTCCATAGGGTCGCAAAGAGTCAGACACGGCTGAAGCGACTTAGCACGCCCGCTTGTCACTCATTTATTCCTCACAACTCTGAGGTAGATGCTATATTCCCATCCTATACAAAAGGATACTGGGGAACAGTAAATTGCTTTACTCACTTCTGTTATTAAACATGTGAATTTATCTCCATTCCTTCCAGATACCCCACTGAAAAGAAAAGAAAAAGATATAAATTTCTAATGACAAAAGGGGGAAAGACAAAACAGCTGATAGGAGATGTCAAGTCTTTCTTTTTTTTTTTTCTCTCGACAAAGGAGAGGTGACTGACTGCAAGGCAGGGGATGTAGACTCCTAAGCATAATAGAGAAAGAAGCTGAAACCCCAGCAGAACTCTGGGCCACTCCGGAGTTGGAGGTACCAAATATCAGTGAAGCAGTGAAGGCTGAGCCTGAGAACAGGACACCAGGGCCCCAGTCCACACCTTTTCTCAACTGTACGAGTAAGTTCCAGGTCAAGGAGGAGAACGAGTCTCACGATCTTGGGAAAGTGGGCCCTGGTAGCTGGAGTCAGACACACAAGCAAGAAGTAGGGCTGGCGGACAGAAACAGGCCACTGACTCGCGCTCACATCCTGACGCCAGAGTGTTTATAAGACTGAATCCCCAAGGAAAGAGCCAGGAGAAATGCAGCCATGCCAAGGAAAAGATCTCTAGATGCCGTCCCTGAGGGGCCTCCACCTGGGAAGGCTGACACGCCACCCAGACACTGCCTTGTGAACCCACTTGTTAATAAATCCTCCCCACATTTGCAGGCATTCTCATAACTTTTGAGTGTCTCTTTTTCTAGTAAGAATATTTGATGTCACCAGTTATCAACACGAAAGACCAAGGGGGAAAAAAAAAGCTGAATGGTTAGGAAGAGAAGATAATACGGGAATAATAAGACAAATTATCTTCTTCAGAGATAGACTACATTATGAAACAAGTAAAAGATACCTAAAAAACCAAATGAAATGAAAAGTAACTCTCGGAAACAATAATAATAATACTAGAAATAAAACAAGTATTGGAAAATAAAATTGAGACAATCTGCAGGAAGAATAGCAAACATAAAACAGTGTACAAAAGAGAAAAATAAAGTTAAGAGAACCAGAGAATTGATCCAGGATGTCCACTATCCAGTGAACAGGAGTTCCAGAGGAAAGGAAAGAGAAAATAGAGGAGAGGAAATTATAAAACAGACAAAAAAACACAAGTTTCCCTTGTCTGCAGCCAAAAGTGCCCACAAGTATCTCACATAAATGAATAGTGTCCATGTTGAGTAGCATCATGGTGAAAGTTTACAGAACCAGGAGTAAGGAATTGATTCTAAAATCTTTCTACAAGGTTAAGCAATCACACACACAAATACAAAAACAAAATTGCAGTGGATATTCCAGCAGCAAACATGGTAACTATAAGACTGCTGAACAATATCTTTAAAAAGTATACTAAGAGAAATGATTTCTCACAGGAATTTTCTATCCAGCTAACTGTCAATCAAATGAGTAAGTATCTTTACTCAGGAAACTAGTCAAAAGTTGCTACACCAAAGCAGAAGAATGAATTTAGAAGGAGAACAGAAGATCCAGGACACAAGAGTTCCAGTGAAAGTTTTGGCTTAGGGCAGTCCCTTTAAGGGTAGTATGAACCAGGCTTAAAGATACACTAGTCCCTAATGTAGCTTCCCTGGTGGGCTCAGACAGTAAAGAATCTACCTGCAATGCAAGAGATCTGGGTTTGATCCCCAATGGAACAGAGAATACAGACTTACAGGACTAGGGTCTCCAGGGAAATATTTTTTTAAATTATTTTGTCAGAGCATTTGGAAAATTTAGGAAAGATCACTCTATAAGCCTATTGAGAAAATTACCAGTAAGTATATAGAAAACCAGTAAATAATATGTCAATGAGAGTTACTTTTTGCTCAAAATAAAAGATAGTACTGTAGAGGAATACTACAGGGCTCAGCCATAAACACTAATTATTTGATCGCAATAAAGTAAACATTGACTAGTGATTTAATCCCAAACTATGAAACATGTATTTATTTTAAAAGAATAGGAGGAGCAAACCTGCAGGGGGAAGCTAAATTTCAATCACAGATGAGATGACAGTAGATAACGTCTACATTTTATAAAGAAAAAAAAGCAGGAAAAGCATATGATTCAAAAATATGGACATGAATACCAAAACAATTTCAGAGCAGTTACTTCTGGGCAATAGAAATAGGGATGTGAAGGAGAAAAACCAAGGACTGCTTATTTTAATAATAATTTTGTATTATTTAATGTTTTCAATTTTTTATTATTTCAATAATTATGTTACAGTACTTAATGTTTTCTAATTTTGTTTTCTAAATTATTTCAATCATACATATAAAGGTAGAGAATTTATATATTAAATTCATGTAATTGTGTCAGATTTTCAAAAATATATTGTTGAAGTTTGGAAGTACTTCCTAATCCCATTCCTACTCTTTCCCTCCCTGGAAAAATTACTATGTTGCAAACCTTTGTATATTTTTATACCATCATTATGTGGGTTCAGCTCTACAAATAAAATGTTACACTGTTTTCAGACTTTCAAACATGATAGAAACAACATCATATTGTACATGTCATTTTGCAATTTGCTTTTTCATTACATGCTATGTTCCTGAGATTTAACTATGATGATGATAGTTTCAGATCATTTAAAATCATTTAACTGCTGTCTATATTCAACCAAATGCCTCCTGAGAAATCTGTATGCAGGTCAAGAAGCAACAGTTAGAACTGGACATGGAACAACAGACTGGTTCCAAATTGGGAAAGGAGTACATCAAGGCTGTGTATTGTCACCTGCTTATTTAACTTATAGGCAGAGTACATCATGTGAAATGTTGGGCTGGATGAAGCACAAGCTGGAATCAAGATTGCCAGGAGAAATATCAATAACCTTGGATATACAGATGACACCACCCTTATGACAGAAAGCAAAGAAGAACTAAAGAGCCTCTTGATGAAAGTGAAAGAGGAGAGTGAAAAAGTTGGCTTAAAACTCAACATTCAGAAAACTAAGATCATGGAATCTGGTCCCATCTCTTCATGGCAAATAGATGGGGAAACAATGGAAACAGTGACAGGCTTTATTTTTTGGGGTTCCAAAATCACTGTGAACAGTGACTGCAGCCATAAAATTAAAAGATGCTTGGTCCTTGGAATAAAATCTATGACCATCTAGACAGCATATTAAAAACCAGAGACATTACTTTGCTGACAAAGGTCCATCTGTCAAAGCTATGCTTTTTCCAGTAGTCATATTTGGATGTGAGAGTTGGACTATAAAGAAAGCTGAGTGTCAAAGAATTGATGCCTTTGAGCTGTGGTGTTGGAAAAGACTCTTGAGAGTCGCTTGGACAGCAAGGAGATCCAATTAGTAAACCCTAAAGGAAATCAGTCCTGAGTATTCATTGGAAGGACTGATGCTGAAACTGAAACTCCCAATACTTTGGCCATCTGATATGAAGAACTGACTCATTGGAAAAGACCCTGATGCTGAGAAAAATTGAAGGCAGGAGGAGAAGGGGGTGACAGAGGATGAGATGGTTGGATGGCATCACCAACTCAATGGATATGAGTTTGAGTAAACTCCGGGAGTTGGTGATGGACAGGGAAGACTGATGTACTGCAGTCCATGGGGTT
This sequence comes from Giraffa tippelskirchi, assembly GCF_054371585.1. Taxonomy (NCBI): domain Eukaryota; kingdom Metazoa; phylum Chordata; class Mammalia; order Artiodactyla; family Giraffidae; genus Giraffa; species Giraffa tippelskirchi. The sequence continues at coordinate 39,442,961 of NC_137284.1, read as the reverse complement.
GCAAAGAGTTGACACGATTGAGCGACTGAACTGAACTATATTTAACTGAAAGAAGATAGCACAGTTTACCTCCTTGTCCTCCTGTTGATGGACATTTGAATTGTTTCCAGGTTTTCAGTATTAGCATGAAAACCATAGCAAACATTTTTGTATTGTGTCCTCTGGAAAATGAGGTAGAACTGCGTAACACAGGGCTTGAATATATTTAAATTTACTAAATATAACCAAATGAGCTCTTCACAGTGATTCCACAAATATGTATTGTGTCTCTTCTCTGAAGTTGAGACCACCTCTGACAGAATGACTCTTCCTTCCACAGTATTTTATACCCATTTTATAGTTAGTTATTCCCTGTTGAGGATTAATTAGACAACTTTTCTTAAACATGGGTTCTAGCATCTGAAATTATTCTAAGGAAGTAAATATCATCAAGACTGACGATACAAAGGCTTTGCTTTTACAATCAGCTCTGCAGATTTACAGACTTTATCTCACGGCTATTATCATAGATGCTTTTAAAATTTTTTCTGAGCAGGAGGACTCTTGACAAAAAAAAAAAAAAAGTCATCTCATCCCCTCATGGTAGAAGTATACTACATACTGATTCAGCAAACACATAGTGACATTAGACTATTACGATTTTAAGATCACTTTTAAATGAACTTTATGTTATTAGTCCAAGTCTGTGCCCCGACCAGTAATGCTGAAGAAGCTGAAGTTGAACAGTTCTATGAAGACCTACAAAACCTTTTAGAACTAACACCCAAAAAAGATGTCCTTTTCATTATAGGGGACTGTAATGCAAAAGTAGGAAGTCAAGAAATACCTGGAGTAACAGGCAAATTTGGCCTTGGAGTACAGAATGAAGTAGGGCAAAGGCTAATAGAGTTTTGCCAAGAGAACGCACTGCTCATAGCAAACACCCTCTTGCAACAACACAAGAGAAGACTCTACACATGGACATCACCAGATGGCCAACACCGAAATCAGATTGATTATATTCTTTGCAACCAAAGGAGGAGAAGTTCTATGCAGTCAGCAAAAACAAGACTGGGAGCTGATTGTGGCTCAGATCATGAACTCCTTATTGCCAAATTCAGAATTAAATTGAAGAAAGTGGGGAAAACCACTAGACCATTCAGGTATGACCTAGATCAAATCTTTTATGATTATACAGTGGAAGTGAGAAATAGATTTAAGACACTAGATTTGATAGACAGAGTGCCTGATGAACTATGGATGGAGGTTCGTGACATTGTACAGGAGACAGGGATCAAGACATCCTCATGGAAAAGAAATGCAAAAAAGCAAAATGGTTGTCTGAGGAGGCCTTATCAATAGCTGTGAAAAGAAGAGAAGTGAAAAGCAAAGGAGAAAAGGAAAGATAAACCCATTTGAATGCAGAGTTCCAAAGAATACCAAGGAGAGATAAGAAAGCCTTCCTCAGAGATCAAGGCAAAGAAACAGGGGAAAATAATAGAATGGGAAAGACTAGAGATCTCTTCAAGAAAGTTAGAGCTATCAAGGGAACATTTCATGCAAAGATGGGCTTGATAAAGGACAGAAATGGTAGGGAACTAACAGAAGCAGAAGATATTAAGAAGAGGTGGCAAGAATACACAGAAGAACTGTACAAAAAAGATCTTCACGACCCAGATAATCACGATGGTGTGATCACTCACCTAGAGCCAGACATCCGAGAATGTGAAGTGAAGTGGGCCTTAGAAAGCATCACTACAAACAAAGCTAGTGGAGGTGATGGAATTCCAGTTGAGCTATTTCAAATCCTGAAAGATGATGCTGTGAAAGTCCTGCACTCAATATGTCAGCAAATTTGGAAAACTCACCAGTGGCCACAGGAGTGAAAAGGTCAGCTTTCATTCCAGTCCCAAAGAAAGGCAATGCCAGAGAATGCTCAAGCTACCACACAATTGCATCATCTCACACTCTAGTAAAGTAATCCTCAAAATTCTCCAAGCCAGGCTTCAGCAATATGTCAACCGTGAACTTCCAGATGTTCAAGCTGGTTTTAGAAAAGGCAGAGGAACCAGAGATCAAATTGCCAACATTCGATGGATGATCAAAAAAGCAAGAGTACCAGAAAAACATCTATTTCTGCTTTATTGACTATGCCAAAGCCTTTGACTATGTGGACCACAATAAACTGGAAAATTCTGAAAGAGATGGGAATACCAGACCACCTGACCTGCCTCTTGAGAAACCTGTATGCAGGTCAGGAAGCAACAGTTAGAACTGGACATGGAACAACAGAGTGGTTCCAAATAGGAAAAGGAGTCCGTCAAGGCTGTATATTGTCACCCTGCTTATTTAACTTATATGCAGAGTGCTGCTAAGTCGCTTCAGTTGTGTCCGACTCTGTGCGACCCCATAGACGGCAGCCCACCAGGCTCCGCTGTCCCTAGGATTCTCCAGGCAAGAATACTGGAGTGGGTTGCCATTTCCTTCTCCAGTGCCTGAAAGGGAAAAGTGAAAGTGAAGTTGCACAGTCGTGTCCGACTCTTAGCGACCCCATGGACTGTAGCCTGCCAGGCTCCTCTGTCCATGGGATTTTCCAAGCAAGAGTACTAGAGTGGGGTGCCATTGCCTTCTCCGATATGCAGAGTACATCATGAGAAATGCTGGCCTGGAGGAAGCACAAGCTGGAATCAAGATTGCTGGGAGAAATATCAATAACCTCAGATATACAGGTGACACCACCCTAATGAAAGAAAGTGAAGAAGAACTAAAGAGCCTCTTGATGAAAGTGAGAGAGGAGAGTGAAAAAGTTGGCTTAAAGCTCAACATTCAGAAAACTATGATCATGGCATCTGGTCCCATCACTTCATGGCAAATAGATGGGGAAACAGTGGAAACAGTGGCTGACTTTATTTTGGGGGGCTCCAAAATCACTGCACATGGTGATTGCAGCCATGAAATTAAAAGACAATTACTCCTTGGAAGGAAAGTTATGACCAACCTAGACAGCATATTAAAAAGCAGAGACATTACTTTGTCAACATAGGTCTGTCTAGTCAAGGCTATGGTTTTTCCAGTAGTCATGTATGGATGTGAGAGTTGGACTATAAAGAGAGCTGAGCACCAAAGAATTGATGCTTTTGAACTGTGATGTTGGAGAAGACTCTTGAGAGTCCCTTGGACTGCAAGGAGATACAACCAGTCCATCCTAAAGGAGATCAGTCCTGGATGTTCATTGGAAGGACTGATGCTGAAGCTGAAACTCCAATACTTTGGCCACCTGGTGCGAAGAGCTGACTCCTTTGAAAAGACCCTGATACTGGGAAAGATTGTCGGTAGGAGGAGAAGGGGATGAAAGAGGATGAGATGATTGGATGGCATCACCGACTCAATGGATATGAATTTGGGTAAACTCTGGGAGTTGGTGATGGACAGGGAGGCCTGGCATGCTGTCGTTCATGGGGTGGCAAAGAGTTGGACATGACTGAGCGACTGAACTGAACTGAACGTTATTAATTATAAGAATATCAACATACTTTCGAAAAGTGTTGGGTGTGTCATGCTCTGCACATTCAGTGGTACATTCAAGGACATTGTCAGTTTCAAAACACAGGTATTATAGCTTAAAAAATATAGAATCTGTTAAAAGCAATTTAAATTTTGTCTAAAGCCTCTATGAGACGAATCAAAGAAGAGCCGTTAATTACACACAAGTCATCTTAAAAATCCCTTTCTCCTCAGCTTTGTCTTCACTCTCTTTATATCTTGCCTTAGCTCTCTAGTCTCAGTCTCTATACTTCGAAACTCACTCCAAGCTCAGCCTCAGGGGCTGTTTCTGTCTCTGCCCTTGTTGCACAATATCACAGGCTACCTCCCTTTCTCCTTCCGCGATTCGAGTCCCCACATAGTCCCTTTCTGGGCTGAAGTTCTCGCCACTTCCCTGAGCAGAACCACGACCAGGGTCAGCAAGACCAAAGTACAAGAATTTTTACCTGAGAAAGCTGGGGTAGACGAAGCAGCCTGAGTTTATTGTGAGCTGTCATCTTGATGAACAACTTCTATATTTTCAGTCTGTGGAAATGTGAAGGATTTGCAGTAACTCTTCAGCCCCGAGGGTCCCTGGCCTATGGTAGAAATGACTACCTCACATTGTACCTTCTTCAAATCTCTGCAGGACCCAGCTTAATAATTTTCGTAGTGTGTTTTATGACAGTACAGGACAGCAACATTTTCTAAAGTCAAACTGATTTTGAAACATGTCCACTCCAATAAATCATCATTCCCACTTTGACTAATGTACTGACTCACTTGGCTGGGAAAAGAAGTCACAGCCAGCTTTGGAGTGCATTCAGGTTGATCCAAACACCAATAGATAAAAAGAAAAGAAAGTATTTTGCTGTTTGTTTACCCCACAAATTGGCCAGATTTCCATGTATTTTTCTTTCTTACTTATGGACTCACATTTGGCACTCTGCATGATCTATGTGAATATACTAGAAACCTCAGCATAATAAAAGTTTAAAAGTTGAGCCGGGATGCAAGAGGAAAGGGGGGCAGGAATATAGGAAATAATTTCTAGAGAACTCTGACTTCTCATATTCTTAGCCAAAATAGGAAAGCGATGCCTGTCCCAACCTAAAACCTAAATCTATACTACGCTAAGTACTTAAGGCCTTCTCTTCTATTGGAAAATGTCATTCTGGCTTCCTGAAAATGACCAACTGAGAAATAAAACAGTACAATAAGTCTCCTACATACGATCCTTCAACTATTGGACTTTCACAGATTCGAACCTGCATTCCATCAGTATTGAAAGGCATCAATGCATCAATTGGCGTAAGTAAAATTGCAGCTTGCCCTCTGTCTCTGTTGCTGACAATCCTTCAGCTCTACCATCTCCCACCTACTCTCCTTCCTCCAGTCAGTAACTATTTCTGCCTGTTCACTCGATGACAGCCCCTGTGTGCCAGCTGTACTACTATGCTTTTCAAGGTACTATACTGTAAGATTCAAATGTTTTATTTTTTGTGTTTACTTTTATGTATTATGTGAAAAGTACTATAACCCTATTAGAATACAGTGTTATAAAGCTGACTGTGTTAGTTGGGTATGCAGGCTAATTTTGTTGGACTTACAAAAAATTGAATTTACAAACATACTCTTGGAATGGAACTTGTCATATGTGGGCATTTACTGTAATGAAGAAAAATAAATAGGCAAGCACAAAAATAAACAATAAGTGCATACCTACATGTATTGCCCTGTGCCACGAATTGGGAGGAGGAGAGAGTGCAATGAGAACACGAAACCAAAAGTCAGAAACTTTGCTTGAAGACTAGGCTTTCCCACCAAAGGTCCAGGCGCAAGTAGCGATTCTTTCCATCTCCATCTTCCTAGGGGAGTTTTGGCTACGTTTTTCTAGCTCCCTAAACTTTCTTGCAACTCTGTGAATCAGAATTCTGAAATTCTGTAATCAGTCTCACACATTTACCCTTGATTCTAAAAAACAAACACTGTGGAAAGAATATTAAATTTGGAATCAGAAGAAAGAAGTTTGGATCCTCGCTGTGCCCTCAGGTCTGTATGATTTAGGGCAAGTCCTTCTTCTGCTCCTCCTCTTCTTCCTCCTCATTATTATTATTATGATTACTTTCATTACTATTACTTATTATTTCCTCAACATGTGATGATGTTTTCTCAAAGTGTTGCTGAGGTTGGATACCATAAACAAATGTATACTCTAAATGATAAAACACTAAGCAAATATTTGTCATTAAGATTTGCATGGCCTTGTTGACAGAACTTATTACTCAGTTGGTGGTGAGACGGTGGTTGGTTGAAATTTCCCAGGATAAAACTAAGATATATCACATTTCCTCCCTGAAACAGTTATTTGCACAGACCCAGGAGCCAAAACCGTGAAATAGTCTTATGATCCTTTATTCTATTTAAAAAATCTGAAACAATTTCCATAATAAGAGACAGGAAAGATCACCAACAGTATCCCTCAAGTAATGAAAAACGTACCATGATAGTTCTTGTTGTTTTTCAGTCACTAAGGCATGTCCGACTCATTGTGATCCCGTGACTGCAGCATGCCAGGCTACCCTGTCCCTCATCATCTCCCAGAGTTTGTCCAAGTTCAGGTCCATTGAATCTGTGATGCTATCCAACCATCTCATCCTCATTATAGTCATTTTATACCAATCATTATAGTTCTTTTCTTTTAATTAAATGGGCCATATAATAATGTCCAAGTCAGTTCAGGTTACTATAAAAAGTCTCATAGACTGAATTATAAACAACAGATATTTATTTCTCACAGTCGTGGAGGCTGGCAGTCAGATCAGAGTGCCAGCATGGTCAGCTCCCGGTGAGACTCTTCTTCCAGGGTACAGACTGCAGACCGCTCATTGTATCCTTGAATGGCAGGAAAAAGCAAGCTAGCTCTCTGCGCTCTCATAAGGGCATCAGCCCTGAGCACGAGGGCTCCATCCTCCTGACCTAATCACCTCCCAAAGGGCTTACCTCCAAATACCATCACACTGGGGATTAAATTTCAACATATGAATTTGGGGGCAGGGAGGACATAAACATTCAGTCCATAACAAATCGTGTTATACCAAAGCAAGAGAGAAAACTCAGCAAATTCAAACATGCAGTGTCACTCCATAAAGTCTACAGTGCAAACAGAATTCTACACCATTTATACACCTCAGGCTTCCCTTGTGGGTCAGATGGTAAAGAATCTGCCTGCAATTCAGGAGACCTGGGTTCAGTCCCTGGGTTGGGAAGATCCCCTGGAGAAGGGAAAGGCTATCCACTCCAGTATTCTGGCCTGGAGAAGTCCATGGACTACAGTCCATGGGGTCGCAAAGAGTCAGACATGACTGAGCAACTTTCACTTTTATACACTTGAATTTAGAGGGAAAACAGTCCATCTATTTATTTTCCCTTCACCTTCAGCACCTTTGGATTTTTTTCTCCTCCTGACTCTTAAACAATTTTACCAAACCCTTATTTTCTAGCTGACCAAGAGTTACCAAGAGATACTTACTCTGGGGGAAATAAATTAAGAATTAGTGCTGGCTGCCGTCTTCACGTTGAAGGTTATTCAAATGTTCATCTATTCCTTTGAAGCCTTGAACATCCTGTGGGAATAACAGCCTTTTTGCCAGAATTTGTGTTCTTACTAATGTTTAAAATCAACGTGCACTTACCTATAGCTCAGAAGTAAGCCAGCCAACAGTTTTTACAATATTAAAATGATCAGAAGGTCTGCTTCTAAATGGTCAATCACATGCCAGAGATGTGGTTCGCTTGGGCCGTTGTAAACTTCAGATTCACATCAATGAGCCTTTCTCCCCCTGTGCCCACAAGCTGATGGACTGGAACAGTCCCATCCAGGGAAACCTTGCAGACTGAGAAAAGAACCTACCCAAACTCTTAAGGTGCTCTTCCTCCCAGTCAAATGAAATTGTCCCGGAATTAGATATTTGGATTAAAGGCTAAATAGGCAGAAATCCTCTACCCCTTTTTCTAATGCTCTGGCTGAAAAAGATAAATCTTTCCAAAAAGTAGAGTCCAATTTCCGGGCTACATATGGGGTGTGAATCAGTGCTGAATGTTTTAGAAAGAATCTATCGTGTCTTCAGTTCAGTTCAGTTCAGTCGCTCAGTCGTGTCCGACTCTGCGACCCCATGAACTGCAGCACGCCAGGCCTCCCTGTCCATCACCAACTCCCAGAGTCTACACAAACCCATGTTCATCGAGTTGGTGATGCCATCCAACCATCTCATCCTCTGTCGTCCCCTTCTCCTCCCGCCCCCAATCCTACCCAGCATTAGGGTCTTTTCCAATGAGTCAACCCTTCGCATGAGGTGCCCAAAGTATTGGAGTTTCAGCTTCAACATCAGACCTTCCAATGAACACCCAGGATTGATCTCTTTTAGGATGGATTGATTGGATCTCCTTGCAGTCCAAGGGACTCTCAAGAGTCTTCTCCAACACCACAGTTCAAAAGCATCAATTCTGCGGCTCTCAGCTTTCTTCACTGTCCAACTCTCACATCCATACATGACCACTGGAAAAGCCATAGCCTTGACTAGACGGACTTTTGTTGGCAAAGTAATGTCTCTGCTTTTAAATATGCTATCTAGGTTGGCCATAACCTTCCTGCCAAGGAGTAAGCGTCTTTTAATTTCATGGCTGCAGTCACCATCAGCAGTGATTCTGGAGCCCAAAAAAATAAAGTCTGACACTGTTTCCACTGTTTCCCCATCTATTTCCCATGAGGTGATGGGACCAGATGCCATGATCTTAGTTTTCTGAACACTGAGCTTTAAGCCAACTTTTTCACTCTCCTCCTTCACCTTCATCAAGAGGCTCTTCAGTTCTTCTTCACTCTCTGCCATAAGGGTGGTGTCATCCGCATATCTGAGGTTATTGATATTTCTTCCGGCAATCTTGATTCCAGCTTGTGTTTCTTTCAGCCCAGCGTTTCTCATGATGTACTCTGCATATAAGGAAAATAAGCAGGGTGACAATATACAGCCTTGACGGACTCCTTTTCCTATTTGGAACCACTCTGTTGTTCCATGTCCAGTTCTAACTGTTGCTTCCTGACCTGCATACATGTTTCTCAAGAGGCAGGTCAGATGGTCTGGTATTCCCATCTCTTTCAGAATTTTCCACAGTTTATTGTGATCCACACAGTCAAAGGCTTTGGCATAGTCAATAAAGCAGAAATAGATGTTTTTCTGGAACTCTCTTGCTTTTTCGATGATCCAGCAGATATTGGCAATTTGATCTCTGGTTCCTCTGCCTTTTCTAAAACCAGCTTGAACATCTGGAAGTTCACGGTTCACGTATTGCTGAAGCCTGGCTTGGAGAATTTTGAGGATTACTTTACTAGCATGTGAGATGAGTGCAATTGTGCGGTAGTTTGAGCATTCTTTGGCATTTCCTTTCTTTGGGATTGGAATGAAAACTGACCTTTTCCAGTCCTGTGGCCACTGCTGAGTTTTCCAAATTTGCTGGCATATCGAGTGTAGCACTTTCACAGCATCACCTTTGAGGATTTGAAATAGCTCAACTGGAATTCCATCACCTCCACTAGCTTTGTTCATTGTGATGCTTTCTAAGGCCCACTTGACTTCACATTCCAGGATGTCTGGCTCTAGGTGAGTGATCACACCTTCGTGATTATCTGGGTCATGAAGATCTTTTTTGTACAGTTCTTCTGTGTATTCTTGCCACCTCTTCTTAATATCTTCTGCTTCTGTTAGTTCCCTACCATTTCTGTCCTTTATCGAGCCCATCTTTGCATGAAATGTTCCTTTGGTATCTCTAATTTTCTTGAAGAGATCTCTAGTCTTTCCCAATCTGTTGTTTTCCTCTATTTCTTTGCACTGATTGCTGAGGAAGGCTTTCTTATCTCTCCTTGCTATTCTTTGGAACTCTGCGTTCAGATGGGAATATCTTTCCTTTTCTCCTTTGCTTTTTGCTTCTCTTCTCTTCCCAGCTATCTGTAAGGCCTCTTCAGACAGCTGTTTTGCTTTTTTGCATTTCTTTTCCATGGGGATTTTCTTGATCCCTGTCTCTTGTACAATGTCACGAACCTCTGTCCATAGTTCATCAGGCACTCTGTCTATCAGGTCTAGTCCCTTAAATCTATTTCTCCCTTCCACTGTATACTCATAAGGGATTTGATCTAGGTCATACCTGAATGGTCTAGTGGTTTTCCCTACTTTCTTCAATTTAAGTCTGAATTTGGCAGTAAGGATTTCATGATCTGAGCCACAGTCCACTCCTGGTCTTTTTTTTGCTGACTGTATAGAGCTTCTCCATCTTTGGCTGCAAAGAATATAATCAATCCGATTTCGGTGTTGACCATCTGGTGATGTCCACATGTAGAGTCTTCTCTTGTGTTGTTGCAATAGGGTGTTTGCTATTACCAGTGTGTTCTCGTGGCAAAACTCTATTAGCCTTTGCCCTGCTTCATTCTGTTCTCCAAGGCCAAACTTGCCTGTTACGCCAGGTGTTTCTTGACTTCCTACTTTTGCATTCCAGTCCCCTATAATGAAAAGGACATCTTTTTGGGGTGTTAGTTCTAGAAGGTCTTGTAGGTCTTCATAGAACCGTTCAACTTCAGCTTCTTCGGCGTTACTGGTCGGGGCATAGACTTGGATTACCGTGATATTGAATGGTTTGCCTTGGAAACGAACAGAGATCATTCTGTCGTTTTTGAGATTGCTTCCAAGTACTGCATTTTGGACTCTTTTGTTGACCATGATGGTTACTCCATTTCTTGTAAGGGATTCTTGCCAACAGTAAGACACTATCGTGTCTTAGCATAGTCATAATCTGCTTCCCAGGTGGCTCTAATGGTAACGAACCTGCCTGCCAGTGAAGGAGGCCTAAGAGGCAAGGCTTCTGTCCCTGGGTTGGGAAGATCCTCTGGGGGAGGGCATGGCAACACACTCTAGTATTCTTGCCTGGAGAATCCCATGGACAGAGGAATCTGGTGGGCTACAGTCCATGGGGTCACAAAGCAGGGCTGGGGGAGAAGATAATGTCTTTGGGGTCTATGGACAGTAGCCATTTCACAGGATGTTCCTTGGGACATTTGGAAGATCCCTCCAGTCTTCTATCTCCCGGCAGAAATGCCTGTTCATTTACCATTGGGACTTTATAACTTTGGTTTATGATCTGACCCTTGTTTAATCAGCAAACACTATTTATTGAGCACTTGCTATGTGCCTAGAATGGTGCTGGGATCTGAGGTTGGATTCAAAGACTGTTTTGGATGTAAGATAGAGATTTGGTTTTTTTTTTATCATACTAAGATCAAAGTTCAAAATCCCATCTGACTGTCTAACTTCCTGCCTTGGTGCTTTCTCTCTCATGCACTCCTCTATAACACATTGCTTTTCTTTCTACTCCTCAGGCTTTAAACTCACTTCTGCTTCATGGTCCTTACACATCCCCTGTTTCTGGAACCCTGGACCTACATCCCTATATTCAGGTCTTTGGTCACATGTTCCCTCCTCGTAGAGGTCTCTCCTGACCAGTGTAAAGTAGCTATTTCACCCCTCACTGTTGCAACACCCTAAAGTCATTCTCTGCATGACTCCAATTCCTATTTTAAAAATTAATATATGATTTCTGTACCGCATGTATGTCACTTGTCATCCTTTTGCACTGGAGCCATCTTCCTGCATGTCTGTGTTATTCCGAAGACTGCACCAGGGTCTGAGCTCAGTCTTTACCCTACAGTCTCCCTCCGGTCTCCACACCCTGGTCAGAGTGCAGCCTCGTAAACGTGCACTCAGTGAATTACCACGGGGCATACCCTACATTTACCCTTGCAAAATAATTTTTTTGCAAAAATAAGTAATAATGTAATTTTGGCATTTACCTTTTTCATAAAAGTGTAAAAAAAAAAAAATTACTATCATTCTGTTTAATTGAAGGCACAGCCAGGTAGGGTCTGGTTAATTGTGGCTTTCCAGTTGAGGCTCTAGAGGCAATGACCCTGTCCCACAGGCTTCTTAGCATCTCTGTCAGTGCTCCAGAGTGAAGTGCCTGGGGAACATAGGCTGCTTTTGAGAACTGGAGCAGGTCTGCTGGGGAAATTCAAACTGCCCACTAGTAGTATTCATCGTGAGTCTGTTTCCTCCTAGAAACACAATAAGGGTGACAACAGCACATATTTTATCCTAGGCTGTTTGCTCCTTGGATAGGAGAGACTCGGTTTGGAATTCAGGCTACAGAGAATAAGCAGGGGTATAAACCCATTTCCGGAAAGAGAGTAAGGAGGGTGGGGTGAGAGCACAGCCTAGCATAGTTTCTCCTGAAACAGGAAGAAGAACACGTCGTCGGTGTCCTCGAATGCCAGCAAGCCGGAGGGCAGATGCTGTGAGGCATCGTGATTAATAATGGCTGTGCTACGTGCTGTGCGGTGTTTAGTCGCTGAGTTGTGTCCAGCTCTTTTCGACCCCATGGACTACAACCCGCCTTGTCCCTCTGTCCATGGGATTCTCCAGACAAGAATACTGGAGTGGGTAGACATTCCCTTCTCCAGGGGATCTTCCCAAGCCAGGGATCGAACCCGGGTCTTCCTCATTGCAGGCGGATTCTTTGCTGTCTAAGCCACCAGGGAAGCCCTGAATAATGGCTACTATGTACCAAGTACCCGCCAGGCTCTATGCCCTCAAAAAGGCAGAAATAACCCACATGTGACTTCCCTGATGGTACAGTGGATAAGAATCCAGCTGCCAACTCAGGGGACATGGGTTCATCCCTGGTGCGGGAAGAGCCCACACGCTGTGGAGTAACTAAGCCCATGCTCCACAACTACTGAGCCCACAGGCTGCAGCTACTGAAGCCCATGTTCTCAGAGCCTGTGCTCCCCAAGAGAAGCCCCCGTAATGAGAAGCCCCTGCACTGCAGCAAAGAGTAGACTCTGCTCACCGCAACTAGGAAAAGTGCATGCAGCAACCAAGATCTAGCACAACTAAAACTAACTAAATAAATAAAATTACCCCCCAAAATAACCCACATGATTGGTTTGGATTTGCTGGGTGTTGGAGAACAAAAGGCTTTTTTGCAAATGAAACCTCAGAAACCGTAACGCATAATAAGTAACACAAACCAACAAAAAGGAGCTTCTCTGTTCGGTGATAGGTGATAGTGGAGCTGTCGTGGCTTCCCTCCCCGCCCCTTCACTTGTCACTCCTATGGCCTGGAGACAAACTGGGGGATGCCCAGGGCCACGCAGAGCACGGTTGGGAAAAGAGTGTGTTGAGAAGCCCTTGGCTGGGAGAAGCACCTCGAGGGGAGAGAGGAAGTAAAAGGGGGCAAGGAAAGTGGGGTGGGGGGAGTCATTTTCTTGTGTGGCTTTCTGGCTTTACCTGACCTCTTCCCCCGCACCCTGATGAAGTCCCTCCCCCATCTGAGAATCTCTGTGACCCTGAGCGACATCCTTAAGCAGCTGTGAGCCTCCTGGTCGTCAGCTGCCGCCCTTCCCAGGCTAGACATTTGTTGCTGGGAAGGGCGATTGTCCCGGACACCTTCCCCATTTCTCTCCATTTACACCCCACGGTGGAGGCGGAAAGGAAGTCATAATGCTGCCTGCTTCCCTCTCCAGCATCCCTGAGCCCTTGTACTGTAAAATGCATCCTTGCCGCTGAGAGCTCCGCCTGCAAATTTCAGGGAACCTTGAGAAGTCCGACTTCCTTGCAGCACCTCCATCCTTCTTGCCGGCCCTGACAGGTATTGAGTTAGCAGGGACACGGATGGCCCGGGGAGCTCACCTCGCCCTGAGTTCCGCAGCCAACTCTCAATGGTGTTGGGCGAAGACTCAGGAGCTTGTCATCTATCATACTCACCTTTCATATTCCAGACAGCCTCCCTGGATGTTTTCCTATCTTGTCACTGCTAATAGAGCCCTTACCTGTTAGAGGGCCCTGCCAGCTTCTGCCCTTCCACCAACACAACCCCCTAGAATAACTACAGCAATGAAAATGAGGAAATAACACAGCTTTGAATGTAAATATCATAGTACTTCTTAAAAAACATATTGGCTTTGGAATTGGGCACAGGTAAAAATATAATCTCTCCTTTTTTCTATAAAATTGAGTGAACCAGGCCTTTGCTGGTGGTCTGGTGGTTAAGAATCTGCCTTGCAATGCAGGGGACACTGGTTTGATTCCTGCTCCGGGAAGATCCCTCATGCCGCAGGGCTACACTAAGCCCGTGCGCCATAGCTACTGAAGCCCAGGCACTCTAGAGCCTGTTCTCTGCAAAATGAGAAGCCATTTCAGGGAGAAGCCTGAGCCCTGCAGCTAGTGAACAGAGCCTGCTCTCTGCAACTGGAGAAAGCCCAGACACGGTAATGAAGAACAGTGCAGCCAAATAAATAAATATTTTATTTAATTGGGTAAGCCATACCTGAGACTCCATGGAACTGTGATAACTAATGAGATGAGTGTAAAGTGTACAGAGCAGCACCTGACATGAAGTGAGTGCTCAATAGGTATTAATAAGTAAGTAACTTAACAAATGAGCACAGAGTCCAAGAGATCAATGAACTGTATCACGTCGGACTTGGGTTGGTTACCATTCTCTCTTCTTCCCTGCAGAGAGATGAATGATTACTAACATTTATGCTTTAACCAGCATGCCTGTGATTACTTGGAAACTCAGATCTCACGTGAAGTCCAGACACATGCTTTAACCCCTAACCCAGAGGGCGGTAAACAGAAGCAGGTAAGAGCATGGACAGTGGGGCCAGCCCACATTGGACCTAGTCCCGCTTAATAGCTGTGATATCTCGTGCAAGTTGCTCTACCTTGCTGTGCCTCTGTTTCCTCACCTGTAAAACAGAGCTAATAATAGTACCTGACTCATGGAGACTAAGATAATGCAGAAAGGAGCATGACAAGGTACTCCCGAAATCTACTTGCCTCACTTCAGGACGGCAATCCCCAAACACTCCTCCTTCCCACCTCACTCTTAGATTGAACCCGTCTGGATGGTAAATGTCCCATTAATCCTCTGCGCTCACCCTGCCCTTTGGGACAGCACACAGGGTCTGCCAGATAGCCCCAGGTACCGCTCCAGGAGTCTGATCCTCCTGCATCCTCCGTTCAACCTTCCTTCTCCCTGCAGCCTGGATCACTGAAGCCCAGGAGGCCTGGAGGTAGAAACTCCCCTGGTTGCTTCGCACACAGGATGTACACATTCGCTTGTTTGCTGACTGGCGTCTCTACGTTTCACTGGAAGGTACACTCCATGAGAATAGGGACTTTGCCCGATTTGTTTTTGTCATATCCTCAGCTCCTTGATGAGCATTGTGCATATGCCAGCAGCTCAGAAAGCATCTGCTAAGTGAGTAGATGTCCTCCTCTATAATATGTCTTGGTTAATGAACACAATCTGGGGGGAGGACCTCCCAGCCTGTAGAACAAGGCGAACCCATGAATCACCTCTTTCCTTCCTGACCGTGAGATCAACAGTAGAGAAAGGAGATTCACCTGTCCCAGCCTGCTATATTTATAGACAAGTCACTGAGCCCTGTGGTGGTGGATGTTGTTGTTTAGTCGTTGAGTCTGAGACTGTTTGCAACACTGTGACTGTAGCCCACCAGGCCCCTCTGTCCATGGAATTCTCCAGGCAAGAATACTAGAGTGGGTTGCCATTGCCTTCACCAGGGGATCTTCCCAACCCAGGGATCAAACCCGTGTCTCCTGCATTGGCAGGTGGATTCTTTACCATCTGAGCCACCTGGGAAGCAAGCCCTGAGGAGTGTGTGTGTGTGTGTGTGTGTGTGTGTGTGTGTGTGCGCGCGCGCGCGCTTAATCACTCAGTCATGTCTGACTCTTTGCAACCCCTGGACTGCAACTTGCCAGGCTCCTCTGTCCATGGGGATTCTCCACCCAAGAATACTGGAGTGGGTTGCCACGCCCGCCTGCAGGGGATCTTCCCAACCCAGGGATCAAACTCGGATATTTTACCATCTGAGTCACCAGAGTGACTAGATTTAACAAGAGTGTTAAATTTCTCCACAATTAGAGTTTCCCTTTACTCAGTCCCATGTACCATCTGCTTATCTCCCTCTTTGCAGTCTAATTTTCCCCCACTCCCTCGGTTCTTCCCTTCCATCCGTATTTCTCATAACTTTGGAAGCAATTCTCTCAATAGATCTGCTCATCATTGAGTCTACACTTTATTTCATTCTTTAGCAAAGTAAGAGTTTTCCTTAACAGGTTTGATGTGGTCTGCCTAACTAGTGATATGTTTCAGCTGACAATAACTTGATTTGGTTTTTTCCTGAGGTGTCAATTACAAACAGTGAAATAGACACATCGTAAGTATGTGGGTTGGAAGGTTTTGATAGAGACATACACTTGTATAACAAACACACCTATCGAAAGAGAACATCCCATTATCTCAAGAACGATCCCACCTGTCAATTCAAGCAAATCACTGTATCTCTCTGGAAGCAACCACTGCTCTGATTTCTATCAATGTAACTTGGTTTTACCTACTCAGGAATTTTATAGAAATGGAAGTATATGTACTCTTTTTTTAGCTGGCTTCTCTTTGTGTATGTTTGCAACTCACCTACATTCTTGAATTTATCAGACATTGCTTCATTTTATAACCAAGTCGTATTTCATTGTAGAATTATACAACATGTTCATCTGTCCACCTATTAATGGATATCTTGGCTTTTTCCAGCTTTCAGCTCTTATGAAGAAAGCTATTTCAGACATATATATACAAATTCTTTTGTGTGCACACAAGGCCTTTATTTTGACTTATCATGTGTTTTTAGTTTTTCTTGTTGTTGTTTGGTAAACACCTAGAAATTGAAGGGTCATAGGGTATGACATATTACTAAATTTTTCATCTACTAAAATGATCATAAAATATTTTGTCTTTTATTCTTAATGTATTGAATGGTAATGATTTATTTATAAACATTAAACAAACCTGAATTTCCATAATAAATTGCTTTTCTTCCTAATATATTATCCTTTTGATATATTACTAAATTTTATTTGGTAACATATTTTTGAGGATTTCTGCATCCCTATTCATGAGTTATATTGGTCTGTAGCTTTTGTTCTTCTGATCTTTCTTGGTTTTGGTGTCAGGTTAGTATAGACCTCTTTTTATATTTTCTAAAAGAGTTCATATAAGACTGGTATTATTTCTTCCTTATATGGTCGATGGAATTCACCAGTGAAACCATTTGGCCTTTGAGTTTCTTGGTGGGAAGATTGTTAACTATGAAATCAATTTTTTTTAGTTAGTACAGGGCAATTTTGGGATTTATTTTTGTGTCAGTTTGGATAATTTGTATCTCACAAGGGACTTATCAGTTCCATCTAATGCATCTGGTTTGTGGGCATTCTATTTATGCTGGTCTCTTACTATGCATTTATTGTCTATGTAGCGTTGCTAGTGATGCCTGTACCTTCATTTCTGATGTTGATCATTTGTGTTTTCTCTTATTTTTTCATGATTCACCCTGCTTGAAGCTTATCGATTTCATTGATTTTTTTTTAATGAACGAACTTTTTCTTTTGTTGATATTTTCTGCTATTTTTCCCCTAGTTCTTCATTAATCTCCACTCTTAATCTTTATCATTCCTATGCATTTGTTATTACATAGCCTTGAGTTTTGGAGAAGGCAATGGCACCCCACTCCAGTACTCTTGCCTGGAAAATCCCATGGACGGAGGAGCCTGGTAGGCTGCAGTCCATGGGGTCGCTAAGAGTCGGACACGACTGAGCGGCTTCACTTTCACGCATTGGAGAAGGAAATGACAACCCACTCCAGTGTTCTTGCCTGGAGAATCCCAGGGACGGGGAGCCTGGTGGGCTGCTGTCTATGGGGTCGCACTGAGTTGGACACGACTGAAGCGACTTAGCAGCAGCAGCAGCCTTGAGTCTTCATTTTAGTTCTGCCACTAGTTAGCTCGAGCAGCTCTAAGAAACCCACTTACCCTCTCTGAAACTTAAGTCTCTTTCTTCCTCTATACCACAGAGACAGAGATTCCCACTTTACGTAGCTTTTGAGAGGCTAAAATTAGTTATAGATGTAAGTTACCTTGCACAGCATCTGGAGCACTCTAAGGAATCCATGGTTGTCAGCTCTTCCTTGTCTCCGTATCAGTGAAAATAAAGGAACATGCGTAAGCTAAGGTTCATGTGTCTAATCAGTCAGGAGACGGATTCTGTGAAAAAATCAGTTTCTCACTAAGTCTTGGGGTTTTGCTGTTGTTGTTCTTTGCCTCAAGAAGCATTGGTCAGTGATGAGGGATCACTTAGTTTTCTCCAGGTGCAACAAGTGTTCCATGGGTGTTGAATACAGACTAGGTCTGCCTATAGCCTCATGATTCGGCCCTTTCAACTAATACTATTCTCATGACAACCAACAAAAAGATGGGAAACAAGAGATCAAAGAAAAACAATGAGAGGGGCTTCAAAGTGCAGAGAGAGAGAAAGGAAAAAAGAAAGGGCACTGGAAAAGAAATGTAATCTAATGGCAGAGAGCAAATAAGGCTGAGACCTGTGATGCTGTTGGCATAATCAGCCCAGAGACCTGCTTCTCAGAATTCGTAGAGACAATACAGGGCGGAGAGAAATCTGCCAGGGCTGGGACTGCTCTGAACAGGGCTCAGATTTTCCAAAGCAGAAACTGCCTAGAGCATCATAGCTTAACTTCTGAACTTCTAAATCACCAAGTGAGTTTAGCTTAGAAATGGTAATTCATAAAGTTCTTTAAATTTGAGCTTTCTTTCATGAGAAAGAAAATCCTAATTTTTCACTGATTTTTTTTTACCCTAAAATAATTAATCTATATTTTCACTTGGAAGGAGTCACTGAGAGAAGAGGGTGAGCTGTAGACATTATAGAGCCGGGGTCCCCAACTCCGGGTACCAGTCCGTGGCCT
Organism: Giraffa tippelskirchi; assembly: GCF_054371585.1. NCBI lineage: Eukaryota > Metazoa > Chordata > Mammalia > Artiodactyla > Giraffidae > Giraffa > Giraffa tippelskirchi. The sequence goes on along the minus strand of NC_137284.1, from coordinate 39,424,516 downwards.
GTTGGGAGCTGGGCCACACAGCAGGAGGTGAGCAGGTGGGGAGCCAACAAACTACTTCTGTATTTACAGCCACTCCCAGGGCTCACATTACTGCCTGAGCTCTGCCTCCAGTCAGATCTCTAGATTCTCATAGGACCATAGAACCCTACGGTGAACTGCCCACGTGAGGGATCTACACTGCATGCTCCATCCTGCCCCTCGGTCTGTGGAAAAATTGTTTTCCACAAAACTGCTCCCTCATGCTAGAAAGGCTGGGGAACCTCCCTTAAAAAAGAAAGGAGGGATTACCAATAAGAACATGGATAGCCAAGCTTTTGTGCTCCTCAAATGGGTCAGACAGTACTAAGTGCTCTTGCAAAGTCAATGCTCCTTCACAAGTTCAATTCTCCTTCACAAGCCAGAGACACAATCCAGGTAGAGTAACACAAAAGGAAATGTTATTGAGCTCATTTTGGGGAAGGTATATGAAATTTAAAGTGCATGTGTGTCTTCAATATAGGGTTAGGAGGCAAGAGGCACACTGGGGAGCCTTGCTGTGCAAAATTTGGTTCAAGAATTAAAGGCATCAGGATTCCCAGGAAACTTATTAGATACACAGAATCTCAGGTGATTTCCCATACCTGAATCCCAGGTCATTTGTATGCACTCTAAAATTTAAGAGTTCTTGAATTAGAAAATGAAAAGAGACTGCCAGTTTTCCCCACTGCAATTACACCAGGCCATTTACCTTCAGCACTCTGTTTTTGTTCCTTACTAGTGATGGAAAGGACTACAAAAGTGGTCATTTTCCATGCTGGAGGCTGCCACATAAGAGAAAGAAGACTTGCGCTGGAAGTTTGGCTTTGTCACCAATATGGTGACATAGGGAATGTTGTTTTTCTAAGTCTCCATTTCTGTTTCTGCAAAATGTGGCCAATACACGTAATTCGTGGTGTGGAGATTATGATTCATGCTACACCTCTCCCCAGATTAACTTCAATGACTCAGCAAAGACTATAAATTAACGTGCATTGTGTCCACAAACATCACTGAACACTCTTCACTCTAACCCTGTCCTACTTTCCTGTCTTCACTGTCCATTATATTTTTCCCCAAACCCCATAATTCTACTTTTCCCTCTAATTCAGTTTTCACTTTTATTTTCCATCCCTTATGTCTATGCTATTCCTTCTGCCAGGAGTGGTCTCTTCTCTCTACCAAAACCCTACCCACCCAGGAAGACTCAGTTGGTTTAAACACATCTTTGTAATAAAGCCATTACCAGCAGCACTAACTGGACCTCATTCACCTGCTCCCATACAATGACTTGACCCTTTCTCTACAATGGTCATCTTTCATGCTTTTTTTTTTTTTTTTTGAGTTGGAGCTGGTTGCATATATTTCTGAAATCACCTCAGGAATGCAAAATATTCAATGAAAGAGGTGGTTTTTTAATTCATCATTCTCATTTCCTCAACCACTGAAACAGTACTTTCACATAAAAGTTTTGAGGAATTTAGAAAGAAAATGAAGGGAAAGAAAACTTCTTAAGACACTGGCACATCTGGAGGAAGTTTTGCTCTGAAAATTATCTGACTGACATTTCCATGAGGTAGAAATAAAAGTTCTAATGACGTGTGTGTGTGAGTGTGTGAGAGAGTGTGAGTGTGTGTGAGTGTGTGTGTGTGTGTCTGTGAGAGAGTGTGTGTGAGTGTGTGTCGGGGGGAGCGGGGGGCTGGGCTGGGTGACGAGGAGCGGGGCGCCCTGGAGTGGGAGCAGGCGCAGGGCGACGACCTGCTGCTGCTGCTGCCGCCCGGGCCGCGTGACGCGTAGAGAGCCTCACGGCTAAGGTGCCGGCCATGCTGGCCCGGTTAGACGAGCATGTGGCCTTCGGGTTCGCACTCAAGCGGACGACGACTCCTTCGCGCCCCCGCCCGCCGCCGCCACCGCCGCCTCCACCGGGGCTTCTTCTGGGGCCGTGGCTGTGGCTGGCCCGGGGCCGCGGACAGCTGTGCCGCCGCTCCCTCCCCTACGCGTTTGGCAGCGGCTGCGTGCTCCGGGCCATCTGGCGCGCCACCTGCGCCTGCACCGCGAGGACCTGCGCACCTGCGCCGTCGCCAACGCGTAGTCGGGCGCCTGACTGGCGCTGGTGAACTTGCCGCGTGAGCGCGACCCGCGCCTCGATGTCGAGTCCACGTCCCGCGGCTGCCACGGCCCGCCCCTGGTAACACACAGGCAGAGCCCGGAGGGCGTCCTGGAGAAGCCCCGGACCTGACGCGCGAGGGCCGCCTGTGCCGGCGGGAGGTGCAGCCGCCGCCCTCGCTGTGCAGCCAGAGGAAGGAGGTCGTATGTCCTGTGGCGGCCCAGCCGGCCCGCGCGCCCCCGGGACGCCAGGGTCTCGACCTCGCGCGAGGCGGTGCTGGGAGGCCTCCCGTCGCCTTCTGCGGGCAAAGCTGACAGCCTCCGCATGGTCCTCAGCGAGAGGCTGGCCCTCGAGAGGACCCGGTTGACCTGGGGACCACGGGCTTCGGAGCAGACACCGAGCAGCGGTGGACGATTCCTAGGCCCGGGAACCAGCCCATGCTCACCCGAGAGCATCTTGTTCTGGGTCTGGAGCCAGCGTCATGTCCAGGCATGAAATGTCCAGTTCCTGGATTTAAGTATGTGACCGGACGAGGGCGCGTCAGCAGGCAGCCCCTTGGGGCCTGTCCACTTACCTGCCTCTCCCAGGCTGGTGCCAAGGAGCCCAAGGGTGGGGCTGGCAGGACTCTTAGGACCTGGCTCCAGAGAAAACTTCCCAACTGCGTCGGGGCAGGGACACAGTTGCGCCCTGCAGCCAAGGCCGTGTCCACCTGCACCAAAGGCCGTGACCACGTACACTGGGCCCTGGCGCTTGGAGACTCGCAGGGTGATGCAACCCAACAGTTTTTATCGAAGTTGCTTCACCTTACGCGGTTAGGTCATCTCTTGCGTCTCCTGCTGGTATCATTTGTCACGTGTCATCTAGTATTTAAGTCTATTGCCTGTGAATCAGCTTTTCTGGTATTTTGGTCTGTGTCTGGAGTGAATATGTGGTACATGTAGTTCAGAGCTTGCCTGTAATTTATTTATAAATTTTGTAACTTTGGAATAGTTTTAAGTTGGGAGTGTATGGATCTGTGTATGTTTTAAGTTATTTAAGAATTTTCTATCTGAACTTGGGGAAAGAAAAAAAAAAAAGACAATACTGGAGTGGGTTGCCCCTTCCTCGTCCAGGGATTCTTCCAGACTCAGGAATTGAAACTGTGTCTCCTACCTCTCCTGCATTGGCAGGCAGATTGTTTGCCACTGAGCCACCTGGGAATCCGTACTTATCTAATAATAAGAAGGTGGGAGACAGAGATGGTGTATATTATTCTATGGAGAGAAATTCCATTAATTTGTGACTTGATCAATACAAATTGAATACTTACCATGTGCTCCTTGACCTCCAAATTGCCCTTTCATGCTCTCCTTAAGTTGGGAATATTGGAGAGGCAAGATTTTTATCACTTCCCTATAGACTGAAATTATCTTGTTTGTTGCTCATTTGAGATCAGCTGAGGGCTCATTTCTTGTTAAAGCATGGACATCCTTACAAAGGGTATGAGGGCCAGTTTGTACGCAAAAAAATTCAGTGAGAAATCTTTGCAGAGAAGACACTAATCAGGAAATCAGTAGATCTGAATTCAAGTTCTAATTCTAGAACTGTGTGAGTCTGGGCAAGTCACCTAACCTCTCTGAACCTTATAAAATGATTACTATGCTCAAATAGGCAACTAATGCTTGTCTTTTTGGAATTGGCTAATGGTGAATAATTATATATATATATATATATATATATAATAATTATATATATATATATATATATATGCAAGCTATTGCTGGTAAATTCAGCTCATAGGACAAGTTCAGATAAACCAGTACACTGCAAACTACAGGGTATATAAGCCAATAACTGTAATTTAGAGCTTTCTGTGTGTGCGTGTGTTGAAAGGACAAGTAAGATGAGGAAAAAGGGTGTCAAGTTGCTTGGTATTTGCCCCCACCTTGACACCAGATAAAGTTCTCTATTTTATCCCCACAGAGTCAGCAGACCACAGACTCCTTCCTCCATACTCCAAACCGAGTTACTGAAGGGGATTCACTGTCAGAGTCCAAAATACCTTCTAAAAGTAGTATAAAGGACAGGAAAACAGATTCAGAGCTGGCTTAGAAGTCAAAACTGCCATCTTCCTCTGGAAGTATTTTGAATGAAAAAGATGGCTCAATGAGGAAGAAGAAAAGATAATTTTATTCAGCTTATATCACTTTACCTCTAAGCACACAACAGCTAGCACAAAAGTGCAATGGTAAAGACTATGGGTTTTTGGAGTCAGACTGAATTGACTTTGATATAGCTCTGAAGGTTCAGAGATTTGTACTCTGCTTGTAAGCTGATAAGTTTGCTGGTCACATTTTAATGGATATTGGTATGAAACATTAAACTCCTGTATCAGAGACAAAGACCAATTTACTAATCACAGCAATAGCAATTGTTAAGAGTATTAACATTTTTGTCAATTCTCTAAGCCCCAATTCCCATGGGGTGATGCAAAGAGGGTCCGTTCACACCTGAATACACAGCAGGTTGTGTTACAGGAGAGGGACTCTGGGTGTGAGAGCCCAAATCTTTCATAATGTGCAGTAAGCTTGCCTGGCCCACTGTCCAAAGGGAGGCACTGTCTTACTCACTTTACTATGCTAGATAGTACACAATTCCTATCTTTCAAGACTCTTCCGCATACAGACATCCTGGAAAAAATAGTCCAGAACAGAGGTGATCAGTGCCTCTGCTCCTAAGATGAACAAACACATGGAAGACCATGTGGAACTATCTCCCAACAGGTTATGTCTCTTACTGGATATGATTAAGAATCAGTGAGACTTCCCCTTGAATAAGTCAATCAAGGTGACTTCCAGCCCGGGCTGGGGCAATGGGATGACCCAGAGGGATGGGATGGGGAGGGAGGAGGAAGGGGGGTTCAGGATGGGGAACACATGTAAACCCATGGCTGATTCATGTCAATGTATGGCAAAAACCACTACAATATTGTAAAGTAATTAGCCCCCAACTAAAATAAATAAATTTATTAAAAAAAAAAAAAAAAGGAAGCATAAGAATCAGTGAGACTTCCCCTTGAATAAGTCAATCAAGGTGACTTCCAGCGGTGACTTCCCAGTCAGTCAAGGTGACTCAGTGGTTAGATTTTGCCTTCCAATTCAGGGGATGCAGGTGGGATCCCAGCTTGCAGTGCTAAGATCCCACATGGTAGCGACCAAAAAACCAAAACAGAAGAAAACAATGTTGCAACAGACTGAATAAAGACTTTAAAATGGTCATCAAACAAACAAAAATCTTAAAAAATAAAGTCAAATTTTACTTCCCTCTGATTGTTGGTTGTGGGTTTGTTTGCTTTTATATAGTGCATATACCTAGCACTTATCTCACAAAAATAAAATGCATTAATTCGTGTAAGTTCTTACTGCTGCCTAGTATCAGAGTGGTTGCTAGTTTAAGGCCACAGAATGGCAGTGGATTGTGCAAAGAAATTCCTTCCTAACCCTAACCTATAGTCCAGTCTGATTGATTGACAGAGGCAGCCCAATGTGATGGAACAGCAAAGTATAGAAGAAAGTCTTAGCTTTATGGTTTACCAAGTGTGTGAACTTAACCACTTAACTTAGTAAGCTTCATTTTCCTCATCTAAATGCTGTCTAATTTATTGGGTTATTGTAGCATTTAAATGGGGAAATTATGTGATAAATAGTGTTTGGCACACAGTGATTGTGCTCAGCAATAGTAGTGAACTAATGCTATGTACTGGTAATTGCCCAAGTCAACCAATTCAAGGTTAACAGTGAAAGTTGCTTTCAGAGTACTTTCATATCTACCTGCATCCCTTCAGCATCCTTAGTCCACCCATTAAAGAAGAATTTACTGACTAGCAATCATCTACCAGGAGCTGTGGACCTGCAAATTCCCTCCAGCTGCTCAGGACTCCACATTTGGTCCAGTAATAGGGGCAGGCAATGTCTTATTGAAAGTCATGTCTTAAAATTATGTAACATGGCTTCTTAAGATCTAAGAATCCTAGACTTTGAATGGAAGTGATTGGTGTGTGAGAATTCCAGTTCCTTAAGAATACACTTTTCTTCCCTAAATCTGTGTTTCCCAACCTTCACTATCTGAGATACGACTTGGAAACACTAGGAAAATCTTCCTCATTCCCTGACCTTCACCTTCTAATTGAGAGCTCCTGCCATCACTTTCTTCCGTCTTATCCACACATCGACTTTATATCCATCCTATTTCCTACTCTCTCTTTTGTTTTCTCTTTTTTAATTTAATCAATCATTGATCCATTCATTAAATGGATATTTCTGTGCCTACCATGTATGAATCATGCAGCTGAATGTACTCCAAACACACTAGATAACTGCTGCTGCTGCTAAGTCACTTCAGTCGTGTCCGACTCTGTGCGACACCATAGATGGCAGCCCACCAGGATTCCCCGTCCCTGGGATTCTCCAGGCAAGAACACTGGAGTGGGTTGCCATTTCCTTCTCCAATGCATAAAAGTGAAAGTGAAGTCGCTTGGTCGTGTCCGACTCTTCGCGATCCCATGGACTGCAGCCTACCAGGCTCCTCCATCCGTGGGGTTTTCCAGGCAAGAGTACTGGAGTGGGGTGCCATTGCCTTCTCCAGTAGATTAATGCAGGAGGCATCAAAATTTGAGGTTATAATATGATCCAGGTTCATAAAGAACATTAATCTAGTTTGGATTTCAGAGACAGTCATACATTAAAAAATTGAAAGAAACAAGCACAATTATGCAATCATACCAGATTCACACACACACACACGTACAAATGGAGCCCAAGGCTCATTTTTTCTTTAGCGAACTCATCACTGCTCTCAAACTCAAGTCACAAGTATTAGCACATGAATTGAGTACTAACCTATGGAGACACCAGCATACGGTTTGTTATTTGGGCTGGGTAACAGATATACTACATGTTGGATATACTACATATACAGATATACTAAGTATGCTAGAGTCTCTACTTAGAGTTGCAGGAATGAGGGTGAGGGGCAGATCGTAAGTAGGGTCTGGCTGGGTCATTGTCAGTTCTCTGGCAAGCAAGAGGCAGCAGTGTTGCAGAATATTAAACACCTCTGCTATCCCTAGCCATGAGGCTGAGCTGGATATGTCAAAGGAAAATCTCTTTTAAAACCTTGAAGAAGCAGGTTATGTTGACAGTAATAGTTTGCTAACCTGCACTTGGCTAGATGGTGCTTGGTAAGTGATTGTTGAATGAATAAATGAATGTGCAGTCTTCATTATCTGGGGTTTTGCTACCTTCCTTCATCTTGGACACTGAAAGATCCTGGGCACACAGCCCTCCAAGAATACTCAAATTGGGATTTCTCTGGTGGTCCGGTGGTTAAGAGTCTGCTTGCCAATGCAGGGGACACAGTTTCAATCCCTGGTCCAGGAAGATTCCACATGCCACAGAGCAATTAAGCACCACAATTACTGAGCCCGTGTTCTAGAGCCCGTGCTCCATAAGGAGAGAAGCCATCACAATGAGAAGCCCGTGCACCGCAACTAGGTAGCCCACCCACTGCAACGAAGACCCAGTGCAGACAAAAACAAATAAAACTTTTAAAAAAGAAGACCCAAATTGTTCCATGTCTGATTATGTCCTCTGTTATAAATCACAGAATCATGGATCCAGACAGCCTAATTTCAATCCTGAAAGACTCAGGGAAGCATTGTGTCTACTCAGGAGACTCAGAATCTGAAATGAAACTCACAAGCATTGTTAGCCATAAAATGCCAAGAAAAGGGGAAGATTTCCCTCAGGCAGCAAGTGCCATAGCTCCTTTCCTCCAGACAGAGGAGGAAAGGAGAGCTTTTGTTTTCTTTTGTTTTCAGAGCTTTGACTATCTATCCCAGAAGAGTAGAATATCTGGGAAGCCCTCACTAAAGATTCAGTCTCTAAATTTCAGAGAAAACAGAAAACCGCTTTGAGAGAAAGAACAAGAGAATCTATTTCAGACAAAGAGTGCAACCTGGAGATTTTCCGCATTATATTACTTTAAGTGATATACTCTGTTACCAATCTGAGAATACATCAGTATATACCAAAACGATTATCCTTCAAGTCCTAGAGGAGTTTATTTACTTTTATCTTTACTTAATAAACATTTGTAGATATTTTAGTAGTTACCAAGCACCCACCTATTTACTGTATGTATACTGTCTCATTTAATCTCCGTGTGTGCTGGCTAAGTTGCTACAGTCATGTCTGACTCCTTTGCGGCCCTATGGACTGCACCCTGCCAAGCTCCTCTGTCCATGGGCTTCTCCAGGCAAGAACACTGGAGTGGGTTTCCTTTTCCTCCTCTAGGGGACCTTCCCCACCCAGGGATCAAACCCGCATCTCGAGTCTCCTGCAATGGCAGGTGGTTTCTTTACCACTAGCACCACCTGGGAAGCATTTAATCTTCAAAACACCCCTAAGAGGTGGATAGCAGTGCTATCCACAACTGTCACTGCAAACATATTAGAGTTCAGATCGGGAAAATGGGCTGAGAGAATAATTAAGGTCAGAACTCAGAAACTGCAGAGCTAGACTCTGAAATTGGAAGTGTCTGATATTAAATTTCATGCTCCCTTGTTTGGAAGCAGTAGTGAATACTCCACTGTCTCAATGCCATCCTTCTGTACATTTATCTTGAAAACAAAGAAATTTGAAAGGTTATACATCATATACATTCATTCCATCAATGAGATGACCCCTAAAGGAGATAGGAAAGAAACACAGAGGTAAAGGAAAATCTGAGAATATAGGCTATCACAGAGCCAACTAATACTGTTTAAAATTTTTGATTGTTGTTCAGTCACTAAGTCATGTTCGACTCTGCGACTTCATGGAGCACAGCATACCAGACCTCCCTGTCCTGAACTATCTCCCAGAGTTTGCTCAAGTTCATGTCCATTGAGTCAGTGATGCTATCCAGTCATCTCAGTATTAAAAAGAAAAGGCATCACTTGGCTGACAAAGGTCAGTATAGTGAAAACTATGGTTTTTCCAATATCATGTATGGATCTGAGAGTTGGACCATAAAGAAGGCTGAAAGCTGAAGAACTGATGTTTTTGAATTGTGGTGCTGGAGAAGACTCTTGAGAGTCCCTTGGACTCCAAGGAGATCAAACTGGTCAATACCAAAGGAAACCAACCCAGAAAATTCATTGGAAGGACTGATGCTGAAGCTGAAGCTCCAATATTTTGGCCACCTGATGCAAAGAGCTGACTCATTGGAAAAGACCTTGATGCTGGGAAAGATTGAGGGTAGAAAGAGAAGGGAGCAGCAGAGGATGAGTGTAAAAAACAAATTGTTTGGGGTAGAAATAATAGATGTTGTTTAGTCTCTAAGTGATTTCTGTCTCTTTTCCACCCCCATGGACTGTAGCCTGCCTGGCTCTTCTGCCCGTGGAATTTTCCAGGCAAGAATACTGGGGTGGGGTTCCGTTTCTCACTTCAGAGGATCTCCCCGACCTAGGGATCAAACTCATGTCTCTTGCATCTCCTGTATTGGCAGGAGGATTCTTTACCACTAACGCCACCTGGGAGACCCAAGTACATTTAAATTTTTTTTTTTGCCTGTGTTATGTTTGTCAAAGTTGTGGAAAAGCATATGGTATTTTTATAAAATGATTTGGTTATCTTGTCATATTTTTCTAAGCTTTTATACACTATACATAATAAGGGTAGGTTACAAAAGAATCACTTGTTTCCTCAAAGTTTTAAACTATCTGAATATTTTTTAAGGTAATTCTTTGACTACTCATCCATTTAGTCCTTGGTTGCTGATATATTCAAATTTTCTACTTGTTTTTAAGTCAGTTTAATAAAACACTTTTCTCAGGCAAAATTCATCCATTTCACCAGAGTTCCAATTTATTGTCATAGAGCTTTATAAAGTGTGTTTTTCAGAATTTAAATGCTTCTGTTTATTATTATAAGTCCTTCTCATTTCTTTTTTCTCTCTTTCAAAAGTTTGATTTTCTTTTTCTTTTCAAAGAAATGGCTCTTGGATTCAATCCTATTCTGTTATGCAATTCCTTAATGTCTGTATTATTTCTTCATATTTCTTTTTTAAGAAATACACACATCTCCCATGTGCATCTTAATTTGCTACCCAATTTTACTTGTTGTTCTTCCTCATCTTATTTCTTTAGCACTTCCCCTTGTCTTACAAATCATCCTCATGGTATGGGGTTGATGATTCTCACAGATTCTCCCTTCTAGCTTTCTGCTCTTGTTTCGTAATGGTCTTGTCTTATTATATCTCATAGATCTTGTCAAGAGTTTTCCAAAGATTTGGGGGGAGTTCCATCATAAACAAAGGCCCACTCTTCCTTTGAGTCTTTGGTCATTTTCCTCTTTCCGTATATTTGTAAATACAGAGGATTGCTTATTTTCTGTTTGTCTGGGGGTTTTGTTCTTATTGCTTATCTTGCCTGCACAATAGCCTTGTGTTTGCCTGTGGGCGGGATGCATGGTGTTGCTTGGTTTCTTTCACAGCCCATATGTACTAAGGCTTCCTTATGTACAGGGTTTTCCTGGTGGCTCATACAGGAAGAATCTGCCTGCAATACAGGAGACCCGGGTTCAATCCCTGGATCTTGAAAAGATCTCCTGGAGGATGAAATGGCAACCCACTCCAGTGTTCTTGCCTGGAGAATTCCATGGACAGAGGAGCCTGGTGGGCCTCAGTCTGTGGGGTCAGAAAGAGTCGGACACAACAGAGCAACTGACGCTTTCAACACTTTTTTCACTAATGGAATAACTTCCTCATATTGTTATCAGCAACACAGATCCAATCACAATTTCTTGTGCTGGCCTGCTTTATTCTTACGTTCTTCTGAAGGACATATAATCCCACATGGGATTATATCCATACTCTTCTATACTCATAATTCAGAATATATATAAAACTAAACCTGTAGTATTAACTTGTGTTACCAGGAGTGTTCTGCCAGCCTTGACCCCCATCAGCAGCATTTTCCTAGTGCCTAGGGTCCAGCATCTCTTGGAATCATTTATTCATTCAACCAACATTTACTGCACCACCTTACATGTATAATGTACTGCTCCTCACCTCTGTCTCTCCTTGTTTTCTGAGAAGCTATTTTATGAGTCTGCTAGTCTTACAAGAATACTCAAAAGATGTGAGCAGAAAGGGGAAATGTTTGCACTCCCTCAAAGTAGTATCCATTTAGAAAAGGGGCAGTGAATTAATTCAGACTGTTACAGCAGATATACCATAGGTTGGTGGCTAAAACAACCGTTATTTCTCATAGTAGTGGAGGTTGGGAAGCCCAAGATCAAAGTGTTGACACAGCCCTTTCTGGTGAAGGTCCTCCTTCTTGGTTGGTAGATGGCCATCTGCTCATTGTCTCCTCATGGAGCAGAGGACAAATTGTTATGTCTTAAGCGTTCCTCTTACAGGGTGCTGATCTCATTCATGAAGGCTCCACTCTCAGGACTGAATTGCAACCCAGACCCTCATTTCCTCATAGCATATGAGGGGTTAGAATTCCAGTATATGAATTCAGGGGCAGGGCCACAAGCATGCAGTCCATAACAGATGGAGACATCATTTTCTGGTATTTTAATAAAGACCTGGGCCTCTGATCCAGAATGAAACATAAAACAAAGGAAGAAGAATAGTCCTTCCCCTCTCAGGCCCATGAGACTGCTCTGGTTCATGAGGTGGCACATGATTCTGATGCCAGTTATTGTTATCAGTGCATCTTCATCAGTCTCAGAAGTCTTAGGAGTGACAGCTGTTCTGATGCTGTTGCTGTAGCATGTCTAATAGACTTTAGTTTTCCAGCGCCTCTGTTTTTTTGAGGGAATAGTCAAATACGTATTTAAACGGGAAGCCATCCAGGCTTTCTGAGTATCCCTTTTAGGAACCTGCTGTGTCCCTGGGAAAAAACGGATCCCTGGGCCATCTTTGAACAGTTGGGGTGCTATGGAGGGTGCCCATGCACCAGTGAACTGTGAAATAGTTAAATGGATCGACTGTAAGTTGAGCCTCCTCAGAGTGGAGTCGAGTTTCAACCCGCAAAACCACCATTTCGGCTGAGCTTCAGCCAGGAGCCCACTGCTGCCCATCTGGGTGAGAGACACAGTGTGTTTTCCCAGGAACAGCTGCTTCTCTTATCCTCTGCTGGCAGCCAGGATGTTGCAGCTGAAAAGATTGGCTATTTCCCTTTGAGCTGCTACAAAGTGGGAAGCAGAGCAGGGCATATAATTCTCCCCTGGCCCATGTAGTGTTGTCTGGCGGGGTCACACAGGGAAGAGACCGACAGTCACCACTTAAGGCCGCCAGCTCTGCAGAGATTCTGCTCTGGGGTGGGTGGCTTGGGTGACAGAGGAGTGTTTAGAGTCAGCATGCCTTAAGTGTGAGAAAGAATGAGCTTTCCAGGCAGTCGTGCCATTTTAGCAACTTACTCCTCTCTGTCTGGGGTGGTTTTCTCACGTCAAGAATGAAGATGACAGTACCCATCTCACAGGGACATAGAAGCGACTAAATATATGTTGGGCTTCCCTGGTGGCTCAGTGGTAAAGAACCGGCCTGCCAGTGCAGAAGACACGGGTTTGATCCCTGGTCTGCGAAGATCCATCCTACTGGTGGCAGAGCAACTAAGCCCGAGCCACACTTGAGCCTGTGCTCTAGAGCCCGAAACACCCTAGAGCCCAGAGCACCCTAGAGCCTGGAGCGCCCTAGAGCCCGCGCTTTGCAACAAGAGAAGCCGCCGCAATGAGAAGCCAGAGACCCGCAATGAAGAGTAGCCCCTTCTCACCAAAACTAGAGAAGGACAGTGAGCAGCAACAAAGACTCAATGCAGTCAAAAATAAAGAATTAATTAATTTTTTAAAAAGGTAGTATATGCTAAATTCCATACACATATATGTACATATTATATATATATATATAAATAATATACCCCCAAAAGCACATTGCTGCTCAGAGTCAGAACCAGGGTAAACAAGTGAGTGACCTCTATGTGCAAAAAGTTTTAGGGAGCCCCCAAAACTCAGGAACCAAAATAAATAATATTTTAAAGCAATATTTTAAAAATTACTGCCAAAAAAATCTATAATGGATAAATTTTCTAAATTTTAAGTAAGGACAGATTCTGACCCTCCATGTTAGAATCTTGTCTTACTGTGCTGTGCTGTGCTCAGTCGCTCAGTCGTGTCCGACTCTGGGGCCGCATGGACTGTAGCCCGCCAGGCCCCTCTTTCCGTGGGATTCTCCAGGCCAGAATGCTGGAGCCGGGTGCCATTTTCTGGTCCAACTTGTCTTACTAGTCTCATCCAAATCTTGGCCCTGTTTCTAGTACAACTTTATTTAGAAACTCAGGAGCCAGCCAGTGGGCGGTAGTTTGCTGATTTGATTATTTTTAAATGTTGCCTTAAAATATTTGTGTTGACTGCTAAGGTCTGGGCAGTCACCTTAAAATTTGAGTCAGAGGTGGACTCCTCACTCACCTCACCTTACCCCAGGGTCTGATTCCCCTAAGTTCCATTTCTTAATAGCTTATTACCTGCCATTTTCAATCTCACTGAGAAAACTCACGTGCTTTCTCTCTTCTGTCCCGCTGTGCCTCTCCTCCCTGGTCCTCTAAGCACTGAGAATTCCTACCAGCATGCTCCTAGCCATTCAGTGTGGTCACATTTAAACTTTGCCTTCTGTGCGGATGAGACCCCTCCATTAGCCTCCAGAGTCCCTCCTCCTTTCTACACTCCCCTATCCTGCACATCACCCTGCAGGCCAGCTCGGATCGACTATATCAAGGGGTCCCCCTGGCTTCCTACTGGATCCAGCTAAGTGGGGAGCACCAGTAAGGAAGCAGAGGGAAAGGGAAGGGTGAGGTTGGGGCTCCCTGACTCCCTTCCTATGAGGTCACAGCAAGACAGTTGTCCCCACCACCAAAGGTCCTGGTTCTTCTCAAGGTGCTCACCTCTACTAGACTCCCTACCACCTTTCATGTCCAAGGGAGGGACTAGTTCTATGGACACTCACCAGGATCGCACTACCTCTTATGTTTTCCTACACTCGCCCCACCCCCAAATCTTTGCAAACAGCCCCTACTTAAACCTTGACTTGAATGTGCCCTTCGGTTTGGGCTCTGACTGATCCAGCTCCCCTGTGAACTTGGATAAAGACTGTTAGAGTTGATTTCATAGACCTGAGCTTGAGTCCCAACACAGCCACTCTGTGCTCTGGGAGGGGTTTTCAGCTTCTCTGAGGCTCGGAGCCTCACCTCTAAAACACCAACACCCCTGCGGATTACTCATTCCTCATCATGCATTCGAGATATCCTTGTCTAAGCCTCCACTGTATGCAGCAAACAGACTGAACACAAAGAAAGAAAAGGTCTATCAAGGCTTCCTCCAGAGAAGCTGCCTTCTGATTGGGTTACATAGATAACAGAGGTCCACAAGGCTCTCTAAGGGAGCACAGTGTCCGGCCCATGATTGGTGATGGTGAGCACTTAGGGAAGGCTTTCAAGAAGTGGTGGTAACTGATATGCCAAGATCTGAGAGCTGAGAAAGGTGTCTCTGGGACCTCTCAAATTCAACGAGAGGTCCTCATTAAACCGTGTCCTCTTCTCAGAGCTCCCTGTCTCAATGACGAAGTACCACCGCTCACCTGTGCAGTCAGAAACCTAGGCATGGTCTGTACGGCCTCTCCTCCCTTACTTCCCTTATGAAGCCAATCACTAACCATGCTGACCTCCTGAAATGTCCCTGGGATCTGTCTAGCTCTCTCAGTCTCACCCTTGATCTCGAACAAATCACTGCCATTGCCCTCACCTGTTAATCCTCTGTAGGGCAGCCAAAGATCCCTGTAGGATGAAAATCTGATCAGGTGGCCTTCCAATGGCTTTCCTTGGATTTCAAGTCAAAGACAGGACTCTTGAATAAGGCCCACTGTGGCCAACGTGGTCTGGTTCTTGCTTCCCCGGCCTCACCCCAAGATGTACCAGCCCTTGTTCCCCCTCCTCTGCCTCCTCTCTGTACCCCCACCGCTCACTTTTCAGCTCCCCACTGACTGCTCATCCCCTATTCCAACATAGGAGTTGGTTTTCTCTGCTTGCAAGGCTTTTGTCTCCCCTTCTCTTCCCCAGTGGCTCAGCAGTAAAGAATCTGCCTGTAGTGCAGGAGACACAAGAGACACAGGTTCGATTCCTGGGCTGGGAAGATCCCCTGAAGTAGGAAATGGCAAGCCACTCCAGTGTTCTTGCCTGGGAAATCCCACGGACAGAGGAGCCTGGTGGGATACAACCAAAGGGTCGAAAAGAGTCAGATACGACTGAGCACACAAGCAGTCCCCTTTTCTTCACTAATTGGTTCTCATCCTTCAAACAACACACAGCCATTCCTTGGGGAAGCCATCTGACCTTTGAATTCATCACCCCCCTGTGCTGCAGACTCAGGTAGCACAGAATGTCCCTCTTTGATCGCACAAGTTACCTTTGTCTGTATTCTAATGGAATAATCATTATTCACTAAACTTTACTTATTAAACATTGATTATGTGTCCTTGAGATTAAGCTGTTAGGAACACGAAACAGGGACTATGGCTTAGTCTGTTCATCATAGTCACTGGCATGGACTATGAGTACAAAACTATTTGTTAAAGATGGGAACAAAATGCCAGGAAAAGAAAATATGGCGATGACTCTTCCATATAAATAAATAAGGCTTCCATTAAGCATCAGAATGCTTCATTTTTTAAAAAAATTTCTTAAAAACATTACATTTTTCTCTGTCTTCTTAAGTACAATACAATACATGAAATAAATCAACATTTTTGGAAGTCTTTGAGCCTTTGTTAGGAACCTTAATTATCAGACTCTCTTCTAACACTGGCTGGCTTTTGACTTCTTTGCTTTTCAGACTTCTCAGCCTGCATGTCACAGATTTCCACTCTCTGCCTTGAGAGTTGGCGTGTCCTTTCTGCTACTGTCAGTCTGCTGCCTTTTATAGCCCCTTTCATGCTTCCTAATTTGTTGCTTTGAATCTCCTGCAGACTGAGAAAACTAGATAACCAAGCTGGTCGAATTGAGTGTGAAGTCAGATTGACATGTTCCAAATGAGCCCCAGAGGGTTCTTCTAAATTCAAGCCAGTGACCTCCAGTCCCCTCTGCATGCCTGAGATCAGCCACCTTCTTCCCACTCTGCACATAGCCTAGCTTCTTCTCCTCCTTCATATATTTTGTTTGTTCAAGATTGACTTTCGGTGGACTTGCCAGCTAATAGGAACTTTCCTCTCCCCACTGAGTGGCAAACTCACCAGGATGATCGAATTAATCTTCAGGGTTTCAATGGTATGGTTGGTTTTCACTGTTTTTCAGTTCAGTTCAGTTCAGTCGCTCAGTTGTGTCCTACTCTTTGCAACCCCATGAGCTGCTACAGCACACCAGGCCTCCCTGTCCATCACCAACTCCCGGAGCCTACCCAAACTCATGTCCATTGAGTTGGTGATGCCATCCAACCATCTCATCCTCTGTCGTCCCCTTCTCATCCTGCCCTCAATCTTTCCCAGCATCAGGGTCTTTTCAAATGAGTCAGATCTTTCCATCAGGTGGCCAAAGTATTGGAGTTTCAGCTTCAACATCAGACCTTCCAATGAATACCCAGGACTGATCTCCCTTAGGATGGACTGGTTGGGTCTCCTTGCAGTCCAAGGGACTCTCAAGAGTCTTCTCCAACACCACAGTTCAAAAGCATCAATTCTTCAATGCTCAGCTTTCTTTATAGTCCAACTCTCACATCCATACAAGACTACTGGAAAAACCATAGCCTTAACTAGATGGTTTGTCAGCAAAGTAATGTCTCTGCTTTTTGATATGCTGTCTAGGTTGGTCATAACTTTCCTTCCAAGGAGTAAGCCTCTTTTAATTTCATGGCTGCAATCACCATCTGCAGTGATTTTGGAGCCCGCAAAATAAAGTCAGCCACTGTTTCCACTGTTTCCCCATCTATTTCCCATGAAGTGATGGGACCAGATGCCATGATCTTAGTTTTCTGAATGTTGAGCTTTAAGCCAACTTTTTCACTCTCCTCTTTCACTTTCATCACGAGGCTCTTTAGTTCCTCTTTGCTTTCTGCCATAAAGGTGGTGTCATCTGCATATCTGAGATTATTGATATTTCTCCCAGCAATCTTGATTCCAGCTTCTGCTTCCTCCAGCCCAGCGTTTCTCATGATGTACTCTGCATATAAGTTAAATAAGCAGGGTGACAATATACAGCCTTGATGTACTCCTTTTCCTATTTGGAACCAGTCTGTTGTTCCATGTCCAGTTCTAACTGTTGCTTCCTGACCTGCATACAGGTTTTTCAAGAGGCAGATCAGGTGGTCTGGTATTCCCATCTCTTTCAGAATTTTCCACAGTTTATTGTGATCCACACAGTCAAAGGCTTTGGCATAGTCAATAAAGCAGAAATAGATGTTTTTCTGGAACTCTCTTGCTTTTTCGATGATCCAGCAGATGTCAGCAATTTGATCTCTGGTTCCTCTGCTTTTTCGAAAACCAGCTTGAACATCTGAAAGTTCACAGTTCACTTATTGCTGAAGCCTGGCTTGGAGAATTTTAAGCATTACTTTACTAGCGTGTGAGATGAGTGCAATTGTGCGGTAGTTTGAGCATTCTTTGGCATTTCCTTTCTTTGGGATTGGGATGAAAACTGGCCTTTTCCAGTCCTGTAGCCACTGGTGAGTTTTCCAAATTTGCTAACATATTGAGTGCAGGACTTTCACAACATCATCTTTTAGGATTTGAAATAGCTCAACTGGAATTCCATCACCTCCACTAGCTTTGTTTATAGTGGTGCTTCCTAAGGCCCACTTGACTTCACATTCCAGGATGTCTGGCTCTAGGTGAGTGATCACACCATCGTGATTAACTGGGTCATGAAGATATTTTTTGTACAGTTCTTCTGTACTGTTTTTAGATACTTATTAAGGTAAATAAAGCTTCCCTGGTGACTCAAGTGGTAAAGAATCTGCCTGCAATTCGGGAGACCTGGGTTCTATTTCTGGGTTGGGAAGATCCCCTAGAGTAAGGCATGGCAACCCACTCCAGTATTCTTGCCTGGAGAATCCCCAAGGACAGAGGTGCCTGGAAGGCTATAGTTCATGGGATTATGAAGAGTTGGACATGACTGAGCAACTAAACACAAGATAATTAAAAGCCTTCCCAGGTAGCACTAGTGGTAAAGAACCCACTGCCAATGTGGGAGACATAAGAAATGTGGGTTCAATCACTGGGTCAGGAAGATCCTCTGGAGGAGGGTATGGCAGCTGACTCCAGTTTTCTTGCCAGGAGAATCCCTTGGACAGAGGGGCCTGGAGGACTAAAGTTCATAGATTCACAGAGTCAGACATGACTGAAGGGACTTAGCAAACATGCAAGGTATGTAAGAGTCTACCTCTTCCCTTGTCTCATGCAGAAGCTCAAGAATTGGAGGAGTTTTCCTTGAATAAATGGGATTTTACTCTAAAGAGAGTAACACCGAAGACATAAAGCAGTTGTTTGAAGCACGTGGTACCCAGACGAATCAAGCCTAGGTTTAGGTGGTAAAAACCTTGCTCCCTGCTTAGTCACAAAGATTCTCCCTTTTTTTCTATCCAATTAGAATTGTATTAATTACTCCCAACATGGGTTAAAAGGAAGCAGTGGGGAGTAAAACTATTCATTATAAACCTGGGAAGAACTTTGCAGACTGTGGAAGGACGCCAAAGCAAAGAAAGAGATCAGGGTAGAGAATTTCACAAGTACAGAGCAGCCAAGAAGGCGACAGCTTTCATTCCCATCTTGAATTTGAGCGCTTGTCCCTTTCAAGTTGATTGCATGCTTCAAGAATGCATTAAGAACAGCAAGGAAAAGGGAGAAAACGAAATTTGGAACGAAAGTATTATTATGAGCTGAGGCTCTGATTTGGAGAGCAACTCCTTGAAAGGTTTTGGAGACTTGGTCTGACACTTGGCTTTGCGCAGCCAGCTAGGGCCGCCTTTGGGGTACCAGGCAGTACCCCCCACCTTGATGCACAGGTGATGTTAATGACAGGTCAGAACTAAAGGTGAACCAAAATTACAGCACTGTCTTCCCCCCCAAAAAACAGTTATTATCACAATTTTCTACATGCTAGTGAAAGGCCAAAGACTCGGGGCTGGAAGACATTCTGATGGGAAATAAAAAGGCCAGCAAGAACCCAGGTGACTAAGCTTCATCGGGGGGTTAAGAATCGGACCTACTTATATAAAGGAGGCCCGTGTCCTTCTATATCTGCGGAATAACCGGAAACCATACGGCAACTCTAAGTATAGTCCATTGTAGGTAATTTTCCACCCAGGTACATTTTAAAGCTGCTTTCCACCCGAAGTGCTTATTTGGCTCTGTCTTAAAGTGGCCCTTAAAAACCAGGCTACTCGAAGAAGCTATGTTTGTAACAGGCAAAAGAAGGCAGTAGCAGGGGTAAGAACAACAAACGGGTGAGCGCCAAGATGTAGAGGAACGCACCCTAGACAGGGAGCCAGAGATCTGAAGGCTAGTTTCACTATATCACTCAGGAGCTAGCTCTGTGACCTTGAGCAGGGTCCAGTTTCTTCAACTTTAATTGGCAATGTTGCTTCTAAATTTCCTTCCAGCTAATTACAAAAATGTATGATTTTTAGGAATTTTCTGAACCTGCAATCTTGTTTTTCATGATGTTGGATGATCAGAAGGAGGGTGAAGAATAAAAGAAATCCTGGTCATATAGTAAATGGAGCGTTAGACTTGAAATAACAAGTAACAATTGACGTCCCTAAGCCTCAATTTACATCTCTGAAAAATGGGTATAACAATAGTGTACTTCACATGGTGGTTGAGTGGATTAAATAAATACATGTGCACCTAAACTATTCCTATAAATCTTCTTCTAATACGTCATGCCCTATTCTTAAAAGGATCTTCCAGTTTATTGTGTGGGTGGGAGGTGCCAAGGTTAACATAGAGAATCATGGTTTTCAAACTTTAATTACATAGGAGTCACCTGGAAAGCTTGTTAAAAATGCAGATTCTAGGGTGGAACCCACGCTGCACCTCTAACACACTCCCAGGCTAGATTTTGAGTAGGAAGGCTATAGAATAAACACTTAAAACAGGACATTCCATGATAAAGTATGTACATTGTACATACTATGACTGAAAGCCTCTATTCCTTTCCAAATGTGTAAATCCTATGCTTCCTTCTAGACCAGTTCAAGCCCTATCGTTCATAAATGCAGCTCAGACTCCTACAGTTCTCTGCAAACTCTTTCTTCCTAACATCTGTTAAGTCTACTGTTGGTAACTGCTCTCATAATCCCAAAATGTAAGTCTGCTGGCCAACTGCACCAGAACCATAAAGTGAAATTGTTAGTCACATCTGACTCTTTTGTGACCCCATGGACTGCAGCTTGCCAGGACTCTCTGTCCCTCACATCTCCTGGAGTTTGCCCAAGTTCATGTTCCTTGCATCGGGTATGCCATCAAGCCACCTCATCCTCTGATGCCCTCTTCTCCTTCTGCCCTCAATCTTTTCCAGCATGAGGGGCTTTTCCAAAGAGTCGGTTGTTTGCATCAGATGATCAAAATACTGGAGCTTCAGCTTTGGCATCAGTCCTTCCAATGAGTATTCAGGGTTGATTTCCCTTAAGATTGACTGGTTTGATCTCTTTGCTGTCTAAGGGACTCTCAGGAGTCTTCTCCAGCACCACAGTTTGAAGACATCAATTCTTTGGCACTCGGCTCTCCTTATGGTTGAACTCTCACAACCATACGTGACCATTGGGAAGACCATAGCCTTGACTATATGGACCTTTGTCGGGAGAGTGATGTCTGCTTTTCAATACACTATCTAGCTTTGTCATAGCTTTCCTGCCAAGAAGAAATTGTCTTATGATTTCATGGCTGCAGTAACAATCCACAGTGATTTTAGAGCCCAAGAAGAGGAAATCTGTCATGGCTTCCACCTTTTCCCCTTCTATTTGGCATGAAGTGATGGGACTAGAGGCCATGATCTTAGTTTTATTAATATTTAGTTTTAAGTTATCTTTTTCACTCTCCTCCTTCACTGTCATCAACAGGTTCTTTAGTTCCTCTTTGCTTTCTGCCAATAATGTGGTATCATCCACATATCTGAGGTTGTTAATGTTCCTCCCACCTATCTTGATTCCAGCTTGTAACTCATCTAGGTGTGAATCATAACAAACTGTGGAAAGCCCTTAAAGAGATGGGAATACCAGACTGCCTTACCTGTCTCCTGAAAAACCTATATGCAGGTCAAGAAGAAACAGTTAGAACCCTGCATGGAACAACTCATTGGTTCAGGACTAAGAAAGAAGTACAACAGGGCTGTCTATTGTCACCCTGTATATTTAACTTAGCACATCATGAGAAATGCCGGGCAGTATGAGTAAAAATTGATAGCTATTTTTATATTTCATCACTGAACACATGCTTGTTTTTAGAGCTGTGCAAATGCATAGATCATTGAATACTGTCCTGTCATTCAACCAACAGGTATTTCTTAAACACCATTTCTATCGCTATTCAAAGAATTTGTTAGTGTAGACATAGCAGCAAAAGGAGAAAACTGGGACTGCTTTAAGCTTATTTAAAATACAGTAGCCAAGGGGTCGCAAAAGAGACAGACATGACTGAACATACTGAGCACAAAAAGTAAAGGTGTGTGCTGACCTAGTTCTTTCAAAACTGACGAGCCATAGAAAGTTATTTTAAGCGTAGTGATTATTACAAACGGAATCAATCATGAAAACATAGGAAAAGAGTGGGAAAGTAACTACAACAGTGTATAACAGGATCTGTTAATGATATTGATTTCAATGTTATCGGAAGTCAGGCAAGGCTTCCTAGAGGAGGGATTCTCAAACTGGTTTAGCTAAGCAAAGGGAGGAGAGAGGTTGGAGAGCATTCTAGGCAAAGGCAAGAGCCTCTGGAACCAGGGAAAAGCACTGCATGTTTTAGGCACTGCAAGAAGTCAGATGTGGCTGGGGCAGATCATACCGGGGAGGGCTTGGGGACACATGGAAACTTAGATTGGGTTGGGAGTGATGGGTACCATTACGAAAGCGATAAGGAAAACAGAGGTAGTGGAATGCTCTGTGGTTAGGACTCCACAGTTCCACTGCATGGGGCATGGATTCCACCCCTGCTGGCGGAACTAAGCTGCATGGCATGGCCAAAAAATAAAGAACGAAAAAAGAAAACAGAGGGAGTGAAGCAGGAAGGTGAGGGTGAACACGGCATTCATTCATTCATTCAGCTTCTACAGCGTGCTCCAAATTAAACACAAGCAGTGAGTGTACATCCTTTCTTCCCAGGATGTACATTCTAGTTGGAAAAGTAGACAATAAGCAAGTAAACTAAGTAGTTACTTGCTTCCTTATTTAGTTAAACAAGACAATGAGAGATTATTGTAAGAGCCACAAAGGAAGAAAGCAAGATGACGTGATTGGGAATAATATCTTTTTATGGGCAGAAAGGAGCCATGTCTGATAGGATTAAGGAGGACCTGCTGATCACCATGTCATGTGACTCTATGGGAACAGACATGACAACTTACAGCCACCCTAGGGAGCCAAGGAAACTACTACAAAGTCTTTAGGAAACTAAGGCTGCTCACTTCATGGCTGTCTGCCCTGTCTGCCCTCTTTCACCCTCCTCAGGATTCAGTCCTCTTTTCTACTAATGTTCCTTCATTAGCATCTCCCTTCTTTCCTTCTCTTCCAAAAATAAATAGGAGAGGGAAGGGAATGTCATATAAATATCAATGGTGTGTCTCAATCATAAATCAAAAGAAAGAATTTTAAGGTATAACTGTTATTAGCTGTGGGATTTTGATACCTCAGTTTCATTTGTAAAATAGAATAATAATATTTATATTAGATATCTCCAGAGAGAAAGAACCAATAGGATATTTATATACAGAGTATATGTGTAATATATATAAAGAATATGTATACACACATCATACATACATATCCTATTATATATTGGGCTCCCCTCGTGGCTCAGATGGTAAAGAATCTGCCTGCCAATGCAGGAGACCTGGCTTCAATCCCTGGCTTGCGAAGATCCCCTGGAGGAGGGCATGGCAACCCACTCCAGTATTCTTGCCTGGAGAATCCCCATGGACAGAGGAGCCTGGCGGGCTACAGTCCATGGGATTGCAAAGAGTCAAAACATGACTGAGCGACCTAGCACATCATAGTACATTATACATTATACAATACGTATATGATGTGTGTCTATTATATGCATAGTATATGCGTACACACAAAAATATACATCCACATCAAATATACATATATATTCTATTATATATTACACATGTCTGTGCATGCTCAGCCATTTCAGTCATGTCTGACGACTCTTTGTCACCCGATGAACTGTAGCCTGCCAGGGTCCTCTGTCCATGGAATTCTCCAGGCAAGAATGCTGGAGTGGGTAGCCATGCCTTCCTCCAGGGGATCTTCCTGACCAGGAAGTGAACCCACATCTCCTGTGTCTCTTGCTTTGCAGGTGGATTCTTTACTCACTGAGCCACCTGTGAAGCCCCTAGAATACATTACATATTAACATATAAATATATGTTCTATGTAGAATATGTGCTTTAGTCTGTCAGTCGTGTCTGACACTTTGTGACTGCATGGACTATAGCCCACCAGGCTCCTCTGTCCATGAGGATTCTCCAGGCAGGAATACTGGAGTGGGTTTCCATGACCTCCTCCAGGGGATCTTCCCAATCCAGGGGTTGAAACTCCATCTCTTGTGTCTCCTGCACTGGCAGGCTGATTTTTAACCACTGTGCCACCTGAGAAGCCCAACTATGTAGGAGATAAATATATATATAAATATATATATATATATGTCATACTTAATAAGAGAGAAAGATTTATTTTGAGAAATCAGCTCATATGATGGGGACTGGCAAATCTGACGTTTCAGGGCAAGTGTGCAGGCTGGAAACACGCAGAAGAGTTAACGTTGAAGTTCGAGTCTGAAGGCAATTTGGAAGCCGAAATCCTTCTTCCTTCAGTAGCTCAGTCTTTTATTCTTAAGGTCTTCTTCAATGAGGTTCACCCACATTGTGGAGGACAATTTAATTTATCAAAATCTACTCAATGAATGTTAATCATATCTAAAAACACCTTCACAGCAACATCCAGATGGGTGCTTCACAATTATCTGGGCCACATGGCCTAGTCCAGTTGACATATAAAATTAACCATCACATTATCCCTTTACTAACATCAATATTGGATCATATTAATTCATGTTACTCTGTCTCCAGATCTCAGTTTCCTTATCTGTACAATGCAGGTAAGACTACCTCCTCTTAGGGCTATGGTGAGAATTAATGAGCCAGTCCAAATAAAAACCTAACACAGGGCCTGACACACAAAGAATTAATAAATAATGTTTCCTATGATGATGATGCTAGTGATAATTTTAAATTGTATTTATAAGTAATGATTAAGTTAAAATGCCAAAAGAAACCTTATCTGACTATTGCTGCTAACTGCTTTTTATAATAACCAAAACTGCTTCTTTCAGCCTCAAAAACTGGCCTGTTTGCTTAAAATGAAGGGTGATGTTTTTCCTGGATAAACTAACGTACAAGCTTATTTTTCACCAATCTATTTTCCAAAGCCCAAATTGATCTCTCCAAACTCTGAATCTGATTTATGCAGTCATTCCACAAATGCTTACTGAGCACATCCTTTGTGACAGACACTTGATGGATGTGGGCTGCAAGCATGCAACGAATACAAAGATGCTGCCCTCTAGAATTTAATAAACTGGGGAGATAAGATTGCAAACCGTCATAGCTACTATTTTCTTGAAGACCTACTAAGTGGCAAACAACTTTGTACTGATTATGACATTTAATCTTAACTCTTAACTTTATGATGTGGGAATGAGCTCATCCTACAGAGCATAACTTGCCATTTAGAGAAGTATAGTGGCTTGCCCAAGGAAACAAGGGAAAAAATGCTGGAAAGAAGGAGAAATTCTATGGTGGGCATTTGAACCCTTTTCTATCTGACTCAATTCCCATGTGCTCTTTTGCCTTTCAGTTATAAACAGTGGGGATTCAGTGAGATAATTGGTGAAGAAGAGGTGTGTAGAACATTCAGGGTATAAGAAAAGCCATGCCTAACTCTGCCTTGGTGAGTCAGACACAGCTTCGCAATGGTCACACTAACCCTCTGTTTAAAATAACCGCGGGAATT
Organism: Giraffa tippelskirchi; assembly: GCF_054371585.1. Lineage (NCBI taxonomy): Eukaryota > Metazoa > Chordata > Mammalia > Artiodactyla > Giraffidae > Giraffa > Giraffa tippelskirchi. The sequence continues at coordinate 39,399,094 of NC_137284.1, read as the reverse complement.
CCCTGGTGGGCCAGTGGCTGAGAATCTGCCTGCCAATGTAGGGCATATGGGTTTGATCCCTGGTCCAAAAGATTCCGCATACTGAGCGGCAACTAAACCTGTGTGTCGGGGTGCCCTAGGGCCTGTGCTCCGCAGCAAGAGAAGCCATCACAACGAAAGCCCAGGCACCGTGACTAGAGAGTAGCCCCCACTCGCCACAACTAGAGCAGACCCTGCTCACAGCAGCCAGAGAAAGCCCACGCACAGTAGTGAAGACTTGGTGCATGAATTAAAAACTAAATAAAAATCACTATGGCCTTTGGGGGAAAATTCCAGAATATTAGCATGGCACGCAAGGCACTGTCCGCTAGCCCTCTTTCACACTGTACTGGGCACTGAGCACTTCACGCTGTCTTCTCTGCTGATTTTCGCATGTTCTTTTATGCATACCACCCTCCCCTTTGACTAAATTCTGCCTATATCTCACAATTCGGTTTAGATGGGAATCCTTCCCTGAACACTTTCTGCCCCACATTCTGGGTTAGCTGCATTGTTTTCATGTGTCTGTCATAGCACTGAGCACACTGTATTTTATTTTGTTTGGCTGGAGGGCTTCCTCACTAATTTTAATCCTAGAGGGTAAAATTGTGACCTCAGTTTCCATACTCCATCACTAAGTGCAAAGCATGACAGATTATTTGATACAATTGCAAAATAACAGAATCACACAGATTTATTTATGTTCATGCAATGCAATGTATATTTTGAAGCATTTTAATCTTCTTCAGGGGCTTCCCTAGTGGCTCAACACTAAAGAATCTGCCTGCCAATGCAGCAGACGCCAGTTCAATCCCTGGGTAGGGAAGATCCACTGGAGGAGGGAATGGCAACCCTTCCAGTATTCTTGCCTGGAGAATCCCATGGACAGAGGAGCCTGGTGGATCACAAGAGTTGGACACGACTGAGTGACTAAACCACCACTACCACCAATCCTCTTCAGATTACACTTATCCACCCCTTCTCAAACCTTCACGGTGATCATGAGAGCCTCCCCAGCCCCCAGCTTCTGGAATCATAATCATTATTTATCTCTCTATTTAGAACTATTGAGTAACACCCTTCGATTTATTACAACTATGTAGTAGTCAAGCAGAAAAGTATGTTCAATGTCCGCTGAATGGAAATGAATTCATGCTGGCATCTTATGGTATAACAGATTCAATGGATTTCACCAGTGATTCACCAGTAAAAGAATGTGCCTGCAATGCAGGAGTCACAAGGACACAAGCTTGATCCCTGGGTCGGGAAGATCCCCTGCAAGAGGAAATGACAACCCACTCCAGTATTCTTGCCTAGAAAATTTCATGAACAGTAGAGCCTGGCAGTCTGCAGTCCATGGGGTCACAAAGAGTTGGACATGACTAAGCAACAGCAAAAAACAATGGAAAAGTCAGGGATGGTTTGTTTATATTTGCAAGAGGGAGTGTTCTCAGTGTGATAAAACTGTTCTGAATCCTGATCGAGATAATGGTTACCTGAATATATCCTTATATCAAAATTCATAGGATTTTATACTGAAAAGGCCAATATTGCTCTAGTGTAATAGAAAAAAAATCAACAAGTGGAAAGTGCAGATAATGAAAGACTGAATATACAATCTGGCAGTGGTCAAGTCATGCATGACAGTAAAATTCTGACATATAATCCCTGCATCAGCTAGCACGGGAAGCCAAACCACAACTTCAGATCACAACTTGGTCAGGGATAACCAGCTTCCCTGTCTGTTGTCCCCACTTTCATCTCTGGACAAATCAGAGCAGGCCAGACTGATCGTATAGGAGGCTCTGCTTCTAATTAGCCCACCTCTAGCTTCCCCAGGCCAACAAACTTTCATCAGCGCACGTTGGATGGCTCCTCTTTGCTTCACTGTAAAGTTTTCCCAGTCTGCTGCCATGCTTTGGGTCTCTGTCAAACATAATGATGGTGGCTGACTTTCTTGCTATGGCAAGCTCTGAATAAACAGGGATTTTTTTCTTATATAGGTGATACTCATTCATTTCTACAATAGTTTGCTATCATTTGGGTTAAAATAGAATTAAGTCAGTATGTGTATGTATGCATAGGATACAACTAAAAGTATACACACAGGAACACACACATCACACACAAGCACAAGCAACAGCTGTTGTTTCCCAGCTAGGGAACTGGTTGGCTAGGGAACAGAGGTACTAATGAGACTGAATTTTCAGAGAATTCTCTTTTGAACATTTTAGATGCACCCCTTCCCAGTCAAATCAATGAATTAATTTAGAACTAAAACCTGAAGCTCAATAAACTATGAGCATTTCATGATTAAAGGGAGTTTGATTTATTACTCAAATTTACAGATGATGGAGAAGGAAATGGCAACCCCCTCCAGTATTATTGCCTGGAAAAGTCCATGGACAGAGGAGCCTGGCACGTGTGCATGAGAGTGGAGGGAGATGGGTTGGTAGCAATAAATTGATAGAACTTTAAAAGAAAAAATTTACAGATGAATACAAATAGTTTCAAAAAGTAATTTCACAATTTGTATGGAAATACAAAAAACCTCGAATAGCCAAAGCAATCTTGAGAAAGAAGAATGGAACTAAAGGAATCAACCTGTCTGACCTCAGGCTCTACTACAAAGCCACAGTCATCAAGACAGTATGGTACTGGCACAAGGACAGAAATATAGATCAATGGAACAAAATAGAAAGCCCAGAGATAAATCCACGCACCTATGGACACCTTATCTTTGACAAAGGAAGCAAGAATATACAATGGAGAAAAGACAATCTCTTTAACAAGTGGTGCTGGGAAAACTGGTCAACTACTTGTAAAAGAATGAAACTAGAACACTTTCTAACACCACACACAAAAATAAACTCAAAATGGATTAAAGATCTAAATGTAAGACCAGAAACTATAAAATTCCTAGAGGAAAACATAGGCAAAACACTCTCCGACATAAATCACAGCAGGATCCTCCATGACCCACCTCCCAGAATATTGAAAATTAAAGCAAAAATAAACAAATTGGACCTAATTAAAATTAAAAGCTTTTGCACAACAAAGGAAACTATAAGCAAGGTGAAAAGACAGCCCTTGGAATGGGAGAAAATAATAGCAAATGAAGCAACGGACAAACAATTAATCTCAAAAATATACAAGCAACTCCTGCAGCTCAATTCCAGAAAAATGAATGACCCAATCAAAAAGTGGGCCAAAGAACTAAACAGACACTTCTCCAAAGAAGACATACAGATGGCTAACAAACACATGAAAATATGCTCAACATCACTCATTATCAGAGAAATGCAAATCAAAACCACAATGAGGTACCATTTCACGCCCATCAGAATGGCTGCTATCCAAAAGACTACAAGCAATAAATTGCTGGAGAGGGTGTGGAGAAAAGGGAACCCTCTTACACTGTTGGTGGGAATGTAAACTAGTACAGCCACTATGGAGAACAGTGTGGAGATTCCTCAAAAAACTGGAAATAGAACTGCTATATGACCCAGCAATCCCACTGCTGGGCATACACACTGAGGAAACCAGACTTGAAAGAGACACATGTACCCCAATGTTCATCGCAGCACTGTTTATAATAGCCAGGACATGGAAGCAGCCTAGATGCCCATCCACAGATGAATGGATAAGGAAGCTGTGGTACATATACACAATGGAATATTACTCAGCCATTAAAAAGAATACATTCGAATCAGTTCTAATGAGGTGGATAAAACTGGAGCCTATTATACAGAGTGAAGTAAGCCAGAAAGAAAAACACCAATACAGTATACTAACACATAAAAATGGTATTTAGTCAATCGGTAAAGATAACCCTGTATGAGAGACATCAAAAGAGACACAGATAAATAGAACAGTATTATGGACTCTATGGGAGAGGGCGAGGGTGGGATGATATGGGAGAATGGCATGGAAGCAAGTAAATTATCATATGTGAAACGAATCGCCAGTCCAGGTTCAATGCATGATACAGGGTGCTCAGGGCTGGTGCACCGGGATGAGCCGGAGGGATGGGATGGGGAGGGAGGTGGAAGGAGGGTTCTGGAAGGGAAAAACATGTACACCCATGGTGGATTCATGTCCATGTATGGCAAAACAAATACAATATTGTAAAGTTAAAAAATAGAAAATAAACTAATTAAAAAAAAAAAAGTAACCAGCTTGAAATGCGGAGCTATGGTTTAATGGGTGCAATGTTTCAGATTGGGAAGAGGAAAGCATTTTGGAGATGAGTGATGTTGATGGTTGCACATCTGTGTGAGTGTATTTAATGTCACTGAACTGATACTTTAAAATGCTGAGATGGGAAATTTTATGTTATGTATATTTTACCACCAAAAAAAATATTACTATGTATATATACACTTTATAGCGCTAAGTCTCTTGTGATCCCATGAACTGTAGCCTGCAAGGATCTTTTGTCCATGGGATTCTCCAGGCAAGAATACTGGAGTGGGCTGCCATTTGCTTCTCCAAGGGAACTTCCCGACCCAGAAATTGAACCCAGGCCTCCCACACTGCAGGCAGATGCTTTACCAACTGAGCCATGCTTGACTGACTGAGCTATGTGGGAAGTCCATTATATTTAGTGATAAGGTATTTGGTAATTTGGGCTTCCCAGGCGCTAGTGGTAAAGGACCTGCCTGCCAATGCAGGAGACATAAGAGACTTGGTTCAATCCCTGGGTTGGGAAGATCCCTTGGAGGAGAACATGGCAACTCACTCCAGTATTCTTGCCTGGAGAGTCCCATGGACAGAGGAGCCTAGTGGGCTACAGTCCGTAGGGTCACAAAGAGTTGGACACGACTGAAGCGACTTAGCATGTATGCACATTTGGTAAGTTGTTTAATAGCTCTGAGTCTCATTCACCCCGTGAGTAAAATGGGAACAAAACCAGTTTGAGGGAATTGTGGGAAGATTAATTACTCATTCATATGGGCGGTTTCTGTCCTGTATTAAGTGTATCATCTGGGCAGGCCACTTGCTGAGGGAAAGAGAACCCCACAGTTTTCATAGCTTAGAGACAGTGGATGTACCTTTCTTGCTCACAGAACAGGACAAAGAGGAAGAATGAATGAGCAGTGGCCCTCCTTCATGCCACCCTCAGTAACCCAGACTGACGGCGGGCCTGCCGTCTTCAATGTCAGGCTTTCAAAGTCTCCCTGAGCATCATCTCTATCCAGCCAGCTCAGTCGGGAAGGACACGGAGGAGCACACTGGGAGGTTTCCGGGAGCTCTGCTTGGGAGTGAAACCTGTCACTCTACTTCCGTCCCGGAATGCCAGATTTAGCAAAATAAAATACAGGACAGGCATCCTGTATTTTAACGAGTTAAATTTGAATTCCAGATAATTAAGACAGTTTTTTAGTATAAGTCATGTGTCCTATGCAGTGTTGGGGACATATTTACACTAAAATGTCATTTATCTAAAATGCAAATTTAACTGAGTATCCTGTATTTTATTGAGCAAGCCTAGAGGCACATTCCATTGGTTAGAACTCAATCTAACAGGCCATGTCTGACTACAGCAGAGGCTGGGAAATGTAGTTTAGCTGTTTCCTATGAAGAACAGGATGTGGACTTTGTTAAGCAACTAGCAGTCCATTCTGTGTGAAGAAATGAACAAAATTTAGGTCCCTTCCCTTTCTCAGTAGTCCAGGAGTTATGGGACCTACGGAACTCCTAGAAATTAGTGGTTCCTGAGCTATGGCATGCATTAAAATCTCCTGAGATGCTAGTTTAAAGTTTCACATCTCTTGCCCCTGCCTCACCCCATCCTTTCAAGTCTGGGGGCTCAGAATCTCCCTTCCTAACCAAGTGGCTCTATGGCAGGCAGCTCACACCTTGAGCTCTCAGGAGCTAGATGTATGTACATAGAGAAGATGGGAGAATCATCTGACAGTCGGAAATGAAGCTGTCTGTTGGTGGGAGGGCACAAGCTTTAGATGTTTGCATCACAATGGAGAGGGGTGTACTTCCCAACCAGTGTGTGCAGGAAAATGACCTGGAATGCTGGCCTTGAACTTTGGGTTCAGGACACAATTCAAACACCTGCCAAAACTGGCTGGGCAGAAGTTCTGCCGCTTGGCACAAGTCCTTGGTAGACTACAGAAATAAAATAACAAGAAGACAGCGACACTACTCAGGCGTTTTCCATCAGAGTCAGACAGCCCTGGCACAGACTCCCCTCCGAGCTTCATGTCGAAGCTCTGGGGCTGGTGGAGCATGCATACAGCCTCTAATAAGCCACCTCCTAGGAGTGATTTGAGTCACGAAGTTGATTGCTGTCTCAGGCAGTTTAAAGAACGCAAGAATTATTTCTTAACAAATACCCTTGTAATGGTTGAGATCCCAGCCAGCATTCATTCGTATTTATTTTGGAAGCTGGCACCCACTGCTTACAGAACTGGTTATAAAACTGACAGTCTGTTCCAGTGGAACTCAGTCAGGTGTTATTAACTTTACCTGAATTGATCTCAACTGTCAGGGATGATGTCGTAACAATTGATTTTTTTTCCAGCTCTGAGAGAATTATCAGTTTACTTATTTCCATCTCTCCACAGTCATTTCCCACCCCACCCCCCCTTTTGCTTGCAGCTTTACAACAGCATCTCTTTCTTCTTGCTTTCTCATTTCAATGTGTACAGTATGCTTTGAAGCACAATGTTTGGAGAGGAAAGGCAATGGAATTTAGTAGTCTCAAAAACAACTCATCCAAGCCCATACATGTGACAGCTATAGAGGATGTTTAAACAGGCTGTGGGAAAGAAGGGCATACTCTCTGAACATGATGCATTTCAACCATGTGTCCCCCGAAATCCACATGTTAAAGTGTAACCCCCAACGCAACCAAATTGAAAGATGTGCTATGCTGTGTTTAGTTGCTTAGTCATGTCCGATTCTTGTGACCCCCATGGACTGTATCCCACCAGGCTCCTCTGTCCATGGGATTCTCTAGGCAAGAGTGGGTAGCCATTCCCTCCTCCAGGGGATCTTCCTGACCCAGGGATTGACCCTGTGCCTTCTGTGTCTCCTGAATAGCAGGCAGATTCTTTACCGCTGAGTCATGGGGGAAGCCCCAGTTGAGAGACAGGGCCTTTAAAAGTAAGTAAGGTTAAATGAGGAGGTAAGGGTGGGTTCTAATCCAATAGGACTAGTGTCTTTATAGGAAGAGAAAGAGACACCAGGGGTGCACAAACATAGAGGAAGGGCCATGTGAGGACACACTGCAAGCCAAGGAGAGAGGAACCAAACCTGCCAGCACCTTGATCTTGGACTTCCAGCCTCCAGACTGTGAGAAAATGACTTTCTATTATTTAAGCCATCCAGTCTGGGGGCTGTTGTTACAGCAGCCCAGGCTGACTAAACAGCTACCTACACAGGCCCCTTTGGGCAGTAACCCCTGTGCTATGGTCTTTCCTAATGGGCTCGGGAAAATAGGTCTTCTCTTAGGAAGAAGTTGTACGAGGCACCAGGATGCACATTCCAGGCATGCACATCCAGTTGCCCAAACCTAGACTTTACACATCCCTCTCCTACGCTCACCTGCATCAGGAGCCAGTGCAGAAACACAGGCTTTACAGGGAAGGATGGAGCATGCAATCTTCATCTCTCTGGGAAGGCTGGTCCTAGTCCTGCAGTTTCCAAGCACCATGACCTTGGGCACTGTGACCTTGGGCAGTGCAGTTCTATAGACTCCACTGTCATTATCTTATTATCTGGACAACAGGGAGAATAATACGGGTTATCACATATCTGTTGCTATAATTATCCAATAGAATAATGAATATATGAAAGTATTTTGTATGATGTACAGTTCAAAACACAGAGTACATGGAAATTTCCACTACCATATGTAAAATAGATAGCCAATGGGAATTTGCTGTATGACTCAGGGAACTCAAACAGGGGCTCTGTGACAATGTAGAAGGGTGGAATGGGGAGGGAGATGGGAGGGAGGTTCAGGAAGGAGGGGACATGGGTGTACCTATGGCTGATTCTGTTGATGTAAGACAGAAAACCACAAAATTCTGTAAAGCAATTGCCCTTAAATTAAAAAAATAAAGTGGCAAAAAAAACCATAGATCAACTGTCAACTACTAACAGGAGTACCAAGACTCTGATAGTAACAGATTATAAAAGTCACTCTGTAACCTTAGGAAAATAATCAGCAATTTATATTTTATATTTTAAACTGGAGACTGTCGGTGGGAGTAGGGATCAGCTCTTCCACTGGCTAGGAATTATATTTATTTTTAACAAAAACAGTAAGATGTTCTGTGCTAAGAGGAGGTCTAATTAAGAGTGACTCCTGAAGATGTAGGCATGAAATAGGATAAATTATAAATAATTCAAGGTATGGGGAAACCTGGTTCCTTAAAGGATAAGGCTCTAGACTCAAAGTCCTACGTCAGAATCCCATTTTCATATTTTCTTTACAGACTGTAAAGTACAAAACACAGGCTCAGACAGTAAAGAATCTACCTGTGATGTGGGAGACCCAGGTTCGATCCCTGGGTCAGGAAGATGCCCTGGAGAAAGGAATGGCAACCGGCCTTGGTATTTTTGCCTGAATTCCATGGACAGAGGAGCCTGGCGGGCTACTGTCCGTAGCGTCACAAAGAGTCGAACACGACTGATACTTTTCACTTTACAAACTGTGTTGTAGGCAGGTTATTTAATCTTTCTAAGGCCCATAGGTTGAAGGTTACATAAAATAATGTATGCATATAAGAACTACTATTTTGGACATAAAATTCTGAAAAGAATTTGGTTCCTTCTTTATATTAGGATGCGATTGCATTGACTTTTTATTGAACCCTAATTTTTCAGTGTTTATTTTCTTTTTTTTTTTTAATAAATTTATTTATTTTAGTTGGGGGCTAATTACTTTACAATATTGTAATAGTTTTTGCCATACATTGACATGAATCAGCCATGAGTTTACATGTGTTCCCCTTCCTGGACCCCTCACCCACCTCCCTCCCCAACCAATCCCTCTGGGTCATCCCATTGCCCCGGCCCTGAGCCTTTGTCTCATGCATCGAACATGGAATGGTGTTCTGTTTCACATATGATAATATACATGTTTCAATGCTATTCTCCCAGAAATTCCCACCCTCACCTTCTCCCTCAGAGTCCATAAAATTGTTCTATGCATCTGTGTCTCTTATTCTGTCTCGCATATAGGGTTATCGTTACCATCTTTCAAATTCCATATATATGCATTAGTATACCGTATTGTTGTTTTTCTTTCTGGCTTACTTCACTCTGTATAATGGGCTCCAGTAGATTTTTTTAACTTAAAAACTTAACTTAGAAAGCATAAATGATAAAATTTTAGACACTAAATAAGAAACATTGGTGACCAGTGTCTTAAATGGGAAGTAAGATTTGAAACAAGTTTCTATCCTTTAAAATAGCACAAAAATGTCAGCTTAAATTCTCTTTGAAGACTATCAGGATGACAAATTTCTGAATTTTGATGTTACACCTTTCGATTCACTTGTCAATACTGATAAAAACAAGGCATTTAAGCAACAGTTTTTTTAATCAAGTAAAGTGAATTAGTTAAAAAAAATGATGCTAGGGTACAATATGTCTCTTTAGAAAGTGCATCGTCCTCTAGAAAGCATTTTTTACAAATTTATGTGGCTGTTCCATGCAAGATTAAGTCTGTCTTTATCTCAAGAACTGCAATATCTGATGATAAACTGTCTTATAATAATATATGATAATAATATATGATAATAATATGATAATAATAATAATATGATAATAATAATAATATATGATAATAATAATATATGATATTCAGAAGGTCTGATAATAACAGATTTCCACCATTGTCCCAGGCAGGGAAGAAACATGGATATTGAAAATAAATGCTTTTAATTATCTTTCAATAAAACATAAATTATTTTAAAAAAAAAAAGAAAAAAAAAGAACTACTATTGTACTTTTTGTATAGGAAATACAAAAAGTTAAATACAAAATATTTAATACAAATACAAAAAATTGAAGTTTTTTTATTTCTAAAAAATTTTATTGGGATGTAGTTTCTTTACGATGTTGTGTTGGTTTCTGCTGTACAACAAAGTGAGTCAGCTATATATATACATATGTTCCCTCCCTCTTGAAAGTATATATATGTCCTCCCACCAATCCCACTCTTTTAGATCCCCACAAAGCACCAAGCTGAGGCCCCTGTGCTATACAGCAGATTCCCACTAGCTGTCTATTTTACATATATCAGTAAATTCTTTCTTGTCACGGCTCCTCCGTGAACTCATTGTCATGGCTGTACCGTGAACCATGAACTCACTGTGTGACCTTGAACTCACTCTTCCTCAGTCCTCATTTTCTCATCTGGTTGCTGGAACTTCCTGCTCTTCTACCACCCTGCGATTTTAAAACAGTGACCATTGTGATTCTGTCACAAGGCTAATCAGTAATTCAAGCTTCTTATGTAACGGTGACATAAGACTTACAAATTAGGACTAAACAGACAAACAACAAAAACAATGAGTTGATTTGAAAACGGCTTTTTGTAAAAATGTTCTACAGAACCATCAATGGAAAACTGTGTCTCATGAACCTAAATATTTCCTTGAATTGGCCTTTCAAAAAATGTTTATCGCATACCTACTGTGTGCAGAGCACAGTTCTAGATGCTGGGGATGTTCCCCGGGCAAAGCCGGCTTTGAGGAGCCCACGTATGGGACTGCAGGGTTTAGAGCAAGTCCTACTGCCTGGGGCACAGGACCTGAGAACGCATCCGGGAGAGCCAGCCAAGTGCTGAGAGGAGGGTAAAGATGTAGGGTTGGATACTGGTCCCTAACAGTTCTTGGAGAGGGCTTCCCTGGTGGCTCAAACAGTAAAGAATCTGCCTGCAGTGGAGGAGACCTGGGTTCAATCCCTGGGTCAGGAAGATCCCCTGCAGAAGGGCATCGCAACCCGCTCCTGTATTCTTGCCTGGAGAATCCCAGGGACAGAGGAGCCCGGTGGGCTACCGTCTATGGGGTCACACAGAGTCCGACACGACTGAAGTGATGCAGCAGCAGCAGCAGCATCTGTGAAACGAGTCTGGCCTCACAGGGTTTTTCTAAAAACAAAATTAGATAATATATGTTAAAGCTGCTCAGAGAAACCACACAAATAAAAGCTCTCATCACGGCTGCCACCATTTGTCTCCACAGGATGCGCCACGTGGCAGGACCCACTCCAGCCTGCTTCTGCAGCAGATGGCTGCCGGAAATATCAATCGCAGCAATTTTTCCAGCTATCCTTCAGATTCCATTTAGTGCTCGTTATCACCTTTGTTGACTTAGCCCAGCTGCAGGCACCGGCCGGCTCTATCATCCTGTCTCCAGGGCTTGGCTGGGCGATCTGTGGTTTCCCAAGGAGGAGGACCCGGGGTAGGAAGGCAAGGGCCGGAGGGGCCGGCGCGCCCCCAGGGCGGTCTCCTTCCTGCACCTCGGCGTCCTGACCCGGTGCCCACAGAGGAGGGGAGGACTGATTCCGCCCTATCCTGGGAGTCTATGTCTGTAATCAGGAGAGGAGAGCTCCAGCAGGAATAGAGATGCAGACGAACGTGGAGAGCGGACTTGTGGACACAGGGTGGGCGCGGGGAGGAGAGGAGGACGTGTGAGACACTGTGGTGGTGTCTCCGCCACAGTCGTGTCCAATTCTTGCGACCTCACGGACAGTAGCCCGCCAGGCTCCTCTGTCCATGGGATTATCCAGGCAAGAATACTGGAGTGGGTTACCATTTCCTTTTCCAGGGGGTCTTCCCAACCCAGGGATCGAACCCAGGTCTCCTGCATTGCAGGCTGATTCTTTACCAAATGAGCCACGAGGGCACCCCCTATGAGACACTGCTACTGCTGCTGCTGCTAGCAGGAAGCCTCTGTAAAGCGCAGGGAGCTCAGCTTACTGTGCTCTGTGATGACCTAGAGGGGTGGCGGAGGGCGGTCCAGGAGGGCGGGGATATATGGACACATGTAGCTGATCCACACGGTTGAACAGCAGAAACCAATACAACATTGTAAAGTAATTATACTCCAATTTAGAAACAAATTTTAAAAAAAAAGGAGAGAGAGGAACAAAACCTTTAGCGGTGCCAGTCATTGCTTCCATAGGAGGACTCTCAGGGCTGTAGAGATTTAGAAGCAATGTGATGCAGATGCAGCGCCTCCATGTGTTAGGGAGGAACCATGTGCCAGACTCTCTGTAGGTACTTTACAGACTGCCTACATTCAAATGCCAACCTTGCCCATCCCTACCTGTGTGACCTTGAGGATGTCACTTTGCCTCTCTCTACCTCAATTTCCTCCTATGTAAAATATTTTTGTGAGGGTTGTTTGAAATATTATATAAATATATAACCTATGAAATGCATATGAATGTAAAATATATAAAACATTAATTAATATGTCAAATAAATGCTAGCTAATATATAAAATCTATATGCATTTATAAAACTTAGAAAAATGTCCAGGACATAGATACTATATTCAGCATTATTATTCATTATTGTTGTCATTAATCATCATTATTATAAATTATCATTATTACTATAAATCTCCCATGTGCATTTCTTATCATTGCAGTAACAAATGACCAGATTTAGTGGCTTAAAACAGCACATACTTGTTATCTTAAGTTCTGGGGGTCAGAAGTCCCAAACTCAAGGTGTCAGTAGAGGTGTGTTCCTTCCAGAGGCTCCAAGGGAGAATTCGTCTCCTTGCCTTTTCCATTGCCTGGAGTCTGCCTGCAGTTCTGGGCTCATGGCTCCTTCCTTGCTTTATCCAACTTCGACTTTCATTGTCACATCCCCTTCTCTGACGCTGACCCTCCTACCATTGTCTTATGTGGACTCTTGTGATTACATTGGGCCCAACAGAGAAATTCAGGATGATCTTCCCATCTCAAGATCCTTCATCCCATCTGCCAAGTGCCTTTTGCCATGGAAGGTAACCTAGTCACAGATTCTGGGATAAGGATGTAGATGTGTCTGAGGGACCAGTATTTCCCAAGAGTGAAGTATTTGTATGGGGATTTTACAGCAAGGGGCTGAGACTTGGAGGAGTTACAAAAAGCTAAGCATGCTAGAAGGGGTTCTGTATACAGGATGCTCTCCTTGTAAAACCCATATTCTTTGTACCAACATCTTCTAGCCATGGAAATGAAAACTCTGAGTCAGCTTCCTAGCTCTGCTACCACGTTACCAGTGGCTCTGGGTTACTGAGAGATGCCAGTGAGAGAATGACTATGAAGTGGATCTAAATGCTGCTTCACACGTACAAGATAGCTCTGTTCCTTGTTTGGGTGTCCGGATGGGAAAACCAGGGTTCAGGAGCTGAGTGATTAGCCAAGGACAGCCAGTAGGTAAATGGTATGACCAAGATTTCACCTTAAATTTGCTTGATCCCGAGGCAAGTAGCACCTTCATACAGTATTGCACCATTGCAAAAGAAATGTGGTTTTGTGACTGGTTGAGGACATAAGGTGTAACCTTTTAATGCGCTCAAGTACATAACCTTGAGAGTCCAGAATATAAATTGCTTCTATTCAGTCTTGCTCTTTATACACTGAAACTGTCATACTTTCAACATGGACATGGTTGAGATGCACTTCCTGCATTTGACTGAAGCTGATTTTTTTTTTTAACTTACTGCTCCCACACATAGCAGACCTCCTCCTCTATTTCTGTTTGTGCTACCAAACCATGTGGCGTAAGCTCTCTATGGCACAGCTGCTTTCCAGAGGCTGTTTCTGCTTCATTTGTGCTGCTGGTTCTAGCAACTCATACATATGCCTACTTTGTGTAGTAGAGACCATCTTTGTCATAAACTCACCTATTATACTGAGGAAAGGAGAACGAAGACTTACCCTAGTATATGGAAGACTGTGTACTATATTGGTTAACAGCTTTGGCTTTGGTAGTTGCAAGCATCGGTCTGCCTCTAAGTAGTTCAGACCATTAGGAGTGATTGTGGACAGCTAAGTCAATCACCCTGGATCTCAGTTTTCTCATCTGTAAAAATGAAGAGAACCATCTCTCCCTCATTTGATTTCGCTGATTAAATAATATATGTAAACCACTTAGCACAGGCCTGGCACCATAGCGAGCACAGAATAAAAGATCACTTTTATTTCTTCTGATAAAACTCCTTTGTTCTCATCAGAATTAATTTAACTTCTCTTAGTACCAATCACAGAATGCAGTGGCCACAATCATTGGCCTCAGCATGTAAAGGACAAGAACCAGGCGGTCATAAGGTCTTTCATCCATCCTAATGGCACAGTTAGATAAAGTCATTTCCTCCTTTAGTCCCTAATTTTTAATCTGCAATAAAATGTGGTTTCTGTGTTCAGTTCTGACTAAAATACTAGCTCTTAGTCATCTGTAAACACTACCCTCTTTAAACCTTAAGGACAGTGATCCTTCATCATAAAGTCTTTACCAAGTATGCTGATTGAAACCATACTGACACAGGACATTCTACTCTAATGAATAATTTGTGAATCTAGCAAAAGCTGTAACTTCAATCTCCTTCTGAGGAGGAAGCATTCCCATCTAGATCCTGAGAGAATGGGAGGGGTTAGTAGCACGGGAAAGCAATTAGACTTAGCTTTGATTGCCTCCCACCAAATGGTCACACAGGGTGATGTCATAGCAATCAGGTGAATCCAGCTCTGGGAATAAAGATACAGAGTAATTATCCTTCAAACAGCTCCAGACATTGCAATGTAATTCAATACAAATATTCCAGCGGAACTGACCACATTGTTTAATCCTGTTGCTCAGTCGCTAAGTCGTGGTCGACTCTTTGCAACCCCATGGACTGTAGCATGCCAGTCTTCCCTGTCCATCACCAACTCCTGGAGCTTGCTCAAACTAGTGTCCATTGAGTCAGTGATACCTTCCAACCATCTCATCCTCTGTCGCCCCCTTCTCCCACCCTCAGTTTTTCCCAGCATCAGGGTCTTTTCCAATGAATGAGCTCTTCTCATCTAGTGGCCAAAGTATTAGAGCTTCAGCTTCAGCATCAACATTGTTTAATAATGTAAAGCATATACCTACTCAACTCTTTCCACCTTCACAAAAAATATAATCACATGTAAGTGGTTCACAGAATCATTAATTCATTTATGGATTCAACCACCTTTACTGAATACCTACCCATGTGATAGATGTTGAACACACAGGGAAATGCAAATGCAGTTTTTTCCCTCAAGTCTAGTGTGCAAAGCAAACAATCAACATGATGCCCATGTGTTAAGGTGATGAAAGCACCAAAACACATGTGAGGGGGGGCAGTGTGCTGATAGCCAGCTCTAGGGGTGGCAGAAGCTCTGATTTATAGCTTTTCCTGATTTCTGTGCTGGAAAAGCTCCCACCGAGGCCAGTGTCAAGCTACCAACAAGACATCGTTGAACAGAAAGTTGGTAAGAGTGATGATAGTTAGTCTTACAAACCAGTACACCCTGGCAGTATAGGGCAGGTTCTCAGAAGCAATAACAAAGGCTTTCTTGTGTGTTTGACCTTTCAACTAAGAGTTCTCTAAACAGAGAGATTCCCCTAAAAAGCTGGGGAACTCAGGATGCACAAAATTTATTAAATT
This sequence comes from Giraffa tippelskirchi, assembly GCF_054371585.1. Classification (NCBI taxonomy): domain Eukaryota; kingdom Metazoa; phylum Chordata; class Mammalia; order Artiodactyla; family Giraffidae; genus Giraffa; species Giraffa tippelskirchi. Next base: position 39,383,429 of record NC_137284.1, on the reverse strand, counting down.
CTGAGCAGAGAGTCTGGACCAACCTAAGCTCAGAGAGACCTTTTGTCATTGAAAGCAGAGCTGCCTGACTGCTGGGTCCCACCTATGTTTACCTGCATCTGGGAAGAGTCTTTGGCATTCTGGAGTGGTGTGTTTGCTCAGATAATCAGCTACATGCCCTTGGAATAAAAAGTCACTGAACCTGCCATCAGAAGAAGTTCCCCCGCAGTGGCAGAGGGCAATCAGCCTCTTTGGTGGAATATAGTTAAATCAATAAGCTGGGACGTTTTAACACATCTCAGAAAATGCCAAGAACCCTAACCAGAGTTTCAGAACATCCCCAAAGTGAAACTTTTCCTGTTTTGTGTAGTGATTCAAGGATACTAGGGAAGTTATTCATGAAATTTAACTTCTCTTTATAGAGTTTAATCCCTTGGTTTAGCCATCTCTAAATGAGGCAGAACCCTTTGGTTTCTTCAGTAAATTTTCATTTAATGTGTATTTCAGAGTAATAGACCTGTGCAATGTTAAGATCAGCAACGCAAAAAACAAACAGATTTACTGCTGCATGGTCTGAATAGTTGAGAAACTGCTTATTTGGTGGGTGTCTTTAGTGCAGATTTCTCAGAACCTTTATTCTGTGTTAATTATGGCTACCTTATTAAGCCATATTTAAGCTATAAGTCAGACAATGTGCCAAGTGCTTTAAATACTTTACCTCATTTAATCTTTTCATCAAATTTGTGAAAAAGATATTATCATCCATTTTTTTGACGATGAAACTATAGCTCATAAAATTGAAATACCATGCTCAAGATCATAAACTCAATGAACAGGTTTTGAACTCAAATCTCGCTGACTTCAAAGCCCATTCTCTTAAGCTTTATAAGGTATGATCCCTACACTATGAATCTCTATCGCTGGGGCAGTATGTGCAGTCTTTTCTAAACATATTTGAGGACTAAATGATTTTCCATAGTACCTTTTTGCTGTCCTAGTGTTCACTACAGTTTGCTTTGTGAAGCCATGAACCACAAGACCATAGCACTTATTTTTGTGGATATAAAACAAAGCAAAGGAATACATAAGGAATCTTGTTTAGCAGTTGAAAATCGTGGTACAGCTGTAAGGAAGATGAACGACAAAAGTAATATAGAGAGTCAAGGGTAGTGCCCTGGAAAGAGTGTCGGGGTTTAAAGTCTGGAGAAATGGGTTTCTGTCCCGCAACAGGTATAGCCGTGAACAGGTCATTTCAGCTCTCAGAGCCTCCGTCTTCTCTGCATCATGTCAAAGTGTCTTCCACCACTTTGGTGCTGGATTCAGCCTGCCACGGGCGTCTCACCCTCCCTACGTGTCTTGGCTGTGAAGGCCCAAATTACAAGTCCCCGTCCAGGCTTTTACTCCGTGGAAATGCCACGTGCTGCTTCTCAGGATTTTTCTGTGTGCAGCTGGAGATCCTGAAAAGTGAGAAATGTGCCACGTGGACCTGTGCTGCCAGGTGCTCTCCATCTGGTCACAGGACAGGCTTGCTCACCGCTTGCTCTAAGAGCAGCAGAGGCTCGAATCTCAAAGCCCCTCTCTGTGGTCACCCACTGAACAGAAGGCTCTACCTGGCCTTTTTGTGGCCTCTTTGTGGCCGAATAGAACTTGGGGATTGTGGAACGGTGCAACTATGCTAATACTCTTGCTACTGATTTTACAGTGGATGATAAAACCCTTTGTCTCTGACCCAGGGGTCTCGTGTTTTCTGTCTATACCCAAGCAGCCATATGAGACGAGCTTATTAAATTAACTTAAGCACTTGTCCTGCTTCTAGCTTTTTTCTGCTCTCGTCAAACTTATTGAGTAAATCCTTAGCAGATGACATCATAAGGGCACACATGGTGCACACTAAATTTAGTAGGGAGAAACACAAAGTACAGGATGTGACAGTTTCCTGCATCACTCACTCATTCATTCTTTCAACAGACATATTTTGAGTCAGTGCCCTGTGTCAGGCTCTAAATGATAAATGATATGGATGAGACAGCTCCTGGGTTCAGCAAGCTCTTCATAGACTATAATCAATCAATTCTATAATAAGCAATTAGACAATTGCTGAAATTACAAATATATTTTTAAGCAGATTCACACAAGTCCAAAATAAAAGGTCAACGATGCAAAAGTTGTCCAACAATGAGATAATTTATAGGAAAGATGCTGAAATTATCATTGACATAATTAGACAAAGGACTGTATATGTAAGTATCTGGCACTATGTAACTCGTGTGTGACCCCTTATATGTGTGTGTTAGTTGCTCAGTTGTGTCCGACTCTGCAACCCCATGGACTATAGCTGGCCACTCTCCTCTGTCCATGGGATTCTCGAAGCAAGAATACTGGAGTGGTTTGCCATTCCTTTCTGCGGGGGATCTTCCTGACCCAGGGATGGAACACAGATCTCCTGCTTTGCAGGCAGATTCTTTACCATCTGAGCCACCAGGGAAGCCCTGACCCCTTGTAAGTAAGTGCTCAATAATTCTTTCCTGAATCTTAAATTCAGATGACCTTTGTATTACATACATTGGTCCCAGTTTTTCCCAAAATCAAGAAAGCAGATTGTTCCCATCAAAAAATAGACAAAATATTAAAGTCTACTCAAAATCTAACAAAGTGCCACTATATTTGAAAGAGCAGTCAAGCCATTCATGGCATGTAACTTTGTGTATGCACGCTCAGTTGTTTCAGTCCTGTCCGGCTCTTTGCAACCCCATGCACTGTAGCCTGCCTGGCTCCTCTGCCCATGAAATTATCCCAGCAAGAACACTGGAGTGGGTTGCATACCCTCCTTCAGGGGATCTTTCTGACCCACCCAGGAATTGAACCCACATCTCCTGCGTTACAAGCAGATTCTTTACTGCTGAGCCACCGGGTAAGTGCCAAGGCATGTGATTACCTGTGCACTAAACAAAGAAATCACACAAAACACCAAGGGCTGTTAGGGCACCCTTGGGAGATATTCAGATTTTTAAATATTAATTTTAATGAATTAGAGGAGCAGAGAAGGAGACAAATTACAATATCTTCTTGTGAAGAGAACTGTTTGCCTTGCTGCTCATAAGGCAAGGCAAACATTTAATGGTTCTAAATAGCCCTGAATATTCCTTGGTGATATTTCCCAGGTCAGCCTATCATACAAGCGACTGCTCTTATTACTGTGGCCCGGGGAATTGTAAAATATAGATAATATTTATCAAAAAGATGGTTGTAAAAATGTCTATGGAGTTGTCCATGTATTAATTCATTTAATAAATATTTATTTAGCTCTTATTTTATGTCAGCTAATATAGGAGGAGCTAGCTACCCCGCACCTGAGGTCGGGGGTGGCGACCGAGAGGAGTTACCCCACATCCAAGGAGCGGCGGCTACACAGGCACAGGAGGGCCGAGAGGAGCTACTCCACATTCAAGATCAGGAGGGGCGGCCATGAGGAGATACCCCTTGTCCAAGGTAAGGAGCAGCGGCTGGGCTTTGATGGAGCAGCCATGAAGAGATAACCCTACGTCCAAGGTAAGAGAAACCCAAGTAAGACTGTGGGTGTTGCGAGAGGGCATCAGAGGGCAGAGACACTGAAACTATAATCACAGAATACTAGCCAATCTGATCACACGGACCACAGCCTTGTCTAACTCAATGAAACTAAGCCATGCCATGTGGGGCCACCCAAGACGGACGGGTCATAGTGGAGAGGTCTGACAGAATGTGGTCCACTGGAGAAGGGCATGGCAAATCGCTTCAGTATTCTTGCCTTGAGAACGCCATGAACAGTATTAAAAGGCAAAAAGATAGGACATTGAAAGTAGAACTCCCCAGGTCGGTAGGTGCCCATTATGCTACTGGAGATCAGTGGAGAAATAATTCCAGAAAGAATGATGGAATGGAGCCAAAGCAAAAACAATACCCAGCTGTGGAAGTGGCTGCTGATAGAAGCAAAGTCTGATGCTGTAAAGAGCAATATTGCATAGGAACCTGGAATGTTAGCTCCATGAATCAAGGCAAATTGGAAGTGGTCAAACAGGAGATGGCAAGAGTGAATGTAGACATTCCAGGAATCAGCGAACTAAGATGGACTGGAATGGGTGAATTTAATTCAGATGACCATTATATCTACTACCATAGTCAGGAATCCCTTAGAAGAAATGGAGTGGCCATCATGATCAACAAAAAAGTCCAAAATGCAGTACTTGGATGCAATCTCAAAAACTACAGAATGATCTCTGTTTGTTTCCAAGGCAAACCATTCATTATCATGGTAATCCAAGTCTATGCGCCGACCAGTAATGCTGAAGAAGCTGAAGTTGAACAGTTCTATGAAGACCTACAAGACCTTTTAGAACTAACATCCAAAAAAGATGTCCTTTTCATTATAAGGGACTGGAATGCAAAAGTAGGAAGTCAGGAAACACCTGTAGTAACAGGCAAATTTGGCCTTGGAGTGCAGAATGAAGCAGGGCAAAGGCTAATAGAGTTTTGCCAAGAGAATGCACTGGTCATAGCAAACACCCTCTTTCAACAACACAAGAGAAGACTCTACATATGGACATTACCAGATGGTCAACATCGAAATCAGATTGATTATATTCTTTGCAGCCAAAGATGGAGAAGCTCTATACAGTCAGCAAAAAAAAGACCAGGAGTGGACTGTGGCTCAGATCATGAAATCTTTATTGCCAAATTCAGACTTAAATTGAAGAAAGTAGGGAAAACCACTAGACCATTCAGGTATGACCTAAATCAAATCCCTTATTTGGAAGTGACAAATAGATTTAAGGGACTAGATCTGATAGACAGAGTGCCTGATGAACTATGGACAGAGGTTCATGACATTGTACAGGAGACAGGGATCAAGACCATCCCCATGGAAAAGAAGTGCAAAAAAGCAAAATGGCTGTCTGAGGAGGCCTTACAAATAGCTGGGAAAAGAAGAGAAGTGAAAAGCAAAGGTGAAAAGGAAAGATATTCTCAACTGAATGCAGAGTTCCAAAGAATAGCAAGGAGAGATAAGAAAGCATTCCTCAGAGATCAAGGCAAAGAAATAGAGGTAAACAACAGAATGGGAATGACTAGAGATCTCTTCAAGAAAATTAGAGCTACCAAGGGAACATTTCATGCAAAGATGGGCTTGATAAAGGACAGAAATGGTATGGACCTAACAGAAGCAGAAGATATTAAGAAGAGGTGGCAAGAATACACAGAGGATCTGTACAAAAAAGATCTTCACGACCCAATCACGATGGTGTGATCACTCACCTAGAGCCAGACATCCTGGAATGTGAAGTCAAGTGGGCCTTAGAAAGCATCACAACGAACAAAGCTAGTGGAGGTGATGGAATTCCAGTTGAGCTATTTCAAATCCTCAAAGGTGATGCTGTGAAAGTGCTGCACTCGATATGCCAGCAAATTTGGAAAACTTAGCAGTGGCCACAGGACTGGAAATGGTCAGTTTTCATCCCAATCCCAAAGAAAGGCAATGCCAAAGAATGCTCAAACTACCACACAATTGCACTCATCTCACACTCTAGTAAAGTAATGCTCAAAATTCTCCAAGCCAGGCTTCAGTAATACATGAACCGTGAACTTCCAGATGTTCAAACTGGTTTTAGAAAAGGCATAGGAACCAGAGATCAAATTGCCAACATCCACTGGATCATCAAAAAAGCAAGAGAGTTCCAGAAAAACATCTATTTCTGCTGTGTTGACTATGCCAAAGCCTTTGACTGTGTGGATCACAATAAACTGTGGAAAATTCTGAAAGAGATGGGAATACCAGACCATCTGACCTGCCTCTTGAGAAACCTGTATGCAGGTCAGGAAGCAACAGTTAGAACTGGACATGGAACAACAGACTGGTTCCAAATAGGAAAAGGAGTACATCAAGGCTGTATATTGTCACCCTGCTTATTTAACTTATATGTAGAGTACATCATGAGAAACGCTGGGCTGTAAGAAACACAAGCTGGAATCTAGATTGCCGGGAGAAATATCAGTAACTTCAGATATGCAGATGATACCACCCTTATGGCAGAAAGCGAAGAAGAACTAAAGAGCCTCTTGATGAAAGTGAAAGAGGAGAGTGAAAAAGTTGGCTTAAAGCTCAACGTTCAGAAAACTAAGATCATGGCATCTGGTCCCATCACTTCATGGGAAATAGATGGGGAAACAGTGGAAACAGTGGCTGACTTTATTTTTGGGGCTCCAAAATCACTGCTGATGGTGATTGCAGCCATGAAATTAAAAGACACTTACTCCTTGGAAGGAAGGTTATGGCCAACCTAGATAGCATATTAAAAAGCAGAGACATTACTTTGCCAACAAAGGTCCATCTAGTCAAGGCTATGGTTTTTCCAATAGTCATGTATAGATGTGAGAGTTGGACAGTGAAGAAAGCTGAGCGCTGAAGAATTGATGCTTTTGAACTGTGGTATTGGAGAAGACTCTTGAGAGTCCCTTGGACTGCAAGGAGATCCAACCAGTCCATCCTAAAGGGGATCAATCCTGGGTGTTCATTGGAAGGACTGATGTTGAAGCTGAAACTCCAATACTTTGGCCACCTCATGCGAAGAGCTGACTCATTGGAAAAGACCCAAATGCTGGGAAGGATTTGGGGCAGGAGGAGAAGGGGACGACAGAGGATGAGATGGCTGGATGGCATCACCGACTCGATGGACATGGGTTTGGGTAGACTCCAGGAGTTGGTGATGGACAGGGAGGCCTGGCATGCTGCGATTCACGGGGTCACAAAGAGTCGGACACGACTGAGCGACTGAACTGAACTGAATATATGAGGTGCTGAGCCAGTGTTTCTGTATTTCCTTGTAGTGTGTTGTGTATTTCCTTGTAGTGTGTTTGAGTGTGAGTTTTTGAAATAACTGGAGCTGACCTCAAACTCAGTAAACACTCTGCAGAAATATAACCCCCTTTTAGAATTCTCCTGAATGAACAAAGCATCTTCTTGTCCAAAGAGATGTATTGTGTTTTTTGTTTTTTTTTTTTTTTTTTTAGTTTTTTGACGGCACCATGCAGCCTGTGGGATCTTAGTTTCCCGACCAGGGATCAAACTCTTGCTTCCTGCCAGTGGAAGAGTGTGGAGTCTTAACCACTGGACCACCAGCTAAGTCGCCATCATTCTCAATGATGAAAATTTTAGTTTTCGTTCCTCTAAGATCAGGAACAAGACAAGGATGTCCATTCTTACCACTGTTATTCAAGATAGGTTTGGAAGTTCTGCCACAGCAATCAGAGGAGAAAAAGAAATAAAAGAAATTCAAATTGGAAAAGAAGAGAATATTATATTTTGGAATCTCATGATTTCATTAACTAACTTAGTTTCTGCCCTAACACAGTAATTCAGAGGAGGGCCTCTGAGGAGGACTAACCTTTGAGGCAAGACATGAATGATGGAAGAAAAACTGTTAATTTGAAGGGTTGGGAGAGAGAATAAACAGTGTAGATGCCTGAAAGAGTTATTCTGTGTTCAAAGAGTCAAAAGAATGCATCATCCAAGCACAATATAAGACATCCTCTCTCTCCGTAAGCAGTAAATGAGCAACACAAGCATTTACCCAATTTGCCTCCAAATAAAGGCTCAATTGTGATCACACAGACGCTGGAAGATGGTCTATTCATTGTTTTGTAGTCCTACATAATGTCCAGAGATATACCTTACTGGCCCTGGAAGCAGTAAAGCAATATCCACTGAAATGTCCCATGTCTAGTATTCATCATCTGTGTCTACACCTTGTTAATCCTGCTCCCTTAACTTTGTCATTCCCTCCCTTCTCCACGCTCACTGTGCTCAAACTTCCTTCCTCAGTTAAACTCAGCTCTCAGCAAAGAACCCAGAAAATACCTTCAGACTCAAATAGAAGCATATGGCCACCCTCAATCCACAACCCAGAATGAGAATATTCACAGTTAGCCTGTCTAAAAGAAAATTATTATACCGGGATTTAAGCATGGGCATGTGTGCATGTTCAGTCGTGTCTGACTCTTTGAGACCCCATGGACTGTAGCCCACCAGGCTCCTCTGTCCATGGGATTTTCCAGGCAAGAATACTGGAGTGGGTTGCCATGTCCTCCTCCAGGAGATCTTCCCCACCCAGGGATCAAACCTGAGTCTCCTGCATTGCCAGGTAGACACTTTACCATCTGAGCCATCTGGAAGTCCTTTAAGCATGGGAGTTGGGACTGTCTGTCTAACTCAGCTACCATGAGGTCACAACCATATCCCAGCCTGATTAAAAAAAAAAAAAAACAACTTTATAATCAGTCAAGACTTTATATTATTTGATACTAAATTTAAGCCAGATATCTATCTGCTGAACCAGTAAAACCTAAGTACTCAAAGCTTAAATAATCTTCATGTGCTTTCCTTCCCAAAAGAGCATCTATGGAGAAGGTGACCTGTTAGAACTTCTCTGGGATTAATTAACTGTGCTTGGTTCTAGGCTAGGTAGCAGCATTTCTGACGGTGAGAGCAGAGCAGGTGACCCAGACAGCCTGGCAAGTGACAAATGGCTTTTCACAGCTGGCCATGGAAACAGAGAGCCAAAGTGCAATAACATTTATTGCTGTAAAAAAAAACATCATCTCCACAATTAAATTTACTGGCCATTAAATAGTTATTGCTTTGCTCATACCAGGGTGGTCAAGTTGCATTTTTGGCTTTATTGGATTTTTTTATTTCCTCTAATGGCTGAGGATGCTTTCCTTCACAAAGAATTTGTAGCTCTAACAGCATGCCCTGTTGGCTGCTTAAAAAGCTCTGAGAAGAGAGGAGACAAAGAAAACAAATCTGGGAATCACTGTGGCAGTGGAGCTGCAGCTTCCAGACTGAAAGCCAAGGACTTAAGGAAGCTGTGGTTATTCTTGGGCTTCCCACAGGTGGCGCTAGTGGGAAAGAACCCGCCTGCCAATGATGGAGATGCAGGTTCAATCCCTGGGTGGGAAGAGTCCCCTGGAGAAGGGCGTGGCAAGCCACTCCTGTATTCTTGCCTGGAGAATCCCATGGACAGAGGAGCCTGGCGGGCTACAGTCCGTGGGGTCACAAAGAGTTGGACACGACTGAAGCGACTTAACAGGCATGCACGCAGTTGTTTCAGAGGGATACAGAGCCCAGCATTTGTGCACCAATGTCACAGCCCCACCTGTAATGGATAAAACATTAACTTCAAAGTGGTGGTCCACTCACAGCAGCTTTTTATCGTTAATTATAATATGGTAACCTGTGATATCTTTTACTTGAAGAAGAAGACTCCATTCTAGAAACTATAGACAACCACTGAAAATTTAACATGGTATAAAACACAAGAATAGCCTTCAATGATAGTAGCTTATTAGGAGTACAGTTCTTCTCAGAACCATGGTCATGTCAAAATGCAGATTTTTCAACCCTTCAGGACTTTAGTTGAGGGAGTAGTGGCTTTTGTAGGCACAAACTAGAGAGTAAATTTTGAACATATCAAAAGTGTACAGATTTTCTTGGGAGAAATGGTTTTGTATGAAGAATGTTCTCCCAAAAGAGAAACTTCAGTAGGCAGGATATCAGCAGAAAAAGTCAACTTGTTCAAGTCTCTAAATAAAAAAGAGGGCATGGCTGCTCATTATTCACAACCTGGGTTGCCAGGAGCCCCAGTTCAACAGGAAATGTTGACTGGTTGTCATGTGAGGGAAATACAGCTCCTAGTTTGTACATGTCCCTGAGACTCAACTCTGCCAGGGGACCAGTACATTCTAGACATGAACCAAAAGACCATGTCCGCCACCAGACGCAACCTCCAAGGGGAAAGAGCCGATCGTGATGTTTCCAGCCCTGGGACCAGGAATGTTGTTCTGGGTGGAAGAAAGTTGTTGTGACTTCATATTTTATGACATGAAAAGTTGCCTCATTTTTTTTCATGCCTGGAGGAAAGAAAGTTTGCTTTGGGTGAAGCATGCACTAAACAAAGTTAAATCAAACTATCTGTCTATAAACAGCTCAAGGCAACCTATTGTCATGTCATAGCACTCCTGGGCTGTAAATTCCTTCAAGAAAAGAATTATGTCCTGACCATTCAACACTGTGCCTGGACTATAGCAAAAATTCGATACATATTTGTGGAATAAATTACTGAATTTCTAAGTAAGACACTCAAAGCTGAGTTGGGTCTCTGAGTTGCCCCCTTTCCTGTTACACTGAGAGATTGTTGCTTTCTGTGCCTCTGAGATGAGTAGCTAATGTAGGAAAGCTAGGTAATTTCCTCAAAAAGTATTGTGATTCTAAGAGACTGATGTCTTTGGCCATTGTCCCATTTTCCAAGCAAATAGATCCAAGCAGTAGGTTGAAAGAGACTTGCCCAAATCTATACTTTGATGCCAAAAGTCTCTTGAAACATTAAAGAGCTCTGAAAAGCCTGACAGTATCAAGTACATTTTGCTATTGAAATTTCTAACTTTCAGAGAAGCAGGAACATTGTACGACATCTCTTATATGCGGCATCTAAAAAGACATGATTTTAAGAAAAGAACTTATTTACAAAACAGAAACAGACTCACAGATTCAGAGAATGAACTAATGGTTGCGGGGGTGGGTGGGAGGGCAGGAAGGATGGGGGAAGGGATAGTTAGGGAGTTTGGGATGGACAGATACACTCTGTTATATTGAAAAAGGATAACCAACAAGGACCTATTGTACAGCACAGGGAACTCTGCTCAATGTTATGTGGCAGCCTGGATGGGAGGGCAGCTTGGGGGAGAATGGATACATGTATATGTATGGCTCAGTTTCTCTGCCTTGCAACTGAAACTATCACAGCATTGTTAATCAGCTATACTCCAATATTAAATAAAAAGTTTAATTAACAATAACACAGTAAAAAAATAAAGACATAAATTTTTGACTTGATTTCCCTTCCCTAAAACTAAAACCATAGAGGAAAAGGGTGGGGGACTTCCCTGGCAGTCCAGTAGTTAAGATGCTGTGCTTCCATTGCAGGGAGCATGGGTTCAACCCTTGGTCAGAGAATTAAGATCCCACATGCTGAGTGGCATGACCAAAAATAAAGTAAAACACTAAAGAAAAAGAAAGAAAGAAAGAAAGAAATGAGTGTTGCCTGAGCGTTACACTGTGAAACTCTCAATGCTCTAGACTACAACCATAATTAAATCAAGTCTTACTCTTGCCCAACATGTACCTGCTCATAGTTCAATCCCAGCTCTCTAGTCTGTAACTGAGAAGACTCTGATGCTGGGAAAGATTAAGGGTAGGAGGAGAAGTGGGTGGGAGATGATGAGATGGTCAGATGGCATCACTGACTCAATGGACATGAGTTTGGACAAACTTCGGGAGACAGTGAAGGACAGGAAAGCCTGACATGCTGCAGTCCGTGAGGTCTCAAAGAGTCAGATAAAGCTTAGCAACTGAACAACAACTCCCCTAAGAGATCATAAGATCCTTGAGGACGACGACAATCTCATGCCATTACCCATGCTATTAGTGTCTGTGACTCCTCAGTCCAGACAGGGATGGGCACAGGCTCAGTGAAGCATCAATGGTTGTCTGATGCCATTTTTGGTCTTTGTTCATGCTGCAGTGAAATCCCTGATAAAACTTCTCATTTCTGTGTTTTTAGACCAGATTTGTATCTCACCTGCCCTTACTCTTCCTGTTATTTCATTTCTTTTACTTTGTTGAGTCCATGACATCGCCAAAGGGCGAGGCTAAAAACCCTAGAGACAGGATCAAGTCAGGCAGTGAGCAACAATGCCACGGCCATCCCTTATTCCCAGCCCCGAGCCTAGAAACAACCTCATTCTTTAAAAGATAAGACTCAGTTAAAACACCCACCTCCAAGGTAGTCCTTCCTTTGCTGAATCTTTTGCCAAAGAAGTCAGACCTTAATAAGAAAGATTTTTTAAATGTAAATTGAGATTTAATAGCCAAGAACCTTCCTATCTTTCTTCCAACCATGCATCATTATCATCATCATCACCATCATTTATTATTTACCACATACTGTTCTAAGTCCTTGGTAGGTAATTAACAATGCTTATATACATTTATATACATATATAAATATACACAATATTTTATATGCATATAGTTTTCCTTTTTGTTTCTTTTTCTTTTATATATATTTTTGCATATATTATTTTTATCTTAATTTTTCAGATAAGAAAACTACCCAATGTCCCACAACTAGTAAATACTACAAACAGCATTGAAACCAAACAAAATGAATCCAAATCTGCCTTCCTTACCTTTCACATCTAAACTGGCAAATATTACTTATAATCTTCCCTGTTAAGAGTGTTAGCTTTCAAGCATGCGATTCTTAGAGAGTGAATATGAGAAAAGGACGTGGAAAATTGCCACCTGAAAACAGTGATTATGGTTTACTTCTGCATCCACATTTATTGAGCAACTACTATATGTTAGGTACTATTTTAGATAATGCAGATGGAAAAAGCAAAAGTTCTTTTTTGAGTCCAGACTCGATCTTCAAATTAGAATTCAAGCTTCCCCACTTGCATACTATGTGACTGTGAACAAATCAAATCACTTAGCCTCTGTTTGGGTTGCAGTTTCTCCATCTCTTAGTCAAAGATGATAAGGTTAATAGTCTCTTAGGGAGTGGTCTAAGGATCAAGTTGAAATCATGAGACCAAGTCGTTGCAATGGCTGATATAGCCATAGGTGATCTCACTACATGACTCTCTTCTTCACGCTATTTAACCACGTTGGTGCTGGCAGATACTTCCCCACATGTGCTCAGAGAACTCTCCCAGCTGTTTTGTTTTGCTCAAATATCACCTTTGAAGGAAGCCAATGATTATTAGAAAATCCCACCTGTCGTTCCCTCCCTCTGACATGCCTGATCTCACTTGCCTTAAATCTATTTTTTTTCCTGTGACATCTATAACCTTTTTAACATGCCATGTAATTTAAGGATTTACTATACTTATAGTCCATCTCTTCCTTATCTATTCATTTCCTTTCATGGAGACAAACATTTTTGTCTATTTTATTCACTGATGTCTCAATTACTGGAAAAGGTCCTAGTTCACAATAGCTACTCAATAAACAGATTAAATGAATAAATATGTATGAGTTTGCATAGTGCTTGGAAAAGACCCTGATACTGGGGAAGACTGGAGGCAAAAGGAGAAGAGGGTGGCAGAGGATGAAAATGTTAGAAAGCACCACCAACTCAGTGGACGTGAATCTGAGCAAATTCCAGGAGATAGCAGAGAACAGATGAGCCTGGCTTGCTGCAGTCCATGGAGTTGCAAAGAGTCAGACACAATGACTCAACAACAACAACAGTGCTTGGCCTATATTGTTCAAGGTACTGTTATAACGTGTCACCTTTCTCTAGGAAGCTCACATTTTATTTAAGAAATAATCAATTTGAAGACATTTCCCGCAAACACTTTTTTTTTTGGTTGCAAATTTTTCTCTCCCTGAAAAAGCTCTTTTCAGTTTGACTGGCATTTACATTTTTCTTGCACACAGCATGTACCTTTCCTGGATGACATATTCTTCTGGAGACTGATTCTGCTCATTCGGGGCTTTTTGCCAATTCTCTTATATGCTGGGCAGTGACTGGGTAGGAAAAGCTAGCCACTCTGCCATTTGCTTCTTGAGAATAGCCTTGACCATCCCACAAAGTGATTATTAGTAATATTTCTTGGAATCTTACCATGTGTCTTTCTCTGTTATCAGGATGCTGGGTATAGAGAAAGGACCAGAGGGGTAAGAAAACATACAGGATGCAGCCAGTAGCTTCACGGACTGCCCAATACATGACTCTTTCAAATATAGTTTAATAGACCAGAGTGCTTGTGTTCAAATCATGGCTCTACCATTCTCTAGTTTTATGTGACCTTGTACAACTTAACCTCTTTCTGTCCTGAATTCCTTGCCTGAAAAAAAAGTGATAATAATACTACTTCATCAGATTGTTGAGAAGTAAAAAATTATGCCTAGGAAAATAAGAGATAAAAATGTTCAGAGCCATGCTTGATGCATTGCAGATACTGCTTAATAAATCCTAACTTTTAATCTAAATATCACCTGACAGAACACAGTGAAAAGTGAAAGTCGCTCAGTCGTGTCTGACTCTTTGCGACCCCAAGGACTATACAGTCCATGGTATTCTCCAGGCCAGAATACTTGAGTGGGTAGCCTTTCCCTTCTCCAGGGGATCTTCCCAACCCAGGGATCGAACCCAGGTCTCCCACATTGCAGGCGGATTCTTTACCAGCTGAGCCACAAGGGAAGAACAAAGGCATATGAAATAAGAACCAATAAAAATCAAGGGTTAAACAAGCATGAGTGGCATTAGAGTCAGAGGATTCAAGATGGTGTCAGTAATCCTGGAGAGCTTCTCTTCATTCCTTAATTCATTTTCTAAACATATAGTGAGAGAATCCGCTGCTTCACCTCCAGGAGTTTTAAATCTGATAGAGGAACCAGGCAAAGAAACAAAATGTATTGTGAAATATGTGATGGGAGCACTACTGAGAAATGTCACTCTGATGACAGTGCAATGTATATAGATATATAGCGCTGGTGAGTTGGCACAAGAAGACCTGTCTGGAATTTTCATGTAAATTTCCAAGTGAGATGTTATGAAAGTTTGAAGCAAGGATACTGACAGTAGGAGAGGATAAAAGCAAGAAATATTTAACAGGTTGCTAAGGGCTTCCCTGGTGGCTCAGTGGTAAAGAACCTGCCTGCCAATGCAGGAGACTTGAGTTCGATCCCTGGCTAGGGAAGGTCCCCTGGAGAAGGAAACGGCAACCCACTCCAGTACTCTTGCCTGGGAAATCCCATGGACAGAGAACCCTGGCGGGCTACAGTCCATGGGGTGGCAAAAGAGTCGGATGTGAAGTAGCGAAACAACTCCTTCCCCTCTTTAAAACACTTCCTTCTGTTGGAGTCTAAGACATCACACTCATGTTTTTCTTCCCACTTCCCTGGTAGCTCCTTTTCAGCAGCCTTGGTTGGCTTGTTTTCTTCTTCTATCCTCTTTACCTTGGGTTTCCCAGGACTTAGCATTAGGGCTTCATCTCTCTTCTAGCTACACTCATCCCCTTGGTATTCCCATTAGTCCCATGATATGACATTCCACCTATATCTTGATAACCTTTAATTTCTTATCTGTAGATCGGATATCTGTCTTGAACTCCAGATTTGTATAATATCTACAATTGTCTTCTTTACCCATCCACTTGGCTATCTAACAGGCATCTTTAAGCTAACACGTACCCAAACAAGCTCCTAACCTTCTGCCCAGTATCTGTTCTATCCATGGTTTTTCACATCTCAGTTCATCACAACTTTATTCCTCAAGTTGTTCAAACATAAAACTCAGAGTGAGGAAAGTGATCTTGACTTCTCGTCTCTCAGTTCTGTTGGTTCTACCTGCAAACTATCCCAAAACTACTTCCCTCCAAGTCCATAGCTCTCATCCTAGTCCAAGCCACCATCCCCCTCACCTTAAAAGCTTCAACCATCTCCTAAATGGCCTCCCTGTTTCCACTCTTGACCACCTGCAGTCCAGTCTCGACCCAGTAGTAAGGCTTGATGCTTTCACGGCCGTGAGTCAGATAATGACACCCCGGGGCTCACAAGATTCACAAGGCTCCTAGTTCGTTCAAAGTCCAAAATAACTTACAATAACTAAAAAGCCCCGAAGCAATACAGTCTCCATCTTCTCCTTGTTCACGTCTTCTAACTCCCTCCACGTCACCCTTGCTGGTCTCTTGCTGTTCTTGAAATATTGCAGGCATGCAGGATTCCAACTGAGGGCTCTGCTCCAGCTCTTCTCTCTACCTGAATCTTTCCTTAAATAGCCCCATGGCTTCTTTCCTCAACTACTTTAAATCTTTGTTGCTCAAATGTCATGTTTCTAAAAACCTTTGCTCATCACATTGTTGTTATTATTTAGTCACTCAGTCCTGTCCTACTCTTTTGCGACCCCCGTGGACTGTAGCCCACCAGTCTCCTCTAATCATGGAAATTTTTAGGCAAGAATACTGGAGTGGGTTGTCATTTTCTTCTGCAGGGGATATTCCCAACCCAAGGACAGATCCCTATTTCCACACCTCCTGCATTGCAGGCAGAGTCTTTACCACTGAGCCACCCGGGAAGCCCTTCCTCATAATACTGTTTTAAATTAAAATTCCCAACTCCTCCACTCCTTACTCCTTCCCTGCCTAATTGTTCTCCATAGTCCATATCATCTTCAAGCATTTTATATAATTTGTTTTCAAAACTGTTTGACTTGCCCTGTAAGAAGGTAAACTACAAGATGCCAGGAATTTTGTCTGTTTTGTTAGTGGGCAATTTTGGTACCTAGAAGATTGATACTCAATACAATAAATAGTATCTGAATGAATAACTGAAATGGCAATTCATTGTATGTGAAGAGAAAGCAATTGGAGATAAAGATGACTCTAACATAACAGTGCTACTTTTGTTGAACAGAATAAATGAAATCCACTTATGTCTGGAAGTTGATAAATTAAGCTTGGAGCATTTTTTATTTAAGGTTTCTTTAAACTAATTAAATAAGTATGTCTAGGTTGGCTATAAGAAGTAGGAGCCAGGAAAGACAAGTTGGAGAGACCTAGATATCACAATGATTTAGAAAAATGCAAGTAGCCACAGGCAGTACAAGAAGGAAGAAACCTGGGAACTGAAAACCTAGAGGGGTACAGAGAAAGAGAAACCTGCTAACTGTCTTCTCCACCACCCTGCCTACAGGCTCAATATTGACCATCGATACTTGCTCCTTGGAAGGAAACCTATGACAAACCTAGACAGCATGTTAAAAAGCAGAGACATCACTTTACATTACTGCTTTATACTTTTCATTAGTGCTTCAGACGTATCAGACACTGTAATAGATGACTTTACAAAAGTGTTGGAGAAGACTCTTGAGGGTCCCTTGGACAGCAAGGAGATCAAACCAGTCAATCTTAAGGGAAATCGACCCTGAATACTCATTGGAAAGACTGATGTTGAAGCTGAGGCTCCAATACTTCGGCCACCTGATGCAAAGAGCCAACTCATTGGAAAAGTCCTTGATGCTGGGAAAGACTGAAGGCAAAATGAGAAGGAGGTGGCAGAGAATAAGATGGTAAAATAGCATCACCAACTCTATGGACATGAATTTGAGCAAATTCTGGGAGATAGTAGAGAACAGAGGAGCCTAGCGTGCTGCAGTCCATGGGGTCACAAAGAATCAGACATGACTTAGCAACGGAAAAACAACAACATTGACTCTCAAAATTCAAATGTCACTGTCCTTGACGTAGTGTGTGCTAAGATGCTTCAGTCATGTCTGACTCTTTGTGACCCTATGGACAGTAGTCATCCAGGCTCCTCTGTTCTTGGGATTCTCTAGGCAAGAATACTGGAATAGGTTGTTGTGCCCTCCTCCCAGGGGATCTTCCAATCCCAGGGATCAAACCCATGTCTCTCATATCTCCTGCACTTGAAGGTGGGTTCTTTACCACTAGCCCAACAGAGTAGCAGGGACTATGTTTACCCTCTAACTGAGAAAAATAATAAAACACAGACAAAATCTATGAAACAACAGTTTCAGACATTGAACAGAAAATTGAACAGGACATTAATTCCTGTCACAGGGGAAACTAAGTAGATTAACACTGTGATAACATACTGTCTTGAAATGATAAACTTACTTTTCATCTTGCTTATGATAAACTTACTGTCTGGAGAGAGTTTTCAGCTGCAGTGTAGGGAAAGTGTACCCAGAGTTCAACAATCTCCCTGAATTGAGAGGACAGAGTTCAGAATTCAGGGGGGGCCATCAGTTCAGTTCAGTCACTCAGTTGTGTCTGACTCTTTGCAACCCCATGGACTGCAGAAACCAGGCCTCCCTGTCCATCACCAACTCCCAGAGTTTACTCAAACTTATGTCCATCGAGTAGGTGATGCCATCAAACCACCTCATCCTCTGTCATCTCCTTCTCCCCCCACCTTCAATCTTTCCCAGCATCAGGGTCTTTTCCAATGAGTCAGTTCCTTGAATCAGGTGGCCAAAGTATTGAAGTTTCAGCTTCAGCATCAGTCCTTCCAATGAACACCCAGGACTGATCTCCTTTAGGATGGACTGGCTGGATCTCCTTTCAGTCCAAGGGACTCTCAAGAGTCTTCTCCAACACCACAGTTCAAAACCATCAATTCTTCAGCACTCAGCTTTCTTTATAGTCCAACTCTCACATCCATACATGACTACTGGAAAAACCATAGCCTTGACCTTTGTTGGCAAAGTAATGTCTCTGCTTTTTAATATGCTGTCTAGGTTGGTCATAACTTTTCTTCCAAGGAGCAAGCATCTTTTAATTTCATGGCTGCAGTCACCATCTGCAGTGATTTTGGAGCCTCAAAAAATAGTCTGTCACTGTTTCCACATCTATATGTTTCCCCATCTATTTGCCATGAAGTGATGGGATCAGATGTCATGATCTTAGTTTTTAGAATGTTGTGTTTTAAGCCAACTTTTTGACTTTCCTCTTTCACTTTCATCAAGAGGCTCTTTAGTTCCTCTTCACTTTCTGCCATAAGGGTGGTGTCATCTACATATCTGAGGTTATTGATATTTCTCCCAACAATCTTGGGATTTCCAGATGTTTTTCTGGAACTCTCTTGCTTTTTTGATGATCCAGCGGATGTTGGCAATTTGATCTCTGGTTCCTCTGCCTTTTCTAAAACCAATTTGAACATCTGGAAGTTCATGGTTCATGTACAGTTGAAGCCTGGCTTGGAGAATTTTTAGCATTGCTCTACTAGCGTGTGAGATGAGTGCAATTGTGTGGTAGTTTGAGCATTTTTTGGCATTGCTTTTCTTTGGGATTGGGATGAAAACTGACCATTTCCAGTCCTGTGGCCACTGCTGAGTTTTCCAAATTTGCTGGCATATTGAGTGCAGCACATTCACAGCATCATCTTTTAGGATTTGAAATAGCTCAGCTGGAATTCTATCACCTCCACTAGCTTTGTTCATAGTGATGCTTCCTAAGGCACACTTGACTTCACATTCCAGGATGTCTAGCTCTAGGTGAGTGAGCACACCATCATGATTATCTGGGTCATGAAGATCTTTTTTGTATAGTTCTTCTGTGTACTCTTGCCACCTCTTCTTAATATCTTCTGCTTCTATCCTTTATTGAGCCCATCTTTGCATGCAATATTCCCTTGGTATCTCTAATTTTCTTGAAGAGATCTCTAGTCTTTCCCATTCTATTGTTTTCCTCTATTTCTTTGCACTGGTCACTGAGGGAGGCTTTCAAACCACTTCAGTATTCTTGCCTTGAGAACGCCATGAACAGTATTAAAAGGCAAAAAGATAGGACACTGAAAGATGAACTCCCCTGGTCAGTAGGTGCCCAGTATGCTACCGGAAATCAGTGGAGAAATAACTCCAGAAAGAATGAAGAGATGGAGCCAAAGGAAAAACAACATCCAATTGTGGATATGACTGATGATAGAAGCAAAGTCTGATGCTGTAAAGAGGAATATTGCATAGGAACCTGGAATGTTAGGTCCATGAATCAAGGCAAATTGGAAGTGTTTAAACAGGAGAAGGCAACAGTGAATGTCGACATTCTAGGAATCAGTGAACTAAAATGGACTGAAATGGGTGACATTAACTCAGATGACCATTATATCTACTACTGAGGGCAAGAATCCCTTAGAAGTAATGGAGTAGCCATCATAGTCAACAAAAGAGTCCGAACTGCAGTAGTTGAATGCAATCTCAAAAACAACAGAATAATCTCTGTTAGTTTCCAAGGCAAAGCATTCAATATCACAGTAATCCAAGTCTATGCCCCAATCAGTAATGCTGTAGAAGCTGAAGTTGAACGGTTCTATGAAGACCTACAAGATATTTGAGAAAAAGTAGGAAGTCAAGAAACACCTGGAGTAACCAGCAAATTTGGCCTTGGAGTACAGAATGAAGCAGGGCAAAGGCTAATAGAGTTCTGCCAAGAGAACACACTGGTCACAGCAAACACCCTCTTCCAACAACACAAGAGAAGAGACTCTACACATGAACATCACCAGATGGTGAATACCAAAATCAGATTGATTATATTCTTTGCAGCCAAAGGTGGAGAAGCTCTATACAGTCAGTAAAAACAAGACCAGGAGCTGATTGTGGCTCAGATCATGAGCTTCTTATTGCCAAATTCAGACTTAAATTGAAGAAAGTAGGGAAAACCACTAGATCATTCAGGTATGACCTAAATCAAATCCCTTACGATTATACAGTGGAAGTGACGAATAGTTTTAAGAGATTAGATATGATAGACAGAGTGCCTGATGAACTGTGGATGGAGGTTCGTGACATTGTACAGGAGACAGGGATCAAGACCATCCCCAAGAAAAAGAAATGCAAAAAAGCAAAATGGCTGTCTGAGGAGGCCTTACAAACAGCTGTGAAAAGCAAAGGAGAAAAGGAAAGATATACCCATTTGAATGCAGGGAGGCCATAGTGGAAGGAATTTGCAACACAAGGAAAGAAGAATACATAGATATACAAGAGTCCTCTAGAGATTTGCAAAGCATGCCCCTCAAAGCTTCAGCTGAGTAGTAATGCTCACATGTATTTGAATAAAACAGTCAAGGCCAGGAGAAAAAAGCACCCAACAGTATCAGGAGGAAACAATCTTGAGAGGTCACACGTGGCTGGGCATAGTTCCTGGGTCCATCAGCTCAAAAGAAAAAAAAAAACTGCCATATGACGCATCAAGCTGAGCCCTTAGAAGAGTATTGCCTCAGTAAAGGGAAAAATTGCTAATGAAGGGAAAGGGAGAGAAAGTGTGTCTCTGGGGCTGTCCAGGTTCTCTCAAGGAGAGAAACCGTCAAGTGTTCAAAAACACTGCTGCGAAAAGATCAAGAAAGTTCTAGTTTAAGAGAATCCATGGTTCTGGCTCTTAAGACATAACCGTTGACTTGAATGAGAGTAAACTTGGTAGACACTGGATAGGCAGAGGGGAGAATGATCTGTAGGGAGGAAATATGGAGCATTCATAGGACAGTAAGGAAGCAATTTTAAGAGTATGATAATAAACTGGTTTATAATCCCAGATCAAACTAACAAGAGCCAAGAAGAATATACTCTGGGGAAAGACAAGGAAGGCAAAAGTATGATAAATTTCATATAACCTATAGGGGAGAATCACAAAGTTACACTATTTGGTTCCTTATTTCAAACTTGCAAACTAATCCCAGGTATAATTAAAAATTGAACTGATATTTTGCAAATCAACAGAGGCTAAAAACAAACAATATATAAAAATCAAAGGAAACTTAAAGAAAGCATTTAAAGTCTAAAACTAAGTGAGAGCCAAACCCCAGTTATGACAGTAAATGCAATTCAGTGAGCATATCTAACTTATTAAAAAGAAGACATACTTTTTTTCCCAAAAGAAGGAGAGCTGCAGAGGGTTGCAAATTTTATATTAAAAAAATGATTGCCCAAAAAGAGAATTGTCTCTTTTGCAGATCTGTTTATACCCTAAAGATAATTCTGTTTTGTTCCTTTTTGCCTGAAGTCAGAGCAACAGATTAAATGACTTTCAAAAGTTCTTTCCATCTGTGATTGCAACAAAACATAACATAAGCAATCAAATACATCAACTCTTCTGGGATAGACTATTATATTTCTAACAGAAATAAATCTGAGAAGGAATATCCATTGAAAGATTGATTGTATTGGAGAAAATATCCATCACATGTAAAGACAGGAAGACATCCATCTGAGATAAACACCAAATGAATTACGATAGCAAAAAAATGGAAAAGTCAACTACAGTAATAAATAATATTGTAGCATTGCATGCCAACTGTTTGCACATTTTAGAGCAAGTTTGTTGAGAACAATAAATTACTCTAAAACTTATTATCAACTGCCAATTCTTTATTAGAAAAGAAATAGAGTAAAGTTGCTATGGTGTGGTTATATACTCATTAATGGATAAATAAGAACATCTAGATATCATTGGCAATCTTCACTGAGGCAAGAGAAACAAGAGAAATTGAAGACCTATCTCATCTCAGAATGTGCAGTAATGTAAAAGTCAAAATACCTGGGAAGAAGAAATAAAATCATTAAAATACATTTCTTTTGGGAGAGTATCAGAGAAAGAAACAACTAGAATCCTGAACTAATGAGTCGTTATTATCGTTTAGTTGCTCAGTCAGTCAGTTCAGTCGCTCAGTTGTGTCCGACTCTTTGCAACCCCATCGACTACAGCACTCCAGGCCTCCCTGTCCATCACCAACTCCTGGAGTCCACCCAAACCCATGTCCATCGAGTTGATGATGTCATCCAACCATCTCATCCTCTGTCATCCCCTTCTCCTTCTACCTTCAATCTTTCCCAGCATCAGGGTCTTTTCCAATGAGTCAGTTCTTTGAATCAGGTGGCCAAAGTATTGGAGTTTCAGCTTCAACATCAGTCCTTCCAATGAATATTCAGGGTTGATTTCTTTTAGGATTGACTGGTTTGATCTCCTTGCAGTCCAAGGGACTCTCAAGAGTCTTATCCAACACCACAGTTCAAAAGCATCAGTTCTTCGGCGCTCAGCTTTCTTTATGGTCCACCTCTCACATCCATACAGGACTACTGGAAAAACCATAGTTTTGACTGTACGGACCTTTATTGGCAAAGTAATGTCTCTGCTTTTCAATGTGCTCTCTAGGTTTCTCAGCCATGTTCAACTCTTTGCAACCCCATGGACTGTAGCCTGCCAGGCTCCTCTGTCCATGGAATTTTCCAGGCAAGAATACTGGAGTGAGTAGGTTGCCATTTCCTTCTCCAGGGGATCTTCCTGATCCAGGGATCAAACCCAAGTCTCCTACATTGCAGGTGTATTCTTTACCACTGAGCCACCTGGGAAGCCTGAGCTAGTACATACCAAGATCATAATCAATCCCATTTGTCCTTAATGATGTGTGAATACAGGATGAGCATAGATGTTATATGTCTTTAAGATGAGGTTTTGGTCCTAAATCGCTGTGGAAACACTGGCATCTACGAATCACAGATTTATTCCAGACAATAAGGAATTTTGTGTATACCATCTTGAATGGCCTAATGGTGTTTTTCCCCAGGAAATATACTTGCAAAAAATTGTATAACATTTTAACGGGAAACATTTTGGCCTGGATTAAATGTATAAAGAAGGCCTTGTTATAACTCCCACTTCACTTATGCAAACACTGAGTTTCCTAGAAACTAGAGAGCTGCTTTTAAAACTCAGACATAAATGGCAGTGCTGGAGTTTCAGCCCCCATCACCAACTCCTAGCGGAGAGAACTTCGCAAGGTCTTTACAAGCAATTAACACTAATAAAAGATTTTATTCCGTCCCTGTGCATCAAGAAGATTTGTGTGCAGTCGCTATTGATCCAGAGCAGATGAGGCAGGTCAAATGTAGTAGATGCCAGAGAAATAAGTTAGAAGAAGCCGTGTGAAGAGTAGTGTGAGCAGAGTCATGTGTCTAGGAATCTGTTCTCAAGTCAACAGGGGAGCAGAGGTTTATGTGCAGGGCAGTCAGAAAGCCAGAGGTCTGATCTGAAGGTGGACAGGCGGCTGAAGATATGTCTTGAGTGGAGACAGGAAGAGTCCTAGAGGCTGGGTGAGCTAATCCAAGGATAGCAAGTTTTCCTTTATTAAGTTAAAGGACTGTTGCTACCCATCAGATAAGGAAACTGAGCTACAGTGGGGTTTGGTGTTTTAACTCTCTGGTCCAACTCTCGGGAAATAAGACCCAGTCCTTCTGAGTCATCATCCCAACAGGCTAAAATTGAACAAAACAAATAGGCAAAGCATATAGATGACTTTGTTTTGTTTTCCTTTTTTGGCCGCGTGGTGCAGTCGGCATGCAGGACCTTAGTTTCCCAACTAGGTATCGAACCCATGCCCCCTGCATTGGGAGCACAGAGTCTTAACCACTGGGCCACCAGGGAATCCCTACATGACTTTAAAATCAGATTATTTAGCCTTCTGAATGGAGACCAAGGGGAAAGGGAGGCAGAAAGAAGGTGAAAGTTTTATTCCACAAATTGGCAAAGTCTAAAAAAATATGGAACTTTGGTGATTTTGTTGAATTTGTGCTCAGTTATTTCTAATGAGCTTGAGCTTAATTAGCCAGAGGTTTCCTCTTTGTTTTCCTGTGTGTGTAAAAGCAAACTAAGGAAAAACTAGGGAAGGAAGAACTGACGACGAAGGGTGAGATTGGTCCAAAGACAACAGCGCTTGCTGAGCCAAATGACAGGCCAGGAAGTGAGCTGATTACCTTTCCCCGTTGTTTTTAAAGGAGAGAGGAAAAAAAAAAAATATAGCAGAAAATGCTATTGTCCAAGTGGGGATAATTATAACAGAGAGGAAGGGAGCCAGACGGAGGAAACAAAATTAAGCCAAGTAGAATGCAGGCTGCCCACCAAGGGAAATGGCAAAGCAAGCACACAGAAGACAATTAGGTTGGGAAGCTATCTTCAAGGGAAATTAGAGGAACCCCATTGCTTGTGTAATTAAACACAGATATGGTACTATAGGGAACATACCTAAGAAGATGGAGGAAGGATAGAAAAGCCCATCTGAGGATCCTGGGCATTCTCATGGAAAATCATGAAAGAGGGAAAAGCCCTGCCTCACCGCAGGTTTATTATGGAGAAAAACTAGCTCACAGCTGATGTTCCTCTGCATCTAAAATGCGGTTCAAAGTCTTCTTCACATCCCCTCCCTCCAATGGTACCTACATGTTTTAAGCATCAGTCTTTCAGCATTTCATCGCGAATATTTGAATTGAACAAATATCTCCCACTGTGTCAACATCTCGTGTATGTTCACACTCTTCTAAGTGGTAATCATTCACACAGTCATAACAAATCACTAGACGTAGCCTAAAGGACTTTACCACGATTTGCATTATAAACTGCAGTGGTTAGGACTTCCCTGGTGGTCCAGTGGGTTGAGAGTCTCACTGCCAATGCAAGGACACGGGGTTTGAACCCTGTTCTGAGAAAATTCCACACGCAGTAGAGTAACTAAGCCCGTGCACCACAACTTTTGAAGCCCGAGTGCCTGCAGTCTGTGCTACACAACAAGAGAAGCCACTGCACCACAACAAGAGACTACCCCCTGCTCGTGGAAAAAGAGAAAGCCTGCACAAATCAACAAAGACTGAGCAGAGCCAGAAATAAATAAATTTTTTTCAATTAAAAAAATAAATAAGTTGCAGTGATCAAAGAAACAGGCTATGGAGTCAGAATTGGGTTTTAATCTCTCATTAGAAGTGGTCTTGACCAAGTCAATTAACCTTTCTCAGTTTTACCATCTGTAAAATGGGTATGAAAATATCTCTCCCTTAAGATTATGTGGTGGTTTAGTCACTAAGTTGTGTCCAACTCTTGTGACCCCATAGACTGTAGCTCACCAGGCTCCTCTGTCCTTGGGATTCTCCAGGCCAGAATACTGGAGTGGGCCATCATTTCCTTCTCCAGGGGATCTTCCCGACCCAGGAATTGAACCTGAGTCTCCTGCAGTGCAGACAGATTCTTACTGACTGAGCTATGTGGGAAGCAGCCTTAAGATTATTGTGGGGAATAAATCAGATGATAAGGTTTTGTTAAATTAACACAGTGTCTGGACAAGACATGCCAAAGAGCCTCTTAGTAAGTGTTATTGATAATAATTATAGTCATAAAAATGAAAAGTAGAGCTCTCAAGGGATTACAGAGAGATCTGGTAGAAAATACAAAGCATGCATTTTACCTCTTAGTTCTAGGTATTAGAAGGTTCTCAGTGACTGTTGACTGATGTCATTTTAGCATATGATAATAAAGGGTAATTATAAGAGAGTGATGACATTCAGGCATTTGTTACATCCAGGGTCATTTTAAGAAACATATAGAGAGAAGAGATTAGGAAATGCCCATTTCTTATATTTGTGTAAGATAGAGAGGTTTCTTTAAAAGTCTGTAACATAAGTAAATATAAATTGTTCACAGGACTTACCTGGCAGTCCAACAGTTAAGATTCTGTGCTTTCAATGCAATGAGTGTGGGTTCGATCCCTGATCAGGGAACTATGATCCTACATGTCATGTCGTGCAGCGAGGAAAAAAAAAATCATTCACACTTTATTGCTGAGGTAATCTTGGCTCTTTGTGATAGAAAGTGTAAGAGGTTTGGATTCAGGAACATGAGAGTCTGAATTCCAAAACCACCACTTTCTCAGTTTTAGTAAGAACTTCTCTGAGACTTCATCCTCATCACAAAGGGAAATAATTATCTTCTCTCTGACTACTTCACAGGGCTGTTATAAGAATTAATTAATAACGTATGTGGAGGTGCTTTGTAACATAATGTCTAAATACTACTTTACCACATTCAGATCTCACAGGAAAGTAAAGTGAGTCTTGAGAAAGAAAACGGGAAGAAAGTGCCAGTAGGGTAGGCACTACATGAGAACCATGTGTCTGGTATTCAGCCATTTATGATGGTGACCCAAGATTTCCTTCTCTTATGCAGCCAGCCACACTACATTTAATCTATTCTTTAGAAAAAAGAATTGTACTTCCATGGAAAACTATGCTCTGCCTAGAGGATACCCCTCCAGATTATCTGATTCTGTACTTTCCTTGTCTTTGAGCTATGTTATAGCCATGTAAATTATAGGTAACCAATCACAATGTAAAATAATTCTTATCTATGGACATGCATATTCTGTTTTGCCCAGTAGAGATTCAATTGTCTCCTCTCCCACTGTGATAAAAAATTAGTTTGCCACCTTTCATATATTCATGCCAATTATTCCTAATCTATGACCCAGATAATCACAATGGTGTGATCACTCATATAGAGCCAGACATCCTGGAATGTGAAGTCAAGTGGGCCTTAGGAAGCATCACTACAAACAAAGCTATTGGAGGTGATGGAATTCCAGTTGAGCTATTTCAAATTCTGAAAGATGATGCTGTGAAAGTGCTGAACTCAATATGCCAGCAAATATGGAAAACTAAGCAGTGGCCACAGGATTGGAAAAGGTCAGTTTTCATTCCAATCTCAAAGAAAGTCAATGCCAAAGAATGCTCAAACTACTGCACAATTGCATTCATCTCACATGCTAGTAAAGTAATGCTTAAAATTCTCCAAGCCAGGCTTCAGCAATATGTGAACCGTGAACTTCCAGATGTTCAAGCTGGTTTTAGAAACGGCAGAGGAACCAGAGATCAAATTGCCAATATCCACTGGATCATCTAAAAAGCAAGAGAGTTCCAGAAAAACATCTATTTCTGCTTTATTGACCATGCCAAAGCCTTTGACTGTGTGGATCACAATACACTGTGGAAAATTCTGAAAGAGATGGGCATACCAGACCACCTGACCTGTCTCTTGAGAAACCTGTATGCAGGTCAGGAAGCAACAGTTAGAACTGGACATGGAACAACAGACTGGTTCCAAATAGGAAGAGGCTGTATATTGTCACCCTGCTTATTTAACTTATATGCAGAGTACATCATGAGAAACGCTGGGCTGGAGGAAGCACAAGCTGGAATCAAGATTGCCGGGAGAAATATCAATAACCTCAGATATGCAGATGACACCACCCTTATGGCAGAAAGTGAAGAAGAACTAAAGAGCCTCTTGATGAAAGTGAAAGAGGAGAGTGAAAAAGTTGGCTTAAAGCTCAACATTCAGAAAACTAAGATCATGGCATCTGGTCCCATCACTTCATGGCAGATAGATGTGGAAACAGTGGCTGACTTTATTTTTTGGGGCTCCAAAATCACTGCAGATGGTGATTGCAGCCATGAAATTAAAAGACACTTACTCCTTGGAAGGAAAGTTATGACCAAACTAGACAGCATATTAAAAAGCAAAGACATTACTTTGCCAACATAGGTCTGTCTAGTCAAGGCTATGGTCTTTCCATTGGTCATGTATGGATATGAGAGTTGGACTATAAAGAAAGCTGAACACTGAAGAATTGATGGTTTTGAACTGTGGTGTTGGAGAAAACTCTTGAGAGTCCCTTGGACTGCAAGGAGATCCAACAAGTCCATCCTAAGGGAGATCAGTCCTGGGTGTTCATTGGAAGAACTGATGTTGAAGCTGAAACTCCAATACTTTGGCCACCTGATGCGAAGAGTTTACTTACTGGAAAAGACCCTGATGCTGGGAAAGATTGAGGGCAGGAGGAGACGGGGACAACAGACGATGAGATGGCTGGATGGCATCATCAACTCGATGGACATGGGTTTGGGTGGACTCTGGGAGTTGGTGATGGACAGAGAGGCCTGGCGTGCTGCGGTTCATGGGATCGCAGAGAGTCAGACACGACTAAGTGACTGAACTGAACTGATAGATATGTCTTTTCTACAAATTTTCTTTTGAATCAGTTATCATATATGCCTGATTCCCTCAGGAGAGGTTAAGCAAAATCTTTAATATGTGTTCATTTTTGTCTGTATGAGAATAACAAATCTAATCTTTTTTAGAAATTACATTTAAATGGCTTGTTCATTTATCACTTATCCCACAAACATTTGCTGGGTAGTTATTCTGTGGTCAGCTCTGGCCAGAGACTTAAGCCTACAGAAGTTAAAGAGGTCATCAGAGCACCACTTAGCATGCTGCAGCAGTATTGTAAATTCAGGTACCTGCCTCCGCCCCCTGCTTCGCCCAGCACGCAACAAACATTTGATCATTGTGTGTTGAATGAATTTTAAGTATCTTTCCCCAAAGACACATAGTCTAGTAATTTCTGTTCTTGTAAAGGCCTTGCAACTAGAGCCTAGACAGTGCTAGGCATGTTGAAGACTTTTGATAAGTGTTTGTTGAATGAATGAATGTAGAGTCTGCTTTTAAAAAGAGACTCACAGTCTGCTGACTTTTCTGGTCATATGAAGGTCCACCATCCCAATTTGCCCAGTGCCCCACACTTGTTAGCTATGCAATCCGTATCTAGCGACTGATTTCTAAGGCATGGAAGGTATAAAAACCCAGCCTAAGCATTAGATCCTCCTCAATTAAATCACCTCCTTATAAGTAAAGCAATTATTAGTCTTTATTATTATTTCTTGAGTGTTTCGATTTCCACAACAAAAATTCAGTGTCTTTGTTAACTTTTTCTTAGTCTGGGAGGTTAAATTTTTATTGTTATTTTCAGGAGTTGATGTCATCCATGTTCCTTTGCTAATGTTTACTCCATCCTCATCAACCACAAACCTAGTGTTCATTTTAATCAGACAAGCTGTAACAGTCTCTGTCACTTAACTAACAAGAACACTGATATGACCATCAGGTTTCTTTCTTAAAATGGGAAATAAGGGTTGTGCTACAAATTCCTAAGCTCTTCACAGAGTGAGGATAAACCTATGTCTGGCAAAGATAATTTAGTAGATAGAATTAGGTATAAATCTTGTCCGAAAAAATAGAAAGAAACTGCATGCTTAGAATGAAGTACAAATCATTGTCTCCAAAAGGGAGCAGGCATAAACCCTGAAGAGACTTATTGATAAGCCTCCATCTGCCCTGAAGCCTTCTCAACACCAGTGGGGAAGAATGTTCTTCACTGACCGTGCTATAAATATAGCTGGCGGCAGAGGGAGTTTTATGGTCTCTGAATGAGTTTGGATCACTGCAAGGGTTGCTCCTGAAACCAGAGGGAATTAAATTGGCTGCTCCAAGAGTTCTCAGAAGGTGGAAATGTGCTATTGTGCCCATAGCACATGTGACAATTGATGTAGTCAGTCTGGTATTTTCAGCAATAAAAAGTTGGGAAAAAAAGGTCAAATTTACTATTTAAATTAACTAATTTTGGGACGTCCACAACAACTGGCATAGAATATATAGACTCATCATCAGATCATACCTTTGAGAGGTCATAGTCTTATGAGGAGAATGAGACTTGAACATAAATAACTAGGTAGGTAACCCCATGTAAGAAGTGCTAAGGAAAATAAGACAGAATGAAATTTAAAATATGGCTCAAGGAAGAGAGATTACAATCCACAGTGGTTTTAAAAGGCTTTCCATGGGAGGGGAATTTGCACCAGGTTATGAAGGATGGTTCCAAATACAACAGACTGGTTCTAGATAGGGAAAGGAGTACGTCAAGGCTGTATATTGTTACCCTGCTTATTCAACTTCTATGCAGAGTACATCATGAGAAATGCTGGGCTGGATGAAGCACAAGTTGGAATCAAGATTGTGGGGAGAAATATCAGTAACCTCAGATATGCAGATGACACCACCCTTATGGCAGAAAGTGAAAAAGAACTAAAGAGCTTCTTGATGAAAGTGAAAGAGGAGAGTCAAAAAGTTGTCTTAAAACTCAATGTTCAGAAAACTAAAACCATGGCATCTGGTCCCATCACTTCATGGCAAATAGATGAGGAAACAGTGACAAGAGTGAGAGACTTTATTTTTGGGGGCTCCAAAATCACTGCAGATGGTGACTGTAGCCATGAAACTGAAAGACTCTTGCTCCTTGGAAGAAAAGTTATGACCAACCTAGACAGCATATTAAAAAGCAGAGATGTTTCTTTGCCAACAAAGGTCCATCTGTTAAAGCTATGGTTTTTCAGTAGTCATGTATGGATGTGAGAGTTGGACTATAAAGAAAGCTGAGAACCAAAGAATCGATTCTGTTGAACTGTGGTGTTGGAGAAGACTCTTCAGAGTCCCTTGGACTGCAAGGAGATCCAACCAGTCCATCCTAAAGGAGATCAGTCCTGACTATTCATTGAAAGGACTGATGCTGAAGCTGAAGCTCCAATATTTTGGCCATCGGATGCGAAGAACTGAGTCATTGGAAAAGACCCTGATGCTGGGAAAGATTGAAGGTGGGAGAAGGGGATGACAGAGGATGAGGTGGTTGGATGGCATCACCGACTCAATGGACATGAGTTTGAGTAAGCTCTGGGAGTTGGTGATGGACAGGGAGGCTTGGTTGCTGCAGTCCATGGGGTCGCAAAGAGTCGGACACGACTGAGCGACTTAACTGAGCTGATGAAGGATGAGAGACTTCGGCTATGTGAACATGAAAGGCTGAATATTCCAGGAACAGGGCCCAATGTTAGCACACAGGGAAGAGCTGAAGGGACATACAATTGGAAGAAGAAGAAGCTCTCTGAACTCCTAGATGCAGGTGCACTGCACATCTGCCTTGCTCTGATGGCTTTCTCCTTGGTGAGACCATCTCCTTGGTGATAATCACTACAGCATTTCTGTGTGTAGAGACTATACTGATGAACATGAACACAAGCACCCAGATATGCGAATGCTTGGAGCATAGATTTGAAAGAGTGAGGGACTCAATTTTTCTGGAAGAGCAATGGTTTTCAAACTATAAATACATGGAAACTCTAGCTTAAACAAAATCTGTGGAATCCCAGAAGCACAATAGAGCTGCTCTGCTTGAAACAGAGATGGTGATCCAGGAGCCCACCTAAACATAGGCTTCTCTTCCTGAAGGTAGACCCTGAGCAGGGGCACCAAGGGTGGACGATGGTCCATTGCTTTCTGGAATACAGTCTATAGAAAGCACTGCTCTGAATAGAGTGTGTACCATAAACAGAGTGGCAGGGAATAGTGGCTCAGGTCAGATGGAGAAGGGCCTGGAATGTCAGCTTACAGATATGGCCTTTGTTCCTTAAGGAGCAGGGAGTCTTGAGAGTTGTCCGGTAGGAGCGAGTGAAACCTGAGTGAGAGGAGACAATAGGAATAGAATGCTGGCAAGACAACATTATTGAGAAAAGGCTTGATACGCAGGATTTAGCAAGTGATTGGTGTGAAGGGCAAAGAAAATAAAGTCCACAAAATAAGGTGGGATTTCAGGCTGGATGACTGAAGTCACTAGAGAGGGACAGCGACTGGCAAAGGCTTGAGAGGAAAGATGCTGAATTCAGTTTAGGACTCGCTGCATAGGCTGGGTGCAGAAGTAAAGGTGCCAACAAAGAACTGAGCTCATGACACTGGACTTTATCCGTGTGGTCAGAGCTTCCAAGGATGAATTCAGCTCAAAGAGCCAGAGACTACTATTCTCGGTATGTATGAAGGTCCATCCATAAAATGCTGGAGTTCCATACTCAAGGAAGGAACTTCTGTAAGAGTTTTCTCTTTTCCATGTCCCTCTTTTTTTCACTGATGAGCTTCCTCAAACTTTAACCTATTTCTTCATACATTCCTTCTTTCATTCATTTGCCCCTGATTAATTAATTACCAGTTGGGTTCTTGGCAAAGTGCTAGAAAGTGTGTTAGTCACTCATTTGTGTCAAATTCTTTGTGACTTTGTGAACTATAGCCCATCAGGCTCCTCTGTCCACGGAATTCTCCAGATCAGAATACTGGAGTGGGTAGCCATTCCCTTCTCCAGGGGATCTTCCTGACCCAGGGATCAAACCACGGTTTCCTGCATTGCAGGTAGATTCTTGACTGTCTGAGCCACCAGGGAAGCCCATAGTGCTGGATCCTGTGTACCACAAAAAATGTGATGCTGACCACTGGAGGCAGAGCGGAGCAAAGAAAAGAGCGAAGATCTGTATGTCAATCAACCTGGACTAGAGTTCTAGCTTCACACCTAACCCCCTGCAACAACTTGGCCAAGTCAGTTTCACTTTCTGTAACAACAACAAAATGGGGAATTTGAATCCAGACCTCAAGGACAGGCCAGCCCAGAGGTGTATACCATGAGACACACCAGAGAGTTTAAGGCATGTGAAAGCGGAGAAGAGACAAAATCAAGAAATCAAGCCCCAAGGCATGAATATGCTAACTCCTTACCCTCTGTTAGTGACAGAATTGAACAGATAGTGAATAGTGGTTACTAATACCAGTGTTACAGCCAGACAGACCCAGGTGCAAATTCCAACTTGGCCCATATCTACTAGTAGATAACAAAAAAAGTACACAAACTATCTCTGAAAGTGAAAGTGGCTCAGTCGGGTCCAACTCTGCCACCCTGTAGTATTCTCCAGGCCAGAATACTGGAGCGGGTAGCCTTTCCCTTCTCCAGGGGATCTTCCCAACCCAGGTCTCCTGCATTGCAGGCGGATTCTTTACCAACTGAGCTATGAGGGAAGCCCCAGGACTATCACTGATATCGCTATCAATGATAGTGAGTGAGGACGATCATTCAGTTCAGTTCAGTCGCTCAGTCGTGTCCGACTCTTTGTGACCCCATGAATCGCAGCACACCAGGCCTCCCTGTCCATCACCAACTCCCGGAGTTTACCCAAACCCATGTCCATCGAGTCAGTGATGCCATCTAACCATCTCATTCTCTGTCATCCCCTTCTCCTCCTGCCCCCAATCCTTCCCAGCATTAGGGTCTTTTCCAATGAGTCAACTCTTCACATGAGGTGGCCAAAGTATTGGAGTTTCAGCTTCAGCATCAGTCCTTCCAATGAATATTCAGGACTGATTTCCTTTAGGATGGACTGGTTGAATCTCCTTGCAGTCCAAAGGAATCTGAGGAGTCTCCTCCAACACCACATTTCAAAAGCATCAATTCTTCAGCGCTCAGTGTTCTTTATAGTCCAACTCTCACATCCATACATAGCTACTGGAAAAAAGAAAGAGAAAAGATACTTTCAGACATCTTTCATTTTTTCTTGTTCTGGGTGGATAATAGCTCATTACTTTATCCTCTTCTTTCCAGATCTTAGTCTCTGAAGAATCAGTTTGTTACAAGATGCCTGTTCTTCATTGTTGCTGTTCAGTCACCCAGTTGTGTCCTACACTTTGTGAGCCCATGGACGGCAGCATGCCAGGCCTCCCCATCCCTCACCATCTCCTGGAGCTTGCCCAGGTTCATATTCATTGCACTTGTGATGCCATAGCAGCTAAAACAAGATGGTGCACATTCCCACTTCATGGAGTCCTGGCAGCACCTTCTCTTCCCCTGGAATCTGCTTTACACAAGGTTTGGTGTCTGAATAATCACACTTGTATAATTTGAGTTAGAAAATCAAAAGGATAAAGGCCAAATCTCCAAGTCCTTAATTATCTTTACCTGACCTATCAGAATAACTGGAGAAAAGTGAAAGTGTTAGCCACTCAGTCGTGTCTGACTCTTTGTGACCCCATGGACTGTAACCCACCAGGCTCCTTTGTTCATAGAATTCTCCAGGCAAGAATACTGCAGTAAAAGTTTGTCTTAAATAAAACAGGTAAACTTTTCCATCTCAAATCAGTGATTGTAGCCTCTTAACAGAGCCCAGGAGCTGATCTAAGGAAACTTTTATCCAGACATCTAATTTTAAAAATTGATTACATGTGCATCACCCCCAGATCCTGTGAGTTAGTTACTACCAGCCCTGATAGTCAATCCTGTTCGGAGAAAACAGACCATGGTTCCTGTAAGAATCAGTTCAGTCATTCAGTCATGTCCAACTCTTTGCAACCCCATGGACTACAGCACGACAGGCTTCCCTGTCCTTCACCAACACCCGGAATTTGCTCAAACTCATGTCCATTGAATCGGTGATGCCATCCAACCATCTAATCCTCTGTCGTCCCCTTCTCCTCCTGCCTTCAATCTTTCACAGCATCAGGGTCTTTTCCAATGAGTCAGTTCTTCGAATCAGGTGGTCAAAGTATTGGAGTTTCAGCATCAACATCAGTCCTCCCAATGAATAGTCAGGACTGATTTCCTTTAGGATGGACTGGCTGAATCTCCTTGCAGTCCAAGGGACTCTCAAGAGTCTTCTCCAACACCACAGTTCAAAAGCATCAATTCTTCTGCGCTCAGCTTTCCTTATAATCCAACTCTCACACGCACATATGACCACTGGAAAAACCATAGCTTTGACAGATGGACCTTTGTTGGCAAAGTAATGTCTCTGCTTTTTAATATGCTGTCTAGGTTGGTCATAGCTTTTTCTTCCAAGGAGCAAGCGTCTTTTAATTTCATGGCTACAGTCACCATCTGCAGTGATTTTGGAGCCTAAGAAAATAAAGTCTGTCACTGTTTCCATTTTTTTCTCCATCTATTTTCCATGAAGTGATGGGACCAGATACCAAGATCTTCGTTTTTTGAATGTTGAGTTTTAAGGCAACTTTTTTACTCTCCTCTTTCACTTTCATCAAGAGACTCTTTAGTTCTCCTTCCCTTTCTGCCATAAGGGTGGTGTCATCTGCATATCTGAGGTTATTTCTCTCGGCAACCTTGATTCCAGCTTGTGCTTCATCTATTCTCACCTATTAATCTATTCTCACACAAAAGGTGTGAGAATAGATTCCTCACATGAACCTACTACACTTACCAAGAAAATGCATATACCTCCCCCACTACAGGTGAAGTCCAAAGCCCTCCATGAAAGCTTTGCTAAGTACTGGGTGGCTAGTAATTTGATCCTGGAAGCCATGGTTTTCTAAGGAAGGAAGGAAAGTCGCTCAGTCGTGTCCGACTCTTTGCGACCCCGTGGACTGTAGCCTACCAGGCTCCTCCATCCATGGGATTCTCCAGCCAAGAATACTGGAGTGGTTTGCCATTTCCTTCTCCAGGGGATCTTCCCGACCCAGGGATCGAACCCAGGTCTCCCGCATTGGAGGCAGACGCTTTAACCTGTGAGCCACCAGGGAAGTCCATGGTTTTCTAAACCGCTCTGTAAATTGTCCCTAAGCCTGTCTTCTTCCCTGCTTTCTGTTAATACTAACTCTTCTGTTTACTCCCCCCGCCCCAATTTTAAACATCCTATGACCCTTCTTTTAAGCATTTTTAATCACTTTAGTCGGAGACGGAAATGGCAACCCACTCCAGTACTCTCGGCTGGAAAATCCCATGGACGGAGGAGCCTGGTAGGCTAAAGTCCATGGGGTCTCGGAGAGTCGGACACGACTGAGTGACTTCACTTTCACTTTTCACTTTCATGCATTGGAAAAGGAAATGGCAAACCACTCCAGTGTTCTTGCCTGGAGAATCCCATGGACAGAGGAGCCTAGTGGGCTGCCGCCTATGGGGTCGCACAGAGTCGGACACGACTGAAGTGACTTAGCAGCAGCAGCAGCAGCAGCAGTCACTTTAGTCATGTCCGACTCTTTGCAACCCTGTGGACTGTAGCCTGCCAGGCTCCTCTATTCACAAGAATCTCCAGGCAAAACTGCTGTAGTGAGTTGCCACGCCCTCCTCCAGGGGATCTTCCCAACCCAGGGATCGAACCTGAGTCTCCTGCGTTGCAGACAAATTCTTTACCACTGAGCCACTGCGGAAGCCCAAGGGTTGCCCTAATAAAGTCTAAAGTTAATCAGTATTCCTTCCCTCCTTTCAAAGGATATAGGAACCTTAAGACTCTGATCTGAACTATACTCTCAATCCCAGTTTTCTGTCTAGTCTAGTTCCTTTTATTCTGAACCTTTCTGTGGCCTTTGTCGTCATGACTCAAAATCCTCTTTTCACAGCACGGATTTTCAGAAATTGTGTGTTTACAGAGACTGAGTGGCCCACCATCTTCCAACTTGATGTTTAAGAGGAAGTTGCTAGACATAGTAGAAGCAGCTCACCTAATAAGGTATAAATTTGTCTCTCCTGATGAAACATCATCTTGAATGATGACTTCCTGTGCTGAAATCTGAGTAGTTTCCACAACTTTCTTCTGCCTTTGGAGTGATATTTTCAGACCAGCTCTGAGTCAGGCTCCACTCCTCAGAGCTGTTGTCCAGCATGTGTGGTGAGAAGGCACACTTCTGGCTCAGTGCTAGAGAAACAATCTATTTCAAGATGCAATTGAGTACTTACATTATGGTTCAAAGAGCCTGGGTGGACTCACCTGGTCATTCACATGTCACTTTGAGTTCTCCTGTTCCTCCTACATAACCAATCTGTGGGAAAGCCCTACCTGCATTCTTCAAAACATGTTCAGCCTTTCTTCCTCAAGCTCTCCTTGCTTAAGCTTTTATTTCATTGTCTACCATCTTTGTTCTATATGAATCTAGTAACTTTATGGAAGGAAGGGTTGTTATAAGAGGAATTGCATCATAATTGGCAGCCTTCTATAACCTCAATAGCTCTCTCTTCCGTTTTCCTATCATGCTCTGATACCCACTTCCTGGTCAAGGCAGATTCTGGAATGTGAATTTCAGTCCTGTCTTCCTCTGATTTCTTTGGAATTCCTTGGCATAAATTTCTCTCTACTTACTCCCGCAGGCTGGGTTAATATCATTAAGAACCGGGTGCTTGGACTTTTTTCTTTTTTTCTTTTTTTTGTTGGGCTTTTTTCTTAAGGCTTTCTGACTCAGTCTTCCCAAAAGTTCACAAAAGTTTCATGGAATACAGTAAATCTACATATGAACCTTCAAGTTGTGAACTGTCAAAGATGTGAACGTGTGTTCCATCAATGTCAGGCATGAGCGAAATGGCAGCTTGCCCTCCATCTCTGTTGCTGACAACCCTTCAGCTCTACCAACTCCCACCACCTCTCCCTCCTCCAGTAAATAACTCTTCTTGCCTGTTCACCCAATGCCAGCCCCTGTGTGCCAATTGTTATACTGTACTACTGTACTTTTCAAACTCCTGTACTGTAAGATTTTAAATGTTTTATTTTGGTGTTTTTTTAATGTATTGTTTGTGTGAAACATATTATAAACCCATTACAATACAGTACTAGGCAGCTGATTGTGTTAGTTGAGTACCTAGGCTAATTTTGTTGGGCTTACTAACAACTTGAATTTACAGATATGCTCTTGGAATAGAATTTGTTTCTATGTAAGGGATGTATTGTAACAGGAAGCCCAAATATATTGGCTTCTAGGCACTCCCTACATCAACCAAATATCTGTAATTGTCAGAGACTTTCCAGTAATGGAAGCAGAAATAAGAGATCAAGACCTCTAACAAGGAAATATCAGTGGAACCAATTAAAAATATGCTGAATGTCACTACTTCTTTACGAACACCGTGACACCTGATAAACTGAAGGTTAATGACTTCCTTTCATAACAAGCAAAGGAAGATGACTTCTTCTCTCATGGGCCTTTAGTGAGATCACTGGCGAGAAAAATATTTAGAAGATAAATGAGATTTCACCAGTGAGTGAGCACTTTACCACCAACGCGATAATAAAAAGCAAACGTTTTTCCACAGTATATTTAAGGCATTATGAAACCACACTGATTTTACTTTATAGCTTCCCCTTACTTCTACCTCCTTTGTGATAAATAACCATTTATTAGTTTCTCCTTTCTTCTTTGTGGATTTTGTTTCACCCGATAGGCAGCAACTAATTACTGGAGCTGAAAGACAAAGAAAAAGAGAAAAAGTCAAGAAACTTCCTTCATCTCTTGGTGACTCTTTAACAGAGATGTGAAATAAAACCTTTACTGTGCTGAGGGTAGTCATTATCCACTACAGATATCTGCTCGATTGGGCTCAGCAGGTCCTAGGAACTTGGAGGGTTTTGCCCAATAAAATCTGGAAAGATAACACAATAGAAGATAAAAGTGAATTTTGCCTTCATTCCATTCACACAGAGAGATGTTTCTCCTCTTTCTAAGCCATAGGAACTTGGAAAACTTAAGAAACATAAGAAAAGATGAAATGGTAACCTAGTTTAAGTAGCGGTGGGAAGACAGTGGTTGAAAACCACGGGATTCAGAATCCTTACCTAGAGAGATGGATTTTTCGTTATGATTGTGATTGTGACTATGATTGTTATTTGCATTCACACTGAGAGGAAAGAAACTTATTTGGGTAGCTAGGATTCAACTGCAAGACTTGTTGTCAACTAATGTATTTAGACTTTTATCTGACAGGTCAAAATGAGGAATCACTGCTGGCCAAGAATGAAATCATTCCAAGCTCCCTAAGTCAAAATAGTTTAAGATTTCACTCCAAGTTGAATTTGTACATTGTAAACCAGACCCAAGTTTCAGGAGAAAAGAAAGTAGGTCTTATACAAGAAGGCAGTCAGTAAATGTACCAATCAATAGCTGAGTGGACAGTGGACCATATTATAAATTGTCTCCATCCTAAACCTGATCAAAGCTGATGGAACTATACATGAGGAATTGACTCAAAGCAGTATATTCATTGGCTTGTGAGTGACCAGATCAATCCTCTTTTTTGTTGTTGTTTGAATTAAGAGACAGAGATGGAGCTTATGAAAAGGTAAGGGATATTATTATGTTCATCAAAAAGCATCTTATTTTCATGTGTATAGATAATGCTGTTGCCTAGAAAATATTTAGAAACTATTATGTCAATAGGAAA
This sequence comes from Giraffa tippelskirchi, assembly GCF_054371585.1. Classification (NCBI taxonomy): domain Eukaryota; kingdom Metazoa; phylum Chordata; class Mammalia; order Artiodactyla; family Giraffidae; genus Giraffa; species Giraffa tippelskirchi. The sequence continues at coordinate 39,344,173 of NC_137284.1, read as the reverse complement.
TGAAAAACCATTGTTACAGTCCTATTTTCTTTTTTGATGACTAAACTACATGAAACTGGATTGGTCATCTGGAACTAATTTACTATGCTTGAAAAACATAATGTTTCTAGAAAATCACAGGTATGAAAATGATATTTTGCCCTTATAAAGGACATAGAGAAATAACTGAGCTGTGAAACTTCTGCAAATTCAGAAATGCTGGATATGATGTAGAAGAGGGTTTGGTGAATAATTAGGGAATGAGGCATCAATTTCCATGACAAGTTAAAATGGAGGAAAAATTTCTGTACTCTTCAGAGTTTATGTGTCCAGATTTGCTTAGGACATGCCTGGTTTATGCCTTGTTTCCAAGCTTTGTTATTCACTATACCAGCTTTCAGACTTCCCTGGTGGCTCAGATGGCAAAGAATCTGCCTGCAATGAGGAAGACTCGGGTTTGATGCCTGGGTCAGGAAGATCCCCTAAAGAAGGGAATGGCTACCCATTTCAGTATTCATGCCTGGAGAATTCCTTGGACAGAGGAGCCTGGCAGATTACAGTCGCTGAGGTCACAAAGAGTTGAATGCAACTGAACAATTGACACTTTCACTTTCACATCAGCTTTCATTCTCAAAAATGTTCCAATATGGATGATAAGTTATGTGATCATACTAATTATGGTCGCAAGGTAAAGACTCACAGATTTAAAGTAAAATGGATAAATGCTGGAATTTGGTTAACTAATAAAATGTATTTCCTGAAGGGATGGATAAAATGGTAGAGTAGGAAGACCTTGAGTTCACCTCCTCCCATAAACACACCAAAGTTGTGACTATTTATAGAGAAATTATTGATGAGCAAGACCAGAATCTAGAAGAAAATGTCTTTCACAACCAAAGATATAAAAAAGGAACAAAAACAAGGCAGGTAGGAGGGGCAGAGACATGGTATAGTTGATACCCATACCTCCAGGTGGGTGACCCACAAAGCGAGAATTAACTATAATTGCAGAAGTCCTCCACAAGGAATGAGAGATGTGAGCTCCACATCCAGCACCCCAACACTGGGGTCCTGCATGGGGAAGATGATCTCCCAGGATGTTTGTCTTTGAAAGCAAGTGGAGCTTCTTTCCTGCAGAGTCAGAGGTCTGTGGGAAACATAGGCTCTACTCTTAAGGGCTCACGTGAAATCTCACATGCTCTGGGACCTTGGGTAGAGGCAGTAATTTAAAAGAAGCCTGGGTCAGACCCAGCTGCTGATCTTACTAGGGTAGAAGCAATATTTAAAAGAAACCTGGGTCAGACCTAGCCACTAATCTTACTAGGGTAGAAGCGATATTTAAAAGAAGCCTGGGTCAGACCCAGCCTCTGATCTTGGTGAGCCCTGCCACAGTGGCAGGGGGCAATTGGAACTCACCCTGGGGACAAAGACTTTGATGGCAGCCATTTGGGGGAGCACATCTACCACAAGGACAGTGGGGCTGGCAAGCAATATTTCACAATCCTCCACAAAGACAGTGGGGCTGACAAGCAACATTTCACAATCCTCCCTCTAGCTTAGTAACACCAGAATCCAGACCTGACCACCAGCCTGTCAGTACCAGAATTGGCATGCCTCATGCCAAGCAGCAAGCCAGGTGGGGACACAGCCCCACCCACTAGAAGGCAGGCTGCTTGAAGACTCCCTGAGCCCACAGCCACCCTAGCACAGGGCCCACTAGAGGGCCCGGGACCCGCCCCAAACACGGTATTCAGGCCCTAACCTACAACACCCAGAGCCCTGCAGCCAGAGGCCCCAGGACCCGGCTCCATCCACTAGCGAGCAGACACAGCCCTGAGATTCCTTGGGCCCCAAGTCAGAGGACACCAGCCCGGGACCACTGCAGCCCTGCAGTCTGCTATGGCAGGACCCAGCCCACCCACCAGCAGGCCAGCACATGCCCTGGGACCCCTGAGTCCTACCTCCACCCTCTACCAGGTGAATCCAGCCCTGGGAGTCCCCAGGCCGAGCCCCTCCCAAAAGCAGGCCTGTACCAGCTCTGAGACATTTTGGACCTTCAGCCAAGGGGAGGAGAGTAGGGGAAGGACAGGAATAGGTCAGGGAGATTAAAAGGTACAAATTCTGTTTACAAAATAAATGAGTCACTGGTATGAAATGTACAATCTGGGGAATATAGTCAATAACTATGTAACATCTTTGGAAGGCGACGGAGTAACTAGACTCACGGTGATCGGTTTAAAATGCATAGAAATATCTAATCATTATGTTGCATGACATGAACTAACAACTTGGTGCAGGTCGGTTATGGTTCAAAAGCAAACAAACTCATGGAAAAAGAGTTCAGAGTTATGATTACCAGAGGCAGGAGGGGGTTGATGGGGGAAAGAAGGAATTTGATGGGGACAGTTAAAAGATGCAAATTTCCAATACTAAATAAATACTAGAAATGTAATGTACAACATAAGAAATACAATTAACACTTCTGTATATATTCTGGGGCTTTTTTCCCTGTACTGGCTACCTAACCCAACCAAATCTTTAGTGTGAAACAAAAGACTCAGTTCAAGTAGGAGCAAAAACAAGAGTAAGAATGAGAAATATAATTAACACTTCCATATATTCTGGGGCTTCCCTTGTGGCTTAGCTGGTAAAGAATCTGCCTGCAATGCTGAAGACCTGGGTTCAATCCCTGGGTCAGGAAGATCCCCTGGAGGAAGGTGTGGCAACCCACTCCAGTATTCTTGACTGGAAAATCCCATGGACAGAGGAGCCTGGCGGGCTACAGTCTGTGGCCTCACAAAGAGTCAGACATGACTCAAGTGACTTAGCACACATGTTCTATATAATAAGTTAAGAATAAAACCTAAGAGTTCTCATCACCATGGAAGAGGAGGGAGGGGTAGGCTCCTATACACATTTAAAAATTGTTATCTTGAGGGGTGGGATGAACTAGGAGATTGGGATTGACATGTATACACTATTGATACTGTGTATAAAATAGATAACTCCCTGATAGCTCAGTTGGTAAAGAATCTGCCTGCAATGCAGGAGACCCCAGTTTAATTCCTGGGTCAGACGATCCCCTGGAGAAGACATAGGCTACCCACTCCAGTATTCTTGGGCTTCCCTTGTGGCTCAGCTGATAAAGAATCTGCCTGCAATGCAGGAGACCTGGGCTTGATACCTAGGTTGGGAAGATCTCCTGAAGAAGGGAAAGGCTACCAACTCCAGTATTCTGGCCTGGAGAATTCCATGGACTACATAATCCATGGGGTCACAGAGACTTGGACATGACTGAGTGACTTTCAAAGAAAAAAAAGAGAGCATATTGTGTAGCATGGGGAACTCTATTCAATGCTCTGTGGTGACCTAAATGGGAAGGACATCCAAAAGAGGGGATATATGTATGCATGTAATTGATTCACTTTGGTGTACAGCAGAAACTAACACAACATTGTAAAGCAACTATAATCCAATAAAAATTAATAAAACAAACCCCTCTGTTTTGTTTGCTATAGACCTATGGGGCTGTGTGTACAAGCACCTGTTAAAAAGGAAACAATAGTCCCCAAATGGAGTCACTTGTGTGAGGTATCCCCACCCCTGGCAGCAGACCAGACTTAACACCTAACCTAATTACTTCCCAAGGAATGTGACCTTTAACTATCCATCCTGGAATTTCCTGGTCAGCCCTAGGAAATCTACTGATAGACCCTTTTCTTTCCCCTTAGGAGGGTTAACTTGCCTAAAGCAATGCATTCTTTGCTAATAATTTCCTTTTTTCTCCCTCTCTGCCTTTACAAACCTTTCCTTTTCAGCGGTTCAATGGAGCTCTTTCTAGCCATAGATGGGATGCTTCCCAGTCTGTGAATCATTTAATAGAACCAATGTGTGGTTGTTCAGTCTCTAAGTCATGTTTAGCTCTTTGGGAGCCCATGGACTGCAGCACACCAGGCTTCCCTGTCCTTCACCATCTCCTGGGGTTTGCTCAAACTCGTGTCCATTGAGTCCGTGATGCCATCCAAACATCTCATTCTTTGTCACCCTCTTCTCTTCCTGCCCTCAATCTTGCCCAGCATCAGGGTCTTTTTCAGTGAGTCAGTTCTTCGCATCAGGTGGCCAAAGTATTAGAGCTTCATCTTCAGCATTAGTCCTCAATGAATATTAGATCTTCATATTTATTCAGTGGAATTTTTGTTATTTAACAGATTTGTTGGCAGTGATGGGGCTGAAGAAAACTTCCTATGGCTTCAGGGACAAAGTGACACATAGATACCTGCAAACTCGTTTTTGAATATGAAGGAGTCCTTGGGCCTAGAAAAGAAAACGATGGTCCCAAAGGCCCTTGCTGAGTCATCTAACTTTGGGGAAAACAAAACCAAACTTTAAGTCCCACTCTGATGGTCCAGGCTGGTTGCATCTACCTGGGACTTATCACCCCCTGCCCAGAAACCTCCCACCCACTACATCTGCCCGAAACTTATCATCCCCTGCCTATAGGACTTATCACCCCCTGCCCAGGGGACTTATCACCCCCTGCCCAAAACCTCCCACCCCCTGTTCAACTGCAAATGCCATCTCAACTAAAGAATACCCAAAACGTCCCTCCTGACTAACATTTCCCTTATTGCTTCCGCAAACTTCCCTTTAAATATGAAGCCTCCCTGATCCCTGTCACGCTCAGCATTGTCCTTAGGCCAACTGTCGCTCCTCCTTGCCTGAATAAAGGTAACCTACCTCCGTTGAGGTCATCTCTCCTTCTTTTCTGTCTCGGCCAGAACTATACCTTACAGAATACACTGTCTTTCTCAGCGTTCCCAGGGATCAGTGGGGATTTCTCTCTTAGTTCTAAGCTCCACTTCTTTGGGTTAAGACCCTGAGCAAACTCCGGGAGACAGTGAAGAACAGGTCACGTTCCTGATCTAAACTGGCTTTACAGTTCAGGGCTTAACAGGTCAACTTGAGTGGCAGACCCGTGATCCATCTCTAAATTGAGTCCCTGGTCCTCAGTTCCATCCGCAGTTCCCAGTTGTTTGGAATCCCTCTCTCCAGTTGTAGTCCACAGTCTCTATTCCCTGGAGTCTGTTGGTGTTTAGTCCACCCTGCATTTGAATTGTTGGTGGAGGGCATGACCTTGTCTCGGTCAGTCCGCAGTGACATCTTTCGCTTACTGCCAGTGTGTTAAGGTACACATTTGTTTGTCTCACAAGCCAAATATCCACAAAAATTGGTGGGCAAAAGTCGAGAATTGACAGGCAGTTAGACTCTTTTCCACCTAACTCCAAGACTCTTGTGTTAGAGTAGGTTAAATTCAGAATGGGTTAGACTGATAGTAGGTCGCCTACCAACCTCAAGAAAATTTCCATGCAACGATGTAAATTATAAAAACATGCAAAATTCCTAACCTAGAGGTCCATCCCTTTTAGGTTTTCAGCTCCAAGAAACTCAAGTCTGAGCCAATGGGACCCTTAAATTCTGAAGTGTCAAGTGTGCCACCTTCCAACATATCTGTTTATTTTATGTCCAAAGTCTATGGTCCCAGGAACTATAAACATCTACAAAAATGGCAAAATGTTTTTAAGAGCAACATAAAATTACAATAGCCATTATGGGAAACATTCTAATTAGGCAAGATCATTCATTTAAGATCGGTTCCCAAATTAAACAAATTGAAAAGGATGCCTATTTTAATTGGTGTGCAGAAGCCTCCAAAAGGTGCCAAGATTCCCAAATAACTTCATTAAAAGACTCCTTACAGAAAGCTAATGAAAATTTAAATACACAAGAGATACCCAAAACAAAAGACAATAGGAATGATGTGACTTCTACAGCCCCTGTCTCTCCTTCTTCACCTGAGTACCCAGGACATTTTACTAATTAACTGCCTTTCCACTTTCAAGAGACTATTAAAGAATTACTTTTAAAAATAAAACTACCCAAGGTTATAGGCAATCCTTCTCAGGTATCTTTCACTCCATGGTCAAAGACAAAACCATTGTTAAAGAAATTACTAAGCCCAGGGAGGATCCACAAAAGTTTTTCAAAAAATTTAGAATCCCTATCAGAGCTTCAAATGGTAAAGAATCTGCCTGTAATGCAGGAGACCCAGGGTCAATCCCTGGGTTGGAAAGATGCCCTGGAGACAGGAATGGCTAACCACTGTGGTATTCATGCCTGAGAATTCCATGGTCAGCCTCATGGGCTATAGTCCCTGAGGTTCTAAAGACCTGGACATAACTGAGTGGCTAACTTTTTCACTTTATAGAACTCTTATCAGGGCTTATGATCCCGGGCTGCCAGAACATTGCTTATGAATATGTTGGTAGGACCTGGTCAAGCCCCAAAATGGAGCTAATAACCAGAAAAAGATCCCAAAATAGCAACTGATCTTTTGAAAACCATTCCTAGAGTCTTCCTGGCTCACATTGATTGGTCTATTATTCAAACATGTAAACAAAAGACAAACCATGGCAGACTTTAGATCCCATTTGGAAAGGCTCCTCCTACAATACTCTGGGTTCCGTACAATAAGTAAGGCCACCCAACCTGCTCTAGTTGCCCTGTTTGTAAATGAATGGAATTTGATGTTAATCGGTTAGTAAAAAGGCAGAAAATAGAATTGGAGGCCACTGCCTGACCGAACCCATGACCACAGCTGAGCAGTTTGAAAGGACTTTGGGCCAAGATCGTAAATAAAGATTCATCAAACTAATGGTCTTACAATTGCAACAGCTCCAAAGCTATAGACCTCAAATAATATCTAGACATCCCTCATTGCACCCCCTTATGGGTCCATCATCAAAATTTGACCCAAGAAGTTCCCTGGTGGTTCAGTGGCTGAAACTCCATGCTCCCAGTGCAGGGGGCCCAGTTCCATCCCTGGTCAGGGAACTAGATCCCACAGGCCACAGTTAAGACCTGACACAGCCCAATAAATAAAATTAAAACAACAACAACAACTGACCCAGAGTTCAGAGTCTCACATGTAAACAATTAGGGCACTGGAGAAAAAAATTGTCCTCTTCGGTCTCATATAAATCCCTCAATATCCACTCATAATTCCTCAAGGGAAAGCCCTCTTATGGGACCCTCCCAGGGCTGATGGGGCTCCCTGGGACCCTCTAGTAAACAGCTACCAGTAATACCCTTAAACAGCCAAGGAGAAACTAAAATTAAAATTAATCAAGAAATCTTTCCAAATTCTGGTAGATACTCAGGCTATACTTTCTCCTTTAAATCCCACTCTCATAAATCAATAGAAGCCTCAGAGTGAACTAAAGTTTTCCATAGCAGAGGTATTTAATAAAGTTCAGAGAGTATTTCTATCTCAACCAGTACAAATGACTCTGGGACCTTTTATTGAAAAGAATTATTTTTTTTTTGCTATGTGACACAGCCCCCGTCAATCTGTGAAGTAAAGATCTCCTTTCTAAATTAAAAAGGCTAATACATTTTACTTCTAATGGAGGCCTCAGCTTAGAATTTGCTGAATAACTTGAATCTGGTCTTTTATGTTCTTTATACTATTTCCTTGATGTAGAAGAGGAAGAATTACAGTAAATTTAACTGAGGCATTTGAAAATCCATGGGCTACCTTTAATGTTGACATTGGGAGAACGAAAAGTTCAGAAACTATGAAAGTAAAGGGATGAGTCCCTCAGTTATGTCTGACTCTTTGTGACCCCATGGACTATAGCCCACCATGCTCCTCTGTCCATGGGATTCTCCAGGGTTCTTCCTGACCTAGGGATCCAACCCAAGTCTTCTGCATCTCCTGTGCTGGCAGATGGATTCTTTACCACTGAAGCATCTGGGAAGCCTCCAAAATTCCAATAAATCTGACTAAGCCTCCCCATTAAAATCTGAGGTCTATAAGGCCTCACACCAATAGTAAAAGATCTATTTATTTCCTGACCAGTTTCCCTAACACACTGATCTCTCCAGTCTGGAGGCCTTATGGGTGATTTGTCATATCATGTCACCCCCATGGGGATGGTGATTTGTCTGGGTCTTAAGAGCCATTAACAAGATGTCACTCCCCATTTCCCAGTTGTTCTAAACTTGAACACTTTTGTTACAAGTTCTATCTGACTCAAAATGGTTGAGTGTTTCAGACCTTTTCCTGCCTTTTTCAGCATTTCTGTAAACCTGAACAGCTAGTATCCATTTGCCTTTACTGGAGACAAGTAACAATGTAGCTGGATAGTCCTGCCTCAGAGTTTACTGAGGCCTTTCTTATTTCTCTCAAGTGCTCCCTCAAGATCTAAGCTCCTGCCAGTTCCTAGGAACCCAACCCCTTTATAATATGTAGATGATCTCATCCTGGGCTCAGGTACCAAAGAAGCGTTCATAAAAGATTTCATTTGTTTGCTGCAATAGTTTGCTGAGAAGGGACATAAAATATCTAAAGAGAAATTACAGTGAACAGCCAATTCATTGGAAAAGATTCTGATGCTGGGAAAGATTGAAGGCAAAAGGAGAAGAGGGCGGCAGAGGATGAGATGATTGAAAAGCATCACTGACTCAATGGACATGAACTTGGGCAAACTCTGGGAGATAGTGAGGGACAGGGAATCTGCAAGTGTGCTGCAGTCTATGGGGTTGCAAAGAGTCAGATACGACTGAGCAACAGAACAACAGCAACAAATTGGACACTGTTCATTACTTAAGGAATAATCGAAGAGCTATCTCCAAAAATGATTAAATTCATCGAAGAACTTCCTAGGCCCACAACTAAATGACAGCCTCAGCTCCATGGATTTCTAGGCAAGGCTAGACTGACAACTGCACACTATGGGTTTCCAAGTTTTTCCTCTGTTGGCTTCCCCAGTCTATGAACTTCATAAAATTGCAGTCCCTGAACCTCTTCCATAGGAAGATAAACATGAGCAGGCCTTTACAAGACTAGAACAAGCACCACAAGAGCCATCTGCCCTAGGGCTGCCGAACCATTCAAAACGTTTCACCAGGACTGATGTTGAAGCTGAAACTCCAAGACTTTGGCCACCTGATGCACAGAGCTGACTCATTCGAAAAGACCCTGATACTGAGAAAGATTGAGGGCAGGAGGAGAAGGGGATGACAGAGGCTGAGATGGTTGGATGGCATCACCGACTCAATGGACATGAGTTTGAGTAAACTCTGGGAGTTGGTGCTGGACAGGGAGGTCTGGCATGCTGCAGTCTATGGGGTCGTAAAGAGTCAGACACGACTGAGTGACTGAACTGAACTGGGACTTCCTTAGTGGTCCAGTGGTTAAGAATCCACTGGTGGTTAAGAAGGCACATGGGTTCAATCCTGGGTAGGGGGACAGTCCACATGTCAGGCAGCTAAGCCCTTGCACCACAGCCACTGAACCCAAGCACCCTAGAGCCTGTGCTCTGCAACAAGAGAAACCCATGTGCCACAACCAGAGAAAGCCCCCAAGAAGCAACAAAGACCCAGCACAGCAAAAAATAAAAAATAAATTTTAAAAATTTCACCTTATTTGTACATGAAAAAGATGTGGAATGCTCACACAAGAACATGGCAATAAGCATGAGTCTAGCGCCTATTAGAGGATGCCACTTGATTCGGTTGCTTTTGCCCATCCCAACTGCCTTAAGGCTAGAGCCACAGCTGCAAAACTGGCAAAGGCCTCTGCAATTCAAACTTAGGGTATGACATTTATCTATAAACCTATATGCTCGCCAGAGTTTTAACTCTGAATTAACTCAGTATCTCTCTGGGATCAGAGTAACCTGCTCTGAGATCTTTCTGCTTTCATCACCTAATCTGCATTCTAAACATGGCAATCATCTTAATCCAGCCACATCACCACCTCTACCTGACGAAGGCGAGCCCCATGACTGTGAGGTCATAATGTCCCGTTTCATGACACTGGTCCCAATTATGAGACACCGTTTTAACTAATCCTGCCCTCATTTTGTTTGTTCATGGGCAATATTGTAAAAATGAGAAAAGGAATTTCTAAGCTGGTTATATCATTACTATCTGATATAAACTACTTGAAAAGGGAGAATCTCCCACAACATAAATCAAACCAACAAGCAGAGCTCTATGCCTTGACCAGAGCATGCCACTTATCAAAGGGGTAAACTGTTAATGTTCATATTTACACTGAGAGCTGATATGCCTTTGAGGTCATCCATGATTTTAGGATGTAATGGAAATAAAGGGGTTGTCTTAAGTCCACAGAGACCCCAATCAAAAATGGGCAACAAGTAAATGAACTTCTTATTGCTATTCTCTTACCTTCTGAAATTGTGGTCATAAAATTGCTTACACTAGAAGACTGAACCCAAAGGCCAGGGATGTGCCCTAGCCACTTACATGCAAAGGGAACAGCAACAGAATCTGTAAAAGTTATGACATGGATGAAGTCCATCCTGTTTCTACAAAAAATGGCCCCTCATTGTCAGATTTTTGCATCCTAATGTCCTTGTAACATGGTGGCTGTTCGTTCAGAGAAATTAAAGTGGGTAAATAATGGTTATAAATTAAATGAACAGGTGGGCTTATGGGAAACCCAAGACAGCTGTTTGGTTCTTCTTCCCTGTTCCCTAGTAAATACCATTTTTTTGCATCCATCAAGGTGCATTTAAGATGATTCAAATTATAACTAAGCATTGGTGGGAAAACGGCTTCCCTGGTGACTCAGTCAGTAAAGAATCCGCCAGCAATTCAGGAGACCACTTGCAATGCAGGAGACCCGAGTTTGATCCCAGGGTTGGGAAGATCCTCTGGAGAAGGGAATGGCAACTCACTCCAGTATTCTTGCCTGGAAAATTCCATGGACAGAGGAGACTGGCAGGTTACAGTCCATGGGGTTGCAAGAGTTGGATATGACTTATCGACTAAACTGCCACCATCACTGTTGGTGGCAAGACTTCTATAAAGCTGCGAAAATAGTTCACCAAGAATGTCTAACTTGTTAGGTCCATAATCCTAGAAAATTATTTTTATTCCTTGGGAGCTCAAAATTCCTCCTTCTGGATCCTTTGAACACCTGCGGCTGAACTTCTTTCAGTTGTCATCTAGTGTGGATCATCAATATGGTCTTGTTGTATTAATATTATGTATGTTTTCTGGGTGAGTAGAAGGCTTCCTCTGATACTCCTAATCTGAAGAAGAAACTGTTAGAAAGGACCTTCCAGCAGTAAATGGAAATGAGAATGTGATCAGGAACCTTTCCTTACTTTTGGAGATATTGCAGATTTTGCTGCTAAGACAGTATCTGCCCCCAAAAGATCCTTAGATTCTCTGGTTAAACTTCTTCTTAAAGGACTTCCCTGGTGTTCCGGTGATTAAGAATCCACCTCGCAATGCAGGGGACCTGGGTTTGACACCTGGTCGGGTAACTAAGATCCCACATGCAGCCGAGTAACTAAGCCGGAGTCACAACTACGAGCGTGTGCAGCACACCTAGAGAATCTGTGCACTGCAGCAGAAGATCTCTATGACGCAGTAAAGGTCCCATGTACCATGACGAAGACTCGACACAGACAAATAGGTAAATATTTTTTTAAAGCTGTTCTTGATAATGGGATGTTGCTATTGTTTAGTTGCTGAGTCATGTCCAACTCTTTGGCAACCCCATGGACTGTAGCCCACCAGGCTCCTCTGTCCATGCGATTTCCCAGGCAAGAATACTGGAGTGAGTTGCCATTTCCTTTTCCAAGGGTTCTTTCTGACCCAGGGCTTGAATCTGCATTTCATGCATTGGCAGGTGGATTCCTTACCACTGAGCCACGAGGAAAGTCCTATAATAGAATTTGTTGCTCAGTTGCTAAGTCATAAATGACTCTGTAACCCCATGGACTCCAGCATATCAGTCCCCTCTGTCCTTCACTATCTCCTGGAGCTTGCTCAAACTCATGTCCATTGAGTCTATGATGCTATCCAGCCATCTTATTCTCTGTCACCCCCTTCTCCTCCAGCCTTCAATCTTTCCCAGCATCAGGGTCTTTTCCAATGAGTTGACTCTGCATCAGGTGGCCAAAGTATTGGAGCCCCAGTGAATAATCAGAGTTTATTTCCTTTAGGATTGACTGATTTGCAGTCAAGGGACTCTCAAGAGTCCTCTCCAGCACGACAACTCCAAAGCATTAATTCTTCAGCACTCAGTCTTCTTTATGGTCCAACTCTCACATCTTGTACATGACTACTGGGAAAACCATAGCTCTAATAGGATAGCCCTCAGTTATGTTTTAGCTGAGCGAGGAGCTAACTGTGCTGTGGCCAACACCACCTGCTGCACCAAGATTAACATTTCCAGGGACACTGAAACTCAGTTACATTCACTCACCAAGCTAGGCACGTGGCTTCAATAGATGATCCTTCCACAGAGTCTGCCTCTGACTTATTTTATTTTGATTGGTTCAGGCCTTAGGGACCATGGCTCTGAAGTGCACTCCAAACAATGGGACTTATCCTGCTTATAATGATCATAATAATCTCCATGGTACACTGAGTTCTCTCAAAGGCTTTACATGCACGTTTGCAGTTGCTAAATACCAAGCAAATGATCTAAGACCGGAATTTCTGAAAAGGAATAAAAAGGATAATCAACTTGAAATTTGTGAACTTAAAAGTCATGGACCGTAAATATAACAGAGATTAAACAACAACAACAACAACAAAAGGTCATGACCTGCAAATACCACAAAAAAAGATCAACCAAATTTCACAAAAGCTGCAAGAACTACAGAGCAGCAGCCAAGAATGGCGCTAGCGTCTAAAATTTTGATCATATCTCTCAGTTAGGCTGAGAGTCTGATCAAAAGGGAGGAACTGTTGAAAAGAAAACGGGCTCCAAATGAAGTCACTTGTGTTAGGTCTCATGGCCGCAGACCAAGACTTAATATCTCATCTAATTACTTCCCCAGAAGTGTAACATTTAACTGGCCAACCTGGACTTTCCTGGTCAGCACTGGGAAATCTGATGACAGTCCCGTTGTTCCTTTCCTATTAGGCGGGAGAACTTGCCTAAACAATAGGTTCTTTGCTAACAGTTTCCTTTTTTTTTGCTCCCTCTTTGCCTACGAAAACCTTGCCTTTTCTGCTGCTCATTTTGGAGAGCTCCTTTCTCTTGCTAAATGGGATGCTTCTTGATGCATGAACCATTTCATAGAATCAGTTGGATCTTCAAGTTTACTCAATTGAATTTTTATTATTTAACACTCCATTGGCTGTCAGAGCTAGGTGATTTGGGGACTCATTCCTTGGATGGCAGCTATGAAAGTTGGGGTGCTAAGTGTGTGGACAAGCTCCTTCCAGGGAGATGCTGGTGACAGTTCTATTGGAGCAAGTCAGAGGGACAAGGCAAAGTAAGTGCCACTGGCTCTTTTCAACCAGATCCAGGTAGCATTTGTCAACTTAAAAAAATATTCATAATCTAAGAGTTATGTTTTATTTAGTGTGAATTTTTAGAACTTCAAGGCTAGGAGACAGCATCTTAAGTAACCCTAAGAGAACTGTTCTGAGGAGGCGTGGGGAGGAGCCAGGTTATACAGAAGTTTTGCAACAAAGGACAAGTAGTTTGAACATCAAAAGATTATTGTTATTTAGAGAAAACCAGATAACCCAGGGTAAGGAATTCAGCACTTTCCTATGTATGAGAAGATGCAAGATTTGGGCTCACTGAAATCATTTCTCTGCTATGCACTGCAGCTCTCTGGGGCCACTATCCTGTGTTTTTCACATCTGGAGCTTCCCTGGGAGTCAGTATAGCACGTGGCCTGTAGCTGCTAGATGGCAGGTGTTCTTTTCCTTCCTGGGTTCCCTCAGAGCTCACCGGCTCACATTGGAGGGCTGCAATTGTTGATGGCTGTGACACTCTTGCTCACTGATATGGCAGGAAATATTTCATTTGTCAGATGCATGCTAATCAGATTACTGATCCTCAGTCAGCAGCTTGTAAAGTATGTAGTCAAACCTCTTCCAGGGGAAGACTAGGACATGGATGTTTTTGCCTTCACCCTCTGCACTGAGCTCTGGGGGACAGGCAAAGCAAGTGAAATCTTTGTTTGCTAGAGGCTGGGGAGTGGGGAGTGGGCTTATGAAAGCCCATTCCAGACTTTAAGCTGGGTGGCAGCTGAAGGTCTAGGTGGCAACCCTCCAGTGGCAGCCTTAGAAGTTGGCACACTAGCTGTATGGTTTGCTCCTCAGAGAGAAGCTGGGATTTGGGAAATCCCCTGGTTGTATGGTGCTCTGCCGGGAGTTTATTTTATTTTGAGAGTGTGTCTACCTCTCTGAAATATCAGTGTGGGTATTTTCAGTCATCAAAGTATTGAAATCACTCAATGGGTTGGTGGGTGTCTCTCAGAGGGAACTGCTCCATGTGTAGTTTGGTGCATCCATGTGGAGGAAATTTCAGGAGCTTTCTGTGTTGCCATCTTGGTCTGGAATTCCCAAAGTTTTCTTAGGAAATGGACAGTTCTTCAGTATTTCTATCCTTCTCCCAGATTACAAGATCATTAGTATACTTTCAAACTCCTGATCTGTTTTTGCTTAGAATTTTGTAATTTCTTTTTGTGTAAAAAAGAGTTAAGTGATTAGCACTTTAATGTTCATTAATTAAATGTTATCAGTATCTGTGTCATGATATTATCCTATTCCTTCTCGTTGGTGACATTTGCTCTTTAATAGTTCTTTAAGTGAGGATTTAGAGGTTGCTTTTTGTACATCTAAGAATGTCATTTTCACTCCCTCTGTAATGATAACTGGGTATAAAATCCCAGGCTAAAAATAAACTTCCCTCAAGAGTTGGACAATATTACTTTACTTTCTTTCCACATCTACTCTCCCTTGTCTTAAATCTACCATTTATCTAATTGCTATTTCTTTGAAGTCAATCTTGCTTTTCCTTCTGATAGTTTTCAATATTATCTTTTTTACCAGCTAAGCCGCCAGGGAAGCCCTATATTATCTTTTTTAAGAGTTGAAAGTAGTTGGATTTATTTTATTTATTTTTAAATTTTATTATTTATTTTCGCTGTACTGGGTCTTTTTTTTAACTTCTAATTTTGTAACAGGGTATAGCCGATTAACAAACAATGTTGTGATAGTTTCAGGTGAACAGTGAAGAGACTCAGCCATACATATCCATGTATCTATTCTCCTGCAAATTACTCTCCCATCCAGGCTGCCACATAATACAGAGCAGAGTGCCAGGTACTATATAGTAGGTCCTTGCTGGTTATCCATTTTAAATATAGCATGTGTACATGACCACCCCAAACTCCGTAACGATCTCTTCCCTCCATCCTTCCCCCTGGAAACCATAAATTTGTTCTCTGAGTCTGTGAGTATCTTTCTGCTTTATAAGTTCAGTTCAGTTGCTCAGTTGTATCCAACGCTTTGCGACCCCAAGGACTGCAGCACACCAGGCCTCCCTGTCCATCACCAACTCCTGGAATTTAGTCAAACTCATGTCCATTGAGTCAGGGATGCCATCCAACCATCTCATCCTCTGTCGTCCCCTTCTCCTCCGGCCCTTGTTTATGTAATGATGAAAACAGAACATGCTTTAGCCTACTCAGCATATCCTATTTTTTCTTTATCTCTTAAATGTTGATAAAGTCAATCTTGATAAAAGCATTTTTAATTGTCCGAGTGTTAACTTATACTTCTTAAATACAACTAAAACCCTCTCAGCTTCAGCTCTCATTCCAGCCACTGCTGCAAACACCTGGGGTTGTTTTTTGTTTCCACTGGAAAACTCCTTCCTCTGGCCCGCCCCCACAAACTCACCCCTGCTTCATCATATCACAATCCAGAAGCAGGGGGTTTAACAACAGGCAGGCAATCCTTGACCAGTGGAAAGGTGAGCTCATGGGTACATGTTTCCTCTTTCTCCAATCAGGTGGATTGGTCTTAGACATATTTTATCCCAAAGGATTAAGCAAAAAATCACGCATCACAGTAGCCATTGTATTAGCTTCAGTGTATTGTCTCTGCTTCTCTGTTTATTCCCTTTCTTCCTCACTTCTGCTCCTAGGACATATTCCAAATAAACCATCTGCATTCAGGCTTTTTACTCAGGCTCCATTTTCAGGGAAACTTATAGTAAAATAAAGATCCTTTTGAAGAACCTGACCATTGAGTGCAGTGGTGGACAGTCAATTGCAAAGCTCTCACCTGTTTAATGAGTCCATTCTTTCCAACTGCAAAGTAAATCGATGTCTACTTTCCCACTGGAGATGAGTATCCACACTTCTATTCTGATGTGTTTTTTTTTTCACAGTATTGGACATTAAACACTTGACATTAAATTCTTGCAATCCAATTGAAATAATCTGCCTTAAATCAAGGCACCTGCACATTCTGCTAGTCTCAAGGGTCCACCAGATAAAATGCCCAGAAACACTTTTTGAGAGAAAACAAAGGTCCAGTGATGCATTTACTAAACTATTAGATTTCATAAATATTTGAAAATATGAAATAGGAGCCATCTCTGCCTTCACTGAACTTATATCATGGTAAGAGAAACAGAGGATAGATCCATATACATACATACATATGCATGTATGATATATTAAAGACAGTATACTTATGTGATGGTAGCTTCCCTGGTGGCTCAGTGGTAAAGAATCTGCCTGCCAATGCAGGAGATGCAAGAGATGCAGGTTCAATCCCTGGATTGGGAAGATCCCCTGGAGGAGGAAATGGCAACTCACTCTAGTATTCTTGCCTGGAGAATCCCATGGACAGAGGATCCTGGAGGGCTATAGTCCATGGGGTTGCAAAGAGCCAGCTATGACTTAGCAACTGAAAAGCAACAAAATTTACATTATATACAAAACATAATTTTGTTGTGTAGAAAATGAATGCAAAAATAATGTGATGTTTAGATTTCAGACCCCACCCCCCCAAACAAAAATCTTAGTTTTAAAAATTTTGGATACATTATTAAATTTCTGAGGCTCAGTGTTCTGAAATGTTACATAGAAACAGTGATAACTACCTTGAAAACTTTCTGTGAAGATTCAAATAGACAATATGTGAAAAGTTTTTGGCATTTAATATGTGGTACCTGTGAAAGTGCTGCACTCAATATGCCAGCAAATTTGGAAAACTCAGCAGTGCCACAGGACTGGAAAAGGTCAGTTTTCATTCCAATCCCAAAGAAAGGCAATGCCAAAGAATGTTCAAACTACCACACAATTGCACTCATCTCACACGCTAGCAAAGTAACGCTCAAAATTCTCCAAGCCAGGCTTCAGCAATACGTGAACCGTGAACTTCCAGATGGTCAAGCTGGTTTTAGAAAAGGCAGAGGAACCAGAGATCAAATTGCCAACATCCGCTGGATCATTGAAAAAGCAAGAGAGTTCCAGAAAAACATCTATTTCTGCTTTATTGACTATGCCAAAGCCTTTGACTGTGTGGATCACAATACACTGTGGAAAATTCTGAAAGAGATGGGAATACCAGACCATCTGACCTGTCTCCTGAGAAACCTGTATGCAGGTCAGGAAGCAACAGTTAGAACTGGACATGGAGCAACAGACTGGTTCCAAATAGGAAAAGGAGGACGTCAAGGCTGTATATTGTCACCCTGCTTATTTAACTTATATGCAGAGTACATCATGAGAAATGCTGGGCTAGAAGAAGCACAAGCTGAAATCAAGATTATCAGGAGAAATATCAGATATGCAGATGACACCACCCTTATGGCAGAAAGTGAGGAGGAACTAAAAAGCCTCTTGATGAAAGTGAAAGAGGAGAGTGAAAAAGTTGGCTTAAAGCTCAACATTCAGAAAACTAAGATCATGGCATCTGGTCCCATCACTTCATGGGAAATAGATGAGGAAACAGTGGAAACAGTGAGAGACTTTATTTTGGGGGGCTCCAAAATCACTGCACATGGTGACTGCAGCCATAAAATTAAAAGACGCTTACTCCTTTGAAGGAAAGTTATGACCAACCTAGATAGCATATTAAAAAGCAGAGACATTACTTTGCCAACAAAGGTCCATCTAATCAAGGCTACGGTTTTTCCAGTGGTCATGTATAGATGTGAGTTTTGGACTATAAAGAAGGCTGAGCACCAAATAATTGATGCTTTTGAACTGTGGTGTTGGAGAGGACTCTTGAGAGTCCCTCGGACTGCAAGAAGATCCAACCAGTCCATCCTAAAGGAGATCAGTCCTGGGTGTTCATTGGAAGGACTGATGTTGAAGCTGAAACTCCAATACTTTGGCCACCTCATGTGAAGAGTTGACTCATTGGAAAAGACCCTGATGCCGGGAAGGGTTGAGGGCAAGAGAAGAAGGGGACGATAGAGGATGAGATGGTAGGATGGCATCACCGACTCGATGGACATGAGTTTGGGTAAACTCTGGGAGTTGGTGATAGACAGCGAGGCCTGGCATGCTGCGGTTCATGGGGTCGAAAAGAGTCAGACATGACTGAGTGACCGAACTGAACTGAACTGAGTACCTACTACTGTTCCTCTTTGCACATGATTTTCATCATTATCATTAATAACAAATTTCATTTGGTGTCACTAATGTTAAGGTGACCATGACCATTAATTCAACAAAAGTTTGAGAACCTACCTAATGACAGGCACTGTGATAAGCAACACAACACAACAAGAAAGCAATAATGGTAAAAAGAAATTCAGTTAGTTTGTTTAGTGGAAAGAGAAGTGGGGAGGGCTAGTTGGACTCTTTAAATAGGCTTTAGACATAAAAGTAAAGAGAAGGGAGAAGTCCTAATAAGAAGCTCACAGCACAGTACCAGAGAACTAGGAGTTCTAACTTGAGCTCATGATTTCCTGAGCCTGGCATTGGGAAAGCAGCAGGATTTCCATCACTTTTGGGATGCAAGACAATGACACCATTGTTGTCTCACTGGCTTCTCTTTAGCAAGTGTTGAGTTGAAACTCACTCAAGCAGAGCTATTTATCTGCCCTTGCCTCTCTGTTCCATTGTCTGTGTTTTGTCATCATGTCTATTCAATTAAGATTGATATCTGTATCAAGGGAATCTGAGTTCTCACCAAGCCCCAAAGAGAAATTACTCACTGGAAACCAAAGTACTGTTGCTCCATTATGTTCTGAGGGCAAACAGCTGCTGAATGATGAATGGCGTGCTCTGTTTTGTTGTGGTTGTTGTAGTTGAATATATTTCAAGCAATAGTTAAGGTGACACTCAGCAGAAACACATCAGTAACCAGTGCAAACAAGATTACTCCTTTCGTTAACGGATGGATAGTCCTTACATTCTTCCTCATTTTATTTTATCCACAGTTATTGTCTCTAAGAACAAGGAAGATTTACTCTTATTTAGACCCATTTGAATTAATAAGATTTATTTCTTCCTTATAAATTGTGTTGAATTAATCCTTTTGGACTACACTGAGGAGCAAGTATTGGATGAGCTACTTAATCAGGAGCTCTATAGAACCCTAGAATTAGTAATGGAAAATTGGGCAATGAGGATATTGACAGAACAGATGAGCTGTCCAGACAAGCTTGAGAAATGACCTCCTTGGGGTGTGTTACAAACCTTTGCACACACGTCAAGAAAGACAAAACATGTCATTATTAGCTAGGATCGCACAGTCTTACTTACCAAACCAGGTTTGGGGAATCCTGGATCTTACCCAGTTTGGAGGGCCATTCTGAAGAAAAAGAATTTTTAAAACATAAATAGGACATTTGGTACAAAATTCAAACTGAAAAAAATAAAGTCCAATAAATTGCAAATCTTAAAAAGCTGACAAATGCCACAAATGTCACCAACATTCAGGAAAATAACACTTACTATGAATGACTGAACCACTTCTGTTATACTTTCTTTATACATGTTTTTGCTGCTTACTCTTTGATTGCTTCTTTATTTGACAATGTTGTTGTATTATTCTTTGTAGAAGAAAATAAAAAGAGCACTTTTTCTAGCATGGTTGATCAAATACTGTTTTATATTATTAACAGTTTCAACAAACCTAGACAGCATATTAAAAAGCAGAGACATCACTTTACCAACAAAGGTCCATAGAGTCAAAGTTATGATTTTTCCAGTAATCATGTACAGATATGAGTTGGACCATAAAGAAGACTGACCTCCGAAGAACCGATGCTTTCAAATTGTGGTGCTAGAGAAGAGCATTGAGAATCTCTTGGCTGCGAGGGGATCAAACAAATCAATCCTAAAGAAAATCAACCTTGAATATTCATTGGAAGGACTGATACTGAACCTGAAGCTCCAATACTTTGGCCACCTAAAAGCCAACTCTTTGGAAAAGACCCCGATGTGGGAAAAATCGAAGGCAGGAGAAGAAGGGGATGACAGAGGACGAGATGGTTGGATGGCATCACCGACCCAATGGACATGAGTTTGAGCAAGCTCCAGGAGATAGTGGAGGACAGGGGAGCCTGGCATGCTGCAGTCCAAGGGGTCACCTCCAAGTAAGCCTGGCCCACATATTCCAGGGTCAGGAAGAGTAGGACATACACTGTGATGTGATGTCTAGCCCTGCATTTTGATATCATAATGTCTAGCAGAGCAAGTGTTAGGACTATTCTTGGAAGCCATTGCTATGCAACTGTTTGTGGAAGAGGCCATTTTTCATGAAAGAGCTGGTAGCATCACTCAGATTGTTAGTGACAAATACCGGTCTACATCCTCATATGGCAACTTTGTTATCCTCTTGTTCTTTCCTAAGTGTGTATGCATTTGAACTCAGATCCTTTCAAATTTCTATTGATATTTTTGGCTTCCTCTGTATTTCTCCAAATCCTTTCTAAGTTGAGAAACCCAGGAAAGAACATAGATCCTTCCTAAGCATGATGTTCCTGCTGCTTTTAATGGAAAGATTATCCCAGTAGTTCTACAGGCATATCAGAGGACACATTTCTGCCAAATACAGCAGATACAGTCATCAAAAGGACATTTAGAAAGTATTTTTACTGAAAACACATTCAAGACTTTCAAAGGTAAAAGAGAAATAAAAATATGATTCTTAAAGCTAATGTAACATTTTGCCTACAAACTTGGCAAAATTTGCCGACAAACGATGACAATTCTTGAATGATTAACCATAAATTAATGATCCTGCATTTTAATTTTGGTATAAGATCTTGGAGTTTTAAGGAAAACATAGCTGAAACCACTAATTTTGAAACTATCTGATAATTATATGACATGCTTTTCTTCCTTTTCTGAAATTTGTCAATGGTTTTATAACTGAAAACAGTGCTAGATATGGAAGCAGGTACAGATTTAACACACAGAATTCCTTAATGTCATTTCTTCTCCTAACAAGCTTGGTGAGAAATGGAAAGAAGAAAGAAAAGACATTTCTTATTTCCATGCTTCCTCCAAGTGAAGCAGAACTGTAACAGATTCCATGCTTTAGTGAACACTCCGTTACCTCATTTTGCCAAGAATCAAACCATAAAGGACATCTGTGCCCAATAACTCCTCTCTCTTCCATACCCACAAGCTGCCACCAGCAGTGGAAGAACTCGGCCATGCCAGAAAGAACCGTTCTGGCTTCAAACAGAACGTTACCATGAAGATCAGGTGTATATACCACCAAAAATGATTAATGCAAATAAAAAAAAATCAAATGGGTAACAGTTGATCTTCTGTTAATCAAATGGTCAGGAAGCCTCCATTAGATTGAATTTGCCAGTTTAAATGAAGGGACAGCACGGCACCATTTTTATGAGAAAAGCGGGCTCATGCTTTTCAATGCTTTTTAAACTATGTTCTTTAAAAAAATAATAATAATAATGTATTTGTCAGATTGCCTTTGCATTCTTTTTATTTGTGAATTTTTTGGCCGTGCTGGGTCTTGGTTGCTGCATACTGACTTCTCTCTATTGCGGCGAGCAGGGGCTACTCTCTATAGTGGGCAGGCTCCTTGTCGCGGAGGATCCCCTCGTCGCGGTGGCTCCCCCTTGTTGCGGAGGCTCCTTGTTGCGCTGGCTCCTCTCGTTGCAGTGGCTGCTCTCGTTGCCGAGGCTCCCCTTGTCGCGGAGGCTCCTCTTGTTGCGTTGCGGGGCTCTAGGCACACAGGCTTCGGTAGTTGTGCTGCACAGGCTTAGTTGCCCCATGGCATGTGGAGTCTTCCCGGACCAGGAATCAAACCTGTGTCCCCTGCATTGGCAGGCGGATTCATAACCACTGGGCCACCAAGGAAGTCCACACTAGGCTCTTCCTTGATGAGCAGCAAAATCTCTCCCACTTTCCAGCATGCATCCCAAGGCCTTGCTCATGTCTTCTTAATGAAATCACTGAGAGACAGAGGAAAGTTTATTTTCTTATGTGAAAGACCTTTCCTTCCGCTTTCCTGATGGAGTTTACATCACAAAAATAATGACTTTGGGTGGCGTCTCAGTTTTAAAATTTGTGTAATATTAAATACATTATTTTCATACACCCTCCAGCAGAGAATGATACGTCCTCCAGGGGAAGAGTGTCTCTGCCCACTCCCTACCCACAAGGGAGAAACGCTGCTCTAAGACTAAATAATTCCAATTTTCTGCTTTAGTAAATAGGATGGAGAGAACATAATTGAATTCCCATTTAGCGTTAGCATCTAATAGTGCCTCAGGCTCTGGGTGATAAACTTGACTCTTCATTCTAGCCCTAGAGCTGCAGATCTACAAGAGAGGAAAGCTAGACTGGAAGGTGCACCACGAAGCCAGGAAACTATAGGGTGCCCCTCTCCAGTTATTTTTTTTTTAAGTCCCTATTAACATGATCATGGTTCTGAATTGAAACTTGAAAATATCTAGACTACATCACGCAGTTCTGTCTTTGGTGTCCCCCTCACCCACCCCCTACCCCGCCCCAAAGCATCTTCTATCATTTATAAAGAAAAAAGCTAATCTCATTTTTACCCACTGGCTTGAAACCCTCCTGTGTTTGCAGATAGGTGACGATTTTCTCATGTTGGTATTTGCTCAGGCTCTGGATATTAACTGCCATAATTCTTCTCACAGGCTCCTGGCAATTAATCCCTCATGTAATATGCATAGTTTAATGCCTGACCTCCACTCTCACATCTCCTCAGGCTAATACCTCACTAACACCTGGACTCTGCCTTCCAATTTTAAGACACATTGAACTCAGGAAACAAAAATAGGAGAGGATGGAAGTATCTCATTTTCATTCCACCTTTTCATGGCCCTTTGAGTTTCACCTTGAAATTAATTAAGAGAGGACAGTAAGGTGAAATTGCATCATTTCATCTGGGTACTATACCCTGCTTCCCCTTTATGCTGACTCCTGAAACATCAAGATTTCAGACATATTTAAACAGTAGTTAAGGATTACAGCAAGTTATACAGTTCCTTGGTCATACAAAAATGTGTTTCTCCTCCTCAATTTTTCTACTCGTTAGTATATAAATCTATTGCCATGGTGTTAAATTACCAAAGAGGGAAATAGATTTTTAAATATGTTCATGAGATGAAGATGTATGGTTGACTCTGGGTGGATAATGAAAAAGAGGTTTTGGACAGCAGATCCTGTATCCCACAAAAAGGCTTGATATCATTATAGTAAAGGTGTGTGTGTGCTCAGTAGAGTCCGACCTTCTGCCGCCCCACGGACTGTAGCTCGCCAGGCTCCTCTGTCCACGGAATTTTCCAGGCAAGACTACTGGAAAGGGTTACCGTTTCCTTATCAGGGGATCTTTCCCACCCAGGGATCGAACCCATGTCTCCTGCCTGCATAGGCAGGCTCATTCCTTACCACTAGCGCCACCTGGGAAGCCCAAGGGACCATAGTGAATACAATCCCTCTGGCTGCAGAGAGATCAGAAGACTAAGAAGGTGCTTCCAGGGCTGCACACAGAGGAGAAGGATGAGAGCAACTGGATATGCCTGCAGGTGAGAGCATGTGGGGTGAACAGTGAGATGAGGCTAAAAATACTCATCTTTTTGCTTCAGTCTCAACTATGTCACTAAGTTTTATAATATTATCAGTTAAAAACTAGTATTAAAAAAAACATAATAGATGCAATGGAGTCCAACAAGTTCATTTAGGCCTGTTACTAGGGGGAGTACTGAAGCTGGTTAGACTGGAAACAGTGTAAATAAAGCAACTAACAGATGCAAAGGAAGTATGGATATGCACCATTCCAAACCAAGAAAGAATCTAGCACCAATCAGACCAGGTATGACTTCTAAACAGGCACACATACAACTTTAAAAAAAAAAAAATTGGAGTATAACTGCTTTACAATGTTCCGTTAGTTTCTGTTGTACATGAATTGAATCAGCTATGTTGTTGTTCAGTCACCAAGTTGTGTCTGACTCTTTGCAACCTCATGGACTGCAAAAAGTGGTACAGATGAACCTATCTGCAAGACAGGAATAGAGATGCAGATGTAGAGATGGATCTGTGGATACAGCAGAAGAACGGGAGGGTGGGATGAATGGGAGATTCAGGTTGACATATATACGCTACCATGGGCTTCCCGAATGGCTCAGTGGTAAAGAATCGCCTGCAAAGCAGGAGACACAGAAGATACAGGTTTGATCCCTGGGTCAGGAAGATCCCCTGGAGGAGGAAATGGCAACCCACTCTGGTATTCTTGCCTGAGAAATCCCATGGACAGAGGAGCCTTGCAGTCTACAGTGCATGGGGTTGCAAAGAGTAAGACACGACTGAGCGTATACACTACCATATGTAAAATAGATAGCTAGTAGGAACATGCTGTATAGCACAGGGAGCTCAACTTGGTGCTCTGTGAAGACCTAGAGGATGGGAGGTGGGAAGGAGGTTCAAGAGGGAGGGATATATATATAGCTGATTCCACTTTCATTAGGATAATACAAATCAAAACCATGATGAGATACCACCTCACACCTGTCAGAATGGCTGTTCTCTGATCCACATTGTTGTACGGCCAAAGCCAACATAATATTGTAAAGCAATTACCCTCTAATTTAAAAAAGCTACATATTCCCCCCTCAAAAAAAAAAAAAAGATAACAAAGTGTTAGCAAGGATTTGGAGAAAAGGGAACACTTGCTAATTGGTGGTGAGACTATAAATTGGTATAGCCAATATGGAAAACAGTATCTAAGCTCCTCGAAAAGTTAAAAATACATTTACCATATGATCCAGCAGTTCCTCTTCTGGATACATATCCAAAGAGAATGAAATCAGCATCTCAAAGAAATATCTGCACTCCTGTGGTCACTGCTGCATGGTTTAGATAGATAGATAGATAGATAGAGATCTCAATATATAGATATATCCCATATCTTCTTTCTCCATTCATTTATGTCTATATATGAGCTTCCCTGGTAGCTCAGTTGGTAAAGAATCTGCCTGCAGTGCAGGAGACCCTGATTTGATCCCTGTGTCTGGGAGATCCCCTGGAGAAGGGAATGGCAACCCACTCCAGTATTCCTGCCTGGAAAATCCTATGGATAGAGGAACCTGGTGGGTTACAGTCCACGAAGTCACAGAGTCGGACATGACTTAGCAGCTAAACCATATATATATATATATATATATATACACACACATACATACATACACACACATATATGGTCACCCCAGGTAGTGCAGTGGTAAAGAATCTGCCTGCCAATGCAGGAGACACAAGAGACACAGGTTCAATCCCTGGGTCTGGAAGATCTCCTGGAGTAGGAAATGGCAGCCCACTCCAGTATTCTTGCCTGGAAAATTCCATGGACAGAGGAGCCTGGTAGGTTATTGTCCATGGGGTTGCAAAGAGTAGGACACACCTGAGCAACTGAGCATGTACACACACAGACACACACAGACACACATACATATACATACAGTGGAATATTATCCATTCATGAAAAATAAAGAAATCTTACCATTTACAACAAGATGCAAAAACCTGGAGGTCATTATGCTAGTTGAAATAAGCCAGACACAGAAAGACATATGTTCTCACTTACGTGTGGAATCTAAGAAGACAAGACTCACAGGAACAGCAAAGAGAACAGTAGCTGCTAAGAACTAGGGGAGGAGGAAATAGAGACTTACTGTTCAATGAGTGTCAAGTTTCAGTTACACAAGATGAATGCATCCTAGAGATCCACTGTACAAACTTTGGCCTACAGTTAATAACACTGTATTATATCCTTGATTTTTGGTAAGAGAGAAGGCCATACTGTTCTCACCATGCCCCCAAATAAGTAACATGTAAAGCAATTATCCTTCAACTAAAAAATAAATTTAAAAAAATCAATAATGATGTAAAGATGATGAATATATTAATTAACTTGATTGTGGTAATCATTTCACATTGTACATGTATATCACAATGTACAATGTATGTCAAAATACCACATTGCAAACTTTAAATATATGTACTTTTCATTTCCAATTACACCTCAATAAACCTGAAAAAAGAAAGAGAAAAATATTTCATATAATTCCCTGCTGTATGAGCACAGGTTTTTGTTAGCTAAGACAGTGGCCATATAATGTGCATTATCCATCCACCTGCTGTATTACAGACAGAGTAGAAGCTGGCTGACTACAAGGACTTTATCATCATAAGCAACTCTTTCTTTCCAGGTGCTGTCAGAGTGATTTGCATTTAAATTCACACATCTGCCCATCTGCCAATCAGGAAATAAGCAGAGGAGAAAAAATAAGGGGAGATTATTCTTGTGTATGGTGTTCCTGGGTCGGGAAGATCTCCTGGAGAAGGGAATGGCAGCCCACTCCAGTACTCTTGCTTGGGAAATCCCATGGACAGAGGAGCCTGGCAGGCTATATATAGTCCATGGGGTCCCAAGAGTCGGACATGACTTAATGACTAAACCACTACCACCATGGTGTTATGAAGTGTTCTAATTTCATTCTTTTACACATAGTTGTCCAGTTTTCCCAGCACCATTTTTTGAAGCTATTGTCTTTTCTCCACTGTGTATTCTTGACTCCTTTGACATAGATTAGGCGACCATAGGTGCACGAGTTTATCTCTGAGCTTTCTACCCTGTTTGATTGATCCATATCTTTGTTTTTGTGCCAGTACCAAACTGTCTTGATTACTGTAGTATAGTCTGAGGTCAGAGAGCCTGATTCCTTCAGCTTTTTTTTTCCCTCAGCCATAAAAAGGAGTGAAAATGGGTCATTTATAGAGACGTGGATGGACCTAGAGTCTGTCACACACAGTGAAGTCAGAAAGAGAAAAACGCATGTCATATATTAATGCATATATGTGGAATCTAGAAAAATGGTACAGATGAACCTATTTACAGGGCAGAAATAGAGAGGAGACGTAGAGAATGGACAGGTAGACACAGGTGGGGAGGGGTGAATTGGGAGATTGGGACTGATGTCTGTGCACTGCCTTGTGTAAAACAGGCAGCTAGCGGGACCCTGCTGTACAGCACAGGAAGCTCAGCTTGGTGCTCTGTGATGACCTGGAGGATGGGGTGGGGGCGGAGGGGAGAGAGATGCCCAAGAGGGAGGGGATATATGTACACGTAGAGCTGATTCAGTTTGTTACGCAGAGGACTCTAACACAACGCTGTAAAAGCTTGTAAAAAAAAAAATTCCCCAATTTAAAAAAGAAAAATGAAGGAAGTGAATCTGTTCCAGTTGGCTTGGCTTTCTCACTGAGACTGCAAAGCTAATTTGGACAGATTTCTTTTAGTACTTTAATGACTAGTAAGTCAAAAACTTCATATATTTTCAAACTTTTGTAACAGCCTTGCATAGATGCAGGCACCACCTTAGAGATCAGGATAGCTTATTAATTAATCTTCATGCTCTTGTCTGGTTTCTGAAATTTTAGAGCCAGCTCAAGCTACAAAATCTGCTTCATCAATAAGTTATTTCCCGTAATGCTAGAGGCACAACGACATCACTTTTTATAACTTCTTGAAAATTTCATACTCAGTTACTCAGTGCAACAAAAACATTTCACAATATTTCCGGCCAGGCATTTCCACCCTGTTTTACTTCAAATGAGGGCTTCCCTGGTGGCTCAGCTGGTAAAGAATCCACCTGCAATGCGGGAGACCTGGGTTCCATCATGGGATTGGGAAGATCCCCTGAAGAAGGGAACAGCTACCCACTCCAGTATCCTAGCCTGGAGAATTCCATGGGCTGTATAGTCCATGGGGTCACAAAGGGTCAGACAGGACTGAGCGACTTTCACACTTTCACTTTCACTTTCCTTCAAATGAATTTCTTTCTGAGATAAGTTTTCAAGCTCTCCATTTTAAGTCGCTTGTTAAAAAAAAAAGAAACTCCCCAAAGTAAACCAACTGTTCTCGTTCAGTTTATGGCCAGAGCTACCTGAGCACCCCCTCCTTTAGCAGTCTCTCTCCTGCCTCCTTTTCCCTTTCTTATCATCGCAGTGATCAACTTTTAATTGGTCCACCAGAGACAACCTGAAATCCAGGGAGAGCAGTTCATTGTCCTCTTCTTCCCTCAGTGTCTAACGCTGGCTCTGTGATGCTCTCCCACTGCTTCCTGACAGGTCTGTGAGGAGCAGTCTCAGGGAGATCCATTTTTAATAGCTGCACAACATGAATGAAGCCAAGAGATGGGATTATAGAAAGATAAATTATACTCCAACTAAATGAAAATATGATACCGCTCTCAGAAGTCAGTCTCCAAACTTTTTACATAAAATTCTACTGAGACCATACTTGGTCAGACTTTAGCAAAAAGTGGAAGATCATTGAAAAGAAAACTTCAAGAAAAGATTTATTGTATATTCACCAGTAGACATGACTTAATATTTGAAAAGTAGGAAATATGATTTGCAGTGAAACCACCCGAACTCACCCTGCCCTACAACGATACCCTCTTGTTCACAAGTGAAAGTGAAAGTTGTTCAGTCGTGTCTGACTCTTTGTGACCTCATGGATTGTAGCTGCCCGGCTCCTCTGTCCATGGGCTTCTCCAGGCCAGAATACTGGAGTGGGTAGCCTTTCCCTTCTCCAGGGGATCTTCCCCACCCAGGGATCGAACCCAGGTCTCCCACATTGCAGACAGATTCTTGACCGTCTCAGCCACCAGGTAAGCCCTGTTCACAAGTTGAGAATACAAATTTTATAGGACAATTTGTAACTTATAAAGGGCCTTCACAGAAATCATCACATGACCTGTCAGATGGATAAAGTATTCTTAGGTCCATTTCTGTGACTAGGAAACTGAGCTCAGCCTTACTTCCCCAAGATCACATAGGTAATCAATGAGGGAGTCAGGCTCTAATCATGTCTTCTCACTTTTGATTTCTGACCATTTTCTTTCCAGTAACCCTCAAACTGATGTTTGCCACTACTTGTTCCATAAAAATTAAGCACTTGACTGTGCCAGTCATTCAAGATGCATAAGGCCCTTACCAGGTCCTCTTCCCTTAGTCCCTCCAAGTTTGAGGGGAATGATGTCAACTGTCCCATCACATTCCAAATATGAAACAGATCAAGAAAGCACATATTTTCACTTTTATTACCATTATAGCCACCTTGTCTATGGAGGGTGCTCAGCAAGAATACATTTCCATATACTTTATAAAATATTTTCTTCTATTATAAATATTTTATACAATTTTTTATTTTGTAAATATTTTCTTCATTTCCTGTTTTGGTCTAGTGATGGATCTTTAGCAGGGGCAAGAAAATCAGTCCAGTCTCATTCTATACAATGAGACAGCCACAAAATCTTTCACATGCTTTAGAGTCTACTAAAAGCCCAGAGTGTGCTCCGTGCTCAGCTGCTCAGCTGTGTCCAACTCTTTGGGACCCCATGGACTATAGCCCACCAGGCTTCTTTGCCCCTGGATTAGCCAGGCAAAAATGCTGGAGTGGATTGCCATTTCCTCTTCCAGGGAATCTCCTGGACTCAGGGATAGAACCTGCATCTCTTGTGTCTCCTGCACTGGCAGGTGGATTCTTTACCACTGACCCACCTGGGAAGCCCAATTCTGCAACCACAGAGAAAGACGAGTCTCCATCCACCATCCATCCTCTGCTAACAGCTTTCTCTATTTGCAACATAATATATTCAAATTCCCTTGGGGCTGCAATGCAGTAGACCCTGGTTTGATCCCTGGGTCGGGAAGATCCCCTGGAGAAGGGAATAGCAACCCACTCCAGTATTCTTGCCTGGAGAATCCCATAGATGAGGAACCTGCTGGACAGCAGTCCATGGGGTCATAACGAGTTGGACACGACTAAGCAACTAACATAAATGCCCCAGCCTTTGCCTAATTCTTGATTTACTTTTTACTTAACATAGTCTCTAAGCAACCTAAAGTTACTTATATTATTTCTGGCCTCTTAAACCACCACTCTCTGCCTTGGCTACATATGAAAAATCTGAATAAAACACAGTGCCAAGCCCTCTTAAGACTTACATTAAAAATAGAACTCACGATGAAGGCAAATTTTGTGTGAATTTTCTGAGTCTACACAGTGCCTAATACCATAGACTACATTTGTTCCTGTTGCTGTTTAGTCACTTGGTCATGTCAAACTCTTTTTGGCACCCCATGGACTGTAGCCCATCAGGCTCCTCTGCCCATGGGATTTCCCAGGCAAGAATATTGGAGTGGGTTGCCATTTTCTCCTCCTCTGAGGAATATCCCCAACCCAGGGATTGAACCCACATCTTCTGCATTGGCAGGCAGATTCTTTACCACAGAGTCGCCGGGGAAGCCATTTTAAGGTACTAAATTAGCATTTATTAAATTGAATTATAATTATGAAAAGAGTCAGGAATGCACATTCTGATAAAATGCTTGTTTTAATCACTGCTTCCAGGGAAATATAAGATAACAGGGAGCAGGAAGAGAACTGATGATAACATCTAAAGGTAACAGAAATGTCTCAAATGTCTCTCATTATTGAGTTGCCTCATTTGTAAAGAAATGTCTCTACACATGAGATAAAGAGTCATGAAACATAGTGGGCTAGTTAGCCACTTTTAAATCAGTTTTAAACAGGTTTTTCTATGTTTCTTTCAGAAATCCAGTTCAGTTTTTGTTGAGCCCCTTTTTTTTCATTTTTGGTCATTGAATCCACCTAACACTTATAAGCTTTTTCCATTCAATGAACCAAAATTTCTTTCTAAAAAGTTTTGAACTAGTTTTCAAGTGGGCTAGTTGCTGTCCTCAATGTTTCATATTTTTCCATTACTCTTTAGCAAAATTGCCACATTAGTTTTATGTGTTGTGATTCAAACACCAAATGATCTCATGGGTTAGATCTATCATTTCCAAGTTATAGATGGAGAAGCTGAGGCTCATGGCACCTAGATGGCTTCATAGGTGACTTTAAGAAGGATACTTATTGAAGATGATAGCTGGATGGAGATTTATGTTGAGGTTTGACAGAAAACAGCAAAATTCTGTAAAGCAATTATCCTACAATAAAAAATAAAAAAAAGAAAGATGCTGAGCAGAACAGACAAACATTCCAGGTGCAGGGAAGAGCCATTCAAGCCTAAATGGAAGTGCAGAGCTGAGAGAGGAGCTGGCTGGCCCAGGATCTTTAATTTGGGGGGAACTCTCCCCTGCCATCATCATCCTAGAGCTGTTTCACATTTCGAAGGACAACCTTACCTCTGGTGAAATATAATAGGTGTGTAATGACTTAAAGGAGATATAGAAAATACTCCTTTACTCTGTAATACTCCTCTCCCTCTGACTCTTCTCTCTAATCCTTTTTTACCATTGACTCTGACCCAAATCTTAAAATTACCAATACACAGTGTGTTAGTATTTCGCTTCTTGCCACTATGAGTGCATGCTAAGTCACTTACTTAAGTCATGTGCTACTTTTTACAACACTATGGACTGCAGCCCACCGGGGTCCTCTGTCCATGGGATTTCCCAAGCAAGAATACTGGAGTGGCTTGCCATGCCCTCCTCCAGGGGATCTTCCCAACCAGGAATTGAACCTGTGTCTCTTAAATCTCCTGCATTAGCAGGCAGGTTCTTTACCAGTAGCGCCAGCCACCTGGGAAGCCTTTCCTGTCACTAACATGCTCTGTAACTTTGCTGATAGGCATCTACAAAGTCAAGATAACACCTACTCCATATGGCTGTTGTGAGAACTAAACAAGGTGATGTGTGAGGGCACCCAGTTAGTGCCCTGCACACACAGACACACGAAAGTGTACTTTGGGGCTGGATGAAATTGGCTGTATTTGGCCACTCTTTTTTTTTGTTTGTTTGTTTTTTGTTTTTTTTTTGGCCACTCTTGACATCCTTCTTCTTCCTGACTTTTCATAGCCCTGCTAACATCTTTGATGTAAAAACTGTCTACAGTAGCCATTCCAGCCTAAAAGAGAAAGCAACAAGCAACTGGAGACTCTAGGCAGCAACTTTCAATAATCTTGTTCTTAAAGCAGTAGCTAGGAATCTAAATTCTACCAGCTGTTTTCAGAAATTGAGAAGTGTTTTCTATTTCTCTCCAGAATCATGCTGATGCCCAAAACACATGTTAAAAATTGTGCGCAGGCCACTGTGTTGGAGCAAGTGGCTTAAATTTTTAAAACCTCCCTCCTGATGGATCAGCTAAGCCATTGACACCAAGGGCAAACCTGGACTTCTTTCTAGGAGCCTAGTTTAAACCATAATCTCCTTACTCTAAGAGAGGAGGTGTTCCTATCACATGAACTGTTGAGAATGACTTTGTTCTAAACAGAGTCTGGTGCCCCGGCTATTTTGTATGGGGAATTTAACAGCTCAGATCATTTCAATGTAAAGAACATATGCTAGGAGTTGACAGGAATAGAAACAATCAGGTAGTGAAGATCAGTCCAAGCAAACCTAAAGTTAGGAGGCACTGGTGGACTGATAAAGGGGATACACAAAGGAGAAGGAAAAGGGTCAGATGGGAAGTTTAGTCCAGTGACCAAGAGGCAAGTCAAGAACCAACAGGTCAGAGGCAGGTGGGAGACCAGGAGCAGCAGCAGCAGAAGCGGCAGATGGAGATTTGCTGGTGCGAGGTCCTCCCTCAAGGGCAAGGATGGCCTGAGGTTAGTATCCGAGACATCTACGGAATGAAAGCTTCTAGAATCCAGAGGACAAAAGCTTTCCATGGCCAACTAGCTAAAGGCCTACTCGCTACAAAATATAAAGCAGAATTTTCAGTTTTCATCTCTCTGATCTTTGTTTTTTGGTTATCTGACCACATTAACCCAAGAATTAAAAACATTTCTTCTTGGCTTCTTGGACACTGAGGTCTTCATGACTAGGTCCTTGCCTTTCCTCAACAGCTCTTTTAGCCAGTCTGCCAGCTTCCAAGTATTAGTGTTTCCTTCCCACTCCCTCTGAATAATCTTGTTCCCTCCATGTTTTATCCACCACCTATCTACAAATACCCTGCACGCAAATTAGTATCTTGACCTAGATCTCAGCCCTGAATGCCAGCCCCATGTTGCACGTGTTTCAAGGACAGCATGTGCACATTTCATTAGCTCCAGCCTGGAATCAATCACTGAGTCATTTTTTTCTCTCCCTGCCTCTTCTGCCTGCCCCCACCTCGTGCCCTGACCCTCTTCCCTTCCTTTCCTACCTTGTTGCCCCTCACACACATACACTTATGCATGCGTGCATGCTCACTCTTTGCGACTGCATGGACTGCAGCCCACCAGTCTCCTCTGTTTACAGAATTCTCCAGGCAAGAACACTGAAATGGGCTGCCATTTCCTCTTTCAGGGGATCTTCCCGATCCAGGGACTGAATGTGCATCTCCTTCATCTCTTGCATTAGCAGATGCATTCTTTATCACTGAGCCACCTGGGAAGCCCATACATACACTTTTACACAGCTGCAAACA
This sequence comes from Giraffa tippelskirchi, assembly GCF_054371585.1. Lineage (NCBI taxonomy): Eukaryota > Metazoa > Chordata > Mammalia > Artiodactyla > Giraffidae > Giraffa > Giraffa tippelskirchi. Next base: position 39,310,429 of record NC_137284.1, on the reverse strand, counting down.
CCTACAAAAGCAGAAGCTCAATTTAGTATAAAACAGTGCTTCTTAAGCAATATACATAGCAGTCATCTGGGTATGTTGCTACAATTCAGATTCTGATTTAGTAAACCTGGGATAGGGTCCCAGATTCTGAATGTCTGTCATCTCACAGGTTTCATTGATGTTGCTTGTCCCTGGGCCATTCTTGAGTCACAAAGGTAGCCAGGGGGTAGGTCACCTAAGTTAGAATAGCACCTCTGTCACTACCTCTCTTCAGACCTTGATAGTTCACTTCCCTTGTTAGGTCTCAGTGTCTTCATCTGTAAAATGAGACAACTAGACCCCACAGATCCTGAGGTTTTTTTATCCATTTCTAATAGTATGGGTGAAGAGCTGAAACCTAGTAACCTAGCTAACAAGATGTACCCCATTTCTGCATTGTGAATTCTATGAAAAACTAACCAGGATTTAGTAGCAATGCTAGACTAAACTAAGATATAGTAGTGCTACTGAAGTGTTCAGAACACTGTCTGCGATAGATATGGGTCCAGAAAGCACAGATTCTTTTTTATTTTTTTAAATAAATTTATTTATTTTAGTTGGGGGCTAATTACTTTACAATATTGTAGTAGTTTTTGCCATACATTGACATGAATCAGCCATGAGTTTACATGTGTTCCCCATCCTGAACCCCCCTCCCACCTCCCTCCCCATCCCATCCCTTTGGGTCATCCCATTGCCCCAGCCCTGAGCATTTGTCTCATGCATCGAACCTGGAATGGTGTTCTGTTTCACATATGATAATATACATGTTTCAATGCTATTCTCCTAGAACGTCCCACCCTCACCTTCTCCCTCAGAGTCTATAAGACTGTTGTATGCATCTGTGTCTCTTATTCTGTCTCGCATATAGGGTTATCGTTACCATCTTTCAAATTCCATATATATGCATTAGTATACTGTATTGGTGTTTTTCTTTCTGGCTTACTTCACTCTGTATAATGGGCTCCAGTTTCATCCATCTCAATAGAACCGATTCAAATGTATTTTTTTAATGGCTGAGTAATATTCCATTGTGTATATGTACCACAGCTTCCTTATCCATTTGTCTGGAAAGCACAGATTCTTAAAGGCATTAGGCCAGGGGCAAAATTGGAGCTGTTAAAATAGGGCGCTATTTTGTGAACTAATAACAGTTTGAAATTACTTCTTTTCACAATGGGTCTGTAAATCAAATGATAGCCATCAGAAAGACACTTAGAGAATAATCACTAAATAAATAGTACTGAGACAAAACCCAAAGACGAAGTTATTCAGAGCCTAACGGTTATTTTTATGGCTTGAAGCAAAATGTTTAGAGACGTTCTGTATTTTTCCCTGGTAGGTAGATGACACACAAGCCCTGTACTGGTTTTTATTTTCCTCTGGTAGTGGAGTATAGAAGAAATAGGACAAGGCTTGAAATAATAAGATTGGGGTTTAAGTATAAATTTGGCCTCTTACCAACTGTTTCTTGTTTCGTGCATGCTCAGTTGTGTTGGACTGTTTGCAACCCCATGGACTATAGCCTGCCAGGCTCCCCTGTCCGTGGGATTTCCCAGGCAAGAACACTGGAGTGGGTAGCCATTCCCTTCTCCAGAGGATTTTCCTTGACCCAGGGATGGAACCAGCATCTCCTGCATTCAGTTCAGCTCAGTTCAGTCACTCAGTTGTATCTGACTCTTTTCGACCCCATGGACTGCTTCCCTGTCCATTCCCAACTCCCGGAGCTTGCTCAAACTCATGTCCATCAAGTCAGTGATGCCATCCAACCATCTCATCCTCTCTCATGCCCTTCTCCTCCTGCCTTTAATCTTTCCCAGCATCAGCATTCTCTTTTCCAATGAATCAGCTCTTCGCATCAGGTGGCGAAAAGTATTGGAGCTTCAGCTTCAGCATCAGTCCTTCCAATGAACATTCAGGACTGATCTCCTTGAGGATGGACTGGGTGGATCTCCTTGCAGTCCAAGGGACTCTCAAGAGTCTTCTCCAATACCATCTCCTGTTTACCAACTGTGTAATCTTGATCAAAGTGCATGAATGTCCATTTCCTCAGTGGTAAAATGTAGATAGTAATAATGCATATACCAGTATATTGCTTTAGGGATTAAATTAACTAATGGGAATGAATGCTTAATGAAATTTATACAACATTATAGAGATACCAGCAGAAGAGAGTAAGGAGGGGAAGGAGGAGAGGAATAGTGGTAGTTATTTTATGTGAAGAAGTTGAAAATAGATCACTTCCTATCGCCACCTTCCTAAAACCCTTTAATTGCTCCCATTGTCCACCAGAAGGTGTGCTCTTCAAGGACCCCTACAACCTCATCTCTGCCAGCATTTCTAGCCCACTTTCTAATAACATTGCTCTCTATTGACAAGTGTCTGTGGGGTTTCATTGTTGAGTAAATGAGTGACATATGAGTGACTAAATGCTTCAGAGGTCTAAGAGGAAAATAAAATCCATTTAGAACTGCCTGCCCACCATGTTCCAAATACTGTATTTTCCTTGATGAACTTTTACAGCCACCCTGTAGAGATTGAGCTTGGGCCTCATGGCCAATAAACATCAGAGCTGGAGGGTGAACCTCTGAATTATATTACACTTGATAATCCCTTCTGATTGCCTTGGTTCTACCAGTTAAAGATGAAGGGACAGAATCTGCTCCCCAATTCTGTTCAGTTCCCATTTATCCACTCTGTATCATCTCTTTGGCTTATCAAAACAGCATTTTTTTAACTTTTCAAAGATTAGAAATGGAATCTATTTTCTTTTCGTTATGCAACAGTGAAGACAATACTTCTATCATGCTTCTCTGTCATTGGTTGACATAATATTTTCTTTACAAATAACTGAAAGTAGTAACAATTATGTGTATACCCTTATATGCCTAGTCAAGGTTTACTATCGTTATAGAATATCATGTGTCTGATCACTAAGGTGCAAGAATTGATTCACAACTACTGTTTGGGCACTGGTTGTACAAGAAAAGAGGAGAGATACTAACTTGTCTACAATGATCTCATTTTAATTCACTGAATCCCCAGCACACTGTAAGGTAATGATTTGTAGGTTTTTAAAGGGACAGAATTGTTCTTCAGCTCTCTCTACCAGTGTCTTGTTTATTGCCTCACAGGCAAATGTGCAATGTGTGTTCATTGAATCTAATTAATTTTAACACCAAGTCAAAAACAAAAACTTAACTGTGAACTTCATGCAACTTTCAGCTTTCTTCAGGTGATTGCGTGCTCTGTCGCTCAGTCATGTCCAACTCTTTGCAACTGCATGGACTGGAGCCAACCAGGCTCCTTCTATTCATGGGATTATCCCAGGTGAGTTGTCATTTCCTCCTCCAGGGGATCTTCCCAACCCAGAGATCGAACCCATATCTCCTGCAGCTCCTGCATTGACAGGCAGATTCTTTACCACTGAGCCACCCGGGAAATTCTTTCTTCAGGTAAGATTTTTTAATTGATTCATTTAATCCAGTGGTTCTTAACAGGATAATTCTCTTTCCCCATTGTTAACGTATGGCAAGAGCTCTTTTGCACAGCTAAGGATGGACATCTAGTGGGGAAAAGCCAGGTTCGTGGCTCAGCATCTACATATGCAGGCTGGCCTCTAACAATAGTTATTCAGTCTAGAATGTCAACAGTGCCAAGACTCGGGAACTTTGAATTCACTCAGTCAATATGGAGCACCTTTCTGAACCTTAGTTTTCTCGTATATAAATTTGGAAGTCCATGGTTTCTAAAACACAATCTTTGAGTTGAAGGCACTCTCATCCATGCTTGCATTTTCTTTCTAGCAACCCTATCAGCTGTCCCTGGCCATCTACCCAAATAGCTCATCTTCAGAGGCCAGAAATGTATAGACACTGGGGAAGCCCACACATTTCCAGAACCACCCATTTTAATTTCCAATTGCACAAGCATGGCTACGACTCTGCTCAGCGTAACAGCAAATAAACCAGACTCTACTACTGTGGGCTGATAAAAGTACCATTTAAAAAATTGCTCATGACATTTTTCAAATGACTTTTCTTTAACATCCAGTCTCAGTTCACTAACTAAACCATTTCTTCATCTCAAATGCAATTTTCAAAGCAAACTATTCCTGACTAATGGTTCTTAGAGAATCCTCAGAAATGTCAGTACCCTTCACTAACTCAGATCATCAGGGGAAAGCCAGTCTCAAATAAAGGAAATTTCTAAAGTATGGCACAGCTCTAAAATTGCCTCTTTATTACTTTTAAATACTACTTTCATTCATCCAGGCAATAAGCCCTTTTGTATTCCCAGGCTGAACTTTGAAAATGCAAAGATGGAATAGGGCAAAATCCCCATGCTTAAGGATCCACAGGCTGTCAGAAGAGGCAAGCAGGCTGCCTTTCGATTGTACTCAAGGAAAGCATTGCGGTGGAAGTCACCAGCTTGGGGTGGGGGGCAGTTGGAGGAGAATTACAAAGAGCATTTGCTTAAGCTAGGATTTGGAGGACTTGTCACTTTTCTCAGGCAAACAGAGGAATAGCATGTGCACGTACTCTGAGTCTGAAGGAGTAGAGAGCATCAGGTGAATGATGGGGGAGAAACACCCCAAGGCCTGGGTGATGAACAAATGACAAAGCAGGAGATTTTGTGGGTTCCTTTATTTGCCTTTGATAATTCCCTGATGATTCAGATGGTAAAGGATCTGCCTGCAATGCAGGAGACCTGGGTTCAATCCCTGGTTTGGGAAGATCCCCTGGAGAAAGAAATGGCAACACACTCCAGTATCCTTGCCTGGAAAATCCTATGGAAAGAGAAGCCTGGTGGCTACAAGCCCATGGGGTTGCAAAGAGTCAGACAAGACTGAGCAACTAACACTTTCACTTTCACATTATGTGCCTTGCTAGAGAGTATGGACTTTATCCTAAGGGCCTGAGAGCCACTGCATGGGAAGAGACAAGGTCAGAACAGACTCTTGGAAAGATTGCTGGCAAAAGTGAGAAGAACAGATTGGAGCTGGGAGAGACTGGCATTCTAGAAGTATGGCAGTTTATCTAGATGTCGTAGCACAGAATACTCCTTCCTACTACAACGTTTGGGTGGGTTGCCTGGCTTAATGAAAACTTAGGGTTTGTTTTTAGAGTGAACACGTCAACTGTTATTATTGCATTAAGTTATAAAAGTCCATGGAGAATCACTTCTGATTTTATGGTGGAGCCAGCTGAGTCCCAAGGGGAAGGAGGCAGTGTGCTTGAGTTACATGGTTGTGACAGATGAGCTAGAACAAGGCATATACTCAGAACTCTAAACACCTAGCCCTTTCTACCCTACCACTGCTATGAGATTGCTCTTACTTGTTTGTAAAGGGTTGCTTTTATCAAGAGAGCAATTTAAAGCCTCTTGTTCTTCTGCTTGCCTCACCACCCCCCCATCATTCACCTGATGTTCTATTTACCCAGTTAATTTTCACTGTGTATGAAGAAAGTTTTTTCAAAGCATAGGTACATTTCAGTCTAGCTCTTATCAGTCTGCTGGTTGATTCCTAATGAACTGAAATGAAATGAATGGAGGTTTATTGTTATTGAGCTTTTAAAGCCCTCTGGATAGATTGGATTACCAAGCATCTGGCAGGAGAAATGTGTTTAACCCTATGATCTGAAATAGACAACAGACAGATGACAGACAGCAAGGGAGGGATTACCCGCCTCTAGAGCTCCAGGTTGGCAGGATGTTTCCCAAACACCTTACTAACTACTGCTCTGATGAGGGGTGGGTGGGGAGGTGCTCCAGCTAATGGCATTGTTGCAGTAGGGTCTGAGGTCCACATTCGGGACGTCCTTGTATGTATCTTCGAATAGAATAGCTATGAGACCCTGGATGTTAAGATAAGAAAGAATTACTTCTCCAGGGAGGAGAAGCAACTTTAATACTGTGACAGTTCCCACTCACACAAATTTATGGGGCTGGTTATGATCCTGTGGAAGTCAGAAACATAAGACAACTCATCATCACATATGCCTTAGAAGCTGGTATTGTCCTAAGAAAAAGACAGAAAGAGAGGGAGAGAGATGATAGGAGGTAGACGAGGAACACATATTATAAGGTTGTGGGGCAGCTTCAAAGAGGAAGAAATAAGGTTAGGGATTATTTCTTCCACGATCACTTGGAACAGATATCTGCTGTTGAACTCACTCTCTTTATGAGACCATTCATCTCCATTCCTCTAGCTTCCACAGGGAGATACTTTTCTTATTGTGACATTCAAAACCTCTTTCAAAGTCCACACTAGTTATCCCCATGAGAGGAGGAGTTGTTTATCTGTAGAATTTGGGAGATAGAGCTTCACCTATCTCCTCCTCCTCTTTCCTTATGGCATGTCCCTACTTGTCTTGGAGAAACATTCATTTCCCCTTCAGGCTACAAGTTTACCTGGGTGGGTCCCTGAGGTTGGCCTGTATTTTTTCAGGCCATCAGTGACTGGGTTAAGTCTGTCTAAATCACACTGGAATGTTAGTGAGCTGACTGCAAATCTTGGCTACTTTCTCCAACTTTTATAAAAAATGAGCATATCTCAGAGTCACCATTTCTCTCACTCCATAGCTGTCTCCTAATTTAATCTAAATATGAGAAAAGAAAATAAATTTATTTACTAGGTGCCCTTGCAACACATAAAATTTTAACCACTACAGTGTCTGACACCTACTGCCTTGGAGTCCTACTAAGGCGTACATGTCACTGAAGATCTAGAGAGAGAACAATGTACCCTCCCTCTGAAACAATCCAAAAGTGGATGAAATGTATGAAATGGTGGTTCTCAAGATACTGGAAATCAGGCAAAGAAGGACAGTGCACCATGAGAGATGGGAAATATATAAGGTAAGGGCTACAATAATACCACTCTCTTGAGAGTTCAGTGTAGGGAGCAAGAACCAGGCAGAGTACCCTGGACTCCTCCCAGCTTCCTAAGTTGAGGAAATGAAGCTGAAAGTCCAGAAGGGCCAAGCAATTGGAGAGCAGATGACTAATGAGGAAAGAATAGTACAGAGAGTGAACTTGGGGATCTGAAAATACTTTCTTAGGTTATTTAGCTAAGTATAGATCAACATATGCATGTGAGGAAACTACCTGAGATCACAGAAAAACCCACTCAAAAGGATTAGGAGAAACAGTGCCTGGCCGCACATGGGCACATTGGAAAACTTTATAAATAAAAAAAAAAAAGTCTGATAGTGGGACATAGTGACCTCTAAATTGAGCACAACTTCAGACCCACCTAATAGATCATAAAAGCATGACCCAAAAGTATCACGCTATTTCCAAGTAACATAACTACATCCAGAACAAAACTCATGAAAATTTATCGGAACATAAAGATCTGCAGAATCCAACAAGGTAAAAATCCATGTCTGGCATCTAGTCACACATGCAAAGCAGCAGGAAAATATAACCCATAATGAGGAGAAAAATCCTTCAACCAAAACCCACCCAGAACTGACATAAATGTTAAAGTTAGCAGAAAAGGAAGTTAAAACAGATATTATAATGGTATTCCATATGTTAAAAAGTTAACTAGAGACATGGAAGATATTTTTTAAAGTCCCAAGTGGTGCTTCTAGAACTAAAAGCTAAAATGCATAAAATGAAAAATATGCTGGCTAGGATGCATGGCAAATTAGAAAATGCAGAAGAGAAAGCTAGTAACCTGATGACATAGGGATAGAAACTCTGCAAAATGAATCACAGAAAGAGAATGTGTTGCAGGGGAAAGAGAAGGGAAAGGAGGAGAGGGGAGGAAAGCATCAAGAACCCTAAATCACAAATGAGTGGGCCTCTGAAATGCTGGCAGGTATTTGAAGAATAAGGGTCAAAATTGTTCTTTATTTGATGAAAACTGTCTATAAGGCCTTCTCAGGTGGCTCAGTGGTAAAGAATCCATCTGCCAATGCAGGAGATGTGGGTTCAGTTCCTGGGTTGGGAAGATCCCCTGGAGAAGGAAATGGCAGCCCACTCCAGTATCCTTGCCTGGAGAATTCCATGGACAGAGGAGCCTGGCGGACTACAGTTCGGGGGTTCCTAAGAGTCAGACATGACTGAGCAACCGAGCACAAGCACCATAAGTCTATAAAACCAAGAATTTTAAAGAATCCCAAGTACAAGAAACATGAAGAAAACTATACCATGTATCAAATTTCTCAAAACAATGATACAGTGAAAAATCTTGGAAGCAACCAAAAGAAAAAAAATTCAAGTTTCATGTAAACAAGAATAAAGACAAGAACAGCAACAGACGTCTTGTTGGAAAACACAAACATAAAAAGAGTACAGCAACATTTTTAAACGACAATAAGAAAATACTGCTAATTTAGACTTCTATACCCAGAACATATCTTTTACAAATGAAGGTGAAATTTAGACTATTTCAGACATACAAAAGCTGAAAAAATTTGACATCAACAGATCTGCATGGCAAGAAAGGTTGAAGTGATTCCTTCAGGTAGAAGGGAAATTATGTCAGAGGAATATATGAATCTACAAAAAGGAGTGAAGAACACCAGCAAAATCTTTAAAAAGATAAATGATTATTTAAACCAGGGATTTGATATTCAAAGGACTGATGCTGAAACTGAAGCTCCAATACTTCGGCCACCTGATGTGAAGAGCTGACTCATTGGAAAAGACCCTGTTGCTGGGAAAGATTGAAGGCAGGAGGAGAAGGGGATGACAGAGGATGAGATGGTTGGATGACATCACCAACTCAATGGATATGAGTTTGAGCGAACTCCAGAAGATAGTGAAGGGCAGGGGAGCCTTGTGTGCTGCAGTTCATGGGGTCACAGAGTCAGACATGACTTAGCAGCTGAACAACAGCAAACCAGGGATTAACAAATCATAGCTCACAGACAATGCTATGGTCTGAATAGCCTCAAACTTCACATGTTGAGATCCTAATGCTCAAAGATGATAGTATTAGTGGGTGGGGTCTTTTGGAAGTACTTAGGTCATGAAGGTAGAACCCTAGTGAATGGATTTAATGCATTATAAAAGGGGCTCCAGAAAGATCCATAACTCCTTCTCTCATACAGCAAGAAGTCTATGACCTTGAAAGGGCCTTCACCAAACCATGCTGCTTCTGCTGCTGCTAAGTCGCTTCAGTTGTGTCCAACTCTGTGCGACCCCATAGATGGCAGCCCACCAGGCTCTGCCGTCCCTGGGATTCTCCAGGCAAGAACACTGGAGTGGGTTGCTATTTCCTTCTCCAATGCATGAAAGTGATAAGTGAAAGTGAAGTTGCTCAGTCGTGTCTGACTCTTTGCAACCCCATGGACTGCAGCCTACCAGGCTCCTCCGTCCATGGGATTTTCCAGGCAAGAGTACTGGAGTGGGGTGCCACTGCCTTCTCCTCACCTGACCATACTAGCACCCTATTCTCAGACTACCAGTCTCCAAAACTATGAGGAATAAATTTCTGTTGTTTATGAGTCTGTGATATTCTGTTATAGCAGCCCAAATTGACTAAGACAGACAAAACCTTCTTGCTCTTTTTAAAATGAAGTACTATTGGAACACAGTTATGCCTATTCATTTATGTATTTTTTATCTAAGGCTTCTTTGAGCTACAATGGTAGTGGTAAATTGTAATAGAGACCATGTGTCACACAAAGCTTAAAATATTGACTATCTCTTTATAGAAAAAGTTTTCCAATCCCTGGTTTAAACAAAAATAGAAAAAATGTAGTATGATGCTTGTAATATATATAAAAGTAAAATGGGTGACAGAATAGCTCAAAATTCAGGAGGGAAAAATGGGAGTATACTGTTGTTAAGGTTCTTCACTATATGCAAAATGGTACATTACTTGAAGGGCACAATAAATTAAAGGTGTATGTTGTAGACTCTAAGGTGAAAGTGAAAGTGTTAATTACATCCAACTCTTTGCGACTCCCTGGACTGTAGCTCACCAGGCTCTCTGTCCATGGAATTCTCCAGGCAAGATTACTGGGGTTCAGATAAAGAAAAATCGTCTTTCAGTCTTGTATTCCCCATATCAGGAAGGATCCACGGACGCTGTGCAATACCACCCTTCCCGACATGAGGAATACAGACTGAAAGAGGATTTTCTTTTTCTGAACTGATAGTCCAAAAAAAAAAAACCAAATCTATCCACAGACTCATCTTTCTTAAATATGAAAAGGGCAAATTCTGTATTATCACTATATAATGTATTCAATCACATTTCTGTGTCTGAGAGCAGATGAAAAGTGGGATGCCTGGGATTCTAAATTAATTTCTTTTATTCATTTTCAAGACACAGCTTCTGTGCTGTATAAGGGTCTCACTGCTCCCTTCTCATTTCTTATTTATAAGACAAACTCCTAGTCCTAATCATCTCTAGCTCTTCCCCAAAGCTAAATAGTTTCAAAGAAACTGAAGTTTGGCATTTTTTTTTTACTCCTAAAATACTTATCTTTCCCTGGCAGTTAAAAAAAAATAAAGTGAAGTTAGTATATCCAAGGATAACTTCATATACCTACTGCTATATCTGATTCTGACTGCTAATCTCATATGGTCATTGAAATAATCAGAACTCTGACTGCAAGTGACAGAAATCCAACCCAAATGAGTTTATGCCAAAAGGGAAAAGTATTACAGCTACAAAAAAGGAAAAGGGTGGTAAGCTTCTCTCTTTTGCTCTGTGTATGTGTGGATATGTGCTACTCATCTCTGCATCTCTCTGTGCTGTGGCTTATTCTTCCCCATTATAGATAGGATTTTTTTCCTACAAGCCCGTGAATATAGCTGTAAGCAACTCAAACTTATTTCCATGGCCAGAAAGCAAGAAAGCTTCCTGTCTATCTCCAATTCAAGAGATGTTCAGAAAGAACTCTGATTTCTGTATCCCAAGCCTGAGGTATAATGATTTTCATGACTGACAGCACTTAGATTTTGATGTGGGACATATTAATCTCAAATATTTCAACATGCTATTAAAAATAGAAGTCTATCTGAGTGATATCTAGATGATGATAACCTGTTTCAGAAAATGACATTCTCATGGTGGTAGGAAAGATGAAAAAAATCTTGACTAAAATTACATAGTTTGGATGAGGAAGGAGCTATTTAAAATAAGCAAGAAGAAGGAGGAGATACGCTACCATGTATAAAATAGATAGCTAGTGGGCTTCCCAGGTAGCTCAGTGGTAAAGAATCTTCTTGCCAATGCAGGAGACTCGGGTTAGATTTCTGGGCTGGGAAGATCCCCTGGAGGAGGAAATGGCAACCCACTCCAGTGTTCTTGCCTGGGAAATCCTGTGGACAGAGGAGCCTGGTGGGCTACAATCCACGGAGTCACAAACAGTCAGACACGACTGAGAGCTAGTTGCAAAGACAACTTTGTCGCAGAGTGGGACACCACTGAGCGTACAGCATGAACATGAGTGGGCACCTACTGTCTACCGTGTAGAGAGCTCAGCTCAGCGCTCTGTGGTGACCTAGAGGGTGGTTTGAGGTGGACGGGAAGGGGGTCAAGAGGGATGGATATATGTATGCATCTAGCTGATTTACTTTGTTAAACAGCAGAAACTAACACATCATTGTAAAGCAACTATACCCCAATTAGAAAGAAAAGAAGGGGAAGCTGAAGAGGGGACTGGGGAAAAGGTCAGGACACATAAAACCACTCAAAGGATAGTTGGAAATCTGGACCAGTCTGCTACAATCATCCATCTGACACTTCAGATTTGCTTATTCAACTTATAGTTCACCATCAAGTGATGGTGAAAAAAAAGAAAGTGAAAGTGTTAGTCACTCAGTCATGTCTGACTGTTTGTGACACCGTGGACTGTAGCCTGCCAGGCCCCTCTGTCCATGGGGATTCTCCAGGCAAGAATACTGGAGTGGGTATCCTTTTTCTTTCTCCAGGGGATCTTCCCAACTCAGGCATGAAACCCAGGTCTCCCACATTGCAGGCGGATTCTTTACCATCTGAGCCACCAGGGAAGCTCAAGTAATGGTAGGGGTCTTAACTGCACAATCCAAAGAAATAACTAAACTACGAGCAGTCGAACGTGACCTAGTGACTGAACAACAACTAGCAGTTTTATTTGAAGTACAGATCAGAATTTTCTTCCTAACATATCTAAGTTAACAAATTAAAAATATCAAGAATTATGATAGAAATAATAGGTAGACTTTATGTTTCAAATAAAATAGCCCCTGCACAAACCTCCGTGCTCCCTCAGCACTTCTCAAATGTTAGAATTCTTTGCCTTCTGCCTTCTTTCACTTTATAACTTCAAAGAGGAAAATAGTTTCTCCCCTATTCGCCTTTAAGTCTCAAAACTTTGAGGTTTGAACAGCAATTTTCCAACACACGCTTTCACCTAGAACACAAATCTATAACATGTTTTCTGAGTGGTGGATCTGGACTCTGTCCTCTATCTCAGTCATGGGAGGAAGGCTGTTAGGGGATGGGAGGAAGATGTGCTTTGTATTTGAAAAATGTGCAAGAAACACCACGTCAGCAAACAACACATGCTGCCCTACCACCCTCTAATGTGTCCTTCAGCCTCTTATCCAGAGTGAGATCGCCCTTCCTCAGGCAGTGTGTCTAGTAGATGCTGTCCCAAGTCACCACAAAAATTGAAACAAAATTAATTAATTAATTTAAAAAAATGATACTCCCCTGAATTGAAGTCAATCCTTAGGAACCTTGTATGTGTATGGGGGAGTGGGGGCTAAGTCGCTTCAGTCGTGTCCGACTCTTTGCCACCCTATGGGCTGTAGCCCACCGGGCTCCTTTGTCCATGGGGATTCTCCAGGCAAGAATACTGGAGTGGGGTGCCATGCCCTCCTCCAGGGGATCTTCCGGACCCAGGGATTGAAACCACATTTCTTATGTCTCCCACATCAGCAAGTGGGTTCTTTACCACTAGTACCACCTGGGAAGCCCCATAGGAACCTTAGTAGTTTCCATAAGCAATGTCAGCAGGAAGGAGCTAGACATTCCCTTCATAAACACCTGCTATCTCCTCCAGCACAAATTACCTCAATAAGGCTTATTCTTCCAAATTTTCTTATATGTAAACATGTGTTTCTTATAGAAAGCTGAAATTTTAAATATAAAGAGGACATTTCAAGAGATAACTCCAGTTTTTTTCATTAGACATTATATCACAAGTATTTTTCATGCAACTAAATTTTTGAAAACATGGTTATATTGTCTGCAAACTACAATGCAGTCATATTAATGGGCCATAATTTACTTAATCACTATTTAGTATATGTTTCCATGTTTCTTTCTTATTATAAATAAGACTATTAAATATCTATATCCATAAATCTTTCTACAGCATTTATTATTACTTTGAAATTAATCCCCAGAAATAGAATTACTGGATCAATGGGGATAAATCATTTTTAAAACTCTTGGTACACATTGTCAAATTTCTTCTCAGCAAAACTGCATTAATTTCCACTCTTCCTAGCACAATCTGAGAGTGATCATTTCCTCTCATCTTCTCCATCAATAGTATCATCTTGTGAACAAATAATTTAAACAACAAATTTAAGTAAGTTTTCTAAAATAGAAATTTTAAATGGATTCATTGTTCACTCACCAGATGGCTTAATTTGCACTGTGACTAGCATCCAAGTAGCTGATGCCTCTTTCAAATGAAGACATTTTTACCAACAACCTACATGTCTATCATAAAAGGGATGGTTAAATAAATTTTGGTACATCTATACTATGAGATAATACATAAACAAGAAAACAATTGAGGGATATCCATGTTTCTTTTTCTTTAAATTACATACATTACTATATATGTGTGTATATATACACATATACATATGTTCCATATATATATGGGCATGTATGTTTAGTCATTCAATGGTGTCTGACTCTTTTGTGACCTCATAGACTGTAGACCACGAGCCTCCTCTGTCTGTGGGATTTTCCAGGCAAGAATACTGGAGTGGGTGGTCCTTTCCTCCTCCAGGGGATATTCCCAGCCCAGGGATCGAACTCCTGCACTGCAGGTGGGTTTTTTGCCATCAGGGAAGCCCCCACAAACTAATACATCTCAGTAAAAGCCGCTGAACGCCAGCATACAAGATGTAGGAACTGACATTTCCCAGAATTTGACAGTGAACCTGTAACAAATCTTAGCCTTTGAGCTATGAAAGCTTGCATACTCTCAAGTAAAGGAAAACTTACTTTCACTTCTCCTAAAAACATTTCTATATGCCATAAGGATTAGATTTATAGATTAATATTTCTCCTATTGATCAAAAAGTTAAGTGAGTATGTCCTAGGCTGGGTCCCTAGATTAGTTTAGAAGGTGCTTGGAGGAGGGTGCATTGTCTCCCTAGGTTTTTCCATTTCAAGGAGGAATGAACCCCTTACCTTGGGTACCTTTTTGTCACAAGACACTGCTGCTGCTGCTTAGTCGCTTCAGTCATGTCCGACTCTGTGCGACCCCACAGAGCTCACTAGGCTCCGCTGTCTCTGGGATTCTCCAGGCAAGAATACTGGAGTGGGTTGCCATTTCCTTCTCTAGTGCATGAAAGGGAAAAGTGAAAGTGAAGTCGCTCAGTCGTGTCTGACTCTTCGCGACCCCATGGACTGTAGCCTACCAGGCTCCTCCGTCCATGGGATTTTCTAAGCAAGAGTACTGGAGTGGGGTGCCATTGCCTTCTCCACACAAGACACTAGAGGTAAGGAATTCTCAAACTCCTGGAGAGAGGCTATTTGCAAATCAAAGATCTATAGTCTCTTCTTTCAGGAGAGATTGGAGACAACTGCCTTCTCCTTTTATTAAAAAAGTTGACATTTTTTAGATTATTACTTATTTGGCTGTGCCGAGTCTTAGTTGAGGTACACAGCATCTTTGATCTTTGCTGTGGCGTGTGGAATCTTTAGTTGTCGCATGTGAATGCTTAGTTGCGTCATGTGGGATCAAGTTGCCTGACCAGAGATTGAACCCAGGCCCCCTGCATTGGGAGTGTGGAGTCTTAGCCACCAGACCACTAGGGAAGTCCCTGCCTTCTTCTCTTTTGTAAAAAGAGAAAATTATTTTCTTCATTTCTCAACTATAGGGTTTCCAGCTACTTGCATTAGACAGTTGACATGGCTCTCATCACATCATCCCATGAGCCAAAACGAGGGCCAAGAGAAGCCTAGTGCACTTATTCACTTGTTTTTTAGTCTCTAAATCTGTCCAACTCTTTGTGACCTCATGGGCTGCAGCACACCGGGGTTCCCTGTCCTTCACCATCTCCCAGAGTTTGCTAAAACGCATGTCCATTGAGTCGGTGATGCCATCCAACCATCTCATCCTCTGTCATCCCCTTCTCCTCCTGCCCTCCATCTTTCCCAGCATTAGGGTCTATTCCAATGAGTCAGTTCTTTGCATCAGGTGGCCAAAGTATTGGAGCTTCAATATTCACTATGACGTATTTAATAAAGAAAATGTGTCTCATATAGAACACCTCTTGTGCACAGGCAGCCTAAAATTAATGAACATGAATATTAAAAATCTAACACAAGGCCCACAAGAACTTCAATGTGGCCATTACTTGTCTTCATCTGTGTATTTTGCTCTTGTCATTGTCTCTCCCTCAGAGATGCCAGCAGTCAGTGAATTCATTCCCCCAACCATCCTCTCCTCATTCCAGTTACTCATCTCCACCTTTCACAAACTTCATTCATGTTTACTGTTTTGTATGTTGTCGCAATCATGACATATGGCTGCTCATTAAGATATTGTTATTTTCCAGAAGTTATCACTTTTCCATAATGATGCAGAACCTTTGAAATGTAATTATAGGCAGGTGAGATTGTAAGTCAGCTGACCAGGAAGATCTGTGAAAAAGGCATGAAATCATAAATTCCCAATCACACCTCCTTGTACTAGCTTGTAGCCATGAAAAAAAGATGCAGATGGTATTAAAAGAACACGTAGGAGATGGAGGTTAGTGAGCTATGATGACCTATCCATGTTCATTATTCTTCTACTTAATATATTCATGGAAATTCTCACACTTATTTAACATATTCATGAAACTTCTAATACTCACTTAAAATATTCATGAAACTTGCTTATTTCAGTCCTATGATGGTCACAAAAGTTATTACAAACAGACAAGGTGGGAAAAATAATCTGAAGCCACAGTGTGTCTGCCTCTCTCAATTGTATTAGCATCTGGCCGGGGGCAGAAACTGTATCTAATGAATTTTGACTTCTGCAAATATCTGATACTATACTTCACACAGAATGAAGTTTTACAAGATTAAATATTTGTTGAATCAAGTCATTTCCACTAGGAAAAAAAAGTGAGGTTAATAGAGGATAAATTGTGAATTATGTCGATAAAAAAAATTACTCTTCGCACAAAAGAAAGTTATCACAGTGTTGGTAAATGTGTGGGGAAATAATTACAAACACATTGTTAGTGGCTGTATAAATTGGTTCATCCTCTCTGGAGGTCAATTGAAGAATATTTATTAAAATTTTATTATACCCACCATTTGACCCAGCAATTCAGCTTCTGAAAATCCATCCTACAAATAAATGTATGCATATGCAAAAAATAATGTGCACAGATGTTTGCTGCATTATTTTTAAAAACAAAGAAAAATAGCCTATAAGTCTATTAATAGGAAATGGATTACTTAAGCTAAATAGGAAACTAAAGACAATATTACTTCCATTTATTTGGCATATGATGCAGCTATTACCCGGAGAAGGCAATGGCAACCCACTCCAGTACTCTTGCCTAGAAAATCCCATGGACGGAAGAGCCTAGTAGGCTGCAGTCCATGGTGTTGCAAAGAGTCGGACACGACTGAGCGACTTCACTTTCACTTTTCACTTTCATGCATTGGAGAAGGAAATAGCAACCCACTCCAGTGTTCTTGCCTGAAGAATCCCAGGGACAGGGGAGCCTGGTGGGCTGCTGCCTATGGGGTCGCACAGAGTCGGACACGACTGAAGTGACTTAGCAGCAGCAGCAGCAGCTATTACCATGTCATTGACATGAACCAAATGTAGAAGATTTATATGTGTTGACATGGAAAGGTCTTCAAGATAAACTGGCATTGGTGGAAAGTTTGGTTAGGATATAGAACAAGAGATATAAAATAATATGTGTATCTTACTGTGTAAAAGTAAACAGAGAGAGAGAGATAGCCCAAACATTTCCTGAAAGAATACACAAAAGACAGTTGATAGTAGTTAAGGATGTAGATGACAGAGACCAACACCATTCTCCACTCACTGTTGGAATTTTTGTTCTTTGTATTGTTTTATCATAATTAAAAAGTTAAGAACAGAAAAAGAAATAAGTTATAGAATTATAATGGTAGAAGTGGCATTAGCGGTCATTAGCACAGAAAGAAGTGATAAATAAGTTGCTCAAGGGTACGCAGCTGTTTATGGTAGAACTTCAACCTGGACCTGGAGAAGGCAATGGCACCCCACTCCAGTACTCTTGCCTGGAGAATCCCAGGGATGGAGGAGCCTGGTGGGCTGCCATCTATGGGGCTGCAAAGAGTTGGACATGACTGAAGCGACTTAGCAGCAGCAGCAGCAACCTGGACCAGGTCCTCGGAATCCTAGTTCGGATCCCTAACCAAGTTTCTCTAACAATATACATAGTAGCTGGCTTCTCAGGTGGCACAAATAGTAAAGAACCTGCCTGCCAATGCACGAGATGTAAGAGATGCCGGTTCCATTACTGAGTTAGGAAGATCCCCTGGAGGAGGGGATGGCAACCCACTCCAGTATTCTTGCCTGGAAAATCCCCATGGACAGAGGAGCCTGGGGGGCTACAGGCCAGAGGGTCACAAAGAGTCAGACACAACTGAAGCAATTTAACACACACACATGTGTACAAGGTGATATTTAAAACCCAGCTTCTTGGGACTTTCCTGCTGGCCTAGTGGCTAAGACTCTGCGGTTGGTTAGATTCCAACCTGTTTACACAGCTCCCAGATTCTTATTTTTGATACTATCAATACTTCTATTCTACTCCTTAAGGCTATGAATATGCTGAGAGAACTTGATTCAAAGTTTTGTTAATTGTTATGATAAGGCTTCCCTAGCAACTCAGTGGTAAAGAATCCACCTGTAAAGCAGGAGACTCAGGGTTCAATCCCTGGGTCAGGAAGATCCCCTGGAAAAGGAAATGGAAACCCACTCCAGTATTCTTGCTGAGAAATCCCACAGACAGAGAAGCCTTGGCAGACTTCAGTCCATGGGGGCAGAAAAGAATTGGACACGACTTAGTGACTAAACAATTGTTATGATAACTTGTCAATTAGTTATTACCAGCAAATCAATAGTATTATTCCTTTATATATTGGCATCCCACTCAAAAATCATACATTTCCTTGCCGAACTGTAGCATCTAGCTCTTTCACTACCACACTCTTTCATCTGTAATTCCTGAGCCAGAATCTTCTTTCACAGCATTGCTTGCCAACATTCAAGCCCTGGCTCTCTGCAGAAAAATAAATCCTGAAAACACTTCAGATTCTAAATCCAATTCTGCCTGTCCATAGTTACTTCTCCTCTTTTAGAAGGTATTGCAAAAATCACAAAGTAAAAAACTTAGTGCTATAAGTTAATTACTGTACATCTGCCACTGTCTTACTATATTCAGCAACTTACACTTACAACTCAATTCATTTATAATTGGGCTCCGCATAGCTCCCGGTGATAGCTATTTTAGTTTCAAGACTTAAAATTCAACTCAACAGTTATGTTCATCATTAACATTATGAAAATGCCCAGCTCCAACTATACCCCCTAACAAAGAGCCAGTGGGAGCCAAGGTTTCGGCTTCTCGAATATACATTTTTCTGTTTTTCATCTTTGGGGCTAGAATCATGCTGTATATATACCTTAGGTTTATTTCCATGAAGATATTTAAAAGATAAAAATATTTCTAAATGGTTACATTTATGTTTTGCCTAGCATATATATCTCTTATCTTAAAGAAAGAGATAAATAAATAATTCCTCATGAAAGTTGCACAGTTATCTAGTTTGTTTTATTGAGATGTAATTAACATACTATGCACAATACATATGTACAGGGTAAAATTTAATACATTTTGTCATATATGCACATACCTGTGAAACCATCACCACAGTCAAAATAAGCATATTCATTACCCACAGTGAACTCAATGCATCTTTGTAATCTTACCATTACATGGTAGAATGTAATCTACCATTCTCCATTTCAGACAATCACTGATCTGCTTTCTGTCTCTAGCGTGAGATTAGATTGCATTATTTAGAATTTATATAAATGGAATCACACATTGTATACTTTTTTCACTCAGCTTAGTTGTTTTGGGACTCATCCATGTTGTTATGCATATAAATAGTAGTAATAACACAGATAAAGCTTCTTTGAATAGTTATGTATGAATCAGTGTATGGATGTATGCCTTTATTTCTCTTGAGTGGAATGAGTGAATTATGGTAGCCCTATGTACAACTTTTTGTTATATATTTTGCATCACCACCAGCCACAACTGGTGAGCAGAAGTATGAGTCCCAGTTACTCCACACTCTTGCCAATGTTTGATATGACAAATCTTTTTAATTTTAGCCATTCTAAATGGCATGCTGTGTTAACTCACTGTAGTTTTCATTTGGCTTTCCCTAAGTACCAACCTCTTGATGAAAGTGAAAGAGGAGAGTGAAAGTGAAAGAGGAGAGTGAAAAAGTTGGCTTAAAGCTTAACATTCAGAAAACTAAGATCATGGTATCCGGTCCCATCACTTCATGGCAGATATATGAGGAAACAGTGGAAACAGTGGCTGACTTTATTTTTCTGGGCTCCAAAATCACTGCAGAAGGTGATTGCAGCAATGAAATTAAAAGACGCTTACTCCCTGGAAGGAAATTTATGACCAACCTAGACAGTATATTAAAAAGCAGAGACATTACTTTGCCAAAAAAAGTCCGTCTAGTCAAGGCTATGGTTTTTCCAGTGGTCATGTATGGGTGTGAGAGTTGGACTATAAAGAAAGCTGAGTGCCAAAGAATTGATGCTTTTGAACTGTGGTGTTGGATAAGACTCTTGAGAGTCCCTTGGATTGCAAGAAGATCCAACCAGTCCATCCTAGAGGAGATCAGTCCTGGATGTTCATTGGAAGGACTGATGTTGAAGCTGAAACTCCAATACTTTGGCCACCTGATGCGAAGAACTGACTCATGAAAAGACCCTGATGCTGGGAAAGATTGAGGGCAGGAGGAGAAGGGAACGACAGAGGATGAGATGGTTGGATGGCATCATCAACTCGATGGACATGGGTTTGGGTGGATTCCGGGAGCTGGTGAGGGACAGGGAGGCCTGGTATGCTGCGGTTCATGGGGTTGCGAAGAGTCGGACATGACTGAGTGACTGAACTGAACTGAAGTACCAACAACTTTGATGATATTTTCATATGTTTATTTATTATCTGTATATCTTCTTTGGTAAAGTGTCTGCTAAAAGTTATCACCCATTTTTTGTTGTTGCTGAATCATTTGTTCTATCATTATTGAGTGCTGAATGTACTTTAGAAATTCTAGATAAAATTTCTTTATTAGATCTATGATTTGCAAATGTCTTTTTCCAATCTATAGCTAGTCTTTTCATTCTCTTAACTGTGTCTTGCAAGAAAGCAAGGCTAGTTTAATCGAAAGAGAGAGAAGTGAGAAGACAAGTTATCTGCATTATAGATCCCAAAGCCATAGAATAATGAGGATATATTATGAGCAATTTTATGCAAACTAATTTGACTTCTTAGATAAAATGGACGAATTTCTTAAAAACACAACTTGCCAAACTAAAACAAGAAAAAATAAAAAATCTTAATAACTGTATTAATACACAAATACTTCTACAGTTCAGAAAATATCCTCTTCCCAACTCATTTTATTAGGTTAATGTAATCCTGATAAAAAAATTTTTGAGGATATTTTTAAAAAATCCCTCATTAAACCAAAATTGAAAAAGACACATATACCCCAATGTTCATTGCCACACTATTTACAATAGCTAGAACAAGGAAGCAACCTAGATGTCCATCAATGGATGAATGGATAAAGAAACTGTGGTACATATACACAATGGAATTCTTCTCAGCCATAGAAAGGAACACATTTGAGTCAGTTCTAATGAAGTGGACGAAACTAGAGCCTATCGTACAGAGTGAAGTAAGTTAGAAAGAGAAACAAATATTGCATATTGAAGCATATATATGGAATCTAGAAAGATGGTACTGATGAATTTATTTTCAGG
Source organism: Giraffa tippelskirchi (assembly GCF_054371585.1). Taxonomy (NCBI): domain Eukaryota; kingdom Metazoa; phylum Chordata; class Mammalia; order Artiodactyla; family Giraffidae; genus Giraffa; species Giraffa tippelskirchi. The sequence goes on along the minus strand of NC_137284.1, from coordinate 39,289,121 downwards.
GCAGCAATGGAGAAGCAGACATAGAGAACAGATCAATGGACATGGGGAAGGGGAGGAGGGAGGATGTAATGTCGGAGAGAGTAACATGGAAATCTACAAAACATCCGTAGGATAGACAGCCAATGGGAATTTGCTGTATGACTTAGGGGACTCAAACAGGGGCTCTGTGACAATCGAGAAGCGTGGGATGGGGAGGGAGATGGGAGGGAAGGTTGGGAGGGAGGGGACATAGGTGTACCTATGGCTGATTCTTGTTGATGTGTGACAGAAACCACAAAGTTCTGTAAAGCAATTATCCTTCAATTAAAAAAAGAAATAAAGTGGCAAAAATAAAATAAATAATCTCTCATTAATATAGGCACAAAAATTCTGAACAATATAATGGCAAATGAAATCTAGCAATATACAAAAAGAATAATATATCATGACCAAGTGAGACTTATCCTGCAAGTTTGGACAGAGATTACAGAAAGATGCTAAAGAAGTCAGATAAATTTAGGAAAAATTAATTTTATTCATGAATTGGAAGAGTCAATATTATAAAGTTGCTAAGTCTGTCCAATTTCATCTAGTCAAAATTTCAGCATCATAAATCAATTGAGTTAAGACACCCAATAAACAGAATAAAGAAAAAAATATGATCACAGTAATAGGTGCAGAAAAAACACTTGACATAAGTCAACACTCACTCATATTAAAGAGTATCTTTCAGCAAAGAAGATAGAGGAATATTTTTTCAATTTGATAAGGAATATCTACAGAAATTCTCCAACTAACATCACACTTAATGATGCAATGTTAAATGTCATTCTATAATTGGGAATAGGACATGTTGATCCATTTTCAGGATTTCTACTGAACATTGTCCTAGAGATTCTAGCCAGTGCAATAAGTCAAGATAAAAAGTTAAAAGGTATGAAGACTGAAAGTGAAAGTCACTCATTTGTGTCTGACTCTTTACAACCTCATGAACTAGACACTCCAGGCCAGAGTACTGGAGTGGGTAGCCTTTCCCTTCTCAAGGGGATCTTCCCAACACAGGGATCAAACCTAGGTATCCCACTTTGCAGATGTATTCTTTACCAGCTGAGCCACAAGGGAAGCCCAAGAATACTGGAGTGAGTAGCCTACCCCGTCTCCAAGTATAAGTAAAACTGTCTTTATAATAGACAATATGATTCCTTACAGGGGAACGCCATAGCTACCCTACCCCAAAACCTACTGCTATCGATAAGAAAATTTAGCAAAGACACGAGATACAAGTTCAATATCCGAACATCAATTGCATTTATATAGTAGAGGAAAATAACTGAAAAATGAAAACTAAAAAACAATACCACTTACAATAGCATTAAAAAATATAAAATACTTTGGAATGTATTTAACAAAAATGTGTGAGATCTCTATACTGTGGAGTATAAAACGTTACAGACATATACTACAGAAGACAAATAGATTTAGGAAAAAAAATTGATTTTATTCATGGATAGGAAGATTCAATATTACATAGTTGCCAAGTCTACCCGAATTCATCTAGTCAAAATCTCAGCAGGCATGGCAAGACTAACATTTCTAAATGTTATCTAGAAATACAAAGGACTTTGAATAGACAAAATAATTTTGAAACTGAACAAGGATGAAATAATTATACAACCTGATTTCAAGATTTACTGAAAAGCTACAGTAATCAAGTCAGTGTGGTATATGTGAAGAACACACATGTAGATCAAAGAAGACAGACCAAAGATAGATTCACATATACACAATTAATTTATTTTCAACAACACCTCCAAGGTATTTTCATAGGAAAATTACATTCTTTTTAACAAATATTACTGGAAAACCTAGATATCAATATAATACAGATTGATCTTTGACTTTTAGCTCACACAATATGCAAAAATTTATTCAAGATGGATCACAGATCTAAGCATAAAAGATGAAACTATAAAACTGCTAGAGAAAGATGGTGGAAAACACCTCCATATCCTTAGTGTAAGGCAAGTTACCTAAGATGTACAAAGCATCAATTACAAAAGAAAAACTTGGTAAACTGAATTTCATCCAAATTCAAAACATCTGTCCATTAAAATACACTATTAAGATAATGAAAGATAAGTCACAGATTGGGGGAAAAAACCTTAATACATATATTAAACAAAAAATGGAATTCAGAATATGTAAATAACTCCTATAATTTAATATTTTGAAAGACAAATTAAAGAGTGGGCAAAAGATTCAAGCAGGCATTTCTCAAAGAAGATATATGACTGTCCCAGAAAGACATAAAAAGATATTTAACATCATTAGTTATCAGAGAAATACAAATTGAAACCACAGTGAGATACCACTTTACAGTCACTAGAATAATTAAAAAGATCAACAGTGCAAAATATTGGTGAGGATATGGAGCCACTGTAACTCTCCAAGGCTGCTTTCTGGTGGGAAAGCAAAAGAGATGCAACTCCTTTATAAAACAGTTTTGTTAATCATACACTTGCCGTATGACCTAGCAATTCTAGGTATTTACTCAAAAGAAATGAAAACGTGTGTTCACACAAAGTATGATAATGTTCACAGAAACTTTGTTCATAATAGCCCCATATTAAAAAAAATTCAAAACATCAAGAAGTAAATGAATTTTAAAAGCATGGTAAATTCATACAGTGGACTGAGTAATAAAACAAAATGAAAATAACCCCCATGGCATCATGATGAATCTCACAAACATTATGGTGAGTGAACAAAGCTAGACACAAAAGAGTGGCTACATGACTTCAGTTACATGAAATTCTAGAACAGGCAAAACTAAGCTATGTTAGAAATCAGAACCTCGCAGAACCTCATTTGAGGAGAGAAAGAGTAGAAGGTGGGGTGACTGAGTGCACAGAGGACTTTCCTAGGTGATAAAAATCTTGTTTGGGGCTGTGGCTGCACCAGTGTATTCATTTGTGAAAACCCATTTAACTGTGTACTTAAGATCTGGGCGCATCATGTATGTAAATCATATCTCAGACACATTTTTAACGGTGCCAATCTATGGGTAGATAGAAAGGCATTTTAGACAGGAGGACAGCTTTTGCAAAGGCTCAGAAGAGGGGGAAAAAAAAGTACTGCAAAGTGGTTTATAAATTACTTGGATGTTTAATGGCCAATTTTAATCCTCTTTACCTCTGCGTTTTAATCCTTTTTAGTCTGCCCCTATGAATTATACACTCAACAGAGCTCTGTCAGGCTCACCATATACCCATATGGTGTGGGAGAGCATAAATGTTTAGGGGTTGGGCTCTGGAACCAGGAAGCGTGGATTCAAATCCCAGCAACATCTCCCCTCTAGTTAAGTAGCTGTGAAAGTCTTCAAATATTTGATCTCTCAATATCTCTATTTTCATTTCTCTAAACTGGAGATGATGAGAGTACTTCCCTTCTAAGTTTGCAGGGATTACATGAGTTAATACATGCAAAATATTTAGTGCCCATCATATAAAAAATATTAATTAATATTGATGAAGTGGCTCTGCCTCTCTTACTCACCATCACTTCCTGATACTTAGTAGATTCACAATTGATATTTACTAGTTGGCAATAAAAAGAAAAGAGGTCTGATTGCTGGATCTAGAAAACAAAGAAGGGAGAGGCACCAAGTGACCAAGGCTCTTCCGCAGCTCCTGGGCTAGAAAAGGCTCTGTTTCTAGTTCTGGCATTTTGCCTGCAGATAGAAGCTCCTCAAAAACACCCCTAGTAGCACATTCACTGGAATGTGGCCTTTTGTGCAGCTACAGAACTAGAGCTAGTTCATCCTAAGGTCCATGCAGAAAATAGAGGGACAAATAAGTTTAACCTCAACAAATTTATCATGCTCACCCAACAACATTGAATAAAACTTGGAAATTAAAACATGTTCCTATACAAATCTCATTGGCTATGACAAAATTATTTTTATTCATTTATTCAAAATAAAATAGTATAAATCACATACTTAATGCGGCCTCTAGCTCTTCTGCAAATTTGGCCTTGGAGTACAGAATGAAGCAGGGCAAAGGCTAATAGAGTTTTGCCAAGAGAATGCACTGGTAATAGCAAACACCCTATTCCAACAACACAAGAGAAGACTCTACACGTGGACATCACCAGATGGTCAACACCGAAATCAGATTGATTATATTCTTTGTAGCCAAAGATGGAGAAGCTCTATACAGTCAGCAAAAACAAGACCAGGAGCAGACTGTGGCTCAGATCATGAACTGCTTATTGCCAAATTCAGACTTAAATTGAAGAAAGCAGGGAAAACCACTAGTCCATTCAGGTATGACCTAGATCAAATCCCTTATGAGTACACAGTAGAAGTGACAAATAGATTCAAGGGACTAGATCTAATAGACAGAGTGCCTGATGAACTATGCACAGAGGTTTGTGACATTGTACACAAGACAGGGATCAAGACAATCCCCATGGAAAAGAAATGAAAAAAAGCAAAATGGCTGTCTGAGGAGGACTTACAGATAGCTAGGAAGAGAAGAGAAGCAAAAAGCAAAGGAGAAAAGGAAAGATATTCCCATCTGAATGCAGAGTTCCAGAGAATCACAAGGAGAGATAAGAAAGCCTTCCTCAACGATCAGTGCAAAGAAATAGAGGAAAACAACAGATTGGGAAAGACTAGAGATCTCTTCAAGAAAATTAGAGATACCAAAGGAACATTTTATGCAAAGATAGGCTCGATAAAGGACAGAAATGGTATGGACCTAACAGAAGCAGAAGATATTAAGAAGAGGTGGCAAGAATACACAGAAGAACTGTACAAAAAAGATCTTCACGACCCAGATAATCACGATGGTGTGATCACTCACCTAGAGCCAGACATCCTGAAATGTGAAGTCAAGCGGGCCTTAGAAAGCATCACTACGAACAAAGCTAGTGGAGGTGATGGAATTCCAGTTGAGCTATTTCAAATCCTCAAACGTGATGCTGTGAAAGTGCTGCACTTGATATACCAGCAAATTTGGAAAACTCAGCAGTGGCCGCAGGACTGGCAAAAGTCAGTTTTCATTCCAATCCCAAAGAAAGACAATGCCAAAGAATGCTCAAACTACCGCACAATTGCACTCATCTCACATGCTAGTAAAGTAATGCTCAAAATTCTCCAAGCCAGGCTTCAGCAATACGTGAACTGTGAACTTCCAGATGTTCAAGCTGGTTTTAGAAAAGGCAGAGGAACCAGAGATCAAATTGCCAATATCCTCTGAATCATCGAAAAAGGAAGAGAGTTCCAGAAAAACATCTATTTCTGCTTTATTGACTATGCCAAAGCCTTTGACTGTGTGGATCACAATAAACTGTGGAAAATTCTGAAAGAGAAGGGAATACCAGACCATCTCACCTGCCTCTTGAGAAACCTGTATGCAGGTCAGGAAGCAATTGTTAGAACTGGACATGGAACAACAGACTGGTTCCAAATAGGAAAAGGAGTCCGTCAAGGCTGTATATTGTCACCCTGCTTATTTAACTTCTATGCAGAGTACATCATGAGAAACACTGGGCTGGAAGAAACACAAGCTGGAATCAAGATTGCCAGGAGAAATATCAATAATCTCAGATATGCGGATGACACCACCCTTATGGCAGAAAGCAGAGAAGAGCTAAAGAGCCTCTTGATGAAAGTGAAAGAGGAGAGTGAAAAAGTTGGCTTAAAGCTCAACGTTCAGAAAACTAAGATCATGGCATCTGGTCCCATCACTTCATGGGAAATAGATGAGGAAACAGTGGAAACAGTGTCAGACTTTATTTTTTTGGGCTCCAAAATCACTGCAGATGGTGATTGCAGCCATGAAATTAAAAGACGCTTACTCCTTGGAAGGAAGGTTATGGCCAACCTAGATAGCATATTAAAAACCAGAGGCATTACTTTGCCAACAGAAGTCCATCTATTCAAGGCTATGGTTTTTCCAGTGGTCATGTATGGATGTGAGAGTTGGACGGTGAAGAAAGCTGAGCACCGCAGAATTGATGCTTTTGAACTGTGGTGTTGGAGAAGACTCTTGAGAGTCCCTTGGACTGCAAGGAGATCCAATCAATCCATCCTAAAGGAGATCAATCCTGAGTGTTCATTGGAAGGACTGATGTTGAAGCTGAAACTCCAATACTTTGGCCACCTCATGTGAAGAGTTGACTCATTGGAAAAGACCCTAATGCTTGGTAGGATTGGGGGCAGGAGGAGAAGGGGCCGACAGAAGATGAGATGGTTGGATGGCATCACTGACTCGATGGACATGGGTTTGGGTAGACTCTGGGAGTTGGTGATGGACAGATAGGCCTGGTGTGCTGCAATTCATGGGGTCGCAAAGAGTCAGACATGACTTAGCGACTGAACTGAACTGAACTAGCTCTTCTGGGCTTCCGTGGTGGCTCAAACAGTAAAGAATCTGCCTGCAATGCAGGAGATCCAGGTTCAGCCCTTGCGTCAAGAAGATCCCCTGGATAAGGAAATGACAAACTATTCCAGTATTCTTTCCTGGAGAATCCCTTGGACAGAGGAGCCTGGCAGGCTACAGTCCACAGGGTCACAAAGAGTTGGACATGACTTTGCAACTAACCTACCACCAACACTACCTCTTCTTTGGTAATAGGGTTAATCATAAACAACATTTTCCAAGAAAATTCCCCATGTGTATAAGTTGCCCCATGGGCTCATCATAAGCCCTCTAATCATTGTGCTACCCTGGTTCTCAGAGTCTGATCCCAAGGGAACTTGTCTGCTGAATCAGAATCTCTGTCACAGTCTAAAATTCACTAACCTATTCAAACCACCTGTCTGCAGGAGTGGAAAACTCAGACTCAGAGAGGGAAAGAGTCTTGTCCAAGGCCACACAGGTTATTGTTCATTCAACCAACAGAGATGTCAAATAAACATGTGTAGTGTGACAACTACAGTAAGTCCGCTACTTATGGATGAATTCTGTTCCAAGAGTGTGTTCATAAAGTCAGTAAATAAGTCCAAGAAAGTTGGCTAACAAAGTTAGCCTAGGTACCCAACTACCACAGTCGGCTAAAGCTAACTAACTAGTTAACTAACTGGCTAACCAACAGTATATAGTATAGTACTGTAGTAGGTTTGTAATGCTTTCACACAAGTAATATATAAAAAAACAAGCAATCGCAAAAAAATAAAGAAAACATTTTTAATCTTATGGTACCATACCTTGAGAAGTACAGTAGCATAGTACAACATCTGGCTTATAGGGACTGGCATCAGGTGAACACACAAGAAGAGTTACCGATTGGAGGCGGTGGGAGAGCTGAAGGATCGTCAGCAATAGGAGACGGAGGGCAAGCTGCCGTTTCACTTGTGCCTGATGTTGATGGAACACATGTTTGCATCTTTGAAAGTTCACAATTTGAAGGTCTGTATGTAGAGGACTTAGTGTATATGCCTTGTATTGGACATATTCTGGAGCTCCAGGAAAACGAGAATTGGTCAGAGTCTAAGATGCCAACCTTCCTCTTTGGGCGCCCTTTCTCCTTCTCACAGCAACTCAAAAGAAGAAAGGCAGAAAGAGTGTCTCTGAGAGAAGACCAGGAGGAGCCTGGAGTGGATTAAACTGAAGATAATTTGGTAAACTCCCTAAGTCATTTCTATGATGGGCTGCCTGGGATTTATGAACCTTCATGCGTCCCTGGATGGCTAATAGGATGTTTTGTCCTTCCATGGGGGCTGGGGGTCTCAGTTAGTAGAATAGAATTTTATATCTAATAAATGAAATGAAACTTGCAAAACAGATAGATGGAATGGAAGGGGATGGGCTGAGCTGGAATGGGATAGGATGGAATGGGGGAACAGAGGAAGGGACTCCTTTATCTTGAATTGAATGAAATCAGGTAGAATCCCATCTGTGGGGAGTGAGCAGGAAGCTGTGTTCATCCATCCACACTCTCACTTCTCCCTTTGTGGCAAGAAATACCAGGAGGGCAGCAGACTTCTGTGGTGAGAGATGGCTTCACACACCATGTTGGCCTCTCAGCCTAAAGTAATAGTCCATGGGGTCCACGAGTCCCGACCAGAGAGTTGGACTAAGGTCCTAAACCTCTAATGTGTTCAAACTAACACAGACAAGGGAAGGAGAAACGCGCTTTGCTGGGTCTCCATGGTGGTACATGGGCTCATCTAGTTGGGTGCATGTGGGACCTAAGTTCCCCGACCAGAGATCAAACCCACATCCCCTGCATTGGATGGTGGATTCTTAACCACTGGACCACCAGGGAAGTCCCCCATCCTGAGCTTTTTATAACATCTCACCCACAGAAACACAAATTAGCATCAGAAAGGCGTCAGATTTTCAGCTTGCTTTCCACGTGCCAAAAAAAGTTTCTGAGCACTTTCCAAAGGCAACAAGTACGTGGATGAACACAGTATTCTTTGCTTGAAGAAAACAGGCCAGCCAATTTTCCACATCCTGAAGACAGAGAGTGTGGAAAAATGGGCTTAGGAAGGAGCCTGGGACCTGGTCCAATTTCATCTGGAACTAAGACTGAGGACAGCACCACTGCTTGTATCTGTGCCAGATCTTTGTAAACCTGAAACCTAAAGCTATGGTTTATCATTATCTCAGCGAGCACCACACTCACTTCAAAGTTTGCAGGATTTTTTTGCTGCTTCTTTGATGACAAGCACAGCTCTGTGCGGGGAAATCATTTCCATCTACACAGAGGCAGAAGGGCAGCCCTCCAGGGCATAGTGATTGGAGTCAAGGCTACTTCAGACAGAAGACCACTTTGCTTCTGCTGCAGTTCCTCGTGTCAGAATATTTCAGATCCTTTGTAATTGAGAGTCCTCAGAGCAAAATGTGCGGTGGGCACAGGCTTTCACCATCCTCCTTTCAACCTCTGTGTTCATGGGCCAGCTCACTCACGGCCTGATCTACCTGTCTTGTTTTGGACTCAATACCTTCTCCATAAATCTCAATAAATCCTGTGCCTACCCTGTTCTCCCTAATTTGCCTAACCACTAAGCCCCAGATCATAATACACAGGGAATACAAGTTAACGTCCTTATGACTCTTCTTCCCATAGCAAAAGAAAATCAGTCCCTGGGGTGCCATAGCATCACATGCTGGAAAGCTCTACAATGGGAGAGGATGACTCTGTTAATGGTTTGACTTTAGGTTGGTGGTTTTCTGTGGACAAAATAGGGCAGCAAATTGGAGGACTGGGCTTCTACTCACAACTGCACATTGACCACAGAGGCTGTCGAAGCCATTCTCTGTAACCTGTTAGATTCTACACCATCATTCAGTCATTGGACAAAGCTGCCTTCATGTAACAAGAACTGTCCTAGCCGCAGGGGAGTGAGGTGATACAGATATCCAGCACACAGAGTGGCACGTGGGAGCTATTCCTCATGTGGCGGAGCCTTTTATGACTATTACATTCACTACCGTTATTGTCAGCTCTGCTCATGGCCTTCCGTCTTCTTAGGCCAAGGGTTGTTCTCATCTGAGGCTGACAACAGTGACCTTTCCAACACTGAACATTATGTTAGGTGGGCTTCCCAGGTGGTGTTAATGGTAAAGAACCTGCCTACCAATGCAGGAGACATGATGAGACATGGGTTCCATCCTTGGGTCTGGAAGATCCCCTTCCAGAATGGCAGCCCACTCCAGTGTTCTTGCCTGGAGAATCCCATGGATGGAGGAGTCTGGCGGGCTACAGTGCACAATGTTGTAAAGAGTCGGACATGTCTGAAGTGACTTAGCATGCACGCAAGCATTATGTTAGGTGAGATACTTCCTTCTAGACTCAGTGAATCATTCAGAGGATGGTTTTCAGGTCTTCCAGAGAGTCCCAGAGAAATCGTTTATTTGGAGCATGACTGCAATCCATCAGAATCAAGCTAAGGAGATCTTTTTTACATCTATCTAGGCCTTTCTTCCCTGGGATTTGCTAACTCCCCTCAAGTTCACAAATTATCTTTTCTATTGCCTTCCTGACATTTGACTCCAATAGACTGAGAAGCAACAACACCTTGGAAAATGGAGTCTTTCTTGTCAAAGTAAATCAGGTCAAGAAAGCGCAAAAAACAAAAGAACCTTGAAAGTAATGGGAAAGCATGAATGCCTTTTGTCATCTTTGCCAGTTATCACCAATCCAATGTCCGCCTCCCACGCATTAAACTTCTCTTCCAGATAACACAAAGACACCACCTAGTTATTTTCAGTCTCTGTGGTAACTTTCATGGAGATTTCTAGTTCCTGCTGAAGCACACCAGAGCTCAAAGTCCTATCCACCTTGGCAAAGCCACAAAGACAACCAGGAGATGTCAACAAGTCAGGCTTCAGGGGAGGCCCCGCCTGTGGTCCCACCTGCGGCTTTCCTAATTAATAGAGTTGGTCCTGAGCGATGGTGGGAAGTAACACATGGCTGCAAGTGATCTACCTTCTTCTATCAAAGTAGACCCTGCGGGTATCCTCTCAAACTTTGGGTACATTAACAAAAAATGGCTATAGGTCTTTTGACAATCCCACCATGGATTGCCACAGATGGGATCTGTGTCCCCTCCCCTTAAATCTGGGCAAGTTTGTGACATACTTGTAACCAATAGGATGGGATAGAACAGAGGCTTGGAGACTTCTGAGGCTCAGTCAGCAGAGGTGATACTGCCTTGTTCACTGGGATGCTCACTCTTGGATCCCTGGGATTTCACAGAAGATGTGCAACTCCCCTGGGGTTGCCATAATGTTAGCAAGTCCAGGCCGCTTGGAGAAGCCACACATGGGTTTTCTGGTCCACAGCACCAGCTGAGGTCCAAGCTGGTAGCCACCATCAACTGCCAGATATGGAGGTAAAGATGCCTTCTTGTTAATCCAGTCCCAGACATAAACTCACCCTAGCCATTTAGGAGTGAGACAAGGCATTCCCACAGTGCCTTGTCTGGAATTTCTGACCCACGGACTACATGGGCATAATATTAATAAAATGGTTGTTTTCAACTACATTTGCATTAATTTATTAGCAGCAAGAATAACCCCTTATTTGCAAAACAAAAACACGAACAGATTTTGAAAACAAACCTGTGATTACCAAAGGGAAAAACGTGGCTGGGGGGATGGGAGGCAGGGTTCATGCTAAGTCTCTTCAGTCGTGTCCAACTCTTTGTGACCCCATGGACCGTAGCCTGCCAGGCTCCTCTGTCCATGGGATTCTCCAGGCAAGAATACTGGAGTGGGTTGCCATGTTCTCCTCCAGGGGACCTTCCCAACCCAGGAATCAAACCTGCATCTCTTATGTCTCCTGCATTGACGTACAAATTCTTTACCTCTAGTGCCACCTGCGAAGCCCAAATAAGGCGCTTGGGATTAACATACACACTGTACTTTATATAAGATAGCCAACAAGGACGTACTGTATAGCATAGGGAACTCTACTCAATATTCTGTAAAAACCTATACGGGTAAGAATCTAAAAAAAAGTGAATATATGTAAAATTGAATCTTTTTACTGAACACCTGAAGCTAACACAGCATTGTAAATCAATTATACTCCAATATATTTTTTTTTTAATAAAGAGCACCTAGAACAAACAGTGTATATAGGATTTAAAGTCAAACAGGCCTGCATATAAGTTCTAGCTCTACCCCACTACACAGAGTTCATGAGTACTCAGTCTTTCTGGGCCTGTTTCTGGTCTGTAAAGTACTGACAATAAAACTCTTAATAGCGTTTTTGTGAAGAATTAATGAAAGTGTATGGAAATTGTATTCCTCCCACGGGTGTATGTACCCATTTCCCTCGGCCACCCTTCCTTCCCCTCAGATATGACAAGCGAACCGTTCATCAACTATTGCTGTCAATGGTGCTGATGAAACTAATGCATTATCTTTCATCTGAAACTGACTTCATTATATAAATAAAAAGCAGTTGAAGGCCGTGTTTGCTCAGAAGAGAACTAAAAAGAAAAAGGGTTTTCCTCTTCCTGGCTGATTGACAGGAGGGACTTTCAATCAATATTGATATTTGTTCCATGATTCTAATTAGAAGCCTGCTGAAAGCCAGTTTCGTATGGACTCTACCAGTCTGCAGTGCTTCTCAAAGTTCAGTGAACAGGGGAATCAACTGGGGATCTAGTTAAAATGCTGATTTCAGTTCAGTGGCTCCTGTGTGGAGTCTGAGATCCTGTCTTCCTAATGACATGCCAGGTGCTGACCTACCTACAAGGCTTTGAGAGCAATGTCCTAAATGACTGTATGAAAGGCTAGTATCGGTTATTCCATACACAACTCCACCTGCCCCCTCATCCTGCAATAATTCATTCTCACCTTCACTCTGACTAGCATGACTTGAGGTTGCCAAATCCAGAACCTGCCTTCTTAGAAGAGTGGCCCACCTGGCCTCAGGGTATCTAAGAGTCATGGCCATCTTCAACCATCCCTTGTGAGGGTCCTAAAAGTGAAAAGTGAAAGTGAAGTCACTCAGTTGTGTCCGACTCTTTGCGACCCCATGGACTGTAGCCTACCAGGCTCCTCAGTCCGTGGAATTTTCCAGGCAAGAGTACTGGAGTGGGTTGCCGTTTCCTTCTCCAGAGCATCTCCCCAACCCAGGGATTGAACCCGGGTGTCCCACATTGCAGGCTTTACCGACTGAGCCACCTACAATGCCCTAATGTTTTCTCTCCAATTTCTCATGCAGTCTTTACAAAAAGCTGGTGATCTGGGATGATTCCACCCTTTCATGTTGGGAGAGAGTGAAGGAGAGACTACGGTGCAGAACTGGAGTCCAGGTATTCTAACTTCAGGAGCGGTGGGTTTCCCCCTCGGCTACGGCACACTAGAGTAGCGACACCACGGAGGGGCAACTATCTCACACACCATAGCTCACTCAGGTTTACCAGGGCTCCAGGTTGGCAGCTATTGGGAAGATATATGTAAGAAAATACAAGAGAGTTATCTCTGCTCTCTTATGTAACTTAGTGATGTGGGGCTAGAAGAGAAACATGTATTGAGCATTTGCTATGCCCTGAGTGTTTTGCTATGAATTTTCCTGCATTATACATTGTAATACTCCTAAGACATCCCAAGGGAGAGGCTATTAACCTTACTTTCAACACAAGGAAATGGAGCCTAAAAGGAGTTAAGTGAATTTGCTCAAACTCATGAAGGAAGAAGTGATGGAACAGGCTGCAAAGTGGGTGTGTCTGGTTGTAAATATGCTCTTTTAAGACCTCTTATTTCCAGGTATAATGTTTTATTGAATAAGTCCTATAATCAGTGAATTTGTGCAGATTTGATAGAATAGTTGATTTATTGACAGATTAGTTGACAGAGCTGGTAGGGGAGGTGTCAATATATCTTTTGACCAAGTCAGCCCACAGTTTCCTAGCTGACTTCCATGGATTCAAATTGCTTACCATTGATGGGGCTCAGAGCTCTGGTAAGATGATCTCACTTTTGGGGTTTGGCTCCTAAATCCAGAGAGTTTATATATTAAAACTTTCCTCAGATTTGAGTCTTGGTATATTCCAAACAAGACTAAGATTCTCAACCCAGCAAAAGGAAGGGAGAACAACTTTAGCCCAGGATTAAATAGAAAACCAGATGGGATTCATCAAAGTTAAATACAAGATGGCAGCTTGCTGTGGGACCCCCAAGAGCAAGGAGCAATGGGGTAGCTGGTGGCCTTATTTATGCCAAGGTTGCCTGTGGATCTTTCCTTGGCTCACTGTCTTCAGTTTCAAGGGAGAGATTCAAGCAAGCTTAAGATGAGAAGCATTGGTTATAAGGAATTGGGAGGGCAATGAGGGGAAACAGAGCTGAGCCACATAGGAAGCAGAAAACCAGTGAGCTGCTAGCTTCTTGATCCATCCAAACTGCTGCTCTCTGGAGGCACCTGGCCTCTTGTATTGCTAGAAATTGACTACATTCTTCTTTATTCCTTTTCTCTCTGGACCATCTTCTCTGCAAGGCTATTCCTTCATGAAATCTCATAATACCAGCTTGCATGGACCACTGTGTTGCCATGGTACTGACTGTTTGCAACTTGACCTTTCAGCTCCCCTGCCCATGGCCATCTGACAACCTCTGGATCGCTTGGTTTAAGTTCTGAAAACAGAATCTGATGTTCATTCAGGGAAGTTGTGCCTGAAAATTGAAGTCCCTTCAAACAATCGTCATTCTGTTCTTTCTGGACCCAAGAGTGGCAGAAGGGTTTGGGGAAGCACGTCCAAAAAAAGAGAATGACATTAACAGACTCCCCAAATATATTTACTACATTCCTGAGAGGAAAGGGATAGAAATAGCCTCAATAGAATCTAACCTAAAACTTCAAACAAGCATAACAGAAAAATAAGGTTCTAGTGCCCCCTCAAGAGTTTCTATTTTGTGATATTTTTTCCCTCTTGTGCAAACCACCTTTCATGTGAAATATAGGTTTCACTCACAACTCTCACACCCAAACCTGGGTTTTAATGCCAGTTGGGTGTCCCATAAGCATCTTTTTATCAGTAAAATGGTGATCTTTTCCCCTGACTTTCTAGAACAGTGAAAACCTGCTATGCGCCAGACATTGTGCTCAGCACTGGAGCCTCCATCATTTCATGGGAAACAGGCCAGTTCAAACAAATAATTATTTGACCACAGAGTTTTCAAAGTACTGTCAGATGATTCCCCATTTTTGGTGGAGCAATGGGACTCCAATGTTAGGATGCACAAGAATCTCCTGGGGGCTTCTTTAAATGCAGGGTCCTAGCCTCACCCCAGGTATACTGAGCAGAAGTTCTGGGGTTGAAATCCAGGAATCTGTGTTCTAAACAAGCCCCCAAGAAATCTCAGAGTGCAGGGTTTGAGAACCACTGTCTGTCTCGTAGGAATCATAGTTGAGGCCATGCTTTGGCCATGGATTCAAAGGGCTCCCTGCGTAAAGAAGCCAGAGACTGCATCCCCAATGTGACATTGAGTTGAGTCCCAAGTGTGTTTGCCAGGAAGAGAACTCTAAGCAGAGCAAAAGCAAAAGCCCAGAATCATGAAAATCTTGGCACTCTCTGGAGAGGGGCATGGGGGAAGCAGAGAATAGATGTTCCACCTAATTGGAACATCAAAGGGTAGTAGTATATTAGGCCAGAGGCAGACTAGGAAAGGCCAACTATGCAAGCCTTAAAAATAAAGGTTCCACAGTCCTTTAAAACAGTTTCTCTGTATTTTCATTTAATATTGTAGTTGAGGAACAATTTTCCCTCTACCCTTCTAAATTCTTGGCTGAAATTGCCCTATAATTAAAGACAGATTAACAAGAGAAGCACAAAGAGACATTTAATAACATGTATACCTCCTGTACTCATGGCAGAACCCAGGAAAACTGATTAACTCTTGAAATGGTCCAAACCACCACCTTAAGTACCATCTCCAGCTAAAGACAAAAGAGAGATTAAATCCATTCCTTCTCCATTGATAAATTTCTAGAGATTCAGTCATTCTTTTTTTCTGGGTACTAAGAGGAAGACACCCTTACAAATGGAGATTTCACTTGTAAATATTTCTTGTTGTTGTTGTTTAGTCACTAAGTCCTATCTGACTTTTGAGACCCCCATGGACTGTAGCCCCCCAGGCTCCTCTGTCTGTGGGATTTCCCAGGCAAGATTACTGGAGTGGGTTGCCATTTCCTTCTCCAGGGGATCTTCCCAGCACAGGGATCAAACCCACATCCCCTGCACTGGTAGGGGGATTCTTTACCACTGAGCCACCAGGGAAGCCCTTACAAAAGGGTGGCTTCTTTACTCAGAGCTTCTCCAGTAGTCAGCTGTTTGTTAAAAATAATCAAAGTGATTCTTATGCCAAAGAAGTACATTTTGAGGTGGCAAATTCTATTCCCCTTTCATATCATTTCTCTGAACTTTACTTTTCCTGCCATTTCCCTGGCCCTTGAAAGGCCTCCAAAATCTCAGAGAAACTGCTCATGCAACATGATTGTTGAAACAATATGGAGACAGAGGTAGCTGGTTACAGATAACCTCACTAACGTGAGGGAGTGAAAGTTGCTCAGTCGTGTCCGACTCTGTGCGACTCTGCAGGCTCCTCTGTCCATGGGATTCTCCAGCAAGAACACTGGGGTGGGTTGACATTTCCTTCTCCAGGGGATCTTCCTGACCTAAGGATCGACCCCGGGTCTCCCGCGTTGCAGGCAGATTCTTTACCATCTGAGCCACCACTGATGGGAAGGATGCATGAAATGTGTCCTGAGATCTGGCTGCTCAAGGGAAGAGGAATCCCTTCCCAACTTCTCTGGAAAGCCTGAGTAGACTGGGACATCTTTGGCCCTGGTCATCGCTCCTAGAGGGGCCTTGTCTCCCTGCCAGACAGGAGAGGCTGAGATTCTCCGACAACTTCCTCCTCACAGAGGAATACCAGTGACCTTGAGACAGACTTCCTACTGCCTGCTGCCTCCCGGAACCAGGCAATTTTTCATTTCAAAGTCTTCCAAATATCCAGTTAGGTTAAGGGCAAAAATGCATATCCAGAAATGCCCTTGCTTTCCTTTTTTTTTTTCTTTTCATGTCAATAGGGACCATTTGCTTTTAAAATAGTCACCTAAGGTATGATTGATAGGAAATCACTGCTTGTCATTTCCGGCTCCATAGGAAACGTCATTCAGTCAAACTTAACTAAGCCTTTTATTTCTCATGTTTTCTCCCCCATGAACAAGAGCCTGTCAGCCGCTGTTCTAGAAACAGCAGAGAGCTTGAGTATGCTGTGTATTTTCCATAGAGAAATTCCCCCAGCCTAACAGATCAAATTTCCAGGTCTCTTTGTTCTTTCTTCATAAAAATATACCCCTCCCAGAGCTGCATGTCCAACCCTATTTAGGTGCCAGTTAGAACAAAGAGTAAGGGCATAATTTTCTGCCTTTCCTCCTCCTCACCAACTCTAGCCACCACCTCCGCCTGGCAACTCCACAGGAACCCTGGGCTTTCTAAGAGAATCAAATAATCCTCTGAAGTTCGAACATTTTCTTTCTCACCCTTCCAGCATACAGGATTTTCAGGAGCCTGTTTTAGAGCCAGCAGAGATTTTCATGCAGAAAGTCTGAGAATGTACCTGACCATGAGTAAGTTTGAGCCTGCCAGGGCTCAGAGGAAAGACAAGGACTTTGGCATCAGAATGTCCAAGATTTTTGAATTCTAACTCTCCTGGGTACTAGTATGATTTTCCTTATGAAGCCTCCTCAATTTTCTCACATATAGTATGGAAATAATATTAACATCTGAAATAAATAGCATAATTATAACAGACACTTTGGGCCTCATTCTTACTACCCCCGACACTTCTACTTTAGAGACTGAAAGAACTTAATACTCACTTTCCCAGTGTGCCTTTCAGCAAGGCATGACCAGGAAACAAATTTCCAGGGAGTGGGATAAAAGCAGAAGTCTGAGGGCAGGTTCTGGAAATGTTTCTGTTTTCCTAATAAGGATAGATGAAGCTCTTTCCCCCCTTCTTTTACTTCCTGCCTTGAGCAAAAATGTGATGTCTGGAGTTGCAGGAGCCATCTTGTGACCAAGAGAATATCAGAGTCATTAACCCCGAGAGCATCAAGATATGAAATCAATGCTGAAGCCACCGATTTCTCATGATATGTAAAATTGTGCCTGTTCAATTTAAGCCACTGCAAGGTGAGTTCTGTTTCTTGTCACCAAATGCATTATTGATAGGAGTAAATGATGTATTTAAAGCAGTTATAATAGTCACTGTGTTTTTTATACTCAGCTGTGTCCAACTCTTCGTGACCCCATGGTCTGTAACTCACCAGTCTCCTTTCTCCATGGGATTCTCCAGGCAAAAATACTGGAGTGGATTGCCATTTCCTTCTCCAAATAGTCACTGGTATTTGACAAATATTATTTCCATTCTCACCCCCCATATATCTTCTTCTGAAAATGGAAAACCCTCATCTATATCATCGTGTACATTTTTAGGTTGGAGTTGGGGTGTGGAATATGGATCCAGAATGGCTTTTAAGACATTGCAGTCTGTTTCTTCCTTTCATAGCCGCTTGCAGGCTCCTGTAAGAACCCCAGTTAATGCCAGGCAAGCCAGCTAGTTATCCCCTACATGAGTCATGTCTGTCCTGCCCCTAGCTTCCCTCCATTCCTGCCTTCCCTCATTCTCTTCCCTGTCCCTCCCTTCAGCCTGCCTGAATCTTCTCCACCCTTCAGTTCCTAGCTGCAGCCCATCATCTCCCTGAGATACTATCTCTGATATGATCAGCCACAGCCAGGAGCAAGAAAAGTCATATGATACAGACATGGTTGCCCCATTTGGCCATGGCAGTGATCCGACAGGAAATCATGGCTCTCGGAAAAGAGGGATCCAGAGCCTTTATGTCAATTACAAAAGACAGAGCTCTACTGCATGGTTGCAAAGCAGCCATCAGGGCTTGACTTTGGCTGCTGTCATCATGAAAATAAAAGAGCTGGAGTGCCGAGGTCAACCAGCAGTTGCCCTTGAGATAGCAAGAAAAGGCATCTGGGGAGCGCAGGAAAGAAAGACAGGAGGCATAATACAGGCAGAAGCCTGGGAGCTCCACGAGGTCCTTGGACAAAGAAGAGGGGAACTGAATTGCCAAGGCTTTGGAAGACTCCGTCCCCTCCTGCGACAACCCCTCAGTACAGGAGGGGTGTGGGTTACTGGGTGGTCAATCAGATAGATGGTGAAAGGTGACGAAGTAGCCCATATGGACCCTTCAGGTAGAATTCCTGGGGTAGGTCATCACCTGCCCACAGCCCACTTGTGCTCTTCTTGGATAAAGTGTGACACCTGCTGGTTTACAGGGGAGAAAACTGAGACTTCAGGCCTCAGTAAAAAGTTGTGCCGTGCTGACAGTGCAAACGGCCTGCAGACAGACTGAGTTCTCTGCTAGTGTGAAACTGTGTCCTGGAGACACTACAGCCACATACAGTCAGCCTTCTAGGCCACAGTTGCGCCTCAAGTTGTGGAAGAACAATGGAAATAACCAGAAGGTGAGCCACTCTCACAGGACGGTGTCACCGAGATGGACTGAGCACAAAGAGACTTGATTTTAGATCCCCCTTTACTTCTGCCTTTTTGTGGTCTGGAGACATTAAGCAAATTACTTGTTCTGTTGTTATTTATTTATCTTTTTGAAGGAATTTGGTATATTTATTCTACCTACCTTGCAGATGGGGAAACAGTGGAAACAGTGGCTGACTTTATTTTTCTGGGCTCCAAAATCACTGCAGAGGGTGATTGCAGCCATGAAATTAAAAGACACTTACTCCTTGGAAGGAAAGTTATGACCAACCTAGACAGTATATTGAAAAGGAGAGACATTACTTTTTCAACAAAGGTCCATCTAGTCAAGGCTATGGTTTTTCCAGTAGTCATGTATGGATGTGAGAGTTGGACTATAAAGAAAGCTGAGCATCAAAGAATTGATGCTTTTGAACTATGGTGTTGGAGAAGACTCTTGAGAGTCCCTTGGACTGCAAGGAGATCCAACCTGTCCATCATAAAGGAAATCAGTCCTGAATATTCGTTGGTTGGACTGATGTTGAAGCTGAAACTCCAATACTTTGGCTACCTGATGCGAAGAGCTGACTCATTGGAAAAGACCCTGGTGCTGGGAAAGATTGAGGGTAGGAGGAGAAGGGGACAACAGAGGATGAGATGGTTGGATGGCATCACTGACTCAATGGACATGGGTTTGGGCGGACTCCGGGAGTTGGTGATGGACAGGGAGGCCTGGCGTGCTGCGGTTCATGGGGTCGCAAAGAGTCAGACACGACTAGCAACTGAACTGAGCTGAACTGAACCTTGCAGCTTTATGTGTAAGGAATCAAGAGATATGATTATTGAAGCAACATATGTGTTTTTCAAGTGTTTGAGTATCTCCATGTACTAACCACCACAGTACTTATACACATATACATACTTACATGCACAGTACATAATATTGGTGATACAAAAATGAGTAAACCACCATTCTGCTCTAGGAGGAAACCAAAGAATCCTATTCTGTTAGCCTGAAATGCTTCTCCTCCACCAGCAGATCTTTCAAGTCTCAGCTCAGATGTCACCTCCTCCAGGAAGCCTTCCCTCCACACATATCCCAATCAAGCCAGGTCCCTAATGACACTCTCAGAGGGTGCCCTGTCATTCCCCAGGAGCATAGACCCAGGATTCAGGTGGCAGAGGGTTCAAAGACTGGCTTTGGGACCTTGGCCAAGTTACTTAGCATTGCCATGTATTGGCATCCTCTTGAAAAATGGGGATAATAATACCTAATTTCTAGGGTTTTATAAGCATTAAATAAGGTGGTATATGGAAAACTCTTGGAGGAGTGCCTGACAGATAGTAAGGTCTTAGGAAATATTAAGATTTTATTATTGCTTATGAAAGTTTTACTTTAATGTCCACCCCTCCCTCCAGACTGCTAACTTCAAGAAGGCAGAGGCCCTATAGGTTTTGTTCATGCCATATCTACTGCACCTATCACAGGACCTCAAAACGCTAGTTTTTCCCTCTAGAAAAATGCAAATATAGGAACTACTTCATGGGCATGTTATAAAGATTAAAGGCAATAATCTCTCCAATAAGCAGTAAAGCAGTTAGCATATAGCTGAACACATAGATAAGTGTTCAATTGATGTTATTATTATTAATAACTTAAATGGAGCAAATACAGTGTTCAGAAGTAATATAGAAAGGCTAAGTAACTAATTTTCCCTGGGAATAGGAACGTCCTCATCTACGGTAAGGATGCTTGGGTAAGGGCCTACGGGCTGAAAGGAGTTGGCCCAGCTAACTCTGAGATCACTTGTGGATAGATACAGATACTATACCCCGTCCTGGCCCTCCGGGAACTTAGCTCCAGAGAGGAGGACACCTTCTCCCACAGTCCAGGGCCCTTCACGGGCACAGAAGGACACAGCCTACCCCAGAATGCAGCCAGAAAAGGCTTCCAGAAGGTGAGTGGAGTGGAGACAGGAGGACAGGGAGGGTGACCAGGCTGTCAGACCAGACAAGCTGTTCAGGAGGAAGAGCAGGCAAGGGTGTAAATGCCGGGTAACTGCAAAGCGTCCCAGGACACACAGCCTTTGAGAGCACGGGGAGGATGAGACAGAGTGGAGCTGGAGAGGGGAGCCAGGAGCCACATAAGGAAGGGCCTTGCTTGCCATGCTGAGGAATCTGGGTCTCGTTCAGCAAGCAACGGGAGTAGCTGATGTTATTTCAGAAAGGGAAAGTGGGGCTATACTATCACAGTTACACTTTACATAGTCTTTCTAGAGGGACAGTCAGATAGCTTCTGGGGATAAGTTAAGAGGCTGTTGGAAGACTCCAGACAGGTAATGGTGATGGCCTAACTTACAGAAATAGAAGTAATGAGAGGCCTGAGTGAATTCAAAATGTAATTAGGAAGCACAATCAACAGAACTTATGGTCTAATTTAATGAGGGGAGCAAAAAAACAGCAAATGAGCCAGAATCTGATTGGGGCAATCAGGGATCTGGGTGAGCCATGCGCTTGATTTTATTGGGGTATTGTTCATTTCCCATGTTGTGTTGGTTTCTGCTGTACAGCAAGCGAGTCAGCTACATGCATACGTATATCCCCTCCCTCCTGAACCTCCCTGCCACCCCCCAACTCTCCTCCCTAGGTCCCCACAGAGCACTGAGGTCAGCTCCCTGTGCTATACAGCAGCTTCCCACTAGCCATCTATTTTACACATGGTGGTGTATATATGTCAGTCCTAATCTCCCAATTCTTCCCATGCCCCTACCGTGTGTCCATATATCCATTCTCTGTCTCTGTGTCCATTTGTGCTCTGGAAATAGGTTCATCTGTACCATTTTTCTAGATTCCATACATAGGCTCTAATTCAAAGAACAAGAGCAGCAAGCTTCCAACAGGAAAAGGGTCAGCACGGTTTTGTACATATTTCATCTGGTTTCTACATGGCCTGTGATGACCCTGTTTCTTGATATATGGAACACATCATTTCCTCATGCACAGACCTCCTGCGGGTTTATACGGTCATCCCAAACCTTTGTCGTTGAGTTCCAACCAACTCGCGTATTGATCCAGCACTGTCAGTAGTTCTCTCCAGCTTCCCAAGGATTTTGTCACAAGCTGCCCACCTTCCCAAGCTTCTCCCTCACCCACCAACCTCTCCAACAGGGTGACTCAGCCCATCAGGCACCCAAGTCTCCAGTCAGCAGCTTCATGAATGGAGCTGCAGCTCAAAGCGAAATCTGAGTGAGAAGTTTCCACTTGAGATTAATCAGGGCAGAGTTTGTACAAGGGCAGCCCTGAGAAGAGATGTATTCACCCTAGAGACCCCGGTGGCTCAGACGGGCGTCTGCCTGCAATGAACCCACCCAGAGTAAGGAGACCTGGACACAGATAGAAGCCTGAGGAACAAGAACTATTAAGAGAAGAGCAATGCAGAGGGAGAAGAGCTGGCAAAGGGGACAGCAGAGGGGCCAGAGACATGGGAGGAAAATCATGAGAAACTGAAGGTAGGAGGGAACTGGACACACTGCACTCAGAGGCAGCAGGGGCCACGGACAAGTCAGGACTGAAGTCTAAATTGGGGGTTCTGGGTGCTTGGGTTTCTTCTGAGATCTGCTGCAAGCAGCTGAAGATGAAGTGAGGAAGTGGAAAAGATATTTTGTGAAGATGACTCTTTCAAAAAATGTGAGAGATGGGACAGTAGCTAAAGGCAGAAAAAAATATCTTGGATTTCTTTCTGGAACATTTTTGCTTGGGTTGGAGCAGTATGTGGTGAAGAGCATGTATTATAGTTCAAGCTCTAGAAGCAGTCCTAGCTCCACACAAAAGCTGTGTGACCTTGAGTGTATTCCTTAATATCTCAGGATCCTATTTTACTAATCTGTAAAGGTGGAGATATAACAATACTAACCACTATTGCAAGTATTAATAAATAAGTTACAAGATGGCAAGTGCAAAGATAGTATCTGCTACTCTGTAAATAATAAATATTAGCTGGTTCTATGGTTGATATTCCAACTTGATGATAAGAAAGAGCATCAAAAAAAGACACTGAAGGTAAAGAAAAGATAAGGAAGTAGTGATGGAGCATGTTAGAACTCTTTTTCAATCCCATGGACTGGAGCCAGTCAGATTCCTCTGTCCAGAGGATTTCCCAGGCAAGAATACTGGAGTGTGTTGCCATTTCCTTCTCCAGGAGATCTTCTCAACTCAGGGATCGAACCTACATCTCCTGCATTGGCAGGAGGATTCTTTACCACTGAGCCACCTGAGAAGACCCAGGGAAATTTTATTCAGTTCAGTTCAGTTCAGTTCAGTCACTCAGTCATGTCCAACTCTTTGCAACCCCGTGGACTGTAGCACACCAGGCCTCCCTGTCCATCAACACATCCTGGAGCTTGCTCAAACTCATATCCTTTGAGTCGGTGATGCCATAAAACCACCTCATCCTCTGTTGTCACCTTCTCCTCCTGCCTTCAATCTTTCCCAGCATCAGGGTCTTTTCCAATGAGTCAGTTCTTCGCATCAGGTGACCAAAGAATTGGAGTTTCAGCATCAGTCCTTCCAATGAATATTCAGGACTGATTTCCTTTAGGATGGACTGGTTGGATCTCCTTGCAGTCCAAGGGACAATCAAGAGTCTTCTCCAACACCCTAGTTCAAAAGCATCAATTATTTGGCACTCAGGTTTCTTTATAATCCAACTCTCACATCCATACATGACTACTGGAAAAACCATACCTTTGACTAGATGGACCTTTGTTGGTAGAGTAATGTCTCTGCTTTTTAATATGCTGTCTAGGTTGATCATAGCTTTTCTTCCAAGGAACCAGCATCTTTTAATTTCATGTCTTCAGTCACCATGTGCAGTGATTTTAGAGCCCCCCAAAATAAAGTCTGTCACTGTTTCCATTGTTTCTCCATCTATTTGCCATGAAGTGATGGGACTGGATGCCATGATCTTCATTTTTTGGATGTTGAGTTTTAAATCAACTTTTTCACTCTCCTTTTGCAGTTTCATCAAGAGGCTCTATAGTTCTTCTTCACTTTCTGTCGTAAGGCTGGTGTCATCTGTGTATCTGAGGTTGCTGATATTTCTCCCAGCAATCTTGATTCCAGCTTTAGCTTCATTCAGCCCAGCATTTCACATGATATACTCTGCATATAAGTTAAATAAGCAGGGTAACAATATATAGCCTTGACATACTCCTTTCCCAATTTGGAACCAGTTTGTTGTTCCATGTTCAGTTCTAAATGTTGCTTCTTGACCTGCATACAGATTTCTCAGGAGGCAGGTAAGGTGATCTGGTAGTCTCATCTCTTGAAGAATTTTACACAGTTTGTTGTGATCCACATAGTCAAAGGCTTTGGCATAGTCAATAAAGCAGAAGTAGATGTTTTTCTGGAACTCTCTTGCTTTTTCAATGATCCAACGGATGTTGGCAATTTGATCTTTGGTTCCTCTGCCTTTTCTAAATCCAGCTTGAACATCTAGAAGTTCATGGTTCACGTACTGTTGAAGCCCGGCTTGGAGAATTTTGAGCATTATTTGCTAGCATGTGAGATGAGTGCAATTGTGCGGTAGTTTGAATATTCTTTGGCATTTCCTTTCTTTGGGATTGGAATGAAAACAGACTTTTCCAGTCCTGTGGTCACTGCTGAGTTTTCCAAATTTGCTGGCATACTGAGTGCAGCACTTTCACAGCATCATCTTTTAGGATTTGAAATAGCTTGACTGGAATTCCATCACCTCCACTAGCTTTGTTTGTAGGGATGCTTCCTAAGGTCCACTTGACTTCACATTCCAGGATGTCTGGCTCTAGATGAGTGATTACACCATCATGGTTATCTAGGTCATGAAGATCTTTTTCATATAGTTCTTCTGTAGCATTTTTGCTACCTCTTCTTAATATCTTCTGCTTCTGTTAGGTCCATACCATTTCTGTCCTTTATTGTGCCCATCTTTGCATGAAATATTCCTATGGTATGTCTTATTTTCTTGAAGATATCTCTAGTCTTGCCCATTCTATTATTTTCCTCTATTTCTTTGCACTGATCACTGAGGAAGGCTTTCTTATCTCTCCTTGCTATTCTTTGGAACTCTGCATTCAAATGGGTATATCTTTCCTTTTCTCCTTTGCCTTTCACTTCCCTTCTTTTCTCAGCTATTTGTAAGGCCCCCTCAGACAACCATTTTGCCTGTTTGCATTTCTTTTCCTTGGAGATGGTCTTGATCACTGCCTCCTGTACAATGTCATGAACCTCCATCCATAGTTCTTCAGACACTCTGTCTGTCAGATATAATCCCTTGAGTCTATTTGTCACTTCTACTGTATAATCATAAGGGATTTGATTTAGGTCATACCTTAATTGTCTACTGGTTTTCCCTATTTTCTTCAATTTAAGTCGAATTTTGCAATAAGAAGTTCATGATCTGAGCCACAGTCCGCTCTCAGTCTTTTTTTTTTTTTGCTGACTGTATAGAGCTTCTCCATCTTTGGCTGCAAGGAATATAATCAATCTGATTTCAGTATTGACCATCTGGTGATGTCCACGTGTAGAGTCTTCTCTTGTGCTGTTGGAAGAGGGTGTTTGCTATGACCATTGTGTTCTCTTGGCAAAACTCTATTAGCCTTTGCCCTGCTTCATTCTGTACTCCAAGGCCAAATTTGCCTGATACTCTAGGTGTATCAGTCCTGGGTGTTCATTGGAAGGACTGATGTTGAAGCTGAAACTCCAATACTTTGGCCACCTCATGTGAAGAGTTGACTCATTGGAAAAGGCCCTGATGCTGGGAAGGATTGGGGGCAAGAGGAGAAGGGGACGACAGAGGAAGAGATGGCTGGATGGCATCACCGACTCGATGGACATGAGTTTGGGTAGACTCCAGGAGTTGGTGATGGACAGGGAGGCCTGGCGTGCTGCAATTCATGGGGTCGCAAAGCGTCAGACACGACTGAGCGACTGAACTGAACTGACTAGGTGTATCTTGACTTCCTACTTTTGCATTTCAATCCCCTATAATGAAAAGGACATCTTTTCTGGGTGTTAGTTCTAGAAGGTCTTGTATGTCTTCATAGAACCGTTCAGCTTCAGCTTCTTCAGCATTACTGGTTGGGCATAGACTTGGTTTACTGTGATATTGAATGGTTTGCCTTGGAAACAAACAAAGATCATTCTGTCATTTTTGAGATTGCACCCATCTCAGACTCTTTTGTTGACTATGAGGGTTACTCCATTTCTTCCAAGGGATTCTTGCCCACAGTAGTAGATATAGTGGTCATCTGAATTAAATTTTCCCATTCCAGTCCATTTTAGTTCACTGATTTCTAAAATGTCAGTGTTCATTCTTGCCATCTCCTGTTTGACCACTTATAATTTACCTTGATTCATAGACCTAACATTCCCGGTTCCTATGCAATATTTTATTAGACAGCACTAAATAACCAGAACAATTGGACTTAAGCTTTCAGAGGTGTTGCAGTCTAGGCTGAAGAGAAGAGCCAAGGAATAGCCATGATAATATGGGTGGGAGAGAAAAATGAAAGTGAAACTCACTAGGGTCAAGAAGGCCACACCAGAGAAAGAAACCCTTACTCAGGACACAGAGACACCAGACAGAGAGAGGGGAGGAAGAGAGACTTGTCAGATGTGCAAAACCCTGCAAGAAAATAATCTCCTTCTCAAGTACCATAGGAACATCTATTTTTATTTACACATGTTTATTAGGTATCAATCTAACTGTTCATGAACACTGGTCCCAAGGAACATACTTGGCAAGTGTTTAGAGTGTATGATGTTGGCCTAGGTGATCATTCTATCAATGTGAAATGATACATTGCATCTCTTTAAAATAGTTTTCTTAAATATAGATGTCCTATTACTCAACTGATTCTACCACCTCCCCCTCAACTCCCATGTATTGCCACATATAGTCCTATTTCTCTTGTGTTGAAAAACATTCAACAAGTTTGTGTGGAGCATCTGCTCTGTGACAGGTACTGGACTTAGATTTGTGTCCATGAAATAATGTCCATCTTTGGTGATTGTAATGGAGGTGTTTATCAAGCACTGACTATAAGCCACATCAGCTACTATGCACTTTACAAGGTTTATCTCAGTCAAACAACAACAATAAGTTCTATTTCAGGCAGGAATCTATCAGAGAAACAGAACCACTATAAATATATAAGGGGATTTGTTGTAGGAACTTGACCTTACACAATCATGAGAGCTGGTTGCCTTCACACCTGATGCTGGAGCATGAAGCCATCCGGGGAGGCAGTCAGGAAGGGAAGACGGATATAGACTGAGAGGAAGAAAAAAGTGAACCAAAACCCACAAGAATGGGCTGAAACCATGTCAGGTTTTCTTTGTTTCTGATCTTGTCCTGCAAGTGCCTTGTCCTGAAACAAAACAAGACATACCTGGCCTAGGAGTCAGAGACGCTGAAGGAGGATTTAGTCAAGGGAGGAGGGCATGGCAACCGACCTCCAGTATTCTTGCCTGGAGAATCCCCAAGGACAGAGGAGCCTGGCAGGCTACAGTCCATAGGGTCGCGAAGAGTTGGACATGACTGGGTGACTAAGCGCGCACAGACAGAGTCATTGCAGGCCTGGTTATTACTTCCCTCCAATTAGGTGAACCAGCAGGTAAGTGACAACATGTGTGAACTACAAGATGCCTGCTGTCCAACTTGCACTTGGCAAGTCTCCCACTGGCATTTCTATGGGGGCCCGCCCTAACAGGAAATGTACAGGAAAGGGAATTCTGAGAAATGTAGTTCAGCCCCGCCAAGTTGTCAGAGTACAAAGCAGGACAGATATTGTTCAAATAACAGTAGTGAGTAGACACCATCAACCATCATCGTCCAGATTTTAACAAAGGCAGAAACTGAGATTCTGTTCTCAGAAACTGATTCTCTGAGCAGACAGACTTGGACTTGCTTGATGCCAAAGCCTGTGTGTCGAGCCATCACATAGACATTCTTTGCTTCTACTTTAAGAAACTTCAGAATGGTGGGCAGACAACAAAACACCATCTCTGAAGCTCCCAGTTTGGCCCACACATGGGCAAAGGACTTGGGACCTATGAGCTCTTCAGAGGCCTACATAAGAGGTCTAAGATCTGACAAGGAATATATATCAACCGCAAAATACAAAAAGAAAACTTAAATTCAAACAAATATGCACTTAACTGTGTGTCAACACATCTTCAGCTCAGCTACACTTTACTACATGAAATTTTAAATAAATTTTATATCATGCCATATGTATAGGGATTAGTACGTGTGATATAACGAGGTTAGAGCGCTAACACTGAGTACTTAGGGCTTGCTGATATCTTCTGGGCAGGGGAAATCTGTGGGGTGGAGGCAGGGAGGCTGACACTGAAAATCTATTTTAGAGATCACATTTGGGGCAGCTACTGCTGTCCTGTCTTCATCAGCAATTTGAAATCTCAGATGTGGCAAGAAAAGAAAAAATCCTACCTGATATTCACTTGGGTTATATATAAAACGAAGCAAAAACGGGCAGCCTCAGTCCTGGCACGGTGCCCACCTTGCTGATGTGTCGGGAGCATTTTAAACATATCACTGCAGGTGGTTGAATGAGAACAGAAACACGCAGATTAGATTTAGCAGCAAATTGAATTGCACTTCCCGAGATGTTTGCCTCTCTGCCTGGCCCCTTCTTCCTCTCGGCTCAGGCGGCAGGATGCCTAATCACCGAAGGCAGCCTTCCAGTGAATTCAATTAGCCAGAGAGAGCCTTGCATGGGTTAATGGATAAGAGAAATGGAAAGAGACACAACTTCTTCACAGAAACAGCCACGAGCAGCACGGGTAGGATTCAGCCCTCTGCTCGGCAAAGCACATCCTTCTCTGGGGGCCAGATACCTCGACAGGTGTGGCAGCTTCAGGTTCCAGATGTGCTGGGGAAGGAGGACAAGCTCACTATAAGGCAGAACCGGTTTGGTTCCTGCCTCTGCAGGATCTCCGCTCTTTAAGATTGCACAAGTGTTAGTGGCCTGATGTTTATGGATTCGCAGCATTTGTTCTAAATACTCAAAATACTCTAACACAGTGGCAATGGATAAAGGTTGTGGACTGATTGTTTAGTAGTTAGTCAGTCTGTCTTCTGCCTTCACAATGCTTACTCTTGACCACTATGATAAACTGACCTCATGTAACATGGGACGGTCACCCCACCACCACTACCACCTCGTAGGCGCTCACGGCTTTCCCAGCAGGAGGGCACTCCACTTGAGCTTGAACTTCTACAGATGCTTACATTCTAAGATATGATGTTATGTGCATAGTTGACCTATCACAAATCTGGGCCTATCTTATCTATCTTGAGTGAGTGAAAGTCCCTCAGTCGTGTCCGACTCTTTGCAACCCCAGGGACTATACAGTCCATGGAATTCTCCAGGCCAGAATACTGGAGTGGGTAGCCTTTCCTTTCTCCAGGGGACCTTCCCAACCCAGGGATCAAACCCAGGTCTCCTGCATTTCGGGCAGATTCTTTACCAGCTGAGTCATAAGGGAAGCCCAAGAATACTGGAGTGGGTAGCCTAGCCCTTCCCCAGGGGATCTTCCTGACCCAGGAATCAAACCAGGGTCTCCTGCATTGCAGACAGATTCTTCACCAACTGAGCTATCAGGAAAGCCCTCATACATCTTAACTTGTCTGAAATAAGGGGTGTCTCTTTCTCTTGAGGCCTCAGACAGGGAATATTTGTTCATCTCACATTTAATTTAATTCAAACACATATGGAAATAGTATTGGTAGCGTTGTCTTTGTTAGTGCTGTCTGAGTTTGAACTCTGTCTTATTGCTTAGGGTCTCACTTGTAACATCTTTACCAGTGACTTAAAATCCCTGTGATCCTCTGTTTTCTCAGATTTAAAATGGAATAGTACCTCACGTGGGATGTTGAGAGGAATAACGAATTAATTTATGTAAAATATGTTTTTACATATATTACATATGTATTACACCTGTAATACAGTGGGATCAGTACTAGAAAGAAGTCCAGGTTTGCAATGGTTCACAACCTTCTTTCTGCCCCCTGACTCCTGAGGAAGAGGATGGATTCCTATGACGAGTAGTGGCTCAGTGTAGGTTTGGCATGGGTGATGCTTACCAGAATAGAGGACATTTTTACTTCCCAACCAGCCCAAACTACCTGAGCAACTCTGATGACATGATACAGACTGTAGCCCCCTGACTCTTTCAACAGAAGTTTGATAAACACAGATGTGTGAGACCCTGTTTTAGGCATCGCACTGTATTTGTAATCTAGCCAGAAAGATAACATTGAACAAAAAATTGCAAGTGTTCTCTGCCCTCGCGCGCCGCGCCGGCTGCCCCTCCCCCTCGTCCCGCCATCCTGTCGCGACCCGTCCCCTCGGGTGCCGCAGGCCGGGTGCTGAGGCGAATCGGCAGCAGCGGGGACATTTTCTGACTCTCCTCCGTTCCCTGCCCCGTCTGCCCTTTCCACTCCTCCGTGGGGCCAGCCGCCCCTCCGGCCCCAGGATGCAGAATGTGATTAACACGGTGAAGGGAAAGGCATTGGAAGTGGCTGAGTACCTGACCCCGGTCCTCAAGGAATCAAAGTTTAAGGAAACAGGAGTTATCACCTCAGAAGAGTTTGTGGCAGCTGGAGATGACTTAGTCCACCACTGTCCAACACGGCAATGGGCTACAGGGGAAGAATTGAAAGTGAACGCTTACCTACCATCAGGCAAACAATTTTTGGTCACCAAAAATGTTCCATGCTATAAGCGGTGTAAACAGATGGAATATTCAGATGAATTGGAAGCTATCATTGAAGAAGAAGATGATGGCGATGGGGGATGGGTAGATACTTATCATAATACAGGTATTACCGGAGTAGCCGAAGCAGTTAAGGAGATTACACTGGAAAGCAAGGACAGTATAAAACTCCAAGATTGCTCAGCTTTATGTGAGGAGGAGGAAGAGGAAGATGAAGGAGAAGCTGCAGATATAGAAGAATATGAAGAGAGTGGATTGTTGGAAACAGATGAGGCTACTCCAGATACAAGGAAAATAGTAGAAGCTTGTAAAGCTAAAACTGATGCTGGAGGTGAAGATGCTATTTTGCAAACCAGAACTTATGACTTTTACATCACTTATGATAAATATTACCAGACACCACGACTATGGTTGTTTGGCTATGATGAGCAATGGCAGCCTTTAACAGTTGAGCACATATACAAAGACATGAGTCAAGATCATGTGAAGAAAACAGTGACCATTGAAAATCACCCTCATCTCCCACCACCTCCTATGTGTTCAGTTCACCCACGCAGGCATGCTGAGGTGATGAAGAAAATCATTGAGACTGTTGCAGAAGGAGGGGGAGAACTTGGTGTTCATATGTATCTTCTAATTTTCTTGAAATTTGTACAAGCTGTCATTCCGACAATAGAATATGACTACACAAGACACTTCACAATGTAACAAAGAGAGCATAGAATCTATCCTAATTATTGGTTCTGATTTTCAAGGAATTAACCCATAGATGTGACCATTGACCATATTCACCAGTATGTACAATTTCTCTAATAAAGAGACTTATGTTTATGCATTAAATAAAAAAAGTTCCACTACCAGCCTTATTTGTTTAATAAAAATGAGTGTAAAGAGACCAAAAAAAAGTTGCAAGTGTGCTGAATATCAGTAAGTAGAGACACTGATGCCAAGAAATTTAAAACTTCCTGAAGGACATGAGACCAAGGTTTGAGTAGGAGTTAGTTCAGAGAAGGGACTGAGAAGACTTATAAGTATGTTCATCAAAATGAAAGAAACTTCATTCAAAATTATAACCTGTACTATCCTTAAAATATAGATGTAAAAGCAGACACAGAATCACTTAAGATGCATATTGGGGATAGAATTCTAGCTCCTCCATAAGAGTTTGAAAAACTATCTCATGAATAAAACTGACACTGGAATCCTAAAGGATACTATTGTAATTTGTAGCCTTTAATAAGAAATAGGAAAATAGTAGATAGTTATAAGAGTGCAGCTATAAACACAGTTGAGTATAACCTGAATCATCAATACAAATATAAAGCATACATGTAAGCATATATTTTGGATCTCTTCCTCTCTGCCCCTAGAATTTCTCTTCGGGTTGCCAATGACCACTCTTATCTCACAAATTATGAAATCAAAGACCACTACATTCATTCTTGATATAATGTGTCAATAAACTAATTAAATAATGCGGCCACCTTGGTTTTCGTCCTAGGCGTCTCAAACCTTCCTACCCTAAACAGGTCACGGCCATTTCAGTTCCGGTCATTATCTGGCGGTCTCTACTGTCTCCTAAGAAAAAGCCATCTGGGGAAGGGTCCCAGCTTCCCTCATATCTGCGAGATTAATGGGCCCATCACGGCCTGGGTCACAGGCAGCCGGGGAGGAGGCTCCTTCATGGGGCTTGAGTTACTTGAAAGGGAGTGGGGAGGAGTTTAAATAGAAGAGTCTACAAATAAATTTGAATTTGACTAAAGAGGGGACTGAATACACAAAAGAGCAAAGACACGCTGATACTGCTGAGACAGGGTGACCAGGGACCCAGGAGAATGACAGCCCCTTCCCCTTCTCCACAGACTGGCACTGGGGATGCTCAAGGCCATGAGTAGTTGTCAAGGCCACATGTCAAAAGAAGTAATGGAAGTAATCAAGGCAGTAAGGGTTTTAGAATCAGACAGACCTGAATTTGAAACCTATCTTTACCATTTAGTAATTGTGTATTTTTGTACAGGTAACCTCTCTGATTTTATACCTAAAAAGAAGAGAGGGAGACTGTGGTGAAAGTTATGAACCATTTATTCAAGCCAGGGGATCTTGAATCAAAAAGCTTAATTCAGGACCTCCCTGGGAATTTAGTTGCTAATCCTCTGAGTCCCCAGTGCAGGGGTTCTTGGGTTTGATCCCTGGTTGGGGAACTAGATCTCACATGCCACAATTAAGATACTGTACAGCCAAAAATAAAAAGCTTCATTCAAGCTACTTTAAGATTTTAAAAAAATGAATGTGTCACCTAACTAGGAAGTCCAAGGGAAAAAGAGGCCCAGGGACTCCATGGACTCAAACAACATGGTCAAGACTGTTGTCTCCTGTATGTTGATGTTGTCTCCTATATGTTGACCTGATTCACATCTAGTGCAGCTGGTTTTGTTCCATGCAGCTGTAAGGAGTCGAGAAGGAAATGGCAACCCACTCCAGTATTCTTGCTTGGAGAATCCCTTGGACAGAGGAACCTGGTGGGCTACAGTCCATGGGGTCGCAGGGTTGAACACGACTGAGCAACTCACACACACATACACACACACAGCCGTGAGGAGAGAGGAAGAAAAATGGCTGATAATCTACCAGGAGGGACATTCAGCCTGTCTTGCCCAGGCTCTGCATGTGACGCAAGAAGAGGACTTTGATGGGTCCATCTTGGATCCATGCTCACCCCTGTGATAGCCACTGTGGCCAGGATAGTGGAGTATGAGAATGAGTGAAACCAAGTCTCAAACACACCCTGAAGCTGGGGAGTGCATTTCCTGGATTCCGATCGGCACGTTCCAAGAGCACTTTAACTTCTCAGTCTTTCTGCCTTTGAAAAGTACAACTATCATCATACAGAGATCAGAATACCATATCTCACTGGAAAACAAAATCCCCCTTGACACTTCCAACTGCTCAGTAAGTGTGAAGACATTCATCTGTCAAGATCTCCACTATGAAATAATCACCAACCCAACAGAATGAAAGGTAGATGCCTTTTGTCTTTGGCAATTCTTTTATGCAAATGTTTATTATCTTATTCATTTACTGAGCATTTACTAGGTGTCCGACCCATGCTATGCACTTCATGTGCATTACATTGCTTAGTCTTCATAATAACCCTATGAGGCACTATTATTAACCCCATTGCGTGGTAGGAAAACTGAAGCTCAGGGAGGTTAAGTAACTTGCCTAATATTTCACAGCAGCGGACATGAATACAAGTCAAGTCAAAGGCCAGGGTCTTATCCACTAGGCTATCACATGGTAGAAGTATGAACAAAACAGAGGAGCATAGGGAAATAGTGACAAGTTGGCCACGGAAGTCTTCAAGGACAAGGTAGAATTTACCCAGCAGAGACCACGGTAAGGGACACTGAGTGCAGAGGAAAGAAAGTGTGAAAAGACCACATGTGCAGCTTATGCTGTAGTTCAAGATCAATTAATCCCAGTAACTCAAACTGCTAGAGGGGGATGTCTGAATTAGTGAAAGATCCGAACTATGTTCATTTATTGTTGCTATTGTTGTTTAGTCACTAAAGTCATGTCTGATGCTTTTGCCACCCCATGGCCTGTAGCCTGCCAGGCTCCTCTGTCTGTGGGATCCTCCAGGCAAGAATACTGGAGTGGGTTGCCATGCCTTCCTCCAGGGGATCTTCCCAACTCAGGGATCTAACCCACGTCTCTTGTATTGGCAGGCAGATTCTTCACCACAGAGCC
Source organism: Giraffa tippelskirchi (assembly GCF_054371585.1). Classification (NCBI taxonomy): domain Eukaryota; kingdom Metazoa; phylum Chordata; class Mammalia; order Artiodactyla; family Giraffidae; genus Giraffa; species Giraffa tippelskirchi. Next base: position 39,254,586 of record NC_137284.1, on the reverse strand, counting down.
ACTTGGGAAACCCCTGTTCATTTATAAACAAAACTAAATGTAGTTTTATTACATTTGGTATGCCTACAAACACAAAGTTCTTTTAAAAAAAAAAGAAGAAGAAAGAAAAGTTGTCAAGTGATCTACCTGTTTAATTTTAGTACAAACTATTTTTGGCCCTATTGACATCTGTATATGGACCCAAAACTTTCTTGAATTGTGTATTTAGGGATTATACACACTTTCTGTCTTTGAATTCTCACAACCACCTTTGCCAGCCTAAGAATTCAAACGTTATTACATCTGTAAGTAAGATAGCACTCTTTTCCGTAATATAAATGAAGTTTAATTTTCATTACATGAGTTTTTTAAATCAGAGGTGACAATTACAGCCTTTAAAAAAAACCAGAGGAAAGGTTTAAATAATGATGGCAAGTAAAAGAGGAAGAGTGAATTTCTTCTTTCCCCGTGATAAAATGTTTCTACCTCACCCCTCTGTAAAGACTTCCTTCATACACCCAATGGATCAAGTGCAAAATGGAGGCAACAGCGTCCAGGCTTCAGACTTGCATTCTCCAGCCCTGCCCCTTCAGGCAGTCCCCGTGCCCTGCGAACTCTTCAGAGCTTGGACCTGCCCCTCCACACTCCTCACTTTGTCGCTGCCTCAGTTCAGGATTCAGCATCTTCATCCTCCCCGCCCCTGGCCTCACTGCTCTCCTCTCCATCTTCTGGAGTGAGCTCCTGGATACCCAGTTCTGTCCAGTATCTCACATCACTAGTGAGAGTGACCAGTCCAAGCAAACCTATGCAGAGTGCATCACTAGAACTGCCACACAGGCTGAAAAATGAAACACCCTCTCATGTCTTCTGCCTGGTGGGGAAGGCTGTGTGCAAAAGGCGAGGCTGAGGCCAGTGCTGAAAAGGAGAAATAAGCAGATGCAACACGGAGCATCCTGGCAACATCAGTGCCTTGGTTCTCATCCCTCGTCTGATTCCTTACAGTTACCACTGTATCTCTGTGAACTACAGAAGCTGGTAAGTTACTCTTTTGCTTAAAGACAAGCAAAAAACAATACTGATTGTGTTTACGCCTGGATCTTCACCAAGTCCACAATACTTTGAGTGTGAAGTTCCAGCTTGTAAGTCTGGCAAGCTCAGCCCTTGTTGGCATGCCCTCTGCCTCTCATCTCAGTCTGGTCTCAGTTCTACCACAACCAAAGTTCAGAACTGCCTCCACATGGAGCTGTGTTTTGTTGCTTTTATTGCTGCTGAAATTATTGTTGTTTTTGTTGCTGTTAATGCACTGACTTCACCAGACTCTACTCCTCTTGCTAGACCCTTGCATATCACATAACCATGCTCTGATTGGTATCTACTGAGCTTAGCCTTCCAAAGACACCTTCCTGACCAAGCCCTCTCCCCATGTCCCTTTAGCTTTTGAACACATCTCTACTGCACCAAAATAGACACAGGATTTTGTAAATCTGTTTACTTTGCTCTCCTGTCCTGTGAAAACAGGGAAGGATTGTTCTCTTTCTTCTCCATAGCTAACACAGTGTTGGTTCATAAACTGGTCCCCCATCCTCCCCAGAGGTCATGGAGAGATGAAAGACAGAGACAGACACCCCAGGTTGGTAGCTGCTGTGCTGTGCTCAGTCGTGTCCAACTCTTTGCAACCCCGTCAACTGAGCCCGCCAGGCTCCTCTGTCCATGGGATTTTCCAGACAAGAATACTGGAGTGGGTTGCCATTTCCTTCTCCAGAGGATCTTCCCAACCCAGGAATTGCACCTGCATCTTCTGCATCGGTAGGCGGAGTCTTTACCACTGAGACACTGGGGAAGCCCCAAGATTGGTAGATGGCTTGTTTAATAAGCCGGGGGACTTACCTACAAGCCTTGCTTTGAGCAGTTGCAAGGTGAGTAGACCTCCCAGCAGAACCTTAGAAGTGTACAGAGCTAAACAGACATTTCTCCAAAGAAGACATACAGATGGCTAACAAACACATGAAAAGATGCTCAACATCACTCATTATTAGAGAAATGCAAATCAAAACCACAATGAGGTATCATTTCACACCAGTCAGAATGGCTGCTATCCAAAAGCCTACAAGCAATAAATGCTGGAGAGGATGTGGAGAAAAGGGAACCCTCTTACACTGTTGGTGGGAATGCAAACTAGTACAGCCACTATGGAGAACAGTGTGGAGACTCCTTAAAAAACTGGGAATAGAACTGCCATATGACCCAGCAATCCCACTGCTGGGCATACACACTGAGAAAACCAGAATTGAAAGAGATGTGTGTACCCCAGTGTTCACCGCAGCACTGTTTACAATAGCCAAGACATGGAAGCAACCTAGATGTTCATCAGCAGACGAATGGATAAGGAAGCTGTGATACATATACACAATGGAATATTACTCAGCCATTAAAAAGGATACATTTGAATCAGTTCTATTGAGATGGATGAAACTGGAGCCCATTATACAGAGTGAAGTAAGCCAGAAAGAAAAACACCAATACATACTAATGCATATATATGGAATTTGAAAGATGGTAATGGTAACCCTATATGTGAGACAGAATAAGAGACACAGATGCATAGAACAGTCTTATGGACTCTGAGGGAGAAGGTGAGGGTGGGACGTTCTAGGAGAATAGCATTGAAACATGTATATTATCATATGTGAAACAGAACACCATTCCAGGTTCAACGCATGAGACAAATGCTCAGGGCTGGGCAATGGGATGACCCAGAGAGATGGGATGGGGAGGGAGGTGGGAAGGGGGTTCAGGATGGGGAACACATGTAAACCCATGGCTGATTCATGTCAATGTATGGCAAAAACTACTACAATATTGTAAAGCAATTAGCCCCCAACTAAAATAAATAAATTTATTTAAAAAAAAAAAAAGAAGTGTACAGAGAGGCTTTAACAGGGTTCGGTCATGTACACCATCCTCTCAAGGCTCTCTCAAGGCTCCATCTTTGAAATGGCTCTGGCTTTGAATGGTGGGTGGAATATACATTCCAAAAAAAAGAGTGGGGTGGGAGGGGATGGTGAGGAGCCTCCCATTGCCCAGGGTCATCTCTCAGGTCAACCAGCGATCACATTTTGATGACCTTCTCCAACACACAGCAGGTAGTCAGAAAAGTTTGCTGAATAAAGGAATAAATACTCTGAGATACTTCAGTTTTGACATCTTGAAAATTATATCACTCCATCTTGCTTTAAGGGCTTCCATTATAGCTCAGTTGGTAAATCATCTGCCTGCAGTGCAGGAGACCCAGGTTCAATTCCTGGGTCGGGAAGATCCCCTGGAGAAGGAATGGCAACCCACTCCAGTATTCTTGCCTGGAGAATCCCATGGACAAAGGAGCTTGGCAGGCTATAGTCCACGGGATCGCAAGAGTCAGACACAACTTAGCAACTAAGCCACCACCACCATCTTGCTTTAAAATTCCTGCGAGGCAGGAATGTCCCCCCAACCCCGCAGTCACTGGAGACTGTAGTATATATATATATTCAATGAAGAGTTTAATATTTGCTTTTAATTGCATCCTGCCATGCAACTAGTACTTTGTTAAATGTAAGGGAAGAAACCCCTCTGCATATCAACAGAGGTTAAGTTCAATTCAATAATTGTAGTTAAATAATTTTGTGCTCTAATAGTCAAACTGCTACAGGAGATATCATGTCCATAAACTTGTCACCTGTTACTTGAATACCTTTTAAGGGCTTCCTGTTTGAAGTTGTTTAGTTGCTAAGTCGTGTCCGACTCTTTGCAACCCTATGGACCATAGCCTGCCAGGCTCCTCTGTCCGTGGGGATTCTCCATTCAAGAACACAGGAGTGGGTTGCCAAGTATCTCTCGGGGGATCTGACCCAGGGATTGAACCCACATCTCCTGCCTTGGCAGGTGGATTTTTTACTGCTGAGCCACCAAGGAAGCCCTTCAATGGTCTAACCTACGTGAAAGTTCATCGCCTCATGACTGGCATGAGGTTCAAACCACTGTTCAAACCACTCCTTACAGTCCTGGTGTTTGGGACTTAAACAGCTGTCTGATAGTTACACAAAGGGGACATCTGATAGTCACATTTGATTCTCCTTCAACCAGATTCCACACCCGGTGGTTCTCAGCTAGGCTATGCATCCAAGTACTATGCAAACAGTTTTGCAAAATAGAAATCCTGGGTCCTGCTGAATTGGAATCTCAAGGTCTGAGCTGCACAAATATTAATGGCTCATTTGTTCCATTGATGCTGATAAGAAGCCAGTACTGAGAACTTCCAAAGACACAAAAACAGAAGCACCTCTTCTGCTGAACAGATGACCAGACAGGAGGAGGCTTCATAACCACACATTCCCAGCCCACAGTCATGGAGACGTGGACAATTAGGGAAGTTAATTGGCTCAAGAGGAGGAAACTCCCCGAACCACAGGCAGCTGGTGAATCAACTCATCCAGGTGCGCTGGAAAAAAGAAGGGAAGCCCTTGCCTTTCTGAATGAAAGCAGTCACCTCAGCAGGGGCATGATCAAAAAGACAACTGTGTTTGGTGCACACTCCCAAAAGCTGGCTCTCGTCCAAGCCCCACAGCATCTGCTTGGAAAAGGGGCAGACGAGGATAGCAGTAAGGCTGTCTGGGTCTTGCTGACTTCCACCTGGAGAGCCTTACTATATGCTGAGTCTCTGAATCTTCTCAACAGTCACGGAAGCATCGCTGTTCCCATTTTACAGAGGAGGAAACTGGGGCATAGAAAACTTCTATGACATTGCTAGTATGCAGCAAGGCTGGACTCCAAACTCTGCCCTTCAGGGTTTGGGGGATGTAAGTCATTATTTCAATTCTCTGAGCCTTCCTTGCTTGACCTAAAATAATGGAGATTTTACTATTGTGAAAAGTGAGGTAAGAGATTAGGAAGAACACACAGCCATCAGTAAATGGCAGCTGGTACTGCTGATTAATGCTGCTAAAGGAGCCCTCTGCAATCTACGAAATGAGGCAACGTAACCCGAAGAGCGAGTGCCAGGCATTTGCAAAGGAGATTTGAAAGCTAGATTTAACTCTGTAAGATGACGGCCTAGTTATTTACTGACAGCATGCTTTGCTGTGCTCCTCTTTGTCCTTTTTCAGTTACTCTTGGACAGTGATTGAAAAGACATCCCTGAGTGGAGAAGGCCTTCAAATTAGAGAAATCAGTTATTTAAGGTTGGAAAGTCAGATACTGTTGTGATGGGACGATACACATATTAAAACACACACACACACACACACACACACACACACACACACACACACACACACACACACAGGATCTCCCAACAGAAACACAATTCCAAGCATCTGTTCATACTACAGCCCAAACACCTTCCAGAATCCAAGATCAGGGAGTGCCCAGGAGAACGGAAGGCACCTTTGCCCAGGGTTGTTGCTGTTGTTTAGTCGCTAAGTTGTGTGTGACTCTTTGGGACCCTTTGGACTATAGCCCTCCAGGCTCTTCTGTCCGTGGAATTTCCCAGACAAGAATACTGGAGAGGGTTGCTATTTCCTTCTCCAGGGGATCTTCCCGGCCCAGAGATCGAACTCAAGTCTCCAGCATTGGCAGATGGGTTCTTTACCACTGAACCACCAGGAAAGTCAGGGTGCCTTCTGCTTAAATGTCTTGGCCCTGGGCCTCTCTGCTTCCCTTCTCCTACTGTTCTCTGTTTGCCCCTTCAAGCAGGCAAACAACCCATTTTGTTTACTTCACGTTACACGATTTTCCAATCTCCCCAACTTGGGTTTTGCAGTTTAACCATTTCAAGCCTGCTTCTGTGTCTAAAACAGCAAGCAGCGCCTGGAGGTGAGTAAGCACTGGAAGTGCTGTGTGTTTGTGAACCATGAGGAGCTGAATGAATGTTGGCCCCGCCATACCTGGGTGCCCTGTGTCTTGAGGGTCTCTGCATCGCCAACGAATACACTGCAGCTAACGTCTGACAGGTTTAAATGAACATTCATTCAGTGAGTAAATAAGAAACAGTAGGGTCTATTGGGGTAAATAAAGGCCCAGCATACAGCTCAAAGGCAATCCCTAAGAAGTACTGAAAATTGTTTTACTGAGGACTTCGCTGTATGCTAATGCTTGTGCTAAGGACATCATTTATGGAGGGCCCTTGGTCATTATGCGGAAATGGAAACAAAGAGAGGTAAAGCGGTTACCCCAGACAGAGCTGAGACTAGAACCTGGATGCTCCAGCTCTGGAATCCATGCCTTAATAAACGTGCCTTGCTCTAACGAAAGAGCTGAGCCCACAGAAATTTCGGATTTGGAAGAAAGCGTCAACATTTACAGAATCAAACACATATTTTACTGATGGTGCATATGAGGCATAGATTAATTCCAAACTACATCTACAACCCTCAGTGGTGAAAAGCACTTAGGCTTTTATCGTCAGACCACAGAGGGTTGGAATTCCAGCGGTCACCTGAGAGCTGTGTGGCCTTAAGTTTATCACTGGGCCTCTCTGAGCAACAATGTGCTGTTTCAGTGGATGTTCCCTTTGGGAGCCTGGAAAAGGGGTCCATCACTGTAATTCCGTTGTCAGGCTTAGAGATGCTGAACATAAACACCCAACAAGAGCATCACAAACTGTCTGCTAAATAAATGGCAAATTTGTTATCTGTAACATTTTGTTTCGTACTTCTGTCTCCTTATAGCTCAGTTGGTGAAGAATCTGCCTGCAGTGCAGGAGACCCAGGTTCGATCCCTGGGTCAGGAAGATCCCCTGGAGAAGAAAATGGCAACCCACTCCAGTATCCTTGCCTGGAGAATCCCACAGACAGAGGAGCCTGGTGGAATGCAGTCCACAGGGTTGCAAAGAGTCGGGCACAGCTGAGTGACTAACACTTTTCTTTTTTCTGTCTCTGTACATGCTTTCCTATTACTTCATGTGCCTGATACAATCCTACTCATCCCTTAAGACAGCAGGTCCAGCTCAGACCCTCTGGGAATTCTTTCCTGGCCCTCTCTCCAGCTCTTTTCCCTTAGAGAGGTTCTCATTCCTTCCTTGAAGCCATGAAGGTATCTGGAAGTAGCAGAAAGTTTCAGAGATCAGGGCCATGGCTCTGGGACCAGGCCAGGAGAATGTAGAACAAATTCAACACTCATTGAGCTTCTGCCCCGTGCCATGCCCGGCTCCAGGCACTATTGACTTCTGCATGGTCTCTGTCTTGATGCAGTTAAATGTTAATATGGAGGAGAGAGACAAAACAACTCACCCATCAGGGTTCAGGTTGATAAGAATGAAATCACAGTGCAGATTGAGGCAGAACTCTTGTACTATACTTTGGAAGACAAGCAAGAGTTTGCCGTGAAAAGAAAGGCAGGAAAGGTAGAGGAGGCGGGGCTAAGATGGCAGAGGAATAGGACGGGGAGACCACTCTCTCCTCCACAAATTTATCGAAAGAACATCTGAACGCTGACCAAACTTCACAAAACTACTTCTGAAGGCTGGCAGAGGACGTCAGGCTTCCACAAAAACAGCGCATTATCTTCAAAAGAGTCCTCTATTACACCTTTAACTTTCATTTTCATAATCCACTATTAACTTGCAAAAAAAAAAAAACCCTATTTTTGAAGCAAAATACATACATATATCTTATACCTTTTGTGTTTTCTTATTTTAATGTTTTTTTTCCTGTTCTACATTTTTTTACTGTTTCTTTTTTTACTGTTTTACTGTTTTTTTTTTCTTTTTACACTGTTTCCTTTTTTCTTTTTTGTTTTTTAGATTGTAAGTTTTATAAGAGTCTAACCTCTACTCTAGATTTTTAATCTTTGTTTTACATATTTGATATCAATTTTGTACATTTAAGAACCCAATCTTTAGGACCCATATTTACTCAGGAGTGTGGTCACTGGCCTGATCACTCTCTCCCCCTATTGATGCTCTTTCTTCTCCCTCAGGGAACCTCTATCTCCCACCCTCCTCCTTCTCTTCTCAACCCAATTCTGTGAATCTCTGAGGGTGTTCTGGGTACCGGAGAACACTTCAGGAACAGGATACTGCCCAGATCTCTCTCTCCCCTCTTGATTCCTCCCTTTCTACTCATGCTCACCTCTGTTACCTTCCTCCCCCCTCTCTATGTATCTCTGTGAATCACTCTGAGAGTTCCAAACTGTGGAAAGCACAGAGGGAAGTGCTTACTGGCTAGATTGCTCTCTCCACATTTGAATTCCCCTCTTCCCCTCCTGGTCACCTCAACCCACCCCCCCCACCACCTCATCTCTCCATGTAACTCAGTGAACCTTTTTGGATATCCCTCACTGTGGAGAATCTTTTCATCATTAACCTAAAAGTTTTATTATTGAGGCTGTATGGAAGGAGAAGTCTTGAGGCTACTGCAAGAATAAGACTGAAAGCCAGGGGAAACATTAATTAATAAGAGACCATCCAATAGCCTCCATAAATACACTGAAACCAAGCTCCACCCAAGAGACAATAAGTTCCAGAGCAAGACATACCACGCAAATTCTCCAGCAACGCAGGAACATAGACCTGAGCATCAATATACAGGCTACCCAGAGGCACACCAAATCCATAGACATCTCAAAAATTAATACTGGTCACTCCATTGCACTCTAGAGAGCAGAAATCCAGCTCCACCCACCAGAACACCGACACAAGCTCCCCCAACCAGGAAGCCTTGACAAGCCACCTGTCCAACCCCAACCGCAGTGAGGAACCTCCACAACAAAGAGGAACTTCATACTACCAGAATACAGAAGGGCCACGCCTAACACAGCAATCTAAACAAGATAAAAAGGCAGAGAAATACTCAGCAAGTAAAGGAAAATGAGAAATGCCCACAAAGCCAAACAAAAGAGGAGGAGATAGGGAATCTATCTGAAAAAGAATTTAGAATAATGATAATAAAAATGATCCAAAATCTTGAAAGCAAAATGGAGTTACAGATAAATAGCCTGGAGACAAAGATTGAGAAGATGCAAGAAATGTTTATCAAGGACTTAGAAGAAATAAAAAGGAGTCAATATAGAATGAATAATGAAATAAAGGAGATAAAAGACACTCTGGAGGGAACCAACAGTAGAATAACGGAGGCAGAAGATAGGATAAGTGAGGTAGAAGATAGAATGATGGAAATAAACGAAGCAGAGAGGAAAAAAGAAAAAAGAATCAAAAGAAATGAGGAAAACCTCCAGGACCTCTGGGACAATATGAAACGCCCCAACATTCGAATCATAGGAGTCCCAGAAGAAGAGGATAAAAGGAAAGGCCATGAAAAAATACTCGAGGAGATAATAGTTGAGAATTTCCCTAAATTGAGGAAAGAAATAGTCACAGAAGTCCAAGAAACCCAGAGAGTTCCAAACAGGATAAACCCAAGGCGAAACACCCCAAGACACATATTAATCAAATTAACAAAGATCAAACACAAAGAACAAATATTAAAAGCAGCAAGGGAAAAACAACAAATAACACACAAGGGGATCCCCATAAGGATAACAGCTGATCTTTCAATAGAAACCCTTCAGGCTAGAAGGGAATGGCAGGACATACTTAAAGTAATGAAAGAGAATAATCTACAACCCAGATTACTGTACCCAGCAAGGATCTCATTCAGATATGAAGGAAAATTCAAAAGCTTTACAGACAAGCAAGAGCTGAGGGAATTCAGCACCACCAAACCAGCTCTCCAGCAAATGCTAAAGGATCTTCTCTAAACAGGAAACACAGAAAGGATGTTTCAACACAAACTCAAAACAACAAAGTAAATGGCAACGGGATCATACTTATCAATAATTACCTTAAATGTAAATGGGTTGAATGCCCCAACCAAAAGACAAAGGGTTGCTGAATGGATACAAAAACAAGACCCCTATATATGCTGTCTACAAGAGACCCACCTCAAAACTAGGGACACACACAGGCTGAAAGTGAAAGAATGGAAAAACATATTCCATGCAAACGGAGACCAAAAGAAAGCAGGAGTCGCAATACTCATTTCAGATAAAATAGACTTTAAAATAAAGGATGTGAAAAGGGACAAAGAAGGACACTACATAAAGATCAAAGGATCAATTCAAGAAGAAGACGTAACAATCATAAATATATATGCACCCAACATAGGAGCACCACAATATATAAGGCAAATACTAACAAGTATGAAAGGGGAAATTAACAATAACACAATAATAGTGGGAGACTTTAATACTCCACTCACGCATATGGATAGATCAACTAAACAGAAAATTAACAAGGAAACACAAACTTTAAATGATACAATAGACAAATTAGATTTAATTGATATTTACAGGACTTTCCACCCCAAAACAATCAATTTTACCTTTTTCTCAAGTGCACACGGAACTTTCTCCAGGATAGATCACATCCTGGACCATAAATCTAGCCTTGGTAAATTCAAAAAAATTGAAATCATCCCAGCCATCTTCTCTGACCACAATGCAGTAAGATTAGACCTCAATTACAGGAAAAAAACTATTAAAAGTTCCAACATATGGAGGCTAAACAACACGCTTCTGAATAACCAACAAATCACAGAAGAAATCAAAAAAGAAATAAAATTATGCATAGAAACGACTGAAAATGAAAACACAACAACCCAAAACCTATGGGACACTGTAAAAGCAATACTAAGGGGAAGGTTCATAGCAATACAGGCGTACCTCAAGAAACAAGAAAAAAATCAAATAAATCAACTAACTCTACACCTAAAGCAACTAGAGAAGGAAGAAATGAAAATCCCCAGGGTCAGTAGAAGGAAAGGTAGAAAGTACAGATCCATCAGAATGGCTCCCACAAAGTGTGGGTATAGAAAACCAAGTTACTTTATCCTAAATGATGTGGATGTCCCTGATGGAATATAAGCAGCTCAGTCATGTCTGACTCTTTGCAACCCCATGGACTGCAGCCTGCCAGGCCCCTCTGTCCATGGGATTCTCCAGGCAAGAATACTGGAGGGGGTTGCCATCCCCTTCTCCAGGGGATCTTCCTGACCCAGGGATAGAACTCTGGTCTCCTGCATTGCAGGCAGATTCTTTGCCATCTGAGCCATCAGGGAAACCCAGAAAGTACAGGTCCGTCAGAGTGGCTCCCACAAAATGTGAGTATGGAAAACCAAGCCGCTTTATCCTAAATGATGTGGATGTCCCCAAAGGAATATAAGCAGAGGAGTAACATGAAATTTACTTTCCAAATAACTGCCAAATCCCTCCTTCCATCATGGATCATTCTATGTCTTCCCACACATTCATTAAGACAACGTTCTTCTCAACACCCACTTTGAGATTTCTGTTACTTTCAGCCACTCTTTCAGATGTTGATCAGGACTCAGCCTTGCCTTACAGAGCAGAGATTAATGTAGTCCAACCCCATGTCTTCAATTACATGAAGAAATGTGATAAAGTGGTGATGAAAGCTGTGAACAATTTTTTTTTCAAGAAAGAGAAATACCCAGACACTTGGCAGAACACATTTTATCATCCTGTGTTACAATCAGAGAGAAACAGCCTGTCTCCCCACCCTCTAGGCCTTTTCCACCACTGACTCAGTAAGTAGTTTGCAATCAATCGAGGAGATGGTGCTTGAATTCTGGATGGCATGTCTCTGTCTGTCTCCCCCCACACAAACAAGAAAGACTCTTTGCATGACAGGGCCATTTATTAAGAGCAAGATTTCAGTACTCCTCTCTGTGATAAAACAGCCAGAGTCAGCTTTAGGCCTCCTCTGGGATCAAGATATCCAATGTCTTCAAAGCTCAGCACAAAGACCTTGTATCAACAAAGCTATTGATCTAAGAGAAGAGGAATTCTCTCAAAAGTCCCTCCTCTGGATATCATCATTTTTTAACACCTGCTTTCTTCTCTGACTCCTTGATTTGGTATTTGTCTTCCTAGTTCTCAGACATTGCTATTTCTCTAGCTAACACTGAATTCATTTGCTAGAATTTAATAGTCTTTTAATCATGTCTTTTTTTTTTAAGTCTTTAAAAAATTTTTTTCCAACATTGCTTCTGTTGTTTATGTTCTGGTTTTTTGGCTGTGCGACATGTAGAATCTTGGCTCCCTGACGATCAAACCAGCATTTCCTGCATTGGAAGACAAAGTCTTAACCCCTGGCCTGGACCACCAGGGAAGTCCCTAATCATAACATCTTATCATTACCTATCTCTTTACTAGGTAATGCACTTGCATTACCTGGTCTTAAATGGTCTCTCAGTTATTCTATTTATTGATTTTTTTTAAACTGAATTTCACAATCCTAGTAACCTTGAAAATCTCTCCTCTCTTGAAACGGTTTTTAGTTCCTGATCTTAAGTCCCTAGTCTATGTCTCACTCATCTATTGGTCAGCCTAGAGTATCAGTCAACTTTCACTAGGTAATGCTGTGGTAACAAACAATCCTACTATCTCAGTGACTGATGTCAAAGTTAATTTGTCAGTGCATGTCAGCTGCAAGTTGGCTATAGTTCTATTCCATATGTGCTCCTCTTTCTCGGACTTAGCCTGAAGGAGAAAACCTACTTGGAAGATGCCATTTTTGTGCAGTGAGGAAAGGGGCAGTGCAGTGATATTTCTTAATGACTCTGTTCATCAGAAATGACTTCTACTCACATTTTATTGGCCAAAGTAAATCGCAAAGCTCAGCCTAAAAGCAATGGTACACAGAAGTGTAATCTTACAGGAAAGACAGAAAATAAGTGTAAACAATAATGCAGACTACTACACTCAGAATGCCTTGCTGAATTCACTGCTAAGGAATCTATGATGTTTTCCAGTAATAACGCCCCCGTTCTCTTTCTTGTATCTGTTCTTAACTCTGGAGCCCACTTGGCGCTGTGTCTTGCTCTCTCCCTTCCACTGTAGAATCTGGGAGCGATGGTCTAAAAATGGAGTTAATGATCCCCAACACCTGCAAAGTTGATCATGGCCAAAAGTACACTAGTTATTTTATGAAGAGTTATTGGGTTGGAAGTGCCAGATAAGTTTTCTTAGATTTTATAAATCAAAAGGGTGTTTTAATAGACTGACAGATTTTATTTGGGGGCTTCAAAATCACTGTGGAGGGTGACGGCAGCCATGAAATTAAAAGACACCTGTTCCTTGGAAGAAAAGCTATGACAAATCTAGACAGAGTATTAAAAAACAGAGACATCACATTGCCGACAAAGGTCCATGTAGTCAAAGATACGATTTTTCCAGTAGTCATGTACAGATGTGAGAGCTGTACCATAAAGAAGGCTGAGCACTGAAGAACTGGTGCTTTCTAACCGTAGTGCTGGAGAAGACTCTTGAGAGTCCCTTGCACTGCAAGGAGATCAAACCAGTCAATCCTAAAAGCAATCAGCCCTGAATATTCTTTGGAAGGACTGATGCTGAAGCTGAAGCTCCAATACTTTGGCCACCTGATGCAAAGAACTAACTCATTGGAAAAGACCCTGATGCTGGGAAAGATTGAGGGCAAGAGAAGAGGGTGACAGAGGATGAGATGGTTGGGTGGCATCACTGACTCAATGGACATGAGTTTGAGCAAGCTCCAGAAGACAGTGAAGGACAGAGAAGCCTGGTGTGTTGCAGTCCATGGGGTCACAAAGAGTTGGACACACTTTAGCAACTGAACAACAATTTTATAAACTTCAAAAAGAGAAAACCCTAAGGCTCAGAGAGATATATTTATTTGCCAGTGCTCATAAGTCTAGAGAATGATAAAGCAAAGAATATAACTCAGATTTTTTTTTTTAATCAAGGCTCTTTCTACCACCCAAAGACATGTAACCTGCTACAGACAAATTTCAGCAAAGGCTTTGCCTTGATCTTCCGTAATATACTGCAAGGAAGATTGTAAAATGTGGTCCAGAAGTCATTACATTCAGTTGACCTTATATTTTGTTGAAAGAATGTACCCAAAGGGTACTGATTAATGCATCCATACCCGTCTTAAAGGATATCTCTAGGAGGATACTATAGGGATATTCTCTAGGTCTTATCCTAGCCAACATTTTTATTAATTACAGTGTCAAGAACATGGAGCTCGTGCTGTGATAGTCACTGGCACTGCTCATTAACTATCTCTGAGCACATGATTGAATTGCAATTTCTGACCTCTGTGTGACTGACGAGGTCATGAAACTAATTCCAGCTAATGAGAAAAAGTAATGAGTATTATTTCCAGGCTGGGGCATCTCATTTCTGGCGTGAGAGCTTCAGAGCTTTTCCTTCGCCATGTTGATCAGCAACGTTTGAGGTGTGGTTTCTCTCTGCCTGGCTCCTGGAGTGAGATGACATGGAATAGGGTCTCTGCCAATTCATCATGGACGGTAACATAATCAGAGAATGAGCTCTGGGCTTTTATTGGCCACTGGGGCTTTAGGACTCATTTATCCTTCAATATAGCTAAACATACTCTGACTGACTTTCATATTAAAAAAATCTGTTAAAATAAATCAAAGCTGAGAGAGATTGCCAGTATAACAATTGGCTGATTTAGGGTGGAAAATTCAGCATTGTGATAGGTTGGGATTAAGAGCTCAATATATCTGCAAGATAGACTTGAAGAGCACAAATATAATTTCCGGCACTTTAAGTTTCAGAAACCAATAGAGGTTCATAAAAGGAAAGGTTTGTAACCTATAAGCTCATTAGGAATTAATATTACACTTGGCTGCCAAAAAAACCCCGAACTCATTGGTAGTCTGTATGCATAAAAAAATACAGTGTCTAGAGAGCAAGGAAATTAATAGTCCTACATGACATAGAGAACACACCAAAAGCCCCGGGCTTCGGTGAACAAAAATGTAGCCGATAGAGAATGACTAAGATGCTGAAGGGACTTGAAATTGTGTCAGAAAGGAGTTGTTAAAGGATCTGAGATGTATAACCCAGAGGAGTCTTGGGAGACATGTGATCTCTTTCTTTGAATATCTGGAGAGCAGTGATGAGTGAGGAAGTCCTGTTTTGCGTCAAAGCCCATAGCAGTGAGTAACAGGGGAAAGCTGCAAGGAAGAGGAGGCAGGTTCAGGGAGGTCTCTCTTCATCTTCACAGAGATCTGTCAACAACTCCCTTGGACCCATAGCTAAACTCGACTTTATTGTTAAGATAAGCATCCAGTTGAATTTTTCTATATGAATATGTCTGAAAATTGTGAGATTCTTCAGGGAAAAGAGAGTACGTTATTTATCTATATTCCAGTGTTCAGGACCCACTCAGTATTTATAGGAGTTGCATCAGAATGAATGTTCTAACAAGCAGAATCCCACAGCGGTGGGAAGGGAACAAAGGCCCGCCCTCAGGGAAATCCATCCAGTGATGTGAGGGCTACAGGAGAAGACCCTTCAACATGTGCTTCCACTCCACTCCCACCCTTCTGCAGTTCAATTAAGTTTGCCCTGGGATCTACTCATACTCAACACCCACTAGCAACTCAAGTGCTCTTAGGACATGGATAATTTGTACTGCTTTCTTCAGAAAAGAAAGAAATAGAAAAGCATGATATTCAAAATGGTAGACCATATTAGATGCCTGCTTTCTTTGACTATTCTCCCGTATCTAAATTTCAATAGATGAATTTGTAAATAAATTAGGTACTATACTTTCAGAAACACATTTGATTTTCAAAGCAGTGTGTGTGTGTCTTTAACTTATATATAAGGTCTTATAGAACTATGTAACATGTCTGATGTAGAGACTAGAGACCAGAAATACAGTTTGAAATCTCATGGGGTCACTCTACATGAAAGTGTATTCACTTAGTCAAGAAATATGTATTAAGTATCTACTGGGTACCTCACACTGTACCAGGTCTGAACACATAAAGATTCAGTTCAGTTCATTTCAGTCGCTCAGTCGTGTCCGACTCTTTGCGACCCCATGAACTGCAGCACGCCAGGCCTCTCTGTCCATCACCAACTCCCGGAGTCTACCCAAACCCATGTCCATCGAGTCGGTGATGCCATCCAACCATCTCATCCTCTGTCGTCCCCTTCTCCTCCCGCCCCCAATCCTACCCAGCATTAGGGTCTTTTCCAATGAGTCAACCCTTCGCATGAGGTGGCCAAAGTATTGGAGTTTCAGCTTCAACATCAGACCTTCCAATGAACACCCAGGATTGATCTCTTTTAGGATGGATTGATTGGATCTCCTTGCAGTCCAAGGGACTCTCAAGAGTCTTCTCCAACACCACAGTTCAAAAGCATTAGATAGGTCAATTCCTACATACAAGGAATTCAGAGTTTAGGAGGGATATAGGCAATATATGAGAAATTGTGCACAAAAATCTGTGCAGAAAAAGATCGATTGTCATGCATTTAATCGCAATAAAAATATAAGAGAAAAAGTGTAAATATCCAGCAACTATGGACTGTCTTAATAAATTTACATCCATTCAAAAGAATACCACACTTTTATAATTGACTTATTAGGTGAATAGGTATAAAGTAAAAAGAATTTTTTAAGTAGATAAACTTTATTTCTTGAAACAGAGAAGTTCAGAGCAGAATCAAAAAGAAAGTAAAGAGTTTCCCTACACTCCCCCCTCCACATACGCATGGGTTCTCCCGCTGTCAACACCCGGAACCAGAGTGTCACGTTTGCTACAATGGATGAACCTACGCTGACATCATATTATCACCCAGAGTCCATAGTTAACAGTAGGATTCACTCTTCATGGTGTATATGCTAGGGAATGAGCGACTGTTAGTCGTTCTGTCATATCTGACTCTTTGCGAACCCATGGACTGTAGCCCACTGGGCTTCTCTGTCCATGGAGTTCTCCAGGCAAGAATACTGGAGTGGGTTGCCATTCCCTTCTCCAGGGGGTATTCCCTACCCAGGCATCGAACCCAGGTCTCCTGCACTGCAGACAGATTCTCCACCATCTGAGCCACCAAGGAAGCCACAAGCTATGGGATCTTGACAAATGTATGATGACATAGATCCATCATTATAGTTTCGTACAGAATAGCAAAGCAAACCAAGCTTGAATTCAGCAAAAATTTTATTTCCAAACTCCTATTTGGTGATCAGTCACTTACTGTAACAGACCTTACCAAGTCATCTGTAATGAGCCACCACATTAAAACAAATAGCAGGAACAAAGCAGGCAACAGTGTGCAGACCAGTGCAGAGCTGGCCCATCTAAAAGGTGGGTGAAAGAAAATGTCCAATTCACAGTGGAATCAAGTAGCAACAGACTCCTAGAATCAGAAAAATATGTTTGGATCAGCCAAATTTTAGCACCTCAAATCGAGCCAGCTGGAACTCTATTTCAAATTCAAGATTTGCCTTTTAATGGGAAATCTGTGCAGAGAGAGATCAGAGGAAATAGTTTTATTTTAGCATCATGATTTCAGATTGTAGTGAAGTGACAGTAGAAAATAACTCAGGCAAGACAGAATAAAATCACTTTAATAAAAAGTCCATCTGGGTTTCTGGTGTAAACCGATGGGTTGAAGCCATGTGTTGATTCTTGTTCTGTCCCTCTGCACCCTTCTAAAATGATATTATTGGAATTCAAAAAGCATAGACTGCAAGGGCAATGAACAAGAGAGAGACAGGTGTCAACAAATTTTTGGAAACGAAAAGTAAAAGAAAGCATTGGTGGACTTTGAGAAAGTTGAGTGCCAGATTCCACAGGAAAGGAATTCAGTGAGACAGGGCCCATTCGTGCAGCAAGGCTCCAGAGAAGCCTGTGCAAGGAGGTGCCAGCTCCCACCATAGGGGAGTGTGAAGCAAGGGGGTTTGGGAAAGTCTCTTTAACAAACAGAATCTCATTGTTTGAAGCCAGAAAATTTTCTCTCTCTCTCTCTCTCTCTCACTGGCAGGAAACCAGAGGATTATTATGTGAGAAACTGGCATGAAGCAGTTCCTAATTTGGGGTTAGCAGGAAGAGGGCTATACTGAAAACAAGGGAATGAATTGGGATTTTACACATTGAAATATGGGATTTCCCATTCTGCTAGTACAACCTGGCTCTTGGATTGATAGTATCCAGGTGTGTTTTTTCCAGGGAAGAGACAAGTTTCCAGGAAAAATCAAATGACCCACTGGAAAGCTCTATAAACAGGTGTTTGGGAATCTCCCAACAGAAAGTCCTGGTTCTGACCAAATCAGTCGGTGGTGAAATTGACAGTCCACAGCGAAATTGACACAGAGCTGTCAAACTCCTTCCAGAGATAGGATTTCAAACCACCTGTTACGATGTCTTTCTTAACAGTGAATAATCTAAGAATCCCCAGACATCCATCTAAAGTCTTTATATGAAAGACAGAGACCACAATAAACATATTTTAAAGTAACTCACCTCAGCGAAAACAGAGAAAAATGGCGAGGAAAAAGTTAGAAACTACAATTGATATCTTTAAAGAGCCAGGGAAAGAAGAATAGTATGCTATTTTGTAAGATAAAGTTTGTAACAAAAATTTTATAGAAAAAAGAATCTTGTAAATTAAAAGTATAATAGGAAAAATACAAATTCAATAGAATTATTAAAAGAGAAAATAAAGGAAAACATTGGGAAAATAGACCAACTGATGGGTTACATGGGGAAAAAGTATCATGTAAAATAAAATGGAGAACAGGTTTGACAACCCTCTGATCAGACAAACCCACTTAAGCCACATAAGGAAAACTTAATCTAGTTTATTTCATTTATGTAAGTGAAACAAGTTAATTCTTATAAATACTTCTAATAATCATAATCAAAACTTGTCATCCTCCTAAAATGATATGATAATCATTTTTAATCAATCCCATGCTGTCCACCCTGCAATAACCTATCATCATGAAGATCAAACAGCATCTTCATTCTGGCTTTAGAAGCCATCCTGTAATGTCATGCCACTGAGATTCCTACCAGTCCCAAGTTTGAAATCTCCCAGTTCACAGTTTGTTTTTCGACCAACAAAATTTTCATATCAAGTGAGGCTTTCTAAATTTTCTTTTGGCAAAAGATAAAGCAATTAGAGGATCAGTGTAGGAGGTCCAACATGTAGAATTTCAGGAAAAGAAGACAGGGCTAGAAGGACGTTATATAAGAAGTAATATTGAAAATTTTTCCAGAACAGAAGGATCCGAGTTTCTGAATTGAGTGTTCCCACTCATTGCTTGGAAAAGTTGATGGGAAATGAGCATAAATTTCAGAACTTAGGAGACGAGAGAAGACCATAAAACTTACAGAGAAAAAAGAAAAACAGAAGTGATGTACTAAATACTAGGAATCGGTATTTTATTACTTACAACAACACTGAAAGCCAAAAATCAATCCAACAAAGTCTTCCCAATTCTGAGGTTTCTAACCTAGTGTCCTAACCAGACTTACTACCATTAAAATGTGAGTATGGGAAAAAAGATACTTTCTCCTACATGCGTGTGTGCATGATCAATCGTGTCTGACTCTTTGGGACCCTATGAACTGTAGCCCACCAGGCTCCTCCGTCCATGGAATTTTCCAGGCAACAATATTGGAGTGGGTTGCCGTTTTCGCCTCCAGGGGATATTCCCAAACCAGGGATCAAACCCCCATCTCCTGCATTGGCAGGCAGGTTCTTTATCACTGAGCTACCTGGGAGGCCCTTCCTACATACAACTTTTCAAAAAAATAATCTTTCCTTAATCCCTTTTCTGGAAACTTCTAGCTGATGATCTCCATCAAAGTGAGGAAATAAATCAAGAACTTAAAAATCCAAATGTCCAGGACATAAGATCCATATAATTTATAAATCAGCAAACTGAATGCTAAGAGACTTATCCAGACTCAAGACAGGATCAAACCTAAATCTTAAAAATTTTTAATTTTTTTTAATTTCACATTTCTTTCCCACCCCATCACCTTTTCAAAGGATTTTTTTTTTTTTTAAGGAAAATTAATCTGTTCTTTTCCTTGTTTAGATAGGGGAGAAAACTATTGGAGATGGAAATAAATCTCATGTAAGGAATATTTATCCATGAGTTAGTCAGTGATGAATTTGGTATACCAGGGAATCACTCCAGTCTGGCCAGGGGAAGATAAATATTTTCATTTGACAGGAAAAAAAAAAAGATGACAATGATGGTGGCAGATAAAGGCCCAAGGGCTTCCAGAAGATTCTGTCACTGCCTTCCATGACATAACATCTGCAAAGATTAATAGAAATGTTTTGCACAGTGATACTTAATCTCTGAGTTCGGGGAGTTAAATTTAAACATTCAAGCAAAATTTCTCATCAAAAATGTGATCCTGGGCCACAGATCCTGGTTCACGGAGAATGTGCAGATAGGAGAAATTTGGATAGCATGGCAAGGTATTCAGACAACCACGCCTCATCTTACCTGATCAGTGATTCCAGAAAGGCTTTCTCTCAGGGAGGATGAGCCAGTTAACACCCTGCATAATATTCTTACCTTTCAGGACAGTGCAACGACCGTGGATTGGATGGCTCCAAACTGGGGCTTTGCATTTGGAGGGAACAATATTTTCTTCTGCTGGAAGAGGGATATTATCAGGTATCATCACACATTTTTCTCAATCATTTTCATACAAAAGAAGTATAACTCTGCTTGGGAACCACGTGTCTATCTGAAAGCCGGGGAGACTCAAAGCTCCCACCAAGTTAGCAAGCAGACGGTCCTCTTCTTGCCTCCTGCAAAGTGCCAGCAAGCTTACATTAGAGGTGCTCTGGGCCCCCTGCTTTGACAGTGGAAGCGCACAATTCATAAAGCCACGCAGGCTGGCCCTGAGACCATCCTCAGTGCCTGTTTCGTCCTCACTTAGCATCAGCGGGACAGTGACTGCATCAGCCACTTCCCTTCTCTGAATTCTCCAGGCCATAGCCCAGGCTTTCCCTTCAGCCTTTTTTAGTGGAGGGTACCTACCTCCCGAATAGTTTTCCTCCTTTTAGGTTTGTCTCTTTCTGTTCGCTCGTGCCTGAGTCATTCTGCTTTTTGTTTATTTGTTGTTTGGTTTGGGGAATTCTTTCATAATTTTTTTTTTTTTTACTGAAATATAGTTGCTGTACTGAGTCATTTTTCTACAGCAGACATGACCAAGTTGCTTCTCTGCCTGAAATCCATCAAGATCCTGAAGTCAAATCAGTCTCTGTACCCCAACACTGAATTAAGTCTTGGAGACAGAGATTCGGATGAAGTAGAAAAGACTAGATTTATTGCTTTGCCAGGCAAAGGAGGCCACAGCTGGCTAAGGCCCTCAGAATTGTGTGTCCTGACCTGGAGCAGGTAGTGAGGGATTCAATAGTAATGCCTCAGGGAGGGCGTGGTCAGCTTGTGAACCTTCTTCTGATTGGTTGGTGGCGAGGTAAGTGGGAGTCAGCATCATCAATCTTCTGATTCCAACCAGTCTGGGGTCTATGTGCTTACGGACAGCATACCTTTAACGTCTCCCGCCTGGTGAGGGTTTCCATATCTGCAAAACAGCTCCAAGATAGCGTTAGCTAGATCCCTTGAGGGGGAACCAGGAAGGTTCCCCAAGGCTGCCTTGTTGTTTCTTGACTGTTCCTCCCTTGTCTCCACATGCATGCTCAATCGTCCAATTGTGTCCGACTGCGACCGCATGGACTGTAGCCCGCCGGGCTCCTCTGTCCATGGGATGTTCCAGACAAGAATACTGGAGTGGGTTGCCATTTCCTTCTCCAGGGGATCATCCTGACCCAGGGATTGAACCCGCATCTCCTGCATTGGTGGGTGCTTTCTTTCCCAGTGAGCCACCTGAGAAGCCCTGTCTCCACGTGGCTTCAGTAGTTACTGCACATGGGCTCGGTAGTTGCAGCTCACCGGGTTAGTTGCTCCACAGCACATGGGATCTTCCAGAACTAGGGATCCAACGGGAGTCCCTTGCATTACAAGGCAAATTCTTAACCAAATGGATCCGCAGGGAAGCCCCTCAAGTAACCTTGATGCACTTCTCTGGCTTGTTTGGTCTGGCCTCTTGTGCTCTTCTCCAATATGGGGAATGCTGACCTCTTCCAGTTGTTGGGTTTTATTTCTATGTGTGCTCAGTCACTCAGCTGTGACTGACTCTCTGCAACCCCGTGGACTATAGCTTGCCAGGCTCCTCTGTCCATGGGATTCTCCAGGCAAGAATACTGGAGTGGGTAGGCATCCCCTTGTCCAGGGGATCTTCCAGACCCAGGGATGGAACCCGGGTCTCCTGCTTTGCAGGTGGATTCTGTACCCTCTGAGCCACCAGGAAAGCCCTATTGTTATATATGTCCCTTGAGGTGGAACCAGGATCCTGCTCCAAGGCTGTACTATTGTTTCATGAATGCTTCTCCCTTGATTCTGCATCCCTTCCCAGATTAGCAACTGTCCAAATTTGCTCTTTGGAAGGTCACTGAGGCTGAACAGAAAGGCTCCCCACGCCCAGGAACCCCTACAGGTCCTGCTCGTTTCCAGTTTCTCAAGGTCCAACTCAGGAGTTCCTCTCTTGTGAGCCTTCCTGGAGCTTCCCTGTCACCACTACTGATTTTCACATAGAATTATGTGTTGAAATGTCACAGTTGGTATGTATTTTGTTTGTGTACATGTGGGCTTATTTTCCCTCACAAGATGCTTGAGGGTAGTGAATAAGTTTTTCATTTCTATTTTTCCAGCACTTAGCCTGGTGTCCATTACATAGTAGGCAATAAATGCTTGTTAAATTAGCCTGGTGGAACTGCTTGGCACTGAGTTGTAAAAACATTAATGAATTTAAATTGAAAACAGATTTGCCCCACCAGGAGTGACGCTGTCATGTTTTAATCTATTGTTTAAACAAACTCAACCTTTCAAGGTCAATTCAAGCACAAAGAAAGAAATTAAAAATCATAATCCTGCAATGCAGGTATGCAGGAGTAACCATAATTTTCACTTTGGCATTTGTTCTTCCAATATTTTATATGTATCTTTCTGAACAAATATTTATAAATTATAAAATTTCTAGATTAATATATATATATAATTTAATTCACAATATGACACACATACAGAAGAGTGAAAAAACACAAATGTAAAATGAAAGGACTGGAAGATGAACCACCCAACTCAATAAATTAAACATTGCCTGAAATTAAACACTGATGACTCAGACAGTATAGAATCTACCTGCAATGTGGGAGACCCAGGTTCGATCCCTGAGTCTGGAAGATCCCTTGGAGAAGGGAATGGCAACCCACTCCAGTATTCTTGCCTGGAGAATTACATGGACAGAGGAGCCTGGCAGGCTACAGTCAACCAGGTCACAAAGAGTCAGATACACCTAAACAACTAACACTTTCACTTTCACACTTTTTGATGTGCTTGCCTTAGAAATGAATCAAAACCCAACATTTGCAAAATATTACCATGATTTGCATAACAAATTCTGCCAAATCATGGCACACAACACAAAGCATTGAGGCACAAATTATTTTAACACCAGCTTCTAGACACTGTTTTATCCCCAGCTCCTGAAACTATATTTTCCAAGATAAAAACCATAGTAATAGAAGTTCCTCATGGACTCAAGTATTACAAAGCTAATAACACTAACCGTTTCAACAACTCACCTAGTTTAAAAATTCTGATCAATATTTGCTGAGATGATGTTTGTTAACTTCTCTCCTAAAACTACCATAGGACTAACTCTGGTCCCTAAAATCCTGTATCAATATTCTAATTCCCATCTATGGAGGGACTAATGAGCCTCCTCTCATACCTACCCCCCCTCCCTAACAGTAACCTGATTTTCATGATTATTGCTTCCTTTCTTTTCTCTTCTCTATATTCACACCACCTCAGTACATAACCTTAAACACAACAGTGTCTAGATCAGTCAAAAACATTGAACTTTATATAAATGAGTTTATACAGCATGTACTTGTTTTGCACAGAACTATGCTTCTAATGCCCATCCATGTTGCTCTGTGCAGTTACAGTTTGTTCTTTATCATTGCTGTCTAGTATTCCACTTTACTCTCACTGGACACTCGGGTCTCTTCCAGTTTCCTCCTACCTACTGTTTGTATAAACATTCTTACACACATCTCTGGTGCATGGGCCCCCACCTCACTGCTGGATACATACCTAAGATAGAATTGCTGAGGACTTGGAATAGAAAAACAAGGTGACTTCCATCAATAAGGATACAGTCTTATAAAGGAGACAAATATACCATGAATACCAATTTTACCAACCAAGATATCATGGAAGTCCAAAGATGAGCAGCAAATGCTGGCCAGAATGTAGACAGGAATTCCCATCCTTTACTGGTGGGAGTATAAATCAGCATTCCACATTGGAAATATTTTGGCATTATCTAATAATGCCCTTGTGGCTCAACTGGTAAAGAATCCGCCTGCAATGCAGGAGACCTGGGTTCGATCCCAGGTTGGGAAGATCCCCTGGGAAGGGAAAGGCAACCCACTCCAGTATTCTGGCCTGGAGAATTCCATGAACTGTATAGTCCATGGGGTCACAAAGAGTCGGACACAACTGAGTGACTTTCACTTTCACTTTCAATGATGTTAAAGATATGTGTGCCCCCATGACCCAGTAATCCAGTCTGTCTGGAATACTGCTGGACTACATTTCCCAGCCCCCTTTGAAACTGGAGAAAGAAGGCACATAATTGAGGTCTGGTTTCAGGAGTATGAGTAAGTAGTAATATGTGCCATTTCCAGTACTGGGCATAAAAACCTTACATATGAGGCTCTGATTATGAAAACCAACTGTTGGTTGAAAAATGCATAAAAGCTTAGAAAAAGATAGTGGGGATTAAGCCACGAAGTTATGTCCACTGCATTCATGAAAATGTAACTAAGTGGCTCAACCCATTTGCAAATTACTTTTGATCACTAGGCTGATTATCTATCTGACATCACTGTGTTTACAATATGCATAGCTTCAAAAAGATTGCAACTCGTTCAACAAATCTCGAGTGAAAAACTATGTGTCAGGTACTGAGTTTGTTGATAAGGAAACAAAGTTGAATATGACATAGGACTACCATCAAGATGCTCAGATATTAGTGGAAAGGAAGACAGAGAAATAATTGACTAAATTTAATAGAGTGGGGTGCATGCCCTCAGAGAAGTAGGAGGAGCTGGGAGGAAACCCAGACTCCTGCCGTCTTGGGGCTCAGCCATCTGCATGAGGAAGACAGGAGCAATAAGAAGGGCACAGGATCCAACAAGAAGTTTTAAGGAGAGGAGAAATGAATAGGGTAGAAGGGAAGAGTCTAAACTAAATCAAGAGGAAAGGTTAAATATTGGCCTGGGGGAAAAAAGGGGGATAGGGGAAGGTGGAAAGAGATGAGAAGGGCATTCTGACAAAGAGAACAGAACATAAAGACCCAGACCATGAGAGAGGACGGTGCAGGATGGAATCTGCAAGTACAGTAGGAGCTCTTTTACAGTCCTTTGCTTAAACGACTAGTTGGTTTGGCTGGGGCTCTGTATTTCCTGTAAAATAAAATGACTAATGCCCATGGCACCCAAATACCCATAGCCAGTGGGCTGCTCTCAGTTTATCTGCTCGCTCTGTATCCTTCAGTTGAGTTGTGTAATACCAAGAATCAGTTTGTCCATATCTCCATCTGTTCATCCTGGTTGTACTTATCACTGCAGTTTAATCATTTCATTAAATCCTGTTTAAAACTACAAACTTCCTGCCTGAAAAGGAAGAGAGTTGCTGTTTCTATGGAAACTAAGTTAAGGACTTAGGGAAAATCTGAAAAAGGTGTGGGAGAAACATCCATAAAAGATACAGGAAGAAATCATAAAAATACAGAAGGATGATAAGCTTCGATTGATTTTTCAAGTGTCCTTAGGATCTTTGTCTACTTAAAGGAATCAGTGCAGGAAATTGCAGACAATGCAGTACAGCTCTGGCTTCTGCAAGAAAGATATTAATGACATGTAACTCCAAGCTTGTAGGGCAAAGGTCATCATCTGCGCTTTGCAGATAAGAAAAATGAAGCTCAAACTAGATGATCTTGACGGATCTTGATTTAGGTAAATGAGCAGTGCGTTCAAGGTGCATTGTGCCTCCTTAATGCACTCCTTAAAGAACTTTTAAAACTGTCAACTTATTGCAATACTTGGCACAAAATGTGATTAATAAATAATCATTATTATTATAAAAATAGCTAATGTTTCTTGAGTGCTTATCAGGTACCAAAGTGAGTGCTAAAATCTGCATTATTTTATTTAATGTTATAATAATTCGATGAGAATGGTGTTATCACAACTTCCAGTTTATAGATTAGAAAGCTGAGGCTTGGAGAGGTTCATAACCCAAGGTGATCTGTCTGCAAACCCAGGCTCCCCGGCCTCAGGTAATACCACTCCCTTCCTGACTCCTCCTGACGTCTGCCTGTGGATGCCTTTCCTAAGTTATTCTGTGATTATTCTCTGCTGTTTTTGGCATCTCCAAAACTCACTCTGTACTGGAGTGTCCTGGTGGGTTATAATTAGGCCCCACAGTGTGCCAACTGGGCCAGAGGTGGTTCTCATCCTTGCCCCCCACCTCCAACATCAAGGCCTTCGCCATCTGCCACACAGCCAGGGAGCCTGAGATTTGCTCTTGCTTGAGGGAGCGAGCCTGTAGGAGCCTGCCTCAAAAAGACCCTGTTCAGAGAAGATTCAGGCCACATCCTCGGCCCCGACAACCCTGGCACCTCAACATGTAGCTGCCGGCATCTGGGAGCTTCATTTAGTGATTGCTCAAAGCAGGCAATGAAGCAGTGTCCTAAGACTCCAGCTCACCAAGCGAGGGCACACTCTCCAGTCTAGACACAGAGAGCCCAGTGTCAGCCAGGCTGAGAGTCTCCTTGCAGAGGCGCTGCACTGGCCCCCTTAGTCATGTCAGGGAGACGGAGAGTCCTGGAAATGTGAACTCTGTCCTGTTCACCTCAGGACCAAAACCTGTCACCTGCAGGACCGAGCTTAAGGCCAGAGGTAGGAACCCGGAATAAAGTCAAAGACTATGGGATCCGGAAGGGAACTTGATCACAATCAAGTCCAAGCCTGTTGTTCACAGATGGGCTGGCTCTCACTTCACATTACCTGCTTAACCTGTATCCAACATTTAGGTCTCAGACTTGATGCTGTCAGCTTCCTTCAAGAAGCCCTCCCTGACTCAGCAAGTTAGGATCGGATCTCCTGATAGGCATGCCCCTAGTTCCTACACTCGCCCTAACACTGTCTCTTCCTTTTGTCTACATGCAGACCTCTCCCTAGATTTGAAATTAGTCCTGCTCACAGGCTGTAGCCTAGCTCCTAGGACAGGGCCAGTAATCACTTGGAAAGAATGAGGAAGCGACCTGCTCTATTGGCCCAGGGGAGCTGGGACGTAAGACTCAGTGTGTGAAGTTGAGTCCCAGCCTCCACTTTGCATCCAACCTCAGGGTTCCTGACTACTTCCTCAGCACCACGAAAGTCCTTTCGGACCCTCTGTCTGCCCAGAGACTCCAAGGTGTCCTACACAGACAGGTCTTTCCTGGGGTGACAGTCACTTCCCTGGGTCCCTGGATGGGCTTTCTCTAGCTGCAGTGAGTGCGGTCTACTCTCCTGTCACAGAACATGGGCTTCTCACTGCAGTGGTTTCTTGTTGCAGAGCGTGGGCTCTAGGCACGTGGGTTCAGTAGTTGCAGCTCACAGGACTTAGAGGGCTGGCTCAGCAGTTGTGGTGAACAGGCGTAGCTGTCCCGAGGCATGTGGGATCTTCCCAGACCAGGGAGGGATCAAACTGTGTTCCCTGCATTGGCAGACAGGTTCTTTGCTATTGAGCCACCAGGGAAGTCCCATTCAGCCTTAATAGGAAACTCCAGGCAGGTCAGGAAGCTGTCCCCACCCACCTCTCAGTTTACCCGAGAAGGTCAAAGGCAGAGACACATGTTGGGTTGACTGTAGGTGGATAGAAAGCAGAGATAGATTTATGCGATTAAAAAAGAAGGCACACTTGCATGGGGGGATGTTTTTGAACATTTTGAACTTCACATTCACCAAAGCCTTTTTTCAAGGGGGATCTCATCAACAAGGATAAATGACCTTCCATATCGCTGCTTTGAAAAGGCTTTTAAGGAAATGTATGATTTCAATTAAAATAAGAAAATTTGGATGAGTTGCTAAGAAACAGGACCCTATCTGAGTCCATAAGAGATTTTGCCAATAACTTCTGGTTATAGATGGGTTTCCTTGGAAACAATTCCTGGGAATTCTTAAGTATTAAAACTGAGCAAGAATAAAGTCTTCATAATAGATGGAGATGAGGGCAGTAAAAAAAAAAATGCTAATTGAGCAAATGCGCCAACTATAAAGGTAAGACGTGACTGTAAAAAAAAGGATACTTAAAGACAATAACCTCAATCTGTTCTCTGTTCTTTATTCTACTTTTTTTTTTCCTTTATATAAAAAAGTGATTCATGTTCCTGGAAAAATAATTCTAACAGGAAGAGAATGATGTGAAAAGGAGAGTTGTTCTTTTCCCCCTTTACCCCTGGGACCCATCCTCAGAATTAATCACTAGCTTCTTACGTATTCCTCGAGATTTCTTTGTAGACACCTACATGGATATCTATATCTTTATTTTATACAAGTGAAAATTATATATCTCTTTCTCAGACTTGTGAATTTTTTTTCCACACAAGATGTCTCAGAGACATTTTCATGCCAGGACATAGAGATCTGCTTCCATCTCCTTGACATCTGTGCTCCAGTCTGGGCAATACTGAAAGAAAATGTATTTAACCCATTCTTTAATGCTGAGTTATAGTGTTTCTGTGGTTTGGTTATTGCAAACAACGTATCAATAAACAGTCCTGTGTATTAATGTATCTTTGCAGACATAGGAACATTTTGCTTTCAGATAAATTGCTTAAAATAAAATAGTTAAGTCAAATTTCATATTCTTATTTCTAATAATGTTTTAAAAATTACCTTCCAAATCTATTGCACTAATTTATTCTCCTACCAAAAGCAGAAGGATTCTAACTTCAGGTCCCACTCCTGTCTGTAAGCAACACTGGGTATCATGGAACGTAAAGGTCTATGTCAATCCGACAGGAGAAAACATCTCACCTGTTACATTTGGCATTTCCTTTATTTTGAATGATATTACATCTTTTATATGTTTATTGTCCACTGACATTTCCCCGTATATAGATTGCCTGTTTGTGGTCTTTTACTCACTTTTCTGTTGAATTTTGTTTTTCTTATTGATGCCTAAGCATGCTTTGGGCTTCCCTGGTGGTTCAGACTGTAAAGAATCCGCCTGCAATGCGGGAGACCTGGGTTTGATCCCTGGGTCAAGAAGATCCCCTAGAGGAGAGCATGGCAACCCACTGCAGTATTCTTGCCTGGAGAATCCCCAAGGACAGAGGAGCCTGGTGGGCTAAAGACCATGTGGTTGCAAAGAGTCAGACATGACTGCAAATAAACACAAGCATCCTTTGCTTACTGAGAAAATTAGCCCTTTATGCTTTCAAATATTTGTTTGCCTTCTTTTCTTTGAACAAAAATATCAGTTCTTCCAGCCTCAGGGGGTTGTTATAAGCCTCAGTTAACATTTAATTTACAAATACATGGGGTTTTTAAAGTAACAAAAAATTTAAAAATACAATATATATGAAAGCGTTTTTACTGATGCAAGGTCCT
Source organism: Giraffa tippelskirchi (assembly GCF_054371585.1). Lineage (NCBI taxonomy): Eukaryota > Metazoa > Chordata > Mammalia > Artiodactyla > Giraffidae > Giraffa > Giraffa tippelskirchi. The sequence goes on along the minus strand of NC_137284.1, from coordinate 39,224,979 downwards.
AACTAATGTATATTGGTTTTCTTGATTTGTTCTTATTAGCAAAGCAGGAGTCTGTTGGGAAAGGCACTCACTGAAGAATCCAGCTCAAACTGTAGCTCTGACCCCTACTCACTAGATTCCAACATCACCCCCTCCCAACTTCTGACTGTCAAAAGTATCTCCAGACCTTGCCAACTATCTTTGAGGAACAAAATTGCCCCCAGCTGAAAACTAATGTTCTAACCCCACTCTCACCTTCACCCCTCAAAGCAGGTTTAATGTTCTCAGCCTTCCTAGACCTAATTCTAGTCACGCAACTATGACATTATGTGGTAAACGTTTGTTGCTAGTCTGTCTTTCCCATTAAACTGTGGAATACCCGAAAACAAAAACTGTGCCTTTGATCCCTTTTTCCTTTGGTCTTTGATCAGTTTCTGGAAAAGGGAAAGTGCTCAATGAACATCTAATAAAGATACAAAATAGAATAGCAACGCAGAAATGAAGAGTTGTTTCTTAAACCTGGTTGTACATTATAGTCACCTGATGATATTTTTAAAATACAAATTCTTAGCTATAAGCCCAGATTCCTGAATCAGTACGTTAGGGGATAAAAACCCAGGAATATTTGCTATTTAAATTCTTGGGTGATTCTAACGCAGGTGAGCTATAGCAAGATCTGATCTAGAATAAAAATGGCAGTGACCAACCTTTAATGTCTCTGCAGAGCACCTCATCGTGCTCACCTGCATCACTGAAAAGGTAAAATATTCCTGCATGGAAACTATCCTGCCTGAAATGGTAAATAATTATTTTATAAGGTAAGTAGAGAAGTTGCCAAAGAATAGCAGAGCTGATGATATCATGCTCCCTGATTTCAAACTATACTACAAACCTGCAGCCATCAAAGGAGTATGGTGAATATGTGCATGCTAGGTTGCTTCAGCCTTGTCTGACTCTTTGTGACCCCATGGACTATAGCTGCCATGCTCCTCTGTCCACAGGATTCTCCAGGCAAGAATACTAGTGTGGGTTGCCATGCCCTCTTCCAGGGGATCTTCCCTACCCAGTGATTGAACCCATCGTTTCTGACGTCTCCTGCATTGGCAGGCAGGCTCTTTACAACTAGCACCACCTGGGAAACCCAAGAGTATGGAACTGGCACAAAAACAGGCACGTAAATTAATGGAACAGGGTAGAGAGCCCAGAGAAGAACCCACACTTGTACAGGCAATCTGCAACAAAGGAGTTAAGAATATACAATGGGGAAAAAACAACTTTTTCAGTAAATAATGTCGGGAAAACTGGACAACTGCATCTAAAAGAATTAAGTTGGACTACGCTCTCACACCGTGCACAACAATAAATTCAAATTTTAAAAAGACTGAAAAGTAAGACCTGAAGCCGTAAAACTTTTAGAAAAAAAAACGTAGTATGCTCGTTCACATCGGTCTTAGTAATACTTTTTTGGATGTATCTCCTCAGGCAAGAGAGTGAAACCAAAATAAAACAAATGAAATTATATTAAACTAAAAAGATTTGCTTGCAGTATCTTTGTATGGTGACATATTGTAATTAGACTTATGGTGGTGGCTATCATTTTGAAATGTACAGAAATATCCAGTCACTATACTGTGTAATAGGAACTAACACAATGTTGTTTTAGGTCAATTATACTTCCAATACAAACCCACTCATAGAGAAAGAGATTGGATTTGTGGTTTCCAGAGGTAGGGGTGGCGAGAAGGGGAGTTGGATGAAGGCGGTCAAAATGCACAAACTTCCAGTTATAAGAAAAATAAGTACTGGAGACATAACGTACAACATAAAGATAATTAGCACTGATGTATGTTACACATGAAAACTGTTAGGAAAGAAAGTCCTAAGAGATCTCATCACAAGAAAAAAAATTTAACTTATATAATGTATATCTACATGAGATGAGGGATGACTAAACTTGCAGTAATCATTCTACGATATATATAAATCAAATCATAATGTACACCTTTAACGTATATGGTGCTGTATGTCAATTATACCTGGATAAAACTGAAAGAAAAAGAAATTTTTTTAAGTTCCCAAGAAGCTTCCAGAAAAGGCATGGAGGGCTTCTGCATGTAGTCAGAGCAACCCTTCAGCCAGAATAGCATGTAGAATTCACAGAAACACTCCCTTCTGAGATGGAGCATCTGGTCTACCTTGATTTCCCACTCCCATGGCCCACCAATAGCCAGCAGAGCCCTGCCCCTCGACCTCCAGGGACCACAGGTGGCTCCTTCCCTGGAAAGCACGCTCATTCTCAGTAGCCTTTCCTTTCAACAGAACTCAGAAGGATTTTGTGGTGGAGGATAGAGTGTCAGTTTGCTCTTGAAGAAGTGGTTAGGAGCTGGGGTCTAAAAGCTGTGTCATTTGTAAAGTATTCCCCATACAAAGCAATGCTTAAAATACATTTAAGACTGATAGAGTTGCGGCTGCCGAAAAATCTCTTTGTAAGGGGTCTGCAGAGATGAGGCCTGAAAGAATGACAGAAAATCAGGCCAGAAAGGCATCAAGAGGCAGGGCAGTGGGGATGGATTAGATTAGGAAATTGACGGGATTGACAAGAACACTGTCAGTCACCCTGCCCTGGCCAGAGGCTAGGGATCGTTAACAGGGTGGAGCCTTGTCTGCAGTCCGAGCAGAAAGTCCTCTCTCTGCCACTGCTGGGGACCAGCCATCTCCAGCATCTTTAATGATGCTGTTTTATTCTGAAAGCTAGGGCTCTGTCACGGCAAATCACTTCATGGCAAATAGATGGGGAAACAGTGGAAATAGTGGCAGACTTTATTTTGGGGGGCTCCAAAATCACTGCAGATGGTGACTGCAGCCATGGAATTAAAAGACGCTCCTTGGAAGAAAAGTTATGACCAACCTAGACAGCATACTAAAAAGCAGAGACATTACTTTGCCAACAAAGGTCCGTCTAGTCAAAGCTATGGTTTTTCCAGTAGTCGTTTATATATGTGAGAGTTGGACTATAAAGAAAGCTGAGCACCGAAGAATTGATGTTTTTAAACTGTGGTGTTGGAGAAGACACTTGAGAGTCCCTTGGACAGCAAAGAGATCAAACCAGTGAATCATAAAGGAAATCAGCTCTGAATATTCATTGGAAAGACTGATGCTGAAGCTGAAACTCCAATACTTTGGCCACCTGATGTGAAGAACCAACTCACTGTAAAAGACCCTGATGCTGGGAAAGATTGAAGGCAGGAGGAGAAAGGGACGACAGAGGATGAGATGGTTGGATGGCATCACCGACTCGATGGACATGAGTTTGAATTAGCTCCAGGAGTTGGTGATGGACAGGGAGGCCTGGTGTGCTGCAGTCTTTGGGGTCGCAAAGAGTCAGACACAACTGAGCGAGTGAACTGAACTGAGGGCTCTGTCAGAACACTTTTTAGTCTAGGCTGTCTGTATTAGTTTGCCGGGGCTGCTGTAACAAAATACCCCAGACTGGGTGGCTTTGTTAGGGGAAACACTGATGGAAACTCTCCTCCCTGGCCGGGCAAGCTAGTAGCCACTTACACGAGTTATTTTAGAACAGGAGGTCCTAGTAAGGCACTCAGAACTAACAAGTGACCACCAACTGGAAGAATCTGGGAAAGGTCAAAAGGAGAGAGGAGAGGCCAGTCCACATGTCTAACCAACCTCCCAGAGTCCTCCTCGCTGGAATCCGTCTTGGCTGAGAGATGCACAGAAAGCCAAGAAGGACCTGAGTCAGAGTGATGGGCCAGAGACAAGCTGGAAACTAACCCCATCACAAAAACCCCGAGACTGCGAGCCGTGTGGCAGAGCAGTCCTCCCGGGCTCCCTCACCCTTCGGCTCTCCGCCCAGGCACCCCTTCCCAATGAAGTCTCTTGCTTTGTCAGCACGTGCATCTCCTCAGACAGTTCATTTCTGAGTGTTAGACAGGAGCCCACTCTCGGGCCCTGGAAGGGGTCCCCCTTCCTGCAACAGCTTCAACAGCAGAAACGTCTTTTCTCACAGTCCTGGAGGCTGGATGTCTGAGATCAGGAGTCAGCAAGGTTGGCTCCTTCTGACAGCTGTGAGGAAAGGACCAATACTGGAGTTTCTCCTTGGCTGTAGAGGGGTCACCGTCCCCCTGTGGCTCCTCACATCACTGTCCTCTCTATGGATCTGCCTCCAAGTTTCCCCTTTTTCATCAATGAGATTGGATTAAGGTCCATCCTAATGACCTCAGGTTTCCCTGGTGGTTCAGATGGAAAGAATCCGCCTGCAATGTGCGAGACCTGGATTCGATCCCCTGGGTTGGGAAGATCCCCTGGAGAAGGTAACCGCTACCCAGTCCAGTATTCTTGCCTGGAGAATCCCATGGACAGAGGAGGCTGGTGTGCTACAGTCCATGGGGTCACAAAGAGTCGGACGTGACTGAGTGACTGAACTAAGGCTAAGAAAAGATCCTGTGTCCAAATAAAGTCACATTGTGAGGTATTGGGAGCTAGAATTTCAATACAAGAGTTTCTGGAAGGGGGGCATATAGTCAACCCATAACAATTACATCTCCCTCTATCAACCTATCATTACTTCTCACCTCCTGCATGCCCCTATAGGCCCCTCGACTCTTTCTGTGTTGCCCCGAGGAACCTGGGGAATCTGTCTCATTCCACCAAAATGACTTATTGCAGTAAATTAGGAAGATCCTGTGCTCTTGGAGAAAATAGAGCTGGGTTTAAATCTTGGTTCTAAGCTATAAGAACTGTGTGCCTAGGACAAGTTACTTAACCTCTCTGGGCCCCCGTTTTCTCGTTTCATGGTAAAGAGGTACCTGGTGAGCCACACCTTGAAACCATGGCCAGTTATTTCTGCATCTGGAAGTGACAGCCAGGAGTCACCACGGAGCAAACTTGGACCTTCAGGAAACAAGAACTAAAATGGCCTATCTGAGTCTGCAAATACAAAGTAGTTAACATCTACTTCCCTGGGAAGAGCGTATGGGACATTTATGGCCAAAATCAGGTTTCCGACCATACCTCGGGGTGTGTTGACAGTACCTCTTAGGTCTTAGAGACCTAAGTAAAAGAGCACAATTTCATAGCTCCAAGAAGGATCCTTGGTATAAATGACTAGAAACTCCAACCCTCCTTTTCAGATATAAAGCAAGACTTCTCAAACTACCAGGAGTAAATGACCTTTTTTTTAGATTCCAATCTATAGTATGTACATGTTTTTGGAAAACACAATCAAAATGTATTGCTAAAATGCTAAATAAAAAAGACAAAATGCAAGCCACAATTCTTTAGTATTAGATTCGACGGACATAAAACTAACTTTGTAAAGTTGCTATACAATGTTTCTAGATGCTTTACTGTCAACTTCTAAATGTTTATTTTTCAGCTAGTAATAAAAAGTTCATTGACAAGCACAAGCCAAACACCATACTTTGATTAATAGCACTGTAATGTATAAAAGGGGTGTCTTCCGTCCCCATTATGGACAACCCAAGGCAACCATCCATAGGCAGTGGGGGAGTAATTACTGTTGTAATATTAAGAATGCAACACATAGCTTCAGATGTTCAAGTAAGATTTTCTCATCCACAGCAAGAAAATAGACTTGACAGTCAAACTTTGTCAGGAGAAGAATGCCTGAGTGCGTGCACATATGCTCAGTTACTTCAGTCCTGTCCAACTCTTTGTGACCCTATGGACTGTGGCCCACCAGGCTCCTCTGTCCATGGGATTCTCCAGACGAGAATATTGGAGTGGGTTGCCATGCCCTCCTCCAGGGGATCTTCCCCACCCAGAGATCAAACCCACATCTCCTGTGTCTCCTACATTGTAGGTGGATCCTTTTCCACTGAGCCACTGGGGAAGCCCCAAGAGAAGAAGAGTAGTTTAAAATTGTCCGTTTGCACTTTTAAAATATCAAGATACAAGCATGGAATATAGATTAGTTTTGCTTTATGCCCTGAGTGAGGAAAATGTAGCCCACTTCTCACATAGGTATGGCCATTATTATTATTTAATATCAGAGTGTTAATAGAAATAAAACCTTTCATATGTTTGATGATTAACAACTCACAAAGGATCTTCACATCTGATGCATTTATGTCTCACTTTCCCTAAAGTCATATTTTTATTCCCATTTTACAGATAAAGAAACTGAGACAAGAATAGAATCAGGACATGATCATCTTACCCTGATATAGAGAGGTAGGGTGTGGTATATTCCAAAAAGTTCCAATGGGAAGACTCCTGTGCAGATTATACCTGGGGACAGAGTAAAGGAGTCAGTGGTATAATAAAGACCTCCCATCTTAGAGTCATTCTTGGTCATCATCACCTTCACCATCATCATTAACCACCATTATCTTTATCATGTACTAAGAGACAAATGGGAGAGCAGGAAATAATACAAGAGTCTTACCCTCAAGAATCTTACAACCCATACGTGATTTTAGGCAAGTAGCTGAGTGTCAGTTTTCTCAACTACAAATTGGGATAATTGCCTACCTCCAAGTATTTCTGTAGATTTAATGATAAAATGTACATAAAGTGTTTAACACAGCAAAGACACACAAGTGTCCCTTAACAATTTGCATTTAGCCTTATATCAATCAGCCAAATATACATCTCTTTGCTACACTGAATGACAAACAAATCATCTATATCCATGACTTCATGTCTTTGAAATGCTTACATTTTCATGTATATTAGAAAAAATCCCCACTAAACTAAGAGTTCTATCTACTGCAAGAAAGAATAACCAAATATCCACCCAGAAGAAGGACTCTAGAGAAGCAGCAAGAACACATCCCTGGAGCATCTTGGTAGCACATCATTCCACCATGTGCTTTTGGCAAGTTTAGATCAAGCTCCATTTTCCACTCTGTGTTTGCAGCGACAGGTTTCGCTGGAAGCAAGAGATAGCGGCTCCCTACTTGTTCCCACCGTGGATCCTGGGACAGCCTGTGGGGGAGGAGGAACTGGGAATGGTGAGAGAATCTGTGTCTCAGGGAGAAGCCAACCAGACAGACGCCTCGGCTGAGATGGAAATACACGTGTGAGGCAGAAAAGCAGAAATTGTGGGAAACTGGAGTCAAGGGAGGAGCCGCAGGGATGTTCCAGGAGCCTGGGCTCTGTGCCAGGCAGCCAGGAGGGCCCTGAAGACACCTCAGCAGGCCAGCTCCGCCAGCAGCAGAGAAGGACAGGCTCCCCTGGCCAGAGCCCCTCAGCCAGGAGTCCCTGTGCGAATCCCCTCCCAGCCCCTAGCCTAAGCTCCTCTCACATTGGACATGGTGCCCTTCTTTCTATTGCACCAATTTCTGCAGACTGGGGCAAGATAACAAACACCCTGTAAGTGGCTGAGCCTCTCAGGTGATTCTAACACTTTCCAGGCTTCCCACCACTGCCCTTACAAATAATCCACTGCAACGTCTTATTAGCGTGAACCATCAAATTGGTCCTTCAGGTGAGGACACAGACAGTAGCTTTTGGTCCTGAGAAGTCAGGGGGAAGAAAGCAGGTGCTGGGTGCGTGCAGAGGTGGACAGTTCGGGCTTGATTCCACCCCTCCTTTCATTCTTCAGACAGAGAAGGTATGACTCCCCTTGGACACATCTTCAAGTCCCGCCCCCCCCCCATGTTGTTTTGTTCCTCTCCAAGTTTGCCTTAGTTTCATGGTAACATAATCCCACCCTACTGATGTTGGTTTGCCCTGCCTTCAGGAGAGGAAGAGTGATCGAGAGGAAAGATGTCTTTCTGAGTGTCAGCAAACCTGGATTCAACGTCAGGCTCTGGGGCTAATTGGCTGTGACTTTCAATTGGTCTTTTTTCACTCTCTGGGCTCAAGGAGGTTTGCACAGGGGACACTATGGTCATCTAATCTGGCTCTGCCACAGAATTGGTGTGCATGTGAGCATAATTGTTGTAAGAACATTTAAACAAATGTTTAAGTGTACAGACAGTGTCACTGGGCTTTCCTGGTGGCTCAGTGGTAAAAAAAAAAAAAAAAATCTGCCTGCCGGAGCAGGAGACTTGGGTTCAATCCCTGGGTTGGGAAGATCCCCTGGAGAAGGAAATGGCAACCGGTTCCAGTATTCTTGTGTGGAGAATCCCACGGACCGAGGAACCCAGTGGGCTACAGGCCACAGAATCGCAAAAACGTTGGACATGACTGAGCGACTAAACAACAACAGCATCATTAACTATAGGCACAATATTTGTGGTTTTGACAGTCAGCTCATCCATTCCACTTTAGAGACCAGAAGTCCTGGGGGCGGAGCACTTCCTGCCCACCAGCCGGATCCCCATCTGCCTGCAGACCCGCCAGTGATGAGCTGCATCCGGAGCCTGAAGCGGGGTAGTCCTTCTTCCACCACTAGGTGTCACTGTCCTACCTTAAACACCCCACCTGACGCTGGGAAAGATTGAAGGCGGGAGAAGGGGACAACAGAGGATGAGATGGTTGGATGGCATCACTGACTCAGCGGGCATGAGTTTGAGTAAACTCCGGGAGTTGGTGATGGACAGGGAGGCCTGGCAGGCTGCAGTCCATGGGGTCGCAAAGCATCGGACACGACTGAGCGAATGAACTAACTAAATTCTCAGCCTGATTTACTGGAAGCTCTCCCACGGAGTTTTGGTTCTTGGCACTTGGATCCAGTTTGCATATATCTTTTTGGACGCTTCCTCCCAAGGACTCAGCGCCACTATTTACAGATGTCTGCACACCTTACCTCCCTCACCGCCAGGTTTTGTATCTGACCAGTGACATGGAGTATGAGGAGGAGGGCACAGCAACCCACTCCAGTACTCTTGCCTGGAGAATCCCATGGACAGAGGAGCCTGGTGGGCTACAGCCCATGGAGTCTCAAAGAGTTGGGCATGACTCAGCCCATGGAGTCTCAAAGAGTTAGGCATGACTGAAGTGACTAATACACACAAGCATGGAGTTCAGTTCAGTTCAGTCACTCAGCTGTGTCTGACTCTTTGCAACCCCATGGACCGCAGCACGCCAGGCCTCCCTGTCCATCACCAACTCCCAGAGTCTACTCAAACTCATGTCCATTGAGTTGGTGATGCCATCCAACCATCTCATCCTCTGTCGTCCCCTTCTCCTCCTGCCCTCAATCTTTCCCAGCATCAGGGTCTTTTCCAATGAGTCAGTTCTTCGCATCAGGTGGCCAAAGTATTGGAGTTTTAACTTCAACATCAGTCCTTCCAGTGAATATTCAGGACCGATTTCCTTTAGGATGGACTGGTTGGATCTCCTTGCTGTCCTAGGAGCTCTCAAGGCATGGAGTATGAGGGGGCATATCTGCCTAAGCTAGTAAGGCCAGCCCCGTTATTCACTCTCATTCAATCATGAATTTAATGAGCACGTGCCGGGTCCTGTGCTTGGAGCTAAAGACTCAAAGAAGAAGGGCACCTCCCCCTCCAGGGCTCCCAGTAGACAGACCAGTGTCACTGTAACCTGAAGAGAGGGCTTCCCCAGTGACTCAGCAATAAAAAATCCACCTACAATGAGGAGCTACAGGAGACACTGGTTCGATCCCTGGGTCGGGAAGATCCCCTGGAGGAGGGCATGACAACCCACTTCAGTATTCTTGCCTGGAGAATCCTCATGGACAGGGGATCCTGGCGGGCTACAGTCCATGGGGTCACAAAGTGTCAGACACGACTGAAGTGACTTAGCATGCACGCAACCTGAAGAGAAAATGCAGAATTGAAGGGCCCCATGCCAGGAGCACAGAGAAGAAAGAGCCCTTGAGCTTGCCTTGCTTAGATAGGGAAGCTTCAGAAGGTTTGTCACAGCGTTTAGGCTGACTTGAAATTAGCACAGGTCTTGTGGACAGACGATGCCAGACTGATGGAACAGATCAGCAAACAGGACAGTTCCTAAGCTAAAGGTGCTTTCCTGGTGCCTCAGTGGTAAAAGAATCTGCCCGCCCCACTATGGAGGAGAATGGGGAAGGCAGAGGGCAGGGGTATGGGACCTGGAGGCCAGCCAAGCTGATATCATTGTCTCTAATGTGGACTGGTGGGCTTCCCTGGTGGCTCAGAGGTAAAGAATCTGCCTGCCAATGCAGGAGACGTGGGTTCCATCCCAGATCGGGAAGGTACCCTGGAGGAGAACATGGCAACCCACTCCAGTATTCTTGCCTGGAGAATCCCATGGACAAAGGAGCCTGGCGGGCTACAGTCCACCGGGTCCCAAAAGAGCCTTACAACTTAGCAACTAAGCAATAACAACAAATTAAGCTAAAGGAAAGCTTTTCTTGTAAACACTGAACCATACTGAAATCAGTTTGAACCCAATAACCTTGCATAGGACAAACAGCAGGGTCTTGACCTGTTTCTATTTACATACAATCCCAGTGGTCTGAATTATGCTTGAGGGTATGGATGTGGCTTGAGGGTATGAATTCTGCCTATGGGTTGGATTCTAAGGAGTTCTCAGTTCTCTTTCAGAGAGGAAACTGAGGCCACTAGCAGGAGACCGACACACACCTCCCGGCCCCGCTCACCGCTCTGAAGATTCTGCAGCCACTCATTCTTTTTCTCCGGTGAGTTACTCTGCAGGCTGGTCAGGCTCAGAGAATTGGCTGCACATTTTTACTTACAGTCTCTCTACTCCTCCTTCAGGAACATCCCCTGGGGGCAGGTGGCATAAGGAGCTAATGATATTGTATAATGAAAATATGGAAGCATGTATACTCACCCCCGGCAGAAGCGAGGAGGAAGGTTATGGCCAACCTAGATAGCATGTTTAAAAGCAGAGACATTACTTTGCCAACAAAAGTCCGTCTAGTCAAGGCTATGGTTTTTCCAGTGGTCATGTATGGATGTGAGAGTTGGACGGTGAAGAAAGCTGAGCGCCGCAGAATTGATGCTTTTGAACTGTGGTGTTGGAGAAGACTCTTGAGAGTCCCTTGGACTGCAAGGAGATCCAATCAATCCATCCTAAAAGAGATCAATCCTGGGTGTTCATTGGAAGGTCTGATGTTGAAGCTGAAACTCCAATACTTTGGCCACCTCATGCGCAGGGTTGACTCATTGGAAAAGACCCTAATGCTGGGTAGGATTGGGGGCGGGAGGAGAAGGGGACGACAGAGGATGAGATGGTTGGATGGCATCACCGACTCGATGAACATGTGTTTGGGTAGACTCCGGGAGTTGGTGATGGACAGAGAGGCCTGGCATGTTGCAGTTCATGGGGTCGCAGAGAGTCGGACACGACTGAGCGACTAAACTGAAACTGATACTCACCCCAAGTTGAATCAAAGAGCAGTGTTGAAAGAATTAGTCTCTAAGTTGTAGCCCACCAGGCTCTTCTGTCCATGGGATTTCCCAGACAAGGATACTGGAGTGGGTTGCCATTTCCTTCTCCAGGGGATCTTCCTGACCCAGGGATTGAACCCAGGTCTCCTGCACTGCAGACAGATTCTTTACTGTCTGAGCTACTAGAAAAGTTGAATCAAAAAGGTGAGATACTTATCTGTTAATCCCACACAAACTAACAAATATACCACTCTATATAAAATAGGCAAGCAACAGGATTTACCATATTATAGCACTGGGAATGGTATTCAGTATCTTATAATAACTTACACTGGAAAAGAATCTGAAGTTATATGCCTGAAACTAACACAATATTGCATAGCTTCTTAAATTTTGTAAAAAGCAGAGAGCGAGGTCCTCTCTGCTAATCTCACAATCTAGACCTCTCGGGCTTTAGCAAAAGAAGTGAAAGAGCTTGATAATTCACTCTCTGAGATGGTTTTCCAGTCCCAGAACTCCCTAGTGTTTGTTTCTGCTGAAACTCATTAGGAGCTTTGACACCTGGAATAGTTCACACTAGAGGCAACATGCAGAGTAGAATGAGCAAGAGGGGGAAGGAGAAAGGGGCACAGGAGTGATGCTGGCTCAGACCGGGATGCTGAGAAGGTGGGCAGTGCAGAGCCTGGTTGAGAGCTTGGGAGGGATGTCTGTCATTGCTACAGCACCAGCTCCAGCATAAAGCTTAACAGTTAACTAACATTTTAGCATTAAGTACCCAAGGGCAGAGACTACATGTCTCTCATCTCTAGACCATTGCTTGGCGTGGAGAAAGACTGCAACACGTGTTTATTGAACTAATGTCTCTGCAAGCTGGAAGCGTTAGACATCCACATTAAAAGAGTTTTATGGGTAGGTGACCAACTCATCCCAAGGCAAGTACTGAAAGTCCCAAATCCCAGGAAATTCATCAGTCATGGGCAAAGACCAAGTCAGCTGGTCACCCCACACTATGGCCATAACCCACTTCCAGAATGGACCAGTAGCAGCTCAGGACATAAATTCATGATATTTAATCATTCATTTATTTGTTCAATCAAAAATGGTTCCTGAATATATACACAAATAACTAGATACTGAAAAGTAGTAATTTACAAACATGGTATTACAGAAACCAGTAATCGAGAAACCAAGCACCACACTGGGAGAGTTGGAGAACTCAGGTTTATTACACCGGCGGGCCCAGAGGAGTTAACACTCCAAGTTCTGAGCCCTGAACAAAGGGGTTACAGAGTTTTTACAGACAGACTACAGTGGGTAACACTAGCTGCTAATAGGCTGGTTTAAACTAAGGGGTTTCACGCGCCCAGAAACAGCTGTCAAGACAGGGAGGGGGATGCCTGACCTTCACACGGACAGCCGTGATTAGGCAGGTTTGCAGGGGCTGGGCAATTGCAAAGAGCAGGACAAGAGTGAGTGAGATAAGCTCCAGTTCCTAGTATTGTGAGTCCCCACTTTCTGAGACTACGTGATCTACGTGATCCAGACTTTGCAAGGAGCAAGCTGAGTTACAGAGGCAGAACGAGCAGGAGGTTATGCAAAATTTTAACTTCTCCTCTTCAATGTGGATACATTTTCTTGCTTTGCTCAGTTCATTAATTGGAGAGGCAGAGTTAACAAAAACCAGAGTCTATGCTTCAACTGGCCAACCTTAGCTGAATGAATTAAACTATCCCGGGAGGCGGGGCTAAGATGGCGGAGGAATAGGACGGGGAGACCACTCTCTCCTCCACAAATTTATCGAAAGAACATCTGAACGCTGACCAAACTTCACAAAACTACTTCTGAAGGCAGGCAGAGGACGTCAGGCTTCCACAAAAACTGCGCATTATCTTCAAAAGAGGTAGGAGAAATTATAAAAGATAAAAAGAGAGACAAAAGAGTTAGGGACGGAGACCCGTCCCGGGGAGGGAGTTGTAAAAGAGGAGGAATTTCCAAGCACCAGGAAACCCTTTCACCGGCGGGTGTGGGGGAGGATTTTTTATCTCGGAGGGCAACGTAACTGGGAGGAAAAAAATAAATAAAATCCACAGATTACGTGCCTAAAGCAACTCCCAGCAAAGAACCCCAGACGCTCGCATCACCCGCCACCAGCAAGTGGGGGCTGAACGGAGAGGAGCAGGCGGCATTGCCTAGGGTAAGGACCGGGCCCGAGTGCCCCGAGGGCAATCTGAGGGAGCTAACGTGAGATAGTAACCTAAACTGTGGGACAGCGAGAGAGAGAGAACTATCCCGCGAAAAGCCCAACTCTAAGGCACTGCCGGCCCGCTCACAGAACAAAGGACTGAGCGATACCAGAGGAGAGCTAGCCGGCTGCGGACCGCCCCATCCCCCGCCGGACACAGCGGGCAGGCGGGGCCCGCCAGAGCCGGAAAGGGGCAAACTCGGCTCCAGAGAGGGCACCCCCTACCAAACTGCAAACAGGCTCCCAGTTTCTAAGCAAAGACTGCCTGAGATCCCGGAGGGTCGACAGCCGCCGGGAGGGTCGCAGCCAGAGACCAGCTCCCCAGAACCGACACAAAGCACACCGGAGCCGGGCGCGCCCGTAAACCGAGGCGGGGACCAGGGAGGTGATAAGCCGCACCGCCCCAACAGGGGAGAGCGCCCTCACCAAACTCCTGGCCGCCTGGGCAGCCCCGACCGGGAACGGCATAAGCCGCAGGCGAAACCCACAAGCCGCGGGCGAAACCGAGTCTGCGCCTTTGTGGAGTAACCGGGAGCCTGAACCTGAGCGGCTTAGACTTGGGAAGTGCACGCAGCTCAGGGCCCGCTCCCTGGCCGAGTAACCTGAAGCCTGAGCAGGGTAGACGGGGAAAGCACACACAGCCGTGAGCGGGGGCGAACCCAGTGCGGCCGAGACACTGCGAGCTTACCACACACACGCCAGAATTGCAGTGTTCCTTCTTCCCCACAGCACGATTGAACAAGCGAACCTAAAGAGATCACCTCCACCGCTTTGTTGCAGGGCGGAAATTAGATACTGAAGAGATCTCCAAACAGAAGCCAAATAAACAGAGGGAAGCGCTTTGGAAGGGACAGGCCAACAGATTAAGATCACTGTAGTTAATACCGACTGCATTGAAAAGGACCTATAGATCTTGAAAAATATAAGCAGGAATAAGGATCTATCTAAAACTGAGCAGATCCCACACTGCTCACAACAGCTCCAGAGAAAGTCCGGGATATATATATTTTTTACTATTATTATTATTTTTTTTTTAATTTTTTTTTTTAATTAAAAAAAAAATTTTTTTTTCCTCTTCTTTCCTTTTTCTTCAAGTCCTCTATTACACCTTTAACTTTCATTTTCATAACCCACTATTAACTTGCAAAAAAAAAAAAAAACCCTATTTTTGAAGCAAACTACATACATATATCTTATACCTTTTGTGTTTTCTTTTTTTTAACGTTTTTTTCCTGTTCTACATTTTTTTACTGTTTCTTTTTTTTACTGTTTTACTGGTTTTTTTTCTTTTTACACTGTTTCCTTTTTTTTCCTTTTTTTTTTTTTAGATTGTAAGTTTTATAAGAGTCTAACCTCTACTCTAGATTTTTAATCTTTGTTTTACATATTTGATATCAACTTTGTACATTTAAGAACCCAATCTTTAGGACCCATTTTTACTCAGGAGTGTGATCACTGGCCTGATCACTCTCTCCCCCTATTGATGCTCTTTCTTCTCCCTCAGGGAACCTCTATCTCCCACCCTCCTCCTTCTCTTCTCAACCCAATTCTGTGAATCTCTGAGGGTGTTCTGGGTACCGGAGAACACTTCAGGAACAGGATACTGCCCAGATCTCTCTCTCCCCTCTTAATTCCTCCCTTTCTACTCATGCTCACCTCTGTTACCTTCCTCCCCCCTCTCTATGTATCTCTGTGAACCACTCTGAGGGTTCCAAACTGTGGAAAGCACAGAGGGAAGTGCTTACTGGCTAGATTGCTCTCTCCACATTTGAATTCCCCTCTTCCCCTCCTGGTCACCTCAACCCACCCCCCCCACCTCATCTCTCCATGTAACTCAGTGAACCTTTCTGGGTATCCCTCACTGTGGAGAATCTTTTCACCATTAACCTAAAAGTTTTATTATTGAGGCTGTATGGAAGGAGAAGTCTTGAGGCTACTGCAAGAATAAGACTGAAAGCCAGGGGAAACATTAATTAATAAGAGACCATCCAATAGCCTCCATAAATTCACTGAAACCAAGCTCCACCCAAGAGACAATAAGTTCCAGAGCAAGACATACCACGCAAATTCTCCAGCAACGCAGGAACATAGACCTGAGCATCAATATACAGGCTGCCCAGAGGCACACCAAATCCATAGACATCTCAAAAATTAATACTGGTCACTCCATTACACTCTAGAGAGCAGAAATCCAGCTCCACCCACCAGAACACCGACACAAGCTCCCCCAACCAGGAAGCCTTGACAAGCCACCTGTCCAACCCCAACCGCAGTGAGGAACCTCCACAACAAAGAGGAACTTCATACTACCAGAATACAGAAGGGCCACGCCTAACACAGCAATCTAAACAAGATGAAAAGACAGAGAAATACTCAGCAAGTAAAGGAAAATGAGAAATGCCCACAAAGCCAAACAAAAGAGGAGGAGATAGGGAATCTATCTGAAAAAGAATTTAGAATAAGGATAATAAAAATGATCCAAAATCTTGAAAGCAAAATGGAGTTACAGATAAATAGCCTGGAGACAAAGATTGAGAAGATGCAAGAAATGTTTATCAAGGACTTAGAAGAAATAAAAAGGAATCAATATAGAATGAATAATGAAATAAAGGAGATAAAAGACACTCTGGAGGGAACCAACAGTAGAATAACGGAGGCAGAAGATAGGATAAGTGAGGTAGAAGATAGAATGGTGGAAATAAACGAAGCAGAGAGGAAAAAAGAAAAAAGAATCAAAAGAAATGAGGAAAACCTCCGGGACCTCTGGGACAATATGAAACGCCCCAACATTCGAATCATAGGAGTCCCAGAAGAAGAAGATAAAAGGAAAGGCCATGAAAAAATACTCGAGGAGATAATAGTTGAGAATTTCCCTAAATTGAGGAAAGAAATAGTCACAGAAGTCCAAGAAACCCAGAGAGTTCCAAACAGGATAAACCCAAGGCGAAACACCCCAAGACACATATTAATCAAATTAACAAAGATCAAACACAAAGAACAAATATTAAAAGCAGCAAGGGAAAAACAGCAAATAACACACAAGGGGATCCCCATAAGGATAACAGCTGATCTTTCAATAGAAACCCTTCAGGCTAGAAGGGAATGGCAGGACATACTTAAAGTAATGAAAGAGAATAATCTACAACCCAGATTACTGTACCCAGCAAGGGTCTCATTCAGATATGAAGGAGAATTCAAAAGCTTTACAGACAAGCAAGAGCTGAGGGAATTCAGCACCACCAAACCAGCTCTCCAGCAAATGCTAAAGGATCTTCTCTAAACAGGAAACACAGAAAGGATGTTTCAACACGAACTCAAAACAACAAAGTAAATGGCAACGGGATCATACTTATCAATAATTACCTTAAATGTAAATGGGTTGAATGCCCCAACCAAAAGACAAAGGGTTGCTGAATGGATACAAAAACAAGACCCCTATATATGCTGTCTACAAGAGACCCACCTCAAAACTAGAGACACACACAGGCTGAAAGTGAAAGGATGGAAAAACATATTTCATGCAAACGGAGACCAAAAGAAAGCAGGAGTCGCAATACTCATTTCAGATAAAATAGACTTTAAAATAAAGGATGTGAAAAGGGACAAAGAAGGACACTACATAAAGATCAAAGGATCAATTCAAGAAGAAGACGTAACAATCATAAATATATATGCACCCAACATAGGAGCACCACAATATATAAGGCAAATACTAACAAGTATGAAAGGGGAAATTAACAATAACACAATAATAGTGGGAGACTTTAATACTCCACTCACGCATATGGATAGATCAACTAAACAGAAAATTAACAAGGAAACACAAACTTTAAATGATACAATAGACAAATTAGATTTAATTGATATTTACAGGAGTTTCCACCCCAAAACAATCAATTTTACCTTTTTCTCAAGTGCACATGGAACTTTCTCCAGGATAGATCACATCCTGGGCCATAAATCTAGCCTTGGTAAATTCAAAAAAATTGAAATCATCCCAGCCATCTTCTCTGACCACAATGCAGTAAGATTAGACCTCAATTACAGGAAAAAAACTATTAAAAGTTCCAACATATGGAGGCTAAACAACACGCTTCTGAATAACCAACAAATCACAGAAGAAATCAAAAAAGAAATCAAATTATGCATAGAAACGACTGAAAATGAAAACACAACAACCCAAAACCTATGGGACACTGTAAAAGCAATACTAAGGGGAAGGTTCATAGCAATACAGGCGTACCTCAAGAAACAAGAAAAAAATCAAATAAATCAACTAACTCTACACCTAAAGCAACTAGAGAAGGAAGAAATGAAAAACCCCAGGGTCAGTAGAAGGAAAGAAATCTTAAAAATTAGGGCAGAAATAAATGCAAAAGAAACAAAAGAGACCATGGCAAAAATCAACAAAACTAAAAGCTGGTTTTTCGAGAAGATAAACAAAATTGACAAGCCATTAGCCAGGCTCATCAAGAAACAAAGGGAGAAGAATCAGATCAACAAAATTAGAAATGAAAATGGAGAGATCACAACAGACTCCACAGAAATACAAAGGATCATAAGAGACTACTACCAACAGCTATATGCCAATAAAATGGACAACTTGGAAGAAATGGACAAATTCTTAGAAAAGTGTAACTTTCCAAAACTGAACCAGGAAGAAATAGAAGATCTTAACAGACCCATCACAAGCACAGAAATCGAAACTGTAATCAGAAATCTTCCAGCAAACAAAAGCCCAGGACCAGACGGCTTCACAGCGGAATTCTACCAAAAATTTAGAGAAGAGCTAACACCTATCCTACTCAAACTCTTCCAGAAAATTGCAGAAGATGGTAAACTTCCAAACTCATTCTATGAGGCCACCATCACCCTAATTCCAAAACCAGACAAAGATGTCACAAAAAAGGAAAACTACAGGCCAATATCACTGATGAACATAGATGCAAAAATCCTTAATAAAATTCTAGCAAACAGAATCCAACATCATATTAAAAACATCATACATCATGACCAAGTGGGCTTTATCCCAGGAATGCAAGGTTTTTTTAACATCCGCAAATCAATCAATGTAATACACCACATTAACAAATTGAAAGAAAAAAACCATATGGTTATCTCAATAGATGCAGAAAAAGCCTTTGACAAAATTCAGCATCCATTTATGATTAAAACCCTCCAGAAAGCAGGAATAGAAGGAACATATCTCAACATAATAAAAGCTATATATGACAAACCCACAGCAAACATTATCCTCAATGGTGAAAAATTGAAAGCATTTCCCCTAAAGTCAGGAACAAGGCAAGGATGCCCACTTTCACCACTACTATTCAACATAGTTTTGGAAGTTTTGGCCACAGCAATCAGAGCTGAAAAAGAAATAAAAGGAATACAGATAGGAAAAGAAGAAGTAAAACTCTCACTGTTTGCAGATGACATGATCCTCTACATAGAAAACCCTAAAGATTCTACTAGAAAATTACTAGAGTTGATCAATGAATATAGTAAAGTTGCAGGATATAAAATTAACACACAGAAATCCCTTGCATTCCTATACTCCAATAATGAGAAAACAGAAAGAGAAATTAAGGAAACAATACCATTCACCATTGCATCAAAAAGAATAAAATACTTAGGAATTTATCTACCTAAAGAAACAAAAGACTTATATATAGAAAACTATAAAACACTGATGAAAGAAATCAAAGAGGACACAAACAGATGGAGAAATATACCGTGTTCATGGATTGGAAGAATTAATATAGTGAAAATGAGTATACTACCCAAAGCAATCTATAGATTCAATGCAATCCCTATCAAGCTACCAATGGTATTTTTCACAGAACTAGAACAAATCATCTCACAATTTGTATGGAAATATAAGAAACCTCGAATAGCCAAAGCAATCTTGAGGAAGAAGAATGGAACTGGAGGAATCAACCTGCCTGACTTCAGGCTCTACTACAAAGCCACAGTCATCAAGACAGTATGGTACTGGCACAAAGATAGAAATATAGATCAATGGAACAAAATAGAAAGCCCAGAGATAAACCCACGCACATATGGACACCTTATCTTCGACAAAGAAGGCAAGAATATACAATGGAGAAAAGACAATCTCTTTAACAAGTGGTGCTGGGAAAACTGGTCAACCACTTGTAAAAGAATGAAACTAGAACACTTCCTAACACCATACACAAAAATAAACTCAAAATGGATTAAAGATCTAAACGTAAGACCAGAAACAATAAAACTCCTAGAGGAAAACATAGGCAAAACACTCTCCGACATAAATCACAGCAGGATCCTCCATGACCCACCTCCCAGAATATTGGAAATAAAAGCAAAAATAAACAAATGGGACCTAATTAAAATTAAAAGCTTTTGCACAACAAAGGAAACTATAAACAAGGTGAAAAGACAGCCTTCAGAATGGGAGAAAATAATAGCAAATGAAGCAACAGACAAACAATTAATATCAAAAATATACAAGCAACTTCTGCAGCTGAACTCCCGAAAAATAAACGACCCAATCAAAAAATGGGCCAAAGAACTAAACAGACATTTCTCCAAAGAAGACATACAGATGGCTAACAAACACATGAAAAGATGCTCAACATCACTCATTATTAGAGAAATGCAAATCAAAACCACAATGAGGTATCATTTCACACCAGTCAGAATGGCTGCTATCCAAAAGTCTACAAGCAATAAATGCTGGAGAGGGTGTGGAGAAAAGGGAACCCTCTTACACTGTTGGTGGGAATGCAAACTAGTACAGCCACTATGGAGAACAGTGTGGAGATTCCTTAAAAAACTGGGAATAGAACTGCCATATGACCCAGCAATCCCACTGCTGGGCATATACACCGAGGAAACCAGAATTGAAAGAGACGCGTGTACCCCAATGTTCATCGCAGCACTGTTTACAATAGCCAGGACATGGAAGCAACCTAGATGTCCATCAGTAGACGAATGGATAAGGAAGCTGTGGTACATATACACAATGGAATATTACTCAGCCATTAAAAAAAATACATTTGAATCGGTTCTACTGAGATGGATGAAACTGGAGCCCATTATACAGAGTGAAGTAAGCCAGAAAGAAAAACAACAATACAGTATACTAATGCATAAATATGGAATTTGAAAGATGGTAACGATAACCCTATATGCGAGACAGAATAAGAGACACAGATGCATGGAACAATTTTATGGACTCTGAGGGAGAAGGTGAGGGTGGGACGTTCTGGGAGAATAGCATTGAAACATGTATATTATCATATGTGAAACAGAACACCATTCCATGTTCGATGCATGTGACAAGGGCTCAGGGCCGGGGCAATGGGATGATCCAGAAGGATGGGATGGGGAGGGAGGTGGGTGGGGGGTCCAGGAAGGGGAACACATGTAAACCCATGGCTGATTCATGTCAATGTATGGCAAAAACTATTACAATATTGTAAAGTAATTAGCCCCCAACTAAAATAAATAAATTTATAAAAATAAAAAATAAAAAAAAAAAATAAACTATCCCTCTAACTTGGCAGAAGATGATAAAGGATTTTATTGAAAGGAGTAATCATGGCTTGTGTTGGAGCCCAGGACCTAGTCCACATCCAGGCAGTGGTGCCCTGGGAAGTTGGTTTATCCATAAAATGGTGACTAATAATAGTACTGGTGTAGAGCTTTTGTGGAGAGCAGATGAAACCAAGCCTTCGTAAATGTTAGCATCTTTAGCTTCACCAGCTTTTGAGTTAATCATAATGTTGGTAAGTTTATTACAAACTCCTGACTGTGGGTAAGTTCTGCTGCCGGTTTGTTTGCTGGAAGTCAACCTTTCTCCAAACCTTACCTTTGAAATATTTGAGGGGGATTCCAAGGGATGCCTTATACTCTTATCACAGAATCAGTGAGCTGGGTCACCCCAAGTAGCAGCCAGCACTGTCCCAGGCTCTGAGGGTCCCACAGAGGATCTGGGCCAGCTGTGAATCCGTATCCTGATGCCACTGCTGATGTGGGGTGAGCCACGGCCACTTGAAGTCAGGCGGAAAGAGCTCTTTTAGTGTTTTGTGCAGATGGCAGGAAGGGTTCCCACAGTCAGAATGCTGGAGTCCAGAACGCTATAATCGTAAGGGAGCCTGTGCTCTCCTTCCAGGGTTTATATTAGCCAACAGAGTGGCTGCAGTATGTGCTGATGTTAGCTGCCTCTCTGCCTTCATCTTTCTGGCATTGACTGGGTTCTGTTCACTGTGTCATTTCTTCTCTTAGGGTAGTTGTTCTCAAATGAGGGGCAGTTTTACAGCCCCTCCCCAGGGTACATTTGGCCATGTCTAGGGATGTTTTTGGTTGTCAAACTAGGAAAGAGGGCTGCTAATGAAACTGAGTGAGTGGAGGCAAGGAATGTTGCAAAGCATGCTATCCTGCATTAAAAAAGCCTCCGCAACAAAAGTTATCCACCTAAAATGTCAATAGTACTAATGTTGAGAAATTCTTTGGGTGATTTTTTTCCCTCAAAAAATCCTGATATTCTCCCTTCTGACTTGGCCTCCCTGGAATCTATTCTTATTTCTCACACATATTTCCTTATGTCTAAGCCCTAAGATGGATAGGACTTAAATCTCAGTCCCTGTCCTTGGTCTTATAAATTAGCAGATAAACACAATTATGTATTGGGGTTTTCTCTTAACTATTCAACTCGTAGCATATAAGCTCTAACCTCCACCCATGTATGTTATTATACTGAAGTTTATTATATTAATTTGCTGCTGATTCTTTCATTCAACAAATGTTTGATGAGCACCTACTCTGTACTAGACATGGTAGCAGATACTAGATATGCAACGATTCATCAACCAGACACTGCCCCCTGCCTTCATGGAGGATACAGGATGGTTGGAGAATGAAACGCTAGACAAGGACTTCCCTGATAGTACAGTGGTAAAGAATCCGCCTGCCAATGCAGGGAACACGGGTTTGATCCCTGGTCTATAAGGATTCCACATGCCGTGGAGCAACTAAGCCCATGTGTCTCAACTACTGAAACCCGTACACCCTACCTCCTGTGTTTCACAGGAGAAGCCCACACACCACATCTACAGAGGAGCCCCCACTGCAAGTAGAGAATGCCTGCACAGCAATGAAGACCCAGCTCAGCCAAAACTAAAATGAATTTTAAGAAAAAGCTTAAAAAGAAGATAGACAAATGAACTTTTTGTTGTCTAGTCACTCAGTCATGTCCAGCTCTTTTTCGACCCCATAGAATGTGGCCTGCCAGGCTCCTCTGTCCGTGGGATTTCCCAGGCAATAATACTGGAGTGAGTTGTCATTTCCTTCTCCAGGGGATCTTCCCAATCCAGAGATCAAACCCCCATCTCCTGCATTGGCAGGTGGATTCTTTACTACTGAGCCACCTTGGGAGCCCAGACAAATAAATATGTGATTACAAATTTTAGCACATGCCATGAAGGAAAAGCAGAGGTTACTATGAGGACACAGGATGGGAAGGAGAGCATTTAGGTCAGCAAGGCAGAGAACCTTTCCCTGAAGAAGGAATGTTTGGGTCTGAGGCCTGAGGGAGGCAAAGAAGTAAGACCAGTGAAGAGACAGAGGAATAGAATCAAGTCAAAGGGCTCCTGAGAAAGGAAGGGATTGAGCCATCAGGGAGCAGAACAGGGGCCACGTGCCTGAGTGCGCTGTGACCTAGTTTGTACTGTTTCAAAGGTCGCTCAGCCTGCCATGTGGGCAATGGGTTGAGGCTGACTCAGGGAATTGAGAGAACCATAGGAAGGCAAAGGCCGTGGTCTGGGAGGTGGAAGGGGGCAGCCTGGCCCACAGGATGGCCGTGAGGACTTATCCCAGAAGTCTATATCCCAGAGTGGGCAGTGGGTGGACACTTGGGAAACAAACTATCCCTGCACGAACAGCTCAACAGAAAGCCCTCCCCTCTCCTGCTCCGCATCTGCTGGGGAGGAGCCGTGCACACCACAGGCTTGTCTCTCTTCCTACATTGCACGTGGATTTTTTGCTGTTTCTCCAATTGGTTGAAATATTGAGTGGCTTTTATTTATTTATCTGTGGCTTTGGGGACAGAGGGATGGCGGGCGGAATAATAGATGACTTGTCACAAACAAAACCGAATTTCCTATGCTTTCCAGAGCCATTCATCATCCTCTCTGCCTGTTGCCATTTCTTTCTGGAGTCAGGCTGGCCAAGGTCAGCCCAGAGTCAGAGGTTTGGGATCTTCTCCTTGAAAAACCTTCCTACTGGGTCTGAGCAAGGCCTCCTGAGACTTAGATGTCCTTAACCTCAAGTCAAGCTCCAACATGACAGCTAGTTAGGCAACAGACAAGACCAGGGAAATCCTGGCAGGCAGGCCCAGTCCAAGAGGGTAGAAGCACCAAAGTGCCCGAACTCACAAGGAAACCAACTCATTCACCTTCACTGTCACAGTGGTGACCATCATTTCCACAGAGGGCTCCATCCAACGTGTCGGGACCGATGCCATCCAGACCAATGCCATCCAGACCGGAAGGAATCAGAAGGCCTGGGCCTAGATTCAAGGGGCTGGAGAGATTGTGCTGAAGGCAGGGATGACCTGCTCACAACCAGCTGAGCCTCTGGGGCAGAGTAAGTACCAGGAGCCCATTATAGCAGAAGTCCAGGTGGGAGGTTTTAGTAAACATCTACAGGTAGTGAGACATTTAGTAAACATCTACAGGTAGTAAATGTCTACAGGTACTGAGGATGGAAAGATGCTAAAAACCATAGTTCCTGCCCTCAGGGAGCTGGCATTTGGTTCAGGAAGTAGGTTAATAATTCTAACATGATAAGTCCTATGATGGAAGTAATCACAGGGCATTCTGAGGGATGAGAGGAGACAAAAGGAAGAAGCTGCTAACTCTGCCAGGGGAATCAAGGAAGACTTTCAGGAGGAGGTGATATTTCTCTGTTCCACAGACAGCCCACTGGAACCACCCAGGGTTTAATTAACTGCTCTTAGAAAGACAAGCAGAAATGCCACTGTTAAGGGTATACCTGGTCCATTATTCATTTTAAAAGAACGACCAAGTGAAATTAGTTTCCCTCATAGAGTTTTTCCTCTATGAAATTACCCTGAAGATTGAGTTTTCAAATAGAAAATTTCTTCTTAAAAGTAGATTGCTTTATATTTGGCATTTAAAGTCAAGCTCCAGAAGTATTTATGCTGTTCAGGAAACCTGCCATTCAGGTGGACTTGAGATTTCAGGGATCAGGAACTTCATTGGGAGGAGATAACAAATAAAATGTGGACTGACCCACATGCCCCCAGCCCTGATCTTCTATCAGGAAAACACTTTCAGGTAGAATAAATGGGGGTGAGGGGTTGGGGGTGGGGAGGTACTAGGAGCCTCTATTTAATACCTCTGTCCCAGGCTGCAGAAGCAGGGTAAATTTCTGAAGCCCTGATCAAAGATTTCTTATTAGAAGTAAGGAAATTCTGAGATTATTTTCTCTAAAACTAATTTTCAAGTACAATTTTAAGTGTCACACTTCATCCTGTCTGTCCAGAGAGAAACCATAATGCAAGTTGACAGTGACATATAAGAATTAAAACTCCACTCTTCCCCCTTCCCCTCTCCATCACCTTCCCCCCTCCCAGTTTTTAGAAGGGGACCAAGTAGGTCAACTTCTAGATCTTTTCTGGGCACTCACTGTGGGAGGCCTTGAGCTCTGGAAGGCCCTGGGGTATGGGGGAAAGGGGGTGGTGGGAGTTGGAGGAGAGGAGAGAACCAGATTAACTCATAAGGTAACATTTTGCCTGGAGAAGGAAAGGGCAGCCCACTCCAGTGTCCTTGCCTGGGAAATCCCATGGACAGAAAGCTTGAAGCGCTACAGTCCATAGGGTCCCAAAGAGTACGATACGACTTCATGACTAAACGACAACAACATTTTGACGTTCAAAGTCTCTTCACTTATATCACCTGATGCAAGTCTCTCCACGAACTCCTTGAGGTGGTGGGACCAAAACACATCACCAATTTATTAAAGAACTGAGAGGAGATTAAAATAAATTCATAAAATACGTGAGCTAGGAAATCAACCAAAATTGCTCTGACATTGAGATGCAATTGTAACAAAAAGTGACATTCAGATCACAAACAAGTGTCATTAAATCTTGAAAAGGAAGAGATCAATTCCAAACGGAGGCAATAAATAAGTTCCTGGATTGTTTGATAATCCAATTAATGAAGAGGAAATTATCATTTAATACATTTAAACATTTTTGCTGGTTGACACATAGACAGTGACAAACTGACCAAAGAATGCTCTCATTTCACAGAGTGTTTAGTATACGTTCTATATAAGAAAACTTAAATACAACTTAATGTTCCCTTCTCCAAGGGATTTTCCTGACCCAGGATGGAACCTGGGTCTCCTGCACTGCAGGCAGATTCTTTACCGTTTCAGCCACCGTGGAAGCCCACGACTTATATACACATATGTTTTTGAACTTGATAAAAGTTCTCCCAAATTGACAGTTCTTAAAATTTATACAATATAGGTGGAACTGAAAAACCTCTTAATACTCCTAACAATGAAATAAAAATTTTGATTAGCAAGCAGGAGGAAAGAGTACAGTATCTTTCTATTCTCTCTACAAATATATTCCAAAACCATTGTTGTATGGAAAGGTAATCAGACAACAATTAGCTAAAAATGTAAGCAAAGAGAATATTATGGAAGTATGACATGTAGTTAAATAGTAATAAATATTAGCTTTCTAAATTATATGATGTTTATGGTATTTTTAAATTTTTTTAATGTATAGTTTACAGTGATTTCTTTCCTCATTGTAAGTTTTGTAACGAATTTTGTATTCACAATTTTGTGTTCTTTTGCTTAAACGGGGCCCCCAAATTATATAAGTTTTACCCCCACAAAACCTGGACTTTCCTCTAATTTATGCCCATTTAGCAGGTGAGGAAACAAAACTCAGGCAGAGTCTTACCCTTACCCAGGGTTGCACTATCAGAAAGTGACAGAGGCAGGACACAAAGCCAGTGCTTTTCCTTCTTTGCAATGCTGTTTCTGCCTCAAAGAACTTGAATGCATTAGATAAACCCTCACACATTTCCTTTGCAGAGGCAGAAATAAAGGCAGAACATTTAAGAAACCCAGAGGACCTGATCACATTTCTAAAGAGAGACTCCATGTGGCTTAGAGTGCACATCCCATCTTCCTTCAGGACCCGTGTCTGGACAGAGGAGTTCAATTTACAGGCAGCTCCAACATCACGATTCCAGGCTCAGAGCAGCCCCAGAATCGAGATGTGGATGCGTGCTAAGTCGCTCAGTCGTGTCTGACTCTTTGGGACCCTATGGACTGTAGCCCGCCAGGCTCCCCTGTCCATGGGATTCTCCAGGCAAGAACACTGGAGTGGGTTGCCATGCCCTCCTCCAGGGGATCTTCCTGATCCAAGGATCAAACCTTCGTCTCTTATGTCTCCTGCATTGGCAGGCAGGTTCTTGACCACTGGCGCCCCCTGGGACGCCCGTGTGAAGTAAAGGCAGGTCACATCAAGAGCATTCTGGGAGTTCAGGCGGACTGATTCTTGCTGTGCCCTACTGCTTGGCAGGCTTCACACCTTCATGTGCCTTTACCCTCAGGAACAGTCCTCGGGGTAGCATGCCCAATGTCACAGGGCTATAAAGAAAAAAAACTCAAGCTGAAAGCCAGATCTGTCTGAAAGCCCATCTCCAGGTCTCCAGGTTGCTGTGGAATTCAGAAAAATAATCACCTGCTTATGCCTGAAGGTGAAACCAGAGAAGCGTTAGTGGAAGGCAGAGAGATGGGTTAGTCAACATTTGCCATTCCTTCTGGTTCCCATTTCATGTCTGAGGCAAATGTAGCAGCAGCCATGGCATTCAGCAGGTTCCAGGAGCCAGACAGAATTATGAGAGGTCTTTACCAAGAACCATCCCTCAAACACTGGTATTTGAGAGAGAGTTATTATTGTTGTATTAGTTGTTAAGTCATGTCCGACTCTTTGGTGACCCCATGGAACCCACCAGCCTCCTCTGCCCATGGGATTTCCCAGGCAAGAATACTGGAGTGAGTTGCCATTTCCTTCTCCAGGGGATCTTCCCGACTCAGGGATCGAACCCAAGTCTTCTGCATTGGCAGGAGGATTTTTTTACCACTGAGTCACCAGGGAAGCCCACTTGAGAGGGAGTACCAACAATTAAATCCAAATACAGAGCAAGAGATCTCAAGGTAAGATCAGAAGCAGGTGGGAAAGTGGATTGGAAAGAAAGAGTTTTCAGAAATCATGTTGTGAAACAGTCACAGCCAACAGATTTCTGTTGATATTTTTTCGGCAATCAACATATTAAATACCAAGCTTCCATAGATAATGGCTTCCCAGGTGGTGCTGAAGTGAAGTGGAAGTGAAATTGAAAGTTGCTCAGTTATGTCCAACTCTTTGCGACCCCATGCACTATACAGTCCATGGAATTCTCCAGGCCAGAATACCGGAGTGGGCAGCCGTTCCCTTCTCCAGGGGATCTTCCCAACCCAGGAATCAAACCCAGGTCTCCCACATTGCAGGAGGATTCTTCACTAGCTGAGCTACCAGGGAAGCCCAAGGAATCTGCCTGTCAAAACAAGAAACTCAAGAGACAGGGTTCAATTCCTGGGTCAGAAAGATCCCCTGGAGGAGGAAATAGCAACCCACTCCAGTATTCTTGCCTGGAAAAATCCCATGGACAGAGGAGCTTGGCAGGCTACAGTCCATGGGGTCACAAAGAGTCAAACACAACTGAACACTGAGCACAGTATGCCCCATAGATAATGGAAAGGAAAAAGATGCTTTGTTTTACAATAAATATTGACCACCCATGAATCCCTCAGGCTGATCACATGGG
Organism: Giraffa tippelskirchi; assembly: GCF_054371585.1. Classification (NCBI taxonomy): domain Eukaryota; kingdom Metazoa; phylum Chordata; class Mammalia; order Artiodactyla; family Giraffidae; genus Giraffa; species Giraffa tippelskirchi. The sequence continues at coordinate 39,196,573 of NC_137284.1, read as the reverse complement.
GCATCAGTTATTCATACATTTTTGCTGAATAGAATCCAATGAACATACACATCGGGTCACCTTGGGACAAGGTCATAGAATCCCTTATCTCCAGAGAATGCCAAGGCAAGAATCATGGAAGTTGATGTTCAGTTCATAATAAAAATTGAATTTGAGTTTATGGTTGTTTTTACTTTGTTTTGTCCAGTTCTTAGCCAGGTTTCTATGGTCTTGTTAATAATAAAAATCCCACTGGACAGCCTGGTTTGAACTTAACGCAAGAGTTTAGAGAGTTGAAGTCAGAGATGGTAGTTAGAGACAACTGACTGTGACTTCCAAGTGCTTTCATTGACACGTGGCCCCTGGAATTCAGACAAGCAAGGCCCACAGGGAGGCTCTGCTCTGTAGGGGAACTGGAGAGAGGCCTGGGAGACTTTCCAAGCATGGAGGAGCTTGGATGGATCCAGGGGAGCATGAAAAGTCCAGCCCAGCTGCAGCCCGGCCTCAAGGCAGTCTGGGGACCTCAGGAGCCAAGGTCAGGGGGAGTGAAGTGAAGTTAAAGTCACTGAGTGTATCAGGGGAGGAACAGCTTATCCCCCTTCGGAGATAAGTAGGGCCTGGGGGGCTGTTTCATTTACTTGGCGTTTTCCAAGCTTTACAAAAGAATTCAGAGAGAACTCACCTTCTCACCCTCAGCAGCCTTGTAAGGCAAAAGGCCTGCTCCTTGGCCTGATAGCCCCAAACCCTCCAGGAGCCAAGAAAAAAGTTCCAGGTGTCCTGGAAGTATCTGAGGTTGAAAAGAAAGAGAATCCATTAGAACTGTCAACTATAAATTGGCACTTACCAAGAGCATTGCCAACGACTGAACAACAAAGGCATTTGCCATCTGCCTCTATGGAGATTGAGGGCTTCCTTGGTGGCTCAGACGGCAAAGTGTCTGCCCGCAATGTGGGAGACCCGGGTTCGATCCCTGGGTTGGGAAGATCCCCTGGAGAAGGAAATGGCAACCCACTCTGGTACTCTTGCCTGGAAAATCCCATGGACTGAGGAGACTGGTAGGCTACAGTCCATGGGGTCGCAAAGAATTGAACACGACCGAGCTTTCTTTCTCACATCCATTTCTCTGTGGAGATTGAACCCCATGCTGCTACAGCTGTAGACCTTCAACAACCCCTGAGGGAGTTTAGAGTGGAGTGAGGCACTCTGTGCTCCAGGGAGTCTGGTGGGACAGGTCTTTAGATAGTTGGATATTTTTAGAAACAGATTTTATGATCTCAATCCTTGCATCTCCTCATATGTAGAGAAGCACTAAATCCCTTCATGGTGACATCAGATTCTCATGACTAACAAAAAACCTTTTGTAAAATGAGTGCTTCATGGTGTTGAGCTCCCCTTCACCAAACCTTATACATTGACTTCCCCCACTGCCGCTTTGGAGCAGTCTCTCAGAGCTATCTGAGATGCTGCGCCCCGGGCTGCAGTCCTCATTTTGTCCCAAATAAAACTTAACGCAGCTCTCAAGTTGTGCATCTTGTTTTAGTCGACAGAACTGACTCAAATGTGAATTTGCCGTATGACTTAGGGAGCTCAAGCCCAGCGCTCTGTGACAACCTAGCAGGGTGGGAGGAGGTGGGAGGCAGGAGGGAGGTTCAAGAGGGAGGGACCATGTGTACTTATGGCCGATTCATGTGGATGTGTGACAGAAACCAACACAACATTGTAAAGCTGTTATCCTCCCGTTAAAAATAAACAAAAAAGAAAAAATCCAAACTCCTGGCTACATACATACAATAATACAGTAATTTAACCCAATGCACACTCAGATTTTATGCCTTTGCCCTTCCTGTATTCCTCACTTTACCTCAAGAAAGCAATACAAAGTTTCAGTACTTTTTTTCCCAATTCATGGTCATTGTTACTGATAGAATTTCCACAAAATATAGCCATGAGGGGCTTAGAGACATAGGTTCAATCCCTGGGTCAGGAAGTTCCCTTGGAGGAGGGCATGGCAACCCACTCCAGTATTCTTGCCTGGAGAATCCCATAGAGGTGCCTGGCGGGCTACAGTCCACAGGGTTGCAAAGAGTTGGACATGACTGAGCGACTAAGCACAGCACAGCACAGAGAGGCAGAGAGAAGACAGAAGGAAGAAGCTGGGACTTCCCTGGTGATCCAGGGGCTGGGATTCCAATGTTGCCAAGTTAGGGAGCCCAGGTTCAATCCCTAGTCAGGGAACTAGATCTTATAGGCTACGACTAAGACCCAACGCAGCCAAATAAAATGAAAAATAAATAAATGTTAAAAAAAATTTTTTTTTACAGCAGAAGCCATGTGGCAGCAAGACTCATGAGTAAGTAAAAGCCCTGAGTATGCTAAAAATTCTGAGCTAATAATTGTAGGAATTATTGTACATACAAGATTTTCACAGTGTAAGTCTTTCTAAGGGTAGGGTCAGTTTGAAGGTTTTCATATTAAATTTTTTAATCATTTAAACTCCCATTAACCAGAAAACAATATATCAGTATTTCTTTTTTTATGCTTATTTGAATTAATTTTTATTGGAGTATAGCACTTCCCAGGTGGAGCTGGTGGTAAAGAACCCATCTGCCAATGCAGGAGACACAAGAGATGTGGGTTCAATCCCTGCATTCAGAAACATCTCCTGGAGAAGGGCGTGGTAGCCCACTCCAGTATTCTCGCCTAGGGAGTCCCATGAACAGAGGAGCCTGTTGGGCTACAGTCCATAGGGTCACAAAAGAGTCGGACACGACTGAAGCAACTTAGCACAGAGTTGCTTTACAGTCTTCTATTAATTTCTACTGTCCAGCAAAGCAAATAAGCTCCACACATACATATATCCCTCTGTTTTGGATTTCCTTCCCATTTAGGTCACCACAGCGGATTGAGGAGTTTCCTGAGCTACACAGGGAACTGGATGGCCTCTTATCAGTTATCTATTTCATACGCAGTATCAACAGTGTTTTTACATCAGCTCCAATGTTCCAGTTCATTCCACTTTCCTCCTTCCCTCCTTGCTGACAATACATTTGTTCTCTGCATCTATGTCTCTATTTCTGTTCTGCAAATAAGATCATCTGTACCATTTTTCTAGATTCCACATATATGCACTAATACATGACATTTCTTTTTCTCTTTCTGACTCACTTCACTCTGTATGACAGACTTTACGTCCATTCACATCTCTTAACAAATGACCCAATTTTAATCATTTTAATGGCTGAATAATATTCCATTATATATATGTACCACATCTTCTTTATCTGTATCTCTGTTGATGGACATTTAGAGTTTTTCTTATATCTTGAAAAAAATCCAATCGATATAGAATTATTGTCAAATTAAGTGAAGCAGCCCATGTAGAACCAGGTGGCCAGTGGTTGAGGAGGGAAAAAAAAAGAGGATCTAGATATAGTGGTTAAAATATAGTTTTGTTTCGGGATTTTAGCCCACCTCAAATTCTCTAACTTCAGCCCTATACAATTCAGAGAAATTTGGCGTCAACTCTACATAAATAATATAGACAAAATGGAGTTCCTGTACTTCTAGGATATATTCAGAAAAGAGAAACTTCTCAAGTACTGCATCTTTGGCTTCTTGCCAGGGGTCAGCCCATGAAGACTATTTAAGGCCAATCTACCTGATGCATACCCCTACCCCTACCCCTACCCCTAAACTCAGCCCCGAATATTTCCGCGACATCACTAACTTTGTTGCTCATTTTCCCACACGATGCACACCTGTTCATTGCCTCCTTCAGGCTGACACAACCAGCTACTCCTTCCTCCTGGGCCTTGCCTCCTCTCAAGGCCAATTTCATCTCTTCACCTAGGTTGAGCTCCTCAACATAGCCCTTCCGATACCTAAGGTATGGAGAGCCCCCCAACCAGCATCATCATGTCATCCAAAAGCAAAGCTGATATACTTTCAATTGCCTGCTTCCTGTCTGTCTTTCCCTCCTGGCCAACTACTATGCAGCCTAGCTAGTGTCAAGACTTTCAAGACATCCCTCTGGGGTCTCAACCACTTTCAGCTGACACTTTGCTTCCATTTTACAATATGTTTTTTCTAGATTTTACAAAAATCAATGAGTGCAGGATAACAACTACAGTAGTCTCGTGTGGCCTCCCTAAGATTGATACCACATTGTTGTTGACCTAGTTACTGTGTTTCACTATTATCAGAAATCAACTGATCAGGCAATTTTTAAAGTATTTTGCATCTATTTATTTCATTTTCACTAACTAGAATGACCCCATAAAACTCAATTGGTTATTTCCAAAAGTAGGTTCAATGCTTGGCAATCTTAATACTTATATAATTTCCAAGAATGCTGGATCCACATTCTCTTTGAAGTCAATAATGCAAGCCTCTAATTTTCCACCACTGCCATTTCAATTGGGCCAAAAGATTTAGAATAATTTAGTGCCCAAACAGGATATATATTCAGCATGGAAAGAACAGAGAGATTATCATTAAGTCTTTGATCAAATCACATCTTCCAAGCCTCAGGTTCATCACCAGTAATAAGAGCATTTTTTTAAAACTTTTATCTATCCCCTAAAAGTCTGAGAGTCCTTTGGATTAGGGGTTGCATTTCATCTTTCTCTGAATCTCCAATGCAAAACACAGTTCTGTCAAATAATAACATTAGATTAATCTTGAAAAATGAATATCCACAGATCTATGAACTTGTGACTTGCACAGAAATATCCAAAACCCCTGACTGAAATCATTAACAGCTCTGTATGGCAGCAACAGTCATCCATTTATGATGAAAAAGAGCCCCAGACACATTAAAAGTCTGTCCCAAGTTATGAGATGCAGTTTTATGCCTAGATCCCAGAGGGTAATAAAGCACAATGGAAACTGTGTCAGACTCTTGTTTTAATTCAAGGCAGCACTTGAATCTGTGCTCTGCTGGGTAAACCACGGGATGTGAATAAACCACAGATATGAAGATCAGAGAGGCCCTGAATGTGAACTGAGTTCCATCAGTCTCCCATTTAAATGGTTTTGGTTTTAAGAAACTTCTTTGAGCAATGTTAAGCAAAAACTGAGGTTTTTTGGATGAAAAGAAATATCAAAATGAACTCACAGCCGAGAAGTACGGACAGGTTCTAGGAAGACTTGGTACCAGGAACTGGCACACCCTCTCCAGATCAGGCCCCAGGCCCACCCCTCACTGAACCCCCCTCTCTTTGGGGCCGTCCCTTCTTCCCTCTGATCATCTCTCTACAGAGCAATTTTTCTTTTGCACTTGTAAACAGGCTAAACATGGCTGCCCAGATTCTATTTCTTCTGCTTTTCTATTACTGTACATTTCTTCTCTGAGTAGGAAAAAGGCAGATGGATTCCTGTTTCAGCCTTCGCATCAAACAGGCATTCCCATGGCCTTGGAATCAGAGGAGCCATTGGATTTACATAATTGAGCAAAGAAGAGAATAGATGTATTTTAAGTAAACTAAAATATATTCAGAGAGGAACTAAGCCTAAGCCTACAGGAGCTGCAAATAAATAAGGAAGAAAATAAAATGGCATTCTTTAAAATTCACAGTGGGGTGAAGAAAAAACAGTTGACCCATAGAGAAGGCAATGGCACCCCACTCCAGTACTCTTTCGCCTGGAAAATCCCATGGATGGAGGAGCCTGGCAGGCTTCAGTCCATGGGGTCGCTAAGAGTCAGACACGACTGAGAGACTTCACTTTCACTTTTCACTCTCATGCATTGGAGAAAGAAATGGCAACCCACTCCAGTGTTCTTGCCTGGAGAATCCCAGGGATGGGGGAGCCTGGTGGGCTGCCATCTATGGGGTCGCACAGAGTCAGACATGACTGAAGCGACTTAGCTGCAGTAGCAGCATAGGTTTTTGATTTCAAAGTTGAGGGTTGGCTGATATGCGCAAGCACACTTATTTTTTTTTTCTCAAGCCAGATTGCAAGGGATGGAGAGAATGAGGGGCAAAGCAGTAAAAAAGTGAGACAAACTGCTCTCTCAAGAACTCGAAACTAGGTACTAAGGACCATGAAACGGAAGCTTCAAGCAGATGGGGATACTGTTGGGGTGTGTGTATGTGAGTGTGTAGAAACATGAGAGCTCTCTGCGAGCTGAAAGATGAGAATGAAAAGAACTTAAAAAGGGCATCCTTGAAGCAAGATGCTGGAGAAGGGAGTGTGGCCAGGAAAACAGAGGAGGACAGACGGTTTTTCCCAAGTGATGGAGCTCCCACCAGCTTTCCCAGGTCCTCTCCCAACGTGGCCACCACACGGCCTCCTATCCAGCCCTCTTCTCGCCCTCCCTGATCGTGTCATGCTTGCTCATGCCTCCATGGTCTTGCACGCCTCCACTTGGAGTGCTGGCTGTCCAACTGTCTCCTGTTGAACTCTGACTTCCCCTCTCAGACACAACTCACAGATTACCTTCTCCGGGAAACTTTACTGATCCCTCCACTCAAGGAAAGGAAATGTTCCTCTCTGGTAATCAAAGATATAAGATACATCGGTGTTTTCATTCCTTCTAACTTCCCACCAGAATGGAAGTACCTCGAGGACTATGACCAGTTCATACAGATTGAACATTCAAGAAATTTTGAATGAATGAATAAATGAATGAGGAAAGGAAAATCACTGGGCGCTTTAGGAGCTTTGAGATGGAAAAGAAATTACAGCTTCTTGCTGGGCTGAGAAGGATGGGACTGGCTGAAGCTTGAGAAGAAAATGTAACTGTCGGGACAGTCTCTGTTGGGAATTCACTGGAAAGCCAGAGACGATGGAATAATTTGGAAGCACAATGAGAGCCTAGCTGAAGTTCACATGCCAATGGCATCGACTAATAAATAAAAATCCACACAATTGAAGTTCATGACCTTCCTTTAAAGTGAAAAGCAAGTCTCCCACAGTCAATAGCTTTATCTGGGAAAGAAATTCAGAGTGATCAAGTCAGATTTGTGAGACCTCAGGGACAGAGCGTCTCAGACAGCTGGGGCTTTCTAAAAGGCATAAAAATACTGACATTCTGTCAAGGTCCATGATCAAAGCCTTGCCAGACTCAACTCATGAAGAAGAAAATCCACTTAATAGTATTAAGAAAATCTTTGGTTTCTAATCTGGTACTGTGCAAAAATTGGAATTTTGTTCACCAAGTAGAATTAAGGATCAATTAGAATGTTTTTAACAATTTGTATATAAGCACGATTTAGCAATAGTAACTAATTTGTTTGGCTAGTAAGAAATCATCAGATATAAATCTAATAGTAACTTGAGAGCACTTGCCTCATCTCATTCCCTTTCCTGGAACTCTGCAATTCCAGAACATCATGGAATATCAGACCTCAGAGGAACTTACAGAACCTCTAAGCCAATAACCTCATTTTCTCAGAGGCCAGGAGAAAAAAAAAAAAAGCGGCTTTTCAGGCCTTCCACCTCATTAGTGGTGGAACTGAGCTGAAAACACAACTTTTCTCATCTTTCCATCAAGTGATCTTCCCACTGTACCATGTCATGAAAATAAAGTTAAGTTATGTTCAATTAAAGAATTATTCACCGTGGTTCAAAAGTTTACTGTCTAAAAGTATTAGGTTAAATAATGTTTTCATGCCAAAAATCATAACCACTCAGATTTCCAGAAAATACTGTTGTTTTTTGGAACCCTTTGTTTCCTTGGAGCTTCAGAAAATCAGGGCTGTATAATAGCTAACAAATCTTATGTGCTCTAAGAGTTCTGAAAGGAAACTATTGTTACTGATGTAGGCCATAGCAGGTACAGGGTGGGAAAGCAGGGATTTGACAAAAAGCCCAGAAGACTGAACCCAGAGAGTCAGGAGAAGGAATCACATCCCTGACCAAGATAAAAGGAAACACCACAGTGAAGAGCTCAAGGGAACCTAGTTGCCAAATTTGATTGGAATTAATTTGTTTAGAGGTCTTCCCAGGTGGCTCAGTGGTAAAGAATCCCTCTGCCAATCCAGGAGACATGCAATCAATCCCTGGGTCATGAAGATCCCCTGGAGAAGGAAACAGCAGCCCACTCCAGTATTCTTGCCTGGAAATCACATGGACAGAAGGAGCCTCATGAACTACAGTCCATGGGGTTGCAAAAGAGTCAGACACGACTGAGTGACTAAACAACAACAATTTGTTTAGAACAATGTTTCTCAGAGCATATTCCACTGAACACTGGTTCCATCACATGCTCTATAAAAAAATAATAATAAGGAGGAATTCTATGTTCAAACGTGAGTGAGAAATGCTATTCACCCTCTTGAAAGGCCCCATTGCACATTAGGTTATAAAAGGTGCCGTGTCTTCCTAATGTCAGGTGTCTTAATTTTTTTGTGCAATAATTTAAACATGGGAAAGCCATACTGAGCTCTAGGGGTACGTGGAAAGAGACCACTCATCAACCTTTTCCTCTTTGCAGACACCTGCCATTATAGGGGATGGGAATGCAAAAGTAGGAAGTCAGGAAACACCTGGCGTAACAGGCAAATTTGGCCTTGGAGTACAGAATGAAGCAGGGCAAAGGCTAATTGAGTATTGCCAAGAGAACTCACTGGTCATAGCAAATATCCTCTTCCAACAACACAAGAGAAGACTCTACACATGGACATCACCAGATGGTCAACACCGAAATCAGATTGACTATATTCTTTGCAGCCAAAGATGGAGAAGCTCTATACAGTCAGCAAAAGAAGACCAGGAGCAGACTGTGGCTCAGATCATGAACTGCTTATTGCCAAATTCAGACTTAAATTGAAGAAAGTAGGGAAAACCACTAGACCATTCCGGTATGACCTAAATCAAATCCCTTATGATTATACAGTGGAAGTGAGAAATAGATTTAAGGGACTACATCTGATAGACAGAATGCCTGATGAACTATGGACAGAGGTTTGTGATATTGTACAGGAGATAGTGATAAAGACCATCCTCATGGAAAAGAAATGCAAAAAAGCGAAATGGTTGTCTGAGGAGGCCTTACACATAGCTGGGAAAAGAAGAGAAGCGAAAAGCAAAGGAGACAAGGAAAGATATTCCCATCTGAATGCAGAGTTCCAAAGAATAGCAAGGAGAGATAAGAAAGCCTTCCTCAGCGATCAATGCAAAGAAATAGAGGAAAACAACAGAATGGGAAAGACTAGAGATCTCTTCAAGAAAATTAGAGATACCAAGGGAACATTTTATGCAAAGATGGGCTCAATAAAGGACAGAAATGGTATGGACCTAACAGAAGCAGAAGATATTAAGAAGAGATGGCAAAAATACACAGAAGAACTATACAAAAAAGATCTTCACGACCCAGATAATCATGATGGTGTGATCACTCACCTAGAGCCAGACATCCTGGAATAAGAGGTCAAGTGGGCCTTAGAAAACATCACTACATCACTACGAGCAAAGCTAGTGGAGGTGATGGAATTCCAGTTGAGCTATTTCAAATCCTAAAAGATGATGCTGTGAAACTGCTGCACTCGATACACCAGAAAATCTGGAAAACTCAGCAGTGGCCACAGGACTGGAAAAGGTCAGTTTTCATTCCAATCCCAAAGAAAGGTAATGCCAAAGAATGCTCAAACTACTGCACAATTGCACTCATCTCACACGCTAGTTAAGTAATGCTCAATATTCTCCAAGCCAGGCTTCAGCAATACATGAACCGTGAACTTCCAGATGTTCAAGCTGGTTTTAGAAAAGGCAGAGGAACCAGAGATCAAATTGCCAACATCCGTTGGATCATCGAAAAAGCAAGAGAGTTCCAGAAAAACATCTATTTCTGCTTTATTGACTATGCCAAAGCCTTTGACTGTATGGATCACAATAAACTGTGCAAAATTCTGAAAGAGATGGGAATACCAGACCATCTGACCTGTCTCTTGAGAAACCTGTATGCAGGTCAGGAAGCAACAGTTAGAACTGGACATGGAACAACAGAGTGGTTCCAAATAGGAAAAGGAGTCCGTCAAGGCTGTATATTGTCACCCTGCTTATTTAACTTATATGCAGAGTACATCATGAGAAACACTGGGCTGGAAGAAACACAAGCTGGAATCAAGATTGCCAGGAGAAATATCAATAACCTCAGATATGCAGATGACACCACCCTTATGGCAGAAAGTGAAGAACTAAAGAGCCTCTTGATGAAAGTGAAAGAGGAGAGTGAAAAAGTTGGCTTAAAGCTCAACGTTCAGAAAACTAAGATCATGGCATCTGGTCCCATCACTTCATGGGAAATAGATGGGGAAACAGTGGAAACAGTGTCAGACTTTATTTTTTTGGGCTCCAAAATCACTGCTGATGGTGACTGCAGCCATGAAATTAAAAGATGCTTATTCCTTGGAAGAGGGTTATGACCAACCTAGATAGCATATTTAAAAGCAGAGACATTACTTTTTCAACAAAAGTCCGTCTAGTCAAGGCTATGGTTTTTCCAGTAGTCATGTATGGATGTGAGAGTTGGATGGTGCAGAAAGCTGAGCTCCGAAGAATTGATGCTTTTGAACTGTGGTGTTGGAGAAGACTCTTGAGAGTCCCTTGGACTGCAAGGAGATCCAACCAGTCCATCCTAAAGGAGATCAGTCCTGGGTGTTCATTGGAAGGACTGATGTTGAAGCTGAAACTCCAATACTTTGGCCACCTCATGCAAAGTGTTGACTCATTGGAAAAGACCCTAATGCTGGGAAGGATTGGGGGCAGGAGGAGAAGGGGCCGACAGAAGATGAGACGGTTGGATGGCATCACTGACTCGATGGACATGGGTTTGGGTAAACTCCGGGAGTTGGTGATGGACAGGGAGGCCTGGCGTGCTGCGATTCATGGGGTCGCAAAGAGTTGGACATGACTGAGCATCTGAACTGAACTGAACTGAACTGCCATCAAGGTCTCTCTCGTGATTTTTTTACATGTGTGTGTGCTATTGCTCAGTCACTCAGTCGTGTCCAACTCTGTGCGACCACATGGGCTGTAGCCCATCAGGCTTCTCTGTCTATGGAATTTTCCAGGCAAGAATACTGGAGTGGGTTGCCATTTCCTTCTCCAGGGCATCACATAATGTTTATTAATATCCTATGACCTCCTAGTTCTGCTGGAGACACTTGAGAAAATATAGTTTAGCAAAATGACTCTGGAATGTTAAACCTGATCGTCAACAGGAGAGCATGTTAAATGCAGCTCCCTGGACCTGGAATTTGCATTTTCATCAAGCACTCTAGGTGATTCTGACACAGGTAGTCCAAGAATCACACACTGAAGGGAATGCTGACAGTAATGGGAAAACATAGGTGATGATGACCTTGGGGTTGAAGTTCAAGACATGGCCACACACAATGAAGTTAAATTGAACTAGAGCTCAGTTATCTCAGAGAATATTTCAAAGCTTCTGTAGGGGAAAAAAATCCCATTTCCTTGAAATAATCAGTGGAAGATTTTCTAAGAGCAGGGGCAGTCATAGCCCTACCACCCAGGATGCCCTGTGCCCCTGGGGATGTCTCACTGAATATCTCTGCCACCATCACCAGAGCCTGGTTGGGTGGGCAAGGGGTTCCCCCTTTCCTTAATTTTTTTCTGAGCAAGGAGAGGCATTCATTCACAGCTTCAGTAAATCTTATGGAAAATACAAGAAGAAAGCGTAACATATAACTGAATAAACTAGCTCTTAAGGGCTTCACTGGAGAAGGAAATGGCAACCCACTCCACTATTCTTGCTTGGAGAGTCCCGTGGACAGAGGAGCCTGGTGGGCTGCTGTCCATGGGGTTGCACAGAGTCGGACATGACTGAAGCGACTTAGCAGCAGCAGCAGCAAGGGCTTTACTCAGCTTAATATCAGGCTTTCTTCTCCGGAGCTTGTAGTCTTCACCCTGTAGAAGTTTCTAGCTTGTTTCAGTGGCAGGGGGCCTTCTCTCCAGAGGTGTCCTGGGTCCGCTCAGCTGTGAGCGTCTCTTCCCACCTGTTCACCGAATGTCTCCATTCTGGTAGCTTGAAATCAGCCATGGCTGGAGCGCTTACAGCACAGAAATCAGCACAAATCAGGGGATTGTTTATTATTTTTCAGAGCTACTTGTTAAACGATTATCAGCACATCACTGCTTCAAATGCACCATCCAGAATGCATAATAGCTTCCTGGATAAAAGTGAAGGCTAGTGTGTTAACACAGATCTTGTTTTGAATCCCACAACCGTCTCCCTTACTAGCTACAAAACACTTACTGGACTTTCCCGGTGGAGCAGTGGGTAAGAAGCCACCTGCTAATGCAGGGCACACGCGTTCAGTCCCTGGGCTGGGAAGATTCCACGTGCCACGGGGCAACAGAGCTTGGATGCCACAGCTACTAAGCCTGCTCTCTAGAGCCCACAAGCTGCAACGACTGAAGCCCGAGCACCTTAGAGCCCATGCTCGGCAACAAGAGAAGCCACCGCGGTGAGAAGCCGGGCACCGCAACTAGAGTGTAGTCCCCGCTCGCCACAACCAGAGACAGTCCACACACATCAACAAGGACCCAGTGCAGCCCAAAATAAGTAAATATTAACAAACAAATAAATTTAAAAGAAGCCCTTACTCTATCAGAGTCTCCGTCTACCCTCCTGTAGAAATAATCACTCCTTCCATTTACAGGGCTGGGAGTTCTATACAAAGAAACTTAGCCCGATGCTTGACACACGGGCAGTACCCACAGGTTGAGTCTAGACATCATAAGGCCTTAAATGTAGAACCAGGAGAGGCCCTGAGGAAGACAGGAGTTCTCCATCCATCCTGTCTAATGCTTTCCAAGGTTCACGCTTCTGGCTGAAAACCCTGACTCTTCTGCAGGTGACCGACAGTGAGCATATCTTCAGAGAGCTCTCATTATACCTGCAGGACCTTTCTCGATAGATTAAGTGGACTCCCATCAGGATGCAGGCCAGCTACCCCAAGAGATGCCCACATATTAGCGGGTGGAGTGTGTTTTATTACTGCCCCTCCACACCCATGGTGGCTCAGTGGTAAAGAATCCACCTGCAGTGCAGGAGACAAGGGAGATGCAGGTTTGATTCCTGGGTCGGGAAGATCCTTTGGAAAATGGTATGGCAACCCACTCCAGTATTCTCGCCTGGAGACTCCCATGGACAGAGGAACCTGGTGGGCTGCCGTCCATAGAGTTGCAAAGAGTTGGCCAGGACTGAGCAACTAACTAGCAGGCACAGAGCCACCCCAAATGCATAATTATGCCTTGCCTAGAGCTCTTGTTACTTTCTTCTCCACTCACAGGCCTCAAGGACAGACACTGTGTCTGGGTCCCCTTTGTATAAACTGAATGCACATTTTTTTTAATGACTGAGACAGCAATGAGCAAGAAAAAAATGTTAAATTTTTATGAATCTTAATAGAGATTTCATTTTTCCCACCTCAGTAAGAGCAGTCTGCGTGCAATCAAGCCATCCCCACATATGTGAGGATGCTAGGAGGCCTCCAGAGCCTCATTACCAGCATCAGTTCTCCCCACCTGCTCCTGTAGCCAGAGAAGAAAACTGCGCTAAAGCATATTCACCATGGGGCAGCTCAGAGATGCTGACTGTTTAGACTGAATCCCTAAGATCCAATTGTTTTCTTGTTATTTCAGCCTAAGGGCTGAGATGATTCACGGTGAGGTACGTTTCCACAATCCAAGCGGATTAAGGTCTCAGCACCCAGATCACACTCGTCTGGTGAGAGTTGGTGTTTCCCTCCCTCTGTCTCTTCCTGTCCCCCTGCAAGACCCCACTGTCCCCAGGAGTCTCCAAACATTTCTCTTATTTCTGCTCTATAGGAGGAAAGAGCTGCTTCTTCTTTTTTTTTAAGGACTTTAATTGAATTAGATCAGAAATCAGTATGCAACCCATAGTCCCAGATATGTAGAGCAGGAAGAGAGATCAACGCATCACTTATTTCATTAGCCACAATTTAATTACACGCAGAAACTCTTTGCAATAGTGTGTTCCCCACAGCTCTTGATGTTCCAAGTATAAGGACAGCTTCATTTGGATGAGGCTATCGAGAAGAACCTCTGCAAAAAATCAGGCTTGGAAAATTCAGGTGGCTGCAGGAAATAGCTTCTGAGCTACGAACACTTAACTCTCTAACATCCCAGTGGCTAAAATGGTAAAAGATCCAGCTACAGTGCAGGAAACCTGGGCTCAATCCCTGGGTTGGGAAGTCCCCAGGCAGAGGGCACAGCAACTGACTCCAGAATTTTTGCCTGGAGAATCCCATGGACAGAGGAGACTGGTGGGCAACAGTCCATGAAGTCACAAACAGTTGGACATGACTGAGCAACTAACGCTTTCACTAACATCCTTTATTTAGCTGGTATCTGTCAAAGGTCTACTTCGTACTTACTACACAGTGCCAGGTGCTGGAATCCAGGACAGGAGGCTCCTGCCCCACCAGGGAGCTTACGTCCCAGTGAGGGATCAACACTGTATCACTGCTTCCATTAAAGAAAGACTTGCCAACGAGCTATGGTAAATATTACGAAAACGAAGTGCTATGAGAGGGGCTGGTGGACCTCTGCAGTAGTTAGGAGTGGTGTCCTGAGGAATGGACACTGAAGCTGAGATTTAAAAGGTAAGAAGTGGGCCTCACGTAGCATAGAGAATATTTTAGGGTAAAGGACTACTGAGAGCAAAAGGACCCAAGGTGGAAGAAAGCAAACCAAGAACCAAAACATCAAGGTGGCTGAAGTGTAGCGGGGGAGACAAGGGCCCCTGGTGCATGGTCAAGTCACGGATTTGGGCCATTGTCTTGAGAGCAAGGGGAAACCATGAGAGCATTTCCAGGCCATGAGGGGCCTCCTCGGCTTTGTATTAAACGATTATTCTGGCCACTGCGCAGTGAGCGGGCTGGAGGAAGGCGAGACAGGCTCCAGGAGGCCCGTTAGGAAGCATCGTGTGATCGAGACGAAAAGAAACGGCCTTCCTCCCAAGCACCAGGATGTTGGAGATGCAACCACACAGGAAACATCTATTCCACTAGTTTCCAGAACCACTGAGGGGGAGCTGTGAGCTGTGTCCTATCCGGCAGACCAGAGCCACGGGGATCACTGACAGAGGTTTCCAGCTTGCATGACTCCAGGTCTCTGGAGGGCTCTACGCCCACCGTCCCAGGGCCCGAGTGACCAGCTGCAGGCAGTCCCCATTGTCCCTGCTGGGCCCGGTACTGACCCAGCGGTACCGCACAGCCACCTGGACACAGCCACTGCCTTTGGCTGAGTGGGGACAGCAGGCAGAGAAGGGGAGACAGCGACAAGGTCCCCAAGCGGACGTGCTGAGGACGGAGCCACCGAGTGGCCCGGTGACCCTGCGCAGCCACTGGCCCTCTTGTGCTCCAGCTTCTTCATCTTCCTGCAAAAAGGGGCGAATCCGGCTCTCTCCCAGGTTTCCTGAGGGTCACAGGAAACTCATGTGTTCACACGTGTAAAGGTTATATAGCACAGAATCTTCCCGGAGAAGCCCTCGATTTGGACCCAAGTTTGAATCCCACCAGGACTTCCCTGGTGGCTCAGACAGTAAAGAATCTGCCTGCAATGCAGGAGACCCGGGTTCAGTCCCTGAGCCGGGAAGATCCCCTGGAGAAGGGAAGGGCTACCCACTCCAGTATTCTGGCCTGGATTTTTCCACAGACAGAGGAGCCTGACGGGCTACAGTCCATGGGTAAGAAAGAGTCGGGAACGACTGAGCAACTAACACACACACGTGCGCGCGCACACTTGAATCCCACCTTGGCCACTTAGCCGTTGTGATTTGGGCAAGTTAACCAAGCTCTCTGGGGCTCAGCTTTCTCAGCGGCGAAAACAGGGAGGCTAAGACCTGCCCGGAAAGATGGTCCTGGAGATTAATCGGGCCAGTGCTGCTCAGGGTTGTTTCTGCCTCTGTGTCCGCACAGGAAGGCACACCAGGCGCGGGCTGCTCTCAGAGCTGGGGAGACGGGGATGGAGGGAATGGAAATGAGACAGCTCAGGAGTGTAGACCCAGGACTGCAGAGGTGCGGTCTGTGCAGAGAGAGGACGGAAATGATTCGGGAGTGAAGAGGAATCTGCCAGATAACCCTGGGGGGAGACTGTAATTAGCCTTTAAAGGGATGCTGGAAACAGACAACGCCCGATAAGGTAAAATCCTTCAGCTGGGGACGCTCAGCACAGAACGTGTGCCTCCTGCCCCTCAAGTTGCTCTCCTGTTTTCAGCTGAGGAGCGTGGCTTGTGCTGGTTCTGCCAGCTCCAGGTTGTCAGCGTAGAGCCAGCTTGCTCCGGCTGTTAGTTGCTCAGTCCTATCTAACTCTTTGTGACCCCAAGGACTGTAGCCCACCAGGCTCCTCTGTTCATGAATTCTCCAGGCAAGAATCCTGGAGTGAGTTGCCATTCCTTTCTCCAGGGGAACTTCCCAACCCAGGGATCGAACCCAGGTCTCCTGCACTGCAGGCAGATTCTTTACCTTCTGCACCAGGGAGAAGTTATGCTTTTCTTCCCTTATTCGTCAGTCATAAACATGCACTTGTGCCAGGCACCTTGCCTCAGAGCAGCAAGGCTTGGCGTCTGCTCCAAGGAACTCACAGTCAGTTGGAACGAGGGCAGTAGCATCATAAGTAAGGGGTCCAGACACCAGGCCAAGGCAGCCCAGTTAGGGAGACTTCTTCAAGGGGGGTCATTTGAGCGGTGTTTTGTACTGAGTAGGAGAAAGGAAAACAAAGTGGGCCCCCTGAGCTGAGCCCTGGGAATCATCGTCTCTGAGTTCTGAAGAAAGGCCGTGCAGGTGGAAGAAAGAAACAGCCTGGGCAAAGGCAGGAGGTGGGGGAGGTGATCTCAACCCTGAACTGAACCATTAAACACGTCCAAGAAGAAAAGGCCTGACCAATCAGAATGGAAGCGGAGTTGCCCCGGGGTTCTTCATACCAAGGCAGTTCAGAGATGGGATAAAGCTAAAGAGCAGCAGAGCTAGTGAAGTCCATAGATTAACTGTTCAGTCTCTCAAATGAGAGGAAAGTAGGGGATCAGAGAGGTGAGGACACAAGCCCAGTGCCACACAGGAATGATCTCACAGTTGGGACGGGAAGCCAGGTTTTCTCTCTGCCACCCAGGCGTGGATTCCTTCCTCTGCACTAAAGCAAGGGTCCCTGAGCCAGATATTCATTCTGGCCAACAATCTAGGATTTCTGCCAACATGGTGTGCTAACAGTCCTGTGCCAGCAACACCCTCCAGCCCCCTTGGTTGTATCAAGGGCTGGGAGAGGAAGGGAGGACAAGACACAAACTGAGACTCATCAGGACACAACCGACCAGTCAAAAGAAAACAAGGGCTTATACATTTCCCGGTATTGGGAACAATCCAAACTTCCAGCATTGGGAGAAGGATTAAACAATAATGAATCTGCTCAATTGACTGTTTCCCAGCTGTTAAAATTTTACAAGTATGACAATATTAAAACACTTAAAATATAATACAAGAAAGATATAAAGTAATTTTGTTGATCAATCGTTAAGTTGAGTCTGACTCTTTGCAACCCCATGGACTGCAGAACACCAGGCTTCCCTGGCCATCACCAACTCCTGCAGCTTGCTCAAACGCATGTCCATCGAGTCAGTGACGCCATCCAATCATCTCATCCTCTGTCGTCCCCTAGTCCTCCCGCCTTCAATCTTTCCCAGCATCAGGGTCTTTTCCAATGAGTCGGTTCTTCACATCAGGTGGCCGAAGTATTGGAGCTTCAGCTTCTGCATAAGTTATTCCAATGAATATTCAGGACTGAATTCCTTTAGGATGGACTGTTGGATCTCCTTGCAGTCCAAGGGACTCTCAAGTGTCTTCTCCAACACCACAGTTCAAAGCATCAGTTCTTGCATGCTCAGCCTTCTTTATGGCCCAACTCTCACATCCATACATGACTACTAGAAAAACCACAGCTTTGACTATATGGACCTTTATAATCATATATTAACACTACCTAAAAGAAAAAAACAGAAAAAAAAATAACTGAAAAGGAAAATAAACTAAAAATGTTGGCAAATGATTATTTTGGTAAAAAATGATTTTGCTAAATAAGAATGAACTAAAAATAATTTTTAAAATTTTAATTATGTAGTTTTTCCAAATTGTCTTTCATCAGCATGCTATATCTTTGTGTTACTAAGGCATATACAGCATATACACATAAATATCTACTTTTCTATATGTGCATGTGTGCTCAGTTGCTGAATTGTGTCTCTTTTGCAACCCCGTGGACTGTAGCCCACCAGGCTCCCCTGTCCATGGGATTTCCCAGACAGGAACACTGGAATGGGTTGCTATTTCCTTCTTCAGGAGATCTTCCCTCCTCGGGGACTGAACCCACATCTCCTGCATTGGCGGGTGGATTCTTCACCACTGAGCCATCTGGGAAGCCCGTTGATCTATATAGATATGTGTAAATGATATTTCTCACTTTACCCTCGCTCACTGGGAACACCAGGCTAGTCATGTTTAAGGTCAGTTAACAGGCAATCAGCTTGTGTGCCCAGTGCAATACAGTGGAAGATAGAAAAAATTTAGAAGATGTAAGCTTGTACTCAGAGCCTTGGAGAAAGCTGACTAGTCCAAGTGCAGACTCTGGTGTATGGCAGGTCCTTATTAATTATTTATGGAATGAATGAATGAATATGAGTCTATGAGGGCTATGGATGGAGAGTCTGTGATCAGCTCAGCAGCTCAGTACACTGTCTGTGACCAATTCAGCAGCATCCTCACCTGGTCCACTCAGCAGAAAAGCCTGAAACTGCTTTTCCTAGAATCCCTTGCAGGTCTTGGCTCTGGATCAGTTCTGCCAAGGAGAGGCTCTCAAGGGGCTCTGGAGGATCAAGGAGGAAGAGAAATCATCATACCCAAGGGGCAGCTGCTTGCAGGTATGTGGGCATTTGGCAGAGGCAGACGTTTGGGGGTATCACCCTAAGAATCACACTGTTTGGTGCCACAAGCTATTGAATGACCAACCACAGCTCCCAGCGCCCTGGGAGTTCCTCTTCTTGGAGCAGCCACTGAGGTGAGACAGCTCCCCCGAAACCTCCGCACTTCAGTATTTCCTGAAAATGGAAATCTCTGCATTTCAGGGGCCATGGAAATCTCTAGCTCCCTGTATTAAACCTCTTTCTACTTGAAATACTGAGAGTGACTTCTGCCCAATCCATGACTGATATGGGTGATATGTAATGAAAGGCAAGACTGAGTGGGTCCTGGTGTTCCACAGGTTACATGAATGCTGGCAAAGTTGAGTCATGGGATACAGTCTAAGCTAGAAGAATGGACCAGACATGTGAACATGCGTGTGTTGAATGCCTCTCCTTCCTGCTTACTTCATTCAAGCACCTCTTCAATCCTTCCTTCACTCTTTCAATTTCTTTCTCTAAAGCTTTTGCTTTTACCATCAGGAGAGGTGAGAAAAGGCTTCTCTGCTGGCTTAGTCGGTAAAGAGTCTGCCTGCAAAGCAGGAGACCCAGGTTCTATCCCTGGGTGGGGAAGATCCCCTGGAGAAGGAAATGGCAACCCACTCCAGTATTCTGGCATAGAGAATTCCATGAATGGAGGAGCCTGGGGGCTACGGTCCATGGGGTCATGGAGTTGGACACGACTGAGCATCTATAGAGGTGAGAAAAGCCTATAATCAGCTTTTTTCCTAACAACTGCTAATGAATATTGATTTTTTTCCCCAGGAGGATCTCATTTGGGCAATTAACAGTTTGGTTTCATGGCAGTGGGAGCCAATCCCTGGGAATAAGGCAGATGTGGTCTTTACCAAGTTCCTGAAACATCTCAAGCCCAGGCCACTCCTTTCCTGGGACTGTTTCTGGATGAACCAATCCCTACATCTTCGGGGCCATGGAAGAGTGGCACAAAGCTCACTCCAGAAAGCCCTGTCCAAACCAAGGACATGTTTGCCCATCTCATTCATACTCATTATCCATCCACTCTGAACACATGTCAGACACTGGGGTGGGTGATCGAGACACAATGGCAACAAGACGTGGTCCCCATCTCTGAGGAGCTCACATGGTCTAGGACAGCAACCAATGCTAAAACTGCAGTCACGGAAGACGCATCATTTAGAGTCAAATAGTGTTTTCAACCCAAGTGTTGTTTCAAAAACAAAATGAAGGCCAACAGACTAGAGACTGAACATTCAGTGGAGGTAATATTCCTTTTGTTCCTTCTGAGCAGGGAACATCCTACAGATCCTTCAGGTTCTGGATTAGCCCTCAGGAGCACCTAAGTGCCGACATGGCTACAGGGGTCTCTGCTGTGGACAGGGTGTGCCCTGAGAGCATGGCTTCCAGCTCCTCTTTCCCATGTCTAATTTGAGACGCTGGCTCTCAGTTGTCAATTTAGCAGCAGCGAGGTCTGCGACACTGACAGCAGGATGGATGGTGTGTCAGGGCTCATTAAGATGATGAGTGTGTAATTAATCAGGATTCTGTTTAGAGTGCAAGAGTGACTGCTAACAGTTAAACAGGACAACACAACAGTCGTAACTGGGATGCCCCCAAGGAGGGTGGTGAGTTCCTAAAGCAGGAGGACAGGGGAAAGACCATGTGTTGAGCTCGTATAACACCTTACCAGCTGTCCATAAGAGCTTTCTTTCATTCAATTCTCACTATAACATGTGAAGCAGATGTTACTAACCCTCGTTTTATAAAGACCCGAGGCTCAGATGAAGGAACTTGCCTGAGTTGAAGGGTTAGTAAGAGGTGGAAGTGTAATCTGAACCCAGGTCCATCTGACTCATATCTGTTCTCATCATAGCCATGATGCAAACTCCAAAAATGGTGGCATTTGCCCTAAAAGGGCCTCACTGTCTTTGGGCCAATGATACAGGTTTTCGTTAATAATTGTGATGTAGGCACTTACTGCTGTGTGCCATTACTTTGTTAAAATTCAATCACTGATTCAATTCAATTCAATACACTTTTGAGCTATGGATGCACATTTGAAGAGGTTATTCTGGCCCTGAAGGATCTCACAGAACAGGGGGAAGACAGACAAGAAAACCAGTAATTACTGAACTGTGTAAATGCCAAGATAACTGCATGTTAGTCTCAAGGTCTCACAGAATCACCACAACCATCTGATCCAACAGAGACACACAGGAAACCTTCATAAAGGAGGTGTCAACCCAGATATAATAGATGAGTAGGAATTGCTTAGAAAAAGAATCAGGACTAAAGCCTAGGAAATAACACACGGAATACAGGGATGTGAATGAGCCTTGAAGGATGCAGAGAAACAACAAATGATTCTGTTTGACTGGAAGGGAGGGGGCGGACCCACACAGTGTGGCCAAGGGGGCCTCACGTCACCCCTTTCACTCAGCCCAGCCAAGGATGCCACCTGGGACTCAGCTGTGCCAGCCATTGTGTCCCAACTGGAGGAAACTGGTCAGTAAGAGACACATGACCAAAGGTGGACCAAGAATAGTCTCTTGGAGACCTTTCTTCCAGCAAAGCTCCTACAACCTAGACAGGCACCTTTTCTAGTTAATTCAAAGGTGGATTTTGGACCAGCTAAGCCTCAGGGGACCCAGGAAACAAGGGGGATCTTTTCAGAAAGCAGAGCAGACGGCTGGCAGATGAGATAACCAAGGAATTTAGCACTTTGCGATGGTCGGGAGTCTTCAGAAGTGCTGTCCCAGAGGACTGGCCGTCATGTCAGACCAGGGACAGTGTCACGTTTCCATTCTCTCCTTTCCCAACACTGTGTAGCTGTTCTCCGGCCCCTACTTGGCTGGCGCATGCTGAGCACGTCTGGAGGTGCAGACTGAGGATTTGGCCCTGGAATGTTTAAACCACTGGTCAGTAAGGACATCCAAATGCGAAGGCACATACTGCCCATCATTTAGAGATCCCCGCTTTCAAGTTGGTCAGGACCTTGGGGTTGTCTCCCTCAAGAAGGGAGAGTATTTTTTGTAAAAGTCAAGAGTATTTTTGGTTGGAAATGTCTAGTAATATTTTATAAAGAAATACTTCCAGAGGAAACATTGGAAATACCTCTCAATCACATCACATAGGCTACAGCCAGGAAACGGCAGTGTTCCCAGGTTTGTTGGGCCTGGAGTAAGAGTGAGGGCATGTGTGTAGCTTGTGTGAATGTAGGCTGTGGTCTCTGTGCTCTCGATGCATGAAGTGTGTGTGGCGTGTGCATGGTGCAAACGTGTACACACAGGTATCTTCTGTATGTTGGGGGGAGCTAGAGTTTGGAGGGAGGTTGTAAGTAGAAGAATGAAGGATGCTGGTGTGCCTTCACCATAAACTAACATCCAGGACCATGAGAGATCACCATTTATCTCGTACTTTCCTGTCTTCACACTCCTGTGGGCCCCACAAGAGCTTATGTGTGTGCATGCTAAGTCACTTCAGTCGTGTCTGACTCTTTGCAACTCCATGAACAGTAGCCCACCAGGCTCCTCTGTCCATGGGATTTTCCAGGCAAGAGTACTGGAGTGGGGTGCCATGAGGTAAGCATTAACATTGCTTCTATTTTTCAAGTGAGAAGAATGAGACACAGAGAGGCAGAATCCCCCAAAATGGATCTCCTTCGGGAAGGAGTCACCACGTGGAGCTTTCCACGAGATTGCTGTGTGGACACAGGAACTCGGAGAGAGAGGAGCCCATGCACGTGTTTTTGAGATGTTAGCGCCTGTTTGTCCGTCAGAGGCTCTTGCCTTATTCATTCATTTTTATTCTTTTGTTCTTCATTTGTTCAGTCTCAAACTTGAATTCAAATTCCCCTACATGTAAGGCCCATTCGCCTGGCCAAACGTGGCAGAGACAAGGTAAAAGGCCTGGACACCCCAAGGTGACACCAATCAGGCAAAACGGCAGAAGCTGGAGGTGAGTGGAGGAAGGTGGATCGGGGGAGAAAGAGAGGGCGGAATTTAGTGAGACTATGAATGCATTTCAGGCTTTCTTTCCTTTACATACGAGTTCCACCTGACTGAATTTCGGAACCCTGGAGTTTATGATCAACATGCCTTCTGAGATCAGCGCCCACAGCCCAGCAGGTCCGCAACATCCCCTGGAGCATCAAAGGTACCAGGCCTGCCCTTCTCAGCTGCCCGCTTCCCCGGGTCTCTTCTGGTCTGGAGCCAGCGGGCGTGAGCAGGCCGGGGTCTGGCCTCAGCCCTGTGGGGAGAGAGCTGGGTGACTGACAAGTGACTCTCTCTGGGTCTCCATGTGAAGTTAGCAAGGGAGCGAAGCTGGGGTTTAGGGGAGAGCACGAGCTCCCCTGTGAGCCCTTGTCAGGCTCTGTGCAGAGGACTCTGCTGGCGACAGAACTGGGCCTGTGAGCTTCTGACCCCACACCCACCACCATTCCTTATCCTTTCGGCTTGCCAAGGGCTTTCCCATCTGTTTCACTAGATCCTTAGGTCTTCCCTCCAAGGCCATTCTGTTTGGAGGAAAGTGAAGCTTTAGAGAGGTTTTCAGGTCTCGGTTTCAGAGGCCTCGGGATAAGCCATAGTGGAAACTAGAAATCAGATGCAGGGTCCCCAGGCAGGGATCCAGTCATTTCTCCCTTTTCTCCGGAGGTACTGTGTGCCTTCTGAGTATCGAGTGCACAGTGACAAACTGGGCCTGGTTCCTGCCGGCAGGTGAGTGCAGCCTCGCGGGGGAGAGAGGCCTGTCCACAGGGTGACGACACTGCTAGGGGCTCACCAGCCAGTGGCCGGGGTGCAGAAGGGAGTCCCTCCACCCCGGCCCCCCCGGGGCACTGGGGCTCACTCTGCTTGACGAGTGTGCATTGCAGTGGGCGGGGTGAGGCCTGGCACTCAGCCCCCCCAGATGCTGGCCCGGGGGTTAAGGGGTGGTACAACCTGGCCAGTCTCCCTCCCAGTCTCCTCGACTCCAGCTAACAGGTGAGCCCCGACCTCCATTCCTCCAGGAACCTTGATGCACAGGCTGGAACCCCGCAGGCCTCTCGGCACCACTAGGCCCTGGGGGGTTGAGTCAGACGTTAGGTGAATACTTGCTTCTCTTTTAGTCTCAGCTACTGGAAAGGGCCACTTGGATTTCAGGGAGAATTTTATCCCCTTCCATCCATGTCATTCCTGAGTTTTCTTTATCATTTCATTTTTAACAAAACATGTAGGTTACTTTTCCCAGCTCAAATCTGTTCCCAGCATCAAAGCTGTTAAAAACGTTTTTTTTTTGGGGGGGGGGATTCTGTTGTGGTAAACGTCAGGAGGTGAAAACGTTGTCCTCTTGAAACCTGGCCGCAGAACTCCTCTTCAGAAGGAGTACTACTTTCGTTTGGAGAAACTATCAATACTTCGACAAGCAGCTTGGGGTGGAAGGTGAGACTGACAGGAACTCAGCCACAGAGCCACTGGGTAAAGTGGCCTCTGAGAAAAAGAGCTTTGCTTTGCTCTGGAGTCAGAAGGGGATGACAAAGAGGGAAGGAGAGAAGCAGGGAGAGAATTAAGGGTAAGCCTTACCTAAGGGTAAGGCTCAGACAGTAAAGAATACGCCTGCAATGCAGGAGACCTGAGTTCGATCTCTGGGTTGGGAAGATCCCCTGGAGGAGGCCACAGCAACCCACTCCAGTATTCTGGCCTGGAAAATTCCATGGACAGAGGAGTCTGGCAGCTACAATCCATGGGGTCGCAGAGAGTCAGACATGACTGAGCGACTGAGCACAGCACCACTAGACCACCAGGGAAAGTCTCTGCACTCCCAGAGCAGGGTGTCTGGTTCGATCCCTGGTCAGGGAACTGGATCCCACATGCTGCAACTAAGACCCAGTGTAGCCAATAATACATAAATATGAAAAAGAGTAAACCCAGGTTAGGCGTGGAAGAAGTCAGGAGAGGTTGGTAGAAGGAGACAAACTTAGAATTGTAAGGTGTGGGTATCTAATGCTGTTGTTGTTCAGTCCCTAAGTGCTACGTCTGACTCTGTGACCCCACGCACTGCAGCACATCAGGCTCCTCTGTCGTCCACTATCTCCTCGAGTTTGCTCAAATTCATGTCCATTGAGTAGGTGATGTATAGCATGGTAACTAAAATTGTTAACACTGTATTGTATAATTGAAATTTGCCAGCGAAGTAGAACTTAAAGAAGGTAGATAGGCAAATATGTGTTAATAAACTCGATAAGGACAACATTTTCACAATGTAGACATTAAATCATCATGTTTTACACTTGAAATATCTTATAACTTTGTCAGTTATACCTCTATCAAGCTGGAAAAATATTCTAATTAAAATTTTTTTAAAAAGAGTAAAGCCTGGCTCTAGACAGTTGCCCTGGAACAGGGTGGTGTCCAGACCCTGACCCCAGAGATCAGGTCATTTCCTGCCAGGAATTATAAGAAAAAGGATGCCCAATGCACAACCTGAAAGTGTTCACTGCTGTGTGTAAACCTGTCCGTCTCCTCCCCAAACTTTAGCAAATTCTGTAACACTCACGAATACTCTGGGATTTTTAAAAAATGAAATATAGTTGATGCACGACATTATGTCACTTTCAGGCATATTACATCGTGATCTCACATTTGCATACATTATGAAATGATCGTCACGATAAGTCTAGTAACCATCTGTCCCCATACAGAGTTATTGCAATCTAATTGACCATATTCCTTATGCTGTACTACATTTCTGTGGCTTATTTATTTTATAACTGGAAGTTTGCACCTCTTAATACACTTCTCTTATTTCACACCTCAAACCCCCTCCCCTCTGGAAACCACTCATTTGTTCTTTATGAGCCTGTTTTCATTTTGTTTTGTTTTTCAGATTCCGCTTATAAGTGAGATCATATGGTATTTATCTTTTACTGCCTGACTTATTTCACTTAGCTTCCTTTAGTGTCTGGTGGCTCAGACACTAAAGAATCTGCCTGCCATGTGGGAGACCCAGGTTTGATCCTTGGCTTGCGAAGATCCCCTGGAGAAGGAAATGGCACCCCCACTCCAGTATTCTTGCCTGGAGAATCCCATGGACAGTGGAACCTGGTGGACTATAGTCCATGGATCACAGAGCCTGCCATGGGTCGAGTGACTGTCACTCTCACTCTCAATTCTAAGTCCATCTGTGTTGTTTCAAATGGCAAGATTTCATTCTTTTTTATGGTTTAATAATATTCTATTATATATATATATATATATAATGTGTCTGTATGTGTGCATATATATATATATATATATATATATCACATCTTATTCATCCGTTCATCTATTGCTGTTGTTCGGTTGCTAAGTCACATCTGACTCTCTGACCCCATGGAGTGCAGCATGCCAGGCTTCCACAGAGGACCCTTGGGTTACCTCCATACCTAGATTATCTTAAATAATGCTGCTATGAACATAGAGGTGCATGTGTCTTTTTAAATTTGTGTTTTTTGTTTTTGTGTGTGTGTTTGTTTGTTTTCGGGTAAATACTCAGAAGTGGAATTGCTGGGTCATAAGGCTTTTCTGTTGTTAATTGCTTGAGGAACTGCCATACTGTAGCGGCAGTAGCAATTTACAATCCCACCAGTGGTGCACACGGCTTCCCTTTCTCCACATGAACTTTTCTTAAGAGCTTGGAGAGGGGGCTGATTTTCTGGTCATGGAGACAGAAGGATGCTTGGAAAGATGTACTGCCCTCACTCTCTTGTTGTTGTTTAGTGGTTCAGTTGTGTCCGACCCTTTGCGACTCCATGGACTGTAGCCAGCCAGGCTCCTCTGTCCACGGGATTTCCCAGGCAAGCGTACTGGAGTGGGGTGCCATTGCCTTCTCCAGGAGATCTTCCTGACCCAAGGATTGAACCTGCGTCTCTTGCACTACAGATTCTTTACCGCTATGCCACCAGGGAAGACCCCTGACTCTCTGGGAACTTGAAAAATTCTTCAAGACCACTTTGGACTTCAGCAGAAGCACTGTAGTTTGAAGAAGCCCAAGCTGACATTCAAGTAAACACTAAGAAATTAATTAAACAAGTGACTGGGGTGTAGGACCAAGAAGCTAACTCGATATAATCCTGTGCATGAGCTGGATCAATCCTCTGTGCTTCACAGGGTGCTTTTTCTCAAGCTTCTCTCACACCTCCTCTGGAAGGCAGTTTAGGCAGAGAGGCTGGTGCTCCTTTTATGGGAGCAAAAGCGATGCACCCTCGTCAGGCCCTTTCAGCCTGGACATCTCCCAGGGAGACAGGGACCGTCCTACAGGGCCACCAGGAGCAGGCAGCAGGCAGCTTGCTGGGCCCTGGAACCTGTGAAACCTGGGAGAGATGCAGCAGGAGGGGGAAAGGGTGTGTGCAGGCGGCGGTTTGTCGGAAGTTCTAAAAGCTGTTTGGCTCTGCTTGGAGTTTGGAAAGAAACAATGAGTCCAGTGCTTTTGTGGTTTTCCAACATGCATCTTTAGAGCTTCCCTGGTGGCTCAGTAAAAGAATCTGCCTACGATGTAGGAGACCCGGCTTCAACCCCTGGGTTGGGAAGATCCCCTGGATAAGGGCATTGCAACCCACTCCAGTATTCTTGCCTGGAGAATCCCACGGACAAAGGAGCCTGGCAGGCTACGGGGTAGCAAATAGTCGGACACAACTGAGCGACTAACAGACACAGCATGCATTTTGGTGGACAGTTCATGGGCTCAGACACCTCCAGTGAACAGTGGGTGCTGATGCCCCCGCTCGTGGGTCCAACACAGAGCTGGTGGGTCAGCCTTGTCCTGTGTCTCAGGAGCCCCAGGTTCTGCTGCCGTCTCTCCTCTCTCCAGGCTACCCACAGCCCTCAGCACAAGGCCTGGGTGGGAGCTAGTGAGCCTGAGTTGCGTTTGTGCCCAGGGCTCACCCGAGAGCCCTCTGCTTGTTCTCAGAACATTCAGGATCTTGGCTGCCTCAGGGCAGCCCGACTGGTCAAGCTGTGAGCCAGCAGGGCTCCTTGCTTTCAAGCTCCGAGTCTTGGGGTCCTCTCTCAGATGCATTGTCTCTTATCCATGAGCTCTCTGTAGTGGGCAAGAAGGTATGTTATCCTTTGGGGAGGAGGAGTAATTTCCTAGCTGTGATCCATGCACTAAATGACTCCATGGACCCCGGTGTCCTCCAGGGCCTTGCTGCCTCTACCCCTGAAATCAAGGACTTCCTGGCTAGGCTCCCTCTGTGAGACACACTCCCCCCCCCGCCCCAAAGAGTTTGGGGGAGGCAGGGATTAACCACTTCACGTCCTATGTCCTATTGGCCACCTAAAACCCTCAAAGGCATCCTCTGTTCTAGAACCTTGCATAGACACGGTTGATATCATGCATGAATCCACGGATATGAAGGTTATAATCATTGCCCCTTTGTGCTTGAGCATCAAATGGGCAAAGTGAACCCCACTATGTGCATGAGCTTGTGCTTGCTGAGAGTAAGATCTCTGGTTTCCAAATGAGACCTCACAGTGCCCAACAGCCTCTGACAGGGTGTGGTCAGTCCAGATGGCATGTGCCCAGAGCAGGGGCCCACTGATGGCTGAGGAGCAAGACCTGGGTGCGCACAGAACCCAGGCCCAGGTGGGGAGGAACCCCTGCAGGGAGACGAACTTGAGACACACGGGGTGCGGCTCTCCTTGCTGACTGGCAACCGCAGGAGGGATCCCTGGACCACAAACCTGGCACAGGTGGGCCTGCTGTCCCCAGAGTCGCCCAGTGACCTGCACACCAGGGGGTGCCCTGTGCAGGAGGCTCCCCCCAGATCCACCCCCGACACGCTGAGACACATATTTCCTGCGAGTCACCTGTTTCTCAGGGGGAAAGCCCGTCACTGGCTGGTCACAAACACCAGGGCCAGGCAGATGTGCGGCATTCCTGAGGGTCGGGCTGGGTGCAGGCGGGCAGGGCAGTGAGGCTCCTGGACAACACATTTCCGCAGGCCTGAGCCTCTCGGGCTTCACCCTGAAAGGGCCAACTCCGTGACAGGGAGCAGACTTACCGTGTCCACTGGACTGAGACGCCACCACCCCTGGAGCCTCCTGCCAGCCCTCCTGATGGTCAGATGGGCCGCTGGGAGAGGGGCCTCACCCACAGGAAACACAAAGGAAGGCTTTGGACGGAGGAGAGCGAGCTCACCTAGGGTGGAGACGTGCGGAGGTGGGAACGGATGTCGACTTGTGGCTCTGAGAGCTGGGGGCAGGGTGTATAGTCAATGGATCCCTCCTGTGGCTATGAGTTGCCAGAAATCAACACTGAATATTCTTTGGTAGGACTGATGCTGAAGCTCCAATACTTTGGCCACCTGATGTGAAGAGCTGATCGTTGGAAAAGACCCTGATGCTGGGAAAGATTGAAGGCGGGAGGAGAAGGGGACAACAGAGGATGAGATGGTTGGATGGCATCACTGCCTCGATGGACAAGAGTTTGAGCAGGCTCCGGGAGGTACTGATTGACAGAGAAGCCTGGTGTGCTGCAGTTCGTGGGGTTGCAAAAAGTCCGATAGCACTCAGCAACTGAAAACACAAGGGGAGCCCAGCCCTTACAAAGCAGAGACCATCACTCATGGAGCGCCAGTGCCACCTGGTGGCCAGATACGGCTTGACCAGCGTCATCAGCGACCAGAGAAGCCAAGAACCAGACTTAGAGACAGGAATCACCAAGGTCATCGCCACAGTAACTGTAACGATGGCAACACGTTATCAACACCCCACGTCTTTCCTGCCGTCCTGAAATCCGGCCTCGCTGGGTTTTGAGGAGATCAGCCCTTATTGGACATTCATATATTCTCTTTAAAGCGGCGACCGTGTAATCCTTTGCCATTTTTTAATTCAGTTGTCTTGTCATTAAGTTATAAAAGTTCTTTATATATTTTGGATATAATTTATTAGTCAGATATTGTGAACATTTTCCTTCTGACTTATGGCTTATTTTAGTATTTTTCAAAGAGCAAATGTTTTAAATTTTAATAAAAGTCAATTTACCATTAAAAAAAAAAATCCCATAGACATTGACAGGCCTAGATGTACCAGGCACTGTTCATATGCAAGCCCTTCCCTCCTGGAGGTCAAGTTCTGGAGCACAAGAAGGGAGGGGTAGGAGGGATGGGGAGAAGGAGACAGACACAAGGTACTGCAGAATTAGAATCTCCAGGACAAGATGGCCAGGGGGTAAGGAAGACAGAGATGTTAGAGATTTAGCCTAGGTGACAGGCAGAAGAATAAGGCCCCTGGAGGCTGATGACAGAGGAGAAGTGGCAGGAAGGGGCAAGAAATGAGTCTGCTTTTGGATCAAAATCAACATTACATTACATTACTTTACACTGGTTTCCCAGGTGGCACCAGTGGTAAAGAATCCGCTTGCCAATGCAGGAGATGCAAGAGATGCTGGTTCGATCCCTGAGTCGGGAAGATCCCCTGGAGGAGGGCATGACAGCCCACTCCAGTATCCTTGCCTGGGAAATCCCATGGACAAGGGAGCCTGGTGGGCTACAGTCCACGGGGTCACAAAGAGTTGGACACGACTGAGCACGCACTCACTATATATTTCATTACGATGACCTGCCTTTCCAATCCCATGAAAAGTCAGACTAGGTTTCCTAGAAAATTCTCCTGCCATTAGAGGTTAAAATTGTATTGAATGTTGATTGTCAAATATAAATCTCCATAAACAGATTTTCATTAAAGGCTTGCTGAACCATCCTACGGAAAATAACAATTGCTAACACTTACTGAGTGCTTTGTGAGAAAGAAGCATTGTTCCCAGTGCTTCCTCCAGTACACTCCTTGTGGGCTCTCCACTGGGCTCATGTCAGCAAGCGCAGGGCCAGCCAGCATCTGCAGGAAGGTCACAAGGCCCTTCAGGGAAGTCTCCTACTTTCCCCCCAGGAGGCGGCTGTAGACAGTGGGCACCATGTGGCCTGTTACCACATCCAGCCACTTTCCCATGGCAGTCAACCTGCTTGAAACTTAATTAGAAGAGGTTTCAGGCCTCCCCAGTTTGGTCACCGTTTAGAGACATAAGTGTCAAAAAGCTAGAAAAAGCAGACGGAAAGCAGAATAAAGACGGAGACCTCCGGTAGCATTATAGGCAAAAAAAAAAAAAAAAGGGTTGGGGGGTAGGGTTATCCTTCCTCTTTGGGGATGATGAAAAAAGAAAACGTGGACTTCAGTGGTGGTGTGAAGGCATGAGGCTTTAAATTCTGGAGAATCCAACTCTCACACGTGCCCGTGAGCAGTTGTGGGGACCCACTCACACAGCTTCTCAGCTAAAAGGCAGTCAGCTGAGTAGAGAAGCCCAGCATGGAAGGTTCTGGGCCCTCCTGGGCTTGGACCATCATCCAAGATAAATGACTCTATAAAAAGACTCTGCGTAAAGTTTTACCTTAGTCATGCGGAAATTAAATTTCTTATTTTTGGCAGTTCTAACTTCCCACTATTCTTATTCCTACTGAATAAGGAAAAAGAAAAGATTGTCATATTGAAAAAGATTATTTAATCACAATAAAAGCATGCAAAACAATACTGAAAAAATCTCTAATTGAGTGAAAGCTTTATGATAATAGCAGTAACAATATACCCTAAAATAGTCCCTAGAAAATTGAAAACTGCAATTGATATTGGTTACTTCACCAGTATGGGGAATAAATATGGTCACATTGCCTATGTTTTTTCTTTTTTTAATTTTAAAATTATTTTTATTTTTAATTTTTTTGAATGGATAAAGATGTGGTACGTAGAAACAATGGAATATTACTCAGCCATAAAAAAGAATGAAATAATGCCATTTGCAACAACATGGATGGACCTAGAGATCGTCATACTGACTGAAGTAAATCAGACAGAGACAAATATCATGTGATATCACTTATATGTGGAATGTAAAAAAATGGTACAAGTGAGCTTATTTACAAAACAGAAATAGAGTCATAGGTATAGAAAACAATCTTACGGTTACCAGGGGGGAAAGGTGGGGAGGGGAGGGAGGGATAAATTGGGAGACTAGGACTGTCTACGTTTTATCAGTTGATTTCTCTTATCATCAGGAGATCCAGTAACTCAAATGCCTGCTACGTTGCAGAAACTCTTTGGTACTGGAAATACATCAGTGGATGAAACAAAGATTTCCATCCTTGTGGGGCTTACTCTCTAACAGAGGAGATAGTGAAGCAATAGATTTAATAAATAAGTAAATAATTTAGCATGCTACATGGTGTTAATGTCAAGGATTTTTTTTTTTAGTAGAGGGGTTTAAGATACTAAGATGGGCTAGGCCTCAGAGAGAATGCAACATTTAAGCAAAGCCTTGAAGGTGACTCTGGCCTTCACAAAGCCACATAAGTTGTAGGACATCCTCCAGGACAACAGAGGTCCAGTGCCTTACCTTTACACCATTAGGATGGTCTTCTCCCATGGCGCTTCTTAGAACAAACTTTTACTCCAAAATGACCTGCTGAG
The DNA here is from genome assembly GCF_054371585.1 of Giraffa tippelskirchi. Classification (NCBI taxonomy): domain Eukaryota; kingdom Metazoa; phylum Chordata; class Mammalia; order Artiodactyla; family Giraffidae; genus Giraffa; species Giraffa tippelskirchi. The sequence goes on along the minus strand of NC_137284.1, from coordinate 39,164,209 downwards.
TATATTTACACTGAAAAGTAGTAGCAATTTCTCTCACTATACATGTTAATTCTGCTCCCAGAACTTATACAACTAGGGTTATGAGCCAAGTAACAGCTTCCCAAGTGTTTCCATGGTAAAGAATCCGCCTGCCAATGCAGGAGATGTGGGTTTAATCCCTGGGTCGAGAAGATCCCCTGGAGAAGGAAATGGCAACCCACTCCAGTATTCTTGCCTGGGAAATTCCATGGACAGAGGAGCCTGGTGGGCTACAGTCCATGAGGCCAAAAAAGAGTTGAAAACACCTTAGAGACTAAACACACACACGACAGCTTCATAGAGTATAGCTGGTGATACATCTGTGGGTCTCAGACTACTTGGCGATGTGACCATGGTGTTTACTAGATTTATCTACGTGAAGTTCCCAGGAGGCCACATGGCACTCAGAGGAGTCTTATTGAATTTTCCCTGCTATTTCTCTGTATCTTATACAACCACTCCCTTGGGTTCAGGCATATGGCTTCAAGAAATACCATCTAGTTCTAATGAAAAGCCTACATTTAGGACCACTGAGATGACCTTAGGCCTATAGTCCCCAGTAACTGTAAGAATTACTCTTTTAAGGTTGAGAAAAATCCCTTAGCACCCAGTACTGTCTATTGACAGTGGTTGGTTTAGATGCTAAGTCATCATGTCCAACTCTTGCGACTCCATGGGCTGTAACCCGCCAGGCTCCTCTGTCCACGGGATTCTCCAGGCAAGAATCCTGGAGTGGGTTGCCATTTCCTTCTCCAGGGGATCTCCCCGACCCAGGGATCAAAGCCAGGTCTCCTACATTGCAGGCGGTCTCTTTACTAACTGAGCCACAAGGGAAATAGGCACACAATAAATGTTTCCATAAGTAACACATGTCCTGATTCCAGTAATGGTGGAATAAATAATTCTTTCTTCCTGTTCTTTGGTTGGCATAATCTCTATTGATCTATTTTGAAGTTCAGTGATTCTTCTGCTTATTGATGAGCTTTTCCAGTGAATTTGCAATTTCAGCTATTGTTCTTTTCAATGCTGGAATTCCCATTTGGTTCTTTTTAAAAACCCTCTTTATGATATTTTCTGTTTGAAGCAACATTGTCATCATACCTTCCTTTATTCCTTTTAAGCAAGTTTTCCTTTACTATGAACATATTTGTAATGGCTATTTTGAAATATTTTCCTCCTCAATCTGATATCTGATCACTATCACTGTTTCTGTAGCCTGTTTTTACTTTTGTTTTTCCTGGTATACGGGTCATACCGATCCTTTTATTTTTTTGCATGCCTCATTCAATTTTTCTTCTAAGGGATTCCTGCCCACAGTAGTAGATATAATGGTCATTTCAGTTAAATTCACCCATTCCAGTCCATCTTAGTTCACTAATTCCTAGAATGTCAATGTTCACTATTGTCATCTCCATTTTTATTGGAAACTGGACATTCTAGATAACATATTGTAGCCACTCTGGGTAACAGACTTCTCTGTTTCTCCAGGCCTCTTTGTTCTTATTTACTTAGTGACTGGCTAAATTATTTCAGTGAAACCTACCTATCCTTTGCAGTATTAAGCCTCTGATGCTGGCTCTCAGGGAGGTGTAACGTTGTGTATGGCCTGTGATTGTGGGGCAGCAGTAGTACTGACTGGTCTCTTCCATCTTTCTCTGACTCCAGCGTTGGAGCGGGGACAATGGTAAGCTTCTCCTGGAAGGACTCTTTCACTCTAGGCGTGACGTGCTCAGTGGAGCTGGGGAGGAGCGGTAGCCTGAGGTCCTGTTGGATTGCCTTTCAGGGCACAGAACCACCAGCTCAGGAGATGGGGGAAAGGAATCAGGTCCCCAGCATCCTTAGCTACTGCATTTAAGGTAGAACCATCCTCCACGAGTGAGAGGTGGATAAAAGCAGGGAACTCCCACTTCTCAATTGTATTTGCCTGGGACTTGGCCTCAGTATCAGACAGCTAGGGGCAGGATGAGAACTACTGAAGTCCTGCTACTCCTGGAACAAAGCCTCCTGGGTAGGAGTTGGGGAGACAGCGAACCCTGTGCTCCTGGCTTCAGCAGTCTGGAGTGAAGTTTTCCTCTTGTTGGGCTGGGAGGGGAGAGAGGAAGAGTCTTGGTTCAAATATCATAGACTTCCTTACCGAAAGAGTCACCTTCCCTACTCGAAGCAAAATTCACCTTTCTTGTTGACATTTCGTAGATTTTCTTGAGGACATATTTCTTCATTTGCTGTTTTTCTTTAGGACCATTTCTGAAGGTTTAGAATGGTTAAGCTTTTAAAAATAATTTTCATGTTTTCCTGGAAAGCAAGTCAGCGAAGCTGCTAATACTCTCATGCCAGAATTCAATCTCCTTACTGAGTTTCAAGAGTTCTTTATACATTGTAGATAAAACCTGTTATCAGATATGTAATTTGTAAATACTTTCTCGCAGTATGTGGGTTACTTACTCATTTTCTTAAAAGTGTCTCAAAAGCCAAAGTTTCATATTTTTATGAACTCCAATTTATCAAATTTTTCTTTTATGGAGTGAACCTTTGGTGCCTTGTCTAAGAAGTATTCACCTGGAATTACAAAGATTTTCTACTTTTTTCCTACAAGTTTTATAGTTTTAGGTTTCATATTTAGGTCTACGTTACATCTTGATTTTAAAATTTTATACAGCAGACTCTCTTGAATAACACTGGCTGGAACTGCACAGGTCCACTTATACGTGGGTTTTCCTCAGTGAATGCATACTACAGTACTACATGATTTGTAGCTGTCGATGCCGAACCATGATATGGAAGGCTGATAGCAAAGTAACACACAGATTTTCAACAGCACAGAGGGTCAGGACACCTAACTCTTACCTTGTTCAAGGGTCAACTGGACATGGTCCAATTTTTTTTTTTTGGTAAGAAAGGTCAAAGATAATTTTTGGTTTTTGTAGAGCTTTTTGTTGTGTTTGTTCATCATTTCCATATGGTTTGTCAATTGTTCCAGCACATTTGTTGAATAGATTATCGTTTAGTTAATTCCCATGGCATCTTTGTCATAAATCTGTTAACTGAACATGACTAGATTGATACCTGTATTATGTTTCATTGATCTAATTGTCTATCCACATATTTATACTAGAATATCTTGCTTATGGTAGCTTTATAATGTCTTAAAATTAGATGCCCAGTTACGACGGTGGGCACTAAGAGAGGGGATCAGGGGGCAGACAGACTGAAACTATAGTCACGGACAACTAGCCAACATGATCACATGGACCACAGCCTTGTCTAACTCAGTGAAACTAAGCCATGCTGTGTGGGGCCACCCAAGACGAACGGGGCATGGTGGAGAGGTCTGACAGAATGTGGTCCACTGGAGAAGGGAATGGCAAACCACTTCAGTATTCTTACCTTGAGAACCCCATGAACAGTATGAAAAGGCAAAAAGATAGGACACTGAAAGATGAACTCTCCAGGTCAGTAGGTGCCCAATATGCTACTGGAGATCAGTGGAGAAATAACTCCAGCAAGAATGGATGGAGCCACAGCAAAAACAACACCCAGTTGTGAATGGGACAGGTGATAGAAGCAAGATTCAATGCTATAAAGAGCAATATTGCATAGGAACCTGGAATGTTAGGTCCATGAATCAGGGCAAATTGGAAGTGGTCAAACAGGAGATGACAAGAGTCAACATCGACATTCTAAGAATCAATGAACTAAGATGGACTGGAATGGGTGAATTTAACTCAGATGACCATTATATCTACTACTGTGGGCAGGAATCCCTTAGAAGAAATGGAGTAGCCATCATGGTCAACAAAAGAGTCCGAAATGTGTACTTGTATGCAATCTTAAAAATGACAGAATGATCTCTGTTCATTTCCAAGGCAAAACATTCAATATCACAGTAATTCAAGTCTATGCCCCGAGCAGTAACGCCGAAGAAGCTGAAGTTGAATGGTTCTATGAAGACCTACAAGACCTTCTAGAACTAACTCCCAAAAAAGGTGTCCTTTTCATTATAGGGGACCAGAATGCAAAAGTAGGAAGTCAAGAAACACCTGGAGTAACTGGCAAATTTGGCCTTGGAGTACAGAATGAAGCAGGGCAAAGGCTAATAGAGCTCTGCCAAGAGAACGCACTGGTCATAGCAAACACCCTCTTCCAACAACGCAAGACAAGATGCTACACATGGACATCACCAGATGGTCAACACCAAAATCAGATTGATTATATTCTTTGCAGCCAAAGGAGGAGAAGCTCTATACAGTCAGCAAAACAAGACCGGGAGCTGACTGTGGATCAGATCATGAACTCCTTATTGCCAAATTCAGACTGAAATTGAAGAAAGTGGAGAAAACCACTAGACCATTGAGATATGACCTAAATCAAATTCCTTATGACTATACAGCAGAAGTGAGAAATAGATTTAAAGGACTAGATCTGACAGGCAGAATACTTGATGAACTATGGATGGAGGTTCGTGACATTGTACAGGAGACAGGAATCAAGACCATCCCCAAGAAAAAGAAATGCAAAAAAGCGAAATGGCTGTCTGAGGAGGCCTTACAAATAGCTGTGAAAAGACGGAAGCGAAAAGCAAAGGAAAAAAGGAAAGATATACCCATTTGAATGCAGAGTTCCAAAGAATAGCAAGGAGAGATAAGAAAGCCTTCCTCAGTGATCAATGCAAAGAAATAGAGGAAAACAATAGAATGGGAAAGATTAGAGATCTTTTCAAGCAAATTAGAGCTACCAAGGGAACATTTCATGCAAAGATGGGTTCAATAAAGGACAGAAATGGTAGGGACCTAAAAGAAGCAGAAGATATTAAGAAGAGGTGGCAAGAATACACAGAAGAATTGTTCAAAAAAGTTCTTCATGACCCAGATAATCATGATGGTGTGATCACTCACCTAGAGCCAGACATCCTGGAGTGTGAAGTCAAGTGAGCCTTAGGAAGCATCACTAGAAACAAAGCTAGTGGAGGTGATGGAATTCCAGTTGAGTTACTTCAAATCCTCAAAGATGTCGCTGTGAAAGTGCTGCACTCAATATGCCAGCAAATCTGGAAAACTCAGCAGTGGCCACAGGACTGGAAAAGGTCCGTTTTCATTCCAATCCCAAAGAAAGGCAATGCCAAAGAATGCTCAAACTACTGCACAATTGCACTCATCTCACATGCTAGTAAAGTAATGCTGAAAATTCTGCAAGCCAGGCTTCAGCAATATGTGAACCATGAAATTCCAGATGTTCAAGCTGGTTTTAGAAAAGGCAGAGGAACCAGAGATCAAATTGCCAACATCCAACGGATCATTGAAGAAGCAAGAGAGTTCCAGAGAAACATCTATTTCTGCTTTATTGACTATGCCAAAGCCTTTGACTGTGTGGATCACAATAAACTGTGCAAAATTCTTAAAGAGATGGGCATACTAGACCACCTGACCTGCCTCTTGAGAAACCTCTTTGCAGGTCAGGAAGCAACAGTTAGAACTCTACATGGAACAACAGACTGGTTCCAAATAGGAAAAGGAGTACGTCAAGGCTGTATATTGTGACCCTGCTTATTTAACTTATATGCAGAGTACATCATGAGAAACGCTGGGCTGGAGGAAGCACAAGCTGGAATCAAGATTTCTGGGAGAAATATCAATAACCTTAGATATGCAGATGACACCACCCTTATGGCAGAAAGTGAAGAAGCACTAAAGAACCTTTTGATGAAAGTGAAAGTGGAGAGTGAAAAACTTGGCTTAAAGCTCAACATTCAGAAAACTAAGATCATGGCACCTGGTCCCATCATTTCATGGCAGATAGATGGGGAAACAGTGAAACAGTGGCTGACTTTATTTTTCTGGGGTCCAAAATCACTGCTGATGGTGACTGCAGCCATGAAATTAAAAGACGCTTACTCCTTGGAAGGAAAGTTGTGACCAACCTAGATAGCATATTAAAAAGCAGAGACATTCCTTTGCCAACAAAGGTCTGTCTAGTCAAGGCTATGGTTTTTCCAGTGGTCATGTATGGATGTGAGAGTTGGACGGTGAAGAAAGCTGCGTGCTGAAGAATTGATGCTTTTGAACTGTGGTGTTGGAGAAAACTCTTGAGAGTCCCTTGGACTGCAAGGAGATCCAACCAGTCCATCCTAAAGGAGATCAGTCCTGGGTGTTCATTGGAAGGACTGATGTTGAAGCTGAAACTCCTATTCTTTGGCCACCTGATGCGAAGAGGTGACTCACCGGAAAAGACCCTGATGTTCGGAAGGATTGAGGGCAGGAGGACAGAGGATGAGATGGCTGGATGGCATCACCGACTCGAAGGAGATGGGTTTGGGTGGACTCAGGGAGTGGTGATAGACGGGGAGGCCTGGCGTGCTGCTGTTCATGGGGTCGCAAAGAGTCAGACACAACTGAGCGACTGAACTGATACACCCCCCTTGTTCTTTTTCAAAGTAGTTTTGGCATTTTCATATATATTGCATCTTTGGATTTTGGGCTTGCAAAATTCATGTATCATTCTAATGCTTTTTTTTGGTTGAGATTTGATAGGATTTTCTACACCAATAATCATGTTGTCTGTTTTCCAATTTGGATGGTTTTGTCTTTCATATCTTATAGCCATGGCTAGAAACTCCTGTACAATGTTGAAAAGAAGTGAGCAGACACTCACGCCTTGTTGATATCAGAGGAAAATTGCTAAGTCATTCACAATGAAGTATGATGTTAGCTGTGGGGGTTTTAATAGATGTTGTGTATTAGAAAATTCCCTTCACTCCTAGTTTGAAGAAATTCCCTCCTACTCCCTGTTTGCCGAGAAGAATGGAAAAGGGATGATTAGATACTGTCAAATGCTTTTCCCGCTTCAACTGAGATGATCTTTTTCTCTTCTTTTTTAGTAGTTAATATGATGAATTCCTTTGATGAATTTTCCATTGTTACATCAACCTTGAATTCCTGGGATAAACCCTACTTGGTCATGTTGTATCATCCCTTTTAAATACTATGTTCACTTTGCTAATAATTTGTTTAATTTTTTTGTCTGTATGTTCAGGAGGCATGTTGGACTTCAGTTTTCTTCTCTTGTATTTTCCCTGCCTGGTTTTGACATCAGGAAAATAACTGACCTGTACAACTAGATGTTTCCCCTTCTCCTTAACTTTCTAAAAGTGTACACAGAACTGGCGTTACAGAATCATCTTCATGTTTCTTGTCTTCTTTAGATGTCTGTTGGAACTCACTAGTGAACTCAGCTGGTCCTAGAGCTTTGATTGTGGGAAGGCTTTTAATTAACTAAAAATTCCATTTCTTTAATAAATACAGTGCTTTCAGATTATCTAGTTCTTCTTGCATGAGCTTTGTTATTTATATCTTTTGAGGAACTTGTCCATTTGATATAAATTGTCAAATTTATTGGAACAAAGTTGTTTATAGTAGTCAGTGATTATACTTTTCATTTCTGAATTATCTGTAGTGATGATCTCTCTTTATTCCTGATGTCACTGTTGTTTTTTCACTAAGTCATGTCTGACTATTTTGCGACCCTACGGACTGTATCCCGCCAGGTTTCTCAGTCCATGGGATTTCCCAGGCAAGAATATTGGAGTGGGTTGCCATTTCCTCCTCCAGGGGATCTTCCCAACCCAAGGATCCAACCTGTGTCTCCTGCATTGCCAAGCAGGTTCTTTACCACTAAGCCACCAGGGAAGCCCCTCATTCCTGATAGTCCTGTGTTATTTCTTTTCAATTATTTGTTGAGATGTTTATCAATTTTACTGATTTTTCTCAAAAAAACAACTTTTGGTTTCATTTTATCTTGTATTTGAATTTTTATTTTATTGATTTCTTGATATTATCCTTATTACTTTCTTTTTTTCCTGCCCCTCTTTTTTTTTTTTTGGCGACTCTATACAGCTTGCAGGATCTCAGTTCCCCCAACCAGGAACGGAAACTGGCCCCTTGCCTTGGAAGCTCAGAGTCTTAACCACTAGATCACCAGTGAATTCTCTACTTTGGGTTTAATTTGCTCTTTTTCCTGGTTTCTTAAGGTGGTAGGTGAAATCATCGATTTGAGAATTTTCTTCTATTTTAATATAGGCAATTACCATTATAAATTTTCCTTCAGGACTGGTTGCCTAATCTGTATCTAATACATTTTGATATTGCTTTTATTTTCATTCAAACCAATATATTTCTCGTTTTATTTTTTCATTAGAAGTATGTTGTTTAGTTTCCAAATATTGGGGTATTTTCCTGGGAACTGTTACTGATTTCCAATTTTCTTTTTCTTTTGCCAGAGAATATACTTTGTATGGTCTGAACCTTTATTATGACTTGCTTTCCCTCCCAGAATATGGTCTGTATTGAAAATGCTCTGAATGCACATGAAAACAATGTGTATAATGCTGTTGTTCAGTGGAGTGCTCTATCAAGGTCAATTAAGTCAAGATGGTTGATGGTGTTTTTCAAGTCTTCTAAATATTACTGATTTTCTGTCTACATGTTTTAACAATTAATGGAGGTGTTGAATATCCTCAACTATTGGGTTGGCCAAAAACTTCGTTCAGGTTCTTCCATACCATGTTAAAAAACCCAAATGAAATTTTTGGCCAGCACGATACATTTGTGGGTTGGTTATTTCTCCTTGTAATTCACAGTCTTTTCCTCACATATTTAGAAGCTGTTATGAACATGTTTAAGATTGTTAATTTCCTCTTTGCGATTATAGACAACCATCTTAATCCTTAATCTTGGTAACATTTTCAAGCTCTGAAATCTACTCTGTTTACTACTAGTATAGTATATTTGCTTTCTTTAAATTATTGTTAGTGTATCTTTGTTTATACTTTACTTCAAACCTAATGTCTTTGTAGCAAAAGCGGGTTTTGAGAAAATAACATATAATTGGGTCCTGTCTTCTTTTAGTCAGTATAACAATCTTTGCCTTTTTATCAGGTGTTTACAATTTACAATCAATGTGATTATTGATATGGTTAAGCTTAAATCTATTATCTTGCTATTTGTCTTATTTTTCTTTGCTCCTTCCCCCCGCCTCTTGGATTTAACTGAATACTTGCTAGTGATCCCATTGTATTCTGTTGTTGGCTTGTTAGCTATAACACTCTTGGGGGATGAAAGGAATTATTTTAGGGCTTATATTATATATCTTTAACTTATCACAGTTTTCCTTCAAGTAATATTATACCACTTCAGCTATGGCATGCGAATGTTACCATAGTATATTTCCATTCTCCCCTTCCTAAACTTTGTGTAATTGTTATCTTTTATTTTGAAATGTGTTATAAACTCCACAACAAAATATTCCTGTCTTCAACAATTATCTTTTAAATAGATATAATCCCAAAAAAGGGGAGCTTTAGTATTTAGCTACATATTTACTGAATTTTCACACAGTACTATATCTGTTTGAAAGATTTTTAAAACCATTTCTTGTAATGTAGGTCTACTGGTGTATTTATTCAGCTTTTAGATGTTTGAAAAAGTCTTCTTGTTTTGCCTTTGTTTTTGAAAAGATATGTTCACTGCATATAAAATTTTAGGTTGACAGGTTTTATTCTATCTTGTCCCTTTTACATAACATCTTTATATAAATCAGTTCAGTTCAGTCACTCAGTCACGTCTGACTCTTTGCGACCCCATGAACCGAAGCACGTCAGGCCTCCCTGTCCATCACCAACTCCCTGAGTCCACCCAAACCCATCTCCTTCGAGTCGATGATGCCATCCAGCCATCTCATCCTCCGTCGTCCCCTTCTCCTCCTGCCCTCAATCTTTCCCAGCATCAGGGTCTTTTCCAGTGAGTCAGCTCTTCACATCAGGTGGCCAAAGTATTGGAGTTTCAGCTTCAACATCAGTCCTTCCAATGAACACCAGGACTGATCTCCTTTAGGAGGGACTGGTTGGATCTCCTTGCAGTCCAAGGGACTCTCAATAGTCTTCTCCAACACCACAGTTCAAAAGCATCAATTCTTCGGTGCTCAGCTTTCTTCACTGTCCAACTCTCACATCCATACATGACTACTGGAAAAACATAGCCTTGACTGGACGGACCTTTTTTGGCAAAGTAATGCCTCTGCTTTTTAATATGCTATCTAGGTTGGTCATAACTTTCCTTCCAAGGAGTAAGCGTCTTTTAATTTCATGGCTGCAGTCACCATCTGCAGTGATTTTGGAGCCCAGAAAAACAGATGTTGCTCCATTGTCTTCTGACTCCCATAGTTTTCCACGAAAAGTTTCCTATCATTTTTATCTGAGCTTCTCTGTATGTGACATTCCCTCCCCCGACCCTTGGATGTTATTATTTTTTAATCACAGGTTTAAAACCATTTGATTAAGATGTGCCTTAGTATGATCATCTTCATGTTTCTTGTCCCTGGAGTTCATTGAATATCCTAAACTTGTGGGTTTATAATTTTCATCAAATTTGAAAAAATGTTGGCCCTTGTCTTCAAATGACCTGAAGAAATATGAACATATAAAATAAAAACCTTTTTTTCTTTCCCTTTCCATCCCCACATCCATCTCTTCTCCCTTGAGGACTCCAATTGTACATACATCAGGCTGCTTAAAGTTGACTCATAGCTTATTAAAGCTCTGTCCACTTTTTTTCCAGTCATACTTCACTCTAAATTGAGTGTCTACGTTTTCCAGTTTTCTAATCTTTCCTTTTGCTGTCTAATCTACTGTTTAACTCACCCAGATTGTGAGGCTTTGTTTCTTAAATCTGATTGTATATTTTCATCTTTTATATATTCTGGTCCTTTTTATATCTTCTAGGTTCTAATTAACATGGTCAATCTTGCCTCTACTTCTGGACCACTACCTTCTTGACACATATAGTTACAGTCTCTTTTTGCACAAATAATAACTCTATAATTTGTGTCATTTCTGGATCTCTTTTTCCTCCTTCACTTATGGTTTTGTTTTCTGGCTTTTTGCATTCCTGACAAGTTTTTTACTGGGTGCCAGAAGTTTTGCTTCTTACCTTGTTGCATACTGGAAATATTTGTATCCCTACATTCTTGTACTTATTCTAGCAGAGAGTTACTTAGAAAGTAGAGACTCTGTAGCCTTTGGTGCAGGATTAATTCTGCTTTCCTATTGAAGGCACACTTTTCTGACTATCCTACCCAGTGCCCTATGGACTACAAAGTTTTCTACCGTGGTGAGCAGGAATACAAACAGTGACGACTCCCTCTGCTCCTTCCACGTGGTTCTTTCTCCAGCTGCAGCAGCTTCCTCCCATGCAAACAGCAGCATTTGGCTTAAGTCTCAAGGGGACCTTGCCAGCTCTCCACGCTCTCTCTCTCTGTAGCTCGCTTCTCTCTTTTACTCTACTCTATGAGCTTCATCCACTTTGGCCCCTCTGGATTCCCAGGTCTGTTTCCTCAACTCAGGGAGACCTCTGGGCTCTGCGTGATGCTCGCTCCCAGAGCTGCAGTTTTGAATCTCTCGCCAGACATCAGCTGGGGCCATCACAGGACTTGATTCATTTCCCTTCTCTCAGGGATCACTGCCCTGCATTGCTTATGGTCCAATGTACGAAAACTGTTGTTTTATAAACAGTAGAGGGTCTTTCAGATTTTTTGAAAGTATTTCCAGTTTTGCTTCTGAAAATAAATGTCAAAACCATTTTTGAAAGCAAGATTTTTACCACAATGTTAATGATTCCTTTTAAGAAAGGGGAGTGGAAGATATCATTTCTTGGGAGGTTCTGTTATGTTCTGAGAAAAACAAAACAAAACTTTCAACACTGGAAGATCTGAGCTCAAATTCTAGTATTGCCACTTTGGACAAATTACCAGTTCTTTCACTGGTAAAACAGAACTAATAATATATATTATTAGGTTGTAATGTTTGAATGAAATATAAACCATCTATTATATATGAGGCACCTCGGATGATGCTGTGAAAGTGCTACACTCAATACGCCAGCAAATTTGGAAAACTCAGCAGTGGCCACAGGACTGGAAAAGGTCAGTTTTCATTCCAATCCCAAAGAAAGGCAATGCCAAAGAATGCTCAAACTACCGCACAGTTGCACTCATCTCACACGCTAGTAAAGTAATGCTCAAAATTCTCCAAGCCAGGCTTCAGCAATAAATGAACCACGAACTTCCAGATGTTCAAGCTGGTTTTAGAAAAGGCAGAGGAACCAGAGATCAAATTGCCAACATCCGTTGGATCATCGAAAAAGCAAGAGAGTTCCAGAAAAACATCTATTTCTGCTTTATTGACTATGCCAAAGCCTTTGACTGTGTGGATCACAATAAACTGTGCAAAATTCTTAAAGAGTTGGGAATACCAGACCACCTGACCTGCCTCTTGAGAAACCTGTATGCAGGTCAGGAAGCAACAGTTAGAACTGGACATGGAACAACAGACTGGTTCCAAATAGGAAAATGAGTATGTCAAGGCTGTATATTGTCACCCTGCTTATTTAACTTATATGCAGAGTACATCGTGAGAAACGCTGGGCTGGAAGATGCACAAGCTGGAATCAAGATTTCTGGGAGAAATATCAATAACCTCAGATATGCAGATGACACCACCCTTATGACAGAAAGTGAGAAGGAACTAAAAACCTCTTGATGAAAGTGAAAGAGGAGAGTGAAAAAGTTGGCTTAAAGCTCAACATTCAGTAGACTAAGATCATGGCATCTGGCCCCATCACTTCATGGCAAATAGATGGGGAAACAGTGGAAACAGTGTCAGACTTTATTTTGGGGGGCTCCAAAATCACTGCTGATGGTGATTGCAGCCATGAAATTAAAAGATGCTTACTCCTTGGAAGGAAAGTTATGACCAACCTAGATAGCATATTAAAAAGCAGAGACATTCCTTTGCCAACAAAGGTCTGTCTAGTCAAGGCTATAGTTTTTCCAGTAGTCATGTATGGATGTGAGAGTTGGACTGTGAAGAAAGCTGAGCACTGAAGAATTGATGCTTTTGAACTGTGGTGTTGGAGAAGACTATTGAGAGTCCCTTGGACTGCAAGGAGATCCAACCAGTCCATCCTAAAGGAGATCAGTCCTGGGTGTTCATTGGAAGGACTAATGTTGAAGCTGGAAACTCTAATACTTTGGCCACCTCATACGAAGAGTTGAGTCATTGGAAAAGACCCTGATGCTGGGAAGGATTGGGGGCAGGAGGAGAAGGGGACTACAGAGGATGAGATGGCTGGATGGCATCACCGACTCGATGGACATTAGTTTGGGTAAACTCCGGGAGTTGGTGATGGACAGGGAAGCCTGGCGTGCTGCGATTCATGGGGTCTCAAAGAGTCGGACACGACTGAGTGACTGAACTGAACCGATACAGTTTACTTTTCTTCTTTTCCCCCTTAAAAAAATGAGTATCAGAAGTTATTTGTTAGGGCCATGCCTGCACTGGTAAGAGTGATTTCAAGCTTTTTTCCTCTCAAATATCCTCTCATAGGGAAAAAAATAATCATAATATGCTATTGAAAAGCGAGACACAAAGAATAAATCTAGGAAAACTGCCTGTGACTTTTTACCCTGTGAAATGAGTGGGAAGGAAGAGCCTTGTGTCCAGCCCTTCTACTTCTGGTTTGGACCTGGCAGTTTTTAAAGTGGGGAACCATCCAGAATTCTAGCTCTGTCAGGAAAAAGCAAACAAATGAAACAGATGACAAATCATTTCTCTAAGACCTATAGCCAAGCTGGCTCTGATAGCTGCTGGAAGGGTAGTAGAAGTCAATTTCCTGGAGTATTTACAGAATCATTTGTAAGGAAAACATTTTCCAGACTTTTAAAGGGAAGGCTAAGGGTAGCTTTCTAGTCTGCGGACTCCACACTGTCAGCATATATTCAACAGGCAGCTGAAGGACCACTGCCTCCCACCCTTAACGCCTCCCCATCGTCCCCTAGAGAGCCCTGACTTAGGCACTGAAACAGGGATAAGCCATGGTCCGTCCTTTTCAAATACACGCTAGAATCTAAAGAAGCAACAGGGGAGGGCAACAGCTACTAGAAAATGGAATGTGCTTTATGGGTGGTGTTAGCAAACGGCTTCAGAAGGACAGAGATAAAAGATCAGCACACTTTCAGAGGGGAGGTGACTGAGTATTTCAGGATACATGCACACGTGGAGCAGGGGAGGAAAAGATAGCATTCTAAATCAAGGGAGGGAGGCAGGCACTGGGCAATGAGGTCTGACCTATATAGGACTGGAATGTGTCAATCAGAAATGTTTTTAACTGAAAAGTAACAAGAGTCCTCCACTGACAGAGCCTCAAGATCTCGAGGTTTGTTTGCTCAGAATGCCCAGAGGTACCTGGTTACTGGCACTGAGTCAGGGGCTCAAGAATGTCATCTAGGGGGCAGGTTCTTTATTTCTGCTCTGACATCTTTAACATGGTGGGTTTCCATCTTTGTACTTTTCACCTCATATTTGCAAGATGATTGCCACAGATCCAGATCCCTTTAACTAGTGTTATGAACAAGAAAAAAAAAAAAAAAGTTGAAAAGAGCTTTCCTTTAATCAGGGAGAAAAAAAAATCTCCAAGACTTTTCCCCCAGATCTTCCATTACATCTTACTGGCCCAAACTGGGTCACATGACCATCCTCAGAGGAAAGGTTGGGAAAATATCTGGACAAGAAGGAGTAACGTGAAAGGCCTAGAAAAATCATGATCCATCCCCGGGGCTGGGCATATTGCTGCCTTAAACAAAGTTAAGTGTTCTAAGCAAGGAAAAAGGATTAAACAACCATTAGATGAGCAATCAACAGTAACTACAATCCCATTTTTGAACTTTAATTCAAATTCTAGTGAAAGAGAATCTTTCAAGAGTTCTAAAGGAAAATGAAGTCCCAGATGATCAATTATGCCTCTAGTTTTGTAGATTTATTTATTTTGTCCTCTCAGGCCTCAAAAGGATCTTACTGTTATTCCTAAGAATGACAGGCTTCCCCAAACTGCAGTTTCAAATCTAGATGCTATTGAATCTCCTCCTACGGTTCTGTAGATTTTACTTATTCTACAAATTAAATTTCAAAAAGAGGAAGCTAAAATTTTTATTCATATAAAACCTCTCTTTATACATTTGCAACTTAATGAGGAAATAACCGCTGCCTTTCTTAAGCACCTTGAGACCATCCAGTCATTCATGACACAAACACTGAATACTTCGATGAAGCAAATGAACTTGTTAGTCAATAGCTAGTTGGACCTCTGGCCTCCAGTTAGGTTTATATTTATACTAATGCTGCAGACCTGGTACCTACTTCAGTAATTCTGAGAAATAACCCTTTCCTCCCTTCACAGATGGTGTCTCTTCACTGTTCCAAGTCTGGTAGGGCACATACCAGTCACGCGGGCCACTGGGACAGGCCTCTAAACACTCCCACTTTGAAGACCCCCTCTGGCTCACTTCCAAGAGGAGACGGGGGAGAAGGTGCCTCTTTCCCTCACAGCCTCCACAGCACTCCTTCAGGCGCTTACCAGTCTCACCTTCAACTTTCCCTGAAGCAAACAGCAAAATAAGGACTTTGTTTTTTTTTTTCCCCTGGAGAACTCACACTGAAGAAATAAAATGGCAAAGCTGTGGCAGGAAAGCCCAGGCGTAGGAAGGTAAAGGAAGAAAGAGAAGGGAGGAGGTAGGACTTGAAGTGTGTTTGCAGTCTTCTCTTACAGCCCTTCTGGCGCCCTATCCCCTAACGACCAACAACAGGATTACTTCACGCTTTAAATCTTCTTAGACCTTGGGCACCAATCCTGTTTCTCTACAGCCACAGGGTCCTCTTGAGGGGCCGATGTAACACAGAAAGAAAATTCAATGAAGGGGTTAATTGACGACTAAAAAAATTTAATAGATATCAAGGGACGAGGCCTCAAAGATGGCCTGGTTCAAGTGAAAGGACAGAGGAAAGTGGTATCCCTGGGTGACTTCAGCCATTACAGGTGTACAGCTCTGCTTGTGGAGGCCTGGAGCTCCCAGCCAGCCATGGGGAGGCTGGTGTGTGAAGACCAGGGATAGCCCGCCACCTGCAGCCCAGCTTCTCTGACAAGATCAGAAGGTTTCAGAGGTGCAGGCAGAGGATGGGGGTGCGGGGAGGGAATACCCACACCGAACAAAAGACTGAATAGGCAAGCTGCAGTGCTTATGGTCTAGAGAAAAAGTACAAACAATACCTCACCTGAGACCTCTGCTGTGGACCAGATGAGGTGTGAGAGTGTGTGTGTGAATGCATGTGTGTGTGTGTGTGTGTGCGTATAAGATTACTGGGATTTTCCGTCCTGCAAAGACAAAGGTTAAAGCCCAATGCATTATTTCACTTAGGACACATTTGGAGGAGGTAAGGGTGGAAAGAAAATAGATAAAGTGACAGGAAAGAGGAAATGAGTTCCTGCCTCTTCTGTGTAGCCACAGCAACAGTCAGGTGCTGTTACAAGGCTGTTTAGAGGAGACAGACTGTCTGGGATTTAAAGGTCTCACATGCAGAGGTATGTCTCTTTCCACATCTGGGCAGTTATCCTCTGTTCCCTCCTGCGAAGAACTGCAGAGCTATATCAGAAGTCACTGTCCCAAGAAACGTTTACTCCATTTTCACGATCCTTCCAGAGCCCCCAACCTGACCAGCTGTCACCTGAGGGAGCGATGGAGCATCCATATTCAGGGAGTATGGTTGTAATGTAACACCAACCGGCAGAAAAAGGCGAGAGGCACAGGGACAAGGAGTGGGGAGTGGTAACATGAAGCCAGACATAAAGATTCCAAGGCTGGAAGGAGGAAGGAGACAGCTGGGACAGGGGCGTGAGGAGGTGAAGACAGACTACAGCAAGGAGTGAGAAGTCAGCTACCAGGTATTAATTCTTCCCTCCAATTCAATGTCACTTGCTTTTCTCTCAATATAAAAGAGCACCTATTCTCACTCGGCACAGCTATAAGCTCCGGGCTGTGCACTGCCTGGCTGCAGTGTGAGGGCACACACTGCATCCCGGGCACGCTTCTGGTCCCCCTCTGCTTCCAGAAGCCACACGTCAACATCAGTTTCACTTCTTTGTAGTTACCTCTACTGTAGTGAAAGTGAAAGCATTAGCTGTGAACAGTGACTGACTCTGCCACTGGAGCCCACCAGGCTCCATGGGATTCTCCATGGGATTCTCCAGGCCGGAATACTGGAGTGGGTTGCCATTCCCTTCTCCAGGGGATCTTCCCAACCCAGGGATCAAGCCCGTGTCTCCTGCATTGCAGGTGGATTCTTTACCACCTGAGCCACCCCGTTCATAACTACGGAGGGTTTACAAAGTCACCTGAGGCTGTAGCTTAAAACAGAGAACACACCCTTAACCCTGAGGTCCTAGCTGGAGGGAAATGCATGCTGCCCCAGGGCCACAGGCACCCCCCGACCCCCGATCTTAGAGTCACACGAGTCCCCCACACTCCTTTTCTTGCTAATTCCATAAGAAGGAAGTACAGAGTCAGCCAAAGCACTAATTTGCTGTTGTTTATTCATTAAGTCGTGTCTGACTCTGTGATCCTCACAGGACTGTAGCCCATCAGGCTCCTCTGTCCATGGAATTCTCCAGCAAGAACACAGGAGTGGGTTGCCATTTCCTTCTCCAGGGGATCTTCCTGACCCAGGGATTGAACCTGTGTCTCTTGCACCGGCAGGCTGATTCTTTACCACTGAGCCACCTGGGAAGCGCCAAAGCCATAACAGGAACAGGCTATAAGAAGGAGGCACAGGGTTGTAGCAACGGTAAGAACAGTCCCCTGGGCATCCACAGTTAGGCCAGCCTCAGCCCAGGCCCACAGAAAAACTGATTTTTTTTTTGTTTCCCTTACGTCTTTTTGTTGGTCACTCATCTTCAGCTACCTAAACTGTCTATCTGAAAATGACTGTGGAAGAAATAAGCAGCAACAGGTCAAGGTGCTAGGGGAGATCAAGCGTCTCGTGTACCTTAGCAAAGTTACCGTTCAGAAATGAGTGTTTTCCTCTTTGTGGAGCAAAAAAGCATCCATGTAAGAATGATTTTGTGGCTCTACCAGACAACCTTCTGCTTAAGCAAACAAAAACCAGCGGCAGGGCCAGGGCTTCCCTGGTGGTCCGGTAGTCACCAACCCGCCCCGTAGTGCAGCTCGTGCAGATTCGATTCCTCTTCAGGGAACTGAGACCCCACGGGCCGCAGAACAACTGAGCTGGCGCACCTCAACTACAAGGCCTGCTCTGGAGCCTGTGTTCCACCACGAGAGTCTGGACACTGCAGCGAAAGATCCTGCGTGACACAGAGAAGACAGCGGATCAATAAACAGTAAACTGTAGGGAGAGTTCAGGGACTGCCAGGGCTTGAGGAATGCTGATTCGGAGGCCATGCTGCCGTGGGGCTGCCTCACTCCCACTGCGAGAAGGACTTGCCACAGCAAGTGGACAAAACTCCTTGAGGGTAGAGGAAATTGATTCTCCTTAACGAGGCATTGTCAGAGGGCTCAGAAACTCAGGGGTGTGATAAAATACAAGCAGAAACGATTTCATCAGTGAGTTGTTAGCTAGACAAAACCCACAGGAAGATGAATACCCAGTCAAGCTCAGCATGAACACACTGTGTGACAAGTGACTGATTTGGGTTTCCTCACGAAAGACAAGTCTGTTCCAGAAGAAAGTAAGTTATAAAGTCTGAGAGCAAAGAGTAAAGAAGATAAAACTCTATTAAATGACTACTCACTAAAGAACACATGAGAGCAAAAAATATACTAGGCATCAACTGAGAGATAACAACACTTATAGGTCACTGAAAAGGTTACAGGAGAAATCATAGAATTTGTTTTTAAAAAAGACAATTGAATCATGGCTTTCTTTCAGAGATGGGTAATAAAATGGACTAAACTAATGGATGAAAAACGGGTAAGAAGCTCACAGATTTAATTTGTTATCCTGCAACTTGTCTTTTTACTTGGTTGGTACTAATGCTAAGATTTTATTAATTCAGGAAATAGCTAATTAATACAGGAAACACTCATGATCCTATTACGTACCCCAATGGTCTGTTTTTCAGTCTACATAAAGACGTAGCAAGTAAGTGTTTGATATAATCAGGTCTAGTGGAAGGAAACTTACCATAGATAGGACTTCTTCAGCGTATAAATTGGACTAAAAAACATATTGTGGAATGGAGACATCTATTTGACTTTATTTATGATGCCAAGGTGTCAATCAATACTTGGTTAGTTAGAGGTAGAAAGACATTCATTTTGATTGTCTTCAGGAACACAAACACAGTTTCTTTGTGTCTGCTTGAACAACTGTACTTTGCAGTCTGTCCCAATAAAATAAAATTGTATTTCTCTATTCACAACTGCAAACTAGTTAACTGTTCATTTCAGCTATACATTCATTATTATGCTCTGCTTCATGATAGCTATTTCATTTTATATAAAATAAAAAATGACTATAGCTTGTGTTAAAAAAGATAGATCATAGAAATGTACCTTTTGACCAGGAAAATTTTACTAAACAATCTCATCATATTTCAGTCGAATTTGTCTTTCAATTTCATAACTTTTTTTTTTTTTTTTTACTGTGAATGAAAACAACTTATGGATTAGAAAGTTTTCTGCTTAACTGGACAGGAAAAATATTATAAATGTAATTTCTGAATAGAGAAAATAAGATGCAAGTAGCAGTGCTTCACTGCTGTAATACTTCATTTTTAAAGGTAAACACAGTAGAAATCATCATTTTGATTCCAGGGAATAAAAACTTAAAACTGAATTTACTAATCAATTTGGAATACTGAACCCAAAAGGACCCTTTGACTGTACTGCCTAACAGACAAGTCATCCTAAAAAGTTAATCATAATGCAAAATTTTGGCCTAATTAAAATGGCTCTTTCTGATACTATGGTACCAGAGCCTGTCTTTTTTGTTGGGTTTCAATCTGCCATAAAAACCAGGCTAGGATTACATGCAAACAGAAGCATACAAGGCTTGATGAAATTGAATACGGAGGATTAAGCATTTAAAGTTTGGGTTACAATTCTTGTTGCAACACAATTTCTACTGCATAGAATTTAGAACATAATTCTATAGAACATAATTAATTTACAACAGCCTAAGACTTTTCAGCAATAAAATTATACTTAAAAAAATATACCATTATCCCTATATGTTACATTAATTGTAGATTTCACAACCACTTCAGCCTTGTATTAACTTAGAAAAGAATAACTTGTCCCTGAAAAACTCTAAAGAGTGATCGTATTTCAATCAAAACTCCCCTGAACTAACTCACAATCAGCAGTGACCACATTTTGTCACTTCTTTGCTTTAACAGGAGTAAAAATGATGATAATGAGTTTTCGAAAACAGGCTAGAGAATCTGCGTCCAGTTAGTGATGAAATGTATTTCTTCAGGACCACTGGATTTTTAGAATGTTTTTAGTTGTTAAACTAGTGAAACAGCTAAGGGAACAAACTGCCAAACCTGCCCAAACTCCTTTTGTTCCATAGAATTTGATCCCTTCTAAATCGACAATGACATACAAACTTAGCTATGATGAATCCAGGCCTTATAAAAGAAAACAAACATAATGAACCTACAGAAGGAGGTTTAAAAATAACTTCATTTGCTTTTAAATATTCAAGTGTAATGTTTCCATAAGAGACTAAAACAGACATTTCAACTGTATCAGATTTGTCAGTTTCCACCTGATTCTAACCTGCCATTAATACATAAGGTTCACTGGGCTGCCAAAGAGCCCAGCTAAGCGGATCGTGGGGAGATACGAAGGTATCAGTGGAAGGAAACCACGGATGCCACAGCCTTTATCCAAACAGTATGAGACCCGTCTTTGCATCCCTGAAACAAGAATGGCCACTTTCTCCAATTAAATTGCTCTATACGAAATAAAGCAGCATTGTCTGTGAAGAGTCACTCCATACCCATAACATTTCACTACTAATACGAAAGTTAAAAAAAAAAAAGATACAGATCAAATCCATGTACCCGTGATCCTTTTGTATCTTAAAATGTAGCTATATTCTTAGTTTTCACCAAGAATTATATTGGAATGAACTAAAACATCTTTTAAAGTCATTTTAAGTATATTCTTATTTGTTACTACATTTCTACATAGATTATTTAATATTGCTTGTGGACATAATTTAATCGATAATATATCATAATTTCAACCATTACAGTGATCCAGAATGAGATTCTGGCTATAGAGGGAGCTTAATTATTAAGCAACACTTTCCTAAAAAGCTTCTGAATTTCTGATTGGTAAGAAAATCAAACAAAAAAGAGCATCCCTCATTGAAATAACACTGAAGTTCAAGCTCGGGCCCTCTTCTTTGTGTTCAGCATAATTAACTCTCCAGGACAAAATAATGAAACGTTAAGTCACATTAATAAGTTACAGTAATCTTCAAGAAAACTCGATGGGCAACTCTGGCGTTACAACTGTATATCTTGGATCCAACCTAGGGATGAAGTCCGAGAAGTTTTTAGATGCACCGGTACCAAAAACGTCAAGGACTTTCCGGTTCATGACAGCAAACCTATGAAACAGAGGACACGGGGAATAAGTACTTAATGACGTTGTAAAAGAAGATGATTCACTTCATTTATCTTTCATGGGATGGGAAGACAGAAAAGCTGACATGGCAAGAGACTCAATGGCAGATTCAAAAGTCATTTTGCTACTCTTCATCAAGATGGACTGTCTCAAGTTTTCTTTGAAAAGATGATAGACCCTAAACCTGAAACCCCAGAGATTACCATCATCATTTCAAACCCTCCCGGAGCTCTTTCCACTAGATTGTGTCAAACAGAAAAATAGGTTCATTGTGATTTTCTTGATTAATGGATGAATACAATTATAAGAAGCTACATATATAATGAATGAGCTGACATTTACTGACAAGCAAAGGTATTAAAGGTAATTCCTCCCATAATTGAAATTTTAATGTCTCACAATCAACAGAAAATACATTCAAATGTGCAAATATTTAATGACTGAAGAGGAAAGAGCTTACAGGTTTTCAAATTTCTAATACACACAACAGAGTAAAAACATGCCCTCATTTTATCCATCACCTAACCTAAGAGATGAGAAATTTTTAAAAGACACATATTTAGCTAATGTTTAGGATGGACCTTCTGCATCTCTGTGCCTGATTATAAGCTCGTCTTCTTTGGGGAAGATACCAGGGTGAAATTAGCTTTGAGTCATTGGCCAGTGTCACTGTTCCGAGAACCAATAAATGTGACTTTTAGCTCCTTTCCAACGTTAAGTTCCCTTCCAAAATAATCAACGGGTTAAACTCACTGATGTGCAAAAAAACATAAATGACAAAGAAATAAATGATCAAATGATAACAATATAGATTAATAATGTAGATTTTAAATGATTAGATAATAATAATAATTCACAGTGTCATGGCTAAGAGGAAGAATTCTGCAGCCAGACTGCCTGGTTCATCCCACGCTCCATCCTTCACTAGCTTTGTGATTCTGCAAGTGCTTCAACTCTGTGTGCATCTCAGTTCCCCCACAGGTAAAGCCAAGATATTAACAGTACCTAGTACCTATCTCACACAGCTATTTTAAAGATTAAACACATATGTATGTTTATGTATGTTGTATGTGTTAATGTGTGTATCTTAAAATCACTTCTGGGACATAGCGCTATACAACTGTTGGCTGCTATTACTATTAATGACAGCAATGTTAATGGCAGCTGCTATTTACACAATGCTTACTAAGTGCTAAGGGCTGCCCCAAACATATCGATTTTCCCACAGCCACACAAAGTATGTATTATTGTTTCACTGCAGAGAGAAAGAAACTTGAGGCTCATGAGGGTAAACAACTTTCCCAACCAGTGACACAGCGAAGGGTACCAGAGCTGGAGTCAAACCCAGGTTTGTTCAACTCCCAAACTCACAGTCTTTGTATCAGGCTAAGTTGCCTCTCACAGAACTAGATTACAATCAGGAAATGCAAGCACCACCACCAATAAAGAACATGACAGTAAAGGCAAAGAAAAATATGCTTACAAAACTGAGGTAAAAGAATATGATTATTTTTCATTATTTTTTCCAAATGGAAATCAGTCTATTGTTTAGACAGGATTTCTAATGAATCCATTTAGTATTTTTAAACAAAAAGAAATATCCCATGTTATTCTTATTAAATTTTAGTTCAAATTTGTTTTACACCTAGATAGCTACCTTACCAAAGAATACTCCCTCAAGTAGACAAAAAGATTCAAAATCTTTTTTGTGGTAATTGCTTTTTTTTATGATCAGTTAGAATATCTCATAGATATCTTACCTGCCCTTGGTGAGTCTTAAAAGGAACTTCCAGTAAGATGGTCGTAAGGTCTGAACTTCCATGACAGCCTAAAATTATTCAATTTGAGACTTTTTTTAGTAAACAGCAAATCTTATTATCCATCTTAGGCAATAGAATACTTTTATCTCTATTTTTATTGCTCATTGTATTAACAACAACAAAAAAAACCCGACAGTGAAAAAAAAAGTGTAAGTTAACTTTCTAGAATCTTTGTAAATAGGCCTTCAAATAAGAATATTGCTCATGAAATAATGGTTGAGTTAATAGTCATTATTATTAGGAAGCATTTACTAGGTATCCATTAGAAAGTTAGCACTTCATTCATTATAATGAGTTTACCAACCTGGCAGGATTATTGTGAGAAAGTGCAAATAAAAGCTGTCCCCAAAACTCTGCATAAGTCCTAAGATCATTACCATCAATAATGGTGATTACAGAACTTGAAGAGACTGAACAATGCTGTTATTAAACTAGAGTCTACCCCGTCCTCACTGCTGGAGTAATGTTGAGGAAATGCAATTATTTTTATTTATGTCCATGGTATCTTTTTTTCCAGAAGTAAAATTAAATGAGGGCATTCTAGCCAAGATAGTGGAGTGATAATTTTCCTAAAAAACTGTACTCCATTGAAACCTAAAAATGGTTGTGTTCGTAAAACATGACCTGGCCCAGTAAGTTAACATGTTTAATGATTTGATACTTGTAAGCTATCTTGCTAATAAGACAAAAAAGCATACAGTGTAAAAAAAGAAAATGCTTCTAGGCCTTTCTTTTCCCCTCATTGGTTTAATACACATTAGAAACAGAAATAATTCTATTTGTCATTTCAAAAAGCTATACTTACTGCCTGGAAGCAAATTGCTGTAGAGATGGAATAGATGATAGTGTCTGCATGGGGAAAATAGGGAACCTTTCCTGCTTCAATGCCTTTGAAATACATTGTCTGCAAAACAAGCATAATGGGAGATTTATAAGGAAAACAACTTTAAATAGCATTAACAACAAAGTGGAGCCATACGCTCCTTATCTACAACTATTTTTTCTACCTTTCAAAATCTTCACACTCCTCCAGAGCTCAAATCACAGGTATATCTTCCCTGACAGCGTTAAGTGTCAGCCATTTCCTGTCCCTCAGCCCCTCACCCCAAACCCCAGATGCCAGTAATAATACTTTTCTGTGAAATTCAACAGCACCTTATTTCTACCTCTTTCATGTCATTTATTCTTCAATGCTTTCTGTACAATGTCCAAGTCCTCCCTTCTCTGTCAGATCTATTCATTTAGTTCAGTTCATTCGCTCAGTTCTGACCGACTCTGAGACCCCATGGTCTGCAGCACGCCAGGCCTCCCTGTCCATCATCAACTCCTAGAGTGTACTCAAACTCATGCCCGTTGAGTCGGTGATGCCATCCAACCACCTCATCCTCTGTCGTCTCCTTCTCCTCCCACCTTCAATCTTTCCCAGCATCAGGGTCTTTTCAAATGAGTCAGTTCTTCCCATCAGGTGGTCAAAGTATTGGAGTTTCTTTCAGCTTCAGCATCAGTCCTTCCAATGAATATTCAGGACTCATTTCTTTTAGGATGGACTGGTTGGATCTCCTTGCAGTCCAAGGGACTCTCAAGAGTCTTCTCCAACACCACAGTTCAAAAGCATCAATTCTTCGGCGCTCAGCTTTCCTCACAGTCCAACTCTCACATCCATACATGACTACTGAAAAAAATGTAGCCTTGACTAGACGGACCTTTGTTGGCAATGTCTCTGCTTTTTAATAAGCTGTCTAGGTTGGTTATAAGTTTTCTTCCAAGGAGTAAGCATCTTTTAATTTCATGGCTGCAGTCACCATCAGCAGTGATTTTGGAGCTCCCAAAAATAAAGTCTGCCACTGTTTCTACTGTTTCCCCATCTATTTGCCATGAAATGATGGGCCCAGATGCCATGATCTTAGTTTTCTGAATGTTGAGCTTTAAGCCAACTTTTTCACTCTCCTCTTTCACTTTGATCAAGAGGTTCTTTAGTGCTTCCTTGCTTTCTGCCATAAGGGTGGTGTTATCTGCATATCTGAGGTTATTGATATTTCTCCCAGCAATCTTGATTCCAGCTTGTGCTTCATCCAGCCCAGTGTTTCTCATGATGTATTCAGCACATGTTAAATAAGCACGGTGACAATATACAGCCTTGATGTACTCCTTTCCCAATTTGGAACCAGTCTGTTGTTCCATGTAGAGTTCTAACTGTTGCTTCGTGACCTGCATACAGATTTCTCAAGAGGCAGGTCAGGTGGTCTGGTATGCCCATCTCTTTCAGAATTTTCCACAGTTTATTGTGATCCACACAGTCAAAGGCTTTGGCATAGTCAATAAAGCAGAAACAGATGTTTTTGTGGAACTCTCTTGCTTTTTCAATGATCCAACGGATGTTAGCAATTTGATCTCTGGTTCCTCTGCGATTTCTAAAACCAGCTTGAACATCTGGAACTTCACGTACTTCAAGTTCAAGTACTGTTGAAGTCTGGCTTGGAGAATTTTTAGCATTACTTTACTAGCATGTGAGATGAATGCAACTGTGCGGTAGTTTGAGCATTCTTTGGCATTGCCTTTCTTTGGGATTGGAATGAAAACGGACCTTTTTCAGTCCTGTGGCCACTGCTGAGTTTTCCAAATTTGCTGGCATATTGAGTGCAAGCTGGTTTTAGAAAAGGCAGAGGAACCAGAGATCAAATTGCCAATATCCGCTGGATCATCGAAAAAGCAAGAGTTCCAGAAAAACATCTATTTCTGCTTTATTGACTATGCTGAAGCCTTTGACTGTGTGGATCACAATAAACTGTGGAAAATTCTTAAAGAGATGGGAATATCAGACCATCTCATCTGTCTCTTGAGAAACCTGTATGCAGGTCAGGAAGCAACAGTTAGAACTGGACATGGAACAACAGACTGGTTCCAAATAGGAAAAGGAGTACATCAAGTCTATATACTGTCACCCTGCTTATTTAACTTATATGCAGAGTACATCATGAGAAACGCTGGGCTGGAAGAAACACAAGCTGGAATCAAGATTGCTGGGAGAAATATCAATAACCTCAGATATGCAGATGACACCAACCTTATGGCAGAAAGTGAAGAAGAACTAAAGAGCCTCTTGATGAAAGTGAAATAGGAGAGTGAAAAAGTTGGCTTAAAGACAACGTTCAGAAAACTAAGATCATGGCATCTGGTCCCATCACTTCATGGGAAATAGATGAGGAAACAGTGGAAACAGTGTCAGACTTTATTTTTTGGGGCTCCAAAATCACTGCTGATGGTGATTGCAGCCATGAAATCAAAAGAAGCTTACTCCTTGGAAGGAAGGTTATGGCCAACCTAGATAGCATATTGAAAAGCAGAGACATTATTTTGCCAACAAAAGTCCGTCTGGTGAAGGCTATGGTTTTTCCAGGGGTCATGTATGGATGTGAGAGTTGGACGATGAAGAAAGCTGAGCACTGCAGAATTGATGCTTTTGAACTGTGGTGTTGGAGAAGAGTCTTGACAGTCCCTTGGACTGCAAGGAGATCCAATCAATCCATCCTAAAAGAGATCAATCTTGGGTGTTCATTGGAAGGATTGATGTTGAAGCTGAAACTCCAATACTTTGGCCACCTCATGCGAAGAGTTGACTCATTGGAAAAGACCCTAATGCTGGGTAGGATTGGGGGTGGGAGAAGGGGATGAGAGAGGATGAGATGGTTGGATGGCATCACCAACTCAATGGACATGGGTTTGGGTAGACTCCAGGAGTTAGTGATGGACAGAGAGGCCTGGCGTGCTGCAATTCGTGGGGTCGCTAAGAGTCGGACATGACTGAGCGACTGAACTGAACTGAACTGAGTGCAGCACTTTCACAGTATCTTTTAGGATTTGAAATAACTCAACTGGAATTCCATCACCTCCACTAGCTTTGTTCATGGTGATGCTTCCTAAGGCCCACTTGACTTCGCATTACAGGATGTCTGGCTCTAGGTGAGTGATCATACCATTGTGATTATTAGGGTCATGAAGATCTTTTTTGTACACTTCTTCTGTGTATTCTTGCCACCTCTTCTTAATATCTTCTGCTTCTGTTAGGTCCATACCATTTCTGTCCTTTATTGTGCACATCTTTGTCTAGAAAGATCTCTAGTCTTTCCCATTCTATTGTTTTGCTCTATTTCTTTGCACTGATCACTGAGGAAGGCTTTCTTATCTCTCCTTGTTATTCTTTGGAAATCTGCATTCAAATGGGTATATCTTTCCTTTTCTCCTTTGCTTTTCACTTCTCTTCTTTTCACAGCTATTTGTAAGGCCTCCTCAGACAGCCATTTTGCTTGTTTGCATTTCTTTTCCATGGGGATGGTCTTGATCCCTGTCTCCTGTACAATGTCACGAATCTCTGCCCATAGTTCATCAGGCACTCTGTCTATCAGATCTAATCCCTTCAATCTATTTGTCACTTCTACTGTATAGTCATAAGGGATTTGATTTAGGTCATACCGGAATGGTCTAGTGGTTTTCCCTACTTTCTTCAATTTAAGTCTGAATTTGGCAATAAGGAGTTCATGATCTGAGCCACAGTCAGCTCCTGGTCTTGTTTTTGCTGACTGTATAGAGCTTCTCCATCTTTGGCTGTAAAGAATATAATCACTCTGATTTCGGTGTTGACCATCTGATGATGTCCATGTGTAGAGTCTTCTGTTGTGTTGCTGGAAGAGGGTGTTTGCTATGACCAGTGTGTTCTCTTGGCAGAACTCTATTAGCCTTTGCCCTGCTTCATTCTGTATTCCACAGCCAAATTTGCCTGTTACTCCAAATGTTTCCTGACTTCTTACTTTTCCTTCATTTATTCATTCATTAAACATGTACTGGTGTAAACCTGGTTAGTGCATAACAAATACTACTCTAACCAAGATATCTATATAGATTAGATTGTAGGCCATCACTTGTATGTATGTATATTTATGTCTATCATGTATATATGTATGTGTATATATTAATATATACATATATATTATATGTTGGCTCCCCAGAGGAAAGAGCAACTACTCTGTCTAGGACAAAGGACCAAAGAGAATTTCAGAAATGACTACATTGAGTAGTGCTTCTCAAACATAAGAACCACTTCTTAAAAAACAAATTTCCAATTGTCATGGCCTGATTCTTTTATAATACAATAAACATGAATTGTTGGAAAAAAAATTTAAACACAAAATTGAACAATTGAACTAAATTTTTATTATTACATTTAAAAAGCAAATTACTCTACTGAGGTACTATTAAAGTTTCCTAATGCTTCCTCTCGATTTCTATCCTTTCTTTGTCATGAACTGGTAATGAATAGTTCATGGACCAATGTTAGTCTGCTGACCACACATATAATAGTGCGATCTTCTAAGAGGTCTAGGATCAACAACTAAATAAGAGAGGAAAAGCAGGGGTAACAAATAAGGTGAAAATGCATGATATTTATGATGAATTTCCAGCAAATCTATGTGGTTAGAAAATGGGATAATTCATGAAGATGGGTTTTCTGGAATGTGGGAATGCTAAAGTGAAACTAATAAGAAAAGTGGAAAGACAACCAAGACAGAATGGTGTTTCAATAGGTTGGAGGGAGGTTTAAGAAGATATGAGTGGTCCATGAAATAAAGAACATAAAATAATTTTTTCAAAGAAAAAAGTTACCTACGCAGGTGATTTTTACTTAATATTCATTATATAGTAACACAGCATTTTAACATAAAACTAACTTCAACTAAAACAAAGGGACTGTAAAAGACATATGTGAGGTAATATTGAAAATGTAAGGTCTAATTGGATAACGATAATATTAAAGAATTAGCAGACTTCTAAAATGTATGATATGCAGTTTGTTTATACCCTGATGGCACTGTTGATTTGTTTGTTTTAAAGGAGTCTTTATCCTTTAGTTTTATTTTTCAGGGACTCTTTCTCCTGAGTTGTTTATGCATGGAGTGACTTGATGTCTGGGATTTGTTTTAAAATAATTTGGTACCTGGGGATTTGGAGCAGTATAGATGAAAGGAGACTGGCCAAATGCTGTTAACTGTTGAAGCTATACATGGGTACATGAGGGTTATCACGTTATTCTTCCTATGCTTGTGTATATTTGAAAATGACACAGAGAAAAAAAAAGAAACAGGAAAACTGGCTTTTTAAATACTTTTATAAGATTAGAATTTGCTCTTGAAACTGGGATATATATTGTTGCTGAAGTAGCTAAAAGGCTCTATATCATTTGGCTGTACATGCATAAAAATGTTTGCTTACCTCTACCAATTTGGAAGCTAAATACATGGAAATTGTTGTGCTTTTATAAAACATCATTGATACTCCTGCCAAAAATCCTGAAACAATAAATAAGGCAAAACCGATCAGAACTCAAAAGTACTTCTTTGTTATTACGTCACTTGGAAACGTTAATTCACTTAAATAGGTAAGAATGGATTTACAGCACTGCCTTTTGCTACAACAAAATCGAGCACAGTAGTACAAGTAATGATATGAAGATGGGGTGAATTCTTATTTATCATATTTTTTTAAACTTAAAAATTGATCTTCAGAATTAGGAACCACAGTTTTGATAACATAAGAAACCTCACATTTTAAATTAAACTTTTAAAAACAGCAGTGCTCTTATCAAATATAACAATTTTTAAAGGCTACTGGTATCATTTCTCATTTTAAGTGGAAATATTCATTCATTTATTGTCCTAATAGCTCAAATCATACTTAATGCTGTCACCACACTTCTCTCCACTGGTTTCATTCTATAAATGGAAAAGCAAGGTGGCAGGAGGTCTGGAATACTAATGGCAGGGACATTACTAATAAATATCTGAAAAATCATCTAGTCAGCTTAAGTAATAAAATATATTGAGCTTACAGAAAATGTTTAGTTTTTATGTTTATAAAATTACTTGAGTTCCTTAAAAAATTATTTAAAAACATGTCAGCTGCCAGTGGTAAAATCAGAATGCTTTTAAGAAATCATTAGTCACTTATTAATATTTTTATGTTCTTTTGTGACACATTCCCTAGAATTTCTGGCCTGTCACAGGACAGAAACCCAAGTTATTATGTTGCCAACTCAAAACATCAGATGGCAAGAGATCCTTGGTATGTTCAACTTCACAAGTACAAAATATTAATACTAGTGCCTTCATGGGGATTCTATTAGAAAAAGGAAGACACAAGGAAATCAGATGAATTTGACAACCATTTCTGCTTCACTCCTATCATGGATTGATGTGATAATATATGTATGTCATATATATTTTACATATGTTATATTAATATATATATTATATTGTTTTACCAGCTATAATGGCATGCAGTTCATCATCCAGATTTCTGACCCAGCGCAGGAAGCAACTAGTACCCTGTATCAAGAAGAAAATACAATTCCTTCAGTTGTTTCAGTTCTAGGAAAAAAACTGCACATAACATCTGTAATGGGTGAGTCATCAGCTGGCCTTGGAGGCAAATTGGTGATCTTATTTAAATTAAATAAGGTACAAGATACCACGAAAAAAATTGGATTAAAAAAAGAAATGAAGAACTCTGGAAATGGTAAAATGAAGGTCAACTCATTAATTTATTAATATAAGACATGTTTTTCTTATCTTGTGCTGTGCTAAGTCGTTTCAGTCATGTCTGACTCTTTGAGACCCCATGGACTTTAGCCCGCGAAGCTCCTCTGTCTAGGGATTCTCCAGGCAAGAATACTGGAGTGGGTTGCTGTGCCCTCTTCCAGGGGATCTTCCCTATCCAGGGATCAAACTTGCATCTCTTATGTCTCCTGTGTTGGCAGGTGGGTTCTTTGCCACTAGTGACACCTGGGAAGCCCTTTTTTACCTAGAATTGCTATAAAAATGAATCAACTCTCTAAAGCAATGGTCAGAAAACTATGGTCCACTAGCCAAATCTAGCCTGCCATCTATTTTTATATGGCCCATAAGCTAAGAATGTTTTTACATATCTCAATGGATAAAAGTAAATAAAAAATATTTTGTGATGCATGAAAATTATATGAAATTCTAATTCAGTGTGATTAAGTTTTACTGGAATACAGCCATGCTCATTCATTTATATATTGTCTATGACTGCTTTTTTACACTATAAGAGCAGAGTTGAACAGCTATGAATAAGACCAAATGCTTCACAAAGCTTAAAATCTCTACTATCCGGCCTTTTACAGAAAAAAGCTTTCTGACTCCTGGTCCAAAACAAAAATAGAAACAATGCATTGTGGGGTTTATAACATATAAAATAATAAATGAATTGCACAATGGATGGGAAAAGGGAATTAAAAGGTGTGGTAAGATTCTTAAACTATACTAAAGTGGTATCAATATTATTTGAAAATATTGACCAACAAATTAAAAATGCTTATTATAAATGTTAACAAAATCACTGAATTTAAAAAGAGGCATAAAAAATAAGTCAATAGTGAAGATAGAATATGAAAAAATTCAAAAAATTAAAATAAATTTTAAAAATATAATACCCAAAAAATCCAGGAGACAAAAAACAGGAACAAAAAAAGAAACAACAGAAAATAACTAATAAGGAACTAGATATAAATTCAACCATATCAATAAATGCATTAAATGTAATAGTCTAAAGATACCAAATTCAGACTTAAATTGTAGAAAGTAGGGAAAACCACTAGACCATTCAGGTATGACCTAAATCAAACCCCTTATGATTCTACAGTGGAAATGACAAATAGATTTAAGGGGCTAGATCTGATAGACAGAGTGCCTGATGAACTATGGACAGAGGTTCATGACATTGTACAGGAGACAGGGATCAAGACCATCCCCATGGAAAAGAAATGCAAAAAAGCAAAATGGCTGTTTGAGGAGGCCTTATAGATAGCTGGGAAGAAAAGAGAAGTGAAAAGCAAAGGAGAAAAGGAAAGATATTCCCATCTGAATGCAGAGTTCCAAAGGATAGCAAGGAGAGATAAGAAAGCCTTCCTCAGCGATCAATGCAAAGAAATAGAGGAAAACACAGAATGGGAAAGACTAGAGATCTCTTCAAGAAAATTAGAGATACCAAGGGAATATTTCATGCAAAGATAGAACAGGACAGATAAAGGACAGAAATGGGATGGACCTAACAGAAGCAGAAGATATTAAGAAGAGGTGGCAAGAATACACAGAAGAACTGTACAAAAAAGATCTTCATGACCCAGATAATCACGATGGTGTGATCACTCACCTAGAACCAGACATCCTGGAATGTGAAATCAAGTGGGCCTTAGAAAGCATCGCTATGAACAAAGCTAGTGGAGGTGATGGAATTCCAGTTGAGCTATTTCAAATCCTCAAAGATGATGCTGTGAAAGTGCTGCACTCAATATGCCAGCAAATATGGAAAACTCAGCAGTGGCCACAGGACTGGAAAAGGTCAGTTTTCATTCCAATCCCAAAGAAAGGCAATGCCAAAGAATGCTCAAACTACCGCACAATTGCACTCATCTCACACGCTAGTAAAGTAATGCTCAAAATTCTCCAAGCCAGGCTTCAGCAATAAATGAACCATGAACTTCCAGATGTTCAAGCTGGTTTTGGAAAAGGCAGAAGAACCAGAGATCAAATCGCCAAC
The DNA here is from genome assembly GCF_054371585.1 of Giraffa tippelskirchi. Taxonomy (NCBI): domain Eukaryota; kingdom Metazoa; phylum Chordata; class Mammalia; order Artiodactyla; family Giraffidae; genus Giraffa; species Giraffa tippelskirchi. The sequence goes on along the minus strand of NC_137284.1, from coordinate 39,131,231 downwards.
ATCCAATGGATCATCGAAAAAGCAAGAGAGTTCCAGAAAAACATCTATTTCTGCTTTATTGACTATGCCAAAGCCTTTGACTGTGTGGATCACCATAAACTGTGGAAAATTCTTAAAGAGTTAGGAATACCAGACCACCTGACCTGTCTTTTGAGAAACCTGTATGCAGGTAAGGAAGCAACAGTTAGAACTGGACATGGAACAACAGACTGGTTCCAAATAGGAAAAGGAGTACGTCAAGAGTGTATATTCTCACCCGCTTATTTAACTTATATGCAGAGTACATCATAAGAAATGCTGGGCTGGAAGAAACACAAGCTGGAATCAAGATTGCTGGGAGAAATATCAATAACCTCAGATATGCAGATGACAACAACCTTATGGCAGAAAGCAAAGAAGAACTAAAGAGCCTCTTGATGAAAGTGAAAGAGGAGAGTGAAAAAGTTGGCTTAAAGCTCAACGTTCAGAAAACTAAGATCATGGCATCTGGTCCCATCACTTCATGGGAAATAGATGAGGAAACAGTGGAAACAGTGTCAGACTTTATTTTTTGGGGCTCCAAAATCACTGCTGATGGTGATTGCAGCCATGAAATTAAAAGACGTTTACTCTTTGGAAGGAAGGTTATGACCAACCTAGATAGCATATTAAAAAGCAGAGACATTACTTTGCCAAGAAAGTCCGTCTAGTCAAGGCTATGGTTTTTCCAGGGGTCATGTATGGATGTGAGAGTTGGACGGTGATGAAAGCTGAATGCCGAAGAATTGATGCTTTTGAACTGTGGTGTTGGAGAAGACTCTTGAGAGTCCCTTGGACTGCAAGAAGATCCAACCAGTCCATTCTAAATGAGATCAGTTCTGGGTGTTCATTGGAAGGACTGATGTTGAAGCTGAAACTCCAATACTTTGGCCACCTCATGTGAAGAGTTGACTCATTGGAAAAGACCCTAATGCTGGGAAGGATTGGGGGCAGGAGAAGGGACGACAGAAAATGAGATTGTTGAATGGCATCACTGACTCGATGGGCATGGGTTTGGGTAAACTCCGGGAGTTGGTGATGGACAGGGAGGCCTGGCGTGCTGCGATTCATGGGGTCGCAAAGAGTCAGACATGACTGAGCGACTGAACTGAACTGAAACATACCAATTAAAAGACAGAGTTTATTAAATTGGATATAAAAGTAAGAATCAACTACATGTGGTCTAAAAGAAACAAAACTGAGGTCATGGGAAGATTAAAGGAAAAGAAAAATATATCATCAAAAATAATCGAGAGAAAGCTGAAGTAGCTGTATTAGTAACAGACAGTAGACTTCAGAGCAAGGAATATTACCAGAGATAAAGAGGGACATTACAAAATGGAAAAAGGGTCAGTTCACCAAGAAGACACAGAAGAAACAAGATTTGTTTGCCTCTCCGTTTCTTAATTACATTTTTATGAAGATGCAAAAAAGTCATAAATTTTTCAAAAATCTCATATGACTTAGAAATATGCTGTATCAGTATTTTTTATAATAGCTTTTCTGACCCAGTTGAATTTTATTTAGTTTAATACCATTAGTTTATATTACCTAAGCAAATAAATGGTAGCTAAAATGAAAACAAAGAAACATACCTATGTTCTCAGACATGCTAGATGTGGACAATAACCAACCTAGGTTAACAATGTTAGAGACAATTCACATACAAACATTTAAGAGTTTATCTTAAGAATAAATACAAACACTATGACTCAAGAAATGAAAAAGAATCTGAATAAAAACATATAATCATCAATATTCTGTTCTATTAGTTACTATATATTAAAGATATAAGTAGTACTTCCTAGTCAAATCATATTGAAAATGTTTTCAATGTTAGTTGTATCATAACAAGTGATTAATTAACTGTAGTTTGGGGCTTCCCTGGTGGGTCAGAAGTAAAGAATCCACCTGCAATGTGGGAGCTCTGGGTTTGATCCCTGAGTCGGGAAGATCCCCTGGAGGAGGGCATGGCTACCCACTCTAGTATTCTTGCCTGTGGAAAATGTTTTCAATGTTAGTAAACAAGTGATTCATTAATGATAGTTTACAGTTTGTCACTTTTCCCTTTTCATTTCAAAATACTTTCTCCATATTTACCTTTTCTTGGAGAAGAAAATGGCAACCCACTCCAGTACTCTTGCCTAGAGAATCCTGTGGACGGAGGAGCCTGATGGGCTGCTGTCCATGGGGTCGCACAGAATCGGACACGACTGAAGCGACTTAGCATGCATGCATGCATTGGAGAAGGAAATGGCAACCCACTCCAGTATTCTTGCCTGGAGAATCCCAGGGACAGAGGAGCCTGGTGGGCTGCCGTCTATGGGGTTGCACAGAGTAGGACATGACTGAAGTGACTTAGCAGCAGCGTATTTACATTTTACAGGTAAACTTTAACATAAAATGATACATAACCATCTTATACAAAATAATTCCAGAATTCAATTTTTCCCAGCAATGTCTTTTAAACAACTGTATCTATATTTGTGTGTGTGCATGCGTATGCAGACAAGTCAACCTTAGTTTACACGCTTTACCATTTAAATTTAGAATATAAATTTTAGATGTTCAATAAAATATGTCAGTAATATAATTTACATATCAGTGATTCCCAAAAAACGAAAGGCCATTACTTTAAATTGCAGAGTACTGTGTCACAGATGATCCATGTACATGCGTTTAGGTGTGTGCTTATTATATATGTGTGGGTACATTTATAGGAACATGTAGAAAGAGGTGGAAGAACATTAACTTTGTTTATTTGAGAGAGTGTAGTAGAACAAGTGAGTAGGAGGGAGATGGAAAATTACTCATTATTTATATAAGCTACAACGGAAAATCCTTACTGGTTCTATCAAGGGTTGATATCAGCTAGAAGGGTCTGAAAATGTTTAAATTAATACTCAGGTAGTAAATGTTATTAAGAAAAACACGTAGGCCAGGTGTATTAATATCACTTTTGACATTAGAAATATTAGGAAGTTCATAATTTCTCAGTGATTACATTATTGGAAAAAAAAGGAGTTTTTGAAAATTCTTTAATATTATGAATAAATGCAACTATATCTAGACTTTCAAGCTTTAAAAGACAAAATGTCTCCAACTTCTATTGCCAATGTATTATGTACATCTGGTGATATTTAGGAATACTACAGAAAGAAGTGTTAAGAAAAGTGACAGATGAGTTAAGGCTATATCTCATTTTAACAGTCAGTTCAGTTCAGTCGCTCAGTCGTGCCCAGCTCCCTGCGACCCCATGGACTGCAGCATGCCAGGCCTCCCTGTCCATCACCAACTCCCGGAGCCTACTCAAACTCATGTCCATCGTGTCGGTGATGCTATGCTATTTGTCTTCCACTTTCTTTCCTCTTCTGAAAGCCTTACCTTGTATATGCTAACAAAAGAGCCCAGAAAAGCTCCGAGCTGGAAGTTTTCTTTATTGTAGAAGAGAGAAAGTAGCCGGGATGGCTGTGTAAACAGATGCCTAAATGCAGAGGGAATTCGGAGGCAGCACTGGATCAAGTATCCCACGCTAAACATTCTGATGAAACCCTAGAGAAAATTGGGAGGAAAGTCTGATTTATAACCAAATTTTGAAGTCTGACAGGTATAAACTCTACTGTCATAGAATCAAAACGGCATTAAAAATTCTAAGCTTATATGGTAGCCATTTTCAAAACTAAGTCCTAAAACCTCAAACAGTTTTAAAACAATTACCTTAAAAATAATCATGAGAGCTTGCAGTGGATATACTTTCTATGATTTACCAAGACTTAAAAAGTTTCCCAAGCACTGGCCAAGTCTGTCTACGTACCAGATTTCTACTTCTTGACATTTTGTTGACAATGACTGGGATTTATAATCCCTAAACCACAAATGAGTTTTAGAAACAAAAGCACTGAAATTCCCCCCCAAAAAAACAAAAAACCCCAAAACACAAAAAACAGTTAACAAAACCAAATGCTTTTTGAAATTTTAACAGAAATTTAAATGACCAAGTTTAAAGAATTTTCCAGGAAAGGAATGAATTCTAGTTAGGCTTTAATTTCTGTGCTCAATGTGTCAGACTAAAACATTTCCAGGGAATGGTACCTTTAAGGTAAACTAAAGAAAATTTGAAAAAGCAAATTTGCTATAAATCCACATTTCCTGTCACCACTTCCCCATATTACCTGCAACTATTTATAGTGTAAAAGGAAGGGAGAGGATGACTAATGTTGGTCAATTTCATTTCAGTACTTAGGAAAATGAAGTTTGAGGTCACTTAATACTGAGAGACTGAAAAATTCCAGTCATCTTGAAACAAGATGTTATTTTAAAAAGTATTTTAAACATGATTCAACTAATACACTATAACATGGGTCTCCTATCACCCTTCTCTCTCACCCCCACTGGAATGGAGAAACATCAATATTCTTAGCAGTGTTTGCTGCTAAGTTCCAAAGATCAGGTTTGTATTTTCTGGATAGCAGCCTTCATTTAGAAAAATTTTGAATTACTATGAAGAAACATTCATCAATTTATCTGAAGCTACCTAATACCTGGTTAAAACATGAAAATTAAATTGTCCAATCAATTAGTATGAATTATCATGCATTTGTTTAACTGAAACTGCTTAGTCCTTGGTTAATTCATGAAATGGTCACACTTTTATCTTGTCATTGGTAATCCTGTAATATTAACCTGAGGGTTCAAAGATCACACTTATGTTCAATCATTTCATGCTATTTTCAAGAGATCTATTATCCCTCCATCTATTCACCCTTTCATGTATTCAGTTCAGGGAATGCCTCTCATGTGCCAAACATTATCTTAAATGCTAGGGATAAAGCAGTGAAGGAGACACAAAATTCTTGCCTTCATGGAGCTTCCATGCCCATTAGAAAAAGAGAAAATAAGTAAACAAACATAATTACAGAATACAAAAAGTGTTGTGAAGGAAATAATCAGGTCACTGGGTGAGATATTAAAAGGACAACCTATATTAGATTACTGCTAAGGGAAGACTACTAAGGAGTTGACGTTTAAACAGACACAAAAAAGAAGGAACTAGCAGGAGAAAGACATTTCAGATAGCTCGGACAAAAAGCCCAAAGCCAAAAAAGAGACTCCACAGGTACCAACCAAAAGTTAGTGTGAATGGAGCGCAGTGAGTTTGGGGGAATGCAATTCATTTGAGTATTTACTCAGGGGTCTGATGTAACATGAGGGGCAATTGAGCCCATGGAATAATGAGGTGCACTGTCAGAATATTTAACTATACTTGTGGGATAAATTCCTCACCCACAAATCTCCAATTTTACATTCACGGATATAATATTAATTACAATGTACACACATTTTAGCAAGTTTATAGTACTGGTACACATTTGAAAGAATGACTATCTTTTTTCATAGATCAGCAATTCTCACTAACTTTCTCATATAATTTAAAAAAATCACCTCTTCTCTCCCCAAAATTTCTCACATACCTCTAATTTAGTCAGAATACTTTTCTTAGTCTCCCTCCTGAAGTCTCCCCCTGAAGTAGAATTCCCTCCAGTTGGAGGGAATAATAACCCTCTCTCGGAACTGGCAGACTCTGAGGCTGCCGGCAACATTCCTTTCCTTTCTTTTTTTTCACTGCTTTAAAAATGGGGCAGGAAATCAGATTTGGAAGGACTGGAGCAGCAATTACTGCCCGATGGAAAAAATACTCTACTGCTTTTACCCCTGCTTCTATCTTTGAGGATTTTAAAGGTAAGCGTTGGCTTGGCTGAGTGCCACCATCAACACCAGGCCACAAGCATTCACATTCATAGGCACCAATGCGATACAGTCCCTCCCTCCCGAGGGGGACCCTCAGGAGGCTGTATTTTGGGGTGCTGTACAGCTCCGCTCCTCTCAACATCAATAAGGCAGGGATTAGATGTTGGGACAAAGAACATAAATTTTCTAAAGCATCAGGATTGTGAGAGCACCATCCAGAACTAAAGAACTTGCAGCAGATGGTACCACCTGTGCCAGACTAACCGCAGTGACAAAACTTTCTTCCCAGAGTCGGTGGGGATGGGGGGGTGGGGGGGCTGTGGTCGGAAGGGGATGGGGGCAGCGATGGTGTGGGGGTGGGGGTGGGGATGGTGCAGGGTGGGGATGGGGAGCTCTGCTCTGGTACACTCATATATTAGGCAGTGGGGAATTTATGCCAGTGGGCATAACTAACTTTCTTAATGTAGAACAACTGTGGACATGCTCCAGTTACCTTCATGCCTTAAAAAATGTAACAGCTTCACAAGTCCAAAAGCAAATGCCACTGTCCCAGATTGGGTAGCCTATGCGCTTGACGGCTGATCCCCCACACAGCACGGTCCAGGGGACTTGTTCTCAGACATATTCTAATGAGGATACACTGCAAAGTATTTATGAATTTTAATGACTTTATTTCTCTGTCGTTTTTGTTGTTGTTGTTTCACCTTCTGGGTTGGCCAAAAAGTTCATTGGAGTTTTCCTATAAGATGGTACAGAAAATCTGAACAAGCTTTTTGGCCAACCGAATATTTTGTTTTACATTAAATAAGCAAGCCAATTTCAAAATTATTTAACAAAAGATCTGGTAAGTGAATCCTAAAAGCTAAATTGTCACCTAGTTCTCAGAAGTATCTTATTCGGCAAGTCAAATGTAAAGAATTATAGCAATTACTGTCAATTTTTCCATTCACTTTGAAATTATGTTTTAATAAATATGTTCTTTCCACACACGTTCCCTGTGGTTATTAGATTTTATATACTTACTTTAATGCAATAAGAGATGCAATTATCCTCATAGTGTTTGCAACATCTATGCCTTGGTCCATGCTTACATCTGAAAACAAACCAAAGGAATAAAAAAAATTAAATTAAAATGTGTGTGTGTGCACATGCATGTATGTCTTTGTGCGCATGTATGTATGTCTGTGTGTGGATCTGCTTAAAACTCTCTAGCCAAAAAAGGAAAAAACATTATCAACTCATTTCTAAATGTGTACATCTTTTGATTTCTTAGGACATACAGAAGCAAAGATAACAGATTTTTTTCCTTTGCTGCTCACCACTTGACACACTGTAAAATACGAGACTGCAGTCAAAGTCTTTTCCACTTAAATGTGGAAAAGAAAGCTATGTTGGTAAATATTTGTGACTAGATATGAAAAATATGTATATGTTATCTCTATACTCTGCCAAATCTTTTGTAAGCTTTAAATCGCTCATTGTAGCGTATAACGGTCATAAATCACCCATGAAGTCAGGACTTGAGCAAAAATCATAATGAGAATGTGCTCAGGTTACAGGAATTTATACTTAATTATATTTGAGAGAAAACATCTGGGAAAGAAACATGATACAGTATTAGAATTTAAAATCCAGTTTTTAAAATAAATATAGAAATAGATCATGTGGGAATTCAAAGTAGGTTATTTGTGATTTAACTGTAAACCACTTAGTCCTCTGGTGTTTAATAAACATTTCTGCTGGGAAGACTACTGTTTAAGACACTTATTTTAGTTATTTGGTATGTCGATTTCAGGATTATTTATTCACTTGAGGCATAAAGAAGTAAGTAGAATACCTAATGTGGGCTTAACTTTCTCTTTCTCTTTAAAGAGTTCATGTCCCAAAATAAGCAGTCTTTATAACTCTTTCAGACCATAGTTAATTAATTATCTTCATAGTTGGGACACATTAACTCTTTCCTGTTTATAATGACAGCTTGTAGAGTGATATTCTGGCTCTTTACTTCCATTTGCAAACTGACTATCAAGACCTTCTCCGAAATCCAATGCTGCACTGCAGCTGGACTGCACAGGCAGCTTTTCCGAGTCAATAGCGACAGCAGTAGTTCTTTCCTTCTGTCGTTTGAGTGATATGACGTATCTGGTCTCGCCAAGGTGCTGAGTGATTAAAGCGAGGGGCCTGAAAAGGGGTGAATCAGAGAAGGGCTGCCTTATGTAAACCATCACTCTTCTAAGTATGTGGACACGTCTAAGTGTCCTCTTCAAAGGCATCTCTCAGTATGGCCACCAGCACTACAGACAGACCGTTCAACTCTCTTTGTTAGCGAACTAACATTCCAATAGCAACTACACTGTCATTCACTCTTTCCTAGTCTTTCCTTAAAACGGCTTCCCACGTGCTGCACCACCCATCTCCTAAATGATCTGCTCTGCCTCTCTATTATCTTGCACCTGCTTTAACATCAGCAGACTCACTGCGGCTGCCCTGACAAGTTCTGCCATGACCAGATCAGCTCTGAGAGCCAAGGCTTCATCCACCCACATCACACATTCTCTGCATTCCCCTATGACTCTTGTTGACGTGGTTCCCATTAACAGGGTTCCCTATCGCAATTAAGTTCACTAGCACAATTATTCCTGCTGTCTACTATCTCTTTCTTTCCTATTACCTTCTTCCGCTGTGTATGCTAAAATGGAGACAAACTCTTTACATTCAATAAAAATTCTGAGTACCCACTCTGTGCTCCTGCCTGTGAAGAAAGTCCTATGTTATTTCATTTAATGCATGCAATACTCCTTAATAGAGGTTATTAACCCCAACTAACTGATGAGGACTTTGGAGTACAGAGTAATTAAATCACTTGTTTAAAGTCCCAAGGCCAGGAGGGGCAAAATGAGTCAAACACAGGTCTTCAGATTTCTTAAAGGGCATCCGCGTCCTGTAACTGATACCCTAACTTTCTATATTGCCTCCTCATTCTACACTGTCTAAAATATCACTACAAGATTATTTTTATTGGCTGATATTCCAATTTTAAACCATCAAATCTATTTTCTAAAATATCTTAAATATTTGAAATGTAATTGAAGACGTATTTGTATGGAATATACATTTCTTTGTATAATGTACAAATAAAGATTTATTTTATTTCCAAAGCTCTAAAAAGTTCCACTCTTGCAACATATCCTTTACCTAAGGTTTGCTCCTCATTATTCCAATATCTACCTACATTTCTCAGAACGTTTCCTTTTCCTTCCCACACTTGGCAGATTCGATTCAGTTCAGTCACTCAGTAGTGTCTGACTCTTTGTGACCCCATGGACTGCAGAACACCAGGCTTCCCCGGCCATCACCAACTCCTGGAGTTTACTTAAACTCATGTCCGTTGAGTCGGTGGTGCCATCCAACCACCTCATCCTCTGTCGTACCCTTCTCCTCCTGCCCTCAATCTTTCCCAACGTTAAGGTCTTTTCAAATGAGTCAGCTCTGCAAATCAGGTGGCCAAAGTATTGGAGTTTCAGCTTCAGCATCAGTCCTTCCAATGAATATTCAGGACTGATCTCCTTTAGGATGGACTGGTTGGATCTCCTTGCAGACCAAGAGACTCTCAAGAGTCTTCTCCAACACCACAGTTCAAAAGCATCAATTCTTCGGTGCTCAGCTTTCTTTATACTCCAACTCTCACATCCATACATGACTACTGGAAAAACCATAGCTTTGACTAGACGGACCTTTGTTGACAAAGTAATGTCTCTGCTTTTTAATAAGGTGTCTAGGTTGGTCATAGCTTTTCTTCCAAGGAGCAAGCGTTTTTTAATTTCATGGCTGCAGTCACCATCTGCAGTGATTTTGAAGCCCAGAAAAATAAAGTCTATCATTGTTTCCACTGTTTCCCCATCCATTTGCCATGAAGAGGTTGGACTGGATGCCATGATCTTAGTTTTCTGAATGTTGAGTTTTAAGCCAACTTTTTCACTCTCCTCTTTCACTTTCATCAGTTCTTCTTCTCTTTCTGCCATAAGGGTGGTATCATCTGCATATCTGAGGTTATTGATACTTCTCCCATAAATCCTGATTCCAGCTTGTGCTTCATCCAGCCCAGCATTCACATGATATACTCTGCATGTAAGTTAAATAAGCAGGGTGACAATATAGCCTCAACGTACTCCTTTCCTGATCTGGAACCAGTCTGCTATTCCATGTCCAGTTCTAACTGTTGCTTCTTGAAATGCATACAGATTTCTCAGGAGACAGGTCAGGTGGTCTGGTATTCCCATCTCTTTCAGAATTTTCCACAGTTTGTTGTGATCCACACAGTCAAAGACTTTGGCGTAGTCAATAAAGCAGAAATAGATGTTTTTCTGGAACGCTCTTGCTTTTTCAATGATCCAGCGGGTGTTGGCAATTTGATCTCTGGTTCCTCTGCCTTTTCTAAAACCAGCTTGAACATCTGGAAGTTTACGGTTCATGTACTGTTGAAGCCTGGTTTGGAGAATTCTGAGCATTACTTTGCTATGGTGTGAGATGAGTGCAATTGTGCGGTAGTTTGAGCATTCTTTGGCATTGCCTTTCTTTGGGATTGGAATGAAAACTGACCTTTTCCAGTCCTGTGGCCACTGCTGAGTTTTCCAGATTTGCTGGCATATTGTGCAACACTTTCACAGAATCATCCCTTAGGATTTGAAATAGCTCAACTGGAATTTCATCACTAGCTTTGACATTAATTCCATCAAAGCTCCACTAGCTTTGTTCACAGCAAATATTAATCTGTTTCTTAAAGTTCCCTATTCTAGCCTCCTGCAACTCTGCTTAGTTTGAAATAGGAAAGTATTTCAATTTCATGTAAATCTATTTTAAAGGCATATAATGGTCTATATTCCTGCCAGAAAAAATAAATACACTCTCTTGCCATCATGTGCCTTTTTATAAAACTTTATGCACAGTTTCTGGTATAAAAAAATTCATTACTTGAAAAGAAAACAAAAGGAAAACTTTGGCATGGCAAAAATATCATATAAAACAGTGACAAAATGTGCTAAAATATCAAGATAAAGAACTCACATTGAATCCACAAGCTTCCTGACTAGAGCAATTATATTCATTCCCTTTGGTTTTTCCTCATGTTTCTCAGTCTTTTGTTCCACTTTTGCATATGCTGCCTCTGGTGAATAAGAATGTGTGGGAATTTCTTCCTTCCCAACAATGAACCTAAAGAAAAGAACACAATGAAAGGCATTTTTTCACCTTAAAAAAAAAATCAATGAGAAAATAAACTGATTTTGTTTATATATAAATACACTCTGAACAGAACCTTATCATTTGAAATAATATTTTCTGCCACTTATATAAAATCTAATCATCCTTTAAAAAAATAGACTTTTGAAATCTGAATACTAAGAAACTGTTAACAGCTGTTTAACAATGTGGTATCTAAAAATCAAATTAACCAAATGAATATAGCATGGCACTTGGATGAAGCACCTTTTAACTTAGGTCACCACCTTTTTTAAGGCATTATGCACCTTAAAGTTTTTTCAAACAGAAAAGCAGATGAACTATTAACTTGGATCTACTAACTAATGACAAAATCTCTATTTTTTTCTCTAAAATGTACTGACAGCTACAACTGAATGCATTTCTTGTCCTTTACTCTAAATTTATATCTAATGTCACTGTGAGTCACAAAAACAGCTACAATACAGTAGATGGTCATCTATACACACACAAGAGACAGAGGGAACTAAAGAATGAGAAACAGAAAGCGTTAAGGTTCTGTGTCTTCCCCACATTATTTCATCATAAAATCTTAAATTTGATGTTACTCTAATCTACTTATTTCTCTTGGGAAAAATCCAGTATCTAGGAGAAGATATCATTCTTGCCTCATGAGAACTGGACTATATTTTTCCTAAGACAGTACAAAGAAAACATTACCAACCGTTAGATATCACTCATAGTATCCTTTATTTGAGTTTTCATCTCTGTTCTTTGTACCATCATTAAAAGAGTTGCTGCTCTTACAAAGAATAACTAAGCTTTCCTTAGTCAACTGTGCCTGCTGAACTTTCAGAAAATATCACAAAATAGAGATAAAACAGGAGATCGATAACACTACACTAAAATTCTGGAACATGTGGGCTATGACAAATTTAAATATTCTTAGGTTTGAGAAAATGGTTCCTTTCAGCAAGTGCAACCCATCTGGTTAGGACAAACTTAAAAGTTTATCTAATTGTAAGGAGCATGCAATGAGATTGTTTGCCACCAGGGGGCACCTGCGCCTCCTTGGTAACTGCTAGTCCAAAGCGTGAATGGAGAGTTTAAGATCTGTATTACTGCTCTTTAAGAAGAAGACAAAACTGTGCTAAAATAGATACAATATCATCTCTCATACTTTTCATAACACTGTCGCTATTTTGGCCAGGACTGAACATTCAAAGTAGAGCTCACTTCCTGCTGCAAGCCTCCTTTCTTTGTGCTCTCAGAGCCCAGGGAACCCCTTCTTTACTATTATATCCAGTGCCTGGCATAGTGCAGCATGTGATACTTAGTTAATACACAGTGAATGAATATAGTATTCATTCTGAGTATTTATGACTATATGACAGGCACAGTACTGAGTACTTTACAAATATATCATTTAACCCTCACAGCAACACTATGAAGTAGGTACCATAATTTCCATGACAGTTAACATGAAAAAGACATCCTGTTACAGCTAAACATAACTGTAATTATTTGAACTTACAATAATTTGACTCTAATGCCTGGGTTCTTAGTCTTCAAGCTTTGTACACTAACTATGCTTTAAACTATGAGGAATCAGGCTCAGTCTACTTTCAGAAGTCTATTTTCAGGTTTCTGCATTGGCTCTTCTCTCATGGTTCTGTCCTTGACTTTTTCTATTCCCATAACTTCCACTATTATCTGACAGAACTAGCAAGAGTTAATAACTATCTTTCCAGAATATGTTCCTATAATACAGAGAAAATGTTAAGTGCAAATAGTCCAAGTCAGTCCTTCATTATAAGCAGATTTGAAGAAAACACATACAAATATCAGACACATTGTGAGTTATTGCAAGGATTCTGGGAGTCTAAGGAAAGATTCAGGAATAAGGTAAAGTTTTCTCTCTAGAAAACCAACTTTTGATTTTGTTACTAACTTTCAGTTTAACAAAGAATTCTATACAGCCAGTGCAACAACAATAAAAAGATATTTTCTAATAAGTTTCATGATCTTTAATGAAACATATGACACAAAGAAATTACTGCTGTGTGTTATGATTCAGTTATTGTTACCAAAGAATTTCCACAACCAAAAATAATCCATTCAATAATATAGAAAGTATAATTTCCGAATGTATGTGAAAATGCTTGGTGAACTATAAAATTCAATGCTAACCAACATCTTTATACTATTGACTATGTGTCAATTCGGAGAAGGCAATGGCACCCCACTCCAGTACTCTTGCCTGGAAAATCCCATGGACGGAGGAGCCTGGTAGGCTGTAGTCCATGGGGTCGCTAAGAGTCAGACATGACTGAGCGACTTCACTTCACTTTTCCTGTTCATGCACTGGAGAAGGAAATGGCAACCCACTCCAGTATTCTTGCCTGGAGAATCCCAGGGATGGCGGAGCCGGGTGGGCTGCTGTCTATGGGGTCGCACAGAGTCGGACACGACTGAAGCGACTTAGCAGCAGCATGTGTCAATTACTGTGATAAGAGATGAACTACCAGGTAAAAAGAAGAGGCCAGTGACTCTAGTGAAGCTTATAATCCAAAATGTGTTTGATAACGCATGAGTCCTGCCCTAACAAAGGCCATAATCTGGTACCACACAATTAAGGACTTAGTTTTCCAGTAATTGTTCACGTGTAGCTTTGTCTTTACAAGCTCTTTGAACAGAGAGTTCTTGTAATCTTCTTTAACACCCTATAGTATAAGGCACACAATAGGCCCCCCAAATAGTGGTTGACTGACTGACTTATTTTTAGGAGGAAAATTAATAAATTACTATGTTAGTGAAATGTCCACAAAGCCACTTTTGTAACTTTTAAAATTACTTGCAACTTAAAAGTGGAGTCATAAATAAATAATTATGTACAATGACATTACATTACATTTTTTTTTAAAAAAGCTAACTTGTAAATTCTCTTAACATAAAGGTATGTAAAAGATGCAACTTACCTAAGTGCAGAGAATGTAAATCCTTTCAAACCATCTTTGCACCTAAAACAATAAAAATTTACAATAATAAAATGATAACTTATTTTGAAATATAAAGCAACAGTATTAAATAGCTATTAAAATTTTTCCTGAAAATGATTTTCTGTTAAGGTGAAATCTTTTAGGACAGTGATGTGAGCAGTACAAATGGTCAAACAAACAACAAACAGCAAAGTAAGCCGCCTAACACAAAACGGTTAAAATGAGAATGCCTTCCCACGTCATACTAACACAATTCAAAGCTCAATTCTCAGATTTGCAGGTTGAAGAGAGATTTTACGTAAATCTTCTATGGGATCCATGTGGACTTAAAATGAAGGCTGCGAGTGGAGTATCTTTCATTCTACCCAATCCTGGGGGGAGCAATTTGTTGTGAAGAAAAAGGCCACATATACCTGCTGAGTGTGTTTTATATATAGGTCAATTCAGGGTCCTGACTCCTCTTTCCTTATTAATACAGTGAGTGCAGAGCAATGTACAGTGGGCAGGTACAAAAAGGCTTCAAGTTTAGTTCAACAGTTTTAACTTCTGAGTAAGCCAATCAGAACAGATAACGCAGCATGAGGAACGGCAGGTGGAGGAGAAGAGTACAGAGTGAAGACTGCAAATATCACTGAGCGTTTACTATTGCTGGGCATTGTTTGCAGCCCTTTATATGTGTTGTCTCATTCAATTATATCATAATTCTATGAATAGGTGTATCTCTATGTCACAGCTGTGCAGAGGCCCCCAAAATGTGGCAATCTCCCAGAGGTCACAAAATAAATAGTAGTCAGAATTCATCTGACTTAAAAGTCATGGTTTTCTCTTACACCTCTTCCTAAAACAGTGTATTTCTTTTAATTGGGGAAGACTCAAGCTACATGGCAATTAAAGGCGGGGGAGAAGGGAAGATTCTCTCATTGTCAAAAAATACTTAAACAAGGTTTTAAAATAGGGGCCTTACTATACTGGTCTTAACGGTCTGCTCCATTGTAGGTGTCATCAAGTTACCAGAGAATCTTTGTGTTTCCGGTATTAAAATTCCTTGGAGAAACTACAGATTGGTCATATAATGATTCTCTAACATATATTACTATTAGACACTGGGTATTCACAGACAAAAAGCATAGCCTTAAATCTAATCGGGCAATTCTATCTGTATGCCTTTTATATGAAAGGTCACAAAGAAAATGAACAAAAATATAAGAAATCTGTCTCAAAATTTTTAAATATAGATTTTTATTGGAAGACATTATGGAGTCTCAGGGGAAAATACTTAATCCATGTACACTGAGATGTTTTAAAGAATTAAGAATTCAATTAAGCACTATAATCCACTTTGTGGTCATGTTAACAGTGAGAATGTAACCAGAGAATTTAGCTAACATGCTACATAATTATCTACCCTGTACAGAATGAGGATAAAGGCAAAATAATTCGTATGTTAAGCTAAAAATGTGCATGGGAAAATTACAGCATTAAAATTCTTTCAGTTATCTGTTTTCATCTGAAGAAAGTGTTTCTCAGTAATTTAAAACCCATAATTGAGTAATTTCTAGATAGATGGGGTGGTGAGGGGGTAGGCTGGGAGTCTATTGACTGGAAAACAGAGAGCAACAGATTGATTAAAAGATTATGTACAACTGGGAACAAATTTTGGTGTTGGTATGTTATTGTTAAAGGATAGCCATTTGTCTTTGCGCAATGCTAAATAAAGGGTTCTGACAACTTGGTCTAGTCAGGATTGCATTATTTGTGACCTTAAACAATAAATCTAACTGCAGACCAAACATCAAAAAGTAGCTTTCCAATCTAAAAGGGCATCCACAAATGAATTTGCAATTTCATTATGATGGAAGTTTGGTTCTTTCAGCAGAACCCTGTGGGAAGCACTTCATATAGATAAAGTCTTAGCATAGATTCAAAAGGGGCTATTCTTCTTTCCATTCATGTGTATAAGGTCTCTTAATGTAATTGAGGGTCAGATGTCTATGTCAAAAGGACAAAAAAGTAATTATTCCCAGAAAAAGAATGTTTAAAACAGCAATACTGGCCTGCATTCTGACATCAAAAGTATCGTCTGAGCCCTAACCTAACTATGAAACACTACAGAAATCTGTGTTAAATGCAAAAAGTATGATATAAACATAAAGATTTATACAAAAGAGATCCCATTAAAAGGCACCTCACTATTAGATGGATCTGGTTATTATAATGTTAATCAAATCACATTCTTCAGTCAGATATTAAGGCTGGTTGATTTATTCCACAAATACTACTATGTAGTGCCTACTATGTGCAAGCTCTGGTTTAGGTTTTAAGGATGTAACAGTGGACAATACAGGGTCTCTGCTTTCCTACCACTGACATTTTAGATGGGGGAAGAGATAGGATTAAAAAAACTAAGTATGTCGTGGTGATAACTACTATGGCAAAAAGCAAAGCAGGGAAAGGGGAGAAACAGTATCAGCCTGGGCCTTTTGTGTTTCTTTTTAACCTAGTGTGGTCAGGAAGTAGGCTTTCCTGGTGGCTCAGAAGGTAAAGAATCTGCCTTCAATGCAGGAGACCTGGGTTCGATCCCTAGATGATCCCCTAGAGCAGGGAATGGCTGCCCACTCCAGTATTCTTGCCTGGAGAAGTGAGGCCAAGAAGGGCCTCTCTGAGGAGGTGGAGTTTGGTAATTTGATCAGAAACCTTACCGAATTGAGGGAAGGGCATTTCAGTCTGAAGGACGAGGACTCTACGCGGTGTGCAAGGAGAACAGCCAGGGGTTACTGCAGCTGGAGTGAAGCAGCAGTTGGAAATGAGGTCATGGTATCAGTGGTGGGAAATGAGGGAGCGAGTGGTCTGCAGTTCCTGCAGGCGCGGCAGGCGTGGGAAGGACTCCGGGAGGTTCTCAGCAGAGGAGTGAAAAGATCTGTCTTAAATTTTAAGATAATAGATTGGCTGCTGGTTGGAAAACAGACTACAGGAGGGCAAGGGTAGAATCACAGGGCCTAATTCGGAGGAGAAAGGTGCCTGTGGCTGGACTAGACTGCAGTGGCAGATGTGGACGGGAATGACTCTGAATGTGTTTCAAGACAGAGTGGGCAGAATTTCTAGATGGTTTAAATGAATGTGGGATATGATAGAGAATTTATAAATTATTAAAATATTTTTGGTTTGAGCGAATGGAAGGATAAAATATCCATTTACTGAAGTGAGGAAGACTATTAGAGAAACAGGTTTTGAGGAGAAAAATCAAAGCTCTGTTTCAGATGCGTTAAGTTTGAGATGCATGCGAGCTGTGAATGGAAATGTTAGGGAAGCAAGCAGCTGGGTAAGCAGATTTGGGTTTAAGGGAGAGGTCTCATCTAGGAATTAAATGTCAATAAAGAAAATAAGAAAATGAGCATTTTTTATTCCTCCATAACTTGTAATGCAGAAAATCTCTTTCATAAAAGAAAAACAAAAATTCATTTTGCTAGTAAAACCATTCTCTAATACAAAGTCATTCTAATTTTTTCATTTTTTGAGTGGGCACAAAAACAATGCATTTAACTCACGTATACACAAATTCTCCTATTAAAGTTAGTCTGTGCAAATGGCATAAATAACTGAATCTACAGTTACTAAATCTCTACAACTGCAAGGTTCTGTGCTACCTATGATATAAAACGAAGCCGGGAGACAAAGAGGAGAAAAGAATTTGCAGCATTATATCAAACAGTTTAGCTGATAAACAACTAATCATAGAGGGTCAGGTTGGAATTGCATACTGTATATAAGAAAGAATTAATAAGTTTGATGTTATTGTTATTAGAATACTACTTTTGGTCAAATATTAATAGGAGGGAATCCACAAAGATAATTTTTTTTCGATTAGAAATGCAAGTGTTGGTAAAAGAAACAGCTCTTCCCAGAAAGATTCTTTATTTCATTCTTAACTTCCATGAAATTACTTCCATGAGATACTGGAAATGTCTCATGATATTTGGGATATACTTTTTTGAGATATGAAATATACTTCATTACAATATTGTACCAGCAGAGGTCACTAGTAAACCATTTTTAGAAGAATTTCTAGTTCTGATGTGATTTCAAAATCAAACATTTTGTTGTACATTTTCCTTTAAAACAAATTCACAGGCATGCAAAATATTAATTCTGAATAAATTTTAGTTAAACTGCATTAAGTTCCCCCAAGTAAATACCACTAACATGAGACTTTCAATGATAGGTGATACTCATGTTCCTATTATTCCACACAGTTATAAAATCTCTAAGAACACCCTAACATTTGGCACCAACATAGAATTTGGCGATGTAAATGTGCGGCTTTATTATGTGCTTCTAGTAACCTGAAAACAATGAGAACTATTTTGACTCCTATAATTTTTTGTTTAGTCAGTTTTCATTTATTTGGTAGATATAATAGACATAAAAGATATACTTTTATAAATCTCCTTGTAAATATTTCTAAGGCAGTGCATGATGCAATGGAACAGAAACTAGTCATAATTTGCCTATCAACCTACAGCAGATCACTGAAGGGCTCCATCTCACTGCCTTCTAAAAAGGGGCTATAAGTAAATGACTGCCATAACTGGCTCCTTAAATGATTTCCAATTGGGAAATTTTATCACTTATTACCATTTTATTTACTGCTACTATTATTATTTAAAATAATGATGGAAAATGAATTATTCCAAATCATTTATAAATAATGATTTTGCCGTCAAGAATTAAAAAAAAAAAATATGTACAAATCCCTGAATTTATTTTGAGATTACTGGCTGCTACTAATATTATTACATTTGCTTATTGCTTATAAAATTTACACATGGAACTTACTCCTGCAAAGGTTGAAAGACACTTTCTCTTTTTTTAACTGTAAGATTACAAGACCAACTACTGCCATAAATATATATATGCTATAGAAAGACCTGTGAGAAACACTGCTAAGTAAAAGAAGCAATTCTATAATCTCAATGATAAGGTTACATTTTTGATATATTAAGCATCAATTCTAAAATATTATCAATGATAAAACATAAAATGCTGTTTTTGGTATACATATAGAATGTTATAGAAAGTGATCAAAAATATACACCCCAAACAGTTACTAGCAGTCTACCTATTGAAGTGCACGCTTAGTCGCTCAGTTGTGTCTGACGCTTTGTAACCCCATGGACTGTAGCCTGACAGGCTCTGCTATCCTTGGGACTTTTTTCCATGCAAGAATATTGGAGTGGGTTGCCATTTCCTCCTCCAGGGCATGGGTTAAAAGACATGAAGGAAGAATATAACTTTTTACTCTCTATATTCATACATCATTTAAATTTTCTATAAGTATACATTTATATATTATTTGTATAGCTTGTTTAATTAAAAACGTCAATATCTGAACATTTAGGAACAGATTAAACACTGTAAAAGTTATTCATCTCTATTTCACCAACACCATGGCAGAGAATGTGAAAGTCAGTCAACTTCACTCATTAATACTGCTATAAAAGTTTTGCTAGAAGGCAAAAAATTAATAACTAAAACAAATGATGTAGATAGAATTTTCTGAAATTATGATCCCAAAGAACATGGATAACTAGGGGACTACAATGACAAAAAAAGAAAACACTGAGTAAGTATCATGTCAGAGTTCTTTTGTCCTTTTTTTACTCATTGAATTGGTTAGAAGGAAACTCACATATTGGTTAAACATTATAGCATCTAGTTTTATTCACTCAACATTTACCAGGCATCTAACATACAGAAGACACTGTGCTGCAGATCATTTGAGTAATGCAAAGATAAACTATATACTATTTCATATCATTTAAAAAGGCATCTGCAAAGTTATATGTATCTTTGTCAAATAAATGAAAATAATCTTAACTAAAAATTCTGACACAATTTCTTGTATCAACAGTGCTAAGAGCTTGATTACTTTATTTCTACTTTATGAGTTCAGCTTCAAATTTCTTTAGTCCTGCATTTTATCTCCTTAAATTGTTTGATTTGAGAAAAGCAGCAGGGCTCTTCTTTCACTTATGATGGATTATGTTCCAATACACCCATCCTAAGTTGAAAGTGAAAGAGGAGAGTGAAAAAAAACTCAACATTCAGAAAACTAAGATCATGGCACGTGGTCCCATCACTTCATAGCAAATTGATGGGGAAACAGTGGAAGCAGTGACAGACTATTTTGGGGGCTCCAAAATCACTGCAGATGGTGACTGCAGCCATGAAATTAAAAGATGCTTGCTCCTTGGAAGAAAAGCTATGACCAACCTATTATTAGACAGCATATTAAAAAGCAGAGACATTACTTTGCCAACAAAGGTCTGTCTAGTCAAAGCTATGGTTTTTCCAGTAGTCATGTATGGATGTGAGAGTTGGACTATAAAGAAAGCTGAGCACCGAAGAATTGATGCTTTTGAACTGTGGTGTTGGAGAAGACTCTCAAGAGTCTCTTGGACTGCAAGGAGATCCAACCAGTCCATCCTAAAGGAAATCAGTCCTGAGTATTCATTGGAAGGACTGATGCATAGAACTGACTCATTGGAAAAGACCCTGACGCTGGGAAAGATTGAAGGCAGGAGGAGAAGGGGACGACAGAGAATGAGATGGTTGGATGGCATCACCAACTCAATGGGCATGAGTTTCAGTAAACATCGGGAGTTGGTGATGGACAAGGAGGTGATGCACAGGACTATGTGCTGCAGTCCATGGGGTCGCAAAGAGTCGGACATGACCGAGTGACTGAACTGAACTGAAAGTTGAAAATATCATTAAGTCGAAAGTTCCTCTAATACACTTAACCAACCAAATATTGTAGCTGAACTTAGCCTGTGACAGTGAAAGTGAAAGTGGTTCAGTTGTGTCCGACTCTTTGTGACCCCATGGACTATACAGTCCATAGAATTCTCTAGGCCAGAACACTGTAGTGGGTAGCCTTTTCCTTCTCCAGGGGATCTTCCCAACCCAGGAATCAAACTGGGGTCTCCTGCATTACAGGTGGATTCTTTACCAACTGAGCTATCAGAGAAGCCCCTAGCCTACTTTACACACACTCAGAACACTTATATCAGCCTACAGTTGGGGAAGATCATCTAACACAAAACCCATTTTATAATAAAGTATTGACTGTCTTACATAGTTTATTGAATATCATACTGAAAGTGAAATTCGAATGGTTGTATGGGTACAGATGGTTGTAAGTGTATGGGGTCCTTTATCCTCTTGATTTGCATAGCTGACAGCTCATTGCTGCTGCCCATCAGTAGGGAGCATCATAAGGAACGGTGCTAGCTTAAGAAAAGATCAGGCTTCTCTGGTGGCTTGGGGCTTCCCTTGTGGCTCAGCTGGTAAAGAATCCACCTGCAATGCGGGAGACCTGGGTTTGATCCCTGTGTTGGGAAGATCCCCTGAAGAAGTGAAAGGCTACCCACTCCAGTATTCTGGCTTGGAGAATTCCACGGACTGTATCGTTCATGGGGTTGCAAAGAGTCAGATACGACTGAGCGACTTTCACTTTTCACTTTCATGCACTGGAGAAGGAAATGGCAACCCACTCCAGTGTTCTTGCCTGGAGAATCCCAGGGATGGGGGAGCCTGGTGGGCTGCCATCTATGGGGTCGCACAGATTTGGACACGACTGAAGCAATTTAGCAGCAGCAGCATATCATTTTATAGTTTTTTCTAAGTTAAATTTTTCTTTTTAAAATCCCACATGAAAAAAATAAACTACTTTTTCCAACCAATTTACCAGGTAGAAAGCTCACATTAAACTTGGCTATAATTTAGCAATCGAAACTGGATTAACAACTATAGATTTTGATTGATATCTATTTATCATAAGAATATCAGAAAAATTGAGATGGGATTAATTTAAAGATTTTATTTTAGCTTTGTTTTTAAAAAATCTTCAGTGTTCTAATTACATATGTACACTCCAACAGGTTAAATCAATCATTTCAATTTACTACTCGGAATCTCTGATGCACAACTGAAACATACTACTTTGCTTAAATATACACAACAGGTTTTTTCCTCTTAGGTCTACTATTATTTTAAGAATAAAACAGACTCAGAGAGTTTGGTTTCAGCCAACATATGGCACTTAATATGAGAAAACAAAATAACTGACGTTATGTTCCTACTTTATGAAAGCTCATAAACAAAAATCTTAAGTTGGAACAGCAACAGATGAAGAAATTTGTGGAAGATTATTCTGTTTGTTCATGAACACATCACAGACTTTCCAAACAATTTTTAACTGTTTTCTTTAAAAGTGATTTTCCCCACTGCATTAAAAATATTATTTTTGATTTTGGTAAATGTTTTACAGTACATTTATTTCACATAGAATGGAACACTGGTGCTTAGCTTTGTTCTCAATAACCTAAGGAAAGTTGGTGAAGCAAGGCAGCAGTTACGGGTAATCAAGTGTGATTGTAAGTCCCCAGATGATTATTGTGTATTTTTTTCTAGTATGTCTTGAATATAAATTGGAAACATTTGGATTCAAAATTACAGTAACAATTCCAATAGAATCATATTTCTCCTTAAACTTGGAGAGGCTGGAACTGTTTTTGCTTTAAAATCTAAACTAAGGAAGGTCATGCTCCAAGACTTCTTCAATTGCTAAGAAACCAAGAATCACCCTCAGACTGTTTCTAAAAGAAATGTTAATTAGGATGAATCTCCCTCTCAAAATGAACTAGTAATAACAATACTTGTTGCTGCTTTTCTCAATCCTGTCCAACTCTGTGTGATCCCATGGACTGCAGCACACCAGGGTTCCCTGTCCTTCTGTATCTCCTGGAGTTTGCTCAAATTCATGTTCCTTGGACTGCAAGGAGATCAAACCAGTCCATCCTAAAGGAAATCAACCCTGAATATTCATCGGAAGGACTGATGCTGAAGCTGAAGCTCCAATACTTTGGCCAGCTGATGGGAAGAGCCAACTCATAACACCCTGATGCTGGGGAAGATTGAAGGCAGGAGGAGAAGGGGATGATAGAGGATGAGATGGTTGGATGGCATCACCGACTCAATGGACATGAGTTTGAGTAAACTCCGGGAGACAGTGAAGGACAGGGATGTCTGGTGTGCTGCAGACGTGGGGTTGCAAAGAGTTGGACACGACTGAACAACAACAACAATACGTCCATTGAGTTGATGATGCCATCCAATCATCTCATCCCCTGTCGTCCCCTTCTCTTCCTGCCCTCAATCTTTCCCAGCATCAAGGTCTTTTCCAATGAGTCAGGTAGTCAAACCAAAATACGTGTAAAAGAAGCAGATTTTACTTCCATTGACCTAAATTGTTTGCAGTTCCTAAGGAAATGGCACATGTTTACACTTGCCAAATTAACAATAGGCGAAAACCAAATTTAGGAGCAAAACTGTGTTTTACATAAATCCGAGGTAAAACTTACCAAGTTTCTTAAAATCATGGCATTGCTATGGACAAAAATTATTTACATTAAACAAAAACTCTAACCACAATACTGAATCAAACTATTTTTTAAAGACCTTAAGACTGTCAAGTATTTTCATTTTTTTCCCCTCCTATAATGGTTGGGAAAAACATTAAAACAAAGGTTTTCAATGATATAGGATCTCTGAATCAATATAATTTATTTTCAAATGCACATTAGAATCTATGTTTGTAAAATAATATAGCAATTGGTTTGCATACTGAACAAAATGAGCAGCTATTTATGCTATACTTTTTAATGAAGTTACGCTTATTTAATATCAAAGTTCACATCTAAAATGAAATATGCATCTTTGAATAATGGAGTAAAAACACTATTTTGGAAGCTTTTGGAAAACTACAGTTTTATGATTAACTGAGGACTACAGAGTCCCTAACTCTAAAAGAAAAGCCTTCATTTACAAATTCTAGCTTATTTCATTTATCTCAAAGATGATGGACTTATTTCATTTATCTCAAAGATGACAAAAATTGGGCGAGTTAAATACTGGAATCTTGCTAGACTATAAACAGTACTAGAAAAATGAAATATTGGAACTAAAGAAACCTAAGAGAGTTATATACTATAAGGTTAAGAAACCAAGGCCTGGGGAGATTAAATGATCTGCCCCCAGACAGAGTCTGGTCTAAGACAGCATCACACACAAGATTATCTGTTTATATCCCAATCAACTCATCTGTGCCTGCTGAGGTCTCTCTGGGGAGAACAAATGCCACAGGGAAGATGAGGGATCCTGGGCTGAAGGAGATAAATCACAAATCACCCGAACGAAAGGAGAGAGCAATATTCCTCCAACTAAAATCATGCAAAGACTTTACAAGGGACAGAAGAGCATGGATAGCAAGGAGCCAAAATCTTCCCAGTGAAACGTGATTGGCCTGACTGTTCAGGACTCTCTGCTGCCTTCTCTTATCTACCTCCTTCTTCACAAGAGTGATTTTTTACATAAGTCTCTCCAAAACTTTGTGGATAATCGCAATCAGTATTAAATCTGCCACTGTTAGCAACTTGAATTCCAAAAGCACATCAATTCCAAATATGAGTACAAAAAACAGGCCTGGAACGAAGCTGTGTTGTGTTTTCTATCATACACCAAATAAGAAATGGTTCTTCTGAAAGAGATTCATGAGATCACTTCTCCCTTATCTGTCTGGCAGTAGCAAACTGTATTAGCAGTTACTTTCAGATACATTTCACACTCTCTCACCTCTCTCACCTTGGTTACCCTGGTCCTTCCACATGCAATCCACTCTTCAACCACCCTCCTTGTTCAAGAGAATTGCTACCAAGTCCAACAGGAATGACAATTTCTCCCACAATTGTATGTGACTCTTTCTCAAACTTCCTTTGCTTTTTGTATATTTTTGGCAGGTTTTATTTGGCTCTCGCTAACGTGATAGCTAGTCAGTCTTAAGGGAAATACTGAATACTTGTTGGAAGGACTAGTGATGAAGCTCCAGTAGTTTGGTCATCTGATGTGAACAGACGACTCACTGGAAAAGTCCCTGATGCTGGGAAAGATCGAGGGCAGAAGGAGAAGAAGGCGTCAGAGGATAAGATGGCTGGATGGCATCACTGATGCAATGGATATGAACTTGGGCAAATTTTGGGAGATGGTGAGGGACAGGGAGGTCTGGCGTGCTGCAGTCCATGGGATCACAAAGAGACGGACAGAACTGGGCAACTGAACAACAGCAACATGATACTCATTTCCAAAGTTATCTATTCCATTCTACAAAATTTATGTTTCCATATGGCATTTTGTGTGTCCATATCTCAAAAGCAGTTTATAGAGTTTATGTCTTCAATAATGACGCTGGGAAATATTTTGCATCTTGTTATTACAGCGTTTGGGCTTCCTTGGTGGCTTAGTGGTAAAGAATACACCTGCCAATGGAGGAGCCTCAGGAGACGTGTGTTCGATCCTTGGCTCACGAAGATCCCCTGGAGAAGGGAATGGCAACCCACTCCAGTATTCTTGCCCGGAGAATCCCATGGATGGAGGAGATGGGCAGGCTACGGTCAATGGGGTCACAAAGAGTCGGACACCACTTAGCAATTAAGCAACAACAACAAAACTGCAGCATTTACTGTGTAATTAAGGTATCTAGACATATAAATTAATAGATCACATAATCAGGAAAGGTTAGGTCAGTGATTCTCAAAGCATGGACCACCTGGAACAGCATCAGCATCCAACTGTAATAACTTGTTAGAAACTGTAATTTTGGTTCCTACTGCAGGTCTCACGAATTTAGAAACTCTTAAGAGTGGAGTCCAACAACCTGTACATTCTGTATTTTAACAAAACCTCCACATGATTTCAGCTCATGCTCAAGCTTGAGAACCATCAGGCCAGCTTACATTGCAGTAATAGAATTTCAACAGTTTGAACAACAAAAGGTTATTTCTTGCTCATGCTACATATCAAACAAGAGTTGGCTAAGGCTCAACTACATGTCATCTTTATTTCGGACCTTAGGGTGATGGAAAAACATCTATTCAGATCTGCTGAATTGTCAAAGCAGAGAAAAAAAGAATATAGGACACTGTGTTCTGACTCAAAGCTTCTGCTCAAAAGTAAACATAAATCATTTCCACTCATATTTTATTAGCCAAAGCAAATCTAAGGCCAGGCATGATGTTAATAGGTCAGTGAGTATAATGCTTCCCCAGGGAGAGACAGCAAAGGCTTTTAAACAATAACACAGCCTACCATAACACGCCAAGCATATTACTGTTGAAGATCAATTGTATTTATTTACTATATTTAATGAAATTGAAGGCACAATTCACCTTTCCTCCCAAATCCAACCATCACTTAGTCTTTTACATAATAACTTCAATGTTTCACTTTAAGTATGATAATTCTTAAAATCTGTTGCTAATTTCAGAAACAGGCTTGTCTACAACATATTAATTAGTATTTTATGTATATGCATAAACATGTGTATATGCATTCTGAGCTCCTTTTTTTTTCTAATTACTACAGCATTCAGGAATAATTCACATTGTTCAGTTATGTATCTCAAGTGCCTACATCAGTGCATAGCATATAGACCACTCAATAAGTTATGTTGAAAGAAAGAAATCTGTATCTATCTAGTAACTGAAAGCACTACTTTTGAGTAATTATATTTCTAATTGGGTATCATGTTTCTTGGATTCATTTTTTAACAGCAATTCTAAGCTTTTTAAAAATATTTAGTATCTAAAAATGTGTTTTATTTTAAAAACAGCTATCCCATTATGTATTAACAACTCCCAGTGTTCAGCCTTAATATAAAATTTTATTAGTTTTTTCACTGATAATTTGGCGTGAATTGACACTTATACATAAATGGGCATAAATAGGGGTCTAAAAAGGAGTCTCTAATCTTTTCTGAATGAGGAGCTATTTTTTAACACCCAAATGAAATATACAAGTGACTGTAATATAAAGCTATCAAGTCCAAAAGGCAGGAATGGGAATGCTGCTATAGATATGTTTGTACTGAACTAGAAATTACAACTGAAAAAAAGAGGGTTGCCAAGGGACCGCTAGTGGTAAAGAATCTGCCTGCCAATGCAGGAGATGCAAGAGATATAGGTTCAATCCCTGGGCCGGGAAGATACCCTGGAGCAGGAAATGGCAATCTGCTCCAGTATTCTTGCCTGGGAAATCCCACGGACAGAAAAGCCTGGTGGGCTACAGTCCATGGGGCTGCAAAGAGTCAGACACGACTGAGCGACGGAACACACAAAAGAGGTGAGACTATAAAGTTCTATAGGTTGGGGCATTATTCACACTCCTTCACTCAGTTAAATATTTCACCAATATTTACTCTGAGTCGACTATGTACCAGATAGGTTGTCAAGTGCTGGGGACAGCCAGTGTCCGTGTTCTCTGGGAGCTCACAATCCAGAGGGGTACACATATAAGTGACAAGAGCTACTGCTTTGTAGGAAGCACTTTAATAAGAAGCACCCAGTGCTCAAGGAGCACAAAGGAGGGGTGTGTAACCCCAGCTTGGTCATGGAAGGCTACCCAGAAGAAAAGACATATTTAAGATGGCACGTGAAGGCAGAAGAGGAGGGAGAGAGTAGAGAGGGACCATCCATGTATGACTTAGACAAGGGGGAATACAAGGTATTCTGGAACTGAGGAGGGTTAACGTGAGTGGCAAATGGAGATGAGGAAACACAGTAGGGAAGGACTTGGCACAGGCCAAGCATGTCAAAAACGAGTTTGAGGGATTTCCCTGGTGGTCCAGTGGTTAAGACTCCAAGCTCCCAATGCAGGGGTCTTGGACCGATCCCTGGTCAGGAAACCAGATCCCACATGCTGCAACTGAGAGTTTGCATGTCACAGCTAAAGACTCCACACCCCGCAACGAAGACTGAGGATCCCATGTGTCACAACCAAGACCGAGGTGGTGCAGGCAAATCAATTAATTCTAAAAAATGAGTTTGACAGGAGCTCTGTATCAACCTAGAGGGGTGGGATGGTGAAGGAGATTGGAGGGAGGTTCAAAAGGGAGGGGATATACGTATACCTATGGCTGATTCATGTTGAGGTTTGACAGAAAACAACAAAATTCTGTAAAGCAATTATCCTTCAATAAAAAAATAAATTAACTTAAAAAAGATGAGTTTGAACTTTACTGCTAAGGCAAAAGGCCCCATGTCCCAGAAAAGTGAAAGTGGCTCAGTCGTGTCTGATTCTTTGTGACCCCATGGACTACACAGTCCATGGAATTCTCCAGGCCAGAATACTGGAGAGGGTAGTCTTTCCCTTCTCCAGGGGATCTTCCTGACCTAGGTCTCCTGCATTGCAGATGGATTCTTTACCAACTGAGCTATCAGGGAAGACATGACCAGATCTGTGTTTAACAAAGATATTCCAAGTGTAGCTTTCATGACTTACTATTGAATCCCATATCGTTGCTTATTTTTAAACTGCAATCTCACTTAATAGCATTTGTTTGAACTTTTTAAATATCAACTTAGAAACTGAATTCTGTTGAAAGCAACTGATATTAAAGCCATCTAAAAACTTAAACTGCTCTTTAAGATAATAGAATAAATTATACATCAACTTTAAGACATTTTAATACATTCTGATAGATTAACAAATTGGTTTTAAAATGACTCTTTTCAAAACCAAATGAGGCCAAAAAGTATCAAGCTTTAAGATACTATAAAATTCAAGTAATTAATACCAGTTAAAAGCCAACAAAAAAAAACAAAAAAAAAACCCCTCTATTCCTTGCTTTGCAATCAGGAGTTCATCTAGACTATCTCTGCCAAAGTAACTTCATTTGCAGCATCCATAATGTAGTTGTAGATATTGCTCTGTGTGCAAACAATTGATAAAGTCACAGAATTTATTTACTGTTGGGAACAGAGAAGGATGCTGAAAACCAAGACTGCCAATAAGGCACATCAGATGGAAGAGTTATATACCTTTGTGTAATTAACAACACATTCAGTTCTCTTGTTATTGTGCTTTTCTTCCCAGCCCATTCGAATGTTGAACATTCAGACACTCACGTTTTCCTGCCATCGGCTGTAGTTCATTCAAACTTCTCTCGCAGGTTACAGGAAAACTGTGTTGTTTTTGAAGTGCTCTCAGTTTTTATGAATAGGTTCCTTCACAAAGGTCCCTTCTATGAGGATGACATGAGAAATCTTAAGTTTGATGACCCTTATCAGCCTTGTAGTTCTGTGGATCTTTTTTTTGGCAGAGTTGGGCAGGAGGAAGGAAGATTAGGGTACTGGTTACAGGAATAACCTGATATTTTTGAAAATTGTAGAAGAAGATGTTCGATTTTCCTTCAAGCTTTCTAAGAAGTAAAATTCTACCAAGGTAGAAAATGAGAATAAAAAGGTTTTATCAAACTTTTGGAAAAACAAAGTTTTTTGAATATACACATAAAATGTGACAACAGATTTATATGCAAACAGTCACACTTATCTTAAAAACAAAACAAAATCCTCTCTAACCAGCCTAAAGGAACAGGGAGGAACTAAAGGTCATCCAAAACTATTGGGAAGGCCCATATTCTTTCAAAGGCTTCCACTGTAAAATACAGTTCAGTAAACAAAAACAAAGCCATCTGGAAAGTATTTCTTAGATATCGATCCCGTGACACTGATAATTTCGAAATGCAGGAGAAAGAAAACACAGCTACTCCTACTTGGCCAATGTTCCATTTACTTTATCAGAGTCAACAACATTAATGACTTAGAACAGTCTTAGGGTTATCATGAATTTCAGTCTTAAGGTTATCATGAATTCCAACAGAAAAGATCAGTCATCCACAAATAGGTCAGTAGATAAATATGGCCTGATATACTGAGAGGTTAATTCCTTTCCTTCTAGTGAGTATTCTCCCATTTTAGACTCCATAATTGATCAGACCAAAGACAGTCTGAGAATCTCATTTTTAATTCTGGCTCTTTCACTAAATAGTTACAAGATCTTAAAATGAAACTTATGTTCCTCATCCTTAGTTTCTCTAAATATAAAACAAAAAGATGGAATTGAATGATACCGAGGAGTCCTTACAACTTAAAAATTCTAATACAGATTATTATCTGCAAATTTTATGATTTGCTGCAACTTGATACAGTTGCAACCTGCTTCTGGGTTCTCAAATTTAAATGTAATTCAACCAATACTAAATTGATATGAAATGGGTTTAAACATTCAGTTTGAGGGGCTACTGAAGATATCTCTTTATAGACTTTAAGTAGAAAAAATATTATAAAATTTACATTCTACCCAAAGTAAAGTACCTTCTAATACAAATGGACAAACTAAATACTCAAATGTTCAAAATTATATTTTTACCTTCAGATAGCTTATCTATTTCTATGTGCATGTCCAGTCGCTCCGTTGTGTCTAATTCTTTGCGACCCTATGGACAGCAGCCCACCATGCTCTTCTTTTCCATGAGTTTTTCAGGCAAGAATACTGGAGTGGGTTCCCATTTCCTCCTCCAGGGGACCTTCCCACCCAGGAACTGAACCTGCATTTCCCATTGCAGGCAGATTCTTTACCACTGTGCCACCAGGGAAGCCCACCTATTTCTATATTAGTCTAATAATTTCTATATGTGAAAATTACCTGAGATCTGTTGAACTAAGTACAGCAAATAACCGAGTTCCGTTGAAATAAAATAGAGCATATTGCTTATAGTACCATCTGTGGGCATCCCAAGTAGCACCAGTGGTAAAGAACCTGCCTGCCAATGTAGGAGATATAAGAGATGCAGGTTTGATTTCCGGATTGAGAAGGCCCCCTGGAGGAGGGTGTGGCAACCCACTCCAGTATTTTTGACTGGAGAAGCCCATGGACAGAGGAGCCTGACAGGCTACAGTCCATAGGGTTGCAAACAGTTGGACACAACTGAAGTGACTTTGTATGCACGCCCCATCTATATTTGTTATAAGCTGACTTTCTGCAATATGCTCTTGCTTTACCAGTTTTGAAAGGTAGAACATACTCATGCAATACTTTATAGGAAAATATCTTAGACTATTTAATATATCTATGTTCTAATGTCTAACAAGAAACCATCTTAAAACATTTAATGAGCCTACATTAGAAATGCTTAAAAATATATTAAAGATACTAGCAAGATCACACACACACACATATTTAGGATTATATATGCTATTTCTCAAAGATGAGCAAAACTGATGTACAAGCACATCTAAGTAGCTCTAATTAAATATTAATTCTTTGCTAAAATACCGTCCTAGCTAGTGCCCATTGGGTCAATTTCCCTGATGGCTGAGAAGGTGAAGAATCTGTCTGCAATGCAGGAGACTCTGGTTCGATCCCTGGGTTGGGAAGATACCCTAGAGAAGGGAATGGCAACCCACTCCAATACTCCTGCCTGGAGAATTCCATGGACAGAGGAGTCTGGTAGGCTACAGTCCATGGGGTCACAAAGAGTCGGACATGACTGAGTGACTAACACTTTTACTTTTCACTAGTGAACATCCCTTGTAATTTTATATTTTCCTTTGCATGTGTAAACTGAAATGCTGCTAAGTCAAAAGCAACAATATTATTTAAAATACAGAAAATAATCTTCTGTTCAGTGCCACATAATTAGGGTCCCTGTGGAGGCTGGCAGTAGGGAAAGTGGGAGGAAAACTAAAATCCAAACTGTCTTGGTTTTTCTCACTGGGACTGGATGAAAAATGTACTCTGTCTTCCAACAAGTTTATATGTATGGGCTATATTTTAGGTTTTCAGCATCCTGCCAGACAAACTTCTAATACACAGAGTGATTTTTTGGCAACAATGCATCAAAACTCTACATTTTCATAGTCGGTCCATTGCCCTTTCCTAAAACATATGGTCACCTAACAGCCAAGTCGCTGAGAGGTAGGCTTTGACCTCCTGGATCCTGTAGCGGTTGCTAGCACTTAAATACAGGAATTTACTTTTGACTTCAAGCCATGCCTTGTTCTGCATCTCTTTTTTTTTTTTTTCCAGAAAAAAAGGAAGGGGATTCAAACTCCGGAGGCAAAATTCCAAGAGGTTAAAGAGGAGAGAAAATCTAGTGAAAACACAAAAGACAATCGCACAGCAGGACAGAAGAAAATAACAGTCTTGTGTTCAGTTTGAAATAAAATTACCCAATGTAATAGTAACACTTTATAGACTTTTTTTTTTAGCAGAAAAATTGTCGGGGCCTGAACATGGAGACAAGGGCTTCTCAAATATCCCTTCATTTAAATAAAACAAAAAATGAAGGAGAAGTTAAAGATGATTTGCTCTAGAAATACAACAGATGCTTCTTAGAATTCCTTAATGGGGAAAAAAAAGATTTCTTCAGAAAGCAGTGCACTTACAAATCATATTTTACGAATGTCTTGCCTAGCCTTCTGTAATATGAGGACAGGAAGCTGAAAATGTGGTATTTATTTCTCTAGAGTTCATTCACTCTTGATACTAATTCTACACTTGAGTCAGGTCAGAGTATCTATCACAAGACAAGATATTGGACCTTTCTGAAAAAGTCAGTCAGAAAGGACCTTTCTGAAAAAGTCAGTCAGAAAGGTACAAGGTAGGAAGGTACTGGTGGAACCTGAGAGAGACATGTATGGAACAGAGTATTAGGGAGCTAATAAGTGAAGCAGTGGAGACAGGGAGAAAAGCTCTGAGGGAAATGGGCAGAGATTGTTTAGAGCTAAATCCCGCCTTATCTGATTGTTCATTTCAAATAAGGCTGGATTTAGCCCTGAAGGCTGCAGCATTAACTCACAAATTCACAATTTGTATTTTCGCTTTGCCTACCAGGACAGGGAGTCGTTGGCAGAATAGTGGGAGCTGGGCCCTGAGGGAATGTGGGAAAGAAAATCAGACACTGAGAAGGGTTTCATTTTTAGCGTTCAGCAGCTTTCAGACTGGCAAGTTTTGCTGACATTTCTAGCTTGGGAGGGGAAGGCTTCCTGAATTACTGCCACACCCATTCCACCCACTCTAAAGACTGGTCTGGAGACCTATATTCCCCAAAACAGTACAAAATACATCTCATAAATCTCATATCTGGTATCCTTGTTTAAAAATACTCAAGTTTCATTTACTTTTGCTAGGACACTTGAGACCAACTCTATCTATACCATTAGCATAGAACTCAAATGCCCAAAGTAAACAATATTTATCAAACAATGTCTGGGAGGAAAACATAGATAAACAATAAGAAGGGACCTGAATAAACTGAAAGGACGTTAGCTAATATACCTGGTCCTCTGTTCCTTCCTCTGTAAGACAGGAGGGGGAATAATTTAAATAATGTAAATGCCTCTACCAAGAGCAATGCCTGGAACAAGAGAGGTATTCAGTACAGGTTAAGCTCCTTTCTCCTTTTTTCCCTAGGGTTTTTTTTTTCTTTGTTTGTTTGTTTTTACAATTCACAGTTTTCTCCTTTTTCCTCCCTGGTGTTTGGAACTTTTTTCTGAATCTATAATCTCAGCCTTTAAAAATCTATGTGGGGAACACATGTAAACCCATGGCTGATTCATGTCAATGTATGGCAAAAACTATTACAATATTGTAAGTAATTAGCCCCCAACTAAAATAAATAAATTTATTAAAAAAAAAAAAATCTATGTGCAGATTCCAAAGGGTGATATCCATTTTGTGAACAATATTATATATTTGTTCTATTTTTCTTTATAACCATAGTCTTTTAGAAGGAATAAAGACTGGTAGAACCACAAATATCAGTGAACAAGGGAATGAAAAGATCTAAAATGATAATAAAAATAAACAGCAAGGAATAAAGGATCCCAGGAAAGGACAGTACCCGTGAAGTCAGTTACGGTCAAGAAGATTAAAAAGACCTCTGACTAACAAGGTGGGTAGGTAATAACAACATCTATATGGTGTTTCATTTGATCCTCACAAGATTCGTTTTACAGATAAAAAGACTGAGGTTTAGAAAGTAATCTTGTCCAGGATTGTTCAGCTGATAAATTATTAGAGAAGGAACCAGATGAGAATCGAAGACTTCTAAATCTAAGACTTTGTGCAGTTCCACATAATCACAAACATAACTACAGCTTGCTTATAAGTGACTTTCTAAAGATTAAAATTAATAGAGTGGTAATACGATGCATGGTACAACTTTCTTTTCTTCATCGATATTAGAATCATGAAAACCTGATAGAAATCCATAGTAAGTTAACGTCACCATACTGTAGTTCTAGGGAGCTCCAGGGAGTTGATATTGATCAACTGAACCCAATAAGACTGAAATTAGCAACATTTATTTTAGTCCTGGTGTATAATTTTGAAGGAGGCTTTTCTTCTAAGGATTATAACTAAGAAGGAAGCAATCATAAGTGATATTTTTAAAATAAACTGATAGGTCACCTGATACAAGAAAAGTATTTTATAGCTGAGACTCCACCTAGAAGAAACCAAATTGAGACTTTTACAGATGTTTCTTCAGGTGCATATAATTTGAATCTGAGAAAAACTGAAGTTCTTGTTCAAAAAAGAAAATCAACATAAATCTGTAGTCTAAGAATAATGACAGCTAATATTTTTTCAGAAAATGTTATTTTTTAGAACTTTTTTTAAGTTTATGGGGTTGTGAAAAAGGCTATGAAACAATTTTAATAATAAACAGAAGAGTTTGACAAGTCATATAAATCAAAACTAGATGTGAAAGTGTTTACATGTTGGTGAATAAAATAAAAAAGCAAAAATTAACAGAAAGATTTAGGATATGACCATAAATCATAATTTACCACAAATCATATGATATGGTAAGTGTGAATAGGAGTCTACCTCCTCACATTAAGGGGTTGTTAACTTCTGAATTAGAAGTTCTAAAGGAAAAGTTCTGTTATAAGCTGTAGGACAGCCTACTGAGTTCTACTGATTCGGCTAATTGAAAAGTGAGTAATTTTTAAAACAGTATAACTCTTCCTTAAAACTAGCCATTTTTTTAAGATCAATTTTGGAATTTATAATCCTATCAATATAAAAATTTAAGCATAAACAGTGATTTTTAACATACAAATCTAAGTAAATTTCTTAGAAACTTAGAAAAACAAAGAATTTTAAACTGCTTAAGACTCAGATAGGCATCTTAACCAGAATTGTCTTCTCAGTCTGGATGCTATCTGAAATCTAGACGTCCAAGAGAAAAACCTCAAACAGCTGGAATCCAGCTTAGATACACAAAATAAATCACTTCTGACTGCAATCCACTCTGAAAAGCTCTCACTGGGTTTCCACAAGCAACAAAACAAACAAAACAAAGAAGGTTAACACTAGTAAACTGGGTTTACTAATTGTGCAGCAGGGGAAAAATTACAAAAGCAACAAAAGACAGATCAGAACTCTGAGATCCATGACCATCTATCTATTCAAGACCTTTGACCCTTAAGGTCAGAATTTTGTTCCCGATATACTTCTGAAATAAAGATATAGAAGGTTTTCTCATTCTAGTTCAAAGTCTTAAATCAGTCATTGAAAATTTAAGTCATTTAAAATGTGTCAGTTGATAGGGTGTGTATAATGAACAAGTCAGGTAAATATTCATATTCAGACCTTTAAAACAGAGTAGATTCTCTAAAAGAGTAGATTCTTAATCTCCTCTGAAGGTAAACAAGGCTTTACTTAGCTATCCTGTATTCCACAGTGCACTGTCTTAGAGGAAAACAGAGTATTGATTATGACACTTAGTTTCATGTATCATTTTTGAAATGTACACCATACATAAAATTCTCTACATTCATGAAAAGTTTTTCTGTATCACCAAAAACAATCATGAAATCTGAGCTGTGAATTAAATACGCAGTAAGCTTAGAAAACTGTTTGCAGTTTACTGTTATCTTCAGTGGGAAGAAAATGCCTTTCCAATGAAACATGCTTTCTTCCAAACTACTTTTTTTATATAATAAAACTCGCACAACCATGTGAAATAAGATATAGTACATCTTCCATACTTTAAAAGGGGATGGACAAGAACACTTATCTCTTGTGAGAAAGGGAGAGTTAGCAAGGAGTTTCCTCCTCATCATTCAGGACTCTCTCAGTTCAATAATCATCTTTTCTTAGGCGTCTAAATAAATGAAACAAACGGGTGAGAATTTTTTCATCCACCCCTCCCCATAAAGGAACTGGAAATCCAATTTAAAAATACTACTTTTCATTAAACTGTTAATAAAATAACATATATTTTAGGTGAATGCATAATTAGACTTCACTTATCACTTCATGGAAGAGTTTCCCTGTAGTTTGGATATGGAACATTTTTAAAGTCATTATTTAATTTGTTATAATATTGTTTCTGTTTTAGGTTTTGGATTTCTGGCCACAAGGCATGTGGGATCTTTGCTCCATGACTAGGTATCGAAACCGCAACCCCTGCACTGGAAGACAAACTCAACCACTGGACTGTCAGGGAAGTCCCTCCCTGTGTGTGTCAGTCACTCAGTCGTGTCAGACTCTTTGTGACCCCGTGGACTATAGCCCATCCCCCAGGCTCCTCTCCATGGGATTTTCCAGGCAAGAACATTGGAGTGGGTTGCCATTCCCTTCTCCAGGGGATCTTCCTGACCCAGGAATTGAAGTTGGGTCTCCCGCATCAGAGGCAGATTCTTAACCGTCTCAGCCTGAAAACTACAGCAATTATGACTTATGTCCTCTCCAATTTGTTTTTTTGCATTACCCTCATCATATGCCATGAGTGGCCCCAAATCCCATTCTACCGTTTCTCAATCTGTGAATTCACCTGTGTCAGTTATCTAAACTCTCAGTTCAAAATGTACTTAAAAAATCAGTATATATAAAAAACAAGTCAGTCTTGAAGAGATGTGGATCCAAGGATGGTGACTGCTAGATACGTATCTAGTACCATTCTCCCTAGAGTTCTCCCTTAGGAGCAGAAACCTATTATGCAGTAAAGCATTTATCCAGAATAAAGACCACAATTCCCACTTTGTATGGCCACGTGACTAAACTCTGAGCAATAAAAGGAGAGCAAAAGTGTTCTGTGGGGATTTGTCTAAAGAAAGCTGGTTTCAATGGGAGGAATCTCTCTTTCTATTTCTGGTCATTTACTTTCCTGCTGGTCTGTAAGACAGATACAGAGGCTGGAGTTCTTACAGCCATCTTAGTATAGGAAGTGATCTTGAGAATGAAGTTTAGAGACCTCCCTGGTGGCCCAGTGACCAAGACTCAGTGCTCCCAAGGCACAAGGCCTAGGTTCGATCGCTAGTCAGGGAACTATATCCCACATGTCACAACTAAAGGAGAACGAAAAAAAAGATCATGCATGCCAGCAGCCAAATAAATATTTTTTTTAAAAAGAAAAAAGAATGAAGTTTATTCAGAAGGGTGGTAAAAGAGTGAGCAAGGACACAATGACTGTGGAGTTATCATATCAGCCCTGTACTGCCCACATGGAGTCCTCTTTTTGTAAGAAATAAATTTATCTCAGGTTTAAGCCACTGTATTTCGAGTTTTTCAATCCTAAGCACTGAAACCAATTCTAAGTAATCCATGCGACTGAGAAAATAAGAAACAGAACACAAGAAAGAAAAAATTTTCTTTTTTATGGGTGATATTCTTACTAAGACCACACTAAACCAGCTTAGCATAATGGTTGGGAGCATCTGGGTCCAGGTCTGACTCTGCCACTTATACCAGTGACTTAATTCAGTTCAGTTCAGTTCAGTCGCTCAGTCGTTTCCGACTCTTTGCAACCCCATGAACCGCAGCACGCCAGGCCTCCCTGTCCATCACTAACTCCCTAAGTCCACCCAAACCCATGTCCATCGAGTCAGTGATGTCATCCAACCATGTCATCTTCTGTCATCCCCTTCTCCTCCTGCCCTCAATCTTTCCCAACATCAGGGTCTTTTCTAATGAGTCAGCTCTTTGCATCAGGTGGCCAAAGTATTGGAGTTTCAGCTTCAAATCAGTCCTTCCAATGAACACCCAGGACTGATCTCCTTTAGAATGGACTGGTTGGATCTCCTTGCAGTCCAAGGGACTCTCAAGAGTCTTCTCCAACACCACAGTTCAAAAGCATCAATTCTTCGGCACTCAGCTTTCTTTAGAGTCCAACTCTCACATCCATACATGACCACTGGAAAAACCATAGCCTTGACTAGACAGACCTTTGTTGGCAAAGTAATGTCTCTGCTTTTTAATACGCTGTCTAGGTTGGTCATAACCTTCCTTCCAAGGAGTAAGCATCTTTTAATTTCATCGCTGCAGTCACCATCTGCAGTGATTTTGGAGCCCAGAAAAATAAAGTCAGCCACTGTTTCCACTGTTTCCCCATCTATCTGCCATGAAGTGATGGGACCGGATACCATGATCTTATTTTTCTGAATGTTGAGCTTTAAGCCAACTTTTTCACTCTCCTCTTTCACTTTCATCAAGAGGTTCTTTAGTTCTTCTTCACTTTTTGCCATAAGGGTGGTGTCGTCTGCATATCTGAGGTTATTGATATTTCTCCCAGCAATCTTGATTCCAGTTTGTGCTTCCTCCAGCCCAGTGTTTCTCATGATGTACTCTGCATATAAGTTAAATAAGCAGGGTGACAATATACAGCCTTGACGTACTCCTTTTCCTATTTGGAACCAGTCTGCTGTTTCATGTCCAGTTCTAACTGTTGCTTCCTGACCTGCATACAGATTTCTCAAAAGGCAAGTCAGGTGGTCTGGTATGCCCATCTCTGTCAGAATTTTCCACAGCTTATTGTGATCCACACAGCCAAAGGCTTTGGCACAGTCAATGAAGCATAAATAGATGTTTTTCTGGAACTCTCTTGCTTTTTTGATGATCCATTGGATGTTGGCAATTTGATCTCTGGTTCCTCTGCCTTTTCTAAAACCAGCTTGAACATCTGGAAGTTCACAGTTCACGTACTGCTGAAGGCTGGCTTGGAGAATTTTGAGCATTACTTTACTAGCACATGAGATGAGTGCATTATGCGGTAGTTTGAGCATTCTTTGGCATTGCCTTTCTTTGGGATTGGAATGAAAACTGACCTTTTCCAGTCCTGTGGCCACTGCTGAGTTTTCCAGATTTGCTGGCATATTGAGTGCAGCACTTTCATAGCATCATCTTTGAGGATTTGAAATAGCTCAACTGGAACTCCATCACCTCCACTAGCTTTGTTCGTAGTGATGTTTCCTAAGGTCCACTTGACTTCACATTCCAGGATGTCTGGCTCTAGGTGAGTGATCACACCGTGATTGTCTGCATCGTGAAGAACTTTTTTGAACAATTCTTCTGTGTATTCTTGCACCTCTTCTTAATATCTTCTGCTTCTGTTAGGTCTCTACCATTTCTGTCCTTTATTGAGCCCATCTTTGCATGAAACATTCCCTTGGTATATCTAATTTGCTTGAAAAGATCTCTAATCTTTCCCATTCTATTGTTTTCATCTATTTCTTTGCATTGATCGCTGAGGAAGGCTTCTTATCTCTCCTTGCTATTCATTGGAACTCTGCATTCAAATGGGTATATCTTTCCTTTTCTCCTTTGCTTTTTTGCTTCCCGTCTTTTCACAGCTATTTGTAAGGCCTCCTCAGACAGCCATTTTGCTTTTTTGCATTTCTTTTTCTTGGGGATGGTCTTGATCACTGCCTCCTGTACAATGTCATGAACCTCCATCCATAGTTCATCAAGTATTCTGTCTATCAGATCCAGTCCTTTAAATCTATTTCTCACTTCTACTGTATAGTCATAAGGGATTTGATTTAGGTCATATCTGAATGGTCTAGTGGTTTTCTCCACTTTCTTCAATTTCAGTCTGAATTTAGCAATAGGGAGTTCATGATGTGATCCACAGTCAACTCCTGGTCTTGTTTTTGCAGACTGTATTCCTCTCTATACCTCAGCTTTGGGCTTCCCAGGTAGCTCAATGGTAAAGAATCTGCCTGCCAATGCAGGAGATGCCAGTTTGATCCCTGGGTCGGGAAGATCCCCTGAAGAAAGATCTCAAACATATACAAGATCCAACATTGTAATATGGGCTCAGCTAAATATATCTGTTTAATAAGAGGTAATTTACTCCACTAGGAAATTTTGGAAACATATTTCCAAGAGAGGATAATGACATCATTTGATAAGAAAGCAATTTTTCTTTTGTTTTACCACTTTATAGGTTAAATGGATCATTAAAGAGAAAGCCATGTTAGTAACTTTTCACACTACATTAGTAGTTTATTCATGTGATCATACAATCATTAACTCAAAGCATATAAAACTTTGAGGTATTTTCTTTAAGCAGCATCAGACACTTAGGGAAACTTAATTTCAATGTGTCCACTGATCAATCTACCACATTAACAAAAAGAATTCTATAGTCCTTAGACAGTAGATGTTTCATTTGACTTATAAATTTTGCACTGCTTTCACTCATAGTACTGACTGTTTCTCTTACCCATCGTGGTACACTCCTGACTTCATTCTATTGATACTGAGATTATTAAAATCTATCTCTAACAGGTATATTCCATTCCAAACACCAATACACATACAAACCAAAAGGTAGATG
Source organism: Giraffa tippelskirchi (assembly GCF_054371585.1). Classification (NCBI taxonomy): domain Eukaryota; kingdom Metazoa; phylum Chordata; class Mammalia; order Artiodactyla; family Giraffidae; genus Giraffa; species Giraffa tippelskirchi. Next base: position 39,090,728 of record NC_137284.1, on the reverse strand, counting down.
ACATAATATTAATGTTTCAGTCAATGTGTATTATTGTTCAATCAGTAAACCACCTTTACTGAGTACATATTACCTGTTTTACCTTGCCTATAATCTTAACCCCATTTGGAAAACGTGTTTTGTTTTTTTGTGTTGCCTCTCTGCCTTCAGTAAAACTAGGTGCTCCTTAAAGACACACATGTCCTGCAGCCGTCTCAGGGAAAGCTGCTTGTTTACTTACAATTTTCTTCCCTATTCACTACTTTTAGCTTTATTCCATTATCTTCAATTCAGTAGTATACATCTTGATCATTTAAGACTCACGCCTTTCAGTCATTCCACCCCCTGTGCCTCCTCGTCATTGCTGTATTTACCAACCTGTCATTCTCCTTTATTTATCAGAGGCCTTAGAACTTAACTTGAAGTCTTTCTCTCAACTCCAAATCCTTCCATTATTTGGGATGACTCCAGCATTCACATGTGTGATCCATGTGAATGAATCTGCCCTTTTCAATCCAGTAAGGAACTCCACCTCACTTCCGCAATCTACTTCCAAAGTCACTACAACAATCTTGCCATCTTAACTGCTTAGGAATAATTTACTCCAGCAGTTTACCTTATTTCCTTTCCACTTTCTCCTTTACTTCGAATTCTCTTGATGAACCACTCTCACCATGAAGGGGTCTTTGGCCTGCTAAGAGACTTCCAATTCATTAGTTTCATATTTCTTCCCATTTATCAGTGCTTTCTTTCATCATGATGCTTCTTATCCAGCTTAAATTCCAGGACATTAGGAAGCACTCTACTACCCTAAATTCCTTTTCCATCAATCCTTGCATCAACTCCGTTGGCAAAACTGCAACCATACCTGCAACTACCTACTTTCTCCACAACTATAATGAAGCAACTGTGCAATGCTAGGGAAAGGTACACTATAAAATATGGTTGGCATGCCCAAACGCATCCTGAACACAGCCCAGCAATCCTACCCTCTTATTCTAATCTACACAAAACAAATATTGCAAATCCTCTGAATTCTATCCAAGCCTTTGGCTCCCTATCCTTAGTCTCATCCAAGATCGTACCTTCTACTTTATTGAGAAACATAAGCTAACAGACATGATTTTCCAATAGGAAGCTGAGGAGCTTCAAGTCTGCCTGCTTCTGCTCTGTACCATTTTCTCCTTCTTTCCTCCTATTACATATGAACATGGGGTAAGCTGTTTACAATGAGGATACAGAGAGAGACAAGAAGACAGCCGAAAACCAATCTTTGAAGAATTCCAAAATCTGATGGCTGAGTAAAAGAGAACGAAGCTTCAAATCAAACACAAATTTTGTACTAAAAACAAACCAGCTACATTTTGTGTGTGTGTGTGTGTATTCACACATTTCAACTACATTTTGTGTGCATATATACATTCACAAATATACACACACATATATACATATATATACAAGAAGTTGGTTTTGAAGGCAAGTAGAACTCTAGGGTTTTCCAACAATATTAAATGCTAGTCCTTTGACAGATGAAATTTAGTAATGTTATTGTTACCAAGGTCAAAAGAAATCTTCTCCCCTGTGGAAATGAAATAATCTACTTAACGAAATTTTACTAGCCCAGGATGGGGGAGAAACATGAAATTATTACCCTTTGCAGACATAAAACTTTCTCCTTGGAACAAAGATAGCTCTCGCTCATCAAGAACATATGTAGATTTAAGATCTTTAACTATAAACAGTAGGCTTCAGGCTTGGGTGGTCTGTGTTATGTCCAATAATATATGAATTGGCCTATTCTCAAAATAAATATTTCCTTTTTCTTTACTCTGAGTCATGTTAAAGATTTGATCTTTGTGTTCAAAAATAGAAAGGTTTTTAATACAAAATTTTTAGCTAAAAGTCGATATATTCAACAGATAGTTCAGGACACTACCCCTAATTAAATGAATATAAAAAGAGCTTAAACAATTTTCTCTGTATCGAAGGAACACTCTGAGTAAATTGGGAAGATGCTTAATGAAAATAAATCCTCTTTATGCATACAATGATACTTTTTGTACAGTGTTTTATAAAGAACTATGACCCAGGGAATGAAATGAACATATAATACCCTATGCTCCTACTTTCTCTCAGATATATTTGTCACAGTATACAAGTCATCTGAACACTGGCTTAAAGGTGAACATGTCTTTCATTTTAAGTATTATATCAAAATGACAGCTGATTAGGTGAAATCTGTTTCAAAAATACACGAATTTTTATAAATTATACATACCAACCATTTTCAAGAAGTCTTCAGAGCCTTATCAAAATTTGGTGTAAGTAAAAGAAAAAGTAGCATTCAAATGAAAGGAAACATCTTCTTTTTTGGAAGAATAGGAGGAGAAAAGACTGAAGAGTAATATACTCCATTTACATATAATAGAGCAAAATGGCTTCATGAAACCATCCAAAGAATTGTTTTTCTCTTTTAGGATGAAAAGAGTACAGTATTCTTCATGCATGATAGGAACCTGGTCTGACTCAGGATTTGTTTCCATACCTGCTTAATGAGTTGGCCAGAAAATATTCGAAAGTCATAACAAAGACATATCATCAGAGGATCAAGATTCCAATATCACTATGACCAGATGTGTAGAACTAAAAATCTTGGCTTCTAGCTGGGTTTCTCACTATTGGTCTATAAAATGAGCATTAAGTATTATTTGTTCTAGCTCTAAACTTCCTCCATCTAAAAGAGTTGATCTAAGTGTGAAACACTTTCTCTATGGAGAGTTAATGAACATTATGAAGAAATGTTTTAGCTGTGATTGGCTCTATTCCAGATAGTACATATGGACTCAGATGTCCACTTACCTCTTACATAATTAGATTCTCAACAACTGCAGTTGTTGAATACCAACAATACTTCTTTCTCTATACAATTAATATGATACTTTTTATATTATTATCTAAATGAAAGAAAATTTTACATTAGTAAAATTCTTAAGTAATACTACAGCTTTCCTAATTGAGAATTTGTGACAAACACCATAGCCATTTAATAACTGTACAGATCATGATTGTTTTGGGAAATGGGGAAAAAAAGCTACACATCATTGATATTGAGGGAGGTAAGATACAGTTTGAGTTTGAATCTAAACATTATGTAGCTATTAAATACGTTAAGTCTAAATAAACAGAAATCTAATATGTGAAAGGGAGAAAAATACATATTTAAGAAAAAAACTATATGCTTTAAAAAAATAGAGAATGGAAAATAAAGAATGCATGCTAAATTATTCTAGTTAAAATATGAAAACAGAGCATTTCTTTTCTCTTCTATTGTAAGACATTAACAGAAAAGCCATGAGCATGTGATACAAGAAGTCTTTCATGTACTTGTAGTAAACTTTGAAGGTTATCACTTAAATGTTAGCGACTGCTTTAAAAAACAAATATCTCATCAACCCTAGGATTTGTCCATGTGGGAAGAACATATGTTTTCCATTACCTATTTCTTAAAAAATGGTGCTCTTCAATATTTCTGTTACTCATACTCCTTATTCTACTATGATACAAAATCTTGGGTTTATCATTAAAACAATGACTTACATTGTAAATCAATTATCTTCCAAATAAAAAAACAATAACTTGATAACTAACAATTTATTACAATGTTATTTCAAATGGATCAAAATTCTGGATAATGTACTGTTATCTCACACATTAACTCAAATAGCCTTAATTACTCAAGAACTCAACACTCTGATTATGACACAGCCTCACTCAGTCACAGTATGAAATCTAATTCTTGTATGGCATGAAACTCATGAAAAATAAAATAAGGTTATTCCACCATAAGGATTATTTCTAAAACTAAACTAAGAGTTTGCTTTTAAAACTTCTTTATATTGATATCTGTCACCAAAGATGCTACAACTATGCATTACTAAATCTGTAAATTTTATCCCTTCTATAAAATCAATACTGCTAAGTCACCTCAGTCGTGTCCGACTCTTTGCGACCCCATAGATGGCAACCCACAAGGCTCCACCGTCTCTGGGATTCTCCAGGCAAGAACACTGGAGTGGGTTGCCATTTCCTTCTCCAATGCATGAAAGTGAAAGTGAAGTCACTCAGTTGTGTCTGACTCTTAGTGACCCCACGGACTGCAGCCTACCAGGCTCCTCTGTCCATGGGATTTTCCTGGCAAGAGTACTGGAGTGGGGTGCCATTGCTACATAGATTAGACAAATTTGCAGTTGTGGGATTTTTTTTCACTGCTGCTCCAATTTCAGCTGATTATTGCTTCTTTTCTCATGTGGCAAAAATATTCAGGGAGGCCTAAGCAAGGAATCAAGAATTTTTCAAATTTAAGACAATGAACAAAATAGGATTTGATAAGAGAAATCTGCTTCATCAACAACTTTGTGTTATCAGATGAGCATGAGGCAAACAGCATTTTCACAATTTAATTTACTAGACGATTTCTAGTCTAATACTTACTCATTCAGATAAGAGATTATGTATAAGAAATATCTTATAATATTAAAGATGCAGAGTTTATATATAAAATATGAACATGATAACTACACTACTGGATAATTAATGAGGAAATTCAATCTAATCTGCTATACACTGAGGGCCTACACTACAGAAGGACATGGGGGCCCATTTTGATGGCATACTTCGGTAGGTCTTTGGAATAAAAACAGCTCATGCCATTCAAGAAACTCATAGTGTGAGTTTATGTGATATTAAGAAAAATAAAGGGATTTTTATAAAAGGATACTATTCAAAAGAAAAACAATCATGTTATTACTTTTTAAAATTATGTAGAAAAAGGAAGGACTTAATAATGCACCAGCATCACCTTTCTCAACAAATGCAACATATATATCCTACTGTATATAACATAGATAACCAACAAGGGCCTACTGTATAGCGGTATAGCACAGGGAATTATACTCAATATTTTGTAGTAACCTATAAGAAAAAAGAATCTGAAAAAAGTATGTATGTATGTATATGTATATATATATATATATATATATATATATATATATCACTTTCTTGTACACTGGAAACTAACACAACATTGTAAATCTGTGTGAGTGTTATTCACTCAGTTGTGTCTGACTCTTCGTGAACCCATGGACTGTAGCCCCCCAGGCTCTTCTGTCCATAGGATTCTCCAGGCAAGAATACTGGAGTGGGTAGCCATTCCCTTCTACAGGTGAATCTTCCTGACCCAGGGATCAAACCTGGGTCTCCTGCATTACAGGCAGATTCTTTACCATCTGAGATTTTTCCCTGAGCCATCAGGGAAGCCCTTGTAAATCAATTATATATCAATTTTTAAAATGCAGTTAACAAGAGGAGATAGAAAGTCCAGTATTTTTTGCATCTTTCAGACTGTAGTCATATAGCTAAGCATTTGATGTGTTATCCTACATACATAATCTCATATCTTTATATCATCAGTAGGTATTATCCTGCCCATCTTATGGGTAGGAAAACCAAAAGAATTAAAGAAGTTGCTCAAGATTAAGTGGCCATCAGCAAGTGGTGTTTGTTGTTGTTTAGTCACTAAGTCCTATCTGACTCTTTGTAACCCCATGGACTGCAGTACATTTTCACAACTATGGACAAACTGTTCCCATCAATTGATCTGCTTTCTCTTCCAATTCCCACAGCATGCAAAGGAGATGCTCAGACAGGCAACCATAAGCCACAGCAGTGATTTAAGTGGCAAAACTAGCCAAATGTTATGAAATTCCATTAATCTTCAGTTTCTAACCTTCTTTTACCTTTCTCTCAGGGCCTGTGGTGCTCATGGTGTTAAATAGCTACTCGAGCCATTATCAAGTCTGAGGTGCTCTATACTAAATGAAACCCAGAAGTTTTACTGCCTAACAATGCCTTCTCCTCCCCAGTGTCACTCCACATGCACACTCGTTAAGAATTTAACTACTACCCAGCAATACCACTACTTGGCATATACCATAAGGAAACCATAACTGGAAAAGATCACATGTACTCCAATGTTCATTGCAGCACTATTCCCAATAGCTAGGACATGGAAGCAACCTAGATGTCCACTGGCAAATGAATGGATAAGGAAGTTGTGCTACATATATGCAAGGGAATATTACTCGGCCATAAAAAGGAATGCATTTGAGTCAGTTCTAATGAGGTGGATGAACCTAAGCCTACAATACAGAGCAAAGTAAGTCAGAAAGAGAAAGACAAATGTATATGAACACATATATACGGAATCTAGAGAGACAGTACCAAGGATCCTACATGTAGGGCAGCAAAGGGGACACAGACATAAAGAAAAGACTTTTGGACACAGTGGGAGAAGGAGAAGGTGGCATGATTCGCAAGAACAGCACTGAAACATGTATATGTTTTACATATATTACCATATGTAAAATAGACAGCAGCAATGTGATATATGACACAGGGAACGCAAAGCTGGTGCTCTGTGACACCCTGGAGGGATGGGGTGGGGAGGAAGGCTAGAGGGGGGTTTAGGAGGGGGTGACACATATATGCCTATGGCTGATTCATGCTGAGGTATGGCAGAGGCCATCACAATATCGTAAAGTAATTATCCTCCAATTATATAAATGAAAAAAATAAGAATTTAACTACTAGATCCCAATATGCCTTTTAAGCATAACATTCTCACAAAATATATTCTATTTTCAAAGGCCATGGTGTTCAAGATTAATTTTGAGGTAAAAAACTAAGATAAGCAATTTGTGTTTTCTAAAGGTCAAATTTTCATTTACAATAGGTAAAAGGCTTTGTTTATTCACATAAAAAACTGCAAACAATTTTTGAGTGGTCCTGTATCCTTCAGAGTATGGTTCCGTAACAGTAAGGAACAGCCTCCAGATCTCAGTGGTATAACACAATAAAAATTTATTTATACCTCACACTGCAAGATCAACAAGAGGACTACGCTCACTGTAGTCCTCAGGGAACCAGGCCAGTGGATGCTCCACCTTGACATGTTTCCTCAATCAGTGAGACAGAAAGAGAGGCTGTGGCAATGACACATGGCCTCTTAAAGCTTCTGCCCAGAAGTGACATACACTACACTAGTTCTTATTCCTTCGACCAAAGATAGTTAAAGGTAGCTTCAAGAGTCAGAGAAGTATACCCCTAGCACGGGCCCCAAGGTGGGTGTGGAATGGGGGTGGGCGGTAGCAATCTGAAAATAAATGGCACTTAGCACAATGACTATCAAAATCTAACAGCTAATTTTTCACAGCTGAGACAGAATATCTTCCTTAACAGAACTGGCACAATTTCCACAAAGGACTGAGTATTTACTATGAGTCAGACACACACAGGGGTCTTACAAGCATTGTCTCCAATCCTCAACACCATCAGCAGAAGAGACATTACTGTTATTGAATGAAGTAGCGGGCTCCGAGAGACTACATAAATTGCTCAAAGTTACACAACTAGTTAAGTGGTGAAAGTGTAACGTGAATCCAGACTAGCCTAATTCTAAAGCTTGCCTCACTGCACTATAAAATTGCTAACCTTATGTTACCGGCGCAATTAAAAAAAAAAAGAGTTTAAGGTTACACTTCTAATTCAAACTAAAATGGTAGCATGGATGATCAGAAATTACCAATACAGACTAAGTAGTGGAAAAGAGATACCAGTCCCCAAAAAGTCATTTCCAAGACATTACTGAGGCGCAGATGAGGGGGTGGTGCTCAGGGAAGAAGTCCCTGGACTACAACTGCATTAACTAATACAATTAATATGTCTAAGAAAAATCAAAGAAAAAATGCCTCCTTTTATCTGATATTAGTGAAAAGCAGTAAGTCATATTCCCCCAGCTCAATTAACTGGTGAATTCTGTTGTCTACATCTTGACAGTTTTGAACATAGTTTATATCCTCTTTATCAAAGAAACAAGAAGAACAAAAGACTATACACTCCAAAAACTGAAAAATTTTCATAGTTTTAGCCTGCAAGGGCAGGTTATTTATTTTTTCTAAGTATCAAGATTAACTTTAAAAAATTTTTAAAAGAAGGAACAAAAGGTAAACTGTACAAGAGGTATGCACAATATCAAATTAAATTTGAGATGAATGACAATTAATTGTTAGATAATCTTTTCCAATGAAATGAAAGAAAAAAGGTATTATCACATAGTGGCAACCCAAGCCAGTCTGTCTTCACAAGACAATCTAGCTTGTTTGGTGTTTGAAAATATAGTATTTGATGTAACACCATTTCAAGTCTGTCACAAACAACACAAAAACTCAACATAAACATCCTAAATCCTCAAACAAAAGTTCTATTCCAAATGCTCTGCTGTCAACGAAATGTACTAAGCCTACAGCGTCAGATTAAATCAAGCTTGAACAGAACCTATGAACTGTCAATAAGCTATTTAGTTTCTTTACTACATCTGGAGTATTACAAAGGGCCAACAATGAGGTAGACATAATTAACACCAGTTCCTCTAAACATAATTCAGGATGTCTCACTTGAAAAGCCTGAGGTAATACAACTGTAAAATACTTTTTTTTCAATTGAACGTTGTTTATTATATTCTCCCCAAATCTTTCACGTTACAAAAGGCTGATGCTTCGTGTTTTTTTCTTTCTGTACACTATTATAATTTACTTGCAGAATATATTTTCTGCATGAGAAAATCTGGATAAATATACCATATTTTATATATATTTAAAATAATATTAAATTGTTTTTAAACATCATTCGACAGAAAAACAGACTCTTGTGTGTGAGTGCATTTTGCCTTCGAAGAATTGTGACAAGTACAGGAAAACATTTTAAAGCATAAATAATTGGAGGACTTCTTTGTCATCTATTTGGATGTGAATTTTAGCTCCATATTTGACAGGGTTGCCTAATTTTTTAAGCCTCAGTTTCTTCATTGGTAAGTTAGTGCTACAAATAATACCTCTTCAAGCTCTATTGAGGAAAATAATGCACATGAAGTGTTTAACCCAGTGCCTGGCACACAGTAAGGTCTCAATAAATATTAGCTGCTTTAGCTGCTACTACCTTGGTTATCCTTTTAAAGGACAGATCAGATTTTCACGAAATGTCCTTTTTGTTTTTTGAACTCCTATGGTTTTCAATTGCCTATTCTCTCATTTGGTACCAAACACATATAACCATCCATTTTTTGCTAGTGTGTGTCTAAAAGGAACACGGATTACCACATGTTCCCCACATATGCTGAACAACTGTCTCACAGAAATTCTTGCGCTCTGACTAATGAATGATAGTCATAAGATTGAAGTTGTAACAATTACAATAATAGGAGTCAACCTTTATCCTCTAATTGTTATCAACCAAGTCATTCAATAATTCAAGGCCTTATTATCAATCCTATCTTAACACAGCAAACAACTGAGGCAAAGGGAAGATATATAACTTGTCCAGGTTCATACAGCAAGTAAGTGATGTCAAATCTGAAGAAACAGACTCCAATTCCTTCATTCTTAATCCCCTAAATGAGCCAGACATTTACAAAGATCTTATAAGCTATCTGAAAGAGTTTAGAACTTTACTCTGAAGGCAAGACATTCACTGAATGGCTTTGAAGTGGAAGCATCGGACTGGAATGCTCGCTGGTTATGGCTGGGAGACAAATAGGACAAGAGAGACAGTATTCGCGGGCAGACCTATGAGAAGGCAGCTGCGGTAACCAGGGCAACAGAGGCCTGGATGATGGAGCAGAGCACCAGTAGTGGGCACAGAGGGGGCAGGGATTCAAGATATATTGAGGAGGTGAAATAGGTAATTCTCTGTGATTAAATATTCGTGTGATCCAAAAGGTGAAATATTGAGATGATGGCCAAATTTCCACCTGGGGCCAAATGGGCTAGTGCCATTTCCATTCACAAAAATGAACGCTTGCAGAAAAATACAGTTAGATGAAGAAGGGGCTTAGGAAAAGGGTTGAGGCAAAGACAGTAAGTTCAATTTTAGAGACATTTATTTGAGGGGCAGTGAACAACCAGGGAAGCAGTTTAATATATGGACCTGAAACTCAGGAGAAATCTGAGCTACAGAGACAGATTAAGGGGGTTATCAGTATAGAAATGGTCATCGAAGCCACAGAAATATGCAGTATTACCCACAGAGTATATAAAAAGTAAGAAAAGCTGAGGTCCTGGAAAAGAACAGTGAATATATAAATGCTTAAGGGAATATACAGTTTCAAAAGAGAAGAGTAAAAAGGAGATGAAGGAGTAACTAAAGAATAGGCAAAGTATAAAGAGAACATGACTTCAGGGAAACCAAGGAAAAGAGTGCTTTAAGAGACAAGAAGTGGGCAACAATGTCATATAAGCTGGTGACAGATCTTACAAGATAAGAACACCAAGTGTCCATTAGGTTTGGTTACAGGGTGTCTTTGATGAGCACAGTGAGATCTATTTCAGAGGCAAAATGCTGTGGAAATGGGATTACAGTGGCACATGATAAGACCAAACAGCAAATGCAGACAACTGATTTGAGAAATTTGGCTGGAAAGAAGAACAAAGAAATAAGGTACTAAAGGAAAGGGTTGGTTCTTTTCCCCTCTCCTTCACATTCTTCTTTCCCTTCCTTTCTTTCTAACATGTAAACACAGTTCTAAGTGTTCCAACTTCTGAGATTTTGCTGATGCTATCAACTATATTTGCATTGCTGTCCTCATCACCAACCTCTTGATCTCTTGTATTTAAATTCTATTACTTTCAAGTTTTATTAATCTTCCAAGATGCTACTCATTAAGGAAACATTTGCTACACTTCCTAGTTAAAACTAATCACTAGGCTTTGATAATTATAAGAATCTGCTATAGTCTGGATGTTTTTATCCCCGACCCCCTGCTAACCAAATTCATATGTTAGAATCCTAACCTCCTAGGTGACGGCATTAGGAGGTGGGGCCTTGGGAAGTGATTAGGTTGTAAGGGCAGAGCCCTCATGAATGAGATTTGTGTCCTTAAGAAAGGGGCCCCAGGGAGAACCTTTGTGTCTTCCGCCTTGTGAAAACCCAGCAAGAGAGCACCATCTATGCCCCAGGAAGCAAGCCCTCACCAGGTACCCAGTCGGCTGGTGCCTTGGTCTCAAACTTTTCAGCCTTCAGAACTCTTTGAGAAATAAATTTCTGTTGTTTATAAGTTACCTAATCTGTGAATTCTGTTAAAGTAGCTTGAACAGATTAAGCCATTTATACATAAATTACTTTAATATGGCACGTGGAGTTTCATAACATAGTGGCATGAACAGTGCAACACACAGTAAGGGCACTGTGACTAGTTTTAACAAGGAAGTGTAGCGAATGTTTCCCTAATGAGTAGCATCTTGGAAGATGAACAAAACTTGAAAGATTAACAGAATTTATAGCACTGCACATAGTAAATACTCTATAATAAATATTTTCTGAATGAAAAAAATTAACCACTAACTATGTTATCACCATAGCAGACAGAAAAATGAAAGAGAAAGAGGAGCATGACAGAACTGAGAACACAGGGCAAATCCAAACTCCCATTACACAGCCTGTGGTGATGAGGTGAGCTTTGTGGTATTACGAAAAAGGGACTTGCCTCTCACCTCCCACTTCCTGGTGTGGCATCACAGTGTAGAACGGAGCTTCCCAACAGGTGTGCCCGCCACAAATGACTGAATCCCCTCCAAACTTGGCCTTCACATTGCGGGGATGCCAGGGAGACCTTCGGGGTGCCCAGAGCCTCAGGCTGCATTGTCTCCAGCTGTAAGCAACCTCAGTCATTTTCCCCATCATGCTGAAAAGACACACACTACCATTTTCTACGTATGGCATGATGTCACAAAGATTGGGAGGTACTGGTCAAGTCAGCTTGACCAAGAAATGAAGAGAACAGGCTCTGAGGTTACAGAGATCCCAACTCAAACCTAAGCTCTGTTTGTTTCCAGGTGTACAGTCCCTGGCAAGTCACTTAACCTCTCAGTCTGTTTCCTCAGGTGTAAAATGGAGAAAATATCAGTAGCTACCCTAGTAGGAAAGAATTAACCCAATTCTGTTTATAAAGCACTTAGTGCAGTGCCTAGTACATAGTAAACACTCAGTGAATATTAGCCAGCTATTACTATTTCTTTTTTCATCAAAGTCTCACTATTCACAGATTTCTCCAACTGCAATAAAGGGACAGACTGGCTCTGAAACTAAGAGACACAGTCGAGTATGGTGGGTTTATTTGTTTATATTTTTGGCCATGCCACTCAGCTTATAGGACCTTAGTTCCCTGACAAGGGATGGAACCCAGGCCACTGGGCGTGAATGCACCAAGTTCTAACCACTGGATCGCCAGAGAATTCTCCAGTATGGTGGATTTTTTTTAAATCACAGGAGCTTGTATGCGATTCCCATGTAAAATTCTTAATATATGACTCCTTCAAAACTGATAACATTTAGGTAAATATCTCTTCTTCAGATTCATCAGAATCATCTCTCTCACTACTGTGTTATTAGCTCTTCCCGTAAAAATTGAAAACTTTTCCCAATTATGCTACATACCCAGAAATCTGACTTCCTGCACTATATTTCCGACAGAAAAGTATTACAAATGTGTGAGAATATAGACAGGGTCAACTTAGCATACACTAGCATTTAAAAATTACTTTATGCTCCAAATAAAATGGAGCACTGAAAGCAAGTATGATGTGCCTAAAATGTGGCCTGTTTCATCACTCTCACTTTGTAGATGATCCCTTACAGAGAAGACCTAACTGACAGGTGAGAAAAAAATGGGAAGAAGACGCTGGAAAGAAGAGATATGCAGAATCTAAACCAAAGGTTCAAGAGCCAAGAACAGGGAATGTAGTTAGATTTGTAGGGTTAGAAATGGGGCAAGAGGTCAAGATACAGGGCGGATCTGGACATTTTTAACCAGTAAAAACAGTTAAGTCCAAAGGAATTACGATTTGGAAAGAATTTTCAGACAAAACAGAACTTATACAAGGTACATATAATCTGCCTAATATCTATTTAATTCTTGTATGGAACAAGAAGAGATAATATTGGACTGTTGGAATGACATTAAGCAGAGCAGAATTAAAACTTGTATTCAGTAAGTTAAAAAAGAGACTTGTGAGGAGATAATGTTTTAGACGCACAATAAAATTCTAGTCAATCTCTTTTATAACAACAGCTGTTCAAAACATTCCAATTTCTGCTTCATGTCAGAGTTTCATATTTCAATTGTAGCTTACTATTGCTGTGGCAAATTTGATTTGAAAGATAAGAATGTAAAACCTACATTCTGTAACAGGTTTTCAGACTCATGAATTTCTAAGTGCTTCACAGCTTTAAAGAAAATAAACCCCTTTTACAAATCTCTTTCGAAATCTACTCTGTTTTTTTCCCAACAAAATGAACTTCAATACTATAGAAACAAAATAATATGCTCAAAGGTGATAAACACAGATTAAAATTTAAGATGTTTCTGATTTCCTACATGAAATTAATATATCTTAAATTCAGAAGACTGAATTTAAATGACAATTGAATATATTGAGTGAGTTTAAGCCTGGAAATACACCGCAGAGTTTAAATAATTGGAAAAAAAAATCCTTAATTTGTACGAACTGTTCTTTAAATAAAGTGTCAATACATATCTATTTATGTTTCATAAAGGCAGCAGTGATCAATTCATGATAAAAGATCAGAGATGACTATAAATATGTACTAACATAGAGGTTTTTCCTCTCAAGAAATTATTAACAATGTATAAGGAAGTACTAACATAAATTTAACGCCATTGTAAAATACTAGTCATACACACATTTGTCACACTTAAAAGGACATACTGAATATTTAATGTTAAGTATCATAGTGCAACACTAGTTATTTCCTTGACATTCTGTATTAAAACAAAAAACGCAAAAAACAAACAAAACCAAAAAGAAAAGAAACAGGATGAGAAGTGGGGAGGGAGGGGAGAAGAGGGCGAAAGAGAGAGACTGAAACACAGGGATGGACAGCATAGCCATCTGACTACAAAGTAGCTTTTATCCTCCTTTCTGGTTGAAAATCCAGTCACAAGAAAGGAATTCCAAAGATTTCTAATAGCAGCAATCAGAAATATTTATAATTTTAAATAGAAAGATGAATAAACCCCATGAGACATAATTTTTAAACTAGTTAAAACTACTTCATACACAAAACCCAAAATATGCAATAATGAAATTTTGAACAAGTTCCTATCTTCCTTAATTTCTTGGTCTGTTTAATTTCCCTTCCAAAACGGCTTTCCATCACAGTGTAGTATTTAAGGGTACAAGGGGGAAAACCCCCTGAATCTTTGTATTTAACAGTACAAAAATAACTGACTCTTTTGCCATGTTTCTCAAATAAGTTTCAAAATATTCAACTGTTTTGAAATAATTTATGGTATTTAAAGTAAATTACTCAAAATTTTACTTCTACCTCTTTTCTGATCCACTAAAACAAATCACAAAGGTCCTCATTTTCTCACCAGAAAAGTGATGATGGTGTGGAACACAATCTCTAATTTGCCACTTACTCTAAAAGTTCATGATCCTCTGAAATATTTAGTATTGGTATTAGTCACTTGAAAGAAAAATACTTTTATGAAATTTTGCAACATATAAAATTAACTGAAAAGAACACTGAATCAGCATATATTCCATGAATTCTTGAACCTCAGTTACTTTGGGACTGGAATCAATAAGCATCAAGATATATGTAAAAGATATAAACTGGTTTCTATCACAAAAGTATGACTCTGAAGTTTGGTTCTACTAGGATAAATAACAAGCCAAAGGAAAAAAAATTTTAAATAGAAACCAAATCTTGAGGACTTCAAGGCACTGAAAAATTCTCAAAGAATGGAAAAGAGGACAATGATGATAGTGCAGAGACAAAAGATGCTAGTAAATATTTTTTAAATGTGCTCTTTACATTAAAAATTCTCTTATGCAATCTCCACTTAAAAGATTACATTTAATAAAGTAAACTTATCTTAGATTCTCTCTTCTCTGTAAAACATTCTAACGTTCACATTGACTACTGGAAGATAAAAGACCACTACTAATTATGACCACGTATGTCAGTGCACACTAGTTGAGTTACACACATGCCAGAAACCAGCTCTGTTTATCCCCAAATGTGTTTATATCATTTGTATTTGTTAAGGTAATTATGTAACTGACCTACATATTACATAAACCAAAAAGGAAAAAAGTTCTTTTTCCATGGAAACTGAGTTTACTGTTTTGGAAAGCTAATACCTTATAAGTATGATTTATACAACAAAAACAACTCAGGACTCCAGCTGGGGAACTCAAACAAAATGCCTTGGTAAATGAAGATAATTTGTGGGTGCTAGGTTGAAATGAAGTACTTAAAGTACACATGTATGGGTATCTTGGAGATGCTGTTAGTAAAAACAAATCTCATGGCCCTGCCGTGAGGACAGCTTACCCTGTCCCCTCAGTCTGTCCCCTCAGCCTGGACATCAGTATGAATACATGCAAAGCCAGATTGCCCTAACTGACCCACAGGCCTGCAGTGGGACACAGGATTGACCCAGCCAACTTGCTTGCTCCATGCCACTAAAATTTTACGGTAGTTATTTACATATTAGATGACTGACACAACACTGAACCAGGAAAAAATATTAATAGCATACAGAGCTCCTACAAATCAGCACAAAACATTAAAAAAATAAAGACTGGGAAGAGGGATGTAATCAAAATGACAAACCATTCCAGCTTACTAGTCATCAGGGAAATATATAGTAAGGCAGAAATGAGGCATTACCTTTTAGATTATTTGACTGATAAGGTAAAAATCATTGATAGGAACTAAGACTGGGAATCAGCAACTATTCTTGGAGGGAAAGTAGATCAGTAGTGCCTTGTAGGGCTTCCCAGGTGGTACTAGGGGTAAAGAATCTGCCTAGTAATGCAGCAGACAGAAGAGATGAAGGTTTGATCCCTGGGTCAGGAAGAACCCCTGAAGGAGGGCATGGCAACCCACTCTGGTATTCTTGCCTGGAGAATCCCATGGACAGAGGAGCCTGGCAGGGTACAGTCCGTAGGGTTGCAAAGAGCAGGACATGACTGAAGTGACTTAGCACACAGGCAGGCATATAGTGCCTTTTACGAAGGACTACCTGGCAAGATTTGACAAAATTAAATAAATACAGCATATCTGACCCAGAGAATACATTTTTAGGTAGCTGCCCAACCTACAGAAACACTAGAACATGCATACAAAGATATTTTTAAGAGAATGTTCACAGTTGCACAGTTTGTAACTGATTGAAAAACTACAATCAGTATAAACTTTAATAGGACTTAAAATACTATATAAAGGTTTATAAAATTTTTTGCAGCACCTAAAAACAATAAGGTACATCCATAGACAGTGATATACAGAGAGAACCTTAAGATATACTATTACATAGAAAAATACTGCAGGAAATATGTAATATGTGATCCTACTTTTTAAAAATAGAGACATAGATTTGTATAGAAAAAATTCTGGCAGGATATATGCCAAAATGTTAAGATAGTTTCAAATGAAAAGAGAAGCAGGAAGAGGGAGCTGGATAAAGGGGGAAGAACTTTCACTTTTTACTATACACTTCGATGCTATCTGAAGTTTTTGAAAGAACTTAGTAGTGTATTACTTGCACAATTAACACAGTCTTTAAAAACAGAGGAGACATGCTAAGTTTTAGATCAGAAAAGTCTCTCATCAACTCACCTACTGAATAACAGACTCATCATTTTTATCCTACATAGATAATTTGCAGTTAAAATTGGAATGAAAAAGTAAGCTACACATTAAAGTGCTGGAAGAAGTTGATGCTGAGAAGAAAGTTAAGGCAGAGAAAAGGAAACCTCATAATGTTTAGGCACCTAAAGTGATTCTATGAAGAACTGAGGCAAGGACTTCAGGGTAAGCCCATCATTCCCTTTTATTAGAGACTTGGGATATTTGGGGGAAATGTTCTGACCATACATGCTATGAACCACTAAAACTGGTGTACAAGAGAGGAAGGGAGGACTTCTCAGGTGGTGTAGTGGATAAGAATCAGCTTGTCAATGCAGGGAACAGGGGTCTGATTCCTGGCCAGGAAGACTCCACATGCTCTGAAGCAATTAGGCCCACGCACCACAACCACGGAGCCTGAGCACCTAGAGCTCGTGCTCAGCAGCAAGGAGCCTGAGCGCCTAGAGCTGCTGCTCGGCAGCAAGAGCTGCTGCTGCTGCTGCTGCTAAGTCACTTCAGTCGTGTCCGACTCTGTACGACCCTATAGACGGCAGACCACCAGGCTCCCCCGTCCCTGGGATTCTCCAGGCAAGAACACTGGAGTGGGTTGCCATTTCCCCCTCCAATGCATGAAAGTGAAAAGTGAAAGTGAAGTCATTCAGTCGTGTCTGACTCTTCGCAACCCCATGGACTGCAGCCTACCAGGCTTCTCCGTCCATGGGATTTTCCAGGCAAGAGTACTGGAGTGGGGTGCCATTGCCTTCTCCGTGGCAGCAAGAGAAGCCCCCAAAAAGAGAAGCCCGTGCGCTGCACCTGAGAGTGGCCCTGCTCGCTGCAATTAGAGGAAGCCCACGAGCACCAACAAAGACTCAGGGCAACCAAAAACATTTTTTAAATAATTTTTTTTTTTAAAGGAGAGGCAGAGGGATTAAATACTAGGATTCTTTTTCAGTTATAGATTTTAAGGGAAATTTTTATCATTTATTTCTTGATGTGACTTAAAGCTTTGCTACTCAGAATGTGACCCCAGTGCCAGCAGCCCCGGCATCACCTGGGAGCTAAGAAATGCAGATGCTAACACCCCAGCTCAGATCTGCTGAATCATAATCTGCATTTTAATAAGATTCCCCAAGTGATCTGTATGCACAGTAAAGTTTGAGAATTCCTTTACAGCCCTTGGGCTTCCCTGGTAGCTCAGTTGGTAAAGAATCTGCCTGCAATGCAGGAGATCCCGGTTCGATTCCTGAGTCAGGAAGATCCCCTGGAGAAGGGATAGGCTACCCACTCCAGTATTCTTGGGCTTCCCTTGTGGCTCTGCTGGTAAAGAATCTGCCTGTAATGCGGGAGACCTGGGTTGATCCCTCGGTTGGGACGATCCTCTAGAGAAGGGAAAGGCTACACACTCCAGTATTCTGGCCTGGAGAATTCCATGGACTGTATAGTCCACGGAGTCGCAAAGAGTCGGACACACCTGAGCGACTTTCACTTTCACTTACAGCCCTTACATCAGTCATTTACATTTTTAACAGTTCATGTCCCTTGAACTTTAACAAGTACATACTTCAGAATCAGTAAAAGAAATATTTCATTTGATAACAAAACCTTTCTTTCTCATCCTTATAGGTACTATTTCTGCTTTTTCAAATAATAATAAAAAAGCAACAAATTTTTGAGGCCTATATTCTTTCAAGGTGAAAGCCACATTAGTCCAGGTCGCACTCATTCACACAATTCTTCTAATAATAAAATGTAATAGAATGCTACAAGAGATGTAAGCTAAAATCCCAAAGACATAGATAATAACTTCAGTTAAGTGATCAAAAACTTGAATGATGTTTAAATTTTTAGGTCTCAGGTAATTTCCATAGGATTGGCCAACTGTAGTAAATCTCCCTACATGATTCATACCAGTAGAAACTGCTGGTGATTTTACAAGGTGAGGCGAGTCTCATCTTTCATAAGAATCCCTGAAAATATCTTATAATGACCCCTTGCAAGGAAGGTTCATCCAAAATATCAGAATTAGGAATGATCCAATCCGAAAAGCATTTTTTAACACTCAAGGAAGAAACAGAAGTCAAGATAACAATTATGCTTCTGATACTAGAGCTTGATATTTTTGTGATAGAAGAAATTAAACAAGATAAGCTCAACTGCTCTCCATCAAGTAACCCTGAATATCATTCTTCCTCTGAACATGCCTAAGGAGCTCAAAACCATAAGAATTACATACTCCATTTCAGTGAACATCACTTCAGAAAGCATTTCAGGGCAGCTGGGATTCACAAGTCCTGGACAGTAACAAGCAACTTACTCTCAAAGGCCTGAGAACCCAAAGCTATGTTCTTCTTTTATTCTGCATTTTAGGATGACAGGAACATGACAAACAAGCCAGTGCTCAGTCACCAGCAAGGCCCCACCAGTACAAAGAGGCTTTGTGATTGACAAGAGAATACAAAAAAAGGGAGAAGATCCACTTTTTCCTTCCTCTAGGGAAGACTCTGGCTGAAATTTTAGAACTTAAAAGCTTCTCCCATTTCCACTAGCTCACCTTGCAAGTAAACACCTTCCTGGTTCAGTGACTCAGTCACACATTGAAACAGAATCTGTGCTGAAAATTGATAATGGTAGAAAAATATTGTTTTACTGTGAATTTCAGCTCATAACAGCTGTGATGTCCTGGTAAGCTGTCACTGAACCGGCGTAGCATGAAAAGCAGTCTCCATACATGGATGTGTTATTTGAAGCTTTAAGGATATAGACTGGGATAAATCCAAATATTCCCAGTTTTCACTATGTGTGATTTTGTTTTAAGAAACATCTAGAATAGATCATGAAAGAGGAAAAATATGACACGATATTATACAAATATTGATATTTACTTCTATGCCTTGCTACTCATTTCAATAATTTTCTATGTCAAGGGCAGTGATTTTGAAACACCACCCCCAAAATTAACAGAAAATACAGCAAAATTATTCTTTAAAATATAATCAGTATCAATATATAATCAAATATAATCTATGAAATATATACTCAAAATATAATCAGGTTTGGACCTGATAATTTATATTTTCAAAGACTGTAAACATAATTTCCATTCAAACTAAAATGGAATGTATTAGCAGTGGACTTCATAGATATTTAAAGTGCATTCTGGTGATCACAGTCTTTAAATGGTGAGGTATGACATTTTATTTTAATCAGCGGTAATGCATCAGACTTACACTTGAGAATATATTCACTAAAAGCCGAAACATTTCAGGCAAATAAATTTATTTCCATTCTCCAATCTTCTTCTCCTCCAATCAATAGCATGTTTGTTATTACCTCTGCATATATTTCTGAAATCAGTCTTCATTGGCAATCTTATAAGACTTTTTAAAAACTGTACTCTTCAAATGTTACTACCAAGTAAAAGTGCCTTGGACAGCAAGGAGATCAAACCAATCAATCCTAAAGGAAATCAACCCTGAATACTCATTGGAAGGACTGGCGCTGAAGCTGAAGCTCCAATATTTTGGTCACCTGATGCAAATAGCTGACTCATCAGAAAAGACCCTATCTGGGAAAGATTGAAGGCAGAAGGAGAAGATGGTGTCAGCAGATGAGATGGCTAGATGGCATCACCGATGCAATGGACATAAACTTGGGCAAACTCTGGGAGACGGTGAGGAACAGGGAGGCCTGTCATGCCTCCCTTCATGGGGTTGCGAATAGTCGGATACAACTGAGCAACTGAACAACAACCAAATAGAAAAACACCCAAACTCATAAGTATCAAAGACAAATTTCAGCCTTATTAGGACAGTGTTGTAATAATGATCTCATGAATATTTGTGGCTTCCACTATAGCTTCCTCATTGCTACCAGCTGATTCTAAAGGGTCTCAGAACTAAGAATATGCATATTTTGAACTGCAGTTCTGACAGTTCTGGAAAGAGAGGTGGCAAGCTTTGGGGTGCACTGGTCCTTCATCCTCCATGGGAGCACTCCTCCCTAAGATACACCTTAGAACAAGACAAATCTCCTGATGCTCTCTCTCAGTATACGCCTATGTGCCCACAAAAACAGTAACATCCCTGGGAGGTGACAACTGGAGGAAAGTTTAATGGTTTTCACACAAGAAACACCATGCCACTGTGTAACAAAACTCTATTTCCAGGTCAGATTCTTTTAAATAATAGCTCAACTGATAAAATTAGCAGACAACTCACTATTCAAAGTGTATCATTCAATGACTTATTAATATATTCATAGAACTGTGTCGCTATTATCATAATTACTTTTAGAATATTTTCAGCACCATAAAAAGGAAATAACAATTAGTAGTCATTCCCCATTCCCCATAAGTCCCCTAGCCACAGGCAACACAAATCTACTTTCTATCTCTCTGGATTTGCCTATTCTGGACATTTCCTATAGATGGAATTATACAATATACAATCTTTATAGTTCAGAACTAAGTAATAAATATAGCGAACATTTACTGAGAGTTTACAATGTGGCAGTCATTTAATACTCACAGTAATCCCATGAGGTAAGTACTGTTATTATCACCACTTTAAGATGAAAAACCTGAGGCACAGAGAGGCTGAGCAACTGATCCATGATCACAAAGAACTTAGATGGACTGGGGGTTTGAACTGACACCGTCTGGCTCCAGAGTGCATGCTTTTAACCAACTCTGCTATCCTAGAGTGCCCCTTCATTAGCTCGAGGAAAACTCCAGTAGAAAATAATGGAAACAAGAGCCAGGTGTGAAGACAACAGTGAACTGTAGCACTCCTTATAACTGGTAAAACAAGCAGTTAAAACTTAACTGCTTCCAATCTGAGTGTTTGTATCAGCAAAGTCCAGTCTAAGAACTTTCTATGATCTGTAATAAATGTCATTTTTACTCATGAAAATAAAGTTGCAACAAGTTTTTGAAAGGCAACTGAACACTTCTGACCTGACTGTGTCCCATCAAGTCCTTACTTTAGTAATTGCATTTTCAGTTCATACGATTTCTGCATTCACTATTACCCTTTGCCTTCTAACAAAATCAATTAACATTTATGTATGTTAAAAATTTTTGAGCAGTTTCTTTATATAGGCATGGGTATCTCAAAGGCTACCAGGCAAAAAGTGAAAATAGATTTGCCACAACTTTCATCCACAGATGAAGCCCATTCACTGAAGAGGCAGAATAATTTTCTCCTCCCAAAATAGTCAGATAACAGTCATAAGCTTTGCATTCTCAGAAGAAGTGATTCATAACATTTATGAACCCATGTTTTCTATTTGCTTTGAAGAAAGCAACATTCTCCATACTGTCTCTTTTCATAAGACAGGCTTTGTATTTTTTGGCAGGCTGACTGGTTTTATTTGCCAATTATGTTAGTACCTTGTTTCACTTGCATGTATCTTCTGAGGAACACTGGTTTCACAAGTCCATGTCGACTCACTAACAATTTATCTTTCAGGAATGACAATGAATTCAGGAAGCCATAAAAAGCATTAGATTTTTCTATTTCCTATCATTTCTATCTATCAGTCCTCTTTCACTTAAACTGTGTATCCAAGGCTTTCAAACAGAGCTTCAATTTCCTCCCAGTCGTTTATCATGATATCTCTCAGATACATAGGTTTCACAATCTAGACATTTTGTATGTAGACATTTTGGACTGGATCCTAGACCATTTCTCTTTTCTTTCCCATTCCCCAGTGTGCCAATCTCTCCTGCTTGTGCAATCTTATTTTATCCACTTAAGCTTTCTCATAATCTAGTCTCTCTTGATGGGCTTCCCAGGTGGTGCTTGTGGTAAAGAACCTGCCTGCCAACGCAGGAGATGTAAGAGGCGTGAGTTTGATCCCTGGGTCAGGAAGATCCCCCGGAGGAGGGCATGGCAACCCACTCCAGTATTCTTTCCTGGAGAATCCCATGGACAGAGGAGCCTGGCGGGCTACAGTTCACGGGGTCGCAAAGAGTCAGATATGACTGAAGCGACTGAGCATGCATGCACCATCTCTCTTACCTAAATAAAGAAGTAAAGAAGGAAAACAAAAGAAAAATCCTTAATCCTATAACAATTTCCCCTATCTTTCTCCTCTCAAACTCATTCTGCGTCGACACCTCACATTTTTTATGTTTCCTTTTTTTGGTTGTGCAGTGAAGCTTGTGGAATCTTAAGTTCTCTAACCAGGGATTGGACTCGAGGCCTCAGGGGTTACAGCTTGGAGTCCTAACCACTGGACTGCCATTTTCTTTTATTTATTTAAAAAAAGTTTCCCAACTTTATTGAGAAATAATTGACAGATATCACTGTATTTAAAAGTAACATGGCACATTTATTTCTCATCCTACTATTTCAACTCAACTACAGAAATTTCTCAACAGGGTACCATTGAAATTTCTGAACCAGGTTGCTAGAGCAAAATGAACACTTCTTTAACTCTTACCTTACTGGATATATCAACAGCATTAACAGTAAGTATAATTTCATTCCTCAAATTCTCTATTTTAATTTGCTATCTTCCCTAAGTTTAAAAACAACAAACACTTCTCAACTCTATTTTTACTAAAATAACAATCACTGTGCTAGGTGCTCATGTGTATTAGTCCAGTGGTCTTTTACACTGCTAGCAGTTATCCATTATTGGGGCAAAACAGCTTTTAAAATAAATGAAATAAATTAGAATGGAAACTATCCAAATGTATTACATGTAGTAAGGTTATATATTATTCAGGGAAATTTATGTGTGTGTATGCATAGTCACAATTTAAAATATGGTTCTTGTTTAGAGTGTCATCCAAAAAAGTTGGAAAGACATTGCTTTTTATATAATTTCCACAATCCTACCTATGAGGTCCATATAGCAATTTACACTTTTTAATAATGAAAAAGCTGAGGTATACAGAAGTTGTATAATTTGTCCAAAGTCAAATTGCTTGTATGACAATCAAGAATAGCCTCTGTTATTATTGGAGTTCTCATGAATTCCAAATAAATGATATCTATATTTCCCTATGTGAATGTCTTAAAAGCAACTCAATCTCAGTGTTTATAAAACTTGTATGTAATTTCTACATGTTTTCTAATATGCTCACTTTCCAGTGTTTTGCTCTTCCTCCTGTTTTAGATAAATTTACTCTTCATCAGGTCATGACCATAACCTTCAACGATGCCCTCACCATTTCTCTCCTGAATAATTGCCTTGGTGTCCTCCCATTATCTGGTACTATGCCCCCTCAAAACCCCAATTCACTCTCACTCAGCATTGCTGGAACTGACATCCTTGAAATAAAACCTAATTATTTAAGACAAGCTCCCCCAAACCTGAAAGAAACTCTTAAACTCCAAATGCCATATATAATTTTCTAGATTGGATTTTTGTGTCATTTTAGATAATAATTTAAAAATACTCTGAGAGAGAAGGTGAGGGTGGGACGTTCTGGGACAATAGCATTGAAACATGTATATTATCATATGTGAAACAGAACACCATTCCAGGTTCGATGCATGAGACAAATGCTCAGGGCTGGGGCAATGGGATGACCCAGAGGGATGAGATGTGGAGGGAGGTGGGAGGGGGGTTCAGGATGGGGAACACATGTAAACCCATGGCTGATTCATCTCAATATATGGCAAAAACTACTACAATATTGTAAAGTAATTAGCCCCCAACTAAAATAAATAAATTTATTAAAAAATAAAATAAAATAAAAAAATAAAAATACAGAAACTTACTGATATTTAAAGCATTTTTCAAAAATCAGTAAATGGCTGAAAGACCCAGATCAAACGTTTTTACTAGTTGTTATTTCAAAGATATTAAGTTTATGTAAACAGATTCAAGGACAGTCAGAAACATCTTTCACTCGAGAACTGTAGGGTGTCCAATCAATAAATAGTGTTGCTTTCTAAAAAAAAAAATCTATATCCATATGTTGAGACTAATGAAATATTATAATTTATTAATGTTGGCCTTCACAGAGTAGTACAAATTCATGGAGTAGCAGTCATCAATACTGTTCCTAAATATGTATAAAACATAACCACAATAAACTTTAATTTGCACTGATTTTTAACTAAAAATCCAATGTTTATAGCAGATTAACATATGTCTGCTGTGAATCAGTCATATATAGTCTGTAGATTATCTGCTACGACAACAAGTCTGAGCTGTTCAATCTACATGTTTAAACAAATTGTTGGATTTGTTGCTGCCTTTGCATACGCAGGTGGAAAGAATTTCTAGCTAGGTACTCACTAAGATGGGATCAAAATTGTCATAATATGCTTTACGATACTATTTTAAGTTAAAGAAAAATGAAACTGGATTACTTCATTTTTCTAAAATATTAATGCTCTTTACACACAGATCACTAATGTTGACAATAAAACAGATAAAATAACGTTTAAAAGTTGTGAGCAGGATTAAGCATAATAGTTTTGTTGCAGTGTCTGCGTTATTGTTGATTTTTTCCTTTGTTTCCCAATTAAAACAAGAAAGAGCAAGTGGTTCAAAAGAAACTCTATTTTCTCCACACTGACTGTTGGGAAGATCCTAGGCTATTTTCTCCACATTGACTGTTGGCAAGATCCTAAGCAAGCCTGAATCAATAATTATGATAAAACCTTTTACCTGAAAAAAAAAAACCATACATTTCTTTACCCATAAATACACTCTTGGAAGTAAAGAAATACCTTAAAGAGATGCACTTGACAAAACAGTCTGTCAAGTTTTCAAGGATAACTTCTGCTTGGTCTGAATTGATAGTGACAGACATGCTCTCAGGCAAAGTTATGACAATAACATACAAAATAAAATAACGCTTAAACAAAAAAGGCACAATCACTATGAATAATGCCCACTGGAACCATACAGAGAGGCTTTTTCTTTCAAAACACTCTTCAAAATATTGTACCCCAGTTCATATCAACAGACAGCTGGATAGCCAACTGGCTAAGAACTGGAACAAGACTAGAACTTTCTCTTCACATACTGCCTTTCCTCCACTCACACCTTTGAAGTGCTCCCAGAATTTCATTTGAATGTAAGCTTTATTTCTGGGGTACCAATTAAAAATCAAGATCACCATGTATGATGGGGTTTTTAAAGTGTCTTTCATATTAACTTCTCATTTTGGTATTAAATTCTTATTTAAATGCTTCCTTCTCTGCAATTACCCTCTGTGTTTTTTCATTCTTCTAACTTTATTGAGGCTTTCAATGGCTAAGTCAAAGATCTTTCTTGGTAAATGTTGCATCGCACTTGAAAATATGTGGGTTATTTTCAAATATCTTTTGATATTGATTGCTAACATAATTTCACAGTGACAAGAGAACAGACTCTGTATGACTTCAATACCTTTAGACCATGAAATTTTTGCACCTTGTTTTATGTCCTTGGATATATTCTAGTGTCTCCTAGTTTATAGTCTATGGGAACTTGAATAGAATTTGTAGCCTACTGTTGTGTGAAAACTGTATAAATCTTAATTATGTTGAATTGATTCATAGTGTTATTCAGGCCTACTATATCCTTCTACCTTTCTGTATATTCATTCTATTAATTTTTGAGAGTTTGATATTGAAACTCCAACTAAAACTCTTAATTCATCTACTTAAAAAAAATAACTGTAATATATAGTTCCACTATATGTAACTTTGTTCTGTATTTTCCAAGTTTCCTGTAAATATGATATCATACTTTCATAATTTTAAAAATAAAAAAGATAAAAAGAGATCATCATGTATGGGATAATGTAAAAAGACCTATGCCTATAAAATAACTAACAGCTATGCAAAAGTACTTTGCATATGTTGTATATTTTCACTACATATTTTAATAACCATAGTTTCAATACTATGAACACTCTGTTGTTTTTTAAGTAAATTCACTTTATAACTATCACATCCTATGTCACTTTAACAAAATACTTATGGAACTACTTCCTAAGTTCTTTCTTTAAAAAAACATAAAATTGGCAAATTTTCTCTGTATCGAAATGGGGTCTCATTTCCCTTTTTCCCATTTATGGGTTAGGATAAAAACACAAGTTGACTCATTTCTAACACAAAATGTTTCCCTTATCCTCTTCTTAGTAAAGGTTACCATAAATGGAATCACAGGGACAATATTGTTTGATATTTACTGATCTAATTTTATGCAATTAGAATTAAAGTAGTTGTTAACAAATGGAATAAATAAGTCCTAAGATATCTGTATTTATAACAAAGCTGAATTTCAAAAACAAAATATCCTAATGCAATTGGACTTGCTAATTGCTAACTTGTTTGTGCATTCCAAACACATGCTAGAGTTCAGACAAACATATAACACTGTTTTCTTTGGTTGCAGTACATTATAAATGGTTTTATTTTACCATTTACCAAACCTCTTTTGTTGAGTTATTCAAACTAACTTCTGCCAAGAACACTAAGAATTTGGTGATAGTGCTTCTTTTTGGAGAAAAACAACCCCTTTCCTCAGAAAATGGAAAATGTTTATCTTGGCACTAAAACCTTGTATTGAGCCTTCTGGAAAGTATTTTAAATTGTTGTTTTTAACCTAGACTTTGTGACTGAAACAGGAAAAGGTTCCGTAGCTCTGCACCAAAATACATATTTATAGGGTTGATTTTCCTTCTACACCAAAAACACTAGTTTGATGGCAGCAGTTTTCAAAGTACAATATCCTAGGACCCTGACTAACACTGGGCACTATCACTATATTCAACACAATTTTTTTTTAAACCTCAAAAACTTCTGATGACTAAGAAATGCTAAATGTTGATCAAACATGCTGTCTTAAAGTGCCATATTGGGAAGGACTGTTTCACTTAACTACCTGGGTTTGGTAGGAATTCTCACACACACAAACAACTTTACTTGATATTGTACTTTCCTCCTGTGCATGCCAAGAAAAGATATGTTTCTAAGTTTTTATCTTTTTTTTTACATCTCTCCCACTAGGTATCTTCAGATTAGACAGAGGATAAAGATAAACCTCATGAACTTGTAATTCTGTCCTAATAATGCATCTGAATACAATTGAGGTTTTAGAAACTGATAAAATGAAAGTCAGTGTTCTCAACTCCCATACCACACCTCTAAATTACCAAAATATAAGAAAGCGATTATAGGAGTTGTCAAGTATATGTGAAAGTATGTTAAAAATAGTAAGTAGGTCATATGATTTCACAAATGCCCCTAGGTAGCTGCAATGATTTCTCAGTCGCTAATAACTGGCATAAAATACTATGCACTCCATTATGAATAAGTCCTCCTCACCTTAAAAACTTCATCCATTTCTTTCCTTCTAATAGCCTGTCTGTCCTTTACATGAAAAATTAAAGCAACATCATCATTTTATATTTACATATAACATTTTTATAATGTCAAAGGAAGTTAAAATTATATCATGGTGCTTATCAAATATTTATTAGAACATTCTAACAGGAAATTAGCTGTTTAAACATTCTGCTATGGTTGAACTGTCTTATTTAGGTTTAACAAAAAAGATATCTATCAAATTCATCTCACTAAAATCCATAATTGTCTTTGTCAATCACTGTAAATTTTAATTTTAAAAGACTTGTACTTCCTGCTGTGATTGAATTCTGCCTATATCATGAAAAATTAAGAAAGAAGTCTATTCAAATGAGTGTAATAAGAGTGAAACAAACATGAATTATGCTATTACTTCAAATGAAAGAGTGGACTCTTCCTAATCAAAAATCTTACTCCCATACTGTTGTGTTTATGCAACAATGACAGACACCATATTTATTGGCGTTACAATTTTGAGCCATTCTAACACTCCCCCACATTCCTGAGAGTTTCAGTGTAAATGAAAAGTACAACTTTGACATCACAAACTAACTTAATGTTTTACAGAAGTTGATTAGTGTGCTAGGTTACCTTTTGCAAAAGACTTAGATTAAGCCCTACTATCACTTTTCTCTCATTTAAATTTGAAATGTTGATTGTTTTATAAAGAGAGTGATGAGTATCTAAAATGAGGGCCAAAAAAGCAAAATTTCACTTATCAAAATCTGAGGACTATTAATTTATATATTCAGCTTTCCAAGATGAACTTATAAGCATAATGCGAAAAAAATCACATCTTCCTTCCCTCTCTCTCTTCACTAAGAAGCAGTGACTTATCTCTGACCACTCCAGAAAACAAAACAAATCAAACAAAAATTCATGTCATTTATGGGGAATAATAATTAAGAAAACACATTAGTTATACAGATGATTTTAAAATTACCAAGGAAGAGTATTTTTTCTATTAAAGTAAATAGATAGAA
This sequence comes from Giraffa tippelskirchi, assembly GCF_054371585.1. NCBI lineage: Eukaryota > Metazoa > Chordata > Mammalia > Artiodactyla > Giraffidae > Giraffa > Giraffa tippelskirchi. The sequence continues at coordinate 39,061,675 of NC_137284.1, read as the reverse complement.
CATACCTGAAAAAGAACATGTACATGGCAGCTGTGATGCAGAACAAAAGGACCTATAAAAAGGAGATAATATATTACTTGCAAAAGAACACTGACATCATCATTTGTGTGTCTTATCAAAGCAAAATACCTACTATTAAACCTTATACCTGAAACAATGAAAAGGTGTACAAAACCAGTCATATACATATCACATTCCCTACCTTTCAAAAAATTATATCAAGACATAAATGAGTCTGTATATTTACACATATACAAATAAATAAAACTATAGCACACATGTGTATATAATGTTATATATCTAAACATGTACATATTTACACACGTGTGTAATATACATGTGTATACACATGTGTGCATGTATATAGATTCAGTAGAGGTTAACAGGGTTCAAAAAAGAATAGCCAATTGTTAAAATTATATCTAAGAATTTCTGAGGAAAAAAGTAACCCAGGAACAGAGATAATGGCTTTTATATAGTGAAGTCAGCAGAAAAATCATAAAGCTTATTAACTATTATATCAAGATAACCAGATTTTAAAATATAAAACACAGCCCAGTTGACAACCAATTACAATCAATAAGAAAAGCCCCTAAAAATATAATCATCCTGTATGGGATATAGACTCCCTATTAAAAAAAAAAATTCCTCTAAAAGCAAGCATCAGAACACACAATAAATCTTGATTAAAGAAGCTCCCTTAAAATACATCACACTAAACATGATATACTAAAACATATATGAAAAGAATCCAAACCCAAGTCCTGACCAAAAGCTTAGTTACGCCAAGAAAGAGGATCTCCATAAAATTGTTTTAAATCAATAAAACAGATGTTGTAAAATGCATTCCAGCGTCAACAATAACAGCGTAAATTAAACACAAAAATTAATGTCCTCACATCACAGAAAAATGACAAGTGAACAATCATCAACTATTAAAGACTGACCACAAGGGAGCCACAAAAATGGTTTTACAAAATAGTGTTTGGCTATTCCCAACACAAATTCTAGTTGACCTAAGGAAAGGGTAAAAATTTTGCTATTACAAATCAAGCTTGATAGGTTTGCCATCTTGGCTTAAGATACGCATTATAAATACAAACTGAATGACTTAGAAATATATAAGCCTACCAACCCAAAAGAGGATGAGCATCATGCTCTCTGATTTCAAACCATATTTCAAAGCTATAGTAATCAAAATGGTATGGTATTGGCATAAAAAGAGACTAGAGAATGATACAGAATAAAAGGGCCCAGAAATAAACCCATGCATACATGGTTGGCTGATTTACAATAAAGGAGCCAAGAATACACAATGGGAATACAACAGTCTCTTCAATAAATGGTATTACAAAAATAGGATAGACACATGCAAAAGAATGAAGCCAGACCATACCTTACATCACACACAAAATTAACTCAAAATAGATTACAGATTTGAATGTAAGGCCTGAAACCATAAAATTCCCAGAAGAAAACATAGTTGGCAAGCTCCTAGATAGGGGTCGTGGTGATTTTTAAAAATCTGACACCAAATGCAACAAAAGCAAAAATAAAGTGAGAGGGTAAACTAAAAAGTTCTGAAAAACAAAGGTAACCATCAACAAAATGAAAAGGAAACCTACTGAACAGGAGAAAATAATTACAAATGACATAATTGATAAAGGACTAAAATCCAAAATATAAAAAGAACTCCTACAACTCAATATCAAAAGAACAAATAATCCAATTTGAAAATGGTCAGAAGATTAAATTTTTCCAGAGAAGACATATAAATGGCCTACAAGTACATGAAAATATGCTCAACATTAGGGAAATGAAAATCAAAACCATAATACAATATCATCTAACACTTGTTGGAATGGCTATCATCAAAAAGACTAGAGATAACAAGTGTTGATGGGGATATTAAGAAAAGGGAACCCCTGTATACTGTTGGTGGTAAGGTAAATTGGTACAATCACTATGGAAAACAGTATGGAGGCACCTCAAAAAAGTAAAAATAAAACTGCCATATGGTCCAGCAATTCTACGTCCGAATATTTATCCAAAGAAAATGAAAACACTAACTGGAAAAGACATATGTGAAGCACTATTTATAATACCCAAGATATGGAAACACCTCAAGTGTCCATCAATAGATGAATGGATAATTAAACTGTGGTATACACAAACACACACACACACACACACACACACACACACACAGGTGGGGGGATACTATTCAGCCATAAAAAAGAATGAAATCTTGTCATTTGCAACAACATGGAAGGACCCCGAGGGCACTATGCTTTGAGTGAAATAAGTCAGTCAGAGAAAGACAAATATCGTATGATCTCTTCCGTGTGGAACGTGAAGAAGGAGGAAGAAGGGAGAAAGAAGAAAGAAGAAGCAAGAGAGAGAGAAATTTGAGCTCACAGATACCAAGAACAGATATGTTACAGGATGCAGGGGAGTGTTGGGAGAAATGGGGCAGCTGCATTTTTTTTTTTTAGTTTAAATAAATTTAATTTTTTAAAAGGATGTGTGTGTTAATCACTTAGTCATGTCCGACTCTTTGTGACCCCATGGACTGTAGCCCGCCAGACCCCATCCATGGGATACTCCAGGCGAGAATACTGAATGGATTGCTATCTCCTTCTCCAGGGGATCTTCCTGACCCAGGGATCAAACCCAGGTCCCCTACACTGCAGGCCGATTCTTTATCATCTGAGCCAAAGGGAAGTCCATCCTTTTAAAAGGATGAGTATTAATTACTACAAAACAAATACTTACTTTTATTAATTTATTATAAAATAATATATGAAATCTTTTGTTATAAAGTATATAAAATCTAATAAACATGCACACACTCTTCTCTCCTGTCTCCTTCTTTTCCTCTCCCAATCTCTCTTGCCTTTAAAAATACCTTATCCATGATGCATAACGTTCATGTCACTGTTTTCGAAAATGTGACAAAGCATAAAGAATAGTTTTCAGTTACTGCTTAATCAATTATAAAGTCCAAGTGAGTTTGTTTACTGGCAATAATTTGCTAGCCAATGATCCAGATCAAGAAACTCAATTTTTATTTCCCTTTCCTTGAATCCCCTTGGGGCAATGCCAATCTTACCAAATGCTCAGTACTTCATTCTTTCCCTGCATAAGTCATTAGCCCCCTCATAGACTCCTTTCACAAACCACTCTGGAAATGTCCCACAAGTCCTTCCTACGCTCTCTATCTTCTCCAGAGAAAATTTCCAAAAGTCTCCTTCAAAATGTTGCTATGCTCTAACCTCATATACTAAGCCTATCTGTGCTCACATGAAACTAACAATTATCTTCATGAATAATACATTTGAAACTGGGAAAGAATATAATGTTTAAGAACTCAAGCTCTGGAATAAGGCAAATAAAGGTTTGAATCTAGTTCTGTGTGACTTTTGATGCTTTCTAATGAGGTTGATGAACTTGGAGCCTATTATACAGAGTGAAGTAAGTCAGAAAGAGAAAAATCATATATTAATGCATATATATGGCATCTAGAAAGATAGTACCGACGTCCTACTTGCAAGGTAGCAAAGGAGATGCAGACATGATGTGTTTTTTATAACTTCCCCTAAAATCTTAGATCCCTTATTTGTAAAGTGAGTATATCACCTCACTTTGAATTTTTGGGAAGATTAAATGAGACAATACTTGCAAAGTGTCAGGAATTTAGCAGATTATTTTTATTTTGTTCTGTTATTCATGAAAGTGACGTAGATATAAAAACCTCATCTAGAGACAGAGAAACCTGGAAAGGTTTTTAAAACCTTTGTTTAAAAAGCAAGCAGACTTTGACCTTATGAAATCTTCTCAAATCACCAATATTTGGAGTTCACTTTTTTTTTAATAGTTTTAAGACATGAAAATCTGTGCAAGCAGGAGGAAACATGTAAGGGATATTATTAAAGTACAACTGATCAACTCATTCAAGAAATATTCACACATACCATGCGCCAGGCACTAGTGTAGAATTTAAAACAGTATACAAAATGGACCAAGTCCTTGCCCTTGTGGAACTTATCTTCTGGTAAGGTAAGAGAAGATATCAAATTAGTGTGTCAGACAGTAATGAATTTTGAAGCAAAACAAGGTAGGATAAGGAGATAAAGGGGTAGTTTTACACAAAGTGGTCAAGGAAGCAAAGACTTGTTAGTACAGACTCTGAGGAGATGAGGAATAAACAAGGGGACTCTTATCAACAGAACCAATGGAAAATATTTTGGAATTTTATTGAGAAAGATGGTCAGTATTATGTTAAAGATGCCAAAGAAAGGACTTCATTTTTAGCAACATACAGTTTTCAAAGTTTTTTTTTTTAAATTAATCATGCTAAATCTGTTAAACACTAACTTCAACAGACTGCTTTTCCAAATAAATGCAAATTGTAGTTAAATAAAGAATATAGTCTCTATGTTTCGAATTATAGAATTTTAGAGGTAAAAGGCAGAGAAGGCAATGGCACCCCACTCCAGTACTCTTGCCTGGAAAATCCCATGGACGGAGGAGCCTGGTAGGCTGCAGTCCATGGGGTCGCGAAGAGTCAGATACGACTAAAGTGACTTAGCAGCAGCAGCAGCAGCAGAGGTAAAAAGTACTTCAATAATGTATTTTATTTTCATAGTAGGAAACTTAGATCCTTAAAAAGCCAGTGATACAGCCATGCCTACCCTGCTAGTTGTATCTTGCATTTCCTCTATTAAACAAATATTGGTCAAGTATTACTGTTTCCATTCTATACAGAAGATATTTAAAAATTATTCTAACCCTCAAAGATCTTATAGAATACTGCTCCATAGTTTAATTCTGCAGCAATTTTCCACATGTGTGGCTATTTAAAAATTTTTATAGATTTAATGAGGTATAACTGACATTTAATGTGTACGAATTTGTAATTTCTGACATAGGTACATAGCTGTAAAATCAGAATTAAGATAACGAACATATCCATCACACCCAAAATGTTTTTAATAGCATTCCCTCATTATCTCTGTAGTAAGACTCCGTAGTGATTTCACCTTTCTCATTCCCAATACTGGCAATTGTATCTTCTTGTCTTTATTAGTCTGTGAATTTATTAACTGTATTGATTTTTATCAAAAAAAGAGCTTTTGCTTAATCAATTTTGTTTTTCCTTAAACAAAATTTACTTAAATTTAATTTTTATTAATTCCTTTTTGGTTTGATTTTGTTTTCCTAGTTTCTTAAAGGTAGAAATTTAGGCCATTGGTTTAAGTTTTTGTTTGTTTTTTTTCTGATATAGATGTACAATGATATAAGTTTCCCCCTAATATCTGATGTACAAGTATCCTAATTTTAATATGCTAAAGTCCATTTTTGTTCCATTCAAAATACTTTCTAATTTTTGCTTTTGCTCCCTCTTATGATCCATGGCTTAATTCAGTTCAGTTCAGTTCAGTTGCTCAGTCATGCCCGACTCATGCAACCCCATGGACTGCAGCACACCAGGCCTCCCTGTTCATCACCAACTCCCAGAGTTTACCCAAACTCATGTCCATGACTTAATTAGAAGTATGTTATTTGATTTCCAAATACTTGGGGATTTTCAGCTATCTTTTTGTTGTTACTGACTTATTTATTCTATTAGGGTCAGAAAATACTTCATTGGACTTGATTATTCCTAGATTTATCAAAACTTACTTGGTGTCCCAGAATATGCTTTATATGTTTGGTAAATAACCTGTGTGCCTTTTAAAAGAATGTGAATTCAAATGTTGTCAGGCGAGCGTCAAGCTGCTTAACAGTGTTGTTCCAGTCTTATAAATCTTTATTGATTTATTTGTCTACTTGTTCAACAATTATTGAGAGTAAGTATCAAAATATCCTGCTATAATTATGCAGGTGTCTCCATAATCTCTCCTCACAGTTCTATCAGTTTCTCCTTGGTGTATTCTGAAGCTCTGCTATTAGGGACAAGACATTTAGAATTATGCCTACTTTATCATGATGAAATTACCTTCTTTATCTCTGGAATTCTTTGCTTTGAAATCTATTTCATCCAACAGTAATTCCAGCTTTCCTTTGGTTACCGTTAGTTTTCCACTCTTTTAATTGATTTGGTCTTTATATTCAATGCCTATAGGCATCATATTGCTGTTTCTTGCTTTTTTATCCTGTCTGAAACCTCCACCTCTTCATTTGGCATATTTAGATTGTTTACATTTAATACAATTATTGGTAAGTTCAGAACTAAATCTGTCATCTTGCTGTTTTTTCTATAGTTTCTTTTTCATGATTTTATTTATTTATTTTCAGCCCTGCTGGGTCCTGGTGACTGCAGGTGCTTTTCTCCACTCACGGTACACAGGGGCCCCCTCTGCAGTTGCAGTTGTGTGGGCCTCTCTTGTTGTGAAGCACAGGCTCTAGGTGTCCAGGCTTCAGTAGTTGCAGCTCGTGGGCTCAGAGTTGCGGCTTCCAGGCTCTGGAGCACAGGCTCAGTTGCTCTGCAGTAGGTGGGATCCTCTCAGACCAGGGATTGAACCTGGGTCTCCTGTCTTGGCAAGAAGATTCTTTACCAGCAAGCCAGCAGAAAAGCCCTCGATAGTTCCTTATGTGCTTCTTTTTTCTTCCTCTGCCTTTTTTGAATCAACTCAGTTTTTTTTTTTTTAAGACTCCATCTTCTCTCCATTGTTGGCTTGTTTGTTTAAGGCTTTATAGTAAACATCTTTAAATGGATACAGTCTCCATTCAAGTGATATTATACCACTTAACATATAAAATGGAATCCCTCAATAGTATACTTCTGTTTCTTCCCTGTCCCTAACATTTGTGCTCTTGCTGTCATCCACTATAGTTCCATATATTTTATAGAAAACATATTTTAAATCTTTTTCTTAAAAATGTATGTCTAAAAAAGTTTTTACTTTTGTTTTTAAAGTTATTTTTTCTGGGTATCAATTTCCAGGTTGATGGATCATTTTATTTCAGTAGTTGGCTCAATGAGTACTGCTTCACTGTCTTCTTAGAATTTGATTATGAGGTGTCTTAGAGTAGTCTTCTTCATGCTTCTTTTACTAGGGCTTCATTAAATTTCTTCGACCTGTGGATTTGTAGTTTTCATCAAATTTGAAAATTTTTAACCATAATTACATGAAATATATTTTCTCCCTCTCCTTTTCCTCTTTGGGAACTCTAATTATTATATAGTAGGTCACCTAAAGTTGTTCCACAACTCAGTAATTTTCTCTTTATCTTGAAAAAAAAGAAAAAAAAATCCCTTTATTCTCCATGATTCATTTTGGATCATTTCTGTTCTTCCGTCTTCAAGTTCATTAATATTTTCTTTTGTAATGTATAATATGTTATTAATGCCCCCTAGTAAATTTTACACACATAATTATTATATCATAATTAGAAATTTGATTTTATTTTTTTCCCCATTTTCCATGTCTCTAACTCTTGTGAAACTACAGAATTCACTTATAACAATGCTTTCTAATGTCATTGCCTGCCAACTGATAGCTTTTGTCAGTTTTCATTCAGTATTAATTGATTGATTGTCTCCTCATTACAGGTCAATTTTTCTTGTTTCTTACTGCATGCCTGGTAATTCTTATTGGATATCAAACATTCTGAATTTTACCTTGATGGATGTTGTATATTTTTGTATGCCCATAAATCTTCCTGAGCTTTGTTCTTGGTCACAGTTATTTGGAAACAGTCAAATCCTTTAATGACTTGCTTGTAAGATATTTTAGGAGGGAGTGGGGTAGTGCTCAACTTAGGACTAATTATTCATCACAACTGAGATAAGACCCTTATGTGTACTCTACCCAGTGCCACATGAATCTTGAGATTTTCCAGGCTGGCTGATAGGAACAGACGCTATTCCTACTGCTATTTGAATGCCAAGCACTCAATTAAGCACCTCTAATCCTTTCAGGTCATTCTTTCTTTGACCTGGGGTATCTTCCTCATGTACATGCCCTAATCAGTAACCAGCTGAATACCTTCCTCTCTCGTCTTCAGTGGAATCCATCCAGCAGTGGATACCATAACGGACAAGCAGTTAGAGACATATCCATAATTGCAAAAAGTTCTATGAGACCTGTATGGTTAGTAAATGACATTATTTCCACTGTGCATTGTGGTAATGTTATACTTAACATATTCTAACTTTAGCTGTAAAGTATGCATCTGTACACATCTATTTCTATACTTTACATTTTTATGTCTAAATTGACACACAAAATAATCATATCACAGTTTACTCTTTTGTGGAAATAATACAATATTAACTATTACACAGATTGTAAGCATTGAGTGAGATAACATACATAAAGCCTAATAGAATGACCAGTACATCAAAAATGCTCAAGAAATGGTAACTGACAAGAAATAATTTCTCTGTAATTCCCTTCTATTTCACAATAATTGTACAATATACTTAAACAGGATAAGTGCTTTTGAAATTGCTATTATCATTTTGATTTTTTTAATTCAAAAAAATAATGAAGGGCATAATACAACACAAGTGAACCTCAAAAAAACTATTTAAGTGAAGGAAGCCAGTTACAAAAGACCACATGTTGTATGACACCATTTATCTGAAATTTCAGAATAGACAAATGTCCTTACAGCAAGTAGAATTATGGATGTCTAGAGCTAGAGGAGTGAGGACTGACAGGGAGTTTACCCATGGTCTATGGCTTCTTCAGGGGTCGATGAAAATATTCCAAAATTAGACCATATGGAGACGTACACAGTTCTGTAAACATACTAAAAACACATGGGATTGACACTTTAATAAATTTTAGAGCATGCAATATATCTCAAAAACACTTAAAACTTTAAAAAAATTAATACATATACTTGAGACAAACAAAACTCAAACTGAATGACAAAAATACAATGAAAAGAAAGTTCCCTTATATTCTAGAGCTCTGGTATGCTGTCTGTATAGAATTGTGTAGGTGTGTCTGTGTATGTGTGTGTACATTTGTACAAAGATACATGCCAAATAAAGACACTCTTTTATAGTTTTTAATTTTACACACATATACACAGAGGAATGCTAAGGTTTATCTAAACAGTCTATTAATAAATAGAGTGGAGGCAATATATATTGAATACCAAAGTAAACATTGTAAACTTGCAGGCATATTTCTGGAAGTAAATCCTTAGAATTGAATTCACTGTATCAAAGACAGGTGCTGATATACTGATATTTTTAATTCTGATACACTCTCATATCAATGGTATGTCAAAGTAGCCATACCCTGACATGAACAATTTCCCTGTAGCCACAAAACTGCATTTTATCAAACTGTTTTATCCTCGCAATGTGTCAGATGAAAGAAATGATATATTGTAGTTGCATTCTTCTTATGAATGAAACTGAGCATAATAGACTTATAAATCTTTTTGTTTTTTGGTCAGTTGATTTAACTACTTTTTCGACTGTGGATCTTTTAGAAACCATTTTTATTTTTTGAAACTGAATATACTTATGTGAAAACATAGAATTAATTTCATTATTTTCTATTTGCACCAAAAATAGAGGTGGTTAAATAAAATAAAATACTGTGTAACGGAAATTTCATAATGTACTAAACCAAAAGAATATTTAAGTCGAGTGCACAAATAACATGAAAGTAAAGTTCATTCAGCTGAAAAATACTGTTTTCTCTGGAATAACTTTTCAGGAAGTGATAGATTTACAATATATGGCTTCCTGTTAGAGAGCTTACAAAACTTGCAGGGAAAAACTGTACTATGGCTGTCTTCACTATGTCACGTAGGATTATATGAAAACTATCCCTCTCAATGCTCTAACAAAGAAACAATACCATGATATATGAATATTTTATAAACTTAAAAATAACCAGTAATACACAAAATGTGACTATGACCTGGTAAAGAAGGCTGTTTTTACCATTTAAGCCTCAAAATGGTTAAAACACATATCCTGAAGTCATTTAAAGTCTACTAGCGACCTAAACAGATGGCGCGTTTAACTACTTCCTCCCACAGAAATCTTCTGCTTTTCTTTAATATCCTCAATTAAATGTTCCTTAGCCCTGCTCACTGCCTTTGCCCACTCCTGCCTGAATGTGTCCAAAGATGTTCCTTGTTGCTTGGCCTTCATTATTCACATCAAGCCTGTTTCCTCCCCATATTCACTGAGCCCCTTTCCTTCCATTACACAAATAAATACTGAAACCTCATCTCTGCTTTCTGGAAAAGAGCAATAAGTTTCTCTTTGCCTCATGTGTACTTCATTCATATTTTAGCTATGCATCCACCCTTCCTCCCGTTCAAAAAAAAGTGATCAGCTATTTATGCGTTACTAACACTTTGTGCCTGAGCAAGTCAAAAGGAGAGAGATACAGAGACGGTCTGATAAGCTCTAGACTATCAGGAGACCTCATGATCCTCAAGAGAAACAGAATAGACAAGGAACCACTAGTTGTCACCTTTGCCTATCTATTTACTACAGCGCTTGCTATACTGCCAGGGTATTAGGGCAATAAAACCACATAATACTGATTCTTGTTATCGAAGTCAGTCTAATGGAAATGTAAGCATATTAACAAATCAGCCCAATACAATATTCTATTACAGAATATTTACATTTTACCCTACAAGAGGTGCTCACTAAAACATTTAATTATATTATTATTTTAATTATTCAATATATATTTAGACAAAGCTTTTTTGGTTGTCTGTATACCTTTATGTCTCCAACGTAAGTTACTCAAAACACAAACTGCCCAAAAGCAATCGCTATTCCGTGTAATTCCATACAAGGACAGATTCTTGATATCCCATATAAGGCTTCTGATAATAAATTTAATTTCTATGTATAGCAACCATCTTTCAAAAAACTAAATAGTACTCCCATTCATATACTTTGTAAAGGTGGAACTTAAGACTCTACAAGCATTTTCAATTTTCCTAAAAACACAGACCATTACATAGCGTCTTGGGGAAGCCATTCTTATAAGATCAATGAGTGTTATCACAATTTGCAATGCATATATTTTGCTTTGAACACACAACAGATCATTATCACAGTATTAATATGCTTTTAAAAATGCATCGTCTTAAGTAATGGGATTGTTAAATAGCTATGTATTACTTTATAATTTTTAAAAATCCTTATATAATTTGAATCACATAATATATAGTGCATCTTTATAATCTGTCCCTTTGTTTTGGATTAGCAGTTTTGCTTATTGATTTTATTTTTTTTAAGTTTCCTTTCCTTGACATAACAAATACAGGAAAAGTACAAAACACTTTGGGGCCTTTAGGGCCACAAATACCAGACTACTAGTAAGAAAGAAGTCTGGGGGCTCCAGATTAAGAGTATAAACTTCATCAAATCACTTCCATTCTTTAAACCTTAATTTTTCATCCTTAAGAAACAGGGCATTCAAAGCCAGTGCACTGGGACAACCCTGAGGAATGGGATGGGGAGGGGAGGTGGAGGGGGGTTCAGGATGGGGGACACATGTACACCCGTGGCTGATTCATGTCAATGTATGGCAAAAGTAATTAGCCTCCAATTAAAATAAATCATTTTTTTTTAAAGAGAAGTTAGATTAATCTCTAGGATCACAACTCCAAAATTCTATGATTCTATGAGTCAACTTTTTTCAGTGTACAACAAAATTATTTCAAAGCAAATTGTCACTAATATATGATGAGCCAAATCTCAGAATATATGTATATACTAAGCAAAAGAGAGCATTTTCTCTGACTAAACTGAGGGTGGGAAACCACACTAGGTATGCCAGCTCGGCCCAGGCTCCTCCTTGCACTGCTCACCTTTCTTGATTTATACCTTCAAGGTCAGCAAACACAGTCTGGCAACATGTTAACCTTGACATTTTCCAGTTGTAGAAACAGTTCTGTTAGATAGAAGCAAGGAAATACGGACTGTATGATGTGCTGTCCTTTTATGGTAAATAGGTAAGCTGTATTTTGTCTTCCATAAAAGTGAAACAATTTACAGAATCTAACTATAGAACTAACTATACAACATTTCCATATGAAGTAACTATACAACCTGAATATTATAATCCTTATTACAACACAATTCTAATTTGGCTGGCAAATTAAAAAAAAAAAAGCTTTAAATTACAACTTACTATTTAAAGGATTACAGATAAAGATTAAGATATTAAAAAAAAAAGAATTTAAAAGAAAATTCAATGGTGAAGTGAAAACCACAATGTGAATTCACTCTCTAAACAAAATACTTATTGAAAGCATATTCTCTAAATTGGTACTACAAAAATCAATTCAACATTATCATCAAACACTCACAGCACTTTATTTATATCCCCATTATTATCATATAAAGGAAAAGCAATTACTGGAAGCAAAGGTTGTCTAAAGACATATTTAAATGCTTAAAAGCTATCAAGATATTCAGCTACTTCTTTTCTTTTCCATACCCATTTCTCTAGTTTACAGTCAATTAGTTGGTTATTAAAAGTCATTAAAAAAGCAAATCAAAGCAAACAAGAAAGGAAATGTGAAAAGGAAGCATACAGAGCCAAAAAGAAACCATAAGTGTGTTTACAGTTAAAGGTAAATTATAAAAATAAATAATAAAGAACCAGAGAACAGAGAGAGAGAGGAAAGTAGAAGAGTAAACCAGACAGTGAACTGCTACTGACTAACAATGCCAGGCACTGTGTATTTTTAAAATATTACCTCTAATCTTAATAATAGCTCTTCAAGTAGGTGTTCGGTTTTTTGTTGTTGTTTTGGGGGGTAGGAATTGGAGGATAATTGCTTTACAACATTGCGTTGGTTTCTGCCATAGGACAACATGAATCAGCTGTAGGTATGCATACATCCCCTCCCTCTTGAACCTCCCTCCCAGTCCCCCCACACCACCTCACTTCTCTAGGTTGTCAGAGCACCAGGGCACCAGGCTGAGCTCCAAATTAGGTTTTTAATCATTCCCATTTTAAAGATGAGGCAACTACTCACTTAAAATCACAAAATATTTAAGTGGCTGAACTAAGACTCAGAGCTAGGACTGTCTGATTTCAGATTCAAGGCTTTTAATTATATCCCTCTGCCTCTAGAAAAAACTTTATTAATGGTGATCAGGTAGCTACTGTTTCCAAGGTAGGGATAATCCCTATAATGCTTTCTATATGTAATATATATTCACATATTTTTTAATAAATGTCTGTCCTTTAAGAAAGGGGGTTGAGGGGAAACCTTTCAGAGTTCAGCATAATAATTAAAATAATAGTGCAAAAATAACATCAATTACTGATGTTACTGAATGCTCCCTATATGTCACATGCTGCATTCTGTGCTTGACATACACCACTTTATATAATCCTCAAAATAGCCTTGTAATGTAGGGGTTATTATCCCCACTTCAGAGAAGAGCCTTAGGGAGACAGACAATACTGGGATTAAGCCAGATTTGGCAACCAGGTTAGGACTTCCCTGGTGGCTCAGAGGTTAAAGCATCTGCCTCCAATGCGGGAGACCTGGGTTCGATCCCTGGGTCGGGAAGATCCCCTGGAGAAGGAAAGGGCAAGCCACTCCAGTATTCTTGCCTGGAGAATCCCATGGACGGAGGAGCCTGGTAGGCTACAGTCCATGGGGTCGCAAAGAGTCGGACACGACTGAGCGACTTCCCTTCCCTTCCTTTGATTGCATGGTCATGGATTTCTCTCAAAAACTTCTTTGAAAACTCCCATTAGAGAATTACGGCTTCTATAAATTTCATTCAGCTTACTTATAATAAAACACTCAGCTAAGATATAGTCTTTGAAGAGCAAATCAAAACTACAGTGAGGTATCACCTCACATAAATCATTTAAAAGTCTACAAACAAAAAATGCCAGAGAAGGTGTGGAGGAAAAGGAATTCCTATGGTGTTGGGTGTTGGTGGAAATGTAAATGGGTGCAGTGGCTATGGAAAATAGCATGGGGGTTCCTTAAAGAACTAAAAACAAAGTTGCCATGTGATCTGGCAATCCCATTCCTGGGAATATATCCAGAGAACACTATGATTTGAAAAATTACATGTACCCCAATGTTCACTGCAGCACTATTTACAAAAGCCAGGACATAGAAGCAAACTAAATGTCCATCAACAGAGGAATGGATAAACATGTGGTTCACACATACACATACACACACACACACACACACACACACACACACACACACAGAGGAATATTCAGTTCAGTTCAGTTCAGTTCAGTTGCTCAGTCGTGTCCGACTCTCTGCGACCCCATGAATTGCAGCACGCCAGGCCTCTCTGTCCATCACCAACTCCCGGAGTCTACCCAAACCCATGTTCATCGAGTCGGTGATGCCATCCAACCATCTCATCCTCTGTCGTACCCTTCTCCTCCCGCCCCCAATCCTACCCAGCATTAGGGTCTTTTCCAATGAGTCAACCCTTCGCATGAGGTGGCCAAAGTATTGGAGCTTCAGCTTCAACATCAGACCTTCCAATGAACACCCAGGATTGATCTCCTTTAGGATGGATTGATTGGATCTCCTTGCAGTCCAAGAGACTCTCAAGAGTCTTCTCCAACACCACAGTTCAAAAGCATCAATTCTGCAGCGCTCAGCTTTCTTCACCGTCCAACTCTCACATCCATACATGACCACTGGAAAAACCATAGCCTTGACTAGACGGCCTTTGTTGGCAAAGTAATGTCTCTGCTTTTAAATATGCTATCTAGGTTGGCCATAACCTTCCTTCCAAGGAGTAAGCGTCTTTTAATTTCATGGCTGCAGTCACCATCAGCAGTGATTCTGGAGCCCAAAAAAGTAAAGTCTGACACTGTTTCCACTGTTTCCCCATCTATTTCCCATGGAGTGATGGGACCAGATGCCATGATCTTAGTTTTCTGAACGTTGAGCTTTAAGCCAACTTTTTCACTCTCCTCCTTCACCTTCATCAAGAGGCTCTTTAGTTCTTCTTCACTTTCTGCCATAAGGGTAGTGTCATCCGCATATCTGAGGTTATTGATATTTCTCCCGGCAATCTTGATTCCAGCTTGTGTTTCTTCCAGCCCAGCGTTTCTCATGATGTACTCTGCATATAAGGCAATGCCAAAGAATGCTCAAACTACCGCACAATTGCACTCATCTCACACGCTAGTAAAGTAATGCTCAAAATTCTCCAAGCCAGGCTTCAGCAATACGTGAACCGTGAACTTCCAGATGTTCAAGCTGGTTTTAGAAAAGGCAGAGGAACCAGAGATCAAATTGCCAATATCCGCTGGATCATCGAAAAAGCAAGAGAGTTCCAGAAAAACATCTATTTCTGCTTTATTGACTATGCCAAAGCCTTTGACTGTGTGGATCACAATAAACTGTGCAAAATTCTGAAAGAGATGGGAATACCAGACCATCTCACCTGTCTCTTGAGAAACCTGTATGCAGGTCAGGAAGCAACAGTTAGAACTGGACATGGAACAACAGACTGGTTCCAAATAGGCAAAGGAGTACGTCAAGGCTGTATATTGTCACCCTGCTTATTTAACTTATATGCAGAGTACATCATGAGAGGAATATTACTCAGCTATTAAAAAGAAGGAAATAATGCCACCTGCAGCAACATGGATAGAAGTACAAACTGTCATACTGAGTGAAGTAAATAAATAAGTCAAACAGAGAAGGAGAAATATCATGGGACATCCCTTATATGTGGAATCTAAAAAGAAATGATACAAATGAATTTAAAAAACAGAAAGAAAGACTCATAGACTTAGAGAAGGAACTTACGGTTGCAGTGGGGGGAAGGATGGAGGGTAGGGATAGTTAGGGAGTTTGGGATGAACATATTCATACTGCTATATTTAAAATGGATAATCAACAAGGATCTACTCTATAGCACATGGAACTCTGCTGAATGTTATATGGCAGCCTGGATGGGTGGGAGTTGGGGTAGAATGGATATATGTATATGTATGGCAGACTCCCTTAGCTGTTCACATGAAACTATCACAACATGGTTAATCGCCTATACCCCAGTACAAAATAAAAAGCTTTTTTAAAAAAAGATGTGACGTGTATATATATAATGGAGTACTACTCAGCCATAAAAAAGAAATAACACCATTTGCAGCAACATGGATGGACCCAGAGATTAACATATTACATGAAGTCAGAAAGAGAAAGACAAATATCATATGATATCACTATATGTGGAATCTAAATACTATACAAATGAACCTAATTACAAAACAGAAACACAATCACAGACATAGAAAACAAATTTAGGGCTATTAATGGAGAAAGGAGGTGGAGGAGGGATAAATTAGGAGTTTAGGATTAGCAAATACAAAACTACTATATTAAAATAGAAAAACAACAAAGTCTTACTGCATAGGACAGGGAATTATATTCAATATACTGTAATAAATCACAGTGGAAATATATATATATATAACATCAGTTCAGTTCAGTTCAGTTGCTCAGTTGTGTCCAACTCTTTGTGATCCCATGGACTGTAGCATGCCAGGCTTCCCTGTCCATCACCAATTCCCAGAGTTTATTCAAACTCATGTCCATCGAGTCAGTGATGCCATCCAACCATCTCATCCTCTGTGGTACCTTTCTCCTCCTGCCTTCAATCTTTCCCAGCATCAGGGTCTTTTCCAATGAGTCAGTTCTTCACATCAGGTAGCCAAAGTATTGGAGTTTCAGCTTCAGCATCAGTCCTTTCAATGAATATTCAGAACTGATAACATATGTATATGTGTAA
Source organism: Giraffa tippelskirchi (assembly GCF_054371585.1). Taxonomy (NCBI): domain Eukaryota; kingdom Metazoa; phylum Chordata; class Mammalia; order Artiodactyla; family Giraffidae; genus Giraffa; species Giraffa tippelskirchi. The sequence goes on along the minus strand of NC_137284.1, from coordinate 39,044,922 downwards.
CAGAATTACTTCCCTTGCAGCACAGTCAGTAAAGAATCTGCAGCAAGGCAGGAGACCTGGGTTCAATTCCTGGGTCGGGAAGATCCCCTGGAGAAGGAAATGGCAACCCATTCCAGAATTGTTGCCTGGAGAATCCCACGGACAGAGGAGCCTGGCGGGCTACAGTCCATGTCGTTGCAGAAGTCAGACATGACTTGGCGACTAAACCACCACCACCACCATACCATAAACTAACACAACAGCTATAAATCAGTAAACAATTTAAAAATTAAAAAAAGATATAGTCTCTGTTATAGAGTGCACAACTTACATAACGAATCGATTTAAGAAAAGCAAAAATGACCAAAGAATTTCCATAATCCTCAAAACTTGTACAGAATATTTATTCTAGTAAAAAAAAAACACATTTTGAAACTAAGGAGCCTAATAGCACAATCAAAGAAACACAGTTTTTACATTTTTAAACTAAGTAACCTAAATACCACAATCAAAAACTTAAAACCTTACACATTGACACATTAGGTGAAAAGAAAAAAAAAGTTACAGGAGCCAGTTTTCTAATATGTTTACGTAACCATGTAAGGGACCATACTTCATACTAATGCTGCCAAACATCTTACTTTTTCAATTCAGAAAACAATACAAAAAAAACTCACATGTCATTCAGCACACAGAGGATGGAGAAAGGTTTTATATGGACTCAGAACAAAGTTAAAGCTGAAAAAGACTATGCCTTCGAGCAGGACAAAGTAGATGGGTTGCCTAAGTGAAACCTCATTATTATAAGTAGACAATTTGTAGTAAGTTAGTTACTTCCATACAAAGGGTGGCATTCCCATTAACCTCAAATAAGAACCAGGCTTAGGGTGACATTATGTTTTTCCCTGAGAGACATAACAAAAATAAATAGGAGCTTCCAGATTACTTCACAGAGGTCACAGCAGGGCCACCTACAAATGGCACATGGCAGTAAAGCAATTCAGAATTTTGCCATTTGATGAAGGTAAGAAAGACCATTAGAGTGAGGGTGATTGTAATCCTAACTAAGGTGGCCACCAGACAGCACTCACTCACTGCTTCCCTAAAGCACACTGTGCTGTGGGTAAAAGCCAACAGCTGCCCTCCAGCTGAGTCCCACATGTCTGTGGTGTCCACCGAGAACCAACTCAACCCCGAGGCACAATTTGCAACTAAACGGTCATCAGCAATAAACAAAAGGATGTATATGATCTCTTTACTGTTGTTTTAAACACAGCATGTGTACTGATGTGCATTCACTCATGTATTGATGTGATGGAATGCGCCTTAGTTTTCCAAGTGGTGTGCCCTATGCCCACACTCAAGTCATCTGCCGGTGATTTGAGCACATGCTCACTCTGGAATTCGTTTGAGAAAATCCTGCCCTGATTAGGCATGGCTTTGCTCTTATCTGCCTTGGTTCTCACTGTTTCTATCCAGCTGCATATTCCTCTCTGCATACTCAGTTCTCACCAACTACCATTTTTTCATGCATGAAATGTCCAAAACCACACTTTCTTTCTAATGAGCATTTAAAAAGTCTTCAAGCACAATGAAAGTGGGCATTAAAAAAAAAGAAGTGGGGAGAGTGCATGAATTCTAACTCAGATGAACTGCGGAAGACTTTACAGTCATCTCCTCCAAACTTATTTCACACACAAGATTTTTCCTTTTATGCCTCCCCAGCTTATTACATCAAGGAAACAGAATAGATCAAGGCTTCTCACTGGGTAACCTTACGAAAACTTCTGTGCTTTTTTTCCCTCCCCGATCAGCATGAAAGATTCAGTATCCAGTTTATCACTAACAGACATAGTGATGTTGAGACACATAATTTTTCAAAATACCACAAAAATATTTTAGCAGTATATACATAAGAGAAGGATAAAAGAATAAAAAAAATCACTGCTGATATTGTTTAAAATCCAAAGTCAACTTTGTTCGATATCAAATGGGTCTAGGGCAGTGAGAAGAAATTTAAGTGCTTACCAAGTTTTGTTCCAACAGTAAAAATGAATTAAGAATAAAGAGATAAAAAATCTAGTGCAACTGTAAAATCAAATTTATATCCAGTATTAGCTATTAGTTATGGATTCCAAAATGATTCAAGAGAAGCAATTTATAGACCAGAGGTTACATCTATCATGGAAAACTCTCTTCTCCTTTGTATTCTATCTAAGTGTGGTCAAGAGCTTGCAGAAAATCTGTGTACAGACAGTTTGAAGGATTCATCTGGACCATGTGACCTTAGACTCAGGCAGGCAATCTGTGTTTATCTAAAAGTCAAAATCATAATTTTAGGCACCAATATCTAGGAATGTCTGTACAAACTCTTCATCCCTTAAAAGCACATTACATTGCTAATGTCAAAATTCTGTTTGGAGGGATGGATGGATGGATGGATGGATGGATGGGGGGAGAGAGAGAAACAGGTTGGTTGACAAGCACAATTCCCCTTAAGAATCCTCTAACTAAAGGATAATATTTCATGATTTTCTAAATAAACTCAAAACAATGTACCTGGAAATCTGAATACAGTTTGTACTTGGAGAAATCTCCACCTTGTTTTCTTTCTCTCCGTCTTATTTGCCTTTTCATGATGTTGCATCTAAGAGAACTAGGAAGTTTCAGAATGAAGAATGTGATCCTCACATGGTATTTTACTTCCTCAAGTGTGTTCACAACCTGATAGTCATCTGCTTCTATAGAAATTTTCATGAAAGGAAATATAAGTTTTGTTTTTTCTTCACAATATTTTTTTCTCCAGAAAATGTCATTAAAAGGCACGGGAAGAAATGAACAAAGGTTTTCTTAAACTTTCTCACAATAGTATTCTTAATGTTCCCACAGTCTTTGTTAGTGGCAACTAGCCCAGCTGCAGAGTTTCAGCTTACTTCTCCAGTATTAAACTTTATGAATGCATCATATAGGTTCTTTTTTATTTAAAAATACCAATAACATAAATGTATACTTACTCTAGGTCATATGCAAAGCAGTTCCTTGAAAATGCAGGTTATTAGACATACAAACATATGGGACATTGATTTCATGGTTAAGAGTAAAAGAAACATTCATTTTATTCATTTGTTTAAATCATAGACTTAAGTTTTTCTTTCATCTAACTATCAGATTTTTTCAAGTGGTTTATTTTTAAAGGTATCTTACAGTTTAGAAAGTTAGAGACTTCTCAGAACAAAATTCTATCAATCACAGCATATACAAAAACCTCCCTGGCATATTTCTAAAACACCATGTCTAAATAACATTGTTGTCTCTGCCCATAAAGTTAGAGTGAGATGAACAAGCAGTGTATCAACTTAATATCATACTGGCAAGATGACTAGGAACGAAACAGAGTAGTATCCTCAAAAATAAGTCCTCACAACACCGAAAGCACTTTGAAACTGATATGACTTGGCCTTCTCAGTCTTCAAAATTTAATTAGTAACAATAAACCACACTAATTGGGGGTGGAAGCTAAAAGCTCTGAAGAGCATTCCAAAACGTAATTTTCTTAGCATATTAAATACAGGGCATGGCAAAAATGAGGCATGTGTGTATGTTAGCCAAATTTTTCACATGGAAATTCTGTCTATAACAACAAACAGTCTGATTAATATTTTAATAGGAAAGGCCCCTAAGGAAAGCAGGTGGTTCCTGGCACACACAGTCGCAGTGTCTGAATTGCTAAGCATACATTCCTTCATCTTAATCAAGCTAGCAGCCAAGGCATAGACTGGCATTTGGGGAAATAAGGTTTCATTTTTATAAAGGAACAAGGGTAAAATTACCAGGTTTTACTGAAAACTAAACATTAAAATATTACTGTGCTTCAAAATTTTCATCAGAACTAGACCTTTACATGCAGTGAGATTCACTTGAACAACAAGTAAATTTTGCAATGAAATATATACTCAGTACTTCAGAATATAGTATGAATGACTAGCAGAAAACTTTCCCCTTTTATCCATAATAACAGAGTGACGTGAATTTCTTTTAACTTTTTGTTTTGTATTGGGGTAGAGCTGATTATAAAGAATCTGCCTGCAAAGCAGGAGACCTGGGTTCAATCTTTGGGTCAGGAAGATCCCCTGGAGAAGGAAATGGCAACCCACTTCAGTATTCTTGCCTGGAGAATTCCATGGATGGAAAAATCTGACAGGCTACAGTCCATGGGGTCTCAAAGAGTCAGACACGACTGAGCGACTTACACACATAGCCGATTAACAAACAATGTTGTGGTAGTTTCAGGAGAACCGCAAAGGGACTTAGCCACACGTATATATCTATCTATTCTCCCCAAAACTCCCCTCCCATCCAGGCTGCCATACAGCATTGAGCAGAATTCCATGTGCTATACAGTGAGTCCTTGTTGGTTATCCATTTTAAATATAGCAGTGTGTACATGTCCATCCCAAACTCCACCAAGCTAAAAATCAGAGCATTTTTTTCAACTAATTTTCAATACAAAACTAGTGCCTGATTACTTCATTTCTGAATACATAAGTGATTAAAACTTACGGTTGGTTAAGAAAAGTTAAGAGATCTCTATCTTAATTAACTGTAGACCATTCTTAGTATCCAGCAGTTGAACTGCTGCCATTAATATTTTAATATACCTGAGCTGTAGCTCTAATGAGCCTCATGTCAATGCATTTATATATTTCTAATGTCTCGTTTGAATTCTTATTTAAGTAATTTTGAATAGATATTAGACAAGAATCCTACTGTCTTGCTTTAATAAAGTATTCACATGTAATCTATGTGAATGACAACTTGCAAATAGCCCTGTGAGTGGACAACTGGCCATCTTGGAAGGTTCCAGTAAATATACCATGAGTCACTGGAGAAGGAAAAAAGATTCAAGCATTATCATCAATTAAGGAAAGACCATTGGTATCAGTGGGTATACACATTTTTCAGATTACCTAGGTAACAGAGAGAAGATGTTGAGGAAACAGACCCAAGTAAGCTAAGTCTGATGAGATAAAGAATTACCAGAGACGACAGGCCCAGAAAGGTGTACAGAAGCAGACCTTACAGAAGCTGAGAGCTATGGAATTGACAATGTGATGGACATGGCAAGACACTGTTGAAAATAACTATATTCTACTTCACACATTTGCCTATAGCCAGTATTAGCTGACTTAATCACTTCAGGCCAAGACAAGTCTCAAAGATCAAATGGACCACCATTTAAGTCACTCACTCTGCCAAACCACAGAGTTTTTCACCCTGGGTACCAGTGACATTTGAGGTGGATAATTCTCTGTTGCTGGAGGCGGGGCTGAGGGAGGCTGTCCTGTGCACTGTGGATGTTCACCAGCATCTGTGGCCTTTCTCACTAGATCCACAACAGCAATCCCCCACTATAGGGAGAACAGCTGAAGAGGTCCTCAAACATGGCCAACTATCCTGCCCTCAGCTGAAACCACTGACCAAGAGGAAACCTAAAGATGCTTTATTCGGACCACTCATGCAATCCTAAGCACTTATAAAGCCCTGAAAGTGAAAAGAGTGAAAGTGAAAGTCGCTCAGTCATGTCTGACTCTTTGTGACCCCATGGACTGTAACCTGCCAGGCTCCTCTGTCCATGGAATTCTCCAGGTGAGAATACTGGAGTGGGTAGCCTGAGGACTTTCTAATCTAAGCCCTTCTCTGAGACAAGAATCCCTTTCTTTAATGACTATAAAAGATCATTGTACAGTGTTTGATTAAGAAACTTCAAGAATGAGAAACTCTCAACTTTACCAGGCCACCAAGTCCATTTTTTGAACAGTTCTAGCTGAATATTCTTCCTTACTATTGCAATGAAATCTGCCTTTCTCTAAATTATTCTCGTAATTCCTAGTTACAAAGATAATGAATTCTTCCTTTACAGAGTCAGTCCTTCCAATATAAGATGATACTCTCTGTACCTTGATTGCTTTGTAGGTAAGAACTAAAAGGGACACATGAATAATCTCAATTGATATCTTAGGTACTCAGTGGACAAGGAGTCACCCAAGTTGTCTCACAGAGGTAGAAACTCCTAGCTCCAGACAGGTCCAGAACTGAATCACATATGCATTTATAACAACATTTATAAACTCATCTGTTTTTTCAATTAAACTTTCATATCTTCAAAATTATACCTATAACTGAGGGAATAACTTTTATTTTTCTAATTATTTCCTTTTCATTTAAATAGGCAGTCAATGTCTGATAAATACTGTTTTTAATTAAAAAATAGGAAAACTCTACTCCCTCACTGGTGGACTAACTAATATGCCTCTGAAAGAGTTTTCATTTTGCTCTTTTACTATATTCACTGCCTTCATAGATATGCTAATCCTTAATTTTATATAATTTTAACTTTTGTGTAATTGATACTCTGAATTTGGAGTTGCTAAATTATACAATATGTTCTCAAAGTATTTGACAAAATCGAAGTATATAGTCTCCATTTTAGAATATATATTCTAGCAATGGCTTAAGGCAAAAATATTTTTATAAGACCTTAAGTCATTACTGTCTTAACTGTATAATTAACCTCATATATCCCAAAGCCAGCTAGCCAACAAGTCTAATTACCTAAAATGGTGGTTTTGTTTTTTAAGCCAAGAAACTCTTTGTCTAAACAAAATCAAACCCGCCAAAACTATACATAAAATAAATGAATGTAGAAATGCTGTGCTGAGGCAGTGCTCTGTCTCCCTTCCACACTACTCAGTTCCTAGGAAGCTCTGCAAACTCTGGAAATATGTGAAGAATATGTTATAAAACAATATCCTGTCACATGGCAAAGAGGGAAAAAAGCTCAGAGACTGAAATGAGATGCGACAACTACCATGCACTTGATCTGAAGAATATCTCAGGTTCTCTCTCAAAGTAAGTCTGTTTCTTAATTTACATATCATTCTATTAATAGCAACATAAGCTAAGTAGTTTTAAAGAAATTTAATAGCAAATTCAGCATAGGAGGCAAAGGAAAAAAAGAGGGGATGCTAGAGGAAGGTATAAAAATAATAATTAAATAATAATTGAAAGCAAAAGAAAAATTATAAGAATGAGACATTTACAAAGTTGGCCACAATGATTTCTCCCACCCCTGCACACAAATCCCCAAGCTATTGACTCTGCACTTCTGCTCAAGATAGTCAGATAAGAGATGGAAACTTGTTCCCCCTCTATTCCTGGCTTAGTCCTATGACTTGCTCTGACCAAGAGAATGTGGCAAAAATGACACTGTATAACTCTACTTTTACTTCTTAGAACCTTGACGCCATTACTTAAAGAAGGCCATTAGTTAAAGAACTTCTTTAAGTAATGTCTCTTCTCTCAACTTGAGAGAAGTCTTTAAGTCTCTTCTCTCAACTTGAGATGAGAGAACAGGAAAAGAGAGAAGCAAACAACTAGCTCATCTAAGGCCATGAAGCCCCAATCAAGGCAGCAGAAGACTGTAGTAGTGTAAGTGATCCCAACAGAGACTAGCAGAAAAACTGTTTGGTTAAGCCCAGACTAAGTTGCAGCTGCACAGATTCATAAGCAAATAAAACTGCTGTTTTAAAGCTACAACGTTTTGTAGTCGTTCATAACATGGCAATAGAAAACAATGTGTTGTTCATTGCTAAGATGTGTCCAATTCTTTGCAGTTCCATGGACTTTAGCACGCCAGGCTTCCCTGTTCTTCACTATCTCCTGGAATTTGCTCAAACTCATGTCCATTGAGTTGGTAATGCCATCCAACCATCTTATCCTCTGTCGCCTCTTCTCTTCCTGCTCTCAATCTCTCCCAACATCAGGGTCTTTTCTAATGAGCCAGCTCTTCGCATCAGGTGGCCAAAGTATTGGAGCTTCAGTTTCAGCATCAGTCCTTCCAATGAATATTCAGGATTTATTTCCTTTAGAATTGACTGGTTTTATCTCCTTGCTGTTCAAGGAACTCTCAAGAGTTTTCTCCAACACCAATTTGAAAACATCAATTCTTCGGCACTCAGCCTTCTTTATGGTCCAACTCTCACATCCATACATGACTACTGGAAAAACCAGTAGACGGACGTTTATCAGAGAAGTGATGTCGTTGCTTTTTAAAATGCTGCCTACGTTTCTCATAGCCTTTCTTCCATAGAGTAAGTGTCTTTTAATTTCATGGCTACAGTCAACGTCCACAGTGATTTTGGAGCCCAAGAAAATAAAATCTGTCACTGCTTCCATTTTTTCCCCCATCTATTTGCCATGAAGTGACCAGATGCCATGCTCTCAGTTTTCTGAATGTTGAGTTTTAAGCCACTCTTTTCACTCTCCTCTTTCACTTTCATCCAGAGGCTCTTTAGTTCTTCTTCGCTTTCTGCCACTAGAGTGGAATCATCCGCATATGGCAGGTTACCGATATTTCTCCTGTCAATCTCAATTCCAGCTTGTGGTTTATCCAGAAGTTAAATAAGCAGGGTGACAACGTACAGCCTGAACGCCCTTCTTTCTCAATTGTGAACCAGTCCATTGCTCCATATTCCATTCTAACTGTTGCTTCTTGGCCTGCATAAGGTTTCTCAGGAAGCAGATAAGGTGGTCTGCTATTCCCATCTCGTTAAGAATTTTCCACAGTTTGTTGTGATCCACATAGTCAAACGCTTTAGTGTAGTCAATGAAGGAAAAGTAGATGTTTCTCTGGAATTCCCTTGCTTTTTTGATGATCCAGTGGATGTTGGCAATTTGATCTCTGGTTCCTCTGCCTTTTCTAAATCCAGCTTGCACATCCAGAACTTTTAAGTTCATGTACTGCTGAAGCCCAGCTAGGATTTTGAGCATGAATCACAGCCTTGGGTAACTCAATGAAACTATAAGCCAGGTCATGCAGGACCATCCAAGTGGACGGGTCATGGTGGAGAGTTCTGACAAAATGTGGCCCACTGGAGAAGGGAATGCATATTCCAGTATTCTTGCCTTGAAAACCCCATGAACAGTAGGAAAAGGCAAAAAGATATGACACTAGAAGATTAACCCCCCAGGTTGGTAGGTGTCAAATATGCTACTGGGGAAGAGGGGAGAAATAGCTCCAGAAAGAATGAGGAGGCTGGGCCAAATAAAAAACAATCCGTAAACAAAATCAAAATTAACAGTCAACAGGAGATCATTTAGTACAGACTAAAGAGCCCTACAGCATTTGATAGGTCCTAAATATATAAATGGGCTTCCTAGTTGGCGCTAGTGGTAAAGAACCTGCCTGCCAATGCAGGAATCGTAAGAGATGAGGGTTCAATCCCTGAGTTGGGAATATCCCCCAGAGAGGGGCATGGCAACCCACGAGTACTCCAGGCAGTATTCTTGTCTGGAGAATCCCATGAACAGAGGAGCCTGGCAAGCTCCAGTCCATTGGGTCACACAGAGTCAGACACGACTGAAGCAAACTAGCACTCACACACATACGTGTAGGCAAATGTATAAATATGATATTAAAAAAGAGTTTTATAATAATAATAAGATTTCAGGGAGAAATATCACTAACCTCAGATATGCAGATGACACCACTCTTCTGGAAGAAAGGGAAGAGGAATTAAAGAGCCTCTTGATGATGGTGAAAGAGGACAGTGAAAAAGCTGGCTAAAAACTGAAATTAAAAACATTTGCTCCTTGGAAGAAAAGCAATGACAAACCTAGACAGTGCATTAAAAAGCAGAGACATTATTTTGCCTAGAAACGTCTGTATAGTCAAAGCTATGGTTTTTCCAGTAGTCATGTACGGATGTGAGAGCTGGACAATAAAAAAGGCTAAGTGCCAAAGAATTGATGCCTTTGAACTGTGGTGTTGGAGAAGACTCTTGAGAGTCCCTTGGAGATCAAGGAGATCAAACCAATCAATCCTAAAGGAAATCAACCCTGAATATTCATTGGAAGGATTGATAATGAAACTGAAGCTCCAGTACTTTGGCCCATCTGATGCGAAGAGCCGACTCATTGGAAAAGACCCTGATGCTGGGAAAGATTGAAGGCAGGAGAAGGGGACAACAGAGGATGAGATGGTTGGATAACATCACCGACTCAATCGACATGAGTTTGAGTAAACCCCTGGAGATGGTGATGGACAGGGAAGCCTGGTGTGCTGCAGTCCATGGGGTCACAAGGAGTCGTACACGACTGAGCAACTGAACAACATAAGTTTGTATTAATAATGAATTATTTAAGTTGTTTAATACATTTTAATTACAAAAGGGACACATGTGACACATTTTAAAAACAAATGAAATTAAAATAATTTAAAGTATTTTAATGTATCCAAAACTTGGTGAAAACTCAGGTTTATTATTATTATAATTAACAATTAAGTTAATTATTAAGTAACAATGGATTCTATTGGTCTTAGACATACAATAGAAATTATAATAGGTAATAGAATAAAACTCTTTAGCACCTATATTTCCATATATATATTCCAACAGCATTGAATAGAAAGTCAGTTATGGATATATAAAACCTAAAACATACTTTTTAATGACCTAATAAAGATGCATATTTTGGCTACAGTCACATTTTTATCCAATACTTTATTCAAAATGTTGGCTGAAAAATGTCTTATAATTTATCAGCTTTTGTAACAGCAGAAACTCTGCAGAAGTGAACCACAGCTCCACTCTTCCCTTTCCACAACATTCCACAGTAATTTAATTTATAGGGAAATGTTTTAAATACTCAAAATAAGACCATTTAATTAAGCAAACACCATAATTAGTAGCATATATATTTTTTGCCTCATAACCTGGTGCTATAGTCAAAAGAAAACATAAAATTATTTCAGAGTCTGATCTACATAGGGAGTGTGTTTTCCTTAAAGAAAACTCTGCTTCACTTGATAATCTATAGGATAGCCTACAAAGATATGACTTCCCAATAGAGATCTTTGATGAATAAGACCTTAGCATACCTACCAACAATCCTACTCTAAGCATAAAAAACTTGAGGAAAAGTAGGTTTTCACTGGCAAGGTACCTAAAGAAGATCGTCTGGTAGACCTAAAATCCCTAGCAGGACTGCATTACTTTGAGGATTCATCAGAATTTAGGACAGAGGTTCTCCACCATTTAGTGTTCTCAGGAATTAAGACTCAGAGCAATACTAAAGTCTGCACAAGTTATAATTCCTACAAAAGAGTAATGTCTCACAGTCTCTGCAAAAGGATTCATTCTTAGTCTCATTTTAGGTACCTAAAACTCTTATTTTCCTACACTCCATCACTATGGAATGTTATGGGAAGGAAAAGACTGAAGTCATAGTTCACTTATATAGACTTTCAGCTGCAACTGAACAGCTGTAAGATCTTTTTCAGACGCCATTTAAGAAGGACAATAGATGTGCTATCAGCCAAAATATACATCTTTATTAGGTCACTGAACACTGTTCTACAAAAAAAAAAATACAGAGAAAGAACAAAGGAGGAGGGAGGAGAAACTTTTGGAGGTGATAGGTATGTTTCTGGCACTGCCTATGGTGATGCTATCACAGGTGTATACTTACCTTCAACAAATTGTATACCTTAAATATGTTATGCTAGTTGTATGTCAGTAACACCTCAGTAAAGTGACTTTTTTAAAAATGAAGTGTGTTTTATATGTACACAACTGACCTTCCATTCAATACTGAATATTCATTCTACTCACTCATCCTACGAAAACTTATTGAACACGTATAATAACTACCATGCTGGGGTGCAGTACAGAACAACAGACACAGTATCTACAAGTTTAGAAGCTTGAAACTGGCTCTTCTGCAGTCTGTGAGTATAATAAAATACTCCTCTGAGTAGTTTCATTTCGTCTCAAGGCAAAGTTCTCAAATGGTCCAGAAATTTTTCTCTGCTGCTGGCTTCTCATTATACCCTTAGGTATCCCACCTTGTATCACTTTGCATGGTTCATTCAGTTCAATGTTCTGCCATGTGCTGCCATAACAGAATTGTATTGTTGCAGCAACAAGAGTTTGTATTTATTAAAATTTAGTAGCACACCTTCCATGGGAGGGGCTTCCCTGGTGGCTCAGTGGTAAAGAATCTGCCTGCAATACAGGAGACACAGGTTCAGTCTCTAAGTTGGTAAGATCCCCCGGAGAAGGAAATGGCAACCCACTCCAGTATTCTTGCCTGGAAAATCCCAAGGACAGAGGAGCCTGGCAGGCTCCTGGGGGTCACAAAAGAGTCAGACATGACTTAGCGAATAAACAACAACAACCTCCATGGGAGACTATCAGAGAAGCGCTAGTTTGGCTCTTGGCAGGCAGAGAAATCTGACCTCTTGGTATGAAAAAGAGATCCATTTACAAATACTACTGACATCAATAAAGCTATCAAGAGACTTCTCTGGTGGTACAGTAGCGGCAGATAAGAATCTGCCTGCCAATGAAGGGAACATGGGTTCAATCCCTGGTCTGGAAAGATCCCATGTGCTGCAGAGCAACTAAGTTCATGTGCTGCAACTACTGAGCCTGCGTGCCTAGAGCCTGTGCTCCACAACAAGGGGAGCCACTGCAGTGAAAAGCCCGCGTACCACAACGAGAAGTAGCCCCCACTTGCTGCAATTAGAAAAAGCCTGTGCACAGCAACAGCCACAAAAATAAAATAAATAAATAATAAAGCTATCAGAGACAGCTCTAGCCAAAATACAACTTACAAAATTTAAACTGCCAAAGGGGCTTTTCACTCTGAGCCTTTTATCACTGAATGCTCTCCCTGAAAGTAAGCTTCATAAGAAACCAGACTATAATCAGATGATATATTGGTGAACACAGGATCATTACAAGATGAGTTAAAGTTTGAATATATACTGACGTCAAGCTAAAACAAACAAACAAAAAAACCCATTATTTCTATGATATCAGTGGATACAAACCTATCATAGATAAGAAGTTCATATTTCTGGACCATGGTATCTCTCTACTGTACTTGCCCTGCTGACCTTAAATTTACCACTTCTTTTTTGAAAGAAAAACTAACTAACTAAGAATGACTAACACCCTCTGTATTCACAATGTTGTCCTTTGGAATGATTGTTATATTCAATTGTATCTCAGTCAAATTTTATTCTTACCTAGGAACAATTCTTAACCTTTAGAGTAATTACATATCTCTGATTTAATCCATTTTATGACTCTCACAACAGGGGCAAGAGGTATTCATAACTACCAACATTTACTGGCAAGAAAGAAATGCAGAAGCGTTCATTTGGGTAGTACTAAAGAAATTAAACAAGGAAGTCTTTAGACTAAGATGGCTCTAATGCTTTGGCAGCCTATATAAGCAAAGCGAGGATAAAATTTCTGTAGATGTCTGAAGGTTCAGAAATCCAAACTTAAGAAAATCAATCACAAGTCAACTAGGCTTTCCCAAAAAAGGCAATATTAAGCTATAGACAATCAAATAATTTTCTTGCTCTGCTTTCACATCTGCTCTTTAAAAATCTTCTTTCCTTCCCTCCCTCCCTCCCTCCCTCTCTCCTTCCCTCCTTCCTTCCACAGAGGAAAGTTTGGCATTGCTCAGTGAGAACTGATATTTGCTGATGTAAATCCTTGTAAAATTTAATATGCCTCATTTATCTTTTAACAGTTCAAAATCGAAAGAAGCCTATAATTTTATTCAAAGCTAATGGCTTTTATGCAGCTTAATTATACTACCAGAAACAAAATGAAAGAGGGAACAAAAAAAGCAAGGGAAAAGACCTTGCAGATTATCTGCATAACTGAGTCAAAAAAAACCCCAAAAAACCAAGAGACCAGAAATGGGTAATGACTGTGAAGCTGGAAAGAAAAGGATAATTCTGAAACATATCTGAATGACTGAGAAGAACCTAGAGAAGGCTACATACAGGAGAAAAGAAAAAGACGCTGTCATGTTGAGGTTTGACAGAAAACAACAAAATTCTGTAAAACAATTATCCTTCAATTAAAAAATAAATAAATTTTTAAAAAAAGAAAGAAAAAGAGACTAAAAGCAAAAATACTTAACTTGAAGAGAGAGTATAACAATGCACACTTAAGACATTCACTCTGTCATTCTACCAACATATGATTAGGAGAAAATTCTGCAGGTCTTTCATATTTTTGCATATTTTATAAGAGAAGCTGTCATCTTTTGTTCTAGACTATCTTTCAAGTATTTCTGCATACAATGACCAACTTTGGGAAGATACAGTGTTTTGCTGAAGCAAAAAGGCATGATTACAAAAAAGATTTTGGTTCCTCAGTCTCAGAATTTTTCTCCTATCATCCTATACAATTCTAGAGGTGTTATTTGGCCCTCTTCACTTCACCCTCTTCCCTGATGGCTCAGGCGGTAAAGCATCTGCCTATAATGCGGGAAACCGGGGTTCGATCCTTAGGTAGGGAAGATCCCCTGGAGAAGGAAATGACAACCCATTCCAGTATTCTTGCCTGGAAAATCGCATGGACAGAGGAGCCTGATAGGCTACAGTTCGTGAGGTTGCAAAGAGTCGGACAGGACCGAGCGACTTCACTTTCACTCTCACTTTTCACTTCACCTGAAGAGAACTGAGATTCAAGGAACTATCACACAACAATGATGATATTCTGTCTACTGCTGTTGCTATGGGATGGGAAGGGAGGTGGGAGAGGGGTTCAGGATGGGGAACACATGTACACTCATGGCTGATTCATGTCAATGTATGGCAAAAACCACTACAATATTGTAAAGTAATTAGCTTCCAATTAAAATAAATAAATTTTTAAAAAAAAAAGAAAAGAAAAAAATAAAAGACTCTTTTGCCTCTGACCAGAAACCTCATGTCTTCTGCTATCATTCATGATGCTATGGATAGCTTCATAAACAAGTTGGTCTGCAAACAGATACTCAAACACTTCATAATTCTTGACAGTATCCCATTTATCAGGAATATGATCCTGTGGCAATTAATTAATTTCAAGCCACAGGTTACTATAAAGTGAAAATAACAGTAGCATCTACTTCATCAGTTATCATGTTATATACATCACAAGTTACCATGTTATATGAGAAAATCCATATAAATAAATTTGCATAATGCTTGACAACAAATATCAATCATTATTATACACATGCTATATGTTATAAACACACATCTGCAAAATATTAGTATATTTTATATACAGACATGTATGGTTTGCCACTTGCTCAACAGTTATACAGATTAATAAAAAATGCAAACTACTAAAATGGCAATGATAGAAATAGCTTTTACAGAATTTTCTTTAAAATAAAAACTAAAAATGTGTGTGCACACATGTGTAGATGTGTTTTAAAATCTCCTACTATGGCTAAGAAAATATAATCATGACAAATTCTACGACAGCACTACAGATGTGCTGTTGTTGTTGCTTAGTTGCTGACTCTTTCGCAACCCCATGTACAACAGCCCACCAGGCTCCTCTGTCCATCGAATTTCCCAGGCAAGAATACTGGAGTGGGTTGTCATTTCCTTCTCCAGGGGATCTTTCCCACCCAGGGATCAAATCTGAATCTCCCACATTAGCAGGTGGATTCTTTATCACTGAGCCACCAGGGAGCCCCAAAGCCCACAGGGCTCTATGCATTTGTAAATATCCCTTCAATGGTCATTAAAATAAAGTTCCTGGATGACTTAATATAAATTCAGTATTAATATATATTTGTAAACAAAGTTAAATTTTTCCAGTATAATATATGTAATTTTCTCAAGTATTAGTTTCCTGAAAACATGAAAGAGAAAGGGCACATTAAACATGAACCTAAATCACTTCTTACATTTTCCAAAGAGCCTTCATAACATATAGCTGACATTAGCTGTCATCATATGATAAAATTAACTCGCCCAAGTAGCAGATGTCTTAACAATGATCTTAATTACCATGTTATATTCATTGGCTGCATTAGCAAAGATATATAATTCACCAAATTACAAAAGGATGAAAGCCAAGGAAGACTTTGTAATGAATGAAATCTTAAAGCTGGTGAAGTTTAAGCTACACCAACTAAGCGTAGTTAAAACCTCAGCAAAATGGCGATAGACACTCTACAGATTTGTTACATTTTCTTTTCCAAAAGTAGCTTATCTTCCATACAAAAAATGTCAATGGAATATGAAAGATTTAAAAAGACAGTGTTTTTAATAAAAATTCATGTTGCACTTAAAATGACAACATGTAAGATCTTATATATATTATACAGTCCTTCTCCAAGACAGGAAGATGCAGCAGCAGGAACAAGGTCTTTCAGGATTCAATTCTCAGATGTGAATTATTTCTTTCAACTAAGGAATTTCTCTGTACCTTAGCTTTCTCATGTGCAAATAGGAATAATTGCATATTACTTAGCAAGAATAAAAATGAAAATGAAAAAAAAAATTTAAATAATAGAACTAACATATGTAGGCTTCTTTCATTCCTAAAAGCTAAGAGAACACAGTGGAATACTATTCAGCACCAAAAAGAAATGAGCTATTAAGCCACACACAGTAAGTCAGTGTGGAACCTTAAACGCATATTACTAAGTGAAAGAAGCCAATCAGAAGCGGCTACACACTGCAAGATTCCAATTATATGACATTCTAGACAAGGCAAAGAGAATGTAAAAAGATCAATGGTTACCAAAGATCTGTGGAGAGGAAGGGTTAGACAGGTAAGAACACAGGAGATTTTTAGGGCAGTGAAACTACTTTGTATGATACTATAATAATAGTCACATGTCATTATAGATTTGTCAAAAGCTATAGAAGGAATACCACCAACTACAAACCCTAAAGTAAAATACAGACTTTGGTTGATAATGATGTGTGAATGTAGGTTCTTCAAATGTAATGAGGAAGACCTGGGGGGCAGGGGTGGTAGGGAGGATACTACTGGTCCTCTCCACACCCTCTGCTCAACTTTGCTGTGAACCTAAAATTGCCTGAAAAACCATTTAAAGCCTATTAGTGTCAAAAACTGGTGAAGGCAATGGCACCCCACTCCAGTACTCTTGCCTGGAAAATCCCATGGATGGAGGAGCCTGGTAGGCCACAGTCCATGGGGTCGCTAAGAGTCGGACACGACTGAGCGACTTCACTTTCACTTTTCCCTTTCATGCACTGGAGAAGGAAATGGCAACCCACTCCAGTGTTCTTGCCTGGAGAACCCCAGGGACGGCGGAACCCGGTGGGCTGCCGTCTATGGGGTCGCACAGAGTCGGACACGACTGAAGCAACTTAGCAGCAGCAGCAGTGTCAAAAACAAACGAATTAAATAATAATTAACACACTGTAAAGATGAATCACTATGTAACTCTGGAAACCTTGAATTCTAAGATTAACAAAAACCTAACAATATAATTCAAATATCCAGTTTTATTCCAAATATTAAGATTTTGGATACATGTAGACAAAACCTAAAGCCTTGTGAATGCCCATATATGTTATAAATGTTTAGATGGATGTGCTATTTCCTATTAAAAACTATCTCAAAATGTAAAAACATCATTTCACTCCTGTAAGATAATTATTAAGTCAATAATTACTAATAATTACACATTTTAATGGAGGATTTTAAACAACAATTACCAGGGTGCACGAGTAGTAAAGAACTCGTCTGCCAATGCAGGAGACCTAAGAAAGGAGGGATTGATCCCTGGGTTGGGAAGATCCCCTGGAGAAGGAAATGGCAATCCACTCCAGAACTACTGCCTGGAGAATCCATGGACAGAGGAACCTGGAGGGCTACAGTCCATGGGGATGCAAAGAGTCAGACACAACTGAAGTGACTCAGCACACAGAGCACAATGAGACTTAAAGAAGGAAGCAAATTATAGTATGGATTAAAGTGAAATTCCATTTAAATAAACAAACTCAAGAAAAAGATGCAAAAATTGATAATGGAAATTCTTTTTCCTGACTTCACAAAGCCAAGTTCTGTTTTCCCCTCTTCTCATTGACTCAGGCCTGCTATCTCAAATGCCTCAACTAGAAATCTGGAAGGGTCCATCTCATGCCCACAAGTTCAGTGATGTCCTACAAGCTCGGTGATTATTAAATACTACCACTACTGCGTGCGCAACTGAGCAAATTATAGTCCGTCCAAGTTCATAGTCAGTAGTTCCAAAGCGAATGTTTGTACATGAAACAAGAGTCCAGAGTAGAGGTCACAGCTTTCTATGTTTACAGCTTCTCCACACAATTACTCTTGCAGCTGCACTTGATTAGTTTTTGACATGAATGCACCGTCTCAGAAAGGTCAATACAAGGAGGTTTCCATCCTCTTGACACTCCCTCTAACCTCCACTATTCACAAACATTAAACCACTTGTAACAGCACATTGCACAAGAAGTTCCCAGTGTCTAGACTCTAAGAAAGCTCTCTATTGGGAGTGTTGCATGCTTTAGACTGCAAAAGGTATCTGAACATGTCCTCTTCTTTATGAATAGCTTTTTGAAAAAACAAGAGTTCATTATCAAGCAACAGCCCACATTTCCAATGACTATGTCATGCCATTTCAGCAAAATCAGATCTGAAACAGTAAGGATAATGATTGCAAACCTCAGACCTGAGGTTAAATTCCTCTCCCCCAAAATATAAATTATAATTTGGGTAACAAAGGAAAAATGATACATGAATACGAAGTCATTCAAGTACTGAATCATGATTTATTTTCCTGAAAGGTGGTTCCTATAATATTTCACAATTTTTTCCAAATATAGTAAAGAAGAAAATATATAGTTCAAGCCATATGTGTGTGTGTATATACATATGTATATATTAAAAGTATCACACTACAAAGTAAGAGTTAAAATGAGGGGAAATGTTTTAAAAAATTATATACAGTATATGTATATATACATACACACACACAGAGGCAATTATAGAGGGAAAACACACATCTTACAAGTATATTCTTCTCATAAAATTAGAGATTTTAATTATATCTCTGTAAAGAGGTATAACTGCACACTGGGAGGTAAGATATAACTAATTGTAGAGAAAAGCTCATTTCTATGATTAAGGATCGATAGTTTGAAAATACATCTATGTTAAAAAAATAAGCTAATAAAAAATTATAACTTCATTTTTACAAAGTAAATAAAAACAATTTCATGCCCAAGTCACCATATTTGTTGCTAAATATGGCACAACTTTATGTGATCCTTATAAATTTATAATGTCTTAGGTCAGTATCTATAAAAATTGCCATTTGCATTCCATTCCATTGGTGTTGGCTTTTAGTGGAAACTTAATCAACTGTAGAGGAACACTACCATAGACGTGACAGATTACAGCAACTAATAATTAGCATTCTTGAACTTCTAACTCTACTAGTAACTTATAATTGACTTTTGGGATGTGGGGTTGTAGGTAAAAATAATTACTACTGTAAAATAATTCATTTAGAACATACATATAGGTACTACTCAAAATCCAGCCAACAAAATGCTTTGGAAATGCAAAAAACAATTATTACAAATCTCAAGAAAAACATTTACTCATTACTTGAAAACTTCTTGGACAATTTTAGTTCGCTATCAATAAGAAGAATCCAATTTAAGCTAACAAGAGACATATTGATCCAGAGTAACACAGAAAACAACAAGTTTTAACTCAGGTTGAATTCTAATGCCTTCATGGTTATTTTAATTCTATAGCTACAATAGTATCAGGCAAAACATTTATATAAGCTAAAACTAGAAATTATAACTCACAGGGCCATCCTAAGAGTTCATTATTTTTCTTCTAACCTGTATTTGAAATAAGACACTCCTAATTTATTCAAAATGACCAAGAATCTTAACTTATCAAAACCTTTCTTCCAACACATTATGTCTCCACTTAAATTTTTTATATTTCCTATCTTCGAGTACTATAAATTCCATTTATAAAGATGGCTGAACAGATTGAGTACACCTAACTGAAGATGGAATTTCTGAAAAAGAACACATCTTCACTATCTCCCCAAAAAGAAGGTTAAAATCTTCATTGGAATTTTCTTCCCTAATTGTGAATCCAAGGAAAATTGGAACAACTAATGAAAGACAAAAGTTGAGAAAATAAAATATTCTCAAAGACATCACTCTGTTGGTTAAACAATCAGCATGACTTAAATTAAAGCAAATCATAATGCTTATCTAGGATTTCTTATTTCCCTTCACAATAACTCATCTTTAATTGAAGAGCTTTCCTGTTTTCTCAGTATTGGCTATTCATTTGATTGACAGTCTTATGACTGATCCCTAGAGAGGACTGTGTTTAAAAATGAGCAATAGCGAACATTTTAACACTGATGTTAACTTCCTTTAAACACCTGTATCTACCCAGGGTCTTTGAAATGAAAATGCTTGGACTTGGCAATAAAAAGCAGGCTCTCCAGAAGTATATTTTTAAATCTACAGAAATTACTAATAACGATTTAAGTTTGTATGTTCTAGGGCAATTTAAAACCTTTCTAAATTCTGATCTCAACCTTTAAATAGTGTCATCTAAAAGTCTGTTTTTAAAATGAGTTGGAGGAAATATCAATACTACTATATGTTAGGTCCAATACAAACTTTTGAGAACAAACCTTAGAGTCTAAAAATCTTAAAAATATTTTTAAGGTAAATATTTTTTGGGTTAAGTAGTGGCAAGAAGATGAGGAACTGTGGTCCATATGTAAAATAGCAGAGGGATTTGTGTTCTGAGTATAGCTATAAGCCATTCTTCGAACATTAAGCCAAAATGAACATTCACTTCATTCATTTTCTGAAGGAAACACATCTTTCCTTATCGCCAGATCACAACTGTGGTGTCTGTGTATTCCCCAGAATACGGGTAAAAGAAAACTCAGTAAGAGTAGAGAATGTTGGCATTTCCAGTGGCTAAGACTTCACCTTCCAATGCAGGGGATACAAGTTCAATCCTTGGCTGGGGGGCTAAGATCCAACAGCCTTGGGGCCAAGAAAACAAAACATAAAATAGAAGCAATACTGTGACAGATTCAATAAAGACTTTAAAAATGGTCCACGTCAAAAATTCTTTTAAAAAAAAAAAAGTAGAGAATGTTTTTCCTACTGCCAGTCACCCACAACTCTAGAGACTCTAGGATAGCATTAAGGCTGTTTCTGGGGAAATGTAGGCTTGAAATTTATAAATTCTGATTTTAATTAAATAAATGTTAATGCACATGAAATATCTCAGCAAGGTTTTCAAATCAGAGCATAAAAAATCTTTTTCGAAGGCTAAGATGCTCCCTTCTCTTTACCCATGGCATTTTGTATGGACTCCCCTTATAGAACTGAATATATTTAAATTATGGACCTCTTGTAGGCAAGAAAATCCCCAGAGCCTAGCAAAGTAAAAAGAGACATTCAAATTATTATTGAATGAATTTATAAAACTAGCTACTCAGTCAAATGTTCTTGATTTTTAAGTATCTTTTAAAAGTTCTTTCCATTAGTTTTACTTGTCCCTACCACCTAGTAAAGTACCTGAACAAGGTAGGTATTCAATCGTCCTTTATTAATTCATTAAAGAACAGAAAGAAAGGAAGAGAATGTGAGAAAGGGAAAGAAGAACAACTAGGAGAAATAAAGATAGGAAGGAAGGAAAGGAGGGAAAGAGGAATGGATGGAGCAAAGAAGGAAAAGAAGGAATAAAGGAAGGGAAGGAATAAAAGGAAGGACCAACTAACCAAACTCATGTGTTAGATGTTTTAAACTAGGAAAATAACCTGCTTTTTTGTTTTTGTTTTGTTCTGTTTTTCTCTAGAACACTATAATGCATTTCAAGTTTCCAAGGTTCCTGCTCTAGTATGCCTCCTCTCTCCTAAATAAATTTAGATTGAAAAGAGATATTAAAAAAAAAGAGGTATCATAATAAAAATATACAAGACAAAAATGCATTCTGAGATGGAATTTATGCTTCAACTGTTTTCCAAATACTGTAAATAAAATGTCACCTTTCTTCTCTGATAACATACAAATTTTAAAACCACTTTATAACTTTTTCATTCTATCAACTACAAGCATTGTATTTATATGACACTCTTGATAGACATGATTTGTAAGAAATGCTTCAAATAACTAAATATGAACATAAAATTTAAGCTTAGATTCATGCCAACCTAACTGACAGCTTTTTGCCAAGCCATACATAAAACCACACTGACTACAAATAAGCCATGAAAATAATGAAAAACTACTAATTTGAACAGAACTGTTAAGTAGCACGATAAAGAACTCTTTCTCATCAATTGCACAAATTCAACAAATTTCACTTGCTAATTCAGAAAGAGATCTGTTTTCAAGTCAAAGTACAGGTACCATCTTCTTTCTTGACTCTGACAGGGAATAGTGTTTATTCTTTTATATGACAATACAGAGGAATTTAGTGTACTTTTCCTTTTATACTACTTTTTTTTTTGAATTAAATAAAGTTTATATATTTCAATATGGTTTTTTGTCACACATCTGCTAGGAAAACAATTGCGTGTTGTTGTTTTTTTAAATAAATTTATTTATTTTAGTTGGTTACTCAGTATAAAAGTCAGATATGTTTTATCATTTAAGTTTAATTGGAATTTCTTGCATTAAATTAAAAGAATATATAACCATGCAACTGTTGTACTTTCCTTTTTATATCAGGAACTTCTAAAACTAGGAAAATAATCTACCTTTGTTGTCTGAAGATAAAAAGAGCCCAAACCTGAAAAATACTTCCTTTCCTTTTTTTTGGGTACCATAAATCAGGCTCATTCTTTTACCTCAGAGAAATATAACCATGCTCCATCAATACCCCTTTAATGTTCCAAATCTGTAACTTATAAATGTCAATGCTTAATATTAGATAATATGTGTCCCAAAATATGTATCTATTCATAAAGTAATTTTAATCCCTTTTGGGCTAGTAATTTTTAAAAATATTTTAGTGTTTTTTAAAGCCCATTAAAAGTATATACTATAGTATCCCACTTTAAAGATTATGCACTAAAGTCTAAAAGTTCAGGTTTCACTGAAAATTTCACTCAATCTGGGCTCTGTCTTATCAGAAAGTCAGGAAATACTGAATAAGTGGTCAGATTGTGCACAATTATATGTGGAATCTACTTCCTGACAACTCTGAAAAGATCTTCCTGTAAGACTAAGCCTCAATTTCAAGTTCCCCTTATCAAACTCCATGAAAATAATGGTCCCAACTGTGCACAAAAAAAAAAAAAAAAAAAAACAATCTAATAGGCATCTAAATCTGACATAGTCAAATAACAACTTTTTGGGTAGAAAGACTAGCATATTCTAAAATAGTCAAACATATAGTGGATTTTAGTGACTTTATCATTCTTACTTTCTAAGCATTTATGCCTAGCTAAGTGAACTATAGTGAAAAATAGTCTATTAAGTGATAGCTAATGTAACTTTAATAACCTTCATTTTAAAGTATACCAAAGGTTATAATTTATATAAATAGATATATTATATATCTAAACCTGAATCATTATGTTGTACACCAGAAATTAATACAACACTGTAAACAAGCTAGACTTTCATTTAAAAAAAAAAAGAGTAGAACTATAAAATGTAAAGGAAACTAAAATAGAAAATAGATAGTTCCAAACAAGACTTGATATACTATAATAGAAAAACTTTATAAAGTCTTTGCCTACTAAAAGATTTGAGAGACTCCTTTTTTTTTAATTTGCAGAATGATACTCAGTTGGCTGAACTATAATACTGCAGACTTTCGGATAGCAGATAGTGTTTTGTAAGTCCAACCATAGCTGCTAGCTGTCTTATGAAAGTATAAGAATTTGTTGATTTTAAGAATATGTGCAAGGAACAGTAGCTTTCCCAACATGTCACTCAATGAAGAGCTACATCTTTTTTTTTTTTTTAACTTGAGCAGAGAAAATGTTGCCTCTCGGGTGAAGCCAAAAAAAACCTTCCTTTTTCATTTAAGTAAAAATAATTAAAAGGCTTAAAATTTGCAGTTCTTCTCAATGAGTAGGACTGATTCAAACAGACATTTTATAAAGATTTTAAAGAATAAGCATGAATATAATTTAAACATTACATTAAGCTTCCCTACCAGTAAGTAAAAAGAACCAAAATAACAAGACCATGCCTAACCACAAAAATATTTTATTTTCCACAGCAATGCTTCCAACATGCACACTGAACAGAAATTTATTATCTACTATATGATAGCATCGGAGAAGGCAACGGCACCCCACTCCAGTACTCTTGCCTGGAAAATCCCATGGATGGAGGAGCCTGGTAGGCCACACTCCATGGGGTCGCTAAGAGTCCGACACGACTGAGCGACTTCGCTTTCACTTTTCCCTTTCACGCACTGGAGAAGGAAATGGCAATCCACTCCAGTATTCTTGCCTGGAGAATCCCAGGGACGGCGAAGCCTGATGGGCTGCCGTCTATGGGGTCGCACAGAGTCGGACACGACTGAAGCGACTTAGCAGCAGCAGCAGCAGCATATGATAGCATGATCCTAGGCCTAGTAAAAATTGAAAACAAGTATAATATATAATTTTCCTTATTAGTGAACACTTAATACATAAATGTGAACCAACTCAAAAAAATAAGAGAAAACTGCGTTCTTGGGAGTTTCCTGGCAATCCAGTTGTTAAGACTGCACTTCCACTGCAGGGGGTGTGGAGTCAATCCCTGGTTGGGCAACTAAGGTCCCACATACTTGCTCAGTGTAGCCAAAAAATAATGATAATAATAATAAACTGGGTTCTTAATTCTTTTTCTGATTATATGATGAAAAGAAAATTCACTTTTAAGGTCATAACCACAAAACTAAAAGCTTAACAGCTTATTCCCTGGGTATTAAGTGACAATTAATAGTTATTTCCACACCCTCTCCAAAATAGGGTTTCTTTCTAATTCTTAGTACAAACAAAAACAATTTTGGTATCTGGAATTTTATTAACATTTAGCTCTATGGGAAAGTAAAATGAAAATAACCTGAAAAAAAATAGATAAATTACAAGGCAAACAGTTAAAAATTAACAGAGACTAAGTTATTTAATGATTTACATTTTTATCTCAGAAAAACTATAGGCAAAGTGATTTTATAAATTTCTCTCAAAACTTTTCAGATACCTCCTAAATGGTTCTCAAATCAAATTTCACTACTACTGCCCTAGTTTAGAATCACCTATACATGAGCTCAACAGCAGATACCATATTTTCTCCATGGTTATGTATCATCCAATCCTAATTTAATAATGGAATATAATATTAATATTGGTGCCTTTTTCATTTCTTTTTATGAGTAAACAAAGTATGAAAACCTGACATCCAAAATATTTGTTATAAACAATATCACATAGCTTATTCACACCTAAAATCACATTCTCACCACTATGCAAAATTGATTTTATTAAGAAATAAACTGAAAAAGACAGTTTAAATGAGAATAGATCATAAAACGAATTCAAATCACCGTATCAAATAACCTGGAATAAAACTTATCTCTGTCATTTATAAGCAATATGATGACTAATGTCTTCAAATATCATACACACTACAAAAAATGTTTTTTTGAAAACTCTTATATTCACTCATATCTACCTAATTAGTAATGCCTTCAGTACAAGTTAAAAAACAAATACTTGTAAGAAAGGTATATTTCTCTTTAAAGAAATGATATATTACTGATGGTTGCCTATATATAAAATATGTAAGTATATAACTTCATTTATATTCTCATAGGCTTATAGTACAAAAACAAAAGATATGGTCTTCTGAGCATAAATTTGCATTCAAAACCTATCTTAAAACATACTGGAATTGGTACCAGAGATGGTTTTAGTCAAGATGGAAAGTCTGCATAAACCAAATATTACAAAAAGAATAGGGAAAATAGTCATACAGAGCCCAAGAAAAAGCTCCAGGCCCAGATGGTTTCTCAGAATTCTAGTGTACTTTTAAAACTTGTAAACACCCAATGATACTTGAAGCTACTCCAAAAACATAAGGAAAATTTCCAAGTCATTTCTGTAAACCAAGTATAATAACATTGATTGCAAAACCTAAAAACAACTTCAAAAACAAATTACAGCACATCTCATTTATTATCATGGCTGCAAACAAATCACAAATAGACTCTCACAGCAATTTTAAAAAATCATGTATCATGACTGTAGTGGTTTTAAAATACATTGCACAAAGTCTGTATACTCCTCCCTTCCAAAGGTAGAGCCTAATTTCCCTCCGAAGTGTTGGCTGTACTTGGTGACTCACTTCTAACACGTAGAATGAGCCAGCAGTGATTCTATGTGGCTTACAAAATTAGGACAGAAAAGTGGCTCTTTCCTTGCTTTCTCTCAGAACATTCAAGGGTTAGGGTACTCCTTTTTTTGTAAACCTTTGAAACTCCAAAAGACTTCTAAGCGTTGGGATGTGATCATCTAAGAGTCAGTTTACAGTTTTCCAATTACTAAAATGTCATCAAGAAAGATGCTGCCACCACTTCTCTTTTAATCAGATGTTTTTTCTATTTTTCCATGGTGACTCTATAGTAAATTCTCAAAGACGGCAGTCAAAGATAAACTGGAATTAGGCAGTGACAGTAATTCTCAAAGATGGTGATTGTTTATCAGGAGTTGGAAGAACTTTGAAGTCTAGAGAATATCTGTAAACAAGTAAGGAAAAGAATTTGAGGGGTCAATCAATTTTGGCCCTATCCAACAAGGATACAAAATAAAGTAAGTGAGATTTTGGTAATAACAGCTCTCTTACTTAAGAATCAGTAGATTCGAAAGTATTAAAGCAGCAGTTCCTTGTTCCGCATGATTGAATTAAAAAGAAAATCTGGATCTGCTGCTCTGTCTTCGCCATTCAACATGACTTTTTTAAATCCTATTTTAACAGCAGTTTCAGAATTCACACTTCCCAGTCCTATAAATATTTTCATCAAGTAAACTTTATCAGAGGGATGCTTCCCACTGAGATACTCTTCCTACCATCTCCATCACTAACCAAAGTCTTTTAACACGTTTATAATGATTAGTATGTGGTTGAGAACGCTTAGATTCCTAAAAGGGAAGCCTGAGAAAGGTCATGAGTACAGCTGGTGTATGATAGGCAATAATCCTATGCATGGGGTTGGTTAAGCCTTTAAAAAGCAGAATACCATCTAATAAGACTTGTAAAAAAAAATAACATAAATGTACTTTATGCATTCATTGAAGGAATACATTGCACTAGAAGAATGTAAACTTTTATGTAATTCAAAGAATGACAAAAACAGTTTCTGAGTTCTGAAAACTTATGAAGCTAATGAAATAATATACTGAAAAATTTGAAAGCAATACAAAAAAATCTAGGAAAGAATGGCTAGCATGGAATAGAATACTTACAGGGGAAAAGTTAAAACATAAGCAAGAAGTCATATGAAATACATGCGTGTATAATTTTAAATATAGAGTTTGGATTTGCATTTGCATTTATTTTAAGTAGTAGCTTCTGTAGCAAGTTTATATTCACAATATAGTCTTTGTAGGATGCTCAGAAGGATCCGTTTGAATTCCCCCGGCAAACTACAGGAAGCATCAGAAAATTATATCAGAGGAAAATATTTCAAAGATGGGGGAATAGCAGAGGGTTGCAGTTAATCAAGATTCAAAACTGGCCATACAAATATTTCATAACAGTAATTACTTGCCTTCCAAGGCAGGTGAGAGCTGACTGTGTTTGGCAAAAAAATACTATTAAGTAAGACTTCACTTCTTTGAACATGAAAATTTGAAACTTTTTCAGTAAAGACATTCCCTTCATGAATTTAGAGGATAAATCAGTGTTCAGTGTCAAATAGTGGATTGTAAGTCAACCGCAATCAATAAATTCTTACCAAGGAGTATCAAGATTCTGTGCAGCAAATCACAGAAATAAAACATACCACCTTGCCCTGGGGGCTTCCCTGGTAGCTCAGCTGGTAAAGAATCCGCCTGCAATGTGAGAAAGCTGGGTTTAATCCCTGGGTTGGGAGGATCCCCTGGAGAAGGGAAAGGCTACCCACTCCAGTATTTTGGCCTAGAGAATTCCATGGACTGTATAATCTGGGGTCACAAAGAGTTGGATACAACTGAGCGACTTTCTACTTTCACTTTCACCTTGCCCTGGAGAGGTTACTATCCCCTAGTTTAAAAAAATCAAGTAAGACTAGAAACTTTAAAAAGAAAAGATAAAAAGAACTATAAAGTTTCACTAATGTAATAGTTTTGGAAACGTGCTACCACACTATGTCATTTTTCATCATTCATCTTTGAAAGCCTTGAGTTTAGTATAAATTATAGAGATATAAATGTTAACAAATGTGATCTGACCCTTCAGCATGAACATAACAAACTTGATTCACATTTGGGCAATAAGAATAAATACTCAGGTTACAAAGAGAAGTTTTCAAGGATGCCAAATAACTACCATTGTTACCCTATCTCATTTCTTCAGTGAAATCTCTGACTATTGCCTATATTCTTCGTAAGCATATATGCGTGATCCATCCTGTCTCTTTGTGACCCCATGGACAGTAGCCCACCAGGCTCCCTCCGTCCATGGGATTCTCCAGGCAAGAATACTCAAGCAGGTTGCCAATGCCTCCTCCAGCGGATCTTTCCCACCCAGAGATGGAACCCACGTCTCCTGTGGCTGCTGTATTGGCAGGCAGGTTCTTTACTACTGAGCCACCTGGGAGTCTGTATTTTACAAACTGTCAATAAAAGTCACAAGTCAGAGGAATAATTCAAGAAGCCTAAGAAGCAGAATTTTAAAAGAAGGGTGAAAACAATGAGTTTTGTTTTGTTTTTTAAGTTTTTTAAAGACCAAAGATGAAGTGCCAGTGCTGGCAAAGGTGTCAGACAAAGAACATTCTCGGAACGTGTGCTGGGGTATAGACTAGTCTTAACCCTTGATGCAACAATTCTTCCTCCAGAAGTTTATCGAACTTAAGAATAAACAGAAGTGTCTAAAAGTAGTATGAGTTCATGGTTGCTTGTTTTACCATTAGAGAAATAAAATATTGAAAACAAACCAAATGTTCAACTATAAGAGAAGGAGTACATAAATAATGATGAATCTGTACCACACAATAATGACACAATTGTTATTAATACAAAGAATAAGTTTGGCATATGTACCAACTGCAAGGATAGTCATGATCTGTTTAGATGTGAAAAAGGTTATATGCAGAATGTATATGATCCTAATAATTGTTCAAATACATAGGTAATGTACACAGCCTTTTCCCATGTTTATACAGATGTATGCTTATATATGTAGATGAATACAAAACAGTTAAGAAGGCTGCAACATCAGACAGTTTACAGTGGTTAATACGGAGGGTGATAATAAAAAAGTGAAAAGAGTTTACATTTTTCCCTTTATACATTTATATACAGCTTGAAAATGTCATACAAGTATATTATTTTTATAATTTAAAAAAAAAACCCAATGGAAACATTAATAAGTGATTTAAAAATATAGACTCCTAAGACTATAACTCGTTTTTTCAAATTTCATTTCAAATAGATTTAATTCAATTAACCCAGAAAAATTACATAATTTACTTTTTTTCATTAAAAAAAAAAATCTCCTCTGTAGGAGACTGGGTTGGGGCATGAATAAAAAGATGACTGCAAACTGCACTGGCTCCCTTTCTATAACACTCTAAAGAAACAGGGATCCTACCACCATGTGGATCACCATAAACTGTGGAAAATTCTGAAAGAGATGGGAATACCAGACCACCTGACGAGAAATCTGTATGCAGATCAGGAAGTAACAGTTAGAACTGGACATAGAACAACAGACTGGTTTCAAATCGGGAAAGGAGTATGTCAAGGCTGTATATTGTTACCCTGAACTTATATGCAGAGTACATCATGAGAAATGCTGTGCTGGATGAAACACAAGCTGGAATCAAGATTGCCGGGAGAAATACCAATAATCTTAGATATGCAGATGACACCACCCTTATGGCAGAAAGTGAAGAACTAAAGAGCCTCTTGATGAAAGTGAAAGAGGAGAGTGAAAAAGTTGGCTTAAAGCTCAACATTCAGAAAACTAAGATCATGGAATCTGGTCCCATCACTTCATGGGAAATGGATGGGGAAACAGTGGCTGACTTTATTTTGGGGGGCTCCAAAATCACTGCAGATGGTGACTGCAGCCATAAAATTAAAAGATGCTTACTCCTTGGAAGAAAGGTTATGCCTAACCTAGATAGCTTCTTAAAAAGCAGAGACATTACTTTGCCAACAAAGGTCTGTCTAGTCAAGGCTATGGTTTTTCCAGTAGTCATGTATGGATGTGAGAGTTGGACTCTAAAGAAAGCTGAGCACTGAAGAATTGATGCTTTTGAACTGTGGTGCTGGAGAAGACTCTTGAGAGTCCCTTGGATTTCAAGGAAATCAAACCAGTCCATCCTAAGGGAGATCAGTCCTGGGTGTTAATTGGAAGGGCTCATGCTGAAGCTGAAACTCCAATACTTTGGCCACCTGATGTGAAGAGCTGATGTATTTGAAAAGACCCTGATGCTGGGAAAGACTGAAGGAGGGAGGAGAAGGGAACAACAGAGGATGAGATGGTTGGATGGCATCACCAACTCAATGAACATGAGTGTCAGTAAACTCTGGGAGTTTGTGATGGACAGGGAGGCCTGGCGTGCTGCAGTCCATGGGATCGCAAAGAGTCAGACATGACTGAGCGACTGAAATGAACTGAACTGAACCCCATGTACTTATCTGCTAAATTTCATCATCACAACAAAGAGGAGTCTGTGGTGACAGTCTCCATCATTGTTCAACTCTGAACTTGTAGCTGGGAACTCTGAATAAACAACTTTATTTAGCAAAATATCCTTTAACATAAATACAAAGCCCTCTTTCTAAACAGGTCAGAGATAGATATTAACTGAGTCTCAAAGTTTAACACAGCCTAAGAAGGTTTAACTTTGAAAGACTGGCAATCCACAGCCTCTAGCCAGGTAAAAGTAATATTCAATATTTTGTGCTAGATGAATGAATGGGAAAGGAATCTGACTTTATTTTACTACAAACAATAAGCACTTGTTGAAACAGCATGGTGACTAGGCACGTCTTTTAGTTTTACATTTTGGATGAAAAATGCTCCAATCTTTGAAATCTAAATTTGTAAAATACCACCCCAAAATTCTCAAAAGTCAAAGTACAACACATATAAAGCAAATCAAATGCTATTACAGGCACACACACAAGTGCACACAGAAACACACATATACACAGCATGATTCAGGTCATCTTACTGTAGTCATGACAACCGATCACATTCTGATTGGGCTCAAAGGCTCCATGGCAGTTAGGGTCAAGATATTAAAAATCCACAAAGCCCATGGGAGGGTTACACATTGAGTTCAACAGGATCTCTTAGATTTGGCACTTCCAACTAAACCACAATACTTTATGATAGACAGTAACTACTTCACCATTCCCTGTTCTCATTCCACGTGAACACATTAATCAGAGTCTGGCCACAGGTATTCTGCTTGGTCACGGTGAGAACACATGCTTTCCCTGCCTGGCCTCTCTAATGCAATGTCTTTACCTCAGAGACTTTCTGTAAAGTACTTGTATGTAACCTCTGACACATAAATTCAAGCTAACTCTATGGGAAATAAATTATAAGAGTTTTATTAATGAATTCTTACTTGGTTTGACTTATCTCCTTTTGTGACACAAACCACACATTAAATTTTAAACATTTAAAATCTCAAAGTCAGAAAAAGTCTGAGAACCCAACAGGATAAAATATTCTCAATTAATCATATAAGCAGTTGGTTACACTACTATTGTGGCTAAAAGACTCG
This sequence comes from Giraffa tippelskirchi, assembly GCF_054371585.1. Taxonomy (NCBI): domain Eukaryota; kingdom Metazoa; phylum Chordata; class Mammalia; order Artiodactyla; family Giraffidae; genus Giraffa; species Giraffa tippelskirchi. Next base: position 39,013,114 of record NC_137284.1, on the reverse strand, counting down.
TTTAATTATAAACCATGAAAACAAAGTATTCATAATATTCAGTTCAGTTCAGTCACTCAGTCATGTCCGACTCTTTGCCGACCCCATGAATCACAGCACGCCAGGCCTCCCTGTCCATCACCAACTCCCGGAGTCTACCCAAACCCATGTCCATCGAGTCGGTGATGCCATCCAGCCACCTCATCCTCTGTCGTCCCCTTCTCCTCCGGCCACCAATCCTTCCCAGCATTAGGGTCTTTTCCAATGAGTCAACTCTTCCAATGAGGTGGCCAAAGTATTGGAGTTTCAGCTTCAACATCAGTCCTTCAAATGAACACCCAGGACTGATTTCCTTTGGGATGGACTGGTTGGATCTCCTTGCAGTCCAAGGGACTCTCAAGAGTCTTCTCCAACACCACAGTTCAAAAGCATCAATTCTTCAGCGCTCAGCTTTCTTCACCGTCCAACTCTCACATCCATACATGACTACTGGAAAAACCATAGCCTTGACTAGACAGACTTTGTTGGCAAAGTAATGTCTCTGCTTTTAAATATGCTATCTAGGTTGGTCATAATCTTCCTTCCAAGGAGTAAGCGTCTTTTAATTTCATGGCTGCAATCACCATCAGCAGTGATTTTAGAGCCCCAAAAAATAAAGTCTGACACTGCTTCCACTGTTTCCCCATCCATTTCCCATGAAGTGATGGGACCAGATGCCATGATCTTAGTTTTCTGAATGTTGAGCCTTAAAGCCAACTTTTTCACTCTCCTCTTTCACTTTCATCAAGAGGCTCTTTAGTTCTTCACTTTCTGCCATAAGGGTGGTGTCATCTGCATATCTGAGGTTATTGATATTTCTCCCAGCAATCTTGATTACAGCTTGTGTTTCTTCCAGCCCAGCGCTTCTCATGATGTACTCTGCATATAAGTTAAATAAGCAGGGTGACAATATACACTCTTGACATACTCCTTTTCCTATTTGGAACCAGTCTGTTGTTCCATGTCCAGTTCTAACTGTTGCTTCCTGACCTGCATACAGGTTTCTCAAGAGACAGGTCAGATGGTCTACTATTCCCATCTCTTTCAGAATTTTCCACAGTTTATTGTGATCCACACAGTCAAAGGCTTTGGCATAGTCAATAAAGCGGAAATAGATGTGTTTTGTGGAACTCTCTTGCTTTTTCGATGATCCAGTGGATATTGGCAATTTGATCTCTAGTTCCTCTGCCTTTTCTAAAACCAGCTTGAACATCTGGAAGTTCACGGTTCACATATTGCTGAAGCCTGGCTTGGAAAATTTTGAGCATTACTTCACTAGTGTGTGAGATGAGTACAATTGTGCGGTAGTTTGAGCATTCTTTGGCATTGCCTTTCTTTGGGATTGGAATGAAAACTGACCTTTTCCAGTCCTGTAGCCACTGCTGAGTTATCCAGATTTGCTGGCATATTGAGTGTAGCACTTTCACAGCATCATCTTTGAGGATTTGAAATAGCTCAACTGGAATTCCATCACCTCCACTAGCTTTGTTCGTAGTGATGCTTTCTAAGGCCCGCTTGACTTCACATTCCAGGATGTCTGGCTCTAGGTGAGTGATCACACCATCGTGATTATCTGGGTTGTGAAGATCTTTTTTGTATAGTTCTTCTGTGTATTTTTGCCACCTCTTCTTAATATCTTCTGCTTCTGTTAGGTCCATACCATTTCTGTCCTTTATCAAGCCAATCTTTGCATGAAATGTTCCCTTGGTATCTCTAATTTTCTTGAAGAGATCTCTAGTCTTTCCCATTCTGTTGTTTTCCTCTATTTCTTTGCATTGATCGCTGTATTAGGTTGGCAAAAAAGTTCGCTCAGGTTTTCCTGTAACATTTCATGGAAAACTCCAAATGAACCTTTTGGCCAACCCAATACTAACCACACAATAATAACCTAATTTCTAATACATTATCATTAAACATTGGGCTTTTATCCTTGTTTCCCTCTCTTATTTAATAAAATAATTTTCTATTCACTCTTACACCAGTTTTAAACCTAAAAGTGATACATCAGTGAGTGAAAAATATTGAACCATAAATCAAGTGACTCAGTTACTGTGAAACCAAATTACTAGTTTCACAATGTTTCACAAAGAAAACAAAACCTTAACTTTATAAATCTTTGTTTTCCTACCTACAAAATGGAAATCATTATTTATAAATATATGTATAAAGCTTAATGAGTATTATAAGTCTAATCATTCACATTCTTATCAGAAAAATCCTTTCATAACATAATAAATGTCTCTAAACTTTTATTTAGAAAAGAGGATATTTGCCTCCTGAATTTTCATAAAGAGAGGTAAACCAATGTGTATTATACTTTTCTCCTGAGTATTTTAAAATCTTATAAATTAATGTTCTCTCATGAGAGTGTGTAACACTTTTTATTGCTCAATATACCGCATATACCACGTTGCCTCCTATGCTATGAAGAGCCATGTCGATGGAAGTAGTCAATGCTATCATACTTAATAAATGACTTCTGATTTGAGTGATATAAAGCAGCTGGCCTCCCCTCCCAGGCAAGTAAGGGCCAGTTTAACCATGGAACAGAGGGGATCAAAGGCTGAGTCTTGGACAAAAGCAGCCAAGAAGCAAGAGACTGTTTGAAACACCACTGTTCAGGAGTGAAGGGTCTGCAAAAATGACAGTCAGAACCCAACTGAATCTAGGAGGCAGCATCCAAGGACAGTTCCACCCTAGGTATTAAAGATTTGTGGAGACTCAAATTCCTGCCCAACGAAAATATTTCTCATCATTTACAATTCACAGAACCCTGATTATGGTGCTACCCTTTTAGTCATTATAACATAATAGGTACATGTGATTATTACAGACTATATTGAACAGCCTTCCACCTAATACCACAAATTCAACAGCGAATAAGAAACTAAAATCTAAACAATCATACCTAACAAGAGGGGACTCTCATTTTTAGTTTTTTCCTCTTAATTTATTTTCAGTGTGTTGTTATTAACTCATTGAATATGAACTGGAATTATGCACCAAGTGTCATCCAAAGGAATACAAAGGAAAATGAGACACAAAAACCGTCCTCAAGGAACTTAAACACTAGCCAGAAATGTAAGGCAAACTAACAAATGCATTTTCAGGAAATACTTAGAGAGTACAAATACTGTGCTGTTACACTGCTGAAAAAGGAAAAATGATTTCCAGCTGGGGAAAGAAACACACTTCACAGAGGAGGTAGCAACTGAGATGGGTCTCACTTGAGGAATGAGTAGGATTTGAATATGAAAAGTGGAAAAAACAGGAAAGGGCATAGAGTTCTTTTCAACAAATACTTACTTGCTATTGGATCTTTCATCATCTTTTGACATGGCAGAGCTAGCTATAACCATCTGCTTTTTAGCGTTCTGTGAGGTAAGCAGACATCTTGATTCCTTTCTTCTTTGGTGGTGGTGGTGAGAGAAGAGGCTGTCGTATTCTGCAAAGTCTGGGAGTTTCCCTCCCCATGGGGTTGCACAGCCCAAGTAGCACCAGAAAAGGAAAACGCCTTCATATGCTTTCACCATAATTCTTTGGTCTTACCACCTTTGGTAAATTTGCCTTATTTAAAATGTTAATTTACTATAGGGTCTTAGTAATAAGCCATGTTTAAGGAAACTATAGAAAAGACTATACCTAGTATATAACGTCATTTTCTTCTCAAGGGTTTTTTTTCTGCTTAGCATTTAGGTGAAAATATAACACAATGGTTTTTAAAAAATACTAAATAGGACTGCTAAAACAGTGTTGACAAAACCCATGCAAAATAAAGCTAAGTACAGCTCTTAAGGCAGCAGAATCAGTATCTTTTAAATGCAAGATAAACAATGCTGTAAGACAGCTGTCAGAACTAAAAGATCTGGAGCTAAAATGTGATTGACTGGAAATTCTTATTTGCATCGGTCGTTCTCCACTTAATACACCTGGTTTTCTACTTCATCAAGCGCAACCTCTACCCAATATCACAAGTCTGAGCAATAAACAAGAAACCATAACTTAAACACAGATACAGAAAATGCTTTTGTTTATTTTCCTCCACCTAATTTGAATACAGAATTTTAAAAAGAGACATAGAATGCAGGTCACGAAATGTATATTGTATACACCTACTCTTAAAAGGAAATATAAAAAACATACATATATATTTCACTTTAATATATGAATTTACAAAGTCTGCATAGGAAGAATAAAGATTTCACTTTAATACTGTTAAAATTTTTATTTTTGACAAATGCTTTTCAATTGCTTTTTTTTTTGGCCACGCCACATGGGCTGCAGTACCTTAGTCCTTCAACCAGGGATGAAATCCTTGGCTCTTTTAGTGGAAGTTCAGAGTCTTAACTGACTTTGAACTTTGAAAAAGGACTTTTCAACTTCTTTCTTGGAATTTATTAAAGATAGTAAAATTTATTACTCCTATTTCAAACACTCCATGTTACCAATCTTCTCTTGAACATAAAAATTGGAAACTTAGTTGAAAAGGAACTAAACACTTCAACATCATACAGACATGAATATGGATGAATCTGGGGGACTTAGTTTCTAGTTCCACAGGGGGGGAAACTTGGAAGTTGCCACTCCAACATAACAATTAAAAAGTTGGACAAACGAGACACAGATGTAAAGAACAGACTTTTGGACTATGTGGGAGAAGGTAAGGATGGGATGCTATGAGAGAACAGCACTGAAACATGTACATTGCCATATGTAAAACAGATGACCAGTGCAAGTTCAATGCATGAAGCAGGGCACGCAAAGCCGGTGCTCGGGGACAACCTGGAGGGTTAGGGTGAGGAGGGGGTGGGAGGGGGGTTCAGGATGGGGGACACATGTGCACCTGTGGCTGATTCATGTCGATGTATGGCAAAAACCACCACAATATTGTAAAGCAATTATCCTCCAATTATAATAAATTAATTAGAAATAAAAATTTTTTAAAAAGTTGAACAAAAAAACCAACAACTCTTGGAAACAGAGCAAACCACTCCTGGAAAGCTGGAGAAACAGACTAGCAAATACAGAGAGTCACAGATGACCTTGGTACAGACTCAGAGTAGAAACCATGGGAACCAGTGCCGAGTAGGAAAACCTGTACTGTAACCGACTGAACTGCAAAAGGCTCAGTGTAGACAAACTGGAGAGTTTTAAAAACCCTAGGAGCACCAGTCATAAGGGGACCCTCACACTTCTGTGAGTTTTATCTCCAGGAGTTTAAGTAGGTTCTCACAACAAATAGAGAAAAAAATCTCCTCCCACTTCAGATCATGGGGAGGGGAAAAGGAACCACTTTAAAATAAGCCAGAGCACTCTGTTCTTAATAAGACCGGCCTTCAGGGAAAACTATATTAATGAGAGTCTAACCTGATGGGTGCTTCCCAGGTGGCTCAGTGGTAAAGAATCCACCTGCCAAGCAGGAGATGCAGGTTTGATCCTTGGATTGAGAACATACCCTGGTAAAGGAAATGGCAACCCACTCCAGTATTCTTGCCTGGGATATCCCATGGACAAGATCCATGGAGTCACAAAGAGGTAGACATGACTTAGCAATTAAACAACAACAAAACCTGTATCATGAGAGCCTAACTGGTCTGGAATAACCCAACTCCAGTCTACTTGAGCTGTCCTGCCCTACCTAAGACAAAAAAAATGAAAAACACCTGCAAAGTTTACAGTCCAGAGCACAGGCTTACTAAAGGACTATACATTGCTTCATCTCCTACCACACCACCCTCCACATCTCAACATCACATTGCTGCTGCTGCTAAGTCGCTTCAGTCGTGTCCGACTCTGTGCAACCCCATAGACAGCAGCCCATCAGGCTCCGCCATCCCTGGGCTTCTCCAGGCAAGAACACTGGAGTGGGTTGCCATTTCCTTCTCCAATGCACAAAAGTGAAAAGTGAAAGTGAAGTCGCTTAGTCATGTCCAACTCGTAGCAACCCCATGGACTGCAGCCTACCAGCCTCCTCCGTCCATGGGATTTTCCAGGTAAGAGTACTGGAGTGGGGTGCCATTGCCTTCTCCGCAACATCACATTACTGAAGTCATATTTACAGTGGTTCCTTTTACCCAGTACATCACGTCCAACTATCAAGAAAAAATTACAAAACATACTAAAAGGTAAAAAAACACAGCTTGAAGAGACAAAGCAGGCATCAGAACCAAACACAGCAAAAATGTTGGAATTATCAAACCAGGAATTTAAAACAACTACGATGAATATGCTAAGGTGTCTGTCTAATGGACAAAGAAGACTACGTGCAAAAGTAGATGGAAATGTGAGCAGAGAGGTGGAGGTCCTAAGAGAGAACCAAAAGGAAACACTAGAGATTTAGAACCCAAACAAACCCAGATTGTAACAAGAATGAAGAATGCTTTTGATAGACTTATTATATAGTAGATATGACACGGCTGAGGAAAGAGTTTCTGAGCTTGAAGATGTATCAATAGAAACCTCCAGAAACTGAAAAGCAAATAGAAGAATCAAAACAAAACAAAAACAAAACAGAATATCCAAGGGCTGTGGGCAACTACAGAAGGCATAACATATACATAATAGGGATACCAGGAGAAGAAAAAAAGGAACAGAGCAAATATTTGCAACAATGACTGAGAACTTCCCAAAATTAATGTCAGAAATCAAATAATAGATTCAGCAAGCTCAGAGAAAACTAGGCAGGATAAATGCCCCCAACACTGCCCCCCCCCAAAATACACCTAGGCATATTATTTTCAAACTAGAGAAAATCAAAGATCGGGGGGAAATTCTGAAAGAAGCCCAAGGAAAAAAATAATTTGTAGAACTAGCCTCCTTAATTGTGCTCCTTAATCTTAAACAGTAATAGTACTATCTTCCAAAACACATTTTTTATTGTTTTAACCATTACTTTTTTATTTTTAATTTGAACACAATGAAATTTACAGTTTGCACAGAGTTGTGTACCTACCACCCAGCATCACAATACAGAATAGTTCTGATCTTTTGTAACCAGCCCCTCTTCCACCTTTAATCTCAAGCAACCACTGATCTGTTCTCCCATCCCCTATAGTTTTGGCTTTTGCAGAATATCACATAAACAAAATTATACACTGATGATGAGGGGTTTGCTGAGCTTTATGAATATGTAGATGTTTGTCTTCACCAAATTTGGAAGTTGTCAGCCATTTCTTCAAGTATTTTTTCTTCACAAATCTCTTTGCCTTCTCTAGGATATATAAGACACAAATGTGAGATCTCTGCTATTGTCCTTCAGGTTTTTAAGCTCTGTTTATTTTCTTTAGTCTTTCCTTATTATTTAGATTGTACAATTGAACTATCAAGTTTCTTCAACATTTCCTTCCTCTATCTTCTCCATTCTGCTATTGAAATCATCTAATGAATTCTTAGTTATTTCAACATTTAATATTAATATTTGAGCTATTTTAATTTTCTGTCCCCAAATTTCAATTTGGTTCTTTTTATAGTTTCTTTTTCTCATCTGGGAACTTCAGACTTTCCATTCATTTCAAAAGTGCTTACACACTTTTACACTGGGTTACACAGTGTTTTACACAGTGTTTACACAGCATTAGAATGACTGCTCTGAGAACTTTTATTGTATTTCCAACAGCAAAGTAATTGAATAATTGGTATCTGTTGATTGCTGTTTACCCCACAATTGACTATGATTTCCCTAGTTTTTGGTATATCAAGTACTTCTGGACTATATCCTAGAGACTTACATTTTGACACTCTTAGTCATGTTAAAGACTCGTGGGTCTCTGCAGAACTGATCTGTTGTTTTTGTCATTGTGGTAGGCAATAAACGCTATTAGGTTCCAACCACAAGTCCCAACCCACCGTTTGTGGGCTGTGGTTTCAATATTATTTTCAGTTTTCCAAGTCTTTTCAGTATTATTTAGTCACTCCCCATATGTGCCACCAAAGGGCAGTGGTCTATGCTATGGTTCAGTTCTCAAAACCTTAACGCTTCCTCAAATAAGTTCCACAAATGCTTGGCTCAGGAGTGAATTTCAGACTATATACAGATTTAGATCATCTTTTTCTCTGTCTTCTTCCTTTCCGTGGTTTACCCATAGTCTGTCTCCCACATCCCTTTTCTCAATCCTCTACCTACATTAAATTTTTTGATTCCCCATTCAGTCTCATATTTGTTGCAATGACATCTGCCTCAGGGATAAAGTGGTAAGGAAAGAAAAGGAAGCAAAAGAGTAACACATATTCTCTCCATACTCTTCGGACTACAGGAGATCTTTTTCCCAGCTTCTGATTAAAGAGGAAGATGATCTTTCAGGGTTTTAAATGGTCACACAGTGCCTCTGCCACTACGGCTCCCACCCTTGGAGGACAGCCTCATGATCGGGGCCTGCTTGCTGTCCCATCAGAAGGATAAAACCAAAACACAAAACAAAAAGAAAGGGTGATTTTATGTAGAATCTTCTTTATGCAAGAGTCCTATTTTCCAGGTCTCTGACCATACACAGAGGAAGAGGGGGTTTCTCTTACAGCTTTTTCTGCCTGGATCCATTGTGGGGATCAAGAATAGGGGGTTCCCTAGAGTTCAAGCCAGGAGACAGAGGATGGTGGGTGGGAGCGAAAAGGAAACTCACTGCTGATTAGTCACCAGGCCAGTTTTGACTTCGCTCTGTACACCGCCTGCAATCATTTACTCTTCAGAGGCCTCATGGTAGCTCTATGTGTTCTGTTCAGAGTTTTTAGTTGTAATCAGTGGCAGAGACAGCATGTGTTTCCTCCTCCATCTCAGCAGAACTGGAACCACAAAATTTCCAGAAAGAAACCCCTAACATTTACAGTCAATTGATCTGTGACAAAGGTGTCAAAGCAATTCAATAGGCAAAGAAGAGCTATTTCAACAAATGCTGTTGGGACAACTGGATATCCACATGCAATATAAATAGATAAAACTTTGCCTCACACTGTATAAAAAAGCCAACTCAAAATGGATCACAGATCAAAACATAAAACCAAAAATTATAAAACTTTTAGAAGAAAACATAGGAGGCTCTCAGTTAGCTTAGAAAAAATTTCTTGGTGATGATACAAAAAAACCCAACAAAGTGAACCTTATCAAAATTCAGACCTTTTGAAGAGCACACTTAGACAAGAGAAAGACAGACGACAGACTGGGGGAAAAAAAATTTTTTTCAAGTCATATATTTAATACATTTGTATCCAGAATTTTTTTTTTTAAATCATTTCTACAGAACATATGGAGAGAAGGGAATCCTCTTCCACTATTGGTGGGAATGTAAATTGGTACAGCCATTATGGAGAAGAGTATGGAGGTTCTTCAAAAAAGCTAAAAGTAGAGCTACCATATGACCCCCTCAATCTCACTCCTGGGCATATATCCAGAGAAAAACATGATGCAAACGGATCATGTACCCCAAGGTTCACTGCAGCCCTGTTTACAATAGCCAAGACATGGAAGCAACTTAAATGTCCATCAACAGAGGAATGAATAAAGAAGATGTGGTAAATATATACAATGGAATATTATTCAGCCATTAAAAAGTGTGAAATAATACCATTTGCAGCAACATGGATGGAACTAGAGTGTTAGATGAGTCAGATAGAGAAGGAGAGAAATATCATGACATCCCTCATATGTGGATTCTAAAAAAGAAATTATACAAGTGAACTTACTTACAAAACAGAGAGAGACTCACATACTTAGAAAATGAACTTATGGTTGCTGAGGAGAAGGGATAAAAGGGACTTTAGGAAGGTCATGTACATACTTCTATATTTAAAATGGATAACCAACAAGGACCTACTGTACAGCACATGGAACTCTGCTCAATGTGCCAGCCTGGATGGGAGAGGGGTTTGAGGAAGAATGGATATAGGTATATGCATGGCTGAGTCCCTTTGCTGTTCACCTGAAACTACCACAACATTGTTAACCAGCTATATCCCAATACAAATTAAAAAAAGTTTAAAGTTTGGAAAAAAAATTACCTCCTACAACTTGAGAAACAAAACACAAAACTTGGCAAAAGATTTTAACAGACATTTTATCAAAGATATACCAATGACTAATAAGCACATGAAAAGATTCCCAACATCATTAGTCACTGTTGTTGTTGTTTAGTTGCTAAGTTGTGTCCAACTCTTTTACAACCCCATGGACTGTAGCCCACCAAGCCCTTCTGTCCATGGGATTTCCCAGGCAAGCATAGTGGTGTGAGTTGCCATTTTCTTCTTCAGGGGATCCTCCCAACCCAGCGATTGAACCCATATCTCCTATACTGGCAAGCAGATTCTTTACCACTGAGCTACTGGGGAAGACCCATTAGTCATTAGGTAAAGGCAAATTACAGCCACAACGAGATACAGCAACACATTTTTAGAATGGCTATCATCAAAAAGACTGGTAATGCCAAATGCTGACAAAGATGTTGACAAACTGGACCTCCTGTCCATTGTCACTCTGAATGTAAAATAATATAGCCACTTTTCCTTTAAAAGTTCCTCCTATTATAATAGGAGGGAAGGGGGCAGGGCACAACTTTTGAAAGAGTGACATAGCCCAAGGACACAACACAAACCTATTAAAATCAAATGGGTCCAAGATGGCAGACAAGTCAACTTTGACTAGACCTTGATTCTCAATAAGCAAGCTAAATAACACACCATGACAGTTTTGAGGCACTGTCAAAAGACCAAGGAGTGGGCAGTGGCCCAATTCCTGGAAATCTCCACCTCTTCCCCAAAATAGTTGGAATAATCCTCCCAATCATTAGCATATGAAATTACCCAGCCCATAAAACTAACCATGTCACATTTTCATGGCCACACTCGCCCTCTGCTGTGGCCCACACTCTGTCTGTGGAGGGTGCTTCACTCTGAATCTAAATAAACCCACTTCTTACCTATTACTTTGTCTCTCACTGAATTCTTTCTGCAACGAGATATCAAGATCCTGAGCTTCTTTAGGTCCTGAAACCAGCTACTGTGGGTTTTGGCTTGGTTTGAGTCCTAGCACATGGGTCAATGCCCTATCCAAGGTAAACGGTTTCAATATGACTACGCAATTTCACTCTCAGTGTCAAACCAAGAGACATTAAAACATATGTCAACACACAAGTCTTCTATGCAAATGCTCACTGAAATATTATTCATAATAGCCAAAAACTGGGAACTATCCAAATGTTCATTAGCTGGTTAGTAGATGAACAAAATATTATCCACTCAATGGAATACTACTCAGTCATGAAAAGGAAGAACTTCTATGGATGAATCTCAAAAACATGCTAAGTGAAAGAAGTCAGACATGAAAGAGTGTATATTGTGTGCATGCATGCGTGAGTGCTAAGTCACTTCAGTCGTCTCTGACTCTTTGTGAAGCTTGGACCATAGATAGACCACAAGGCTGCTCTGTCCATGGGATTCTCCAGGCAAGACACTGGAGTGGGTTGCCCTACCCTCCTCCAGGAGATCTTCCTGACTCAGGGATCAAACTCACATCTCTTATGTCTCCCGCATAGGCAGGCAGGTTCTTTACCACTAGTGATACCTGGGAAGCCCCATATATTGTATGATTCCATATATATGAAATTTTCAGAAAAAGGAAATCTATGGATTTGTGCTTTAATAAAGAATATATCTGTGCTTTGCTCCCTGTTCTTGGTACACAGCTTTAAACATCCTTGGAATTTCCTGAGTGGTATAAGTATCTGTTATGCTAATGAAGTGATTCATAGCTTTAGGATCTGGGCTGATCACCAGAAAGACCAACCATACCATTTAACACAAATCTCAAGTTCTGCCACATCCTTACTGTTTTTACATTGCAAACTCATTTATTGAGAACACAGCCAAGAGTCAACAAAGAAAGAAAAAAAGATGTACAAACAAAATGGTAAAAATTATAATTGACAGACATTTTTATAAAAAATTAATTTTTTTTTGAAATTCAAAATGTTTAAGTTACTTGCTGCTAAACTCACCCCGACACTACACACAAAATTCATTTGGTATGTGGGGTACAAAGAAACATTTTCTGTGTATCTAAAAACTTGATTTTCAAAAGAGAGCCTACATTTGCTAATGCTCTCAACCACATACAGCTATATAACCAAAGTAGGCAAGTTTAATAAGTTCACGGGGAGGTAGTTGGAACTGGCCTTACCCATGTGGAAATAATTGCTTTCCTGGCCTACAGCTCTTCCTATTAGGATCAAAACACACTGATGTTATCTTAAGGACCCTTCCAATTTTTGAAAAATAAAACCTAAGTGTTCCATAGTTAGCCAGATATTGTCCAGATATTGTTTGTTTTGTTTAAGGAGAAAATTGTGGCACATTTATTTTTGTACTTAAATCAAAAGCAGAGTTACTATTATGAAGAAAATAAGGGCATTCTGAAAGATAATTATCTCAGTATAGAAAAGCATATACAGAGTTGGTATAGACAAGGCCACCAAGCTTAAACATTGTGATCTGATATTATTAAAACCTCACTTTGGCCCATGGCCTTCTTTGTATCAGAATTTTCCAAATAAACTGTTTGTTCACCAAGAATATGAAATAATGTGACAGCATAGAAATGGTAAGCCATTTAAATTCAATATAGTGACAAGGATAAACTATTAGAGCAAGAATAAAATACAAATTCTGAAGCTCAATGTTTTACAATGCCATTCTGGCATGGATTCTAAATTTTCTAAGCACCTGCCAAAATATAACATGTTGTTTTGATTCATGGAATTGGAAAAGTGGAAAAAAAAAAAAATGATGTCAGACCAGTCTTTTGCCCCTGGCAGTTCAGTATCTATATCATCTAGACTGATAACTATTAAGAAACACAACTTTGTAAAAACAAACAATATAGCCAACCCCAGACCTCCTTGAAGTCTCTTTTAATGTTTTGCCACCTTGAAATCATGACTAATGACTCCAGTTATCTCCAACTTTCTGTCCTATAATCAAAACTCATTTCTTCCCACCTCATCAAGAGACAGGAATGGGACTTCTTTATATATACCTTGCTTATTATAAACACTCCCTAGGCCTTAACCTTGCTCTCTATATCCTTTTCCACATTTGTTTTCTCCTTATCAGGGTGTTATCCATTTTCCCCATATGCTTTTTTAAGCTATACCCTACTTGCTTCTTGAAAGGAAAAAACATCATAGTAACTTTTCTAGGCTAAACTGTAATAGATTACTGTCACCTGTCAGCATCCACAGGGGATTGGCTCCAGAACTGCCACAGATGCCAAAATCCACACATGTTCGGATTCCTTACATAAAATGTCTTAGTACAGTCAGCCCTACACATATGCGGATGTGGAAACCACGAATACCGAGGTCCATCTGCATTTGCATGGTTTACCACTATACCCAGAATGAGGAAATCCCTGCCAGGAGAAAAAACAATAAACTTGAAAATATTATTTGGGGACACTCTACCGTGGTCAGAATTTTTTTTTCGGTTAGTGATATGGGGATATTACAGGAAGCTAGTCAAGTTAACAAAGAGCATATTTCAATGGCAACAGATGTGTAAACTATCTTCATATTTTCTTCCCGTTAAAATACAATACATAAATCAAAGGTGTTATCATAGAAGAGATAATCCAATTTTCCTTTACAGGATTCTTCACTGCTGAGCCACAAGGGAAGCTCGCAGCTATTAGCATAGCTATGGATCCAAAATATCTGTCTTCCATTACCAAAGGTTAGAGATGTCCATATACTCACATTAATATAGAAAATATATCACCCTATTTAATTCAATAAATAGCTATAATTTAATACAGGCTAAATCCTAATAGGCTTACTTTGTGTTATTACATTAGCAGCTTTATAAATCTATTTTTCACAGAGTAATGCATGAGTGGATGCTTTTAATCCTATTTAAAGTGACAACAGGACACTGCATGGCAAGGTCCTAAGTGACAGGTTTATGGACTCAGTCACTGGACTGTAAAGTTTCCTGAGAGCTTAAACCATATTAGTCTTATTTATAGTTAAAACTCAGCACTTTGCATAGAGCCTGGCACTCAATTAATACTTAGGGAAGAAAGGGAGGGGAAATAACACTAGATCTGGTACCAGTGCCATGGGTTACATCTACCTTTAAGATGCACTTGGTAAGTATTGCTCACTGATTAAATTTTACAAGCCACTAGGTACCGGCACTCTACTAGTTTCAGAAACTTCACTATTGGAAATATTAATACATTGCTTATTAAAGACATATATTTCCTGTGTTTCAGTCGCTGCGATCATGTCTGACTCCCTGTCACGTTATGGACTGTAGCCCACCAGGCTCTTCTGTCCATGGGATTTTCTAGACAGGAATATTGGAGTGGGTTGCCATTTCCTTCTCCAGAAGATCTTCCTGACCCAGGAATAGTACAAACGTCTCCTTCTTGGCAGACATATTCTTTACTGCTGATCTACCAGGGAAGCACATATATTTCCAGAGGTGATATTAAAAGAGAAATAGTTTAAAAATATATATTTAATTAAGCAAAAAAACAGATGTAATTTTTAAAATATAAATAAAAGTTTACTTCTAGGTTTCCTTATATAAAGAATTTGCATTCATAATAAGAAAATACTTGGCTTAAGAATTATATTAAATTGAATATAATTTTAACATAATTTCAAGTGTTGGACATGTATCTAATATCAATGATCAACTGATCATTTAACTTTTGTTAAATGATCAACTAACTTTGTGACTAAGAGTGAATATAAATATGTACATTTTATATGCCTTAAGTATTCCTTAAGGCATGAAAAAATTTTGTTAAAAAATGTATCACTGCATTTACGAAATTTATGATTTTAGAATAATATAGCCCTAATATTTCAGTTCAGTTCAGTCGCTCAGTCGTGTCCAACTCTTTGCGACCCCATGAATTGCAGCACGCCAGGCCTCTCTGTCCATCACCAACTCCCGGAGTCTACCCAAACCCATGTCCATCGAGTCGGTGATGCCATCCAACCATCTCATCCTCTGTCGTCCACTTCTCCTCCCGCCCCCAGTCCTACCCAGCATTAGGGTCTTTTCCAATGAGTCAACACTTCGCATGAGGTGGCCAAAGTATTGGAGTTTCAGCTTCAACATCAGACCCTCCAATGAACACCCAGGATTGATCTCTTTTAGGATGGATTGACTGGATCTCCTTGCAGTCCAAGGGACTCTCAAGAGTCTTCTCCAACACCACAGTTCAAAAGCATCAATTCTGCGGCGCTCAGCTTTCTTCACCATCCAACTCTCACATCCATACATGACCACTGGAAAAACCATAGCCTTGACTAGACGGACTTTTGTTGGCAAAGTAATGTCTCTGCTTTTAAATATGCTGTCTAGGTTGGCCATAACCTTCCTTCCAAGGAGTAAGCGTCTTTTAATTTCATGGCTGCAGTCACCATCAGCAGTGATTCTGGAGCCCGAAAAAATAAAGTCTGACACTGTTTCCACTGTTTCCCCATCTATTTCCCATGGAGTGATGGGACCAGATGCCATGATCTTAGTTTTCTGAACATTGAGCTTTAAGCCAACTTTTTCACTCTCCTCCTTCACCTTCATCAAGAGGCTCTTTAGTTCTTCTTCACTCTCTGCCATAAGGGTGGTGTCATCTGCATATCTGAGGTTATTGATATTTCTTCCGGCAATCTTGATTCCAGCTTGTGTTTCTTCCAGCCCAGCGTTTCTCATGATGTATTCTGCATATAAGTTAAATAAGCACGGTGACAATATACAGCCTTGACGGACTCCTTTTCCTATTTGGAACCAGTCTGTTGTTCCATGTCCAGTTCTAACTGTTGCTTCCTGACCTGCATACAGGTTTTTCAAGAGACAGGTCAGATGGTCTGGTATTCCCATCTCTTTCAGAATTTTCCAGTTTATTGTGATCCACACAGTCAAAGGCTTTGGCATAGTCAATAAAGCAGAAATAGATGTTTTTCTGGAACTCTCTTGCTTTTTCAATGATCCAGTGGATATTGGCAATTTGATCTCTGGTTCCTCTGCCTTTTCTAAAACCAGCTTGAACACCTGGAAGTTCACGGTTCACGTATTGCTGAAGCCTGGTTTGGAGAATTTTGAGCATTACTTTACTAGCATGTGAGATGAGTGCAATTGTGCGGTAGTTTGAGCATTCTTTGGCATTGCCTTTCTTTGGGATTGGAATGAAAACTGACCTTTTCCAGTCCTGTGGCCACTGCTGAGTTTTCCAAATTTGCTGGCATATCGAGCATAGCACTTTCACAGCATCACCTTTGAGGATTTGAAATAGCTCAACTGGAATTCCATCACCTCCACTAGCTTTGTTCGTAGTGATGCTTTCTAAGGCCCAGTTGACTTCACATTCCAGGATGTCTGGCTCTAGGTGAGTGATCACACCATCGTGATTATATGGGTCGTGAAGATTTTTTTTGTACAGTTCTTTTGTGTATTCTTGCCACCTCTTCTTAATATCTTCTGCTTCTGTTAGGTCCATACCATTTCTGTCCTTTATTGAGCCCATCTTTGCATGAAATGTTCCTTTGGTATCTCTAATTTTCTTGAACTAACTTACCCTACTCAAATTACTTGTTTCTCCCCTTATTATTTAAACTGCTCATGCTTTTAAACCATACACTTGCTTATACCTCCTTCTGAAGCTCTGCAATTATAATTACTTCCCCCATTGCTTTGTACTTTTCAAGTTTCTTCCATAATTAGAACTAAATTATCAATGGGTTAGAATATAAGCTCCCCAAAGACAAGGATATTAGTCTGTTTTGCTTACTGATAGATTGCAAGCACCTAAAACAATGCCAGGAATATTAGAAGCTGCTCAGTAAATACTTTCAAGGATTATTTCTCCTTTCATTCATCAGTCTTTCTAACATAAAGACACAGATATGAAAGACTAAACTTTTCGGAAAAGTGAAGATAGATATGTTTGTACTTTAGAAATTCGCAAATTTTTTTCAAGTTAATAGAGCTGTAACAGATGAATCAACCTGCTGACTATTGGAAGTCATTAGCTTCTTCATTACATAATACTCTGTGACTCAGTGGATATACAATAGCAGCTAACAGAGAAGGTAAAGGCTTTAAGTCTTTAAAGTCCTAGAGTTTGAAATCCTGCCTTTCTATGGTGAAGAACTGCTTAACTTTGCTCTCTTTTAAAACTATGAATTAAGAATAAGTGAAAGTCGCTCAGTTGTGTCCAAATCTTTGCAACCCTATGGACTATACAGTCCATGGAATTCTCCAGGCCACAGTACTGGAGTGGGTAGCCTTTCCCTTCTCCAGGAGATCTTCCCAACCCAGGGATCAAATCCAGGTCTCCCGCATAACAGGCGGATTCTTGACCAGCTGAGCCACCAGAGAAGCCCAAGAACACTGGAGTGGGTAGGCTATCCCTTCTCCAGGGGATCTTCCTGACCCAGGAATCGAACCAGGGTCTCCAGCATTGCAGGTGGATTCTTTACCAGATGAGCTACCAGGGAAGCTCCTGAATTAAGAACAACCTAATGAAAAAACACCAATTCCTGGATTATTCGGGTTCAAGTTATATAACAGTATATAACTCTTGAAATACATAAATTTAAGAGAAATTTCATCTTATTTTTTTTAAAACAACTTGTTTCATCCTATACATAAGTAAGGCTGAAAATACGATTATCCCTTTCTTGAAAAAGTTTTAAAACTATAATTTTTGAGTCAAGTACATTTAAAAACTATTTTTGATAGTGATAATTTTACAAGTTAGCCTTCCAAAGAAACACACTACAAAATTCTACTCCCCCAAATTACCTGCTTTATAGCATTTTTATGCAATTTAATCAAAATACAAAAATCCAGCTAGCCCATACACAAGACTGTACAAAGAACACATTAGCATGGTTAGGCATTCAGTGACAAAACAGAATTGTGAAGGGTCACTTTTTCTCTCTTCACTTTAAGCCATATATTTCACTACACATATGAAAAGATAACAGTGATAATTAGAATACATCAAAAATATATGGCTAATTACATAATCTCAGAGGTCTTAGCTATTGAGCTAAAGCTATTTTTCAACTGTCAAACTACAGGACAACTGAATGAATAGAAAACTCTAAGTAAGTGAATACACTGAGGGAGATTATATTATATAATGGAATGAATGGGTTTTGGAGACACACTGGGGTTCACATTTCAGGATTCCCATCTCCCAGTTGTTTGATCATAGGCAAAATGTTTAACTTCTCTGACACTTGGTTTATCTATAAAATGGGCATAATTTCTCCCTTGCAGAGTTGTGATAAAGATTTAAAAGGATAATGTGTCATTCATTTGCTTAAATTCTCTAATGATTCATTATAACTTAGAAAAAATATTACAAACCCCTTCAAAAATTACCTTCTTACTTTCAAAGAAAGGAATCATGTTTTCTGGTCTCAACATTTCTTAAAATATGTAAGTAGAAATGTTCAACAGGTAGACAAAACATAAGCTTAAAGTCAGAATTCAGGGAAGGGTATGGCTTACCTGGTGGATCAATGGTAAAGAATCCACCTGCAATGTAGGAAATGTGGGTTCAATCCCTGGGTCAGGAAAATCTCCTGGAAAAGGAAATGGCAACCTATCCCAGCTTTTTTTGCCTAGGATATCCCACAGATAGAGGAGCCTGGTGGACTACAGTCCATAGGGTCACAGAAAGTTGGACACAACTTAGCAACTAAACCACCACCACCACAGGGAAGGGTACACAAGAGACAGGCAAAGCTCAGTGTCATCAAGCATTCAGATCACAAACTTATTCAAAGACTACTATCTTTGTAATTTGATACACCAGTCTTTATTCCTCCTAACTGGTATCATTGTCATGAAGTTACTTATTAATCACTACTTAACAAATATTTTTGCAGTAATGAGCTGAAACAATTTTCCAACTACCCTAGAACAAGTAAGCTCCTTACTGACCACCTCCCTTAGCATGTCATAAGTTTTCTAACAATGTAAACATGGTAAATTCAGCTTCTGCTTTCAGTAAACCAATAAATCGTTAACTTTTAGTTTGTTTCCTACCTCCAAAGTAATTCTCTATTATTGACCAGACGCTAAAATTTAGCACAGTCCCAGGTGGCGCAAGTGATAAAGAACTTGCCTGCCAATGCAGGAGACATAAGAGACATTGGTTCTATCCCTGGGTCGTAAGACCCCCTGGAGAAGGGCATGGCAATCCACTGCAGAATTCTTGCCTGGAGAATGCCCATGGACAGAGGAGCCTGGTGGGCTACAGTCCATAGGGTTGTAAAAAGTCAGACACAACTGAAGTGACTTGGCTTGCATGCAAGTGGAATCTGGACTTGGATTCTAGTTACTTCCGGACTCAACCTTAACTAAACATTTCTACTCTTTTTCAGGTTTTTTCCCATGTATTGATGCCACTGTTTCCCCCACCAAAGAGGAAGCTCCCCTAGAGGCAAGAACCATATTATATCATATATCATCTATTCTCATAGTACTTAGCCTACCATGTCCAAAAATACCTATGCCACTTGCACATACACATATTCAATAATTTCTTTGTTTTCCTTTGTCCTAATTGTCTATTTCCCAAAGTTAAATAATTAAAACTAATTTGTAGCCTATCCCAGCTACCATTTACTGAATACTTACTATGCATCACTCTGTATTTTTTTAATCTACAGAATATTATCATATTTTATCAACTCTAAAATATCATAGACTTAATTTTAGAGGTGTTAAGATGTGAAAAATAGTAAATGGTGACTATGAGGTGTCACTAATTAGAAGACATATTCCATTTTCAGAGATCTTAAAATGCAAGAAAAAAATGTGCAAGAGAGGGATTAAAAATTTTGTCCTCATTAATACCTATAAACTAGTTATTACTCTTATAATCTTCAGTTACAATCTTCAGTAACTAGGGGAGGAATGGATCAGAAGCAAACTGATTTAACTACTTCCTCTCCATAAAGTAAAATATATACATATGCAATATGTGTTGATATGCTCAGAAGAATACTTATAAAACTGTCTTGCATATATTTACTTTCCCAAACTTTTTATAAAGATAAAGTTCAAAAGATCACTGATCACTCCCATGAAAAAAATTCATAGTAATTACTAAAACCTAAAATTCATACTGACAAATTTTAGGCGGATAAATATGCCCAACTTTATTAATGGGAATATTTTCTTCTCTCAAAATGGCAACACAGACATTAGTTTGTTGAGAATACAAAGAGATGAATTAAGTATTTCTCATAGACAAAGTATATATTACAAATCAATACCAAAGTAATTTGCCAATATACATACAATTAAACATTTAAAGGTATATAATTTCCAAATGACTGTACATTCTTACCTAACACATTGATATACCTATTGACTGATAAATTTTATAATCACACAATAATAGTTCCAGTTAACTTCTTAGATATTTACTCACTTCCACTATTAAATGTTTAAGGTGTCAAATTATATATATTACATTAAATTACACAGACCTTAATTCCAGAATAAAAAGAAAGCACTATATTTTATCCGTAAGTATTTGCTGGTAGAATAGAAAAGGGAACATGGCAATGTGACATTATATTCAACCTCAACCTAAGGATATCTTAGTAAGGAAGTGAATAAAGAAAAAGCAGACAGAGTGGTAATGGAACCAGTAATGATTTGGTAATGAAAATTTATTTCAGGTGCTGGATTTTTTTAAGAATTGGTAGGAGCATTTAGAAAAATCTAAACTTAGACTCTTAGTTGAGCCTCAACTACAAGGACAGACTAAACTCCATTTCTCTCCCTTCCTCTACCCCTCCTTCTGTGATAAATACTAACATTTCAGATTATTTTATGCTAAGAAAGAAGTATCACAATTGTAGAATATAAAACAAGAAGAAAGAAAGAAGTATGGGGCTATTTTCAATAAATATATATTTATTTGAAGAAGTTATTATTAAATGTCATTTTCTTTTAAGAGTAAAAACAATTGGTAACTAAAGATTAAAAGGTTCAGCAATTTATATTCAACCCAAGATAAGGTTCTAGTATGACTTAACTGAAATCGATTTGTAGGTCAGATTCATTCAGTATTATGTACTTCAGATATTTTCAATTTGTTATATTAATTTAAAAAACACTATGAATTAAGAACTAATAAGTATATAAAAATTCTCATCTTACTTCTCCATTTCTTAATGTTGTGATGACTCCTCTTGCTACACCCATTCTAAATAGTGTTTCTGTGGCCTGTGAATTTAAAAGAAAAAAAAAATCAAAGCTATATCATCTGTAATCTATTCAACTGTACATCCCAACACCAAAATGCAAAACATTCAATATTACATTTTCCAGGAACTGCTAAAGAAGCATGAATAAGGTATAATAAGCTTTATACTATACTCCAAAAATATCATTTTGAGAATATTTTAATGTTATAAACAGCTCAAACTGCAATGTTTCAAAGGTTATTTTGATCTGTTATTATTATTTCACACCTATAGTTTCAAATTAGAACACTTAAATAGGTATAAAACTTAGCTTTGTTAACAAAGATTAAATAAGAACTTAGAACTTGAATTCACTTCAGAAATTACCATTTATTCTGATTGGTATAAAAATACCAGTCCAAATCACTTGATGGGTACTGAAATACTGACAGAAAATGAAGTAATTCTGTGATGTCGTGTGTTAAATAGTACCTGAAAAGACTTAATGCTTTCTATACACTAACAATGAACAATCCTAAAAGGAAACTAAGAATTTTGTTTATAACAGTTATCAAAAAAAAATTTTAAAGACATAGGAATAAATTTAACCAAAGAAGCAGAAGACTTATTCACTAAAAACTAAAAAACACTGCTCAGAGATCTAAAAATATAAATAAATGGAAAGACAACCTCTGTTCATCAATGAAAAGACATAATATCATTAAGATATCAATATTACCCAAAATGACCTATAGAGTCAATGTTATGTTATTCCTATCAAAATTCCAATGATTTCTTTACATAAATACAAAAATCCATCCAAAAATTCATATGCAACCCCAAAGACCCCAAACAGCCAAAATACTCTTGAAAAAGAGGAACGAAGTTGGAGGACTCATACCTTCTGATTTCAAAACTTACTTTAAAGCTACAGTAATCATAAAGATATGTAGAGGCCAATGAAATAGAAGCGAGAACCTAAAAACAAACTTTACAAACAGTCTAATGATGTTCAAGAAAGGTACTGAGACCATTCTTTGGAGAAACGACTGTCTTTTTAACAAATGGTACTAGGAAAACTGGACAAACACATTACTAAATTTGTGAATTCAGCACAACATGAGCATAATTTCAATCCATAACTCAGAGAGAGTTAAAATAGGCCACTAATAGGGAGGAAGAAGGGTTATCCATACACACAAACAAAAAACAAGTGATAAATGAATCACTTTGCTATGACAGAATTTTACAAATGCATGTACAACTAGATGTTGAAAGATGTACACAAATTTTTATTAGAAGAAAAAATTTCTTACCAATGATACATTGCATTTTTTTCCATTCTTAATGATATGTACACTAAATTACATCTTCCATCTTCCTGTTTCTTTTGAAAACCTTATTTGGTCTAGTGATGTGATTAACAGGCCTCATCTAGGTCACCTTAGTTACTGTATATATTTGAGAAGCAAAAGGGGAAAGGCAGAGGCAGCAAGCACTTGGGATAAAATACACAACTTCTCCTCTAAACCACATCAAACTACTTTACTCTTTTGTGACTCACAAACCTGAGGCAGTTTGAAGATTTAATTATTCTTTGGCACTTTCTCCAATAGAGAAAGAATACCAAATTCAATCTTTTGTTTCCAACTAAATTGATTTATTTCACGAGCTCTTCCCACCAACATTTTTAAGGACGTTTCATTCTGACAGCTCTCTGTCAATTCAGCTCAACTTCCTTTGATTCTTTAAGAAAGCACTGGAGTGGACAACATTCTTTTGACCTCTACCAAAGAGACTGCTTTTCATTTACTTGTACCCAGACAATGACTAACAAGTGTCCGAAACAATGAGATACAGGGCTAATTCTCAGCATCTGTAAATTTACCACTAACAAATTCTTCATTGAAACTTCCCTCTCCTCGAGTTTTGATAATAACTAAAATGATTCATACTAAAAACGTTCATTAAACATTTGTCAGTGGCAGAGAGAAAAACCATCTGTAGGTTCTCACTTAAAAATAGGCTAGCAAGAGAGAATGCTTTTAGGAAAAGTGTTGGATAAAGCAACTCAGGGACATGAAATCTAGATGTAAGAAATGCAAAGTTGAAGAATGGATCCTTGTGTTTGGGTGTGTGGGTGGGTGTATGTATGTATGTGTGTGTGTGTGTGTGTGTGTGTGTGTGCACGTGCACACACACAAGCCAAAAGAAGATCCAGAAGGATCTTTTCTAATATTCTATCATGCACATATACCATTTGCTAACAGTAAAAGGAAAAAGGGAAAAATAAAGGTAACAATTTTAATACACTAAAACATAAAACAGATTTAAAACAGAATTTTGGAACAGTGTAAAATATTATAACACAAGCAATACTACACTGAATGGCTCCCAAAGTGAAAATAATCAAAATTCAACAGAGACTCGTGTTCTTACAGTCCAATGCATTTTAATTCATTAAATCAACACAAAATAAGTCATCTTAACAAGGAAAATATACTTAATAGATTTCACCTTGAAAACCATCATATTATAGAAAGACTTTATTGGGTTAATTTAATATGCAGTTTATACATATAAATACAAAAGCTTTATTTAGCATATATTTATTTCCTATTTCCTATATTTACTTCCTATCAGTCAGGCAACTAGAATTGTAGTTATCTTATTCCCACTATTCAGTTCAGTTCAGTCGCTCAGTCATGCCCAACTCTTTGCGACCCCATGAACTGCAGCACGCCAGGCTTCCCTGTCCATCACCAACTCCCAGAGTTCGCCCAAACCCATATCCATCAAGCCAATGATGCCATCCAGCCATCTCATCCTCTGTCATCCCCTTCTCCTCCTGCCCTCAATCTTTCCCAGCATCAGGGTCTTTTCCAATGAGTCAGCTCTTCGCATCAGGTGGCCAAAGTATTGGAGTTTCAGCTTCAACATAAGTCCTTCCAAAGAACACCCAGGACTGATCTCCTTTAGGATGGACTGAGTGGATCTCCTCTCAGTCGGAGTGACTCTCAAGAGTCTTCTCCAACACCACAGTTTAAAAGTATCAATTCTTCGGTGCTCAGCTTTCTTTACAGTCCAACTCTCACATCCATACATGACCACTGGTAAAACCATAGCCATAGTCTTGACTAGATGGACCTTTGTTGACAAAGTAATGTCTCTCCTTTTTAATATGCTGTCTACGTTGGTAATAACTTTCCTTCCAAGGAGTAAGCGTCTTTTAATTTCATAGCTGCAGTCACCATCTGAAGTGATTTTGGAGCCCAGAAAAATAAAGTCAGCCACTGTTTCCATTGTTTCCCCATCTATCTGCCATGATGTGATGGGACTGGATGCCATGATCTTAGTTTTCTGAATGTTAAGCTTTAAGCCAGCTTTTTCACTCTTGTCTTTCACTTTCATCAAGAGGATCTTTAGGTCTTCATAGAACTGTTCAACTTCAGCTTCTTCGGCGTTACTGGTCGGGACACAGACTTGAATTACCGTGATATTGAATGGTTTGCCTTGGAAACGAAGAGAGATCATTCTGTCGTTTTTGAGATTGCATCCAAGTACTGCATTTTGGACTCTTTTGTTGACTATGATGGCTACTCCATTTCTTCTAAGGGATTCCTGCCCACAGTAATAGATATAATGGTCATCTGAGTTAAATTCACCCATTCCAGCCCATCTTAGTTCACTGATTCCTAGAATGTCGATGTTCACTATTGTCATCTCCTGTTTGACCACTTCCAATTTGCCTTGATTCATGGACCTAACATTCCAGGTTGCTATGCAATATTGCTCTTTACAGCATCGAATCTTCCTTGTATCACCTGTCCCATTCACAACTGGGTGTTGTTTTTGCTTTGGCTCCATCCCTTCATTCTTTCTGGAGTTATTTCTCCACAGATTTCCAGTAGCATATTGGGCACCTACTGACCTGGGGAGTTCATCTTTCAGTGTCCTATCTTTTTGCCTTTTCATACTGTTCATGGGATTCTCAAAGCAAGAATACTGAAGTGGTTTGCCATTCCCTTCTCCAGTGGACCACATTCTGTCAGACCTCTCCACCACGCTCCATCTGTCTTGGGTGGCCCCATATGGCATGGCTTAGTTTCACTGAGTTAGACAAGACTGTGGTCCATGTGATCAGATTGGTCAGTTGTCCGTGACTGTAGTTTCAGCCTGTCTGCCCCCTGATCCCCTCTCTCAGTGCCTACCATCTTACCTGGGTTTCTCATACCTTGGACGCGGGAAATTCCCACTATTACTATCAAGATACCCTCAGATAGGTTACTGAGATAGTAAATAAGACCTGACCTCCTCTGTAAAAAGGTGACAGTCAATATCAGCCTGTTTTCCTGTGTTGGTCAGTGGTTATATTAGCGTACGTAAAAAGCCCAGTAAAGAGCTATATAAAGGCAGAATAGTGAATCCAGGGTCTAGTTTAGGACTTCGTGAGATGAAAAGATGTTTGATAAAACACTCATTTTTATGTATTTCCATGGCCTTACAAAAAATAACATAACATAAAGATTAAGAAAGCAGGTTTTAGAAACAGGCTGTTTCGTTCAAAATCTAGCTTTGCTATTTGTGAGATATGTGATATCCAAACAAACAACTTATTTCTTTGACCACAACTTCACCGTTAACAAAATAAGGATAACACCAGTATGGAACTAAAGGAAAATTATAAATGTTCAATAAATGATTTTATTACTATTAATATCCTAAAGGAAATACAAAATTCCAATTCTACCTTAAAAAGTGGTCATCAGATTAAAGTTAAAACTACAATTAAAAACTACATCAGATCGGAATTAAAAATGTACTGTATAAAACAGTCAACCACAATTAGCACATTATGTCATATGGCTGTTTATTTATGCTAACATTCTTGACAAGACAAATGGAAATAAAGAAAACTTACATTATTTCAAAAAGATTAATTTACCAAAAGATATAATATGCAACAGTCATTCCCCAGCTGTTTATCCTGGCCACAGAAGAAAAAAAGACTTAAATACTGGAGCGTTTAAGCATCAGCTGCTTTCCTTCTTCATGATGATAAAAATACAAAGCAAAAAATAGGAAAATTGAGCATTAGCTATCTCAGTTCAGTTCAGTTCAGAAGCTCAGTCGTGTGCGACTCTTTGCGACCCCATGGACTGCAGCACGCCAGCCCTCCCTGTCCACCACCAACTCCCAGAGCTTACTCAAAGTCATGTCCATTGCGCCTCAGTGATGCCATCCAACCATCTCATCCTCTGTCGTCCCCTTCTCCTCCCCCCTTCAATCTTTCCCAGCATCAGAGTCTTTTCCAATGAGTCAGTTCTTCGCATCAGGTAGACAAAGTACGGGAGTTTCAGCTTCAGCATCAGTCCTTCCAATGAATATCCAGGATTGATTTCCTTTAGGATGGACTGGATAGATCTCCTTGCAGTCCAAGGGACTCTCAAGAGTCTTCTCCAACACCACAGTTCAAAAGCATCAATTCTTCAGCACTCAGCTTTCTTTATAGTCCAACTCACACATCCATATATGACCACTGGAAAAAACAGAACTTTGACTAGATGGACCTTTGTTGGCAAAGTAATGTCTCTGCTTTTTAATATGCTGTCTAGGTTGGTCATAACTTTCCTTCCAAGGAGCAAGTGTCTTTTAATTTCATGGCTGCAGTCACCATCTGCAGTGATTTTGGAGCCCAAAAAAATAAAGTCTCTCACTGTTTCCACTGTTTCCCCATTGATTTGCCATGAAGTGATGGGACCAGATGCCATGATCTTAGTTTTCTGAATGTTGACTTTAAAGCCAGCTTTTTCACTCTAGTCTTTCACTTTCATCAAGAGGCTCTTTAGTTCTTCGCTCTCTGCCATTAGGGTGGGGTCATCTGCATATCTGAGGTTATTGATATTTCTCCCGGCAATCTTGATTCCAGCTTGTGTTTCATCCAGTCTGGCATTTCTCATGATGTACTCTGCATAGAAGTTAAATAAGCAGGGTGACAATATACAGCCTTGACATACTCCTTTCCCGATTTGGAACCAGTCTATTATTCCACGTCCAGTTCTAACTGTTGCTTCCTGACCTGCATACAGATTTCTCAATGAGCTACAAAAGGGAAGCCCAAGAATACTGGAGTGGGTAGCCTATCCTTTTTCCAGTGAATCTTTCGGACCCAGGAATGGAACTGGGGTCTCCTGCATTGTAGGTGGATTCTTTACCAACTGAGCTATGCTGCTGCTGCTAAGTTGCTTCAGTCATGTCCGACTCTGTGCGACCCCACAGACAGCAGCCCACCAGGCTCCCCCGTCCCTGGGATTCTCCAGGCAAGAACACTGGAGTGGGTTACCATTTCCCTCTCCAATACATGAGCGTGAAAAGTGAAAGTGAAGTCTCCCAGTCGTGTCCGACTCTTAGCGACCCCATGGACTGAAGCCTGCCAGGCTCCTCTGTCCATGGGATTTATCAGGCAAGAGTACTAGAGTGTGTTGCCATTGCCTTCTCCAACTGAACTATGAGGGAAGCCCTATTAGCTATCTGCTCCTAACTAAAGAATCACCGCATGACAAAAATCTAGTTATATACCTTCAAAATACACAAAGGCCTTACACCGAGACCTTTATGAAGTCCCCAAACCTTTCTCATACCCTTCCCTCCATACAGCTGCCTGCAGCCCACCCCTTTCTGGCTCATGAATTACAGTTCATAACTTCAGGGCCCTTGCTCCTCAGCAGCTACAGCCCAAGGAGCAAAACCTCTGAGAGGAACTCTGTCTATCTAGCCAGGAAACAGGGAAAGGGGACTCGAGTCTAATAGAGAATGTGTAGGGAATTAATTCCTAGCTTGGGGGTGGGAGGCGGAGCAGGGGTGGACAGGAGGTATTTTCTTTTTTCCTCTTGACTCTGCCCCCAAGGACAGGTCCCAATTACACAATGAAGCGGCACCAGCGCAGGTAGTTAAAGCTACAAAATCAATTCTGTTATTCTGGGCAAGGGTCTATGGAAAGGAGACACTTGTAGTTCAGAAAAGAGAGGAATAATCCTCACTATTTTTTTTTCCCACTCTTTTCTCTATTCATTTTGTCACAACAGCATATCCTGGTCAGTGTGTGCAACTGAGACAGCAGAGCAGACAGCTAGAGCTCTGAGAGCAATCTGTCTTTCTGGCCACAGGTCCAGGAAAAGGAGACCCAGTGAAGCAGAAACTAAAGAAGTAATCCCAGAAAGAAGAGCTACAAAAGGGTATCCCTTGACTAAATCTGTGTTTGAACTAGCAAAAATACAGAGCTCACTCCCCATCAGCTGATGCACGGAATGGAGCTAAGTAGCAAAGCAAAGGCTTTGAGGGCAAAACTACAATTAAAACTACCACCCAAATTCTAGCACAGCCCATGAGGGGCACACAGCAAGGACAGCCACAAAGCAGCACAAGAAAAGCAACTAACATTTGAACTCTTGCCCACTGGAGATGAGACAGAACTTGCAGTCTGAATCTAACAGGTGACTGCTAACTAGAAAAGTAAAAAATAATGATTAAAAAATAAATAAAAATAAATGTTTAAAAAATCATCACTCTCTAGAGCATTTTAACACGACCCAGAATTTCACAGCATTACATTCAAAATACCCAGAAGCAATCCAAAATTACTCAACCTGCAAAAAACAAAAATCTTGACCACTTCTCGAAGGAAAAACAATCAGATGTTGAAATTACCAGACAGGGCTGGGAAAGAAGCTATTATAGCCGTGTTTCATGCGGTAAGGTTAAACACACTTGCAATGGATGGAAAGAGAAGTTCTCAACAGAGAAACGGAAATTGAAAAAAAGTGGAATTATTGGAATGGAAAAATACAATATCTGAAATAAATTCAGTGGATGGGAATTCATGAGTAGAATGAAGATGAAAGAGGAAAGAAGCAGTGAACTTGATAATAAACAAATGAAACTAATCCAGTCTACAGAACAAAGAGAAAATGTTGAAACCAAAAATTGAGCAGAGCTCAAACACTTGCAGGAGAATATCCAAAGATGTACTATTTATAATGTCAGAGACCTCAGTTCAGTTCAGTCCAGTCGCTCAGTCATGTCCGGCTCTTTGCGTCCTCATGGACTGCAGCACGCCAGGCCTCCCTGTCCATCACCAACTCCCCGAGTTTACTCAAACTAATGTCCATTGAGTAGGTGATGCCACCCAACCATCTCATCCTCTGTTGTCCCCTTCTTCTCCCACCTTCCATCTTTCCCAGCATCAGGGTCTTTTTCAAATGAGTCAGTTCTTCACATAAGGTGGCCAAAGTATTGGACTTTCAGCTTTAGCATCCATCAGTCCTTCCAATGAATATTCAGGACTGATTTCCTTTAGGATGGACTAGATAGATCTCCTTGCAGTCCAAGGGACTCTCAAGAGTCTTCTCCAATGCCACAGTTCAAAAGCATCAATTCTTCAGTACTCAACTTTCTCTATAGTTCAACTCTCACATCCATACATGACTCCTGGAACAACCATACCTTTGACTAGATGGACTTTTGTTGGCAAAGTAATGTCTCTGCTCTTTAATATGCTGTCTAGGTTGGTCATAGCTTTTCTTCCAAGGAGCAAGTGTCTTTTAATTTCATGGCTGCAGTCACCATCTGCAATGATTTTGGAGCCTAAAAAAAATAAAATCTCTCACTATTTCCATTGTTTGCCCATCTATTTGCCATGAAGTGATGGGACCAGATGCCATGATCTTAGTTTTCTGAATGTTGAGTTTTAAACCAACTTTTTCACTCTTCTCTTTCACTTTCATCAAGAGGCTCTTTAGTTTTTTACTTTCTGCCATTAGGGTGCTGTCATCTGCATATCTGAGGTTGCTGATATTTCTCCTGGCAATCTTGATTCCAGCTTGTGCTTCATCCAGCCCAGCATTTCTCATGATGTACTCTGCCTATAAGTTAAATAAGCAAGGTGACAATATACAGCCTTGATGTAATCCTTTCACGATTTGGAACCAGTCTGTTATTTCATGTCGAGTTCTAACTGTTGCTTCTTGACCTGCATACAGATTTCTCAGGGGGCAGGTCAGGTGGTCTGGTATTCCCATCTCATGAAGAATTTTCCACAGTTTGTGGCGATCCAGGAAGTCAAAGGCTTTGGCATATGTCAATAAAGCAGAAGTAGATATTTTTCTGGAACTCTCTTGCTTTATCGATCTTCCAACAGACGTTGGCAATTTGATTTCTGGTTCCTCTGCCTTTCCTAAATCGAGCTTGATCATTGGAAGTTCACGGTTCACGTACCGTTGAAGCCTGGCTTGGAGAATTTTGAGTATTGTCTTGCTGGCATGTGAGATGAGTGCAATTGTGCGGTAGTTCGAGCATTCTTGGGCATTGCCTTTCTTTGGGATTGGAACAAAAACTGACCTTTTCCAGTCCTGTGGCCACTGCTGAGTTTTCCAAATTCGCTGACATATTTAGTGCAGCACTTTCACAGCATCATCTTTGAGGATTTGAAGTAGCTCAACTGGAATTCCATCACCTCCACTAGCTTTGTTCGTAGTGATGCTTTCTAAGGCCCACTTGACTTCACATTCCAGGATGTCTGGCTCTAGGTGAGTGATCACACCATCGTGATTATCTGGGTCATGAAGATCTTTTTTGTATAGTTCTTCTGTATATTCTTGCCACCTCTTCTTAATATCTTCTGCTTCTGTTAGGTCCATACCATTTATGTCCTTTGTTGTGCCCATCTTCACATGAAATGTTCCCTTGGTATCTCTAATTTTCTTGAAGGGATCTCTAGTCTTTCCCGTTCTGTTGTTTTCATCTATTTCTTTCCACTGATCACTGAGGAAGGCTTTCTTATCTCTCCTTGCTATTCTTTGGAACTCTGCATTCAAATGGGTATATCTTTCTTTTTCTCCTTTGCCTTTAGCTTCTCTTCTTTTCTCAGCTATTTGTAAGACCTCCTCAGACAACCATTTTGCTTTTTTCCATTTCTTTTTCTTGGGGATGGTTTTGATCACTGCCTCCTGCACAGTGTCACAAATTTCCTTCCATAGTTCTTCAGGTACTCTGTCTATCAGATCTAATCCCCTGAATCTATTTCTCACTTCCACTGTATAAATGTAAGGGATTTGATTTAGGTCATACCTGAATGGTCTTGTGGTTTTCTGTACTTTCTTCTATTTACGTCTGAATTTTGCAATAAGGAGTTCATGATCTGAGCCATAGTCAGCTCCCAGTCCTGTTTTTGCTGACTGTATAGAGCTTCTCCATCTTTGGCTGCAAAGAATATAATCAATCTGATTTCGGTATTGACCATCTGGTGACGTCCATGTGCAGAGTCTTCTCTTGAAGTGAACATCAACATTTTAGGAATCAGAGAGCTAAAATAGACTGGAATGGTTGAATTTAATTCAGTTGACCATTATATCTACTACTATGGGCAAGAATCCCTTAGAAGAAATGGAGTAGCCCTCATAGTCAACAAAAGAGTCTGAAATGCAGTACTTGGATGCAATCTCAAAAACGACAGAATGATCTCTGTTAGTTTCCAAGGCAAACCATTCACTATCAGAGTAATCCAAGTCTATGCCCGGACCAGTAATGCTGAAGAAGCTGAAGTTGAATTGTTCTATGAAGACCAGAAGACCTCTTAGAGCTAACACCCAAAAAAGATGTCCTTTTCATTATAGGGGACTGGAATGCAAAAGTAGGAAGTCAACAGATACCTAGAGTAACAGGCAAATTTGGCCTTGGAGTAGAGAATGAAGCAGGGCAAAAGTAATAGAGTTTTGCCAAGAGAACATAGTGGTCATAGCAAATATCCTCTTCCAACAACACAAGAGAAGACTGTACACATGAACATCAGAGACCTAGAAAGAGGAAAAATAGATTGATAAAAAAAAGATAGGTAAAAACTTCCAAAATTTGGTAAGAGACAAACATTTACAGATTTAAAAAGTCCAGTGAATCCCAAGTAAGATATGCACAAAGAAACCCATACTTAGACATGTCATAAACAAGAATTCAGTTCAGTTCAGTTGCTCAGTAGTGTCCAACTCTCTGCAACCCCATGAATTGCAGCACGCCAGGCCTCCCTGTCCATCACCAACTCCCGGAGTCAATCCAAACCCATGTTCATCGAGTCGGTGATGCCATCGAACCATCTCATCCTCTGTCGTCCACTTCTCCTCCCGCCCCCAATCCTACCCAGCATCAGGGTCTTTTCCAATGAGTCAACCCTTCGCATGAGGTGGCCAAAGTATTGGAGTTTTAGCTTCAACATCAGACCTTCCAATGAACACCCAGGATTGATCTCCTTTAGGATGGATTGATTGGATCTCCTTGCAGTCCAAGGGACTCTCAAGAGTCTTCTCCAACACCACAGTTCAAAAGCATCAATTCTGCAGCGCTCAGCTTCCTTCACCGTCCAACTCTCACAACCATACATGACCACTGGAAAAACCATAGCCTTGACTAGACGGACTTTTGTTGGCAAAGTAATGTCTCTGCTTTTAAATATGCTATCTAGGTTGGCCATAACCTTCCTGCCAAGGAGTAAGCGTCTTTTAATTTCATGGCTGCAGTCACCATCAGCAGTGATTCTGGAGCCCAAAAAAGTAAAGTCTGACACTGTTTCCACTGTTTCCCCATCTATTTCCCATGGAGTGATGGGACCAGATGCCATGATCTTAGTTTTCTGAACGTTGAGCTTTAAGCCAACTTTTTCACTCTCCTCCTTCACTTTCATCAAGAGGCTCTTCAGTTCTTCTTCACTCTCTGCCATAAGGATGGTGTCATCTGCATATCTGAGGTTATTGATATTTCTCCCGGAAATCTAGACTCCAGCTTGTGTTTCTTCCAGCCCAGCGTTTCTCATGATGTACTCTGCATATAAGTTAAATAAGCACGGTGACAATATACAGCCTTGACGGACTCCTTCTCCTATTTGGAACCAGTCTGTTGTTCCATGTCCAGTTCTAACTGTTGCTTCCTGACCTGCATACAGGTTTCTCAAGAGACAGGTCAGATGGTCTGGTATTCCCATCTCTTTCAGAATTTTCCACAGTTTATTGTGATCCACACAGTCAAAGGCTTTGGCATAGTCAATGAAGCAGAAATAGATGTTTTTCTGGGACTCTCTTGCTTTTTCGATGATCCAGCGGATATTGGCAATTTGATCTCTGGTTCCTCTGCCTTTTCTAAAACCAGCTTGAACATCTGGAAGTTCACAGTTCACGTATTGCTGAAGTCTGGCTTGGAGAATTTTGAGCATTACTTTACTAGTGTGTGAGATGAGTGCAATTGTGCGGTAGTTTGAGCATTCTTTGGCATTGCCTTTCTTTGGGATTGGAACAAAAACTGACCTTTTCCAGTCCTGTAGCCACTGCTAAGTTTTCCAGATTTGCTGGCGTATTGAGTGCAGCACTTTCACAGCATCACCTTTGAGGATTTGAAATA
Source organism: Giraffa tippelskirchi (assembly GCF_054371585.1). Taxonomy (NCBI): domain Eukaryota; kingdom Metazoa; phylum Chordata; class Mammalia; order Artiodactyla; family Giraffidae; genus Giraffa; species Giraffa tippelskirchi. The sequence goes on along the minus strand of NC_137284.1, from coordinate 38,979,449 downwards.
GCTCAACTGGAATTCCATCACCTCCACTAGCTTTGTTCGTAGTGATGCTTTCTAAGGCCCACTTGACTTCACATTCCAGGATGTCTGGCTCTAGGTGAGTGATCACACCATCGTGATTATCTGGGTCGTGAAGATCTTTTTTGTACAGTTCTTCTGTGTATTCTTGCTACCTCTTCTTAATATCTTCTGCTTCTGTTAGGTCCATACCATTTCTGTCTTTTATCGAGCCCATCTTTGCATGAAATGTTCCTTTGGTACCTCTAATTTTCTTGAAGAGATCTCTAGTCTTTCCCAATCTGTTGTTTTCCTCTATTTCTTTGCACTGATAGCTGAGGAAGGCTTTCTTATCTCTCCTTGCTATTCTTTGGAACTCTACATTCAGATGGGAATATCTTTCCTTTTCTCCTTTGCTTTTCGCTTCTCTTCTCTTCCCAGGTATCTGTAAGGCCTCCTCAGACAGCCATTTTGCTTTTTTGCATTTCTTTTCCATGGGGATTTTCTTGATCCCTGTCTCCTGTACAATGTCACGAACCTCTGTCCACAGTTCATCAGGCACTCTGTCTACCAGGTCTAGTCCCTTAAATCTATTTGTCACTTCCACAGTATACTCATATGGGATTTGATATAGGTCATACCTGAATGGTCTAGTGGTTTTCCCTACTTTCTTCAATTTAAGTCTGAATTTGGCAATAAGCAGTTCATGATCTGAGCCACAGTCTGCTCCTGGTCTTGTTTTTGCTGACTGTATAGAGCTTCTCCATCTTTGGCTGCAAAGAATATAATCAATCTGATTTCGGTGTTGACCATCTGGTGATGTCCATGTGTAGAGTCTTCTCTTGTGTTGTTGGAATAGAGTGTTTGCTATTACCAGTGCATTCTCACAAGAATAATGAAATCCAAGTAGAAAGAAAGGATCTTGAAAGTAGACAAAAAAAACACAGAAACATGTTATATAGTAGAATAACTATTAAAATGATTATGGTTTTGCCATCAGAAATCATAGAAGAGAAAATATTTTTAAAGGTTTTGAACTATAAGCCCAGAATCCTATATCCAGCAAAAATATAGTTCAGCGATGGAGCCAAAATAAAGACATTCTCATGTAAAAGAGACTAAGATTCTGTCACCAACAGAACTGCTCTAAAGGAAATACTGAAGAAATGTCTACAGGCTGAAGAAAAAGAATCTTAGAAACAAACCCACACTGTATATTCAATTGATTTTCTACAAAAGTATCAAGGTACACAGGAAAAGAGTAGTCTTTTATACAAATGGAGCTTTAACAATTGAATTTCTAAACTGAAATATATGAACATTGACCCACACCTCACTCCATGCACAAAAAGGAACTTAAAAAGGGAACACAGATTTAAATGCTGGCATTCAAACCATAAAACTTCTACAAAACAAAAAAAAAAACCACCGGAAAGAAACACTGTATAATTTGATTTAGGCAAAGATATGATACAAGGAGGAGGGGAGAATAAAACATTAACGAAGAAATTCATTATGGCAGATACTGTCCGAAGATGGCCACACTAATTTATACCTTATCTCAGATGTACTTCTTTAAATGTGACACTGACTCCCCTCCATATGTCAAAAACATTAAAGAAGAAATTCATTATGGCAGATACAGTCCAAAGATGGCCACACTAATTTATATCCTATCTCAGATGTACTTCTTAAAATGTGACACTGACTTCCCTCCACATGTTACATATTCCCTGCCCTTGGGCCTGGGACCTTTGAAACTATCTATGTAACTGTAATTTAAATATAATAAGGTAGAAATGATGCTGATTTTCAGGGATAAATCATAATTGGGCAAAATAGCTTTTCCCTGGTGTTCTCATTTTGCACCAGAGCCTTTGGAGCCCTGAGCTACCATGTAAGAAATCCAACTACCTTGAAAAGATAGTATTTACATAGTTTTTAGATAGTTCTTCACCATGCTAGAAAACCTATGTAAAAATGGAGCGAGATGCTTCAGCAATTCCAACACACAGCTATTTTTTTTAATTAATGAATTTATTTTAATTGGAGGATAATTACAATATTGTGATGGCTTTTGCCATATATCAACATGAAATAGCCACAAGAACACGTGCCCCTCATCCTGTACCCCCCTTCTCACTTCCCTCCCCACCCTATCCCTCTTGGTTATCCCAGAGTACTGAGTGTCCTGCTTCATGCATCGATCATACACTGGTCATCTATTTTGCATATGGTAATATACATGTTTCAATGCTATTCTCTCAAATCATCCCACCCTCATCTTCTCTCACTGAGTCCAAAAATCTATTCTTTATGTCTGTGTCTCCTTTGTTGCCCTGTATATAGGATCATCGTTACTATCTTTCTAAATTCCATACATATGAGTTAATATACGGTATTTGTCTTTCTCTTTCTGACTTACTTCACTCTGTATAATAGCCTCTAGTTTCATCCACCTCATTAGTGAAGTGAAAGTCGCTCAGTCATGTCCGATTCTTTGTGACCCCATGGACTATTCCAGTCCGTGGAATTCTTCAGGCCAGAATACTGGAGTAGGTAGCCTTTCCCTTCTCCAGGGGGGATCTTCCCATTCCAGTGGTCAAACCCAGGTCTCCCACATTGCAGGTGGACTCTTTACCAGCTGAGCCACAAAGGAAGCCCAAGTATACTGGAATGGGTAGCCTATCCCTTCTCCAGCAGATCTCCCCAACCCAGGAATAGAACCAGGGTCTCCTACATTGGGGGCAGATTCTTTACTAACTGAGCTATCAGAGAGCCCCCCACCTCATTAGGACTGACTCAAATGTGTTTGTTTATAGTAGAATAATATTCCATTGTGTAAATGTACCACAACTTCCTTATCCATTCAGCTGCTAATGGACATTAGGTTGCTTCCATGTCCTGGTTATTTTAAACAGTGCTGCAGTGAACACTGGGGTACATGTGTCTCTTTCAATTCTGGTTTCCTCAGGGTGTATGCCCAGCAGTGGGACTGCTGGGCCGTATGGCAGTTGTATTCCCAGTTTTTTAAAGAATCTCCACATTGTTCTCCATAGTGGCTGTACCAGTTTACATTCCTACCAACAGTGTAAGAGGGTTCCCTCTTCTCCACACCCTCTCCAGCATTTATTGTTGTAGACTTTTTGATGATGGCCATTCTGACCGGCGCAGCACACAGCTATTCAACTACTCCCTAGCCAAGGTGACATTTGTGTGAGTGAGTCATCAGATGATTCCAGCCTTCAGCTTTCAAGCTGGACCAGCCAACGTCAAGTTGAACAGTCATGGGCTATCCTGCTCAAGCTTTTCCCAAACTGAAGATTCATGTAAAGTAAACGCCATTATTTTTAGCCACTACATTTTCAGTGATTTGTTATACAGCATCAGATAGCTATACATTGATAAAAATGTGCCTTATAAAAATTAAAGGGCTTTTGCTCATTGAAAGACTCAATTGAGAAAATGACAAAGCAAGCCACAGACTCACAGAAACTATGTCTAAAAACATATCTGACAAGCACTTGCATTTAGAATATATAAATAATTCCTACAACTCAAAAATAAGACATATAACAAAAAAAAATAAAATGAGGAAAGTATTTCAACAGGCATTTCATCCAAAAGAAAAATATAACTACACACATCTATATAGTATATTCATATATATGTATGCATGCATATATGTGTGTAAATACTGTTCATGCACATGTACACTCCTAAACACACAACACACACATATTTGAATGGACAAAAAGTCAACAAAAAGATGTTCAACGTCATTAACCTTTAGGGAAATGCAAATTAAAACCACAGTGAGATAATACTATACATGCACAAGAACAGGTAAAAATACTAAAAAGAAAGACAAGAGCAAGTGATTGTGGGAATATGGAGCTACTAGAACTCTCATACGTTGCTGGTGGGAACACAAAATGGTACAGTCACTTTGGAAAACAGTTGGGCAGTTTCCTATGAAGTTACATGAGAAACAGCAATTCTATTCCTAGGTATCTACCAAAGAGAAATGAAAACATATGTCCATTTGTATGAACTGTAGAAAAGTCAAAATTATAGTGATAGAGAGCAGATTAGTGATTGCTGGGAACCTGAGAAACATGGAGGGAGGGAACTGACTGCCAAGGAGGAAGAGGGACTTTGTTAGGGAAAAGACTGGTTATGGCTGTAGTCACATAGCTACAAACATCTGTCAAACTCATCAAACTGTACACTTAAAACAGGTGACATTCATTAAATACAAAGCTGTTTTTAAAAAATGCACACCTGTCCCCCTCCTCAAAGCAGTTCCCAACTAACTGGTAACTTAATCACCACCAACTATTAGAAAAAACCTGGGTACTACTCTAATGACAAATTTTATAGGAAGAATATATACATGCTTTAGATGCAGATTTCATCTTAAACTCATATAAATTGGGGGCACAGATAGAGGTCGACCAAAGCAGAAGAAAATCAGCAGTAATACTAACGCCAACAAGAAATGCAACAGGTGAACAATATGGGAAATACACAGTCTGCGTGTCACACTCATTAGGAGACTTAGGGACCCACTACAAGCAAATAGTGTGAAAACTCTGCACTCCATACAAATTACACATTATCACCATTCAGGAACCACTGCCCTACCATACACATAACCTTATAATTAAGGAAAATAAGTAGTATATATAAAAACTAAGCAACTGGCAAACAAAAATCACCAATGTTACCATCATTTGCAGGTAAGTGTTCTTGGACCTGTGTATCCATCCACTTATTTGTCCAAGGAGAAACCTGAGTCACCCCTGAATCTTTCTTTTCTCTCAACAATTATAGTATTTGCTATAAGTAATACTTATTACAGTATTTTATGTATAATGCTTATTAGAGTATAATACTTATTATAGTAATTACTTATTCATCTAAAATTCTCACTAGATTGTAGGCTATATTTCACTCATCACTGCACCCCTAGCACCTAACATCTGGGAAACACTTAATAACTGCTGAATGAATGCAAGAATTAAGAGATAATGAGTAAGCAATCATTTGGACTATGACAAGTAAGCACTTATTTATTGATAGTTTGGGGGTATATGTTTTACCAAGGTGTGAACAAATATGTCCCAAACTGTATTATAACAATTTCAAATGCTAAAAGTATAACTCATTAGCCTTTCATGTTAATGAAATCAACTTGATCTTTTTAGACATCACAAATGACATAATGTGTTTTAATTCAATACACAGGAAACATGCATTACATATAGGAGACAACTGACTTTAGGAGTAGTTTTATGGTTAAAAAGACTGTTACTTCTGTTTATAGATGCAGGTTGGTTTAACTTATCCGGAAGTTTAAACAATAAGCAGATGGTTTGTTTCCAAATTGATAGCAGTTATCTGGCTCTAAAGAAGAGTGTACTTTTGTAAATACACATTCTGTCATGTTCTATCCAATAAGACATGATAAAATAATGTACTAAGTTATGTTTTGCTTTATCTCTCTGAACATATTAAAATTTAAGAAAAGTATGGATTTCTCCACCACTTTATCTTCTTAGACTGCGAGTCAAAACAAACTAAAAAAAGGTAACACCAAACAAAAATAAACACACAAATGCTGAGATGTAGAGGTAGATTTCAATTGTTTTGAAACAAAGTAACAGAGTTGAGTCACTCAGGGTTTTCTCAACCATTAAATAGTGATAATATCAAATACAATAACTGAGAGTGTTTAACTTCAAATAAAAGTGAGGAATAAAGAATTATATCTAAATTTGACCTTCCATTTTATTAGCATATAAAATATTTTAATGTAGGCAACATTAGTATATGTAATAATCACTAGATGATTATATAACATCCCTCCCTCTTCCTTCAATCCCTTCCTCTATTCTAAAAAGATGCTGATTTTTTTAGGTAATCTATCTTCTTTCGCAAGGCTACTGGCTTAACTAAATCAGGAATGTCAAATCCATTCCTCTTGCCAGTGATTTTTTTTAGATACATGCATATGATACCAGAGATAAGGCAATTTCATGAAAATAAAGAGGTCAATTCATCAAGAGGACATAATAAACTTAAATATTTATGAATCTAAAAACAAATATTCAAAACATATGAGCCAAAAATTGATGAAACTATATGGACAAATAAGAAAAACCCACAACTAAAGTCAGAGACTTCAATGCCCTCTACAATAACTGATGTAAAAGTATAGAGAAAATCAGTAAAGATATGAGCCTGGAAGACTACTATTAATCAACGTAGCCTCACTGATGTTAATAGATACCACACTAAACAAAAGCAGAATAAACATTCTTTTCAGATCCATACAAAACATTCCCCAGGGTAGTCTACAGTCTGGAAAAAAGAGAGAAGGCACAAGTTATCATTATCAGGAATGAGATTAATATCACTACTAGTTCTTCAGAAGTTAAAAGAGTAACCAGAGAATACAGGAACAATTTTATGCCAATTAATTTGACAAATTAAATGAATGGACAAATTGCTTGAATGGCACAAACTACCAAACCTCACACAAGAAGTACTGCCTCAATAGCCCTGTGTCTATAGAAGAAATTGAAGTAGTAGTTACAGATCGTCCCACAAAGGAAATTCCTAGTCTATATGACTTCGCTGGTAAATTCTTACAAACATTTAAGGAAGCAATAATTCCAGTTCTACACAAACATCCAGGAATTTGAAAAGAAGGGAATGCTTCTTAACTCATTATAAAAGGGCAGTGTTACCCCAACAGCAAAACCAGAGAAAGATATTACAAGAAAATTACAGACCAGTATCCCCCATGAACATGCCTAACACAATTTCAACAGACTGAATCCAACAATGTATAAAAAGAATAGTACATCAGGATTATTATTTCAGGATGCAAGGCTAATTCAACATTTAAACATAGAGCAATGTAATTCACCATACTAAACTAAAAAACAAAACTACAAGATCATTTCTATAGATATAGAAAAAACATCTGACAATAAACATCCATTCCTGATGATAAAAGCCAGGAATAGGAAGGGACTATCTCAAATGGAAAATGGGTATATACAAAAAATCTATAGCTAATATATTAAAGGATGAAAAGATTGAATACAATGCCCTTAAGATCAGGAACAAGGCAAGATGTCAACTTGATATCTATTCAATATTATAGTGGAACTCCTAGCCATTGCAATAATGCAAGGAAAAGAAATAAAACACATCCAGATTACAAAGGAAGAAGTAAAATTTTCCTTATTTTTACACATGACATTGTAATAGCTAAAATACAAATAAACAGATTGTACCCTCCTGTAAACTATGGGTTCTAATTAATAATGATGTATTAATATAGGTTCAAGCTGGTTTTAGAAAAGGCAGAGGAACCAGAGATCAAATTGCCAACATCCGCTGGATCATCAAAAAAGCAAGAGAGTTCCACAAAAACATCTATTTCTGCTTTATTGACTATGCCAAAGCCTTTGACTGTGTGGATCACACTAAACTGCGGAAAATTCTGAAAGAGATGGGCATACCAGACCACCTGACCTGCCTCTTGAGAAACCTGTATGCAGGTCAGGAAGCAACAGTTAGAACTGGACATGGAACACAGACTGGTTCCAAATAGGAAAATGAGTACGTCAAGGCTTATTTAACTTATATGCAGAGTACTCATGAGAAATGCTGGGTTGGAGGAAGCATAAGCTGGAAACAAGATTGCTGGGAGAAATATCAATAACCTCAGATATGCAGATGACACCACCCTTATGGCAGAAAGTGAAGAAGAACTAAAGAGCCTCTTGATGAAAGTAAAAGAGGAGAGTGAAAAAGTTGGCTTAAAGCTCAACGTTCAGAAAACTAAGATCATGGCATTCGGTCCCATCACTTCATGGCAGATAGATGCGAAAACAGTGGAAACAGTGGCTGACTTTATTTTTTTGGGCTCCAAAATCACTGCAGATGGTGATTGCAGCCATGAAATTAAAAGACGCTTACTCCTTGGAAGGAAAGTTATGACCAATCTAGACAGTATATTAAAAAGCAGAGACATTACTTTGCCAGCAAAGGTCCGTCTAGTCAGGGCTATGGTTTTTCCAGTGGTCATGTATGGATGTGAGAGTTGGACTATAAAGAAAGCTGAGCGCCAAAGAATTGATGCTTTTGAACTGTGGTGTTGGAGAAGACTCTTGAGGGTCCCTTGGACTGCAAGGAGATCCAACCAGTCCATCCTAAAGGAGATCAGTCCTGGGTGTTCATTGGAAGGACTGATGTTGAAGCTGAAACTCCAATACTTTGGCCACCTGATGCAAAGAGCTGACTCATTGGAAAAGACCCTGATGCTGGGAAAGATTGAGGGCAGGAGGAGAACGGGACGACAGAGGATGAGATGGTTGGATGTCATCATCGACTTGATGGACATGGGTTTGGGTGGACTCCGGGAGTTGGTGATGGACAGGGAGGCCTGGTGTGCTGCAGTTCATGGGGTCACAAAGAGTCGGACACGACTGCGCAACTGAACTGAACTGAATATAGGTTCATCAAGTGTAACAAATGTGCCAGACTAAATGTAAGATGTTAATAACAGGGGAAGAGAGAAGGGGAGAATGTGGAAACTCAGTTTTTCTATAAACCTAAAACTGCTCTGAAAATTAAGTCTAGTTTTAAAAAGTATATACACACAAACCAAAAAAAAAAAAAACAAACCAAAGGTTATATACCAAGGTAAAAAATGAGAGAAAAAACTCCCTAACAAACTAAATTAGAAATAGATAGCACCTTTTTTACAAGCAAATTAACTTAATAAAAATCAACATATGAGTGAAGTTAGATGATAGTGTGAATTTAAATTCATTTAAAACATCTAACAGCTACTCATTCCATATTAGAATATTAAGAGTCATTAACAATGACTGTCATAGCCAGATATGCAGAACCAATCTCTACAGACCATGAAAAGGATAGTAAGTAAAGAAAGAGCAAAAACAGAAGGAAGAACTACAAAAATGGAAGGCCATTCTTTTTCCATGATATCAGTATTTCAGTCATGTGATTTACAAAATAGCAACAGAACATTACTTTAAAGAGTTATATTCTAACATCCAATCTGTTTATCCAGGTCTTCCCAGAAAAATTAGAAAAATAAACTGCATGTCCTTTACCACCATTACTATCATCATTACCATGGAATTTACTGACAAGCATAAATGTAAAAGGTCAGTGAACCAAAAAGGATAGAGTGGAAGGATTTAAGTGGCCTGAGTTCTTGATAATATCACTGAATTCTGAAACTGCTGGAGACTCCTTGTAATTTATTTTAAAAAAATAAAATGTACTTTTGCATTAAGTCACTTGTAGTTAGTTGTTGTTCAGTCACTAAGCTGTGTCTGACTCTGTGACCCAATGAACTGCAGCATGCCAGGCTTTCCTGTCCTTCACTGTATCCTGGAGTTTGCTCAAATTCATGTCCAATTGAGTCAATGATGCTATCTAATCATCTCATCCACTGCCACCCCCTTCTCTTCTTCCCCTCAATCTTTCCCAGCATCAGGATCTTTTCCAATGTTGGGTATTCAGCTAACTGCATCTAAATAAATCTATAATCCTAGTGAAGAACTTGCCTCAGAAGTTGTTGAAATGTTTATCTCAGAGTGAAACTCTAGCCTTATGTATCATTCCTTAAATTCTGCATTCTAGATGCCTGGAAAATTATAAAATAGTTTCCTAAATATTTATATCTCTTAATTTGGGGTTTATTTTTAACAAAGTAAAAATGTAAAGTTTTATACTACTTGTGATAAAAAGAATAAGGAACATCTATAACAAAAAATAAACTGCTCTGGTAATATAAACCTTGCTGTTGTGTTAATCTATAGCTGTACCACCAATAAGTTTTTTATTTTTTACTATTTTTATTAATTTTTATTAAACTATAGTTGCTTTACAATGTTGTGTTAGTTTCTATTGTACAGCAAAGTGAATCAGCTATATGTATACATATATCCCCTTTTTCTGGATTTCTTTCCCATTTAGGTCACCACAGAGCACTGAGTAGAGTTCCTTGAGCTTTACAATAAATTCTCACTTATACACTGTATCAACAGTGTATATATACCATTTCCAATCTCACAATCCATCTCACTCCCCACATTTCCCCTCGGTGTCCATAGATTTGTTCTCTACGTATGTGTCTATTTCTTTTGTAAATAAGATCATCTGATATTGCTGATATATGTTTTTTTAGATTCCATATATATGCATTAATATACAATATTTAGTTTTCTTTTTCTGACTTACTTCACTCTGTATGATGGTCTCTAGGTCCATCCACATCTCTACAAATGACCCAGTTTTGTTCCTTTGAATGGCTGAGTATTACTCCACTGTGTACATGCACTACAGCTTCTTTAATCGCTCTCCTGTTGATGGACACTTAAGTTGCTTCCATGCCCTGGCTGTTCTGAGTAGTGCTGCAGTGAACACTGGGCTGCATGTGTCTTTCTGAATTATGGTTTCTCTGGATATATGCCCCATAGCAGGACTGCTGCATCATAAAGTAATTCTATTGTTAAGTTTTTTAAGGAACCTCTATACTGTTCTCTTGGAGAAGACAATGGCACCCCACTCCAGTACTCTTGCCTGGAAAATCCCACGGACGGAGAAGCCTGGTGGGCTACAGCCCATGGGGTCGCTAAGAGTCGGACACGACTGAGCGACTTCACTTTCACTTTTCCCTTTCATGCACTGGAGAAGGAAATGGCAACCCACTCCAGTATTCTTGCCTGGAGAATCCCAGGGACAGTGGAGCCTGGTAGTCTGCCGTCTATGGGGTCACACAGAGTCGGACACGACTGAAGCGACTTAGCATACTGTTCTCTATAGCAGCTGTATCAATTTACATTCCCACCAACAGTGCAAGCAGGCTTGCTTTTCCCCATACCCTCTCCAGCATTTATCATTTGTAGATTTTTTGATGATAGCCATTCTGACTGGTGTAAGGTGATACCTTATTGTACTTCTGATTTGCATTTCTCCCACCTGCCAATGCATAAGACAAAGGTTCAATTCCTGGGTCAGGAAGATCCCCTGGAGAAGGGAATACTCCAGTGTTCTTGCCTGGAGAATCCTATGCACAGAGTAGCCTGGCAGGCTACAGTCCATGGGGTCGTAAGGAGTTGGATGCAACTGAGCACATTAAACAATAGTGATGTTAAGCATCTTTTCATGGGTTTTTTTGGCCATCTGTATGTCTTCTTGGGAGAAATGTCTACTTAGATATTCTGTCCATTCTTTTTTTTAATTGGGTTTTCTTGTTTTGCTATTAAGCTGCATGAGCTATTTGTATATTTTAAAGATTAATCCTTTATCAGTTGCTTTGTTTGTAAATATTTTCTCCCATTCTGAGGGCTGTCTTTTTGTCTTGTTTATGGCTTCCTTTGCTGTGCAAAAACTTTTAAGTTTAATTAGGTCCCATTTGTTCATTTTCCTTACCCTAAGAGGTGGATCCAAAAAAAAATCCTGCTGCAATTTATGTCAAAGAGTATTTTGCCTATGTTTTCCTCTAAGAGTTTTAGAGTATCTGGCCTTCCATTCAGGTCTCTAATCCATTTTGAGTTTATTTTTGTGTATGGTGTTAGGGAGTATTCTAATTTCATTCTTTTACCTGTAGCTGTCCAGTTTTCCCATTATCACTTACTGAAGAAACTCTTCTCTAATGGTATATTCTTGTCTCTTTTGTCATAGATTAGGTGACCAAAAGTGCATGGGTTTTTCTCTGGGCTTTCAACCCTTTTCCACTGATCTGTATTTCAGCTTTTGTGTCAGTACCGTACTATATTGATTACTGTAGCTTTGTAGTATAGTCTGAAGGCAGGAAGCCTGGTTCCTCCAGTTTCGTTTTTCTTTCTCAAGATTGCTTTTGCTATTCAGGGTCTTTTGTTTTTCCATGCTTATGAGTTTTTTAAGGAAAGTAGAGGTTAAATTATAAAATCAGAAAGTGTGAAGATACGAAAACCCAAACAGCAATGAAGACCCATCACAGCCAAATACTCAATGTAAAGCCATAACTCTAAGAAGAATAAACCTAAAGCTACTTAATTTCCAAATAGGAAACTACATGGGCATATGGATGAAGTAATTCATTGAAGTTTCTTAGAACCAACCTGAAGCTCCCATGCCATACAGTATTCCAGTATATGAATTTGTTATAAAACTATAAATTTGCTCATCTGTTTAACTGCAGGTAGATCCTTGAATTGAACTGTGTTTTTATAATTATGAACACACTACTCAAAATATTCTTGTTGGTTTCTCCTGTTACACACAAGAAAAAAAGGCCCCTAATATATACTTAAATAATAGACTGATGAGTTTTAAGATGTATATTCAAATTTATTGCATGCGGGCTCAGTCACTTCAGTTGTGTCTAACTCTTTGGGACCCTATGGACTGTAGCCTGCCAGGCTCCTCTGTCCAATTGTTTTCTAAACTGAGTGTACAAATTTGCACTTCTACCAGCAACAGATAACAGTTATTATTTCTAGTAATATTTTCCTCCAGGTTAATAAAAGAAAGTTCATCAAGCATCCTGTAAGTATCTAACAAAACTTCAGAATGAAGTTATTCATTTTTTCATGTATTGACTACCTACCTAATGATACTATATGTGGTAGGAACTCAGTAATCAAAAGCATTTCATAAAGACCCTCTTACTACAAGTAATAGAAACCTATCTTTTGATAGCTTTTCAATTTCTCTACTAACTATGTAATCAACTCAGAGAATATCTGGAACTATACACAATAAAGCCAACATGAGACTCTAGAACCAGCATGATCAGAGTCAGAGAACTTACTTATTTGCCTATTTCGATTTAAGAGATGTTGAAAGTCCCTCTCACATCCAAAACAGATCTTCATTTCCTCTCACAGTGCCTGAAACCACATCTGCACTACTGAATTTTGTTGAACATTCAGCATTTTTCATTCATTAACAAATATTTGCATTGTGCTGCAAATATCTCTGGACCTCGGAAACTTATGAATAATTGGCTGACAAGGATAGGACCTAAAGAAAAACAGAAACAGGAACAGAGATGCTGAAAAAGAAAGTGGGAGACCAAACAAAAAAATCTGAATACTTTCACCATTTTACTGATATCTGGGCCCAAAATTACTGCTATCTTTAACTGACTGGAAATTTCATCTATTGGAGACCAATGTCCTAAATTTGTATAAACTTCTGTTTCTATATGTTTATTTACTGTTATAACTTTTTAGTGTGTTCTACCAAATTACACTCAATTCCAAATTACACTCAGTTCTAACTGCATTCGAGTACAAGCATACAGGCTCAATTTTACACATAACTTAAAATGAGAGAAAGAACTAGGGATAAAATCCTTCTCCAGGGGATCTTCCCAACCCAGGGAAAGAACCTGGGTCTCCTGCATTGCGGGCAGATTCCTTACCATCTGAGCCACCAGGAAAGCCTGATAGAAACAGAGAAGCTAATAAAAAGAAAAACAGGAATTTCAGATACTAAAATGCTAGTGCCACAAAGCCTGGAGGACATGAGTCTTGATTAGTCCCCAGAAAAGCCTGCTTATGGAGACTATGTGGCTGGCACCTACGGTGCAAGTAACTTGGAATGAATGGAACCCTTAGTATTTTGTATTAAATCAACTAAAAACACTTAAGAATCTGGCACTTCAACTGGTTAGTTCACACTAATTGAACACAATGCTAAACATTATCCTTAAACACCAAACAAATACTTAACAACCTATAAACAGTAACTCAATATTGAATTCTTTGTCTTATTTAAGTCAATAGGAACCAGATTACCTCGTTACGGTTTTAACAAAGTAAACAGTTGAGAAAAATCTAAAACTGCTAAATCAATGCTGCTCTCTACAAGGCTCAGGCTGTTACTAAATATCTCATAAATGAACTTAGGTTTTTTTAATCTATGTGTTTTTAAAAAGAATGTAATAGATCCCAATTCTTAATCATTCCCCCTAAATCCACAATTTCTCACCATCTCCTGTACTAATTTGCTTCTGTTGTGGACTTTTATTTCTATCATAAATTACCCTAATAAGAATTCAGAATCCAAACATAAATTGTATAAACACATACAGTATATATGCCTACTTAATAATCAAAACCAGCCTTCTTTAAATGTTATCCTTTCTAGTACTTCCAAATATGCATATACTTCATAGGGTCTTTATTTTATTAGCAATTTTAACACTAAAAATGGAAAACATGCCTTTTTTTTAAAGTTCACACATATTTTTTTTTAATATTTATTTTATTTTTGGCTGTGCTGAGTCTTCGCTGCTGCACAGGCTTTTCTCTAGTTGGGGTGAGCAGGGCCTACTTTCTAGTTGAGATAAAGGAGCTTCTCACTGCAGTGGCTTCTCTGCTTGTGGAACATGGGTTCTAGAGCACAGGCTAAGTAGTTTTGCCACATGGGCTTAGTTGCTCTGTGGTATGTGGGATCTTCCTATACCAAGGATCGAACCCATGCCTCCTGCAGTGACAGGCAGACTCTACCACTGAGCCACCAGGGAAGCCCAAACATGTCTCTTTAAAAACATCAGATTCATAATAGTACAATCAATAAGTCCCTTTCTCCCTTAAGTGTTTATATACACAAACAGTGTCCTATAAGAACAAAAAAATAGTACTGCTAAATCTATGTTAAGCAAGGACTAAATTTCTTTCTCAAAAAAAAAAAAGGCAGAAAAATACAGTATGATAAATTTTTTCTAGCAAGTTAATGTAATTGCTTTAATTATGATTATTTAAAACCATTTTTAATATAAGGATGAGTAATTATCAACTGTTAGATAAAATACTTTAAAATACCTGATGAAAGTGAAATAAAATTAAGGAAAAATTTCTATACTACTATATATGTAAAAATATCCATTTACGTACATAGGCACAATAGTCTAAACTTCTAAAGAGACAGAAAAACTAAGTTTCAAAAGAAAAAGCTACTAATAAGGATGTGTATTATAATTATTTTTCAAAATAATTAATAAAGCTTATATTGACCCTGTGAATTAAAATTCTCTGTATGTGCCTGTGTGCTGTCGCTCAGTTGTGTCTCTTTGTGACCCCATGGACTCTAGCTTGTCAGGCTTCTCTGTTCATGGAATTTTCCAGGCAAGAATACTGGAGTAGGTTGCTACTTACTACTCCAGGGGATCTTCCCAACTCAGGGACAGAACCCACAACTCCTGCATCTCCTACTTTGGCATAAGGATTCTTTACCACTGAGCTACCCAAATAATTTGCAGATATTATGGTCTAATTTAGCATAATTTCTAACTATTAAAAAAATGATTAATAAATAAAATGGTTACCTTTCATTTGGAACAGAGATTTTAATCTGTTTTGTGTCATGACCCTTAAGTTGTTTAACTTGACATTCCCCTGGGTATTTCCAAGAGTATGGATAATTAACATCAGGCTAGTGCTAATTTGACCCTTGTTTCCCATTGAAAAATGTGTATCAGAATGTAATTCAGGGAAAGTTATGTTACTAAATACATAATTATTTTCACTAGTATAAGCAAAATTTTACTGGCACATGCCTCATACAAGATCTTTGTACAATATTGTTTCTTCATATAGTTGCTGAAAGCAACTGATCAAGCAGAAGGGGAAGGAGGCAATGAGAGAGTAGTTACATTCTGTGTACTGACTACAAATTTTGCTTTGGTAAAAGAATAAGACAAATTAGTATAAATTTTTGCAGTTAACCAAAATTTATCTATCTACATGACATTTTAATTTTCTAGAGCTCTTACAACAGCCTGAGAACTGCCCCTAAGGCTTCCAATACTGCTGCCCATCTTCCCTACAATTATTTATTCCCAAATCAGCTAGAGTAACTATTTGAAAAGGCAAATCATATTCTATTGATTTATATTATAAATTTGTATTTGTATTTGTAATACAATGTAATAAAAAGCAGAGACATCACTTTGCCGATAAAGATTTGTATAATCAAAGCTATGGTTTTTCCAATAATCATGTACGAATTTGAGAGTTGGACCATAAAGAAGGCTGAAAGCTGAAGAACTGATGCTTTCAAATTGTGGTGCTGGAGAAGGAAATCAACCCTGAAATTCATTGGAAGGACTGATGCTGAAGCTGAAGTTCCAATACTTTGGCCCCCTAACACAAAGAGCCAACTTACTGGAAAAGACCCTGATACAAAGGCAAAAGGAGAAGGGGACAGAGGATGAGGTGGTTAGGTAGCATCACCAACTCAATGGACATGAATTTGAGCAAACTCCAGGAGATAGTGGAGAACAGAGGAGCCTGGTGTGCTATATAGTCCATGGGGTCGTAAAGAGTCAGAGAAAACCGAGTGACTGAACAACAAATTCCATTTGACTCTTTGAAAAGGCAAATCATATTCTACTGCTCTTTCGTTTAAAAGTCTCCAATGGTTTTCATAGCACATACACATTACCATATATAAAATAAGTAAACAACAAGAACTTACTATACAGCACAGGGAATTATACTCAATATCTTGTATTAATAATAACCTAAAATAGAAAAGAATCCGAAAAAGCATATATATATATATATATACACCTGAAACTAACACGTTGTAAATTAACTATATGTCAATTGAAAATGCATAAAAATGAATTTTTAAAAAAGAATTTTCAAAAATTCTCCAATGCTTTTCTATAAAACGCAAAATAAACTCTAAACTCCTTACCATGGCAACAAAATCCTACATGTAAACTGTCTTTTGCTTATTTCCCCAACCTCATTGTATACCATTCTGTCCACCCACAACAGTCTTCTTGGCTACAAATCAAATGCAGAAAGCTTATTCCCACCTCGGGGTCTAATTTATTTACTATCACACTCCCTGAAAACACTGTCATAAGGTCTTCTCAAGCTCTGGCTCACTGGACTACAGCTGGGACTAGAATAACACCTCTGCTCTGGAAGAGCACACCGAGAATAATGCTAGAGAAGGAAAGAGAAGGGAAAAGAGTGGGGTGGGGGGAACATCGCTACTACAGAATCGCACACTAAGTGCCACAGGACAACAGAAGAGAATGCAACCTATTCCAGAGGAAAGATTTCTAAATTCAGATTTGTCACTGTCTTAGATACATGACCAGGAAATAACAATGACACACACCAACTATTAAATGGAGACGATTCCATTTTGATGCTCTCAAAGTGCCACACTCCATATGGGAAACTCAGCAGTGGCCACAAGACTGGAAAAGGTCAGTTTTCATTCTAATCCCAAAGAAGAGCAATGCCAAACAATGTTCAAACTACCATACAATTGTGCCCATTTCTCAAGCTAGCAAGATCATGCTCAAAATCCTTTAAGCTAGGCTACAGCAGTACATGAACCAAGAACTTCCTGATATACAAGCTGGGTTTTGAAGAGACAGAGGAACCAGAAATCAAATTGCCAACATTCACTGGATCATGGAGAAAGCAAAGGCGTTACAGAAAAACATCTACTTCTGCTTCATTTACTATGCTAAAGCCTTTGACTGGGTAGGTCACAACAAACTGAGGAAAGTTCTTAAAGAGATGGGAGTACCTGTCTCCTGAAAAACCTGTGCACAGGGCAAGAAGCAACAGTTAGAACTGGACATGGTTCCAAATGGGGAAAGGAGTACAACAAGGCTGTATGCTGTCACCTTGCTTATTTAACGTATATGCAGAGTTTATCACGTGAAATGCCAGGCTGGATGACTCACAAGCTCCAATCAAAACTGCCGGGAGAAATACTAACCACCTCAGATATGCAGATGGTACCACTATAACAGCAGAAAGAAAATAATAACTAAAGAACCTTTTGATGAGGGTGAAAGAGGAGAGTGAAAAAGCTGGCTTGAAACTCATTTTTCAAAAAAGCAAGATATAGCATCCGGTCCCAACACTTCATGGCAAACAGAAGAGGAAAAAATGCAAACAATGACAGATTTTATTTTCTTGAATTCCAAAATCACTGGGGATAGTGAGTGAAGCCATGGAATTAAAAGACACTTGCTCCTTAGACAGTGCATTAAAAAGCAGAGATATCACTTTGTCAACAAAGATCTGCATAATCAAACCTATGGTTTTGCCAATAATCATGTACGAATGTGAGAGCGGGACCATAAAGAAGGCTGAGAGTTGAAGAACTGATGCCTTTGAATTGTGGTGCTAGAGAAGACTCTTGAGACTCCCTTGGTCTTCAGGGAGACCAAACCAATCTTTCCTAAAGGAAACTGACCCTTAAATTCACTGGAAGGACTGATGCCGAAGCTGAAGCTCCAATACTTTGGCCCCTGACACAAAGAGCCGATTTATTGGAAAAGACCCTGATGCTGGGAAAGACTAAAGGTAAAAGGAGAAGGGGACGGCAGAGGATAAGATGGTCAGATAGCATCACTGACTCAATGGACATGAATTCAAGCAAATTCCAGGAGACAGTGGAGGACAGAGGAGCCTGGTGTGCTATAGTCTATGGAGTCATAAAGAGTCAGACACAGCCGAGTGACTGAACAACAACAAATTCCACTTGACTCTGCACCACACAGAAACCCCATTAATGTCCATGAATAATAGATGCCATTGACAAAATTTAGGATATTATTTAATTCATAAAAATACTTCAGAGGTTACATTTGGGCTATGCCCCCTCCTTCATTGTCCTCCAAGGCCTTTCTATGGTTTTTTGATCTGGGATCAGATAGATACACTACACCTGAGGTAGGTCAATCAGATTAGGGTAAAGGCAAAGGGGAAGAAGGCGAGGTAGAGATTCAGATCCAAGTCACTTTAATGATAGCATCCTCATATTTCTTTTAAAGGTGCAACTGCTGAGTTCCCCACAGATGCCCTGGTTCCAGTCTTTCCTGAGACTTGATTGTTTAGTACATCCTTCAATTATGTGAGCCTACTCAAAGTCCTTGCCTTAATGCCTGTTTTCGTCTTAAGTTAACCAAGTTGGTTTCTTTTATATAAAACTGAAGCAACTGTGAAACACTTCGAATATACAATCATCCTAGTGAAAAGCTAAAACAGAGATTAACGTTTATGTCTCTATTCCAAGTAGTGTGAAGTTACTACATACCTAAAAACTGTACTGACATAATTGGAAGAACAAAACATTAGTGTCACTCACTTTCAGATGCAGATTCAACTTCTAGATTCACTGTCTGCTACCTATCCGATGTGAGTTTGAACAAGTAATTAAACATTCTCTGTCTCCTAATCTACTGATGACAACACTCATGGGGTTGTTGGAAGATTAAACAAGATAAAAGATGTCAAAACAATCAGCAAAATGTCTGGAAGATAGTAGGGGCTCAATAAATGTTAATCCTCACCTTGTTCCCAATAAGGAAAACATGTTTAATCAAAAATAAGTGAAAAGCCAACTCTGGCTAGAGCGAAAGTGAAAGTCACTCAGTCGTGTCCAATTCTTTGCGACCCCATGGACTATCCAGTCCATGGAATTCTCCAGGCCAGAATACTGGAGTAGGGTAGCCTTTCCCTTCTCCAGGGGATCTTCCCAACCCAGAGATGGAACCCAGGTTTCCCGTATTGCAGGCAGATTCTTTACCAGCTGAGCCACAAGGGAAGAGGGTTAACAAATATAGCCATGAGTTAAACCCACCCCCTCATCTGTTTTGTTTTGTATGGCTCACAAGCCAAGACTGGTTTTTAAATTTTTAAATAGAGTTGTGCAATGAATATTGTGTGCCGCCTCCTCCCCTAAAATTACACACACACACACACACACACACACACACACACATATATATATATGTTGAAATTGTAATCCATGGTATCTATGTGAATGTGATCATACCTTGAGATAGGTCTTTGCACATGCAATCAAGGTGAAGTCATGCTGGATTAAGGTAAGCCTTAAATCACAATGACTGGTATCTATTGGCAGAAAAAGGCCATGTGCTGACGGAGGCAGAGATTGGAAAAATGTGGCAAAAAGCCAAGGAATGTCAAGAATTATCAAGAGCCACCTGAAATTGGAAGAGGTAAGGCCCTGGACACTTCAGGGAGCATGGCTCTGCCGACATCTTAATTTCAGGTTTCTGGTCTCCAGAAGTATGTGAGAACATATTTCTGCTGTCTTAAGCCACCCAGTTTGTGGTAAATTGTTATGGCAGCCCTAGAAAACTAAAATACCAAGTTTGTTCAGGCTATCTATTTTGTATGGCCCACAAAACAGTTAATTCTTTTAATGTTATTTAAATTCCTATACTCAGTATATAATGCCCTAATACAAATAGGTTTTGTTTTTAATCCAAAGACTAGCATTTCCCAACATGTGAAACTATAAAATTCAAATTTTACTCTCCATAAATAAAGTTTTACTGCTCACAGCCACATTCATTTACATCTTTTCTACGGCTGCTTCTGTCCTACAATGGCAATGTTGAATAGTTACCGTAGAGACCACATGGCCCTCAAAACTGGAAATAGCCACTATATGGCTCCATGTAGAAAGTTTGACTATCCCTGGTCTAAGCATTAATGCTAAAGACATGAATAGTAGCTGGACAGGTTAAAAACCTGAAGGAACAAACACACACAAGACCTAGCAATTTTTATCATGGGAAAAAGGTTTAAAGTTTTAAAATAAATCAAGATTTAAGAAAAAAAAGAGTAAATAACAAAGGTGCTAGTCAAGAATAGTCTGATTCTTATCTTGTGAAATAAATTAGATGACAGCAATCATTACTATGGAAAAGCTGGCTACAGTGTAAGGATGTGGAATAAAAACTCAGACAGAAACACACATCCCAGTCTTCTCTTCCCAGTCTAAATGTCAATTCTGAGCAAATTATTTATTGAAATTGTTTATTGGCTAAACATTATAAAAATCTCCCAATTGGCCACATTATAAATCTATCCCTACTATAATCCATCTTTAAGAGTACTTTCAGAATGATTGTCCTAAAACACAAAGTTTGATCATGCTATCTGTTTTGTATGGCCCACAAAAGTTAATTTTTTTAATGTTATTTAAATTCTTATACTCAGTATATAACGCCCTTCACAATAAGACCCAAATCCCCATCCAGTCCCACTTCATACCACTCCTTAATAATTCAGAAGCTTCTCCTGGATTTAACTTTATTATATACATCTATAACATTCTTGCTTTCCCCATCTGTAAACCCACTATAATTTTAATTGTTTATTCTTCCACACTAACCTGAATTTTATGACAGAAGCATGTCTGTCAGGTTCACTATGGTATGATATAATATACAGAGCACTCAAACACTGTACATAGATGCATAATAAGCATAAGTTGAATAAAGAATGAATAAATTGACAAGAATGACTAACTATGCTAGGGCTCAGGACTCCAATTTTTTTGCACATACTGTTACCTCTCTCCTGAGAATTACCTTTGCCTTGTTTACCTATCTGGAAAATTCTTTACTCATCTTTCACATGCAGCCTCTACAGGAAACCCTTTCCTTACATTTTCCTGCCAACTGTTCTTTCCTCCACATCGCTAAAACAGTATATACCATACGATATTGTAATATATCTACTTGCTGGTACTTATGCTTCATTAAACCTTGAGTTTCTCAAGGACAAAAACCCTGTTTAGTTCAGTATTGCTTTCTCTGACTCTTAGTTCAATGTATGGAGCATGTGAAGAATAAAAATGTATTTGCTGAGTACATAAACTAACATTATTTTACAAATATAAAAAAGCTCTAATTCATAGAACAGTGTACATTTTAGTATTCTCATTGTAAGTTAAATTGTTTTAATAATTTATTGAATAGTGTGTTAAACAACTGTGACTACATATTCTAGTTTAAATAAAATTTATAAATGAATGAAATTTCATCTTCTGTTGTAAATTATTATAGCAATAATGTTGTTGTTCAAATAGATTTAAGGGACTAGATCTGATAGACAGAGTGCCTGATGAACTATGGACAGAGGTTCGTGACATTGTACAGGAGACAGGGATCAAGAAAATCCCCATGGAAAAGAAATGCAAAAAAGCAAAATGGCTGTCTGAGGAGGCCTTACACATAGCTGGGAAAAGAAGAGAAGCGAAAAGCAAAGGAGAAAAGGAAAGATATTCCCATCTGAATGCAGAGTTCCAAAGAATAGCAAGGAGAGATAAGAAAGCCTTCCTCAGCTATCAGTGCAAAGAAATAGAGGAAAACAACAGAATGGGAAAGACTAGAGATCTCTTCAAGAAAATTAGAGATACCAAGGGAACATTTCATGCAAAGATGGGCTCGATAAAGGACAGAAATGGTATGGACCTAACAGAAGCAGAAGATATTAAGAAGAGGTGGCAAGAATACACAGAAGAACTATACAAAAAGATCTTCACGACCCAGATAATCACGATGGTGTGATCACTCACCTAGAGCCAGACATCCTGGAATGTGAAGTCAACTGGGCCTTAGAAAGCATCACTACGAACAAAGCCAGTGGAGGTGATGGAATTCCAGTTGAGCTATTTCAAATCCTCAAAGATGATGCTGTGAAAGTGCTGCACTCGATATGCCAGCAAATCTGGAAAACTCAGCAGTGGCTACAGGACTGGAAAAAGTCAGTTCTCATTCCAATCCCAAAGAAAGGCAATGCCAAAGAATGCTCAAACTACTGCACAATTGCACTCATCTCACATGCTAGTAAAGTAATGCTCAAAATTCTCCAAACCAGGCTTCAGCAATACGTGAACCGTGAACTTCCAGATGTTCAAGCTGGATTTAGAAAAGGCAGAGGAACCAGAGATCAAATTGCCAACATCCACTGGATCATCAAAAAAGCAAGAGAGTTCCAGAAAAACATCTATTTCTGCTTTATTGACTGTGCCAAAGCCTTTGGCTGTGTGGATCACAATAAACTGTGGAAAATTCTGAATGAGATGGGAATACCAGACCATCTGACCTGTCTCTTGAGAAACCTGTATGCAGGTCAGGAAGCAACAGTTAGAACTAGACATGGAACAACAGACTGGTTCCAAATAGGAAAAGGAGTACGTCAAGGCTGTATACTGTCACCCTGCTTATTTAACTTATATGCAGCGTACATCATTAGAAATGCTGGGCTGGAAGACACACAAGCTGGAATCAAGATTGCCAGGAGAAATATCAATAACCTCAGATATGCAGATGACACCACCCTTATGGCAGAAAGTGAAGAAGAACTAAAGAGCCTCTTGATGAAAGCGAAAGAGGAGAGTGAAAAAGTTGGCTTAAAGCTCAACATTCAGAAAACTAAGATCATGGCATCTGGTCCCATCACTTCATGGGAAATACATGGGGAAACAGTGGAAACAATGTCAGACTTTATTTTTGGGGGCTCCAAAATCACTGCTGATGGTGACTGCAGCCATGAAATTAAAAGACGCTTATTCCTTGGAAGGAAGGTTATGGCCAACCTAGATTGCATATTGAAAAGCAGAGACATTACTTTGCCAACAAAGGTCTGGCTAGTCAAGGCTATGGTTTTTCCAGTGGTCATGTATGGATGTGAGAGTTGGACGGTGAAGAAAGCTGAGCCCCGAAGAATTGATGCTTTTGAATTGTGGTGTTGGAGATGACTCTTGAGAGTCCCTTGAACTTCAAGGAGATCCAATCAATCCATCCTAAAAGAGATCAATCCTGAGTGTTCATTGGAAGGTCTGATGTTGAAGCTGAAACTCCAATACTTTGGCCACCTCATGCGAAGGGTTGACTCATTGGAAAAGACCCTAATGCTGGGTAGGATTGGGGGCGGGAGGAGAAGGGGATGACCGAGGATGAGATGGTTGGATGGCATCACCGACTCGATGGACATGGGTTTGCATAAACTCCAGGAGTTAGTGATGGACAGGGAGGCCTGGCGTGCTGCGATTCATGGGGTTGCAAAGAGTCAGACACGACTGAGCTACTGAACTGAACTGAACTGAATGCTGTTGTTCAGTTGCCAAGTCATGCCCGACTCTTTGCGACCCCATGGACTGCAGCACACCAGGCTTCTCTGTCCCTCACTATCTCCTGGAGTTTGTTCAAATTTATGTCCATTGTATCAGTGATGCCATCCAACCATCTCATCCTCTGTCGCCCTCTTCTTCTACCTTCAATCTTTCCCATCATCAGGGTCTTTTCCAATGAATCAGCTGTTCACATCAGGTGACCAAAGTTCCGGAGCTTCAGCTTCAGCGTCAGTCCTTCCAGTGAATATTCAGGGTTGATTTCTTTTAAGATTGATTGGTTTGACCCTTCTGTCCAAGGGACTCTCAAGAGTCCACTCCTGCACCACAGTTTGAAAGCATCAATTCTTTGGCACTCTGCCTTCTTTATTGTCTAGCTCTCATATCCTTACATGACCATAGCCTTAACTATATGGACCTTTGTTGGCAAAGTAATGTCTTTGCTTCTTAACACTGTCTAGGTTTATCATAGTTCTGCTGTGAAGAAGCAATCATCTTCTAATTTCATGGCTGCAGTCACCATTCACAGTGATTTTAAGCACATGAAGAGGAAATCTGTCACTGCTTTGCACCTTTTCCCCTTCTGTCTGCCATGAAGTGATGGGACTGGGTGCCATCTTCTTAGTTTTTTTAATACTGAGTTTTAAGGTGGCTTTTTCACTCTCCTCCCTCACTCTCATAAAGAGGTTCTTTAATTCTTCTTCATTTTCTGCCATTAGAAACTCAAAATATTTAGAATAAAATCTAAAATTCTTTTTTCAGCAATATTTCAATTTACAGATATTAACAACAATTAAGTCATTAAGCATTTTCAAATAATCCTTTCTCTACACATTTATATATGTACATATATATATGCTGTGTATGAACACATGATATAAATGTTGTAGATATTAATCATAAACTACATCAATCCTATTAAGACAGTTCAGCTGAAATACATCCAAAATAAATATCTTAATTTAATTGCAATTTTCTAATATCTGGATTCAATTAAGTTCAGGAAAGTTTCAAGAAGGCCACCCAGTAATAAACACAAAATAAATTGTGTCTGCTGTCTTGTTAGCGATAATTTTTTATTGCTACCTCAGTTTCAGATGTCAGAGTAATGACTTCCATATTCTGATTAAAATGCAAATTGAAACCATATGTTAGAAAAGCATACGCTTTCAATGTCACTGTTTTCTGAATTTAGTCACAATAAAAGTATAAAGGCTAACAATAACCCCAATGAATTCTATTGATTCTAGATGTAGAAAATACAGACTTTACATTGCACACTATGTCAACACATGAAGTGATGGCACATCAATTAACAGTTATGGTCATACACACAGACACACACACACATATATATGCATATATATGTATGCATATGTAATCGATGAGGGGTGAAAATTATAAAACAATATGAATCTTGATTAACCTTAAAACAGAATGAATCTTAATTGATTCGATTTTCTTCAAAAGTGAAAACCAAAAACAATTTTATAAACCTCTTTGTAATCTTCAGATTTATTAAAGTAACCACAATTACTTTAATCTATATTCTCAGAAAAATGAAAAGGAAACAATAGACTGATATGTTTGTTTAATTTTGCTAATGAATTAAATAAATCAAATTCTACATAAATCAATTTAACATTTAATGAATTTCTAAGACTATGCTATGAGTTTCCCAACTATCTTCTGAGATTGATTCAAAACTAACCAGCCCAATAATTTAAATATTATAAGCTTTGGTCTGCTTCATTTTCATTTGTAACATTAAAACTGCTGTGTGCATTAAGATTTTCTTTTGTTTTGAAAGGAAAACTTTGAAGTGGTAAAAAAACTTTTCTTATAAATGGAACTCCAAAAAAGGCTGAATCATGAATATTCAAGGGTGAATATTTCTGGGAGTTCCCTGGAAGTTCAGTGGTTAGGACTCAAACGCTTTCACCACTGCAGCCTGGGCTGAATCCTTGGTTGGGGAACTAAGATCCCACAAGGCGCACAGCCACAAAAAGACTGAGTATTTCTCTTTTTTTCTTTTCTTTTTGTTTAGTAAGAGTGAGTATTTCTAAATTTAACATATTTCTTCCCAATATCAGCTAGATGTAAAAAATTAAAAGTCAATGCCAGCTAAGCTTACACAATTTATAGATATCAAAGGCAGTAAACTCAATGTAAGTATAGTTCTGTTGCGTAAGAAAAAAGTGAAGGTGACCATAACAGTGTTCACCTAAAAGAGAGACTGGGATGAGGTAGGGTAGGGGTAAACCACAGCTCTCAAGACGAATAAAATCACTTGACTGTACCTTAAAAAAATGTTCAATTTGAAATACAAATGACATCTTCCTGTATTGTAGCCTATATTTCAGTTGCAGACTAACGAACAGTCGATGTCTCTGATCAGTCTAAAACATGACTTTGGTGTCACACAGTAGTTTACCTTTTCATTGTTTTCTTACACATGAGCAGAGAAGCCCTATATCTCATTTACCTGATAATTTCAGGACAAATTACTTTACATTTTTTTCTTTGTATATCCATAGCAAAGAGAAAAAACAAGGGAGTAAAAATATTTTAGCACTTCCAAGTTCCTAAGACATAACAAATATTCTCCATTGTTATATCTTCCACATTTCACCTCAGCAAAAGAGAGACAATTAAAAATGTCTGTAATATGTTGACACTTCTAAAAGGTTTTGTGCTCCCTGGAGGAAAGACAGCACAATCTACCAGACAGTATTATCGATGACTATATTTCCATTTCTAATTCAAAACTACTAAAA
This sequence comes from Giraffa tippelskirchi, assembly GCF_054371585.1. Taxonomy (NCBI): domain Eukaryota; kingdom Metazoa; phylum Chordata; class Mammalia; order Artiodactyla; family Giraffidae; genus Giraffa; species Giraffa tippelskirchi. Next base: position 38,952,693 of record NC_137284.1, on the reverse strand, counting down.
CCACATAAAAATAGACATCAATTCTTCTTTATCTAATCACTATTCTATATACCTTGAAGGAAAAAGAGGAGTGAAATGAATTATTTTTAGATACCTAAATAGTTGAATTCTCTATCAGAATGTTACAAGACCAGATAAAAGTACAAAGATTTTGTTCTAAAATTAAGGAAACTTGTGCCTCCATAGAATACAAGTTTCCCAAAAATACACCTTTCCTGGAAGCACAGATAACATTTTTCCATGCTTAGACTTCACAAACATGATCAAACTCAGCCACAACAACGACAAAGCCAATAATAAAAGCAAATATTATTGAGACTTTCCTACTCACTAGTAAGTCTTATATGTACTATTATATATAATTTTCACAATATTACTCTGTGAGGTAGGAGCTATTATGATGCCAATTATGCAAGCTGAGAAAATGGAGGTAGAAGTAAAACGGTTTGACTAAGATCATAATACAAGCAGAAAGTAAACAGCCGTGGCTGGGAAGTCTTTCTTAGTAACAAAATAAAGTACTGAATTAATACTGAAAAGACCTCAGGGTTCCCAGACTAATAAGCAGGGGCCACAGAGTCAAAAGATATGAACACTAATTGGTGTGAACGCTGATACCAGGATTTAAGTCTCCAGATTCCACACCACTATTCCTTCTACCACTGCCCTGTTTTCTTCTGTCTCTTGACCTGCACCAGGTTGCTGCCCTAGTTTCACGGCTAGAAAGTCAACTTAACACTAACAAATATAATAAACCAGATCCTGTCACAAGTGCTGATTTTACAGAATAGAATTAAATCTTTAAAATATCTTCATTAAACGTCTATTTATAATAAACATCTAACAACAACAACAAAATAATTGCAAAGGTCAAATAATAAATGCCAGATCTGAAAAATTTAGGTCTGTGTAGCCCAAGTACATTTTTAAGTAAATGCCTTTTTATTTTTCTTTTCATTTTTTCCTTTCTCTTTTCTTTTTCTATTTTTCTTCAAATAAATACTTCACAAGTACAAGGTCAAGTTTTAGTATGAATAGTCCTTACCTGCAACTTTTTCAGCAAAATGAAAATAATAGTCCATTATTTTTCATCAAATGATATTTACAAGTTGGGCCAGGACATTTCATCCTCTACTTTGCTAATTGCCATTAGAGGTGTAAAGGGCATACCTTAAAAGCATATTCCAAATGACCTTTTTTTCTCCTACACATTAAACTCAGTTGTATCTCTTCAATTTCTTCACTGTACTGCTCACTTTATTGAACCAATTACAGCATATCTTATGTCAGAATGCAAAAAATTCAAGAACCCATACATTGTAGGATGCATCTAATGTAATTTCCCAAACAATGTATTATTTCTGATAAGTAATACAACTAATTGTTAGTTTAATCTCATGCTATGTTTATGAAAGTTGCTAAGAAATACAACTAAATGGTACAAGATTAACTGGCAGAAAAAAAAAATCATAGACCCCTTTTTATCACATGCCAGTCATATAATTTAACAAATGATACAGAATCTACATCTTTTCCTCCAAAAAAAATTTTAACATATAATGCATTATTTTTAATTAAGGAATTTAAGCCCTTAATTAATATACTTTTACTTCTTACCTTTATATTTTCTTTAAGGGTGACAAACATTTTAATGATTTTGTATAGATGATTAAAAGGTGATATTTAGCTTTGTAACTAAATTTGTATCTCACAAGAAGAATGAACATGATAAATGCCACACTACAAAAGTCATAGCTCTTTGCTTCTGTTTTAAAAACTACCAAATATTAATTAGATTATATCAGATCATACTTTTGAATATCAAAATACAAAAAAAAATACATAAATATCATAAAAACCCAGTAGAATACTGACAGATGACCAAGGAGCTACAAAATTAAGTAAAGCACTAAAAGAAGCTTAAATTGTTGGCTAAATGAATATAAATAAGTAATTTACTTTTCCTTAGACTTTAAAAGCACTAAAAGAAGCTTAAATTGTTGGCTAAATGAATATAAACAAGTAATTTATTTTTCCTTTGACTTTAAACTACAACACACTCGAATAATTTAACTCCTAGAAATACAATTAATGCTTACCTTCCTGACAAAAGTGACATAACATGATTTAACACATAAGTGTATTGAGCTAATATCCCATGCTACTGTCTAAAGCTGTCACAGCAGTGCTAAATTTTTTTAAATACTGCCATTACATTCCAGACCTCCAGATTTAACCCTAATTAAAAGACCATAAATGAAAACAATCATGCTCTGTACTGCAACTGTTGCCACATTTAAGGATTATTTTTAATATTCATTAAAAAAGTCTAGGTTCTAAAAAGTCATCAACCAACAGCTTTCAGGTAGGATACAGAAGCCTAGAAAAAGCACTAATAAACCCAGTTAAAACCTGAGGTTTCAATATTACCTTATTACATATCATCAATATGAGATTAGAAGTCACATAACCTTCCATGCTGTTTTCATAATCTATAAATGGTATAATAAAAGCTACCATGCCTATTTAACTGGGTGGCTTTGGTATGTTAAATGCAAAAAGGTATGTGAAAAGAATTTATTAAGGCATTAGATAAACATGATACTATGGAGGTATTATTCACTGAATACAAAGCATTCTGGTTATTCCTGCAAGAAATTATAAAGACAGACATAGAAGACAAAATTCCAAACAATGAAAAGCTTGTTTTAGTGAAAAAAAAAAAGAAATCAAAAACTGTGAATATCTGAAAGGCAAAAAAAAATTAAACTTCATTCATAATTTCCCTTTAAATCTATGCCCTACACACACACACACACACACACACACACACACAAACACACACACACATATATATGCCCTCAATAAATAATTCTTGGCTTATCTAAGGAAAGCAGAGAGAAGGACAAATATAAATTAAGCATTTCTTCTGTCTTCTTCCCTGCTAGGAGTGTCACTTCCCAGTGCAGATCTACATATACTCTATAGCCATGTTAAGGACAGCTATGTTTCCAGACTTATTAATAATGACTTGCACAGTCTGGATTTAGTAAAAGAAGACAGAACTGGAAAAGTGAATAGGTGAACATGGCAGGTTGGGTCCCAGAACCTATCTTCAAATCAGCTTTCAGGCAAAGCATTCTGGGAAACTAATCACACATTATGAAAGTGACTATGCAATGTTAATAACCCAAATATTATTTCCTCTTTGGAACAATGTCTATAATTTTAAAATGTTTCTATGATCGATGTGGTGATGTCACACTCTCCCAGGCCAGATCTAAGCCATAATGGTAATTAGTTACTGATTTTATCATAATATATATAGACATAGATATAGATAGATTCAGATCTTAAACTCCCTGTGCAAACAAATATTTCTATGAATTATGTATCTTTTCTCATTTATTAGAGTAATTATCACAGTAAAGAAATGTTAGGTTTAATGGCTTCTTATTCCTCTTGGACGACATTAATTAATCTTCATAATAATCACAAAAAACAATGTATTAATTATTCCATTTGACAGAGGAGGAAACTGAGAAAAAAAACTAGTAAGTGGTAAACCAGGATTCAAACTGATGAGTGCTGGCAGCACTCAGTCCTGAGAATCAAGACTATCTCCATATCTTGCCAATATCAATCACTCCCGGAGTACAAAATCACTCCTGCTGACCGAAAACCATTGATCTAGTTTTATGAGAACTTTTTGTCAAAAGTTTCTGAATTTTGTCAAAAGTTTATTCTGACTCTATTAAGATGACTTTTCTAAGCATGTTAATAAGTCAATTGTGTTAATTGACTTCTGAATGTTAAGCTAAATTTGAATTCCTAGGCTGAACCTCACTGGAACATGGTATTATTGGATTGATCTGCTAAAATTTTGTTAAGAATACTGTATCTAAATTCATGAGGATTCTGAGTCCGTTGTTTCCATTTTCTTGTAATGTCTTTGTCTTGCTTTGGTATCAAAATTATACTGGCCTCAGAGAATGGATCCTGAAGTGATTACTTCTCTTCAACCTTCTGATGCAGTTTGAGTGGAATGAGTAGAACTGCTATCATGCCTTCTTTAAATATTTATTAAAACTCACCAGGGAAGCTAACCAAGCATGGAATTTTCTTTGGGAAAAGATTTTAAATTATAAATCCTATTTCTTCAATAAATATAGGGCTGGTCAGTTTATATATTTCTTTTTTAGTAAGTTTTGGTGGTTTATATCTTTTAACATACAAAGGAGAAGGAGGCAGCAGAGAATGAGACGGTTAGATAGCATCACGGACTCAATGGACATGAGTCTGAGCAAACTCCAGGAGAAAGTGAAGGACAGAGGAGCCCGGCATGCTAGAGTCCACGGGGTCACAGAGTCGGACACTATTTAACAACTGGAAAATAGCAACAATCTTTAAAGAATATAACCTTTTCACCTAAGTTGACAAATATATGGACATAAACTTATTCAATTACCAAGTTACTATTCAATTAAAGTTACTAGTAACTTTAATTGGTTGGCTCAAAAGTTTGTTCAGCTTTTTCAGTAAGATTCTATGGAAAAACCCAAACAAACGTTTTGGCCAACTCAGTATCACCTGTATAATCTATAATGGAATCACCTCTCTCATTTTTGATGCTGGTAATATGTTATCTTTTCTCTTCTTTTCTCATCAATCTGGCTTAAAGGTTTGTTAATTTTATTCATTTTCTCAAAGAACTAGCTAAAGTTTTTTGTTTGGTTTTAATTTTTTTTCACTTATTTCCACTCTAATATTTACTATTTCTTCACTTATGCTTACTTTGTGTTTAACTGCTCTTCTTTTTCTAGTTTTCTAACGTTGAAACTGAAATCACTGACTTAAGACTTTTTTTTTCTAAACAGGTTATTTCACGTTATAAATGTCCCTCTAAGTAGGCAGTCAATATCTTACCAATTTTGATATGTTTGTTTTTTCATTTAACTCAAAACACTTTCTACTTTACTTCTGATATCTTCTGATATTTTCAAATATTCGGGGATTTTCTAGGTATCTTTTGATTACTGGTTCTAATTTAATTTCATAGACACCAAACAATAAATCGTATGACTTGAATCATTTGAGATTTGTTTTGTAGCACAGAATATGGTAAATTTTGATGATACTTGAAAATAATTTTCACTCCATACTCCAAATAAAATGATCTATAAACGTCGACAATGTCAAGTTAGTTAATAGGGTTACTCAAGGCTTCTGTATCCTTCATGATTTTCTTTTTACATTCTATATCAAGGATGTTGATTATTTCTCATTGCAGTTCTGTCAGTTTTTGCTTTATTTATTTTGAAGCTCTCTTATTAAATGCATAAACATTTAGGAATATTACATCCTCTTAATTCATTTATCCTTTTACTGTTATGAACTTACCCTCTTTCTCTCTGGTAATATGCTCTGCTTTGAAATTTACCATGCACGAGCACATGCTAAATCCCTTCAGTCGTGTCCAACTCTTTGCAGTCCTATGGACTGTAGCCCTCCAGTCTCCTCTGTCCATGGGATTCTCCATACATGAATACTGGAGTGAGTTGCCATGTCCTTCTCCAGGGGATCTTCCTGACCCAGGGATCAAACTCGCGTCTCTTACATCTCCTGCACTGGCGAGCAGGTTCTTTACCACTAGCACCATTGTTATTACAGCCACTCCAGCTTACCTCTAATTAGAGTGAGCATAATATATCTCTTATCAAAACTTTTACTTTTAACCCATTTTAAATTTATTTGTCCCTTTACTTTTAAAGTGACTTCTTGTAGGTTACATATAGTTGAGTTGATCTGAAGTTTATAATACACATACCTTCAAGTGATTCATACAATGTCCCATATGGTATAAAAACCTGTCATTACATTTCCATTTCTCCCTCTTGAACTCTGTATTAATGTTGTTAAACACTACTTTTACATATAACCCTCACAAACTACACAGCCATTATTTTTGTAATCAGTAACGCTGTAATGCTGAAGAAGCTGAACTTGAAAGGTTCTATGAAGACCTACAAGACATTTTAGAACTAACATCAAAAAAAAGATGTCCTTTTCATTATAGGGGACTGGAATGCAAAAGTAGGAAGTCAGGAAACACCTGGCGTAACAGGTAAATTTGGCCTTGGAGTACAGAATGAAGCAGGGCAAAGGCTAATAGAGTTCTGCCAAGAGAACGCACTGGTCATAGCAAACACCCTCTTCCAACAACACAAGAGAATACTCTACACATGGACATCACCAGATGGTCAACACCGAAATCAGACTGATTATATTCTTTGCAGCCAAAGATGGAGAAGCTATATACCGTCAGCAAAACAAGACGGGGAGCTGACTGTGGCTCAGATCATGAACTGCTTATTGCCAAATTCAGACTTAAATTGAAGAAAGTAGGGAAAACCACTAGACCATTCAGGTATCACCTAAATCAAATCCCTTATGATTATACAGTGGAAGTGACAAATAGATTTAAGGGACTAGATCTGATAGACAGAGTGCCTGATGAACTATGGACAGAGGTTTGTGACATTGTATAGGAGACAGGGATCAAGACCATCCCCGTGGAAAAGAAATGCAAAAAAGCAAAATGGCTGTCTGAGGAGGCCTTACACATAGCTGGGAAAAGAAGAGAAGCGAAAAGCAAAGGAGAAAAGGAAAGATATTCCCATCTGAATGCAGAGTTCCAAAGAATAGCAAGGAGAGATAAGAAAGCCTTCCTCAGCTATCAGTGCAAAGAACAAAGGAAAACAACAGAATGGGAAAGACTAGAGATCTCTTCAAGAAAATTAGAGATACCAAGGGAACATTTCATGCAAAGATGGGCTCGATAAAGGACAGAAATGGTATGGACCTAACAGAAGCAGAAGATATTAAGAAGAGGTGGCAAGAATACACAGAACTGTACAAAAAAGATCTTCATGACCTAGATAATTACAATGGTGTGATCACTCACCTAGAGCCAGACATCCTGGAATGTGAAGTCAAGTAGGCCTTAGAAAGCATCACTACGAACAAAGCCAGTGGAGGTGATGGAATTCCAGTTGAGCTATTTCAAATCCTCAAAGGTGATGCTGTGAAAGTGCTATGCTCGATATGCCAGCAAATTTGGAAAACTCAGCAGTGGCCACAGGACTGGAAAAGGTCAGTTCTCATTCCAATCCCAAAGAAAGGCAATGCCAAAGAATGCTCAAACTACTGCACGATTGCACTCATCTCACATGCTAGTAAAGCAATGCTCAACATTCTCCAAGCCAGGCTTCAGCAATACGTGAACCGTGAACTTCCAGATGTTCAAGCTGGTTTTAGAAAAGGCAGAGGAACCAGAGATCAAATTTCCAACATCCGCTGGATCATTGAAAAAGCAAGAGAGTTCCAGAAAAGCATCTATTTCTGTTTTATTGACTATGCCAAAGCCTTTGACTGTGTGGATCACAATAAACTCTGGAAAATTCTGAAAGAGATGGGAATACCAGACCATCTGACCTGTCTCTTGAGAAACCTGTATGCAGGTCAGGAAGCAACAGTTAGAACTGGACATGGAACAACAGACTGGTTCCAAATAGGAGAAGGAGTACGTCAAGGCTGTATAGTGTCACCCTGCTTATTTAACTTACGTGCAGAGTACATCATGAGAAACGCTGGGCTGGAAGACACACAAGCTGGAATCAAGATTTCCGGGAGAAATATCAATAACCTCAGATATGCAGATGACACCACCGTTATGGCAGAAAGCAAAGAAGAACTAAAGACCCTCATGATGAAAGTGAAAGAGGAGAGTGAAAAAGTTGGCTTAAAGCTCAACGTTCAGAAAACTAAGATCATGGCATCTGGTCCCATCACTTCATGGGAAATAGATGGGGAAACAGTGGAAACAGTGTCAGACTTTATTTTTTTGGGCTCCAAAATCACTGCTGATGGTGATTGCAGCCATGAAATTAAAAGATGCTTACTCCTTGGAATGAAGGTTATGACCAACCCAAATAGCATATTTAAAAGCAGAGACATTACTTTGCCAACAAAGGTCTGGCTAGTCAAGGCTATGGTTTTGCCAGTAGTCATGTATGGATGTGAGAATTGGACTCTAAAGAAAGCTGAGCGCCAAAGAATTGATGCTTTTGAATTGTGGTGTTGGAGAAGACTCTTGAGAGTCCCTTGGACTGCAAGGAGATCCAACCAGTCCATCCTAAAGGAGATCAATCCTGAGTGTTCATTGGAAGGACTGATGTTGAAGCTGAAACTCCAATACTTTGGCCACCTCATGTGAAGAGTTGACTCATTGGAAAAGACCCTAATGCTGGGAGGGATTGGGGGCCGGAGCAGAAGGGGACAACAGAGGATGAGATGGTTGGATGGCATCACCGACTCGATGGACACGGGTTTGGGTAAACTCCAGGAACTGGTGATGGACAGGGAGGCCTGGAGTGCTGCGATTCATGGGGTCACAAAGAGTCGGACACGACTGAGCGACTGAACTGAACTGAACTGAACACTTTTAAAGGGGGATATATAAGAAAAGTATCTTTTATATCTACGAAGGTATTGATAGTTACCATTTTCAGTGCTCTTCATTTCTCTGTGTAGGTCTAGATTTCTAACTACTATCATTTGCCTGAAAGCTTCCTGACAAACTTTAACATTTCCTCTAGTACAGGTCTGCTGGTGATGAATTCTTTCAGCTTTTCTATGTCTGGAAATCGTCTTTACTTTGTATGTACCACCTTCAAGGAAAACTGAAGCACATATTACCTTCACAAGGCAAACAAAGTATATAACTAGGTGTATAAAGACTAGCTATGATGAAATCTCATGCCTAAAGAAAAATGGCACCCCTTTTTCCTTTGGCCTAATTGATCCTGTAGTGGTCCTTCAAGCCACTTGGAGCAGAGTACCTACTAGATTCAATGTCAACCTCCAACCCCAAAATCTCTAGGATGAATTATCAAATTACTCAAAGAGAAACACAGGACAAAGAAACACATGACAAAATTATCTCCTAAAGTATCAATAAATCTATGTTCAAATGAACTACTAGAATAATGATATTTCCTCACATTCCAAGCTACTGTGTCCTTTTACCAGAAAGTATCGAATCTAAAAATACATCTTCTTAGCTTTTATCCATGCACATCCAGAGAAATTCACAGAACAGTCATATACAAAGATGATTATCACCATATTGATTGTGACACTGAGGAGCTGGAAGTAATTTGGATGTCCATCAGTGGAAGAATGAACAAGTAAAATGCACTAGATGAACCAGACAGTGTTAATGGTGCACAAGTCTGTAAATGTACTAAAAACCACTCCAAAGGGGTAACTTTTATGGTATGTGATTTATATCTCAATAAAGCTATTATAAGGCATATACAGGGGATCAAGGGATGAACAATCTGGCATACTATGTAGCAGTCAGAGCAATACAGTGGAAGGACATAAAGGAACACACATAGGTCTCAAAAACACGGTGTCAAGCTCAAAGTAAAGACAACAATATGGATAGATCTTCAAATGCATGCATGCTAAGTCACTTCAATCGTGTCTGACTCTGCAACCCTATTGACCAGAGTCCACCAGGCTCCTCTGTCCATGGGGTTCTCCAGGCAAGAATACTGCAGTGGGTTACCATGCCCTCCTCCAAGGGATCTAAAACAGCATTAAATTGCTCAATAAAAGAAAATAAGAGGGAGTCTCTAATAATTCCCCTTTTCATGCTCACAAGTCCTCCTCTATGTCTGCCTTTGTGATCAAGTGGACCATGACAACTTTCAAGAGTCTATTCACTTTGGATAGCAAAGTATCTTCTCTTCTACCAAATGAAGATAAGAGCTCAAGATGACCCAAACGTTATACTGGGTACCAAAATCACATTCCTCAATGTCATTTAAAGAATCAGAGTAAGAATAGTAATGATAACCCTATATGTGAGACAGAATAAGAGACACAGATGCATAGAACAGTCTTAAGGACTCTGAGGGAGAAGGTGAGGGTGGGACGTTCTGAGACAATAGCATTGAAACATGTATATTATCATATGTGAAACAGAACACCATTCCATGTTCGATGCATGAGACAAATGCTCAGGGCTGGGGCAATGGGATGACCCAGAGGGATGGGATGGGGAGGGAGGTGGGAGGAGGGTTCAGAATGGGGAACACATGTAAACCCATGGCTGATTCATGTCAATGTATGGCAAAAACCATTACAATATTGTAAAGTAATTAGCCCCCAACTAAAATAAATAAATTTATAAAAAAATAAAATAAAATAAAATAAAGAATCAGAGTAAGAATAGAGAGAAAAACATCATCCCTAATTCTGGTACTCATAAGAAACCATCCAACAAAGGAATCTCCTAGCTCAGGAGCTCAGTTGATAACAGATTTGCTTACTCTTTTGTTTACCTTCCCTTGAGAAAACAAGGTCATCTGGTTGGCTTAAAGGACTTGGGTCTCAAAGTTAATGGAAGGGGGCAAGGAAAGAAGAAGAACAGATATTATTAATATGTTCACCAACTTAGAAGAAAAGGGTCATTCTCTCTCATCTTTGCCATTTTCTAGCGTATTTGCTCCCAATCTCCATCCATTCAATAACTATTCATTAAGCACATATTATGTTCTAAACACTGTGGATACTAGGGATGTCAGTGAACAAGCAGGAATTCTTGCTGTTAAGCAGCTTATATACAATGTGGGGCAAATGAAGCAAACAAATAAGAAAATTTCTAAATTTTAAAATTTAATTTACTTATAAGAGCCATGAAAAAGAAAAGATTACAAGTTAGAGAGGTGAGGGGAAGCTGATTTAACCATAACAGTAAAGACTCTCTTAGGATGTAACAATAGGTTAAGAAGCATATAAGGAGAAGATGATAGCCAAGAAAATTTTAGGGAAATAGATTTCCAAGCCCCCACCCTTGTCCCCCAGAACTGCTACAACTATAAAGGACTAACAAGCATCAAATACTCTACAGACAAAAACAATCCAGTGTAAAGAATAAGAAGAGCAGATGAGGTCAGAGAGACACCAGCTTTGTGAGGTGTTTGTATTGTACATGGGTGCAGTGAGAAGTGGGAAGGGAAGGTTTTTCTAAATTTTAAGCAGATCCAGAAGCTCTAATTTGTATTTCCAATGACTCTAACTGCTATGTGGAAAACAGACTGTGTAAGAAGACAGGAATGGGAAGATGTAAACGAATAAGGCTGTTCAGGCAGCTGAGGTGAGAGATCTTAGGCTCAGACTCTGGTTATAACTGTGTAGGTAATGAGTCACTATAAGATGCAGGGTATATTTTCCAAGGAGAATAAGATTTTGCAATGGACTGGACCAACAGTATAAGAAGAAAAGAGTTAAAACACCTAAGTTTCTGGCCTGAGCAACTAGACGGATGGTTGATGTCTTTTGATGCAAAAGGAAGGCTTAGGGGAGCAATTTGAAACATTGGTTGCTTTTTGAATTTAATACTTTCAGTTTACTTTTTTTTTGAGTTCATCTATCAAATTTCTCCAACTAGTTTACAATCCACTTTGTATTTCTTTTGTATCCTCACCTGCCTAGCATAGCTGATACATAATAAATACCTGCTGAATCTAATTAAACTGAAGTAGCCTTACAAGAAAACATATGAGACAACATTTTCAAACCGTATGTTTGAAAAATCAAATACAGATGTTTTAATCAAAGACACTGCATGTTTAAAATTAAAAAACAAGTGCTAGAGACAAGTCTGTAGATATATGTTTACAATTTTAAAACGTATGCATTGTTGAATGCTTGGTGGCATAAAGGAAATTGCAGAGAGAAGTTTTCAAAAGACTTACATAGAAAGATTGGTAAATGTCATAACTTATAGTTAAACCAAACAGAAATGAACTACACTTGACATCACACCCTAAATAACTGTTAGCAGCAAATTATAAGTTTTGAAAAACTGGAATCCTCAGTCATCGTCACAACCAACAAACTAAAAGGAACTCATGTAAATGCTAACTTTTATGTGTTCTCTTTTAAATCAAACTGTGGCAAACTTGAATCCTAGCAGCTGGTGTTCTTGTGGGTAATTGGTTCTGGTATATTACCTTCATAAAAACACTTCCATCATCTTATAGACATATCTTGGGCAAAAGCCAGAGAATATATTTAATTCTTTTTTGTTTATCTTCGATACATTTTGCCCTTTAACAACTAATTCTCTAAGAACTCTAAAAATCTGGAAAAAAAAAACTATACAATTTTTAAAATTTTACATTTTTCTTTCCAAAATTTGCTAACATAGAACTTAAAGACTTTCACATGGGTATTAATTAAATTGTAATAAACTATTACAATTAATAAATATGTAAGACTTCATAATTTTTAAAATTGCTACTTAAATTATAATTTATAACATTTATAGCTAAGTCTACAAATCACTTAGGTTTAATAACTGAGAATTATCCGGGCTTACTGACAGATATTACGAATAATAAGAATAGCCCAAGAGAATATCTTCGTATAAAAGCAAAAGCATTAATAGAGATGTCCCTTATTTAGAATATATAGTTCTTCACTCGCTCCCTACAACATTTAACACAGTTCATAAACACAACTAGCAAGATTTATATTCACAACTACACAGTTTAAACACTACTGTTTTCTGCTTTGAGACAACCATCAATGTTAAAAAACAGAGATGAGGTTTTACATCTCTCTCTCCCCTAGCAAAGTATAAGGTCCTCAGAATCAGGAACTATACCTTGTTTACTTGGGTAACCCCAATTTTATCAATTATGTCTAACAGAGTAGAAACTCAACAAATGTTGCTTATTCTTTTTTTTTTGTTCCTAAATTTTGGCCTCAACTTAGCAATCCTTGGAAAGGCAAGAATTTTGTCTTATGATCACCAGTGACACGTCTCGAAGATAGAGCTACCTCCAATTCCTCTCCTTTCTTCAATATTCAGGTCCCATGCAATTCACAAAACCTTCTTGGGGACTTTCCTGGGGGGTCCAGTGGCTAGGACTCCAGGCTCCCAGGGTGCTCGGGTTCAATCCCTAGTCGGAGAACTAGATCTCACATGCAGCAACAAAGATCTACCACAGCCAATAAATAACATATAAAATGTTGTTGTTGTTCAGTTGCTCAGTCATGTCTGACTCTTTGCGACCCCATGGACTGCAGCATGCCAGGCCTCTCTGTCCTTCACTATCTCCTGGAGCTTGCTCAAACGCATGTCCATTGAGTCGGTGATGCCATCCAATCATCTTGTCCTCTGTCGTCCCCTTCTCCTCCTGCCCTCAATCTTCCTCAGCATCAGGGTCTTTTCTAATTGGTTGGCTCTTTCCATCAGGTGGCCAAAGCATTGGAGCTTTAGTTTCAGCATCAGTCCCTCCAATGAATATTCAGGGTTGATATCCTTTAGGGTTGACTGGTTTGATCTCCTTGCTGCCCAAAGGACTCTCAAGAGTCTTCTCCAACACCACAGTTCAAAAGCATCAATTATTCAGCGCTCAGCTTTCTATATGGTCCAACTCTCACATCCATACATGACTGCTGGAAAAATTATAGCTTCGACTAGATGGACCTTTGTCAGCAAAGTAATGTCTCTGCTTTTTAATATGCTGTCTAGGTTGGTCATAGCTTTTCTTCCAAGGAGCAAGCGTCTTTTAATTTTGTGACTGGAGTCACCATCTGCAGTGATTTTGGAACCCAAGAAAATAAAGTCTGTCACTGTTTCCATCGTTTCCCTATTTGCCATGAAGTGATGGGACTGGATGCCATGATCTTAGTTTTTTTGAATGTTGAGTTTTAAGTCAGCTTTTTTCACTCTCTTCTTTCACCTTCAAGAGGCTCTTTAGTTATTATTCACTTTATGCCATAAGGGTGGTGTTGTCTGCATATCTGATGTTATTGATATTTCTCTCAGCAATGTTGATTCCAACTTGTGCTTCATCCTGCCTGGCATTTCACATGATATACTCTGCATATAAGTTAAATAAGCAGGGTGCAATATACAGCCTTGACATACTCCTTTCCCAATTTGGAACCAGTCTGTTGTTCCATGCCTGGTTCTAACTGTTACTTCTTGACCTGCTTACAGGTTTGTCAGGAGACAGGTAAGGTGGTCTGGTATTCCCATCCCTAAAAATTTCCACAATTTGTTGTGATCCACACAGTCAAAGGCTTTAGCATAGTCAATGAAGCAGAAGTAGATACTTTTCTGGGATTCTCTTGCTTTTTCTATGATCCAACTGATGTTGGTAATTTGACCTCTGGTTCCTCTGCCTTTTCTAAATCCAGCTTGAACATCTGGGAGTTCTCAGTTCACATACTATTGAAGTTTAAGTTGGAGAACTTTGAGCATTACTTTGTTAGCATGTGAAATGAGTGCAATTGTGTGTTAGTCTGAACATTCTTCTGCATAGCCCTTCTTTGGGACTGGAATGAAAACTGACCTTTTCCAGTCCTGCAGCCACTGCTGAGTTTTCCAAATTTGCTAGCATACTGAGTGCAGCATTTTCACAGCATCATGTTTTAGAATTTGAAATAGCTCAGCTGGAATTCCATCACCTTCACTAGCTTTGTTCGTAGTGATGCTTCCTAAGGCCCACTTGACTTCACACTCCAAGATGTCTGGCTCTAGGTGAGTGATCACATCATGATCACATCTGTGGTTACCAGGACCCAGGGAATAGAGCAGTGACCTCCAGAAGAGATTCAGCCAGACCTGCCTTTGAATGTATGAGTGTCTCCTGCAGCGGACAGGTCAGCAGTGACCTGCCACAGGGACAGGGGCTCTGGCTGCCGCAGACCTGGGAGGCGCGGCATGTGGCGTAAGTCCTCTTGGAGGAGGTCACCGTTAGCTCCACTATAGAGCTGCCGGGCAGACTACTCACAAACTATAAATATTAAAAAAAATAAAATAAAACCTTCTCATTTCCCCAGCGCAAAGCTAACTTCCTTTCCTAAAGTTCTTAAAACTGTACTGTCTAACCACATATTTGACGATGAATAAACTATCATTTTAATTATTTTTTTACAGCTTACAGGTCAATGCCAATTCTTTTTTTTTAAAAAAACATTTTATTTTGTATAGGGGTCTAGCCAATTAACAAACATTGTTGTGATAGTTTCAGGTGAACAGGGAAGGGATTCAGCCACACATATACATGTATCCATTCTCCCCCAAACTCCTCTCCCATCCAGGCTACCACATAACATTGAGCAGAGTTCCATGTGTTATACAGCAGGCCCTTGTTGTTTATCCATTTTAAATAGAGCAATATATTATCATTTTAAATCCAGATCTAGATATACCTTATTACCTCAACTAAACTACTTTCAAGAACAGAATAATGACTTATGTATTTTTGGTATTTGTTTAGTCACTAGATCGTGTCTGTCTCTTTTGCAATCCCATGGACTATAGTCCTCCAGGCTCTTCTCTGTACAAGGGATGTCCTAGGTAAGAATACTGGAATGGGTTGCCATTTCCTTCTCCAGGGGATCTTCCTGACCCAGGGATTGAACCTGCATCTCCTGCATTGGCAGGCAGACTCTTTACCACTGAGCTACCAGGGAAAACCATAAAGACTTATACTTGTGTCCAAATACACAAGAAAGTGCTTTGCACCCAGTAAATGTTCATTGATAGAAATAAAGACAAAGATGATAAAGATAATACCAAGCCAGTTTTCCATATTTTTCTCAGATATTCATTCAAAGGCATGGCAATGCTTTTGAAATTTTCTGATCAAAATAATTAAGGAATGGATAACTTGTCACAGCCAAAACTAACAAAGTGATATAATTCCTAACCAAATAGTAATTTACTGTCACCCAACATTTTAGTGGGTATATGTGTATATGTTCAAAACCAACTGAATGTAATGAGACTATAACCAAAAATTAAGTGAAAAGGCATGATTACGCTCTCCAAAGAATGGTTACTTAATACTATGAGCTACCAAAACTATACGGCATAGTAACAAAAGATGTCACAAAACAATATGCCCCCAATTTTTTATTGGGTACATAATGTGTAATGTGAATGTGCATCTATGTATATTTATGTAGGGACATTGGAGGAAAGGGAAGGGGATAAAATAATAAACACTAAAATGTTAGTAATTGCTACATGGTAAAACTACAGATAACTTTTACTTTCTTCTTCATATTTTTCTCTACTTTCTAATTCAGAAACACATACCTAAATACAATAAATAACTTTCTTAAAATAAAAGCTCCCAACATTTAGAAATTTTATCATTGATGTTAAAATAAGCCAACAATCTCAACTCAGTCTAGTGAGCAATATAATAGAGTTCTAGAACTTAGTTATTTCTTAAGGCTAAATTTAGGCTCTGAAAATATTTCTTACCTATTCCACACTAACCACCCTGTTACTTAAATAATAGTTACCTAGCAATAGTATAAATAAAAGGCTCTATTTAGAGGAAGGGGAGATGAAGATGAAAGAAGATGAAGATACTAAGACTATCATTAGTATCCCAAATATATCATGTACAAATTTCTTTGAACACAGTCAAAAATCCATAAGGATCTGATCTCATTAAATTTTTAAATTACCGACCTTGGCTGACAAAAGATAAAAGACCAATCTATATCTTGCACTTTCTGAAAAGCTTTTCTAATACTGAAATTTATTAACCTGGACATAAAAATTACAAATCTACTTAACAGACAAATGTTACTCCTCACACCCAAAAAGGTTCACATTTAGAAAGAATTAGAGATTCAAAAGTTTATTCTAGATTGCAAATGCTATCAAAACAACATAGTACAGCTACTCTGGAAAATAGTTTATCAGTTTCTTTAAAAACTTACCCTTCAACTACCATACAATCTGGCAACTGTAATCCAGGGCATTTATCCCAGAGAAATAAAAACTCCTGTTCACACAAAAACTTGCACATGATATTTATAGCATCTTATTTGTAACAGCCAAAAACTGGAAGCAATCCAGATGTTCTTCAATAGGTAAACAGTTAAATAAGCTAGTACAGCCATATCATGGTATACTTACTCGGCTATAAAAAGGAATGAACTACTGATATGCCCAACAACTGGAATCAATCTCCAGAGAATTATGGTAAGTGAAAACAGCTAATGACAAAAAATATGTACTATATAATTCTATTTATAAAACATTCTTGAAATGACTATAGAAACTAAAGAATTACAGAGATAAAGAATAAATTAGTGATTGCCAGAGGTTGGGCAATAGGAGGGAAAGGTCAGAGGTAAGTACTAGGTGGCCAAAAAGTTTGTTCAGGTTTTTCTGTAACATTTTATGGAAAAACTCAAACTTTTTAGCCAACCCAATAAATGTAGCTACAAAACGGCAATGTGAAGAAAATGTTGTCTATCTTGACTATATAATAAACATCAATGTAAATATCCTACTTTTGATCTACTATCGTTTTGTAAGATACTACTATTAAGGGAAACTGTATAGAGAGTACATGATATCTATTATTTCTTACAACTGCATAGGAATCTATGATTATTTCAAAATAAAAAGCTTAATCTTAAAAAAACAGAGTATTTTTAGGGCATCTTCCAACATTGATTATATCAATCAAAATCAAACATCTTCTCTCCAGGAATTTCCAGTCTAAACCAGGTAACCCAAAAAGTTTGTGGAAATTTACTTAAAATTTATGAAAAGTGTATAAACACATATAGTATTTGGGTATTAAAGTATGACCATGTGGTCATATAAAAAAGCATGTGCACAACTAAAAGGAAAACAAATGCATTAAAACTCAAATCCATTCTGGGTATGCAGATGTAATATTTTTAAGTGTTTTACAAAATAAGACAGGAAAGCAGCACCTAGAATAGTTCAGTGCTACTATTATGATTTCCATAGCACCCTATAATTCATCTTTCAGTCCTTTTCAAACATTATTATTTCTACTGTGACTTTTCCACTAGATAGCAAACTCCATCAATACAAAGACTGTCTTCATCTTGCCTTCTAGCACATAGCACAGTAACTTACACAGAGCAAAAATTAAATATCTTAAAGCTGAAATCAGTTGCTAAACACAAGTCTGAACTACAGCCTCCTCTGTTACAGAATTCAAAACCCTATCCTCAGGTAAACAAACAATTATTTATCTTTCCTTAGTTGAATTTTTCAATGTTGCCTATAATTTCTAAGAAACAACTTTAAAAGCTTTTAATACACATATGTTTTTAAAATATGAGCTTGACAATGAAAATCATATACCCTGAATATATATCTACAGCAAAGAGTATCAGACAACATTAATTTCAATTCTGAAAACTTAAGAAATTTTTTTGAAGCCTAGACAATCATATTATTAAATATATTCAGTATTCAAAACTAGAATCAATGCTATTTTGAAATCCAGGAAAACTGTACATCATAAAAGCTTATCCTTAAATCATTTTTCCCATAAGAAGTTAGCAATAGAAGCAGAATATGAAATGAAATTAAAGATACATAGAGAGAGGATACAGATATAGATATGCACACTACCAAAGATGAAGACCTAAGCTTAAAAGAAAAAAGAATCATGAAGAACACAGGGCAGTGAATCTATTTTCCTCCTGAAACAAGTACAATTCAGTCATATAATTTAACAGGAATAAACCAGAGAGCATCAAAGCTATTTTAAACATTTAAGCCTGTCCTTTAAAACAAAAACAGACAACATTCTCAAATTTAAGTGTGTTTCCTTTTTTTAAGGGAATTTTATTCAGAAGACAAAAAAAGGCTAAAAAAAAAAAGTGCAAGGGAAAATCTCAAAAGCAAAAAAAAAAAAAGATTTACTTACCAAATTGGCCATATAAATTGTGAGCAGCCCTCTCCTGCAAATAATTTTAAGAAGAGAGAGAGTGAGACTAAGCACCAACTTGACTTAATAATCACTTCATCATTTTTTTTTAGAAATCTACTAAATCAATTATCAGTAGTGGTGGGAAAGGGATAGATTATGCAGAACTAAGTTTTTAGTACCATAACAGTTAGCTGTATAAATTGATTCTACAAGTCATTCTGTTTGGCAGTCATTAAATATTCTGTTTAGTGCTTGTTGATAAAAACTCTTTAAAATTACTATTGCCTGGAACTTCCCTGGTAGTCTACTGGTAGAATCCACCTTCCAATACAGGCAATGTGGGTTCAATCCCTGGGCAGGGGACTAACATCCCACATGCTGCAGGGCAACTAAGCCCATGCACCATGACTACTGAGCCCATACACCACAGCTACTGAGAACACACACCACAGATAGAGAGCCCCGCTGCAACAAGAGAGAAGCCTGCAGGCTGCAAATAGAGAAGGCCCACATGCCACAACGAAAACCCAGCAGAGCCAAAATCTCTTAAAAGATTAAAAAAAATAAAGTAAAAGCTCTAATATTTCTTAAAAAAAAAAAATATTACTATTGACTAGTAATTGCTAATTAGACTTATTGTGAAGATCATATATCTAACATCAGACGGTAAAGCGCCTGCCTACAATGCGGGAGACCCGGGTTCAATCCCTGGGTTGGGAAGATCTCCTGGAGAAGGAAATGGCAACCCACTCCAGTATCCTTGCTTGGAAAATCCCATGGATTGAGGAGCCTGGTAGACTACAGTCCGTGGGGTCGCAAAGAGTCGGAGATGACTGAGCAACTTCACTTATATCTAACATAATAAACGAATACAGTGTTAAATACACGTCAATTACATCTCAATTTTTAAAATTACTGATACTTTATTATTTATTAATAGGAATAGAGGTACAATTTGCTATTAGTCTACCTTTATGTTAGAGAATTCTAAACTTAATGAAGAATCCTAGCAAATTCATCTTGCCAAGAAGTCAAGGCCATAACATTTCTAACTAAATGCAAATTTATTTTTAAAAAATCAGGTCTTCTATCATTTTATACATAATGCAACTGTTCATTAGACATTGTTACAAATCATACTAAATCATCTTGTCTTAATTTCATTGTTAAGTGAAAAGTCAGGTACTAAGTGAACTTTTTAACACCAAAGGACAAACAAAAGCTCTGTAAACACTTGCTTTACAGAAAAACTACATAGTTACTAAATGCATATTCACTCTTACTTAATGAGAATTCACCTAGAAACTCAAAGATAAGGACAATTTTATGCCCTTATAACTTTAACTTACACTGCACATGAGACCATAAATGACACACATCTCTCTAATAAAGAGGTCTTTAATATTTAAAGCATTCAAGGGCAGGGCTCAAATAAACTCTGAAAATCATAGAAATATATCTGAGTTTCAATAATGAACATTTTTAGTACTCAAAGAAAGAATTACTTTGTAACATAAAAAAGTAATAATATCAAATCACTTTCATTTAAATATCATGCTAGATCTTGATATTAACATCATCAATCAATCTTCTTGATGTCAGATCCAGTCATACAAAACTTTGATTGTTCATCACTTAAAATGGCTTGAAAGGATTTTCAATTTACTAAAGCCATATGGAGGCAGTATGATATAACTGAATAATGCTGCAGTGAAGAAATCAGGGTTCCAGTTAACTTTCTCTGGTACTCTAGCTTTGTCATTAAAATGAGGGAACTAGTTATCTAACATATTTTCAAATATAAAAACTATTTAAAGAAAAAAACTTACATTTATCACTAATACATAGAACATAACATTGGGTCCATCCTGGTTGAAAGGGGGAGGCGCCCTAGGCATACCCACTGGGCCATGCCCCTCAATAATGTCCCTCTTCAGCAGGTCCTAATGTACCTTAGCAGAACAACAGAATTCCACTGCTCCTCTAAAAATGAATTTCAAAATCAGTGATAAGATGATCTGTAAGGTCCCTTTTAGGTCTTCTTTTCTATGATCTATACATACCAATTGAAATTGTTCTTACCAATCCTTACCAATCTTTAGTTTCTACCAAATTCTAAAGCAAAGATGTTCTAATAGTACTTATTTTAAATAAATCATATCAAGAAAAATTAGGGTAACATCATCATCTAAGAGTCACACATACATGGAAAAGCTAAACGCTTCTCAAGGATTTACCTGTTCTTATCAATTGCTGGTTACATATGAACAAAAAAATAGTATTCTTCATTACAAAACCAAAGTAAAAATATTTCTGTAATTTCAGTGGTAGTGCCTGAAAATACATTTCACTATGAACTGAAATTAAAAGACGCTTGCTCCTTGGAAGAAAAGCTATGACAAAACTAGACAGTGTATTAAAAAGCAGAGACATCACTTTGTCAACAAAGGTCCATCTAGTCAAAGCTATGGTTTTTCCAGCAGTCATGTATGGATGTGACAGTTGGACCATATAGAAGGCTAAGTGCCAAAGAACTGATGTTTTAGAGCTCTGTTGGAGAAACCTCTTGAGAGTCCCTTGGACTGCAAGGAGATCCAACCAGTCAACCTTAAAGGACATCAGTCCTGAATGTTCACTGGAAGGACTGATGCTAAAGCTGAAGCTCCAATACTTTGGCCACCTGATGTGAAGAGCTGATTCATTAGAAAAGACCCTCATGCTGGGAAAGATTGAAGGCAGGAGGAGAAGGGGATGACAGAAGATAAGATGGTTAGATGGCATCACCGATGAGATGGACATGAGTTTGAGCAAGCTCCAGGAGATGGTGACGGACCAGGAAGCCTGGCGTGCTGCAGTCCATGGGGTCGCAAAGAGTCAGACGCAACTGAGTGACTGAACAACAACAACAATGAAGTGAACTAATATATGATGCTATCTTCAAAAACATTCGTTCCACTAATTTCATTCTGTCTCTGATAATAACAGTAACCCAACTCTAGAATCATCACTAGCTTCCATCTATAACTGTTTATCTTTACTGAGCAAAGATGATCTTGTTTAACCGTTACATTTTCACAGACCTGCAATAGTACCTGGCATCTAACAGACACTAAACAAATCGTAGAATTACTAAGCAAAGTGTTACTAGGAACCCAGTCTTATAAGAAGGAATACATTATAGACATATATTGTAGAAATATAATCATGAAAGTCAGCCACTAGACAGCCACTAGACAGAGGGAGGACTGACTAACGACACTAATTTATTAGCAAGCAAAAACATGACCCATTTGTATAAAATTTAATAATTTACACAGTATAATTAATATTTTGAAATCAGATTTTATCCTCTCAGTAGTTATACGAAGTATAAAGCAGACACTATCGTCCTCACTCTATTAAAAACCAAGAATCAGAGAAGTGGTTTATTTAAAAATAGGAAGGCAGGAAAAAGCAGGTTCTTCTGACTCAAGTTTCACATTCTTTCCAAGGTACTGCTTCTACAGTAGAAAATCTTTACTAAGTTATCTTTCAATTCTAAAACTCATTGACTTGTTTAATATGGTATCCTAGCACGCTTCTGTGGAGAAGGCAATGGCAACCCACTCCAGTACTCTTGCCTGGAAAATCCCATGGACGGAGGAGCCTGGTAGGCTGCAGTCCATGGAGTCGCTAAGAGTCAGACACGACTGAGCGACTTCACTTTCCCTTTTCACTTTCACGCATTGGAGAAGGCAATGGCAGCCCACTCCAGTGTTCTTGCCTGGAGAATCCCAGGGACGGGGGAGCCTGGTGGGCTGCCGTCTATGGAGTCGCAAAGAGTCGGACACGACTGAAGCAACTTAGCAGCAGCAGCAGCAGAAGGCTTCTGTGCAGCGAGGATGAACAAAGCCTCGACACTGTCTAACTATCAGTAAAAAGCCGAGGATGATTGTTATTAGAGTACTTGAGACTATCATGGTCTCAAGCTTCAATTTGTTTTTGTTGTTCAGTTGCTCAGTCATGTCCAGCACTTTGCAACCCATAAACTGTAGCCCGCCAGGCTCCTCTGTCCATGAAATTTCCCAGGCAAGGATACTGTATCGTTTGCCATTTCCTCCTCCAGGGGATCTTCCTGATCCAGGGATCCAACCCACATCTCCTGCATTGGCAGGCAGATTCTTTACCCACTGAGCCACCTGGGAAGCCTCAAGTTTCAATTCACCATTTCTAAATAATGAGGAAGATCACCTCCTCCTCAGCTTTATCTGAATTCCAACCCAAAGCTAACAGCCTCAAGAATAAGAGGATGGTATTTTATTTGGCAGGTTAGAATATCAGAACAGTAATTTATTTTATCACTTCTCCAAAGATGGTCAGTATTACAGGAAACGAATAAGTTCATTTTATTATTTAACACTTGACTGTATCTAGCCTAAGTCTGAAGACAAACAAGTCACTCCCATCCTAGTGAGTAGATTCTCTCTGGAAACCAAGTTACACATTAAACCACTGCTACAACAGTGGCGGGGAAGAGGGGAGACATCAATTAGAAAAAAGTGGGCCTAGAGGAAGAGGTGGGGCCAATAACTTTTTAAACTTCACAGGAGGCTCTGATACACAAATACTTCCATTCTTCTAATCTAATCACTAGATTAGAAGACTGGTGAAACTCGGTGAATAAGCAGCCTAAAGTTAGTCAAGTATTTCTTTCAACCACAGATAAGCTTTTTTTTTGGATGGGGAAATGAAGTGAATCTTTTAAACTTCCATTAAAAATCTAAGTGGGTGTGTACATCAAGGGGTACTGTCTAAAAAAGTATTAAGAACCACTGTTGTAAGAACTGTGCAATCAGAGTATCACTATTCCTTATGGGGAAATATTAAAATAATTAAATTTTCTTAACATTTCAGTAGAATAAAAGGTATCCTCACATTCTACTGAAATTTCAAGGATTATCTTCTAATGACATTATGTTGTCTAATTAGATGGACAATAATGCTTTTTATTTTCTGGAAATTTTAGTGTAAATATTCTTTAGTTAACTTTCTCAAACTTCTGAATGACACTGTATGTAACACATTTCATAACTAAGGTCACTAGGGAATACAGTAGGAATAGTGTAACTTCTAAATATTTATATATACATATAAAATATGTCTGCATTCAATGGATAAGGAAAAATTAGAGATTAAAGAAAAACAAAGTAAATGTTTCTAAACACTGTAAGTTTACCAAGAGATTTTATTTAATCATTTCAGAAAGTCTTTCAAAATAGAATTTCATTTGTCAGAATATTGTAGAACAGTATAAAATATTTCTTTAAGGTACAGGAATGGGTAAGACAAACTTCTAGTCTAGAGAAAGACTCCATAATTATATTCTATGGTATACAGTGGGTAATAGAAAGGTAAGCTTTTCAGAAGACTGCAAGGTAATCTCATTTTCTTCCTGTGAATATGACACTGAAACTTGAAGATACCAAGAATTTATAGGCCAGTTTCTTTTGATTCCTTTTGGTCACATCTGCTTAGGAGTTTTATAATTACAACAGTGTAATTTAACAACTTAAACCATGAATATGCTTAGAATAAATACCCAATTTTTGATACTTTAATCCATGTCCTTGTTTGAGCACCCTGCAGTTCACTTTCATGCATTGGAGAAGGAAATGGCAACCCACTCCAGTGTTCTCGCCTGGAGAATCCCAGGGACAGCCGAGCCTCGTGGGCTGCTGTCTATGGGGTCGCACAGAGTCGGACACGACTGAAGCGACTTAGCAGCAGCAGCAGCAGTTTTAACTTATCTAAACTAATACTAAATATCAAAGCAAATCCACAATAATTCTACAAAACAAAATCCATCAGAACAACTTCTTTCTGAACCACAAACAAAGCACTTCCTAGAAAAAGAAAGAGAAGACTAGTTCTTAACAGCCCACCTAGGGATAAACTAGATGTTACCAATGCTTCCTGCTGAGTTACTCAGATCACAGTTCTTTGTGGCACAAATTTTTTAAGCAACCCTGGAAACAACTTCAAAGCTTTCGCAGAACCTCATAGTGATGCGATTAAGATTTAAGTAAGCTGCCCTCTTACAAGGTGTTAGGAACTAGCTGGCAAAGCATGTTTAATTCTGTAGATGGAAGGAGACTGAGAAAGATGGAGAGATGGATGGATGGGTGGATGGATGAATAAAAGGATGGATGAGTTGGAGAGAGGGAGAAAAAAGTTGTGAGGAAGTAAATTTAAACCAATATGAATGAAAACATATTCATGAATATAGACAGATTTTTGCTTATGTATCTATACCTATATATACACACACACACATATATATATCCATCACACATATCTGTGTGTATATATAACCGTGTTGTATGTTTGTACCTCATTAAATGCTTTTTCTTTAAAGTGATTATACAATTGAGTACAAAGTGTATAACTTTAGTAAAGATTTCATTACTGAATAGAGCTTCGGAGATTTAAAAATTTAAATTATCATGATTTGCTAATTTGGAAAAAAACTGCTAATCCTCCACATTCTTTTTCTTCTATTCTTTCTAATATATTACTGATATTTACTTTTAAAAGGATGAACTAATAACTGATCAATTACTTTAAAAATCGGTTCAAAACTGATTCCTTAAATGTTGCTTTTCCCAGCCTCTAACCTCAAACTTCCTATTCTGAGCTTTGAGACTCTAATCTTCTCCAATAGCTTCAATAATCACCTACAAGAGGAAACCTCCAGTTTTATTTATATAACTACCATGCTTTTCCTGAATCTAGACTCACACTTCAAGCTGCCTACTGGCAACGTCCAACAACATATCATTGACTTTCTTTGGGAACTAAAGGCATAATTACAAATTCCTCTTCCTTAAATGCTATAATATTAATACATTTCATTAGGGGCTAGATGTAATAATTTTGAAATACATTTATCTTCAACCTTTGCAAATTACTTATATAGTATATAGAAATGCAAGTCTTTTAGCTTTATTTCTTTATAAGTTGTTTTATAGTGTATCTTAGTTTTAAAAAGTCTGGTAGATTACTTTTTACCAGATTCTACTACCAGATTCTACTCAGTAATCTTAGTAGATTACTCAGATATCTTGATGTTTAATGAAATCTTAAGAAAAATTTGTTGCTAAATCAAAAATATTTTCAAAGCAAGTAAGACCACTTGTTAACTTTTGCACAATTCCAGATAAACAGAGACCAGCCTTTCTTAAAGTAAGATACACTATACAACAACTTATAAAGAAACAAAGCTAAAAGATTTGCTTTTCTATGTTTTATTGTTAAAGCCAAAAAAAGTTCTTTAAAACTGCATTTTAAAAAGTAAGTCACTAGCTTCTGAACAATACTATAAAATTTAATTTTAAAGTTTTTAATTAGATCCCAAACCATTTGTGCTTGATGTACATATATACACACAACGCTTGGAAAAAAAAAAAAAAAGAACTTAGAGCTATTTCCAGGTTTTTTAATTGCATCATCTAATAAAGAACAGAACTAAATCAACACCTGTCACAAAAAGTTCAACTACTAAACACTCACATCAAGATAAGGATCATTTTTTCTTCCGAAACCATGGGATAACACTCATAAAGAAGTTAAAATTCTAGAGAGAGAGAAAGAGAGAGAGAAGTCGCTCAGTCATGTCTGACTCTTTAAGACCCCATGGACTATAGCCTACCAGGCTCCTCCATCCACGCAGTTTTTCAGGCAAGAGTACTGGAGTGGGTTGCCATTTCCTTCTCCAGGGGATCTTCCCGACCCAGGGATAGAACCCAGGTCTCCCACCTTGCAAGCAGACGCTTTACCGTCTGAGCCACCAGGGAAGCCTCAAATTCTAATTAGGTCTCAAACAGAGTAAATCCACTCCAACTAATATTTAGAACAAGTCATTATCTAGGACAAATTTTCTATGAATCCCTAGTGTCTGTGAATAAAATACTAGTGCAATAGCTCACTTAAATAAATAAAAACAGAAAGCTTAAAAAACAGTTTACTATCAAATGTAAAAGGAGAATAGGAAATAAACTATTTCCAGGAAACCTCTTTATGCCTTAAGGAGTTACAGCTTTTAATATCAATAACACAATTTTATTTTGGTACTATCATGGTATTTAAATAAACGTTGCTCTTCAAAAAAGAGTGTAACTTTCTGGAAAAATTTAAAAAGAAATAAATACATAAAAATGGAATTCTTAAGAAAAAAAAATTCTTCTTCCAGTTCCTAGTTTACATGTAAGGAGCTTGGAAGTGATCACTTAGTCCTAAAACCAAGGAAAAAGCTGAACAAATGGAAAAGTCAACTTCCACAAGAGAAGTGAGGTCACACTGCAAACTGCTGCCCCCTAAACTGCAGAAACTGCAAGCAGATACAGAGAATAAGACCATAACAGAGCACAAATGCACAAGCTGAAACCTCTGAGGGAATGAGAGTCAGGAGAGGGCAGTCTGCACTGTCACTGATATAAAGCAGGGGGTTCAGTGTGGGAATTACCACAAACAGAGGGAGGCACAGTCTGGGAGTTAAAAATCCCACAGGCATTGGTCTTAAGGGGGTCCCACACTTTTGTGAGTCTTACCTCCAGGAGCTTGACTATAACATCTTATAGAAAAACCTGAATGAATGTTTTTGCCAATCCAATACATAAAACGTTCAGTTAAAACCACAAAAGGCAGAATAAGACTAGAAGATAAAAATCAGAACAAAGAACAAAGGCAACAAAGAATAAATACTAACAAGTATGGTAGAAATCAATCCAACTATATCAATAATCACGTTGCTAGCTATGTGCATGCTCAGTCATGTCTGACTCTGCAACCCCACTGACTATAGCCCGCCTGTCTCCTCTGTCCATGGAATCTTCCAGGCAAGAATATAGGACTGGGTTGCCATTTCATACTCCAGGGGATCTTCCTGACCTAGGGATCCAACCCACATCTCTTGGGTCTCCTGCACTGGCAGGTGGATTCTTTATCATTGCACCAATTACTCTGAATGACAGTTAAAAGACAGATTGTCAAAACTCATCTAAAACATAACCCAATTATATGTCAAATACAAGAAATCTACTTTAAATATATATACACATAGAGATCAAAGTAAATAAGCATGAAGAAATGCCCCAAAACATACATATATCATCAAGGAAATGCAAATTAAAACAACAATGAGATACTACCACACACATATTAGGAAGGCCAAAATTCAGATAATACCAAATGCTGGTGAAGACATGGAACAATAGGAATAGTGAGGATACAAAATTGCCCAGACCCTTTGGAAGACAGTAGGCAGTTTCATACAAAATTAACCAAACTCTTAGTATATGATCCAGCAATCACAACCCTTAGTAATCATCCAAAGGAGTTGAAAATGTATGTCTACATAAAAACCTGCAACTGAAGGTTTACAGCAGCTTTATCCATAATTACCAAAACTTGGAAGCCATCAAGATATCTGTCAGTAGATCAATAGATAAATAAACTGGTACATCCAGACCATGGAATATTATTCAGTTCCAAAAAGAAATGACCCATCAAGCCATGAAAAGACATGGAGGAAACTTAACCGCATATCATTAAGTAAAAGATGTTAACCTGAAGAGCCAACATACTGTATGATTCCAACTATACAACATTCAAGAAAAGATAAAACTATGGAGACAGTTAAAAGATTGGTGGTTACTAGGGGTTGAGGGGAGAGAGGGATTAATAAGCAAGCAGAGAGGATTTTTAAGACAATGAAATTCCTCTGCAAGATACTATAATGGTCTATATGTGTCCTTATACATTTGTCCAAACCCATAAATGTACAAAACCAAGAACCCTAATGTACATTATAGATTTGGACTGATAATGGCATGTCTACGTAAGTGCATCGACTGTAATAAATGCGCCACTCTGTTGGGTGATATTGATAATTAGGGAGGCTATAAGGAATAGGCTACCCACTCCAGTATTCTTGGGCTTCCCTGGTGGTTCAGACAGTAAAGAATCCACCTGCAATGTGAGAGACCTGGGTTCGAACCATGGGTTAGGAAGATCCCCTGGAGGAGGGCATGGCAACCCACTCCAGTATCCTTGCTTGGAGAAGAAGCAAGAATACTGTCCTACGGACAGAGGAGCCTGGTGGGCTAAAGTCCATGGGGTCACAAAGAGTCGGCCATGACTGAGCAACTAAGCACAGCACATCACATCCACGTGTAGGGATCAGGATATATGAAAAATCATTATACTTTCCCTTTAATTTTGCTTTGAACCTAAAACTCCTCCCCTCAAAATATCGTCACTTAAAAAGGGAGTGGAGGATAATTTTTTTAAATTAACACATAGTGTCACCATCTCCCCCAAAAAAATTCAAATAATGGAAAAGAACGCAGGAAAAGGAACAGAGAAAGAAAAAAAGAAGAAAAATAGTAATAAAACTGGATCTAGACACATCATAATAAATATACCAAATGTTAATGGACTAATTAATCTAATTAAAAGACAAAAATTTGCAAAAACAGATTTAAAACACCAAGACCCAGGGAATTCCCTGGCAGTCCAGTGGTAAGGATTTGGCTTTCACTGCAGTGGGCCTGGGTTCGATACCAAGTCAGGGAAACTACGATCCCCCAAGTCACGTGGCTTGGCCAAAAAATAACTTTTTAATATTTAAGTATAAAACTTTTAAAAATTAAAAAATAAAAATCCAAGACCCAATTACATGCTATCTACAAAAATCACATTTAAAATAAAAAACTGAGGGATTTGAAATTAACTGGAAAGAAATTCCATACAATGCAAGCACTACGAGATGGCTGGAGAGGTTATAGCAATACCAAATAAAATAGAATTCAGAGCAAAGGGAATTGCCTGAGCTATGGAGGAACATCTTATATTAATAACAAGTTCAATTTATCACTGAAGAAATGACAACCATAAACGTGTACACACCAAACTGACAGCATGAAAGTGAGAACCAGACAAATCCAGAACCACAGACAGGAGATTTTAATACCTTTCTCTCAGCAAATAATAAAACTAGACAAAAAATTAGTAACGATATAGACTGGTAGTTTTCAACAAAGGACGGATTTATCCCATATGGATAATTGTACTCATCTCACATGCTAGTAACCTAATGCTCAAAATTCTCCAAGCTAGGCTTCAACAGTACATGAATCATGAATTTTCAGATGTTCAAGCTGGATTTAGGAAAGGCAGAGGAGCCAGACATCAAATTGCCAACATCGGCTGGATCATCAAAAAAGCAAGAGAGTTCTAGAAAAATATCTACTTCTGCTTTATTGACTATGCCAAAGCCTTTGACTGTGTGAATCACAACAAACTGTGGAAAATTCTGAAAGAGATAGGAATACCAGACCACCTGACCTGCCTCTTGAGAAATCTGTATGCAGTTCAGGTAGCAACAGTTAGAACTGGACATGGAACAACAGACTGGTTCCAAATAGGAAAAGGAGTATGTCAAGGCTGTATACTGTCACCCTGCTTATTTAACTTATATGCGGAGTACATCATGAGAAACGCCAGGCTGGAAGAAGCACAAGCTGGAATCAAGATTGCCAGGAGAAATATCAATAACCTCAGATATGCAGATGACATCACCCTTATGGCAGAAAGCAAAGAAGAATTAAAAGAGCCTCTTGATGAAAGTGAAAGAGGAGAGTGAAAAAGTTGGCTTAAAACTCAAATATTCAGAAAACTAAGATCATGGCATCTGGTCCCATCACTTCATGGCAAATAGATGGGAAAACAATGAAAACAATGAGAGACTTTATTTTCTTGGGCTCCAAAATCACTGCAGATGGTGACTGCAACCATGAAATTAAAAGATGCTTGCTCCTTGGAAGAAAAGTTATGACCAACCTAGACAGCATATTAAAAAGCAGAGACATTACTTTGCCAACAAAGGTCCATCTAGTCAAAGCTATGGTTTTTCCAGTAGTCATTTATGGATGTGAGAGTTGGACTATAAAGAAAGCTGAGCGCCAAAGAGTTGATGCTTTTGAACTGTGGTGTTGGAGAATACTCTTGAGAGTCCCTTGGACTGTAAGGAGATCCAACCAGTCCATCCTAAAGGAAATCAGTCCTGAATATTCATTGGAAGGACTGATGCTGAAGCTGAAACTCCAATACTTTGGCCACCTGATGCAAAGAGATGACTCATTTGAAAAGACCCTGATGCTGGGAAAGATTGAAGGTGGGAGGAGAAGGGGACAACAGAGGATGAGATGGCTGGATGGCATCACTGACTTAATGGAGATGAGTTTGAGTAAGCTCCAGGAGTTGGTGACAGACACGGAGGCCTGGCGTGATGCAGTCCATGGGGTCACAAAGCGTCGGACACAACTGAGCAACTGAACTGAACTGATCCCATGGGGACATGTTTCCTATGGAAACATTATTTGTTGTCCCAATTTGGTGGGGAGGAGAAAGGAGTGCTAATGGTATGTATTAATACAATACACAGAACAGTCCTCTCCAAAACAAAGAATTATCTGGCCCAAAACAAGTCAATAGTGCCAGGATTGAAAACCCCTCCTAGATATGATAAACTATATCAATTTGACCTTGTTGATATTCTTAAAATGCTAGAAACAGGTTAAAATAAAGCACAAAAACACACATGATCATATCAATGGATCCAGAAAAGACATTTGACAAAATGCTATATCCATTCATGATCAAAGCTCTCATAAAACTAAGAATACATCTCAACTTCCTAAACTTGATAAAGAGTATCTTAGAAAAAACACCTTACAGGTAACATCATACGTAAAGGTGAAAGACTGGATTCCTTCCCCTAAGATCAGGAACAAGGGAAGGATGTACCAATACAATAAAACAAGAAAAGGAAATAAAAGATATACAGACTGGAGAGGAAAAAATAAAATTGTCCCTATTTGCAACAACATTATTTTCAATGTAAAAAAATCTCAAAGAATATGCAAAAAAACTTACTAGAACTAATAAGTAAATTCAGCAAGAACCCAGGAATCAAGATCACATTCAAAAACTCAATACACTTCCATGTGTAGCAACAAACATGTGAAAAGTGATACTAAAAACATAATATACCCCTAACTCACATCACAGACAAAAATTAACTTAAAATGGATCAAAGACTGAAATATGAAAATTAAAACTATAAAACTCTTAAAAGAAAACATATAGGCAATCTTTGTGACCTTAGATTTGATAATGGGTTTCTTAAATATGACACAAAAATACAAGAATAGAATAAAATATATAAATTGGACTTCCCCAAAATGTAAAATATATGTTCTTCAAGTGACATGATCAAGAATATAAAAAGCAAGGCACTGAATGGGAGAAAGTATTTACAAGTCATATATCTCATAATGGCTTTTATTTAGAATAACTAAAGGATGCTTACAAATTAATAATAAAAAGAGAAATAACCCAATAAAAAGCAGGCAAAGGATCTAAATAGACATTTTTCCAAAGAAGATCTACAAACAGCTAGTAGGTACATGAAAAGTAGGTCAATAACAACAGTCACCTGGGAAATGCAAACCTAAACCACACCTTAAATACTATTTCATAGTCTAGGACAACCATAATCAGAAAGCATATATTTACAAGTGTTAGTCACGATGTGAAGTAATTAGACTCGTTACTGCTGAAAAGAATGAAAAATGGTACCATAAACACTTTGGCAGGTCCTCAAATGATGAAGCATAGTTACCATGAAGTGAAGTGAACTGAAGTCACTCAGTCGTGTCAGACTCTTTGCAACCCCATGGACTATAGCCTACAAGGTTCCTCTGTCCATGGGATTTTCCAGGCAGGAGTACTAGAATGGGTTGCCATTTCCTTCTCCAGGGGATCTTCCCGAACCAGGGATAGAACCCAGGTCTCCTGCATTGCAAGCAGAAGCTTCACAGTCTGAGCCACCAGGGAAGCCCAGTTACCACAAGCCAGCAATAACAAAGAGGCCTCACCATTTTAAGCTCTCTACTAAATAATTCTTATATCAAAGAAACAAACCAAAATTACAGAATTTCTAGAAAATTATGATTATGTAAATACAACATATCAGAATCTGTATATAATTAAAGAGGAAAATTCATAGCCTTAAATACTTATATCAATAGAACTTAAAGAATGAAAATAAATAAAGCCTCAAACTAAAAAGATATTTATTACAAAAGGAAAGCAAATTAGCAAAAAAAAAAAAAATGGAAGGGAAAAAAATGACAGCAGAAATGAATTAGAAAACCAAAAAACAGAACTAATAAATGATTCATTGAAAAGCAAAATCAACAAAATTAGTAGCTACCAATAATACAAAATAAATGAGTTGAGAAATAACCATTGACAACAGAAAATTCAATCAAATCATATCCGACTATTTTGTATGAACGTCATGCAAATAAATATAAAAATCTTTATAAATGGATAATTTCGGGGAAATGGAAAATTTTTAAGAGATGGATAACTTTCTGTTAGAGACAGAGTTGAGTGAGTTTAAGCAGACCAGTTTCCACAGAGGAAACAACTTCTTAAGAACGACCATGCCCAAAAGAGGCCCCGTGGCCAGGAGGGGTCACAGAGGGTCAGACTAAAAACTCAAAGCCTAGAAAATTCACTGCTACTTAAATTACACCAGAGTAAGGGGAAAAACAACAAAACTTATAAAACATTTTATACAGTAAATATGACCATGACACTAAAATGGATAAAGAATACACAAACATATAACACATACAAGTAGCCATCTCACAAATAATGATGTCTTAGTGATGTCATGATCAACTGAGCTTTATTCCAGCAAAGCGGAGATTATGGAACATCAGGAAATCCATTCATCTAATTCACCATCAATAACAATTCACTGGAAAGATCTGGTGATTACCACTATAATCACATATTCAAACTTAGAACTACTCAGAACTTTGGGCCTCCTGATGGCGTCAGCGTCATCTATGAAGTAAACTCTTACCAAGAATATTTAATTTGAATCTAATCAAAGATTTAGACTGAACTTCAAGTTCACAGGAAATACCATTTAAACAATTCTGTGAGGAAAAATTTCTGACAAAACCAGAAATGTTTTTACACACAACAAGGTAACCGGCCTGGTCATATCAATAAGTCACTGACATGGATGATAAAAGTGGGATGGATGATTAACCTAGATCAAGAGAAAATAAAGAAACAGAGCACCATACATCAACTTCGACCAGACTCCGGTTCAAAAAAACCAGCTATAAAGTATTTTAGGACAGTATGGAAAAGACAGTAGTTGGGAATGATTGCTAATTTTCTTATGTGTGATAATAGTGCTAGAATTATGTAGGAAAGTATTCTTATTTTAGAATATGCATGATGATAACATATTTAGGAGTGAAAATATCATGATGGCAACAACATACTTTTATGTGGTTCATACACACACACCTAATACCACACATACACAGACTTAGAATCTCATAAAAATAAAGTAAAAATGGTAAAACGTTAACTGTGGTTGACTCTAGATGATGATTATACATTCAACATTTTCTGTTGAAATGCAGGCAAATAACTTCAAAAATGCCACCTTACCATTCAAGTGCTAAAAAATAAATCAAAGCAAACTTGGTCTAAAGCATCTTTAAAGTTTCATTTATGAGTAACATACTTTAAAATCATATTTTCAAAAACCAATATTCATATTTATAAACTGATCAAGTAGTTACAATCGCCAGAAAAATACTCTCATTACTTATGGGGGAGAAAACAATAAAAAATACTTAACACAACACAGTTACCATGTGTCAGACACTCTTCTAAGCACTTTTTACATAACTAACACATTTAATTCTCTGAACAACTATATGAGCACTTAATCACTATCTCCATTTTTCAGATAAGGAATAAGCCATAGAAGTCACACAATAAGTGGCAGAGCTAGTCTCCCGACAGATAATATAGGTCCAGTATCCACACTTATTTAGTGACTACTCTGTACTCTCCTCTTGGGTGGGGTAACCTATATTCCTGAGCAATGTTTTTATTTAGTCTCTTAGTCGTGTCTGACTCTTTTGTGACCCCATGGATTGTAGCCCCCCAGGCTCCTCTGTCCATGGGATTTCCTAGGCAAGGTTACTGGAGTGGGTTGCCATTTCCTCCTCCAGGGCATCTTCCCAGCCCAGGGATCAAACCCACATCACCACATCTCCTGCATTGCAGGAGAATTCTTTACCATTGAGCCTCCAGGGAAGCTCATGTTCCTAGCAATACTGACTTGATTTTGCTGGGGTTATAACACCCTTTGATTTTAGTAATTTTACTAATCCAAAAGCATGATCAAACAGATAATCACGAAAAGTTAGATATTATTACATTTACAAAAATGCGTTAAAATAGCCTTAGGTAGTTTAGGGCTTCCCTGCTGGCTCAGTGGTAAAATAATCCACCTGCCAACGCAGGAGACTTGGGTTCAATCTATGGGTCAAGAAGATCCCCTGGAGAAGGACATGGCAATCCACTCCAGTATCCTTGCCTGGGAAATCCCATGAACAGAGGAGCCTGGGGGGTTACAGTTCAGAGGGTCACAAAGAGTCAGACACGACTTAGTGACTGAAAAATAGCAGGTAGTTTAGGCAAATATTTTGTTATCTAACAAGATCTATCTAGACTCTTACTAGATCGATGCTTATAGCAACATCTTCATCAGCTGAAAGATGACCCCATCTTGATTAACACATGACACTATCTTGATTATCTGGGATAAAGGTGGAATCAAAGCAGGTCTCAGCAGTAAAAATAAATATTCTTGAGATGGCAAAAATTATTTTATGCCAAATGTTCAACTTCAACAGTTTACTTGACTGAAAAACTTACATAACATTTGTAGTATTTTGCAGAAACCTTATTATCCCACATGGAACATTTTCAAGTTGATAACAAAATGTTTTTTTAAATGAGAAGATATCTTAAAAATAACAACTGATTTAATAGAGGTAATGAGTCTAAAGCAAATTATAAATCTAGATGAATAAAGAAAATATTGTTTATTTTCTTAGGTATGATAATGGTATTGTGGTTACGGAAAAGATCTTTAACTGGAATTTATGCATGTCATGTCTTAGTCTGGCACATCAGAGGACTCTCTAGATTTTTAGGAAACAAAGACTAATGGGTATTATTACTATATAATGTCAATCTTCATTTTTCATAGGCTTAAAAACATAAATAAGTATAAAATTAAATTTTCCATCAAATATTTACAAGATTGAGAAATATATGTGGAAATATTTCTCCTCCCTGGACCACAATAAACACTAAGCAAAAAAAAAAAAAACTCTAATTTGGGTGAGAATGGTTCTACTAAAAATGTAGATATGCAAAATTTTACCTGCTTTTTCTCTCAATTAGAATGGCCACATAAGATGCTGGCAAAGCGGCACCAAAGCCGGGACTCCATAAGTAGAATTTTCCAAGTATCTTCCTGAAATTGAAATTGGGAAGGATTAAATAAAATTTCTTATTGGTCACTGCAGTTATTACACACAGAAGTTCCCCTCTGTCTAGGTGTCCCACAGCAAATCAAATTCAACGTGACCGGAGCCAAGCTCATTCTTCTTCTCCCCAGGCTCCATGAACTTGCTCTTCCTCATCTTTTCCTAGGTTAATGACATCAACAACTACTTATTCACCTATGTGTGGCACTTGGAGACATCCATGGCTTCTCTGTCTTCCATACATGAAATCAGCCACTGAAGAATTTCCATATACAATTTATCTCTCAAATTCCTCTCCAACCTACTGCCTTTGCCTCAGTTAAGTCCCTCACCATTTCTTCTTCAGGCTACTACAACAGCAAACTAACAGGTATTCTCTCCTTGCAGTAATTTAATCTGTTATATTCATTCAGACATTCCCTGGATCCAATACTGTTCACTCTGCAAACCCTCTAGGCTCTCAGTTTCCTCATCTATCAAATGGGAATAAATATATTACCTATCTCATACATAATTGTTATGATGGCTACATGAGATACTTCCCAGCACCATGCATGGCACAAAGGAAACACTCAGAAAATGTTAGTGATTGTTACTATTATTACTATTATTATCACTACTAAATTTTTTCAGCTTTTATTGAGGTATAATTGATTTACCACAGTGTGCTAGTTTCATGTGTATAGCAAAGTGATTCAGTTATATATTTTTTTCAGATTCTTTTCCCTTATAGGTTATTATTAATACAAAATATTGAGTAGAGTTCCCTGTGCTACACAGTAGGTCCTTGTTGGTTACCTATCATAGGTCATTATTAATACAAAATATTGAGTAGATTTCCCTGTGCTACCACAGTAGGTCCTTGTTGGTTATATACCTTATATATAGTAGTGTGTATATGCTAATCCCATAGTCCTAATTTAACCCTCACCTTTCCCCTTTCATAAATTTGTTAGTTCTATGTCTGTGGATCTCTTTCTGTTTTGTGTATAAGTTCATTATATCTTTTTTTTTTTACTACTTCTATTTTTTAACACATGATAAATATTCAAGAAATGTCTCTCTTTTGCTTCTACAACCCTGGATAAGTTTTTCTTACATCACTTACTAAAATATTTTATATCTTTTAGTTATATGTGTATATAGAGCTTTTCTTTTACTAGAATACATCATTTGAAAGAAAGAATCTGCAAAGTGTCTCACTACAAATGGCCATTAACTTCTTGGGTTTTCAAAGAGAAAATAAAAAGAAGTCTGGAGATATTAGGAAATTCTTTTTTCCTTTCAAAGATGATATATTCCTAAGAAGGGGAGAAACAAAAAAAATAATAAGAAAGTATCTGAACAAAGGTGCTCAACTGCTAAATGATGTATTATAGGAAAAAATATTTACTATATACATACAGATAAGGATCAAGAATCACAGATAAAATTATCTTTTCAACTGAAGTTTAGCTTTAAAAAATTAGAAAATCTACAAATAACATGGGTATTTCTGCAATGGGCATCAGAAACTTTCTGCCTGAGAAAACTGGAGGTGGTTCTTCCTCTAATAAAATCCACAAATGACTTAATAAATTATTTAATGTAAGAATTAAAGGAAAATAACTCAGTGACTCAGGTATAGGAGGAACATAGATGTTATCTGATAATTAGTATTTAATGTTTCACAACTTAACCAAAGCATTCACATAACATAAATATGCTTCAAGAACAATTTATTATTATTATTAAACCTAATTATCCTACAACTCTATTTTTAGAGTTTTAACAAGTATTAGAAACTTTCCAGAGATTAAGTGATAAAGAGTTTCTTGCACAGATTATTCAGGTTAATTTAAAGGCATGACTTACTCAATAGTATAAATTATATCAATTATTTTCTGCACAATTTAAAAGTTTATAAATGTTATTGTTCTTAAGGAAAAAGAATCTATGAAAGACACCTGGAAATTATATTTCTACCTGCAGAATTTCTTTGGGCAATACTAAGTGGGTAACATAATATTAATAGAATGTGAAGTATTTCAACTTGACAAATTAAATAACTAGTTTGGGTTGTTTGAAAGATAAAAAGTAAATATCCACTAAATATGTTAGGTACATCACAACATCAAAAACTGAATTCTAACTGCATATATATATAGCATGAAGCATGTGACACAGATAATGCACTGAATCAGGACCAAAAGTTTCATCAGTAGGATATGCCAGAAGTTTCACAGATAAACACAAGCATCTTATGGTCCTTTTAAAGTCCGTTCACTGCATATGGACCTAAGCTATATCGTGGACAGTTGCTTTGAATTTCAAATCTATAAAACTGAAAAGAAATCCTCATTAACAACTTAGTAAATATAGTGGGCCCCAGAAAATGTATGATGCATTAAAGCACTTTGGTTATATAATCACAGCAATGATTTGAAGTTTATATCACATCTTAGGCCAAGAGGGCCACAACTCCTGGTTTTGCAAGCTTTCTTTGAGATAAATAAATGCCATGTCACAGAGAGAAAAAAATAAACAAGGAGTGACCTGCACAACATTTATATGAAACAAACATCTGTTTGTTTCAATTTCAATAAAGGAAATTTGCATTAATCTCCAGTGCTTATTATGAGTACCAACCTTAAAATGCAAAAGAAAGCCATAAACAAGGCCCCATTAGCAGTCAGAAATGAAGCAGACTGTAGGATCTCAGGGAGCAGTTTGTGTAAATAATAGTCTAATTTTCGTTTCCGGAGAACTGCTGCAATCTGAAAAGAAAAAGGGTCTTTTGTTTAATCCAAACAACTTTTCCCACTTAAGTTAGCTCTTATGTGGAAGATACTGAAATAATAGCATATATTTAAAAATTAAAGTAAAAACCCTGGTATTTCATAGATCCTCTACGAAAATTCAATTTTGGGGACAGAAAAAAGACACTTCGATTTATTGAAGGGATAATAGGTAAAGGGCCACAAGATGGATCAATCACATGACAGGTAACCTCCAAATTTGAGGTAAATATTTATAGTGCCTTAAAAAGTTTTAAACTGAAAAATAAGATATATTTTTAAACAGAAAAAAGTGAAGTTCAATTCAAATAGAAATTGAATGCTAAACAAAACTGCATTACAGATATTATCAACCTGAATACTAGAGAATGTCAGTGACAAAAACTAGAAAATGATAAAAACCATTCATTCAGTTTAATGAAAAGGGAATATGAGCTAGATAAGTAGCATTCTCACAGGTACCATGAAGAAATGCTGTTCTATTCAAGGTGAAACAATATTATCAAAGGAACAAAAGATGACAGAATTAGG
Organism: Giraffa tippelskirchi; assembly: GCF_054371585.1. Lineage (NCBI taxonomy): Eukaryota > Metazoa > Chordata > Mammalia > Artiodactyla > Giraffidae > Giraffa > Giraffa tippelskirchi. The sequence continues at coordinate 38,913,084 of NC_137284.1, read as the reverse complement.
GAATGAGGGAGTGAATGTAAGAAAGGGCAAGACAGACTTGAGAAAAGGAAGACCAGAGAAGCTTGCATTCACTCTTCACCATTCTGGGCAGAACACTTTCCCTGTGCTAAGGGAAATCTAAAGGCCTCTTCTCAGTTTTTTTCTTATTCTACCCCTTAGAAGCTTCTGATAATCTACTTGAATTAAACAAACTGTTATTAAGAATTAAGCCATACACAAGAAACACAATGGTGAGTAAGATCTAATTCTTGCCTGCAAGGAACATAAAAACTCGATAGAGAAACAGACATATAAACAATTAATGACAATATGGCAGTGTGTTAAATGCTAGACTAGAGGAAGGAGAAACTGCTATAGAACCACTATTAGAACACAACCAAAATGGAGATGGGACTGGGCAGACAATAACGTCTGGAAGATGGATCTTGGTAAATAGGTAAAATGTTGACAAAAGAGAAGTTCCTATGGTTTCTGTGACTGCAGTCTTCTCATTCTCCCGTTTTTATCTCTAAATTCTATTTCTTTGTTAGCATTTCTTCCTCAGACTGCTACTCATTCTGTATAATATTCCCTCCCACAGACAGCATCATCTATCATATCAAAGTAGAAATTCCAATATAACCCTATCATTTCCCCTAAATTCTTAATTCATACTTCAAATGTCTATTGGACATGTCAATAAAGATGTACCAGAGATATTCCCCCCCCAAAAAAAAATCAGCCTGTCCAAAGCAGAATTTCTTGTATTTCCTCAATGCTTTTACTTCTGAGTTTCCAACATCAGTGGTCTTCTACCATATTCAGGTTTTAGAAAGTAAAGTCTCTTTCATTTTAGACTTAACCATGGGCAGAATATGGTATGCTGCTTCATACTCAAGTAGTTACAGAAAAAACTTCTTCTGTTCCTGGAAACACACATAATGTCTCTTATAACAAGTATCCCTATAACCTGATCGTCTAGTAAACATAACTTCCAAGCAATTTACATACACACACACCCCTCCTAGAACTAATAAAGCAGTTGAGCAAGGGCATACGATACAAGCTAAACATACAAAACTTACTGGTATTTCTATACGAAACTAATGAATACATGGACCCCCAAATTAAAAATACAACAGCATTTATGACTTCTCAGAAACTAAAACACTTAGGAAAAATCCATAACACCTGTATAGGACTTATATGCTGAAAGTTACCTGATGCTGATGTTAGAAATCAAGAACATATAAATAAATATTCATAGATAGAAAGACTCAATATGCAAAAACATCAGTTCTGCCCCAAAGTGATATATAGGTTTAACACAATTCCTATTACAACCTCAGAAACAGTTTTGGAGAGGTTGAGAAGATTATTTTGAAATTTACATAGAAAAGCAAAGGAATTATAAGAGCTAAAATAACGTTGAAAAAGAGAATGAAGTGGGAGGAATGAGCCTATGCAATTTCAAGACATTATACAGCTACAGCAATGGTTTTGTGATACTGGCAGAGGGACTAACAAATAGATTAATGAAACAGAATAGAGAACCTACATACAGACCCACATAAATATATCCAACTGATTTTTGACAAGGTACATATGCAATTCCATGGAGGAAAAATAGCTTTTTCAGCAAAGAGTACTGGAGCAAAAAGAGCTCCACAGGCAAAAGAAAAAAAAATTAACTTCAAAGTCTCACAGTTTGTACAAAAATTCAAACTATCAGAGACATAAACATAAAACATAAAACAACAAAACTTTTGAGAGAAGAAAAATCAGAGAAAATCTTAGAGATCTAAGTCTAGGCAAAAGCACAATTCATAAAAGGAAAAACTATAAATTACACCTCAAAATTGAAACTTTTTCTCTGTGAAAGACCTGTTAGAAGATAAAAAGCCAAGGTATAGAATGTGAGAAGATACTTGTAAACTACAGACCTAGTGAAGGACTAGTATCTAGAATATAGAAGAAAATCTCAAAATTCAACAGTAAAAAAATAAATGAAGCAATTAGAAACTACAAATGATATGAACAGATATTCACCAAAGAGAATATGCAAGTGGAAGATAAACACATCAGTCATTAAGGAAAAGCAAATTAAAACCACAATAAGTTATCACTAAAGAACTGCCAGAATAATTAAGTTTAAAAATACTGAAAACACCAAATGCTGGCAAGAATGCAGAGAAACTGAATCTCTTATGCATTGTCAGAGGGAATGTGAAATAGCAGAAGCATTCTAAACAACAGTTTGACAGTTTCTTTAGAAACTAAGCAAGCAACTATCATATGATTCAGCAACTGCAGTCTCGGATGTTTACCCTAGAAAAATGAAAATGTTCACCCCAAATTACAGCAGCTTTGTTCATAACAATCAATAAATGGAAACAACCCATATGTCCTTTAGGAGGTAAATGGTTTAAAAACTGAGTTGTGTCCACACTATGGGTTACCATTCAGTAACAAAAAGAAACAAGCTGGTGATACATGACACAATATTGATGTATTTCCAGAGAATTATGCTAAGTGAAAAAAGCCAATCACCAAAGACTACATATATATAATTCCATTTATATAACATACATGAAATGACAAATTTATAGAAATGAAGAATAAATAAACAGTGACCAGGAGTTAAGAGGAGGTGGCTAAGGGGGAGGAAGTAGGTAATGCTATAAAGGAGCACCATGAGGGATCCTTGTGGTGATAGAAATGTCCTGTATATGACTACACTACTGTTCAGTCACCAAGTCAGTCTGACTGTTTCCGACCCCGAGAATGGTAGCCCTCCAGTCTCCTCTGTCCATGGGATTATCCCAGCAAGAATACTGGAGTGGGCTGCATTTCCTCCTCCAGGGAATCTTCCCAACTCAGGGATCAAACCTGTGTCTCCTGCACTGCAGGTGGATTCTTTACCACTGAGCCACCAGAGACTATATCAAGCCAGTTATTTAGGTTATGCTATTTTACTATCATTTTGCAGGATGCTACCACTGGGAGAAACCAGAAAAAGTGTACAGAGAATCTATTATTTCTTCCAACTACTTGAAACTTAGTTGCTCAGTTGTGTCCGACTCTTTGCGACCCCACGAACTGTAGCCCACCAAGCTCCTCCTGTACAGTCCATAGAATTCTCCAGGCCAGAATACTGGAGTGGGTAGCCTTTCCCTTCTCCAGGGGAATCTTCCCAACCCAGGGATCAAACCAAGGTCTCCCACATTGCAGATTCTTTATCTGCTGAGACACAACGGAAACCCTCCAACGACTTAAGAATCTACAATGATTTCAAAATTAAAAGTTCAGTAAAAAAGCTGTCATCCACATGGCCAACAGGCATATGAAATATGCTCAGCATCACTAGTCGTCAGAAAACTGCACAATGAAATACCACTACATACACACACATACCCCAGAATGTCTAAAACAAGGAAAGATGGCAATGCAAAGCACGGTCAGGAATAAAGTAACTGGAGCTTCACACATTGCTGATGGGAATGTAAAACTGCATACTTACTTCAGAAAACTATTATTATCTAATGAAACTAAATGTACTCTTATCCTATAATCTGGCAATTCCACCCCTAGGAATACAACCAAGAGAAATAACTGCTTATTTCCACCAAAAGTCATATTCATAACATAAAAAAAAAATACCACAAAACACCTAAATGTCCATCAGCAGTAAGGTAGATAAATTGTACATATCTGCAACACTGGTAGATCAAACTAACAGTACATTGTAAGAAAAAGGAAAAATATGATGCAATACCAGAGGAAATAATCTAAGACCTTATCAACACTGTGCTGTAACCCAGAGCTTTCAACCAGGATTTTCATGTGGCCAAAATACTGATCCTCTCATCAGTCTGGGTAGCCAGCCAGGACTCAGGTAACAGAGCAACGTGATAACCATCTCAGTTTTCCCTAGTATGCCACACAATTATTATCATTTACTAGATGGGGAAACAATGGAAACAGTGACAGACTTTATTTTGGGGAGCTCCAAAATCACTGCAGATGGTGATTGCAGCCATGAAATTAAAAGACACTTACTCCTTGGAAGAAAAGTTATGACCGACCTAGACAGCACATTAAAAAAGCAGAGACATTACTTTGCCAATAAAGGTCCATCTAGTCAAAGCTATCGTTTTTCCAGTGGTCATGTATGGATGTGAGAGTTGGACTATAAAGAAAGCTGAGTGTCAAAGAATTGATGCTTTTGAACTGCGGCATTGGAGAAGACTCTTGAGAGTCCCTTGGACTGCAAGGAGATCCAACCAGTGTATCCTAAAGGAAATCAGTCCTGAATATTCATTGGAAGGACTGATGCTGAAGCTGAAGCTCCAATACTTTGGCCACCTGATGTGAAGAACCAACTCACTAGAAAATACCCTGATGCTAGGGAAGAGTGAAGGCAGGAGGAGAAGGGGACAACAGAGGATGAGATGGTTGGATGGCATCACCGACTCAATAGACATGAGTATCAGTAAACTCCAGGAGTTGGTGATGGACAGGGAGGCCTGGCATGCTGCAGTCCATGGGGTTGCAAAGAGTCAGACACAACTGAGCAACTGAACTGAATTGTGTATACAACAGCATGCTATAGTATGTAAAAAGTTTAGAAGCACTGATCTAAACAAATAACAATAGCAATTGTACTAGTCATGTAGGAATTATAAGGGTACATGCACATGTGTATAAAATTATCAGAGACCATCAGATACCTCTACAAACATCACATTTTATAGCAAAATAATGCTGCAGTGTTCATATGCTTTGATAAAGTAATGCCACAGGAGTAAATTCCTTATCAATTTTCCAAATATGCATACAAACACTTAGCTCAACAAAGTACATAATAACACTATGATTAAAATATATACTTCTATTTGTTTATTTATATTGATATAACTTTTGAAGACTAATGACCAGGGGGAAAAAACAATCAAAATACATACAGCAATAAGACAGACTACAAAACAATATTTTCTAATGAATATATGAACCAAATACCAGAACATTATGCATTGGGTTATCTTTGAAAGGTTATAACAAATTATTTTCATCTTTTTGTTTTGGGTACTTTCTAGACCAACATGTTATATTTATAAAACTGGTAGGAAGGGAACAAGTATGAGAAAGAGGGGATTATAGGAAAAGATCTGAACAGAGAATAGAAATATTCACCATGATAGAGTATAAAATAATTAGGAGACACACTTTTTACTCTAATTTTACAACTAACAATTTCTATGAAGACTACTTATTTCAATGCTCTTTAGATTTCATCTTCCTCATTTATTAAATAAAGAGGCTGACTTACATGAAACAAGAGTGACGTCAATAAGATGGCAGAATAGCAGTTTCTAGCACTCATTTCCCTGCAGAAATATCAATTTGAACAAATATCCCCATGCAAAATTACCTTCATAAGAGCTAAAGATTCCAGGTGAGAAATTAAAGCACCCAGGTGATACTCAATGGACATGGGTTTGGGTGGACTCTCAGAGTTGGTGATGGACAGGGAGGCCTGGCGTGCTGCGGTTCATGGGGTCACAAAGAGTCAGACACGACTGAGCGACTGAACTGACCGGACAGACATATAGAGAATATCCCAGCCAACAAAACAAAATACACATTCTTTACAAGTCATAGGGAACATTCTTAATGACATGTCATATTTTATGGCTCAAAACAGGTCTTAAAATTTTTAAGAAGACTGACTAGAATCCAGTAACAGGAGCAAAACTGTAAAATTCATAAATATGTGGAAATGTAGAAATTAAACAGTACACTCATGAAAAAAACACTAATTCAAAAAAATTAAAAGGGAAATCAAAAACTATCTTGAGAAAAATGAAAAGGAAACAATATATCAAAACTTTTGGGATACAGCAAACGCAGTTCAAAGAAGGAAGTCTACAGCAATAAATGCCTACCTTTAGGGAAAAAAAAAATCTCAAATAAACTTCATACCTCAAGAAACTAGAAGCAGAACTAACTAAATCAAAAGTTAGCAGAAGGAAGAAAATAATAAAAGTCAGAGCAGAAATAAACGAAACAGAGACTAGAAAATAACACAAAAGATCAATGAAACAAAGAGTTGTTTTGAAAAGATAAAATTGAAAAAACTTTAGCTAGCCTAACTTTTTAAACAAGATATTAATAAATAAAATTAAAAATGAAAAAAAAAAAAGAAAAAAATAAAAAGAAAAAAAAGAAAAAAAAAATTAAAAATGAAAGAGAAGACATTACAACTGACATCAGAGAAATACAAAGGTTCATGGAAACTACTACTACAAAGAGACTACTATGAACAATTATACAGAAAGAAACTCAATAATCCAAAAGAAACGAAACATACAACCTACCAATACTGAATCATGAAGAAACAGAAAATCTGAACAGACCAATAACTAATAAGGAGATCGAATCAATAATCAAAAACCTCACAATCCCAAAATGTAATGGCTTCATCAATTAATTCTACCACACATTGAAAGAAGCAAATCCTGCTCAAACTTTTCCAAAAACTTGAAAAGAACATAAAACTTTAAGACTCATTTTATGAGGCCAGCATTACCATCATACCAAAGCCTGATAAGGACACTGAAGGAAAGGAAACTACAGGTCAGTATCCTTGATGAAGACAGATTAAAATTCTCAACAAAATACTAGCAATCCAAATTCAACAGCACATATATCATGCTCAGGAATGACTTAGCTCTAGAGTGTAAAAATGGTTCAACATATACAAATCAATAGGTGACACATTAACAAAATGAAGGCTAAAAATCATGATCATCTCAGTAGATGGAGATAAAGTATTCAACAAAACTCAATATCCTTTCAAGATATAAACATCAATAAACTTCATCATAATAAAAGGTCATATATGATAAGACCACAGCTAACATCAAACTCACAAGTGAATAAATGAAAGCTTTTCCCCTAAGACAAGAAACAACGCAAAGATGCCCACTCTCACTACTTTTATTAAACTTAGTACAGGAAGTCTTAACCAGAGTAGCAAATCAAGGAAAAGAAATAAAAGGTATCCGTATCAGAAAAACAGAAGCAAAATTCTCTGTGTGCAGAAACCTTGAAACTTCTACCAAAAGAAGAGAAAAAAACATCAAAACTAATAAATGAATTCAGTAAAGCTGTGGGATACAAAATCAACATACAAACATCAGTTATATTTCTAAACATTTATACCAAACAATCTGAAAAACATACTAAGAAAACAATCTCATTTACAATTACATCATCAATAAAATACTTTGGAATAAAGTAAACCAAGGAGATGAAAGATATGTACACTGAAAACTTTAAAACAGTAATGAAAGAAACTGAAGAAGATGCAAATAAATGGAAGTGAAGTGAAAGTCACTTAGTCATGTCCGACTCCTTGCAACCTTTTGGACTGTAGTCCACCAGGCTTCTCTGTCCATGGGATTCACCAGACAAGAATACTGGAGTGGGTTTCCAATACCTTCTCCAGGGGATCTTCTCAACCCAGGGATTGAACCTAAGTATCCTGCACTGCGGGCAGATTCTTTACCATCTGAGCCACCAGTCTAAATAAATGGAAAAACAGTCCATATTCATGGATTGGAAGACTTAATATTATTAAAATGTCCACACTACTCAATGCCATCTCTGGATTCAATGCAATCCGCATCAAAATCCCAAAGGCATTTTTCACAGAAATGGAAAAAGCAATCCTAAAATTCATATGGAATCACATACATAAAAATGTGAATAGCCAAAGCAATCTTGAGAAAGAACAAAGCTGAACACAATGCACTTATACCAGACTTCAAAATACACTACAAAGCCACTGTACAGAGGGATGGGATGGGGAGGGAGGTGGGAGGGGGGTTCAGGATGGGGAACACATGTAAACTCATGGCTGATTCATGTCAATGTGTGGCAAAAACTGCTACAATATTGTAAAGTAATTAGCCCCCAACTAAAATAAATAAATTTATTAAAAAAAAAAAAAATAGCAGAGTACTGGCATAAAAACAGACATGCAGACCAAAGGAACAGAATAGAGCCCAGAAATAAAATCATGCATTTATGGTCAAAGGATTTTCATCAAAGGTTCCAAGAAAAGACAACAGGGAAAGGACAGTCTCTTCAATAAATGGTCTTGTTTATCCACATGTTGAAGAAGGAAACTGAACTCTTACCTTATTCAATAGACACAAAACAATTCAGAATCATTCAATCCTTCAATGTAAGACCTGAAACTAAACTACTAGAAGAAAACAGAGATAAAAAGCTTCTTGGCATTTGTTTGAAAATAATTTTTTGGATATAATTATAAAAGCACAGCAACAAATGCATAAACAGACAGATGAAATTACATCAAACTAAAAAGCTCCTGCATAGAAACTAACAATGTTATTAACAGAGTGAAGAAACAACCTATAAAATGGAAGAAAAAATTTGCAAACCACTTGCAAAATTTCCTAAGAGATTAATGTTCAAAATATAGAAGAAACTCAAACAACTCAATAGCAAGAAAACAATAACCATTTAAAAAATGAGTAAAGGGCCTGAACACACATTTCTCAAAAGAAGACATGCAAATGGCCAACAGGAGCATGAAAAGATGCTCAACATGACTAATTACATCATGGAAGTGCAAATCAAAACAATGAGCTATCACCATACAGCTGTTATAATGGCTATTATCAAAAAGACAAAAAGTCATGTGTTAATGAGAATGTGGAGAAAAGGGAATCCTTGTGGTATACATACACATACACAAACACAAACACACACACACAATGGATTATTCAGCCTTAAAAAAGAAGGAAATCCTGTCATTTGGGACAACTTGGATAAACCTGGGGGAAATTATGCCAAGTAAAATAAACCAGGCACAGAAGGACAAATACTACATTATCTCAGTTATATGTGGAAACTAAAAACCCACAGAAGCAGAGATGATTGTTGCTAGCAGAGAAGGCAATGGCACCCCACTCCAGTACTCTTGCCTGGAAAATCCCATGGACGGAGGAGCCTGGTAGGCTGCAGTCCATGGGGTCGCTAAGGGTCGGACACGACAGAGCGACTTCACTTTCCCTTTTCACTTTCACGCATTGGAGAAGGAAATGGCAACCCACTTCAGTGTTCTTGCCTGGAGAATCCCAGGGACGGGGGAGCCTGGTGGGCTGCCGTCTATGGGGTCGCACAGAGTCGGACACGACTGAAGTGACTTAGCAGCAGCAGCAGCAGCAGCAGCAGCTGAGGGGGTAGGGGACACAAAGAGATGTTGATCAAAGGATACAAAGTTATAGTTATGTAGGATGAATAAATCTAATAACGAACAAGCATAATAACTATAGTTAATAACACTGTACTGAATACTGAAAATATGCTAAGAAGGTAGATTTCAGGTACCACTGAAACATTCACTTTGTTGTGACATTCACTTCATTGCAGTAATCTGAAACTGAATCTGCAGTATCTCTGAAGTATGCATGTGTATCAAATCATCATGTTAAAAAGTAAAAATAAAAAGTCAACACTAAAAATATGACACAGAGCTCTTCTTTCCCACTTCTAAAATTATATCTTTTTTTTCTGTTTTTAATAAATAGTACTTAAGGAACTTGGGGAAGGAAATGGCAACCCACTCCAGTATTCTTGCCTGAAGAATCCCCTGGACAGAGGAGCCTGGAAGGCTACAGTCCATGGGATCTCAAGAGTCAGACATGACTTAGTGACTAAAGGAAGGAACTTGATATCTGTATAGAACAAAAAAGTTAACTTTTTTGTTAACTTCTTCTTCACACTATACATAAAATTTAGTTTGAGATGGATCACAGACTTACGTATGCAAAGTATAAACTATAAAGCATATGGAAGAAAACATAGGTGAATATGAACATTCCAGGCGTAAGTCAAAAGACTGAGACAGCATTAAGCATAGCTCCCATGAAAGGGAAGTATGGAGACTGACTTGACTATCACAAAGGCTATAGACTGAAGACTGATGCAAAATTATGACAGGCCCCAAATTTAGGAGTTTCCTTTTACAAAAATATCACTATTAGACATCTATCAGGCCTATATACATTTCATCTTATTCCTTTATTTCCCCTTATCTGTTTGCCCCTGTGATTAATGCTGCATATTTGCCATACAACTGGTTAACTAGTATCAGGATTGCATGGCTATGGAACAGAACACAGTTAACTGGCCCTCACAAGGGGCTGACCCGATGATCTTAGCCTTACTGTACCAAATCTTACTTTAGTAGTCTTTGTCAGCCCAAGAGCTGACTCTCTCAGATGACTATTTCTAGGGAGTCTAATAAATCAAGTTTTGTGAAAAATAAAGTATGCAGTAAGAGTTGATTTTATGTTTTATTTATTTGTTGCTGTTGCTGTTCAGTCGCTGTCATATTCAATTCTTTGTAACCCCATGGATTGCAGCATGCTAGGCTTCCCTATCCTTCACCATCTCTCAGAGGTGGCTCATGTCCACTGAGTCAGTGACGATATCTAACCATCTTATCCTTTGCTGCTGTCTTCTCCTTTTTGCCTTCAATCTTTCCCAGCATCAGGGTCTCTTCCAGTGAGTTGGCTCTTCGTATCAGGTGGCCAAAGTATTGGAGCTTCAGCATCAGTCCTTCCAGTGAATATGCAATGAGTTGATTTCCTTAAGGATTGACTGGTTTGATCTCCTTGCTGTCCAAGGAACTCTCAAGAGTCTTCTCTAGTACCACAGTTCAGTTCAGTCGCTCAGTCGTGTCCGACTCTTTGCGACCCCATGAATCACAGCACGCCAGGACTCCCTGTCCATCACCAACTCCTGGAGTTTACCCAAACCCATGTCCATCGAGTCGGTGATGCCATCCAACCATCTCATCCTCTGTCATCCCCTTCTCCTCCTGCCCCCAATCCTTCCCAGCATTAGGGTCTTTTCCAATGAGTCAACTCTTCGCATGAGGTGGCCAAAGTATTGGAGTTTCAGATTCAACATCAGTCCTTCCAATGAACACCCAGGACTGATCTCCTTTAGGATGGACTGGTTGGATCTTCTTGCAGTCCAAGGGACTCTCAAGAGTCTTCTCCAACACCACAGTTCAAAAGCATCAATTCTTCGGCGCTCAGCTTTCTTCACCGTCCAACTCTCACATCCATACATGACCACTGGAAAAACCATAGCCTTGACCAGACGGACCTTTGTTGGCAAAGTAACGTCTCTGCTTTTAAATATGCTATCAAGGTTGGTCATAAACTTCCTTCCAAGGAGTAAGCGTCTTTTAATTTCATGGCTGCAATCACCATCAGCAGTGATTTAGGAGCCCCCCAAAATAAAGTCTGACACTGTTTCCACTGTTTCCCCATCTATTTCCCCATCTATTTCTATGAAGTGATGGGACCAGAAGCCATGATCTTAGTTTTCTGAACGTTGAACTTTAAGCCAACTTTTTCACTCTCCTCTTTCACTTTCATCAAGAGGCTCTTTAGTTCTTCTTTGCTTTCTTCCATAAGGGTGGTGTCATCTGCATATCTGAGGTTATTGATATTTCTCCCGGAAATCTTGATTCCAGCTTGTGTTTCTTCCAGCCCAGCGTTTCTCATGATGTACTCTGCATATAAGTTAAATAAGCAGGGTGACAATATACAGCCTTGACAGACTCCTTTTCCTATTTGGAACCAGTCTGTTGTTCCATGTCCAGTTCTAACTGTTGCTTCCTGACCTGCATACAGGTTTCTCAAGAGACAGGTCAGATGGTTTGGTATTCCCATCTCTTTCAGAATTTTCCAGAGTTTATTGTGATCCACACAGTCAAAGGCTTTGGCATAGTCAATAAAGCAGAAATAGATGCTTTTCTGGAACTCTCTTGCTTTTTCAATGATCCAGTGGATGTTGGCAATTTGATCTCTGGTTCCTCTGCCTTTTCTAAAACCAGCTTGAACATCTGGAGGTTCATGGTTCACGTATTGCTGAAGCCTGGCTTGGAGAATGTTGAGCATTACTTTACTAGCATGTGAGATGAGTGCAATTGTGCGGTAGTTTGAACATTCTTTGGTATTGCCTTTCTTTGGGATTGGAATGAAAACTTACCTTTTCCAGTCCTGTGGCCACTGCTGAGTTTTCCAGATTTGCTGGCATATCGAGTGCAGCACTTTCACAGCATCATCTTTGAGGATTTGAAGTAGCTCAACTGGAATTCCATCACCTCCACTAGCTTTGTTCGTAGTGATGCTTTCTAAGGCCCACTTGACTTCACATTCCAGGATATCTGGTTCTAGATGAGTGATCACAGCATTGTGATTATCTGGGTCATGAAAATCTTTTTTGTACAGTTCTTCTGTGTATTCTTGCCACTTATTCTTAATATCTTCTGCTTCTGTTAGTACCACAGTTTGAAAGCATAAATTCGTCAGCACTCAGACTTTGTTATGGTCCAGCTCTGACATCTGTATATGACTACTGAAAAACCACAGCTTTGATTAGAAGGACCTTTGTCAGCAAAATGATGTCTTTGCTTTTTAATATGCTGTCTGCATTTGTCATAGCTTTCCTTCCAAGGAACAAGTATTTTATTTATTTAATCACCATCAAATAATGATTTCTTTAAAGCAGAGTCTCTCAACTTCTACACTAACTACATTTTGGGTCAGATAATCTGCTGCTTTGGAGGGTTATCCAACATATTATAGGATGTTTAGCAGCATCCCTAGGTTCTACTCTATAAATGCCTGTAGCACAGTCTGAGCTGTGACAACCAATACTGTCTCCATGCAGTGACAAGTGTCTCCTAGAAGGCAAGATTACCTCTTATTGAAAACAATGTTTTAAAGAAAACAGCATAATATAAGGATTCAGGCACAGTTTTTTTTTAACTTTTTATTTTATATTCGAGTATAGCTGATTAACAATGCTGTGATAGTTTCAGGTGGACAGCAAAGGGACTCAGCCATACACACATATACATATATCCATTCTCCTCCAAACTCCCCTCCCATCCAGGCTGCCATATGACACTGACCAGAGTTCCTTGTACTATACAGTAGGTCCATGTTGCTTATCCATTTTAAACACAGCAGTGTGTACATGTCGATACCAAACTCCCTAACTATCTCTTTCCCTCATTCTTCCCCCACTGACAACCATAAGTTTGTTTTCTAGTTTGTGAGTCTGTTTCTGTTTCATAAATAAGCTCATTTGTATTATTTCTTTTTAGACTCCAAATATAAGGGATGTCATATGCTATTTCTTCCTCTGTCTGACTTATTTCACTCAGCACGACAATCTCTACGTCCATCCATGTTGCTGCAAGTGGTGTTATTTCACTCTTTTTAATGACTGAGTAATATTCCATTGTATGTATGTACCACATCTTGTTTATCCCTCTGTTAATGCACATTTAGGTTGCTTCCATGTCTTGACTACTGTAGACACAGCTGCAGTGAACACTGGGGTGCATGTATTCTTTCAGACCATGCTTGTCTCCAGTATATAGCAGGGTCATATGGTAGCTCTATTTTTAGTTTTTTAAGGAAACTCCATACTGTTCTTCACAGTGGCTACACCAATTTACATTCCTACCAATAGTGCAGGAGGGTTCCCTTCAGGACTGAGGCACTTTTTGACAAAGGGTCAAATATGTGAGACATCCTACACATAATACACATAATAGGACTGTCTGAAAAAGTTAAAACTAGTCCTGAGTGTCCAATAAGACTTCTAAATATCCTATCAGTCATATAGGTGAAATACTTAATTACTGTGACCTGGGTCTAAAACCTAATTTCATCTTACAAATGAACACAAACTATTTTTGTAAGATTTTAATATTTACTAAAAATTTTAAGAATAAATTTAGTATGTTAAAAAAGGGGGGGGAGAGGGGAGAAAACAGCAAAATGAATTTACATTTTTACAATATTAACAGAATATCTACTTTATTTAACAAACACCTGTAACACTTTCTACATGCCAGGCACTGTTCTAAACACTGTACAAATGTTAACTCAGTGCTTATTAACAATCTATGAGATGGAATGATCACCATTCCACTTTAGAGATAAGAAAACATGGGCACAAAGAGATTATGGTGCCCAAAGTCACGCAGTGAATAAGCAGGAGAGCAGGGACTGCACACAGGTAAGTGCTCCAGAGTCCATGCTCTCAAGCACCGTACCTGATGCTGAAGCCTGATGTTCTAAGTGAGGGGAGAATCACACATAGTGAGTGCCTCCAAAAAAGACCAAAAACCCAAAAACCCAACAACAACAGCAATCTGTGACTTACTAGCCCCTACAGGAATTGAGGCTGCCCATTCTGAAAGAAGAAATGCTAAAATATAGTGAAAACACAACACATATATATATATATATCCTAATAAAATAGTCATAAATTTGGTATATACATATGCCAGTTCTATAACTAACTAAGGTAGCATGATGACTCCAGGACTAGAAATTACATTCCCAGTATACAAGAGCTAGAAGTGAAAGAGGAAAGAAATGAAAATGAAATGAAACACTATGTTCACAAGACTAAGTCAAGGAAAGTGAAACCAACCAGCCATGCGCCTATTTACCCTGCTTTCCTTCTTTCAAGATCTCAGTACATTTTAAATAAATGAAATAATAAATATAAGTATTAAGCAGAATAATTAGCACATAGAAGGCACTTAAAAAAATATCAGTTTCCTTCACTCTACACAATGGCTCCCTGCTCTAACCCCAGTTCATTTTTGTGCTGTGCAGATCTTTTCTGGGTTTCCATGGTGGCTCAGACAGTAAAGAATTCACCTGCAATGCAGGAGACTCAGGTTCGATCCCTGGGTCAGGAAGATACCCTGGAGAAGGAAACGGCTACCCACTCCAGTATTCTTGCCTGGAAAATTCCATGGACAGAGGAGCTTGGTGGAGATGGTTAGATAGCATCACTGACTCAAAGGACATGAATTTGAGCAAACTCCAGGAGATAGTGAAGGACAGGGAAGCCCGGTGTGCTGCAGTCCATGGGATTGCAAAGAGTCGCACATGACTTAGTAACTGAACAACAACATGGTCTGTTCTATGAAGTGTTCTGAAGACATTTCTCTCTCTAGTAATTCAAGATGTTTGGAGAAAATGAACGGCAATTACAGCAACTACAGAAAAAGCTGAGTGGTCCTCATGAGACTCAAAACTAAACTACATTTTTATAGGACAAACTGATTCAAACTAAAAACAGAACTTCAATGAACAGAACCGAAGTAGAACATTCATCTCAGGTCAGAAGACTTCCCCTATTTTTTCTCCAACAAATTTCAAAACTCTTCTAGAAGAATAAGATCTCATTTATAAAAATACTTAGCATAATAAGGGAGGTTGAATTACTCTGTTGTCACTTAGAACTTAATGCTGCATGTGCTGGTTAAATCTGTGTCAACTTAACTAGGCTGCCACACATTCTGGGTGTGACCATGAAGGTGTTTCTAAAAGAAATTAATGTTTTCAGTATACTGAGTATAAAGCAGATTACCCTCCCTAATGTGAGTGGGGCCTCATCTAATAAACTGAAGATCTGAACAGGACAAAATAGCTGAGTAAGAGAGACTGCCTCTTGCCTGTATGCCCTCAGGCGGGGACATTAATCTTTCCCCACCCCACCTCAGAGATGGCCTTAAACTGGAGCTGACACTACTGGTTTTCCTTGTTATCAGGCGTTAGGATAGGGACTAGAAGGAACTACAGCTTGCCAACTGTGGATCTTGAAATTCCCCAGCCTCTGTAATGGTTGAGCCAATGCTTTATAAGAAGTTACTCAAGATGACGGAGGAATAGGACGGGGAGACGACTTTCTCTCCCACAAATTCACCAAAAGAACATTTAGATGCCCAGCAAATTCCACAAAACAACTTGTGAATGCTGGCAGAGGACATCAGACACACAGAAAGGCAGATCATAGTCTTCAAAAGGAAGTAGGATAAAATATAAAAGATAAAAAGAGAGACAAAAGAGGTAGGGATGGAGATCCGTCCTGGGAAGGGAGTCTTAAAAAAGAGAGAAGTTTCCAAACACCAGGAAACAGTCTCTCTGGTGGGTTGGTGGCGAGCCTTGGAATCGCAAAGGGCAAAATAACCGGGAGGAAAAATAAATAAATAATTAAACCCCGCGGTTTATGTACCTAGCAGCAGATCCCAGCGGGCGCGCAGCCCAGACTCTCGCTTCCCCAACTAGCAAGTGGGGCTGGGCAGGGAGGGGCGGGCTGCATGAGCCTGAATGTCCCGCGGGCAATGTGAGGGAACTAGATTGAGACAGCAACCTAGACCGTGGGATAGCTTTCCCGCGAAAAGCCTTAACCAAGACACCGCCAGGCCCGCTCACAAAGGACTAAGCAGAGTAAACCGGCCGCGGACCAGCCCATCCGCAGCAGAAGACAGACAGGGGAGGGCAGCCAGAGCCGGAAGGGCAGAATCGCGGCCCCAGAGAGACACTCTATACCAAACTGCAAACAGACCTCGCTGCTAACCAGTACAGCCTGGGACTCTGGAGGGTCGACACCCGCCGAGAGGGTCGCAGCCAGAGATCAGCTCCCCAGTGGAGAGCATGGCACACCTGGGAAGCTGCGCCCGTTGTACACCCAGAAAACCGAGCGGCTGGGACGGGAGAAGGGAAAAAGGCACAGCCTCCGACCGCGCTAGCCAAAAACCTGGTCACTGGCGCTGCTCGGACCCGGGAAGGGCACAAAACCCAGGCTCAACCAAGTCTGCACCTTTGTGAAGTATCCGGGAACCAGAACCTGAACGGCTTAGACTTGGGAAATACAGGCAACCCCAGAGGCCGCTTCAGACAGTTCCCAGCAGTGCAACCTAGAGCCTGAGCAGTGTAGACTGGGAAAGCACACATGCCGTGAGGGGGGCAAACTCAGAGTGGCCGAAACATTGTGAGCACATGCCAGTGAGATTTGTTTGCAGTGTTCCTCCCTCCCCACAGCACGACTGAACAAGTGAGACTAAAAAAGAAAAAGTGACCACCACCTCCCACCTTGTGTCAGGGCGGAAATTAGACATTAGACACTGAAGAAACCAGAAAACAGAAGAAGCTAAAAGAAACAGAAGGAATCGCTTTGGAAGTGACAGATGCAACAGATTAAAACCCTGTAATTAGCACCGACTACATAAGAAGGGGCCTAGAGACCTTGACAAGTACAAGCTGGACCAAGGAACTATCTAAAAATGAACTGACCCCACACAGTCCATAACAGTTCCAGAGAAACTCTGAGATATGTTTTTACTAGTATCATTTTTTTAAATTTTTAAAATTGTTTTTATCATTTTTCTGTTAATTTTTTTAAATTTCATTTTCTTATTTTATTTTTATTTTTAAGTCCAATATTACTCCTTCAATTTTCATTTTTATAGCCTACTATAACCTTGCAAAAAGAAAAAAAAGACCCTATTTTTCTTTTTTTTTCTTTTTTTCTCTTTAAGGCATTATTTTTAAAGTAAACTTCATATATATATATTTTATATTTTTTGTGACTTTGGTGGGGTTTTTTTCTGTTTTTTGTTTTTTTTTTCTTTTTTTCTTTTTTCTTTCTTTTTTTTCATCTTTTCTTTCTGCTTTTTTAATATGGTATTTTTGAGAACCTAATCTCTACTCTAGATTTTTAATCTTTGCTTTTTAGTATTTGTTATCAACTTTGTATCTTCAAGAACCCAATCTTCAGCACCCATTTTTACTTGGGAAGGAGATCACTGGCTTGATTGCTCTCTCCCCCTTTTAGCTCTCCTTTTTCTCCACCAAGTCGCCTCCATCTCCCCACTCCCACTTTTCTTCTCTACCCAACTCTGTGGATCTCTTTGTGTGTTCTGAGCTGTGGAGAACACTTAGAGAACTGATTACTGGCTGGATCTGTCTCTCCTCTTTTGAGTCCCCCTTTTCTCCTCCAGGCCACCTCTGTCTCCTTCCTCCCTCTTCTCTTCCCTGTGTAACTCCATGAACATCTCTGAGAGATCCAGACAGTGGAGAGCACATAGGGAAGTGATTACTGGCTAGCTTGCTCTCTCCCCTTTTTACTCCCTTCTTCTCCTCCTGGCCACCTCTATCTCCCTCCTCCCTCTTCTCTTCTCCATGTAACTCTGTGAACCTCTCTGGGTGTCTCTCACTGTGGAGAAACCTTTCATCATTAACCTAGATGTTTTATCATCAGTGCTGTACAGATGGAGAAGTCTTGAGGCTACTTAAGAATGAGACTGAAAACCAGAGACAGGTGACTTAAGTCCAAATCTTGAGAACACCAGAGAACTCCTGAAGCCAGGAAGCATTAAACAAGAGGAGCTCATCAAACGCCTCCATACCTACACTGAAACCAAGCACCACGCAAGGGCCAACAAGTCCCAGAGTAAGATATACCACGCAAATTCTCCAGCAACACAAGAACATAGCCCTGAACTTCAACATACAGGCTGCTCAAATTCACACCAAACCCACTGACATCTCAAAACTCATTACTAGACACTTCATTGCACTCCAGAGAGAAGGAATCAAGCTCACCCACCATAACACCGACACAAGCTTCCCCAACCAGGAAACCTTGACAAGCCACCCGTCTAACCCCACCCACAGTGAGGAACCTCCACAATAAAGAGGAACCACAAACTGCCAGAAAACAGAAAGGCCACCCCAAACACAGCAATATAAACAAGATGAAAAGGCAGAGAAATACCCAGCAGGTAAAGGAACAGGATAAATGCCCTCCAAATCAAACAAAAGAGGAAGAGATAGGGAATCTACCTGATAAAGAATTCCAAATAATGATAGTGAAAATGATCCAAAACCTGGAAAACAAGTTGGAGTTACAGATAAATAACCGGGAGACAAGAATCGAGAAGATGCAAGAAAGGTTTAATAAGGACTTAGAAGAAACAAAAAAGAGTAATTATATAATGAATAATGCAATAAATGAGATCAAAAACACTCTGAAGGGAACCAACAGAATAACGGAGGCAGAAGATAGGATAAGTGAGATAGAAGATAGAATGACAGAAATAAATGAAACAGTGAGGAAAAAAGAAAAAAGAATTAAAAATGAGGACAACCTCAGAGACCTCTGGGACAATGTTAAATGCAACAACATATGAATCATAGGACTCCCAGAAGAAGAAGACAAAAAGAAAGACCATGAGAAAATACTCGAGGAGATAATAGTTGAAAATTTCCCTAAAGTGGGGAAGGAAACAATCACCCAAGTCCAAGAAACCCAGAGAGTCCCAAACAGGATAAAACCAAGGCGAAACAACCCAAGACACATAATAATCAAATTAGCAAAGACCAAACACAAAGAACAAATATTAAAAGCAGCAAGGGAAAAACAACAAATAACACACAAGGGGATTCCCATAAGGATAACAGCTGATTTTTCAATAGAAACTCTTCAGGCCAGAAGGGAATGGCAGGACATACTTAAAGTGATGAAAGAAAATAATCTACAGCCCAGATTACTGTATCCTGCAAGAATCTCATTCAAATACAAAGGAGAAATCAAAAGCTTTACAGACAAGCAAAAGCTCAGAGAATTCAGCACCACCAAACCAGCTATCCAACAAATGCTAAAGGATCTTCTCTAAACAGGATACACAGAAAGGGTGTATCATCTCAAACCCAAAACAATAAAGTAAATGGCAATGGAATCATACTTACCAATAATTACCTTAAATGTAAATGGGTTGAATGCCCCAACCAAAAGACAAACACTGGCTGAGTGGATACAAAAAAAAAAGACCACTATATATGTTGTCTACAAGAGACCCACCTCGAAACAAGGGACACACACAGACTGAAAGTGAAGGGCTGGAAAAAGATATTTCGTGCAAATAGAGACCAAAAGAAAGCAGGAGTAGCAATACTCATATCACATAACATAGACTTTAAAACAAAGGTGGTAAAAAGAGACAAAGATGGACACTACATAATGATCAAAGGATCAATCCAAGAAGAAGATATAACAATTATAAATATATATGCACCCAACATAGGAGCACCACAATATGTAAGGCAAATGCTAACAAGTATGAAAGAGGAAATTAACAATAACACAATAATAGTGGGAGACTTTAATACCCCACTCACACCTATGGACAGATCAACTAAACAGAAAATTAACAAGGAAACACAAACTTTAAATGATACAATGGACCAGTTAGACCTAATTGATACCTATAGGACATTTCACCCCGAAACAATGAATTTCACCTTTTTCTCAAGCGCACACGGAAACTTCTTCAGAATAGATCACATCCTGGGCCATAAATCTAGTCTTGGTAAATTCAAAAAAATTGAAATCATTCCAAGCATCTTTTCTGACCACAATGCAGTAAGATTAGATGTCAATTACAGGAGAGAAACAATTAAAAACTCCAACATATGGAGGCTGAACAACATACTGCTGAATGGCCAACAAATCACATAAGAAATCAAAAAAGAAACCAAAATATGCATAGACACGAACGAAAATGAAAACACAACAACCCAAAACCTATGGGACACGGTAAAAGCAGTGCTAAGGGGAAGATTCATAGCAATACAGGCTCATCTCAAGAAGAAAAAAGTCAAATAAATAACCTAACTCTACGTCTAAAGCAACTAGAAAAGGAAGAAATGAAGAACCCCAGTGTTAGTAGAAGGAAAGAAATCTTAAAAATTAGGGCAGAAATAAATGCAAAAGAAACAAAAGAGACCATAGCAAAAATCAACAAAGCCAAAAGCTGGTTCTTTGAGAAGATAAATAAAATTGACAAGCCATTAGCCAGACTCATCAAGAAACAAAGGGAGAAGAATCAAACCAACAAAATTAGAAATGAAAACGGAGAGATCACAACAGACAACACAGAAATACAAAGGATCATAAGAGACTATTATCAGCAAGTATATGCAAATAAAATGGACAACTTGGAAAAAATGGATAAATTCTTAGAAAAGAACGACTTCCCAAAACTGAACCAGGAAGAAATAGAAAATCTCAACAGACCCATCACAAGCACAGAAATTGAAACTGTAATCAGAGATCTTCCATCCAACAAAAGCCCAGAACCAGATGGCTTCACAGCTGAATTCCACCAAAAATTTAGAGAAGAGCTAACACCTATCCTACTCAAACTCTTCCAGAAAATTGCAAAGGAAGGTAAACTGCCAAACTCATTCTATGAGGCCACCATCACGCTAACACCAAAACCTGACAAAGATGCTACAAAAAAAGAAAACTACAAGCCAATATCACTGATGAACATAGATGCAAAAATCTTAACAAAATCCTAGCAAACAGAATCCAACAACATATTAAAGAGATCATACATCATGACCAAGTGGGCTTTATCCCAGGGATGCAAGGATTCTTCAATATCCGCAAATCAATCAATGTAATACACCACATAAACAAATTGAAAAATAAAAACCATATGATTATCTCAATAGATGCAGAGAAAGCCTTTGACAAAATTCAACATAAATTTATGATAAAAGCCCTCCAAAAAGCAGGAATAGAAGGAACATACCTCAACATAATAAAAGCTATATATGACAAACCCAAGGCAAACATTATCCTAAATGGGGAAAAACTGAAAGCATTTCCCCTAAAATCAGGAAGAAGACAAGGGTGCCCACTCTCACCACTACTATTCAACATAGTTTTGGAAGTTTTGGCCACAGAAAACAGAGCAGAAAAAGAAATAAAAGGAATCCAGATTGGAAAAGAAGAAGTAAAACTCTCACTGTTTGCAGATGACATGATCCTCCACATAGAAAACCCTAAAGAGTCCACCAGAAAATTACTAGAGCTAATCAAGAAATATAGTAAAGTTGCAGGAGATAAAATTAACACACACAAATCCCTTGCATTCTTATACACTAACAACGAGAAAACAGAAAGAGAAATTAAGGAAACAATTCCATTCACTATCGCAACGAAAAGAATAAAATACTTAGGAATATATCTACCTAAAGAAACAAAAGACCTATATATAGAAAACTATAAAACACTTGTGAAAGAAATCAAAGAGGACACAAACAGATGGAGAAATATACCGTGTTCATGGATAGGAAGAATCAATATAGTGAAAATGAGTATACTACCCAAAGCAATCTATAGATTCAATGCAATCCCTATCAAGCGTCCAACGGTATTCTTCAGAAAACTAGAACAAATAATTTCACAATTTGTATGGAATTACAAAAAACCTCGAATAGCCAAAGCAATCTTGAGAAAGAAGAATGGAACTGGAGGAATCAACCTGCCTGACCTCAGGCTCTACTACAAAGCCACAGTCATCAAGACAGTATGGTACTGGCACAAGGACAGAAATATAGATCAATTGAACAAAACAGAAAGCCCAGAGATAAATCCACGCACCTATGGACACCTTATCTTTGACAAAGGAGGCAAGGATATACAATGGAGAAAAAATCTCTTTAACAAGTGGTGCTGGGAAAACTGGTCAACCCCTTGTAAAAGAATGAAACTAGAACACTTTCTAACACCGTACACAAAAACCAACTCAAAATGGATTAAAGATCTAAACGTAAGACCAGAAACTATAAAACTCCTAGAGGAAAATATAGGCAAAACACTCCCCAACATAAACCACAGCAGGATCCTCTATGACCCACCTCCCAGAATATTGGAAATAAAAGCAAAAAAAAACAAATGGGACCTAATTAAACTTAAAAGCTTTTGCACAACAAAGGAAACTATAAGCAAGGTGAAAAGACAGCCTTCAGAATGGGAGAAAATAATAGCAAATGAAGCAATGGACAAACAATTAATCTCAAAAATATACAAGCAACTCCTGCAGCTCAATTCCAGAAAAATAAACGATCCAATCAAAAAATGGGTCAAAGAACTAAACAGACATTTCTCTAAAGAAGACATACAGTTGGCTAACAAACACATGAAAAGATGCTCAACATCACTCATTATTAGAGAAATGCAAATCAAAACCACAATGAGGTACCATTTCACGCCCGTCAGAATGGCTGCTATCCAAAAGACTACAAGCAATAAATGCTGGAGAGGGTGTGGAGAAAAGGGAACCCTCTTACACTGTTGGTGGGAATGCAAACTAGTACAGCCACTATGGAGAACAGTGTGGAGATTCCTCAAAAACCTGGAAATAGAAATGCCATATGACCCAGCAATCCCACTGCTGGGCATACACACTGAGGAAACCAGACTTGAAAGAGACACGTGTACCCCAATGTTCATCACAGCACTGTTTATAATAGCCAGGACATGGAAGCAGCCTAGATGCCCATCAGCTGATGAATGGATAAGGAAGCTGTGGTACAGATACACAATGGAATATTACTCAGCCATTAAAAAGAATACATTTGAATCAGTTCTGATGAGGTGGATGAAACTGGAGCCTATTATACAGAGTGAAGTAAGCCAGAAAGAAAAACACCAATACAGTATACTAAGAAAGCATCACTACGAACAAAGCTAATGGAGGTGATGGAATTCCAGTTGAGCTATTTTAAATTCTCAAAGATGATGCTGTGAAAGCGCTGCACTCGATATGCCAGCAAATCTGGAAAACTCAGCAGTAGCCACAGGACTGGAAAAGGTCAGTTCTCATTCCAATCCCAAAGAAAGGCAATGCCAAAGAATGCTCAAACTACTGCACAATTGCACTCATCTCACACGCTAGTAAAGTAATGCTCAAAATTCTCCAAACCAGGCTTCAGCAATACGTGAACTGTGAACTTCCAGATGTTCAAGCTGGATTTAGAAAAGGCAGAGGAACCAGAGATCAAATTGCCAATATCCACTGGATCATCGCAAAAGCAAGAGAGTTCCAGAAAAACATCTATTTCTGCTTTATTGACTATGCCAAAGCCTTTGACTATGTGGATCACAATAAATTGTGTAAAATTCTGAAAGAGATGGGAATACCAGACCATCTGACCTGTCGCTTGAGAAGCCTGTATGCAGGTCAGGAAGCAACAGTTAGAACTGGACATGGAACAACAGACTGGTTCCAAATAGGAAAAGGAGTACATCAAGGCTGTATATTGTCACCCTGCTTATTTAACTTATATGTGGAGTACATCATGAGAAACGCTGGGCTGGAAGACACACAAGCTGGAATCAAGATTTCTGTGAGAAATATCAATAACGTCAGATATGCAGATGACACCACCCTTATGGCAGAAAGTGAAGAAGAACTAAAGAGCCTCTTGATGAAAGTGAAAGAGGAGAGTGAAAAAGTTGGCTTAAAGCTCAACGTTCAGAAAACTAAGATCATGGCATCTGGTCCCATCACTTCATGGCAAATAGATGGGGAAACAGTGGAAACAGTGTCAGACTTTATTTTGGGGGGCTCCAAAATCACTGCTGATGGTGCTTGCAGCCATGAAATTAAAAGACGCTTACTCCTTGGAAGGAAGGTTATGGCCAACCTAGATTGCATATTGAAAAGCAGAGACATTACTTTGCCAACAAAGGTCCGTCTAGTCAAGGCTATGGTTTTCCCAGTGGTCATGTATGGATGTGAGAGTTGGATGGTGAAGAAAGCTCAGCACTGAAGAATTGATGCTTTTGAGCTGTGGTGTTGGAGAAGACTCTTGAGAGTCCCTTGGACTGCAAGGAGATCCAATCACTCCATCCTAAAGGAGATCAGTCCTGGGTGTTCATTGGAAGGACTGATGTTGAAGCTGAAACTCCAATACTTTGGCCACCTCATGCGAAGAGTTGACTCATTGGAAAAGACCCTGATGCTGGGAAGGATTGGGGGCTGGAGGAGAAGGAGACAACAGAGGATGAGATGGTTGGATGGCATCACTGACTTGATGGACATGGGTTTGGGTAAACTCCGGGAGTTGGAGATGGACAGAGAGGCCTGGCATGCTGCGATTCATGGGGTCGCAAAGAGTCGGACATGACTGAGTGACTGAACTGAACTGAACTGGACACATATATATGGTATTTAGTCAATCAGTAAAGATAACTCTGTATGCGAGACATCAAAAGAGACACAGATAAAAGGAACAGCATTATGGACTCTATGGGAGAGGGCGAGGGTGAGATGATATGGGAGAATGGCATGGAAGCATGTAAATTATCATATGTGAAACGAATCGCCAGTCCAGGTTCAATGCATGATACATGGTGCTCGGGGCTGGTGCATCGAGATGACCCGGAGGGATAGGATGTGGAAGGAGGTGGAAGAGGGGTTCTGGAAGGGGAAAACATGTACACCCATGGTGGATTCATGTCAATGTATGGCAAAACAAATACAACCTTGAAAAGTTAAAAAATATAAAATAAACTAATGAAAAAAAAAAGTTACTCAATTTGTCTGTCTATACATATATATACACTGCGTGTGTGTGTGCACACCACACACTCTCATACATAACACACACACTTTCACATACTCACACACACCCCCCTTCAGGTTCTGTGTCTCTGGAGAACTCTAACAAATACGCTGAACTTAAACTGCTTTCCAACACTTTTATTTTTAAGGTTAAAACTATTTTTAAGCTACAAAGGCCAAATTTAAATTCTAAAACAAAAAGACAAGGAACCTAGTATCACAGACCAATATTTACATATCTTTTTGCAGTTTTCAAAGCTTTCACACATGTACTATCTCGTATGATTACTGAAGCATGTCATGAGTAGTTAAGACAGAGTTATCACCTACTTACATAAGGAAACTGGGAGTCAAACGATAAGTTGCAGAGCAAAACAGAAACTCAGACCCAGTGCACTGCCTCATCACATACAGATAATCAGCTTATTAAAAACTGTAAGTTTCCGTTCGTCTCTCATGGTCAGCCAATGGGCGATCAGGCTGCCCAAGATGGTCGTTCTGTTGCTCTTGGTACATCCCCTGATGGACCAGTGCCTACTTCACCTTCAGCCTACTCACACGCCTACACACTTGTACCACTAGTCACACAGCTAGTCTAAATATTAGAGCTAGAATACCTCCACAGTGATAGCTTATCAAAGGGACAGTGAGCGGGATGCCTCCTGCTAGTTTCCCGGGTAACCTACATGCCAATCAGATGCCACTCTCCCCTATAACTGGTAACATCCCTTCCCCCAGTAGTGGGGGCTGCTGGCATGACCTGCCTACCATCCATAGCATGTGGTGGGCTGTCGCTCCAGGGCCTTGCTTCAGACATATAAGATCCCCCCAATCCATTAAATCACGGATGTCTCTGTTGCCAACTCTGGGCTCTCCCCTTGGTTTTGAAGCTGGGCAGCTACAGGGATTGCATGCCTGCAGGGTACGGTCCAACACTGAATAAGCATGCTTATGAAAAACCACAATATCACTAGCACCCAAAAAGCACTGTCTCCTCCAGTGACCATCCCCTCAAAAGAAGAGGAAATCAAGATGGCAAAGAAGGACACTTGAGTTCACTTCCCCCTGTGAACAGATCTACAGCTACATGTAGAACAACTCTCACTGAAAACAAACAAGACTGGCAGAAAGACTCTCCCACACAAACGCTGTAAAGATCCACACAGAGCCAGGAAAGAAGGGAGGAGAAGTGATCAGGTCAGTACCTGTAGTCCGAGGATGGGACACAGATGATGAGAGAGATATCCTGGGCTGGGAGAGCCTCCCTGAGACATGAAGGATTCAAACCACATATTTGATACCCTACCCCTAGGGCCCAACACCAGGAAGACAAGTCCCCTTAGGTGGTTTGAAAAACAGTAGTATTTACAAGAGAGCTCAAAGAAATTGAGACTCCACTCACATAGAACACATGCACATACTTGCCTACTCCTGGGAACAAGGCAGAGGAAGCAAACTGAGACCTTTCAGGGCTCTGGTCAGTTTCTCAAGAGGGCCCCACATTCTCGGGCCACACCCACGGCCTGCTCCAACATCTCTTGCTCTAGTGTTGCTTCCCCTCTGGGATGAAGCTGCCCTTTCCAGGAGCGAGGAGAATGCACACTTAGAGGGAATGGAACCAGCTCGGACCCAACCATCAGGGTTTCTGCTCTAGCACCTTGGGACCCAACCACATCTCAAACAGGGCAATAATGACCACTGAGTAGAGGGAAAGGTCTGGCTCAGATTTGGCCCTGGACCTGGCCCATCAATCTCCAGCCCCACCTCCCACCAAGGTGACAGCTGCCAGCACACCCTGGGTGAAGACATGACCTATGCTCACTGCAGATCAAGTTCTCCCACCAAAGCCTGGCACATGCAGACTGCATACGGATGCTCCCACACAAGGACATGCAATAATGCCATTTTCAGCAACACGGATGGACCTAGAGATTGCACTAGGGATGCACTGCAGGGAGCATGGGTTTGATCCTCGATTGGGGAACTAAGATCCTGCAAGCTGTGCAGTGCAACCAAAAAATAAAAATTGTTTTAAACATCAAAAAGAAAATGGGCCGAAGATTTACACAGACATTTTTCCAAAGAAGATATACAGATGACCAACAGGCACATGAAAACATGCTTAACACTGCTAATCCACCGGAGAAATGCAAATCAAAACCATGAGCGTATCACCTCACACCTGGCAGAGTGGCTTATCATCAAAAAGACAAAAACAACAAATGGTGGTGAGACTGTAGTGAAAAGGAAACCCTAATATACTGTTGGCGGGGGTGTAAATTGGTACAGCCACTGTGGAAGACAGTATAAATGTCTCTCAAAAAACTAAAAATGGAACTACCATGCGACCCAGCAATTTCACTCCTAAGTATACACTTGAAGAAAACAAAAACACTAATTCAAAAAGAGATAGGCACCACAATGTTCACAGCAACACTATTTACAATAGCCAAGATATGGAAGCAACCTAAGTGTCCATCAACACATGAATGGATAAAGAAGATGAATGGGGAGGCGGGGCTAAGATGGCGGAGGAATAGGACGGAGAGACCACTCTCTCCTCTACAAATTTATCGAAAGAACATCTGAACGCTGACCAACTTCACAAAACTACTTCTGAAGGCTGGCTGAGGACGTCAGGCTTTCACAAAAACTGCGCATTATCTTCAAAAGAGGTAGGAGAAATTATAAAAGGTAAAAAGAGAGACAAAAGAGTTAGGGACGGAGACCCGTCCCGGGGAGGGAGTCGTAAAAGAGGAGGAATTTCCAAGCACCAGGAAACCCTCTCACCGGCGGGTGTGGGGGAGGATTTTTTATCTCGGAGGGCAACGTAACTGGGAGGAAAAAATAAATAAAATCCACAGATTACGTGCCTAAAGCAACTCCCAGCAAAGAACCCCAGACGCTCGCATCATCCGCCACCAGCAAGTGGGGGCTGAACGGAGAGGAGCGGGCGGCATTGCCTAGGGTAAGGACCGGGCCCGAGTGCCCCGAGGGCGATCTGAGGGAGCTAACGTGAGATAGTAACCTAAACTGTGGGACAGCGAGAGAGAGAGAGAACTATCCCGCGAAAAGCCCAACTCTAAGGCACTGCCGGCCCGCTCACAGAACAAAGGACTGAGCGATACCAGAGGAGAGCTAGCCGGCTGCGGACCGCCCCATCCCCCGCCGGACACAGTGGGCAGGCGGGGCCCGCCAGAGCCGGAAAGGGGCAATCTCGGCTCCAGAGAGGGCACCCCCTACCAAACTGCAAACAGGCTCCCAGTTTCTAAGCAAAGACTGCCTGAGATCCCGGAGGGTCGACAGCCGCCGGGAGGGTAGCAGCCAGAGACCAGCTCCCCAGAACCGACACAAAGCACACCGGAGCAGGGCGCGCCCGTAAACCGAGGCGGGGACCAGGGTGGTGATAAGCCGCACCGCCCCAACAGGGGACAGAGCCCTCGCCAAACTTCTGGCCGCCTGGGCAGCTCCGACCGGGAACGGCACAAGCCGCGGGCGAAACCGAGTCTGCGCCTTTGTGGAGTAACCGGGAGCCTGAACCTGAGCGGCTTAGACCTGGGAAGTGCACGCAGCTCAGGGCCCGCTCCCCGGCCGAGTAACCTGAAGCCTGAGCAGGGTAGACGGGGAAAGCACACACGCCGTGAGCGGGGGCGAACCCAGTGCGGCCGAGACACTGCGAGCTTACCACACACACGCCAGAATTGCAGTGTTCCTTCCTCCCCACAGCACGATTGAACAAGCGAACCTAAAGAGATCACCTCCACCGCTTTGTTGCAGGGCGGAAATTAGATACTGAAGAGATCTCCAAACAGAAGCCAAATAAACAGAGGGAAGCGCTTTGGAAGGGACAGGCCAACAGATTAAGATCCCTGTAGTTAATACCGATTGCATTAAAAAGGACCTATAGATCTTGAAAAGTATAAGCAGGAATAAGGATCTATCTAAAACTGAGCAGATCCCACACTGCTCACAACAGCTCCAGAGAAAGTCCGGGATATATATATTTTTTACTATTATATTTTTTTTTTTTAATTTTTTTTTTTAATTAAAAAAAATTTTTTTTTCTCTTCTTTCCTTTTTCTTCAAGTCCTCTATTACACCTTTAACTTTCATTTTCATAACCCACTATTAACTTGCAAAAAAAAAAAAAACAACCCTATTTTTGAAGCAAACTACATACATATATCTTATACCTTTTGTGTTTTCTTTTTTTTAATGTTTTTTTTCCTGTTCTACATTTTTTTACTGTTTCTTTTTTTACTGTTTTACTGTTTTTTTTCTTTTTACAGTTTCCTTTTTTCTTTTTTTTTTAGATTGTAAGTTTTATAAGAGTCTAACCTCTACTCTAGATTTTTAATCTTTGTTTTACATATTTGATATCAACTTTGTACATTTAAGAACCCAATCTTTAGGACCCATTTTTACTCAGGAGTGTGATCACTGGCCTGATCACTCTCTCCCCCTATTGATGCTCTTTCTTCTCCCCCAGGGAACCTCTATCTCCCACTCTCCTCCTTCTCTTCTCAACCCAATTCTGTGAATCTCTGAGGGTGTTCTGGGTACCGGAGAACACTTCAGGAACAAGATACTGCCCAGATCTCTCTCTCCCCTCTTAATTCCTCCCTTTCTACTCATGCTCACCTCTATTACCTTCCTCCCCCCTCTCTATGTATCTCTGTGAATCACTCTGAGGGTTCCAAACTGTGGAAAGCACAGAGGGAAGTGCTTACTGGCTAGATTGCTCTCTCCACATTTGAATTCCCCTCTTCCCCTCCTGGTCACCTCAAACCCACCCCCCACCTCATCTCTCCATGTAACTCAGTGAACCTTTCTGGGTATCCCTCACTGTGGAGAATCTTTTCAACATTAACCTAAAAGTTTTATTATTGAGGCTGTATGGAAGGAGAAGTCTTCAGGCTACTGCAAGAATAAGACTGAAAGCCAGGGGAAACATTAATTAATAAGAGACCATCCAATAGCTTCCATAAATTCACTGAAACCAAGCTCCACCCAAGAGACAATAAGTTCCAGAGCAAGACATACCACACAAATTCTCCAGCAACGCAGGAACATAGACCTGAGCATCAATATACAGGCTGCCCAGAGGCACACCAAATCCATAGACATCTCAAAAATTAATACTGGTCACTCCATTACACTCTAGAGAGCAGAAATCCAGCTCCACCCACCAGAACACCGACACAAGCTCCCCCAACCAGGAAACCTTGACAAGCCACCTGTCCAACCCCAACCGCAGTGAGGAACCTCCACAACAAAGAGGAACTTCATACTACCAGAATACAGAAGGGCCACGCCTAACACAGCAATCTAAACAAGATGAAAAGGCAGAGAAATACTCAGCAAGTAAAGGAAAATGAGAAATGCCCACAAAGCCAAACAAAAGAGGAGGAGATAGGGAATCTATCTGAAAAAGAATTTAGAATAAGGATAATAAAAATGATCCAAAATCTTGAAAGCAAAATGGAGTTACAGATAAATAGCCTGGAGACAAAGATTGAGAAGATGCAAGAAATGTTTATCAAGGACTTAGAAGAAATAAAAAGGAATCAATATAGAATGAATAATGAAATAAAGGAGATAAAAGACACTCTGGAGGGAACCAACAGTAGAATAACGGAGGCAGAAGATAGGATAAGTGAGGTAGAAGATAGAATGATGGAAATAAACGAAGCAGAGAGGAAAAAAGAAAAAAGAATCAAAAGAAATGAGGAAAACCTCCGGGACCTCTGGGACAATATGAAACGCCCCAACATTCGAATCATAGGAGTCCCAGAAGAAGAAGATAAAAGGAAAGGCCATGAAAAAATACTCGAGGAGATAATAGTTGAGAATTTCCCTAAATTGAGGAAAGAAATAGTCACAGAAGTCCAAGAAACCCAGAGAGTTCCAAACAGGATAAACCCAAGGCGAAACACCCCAAGACACATATTAATCAAATTAACAAAGATCAAACACAAAGAACAAATATTAAAAGCAGCAAGGGAAAAACAACAAATAACACACAAGGGGATCCCCATAAGGATAACAGCTGATCTTTCAATAGAAACCCTTCAGGCTAGAAGGGAATGGCAGGACATACTTAAAGTAATGAAAGAGAATAATCTACAACCCAGATTACTGTACCCAGCAAGGATCTCATTCAGATATGAAGGAGAATTCAAAAGCTTTACAGACAAGCAAGAGCTGAGGGAATTCAGCACCACCAAACCAGCTCTCCAGCAAATGCTAAAGGATCTTCTCTAAACAGGAAACACAGAAAGGATGTTTCAACACGAACTCAAAACAACAAAGTAAATGGCAACGGGATCATACTTATCAATAATTACCTTAAATGTAAATGGGTTGAATGCCCCAACCAAAAGACAAAGGGTTGCTGAATGGATACAAAAACAAGACCCCTATATATGCTGTCTACAAGAGACCCACCTCAAAACTAGGGACACACACAGGCTGAAAGTGAAAGGATGGAAAAACATATTCCATGCAAACGGAGACCAAAAGAAAGCAGGAGTCGCAATACTCATTTCAGATAAAATAGACTTTAAAATAAAGGATGTGAAAAGGGACAAAAAAGGACACTACATAAAGATCAAAGGATCAATTCAAGAAGAAGACGTAACAATCATAAATATATATGCACCCAACATAGGAGCACCACAATATATAAGGCAAATACTAACAAGTATGAAAGGAGAAATTAACAACAACACAATAATAGTGGGAGACTTTAATACTCCACTCACGCATATGGATAGATCAACTAAACAGAAAATTAACAAGGAAACACAAACTTTAAATGATACAATAGACAAATTAGATTTAATTGATATTTACAGGAGTTTCCACCCCAAAACAATCAATTTTACCTTTTTCTCAAGTGCACATGGAACTTTCTCCAGGATAGATCACATCCTGGGCCATAAATCTAGCCTTGGTAAATTCAAAAAAATTGAAATCATCCCAGCCATCTTCTCTGACCACAATGCAGTAAGATTAGACCTCAATTACAGGAAAAAAACTATTAAAAGTTCCAACATATGGAGGCTAAACAACACGCTTCTGAATAACCAACAAATCACAGAAGAAATCAAAAAAGAAATCAAATTATGCATAGAAACGAATGAAAATGAAAGCACAACAACCCAAAACCTATGGGACACTGTAAAAGCAATACTAAGGGGAAGGTTCATAGCAATACAGGCGTACCTCAAGAAACAAGAAAAAAATCAAATAAATCAACTAACTCTACACCTAAAGCAACTAGAGAAGGAAGAAATGAAAAACCCCAGGGTCAGTAGAAGGAAAGAAATCTTAAAAATTAGGGCAGAAATAAATGCAAAAGAAACAAAAGAGACCATAGCAAAAATCAACAAAACTAAAAGCTGGTTTTTCGAGAAGATAAACAAAATTGATAAGCCATTAGCCAGACTCATCAAGAAACAAAGGGAGAAGAATCAGATCAACAAAATTAGAAATGAAAATGGAGAGATCACAACAGACTCCACAGAAATACAAAGGATCATAAGAGACTACTACCAACAGCTATATGCCAATAAAATGGACAACTTGGAAGAAATGGACAAATTCTTAGAAAAGTATAACTTTCCAAAACTGAACCAGGAAGAAATAGAAGATCTTAACAGACCCATCACAAGCACGGAAATCGAAACTGTAATCAGAAATCTTCCAGCAAACAAAAGCCCAGGACCAGACGGCTTCACAGCGGAATTCTACCAAAAATTTAGAGAAGAGCTAACACCTATCCTACTCAAACTCTTCCAGAAAATTGCAGAAGATGGTAAACTTCCAAACTCATTCTATGAGGCCACCATCACCCTAATTCCA
Source organism: Giraffa tippelskirchi (assembly GCF_054371585.1). Lineage (NCBI taxonomy): Eukaryota > Metazoa > Chordata > Mammalia > Artiodactyla > Giraffidae > Giraffa > Giraffa tippelskirchi. The sequence goes on along the minus strand of NC_137284.1, from coordinate 38,879,885 downwards.
AAACCAGACAAAGATGTCACAAAAAAGGAAAACTACAGGCCAATATCACTGATGAACATAGATGCAAAAATCCTTAATAAAATTCTAGCAAACAGAATCCAACATCATATTAAAAAGATCATACATCATGACCAAGTGGGCTTTATCCCAGGAATGCAAGGTTTTTTTAACATCCGCAAATCAATCAATGTAATACACCACATTAACAAATTGAAAGAAAAAAACCATATGGTTATCTCAATAGATGCAGAAAAAGCCTTTGACAAAATTCAGCATCCATTTATGATTAAAACCCTCCAGAAAGCAGGAATAGAAGGAACATATCTCAACATAATAAAAGCTATATATGACAAACCCACAGCAAACATTATCCTCAATGGTGAAAAATTGAAAGCATTTCCCCTAAAGTCAGGAACAAGGCAAGGATGCCCACTTTCACCACTACTATTCAACATAGTTTTGGAAGTTTTGGCCACAGCAATCAGAGCGGAAAAAGAAATAAAAGGAATACAGATAGGAAAAGAAGAAGTAAAACTCTCACTGTTTGCAGATGACATGATCCTCTACATAGAAAACCCTAAAGACTCTACTAGAAAATTACTAGAGTTGATCAATGAATATAGTAAAGTTGCAGGATATAAAATTAACACACAGAAATCCCTTGCATTCCTATACTCCAATATTGAGAAAACAGAAAGAGAAATTAAGGAAACAATACCATTCACCACTGCATCAAAAAGAATAAAATACTTAGGAATATATCTACCTAAAGAAACAAAAGACTTATATATAGAAAACTATAAAACACTGATGAAAGAAATCAAAGAGGACACAAACAGATGGAGAAATATACCGTGTTCATGGATTGGAAGAATTAATATAGTGAAAATGAGTATTCTACCCAAAGCAATCTACAGATTCAATGCAATCCCTATCAAGCTACCAATGGTATTTTTCACAGAACTAGAACAAATCATCTCACAATTTGTATGGAAATATAAGAAACCTCGAATAGCCAAAGCAATCTTGAGGAAGAAGAATGGAACTGGAGGAATCAACCTGCCTGACTTCAGGCTCTACTACAAAGCCACAGTCATCAAGACAGTATGGTATTGGCACAAAGATAGAAATATAGATCAATGGAACAAAATAGAAAGCCCAGAGATAAACCCACGCACATATGGACACCTTATCTTCGACAAAGGAGGCAAGAATATACAATGGAGAAAAGACAATCTCTTTAACAAGTGGTGCTGGGAAAACTGGTCAACCACTTGTAAAAGAATGAAACTAGAACACTTCCTAACACCGTACACAAAAATAAACTCAAAATGGATTAAAGATCTAAACGTAAGACCAGAAACTATAAAACTCCTAGAGGAAAACATAGGCAAAACACTCTCCGACATAAATCACAGCAGGATCCTCCATGACCCACCTCCCAGAATATTGGAAATAAAAGCAAAAATAAACAAATGGGACCTAATTAAAATTAAAAGCTTTTGCACAACAAAGGAAACTATAAACAAGGTGAAAAGACAGCCTTCAGAATGGGAGAAAATAATAGCAAATGAAGCAACAGACAAACAATTAATCTCAAAAATATACAAGCAACTTCTGCAGCTCAATTCCAGAAAAATAAACGACCCGATCAAAAAATGGGCCAAAGAACTAAACAGACATTTCTCCAAAGAAGACATACAGATGGCTAACAAACACATGAAAAGATGCTCAACATCACTCATTATTAGAGAAATGCAAATCAAAACCACAATGAGGTATCATTTCACACCAGTCAGAATGGCTGCTATCCAAAAGTCTACAAGCAATAAATGCTGGAGAGGGTGTGGAGAAAAGGGAACCCTCTTACACTGTTGGTGGGAATGCAAACTAGTACAGCCACTATGGAGAACAGTGTGGAGATTCCTTAAAAAACTGGGAATAGAACTGCCATATGACCCAGCAATCCCACTGCTGGGCATATACACCGAGGAAACCAGAATTGAAAGAGACGCGTGTACCCCAATGTTCATCGCAGCACTGTTTACAATAGCCAGGACATGGAAGCAACCTAGATGTCCATCAGCAGACGAATGGATAAGGAAGCTGTGGTACATATACACAATGGAATATTACTCAGCCATTAAAAAAAATACATTTGAATCGGTTCTACTGAGATGGATGAAACTGGAGCCCATTATACAGAGTGAAGTAAGCCAGAAAGAAAAACAACAATACAGTATACTAATGCATATATATGGAATTTGAAAGATGGTAACGATAACCCTATATGAGAGACAGAATAAGAGACACAGATGCATGGAACAATTATATGGACTCTGAGGGAGAAGGTGAGGGTGGGACGTTCTGGGAGAATGGCATTGAGACATGTGTATTGTCATATGTGAAACAGAGCACCATTCCATGTTCGATGCATGTGACAAGGGCTCAGGGCCGGGGCAATGGGATGATCCAGAAGGATGGGATGGGGAGGGAGGTGGGTGGGGGGTCCGGGAAGGGGAACACATGTAAACCCATGGCTGATTCATGTCAATGTATGGCAAAAACTATTACAATATTGTAAAGTAATTAGCCCCCAACTAAAATAAATAAATTTATAAAAAAAAAAAAAAAAGAAGATGAATGGATAAAGAACATAGTCATAAAAAAATGAAATTATGCCATTTGCAACAACAGGGACAGTCTGGAAGGTATTGAGATCTGTGAAATAAGTCACAAAGAGAAAGACAAATACTGTATGTTACCACTTACGTGAAATCTAAAAAACAAAAGTATGAGTATAACAGAAACAGACTCACAGATATAGAGAACAAAATAGTGATTGCGGCTGAGGTGAAGGAAGAGGATAGGGGCAAGATACAGGTAGGAGATTACTACACATAAAATATATTATATAGCACAGGGAATATAACCAATATTTTAGAATAACTATAAATGGAGTATAATCTATAAAAAGTCTGAATCACTATGTTGTATACCTGAAATAAATATGATATTATAAATCAACTATACTTCATTAAATATAGAATTTTTAAATAATAATAAAATAAAAACAAACAAAAAAAAAACTTTGTTACTAATATATGCCAGAGAATACAGGCAAATCTTCAAAAGTTTCCTTAGCTACTTACTATTAAACCTCCCTGTAATGAAAATCATACTATCAGGCTTCAGTGACGACCATTAAGCTTATAATCATCTACTCTCAATTAAAGGGCCAGTTTCACACTTATAAGGAAGTTGACACAGGCTTTAAAGATAAATCTGAAAATATATTTCACATATAACATTGAGACAAAATATGATCAAAAACAAAACTCAGATTGAGCCCTATGTGTATTATAGCCATGTTCTAAACTGAGTAAGTAATATTAATATTTTTGGTAATATAGGGATAGTCTTGAAAATACACACCTGTTACTTCAATTTATTGCTATAATTCTCCAAGGAATATTATAATCTTAAACCAAAACAATTTTTATAACCTGCCATCTTCTGCATACTTAAATACAAATATCATGGGCTCTAATATGAAAATACCTTAATGAAGAAAAATTCAAATAATACACTTCTTATTGAAGAACTAAGTTCAGACGAAAAATAGAAGGTATGTACACACATTCCAGTCTCTGCAATAAGAATACTGGATATACTGAATTGAATCCTTAAAACAGAACTGTAGCAAACTAATAGTTCAAGCCAGAGAAGTAGCGACAATTTGAGCAAGAGAAGAAACCACAGACATCAGAAGCCCATGTGGCTAAAAAATATCAAACTGCCTCATCATTTGTTGTTATAAAAATTTCCTTTAACAGAAAATAAAGCTAGTCTCAAAAGGGTTAAACTGTACTTGTAGTCACACATTTGCTAAAACTCTCCCACACTGAAGTCTGATAATTAACAAATATAGAATCCCAGACTATTTTTTGATGGGGAGGACCCTGACCATCATCTAAACCAGCAAAGAAATTTAACCATAAATTTAACCACAGGAAAAAAAGAGAGAGAGAGAGAGAGAGAGCACAGAAAAAAGAAAGCTTTAAAAAGATGCTTACCTTCCCAGATCTTTATAGACAATTTTGTCTAAAACAACCTTGAAAGTGAAAGTGTTAGTCACTCAGTCGTGTCCAACTCTTTGTGACCCCATGGACTGTAGCCCTCCAGGCTTCTCTGTCCATGGGATTTCCCAGCAAGAATACTAGAGTGGGTAGCCACTCCCTCCTCCAGGGGATCTTCCCAACCCAGGGATCAAACCTAGGTCTCCTGCATTGTAGAAGATTCTTTACCATATGAGCAAACAGGGAAGCCCAAAACCACCTTGATTTACCTTTAAATGGTGAAGGAAAATAGAGGTTAAAACAGTTTTTCTAACATTTGTAACTGAAAATTTCTGACTACTTTAATTTAAAATGTAAGTTTTATTAGAAGAGGATCCAACCCCAGAGAATCTGTTAACCCAGGTATTTATATCGTCTGAGTTGCTTTATTATTGCCTTAAGCTTCAAATAAAGACCAAAGTCAAAAGGAAAAAAAATCAAATTCTTGCCCAGGGTATCAGATTTAAGAAATCATTAAATAATCTCTCTTTCTGTAAAGTAACTACGTCTTACTTCTCTGAATTTCCACATGCTAAAATTTGGGTTATGTGCCATAAATGTTAAGCCTGATACATATTCACTTAACAGATATTCATATATTCACTTTGTTACTTCATTGGGAAAGCCTTCCCAAACCCGCCACACTAGGGTAGGGCATGTAACACTCTCCAGTAACATCCTGTACTTCTCAATAGCACTTAATACAGTTGAAATCAATTTTTGCATGCTTCTTTCAAGTTTATCTTCCCCCTTAACCTAAATGTCCACAAACATCTTGTTACCCCACCCCTGTATTTCTGATACATTGTAGGCAATCTGTAATAGTTGAAAAATAAAATAAGGATAGGAAAGAGAAAATGAAGATTCAGGTAAATGCAGTTACACTCCATGAGCTCCAAATGGAGCTACGAACACATGCACTCTGAAATTCAATCTGAATTCTGATTAAATCCCTGTCTCCTGGGCTGGAGGATTTCTGAGATACAGATCTGACAAAGATGGGTCCATGTCTACTTTTTTCAAGGTTTAGAAATCAAAAATGATCAGAATAACAAGCTTTCTTCTGTCACTGCTAATAGACACTGAATCCTTCAAGGTAACTCCCAAACTGGACTAACCACAAACCAAACTCCAAAGATCTAGACTCAAGAAGCCAAAGCAACCTGACACATGTAATGAGTCCAAAGACTAGACAAAATAAATGATAAGTTAAAAATGCTGTAAATTCAGCATTCATATAAAAGCAACCTGCTCAAACCTGATGACACTTGATCCAGCATTCTTCCCTCTTTTCACACTTTTTTCCACACATAAATCCATTTCATTGAATATTTTTCAATGTAGCTGAAAGCAAAATTACTTAAAATCCTTATCCATTCACAGAGATTGATTCTCCTCAAGTATAATTATGAGGAGAGAGCTTCATATACAATTTGTAATATCAATTTACAATACCAATTTGATTCACTAAGAAATCAAGCTCATTAACAAATACTTATTAACTACATTCCTATTTTCCCAAGATGAAACAGATGTGTTAGGAGAAACACACCGACAGAAACTGAGTCAGAACCAAGTCAAAATGTTTGGCCAAAGAAAACCCAGAAACGAACCCCATCACCATAAAACCCAAGACTGCAAGCCACGTGGCACAGCAGTCCTCCTGGGCTCCCTCACCTTCCTGCTCTCCGCCCAGGGGCCCCTTCCCAATAAACTCTCTTGCTTTGTCAGCATGTGTGACTCCTCAGACAATTCATTCCATATGTTAGACAAGAGCCCACTCTCAGGCCTTGGAAGAGGTTCCCCTTCCCATAACAGATCCATGCACTCAAAAAAATCTTAAATCACAACAACATCTTTTTTTTTTTTTTTTGGCCACACTGTGCAGTTTGTGGGATCTCAGATCCCAGACCAGGGATTGAACCCAGGCCCCTTGAGGTGGAAGCTCCAAGATGTAACCAACAGACCACCAGGGAAATTCCCACACCTTCTGATTTGAAGATAATTCTCTAGTGACAAGGCAAGCGGAAATAATGCTGACATTGAAAAATGCTTACTAAGGATTTAAAGGCTTTAAAAATTTTTTTTTATCAAATCAACATCCATTTTAATAAGAATCTACTGACTCAGAAACATGAACAGTAATGGATCATAATTATTTAGATCCTATATTCCAATGTTTATATTAATTTTTATCCCTGATCTATGATGACTAAAGAGATAAGCAACAGTAAAGAAGATTTGGCCAGCTATATACTCAGATTGCTACAGAAAACAGTGAGATACAGAAGTGTTCAGTACAAGAGACTTCAACTTTCAACTAGAAGTAATATGCTGAAAGTGTATTTTGAACTCAATAGAGGTCAGCCAAAGAATAACAAAATGTCACACAGAAAACCATGCTCAACATACTCACAAACTCTTATTAATGAATGGGAAAACTCATTATCTAATTGCTCATTTGAAAGCCAAATACCAAATGACTGTTACACTTCAAAAGGGACAATAACAAATCTTGTTAAAAAATCTTCATTTACTTACCGACTAGAATGATACAATGAGCCCTTCACCTTCACCTCTAAAGTAGGCCTCAGGTGAAAAATCAAAGGGGGATTAGTCCAAAATATTTACAAATTCCATGGTCTCCAATTGTCAAATAATCCAAATATTCCCAGCAGTCTATATTGCTTAATGACTTTAATTTCTCTTCTTTATTACCAAAAAAGAAAACAAAAGCTTCAAAAAGTCTCATTTCTGGTCTCATTTTCTGAAGAAAATCTGCCAAAACAGTGCTTTTAAAAACTCAGTGCATACTACATGCCAGAAACACTTTACATATTATGCCTCATTTAATCCTCACCAGGGCCTCTGGAGTTAAAATTCACCATTTCTCCCACAGTACAGATACAAAAACTGAGGCTTAGAGTAGTTAGGTCATTTGTCTGAGACTTCCCAGCTAGTAAGAAGTGAGCAAGAATTCTAACACAGGCAATTTGATCCCAGAATCCAGGCTCCCCCCTCCTAAGCCATAGTGAAATATAGAAATCTGAACAGCATCTTGTAAGTGGAGGTAAGCTTGGGAAGTTTTGTAGAATTATTGGGTTTTTTCCATAAAATAAAACTATATGAGAACATTAAAAAAAAAAAACAACAAAACCTCTGTCCATATCACTTAAATTTTACAGTTCACTTCAGTTCAGTTGCTCAGTTATGTCCAACTCTTTGTGACCCCATGGACTGCAGCACGCCAGGCCTCCCTGTCCATCACCAACTCCCTGGAGTTTACTCAAACTCATGTCCATTGAGTCGGTGATGCCATCCAACTATCTCATCCATTGTCGTCCCCTTCTTCTCCTGCCTTCAATCTTTCCCAGCATCAGGGTCTTTTCAAATGAGTCAGCTCTTTGCATCAGGTGGCCAAAGTATTGGAGTTTCAGCTTCAACATCAGTCCTTCCAATGAATATTCAGGACTGATCTCCTTTAGGATGGACTGGTTGGATCTCCTTGCAGTCCAAGGGACTCTCAAGAGTATTCTCCAACACCACAGTTCAAAAGCATCAATTCTTTGGCGCTAAGCTTTCTTTGTAGTCCAACTCTCACAACTACACATGACTATTGGAAAAACCATACCTTTGACTAGACGGACCTTTGTTGGCAAAGTAATGTCTCTGCTTTTTAATATGCTGTCTAGGTTGGTCATAACTTTTCTTCCAAGGAGCAAGTGTCTTTTAATTTCATGGCTGCAGTCACCATCTGCAGTCATTTTGGAGCCCAGAAAAATAAAGTCTGACACTGTTTCCATTGCTTCCCCATCTATTTGCCATGAAGTGATGGGACCAATGCCATGATCTTAGTTTTCTGAATGTTGAATTTTAAACCAACTTTTTCACTCTCCTCTTTCACTTTCATCAAGAGGCTCTTTAGTTCTTCACTTTCTGCCATAAGGGTGGTGTTGTCTGTGTATCTGAGGTTATTGATATTTCTCCCAGCAATCTTGATTCCAGTTTGTGCTTCCTCCAGCCCAGCGTTTCTCATGATGTACTCTGCATTTATGTTAAATAAGCAGGGTGACAATATACAGCCTTGACGTACTCCTTTGCCTATTTGGAACCAGTCTGTTGTTCTATGTCCAGTTCTAACTGTTGCTTCCTGACCTGCATACATGTTTCTCAAGAGGCAGGTCAGGTGGTCTGGTATTCCCATCTCTTTCAGAATTTTCCACTGTTTGTAGTGATCCCTACAGTCAAAGGCTTTGGCATAGTCAATAAAGCAGATGTTTTTTGGAACTCTCTTGCTTTTTCGATGATACAACAGATGTTGGCCATTTGATCTCTGGTTCCTCTGCCTCTTCTAAATCCAGCTTGAACATCTGGAAGTTCACGGTTCACAAACTGTTGAAGCCTAGCTTGGAGAATTTTGAGCATTACTTTGCTAGCGTGTGAGGTGAGTGCAATTGTGGAGTAGTTTGAGCATTCTTTGGCATTGCCTTTCAAGTCTTTCACAACTAACTAAAAACTGTCCACAAGTTGTTTTTTCTTTTTCTTTTTTATTCCTAGAAGTCCAACTCTTGCTTAAGCATTTATTCAGTCCAAAGGTAATGAACTAACCCTTTATAATCTAATAAGTCTGTTAAGATTCAACGGAAGTAAATATTAAGTAACCATTTTCATACTCTGAAGAAGGGTGTAAACATCTGAAGGTCAATAAAGAAGTAGGTTTTTAAATTACTCTTTCCCAAAACTGAGAAAGGTTCTTCTCTGAAGTCAGTTAATGATAAATGCCAGTACCCTAATCTGGAAGTCCTGTGGAAAGACACCAGGAAAAACATAAGGAAGCTGTTACAACCACCTGAGGTAAGTTAACAAGTTTCCTTTTAGAAAAGGCACCTAAGAATTGGAACAGCAGAGTCCTTCCTCCTAAATGAGTAACTGTGTATTTTAACTTTGCCACAAAGTACAAAAGACACTATGCTTTCATTAATTTTAGTGGTTTAACAACTGTTTCATGTGTGTAGCAATGGGTACCACTTATTGTGAATATGTGACAATACCAAAGATTCAAGAAATAAAATAAAGCTTTCTGAAATATATTTTTGGTATATACATAAATTGTTAGCATATATTATAACATTTGTAGGTTCTTAAAAAAACTCTATCAAGTGGATTGATAATGAGTATTGATTCTTTTTACAAATCATGAAAACACAAAGATTCAATGTGAAAAGGCATAGATCACTACATTTCTAATGGTTTAAGCATTAGAAAGTGAAGGTGATACCAAGACATGATGTGAGATACCAAGATGAAAAAGAAACATGAGAGCAGAGGTACAGACCGAGAGGAAACCTGGAAGGAACAAAAGGAATCGGTTTAGTACAACACACATGGTAATATTTCAAATGAAAAGCAGATTTCTATAAGCTCTAAAAAACACTTCTGATTAAAATTTTCCCCCAACCCAGTTTCCCTTAAACTTCTCCTCTTCTATCAATGATGATGGTGACAGCATCAGTCAGACTTGAAATCCTGGAAGCATAAACAAGCCTTCACACTCCCCCAACCTTCTCAGTCTCTAAGTCCTGTTCATTCTTCCTATGAAATGTCTCTAAAGCTGCCCTTCCATTCTCTCTGCCACTACCTTAGGCTTGCCAAATACTATTTCTTCACTCCTGAATTGTTCATGAGTTCATTCATTCATACTTGCACTCATTCAAACACTTTCTGAAGCACCTACTGAAGTACCATGCTAGTTCTGAATACAAGCCACCATTCTAATCAGAGGTGGAGGCAAAGATCATAACAAATGCACTATTTTAATAACACCAACCCTTGATTAGGGCCCTCCTATGTGATAGCTGCTATTCCTACACACTATTATCCCATTTAAATCATCCAAAAGCCCGAAAGAGATGGGTATAATTATACCCAAAGAGACTAAGGCTCAAAGAGGTGAGATAACTTTCCTGAGGTCACACTGCTAACAAGTTACAAAGTGGGATTCCCTGAGAATGGATTTCCTATCACTTAAATGAATCCACTGTATCAACTCCTAAACAGTCTTTCCAATCCAGTCTACCCATTTCAACCAGATTCATCATCTGAAAACACCATTCTGTACTTGTAACCCCTTTGTTAAAAAAAAAAAAAAACCTCATGACATCCTCAGCCTGAACTTCAGTCTTTGAGTCAAAAAAAAACCAAAAGCCTGTCTCTTCCCTTACTAACTCTTCATCTTGGAAACTGCTTAAAGTCTCTAATTTTCAGTTTTCCTACCTATGAGATGGGGATAAGAGAGAGTTGTGTAAGCATTAAATAAGATACGTAAAGGTCTAAGCACATGAAAGTGAAAGTGAAAGTTACTCAGTCGTGTCCGACTCTTTGCGACCCCATGGACTATACAGTCCATGGAATTCTCCAGGCCAGAATACTGGAGTGGGTAGCCTTTCCCTTCTCCAGGGGATCTTCCCAACCCAGGGATGGAACTCAGGTCTCCCACACTGCAGGCTGATTCTTTACCAGCTGAGCCACAAGGGAAGCCCAAGAATACTTGAGTGGGTAGCCTATCCCTTTTCCTGTGGATCTTCCTGACCCAGCAATCGAACCGGGGTCTCCTGCATTGCAGGCAGATTCTTTACCAAATGAGATATCAGGGAAGCTAGCTCCATGAGTGTTCAGTAAATGAGAGTTGTCATTACTCATACAGCCTATATGCAAAACCTCTGCCTCAGTCAATCAGTACAGCTACTACTTCTTTTCTAAAACCATTTGGATTTCTGCCTCAATTCACACTTTTCTCCCTCTGCTCCATTAAGTATTCTATAAACATCTACTACATGAATCAATGTCTGTGATCCCTTCTCTTCAAGGCCCAAGTCAAATGTTACTTCTTCCAAGAAGCCCTCCTTACCTGCATCTAACTTAAGTGCCACCGAGGGAATGGGGGACAAAAAAATGCCTAATTATTCAGGACCTATTATGAACTAGAAAATGTGATAGTCTTCAGTGTATCACTTCACTTAATTCTCACAGAGGAAGTCAAAGTAACTTGCACAAAGCCAAACAGCGAGTGACTGAGTTGAGACTCAAAATCAGAAGTGGCTGATAGCCTTTAAAAGCCCATTTCTTCCCCCTACTGCCTTGTGGCACCTGGATTACACATTTAAACAACTGCCCAACATGGACAAAGAACAAAGTGCTGCTATATGCTCTAAGAGCGCCAGCCACCTATACAAATATAACAAATAAAACTGTAATGAAACAACGCTTATCCATACCACCTGTGGTGCCCTCTCACTTTTTTTTCCTATTCTTTTCTATTTCACTTAAAATAAAATACTGGTCAGTTCCCACTAATTTTACTTCACAACCACTCATGAATAGCAACCCAAAGTTTGAATTACCCAGCTATATTCTAAACACAGATACAAGATCAAATAAGATCAAGAATTTGTTTTCAAGAAGTATTTAACCTAGCTGGAGAGAGAATAGTAAAACACAAACTTCTCTTGACCCTTTTGCCCCTACCCCACCTGCTGGCATAGAAGAACCTATGTTTCTGTTGCTCCCCTGAACTACTCATCATGGAACAAAACCAATAAATTATCTAGGCTGTACATATGCAAAATATCAGGCATTCAACAAATCATTGCTGAATGAATAAATGAGGCACAATAAAAGTGCTATGGATTTTCAGAGAGAGAAAGTAAATACCATAGACTCTCTCCCCACATAACTTCATAATCCTATGCTGCTGCTGCTGCTGCTAAGTTGCTTCAGTTGTGTCCAACTCTGTGCGACCCCATAGACGGCAGCCCACCAGGCTCTCCCGTCCTTGGGATTCTCCAGGCAAGAACACTGGAGTGGGTTGCCATTTCCCTCTCCAATGCATGAAAGTGAAAAGTGAAAGTGAAGTCGCTCAGTCGTGTCAGACTCTCAGCGACCCCATGGACTGAAGCCTGCCAGGCTCCTCCATCCATGGGATTTTCCAGGCAAAAGAGTATTGGAGTGGGGTGCCATTGCCTTCTCCCATAATCCTATAAGGGAATGAAAAACCTCTGAATACACCAAAAGCTCAATCATGTTTGTAGATATTCTTTTTTTTTTTTTAGTAAATGAGCTATAGACTAGCGACCATTCAAGTGGAAAAGCATGGATCTGTGCCAAAGAAAATCAAAGAAGACATTTATTGCTCTAATGACAAGTTTATTATCAGCCTCTGCTCTAGATCCTTACTATTCAAAGCATGACTCTTGGTCCAGAAGCATTAATATCACCTGGAAGTTTGTCAGAAATGTAAAATTTCATGCCCCACCAAGATCTACTGGATCAGAACCCCCATTTTAACATGCTCCCCCAGCAGACTCCTAACACACATTAAAGTTTTAAAAAGCACCAGTGTATATGATACAAATGAAACTGGCTTCTGCAAGCTCAGAGAAAGTTAACGTCTTCTCCTTGGTTATCTCTGTAATAAATAATCAGATTTCTGAAGAAGTTCTACAGCTATGGCCATGACACACCTTCAGAAATATTAGGGTAAAAATCTAAATTATTACTCAATGAGAAGAACTGATCATCCACTGAATACTGACTAGAACTTTTAGGAAACATACAAAAAATATACCTCTGCCTTCTTAGGACATAGACTCTATTGGGCAAGAAAATAAGACAATAAACTTAAATAACCAAAGTGATCTTGGTTAATGAAAGATTAAAAATTAAAGATTAAAGAAACCTTTAATACCAAGGATAAGATTACTGAGAAAAAAAAAAAAGAGAGAGAGAGATGCTGGTTAGAACATTTAAGAACAAACTAAAAACTCTCAGTGATACATACACATATTTTCAAATAGGCTCTATTTAAACTCCAAATTTAGATTGACCCACCTGTAAGCTGTGGAATAAAGGACCTACAAGTGACATACAGTCAGATCTCCTAGACACTTTCAGTGACTCATAGACTGGAACCACCCTTTACAACACCAAGCAAAATCTCAACCTGGAGACCACTTTGTGAACTTGCAAAAACACTCTGCAAAACCTTCAAGCCACAATCCTGTCATTCCCAAATTGACACAAGATCTGAGGTCATGGGAACCTGATGTCAAATATGCCCTTAAAAAAAAAAAAAAAAAAAAAACCTGGGTTGGGGGGACGCCAAATCAGAGGGAATTAGGTGAGGAATGATTGCAGGCCATTTCTCATCCCCTCGCTGACCTACCAAGACCTCGCCATCACAAGGCAGGAGAGAGGGAAAGCAACGCAGGTGTGTGCATTCACAGTTTGAAGAGGCCCCCAAACTTAATCCTTAAGTTGAGAAGGCATCCTCTCCCCCAACAGCAGACGTACAGATGACAGCTCAACGTCTAACTCCCTTCCCCCTTCTTCCGTGCCAGCGGGATTTAGGGTATCAGCCCCTCGCGATCTCCCCCCTCCCCAAGCCCACCCACTCCTGCCCCCCCAAAAAAACACCCCTGATCGCTCCCAAGGAGAGGCTGACCAGACAGCGAGCGCCCCGAGCCCGCCCCCTCCCCGGAGCCCACAGCGCACACCGCTCTCGGCCTGGGGGAGGGCTGACGGGGCTCACCAAGTACAGGGGGGCATAGATCCTCAGGGACTCCTCCAGGGCGCCCCTGGTGATGTGCAGGAAGGAGAGCCAGCAGGACGGCTGCCAAGTGTGGCCGATCTCGTAGCAGTTGTGAGGGATGGACTTGCTGAGCGCCGCCATGACGAGGAGCCGCGCACGGGGGCCGGGAGGGGCTGAGCCGGCGCTCGCGAGGGAGGAAGCGGGGTGTGCGGCGCGCGCCCAGCCGCGACGGGCCAGCCGGGGCCGGCCCCGGGGGAGGCGCGGAAAAGAGGGGAAAGGTAACGCCAGCGGGGTTACTCGGGGCCAAAGTCCTCGGATGTTGGGCGCTCGGCGTATGGCAGCTCGAGGGGGCGGGGCGCGCAGCCGGGGAGGCGGGGAGAGGCGGAGCGTGCGCGCCGCCGCCGGCGCCCGCGGCCGCGCGCGTCCCCGAGCGGCGCGCGCCGCCGACGCGGGGAGAGAGGGCGCCCCTCGGCGACGCGCCGGCCGCCCGCCTCCTCACGGCCCGCGCCGCGCGCGCCCTGACAGATGCGCCCCAGTGGGCGCGTTGGGTCACTGTGTACTCCAGCCTCGGTCCTCTCAAAGCCCAGCCAAGTAGAACTGAGGGCAGTGGAAGAAACAGATGAAATGTCTTTGTTGGGAGCTGGTGGAGGAAGATGGTTGCCAGAGGCGAGCCCAGACAACCATCCTCCTCGGAAGGGCCAGCTCCCCTGCCCTGGAGCGCCAGGTAATAAATAGTCTGAGGCTCTCTGCTGTTTGGGACCCAGCAGTGCCCTCGATGACTCGGCTTTCTAAGCTCTGCGGTGCCTGAGAAGGCTCAACAAATTTGCTAGTTGTGCACTTTCCCTTCATGTAAGGGAAAGGACGCTAGTAGGTCTTCGTCTCCAAACCCTGGGCCACTGAGCCATCCATCCTATCTACAGCATCGTCACAGGTACGCATCAGCCAAGTATGTAACCCAGCAAGGACTCACTTGACCCAGGCGCAGGAAGCCAGACTCTGACAGCAAATGTTTGCAGCAAAGGAAGGGTTTATTGCAGGGTACAGGGAGATTGTGAAGGACAGGAAAGCCTGACGTGCTGTAGTCCTTGGGGTCGCAAAGAGTCGGACACGACTGAACACCAACCACCACCAAGCAAGGGTGTGAGAGAGACTGACTTCTTGACAAGCCTCAGATCCGCTCCCACTTGGTCTGTGAGTTAGTTCAGTTCAGTTCAGTCGCTCAGTCTTGTCCGACTCTTTGCGACCCCATGAATTGCAGCACGCCAGGCCTCCCTGTCCATCACCAACTCCCGGAGTCCATCCAAACCCATGTCCATCGAGTCAGTGATGCCATCCAACCATCTCATCCTCTGTCATCCCCTTCTCCTCTTGACCCCAATCCTTCCCAGCGTCAGGGTCTTTTCCAATGAGTCAACCCTTCGCATGAGGTGGCCAAAGTATTGGAGTTTCAGCTTCAACATCAGACCTTCCAATGAACACCCAGGATTGATCTCTTTTAGGATGGATTGATTGGATCTCCTTGCAGTCCAAGGGACTCTCAAGAGTTTTCTCCAACACCACAGTTCAAAAGCATCAATTCTTCGGCGCTCAGCTTTCTTCACCATCCAACTCTCACATCCATGAATGACCACTGGAAAAACCATAGCCTTGACGAGACGGACTTTTGTGAGTTAGGGGTTTCTTAAAAATGGAAAACAGAGACTAGGACGAATAATCTTGTGACTTTTTTTATTATATGATAGTTTTGGAAATCAAGATGTCTTGGATTCTCAGGTCAAGTGGCCCATGGCTTGGGGGTCTGTGAGCTCATCTTGCTGTGGAGAAATAGGCTGAGTTTGTACATTAATGATGTTATCTACAATAGCTATTTTAGTATATTAGCAATGTTATCAGCAACAGCAGTTTTAGTCATCTGACTAGTTGATTAGTGTTCACTTAGCACAGGATTGAGGTCGTGGGAGGGTGAGAAAGGAAATTAAGTTTTAGGTAGTGAGATTAATCATAAACTTGGGAAGGGAACTCGATTTTAGGGGGACTCTGCTTCAAATTGTACACCTAGTAGAGGCAGCCGTGATCTTAGAACTGGTGCCTGGCTAGAGGGCTGCCAACAGTTGGCATGACAAGAAACCTATGTGGCCCATAAGACTTATAAACTCTGTAAGAGTCAGTTTCCTCACACATAACTTTCCAGGTTCCCTGGAATTTCAAATTCTAAAGTATCTTAAAGCAAGAGCTTGTAATTAGACTGTCTAATACTATTACTTTTATATACAGCCCTTAGGCGAACCCCATTCTAATCTAGTCTTCATTTGTTCATTCTGTAAATATTTACCAAGCACATACTGTTTTCAGGCAGGCTTCCCAGGTGGCTCCGTGGCAGAGAATCTGCCTGCAGGAAAGGCGGGTTTAATCCCTGGGTCAAGAAGATCCCCTGGAGTAGGAAATGGTAACCTGCTCCAGTATACTTGTCTCAAAAATTCCATAGACAAAGAAGCTAGCAGGCTGCACTCCATGGGGTCACAAAGAGTGAGACATGGCTGAGCACACACACACACATTATTTTCAGGCACTATTCTAAGCTCGGAAGCAAAACTGATCTTAACAAATGACACTAATGATAACCACGGAGGATCCCAACACATTTTGTTGTGAAGTTGCTACCTGTGAATGATTACCAGTTTGCTATGTATGATGCCATATAAACAACAAAAACGTCTAAGAATACCTAATATTGATCTACTGATGCCATATACACAACAAAAAAGACTAAGAATACCTACTATCAATACCTAGTATTGATAGTCTGGGCTCCTAAGAGTGCACCTTTTAAAAGCAAGATGATTTATGCTAGCTCTAAAGAGGCCATTAAAAAGAAATCTACATATATTAAATTTGAGTGATATGTAAATGGAAGGGATGAGGTTAAGGAGCAATTGTCACTTGGAGAGAAATTGGGAAACATTGTAGTTGTCTCACTTGAAGGAAAACTCATAAAATGACAGTCGATTACCATCTGGAGTGTTAAGCAACTTCCACTTCTACAGCTCAGTCAGTTGGAATAGTGTTAGATTTTCTTTTTCTTTTTCCTCTTCCCCAATGGAGAAATTGGAGTTGGTGATGGACAGGGAAGCCTGGCATGCTGCCGTCCTTGGGGTCGCAAAGAGTCAGACACAACTGAACAACTGAACTGAACTGAACTTCCCCAACGGGCCCTTGTAAAATAATAAATGAAGGAAATATCATTCATTTAAGTGACATTTCAAAGATTGCCAGTAGACTGTGTAATACCATTCCTTTTATGCACAACTCAAGAAATGCCTTCCCATATATTTTAAACAAAACAACTAGTTTCCTGAAAACTAAGTTATAAGAAAGCCAAACAAGATAAGATAGGTGTGATAATAATATATTGATAGTATAAACTGAGATAATAAAAGAAAAGTACTCAGATTGAAAGTCCAGAGTAACAGTGGCAGGAAAGATAAAAGTTGGTCTCTCTCTCAGACCAACATAGACAATCCTAGTCTAAGATGGTGGCTCTATATCCATCAAGGATCCCAAACTCCTTCTGACAGATTGCTCTGCAAACTGTTACCTGTGATTTCCATCCTAACTTGTAAGTTGGCCAATTCACCTTGAGCCATGACATCCACATGCTAGAGAGGAAGACCAGCCAAAGAGGAACAGAGGATATAACTTCCTCTTAAGTAAACTTCACAGTAGATCTATGCAAACCACTTCTCCTTACAAACATTGTGCAGCTTTGTCACATGCCACACTTAGTTGCAAGAGAGACTGGGAACTATAACATTTTTTATTGGTTGGACGAATGCCCAGCTAACATTTGGGGTTTCATTTCTGAGCAAAACAAAAAGCACAGGTACTGGGGGCAACCAGCAGTGTCTGCTGTAGTTCTATGCCTCTGGCTGCCCAAATATCTGGGCACATCCTTTTCCGCCAGGTAACAATAACCTCTCCTTCTCAAGGGGAACAACCTAAATTCCCATGCGTTTACCTCATGCTGTTCAACTTAGGAAAAAATACACTCTCCCGTTCAAGTTATCTCCCTCTTTAACATAGCCAGTACACAAAGATAGGATAGGAACAGGATAATCACAGTTTTGTTTTGTTTTTAAATCTCCAGTTCAAAATGTGAGAGGCTTATTGACTTCCCTGGTGGTGCAGTGGATAAGAATCCACATGCCAGTGCAAGGGGCCCTGGGTTTGATCCCTGGTTCAGGAAGATTCCTGAACATGCTGCGGAACAGTTAAGCCTGTGCACCACGACTACTGAGCCACGACTACTGTGCCACCACTACTGGATCCCACGTGCCGCGAGCCAGTGCTCCACAACAAGAGAAGCCACTGCAGTGAGAAGCCCGTGCTCGGCAACCAAGAGTAGCCTCCACACAACACAACCAGAGAAAGCCTGTGCAAAGCAATGGAGACACAGTGCAACCAAAAATAAACAAACAAATAAATTTTTTAAAAATTTAAGAGTATAAGAAAGACAGCATGAACTTGTCCACAGAAATTAAAGGACTGATCACACAGGCTTATCCTACTTAATTTGAATAATCCATCCCTGAAAATCTGATGGTCCTCAAGCAAAGGCTGAATGGGAAACCTATTATCAAATGGGAAAAAATAAAATATGCTATGCATCAACCCCCAAATTCCTAACACATATCTAAAATAAAGTGAAATGCCAATTATGAGCAACAAACTGTCAAGTTAGGATGTACAATACTTAAAGAATAGCATTTTAATCACCAAACAAGGAATACAGTCACTAATTATCAGTTGCTTCTGAATGTAATAGCACCTGTAGTTTTCATGCATAATGATAAGCATTATGTTTACAATGTGGCACAGCAAATACCTACCAAGAAATAAGGAAATTTTTAAAATTACAATTAAAAGCATGCAGTTTCTCTTAATGAACTCTTAAATGGAGACTTGAAGCTTTAAAGATATTAGTGTAGTCAATGAAGCAGAGTAGATTTTTTTTTAATTCTCTTTTCAAATATCTTTTAAGCTTCAAGTCTCCATTTAAGAGTTCATTAAGAGAAACTGCATGCTTTTAATTGTAATTCTCACAGTTATTGTTGTCACAGATGCCAAAAATGACAGTACTAATGAGGGCTTCCCTGGTGGCTCAGATGGTAAAGAATCTGCCTGCAATGCAGGAGACCCAGGTTCAGTCCCTGGGTAGGGAAGATCTCCTGGAAGAGGGAATGGCAATCCACTCCAGTATTCTTGCCTGGAGAACTCCATGGACAAAGGAGCCTGGCAGGCCACAGTTCATGGGTCACAAAGAGTCAGACATGACTGAGGAGCTAACACTTTCATATTTTCACAGTGAGTTGGATGGTGAATGGGAAATTTCAGTCAAACCCTCATATCCAAAGGAATGCAAAAAGTATCTAATAAATCTAAGGGAGAATGATCTCTGTTTTAGGATTAGAAAAAATACAAAAAGGAGTAGTTTACATTTGTAATCCTCTGTATGGATTACAGTACATGACTACTGGAAAAACCATAGCTTTGACTATACCGACATTTGTAAGCAAAATAATGTCTTTGCTTTTTCATACTCTATCTAGGTTTGTCATAGCTTTTCTTCCAAGGAGCAAACATCTTTTATTTTCATGACTGCAGTCACCATCTGCAGTGGTTTTGGAGCCCAAGAAAATAAAGTCTCTCACTGTCCCCATCTATTTGCCATGAGGTGATAGGGCCGGATGCCATGATCTTGGTTTTTTGAATGTTGAGTTTTAAGCCAGCTTTTTCACTCTCCTCTTTCACTTTCATCAAGAGGCTCTTTAGTACCTCCTTGCTTTCTGCCATAAGGGTGGTGTCATCTGCATATCTAAGGTTATGGACTTTTCTCCTGGCAATCTTGATTCCAGCTTGTGCTTCATTCTGCCTGGCATTTCGCATAATGTACTCTGCATATAAGTTAAATAAGCAGGGTGACAATATACAGCCCTGACATACTCCTTTCCAATAATTTGGAACCAGTCAGTTGTTCCATGTTGCTTGTTGACTTGCATACAGGTTTCTCAGGAGGCAGGTCAGGTGGTCTGATATTCCCATCTCTTGAAGAATTTTCCACAGTTTGTCGTGATCCATTCAGTCAAAGGCTTTAGTGTAGTCAATGAAGCAGAGTAGATTTTTTTTTTAATTCTCTTGCTTTTTCTATGATCCAACGGATGTTGGCAATTTGATCTCTGGTTCCTGTGCCTTTTCTAAATCTAGCTTATACATCCTGGAAGTTCACGGTTCACATACTGTTGAATCCTAGCTTGGAGGATTTTGAGCATTACTTTGCTAACATTTGAAATGAGAGCAATTGTGCAGTAGTTTGAACATTCTTTGGTATTGCTCTTCTCTGGGATTGGAATGAAAACTGACCTTTTCCAGTCCTGTAGCCACTGCCAAGTTTTCCAAATATGCTGGCATCTTGAGTGCAGCACTTTCACAGCATCATCTATTTCAACATCTATCTTGAAACAGCTCAGCTGGAATTCCATTACCTCCACTAGCTTTGTTCGTAGTGATGCTTTCTAAGGCCCACTTGACTTCACACTCCAGGATGCCTGGCTCTAGGTGAGTGATCACACCATCATGGTTATCGGATCATTAAGATCTTTTTGTATAGTTCTTCTGTGTATTCTTACCACTTCTTCTTAATTTCTTCTGCCTTTGTTAGGTCCATACCATTTCTGTCCTTTATTGAGCCCATCTTTGCATGAAATGTTCCCTTGGCATCTCTAATTTTCTTGAAGAGATCTCTAGTCTTTCCCATTATTGTTGACCATAACGAGACTCAAACAATTGTTCGTTCTGGGATTTAGCTACATCTTGTGTCCTTCCTTAATGTGTGTGCTTAGTCACTCAGTCGTGTCCGACTATTTGTGACCCCATAGACTGCAGCTGCTCTGACCATGGGGATTCTCGAGGCAAGAATACTGGAGTGTTTCCATACCCTCCTCCAAGGGATCTTCCCAATCCAGGGATCAAACCCAGGTCTCCCGCTTTGCAGGTGGATTCTTTACCAACTGAGCCACCAGGGAAGCCCAAGCATACTGGAGTGAGTAGCCTATCCCTTCTCCCTAGGATCTTCCTTGCCCAGGATTTGAACCAGGGGTCTCTCGCATTACAGGCGGATTTTTTACCAGCTTGAGCTACCTGGGAAGCCCTGTCCTTCCTTAATAAGGTGCCTCTTCTAAATTTTCACAAGTTCTTTAAAAACCTAAGCATGAAATATAGTACCAGCATTTTGCTTCTCTTTGTGAAAATTCTACTGCTTTTCTTTAAACAACATTTTTTTGAAACTCTGGTACTTAAAAGCCTACAAGTGATTTGAAGGGTCAGGACACTGCTCTTTTACTTATATTTTATACTACTGTATTACTTAATGTTTTCCCACTTAGTGTACATTATACTTGCATTCCAACACTTCCTTTTCTTGATACAGTTTATGTTAGGTCATGAGTGCTAATGATTCTAAATCTTTAATGTCCAAAAAAGGCTTTATTTTCACTCTCCCTCAGAACTACTGATAATCTGGTTATGAATGGAGTTGTAGATTCACAATAAATTTCCCCTCAGTATTTAAAAAAAAAAAATCTGCATTGTTTGCTTCTGTAAATTTGCTAATCAGATATCCAGGGTTATTTGAACCCCCTTCCGTTGTAGTTCATCTTTCTACTCTGGTAGTTTTACGGTTTTCTCTTTATGACTGATATTTTACCAAAAGTTTCAGTCATGTTTCTTTATTTCATTTTTTGTATTATTCTGCTAGAATTTCATGAACTTTCTTAATCTGAAGTATCATGTCTTTTTTTCAGGTCTAGAAATTAAAGAATCACATATCCTCTGTTCCAAGGAAATCTCCTGGAAGCTCTATTAGGCCAGAATTTTTTTAACTTGAGGTCTTTGGATAGAATTCAAGGGAGTCCATGTAATTGGATGAAAAACCTATTATGTTTTAATTTTCACTAGCCTCTAACTGAAATAAATTATTTTATTTTGAATAAAATAAATAAAATAAAATAAAAAATAGAAATAAATTGTTCTATTTGCATATAGGCAACAAAATACATTAATGCACCAAAATGCAGTATCTGTGACATTGTCACCAACAGAAATCACAGTTGTTATCATATTATGTTACAACTGTGGCAGATATCTCAAAAATGGTAATAAACTGCCTATCATGTCTTATTGGGCTTCCCTTGTGGCTCAGCTGGTAAAGAATCCGCCTGCAATGTGAGAGACCTGGATTCGATTCCTGAGTTGGGAAGATCCCCCAGAGAAGGGAAAGGCTATCCACTCCAGTATTCTGGCCTGGAGAATTCCATGGACCATATAGTCCATGGGGTCACAAAGAGTCGGACACAACTGAGCAACTTTCCGACGTTCACATCACGTCTTATTATTCAATTTGTTAATATGTTAACACATAATGAAATATTAATATTTTGATAACTGCATTTCAATATAGTTGATTTCTTACATAATTTTATATACTTTCTTTTATGCATTTGAAGGTATTAATCTGGTCTGAATGTTTGTGTTCCCCTAAAATTCATATGTTGAAATTCTAATGCCCAATGTGATAGTATTAGGAGGTAGGGACTTGAGAGGTGTTTAGGTAGTGAGGATGGAGCCTTCATAAATGGGATTTGTTGTGGTTGTTGCTTAGTTGCTCTGTCGTGTCTGACTCTTTGTGACCCTATGTACTAGAGCCCTCTGTCCTTGGGATTTCCCAGGCAAGAATACTGGAGTGGGTTGCTATTTCCTTTTCCAGGGTATCTTCCCGACCCAGGGATTGGACCCCCGTCACCCGCATTGGCAGGCAGATTCTTTACCAGGGAGCCACCATAAATGGGATTAGTGCCCCTGTAATAGAAGCCGCAGGGTACTCTCTCTCACCCCTTCCATCATGTGAGGGATAGCAAGAGTACTGGCTGTGGACCAGTAAAATAGCCCTCAACAGAACACGACCATGCCAAACACCTCGATCTTAGAGTGCTCAGCCTCCAGAATTGTGAGAAATAAATTTCTGTTGTTATAAGCTCTCCAGTCTGTGGTATTTTGTTATAGCAGCCAGACAGGACTTAAGACAGAAGGGCTTCCACAGTCTTCACTAAACTGCTAAAGAGAGATCCACGGCACAAAACATTTTCAAAACACCTGCATTAGACTGATGATAAAATCCCTGTAACCTCAAGGCCTCTTATCTTTCCTGTCAGTTTCAATTATTTTCTATCTCTTCATTACTTTGGTTAGATCAGAGAAAACCGGAAGGACCTCAGTCGGAGCAGCACATGGCAAAGAACAAGAGCTTTGGGGTGGTGGGAGCCTCAGCCTGCCCCTCTGGTTTCCACCTGATCGTGGCTTCTGCTCCAAAGAAACTTCCTTCTTTGTTTCTGAGTATTTACTAACCTGTTTTGTTTTTTTTTTAATCAGCCTTTCAATTTTGGTGAGGGAGGAAGAAATGACCGGTATGCACTCCGTCTGCATCTTAAAGTTGGAAATGTGCTCAGATGCTTAGTCATGTCCAACTCTTTGTGACTCCGTGGACTGTAGCCCTCCAGGCTCCTCTGTCCATGGAATTCCCAGGCAAGAATACTGGAGTTGGTTGCCATTTCCTCCTCCAGGGAATCTTCTCCACCCAGGAATCAAACCCCAGTCTCTTGCATCTCCTGCATTAGTGGGTTCTTTACCACTAGCGCCTCCTGGGAAGCCCTAAAAGTGGGAAGCATGTATTAATTTTGCATTTAGAAAATAAGAGAAAATACGCGGTGCTACATTCTTTTCCCTTCTAGTAATCTTTTTTTTTGTTTTTATTTTCTTTACAGTATATAATATTGTAATAATAAATGACATTTTACAAGTGAGAAGACTTAGGTCGGTACAGGATAATCATTGATTCAAAGTCAGGTAACTCGTTAATAACAGGACTGGGTCTAAAACTCGGGTCACAGCTTCCTCTCTAGAGTCTACTCTTTTGAGCTATCTTGGGAGAGTTCTCTTTCCTTTCCAGGAGCTGATGGTGCTGATATTATAAAACACAGTCTAGAAACATCATTGTGTTATTTATTTGTTATTGTACATGTGGTTCTCTCTGCCAAGGATATTTTTAGTCAATCGGGTCAACTAATATTTTAGAACACTTGATGTGTGCCAGGTGCTGAGCTGGGTGCCAGGCATACAACAATGAAAAAGATTAATCCCAACCATACGGCATTTACTAACAGTGTCCATAAGAAAGCTAGGCATCAAACGGGCATTGAATTCCTCTCCTCTTCTTTGGTGACCTTCTTTTCATCTTTCAAGATCAGATTCAAGTGCATCTTCTCTTGGAAGTTTTCTGGGCAGAGTTAGTTGTTTTCTATGCTTCTATACTGCATGACTCACCCATGTGTTATCAACTGAGAACAGACTTTTTATTTTAATACTTTAGTTAGCAGTGTTTCCTGCCGCTTCTCTCACCTTGCTTCCCAACTGGGTGGTAAAGAACTCAAGGGCAGGCTTCTTCATTCATCTATTTTTTTTTTTTAACTTTTGACCACACCCCTCAGCATATGGGACCTTAGATCCCTGACCAGGGATCAAACCCACACCCCCTACATTGGAAGGTGGAATCTTAACCACTGGGCCACCAGGGAAGTCCCTGTCACTCATCGTGATAGCAACTTCAGGACCTAGCACAGGGCCTGGCACATAGGCAATAAGTATTTGAATAAATGCAACTGATGCTGAGAGAAAAGAATGGAAAGTTCCATTTCTATACACTGTATTTCCACTTGTGGTTTTGCAATTTAAAATGGCTTTCCCTATTGACGATTTTAGCTTTATGACTGGCAAAAATCCATTTCTCTTATTTGGGCTAGTGGCCTGTACAAATGGAAAGAGACGTAAGAGTTTGCCAGCTGTTGTTAATTACATTTAAAGCCTATTCAGAAATATTGAGAAAATCCACCTTTTGCTTCAGTTTATCTGAGTTGACAATCTCCACAACGTAAGCCCGCTAAAATCCACACCTCCAAATTCATTTAATTCTGCTTGACCTATGACTACAGAAATTGAGTCCCTAAAGAGTCTCAATTTCACAATTTGGCTAACTCTAATTCTTTAACCTTCATAAAATTCTTTTTGAATGACTGTTGACAAGCCAGGTATCTAAGTTGCAAGAAAAAGAAATCAAAATTAGTTCCATATTTATGTGGGGAGGGAAAGGGCTGTGGTCCCTGGAAGGAGGAAACAGTTTTCCTTCTTAGAGCTTGACTACCTTAGAGTTAGATGCTGGGGAAAATCCATAATCTCCAGGGGTAAACGGGCACATGATCTTTGTAACCAGAGCCCTAACAAAGAATGGGCAAAGATTATTTGAAGGCCAGGATGGGGAGAGTGGCTTGAATGTTGTAATTTCAGATCTTCGAGGAGTTTTTTTAAAGGTAATTTTGGTTTGGGGGGAATGATCTAAATGAACATAGTTAAATTATACTGACAGGCTTCCCGGGTGGCTCACAGATAAACAATCTGCCTGAAATGCAAGAGATGGTGGGTTCAGTCCCTGGGTGGGGAAGATCCCCTGAAGGAAAGCATGTAACCCACTTCAGCATTCTTTTCTGGAGAATCCCATGGACTGAGGATCCTGGAGAGCTACAGTCCATGGACACTGTCCACATGTCACAAAGAGTCAGACACGACTAAAGCGCCTTAACACAGATATTCTGTACTGAACCAGACCAATTTCTGAAATGGAAGTTTGACAGCTCCAACTCCAGAAACCTAAACTTTTCTGCAACATGGTATCAAAAGTTGCCTTGATTATAGGTGGAGATACATCTCTGTAGTTGCAGATGATTTTGGAGAAACATTTCCTTTAAGGTGTGGGTGTAAACTCCCTTAGCCTGTATGGGATTGTTTATTTTCGTAGAGATGGCTTGTGCTTCCTGTTTAAGGAGTTTCTCACAGGAGACGGGGGAGTGAGGAGTTTGGGACGACAGGGAAGCCACTGTTCTGAGTTTTTACTCCATGTGCAGAAAAATGCCAGGAAAAGAAACGGGGACTGGTGTAGGCTTAGTACAAAAAGACGGGCCTGTGATTATCTCACATGTGGTAATACTCAAACACTGACGCAGGGAATGTCGTCCTATAGGATCTTTTGCTTTGCTGAGATGATCTCTCAGAGGCTGTAGGAGCGGACCTGACCCCGCGAGTCGGGGACGGCTGGAGTTTCCTCAGAGGAAGTGGACAGGAAATGGCGGTAGGAGGGGCAGCCTTGACGCTGGAGGGACTGCAGGGAGAAACGCGGTCTTCTCCTGAGGCCTCTGGAGATGGGGGCCTGACTTTCGGTAGAGCGGACTCGCCAGAGGTCACTCCCACAGGGAGAAGACAAGCAGCCGGTGCCAGAGAGCCCAAGCCTGGGAACTAGGCAAGAAGGCACCTCTGAGGCCCCCGTCAGTCTGAGCTCCCGCTCTCTGCCTCCTAGCACGTTCAGAACTCACGGCCATTTTAAAATCTGTGTTTTATCCTTCCTTTCTCTCTCTCTCTCTTTTTTTTTTTTTGATATGAATCATTTTTTAAAAAGTCTTGATTGAATTCGTTACAATATTGCTTCTGTTTTATGTTTTGGCTTCTTGGCCAAGAGGCAGATGGGTTCTTAACTCCCTGACCAGGGATTCAACCTGTGCCCCCTGCACTGGCAGGCCAAGTGTTAACCACTGGACTGCCACGGAAGTCCCTAAGGTTCCTTTCTCTTATCCTGAATCCTTTAATCAAATTTTGCTAAACGTTGTAGCCTAGTCCTTGTCATGTGATAGGAAATGAAAGGAAGGATCTGTGTCCATCCTTGGGAACATTTGGTAAAGGGAAGAAGAGACTTCCCCTGAGGCCAGCGTAACTGTGGTGGCTTCAGCTGTGGGTTTACAGGAGGTGAGAGGCGGCAGTCAGGGAGCTGTAATGAACAGTCTGGAAACACATCACTGCCCGGGGTTTGTGGAGTCTGGATTTGTGGAGCACGTGAGCCACTGGGAAGCGCAAAGACCTGGGTGTAGAGAGGAACCTCATAAATGATGAGACTGCCTGTCATCAGACACGATGAATGTCTAAGCTACAGTAATTTGGACGTTACAGGGTAAACCTGACCTCGTTTTTAATCATAGTCTGGTGAAGTCTGGGAGGCTGGGTATATGCATCTGGAATGCACTATAAAGTCTATCTTAGTAACCTATTTAACATAAGGTTTGCAGAATATAAAAGTGATCCTAAAAGGAATTCCCAACCAAATCTGTTGAAATCATAATTATCATGAACTGTTTATCCATTCATTAGTAATCATGTACTGGATTCCACCACGTGCCAAACAGCATGGTAGAAATCAAAGTGGATCCAATGAAATATAGCTGGTATAAACTGCTTCTTCATGCTCAAGGTAGAACTAGGATTACATATTCAACTAGGATTCATATTCTCCTAATTAAAGAGAAAAATGACTGACCCCCCCCCCCCCCCATGTGAGATTAGTGTGAAATCTGGTGTCACTTTCTTAGGGCCATTTTCCCTTCTTCTATATCAGGGGTCCCCAACCCCTGAGCCTCAGACCAGCACTGGTACATGGCCTGTTAGAAACTGGGCCACATGGCAGGAAGTAAGCAGCTGGCAAATGAGTGTAGCTTCATCTGCCGCTCCCCATCGTTAGCATTACTGCCTGAACCATTTGCCTTTCCCCCACCCCACCCCACCCTACCCCCCACAGGGAAAAATTGTCTTTCATGAAACTGATCTCAAATTTGGGGACCACTGTTCTAGATCTTCTGGGAACCCTAGAGGGTGTACACTGTTCAATTAGGAAGTTCTACTTCAGGTTAAGAAAAGCCCTGGTATCTAAGCATCCATGCTAGCCCATGATGCCTCAAGGCATTGTTGTTGAAAGTTGGTCCCCCATTGTAGGCTAGGCATGGTCAGAGGCTGGTCCCATTCACTGCACAGGCCAGCATGTTACCTCCATGGAAGGTGACTTCGTAAGAGACCCCATTCCCTCGGTCGACAGAGAACAGCTCTCACTAGATCTCCCAGGCAGTGGTATTTAAGGCTCAGTCCTTTTAATCATGTATAAATAACCATCCTCCTTCCAGCCCCAACAGCAACTACATCATCATAGTACTCAGACCAGTTCAGGAGTCAGCCCTTCACAGACAGCAAAACCAAGACAATTCTGGTACTGGGATCCCACCACGGGCCAGCCCACTTTCCTTTTCAACCATAAAAATATGGAAGTACTATTTTCATTCCTCTCCCAAAAAACAGACCCTTTCTTGTCCTCAGCTAGAGTGTTTATGTAGCTAACCTCCGGGGCCCTCACTCTCACGGGCACAGTTTTCTGTTGATGCCTGGACAACAAAAGCCCTTCCTTGGCGGTAGAATTTAGAAAGCTTGCTCTGGTCACCTCCTCTTCATTGATGAACAGATATCATTCACCATTTTGTTGCTAAACTGATACACCTGCCTGCCTTGGATAAAAGGTTCCGTGACCATGATGATGAATTTTAATGTTTCCTAAATATCTCTGATCCTAAGAGCTATTTATTTTTTTGAGGGTGTTTTAACAACTACCTAGTCATTTATTTTAATTTTTAATTTTTTTGGCCACACCATGCAACATGTGGGATCTTAATTGCTTGACCAGGGATTGAACCTGTGCACCCCCTGGAGTGGAAGTATAGAGTCTTAACCACTGGACCTCCAGGGAAGTCCCCTAGGAGCTACTTAATATAAATGAAAATACCCCAGGCTTTACTTTTGTAAATTCTGATCCAGTGGGCTTCTAGTTGGACCTAAGAATCTATATTTTTTTCCAAGCCCTTTTATATGACAAAGAAGCCCATGTGAGAAAGGAATATCCAAGTTAATAAGGACCCACTCACATCGTATGGCCCAGTAACTTCCAATGCAGAACAGTGGGATCATCTGGGAAACTTGTACTCCACAAGAGATCCCTGGACTCACCTGGAAATTTTTTTTCACTTTTTAGTTGGAAAAATCTCAAACTTGGCTTCCCAGGTGACTCAGTGGTAAAAAATCTACCTACCAAAGTAGGAGTTGCAGGTTCAATCCCTGGGTCAGGAAGATCCCCTGGAGAAGCAAATGGCAACCAACTCCGGTAATCTTGCTTGAAAAACCCCATGGACAGAAGATCCTGGTGGGCTACAGTCCATGGGGCCACAAAGAGTTGGACATGGCTTAGGGAAACAATAGCAACAATCTCAAACTTACAGAAAAGTTGCAAAAAGATTACAAATAACTTCACTTTGCTGAACCATTCAAATGTTGGTTGTTGACATGGTACCCTAGCACTCTTAAATATCTTTTTCTTTTTAAATTGTTTTCTTTTCTTTTTGGATACTTTATTCTTTCCTACAAACAAGGACATTCTACTATTTAGCCAAAGAAAACCCCTCAGAACAAGGAAATGTAATATCATCATATCACCCTCTCTCTGCTGCTCGGACCCCATTCAAGTTCTGCCATTTGTTCATAAAACGTTCATTTAAAGTAAAAGAGAATGGAATCATGTATCGTATTTATGCCATGTCTCTTCAGTCTCTTACTTTGAAAACAGTTTCTCAGACATTCCTTGATTTTCATGACCTTGACATTTTAAAATTACAGTCCTTTTATTTTGTAGAATGACTCTCAGTTTGCTTGTCTGAAGTTTTCTCATGATTAGACTTGGGTTATGCACCTGAGAAGGGAATACCATAGAAGTGATGCCCTGTTTTCATAGCATCCTGTCAGGTGGTACGTGACTTTGCCATGTCCCGTTGCCGGTATGGGTACTTTAATGACTTGTTTAAGATGGTGCCTGCCAGACTGTCCACTATGAAGTCATTCTTTCTGTCTCTGTAATTAATAAGTTTTTTTTTTTAATGAGAGAGAGCCTCAAGATTATGTAAGATTATCTGGTTCCTCATCAAAATTTCAAATTATTTATGTATTAATTTATGTCAGTATGTACTCATGGATTCTGATTTTATTCAATGAGTTGTATATAACCCACTACTATCCTTACTTATTTTGATGCTCCCATTGTCCCAGGTATGTCCAGTGAGAACTCCTTCAAGCTGGCTCAGGTGCTCTTTAGTCATTATTCTTTGACTTGTTTTTTTGACACAATATGTCCAGGTTCACTGTTTGCTTTCACTGCCCCAGCACTGAAATCAGTCAATCCTGCAAAGAACTTTTAGAAATGGAGATGCTAAATCAAGATGCTCCTTGCTCCTGAGATGTTGCTATTTTCAAACCCTTCAGGTAAACAAGGCTAAGGAAAAGATAGATAGATAAACACATCCATTCCTGTATATTATACATGCACACCATTTACACCTGTATTTATTTCTGTGTCTATTTCTATATTGAAAACCATGAGAGTTTCCAACACCAGAAAATTCATTCTAGTTTTCTCCTGTTCCATATTTGTAATTCTGTAACAGAAAGAGACTTACCAGTGATAAATATACTTATTTACTAATTTTTTCTTATCCTAGTCCCCTAATACCCATGTGGATACTCTCCCCACCCCTCTGGACACAGATGCTCCATCCAAGCAAGAAATCGCTGCATTGAGGGGCCTCTCATCTTGCTTGGACTCCTCCCAGCGACACCCTTTTGTTAGGCTCTGACACTCCCTGGCCACCTCTGTGTGATCCCCTGTTAAATGCCCTCTTCACTCTGCTGAGGCTCCGGCATCCATACTGGGCTTTGTCACCCCACACTGGGTCTCTGTCCCCCTACCACCACATGGATGCCTACTTTGTTCAGAGCCAGTCAATGGCTTTGGACTGAACTGTTCAGAAAGCAAAGCAATGGGAAGAGGAGGAGGGGGAGGAAGAAGAAGAAGAACCATTTGGGAGATTGGAATTGAGCATCAATCTCCGGGGGTATTAGTACTTGTGTTTATAAATGCACTCCCAGGAGATTCTGCTAATAGCCACATTTTGTAGAGATGTGGATGGACCTAGATAGAGCCTGTCATACAGAGTGAAGTAAATCAGAAAGAGAAAAACCAGTATCATATATTAATGCATATATGTGGACTCTAGAAAAGTGGTACAGATGAACCTAGTTCCAGGACAGGAATAGAAATGCAGATGTAGAGTACGGACATGTGGACACAGAGGGAGAAGGCGAGGGTGGGACAAACTAGGAGATTAGGATTGACATATATACACTACCATGTGCAAGATAGATAGCTGGTGCGAACTTGCTATAAAGCACAGGAAGCTCAGCTCGGGGCTGTGATGACCTAGATGGGTGGGATAGGGTGGTGTGGGAGGCAGGTCCAAGAAAGAGGGGATATACTTATTCATATAGCTGACTCACTTCATTGTACAGCAGAAAGTATCACAAAATTGTAAAGCAATTATATTCCAATAAAAAGAAAGTTTTAAAAAATAACCATGTTTGGGGTCCACCAGATTTAAAACTCTTATATTAGGGTGGGCTGAGGAAACAAATCAATTGAACACTAACTAAGTACTGTTCATTATTTTAAGCTCCGAGACAGATACATAGAGTCAGGAAGATCCCCTGGAGAAGGGAATGTCTACCCACTCCAGCATTCTTGCCTAGAGAATTCCGTGGATAGAGAAGCCTGGTGGGCTATGATCCATAGGGACCATTGCAAAGTGTTGGGATACAACTGAGTGACTAACACTTTCACTTTTCATCCCTGCTCTGTGAAAGTGAAAGTGTTAGTTGCTCAGTCGTATCCAACTCTTTGAGACCCCATGGACTATACCTGCCAGGCTCCTCTGTCCATGGAATTCTCTAGACAAGAATACTGGAGTGGGTTGCCATTTCCTTCTCCAGGGGATCTTCCGGACCCAGGGATGAAACCCAGGTCTCCTGCATTGCAAGCAGATTCTTTACTGTCTGAGCCACCAGGGAAGCCCACCCCTGCTCTGAGGAGCTATCGGTTCAGAAGAGGAGACTTGCTGAAAATAGAACTAGAATAAGGCTAGAAGCCTTTTACCCCAGGCTTATGGAAACAGAGGTATGCGTAAATGCTATGGGAGCAAAGCGGAAATGATTAATTCATTCCAGGGAGTTAGGAAAAGTTGATAGTTGAGCTGAGTTTTAAAGGAGGAGAATATGAGTTTACCAGGGGAAGAAGGGAATTGTAGCAGAAGGAACTACTTATTTAAGGTAGGTACAGATGTGAAAACTGGGATCTTTATTAAGTATGAGAACCTCCTATGAACACTATCATTTGGGCTGGGAGGTGAGTTAGCAGTTCAGATCAGTCAATGTGGTGTTCCATATTGGCCCATTAAAGCCAATTTGGTCAGTCTTTTGAGGGCAATGTCAAGTACACAGGGGCATAATACTATTCAGCCAACTTGTTTGCTAGAAAAATCAATACATGCTAATATTTAACATTTTAACTATTCTAGGAAATACCCAATATAGAAAGTTAAAATCTCCATCTCCTTTTCCATCTCCCACAAATAACCACAGCAATAATTTATTGTATTTTCCTTGTGATTTTTCCTATGCATATACTACCAATTATATGTGGGTATATTTGCATTTTTCCCCCAAATTGAACTTTTGGTACCACTTTACACTTGCTATTTTTAACTTAACATTTCTTGGAAAGTTTTACATGCTACTACATCAAATTCTATTTAGTTCTTTTAAAATTTTTCTACTTTAAATCAATTTTTCTTTATGTTTATTCACACATTAAATAAATAAATTGGTAATATAAAAAAATGTGATGTATGTTAATCAATAGTCTGCTACTACTCCTATCTAATTACATGGCCTTTCCCAGAGCTTAAAGTATGCATACATGCTCAGTCATGTCCAACTCTTTGCGATTCCATGAACTGTAGCCTGCTAGGCTCCTCTGTCCATGAGATTCTCCAGAGAAGAATACTGGAGTGGGTAGCCGTTTGCTCCTCCAGGGGATCTTCGTGATCCAGGGATTTAACCCGCATCTCTGCGTCTCCTGCATTTGCAGGTGGGGATTCTCTGCCACTGGCGCCACCTGGGAAACCAGAGCTAAACATCGTCATCTGTTAGCATGTGTCTTCCTACTTTTTCTTTATTTATCTACACATAAACACACATACACACACTGGATTTTCTTTTTCTTAAATGGGCTCATAGACAATGTTGAGTTTCAGGTATTATTAAATTTCAAAGCTTGAAATAACATACAATACAGACTGCAACCCATCCATCATTCCAGGACTTTTCTTCTCAAGACCCTCCAGTCTCACTTGGAGCCACTGCAAACACATCATAGGCTCTGGGAACTGAGCCACATCAAAGAAAGTGGTGCACCGATAAGGTCACCTGGGACAGCGGACCCTCGGCACTCCTCTCACGGCTTTAACAGTGCATGATCGCGCTGAGGAGGAACAGATGGAAGAAAGAGGACAGGAAGGGAAAGATGGACGTGTCCCTCGGGTCTTCAGGCTTAGCCAGAGTTCTCACCAGAGCGCTAGACTTATTGCCTCTTGTAGCCAGAAGGATGAAGTTTGAAGCATGTACGATCTTGGAAAATGTGCAATTGAGCAAGGTCTAATCATCAGTGATTGGAAGAGAAACATGCAGTAAGAGCCAACTGGGATTTAACCAACTCAAAGGCATTTTGAAAGTTTACTTCAGTGAGTTAGAATTGGAGCCTTTTACCCCAAATTTCTCTACAAATATTCTATAGGCAATTGTTTAAGCCCCAGAGCCCTTAACTAATGTTATTTAAGGCAATTTCATGTGTCTAATTGTATAGATTGTTTGCTAACTTTTGAACAAGAAATTATCTCCAAATACCCTTGTGTCTACTGATATTTCAAGGTAAGAGAATGCTCTGGAATGCTTCCCATTTTCCGAATGTAATATTTTCCAAAATAAATGTTGGAGTAACTGCATGGCTGATACCATGTGAACAGTTTAATTCACACAATAATATTTCTGGAGTTTATGGAAGCTTGGCCTTTTTCCAGGAGGCTTGGAAGTCCAAAAGTCAGCTGTTTCTTCTCAGTGGGAGAAAAGATGGAGGATGTGAATCAGAATTGGTAAATTGGAGAGGAGGTCACAAACTGAATGAAGTTAAGTATAAAAAAGTGCCTTGCAATCTTCGGTGGGAGTAAAGCCAGTTGCACAGAGAGGAAGGACTGGTTACCATTAACAGCTTCAAAATGAGGGCCTTCAAGGAGAATTGAATGAGGAAGTTAACAACCGCTCCCTCCTCTCTCTCTTCTAGAGGATGGGGCTCTTGTAATGAGATCCAGATGCAACCCTGGGATATCAGGGATCCCCAACCTTATCTGTTCAGAAGGTCCCCAAACCTTCAGGGCTTGTAGCTCACATGCCTCCTCTTCCGAGGAGTCTGCCCTGATGGCCAGATTGCATCAGATGACATCACGCTGTCAAGATGATCTGTTTCTTTGTCCTTTTCCCCTTCGTCTGGGAAATTCTTGAGACCAGGATGGAAAAAGCTTGCAATGATTATGTGCTTAAGTTTGATTGTATGAGCCTCTCTGGCTGGAAATAAGCCCTCCCTTCTCTAAGCTTCTTGGTGAGTTGCATTTACCTCACTCCTGTAGTTTTTTTCACAATCTTCCTTATACTGTAATTTCTGTTTTAAAATATATTTTAACTCCATTATTAGACTCAGAATTTTTCTGTAAAAGAGATGAGATAATGCATGTAAAGTACTAGTGCCATATCAGCTAAATGAATGACAGCTATTATTATTTGTGTAATGGGAAACCTAGCTGTTGTTTAGTCTGACTCTGCAACCCCATGGCCTATAGCCCACCAGGTTTCTCTGTCCATGGGATTTCCCAGGCAAGAATACTGGAGTGGGTTGCCATGCCCTTCTCCAGAGGATCTTCCCAACCCAGGGATTGAACTCATGTCTCCTGCATTGGCAGGCAGACTCTTTACCACTGAGCCACCTGGGAAGCTCCTAAAGGGATGGGGCCAGCAAAACTTTCCAAGGATGCTATCAGGAAGCTATGACAGAATACATGGACTTGTGTATCAGATGAACTGAGGAGCTGAATCTTGAAGGCAAATCTTGGTGCATCATGTGGCCAGGGCAATATCTTGAACAGCAAGAGCAGTATGTCCACCATAGAGAGGCCCAGTAGATGACGAAGGGGCAGTGGGGACCCAGTATGGCAGACTCGGAACAAAGAAACTTTTGGATTGATCGACTCACAAGTTCTCTTTCACCCTGGCTTTTGGTAGCAGGTTATAAACCTTTAGACTGAGGAAATGTTTTGAATTCATTTTTTTAAATTTTTTGTTAAAAATATTCATTTATTTAGCTGTGTTGAATAATAATATTCATTTATTTAGTTATGTCTTCGTTGTGGCATGTGGGCTTGTTCATCACAGAGCAATTACTCTTTAGTTACAGCACACGTGCTTAGTGACTCCATGGCGTGCAAGACCAGAGCAGTTCCCTGACCAGGGATCGAACCCTCATCCCCTGCATTGCAAGACAGCTTCTTAACCCCTGGGCCATCAGGGAAGTCCCTTGAATTCTTAAATAACTCAGGCAAACAAGATATTGGACTTTCAGCTAATGGAGATATATGGGTAGAGCAGTGAACTGAAAAAAATTAGGCGTGATTATATTAGGATTCCAGGATGGTAAATGAGGTCAGAGTGGTTTTATCTTCTTTCTTATCATCACTGGCTCAGAGCATCTGGCACATGACGGGTGATCCATGAGACCAAGGGACCTCAGGGAGCCCACTTTCTTAATACAAGTGAGAATTCAAGTTTTCTCAGGAAGAACCCAGAGTCCCAGTGTGGAAAAGATTCCAGGCCAGCTCAAGAATGGACCTGGGTCCCCACAAGGATACTGTAACAAAAACACTTTTCTGGGCCGCCTC
Organism: Giraffa tippelskirchi; assembly: GCF_054371585.1. Lineage (NCBI taxonomy): Eukaryota > Metazoa > Chordata > Mammalia > Artiodactyla > Giraffidae > Giraffa > Giraffa tippelskirchi. The sequence continues at coordinate 38,844,243 of NC_137284.1, read as the reverse complement.
CACCACAGGTAGGAAACAGCAAGGTGGGTCTCAAACCCTCCTTCCCTGCTGTTCTGTATTTCACCTGCTGCTTTTCCTCGAAAGTCCGTGAAGTTGAGGCTGACACCTTAATTCCACTTCAGGTTCAACGTCCTGTACAACGTGCGCTCAGCTTGTGTTAATGACTGACTAGCTAGCTGGCTGAGTGCAAAGTTTTGACACTGAAAGAACCAGAGTAGTTATCAATTAGTTCCAGACATGAAATCAGAGTGACAATTCAAGTAAACTATTTCTTTCTGATTTTATTTGTGTCTGTGTGATTTTTCATTATTAAAAATTAAATCTATCATTTCAAAAGAAGCATTCCATTTATAATCTTACGACTGGATAAACAACAGTACCCTTTGGCCCTGCCTTATCTCCCAGTTCTACAGTATTGGGCAAGACCTTGGGCTTTGGGTCAATCCAATCACGTTTGAATCTTTTTTTTTTAACTAAACTTTTTATTTTGTATTGGGGTATAGCTGATTAACAATGTTATGATAGTTTCAGGTGGAAAGCAAAGGGACTCAGCCATACATATGCTGCTGAGTCACTTCAGTCGTGTCCGACTCTGTGCGATCCCACAGACGGCAGCCCACCAGGCTCCTCCGTCCCCGGGATTCTCCAGGCAAGAATACTGGAGTAGGTTGCCATTTCCTTCTCCAACGCATGAAAGTGAAAGGTGAAAGTGAAGTCACTCGGTCGTTCGTGTCCGACTCCTAGCGACTCCATGGACTGTAGCCTACCACGCTCCTCTGTCCATGGGATTTTCCAGGCAAGAGTACTGGAGTGGGTTGCCATTGACTTCTCCAAGCCATACATGTACCCAATTTGAATCACGTTTTTACAACCTACTAGTTGAGTGATCTTCAGCAACTCATTTAACTTCCATAGTGTGTTGCTGGTATATAAAGGGGGATTATAATTGTACATGGTTTGAAAAATGAAATGAGATGTTATATGTCAGGCACTGTGCCTGACACAGAATAAGCAGTCAATAAATATTAGTTATCACTGTTATTTATTATTTCCTTCATCACCAAACTCCTCTCTGCTCCCTTTAACTCCTTATTTCATGTTCACACTTGAACCCACAGAACTCCAGTGGACACACCACACACACTCAGATGTCCTTTTAAAAGATCTTCAATGACCTTCTTATTGCCAAGGGCAGTAAATACTTTCCATCATTCCTCCTGTTTTCTCTGGGGTATTTGACATCATCAAACTCTATTCTCTTTTTGGAATTTTCTCCTCTCCTGGTTTCCATGACAGTTCATTCTCCTGATTCTTCTGATGAATCTCAACATCTCTCTTCTCAACTTTCTTACCCATCTTCTTCCTTCATTGGTCTGTCCTTTTATATTACTATTTCCAATTTCACCCTTCACCTGTTTTCTTTTCACCTCATACACTACTCTTTTGTGTAGTGCAATCATTTATAACCCTATTATCCTTAAATTTATATTTATACATCTATCTTAATCTCTGTGTGCGTGCTAAGTAGCTTCAGTTGTGTCTGACTCTTTGTGACCCTATGGACTGTAACCCACCAGGACTCCTCTCTCCATGGGATTCTCAAGGCAAGATTACTGGAGTGGGTTGCCATGCCCTCCTCTAGGATCTTAATCTCTAGACATGTATTTCTGACTTTGTAACTGACATCTGGATTTCCCTTGGGAACCTCAAACCTAACATACATACATAGTAAAATGTGTCCTCTCCCATCCCAAAGCAGCTCCTTATCTTTTGACCTTTTTCCTATTTAGTGGCGTTACTATTCCTTCAGTCATTTAAGCAAACTGGCTTTGTTTATAACTTCTCCCTCTCTCTCATCTGTCCCCCCACCTCAATATTCAATCATTCTATTCATCCCACTCCTTAACAGTTCTCAGTTCTATCCTTTCTTCTCTAGCCTCACTGCCACAACCTTGATTTAGGCCATCGGTAGCTCTTGCCCAAATCTGCAGTAGCATTCTACATAGCTGCCATTTTGCATTTCTAAAACGCAAATATAATCACATCACTCATCTACTAAAGGCTTTTACAGACTGCACCCTCAAAAGTAAACAGACCAAAGTGTTTGTTGCCCTCCCTCCCCCAATTTCATACGTTAAAATCTTAACCCCCAAAGATGATAGTTATCAGTAGGTGAGACCTTTGGGAGATGCTTAACTCATGAGGGTAAGGCCCTTATGAATGAGACTAGAGCCTTAGATAAGAGATTCAAGAAGGACCTCTAGCTCCTTCCATTGTCTGAGGACACAGCAAGAAGGCACTGGCTATGAACCATGAGGTGGGCACTCACGAGAGCATGACCATGCTGGCAACTTGACCTTGGGCTTCCAGCTTCCCAAGCTGTGAGAAATAAATTTCTGTTGCTTATAAGCTAAAAACAACAAACAACCAAAAACTGGACAGACCAGAGTGGAGCTGCTGGAAAGAAAAAAAAAAAGTAATTTACATTTAAAAAGAAATTAGAGCAGATTCAAGGTCTCCATGGTGACTTTATAACCATATGGTTCTTACTTGCTTTCTGATATGCTTTCTTAAATAGAAAAGAAAGAAATGGAGTGAGACCCAGAACACTGGGAAGTCACATAAGCCTAGGACAGTCCATGGGAACTGTTCATGTGAACACCGTTCACCATGGCTGCTGTGGAACAAAGGTTGAGAACTACTGGCCTGTGTCTTGATGACTGCCAAATTCTAAGACCGCTTCCTTTGCTCTCCCAGTATATACACTCTCTGAGTTCGGTGTTCAGGGATGAGAGAGGCCTGCCAGTGACTCAGGATAAATAAAATGCACAGAAGGCTAAAAACAGACACCAGGATGATTACTGAATAATTTTCAGTGAGAACTAAAACAGTCAAATAGATTGGAATGTCAATATTACATTGAAGGATGCTTCTTGTTATTAAGCTACTTAGGAAGTCTATAGTCATAATATTAATTTGTGGGCCTGGCTAAGATATTCTGTTATATCTTTCTCACAAGTAAGGATTGGTCTTGCTGATGAGACTGGAAATTGATAACTTCCTGTGTCTATCACCACAGTAGAAACCACCTTTTCATTAGACCTGGAAATGATTCACATAGTTTCTCCAGCAGTAAGTTTCTCCCCTTGGGGCCATGCTGTGATGGGAAACATTCATGTGTGCTTCTCAGACTCTTTTTCTGTGCTTTGCAATTGAACAGTCTCTCTCAGAGTTGTACCTTTTTTCTTTCAATCAAGTTGCAGTCAAATCCTCTAGGTTTGAGAATTTTCCTGTCTCTAGGTGATTTTTCGTATCTGCTCTGATCCAGAGATGATTCATTGTCTTTAGGGTTTCAGTGTCGTGTGGGCAGTTTATTCCAAAGGTTTCCAACTTCTTGAGCGTCCTCTAGACCTCAAGTACTGACAACAACTAGAACTGATCACCAGAATGGAGGAATTAATCCTTTCAGAAACTGACTGGGGCCTCAGAAGTGACATATGAGTTGATTCTTAAAGAATGGGTGTAGATTTTCCAGGCAAAGTAACTGGCAATTACTAAGGCAAAGAGACTTACAAAAAGCATGCTATGTGCTGGGAACGCTAGGACATTTTTTATGGTTGTTTTGATAGAGGATGGGAACTGGTAGGGGAAGAAACAGGGCAAACAGGTCAGGGTCAGGTTAATGGAGAGCCACATGTTGCCATGGTGGGTCATGGATACTCAACAGGGCCATTACTAGTAAAACATGGACCCCAGTGAAAAGTCTACTGCCCACTCCAACTCCAATTTAAGAAAAAGCACTTCCTTTCTCTTCTGCCTAGTGAGAAGGTGGATATGCTCAGATGGGGTTTTGGGGAGGGAGGAGAGAGTATGTTTTATCTTCTGTGGTAGAAGCAATCTTACCACAGAATGAGTACCTGACATATGGCCCAGCACACAGTAGGCACTCAGCAAACACTAGTTGAGTGGAGAGTTGGATGGATGGATGGATGGGTGGGTAGCTGGCTGGCTAGCTGTCTGCATGGGTGGGTGGATGGATGGATGGATGGGTGGATGGGTGGATGGATGGGTGGGTGGTTAGATGGATGGATGGATGGCTGCCTAGGTGGGTGGGTGGATGGATGGATGGATGGCAGATGCTTTTGTAATACAGATAAGTAGTTCCCAAAACCCTAGAGTTGTTAGTGGGTCCGATGACTAATCGTATTCATGAAGCTATGATTTGAGCAAAACAAGTCACAAATCAAGAACGTGGGTAAAGGTGGCCAAAGCATCGAGTCCCACATCAGCTTAGTGCTGCCTTCACAGTTTCCCCTTGGCCTCCCAGCCCGTGGTGCTTGATTATGCTGCCCCACCACATCTCACGGAGCCCACGTTCACACTGCTCTACACTGGCCACACTATTCAATTTTGTCTTAACTTCACCTCTGGGTTCCAGGCTTGCTCCTCCCCTAAAAAAGGTTTAAATCTTTTCCCCTATTTCCCACTCATAATCTTCTATTACAAAAATCAATCTTAGAAAACAACCAAAATCCAAGAAAAAAATTTTCACACAACTATCATTTAAGCAAATTAATGTCTTATTTAATATTTGCCCTTGTTACCATCTTTCCTAAATGCATACTCAGTTATTACATATTTACAGTAATACTACTATGGCCTTTTCATATTTGACACTTTAACCTGATGTTATGCCACGCATATTGTTCCATTTTGTTTTCTTACCTTTCCTTGTGTCCATTTCCTCCCACTCCCAATATAAAAAGCCTGATATATTCTAACTCCACTCAATTCTCATGGAATCACATACAAATGTAGATAGTCTTTGATCATTGTTTTGTAAAAATGGATCACACTACATATAGTTCTTGGCTCTTTGCTTTGCTTTTCTAAATGATACAGCATGGATATACCTCTAGGTTAACAGATCTAGATCAAATTCATTCCCAAATATACCTGCCAAAGATGACCGATTCACAGTTAATTCTGTCTCCACTTATTGATGGACATTCAGACATTTTCCAGTTCCTAGCAATGACACTGCAATGCATATTCTCGTATGTAAATTCTTTAGTATATTTATTTCTTCTGTAGAACATGTTCCTAGACTGTTAGGTCAGAGACATGTGTAATTTAATCTTTGGGGGAGGGGAGAAGTCCACGTATCATGCAGGATCTTAGTTTGACCTTGTGTTCCCTACAGTGGAAGCATGGAGCTTTAGCCACTGGACTGCCAGGGAAGTCTCCTGTGTAATTTAAATTTTAATAGATGTTGGAAGATGACCTTCCCAAAGGTCACAGTCCCCTGTTCTCACAAGCTTATTTGCACTTGTTTGTGCAAATGTTCCAAGAAGTAGTGAAGCATGATGGTTAATGACAGAAGCTCTGGAGCAGAACTAGCTGGCATGACGCCTAGCTCTTCCATTACAACCTGTGTGACCTTGAGCAAGTTAAGTAATCATGTGGCACTCCAGTTTCATATCTGTAAAATGGGGATAATAACTACCTATTATTGATATGTGTAAAGTGCCCTGGCATGCAGTAAATATTCAGTAAGGGTCAGCTACAATTATAGATATTATGAATTGGAATATTAATATGATCAACTCAAGATATTTCCTCTAGTGTTTTTGGTTTTTGTCATAAAGATATGGCGTGAAGTCGCTCAGTCATGTCTGATTCTTTGCAACCCTGTGGACTGTAGCCTACCAGGCTCTGTCCATGGGATTTTCCAAGCAAGAGTACTGGAATGGGTTGCCATTTCCTCCTCCAGGGGATCTTCCTGAACCAGGGATCGAACCCAGGTCTCCCCCATTGTAGGCAGATGCTTTACCGTCTGAGCCACTAGGGAAGTCCTATGGTGTAGAAAACTCTCCCTTCCTTTCAATGGGAAACACCCTCAGCATTTATTAGTACCAGCAGATCAGGATTTTTCAGCCGTCCATAGCTGTGACACATCATTTAACAGCATTTCTCACTGTGTTCTGAAAGTGAATCTGCAGTGTTTCTCAGCGTGTTCTAAAGTGTATTTTTCTCTCTGTGTTGTTGCTGGTTAATGAGCCCAGCCAGCTTCCTAAACTCTGCACAACATCAATAGCTCAAGGCCTTTTGGGCACAGAATTGCTGCCACGTTTTCACAGAAATACCCAGAAAAACAGCCTGTTCCTCTACCCAATTTTTATTTGAGAGGATGTCAGTCTCTCTGTGTGAAAGGAACGAAGCCCCAGAGAAAAACACTAGTTTTTTGCAGAGGACGGAAAAATGAGCATTTCATTTTATTGAAGCACTCACAGGGCAATCCACTCTGACTCCTTCAAGCTGTTCCGGTGGAGCACGCAGTGAACATTCCAAGCACGCATTGACATTAAATTCCAGTTTAATATGGAATCAAACAAATGGAAAGATCAAATATTTGGAGATTTTGTTGTAGGTTACTTCTGTAATTAAGAGACAAAATGATAGCGAGGTTATAGACAGGAAGCTTTTCTGATGCAGTTTTCAAGGACTGTTGAGGAATCAGCCCACATTCAATTCTACTGAACCCATCAAGCATTTACTAAATACTTACTACACACATGGCATCACCATAGGCATTGATAGGATGCAGCACAAATTGAAATATGGTAGGATTAGGGCACTCTTGACTAACATTCTATTGGGAAGAAAATACCATGCAGGTGGTGCTAAGCTACACATTAGATCTTCCTTGGTATTAAGTGAGAGAAAAGCCTGTTCAAACTAATTTAAACTAGCCAAGTTAGCTCATGTAATGAAAAGTAAGGCTTTCCTGGTGGCTCAGCAGTAAAGAACCCGCCTGCCAATGCAGGAGACTCAAGTTCGATCCCTGGGTCAGGAAGATCCCCTGGAGAAGGGCATGGCAACCCACTCCAGCATTCTTGCCTGGAGAATCCCATGGACAGAGGAGCCTGGTGGGCTACAGACCATGGGATCACAAAGAGTCAGACACGACTTAGTGACTAAACAACAACAAAAATGAGAAGTACAAAAGTGCTGGCCTCAAAGGGGGCTTGATTCAAGGGCTCATTGGGAACCCAGTCCTCTTAGCCTCTTCTAAGTCTGCTCTCCCAAGTATAGGTTTACTCTCAGATTCTATGTGAAGAGATGATGACTTCCTACAGCTCCAGGTCTATGTCTTCCAAGATTCAAATATCACAGAAAACAGGACTTCTTTTCCACCACAATGTAAGTCTTGGATGCGATTTTCGGTGGCTTGAATTTGTTTGCAAGTTTAACCCTAATCTTATCATAATAGCTAGAGGGATGCCAAGTTGAAACTGGTCAAGACTCAGACCTCCCCAGACCTAGAGACAAGGATCAAGGCAGCACTTGCTGAAGCAAGTAGACAGGGGCAGAGAATGGGTGGTTCCTCAGAGGAAAAACAAGCAGACTTCTATTACCAGAAAGGAGAGAAATGATTCAAAAACAAATATAACAGAAGGATAAGCATAGAATGATGAGTGCAAGCATGCTAAGTCACTTCAGTCATGTCCAACTCTTTGTGATCCTATGGGCTCTAGCCCGCCAGGCTCCTCTGTCCATGGAATTCTCCAGGCAAGAACACTAGAGTGGGTTGCCATTCCTTTCTCCAGGGGATCTTCCCAACCCAGGGATCAAACCCACATCTCTTATGTCTCCTGCACTGGTAAGAGGGTTCTTTACCACTAGAGCCTCCTGGAAAGCTCTAGAATGGTGAGAGGATGGGGTAAAGACACACTCTGGCTTTAAGGATCTAAGAAAGAAGCATGAAAGTGGAACCAAGTGATGGAACAGAGTTAAAACCCCTTCTTATTGTGAGAGTCTGTTATGATGGGGATTGCCCTACGGCACAGTGATATTGTGAAATGTTGGTAGGGTGCTCCAGCGCCCAAGGGTTCTTTCTAATCCTGATGTCAGGTGAGTGTGAGATCCAGATCTGCCCTTTACATGACTTTGGATCTCCTTTGTAGTGTAGGGATAACAACAGCCTCTACCTCGTACGACTTCACATAGATCAAATAGGATGATGTTTATTACAGCACGCACATGTTCGGACTAGATCCCTAAGTCCTGAGGGACTGTATGTCTTTATATCATCATCTTTCATTTCCTTTTCAACCCACTGAAACTGAATTGAACTGAGTTGAATTTCTGTTTCCTTCTCATCACATGAATTAAACTTCTGTTACTAAGACTGTTAAATGAACTTCTAATGACTAAAGGCAATGAATAAATCTCAGCATTTATCTTACTTCTGTATAGAACTAACATTCTTGGTCACTACTCTCTCCTTGGACTTCTTTAATCCTTTTCTTCCATTATTTTTCTTTATGTTCTGTCTTCCCATTGATACCCTTCTTCCTTTCTATATTCTCTGGATCCTCTTCCTTTGTCCACCTCTAAGATTTGGGGTTTTCTGAGAGTCTTTGTCCTTGTATCTGATTATAATCATGACTATTCATTGTCCTTTAAAAAACTGCTCTTTCTAAATTTAAAAAAATATATTTCTTTATTTTTGGCTGTGCTGGGTCTTTGTTGCGGCATGCGGACCCTCTCCAGTTGTGGCGTGCGGGCTTCTCATTGTGGCGGCTACTCTCATTGTGGAGCGTGGGTTCTAGGGCATGCAGGCTTCAGTTTTTGCAGCTCACAGGCTCTTGACCATTCACGCTTCAGTAGTTGTGGCACACTGGCTTAGTTGTCTTGCAGCATGCGGAATCTTCCCAGACTAGGGATCGAACCCATGTCCCTTGCAATTGGCAGGAGGATTCTTAAACCACTGGACCACCACGGAAATCCTGTTCATCGTCTTTTGAAGGACCTTTCTATGTTGGGGGAAATTCCCATATTTATACGGCAATATAAATTATATTTATATAGTAAATATTCCAGTGTAGTAGTTGGTGTCCTTTTGGAAAAGAAATGGCAACCCCCTCCAGCGTTCTTGCCTGGAGAATCCCATGCACTGAGGAGCCTGGCAGGCTATAGTCCATAGGGTCACAAAGAGTCGGACATGACTGAAGCTACTTGGCATGCACACACATAGTTGGCATCCTTTGCAACAAGAGTGCGAGCACACAATTTTGGTACCATCACTCAGTTAAAAGTACATGAGAGTTAACTGTTAACAGAAACCCATAGCCTTTAGTTATCATCCTCCAGGTTTCCCATCTCCTCAGGCTCTAGGCAACAACTAATCTACCTTATGTCTCTATAGATTTGCCTGTTCTGGACATTGCATATGAATGGAATCATAAAATATTAATATATGATCTTTGGTGACTGGCTTCTTTCATTTAGCATAATGTTTTCAAGGTTCATCCATGCTGTAACATATACCATACTTCACTCCTTTTTACGATCAAATACTATTCTGTTGTGTGGATACATCATGTTCTGGTTATTTATTCATTAGTTGATACACGTTTGTGTTTTGGCAGCTTCTCCTAGCATGAATTCTACTTTATTTGAGAGATGAGAAATCTGCATCTCAGGGAAGTGCCCTGACTAAGGTTAGGCAGCTAGAATGCAGCATAACCAAGATGCATACACTCCCTGGTGTAATGATGCCTTAATTCTTGTCTTAACCACTGTTCTGTTGTCCTTTACCTTCCTATACAGCCTTGTGAGCTTACAGAAAAGAAGATGGGGAAGGGCCAATAAAACTCCCTTTGTAAATCTTTTTAGGAGCATGACTGAAATTTCAAAAATCAAGTAGGTGAAATTATCCAAGAGATATTTGAGAAATAAGAATTTTTCTTTTTTTTGGCTGAACCACACAGCTTATGGGATCTTAGTTCTCTGACCAGGGATTGAACCGGTGCTGCCTGCAGTGGAAACCTGGAGTCCTAACTACTGGATCACCAAGGAATTCCCCAAAATTTTTTAAAATAGCAAACTAGAACTTTTAGATTTTAAATCAACGTAAGTCTACGAAAATTAAATATTAATATCCAACAGTTACATAGCACTTACTCTAAGCTTCTAAGGACAGTTCTAACTGATTTAACTTTCACAGCAACTGTTTGCAGTACATGTGTATTAGTGTCTACATTTTGCAGATGAGAAAATCAGGATACTGGGAATTTAAGTAACTTGCCCCACATTATAGAGTTTGTGGGTGGTAGAGGTGGTTATTTGAGTTCAAGCAGTCTGACTCTGGATTTGGGCTTCTTAATCACTACCCTCATAAGCCAGACAAACAAATACAATAAGCTAACATAATCAAAGCAAACAAAGAAAAGAATGATTATCAAATGTGTAGGAGGTAAACTACTTAAAAGTAACAGAAGAGGGACTTTCCTTGGTGGTCCAGTGGTTAAAACTTTGACTTCCAATGAAGGGGGTGTGAGTTCAATCCCTGGTCAAGGAGCTAAGATCCTACATGCTTTGTGGCCAAAAAACTGAAACATAAAACAGAAGCAACATTGTAACAAATTCTTAAAAGACTTTAAAAATGCTCCACCTCAAGAAAAAAGATCTTTAAAAATAAATAAATAAAAGTAACAGACAATAACACAATGTTAAAAAGCAATACATCAAAGTACAAAAAATAATTTTCTGTACCCCAGACAAACCAAAATCAAATGGAAAAGAACATATAGAAAGAAGTATTCCCAGTATATATGGAAGATAAGAATTAAGTCACATGAAAATTAACAAGAAAAATAGTATAAGGCTGAATAGAGAGAGAAAAGACATAAATAGATTATGTCTGAAACAGAAATACTTGATAAACATGTTTAACTTCATTAATAATAAAGGAAATGCAACTTAAACCCATGATGAAATTTTTTCCTACCAAACAAGAAAAATATACAATATTGAAGAAGACCATCTAGTTTGGGCTAGGGTGTAATAAACTGGCATTCTCAAACATTGCTGATAGAAGCATAAATTAGTAGTGCCTTTCTGTCAATTATCTTGCAAGGAAAGCCAAGAATCTTAAATACTCATATTATTTGGTTCCTCTCCTGGGATTCCAGCCTAAGGAAGTAAGTGTAAATTCAGAAAAGGCTTTATGTTCAATGACATTCATAACAATTTAAATGAAAAATACTGGAAACCACCTAAATACCTAACAATGGAGAAATAAAATATTCAGTAAATACACATGAGGCAGCCATTAAAACCATATTTACCCAATTATGTAAAAAGTTGGGGAAATATTCCTGCTACACTTTTAAATGCAAAAAAAAAAAAAGCCAGAATACAAATGTATATTGATAACAAAATGTGTATGCTGACAACTATTAAGGAAATCACCTACTAAAAAACTAAAGAGAAACATGTCAAATATACTAAATTGTTAAGGAGCATTTTGCTGTGCACATTTTGGTATTTGCCAAATTTTCAGTGAGTGCTGATTACTTTTACAATGGTGAAAAAAAAAAAAAAACTTTTGCTTTTAAAAACTGGTGAATGGCTTGTGTTACATATGTGTTAAGGTGACGGAACCCAATTACTCCCGTCTCTCCCTGGCACAGCTATCTGACCCAGGGGAGTGGTGTGCATATATCTCTTTGAAGAGCCAGCTCTGGAGATAAGGCTCCATTGACCTGTGGGCCTGCTGACTTGCTAGCAATGCCAGATAAGGAATTTTAAACACCGAAGGAAACTTCAGAGCCACTGGCTGGTTCCCATCAGGGGAGCCCAATCAGTGTGCTTTTGTTTCCTCTGGTCCGTGGCCCTGAGAATAAGCAAGATTACACTGTAGCTTTTGCACTCTGTCCAGGGCGCCAGGCTCCAGCACTTACGGCTGAGGTGCAGTCGCTTTGGCTGCAGAGGAAGGCCTGGCTGGAGAGACAGAGGAAAACGACACCCCACAGTGAAGGATAGTGGGGGGGGATAAGATCTCCAAACAGAGGAGCTCCTGGTTAACAGTTCCCAAAGTCGGAGGAAAAAACAGAAACCTCAAGGGAAGAGTCAATCCAGTGTAACTAGGAATTCCCAGGCCTGACCCGTGGGATTCTTACCACTGCTCTTGTTCTTTCACAGATCAGTCACTAATTGAGCGCATAGGATAAGCCGCATGCGGCTCCACGGAGGTTTTACTTACAGACCCAAACGAGATAATCTGGCAGACAGGCAATTAGGCCAAATGATATAGGATGCTATGGCTGTGCTATCAGGGGCATCTTTAAATGCTGAAGCAGGCTTTGGGGAAGAAAGTTGACTCTAAAGTAGAATCTTAGAAGGGGAGGTAGCCTGAGGAAGGGGAAGGGAATGGAGAGGAACTATCTCCCAAGCTAAGGAAATGGCTAAGACCAGCAGGCAAGAGAGATAGAGAGCATCTAAGGAAGCTGAAGACGTCTGGGCTGGAAGATGGGAAGAGGCGAAGTGATCTCTTCCTATTCCCCTTAGACTGAGTTATGGAAAAAGGTGAGAAGAAAAACAAGAATATATTTGCAAAAGCCTTCCTCTTCTTCAGTTCAAAACTTTGCCCTTTGTATTCATCCCAGAGTACGCTGATAACAGCTGATCCGGTTAATAACAGCTGATAACAGCTAAGGGTTAATAGCTGTCTTAACCCTTGTGCCGTTGTTTCAAGGTTGCAGAGAAGGGACAGAAGCAGGCTGAGGCTGAGGTCTGAGATCCATATCAAGGCTGCTGCCATCACACAGAGATGAGACCAGGCAGCCCGGCCAAAGGCGGTCCGTGTTGCCTTCTAACACTGCAACTGCAATCATTTTCTGTTCCGAGTGGCCACTGGTGGGGTGAAGATGTCATTCAGTCATTCTGCATATGCTGAGTGCAACGTGGAGACTCACTGAGGAGGTAATGCACGCAAACATGAATGGTTTATATGTTTACTTGTTCTGAGACAAGAATAGGTTAGAGGGGCACAACAAACTTTTATCAAGTCCTTATTATGTATGAGGGATTGTGTGTATGCGACATGCTGGGGAGAAGAGATGAAAAGCAAAACCAAAAAACACCTCTCCTCAGGGTCTACTACTAGCCCATGAAGATATGTAGTGGAAAGAAAAGATGGAAAATGAGCACTGGGATGCAATTTAAAAGTAAATGTTTCATACGACTTCCCTGGTGGTCCAGGGTTGAGAATCCACCTTCCAATGCTGGGGACGTGGATTTGATCCCCAGTTTGGGAACTAAGATCCCATGTGCCTTGGAGCAACTAAGCCTGAGTGCTGCAGGTAGAGAAGAAGCCCCATGTGTCACAGTGCAGAGCCTGCATGCTGCAACAAAGACCCAGAGCAGCCAGAAAAAAAAAAGAAGACAAGTTAAAAATTTTTTTTTAAAAAGTAAATGTTTCATTACCTTCTGAACTTAGTAAGATAGATCCATTGACTCTCTGTCCTTTTTTGTAGAACTCATGAAGGATGGAGTTGATTAATGGATATCTCACAGCTCCTTCACAGATGAGAAAACACACAAAAATATGGTAGGGTCAAAAGGATATGAAGTCAGAGAGCCCTGAGTTTGACCTTGAGGCTGCAGTCTCTCAACCTGTGTCCTTGTCAGTTGACTAACACTTTCAGAGCCTTGGTCTCCACATGGAAAACAAATAGCAATAGTGTGGCAGGTCATACTGGTGGCCTTCCCAGGGACATTGTCCATCCTTTTGGCTATCAGAAGCTCTCCCAGTTTTGTTTGGGAGAGGAAACTACCTAAACTATGTGATGGATCATGAGCAGTCTAATGCAAAGGTCAGCAAACTTTTCTGTAGAAGGCGAGATAGCAAATTTTAGACTTTGCAAACCACTGAGTCTTTGTCACAGTTCTGCTACTGAAGCATCAAAACAGTTATAGACAATACATAAATGAACAAGTGTGGATATGTGGCAACAAACTTTATTTACAAAAATAGGCAGTGGTCCAGATTTGGTTGTTGTTTCCCCATCCCTAGTCTAAGGCCACCCTGGCAACCCTATTTCCTACTTTGTCCACTTCTTTTGAAGCTAAAGGTATCCATCTGATCTAGTTTTGGATAATGATATATAACTAGAAGTCTAAGCGGGGGGTGGAGGATTGGGGTTGGGAAAAGTTGTTGTGTTCCTGATAAAATGGGGCTCATACAGGAGGCCCTAGGCTTCCTTCTCAATTGTACCATGAATGCAGATGTGATATCTGGTGTTGATGCAGCCACCTTGCAATCATGAGATGACAAGCATAAGACTAAATGCCAACTTTCTAAGGAAAGTGATGCAGAAAAAGAGACTAGTGCCTCGATGTCAATCACTTAGATGCTGAATTGATGCCAGCACCAGCTACTGGACTTTGAAATCCCTAAGCAGTCAAACCACTCAGGTTAGATTTTCTGCATTTTGCAACTAAATCTCTCCTTAAGTAATTTTAATATATCACAGGTTTATTGGGAATATGAGATTAATATGAAAATCACCTAATAGATCCTCAATAAACAATGCTTCTCTTCATATTTCATTTCACATAAAATTGATACTATTATCTTTGTGATTAGCATTGTTAACATTTTGCACAAGCTCCTTTCAAGAATATATCATTTAAAATGGAATATTTTGCAACATCATCTTTAGTTTCACTCTAATTTTAAATTTCCAGGGCCTCAAAAAGACTAGAAAAAGAAAAATCTAAAAAGAATATCTAGTTTACTAGGAGCCTGATCTGAAAAGATCCCAGGGAATTGTCAAACAATTTGGAGCAAAGAACTCTCCCTGGTAAGTATTAATACCAGCGTCCCTCTGCGTTCCCTTCTCTGCGGCTTGCCAAGGTTCCTCACAGCTGCCTGTCCCTGACTTCAGATGTGAAGATAAAAAGCCCATGGGATGCCCTGTACAACGAGCCCCTCTGTAGATGCTGTTCCATTTTCCTTTCCTCTCACCTCCTTGCCATGCACTCTCACAGTCTTCACTTATTAAAGGATCAGACCCAGTATACAAAGGAGCCCCAAGAAGAAGGTGCTCTAAGACTGAAAGAGGAAAAGATAGAGAATGATTAGTCCAGGACTGATAGTCGTAAGGAACAAGGGTTGAGAAATGTTCAGAATCAGCCAATTCAGAAACAAGTTTCTAGGAAGCAAGTTTCTAGGAAGCAAGTTTCTAGGAATCCCTCTCTTTTAAAATAGTGTAGTGTGTCTGTGTGTGTGTGTGTGTGTGTGCGCGCTTAAGGTACCCATACAGAGACAGCCAGTACCCTATACATGTTTTTTGGGGTTTCCAAAAAATATGTATTTATTTGACTGCACTGGGTGTTGGTTAAGACACTCTTCGTTCTTTGTTGAAATAGGTGGAATCTTTAGTTGCAGCATCAAACTCTTAGTAGCTGCATGTGGGATCTACTTCCCTGACCAGGGATCAAACCTGGGCCCCTTGCATTGGGAGCATGGATTTTTAGCCACTAGACCACCAGGGAAGTTCTTCCAATAAATGTTTTTGAAAGTATGGGTCAAAGGATGGGTGGATGGGTAGATGAATTATTGGCCATAGGGATGGGTATTGTGAGCAGTAAGCAGCAGCAGTCTGGCTCTCTCTTGTTTGGAGTGCTTTGTGAGAACTTTTCAAATTCCCTGTGGCAACTGCTCATTTCTATGATAAGATGAAATCAACCACAGACCGTATGTAAAGGACCTCAGAAGAATGTTTCCCAATAAAACCT
The DNA here is from genome assembly GCF_054371585.1 of Giraffa tippelskirchi. Taxonomy (NCBI): domain Eukaryota; kingdom Metazoa; phylum Chordata; class Mammalia; order Artiodactyla; family Giraffidae; genus Giraffa; species Giraffa tippelskirchi. The sequence goes on along the minus strand of NC_137284.1, from coordinate 38,828,652 downwards.
AACTTACCGAATCAGATGGTGCTTCAGATTTGACCCGCGGGTCATAGATTGCCCATCCCTGCCCTGGACCATGTTCACACCTGGGGATGTCCCCTAGAAATGCAGCAGCCGTTTTGCTACCAGCCTGAAGATGGAGATGGACAGGTGCAGATAAAAAGTCCTCGTTCTTTAACAGGAGACTCTTCTCCTGATACATCTATAACCCATCCTCATTCTGTGCTTCTTCTGAAATAGGCGATTTTTGTTCTCATTATATACATTTGAGTGGGCTTTTCTCTTACTTGCAGCCAAGAGAATCCTAGCTACACACTTTACTAAAGGGAAAAGTTCTCCCTTGTCTATTTCCTTCACTAGCTTATAGTGGATAGTAAACGTACTGAAACCTGGTAGTAGTAGCAGAAAGAAGGGGAAAAAAATGCCTCCTTATTGAAGAGCAAGAATTCACTTTGCCTTACTTGAAATTTACAATCCTTTAAGAATTACTATGCTGCTAAATACCCTGAATTATCACTGATCTGTGAGACCTTTGTTTAGAGAGATTTAAAGATGACTGGACATTACTTTGCTGACTGTATAGTCAAAAGCTACAGTTTTTCCAGTAGTCGTGTATGGATGTGAGAGCCTCACCATAAAGAAATCTGAGCGCTGAAGAATTCGTGCTTTAGAACTGTGGTGTTGAATAAGACTCTTGAGAGTCCCTTAGACTGCAAGGAGATCAAACCAGTCCATCCTAAAGGAAATCAGTCCTGAATATTCATTGGAAGGACTGATGCTAAAGCTGAAGCTCCAATACTTTGGCCACCTGATGTGAAGAGTCAACTCATTAGAAAAGACCCTAAGGCTGGGAAAGATTGAAGGCGGGAGGAGAAGGGGATGACAGAGGACGAGATGGTTGGATGGCGTCACCGACGCAATGGACATGAATTTGAGCAAGCTCTGGGAGATGGTGAAGGACAGGGAGGCCTGGCGTGCTGCAGTCCACGGGGTCGCAAAGAGTTGGACATAACTGACTGACTAAACAAGAACAACAACAAAAGATGACTGGAATATAGCTCCTGCTATTGTTTAGTGGGCTGACTTCACTGAGCCACTCATTTTTACTGTCCTGCATTTATCTCTTCTTGTTTCATGTGTGTAAATTTTATTTCTAGCAATTTAGAGAGAAGTTCTTTTATGGCAGGAAGACTTTTTATAAACATCACAATATTGGGCACTTAGGAGGCATACAGTATGTGTGTACGTGTGCGCGTAGTCGCTCAGCTGAGTTCGACTCTTTGTGACCCTCTGGACTGTAGCCCACCAGGCTGCTCTCTCCGCGGGATTTCTCAGGCACAAATACTGGAGTGGGCTGCCATTTTCATCCTCCAGGGGATCTTTCACCTCCCAGGGACTGAACCCTCACTTTCTGTGTCTCCTGCATTGCAGGTAGATTTTTTTACCCACTGAGCCATCAGGGGGAAGCCTGGTATACAGTATATGCATTATTAACTCAATTTTTAAGGGTCTTTTCATGAACATATTACAGAATAAGAACAATTTGGGATTATTTTAAATGGCCCTAGTCTGATTTAAGCTCCCTATTGCAAAAAAAAAATAAATTATCTTGGACTATCTGGAAAATGTTTTTTTGTTTGTTTTGTACTGACATAGTTGATTGATTTACAGTTTGTGTTAGTTTATGGTATACAGCAAAGTGATTCAGTTACATATACATACATATATATTCTTTATCAAGTTCTTTCCATTACAGTTTATTATAAGATATTGAACATAGTTCCCTGTGCTATACAATGGGACCTTACTGTTATTTATTTGACATACAGTAGTTTGATTCTGCTAATCCCAAGCTCCTATTTTATCCCTCCTCCCTTTTCCCCTTCAGTAATCACAGGTTTGTTTTCTTTGTGAATCTGTTTCTGTTTTGTAAATTAGTTCACTTGTGTCACTTTTTCAAATAAAAAGATTTCAAATAAAAGTGTTCATATAATATTTGTCTGGCTTACTTCAAAACGCATGATAATGTCTAGTTCCAATTATGTTGTTGCAAATGGTATTATTTTATATTTTTATGGCTGAGTAATGGCACGACTGAAGTGACTTAGCAATGGAAATGTCTTAATTTTTTTTAACTTTCATCACTTTGGTGTTTTTTTGTGGAACTGATTTTTTTTTCTTTTACATCAAATATCTTCAGTGGAAGAAGGACATTGCACACAAATATCATAAAAGCACTACATATTACTTTCACTGGAAATTGATTTTCTAGATTAGATATGACTGGAAAGGATAGAAGTGATTCAGGATTATAAGACATAACATACCATACACAGCTGTGGACTGACACAAACACCATTCAGAACAAGAGAGAGAGGAGGTGGAGGTGCTTTTCAGAGGGGCTTAAGGCCACTCCCTTCCAGGGCGGAAGGAAAGAGCCGCACACAGCATGGTCAGTCTGACTCAGTGCCCGCAGTGCGTTCTGGTGGTCAGCCTTATCTTGATGCCCCATCTGGACGGCTCCTTTTGGGGGGAGCTCCAAATGAATACAGAGAAGCTATTTCTTCCCTTTTCAGTTTTTAATGCTGCCTTTTAAATTAATAAAGTTGCAGATTTTTTTTTCATGATATATAGTTTTAATACCGGATGAATAACCTAATTGCATTCAAAGAAATGCTCACCCCTAGGCTGCTTTCGGGCTTCCCTGGTACCTCAGTTGGTAAAGAATCCACCTGCAGTGCAGGAGACCTGGGTTCGATCCCTGGGTTGGGAAGATCTCCTGGAGAAGGGAAAGGCTATCCACTCCAGTATTCTGGCCTAGAGAATTCCATGGACTGTATAGTCCATGGCGTCACAAAGAGTCAGACACGATTGAGCAACTTTCACTTCCAGGCTGCTTTTGGGACTTTCCCAATGACACAGCTGTATGGAATCTGCCTGCACTGTAGGAGATGCAGGTTTGACCCCTGGGCCGGGAAGATCTCCTGGATAAGAAAATGGCAACCTGCTCCAGTTTTCTTGCTTGGGAAATCCCATAGACAGAGGAGCTTGGCAGGCTACAGTCCATGGAAGCACAAAGAGTCAGTCATGACTGAGCACACACACATGCAGGCTGCTTTTGGTGTGTTGTTCAGGTGGTTAAAAGATGAAATCTTATAGTTCCTTTCAAAGGGAAACAGGATCTTTCCTTTTAAATCTGAAGCACAAAAAAAAGTTATTAATCTAACTCACGATATCATTACTGAGCAAGAACCTCCTGTGACAGGTGACTGAAGAGGCAAGAAAAACAATTTCAGAATCGCAGAGCAGCTCCTGAGAGCTGACATTTGGTAACAGGAAAATTTGGTTGTTGCTGTTGTTGTTCAGTTGCTAAGTCGTGTCAGGCTCTTTGCGACCCCATGGAAAATGGGAAGTGGTGAAAGGAAATGTTTTTTTAATTCACTTAATTTTGAACAATTGATTCATTCTTTCTCGCAGGGAAATATTTCCTCTATAGAGAAACTTGTAGCAAGGGAGTCCACTTGTCCAGCACATGGTTGTTGCAATCAGTATCCCAGTATGCACAGGTTTACCATTCTTTTTCTGATATTAACAAGACGTTTATTGTTATGTATGAATATCAGAGGTTGGCCTATAACTTTGTGGCAGTTTTCAAATACAGTTGGGTAAAATACATAACAATACATAAAATACATAACAATAAAAGTAGGTAAGGAGATGGAAATAGATTATTATGGGAAGGAAGGAAAAAAAGAGAACATCAGTCTAGTTTAGACTTGCCTTAATTACAGCCTATACGCACTGAAATGTGGTAATTTGATCCAAGTTGATTAATGGGATAATCCTCTTTTTGTACTAGTAAATAGCCCCCAATTATCTTTTGTATGAATTATGTTACAAGAAATGTGTAATTCTATCGGAAAAATTGGTTTAAAAAAAGAGAGAGATCTCTAAAGATAGTGTTTGTAAAAAAAAAGAACACCATGGGGATTTTTTTTTGAGGTTCGTACGAACTCTAAGCACTTTAAAAAAAATTACGGATTTATTTTCTTGACTGTATAAATAATATGTGTACAGTGTAGAAAGTAAAAAGAAGAAACTAAAAATTATGCATAAAGTCAAAACCAAAGATAACCACTGTAAAAATTCTACAACAGTTCCTTCTCTCTCTGTGTCTTTCTAGATATGTGTGTGTGTGTGTGTTTGTGTGTATGCGTGTGTGTGCGCACGCGCATGTATCTTTCTGGCTCACAGAAAAAGATCTATTGTAAGATCAGTAGTTCAAACCATGCTGTATATCACCAACATTTTCCCAGATCATTAAGAATTTTTCATTAACCTTTATAGATGCTCTTTTATTTTGGTTATTTTTCAGTATACTATATTCTCCCCCTCAATTTTAGTTTAACAGATAAGACACTCATGGCATTTAAAAAGATTTTTGAAATAAAAATATTCATAATCCTATTATTCTAGTGTATTTATTTTCCTCCTCTTTCCTTATAAACCAGGAGTTATTTTATCTCCTAGTACATAATCACTACCTCTCAAGTTGACCATGGAACTCTTTCTTCAGAGAAAAGTAGCTCTGATCACTGCAGCTAGAGAAAGCCTGTGCAGCCAAAAATGAATAAATAAATTTCTTTAAAAAAAAAAAAAAAGAGAGGATATCTTATGGTAAAAAGTGAAAGTCATTTAGTCGTGTCCGACTCTTTGTCAAGACCCTTTGGACTATAGCCCACTAGGCTCCTCTGTCTGTAGCTCACCAGGCTCCTCCGTTCATGGAATTCTCCAGGCAAAAATACTGACGTGGGTAGCCATTCCATTTTCCAGGGGAATGTCCTGACCCAGGGATCAAACCTGGGTCTCCTGTGTTGCAGGCAGATCTTTATCGTCTGAGCCACTAGGGAAGCTGGTAGTGTTTCTCAAAGTTTGTACCAGCAGTGACATCACTTAAGAAGTTGTCAGAAATGCACATTCCCAAACTCCACCCAATCTACTGCATGAGAAGCTGGGGATGGGGGAAGGTGGAAGGCAGCAATCTGTGTGTTTTTCTTTTTTTTATTACAAGCCATGCAGGCAATTCTAATGCTCACTAAAGTTTGACAGTCACATCCTATGGGATCAACAATCCGCAAAACATCCTTTGGGAAACAATTTGCAAAATTGCCTTTTCTGACGAGTTTCTCTATTTCCTGGAAGGAAGGGGCAAATTGCTGGCTGACTCTGTTCCCTGTAGGGTAAAACAGGGATATTAGCTGCCTCCCAAGGATAGCGATTAAATACAATAATTAGCAAAAGTGTTTTGTAAACTATGAAGCAGTGAAGTGATATACAGTCATTATTCTTATGGTGACCTCGAGTTTAAGCGGAAAGATTTATATTACTATGCTCTGGGGAAAGCCAAATGGAATGTGGACACAGATGGATCTCAGTTCTCACATATTCAACTTTTATACAACCCAGTTTTCACACATGACACATGCCACCCCTAAAATGCCTTTCCCACACCAAATCTGGAATTTCATACACTTGCAGTTTAATGAGCAATTTGAGGTATCCCATGGCTGCGCTACCTGCCAACCCACAAGGCTGCTTTGGCAGGCTCACATCTTTTCTATTTCGCAGTTTTTGTGCATATTTTATTGTATCTAGCCATTATTATTTACAAAGAAAACAAGAGAGACACAGTAAGAGACACAGTCCCCAGCCATGTCTAGTTTCTGTTAAATTTCTTTGGCAGCTTCAGGCTGTGATTCTACATATTTTTGTTCTAAGCACGTGATAACCTCTCAAATGCTCCTAACTACACAAATTCATATTTTTCCAAGTCTTTCTCTGCTCACTGAGTTAGTTTTGCTGCCTCTGGTCAGTTTCGTCTTTTTGCTTCTTCTTAGCCCTGATTCTGGTCATTCCTAGCTGTCTGTTCATATTCATGGTTACCTGCCGTGGACCGCCTCTGCAGCCACTCAGATTCATTTTCCCCAGCAGGCTTCTTCCCTAAAGGGGAGAGTGGCTGTGGCCTTCCTATAGGCGCACAGGGCTCTGACGAACAGACTCCACTTTAGGGACCTACTGCGGGGCAGATGGGCAGGCGAAAACCCCTTATTCTGTTCACCGCCACTTCCTCCCTCATTGCCAGAGAAAAAGGGCTTTACTTTGGCACTGGAAGATGTCAATGAAATTTTCACTTAAGCAAAGATGACTTAATTTTTTTTCATTTCTTCTGAGTCCATTTTGTAATTTTCAATTTATCTCTCTCCGCCCTCTACAGCCACATATCCTATTCTTCCCCAGGAGGAAGTTCACATCATTTGCAGGGCTGTTCTGTTGGGACTTGATCTCAGAGTCTAAGGCTGCTGCTGCTGGCTGGCTATTCAGTGGTGGCGGTGATGAAAGGGGGGTGGGCAGTCAGGGACATGACTGGCTTTGCTGCTCTGGATACAGGTCTGTATCCAGGTATTTAATTATAATCAAATAATTAACTATCCAGGTAATTGATTATCCAAATTAGCTTGTGATTAATTATCCAGGTAATTAATAATTTCAAGGCCTCTTACTGCCCTTAACTTACAGTCACCCTTACTCTGAGCTGGGAGTTTCTATCAATCTTATCTTTCTTTCTGAGCTAATCTATTATTTATAGATTTCTTTATAAAAGTAGTTCTCAAAGTATAATACCTGAACCATCAGCATCAGTAGAACTTGTCAGAAATAAAAATTGTTTTTTCATAATACTGCTGATGAGAAATAGATTGTTTCTAAATTTTTGACTATTATAAATACAGCTGCTGTGAAATTCTTGTACAGGTGTTTCTGTGGACATATCTTTTCATTTCTATTGGTTAAATGCCTAGAAGTAGAATTGTAAGACAAAAGCAATTTGATGTGATCCTCAAATTCTTCCTAAGTGTGATCTAATAATAGTACAGTGTTATGGATTAATTCTTTTTATGGTTGCCAGATAAACATAAAAAATCTAGAATATTACATTCAGGACATATTTATACTAAAAAAATATTCATTGTTTATCTGAAATATTTTAGTGGGTATCCTTTTTTGTTGTTTTGAGGTTTTTTGTTGTTGTTGTTAAATGCGCCAACCTTAATTCCTTTTGATTATCATTTATGTTATTTTAAGGGGTTCTGAGGGTGGGAGAAACAAGATTAATTAGTATAATCGTTCTACCATCTTAATCCAAGATAAAAATTTGATGGAAACTAAATAGCCTGATAATCCACTTATCAGTTGCCTCATTTCTCTGCAAAATACCCTGCCCAAGCCAGTGGAAAATTATCATCAGAAAGTCTTCCTTCCTAAAGGAGGGAGAAAATTTCTTCTGAAGGATAGATTTCAGAAAAACATTAAATATATAGCATTACATATATTTAATAACATGAACTATAATAGCATTAATTATCATCAATGAACTAAAGTTATCTTGATGTGTAGCTTCTAGCTGTGTGACTTTAAGCAAATTACTTCTTTGTGCTTTGATTTTTCTCCTCTATGAAATGGATCTAACAAGGGCACATAGTAGGAATATTAGGAGGGGTAAATAAGACACACTGTAAAGTATTTAGCTTAGTATCTGATACATGAAAATCATCTATAAAAGCTATATTTCGAAGTAAAAAAAAAAGAAAGTCTTCCTTCCTAACCCTAATCCAATATCTTAGGTCCACAAAATATCATTTCAAATAGCTTCAGAGCAGAGTTTGAGGTAAGAAATTACTTTAGGTAAGAACTTTACTTGTCTGTATTTAATGTTTGATTTGCATTTTGACTATTTTAAATAATCACATATATATGTTGTTTAACACTCAGGTTTCTATTTTTAGCCCAAGATTAAACCATTGATAAAATATTCTAGGGACTTTATAATTTTTTTGTTTCTTGGGGATAAAATTCCTCACATAACATGTAAGACCACTGCTTGATTTTTAAACATTAAACTTTTCATATACATTTCTAGAAACTCATTAAACACAAAAATTGACCCTGCTTCTACAAAAGACATAATGGGCAGAAGAACATTTTAGGCATAACCACGAGACTCTTCAGCTAGAAAAATAAATATTTAAGTGTTTTATTAGTTTTTGCAAGCTTAACCAACTTTGTTACCTAATGCTAAGTTTTTACTAGATTAAGTGTCCTGGGGTAGTTAGTTCTATCTTAGCAGTTATGGGTGTTATGAGATTATTATACATTCTGCCTATGAATATTTTGGACTTGCATTTCCTTGTCCTGTAATTTTTAAACTGTGGCTCCTTCCTCCCCACTGTTTTGGTACACTCTCTTGTGGTGAGTTGGTGGCAGGACACCACCCTGGCTCTGAGGTTTCTGGCAGAACATCATTCTTGTGGGGCTGCGGTTGCTGCTAAGTTATTGCTGAGGAATCATGTCTGAGGCCTCTTCCCAGTTTGGGTTTGCCTATGCATTAAACACTGTCAGTGGTTTTAGTCCCTTCACTGTTCCTATATGAATCAAATGAAAACTCCTGTGAAATAGGATTTCCGGAGATCATAGGGAAAGACCCAGGTCCAATGAAGCCCAGGTGGCTCTGCACAGATTGGATTCACTTCTGTTTTATTCAGCCATTCTCTAGAGAGGCAAGAGAAATTCTGCCTCTAAATATTTTTTTCATATCTGGTATAAACATGAATGATAACAATAATATTAATTAATATTTCCGATATTCCAGCTTAAGTCCTAATCTATGAATTTAACATGTGTTTCTTGCTTGATTAAAGTCATAATCATAACCAGTATAATTTAGCAAGCCCCATCTATAAGCTGAGTGCTTTACATACGTTCTTCAGTCTTCACAGCAGCTTCTTGAGAGCAGTATTTAGAAACCAGGAAATTGACAAGAAGTATGTCCACCATGTGGACACACAGAGGGGAAGGGAGGGCTGGATGAACTGGGAGAGTGGCACTGACATGTATACATCACCATGTGTAAGACAGACAGCTACTGGGAGGCTGCTGTACCGCACAGAGAGCTCAGGTTGGTGTTCCATGATGACCCGGAGGGGTGGATGGGGTAGGGGTCGGGAAGGAGGCTCAAGAGGGAGGGGATACATGTATATATACAGCTGATTCACCTTTTTGTACAGCAGAAACTAACATAACACTGTAAAGCAATTATACTCCAATTGAGAAAAAAAAAAGCATGTCCAAGATTGTGTGTGTCTGTGTGTACACGTGTGTGAGCTCAGTTGTGTCTGACTCTGGCAACCACATGGACTGTAGTCCGCCAGGCTCCTCTGTCCATGGGATTCTCCAGGCAAGAATACTGGAGTCAAGAATATTGGAGTGAGTTGCCATTCCCTCCTCCAGGGGATCTTCCTCACCCAGAGATTGAACCCGCGTCTCTTGTGTCTCCTGCATAGGCTGGCAGATTTTTTACTGCTACACCACCCGAGAAGCCCATGTCCAAGATTAGACAGGTGGTAAGTCACAGAATTGAGATTTAAATCCAGACCTTCAACCCTTGTTCATGTAATGCAGCTGAATCAATTTCATTCTTTAAAAAAGGATATGGTCACTTATCTTATTTACCTTTGACAAGAACTCCTGCGGGAAAAGAAAACACTCTTGTCTCCATGATGTTAAAGATGAGGAAAATGAGATCTAAAAAGTTAAATAGCTTGCCCCACTTCACACAGTAGTGGTATAGTTAGCCCACAGTCCCCACTTTTGGGCCATTTAAGGCAATACCTTTTCCGCTATCCACCCACACTATGACTGGGTGAGGTTACATTGGGAGAATATACATTTAAATCCTTCCACTCAAAGCAAATCTTAAGAGGGCCATCATCCTTGAATTCTTAGTTCGCACATAGTCATTGTTTGTACCTAGGCTAATCGTGGTGAGAAAAGGGGCTGTTGTTAAATATCTAAGAACATAGAGAGCCTTAGTCTGCGCCAAAGAACATTGATTTTTCAAAGAGTCCTTTGCGGTTTTTACACTCCAAACCACACTTCCTAATAAAATGATCTTCTACAACAAGTTCCAGAGTAAGTGCCAGGCCTGGATCCCAGGCCACGAGTTCTACGGGAGGGTGTCGCCTACCATCCACCGGAAATTTGGCAAGTTGTTTAGACAGCCCGTCTCCATCAAGCTGCCTTTGATGGCCAAGCCAGAGGAGCTTCTCTGCACCAGCTGACCTTCCCTCCTCACCTCTGCAGGGCTCTCTCTTCGTTATCCGAACTCCCCAGGTCAGAGCTCCCCGCCCAAACGCTGCTCCTTGCCAAGATACACTGACTCAAATAATGATAAATATGCTGATCATTTTTCTGGATGAATCAATGCTGTCACCTCAGGTCTTTACAAAATGTCCTCCAACTGCTTGACAGCCCTATCCACTTTCAGAGTTCTTAAAACCTAGATGCAGGTTGAGCACAGATTCTAATTTCAAATCTCCATTGGCTCGCACTTGGGGTATGTCCTGTCTTCCATCTCCAGCTGGCCCAGTCTCATGCCCTTTCCTCTGGAATGAAGACTTCTCCACATTCATCTCCACATTCCTCACACTTAGGCGAGTGGAATTTATAGCTTGCTAACTCAGCCTTGCCTCAAAGAGCAGGCAAAGGAGAATGGGGCTCAGGGTTTCCCTGCTAGGAAGGAAACAGTCGAAGCTCCGGTTTATTAACTTTTTCTCCAATTTTTCCTCCTTCCCTTTTTTCAATATCTTTAAAGAAATTATTTTATTGAAGTATAGTTGATTCATTTTATTTTTTTAAAAAGACTTTTAATTTTGTATTCCTCCTTCCCTTTTTGAAAAACTTGCCGTCTAGAGGTCTCTGCTTAACTTTTTTAGCACCCAGCACTTGATCAGAGCCTGGTTAAGGTTCAGCAAAAAAAAAAAAAAAAAAGAAAGAAAGAAAGAAATTTTTTCAATCAAATCCATTCCTTACTTCAAGCTACTCTCCAGCAGTCCAGTGGGAAGTATTTTTGAAAGCTGCATTAACTCTTTTACACCACTAGGGTATGTTCCTGGTGGGTCAGATGATAAAGAATTTGCCTGCAATGTAGGAGACCTGGGTTCGATCCCTGAGTTGGGAAGATCCCCTGGAGAAGGGAATGACAACCCACTCCAGGGTTTTTGCCTCGAGAATTCCATGGACAGAGGAGCCTGGCAGGCTACGCTCATGGGGTTGCAAAGAGTCAGACATGACTGAGTGACTAACACTTTCACTTTCAGGGTACCATTTGTGAAATCACTGCCTATCAAATAACCTGTGAAATTATGTAAACTTCTGTCCATTGCACTAAATTGTAGTGTGGCTGCACCTGAGAGTTCTCAGGATGAACCTGAGAAGTTTTCAGAGTTCCTAAAAGTGACATATACAAAGAGAAGACCTCATCAAGTCAGTGGCCCCTCAGCCATTTCCTGTTTTACAGAAAGCAGACACCAGGACTCATTTTCTCATTCATTTAACAAACACTCTTTGTGTCCCTGCTCAGAGCCATGTATGAGTTGGGTGTGGAGGGTACACCGGGTGAACACAAAATAACAAAAATCTCTGCCTTCCAAGTGTTCCAAAGCCTGAAAAGGGATTCAAGCCTCAAGTTGCATTTCTATTTCTGGTGGTGTGACCCATCCTGAGCAGCTCCTGGAGGGTGGAAACCTATTGCCCCCCTCTTCTCACTTAATCCGTCACCCCTGTGACAGTGAGGTGGAAATAGAGACAGACCAGGTGCAAATTCCCCTTCCTTCCTAGAGTTCGTCATATCTTGACCTCTAGCCATCTCAGTTACCTTGTTCACAAAATAGTAGGTAATATTTAACATCCACTTTACAGGGTTGTTGAAATGATTGAGACTAATATAAGTAAAGTACCTGGCACTTAGTGATTGCTTGATAATCAATGGTGGCTATTTTAATAAGAAATGGGGGAGGCGGGGCTAAGATGGCGGAGGAATAGGACGGAGAGACCACTCTCTCCTCTACAAATTTATCGAAAGAACATCTGAACGCTGACCAAACTTCACAAAACTACTTCTGAAGGCTGGCTGAGGACGTCAGGCTTTCACAAAAACTGCGCATTATCTTCAAAAGAGGTAGGAGAAATTATAAAAGATAAAAAGAGAGACAAAAGAGTTAGGGACGGAGACCCGTCCCGGGGAGGGAGTCGTAAAAGAGGAGGAATTTCCAAGCACCAGGAAACCCTCTCACCGGCGGGTGTGGGGGAGGATTTTTTATCTCGGAGGGCAACGTAACTGGGAGGAAAAAATAAATAAAATCCACAGATTACGTGCCTAAAGCAACTCCCAGCAAAGAACCCCAGACGCTCGCATCATCCGCCACCAGCAAGTGGGGGCTGAACGGAGAGGAGCGGGCGGCATTGCCTAGGGTAAGGACCGGGCCCAAGTGCCCCGAGGGCGATCTGAGGGAGCTAACGTGAGATAGTAACCTAAACTGTGGGACAGCGAGAGAGAGAGAACTATCCCGCGAAAAGCCCAACTCTAAGGCACTGCCGGCCCGCTCACAGAACAAAGGACTGAGCGATACCAGAGGAGAGCTAGCCGGCTGCGGACCGCCCCATCCCCCGCCGGACACAGCGGGCAGGCGGGGCCCGCCAGAGCCGGAAAGGGGCAAACTCGGCTCCAGAGAGGGCACCCCCTACCAAACTGCAAACAGGCTCCCAGTTTCTAAGCAAAGACTGCCTGAGATCCCGGAGGGTTGACAGCCGCCGGGAGGGTCGCAGCCAGAGACCAGCTCCCCAGAACCGACACAAAGCACACCGGAGCAGGGCGCGCCCGTAAACCGAGGCGGGGACCAGGGTGGTGATAAGCCGCACCGCCCCAACAGGGGACAGCGCCCTCGCCAAACTTCTGGCCGCCTGGGCAGCGCCGACCGGGAACGGCACAAGCCGCGGGCGAAACCGAGTCTGCGCCTTTGTGGAGTAACCGGGAGCCTGAACCTGAGCGGCTTAGACCTGGGAAGTGCACGCAGCTCAGGGCCCGCTCCCCGGCCGAGTAACCTGAAGCCTGAGCAGGGTAGACGGGGAAAGCACACACGCCGTGAGCGGGGGCGAACCCAGTGCGGCCGAGACACTGCGAGCTTACCACACACACGCCAGAATTGCAGTGTTCCTTCCTCCCCACAGCACGATTGAACAAGCGAACCTAAAGAGATCACCTCCACCACTTTGTTGCAGGGCGGAAATTAGATACTGAAGAGATCTCCAAACAGAAGCCAAATAAACAGAGGGAAGCGCTTTGGAAGGGACAGGCCAACAGATTAAGATCCCTGTAGTTAATACCGACTGCATTAAAAAGGACCTATAGATCTTGAAAAGTATAAGCAGGAATAAGGATCTATCTAAAACTGAGCAGATCCCACACTGCTCACAACAGCTCCAGAGAAAGTCCGGGATATATATATTTTTTACTATTATTATTATTTTTTTTTTAATTAAAAAAAATTTTTTTTTCTCTTCTTTCCTTTTTCTTCAAGTCCTCTATTACACCTTTAACTTTCATTTTCATAACCCACTATTAACTTGCAAAAAAATAAAACCCTATTTTTGAAGCAAACTACATACATATATCTTATACCTTTTGTGTTTTCTTTTTTTTAATGTTTTTTTTCCTGTTCTACATTTTTTTACTGTTTCTTTTTTTACTGTTTTACTGTTTTTTTTCTTTTTACACTGTTTCCTTTTTTCTTTTTTTTTTAGATTGTAAGTTTTATAAGAGTCTAACCTCTACTCTAGATTTTTAATCTTTGTTTTACATATTTGATATCAACTTTGTACATTTAAGAACCCAATCTTTAGGACCCATTTTTACTCAGGAGTGTGATCACTGGCCTGATCACTCTCTCCCCCTATTGATGCTCTTTCTTCTCCCCCAGGGAACCTCTATCTCCCACCCTCCTCCTTCTCTTCTCAACCCAATTCTGTGAATCTCTGAGGGTGTTCTGGGTACCGGAGAACACTTCAGGAACAGGATACTGCCCAGATCTCTCTCTCCCCTCTTAATTCCTCCCTTTCTACTCATGCTCACCTCTATTACCTTCCTCCCCCCTCTCTATGTATCTCTGTGAATCACTCTGAGGGTTCCAAACTGTGGAAAGCACAGAAGGAAGTGCTTACTGGCTAGATTGCTCTCTCCACATTTGAATTCCCCTCTTCCCCTCCTGGTCACCTCAACCCACCCGCCCACCTCATCTCTCCATGTAACTCAGTGAACCTTTCTGGGTATCCCTCACTGTGGAGAATCTTTTCAACATTAACCTAAAAGTTTTATTATTGAGGCTGTATGGAAGGAGAAGTCTTCAGGCTACTGCAAGAATAAGACTGAAAGCCAGGGGAAACATTAATTAATAAGAGACCATCCAATAGCTTCCATAAATTCACTGAAACCAAGCTCCACCCAAGAGACAATAAGTTCCAGAGCAAGACATACCACACAAATTCTCCAGCAACGCAGGAACATAGACCTGAGCATCAATATACAGGCTGCCCAGAGGCACACCAAATCCATAGACATCTCAAAAATTAATACTGGTCACTCCATTACACTCTAGAGAGCAGAAATCCAGCTCCACCCACCAGAACACCGACACAAGCTCCCCCAACCAGGAAACCTTGACAAGCCACCTGTCCAACCCCAACCGCAGTGAGGAACCTCCACAACAAAGAGGAACTTCATACTACCAGAATACAGAAGGGCCACGCCTAACACAGCAATCTAAACAAGATGAAAAGGCAGAGAAATACTCAGCAAGTAAAGGAAAATGAGAAATGCCCACAAAGCCAAACAAAAGAGGAGGAGATAGGGAATCTATCTGAAAAAGAATTTAGAATAAGGATAATAAAAATGATCCAAAATCTTGAAAGCAAAATGGAGTTACAGATAAATAGCCTGGAGACAAAGATTGAGAAGATGCAAGAAATGTTTATCAAGGACTTAGAAGAAATAAAAAGGAATCAATATAGAATGAATAATGAAATAAAGGAGATAAAAGACACTCTGGAGGGAACCAACAGTAGAATAACGGAGGCAGAAGATAGGATAAGTGAGGTAGAAGATAGAATGATGGAAATAAACGAAGCAGAGAGGAAAAAAGAAAAAAGAATCAAAAGAAATGAGGAAAACCTCCGGGACCTCTGGGACAATATGAAACGCCCCAACATTCGAATCATAGGAGTCCCAGAAGAAGAAGATAAAAGGAAAGGCCATGAAAAAATACTCGAGGAGATAATAGTTGAGAATTTCCCTAAATTGAGGAAATAGTCACAGAAGTCCAAGAAACCCAGAGAGTTCCAAACAGGATAAACCCAAGGCGAAACACCCCAAGACACATATTAATCAAATTAACAAAGATCAAACACAAAGAACAAATATTAAAAGCAGCAAGGGAAAAACAACAAATAACACACAAGGGGATCCCCATAAGGATAACAGCTGATCTTTCAATAGAAACCCTTCAGGCTAGAAGGGAATGGCAGGACATACTTAAAGTAATGAAAGAGAATAATCTACAACCCAGATTACTGTACCCAGCAAGGATCTCATTCAGATATGAAGGAGAATTCAAAAGCTTTACAGACAAGCAAGAGCTGAGGGAATTCAGCACCACCAAACCAGCTCTCCAGCAAATGCTAAAGGATCTTCTCTAAACAGGAAACACAGAAAGGATGTTTCAACACGAACTCAAAACAACAAAGTAAATGGCAACGGGATCATACTTATCAATAATTACCTTAAATGTAAATGGGTTGAATGCCCCAACCAAAAGACAAAGGGTTGCTGAATGGATACAAAAACAAGACCCCTATATATGCTGTCTACAAGAGACCCACCTCAAAACTAGGGACACACACAGGCTGAAAGTGAAAGGATGGAAAAACATATTCCATGCAAACGGAGACCAAAAGAAAGCAGGAGTCGCAATACTCATTTCAGATAAAATAGACTTTAAAATAAAGGATGTGAAAAGGGACAAAGAAGGACACTACATAAAGATCAAAGGATCAATTCAAGAAGAAGACGTAACAATCATAAATATATATGCACCCAACATAGGAGCACCACAATATATAAGGCAAATATTAACAAGTATGAAAGGGGAAATTAACAATAACACAATAATAGTGGGAGACTTTAATACTCCACTCACGCATATGGATAGATCAACTAAACAGAAAATTAACAAGGAAACACAAACTTTAAATGATACAAATAGACAAATTAGATTTAATTGATATTTACAGGAGTTTCCACCCCAAAACAATCAATTTTACCTTTTTCTCAAGTGCACATGGAACTTTCTCCAGGATAGATCACATCCTGGGCCATAAATCTAGCCTTGGTAAATTCAAAAAAATTGAAATCATCCCAGCCATCTTCTCTGACCACAATGCAGTAAGATTAGACCTCAATTACAGGAAAAAAACTATTAAAAGTTCCAACATATGGAGGCTAAACAACACGCTTCTGAATAACCAACAAATCACAGAAGAAATCAAAAAAGAAATAAAATTATACATAGAAACGAATGAAAATGAAAGCACAACAACCCAAAACCTATGGGACACTGTAAAAGCAATACTAAGGGGAAGGTTCATAGCAATACAGGCGTACCTCAAGAAACAAGAAAAAAATCAAATAAATCAACTAACTCTACACCTAAAGCAACTAGAGAAGGAAGAAATGAAAAACCCCAGGGTCAGTAGAAGGAAAGAAATCTTAAAAATTAGGGCAGAAATAAATGCAAAAGAAACAAAAGAGACCATAGCAAAAATCAACAAAACTAAAAGCTGGTTTTTCGAGAAGATAAACAAAATTGATAAGCCATTAGCCAGACTCATCAAGAAACAAAGGGAGGAGAATCAGATCAACAAAATTAGAAATGAAAATGGAGAGATCACAACAGACTCCACAGAAATACAAAGGATCATAAGAGACTACTACCAACAGCTATATGCCAATAAAATGGACAACTTGGAAGAAATGGACAAATTCTTAGAAAAGTATAACTTTCCAAAACTGAACCAGGAAGAAATAGATGATCTTAACAGACCCATCACAAGCACGGAAATCGAAACTGTAATCAGAAATCTTCCAGCAAACAAAAGCCCAGGACCAGACGGCTTCACAGCGGAATTCTACCAAAAATTTAGAGAAGAGCTAACACCTATCCTACTCAAACTCTTCCAGAAAATTGCAGAAGATGGTAAACTTCCAAACTCATTCTATGAGGCCACCATCACCCTAATTCCAAAACCAGACAAAGATGTCACAAAAAAGGAAAACTACAGGCCAATATCACTGATGAACATAGATGCAAAAATCCTTAATAAAATTCTAGCAAACAGAATCCAACATCATATTAAAAAGATCATACATCATGACCAAGTGGGCTTTATCCCAGGAATGCAAGGTTTTTTTAACATCCGCAAATCAATCAATGTAATACACCACATTAACAAATTGAAAGAAAAAAACCATATGGTTATCTCAATAGATGCAGAAAAAGCCTTTGACAAAATTCAGCATCCATTTATGATTAAAACCCTCCAGAAAGCAGGAATAGAAGGAACATATCTCAACATAATAAAAGCTATATATGACAAACCCACAGCAAACATTATCCTCAATGGTGAAAAATTGAAAGCATTTCCCCTAAAGTCAGGAACAAGGCAAGGGTGCCCACTTTCACCACTACTATTCAACATAGTTTTGGAAGTTTTGGCCACAGCAATCAGAGCTGAAAAAGAAATAAAAGGAATACAGATAGGAAAAGAAGAAGTAAAACTCTCACTGTTTGCAGATGACATGATCCTCTACATAGAAAACCCTAAAGACTCTACTAGAAAATTACTAGAGTTGATCAATGAATATAGTAAAGTTGCAGGATATAAAATTAACACACAGAAATCCCTTGCATTCCTATACTCCAATATTGAGAAAACAGAAAGAGAAATTAAGGAAACAATACCATTCACCACTGCATCAAAAAGAATAAAATACTTAGGAATATATCTACCTAAAGAAACAAAAGACTTATATATAGAAAACTATAAAACACTGATGAAAGAAATCAAAGAGGACACAAACAGATGGAGAAATATACCGTGTTCATGGATTGGAAGAATTAATATAGTGAAAATGAGTATTCTACCCAAAGCAATCTACAGATTCAATGCAATCCCTATCAAGCTACCAATGGTATTTTTCACAGAACTAGAACAAATCATCTCACAATTTGTATGGAAATATAAGAAACCTCGAATAGCCAAAGCAATCTTGAGGAAGAAGAATGGAACTGGAGGAATCAACCTGCCTGACTTCAGGCTCTACTACAAAGCCACAGTCATCAAGACAGTATGGTATTGGCACAAAGATAGAAATATAGATCAATGGAACAAAATAGAAAGCCCAGAGATAAACCCACGCACATATGGACACCTTATCTTCGACAAAGGAGGCAAGAATATACAATGGAGAAAAGACAATCTCTTTAACAAGTGGTGCTGGGAAAACTGGTCAACCACTTGTAAAAGAATGAAACTAGAACACTTCCTAACACCGTACACAAAAATAAACTCAAAATGGATTAAAGATCTAAACGTAAGACCAGAAACAATAAAACTCCTAGAGGAAAACATAGGCAAAACACTCTCCGACATAAATCACAGCAGGATCCTCCATGACCCACCTCCCAGAATATTGGAAATAAAAGCAAAAATAAACAAATGGGACCTAATTAAAATTAAAAGCTTTTGCACAACAAAGGAAACTATAAACAAGGTGAAAAGACAGCCTTCAGAATGGGAGAAAATAATAGCAAATGAAGCAACAGACAAACAATTAATCTCAAAAATATACAAGCAACTTCTGCAGCTGTATTCCCGAAAAATAAACGACCCGATCAAAAAATGGGCCAAAGAACTAAACAGACATTTCTCCAAAGAAGACATACAGATGGCTAACAAACACATGAAAAGATGCTCAACATCACTCATTATTAGAGAAATGCAAATCAAAACCACAATGAGGTATCATTTCACACCAGTCAGAATGGCTGCTATCCAAAAGTCTACAAGCAGTAAATGCTGGAGAGGGTGTGGAGAAAAGGGAACCCTCTTACACTGTTGGTGGGAATGCAAACTAGTACAGCCACTATGGAGAACAGTGTGGAGATTCCTTAAAAAACTGGGAATAGAACTGCCATATGACCCAGCAATCCCACTGCTGGGCATATACACCGAGGAAACCAGAATTGAAAGAGACGCGTGTACCCCAATGTTCATCGCAGCACTGTTTACAATAGCCAGGACATGGAAGCAACCTAGATGTCCATCAGCAGACGAATGGATAAGGAAGCTGTGGTACATATACACAATGGAATATTACTCAGCCATTAAAAAAATACATTTGAATCGGTTCTACTGAGATGGATGAAACTGGAGCCCATTATACAGAGTGAAGTAAGCCAGAAAGAAAAACAACAATACAGTATACTAATGCATATATATGGAATTTGAAAGATGGTAACGATAACCCTATATGCGAGACAGAATAAGAGACACAGATGCATGGAACAATTTTATGGACTCTGAGGGAGAAGGTGAGGGTGGGACGTTCTGGGAGAATGGCATTGAGACATGTGTA
Source organism: Giraffa tippelskirchi (assembly GCF_054371585.1). Classification (NCBI taxonomy): domain Eukaryota; kingdom Metazoa; phylum Chordata; class Mammalia; order Artiodactyla; family Giraffidae; genus Giraffa; species Giraffa tippelskirchi. Next base: position 38,809,022 of record NC_137284.1, on the reverse strand, counting down.
TTGTCATATGTGAAACAGAGCACCATTCCATGTTCGATGCATGTGACAAGGGCTCAGGGCTGGGGCAATGGGATGATCCAGAAGGATGGGATGGGGAGGGAGGTGGGTGGGGGGTCCGGGAAGGGGAACACATGTAAACCCATGGCTGATTCATGTCAATGTATGGCAAAAACTATTACAATATTGTAAAGTAATTAGCCCTCAACTAAAATAAATAAATTTATAAAAAATAATAATAATAAAATAAAATAAAAAAAAAAAAAAAAGAAAAAAGAAATGGGTGGTGATACAGTAGCCGTCCAATAAGTACCTGTAGCTGTCGCTATGATAGCTCTTGGTCTTCAGGCCAAAACTCAAAGTGCTGATATATCAAGAGGGTTAATGGACAAGGAGGATTATTTTCCCTGGCACCTTTCTCATCCTGTATCATGCAAATCTTATTTGTGCAAACCTTTCTGTTCTGTCCTAAGGAGCTCCGGGCTGTATTTGCTCCTCAGGCTGGCCAAGTTCTACCTGCTGAAGCTTCCTGTGCAGCCAGGGGTCACAAGCAGTTGGCAAAGTCAAGCCAGCCAGCTGCTTGGAAGTGATACTTCTGAAGGAAATCCTTGATCAGTGCTGCAAAGAGGTTTGCAAACTGCAGCCTGGATTAACCCGGGCTGCTGCCCAGTGCCTCAGCTGCTCGTCCCCTCTCCACTGGGCAGCTGCGTGGGAACTCCAGGACACCACTCCCCAGCACCCAGGATGGCCAGAGGGAACAGCAGGGATTCCTCATCGGTGCCTGCTCTCTTTCTCAGAAAAGGGATTAAGCGTGCCCTGACTCTTCCATCAGACTTTCCAGGGCAGTGAAGTGGGAAGAAAATGGACCTGAGAAGTCTGTTCCCTCAATGCCCCCCCCCAAATCCCTGCAGACTGCTTCATTCAACTTTCAAACACTGGATCTGGGCCAGCAACCAACTAGCATCAAATGTATCTGTGCTCTTGGTAAAATGAGGTAAAAATATTGCCAACCTCAACGGGTTTATAAGAACTAACTAGGCTTCCTAGGTGGCACAGTGGTAAAGGCTCCACCCACTAATGCAGCAGGTGCGAGAGACGCAGGTTCCATCCCTGGTTTGGAAAGATCCCCTGCAGTAGGAAATGGCAACCCGCTCCAGTATGCTTTCCTGGAAAACTCCATGGACAGAGGAGCCTGGAGGGGTACAGTCCATGTGACTGCAAAGAGCTGGACATGACCGAGTGCATGCATACACGCATAAATGAGAGATCACACATGAAATCACCTTACCCAATGGCTTGGCACATGGTGAGTACATGATACATGCTAGTTTTCCATTTTTCTTAATAATTTTGTAAGGTGCTTTTGCATAGTATGAGGAAAACAAACCTGTAAGTCTCTGTCAGAACCCTCTCATTGTAGATGATTAAAACCTGACTCAAACTAGATTAGGGAAAAAAGGAATCCGTAGGTTCATGGAACTAACAGGCATCACTAGAGGAGAGACTCAAATGAAGTCTCCAGGGCTCTGTTTCTTTCTCCATCTTTAGCTGGCTCTGCTTGGCTCTAATTCTCTATGTTGTGGTTCTGATACTCTCACAGGATTCCTCCACATGGAAAGGAAGACAGCCATGGGAATCGGGATTCAAAAGGATGAACCACACAGTCCCTCCCAGTGTTCATGTATTAAATCTCATGGCAGGACTTTGACCTCTGTGGGTCACATGCTCATCTCTTAGACCAGGAGTCAACAAGCTATGACCCATGGGCCAAATCCAGCCTGTCTCCTGCTTTTGGACAGTAAGGGAGTTAAATAGTTTCATCATTTTTAAATGGTTGGAAAAAAAGGAAGATAATATTTTGTGACACATCTGAAAATTATCTCAACTCAAATTTCAGTGTCCATAAATTTAAATTTCATTGGACACTACACACCCATACATTTATGGACTGTGTTTTCTGCTGTCACAGTACATTTGAGTAGTGGCGACAGGGATCTTGTCTCTTACAAAGCCTAAAATATTCCTATCGGTTCTTTACAGAAAAATCGTGCTGACCATGCCCTGGGTCAATCATGGGCAACACGAAGATAAAACACTCTGATTGGTCAGACCTGAGTCACATGCCCAGGGAGCTTGGAGACAGAGTATGGCGGCTGCTCTAGCAAAACAATGGGCGGCAGGATGGTTTGCCCAGGAAAGAATGGTATTGGGGAAAAGCAACAATAGGTACCCATAACAGAGTCAGATCAATATAAGTTCGGAAGTCTTTTTCTTAACTCCTTGGACTTTATTTTTGTTGTTGTTCTCTAGAGTGAAGCAGATAAGCTTTGCCCTTCGGGAGGGTAGTGATGTTGGCTAACACTCATTGAGCGTTTACTCTGGGCTTATACCAGCTACTTACGTTGTATCACTGAGGAAACCAACGCTTGGAGAAGTTACGTAGATTGCCCAGAGTTACATGATGAAGCAGATACAGGGCCTGGATGAGAACCCAGGTCTGTCTAACCGCCATACCACAAGACTGACCTGCCTCCCACTCAAGAGGAGATAAGACATCAAATAGGCTGAGCAGAGAGTCTGACATATTGTGAGCACTCAATTAAGGTTAATTTTTTTTCTCCCTTTTTTCCTGGCTTCTCCCATTCACATTATGGAGATATAAATGAGCAAGGGCTGGGGGGACTTCTCTGGCGGTTCTGTGGCTAAGACTTTGCACTCCCAATGCAGGGGACCCAGTTTTCATCCCTGATCAGGGGACTAGATCCCACATGCCACAACTAAGAGTTTGCATGCCACAACCAAGATCAAAGATCCTGCATGCCACAGCTAAGACTCGGTCCAGCCAAATAAATGAAAAGAAACTATTTTTAAAAATAAATAAATAAGCAAGGAATCCACATGTACCATTTAGGAGTCCTGTTGCCGCAAGTCTTTAAGTTAACAAAACAATCCCCCAAACAAACAACAACAACAACAAAAAAACCCCAAAACTCCTTTTAACCAGTCTTGCTGTCAAAAAGGTAGAGTAAAAATAGTCAAAGTTCAGAGAAGGGCAGTGAAAATCATTTGCGGCATGCATGGCAGAAGAGCATGGCATGAGAAGAGGAATTCCAAATGCTGGGATCATTTCATTTGAAAAGGAAGGCTCCCAGAGACGCAGTGTTTACAGTACAATAAGCTGACGACAGGTATAGGAAAGGCTAATCAGGACCTGGTATTTACTTTTCCCCCCAAATACAAGAACCAGACTGTTTCACGCATTGTATAATAGCCGTGTCACCTTCCACTTTGGAACGCTATCAAAGTGAGCTTTACCCTCCCTTCCTACAGACGGTGGTGCCAAACCACACCTCCAGCTCCGTTCAGTACACAAGACACTGTACTCTACACGTACTATTTAGAATCTGGAGGTTTCAAGCTGGAAGATGTGTTGGGGCCATGCAATCTGGCCTCTTATGTTAGCGATAAAGCTGAAGCACAGTTAGATGACATGGTTTGTTCGACTTTGCATGGTGAGCTCACAGCACATCTAGATTTAACTTGGCCTTGGGGTCAGAGAAACTGGACTGAGATCCTGGCTAAGATTTAAATGACCTTTCTGAAACTCGGTATCCCCATTTTAAACAATTTTTAACATCGTTGAAGAATCAAATAATAAAAGTGGCCTATTTCTCTGTTCAATGTATTGTGTGCTGTGGCTTAATTCTCAGTTCAGTGCTTTTTCTCGAAGTCATTCTGCTCCTTGGATCGCCCTACATAGGGAAAAAGGGCAGTTGCTGGAATGTTCAGAAAAAAAAAAATTGGAAGATGCAGCATCCACTCCCTCTCTTTACTTCCCTCACCAACAATAAAGTACAAACTTCAAAAGAAACAAACTTGAAAATGGTGAATGCTGGACCCAGAGACCTTTCCCGGAGTGGAACCCTGTGGTCAGATACTAGCTGGAGCAATCCTTGAACAACTTGGTTGCCATCCAAGTCTGTTTTCAGTCAGGAATAAAGTTCATGCTTTGGAGGCAGTATCCTTGACTTTTTTATCCTGTTATTCACATATTTCCTAATAATCTTCGGCATTTACACACTAAAGAGACCTTGAAGGAAAAGGATGCAGGTCTCCAGTCTTTTTTCCTTCCTTTTGCTAATGAATAGATGTTTTCTTTCTGAATTCACTGGCCCTATCACCCTATTTTTTTTTTTCACATTCAAGTAACCTTTCAAGACAGAGGTCAAATAGCAAATGGAAAACTGTAAGTTACCAAATTTAGGGTTGGATTTAATGCTACGAGTGTCTTTTCCACATGGAAATCTGAGTAGAGGGGAATTGGCATTTTATCCAATATATACAGAATGCCATCAATTAGTTGGAATAAATGTGGGTGTTTCTGGCGCCACCTGTCGGTCACACTGGAAGGCTGGACGGTATGCGGTATTGTTGGGCATGAAATGGAATTTGCTGGAGCTATCACAGTTATGTATTGCAGCAGGCTGGCTGAACGTTGAAATAGGGTGACTCTTGCTTGAACACCATCTTTAGTCACAGCTCCTTGGACGTGCAGGGCTATTTTGCTCTTGGTTTTTGCCTTAGTTTCTTCACCAATTAAATGTGTAGCGAGGAATATATAATGAGACATACTCTCTGGGAACGCTGAGATTAATGAACCAGTACTCGGATTCGAATGATTTTTGTGTCTTGTGACTCAGAACTGGTTTTGGTGCCCTGCCCAGGTCCTTTTTACCAGCCAGCGCACCCAGGCAGTTTCCCCGAGCTGCTGGAAGAGTTGGCTGGTATAATTCACAGCTACTCCTTCTCTGGACAAATGCCCATGGTGTAGAGGGAGCCCCCTGGAGCAAATGGTAGCCACTTCAACCAGGTAGCTACGTGCACAGGCATATAGATTCGTGGCCTCCATGGCCAGTGGCCTCAAACTGGCCATCGTGGGGGTACACAGGGCCAGCCCTGCTAACTTTAAGGCAAGATGATCCCCGTGGTGCAGTCTGTGCTCCAGAGGTCTCCACGGGATCAAGCAGAAGCTTGACTCCAGCTGAAGCCAAATTCTTGTTCAGCCCTTTTCCCCATCAGGACTGTTTCTCTCCTTGAACACAATAAATTACTTGAAACCAATCCATCTCAGGCTCTGCTTCCAAGGAACTTGACCTAAAGCAAGAACTATCCCATGGAAAAATGTACATTTGTAATGATAAAAATCCACGAGAGTGAAATAGCCCTTTGGGTCTGTGCATGTGGTTTTTCCAACATGCTTGGGAAGCAACGCTAAACAGAGCAGCCTTTCTCCATAGGCAGTGAAGCCCGAACGGAAGGACAGCAGCGGTGATACTGCACCACGGGGCTGAAGACCTGGGTGATGATATAAAATATATCCTTGCAATGGCACCATGCCTGAGTTTTCTGAGAAATGCCTTTAGTTTCAAAATAGTACGTCCATGCTGGCCTTAGACCTAGTGCTCCCAGGAGCAATGAAAAATGACCCAGAACTGGGAGATGTGAGACTTTACACATTTCTAGATCTGCTGAAGGAGCCAGGCCTTTTTGGTTTGTGCCAAAAGAGAACTTTGGGGAAAGGGAAAAACTCTGCCAGAGGATAATTTTGGGAATCTCATAAGAATTGTTGGTTGATTTAATTGGGTCTTGGTTGCAGAAATTCCAGCTGGTTCTCCAGAAGTGACAGTGCCAAGTCAGAAGTGGGAGTTCTGGGGCTAGTCAGGCCTGAGTTTGACTTCTCCTCCAACTTATTAACTCAGTTTCCTCATCTACAGAACAGGGACCACATATTGATCTCCTCAAATTATGGGAAGGTTAGATACAGTGTCAATTAGCACCTGGTAGGGCTTCCCTGGTGGCTCAGTTGATAAAGAACCCGCCTGCAATGCAGGAGACCCTGGGTCAATTCCTGGGTCGAGAAGATGAATACTGGTCAGCAAATAAAGGGCAGTGACTTCTTCTGTACTCAAGTTGTAGCATCTGGGGACTCAGCTGGTGGTCCAATGGCTAAGACTCCGTGCTCCCAAGGCAGGGAGCCCAGGTTCGATCCCTGGTCAGGGAAATAGATCCTACATGCCACAGCTAAGAGTTCATATGCCTCAACTTGAAGATCCTGCATGCTGCAACTAAGACCCAGCACAGCCGGATAAAGGAATACAAATTTAAAAAAAAAAAGCAGTAGCATCTACTGATCAGTCTAGCCTCTGTCACCAATAAAGGCAATATTTTTACCTTATTTATTTACTCAACTTGTTTTGAACCTAATTGGGAATAAGGATGCTGTTTATTTAGGGCCTTATTAGGGACCCCACCCAAAAAAGCTATTTTAGTTTTTAAGAATTAGCCCTCAGGTGGCTAAGATCTTCACTTGGAGAAAGCCAAGGTTAGGGCTTCCTTGATGACTCAGTCAGTAAAGAATCCACCTGCAATGCAGGAGACTGGGTTGGATCCACAGGTTGGGAAGATCCCCTGGAGAAGGAAATGGCAACCCACGCCAACATTCTTGCCTGGGAAATCCCATGGACAGAGGGGTCTGGCAGGTTACAGTCCATGGGATTGCAAGAGTCAGACATGACTTAGCGACTAAATCACCACCAGGATCTCATATAATGAAAGGCCATCCTGCACAGTTGAGAAGATTGTATACAATGTTCAAAGGCAGCCCACTGTGGACAGGTGGGGCCAAAACCTAGCTTTTTCTTCTCTCACCAAGCCAGAACCCGTCAAGGAGTGTCCATCTAGAGGGGATAATTTACTAATTCTTGCAGGAAATGGGCTAGAAGCTGACCTACATTGTTCATACCCTTTGTTCAAGGTCAAGGTCCCTCTCGTGGGTGAAAGGGACCATGAGCACATCCTGAAGAGAATCCTAGAGCATCGTACTCTCCAGACCTACCTCTCCCACCTATATGCCCTGCACTCACAGATAAAGCCTAACAAAGACAGTTTATTTTTTAGTTTTTTATTTAATTGGAGGATAATTGATTTACAATATTGTGTTGGTTTCTGCCATACATCAACATGAATCAGCCATAGGCAAGAATATGTCCATCCCTCTGGAACCTCCCTCCCATCTCCCACCCCATCCCATCCCTCTAGGTTGTCACAGAGCACAGGGTTGAGCTCCCTACGTCATACAGCAAATTCCCACCAGCTATCTATTTTACTTATGGTAATGTATATGTTTCATGCTATTCTCTCAATCTGTTCCACCTTTTCCTTCCCCCACTGTGTCCAGAAGTCCATTCTCTATGACTTCAGCTCCATTGCTGCCATGAAAATAGGTTCATCAGTACCATCTTTCTAGATTCCCTATATTTGCGTTAATATGTGATATTTGCTTTTCTGACTTACTTCACTCTGTATAATAGATTGTATTATACAGAGACTACTAAACAATGACCTTTTAGGACATAGTAATTAGCTGGCAAGACCATCTCAAAACAGGGTGCCGAGTCCAGATGTCTATCAGTAATAACTCAAGGTAAGTTCTGAAAAATTACTAAAAACATCACTTGGGGTACTTAACAGAAGATAATATTTCTTGAGCCATACACCTGACCTTCTAGATTCAAGACTTGCTGGAGGTTAAATGAGGGAACAGCTGTTGTAATAATATTTATCATTTCCTCACAGGTTTGCTGACTATAAAGAAGGCTTTCTTGGTCAAGAGTTCCCTTCACTGACAAAGTCTACATGGGAGTCATGGTGAAGAGGTGAATGTTCCTTGGAAAGGCACTTTCTCCTGGAAGAAGCACAGAGATGCTGCCAGCCAGAGGCCTCCTGTCCCTTGATGACTCCTTTCCACTCCACACCCCACCCCCCAGCATGTACCCGAAATTACAGACTCCTCTTATGGGGGTCCTCTTTCTCTCTGCCTTCCTCATTTATAGTCTGTGATGTATAGAAAACTCATCCTCCGGCAAGCAGAAGCAACTTGGTGATGGTTATCTGTCCTTAAAATTCTTGTTTATCTTTTAAGATCGCATTTAGCATTTTCTAATGCTCATCCTGAAGCCCTGGGTCACCCAAGCCCTTCTAAGCAATGTTAATTCTAAGCCTTTGGTGGAAATCCTGACAGTCAGGGAATGTTCACATGATGGGTTATAAAGTTAATGATGCCTTCAATATAACATAGGCCTTAGATAATAGCAGATTTAAACACCTTAACATAAAGTCTGCCAATCAAAGAACCAAACTGAACTGTCCCATAACTAACAACTAGGGCTTCCCAGATGGCTCAGCAGTAAAGAATCTGCCTGCAATGCAGGAGACAGGGGTTTGATCCCTGGGTCAGGAAGATCCCCTGGAGGAGGGCAGGGCAACCCATTCTAGCATTCTTGCCTGGAGAATCCCATGAACAGAGGAGCCTGGCGGGCTACAGTACATAGGGTCACAAAGAGTCAGATACAACTTAAGCAACTGAGCATGCATGCACGCGTAACCAATAACTAGAGGTATACACCTACAGTTGTGTTAATTCACTTTGCCCAGTTCCTAGGCAACTACTTCCAAGTGAGCATCAATGTCACTGAAGAAAAAATCCACGAAAAGATATAATCTAAGATTCAATACCTGTGCTAGGAGTTACAGCTAGAGACAAAATAAACCTAATGTCAATTTTCAAGACATTTACAATCTATGGACTTCCCTGGTGATCCAGTAGTTAGGACTTGGTGCTTTCACTGCTATGGCCCTGGGTCCAATCCCTGTTCGGGAACTAAGATCCCACAGGCTGCACACTGAAGCCAATAGTAAAAATAATAATAAACCCACAATCTAGTAGAATAATGCCTAGGGAGGCATTCTGTGACAAAAAGACTATACTGTTTAAGGGATTATCAGTCTTAAGAAGAGTCTTGCTCTATAATTCAGATTCTGAGAGGAGAACCAATATTTACTAACCACCATTGTATTTTCACAACAATCCTACTACTTTGACTGCTGGATCACTTATAGAGTCTTCAGGTACAAGAGATAAGAAAGAAACCCAATTAAAAGTGGCTTCCACAAGAAGAAAAATGTATTCTCTCACTTAACCATCAATTCAAAAAAAAGGACTACTGGGGCTGATTAATTCAGTAGCTCAGTCATATCTGTAAGAACCCAGGTTCTTTTCATCTTTCTGCTCTCTCATTTTATTAGTCAGGGCTCTTCAGAAAAACAGAACCAATAGAACAGATATATGTATATCAAAGTGGGTATGGAAGCTGACTCTCCGAAGACCTGCAGGGTGAGTTGACAAGCTAGAGACCAGCAGAGCTCATGGTGCAGTTACAGTCTGAAGTCTAGCCGGCTCAAGGCCCAGGAAGAGCCAAAAGTTCAGTTCTAGCCTGAAAGCAGGAAAAAACTGATGTCCCAGATCAAAGGCAGTAAGGAGGAGGGATTTTCTCGTCTCAGCAGAGGGTCAGCCTTTTAATTCTATTTAGACCTATTTTATTCTATTTAGACTGGATGAGGTCCATTCCGTTAGGGAGGGCAATTTGCTTTACTCATTCTATTGATTGGAATGTTAAACTCATTCAAAAATATCCTCACAGAAACACCTAGAATAATGTTTAACCAAATATCTGGACACCCTGAAGTCCAGTCAAATTGACCCATAAAATTAACCACACATTCGTCTTCAGCATTTGGCCTCTTTGGGGTAGCAAAATGGCAGTGACAGTTCCAGCCATCATATCCTCAAACAACATCCAAGAACTGGAGTAAGAAGAGGCAGATTGGGACCTTCCTGGTGCTCCAATGGTTGAGAACTCACCTTCCAACGCAGGGGTCATGGGTTCGGTCCCTGGGGCGGGAACTAAGATCCCACATGCCGCGCGGAGGGGCAACTCAACCCATGCACCGCAACTATTGAGTGTGTGTGCCGGAGTGTAAGATCCCACATGCTGTAGGGAAGACCTGATGCAGCCAAATAAATACATTAAAAAAGAAGGGGCAGATCTTGCTATAATGGACCCAGGGATCAAACCCAGATCACCCGCAAGAAAGGCAGATTCTTTAGTTTGAGCCACCAATGAATCCCCTTCTAAAAGTTAGGAAAATCATCTTCTGTGATGAGCCCTCCATACCCCCCATTTGTACTGCCATCTCATTGGCTAGAGTTAGGTCACATGCCCATTTCTAAGCCAGTCTCTTGCAAGGAGAGAGATTTGCCGCCATGCCCTAGAGCTAGGAAAGACCTCATCTTCCTCTGAAGCACTTAACAGTCTAACACTTTGTTGTTAGAAAGGAAAAAAAGTTTGGATTGGGCCAGTAGGGGTAGGCCACTTCATGCAAAGAACTGACGCATTGGAAAAGATCCTGATACTGGGAAAGATTGAAGGCAGGAGAAGAAGGGGACGACAGAGACTGTGATGGTTGGATGGCATCACCCACTCCATGGAGATGAGTTTGAGTAAACTCCAGGAGTTGGTGATAGACAGGGAGGCCTGGCGTACTGCAGTCCATGGGGTCACAAAGAGTCAAACACGACTGAGCAAATAAACTGAACTGAGTAGGGGGAGGGGGAGGCTACTGGCAAAACAACCAACAGGGTCTGCCATTGTCTTTATTATCCCATTTTAAAGATATGGACACTGAGATTCAGAAAGATCAAACTGATCAGCATCACATACTAGTAACCACAAAGTTAAAATTTCCAATCAGATTACTCTGGATCTAATTTGCTTGCTCTATTTGTAGGTCTCTCCATGGACAGACCTAACTCTGCCCCATACTGTAACCTTGAGAAAGTACCTTAATCCCTCCAAATCTTCTGTCACTGATAAACAGACACAATAGTTGTTGTTGTTTAGTCACTAAGTTGTGTCTGACTCTTTGTGACCCCTGTCATGCTCCTCTGTCCATGGGATTCTCCAAGCAAGAATGCTGAAGTGGGTTGCCGTTTCCTCCTTCAGAGGATCTTCCCAACGCAGGGATCAAACCAGGATCTCCTGCACTACAGGCAGATTCTTTACTGCTGAGTCGCATGAGTATACTATAATTTAGACTTCATTAGCAGGGATGTCTCAGCTCACCCTTCAAGGGAGGCTTAGTCACAGAAGCAGAAATAAGGAAATCATTCAACACAGCTATTCTGAAACACAATGAGTGGACAAGGCAGAAGGGTAGATGAGTTGACTGAGGTGGAAAAGTGACTGGCCATTCTAAAGGGCATGCAGGTGGGGCAAGTCTAGTCATCCCTGGTACAGGAGCGGTCATGTGTAGCAGTACTACTGAGAACAAGTAGAAAGAGCCTGGTTTACAGAGCATTCTATGACCGAGATCCCTACATAAGCAGTCTGAAGCCTTGGGTCGGAGTAATGGGTCTGCTCCTGTTTATCTATAACCCAGTTTCCATAGCAATCTTAGTTTTTCCAGTAAGAAGGTAGAAGGTGCAATGTTGTGGGAAGAGTCCTGGAGTCAGAGTAAAGGAGATCTATTTTTAGCCCCATCTTGGATAAGCCATCTGCACCCACTGGGTCTCAGCTTCTTTATTTGTTGAGTTCTGCAGCAGACTATTTGGAAGGTTCCTCCCAGGTCTCTGGTGACCTAACAGATGCTGTCCACTACTACTGTTTCTTTGCATGAGTCTGAAAATTGTTTTCTTAAAAGATGTCTCTTCTTGTTTTAGAATGGAAATGGTATAGCTTCTCGAAGGCAGAAGAGATAATGAAGAAAAACTGAGACAAGAAGGTCTAAAATTCAGCCACATTCTTGAAACTGAAAACTTAAGAGCTATTGTAGGAAAGTCAGATAAACATGCAGGCATCTATAAATTCCCAGGATGTGATAAACAAGGGATATTAATGTCTGTCCTATTTGGTGGAGCAATTCCAGTTAACTTATCGGTGCCCACAGGAAGGACTCAAGAAATGGTTAATTGATTCACTTTACTGTAACAACTAGGCAAGGAGCTATCAATAGCTGATTATCAAAGGTTCCTTGCAGTTCTAATATCTGGGCACATCTTGCACCCAGAGGACACTAATGGAGGCAATGAAACCTCTGAAGTAGTATGCATGAGGATCAGGTGAGCCTGTGTTGGAATAATATCAATTCTGCTATTTACTGATGGCATCACTGACTCCATGGACTTGAGTTTGAGCCAACTCCGGGAGACAGTAAAGGACAGGGAAGCCTGGTGTGCTGCTATCCATGGGGTTGCAAAGAGTCAGACACGACTTGGTGACTGAACAACAACAATTTACTACGGGGCTTCAGGCCAGTTTTTAATCTCCGAGGCGCTATCTTCATTTGCAAAGTGGAGAGAATTACAGTGGGTACTATACAGGTCTGTTCATTTAACAAATATTTTCTGAGCACTTTCCAGGCATCAGGGGTATAGTAACGAATAAGACATTTAAGACCCTGTCCTCATGGAGATTCTTTCTAGGTAGGAGAGAGACAACATTAATAATAACCCAGTAGGGACTTCCTTGGCGGTCCAGGGGCTAAGACTCCGCACTCCTAATGCAGGAGGGCCGGGGTTTGATCCCTGGTCAGGGAACTAGATCCCATGTGCCACAACTAAGAGTTTGCATGTGAAGTAAGACCCGCTGCAGCCAGGTAAATAAATACATATTAATATTTTAAAACTAAAATAAATAAATAAACGAGTAAATAGCCAAGACAGTGACAGGCCTCAGTACGTGCTGGGAAGGAAATAAAACAGAGGAAGGAGTAAGTGACTGAAGGAAAGGAGTAAGTGACTGAGACAGCCGTGTTCAGGGTGCCCTCGCGGAGGAAATGCCATTTGTCAGGAAGGAGCAGCCACACGAGGCTGGGGGAGAGCGGCCTTCCAGGCCGAGGGGACCACAGCGCCTCCGCAGCAGCCACCAGCTGGCTGGGATTTAGGGGCAGAGGGAAGGTGGACGTACGAGAGAACCCAGAGCATGCAGAGAGTGTGAACCAAGCAGAGGGGAGCCGGCGCTGTGCAGACCTAATCCACTTTATTCCAACAGCAGTGGGAAACCACTGAGAGGCTTTTAGCAGGAGCAAAGAGCCAGGGGTGGAAGCTGGTGTAATGATGCCCCTGTTTCTGGGTAGAGAAGAGACTGCTGATGAGCAGGCCTGTTAGGAGACAGTCGTGAGTGAGCGCTGACAAGTCAAGGGTCGGCCCGTTGGAGGTGGTGGAGACAGAGAGAGGCAGTTCAGGTTTAGGATATACTCTGGAGAGCCAAAATTAAAAGACCCTTACTCCTTGGAAGGAAGGTTATGGCCAACCTAGATAGCATATTGAAAAGCAGAGACATTACTTTGCCAACAAAAGTCCGTCTAGTCAAGGCTATGGTTTTTCCAGTGGTCACGTATGGATGTGAGAGTTGGACGGTGAAGAAAGCTGAGCGCCGCAGAATTGGTGCTTTTGAACTGTGGTGTTGGAGAAGACTCTTGAGAGTCCCTTGGACTGCAAGGAGATCCAATCAATCCAACCTAAAGGAGATCAATCCTAGGTGTTCATTGGAAGGTCTGATGTTGAAGCTGAAACTCCAATACTTTGGCCACCTCATGTGAAGAGTTGACTCATTGGAAAAGACCCTAATGCTGGGTAGGATTGGGGGCAGGAGGAGAAGGGGACAACAGAGGATGAGATGGTTGGATGGCATCACTGACTCTATGGACATGGGTTTGGGCACACTCCAGGAGTTGGTGATGGACAGGGAGACCTGGTGTGCTGCAATTCATGGGGTCGCAGAGAGTTGGACACGACTGAGCGACTGAACTGAACTGAACTGGAGAGCTGGTGGATTAAATGAGGTCATCTATGTAAAACAACTAGCACAGTGCTGGACAGAAGGGGCTCCATCAGGTGCTTGGGTAGAGAACAGAATCTGGGACAGCAGGTCCATCACAACTGCCTAAGTCAGAGAGGACTCTGGCAAAATACTGAGGTCACAGAACAGATTAGCAAGCTGGTTTGATCACTCTTTAAAAAAAAAAAAATTAGATTTTTAAAAATTAATTAATTTGGTTTTGACTTCGCTGGCTCTTTGCTGCTACAAGCAGGCTTTCTCTAGTTGCAGCAAGCAGGGGCTGCTCTCTAGTTGCGCAGTGCGGGCTTCTCATCGTGGTGGTTTCTCTTGCTGCAGAGCACAGGCTCTAAGGGGCGTGGATTCAGTAGCTGTGGCATGAGGGCTTAGCTACTTTGCACGCAGCCTGTGGGATCTTAGTTCCCAGAGCAGGGATCAAACCCGTGTCCCCTGCGTTGGCAGGCAGATTCTTAACCAGTGGACCACCAGGAAAGTCCCTCAACTATTCATTTTTTTGTGCCACTTGGGCAAGTCACATTGAGGACCTCAGTTTCCCCATTCAGAAATGAGCAGGGGACCAGGTGAACTCTAAGGCAGCTGCCAGAGCTAACATCCTGTGAGTCATTTTTATGGGATGTGTCAGTCAGGGTTTGATTGAAGAAGCAGAGTCACTCTGAGTAAGGTAGAATCAAGAATTTATAATAAGCATCAGACCTTACAAAATGCGGAAGCCAGTGGAGTACTCTGCAAAGGTACTGTATGGAAGGGACTGCAATCAACAAGGAAAGCTGAGCACAAAGTTTGGGAAGTCGAGGGCACATTGGAACTACAGGAACAAACTGGATCTGGTGTCTTGTCTCTAGCCACCTCTAATCTTGAGGGTGCAGGTGACCGGCAGAAGTCCTAGCTCTTGGCCACAGAATTACTCACACCTGGCTCAGGACCCAGAAAAGCTGAAGGAGACAGTGCAGGTCTAGATGCCGCTCCACCCAGCAAATGAGCCAGCCATTAGGGACAACGCGCCTGAACTGCCACGGTGCCTGGTACCCAACACTGGCTTCACTTCCACCTCGCCAGTCTCAGGAAAATTTCTCTTGTGGCTAACCCCGATCTGGAACCATGCAGGGAAGGGAATTTGGGGAAATGTAGTTCTACTGTAGCTAAATGGACACAGTACAAAGCTACCAGAGTCACTCTCTGTCAATTTGGCAGTCACACACCCTTCTTTAAACCATGTGTGTGTGCTTAGTTGCTCAGTCATGTCCAACTCTTCGCAACCTCATGGACTGTAGCCCGCCAGGCTCCTCTGTCTATGGGGATTCTCCAGGCAAGAATATTGGAGTGGGTAGCCATGCCCTTCCTCAGGGAATCTTCCCAACCCAGGAATTGAACAGAGGTTTCCTGCATTGCAGGCAGAATCTTTGCCAGCTGAGCGAAAGAATTCTAAAGACAGTGGCAAAATCATGCTTTCACCTAACATGACCCATCTGTCCCTTGTGCAACTGAAAACATCACCCCATCTAAAGTCCCTTTATCCTCCTTTGGGTGATAGTCATTCTTTCTCTAACAGAGTCACACTCTCGTTTGACATTTTGTCACTTTACTTCTGCTTTGGTTATATGATGTTGAGTAACAAACCAACCTAAACCTATAGGCATTGCGACTGACAATGTTTGTGTCTTTCAAAATTCATATGTTGATTTTTGCCATACGAATTAATTAAAAATGAATAAATAAATAAAGGGGAAAAATTCATATGTTGAAACCCCAGCCCCCAATGTGTTCGTATTGGAAATGGGGACTTGGGGAGGTGATTAGGTCATGAGGGTGGGGCCTCATGAATGGGATTAATGCCCTTATAAAAAAGATCCTGGGGAGCTCCCTTGTTCCTTCTGCTATGTGTGCATGCATGCTCAGTTGCTCAGTCATGTCTGACTTTTTCTACCCCTTGGGCTCCAGCCCACCAGGCTACTCTGTCTGTGGAATTTTCCAGGCAAGAATACTGGAGTGGGTTGCCATTTCCTATTCCAGGGGATCTTCCCAACCCAGGGATCGAACCCATGTCTCCTGCATTGGCAAGCAGATTCTATTCCACTGAGCCACCTGGGGAGTCCCTGCTATGTGAGAATACAGCAAAAAGGCAGACATCTATGAACCAGGAGGTGGGCCCCTTCCCACTGAATCTACTGGCTCCTTGATCTTGGGCTTCTCAGCGTCCAGAGCTGGGAGAAACAAATTTCTATTTGACACCCAGTCTGTGGTATTTTGATACAGCAGCTCAAATGGACTAGGATAGGCATAAAACAATAACCAATATGGGTTTTGTGTGTCAGGAATTTGGAAAGGGCACAGCAAGGATGGTTCTTCTCTGCCCTATAAGATCTGGGATGGGATAATTCAAACAGCTGGGAGTAGAAGCTGGGGCCAGAGACCCCATTTCCAAGATGGCATCTTCATTCACATTTCTGGCACGTGGCCTGGGATGACTTAAGGACAGATCTGTCTGGGACTGTCTGCTCCAAAGCCCACAGGTGGCCTCTCCTGTATGGTGGTATCAAGGTAACTGGACATTACAAGGCTGCTCAGAGCTCTAAAATGAATTTCCCAGTAAATAAGGTAGAAACTGCATGGTTTCACGACGTAGCTTTGGAAGTCACCTAGTGCCACACCATATTCTATTGGTTGAAGGATTCCAGATTCAAGGGAATGGAACATACATTCTGCCCTTTAATGGGATCAATGTCAAAGAAACTGAGGCTATGGTTTAAAACCACCATCTGTAACTCTGTCTAACTTAGTTCATGCTTATCCACAGCAGATGGCTGGCTCACCCTTTGGTAATTATTTAGCACTGTTTTCATCCCTGTTCATTTCTCACCTGTATCAACAGACGAGTGATGCCTATGAGAATGTTATTACAGGTACCTTCTTTTCCATGCTTCCCAAGGTTTCTTGGAAACATACACATGCCTCACAGCTAAACTCACATTCCAATTTTTCTACAAATGTATCACTCTCAGGTGATCCCCTAAGTTATAACTCCTTGGCTTGCGACCCCTGCTCACTGCCTGTCTTGAAGCATGTGTGATTCCTAATGACTGACAATAATGAGATGGGTAGTCAACTAGCCGAGAAACAGTGATAAGAAAATGTCTTGAGCTAATTCATGAAGTAGAGAAACAGGCTTCTGAATCAAATAACAATTTGGGCCATTACACTTTTCTACCTTAAAGGATTTAGGAATTGGCAGAAAAAAATAGAAAAGATAAAAATGATTTGGTAAAACAACCAAGTTCAGAAGAGAGCTGAAAGCTGACTTGCAGGAGTAGAGAAACAGGCTTCTGAATCAAATAACAATTTGGGCCATTACACTTTTCTACCTTAAAGGATTTAGGAATTGGCAGAAAAAAATAGAAAAGATAAAAATGATTTGGTAAAACAACCAAGTTCAGAAGAGAGCTGAAAGCTGACTTGCAGGAGTGGCTTATACAATAGATTTGACCATCATTCTGGGACCAGTTAGGCTGTATTTTGGTGGTCATCCATATCCAGCACATAATGAAGGTTCTTTTTCTGAAGAACTAGAGCACTTATAGCTTGAACATTCATTCATTTATCTAAGTATCTATTGAGTGGTTTCTCTGGGTCAGATGGTATTTTTCTTTGCTGTTCAACAGCACAATGGTGAAAAGGACACAGCCTCAGAGGGTTTTGAAGGAGACAGAAAAGAACAAAACAAAACACTAAACTGTAACGCTGCAAGGGAGCTCAAGAAAAAGCACTTAACTATAGACAATTTTGTTTCACTCTCAGTCTCAGGTCTTAATCTCCTCCAGTGTTACTGTATGCTCTTTGAAGGCAGGGGCCCCCTTTTATATCTGCATACCACTCAGTATCCAGCTCAGTGACATGTCCATAAATGTTTGCATTATGTGTTGCCTCCTGCAAAGGTTCTTCATTGCCCATTGTACATGAAACCATCACCATCACCAACAGTATCCTCTATAACACCTTATGCTTGGAAGGAGGAATAACCGGGCTTTGACTCCGTGACAGCCAAGAATTCTGTGGTGACTTGATTTTTTTATATATTTATATATAAGAATCTGCCTGTAATGCAGGAGACCTGGGTTTGATCTCTGGGTCGGGAAGATCCCCTGGAGAAGGAAATGGCAACCCACTCCAGTATTCTGGCCTGGAGAATCCCATGGACAGAGGAGCCTGGTGGGCTACAGTCCACTGGACACAACTGAGTGATTAACATTTTCACTTTACTTAACCACTTGGGGCCTCTGATTCCTCAACTTAGAGCTAGATTAGTGTTCCCTTCTGGTTTACTCAGTCTACATGGTCTTGGGTGCGAGGGAAGATGCAGCTGTCGGACTATAATGGATGGGATGGGGTATGGCTTGTCCCCCTGCTCTGCGGTCCCACAGTAAATTCCCAATCCTTATGAGGTTTTAGTCACAGTGAATTTCTCCCTCAAAAACCAAACAGGATAATAATGAACCACTTTCTTACATTTTCTATTAAGACAGCTCTTTGTGAGTTTTAAATGTTTTGTCCAGATTCAAAGAAGCTGGTTTCTTCATGAGTGGTTGGAATAAGACTTTTCTTGGAAGCTACTGAATATGGATTAGTTGGATTGTTTCGCAGGAAATAAAAAGCAGGCTCTAGGGTGACTACTTCAGCTCTTAATTGGGTTAGCAAAGAACTGCAAATGAGAGGTTTCCCTTAGGAGGGAAAGGATGTTTATGGGCCACCTCCCCCACCCCCTAGGTGGTGGATTTTAACCTAAACGTTAGTCTGCAAATGCAGCCTTTAATTTAGGAACCATTACCAGAATCTATTAGAGCAGAAAATGTCAGGTTGAAAAATTAACACATCACAGGAGTTAATTAGAACCCAGCCTCTCATTAGATGCAAATAGAGAGCCCTCCAACTGCCCAACAGCCCGCTGAAGTCATGTTTGTTGCTGCTCCAAAGTGGCTGTGTCTTTGTCACTCAGGGAGTGGATGGAGGAAGCTGTCCAGGCACTCAGGCCAGAGCCACTAGGGACCCATGGCCCATCCTTCAGGTTAACAGAAGGTCTGCTCTCAAGTCCCTATCTTCAACTCCTCTCTTGGGCCTCCCAGGTGGATCAGTGGTACAGAAATCCGCCTACCAAAGCAGAAGACTCAGGTTTGATCCCTGGTCCAATAAGATTCCCTGGAGGAGGAAACAGCAACCCACTCCAATTTTCTTGATTGAAAAATCCCACGAACAGTGGAGCCTGGTGAGCCATCGTCCATGGGGTTATAAAGAGTTGGATATGACAGAGTGACTGAGAGACTGAGCACGCACCTCTCTTGAACAGTGCATGTCACAGGGTGGATAGCCCTCTGCCTGGAACTCCCTTGGGGAAGCGTTTTCTGCAACAAAGACAAACATGCCATGCCTGTCACCAGGCGCAGATTGGTGACTGTGTAAACCACTCGGTGAGAGGGAGGCTCCAGGCCATTCAGACTTAGCTCTAAGTCGTGGGCTTTGTTTTCTTTCCACATTCAAACTGAAATGTGATTCCCCGGGCTTTCTTTTTTGGAAAATACCTGCGATGAGTTCCATGCTGGGAAAGAAAAGCTGTTGACAGGAAAAGCTTCTGACGGGCAAGGGGCTTTTTCAAGGGCTCTCAAAGGAGACAGTCGCATCAGGCAGGCTGAGGCAGAGATGGCAGGACTCTAGGAAGGAGAGGTCCAGATCACAAAAGGGTTATCTGTAACCATGGATTAGGTGGAGTTTCGGGTAGCTTCCTCTGTGAACGCGGTGCCATGCACACAGACTTTTGGCTCGGCAGATACACATCTCCTCTGTCACTTAACCTGTGTTCTTGGGCAAACGGCTTACTCTCTTGGAACATCAGTTTGCTGAGGCCGTTGTGTGAAATAAATGCATGCAAAGTGTGTAACACCATATCTGGCACAGAGTAAAGATTCTACATGAGTTATCTGTTATTGATTTGATAATAGTATTCCTTCAGCCAACACAATGAGCTGCCTCTGTGTGCTAGGCCCTGTGCAGGGACAGCTCCTGCTTCTTGACCTCATAGTATCCACTGCTTAATAAACCATGTATGCAAATCTTTAGCACAAAGCAAACCCCTCTGCCCTCCTTGCAAGTGCCCAAGGAGAAGTGCCAACTGCACACAGCTCTGTTTTGTTGAGTAGCTCAGAATTCTACCCTTTGAGCAGCCCTCTAAATGCAGCTACTTCTACCTTCAATTTACCCACAGTTCTCTCTGTGGGCACTTACACTGTTGTCTGTTTATCGTCTCCTCCTGTGAGTTCCTACAAGGTGAGAACCGTCTGTTCATTTGATTCACTCATCATTTATTCATCTCTGTAGGCCAGTGGTCTCATGCATTACTCTGCAAAGATAAAGAGAAGATTCAGCCCAACTGCTAAGTATATAGATTTCCAGCTGGGAACTTTTCTGGGGAAATAACCCAGCTCCCCCCCACTCCCACCCCCCTATTTTTCAAAGGCCTCCCTTGAGCCTCTATTTTTTCCCCCTTCATTTTCTAACAATCACTTTGGTTCTGACCTCAGTTTCTTCATTTCTTTGAGGGACAAATAGAGTCTCCTTCCCTGGAAGGTTATGACGATGGCTGGAGACCATGCAGCTTCTATGTGCCTAACACAATTCTAGGCACAGCGCCAAATAGCAAAAAAAAAGTTGATTCCATTCTTGCCCTCACCCAGGACCGGTTGGTAATATATACAAGGCATAAGATGATTACCACATGAGTGGTACTGAGGTCCTTTCAACTTGCATCCAGCCTCTGCCATATGCTAGACTTACTTGAAATGGGAGGACATAAATACACATTAGCAACTTGGTCCCTTTCACCAAGTTCTTGGAGAACTGTGGTAAGTGTTGGACAAAAAGATCTCAGGAAGAGAGCAGAAAGCTCTTAATCCAGATCCTTAGACCCGGGCTGCAGGAGATTTCCACAACATCAACAATAGCCAAGTTATTTGGCACTTACGACATGCCAGTCAGTGAGGGCCACAATTTACACACATTATCTCATTTAAGTCAGAAGAACTGTGTGGGGTAGATATGAACTTCCTTATTATACAGGTGACCCATCTGAGGCTCCACGAGGCACACTGGCTTAACGGCAGTCCTGCAGGGACTAAATCGTTTAGGAATCCACCTGCTGAGGCTTTAGCGGAGACTGTGGGCTAGCACCAAGCTCGGCCGAAGGAGGGGAGGGTGGGGAGAGGGGCTGGGAATGACAGGGTAAAGCTGGATCAAAACACGGCTGGCATGATCCTCAGGATCCCCGCAGAAGCAGAGAAAGTTGGAAAGAGATGCAGGAGGCAGAGGGGGCGAGGGGGGTGCATGCCCGGAAGGATGGGGGAGGGCAGCCTTCCCGGCCCCCTCCCCACCCGCCACCACCTCCTGCACAGGTCAAGCTTCTCCCCTCCCGCCCTCTCGCCCTCCCAACCTTATTTAGAAACCGTGTCCCCGAGACAGGAAGGGCGGCGGGCCGAGAAGCACGGAGCGTCCCGGTCTCATTTCCTCTCGAATCCCCCTGTGGAATTTCATTTCGTACGGTGAGGAAATCGGAGCGCGAGGCCGTCGGCGGCTCCGGGGCGCCCCCCTCCCTCGACTCGCTGCTGCAGGTCGGGCCGAAGCGGGGGTGGGGGGGCGGGAGCGGGGCCGGGCTGCACGCCGGGCGGGTTGGGGGGCGCACGGAGCCGCACGCCCGCGCCGTGCCAGGCGCAGGGCCCCGCGTTCGAAAAGCCTTATCGTTCTGATCCTCCCCAGTCTCTTTACGGGCGAGGACCCCGAAAGCGAGAGGCCGAGCGGTTTGCTCCGGGTCACACAGCCGGCAGTTTAAAAACCACGATCTTCGTAAATAAGCCCGAAACCCCGTGTTCTTTGTGTACGTTTCGCTGCCCGATGTGGAGCGGCCAGGGGCCGAGGGGACAGCTGGAGGACAGCAAAGGGAGCCGGCAGGATCTGGGGGCGCGCCGCTCCCCTGGGGGAGAAGGGGCGCGCGGGCCCGGCTGGGAGAGCCGCGGCGGCCTCCGCGCCCGGCCCCAGAGCGCCGCGCACCGGGTGGGAGGGAGGCGAGCGCCGGGGAGCGGGGCGGGGCGCCCCGGGCTGCGGGGCGGAGCGCGGGCGGGCGGCGCGCGGCCACTGGAGAGGCGCGCAGTCCGTCGCGCGCCGGGCCCGCCCCCGCGAACCTCCAGCGCCGCCTCGGGCTCGGGCGGCGGAGCGGCGCGGCGGCGCAGGGTGCTGGCGGGCTCGGCGGAGGCGCTGCGCGGACGTGGCCGGCGCCGGCCAGGGGCTCGCCGCTCGTAGCCATGACCCCCGCGGGCCGTCCTCCGGCCCCGGCTCGCGGCGTCTAGTGCCCCCACGCAGTCGCGCGCAGCTGCGGGAGAACCAGCCGCTACCCCTCCGCCCCGTCGTCGTCGCCCTTGGCGCCTTATCGCCCTCTCCCCGGAGCCGGGAGCAGCGCGGGCGGCCGGCGGCCCCGTGCAAACTGGGGGTGTCTGCTGGAGCAGCCCCCCACGCAGCCGCCGCCGCCCCCGGCTCTGGCCATGGCCTGGCGGGGCGCAGGGCCGCGCGTCCTGGGGAGCCCCGGGGGCGTCGGGCTCAGTCCGCGGCGGCTGCTGCTGCTGCTGCTGCTGCTCGTGGGGCCGGCGCGGGGCTTCGGGGACGAGGAGGAGAGGCGCTGCGACCCCATCCGCATCTCCATGTGCCAGAACCTGGGCTACAACGTGACCAAGATGCCCAACCTGGTGGGGCACGAGCTGCAGACGGACGCCGAGCTGCAGCTGACCACCTTCACGCCGCTCATCCAGTACGGCTGCTCCAGCCAGTTGCAGGTGGGCGCCCCCTCCCCGGGCGGGACCCCTGGGGCAGGGGGACGCCTCCGAGTCCCGGACTCACTCCCCGGGACCCTTGCCAGGTCGAGCCCCACTGTGCCCTTCCTAGGTCTCAAGGAACGATATCTATCCGGGAAAAGTGATTTCCATCCCCACCCCCACTTTGCTGTTCCTCCTCAGGGACTGGAGGCCAAAACGTTGTGTAAGTCATCTGGCCTGCGAAAGAACCCGCTCTGCACCCCGCCCTTCCGTCTTTCTCCTCTGCCCACCCGTGTCTGGCCAAGCCCCTAACCCCAGCGGAGCTGAGAGTTATCTTTGCCAAGGATTCTGGCCGCCGCTGCTCGGTGGGCGAGTCCTCCGCACGGCAGCCAGTTGCAGCTAAGACTTGGAAGGGAGTGATAAGGAGACAGGGAATGTCTGCTCCCTCGCCGACCTCCTTTTTCCCCCATATTTTTTGAGTGTGTTATTAAATGCAACACCCCTGGCCCGTTTTCTGCAGAATGGCTGCAGAATGGCCCCTCGCCTTGTCTTGGATGATGGTAGAGGTCATGCACGAAGGAATGGTTGCGCTGGCTTGAGTTCCTTCTTATTCTCAGGGTTAAGGGCAGGTTTAGTACCTGGAGGGGGAGAAGGCATCACTTGGGGAAGAGGTGATAGTAGGGTCAAGCTCCAGAAGGTAGTTTGTGTATTGGAAGTTTCTTTTTTCTTTTTTCCCAGTCATTAAAAGTGTTAAAGCCTATGTAGTCATATAGAAAATGTTCTTCCTAACATAAGTGAAGAAAGAATTTGTATACACGGGTGATTAAAATCTTACCACAACCACAATTCACTGAAAAAAAAAAACTGGAAGGAAATTTTAAAAAATGTTAACACTGGTTGTGTTTCTGTTGGAAAGACTATGAGTGATTTTTAGAAATTTAGATAAGAGAACTGGGGGGTGGGGGTGGGGGGGTGGAATAGAGGATAGTTCTATAGTTATCCAGGCTGAAAGCTTTGGAAATCTGTGGTTCTGGTTTTAACTTCTAAGAGATAAACAGACAGGCAGTTGACTTACTAGATGCATGTTTTTACATAGGTCATTTGAAAAGTTGGATGGTGGTTTCAGAAAGATGGTTGGGATTAGACCTGTTGCTGGTGAAATGTCCCTGTGGAAGTGTCAGGATTTTAGAACTAGGTTATAAAAGCTTAGGAAAATGATTTGCGAGTTCTCAGTTTGGAAACAACACATATCCTGACATCAGTGGCAATTTTGTTGGCAAAACAGCTTTTCGGGGATATATATTTTTAATTACATGTATCCTGGGGAGGCAGCCAAGCTGTTTTGAAGGACAGGACGAGATCCCTTTACATGCTGGAAAATAGTTACTTGTAACTCTAGACTTCATAGACAACATCTGTAAGGAGCCAAGCAGACTGTTTATCAATGCTGGAGGAATTGAGGACAGCAACTGGACTCTCCCCTGCTGGTACTGCAGTTTCAGGGACTGAACATTTGTATTTTCCTATTGTGCTTCATTATTATTCATTGAGGAAACCTGGCCAAACAAAACTCCTGATACCCAGAGATTTCAACTTGCTTCCCATCCTTGGGTTTAACAGTGTCTCAATGAGGACATTTTCTGTTTCATTATGAGACTGGTTAAAAAATAATTTGGGGGAATAAAATAGAGGAAGGAGAGACTATTAAATACATGATAAAAGCCGGGTCTACATTTTTTTTTGAATATTTGTTTTTACGGTAATAAAGAAATGGGAATAAACATAAATCACCCCATCACCCAGAGGACTGAATCAGACTGATTAGTCTGTCCAGCTCTTTCAAATAGTAGCTGAAAGGGGAGGGAGGCTCAAAGTCAGCTCTTTAAGGTTTATTTCTCTAAGTGTTGTGCAAAAGGGGATTATGTAATGATTTGGGTCCCCTTTATATATTTATTTATCTATGTTCTCCTGGAAAGGGTTTACTAGACCCAGAAGAAGAAAAGGGTGTGAGTGATGGATTATTAGGCAAGCTCATTTGAGGTCAGAGTCTCACAGTCAGATACCCCTATAGACCAATTTAAAAGTAGATATGGACTTTGCCCAGAAGCAAGTCAGATTTGTGCAAGCCCTCGGTCAGACTTCCATGTCGACTGTCACTGTTCTCTTTGTTTGCTTCCTGACTTTTTTCCAGTTCTTCCTTTGCTCTGTGTATGTGCCCATGTGCACAGAGAAGGTCAACATCCCCATTGGGCCCTGCGGTGGGATGTGCCTTTCGGTCAAGAGACGCTGCGAGCCTGTCCTGAAGGAGTTTGGCTTTGCCTGGCCGGAGAGCCTGAACTGCAGCAAATTCCCGCCCCAGAACGACCACAACCACATGTGCATGGAAGGGCCAGGTGATGAGGAAGTGCCCTTGCCTCACAAAACCCCCATCCAGCCCGGGGAAGAGTGCCACTCCGTGGGAACCAACTCAGATCAGTACATCTGGGTGAAAAGGAGCCTGAACTGTGTTCTCAAGTGTGGCTATGACGCTGGCTTGTACAGCCGCTCGGCCAAGGAGTTCACCGACGTCTGGATGGCCGTGTGGGCCAGCCTGTGCTTCATCTCCACCGCCTTCACGGTGCTCACCTTCCTGATCGATTCTTCCAGGTTTTCCTACCCGGAGCGCCCCATCATCTTTCTCAGTATGTGCTATAATATTTATAGCATTGCTTATATTGTCAGGCTGACTGTAGGCCGGGAAAGGATATCCTGCGATTTTGAAGAGGCAGCAGAACCTGTTCTCATTCAAGAAGGCCTTAAGAACACAGGATGTGCAATCATTTTCTTGCTGATGTACTTTTTTGGAATGGCCAGTTCCATCTGGTGGGTTATTCTGACGCTCACTTGGTTTTTGGCAGCAGGACTCAAATGGGGTCACGAAGCCATCGAAATGCACAGCTCTTATTTCCACATCGCAGCCTGGGCCATCCCCGCGGTGAAAACCATTGTCATCTTGATTATGAGACTGGTGGATGCGGACGAGCTGACTGGCCTGTGCTACGTGGGGAACCAGAACCTGGACGCGCTCACGGGCTTTGTGGTGGCCCCGCTGTTCACCTACCTGGTGATTGGGACTTTGTTCATTGCTGCGGGGTTGGTGGCCTTGTTCAAAATTCGGTCGAATCTTCAAAAGGATGGGACAAAGACAGACAAGCTGGAAAGGCTGATGGTGAAGATCGGGGTCTTCTCAGTCCTGTACACGGTGCCTGCAACCTGCGTGATTGCCTGTTATTTCTATGAAATCTCCAACTGGGCGCTCTTCCGGTATTCCGCAGATGACTCCAACATGGCAGTGGAAATGTTGAAAATCTTTATGTCTTTGCTGGTGGGCATCACTTCGGGCATGTGGATTTGGTCTGCCAAAACTCTGCACACGTGGCAGAAGTGTTCCAACAGATTGGTGAATTCTGGGAAGGTAAAGAGAGAAAAAAGAGGGAATGGTTGGGTGAAGCCTGGGAGAGGCAATGAGACTGTGGTATAAGGCTAGCCGGCCTCCGCGCTTTCCAGATTGTGAAGGGGGAAGGCCAGCATTGGGGTGCAAGTGCTACTAAAAGCTTCCTGCAGTGAATCTCAGTTTGAACAAACTAGCAACACTTCAGTGACCCCCCCAATAATCCACCACCACTCTCCCCCCGCTACCCATCTCCCCCAGCATCATAAAACTAGTGATTTTGCTGCAGACTTTGGAATGATCCAAAATGGAAAAGCCAGTAAGAGGCTTTCAAAGCTGTGAAAAATCAAAACATTGATCACTTGAGCAGGTCGCAGCTTGGAGCGTGGAGGTCCTCCCGAGATTCCAGGAAGTCCAGGGGATGCTGCTTTTCCCTGCAGGGTGGGATTTGAGCTGTGAGTAGGCAACTTACAGGGAGAAAGATTAACTTTTTTTTTAACCCTTTAAAAGTTTTAAATACTAACTGGGTCTTTCAAACAGCAAAGCGATCTATAAACACTGGAAACACTGGGTTCAGAGAAGTGTTACAAGAGTTTTATAGTTTGGCTGATCTAACATAAACATTTTCTGTGGTGCCCTGTCTGCTGTTTAGAACTTTGTGGATTGCTCTCCCAAGAGGTGGTGTCAGAATCTTTCAGTGCCTTTGTCATAAAACAGAATTGTTTGAACAAACAAAAGTACTGTACAAACACACATGAGGTATCCCGTGGATTTTTCTTCTCTCTCTCCCTCTTAAATTTCAACAGCTCAGTCCTAGACCGCTGCTGTTTTCTCCATTTTACATTAATGACTCAAAATAGGTATTTTTATAGGAATGTTTGCACTGCAGCAGATCTAACAGGGGGAAAGGAAGGGCGATTCACTTTCTTGACAATCACTTAATTCAGAGGAAAATGAAATTTACCAAGTCGACTTACCTTACCCACCCCAGAGACTGATTGCATTGAGCACCAGGGATTTAATATATTTTACTTCGTGTGATTCTATCTATGCAGACGCCAGTCTGGAAGAGCTAAAATGTTACGTTTCTTGGCAACTTTGCATTCACACAGATTAACTGTATAATTTGTGTGTGTCAATTACAATTAAAAGCACATTCTTGGACCATGACTTAATAGTTACTCAACTGACTTTAAAACTATGGTCAGCTTGCATTCTCAGAATGATAGTGCCTTTTTTTTTTTCTCTTTAGCATAAGAATGTTATCAGAGTCTGGTCTGCTTAGCACAATGGAGACGTTTTCAGTTTTGTAGAGGGAGCTAAGGACAACTAATCCAACTACTTGGTGCATAATTGTTTCCTAGTAATTGGCAAGGGCTCCGTATAAGATTTCATTGGAAGCAGTGTGGCCTGGAGTATTTATATGGTGCTTAATGAATCTCCAGAATATCAGCCAGGAGCTTGATTGGTTTGTAGGGAATAAAGTGTAGACCATATGAAATGAAAAACTGCAAACTCTTACAGCACAGGTCTTAATTGCATTTTGCAGGGGTATCCAGAGCTTTTAAAATGTATGCTTTATATTCCTTGCAAGGGGGTACCCCTTAGAAGCCTCTCGAAAGTTGCAATTCTTTTAAAGTTGTAACTGGCCTTTCTCCTCAACCCGCTGAGGTCTTCTGATCAGCAGATCTTTGGGACAGATTGATGTCACAGGTTGCTGTCCTTGAAGTTCATCTTGGTCTTTGCTTTAGCAACTTTGGGATGATTATTTATTTATCCCTGCCCTGCCTCCCCTTTAAAACAGGTAGGAAAGCTCTTTTATCCCATTTCTTTATGGAAAAGTGTTTCTAGGGACTCAGAATTGCAAATAGGAGTTCAGATTCTGGAAATAAGCATGTCTTTGTTTGTTTGAGCCTTATGCCCCTGGTTTGACATTTTCCTTTCTTCTCTCTCTGTTTTGGTGTGGTTCTTGAGCTGAGATGAAGATGTGAGTAAGGAAGGTTGTCTGTTTTGGAAGGCAAAGTCTTGGGGTTTTGTGCACAAATGCCCAGTGGGCACTGGTGGCCCCCACTATGAGTTCTGGGCCTGAATACCTTGGCTGGACTCTGGGTCAGGGCTCCAGGAGCATGAGAAATGCTCCCCAGAAGGGCCAGTTGAACTCCATCTACGACTGCATCACCCCTGAAACGTAGAATGTGAACTCCCTGTGCTGCTTGCAGATGGTTCCCATAGCTGGCCGGGGCCCTGGAGCGTGCACCCAGGGGGCAAAGCCTGCCCTTACTCACGCTCCTCTCCAGTGTCTTGGGAGTTGCTCGGAGACTCCGGCCCAGGAAAGGGAAGAAGGACCGTGCAGGGGTTTCCAATGCAATTCTCTTTGTAATGTTTCAGTGACTGGGTGACCGAGGCAAGCATCCTAGCAGAGGGCCAGCCATGGAGAGGGTGCTCCGTGTTTATGAATGATGAAATAGTGACAGTAAGAGTACTTGGGTGAACCTGGATGCCCAAGTTCTGGAGCTTTCTGGGTCATAGAATGTCTCTTCCGTAGATCTCTTGCCTTCTCGGGGGAAGTATATTTGATTGGAACTGGCCATTGGCACACACTGGCAATGTCACAGGCTTATAGGTTGTTCCTGTCACATTCTGTTTATGGTTTTAGGAAAGGAGCTTTGTGGCTGAAGAGTTAGTTATCAGTTACCTTGAAGTGAGTTATCATCACCTCTTAAGTTGGTATTAGTTTGAAAAAAAAGTTAATTATCAGCACGTTTATTGAATGCCAGCTGTGTGTCACGCCCTGTGTTAGGCACCTTAAGGGATGTCAGGGAGGATCAATTCTGTTCCTCTAACCAATCCGACCTAGTTCTGCTGAACTTTGCCATTGGTTTCAGAAGGAGCAGGGGCTACTGAATTGCCACCTGTTTCACTGTCTCCATCCCATAAACCTCTTCCTGGGTCTTTCTAACTTTAACCCATCACTCAGCCCTTCCCAGGATTCCTTGCAAATCGATGTACAGGGGTTTTGCCAGAAAGCATCAACTCTGTTATAGGACAGTCTCTGTGGAAACCTTCCAGGACGATCATGAACATTGGCTCCATCTAATGTGGCTTCCAGGGCAGGCTGTTTAGGGCTTGGGGTTTTCTAGTGACTTGCACATGCACGCTAAGTTGCTTCAGTCATGTCTGACTGTTTGCGACTCTATGGGCTGTAGCCCACCAGGCTCCTCTGTCTGAAAGGATTCTCCAGGCAAGAATACTGGAGTGGGTTGCCATGCGCTCATCCAGGGGTTCTTCCCAACCCAGAGATCGAACCCAAATCTCCTGCATTGGAGGCAGATTCTTTACCGCTGAGCCACTTGGGAAACCCATCTAGTGACTCACACAGGTGAATTTGAGGACAGCAGCTTGCTAGGGAAAAGGTTAGGATTCTTCCTCTTTCTCAGAAATCCAGGAGAAGCAGGTATATAATTGTAACTTCCTACAAAATCCCTTGGCCTCAAAAAGGCCCAAGGGCACCTCTGTCAGCTTCCTCTCTGGCAGGCTCCTTTCTCCTCCTCCATAAGGGCCGCACCTCAGGGCAGAGGAACCTGGGGAGAGTGAAGCTGACCAGAACCGCCTGATGGAGCGCCTTGGTTGAGTCATATCCTTTTTCCTCTGTGGAGACCCGTTTCCTGATCCCTGAGACTGCTCCTGAACTGGCAGCTTGCTCAGGGACCTCAGCCAGGAGAAGGAGGGACACTCATTTATTTCCCCGAGATGCTCTCTGACTTTGCTTTCCCCTGGCCCTCCGTCTCCTGCATCCCCCAAACCTGGACCCCAGGAAGCTTCTGTGTCTGGGTTCTGACACTACCAGCACCCCGGCTCTGTCTTCTCTGCCCTGCCCCCCTCAGCCTCCTGGCCACTGAATTCAGTGTTGGGATCCAGGCTGAGACCTGAAGGTGTAAAGAGGGGCTCCACAGCCTCAGTCCTGGAAGGCAGACTCAACTTGAGATTTCACCAGGATGTGCACACGCCGGCTTCCGGTGAGGGGGCCACCGCCGCAGCTGGGAAGAGGGCTGTAGAGTGCCCCCTGAAAGGAGCCGCCAGAATCCATGTACGTCCTGAATTGCATTCCGTGATGGGGGCGAAGTTGGAGAGAATTGCTGTCCCAGCCAATTACATCACGTCATTGGACCCTCGACGGTTCTTTTTGCTCCTTTATTGTACTTGGGCTCAGAGTCCCACCAGCGTTTGTATTACATCTGGCCAGGGACCCAGGTTCTCATCTTTTTCCAGGGCCTAGATCGTAGATCTTGGAAACTCCTCGCAGAGCATTTTGCTTCTACCAAGGATCAGATCCCAGAGGCTTAACTAATGGATTTTGTTTCGCTATGGCCTGAGCAGAGCTGTCTGCTGCCGCCTCTTGTCCTCATGTGTGCAGTGATGTCCACTGGGCATTACCTGGAGGAAAGTGAGCCCCAGAGCCCGCCCCGACAGGCCTCTCCCCCGCGGTAAACCCGTGTGCTGTTTCTGTTTCTGATTTACCTTGTTTCCCTTCTTCTTTGCACCAGCAAATTCCCAGTATTCACCCAGGCAACTTGTCGAGGGCCGGCTTGGGGACCCATGAGCCATGTCCTCCGAGCTTACGTAGCTCCCTGATGGCCTACAGTATTCAGTGTATGACCACTGTCATCCCAGCAGGCTTCCTAGGAGGCTGCGAGTGCCCCTGCCCCCCGGAGGCTGGGTCCCTCTGCCCTCCCACCATCCTGCTGAGGGCTCGGGCTCAGGCCAGCCTGGCTGTGGGCTTTGGGAAGGCGATGCTGATGTCTCTCCCAGTGGGGCATCTAGGTGGCCCTGGATTTTTTCCTACCTCACAGGCATGTTGTGAGACTTCAGACGGGAGGAGGACAAAGGTTCCTTGAGCTCTTGGTAGGAAAGGTGGAGTATCAGGTGTGATCTAGACAGAGATGAAATTCCGCCCACTGGTGAGGCGGACAAGCTTATGCTGTGTGGCCTTTCTCAGTCCCCTGGGCCACCCGCAGCTCCAGCCCCCTTGAGGCCAACCTGAGGGACTTTCAGATGTTCGACATTAGAGGTACCAGGCAAACCCCTACGACGTGCCCTGAATGAATTGCTGAGCGTCAGAAGAAATGGACCGTGCTATCGAGAATGTACAAACGTATGTCTGCATTGATGTCTGTACTGTAAATTTCTAATTTATCACTGTACAAAAAAAATAAACTTTGCTATTTAATTTTTGTATTAAAGGAAAATAAAGTTTTGTTTATTAGCTAGTGTGTAATTTGGCCTCTTCCTGCAGGTGTCTGAAAGCCCCTGGGAAGCACGCTTACCCAGCAGGGAGAAATAAAGAACTGGGTTTGCAGGGCAGGGGCACAGCCTTGTCTTCTTTTTGCTGATGCAATTTTCCCCCGTGGGATTTCTCCTGGGTCAGCCAACCCTCTGAGGTCCAAGGTCAACAGCATCCATCACTGCTGTGGTTGTCAGTAACTCTTAAGTGGTCATGATGCTTCTGATGTGACTAAAGTTCTCAAGCTGTCACTCCACCACACCCCATTTTGGCATTTTCAATACATGTGACCGTTTTTACACACCTTCTCAGTCCCTTTGGCTTAATGTTGCAGCCTGAAAAAAGTTTTCTTATCGTTGCTAGAGTTCAGGCCACTCCAAAAGGGGAAAGAGAGTTTTTTTTTAACTCCAAATTTTTTGGAAAAAAACCAACCTTTTTTTTTTTTTTTCTGATTACACAATGGTTCTGTGTTGTGTAATTGACATGGGAGTATGTCACATCAGTCAGCCAGGAAAATGACTTCTTCAGCTAATTTTATAAGTTGGGTGGTCTGTGTCCCCATAGCCAGAAAAGTCATCAGACAAAGCAAATTCAAGGCCTTTATCAGGACATTGTCATGGGAGCAAGTAATATTACGGACCACACAGGCACACAGGGAAGGGGAGTCACTGCTATCGATTGGAAATGCCTGTTAAGGTCCCTGAGGAGAACGTTGGCCCTTTTGGTTTACCTTTAAATTTCTTTCCACCCTTCGGTTTCACCTGAACACCACCCTGTTTTGCTGTGAGTAGAAAGCCCAGGGAAGAAGAATCTGCAATGCTCTTCTCCTTCACTGCAGATTGCTCTTGTACTTTTAAGTCCAACTGCACCTGAAGGGAGGCATGTAATTTAAATTCTGTTCCCTGGAAGACAGGCTATGCGTCTCATTTCATTACCTACTCATTATGTAGTTACGATGTTAGGGAAAAGTCAACACAATCTGGGGTGAATTCACGATAATACCTTGCACTGTTACAAACACTTTCTGGATAGGAAATGCTTTTATTTACATGATTTCATTTTATGCTCACGTCACCTTGGAGGTAAGCAGGGTGGGCACTACCTCGCTTTAGAGATGAGAACTGAAACTTAGGGTGAGGGACTTGCCGAGGGGGACCTCCGTAGGTGGGTAGCCTGTTGGCCAGACAGGCTCTCTCCTGCTTTGCCTACGGTTTTGTTTTCATCCTATTGGGTTGGCCAAAAAATTCTTCTGAGTTTTCCCTATGATGCTATGAGGAAACCCGAACGAACTTTTTGCCCAACCCAGTACAATGAGTTGCAAGTTGCATCATGTCTTCCCCAAAGACACACTGAAGTCCTAATGCTCTTTACCTATGAATATGAATTTCTTTGGAAATAGGGTCTTTGCAGTTATAATCAAGATCAGCTCATACTAGATATATGCCTGCATGTTAAGTCACTTCATTCGTGTCCTACTCTTTGTGACCCCAGGGACTGTAGCCCACCAGGCTCCTCTGTCCATGGAGTTTTCCAGGCAAGAATACTGGAGTGGGTTGCCATTTCCTCTTCCAGGTTGCCGTTTCCTCCTGCCTTCGATTCCCAAGGGATCGAACGCAGGTCTCCTGCTTGGCAGGTGGGTTCTTCAGCACTGAGCCACCTGGGAAGCCCCATTGCTCTGATTTCTTTACTGCAAATAGGTCACTGAGAATGGATAAATGTTTTGGCAGGCAACTCAATAACGATACCTGGCCATGAGCCTCTGTTGTTTAAGCATTATGTAGGTGATCACTCTGGTAAGTTTATCTATAAGCTGGACACCTCTAAAATAAAGCCTAGGATCCCGGACACTCAACAGACCTGAGCCGGTCTTAGCTGCTCTCCCGTCCAGCCGCCCCTGATGGGAGCTCTGTATGCAGGGCCGGGACCTTGGCTGGAATGTGGCCCAAGGGTTTTTAGCATTTCTGTCCTGAGAACTGATTTTTTCTCTTTCCCATTTTAGCTTTCACATGCAATCATAATTTTAAAGTTGAGCAGGCTCTTGACTAAAGAGGTCAGCCTTGGCCTCCTGTCTTCAGAGTTACTGTGAACAGAAATAAACCACACTCAGAGAAGGGCGTTGCCCTCTGCTTGGTTTTCCTTCATGCAGCTGGGGTGTAGGACTGGGAATATCTCGGTAAACGTTTTGAAAAGATTGGACCTGCAAAGATTTATTCCAAAAAGTTTTCAAAACGGGACCTTGGTCCCACCCGAAATTCCCAGAGCTGGGAATTTTCCTTCTGACCTTTTCCTTCTGTTTCATCCTTAAGGAGAAGAGAACCCAAGGATTCATCTACTCTCAGGCAAAGGCTTCCAACTTCTCAAACTCCCAGGGAGAAAGAATAAAAAGTAAGATGTATTACATTTCACGTCAACTGCCTGATTTTCATCAGCTTCCCACATGGCTTCCTGTAAGACCCCAATCTGGTTTTCGCCCAAGACCCTGATGAATCTCACGTATAACCCACATTATCAATGCCTTTCTCTTTAAGAGATGAAATGATTGGCTATCTACCTTTTCCAAGATGCCGAAGGACTGCATCATTTCACTCGTGAGGAATTAAATATAGAGTGCAAAGCACTGAGACAGGGTTGATAAGTCACAGAGGGAAACCTGTCCTAGTTCCGTCGCTTTCCATACACTGCCTTGCCTTTTCATGGGTGTTTACCTTCGTCTGCAAGGACTCTTCCCTCCTTCAACTAGGCTGTATCCAGTCTTCCTTCGACACTGAGATCTTAGGTCACCTCTCCTGGGAAGACGTCCCCGACCAACCTTCCAACTTGCCACTTCCTGCCTCCTTTGGCTTCTTCTTTTTAATATTCATTTATTTGGCTGCGCTGGGGTTTGGTTGCAGCACACAGGATCTTATGTTGCTGCACACAGAACTCAGTTGTGTCATATGGGATCTAGTTCCCCCACCAGGAGTCGAACCTGGGCCCACCCGCATTGGGAAGGTGGAGTCTTAGCCACTGGACCATCAGGGAAGTCCCACTCCCATTGCTTCTTACCACTGGTAAGTTTAAGTCTCTGTGCTTTCAACTCTGGGAGCCTTGATTGTACTAGTTTGTAATAGTCTGTTGATGTATCCATCTCTCTACCAGAACGAGCAACCCGATGATGACTCTGAGCACCCAAAAGTGCCCACCCGAGTGTCCTCAGGGCCTAGCAAGGGTTTTGGAAATATCTGTGGAGAGACTAAGGAAGGTAGGATAGAAGAAGACAGTGTTTTATCTTGTTAGGTGGGGGCTTTGGTGACAGATGTGGCCAGCATGGGAAAGAAACCAAAGGTAACAACAAGAGGCATCACAGAGGCAGAAGTTTCTGGAAAAAAGCTTGGAGGGTAGTGGCAGAAAATCCTGTAGTCTCAAAGGTGGTTGTAAGACTGACCACCTACCCGCTGTGTTGCTTATTGTCGTCTTTCTTCCCTCTTTTTTCTCTCCTCGCTCCCTCCCCCCCAACAAATATTTGCTGAGCACCTACTGTATGCAGAATACTGGGGTTGGCTGGGGAAAGGAAAGAGGGAGTGATTGTAGAAAACCACAAAGACAAGGTCCAACTCTGAGTCCAAAAGTACAGATGACGAAACAGAGAAAGAATCCATCTGTTATTAACAAGCTTAAAACTCCAAACCTGGAAAAACAAATCCTCTGTTGCTTAGTAAATATTTGTGGAGTAACTGAATGAGGGTCCAGCCCCAAGATAACTAAGGCACAACCTTTTCCCTCCAGAAGTTCACAGCAACAAACCACATGCCCTCCGTACCTGGTAAAGGCTCCGTACCCACTAAGAGATCAGAGCTACTATTCCTATTGTGTTCGTTATGTAATTTCTTCCTAATCTGAGTCCCAGGGCTTTGTTTGTTTAGTGTGGGTGCTGCAGCTTCTGAGGACTGAGTGCAATGGGAAAGCATTTTCTAAGCCATTGTTATCCCATTTGATCCCCTGAAGGACAGCTCGGCCTCAACAGGTAAATGTTTGGGGGGGGGAGGTGGAGGGCAGTCAGGAAGCGGGCAGAGTCCAGGCACTGTGACTTCTCTAAAACTTGGTCTGCTCATCAAAACCAGCCTCTTGTTCAAACTGTAAAAAAACAGGGGAATTTCCTGGTGGTGCAGTGGTGAAGATTTCACCTTCCAGTGTACCCAATGCCGGTTTGACTCCTGGTCAGGGAGCTATGATCCTGAGCTATGCCTCAGGACCCCAAACACCCCAAAACATAAAACAGAAGCACAATTTAAGTGAATTCCATAAAGACTTGAAAAATGGTCCACATCAAAAAATCTTTCCCCCAAAAAATGTAAAAAAATAAAAATAAAAACTCACAAAGTGGCATCAGAGGCATTTAGCCATTGCACCAGCTGCCTCCTCTGACCAGCTGTCCTCGCTGGCGCATGTGATTTATGATACCTGCACCCAGAAGGTGGTGTGTGTAGGTGTGTCTGCCTTGTGCCCTGTGGTATCCCTCTCTTGCTTCTCTCATGGCCATAGTTCTACGAATCCGGAGAGTCTGCGCTACACAGATGAAGACGAGCACGCAGTCAACCTCCGGCTCCTTGTCTGCCCCGAGTGAGAGAACAGACGTGTGAAGAAGCTTGGCGGCGGGATGCCTGTGGGGAGGTGCGGGCAGCGAGTGGTTCGGCGTAACTGGAGCCCGAGATTCCGGGAGCGGGAGGGAGGGTCACCGAGGCCGAGTTACGAAAGGCCTCCGAGGTTACAGTCTCCTCGCCGGGCGGGCACAGGGAGGTGGCGAGAGTCTGGGCGGGGGAGGGCGCGTCCGCACCGGGTGTCTCACGGAGCTCTCCCTGGCTGCCTCGGGGGGCCGTGGGCTGGAGACAAGGCCAGGATGGATGTGGGGGAGACGGGGCACACAGACCAGTTTGAGAGACCGTGAAGGCCTCAATCAAGGGGGTAGCAGAGACTTGGAAAGGAGGGGGCAATTTTCAGAGAAACGGCGACAGACCGCGTCCTCCTCGGCACCATTCAATGAGCCGAATCTGTCCTTTCTTTTTTTTTTTTTTTTTTTGAATCTGTCCTTTCTAAACGGCCTGTGCTTCAGAGGCCCGGAGCTCTCTGTTTGCTCTGGACACCTGATACAGCACACTCCCTACGTTGCAAGTCCCAGATAAATAATGACGGAAGGAATCACACAAGGGCGGTGGCCCATCGCACCCCGGGGAGCTGGGGTTTCCCCGAGGAGACGGACTCCCTCAGAGTCTGCAGGTCAGCGTGACACCATCTGTCGGGGGCTGAAAGGGCCAGGGGCCCTAGGTGGGCACGGTGTTGAGCTGTTTATGTCGTCTTCAGCCGCCCCACCACCTCTTTTGCACTCGGAGTTTCCCATGGAGACGTGCTTCCTAGAATAGCTGCTACAGATTCCATAGGAAAGGCTTCACTTGGTATACCACCAACTTAATCCCACTCACGTTTCCCACCTAGATCTTATTTCTTGACAGTTTTCTCTGCGGGCCACTGTAATCAGTAAAAAGAAGTCTGGACTGACAGCCAGATACACAGCAAAAGCACACACCTTTTCCCTAGTCCTCTTCCTTTTAAATCAGAAATTCTGTATAACATTTTCCATCAGTGAAAGAGAGAAATACCACTTCCTAGCTTTCTCTCTCTCTCTCTTTTTTTTTTGGTCTTTTTTTTTTTTTTTTAAACAGCAGACCTTCCTTTTGGATTTACATCAGCATTTAGCTAACTTCCTGAACACTTCACCCACTTCCTGAACTTATTCTGAGGAAGGAAAAACATCCTCCTTCAGAAATAAATGCAAATAATCACGGAGATTATTTTTATTAAATAAATAGTGTAAATGCAATGGAATTTCCTGTACAATGTACGTTTACTGTGGATATTTCAACAAGAATCTGTTTGTTGTGATCTCGTAGGAACCGTTTTATTTGCAGACAGTCTGAGGGATTATAACCGTTATGTAGCTACTCAAGAAATAAGTTCTGAACATTTGCAATATTTTTTTCTGTTTGCTGTTGTTAAAAAGGTTTTGTTTTTTTTTACTAAAAAATCTGAACACTAGGGGGAATGGTTTTCTTAAGGTCAGCAATTCTGAAGCTTTGTTTCTTTTAAAACAGGGTTTTCATGACCCCTAGTGGTGAATAGGGAGAAGGACCGCTTTAGAGCTGAAGGTGAGTGTCACAGAGTGTCTCAGTGATCAGGGTGTTTTAGTTATGCATTTGTCTGGGAGAAAATGGGCTTCCCTGGTGGTTCAGAGGGTAAAGAATCTGTCTGCAATGCAGGAGACCCTGGTTCTATCCCTGGGTTGGGAAGATTCCCCTGGACTCCAATATTCTTGCCTGGAGAACCCCATGGACAGAGCCTGGTGGGCTATGGCCCACCGGGTCCCAAAGAGTCGGACACTGAACAGCTAATACTTTGGGAGAAAACACACCCGTTCCAAGCACTTCTTAATGCCCATACTGCCTAAGAACCCTGTGAAGTGATGATATGGAAATGACAATCTTTAAACATTCTGGTGATGTTCTGTTCTTTTGATTAATATTTCTTCAGAGCCAGCCCACTGCCTAGCCAGCCCACACCTAAACTGGTTCAGTTTAAGAATGAATGAAAAATCTGAGACTTTGCAGAGAGAAACACATCAATACATCAAGTCAGGATCAGGTTATCTTCAATTTTTTTTTTTTTAAACGAAGGCAGTCTCTCTGTATTTGTAAGAAGTTCGATTTGGTTGTTTGGTTGTGGAGAATGGTATTTTTCTGCTGAGTAAATCTCATGGACGTCTTAGAGGTATGTTTTGCATTGACTGTCCCTGTCTCTTTTGTTTTCATTTTTGGCCACACCACATGGCATGTGGGATCTTAGTTCCCCAACCAGGGATTGAACCCCAGGCTGCTTGTCTTGGAAGGGCAGTGTCTTAACCACTGGACCACCAGGGAAGTCCACTTGCCCCTGTCTTTTATGAAGGGTTTACAGGGCCTTCTTAATATTCTCCAGTGTGTTGGGCAGCAGCTAATTTTTAGAAGAAGTGGTGATAAGAATCTGAGAAAGGCTTTTTGCCCCCATGTTCCTTGCACCGCCGTCTAGCAGAAGGCTGTCTGCGACAGATGGGTATCTCGCCTCCTCAAGCCCTCCCCAGGGAGAGGCTCCCTCTCCCTTACCCAGGCTGACATTCTTCCGCAGGTCCATCGAAGGCCTCCAGCGTCAGGCTCCTTCCCCTTTCCTCCAGCCCCACGGCCCGCCTCCTCCTCAGACTCAACGTACAACTTCCCGTGTGTCTCACTCTTCCCTGCTTTGCACATGCAGGCCCCCTCAGACAGGAGACCCTGTCCCTCCAAGGCTCTGGGCTCATTCCTCAAGACCCCGTGTGAGCATTCTCTCTCCTGGGAGCCTTGAATGATCCCTCCTGGCCAACCTTGTGTCCCCTGTGTGTCACCTCTCAACACCTATAATTGCACATTATCTCACATTCTATTGTTTGCACACACATCTCCCCTGGATGTCTGTGATAGTCTCAAGGACAAGGACTGTCCCGGCGCCTAACTCCTT
Organism: Giraffa tippelskirchi; assembly: GCF_054371585.1. NCBI lineage: Eukaryota > Metazoa > Chordata > Mammalia > Artiodactyla > Giraffidae > Giraffa > Giraffa tippelskirchi. Next base: position 38,770,166 of record NC_137284.1, on the reverse strand, counting down.
GGCTTGTCCAGGTGCCCAGAAAATGTTCACTGACATCCTGACATCAGTGTCTGTAGGCATAGATTGTTCTGCTGGGCTGCAGTGTTTTGATAGGAGAGGGCGGGGAGCGTGCAGCGTGCAGCTAGTTCAAAGGTAGAGTTGACAGTCAAGAGAATAGGTCTTTGAAAGTGTACAGAACCACTTATTATCTCAAACGGCCTCAAACTTCATCCCCTGAGGAATAAGATGGTTTCACATAAATGATCTCTAAGTTTTTCTCTAGGTGCAAACTTGTGGGTTTCTATAACTGGAGGAGCTGTGATCTAAAGGTTTTTAAAACTCTGAGGTCAATGCAGGAAGTCTATAATTGCATGCAAAATATATTATGTACACATGTGTCTTTGCAGAGTGAAATGGTCCAATCTTTCATAGGTGGGTCTATGATCACAAAAGATTGAATATCACTGATGAAGAATTGTTGACCAAAAAGGATGCTCGTAATCTTTATTGGCTCAGTAGGAGTTGACACCTTCTTGAGTGCTTCACGAGGGAGGCTTATAAACCAGTGATTCTGTTGCTTTTTCTCCACTGTCCTTCATTAGGACACCTACAGGTCTGGTCTACGATTTAAAAAGAGAGGTTAAGGGCTTTGGGCTGTGTTCCATTGGTGTTGAATTAATGTCACCCTCCTTAGGTTCGAAAGGTAATGTGAAGGTATGGTCAGAACCCTTGTTAACCCAAGATTATGTAGCATTCCCCACATAAAGAGTTTTTCCTGCTCTAGGAAAGCTATCCCAGAGTGCTCACCAATCCTGCCCAAGTGGTCCAGGCTGAATCCTCTGTGCAGGTAACCTACACGTGAAGCATGACTATAAAACGTTCTGCCACTGTGGGCTGGGCTTGCAAACTGCTAGGATGCTCCTAGATGGGAGATGCCACCTATAAAGTGAATTGCCGTCGGGGGAGGCAGGCTTCATGCGTGTGTGAGCTGGGCAGTCATTCAGGGTCTCAGGCTTTAATGCTCTACTGTTGCTGTCTTGAAGTTCTTAATAATTTTTGAATAAAAACTGTATTTTTACTTTGCACCTGGTCCTGTAAATTGTGCTGCTGGACCTGAGTGGCTGCACATACCTGAAGCAGCACCGAGCGGTGCAAAGAGCATGAGCTTTGGAGTCAGCAGTTGGGAGTTCACATCCCCGTTCTGTAATTGCCCAGCTGTGTGAGTGTGACTAGGTTGCTTAACTTCTCTGGCCTTCAGTGTTATATCTAAAACGGTGATCATGGTGACCATAATATCTAACTTCTATAATTGTCAGGGCTGTTAAACAGTACATGTGATGGTAATGGCTGATAATGATGATAGTAATTTGAAATTAACAAGTTAAGAAAGAACAAAATACATGAATGTGAAAAGGAGACCAAAACAAACCAAAAAATCCATACACACAGACTTTTAGAGGTGGGAGGAATCCTAAAGACGAGCTCTTAGGTCCAGCTGTTTTGACCTTTGTCCTTCCACAGTCCTTTGAATTAGACCACTTAAAAATATTATATTATCATTATTTTCCTTTATTATACATCTTTTACTGCATTCAACTTTGAGACCTCCCCCTGCCTCCCCAGACTTGGGACTGCGTCTAGCCTTAAAAACAAACAAAAAAACTCTTCACAATGCCTGTCATAAAGTAGATGTTTAATAAATAATTGTTGAAAGAACAAACTAGTTCATTATTTGATTTTATTGTTGAGAAGCTGAAGCCCAGAGAAACGGAGTGAGTTACTCAGGCTCACAAAGCCTGTCCTTGGCAAAACTAGAACTGGAGTCCCTTCTGTTTGTTTTGAAAGGAGTGCTTGGGGCCCCGTGGGGACCCATGTAGACACCATCTTTATTGCTTGCTGAGTTGCAATGATCAGATTACCTGGGGGATGTCTGAGTCTTTTGTGTAAGTGTATATTTACTTATTTGGAGTAAAAAATCAGAGGGGAAGGCCAGCCACTGGGGCTGGAATGAATATCCTTGGGACTATCCCAGAGAACTTCTAGAGAAAGCAATCCAAGAGACTCACTTTACTGAGCTCACAAGCCTGGCTCCCCTCTCTCCTTCCCCAGATCCTCCCATTCATGAGATTATCCTCTGTGATGCTGATGTCCTAGCTGTGATTGATCACCCACTGCTATCTCGGGGACCTGAGAGTGACCTTCTGGGTGCATTTGTAAGGAAAAAAAAAGTAAAAAACTTGAATGCATCCTCCAGTTGGCCTGAGATAAGGGGGGCTCAGAGTCATCTTTCACTAGAAAGATGGAAAAGCAATCATTGGAAAAATAACCTAAACAATAAAAAGAAAAAATCCATAAGAAAATATTCTCCTTCCAGAGACTTAAAACATACTTCTCGTTTCAGCCACCCCACTGACATGATACCACCCCTATGCAAGAAAAACAAATGTGTTTGTGAGGAAGGGAAGATAGGAGGGATGGAAAGGTTAACAGAGGAAGGGAGGAGGCAGGAGGGAGGAGGGGCGATATGCAGGGAAAAGATGAAGAAACAAAGAGAGGCTGAAAGTATTTGAAAAGAGATGTGGGACTAATATTTACCTGAAGAATCCTGGAAAGCTAAATCAGACCATCAGGATGAATCAGTCTGGTTAAACTCACTTGGTTCAGCGTTAATTCTCAGGCTGGGAAGGAAGCATTAGAATATGGAGAAAAGGTCTGGGTTTGAGTTTCAGCTCGAATGACAATTTGTTGTGTGGACAGGGACTTGAATTTTTCCAGTCCTAGACCTCAGTTTCCTAACTCAGAAGTGGGGGGCGGGGGGAATAGAGGACATGAGACATACGAAAGTCACTTGAAAAGAGTGTGACTCAAGCGAACATGGCCTCAAATTTACACCCAAGCTGGATCCATTCCACTTAAAACAGGCTTCGTTACACCCCCAGCTCTGCTCTTCAAAAGCTGGAGGGACTTTTCTACCTCGTGTTTCTTAAATAAGTATAAGACCCGATGATCTGGTGACATCATTATGCTCAGGTGAGCTCATTCCGAGTCATGGGTACAATTCTGAAATCATAATAAAAAGAGAAAACAGATGCATGGCTTCCTACCAGCTTTCAACACACTTGTTACCCTAGAGTGGGCAGACCTGGTTGGCAATGAGATCTGATGCCAGTCCTGCCACTCCAGTGCTGTGTGTGAGCGAGTGTGAACACCCGCAAGTTTCTAAGCCTCATCCAACCTCCCTCTTCCCACTTCTGATGGGAAAACACCCCCCTCCCTGTGTTGTAAGCACAAAGGCAAGTGCTGAGCGCAGCTCTTGGCATCTGTTGGAGCCTCTGCCTCTGTTGACCGACCCTGCACCCTCAGTTCCAGCACAGAGCAGATGAGAAATACATAGTATTTTTCCTCCTCCTTTTCCCTTTTTCACTGCTCTTACCCCATCCCCACTCCCACTTACTCAGGTGTATTTCCCTGGGCCCCAAAGTAAAAGCTTTGCATCTGCGTATCTGAGATACTGCTTGACAGCATCTCTGTGAAGACTGCAGATAGGAAATGCAACCACTGCACCAAGTCCCCTACATACAAGCCTACAAGTTGTGAACTTTCAAAGATGTGGATGTGAAGACAGGATGGAATTGGAGGTCCAGAGAAAGGATGAAGAGAGAAAAGAGAAAGAAGAAGAAACTGAAGACCGAAGGAATTCACGACACAGGAAACGGCAAGGAGATTTTCTCTACTTGTGGAGGCACTGTTAGTTTTTGAGGCACCAGATCCTGAAAGTAGAAAGGTGCATGAAAGTGGCAGCAGCTGTTCAGAATGCAATCCAGGGCTACCGTGGCATCTATGATAAGAAAACGAGCTACCACCCAGAAATCACTGGATCATTTTTTCAAGAGGATAGGTGGAATTGAATCTGGTGTGGAATCAGAGCTTGTGCCATCAATGTCAGCTGTGAGTGGAATTGCAGCCTGCCCTCCAACTCTGTTGCTGACGACCCTTCATCCCTGCTGTCTCCCACCTCCAATCCCTCCTCCATCACTAACTCTTCTTGCCTGTTCACCCGATGCCCGCCCCTGTATGCCAGCTGTTGTTCTGTACTACTGTACTTTTAAGGTCCTGTACTGTAAGATTAAAAATGTTTTATTTTTTGTTTTTTAATGTATTATTTGTGTAAAAAGCATTATAAACCTGTTGCAGTACAGTACTATACAACAAATTGTGTTAGTTGGCTCCCTAGGCTAACTCTGTTGGGCTTACGGACAAATTGGATTTACGAACTCATTCTCAGAACGGAACTCATTCCTGTGTAAGGGACTTACTGTATATTATGGTTGTATATCTGTCTTGGGTGTCAGCAATGAAAACAGATTCCAGAGAACTTATTTGCAAAGGAATTTATTGGAGGGATGTTAGAGGATGGAGAGAATTAGACTTAGAAATGGGTAGAGATCAGGAGGTTCTTGTGCTGTGAAGAAAGCAGTGGGGGAGAGGGGAAAAGGTCTAAGTGTGAGTTTTCTCTTGGTTGATAATTTGTTGTGTGAACACAGATGTGTCATCTCACATCCGAGGCCTCCGGTCTCCCATCCAGGAGTGGAGGGTCAGAGGGCGAGGCCAACAAGGTCACAGCAGCAGTGTCCTGGCAGCAGTGTGGTCAGCACGCCAGTTCTGCTGCTCTTGAACCAATGGCCTCCAGCTTTCTCCATGGATAACCACCAACCACATCTGTGTTCCTGCACTGATTGCCGGAGACTGCCAGTTCAAGGGAAGACCACCAGAGGGCTGAGCCCAAGCCAGTTGCCCATCCTCAGATTTTGCCAGGGCCAGTATGTGTGTGTGAGAGTGTGTGTGTGTGTGTGTGTGTGTGTGTGATTGTGAGAGTGTGTGTGAGAGTGTGTGTGAGTGTGTGTAAGTGTGTGTGAGTGTGAGAGAGTGTGTGTAAGTGTGCGTGAGTGTGTGTGTGAGTGTGTGTATGAGTGAGTGTGTGTGTGTGTGAGAGAGAGAGGTCCTGACTACTTTTGATGTGAAAGATGGGTTCAACCTCCCACCAAGAAAAACCACACCAAGATCAATCCTTAGAAAGAGAGAGGGATTGGTTGAGAGACACTAGACAATTAAACTACGACACCTGCCCAGTTGCAGCTCAGAAGAGGATGTGCAGGCATCTTCCAGAGGCCGTGGACTCTGAGGTCCCGCCTTGTGTGGGGACAAAGGGCCCAAGTACAGTGCTGGGGGTCCTCCATCCACGGGTGTGAGTAGGGAGCACCCTGCAGTGTCTGCTCGTTCAAAGTGGTTTTGAAGAAAAATCAACATTAAATGAAAACAAATAATTAGGAATTTGTTGTCATTGAAAAACACATATAAACAAGTTCCACTTTCCACTTCCACTTTGAAAGTCGCTCAGTTGTGTCTGACTCTTTGCAACCCCATGGACTATGCAGTCCATGGAATTCTCCAGGCCAGAATATCGGACTGGGTAACTTTTCCCTTCTCCAGGGGATCTTCCCAAGCCAGGGATCGAACCCAGGTCTCCCAAATTGCAACTGGATTCTTTACCAGCTGAGCCACAAGGGAAGCCCAAGAACACTGGAGTGGGTAGCTTATCCCTTCTCAATCTTCCCAACCCAGGAATCGAACTGGGGTCTCCTGCTTGCAGGCAGATTCTTTACCAACTGAGCTATGAGGGAAGCCCAATAAACAAATTGAATTCAATTAAATTAAATACACTCTGCCTCTGAGTGTAGACAGGTTTGGAGAAATAGCCATGCAGAAATTAGTCACAACCCATCTGAAGAGCTGGTCCCTTACCATTTAATAAACAAGTTGAATTCAATTAAATGGTGAGGGACCAGCTCTTAAGATGGCTTGTGACTGATTTCCGCACAGCTGTTTCTCCAGAGCTGTCTACACTCAGAGACAGAGGCTTCAAGCAGCCCATGTGTGCTCCTCACATGCTCTCAGCTCTCAGCACACTCCTGAACGCTGGGTGGCCGTGTCACTAATCGTTATGGTCTCTGCTTCAGGAAGTGACTGCTTCCTTCTTTAATATCTTTAAAACCCTAATTATTCCAAAAACCAAAGACTCAAACCCAACAGCTGAATGCATTTTTTTTTGTTTGGGAAAGCCCAGTTTTCAGTAGAAGACTATCCTGGGCAAAGGCATCTGCCCGCCCACCGCCCCCCCCCCCCAACCTTTCTCTTTAGCCGAAGAACAAGTATTCTGATGAATCTCAGAAATCATTGGACCTATTTCCTGCTAAAAGGTGACAAACCAACAAGAAAATAATCATTAGTCACTCCCCCAACTCTTCATTGCAAGTAAACAGGATTACTTTGGACAATTTAGATGGTCCACTGCTGCTAAGTCGCTTCAGTCGAGTCCGACTCTGTGCGACCCCATAGACGGCAGCCCACAAGTCTGCGCCGTCCCTGGGATTCTCCAGGCAAGAATACTGGAGTGGGCTGCCATTTCCTTCTCCAGTGCATGAAAGGGAAAAGTGAAAGTGAAGTCGCTCAGTCATGTCCTACTCTTAGCGACCCCATGGACTGTAGCCTACCAGGCTCCTCCATCCATGGGGTTTTCCAGGCAAGAGTACTGGAGTGGGGTGCCATTGCCTTCTCCGTAGATGGTCCACAATCACCTCCAAAATTTTGTATGGATTGTGTTAGACTAAATCCTCACTTTTTCACAGGGCTTCACAGTTGTTTATATAGAGCTTTATGGTTTGAATGGGCTTCCCAGGTGTCTCAGTGGTAGAGAGTCTACTTGCCAATGCAGGAGACCCAGGTTTGATCCCTGGGTCAGGAAGATCCCCTGGAGAAGGAAATGGCAATCCACTACAGTGTTCTTGCATGGGAAGTCCCATAGACAGAGGAGCCTGATGGGTTACACTCCATGGGATCACAAAGAGTCGGACACTACTGAGCCACTGACTGAGCACACACACACATGCATAGTTTGCATGGAGTCTGTAGTTCGCCATCTTAAATGCATTATTTTATTTGAGCCCCATAATAGGCCACTGGGCAAGCATCACCTTTCTGCTGATTACTGTAAATACCTCCTCAACTAGTTCAATGTCCACTCTTTCTTTTTTCTTTTAAATTGAGGCATACTTAACATCTGATAAAAAGCACAAGTCTCAGTTGTTCACTTTGGCAAGTTTTGACAGTTTTACACACTGTGTAACTGCCAGGTACAAAGAGACACACAACATTTCCATCAACCCAGAACATTTTCTCACTTTTCTTTCCAATTTCCCTCTCCCCCCAGCAACTACTTTCTGATTTCTATCACTACAATTTTTGTTTTTTGGTATGTGAGTTTCATTTCATATCAATGGAATCACACAATATATGCAAGAATTATCCATGCTATGTATATCAGGAGAGTCTACATTTGTATCGCCAAGTAGTATTCATTGTATAAACACATCACAATTTGCTTTTGAAATCATCTTTTGATAGAAATTTGTGGAGTTTGGGAGGGGCATACTTTTTGCTTTTATAAATATGGCTGCTATAAAAATTCTTGTACAAATACTTCTGTGAACATATGTTTTCATTTAACTTGGATAAATACCTAAGAATGAAATTGCTGGGTCATAGGGTAGATGTATGTTTAACTTTATAAAAAAAGCACCAAATAGTTCTCCAAAGTGGTTTGTCAGATATATGGCTTGTCAGCATCCACTTGGCTTCCTCCAGTCATTTCTCCTTGTAGACTCCAGAGCAGTCTATTCAAAACATAACCTTGATCCCATCACTTTCCTGCTGAAACCCTTTCAATGGTTTTCCACTGCCCTTCGGATGGAGTCCAAATTGTTAAACACAGCGTGCATAGCTTGGCCCCTCGTTTGCATCAGCTACTGCTTCCTGTCTCCCTGCCCCCTTATATCTGAATTCCAGTCTCCTTCCCTGCGAAGCTTTTTCCCTCCTCTTTTCCTGGATGACCCCTGTTCATCCACTGGACCCTCTGCCTATTTATCCTTCAAGTTTCAACTTATGGCTTACTTCCTCAGGGCCTTCCTCTGTAGACGAGGTCAGGTCACATGTTATCTGCTCCTGTCGTGCCCGGGTCTTCTCCTCCTTAACATTCATCGCGCTGTTGTTATTTTTAAATTGCGTATATTTATTTCAATTTTTGAATAGGTTATACATTCATACGGTTCAAAAATTCTCAAAAGATGTTCAGTGAAAAGTTGTAGGCCCACCCCTGTTCCATTTTGCCTGGCTTCCCATCTACCTAAAAAAACAAAAACACTCCCTTAAATCCCTTTCCAGAGGGACTTCCCTGGTTAAGAATTCACCTCCCAATGCAGGGGATGCGGGTTTGATCGCTGGTCAGTGAACTAAGATCCCATGTGTCTCGGGCCATGTGTCACAGCTAGCGAAGCGTGCGTGTCACAGTGAAGAGCCTGTGCAAGAACAAAAAGCTTCCTCTCCAGAAAATGCCTATATGAGATTTTTACACACATACGCACTATACTAATTATTAGTATTACTCTTTGTAATATTACTGCATCGATATATTATATTACTATATTAGTATATATACTAATATAAAGAATATATACTAATTATATATATTATATGTGTATATATACATATAATATATAAATGTATATTTAATATAAATATATACTAATGTAATAAATTGATGCAGTAATATTACAAAGAGTAATACTAATAATTAGTATAGTGCATATGTGTATGAAAGTGAAAGTCGCTCAGTTGTGTCCAACTCTTTGCAACCCCATGAACTATACAGTCCATGGAATTCTCCAGGCCAGTGTGGGTAGCCATTCCCTTCTCCAGGGGATGTTTATGTGTAAAGTCTCATAAAGGCATTTTCTGGAGAGGAATTTTTTTTTGCTGTATTGTATATATAAACTAATATAATTAGTATATATGCTAATATAATAAGTAAATATACTAACATAATGAATTGATACAGTAATATTGGAGCAATGCTAATTATTAGTATGGTGTGAATGTGTGTAAACTCTCATACAGGCATCTTATGGAAAGGAATTTTTTTGGTTGTGCGGGCTCCTTATTGAACAACTACACTATCATTAGTCTCACATTAGTGCACTCTATACACCATCCTGCACTTTATTTTTTTCACTTAGCAATATGTCTTGGTAATTTTCCTTTTCAGCAATTGGAAAGTTTGCTCGTTCTTTGTCACTTCTCCCTGACGTTCCATCTAAGGCTGGTCTGTCCCTTAAGCCTGATGCTCCATCTAGGACTGATCCAGGCCCATCCGGATGGCCGTTTCAGTTATTTTTCATCTTTTGCTAATTAATGTTGTAGTGATAACAATCATATACATGTGTTACTTTCTTGTGAATGTTCGAACACCCAAAGGATAATTTCTTAGGAACAAATTGCTGGTACAATAGGTTTGAGTTTGTGTAATATTTGAACAGATTTTGGCAAATTGCCTTCCATGGGGTTGTATCACTTTATACACCCACCCACAATGAAGCAGAAAGCCTGTTTGCCCTTGACCTTACTGTATGTGTTGCAGAACGTTTGGCAACCTGGCAATCTGAGAACAGAAAAATATCATCTTGGTATAGCTTGTTTTAGTTTGCATTTCTTATCTGAGAAACTAAGCATCTGGTAGGATTTGTTGTATTTTTAATTACATAGCACAGTGCCTGGCAATATATCTAATATATCTATCAATACAATAACAAACATATGTATTGTCTATTAGTATATATCATGTATGCCAAATGCATACATTTTATTTATTAATATATATTAAGCATATGTACTGTATACAAGTATATATAATTGTTGAAGGGACGAAAAACTGAGTGATGATCAAAGAGCTTGAGGTCAAATGATTTAGGACACACAGCTTATAAGTGAGGATTTTCTGGTGTCAAGTACAGTATGATTTCTTTTTTTTTAATATTTTTTAAAATTAATTTACTTATTTTAATTAGAGGTTAATTACTTTACAATATTGTAGTAGTTTTTGCCATACTTTGACATGAATCCACCATGGGTGTACATGTGTTCCCCTTCCAGAACCCCCTCCCACCTCCCTCCCCATCCCATCCCTCAGCGTCATCCCAGTGCACCAGCCCTGAGCACCCTGTCTCATGAATCGAACCTGGACTGGCTATCTGTTTCACATATGATAATATACATGTTTTAATGCTATTCTCTCAAATCATCCCACCCTCGCCTTCTCCCACAGAGTCCAAAAGTCTGTTCTTTACATCTGTGCCTCTTTTGCTGTCTCACATAAAGGGTCGTTGTTACCATCTTTCTAAATTCCACATGTATGCATTAATATATGTACAGCATGATTTCTATCAGCGTGTGCAGCCCCACATTTTTAGGGTGGTCCAGAGGGAGAAAGGAAAAGGAGAGGCTATTAAAGGGCAGAAGGTAAAAATCTTGGCTCTGCTTTGCTCAGTGTTACTGTTGAAATCATTTATAAGATGCCAAGTGTACTGTTTAATAGGCCATGCAACCCACTCAATATTCTTGCCTGGAAAATTGCACAGACAGAGGAGCCTGGTGGGCTGCGGTCCACGGGGCCACAGAGAGTCATACATAACTGGAGCAGAGCTGGATGAGGAGAACACTGCTGAATGCCAACTGGAGAGCACCCAGCTCAGGGCCGGCTTCCGGGCCCCCCATCACTCAGTTCAGTGAGAAGCATGGGGGTGAGGGTCGGGCCGATCTGGGTCATGACTCAGCTCTGATAGCAGCTGTGAGACTGTCATCTCCTAGGAGCAGCTTCCTGCCGGGAGAAAGGAGATGACAAGAGAAACCTCGAGGCTTCTGCTGGTCCTCAGTTCTCTGCTTCCAGCGACTCCCCTCCCTGTTTGTACCCTGTGACTCCAGGCCCCTGGGAGAGATGGTTGGGCCCAGGGTGGATTGGCCCAAGTGAGGTCCTTCAGAATCTCCAAAGAATTTGGCATAGGGCCCATTGTGTGTGTGTAGGAGGGGGAGGTGCTGTGCTCAGACGCTCAGTTGTGTGTCTTTGTGACCCCGTGGACTGTTGCCTCCAGGCTCCTCTGAGGTTGTGGCCTAGGAAGAGAAACACATCAGCCTTTTCTGATGAACTTGGCTCAGCCTGGCAATGCTGAGCCCTATAACAGGACGGACTTCGTAAGCAGTCCTGAGTGGTTAGAGGTCACTCCACCCAGATGGAGAAAGGGAAGCTGGGGGCTTTCTGAGGGCCTCCAAAGAAGGAGTGGCTGATTGGTGAATTCCTGGTACTTTTCTCAAATTCTCCAAAGACTGAATATGACCCAGAAGGGGGTTCTTGCCCTTGGACACAAGGAGGGTCACCCCAACACGGAGGTGCAGGGCCAGGAGATGGTGCTCCTTGGAGAGGGAGCCCCACTTTCTGAGCTTTAACTATCCAGCTTCTGCTTCTCATCTCTTCTGAAACCCAGTCACACTTCTTGGTCAAGTTTTCTCTGATACATGACACTTACAATGATGTGTCCACCTTTATTTAAATTCTTCCATGTGGGACCTGTTCTGGTGCCCAACATCTTTTACTCTCTAAGTCACACAATTGTTGTGAGTTTTAAATAAAGAAATGAGATTACCAACAAGGACCTACTGTGTAGCACAGGGAAACTCTGCTCAATATTCTGTAATAACCTGAATGGGAAAAGAACTGGTGCCTCAGATGGTAAAGAATTTGTCTACAAAGTGGAGGACCCGGGTCTGATCCCCAGGCTGGGAAGATCCCCTGGAGAAGGGAATGGCTACCCACTCCAGTATTCTTGCCTGGAGAATCCATGGTATGGAGGAGCCCAGTGGGCTACAGTCCATAGGGTCAAAAAGAGTTGGACATGACTGAGCAACTAACACACATATGTATAATTGAAAAATTTTGCTACACACCTGAAACTAACACAACGTTGTTAATCAACCATACTCCAATACAAGATAAAAATTAAAACAAAATTAGGATATCAGAAAAATTAAATTATATAAACTTACAATTAAATGAAAGGTAACAAAAAATTATCTGTAGAATTTAATTCAAATAAAAATTCCAATAGGATTTTTTGAAGGTACATAGAAACTCATTCTGAAAAAAGTGAAAGGAAGGAAGGAAGAAAGGAAGAAAGAAGGAAAGGAATATAGGACACCTAATGAGATGGACTCTCTCTCTATATATATATATTTTTTCTTAATAGAAGAAAGGATGGGAATGAGCCTGTCAGTCAACTCGTTTCCAGTTTGAACAGAACACAGAACAAACCTATTTCTACTTGAAAGTCAGACAGCTTCCCAAAGTAGTATATTTGTTCTGAAAGCATTGCTAAAGGCATGTCTGTCACAGACTCGGGAGACAGTGGGAGACATACTTGGGTAGCAATTCAGGCTCCAACTCCTACAATAGTCATTACTCCCATGAGTCTGAGTTTTCTCAACCATAAAGAAAAATTTGTGTGGCTGCTATAAGCACTAAATGTGCTCTTATACAGAGTGAAAGCTCAGTGAATGGTAGGTAAGTATTATTGTAATATCTTCCCAAGAAGAATCAGGACAACCTCCATTCTGATGGGAAGAGCTACTTGCCTGATGATGCTTCCCTTTTAACCCAGGGTCCAGAATCAAGTTTACAACGTTGCCGTGGCAACCTTGTTACCCATTAAGGTTGTGATCTTGCAAATCCCTTTTCCTAACTCTACTTCTGAAGCCTATCAGACAATGAGAAGAACTTATCAGCCTGACCAGACCAGGGGACATGTATATACGTGCATACACACACACAAGCTTCGAACAGCTATTTTTCAGGGCAATTCCCACTTGGGTCATCTCCTGCCAAGAGAAAAATGTAAATCACTTTTCATTCCAGCATCCAGCAGCCCCACAAACCAGTCCAAGAAAAATTCAATCTTGGTCTACATAGCAGAAACCAGGCAGCCAGCCAGCAAACTTTTGTCTTGTGTTTTTAAGACAAATTAAGAGAAATGCAACGTGCTCTTCATCAAATGATGTCTGTGGTGATGAAGAACGGCCCCACAGGGCTAGGGTTTAATCCTGGCAAAGGACAGGGGTAATTTGGTGGGTTGGGCTAAGGGAGGACCTTCAAAGGGTAAACTCCCCTGGGTGACTTAAAGGCTGCAGAAATCGCGAAGGAGGGAAACACCGAGAACCTCAGCACCCAGGAGGTTGATTCTGAAAATGTCCCAGATCCGTAGCTGCTAAGGGTGGAGTAGGAATGGGAAGCTGAGAGTAGAGGGAAGCTGGAAGATGAGGTGGGGTCAGTTCACAAGAGCATGTGAGTTTGAACCTTCCCCTCGAGGCTGTGGGAGCCCTTGGAACCGATTTAAGCAATGATATTGTCTTTCCCACTCTTCAGCTAAGCCCTGATGGAACTGGGAGCCAGAAGGTTTCTCATGCTCGTGTGATTATTATAACAACACTTGGAGGCAGACTTCATTACTTTTCTTTTCCAGTTGAGTAAACGGAGACTCAGAAAGTAACTGAACTGCCCAGGATTATCCGGTTAGATGGATCCAATACTTGAACCGAAGTCCAAGAGCCTCCAGGCCCAGTCATTGAATTTTCCAGTTTGGCCCCAAAGCAAGGACAATATCTAAATTATGCATCTTTGTTTTCCCTACCCCTCCCTGCCCGGTCCCAGCTCTCCAAAATTCAGTTGACTTTGGGAGGTTGAAAAGTCAAACATGACCTCGCCTTTTTTCCCCCTCTCCAGCAGGCCCTGGGAATGGCTGTAGGAGCTGGCAAAACAAGGGCACTGTGAGGCCAGAGGCGCTTTGCTCCCTCCTGAGCACTTTCCCTTTCCCTGTCCCTTCTCACGGGGAGAGGAATTTTGGGAGCGGTCTCAGGTGCCCCCTTAACGCATTCCTGCATCTAAATCAGATGCTCGTCAGTGTTTCACCCCCTGCCTCCCTCCCAGCCAGATCTTCTGAAGCTGGTGAACATTAACCTCCAGCAGCTCTCAGACCTCTCTCCTGAAAAGCCTTCCCACACTTTGCGATGCTCCTGCATGCTCAGTTGCGTCTGACTCTTTGCGACCCAATGAACTGGGACCCAACAGGCTCCTCTGTCCATGGGATATTTTAGGCAAGGATACTGGAGTGGGTTGCCATTTTTTCCTCAAGGGATCTTCCCGACCCAGGAATCAAACCCACATCTCCGGCATTGCAGGCGGTGTCTTTACTTGCTGAACCATCTGGGAAGTACTGGATGTCGAGGATCTACCAAACCCCTCCAGTCTCCAAGGAGCCTCTTGTATCCATTTTTATACTGATTCTGATGATATACAATTCTTCCAAACAAGGAAATAGATCTCAGGGGACCACTGAGCCAAAGCACCACAATCAACGCTTGGATTACATTTTCTGTTGAAAATTCTTATAAAGAACCAGAGAAGAGGGGCGAACACTCTAGCTTAGCTCTGCCACCTAGCAGTCAGCTCACCTTAGCCAACGGTCTTAACTAATGCAGGTTTTATTGAGTGAGGAGAATCATTCTTTCCTCTTCCATTAGCATACAGATTAAACATCCATGGAAAACTGTTCAGCCTGTGTGTGTGTTAGTTGCTCAGTCATGTCTGACTCTCTGCGACCCCATGGTCTGTCCGTGGAATTCTCCAGGCAAGAACACTGGAGTGGGTAGCCTATCCCTTCTCCAGGGGATCTTCCCAACCCTCTTGAGGGCAGGCAAGAGGGTCTTGCCTCTTGTGTGGTAGGCAAATTCTTTACTGTCTAAGCTACTAGGGAAGCCCATAGGAGAAATTGAATAAGTATTCATACCTAAGAAACTGTACCTTAAAGTTTGTAAAAGCATAGACTGCTGGAACTGAAAAGCCCCTGACAGAGCTTGTGCATCTTTTACAAATGAGGGCGCCCAGAGAGAGAATTCGGGGCTGTATCTATCAATCTCTCAGCCAGTCGGTGCTCTGTAATCTAGTTCAGCTTTGTCTAGTAGAAATACAATATATAAGCCATACATGTAATTTTAAAAGTTTTTTTAGTAATCACATTTAAAAACTAGAAGGAAATAGGTGAAATTAACATATTTTATTTAATCCAATATAGACAATATCCTTTTCGTGGATCACAGCCTTGTGGTGGTGAAGGGGCTTGAGTAACTCAATGAAGCTATGAGCCATGTGGTAGAGGGCCACCCAAGATAGACGGGTCATAGTGGAGAGTTCTGACAAAACATGGTCCACTGGAGAAGGGAGAAGAGGGCAGCAGAGAATGAGGTGGTTAGATAGCATCACTGACTCAATGGACATGGACTTGAGCAAACTCTAGGAGATAGTGAAGGACAGGGAAGCCTGGCAGGCTGCAGTTCATGGGGTTGCAAAGAGTCAGACATGACTTAGCGACTAAACAACAACAAGGACGATATATTTTCCATGTAATCAATAAAAAAAGGATAAGCAAATTATTTTATATTTGTTGTACCGAATCTTCATAATCTGGTGTGTATTTTACACTTAGAGCACAGTTGACACAGACTAGTCACACTTCAAGTGCTTAACGGTCATGTGTGGCTAGCGGCTACCGTAGGGACAGCACAGTTTTCGTTCAATGTGAGTCAGTAAGCACTTTGTGCACCTGCTATGTTCCAGGAACTCTCTGGATGCAGGGATATGAAGGTGAAGAAACACAGCAAAGGATGAAGTGTACAGCCTTGGAAACCAGAAACCATAACCCAAGGTTGGGACTCCCTCCCCACCTAGGCTGCTGGATTATGCATCTGTATGTTTGGTTGAACAAGTCAAGAAGAAAATCCTCCAGGGACAATATCTGTATCTCGAGGGCATTTTCCTCTACTCCAGTACTGGGCATAGCAATGTATTTGTTCCAAACTGCTGTTATGTTCTAGGCATTGTGTTCTGCATTCAATAGGTATTCTCTGATTTATTCCTCAGTGTGACTATACAGGGACTTTATTTTGTCCATTTTGAAGAAGAGGAAGTAAAGGCTCAGAGAGCCTGAGTAATTTATGCAAAAGTCACATCAGACGCGGAGCTGTGACTGTCACAGAAAGCAGGCATGATTAACTTGGTCTGTGCCACTTATGGAGATGTGAGCAAGGTGAATGAATATTCCTTGGACATGACGATTTTGGCCTTTTTAGAAACATTCCTGGTGGAGCAGTGGATAAAAATCCGCTGGCCAATTCAGGGAACACGGGTTCAATCCCTGGTCCGGGAAGATTCTACATGCCACAGAGCAACAAAGCCCACAACTACCGAGCTTGCTCTCTAGAGCCTGGGGACCTCAATTGCCAAGTCCGCACCACAGCTACTGAAGCCTGCGTGCTCTAGGGCCCGAGAGCCACAATCTTGTGCCTCTGTGCTGCAACTACTGACATCTGTGGGCCTAGAGACCACGCTCTGCAACTAGAGAACCCACCACAATGAGAAGCCTGGGCATTGCAACTAGAGAGCACTCCGCACTCTCCACAGCCAGAGCAAGGCTGCATGCAGCAACAAAGACCCAGAGTGGCCAAAGATAAGTAGTAAATCAAAATAAACAAATATGGCAGTGTATGCATATAAAACAAAAATAGACAAATAAAAGAAGCATTCTTAAAGTTTCCTGAATAAAGTGACTAGAGGTTTATTTTACTGCCTTTCCATCCCTGGTGACCAAAGTTCGCACTGCCTGAAGGCTCTTGCTGCAAAGGAAGAGATGAAGACGAAGACATTCCACCACTCAATTCCTTGGCTGTTGAGAGCTGCTCTGTGCCTCAGAGGAGGCCTCGGGGTTTTTTTCTTTTTATTGTTGCTGTTTTTTAAATTTTATTGGATTACAGTTGATTTGCAATGTTGTGTTAGTTTCAAGTGTACAGCAAAGTGATTCAGTTATAGGTAAACATCCATTCACTCTTTTTCCGATTCTTTTCTCATACAGGTTATCACAGAATATTGAGTATAGCTCCCTGGGCTGTGCAGTAGGTCATTGTTGGTTACCTACCTTGTATACAGTAGTGTGTGCGTCTTCATCCCCAGGTCCTTATTTATCCCCCCCCACCACGTTTCCCCTTTGATAATCATAAATTTGTTTTCAATATCTTTAAGTCTGTTTCTGTTTTGTAAATAAGTTCATTTGTATCATCTTAAAAAATTAGATCCCACATATGAATGAAATCATCTGCTATTTGTCTTTCTCTGACAATTCACTTAGTATGATAATCCTTAGGTCCATCCATGTTGCTGCTGGCATTATTTTGTTCTTTTTTATGGCTGAGTAATATTCCACTGTATATATGTACCACATCTTTATCCATTCCTCTGTCGATGAACATTTAGGCTGCTTTCATGTCTTAGTTATTGTAAATAATGCTAAAATGGACACTGAGCTGCATGTATCTTTTCTAATTATGGTTTTCTCTGGATATATACTGAGGAGTGGGATTACTGGATCATATGGTAGCTCTGTTTTTAGTTTTTAAAGGAACCTCCGTACTGTTCCCCATAGTGGCTGTACCAATTTACATTCCCACCAACAATGTAAGAGGGTTCCCTTTTCTCCATACCCTGTTCAGCATTTATCGTTTGTAGATTTTTTGATGATGGCAATCTGACCTGTATGAGGTGTTACTTCACTGTAGTTTTGATTTGCATTTCTCTGATAACTAGTGATGATGAGCATCTTTTCATGTGATTTTGGGCCATCTATATGTCTTCTTTTGAGAAACGTCTGTTTAGATCTTCTGCTCATTTTTTTGCTTGGGTTGTTTATTGTTTTGACATATAGCTGCATGAGCTATTTGTATATTTTGGAAATTAATACCTTGTTGGTTGATTCATTTGCAATTATTTTCTCCTATTCTATGGACTCTCTTTTCATTTTGTTTATGGTTTCCTTTGCAGAAGCTTTCAAGGTCAATTAGGTCAGAGACCTCAACTTGAAACACATCTCAACCTCAAGTTCACCTCAAGGAGGGTTTACCTTGTTTCTCTAAATTGAGCCTGTTGTCCAAAGCTTCCCTGAAGTGGTGAGGGGCCCAGCCCGGAGGAGTTTTCATTTTCCATTGCCTGGACCATTCTTTCAGCTCCTGCTCTTTTGGGAATTGTCTGAGCTAATAGAAAGCATCCAGAACGCAAACATCCACCAAACTAGAACACAAGCTTCTGTAGCTCCAGTAGTTCCTCAAAGAACAGCCAAGGTCATAAGGGCCACAGATGAAGAAGTCTGTGAACCTGGAATAATCAAGGAGAATGAAAGTGTGATTTCATGGGGAAATCTCCCTAAAGGAAAGTGTGTGTGTGTTGTGAGGGAAAGGGTGATACTTTGCATCAAAAAACAATTCAAAATTGGATCACTTCCTGAAACACAGAGGATATGATACCCTGTGAGACTCACCTGGATGGACTTGAACTGGACTGACTAAAGTACTAAAAAAAAAATCAATACCACATTTATTCTGTCATTTGAGATAGCTTTGTTTACTTATATTTCATTAACTCAACAAATACTTTTTGAGTGCCCTCTAGATGCTGGATCTGCGTAAATGGTGCAGAGGGATGGGAGGGGAGGCAGACATGAGGAAGAAAAATGCCAGGGGAGACCACTTGACCTTCAGGTAGCATTTAAGCCAGGACCCTGATCATTGGGCTTCCCTGGTGACTCAGCAGTAAGAGAATCCACCTGCAAAGCAGGAGACTACCTGCAATGAAGGAGACACTGGTTCGATCCCTGGGTCAGGAAGATCTCCTGGAGAAGGAAATGGCAACCCATTCCAATATTCTTGCCTGGGAAACCCCATGGACAGAGGAGCCTGGTGAGCTACGGTCCATGGGGTCACAAAGAATCGGACAGAACTTACAAACTAGACCACCACAACCACCTGCTAGTTGAGAAGTCTGGATTTCAGAACTCAGGTTTGGGTTTACAAATCTAGGAGCTGATACATGACACTTAAAACCAGGAGGATAAATGAGAGGCCCTAGACAGAAAAAAGAGAATAGGAAATCCAGATCTAGTTACTAAGAAATATTGACATTTCAAGTTGGCTGGAATAAGAGGAGCTGACAAAGGAGCTCAGGAAGAAGCAGACCAAGAACTTGGAGGCCAGCTAGGAGTGGGGGTCTCATGGAAGCCGAGGGAGAGAGAGCTTCAGGAAGGAAAGGGCGCCTCATGTGGCACCTGCAGCTGGGAGTGAAACGAGAGGATGACAACAGGGCAATAGAAAGGGTCGCTGGGATGTGGTGCCATGTGCCCTTGGTTAGCAGCTGAGGGGCGGTGCTAAGTCAGGGTGGGGTGAGGCTGACTAGGAAATGCAGGGGTGAGGCCAGGGCATGAAATGTGCTCATTTGGGAAGTCTGGCCAAAATAGGAAGCCAAGGAACTGAGTGATGTGTAGAAGGGGAAGTGGTTGGATCCAGAACGTTTTGGTTTTGATGTTCAGATAGAACCTGTCCGCCTTCACCGTGTTTCCTCTTCTGGAGTTCCTCTTCTGGCAAATTCCTGCCCATTCTGTGAGATCCAGATTTAAGTGTCCTGCTTTCTGTCCGACCTTTATTCAGGGCCGGTTAGATGTCTGTTTCAGGGCCCTGGGCCATTCCGTGTACACTTTGCCTTAAGGCCTGTATCTTACCGCATGTCACGGAGGGCCTTCCTGTCTCTCTTAAACTTGGACAAAAGCAGGGACCGTGCCTTCTCGTTTGCATCGTTAGGGCGGGTAGTCGCTCAGAACTGGACTCCAGGACGAGGCTAATTAAATGGCTGATGTATAAGTAAATGAATGACTGAATTGTCGGTCTGAAGGCAGTTTGAGTGGCAATTTTATTTCACGAATGGGAAAACAGAAGCACAGAGCAATTTGGAGTTGGGTTATTTCAGGAGTTAGGCTTCCCTGGTGGCTCAGACGGTAAAGCGTCTGCCTGCAGTGCGGGAGACCTAGGTTAGATTCCTGGGCTGGGATGATCCCTTGAAGAAGGGAATGGCTACCCACTCCAGTATTCTTGCCTGGGGAATCCCATGGACAGAGGAGCCTGGTGGGCTACAGTCCATGCGGTCGCTTAGGAGGAGCCCTGATAACCATTGAATCTCAGCTCCTGCCAGGTTAGCTCTCTAGGGCTGCACTGTCAGCCCCATAAGGTACCTGGGGGTGAAACCCTCGCATTCGCATCATCTCAAGCTTCACCCCAGAGGCACAGACCTTCATCTGTGAGTGAGTGGGCTAGGGAGGGGGCTCGGCTTTCTGCTGATGAGGGTCTTGGGCTGTGGGCTAGGAAAACAGAACCGAAGCCAAGGGGTACCACAAGATGTCACTGTTGATCCTCAGTTAAACAAAAATGAATCCGGGGGCAGGGACTTTAGAAACACTTCAGAAACACTTAGTTTGCAGATGAAGAAACTGAGGCACTGGAGAGGTAACACGATTTGACTACGATCATGTACCATGTTAGTGACACGTGCAGAGCACTTAGGAGAATTCAAGTCCCTTAACATTTGGACCAGCATGACCGCCTGCCTCCACAACTCTCCAGTGACACTCAGAGAAGAGGACCGACCTGCTTCTACCATCATTCCCTCAAGACAAAAGCTCTAATTTGGAAATAGAATAGAGAAGAAAAATGGAGGAAAGAAATGAACCACAGAAACAAACTCTGAGCCTTGGCCTTCCCGTGTGCCTTCCGCAAAGCGTCTGGCTTGGATGCCGCTGCCACAGTGAGTGTGGCCCGCAGGGCCTCCATCTGCCCGGGGTTTGAATAGCCAAATAGAGAAGGATCGGGGAATGGATTTCATCCTTTTTACGGCTTGGACTTGAAAAGTCTGGTTCCCAAGGAAAACAAAAAGCCAAGTTGCTTCAGCAAAGAATTGGCTGAAACCTAAGTAGGAACCAGATAAAACCATTTGGCAGTTAGAAGAAGGAAGGTAAGTTTCTGGGCTCTCTGTGTGGGGAAGGAGGCGCTGTGGCGCAGAAGAGCTTTTGTGAGCAGCGACCTCTAGACCCGGTGTTCATTCCGGCGTCTGAAAAGAGCAAGGTAGAGTCTTGGGGGAAGGCTCTGTCCCCCCACCAGGGGTCTCAGGAGCTGTCCCTGCTCCTTGCGCCTGGGCCTCCCTGCACTGGCCCTTTCTTCTTCCCTTGTGGCTTCCACTGGAGTCACTTTTTATTGCCTCCCAGGTGAGTTTTCTTTTTCTTTTTCTTTTTTTTTACTTCAGACAATAATATTAATATGAAAGAAAAGAAAGAAAGTGAAGTCACTCAGTCGTGTCCGACCCTTTGTGGTCCCATGGACTGTAGCCCACTGGGCTCCTCTGTGCATGGGATTCTCCAGGCAAGAATACTGGAGTGGGTTGCCATTTCTTCTCCAGGGGATCTTCCCAACCCAGGGATTGAACCTGGGCCTCCTGTATTGCAGGCAGATGCTTTACTGTCTGAGCCACCAGGGAAGCCCAGTATTATATTAATATGAGTTCATTACAAAAATTCAGATACCAAGTAGCAGAAAGAAGAGAATAAAAGGATCTGTTACTCCTCCGTTCAGAAATCATCACCGTGAGACGTCCTTGGTGGTCCAGTGGTTAAGGCTCCGTGTTCCCAATGCGGGGGGCCTGGGGTCCATCCATGGTCAGGGAACTGGATCCCAGATGCTGCAACTAGGAGCTCGTATGTGAACTAGAGATCCCACGTTCTGCTGCAACTGAGACCCTGTGCAGCCAAATAAACTGAAAAAAAAAAAAAAGGAAAGAAATCATCACTGTTAACCTGTTGCCCCATAAGTCAGGCAGTTGGCCAGTGGAGTCCCTGAGGTGTGTCCATGGCACTGTGTTTAGAGCTCGGAAACAACACACACCCGTCTGGGCTCTGCCAGAGCTTCCATTATAGTTCCGGAGACAGGTAATCAACTTTAAAAAGAAGTAAAATGCATAGTGTCAGACTGGTAAATGCTATGAGGACAAAGAAACAAAAGAAACAGATGGAGATTTTCTTGGTGGTGAGGTGATGACTTGAAGTGGGATATTCAGAAAGTGCCACTTGATCGAGGACCTGAAGCCGATGAGGGGGCAATCCGTGTGGACATCTGAGGAAAGGCTTTTCCCTCCTCTTCTATTTCTTGTGCATATATAGTAATGCAATTACACTTAAGCAATGTCTGACGACATCCTTGATGTTAAAAATATGAAACAACATGGAAATACAGGTGATAAGGGAACGTCTTTCTCACCACCCATCACCTCATCTCCGCAATAATCATGTTGACCACGGTGTATTCCCTTCCTGAACTTGGTCTCCGCATCATCTGTATTCATTTCTGTGTATCTCACCCACGCACTTCATTTCATTCTCTTTATTGCATAAATGAGATTACCCTTTGAGAAGGTGATGCTTTTTTATTTTCTGCCGTCTTTTCTAAATGTTTTCTACACTTCAGGAATATAGGACAGCCATGTTCACGCTCAGCTGCTCAGTCGTGTCCAACTGTTTGTGACCCTGTGGACTGTATGTGGTCCTCCAGGCTCCTCTATCCATGGAATTTTCCAGACAAGAATACTGGAGTGGGTTGCCATTTCCTCCTCCAGGGGATCTTCCTGATCCAGGAATTGAACCCAGTCTCTTGTATCTGTGGCACTGGCAGGTGGGTTCTTTACCACTGAGCCTCTGGGGGCTTCATATAAAAATGAAAGAGGTGCATTTCGTTGCTAAATGACGTTGGATGTTTCACTTCCTCCCACCAGTATTCATTGCATTGTATTATAACACTTTGTTTCTGCCTGGACAGTCAGTTCTTCATGGTCAGGAATTGTGCTGCTCTGTCTTGCATTTCCAGCGCCTGGCACAAAGCTGAGTGCGTGGTGGGTGTTCTGTAAGTGAATGGGCACCTAATGATGCTTTCCTATATGACCGTACAAGGCCTTTCCAACATTGGATGGGATACAGGCTGAGATCAATGTTATGGTCTTTCCTAATGGGTGGCATTTACTACCCATTAAACAATCTGTGTCACAATTGGATAAAACCACTCTGGCATGGCAACCAGGGTGCCTGGGTTCAGGACCTTCAAACCAAACAGTCCAGTGTTAGCTATGAGACCTACCTTTCACTCTCCTTGCTGAAAGGAAATGGACATTTAATGAGCGCACAAGCGTGCTAAGCACTTTACAAAACACTTCTCATTTAAGGCACAGAAAGAACTCAGTGAGGTCAATATTATTTTGCAGATCTGAGGAAACCAAGAATCAAAGAGATTAATAAGGGTATTATGTGGGTCCACTGACATACTCACAAACCACCATGCAGACTGATCTTAACATTTCCTGACATTTATTTTATTTTTAAAACTTTTATTTTTATTTTATTTCTTAACACCAAAGACATTTTATATTGGGGTATAGCCAATTAACAATGTTGATGGAACTCTGCTCAATGTTATGTGCCAGCCTGGATGGGAGGGGGGGTTTGGGGGAGAATGGACGCACGTATATGTGTAGTTGAGTCCCTTCGCTGTTCACCTCCCTGCTTTTATTTTAAATTGTTTTTTCCATAAATAAACCATTATGTCCAATATACCCTGGAGGACCACGTTCGCACATTTAATGACCAAGCCTGGATGGAACATTTAAAAATCTACTTATATAACTTTGTCACTTAGCAGACTTCATTCTTTTTTATTTATTTTGTGATGGAAGTTAATTCGATTTATTGCTTTGGTAAGTTCAAAATATAGTCATCCCTGTATATCCATAGGGAGTTGGTTCTAGAACTCCCCTCACATACAAAAATTCATGGATGCTTCAGTCCTTTCTATAAAATGGCATAGTATTTGCATATAACGTACACACATCTTCCCATATACTTTATTATTATTGTTGCAGACTTTAACTGGTACTAAGCCTTGAGGAAGGAGGCCCTATGGATATAGAAAGGAACAAAGCAAGGTCCCAAACCAGAAAGACGCTCCCTTTTCAGGGGGAGAAGCGAGGCAGATGCAGAAGATTTTAGAGTTGGGAAACTGAGAATCGGGAAGGAATGGTGACTCTTGCAAGAGAAACAGACAGATCTAGAGCCCAGGGACCCTGTGCAGGTGACCTCTAGAGCCCCAGGAGACCCCTCCAGCACTCTCTGCCCAGTTGCAGAGGGCGGTCCCTGAGTGGAGACATCTGCTCTCTGAGGGGAGCCGGCCACACAGGAGAGCTGGGTCTGACACAGCCAAGCAGAACCTGTGAGTGGGTGGTGGTTTTTTTTTTTCTTTCTCCCTCCACTAACCGAGTTTTTGCTGCAAAGAATAAAATTCTCTTCTGGTGACACACATTTCCTGTCAGGATGAGGCACACCCAGCCGGTGGAAACCACCCAGATTAAACGAAGAAAAATCCTTTTAATTCCTCTAGGTACACATTTTTGGGTCCACTGGATCGTTGCCATTTTCCCAGGGGCTATGCCAGAGGTGGATTTGAGGAACGGCAAATTAGAACAATGCGCTAACAAGGGTAACAAGCACAGTGACATTAAATCATCCACCATTTAATATCTCCCATTAAATTCCCAAGATCTATAAAAGGAGTACATTCTCACAGAAAGCTCAGAAGAATGATAAAAATCTGTGTGGACTTTTCTATATAAAAACAAAACCCAAATCTGTAATTTTCAGTCCCAACAAACACTGTTAACATTCTGATGTGTACAGAATAATATTTATATGCATTTTACATCCTGCTCTGTTCCCATAACTTTATATGGTAAATGTATCCTCATTAATTGTGTCCTGTACAACATAACTATAAATTATATGTAACATCCTGCCATGCCTTATGGTTTAGGTGGTTAATGTATTTTTGGGCACTCAAATTCCCACCCCCCAGCCCCACCAATTTTTGCTTACTATATTATGGCAACTGTGAGCAGATTCCTGCCTTATTAAGAGATACCCCTGGTCTCTTTTCTTACATTATCTTATTCCCTCATCTTAAGATTCCAGTGTAGGCATTATAGTGTTTTAGAAATGAAAGGACTGGGGTCCAAGGAGGGTGAGGAATTGTCCCAAAGGCAGAGCCAGGTTTGGAGCCCAGGTCCTGCTAACTCCTGTGCCAGCCCTACCTATTATCACATCTTGGATGTGCTGGGCTCTGTCTTCACAGAGCATCGGTGCCTATGATGGAAGAATCTTCTGGTACTCTCCTTTAATCCTCCGCTTAATCCTCACCTCTCTCCTTTCATGTTCCCATGGACACCCTGAACCCTTAGTCAGACGGAAGCCTTTCCAAGGAAACAGTCTCCGCTGGAAAGTGCCCCGGCCGCAGCGCTGCCGCCGTTGACGGCTCCCAACTGCTGCACCGCGTGTTCCTCCTCGTCGGGCTCCCAGCTGTTCTCAGACAGGCCGGCCACGAGGTTAATCACGTCTCACATTGTAAAACGGACTCCTGAGGTACTCACGAAAGCCTCATGGCTGTTTGTGACCCTTTCAGACTCCCGTTTGTATTCTGAATGGTTTCCAACATCTAAGGTGCCCTCAACAACTCAGCACATTTTAAAGAGAATTCTAAACTTTAAAAAAAAAAAAATCAAGCTCAAACCAGACTTGTGTATATACCCAACAGTCCAATTGACATAGTTTCTCAGATGTTTGGAAACTTACGGTGTTCAAATCCGAATTCTTGGGGTTCTCCTCTCAAACCTTTCTCCGGTAGGTGAGAGGGTTACTGTCTAGCCAGTAACCCTTCGCTGCTTCCTCCTTACTTGACAGAACCTTGATTTTGTTCAGGGATGATGTGCCCAGACCAGGGATTGAACTGACTTGGGTCCAAGCCCTTCACAGCCATCTCAGTGCCAGCACTGGGCAGTCTTGCTCCTGGCTACCAGCAAGGCAGGCCAGTGAGACTGAAGGAGGTCTGTATGTGCCAATAAAAATTTAAAAAAATTATACTCCAATAATAATTTTTAAAAAAACGGTGAGAAAGGAAGTCGTCCAGAGAATTTCTAGACACACAGTCTCTGTGAGCTGAAAAGGAGGCTGTATTAGGCATTTCTCATGCAGCACTTCGCTTCATCTCGCCTCATCTCTTACTCTGGCCATCTCTGTGGCCATCAGTTACTTGCGAGATTCTACCAGCTTCCTTCTGCCCTGGGGGGAGAACCACCACCCAATCCTAGATGCTAGTCCTCTCTCACGTGAACGGCTTCACCGGCTCCTGAACTGATCTCCTTTCTCTAGCCCCTGCCCCTTCCCCAGTATATTCCCCGTGTCACAGCCAGAGTGAGCTGCTAAAAATATCATCGGAATCATGCCGACTCCCTGCTTCAAAACTTTCAAAGAATCTGCATTAGATATCTTTTAAGTTAATTAATTATTTTAGATCGGGGTTAGGTCTCCTTTGCTCTGAGTGGGCTTTCTCGGGTTGCACCGAGCGGGGGCCCTTCTCGTTTCGATGTTCCAGCTTTTCACTGTGGTGGCTTCTCTTGTTGTAAGGCACAGGCTATAGATGTGTGCGCTTCAGTAGTTGCAGCACATGGGCTCGGTAGGTGAGGTTTGTGGGTTCTAGAGCACAGGCTTAGCAGTTGTGGCAAACAGTTTGACATGTTGCCCTTCAGCATGTCAGATCTTCCGAGACCAGAGATCGAACCCATGTCCTGTGCGCCAGCACATGGACTCTCACCCACTGCACCAGCAGGGAAGTCCTGCATTGTAGTTTGAGTAAAGTCCAAACTTCTTACCATGATCTGCAAGACCTTGCACGATCCGGTCAACATGTCCATATCTCCATCCTTTGCTTGATCTCAATTTGCTCTTGTCCAGATGGTCCTCGAGTTTGGAACCTTCAAATGCAGATCCTTCTGCCTGGTTCACTCTTCACCTAGTGCTCCGCATGGCTGGATCCTTTCTGTCAGCCAGATGTCAAGTTTTCACGTCTACCTTCTTAGAAGAGCCCTCCTTACCACCTAGGGTTAAGCAAGTCCCCATTATTCTTTTTTTTCCTGACTGGTCTGGGTCTTCATTGCTGTATGCAGGCCCTCTCCAGCTGTGACAAGTGGGAGCCACTCTCTAGTTGCGGTGTAGGGGCTTCTCACTGTGGTGGTCTCTCTTCTTGTGGAGCCTGGGCTCCTCTAGGGTGCTGGCCCAGCTGCCCCACGGCATGTGAGATATTCCCAGACCAGGGATTGAACTGGTGTCCCCCCCACATTGGCAGACGGACTCCTAACCACCAGACCACCAGGGAAGTTCCCCGATTATTCTTTATACCACATCTGGGTTGTTTTCTCCATAGCTCTCTGGTACGTTGTTATTGCATAGTTAGCTTTGGTTCACTCTTAAATTGCTTATCTCCCCAGTCAGGTTAGAATCTTTTCTAGCAAAGGCCAGAATTTTACTCTTCAGTATTTACTCAGGTCCTTGCACTATGCCTGACTTAGAATGCGTACTCAATAAATATTTACTGAGTGAATGAATAAATTGTGATAATTAGTATCAGTTGCCATTGAATGAGGTCCTTACTTGGGTGTTCAAATCCTGCTCTGTCATTGATTAGCTCTGTGAGCTTCGGCAAGTGTCTTAACTTCTCTGTGCCTCAGTTTTCCCATCTTAACTGGGGATAATAATTGCCAGAGTCCTGCTCCAGCTGGTCCAGGGGTTCCCTCAGGATGGACGGCGTCGGCGATGTGAATGAGAAGACACAGCGAGTCTCGGTGTTTCCAAGTGTCTCCTGCCTTTATTGTTTTTTAAGACAGCTTTTATATCTTAGTGGTACATAGAAACAAATGTATAGAGTCATATCAAATCAGCTTAATGGGTCAACAGTGTTGACATTTACCGACATCGTTTGCATATCTTAGTTCATTTTGTTTACATCATCTTCTGGCCTGGGGGCCTGCCAACATCTTGTGACTCTCCTATTGATAAGGGTTGATCAGTCAGAACACTTTTGTATCAGGCACAGCAGGAAAGAATCCATCAATAGAAAGTTTCAAGGCAAAACCTGTTTTCGGTAATTTACTCTACGCCTTGAGCTTAACAGAAAAGAATGTGGTCCCATAAAGTCATAGAACAGCAAGCTGAAGGTCAGCTCTAAGTAAGAATTTTCAGTCAAATCAACAATTGTCTCACTATTTGTATTACAGCTAAACTTCTATTTATATAAATCTTCAACTATTATGCTTTTATTATATAGGCTAAATACATTAAGAGTAAAAACATAGCGAGTAAATATAGACTAAGCAACAGTTTCACAAAGCAACATTTCCTATATTTCCCAACAAGCCTTTTTTCCTGCGAAGGGTTTTGTGCCCATAGGGGCTTTCCGTGTGGAGGCTCTCAATGCTGTTTTATTATTAAGGAACAGTCATGCACATTAGCTCCAAAGGCACAGGTACATTTATTAAACAAACCAATATGTTAGCAAAAGGAATTTAGATCAGCATACTCTATATCCCAGATAATTTTATTTAGGGTGCTACCGTTCAGGGGCCTTGTTGATTGGGGTTTCAGACTGATCTATTTCAGAAGAGAATCAGGAAAAGCCTTTTGTCCAAGTCACAGAAGACAAGAAGAGGTCTATTACAGCAAGCGTCAGAAAGAGAGATCTAATTTTTAAGGTGAGCGCTGAGGCAGCCTCTCGAGAATCCCCAAGGCCTGAGAAGCCGTGCTCAAATCAGTCCTCTTTCTCATGACTCTGTCATGGGTGGGATCTCGTGAGCTGGCTCCCGGCAAATAATAGTACCTAGTTGAGTTGTCAAAGGAATTAAATTATTTATTATTATACGTGAAGTGAAGTGAAGTCACTCAGTCGTGTCCGACTCTTGGCAACCCCATGGACTGTAGCCCACCAGGCTCCTCTGTCCATGGGATTTTCCAGGCAAGAATACTGGAGTGGGTTGCCATTTAGTATCTGGCAAAAGGTAAGTGTTATATGAATGCCTTTTTTTTTTTTAGTTGCTAAGTCATGTCCCACTCTTTGTGACCCCATGGACTATAGCCCACCAGGCTCCCCTGTCCATGGAACTCTCCAGGCAAGAATACTGAAGTGGGTTGCCATTTCCTTCTCCAAATGATTAGCTGGTCTTTTTGTTATTATTATCTCTGCCAGGAAACTGAAGCTCAGGAAGACTAGAGGCATATAGCTAGTAATTGGCAGCCTGGAATTCCAACCAACTGGAAGTGCAAATTAACAAAGACATCTCCACTTTAGTGGAGGTGCAATTATGAATTTTTTGAGGGGAAAGTTATTGATAGACATTATTGAAAATGTCTGCCACTACTGCAATCCTTTTGCCAATTGTTTGCTTCTAAATGCTTTTGAAAGCATAATCAAATGGCACTTTTTTGAAGGATATTCACATAAAAATGGGAACAAATAATGGCTTAATATAATTACGTTTAAAAAGTTATATGGTGCATGATTGTGAAATTTGTGTGTGGGCAAAGATCATGGGAAGGCAAGTGGAATGCTGTGAAGGCATCCATAGATGCAGAGCAGCCTGTGCTGCCTCACTTCCCACTAACTTTCTTTATTTATTTTAATATTTATTTTTTTATTTGGCTGCACCAGTCTTAGTTGCAGCTCTTTTAATTGTGGCATGTGGGATCTAGTTCCTTGACCAGGGATCGAACCCTGGCCCCTAGCATCAGAAGCATGAAGTTTTAGCCTCTGGACCACTAAAGAAGTCCACCCCACCCCCATTAACTTTCTAACCCTCTCCAACCTGGCTTCTCCAACCTCCACTGAAACTGCTCCCAAACATCACCAGTGATTTTCCAGTTTCCAAATCCAATAGGACCTTTCTGGACCTTGGATTACTGATTAATGGAGGCAGTTGATGTTATTAACCGATAGCAACCCTCAGCCTCAGCGTCATCGCCACTACCACCTTCCTGATTCTCTGAGGTATCCTACTGTTTGAGCCACCTTGCTCCCTGTATCTCTCTGCATCATCCTCGTGTTCAACTTCTGGCCCCCTTTCCTTCCCTTTTCCTGTCCTGGGAGAACACCCCCTGAGATTACTGCATCAACTCTTATCGCAACCTACATCCCTAACCAGAACTTTTGACATTTTGACACTCAAGTGCTGGCCATTTTTCTGAAGAATTGAAATTTCAGTGCCTGGAACTCTCAGATGTGACCTTTTCTTTTCCCATCATGGTTGCTGCTGTGAACTCTCATCCTCTTTCCCCAGGCATCTTATTGCAGCATCTGTACTCATCTCTTTATCCCTACTCTCACCTCTAACCCTTTCCCAACACTCCTGTGGGGGACTTTGTAAAATGCTTAAATCTGAGGTTCCACTTCTGATAATGCAGAGTTGATCCCGTAAGAACAAGTTTTCCATAAATAACAACTATAAGCTATAGAAAAAAGTATAAGAACCAGTCACGGGGAAGCACTTAAAGAGTAACCAAAACCAGACATAGTGGACAAGAGTCATGCTTGGAAGAATGAAATGTCATGTGCGAGTTTTGCATTTTTTACAGATTTTTGCCTGAGGGAAAACTCCAGTGAGTACTCTACTGGGCAGCTAAAACTCGGATAGAAGCATACATTCTCAGCAGTTAGAAGAACCAGAGGAAAGCTTTCGGGTAACCCTAGCAGCTGTAAATTGGTGGGGAGCGAGGGCAGGGGAGACCTAAGAAAGGAGAAAGCAACTTCAGAACTCATCATGTAGTGATCCACATCTGTCACTTTCGGATCCTGTTACTTCTAAAATAATTTACTCTTCTTATTCCTTATTATAAAAGTAATGCATAGGACATTTAGAAGATAGAGGGGAGCAAAGGTAAAAATAATTCATTATTCAATAGTGACTCACTGAACACGAATTATGTGCCAAGAATTGGTCCTGGGAACACAGCCCTAAAAAAAAGAATTTTTGTACTCACTGTAGTAGGTGAGTCACATAAGAGGAAAATAAACAAATAGATGTGTAATCTAATACCCAAGGTGGGAATTACAAAAAAATAAAAATAGTGTTTCTGGACAAGATAGAGCAAGAGTGAGAATATTTAGAATGCTGAAAGTAGGTGCTTATGAGAAACTTTTTTTTAATTGAAAAAATTTTAGCTCTTTTTAGATACTTTAGGAATGACCTTCAAGTAGCAAAGGTTAAAGATATAAATATTTTTCATTTAGGCACTTCATTTATTGTTAAGTATGTTTTATTTTTCACCAGTAAAAGGTTAAAATATATCCTACAAAGTTTCAGTCTATGTCTGGATTTCTCTATGGAGCCAAACAATTTTTGATCAATTTTTTAAAACCCTGAATTGACTTACTGTTTTAGTGTTATTTAGATAGAGTGCAAATTTATGTCTCTGTCATTGAGAGATAGCACGAGGTATTATTACTATCAGAGAACTGTTATGAAAAGTGATCTTCCACATCTGTCATCTCCCTTTAGTGTAATGAGATAATGTCATTATCTGCTGATGAAATACTGTTCTATGAAACCTTGCCCCATTGCGCAATTTCTGCAGATCTTATAGGGGCAATCTGAGCTCAAGTGATATTAATTACTATTCCATCTCTCCATTTATCTCAGTAATTAATCATGTACTTTAATGATCTTCTCTCTTTCCTGCAGGTTATATAAAAGTTACCTTTGAGACTAACTTAAAACAGTCAAATTTGGGGGTAATTTTTTAGTTGAACGTGCATTTTATTGAAGAAGCCTGTACTCAGATTCCATTTTGAAAAGCACGTATATGAATAGCCCAGTGCACGGCACACTGTGGATATAAATACAATTGTGCCTTTTAGCAGACCTGAACTAGATTATTCATTTTATTTCTTCATGTTTACCTTTTATTTTTTAAATGTTGCTTTTATTTTATTTGCGTTACAGGGTCTGTGATTGAGTGTGTGTGTGTGGCTGTGCTGAGTGTTCACTGTGGCACACGGGCTCACCAGTTGCAGTGTGTGGGTTTCTCTAGCTGGGGCGCATGGGGCTTAGGTGCCCTGTGGCATGTAGTTTTGAACCGGAGTCCCCTGCATTGGAAGGCAGATTCCTAACTAGTGGACCACCAGGGAAGTCTCTCTTTATGTTTACTTCTTAAATGACTGCTCTGTATTTGGTTTCGTCAATGGTTGAAGAGGGAAAAGCATTTGAGATACAGAACACACAGGACAGGGAGCAGACAGTCCTCAGCATGGAGTGATGGGATGAGCTTCAGATGAGAGCAGGGTACATGACTGGCACGGTATCCCAACATTGAGGGAGGCTACGGCAGACTGTTCTCCAGAAAGGACTCTGAACTCCCTGACACGGAAGAGGTGAGTCCTTGATTGCCGCTGCCTATGCAGCGGCCCCAAGTCACACCGCCCTGCGGTCTAGTATCTGGGCTGCCCTCCACGCCTATCGGTCTGACTCTAACTAGCTCTGTGGTTTGGGTGAAGTCATTTCTCCTTCCTGAGCCTCTTTCTCCCTCTGAAGATGGATGGAGTGGAATGAGATGAGAATCGTGTGGGTGTGTGTTCAGTCAAATCAATCGTGACCCCCTGGACTGTAGCCCACCACCAGGCTCCTCTGTCCATGGGATTCTCCAGGCAAGAATACTGGAGTGGGTTGCCATGCCCTCCTCCAGGGGATCTTCCTGACCCAGGGATTGAACCTGGGTCTCCTGCAGCTCCTTCATTGGCAGGCAGATTCTTTACGCACTGAGCCACCTGGGAAGGCCCAGATGAGAGTCAGGTAGCTTCTGGTTGATGTATGGTGGCCTTCTCCCCCGCTCACACCCATCCTTATAACCTCAGGGAACGTTCCCAAGCACTGAGCCTCACCATTTGCCCTGAGGGTCAGCCCAGTGTCATCAGGGTCAGTGGGAGAGAGAGAAATATCCTCAGGAAAATCAGCCTGTCTTCTTCTTGTTCCTGAAACAGGGGTCCCCGTGTTGCAGAAACCTGTACTTGAGAAACCAAGCACCACACTGGGAGAGTTGAAGAACTCAGGTTTATTACACCGGCGGGCCCAGAGGAGTTAACACTCCAAGTTCTGAGCCCCGAACAAAGGGGTTACAGAGTTTTTATACACGGACAGGCTTGATTAAGTGGGTTTGCACGTTTGCAGGGGCTGGGTGATTGCAAAGAACAGGACAAGGGTGAGTGAGATAAGCTCCAGTTCCTAGTATGTGAGTCTCCACTTTCTGTGACCTACGTGATCTAGACTTTGCATTGAGCAAGCTGAGTTACAGAGGCAGAAGGAGAAGGAGGTAAATTTTTAACTTTTCCTCTTCATCTGTGCTATTGAGCCGTGCTATTGAGTCTCAGGCCATGACCTTGGGTGGTCCCCTGCGGGCCATATGTAGGAAGATTGGGCAAACACAAGCCAAGTGGGCTGGCCTGGATTCAGCCTCAGAACCAGGAGACGTGGGCTTCAGAGCTGACCCAGACACCAAATGGTGCATGTCCCAGGGGAAGTCACTTAACTCCAATCTTGTCACCTCATCTGTACAACAGGGATGACAACTCCTGTGCTAGCAATTCAGGATTGTTTGAAGACCAAAGTGAGGAAACACAGTCAGTAAACATCTTTTTTTTCCCTTGATATAATGATAATATAAACTGTATGGTGACACTAGTGGTAAAAACCCGCCTGCCAATGCAGGAGATGTAAGAGACACAGGTTTGATCTCTGGGTTGAGAAGATCTCTTAGAGGAGGAAATGGCAACCCGCTCCAGTATTCTTGCCTGGAGAATCCCATGGACAGAGGAGCCTGGCGAGCTACAGTTCATAGGGTCACAAAGAGTCAGACACGACTTAGTATGCATGAACCCCTTGGGGATGTTGTTAAAATGAAAATTCTTATTCAGTAGATTCCAGGTAGGACCCCCCAATTCTGCATTTCTAACAAGATTTTCAGGGTGAGGCTGACTGGTACTGATGCTTCTGTTCAAGGGGAATATAAACTATTCGAGTCTTTGAAAATGAAAATCACAATAAATTACCTAAATTCCACCACCCTAACATTACTTTCACTTCTTGTATTTTTCACATAACAGTACATCTTAAAATATTTCCCATATTTCTACAAATTATACAGACTGCGAAGTTATTGTAATTATTATTTTTAAATAGTTGCACAGTATTTCATAGAGCTGAAATAGCATCACTTACCCAACCACTTCCATAACACTGGGCATGAAATTGCATTGGTTGTTTGCTTTTGTGTATGATCAGACCAGTGAGTCTTCTGGGAGTGGTTGAAAGGGAAGCAGTGTGCTCCTGGGACGGCTGGAGGGCGCTGGTTGTTTCCTCCAGTCTCTCCCTAGGATTAATCTGTAGGAGTACCTCAGTGATGAAGAATCCTCCTGCCACGCAGAAGATGCAGATTTGATCCCTGGGTTGGAACGATGATCCCCTGGAGAAGGAAATGGTAACCCACTCCAGTATTCTTGCCTGGGAAATCACAGGACAGAGGGGCCTGGTGGGCTACAGTCCATGGGGTCGCAAACAGTTGGACACAGCTTAGTGACTAAACAGCAACAAACTGGCTCAAGACTATGAATTTCTTCATAAACTCTTGCTACTTTTGACACGTTTTCCTAAAGACCAACAAAATGATAGATATGCATGTATTTATATTAATCATACATGTCCCCCTTGCACACTCTCGGTGAAAATGTAAAATGATGCACTATGCTGGAAGAGAGCATGGAATTTCCTCAAAAAATAAAAGTAGAGGGACTTCCCTGGTGGTCCTGTGGTTAAGAATCCTCCTTGCAATGCAGAGGACTCAGGTTCAATCCCTGGTTGGGGAACTAAGATCCCACATGTCTCGGGGCAACTAAGCTCATGGACTGCAAACACGGACCCCACACCCCACAACTAGGGAGTCCACGCGCCACAAATGAAAGATCCTGCAGGATGCAAAGGAAGATGATCCCATGGGCCAAAGCAAAGACCTGACGCATCCAGATAAAGAAATTTCAAAAATAAAATAAAAACAGAACTTCCATGATACAGCAGTCCCACTTCTGGGCAGTTATTCAAAAGAATTGAAATCAGGACCTCAAAGAGATATTTGGATGCTTATGCTCATTGAAACATTACTCACAATAGTCAAACTGTGGAAACAATCTAAGTGTTCATTGATGGATGAATGGATAAAGTAAATATTGTGTGTATACACAGGGAGATATTATTCAGCCTTTAAAATATGGAAGTCTTGCCACATTTGACAACATGGATGAAACTGAGGACATTATATTAAGTAAAATAAACAGTCACAGAAGGACGGATACTGTGTGATTTCCCTTATATGAAAGATCTAAAACAGTCAAACCCATAAGGAGAGAGTAGAGTGGTGGTTGTCAGGGTTTGAAGGGAGGGGGAGCTGGGGTGTTCAACAGATAGAGAGTTTCCGTTGTGTCAGATGAATTAGTTCTAGAGACCTGCTCTACAACGCAGTGTGTGTGTGTGTTAGTCGCTCAGTCGTGTCCCACTCTGACCCCATGGACCGCAGCCCATCAGGCTCCTCCGTCCATGGACTTCTCCGTACCCGTTGTTAAAAACACTGTTGTTGTTTAGTTGTTAAGTCATGTCCAGCTCTTCTGTGACCCAATGGACTGTAGCCTTCCAGGCTCTTCTGTCCATGGGATTTCCCAGGCAAGAAAACTGGAGTGGGGTGCCATGCCCTCCTCCAGGGGATCTTCCTGACTCAAGGATCGAACCCACCCTTCCTGCATTGGTAGGAAGATTCTTTATCACTGGGCATCCTGAGAAGGCCCTAACAATACTATATTGTACCCTTAAAACTAGTTAAGAAGGTAGATCTCATGTTGGGTTCTTACCACAATAAGAAAATATATTTCCCTATAGAAATATATTTAAAAATGATAATTACTAAAGACCAAAGGCAACTACTTGTTATGAAAATATCTTAAAAGATTATGCATGAAAATTATAATAATTGAGGAGCCACTTGGTATGGTAGTGGTGCGTGTGGCTGGCATGTAAATGACTGGAGCTCAGTCTGTGAAACACAGGTGGGGCAAATGAGGACAGGTGATCGCAGTTGATTGGTGAAAGAGAAGCTGAGATGATTCTTTTTTGTTTATATTTTGGCGGATAGCGCTTCTTTTAGGTTTTTCTTTAACCTGTGATTGTGCAAATTAACATTAGACAGTTGTCTCTTAATCCATATAATAGGTGAGAGCAGAGAGAGGAGGAGAAGGGGCAAGAAGGAGGCAGTGGAAGAGGAGGAGAAATATCTAAAGGATTCTGGAGCCGGATCAAGTGATAGCAGGAAAAGCTGTTTTTGAATATGAAATATAAACTTTGGAAATACCATTCATCCAAGGGGGTGAGCTCCCAGACACCTCAGTTAGTAGTCTTCCTCTGTGCTGTTATCTTCCGTATCTTGACAACACGGAAACTGAAGCTTGAAATGGTTACATGACTTGCTCACTCAACTCAGAAGTAGACCCAGAGTTACCACACTGCTATCCCAGAACCCATAGACAAAGCACTTAACAACACTTATATGCGTCTTTCATCCTTGGGGGAAGGGAAAGAAATGTCCAACTCAGGCTTGGGTGAGAGAAACAGTTTGGAATTAGCTAAGATCGGAAATGTTGAAGCTGAAACTCCAATACTTTGGCTGCCTCATGTGAAGAGTTGACTCATTGGAAAAGACCCTGATGCTGGGAAGGATTGGGGGCAGGAGGAGAAGGGGATGACAGAGGATGAGATGGCTGGATGGCATCAACAACTCGATGGACATGAGTTTGGGTAAGCTCCAGGAGTTGGTGATGGACAGAGAGGCCTGGCGTGCTGCGATTCATGGGGTCACAAAGAGTCGGACACAACTGAGCGACTGAACTGAACTGACTGAAGATTGGAAAAGAATAAGCATCAGTCTGTGCCTTGATATTTTGTTTTGGGTTGTTTTCTTTACTGTCTTTCTAGAAAAAAAAAAAAACATAGGTAGTGGCATCACGTGCACTAATCTTTTTCTCCTTAGTCTTTCACATCTAGAGGTAGTTTAGTAGCTGGGCCGATGACACTAGGCCTGTTCTCTGCCCACCTGGCAGCTAGTCAGCTTGTCTAATTTCTTTAAAATTTCACAGAGGTTGTGGGCTGAGGGGAGGTAGGTGGATCTGAAGCGGCTGAAAGGTTGGATGAAGACTCTCATCCAAGTAGCCAAAGATGGGAATTAGATAGAGTTACAGTTGTTAGGAAGTAGAAAATTAAGTACAAATGCCTGTGCCAAGGGAGAAGAGACCTCAGCTGAGAGATACTGTCAAAGTCAGGACACAGGCTGAGTCCAAACAGAGGATAAGTGGAACAGAGAGAGAAGGATCCTGGGGCCTGTGGGGTATATGTCTCCATGGGGTCGGAGGGCAGGTGGGTCAGGTTAAAGATATAGCATCTTCTTCTTCTTTTTAATATTTCTTTATTTATTTGGCTGCACCGGGCCTTAGTTGTGGCATGTGGAATCTAGTTCCCTGTCCAGGAATCGAACCCAGGTCCCCTGCACTGGGAACTTGGAGTCTTAGCCATTGGACCACGAGGTGTTGTTGTTCAGTCACTCAGTCGTGTCCGACTCTTTGCAGCCCCATGGATGGCAGCACGCCAGGCTTCCCTGTCCTTCACCATCTCCCAGAGTTTACTCAAACTCGTGTCCATTGAGTCTGGAGTTGGACCACCAGAGATAACCCCAAAAAGGTACAGCACCTTTTTAGGAGGGGAAACTTCATGTCAGTGAAAGAAAAAGCTCCACGAATTGTGTAGACACACGCTCATCCGTCCGTAATTCAAGTATAGGTTCGGTGAGCCTTAACTGATGATCTCCTCTGTGCTCAGCACTGTTCTGGGCTCTGGGTAAACAAAGATCAGGAACATCCAGTTTCCAGCCTGGAAAGGGAGCCCCAGTACTGGTTCAGTAGAGAGAGACAGACATGAGTCATGGCTTCTCTCTTTATCTGCTTTTCCCTGAAAGAGTCCTGGTTTTCATAAATGACTATGCTTTGACATGCTATGCCTTTATAATAATATTTTATAATCAGTGGAAAACCAAAGGAATGCCTGGAAGTTGCCTTTAGTTATGGGAACAGCTGGGCTTCTCTGATTAACATGGGCAAACCCTGCACCATGTGGGCAAAGATCTTCGGGGCCCAGGTTTCTCTGGGGGTGCCGCTGCTTCTCTTTTCAGTATCAGCTGCATATTCTGACATTTTGGCATTTACACGGGTGACCGTGTGGCTAGGTACCTAAGTGACCAGCTCTCCAGGAGACTTGTGTTTAGGGGCTTCCTGGTTTTAGAGGTGGGCTTCCCCGGTGGCTCAGATGGTAAAGAATCTGTCTGCAGTGCAGGAGACCCAGGTTCAATCCCTGAGTCGGGAAGATCCCCTGGAGAAGGGAAAGGCTACCCACTCCAGTATTCTTGCCTGGAGAATCCCATGGACAGAGGAGCCTGGTGGGCCACAGTCCATGGAGTCGCTATATGGCTAGTCACCTGAGTGACCAGTTCTCCAGGAGACTTGTGTTTAGGGGTTTCCTGGTTTTAGAAAGTGGCTCTATTTTTCTCAAAGTTCTTCCTAAATTTTCAGACCAGTGACCTCCCTTGACTGCAGTTTCTTGGCTGGAAGGAGAAGACGGTCTGCCAACCTACCATTTTGCCTTTAATTCAATTTGACAACAAGCACTTTTAATAATCTGATATTTGGTTGTGAGCTGATTTGGTCAGAAGCCACCTATGCCCTTTCTGTGCTGGCTGCAGGAGCAGACAATTTCATAGTTCTCTTCAAGGCAACCTTTTCCTGATCCTCCAACTGTTTGTCATACACCAGGCTGAGCCAGGGGCTTGCTATATTCATGGCATGTGCTGCATGCCGAGTCACGTCAGTCTTAGCTGACTCTTTCAGACCCTATGGGCCATAGTCCACCAGGCTCCTGTGTCCATGGGATTCTCCAAGCAAGAATACTAGAATGGGTTGCCATGCTCTCCTCCAGGGGATCTTCCCAACCCAGGGATCAAACCCTCATCTCTTACATCTCCCGCATTGGCAGGAGGGTTCTTTACCAGTAGCGCCACCTGGGAAGCCCATTCATGGCGTACAATACCCGTAAAATAGATGTAGTCAATGTCGTCATCTGTCAGGGATGCAGTGACAAACATTAAACAAATAACTCCACAACTTTTAGTTAAGTGCCATTAAGGAAGAGACTGGGCTATTGTGAGTGTAAAAAGAGGCAGACGTAATTGAATTGGGAGACAAGGAAGACCTCTTTAAGAAAGAGATAATAATGCTGAGACTTTTTTGGGGGGGGGTGGGGGCGGAGTGGGCGGGGTCCTACACAGGCCTCCAGGATCTTAGTTCCCCAACCAGGAATCAAACTTATGTCTCCTGTATTGGAAGTGTAGAATCTTAACCGCTAGACTGCTGAAGTCCAATAATGCTGAGATTTGAAGGAGTGGGCACTAGTCCGCCAAAGAGTTCAGAGAAAAGATTCCAGGCAGAGGAACTTGTGCAGACTGTAAGCTGGAACAATGAGGGTGTCGCCTACAAACAGGTCCACAGGCAAACGCAGTCACGGCATAGTCACGGTGGCAAAGAGCGGCAGAAATGGAGCACGTCTGGGTGGTTCAGACCCAGACCCCACAGGGCCTCGTAGCCCCTGGCAAAGAGTGTGAGTTTCATTCTGGTGACAGGGAAGTCACAGAAGGGCCGTGAGCAGAGAAAGAGGGTAATCTGTTTACAATAAAAAATATCTGTGAATTCTGCGAACCCATGGGCTGTAGCCCGCCAGGATCCTCTGTCCATGGAATTCTCCAGACACGAATACTGGAGTGGGTTGCCATTCCCAACCCAGGGATCGAGCCTGAAGTCTCCTTCATTGGCAGGCGGGTTCCTTACCACTAGCGCCACCTGGGAAGCCCCATAGAACGGATCAGATAAACATTTAACAAACACATGACACAGTTTGAGTCATTGTGTGCCTGACTTACCTGCATGGTGCCCTGGGCCAGGTGCTTTTCCAAGCTCTATGGTAAGGGGGGCATAAAAGCCAGGGGTGTCCTGGGCACATGGAGACCGCCTTCTCCACCTGCCTCCCCTACCAAGGGTCCTGCCTGGGAGACAGAATGCGGCTTCCAGACCCTGCAACAAAGTACAAAGTGTCTGCGATGGCAGCCCAGGAAGGCTTTGAGTGGGAAACCATAAATCAGGGTTTAAAGCTCTCCCCAACTTAAGAACAGGATTCCAGTCTTAAGTTGATTTTCAGTGAAATAAATATATTCGTCTATGAGCACCTCAGGAAATATGTCCTTGGGGCCCGTTGATTTAGAAACATCTCTGTTTTCAAAGTGGTGTTTAGTCAGCCCTTTTCCTTTTCTAACTCAATTTCCTACTTTTCTCCCTCACAGACCATGCATTCTTTGGTTATCTGATTTGCCTTTGTAATTTTTTTTTAAAGACAAGTAAAAACATCTTGAAAAATCCGGTCTTTTTAGTGTCACTTGTCATCAGTTTCCCCTCCTGATTTGCTTCGGGGCCGAGGCCTCCCTGGGGTAATATTTTTCCCTTGACTTAGTTGTCCTCCGTCAGCTCCCCATCGGTGGGGGCTGAGTTGGGGGAGGAGTTGGCAGAGCCAGGATTTGCTGAGGTTGGTGGGAGGCAAATGCCCCCCAGCTTCACATGTAAAATTGGTGGCCGCTCAGCTGGTACTCCTGGGTGTCCTCTGCCTGCCAGGTGTGCCTGGAAGTGGAGTGATGCCCTGAAACATGGGTGACATGTGTGGTCCACATACCTGGGTTTGTTTCCTTATCACTTCCTAGTGAATAACCCTTGGCCGCAAAGAAATGAATAGATGCGTGCCTGTTACCACTAGACAAGATACATAAACGTTCCTGGATGCTGGGAGAGGTGGGCGTTCTTTTCCCCATTTAGAGCTAAGAAAATGAAAGGTCAGAGAAGTTACGTAACATAACAATTTATCAGTCTGTTAAAGGAGGGAAGTAACGTGACATTGGTTGATAAAGCCTAGGAATTCATGCCCTGTGAAACTTCCATGAAGACAAGTGGTCGTCATGGCCCACAGAAGGACCTCTAGAATGGGCCTTGGATCTCACCCATTTCTAGCACATGTCTTGGCGAACACAAAATGCGTGTTCTCCTTCAAGAACTGCCTCTGGCCCATTCCTCTCAGTCTCAGTCACTCCACACCCCACCTGTGTTCTGCACCCGGCCCTCCCCAGTCTAACCCCTGACCAGGGCCCCGACCCTTCCCCGGAAGCAGGCTCCTCTTCCTGGAAGGTCTCGGTTGGCCCCAGCCCCCTCTGCTGAGGAATTCAGTTTCTTTCTGCTGATCTCAGCACATGGTGTCATGTCCTCGGTGTGACACACTTATCTCCCACACAAGACTTGGGCCCCTAGGACAGGGACCCGGGAAGGACCAGCAGCAGAGGGATATCCATCTGCAGGGTGTTCAGTGCCATTTGCTCTTTCCCCTGATAATGTGCAAAAGGGGTCCTTAGCGACCATCGGGACGGAATTCCCAAAGGGACTCTTTCCTGTGAAACAATAGAAAGCGGAGTCTGTGGGACTCTTATCTCTAATAAAATCTCTCTCAATACATTTACATATATAAACATTAATATTTGGTACCCCATGTCAGTCAAATTGGCCTTAATGAGTCATGGCAGCTTCTTCAAATCTTTTCTTATATTCAGCTCCACGAAGAACATAAAAAAGAATGATTCAGTTGCTCCCTTTGGTTCAGTCTGGGGGCCTTCTTCATTATCATTTTTAACGTCCTTGGAGACAGAGGTGAAAACCCTTCTCTTCCTCCTCATTGCACTATTGACATTATAAACATTGACCTAAATTATAACCAGTAGGTTCCCATTGAAATGAAAGTTCTGCCCTGGGGTTTAAATTCCTAATTTAACATGTAAGATGAACCCGTTAAAGTCTCCTAATAAGAAAAACAGAGATTTGGTATTAAAACATCTTCAAATATTCTGTGGGGAGATTTACTTACAATTTTATAGCGTTCATCAGTGTCTGATTTGAGTAGAGTGTGGGTTTATGTATCTCCACTACTAAGGAGACAGCTCCTTGAAGACAAGGAATTTACCAGATTCATACTGATATTTGGCACATATTTGAGCTCATAAGAGGCACTCAGTAAATGATGGCTGAACAGAAAGGAAAAAGGGAGGCTGGGAGCAAAAGAGGAAGGTAAAGCCTTCCTGGTATCTTTCTGCTTCAATGATGATCATGATGATGGTGATGATAGCAAGAGTTATCACTGACTGAGTTGTTTACTATATGCTGGTCACAGTGTCAAGCACCTTACATGCAATGTACATGTACAGTTTTCACTCCGTAATCCTATGAGGTATGCATTTTTCTCATTAGGTATTTGAGGTCTCGGATCATTAACTAAAGACACCAAGTTTACTTGCCTTTAGAGGTGACATTTCCAAGATCTCAGTTCAAGTCTTTCTGCATGCTTTTACCTGTGATGTCTTTCCAAATAAGCCAACATTTCTTGTCTTTTCATGCAAACAATTGGGTCAAGTATTAGAAAATATTTTGTTGTTGTTCAGTCGCTAAGTCATGTCTGACTCTTTTGCGACCCCATGGACTGTAGCCCACCAGGCTCCACTTTCTATGCAGCTTCCCAGGCAACAAAACTGGAGTGGGTTGCCATTTCCTTCTCCAGGGGATCTTCCTGACACAGGGATCGAACCTAGGTTCGACTGATGTGATGCCAATGTCTCCTGCATTGGCAGGCAGAATCTTTACCACTGAGCCACCGGGGAAGCCCAGACAACATTTTTTATGTTCTTACTTCAGTTACTTTACAAAGCAAACCCTCTGGGCCTTGAATAGGGTAAGTTAAAGATACACATATGTATAGGGTAATGTGTGCTAACCCTGAAGCACTGAAGAAAATTAAAAGTTCTCAGTGTAACAATCTGAGTCAGAAAAGTGTTAGCACGTTATGAGGAATTTCCCTTCCTCTGAGCCGTTGGGCTTTTGCCAAGGCTGCAGGGTAGATGCTCCATTAGTAGCAGACGAGTTTGATCCAATAAGGCATCTTCTCAATCCCTGTGTAAGATTAGTCTGAGTAGGAATCACTTGGTAACAATTTGGAATGGAGTGTGTTAAAAAAACATAGCTTTGTCTGGGCTGAGCCTAGAAATGGGTGACAGATGTTGATGAGCGACTGAACAGATGTTTGGGGGAGAATTACAAAAAGGGTTTCTATCACGCAGGATTTAAACCTTAGCCTTCCTGGCTGATGCTGAAAGGAGAGCTTGTTTATGAAACATGCTCTTGCAAAACTGTTTGGTGGATTGTGACAAAGATGAATGACCGGATCCCATAATTTAAATTTGAAAATAAGGTAAATGGAGGTCCTTGTTTGTGTGCCTGTGTATATGTGTTTTCTTTGACAAGGGTCAGTGCCTTATTAAAGAATGGTGGGGAGGCAAGTAAGCAATTTCCCTCTGCCTTCTCCAATTTTCTCCCCCACTGGAAAGAATGAGTAGAATTTGATACTATACCTTAAGGCTCAACAAAATTATTAAAATACCATCGTTTATAGCCATTCTGAAACATTTGCCTTATAACTGCGTTTAGAAAACAGATTTTTTTCTCTTATTTATGATTGCTATTTTATTGATTCTCTGTGTCAATTTAAACCGTGAAATGAGGGAAATACACAAAAATTTATAACCAAGAGACCTATGCTTCTAAACATGGCAAACAATTTGCATAAGTACATCCTTTCATGAATTTTTCTAAACATACATTTTTGGTGGCCCTGTTTAAATATGAAAGTGAACATAGTGATTAGAAAAAAGGTTTTCTGTACAAACTTAATCAGTAATTTTAATTGGGGTCTCTGAGACTTATTTGAAGTTTTAAAAAGTCTAAAGTAAGAAACAAAGGTAGAGTTTAAAAGCTATAGAACTACTACCATAAACCAATCACCATCTCCCCATCTTACCCACTTAACAGAAAGATAAACTGTTAGTTGTGTTATACAAATTATTGTGACTATTCCCAATAATTTGCCGGAAATGACTGATGGA
The DNA here is from genome assembly GCF_054371585.1 of Giraffa tippelskirchi. Lineage (NCBI taxonomy): Eukaryota > Metazoa > Chordata > Mammalia > Artiodactyla > Giraffidae > Giraffa > Giraffa tippelskirchi. Next base: position 38,726,226 of record NC_137284.1, on the reverse strand, counting down.
CTAAGGAGAGGAATTTATTAATTCATCTTTGTAAATAGCTTATCACTGACATAAATATGACTTCTCTTCTACTAACTGTAACTGTACCTACATAATAATATGATAAATTTGGTTGAAAAAGATGAATGTAGCCAAAAATCCAAATACTCTCCGTTTAGTGTTAAAAAATGATAAATGCATAGAATTTATGACAGACACTAGCCTTATATGTCACAATAGCCTTTGTTGTTGTTGTTGTTGTTCAGTTGCTAAGGTGTATCTGACTTTTTATGCCCCATGGATTAGAGCATGCCAGGCTTCCCTGTCCTTCACCATTTCCCAGTGTTCGCTCAAACTCACATCATTGAGTCGGTGATGGATGCCATCCAACCATCTCATCCTCTGTCAGCTGCTTCTCCCCCTGCCCTCAGTCTTTCCCAGCATCAGGGTCTTTTCCAATGAGTTAGCTTTTCCCAGCATCAGTGTCTTTTCCAATGATGGGATTGGAGAATTCCATGGACAGAGGAGCCAGGCAAGCTAAAGTCTGTGGGGTTGCAAAGTATCAGACATGACTGAGCAACTAACACTTTCACACAATAGCCTTATATGTCGCAATAACCATGCAAGATGAGGTTTTTTTAACCCCATTTAATGAATGAGAAAGTAGATGTCCAGACACATTAAGTGACTTTCCCAAGCTCATAACACTAGGACCAGGATTTGTACCTTTGTTTATAGTATTCAAAATATTTTCCAATATGCGAGACTGTCTTGAGTAGAACAGACATTTAGTTCTTTAATTAAATTTTGTGTGTTCCTGTATATCAAAACAAAACCTGCTTTAGAGCCATGATTTTCAAACTCAGGATCTGAAGTCTCACTTATTTTTTAAAAAAAGAATCATAACCAGTTTTATGATCTTGTACAGATTTATCAATTCTATAACCTGCCTGACAAAATTATTAACAAACATGCATCATGAGAAGCAAGAACCATCACCCATTCTTCATGTTAGCAACTTGTCGCTCCTGAGCAATGGCGCTCTCATCCCTGAGGTCTGTGATCAATCGTTTTTTGCATTCATTCTGAGTGCAAGATGGAAAGAGTACTGTTCAAAGAGCACTGTTAACTCTCTACGCTGTTGAAAGGGGAAGGGAAACACTAGACTCTTTCTTTTGCTTCAGACTAAAGAGAGACCAACAGGGAGGAAGGTGATACATGAGAAAGACGTCAGCTTTGGGCAAGGCATCATACTAGAAGTGGTAACGGTTAGAAAGATAAATGAGATTCTTAGAGCCTATAGGAGAGATGAGACACATGCATAAATTAGTCAGTGATGAGGAAGAGGGGTATATGTCAAAGGATATGGGAGTTAATGGGGAGAATGAGATTATTAGTGCTAGGATTAAGCAAGGTAACATGGATGGCATTTGTACTGTGAATTTTCGAGTTCAAAAAGACTAGTGAAGAAGACTTCCTTCTTTCAGCCTGACTTTCCTGTTTCTAGTCTACTTCTCCTTCTCTTCATTGCCAAACTTCTCAAAAGAGTAATCAAGGTGTTCTCTCTTCATTTCATTGTTATTTGTTGTTGTTGTTTAGTTGCTGTCACGTCTGACTGTTTGTGATCCCATGGACTGTAGCCCACCTGGCTCCTCTGTCCCTGGGATTTTCCAAAGAATACTGGAGTGCGTTGCCATTTCCTTCTCCAGGGAATCTTCCCGACCCAGGCTGAACCCATGTCTGCAGATGGATTCTTTTACCCCTGAACCACCAGGGAAGCCCTTCATTGCCCCCACCACCACCCTTTCTTATTTACTAGTCCTTAAAACCATTATCCTGGCCACATGGAATAAACCCTGCATTTATTTATTTATTAATAAACCCTGCAAGGCCAGCTTCCCTTGCAGCAAGGAATGGGCATATAGGTAAGATCTGGCTAACCGAACATGATTTAAAGCAGTGGGTGCAACTTCCAGGTTATATCCTTAAAGGGAAGGGGTATAATTTTTCCATTTGCCCTCTTCCTCTTGATGGGAATGTGGCTGTGGCATTGGTGAGCCATTTTATCTCATCCAGATGAAAGCATCATGGTTCAGATGGTGAAGAATTTGCCTGCAAAGCAGAAGACCTGGGGTTGATCCCTGGGTTGGGAAGATCCCCTGGAGAAGGGAATAGCTACCACTCCAGTATTCTTGCCTGGAAAATCCCATGGACAGAGGAGCCTGGTGGGCTATGGTCCATGGGGTTGCAAAGAGTCGAACATGATTGAGTGACTGAGCATGCGTATATATAATATACATATATGTGAATGAATATTCTTAATCATTATAAAATGTTTTTCTCATCATGGTAAGGGGTTTATAATAAAAAGTTTAAATGATAAGAGAACAAAACCCCAACTACCTCTTCCAATCTGATTTCAAAGAAGCACTTAATCTTGTTGGTCAGCCCTTTCCATTTGCAATAATAACAATAATAATTAATTAGCATAAAATCTCTCTAGGTAAGTTTCTATGCAATGAATCGTTTCAATCTCATGACACCTTAGGGGGTGAGCTTTAGTAACATCACTGTTTTAAAGATTATCATGCAGCCAGAAAGTGAACAAGTCAGGATTCGATTCCAGAACCCCACTTCTTCACCAAGTCATGTTTCTTTGGAAACTCGCATCTCCCTTGGGTCCGCGTTATCGCGTCGATCTGTCTCTGACCTGACTCCATTTTTCTGGCTCCCATTTCTTTCTTCCCATCTCCCAAAACTGTCACTCTGCAGGATTCTGGCTATGGCTTTCTTCCTCCCAATCTCATCGGCTTCCTTGCTTTCTGCTTACAAGGTTGGAGGAATCTCAGTGCTTCCCTAGGCAGACCGGAAGGAGCCAATGGAGAGCAAAGCTTGAAGAGAGATGAAGGAGAGGGAGTGACCAATGAAAGGAGGTTCCAGAAAGATGACCAAGCACCAGGAGGAGGAATCCTCCTGAGGAAATGGGGTGGATGCCTCTTCCTGTGACACATTTGGTTGTCTTAACAGGGTCGATAGTGGCAGCGGCAGAAGCAGGGGTTTTCTGTCCCTTTAGCTGGAAGGAGCCCGCTGGTTTCTGGCCACGAGCCTTGAAGTGAAAGCTGAGGCCTTGCCACATGGATGACGAGCTCCACTTAGTCGGTCAGGCCAGGTCCGGCCCCAGAAAACAAGGAGGTGGTGCAGAGTGTTGAGTGACACCATTTCAGAGAGAAATGTGGCAAAGCTCAAGTAGAAAAGCAGAAACACCCAACCCCCAGAAGCCTTTCTCTCTGTCACCTCATTAGCTGAGGCGACTCCCAGAGACTTGGAGAACAGGATGGCTGTGTTCCTGAGCCAACTGCCATCTTCCCCAGATGATTAATGGGGTATCCTGTGGCGAATGAGGAGGACCCACGTTTCCACAGCTTATTTCTTCAAATCAGGACCTTTAAAATAAGAATGCATTGTCGAGGGGGCAATAAAACCATCAGAATGTGGCTCTGGCTTCTTTCCATCTTATTAGGCTTGAGGTAATTATCCAGGTAATTCAGGAAAAATAAACGGCGTTGCCTGAATTACTCAGATAATTACCTCAATGTTTCAATTCAGTCCGGTGGTGGAGGGCCAGCTGTAAATGTCTCACGGGCCTCAAATAGTCTAATAACTGAAAACAGGCTTGGTGATTTAGGAGCCAGGGTGAAATAGAGAGAGGGGCTGAGCTCAAATAATTAGAAAACCTGGGTGTTTTAAGACCGAGTTCTGTGGCAGAGATCTGCTTATTCCTGGTGGGCTATTTTACCTCCCTGAGCCTGAGGCCATTTTAAGGATAGTAAACTGTAAATTGCTAGCCAAGTATGCTTTAAGCAGTTATCAATAATAATTTTTGTTGCTGGTGTTCTCAACAACTGATATAAAAATTTTTGTTCTGGGGTAAAACTGGATATCTGGCATGAAACTGGATAAAAGTATCCTTTATACAAAGGTATGAGATTCCAGGGAAAGGCTTTTCAACATTAGCTGCCCATGAGATTCACCCGGGGAGCTTTTTAAGAAAATTATTTATTTTAATTGGAGGCTAGTTACTTTATAATATTGTAGTGGTTTTTGCCATACTTTGACATGAATCAGCCACAGGTGTACATGTGTCCCCCATTCTGAACCCCCCTCCCGCCTCCCTCCCCATCCCATCCCTGAGGGTCATCCCAGTGCACCAGCCCTGAGAGCCCTGTCTCATGCATTGAACCTGGACTGGCGATCTGTTTCCAATATGGTAAAATACATGTTTCGATGCTATTCTCTCACCCTCACCTTCTCCCACAGAGTCCAAAACTCTTCTTTACATCTGTGTCTCTTTTGCTGTCTTGCATATAGGGTCATCATTATTATCTTTCTAAATTCCATATATATGCATTAATATACTGTATTGGTGTTTTTCTTTCTGGCTTACTTCACTCTGTATAATAGGCTCCAGTTTCATCCACCTCATTAGAACTGATTCAAATGGATTCTTCTAAATAGCTGAGTAATATTCCATTGTGTATATGTACCACAGCTTTCTTTAAGAGAGAATTTCTCTGGCCCCACTCGAGACCTGAATCTGAATATCTGGGGTGGGGTCCTTGACATTGGTATTTTTTAAAAAATCTCTCCGGATGATTCTAAGGGGCAGAAGCCTGGCATGCCAGAGACAGAGTCAAAGAGGGAGGGAGATTTCTGTCACCGGAGGGTCGTCTCTAGGGTTTAATGTGTCTGATAGATAAGTCTCAGAGTGACAGGTGAAGCTGTCTGGCTCTTCAGACAGAGCTCTTCGGAGCTCCAAGTGGAAGAGGCCCCCAAACGCCCCAATCCCTGGGTGTCCAAGCGCACTGGTTTCAACAGGAAGGGAGGAGCTCACGGTGCCTGAGTCCTGACACCCACCCCTCCTGCGGGGCCCCCTCCCCACAGTGAGCTAGTCTCAGTAGCTGAAGGACTTGTCAAAGGCCACTTAACCTGGCTAGTTATTAACAGAGATGGGCTGAAAGCTTCATTCCCACTTCCTCTGAATTCCTTAAATATGCTCCTTCCCAAGGATCAGCACCTGGCGCGATCCCACCATGAGTTACAAGGTCTTTCTAACATACATCAGAGCATGGCATCAATATTCATTAAAAATAATGAGACCATAACTGCTAAAAGACATGACCTCATCCTGGCGACAAATGTTTCCCAAGTGCAAAGCTGCCATCTGTTCGGCAGTATTGGGAAAGAGAAAACTTCCTTCTGAAGCAACGCAGTTGGATCCTCTGGGTACAGGGCTCCTGGTGGGTACCGTGCCATCAGCATGAAGCTACCGTCTAGGTCTGACTTCAAACGGCCAGTGTCGGAGCCTGAGGATAGAATTCCTGTGATCTAGACACAAACGTCACCAGGGCTCAGAGATGGGGCTCTCCTTTACATCTTAGAGGGGAAAGAACGTGGTTCGGAAGCAAGGGAGCCATCTTTCAGCAATCTCTCAGGACTGGCCCACATCTCTCTGAAACAGCAAAACATCTGCTTCCTCTGTGTAGCTCCACTGAACCTAAGCTGCCTTCCCCACATGCACACTGCTTCTCCAAGGTTTTATGACATGTGAACTCAAAGGACCATTTCTTTTACCCCGTGACAAGCTTCTCAAAGGGTGAAGTGCTTGAATTTATAGAGATTCCCCCAGGTGTTGAAATATGGAAAACACCAAGTGCCCCTGATGTACTGCAAGACGACGCAGGGATTATTCCCCCTCAGAGTGCCCTCCACGCGCTGGAGAAAAGCAAGTAAAAGTATGTGTCTTTTTTTCCCTGTTAGAAGATAAGTCTAGTCTCAAAATTCTCCTTGGCTCCTATTATTCTTCAAGGTCCTGTTCAAATGTCATCTCCTCTGTGAAGCCTTCCAGGGTTTTCCCGGGCAGGATTAACCACATCTTCTATGGCAGCCTCAAGTCTTTCTAGTGGCTTCGGTCTTTTCTAGTCTTCTGTGTAACAGGTAGTTGTTACACTGAAAACAAACTGTTGTTAGTTACATGCTGCTCCCTTTCCACTGCCATCTCCACTCCTAGTATGGTGGACTGCAAGCTCCTCAAAGACAGAGATCATGAAGTGGGGTGCCCAGTAAATATCATGTGGAGAATTAAATTTGATTCCTGGTTCAGGATTTTTTGTTGTTATTGTTTTTTTGTTTTTTTTTTTATAGTGAGTGTCTAGGATATTTGACCTTTTCAGGTGCTTCTACAAAGTTGTGTTCCAAGTCTTTTGCAAGGAATATGTCTTGAACATTCTTACCTGTTCCCTCCTACTTGGCTCTGGATGCAGTGAAACCTTCCTCCTGGAACAGCCCCAGATTTTCTCACAGGACTTTCACGTTTCTGGTTTTTTTGTTTTTCCTGTTTTTTGTCCCACTCTAGTTTGTCTCCCATCTTTGCTTGTGGTTTCCAAATTGCTGCTTTCTTGTAGCTCACCACCAATCCAGGCTTGTTTTGTACTTTGCTTGCACAGCGCAGTCTCCATCTGCCGTATACCTTCCTCCAGATCTCGCATTTGGATATAGTCTTTAGAATGCCTGTTTGAAAGAAGGGGCAGTACTAAGTTGCTTTAGTCATGTCAGTCTCTTTGTGACCAAGGACTGTAGTCTTCCAGGCTCCTCTGTCCATGGGATACTTCAGGCAAGAAGTGGGTTGCCTTGCCATCCTCCAGAGGATCTTCCCGACCCAGGGATCGAACCCCCATCTCTCTGTCTCCCGCATTGGCAGGTAAGTTCTTTACCTCTAGCACCACCTGGGAAGCTCCCCAAAAGGCAGGAAAGCCTAATAAAGATAAGCACAGATTTTTTTTTTTTAGGAAAAATAATAATGTTTTATTTATCTTTGTTAGAGTCCATAAATTATCTCTAACTTCAATCCACAAAATCAATTTCTGTCCTTGAGTTAGAACTTAAGAATTTTAAATGAGGAGATTTTTCATAAAAAAACAAAATACAAGAACAACCATTTTTTTGTCATCTACTGTTTTTAATAATGGACTTAAAAATGATTTTAGAACAGTACCCATAAGAACATAAACACAGGCATTATAATTAATCCAAAGCTGGTCCAAGAAATAAACATTGTACAAGGAACAGACTGTGCAAATGATCACATTCTATTAAGAGGCCAGATAGATAGTAACATGTGGGTTTAACTACCAAGGCACTGAAGGAAAAGCATATTGTCAGTAATAATCAGAAAAAAAGTCATAAAAGTTCTAACTACTGAAAACAACTCAGCTTGATGAACATAAATTGAGTGAAAGACCAAGTATCCTATTTTTTAAAGGACATTATGTAAGGATTTGTTAAGAGAAATGAGACTTAGTCACTCAGGGGCCAGACTTGTTTCTGGGGCAGGCAAGGTTGTTGTGTGACCTACCTCTCTCTGGCTTAGTCACTTGGAGACTTCATTGACTCGTGGGGAAAATGGGAAAAATAAGGAAGCTTGGATGAGCAGAGTTTTGAAGACAGTCATACCTGGATTTGAAACCCATCTTTAATTTTAATACAGAGTGATCTTGGTTGAGTAATTTAACCTTTCTGAAGTTCAAGGTCTTCATCTGTAAAATGCAGGGTAGGGACAATACCTACATTTTGGGGGGTTAATAATAACCTCATTGTTTTAAAGGAATGGATAAAGAAAATGTGGTATATACACAATGGACTATTACTCAGCTATATAAGGGAATGAAGCTGGATCATTTGTAGAGATATGGATGGGCCTAGAGGCTGTCATACAGAGTGAAATAAGTCAGAAAGAGAAAAACTAATTAGTGCATATATGTGGAATCTAGAAAAATGGTATAGATGATCTTAATTCCAAAGCAGAAATACAGACACAGATGTAGAGATCAAACATATGGATACCAAGGAGGAAAGGTGGTGGGATGAATTGGGAGATTAAATTGACACATACATACTATTGAAACTATGTATAAAATAAACAACTAATGAAAACCTACTGTATAGCACAGGAAACTCTACTCAAAGCTCTGTGGTGATCTAAATGGGAAGGAAATCCAAAAAAAAGGGGGGATATATACATATATATATCCCCCCTCTTTTTGGATTATTAATTTTTATTGGAGTATAGTTGGTCTGCGATGTTGTGTTAGTTCATTTTGCTGCACAGCAGAAACTAACACAACATTGTAGGCCAACTATGCTCCAATAAAAATCAATAATTTCATTTAATGCTTACTCTCTGTCACGGGGTTCAGGCAAAGCACTTTTTGTGGAGTCTTCCGTTTAATCCTAACAAGAGGATTGTTGCAGGTTAGGTTCTTTGAGAAGGAGGTTCTGAGACGAAGATGCATAGGCAGGAAGCTGAGGACTGACACTTGAGGAGAAACAAGACGCAAGCAGGTCTGGACAGAGGGAGAAGCTGGGCTGCAGTACAGTCCTACAGGCTCCAGCCGCTCTTACAGGATGCTCTGAAGCTGGGAGGCCCTGCAGAGTTGTCATGAAATATAGGGAGGGAGCTAGGGTCTCCTGTGTTGACCCTTTATTGGAAGAAGTTTATCCCCTCTCCGAAGGGTGTGTGACTCTTTGCAGCTGAGGGCTGTGTTTGCAAAGTTGTCAATGTGAGGTGACACCCTCAACAGCATCCATTATACAGACTGATGATACAAACACTTAGCACAATGCTGTCAAAGAGTAAGTACTCAATAAATGTGAGCAGCTATCATCATCAGTATCATCCACCAGATATCCCATACCCATCATCCTGCCAAAAAGAATGCATTGCTCTGCTTGTAGAGGAGCCAATGGGCTCATTTTCTGAACACTTCCCCTAAACAATCTACCTCTTAGCAGCAACACAGAGCTAAAGTATATGCCAATGAAAAAGATTCTTTTTTAAATTGAATCATAGTCTCTTTATAATGCTGTATTAGTTTGAGATGTACAGCACAGTGACTATACATTAAATTATTTTCTGGTTCTTTTTCCATATAGGTTATTAGAAAATATTGAGAAGAGTTCACTGTGCTATACAGTAGGTCCTTGTTGCTTATTTTATATATAGTAGTGTATATGTGTTAATCCCAAATTCCTAATGTATCCCACCCCCCACTTTGGTAACCATAAGTTCGTTTTCTATGTCCATGAGTCTGCTTGTTTTGTAAATAAATTCATTGTGTTAAATTTTTTAATTTCACATGTATGTGATATCTTCTAATATTTGTCTTTCTCTGTCTGCCTAAGATCCCCTGGAGAAGGGATAGGCTACCCACTCCAGTATTCTTGGGCTTCCCTGGTGGTTCAGCTGGTAAAGAACCCGTCTCCAAAGCGGGAGACCTGGGTTCGATCCCTGGGTTGGGAAGATCCCCTGGAGAAGGCAAAGGCTACCCACTCCAGTTTTCTGGCCTGGAGAATTCCACAGACTGTATAGTATATGGGGTCACAAAGAGTTGAACATGACTGAGCAACTTTCACTTTCACTTCCTCTATCTGCCTAGCTTTATATAGTATGATATTCTCTAGGTTCTTCCATGTTGTTACAACTGGCAATATTACATTCCTTTTTATGGCTGAGTAATATTCCATGGTATCTGCATACCACACCTTCTCTGTCCATTCATCTGTTGATGGACAGGTTGCTTCATATCCTGGCTATTGTAAATAGTGCTGCTATGAACATCTGGGTCCAGATATCTTTCCAAATTACAGTTTTTGTCTTTTATGCTATATGCCCAGAAGTGGGATTGCCAGATCTTATGGTAGTTCTATTTTTAGCTTTTTAAGGAACCTCCATTCTGTTTTCCATATGGTGGAAAACATTCCTATGTATTAGTCAGGGTTCTCCAAGGAAACAGACCCAAATATATATATATTATATAATATGTATGTATGTACATATTTATATATACATATCTCTTATTGTATATGTATACATACATATTGTATATGTATACATACATATAAAGAGAGAAATTTATTTTAAGGAATTTTGTCTCATATGATCATGGAGGCTGATGAGTCCAAACTGCAAGGTAGGCCAGCAGACTGAGACCCAGGAAAGAGTCAGTGTCTTGGTCCAAGTCCAAAGGCTGTCTTCTGCTGCACTCTTTGCTCAGGAGAGGTCTGTGTTAATCTACTAAGGCCTTTAGCTGATAGGATTAAGCCCATTCACATTATGGAGGACAAGCTACTTTACTCAAAGTCCAGATTTAAATATTAATTACATACAAAAAACACTCACATGCAAAAAAAGAGTCCAGAGGATGAAGACCAATTATTTGGGGACCATGGCCCAGCCAAGTTGACACATAAATTGAACCATCACAGGGAGTCAATAGCAGATTTCACTCCTAATTTGTAGAATAAGAATCAGAATTAGACTCAGAGAGTTTCATGGTGTTTGTAACAGTATTCTGTGACAGTGCCAGAATAGGTTTCAGGTCTCTGCATTCTTTTTCTATTTGTCTGTAAAGTACTTGAGATGAAGTAGTTAAATTGGTAACATTCTTGAGTCACCAATGGCGAAAGAAATTTAATGCTGTTATATAGTATATGGTAGGGTACTGAACAATGGAAATTTGATCACTGATTACCTGGTTTGAGCCAAATTTTATTCTAGCATTGGAAATACAGAGCTAAATTAAATACATGTCCTATTTTCAAGAAATGATTTTTGAAACACAGACACAGACATCACAATGAGCACAATACTATTAAGTATTTGCTTTACTGGAAATGTAGATACAGTGCAGTGTGAGCATGGGAGAAGCACTTAAGTTTGTTAAAAACTCATACACTATTGTAAGACAAAACAACTTTTTTTTCTTTTCTTGAAAAATAACTTAGAGAAGGCATACTTCCCAATTTCAAAATGGGACAAGGCTAGGGGGCAGCGGAGCTAGGCGGGGCCGGGGGCCGGGGGCCGGGGCGGCAGCGAAAGGAGTTACCCAAGGCCCAAGGAGCAGGGGCTGCATGGGCACAGGAGGGCAGAGAGGAGTCACTCCACATTCAAGGTCAGGAGGGGCCGTCGTGAGTAGATACCCCTTGTCCAAGGTAAAGGAGCAACGGCTGCACTTCGCTGGAGCAGCCGTGAAGAAATACCCCAAGTCCAAGGTAAGAGAAACCCAAGTAAGACAGTAAGTGTTGCGAGAGGGCATCAGAGGGCAGACACACTGAAACTAAAATTATAGAAAACTAGCTAATCTGATCACACGGACCACAGCCTTGTCTATCTCAATGAAACTAAGCCATTCCGTGTGGGGCCACCCACGACGGATGGGTCATGATGGAGAGGTCTGACAGAATGTGGTCCACTGGAGAAGGGCATGGCAAACCACTTCAGTATTCTTGCCTTGAGAACCCCATGAACAGTATGAAAAGGCAAAAAGATAGGACACTGAAAGATGAACTCCCCAGGTCAGTACATGCCCAATATGCTAATGGAGATCAGTGGAGAAATAACTCCAGAAAGAATGATGGGATGGAGCCAAAGCGAAAACGATACCCAGGTGTGGAGGTGACTGGTGATAGACGCAAAGTCCGATGCTGTAAAAAGCAATATTGCATAGGAACCTGGAATGTTAGGTCCATGACTCAAGGCAAATTGGAAGTGGTCAAACAGGAGATGGCAAGAGTGAACGTCGACATTCTAGGAATCAGCGAACTAAGATGGACTGGAATGGGTGAATTTAACTCAGATGACTATTATATCTACTACTGTGGGCAAGAATCCCTTAGAAGAAATGGAGTAGCCATCATGGTCAACAAAAGAGTCCGAAGTGCAGTACTTGGATGCAATCTCAAAAACAATAGAATGATCTTTGTTCGTTTCCAAGGCAAACCATTCAATATCACGGTAATCCAAGTCTATGCCCCGACCAGTAACGCCGAAGAAGCTGAAGTTGAATGGTTCTATGAAGACATACAAGAACTAGCACCCAAAAAAGATGTCCTTTTCATTATAGGGAACTGGGATGCAAAAGTAGGAAGTCAAGAAACACTTGGCGTAACAGGCAAATTTGGCCTTGGAGTACAGAATGAAGCAGGACAAAGACTAATAGAGTTCTGCCAAGAGAACCCACTGGTCATAGCAAACACCCTATTCCAACAACACAAGAGAAGACTCTACATGTGGACATCACCAGATGGTCAACACCGAAATCAGATTGATTATATTCTTTGCAGCCAAAGATGGAGAAGCTCTATACAGGCAGCAAAAACAAGACTGGGAGCAGACTGTGGCTCAGATCATGAACTGCTTATTGCCAAATTCAGGCTTAAATTGAAGAAAGTAGGGAAAACCACTAGTCCATTCAGGTATGACCTAGATCAAATCCCTTATGAGTATACAGTAGAAGTGACAAATAGATTTAAGGGACTAGATCTGATAGACAGAGTGCCTGATGAACTATGGACAGAGGTTCGTGACATTGTACAGGAGACAGGGATCAAGACAACCCCCATGGAAAAGAAATGCAAAAAAGCAAAATGGCTGTCTGAGGAGGCCTTACAGATAGCTGGGAAGAGAAGAGAAGCGAAACGCAAAGGAGAAAAGGAAAGATATTCCCATCTGAATGCAGTTCCAAAGAATAGCAAAGAGAGATAAGAAAGGCTTCCTCAGCGATCAATGCAAAGAAATAGAGGAAAACAACAGATTGGGAAAGACTAGAGATGTCTTCAAGAATATTAGAGATACCAGAAGAACATTTCATGCAAAAATAGGCTCGATAAAGGACAGAAATGGTATGGACGTAACAGAAGCAGAAGATATTAAGAAGAGGTGGCAAGAATACACAGAAGAACTGTACAAAAAAAGATCTTCATGACCCAGATAATCACGATAGTGTGATCACTCACCTAGAGCCAGATATCCTAGAATGTGAAGTCAAGTGGGCCTTAGAAAGCATCACTATGAACAAAGCTAGTGGAGGTGATGGAATTCCACTTGAGCTATTTCAAATCCTCAAAGGTGATGCTGTGAAAGTGCTGCACTCCATATGCCAGCAAATTTGGAAAACTCAGCAGTGGCCACAGGACTGGAAAAGATCAGTTTTCATCCCAATCCCAAAGAAAGGAAATGTGAAAGAATGCTCAAACTACCGCACAATTGCACTCATCTCACATGCTAGTAAACTAATGCTCAAAATTCTCCAAGCCAGGCTTCAGCAATATGTGAACCGTGAACTTCCAGATGTTCAAGCTGGTTTTAGAAAAGGCAGAGGAATCAGAGATCAAATTGCCAATATCCGCTGGATCATCAAAAAAGCAAGAGAGTTCCAGAAAAACATCTATTTCTGCTTTATTGACTATGCCAAAGCCTTTGACTGTGTGGATCACAACAAACTGTGGAAAATTCTGAAAGAGATGGGAATACCAGACCATCTGACCTGTCTCTTGAGAAACCTGTATGCAGGTCAGGAAGCAACAGTTAGAACTGGACATGGAACAACAGACTGGTTCCAAATAGGAAAAGGAGTCCGTCAAGGCTGTATATTGTCACCCTGCTTATTTAACTTCTATGCAGAGTACATCATGAGAAATGCTGGGCTGGAAGAAACACAAGCTGGAATCAAGATTGCTGGGAGAAATATCAATAACCCCAGATATGCAGATGACACCACCCTTATGGCAGAAAGTGAAGAAGAACTAAAGAGCCTCTTGATGAAGGTGAAAGAGGAGAGTGAAAAAGTTGGCTTAAAGCTCAACGTTCAGAAAACTAAGATCGTGGCATCTGGTCCCACCACTTCATGGCAAATAGATGGGGAAACAGTGGAAACAGTGTCAAACTTTATTTTTTTGGGCTCCAAAGTCACCGCTGATGGTGATTGCAGCCATGAAATTAAAAGACGCTTACTCCTTGGAAGGAAGGTTATGGCCAACCTTGATGGCATGTTTAAAAGCAGAGACATTACTTTGCCAAAAGTCTGTCTAGTCAAGGCTATGGTTTTTCCAGTGGTCATGTATGGATGTGAGAGTTGGATGGTGAAGAAAGCTGAGTGCCGCAGAATTGATGCTTTTGAACTGTGGTGTTGGAGAAGACTCTTGAGAGTCCCTTGGACTGCAAGGAGATCCAATCAATCCATCCTAAAGGAGATCAATCCTGGGTGTTCATTGGAAGGACTGATGTTGAAGCTGAAACTCCAATACTTTGGCCACCTCATGCGAAGAGTTGACTCATTGGAAAAGACCCTAATGCTGGGTAGGATTGGGGGCAGGAGGAGAAGGGGATGACAGAGGATGAGATGGTTGGATGGCATCACCGACTTGATGGACATGGGTTTGGGTAGACTCCGGGAGTTGGTGATGGACAGAGAGGCCTGGTGTGCTGCAATTCATGGGGTTGCAAAGAGTCGGACATGACTGAGCTACTGAACTGTACTGAACAGTAATCAAGACAGTATGGTATTGACACAAGGACCGATGTAGATTAGTGGAATAGAACTGAGAGTCCAGAGATAAACTGTTACCTTTACAGTAACCTGATTTTTGACAATGATGCCAAGATAATTTAATGGGAGGAAAATAGACTTTTCCCACAAATGGTGCTGGGACAACTAGATATCCACATGAAAATAATGAAATTGAACATTTTTGCCCTATCTCACATAATATACAAAAATTAATTCAAAATGGATCAAAGATCTAACTGTAAGAGTTGTATACTATAAAGTTCTTAGAATAAAACAGAGGCTTAAATCCTTATGCTCTTAGATCAGGCAATGTTGTTTTAGATATGACACCAAAACACATGCAGAAAAAATTAACAGATAAAATGGACTTCATCAAGATTAAAAACTTTTGCGCTTCAAAGGACAGCATCAAGAAAGTAAAAAGACAAGTAACAGAATGGAAGAGGAGATTTGTAAATCATATACGAAATATAAATCCATACCCCAAATCCAGAATATGTGAAGAACTCTTAGAACTCAACAAAATAAAGGCAAATGACCTCCTTTAAAAATGGCCAAAGGATTTGAGTAAACATTTGTCCAAAGATATACAAATAACAAGCACATGAAAAGATGCTCAGCATTAGTCATTATAGGTGTTTGCAGGGTCTTTTTTTTTTTTTCAGTTCCTCATGTAAGTAACATCACCTTCCCCCTTTACACTCCAACTTTCCAGCAGTTTTGTCATCGAAAACTGCACAATTAGACCCACTGAAATACACAGAGTATTTTTTCTTAAGTAAACCCTGAAAACAACATGATTACAGATACAGTAGTGATGTATGGATGTGAGAATTGGACTATAAAGAAAGCTGAACGCTGAAGAATTGATGCTTTTGAACTGTGGTGTTGGAGAAGACTCTTGAGACTCCCTTGGGTGGCAAGGAGATCCAACCAGTCCATCCTAAAGGAGATCGGTCCTGAATATTCATTGGAAGGACTGATGTTGAAGCTGAAACTCCAGTACTTTGGACACCTGATGCAAAGAACTGACTCATTTGAAAAGACCCTGATGCTAGCAAAGATTGAAGACAGGAGGAGAAGGGGACGACAGAGGATGAAATGGTTGGATGGCATCACTGACTGAATGGACATGAGTTTGAGTAAACTCCAGGAGTTTGTGATGGACAGGGAGGCCTGGTGTGCTGCAGTCCCTGGGGTCACAAAGAGTCGGACACGACTGAACGACTGAACTGAACTGAACTGAAGGATACAGAAGTCTCAGTAGAAACATGTTCATAGAGTACCTGCGTTTAAAATGAATCCAGAGCCTTAGCACAGGTAAAGAATTGGAACTTTTTGAGATGAGTATGCAGAAGGAAATCAGAAGCACTGGAAGCCGTGTAAGGAGAAGGGAAAGGGGCACATACTGGATCCCAGCAGAATGAGGGCCTTCTCCTTCCTTTAGCCTTTGGCTAAGGCTTCCTGCAGCACTGTGCTGAGAGCTAGGAATAAGAGAGAAGACAGCGATGCTGTCCTTGACCTCATGGAGCTCACAGTGCCGTGGAGGAGATACTTGAATCCCGATAGCAGAGGAAAACGGATAAGGTTTTGATCGGGGAGTGAACGAAGTACTGGGAGAGCTAGATACCTGTACTGCATGCCGTCTTGAACCAGCCCACGGGGGACCATCCTGGCTTGGCTGCAGTGGGCACAGTGAGCCCAGAGTACCACGAGATGCCTTGATCATTGAGGTGGGAAAAGCGATTGCTTGGCCAAGGCTCAACTATGCAGGCAGGGCAGAGAGATTATACCACTCCTTCCCACCAAGCCTCTTGGGTGATAAGACTGAAGCACTTGTTCAAAATTCCATGCCCTCTGGGAATTCTTCCGTAACTAGCCGGGTCGGTTTTCTTCTTCTAATTGATACCCTTGGAAACTGGGCTTTTAATTATTTCTAGATCCTTTCATGTTGCCCACGGGTTGCCTTGCCCTTAAGCGGCCTTGTTTTTATTTCATCAGAATGTGTACTCTTACAGACCACTGCCTTTCACACACTAACACGCAGAGGAGTCATCTGGGGGTCTTGTTAAACTGTCGATGCTAATTAAGTAGGGTTGGGATGAGGCCTGAGAGTCTGCTTTTCTAAGAAGCTCCCAGGCGATGCCAGTTCTGACGGTCTGTGAGCCACACATTGCCTGCAAGGCAAGACCAGTCTTTGATATTTTAACATTTACAAAGCACTTTAATACCTACCCACTTAAGTAATATTCAAAATGACCCTGTGAGGTAGGAAGGGGGTGGTTGTTCTTATTATCCCCATTGTGACAGATGTAAACTGAGCACGTGCTGGCTAGCCAGAGGAAGCTACTGGCAGAAAGCTCCTTACCTGGGACTCAGTTTCCGATTGTCTGCTTCCTTCTGACTGGACCTGGCACCCCCTTAACCACCTATGGTAGCTGGTCACAAGAACTGTGCTTTGATCATCCCTGTGTCCCCTGAAATTCCTAATGTGATGTTCAGTGCATGGCATTTGATGATGCTTTACTCTACAGTTCATTTTAATATCCCAGTAACCACTATACAGTGTTCTGGCTGCTTTATTCCACAGGTACTATCATAACCCTCCTACTAACTCAGAATTATGATCTGCAATGCAGTTTCTCAGGGAAGAAACAGAGGCTGAGACGTTGACTGTCTTGCCCAAGAGAGAAGTGGAAAAAAAGGAATTTAAAACCATGTCTGCTTTCTAAAGGAGCCCATAGGGTTTCACTTTATTTTTAGTTATGAAGCTGTGCACACATCATCCAGTGAAGAAATGCTTCTCCATCAATTCTCTATTACTGATATCCGGGCTGTCAAAAATCTTTAGAAACTCGATCATGAGAATGAGAGTTGATCTGCCCAAGACCTTTGAAGATGAGAAGAGCTGTTCTCATTTTCCTGCTGCACATCCTCACAGCTGTCGCAGCCTCTATCCGCAGCTTTACAGCAAATGACAGAGAATAACTGATGGAGCTGGAGGTCTCTGTCTACAGAGAAAACACTCTTGTTCTCATGTCCCCACTGTGTTATGCAGTTGCTTACATTTTTAATCAAAGATTTAGTCAAGGAAGAGTACAGGAAGAGCCTTGCTGGGCTCCCAAAGAAGACCTGAATGGATACTCGGAAAAGAATGTTATGGCATGGACTCAAAAAGTATTTGAGTTTTTACTTTGTGAATAAGCCGAAGTTCCTTACAGAGGAAGGTCTGAAGATGAGTTTTCAAAAATGACATTCTCAGCTTGGTCAGCTCATGAGTGTGGCCTGTTAAAAACACGATGTAAATTCTTTCACATCAAAAGGTGAGGTCAGCGTCCTTTCTCCTTGTATCTGGGTGGCTTGTGACTGCTTTGACAAGTAGAATACAGCAGCAACTGAGGCTGTATGGAATCTGAGGCTAAGTTATAAAAAGCCATGTAGCTTCTGCCTTATTTACCTAAACACTCATGCTTGGAACCCAAACCACTAGTTAAAAACCCCAGCTACCCTGAGGCAGCCATGAGGAACTCAAGCCACATGAAGACATTCGAAGGCTGACAGCTCCAGCTAAGCCCAGACTTCAGGACACCCCATCCTGGGTAGCAAACCCACGAATGGAGAAACCTCAGGATGACTCAGTCCTTCATCCACATGTGCAGCCTTTGCTGTTTGCATCCCAGATGAGGCCTCAGACCTTATGGAGCAGGGATAAGCTATGCCCCTATAATCTATCCTAATTCACCACCCACGGAATTCACCAGCATAATAAAATCGTTTTTGTATTATACCACAGAGTTGGGGGTGGTTTGTTGTATGTAAGTTGATAGCTGCATTAATCAGTCAGAACCCTCTGGGTTGCAAACAATAAAAACACAACTCAAACTAGTGTTGGAGAAAGAGAATCTGCTGGAAGGGTCCTAGAGTATTGTGGCAGCCATGAACATGTGCCTCAAAGATCGCTTGTGGGAGTATGTTGACCCATGGACTCAGCTACACGCTGAGATCCGTCACTGTGTTCACACTGAGTCCAGGTCCTCACGAGCTTAGGGGAGCCAGATTTAGCAGATAAAAGTACGGGATGCCCATGCAATATTTGGGACATACTAAAAATTGGGCTTCGCAGATGGCTCAGGGTAAAGAATCCATCTGTCAATGCAGGAGACACAGGTTTGATCCCTGGGTTGGGAAGGTCCCCTGGTAGAGGAAATGAGACCCACTCCGGTATTCTTGCCTGGAAAATCCCATGGACAGAAGAGCCTGGTGGGCTGCAGGCCATGAGGTCGCAAAAGAGTCAGATGTGACTGAGTGACTGAGCATGCACAAATAATTCCTTGTTTATCCGAAATTCAGATTTAACTGGGTGTCCCATATGAACTGGGCAACACTATATAAGCTGTGTGGTGACTGGACGTGACGGGATTCTGTGATGGACTGTTTCTGGGAGACATGGGACCCCTCTGACGGGTCACTTTGGTGCAAGTATTCTCCATCAGACTTGCTGACCACTGCAGTCCAAGGCCATCCCACCCCGCTTCTCCCCCCGACCCCTGCCCCATTCTCCTCTTCACAAAGTTTGGACCTGCAGCTCGGCCTGACAAGGAGGTCTTCCAGCATCCTCTGTCTCCTTCCACATTTTCCCTCATAGGCATCTGCCTTAATCAATGCCTTGCCCTTCTTATCTCATCTCAGAATTTACTTTTCATGGGGCCTTGTATAACACAGGAAACTCATATGAATGAAGGAAGCTTCATTCATATGAGAGATCCCCCCTCTGGATCCATCAATGAAGGCCAGGAATAGGGTCTGTAAGAACACAGACTTCCCAGTGCTAATTACATGGTTGCAATTGGGGGAAAACTATTCTCCAAAAGAGATGGTTGGACAGACGATATCATAGGTGAGTGACCACTTTAGCCCCTGATCTACTGTGTAATGACAGCCAAACTTACTGAGGAACATAAAAATCCAGAGATAACTAATGGTTGATTGAATGAATGGAATCGTGTGAATTGAATTTCCACAACGTACTGTGAAGAATCTGTGGTAGAGACTTCAAATGTGTTATTTCTTTACCATCTTTGCAAAAGACACCAGGAGGTAGTAGTCATTATTCATTTCTTACAGATAAGAAACTGAAGCTCAGAATATTGTTATATTAAGTAATATTAATTATTAATATCTTTAAATTATTAAGAAATGAAAATTCTATAAATATTAATATTATCAATATTAAGAATAAAAAGGAGTACGTCAAGGCTGTATATTGTCACCCTGCTTATTTAACTTCTATGCAGAGTACATCATGAGAAATGCTGGGCTGGAAGAAACACAAGCTGGAATCAAGATTGCCAGGAGAAATATCAATAACCTCAGATATGCGGATGACACCACCCTTATGGCAGAAAGTGAAGAAGAACTAAAGAGCCTCTTGATGAAAGTGAAAGAGGAGAGTGAAAAAGTTGGCTTAAAGCTCAACGTTCAGAAAACTAAGATCATGGCATCTGGTCCCATCACTTCATGGGAAATAGATGGGGAAACAGTGGAAACAGTGTCAGACTTTATTTTTTTGGGCTCCAAAGTCACCGCTGATGGTGATTGCAGCCATGAAATTAAAAGACGCTTACTCCTTGGAAGGAAGGTTATGGCCAACCTAGATAGCATATTGAAAACCAGAGACAGTACTTTGCCAGCAAAAGTCTGTCTAGTCAAGGCTATGGTTTTTCCAGTGGTCATGTATGGATGTGAGAGTTGGATGGTGAAGAAAGCTGAGTGCTGCAGAATTGATGCTTTTGAACTGTGGTGTTGGAGAAGACTCTTGAGAGTCCCTTGGACTGCAAGGAGATCCAATCAATCCATCCTAAAGGAGATCAATCCTGGGTGTTCATTGGAAGGACTGATGTTGAAGCTGAAACTCCAATACTTTGGCCACCTCATGCGAAGAGTTGACTCATTGGAAAAGACCCTAATGCTGGGTAGGATTGGGGGCAGGAGGAGAAGGGGACGACAGAGGATGAGATGGTTGGATGGCATCACCGACTCGATGCACATGGGTTTGGGTAGACTCCGGGAGTTGGTGATGGACAGAGAGGCCTGGTGTGCTGCAATTTATGGGGTCGCAAAGAGTCAGACACGACTGAGCGACTGAACTGAACTGAACTTCCACTACTTAGTTTGTGTTCAGTCTTAAGTGGAGCCAGTAAAAGGGATAATTGTATTGCCACTTTTACAGCATATTGCTTTGGCATGGTATGTGCATAATGCCAGTTTATATTTTCTTGTGTGAAAATTACAATTTTTTATTTGATTAAAAAATTCTAAGAATATTTGAATGAACCTACTATGTGTTCTGCCACTGTCTATAAGAGAGACAAACATGAATAAAACTGGTCTCAGTGCTCAGAGGAGCCGAACAGTCTTAGATGAGAGTAGAACAGTGGACATGAAGTACAGACGTGTTTATCAAAAACAAATGAGAGAATGTTCGAGTCAGGAGCCTGCTAAGTGTGGGACGAACATCAAACTCTCTATTGCTCCTGTGGGACCACTTGATTTTCCAGAACTTTAAACAATTCAGAAAAATGATACTTATATTTGGAAGATATTCCGGTTTTTTTACACATGACCCAGGAACATTATACATTATTTTCCGTTCTCTGAACATCATTTAAACATTTGCAAAAGAATGAATAAAAATAACACACCATATAGGGTTTACTCTATTACTTTGCTTGATGCTTTGCATAATTATCACATTATCACATTTAATCTCCATAGGAGTCTGGCTGGCCAGAGGAAGCCCAAACAGGAAACAGAAGTCTTGCCAAGCAGAGGAAACAGATATCGGTGTTTGGGCTCCTGAGGTGACTGGGATTTGGGGGCAGGGTCCTGGAGCGGAGGACACTGGAGAAAGGAGTCTCAGAAACATGCCGAGACTCTCTCGGGTCTTTCCCTGAATACTGCTTTGCTCAGGTGTGCAGATGACTCGGGAAGGCCTGGCAGAGAAGGGTACCCCAGGGGCTGAGAGCTGGGCAGTGATCCCGAGGGCACACAGTGCGTGGACATGTGGGCTTTCAACCCTTCCGAGAGACGTGATCTCATGAAAACCCAGGGAATTCAGTTGAGACATCAAAAGGCCATGTTTTCAGAATAAGGATCAAATTCTGGAGTGAGGGAAACCCTAGACAGAGTCTAACAAAATGCAAAACCAAGTCTTAACCAAATCAAGACGATCCGGGAGTAACTTAACTGCCTGCTGACATAAAACTCCACAGTGTTTAAAGAAAAATAATATAATCCCGACTACCATTTAGCAGCTGGGTGAGTGTCCACCGTAGCCCCTGATCTACTGTGCAATGTCAGCCAAACTTTTCAAGTCTTCAGTCCAAAGATGATTGTCAGGGTCCCTGCAGTTCCAGTTTCTAAAATTAAAGATATGATCACAGCTTTCTTTCCTTGGGACCAGCTCATTAACCATGCCACTCCTTAGGCTACAGGTTTCAGAATCTGGACACAAAGAAAGGAACTTGATTCCCGTAAACACTTCCACACTTCTTCACCTATTAAAAAGCAACTGTATTGTTGACGACTCTCTAAGAAACAGGTGGGATAATTTGGGAAAGCATTTTAGCTCTGATGTTTTTTCCTCCTTTGTGGGGGGAAAAAAAAAATCCATCAAGGCGGGGTTAAAGTCTTGTCCACGGGACTCGGATGCTCTGGCCATCCTAGCCCTCCCTCTGCTGGTGAGATGGAGTCATAACATGCTCCGTGGAAACTAGGGTGGGGACCAGGGAATCACTTTTGAATTTTGCACTTTTTATATCTTTAAATCCCCTGATACTCCTCCCCTGGAGCTCCTATAGTCTTTCTTAGGGCCTCACCGTATGTACACGGATATGTATACATATATGTATGTGTGGGCTTCCTGGGTGGTGGTTGTGGTAAAGAACCGGCCTGCTAATGCAGGAGACGTAAGAGACGCGGTTTGATCCCTGGGTAGGGAAGATCCCCTGGAGCAGGGCATGGCAACCCACTCCAGTATTCTTTCCTGAAGACCCCCACGGACAGAGAGGAGCCTGGTGGGCTACAGTTCATGGGGTCGCAAAGAGTCGCAAAAGTTGGACACGAATGAAGTGACAGCACACATGCACACAAACACTTACACACATAAGTGTATGTATTGCTATGTGGATGTGCACTGATATATATGTATATATGTACATATGTATAGAGACAGAAAGAGGGGAGTGAGGGAAAAGGAGGGAGAGGAAGGCGGAGATGGGAAGAGAGGAGAAATAGAAAACGAAGGGAGAGGGAAGCAAAGAAGGAGGAGGCAGAAAGGTGGAGGGGAGGGTGAGAGAGAGAGAGGGCAAAGAGAGTCAGGGGCGAGGATTAAGGAGAAAGTAAAGGAGCTGAGTTTTACAGAGCCTCGGTATTGGCTCCTCTCTTTCTGTTTACTTTTTTAAGCTGTATTTATTTACGCATGTATTTATCTTTGGCTGTGCGGTATCTCCGTTGCTGCCGTGGTGGCTCCTCTTGCTGCGGTGCATGGGCCCTCCGGAGCATGGGTTTCAGTAGTCCTGGTGCTCAGGCTTAGCTGTTCCGCAGCACGTGGGGTCTTCCTTGACCAGGGATTGAACCCATGTCCCCTGCATTAGCTGGCGGATTTTTAACCACTGGACCACCAGGGAAACCACTGCTTCTCTTGTTTTTGTTTTTTTTTTGGACAAGCTCTAGTGGATGGAAAAGAGGGACTCCAGGCCTAGGCGAGGCCGTTCCCTTTTGGGTCGCTGATTTTTCTTCCTTTCTCTCAGCATTGGAGAGGGAAGCCCAGGGCCAGAGTCAGAGGACCCTGTCCTGCAGCTAAAAACCAAGAGATCTTCAATAAGCCAGTCGACCTCTGTGAGCACCATTGACTCACTAACTCAGGTTCAATACTATGTTCCGAATCCCGAGTGAGGCCCTTAGGGAATATAAAGAAAGGGATGTGGCGCTGGTCTTCAAGTGGCCCACTACCCAGTGACGGGTCAGGGAGATGCTGAGCAAACCCCTGCCTTGGAAACAAATGCAGTTCATCTGTGAGCCCCGTGACGGTTGAGCCTCCGGAGGCAGACACGCCTCCGTTTCTGGGGGGCTGGCGGTCGCCAGTTCAGCTGTATGATCTTGCCTTAAGGTCTCCGAGCCTCTCTCCTTCCCGAGTCGTCAGGCCTTTTCTCCAGCTGTCCTCAGGGAGATGCCCGCTCCTCTGTCAGCGCGCACCGCGGTGGACTTCAGCGGCCTCTCCCGCTGGGCTGTGAGCAATGTGAGCAACACACGGCTGAAGTGGGAGGCAGGGAAGGGTCTCACCGAACGCCCTGGGTTACGGCTGCTGCTCTCCGAAGCGGCAGGCGTCTCTGGTCCCATCAGGGCCCTTGGACTCCCTGCAGTGAGAGCCGCTGCTGACTGAGTGCCTCTCACCTTCCAGGCAAGGTTCTGTCAAACCTGACTATGTTCACCTACTTTTCTCCTCACAGGGATCATTTGCCGAAGCTGACACTTAGGTCTGTTTTTGCACTCTAGGTGAGTTTCAGAGCAATTTTAGAAACTTGCCCGAAGTCAAGTGACAGAGCCAGACTCCGCCCAGGGGTCCCGACTCCACGGTGCTTTGCCTCCATCAGTGCCGTCTGAGTCCGGGGCTCTGCGGGAGAGCTGGACCCAGAGAATACAGACGTGGAGACAGCAGGACTCCCGCGGTGCGGCGCGCAAAGACCTGTAGCCAGGGGCGCTCGGGGGCGCTCCCCGCCCTGGCGTCAGTGGGGACTGAGAAGCCTCCTTCCGGTGTCTGGGGCCATGGTGAGACTAATGAGCTGGTGAATGCCTGCGTCTGGAGTGGCTGGACCCTCACTTTCCCCCTGGCGTCGGTCGGTGATACGGTGACCGTCCTCCCCTGACCCAGCCAGGTCTGCAACGCGCTCTCTGTCTTCAACCGCTGCGTGTGGATCGGTGCGCAGCACATCCAAACCTGCCGTCGGCCCATCCTGCGTGGCACCGAAGCCATGTGGATGAGAAGTGCCCTGTTTTTGCTCTCATTCTAGGAAGCCACTCAGATCCCACAGCTGACTGGGGAACTCGCAGGTCTTCTACTGTGTTCAGCCTGCAGGGTGGCTGAGCTTTTTCGGCCCAATCCATGATCCCATGAGGGGCTTCCCCGGTGGCTCAGATGGTAAAGAATTTGCCTGAAATGCAGGAGACGCAGGTTTGATCCCTGGGTCGGGAAGATCCCCTGGAGAAGGGAATGGCAACCCACTCCAGTAATTCTTGCCTGGAGAATCCCATGGACAGAGGAGTCTGGAGGGGTACAGTCCATAGGGTCACTTAGGAGGAACCCTGAAAACCAACTTCTGGGATGAAGATCCAGGCAGGGAGCCATCCTGCCTCAAAGCATTTGGAGTTAGCATTTCCATCACTACACTCAGAACTTGCTTATACCATCAGAATGACAATGATAAGGGCCCCCTATTTATTAAGTTATGCACTTTGCGTGCATTATCTCAAGCCACACAGTAACTCTAGGTGTGTGCATGCTCGGTCGCGGCTGACTCTTTGCAACTCCATGAACTATAGCCCTCCAGGTTCCTCTGTCCATGGAGTTTTCCAGGCAAGAATACTGGAGTGGATTGCCATTTCCTTCTCTAGGGGATCTTCCCGACCCAGGGTTCAAACCTGCGTCTCCTGCATTGCAGGCAGATTCTTTACAGCTGAGCCACCTGGGAAGCCCCAATAACTCAAGGAAATAAGTACAATAGTCATTCCTGCAAGAGGACACTGATGCTCAGAGAAGATAAGTTCCTGGCCAAAGACCACAATAAACAGTGAAGTTGGAAATCAGCAGCTGTCTGGCTTCCAAGCCTCCCGCCTCCTCACTGCCCCATGAAGCCTCCTTAGAGTGGGAGGGTCACGTCCAGTAAAAAATATCCACGGAGCCCATGCAACTCCACTTGTGTGGGAAACAGACTAAATGCACTGTCCCCTTCCACACTACTGAAGATGGTCACGTCCTGATCCCTGGAACCCATGGACATCTTACCTTACAAGGAAAAGGGGCATTTACAAATGTGGTTGTATTAAGGACCTTGAGATGGGAAGATTACCCTGGCTTACCTTCACAAGAGTTCTTATAAGAGGGAGACAGGAGGGTCTAAGTGCAATAGGCAATGTGGTCATGGAAGCAGAGAGAGAGATCATGGAAGTCAGAGAGACTGGAAGATGCTCAGCTTCTGGTTTGAAAATGAAAAGCAGGGCCATTAGCCACAGAATGAGGCCAGAAGCTGGAAAAGGTAAGAGAATGGATTCTCCCCTAGAGCCTCTAGAAATAACACAGTGTTCCTGATACCTGGATTTAGTCTATAATTCCTGGTGCCTTAGACGGTAAGGAATCTGCCTGCAGTGCAGGAGACCCAGGTTCGGTCCCTGGGTGGAGAAAAATCTGCTAGAGAAGGGAATGGCTACCCACTCCGATATTGTTGCCTGGAGAATCCCATGGACAGCGGAGCCTGATGGGCTATAGCTCCTGGCGTTGCAAAGAGTCGGACGTGACTGAGCAACTAACACTTTCACTTTTTTTCACCCATTTTTGGACTTCTGATATACAGAAGTGTAAGATAAGAAATCTGTGTTGTACAAGTCACGAAGTTTGTGATCATTTGTTATAGTAGCAATATGAAACGAACACATCCTGGAAAATATCACAAATTGTCAGATGACAGGAGGGGGCTTGAGGGTCGCTGCTGGGCAGGAGCCACTGTGAGAGCTGGTGATTGTCAGAGGAAGCCCCGGATAGACTGAAGGCCTCGACCAGAAATGGTGACAGCACCTGCCACGCTTCTCAGACAGAGCTGCATGGCTCTCCCTCTGGGTCATGGCTCAGCTCCTCTGCGGCTTGCTTTGCAGGAACTCCCAGTGGTAGGAGCTGGGCTCTCTCCTGTGACTCTGCCTCTCCATCGAGGAGTGAGTCTGTCGCAGATGCCTGATTCCCAGCCCTGGCTCTGCCACTCACTCTGTTTCCACCTTTGCCACCTCCTGTGTCAGGCCAGGAACATTCCAGCTAAAAGAATCACCATTACGGGCTGTGCAACATGCATAATGACTACAGTCAAGGGCAGTTTTTTAATGTCTTGGCCTTGGTTATCTCATCTATAAAGTGAGGATAGGAACATACAACTCATGGAACTGTTATGCGGGAAATTGAGATGATTTATGCAAAATACACAGCACGCTGTGAGGTACTAAGTCAGTTCCCCCTAAATGACAGCTATAATATTATGATTATACATTTTAAACATGAGTCATGGACAGGCGCTCCAAAGTGACCTCAGGTTTAACGTGCAGGCAGGTATGTGGAAAGCATGTGATTCCTTGTTGTCAGACACTGTGATGCAAATTACAGTGCAAGTTTTGCTCCGTGATCCAGAATTGAACTTGGATTTTAATTCTTCTGCCACAGCTGGCGGCTTTATCTATCTTCTTTTTATATTAACCATTAGGAAGTCAAAGTTTTAAAAATATTTGAGGGGGATTTCTGAAGTATTTGAAGTTTATGAGGGGATTTTGCGAAGAGAAAATAGGCCTAGGAAAATTTGGTAAGTGGAAAATCAAGAGAGAAAGGACTCAGTGTTGTAGGCATTTGAATCACTCTGGGAGGTGCTAGGGGCTTCCCAGGTGGCTCAAGGTGTAAACAATCCTCCTGCCTACGCAGGAGATGCAGGTTTGATCCCTGGGGTGAGAGGATCCCCTGGAGGAGGAAATGGCAACCCACTCCAGTATCCTTGCCTGGAAAAGCCCATGGACAGAGGAGCCTGGTGGGCTACAGTCTGTGGGGTCACAAACAGTGGGACACGACTGAGCAGGCACGAACACGCACAGTAGATGCTAAATTCTGAAAGTTGGGATTCTGCCTACAAGAAATGTCCCTGTGCTCTCCAGTATTCCAAATTCCCTAGGTGTCCCCGGTCGGAGGCCCGCGGGGCTGAGTTACCCAGATCCTTTCTCCTTCCTGGCTCCCCACCCAGACTCCAGGTCAACTCAGCAGGAAGCCTGCCACTGGGTTCTAATGAGCGGCTGGTGCATTTCCTGTATCCTGCTGGGTGCTAGAGGGTACCAATGTTTGAAGCCAAAAGTCTTACCTCTGGAAGCTCCTGACCTAGGGAAGAAAGGGTTACAGAAAAGGAGAAGAGTTTAAAAACACCAAAAGAGATGTCACAAGGCAGAAATTATACTCTTAGCAACATTTATTGGGTGCTATTATAGGGATCAACATTTATTGGGTGCTATTATAGGGATCAACATTTATTGGATATCCACTATGTCCCAGGCTTGTTACTCGATGATCTATTTTTTAAATTTATTTTAAAATAGAAGTGTAGTTGATTTACAATGTTGTATTAGGTTTTGCTGTGCAGCAAAGTGATTCATTTATATATATACGTATTCTTTTTCATATTATTTTCCATTATGATTTATTACAGGATTTTGAATATAGTTATCTATGCTATACAGTAGGACCTTGTGGTTTATTTTATTTCTAGCAGTGTGTATCTGCTAATCCCAAACTCCTAATTTGTCCCTCCCCCACGCCCATTCACCCATTCCAGTGCATTTTAGTTCACTGATTCCTAAAATGTAGATGTCACTGTGCTTATTTAACTTATATGCAGAGTACATCATGCAGAATGCTGGGCTGGATGAGGCACAAGCTGGAATTAAGATTATGGGGAGAAATATCAATAACCTCAGATATGCATATGACACCATCCTTACAGCAGAGTGAAGAGGAATTAAAGAACCTCTTGATGAAGATGAAAGAGGAGAGTGAAAAAGCTGGCTTAAAACTCAACATTCAAAAAACGAAGATCATGGCATCCGGTCCCATCAGTTCAGTTCAATTCAGTCGTTCAGTTCAATTCAGTCGCTCAGTCGTGTCCGACTCTTTGCAACACCAGGACTACAGTACGCCAGGCTTCCCTGTCCATTACCAACTCCCGGAGCTTACTCATGTCCATCAAGTCAATGATGCCATCCAACCATCTCATCCTCTGTCGTCCCCTTCTCCTCCCGCCTTCAATCTTTCCCAGCATCAGGGTCTTTTCAAATGAGTCAGTTCTTCGCATCAGGTAGCCAAAGTATTGGAATTTCAGCTTCAGCATCAGTCCTTCCAATGAATAGTCAGGACTGATTTCCTTCAGGATGGACTGGTTGGATCTCCTTGCAGTCCAAGGGACTCTCAAGAGTCTTCTCCAACACCACAGTTCAAAAGCATCAATTCTTCGGTGCTCAGCTTTCTTTACAGTTCAACTCTCCAATCCATACATGACTACTGGAAAAACCATAGCTTTGACTAGAAGGACCTTTGTTGGCAAAGTAATCTCTCTGCTTTTTAATATGTTGCCTATGTTGGTCATGGCTTTTCTTCCAAGGGGCAAGCATCTTTTAATTTCACAGCTGCAGTCACCATCTGCAGTCATTTTGGAGCCCCCAAAATAAAGTCTGTCACTGTTTCCACTGTTTCCCTATCTATTTGCCATGAAGTGATGGGACCAGATGCCATGATCTTAGTTTTCTGAATGTTGAGTTTTAAATCAACTTTTTCACTCTCCTCCTTCACTTTCATCAAGAGGCTCTTTCGTTCTTCTTCACTTTCTGGGTGGTGTCATATGCAAATCTGAGGTTATTGATATTTCTCCTGGCAATCTTGATTCCAGCTTGTGCTTCATCCAGCCTGGCGTTTCCACATGATGTACCCTGCATGTAAGTTAAATAAGCAGGGTGACAATATACAGCCTTGACATACTCCTTTCCCGATTTGGAACCAATCTGTTGTTCCATGTCCAGTTCTAACTGTTGCTTCCTGACCTGCATCTAGATTTCTCAGGAGGCGGGTCAGGTGGTCTGGTATTCCCATCTCTTTCAGAATTTTCCACAGTTTATTGTGATCCACACAGTCAAAGGCTTTGGTGTAGTCAATAAAGCAGAAATAGATATTTTTCTGGAACTCTCTTGCTTTTTGATGATCCTACAGATGTTGGCAATTTGATCTCTGGTTCCTCTGCCTTTTTTAAATCCAGCTTGAACATTTGGAAGTTCACGGTTCACATACTGTTGAAGCCTGCCTTGGAGAATTTTGAGTATTACCTTGCTAGCATGTGAGATAAGTGCAATTGTGCAGTAGTTTGAACATTCTTTGGCATTGTCCTTCATTGGGATTGGAATGAAAACTGACCTTTTCCAGTCCTGTGGCCACTGCTGAGTTTTCCAAATTTGCTGGCATATTGAGTGCAGCACTTTCACAGCATCATCTTTGAGGATTTGAAATAGCTCAACTGGAATTCCATCACCTCCACTAGCTTTGTTGATAGTGATGCTTCCTAAGGCCCACTTGACTTCACGTTCTAGGATGTCTGGCTCTAGGTGAGTGATCACACCATTGTGGTTATCTGGGTCATGAAGTTCTTTTCTGTATAGTTCTTCTGTGTATTCTTGCCACCTCTTCTTAATATCTTCTGCTTCTGTTAGGTCCGTACCATTTCTGTCCTTTATTGTGTCCATCTTTGCATGAAATGTTCCCTTGGTATCTCTAATTTTATTGAAAAGATCTCTAGTCTTTCCCATTCTATTATTTTCCTCTATTTCTTTGCATGATCACTGAGGAAGGCTTTCTTATCTCTCCTTGCTATTCTTTGGAACTCTGCATTCAAATGGGTATATTTTTCCTTTTCTCCTTTGCCTTTCACTTCTCTTCTTTTCTCAGCTATTTGTAAGGCCTCTTCAGACAACCATTTTGCCTTTTTGCATTTCTTTTTCTTGGGGATGGGCTTGATCACTGCCTCCTGTACAATGCATGAACCTCCATCCATAGTTCTTCAGGCACTCTGTCTATCAGATCTAATCCCTTGAATCTATTTCTCATTTCCACTGTATAACCGTAAAGGATTTGATTTAGGTCATACTTGAATGATCTAGTGGTTTTCCCTACTTTCTTCAATTTAAGTGAATTCTGCAGTAAGGAGTTCATGATGATCCACAGTCAGCTCCCAGTCTTGTTTTTCACTTCATGGCAAATAGATGGGAAAATAATGGAAACAGTGACAGACTTTATTTTTTGGGCTCCAAAATGACTGCAGATGGTGACTACAGCCATGAAATTAAAAGACGCTTGCCCCTTGGAAGAAAAGCTACGACCAAGGCAGCGTATTAAAAAGCAGAGGCATTACTTTGCCACCAAAGGTCCTTCTAGTCAAAGCTATGGTTTTTCTAGTAGTCATATATGGATGGGAGAGTTGGACCATAAAGAAAGCTGAGTGCTGAAGAACTGATGCTTTTGAACTGTGGTGTTGGAGAAGACTCTTGAGAGTCCCTTGGACTGCAAGGAGATCCAACCAGTCCATCCTGAAGGAAATCAGTCCTGAATATTCATTGGAAGGAGTGATGCTGAAGCTGGAACTCCAGTACTTTGGCCACCTGATGTGAAGAACTGACTCCTTGGAAAAGACTTTGATGCTGGGAAAGATTGAAGGCAGGAGGAGAAGGGGACAACAGAGGATGAAATGGCTGGATGGCATCACCGATTCGATGGACATGAGTAAGTTCTGGAAGTTGGTGATGGACAGGGAAGCCTGGTGTGCTGCAGTCCATGGTGTTGCAAAGAGTTGGACATGACTGAGCAAGTGAACTGAGTTGAGACAGCGCATTAAAAAGCAGACCCATTACTTTGCCAACAAAGTTTCATCTAGTTAGAGCTATGGTTTTTCCAGTAGTCATGTACAGCTATAAGAGTTGGACAATACAAAAAGGCTGAGCCCTGAAGAATTGATGCTTTCGAATTGATGCTTTGTGGTGTTGGAGAAGACTCTTGAGAGTCCCTTGGACTTCAAGGAGATCCAACCAATCAAGTCTAATGGCAATCAACCCTAAATATTCACTGGAAGGGCTGATACGGAAGCTCCAATACTTTGGCCACCTGATGCAAAGAGCCGGCTCTTTAGAAAAGACCCTGATACTGGGAAAGATTGAAGGCAGGAGGAGAAGGGGATGACAGAGGATGAGGTGGTTGGATGGTGTTGGATGGCATCACTGACTCAATGGACATGAGTTTGCAGGGACTCCAGGAGATGGTGAAGGACAGGAAAGCCTGGAGTGCTGCAGTCCATGAGATCTCGAAGAGCTGGACACGACTGAGCGACTGGACAAGAGCAACACTCCCCTTCTCCTTGGTGACCATCAGTTTGTTTTCCAAGTCTGTGAGTCTGTTTCTGTTTTGCAAGTAAGTTCATTTGTGTCATATTTTAAATTCCATATATAAGTGATATCACATGGTATTTGTCTTTCTGTGTCTGACTTACTTAAGTGTGATAATGTCTAGGTCCATCCTTGTTGCTGCAAATGG
The DNA here is from genome assembly GCF_054371585.1 of Giraffa tippelskirchi. Taxonomy (NCBI): domain Eukaryota; kingdom Metazoa; phylum Chordata; class Mammalia; order Artiodactyla; family Giraffidae; genus Giraffa; species Giraffa tippelskirchi. The sequence goes on along the minus strand of NC_137284.1, from coordinate 38,694,432 downwards.
TGTTACTTCATTCTTTTTATGACTAATGTATATATATATATACACCACATATATAACATATACATATATATATATCACAAATATACCATATATATATATATATATACACCCCATCTTCTATATCCATTCATCTGTTGATAGACACTTAGGTTGCGTCCATGTCTTGGCTACTGAAGATAGTGCTGCTATGAACATTCCCCCACGAGCAATTTAACTCACACTTTTTGCTCTCTGCTCATGTCCCATTACAAGTAAGTGATGGAAGCAGGGTCTGGAACCTAGCTGTCTGGTTGCAGTCTGTGCTCACACCACATTCCCACCACTAGAGTTGAGTGAATAAAACAGAACAGAGTGTAAGCTCTTGGAATTCAGAGGGAGAGAAGAGATCAGTGAAGACTCCATGGAGCTCATGGTTTTAGCCAGCCTGGAAGGATGGCTAGAATTTGGATAGACAGAGAGAGGGTGATGAGGAAAGGTTTGAACAACAGACATTCACCAGATTTAGCTGAGCACCTGCTTTGTTCTTGATGCTGGTCTAGGTACTTGAATAGAGCTATGAACAAAGCAGATCCATATCTTTGCCATTGTGAGTTTATATTCCAGTGGGAGGAGAAACACTCCAGTACTCTTACCTGGAAAATCCCATGGATGGAGGAGCCTAGTAGGCTACAGTCCATGGGGTCACTAAGAGTCGGACACAACTGAGCGACTTCACTTTCACTTTTCCCTTTCATGCACTGGAGAAGGAAATGGCAACCCACTCCAGTATTCTTGCCTGGAGAATCCCAGGAATGGCGGAGCCTGGTGGGCTGCCATCTATGGGATCGCACAGAGTCAGACACGACTGAAGCGACTTAGCAGCAGGGAGGAGAAAAACAAGAAAGTAAAAATCTTAACAAGCAAGTGATATAGCACAATGTAAGGTGATAATGTTAGTAGTTCAGTCATGTCTGACTCTTTCTCATCCCATCAACTGTAGCCCGCCAGGCTCCCCTGTCCATGGAATTCTCCAGGCAAGAATACTGGAGTGAGTAGCCATTTCCTTCTCCAAGAATCATTCAAACCCAAGGATGGAACCTATGTCTTCTGCGTTGCAGGCAGATCCTTTACCATCTGAGCCACCAGGGAAGCCCAAGTGCAATAGAAAAAGGAAGTGAGAGGGAGTGTGTGTTTCCTGTTTCATGTGTTTCCTATGACAAATGATCACAAAATTGGTCTTCTAAAACAACATACTTCTGTGTTCTCTTAGAGCTTCAGAGGTCAAGGTCAGAAGTCAGATATCAGTCAAGTTTCACTGGGCTATAAAGTCAAGGTGTCAGGAAGGCTGGCTCCTTTCAGAGGCTCCTAGAGGAGAATCTGTTTCCTTGCTTTTTTCAGTTTCCAGCGGCTTGTGGCCCTTCCTCCATCTTCAAAGCACATGACCCCATCCCTGCTTCTATCATCACAATGCCTTCTTCTGACTTCCAGCGTGCATGTGTGCTAAGTCACTGCAGTCGTGTCTGACTCTGCGACGCTTGGACTGTAGCCCGACAGACTCCTCTGCCCATGGGATTCTCCAGGCAAGAATACTGGAGTGGGTTGCCGTGCCCTCCTCCAGGGGATCTTCCCGACCCAGGAATCAAACCGTTGTCTCTTAGGTCTATTGCACTGGCAGGCAGGCTCTTTACCACTAGGGCCACCTGGGAAGCCCCTTACTTCCTGCCTCCCTCATTTTAAGGACTCCTGTCATTGTATCAGCCCTACACAGACAGTCCATGGAAAACTAGAAATCCTTCACTTAATCACATCTGCAAAGCCCCTTTTGCCATATTGGCGAACCTTACAGCTTCCAGAAATTAGGACATGGATGTGCTGAAAAAGCACAGGAGTAAGGGGCATGAAGCATGAAGGTGGGATAGGGCTGGTCAGAGCGGGTTTTTAGGATGAAATCCTTGGAAACAGAGCCTGAGGCAGGAATCTGGGTGCACACAATGCATTTCAGGAGGATCCTATAACAGGGAGTGAGCAGGACAGGGAGGAGACAGCCAAGCGAGGATGTGGTCACAGGATCCCGTCCTGGCTTGACCCACGGGGAGTGGCCTCAAGAGCACGCACTGTGCTGCAGACCACGCACCTGTCCTCTCTGGAGGCAAGAGGCCTGCCCCTGCTTTTTTACATTTTTTATTCTGTGATTATTTTAAATGCACAGAAAATTTGCAGCGATAGTACAGAGAACTCCCACGTATCCTTTAATCAGAGTCATCAATTTAAAATTTCTTCTACATTTTAATATTCTTTCTTTCCTCCTTCCTCTGTCTACCGCCCACACACACTCATGCACACATGTACACACACACTCATGCACACACACACACATATTTTATTTTTTCCAAACTATTTGGAAGTAGTTGCTGCCTATGTTGTCCTCAGTGTTGTTTCTAAGAATAACAATATTCTCTTATATAACCACAGTGCAGTTATCAGATTCAGGAAACAACATTTATACAACCCTTTTTACAGTTTACATTCCATTTATATAATCGAATCTACAGTTTACACTCTATGTCAATTATCCCAATAGTATCATTTATAGCATTTCTATCCCTCCAGTCCAGGGTAGAATATTGCATGTAATTGTCTCTTTGGTGTCTTCCAATATAAGAAAATTCCCCAGTCTCTTCTTGTCTGTTGTGATATTGATGTTTTTAAAGAACTGTATGAGTATGAAGTTGCTCAGTTGTGTCCAACTCTGTGACCCCATGGACTGTAGCCTACCAGGCTCCTCTGTCCATGGGATTTTCCAGGCAAGAATACTGGAGTGGTTAGCCTTTCCCTTCTCCAGGGGGATCTTCCCAACCCAGGGATCAAACCTGGGTCTCCTGCATTGCAGACAGATGCTTTATTGTCTGAGCCACCAGGGAAGCCCTTTTAAAGAATATGGTCTAGGTATTTTTGCAGAAAGCTTTTCGATTAGAATTTGCCTAAGTTTTTCTCAAGCTTAGGTTCAGATTAGGCATCTCCTGCTGACTTTCCTAGGTCACGTGTTCCTCCTGCTGTCCCAGGGGGGCATAGACTGCCTGGTTGTCCTGCATCAGCGAGGTTCATGTTGTGGGCCTGGTCACACAGTGTAGCATCTCCTGCTGCTGCTGCTAAGTCACTTCAGTCGTGTCCGACTCTGTGCGACCCCATAGACTAGACGGCAGCCCACCAGGCTCCCCCGTCCCTGGGATTCTCCAGGCAAGAACACTGGAGTGGGTTGCCATTTCCTTCTCCAATGCATGAAAGTGAAACGTGAAAGTGAAGTCGCTCAGTCATGTCCAACCCTTAGCGACCCCATGGACTGCTGCCCACCAGGCTCCTCCATCCATGGGAGTTTCCAGGCAAGAGTACTGGAGTGGGTTGCCATTGCCTTCTCCACCACGTGATTATTATTTTTTCTCTTGTAACTAACTAGCAATCTGTGGAGAGGCATTTTGTAACCAGGCAAGCATTTTAGGTCTCATGAAACTTTTAATTCTAGATTTAGAATCTCTTGAAATATACTATGGTGTTTGCAAAATGATGATTTTTTCCAACTTCACTCCTCCTTCTGCATTGATCAGTTGACATTCAGCTTACAGTGTAAGAAAGCACTCTTTTCTCCCTTGTTTATTACATTATTTGTTTATTATCTATTTGACATCAGCATGAACTCATGGATTCCTATTTTCCATGAATTATGAGCCTTTAGTGTCCTTAGTTCAAAGTGCCCTGGATTTTGACATTTGAGGATCATGATAAATGAGAGCAAAGGCTGTGATTCCTGCATCTACTCCTATTATTACTTCGAGCACATCCTTATTTTCTGTCTCACAAAATGTCCCAGTCTATTTGAACCTTCCCTACCTTTGAAGTTTCTCCCTCTACATGCATAACTTAGAGTTCAGCAACAGATTTAAGGGGATCTTATATAGATTTTGGGTGCTTTTTTCCTGAGGTTTTTTTTTAAAAAGCAGATACATGTATCTTTTATTTTCCTTTGTGACTTACACCAGAAGTAGCATACTGTATATACTCATTTGACCTTAGTTTTTCTTTTTTTTTTACTTAGGGCTTCCCTCATGGCTCAGATGGTAAAGAATCTGCCTGCAATGCAGGAGACCCAGGTTCGATCCCTGGATCGGGAAGATCCCCTGGAGGAGGGCATGCAAACCACTCCAGCTTTCTTGCCTGGAGAATTCCATGGACAGAAGAGCCTGGTGGGCTATAGTCCATGGGGTCACAAGGAGTCAGACACAACTGAGAGACTAAGACACTTTAAAACCAGTCTGAGACTCCCTATGTCTACTTGCCTGGCCCATCCCGCTCTGAATTTAGCTGCCCAGCATCTGTGGTCCATACACTCATCTTCTGATGCCTGTCTTTTAGCTCCAGTCTCTACACTGCTTAGCTTTTGAGGTTTCCTGTTTAGATCCAGGTTCTCTATATAGAGCAAACACTTCTGTCGTGCTTTTAGGCCATCTTGCACTTATTAACTCATTTCAATCTTCTGATAAGCTCCTGGGGCAAACACTGCTGTTGCCCTCATTTTACCCACAAAGAAACTGAGGCACAGAGAGGTTGGTAATTTGCCTAAGATCCCACATTCTAAAAATTGACAGAGCTGGCATCCAAACCCAGGCAGTTTTCCTCCAGAATTCATACTCTCAATCCTGTTTACACCCGCTCTCAGCCCCATAGGCAGAGTGCTAAGCCTTGAGCTTTGAAATGAAATGGACCTGCTTTTAAATTTTAGTTTAGTTATTTAGCAGTTATGTGACCTTGGAAAATTATCTTAGGCTCACTGAGCAAGCTTTTAGTTCCACATTCATAAATCAGGGAAGATAATAGCTTCTAACTTACAGTATCATCAAGAAATTTAGCTTATATATTTTACATGATTTATAGTGACGTATATATGTGTTTAATTATACCATTAGGCAATGATCTATATCTATATCCATCATTAGTGAAATGCTTGGCAACAGTGTGCTCTTATTAAAATGTACCTATTATTATTTCAGAGTCATAGACTAGATCTGACTCTTACTTAGTGGTTCTGTAATGACTACTCTCCACCTCTAAACACACACAGAGGCCCCAGTTTAGGCATCACTACACTCCATGCCAACAGCTCTTTCATTGTCAGGCACCCACTGGTCACTTCGTAAATGCTTGGTGAATGCATTAATGAAGAGACGGGTGAGTGAGTTCATGAAGGCCATACAGTCAGACTTCAGGCGCTTTCTCAAGGCTGATATCCTCAGCGGTCCAGCCAGGGATCAGCAGATGGGTGAACGCCATCAGCTCTCAGAGGCTGAGCCCGTCTGGAGAGCGAGACCTCGTGCTGTTGACAACGCACTCGTTGTCTTTCACGGTAAAAGGACTCACCCAAGCTCCTGTTTACTCTGTTGGCCTGGATGTCCTCCAGGCAGTGATCACACAGACGTCTCGGCCAGTGTCTGGGGTTTGTTTTCTTCCCATGGGACACAATCACTGTGCACTCAGTCTGTTAGCTTCAGTGCTAGACAGTCTTCAAAGTCGCAAGGGAGATCCTAGCTCTGTTTTTCTTCCAGGGACTTTCTGGGTCCCTGCCATGGGACTTGAAGGCTGTTTCTCAAGGATTCCTGTAACTGCTTCTTGCTTTTCATGGCCCATAAAATCACTAGATCCTTCCCTGGTGGCTCAGTAGTAAAGAATCTGCCTGCGACGCAGGAGACCTGGATTCAATCCCTGGGTCAGGAAGATCTTCTGGAGAAGGGAATGGCAACCCACTCCAGTATTCTTGCCTGGAGAATCCCATGGGCAGAGGAGCCTGGTGGGCTATAGTCCATGGGGCCACAAAGAGTCGGACAAGACTGAGTGACTGACACTTTCACTTCAGGAGTTCACACAGCTGGGTTAGAACACTATTCTGCTGCCCTGGCTGTGTGAACCTGGGTGAGTTACTCAAGTGCTCTGTGTCTCTGGCAATTGTGGATCTGGAAGGCTCTGGGGAAGAATTCTTAGACACAGAGAGGGGTGTTCACCATGTCCCCAGCCTCCAGCAAGAGGGTGTCCACCTTCTTACAAGAACCGTCATTATCATCATTATTGCTCTTATCATTTATAGTAACAAGCAGCAAACTTCCCTGGTGGTCCAGTGGTTAAGAATCCGCCTTCCAATGCAGGGGGTGAGTGCTCCATCCCTGGCTGGGGACCTGAGATCCCATATGCTGCAGGGAAACTAAGCCCGAGCACCACAGCTAGAGAAAGCCTGAGCCCCACAAGGAAGACCCGGAGGAACCAAAGTAAAATAAAAACTAACGACAGGTCCAACTCCCCCCTAAATATTTCAGAGCACTTTTACTAGGAACAAGGACATTCTCTGTCAAAATAAGTAAACTTTTTTTTAAACTTTTTATTTTGTATTGGGGTACACTGATTAACAATTTGTGATAGTTTCAGGTGAACAGGGAAGGGACTCAGCCACACATATACACGTATCCATTCTCCCCCAAACTCCCCTGCCATCCAGGCTACCACATAACATTGAACACAGTTCCATGTGTTATACAGCAGGCCCTTGTGGTTTATTCATTTTAAATATAGCAGTGTGTACATGTCCATCCCAAACTCCCTAACTATCCCTTCCCACTCACATTGCTACAATACTATAAATTATAGTCCTTATTCAAATTTCATCAGTTGCCCTGATAACGTCCGTTATGACTGGTGCCCCCCCACCCTCACATTGTGAGGCATCAGTTCAGGATTATGCGTGGCCTTTAGCTGTCACTTCTTCAGCCTTCTTTAACCTGGAGATCACACAGAGCCAATCACCAATCCCCTTGCTCGTTTCGCTACAGCCCTGCTTCCCTGCTCTCAGTCACAGAGAAAGAACTCAGTGGACTCAACCATCCTGTGCAACACCTTCTTTGGTATCGCAGTGGGGCTGCTATCTAGGTGCTGGATTAACGCCACTGCCCACGAGGTGTCTGAATGGCCAGGGCAGGCTAGGGCATCGGGCACCAGGGCTAAGAAAAGTAAACTGTGGATTGGCCATACCCGTTTGAGAATAAACCTGTCTTAGCAGCTCATTTCTTTTGACTTGGCAAAAGATACAGACAGCCACTAGGAGCAGCAGCCTTGCCAAAATCAAGTTTTAAAAATCTTTCTCTCTCCTTCAACTTCTTCCCCTCCCACCTCCCTCTCTTCCTTTTGAAAAAAAAAAAAAGTGATCTGAGCTCAAAACTCATCTTATAAATATTTTAACTGAACAGTAAAACCCAGTGACTCTCTAAAAATGAGAAGCCCATAGTTAGGCTGGTTCCACCAGTCAGGGGTTGTTTTCAACACCTGCAGAATCCAGGCCATCTCATTTTGGGTAGCTGGCATCAAACATATTAAAATGCATATGCAAATCACGTAAGTTTTGAAATGTGTATTCAACTATTTTATTCCATCCTCCAGCTCCTCTTCTTGTTTAAAGAATTGAGGTAACATTGCTTTCTAACATTATGTAAGTTTCAGATGTATATTATAACACTACTGCATGCTCACCACCAAAAGTTTATTTTCCACCTGTCAATATACACTTGACACACTTTAATCATTTCCCTATCCCCCCTCCCTTAACCTTGTTGATAACCACTAACCTGTTCTTTGTATCTTTGTATTTTTTTTTTTTTGGTTTGGTTATTTATTTTTATAGTCCATATATGAGTGAAATCATGGGATGTTTGTCTTCTCTACCTGACTTATTTCACTTAGCATAATACCCTCAAGGTCCACCCATGCTGTTGCAAATGGCAAGATTTCATCTGTTTTGTGACTAATAGTCCTTTGTATATATATACCACTATACCACATCATCTTTATCCACTCATTTGTTGATGGGCACTGAGAGTTTCCATATCTTGGCTGTTGTAAATAATGTTATGATGAACATAAGGGTGCATATATCTTTTTGAAGTAGTGTTTTTGTATTCTTTGGATAAATACCCAGGAGTGGGTATTCAGTTCAGTTCAGTCGCTCAGTCGTGTCCGACACTTTGCGACCCCATGAATCGCAGCACGCCAGGCCTCTCTGTCCATCACCAACTCCCGGAGTCTACCCAAACCCATGTCCATCGAGTCGGCGATGCCATCCAACCATCTCATCCTCTGTCGTCCCCTTCTCCTCCCGCCTCCAATCCTACCCAGCATTAGGGTCTTTTCCAATGAGTCAACCCTTCGCATGAGGTGGCCAAAGTATTGGAGTTTCAGCTTCAACATCAGACCTTCCAATGAACACCCAGGATTGATCTCTTTTAGGATGGATTGATTGGATCTCCTTGCAGTCCAAGGGACTCTCAAGAGTCTTCTCCAACACCACAGTTCAAAAGCAACAATTCTTTGGCGCTCAGTTTTCTTCACCGTCCAACTCTCACATCCATACATGACCACTGGAAAAACCAGAGCCTTGACTAGACGGACTTTTGTTGGCAGAGTAATGTCTCTGCTTTCAAATATGCTATCTAGGTTGGCCATAACCTTCCTTCCAAGGAGTAAGCGTCTTTTAATTTCATGGCTGCAATCACCATCTGCAGTGATTTTGGAGCCCCCAAAAATAAAGTTTGACACTGTTTCCACTGTTTCCCCATCTATTTCCCATGGAGTGATGGGACCAGATGCCATGATCTTAGTTTTCTGAACGTTGAGCTTTAAGCCAACTTTTTCACTCTCCTCTTTCACTTTCATCAAGAGGCTCTTTAGTTCTTCTTCACTTTCTGCCATAAGGGTGGTGTCATCTGCATATCTGAGGTTATTGATATTTCTCCCGGCAATCTTGATTCCAGCTTGTGTTTCTTCCAGCCCAGCGTTTCTCATGATGTACTCTGCATATAAGTTAAATAAACAGGGTGACAATATACAGCCTTGATGTACTCCTTTTCCTATTTGGAACCAGTCTGTTGTTCCATGTCCAGTTCTAACTGTTGCTTCCTGACCTTCATACAGGTTTCTCAAGAGACAGGTCAGATGGTCTGGTATTCCCATCTCTTTCAGAATTTTCCACAGTTTATTGTGATCCACACTGTCAAAGGCTTTGGCATAGTCAATAAAGCAGAAATAGATGTTTTTGTGGAACTCTCTTGCTTTTTCGATGATCCAGCAGATATTGGCAATTTGATCTCTGGTTCCTCTGCCTTTTCTAAAACCAGCTTGAACATCTGGAAGTTCACGGTTCACGTATTGCTGAAGCCTGGCTTGGAGAATTTTGAGCATTACTTTACTAGCATGTGAGATGAGTGCAATTGTGCGGTAGTTTGAGCATTCTTTGGCATTGCCTTTCTTTGGGATTGGAATGAAGACTGATCTCTTCCAGTCCTGTGGCCACTGCTGAGTTTTCCAAATTTGCTGGCATATCGAGCATAGCACTTTCACAGCATCACCTTTGAGGATTTGAAATAGCTCAACTGGAATTCCATCACCTCCACTAGCTTTGTTTGTAGTGATGCTTTCCAAGGCCCACTTGACTTCACATTCCAGGATGTCTGGCTCTAGGTGAGTGATCACACCATCGTGATTATCTGGGTCATGAAGATCTTTTTTGTACAGTTCTTCTGTGTATTCTTGCCACCTCCTCTTAATATCTTCTGCTTCTGTTAGGTCCATACCATTTCTGTCCTTTATCGAGCCCATCTTTGCATGAAATGTTCTTCTGGTATCTCTAATTTTCTTGAAGAGATCTCTAGTCTTTCCCAATCTGTTGTTTTTCTCTATTTCTTTGCACTGATCATTGAGGAAGACTTTCTTATCTCTCCTTGCTATTCTTTGGAACTCTGCATTCAGATGGGAATATCTTTCCTTTTCTCCTTTGCGTTTCGCTTCTCTTCTCTTCTCAGCTATCTGTAAGGCCTCCTCAGACAGCCATTTTGCTTCTTTGCATTTCTTTTCCATGGGGATTTTCTTGATTCCTGTCTCCTGTACAGTGTCACGAACCTCTGTCCATAGTTCATCAGGCACTCTGTCTATCAGGTCTAGACCCTTAAATCTATTTGTCACTTCCACGTTATAATCATAAGGGATTTGATCTAGGTCATACCTGAATGGTCTAGTGGTTTTCCCTACTTTCTTCAATTTAAGTCTGAATTTGGCAATAAGCAGTTCATGATCTGAGCCACAGTCTGCTCCCAGCCTTGTTTTTGCTGCCCGTATAGAGCTTCTCCATCTTTGGCTGCAAAGAATATAATCAATCTGATTTCGGTGTTGACCATCTGGTGATGTCCACGTGTAGAGTCTTCTCTTGTGTTGTTGGAATAGGATGTTTGCTATGACCAGTGCGTTCTCGTGGCAAAACTCTATTAGCCTTTGCCCTGCTTCATTCTGTACTCCAAGGCCAAACTTGCCTGCTACGCCAGGTGTTTCTTGACTTCCTACTTTTGCATTCCAGTCCCCTATAATGAAAAGGACATCTTTTTTGGGTGTTAGTTCTAAAAGGTCTTGTAGGTCTTCATAGAATCATTCAACTTCAGCTTCTTCGGCATTACTGGTTGGGGCATAGACTTGGACTACCATGATATTGAATGGTCTGCCTTGGAAATGAACAGAGATCACTCTATCGTTTTTGAGATTGCATCCAACTACTGCATTTTGGACTCTTTTGTTGACCATGATGGCTACTCCATTTCTTCTAAGGGATTCTTGCCCACAGTAGTAGATATAATGGTCATCTGAGTTAAATTCACCCATTCCAGTCCATCTTAGTTCGTTGATTCCTAGAATGTCGACGTTCACTCTTGCCATCTCCTGTTTGACTACTTCCAATTTGCCTTGATTCATGGACCTAACATTCCAGGTTCCTATGCAATATTGCTCTTTACAGCATCGGACTTTGCGTCTATCACCAGTCACATCCACAGTTGGGTATCGTTTTCACTTTGGCTCCATCCCATCATTCTTTCTGGAGTTATTTCTCCACTGATCTCCATTAGTATATTGGGCACCTACTGACCTGGGGAGTTCATCTTTCATTGTCCTATCTTTTTGCCTTTTCATACTGTTCATGGGGTTCTCAAGGCAAGAATACTGAAGTGGTTTGCCATGCCCTTCTCCAGTGGACCACAATCTGTCAGACCTCTCCACCATGACCCATCCGTCTTGGGTGGCCCCACCCAGTGAGTATTAAGCTGGGTCATATGGCAATTCTACTTGGTTTTTTGAGAAATCTTCATACTATTTTCCATAGTGGCTGCACCAATTTACAATTTTACCAACACTGCACAAAGATTCCCTTTTCTCCACAGCTTCTCCAATATTCATCTCTTGTTTTATTGTTAATGGTATTTTAATGGCCATGAGATGATAGCTCATTGTGGTTTTCATTTGCATTTCTTTCGTAATTAGTGGTACTGAACATCTTTTCATGTGCTTGTTGGCCATTTACATGCCTTCTTTGGAAAAAACGTCTATTTAGATCCTCTGTCCATTTTTAAATCTTGTTGTTTGTTTTCTTATCATAGTTTAGTTGTCTGAGTCCTTTATATATTTTGGATATTAATCTTTTATTAAATATGTGGCTTGCAAGTAACTTTTCTTATTCAGTAGGTTGTCTTTTCATTTCTGTTTTGCAGTACAGAGGCTTTTCAGTTTGATGTGGTCCTACTTGTTTATTTTTGCTTTTGTTTCCCTTGCTGGAGGACACACCCAAAAAGATAATGCCAAGGTCAATGTCTTCGTATGAACTATCCCCTTTATCATTATATAATGTCCACCTTTGTCTCTCGTCACTTTTTGTGGCTTGAGTTCTCTCTGTCTTATGTGAGTGTGGCTACATACGCTTTCTTTTGGCTCCCATTTGCTTGAAGTATCATCTTCCGTCCCTTCACTTTGAGTCTGTTTATCTTTAGAGCTGAGGTGAGTCTCCTGGAAGTTGCCTATAGTTGGGTCTTGTTTTTTAATCCATTCAGCCTCTCTGTCTTTTGATTAATGAATTCAGCCCACTTATATTTAGGGCAGTTGTCGATAAATGAGAACTTAGTATGGCCATTTTATCTTTTGCTTTATGGTTGCTCTATATCATCATTGTTTCTTTTTCCTGTGTTTCTGCTTGCCATTTTTGTTTGGTATTTTTCTATGATGTTTTTCTCAGTTTCCCCATTTTTATGTTTCATGTCTCTGCTCTGCCTTTATCTTTTGTGGTTACTGTGAGGTTTGCATAAAATGTCTCATGAATAAAACAGCCCTTTCCTGCTGGGAGAATCTTATCTTCATTTGTCTATGGGGGTTCTGTCCTTTTCCTCTTTTTTATGTTTTGTTGTTTCACATTGTCCCTTTTAATGTTGTGTTGTGAGTTTGTTAGCAAATCAAAGTAGCTAAAGCTTTTTTTTTTTAAACTGCCTTTCCCCTTTCAACCTTTGAGCTATAATTAAGTGTTAATAACTTATTCTGATATAGAGTTGCAATTTTCTGATTTTATCTGCTACCTTACTCAAAGTTTTGTGTACCTTTGCCTTTTTGTTTCAACTGAAAGAGCTCCTTTCAACATCTCTTATAAGGCAGGTCTAGTGGTGATGAACGCTCTCAACTTTTATTTGTTTGGAAAGAGCTTTTATTTCTCCTTTATATCTGAATAATAACTTTGCTGGATAGAGCATTCTTGGCTGACACTGTTTATCTTTCAATATTTTGAGTATACCATTCCACTCTCTCCTGGCCTGTAGAGTTGCTGCTGAAAAATCTGCTGATAGCCTAATGGGGATTCTGTGTACATTGCCATGTTTTTTTCCCCTTGGCCGCCTTTAACATTTTTCTTTGTCACTAACTTTAGACAGTTTTAATATAATGTGTCTTGCATGTGTGTGTGCTAAGTCACTTCAACTGTGTCCGATTCTTTGCGACCCTATGGACTATAGACGCCTCCAAGCTCCTCTGTCCATGGAATTCTCCAGGCAAGGATACTGGAGTAGGTAGTCATTCCCTCCTCCAGGGGATCTTCCCAACTTACGGATCGAACCTGCATCTCTTATGTCTCCTTTATTGGCAGGTGAGTTCTTTATCACTAGCGCCACCTGGGAAGCTTGCAATATGTCTTACATTGAGGTAATTTGGTGTTCTCTTTACTTCATGGACTTGTATAACTGGTTCCTACCCTGAGTTTGGGAAATTTTCAGCCATTATTATTATTATTATTTTGACCATGTCATGCAGCTTGGGGGATCTCAGTTCCCCAACCAGAGATTGAATCTGGGTCACAGCAGTGAAAGGGCCAAGTCGTAATCCCTAGAACACCAAGGAACTCCCTATTATTTCTTCAGATAAACTCTCTGCTCCCTTCTCCCTCTTTTTTTCTGTTGGAGTACCCATTTTCCTTATGTTGTCCTTCCTAATGGAGTCAGATAGTTTGCTTAGAATTTCTTTTTTTTTTTCTTTAGATCTTTGTTCTCTCCACTCTTCTACCTGAATCATATCTAGATCTCTATCGCTGAGCTTGCTAATTCTTTCTTCCATGTGGTTTTCTCTATTTGCAATGCTTTCTAGTGCATTCTTTATCTAATTTGTTGACTGCTTCAGCTCCAGAATTTGATTGATTCTTTTTGAATTTCCATCTGTTTCATAAAGTATTCCTTTTGTTTAATCATTTTATTCCTTAGTTCACTGAACTCCTTTTCTGAGTTTTCTTGTAGCTGGTTAAGTTTCTTCATGATAGCTGTTTTGAATTCATTACTTAAACTATTCCATGACATAATTTTTTAAAATTAATGTATTTTTAAGTGGAGGGCAATTGCTTTACAATAGTGTGTTAGTGTCTGTTCATGACTTTAAGTGTGGTTTCTAGACAATTGTCATTTTCCTCTTGTGATATCACATTACTGGCTTTTCATGGTGCTGCACACTTGAAGTAATGAACACCTTCCTTCTTTAGGTAAAAAATTTTTTTCACTTGGTTCTAATAACTCAACAGTTAGCAATGAGCTAACTGTTTTGTTTTTCAGTGGTGCTGTAGCGCACGTTTTGGGTTTCTTTCACAGGAGTTGCCTCTGGCTATATTTGAAAATGGGCACTTTCTACCCTCCACCGCGTCTGTCGCAGCCATCGCTGACTTTTGACAGTTTTAAAGTCATCGTCACTGCTTGTTGTGTGTGGAGTTGATGCTGCTCGCACCGGTGCTGCCACCCCTACCTGGGTACCCGGATGGTGGGCGCCGCCATCACGGCCGAGGTCACGTGGTCCCCGCGCTCCCTGCCGCTGGGGGCGGGGCGGGCAGGTGGTGCTGACGCGCTGGGGTCTCATGGCCCCTGTTCACCACCCTGGGGGCTGCGGGGGGCGGAGTTGTCTGTGCCTCCCTGCTGCTTCATGCAAATTTTTTGAAAACCTTTTTATAATTATGCTTTTGAAATGACTTGGTTATATTACTTAATTTAGGCTTGCTTGTGATACCTGAGAAGCTTCTGTGCTTTCTCTGGAAAGACTGGGATGTAAAAAATTCTAACTTGAAATTGTTTTTAAATGTAATGAAAACTTCAGCAAATAATAAAGACAAAAATGAATAAGGTTGGTTTAACAAAGTCAGTATATTGCATCTTACAGATATTTACATTTTTATTCTTTTTGGCTTTGCAAACTCCCTGACGTATTTTAGAATCATTGCATTTTTGTTGTTTCACTGGGTTCAGATAGCTTTACAGTTTCCTAAAAGATTCGGGTGCCTCAGGCACTGCTGTACCTGTGGGCCTTAGGAATCAATCAATGCAAACCCTGGTATAACCTGTACCATTATAACACTCATCAGACATCATGAGACTGTGCGTGGGAAGTCTTCTCTCCACATGTCTATGAGAGATGTGGAGCAGGGCACCTGCCTGTCCTGATCAGCACTGTTATCTCCAGGGCCCAGAATGGGGCCAGCACGGCAACCACCCTCCCACCTGTCACTCCTCCATTCATCCATCCATCCAACAAAGTGTTTATTGAGCACCTACAGTGGAGTAATGACTAATGGTGATACCGCATTTTGGAAATCTGGAGGCGGGGCTGGTAATATGCACCAAAAAATGTTTATTTAGCATCTGAATATGTGACTATCTTTTAATATACACATTTTGCCTTATAAATCACACAATTCATTCGTTTAGATTTTTTAAAGTTTTATGAAAGATTGGGATTGACATCCACACATGACAATATATAAACTAGATAAGTAATAAGTACCCACTGTCTAGCATGGGAAACTCTACTCAATACTCTGTAATGACCTATATGGGAAAATAATCTAAAAAAGAGTGGAGATATGTATAACTGACACACTGTGCTGTACACCGGAAGCTAACACAACATTGTAAAACAATTGTACTCTGACAAGTATTAATTTAATTTTTAAGAGTTTTATGAAAGAAAACTCCAAAATCTTGCATAAGGTCTGTCCCAGCCCGAGTGTGGACCTTGTTGATACAGGGTGGTGGCTGAAGGTCAGAGTTAAGCAGTGAGAAAGTGGGGTTCAATTCCCAACTCAACCACCGAGCTTAGCAGGCTGGAGCAAATGATTTAACTTCTTTAGTCGGCAGTTTTTTCACCTGTAAAATGTATATAACAGCAACTGCTTTATCGGCCTCCTGGGGCTTCTTGGGGGTTCATGAGATCATGAATATGTGTTTTATGAACTGTGAAGAGCAATACATAGTTGTAAGAAAATATGATTATGAAGGTGATGACCAGGGCCATTGTGGGAAGGGAGCAAAAGAGGTGTTAAATTGCAAACTATTCTATAAAATCCAGATACCATGTTAAGAAAAATAATGAACAGACATAAAGAAAGGGAAGGCTGGAAGAAACATTTTAGGGAATAAAGAGACATAAAGACATAACCCTTTCCCTCATTTCAATAAACAAAAAGAATAAGCTGTACATGGAAGCACAAAATCAGTCCATCATTTTAACAGCCTTCCCATAATCTCCTAAAGCAAATATTTAGATTCGATGAGGCTGTGGAGCTGTGACTCCCGAGAAGAATTTGAGCTATAATCCACGGAGACCAAAAAGGCTCACACTTTCTCCTGTTTTGGAAACCCAGTGATGCCAATCTGTCTGCAGAGTTGTCTGTTCATGTAGACATTTAGCTGGAACCTTGCCCCGTTGGCTTGAGCCTTCAGAGTGAAGTGATGGCTTTCTACTACCCTGCCTGGCAGAGACTCCGCTCTGGATTTACTGGGTTAGGGGTACTTTGATCACACACAGGGTCAAGGAGTCACATGCAGTGAACTCTGGCCACCCAAGTCTCTGCCAGTTCATCGCTCACGCTGAGCACCCACTGGCTCATTGCAGGAGCTGGGAGGGGAGATGTGGTAGGGAAGGTGAGATTAAATCACGATGAAGTACATGGCATTGCTTATATGTGGAATCTAAAAAATGATGCAAATGGACTTATTCACAAAGAGACTCACAGACATAGAAAACAAACTTACAGTTACCAAAAGGGAAAGATGGGTGTGGGAGGGATAAGCTAGGAGTTGGAATTAACACGTACATACTACTGTGTATACAACGATAACCAACAAGGACCTACTGTAGAGCCAGGGAACTATACTCAATATTTTGTAATACTCCGGTGGCTCAGTAGTGAAGAATCTGCCTGCAATGTAGGAGACATGGATAGACGTGGGTTCTACCCCTGAGTCAGGAAGATCCCCAGGAGAAGGAAATGGCAACCCACTTTAGTATTCTTGCCTGGAGAATCCCATGGACAGAGGAGCCTGGCGGGCTACAGTCCATGGGGTTGGAAAGAGTCAGATGTGACTGAATGTGCACCCACACACAATGTCCCCCCACCCCTGGCCGACTGTTCTCAATTCCCCCTCTTTTCTCCAGGACAGGACCCTCTTTAGCTTCAACCTCCCTTTCCCAAAACCTCCTGCTCTAAATTCTCAGTGTAATCTTTGTCAGTGAACTTTGCTCCATTAAAATGAATCAGAGTATGATATTTTTTCATCAAAATGCTTAAAAAGCATTTTACTTACAAAATGTGTTGGTACTCTTATTTATTGAATCAAGCCAGTTATTGGCCTTTTGCTTATTAAAGAAGGTTGTTTGAAGTCACGATGTATGTGCACTAAGTTTCCTGGTTCTGGACTAATTGGACAGGACCCAGCTTTCTGCAGAGGGTCAGGTCCACGACACTGGCCAGGCCTCACCCTTCTCATGCTATTTGGATGGTGCTCATGTGGCTGGGACTGAGAGGCACAGCCCCTGCCATCCAGAAGGAGCTGAGAAGTCTGCAACTGACTGAGACCTCTAGGGTGGTGACCGGTGTATGTGGGTGAGAGGATGGAGTTCCCGCCCAGCAGCTTTCATTGGCATTTTCAAGACTCAGCACTGCCGGTATGTCATTGTCACATCCTTAGGCTAGCTGGCACCACACGAGTGGGATGTTGAAAACAGGAAGAGAGTGAGGCGTGGACAAGTAAAAACATGGTACCATGGTACAAAGAGGAAAAGCAAGAGCACAAATTTGAAGGAAGGATTTCACCATCAGCATCAATAGTGTGTTTTGATCACCACTGAGTGTCTGGGCCACTTTGCACACTGTGCACTTTTCATTTCAAGATACTGTCTTTGGAGGTTCCCCGGGCAAATTCAAAACCATGTGGAAAGGACAAACTGAAAAACACCCAAAGCAAGCTATTCAGTTCAGTCGCTCAGTCCGACTCTTTGCGACCCCATGACTGCAGCACACCAGGCTTCCCTGTCCATCACCAACTCCCAGAGTTTACTCAAACTCATGTCCATTGAGTCGGTGATGCCATCCAACCATCTCATCCTCTGTCATCCCTGTCACCCCCTTCTCCTCCCGCCCTCAATCTTTTCCAGCATCAGGGTCTTTTCCAATGAGTCAGTTCTTCACATCAGGTATTGGAGTTTCAGCTTCAGCATCAGTCCTTCCAATGAATATTCAGGACTTATCTCCTTTAGGATGGACTGGTGGGATCTCCTTGCAGTCTAAGGGACTCTCAAGAGTCTTCTTCAACACCACATTTCAGAAGCATGGATTCTTCCGTGCTCAGCTGTCTTCATGGTCTGAGAAATAGTCATAAGTCTAATAAACCACTAGGGGGCGATCCAAGAATGAGCAAAAGTTAGCTCTGTTGGCCAGGGAAGGTTCTCTTGCGGAGAGATTTTTTTTTTTTTAGTGTATTTTTCAAAGCTTGAAGAAATATGAGATGGTTTAGTATGCAACCCAAGGTGGTATTTCAAACTGTCATTTATTTTGGGAGGTTCTTTTTTGACTTGGAGAGGAAAGGTCTTCCTAAATGTTCAGAAACATTTATTAAATATGAGTTATTACAAACAATACAATTAGAATCACAGTGTATCTTTCTTCTTTTAAGCTTTTTATTTTCTATTGGGGTATAGCCGATTAACAATGCTGTGATGGTTTCAGGTGAAAAGTGAAGGGACTCAGCCATACACATACATGTATCCATTCTCCCCCTACGTCCCTGCCCATCCAGGCTGCCACTTAACATTGAGCAGAGTTTCACGTGCTATACAGTAGATGCTTGTTGGTAGAATCACACTGTATCTTAACTTGAATCCCTTCTCCAAGGCATTTCAGAAACTTCTGAATGTTGGCCATTTTAAATAGATTTTAATGAATGATGTACACATAAATTGACAAGCATGTAAGAGAAATCTGAAGTACTTCATCAGCATATAAATGAATTGAATCATGCATGATTCGTATCACACTTGTTCTAATGTTACAGGTTCTTAGGTATGTAATGCAACTTCACAAATACATGCACTTATTTTTTTTTTTTCAATTGCTTCTTCTTTCCAGATAACTTGGTAAATGCTAACCGGTTGCTCACAGGGATCAAACAGATGCTTCCTCAAGATCAAGCATCTTTTGCCCTGTGCTGCCCTCTCTGAAGCCCCCTCCCCCAACCAGGAGACATGCTGAGCTGTGACAGTCCCAGCAGTTCCACAACTGGCTGTAAGTATTAGTAAGACAAGAGCATGGGCTCCGGAGGCAGACTGCTAGAATATGAGTCCCAGTTTTAACTGTGTGTTTTTGTCAAGTTAACTTTGATGGGCCTTGATTCTTCCATGTCTGAAATGGAGATAAAATCAAAGCCTCCTTTCATAAGTTTGCAGTGACAAGTAAATGAATTAATCCATGGAGAGCACTTAGAAAAATGTGTGCATATGGCAGGTATTCAATAAATTTATGCATGAATGGCCTGATCCTTGCCTCAATCCAAAGTAAATTCTTTATAAGGACAAATTCATGAGGAAATTGCAAGATCCTGGTCTGGGTTTTCACTGGCTATAAAAAGTTAACAAGCCAATGGCAAACAGGAGAGTTGAACGGTGAATACCCTTTACAATTGAAACTCTGATTAATGTTTGGGTGTACCAGATAAGCCTCTTTGTCTCATCTCTACAATATGGTGATAATCAGTGGGCCAGAAACATACAGCACTCTAACAAAAGTATAGGGTTTGGCTCAAAGATGCTGGCCAGCCACTTAGAAAAGTTCCATCTGCAGTCACAGAATTTCTTACTTTGTTTTTCATCTTTTCAATTGTAACCATCCAAAGAGCTTAACATTTGCCAAATCACCAACTTGACTCTCTAGCCAGATTGATAACATTTCAAAAGAAAAGGTTTTAAAAATGGCGTAGAAAACAAACACTAGGTAAAGGGGTTATGGAGCTTCAGAGTCAAGAAAAACTTAGTTCAACACACTATAGATTAAATAAATATCTAGGGAAACAGAAGCTCAAATCAAAAGTTTGGTTAAAAAAAATCAAATCAGAAGACTCTCTCTTACTCTAAAGAACTATCTTTTCAACAAAAATGAGCCATCTGAAAAATTACAGGCTGAAATGAAATCTGACATCAATGTTAATGCCTGGATGTATGGACTCAAGTGTAATCATTATAATGTTTCATCCTTTCACTCAGTGGGTGAAAGGACAAGTAATTGCATTTTCAAGTCAAATTACTTTTTATGAGTGAACCTCCATAACATTTTATAATTTTTGAGTCCTCAGATGAATGCAAATGAAGAGAATGTGGGACATTAAATACCTTGAGGAAACTTAATGAGGCATAAAGAGCAGATGGAAAAAAAGCAGGGAGAATTGAATGAACTCTTCCTGACACATTTTCCCTATGAGGACAGAAAAAAATGATGGCCTTTCTGGGGGATCTTCCAAATCTGGTTTAGCAAACATCCTGGAGTTGTTAAATATGTCACTTCAAGGACAATGTCCTTACGTCTAAGCAAGGCTTACCCACGAAGGATATTAGTCATGCTTGAGTTATACTAGTTTACCAAACATGGCATTTTCCATCAAGGAACTGGATGTAGAGCAGTAGTTAAAAAAAAATTCCAAGGGCTCCCCTGGTGGCTCAGTGGTAAAGAATCTGCCTGCCAATTCAGGAGACAGGGGTTAGATCCTTGATCTGGGAGGATCCCAAACGCCATGGAGCGACTAAGCCCATGTGTGTGTGCTTGGTCGTTCAGTCGTGTCCAACTCTTTGCAACCACATGGACCGTAGCCCGCCAGGCTTCTCTGTCCATGGGCTTTCCCAGGTAAGAATACTGGAGAGGGTTGCCATTTCTTCCTCCAGGGGATCTTGCCAACCTAGGGATCGAACCCCCATCTCCTGAGGCTCCTGCACTGGGAGGTGGATCTTTACCACTGAGCCACCTGGGAAGCCCAGCTAAGCCCATGGGCCACATCTCCTGAGCCCAGGAGCCACAACTGCTGCACCCGCGTACCCTAGAGCCTGTGCCCTGCAACACAAGAACCCATCGCAATGAGAAGCCAGCGCACCGCAGCTAGAGAGTGGCCCCACTCTCCAAAACTACAGAAAAGCTGGTGCGGCAACAGAGACTCAACACAGTCATAAATACGTAAATAAAAATATTTTTAAAAATCCCAGAAAAGAAAGGCACTAATCAGGTATGACAGTCTAACTCAACGATTTATTAAAATGTGAGCAGAACACTCAATTAGCTTAATTTACAAAGTGGCAATTCCATTTCATGGACACCAAGACGTTCTTGTAGACAGGGTAGTGACTGAGCCTCTCCTCTCCGGGGGGTGCAGCAAGAGTCAGGACCACAGTGACCCCAAAAGGGGAAGGCACGGGAACACCTCGAGACCAGGGATGTGTCTTGTCTGTCTCTGCAGCTCCAAGGTCAGCGCAGTTTCTGTCACCAAGAAGGGCTTATTGCTGAACGGATAATCAAATGGCTGAATAACTGAAAAGAAGGGTGATCCGGGCAGCGGAGAAGGGCTTGCGCAATGGGAGAGGCTTGGAAACACAGATGCATTCAGTACAACTTGCTGGAGGCCAGACTGTGTGACAGGGGAGCCGTGGAGGACAGACTTGACCAGTGTTGGATGGATGGTGCATCCAAGGCTGAGAAAACTAAAGTTCATCCTCTAGTGGCCTGAGTCTAGTCAACAGGACACATAGTGGAGTGGCCTAACCAGATCTTTGCTTTAGAACATGCCTTGGGCAGCTGTCAGTCAGCTGTCAGTGGGAAGCTGTCAGTGAGGTTATGGTTTGGAGTCTGCCATGATGGTGCATCCCAGGTGGCTCGATGGTAAAAGAACCCACCTGCCAAAGCAGAAGATTCAGGAGATGCAGGTTTGATCCTGGGTCAGAAAGATCCCCTGGAGGAAGGCATGGCAACCCACTCCAGTATTCTTGCCTGGAGAATCCCATGGACAGAAAAGCCTGGCAGGCTATGGTCCACAGGGTCCCAAAGAGTTGGACATGACTGAGCGCATGTGCACACACACACACACACACACACACACACACACACACACACACACACACACACAGTGATGGTTTAAAGAAGAGAAGGTAAGGACCAGAATCAGAGCAGTGGCAGAGGAGCTGGAGAGAAGGTGATGGAAGGCCTGACTACATGTGAGATGTGGGCGAGGATGAAGTCTCTGGGCCACAGGCCAAGTCATAATTGACACCCATGCATTTTCTCACTATATACTTCTTGTGTTAGAGCCTGGGCCAGACAACAGGAGACCCAGGAGACTCAGAAGTGACACCTGAGGCTCCAGCAGAAAAGTAGCCTGAGTCAGTCCTGCTCTCACAAGGCTCATCATCTGGTAGGAGACAGAAGCATAACTAACAACAGCAATGTGATACATCCTAGAACAGGATAGAATATGTATCAGATACCACGAGAGTTTTATTCTGGAATATGTTTGGACACAAGGAATAGCCAAATCCAAGTAATCCTGAGTCATGGTGTTACAGGCTGGATAAAGCAACCAGGAGAATTCCGCAGTGGTCCAGGGGTTAGGACTCCAGGCTCTGACCGCCAAGGGTTCAGGTTTGATCCTTGGTCAAGGAACGGAGGTACTAACATGGCCAAATAAAATTAAAAAGCGACTGGTATCATTAGTTCAATCATTCATTTGAAAAACATTATTTACTGAGAAACTGTGTGCCAGCCACTGATCTAAGTGTGGGGATACAACAGACAAAAATCCCAGCCTCCATGAAGGTATATTCCAGTGGACAAACAAGAGAAATAAATATAACATGGAGTATGAGAAATACTGGTTAGTGCTAAGCAGAGACAATAAGGCAGGGAAGGGAGGTACTACCCGTTCAAGGCAGGGGCTGGGTTGACCTTTTAGAGCCGGGGTCCTCCACCTCTGGGATCTCATTCATGCCTGGCGTTCTAAGATGAAGCTGATGGAACAATAGGAATACAGGGCACAATAAATGCAATGTGCTCGAGTCGTCCAGAAACCACCTTCCCTCCAC
The DNA here is from genome assembly GCF_054371585.1 of Giraffa tippelskirchi. NCBI lineage: Eukaryota > Metazoa > Chordata > Mammalia > Artiodactyla > Giraffidae > Giraffa > Giraffa tippelskirchi. Next base: position 38,671,659 of record NC_137284.1, on the reverse strand, counting down.
CCCCGCTCCCCGGCCTGTGGAAAATCTGTCTCCCACGAAACCAGTCCTGGTGCCCAAAAGGTTGCGGACAGCGGTATTAGACGGTTGGGGAAGGCCTATCTGAGAAGACAGCTCGGAGGACGGCAGGGCTGAGCTGTGGTTCCCACGGCTGCTGCCCCAGTTCCAGCCCCTTGCTCTGTTTATTTCATTTTCCGAGACTCTCCTCACTCTCTCAGACTTGCTTCCCTGCAGTGACTTGACAGTTCTCGAAACTGTCCTTGCTCTTTACGGAAGAGAGTGCCTTAGTCCTTTTAAAGTCTGAAGATGAGGGACAGTGATAAATCAAGACCAAGGGAACACTTGGTATTTTTACACACTTGATCACACACACACACACACATACCACGCTGAAAAGTCACCCTGCACTTTTTGTCCTCAGAGAACATCAGGCTGAGTGGGAAGGGATGGCTGTGGGCCTCCCTGAGCCCCTGTTTTTATAGCCCTTAGTCCCCTCCTAGGGAGTGCATGGCCCTGGATCCTTGCACATCCTGAGGACACAGCTATCCTGAGTCTCCACTGAGGATTCAATTAGTCCACGGGTCATCACAGGCGTTGAGGGAGTGGGGAGAGGCACAGGTGAGGTCCTGCCTGCAGGACCAGATGACTCCTCCCTGCCCACGGCCCCCTGCCTTGCTCACACAGCCAGGGGGACCCCTCTGAACACAATCTCTCTTGCCCCGCCCATCTGCCCTCCTCTCTTCCCCGCCTGGCTTCCCTCTATTTGCTCCTGGCTTCTGGGAGGCCGCATCTCCCTGACTCTCCTCTGGCCTGATCGGCTGTTTCTTCCCAGCCTCTTGGCGGCCTCTCCCTCTCCTCTTCTCTACGAGCCCAGCCTCTAAAGGACGGCTGACCAGGACCCTGTCCTTAGCCCTCTTCTCAAGCCTCATTCTGCTCCTTCTCTCCCCGTATGATATTTTCTCACCTCGTGGCTTTAAGTGCCATCTACATGCTGATTCATGATCTTTCTACCGAGCTTCACAACCGGAGCTCCTCACCTAACCATTGAAGCGCTCACTTGATCTCCCCACTTGGGGGTCCACTAGATCATTTCAGACCTAATGTGACTGACACAGAAGTCCTTGATCCCAAACCCAATCCTCTTTCCTGGCTCAGCAAATGGCACCTGGAATCTACAGGTTCTCAGGTCCCAAACCTAAGTGGCATTCTGTTTTGTGGTTTTTTTTTTTAAACTGAGATATAATTAACTTATTCCATTAGTTTCAGATGTTATTGTGAAATGACCAGTCCAAAAGTCTGGTTAACATCCATCACCATACATAGTTACAAAAATTTTTCTTCCTGTGATAAGAATTTTTAAGGTCTACTCTTGGTAACTTTCACATATATAGTACTATTAACTACAGTCACCACATTCTTCACAACATCCCAATGACATTTAATTTTATAGTGGAAGTTTATACTTTTTAATCCCCTTCATCTATTTCACCTCCTGAGCAGACAAAATTTGATCCTGCTGGGGCCCTTGCACTCTAGTTCCCTCAGCCTAGAACATTTTCTCCCCAGATCTTTAGTGGGCAGCTCACAGTTGGGTATAGCGAGCCCATGAGAAACCCAAGTTTCTCATGAGTAATGCCAGTCTGGAAGAGGATGGCTGAACTTGGAATATTTTGCTGGTTCACCACCCTAGAGGCTTGTATTCCAGGTAAGGCTGCCCCAACAGAAGGAGGCAGAGGGTTATATCACTAGAGGTAAGAGCTAAGGAGGACAGAAGAGACAGTGTTACCTGAGAAGCAGCAACTACAGAGGAAAGGACCCAGATATTTGCCCTTTTCCTCTTCTTTAGACTTACCTCAGCTCATTAGAAGAGTAGGGCCCTGAGAGACAGAGAGAGAATCTTTAAATCAGACAGGAGAGTTTTACGTTTTAAACAGAAGTTCATTGAGATTCATTCACCAAAAGGAAGCAGGCAACTATAGAGTCAGCCTGCCCAACTCCGGAGCCATCATCACACACTGCACCCCCACCAGTCTGCTGCCCTAGCTCTCAGTCTTATTAACTCTTGTCCTGGAAGCTGGTTTATTTCCTTCTCTGGGGCAACAGAAGACTAAAAACAGAGGGGTTGTTCATCTGCTAGAAATGGTGTTTACCACCTATGGGAAACACCCCATCAAAACAATTTTAAATGCCCTTCCCCCATCAGCTATCCTCAGAAAGCTGATCTGGGCAAAGAAGGCACACAGCCCCACTGTTGCTCTTGGGTCAACAAGGATGGCTGCCACTCTGCATTCCACGCAGTGCTTTGAAGGGTTTACGAGCTTACCAGTTTAGGTGACCCAACATGCTGGATTTCCCAGGACCCACCCAGTGTGTACCTGCTGTCCTAGCCACAGTATTAACAGCATTTCCTTTCTGTCAGTCTCAGAAGAGTTCCACTGTGGATGATAAGTTTAAATGGCCACTCTACCAAACACTTGTGGGGCTTCCCAGGTGGCTCAGTGGATAAAGAATCAGCCTGCAAAACAGGAGACTAGGGTTCAATCCCTGGGTTGGGAACATTCCCCGGAGGAGGAATGGCAACCCACTCCGGTATTGTTGCCTAGAGAATCCCAAGGACAGAGGAGCCTGGTGGGCTGTGGTCCATGAGGTTGCAAAGAGTTGGACACGACTAAAGTGACTGAGCATACACACACCAAATATCCATAAAGATTAGTTGAGGGAGGCAACTTCAAGGCATCCTTGAGCTGGTTCATGACAGTTCAGTTCAGTTGCTCAGTCGTGTCCGACTCTTTGCGACCCCATGGACTGTAGCATGCCAGGCCTCCCTGTCCATCACCAACTCCCGGAGTTTACTCAAATTCATGTCCATGGAGTTGGTGATGCCATCCAACCATCTCATCCTCTGTCATCCCCTTCTCCTCCTGCCTTCAATCTTTCCCAGCATCAGGGTCTTTTCAAATGAGTCAATTCTTCCCATAAGGTGGCCAAAGTATTGGAGTTTCAGCTTCAACATCAGTCCTTCCAATGAATATTCAGGACTGATTTCCTTTAGGATGGACTGGTTGGGTCTCCTTGCAGTCCAAGGGACTCTCAGGAGTCTTCTCCAACACCACAGTTCAAAAACATCAATTCTTTGGCACTCAGGTTTCTTTATAGTCCAACTCCTACATTCATACATCACTACTGGAAAAACCATAGTCTTGACTAGACGGACCTTTGTTGGCAAAGTAATGTCTCTGCTTTTTAATATGCTGCCTAGGTGGGTCAAAACTTTTCTTCCAAGGAGTAAGCATCTTTTAATTTCATGGCTGCAGTCACCATCTGTAGTGATTTTGGAGCCCAGAAAAATAAAATCTGCCACTGTTTCCCCATCTATTTGCCATGAAGTGATGGGACTGGATGCCATGACCTTAGTTTTCTGAATGTTGAGCTTTAAGCCAACTTCTTCACTCTCTCTTTCACGTTCATCAAGAGGCTGTTTAGTTCTTCTTTGCTTCCTGCCATAAGGGTGGTGTCATCTGCATATCTGAGGTTATTGATATTTCTTCCGGCAATCTTGATTCTAGCTTGTGCTTCCTCCAGCCCAGCATTTCACATGATGTACTCTGCATATAAGTTAAATGAGCAGGGTGACAACATACAGTCTTGACGTACTCCTTTTCCTATTTGGAACCAGTCTGTGTTGTTCCATGTCCAGTTCTCAGATTTCTCAGGAGGCAGGTCAGGTAGTCTGGTATTCCCATCTCTTTCAGAATTTTCCAGTTTATTGAACTAGTTTATTGAAATAGAAAAACATCTATTTCTGCTTTATTGACTATGCCAAAGCCTTGTACTATGTGGATCACAATAAACTGTGGGAAATTCTGAAAGAGATGAGTTCATGACAAGGACTAAGAAAAAGGGCAGACAGGGGCAGTAGAACTCAGACAAAGTGAGCAGGAAAGCCAGGTCCCAGCAGAAACTGTCCACAAGGCTCCTTGGCTGCGGGCTCTGACTGGCACAGAGGGGAAGTGCTGAGGATGCCCCGGATAGCTGCCCCTCACTGCTCAGCCAGTGCGTGGCGATGCACCAGAGCGTCTTTATTCTAGGGCAGGCTTGCCGTCCTTGACAAGCTCTAAACCAAAGACCCCCAGAGGTGGTAGCGAAAGACAGCTACCCTAAAGGCTGACCTTAAACATGTCGCTGTGGGCTTGCCCTCCCTCAGGGCAGGTAGAAGGAGTCACCCAGAGTGTGAGCATCATCTTGGTGTTCTGATTTACTCTGCTGGCCACAGAGCTTGTGGGATCTCGGTTCCCTGACCAGAGATTGAACCTGGGCAGTGAACGTGCCGAGTCCTTAGCACTGGACCACCAGGGAATTCCCTCCAGTTCTTTTTTTTTTTTAATCTATTTTCTGGTCCAAAAAAGGTAAAGAAAGAACACAGACACAACTCCATAACTGACCAGTTCATATTTCTCTTTTAGGCCTATTTCCCCCTTTTTTTTTTTTTTCTGGACTCATTCCTTTCTGAATTGAAAACTTTGAATAAAGTCTATGGAAAAAATGTGCCTGCAGTTTCTGCCACAACCTTCTGATTCTCAACAACAAATGATTTTTCAAGTTGAAAACTTTTCAACTTGAAAAATCATTTCCTATTTCACTGTCTGAACATTTCCAAACCTGGGTGCAGGGCTCTGGTGAACCAAAAAGACACTGGTGCCTGACACCACTCAGGACTCATCCTTTCTGCATCATCACCTAGACCAAGAGTTTGTTACAGCAATCCCCCAGATGTATGTATTAGAACCCCAAATTGCTCATAAGTATTATATGAGAAAACAAGGCTTCTGTGAGCAAAGACGTTTATTGAAATGCAGAATTTAAAACATATCTCTTCATTACAGGACTTCTTAGAGCTTTTAATGTGCAAAAAGGCAAGTGAATCCCCATTGAAAAGAGGGACTATTCTGAGGCATTTCCCTCCTCCTTGATGTTGGTGCCATTTTCATTTTGGGTATAAACTTGAGAGTTTAAGGCAAATACTTTGGGAAACATTGTTCTACTAGGGATATATCCTTACAATGTATAACTACTATATGTTCAGTACTAATTATATTAATACTATTGCAAGAGCCTTTTCTTCCAACAATATTTCAATAAAATGATTCTTTTTATTACCACTGAAAATGTGGGCATGTCAAACTATTATACAGTCTTCTTTAACACTTCTATGACTTATGCTGTATACAGCCTGTGGGCACTATCCTTAGTAAACTAAACCTACTTGTGAACTAAATATTGTATTATTTTGACTTTGTGCCATTGCCCACCCTTCTTGAGTTTCAGCACTGCAAAAAATCAAAATCAAGAAACCAAGGTGCTTTGTAAAAGGAGCATCTATTAAAAAAAAATCAGTTCTAGTTTAGGTGTAAAAAGTCAGTTCTGGTCTAGGTGTCCAGCAAACTTCCTTTAGCACCAAGCAAAAGTGAAAACAAACAAAACCCCCACATGCCAGACATAGAGATGGAGACCTCTCTTCTTCCTGAGGCTAGAGTCCTGTGATTCCAAAGCATATTGTAGTGGAAATCCAAAGATTCCTGGCAGCCTCGCATCTCTGCTATGCACAGTATTTCTTATGGGACTGGAAGAACGCACTGCGGCTGTAGTTGCTTGAGTACCTTATCAAGATCATTCTTCCGAAAAGCTCGAGGAACATAAGCCGAAAGTCACTCCCAGAAGGTATAAACATCAGCGCTGTATTTCAATGTCCTCCCACAAAAAAGTCACAGTGCAGGCTGGAACTGCCAGGGGTGCAAACACACCATGTATCTGCCTTGCAGTTCATTTGCTTTTTTCCCTCTACTGATACATTTAAAAGAACTGCTCAGGCTGAGAGGCATAGAATGGAAACCCAAAATAAGTAAAATTCTTTTCTTTATATACTGTGACGATCATATGGATGAAACTTTCATAGAGACATTAACTGAAGTGATGATCCTGATCCATTTCACATTCCCAATTTTACTCTTATTCTAGATTATGTGTGCCTGTAGCCTGGAGAATTCTAGTAAAAGAGGCCTTTTAAAAGCTAGTGAAAAAGAAGCCATGTTGGTTTTTCTTAAAGCACTTTCCAAATGTTTTTACTATACAACAAGTGAAGTAGGAGAGAAAAGTTTCTAAATCACACAAGTCCACAACTCCCCGAAAGCTCACTGAAAACTATGCAGAATAATTTTGATTAGGCTGGATGACTGTGCCAGGCTCCAAACAAGTGGTTTTTCTGTTGTGACATCTGCCAAGCAATGCGTCTATTGTTCTCTGGAATTTAATTCATTTTAAATTACTCCATCCAAATGATAAAACATGAGATGTGCTACACTCCAGGGGTAAAATACAATGATTGTTTTTACTGTGACCACAACTGTTAGTGGGGAAGCAATACAGCCTGTTCTAATTAGGCCCTGATTATTGTCTTCTGGAAAAGCTAGTTCGAGAAATGGAAGTGAAATCCTGTTAAATGGAAGGATTGGCATAAACAATCTTGCCTACTCTGGTGCGACTGCAGGACTGGCAGTGCCACATGCAAAGTCTCCCCCAAAAATACAGCAATGGTTTTCAGAAAAGAAGCGATTTCAAAACTGAAAGATGCCTGGGATACCAACTTACTGTAGGATATAATTGCATCTGTGTTTGTGTGTACTTGGTTGCTCAGGCGTGTCCGACTCTTTGCAACCCTATGGACTGTAGCCCACCAGGCTCCTCTGTCCGTGGGGATTCTCCAGGCAAGAATACTGCAGTGGGTCGCCATGCCCTCCTCCAGGGGATCTTCCTGACCCAGGGATCGAACTCAGGTCTCCTGCATTGCAGGCGGATTCTTTTACATATGTACCAGTATAAATTATCTTACTGATCCAGGACTACTGTGCAAATGCCCTCAAATCCAAAACATTATAACCGCCTCTCTCAAAAGTATCGTAAAAGTTCCTAAGAGTTGTATGCGGTGGGGAACATCTGGAAACATGAATGATTAGGCTCTAATAAAACAAAACAAGTTGACTCTCAGGAGAAAATACACACATACACACGCGTCAGAGTTTATGTCTCCCATATGCCACATATTTAATGTCAACTTTGGAAACAAGTTCAGATGAAATAAAAATCAAAGTTCTCAAAAGATGAAAGATTAACTTAACTATTAAATCTTCCCTATTGCCCCAAACATCAGCATGTATTTCATGTCTATGCAAAAGTATGCCTTCAAACTGCTTGAATGATATATGACACACCAACCAGTTTTCAAATAACACTGCCGGTCATCTTGCAATTTAAAAAAATTAGGTAAAAGGTATTATAACATATTTCACACTCACACACACACACACACACACACCCCAATGACAACATTTGGCCTTTCCTAAAATAAGTACATGAAGACTCTTAAGAGCAGCCAGGGAGGAACCTACCCACGTCACCCCTCCCTACAATCCAGGTAGTTTCCTTTAATCCAATAGCAAATCTGGGCATATTTGAGAGGGGTGATTCTAACGGCCACGTTGAAATCCTGTGGCGAACCATTCACGTCTACCCACTGGTGCCCAGAAAAGATGCCGATAATTTTCCGCTCCCACTTCTGCTGCTGTCTCTTCCACATCCTCACGTAGACCCCGGACCCGCTGGCGCCGGGCTGGGCATCGCACCGCTGGTAGAGCAGGTCGTAGGTCTCGTCTTGGACGTCACAGAAGCGGTACACCAGGTTGCCGGGTCGGTCGTTGTCATAACCCGAGAAGTGGATCCTGCCCCCCGGCAGCTGCTTGGCAGGAGGGCTCACCCCGATCTTCATGAACTTTCTCTTGTGCGGCTTTTTAAGTTCCAGGAGGGCGTAGTCATAATCCATGCCGATGTCGTTGGCGTTGCCCTTGATCCAACCCTTGGGGACGTGGGTGCGTTTCACCCGGATCCACTGGAATTTCATCTTCTCGGGTAGGGCTGAGCGTGAGTCGTTGGCCCCTCGACCACCGTCTTTAAACTTGGGCTTCAGGAAGCCCACTCGGAGCTTCTGGGTTCCCTTCACATAGGTCTTCCCGTCGTGGATGCAGTGGGCGGCAGTGAGGACGTGCTTCTCGGCCACCAGGGTGCCAGTACAGCCCGTGGATAACTTCACGGAGGTCGAGAAGGGGTAGTTGAGCAGGAAGTCCTTCCCAAAGATGCTGAACCTGCTGTCGTAGCCGTAAATCTGCCGCTTCCTCCGAGACTTCCCAGAAGACTGCCCCTCGCCACTTCTGAGGACGTAGATGCCCACCTGCGTCTCGGTACGGCTGCCGTTGGCATAGAGGGTCTCGTAGGACAGGTACTGCTTGGCTTCTTCGTAAGTGGGCAGTGGCGTTCCCTTATGACACTGGGGTCCACACGAGGAGGACACTTCCAGCTTGGCTTCGGCCCCAAAGTCCGGCTTGGCCAAGTTGAAGGTGGACTGGGGCAGGACCACGGGGAGGCGATAGGCTGGCCAGGTGGGCTTCCAGTGGGCGCTGTAGGGGCTCACCTGCCCAACAGCGCAGAGGAGGAGGAGGAAGATGGGGCGCCCTGGAGTCCCCGCCATGCTGAGCACCACCCTGCAGGAACAAAGACAAGCGGGTGAGGAGGGCGAGGATCAGCGGAAGCCATCCAGGGGCATGCCAGGCATTGTCTGGAGCTGTGAAACTTCTTCAGGAATTGCGGTGTGCAGAGGAATCCCCAGCAACGGTCTCACAACGCAAGGGCTTGACCTTGTTTCTTCCTGGGGCTGGATGCCCAACGTGAAACTGGGTATTTGTTCACCTTGCTATTTCAGATGACCCTAAGGAAGACCCGCAGAGGGCGGATGCATGGGGCCATTAATTCCCAGATGAATTGCTTGGCCAGCCCTGATACCCATGTAATTTCAGGCCCTTCTTTGTGCTCAATTCTACACCTTCATCCTCTCCTACCCTCCTGGTCCCCCTGCCCTTCTTTCCTTTCTCACCCCCTCTCAATCTCATTATAGCCTGCACTTGGAAATGTTCAGAGTAACTTGCTCATCTTCGGGGTGAATTCAAATTACACAGTTTACTGAGTGACCAAGGCATCAAAGAGGGATGGCTCCACAGTGCCACACTTGATGGGACTTGGATCACTTCTAAATGGTGAGCGATTCAGAGAAAGGCGTGGGACTTTTTTTATTTTGTTTTGTTTTGAATTTAGAACAATCTTAACTATTATAAGTTTAGTTCCTGAGTAGCCAGCCCTCTAGCAAAGGAAACACTCCCTCCTCCCTTGGATTTTATTGTATAAGACCAGGGTATTGGGCTTCCCTGGTGACTCATTCAGTAAAGAATCTGCCCGCAATGCAGCAGACCTGGGTTTGATCCCTGGGTCAGGAAGATCCCCTGAAGAATGAAATGGCTACCCACTCCAGTATTCTTGCCTGGAGAATCCCTCGGACAGAGGAGCCTGGAAGTCTACAGTCCACAGGGTCTCAAAGAGTGGGACATGTCAGGGTCTTTGTCAAAGACTGAAAGCTTTAAATTTGCATCAAATAACACATTGTGACTATTTCTGTTGGTTGCTTTTCCAGGTCTGTGCATTTGTGTTCCCATCTAGTCTAAATGCCTTGAGATTGGGCCTATGCTAGCATTCCACAAAGGTTTATTAATGGAAGAGTAAATGAATGAATGAATTAATGTCAGTGTGGCTCAAAAAACACGTTTTTTGAATGCTGCACAATGAGTGCCAATGACAGATACATACGTGGATGATGTGCTGGTTCAGAGAAAGGGCATGAAATCCTGTGGTGGGGAGAAGAACAAGGGAGGCATTCCAAGGGAGATGACGCTTGAGAGGGGTGATACAGCTGAACAGAAATAAGCTAAAACAAACTGAAGGGGACACTTAGAGAAAGGGAGCAAGGATACGGAGACAGGAAACGGTGTAAGTCACTTTAGGAATTACCCTTAGCTCAGCAAGGGGGCTTCCCTGGTGGCTTAGATGGTAAAGAATCTGCCTGCAATGTGGGAGACCCAGGTTCCATCCCTGGGTTGGGAAGATCCCCTGAAGGAGGACATGGCAACCCACTCTAGTATTCTTGCCTGGAGAATCCCATGGACAGAGGAGCCTGGTGGGCTACATACAGTCTAGGGGGGGTCACAAAGAGTCGGACACAACTAAGCGACTGAACTGAACTAAGCATCAGTCGGCTCTGACTGGCTCCGAATCTTCTGTCCAAGAGAAGCTGACTTAGCAGGTAGGTTAATTCATTCACAAGCAAGGATCCCAAAACAAGGACAAGGAGGGGTTAGGTCTTAAGGGGCGAGTGCGAGCTAGTTGGGGTGAGAGTCCGGAAGAAACTGTTTTCCTATTCTCAGGCTTCGTCTTTGAGAATATATACCTGCAAGCAACTTTTGAGTGACTTTTGCTTTCTTATATAAAACTGGAAAACTGGAGGAATCATGTGCTTCTCACAGGGCTGCCTCCTGGACCCCTACACACTACCCTCTCCTCCTTCTGACTATAACATGGAGGACATTAAGGCATGCTAACACTGAGCAACACAGGTCTTAAGCTAAGTTTACCTAGGCTTATCCCAAGGAAGAAAACACAGAGGTCCGGCTGCCAAGTATTCCTGTTTTCAAAATATGATTGCTGGGGAAGAGAAAGGAGGAGCTGAGACGGTATGATCTTCTATGTTATCATAAGCTGTCGACATTTTCCAGGGGCAGGAAGAACACGACAGTTAAAATACGCTCATATTATCAACTGGACCATGCGTTTTCAAATCCCAGATCTGAAACGTATATGTTAACTGCAAATTACTTACTGCAGCAGGACTGTTCCACATTCATACAAGCACTGAAACTGTTCACTGGCAGGGGTGTCAGGGAAGACAACAGCAGGAAAAGAGTCTGAAACTACTTCAGATAAACCTTTAAAAATCCATCCAGGAAGCTCGTCTTAATGAATTAACCCTCTCTAAGGCAAAATTGATCCCAATTTCACCTTTCCAAGCGGTTTGCCTGTATAGTAAACCCCTGTTTAAAAAATACTTTCGGACTTCCCTGGTGTCCCGGTGGTTAAGAATCCGCCTGCCAATGCAGGGGATGTGGGTTTCATCCCTGGTCCAGGAAGATTCCGCAAGTTGAGAGGCTAAGCCCCTGAGCCACAACTATTGAGCCTGTGCTCTAAGGGCCCTCAAGCCACAACCACTGAAGCCCGAGCACCTGGAGCCTGTGCTCAGCAACAAAAAAGCCACCGCAGTGAGAGTCTGGTGCTGGAGGAGACTCTTGAGAGTCCCTTGGACTGCAAGGAGATCCAACCAGCCCATCCTAAAGGTGATCAGTCCTGGGTGTTCACTGGAAGGACTGATGCTGAAGCTGAAACTCCAATACTTTGGCCACTTGATGTGAAGAGCTAACTCATTGGAAAAGACCCTGATGCTGGGAAAGATTGAAGGCGGGAGAAAAAGGGGACGACAGAGGATCAGATGGTTGGATGGCATCACTGACTCTATGGACATGAGTTTGAGCAAGCCCTGGGAGATGGTGAAAGACAGGGAGGCCTGGTGTGCTGCAGTCCATGGGTTTGCAAAGAGTCGGACATGACTGAGTGACTAAACAACCACAACAACAGGAGAAGTCAGCCATATGTAAGTAAAACTGCTGAACCAACAGGGCAGAGAAAAGCTCTAATTCCTTAAAAAATAAGCTTTTCAGTTACTTCAAAACACTAATTCTTTTAGTTTGAAATATCATTTACAAGTTCCCTATATTATTTCAACTTGATTCATTTGTGTGGTAAGACCTTATTCTGAGAACATTTTATATCTTCATTAAAGTTTCTCTGTAACACTGAAAGCTACAAATATTTTATTATTTTATTCTAGTTCACTCCATTTCACTTTTTGGCTGTGCGGCAAGTGAGAGCTTAGTTCCCTGACCAGGGATTGAACCTGTGCCCCCCGCATTGGAAGTGTGAACTCTTAAACACTGGATCGCCAGGGAAGTCCCCACGGAACTATATTTCAAAAGAAACTGTGATTCAGATTTAAAAATTAACGCAGGTCAAATTATCCCCAAATAATTTGGTTTTTAAATGCCTGATGAGAAGCTGGAAGATAAAGTGATGTGTCCTCAGGTCCCCACCTGGGTTTAAACTGACAACCATATTGAAGTTACAAGCTTCATAAGTTGCTCACTCCCTTACCAAATATGTGTTTAGGGTGGTTTAGAATTTGTTCTGAACAATGATCTCTTAGTCTCCTAGGTCTGGTTTTTCCAGGAGCTTTTACTCAAAGAATTGTGGAAGGTGGAGGCACAAGGAGAAATGAAAAGGAATATTTATCATGCTAGTCTCTAGCCTGTCTGGATGACAAGATTCCCCTTATCTGTTTGCAAAGGAAACAGAGGCCTCCAGCAGAGGGCGGCTTTCAAGAATGAGCAGAGGATGGCCAGGTGAGAAAGCTCTTAGAAAAGTTTGCAGAGGGGGTGAGTGAGGGTGTGTGTGCATGGTGGTGTTCCAAGCTACCTGCACTCAAGGCCTTTCCTAAGGCATTCACACCTTGCCCTGATCCTTTCCCTATTAATAAAACACTTCAAAATTAGCTTGGTGATTTTGCATTAATTTCTCAATTCACTTGATACTAGAATCATTCCCCAGGAGACAATTATTATTTCCATTTTTATAAACTCTAGGTAAGCCTTCACTACGTCCATTTCATTTATTTAAACATAAACACTCTAAGATGAAAACATTCATAATCTCACTACTGGAAAGGTAACTAATGGGTACATAATTTTTAGTTCTCTCCTGCCTTTACCAATGGCTCACTTTATCCTTGTAGAACTGTCTGGAAAACTCACACCTTAAAAAAGAATGAAGATTTCCAAATCTTATCCTTGTATCTAAATCTGGATGAAGAAAATTCAGGTCTACAACATTTCATTTCTAGGACTAAGTCTTTACTGGATAAGGAGTCCTCAGATACAGAATTATCGTTGAATGTTCCCAACTAAGTATTTTCATGCATCACTTGACCTAAATGACAAAGCAGAATGGAAAATGAAGGTAAGCAAATATTTTCTGGCTGTGCTTAGTAATATGGAAACAGTATTCTTTTTCCAGCTCTGTATATCTGACTCACAAGAGGGTTACACTTTCCATGTTCCATCATTCACCATGATCCGCTGTCGGGCTGTCCACTGTCTAAAAATATTTATACGTTATGAAGATGCTGTCACTTGGTACCTGCACTGATAACCTCCCAGGGAGGGGACGCTACTCGTGATCAGCTGTGCACACAATAATACTGTCTGGAGGCTGTGGGCAGAGACTCTCTCCTAGTTCTGCACCTTGAAAACTGCAACAACACACATCTCCTCCAGAGGGCAGATGTTCGGGAGCTGTGATACAACTCCTATAGCAATCAAGTGTTGGCAGGGAAGATCTAATCCTCAGGGTATAAGTTCTCTGTTGTACAACATCTGAATTCCTGCGACCACTATAAACAGTAACGACAGAAAGAAAGAGCAGGCAAGTTTGTGAGGATAAAAGCTCTGGATGCCATTTGGAAGGATGGCAGAGGGTTTTTCCGTGGACTCTGTGGCCAGGGATACTGAACAGTGAAACCATGCTAATTCCTAAAGCAAATAGCTAAAAATGAACAAAGCTCTGGTAACACTTCGCAGCCAGGCATGCTCTCCTTTTCCTGAGGCACTGAACCTGTTAAAGGGAAACAAATCTAGTCACATAATGATTTAAGAATTACAGCCTTGTACAGGAAAGAAATGCAGGGTATTTACAAGCCCAGCTACCCTACACATAATCTTCTGGTCAAACGACGTTTAACTTTTTCTCTATCAGATTTTAGGCAAAATGAACCACCCCAGTGAGCCTGGGACAAACCTGGCAGCAGAACAAGAATAGTAGAAAACTGTCAATGGTGAGACCCTGAGAAAGGAACTCCCTGGAGTCAGGGGGAGTTATGCATGAATAATGGCTGGTGGATTCAGTCCTAAGGGAGCTATGAGAAAAGATGTTCAGGAGAATCTGAGACTCTTAAACAGAGCAGACGGGGGCTGGTAATGTTCTCAGCCCCACTAATGGGCACTTTGGCACTTATACTACAGGCAGAAGAATGCATCCACACTCACTATCTACCTGAATAAGTTGTCACTGTTACAAAAAGGAGGTCCATAGTAATTACCTTGGAAAAAAGCTCCTGTTCCAGTTCAGGCAAGAGAAAGCATGACAAGTTATCACCTGACTTTATTCAAGTGGGAAAAATACAAGTGAAACAACTTATTCAAATGCAGATGGTGTGCGTATGATCACAAACGCTTTCACAAGTACATATAGTGGCTTTTGTGGCAGTTTCCACTTCCCCACTCTACCTCCAATCCACTCCTGTCTAACAGATCTCTTGAGAGGTGCAGGTATAAGGTCTATTTTAAATGCTCTGTGCACAAGCATGATTCTGAAACAAATGTAGTAAATAGCTTGGTATTAATTTGGCTTTCAGCTTTTGGCCACAGCTGACTTCAAACCACAAATTCAACTCTTTATCAAAGGGCCTCCTCAAAACGATTCTAATACTTGCCAATCTGCGCCAATCATTCGCCGATCTCCTCCTAAGGAGCAGCACAGGGACCACTCAAGTTCAGTTCCAGGAACTAAGAGAAGGCAACCCTAGCCACAGGGATCCTGAACAACCAGGAGCTTTCCACCAGCTAGGGGCGATTTCTGAAGTCTCGCGGGTGTCACCCAAAAGGCAATAAAACCAACAGGATTTTTATCAGCTGCTTTCTCATGAGAGGTCTGAAAGCAAACCTAATTTGTATTCCGAAGGGAAATGGGAGTTATCCTACATCTAAATTATTCTTGCTCTTCTTCTAAAACGTTTTTTAAATTTCTTTCAAACTTTTATTTAAAAATGAACCCACGAAGAATGTCCACACGCTGAAGAGGAAAGATTTGCTTCCAAGAACTGTTCTAGTTCACGGACAGTGGTTCCTAGCGCAGCGCAGGGCCATCAGTCAGAGCGCCCGAGAAGGCCTTTTCCCCCGACCTGTTTGCTGCCCTCTCCTTGCTTGCCAAGGTGTGTTCACAGTTACATGCCCAGGGTAAAAAATTAACTTGCAGACCTTGCTGGAATTGCAGACCTTGCTGCAAAACTCAAGGGAAAAAGTAATTGTGTGTGTGTGTGCGAGCGCGAGCATGCCCAGAGCAGGCTTCTTTTCTATTCCCACCCAGCTTCCGAGATGGTAGCTGCGAAAATTTGCTTTTCCCCACTCGATGCGCGGGTGACACCGCGGGAATCCAAACGCCCCGCGGGTCCCGAGTCTCCGCGGAGCTCCCCCAGGCCGCCGGTCCCAGCTCTCGAGCGCCGAAGGTGGCCGAGGCGAGGTCTCCCGGGCCCCCGCAGCCCGCAGTGCCCCCGCCTTGAGCGCAGCGGCCCTCCCTTTGTCCGGTGTCCCCCGCCCCGGGCCGGCGCCCCTCGCCCGCGCCCGCACTCACCCGCGCCGGGTCGCCCGCCGGGCCCCGGCTCGCCGCGCCCCTCAGACAGGTGTGGGCGCCGGGAGGGCGCGCGCAGCTCCCATGCCGGCTCGGCGGCGCGACCGAGTGCGAGCGGAGCTGGAGGGCCGGGGAGCCGGGCTGGCGGCCGGCGGGTCCGCCCCCCGCGCCTCCCGAGCCCGCCCGCCCCGCCTCCGGCCTCGGGGACGCCGCGCCCCCGCCGCCCGCGGCCCCGCCCCCGTCGCCCCCGCGGCCCGAGCCGGGCTCGGGGCTGCAGGACCGCGGGGCGCGGCTTTGCGCGGGTGGCCCCGGCGGTGCTCGCCTGTCCCGGCCTCCCCGCGCCAGCCCGCGCCGGCTCCCGGGAGGCCCCCGGCCGGAGCAAGGCCGAGGCCTTTGCTGGCGGCCAGCCGCCGCCTGCTCGGAAAAATCAGGCCCCCCCCCCCCCAAAGTCGACAGCCTAGCGCCGGGGCTCTGGGCCTCACCTGGTGCGCGCGGAACTCCTCCGCGAGTTTGCAGAGTTGGAGGCAAACCCTGTGCGCTCCTCACCCCACGTGCACTTTTGAGAGTTTTCAGAGTCTTTAGGTGATGCACGAGCTCCTTCCCGCTTCACCCAGCCTCTGGGGACCCACCAGGGGCGGAAACCTGCCTCCCGGTGGCTGGACCGCCCGTGTTTTGCATCCCCTCCGGCAGCACCCAGTGCAGGGCGCGGGGCCCGGAGCGCGGCTGGGGCGAGGCAGCTTCGAGGGGCCGGCTGGTTGGGGAGCCCACCGGCCCCGGCTCTTTATCGGGGCACCAGCGGGTGGAGCCACCTCCTCGCCCAGTGGGCCAGCTTCCCTGAGTCACTGCAAGGGACCACAGTTCAGCTGGAGAAGGTACTGATTACCCCTCCGATAGGTCAGGCCCAGGAGGAGGTTTTTCTCAGTTGAATGACTTGCCCCAATGCACTAAGGTCACACTTTTTTCTTCTATGAAGCCTTTTAGCCTGCCTTTTCTTTTCTCTCACCCATGTGTTAGTCGCTGAGTCGTGCCCGACTCTTTGCGACCCCATGGACTGTCGCCCGCCAGGCTCCTCCATGGAGTTCTCCAGGCAAGAATACTGGAGTGGGTAGCCATGCCCTTCTCCAGCGGATCTTCCTGACCCAGGGATCAAGCCCTCATCTCCTGTATCTCCTGCATTGCAGGCAGATTCTTTACCGTCTGAGCCACCAGAGAAAATTTCTCCCACCAAAGCCTGCTCTCAAAAAGAGGTGGGTCTTACAGGCTATTTCACACCAGTGTGGTAATGACAGACCCAAGCTGCTCGAGTTTGTCATCGATGTGTTTGTCACTGTTGGTGATTCTCAAACGTGAGGGCACTATGTTAAAGGCAAAAGTTTCTTCAATCTCCCCATGTTTGGCTTAAATTATTTTCTTTCAAAATGTTGCATTGCTAGCTATAAATATAAAACCAGATATAAACTTGTATTATAGCATTTGAACAAGCCAGGAATAAAGCAAAAATAAATTTGTAAATCAAATATAAAGTCCACCTCCCAGAACTATAAAATTTAAATTACTGATGTTTACTCAATAGAACTCACCTGACAACTCAGGAGACATAAGAGACTCTGGATTCGATTGGATCCCTGGGTCAGGAAGATCCCTTGGAGGAGGGCATAGCAACCCACTCCAGGATTCTTGCCTGGAAAATCCCCTGGACAGAGGAGACTAGTGGGCTACAGTTCATACGGTGGCAAAGATCCGGACAGATGGAAGTGACTTAGCACACCTGCACTCAACTGCTGTAAGCATCATGTATCTTTGGCCCAGAAGTGAGTGCGTTCGCGTTCTGCATGGCTCTGCCAGTCTTATGGAGTGGCCAGTGCCCTGTATTGACTCAGTTTTCTCACCTCTTTCCTCCCTTCCAGCCACATCTCCTCTGTTCACACCCTATGTTATTGTAATAGTTGACTTTCACTTGAGTTTCATATATCATTCAAGATTAACTTTGTGCTATCCCTTTCTTTTGAACTGTGGTGTTGGAGAAGACTCTTGAGAGTCCCTTGGACTGCAGGGATATCCGATCAATCCATCCTAAAAGAGATCAATCCTGGGTGTTCATTGGAAGGTCTGATGTTGAAGCTGAAACTCCAATACTTTGGCCACCTCATGCGAAGGGTTGACTCATTGGAAAAGACCCTAATGCTGGGTAGGATTGGGGGCGGGAGGAGAAGGGGACGACAGAGGATGAGATGGTTGGATGGCATAACTGACTTGATGGACATGGGTTTGGGTAGACTCCGGGAGTTGGTGATGGACAGAGAGGCCTGGCGTGCTGCAATTCATGGGGTCGCAAAGAGTCGGACACGACTGAGCGACTGAACTGAACTGAACTGATCCCTTTCTTATTAGTGTAATGAGAAGAGTGGTAACTGCTGGTGTCAAGGCATAGCTCACATAGGCACTGAGATCACAAGGCAATACTTGGTATCAGGCGGTTATCTCAGTGATCCAGAATGTGTTTATGTTCATTTTTTTAAATCGTAACTATGAAAAAATTAAATTTTGAGTCTCCAAGGATCTATAGCTCCCAATTAGAGAAACACCAGTAACAGTCAAACACCTCACTTAGTAGAAGAACCAGGGAAGAAATTAGAAGGAGGAAAAGAAGGGAGAGACTTACAAAGCACCTATTAATGCAAGGCATGGTGAACAGTCCCGGGGAGCTCAAACTGGGGCTCTGTGATACCCAGAGGGGTGGGATGGAGTGGGAGGTGGGAGGGAGGCTCAAGAGGGAGCGGACATATGTATACCTGTGGCTGATCCATGTTGATATATGGCAGAAACCAACCCAACATTGTAATTATCCTTCAATTAGAAATACATAAAATTTTAAAAGGATTAAAAAAAAGCGAAAACAACAAAAATAAATAAATAAATTTAAAGAAAGAGATGGCCACAGGAAGGCAATCCAGCAACATAAGTAAGAGCATGCCTTAACATTCAACTATGTGAGAACTAGTTCAGGCTCTGCCACTTGTCAGTTGTGTAGCTTTTGACTTAACTTTTCTGCACCCCAATTTCCTCTTCTGTAAATGGTGACTACCTCATAGTATTCTTTGAAGGACTGAATAAATTGAAACACAGGAAATGCTTAGCACATGACCTGACCATAGTAAACCCTTAATGAATATTAGCTCTTGTTTTATCTGTTATGCACAAAGATGATGCCTTCACTCTGCTTTGGAGCACTGTACTTTAGGACCACCTCAACTGAATTTGATATCCACTGCTCATGTGTTTTGGTAGCTAAAAAAATGTATATATATGTATATATTTGGCTGTGCCAGGTTTCAGTTGCAGCACACAGTATCTTTGCTCTTTGTTGTGGCATGATGGACCCTTAGTTGAGACATGTGAATTCTTAGTTATGACATGTGGGATCTAGTTCCCTGACCAGGGATCGAACTCAGTCTTGAGTGGAGTCTTAGCTACTGAACCACCAGGGAAATCCCTGTCCTGGCAGTTTTTGAAATCCCATTGTCACCAGTTTGGGGAGGTAGCATCTTAGAGAACAGGGTAATTTTATTCCCATCATTCTGAGAGGGAAACTGAGGCACAGAAGGACCCGAGAGCAACTCCCTCTCCTGTTTCCACTCCCAGAGCCAGCCTCAGGCCTCCTGCCCCTACCCAGACAGGAGCTCACCATGTTTGAACAAGCTCCACCACCTTCTCTTGTTTCCTGGAGCTGTCAGTAGTAAGGAGGATGCTACCCAACTGTAAGGTTGCCGCTGTGATTGCCACGTGGACAGCAGCAACAGCAGATCTGCAGACAACTTTGATTCAAAGAGAAATGCCCTGTGTAGCAGGTGTCCTCATGCCAAACTTGGATATTTGTTTTTATATTTGTCCCACTCCCCATCTGAAAAAAAAATACGACCAGAAAATCCAAAACCCACATTGTTTAAGAACTCAGTTCAACTCCATAATCATAATTCTCAAATACTTTTCATGAGTATGGCAGTTGAGTTGTTAAAAATGCATTCAGGACAAGGCCTACACATTTAGTGAGTGCCCAGTCTGTATAAGGTGACTGTACAGGGGCTGTGATAAGAGAGTTGCTGTTTAGTTGCTAAGTTGTGTCCAGCTCTTTTGTGACCCCATGGACTGTTAGCCCTCCAGGCTCCTCTGTCCATGGGGATTTCTCAGGCAAGAATACTGGAATGGTTTGCCATTTCCCTCTCCAGGGGATTTTCCCAACCTAAGGATCAAACCCGCATCTCTTGCATCCTCTGCACTGGCAGGCGGATGCTTTACCACTGCACCACCTGGGAATAGAGATAGTGAGGGAAAAAGCAAATATCCCTCGTCTCAAGGAATTGATGCTTTGGATATAACCCAAACAAAATCAAACACAGGAGAAAGTGAGATGTAGGCTGGATCAGACTACGGCTAGAGAGCATGGAAGAGGGAATTATTAATTCCCACTCTGACAGGTGCTAAAGTCTCCCAAGAGGTGGTAGAATTTGAACTGAAACTCAGTGGATAAAGCCCTGAGCAGAACTTCAGCAAACATGGCATTGGGTTCCTCTACTGCATAAACAAGGCCAACAGTGGGAGAGTGAAGAGGGCAGAACTAGGCCTAGATTGTGATAATTGTAGCTATGTTTACTGAGTGCACGCTGTGTACCAGGTAGTAAATTTCATACATGTAAGTTCAGGAAAACCAAAAAAGAGGAACTGTGGTTATCTCCACTTTGCAGACAAGGAAACTGAGCTTCAGAGGGGTTAAATGGGATACCAGTGTGTACCGTTAAGTAACACAATTGTGACTTCTGTCCAGTCTGTTGCACTCTGTCAGCAGTTTCTGCTGTGTTATACTGCTTCCCAGACCGGCATTTTCTCGTCCTTACAATAAGGAGGTTGATGAGTGACTGCCATCACTCCAACTGAAAACATCCTTTTGATTCGGTCTTGCAGTCATGCAGTCACTTAGTAATAACCTGTTAAATGGCCTCCCGTGCAGGAGACAAGATGGGACTGAAAGATAATTGGAAACCTAGGGTGGCGGGGAGGGGAGAGACCCAACACCAACTCTGTACTCGGTTTTAGTGCTGAGTTTTTTAAAAATTGAAGTATAATTGGTTTACAGTGTCGTGTTAGTTTCAGGTATACAGTAAAGTGATTCAGTTATACACACATATATATTCTTTTTCAGATTCTTTTTCATTATAGGTTATTACAAGATAACTGAGTATAGTTACCTGTGCAGTAGGACCTTGTTGTTAACTATTTTACGTGTGTATGTGTGTGTGTGTGTGTGTGTGTGTGTGTGTGTGTGTGTGTGTGTGTGTTAGTCACTCAGTCGTATCTGACTCTTCACGATTTCATGGACTGTAGCCCGCCAGGCTCATCCGTCCACGGGATTCTCCAGGCCAAATACTGGAGTGGGTAACCATTCCCTTCTCCAGGGGATCTTCCCCACCCGGGGATTGAACCCCGGTCTCCAGCACTGCGGGCGGATTCTTTAACATCTGAGCCACCAGGGAAGCCCCATCTTATATGTAGTAATGTGTATTTGTTAATCCCAGACTCCTAATGTGTCACTCCTCTTAGTGGTTATTTTTTATGAGGCTGTGACTCACACGCAGCTTCAACAATTTGCCGGTTAAAAAGGTGTCCATGAGAATTATCTCCGAGGAGATAGAGTTACACATTTAAAAATCATTTCCATCTGTCTTCTTATATCTGTGGTGATACTACGGATCCAGGAGTTTATTCAGTGAGTGGAGGTTTCTAGCTCTGTGGAGTGACTGAGAAGAGAAACGGACTGAGAGACAGCACAGAGGGTTGGGAGGGAAGCAGGCGTTCTCAGCCTGTCTGGTGCCTTCGGGTAAATCATCTCACCTAGTCTGGATTTGTCATCGGTAGAAAGAGTCTAGAGGACCTGCTGTTACAGTCTTTGAGTCTACAGCATTGTGATTCCTATGCAAGAATGACCCACGTTTTTGTCTTCGGGCATCCCCAGCATGAGGTCCTGGGAGAGCGAAGGAGGTGGAACTCTGGAGTCAGACTGGCTTGGACTCAATTGAGAATTCATTTAGTTGCTGGGTGATCATGGGCAACTGATGTGACTTCTGTGCCTTGCTTTTCTGTTCTATACAGTGGGGCTTATTTCAGGCTGTAGTCAGGACTCTGTGGAATAGTCAGTTCAAAGCACACAGCACTGGGCTAGTATAAAATAAACTCTGAATTGATATTACCTATTGTTATTACTACTACTGCAAATGCTTAATGTTTCAAATGTTGAATGAGTTGAATCAATCAATCAAATTGTTAAAAAGTTTTTTCCAGGCTTTCCAAGGATAAACCATCTCAGGACTTTTGTTCAACCCTAAGTCTTTTGTCATAGGTTTGGTTTGTAGGCAGCGAAGAGTTTCCTGGTCCAGTCATCCTAGTCCAGTCATCCCTTAGTATCTGTAGAGGGTTGGTTCCAGGATCCCTGCAGACAAAGTCCAAGGATGCTCAAGTTCCTTATATAAAATGGCATATAACCTATGAAATCTTCTGAAACTTTAAATCATCTCTAGGTTACTTATGCATGTGTGCTCAGATGCTTCAGTCATCTGACTCTTTGTGACCCCGTGAACTGTAGCCAGGATCTTCCCGAAACTGCATCTCCTGTATCACTTGCATTGCAGGTGGATTCTTTACCTGCTGAGCCACCAGGGAAGCCCAGGTTACTTATAATACCTAATACAATTTAAATGCTATGTACACAGTTGCTGATATATGGCAAATGCAAGTTTTGCTTCATGGAACTTTATGTATTTTTTTTTTTGAAAATTTTTGGATCTATGGTTAGTTGAATTTTTGAAACCCATGATACAGAGGGCTAACGGTACTGAATTTGGGAAGAGTTACAGGTTTGGATGGGAGCCAGGGTTGTAGTCTTTTTGTCTCCTCTTCCAGTCTCCCCATGTGGCAGCATCAGTTCATTTATTCAACCAGCATCTTCAACATGAATATTGTCAGGTCTGTAAATCTGTCAGTGTTTTAAGGGCAAAGCCAGATTTTTCTCTCATGAAGGTTGGAATTAAAATCTTTATGATAAAAAATAAAACCACAATTAGCTCCCATAATCTAAAAAAGAAGCTAACAAAAAGAGCCAATAAAAATAATCTTTACAGCACTTAATAAAGTAAATGTACTTGTATAGCACTTAAAACTTAAAAATATATTCCTGTTTCTGTTAAAACTATCGATTGTTGTCGTTGTTATTGTTCAGTCACTAAGTCATGTCTGACTCTTTGCAGCCCCATGGACTGCAGCACACCAGGCTTCCCTGTCCTTCACTATCTCCCACAGTTTGCTCACGTTCATGTCCATTGAGTCAATTACTCATTTTAAATATTAATACTTGGAAATATAAGTAATCAGTATACTATGAATATAAATATGTGAAAGCATAATATATAAAGCCTTAAAATATAAAGTAGTTGTAGAGCTAAATTGTCACATTGGTACATATGGTAGCCTAAAAAGAAAAGAAAAAAAAATTGCTGCACAGCAAAGGAAAGCTTTACTCTAATCCTAGTTAAAAGAATATAGCAATCTAAAAACTATTAGAAAGAAAAACAGGCTTTGGCACTAGCAATTTCCTGTATAATGTGGGCACAATTCAAAACTGAAAAATTAGAAACATTTTGAAATAACTGTGTGTTTCTCATTTTCTCTGGTTAAATTCAGAAAGTCCCTGGAGGCCAGCACTGGGCTTCTCTGATGTACTCTAACTTGTATACTGGATCTCATGAGCAAGAACAAAAGAGAAAAAAGTGTTTTTTCTTCCTTTAACTCAAGGAGAAGCAGCAGCGCTGCTGGCCTTGAAATAGACTGAAACAGCTTTTTGATATTCTCTTTTCAATGGGAATCTTATTAAAATTTCTTTCAAATCTCAGTAGCTTTAAAAGGCCTTTTTGGAAAATCCTTTTGTTCTCAACTCATGTTTGTATTTCAACTTATGTTTGTATTTATCCATGAATATTGGATTATTTCTTTTTCTGTCTTATAAGGAGTAATCTTTTATGTGGTTAAGTGTGGGGTCTGGATATTCAAATTCAGTGTCATTTCATGAGGTTTCTCCTCTTTCCTGGCAAATTCTACTCATCTTTTAAGCTCAAATATCAACTCTTCTCTGAAGGCTTCTAAACCCTTCATTGCTAGAATTGTAAATTCATACTCTGTGTCTTCAGAGAATTGTACTGAAATTATATCTTACATTGTAACTATATATTTACATGTTCAACCTCAAGCGGTCCAGAGCATCTCATGAGTGGGACCACTGTCTTATTCTTCTAGACCCTATGGTTTTCCTCTATCTTCTAAGAGAGCCTGGCTCAGGATAAAGGCTCAATCAATTTTTACTTAATAAAATGATTGAATGAATGAATAAGTAAAATTCTAATTAGCTTAAAACATAAGGTCTGAAATAATTTAGTTTGCCATCATAGCCACTAGGAACAAGGCATATTGTACGTGAAATTTTAACCACTGGGGCTTGAATATTTTCCAGGATGTAAATCCAAATTTCTGTTTGATGCCCATTCACCATTCTTTCCTTTCGGGTCACTTAAGATAACAAATTCAATCCACTTGGTGTGCTGGTTACATTTCAGTGCTCATGCTATGGCTACTTGTTGGTCTTCTTAGGCATCATCTGTCTAAGACTTGGGACTGTCCCACTGACTTTCTACAGAACCCTTGGGTTGTGTTCTGAATCACACTGGATGCCCTCAGGACTGTGGAGTTTGCTTCTCAAACTATTTCCTCCCACATTCTGGAAGATGTTAATAGACATGGGGGAAAAAAGTAGTCAAATTACGCATATTAGCATTTCAAATGCTCTGAGAAGTCTGGAGTGAAGAAATCTGCTTAAGCTCATTTATCTCTTTACCCCATCTTATTTGACTGTAGACTCTTTTCTTCAATATGGTAGTAACATGTCATAGAACAGTGGAATTCTGTATGATGCGGTTTGATAAAAATCACCCATAAGCTTACCCAACTTCTAAGAGCAAACAACTTCTGTTCTTGACATGTGGTTTGTGCTTTTTTGCATAATCGCCTTTGCTTATATTTGAAACTCTTTCCTTCATATCCACTTGTCTCAATTCTAATTTTTTTTAAAAAATTGAAGTATTGTGTTACAATATCGTGTTAGTTTTATGTGTACAGCTTAGTGATTCAGAATTTTTGCAGATTATACTCCACTATAGATTATACACGATAATGGGTGTAGCCCCTGTGCTACCCAGTAAATCCTCATTGCTTATCTATTTTATGTACAGTAGTTTGTATCCATTAATCCCACACCCCTCCCCCCTCCCTTTCTCCTTCGGTAACCACTAGTTTGCTTTCTAAATCCACTTCTATACATTTTTAAAAGGCCTAGCGCTATGTCACGTCCTCTACAAAGTATTTTTTTTAATTGGCCTTTGATTTCCCAGAACAATTGCTACAACTTTCTCGTGGCTCTGATAATTTTATCTATTTCATTTTCAGTTTACCTTTCCTCTTCCCTGCCACTGAATCTCTGGTCTGCATGTCTTTGGTTGGCTTTATCAGCTGCGATCTTGACAGAGACCCACTTTGCCCTTGCTTGGTTCAGATGAAGAAGTTTTATGGAAGTGCCCACTTATGGCAGTGAGAACAGGGTGGAGGGGACAAGCAGGACAGCGCGCACCCTGGGTCCAGCAGCAGGGGAAGCCGTGGCTGTTGTTGGGGCCGAGGGGGAGGAAGCCGAGCAGAACCTAGTTGCATGCGTGTGCCCGGGAGCCCTGTGTCACTGAGATGGCAGCTGCAAGCACTGCGGGAATCTGGTTCCCAGGAGGAAGGGAATGAGCGGGAGAGGAACACCCTGACCTCCTCTTTTCCCACCCTGATCTTGGAGCTGCCAAAGCCAGCTCACAAGGGAACCGACCATGCTGTCTGCAAGGCTTAACCTCCTGGGCACAGATCAGGGCACCGAAGGGTGGAGAACCGCTGAACACTGACAGAGAATCCCAGGTGGCACAATAGTAAGGAATCTGCCTGCCATGCCAGAGAAGCACGTGATGCAGGTTCAATCCTTGGGTCGAGAAGATCCCCTGGAGTAGGAAATGGCAACCCACTCCAGTCTTGGTGCCCGGGTAATCTGATGGACAGAGGAGCCGGGAGGGCTACCGTCCAGAGGGTTGCAAAGAGTTGGACATGACTGAGCACACACGAATAAAGACAGAATAACCAGAACCCTGGGAGAGCCTAGTTTCCTCATTTGCAAAATAGGGTAGTGACAGTACCCTCCTACCAGAGTTATAATGAGGATTAATTTAGGAGTTGCATCAAAATACTTCTTAACATATGTGGTGCCTGATTCTACTCATTAGCTGCAACTTCTTCTTCTTATTTACAATAACGGCTCTTTGGATAGCCCCTGGTGTGTAAAAGCTAATTGAGGAAGGTATCGTGTGTTTGTTTATTTTGAAGCCCTTGCACATCCAGCCCCAAACACAGTTGTAGCAAAGCCCAAAATAGATGGCATTTTGTAGGCAATGGGGAGCCCTTTTGAACAGGGAAGACTGGCTGTTTGGCCTGACATCACCAGCCAATGTGACCTTGAGAACAGGCAACAGTGAGCTAAATTTGAGGCTTGTTTTTAGTTTTCAGCGGATTTCTTTGGTCACTGTGCAGACACAGTCCGAGGCCCCTAGTTTTCCTTCCCCTCAGTAGAGAGGAGACTTGCTGAAGAGCAGACCAGCTCACCAGGACCAGCACCCCATAGCCATCCCTGGGAATGGCGGTGATTTCTCACATTGTGAAAGCCAAGTTAGGACAGCCAGCCCTTAACAGAGGAGGGATTGTATCCACAGAAGCCATTCGCTTCCTGCTCTTTGAGACCAGCAACCTGCTTTATTTCAAACACAGGATCACCTGGCTCCTGCTGCCTTTGGTACACAGATTAGGGAAACCACAAGCATAGCCATTCATGTTCTTTCCCTTCAAAGCCTGCGGCATGCTGTGGAAAGCCAACTAGCTCTCCACCTGATAGCAGGAAAGTCCTCGCATTGGAGCGGGGGTGGGGTGGGGTGGGACTTACCCACATGAAGGCAGGTGAATGTCAGAGCTGGGGACTGCAGCAGGTGTTCTTGGAGGAAGGGCGAGTTCGGGGTGACAGCTCGGGGAGCCTGTCACCCTGACGAAACAGTGAAGGTCACGCTGGGAGGAGACTCCGGTGCTGACACGGACAGCTGGACTCCCTTCAAGGAGGAGTGACTTTATCCGGGTTTCCAGCAGACTAAAATTAGTGGGAAGGGCACTGAGCCCCTAGGTCTTGTGGGATCTGTAAGCAGCTGTTCACGTTATTGTCCTTGTCCCTGAAAAATCAAGACATAAGCCAGAACTGGTAAGGAATGGCTGTCCACCTCTTGCTCTCCTCGTGGTCCCCAGTGTGCATTCTCTGGCTTTTCCCAGAGCACACGGATGTCTTATATTTTTTACTCAAGGCTGACTGAGGCCCTGTTTGGACAACTGCATGAGGCCAGAGCGAGGGCTTGCTTGACACGTACACAGTGGGCTCACTCCATCAAACAGAGGGGTGATAGGTAACAGAGTAGTTTGGGGATTACGCTCTTAATAAAAATTAGCTCCTCCTTTAAAACTTTGCCATCCTCTAGTTGGATTTTGACACTCATCTTTAGCTCGTTATTCTCTTTTATAAAAATTTTAAGGAAGGTACAGTGTTTCCCAGTTGCTGCAGTCAACAATATTAAGATCTTGGACATAGTCACATAGTAAATCACAAGAAACAGATTTGAAAGTTGTGTGTGTTAGTCGCTCAGTCGTGTCTGACTCTTTGAGACCCCATGGACTATAGCACGCTAGGCTCCTCTGTTCATGGATTCTCCAGGCAAGAATACTGGAGTGGGGAGCCATTCCCTTCTCCAGGGATCTTCCCAACCCAGGGATCAAACCCAGGTCTCCCGCATTGCAGGCAGATTCTTAACCATCTGAGCTACCAGGGAAACACCATTTGAAAGTTGACCTGTATTACATATTATTCTTTGTAATTCTGGCAAAAACAAGACAAAGCAAAATAAAAACAAAAAATTAGCTGTTGCTAGTAATGTGACACCATCCCAAAGTGACATGATATTTTTTTGTTTTAATGTTGAAATGAAGAATGTGGTTGGCTTCAAACCAGGAAGGCCCAGAATGGCCCAGTCCTGCGCTTAACGATTATGATCTCATGGTTGTGTAAACAGCATCTTGGTAAAGTGAGGTTATCCAAACTATCTTCTCTTTTAGGACAAGAGATGGCAAAGTCTGTCTCTTTTTTTTCCTCTACTTTTTTTTTAACAATGCAATAAAATCGAACTATTAAATCTTTAAAACCCTTTCTGCAGGAAAATTAAAAGCAAATAAATGACAAGTCTTTGATTTGTTAGACTACTCTTTGAAAGGTTGATTGCTGACTTCAAGGCAAATTCCAGTCCTGGTAGCAGCCCTCCAACCTCAGCTCCAGTTGTAATTTTATTATCAACACTTTCATCCCCTGTTCCATAATCCCAAAGCTTTAGGGAACTGAAGTTCATTCAAAGGTTGAGTATTCCTGATCTGAGCTTGTTAGGAATCACCCTTTGTATTTACTCTAAGACCTGCCTGACTAGAGTAGGGAGCATGAGCGAGCCAATAAAATTGTTTTGTGTAAATTTATAGTTTTAAAAGTTTTTTCTTCTTGGTAAAAGTATTTATAGCATTGGTAGAAAGTTCATCTTTACAATGCTGCTGCTGCTGCTGCTAAGTCACTTCAGTCGTGTCCGACTCTGTGCGACCCCATAGACTAGACGGCAGCCCACCAGGCTCCCCCGTCCCTGGGATTCTCCAGGCAAGAACACTGGAGTGGGTTGCCATTTCCTTCTCCAATGCATGAAAGTGAAAAGTGAAAGTGAAGTCGCTCAGTCGTGTCTGACTCTTAGCGACCCCATGGACTGCAGCCCACAAGGCTCCATCTTTACAATAATGGCTATTCATTATCTACCAAGTATCAGACACTTCCCACTACTTATTGCATTGGACTTAATAGCCCTGAGCAGTAAGAACACGTATCCCTGTTTTTACTGATAAGAATCCATGGCTCTAAATAATTGAGTAAAATTCCAAATTTGAAGGGTTGGAGTGGAGATTCAACCGTAGGACTCTCTACCCCAAATCCATATGTCATCAAGTTTCCCATATTGTTTCTATCAGGATGATTTCACGTATTGGTAATGGAAACCCCTGACTTATGCTGGTTTAAATGACAACAAGGAAGTTGAGGACTGCGCATGCCAAGAAATGGAAGGATAGGGTGGTTTCAGGTGAGGGGCACTGAAGCTCTGCAGTTACCATATACAGTTACATCCAGGAGGAAAGAAAAAGAAGAACTTCTCTTCTTATATCTCTCTCTTAGAAGTAGGGCCAGAGAAGGCAATGGCATTCCACTCCAGTACTCTTGCCTGGAAAATCCCATGGACGGAGGAGCCTGGTAGGCTGCAGCCCATGGGGTCGCTAAGAGTCGGATACAACTGAGCGACTTCACTTTCATTTTTCCCTTTCATGCACTGGAGAAGGAAATGGCAACCCACTCCAGTATTCTTGCCTGGAGAATCCCCAGGACGGCAGAGCCTGGTGGGCTGCCGTCTATGGGGTCGCACAGAGTCAGACACGACTGAAGCGACTTAGCAGCAGCAGCAGCAGAAGTAGGACAATGATACTGCTCACCAGACCTCTCTTCATATCACAGTGGTGGGAATTCAGTGATCATAAGTCCTTTACTAAATCAGTCACTGGCAAGGGATGATGTTATCTATTAGCCTAAGGTAAATAGCACAGAATAATTGGAAGGACTCTGGGCTAGGTGTCAGAAACCTTGGGTTTTAGTCCTAGTTCTATCATCTACCTGGTTATAGAGACTTGCTAGTTGCTTAGCCTCTCTTAGACATTACCTCTTCCTTATTGGTAAACAGGGCTGATGGGTCTTGCCCTACTGATCTCACAGGGTTGTAAACCAGGAATGAAGTAAAGTCTGTGGAAGTATTTTATGAACTGTGACACATGATGTAAATGCATGTTATGGTTTCTATTAACATGATTCATAGAGAACTTATGGACATAAGATATTTTTTCAGTTATATTCATATGTGGTTCTTGATCATCATCATGAAGATAGTTTACAATTCCTGGGTTAGGAAGATCCCCTGGAGGAGGGCATGGCAACCCACTCCAGTGTTCTTGCCTAGAGAATCCCATGGACAGAGGAGCCTGGCGGGCTACAATCCATGGGGTGGCAAAGAGTTGACATGAGCGCACGCGCGCACACACACACACACACACACACACACACACACAAGAAGATAGCTTAGAATTTTCAACATTTTGTCAAAAATTTACCTGAATTTTACTTTTATGTTGGAAAATTAGTAGTGCAAAAATGGGGGAGGGGAAGTGTGAGATTTAGTACTTAAGAAAGATAATTTCCAAGCATCCCTGTGTGCTCCTCTAGTATCTGTTTATACATGGATAGGTTGTTTAGAAATTATTTTTTATACTTATTCAAAAGCAAGTTTACTAAGAATCTATTAAACAACCTTTCTCATTCCTTCCTTTGTACCAATTCAGTAAACATATGGCTTATTACTATGGGGGCAGGGAATGGTATATACCAATAAGAGAACCAGAGACAGACCCTATCTGAACCTACTAGTGATAAACAACTAATTCATCCCTTGTAATGATCTACTATACTAGGGAAGAATTCTAGAAAGCAAACTAGATAGAAAAGCGTTAGTCGCTCAGTCATGTCCGACTCTTTACGAGTCTATGGACTGTAGCCCACGAAGCTCCTCTGTCCATGGAATATTCCAGGAAAGAATACTGGAGTGGGTTGCCATTCCCTTTTCCAGGGGATCTTCCTGACCCAGGGATCAAACCCCTGTCGCCTGCATTGCAGACAGATTCTTTGCCTTTGGAGCCACTAGGGAATCCCCAGATAAAACATATCCACAAATAGCTGTTATAAATTATAGAAAGATAAGAGGAATTGATTGGTTAAAGTCCTGAGCTGTGAAGAAATAAAGGGCTGTAAGAATTCAGAAGGGCTTACCTGGTGTCTCAAGACGGTAAAGAATTCACCTGCAATGCAGGAGATGCAGGTTTGATCCTTGGGTCAGGAAGAGCTTCTAAAGAAGGAAATGGCAACCAGCTCCAGTTGGTTGCCTGGAGAATCCCATGGACAGAGGAGCCTGGTGGGCTACAGTCCATAGGGTCGCAAAAGAGTAAGACACGACTTAGCAACTAAACAGCAACAACAGCAAACGTAAGTAAATGTACTCCTGAGTTCTGTGAGCCACTTCAACAAATTAATTGAACCCAAGGAGAGAGCCATGGGAACCTCCAATTTATAGCTAAATTGGACAGAAGTTGTGGGTAACCTGAGGAACTCCTGCTTCCAGCTGACATCTGAAATGGGAGTGGGGAGCAGTCTTGTGGGACTGAGACCTTTCTCTGTGGAACCTGGCACTTTTTCCAAGAAGGTAGTGTCAGAACTGAAGGACATGGTAGGACACCCAGCCAGTGTTGTGGAAAATTCCTTGGTGTGGGGAAAGCTCCTCCACATATTTGGTGACCAGAAGGTCGGAAGTGAAATGTTCTGTATGAGAGTAAAGGAGACACACGGGGGGAAAGACTGTAGGTTTTTTAATTCAGGGGGCAGTGGCGAGTCAGTGAAAGCTGCAGAGCAGTTGACTGAGTGCCTTCATCATTTCTGTGCTTTATGAGGATTAAGCGGCAGCTTCTGGGAAGCTAGATAGGAGGGGAGAAAATGGAGGCTGAGAGACAAATCTCAGAGTTTGTAAATTAGAGGCTATGAGAATCTGAACTAGATTATGGGCCCTGGTATGGAGATCAGCCAATGGATACTTTGGACTGAGAAAGCAGAGATCTTGGTAATTGATATAAATACCAGTTGGGCAACGGGGAGCCAGGAGTTTTTCATTTGTTTTGTTCATTTGTTTGTTTTGTGTTTTGATCATGCCTCGCACCTTGTGGGTTCTTAGTTCCCTGACTGGGGATCAAACCCGCGCTCCTGCAGTAGAAGCTCCAGGCCCTGACCACTGGACCTCCAGGGAAGTCCCAGGAGGCTTTCATTTGTAAATGACAAGAGGTGAACGCAAACATCTAAATAAAGAAGCGAATTTACTTGTTCCTTTAATTGAAAAGTTCTGAAAACAGGTGTAGCTCAGGAGATGTTGGACCACAGAGCTCAAATGATATCATCAGGGCTTGGGCTTCTCTACCAATTAGTTCTTCTTCTGTGCTGGTTGCTAAGGCAACCTTCCGAAGCTACTAATTTATATTTTCTGAGGATTAAATCCAGTGGATGAGAGAACTTGTTTCCTCATCGATTGCAACAAACATCCCAGGTCTGCTTTCCATTGCACATTCCTAAAGCAATCCCTCTGGCTACTGACTGGCTTAGACTTATGTATGTGGTCTTTTATTTTCTATTATAATTTTGATAATTTGTGCACAAAGGCAACCTAACTCTAAGCCACTAGGAGACATAGCCCTGTGACCAAAATCAGATCTCGTTCTGAGGAATTCTAACCAAAAGACACTATTTCACAACAGCGAAGGCTGTTTCTCATTCCATTTCATCAACTGCAATTACTTTTTGAGGCAAGTTTCTTGAGGACCTGGCACATATCTGAACTTATAAAATGGATAAAGCCTAGACCATTTCTAGGGCAGTCTTCACAGTGGGCAGTTCAGGTGCTATATAAGTGCCCAAAAGATTTCACCTCTGCAAAAAAGGTGAGCATTGTCTGAGAGGGCTCAACAAAGGAGTAACTATTGACCTAAGTGTTGAAGCAACTATAAGCTTTGCTTCAGTATCATCTAGACAGGACATTGAATACCAATCAGATGTTGACAAATCATTTAAATTCCATTTGAAATGGGGTAATGGCTCTAAAAATATCAGCATGAGCCATCGGCCTGTTTTGAGCAGTCTTCTCTTTACATAGGATGTGTGATGTTTGAACCATATTTTTAAATGAAACTTTTACAAAGTGTTTAAGTACACTAGAAAAGCTAACCCCTTTTCAGAAAACCCAGTGGAAATTCCTTTGGTGAAGAAAAGAATCATTCTGTGAGGTGAATCCATCCATCTGAAAGCGCATCTCTTTTCCCTTAATTTGATGTGTATACATCCATTTTCACGTACTGATCTGTTGTAAAACCAGGTATGTGCACCTGAACTGCATTAAGGAAAAATCTTAAACTCCATTATAACTCTTTTAAATTGGAAGTCAGTTTTTTATGAAGGAGAAAAAAACATCAATTTGAAAAGTGTCAAAGGCGCGGATGCAGCCTGAATCAGGTTTTTGCCCTCAGTCACACTGCCGCTAACACGTTTTCAAACGCAATGGCTGAGCTGGTCTTTCAGCTTTCCAGAATGATCTTCACTCACTAATGCAAATGGCTCTAACATCTAGTTTGGAATGAGATCAAAAGGATGAAAATTAGCAAATACAATCCAGGTGGAACAGTTGAATTTTGATTCTGCAGAGCAGACCAGAGCACCCGTCTAGCACGAGCTGGCCACCCGGCAGGCAGTCAAGGGACCCTGCCATCAGCAGGCCCTCCGCACTGAGGGTTACAGCTGCAGTACGGCAGCTGGCCTTGCAAAGCCCAGCTTTAATAATGGCCTTGGCCCTTATTAAGCTCTTAAGAGTCATCCTGCAGCAAGCCAGGGGTTAACGGCAATACCGAGAGGAGATCCAGGTTGGGAGAGAATCGCTTTTACCTTAGTTATGCAGCTTTCTTCTTCTTCTTTTTTTAAGATTGTCTTTTTATTTATGTATTACTTATTTGGCCGTGTCAGGTCCCCGCTGCAGCCTTCTCTATCTCTCGTTGCGGCGTACAGTCTCTCTAGTTGCAACCGTCCCTCCCTTGCATGAGTGGTCAGTCGTGTCCGACTCTTTGCGACCCCATGGACTGTAGCCCACCAGGCTCCTCTGTCCATGGGATTCTCCAGGCCAGAATAGTGGAGTGGGTTGTCATTTTCTTTAGGGGATCTTCCTGACCCAGGGATCCAACACACATCTCCTGGATTGGCAGGCGGGTTCTTTACTACTGTGCCACCTGGGAAGCCCCTAGTTGCAGTACTGGGCCCAGTTGCTCTGTGGCATGTGGGATATTAGTTCTCAGATCTGTGTCCCCTGCAGTGGCAAGGTGGACTCTTAACCACTGGACCATCAGGGAAGTCCCAATTACGCAGCTTTCTAACCGGGGACTGGAAGCCTGGAGGCAGCTGGAGGGGAAAGAAGATAACTTGAGATATCTGTATCCTCTTCTTCTGAGTGCCCTCCCCCCCACCCCGA
Source organism: Giraffa tippelskirchi (assembly GCF_054371585.1). Taxonomy (NCBI): domain Eukaryota; kingdom Metazoa; phylum Chordata; class Mammalia; order Artiodactyla; family Giraffidae; genus Giraffa; species Giraffa tippelskirchi. The sequence continues at coordinate 38,637,730 of NC_137284.1, read as the reverse complement.
AATAAAAGGAAAGGCCAGCGAAGGGAGCTTGAACTTGGTGATCTGCACCTAGCAAAGTCCTGACATATAGTATACACTCAGTAGTGATAATCTGTTGAATAAAAGAGCGGATGAATGGGTGATCGGATGAATGAATAGTAGAGTAAGAGAACTGACTTTTCTGGGAGGGGCTACACTTCAGCTTTCCTTAGGAACCAGGATGCAGATTGTCCTTTTGGTTACTGATCGGCTGGGAGACAAGGAGTTATGCAGAAAAGGAACTCATCTTAAATCTTTATAGAATCTAGACAACTCCTTTCCAAACTTATTTGGAAATAGTTCAAACACTTTTCCCACAGGAAAACAAAAAAATTCTGGGAGAATAATTAGAAGCCAAACCCGGGAAAGAAAACAAAACAGCCCAGTCCTCTGTTGAATATATAGCACTTGAAAAAAATTTAAAGTTAGGGAAATTGTCAGTGATTTAACAACAGAAGACTAGAGCAATTGTTTAAGGCCTGATAACAAAATGACTTTCCTTCCCTGCACGACTTCCATCATCTGTGTCTCTGCCATCTGTATCTATACTTGTTAAAGGTGAGGCTTTGAAGGATGTTAGATGTTGGAGGAAAACTCAAGATACAGCTTGGAATACTCAGGTTGATATCAGACCTCCACAAATCCACGGATGGGTGATCAAGAGATAACCAGAATGAAGCCTTCTCTTCTTTTCCCATCACCAAGTTTCTTTATTTTTGTAGAAGTTCAGGCTTGTAACCTATAGGCTGAACATCAGGAATCAAAAAATTCTGAAGAAAGGAAAAATAGGAGGAAAAAGACAGAGAAGGAGTCCGACCCATAATGAAAGACCTCAATTGAAACCATGGGAAACAACATTCCAGAGCAACTCTTAGTACCCAACCAAGAGCTGGGTGTGTGTGAGAAAGAGATTGTGTCTGAAATTGAAAAAGAATTTCTGAAGGTCTCATCCAGTCTGGTTCAGATAGATGAGGGACTCCCATTGTTTTGGAAATGGGTGACTCAATGATTACATCCATGAGGCCTCTCTGTCTTTACTCTGAAAGCTTGTTTGCTTTAGCGGCTAATAAACTGAAGGCCTGGACCTGGCATCCGTGGACTTCTCTCCCATTGAGTCATCAGGGCCCTTCATGAGATGCTGGGAGTTTGTGAGCTCTGCTTTTCATATCCAACAAGCCAGTTGGTGACTTAGTTGGCCTTCTCCATTTCACGACCCCAGGAGCCATGCCACAGTCTGTTGTCCCCAACGAGCAGTGCTTCCCAGTCCTCCTGTCCTTGTCATCCTCAAAGACGCACATGCGGGCTCTTTCTGTTTTAACAGTTTTAGTGCTAAGCAATCCTGTGGTGTTTCTCAGTGTTCAGGAGATCTGCGTAAGAATGATCAGGATTGTATGTTTAAAACTCCTCCAAGCTGTTCCACTAATGTTCTGTTTCTTGACCTCAGTGCAGGATGCATAGATACATTCAGTTTGTGAAAATTCAGCAAGCTGTTCACTTATGTACACTTTTCTGGTTGTCCATTATATTCCAGTAAAGATGTGTTTAAGAACCACCTGAACCAAATGAATCAGAATCGCAGGTTTGGGGCCTGAGAATATGCCTGCTTACCAAACTTCTCAAGTAACTCGTCTCAGGGCCTTTACACTAAGCAGGAATAAACAAAAGATTCTAAATATTCAAAACCATTGTGCCAGTGCTTGCAGTGGTATTTGTGGGCCTACTTCATTACTCATTTCATAAGTGCATTTTTTTAGGCCCAGGATCACAATAGTTTAGTGATGGGCAATTTAGTGTAGTGGTTAAGACTCTGCACCCTGACCAATCCCTGGTCAGGGAACTAAGATCCCACAGGGTGCATGGCCAAAAAATAAATAAAAAATAAAAATAGGACTTCCCCAGTGATCTAGTGGTTAAAACTCTGTACTCCCAATGCAGGGGGCATGTGTTCAATCACTGGTCAGGGAAGATATTGCATGTTGTATGGTATGGCCAATTAATTAATTAAAAAATAAAAAACCAATAGTTCACTGATGGACCAGGTCCCTGTCCCCCCTGCTACTGAGGGATCACTGATCTCATCTAGACACCATCCCTGGAGGAGCTCCTAGAGGAGACAATGAGCCCAGAGTTAGGAGGCAGGCTGGTTAGTGCTACAAGAGTAGAAAGCATGGGGTGCCTGGGAGCCCTCAGAGAGCCGCCAACCATAACCTCCTAGTTGGCAGCTGTACTCAGACTTCTGGCTTCTGCTTCCAATCCTAGGTGGATGTTCCCTGACATACTCCCCTCCCACAGCCCTGTGCTTCCCTTGTCCTGGGGGATGGCCCCACCTCCTGGGACTACAGGCCAGGCAGGGAGGAACAGTAGATGCTAGGAGAGGCCTTGTGCATGGAGTGTAGAGCCAGAGTCCCTTGGTTCAAATCCCAGCCCAGGTGTTTACTAGCTGTGGAACTGATTACTGTAGTGCCTCACTAATGCCATCACTTAATTCTAGGTGTGGTTACAGAAGATATTGTAGAGAGTAAATAAATTCATATCTACGTAGTACTTAGATCAGTGCCTGGTATATAGTTAATGCTGTATGTTGTTCGGTCTCTAAGTCGTGTCTCTTTGTGAACCCATGGACTGCAGCACGCCAAGCTTCCCTGTCCTTCACTATTTCCTAGAGTTTGCTCAAATTCATGTCCATTGAGTTGGTGATGGCATCCAACCATCTCATCCCCTGTTGTCCCCTTCTCCTCCTGCCCTCAGTCTTTCTTAGCATCAGGGTCTTTTCCAGTGAGTCAGCTCTTCACATCAAGTGGCCAAAATATTTAATGCAGTGTAAGTGTTGACTATTAGGTTGTCATTGTTATTGTTGTTGTTATTTACCCTACCCTTGGATCTCAAGTAGATAAATTACATTCCTGAGAACTTCCAGAGAGGCTGCCTTCTGGAATGATCCCCTTGAAGCAGTCCCTCCCAAGCTGGAAAGCAGCTAAGCCAAATAGAAAAATACTTAATTCAAGCAAAGCAAAAGCACAATGATGATTCAGCATGAGGAGGAAGGGGAAAATACTGGTCACAGCCATGAGAGGTCCCTTCCCACAGGCTGTATCACCATGCTGGGGTGGGAACAGCTTTTTCATGCCTCATCTATGCAACTGTTAATGTTACTCCGGAAGATATTCATAACAACAAGGCATTGGAATCATGCAGTGTGTTTGCTCCAAGACCTTCAGTGGATTCCCATGAGGACTGTTTTCTCCCTCACACCTGAAGGAAGTTCCTAGAATACCTTTTGATATTGCCCATATTTCATTGATGGGAAAACTAAGATGTATCCAGAGTCGTTAAGCCATTGGCTCCTGGTCACACAGGTAGTGAGAAGTGAAGCCAGGCTTTGCATTTTTGTCTCCTAACTCCAAGGCAGGTATGCCCCATGAGAAAACCAGACAAGTAATCTAATCCCTGGCAATATATGAAGCCAGGCATGAAGAAGTGCAGGTTAGGGCAGAGCTAAGGACCCAGAAGCAACATGGCAATGTAACTCAGCAATTAAGAATATCAGCTTGGGAACTGGACAAGTCTGGTTTGAATCCTGGCTCTATCAGTTTTACAGACTGAATGTTTGTACTCCCCCCAACCTAAGTTCATATGTGGAAGCCCTGAACTCCAATATGGCTTTATTTGGAGATGGGGCCTCTAAGGAAGTAATTAAGGTTAAATGAGATCATAAAGATGGGGCTCTGATCTCATGGGATTAGCATCTTTGGAAGATGAGACACCAGAAAGCTCAATCTCTTTGTCCATGTACAGTGACCTGGAAAAACACCACGTGGGGTCGCAATAAGAAGGCAGCTGTCCCCCAGCCCAGAAGAGAGGCTTCACCAGAAACCAAGGCAGCTCACCTTGGCATTGGACTTCTGGCCTGCAGAACTGTGAGAAAATGAATTCCTGTTGACTGTCAAACCACCCAGTCTATGGTCTTCTGTTATGGCTGCCCAAGCTGACAAATACAGCTGGCACTAGCTATGTGTGTGCTTGAGTGTGCTCAGTCATGTTTAGCTCTTTGTGACTCCATTGACTATAGCCTGCCAGGCTTCTCTGTTTATGAAATTTTCCAGGCAAGAACAGCCACTGGAGTGGGTTGCCATTTCCTACTCCAGGGGATCTTCCTGGCCCAGAGATCGAACCCAAGTCTCTTGCGTCTCCTGCATTGGAGGTGGATTCTTTACCACTAGTGCCACCTGGGAAGCTTCAATAAAGCTGGTACTAGTTAGGTAACTGAGTAAATAATTCTCCTGAGCTTCCTTTTCCTTATCTGTCACGTGAACATAATAGTTACCATGCCTCATTAGATTGTTATGGTCATTAAATGAGATACTGTAACCCATTTTAAGACTATAGCCAAAGGACCAGCACATAAAAGTTTTAAAAAAACTCATTCACACTGTCTACTTAATACCTGATGATTGAGTACCTGCTTTCTGCTAGGCATTGTTCCGGGTGCTGGAAATCCAGAAATGACCAAAAGAAATAAAGCCCCTACACTCCTGAAGCTCACACTCTAGTTGGGGAAATAGATGATAAATGAGGAAATAAATAATTAAGATAGTGGTGGGTTGTAATAAATTTCATGTAGGAAATAAGTGATAAGAAAGTAATCTGAAGAAGCCACTTACCATACAGTTCTCAGGGAAGGTCTCTCTGAGTAAGATTTTTGATACTGAAAGAGTGAGAATGTGGTAATCAGCTGAGGAGCTGGTGGACAAGCATTGCAAGCAAAGGAAACAAGTGCAAAAGCCAGAAAGTGGAAAGGGCAGAGTGCTCCAAAGAAAGGAAGGCAAATAAATAGGCTGTGCTCTGTAATAAAGTGCCCTGAGACTGGGGACACAGTCAGAAGCTAGAGTTTGCAGCGCATCATGGGCTTTTTCTGTGAGCAATGAATAGCTATCAGCTGATTCAACTGAGGGAATGACATGTTCTGATACAGGTTTTTGGAGACATCACTCTGGCTGGTGTGCAGAGAATGGATTGTGAGAGTTATCAGCAGAAGCGGTGAAACTTGTTAGGGGATGGTTATACCAGTTCAGCAGAAGGATAATAGTGACTTAGATTAGAGGTGGAGAGGAGGGTTTGGGTGCTAGATGATGACAGAAGAATTGGCAAGCGTTTGTGACAGATTTGAAGTAGGAGGGGTGAATGGGAGGAACCAAGGATGAGTGGTAGGTTTTTGCTTATTGTTAATGGATGGATGGGTGGGGGGAAGACTGGGGAAAGAATAGGTTTAGAGTCTCAGCAATAGCCAGCGGTTGGCGAATCACACTTTGAGAACTGCTGGTAGGGGATGTTGGGGACAACAGGAGTGTAGGCCTTCAGAGGGCCAGGGAGAATGAGGTGAAGCACACAGGTAAAGGGGTTGAACAATGACAGGAAAGTGACAGTTATTTCATTTTCATAATTGAGGAGGAGAGAAGATTTGGTACACATTTTTTAAGTTTATTTAATTGAAGTATAGTTGATTTAATGCCAATTTTACATTCATTTTTATATTAGTTTCCATTATGGTTTCTCCCAGGATACTGAATATAGTTCCCTATGCTGTACAGTAGGATGTTTATTATTTATCCATTCTGCATGTAATAGTTTCTGTCTACTAACCCCAACTCCCAGTCCATGCCTCCCCCAGCTTCCTCCCCCTTGCAACCACAACTCTACATCTGTGAGTCTGTTTCTGTGTGTAGATAGGTTTATTTGTGCCATATTTTAGATTCCACATGTAAGTGGTGCGTGCTTGCTTAGTTACTTCGGTCGTGTCTGACTCTGCAACCCCATGGACCATGGTCTGCCAGGCTTCTCTGTCCAAGGGATTCTCCAGGCAAGAATACTGGAGTGGGTTGCTATTTCCTTCTATCATATGGTATTAGTTGTTCTCTTTCCAGCTTATTGGGTTGGCCAAAAAGTTCATTTGGGTTTTCTGTAACATCTTATGGAAAAACTTGAATGAACCTTTTGGCCAACCCAATACTTCACTTAACAGGATAATCCTTAGTTGCATCCATATTGCTGCAAATGTCATTATTTCATTCTTTTTTATGGCTGAGTACTATTCCATTGTTTATATGTACCACATCTTCTTTATCCATTCCTCTGTTAATTGACATTTAGGCTTTTTCCATGTCTTGGCCATTGTGAATGGTGCTGCTATGGACATAGGGGTGCATATATCTTTTTGAATTTGAGTTTTGTCCAGATATATACCCAGGAGTGGGATTGCTGGAATCATATGGTAATTCTATTTTTAGTTTTCTGTGGAACCTCCATACTGTTTTCCATAGTAACTACACCAACTTACATTCCCACCAACAGTGTAGGAGGGTTGCCTTTTCTCCACACCCTCTCTAACATTCATTATTTGTAGACTTTTTAATGATGGTCATTCTGACCAGAGTGAGGTGGTGTCTCATTGTAGTTTTGATTCATATTTCTCTTAATAATTAGCTGTGTTGAACATTTTTTCATGTGCCTGTTGGCCACCCATATGTCTTCTTTGGAGAAATGTCTATTTAGGTGTTCTACTCATTTTTTTGATTGGGTTGTTTGTTTTTTATTATTGTTGTTGAATTATTAATATATAAGTTATTTGTATATTGAAAATTAAGTCCTTGTCAGTTACATCATTTGCAAATATTTTCTTCCATTCCATAGATGGTCTTTTTTTTTTTTTTTAATGGTTTCAGTATACATTTTATTGAAAGTGATTTGAGGCAGTTCTTCTCTAATAACATGTATTTTCCCAGTGAAGTATAAGTCAAGGTCTTCAGTTGAGAGGGGAAAGTGATAAAAGTGGATATGGGAAGTTTAAAGAGAAAGAAAAAGGTATGAGCTAGTTGGCTTGAAGAGTGGGAAATGGATTTGCTGGAAAAGCCCAGCTCATTTGAGGTTTGTTAGCATGAATTTAAAGACAGTTCAAGCTAATTGACTTTGTTTTGTTCTTTTCTTCCCCAGGAATATTCAACTGCTTAGACACGGGCCCCCAAAACGCAGAGAAGTTGGTTTACTGACTGCTGAGGTTTTTCTAGGTGAGTATGAGAGGGAGGAGGAGCAGAGTTGAGCAAAAGAGTTGAGGGTGACTGTTGCCAGGGAGTGGCTGTTTGAACTGGGTTAGAAGGTAATGGAGAGAAGGATGGTGGAGAGAAAGTGATGGAGTCAGTAGGCTACAAGTTTTGATAAGGTAGTTGTCAGGGAGTGTGCTGTTTGGAATCAGGGAGGAGCTGCTGTCATGGCAAGGTCTAGGGTGTGACCAGGGGAGTGGATGTTTGTGGTTGAGAAGGTGGACAAAAACAAGAAACAGAGAGGCCAGGGATGTGGATAGTCCATTTATAGGCATGTTGAAGGCATCCAGAAAATAGCAGAAGTAGAGTAGGACCTGGAGCCCATAACCGAAGCCTTCAGCTAGAGGAGGGCGAGTGACTGGTGATTGGAGGGGCAGACAGTTGACAGCCACAAGGCAGTCGTGTGAGCTAAGGCAGGAGCCGCAGTTTTTGAGAGAGGATGTGAGAGAAAAGGTCTGAACTGTAGCATGAGCAGAGATGAGGCTCTCCCCACCTTCGAACCTTGAGATACACTCGGTGTGAGAGACAACAGGACCTTGAGAGACTGTAGGGGAAGAAGTGTCTCAGGGAAAAGCCAGGTTTTAACAAAGCCAGGAGAAGAGGGAACCATCAGAGCAGTGAGGACATAGGGGAGTTCGTTGGTCACAGGTCTCCTCCCAGAGAGCTCTAGAAAAGGGTTTGGGAGGAAAGTGGGGCATGAAGGATTGGGTTAGATGGCGAAAAATATGTAGCATGAGTCTTAAACTTTTGTGAGCACTTGAGGTGACCCAAAGACCCTTCTCCCTGTGAACCTCGATGGGGCAGCAAGAGAGAGGGTCACAGAGCACCCCTCTTTAAGGTCAGCCTGGTATTATTAGGTACAGTTATCATCACCCAGCTCATCTCCCTGCCTCTGGGCATAGCTAAATATAGACTGTCCTACTTTTTGAAGTTCCCCAAGAGAAAGTAATTTTATAATCTCTCTCAGTAATTCGTGCCATGGTTTAACAATCAATAACAAGTACCCTGCCTGACACATAGTAGGTGCCCAATAAATATTGTTTGAATTAACTGAATAAAGTCACAGTATCAAGATTTTCCTTTTACGTCCTTTAATTTATTCACACTGTAGTGCTTGCCCATTGTACTACTTTGACAAAATGGATCCACAGTTAATGTTCCCATTTTTTAATTTCCATTGTCACAGATAAGTTATTCTCTATCATCTTTTATTTAGATGCTGATTGTATTATTTAGTGGTGTCATATGTGTATCCATGTACATCTAGCTGGATCTCCTCAGCTAGGTTTAAATTTGCTTAGTATATGTGGACCAGTTTGCTAATTCTCTTCTCCATAGGATCTACTCCAGTGGAGGCAGAGAGTCAATATTTGATAGGTGCTTTTTGAAAAAAACGATACAGTCTGTAATTAATTCTTAAAATAATAAATCCTCATTTGAGAATTTGCTCATCCTCCTAGATAGCCACTGACATGTCCCATGACCTAACACTTAATGTAGCATTCAGATTGCCTGGGTACAAATTGTAGCTGTGTCTCTTACTAGGTGTGTGACCGTGGGCAAAATGCTTAATATTTCTGTACCTCAGTGTCCTTGTCTGTAAAATGAAGACTGTTAAATTATCACATATTTGTTTTGATGAATAAATTAAAATGTGTAAAATGCTTAGCGCGATGCCTGGTACTTAGTAAGCACTTAAAAAATGTTGTTATTATTACTAGGCATATAGTCCATACATATGGAGTTCTTTCTTTTTTAAATATGTATGTATTTGTTTATTTGACTGTGTTGTGTCTTCGTTGAGGTGTGCATGATCTTCCGTCTTCATCGCAGCATGCAGGATCTTTTGGTTGCTGCATGTGGGGTCTAGTTCCCTGACCAGCGATCAAATCCCATGCATTGGGAATGTGGGGTCCTAGCCACTGAACCACCGGGGAAGTCTCTACATGGAATACTTTAATAAATGATAAATAATTCAGCCTGGATCACCAAAAAACATCAGTTGGTCTGTTCAATAGACTCTATTGTGACTAAACACTTAGGCACACCGTCTACAAATAAGGTGAGTTTGTCAGTGGCTCAGATGGTAAAGAATCTGCCTGTTATGCAGGAGACCTGGGTTCGATCCCTGGGTTGGGAAGATCCCCTGGAGGAGGGCATGGCAACCCACTCCAGTATTCTTACCTGGAGAATCCCCACGGACAGAGGAGACTTGGGGGCTATAGTCCGAGGGGTTGCAAACAGTTGGACATGACTGAGCGACTAACACTGCAAATAAAATCTGATTGAATGTTTCACTTTTCAGGTAATTAAAGCAGGACCATATTAGTGAAGTTAGCTTAGAAAAAGCAAAATGCTCTCACTTTATGAAAAGGAGAAATGTGAAAAAAACAAAAAACAAAAAACCCTAGTAACCTAACTTGTAGCATTCTGAAATAAGGTCAGGGATTGCTGAAAAAAAATGATGGAGTCAGTAGCACAAGCCTGAGGGCTCTGAGAAAAATGTTTGTTTTTTTAGAATTACGGAAACCGAAAATGCTGCATTCAGTCAAGTTCTATAGATGAAGAAAATAACGGAACACACCATTACACAGGTTATTGTTTGCTTCCGTTCACAAGGAACCCAGAGCCAAGGAGTACAGAGAATTAAGGGGTAATGAACACACCGTCATAACTTTTGATGGAAAGCAGGCTGGAAGCCCTTAGCAAACAGGAACTTTGCAGAATCTGCAGAGCGAGATGCACATTCCCAGGGGTATTAGAAGTGGGTATTTGCATTAATGTGTGTAAAGTAAAGAAAAACTATGGTAGCTCTAGAGGTCAGAATCAGAGAGGTGATTTATGAGCTAGGTGAAATATAGATCCTCTTTCATCAAGTAGTAGCACTAATGAAACAGTTATGAAATTTAGAAGATAAATCTAGAGACCTTAAGGAAAAAACAGTCAACAGAGTTCAATAAGGTTCCTTTTCTTTTTTGAAAGAAAGTATGTCACACCAAAGAAGTCAACTTATTTTTTTACACTTTAAATGCATCTTATTTAATTTTTTCATGTCAGTTATATATCAGTAAAGTATTATGAGACTAAAATGAAGTAACTCATGTAAAGCTCTAAAAGGGTCAGGCACATGTAAGAAATTCATTTTAAAATACTAGGTTCCTAAATAAAGGTAGATAATATCATGCGTTTCATTTTTATAGTATTAGATATAGAATCTGTAAGCAACAAGGGGTGACAGAGGATGAGATGGTTGGATGGCATCACCAACTCAATGGACATGAGTTTAAGCAAACTCAGGGAGATAGTGAAGGACAGGGAAGCCTGGCATGCTGCAGCCCATGGGGTCTCAAAGAATCAGACACAACTTCATTTCAGTTCAGTCTCTCGGTCGTGTCCGACTCTTTGCAACCCATGAACCGCAGCACGCCAGGCCTCCCTGTCCATCACCAACTCAGACATGACATGACTTAGTGACTGAAAAACAAGTGACCTTTAGGAACATTTCAATTTAAAAGAAACATCCTTTGGTTTTCTGGATGATGAAACTAAATGCGATGTTTAATTCCTTTCTTGACAATTGGTGTGTTATTTTTGAAACACAAAAGTAAAAGTTTACTTATACAAAGACATGTTGATTAAAAATTGACCAAAAGATCTTAAACAAAAGGGACTGTGAGCCGGTTTACCAGTGTTGGGGGAGGTGGGACTCAGAGGCTTCAGGCACTGGCGTCAGAATCCGTTTCATTCCAGAGCTGGGTGTGTGATCTTGAGAAGTCAGAGTGACACCAATGTAATTTGCAGCCGACCCAGCTCTGGGGAGGTGCGGCACGTATAATCAAGGCAGAGAAACAACCGAAATCTGACTCAGAAGTGCTAGAAATACTGCCTTGCAGTAATTTTAGAAAAGAGATGACACAACATTTAACTCATCAGCACTGACTGGAACTAGCTGTAGTGGGTGGAGAGAACCCTTAACATGTTCCTGCACTCAGGAATCCCGAGCTCAAATCTAATTGTGTCTCTCGGGGACTGCGAACATGAGCATTTCGACTCCCTGGGCTTCCATTTTCTCACCTTTAAAGTTCAGATAATAAAGTGAAAGTGAAAGTCACTCAGTCATGTCTGACTCTTTACGACCCCATGGACTATCCAGCCCATGGAATTCTCCAGGCCAGAATACTGGAGTGGGTAGCCTTATCCCTTCTCCAGGACTGTGTTAGTCACTCAGTCGTGTCCAACTCTTTGCGACCCCACAGACTGTAGCCCACCGGGCTTCTCTGTCCATGGAATTCTCCAGGCAAGAATACTGGAGTGGATTGCCATTTCCTTCTCCAGGGGAACTTCCCAACCCAGGGATTGAACCCTTGTCTCCTGCCTCACAGGCAGATTCTTTACAAGCTGAGCCACAAAACCTTCCTCAAGGTGTTGCTGTGAGTATGAGCTGCTTTCTGCAGGGTTGCAGGGATGTCTACTGTGATGATGGCAAAGGTGGTATTTACAGAAAGCACCATAGGACATTACAGTAAATTTAAAATCAGGCAGACCTGAATTCACTGAAAGTCACCTCATACTTTTCTTCTTTGCAGCTGTTGGACTTTAGGTGTTTGTTTTACTGAGACACCTATACAAAGAAATACATCTATTTACCTCATAGTGTTCTTATAAGAATTAAAATCAGTAACTAGCATGCATGGGGCCTGACACATACAGGTTATGCGTTTCTCTGGTTTCTCCTTCTGCTATCTCTCTTCTGCCTGTAGCCAGAGAAAGGTCTCTGCTTTTCATGTAATTTAAGTTGGCCCACCCAGATAACTGAGGATAATCTCCCTATTTGAAGATCCTTAACCCTAACTGTGGGCCCTGGTGCCTCAGATGGTAAAGAATCCTCCTGCAACGCAGGAAACTCAGGCTTGATCCCTGGGTCAGGAAGACCCCCTGGAGAAGGAAATGACAACTCACTCCAATATTCTTGCCTGCAGAATTCCCTGGACAGAGGAGTCTGGTGGGCTACAGTCCATAGGATGGCAAAGAGTCGGGCACAACTGAAGTGACTTAGCACGCATCTGAGTTCAGAGCTCCTGTTCCTATAGAGAACACACGTCTAGAAGGAAAAGGCATCAAGTTGTAGGGCCTTGAGATACATGGGCTTTTTTTGTGTGTGCAGCAGTGCTCCATGTAGTCATGTGCGGAGAAAATATCTAAAATATAAATTCTCTGTGGAGAATTGGTATTTAGAAAGTGTGGGTTACAAATATTCATGGGTAACAGGAGGCGGATTAAAATTTTAATGGGACATTGAATTGGTCTCAGGAAATTGTGTTCTTGGAAGGAATCCAGTGTAGTCTGTCAAGGCACAGTATAGAACTATGAACTTGGACTACATAAAAACACAAACGGTTATTAGGCGGCATTCTGGGAGGTCTCTGGAGGATGTGATGAAGCCTGAGGGTCAACCTTAGTTCACTTAATATCTACCCTAGTGATCTTGGAACATGGGATCTTCATCCCTTTTTAATGAAATTCATTAAAGATAACAAAATGGCTGGACTTACAGTCACCAGAAAGGATGGAAGAAATGTTGACAGGAAACATTTCCCATTAAACATGGGGGGAGAGGAGGAAGCAAGGAATGCAAAACTTAGATAGTCGCTAAGATACGGAGGTCTGGATGGAGCCGCCATGATTTAAGAGGCCTGCGATAGACAGAAAGGGCAGAGGGGAAATTATATTGAAAGCGAAATGTGGTTGCTGGCCTGAGCGCTGTTTCCCAGATGTGCAGAATCCCAGATGTCACAGACTTCTGTGCTTTGGGGGCGCAGCTGGAGGGAGGACCCAGGTCATGCACTGAGCTGGCTTCCCGGGTCCAAGAGCGCTCGGAGTAGTTTTGGAGACTCCGAGGCAGAGCAGCAGGGGAGAGGGTGGGGAGGGCAGATTAGAAAAGGGTTGAATGTGTGTCATGAAGAGCAGCTGTGCTTCCTCTTAACTTGCCCATCCACCCTCTCTTCTGTTAAGTTATTCTGGGCTGGTCCAAAGTGTCAGTGGCCCCTGTGTTTCTTCCTGAAGACTCTCTCAAGGACCTCCCATATGGTTGTGAAGTCATTGCACATGGCAGGTCAGTTGGTAATGACTGGGTTACTTGACTCTCCTTCTCCAACCAGTGAGCTGCCGTTGAGGAAGGGCACTTGAGGAAAACACAGGTTAGGAGACCATCTGCAGAAATGGCTGGGTTTTGGGGAGTTTTTTATAAGATTTTTTTTTTTTTGATGTGGATCATGGAAAATAAAATGAAAATGAAGAGAAGCATCTTTTAGGAAAATCATTTGATTTCTTGTGACTATTGGATAAATATACATTTGTTTCTTAGAGAGTGTTTTCTTTTCCCCAGTTTTATTGAGGAATAATTGACATACATCACTGTATAAGATTAAACCATAGAGCATGATGGTTTGTGAAGTGATTTATTGTGAAATGATTACCACAGTAGGTTTATCTAACCACAACCAAGCTCAGCAGGAGAATGTGTGACCAAAGGGCGATGTTTACCAATGCACTAAGGTACTGGGGGCAGGGGGCACTGAAGTGGCAAGTGGTAAAGATTGTAGAGGAGTCAAGTGTTTGCCACTGCTGTACCCAGAGGTTCTTAACCTGGAGGATATAGATCAGGAGATTCCCTGAGGGTTCCAAAGTGACCCAGGGGGCCTCTCGAAGCCTCTGGAGTTGTATGCAAATATTTGTGTGATTGTGCATGTTTCTGGAAAGGAAAAATCATAGCTTTTATCAGGTCTTTAAAGCTATCGAAGACCTCCTCCAAAAGATGAAGATCCATTTCTGGGGGGTTTCCCTGGCCATCCAGTGGTTGGGACTTTGTCTGCTAGTGCAGAGATTCGATGCTCAGGGAGCTGGCACATGCCTCACGGCCAAGAAACTGAGATGCAGAACCGGAACAATACTGTAACAAATTCGGTAAAGACAGACAGACCCCAAACCGTCTAATCCAGTACTCCCAATTTTTCAGCAGTTTTTTTGAATTGGCATCCGAATTCAGTCCTGGAAGTGACAAAAGAAGGTAAGAAGAAATCTCATTGCAGTCTAAGAGGATCGTCTGGGTGGAAGAAATGAGAAAAGGCTTATTCGTAGGATGAAGATGGAGAAAAGGATTATTGGACTAGGCACTTTGATGTTTGGTGACCTAGGAGGGGGAGGTTTAAGGAGAGTTGTGGGGTTGCAGCCAGATCACAGTGGGTAAAATTGATGGGTTTCTTGAATATAGTCTAAAGAATACATTCGAATGTATTGGGTTGGCCGAAAAGTTCATTTGAGGGTTTTCAACAAGATGTTATAGAAAATCCGAACAAACTTTTCGCCCAGCACAATACTCTAAATGTATTTCCTTGAATGTTTTCTTTTCGTTTCTTACAGTTTATTTATTTGGCTGCACCAGGTCTTAGGTGCAGCACGGGGCATCCTTAGTTTCAGCCTATGGGATCCAGTTCCCTGACCAGGGATCAAACTCAGGCCCCTGGCACTGGGAGCATGAGGTCGTCATCACTGGACCAGCAGGGAAGTCCCCAGATGTTTTCTAAATGATGTCATCTGCATAGGGATAGATGTACAAGGTTGTTAACTATGGTCTTATTAAACTAGTAGTAGTACAGATTGGAAACCATCTAAAGGCCAAATATTAAAGTATTTGGTTAATTTGATTTTAAGGAATCCATATTGTGGAATAGTATTGTATTAGTATGTATTTTTTATTTTAAGTAACAGAAGGCTGAATCAAACTAGTTCAAAGTTCAAGCAAAGAAAGATATAATGAATTTATTGGCTCATGCAATTGAAGAGTCCAGAAATTGTCTGGCTTTAGGAGGGTCTGGAACCAAATGCTCAATTTGATGTCCTTTGGTCTTAAGATCTCTCACTCCTCCCTTACCCCCATACCTCTCTCCTCTCCTCTGGAATGGCTTCATTCTTAGACAGGATCTCTCTCCATGATGGGAAGGACAGCCTCCCTTGGATCCAGCGTTTCTAGAGCTCACCGTCTCCACAAGAGAGAAAATTTCCTTGTCTCAGCACCCAGACCAGGGCCCTCCCCCAAGAATCTTACAGGCCCTGTTTACATCATCACTTGCCCATCCTTCAGCTGCTACGCCCAAAGGCGCCCAAAGGTCAGCCCAGAGCACAGGTGCCTTCCATGACAAATCCACCAGAATCACGTGCTGTAGGGGAGAAAGGTGACTTCCACACAGAAGGAAGATGGAATGAACCAAAAAAGAGGTACTGTTATAACTGTGAATTTGTGTCTTTAAGAGACAGTATAGATCTCTACTTAAGGGCATGGAGACTTTGTGTGATGAGACAAGACTGAGGTCTCATCAGAATGCTGCTCTTCCCTGTGCTGAAATCCCAGCAGTCACTTTGACCCCTCTCATGTCTTTGGGCTACTGACTATTTAGGGTGGGCAGAATAATGTCCCCCTCCCCCAAAGAAGTCTATGGGCTAATCCTTAGAGCTTGTGAATATGTTACCTTACATGGCCAAAAGGATCTAGCAGGTGGGGTTAAGAATCTTGAGATGGAGATGATCCTGAATTATCTGGGTAAGCTCAGCAAAAAGACACTCCAAGTACTCTGTGAAATAAGTCAAGCAAGTCACAGAATACAACATAGAATATGGTTTTATCTTTGTTTTAAAATCTGTTTTCTTTAACTTTATTTACATACATATATGCATGGAAAGAAGTTTGGAAGTTGTACTCCAGGTAATAATAGAGTCATTTCTGAGGGGTCATGATAATGGCTTTCTTCCCCCCCTTTTTGCTTGTGTCCAGTTTCTAACTATTCTGCTGTGAACAGAGATTACTGATGTAATCCAAATCTATAAGTGGAGGAGGTGTGGAGAGGAAGCGGCCATTACAGAGAAAGGTAGGATGGTGTTTTGAGTGAAGCATGTTGAAAAAAAAAGATGCTTGTTTACGCATTTATGTATTTATTTGTGTGGGAAACACTGGAATCTCTTTTTAAGCTGAAGTGATGAGCCTGGGGAGCTGAAGAAGATGCAAGAACCAGGGGAAAATTCCTGGGGACGGATCTCTAGGACTGGGGGGCAGAGGATACCTCCTCCAGTCCAGGGTATGGGGGTCCCTGAGGGGCAGAGAGGAGGGAGGAGAGACTTGGAAGAAGCGGGAAGTTTGTGGGTGTTTTTTTTGAAATTTTTGGCTGTGTTGGGTCTTTGTTGCTGCCTGAGTTGCAGCAGCAACCTTTTCTCTAGTTGCGGAGTGTGGGGTCTGCTCTCTCTTGCGGTACGCAGGCTTCTGATTGTGGTGCCTTCTCTTTTTTTCGGAGCACGGGCTCTGAGACGCGTGGGCTCAGACTTGCGGCTTCCAGGCTCTAGGGCACAGGCTCGGTAGTTGTGGCACATGGACTTAGTTGCTCTGCAGCACATAGGATCCTCCCCGGTCAGGGTTTTTTTTAAATATTTTTATTTACGTATTTATGACTGTGTTGGGTCTCTGTTGCTGCACCAGCTTTTCTGTAGTTTTGGAGAGTGGGGCCACTCTCTAGCTGCGGTGCGCTGGCTTCTCATTGCGATGGGTTCTTGTGTTGCAGAACACAGGCTCTAGGGCACACGGGCTCAGCAGGTGTGGCTCCCAGGCTAAGGAGACGTGGCCCATGGGCTTAGCTGGGCTTCCCAGGTGGCTCACTGGTAAAGAATCCACGTGCCAATGCAGGAGCCACAGGAGATAGGGGTTCAATCCCTAGGTTGGTAAGATCTCCTGGAGGAGCAAATGGCAACCCACTCCGGTATTCTTGCCTGGTAGAGCCCATGGACAGAGAAGCCTGGCGGGCTACGGTCCATGTGGTTGCAAAGAGATGGACACGACTGAGCGACCAAGCACACACACATGGGCTTAGTCGCTCCGTGGCATTTGGGATCCTCCCAGATCAGGGATCTAAACCCCTGTCTCCTGCATTGGCAGGCAGATTCTTTACCACTGAGCCACCAGGGGAGCTCTGAAACAAGGAGACTTTTAGTGGAAGAAGAAGAAAGTCAAGGACCTCAGTCTTCTAAGCAAAGCAGGAGCTGCGGGCAGAGGGACTGGAGTAGGTTGGGGGTTTAAGAAAAATGAAAACAGTTGGAAAATGCACTGGAGGAATGTGATAGGGAGTCAGCCAGGATCAAGGAGGCTGTCTGAGTGGCACTGAGGCCCCACTGAGATTAGATAATGGGGTTTGTAGTCGTGCTAATCAGAGCCGTGGCCTGACTTCTTCCTGTCAGCCTGGAAAGCCTGGAAAGAGAGAACAAAGCCAGCAGGGAAGCTTCAGATTATGGGTCCAGGAATCGCTGCTGGACCTCAGGGATTCCCCGCGAGCTTCCTAATTCAGATCATTGATGAGGAACCCGTGCACCGCTCTGCCCTGAGCTGCTGGTACCACCCCCTGGGTCGCCACGCACCTCTCAGGCCTCGTGGAGATGAATCCAGTAACTCCACTGAGAGGGTTTGAGAGGCCAAAACAAAAGCCATAAGAGAGTGTGACAAGGATGTAGGCAAATGGTGCTGTTGAGCTGTTGGGAGCACAGGAGGGGCTGGGCAAGAGGAGAAGAAAGGAAGAGGGGCCAGGGTCGCTCCCAAAACAGATCAATCCAGGTCACCTTTACAGGACGAGTAAGAGATAGCCAGGCAAGGTCAGGGGGAAGGGTGTCCTGGAAAGGGGGAACCGCAGGAGGAAAGGCATGGAGGCCTGAGGTTGTGGGGTCTGTATAAATGGACACGTGTGAGTGAGTGTCTTTACAGGGTCAAGAAAAAGAGAACGTGATGGGAGATGGGGCTGGAGAGGTGGGCCAGGACCTCACCCTGGGGGACGGAGGAAAAGGGGCCTCTGAAGGAACTTGAGACAGCAGGATCAGAGAAACAGAGAGTGCAGTCGCTAAGTCAGGTTAGCCAAGAGCTTATTAAAATGAAGAATGATTGAGTGTTGAGTATCCTGAAGATATCCAATAAGACAGTTTCAAAAATCTCACCCACAGGCTTGGCAATGGGGAGGTCCCATGTGACTTTTGCCAAATACATTTTGATGGGCCGGTGGGAATTGAAGGCAGACCACAGAGGACTGAAAAGTAGGAGAGAAAAGAGAAAGAGAATCTGAGAACTTTTTCTCAGTAGAAAAGAAAAAAAGGTAAAAGCAAGAATAGATCAGAATTTCAAGAGAGGATATGTGGGTTTAAGGAAGGAAAAGATTCTAACAGAGAGAGTATAGGGAGGTGTGAGAGAGAGAGGTTCACATTTTAAGAAAGAAAAGATAAGAAATGGCATAGAGCCTGGGAAATGGGAGGGAGTGGGTTTGGGTGGGAGTGGGAAGAAGAGTTGATCTTGTCTGATTAGCTCCATTTCCTTTATAAAGCGTGCAGCATGGTGATCTGCTGAAAATGAGAAGTGAGAAAAATGATAGAGTTAGAAAGAAGAGGTCACATGAAAGGGCTGTTGGAGAGGAGCACAGGACTCGTGCAGGCTGCAGAAAGCACACAAGGCAGTGAATGGAAGATGCTCTGCTCAGGGCCTGGCCAATAAATTTGTTAGTCACTCTGTGTGACCCCATGGACTGGAGCCTGCCAGGCTCCTCCGTCCATGGACTTCTCCAGGCAGAAATACTGGAGTGGTTTGCCATTCCCTTCTCTAGGAGATCTTCCCGAACCAGGGATCAAACCTGTGTCTCCTGCATAGCAGGCAGATTCTTTACCATCTGAGCCACTAGGCCCCTCCACAAATGGTGGAAATTATCCATGTTCAAGGTGAATCTTGAAGGAACATATTCAGGGCCTAACTAATCTCAAAGGGACACAGTTCTGAGTGGGGGCAGTGATGGGTCTGAAGGTCAACCACCTATGGAGATCTGAAGGCAAATGTTTAAAGAAAAGATTTTCTTAGTAGTTTTTACATTGCTCTTCCAGGCGGTGCTAGTGGTAAGGAACCCGCCTGCCAATGCAGGAGACCTAAGAGATACGGGTTCAATCCCTGGGTAGGGAAGATCCCCTAGAGAAGAAAATGGCAGTCACTCCAGTATTCTTGCCTGGAGAATTCCATGGACAGAGGAGCCTGGTGGGCTACAGTCCATAGGGTTGCAAAGACCCGGACACACCTGAAGTGACTTAGCATGCACTCCAGCTTCTGGGTGTTGAGATTTGGGAAGAAGAACTCATTCTGCAGAATAAGAAAAACGTGCGAATTCTGAGGCCATGTTATTTATATAATTCCAGAGGCAGAGACTGAGCTATTCTCTGCTGTCAGAGACTGAGTCTTTTGTTGCAGTGACTGCAAATTAAGAAAGATTAAACTGACAAAATGCAATCTGAGATGATGTGGTTCAAAACAGAAAAAAAAAAAAGATTCCATGACTGAAATTGCTTGGTTCAATCTTCTTCTCTTTTCCCCATTTTGCTAAATAGATGTTTATTCAGTGCCCTGATAGGCTCACAAAGTCAACAGAAACAAAGTTTGGCACAGATTCTGTTGGCATGGCCCTGATTTTGTTGGTGTGGGCAGGTGTGGGCTGCTGTAGGCAGCATGTACAACTTGTGTTTTGCTCTGTTTGCTTGTGGTTGAGGTTAAGAGTACCAGCTTTTCGATTGCACTAATGGGGTTTGATCCCAGCTTACCCCTGACTTAAAACCATCTCATCTCACTCTAAGCCTCAGTTTTCTCATCTGTAAAATGTAGATAATATAAGTATCCATTTCCAAGGGTCCTTGTGAAGATTAAATGAGGTAAGGCATATAGAGCACTTAGCGTACAGAATGCCTGACAAGTAGAAAGTGGTCAATAAATGTTCATCCTTCCTATTAATGTTAGCCTGACTTTCCTTCTAGAAGATAAGGCAGTCATGGTGTTTTTACAATATCACCGATTGCCTAACTCTGTGGGATGACAATTGGAGCCATTCATACAGAATGCCTTGAGACAAAAGCAGCTATGTGGGTCTCAGTTAGTAGCATCTGTATCATAGGAGAAAAAAGCACAGCCCCTCCTGGGTTTAGAGGTAAGGGAGGCCATGTGTTACCAACTGAACCCAACAAAAATCTTCTAAGTCCCAAGTCCAAACCAGGCTGCAGGATTCAGTTCAGTTCAGTCACTCAGTCGTGTCCGACTCTTTGCGACCCCATGAACCGCAGCACTCCAGGCCTCCCTGTCCATCACCAACTCCCGGAGTCCCCCCAAACCCATGTCCATCAAGTCGATGATGCCATGCAACCATCTCATCCTCTGTTGTCCCCTTCTCCTCCTGCCCTCAATCTTTCCCAGCATCAGGGTCTTTTCAAATGAGTCAGCTCTTTGCATGAGGTGGCCAAAGTATTGGAGTTTCAGCTTCAACATCAGTCCTTCCAATGAACACCCAGGACTGATCTCCTTTAGGATGGACTGGTTGGATCTTCTTGCAGTCCAAGGGACTCTCAAGAGTCTTCTCCAACACCACAGTTTAAAAGCATCAGTTCTTCGGTGCTCAGCTTTCTTTATAGTCCAACTCTCACATCCACACATGACCAGTGGAAAAACCATAGCCCTGACTAGACGGACCTTTGTTGGCAAAGTAATGTCTCTGCTTTTTAATATGCTGTCTAGGCTGCAGGATTACTCTCTGGTAATCTTGAGAGTAGACTATTCTAGGCAAGGACTGAGTAAGAAAATGGCTCATGATATGGACCAGCCTCTGGAAGCAGACAGAAATAACTAACATTTATTCATTCATTTGTTTATTTACTCATTTATTTGTTTATTCAGTCATTCACTTTTCAACACTTATTGAGCATCCACTATGTGGCAGAAACTGCTTTCATGTTGAGGTACAGAGATAAATCTAATTATTCTAGAGACCAAGCACATTAGAGCAGTCCTAAAGGCTGCTGCCATTTTGAATAATGTCTGTGTTTGGGACACTATACTAAGGACTCAACATATTTTATTTCTGTGCCCCTTGCCCTGTAGTCCTTTGAACATGTTGTTCCCTCTTCTCTTTTTGGACTAAACAGGTCTTCAGAACTCAGTTGAGCTGCCATTTATTCCAATAAAACTTCTTTGACTACCCCTACCCCCAAGTCCAAGTTAGGTGTCCTTCCTAAGTGTTTCCCAAGCATCCTGGCTGCCTTCAATGGTCTTAGCATACTGTATCAATGAATCATCTCCTTATTGACCTATATCTGCCTCTAGCGTGGAAGATCCATGAGGGCAAAGATGTAATCTTTTCCAAAGACCAGATCATTTGTCTGGTCTACCACTGTATTCCACCGGGCTAACTGGCACACAGAAATCTCTCAATAAATATATCTAGAATAAATACAAGCTGATACTCACAAATGAAGCAAGCATTATTACTTTTGTTTTACAAATTTATTGTCAAATAACTTTCCCAAACCTGAACAGCATGATACTGGTAGAGATGGGTACTGAACAAATCCATAGTGTTAACTTCCAGTGAGGTACTCCTAGAAAATTCTGAGACTGCAGCCTGCTGTCTTTGAGTATTAAAGTCTTAGGAGAAAGTAAGAGAGGAGTTAAAAATGTATTAGCTCCAGATTCAGACTTTCCCGTAAAGATTCAGAAAAAAATTTAACTGGACAGGGACTACATTTTTAAAAGATATCAGTGTCATTTAATGCTATATCTTTAAGCCACTTATAATCATCTCCCATGCTACCAGCTGTGTATCTTCCATGCTAGTCTAAGGCAGCCCTTGGCCTAGGAGCCCAGGGGTTTTCTGGGGTGAAGAGCGGCTGTGTCAAGATGGGGAAGTAGCTCAGCAAGGTGGGGCTCTGAGGCTGCACCCCCAAGTTAGAGCAGCTCTGCTCTTATTCAGGGCTGTGAACATTTCAATTTTAAAAGAGTTACACTGCTAGAAAAGAAATACCTTGAAGACCACCATCCTACTGAGTAATAGGGTCCACTTACTATATACCTGCTAGGGGCCAGGTCCTTTATATACTTGAAACTTCTCTCTACAAAGTAGCCTTTGTTAATGGATGAAGCAGTTGACAGTCTGAGAGATTCAGAAACCTACCCGAAGTCATCTGGATCATAAGAGAGCGAATCGTCATTCCCACCTAGTCTATCTGCTCTCTTTCTGTTTTTATATCCTGCCTGGAGAAGGGAAAGGCTACCCATTCCAGTATTCTGGCCTGGAGAATTCTGTGGACTGTATAGTCTGTGGGGTTGCAAAGAGTTGGACACGACTGAGCAACTTTCACTCACTTTGGAGTCCTTCCCATTCAACATGTATTTACTGAGGATCTACTACTTCACAAGGACTTGTTAGGTTCTGGGGTGAGAAACTCACAATCTATTGGAAGAGAAAAGCATGTGAATAAATATCTACACAGAGTGTTTTGGAATGCGATGCTCCAGTGAGACATGGGGTAAAGAGTGGTCACTTCTACCTGGTGGAGTGACAAGGTCGTCATTTAGGTTTCTTAACGGTGGCAGTGCTGCAGTATCTGTGACAATAGGAGTGGTGGAGACAGGACATTGGAGAGTTGGGGAGGCCAAATTTTAATGGATTTTGTGTGTCATCCATACAAAGGCTCAGAGCCCTGTGTCTGGAAATTGCATCATTTAATTGATTTATAGTCCCCTAATCCTTAGATGGGGAAACAGTGGAAACTGTCAGACTTTATTTTTTGGGGTTCCAAAATCACTGCAGATGGTGATTGCAGCCATGAAATTAAAAGACGCTTACTCCTTGGAAGGAAAGTTATGACCAATCTAGATAGCATATTTAAAAGCAGAGACATTACTTTGCCAACAAAGGTCCATCTAGTCAAGGCTATGGTTTTTCCGGTAGTCATGTGTGGATGTGAGAGTTGGATGGTGAAGAAAGCTGAGCGCCGAAGAACTGATGCTTTTGAACTGTGGTGTTGGAGAAGACTCTTGAGAGTCCCTTGGACTGCAAGAAGATCCAACCAGTCCATCCTAAAGGAGATCAGTCCTGGGTGTTCATTGGAAGGACTGATGTTGAAGCTGAAACTCCAATACTTTGGCCACCTCATGCAAAGAGTTGACTCATTGGAAAAAGACCCTAATGCTGGGAAGGATTGGGGGCGGGAGGAGAAGGGGTCGACAGAGGATGAGATGGCTGGATGGCATCACCGACTCAATGGACATGGGTTTGGGTGGACTCTGGGAGTTGGTGATGGACAGGGAGGCCTGGCGTGCTGCGATTCATGGGGTCGCAAAGAATCGGACACTACTGAGCGACTGAACTGAACTGAACTGAATCCTTAGTTGTTTTGAAAATTCCAGTCTTAGCTAAAAAAAAAAAAAAGAAAGAAAGAAATCTGTGGATGAGATTTGTTGCCATTTTAGAAGGAAATTGGAAAGATAATCTGAGGAAAGAAACGTATTTGGAGGAGGGGCCCCTCTTCCCCAAGGAGTATGGACTTTAGATACTGGGGGGATCAGTGAAGGATTACAATGCTTACTTTATCATACTGTGGCTCTGAAGTCACCAAGGGCCTCCTTGACCTACACATCCAGCTAAACTTGCCCTACAGTTCCAGTTTCACAGTCTGTCTCTCCCAACACTTGTTCCCTGAGGACTTATTCTCTCATAGCCCATTTGTGTCTAAATTTTGTCTTCCTCCAGTCCTGTGTTGCACCAAGGATGACCCCAACCAGGCACGAAAGTCAACGTGCAAAAGAATTCACTCACACCAAAGCACACGAGCCTTGTAGATTTAACTAAAGATTTCTTAGAGGAGTTAGAGGAAAAATTTACAGCAGTCACACCAAAGTCCACTTTTAGACATTCCTGTTCTCTCCAAATTCCTCTTTCATGCAGTAACCGGCCTAAGGCACTCGTCCTCACTTCCTGGATCACCTGTTGAAACTTCGAATTCTTCTCTTAAGATGTTCCCCAGGCCCAGGAACAGAACTAGGCTGAGGTCCAGGGATTAAGATAGACTTCAAGCCCCAGGTGTTTAGAAAAAGCTTTTCCACCCCATATCCAACAACCTTCAGGCCACAATACAATGTTCTTCATGAAAGGAATTCTAAAAATCCTAAATATCGCATGACATCCCTTGTATGGGGAACCTAAAAAGAAATGATACAAATGAACTGGGCTTCCCAGGCAGCTCAATGGTGAAGAGTCTGCGTACCAATGCAGGAGACAGAGGAAATGCACATTTCTGGCTTGGGAGGATCCCCTGGAGGAGGAAATGCCAAATAAACTTACAAAAAAGAAGGAGACTCACAGACTTAGGGAACAAACTTATGGTTGCAGGGGTGGGGGGTAAGGATGGGAGAAAGGGATAGTTAGGGAGTTTGGGATGGACCTGTACACACTGCTATAGTTAAAATGGATAACCAACAAGGACCTACTGTATAGCACATGGGACTCTGCTCAATGTTATATGGCAGCCTGGGTGGGAGGGGAGTTTGGGGGGAGAATGGACACTTGTATATGTATGGCTGAGTCCCTTTGCTGTCTACCGGAAACTGTCACAACATTGTTAATCGGCTATCCTCTGATACAAAATAAAAAAAAAAAAGAGGAATCCTAGTGTATAATTTCCACTGTCCGGTTATAAAAGGATTATAATAACAATAGACTCTTTGATCTGAAAGGATAAAGCCACACCAGTGTTTGTACTGAGATTGTACTGGGCAATCTCTCTTGAAGAATGAATCATCTTGTCAATCCTGGGCAGAAAATATGTGTCAGAACCAAGCCAAGATAGGTATTGGAAGAGAATCTTTTTTGATCTTGTCAATGGGAAGAGTCACGATGTTTAGGAGAAGATCCCAGGTGGTGGCCAGTATTACCCACAGGCAACAGGTGGGAGCTTTGAAGTGAGGGCTTAGGCAGAGGATCTGGGAAGTGATGTCAGCCCTTTGGATAGCTAGCTCATTGACATTCATGGAGCTTGTATGAAACAGGAGCTTGTATGAAACGGGAAGAGGTAAAATCCCTGAAAACAATCCAGTTCAAGTGGCATCAGAGCCTGTGCTTTGGAAAATGCATCATTTACTTGATTGATACTCATGTTTTTTTGCTCTACTTTTCCCTAACACTCAGTTGTTTTTGAAAGTACGTTTGAGCTGAAGAATCTGTGAAACTGACTTGTTGCCATTTTAAAAGGAAAGTAGAAAGATATTTGAGGAAAGAAAGAAAGATGTTGTGGGAGCATCATTCTGTTGAGGGGGTTGGAGAGCTACTGGAGAATGGAAGAAGTGAACAAATTGAGAAAAATCCAAAGGGGAAGAGAACACTTAGAACCTAGAGGAACAGAAGAAGAGTTTCTAGGTCCAACTCCCTCCTCCCCCTCGAGGTACTCCTTCCAGGCCAAATTTTGAGGATATGAGTTTTCTTTTATTGGGAGAAAGTAACAGTAGATTTCTTTATCAAAATATGATTGCAAAGCTGGGCCACTCTACCTCCTGTTTCTGACCCATAGTAAAGATATACCTTTGTCAGTAAGGTTCCTGAAACTTGTGTACCCAACACCTACTTTCAACCCCAACTACGTACCTGCTCCTTCAAGGTTTGCTTGAGGGTGGGGATGGGAGAGAGATGTTGAGATGTTTCAAATAATTGTTGCTGGCATTGGAATTCCTTCCCGAGTAAAAGTGTAATTGTAAGCCACAAATATAGTGCAAATATAGTGCAATAAAATTAGACTGCTCTTGTTGAATTGAAACAGGGGGTCAGGAGCCCATCTGTCTTGCTCCCCCATTCCCACCCCATGCCAAGACTCCAAGTTTCCTCCTGGGAACTCTAGAGATGGAAGGAGTTCTTCATGAAGGCCACCCCACTAGATAGCCATCCTCAAAGCCCTCGCCTCATGAGTCTGGCTATTGCGTGTGGGTAAAAGTTCATCTCAGTCCGTTTGAACATGCCCACTTTTCCCTGGAGACCCTTGTATGTGCTAGGGGAGGCACAGAGCGCATTTGATCTGTGAGGTTACATGACTGTGCTGACATCTGCTGAGGTGTCCAACAGCTCTTCAGGTCCCCAATCATCTATCCATCCAGATTGCCATTGAACCATTCTTCATTCATGTCTGAAAGCTTCTTTTGTGTCTTTTGGCCTCTCAGGAATGATTCTACAACTCCAGTGTCACACAACGACACAGGAAACTAAGTCTCTCTGTAACTTCCAAAATCACTGCAGATGGTGACTGCAGCCATGAAATTAAAAGACACTTGCTCCTTGGAAGGAAAGCTATGACAAAGCTAGATAACATATTAAAAAACAGAGACATCACTTTGCCAGCAAAAGTCTGTATAGTCAAAGCTATGGTTTTCCCAGTAGTCACGTATGGATGTGAGAGTTGGACCATAAACATGGCTGAGAGCTGAAGAATTGATGCTTTTGAATTATGGTGCTGGAAAAATCTCTTGAGAGTCCCTTGGACAACAAGGAGATCAAACCAGTCAATCCTAAAGGAAATCAACCCTGAATATTCACTGGAAGGACTGATGCTGAAGCTCCAATACTTTGACCACGTGATGTGAAGAGACAGCTCATTAGAAAAGATCCTGATGCTGGGAAAGATCAAGGACAGCAGGAGAAAGGGACAGCAGAGGATGATATTATTAGATAGCATCACCAACTCAATGGACTTGAGTTTGAGCAAACTCCAGGAGATGGTGAAGGACAGGGAAGCCTGGCAAGCTGTAGTCCATGGGGTGGAAAAGAGTCAGACATGACTTTAGCAACCGAACAACAACATAACCTGCATATAACAGGCAATCATTTCTTCTCAAACATCTTTCAAGATTTCTGGCACAAGTTTTCTTTATTCCTGAAGCCTGCAAGCATTCTATTAGGGTGTTTGAGGCTTCAAAACAGAATACCCAACAGAGAGTAACTTAAGGCATAAGACGATACATTGTTTACTGGAACAAGAAGTCTCCAAATGATGGGGAGTAAGAAGATTGACTCTTTCAGCAATGTAACGATGTCATCAAGGACCCAGGCACTTTCCACATCCCCGACACCATGCCCCCCGCCCCTCCATCCTCAGCATGTGGATAGCCATCCTCAGGCTTGTTCCATGGTTGGAGGTGGCAGTCACTGTCTCAGACATCACCTTCTTACACAACAATTCCAAAGACAGGAAAAAAGCCTCCCACATCTTTATTTATTTTTTAAATTGGTAAGTGTAACAGACAGAAAAGATTGTCAAGTAAGAAGATGATTTTATTCAAGCTATTGCAATAGGAAGAATGTTCATGAATGAGAAAGTTCTCTAAGAAGGGAAAAGGGGGCCTGGGATTTTAATAAGGGTATGTCAGCAAAGGGGTCATCCACAGTCTTATAAGAGTCATGAAGAAGACTAGAGATGGGTCTTCTTTTAGTGCATGGAAGAGCATTGCTGTAGCTGTTTCTTGGAACACAAAAGAGAAGAGAGATTTCAGAGGACAAATGCGTGGGGGAATTTCTTAGCCAGCTCTGTTTTCTGAGAGCACAGGGCTCAGGTAAAGTTCAACACTGCCTGCCCTTTTGTTGCAAAATGAATGAATATCACTTGTCACCGAACAACTCAGAAGTAATTTATAAACCCCTGAATGGAGTGAAGCAGAGTCTGAGAAATAGTCTCTTGAGGACCTTTTGTTGCTTTTATTCCTGCAAAACCAGTTCAACCATCTGCAGAGAAGTGGTGGCAAAGGTAGGTTATTTTAGGGTCCTGGAGATCAGACATCTTAGAAGTATGTTTAAAGGGCTTCCCTTGTGCCAGTGTCCCAGTTGGTGAAGAATCCGCCTGCAGTGCAAGAGACCTGGGTTTGATCTCTGGGTTGGGAAGATCCCCTGGAGAAGGGAAAGGCTACCCACTCCAGTATTCTGGCCTGGAGAATTCCATGGACTATACAGTCCATGGGGTTGCAAAAAGTCGGACACGACTGAGCGACTTTCATTTTAAAGTGAAAAGGGAAAGAGTGATACAAAAGGTTGTATTAAAGAACCAGGAGTTGCACTCTAAGAGTCACCAGTCCAGTAGATTCCCATAGGCCAGTGGAGGAATACATCCAGTTATGCAGCACAGCTCCTTGAGTTTCTTGAAGTTCTTGAGCTAGAATGTCAGTGCTCTTGGTGAAATTGCTGTCCACAGTCAAGGTTACCTCTCATATAAGGGCATGCATGACCCAAGCATTTCACCAGCCTTCCTTAGTAGTCCAGAGAGTGGCTTGTCAAGAGAGAATTCCAGCTCATGCATGCTCTGCCGTGATAGATAGTGCTTCAAGCTGTATATCAAGCAATAGAGCTCCAGCTTCCAGGCCTTCTTCAGGTCCTGGGGCAAACGGCCAGCTGCAAGGCAACCAAGAGTCCCAGAAAGAATATGGACAGTCAAGCTATAGTTCTGAGGGATGCCACCAGGCAGAAGGCAGATAAATTGGAAAAGTTAGTTTGGAAGGTTGTGTCCAGATACTGAAGGAATCTGGAAGAACTGAAAATTGGGGGAAAACTGACTATTTGGGCAAGGTAACAGGATCTGGTTCAATTTGCAGGTTAGGTACGAAAACTGGTTTTTCCACTGGGAAGAAGGAAGTCAGTTAATCTCTGCCTGACAAGACAAAGTTTGCGTATCCATTGTCTGAAGTTTATAGAGAGGTACAAACAGCTCAAATACAATGAAAATCTCATACATAGACCCATTAAATGTAACCAGCTCTGACCACAGTTAAATCCCCTTTCAGGAACCTTCTACAACTTTTTATATCCATTGCACATCCTTAATTATAACTTCTCAAAGTGGCAAAACATAAACACATTTATTAACAGACCCAAATAGCATATAAAAATAAGAAGCAAAAGTATACAATCTAAATTATACTTAGTGACACCATTTCAGTATTCTGTCTTTTTAGAAATGATCTTAGTGTCTAATAAATATCTATTAATGAAGTCAACTTAGTATCTGTCCAAGATTTTGAGAGTTGCCTAAATGATCTTGGAAATTATCTTCAAGCTAATATACTAGAAAACATAATTACTGTTGAAATAAAGTTTGTCAGAATAGTGATTTGGTATGATTAAACAAATATTTGAATTAAAAAATTCTAAAATTCTATATATTTAGTAGAAGTAATGCTAACTTAGAGCTTCCCTAGGGCTCAGTGGTAAAGAATCCACCTGCAAATGCAGGAGACTTGGGTTTGATCCCTCGGTTGGTAAGATTCCCTGCGAAAGGAAATGGCAACCCACTCCAGTGTTCTTGCCTGGGAAAACCCATGGACAGAAGAGCCTGGAGGGCTACAGTCCATGAGGTCTCAAAAGAGTCAGGCACGACTTAGTCACTAAACAACAACAACAATGTTAACTTACTCTATCAGTAAATCTGGGTAAGTTTAGGAAGATATTCATGTAGAGTAAGAACATATATGTATCATGCCTAACTATAACTCAGAAAGCAGCTGTTTTATTAAACTGAAATTGTTGAACTAGTATTGTTTGCCAAAGATTTACTTGCATCTTGAGTACTTGAATTTTAAAAAAATTTCTAAGTTTGTTTCTGTAAGAATACCTTTTTTTTTTTTACATTGAAAGTATTCCATGCTCAATTTCCTTTATTTCTGGGGATTTTTTTAGGAACATTTAATTTATATATGAGCTTTTTTTGTCTCTAAGCCAGTCAGAATACAAAGAGTTCCTTTAAGATATTTAATAATATAATTTGGGCATGCCACCCAGAGATGGGAGAATACTACACACTCAGATAATGAGAGGTTTTCTGAGGTCTTTCTGAATTACAGACATACAAGCATGCACCGGGCTTCCCTGGTGGCTCAGTGGTGAAGAATCCATCTGCCAGTTCAGGAGATGCAGCTTCAACCCCTGGGTTCGTAGGATCTCCTGGAGGGGGAAATGGCAACCCACTGCAGTACTTTTGCCTGGGAAATCCCATGGACAGAGGAGCCTGGTGGGACTACAGTCCACAGGGTACAGAAGAGCTGGATATGACTGAGTGACTAAACAACAGCAACAACCGCAAACATATGTAGAGAGGGAGCCACTTCCAACTTCAGTTCTCAAATTCAGCCGTGGGTTAAATGTGATCCTCCTTTTTATTCTGTCTTCTTTCTCATACTTGCACTTTGAAATCCTCCCTTTTCTCAAAGCTGATTCTAATGTGCCTCTCCCGTGACGTCTTGCCTGAGCCGGCTGCAGGGGGTAATTTCTTACATAGCCCTTACTCCTCTCTGACCACTTGAATCAATCAACCTGGATACGTTTTTTTATGCATATTCCTCATCTTCTCTCTAAATCCAAACTCAGGGATGGCAGAGACTAGGTTATCTTTCCTTCAACAAGCACTCATTTTATCCCCACTGTATTTCAGGCACTGTACTAGGTACCTTTTAAACAAGTTACCACAAGGTAGGTCCCTGCTTTCATGGGGCTTCCAGGTTGGGACTGGATGTGCATTTGCATTCTCTGCAACATTTGCAGTGGTTTGTGGAATACGTTAATACAGGAATAGCTTGAGGCTTACATTCACCCTGGTACTTGAAAGGGAAATAACTTTTTTTTTTTTTTTGAGGACCTATTATGTACCCTGAGCTCATGGGCACTTTGAACAAATTATTTACTTTGATCCTACTAATATCCAGAATCTGAGCTGAGTGCTTTGTATACATGTTTCTAATTTTTACAGCAACCTTGTAAGGTAGATGATTTTTTTCAATTTTGTATTTATTTGGCTGTGCTGGGTCTTCGTTGCTGCGAATGGGCTCTGCAGTCCTTCGCTTGTTGTGGAGCGCAGGCTCTAGACACACGGGCTCCAGTAGCTGTGGCTCAGGGCTCCAGAGTGCGGGCTTAGACGTTATGGCACGTGGGCTTAGTTGCCCGAGGCATGTGGGATCTTCCCAGACCAGGGAATGAACCCGTGTCCTGTGCATTGGACCACCAGGGAAGTCCCAGATAGATGATTTTTGCAGAGGAAACAACTAAGGCATAGTGAGGTTATCCCCCTTGCCCTGAGTTGTGATGATTGTGGGTGTCAGTAAGGAATTGGAACCCACGTCTGTCTGAGTCAGACTACTGAGCTTAGTTGAACTGCCTTGAAGAAGGCTCAGGTTGTGTCTCCCAGAAGACAAGTCACAGGTTAAGTTCTGACTTAGGGAGCCTGTGCATATCAGGCACTTAACATTAGGCTGGACCACACCAGTGACCAAGGGCCCTTCCAGTCCTGGTCAGGTGAGTCCCGGTGGGCGCCTTCGCCAGCAAGTGGTGGTGTGCTTTGTGCAGCTGAGGCTGAGGTTCCCAGGGGG
Source organism: Giraffa tippelskirchi (assembly GCF_054371585.1). NCBI lineage: Eukaryota > Metazoa > Chordata > Mammalia > Artiodactyla > Giraffidae > Giraffa > Giraffa tippelskirchi. Next base: position 38,606,362 of record NC_137284.1, on the reverse strand, counting down.
CAGAGGGCTCTCTCACCTGGAACTGTGCCCCACCGGGCAGTCAGGAGCCAGGAGCTACCAAGGAACAAGAGCTGTTCATGCCAGAAGCACACTCCTCCCTCTGAGACCATACATCACATTCCTTGTTTTCAGATGAGTGCTCAAAGCTGGCTTTTCATGGAAGAGATGCTGTATGCAAATGAGCTCAGTGACAACCAGTACCAAATGCATTGTCACCCCTCAGGTTCACAACAAGTGGCTGCAGTCAGTCTAATTGATGTAACGTTGGGAAGGAGTGGGAAAAGGGTTGCCGCCTTGACCTGAAGGATGAAGTAGCTCCCTCAGTTCCTGCAGAAAACTAGGACCAGTAGTAAGAGCAAAGAACTTTTAGGACATATTTACTATGAGTTAGGGGCTTTATGGGCATCCCAGGTGGTGCAGTGGTGAAGAATCCGCCTACCAATGCAGGAGACACATGGGTCGATACCTGGGTCGGGAAGATCTCCTGGAGAAAGAAATGGCAACCCACTCCAGTATTCTTGTCTGGAAAATTCCATGGACAGAGGAGCCTGGTGGGCTACAGTCCATGTGGTGTCAAAGAATCGGACATGACTGAGCACACTACACAGGGGCTTTACAGATATAACCGTATTTATTTACCACAGTCAACCTCATAAGGGGGCACTGTTATTATCCTTCCCAAATTACCAATGAGGAATCAGGCACAGAGAGATTTAAGTCTCCTGTCCTATGTTACAAGTCAACAGAAGGAGCAGAATTTGAAACCAGATTGTTTGAATCCAAAGACTGTGCCCTTAACCACTACGTTATATAGCACCTCCAGGCAAAAATAACACAGTCAGTTATTACAATAATAGCCACACATGCACCACACCTCATGTGTCCACACCCCTTTGTAGTCTGTCATTGCTGCCTCTCTTATCAGGAAGTGGAATCTCTTGCTCCACCCTCTTTTTTTTTTTTCTTATCTAACCTGGGCTAATCGCATGACTTGCTTTGATTAATAATTATGATTGAAGTGACACTGTGGGAATTCCATAGCCTAGACCTCAGGAGGCTATGCAACTTCCACTCTTACCTTCTTGGAATTTTGAGGCCACCATGTTAGGAGGAAGTCCAGGCTATCCCCCTGGAGGATGAGAGGTCACGTGGAGAGAATGAAGGCTCTCCAGCCCACAGCCAGCACCAATTTGCAATTGAGAAAGATCCTTTTGGATATTCCAGCTACAGCTGACTCCCCTTGTCTGCAGCCATACCTGTGAACCCAGGAGGGACCAGTGCAACCTCCTACTCAATCCATTGAATCAAAAATAGTAAGCCATCGTCTTAAGCCACGAAATTTTGAGGTGATTTTTAATGTAGCAATAGATAACTAAAATACAAAGGTTTTAAATTCATTGTCTATCTTGGGCTAGCTGCTTTTTAGTAAGGGTCACATGATAGAGAATTATATGGGTAGTTTGAGCTAGAGGAATGAAGACAGCATGTAATTAGACCCTTTTATTTTATAGAGTAAGAAACCCAGCCCCGAGAGGAGAAGTGACTTGTCCCAAACCACAGTTTTTATAGCCTGAGTCAAGACCAAACCCGTCTTCAGAGTTCCATGTCTAGAATTCTCTTTGCTACATGACACTGCCCAACTACACTGCATTAAGAGAGTAAAAGAGCTATTTCCAACTAATTTTAAGAATAAACATGTAAAGCTGTTTATAGTACATAGCCTTAAATTTCGGAGAAGGCAATGGCAACCCACTCCAGTACTCTCGCCTGGAAAATCCCACGGACGGCAGATCCTGGTAGGCTGCAGTCCACGGGGTCACTAAGAGTCGGACACGACTGAGCAACTTCACTTTCACTTTTCACTTTCATGCATTGGAGAAGGAAATGGCAACCCACTCCAATGTTCTTGCCTGGAGAATCCCAGGGACGGGGGAGCCTGGTGGGCTGCCGTCTTATGGGGTCACACAGAGTCAGACATGACTGAAGTGACTTAGCAGCAACAGCAGCCTTAAATTTATGGTCTTAAATTGTGACATCCATGCAAAGAGATCCATATGCCAAGGACCCATAAGATACCAGGAAAGAAGCAATTACTAAAAACAAGGCTGTGAATTGTCATAACTGAATGTATATATATTGTCTCTGGCAGGATCTGTGCATTTATGGATATGCCAGCTTCTTGGTAGACCAGTTGTTCTCACCTTGGCTGCACATTAGAATCATCTGAGGAGTTTTAGAGACTGTCTGAGGTTGACCCAGGCATCAAGAGTTTGGAAATTGGTTCTGAGTAAATCTGTTGAGCAGCTGTGGCTGTGAACCCCTGCTCTGGACTGTGAATTCCTGGAGGGGCAAGATTTTTATCTTTTCACCCCCCTGGAGTGCCACGCCAGAGAACAATTGTTGATTGAAATTGGGGACACAGTGCTGAAAGACAGAGAGCAGCTATAGCAGAGTGGAACGTACATGGGCTTTGACATTAGAAAAAATCTGTCTTTGCCTCTCAATTTTGCTTATTTAGTAGCTGTGTAATCTTGGATACAACAGGCTGTCTGAGTCGTCTATAAATTGGATATAAAGATGATACTAATTTCCCAGGGATGTTATAAATTCCACTGAGGTTATTTAGCTTTCAGAAAGCTCCTTGATAACAGTAAAGACCTTGTCAAGTATTGCTATTTCTATTCAGAAAGGAAATAGAGAAACTTTTTAAAGAAAATAAAATGGTAAAAGCAATGAAAGAAGATTATAATAATTTAAGCAATACAGAGAATTATTTTAAAAAATCAAGTACAAATTACCTATAATTCCTCCATGAAAAATAAAAGTGTGAGTCACTCAGTGTGTCTGACTCTTTGTGACCCACATCGTCTACAGCCCACCAGGCTCCTCTGTTCATGGGATTTTCCCAGCAAGAATAGTGGAGTGGGTTGCCATTCCCTTCTGCAGGGAATCTTCCCGACCCAGGGATTTGGACCCTTGTCTCCTGCTTTGCAGGCAGATTCTTTACCATCTTTATCAGTAGCTTCATAATTCTTCCATAAGTACACGTAAGCATTTTGTTATTTCTCCTTCCAGGTATTTTCATTGCTGTCTCTACGTGTGCCTGCACACACTCAAACATGTCCACAAAAGCATGATGGAAAAATACAGGAAGATGTTGTGTTCATTTTCCTTGTTAATAACTTGAGTTCTTTATATCCATGAATAGTAGTTTTTGTGATGTATTTCTAACCTAGTGATTTGATGAGCAATTGAAGGAGGTAATATGGCTATGATAAAATGGAAACAAGAGCAAAGCCAGTGTAAATTTACAGAAAAATTACACATTTGGGGTGCCTAATGATTGTTGAAAATTATTTCCAAGGTTCCATTGTGGCTTACCCATTTTCTCCTCTGAAAAGACTGAGAGGTGTTTTAGTCTCTCAGTCATGACTCTTTGTGACTCCATGGACCATAGCCCACCAGGCTCCTCTGTCCATGGAATTATCCTAGTAGGAATACCAGAGTGGGTTGCCATTGCTTTCTCCAGGAGATCTTCCTGACCCAGGAATCAAACCCAGGTCTCCTGCATTGCAGGCAGATTCTTTACCATCTGAGCCACCAGGGAAACCCTAAAAATACTGATGCTTCCTACAAAAGCTTGGAAATTGGCATAAATAGTCTTTACCCAGGAGCCTTCCCATTCTAGAAAGGCCTGAGTCACAGCCCCCAGATCCTTTTGGCCAGCAACCTTTATTTACACATGGCTTCAAAGGTAGTGAGGAAAGGAATGGTAGGAAGAACAGAAAGTGCTTATTCAAGTAACTATTAATTTGAGGAAAGCAAGTTTCATACCCGAGCCAACCTAAAGTTGATCCAAAAGTCAACAGTTAAAAGAGCCAGAGCAAACACACAGGTCAAATCTCTGAGGGCTATACTGTCTAGCAAGAGATCCAGCTTCAGGAAGGACACCAAGGTGACTGACCTCTTTCTGGACCAAGCCTCCTTTTTTTCTGGATGTAATTCCTAATAGCATCAGAGCCTCTATGCGTCTGTTGGCTGGCAGCCTTGTCCATAAGGAGGCTGTGTTTATAGAATCGATGAGGAACAGAGGAAGGGTGTCTGTATATCTAAACAAGAGACCTCTGTTAAGGATGCTCCCAGCATGGGCACGCGTGCGAGTGGCTCCATCAAAATAAGGCCTTTGCCAGAGCAATGCCTTGTTCTGCCCAGGAACCGCTGCTCAGAACAGCCTTGGAATTTTTCTTTGCAAAGTTTCTTTGGAGGCCCACAAGAAAAACCTGTTTCTTTTTTCTTTTTTTTTCTTTTGTACCCTTTGATTTTTTTATGTGGATCTTGTTTAGAATAAAAGGAACTAAACTTGGAGTTGGAGAAACCTATGTGTTAATTCCAATTAATCTACTAACTGGCTGAGTGTCCTTAGATAATCACATATCCTCAGTGTTTCTTAATTTCCTTATCCATAATGAGAGAAGCATGATCATTGCCTACTTCCCATCACTTATCACAAGGGAAGTTACCATGATGCAATAGTAGCCTCTAAGGTCACTACCAGGCAAATTGTTACACCCTACCCAAGATCATGGAACAGAAAGGCTCACTAACCAAATTACGGTTTCAATCACGTGGGTTATAGAATCAATGTAAAACACATAGTGGAAGCAAGAAGAAAGAAATGAGCACTCAGGTAGCGTGTGATCAGGATGGAAGGACAACACCCACGAACCCTGGGGGGGTGCAGTGTTCACCTGCCCACCTCTCCCTCTACCACATCAACCTTTCCCACTGGGGATCTTCCCACTGATGGTTTGGTTACAGGATGAGAGTTGAGGTTTGAGCTAAGGGGCTCACCAGTGGAAAGTGCCCTGCCCAAGAACACACAAATTGTTGGAGAGACAGCACAAGTACACCAGCCTAATAGCTGTAGCTTGCAGTTCACCTGCTGAGCAGGCTTGCATTTCAGCCATGAGGTTTCGCAGGGGACACACAAGTTGAAATGGGTGTCAATCAATGTGTGGCTGAATTATGGCCTCATGGATATTGATTGCTCATGTATATGTAGCACATCCAGAATATTAGTACCTCACAGGACTCATGCAGATTTATGTGTCACTTATATTTAGTGCACAGGTGCCTCAAGAATATTTAGTGCCTCATAAAAAGTAGATATATTTTTACCTTTTTATCTCTTTCTGTCTATGTTAAATGTACACACGCCATAGTTTCTGTAATAACGTATTTTATGAATTTCATTTGTCTAGTTTTTTCCATTTCTGTTTCAGAATTGAGTATTTTCAAACCAAACAATGAATATATATGTTGCAACATTCTATCAGAGGGCTCAAGTGAGAAAGCAACTTGTAAACTGTAAAGTCCTCCATAATTTTAAAAGATTATTATTATTCCTGTTGTGATTATGGCCATTTATAAAAATCAATTTTATCTTCAAAGGGTGAAGAGGAGGCAGTTTAACCCAATGACTAAGAGCCATGAACTCTTCCAATAATTGATTCCAATAATTTTGGGGAAATTGCATAACCTCCCTGAGACTGTTTTCTCATCTGTGAAATGGGAATAACAGTAGCAACTTCATAACCCTCTAGTGAAGATCAAATGAGATCATGTGTAGAAAGCACTTAGGAAATTGCTTGACCCACAGGAATGATGATGTATTGAATTCTGACTCTATGTCAATCCCTCACTGATTACATGATTCTATAGGTATGATTATCCTGCTCGCCTTAAAGATGAGGATCCTAAGATAGAAGCAGAATCCACATCCAGGCAATCTGACTACAAGCCCACGCTCTTGAACATTTTGCAACACTGACACTACTACAGCAAGTGTTCAATGCATGTTTTGTCATCACGTTAGTAAAATTTCCCACTAGAGCAGACACTCATTATCACGTGCCACCAGTGCTGATATTTTGAACTGACTCTCTCAACCACAATTCTACCTTCCATCTGGTTAGAGAAGTTGTCAAAGGATACATGACATTTTCCAGAATCCTTCGCATCTGGAGTTATAATGTAAAGTCTGCTTTGAGATTAAATGCATTGGTGAGCAGCATGAGAGGCAGAAGTGAGGTGAAGCCATCCTCCGCTGCTAAGGCTGCTGGCAAACAAGATGTGGTGGACAGACTCTCAGATGGCCCCGAGATTCTCCCTGCTGACATTCACACCCTTGTGAAATCCTTTCCCCTGAAATATGGGCGGTAGGACCTGTGACTTCCAGCAGCCACAGGGACGGGTTTCATAGAAGACAGTTTTCCCATAGATCGGAGTGGGGGATGGTTTGGGGATGATTCAAACTCATTACATTTATTGTACATTTTATTTCTATTATTACATCAGCTCTACCTCAGATCATCAAATATTAGATTCCAAGGTTGGGGACCCCTATAATAACCCATGGGATGTGGCAAGGTGATGGAATTACATGTATATGATTATGTTGTATGAGACTGCATCATCCAGCTTGCTAGAAGATGCTCTTTCTCTTACTGGTTTTTGGGAAGCTAGTAGCCATGTGACAAGAGGTTGAGGATGCCCTCTGCTTAATAATAATCAGTAGGAAACTGAAACCCATTCTCTGACAGCCTGCAAGAAGCTGAATGCAACCAACAACCATGTGCGCTTGGAAGCAGTTCCTTCCCCGGGCAGGACTCAGATGAGACAGCAGCCCCAGTTGACACCATGATGGCAGCTTCACGAGACGCTGAGTCAGAGGATCCATGTAAGTATACCTATGTTCCTGACCACAGTAACTATGAGATAGTAATGTGTGTTGCTTGCAGCCCCTAGGTTTATGGTGAAATTATCATGCAGCAATAGAAAACTAATGTGTGTGTGTGCTAAGTCACTTCGGTTGTGTCTGACTCTTTGTGACCCCATGGACTGTAGCCCACCAGGCTCCTCTGTCCACAGGATTCTCCAGGCAAGAATACTGGAGTGGGTTGCCATGCCTTCCTCCAGGGGATCTTCCCGACCCAGGGATGGAACCCATGTCTCTTATGTCTCCTGCACTGGCAGGCGGGTCCTTTACCACTCGCACCACCTGGGAAGCCCTAGGAAACTAACCCATGAGGTTATGGAGCTGGAAGATGATTTGGCTGTTGTGTCAGCAACAGAGCCTCCTGACTTGGGCAGGGCAGCTACCATGGACTGGATGTCCTTGAACTCAATAGTCCAGTGCTGGGCCCTTGACATCCGTTCTTCCAGCTCCTTTGGCAATTTTACTCCCCTAGTATCCCACATTAAATCACTTTCTTCTTGAATTACTTGAAGTGGTTTCCATTTCCTATACTGAATCTTAGTTCCTATCATCACCTTGCTTCAGAATCATGGCTTGTCTATCCCAATATTTTATTCTTTGGTGACCCAAAAACATTTTAGGAGAGAACAGAGTAGTTTGCTTTCAAAATGTCAAGGAAGAAAGGAAATGATAATCGTTGAGCAAGTTTAATCTGTGAACAGCCCCAGCAACCCTTTCTTAAAGAAAGATAATTAAGTTCTTTAATTTTTATTGTTCCTTTTTCTTAAGTTGAATTACATTTCTTTTTATTTTTTTTTAAATTGGAGTAAAGTTGCTTTGCAACACTGTGTTAGTTTCAGCTGTATGACAAAGTGAATTAGCAATATACATATACATATATCCTCTCCCTCTTGAGCACCCCTCCCCCATCCCACCTCTCTAAGTCATCCCAGAGCTGAGCTCCCTGTTATGCAGCTAAGGAAGGTAATCTTAATCTCATTTTTTAGAGGAAAAAACTAAAGTTCAGACCCTAAATGACTACCTTTTAAGGATGGCATCCCTGGGATATAATTCGAGGTCGAAGGGACACCCGATTGCACATTCTTTTCACTGAACCGTGTTGTTAAGAATATCCTGGGTCCCTGTATATCCCTGCACTCATTCTGTGGAGCTCACGGTCCACTGGGACAGATCACTGAGAAAACAGACCATTGCAGAGCAGTGTAGCCAGTCCTGTGATGGAGCCTCACACAGGATGTGGAGAGGAGAGTGGGAAGGGGCATCAAATGACCTGACTTGGGGGTCAGAGTCCCAGGAGGAGGGGGCTCACGGTGGCCTGGAATAGCCTTCGGTGCAGGCACTTCACGGATCACTGACATGAAGCTGTGGGAATGTCACAGAGTGGTGCTGGGCAGGGACACGGGTGGAAAGGTTTCAGTGACTGAGCGAGATCTGGGGTGGCCTTGACCAGCGGAGAGCTGAGCCCGTCCACGTTCCTGAACGCAGCGCACTGTCCCTGGAGATGGTGTAAGCCCCAGGCTCCTTCTACAAGGCTGACTGGCTGTCAAGCTCCAGCAGGCTATGGGCTTGTTTTCCTTAGTTTTTTGCTCTTTGGCACAAATGTATTTTCCATTAATTGTGGTTTTCAAAAATTAAGTTTAAAGCCTTTGATTGAGTCTAAAGATAGATCTGGCTCACTTTCATCAAAACTTACCCAGCTGTCCTGTCAGGAGAGAGAACAAAGTTTGGGAGTTTAAATCTCAGACAGCTTAGATTCTTTCGGATGCCAAAATATCTCAGCTCTAAGAGCCCATGGGCAATTTTTTTTGAACCCTTCTGAACTTCATTTTCCATATCAGAAGAACGAGTGAAGAGGGACTCCTGTCTGAGCGTGTGACTGTTTCTGTGAGGACTAAAGGAAAGCCAACATCGCTGCCCCTGGCGTGCTGGTCCTTGACGATGTCCCTCCCTGCCTGGCTCTGCCTGCCGCGGGCGGCCCCTGCATTTCCCACGTCCCGTACCAGCTGGCTCCTCTCCGGGTGTAGGCAGTTCGAGGTGCTGATGGGAGATTATAAGGTGGAGGGTAGGGAGACAAGGGGGTATTCCTCCTCCCTCCGTCTGTGGGTGAGACCTCCAGAGCAGCTGCCGCTTCTTGGCACTGGTTTCCTGCAGGCACGCCCACCATGGTCGGGGTCAGCAGGGGAGCCCAGCACCTCGGCTCGGGGACAAGACTGCCTCCCTCCTCCTTTTCATCGGAAAACCCCTGGGCGTCACCCGCTGTGGTCTTCATTCTTCTCCATGGCCATTTCCTGGTATTAGATTCACTGTTTTCTTTTTTTAATTTTTTAATTGGAGGTTAGTTGCTTTATAATGTTGTATTGGTTTCTGCTGTACAACAACATGAATCAGTTATAACTATATATATATATAATAATAATTACATATAAAACATCAGCGTAACCACATGCCCAGGTTGATCCCTGGCACACTGGGAATGATGAGATGCAAGCACAGTCCTGAGATGCAGGCTCTGAAATAAGCCTCCCTCTCTGGTACCCTAATGCCACTAACTACATATATATATATATATATATATATATATATACACACACACACACACACGTATATCCCGTCCCTCTTGAGCCTTCCTCCCTTCCGCTATCCCACCCCTCTAGGTCATCATGGAGCACCAGGCTGAGTTCCCTGTGTTATACAGCAGCTTCCCACTAGCTCTCTGTCGTATGCATGGTGCTGTATATATGTCAATGCTACTTCCTCTGTTTTAATACTTGGGAAGGTGCTGTTTCCTGCTTGAATTCTGACTGCTGCAGGGAGTGACGCGCACTTGCCCGATAGGGTCTGTTTTCTCAATGAGTGATTAGCCAAGATACCAGGTGAGAGGAGGGCAAGCAAAGCCTAAAGCACAGAGAAGACTGGTTATAGATGTTGGGGTGTCTTCACTCACCCTCTGGTGAGCAGGTGTTCAATGAATGTGGCTGTGGTAGGAGGATCGTTCCCTTTCTGCCTATGGAAAGTACAGTGAGAAACACGCCTTTGAGCAGAACAGAAGGGTAGGGAGAGCTGCCACTTCCGTTGGCGGTTAGCAGCCCCCCGCCCTCCCCAGCCTTACCCTGGGGTCTGGCTCCCTGTGCTGGTGAGAGCTGGCCTGGCTTCTCAGCACCCAGGCTGTTACTCCAGGTTTCTTGGAAGAACTGCTCCCCCTCATGAAGAACAGATTTTTCCAGCCCCACAATCTGGGGCGAGAGCTCCTCTCACCCTAAGAACAGACCGAGAATGTCTGAATATTTGCCTGAATATCTGAATGTCGAGAATATTTGCCATGGCTATTCAACCAAGACCTTATTTTCACATTCTTGCTTCCCAGCTCCACATCAATCTGTTGTTTACATCCCAGAGCCATTTTATTTTCATTCCCAGCACAGTGCGAGTCAGAGGCATCCAGAATGGGCCCCACCCAGAGTCAGGAGGAGTCCAACACAGGCTGTGCCACCGGGAAGGAGACGGGATGGTCATTGGACTGAGCCCACTGGAGGGGGTACAGGGGGTGAACTCCATGCATCAGCGCAACCACATGCTCAGGATGGTCTCTGGCACACTGGGAGTGCAGCCCTGAGATGCAGGCTCTGAAATCAGCCTCCCTCGCTGGTACTCTAGTGCCACTAACTGCTCGAGCCCCTCTGTGCCGGGTTCCTCATCCACACCGTCACTCGTGCTCACAACAACCCTGTGAGGCAGAGTTACCAAGTCCGGTTTGCACATGATGTCATCAAGGCTCAGAGAGGCTGAGTGATTTGTGCAAAGCTGCACAGCTGGTCAGTGTCAGAACTGGGATTCAGAGCCACACCTTTCAGGTTCCAAACTTGTCATTATTTCAACAGTTTTATCCTGCCTCCCTGACATCTTCATGGCAGATGTAGATGGACCTAGAGACTGTCACATGGACTGAAGTAAGTCAGAAAGAGAAAAACAAATATCGCATATTAACGTATATATGTGGAATCTAGAAAAGTGGTACAGATGAGTCTTATATGCAGGGCAGGAATCTAGATGCAGAGATAGAGAACAGACGTGTGGAATGGGACGTGAATTGGGAGACCGGGATTGACATATACACTGCCATGTGTAAAATAGACAGCTGGTGGGAACCTGCTGTATAGCACAGGGGACTCAGCTCCGTGATCTGTGATGACCTAGGTGGGTAGGATGGGAGAGGGGGATGGGTGGGAGGGATGTCCAAGAGGGAGGGGATATATTTATACACAGAGCTGGTTCACTCTATTGTGCAGCAGAAACCAACACACTATTGTAAAACAACTATATCCCCATTAGAAAAAAAAAAAGAATACTCTGTGCAACCACACCACATATTTTGCAGCTGCCCTCACCAAAAGCCTGGGTGGACCCCAGTTGGCAAAACATGAGGGAGAATGCCTGTGAACACAGCGGAATCCACTGTAATCAGTCCCCAGGGTCTCTCCTGCAACTCTGAGGCTAAATAGCAGCCGTTACCTGGGAAACCAGAAGCCATGTGCAGAGGGCAGCAGGCGTGGAGGGAAGGTTCACTTGGATACACCTCCTGTCACCCTGAGATTAAGGGACATAAAAAGAGATGGTGGATGAGCTGCCCAGTGGCTGGTGCGAGAAGCAGGCTGTCGTTTGGGAGAGCAGTTTCCACTGTAGGGAATAACAACTAACCAAAGGAAGCCGTAACAACAAAGCAACAGCCAGAGATTACCTATTTGATGAGCATTGTTCCCAATCTTGTAGGTCTGTGATCTGAACATCCCAGGCATTACCAAGGCAATCACGTTTACGTGAAGAGCCCAAGTCTCTAGGTCACTGAGGCTCTACCTGTTTGAAGGTTGGAAGACCGGCCTTTGACAGAAACCCCTCCGAAACGTTTCTGAAAAGCCCCCAGAGTGCTCAGTGTATCCATGAATCCGTGCTGGGCGCTGCTTGCCAAACACTGCAGCTGCTCCCACCACCCTCATGAGCTAGCCCTTCCCCCTTCGAGGTGCCCCATCTCATCCTGCCTGGTGGAGGATTCCACCCATTCTTTCGAGTCCTAGCCCCCAAGTCTGCCTCCGAAACATTTTCCAGGACTATTCTTATCCTCCCAGTCACTCTGTGGCCTTGAATCCCCTCACTTGAGCACGTCTTGTTTTTGTTATTTTGTGTGTGGATGGCTAGGTTCCCAGGTGGCATAGTGGCCGATGCAGGAGACCAAGGAGACTCAGGTTGGATCCCTGGGTCAGGAAGACCACCTGGAGGAGGAAATGGCAATCCACTCTAGTATTGTTTGCTTGGAAAATCTCATGGATGGAGGAGCCTGGCGGGCTGCAGTCCCTGTGAGGTTGTGCGAAGAGGTGGACACAACTTAATGACTGAGCACGAACACACGTGTGGATGGCCAAGTTGTGTCTCACATGATATGGGGTGTAGGCTCTACACGGAAGTTCTTGGTGAATGAATGTGTCCAGATATGCATGACACAAACTCCAAAAATGTCCAATGTCGACATACACACTGTTCAGCCTTGTATTTATCTAGAAGCACTCTCCAAGCACTTTTTGCCAGGCCCTGCAGATATAAAATGGACTGAATGAGGCCCTTGTCTCAAGGGTTTGTGCATTCTAGCTGTTTTAGATCCTTCCGGCTGTTTGATTTTTGAGGAGGGTGGGGGAAGAGGGGATATATTGGCACAGTGTTCTTTTTTTTTGCTCCCAAGTAAATGATAAATAATTATCTAACTTTGTGAGCAAATAGCAAATTTCTGAGGAAGAGAAATCATCAATGAAACACAAATCCTTAGTAAACAATACAATACTTATCCAATTATAGAGCACTTACTGCACTCTGAGGCTTCCCTAGTGGCTCAGACGGTAAATAATCTGCCTGCAATGCGAGAGACGCATGTTCAATCCCTGGGTCGGTAAGATCCCCTGGAGAAGGGAATGGCAACCCATTCCAGTATTCTGGCCTGGAGAATCCCATGGACAGAGGAGCCTGGTGGGCTACAGTCCATGGGATCTCAAAGAGTCAGAGGCAACTGAGCTTTCACTTCAGTTCACTTACTGCACTCTGGGCCATTTAGAAACAGCATCTGTCTTATTCCTCCATGCAACCCTTTAAGTGCATTATCATTTCTGCTTTAATGATGGGAAAAAGAAAATGAAGTGCCTTGCTCTAGATCCCATCAAATGTGATGCCAGGTTTCAAACCCAGGTTTGTGTAATCAGTCAGACTATGTCCTCAGCTGCTGTTCTGTGTCACCATCCTGTCCCCTGACAGTCCTTCTGTGTCCAGGGTCAGATAATGAAATGAACAGTGATGAGTCACCGAGGGCACACAGCAAACGTGAGGAGATGGATGATCTTGTTTTCAGTAAGTGAAGTCAGAGATTACAGAACAACTTTAGAATCTGTTGCACAAAACCCCAGACTCTCAGAGAGCCACGCAGAAAGCCAAGGTGTGTCATTGTTCTCAGAGGGGACTTTGGTGTCTGGACCTGCCTTCCCACCCATGTATTCTGGGTCTTTCTCTCCTTCAAGGGTGGTTCTCTAGAGGCAGTCCAGAAAATTCAGATTTAAAAATACTGTCCCCAGAGCTCCTCTGCCTGACTCACTGTGTGGTCTCTCACTGATGAATCAGCACCCTATGACTCAGTTTTCACATCCTACTCAGGGCTCAGAGTTTGGCTATTGGGCTCCTGGGGTTGGGTTTATATGGAGGTAACATAAGATTAGTGATGTGCTGGTAATCCAGGGATCCTGGGCTGTACTTCTTTCCTTTTGCTTATGGGAGCATCTTCCAACCTGTCATAGGTGTTCATGGATAGGCCAAGACCAAGGGTGCTGAAGTGGCCTCGCCAGTGAGGTCAGCCTCCATTTCTGCTGCTGCTGTGTAGACGCTGACTGTGGATCCTCCACTCTGTGGGTGGCCTTCTGTGGCTGTGGTCTATCAGGGGAAGACAGCACCCTGTAGCGGAAGAAATCCTCTGTGTGAAGAAACGTGGATTCCCTTCAGCCCTGTCCTTTCTCAACTATGCTGCTCAGAAAACTTCCATCTGTAGTTTCCTGTTCTAAACCCAGGCCACAACCCCATCCCAAAGTCCTCCAGGTAAACTCTGGGATGGAAAAAACTCACCTGGGTTGTAAGTAAGGAAATCAGCCAATGAGGAGCATCTTGAAAGTACCTGGGTCTTTGAGAGGTCCCCTACTTCTGCATCCAAGCAGACTATAGCTTGGCTGAGCATCCTGGGAGATGCCATGTCCAGATGGGCTGCTACAATGATGGGAAATTAACAGGAGCTTGAAATGGGATTCCTGCCACTAGTTTATCTGAGACTTCATAAGATGAAATCAAGATCCAACAGTGAGTATGACAGCACAGCCCAGAAAGCAGATTTTCAAGGGGAAGGGCTTGTATGTCTTCATTCTTCATCCAGATAAAGGCTAGGGGAAAGAGTGGAGAGGGGCGAGGAGGAGAGAAGAGATTCCTCTGGGGGAAGAAGAGTCCTCTTTCAGGGGAGGGTGCAGAAGCTGATGGAGAATGCAGAGAGCTATTCTTTGCAGTAGGGAGTCATTGGTGCCCTAGCCAACCGTCACTAGCACCTGGCTCCTTCTCCCAAGAGGTAGAGAATGAGAGAGGGGTGACTTGCGATGTAGATGCGAGAGCCAGGATAGAGTGCTGGGGGGGCTTAGACTACAGCCCCCAGAGTTTTTCAGGGTAAGGGATGCAACTGTTTCCTGCACATGAGATGTGGGTCATGCCAAAAAATAAGTGTGTGGTTAGGTCCTCTTAGATCTTGTCTGAGAGTGCCTGAGGGAGGAGGGAATAGGGCAGGAGGATGAGATGTGCAGCTCCCAGTGCCTCGAGTGGCTCCAGGAATGGAGTCACATTTGTCAAAGTCAAGGAAACCATAGGATGGAGGCCTCCGAAAGGGATCCTGGGAGCGTCCATGGCATGACCCCAGGAGACAAGTCCTGCCCAGGCCCAACCAGGGATGCTTCCTTTGGCCAAATCAAAGCTGTCCTATCTCTTTTCCTTTCCTCTTGCTCATGGCTTTGACCTCAAATAGCAGAGAGAGAGAGAGGAATGGGGAAAAACCAGGACAGGAGGAGTCAGCCAAAAAGTTGCATTTCTATCATGCTACGAGTCATGTTTGTTAAACAGACTAGTTTCACAAACCATTCTAGTTACTTGTGCTTTTTTTATTTTCTTAATTAATGATAAACATCTTCAACTTGCTCTCAGAGCCTGCCCTCATCCATACCTTCCATTTCTTCTCTCTGTATCTCATCATATTTTGTAGAAGCCTCTGTGAGTGCACACTGACCTGCCCTGTTTACCAGTCTCCGCCATATAAATGGGGCTTTCCAGGTGGCCGAGTGGTAAAGAATCTGCCTGCTAAGCAGAAGATGCAGGTTCGATCCCTGGGTTGGGAAGATCCCCTGGAGAAGGAAATGGCAACCCACTCCAGTATTCTTGCCTGGGAAATCCCAAGGGTAGAGGAGCCTGGCAGACTACAGTCTATGGGGTCACAAAGAGTTGGACATGACTTAGCAACTAAAGCAACAATAACTGTCTAAAAAAGGTGAGTTCTTTGGAGGCAGCAGCTGTATCTTCTTCATGGCAGTAGTTCCTGTAAAATAGGAGCATGATGGTGTATGGTTGGTTTGCCCTCAGTTCTTGTTAAGTGAGTGATTAAATGAATGTAAGCATGGCAAAAGGGAGATGCATTTATTTAGACCTTTTGGACCTTCTCAGAGCTTGTCATCTGGGCTGTGCCCATTGTTTCTACTTACAGCTCCCACCAGGTTCCCTGAAGACCCAGTAACTCTGTGCCCATTTGGATTTTTGAGGGCAATCCCAATTGTCCCCATAAGACAGCGCGTCCCCGAGGAGGGATGGAGACACTGAAGAGAGCCAGCTCTCCATCGGGGGAAATCAAGGAAGGGAGCTGAGCCACTCCTGCCCGATTTCAACAGAACCCTCTGTTGTACAGGGAACAGCGGAGAAATTGTTCATCCACATCTCATTGCTCATGGAAATATTCTGAGTGCAAAGTCAGCGTCAGCTTTGATTTCCTGCCCTGGGAGGAGGCCCGGTCAAAAGGCACCAAGCAGGC
This sequence comes from Giraffa tippelskirchi, assembly GCF_054371585.1. Classification (NCBI taxonomy): domain Eukaryota; kingdom Metazoa; phylum Chordata; class Mammalia; order Artiodactyla; family Giraffidae; genus Giraffa; species Giraffa tippelskirchi. The sequence continues at coordinate 38,590,454 of NC_137284.1, read as the reverse complement.
CTGTGCAGAGTCAGAGGGCTCGTGAGATGGGGTGAGAGGAGACCCTCACCCCCCGTCTGTGTTCCGCGGTGGAACTTCTAGCACTGCGGGTGGTCAAGCCAACCAGCCCCATCCTTGCCTTAGGCGCCTCTGAGAACTCCAGCCCCTCTTGGAACCACCACAGCCGGAAGTGCGAGGGTCAGAACAGGCCTGAGGGTCAGTGCCCGGGGCCTGCACTTGCTTCCTTGAAAGGAAGGGAGGGTCTGGAGTGCTGGGCCTCTGCGGGCCTGAGGGTTAGGGAACCAGAGGCAAACCCAGCCATCTGAGTCCCCTTAAAGAAGACACCAACTAAAATAACCTGGGAAAGGGACTTCCAGAGCAAAAGTACGTCCAGTTGCTGTCTCAAAGCTAATTTTAAGAATGTCCTTTTCTCTTGAAATTTCATCACCATGACTCATCGCACTGCAGGCCAAGATTCTGAAGCTCTGAGTCAGACTGGGCCCTGAGAGCTGCAGCTCAATGGGAGTTTTACCTAAATAAAGCCTGCAAGCGGGCCTGCTGTGATAGATGCCTTAGAAATTTGCTAATTCAGCAATGCACATGCCCTTGCACCTCTGCTATTCACACAGTTGCCCGCAAGTTCCTGGGGCTGTTGTTGTGACCAGGCTTCTTTCAGGTGTGAGATCTTCCTTCTTGCTTGAACCTTCAGATAGTTTCTTTCCATATTTTCCCTGCTAAGGTGGGTCCCTTCCTGTAATCTGCTCAGCCCCTCCATAGGTGCCCTTTTGATATGCTATGTGCTGTGCTTAGTTGTGTCCATCTGTTCTCAACCCCAAGGACCATACCCACCAGGCTCCTCTGTCCGTGGGATTTCTCAGGCAAGAATACCAGAGTGGGTTGCCGTTTCCTTCTCCAGGGGATCTTCCCCACCCAGGGATCGAACCTACGTCTCCTGTGTCTCCTGAATTGGCAGGCAGATTTCTTACCACTTTGCCACCTGGGAAGCACCTTTTTGATATTTGCAGCCAAAATGGTGTGATGATTAAGCACAAACTCCAGAAATGATCCAGGCAGGGTGATCTTCTCTAAACACCAATCAAAGGGAATGGCACCTACATTGGGATTTTTGAAAGTCAGAGCTGGAAAGGGCCTCAGCTCATGTCATCACCCTCCCTGTCATTATATAGACATCCATGTCACCCAGGACTCAGATTGACAGCTTGCCCAAGGTGACTCAGCCATTAGGAGGAGGATCCAGATGTGAAGCCAGAGTCTGCTCACATCTTAATCTCTTGACTCAACTGTTTCTGCTTTTGTTTACTCTGTATCTAGATTAATCTCTAGACTCTACAAAGCCTACATCTGGGTGTTGGGGGAGGAGGGGACATAGAGGAAAGTGAGGAGGCCAAGTTCAAGGCTGACCACCTACCTGTTCTGGTGCCCCTTGAGCTCCAGGTCAGGGACCTGAGATGATGGTGGCTGTAACCATGGCAACAGGAGGCCTGAAGAGTGACCCTGGAGGGGAAGCTGGGACTGCTGGGGAGTGGCCCGGAGGCAGAGACCCAGTCTTTATCAGGGATGGTGGCCGCGGAAGGTTAACCAAAGTAAGAGAGAGCTCGGCCCAGGGGACCTTTGGCTTCTCAGCTGTCCCTGGGGCACACGGTGGGTGGTGCCCTTATTGTGAATGAGGGGGTGGGGCATGCAGTCAAGTAAAGTAAGAACAGCTTTGCAGTCAGGCTGTTGAAGTCAGAATTTGGGGGCATTGCCACAGAGGCCCACTCTCCTGAGGTAGAAAGGATTGTTGTGGAGTCCCAAAGACATCACAGGAACCCAAGCTAGGCACCATAACGCAGCCAAGACTCCTGGGACCTAAAGTCGGGGCTCTGGCAGGAACCCGAGGGGCTAATCCCGGCTCTCTTCCCTTTGACTTGGTGTCCCTGCCCTGATCTCTCCATCTCTGTGTCTCTCTCTGTCTCTCTGATTTTATACTCACTTTCTCTTGACATCTCACCTTCTTCCTGTGCATCCATGCTATTTTCCCCTCCCTCTGCCTGGAGAAGGCAATGGCAACCCACTCCAGTACTCTCGCCTAGAAAATCCCATGGACGGAGGAGCCTGGTAGGCTGCAGTCCATGGGGTCGTGAAGAGTCGGATACGACTGAGCGACTTCACTTTCCCTTTTCCCTTTCATGCATTGGAGAAGGAAATGGCAACCCACTCCAATGTTCTTGCCTGGAGAATCCCAGGGACGGGGGGAGCCTGGTGGGCTGCCGTCTATGTGATCGCACAGAGTCAGACACGACTGAAGCGACTTAGCAGCAGCAGCAGCAGCTGCCTGTAGTTCTCTTCACTTTTGTTAACATGTGACCCAGAATGGCTGCTCCTGTATTAAGTGCATCTTACCAGCCTTCAGCTCAGCTTCCGTAACTTGGTGGCTGTAATTTTCTAGATTCTAAAATCTAAGAGAGGAGCCCAATGGGCCTAGATCACATTTTTGAGCCTGGCTGCACAAGTCATAGGCTGCTGGCCGTCCCATGAATTAGCTGCTCTTGTGTCAGATGTCCAGCTTCACGCCACCAACTGTGGCCACGGGTGCAGTCAGACAGCAGGGAGTGAGAAAGAATAGATGATGGGAGGTTTTTGACCTGCAGAGGATCATCTATACATTCAACTGAGCCACTTCCAAGACACGTGACTCTGGGCAAGGCTTCTTACTTCTCCGAACCTTAGTTTTCCTTATCTATAAAATGAGGAAAATAATACCTAGTTCCCAGGGTTGTTAAGTGAAAAGTGAAACTGTTAGTTGCTCAGTTGTGTCCGACTCTATGTGACCCCATGGACTGTAGCCCTCCAGGCTCCTCTATCCATGGGATTTCCCAGCCAAGAATATTGGAGTGGGCTGCCATTCCCTTCTCCAGGGGATCTTCCTGACCCAGGGATTGGACCCAGGTCTCCTGCAACGCAGGTAGATTCTTTACCGTCTGAGCCCTAGGGAAGCCCAGGGTTGTTAGGAAGACCAGATAAATATGACATGTAATCAAGCCATGCCAGGCCCATGGCAGATACCCAATAAATTATCACTATTATGTGCTGGAAGTGATTTAGAAGAGCCAGAGTCTTGGGTACGCACAGGACATTCTGGCCTGTGTGGCCTTTTGAACTTTTCCCCCTTTGGTCTTTCTCCATTTGAAATCTTTTTCTCTTTCCCCTCTTGATGTTTGTTAATTTCTCTCTTGTTGTCAGTGCTGTAACCCAATGCTTGAGGATTTCACAACAGGATGCACTGGAGCCAATGTTTTCCACTTGGATATGACTTCCATGTTCTTGCCTTGCTGTAGTCAATAACTTTAAAAGGGTGGAGGGTGTGGTTTACTGTACTGAATAAGGCTGTGATCTGTTTTTTTGAAAACTGCTCAGGCAAAGGAAGGAAGTTGTCTGTGATGACACTGCTGGCTTTTATAACATAAATATGAAGCTCTGTGTTGTCGTTTGGCAAAACTTCCAAAATTTCCCTCAAGAAGCTCAGGACAAGTTGAGAGTCAACTTCAGAGTGCAGAGATATATTTAATAAAAAGCAAAAATTACTCCAGATGCCATAAATTGTTATAAACAAATGCTTTGCCAAACATGCACAGCCTTCTTTCTCTCTCCATCAGTTCCCTATCTGTACACATTGCACAGTCATTGCCTGGAACATTTAATGGGTGAGCTGTGTACCTGAGAATGTCAGAGTGTGAGGGCTGGTCTGGAGAGTGGGGGTAGGTTACTGGAGGTTGGGGGAGTTTGGGACAAATGAGAGAAAGGGTCAATAAATGGAGACCAAGTCCTAAAATGAAGATCATGGGATCCGGTCCCATCATTTCATGGTAAATAGATGGGGAAACAATGGAAACAGCTACAGACTATTTTCTTGAGCTACAAAATCACTGTGGATGGTGACTGCAGTCATGAAATTAAAAAAGCCTTGCTCCTTAGAAGAAAGGCTATGACAAACCTAGATAGCATATTAAAAAGCAGAGACATTAGTTTGCCGACAAGTGTTGTCAAAACTTTGGTTTTTCCAGCAGTTATGCACGGATGTGAGAGTTGGACAATGAAAAAGGCTGAGTATTGAAGAACTGATGCTTTCAAATTGTGATGCTGGAGAAGACTCTTGAGGGTCTCTTGAACAGCAAGGAGATCAAACCAATATCAATCCTAAAGTAAATCAACTCTGAATATTCATTGGAAGGACTGATGCTGAAGCTGAAGCTCCAATACTTTAACCACCTGATCGTAAGAGCCAGTTCATTGGAAAAGACCCTGATGCTGGGGGATTAAGGGAAGGAAGAGAAGGGGACAACAGAGGATGAGATGATTGGATGGCATCACTGATTCAATGGACATGAGTTTAAGCAAGCCCCGGGAAATAGTGAGGGACAGAAGCCTAGTGTGCTGCAGTACATGGGGTCGCAAAAGAGCTGTACACGACTGAGCGACTGAACAACGACAACAGCAAGTCCTAACAGCCATGGTCAAGGCAGGCTTGTTCTAGGTTAGGGCAGGGAGATAGATGTGTGGCAAAAGCAGAGGGAGAATCTATGGTGAAAAGCTAGGTCATTCCAAAGATTTCAATAAAGCCTGGAGGACCAGGACTGACTTCGTGGGCATGTGAGCTGTCAGGTTGCGCGGGGGTCCCACCCTCAGAAGGATCCCATGCTTACCTTAGTGCTTTGCTTTGATGTCTTGATATTCTTAAGAAGTTTTAAACATGAGACCCTGTATGTTAACTTTGCACCGGACCTTTAAAATTATGTTGCTGATCCTGGCCAGGGAGCATTGAACCGAAGACTCATCTCCAGAAATAGAAGCTGGCATGAACAACAAGAGAAGCATGAAGTAGTGCCCCTCCTGGTTATTAGGGCAGGGTCCAGGGGCAGTCATAAGTGAGTTTAGAACCTAATATTATAGAACCAGACAGAGGTTAGGGGCCCAGCTTGAATAGGCAAGGACCGTGGCGGCAACTGACACTGCAGTAGAACTATGTCTTGAAGCGTACTTCGGGGGAATTGATGCAGAGAGCACGGGGCTTAGGAAAGCTGCACTGGTATCAGGTGTGTATCTGCCAATCAGCTGTGGCCCCCAGCAGAGTCTCACGGCCACAGCCAATCAGCAGAGAGGAAGAGTAGTACAGGCAAAGAAGGTCTCCCATAGATGGAACTACATGGAGATGCTAGCTTTGCCACCTACAGGTGTTGTGGCTTCAGGTAAGGAAGGCGCCTTACTTCTCTGAGCCTTAATTTCTTCATCTATGGAATGACGAAAACAATACCTATTCACAGTTGATGAGGTTAGATGAGATACGGTATATAAAATTTCTACTACTTCGCCTGCACGGGTAAATAATCTACAGTTGCTCTCATAACCTATTGTTAATTTAAGAGAGCCAGAGTTAAGAAAAGTATGTTTTAATCCCACTGGCTGTGACCTTGGGCAAACCACTTTGCATGTCTGAATCTCAATTTCTTCATAATTAAAGGAAAATAAAAACCCAATGCCTGAGACAGTGTCTTGCACATAGTAGGTACTCACTAAATATATATTAAATGTTCTGCTGCACTGCAACAAATGATATGAGAGCTATTTGCAAAGCTGCAAAGGGCTTTGCCACTGTATTATCTTTTTGTTGACTTTAGAGAATCAGATTTATTACTTTGCGGGGTAGGAATCAACTAAGGTTGAGATCACCTCACTCTGAAAATAAAATAACTTTCTGAGTGCTTGCCTGCCTTGGGATTTGGGTCAGTCTTTTGTTACTGGCATCAGCACATAGCTAACTAATCCAAATGTAACCAAACTGGGCTGGGAGTCTTTGCATTGCTTTTTTTCTTCCAAGTTTTTCTTTCTAGAATAAAAGGGAAATGGTATTATCACATGGGTTACCACAAATCAAAAAGTATAATTAATGACAAGACATTCAATCTGCATGCACCTACATCAGATGGATTCAGAGCATGTCATTCCTTTTCATGACAGCTCATGAAGCATGAAGACTATTTAGAGAGGATGAAAAAGTCTCATTCATTAGCCTCTGGGATGCCAAGAGGGGAAATGACTTATGTACAAATGACACAAAGCACATACTTTTCTTGTTCTGAGTTTACATATTCCACATGAGATTAAAGGAAACCATGTGTCACCAGACTACGTGCCTTGGATGAGAAGAGTTCTGGGCTGCGAGGATAGAATAACAACCTGAACACTGAGACACCAAAGGTCAACTTCACTGAACTGAAGTGACCTTGAGATTGAAACAAAGGCATTATATACTTTCTGCCTCAAATGATGGAATAATATGACCAACAATTGCTACTGAGACCAACCTGGGTAGATTTCCACCAAAAATCTGTGTTCCTCCTTTTATTATAGACAGCTGTAGGTTCTCTATCAAGGGCTAAGTTTCCCAGTCTTCTAGCAACGTGACTGTGTCGACAAGTTCTCAACAGTGGAATGTGTTGTAATTGATGTGTGTATATATCTTCTTTGGAAAACTATGCATATAAATCTTTGGCCCATTGCTATTTGAATTGTCATTTCCTTCTTGAGTTTCTTGTTGAATATGATAGTTCTTTATATATTCCGATAATAGTTCTATATATATATATATTATTTTTCTCTTATCAGATATATGATTTGCAAATATTTTCTCCCATTTTGTGTGTTGTCTTCTCACTTTCTTGATGGTATTTGTGAAGCACAAAGGTTTTAATTGATGAAGTCCATTTTTTTTCTATTTTATCTTTGTTGTTTGTGCTTTTGGCGCCACAGTTAAGAAACCATAGCCTAATTCAAGATCACGAAGATTTACACCTGTGTTTTTTTCTAAGACTTTCATAGTTTTGACTCTTACATTTTCAGCTTTAAACTATTCGAGTTCATTTTTGTATATGGTGTGAAGTAGGAGTTTAATTGTGTCTAGAATCATTCAAACATTCTCAGAGAATTACAGCACCCCCTTTTATGCCACACTGTCCATTTGTGTTTTTATGTGTTTTGACAGTCTGTATAATCAGTGTATGTGTGTGTGTATGTTTTGAAAGCTCAAGAAAAACATAACTTCTTTAGGGCAGCAAGTATTCTATGAACTTTTGTATCTTTAGCACTGAAAACAATAGTTTAACATTTGTATACTGTACTAGAACTAGTTAGCACCTTTTCTCATCTATTGTGCTATTTTATTTTCATTGAAATCCTAATGTAGGTGATACTCCTGGACCTAGAAGCTAACAAATGTTAACATGGCCAAGATCACAATATTACTAATAAGTGAATTATAGACATAAAACCAGGTTTCCAGATTATGTGCTCTTCCTGTTCTATATATTTATTACTATGGTGAAATGGAGTGCTTTAAAAGTAGTTTCATTAATTTATTCGTATATTCCAGAAATATTTAATGAGCCTCTGTTATTTGTTAGGTATTGTGCAAAACACTGACAAGAAATGATGAACAACAATGGACATAGTTCTTTTACTTGTGAGATGGACTTGATGGACAATCAAGTGGTCACACAAATACATGTATAATTACAATTGTGATCAGTGGTAGAAGGTAGACTTGCATGCATCATTATGAGTAAATAATGAAGTTATCTGACTAGTAAGATAGGTCAGGTGACGATTCTCTAGGAAGCAGTACTTTCTTGAGAGCTGAAGTTAATAGGAGTTAAGTGAAGAGCAAGTAAAGAGCATTCTACACAGAAATAATAGTCTGTGCAAATGTCCTGTGGTAGCATCAGCCATCTGAGAAATCTAAGGATTTTGTCTACTCCATTTAAAATGTAATTAGTTAAAACAATATATCACAACTGAACAGGAAAATGATGCAGTGTACACAAAAAGACAAGTTAACCTTAACTTCTTTAAGACCTAATTTATCCATCTCTTTGCTTTTAAGCACCTACATCAGAAAATAAAGAGGAGAACAAAAAAAGAAATGATATCACTGTATACACCTAAACCCATGCAATTGATCAACAAGAGTGTTTGTTGAGTATTTCAAGGACATGAGGATGCTAATTTCTCTGGGATGGTCCTCAGAAGAATAAGCGTCATCATTCCTTTGAAGGCTTGTGAGGCCTGTGAACTTGTGCGTGTGTGCTAGGTCACTCAGTCATGTCCAACTCTTTGTGACCCCCATGGATCGCAGCCTGCCAGACTCCTTTGTCCATGCAATTTTCCAGGCAAGAATACTGGAATGGGTTGCCATTTCCTCCCCTAGGGGATCTTCCTGGCTCAGCAAACCCACGTCTCCTGCATCTCCTCCTTTGGCAGGAGTGTCACCTGGTAGAAGCCTTAATGCCATCAGGGCAGTCCCCAAGGTCCTGTTTCTGGGTAGAGTAAGCTGCTTTGGTCCAGGGTTACCAGGCACGTTCCCATATGTATTCGTGCATTAATCAATTCAAGTTCTGCATTAAAGGCAATGAATCACCTTGAGGATTATCTGTGATGTTGGTGCTTGCAGGAGTTTTAACAGCCAATTTGGAATCCAACACTGTTGTTGAATTTAGAGGGAAAAAAATATTCACATATAAGAAGCATATTTCACCCAAGGAGGATTAATCATTATTAAGAAGGAGGAGACCTATGATGACTGGCAGGGAAGGAATGTCTGGGAGAAATTGTGACCTGCTAATTTAATTAGTATCTCCACTTCTATTTGATTTCCTTCCTTGTCTAGGAATTTTGTTTGGTGTTGTATGTGCTTAGTCATTTTGTCATGCGTCAGACACTAGGGATCCAAGCACTGATGGGAACTGGGCTACATAGAAGCCTAAGAAACAGGTCCTGCCTTGTAAGGAGTAGCCAGCAGAGAATCTGATCCCAAGAAGTGCTTTAAAAACATTGATTGAAATGAATAGTACTTCATAAAATTAAATGTGCTCATTGCTTGGGGGAGAGTGAAAAAAGTAGTTATCCTATAATATAGCAGCCTCTTTTTCCCCTTAGAAATGCAGGGTTTTGTAGAGATTAAGGGTTCTAGATTTAGAGAAATTGACATGAAATCCAGGCTCAAATCCTGTCTCTATCAACAGTCACCAGTGTGACTTTGAGCAAACTACTTGACATCTATGCGCCAGTTTCCTCATCTGTCCAATGAGATTAAGGCTAGTAGTTACCTCAAAATGTTAAAAAATTTACAAGTGCTAGTATATGTAAAGCACTTAGTCAGATGTTTGATACATATGTTCAATATTAAGAGCATTTTGAATTGCAAAGGTTTTAAAAGGGCTCAAGGATCACAGAGAAATAAGAGTAGGAAGTTCCCCATTTGAATGACTGAAGATGCAGATGTGATTTGTGGTGGACAAGAGGATGGATAGGTGGATGGAGGGGAGGGTGGATGGATGGATGGGTGGATGACTGAGTAGGTGGATGACTGAGTGGATGGCAGGATAATGGCAGCACAGGAGAGAGGTTAGCCCAGGGTCTGTTGTTCTATCTGGCCTCAGCAGAAGCCGTTTACATGTCCTACTGGATTTTATGTCATCTACACGATGGCCAGGGTGTGGCAAAGCACCAGTATGAGGCACTGTCTTTCTTTACATTTCTGCACAACCCACCATGCATGATTCTGATACAATGAAGCATCAACATACCAGGGTTTGGGGGTTTGACGAGGGAAGGCCAGGTAGGGAAGCAGGATGGTCAGGGAAGGCATTAGCGGTGGTGGAGACATTCGAGTGTCTTGGAGCAATGTTCATCAGCAAGGAGGCTACTGCAATAGGACAAGTTTGGACTTGTTCTTAAGTTCTTACTAGACCAGTAATCTTGAGAAAGTAAGGGCTGCCCAGGTGGCACTAGAAGTAAAGAACCCGCCTGACAATGCAGGAGATGTAATAGATGCAGTTTCAATCCCTGGGTGGGGAAGATCCCCTGGAGGAGGGCATGGCAGTCCACTCCAGTATTCTTGTCTGGAGAATCTCACGGACAGAGGAGCCTGGCAGGCTACAGTCCATGGGGTCACAAAAAGTCAGACACAACTGAAGCAACTTGTTGTGAGACCTAGGGACTCCATCAAATAAGAGGGGATCTTTGAGGAAGAGTTGAGATCCTGCAGGTGGGGCTGTGAGCTTGCAGAATTTGGGTGCTAGTGAGAATTTATTCATTCTCTCAGTTTGCTTGGGCTTGAGGACATTTTGTTGTTGTTTTGGGTTATACTAAGTCTTCAGCATTCACAATTATTTCTTCCTTTTTAAAGGTTCTGCTGTAAATTGTAATCATCTTATTTACCACTTTCAGTGACAATTTGAGAATGGAGAAAAATAACATCTAAGTGTCAAGGAAGACGTATTTATCCTCTTCCAACTTGGGTCCAGTGATTGGGACCTGCAGATTAACTGACAATAAGCCGATTAACAGGAAAAGAGATAAGGTGTATTTACAGGGGGTTAATTGCAGCTGTATTTTGGGGAGCTTCTGCTTCAGTTAGATATGAAACATTCAGATAAGATTTCTTTCAGCATCTTTTAAGCGCAGATGTTTTCACTTTACAGTAATCTTTATACTAACTCTGAGGTCTGTGCAGTTCCCTACACACTTTATCAGATACTGTGCTAAACTTAATCATATACTGTTACTTTTCACAGGTTATTCTATAAGATGGCTCTGGTTTTTTTTTTTTTTCACAAACAAACCTAGAATTGGGGGTCACATAGGTCAAATGACTTACCCACTATTTATTAACATGATGATCAATGATATTCAGTGTGTGACATGCTCCCGTGAGTTACACATTTCTTGCATGCTATGTGTGACGTGACCCCTCTCTCTTTTCTTTTCTTTTTTTAAAAAAATATTTATTTATTTATTTGGCTGGACCAGGTCTTTGTTGGGGCGTGTGGGATCTTTAGTTGAGGCATGCAGGATCTAGTTCCCCGACCAGGGATCCAACCAGATCCCCTGCATTGAGAGTGCAGAGTCTTGGCCACTGGACCACCAGGGAAGTCCCACGACCCCTGTATTTTGACTGAAGAAAGTGTATCAGTAAACAGTGTGTGACACTGATGTTATTATTAGTGTAAGCAGGTGCTTATATCCTCTGTAATGTTTTTTTTTTTTTTTAATAAATTTATTTATTTTAGTTGGGGGCTAATTACTTTACAATATTGTAATAGTTTTTGCCATACATTGACATGAATCAGCCATGGGTTTACATGTGTTCCCCTTCCTGGACCCCCCACCCACCTCCCTCCCCATCCCATCCCTCTGGGTCATCCCATTGCCCCGGCCCTGAGCCCTTATCTCATGCATCAAACATGGAATGGTGTTCTGTTTCACATACGATAATATACATGTTTCAATGCTATTCTCCCAGAACGTCCCACCCTCACCTTCTCCCTCAGAGTCCATAAAATTGTTCCATGCATCTGTGTCTCTTATTCTGACTCGCATATAGGGTTATCGTTACCATCTTTCAAATTCCATATATATGCATTAGTATACTGTATTGTTGTTTTTCTTTCTGGCTTACTTCACTCTGTATAATGGGCTCCAGTTTCATCCATCTCAGTAGAACCGATTCAAATGTATTTTTTTTAATGGCTGAGTAATATTCCATTGTGTATATGTACCACAGCTTCCTTATCCATTCGTCTGCTGATGGACATCTAGGCTGCTTCCATGTCCTGGCTATTGTAAACAGTGCTGCGATGAACATTGGGGTACACGTGTCTCTTTCAATTCTGGTTTCCTCGGTGTATATGCCCAGCAGTGGGATTGCTGGGTCATATGGCAGTTCTATTCCCAGTTTTTTAAGGAATCTCCACACTGTTCTCCATAGTGGCTGTACTAGTTTGCATTCTGTAATGTATTTTTAAAGACAATAACTAGCAAGCATCATTTATCTATTTATTATTTCTAATAGATGGTTTGTGATGATTTCCACAGGCTGTCTCATTCACCCCTATGTCCTAATACCTCAGCCGAGAATGCTTCCCTGCCCTGTGCCATTGCCCAAGTGTATAGTAGAATGCCCATCAAGTTATCCACCCCAGGGTATCGACCAGACTCCCAGGGGTTGTTTGGAAAACCTCCTCCATAGCCAGTGGACTAGCGAGCATCCTTTGTCAACTGATGCCATGTTCACATTTCAGGTCCAGGGGTGGGTGGATCCCCACAGTGGATGGTACATGGCTACTTGATTAACGAATCCTCTCTGAGCAAAGGTCCTGAAAGTCAGTTAGGTTAAAAAAAACAACAACCCAACTCTCCATACCTTACTGCCCAGAGTACAAGAAAATTAGATTTAATACATATATCCAATTTATTTCTGCCAACAAGCCATCCTCAGGAAAAGAATGCACAGCCTGAAAATATGTGTTCTCAGCTCCGGGATTTCCCTCCCTGGGTCCCTGTATCCTCACAGGGAGTTGAAGGGCAGCAGAGACCCTCCTCCAATTTTCTCTTCAGTTTCTCACCCACCATTCTTTTAGTCTCTTTCTCCCTCCCGTCTTTTCCGGAAACACAGAAGAAATATATCCACTGCATGTAATACACACATCTATTCTTGCCAGGTTATGTGTCTGTTGCCCAACTAAAGGAAAACAACTTGAAGGCAAACACTACATTTTTCATCTCTACCTTCAGTTTACAATAGTATTCAAGAATAAATTATGCTGAATAAATAAACCAAAATAGCCCTCTTTCCTCATGGTATAAACAATTTCTCATGGCAGGCAGGGGCTTATTTATAAGTCATATAGTAATAATAGCAGGCATATATTAAGAACTAACCATCTGAGAGTTTTTTATATATTGAGGAATCCTGGATTCCCAAGCCTCACACATGTCAGCCAAATTTCTAGTTACTCATGAGCCAGGTCTATCAGAAATAATGTGGAGGCTACGAGAAACACAGGGACTAAACCACAACATCTATTATCAAGCAACTTCAACTTTGACATGAAAGTCTGAAGAAACAACTATTTTATTTAATATAAAAATTGTATATATTTAAGATGTAAAACATGATAACTTGATATACATATATATATAATGAGGTATTTAAACACATAAATATGTATATATGTGTATATATATATATATATATACATATATATTAACACATATACATACACTGCTCCCATGGTTACTGTTTTTCTGTGGGTGGTTAAAGCACCTAATATCTACTCTAAGCATATTTCCCGTATTCAATAGTGTTATTAACTATAGTTAGCATGCTGTACGTTAGATTTCTAGACGGACTCATCCAATACAACTAACTTTGTGCTCTTCTCTGACCAGCATCTCCCCGTTTCCCCTCTCCCCTTCCCCACACCTGGCAGCACCATTCTGTACTCTGCTTCTACGAGTTTGATCTTTTATTTTTTGTTTTTAAAAAAAGAAGATTCCATATATAAGTGAAATCACACAATATTTGTCTTCCTCTGTCTATTCCACTTAGTATAAGGTTTCACCCATGTTGTTGCTAATGGCGGGATTTCCTTCTTTCTCATCACTGAATATATGTGTGTGTGTGTACACAGCATCTCTATCCATGCATCCACCGATACCCAAGCATACCCTGCTTCAGTCTGGATATCTGATTGCCTTGCTCTAAGAAGGTATGTTGACTCTCCAGTTCCTGTGATCTTGCTCCCTTTCCCCCACCAAGAATTGTTGACATACTGAACCAACGAAGAGGTTTTTATATATAAATCAAGCACATTGCCTAGCAGGTCTTATTAATGGTTTTAACTCATCTGAAGTTCACAACAACCTTATGAAGCAGGTGCTTCCATCACCCCCATTTTACAAGTAAGGGAACTAAGAAGCAAAGAGGCATTAAATACTTTCTCGAGGATACAAATCTGTAAATTCAGATGCTGTGCTTTTAATACCCACCCATTACACTCCCCAGGTTGGGTGCACGTAATATGTGTTGCAAAAATAACTGCTAACTAGAATGATTAAAGAAAGGATTGTTCTTATTATGTTTCTCAGGCAGACAGGGTTCTGCTCCAAATCTTTAAAACTTTTAACTCTCATTGAAAGTAGCATCAACATATATACACTACCATGTGTAAAACAGATGGGCAGTGGGAAGCTGCTGTACAGCGCAGGGAGCTGGGCTCAGTACTCTGTGATGGCCTGGAGGGGTGGGATGGGGGGTGGGAGGGAGGGAGGCTCCAGAAGGAGGGGATATATGTGTTCATATAGCGGATACACTTCGCTGTTCAGCAGAAAATAACACAGCATTTTTAAAGCAACTATACTCCAAGAATAATTTTTTTTAATAAAAAAAAATTTAAGTCTTACTTTAGAAAGCGCAGTGGAAATAACAATGGATTCTTCAAAGAGAGACCAAGCTCTGACCACAACAGTTGGTCCCTTTATTTGCCCCCATCCTTTTCCTCTCCCCTAGTTTCTCTTCAGCCCCATTAGGAGCTCCAGCCCTATGACTGCTCCTCAAGGAGTCACTCTTGTTCAGATCAAACCGGAACCTCAGAGCGAATCACTAACAGCACTCTTGCCATGCCCTCCGCGTCCCCGCAGGCTTGTCATTCTCCAGTCCCAACTTCATAAACCCTGAACTTCAGCCTAATCCTATGTTTCACCTTCTTGCCTCTCCACCCAGCTCTCTGAGTGCCCCTGGAGGGGAGCCCTGACCATGCTGGTGAAAGAAAGAAAGAAAGAAAGAGAGAGAGAGAGACAAAGAAAGAAAAGAAAGAAAGAGAAAGAAAGAAAGAAAGAGAAGTCACTCAGTTGTGTCTGACTCTTTGCGACCCCATGGACTGTAGCCCACCAGGCTCCTCCATCCATGGTATTTTCTAGGTAAGAACACTGGAGTGGGTTGCCATTTCCTTCTCCAGAGGATCTTTCCTAACCAGGGATCAAACCCGGGTCTCCCTCACTGCAGGCAAACGCTTTATCCTCTGAGCTACCCGTGAATCTGGACCACGGAGTGGGTGCTATGACAGATGTACAGCCTCTGACGCAGCTGGAACCCAGGAGCACTCTGCAGTCTTCCCTGTGTTCCTGCCTTCTCTCAGGGACCATCCAAGCTCTGCTCCGGAGTTTCTAGTTCTGTTCTTACTTAGTTGAGGGACTTGGACCAATCACTCAAGAGCTTTATATTTCACTCTCTCCATCTGTAAGAAGACTGATTTCGATCAGTATTCTTCTTTTCCTTTTTTATCTTTGGCTGTGCTGGGTCTTTGTCGTGGCCTGCAGGCTTCCCCTGTCGCAGGGCAGGGGCTTCTCCTGTTGGGGAGCAGGGTCCTCGCGCGCATGGGCTCAGCAGTTTCGGTTCCCAGGCTCCAGCGCGCAGGCGCAATCGTTGTGGCTCAGGCTTAGTTGCTCCTCGGCCATGTGGGATCTTCCCAGATCAGGGATCAAACCTGTGTCTCCTGAATGGGTAGATGGATTCTTTACCACTCAGCCGCTAGGGAAGGCCTACCCTGGGTTTTAAAAGAGAACTTCCACCACCTCATCACTCAAAAACTAATGAAACTCAGTGCGCTACCAACTAGTTTGAGCTCTGATGTGATCAGGTTTCTCTTACAGAATTGCCCGAGCTCAGCTACTCTTCCTCTGTGGGTGGAGGGCCGGTCCTGATCTCTTGCCGGGCTGAGATGCTGTTTCTTGCCGCCAGCACTCTGCACCGTGACGCTGCCAGCTGCATCTTCACCTCTCATTTGGGGATTGGCTTCTCTCAAACCCACTCTCAGCCACGGGAGCTGGTTAGGGTATATTCTCTGGCCCAGTCAGTACTCTGCACACTGAATCACCCTCCACTAGGGGAAAAGAAGAATGTGAGGGAAAGAGCAATTTTGGTCGCTGGAAACGGAGATAATAAAAGGATCTGCCCTTGGGCAGAAACAAACTCCGGATACTTACTGTGCAAACTATTAAACCTCTAGGATGCAGAGTCCAGTGTCATGTTTTCCTCAACTTTGACATCAACTATCATGTAAGTGGATGGGGCTGGAGGGCGCAAAGGGTGTTACATGGAAAATCCCAAAAGAAGGGATCACAATAGTAAGCCATTCATTTTTTTTTCCTTTATTATTTTTTATTTATTTATTTATTTTTAAATAAATTTATCTATTTTAGTTGGGGGCTAATTACTTTACAATATTGTAGTGGTTTTTGCCATACATTGACATGAATCAGCCATGGGTTTACATGTTTTCCCCACCCTGAACCCCCCTCCCACCTCCCTCCCCATCCTATCCCTCTGGGTCATCCCATTGCCCCAGCCCTGGGCATTTGTCTCATGCATTGAACCTGGAATGGTGTTCTGTTTCACATATGATAATATACATGTTTCAATGCTATTCTCTCAGAACGTCCCACCCTCACCTTCTCCCTCAGAGTCCGTAAGACTGTTCTATGCATCTGTGTCTCTTATTCTGTCTTGCATATAGGGTTATCGTTACCATTTTTCAAATTCCATATATATGCATTAGTATACTGTATTGTTGTTTTTCTTTCTGGCTTACTTCACTCTGTATAATGGGCTCCAGTTTCATCCATCTCAATAGAACTGATTCAAATGTATTCTTTTTAATGGCTGAGTAATATTCCATTGTGTATATGTACCAGAGCTTCCTTATCCTTTCGTCTGTTGATGGACATCTAGGTTGCTTCCATGTCCTGGCTATTATAAACAGTGCTGCGATGAACATTGGGGTACACGTGTTTCTTTCAATTCTGGTTTCCTCGGTGTGTATGCCCAGCAGTGGGATTGCTGGGTCGTATGGCAGTTCTATTCCCAGTTTTTTAAGGAATCTCCACACTGTTCTCCACAGTGGCTGTACTAGTTTGCATTCCCACCAACAAAGTAAGAGGGTTCCCTTTTCTCCACACCCTCTCCAGCATTTATTTCTTGTAGACTTTTGTATAGCAGCCATTCTGACTGGCGTGAAATGGTACCTCATTGTGGTTTTGATTTGCATTTCTCCGATAATGAGCGATGCTGAGCATCTTTTCATGTGTTTGTTAGCCATCTGTATGTCTTCTTTGGAGAAATGTCTGTTTAGTTCTTTGGCCCATTTTTTGATTGGGTCGTTTATTTTTCTGGAATTCAGTTGCAGAAGTTGCTTGTATATTTTTGAGATTAACTGTTTGTCTGTTGCTTCGTTTGCCATTATTTTCTCCCATTCTGAAGGCTGTCTTTTCACCTTGCTTATAGTTTCCTTTGTTGTGCAAAAGCTTATAATTTTAATTAGGTCCCATTTGTTTATTTTTGCTTTTATTTCCAATATTCTGGGAGATGGGTCATCGAGGATCCTGCTGTGATTTATGTCAGAGAGTGTCATTCATTTTTATTTGTGGTTCTTCTGTAGCTAAGTCATGTCTGGCTCTCTGCGAACTCATGGATTCTGGAGTGGACCCTGGAGGCAAACTCTACCATCACTAGCCTGTTTGTTTCTTCAGTTGCTAAGTCGTATCCAACTCTTTGCAACCCCATGGACTACAGCACGCCAGGCCTCCCTGTCCATTGCCAACTCCTTAAACTCATGTCCATTGAGTCAGTGATGCCATCCAACCATCTCATCCTCTGTCGTCCCCATTCTCCTCCTGCCTTCTCTCTTTCCCAGCATCAGGATCTTTTCCAATGAGTCAGTTTTTTACATCAGATGGCCAACGTTTTGGAGCTTCAGCTTCAGCATCAGTCCTTACAATGAATATTCAGGGTCAATTTCCTTTAGGAAGGACTGGTTGGATCTCCTTGACCCCAGATCTTTTCAGTTCTCTTCCTTGCTCAGTAATAGGAAAGAAGGGTAATCTAAATGCTACACACATGCATTCATAGCACTGTTTCTTTCTTTCTTTCTTTTTTTCTTCTTTGGCTGCACCCTTGGGAATTTTTGCTCCCCAACCACGGATGGAACCCCCTCCTCCGCAGTGAAAGGGCAGAGTACCAACCATTGGACCAGCAGGGAATTCCCTTCAGCATTGTTTCTTTTAAGATATGAAAGTCTATTCAGGACTTTTGTGCATCTTAATTGCTCACCTCTATTGAAAGCTGGTTCTTCTTCACACCTTTCCATGGTTTTTGATCTCTCACTATAGTTTTTTCTCCTCTGAAGGATCTATCACTATCTATTGTAATTGTCCATCTACTGCAAGACTGTGAATTCTGAGAGCATCTTATGTTTGACATGGTCATGGGTTATCCCTGTATCCTGCATTGCCAGACACAACAGGGGGAGATGATTTCTTAGGATTTTCTAGACAAACAATCATGTTGCCTGTGAATAAACACAGTTTTTAAAATCTTTCTTAAAACTGAAATATAGTTAGTTTGCAATGCTGTATTAGTTTCAGATGTACAGCAAAGCATCAGTTATATATACTTTTTCCAGACTCTTTTCTGTTATGGGTTATTACAAGATATTGAATATATTCCCCTGTGCTATACATAGGCCCTTGTTGTTTATCTATTTTATATATAGTAGTGTGCACACGTTAATCCCAAACTCCTAATTTATCTCCTCCTCCACTGCCACACCCCTCCCCCAACTATTCCCTTTAGTAACCGTAAGTTTGTTTTCTATGTCTGGAGTCTATTTTGAATAAAGATAGTTTTACTTCGTTTTTTTCAATTTTTATGACTTTTTTTTTTTTTGCCTTTGACACTGGCTAGTACCTTTTGAACCGTGCTAAATAAAGGCGGTAAGAGCAAACATACTTATTTTGTCTTTCATTACAGGGAGAAAGCATATAGCATTTCATCATTAATGCTATATGTAGTTCCTTATATAGCATTAGTATCTTCCTTTTCCTGTTTTTCTAAGTAATTTAAAAATAAATGGATTTATCAATAGCTGATGAGAAGTCACTCTGAAATACAGGGAGCCCAGCCCTGTATGCTGTGAGGACCTTAGAGGGGAGGGGTGGGGAAGGGGAGGGAGGTGATATGTATGATTATGGCTGATTTGTGTGTTGTTTGGCAGAAACCAACACAACATTGTAAAGCAATTTTTCACCAATTAAAAAATAAATGGGTGCTGAATTTTGTCAGCTGTCTTTTGGCATCCATTTCATTGGTCACATGGTTTTCTCCTTTATTTTCTTAATATATTAATATTAATTATGTTGACTGATTTTTAAATCTTGAACTACCCTTGCACTTCTGAGATAAACCCTATTTGATCATTAGGTATTACCACTTTAATATATTGCTGTGCTTTATTGGAGAATGTTTTGTTAGAGATTTTTCATATATGTTCATGAGGGATACAGATTTTCAGGTTTTTAAAAAATGTAATATCTTTTTGATATCTAGGATTCCATAAATATGAGGGGAAAAAATAACACAAATAACTTAAAATGTACATAAGTTACTAACCATTTGACGGTGCTAAACTCTAGTAGGTCCGTTTAGTTGCAAGTAACAAGAAGCAACTGGAGCTAGCTTAAGCAGCTGGCTCTGATCCCGAGGTCAGACATGAGACGGGTCCCCCAGCCTCTGCAAGGAGCTGGAGCTGCAGACCACCGAGACTCCCACCTCTCTGTCACTCTCTCTATTCCACGGCTTCATCCTTCCTACTTTTCAGACTTTCACTCTCTCTGCTTCTCTGATTCTTATGGCAATTCCTAAGCTTATTAATAATAAATAAGTACATATATAAGGCCTAGAAAGGTTCGGAAACATGTTTAATGCATTGCTAGTCAAGTTCAGTTCAGTTCAGTCGCTCAGTCATGTCCGACTCTTTGCGACCCCATGAACCACAGCATGCCAGGCTTCCCTGTCCATCACCAGCACCCAGAGTTTACCCAAACTCATGTCCATCAAGTCGGTGATGCCATCCAACCATCTCATCCTCTGTCATCCCCTTCTCCTCCTGCCTTCAATCTTTCCCAACATCAGGGTCTTTTCAAATGAGTCAGCTCTTTGCATCAGATGGCCAGAATATTGGAGTTTCAGCTTCAACATCTGTCCTTCCAATGAACACTCAGGTCTGATCTCCTTTACGATGGACTGGTTGGATCTCGTTGCAGTCCAAGGGACTCTCAAAAGTCTTCTCCAGCACCACAGTTCAAAAGCATCAATTCTTCAGCACTCAGCTTTCTTTATAGTCCAACTCTCACATCCACACATGACCATTGGAAAAACCATAGCCTTGACTAGAAGGACCTTTGTTGGCAAAGTAATGTCTCTGCTTTTTAAAATGCTGTCTAGGTTGGTCATAACTTTCCTTCCAAGGAGTAAGCATCTTTTAATTTCATGGCTGCAATCACCATCTGCAGTCATTTTGGAGCCCCCCAAAAATAAAGTCAGCCACTGTTTCCATTGATTCCTCATCCTCATCGCTAGTCAAATCCATGCACAATTATAAGGTAATAAACTAGTCTTAGTCTGAGAAAAAGGAAGAATGATAGAATCAATGGATCAAAGTGAAAATTTCATTAGTAATGATTATAGCTAACACTGACTATGTACATGGGCTTCCCTGGTGGCTCAGTTGTAAAGAATCCACCTGCCAATGCAGGAGGCCTGGGTTCCATCCCTGGGGCAGGAAGATCCCCTGGAGATGGAAGTGGCAACCCACTCCAGTATTCCAGTCTGGGAAATCCCATGGACAGAGGAACCTGGTGAGCTACGGTCCACGGAGGTCTCAAAAGGGTCAGACATGACTTAGTAACTAAACAGCAACAACAACACTAAGTGCATACTATATGCTAGAGCCCAGGTAAGCACTGTACTTGCTGTATCTTATGGGATCTTAACCATTTCCTTATGGATAGAAGGTCATGTTATCCACATAGTTTCAAGTTGAGGCTTAGGTGAAATAACTTTACCTAATTCTCCCTGAATTATAAATTTCAATATTGCTCCATCTAAATGCAGTGAAGGCTTCTGGGTAGGACACAAATCTTTTGAAAAAAGAAGAAAGCAGAATGTAAAAACTTCTAATCTTCATATTGTGTATGAGTTTAATTTATTGCATTTATGGCAATATAAGGATGTTGCTAGCAATATGTTACAGTATGACTTTTATCAAATAGTGGTGCTGCATAGTCATATGATAAGACCAGTATTTATTTATTTTTAATTAATTTATTTATTATAAATGGAGGCTAATTACTTTACAGTATTGTGGTGGTTTTGCCATACATTGACATGAATCAGCTATGGGTGTACATGTGTCCCCCATCCCAAAACCCTCTCCCACCTCCCTCCACATCCCATCCCTCTGGGTTGCCCCAGTGCACCGGCTTTGAGTGCCCCGTTTCATGCATTGAACTTGAACTGTTAATCTGTTTCACAGATGGTAATATACATGTTTCAATGCTATTCTCTCAAATCATCCCACCCTCGCCTTCTCCCACAGAGTCCAAAAGTCTGCTCTTTATATCTGTGTCTCATTTGCTGTCTCGCACATAGGGACATTGTTACCATCTTTCTAAATTCCATATGTATGCATTAGTATACTGTATTGGTGTTTTTCTTTCTGACTTACTTCACTCTGTATAATAGGCTCCAGTTTCATCCATCTCATTAGAACTGACTCAAATGCATTCTTTTTAATAGCCGAGTAATATTCCACTGTGTGTATGTACCACCGCTTTCTTATCCATTTGTCTGCTGATGGACATCTAGGTCGCTTCCACGTCCTGGCTATTGTAAACAGTGCTGCGATGAACATTGGGGTACACGTGTCTCTTTCAATTCTGGTTTCCTCGGTGTGTATGCTCAGCAGTGGGATTGCTGGGTCATATGGCAGTTCTGTTTCCAGTTGGGCTTCCCTTGTAGCTCAGGTGGTAAAGAATCCACCTGCAGTGCAGGAGACCTGGGTTCGATCCCTGGGTCTGGAAGATCCCCTGGAGAAGGGAAAGGATATCACTCCAGTATTCCAGCCTGGAAAATTCCACAGACTGTATAGTCCATGGGTTCGCAAAGAGTCGAATACAACTGAGCAACCTTCACTTTCACTTTCTTTCAAGGAATCTCCACACTGTTCTCCATAGTGGCTGTACTAGTTTGCATTCCCACCAACAGTGTAAGAGGGTTCTCTTTCCTCCATACCTTCTCCAGCATTTATTTCTTGTAGACTTTTTGATAGTAGCCATTCTGACTGGCATGAGATGGTACCTCACTGCGGTTTTGATTTGCATTTCTCTGATAATGAGTGACGTTGAGCATCTTTTCATGTGTTTGTTAGCCATCTGTGTGTCTTCTTTGGAGAAATATCTGTTTAGTTCTTTGGCTCATTTTTTGATTGGGTCGTTTATTTTTCTGGAATTGAGATGCTTGAGCTGCTTGTATATTTTTGAGATTAACTCTTTGTCAGTTGCTTTGTTTGGTATTATTTTCTCCCATCTGAAGGCTGTCTTTTCACCTTGCTTATAGTTTCCTTCGTTGTGCAAAAGCTTTTAATTTTAATTAGGTGCCACTTGTTTATTTTTGCTTTTATTTCCATTTCTCTGGGAGGTGGGTCATAGAGGATCTTGCTATGATTTATGTCAGAGAGTGTTCTGCCTATGTTTTCCCCTAGGAGTTTCTGGTCTTATATTTAAATTAGTAAGATCACATCTTGTCACGTGTGTTTTCATACAATTTGTGGAATTATTTGTTCTAATTCTCTGAAAAATACTGTTGGTAGCTTGATAGGGATTGCATTGAATCTGTAGATTGTTTTGGGTAGTATACTCATTTTCACTATATTGATTCTTCTGATCCATGAAGAATCCATCTGTTTGTGTCATCTTTGATTTCTTTCATCAGTGTTTTATAGTTTTCTATATATAGGTCTTTTGTTTCTTTAGGTAGATTTATTCCTAAGTATTTTATTCTTTTCGTTGCAATGGTGAATGGGATTGTTTCCTTAATTTCTATTTCTGTTTTCTCATTGTTAGTGTTATAGGAATGCAAGGGATTTCTGTGTATTAATTTTATATCCTGCAACTTTACTATATTCATTGATTCAGTTCAGTTCAGTTCAGTAGCTCAGTCATGTCTGACTCTTTGCGACCACATGAATCGCAGCATGTCAGGCCTCCCTGTCCATCACCAACTCTTGGAGTTTACCCAAACCCATGTCCATCGAATCGGTGATGCCATCCAACCATCTCATCCTCTGTCATCCCCTTCTCCTCCTGCCCCCAATCCTTCCCAGCATCAGGGTCTTTCCCAATGAGTCAACTCTTCACATGAGGTGGCCAAAGTATTGGAGTTTCAGCTTCAACATCAGTCCTTCCAATGAACAACCAGGACTGATCTCCTTTAGGATGGACTGGTTGGATCTCCTTGCAGTCCAAGGGACTTTCAAGAGTCTTCTCCAACACCACAGTTCAAAAGCATCAATTCTTCGGCGCTCAGCTTTCTTCACCGTCCAACTCTCACATCCATACATGACCAATGGAAAAACCATAGCCTTGACTAGACGGACCTTTGTTGGCAAAGTAATGTCTCTGCTTTTAAATATGCTATCTAGGTTGGCCATAACCTTCCTTCCAAGGAGTAAGCCTCTTTTAATTTCATGGCTGCAATCAACATCAGCAGTGATTTTGGAGCCCCCCAAAATAAAGTCTGACACTGTTTCCACAGTTTCCCTATCTGTTTCCCATGAAGTGATGGGACCAGATGCCATGATCTTAGTTTTCTGAATGTTGAGCTTTAAGCCAACTTTTTCACTCTCCTCTTTCTCTTTCATCAAAAGGCCCTTTAGTTCTTTGCTTTTTGCCATAAGCGTGGTGTCATCTGCATATCTGAGGTTATTGATATTTCTCCCGGCAATCTTGATTCCAGCTTGTGTTTCTTCCAGCCCAGCGTTTCTCATGATATACTCTGCATATAAGTTAAATAAGCAGGGTGACAATATACACTCTTGATGTACTCCTTTTCCTATTTGGAACCAGTCTGTTGTTCCATGTCCAGTTCTAACTGTTGCTTCCTGACCTGCATACAGGTTTCTCAAGAGACAGGTTGGATGGTCTGGGATTTGCATCTCTTGAAGAATTTTCCACAGTTTATTGTGATCCAAACAGTCAAAGGCTTTGGCATAGTCAATAAAGCAGAAATAGATGTTTTTCTGGAACTCTCTTGCTTTTTCAATGATCCAGCAGATACTGGCAATTTGATCTCTGGTTCCTCTGCCTTTTCTAAAACCAGCTTGAACATCTGGAAGTTCACGGTTCACGTATTGCTGAAGCCTGGCTTGGAGAATTTTGAGCATTACTTTACTAGCGTGTGACATGAGTGCAATTGTGCGTAGTTTGAGCATTCTTTGGCATTGCCTTTCTTTGGGATTGGAATGAAAACTGACCTTTTCCAGTCCTGTGGCCACTGTTGAGTTTTCCAGATTTGCTGGCATATTGAGTGCAGCACTTTCACAGCATCACCTTTGAGGATTTGAAATAGCTCAACTGGAATTCCATCACCTCCACTAGCTTTGTTCGTAGTGATGCTTTCTAAGGCCCACTTGACTTCACATTCCAGGATGTCTGGCTCTAGGTGAGTGATCACACCATCGTGATTATCTGGGTCATGAAGATCTTTTTTGTAGAGTTCTTCTGTGTATTCTTGCCGCCTCTTCTTAATATCTTCTGCTTCTGTTAGGTCCCTACCATTTCTGTCCTTTATGGAGCCCATCTTTGCATGAAATGTTCCTTTCGTATCTCTAATATTCTTGAAGAGATCTGTAGTCTTTCCCAATCTGTTGTTTTCCTCTATTTCTTTGCATTGATCGCTGAGGAAGGCTTTCTTATCTCTCCTTGCTATTCTTTGGAACTCTGCATTCAGATGGGAATATCTTTCCTTTTCTCCTTTGCTTTTCACTTCTCTTCTTTTCCCAGCTAGTTGTAAGGCCCCCTCAGACAGCCATTTTGCTTTTTTTCATTTCTTTTCCATGAGGATTGTCTTGATCCCTGTCGCCTGTACAATGTCACGAACCTCTGTCCATAGTTCATCAGGCACTCTGTCTATCAGATCTAGTCCCTTAAATCTATTTGTCACTTCCACTGTATAATCATAAGGGATCTGATTTAGGTTACACCTGAATGGTCTAGTGGTTTTCCATACTTTCTTCAATTTAAGTCTGAATTTGGCAATAAGGAGTTCATGATCTGAGCCACAGTCTGCTCCTGGTCTTGTTTTTGCTGACTGTATTGAGCTTCTCCATCTTTGGCTGCAAAGAATATAATCAATCTGATTTCGGTGTTGACCATCTGGTGATGTCCACGTGTAGAGTCTTCTCTTGTGTTGTTGGAATAGGGTGTTTGCTATGACCAGTGCGTTCTCTTGGCAAAACTCTATTAGCCTTTGCCCTGCTTCATTCTGTACTCCAAGGCCAAATTTGCCTGTTATGCCAGGTGTTTCCTGACTTCCTAATTTTGCATTCCAGTCCCTTATAATGAAAAGGACATCTTTTTTGGGTGTTAGTTCTAAAAGGTCTTGTAGGTCTTCATAGAACCATTCAAATTCAGCTTCTTCAGCGTTACTGGTCAGGGCATAGGCTTGGATTACCGTGATATTGAATGGTTTGCCTTGGAAAGGAACAGAGATCATTCTGTCGTTTTTCAGATTGCATCCAAGTACTGCATTTCGGACTCTTTTGTTGACCATGATGGCTACTCCATTTCTTCTAAGGGATTCCTGCCCACAGTAGTAGATATAATGGTCATCTGAGTTAAATTCACCCATTCCAGTCCATCTTAGTTCGCTGATTCCTAGAATGTCGACGTTCACTCTTGCCATCTCCTGTTTGACCACTTCCAATTTGCCTTGATTCATGGACCTAACATTCCAGGTTCCTATGCAATGTTGCTCTTTATAGCATCGGCCTTTGCTCATTGATTAGCTCTAGTAATTTTCTGGTGGTGTCTTTAGGGTTTTCTGTGCAGAGGATCATGTCGTCTGCAAACAGTGAGAGTTTTACTTCTTCTTTTCCAGTCTGGATTCCTTTTATTTCTTTTTCTTCTCTGATTGCTGTGGCTAAAACTTCCAAAACTATGTTGAATAGTAGTGGTGAGAGTGGGCCCCCTTGTCTTTTTCCTGACTTTAGGGGAAATGTTTTCAGTTTTTCCCCATTGAGGTTAATGTTTGCTGTGGGTTTATCATATATGGCTTTTATTATGTTGAGGTATGTTCCTTCTGTGCCTGCTTTCTGGAAAGTTTGTATGATAAATGGGTGTTGAATTTTGTCAAAGGCTAACTCTGCGTCTATTGAGGTAATCATATGGTTTTTATCTTTCAATTTGTTAATGTGGTGTATCACATTGATTGATTTGTGAATAGTGAAGAATCTTTGCATCCCTGGGATAAAGTCCACTTGAAGACCAGTATTTATTATAGTAAAGAAGCGTTTGTATTCTCAGTAACCAACTGAGCACTTCTCTAGCAGAAAAATATCAGAAAAAAAGGAAAATAACTTTGGTACTAAGGAGGAATTTTATGAAAAAAAAACCATAAAAAATTTTTATGAGAAAAAAACATTTTTTTTTCCATAGGATTACTACATTATTAAGAATTTGTAAATACTAAGTGCTAGTTGCTCTGATACATGCTTTATTTTCATTGGCTTATTTGCTAGTCACAACAACCCCCAAGTAGGTATTATTAGCCCCACTTTAGAGATTGAAAAACTGAGTTTCAGGAACTTTCCCAGGAATCACAGCACGTAAGCAGCCAATCCATATTCTGTTAATACCTTATGTGGTGGCAGAAATTACAACACTGATGGATTCTCCACTTTGGATTGGTTGTAGCCCATTCATTACTGTTGTTTTCAAAGAACAAGACAAAACAAAACATTGTCTGGAAATTTCTCAGAATTCCCTGCTGTGTTCCAGAGTAAGCCAAGATGGTGAATCCAGACGTTCTGAGATGCTCTCATTAGCTGTCAACTCTAGACATTGCTACATTTCCCTGACCAGAGAAAAATACCAGCTTCTACAGCGGAGAGGCGCAGGGCTCCTAGCCTTTCCCAGTTTTCTGAAAGTGCTAAAGACTAGAATGTAAATAGTCCCTCTGTGTGACACAGAGCAGGGCAAATACAAGCATCCACCAGCTGGAAAGTTGGCTGCACGCGCTTATCTCTTAACGCAAACACAGCAAAGCAAACATGGCACAGAGACAAGGAACAGGGGCTGCTGCTGCTGGCGAGAGTCTGCTGATCTCACCCGGTTGTTCATCCGCCCAGACATCTGGTGCCCTGGAGAGGGCCATGGCGGAACCCGGGAAACCCTCCTCGGCCTCCTTCCATCACTCACTGCACTGATTTTGGCTGACAGTTTGAGCAGCAAAAGTGATTTGCAGAGGCTTGCGGCGGGGGTGGGGTTGCGTATCACGAATTGGCGTCCAAGATGAAAACATCTTGAATGTTGACATTGATCCCAAGTGGGTTAAAAAAAAAAAAAAAAAGAGAGACAAACGTCCAATCAAAGTGCTTCTAATTGCTTAGATCCACAGGCAATGCTCAGAGTAGCTTGCTCTGGACTAATAAAACCTGGACAAATGGACACGTGGGGACTCTTTGCCCAGGGGACTTCCTAAGGTGAAGGCTGCCTAAGTTATATGAAAGCTCTTAGGAGGAGGAAATCCTCTCCTCTCCTTCACCAGTACACATCACCCCCATGGTCTTCACACCCACTCAAGCTAATAAATATGTGAATATACAGATGACTTCTTCAGTGATTGCTAGTTAATTGACAGTAAAATCTTGAGGATAGCAAGTTGATCATTAAGGGTTAGAACCCTCATTCCTTATGGTTTTCTATTTACTAAAATAGAAAACACATCATCCATGAATAGGTCAAATACATTTGTAGGCAAGTCTGGAAAAATCCCTTCAGATGAATGGCCAATGTTACAAAAAGGTAAATTCTGTAAGGGGCTGTGAGACAAAGGTCAAAGCTTTGACTATAGTTTTTCCAGTAGTCATGTATGGATGTTACCATTGGACCACAAAGAAGACTAAGCCCTGATGAATCGATGCTTTTGAACTGTGGTGTTGGAGAAGACTGTTGAGAGTCCCCTGGACTGCAAGGAGATCAAACCAGTCAATCCCAAAGGAAATCAATCCTAATTATTCATTGGAAGGACTGATGCTGAAGCTGAAACTCCAATACTTTTCCTATCCGATGGGAAGAGCTGACTCATTGGAAAAGACCCTGATGCTGGGAAAGATTGAAGGCAGGAGGAGAAGGGGACACAGAGGATGAGATGGTTGGATGGCATCACCAACTCAATGGACATGAGTTTGAGTAAACTCTGAGAGATGGTGAAGGACAGGGAGGTCTGGCATGCTGCCGTCCCTGGGGTCGCAAAGAGCTGGGCATGACTGAGTGACTGAACAACAACTGTGAGACAAGGTAAAGATTAATATACAGAGCACCATCTCACAGTTCTACTTGTCGGTCTGTCTGTCTTGAGAAATAATGTGTCTCCAGGAAAGGCAGAGACAATGTGTGAACATTGTCAAGGAAGTCAAGCTGGTGATAAGATTTCAGGCTTCCTTCCAGGTCAGGAAGAGTGAGATCCAGTGTTTCTAAATCATTCCAAAATCATCCTTCAACTTCCTTTATATTGCAGGCACAGTGCTGGGTGCTGATGGCATAAACATGAAGACCAGTTCTCTTCAGAAACATAGGGATGGCTGGGGAGACACACTCACAGACAATTTAGACTGGGTGAGGAGGTCCTGTATCAGAGTTACATGCAGGGCACCGTGGGAGCCCAGTGCAGGCAAGGGAGGGAGTCAAGAAATGCTTCCAAGGGATGCTGTTTGAGCTGAATCTTAAAAGAGTGAGTAGGAGAGGGCCACGTAGAGATGTGGAGTCGAAGGCACAGCAGAGAGTGTGGTCCTGCCAGATCCTGCAGTGGCAGCTGGGAAGGGTCTGGAAACGAAGCCAGAGAGAGAGGCAGGGGCCTGGTAACAGAGAGACGTGAGCATCCCGTCGGCAGATGAGGGGAGTGACGGCTAGGGAGAGAAGGTCCAAAGCCCACGATTTAAAGTCAGACAGTCCTAAATTCAAGTCTCAGGTTTGCAACTTCTGCACGGAGTGAACATCTGAGTTATTTATCTTCTGTGTCTTGGTTGCCTGATCTGCAAACTAGAAATAATGACAATACCCAGCTAATGGGGTGCTGGGCAGATTAAATGAGGCATGCAAAGCCTGTAACGTCATTTCAGCACATTGTAAGCACTCGATAATGATAGATAATGATAGAAATTAACTTTCTAAAAATGTATAACTTTCCTCAAGATTGCACAGTAAATGTCAGAATGTGGATCTGAACCCATCGACAGGGAACACCTGGGGTGACAGTGGGAGGAACCTGCCCTGGATGCTGGCAAGGGGGGCGTGTGTGCAAGCTCGACAGAGAACTTTACGACTATCATCAACTTGAATAAACCATTCGTCTGCTTTTCATTACTGTCAAGCATAGGGCATTCCAAACATTGTCAGTGATAAAATACTCCCTCCTCCAATATTTTCTGTTGGTCTAAGAATTTCTAAACAATCGCCGCATGGTTACTGTTGAATTTTAATAATACCTATGAAAACCACAGGGGCCTCCGACACACACTGTAAACTAGAATCTGATCCTTGCCTGGATCCTGTTCAGCAGAGCATAGTTTTCAAATGATCGCTCCAGCCACTTTGTTTCCCTGTTTTAAACATTAGACAGATAAACATTCCAAATGATCACACAGGGTGACAGAATTGAAGTGACTCAGGTTCTGTGTCTTTGTCTTTCAATCATTGCGCTAACATCGTTCATTCTGAAGCTATTGTTTCAACAAGGGAATGTGTACTCAATGGGAACCATCAACTCTGCCCAAAGTGTGCTTGAATGATTGTCAACTATTAAGAAGCTGTGGAGACAAAATGTTTATTAGAGAATAAGAAATAAAAATGGGCTAATCTAAAGCTATTAACTGCAAATCATGTTTTTCATACTGAAGAGGGTGTTTAAAAGTTATCTGCTCCAGGTTTTAAATACCCAAAAGTACTCAGCTCTGGAAGTCTGTCAGGATTTAACACCTCTGCCAATGTTTCTCGTCTTCTGCCCTGACTGCTGCAGGGCTCTGACCGTCCCCTGTCTCCTGCTTTCTTCTGGAACCTAGACACTCCTATCAGCGGGGTTAGTTACTCAGGTTCAATTGTGTCCCTCTGAGGCTTTAATGAAATGCAAAATTATCACTTGAGATGGGCAACACCTTAGCGCTGAGTGGCCGGGACAGCTCAGGAAGGTGGGTGCCTTTTGGGGTGGAGAGCTGTAGATGAGGCCTGAACCTCGGGGGTGTGGAGGGCGAGAGAGCTGGGCTGCAGAATGAGGGTGCTGAACCCCTGGGGGTAACGTGGAGAAGATGGCCCGATGAGTGACCCGGCTCTCAGGGAAGAAGCCTCAACCATGAAGTTTTTCCACTTTACAGTGTTGCCCAAAGAAGAGGAGTCTAAATGTGCTCTTGGTTTTCTGCTGGGTTGGAGGAAATAATAATAATAATAAAAAATCTCCAAAGCCTTGGAACTAATTACAGCAGATGATGGGTGTTCTTGTAAACACACCAGGAGAAGATAAGGGCTGGCATGCTTTTGAAAACAGAATTCTAGTCAAGTAACCAAAAGCCTACGTGTGACAAGATGGTGGCCTCTGGGTCTATACACCCTCCTTGTTGGAAGCCTCTGTGTGTGCCTAGTCTTCCAGCTCACTGGAAGTTTTGTTAGTGAAAGATCACTGCAGAGTTCACAGAATGTGATCTGTATCATGATGCTGGGCTCTTGAGATGGCCAGTTGCCACAGCTCTTTTCATTATCTCATGACGTGAATGTTAAGTCAGTCGGTCACCTTGTGTTTATTGGAAATTTATTTTGCCTCAGGCGCTTCGACCCTGGAGATACAGTTACGAATGAGAAAAACACAGTCCCTTTCCTCACTGGGATTAGAGACTGGCAGTGCTGACAAGCCTTAACTTACACACACAAATTAAATAATCTCACGGGAGTGAAGTGATGTGAAGGAAAAGTACAGGGTGCCATGGGGGGCTGTGGTGGGGTGAGGGTCAGAGAGGCCTTATCTGTCCCCCTCATGAGTAGATAGGGTAAAAATAGGATGGATTGGAAGAATTCAACAGTGGCAAATCTCAGTGGGAAAGCAAGAGTAATGGAAGGCCAGGAGTAACACAGTGAGAGTCCACTAGAAATCCCTGACGTCTGCCAAGGGTGGTTATGGGAAGCTCTCTGGCACACTCAGACTAAGATATATTTAGGAGTGATTTACACTTACGTGACTTTATCTTGGGGAAATCAACATTTATGGACAGAAATACATTTCCAGATTGCACACAGGCAGTTAATACACACAGCAGTAGATAGGATAGAAAAACCAACACTTGGCAAATTCGCTCAAAAAGGACTAGATAACTTAAGGACCTAACTTAGGGACTGTGGGACAAGCCAAACGCACTTGTAGTGAAGAAAGACACAATGAAGAAAAAGACTTAACAAAAGGAAGATTTTTCAAGAAGGAAGGAAAAGGATGCAGCCCGAGTCAACAATTTAACATTTGAAAAATGGATACCACAAACTCAACAAATAGGCAACATGTTAGATGACAGACATGGGCAAGAGGGTGCACCAGAACTCAGGAAGAGCTATTCAGTAGACTCATTCAAATGCAAACAGAGGTAGCTTCACAAAGTTGGCCAGAACTTTGGCAGCAGAAGCAGAGGGAATAAATCTATGAGAAATCCCTGGTTTCCCTAATCTGTGGCCAATTACAAATGGTGAAAGTACTTTACATAGGTGCTCTTTCACTGCCAAGATTCTTCCTACATAGAAATAAGAGATATTCAGTTGTACGGTTGGCATGGAATATAGAAAGTTGATTCAATTCAACTGAGTGTTGTCCCTGGATACAAGATGGCCTTTACTCCAGAGAAGAGAAGTTTTATTTCCAGAAACAACTGGATCCATTGTCCACCTGGATCTTATTCCTTTTCATGGTCTGGCATTATTTTATTTATTATTCTACTTTTTACTGTGGAAGTCTCCCTAGTCTAGTGTTTATAGGTTATGAAGACCAAGATCTTGATTTTGTAGTTCACAGATACAGTCCCAGCTCTTACAGTCCTTGAATCAGAGGATACAGTGACATAAGCATTTAAGGAATGAGTGGATGATGTGACGTGAAGATTGGGATGTAATGAACACACAGCTTTGGCCAGGCAATGAGGGAGGCACATTCCAGGTCAGTGATCACAGTTGAGGCCAATCTACTTTGTTCCAACTGGAGAAACCTCTCACATTGAACAAGAGCCACGCTGCAATTCTAAGACTGAACAGGAGATGAATAAAACATGCCGAAAGCTTCACTCTTCCAGGATATAAGCTGAACCTTATAGATAAACAAAGAAAGATCAGGCATTTAATTTTCAATGTGATGAGTGTGGGTGTATCTATTCTCCCTCCAGGTGGCATTACTAAAGTAGGCAGTTGGACATACAAGTCTGGAGTTCAAGAGAGAAGTTGAGACTAGAATTAAACTTTGAGAAGATACATATTCATTTAGCTGAACGGTAATGTGCAGGAAGGTAGCAGGGTAAGATAGGGCTGGAAAGGTTGTTTGGGAATAACATGTTAAAGGATTTAAAAGAGAAAGATGCACTCTAAGCCTTGAGGAGGAAGATGATAATGATGATGACTAGTTTATTTGCTAGACCAGAACAGACATGAGGATCAGCACTTAGGGTTGGGGACAAGTGCCTAAGCCCTGTGCCTTCAGAGATGGTACACCCAAGCGAAAGGGCTCCCAGATGTCTACATACAGCCCAGCTCCCTTCCAATGAGCTTCTCCCCCCAAAGGAAAACAAAGGGAGCAACAACAGGTGACGATGATGACATAGTGACCAAATGGACTCCCAGCAGGGTGTCTCTCCTGCTTGGAAGGAACTGAATGTGAAATTATTCATGTAAAGACACAGAAGGTGATCTTAAGGGAATATTGTGATGTTGTGATGTAAGAAGAATTACATATTTGATCTTTCTCTCTGATTTTTGACATAAAGCTCTGAAAGCCCTTGGAATTTTCTGAGTCACAGGGGTGAAAAGAGCATCTTCCGTTATTCATGAGAAGCCTGGTTCAAGCCTACCTGAATTTATGCTAAGGAGATGACTCTGGGGAGTGGGAGCTGGTTGCCAGGGAAGCCAGCCAGGTGATTGGAGGGTTAGAAATTTCATCCCTAAGCCTCTTTACGCCCACCTCTGGGGAAAAGAGAGAGGCTGGGATTCATTTAATCACCAATGGCCAGTGACTGAATCAATCATGCCTGTGTAATGGAACCTCCATAAAAACCCTAAATGAAGAGGTTTGGAGAGTTTCTAGGTTAGTGAACCCATGGGGCGCTGGGAGGGTGATGTCAACACACAACCTAAAAGTCGAGAGTTATATTTTATTCAGCAGAAATTTTTAGGACTTAAGCCCAGTAGGCAGCATCTCAAGTAACCCTGAGAGAACTGCTCAGAGGAGGTGAGGGGAGGAGCCAGGTTATACAGAAGTTTTGCAACAAAGGACAGGTAGTCTGATTGTCAGAAATGTTTTCGTGGGACTTCCCTGGTGTCCAGTGGTTAAGACTCTGTGATCTCAGTGCAGGGGGGCCAGGTTCATTCCTGGTTGGGGAACTGAGTCCTACATACCTCGATGAAGAGTTTGCATGCTGCAGTAAGATTGAACATCTTTCATGAGCATGGAATAGGCAAATAAATATTTTTTTTTAAGTTTCCTTAAATTAAAGAAAACCAGATATCCCCAGTTAAGGAATTTAGTGCTTTTCTATGTATGTGTGTGCTCAGCCGTGTCTGACTCTTTGTGACCCCATGGACTGTAGCCCACCAGGCTCCTCTGTCCATGGGATTCTCCAGGCAAAAATATTGGAGTGGGTTGCCATTTCCCTTCTCCAGGGGATCTTCCTGACCCAAGAATCAAACCCACGTCTAAGACTTTTTACCATTGAGCCACCTGGGAAGCCCTTTTCTACGTATGGGGAGAGGCAAGAGTCTGGGCTTGTTGAAATCACGCTTTTGATATGCGCTTCACCTATCTGGGGCCAGTGTCCTGTGTTTTTGTTTGTTTGTTTTACGTTCTGAGCTTCCTCAGGGCTCAGCATAGGGAGTGGTTGCAATTTGACAGCTGTTAGATGGCAGGTGTTCTTTCCTTCCTGAGCTCCCTCAGGGCTCATCAGCTTACCATCCTCTGTGGCTGCAGTTCTGGTGACTGTGACATCCTTGTTTACTGATATGGCAGGAAGTACTCCATTTCTCCGTGGTATGCCCAGAAAGGGTATAAAAACTCTGCACTTCTGTCCGCACACCTTGCCTTATACATCTCTTCCACTTGGCTGTCTAAGCTGTCTCCTTTATAATAAACTGGTAATAATAATTCAGCTATTCCCCAACTTGAGCTCTATGAGGTCATTCTAGCAAATTATCAAACCTGAGGAGGGAGTTTCAGGAACCCTCCACTTGTAGCCAGTTGGTCAGAAATACGAGAAATCCAGGCTTGTGATGAGCCTCTGAAGTGTAGGCAGCCTTATGACACTGAGCCTTTAACCTCTGGCGTCTGCACTAACTCCTGGAATTTAGTGCCTGAATTAAATCCAATCACTGGACACCCAGTTGGTGTCCAGACAGTTAGAAGAATTGGTTGCTGGTGTGGAAACCACCCCACACCTTTGGTGTCAGAGTGTGTTGTGAGTAGAGAAATAGTTTTTCTCTAGGTGTATAAACTTGTTCTCTCAATTAGGGGTAAGGAAGTATAAGGCCCTGTTACCATTTTGTATCTGAAAAATCCCATGGACCGGTGGGCTACAGTCCAAAAGGTCGAAAAGAATAGGACGTGACTGAGAGGCTAGGCATTTGCCATTTTGTATGCTTCCTTCAGTGATCAAACACCAAGGGGTGTGAATAAATCAAGCATTAGAGTTTAGGGACTTCTTTGCTTCAGCCAAGGCTGTATTGAGGCAACCAAGCTACCCAAAATCCTCTGCGGTACTAGTAGCATCTGCAGAGCGGCAGCAGTAAAAGGCCAGCTGCCCTAGGACAGTCTGCTAACATGAGAGCTTTCTTAAGCTCCTGCTGCATGCCAAACCCTTGCTAAAAGCTTTATATGCAGGGTCCCGTTTAAATCCTATAGCAAATATTTTCTGGTGGCAGAGCCAGTAGATACACATCAAATTACACTTAGGACTCCATGATTCTAAATGGGAGGCTGTAAATTTCAACTTTATGAAAGCAATTTTTTTTTCATTAAGAAACTTCTGTGCTTAAATCCAGTTGGCAAAACCTAACCTTGCTGCTGATTTGTAGTTTGATCCATAACCCTAGAATTTGCTTAAGTGCTCCCTAAGGCTATGGAACAAAGAAATATGCATTTGAAAGCATCAGTGAAATAATTAATTGCAACTTTAAAGATGCTTGGATGTTATTTCATGATTTTTGGCCTGTTTCCTCTTTGTGTGTGGTGTAGGGCAGGATGGTATGTTTTTCTTTTTCAGTTACTTAGGAGTGTTAAAGAGTTTTTCTTTGACTCAATATTTTACACCACTGGAAAACTGATCCTTAGTTTAGTAACACTCGAACCTGGGCAGGCAGTGCTTTTGCTTGCCCAGCAAGCAATCTCATCTCTGTGTGTGACAGCATAGTTTTGAATGAAAGTCACTCAGTGGTGTCCGACTCTTTGCAACCCCATGGACTATACATTCCATGGGATTCTCCAGGCCAGAATACAGGAGTAGGTAGCCTTTCCCTTCTCCAGGGGATCTTCCCAACCCAGAGATCAAACCCAGGTCTCCCTCATTGCAGGCAGATTCTTAACCAGCTGAGTCACAAGGGAAGCCCATGACAGCATAGTAGGTGAGAAGAATCCCATTGCTTTGCCACCTTAACTCTCATGACAGGACAAAGGCATCTCTGTTGCAGGTTTCTGCTATTGTAGAAAGATCTAGAGGTTCTTAAGCCAGAGTCCAAGAGAATCAGTGATACGTGTTTATCATGTATGTGCATTTTTCTAGAATGGGTCCATAGCTTTCAACTGAGTCCCAAAGATGTTCTTGACCTTACCAAAATTAAGATCACTGCTACTGAAATTTCTTGAGACACAACTAACTAAATACATGGAACAATAGAGGGATTCTTTATAGCTGGATGTATTATAGTACTGTTGTACCTTGGTATTCACGGCAAATTGATTCCAAGACCGCACCGAAACCAATATCTGTGTATGCTCAAGTCCCTTATATAGAATGATGTCATATAGCCAGCCCTTCATATGCACAGGCCCATACATACACAGTTCAACCAACTATAGATAATTCTATTGTAAGATAGTTGCATCTGATCCAGAACCATGGATACAGAGGGCTGACTATAATTCTTTGTAAATGTAGTGTTGTAAAAGTGTATTTAAAAAATTATATGGTCCATGTTTGTAATTCACATGCTATTTTTTTCTCTCTGAGATTCTCCAAGTTCACCCCTTTGTCATCAATATTCTATGCCTTGGGGGCTTCCCTGGTAGTTCAGTGGTTAAGAATCTGCCTGCCAATACAGGAGACATGGATTCAAATCCTGGTCTAGAAAGATCCCACCTGCCATGGAGCAACTCAGCGTATGCGCTACGACTACTGAGACAGCGCTCCAAAAAGGCTGTGCTCCTCAAAGAGATGCCCCCACTTGCCACAGCGAGAGAACATACACACACAGCAGTGAAGATCCAGCATAGCCAAAAATAAATATTCTCTGCCCTTACTGTTACATGAAAATTCTGTTTTTTCTTGCTGAGGTATAGTGTAGAGGTGGTATTTTGATTTTTTTCTCTCCCAATAGAAAGAATGGTCTTGCTCTAATACAGTCACTCTCACTTGGCAGTTGCCCTGAACTATCAGAAAGCATTTATCAGATAGTCGATGAGGCTAAATGGCTGTGAGCTTTAAAAGCACATTGGTATATACACAATAGCTAATGTTGAAAAAAATGCCTCTTATTTAACATTCAGTATGAAATCCATGTAAGTTTCAAAAGCCCAGTGACTCTTTCCATGGTTTCATATTCAAAGAAATTTGGTCCTACATCTATAATAATCAAAAAGAAATTTAAATTTTTATTAAAGTCTCTCAGCATTAAATGGAAAATAATCAATAGCAAAAATTATTTGTTTTTTTTTTTTTGTCTCTCATGTCCTTTTATCATCTCTCATGCATGGAACTTGCTCTAAAATACTTCTCCTCCCCTACTCCAAGCTCTAAAATTTCCCTCAATTCAGTGCGTTTAAGCTCTGATAGCTCCATTCCTGTCTCTATCTTAATTCTATATTCCATAGATCAATTTAATCTCTCTGGTTTCTTTCTTTTGCCGTTTTGTCATAATTCCAACTCGTCTCCCTTTCTCCTCCCCTCAAAACGCTGGTCCAGCAAGCAAGAGTCATTTCTGGGGAGGTGGGGGACTAAAAGAAGGAAGAAAATTCATATTTGCAATTTGAATTGCTTCTTTTGTCTCTGACCACCAGTATGAAGAAAATCACCACACTCATTTGAGGTTTAAACATAACTTCAATTTGGGATTGTAGCCTTCTTAATTAACTTGTCCAATTAAACTGTTCACACTTGATTAATTTAATAAAAAGAACTATTCATACATATTAGTTAATACTTTAGTTGTTTTTTAGCCTCAGCAAGTTCATTCACTGTATGTAATACACACACACACACACACACACACACATATTTTCACCCATCTGATGTTTAGCTTTTCATTTTAATTGAACCAGTCTTTCACTCTAAGTGCCCTGGTTGAAAGTTCTGTCTAGGAAGAAAGAGCTTTAAACCCAGGCAAATGGAAAATTGATTTGCATAAAAGCATGTCTTCATGAGTGAAAGTCTGGCTTATTCCAAATCCTGCAAGCACTTAGCTTCTCTTTTCTTTCACTAAAATCTGGAAAACAAACCCCCAGGGGAAACATGCTGATGAGACACGTGGATGAGGCACATTGGTAACTCTAAGTGTCAGCCTTTCTTATTGTTCCCCACCGAGGGAACTCTGTAAGCACCTGAAGGCAGGCCTGGATGTTCACACGAGCATTTCACGTGTGCCAGATGAGAGTCTCAGAAGCCATAAATTCTTTCTGGCAAGATAAACTTCCCACCCCAAATGGGAACCTTGTAATGCAGCCCTTCTGGGTTTTGAAAGTTCGGGTTTTGAATCATTTTGAATCAAACCCAAACTTGAACCAAGTTTGGGTTTGGTTCATTGCTGGAACTTGCCTGGGTTTCAAAAGCACAGGTCCATCAAATCTCTCTGTAAATTTCCATCAGCTGTAAAAACGAAGTTGAGAAGTCAACAAATCACTTTGGGTGGCTGCATTACAAGTTTCCCGTTTGGGGTGGGCAGTTAATTTTGCCAGAAAGAATTGCCACCCATCCCAAAGAAATCCACAGTCAGTCCCAGGGGAGAGCCTGGGGCAACGCAAGAAGCGCCGGACTGGGAGCTGGGAGTGCCCTTCCCTGCCCTGTCATCAGTGACATATGCAACTTTGGTCTTGAGGATGCCTCCCAGGTCTAATGTTCTCTGATGTGAACACTTCATAATCCATGATTTGAAAACAATATACACATGAAACTGTGTTAGAAGCTGAAGACCATTGTGGATCTGGACCTTGGGTTGGTTATTTGTAAAATGAATGGGAGCAGAAAGTGAAGTGAAGTGAAAGTAAGTCGCTCAGTCGTGTCCAACTCTTTGCAACTCCATGGACTATACAGTCCATGGCATTCTCCAGGCCAGAATACTGAAGTAGGTAGCCTTTCCCTTCTCCAGGGGATACTCCCAACCCAGGGATCAAACCCAGGTCTCCTGCATTGCAGGCGGATTCATTACCAGCTGAGCCCTTTACCCAAGAGCAAAAAACTCTCCCAAGTCCAGCTTCAATATATGGCTGTTTTTACAAAGAAAACACTGTGAGAAAAGCCCTGTGTGAAGAAACATAAAAAGAAACCCTGTCCACAAGAGGATTCCCTTCTAACTAGTGAGAGAAAATATATCTTCTGTTAAATGGAAACTTCCATATATGTTTGTGTGTGTATTGATATAGTATCTATACCAATCAAAGCATTTATGAACAAGAATTTTACAGTCATATATGTCATTATTAACGAGTGTCTCATTGTTTGAAACAGGCTGTTGGAAATACTAGAAATGTATAAGAAAGGCAGGTGGCACAGTGATAAGGAGTTCCCCTGCCGGGCTTCCCCTGGGGCTCAGTGGAAATGAATCTGCCAGCCAATGCAGGAGATGCTGATTTGATCCCTGGTCCAGGAGGATTCCACATGCTGTGGAGCAGCTGAGCCAGGGGCCACAACTATTGAGTCTGTGCTCTAGGGCCTAGGATATGCAACTACTGAGCGCATGCGCCCAACAGCCCTGCTCCCCAGCAAGAGAACCAGTGCAGTGAGAAGCCCAGACAGCCCAGCTGGAGAGCAGACCCGCTCAGAACAGCCAGAGAAGAGCCTGGGCAGCAACCATGACGCAGCACCTCCAAAAATGAATAAGTAAATAAACAATTTTTAAAAAGAATCTGCCTGCCAAGGCAGAAGACAAGAGATGCAGGTTTCATCCTTGGGTCAGGAAGATCCCCTGGAGGAGGAAATGGCAGCACACTCCAATATTCTTGCTGGGATAACACTATGGACAGAGGAGCCAGGTGGGCTACAGTCCGTGGGGTCACTAAGAGCCAGACACAACTGAGCGACTGAGTACACACACACACAAGTGTGTAACATGGGAAATAATGTGAAAGATGGTAATCCTGCATTTTTTGCCTGGATCCCTCCCTGCCCTACTGTGCGTTCATTCTCTTGAATGTTTTCAGGAGACTCCCAGGTCCCTTGTTTCCAATAGCTCCCAGCACTGTGATCAATCTCCCTGGTTTAGGAAAATGTAAAATGCCATGGCAGTGGTTCTCTGTCTTTCTAAGGTGTCACTCCTGCTGCTTGTCTTAAAGTTACTTTGGTCCTTTTGCCCTATATATTGATCATTCATTCATCAGAGAAGGTAGGCACTTTGTTAGGCGCTGGGGTGCAAAGGAAAGTAGATCTCAGCTTAAATGTCACTTCCTCAGGGAGACCAAATTACCCAGTCCCTCTGTGTAGGGTCCCATAGCTCCTGTATCTCTTTTGAAGCCCATCAAATTTGTTTGTTGTATCAAGAGTTTGTTCTTTTTTTATTGCTGAGCAGTGTTGCAAGGTAAGGATGCCTTAGACTGTGTCCCACAATTCACTCTTTGAAAAGCACCTGGGTTATTTTTAGATTTTTGCTATTATGAATAAAGTTGCTGTGAATGTATATGTGCAGGTTTTTGTGTGAACATGAGTTTTCATTTCTCTAGGATAAAAGGTCCAAGAGTGCAGTTACTAGGCTGTATGGCAGGTACGTGTTTAGTTTTGTAAACAGCTGACAAACTGCTTTTGAGAGTGGGTGTACTTTTGTTCATTCCCACCATGGGTGCGTGAGACCCAGGATCTCTGCATCCTCGCCAGCCTTTGGTATTTTCATGTCTT
This sequence comes from Giraffa tippelskirchi, assembly GCF_054371585.1. Taxonomy (NCBI): domain Eukaryota; kingdom Metazoa; phylum Chordata; class Mammalia; order Artiodactyla; family Giraffidae; genus Giraffa; species Giraffa tippelskirchi. Next base: position 38,549,934 of record NC_137284.1, on the reverse strand, counting down.
TGTTTCAGCTGTTTTCATAGGTTTGTGGTGATATCTCACTGTAGTTTAACTGACTTCTCCAAGGGCTAATAATGTTGAAAAATCTTTTCATGTGCTTTTCTTTTGCCATCTGTGTTAACTCTATGGGCTTCCCTGGTGGCTCAGCTGGGAAAGAATCCGCCTGCAATGTGAGAGACTTGGGTTCGATCCCTGGGTTGGGAAGATCCCCTGGAGAAGGGAACAGCTACCCACTCCAGTATTCTGGCCTGGAGAATTCCATGGACTGTATAGTCCATGGGGTCACAAAGAGTTGGACACGACTGAATGACTTTCAGTTCACTTTCCTTTGTAGTGAAATGTCAGTCTATGTCTTTTTCCACTGTATAACTGGGTTGTTTGGATCTCTTTACTGTTGGCTTTTGAAAGTTTATATATATATATATATATATATATATATATATATATATCTAAGACCTCTATTGGAGAAGTGTTTTGCAAATATTTTATTCTGGTCTCTAACCATCTTCTCACCCTCTATTAAGAAGGCCTTTCACAGAATGAGGTTTTTAATTTTGATGAAGTCCAATTTAGCAATATTTACTTCTGTGAATTATGCTTTTGATGGCATTTCTAATAACTCCTCACCTAGTCCTAGGTCTTGAAGATGTCCTTCTGTGTTTTTTCCTAAAAGTTTTATATTTTGATATTTTACATTAAAGTCCATGGTCCATTTTTGAATTAATGGTTGTATGTGGTGTAAAGTTTAAGTCAAGTTTCACTTTTTTTTTGCCTAAGGATGTCTGGTTGTTACCACACAATTTGTTGAAAAGACGATCATTCTTCCTCCACTGAGTTGTTTTGAACTAGCAATTAACATTTTTTTAAATAATTAAAGTATAATATATTTGATTTATAATGTTGTATTAGCTTCAGATGTACAGCAAAGTGATTCAGCTATATATATGTGTGTGTGTGTATATATATATATATATGAATCTTTTTAGACTCATTTCAAATTAGAGGTTATTACAAGATATTGAATATTGTTTCCTGTGCAATACAATAGGTTCATATGGACCTCAAGCTCCTAATTTATCTCTCTCCCTTTCCTCATATTTAAAAATTGACTTTCATGACAGCTATTGTTCGCGGCCTCATGGAGCTGAGAATCTGCAGAGGGAAATATTTCCTTAAGAGAAAAGCTAGAACAGAGGTATGTACAACGTGCTAGGGCAGCAAGCAGTCTGTGCCCCAGTGACTAAGGGCATCCGTTTCCTTGTATCCACAGCCCCCTGTGGCTGAGCCCCAGGCCCCGAAGTCTGCTTACACACCTTCCTGGACTAGAACAGTCAGGTCTAGCCAACTGCATTGGAGCAGAGGTCCCTGAGCTCTGCCCCTGGGTTTTCATCCTAGATCTCAGCTCCCTCCGCCAGCAGCTTGACTCAGCTCACATTCTGGGTCTCTTCTTCAATCTTGGCCATTCACTGTTACCTGAGACATTGTATTCCACTGTATGAAACCTATTGTCTCTCCCCGATTTTGTTTGGGGTTGCCTACCCAGACCAAGGATATCAGGATAGAGTAAAGCAGAGAACTATATTCTCCAGTGAGCTGCTGTTCTGCAGGTAACCAGTCAGGTATACTCTGACTCCTGTTTAAGAGGATGGTGGACAGAGAGAGGAGAGGGGTGTTTCCTGATAAACTGACAGCTATTTGAGCTCACTGGCCCTCAGTGTATAAAAAATAAATGAATAACAACAATAATAGCAACAACAATAATCCATTGTGTGGCCTAAACTATCTGGAGTGTTAGTCTCTTAGTTAAATACCTTAGCCACAGAATTGCTCCAGTCTCCCCATCAGAGGGTTTGTTAGGAGCTGATCACATTTAGCTATCTCTGTTTCACTATTTTGGACTTCCCAAGTGGTGCTAGTGGTAAAGAACACCCCTACCAATGCAGGAGACCTAACAGACGTAAGTTTGATCCCTAGGTTAGGAAAATCCCCTGGAGGAGGGCATGGTCATCCACTCCAGTATATTTAGGGCTTGATCTGTGAATCAAAGTCTTTGAAGAAAGCTCATCCTTGAAGAAACAACTAATAGGAGCCCTGGAATGGGGAAGCTTTCCTTCTATGTCCACAGTGACTGCTAAAAGCCAAGGGATAATTTTTTCTTGCTGGAAATGTGATTAATCAATTAAGGGCTGGAACACTGGCCTCTTTCATCACTCAAATGCCCAGGATGCTAATCACCCAGAGTCATTCTATTTCCACGGCCAACCTGGCATATAGTCAAGATTTAAAAGGAAAAATTCTAAACATGGCCTGTTAGTACTGGAGAACTTTCCCTTTTTATAAGATCTATTAGTGAAGTTCTCCTGCTTTGGGATATGTGCTAATTAGTCATAAACCAAAGAGATAATCCTTGTTAAGGTAGCACTAGCTGCTACAACACATAAACTCCAGAATGTTAGTAGCTTAGCAAAGTGTAAATGTGCTTCTTGCTCACTTAAATTCAAAGAGGTTTTCCATCTTAGTGGTTGGTTCTGTTCCAAGTAGCAATTAAAGATCCCAGGATTCCTCCAGCTTGGAGCTCCTCCATATTCAATATGTGGGCTCCAAGATCATGGACTTGGGAGGAAGAGCACAGAGGATAGCAGTTAGGTGTTTTTATGGGCCAGGCCTGCAAGTAGTTCAGATCATTTCTATTCACATTCCATTGGCTAGAGCTTGGTCTTATGGCCACACTAACTTCAAGAAAGCCTGGGAAATGTAATAAAACTCTGTGCCCAGGAGGAAGAGGAAATAGGTTTTCCATAGTCCCTGAAATCACTGCATGTCAGTGATCTAAAAATAGGTGATTTGCAAAATATTTGTAAACCTTCCAAGGCATGTGATCCTATATAGCCTAGTTTGCTAAACATAATGATGATAATGATGATGAGAGTAAGGTTGTTGATACATCCAAGAGATCCTGAGAAGCCAATGAACTCACCACCAAAACTTTGTCGAATGTCTTGCTTCTTTATGTCTGTATATGACTTGGTGTATAAGTTGATGAAATCCTTCCTTTACCATTGAAATAAATTGATGGTAAGTAGTCATCAGTATGACCCTCATATCTTTGCCCAGAATTAACATACTGTCCAATTTCCACTTCTTATACAGAGTTAAGCAATTCTTTGCCTAGAGAGGAAATATAGTATAGTGGCTATAAACATGGCCTGGAATGTTACTTGGGTTCAAATTTTGTGATATGCTAGCTGTATTAATTAAAACTCTTCAATTGAAAGTAACAAATATGAGCCTGAGCTAGTTTATGCTAAAAAAAGGATTTATTTTAAGGACATAGGGGTATCTTATGGAAATTATGGGTAGAAATATAGCTAGAGCTCAAGAAGGGGTGGAAATTAAGAACTGGAAGGCTATCATCTATCTCTCTACTTCTCATCTCTGCTTCTCTCTTTGAAGCAGCTTCATCCTTATTTTCTCTGCCTCCTGGGATTCTCTGAACATCTCATTGGAATCTGCTTCCCCATGGCTGTCAAGTCTATGTGTTCCAGGCACAAGCAAGGACTTGTATTCTCTGAATTCCAATTTCAAATTTCTAGGGGAAAGAATGCAATTAGCTCAGCTTTGGGTCACGTGTTCACTCTTCAGTTCAGTTGCTCAGTCATGTCCAACTCTTTGTGACCCCATGGACTGCAGCATGCCAGGCGTCCCTGTCCATCATCAACTCCCAGAGTTTGCTCAAAGTCATGTCCGTCGAGTCGGTGATGCCATCCAACCATCTCATCCTCTGTTGTCCCCTTCTCCTGCCTTCAATCCTTCCCACCATCAGGGTCTTTTCTAATGAGTCAGTTCTTCCCATCAGGTGGCCAAAGTATTGGAGCTTCAGCTTCAGCATCAGTCCTTCCGATGAATATTCAGGACTGATTTCCTTTAGGATTGACTGATTTGATTTCCTTGTAGTCCAAGGGGCTCTTAAGAGTCTTCTCCAGCACCATAGTTCCAAAGCTTTCTTTATAGTCCAACTCTCACATCCATACATGACTACTGGAAAAACCATAGTTTGACTAGACAGACCTTTGTAGACAAAGTAATGTCTCTGCTTTTTAATATGCTGTCTAGGTTGGTCACCGGAGAAGGCAATGGCAACCCACTCCAGTGTTCTTGCCTGGAGAATCCCAGGGATGGCGGAGCCTGGTGGGCTGCCGCCTATGGGGTTGCACAGAGTCGGACATGACTGAAGCGACTTAGCAGCAGCAGCAGGTTGGTCAGAGCCTTTCTTCCAAGGAGCAAGCATCTTTTAATTTCATGGCTGCAGTCACCATCTGCAGTGATTTTAGAGCCCAAGAAAATAAAGTCTGTCACTGTTTCCATCGTTTCCCCATCTATTTGCCGTGAAGTGATGGGAGTGGATGGTCCCATCCGGTGGCACCTCGTGTTCCCTAGTGGTGCCAATAAAAAATGACAAGGAAGGCAAGATTCTGCCCTAAAATAGCTTCCAGAGGCCAGCTCCTGTAGATGTGGGCTCAGTTCCACAAGGGGAGAGAGAGAGGCTGAGAGAGAGACTGAGAAAACTCTGCTAACAAACGGTCACCTCTCAACCTCAGATTTCTTATCTGTAAGATGGAGATAACACCACCTAACCCAAAGCATTATTCAAAGGATTGAGGACTGTATTCTGAGGACTGTGTGTAAATTCTAGCATAGTACCTTTCACAAAGGAAGTCTTCAATAAATAATGAATGGGTGGATGTAAAGAAGCAATACATCACTGTAAGCATTAAGGCATACATTTGAATAAATAGAAGTTCTGATACAAAGTTACCCAGTTTCCATTTTATGCAACTATATTTTTCATTCTGCCTCCTGAAAACCTGAGATGTTATGCATAAACAATGAAAATGTTAGGAATCTTGAACCCCAATACAGATCTGTGGACTTGCCAAATTCCACATCTAAGCTTTTAAACAAAAATTTATGGAAGCACAAATGAACTTGTTACAATAGGAAACTATTATTGCTAACTTACATGATTTACTGTGCAATGATCAAACAGATGGAGGTTTTATAAAAACAATTCATTCCCAGGCTTCCAACCTGTCACTTAGTTGCAAGTTCATGCCCGGGGGCTGTCTTTACCACAGTCTTTATTACTCTGGTCTTCCATGAAGTCAAAACAGAGTTAGCAGTTGAACTCCTCCAAACCCTGGGCTGTACTTAATTTGGCTAAGGCTGTGGAGGGCCTAGGCTTCTGTCTCCCGGCCACCGCCACACACAGGCTTCCCTGCATCTCTCCTGAGTCAGAGAGATGGCTCCCATCACTAATCTTCTTTCCACTTCCCAACACAAACCTTCCCAGGCTGCCCTCAACAGAAAAAAATCACCCCAGTCTCCTCAGCTTGGCATTCCTGCGCCTTTACCATCTGAGTCCAGAATATTTTCTTATAGGGTTTCTTCACTCAATTCCAACAGCCTCCTTTCCACTTTCTGAACACTCTTCAAAGTTTGGACTTGATCTGTTCATGCCTAACTTCTCACGGGAATATACTACTTACTTGTAGATGTTTGTTTAGTTGCTAAGTCATGTCTGACTCTGCGACCCCATGGACTGTAGCCCGCCGGGCTCCCCTGTCCATGGGATTTCCCAGGCTAGAATACTGGAGTGGGTTGCCATTTCCTTCTCCAGAGGCTCTTCCCCACCCAGGGATGGAACCTGCGTCTCCTGTGTTGGTAGGCGGATTCTTTACTGCTGAGTCACGAAGGAAGCTTATTCCACCTACTACTGTCTGTTTATTGAAGTCTCATCCATCTCAGCTCAAATCCCATCCTCTTCACAAGCCTTTCCATAATTTCTTCAGGTAGTAATTCCTCTCCTCATCTGTCCAGACGCTCATTATGAACTGTGGCAAAACATATGTTTGTATTGTTGGTTAAACTACTAAAAAGTTATTGTAAAAATTAAAATTTCATTTTATATTCATTGATAGGTTGTTATTTCAGTAAAATTCTGCATGCTAATAACAAAATCTTGGCGTGTTTTGTTGGAGGATAGAAGTCAATGAGACTTTGGACTACAGCTTCTAAAGGTGAATTGAAAATTAAAGTTAGATTGGTGTTGCACTTCTCATTTGCAACGTCTAGTAGCTAGTAGAACAAAGTTCACAGACAACTTAGACAAAAGGGTTATATCCTACAATTGTGATTGTTGAGTTGTGTTCATGCTTGGTTACTAAGTCGTGTCTGACTCTTGCGACTCCATGGACTGTAGCCCGCCAGGTTCCTCTGTCCATGAGATTTCCCAAGAATACTGGAGTGGGTTGCCATTTCCTTTTCTGGGAGATCTTCCCAACCCAGGAATGGAACCCAAGTATCCTGCATTGGCAGGTAGATTCTTTACCAAGATGTCACCTAGGAATCCCACGATTGTTAAGAACAAGCTTCTTAGCCATGCAATGATTAAAAAGGTATATCACCTGTTTAATCTGTGTTATTCCAAATCCTGGTTGGAACTGACAGAAACTCAACTAATCTATTTCCATGTCCATTGGGAGACTTCAGTCATAGATCAGTAATGTCATCTGGGCTCTGTTTCACCATCTCTTGATTTCACCATCTCTATATGTAGTAGCAGGAAGCCACCAACAGCTTGACTCACATTCTATAAGTTTAGAGATCCTCAAAGAGAAGTGGTGCTGTCTGATGCATCTTGAAGAAAGAGCCCAGGATTTGGGTCATACGCCTTTTCCAGGGAAGTTGAAGAGTTAGGTGGAGTGGGCCTTACCTAAATTAATGAAATGGATTTGTCACAAGGAAGCAAGTCTCTGTAACTATAAGAAGGGAAAAGGGATGCTGGATAAGCAAAAATTCCAGTGGTCCATCATGTGCAATTATGTACAACTTATGTCCAATTACTAAGGAAATTACTCTAGAAATATTCAAGGCAGTTGACTATCAAATGACACCAGAAATGAGGAAAGAATAAGCAAAAAGAAATAAGTAATTTATCTGTTAAAATTTCGTAGTAGTTAATTCTTGGTAGGGTTTGGTAAAGTGTAATTTATTTCTGCTTCATTGACTACACTAAAGTCTTTGACTGTGGATCACAACAAACTGTGAAAAATTCTTAAAGAGATGGGAATAACAGACTACCTTACCTGCTTCTTGAGAAACCTGTAGGCAGGTCAAGAAGCAATAGTTAGAACCGGACATGGGAAAATGGACTGGTTCCAAATTATTGGAAAGGAGTTTATCAAGGCTGTATATTGTCACCCTGTTGATTTAACTTATATGCAGAGTACATCATGTGAAATGCTGGGCTGGATGAAGTACGAGCTGGAATCAAGATTGCCAGGATATCAAATATCAATAACCTCAGGTACACAGATGACACCACCCTTATGGCAGAAAGTGAAGAAGAACTAAAGAGCCTCTTGATGAAAGTGAAAGAGGAGAGTGAAAAAGCTGGCTTAAAACTCAGCATTCAAAAAATGAAAATCATGTCATCCAGTCCCATTACTTCATGGCAAATAAATGGGAAACAATGGAAACAGTGACAGACTTTATTTTGGGAGGCTCCAAAATCACTGCAGATGGTGACTGCAGCCATGAAATTAAAAGATGCTTATTCCTTGGAAGAAAAGCTAAGACCAACCTAGACAGCATGTTAAAAAGCAGAGACATTACTTTGCCTACAAAGTTCCATATAGTCAAAGCTATGGTTTTTCCAGTAGTCATGTATGGGTAGGAGAGTTGGACTATAAAGAAAGCTGAGTGCAGAAGAATTGATGCTTTTGAACTGTGGTGTTGGAGAAGACTCTTGAGAGACGCTTGGACTGCAAGGAGATCCAACCAGTCCATCCTAAAGGAAATCCGTCCTGAATGTTCATTGGAAGGACTGATGCTGAAACTGAAACTCCAATACTTTGGCTACCTGATATGAAGAGCTGACTCATTTGAAAAGATCCTGATGCTGGGAAAGATTGAAGGTGGGAGAAGGGGACGACAGAGGATGAGATGGTTGGATGGCATCACTGACTCGATGGACATGGGTTTGAGCAAGCTCTGGGAGATGGTGACAAACAGGGAAGCCTGGCATGCTGCAGTCCATGGGGTTGCAAAGAGTCGGACGTGACTGAGAGACTGAACAACAACAATAACAATTGGGAACTAAAAGAAGGAACTTGATACAGAAAATACAACTATAAAGAAAAACTTGTTTGTGGCTTTGAAATAAATTGTAATTTATATCAAGAACTTTTGACAGTGAGATGGAGAGCTTATGACATGGGGAGATGAGAAGCATATCTCAGGTTTTGTTTTGGTTAGAGCAGGGGAATAAGGGCTTCCCTGGTGGCTCAGATGGTAAAGAGTCTGCCTGCAATGTGGGAGAACCAGGTTTGATCTCTGGGGTTGGGAAGATCCCCTGGAGAAGGGAACGGCAGCCCACTCCAGTATTCTTGCCTGGAGAATTCCATGGACAGAGGAGCCTCGTCCATGGGATTGAAAAGACTGACCGACTAACACTTTCACTTTCTGGGGAATAAGAATAGGGAAGCTAAAGCATGTAAGCTGACTACTTTTGGTTGGGAGAGTAATATATATTTTTATCTATAAAGAAAATTAGGTTTAATATGACTGAAAATAGAAAGTTAATCATTATCAAAAACCTAAACTCCCATATTAAATAACAGAAAAGAAGAAAATTTTAAAACTTAAACTAGCAAAATGAAGAAAACAGAGAAACAATGAAAACAAAGTATAATAAATAGCATCTGTAAAATATAATGGAAGGAATAAAACTAAACATCAATTATAATAATAAATTCAACAAATGAAATTATCCCATCAAAAGTCAAAGGGTCACAGACTACGATACAAGTTAAAATTCTGTCCATTTAGCTATTTATAAGAAACTAAAGAAAACAAAGATGTCCTCCAAATGACTTTTTAAATAGTTAACTAATTTGACATGGGAACTAACCAATCAAAACAGGTATTTGTTATAAACATTGATAACTGAGCATCTGTGCATACCAGCTTCCTATTACCCTTGTCAGAGAAACACTGAAAAGTGTACCAGAGATAAGAAAACTAAACAACAGTAAAGAGTCAAAATTAATATCAGATAATGTGGAATTTGGAGTAAAATATTCAGTAAGACAGAAAATGATACTTTGAATGGTGAAAGCAATGTATCACTGCTATAAATTCTTATGTACCAAACAAAATAGGAGTGCGCTGTACAAGTTTAAAAAGCTTTTAGAAATGGAAATATCTGATAAAACCACAATAAAAACCATATTTCAGTTCTTTTCAGTTGGAGCTGTTTGATTACTATGAATAAATCATCTATGAACATTCAAGTAAATATATTTGTAGACATATGTTTTTATTTATCATGGATAAATACAGAGTAGGATTGCTTGTTCATATAATAAGCATATGTTTAATTTTGTAAGAAACTGTCAAACTGTTTCCCAAAGCAGTTGTATTTTTTGTATCCCCCATAGCAGTGAATGAGCTCTGTTATTCCTCTTCTTCACCAACACTTGGTATGGTCAGTCATTTTTATTCTAGCCATTCTAGCAAGTGTAGTAATAACATGAGGTTTTTATAAAGATTGAGTAAGATAATATCTTAAACCATTTGGTTCCATATCTGGCAAAATAAGCACTCAATAAATATTAGCTATTAAAAGCATCATGTGGCAGAAAAGGGATTAATAGACATACAGTAAAAGAATGAGGGTAAATTGCTAAAGATAATTATTAAGAAAAGGATTCATAAAACTATGGATCAATGAAATAAATAGTTTACAGAAAAGGAATTATAACTAGACAATAAAAATGTAAAAGATTCTCACCCTCACTAGTGGTCAGGAAAGAAAAAATAAACACAATGATGAAGTACTGTTGTTTCCTGTTTGATTAACAAAAATAATGAGACTGATAGCATCAGTGTTTTGTGAGTGTGCAAAAAAGGACATGTTTGTATACCAGTGATGAAAATATAAATTGCTATAACTTTGAGGAAGGTAATTGGGCAGCATCTATTAATGTTTTTAATGTGGGTATATTTTAAATTGGCACTTCCACATCTATGCTTTTTGTCATTCAATGATAAAATCATGAGAATATGTTAACATATTAATAGTTTATAATATAAACAATGAAAAATCTTTTAGTTACCCATTAAAGGTAGCATACAATAAATTATATTCAACCTTACAAGGGACTACTATCCAAATATGAAAGGAAAAAGATAGGTCTACATATGTTGTCTGGGGAATTTTATATGATACATAATTAAGCAAGTCACAGAGCAATATTTATAGGATTAATGATCTCCATGAACTATAAACTCAGATATGCAAAAAATATATAATTGTCTTTATTTTTCTATCCTGAACTTATATAATATGTTAAGTCCCTTTTCTGCCTGATGAGATGATGAAAACTGAATTACAGTCAGTGGAGGGTTTCTACCTCCTCTCCTCTTCATTATTACCCCTGGGAGTGGGAGTGAATTGAAGGAGATCACATCTTAGTAGTATGTGATTGGGGCAGGCTCAGGACAATGGTCCTTGGTCATTGTCTGCTACTATGTCTTCCCTCTAGAGTCTAAAGGGAAGTCTCGACTACCAGGCCCCTTGGGCCTGTCAGCAATGCATGCTACCCACACACTGATTGCAGCACAAGGCAAAACATTCTGCTGCTTTCCGAAGAACACGGAGGGGCACGCAGATTCTGTGCATGTGCCGCAGTACTGGTCAACCCTGCTTTTCCTTTGCAGCGCTCACTCATTCCAAGCAGTGAGATGTGAAAAGGTGTGAGCAGGAAACAGGCAGAAGGCAGCAACTGAGCAGAGCCTTGACAGTCTTAGGGAGACAGCCTTCAAAAATCCGAGTGAAGTTTAGCAAGCAAACACTATGGACTGCACGTTTGTATTCTGCTCCCCCCCACCCAAATTTGTATGTTGAAACCCTAATCCCCTATGTAGTGATATTCAGAGCTGGTGTTTTGGAGAGGTAATTAGGACATGAGGGTGGAGGCTTTGTGATGGGATTAGTGGCCTTATAAGGAGAGACATGGGAGAGTTTTCTCTCTCTCTGAAATGAGAGGATACAATGAGCAGATGGCCATCTGTGAACCAGGAAGAAAATGTTCACTGAAAACCCAGCCATTCTGGCACCCTGATCTTGGACTTCCCAGCTCCAGAACCGTGAGAAATAAATGTTTGTTGCTTAAGCCACTCAGTCGATGGTACATTTGTTATAGCAGCTCGAACTAAGATACCAAAGCATGCAGCACTTGAGAGGCTGAGAACCTTGAAGGAAGGAAAGTGCAAAGAAGTGAATCCTGAGTCATTTGCCAGGTCCTAAGTGGTCCCAAACAGAAAGCAGCTGGTAGGAGGCTGAGAAGCCTAGATAAGATAAGGTGTCTTATCACCTGAAAAACAAAAATTAGAGTTCAAGGACCTCCAATGAAGAAGGACACTAAAAGATAGCCCAGCTCTTCAGTTGGGGCTCCTCTAGGCTGTAGATATAGCGATACACTAGAAACAGCACAGCTGTTTTTAAAAGAATAAAATTAGGAATCCCTTGTTTTTATTTCTTTTAGACACTTAGCCCAAGAATGTGTGTCTTTTCTATTGTGGTCAAAATTCATTTTGAAAGTGTTCTCCTAAGTCTATTGTTTAGACTTGAAAGACAAGAACTGTATTCTTTCGATTCTTTTCATTTCTGTTGTAATGACTTTACCCTGTGGATAGCCAGTGTCAAAGGCAAGTTTGAACAGAAGAAGGGTACCGTGTTTAAAGAGGAAAAATTGACTGCACAAAAATATAAATCCATATACATTAGATTGAGACAATAAAACCTACTATGCAAAGCTGTTGGTGAAATAGAGATATTGAATACGATGTGCCTAGCACACAGTAGGACTACAGTGCATTATACCCTTTTAATTCTCCCTTTAAAGGTTATTTCTAGGAGACTGAAGTTAAGAAGTGTTCCTTCCAAGCTCAGCCAAGTATGCGTTTGGAAAGACAGGACATGATAGTTGACTCTAAACTTTCCCCTTTCATAGCTCCTGTTTGACATTTTGGATAGTCAGCTATGCTCAGTGTGTTTCTGGAACTGGAACTTTTGAAGTTACAGTAATGTTGAATGCAACTGAAGTTTGGTGAAAGAATCAGAGAGGCTTAGGTTCCTCATTCTCACTTTAGCCTCCCCAGAACCTTAGGAGTTTCAGGCATTAAAGCTGAAAGTTTAAAAGCTCTTTTCAGAATTAAGGAAAGGTATGAAGAAAGCAAAAGCTTGTCACACCAGCTAAAATAAAAGGTCAAGTTTCTTTCGATTGCAGTATTTCCAACCCTGCATTAACACTGCTCTGCTCACTGGTAGCTTAGGTCGCTTGTTGATGACAATGTTGGAATTTTTAGGATGCAGTCATTTGATGACACGTCTTTACAGCCATAGGTCTGGTGGTTTCAGCAGTCCACTGGAACATATCCAGAACAGGCATGACCTTGGACACTAAGTATAGCCCAATGGCTGGAGGTACGCCACTAACTGCTGACTTCACTTTTCCCTCATTATTATAATTAGTGCCACAACCATGACAGTGACTCATGTGATTATGCAATTCATAATACTCAATTAAAATGACATTATTGAGTGTTACACAGCAACTCCCCTAGCAAAAAGCCCTGATTGAATAGATGAGCTTTTTCTTTTTTTTTTTTGTCACTTAAAATAGTATATTAAGGAGAATAACACTTGTTGTTCAGTCACTAAATCATGTCCGACTCTTTGCAACCCGTAGACTGTAGCACGCCAGGCTCCTCTGTTCTCTGTCATCTCCTGGAGTTTGCTCCAATTCTAACATTTATTTAATTCCTAATATATAAATTCTTGACATATACAGCTGTATATTTTATACCTATAATGTGAGTTAATCCTTAAAACAACAGTGCCCTACAGAAAATGGTACTTTAAAAAATCCTTTGCTTTTTTCTGCTGAGTAGAAAGATCCTTTCAACTTTCCCAGGACTTGCCTACTATGTGCAAAGTTCTCCCTTCTTGCATGGTGTTTGTGAGAAAAAAAAATCATTTCCATGAAAGTTTCAGCAACTGAACATGGCTCACACTGTGTACTTTTCCTGAGAGTCTAGGTTTATTTATTTATTTATTTACCATTTAAGAATTCTTATTATTTTGACTTGAAGTAGCCATCACAATGGAAACTTTAGCAGGGTGGTCACACAGGGTTTCCCCCTTCTTTTCTCAACATTTATTAGAAGTGTCGTGTTTCACAGGATCAACACCACATATGAGTTCTGAGAATGTTTTATCGCTGATTGCAAAACTACTGACTCTCCTAGGAAATCTACTATCTTTGTCCTTAGAAACTTTCCTGATGTCCTATTAAATATGGTTTTAAAAAAGTGAGGCTGGTCTGGACTGAGTTTGGTTTAAGACCATGGATACAATGATATAATGTGGGAGGGAATTCTTTTCTTTGCCATTGTTTTATGTTATACCACTGGAGTTACGCTGTTTTTTTTTTAACAAACTTGTATTTTGTTAGGTGCATTTTGAGAGAACAGCAGGAGAAAAATGTTTCCACAATGAATGGGTTTTGGCAGGCACATGACCTGAATATTGTTATTTGAGAAGGAAAAACTTACTCTGATGTACTGCTTTTATGAGTCTCATTCTTCCAAGTCATCTTTGTGTGTGTTGAAGTAGCCTTGTCTGAGACATTGAGTGGAAACTTTGGGTCATAAAAAATGAAAATTCCTTCCTCCATTTGTTAGATATGCTTATGAAGTAAGATTATTTGGTGGGCTGCTAGTTTTCATTACATATAATATAACTTAGTTAAATTGAGACATGAATTTAAATAACACTTGGGTGATTGCCTAGGTGCTAGAAATCCTTTGAGATTGAGCATAGATGATACTGAATTCTCAGTAAACTTTGTCAACTGAAAGGAGCCTTTAATTCTTCGGGATGCATTCCTAAGTCTGGTTAGTAACTAGTTTGTCCTGTTAATAAACAAACATCAACAGATTCAGAGGTTAAGCTTGGAAAACAACTTCCCAAATTTAGCACTCTTTATCTTAACACAGATCTAACTTTTTCTTTTTTTTTAATTTATTTATTTTCTATTTTTTAAACTTTTTGTTTTATTTTATTTATTTATTTTATTTTTTTGTTAACTTATTTTAGTTGGGGGCTAATTTTTACAATATTGTGGTTTTTGTAGTGGTTTTTGCCATACATTGACATGAATCAGCCATGGGTTTACATGTGTTCCCCATCCTGAACCCCCCTCCCACCTCCCTCCCCATCCCTGTAGGTCATCCCATTGCCCCAGCCCTGAGCATTTGTCTCATGATAAGCTTTTTGTTAATAAATATTGTTTACTTGGAAGATGACCCTGTTCAAAAGGTGGCATTCATAGAAGGGAGAAGGGTCTTTGGGGATCAAGGTTTGGGAAATCACCCACTTAATAGTGCAGACTTGAGTGATGGGAGTTTGGAGAAGAAAGATGTCCTAAACAAAGCTTGCAGAGTAAGGAAGTGTATGAACCAGGCTTTGCAAAATATCTGTGATTTAGACAGTGATGAGTAAAGAGTTTTCCATAGGAGGTAACTTCATGAACAAAAGCAGCAAAAGTGCAATATGAGAGTTCTACTAGTGCATTGCAGAGCTTCAATCCTCAGTTACCCAGTAGGAGAGCCCAGCACTGATGCTCCCTGGTACCTCTGACTCGGAGAAGAAACTCCACGAAGGACATTTTTCCAATATACCCCTTTTTGACTAATTTACATGGCTAATTATTATTGCCAAAACAAGTAAAATATGTATTTCCTATTCTGCCTCTTATGCCTGTTCCTGTGGTATCTACTACTTTGGCCTGTTAATAAAAGTTATACCTACAACAAAACCAATTAAAAAAATAGAAATAATGTATAACTTGTTTCTATATCATTTCTACATCACACACAAACACATATTTGTTAGCTTTTAAACACTCCTGTCACCAAAGACTGATGTTTATACTTGCTGCAAGAAATAAACAAGCTGTAATCCCATTATTATCGATAAATTTGGGTTAAATATATCCAGTGTTAAGATTTGGTTTTAATCCTGAGCTTTAGTTTCTTCCTAGGCTTTTATAATATTCTAAAAACCAAGTAACTGTTTTAATCTTATAAAGAGGACACAGTTTTCTATGATTTTTAAGCATAGAGAACATGCACTGCATTCCACTGGGGCAACTAAGGAAGTCAAGGGTCATCTTATGGCTCATCTTTTCTGTTTTACCAATCCTGCTATTTGGATGGCTTGGGCTGGTTGAGATTCACCACATACTGGCCCTGTGAATCAGACAGGTCATGAGCAAATCTACTTCGAGCTCCCCAAGGAACCACGACTGTCTGGAAAAGGCTCCATGGGGCAGGATCCCAGGCACTGTTGGGACGTCCAGGGCAGAAGCACCGGGAATTTTCATATGTCTGTGTAATGTTTCACTACTGACAATAGTGAGTCAAGATGGTCCATGCCTGGCATGGATTACTGAATGAAGTTGCAGTGTGAGTCATATGTATAGGAATGCTTAATCCAAATCCTTATTTCCTATACTCAATAATCCATCTTTTTAAAAAATGTTTATTTATTCATTTATATTTGCCTGTGCCAGGTCTTAGTTGTGGCACATGGGATTTTCCACCTTCCTTGAGGTGTGTGGGATCTTTAGCGAGCATACAGGATCTAGTTCCCTGACCAAGGATTGAACCCAGGCACCCTGCACTAGGAGTGCAGAGTCTTAGCCACTGGACCACCAGGGAGGTTCCTCACTGATCCATCTTCAGTTCAGTTCAGTTCAGTTCAGTCACTCAGTCGTGTCTGACTCTTTGCGACCACATGAATCGCAGCATGCCAGGCCTCCCTGTCCATCACCAACTCCCGGAGTCCACCCAAACCCATGTCCATCAAGTTGGTGATGCCATCCAGCCATCTCATCCTCTGTCGTCTCCTTCTCCTGCCCCCAATCCTTCCCAGCATCAGGGTCTTTTCCAATGAGTCAACTCTTCACATGAGGTGGCCAAAGTATTGGAGTTTCAGCTTCAACATCAGTCCTTCCAATGAATACCCAGGACTGATCTCCTTTAGGATGGACTGATTGGATCTTCTTGCAGTCCAAGGGACTCTCAAGAGTCTTCTCCAACACCACAGTTCAAAAGCATCAATTCTGCAGCGCTCAGCTTTCTTCACCGTCCAACTCTCACATCCATACATGACCACTGGAAAAACCATAGCCTTGACTAGACCTTTGTTAGCAAAGTAATGTCTCTGCTTTTAAATATGCTATCTAGGTTGGTCATAACCTTCCTTCCAAGGAGTAAGCGTCTTTTAATTTCACGGCTGCAATCACCATCAGCAGTGATTTTGGAGCCCCCCAAAATAAAGTCTGACACTGTTTCCACTGTTTCCCCATCTATTTCCCATGAAGTGATGGGACCAGATGCCATAATCTTAGTTCTCTGAATGTTGAGCTTTAAGCCAACTTTTTCACTCTACTCTTTCACTTTCATCAAGAGGCTCTTTAGTTCTTCTTCACTTTCTGCCATAAGGGTGCATCTTAATGCCCTGGCATCATGATGTAGTGTTAATGTAATTAAGCCCAAGTTAGATAATATCATTCACTTTTCTTCCCAATGATTAATAAATTAAGGAATGCTAGGGTGACATTTCTATACAGTGGGAGACCCAGACAGGATAGTTACAGAACTCTGGCTTTCTAGTTCAAGTGCGTCATCTAATTAAGGAGCATTCTTTGTTCTGGCTAACATTCTTTATCAGAGGAATGGTATTTGGTCCAAGAACTGCATGCTAGACGCCTGTGCTCCAGAATTGCTTCATCTCTGAACTCTGTGTACTACCCTCTTCTCTTGTTAGTTCTTTCTCTTACTAAACTCTGTCTGCTTTCCCAGCATAACCGCAACTGTAACTTAAGGAAAAAAGAATAGGTTGATTATACCAAAACTCAAAAAACAGTGGTAACTGGACAACTGATATTTCTAGTTAACTCAGGATTAAGTGGATCCTTTTGGGTTTTCACATTTTATTGAAATGAATTCAATCAGATGTTTTGGTTTTACCTTAACATATTTTTTGGAAGTCATTAGACTGAACATGAATTCTAACTTTGCAGAGCAGTAACTATTGAGGCAGAAGCAGGAGGTTATTGGGCAGAATGTGATTGAGTCCAGGTTTATCATGTAATTTTCCCTTATTGATTTTTATATGTTCTTATTTTATTGGTGCTTCTCTTCGTCTAAGTTCAATGTTGCAAAAATAAAGGTAAGCTTCTGAGTGTTGACCTTATAACTGACTGAATACTAGACCAGTGGTCTCCACTGGCTAACCACAGAAATCTACCCTGTCCCGAAGTTCCTGTTAATGCAAATCCCAGAATGCCAGCTTACCAATTTGTGTGTGATGCAAAATGATGAGTGAGACCTAACACTTGAGTAACAAAGTCAACATCATAAAGATTGCAACAAGCTGAAGACAGCTGAAATGAGCAAAATTACAGTTAAAAGGCATGAAAGAATGGAGAGGTATTAAGGTTAGAAATTTTCTGTCATTTCAAAAAAACCAGTTGTTCAAGTAGACAATTGCCTCTTTAGCTGTTCATTTGACCTTGGGATTTCCATTAACAACAACTCAATCTAGCCAGCACTGTGGCAGAGCTCCTACAAATGTCAAGTGATATGAGGCTGCATTGGGCTTCCCAGGTGGTGCTAGAGCTAAAGAACCCACTTGCCAATGCAAGAGACTTACAGAGACACAGGTTTGATCCCTGGGTTGGGAGGATTCCCCGGGAGGAGGGCACAGCAACCCACTCCAGTATTCTTGCCTGGAGAATCCCAGGGACAGAGGAGCTGGCAGGCTACAGTCCATAGAGTTGCAAAGAGTCAGACATGACTGAAGTGACTTAGCACGCAGGCTCCAGGCTGCATTATTAGCAATTTGATGGATGGGGTAGATAATAGTCTCACTGTACTTTCCTGATCAGTCTACATCTAGAGTTGGTGGTCAGGTAGGTGGGTGCTGCTGCTGCTCCTGCTAAGTCACTTCAGTTGTGTCCGACTCTGTGCAACCATATAGAAGGCAGCCCACCAGGCTCTGCCATCCCTGGGATTCTCCAAGCAAGACCACTGGAATGAGTTGCCATTTCCTTCTCCAATGCATGAAAGTGAAAAGTGAAAGTGAAGTCGCTCATTCGTGTCTGACTCTTCACGACCCCATGGACTGCAGCCCACCAGACTCCTCCATCCATGGGATTCTCCAGGCAAGAGTACTGGAGGGGGGATGCCATTGCCTTCCCCAGTAGATGAGTGAGAAATTTGTTAATAAGAGAACTGCTTGTCCTCACACTTCCTGCCTCAGGGATTGACATTGAGTATAATTTTATAGTTTGGGTTTCCATGGATATTTGTTCCAAACAACTGGTTCGTTCTTAATATGATACTTACTGAGAACAGATATTAGCACACTTCACCTCTAAATTGTACTTTTCTTATTAAAAAAAAAAACCCTCAGAGACCTTATATTAGAAAAGCATAAACTATTAACTAATATTAGTGTAACCACTTTATGGAATATGCTGATTTCAGGGGAATACAACAGGAAATACCCATTTTCTCCCTTCTCATCAGGGCCTTTAGTTATATTTGGTCAGGTCCCCTTTTCAAAACCCTTGAGAAATCTCAGGTGGGTCTCAAAACTTCAAAGTTACTTTGCAGTAATGGAAGTTTGCGTGCATGCTAAGTCACTTCAGTCGTGTCTGACCCTTTGTGACCCTATGGACTGCAGCCTGCCAGGCTCCTCTGTCCATGGATTCTCCAGCCAAGAATACTGGAGTGAGTTGCCATGCTCTCATCCAGGGGATATTCCTGACCCAGGGATCGAACCCTTGTCTCTTACGTCTACCTGCATTGGAAGGTGGGTTCCTTACCACTAACGCCACCTGGGAAGCCCAATGGAAGTTTAGTAAGGTACAATTTCAAATTTCAACCTTACATTCACTTCAAAGATTCTTCTCCTAGCTTGGGCCTGTTTCATATGCAGTGGAAAATCTCTAGGGAAGGAAAGGGTGTATATAGTCTATGCTTCCCTCTTCTTCCACCTCACCTTGAAATTTCTGGTCCCTACCTGCTTGGAGGAGAAAAGGTGGTCAAGAAATGTAGTGGGTTGAGTTGTTATTTCAAAAATATGTCCATGTCTTGATCCCCAGATCCTGTGATTATGAACTTATTTGGGATTTTTCTAGGTGTAATAAAGTTAAGGATCTTTAAAAAAATTATTTATTTATTTATTTAGTTAGTTTTTTAAATTTATGACTGTGCAGGTCTCTGTTGCTGCAATGAGCAGGGGCTTCGCTTGTTGCAGAGCCCAGGTTCTGAGTGCAGGGGCTTCAGTACTTGCTGCACTCGAGCTCGGCAGTGGTAGTGCACGGGCTTAGTTCCTCCACGGCATGCAGAACCTTCCCGGGCCGGGGATCGAGCCCACGTCCCCTGCATTGGCAGACGGCTTCTTAACCACTGGACCACTAGGGAAGTCCCTAAGTTGAGGATCTTGAGATGAGATTGTCATGGGTTATGCAGGTGGGTCCTAAACTCAATGACTTATCCTTATCAGAAAACACACAGAGAGAAGCCGCAGCAGCAGTGTGACCATAGTCGGATTGTAGTGATGCAACCACATGCCAGGGAACACCTGGAGCCGTCTGAAGCTGGGAGCGGCAAGGAACAGATTGTTTCCTTAGAGCCTTTGGACCGCAGCCCTGCTGACACCTTGATTTCAGACCCCTGGCCTCCAGAATTGTGAAAGAATCCCGTCCCCTCGCTTTAAGCCACCAAGTTTATAGTAATGTGTTATGGCAGTCTGGAGAAAGTAATACAGGAGCAAGCTTTTACATTTAGAGTGTGTTCTTTGTAGCTCTCTCATGGCTACTGAAGCGCTTTGTGTGGCCCGTGTCCCAAAACTGGCAGCATAATCAGACTCAAGAGCAGGTTTTCTCGGATGCCCTTGTGATGAACTGCCTTGGGTCAGCTCCTGGCTGACCTCTGTGACTCCCTGCCCAGTTCCTGGCATAGTGGGGAACACCACAGCCTCTTACAGCCCCAGTCCCCTCCTGTGAACAGGCCACCCTCAGGGGCGTTATGCCCTCAAGTGACTCAGGCCCAGCTACTTGTGGTATCTCCTTGGCCTTCAAGAATTTCATCCTGTGAACCTATTTTCCGGGCAGGAATAGAGAGGCAGAGAATGGACATTTGGACATGGTGGGTAGTGGAGGGGAAGGGGAAGGCAGAATGAATTGGAAGAGTAGCACTGATATATATGTTTATATATGCTACCGTGTGTAAAATAGCTAACTAGTGGAAGGCTTCTGTATGACACAGGCTCAGCTCGGTGCTCTGTGATGACCTAGCTGGATAAGATGTGGATGGATGGGAGGCTCGAGGGGGGGGGATATATATATACGTACAGCAGATTTACTTCATTGTACAGCAGAAACTAACAAAACATTGTTAAGCAATTATACTCCAACAAAAATAAATAAATAATCTCATCCTAGCCAGTGTGAAGAATGGAGGTCACCCCACCATGCAGCTGGGCTCTCTCGTCTCTCACCACCACTGACTGCTGTAGGCAGCCTCTGGCTACAGAACATCCCATCTTCCCGGGGCCATGGCTCAGGGTCACTCATGAGCCACTGAGACGGGCCGCTCACTAAGCCTCTGGCCAGAGGTGGCGATGCTAGCCTGCCATCTCAGAGCAGCACTCATCTCCAGGTGTGCTCCCCTAGGAGGCTTCTTTCTTGCCAACCATCAGCAAGAAAAGAGGGCTGGGCTTTCGTCTTCTGCCAATGGGGGTGATGAATGGAGGATACATTTGGATTCTTGCAGCACTCCTGGAGGCCATGTCTAATGGTTTCTTGGTTTCTTTACAAAATACGGGGAACTACCTATTGTCCTTAGGTCAGGGCTTTAGCTGAAATCCTGACATAATAAGAAAAATCCCATTCAATATCCTGTTGTACGGTATATTAGCTAGTAAGCAAGACCTGAGAAATGTAAACATACTGTTCCAATTTGATATCCTCTAGACTCATTCTCATCCATTATCAATCAATTATTAGTCTATCCGGAATTTTCATTTTCTTGGCTTGGTTGGAGCTAGCCGAAACTTGAGATTAGATAAAAAATTTCCTGACTTGGAGTTTAATTGCCTTGAATTTTCTCTCTGTGAGAGCTCCAGTGCTCAGCATGTGGATTATCTATCCATCGTCTCTCACTTTCTTCTAAAGGAGAAATTTCCTTTCTGAAACCTGAGGCTTGATAAAAGTGGAAAAATAAGGCTGCTGAGTGTGATCATTCTTTTTTCATCATAAGGAATGGTTTTCTTCCTCAAATGAGAGCATTTTCTTTATTTCATTAGATGTCCCAGGCAGGGATGTTAAGTGTCTTCTTGCATCCAGAAATCTCTTCTTGTTGAGCAAAATGTCTATTCTTGACACCATCACTGATTTATTATAAAACCTGGATGATCCCTAAGGTCCCTGCCAATGTAAGACTTATGTCATTTCATGTACTCTGTAATTACCAGGAGTTTTAGAAAGCTCCCAGCTCAACCTTGAGAGTTCTCTTGATTTGTAAAGAAATGCCAGTTCCTCCCTTCACTTCTGTCACACACATCTTGTTAAAGCAAACGTTAAAAAAAAAAAAAGTAAGTGGCAGGGCACCTGGACTGGGTAAGAGCTTGGATTTGAGGGCAATTCTATTGAATTTATATACTTCCTACTAGAGGTTAGTCCTCTGTATGCGCTAGGCCAGCAAATGTCTTAAATGTGACAGGATGCTATGGACATTTGAATCACTATCTGGGCACATAGCTGATTTCCATGTGGCCTTGGAGCCTTGTGAAGAAACCCTTGAGCCTAATTACAATTGAGGGCTTCCCTAGTGGCTCAAATGGTAAAGAATCTTCCTTCAATGCAAGAGACCCAGATTTGATCCCTGGGTCAGGAAGATCCCCTGGAGAAGGAAATGGCGACTCACTCCTATATTCTTGCCTGGAGAATTCCATGGACAGAGGAGCCTGGTGGGCTACAGTCCATGGGGTCACAAAAGAGTTGGACATGACTTAGCAACTAGACAACAACAATTAATACATATTACAACGGATATATATATATATATGTATATCTATGAGTGTGTGTGTGTGTGTGTGCGCCTTAAACCAAGTGGACCTACTGAAGCTTGAATACAGATAGAGAAAATGCCTTTCTTCTAGAAAAACTGTTAAATAAAGACAGTTTCCAGGATAGGTTGGAATTAGGAGCCTGGATAGGAGGAAGCAGAGGGTCAGACAGAGTCCAGACGGGCTTGTACTGAAATCCACTTTGCCCTATCTCCCCCCAGGATCACCTGTGTGCTCTGAGATGAGGAGAGAATGTTAACCGAGTCTGCCAGGGATCTCTGCTCTTCCAAGGAGATGGTAAATCTGAAAGCACCATGTCAAGAGGTGTCCTAGACCTTCATCTCAACCTTCCCCTGCCACCACCAAGACAGCTGGGCTGTAGACGAGTCTCCAGCAGAAGAGAAAAGCTGGGAGACCACAGGCATGCTGAGACAGGTAGAAGCAGAGGGGTTTGAAGTGGCATCAGCCAGGAAAGCCACCCCAGAAGTTACAGTGGTCAGTAACTGAGCAGGGTCTGAGCGGCAGGGTCAGGGTCAGACAGGGTCTGAGCGGAGTTGCAGCCTCGTGGGGACCAGAACCGGCAGCCGCAGCCCCAGAGCAGAAGGGAAGCAGCCAAAAGGGAGAGCCTCAGTGTGGTTCAGATTCTGAAACCTGCCTCTCTACTGGGCAGAATCCTAGATAAGCACAAAGCTGGGGTAAGCTGAGGTCCTGGCATTTGATAGGCAGAGGGAGACAGAGCTAGCAAACTCGAGGCCAGTGGTGCAAGAGACCTTACCTGCAACAGGAGTAGCGGGCCCAGGGAACATTCGCACAACACCAATTTTAACAGTATTTAAAAGGTTCATACTCTGTGCATGTTTTCTACGATAATTAAAGTACAGCTAAAACTCATTGAACACTCAGCCCCTCCTCTGGGCCTCATCCACCTTGGAGATGTACCAGTATTTCACAGTGACTCACTGAAAGCTGGATCTTTGAAAATTCAGTCAAGTGCAATTTAACTGATGTTTATTCAGCAATTATGATGTACCCAGAATTGTTCTGTGGGAAGGCAGAGGAAGCATTGAAATACCAATAATTGCTATTTATTGCAGATTTCCTGTGGACCAGGTATTTAATCCTCACAACCACTTTACGAGTTAGATACTATGATTATCACCCTCATTTTAAAGATAAGGAAATTGAGGTTCAGCAAGATCCAGTAAATCTCCCAAGATCACACAGCTAGTGAGTGACAAAGTGGGGGTCAATCCCAGGTGTATCCAACTCCAAAGAACTGGACATTCATAGTGGTGAAAATCTGAAACAGTGACCGAAGTTTCTATCCCTTATTTTATTGTGCAAATTAAATTGTTACACAGCAGGTTGATGGAGCTTGAATCTCAAAACCTCCTTTGAGACAGGGGTTCAAGCCTGCAAAAGCATAAAATGATGTGTAACTAATTCTTATGCCTGAAAAGCAGGTGCCTCTCCCGTCCATATCACTCAGATAACACTGGATCAGTCTCCACTTGTACCTTTGCAAGCCAGTCTTAGATTTGAAACCAAGCCCAGTTTAAGCTGAGAAGAACTAAATCCACCTGCTCTGAGAAGCATGCATCATCCTGATAATGAGTGGCCTGTGGAGAACAACTGGTGTGACCCGGAGGGGGAAACCCTGACCCTTTGGTCAGAACGCACATCTGGTTTCACAGCCCACTGAACGCTTGGTCTGTAGGCTGCCTGATGACACAGATAACGCTGCCCGATGACACAGATAACATCCAGGGCAAGAAGAAACCATCCCAGCTGCAGCTCTAACCTGTGAATCCACAAAGGAAACATTACATCTCTTTGGGAGAAAGAAAGGCTCAGGTGAATTCTGCAGGGGGATTTGAGGCTGAATAAGAGCTGAGGGGAGGGGCTGAGCAGTTAAATCTGGTGAGAAGAGGGAACAAAAGCCAATTGAAGAGATAAGGAGCCGAAGAGAAGCTTATCGCTCCTCTCAAATTGAAGAGGCCTGTCACTCTCACCAATTATCTGCCTAAAGGAAACGTCTACTTGGGAAACACCGAAAGCAAAAATAACTGGAATGCCCGTGAGATCTCCAGGATTCCTCCAGAAAGTTGATGATTTTTGTTCCCCTGAGAAATAAGACAGTCAGCAGGGAAAACCACAAATTCCTCCTCACCTTGGAAGTGTGTCAGGACGGTTGCAAAGTCCGTGAGGAAGCAGGAGGCTACGCTCACTACAGTTTAACAAGCGTGCAGGTGAAAAAGGGAAGGAGCTGAGCTGGCCAAGCAGAGGTCAGCAGGGGTTGGGGGGGGGGATGCTGAGAGGGTCAGATGGGCGGTCACATCTGAGAAGGTCAGATGGGAGTAGAGGAGACTCAAGAAGCGCTGGTTGTTCCTTCTCTCTCTGGTCGCTGATGGAGAACGTTTTTCTCTTGGCATTCCTGTTGCAGGACGGAAGTCAGGGTGTGATGAAATGGATTATAAATTGTCTGTGCCCAAACCAAACTGTGGAAGTAAAGGCTGGCCCATCGGTCAGGCTGGGAGGGGGAACAAGTCTGTTCAGGATTAGTGCGGAACTAAATGAGAATCAGGCAGGGAGTCTGATGAGAAAGTAAGGCAGTATGTTATTTCCTTCTCTCTGGAAGCAATTATGTTTGGTACAACAGCTGCTTGAATAGAAGGTTGAATGGGTTTATAAATAAAGATTTCGAAATGTTTTTGTGATAACAGCATGCAGGCCTCACTGGATCTGGCAGCCACCTCTGTTGGAAATGTGGTTACTTCAAAGATGTTCCTCTCTTGTTAAAATTAGCCATCACTAAATTATGGCAATGCAACAGAGGAATAGAGAGACAGAATGCAGTGCCATAGAGGAATCAGACACATGTTTGCTTCTGCTACCCAACCAAATTGCTCTTTTCATTTCTCCTTGTGACATTTTCTGAATGTCAGTGAACTGATTATTCCCACTTAATGGGACAGGGGGAGAGTGGCAGGGAGGTGGAGAGAGGGATAGGAAGAGAGGGAGCGATGGTTACCCCGGAAACGGCTCTAGAGGAGGGGCTCAGAGGGATGGGACACGAAGGCTTCATGGCCCCTCTGCACCACTGTGTCCTTCCCTATTCAGGTGAAGAAGGGCAAGACGGAGGATGAGATGGTTGGATGGCATCAGCAACTCAATGGACACGAGTTTGAGCAAACTCCGGGAGATAGTGGAGGACAGGGAAGCCTGGCATGCTGCAGTCCATGGGGTCGCAGGGAGTCGGACATGACTTAATGACTGAACAACAACATTCAGGCAAATCAATTCAGTTCTGAGGGCATTTATCGCACCCACCCTTGTGCTCGCTGTCTTGTAGGATGCAAGGCTGAGAGTAACGATGAAGATGATGACTGTAGAGCAGATCATACCTATCCATTGAGTGTCTGACCACACCAGGCCAGGCTCAGCACTTCCTAAATGTAAGCCCTTTGTGTCCCGGTGACCACCGTGGCCTCTGGAACCTAGGCTAAAATCTGTCCCCTCCTCCACTGCCCACCAAAAATGTCCTGGCTCACTTTAGTGAGTTATTTGGCTTCTCCAGATTTTGTGTCCTCATCTGTAAAATGGAGATAATAATTCTAGCAGGCAGGGTCCAGTCAAGGAGGCCAGACTATAGTAGGTGTGTGTGTGTGTATGTGTGCTCAGCCGCTCAGTCATATCTGACTCTTTGTGACCCCATGGACTGTAGCCCACCAGACTCCTCTGTCCATGGGATTCTCCAGGCAAGAATACTGGAGTGGGTTACCATTTCCTTCTTCAGGGGCTCTTCCTGACCCAAGGATCGAACTGGCATCTCCTGGGTCTCCTGAATTGGCAGTTGAATTCTTTGCCACTAACACCACCTGGGAAGCCCCAGAGTCGTGTAGGTCAACAGAAAGCATTTAGTAGAAACAACTGGCTTCACAAGGTGCTAGAGGGCTGAATGGTCTTCCCAGGTGGGGCCAGTGGTAAAGAACCTGCCTGCCAAAGAAGGAGACAGGAGATGCAGGTTCGATCCCTGGGTGGGGAAGATCCCCTGGAGGAGGGCATGGCAGCCCACTCCAGTGTTCTTGCCTGGAGAGTCGCATGGATGGTGGAGCCTGGCGGGCTGTGTTCCACAGGACATGACTGAAGCGACTTGGTAAGCACGTGAGCAGAGGGCTGAATGCAAAGGGAGAGTGCTGAGGCAAGCACGGAGAGAGACTGCGGGAAGCAGCTCCCACTTCTGAGGCTGGAGGAAAGGGAAGAAGCTGGACCATCAGAATATGGACACATGGAGGATGTGACACTCTGCTCTTTGCAGGGGTGGTGAGACTGGTTCCAGAGCATGGAAGAGGCTGGGACCAGTGGTTAACGGTGGGCAAAGGACTGTGGCTGAGGTGGATACTGAAAGGAAATAATGGCAGGTAGACAGAAAGGAGGACATCTTTCCTCTCCAGCCTTCAGTACTGCCCCCATTGAAAGAAATTAATAGGAACCCTAAGATCCCCTGGAGAAGGGAATGGCCACCCACTCCAATATTCTTGCCAGAGGAGCCTGGTGGGCTACAGTCCATGGGGTCACAAAGAGTCGGACATTACTGAGCAACTAACACTTTCACACTTTCCCTTTCGCTGCCCCCAAAGAACTGGTTTGCAGAGTACCAACTCCAGCCATAAACCAGAGTGTAGAAAGACAGATCTGGAGCTGAGGGAGATAGTTTAATAAACAGCTCAGTGTTTCATAGAAACACAAAGAGTATTTCTCATATCATTAACTATTAAATACTAAATGAGTTAATGTTTATAAACTCCTAGAACAGTGCCTGGCATGTGATAAGTGCATTACAATGTGCTTTATAAAAATAAATATTGGGATCGACATACAGACACTACTATGTATAAAATAGATAACTGATAAGAATGTACTGTATAGCATGGGAACTCTATGCAATACTCTGTGGTGACATAAAGCAGAAGGAAATCCAAAAAAGAGGGGATATGTGTATATATATATAGCTGATTTACTTTGCTATATAGAAGAAAATAACACAACATTATAAAGCAACTATACTCCAATAAAAATTAATTTGAAAATACAAAAAAAAAAGCAAAATAAAAAGTAAAGATCACTCCACCAAAAACCAATGTGGGCAGTAATATTAGAATTCTAGTTTATCCAGGAAAATGATGGGGCTTAAAGAGGTCACATCTGGAGGAGAGCATGGCCACCCACTCCAGAATTCTTGCCTGGAGAATCCCTTGAATGGAGGAGCCTGGCAGGCTATGGTCCATAGAGTTGCAAAGAGTCGGACACAAGTGGAGCAACTTAAGAAAGTGAAAGTGGCTCAGTCATGTCTGACTCTTTGTGATGCCATGGACTACACAGTCCATGGAATTCTCCAGGCCAGAATACTGGAGTGAGTGGCCTTTCTCTTCTCCAGGGGATCTTCCCAACCCAGGGATCAAACCCAGGTCTCCCACATTGCAGGAGAATTCTTTACCATCTGAGCCACAAGGGGCTTTCTTGTGGCTCAGCTGGTGAAGAAGCAACTTAGTATGCACTCAAAGAGGTCACATAAAATGCCCAAGGTCGCACAAAGCTCATCCCTAGTGAAGTTTGGACTGTCTGAATGCAAAGCTTTTGCTTTTACAGCTTCGGTATGAGCTTCCTTTGAGGCTCAGAGAGGGACGGCACCTAAGTGAATCACTTTAAAGAAAAACAGACTGTAAAAGTGCAAGAGGAGAGGAATTTGGGGAGCTTGTGGATGAGAGGCAAACTGCTGCAGGTAGAGGAATCTGAGAAGACTTGCCAGAGAATGTGGTGTTTGAGCGAAGCTGAAGGACAAGGCTTTAACTGGCAGGTGCTGGGAGCAGAAGAAACTGCCTGAGCAAAGACCCAGAGTGCAGGGCATGTAGGCAGAGCAGTGAGGATGAGGACAAGGGGGAAATAAACGTTCCTCACCATCCCCTTCTTATGTAAACAAGAGAGTTGGGGTATCTCTAAATATTCCTGGCAGCACTGTGAGTTAAAGAGTTCACAACATTCGTAAACTGTCACATAGAATAGTATACATTTGTGAAGCAATGGGATTAGCTGAAAAATAATGAATTTTAATGCACCTTCATTTTTTTTTAAAACCCATAGGTAGGGTCATTAAAATCTGCTTACAAAAGACAAGTCATCTTTGAGACAGTCAACTGAACTAAAACCCTAAGCTGCTTTGACACCCTTTTACCAATGCACCAATTGTTTTTAATAAGTCCAGCTCTTAGAAGGGTATGCACAAATTTGATTCATATATGTTTTATTTAATTCATCAGACTGGTTGCGTTCTTGGTGTTAGGTACTGTCCTAGGTACTGGAGATGCAAAGAATCATAAATGGTGGTTCCACTCCTCAAGGAACTCAGTATAGTACTGTAGAGCAACAGATAGATATGCAAATCTCTGCAATCAGAATGAAAGAGTAAAGGTCCTAAGTGCATTGGGAATATGGGAACCTTGGCCAGGGAGGATGGGAATGGGACTCCTTTCCTTCCACTCCAGGAAGCAGCATCACAAAGACAACTTCTGACAGGAGACAGTACATGGGATGTGAAGGCACAGAAACTGAGACAAATTTTATAGAGACTCATTAGTTCTATCTAGTGCAGAATCAGACCACAGGGACCACAGGGCTGGTTTGCTAAGGAAGTCAGAGTAGTATGGAGCTGAAAAAGTACTGAAACATTTCCATAGCTCTGAATCTGGCCTCTGTAATCCTGTGTTCAGCTCTAAAAGTAAGCAAGACACCAGGAAACCAGAGAGGGAAGCCACACATACCAATAATAATTGTGAACAGTTTCTGAGCATCCACTCCATTGCAAGCACCTTCCTATAAAATGAGTATTATATCCAGACCAGTAGTAGTCAGTAGTTCCCAGGAATCATTCTCCCCATCCTTCTTTTAGTAGTAGACGCCCCCACTGAGCTTTAGCAGAGGGTGTACATGCATTTCCTGCCAGAGACAGTATTCTCAGGCTTTCTGGTAACTGATGTGACTGCGTGACTTCCATTTCACCTGCAGAACGTGAGTAGATGTCACGTGAGCCATATCCACATCATTTCCCTAAAGCAGTGCCCCCAACTTCCTTTTCCCCCTTTTCACATTCATGCTTCTGCAGAGAGACAGACAGCACCCTAGAGAAAGAACCTGGATCTGAGGAATAGGGCAGCCTCCTCCTTGTCACTACTTTCTGCTGCCCCACCTAGTGAACCTGCCTTTAGCACCTTTTTTTTCCAAACTTGGCCAAAGATCAACACCCATCATAGAAAAACAATATTGTTAGACTTACGTCTGTGTTAAGAGAATATAGCACACGTGAGAGGATCTTAGACATAGGCTGCATGTGCTCTAGCGAACAGATGTTATAAAAATTACACTGGCTTATTTGGGAACATTTGTTTACATTCTGGTTCCTAGTTAAGTTTCAAATGACTGAGGTTACCTATTAAATGCCCTCCAGGTGAGAAAATGATCATTGTATTGAGGAAAGTTAGATTCATTCAAAAGTTTTGGATGATTTGTTATGTGTCAGGTACCAAAGATGGAAATAAGCGCGCGCGCACACACACACACACACACACACGCTCTGTCTCTCCCTCTCCCCTCAAGATGTTTGCTGACTGGTAGGAAGATCGGCAAATATAAAAACAGTGTTGACAGGAAAGTATCAGTTAAAAATACTCTGGGTTGCAAGCAACCAAAAATCTGACTAAAACGGGTTTAAGGAAAAAAAAAAGGATCATTTATGTGTTTATGTAAATGTACAGTCCAAGAGTAAACCAGACTACAGGCATTTAAACCCTACTGAACTGGAATTTCTGTAGTTGGGGTCTGTAAATCTTTATCTTGCCCCTCACCCCACCCCCCTACCAGGTAATTTCAATTCTGATTTGGGAAGTACCGTTTTTATATAGATTCAGTTCAGTTCAGTCACTCAGTCATGTCCGACTCTCTGCAACCCCATGGACTATAGCACGCCAGGCCTCCCTGTTCATCACCAACTCCTGATATAGATTACTGAGCTGCAAATAGGAGACTGGACTGGAAAAGGGAGAGAATGAAGGGGGAGATGGTTGTTTCTCAGGGAGAGGAGAGAATCCTGAATCCAGGCAAGGGCAGCCCAGAGTCCTAAGATATCTATTTGGTACTCAGAACAGAGCCAGAGCGCACATTCAGAAGGCTGCTTACACGGAAGGTTTGAAGGGGAGCGTAGAGGACCACGCCACCTGTTCATCAATCTGAGGGTGCACAGTCCATGAAAGTGACTTCACTTCTGTTCCTTCACCCAACAGCTATTTATTATGCAACTAGGTACCAGGCGGCTTCCCAGGTACAGGCATCTTCTCAGGCTTACCAGGCATCTTCTGTCTTCTGCCTGCCAAGCAGGAGACACAGGTTCCGTCCCTGGGTTGGGAAGATTCCCTGGAGAAGGAAATGACAACCTACTCCAGTATGCTTGCCATGGACAGAGGAACCTGGCGGGCTACAGTCCACAGGGTGGCAAAAGAGTCGGACACAACTTAACGACTAAACAACAACAACAGATGTACCAGGCACTGAGCTAGAAGTGAGGATACAGGGGCTTACAGGCAAAGAGCCTTTCCCCGTGCAGCTTACATTCTAAGGGAAGACAGACAATAAACAATTAGAAAAACAAGCTAATTACTGGCTGTGTTAAGTTTTAAGAAAGGAAAAACTCCTTCACGACTCTAGTCCTTAGTGGAGGCTGACACTGGATTGAGTGGAGGAAAGGTGTTCCAGGTGAAAACTTAGTGGTGGCTTGAGAGCAGGAGCATTCCAAGCTCTTAGCAAGCGCAAAGGCCCTGAGGTGTGAGGGAGCGGGCCCAGGCGAAAACACAGGGAGGAGTCTGTGTGGCTGGAGCTCAGTGAGAGGGAGACCTGAGTAGAATGAAGAAGTCGCAGCAGCCAGGATAACACGTGAGGACCAAAGAGAGTCTGGGTTTTACTCCACACCCACTGAAAGGTTCTTGTTAAAAAGGGATTTCCTGGTTGCTGTGTGGAAAACATGTACCATTAATTCAAAACTGAGATAGACGCCCAAGGTTCTTATCTGCTCCCAACAATTCATGTCTTAGCAACTGGTGAACCTGTATTAGCGCTGTCAGCTAGAACTTTCTGCAAAGATGGAAGTGTTCCGAATCTGTGCTGTGCTGTGCTGAGTCCCCCAGTCGTGTCCGATTCTGCGACCCCACGGACTGTAGCCTGCCAGGCTCCTCTGGCCAGGCCCAAAGCTACTGTGGACAGGTGGCTCTTGAGCTCGTGACACGTGGCTAGTGCGCCTAAGGAACTAGAGTTTAAGTATTATTCCATTTAAAGTAGCTTGTTTAAAGGTATAGAGCCACGTGAGGCTAATGGCTATGTACCTGGCAGCCCAACGCAGCGCCGAGCTGCGGGTTTTAACTCCTTGTGCGGAAGCCAAGGGCCTTCTCCACCAAATGCCGGGGCTGTAAGAAGGTCCACTGATACCTAAACGCTGAGCCCTCTTTGTGCGTTCGCCTTGTCAAGAGACAGCGGCTCGCAGCGCATCCTGAGCTTCCTTTATAATCAGCGCGGAGGCACGCACACGCATCTGTGCGGCGCCCTCGTGGAAGCCCCGCATAGCGCGCAGAGGTTTGGAGACTCTGCTTCCAGGGCGCACCCGCTTCCGCGCTCTCGCGGCAGCCGGCGCGGTCCAGCCATTGGCAGGAGGGGAATAACGGCCCCGCAGCGTCTCGCCCCGCCTGCCCCGCAGCGGGACCGCGTAGACAGCGGCTTCGTGCGCAGCACAGGTGGGCTGGAGAAGCGGGGGAGGAGGGGGACCGAGGCGCGCCATCGAGTGGACTCGGAGGTTTGGGGAACCCCTCGCCGCGCAGTCGCCGCTGCTTCTCTTCGGGGATGGAGGCGGGCGAGGCGCGGGCTACCGCCCGCACCGGATCTGCTGCCTGAGCTTGCTTTCTCTTCGCCCAGGCTCGCCCAGGCCTGAGCCCCGCAGCCGAGCCAGAGAGCCGCGCGGGTGGCCGCGGGGGAGGGGGGACGCCTGAGCCCCTGCAGGACCCCCGCCCTCTCCCCGCGCACGCGTCCCCGGCGCGCGCGGGTGCTGGCCGGCCCGAAGGCCCCCCTGACCTTGGTGTCTCCCCGTGCCAGGTCTGCGCCAGGACCATGGGCGCCACGCTGGGCACCGGCGCGCGGCTGACTCTCCGGCCCGGCCGTGCCGGCGGCGCTGTCCGGAGGTGGGCGCCCCTCGCTCCCGCCCGAGGCTGCCACTCCAAGGCCCGCCCGGCGCGCCCCGTGCCGCTGAAGAAGCGGGGGTACGATGTCACCAGGAATCCGCATCTCAACAAGGTAACCAGGGGGAAGGCAGGAGGGCCCAAGCCGCTCTCCCGGGGCTGGCGGGATGGGCGCCCCGCCCCCTGGGCCCCGGGAGGATCCTCCCAGACGCCCTTCCAGGGGAAGCTCCGTGTAACTCGGTTTGCCTTTTTAGCACCCCTATTCTGCTTGGAAAGAGGTCACCAATAATGCGGGAGCCTAATTTCTTTATGAACAAATATAGACGGGGTTGAGGTCCTCATAACCATTCGGACTTGGAGTCAGATCTCGCCTTGATGCTTGCTGATTCTGTTGATTTGGGGCAGTTCATTGAACCTCTGGCCGTCCAAGTTTCCTTATCTGTAAAAGCGAAGCAGCTGGGTCGGGAGTGTTACGAGATTTAAAGAGAAAACAGAGATAGCGTTCTTAGCACAGTCCCTGACACCCAATGAGAACAAATATCAGCTAAGGTTATAATTATTCTGAGAAAAAGATTTTTAATTTGAGCCGGGACAAGAAAGTCCAGAATTATGGAACATTCAGACCTTGAAAAGGCCTCAGAGATCCTAATTTCAAACCTCTCCCTTTACAAATGAGAAAACAAGACGAAACTTGACCAAGGTCACCAGCTAGTTAGCTCTGACTCTGCCACTGAAATCTGGGTCTGGATCTCCGGTGCTTGGGTCAATTTCAGCCCACTGCTGACATGGTGCTTAAGAGCACACACATTTGTTTCTGGGAGTGGAGTTTAGTATCATTGGTGTTAAAATCCAGAGACCTGGGTTTAAGGCGTTTCCCAACACCACCTAATATTAACTTGGGCCTCTCATTTGATTTCTCTGAGGTTCAACTTTCTCCTGCTTAAAGTGGATGTTACCACAGACCCACCATCCCTACCACATTCAGCTATTGTGACAATCAGATGAATTACTGAATTTGATTTTGACAGTATATAAAGTGCTTGGTAAAGAAGCAGTTACTGCAAGATAAAATTCTTCATAATTTCCTTGAATCAGGATTGTGAAATTCAAGTAAGGAAATAGTTGTGGAAAAGGTGTTTTTGAGAAGTAGGAACAATTATCTAGATGCTAAGTATTGTTCCCTGCAGAATTAATAGAAGAAACTAAGAAGGAAAATTTCTCTCTCAACCTCCACCCATCACACTATGATCCCTGCTCCCCGCTCCAAGAAACCCTAAATCCTTTGTGTATTACTACTTTGGGATAGGTAAGGTGTTTTATGAATTACAACTTACTTTGTTGGCAGGTGTTAGGAAACTCAAACTAGCCTAGCGAATAAAAGCCTTCTGTAACTAAATGTCCGAAAGCACCGCAGGCAAGTTTGACTCAGCAGTCCAGATCACATCCTTGAAGATGCAGGTTCTCTGGCTGCCTGCTCTGCTCTTGAGTTGTCAGCTGCACCTTCAGATTCCATCTGGAAGAGTCTCTCACCCCATTGCTGCCACAGGCCCCCATCTCCTGATCTCACATCACACCATCCAGAGATTGAAAGGCACTGGCTTCTGGTAGTTCCTGTAGAAGAGAAAGGACACTTTCTCTGAAGGCTCAGGAAAGGAGTCTTTTGTCCCATGGACTCTAATTGGACTCCCTTCTACTCTCAATCCGATCACTATGACTTAAGTCAGTCAGCGTTCACCCCTGAATTTAAAGATGGAGTTTAGGTTAGTGGTATCCATACCAGCTGGTTTAGAATAAAGGGGATGTGTCCCCACCCCACTCCACCCCAAGTAAATCTGTGTATTGTCATCAGAGGGAGGAAGGGTAGATGCTGGAAAGCAAAATAATAAATTCCCACTACTGACTCCAATTGTTTTAACAATAATAGCTTTAGAAGGACTCGCATATTCGAATTAGCACTTAATTTTTATAAATAGTTTTAAAAAAATGAAAGAAGGACTTGAATGTCTTTTTTTCTTTTTTTTTTTTTGCCTTAGGTTTATGGTTTCCTGAAAGCATTCTTGCCCTTGTCCTTTGTCCCTGATGTAATTTTTTTTTCCTCCTAAGTAGGATAAATGGGACATTATCCATAAATCTAGGGACCTGACGTTTTCACGGTGTTAAAAGAGTTCTTGTATATCCTTGAAGTCAGCTGATGCTAGTCTGGGCTGAGAAGAGTATCTGGGGTGATGCTGAGAGAGCCTGTGGCCTCCCCCATTTGCCCTTGGGGAGGGAAGGGAGACAGCAGAGGAAGCAACACTGCCTGGGCACTGCCCCACATTTCCTCCTGGGGTGCCACCCTCTCACCGTCCTGCTGACCTCCAGCGCTCAGGCAGTCTCCAGGGAAGGCTTGAAAGCTTGGCACTTTCCATCAGCCAGATGGAGAGACTTGCTGACTTCAACAGAATCACTGAGGTTATCGCTAAGAAAACAAGAGAAGGGTGGCTTCAAAAGGGAGACATCCTTAGTGGGCAGCCCTGTGGGAGGATTTCTTTTCTGCTAGACTCAGAGCTCCTCCAGGGCAGGGACCAAGTTTTCTGCATTTGTGGCTGCATTTGTGGGCAGTTCCTGCAGGCTGTAACAAGGGTGTGACCATGAAGACTAACATTACGTTCTTGGAACATGTGCACTGGTTCTGCCTCCTGCTTTTGTGGGCGAGGCATTTAAGTTGAAGCTTGAGGGCGGAGGGTCATCAGGAGATGGATTTCTCCTAGAGAAGAGCTACTGAACAGAGTGGGCATCGCTGCCTTGTACAGACACAGGGTCTGGCCCCAGCGCTGTGATAATCTCACCCTGTGATCTGTGATGAATCTCATTAGACCCTCTGCCCATGTCGCACCACTGTTATGAGGATCCTGGGAGAGTCCTGTGAAATCATTTTGGAAAACTGTAAGGCACTAAATCTTAGATGATCATTTTGACAAGTTCCAGAATCAGGGTGGGAAGGTCCCTTAGATATGACCTAGCCTGAAATTGTTCAAACTTCAAGTTGCAACCTATGAGACATGGAATTATCTTGTGGATCTAACCAGTCTTTTTTTTTTATTTCAAAGAAATGGGTTTCAACAGAATTAAGAAATAGTAAATGTATTAAAATTTAATAAATATAAGTATTATACCAAGTCACCATGTGAAATGCCAACTTTCACTGTGGACTGTCATTTTAAAATGACAACCGTTATAAAAACTGTTGTTTTAATCCAGCCTCTTATTTTCAGATGAAGAGACAGGGTGAGAAAGTCAAGCAATTTCTCACTTGAAAGAAAGCCACAGAGATTGCCAGTGGTTGCAGAGGTGGGCAGAAGAAGCCCACCTTCTGATTTTCAGTCCACTGAATCACAATGACAGTTCTCATTCACATCAGTTTTGACTGACTTAGACATACTCATGATGATAACAATTGGAGCTAGATGATTTTGAGTTCCCTACAGGGGTCTAGATCTTCTGAATGATTCACCAATACTTCAATTTCTATTTCCTTTTTTAAAACAACAATATTGTGCCTTTCTTCTAAAATTTACATAATGACTTCTTCTGTTCTCCATGTAGATGATTGTGGCAACAGAGTGAATCTTTGATTACACATTACAGAATATCAGCAATATTTTATCTACATGAAACAGGAAACGATCAACCCCATTTTATAGGCTATCTTCCTAGGTGGAATCATCTCCATCCTATTCATGTGGCAGGTGAGCCCGCACAGCATTGCTGGCCTCAGCTTACCTCTGGCCTCTTTCGGGAAGGGCTGTGCTGTTCCCACGCCCCACACTGTTCCCGCTCATTTGTCTTCTCACCCTGTGTGTGTTCCTTTTGGTGCTGAGCAGCCTGTTGTCATGGCTGGTGGTGTGTCTTCCACCCTAGACCCTGAGCACCTTGAGGACAGAAACTGTCTTGTCACACGATACTCTCTACATCTGACTTGACATGCTCAATAAATATTTGCTCTTTGGACAATCTCAATCGAGTCCTAACCCCTTTCCTCTCAGCTTTATGAGCCTTAGTGTCACTGCTTTACAGTTAGCCCAATGCTCTCGTTGCCTGAAGACATGTTTACAAATAGCCCGCTGGGAGGAAATCCACCTACTTGGTCTTGATCTTCCCATACTTCAGGGTATTTCACTGCAGGGGTGTGATATTTCCCAGGTTGGGTCAACCACCTCCTTTGACCCATGCGCCAACAGTGATTTTTATCATATGCTTCCACTGAACCTTCACCTGCTTCTCTGCAGTTTTTTCCTTTTGTTGGCTTATAATAGCTTTATGAACGATAGCCCAAGTCTGGAAACAACCCAGATGTACATTAACCAGTGAATGGCTAAGCAATTTACGGTACATCCGTCTAATGGAATGCTCCATAGCCATGGTGGGAAGGGGAGTCAACTGTTGATTCTCTGCTTTTTTTTTTTTTTTTTAATCTCTTGAGCTTGATGATCAGGGGAAGAATGAATGAAGGGTGCTTTGTCCAGTCACTGATAATGAACCAGTGCATTTCATGCAGTGGGGCCCTCCAAATTGCAGGGCATGGGGGACTGCCTTCCCACGTGGACTGCATACATTTAGATTAGTGGACGTGGAAGCCCTGGGGGCCTGTGTTGAGGTGCTGGGTGCACAGGTTTCAGCTCCATCCCTTCTGTATGCAGTGGTGACTTCTTAGACTCCCACAACAGCTAGGATTTGCCTTTGACTAAAGGATGTTTTTGTTCTGTGCCAGTTTACAACTTGATTTTGCCTCCTTTGGGTTGGGGGGAGTCTGTCATCACACACTTGGCTCATTGATCAATCAGGAGGTGATGATTGGGTTGTATGGAGAATTTGAGGTTTCTTGGAGATGCTCTTTTCTGTTCCAGAGGCAGATGACATAATATGTCTTCTTGAGACCTCTGCTTCTGATGTGATGTTGGGCTGGGCTTCTTTGATAAAAAAGCAATGCGTTATTAAGTAAACATTAGTTCCATGAGCAGCAGTTTGTTCTGGACATGCACTTCCTGTGCAGTGACTCAGGGCATTGAAGCTCAAGTCCTGTTCAGATATTTTAAGAACAAACGAGCAGAGGCGGGTTGGAATGAAATCCTTCCCTGTCAAATACTGTCCTGGCTTCCTGGGATTGATAACATTTGGTGTTAGGGCTTTGTGCATGAAACAGCTAAAGAACTTACATTCATTAGGCTAAAAGTTAGGCAACTTTTACAAAGCAAACCCCTGACTCAGAGGCTTAAACAAGATAAAAGTGTGTTTCTCTCATAAGCAAGTCTGGGTGGGCAGTGAGCAGGTTGATATGTGGCTTGATTGTTGCTCTGCCATCCTCAGTGTCCATCTGCCATTTCATGGTCCGGGATGGTTGCTCTCGTCTCTGCCATTCATTTTATACGGAAGCAAGTATGCAAGGGAATTAGCAGAATTTGGATGTTGCAAATATCACTTTCATTCACATCCAATTGGCCAGAGTTGGTCATAGCTGCAGGAGAACCAGAGAAATGTAATCTTTAGCTGGGCGCCCATATATCCTGCTAAAAATTCTACACCACTAAGGAAAGAATGAATGGATATTAGGGAAAGGACTACAAAATGCTTATCTGAAATTTTAACTTGGTTTACTAACAGTTTTATCCCAACCTTTAAAATCCATCAGTTTCTCTACATCTCCGCTACCAGCAGCCTTGTTCATATCTTCATCATCTTGTGTCTAGATTGACAGAAGCCTTCTCATGGGTTTCCAACTTCTAGTCTTGCTCCTTCCAATCTCCTTCTCTGTGTGTCTGTTAACCACACTTTGAGAGGCTAAAACCTTGCACACATCCTCGTCCACTCTCTTTCAGACCCCATGTCCAATTCAATGGGTAGTCCTGCTGCTCTGTCTCCAGACCACATCTGGAATCCAGCCTCTGCTCTCACCACGGGTCCCCCACTGACCTAAGGCGCTGCCATTTCTCTGCTGGATGATTACAGTGCCCCCCCCTCAGCTGGTTCAGTTCAGGCAGTTCAGTCCCTCAGTCGTGTCTGACTCTTTGTGACTGCAGCACATCAAGCCTCGCTGCACCATCATCAGCTCCTAGAGCCTACTCAAACTCATGTCCGTCACATGGGTGATACCATCCAGCCATCCCATTCTCTGTCATCCCCTTCTCCTCCTGCCCTCAATCTCTCCCAGCATCAGGGTCTTTTCAGATGAGTCGCATTAGGTGGCCAAACTATTGGAGTTTCAGCTTCAGCGTCAGTCCTTCCAATGAATATTCAGGACTAATTTCCTTTAGGATGGACTGGTTGGATCTCCTTGCAGTCCAAGGGTCTCTCAAGAGTCTTCTCCAACATCACAGTTCAAAACCATCAATTCTTCAGTGCCCATCTTTCTTTATAGTCCAACTCTCACATCCATACATGATTACTGGAAAAACCATAGCTTTGACTAGATGGACCTTTGTTGGCAAAGTAATGTCTCTGCTTTTTAACATGCTGTCTAGATTGGTCATAGCTTTTCTTCCAGGGAGCAAGCATTTTAATTTCATGGCTGCAGTCACCATCTGTAGTGATTTTGGAGCCCCAAAAAATAAAGTCTCTCAAGGTTTCCATTGTTTCCCCATCTATTTGCCATGAAATGATGGGACCGGATGCCATGATCTTAGTTTTCTGAATGTTGAGTTTTAAGCCAACTTTTTCACTCTCCTCTTTCACTTTCATCAAGAGGCTCTTTAGTTCTTCTTTGCTTTCTGCCATAAGGGTGGTGTCATCTGCGTATCTGAGGATACCCTAGCTGTTATCCTTCTGTTTCTCTTGTTTATCTTCCCCACAACAGCCAG
The DNA here is from genome assembly GCF_054371585.1 of Giraffa tippelskirchi. Lineage (NCBI taxonomy): Eukaryota > Metazoa > Chordata > Mammalia > Artiodactyla > Giraffidae > Giraffa > Giraffa tippelskirchi. The sequence continues at coordinate 38,510,563 of NC_137284.1, read as the reverse complement.
TGTGTTCCTTTGAAAACAAAGTTTGATCACATCACTCGTCTGCTTAAAACTCTGCAGAGTCAGAGTTCTTACCATGTCCTGCATGATTTGACCCTCTCTGACCTCCTCTTTTCCTACTTCTCAGTCTCACTTACTGCCCAAACCAAGCAGCCCTCAGATACTCCAAGCATGCTCCTACTTGGGCTCTTTGCACTGGCTGTTCCTCTTCTAGAACACACAGCCCCTGCGTAGCCATGTGGTTAACTCCCTCACCTTCTTCAAGGCTTCTCACTTTCTCAGTGAGACCTACTCAGACCACCCCATGGGAAGCTGTAAACAGTCCTTTTAACTTTCTTGGTCCCTTTCACATGATCTACTTTTCCTCCATAGTATTTGATCCTTCCTAACATACTATTTGGCTTCCCTGGTGGCTCAGATGGTAAAGCATCTGCCTGCTATGCAGGAGACCTGGGTTTGATCCCTGGGTTGGGAAGATCACCTGGAGAAGGGAATGGCTATCCACTCCAGTATTCTTGTTGGAGAATCCCATAGACAGAGGAGCCTGGTGGGCTACAGTCCATGGGGTCGCAAAGATACTGTTTAATTTTCTTATCATATCTCTTGGTTATCATTTGTGTTTCCCCACTAAGCTCTGTTTAGACAGAGATTTTTGTCTTATTCATTCATTAATGTATCCAAGGTACTTAGAACAGTTCTTGGTCCAGTGTTCGTTACCCAGTGAAGGGTTATTGGATGAGTGAGTCATTCGGGGAGGCATCTGCTGAGGCTCCTTCCTTTCATCCCTTCCCTTTTCCCTCCTCCTCACCAAAGCCCCCCTTCTTTTCCTCTGGTGTTTTGCTCCCCAGTGTCCCCCTCTGTGGGGTTTATATGCCCAAGATCACCTGCTTCTGGAATGTAGGTTAGTCTGATATCAACCCTTTGTGTACCCAGAGGTCCACTTACCATGAAGACTGGGGAAGCGCAGCACACGTGTTCACCCGTGGTTATTTCCAGGTTCACCAGCATTAAACCAAGCCTGGGGGGAAAAAGAGACTCTATTCAGGAGACACAGGTGGTGTCTTGAAACCAGAGATGGATGGAGACATTCTTGAGACCCACCCTAAAAAGCAAAGCGGGATGTGTAGGGAGTAGACCAGAGATAGGAGAACCCAGCTTCAGTCAGCCTCTCCAGCTTCCTAGAGCTCCCACCCTGGAAGCCCCCGTCTCTGTTCTGAACTTCTCTGAGCACCCCCATGCTGCAGCCTTGAAGACAAGGCTTACCATGTTAAGGACCTCCACCCCTCCCATCCACAGGTTGAAGCCTTACCCCTAAATGTGATGGTGTTTGATATTGGGGCCTTTCAGAGGTAATTAGTTCACAAGAGTGGCACCCTCATGATGGGATTAGTGCTTTTATCAAAGAAACAGGAGGGAACCCCTTCTCCCTTTCTGCCCTATGAAAATAAGGCAAGAAAATGGTCATCTGCAAGCCAGGAAGATGGTCCTTGGCAGGAACTGAATCAGCTACACCTTGGTTTTGAACTTGGTCTTTACTGTGAGAAGTAAATTTCTGTTGTGTAAGCCACCATTTTCATACTGTTCATGGGGTTCTCAAGGCAAGAATCCTGAAGTGGTGTGCCATTCCTTTCTCCAGTGGACCAGGTTTTGTCAGGGCTAATCGGCAGGGACATGCCCTTCAGCCAGTCAACGTAGCTGGATGACATGCCTGGCTGTCCCACTGCTGGTCCTCATTGAGTGTTTAAACCTTCACCGGCCATTGGGTATCAGTCAACATGAGGCTAGGGGTTGAGACACAGGCCCTGCTGGAGTGGCTGGGCAGGGGATACAGGGAAGGCTGGAGCTGATGTTGGAGGACAGCCAGGAGTGGAGGGCACCCAAGCCTCACCACTGCCGTTGGCTGCCCTGGGGTCCCAGTGATGCTGAAGCTCTAGTACTTTGGCCACCTGATGCTAAGAGCTGACTCACTGGAAAAGACCTGATGCTGGCAAAGATTGAGGGCAGGAGGAAAAGGGGGTGACAGAGGATGAGATGATTGGATGGCATCACTGACTCAATGGATATGAGTTTGAGCAAGCTCTGGGAGATGGTGATGGACACAGAAGCCTGGCATGAAAAGAGTTGGACATGACTTAGCAACTGAACAACAACAACAAAGCCACTCAGTTTGTGGTATGTTGTTGCAGCATCCCAGATGGACTAAGACATCATACCAGGAACTGCTGTGCATCTCAGGGGTCAAGAAATCAAGGAAGTGTGGGGTGGGATGCCAGAAGCTCAGGGAGAAGGTTTGCTACTCCTGGAAAACAAATCTAATGCTCAGAAAGTCTTTTCTTATAAATGCGTTGTTATAAATAGTTAAATTGTCCTCCAAAGATAGTATATTATGTGTTAGATTAGCATTTGATCATTATGAAGATTTCAGAAGTGTTGACTTATGTTTATGAATGCTTAATTAAAATGCAAAATACTAAGTGGAATCTATACCCATGTGCATTACTGTAAAAAGATGTAACTCTGTAAAAAGACTTGGAACGAAATGTGTAAAAATGGTCATTTTAGGGCAATGGAATTATGGGAGATTTATTTCCTCTTTATATAATTTTCTTTAATGGTCCATTGTCTTTTCAATTTTAGGCTACAGTTTCTGTTGGAATTGAGTTTCTAGAGCCAAGTAAATAACATTTGGACCAACTTTTGGAAGTTGACCTATCTGTAACAACAAGGGTGGCATTCTAATCCTATAGAAATCTGTGTGTGTATGTTAGTCACTCAGTCAGGTCTGACTTTTTTCGACCCCGTGGACTGTAGCCTGGCAGTCTCCTCTGTCTATGGAATTCTCCAGGCAAGAATACTGGAGTGGGTTGCCATTCCCTTCTCAAGAGGATCTTTCCCACCAGGGATCGAACCCGGGTCTCCCGCATTGTGGGCAGATTCTTTACCATCTGAGCCACCAGGGAAGCCCAGAAATCCCTCCCAGATAGTCCTATTTCAAGATTTGCTTGCATGTATAATCAGTTATCTTCTAGAGGCAATATGTTTAGATTCGTGTAATAAAATGTTAGCATGGGAACCTGCCACCTGTTCTAAAAACAGTTGTAAACAACAGTAGCTAGATTCTATAAGCAGCAGCACTGGAGGGCAGATCCCATACAGAAATATATGTTGTCTGGCTCAGACTTGGACCAAATGGCGTCAAAGCCAGTCTAAATCTGAACTCTCTATATAGAGTTTCTGTGGACACTTTTTCAGGGCTCATTTCCAGCCTCTGTTTCTAGTGTCTCTTGATCCACTTGGGCCTTTGGAGACTCTGGGGATTATGGCTTTATTTTAGTTTGCATTTGTATCATTTCTACCAAAGATTTCTTTCATCATCTATTCTCTTCTTGCCAAATGCCAGTCTTATAGTGAGGGACTGTGGGGAGGCCTTTTGATTCTTGTGGCTATTGCAGAGGGGTCACTGGTGTGCAGCACTTTTGTTTGCAAAGACGTGGTTATAGTCAGTTTCCAGACCTTCACTTTGATGTGTAGAAAGTACATTGGGAAATCCTTTGGGGTGGTGGCCCGCTGCCTCTCTGATGCAGAGCACAAAAGATGCTCTATGATTGTGTGATGAAAATCTGAGGGATAGCCTATGACTGGGGGTGCCAGGGTCAGTGGTTAAAAGCACGCATTCATTCTGTACCCAAATGGTTGCCTGGCAGCCTGGTGAAAACAGAGTTCCTACCAAAAGGACACAGTAGAAAGTAAAATGTACTCAGTCATTTGAGGAGAGGCAGTTTTGGTGGAAAGATCATCAGTTTTTGAGGAACTTGAATAAGAGAAAATCAAAGCTGCAGTTGTTTTTAAAAGTGATATTGAAAGCCAGAGGGACCATAGGGGATAGAGTTGAATGATTAGCAACTTGAGAATATTATTTTTTTTGAAAGCGTTTTGTCTGGATTCTGTATCATTGTTTGGGAGTGGTCTACAAAGCCCATACCATAATGGTCCTGGAACACACTCCCCTGTGGTGTGGAGCTCTGGAGGAGGCAGACCCTACTGGTTCCTTTATTTTGCCTTGGTCTTTCAGAAAACAGTAGGAGGAGCCAGCATGCACACAAGGCGGCCTCCTCTGGGTTGTTGAGCTGTGCAGTGACTTTTCCCATCGAACGAAGGCTGCCGAGTCCCCTCACGACTTCAGTGGAGCTGGTCTTCATTCACAGTAGATGGTTCCCACCCCTTCTTTCTCTGGTTTCTGAAGGGAGTGTTGAAGATTCCAAACCAGATTCATATTATACTGAATTTCTTTAAATAGTAGATGCCTTGTGGAAGGAACCCAAATCATAATGATAAGAGCTAGGATTTTTTGGATATACAGTGTGCCAGGGGTTATATTGACTCGTTTAATTTTGTTGTTGTTATTTAGTCGCTAAGTTGCATCTGACTCTTTGTGACCCCATGGATAGCAGCCTACCAGCCTCCTCTGTCCTTCACTGTCTCCTGGAGTCTGCTCAAACTCATGTCCATCAAGTCAGTGATGCCATCCAACCATCTCATCCTCTGTCACGACCTTCTCCTCCTGCCATCAATCTTTCTCAGCACCAGGGTCTTTTCAAATGAGTCAGTTCTTCGCATCAGTGGCCAAAGTATTGGAGCTTCAGCTTCAGCATCAGTCCTTCCAATGAATATTCAGGACTGATTTCCTTTAGGATGAACTGGTTGGATCTCCTTGCAGTCCAAGGGACTCTCAAGAGTCTTCTCCAGCACCACAGTTTGAAAGCATCAATTCTTGCATGCGCAGCCTTCTTTATGGTCCAACTCTTACATGCACACATGACTACTGGAAAAACTATAGAACTGACTCTACTAGGCGGGTCGGCGAGGCATTCCCTGCTGTGGCCCTCTGATGGGCTGTGCTCATGCCTACTGGCTCTGTCAGAATCAGAATCCTGGAGGGAATTTGAAAGATCGCTGGATACCTTCTTATCACCCTCTAAATTTGTGTAATTCTCCCAAGACTCATTTGTTTATTTATTAAATTGATTCATTAAAGACTTGCTGAGTCCCTATTGTATTTTAGGCAGTGGAACCTCAGTGGTGAACACATTGCCTTCAGGGAGCTTATGTGTAAGAGGGGTGGAGGTAGGCAGCAGTTTGTAAGCAGACAGTTTCAGATCAGAAGGTCGGTGTGATGAGAAGCATCTGGAAAAGTGCTGTAGGAGCCTGGGAGAGGGGTGCGAACACTTCCAATGGCTGTGCTATCAGAACCGACACTGTGAAGAGGCGGAGTTGGCAGATGAAGGTGGTGGAGGAGAAGCTGTCTAGATCAAAGCATGTGAGTAGAAGGCTTTCTCCCTGAGAAGAGCCACCTTTTGTGGTTGAATGTACAGAAATAGAGCAGTAAACCCATGCTTTATGAGGGGCCCCATTTTCAGAGAGAAATCATTTTATGAAACCTCTAATTCTACAAGTAGAATTAATGATATATCTCCAGGACTATGACATGCCCTTTGATTTTGCTCTTTCCCTCACTTTGGTGTTGTTCAGCCCCTGGGAGCACCATTCACATTGGGTTCATTTATCAAATATTGGACATACTTCAGCTCAGCTCTCAAGGGCTGCCTCAGCATTGCTGCCTTCCTTGATAATGACCCATGCAAGTGACTCATTCACCCTGCACGCTCCTCTGAGGTTTAGCTTATATAATCATGGCTCTTTTCTGCATTGTGTGTGTGTGTGTGTGTGTGTGTGTGTGTGTGTGTGTATGCTCAGCTGTGTCCAACTTTTTGCCACCCCATGGACTGTAGTCCACCAGTCTTCTCTGTGTATGAAATTTTCCAGGGAAAAATGCTGGAGTGGGTTGCCATTTCCTGCTCCAGGAGATCTTCCCAACCCAGGGATCGAAGCCATGTCTCCTGCATTGGCAGATGGATTCTTTACCACTGAGCCACCTGGGAAGCCCTTCTATACTGGGTCTCAGTAAACACTTAAGTGCATATGTCTGTCTCCATCTGAATGTTATCCTCAGAGCCAGGACCCTGTCTTCAACACTGCATGGCCAGCACGATGCCTTCTTCATAATATACTCTCAATAAAAATTAGTGACATGAATCACTATCACATTCCCTCCTGGAGACATCGGAAACCACTCTGGTCAAGACTGGTAATACACAAGCCCATCTGCTGTCTCTCCTAAAAGGGCTTCCCTGGTGGCTTAGCTGGTAAAGAATCCACCTGCAATGCGGGAGACCTGGGTTCAATCCCTGGGTCAGGCAGAGATCCCCTAGAGAGGGAAATGGCAACCCGCTCCAGTATTCTTGCCTGGAGAATTCCATGAACAGAGGAGCCTGACGGGCTATAGTCCATGGGGTCACAAAGAGTCGGACACGACTAAAAAGATGGTGACAATATAATTATATTTAGATCCCTCCATGGCCCTTGGAGGATTTTGAAAACCAAGAGAAATCTTTTATTTTGGTCATATAAATTTCCGGAATCCATTTCTTCAGGAGAGTTTTCTGCTCTGATGCTGCGCCATTTCATCTGAAGAATAACACGTTTATGATCAGATTATATATGCTCATCTTTGAGGCTGCTTTAAAGACCCTAGGTTTAGACCTGCTCTAATTAGCAACAGATTAAAGGGTTCTGGTGATGAAGGACAGCAGTCAGTGAGAATCAACTGTGTGTGACCTCCCCCTGCCCACCACCACCAGGTAACAGCCTGTGACCAGGCAGCAGAGTGCACCGGCTGCAGTCTAGGGATTTAGAGTCCAAAAAGCCCAAGGTTTCAGTTCCAGCCCAACTGTTCACTGTATGTGTGGTCTTGGGAAAGGCACTTCATTTCTCTAAGCCTCAGTTTCCACATCTGTTAATGGAAGTGATAATAAAATATCCCCCTTAACAGAGTGCTGTAATAATTAATGTATGTAAAGTGCATTGTAAGTGCCCAGTTAATCCTTAATGGACCCAGATCTGTAAAAATTTTGCTCCATTCCTTTTAGCATAGTGCGAAGCCCCGTGTGGGCCTCAGAAGTCACAGACCTAACAGGGTTTAGACCTGGTCCTTGCCCTTCTAGAGCAGCCAGTCCAGAAGGAGAGGGGAAGACTGGGGGATCCAAACTCATTCTCCATGGATGTGGGTACATCTCATTTTGGCAGAGACATAATAAGAGAGGAGTGAATCTGGGAAGAAACAGGAGAGGTAGAGTCTTTAGTGATAATTTCTGAGTACTTGGGTTCCCCTGGTAGCTCAGATGGTAAAGAATCTGCCTGCAGTGGAGGAGACCCAGGTTCGATCCCAGGGTTGGGAAGATCCCCTGGGGGAGGAAATGGCAACCCACTCCAGTATTCATGCCTGCAAAATCCCATGAGCAGAGGAGCCTGGTGGGCTACAGGCCATGGGGTTGCAAAGAGTCGGACATGACTGAGTGAGCATACATACAGCCTCCCTTAACTTAAGCACAGTGCTTTTGAGTCTCTTGTAGAAAGGAGATGCATTCATGTTAAACAGTGTATGTCTCAGACCTAAACTTCTGCTGCCCTGGCTCTTGCTATCACTCATGTGTGTCCATCTCGAATGAATGGATGTGCTCCTGACATCCACCTTTGTCTTGGGATTTCTATTTTTCTCTGCACTAACATGATCTTGAGGACAGTCCACCAGCCATTTGACAGAAAGCTCAACCCTCATGTCAGACCCTCCCTTCTCATCTCTTTTATTTTGGGATTCTTCCAGCCCATAATTATTATTATTTTTTGGACTGGTGAAATCACTCTGGCCACAGGACAGTGAATAGCTCTGCAGTTGCCACCTGATAAAGCAGGCGTAGAGAGAGATGGTGTGCAGAAAAGCCTATTAACAGCCATTTTTAGAAACAGGCTTTGAAATCCACCTGTCAGAGCTGAAAGATTTCCCCTGTTCTCACACTTCAGGAGCTGGCAGCAGCTTCTTCTCACGTCTGAGGAAACTCGGTGGTGCCTAGCCTTGCCTGTGCAAGAGGATGGCATGGGTGCCTGTGTGCAGCTGGCCACGTGGTGCCCAGGGGAAGGGCCTGCCCCACCAGGGGTGGTCCAGCCCCCAGGAACCAGGCTTGGCTGTGGGACTGAAGCGTCTCGAGTATCCACAGCGGCTTTTTCGTTGGCTGAGCTGTTCAGTGTTCTGTGACCAGTCAGCTACTTCATTTGGGACTCATAACTGCTGGAATAATAATATTAGAAATAATAATAATAATAAACACGTATCTAATGCCATGCATGCCAAGTGATCTTATAGGTGCTTTCCATATGTTATTTCCAGACAGAGAAAAAAACCATGAAGAAGGTAAACTTTGCCTCCTGTTTCCATGGCCTCTTCTCCCTTACAGATTTCTGTTCAAGACATTCTGAGGCTCTTCATGGTATCACTAAGATGTCTAGGGCTACCAATCTAATGGACCTTTATACCTTACAGAGTCCTGCTTTGTGATCTGTATCTCATCTCTTCTTTACTTCCTTCTCTGCCTCCCCATTCAACCATCCATTCATCCGTCTGTCTGTTCATGTGTCTATCCATTTGTCCATTCATCCAACTATCAAATGTTTATTGAGCACCTACCAGTTACCAGGCATTGTTCAGTTCAGTTCAGTTCAGTCGCTCAGTCGTGTCCAATTCTTTGCAACCCCATGGACTGCAGCATGCCAGGCCTCCCTATCCATCACCAACTCCCAGAGTCTACTCAAACTCATGTCCATTGAGTTGGTGATGCCATCCAACCATTTCATCCTCTGTCATCCCCTTCTCCTGCCTTCAATCTTTCCCAGCATCAGGGTCTTTTCAAATGAGTCAGTTCTTCTCATCAGGTGGCCAAAGTATTGGAGTTTCAGCTTCAGCATCAGTTATTCCAATGAATATTCAGAACTGATTTCCTTTAGGATGGACTGGTTGGATCTGTTTGCAGTCCAAGGGACTCTCAAGAATCTTGTCCAACACCACAGTTCAAAAGCATCAATTCTTTGGCACTCAGCTTTCTTTATAGTCCAACTCTCACATCCATACATGACTACTGGAAAAAACATAGCTTTGACTAGATGGACCTTTGTTGGCAAAGTAATGTCTCTGCTTTTTAATATGCTATCTAGGTTGGTCATAACTTTTCTTCCAAGGAGCAAGCGTCTTTTAATTTCATGGCTGCAGTCACTAACTGCAGTGATTTTGGAGCCCACAAAAATAAAGTCTGTCACTGTTTCCACTGTTTCCCCATCTATTTGCCATGAAATGATGGGACTGGATGCCATGATCTTAGTTTTCTGAGTGTTGAGCTTTAAGCCAACTTTTTCACTCTACTCTTTCACTTTCATCAAGAGGCTCTTTGTTCTTCTTCACCTTCTACCACCATAAAGGTGATGTCATCTGCATATCTGAGGTTATTGATATTTCTCCCCCCAATTCCAGCTTGTGCTTCATCCAGTGCAGCGTTTCTCATGATGTAATCTGCATATAAGTTAAATAAGCAGGGTGACAATATACAGCCTTGACGTACTCCTTTTCCTATTTGAAACCAGTCTGTTGTTCCATGTCCAGTTCAAACTGTCGCTTCCTGACCTGCATACAGATTTTTTAAGAGGCAGGTCAGGCCGTCTGGTATTCCCATCTCTTTCAGAATTTTCCACAGTTTATTGTGATCCACATAGTCAAAGGCTTTGGTATAGTCAATAAAGCAGAAATAGATGTTTTTCTGGAACTCTGTTGCTTTTTTTATGATCCAGTGGATGTTTGCAATTTGATCTCTGGTTCCTCTGCCTTTTCTAAATCCAGCTTCAACATCTGGAAGTTCACGGTTCACATACTGTTGAAGCCTGGCTTGCAGAATTTTGACCATTACTTTACTAGCGTGTGAGATGAGTGGAATTGTGTGTTAGTTTGAACATTCTTTGGCATTGCCTTTCTTTGGGATTGGAATGAAAACTGACCTTTTCCAGTCCTGTGGCCACTGCTGAGTTTTCCAGATTTGCTGGCATATCAAGTGCAGCACTTTCACAGCCTCATCTTTCAGGATTTGAAATAGCTCAACTGGAATTCCATCACCTCCACTAGCTTTGTTGATAGTGACGCTTCCTAAGGCCCACTTGACTTCACATTCCAGGATATCTGGCTCTAGGTGAGTGATCACATCATCGTGATTATCTGGGTCATAAAGATCTTTTTTGTACAGTTCTTCTGTGTTTTCTTTTCACCTCTTCTTAATATCTTCTGCTTCTGTTAGGGCCATTTCTGTCCTTTATTGAGCCCATCTTTGCATGAAACATTCCCTTGTTATCTCTAATTTTCTTGAAGAGATCTCTAGTCTTTCCCATTCTGTTGTTTTCGTCTATTTCTTTGCACTGATCACTGAGGAAGGCTTTCTTATCTCTCCTTGCTGTTCTTTGGAACTCTGCATTCACATGGGTATATCTTTCCTTTTCTCCTTTATTTTTTACTTCTCTTCTTTTCACAGCTACTTGTAAGGCCTCCTCAGAAAGCCATTTTGCTTTTTTGCATTTCTTTTCCATGGGGATGGTCTTGATCCCTGTCTCCTGTACTATGTCACGAACCTCCATCCATAGCTCATCAGGCACTCTGTCTATCAGATCTAGTCCCTTAAATCTACTTCTCACTTCCACCGTATAATCATAAGGGATTTGACTTAGGTCATACCTGAATGGTCTAGTGGTTTTCCCTACTTTCTTCAATTTAAGTCTGAACTTGGCAATAAGAAGTTCATGATCTGAGCCACAGTCAGCTCCTGGTCTTATTTTTGCTGACTGTTTCTCCATCTTTGGCTGCAAAGAATATAATCAATCTGATTTTGGTGTTGACTATCTGGTGATGTCCATGTGTAGAGTCTTCTCTTGTGTTGTTGGAAGAGGGTATTTGCTATGACCAGTGTGTTCTCTTGGCAAAACTCTATTAGCCTTTGCCCTGCTTCATTCTGTACTCCAAGGCCAAATTTGCCTGTTACTCCAGGTGTTTCTTGACTTCCTACTTTAGGTATTGGGAATAACAAAGTAAATGTGACAGCTGTGATTCTCCTTATTAAATATATAATCTAGTGAGAAAGACAGTAAGTAGAGAAAAGTGCCCAGATGGTTTTTAGTGGTAGAGAAGAAACAAACAGGGTATGGCCTGAGAGAATAACTGAGGGTCCCCTCCAGTGGTGAGGGAACACCTCTTAGGAGGTAGCATTTGAGAAAAGACCTGGAGAGAGAGGGGCCAGCTGGCAGAGGAGCCAGGCCCAGAGTGCTGTGGGCGGAAGGAACAGTACGTGTCGAGCCGGAGACGAGGAACGACTTGGCTTGGCAGGTTCTGGGAGCTGACCACAGGCAGCCCAGTAGGAGTGTGCTGAGCAGTGTGCCCAAAATCAGGGTGCAGACAGCTCAGGGTCTCAGATCTGTGCAGGACCTTGGAGTCTGTGGGATGCAGGCTGGCTTTCATCTTCTGTAACACAGGACACCGTGAGGAAGTGGCATGATCAGCTTTACGTCCATGAACGATCTCTCTGGCTGTGTGTGGAGGACAGGCTGGAGGGGGTGAGAGTGGAAGCAGGCAGCCCAGTTACAGGCCCCACAGCAGTGGGAGCCCGAGGTGGTGGCGGCTGGGCTGTGGGAGGAGGCCGAGACAGGAGACAAGGAGAGGAGGGAGGTGGCTGGATTGGGAACCAAGTTTGAACATAGAATGGATGAGACCTGTCCCCTGTCCTCCACCTTCAGATTCACCTGGACTCAGTTTGTATGTTCCCACTGTGCAACCCCCACCCCCACTGTTGATTTCAGTTCCTTCCTGGCCTTCCTCGGCATCCTGCTTCATAGTAACCAGGAAGTGGCGTGTTCGTGTATTACCCTGGGGACTTCCTGACTTGTCACCTCCTTGCATCCTCACAAGGCAGGCGTTACTGTCTTTGTTTTATGGGGAGACACCAGGACCCAGAGAGCCTAAACGAGTGGCCATGGTCTCCATGGTAAGGGGACAGCAGCAAGACTCAACCCAGATTTCTTGAGACCAGTCGTTGGTTTGTACAAAAACATCTATTGAATGCCTACTGTGTTCCAGGCACTGTGTTGGGTTCAAAAAAAATAAAGAGATGAATCAGTCAGTCATGGTCCTTGCTCTCAGAGTTTAGAGGAAGAGACAGACTGTCAAGATCATAAATGTAATGCAGTATAATAGGTTTTATGTTGTATCAAAAGTATGATATTAACAATCTCCGCAGCTTCCCTGCTGACTCAGCGGCGAAGAATTCCCCTGCCAATGCAGGAGATACGAGTTCAATCCCTGGGTCGGGAAGATCCCCTGGAGAAGGGAATGGCAATCCACTCCAGTATTCTTGCCTGGAGAATTCCATGGACAAAGGAGCCTGGTGGGCTACAGTCCATGTGGTCACAAAGAGTCAGACATGACTTAGCAACTAAACAACAACAAATTAATAATGTCCAAGTAATTTTTCTCTTGGCAAGGAGAAAGAAGGTGGCATTTCTTTAAGTAGGTAACTTTGGGTCCTTATATTGAATTTCACAGATAACGTATTGCATGAAGTAAAACAAAATTTGCTCTAACCTCTCTCCTGAGGTCACTACTTATTTTTCTTGGAGCTGAGACCTAAAAGGTATACAGGGATTCCCTGGGCGGATAAAGTGGGAAAAAGACGTTCCAAGCTCATACAGCAGAACTGCATGGTATGTGAGGACCTGTGGGTGATTCCGGAGGTGGGCGGGGTGTGTGGAGGGTTGGGGCTGGATAGCAAGGCAGGGCCAGACCTGGGGGGGAGTCCGGGGCTGCTCTTTGCCTGGGAGAAGAGCTGGACATTAGTCCTCAAGATGAGGGGGAACACTGGAAAGGACCACAATGGGATTCGAGCTACAGACACATCACTTTGGTCCCAGAGAGGGGTCAAGAGCAGAGTCAGGGAGCCTGGAGAATCAGGAGTTTGAGTCCCATGAGGGAGATGGGGACCTGAGGTGGCCAGTGGTGCTGTGGACACAGGTGTGAGAGGTGCTGAGGAAGGAGAAGACTGTGTCCCTTCCAGAATTTCTTGAGCTCCTTAGCAGCAAAAGAACTCTTAAGGTTTATTGTCAATATTAAAAAAAAAAACTAGTGGAAACTTTGTATGTATCTGTGTAAACTTGTACAGCTTAATCAGAGTATCACATTCCTTTGTCTTTGCCTGGAATTAAACAAAATAAAGCTATTAGTACTGATGAGCTCATGCCAGTAGCAGAAGTTTTGCATGCCAGTTATATGTATCTTAAACACTGGAAAAGAAATTTACTATAAATCAAGATTTTTCAAAACATAAAATTCCTTAAGGACTTCTTTGGGACTGGTAAATATGAGATGAATTACTGACTTGGGCTCTGTTTATTTTAAGAGCGCTTTTATTGTGACTGTTGTTGTCTTTGACCTTTATCTAATTTAGCATCCTTGTTCTGGTTCTGTTCTCACAAAGCAGCACTCTTGATTATAATTTTATCTCCCAAAGGAAGGTACTGACTCACTGAGTATGTGGTCACGTTGTTGTTGTTCAGTTGCTCAGCGACCCCATGAACTGCAGCATACCAGGCTTCCCTGTCCTTCATTATTTCCCTGAGTTTTCTCAAACTCATATCCATTGAGTCAGTGATGCCTTCCAACCATCTCATCCTCTGTTGCCCTCAATCTTTCCCAGCATCAGGGTCTTTTCCAGTGAGTTGGCTCTTTGCATCAGGTGGCCAAATATTGGAGCTTCGGCTTCAGCACCAGTCCTTCCAATGAATATTCAAGGTTGATTTCCTTTAAGATTGACTGGTTTGATCTCCTTGCTGTCCAAGGGACTCTCATTAACTGACATTTTTTCATTGTGGGGATGGTGCCTAGCATCCCATGCAGTATTTGACATCACTGCCCCCCATCACAAAGAAGTGGGTGAGATGCTATTTTAACACTTGTAGGAGCTCACGGGACATCCTTCTTCTGTGTTTTCCCTCAATCTTCTAGAAAAACAGTAATTCCTTGCATTGAAAATGGAAAGAATGTTTATAATTTGGCAAGTATATTTTCTAGATGAGAATTTCATTCCTCTAGGTGTTTTTTTCTTCCCTTCCTCTATTTTTTTTTGGGAAGATGTAGATGGACTAGAAACAAGAATCTGAAGTTCATGCAATATGAACCTTTCACAGATTTGGCCTGCATGGCAAGTGTTGTCAGTTTCTCCACTAGATTGGATTTTTGCTCGCCTTTCCCTTTGTGGAGTCCTGGTTGGTCTTTATCAACTGTGATTCCTGGAGAAGGAAAAGAGAAAGTCAGAAGCTTACAGGAATGATTTTCTTGGCGAATTCGACCCAGTCTCAGCCACTTGTCTAGGTAAATAACTAAAGATTTTTAAGAAGAGGTGAAGTTTTAATAGAATCAGCAATAAGAATACCATAGAAAGCCAACTCTTGTTTCTTGTACTTTTTTTGGTGACATGGTATGACTCTAACCATGAAGCCATGGACAACACAGGATGTTCGGTGATGAAAACACAGTTTCCAGAATGAAAATTCTTGAGAGGCTAGGCATCTTACAGTTCGTGCAAAATCCTGAAAGATCTTTGGTTTTACCCAATGGGTATCCCAAGTCTTTGATCTTGTGTAACTTACTCTATGTAGTATAACTGCAGTGGCTGTCTTTAATTCACTTCCTCTTCAAAAGAGTGAATTTTTATAAGGGGGGGCTAACACTGTAAACATTTCTTAATACTGTAGCTTCAAAGAAGGAGGGCTGTAAACACATTTGCATCCATTTAGCTGATGGTTTATAGATCTGAGGGACTCTTCCGTCCCTGTTTTCCATGGGGGAAGCATTTATTCCGTTGACTTAGCCTCTGAAGTATAATTCCCATCAGCCCTCCCAGAGACCAAGTGCTTCATTAACATCTTTGATCAAATAACCATTTCTGAGGAGCTTTTATTTGTTTTTTTGTGTTGTAATTCTATGTCTGCCTTGAACTGGTTTGTTTACCATTGCCTTCTTGTTTTCCTTACTAAGTGAGTGAGAAGACTTTTCCCCTGCTTTCTTCTTTCTTCTTGGTGTCAGGACATGGTATGCTGTCCATTAGAATTGCATGAAGGTTATTGAGAATTATATGTAATTTAACTGTATATAATACATTCATTCATACATGAATACATTCATACTCACATACATTCATGTAATTTAAATATATATTATACATTCAAAGCTGAAGTGGAAGTGGAAGCAGTGACAGATTTTCTCTTCTTGGGCTCCAAAATCACTGTGGATGGTGACTTTAGCCAACAAATTAGAAGACCCTTGCTTCTTGGAAAGAAGTCTATCACAAACCTAGACAGGGTATTAAAAACCAAAGACATCACTTTGCTTTCAACAGTCCATATAGTCAAAGCTATGGTTTTTCCAGTAGTCATGTTCTGTTGTGAGAATTGGACCATAAAGAAGGCTGAGCTCCAAAGAATTGATGCTTTCATACTGTGGTGCTGGAGAAGACTCGTAAGATTCCCTTGGACAGCAAGGAGATCAAACCAGTTAATTCTAAGGGAAATCAACCCTGAATATTCATTGGAAGGACTGATGCTGAAGCTGAAGCGCCAATGCTTTGGCCACCTGATGCAAAGAGTAGACTCATCGGAAAAGACCTTGATGCTGGGAAAGATTGAAGGCAAAAGGAGGGGAGGGCAGCAGAGGATGACATGTTTGGATGACATCACTGATTCAATGGACATGAGCTTGAGTGAACTCTGGGAGATAGTGAAGGACAGGGAAGCCTGGTGTGCTGCAGTCCATGGGGTCGCAAAGAGTTGGGCACGACTTAGTGACTGAACAACAACATACATTCATACTGTTGGGATATACTGATGTGCCTTTCATTTACCCCCAGTGAAAAGAGAGCAGATTATGTGTGCTTAATTGCATCCCCAATTGTTGAACATGATGATGTTAGCCTCTAGGGAGTCAGAAACACCTTCTCCCTATTTCTTTCCATCAGAACTAAGTGTTCAAGTCTGGGGGCACTTACCCTGGAAAAGAGATCCTGGGGATGAACTGAGACGGAGGAATGGGTCCTGAAATATCAATGGTGGGAACTCCAAACCAAGAATGAGAGAGGAAAACCTCATGGGAAGGTGGGCCAGTGGTGGAGACCAAGATGAATTGGATTGTGTACTGTGTTGGAGAGCATGATTGCAGGTGTAACATGCCAGATAGGAAAAGAGGTGAAGAGAGGAAAGAGTGAGGATCAAGGTCTACAGCAGATGGGGTGAGATAGTCCAAGATCTGAATGAGTGACTGCTGGCTACCTACTGTTTTCTTGGGTCTTGACACCTCTGCAGAGGTGAGGCGATTGCTTAAGAAAACCAAACTGGACTGGATGGCTGCCACCTGCCCATCAGTGCAGGAAGCCTGAGGTCTCTGAAGTGTCATTTGAGCATTTATTAAATGTAGTGTCACATGTTAAAGCTATTGACCCAAACACAGCCAATGAGTATGAGAGGTGACACCTCCCCATCCATGGCAGTCACTCTATACATCTGCAGCGTGAAGAACATCAGGGACCCCAGGGTTCAGGGAGAGCAGACTCAGAAGCCTTCTAGCTTGGGAAACCCCCGACCCTTTCTTTCCAAACTGTGGTGGCATTTAGTGTCAGAAGCTAATATGCTCTGTGGATCTCCACCAAGCCTGATATATCACCTCCATGGCAGGATCCAGTGTACCAAGAGATGACCTTGCAGAAGTCTGGCCTGAGCACAAAGACTGTCATGCAGTCTTGATTTTGTTGTCTCTTCTTCCTGTGTCAAGAACCTTTCAAATGGTTCTCATTTAACCATACCCACTTCTTACTGGTGGGGAATAGTAGAAGCTGGAGTAGAAACCTGGGTGGCTAAGGTTTGACCTGAGGCCAAAGGCAGGTTCTGGCCTCATGTCCAGTGTCTCTGATAGTAGATGTTCAGGTCATGTGCCCAGAGGTGGGTTCTGATTCCTACCAGCTCATCCAGTTCTCTCCCCACTCCATCTAACCACACCCAGCCTCCAGTCACCCACCAATGTCAAGCATAATTGGAGGATTGTGTCCCAGTCATCTGCCCATCTTGGAGACTTTCAATCACATGACTCTGAGAGAAAAACTTACGCTTATAGCTCAATTTTAAAGAATATACAGACGTCTTTTACCTTGAAGTTTTCTGCTTTAATGCGGAGCTTCGTTTTTATTCCTTTCAGCACCTCAATTTGTGAAAGAGAGAAATTTCTGGCCATCACTGAGGTCAGAGTAACTGAGTTGATGAATTTTTTTTTCCATTGAGAAAAAATTAGCTTTGAATCCAGACCCAATAGAAAGCTTATATCCAGGATTCTGGCACAAGAATCACTGCACAGGGGTATCCTCCAAGCTCTTTTTATGGAAGTCATCATTTCTGTTCTGGATACGAGTGTTTAGATGTATATTTTTGTGGCAGCAGGAGCTGGTTATGGCAACATATGGGGGAGATGTTTATCTTAGGATAAATATCTGGGTGGGAGGTTTGTGTTTCAGAACACTGAGAGCTAATTGTAAATGAAACCATTTTGCTGTGATTTAATCACTTCTTACTCATTCTCTTGTAGGATCTTGTGGAAGGCAGACTAGCTACATTAGGGAGTCACAGCTCATGCTTTTCCATTGAGTAAATCTGCTAGAGGAAAAGGCCTTATTGCTTACTTTCCTACCTCCTTTTTAGACTCAGGCAAGAATAGAAATCTTACTATTTAAAAATAACAGCAAGAACAACAAACTTTTGCAGGAAATCATTGACTCCTGAGACACGAGACCTCAACCTGATATAGCAAAGAGAACAGTGGCCAGGAAGAGAGGAGACCAGAAGAGTTACAGGCCCTCCTGTCAGCTGGGGGATGTGCGGAAGTAATCCCATTCATCTCTGATGCCTATCCTGGGGGATGGGAGTTGGTCACTTCCAAGTTTCCTTCCAGGCTAACATTCCCTAGAGATATGAACCTGAGCTTCCCAGGTGGCTCTAGTGGTAAGGAATCCACTTGCCAGTGCAAAAGACACAGAGATATGGGTTCGATTCCTTGGGTTGGGAAGATCTCCTGAAATAGGAAATGGTAACTCACTCCAGTGTTCTTGCCTAGAAAATACCATGGACAGAGGAGCCTGGCTGGTCACAAAGAGTCAGCCATGACTGAGCACCAAGCACTCAGAGATATGAACAGGACCCTAAGGGAGTGACTTCCTTGGGGACTTTCCAGCCAGCTATGGAGGTACAAGAGAGAAAGGGCTTCCTTGGTGGCTCAGACAGTAAAGAATCTGCCTGCAATGCAGGAGACCCAGGTTCAACCCTTGGGTCAGGAAGATCGCCTGGAAGAGGAAATGGCAACCCACTCCAGTATTCTTGCCTGGAGAATCTCATGGACAGTGGAGCCTGGTGAGCTACAGTCCATGGGGTTGCAAAGATTTAGACAGGACTGAATGACTAACACTTTCACTGTGGGGGTCCAGCTGTTCACATTTGCATATGGAGATAAGCAGGGGGCCCAGTGGGAGGAGTTCAGGCTTTGGGGTGGAATTCGAGAGATGTGGGTTTGTATTTTGCCCCTGACACTTACTAGCTGTGTGATCTTGGGAAGGCTACATCATCTTTCTTTCACAAAGTCTATGAGGAAGTAATCCCATTCATCTCTGATTGGGAGAATTAAGGAGGACAACAATTCCAACCTCCAGAGGTCATTTTAAGGATTAAAAGTGATGAAATACATTTGAAGTGCTTGCTTAACCCAGCTGCTGACACTCAGTAGGCCCCCAGTGAATGCTAGTGAGCTTCCTGCCCTTTTACTAGTGTTGACATCATATTCATACGAGTTCCAGAAACTTGAAAGACAGTGTGTCCTCCACCTTCACCCTACACTCCTCAGGAGCTTCCATCTTTTTCCCAGTAAGAGCTTTTATTTTAACAAAGGCACATTAACTACTGTTTATTTCCTTCTGTGCATGCAGTGGGTTGTGATTTTTTTTTTCATTTGTTTATAAAATCAATAGGCAATGCCTGTTTCCCTTTCCCTTGGGGGCTATAATTGCGTGTTAATTTAAAGGTCTGATTGCGGAACCCAGCACAGCCTTGGTGACTTCCATCTGAGCCGCCCTGGCTGTGCTGTGTGTGGGTCCAGACGTGCAGTGCTCCCTGTACTTACCATCATTTGGGAGGAAGTTTCCAGAACCACAACCTCACAGGCCACGTTTAATCACCTCAAACTCTGGGTCTGAGGTTAGTCTGGAAATGAAAAGCTATTTGGGTTGACCACAGCTGAGAAGTAAGAGAATGGGGGCATGTCTAAGGGAACCCAGGAGAGCCCCATCTGGGGGACTTCAATGGGAGCCGGAAGCCAGGTGCAGTTCATGCCAGGGTGTTTCGGTCCAGGCTGAACCAGCTGAATGTGTGTGTAGGTGTGTGTGCGTGTGCAAAGTTCACAACCTTGTCTTTCTCATTTAGACATCTCTGTAACCTCTTTACTTATTGCCTTCTTTCCAGTTTCTCCTACCCCCTCAGTTCAACTTTCTATTTCAACCTCCACTAGATGAAATATTTAAAATCAGGGACATTCCCATTCTTTTTCTTAAACTTTTTTTTTTTAATTTGAATGCTTATTTCTTATTGGTTGTGCTGGGTGTTCATTGCTTCACGGGCTTTCTCTAGTGGTGGTGCGGGGGCTTCTCATTGCAGAGCACAGGCTCTAGGGCACTTGGGCTTCAGTAGTTGCGGCTCCTGGCCTCTGGAGCACAGGCTCAGCGGTTGTGGCATGTGGGCTTAGTTGCTCTGAGGCGTGTGGAATCATCTTGGACCAGGGATCGAACCCATGTTTCCTGCATTGGCAGGCAGATTCTTTACCACTGAGCCACAAGGGAGGCCGTCTGCTTCTTAAAATGCTTTCTGTGGCTTCCTTCTACCTATACTACACAGTTCAAACTCCTTAACACAGTGTCCAAGGCCCCTGTCAAGAGGACTGTCAACCTGGCGGCCTCATACCTCCTCCCCGTGGACCTGTGAGTGCCTGTACCAAACCTGTTAACAGTTCTCTAGAGCACACCGGGTGTCTCTCATCCCAGATCTTTGTGCCTCCTGGTCCCCTGCTCCCCTCAACTCTGACAGTGCCAGTACCACTATCTGGAAATCCTTCCTGACAGCTCCAGATCAAATACAATTTTTTCCCAATGTATCCCTGTGTTTATTCCACTGCCATGGCTCTTGTCACCCCCGATGAGTTGTTTTTGGCTTTTATTTTTATCTTACCCCCTCTGATAGGATGCCCTACAGATAGTAACTCTTCTATCAGTTTTTATAGCATCCAGAGCCTGGCTTAGGGCTTCACACACATGGCATTTCTAATATTTATTGATTGAATGAGTTCATGCCCTAAATGTGCATGCATAGATTATAGTTGTGGCTGAGACCCAGCCATCATTAGTCTTAAAACCCCTTAAAGATCCTGGATATAGACACCATCAGTGCTCGCTTTGGACTCCATTTTGTACTTCTTTTAGTCCTTAAGGAGATGTAAGAACAGTGGTAGGCAAACAGCAAATCCTAGATGCGTGGATCTTGAGCTTCTCATTTGCTGTGTAGGTGCACTCCTGTGGTCTCGTGGCATCAGAAAGTCTAGATTTTAGGATCCCACCCTGCTGCTTACCAGCTGCTGTGTAACTACCAGCAAAGCTCTTAATGTAAAAACAGAAAATAACATTGTAGGGACACCTTCACATATCTTGCTCACTTGGTTCCTCGCAATGCCCTTAGAAGTAGTTGTTTATCAACTCACTTTTTAAAAAAATTAATTAATTTATTTTAACTGGAGGCTAATTACTTTACAATTATCAACTCACTTTTTTAGGATGAAGAAATGGAGACTTACAGAAGTTAAGAAACCTGCCCAAGATCCCACTCACAGCACTCAGAAACTCCAAAGTACACATGCATTTCTGGTTTTCAAACCTGTGCATGTTCTGCTTGACAGCTTTATATCTTCAGTTCTGTTTCCCCAGAATTGGAAGAGGAAGGAAGGAGGCTGTGCAAGATGTCTGAAGTCTCCTGGTATAGGGAGTATTGACGCTCTGGCCTCTCATCTGGTCGATACCTCTCCTGAACCAGGGCTAGCCGCAGTGGTCAGACAACGCCCAGCCACTGCTGTCCAGTCCAGGCTGTGTCCTTGATTCCTCTCTATGAGGGTTTACTCTGTGCCAGACAGCATCCTAAGAGCCCTTTGTGATCATTATTTCAGTTTATGCTTCATAAAAATTGCTTAGGTAAATCTCTTAAGGTAAATACCATAATTAGCCCCAACTGAGGCACGCAGGATGTAATAGGCATCTGTAAAGTCTTACACACAATTAAACTCATGAAGTCTTAGGCCAGACCTCTTTCACCCTGCACCCCAGCTCTCTGACCATCATGCAGAACTGCTTCCTGTTTCTTCCACCTGCAGAAGCTTCAGACTTCTGCAAGGACCCAGGTTTCCTCTCTGTGACCCTGGTGGGCTGGTAAGTGGTCTCTGACCCCTCTGCCCGACACTCTCTGAACTTTAGCCCGGAGCCTTCCCAGGACATGGGGATTAGGTTGAACAAAGCAGCTCCAGAAGAACCAGGGAAGGAAATAATCAAGTCAAGATACCAGAGTTCCAACCGTGGCTCCACCATTTAACCAACTTGTGCCAATCCTTCCACCTCCGAGTCAGTTTCCTTATCTCTAAAATGAGGTGGAAACCTCACTGAGCTGCTCTAGGAAATGACACAGGTTCTCTGTAATTAGGAAAGCCTTGTCTTAGTGACTTGGGCTGCCAGAACAATATACCGCAGACTGGGTGGCTTAAACAACAGACATTTATGTCTTTCAGTTCTGGAGGCTGGAGTCCAAGATCAGGGTGCTCATATGATAGAATTCTGATGAGAGCCCTCTTCCTGGCTGCCTTCGCACTCTGTGCCCCAGTGGCCTTTCTGGGCTGCGTGCCCCTGTGGAGAGAGAAAACTCTGGTGTCTCTTCCTCCCAGCATGAGAGCCCTGTCCTCGCAAACTCACCTTCACCTAATTACCTCCCGAAGGTTCCATCTCCAAAGACCATCACACTGGAGACTGGAGCTTCATTCAACATAGGAATTTAGAGGCGACACAGATATTCCAGTCCTTTAACAGCCCTCCATCTGCAATATTCCTCATCATGATGTTAATGAGGAAGAAGATTGTAGGACCGGCCACTACGACCTCCTGGCTTGGGGGATATATTCAGGTTACCTGCAAAGCTCTCATGCCTCAAGTTGATGTGCTCAGGGCACTTGGTCGCTCAGTCGTGTCTGATTCTTTGCAATCCAAGGACAGTAGCCCAGCAGGCTGCTCTGTCCATGGGATTTTCCAGGAAGAATACTGGAGTGAGTTGCCATTTACTTCTCCAAGTCCATGGACAGTTCCTGATTTTCTAACAGTGCCTGGTGACATGCAGAACAGAGCAAAGATAGAACGTCACCTTTCAAGAAATGCCACAGGAGAAGTATGTCTAAATCAACTTTTATTGTTCCTTATCATCAATTGCAGTTTCAATGCATCCTAAGGGAGCAGGCCACGGATAGTGTTTAAAGGAACCTGCCAAAAGGTTTCCCAGAAAGATGACAATGGACAAACCAGCTGTTATCTATGCCCCTCTTTTTTCCAGAACAAATCAAAGCAAAATGAAAACCCAGAACCATTTTCCACCCATGAATGTGATCCTCTCTCTTGCTTGAGGTTCACACGTAGTAGACAGTGCCTCGGATATGGGACTAAAATGCTACTAGTCACCTTTTGTTTTCTGGATAATTTTCTTTTGGAGGCATGACCATTGATTTCAAACCCAAAGCCATGGCTTTTCTGAGAGACAGGTAAGCACAAGATCTGATTGTTTGTTGAGAAAGCTGGGAAGTCTGCACTCCCAGAGGACATGCTGCCAACTAACTAACATGATCATCATCATCAGGAGGCAGGTGTGGAGCCTTGTGGCTGTTCTGAGGGTTAAGAGCAGGGAGAAGCCAGCACTGGCGTGGGTGCAGGTGACTCACACGTAGAGGCATGTGCCCCTGACTGTCGTCCCCATGTTACTGAGTCCAAGCTCACTCTGCTCGCCGCTTGACAGCCCAATGGCTCAACGACTAGGTGTTGAGGCAAGGAATGCAACCATTTGCAAAGCCGGCTGACTGAGAAGATGGCTAACTAATGTCTCAAAATAACCATCTTATGGGGTCTAAGATGCCAGATTCTTTTAAAAATCAGAGATGGAGGGATGTGACGAAACAAAGTAAAAGGGCCACTAATCTTGCAAATATCTCCTACAGTAGCAAGCCTCAGGCAGGGGAATGTGTTAATTTCTTCTTTCCTGCCATGTACAGATGGACAGGGTCCTGAACAAAGGCACTTTAGTTTAACAGACAGACAGAGGGGCAGGATTCTCTGAAGCAGGACATTACGTATGATTATAATAACAAAAGCAACAAAAAACAAGTGGAAGAAACAGTTCCAACATGGAGTCAGAATTGGCTTTTTCCTGCAACACCTGTATTCCTGGGTTCATTTGGGGGATTCACATCAGGGCCTCCACTTCTGACTGACAGGTAGAGACTTCCCTGACTTTCTCTCTGGTCTTCCATCTCTCTCCTCCCTCTTTTTCTCCTCCTTCTTGCCTTCTCCTCCCCTTCCTTTTGCTCAGGATGGCTGTGTGTTGGAATGGAAGGAGAAGGGTGTATTTTGGGTGGGATTTGGGGACTGAATTAGTGGAACATGGAGAATAAGTTGAAAGAAGGAAATTTTGGTTCCTTTTCATTCTTCCCATCTGGACTCCAAAGGCAACATGATGGCAGAGTGGGCGGCTCCCATCTCAGCTTTCCCACTGCAGGTGGGCAGTCGCGTAGCTGCTCTGAGTCCCAATTCTCCATCTAGATAGCGTCACTGTGATAACCCAGTGAGACAGCCAGTGTGCATATGGCTCAAAAGTGCTCTTTATTTATTTATTGCGCTTATATTAATTATAACATCAAGAGTCATAGCACTTTCTGTGTGCCAAGTACTGATCCAAACCTTTTATGTATACTGACTCTTGAATCTCATCGTAATTTTTGAAGGTAGGTACTATTAACTATCCCCATTTTACAGTATTTGAAACTGAGGCACAGAATTAAGTACCTTACTCAAGATCACACAGCTAGTGGATGGGGGAGCTGGGGTTCAAATGGCAGCTCTCTTGCTCCAGGGCCTGTGCTCTTAACCACTCTTCTATAGACATTGGCCACAATCTTTTTATTATATTTTTTTTGGCCAGGCCGAGTGGCATGCAGTATCTTAGTTCTCCAGCCAGGTATGGAACCCGCTCTCCTACAGTGGAAGTGTGGAGTCCTAACCACCCAGCAACCAGAGAAGTCCATTAGCCACAGTCTTACAAGGCGCTTAGCTCCTGGTAGAGTGGACAGTGTCCCACTCCTGTCCTTGCTGTCCCCTGGCTTCCCTTTGTGCAGTGGCCTCAGCCGTCTGTACTGGGAGCCCCCCAGCCTCCCATCTTGTCTGCCCTTGCTGGGATCTGCTCCATCTCCAAGAGTCTAGACCGTGTCAAGTGAAAATCCGCCTCTTTCCTGCCTGTTCTGCCAGACACTCGGGGTAGGCACCTCTGGTCTATCGATTCCTTCCATCTCAACCCCGCAACCCTCCGCACGCTGCCACACATGTTAATACAAATGTTTCTTGTCCCGAAGTCCTGTTGAGTCTCCCTTTCCAGTGAGTCTGTCACTGTCAGGTTCCCGGTGCCGCTGTCCCTGTCCGAGTCTCATTGTGTTGGCATTTGTGACAGAACTGTCCTGACGGCTCACTTCTGGCAGCCACACCCCCTGTACCAAGACAGCTTCTGAAGGCTTTGCTCTGTCATGTGCTGTCCTTTTTGGGAAGATTCAGTCACGCATGGCCTGAGAAATACAACCTAGCCTCCTCAGCCTGTCATCTAAGGTCTCCTGTGATCAGACCTCTCCAGCCTGGCTCCTTTCAATACTTCTCGTCATCTGTGCTGTGACCCAGGAAAGCACAAGTGCCCACTCTTCCTGAAAATGCCTTGACCTTCCCGCCTCTTTGCCTTTGCTCATGCTGTCCCACCTCCTGAAGGGACCTCTCTCGACGAGCCTCCATCTTCACTTGTGTCTGGGAAACCCTAAGGCCCTTGGCTGATGCTTCTTCTTGAGAAACCTTTCACGATGCATCTGACAGACGTGTCTTCCTCCTCTGGGCCCCTCTGACACTCTGTTGCCCTCTGGCCTGGAGAAGAGCATGTGCTTATTTTCCAATCAACCTAGATCGGTGTCCCAGATACCAGTGCAGTTCAGTTCAGTTCAGTTCAGTCACTCAGTTGTGTCCGAATCTTTGTGACCCCATGGACTGCAGCACGGCTGGCTTCCCTGTCCATCGCCAACTCCTGGAGCTCACTCAAACTCATGTCCATTGAGTCGGTGATGCCATCCAACCATCTCATCCTCTGTATCCCCTTCTCCTGCCCTCAATCTTTCCCAGCATCAGGGTCTTTTCAAATGAGTCAGTTCTTCACATCAGGTGGCCAAATTATTGGAGTTTCAGCATCAGTCCTTCCAATGAATATTCAAGACTGATCTCCTTTAGGATGGACTGGTTGGATCTCCTTGCAGTCCAAGGGACTCTCAAGAGTCTTCTCCAACACCACAGTCCAAAAGCATCAATTCTTCAGTGCTCAGCTTTCTTTATAGCCCAACTCTCACATCCATACATGATTACTGGAAAAACCATAGCTTTGACTAGAAGGACCTTTGTTGGCAAAGTAATGTCTCTGCTTTTTAATATGCTGTCTAGGTTGGTCATAGCTTTTCTTCCAAGGAGCAAGCATCTTTTAACTTCATGGCTGTAGTCACCATCTGCAGTGATTTTGGAGCCCCCCAGAAATAAAGATTCCAGCACAAATACTGAAAAAAAGTTCAAATGAACTTTTTGGCCAACCCAACACCTTCCTCTCCCTCACGTCCAGCTCTCCCAAAGCAGCATAGTCTCAGCATCCTGTCTGGTCCCCTTTTATTTCTCTTATTACATTTCTCCCTCATACTCTTATTTTCTATTTATTTTAATGTAGACAGTGTAACATGGCATTTAACATTAAGAGTTTTAGAACCAACATCATGTGAGTGTGTGCATGATCACATCCAACTCTCTGCAACCCCATGGACTATAGTCCGCCAGGGTTCTCTGTCCGTGGGATTCTCTAGGCAACAATATTGGAGTGGTTACCATTTCCTTCTCTAGTGGATCTTCCTGACTCAGTGCTTGAACCTGCATCTCTTATGTCCTTTGCATTGGCAGGCAGATCCTTTACCACTGCATTACCTGAACCACCATCACATGGGTTCAGATCCTGGCTTTGTCTCCCCTGATTATGTGACTTTGGGCAGATTGTCTAAGCATCTTGTGCTCACTTTCCTAATCAATAAAATAGGGTTAATTACGCCTCCCGTGGTTGTTACCAGAATGAAATGCATTAGTACTGTGAAGCTGTCGAAACACTGCCTGATACACAGTAAGTGACAAGTGTCAGTTTGTCCTGGGTCACATCTGTCCTGTTTGTCGGGACAGCAGGACAGCAACAAGCTGACGAGACTGCGTGGACACCTCATACTTTGCAGAGACGGCTTCCAGTGGCCAAAGGATAAGAAACCAGACCCTGTGCCAGGCCGCACGGTGCTCAGTGGTGACTCGGTGGTCACTGCTGGAATGTGTAGCTGAGGCCCACGGCGTTCTTCTGTGGGAACCCTCGGCACCCTGACTCTGTGTCCCAGGCCCCGGCTTGTGTGTGGAGGAGAGTGACTAAGTGCCGCTGCTTGGCTTTGGTGACTGACTCATGAATGAGGGGGCTGAAGGACGGGGACTCGGGAAGCACACGCCTCCTTGTGGGTTTCCTGTCAGTACCACCCTGCTCCAGGGCCTGGGGCTTCCATGAAAGAGCGATGCCCAGGGGGGCTTCCTATGACTGCACAGCACCTGGGCTGACCTGAAGGAACCGCCTGCCCCCACCACCACTCACACCTCCTGTGCTGGGCCGAGGCCCCAAGAGGGAGGTTCTGCCCCTCGATCTCCTCTCTACCCCTCCTCCCCGTGCGGCAGCTGGTCCTCACAGGGCATCAGCGCTGGAAGGAACCTCGGAGACAGCACAGAGGAGCTTCTCCTGTTGCAGATGGACGAATGTCGCAGGAGAAGCAGGAGAGTCTGCAGTCCAGACAGGGCTGGAACCCTAAGCTCTGATCCCCAAGTCCATGTTCCAGAAGCCTCGTTAAAGTGAGAGGATGAATCTGCTTGGCCGTGGATGGAGGCGTGGGCGGAATCAGGTTTGGGTGAGCGAGTCCCGGGTACTAAGTCTCAGCTTGGCAGAGCCCGCTTGCCAGGCCCCAGCCAGCCATCCGCTTTACATCCCAGCTCTCCGTTCCTTCGCTCCCCGGCGAGCTGGGAGGTCGGCGTGCGGCTCTCCTGGGAAAGACACTCTGCGCAGGCTGCTCATGGAACGCTCCCCGTGTCTCCCAAATGCATCCCTGCTGGAGGACCACACCCCCTCCATCCACACCATGACCTTGGCCTCAGGCAGGTCCCTGGGGGGCCATGGACAAGCTGCTGAGCCTCCTGAAGCCTCTGTTTCTCCTTCTGCCATCTTCTGCACTAAATTAAACCAAATCATGAGAGCCAGCCCTCAGAACAGCATTTGGCGTGCAGTATATTTATTATTGTCTGTTATCTTTAAGATCTTCCCTCAGATTATCTTTATTATGTCAGTGGTTCCAGATGCCTCGGAATCACCCAGGGAGCTTTGTGGAGGATACAGCCTAATTTAGTAGGTCTGGGATGGGGTGGGGACCTTTCTTTAAAAAGTTACCAAGGAGGTTTGATGTACACTAAGGAACACAGCTCCCTCAGTTCCCAGTTCTCCTGTCCTGAGCGTGGCTCTGGTTCTTTCACATTTTTTCATTTCCTACAAATTAAAGCCAATTTTTTTAATGTGGGCTGGCCTTCATTTTTTAAAATTCTGACTCAGTCTCTAATTTGTCTAGCTTTCTTTAATGAGCTACTTCCCACCAAGACACTGATGTGCAAAGAAGGGGGCTCCGTTCTCTGAAGAGGCAGTGAGCGCTGGGATTGAAAACACTGGGCTTCAACACTGGGCATCCCCATGTTCACATCCGAAGTCTGTCTTTCACTGGCTGTGTGGCCTTCTGCAGGGCTTTCCAGGTAGCTCAGTGGTAAAGAAACCGCCTGCCAACACAGCAGACGCAGGAGACACAGGTTCAATCCCTAAATCAGAAAGGTCCCCTAGAGGAGGAGATGTCAACCCACTCCAGTATCCTTGCCTGGGAAATCCCATGGACAGAGGAGCCTGGCAGGCTACAGTCCACGGGATCGCAACGAGTCAAATATGACTGAGCATACACACAGGCACGGAACCTTCAGCAAGTTCCTTTAGCCCCGCAAGCCAAGCCCCAGGACACCATTTTGAGCTGCTTGTTAAGTGTTCAGGGCTGCTCAGCGCCTAAAATTCAGTATGTAGCGTCTCTTCTCCGAAGCAGCTGTTCTTGGGCCTCCTGTTTCCCAGGGCCGCGGTGACCTGCGCTCATCTGTGGTTCGGTCACTCTGCTCTCTCCAGAGTGTTGTCCATTCTCTGTCGTGACAGAGGCACCCACCAGCGCTTTCCAGCAGCCTGCAGTCTGTCACCCCCCACCTCCTTCCAGATTCTGGGTGGCCCCCAATCAGTCCCCCTCAGGGGCTCCTGGTCAACTGTCACTTCCTCTCAAACCTCCTCCTTTGCCTGCAAACTTGAGCTGCCCGGGCACCAGCCTGGGCCTGAAAACTCCTTTGAAAATCCTGACTCAGGTCTCCAACAGATTACTCAACCCTCATTAAAGTGATTATTCATGAAACAACAACAGTTTCTGAGGAGAAATGCTGGAGGTCGGTATTCAGAGAAGATGCCAACAAGTGTGTTTTCTCCAGGCCAGAGGCCTGATTTGATGAAATCTGTTACATCCTGTTGATTTTTCTTGGCCTCTGGACTTGTTTGAGGTAAACACCCCAGGAGGTTTGGTTCTTTACCTAAAATTGTAGTGTTGCTTTGGGGCTTGGAAGCTTGTGTGTAAAGCACCGGGTCACTTTGTAATTTCTGTGGCAAAGAAAAGGCCAAAACACATTCCTGGTGGCCAGTTTTACAGAAACCCAGAGATGGCACTATTCACGGCTTTATGGGAGACAGGGGAGAGTGACTGAGGACAGACCCAGTCAGGTGCCCAGCTCAGGCCCCTGGGGTGGGAGGCCCAGGTCTGCAAAGCCTGGCTTCATTTGTCAAACACTTCAAAGAAATGTCCTGTGTCAGGGCCTCGCGACAGACAGCTCTGCTTCTGCTGTTTGTTCTGTTTTTTCCTGTATTCGTAGCAGAGGTGAATCTGTGCAGCTCAAGCCTTTTGTTCATTTGCTAGTGGCATAGCCTTGAACTCTCTTCTTCAAAAGAATTCTTTGGGGAAACCCTGAGCAGAAGACAGATCAAAGCAATGGAAGGCTCATCAGGGGATTTGAGGCTTTATTGCAAACCGTTGTTTGTGGACCCGGTGAAGTTCTGCAGGTGCTGCAGCTCTGAGACAAGCGTCTCTCCGCATGGGCGTTGTTCAGATTTCTGGATGCTTCATACTGTCTCATTGTCCTACTGCAGGATTAGCAGAATTAAACCTCAAGGGTTCCAATTTAGATTGTCGTTCACATCCAGCTTCAATCACAGCTCCTCACCCATCAAAACTGGCTAGGGAGGCACCTGGCAACAGTGGGTGGGTGGCAAGCCCAGCCAGCAGGGTAATTTCTCTCTGTTTTTAAATTTTAATTTATTTATTTATGGCTGTGCTGGGTCTTTGTTGCTGCATGGGCTTCCTCTAGTTGTGGCAAGTAGGGGCTGCTCTCTAGTTGCGGTGTTCAGGCTTCTCATTGCAGTAGCTTCTCTTGTTGCGGAGCGTGGGCTCTAGGCCCTCGGGCTTAAGTAGTTGTAGCTCCCAAACTCTAGTGCACAGGCTCAATAGTTGTGGCACACAGGCTTAGTTGCTCCAACTAACGTGGGAACTTCCTGGACCAGGGATCGAACCTGCTGCGTCTCCTGCATTGGCAGGCCCTGCCCCTGGTGCAGCAGACATTTAAGCAGCTCCAGCCTCACCTTCTAAGACACGAGTTCTTTCTTTCCTAAACGGTGATTCTCAGTTTTGGTCTCTGCATGGTCAGACCATGGTCAGTCATGTCCCACTGACTCTTTGTGACCCCATGGACTGTAGCCCGCCAGGCTCCTCTGTCTCTGGGATTTCCCAGGCAAGATTACTGGTGTGGTTGCCACTCTTTACCACTGAGCCACCAGGGAAGCCCCAGCAGGGTAGTTTATGTAAGAATGATTGCTTTGCTCAGAACTTCAGACACCCTTCCCTGTGCCCAATGGGCCACGTTTGACCTCTGGAAGTGGTATTGGAAACCTAGGGCACAGCAGATGCCCAGGACAGTAAGAAATGACTTTAGGATTGGAGGATGGCATAGACTGGCTAGGATTTTTTCCATTGGAGAGGAAAATGAACGCTTTAAGTGATTTTTATCTTCCTACAGTGCCTAAAGCTCTAGTTGATGAAGGAAGTTGCAGCCAGTCTAAGTGTACCAGTTAGGCTAAGTGCACCAGTCCCGGTAGGCAACGGGAAATTGGGTGTCCTTTATCCAAGGGCCTGGAGGCGGGAGGAGGGGAGGAGTCTTGTCTGAAGCTTGACATTTGGCCCACCTTCTTTTTTAAGCTTTAGAGAATCTCCTCCAATCTTCTGAAAACTATTTTCTAGAGTGAAAAGCTTCTTTAAGAAAACAAGTAAATGAGTACAAGCCCTGCATCTTTCTCTCCAAGTGTGTTCTGAAGCCCCATAGACAAAGCCTTGCCTCTGGGAATAGCCCAGCTGCTCTGGATGTTATGACAAAGGAATACAAGTTCAGGGACATGAACTCCCCATGCGAGACATTCTCATGACCCTGGTGAGAAAGATAGCAGGGCTCCAGTTTCCAGGCTTGGATTTCCTTTCCCCAAAAGACAGATCGTCCATCAGGCCCATTGAATTCTCTGAATCACCAGTTAGCTCTTTCAGGAGCAAGGGGTATGTGTGAGGCTCACCGGTTTCTCTCTGCAGAGACTGTTTAATTGGGTGTGTTAATGCAGGGCTTGAAAGAAGAAAAGTGGACTGGCTCCATTCTTGGGCTAATCAGATGACGACCAGTCACCTCCTTTGTTTGATGTTTTTCATCCCATACTTGCCACTGAGAAATACTAGATCTAGAAGTTTCTCTCCATGTGAAGTGTCTCCTCTATCATCATAGAGAATTTTCTATGAGATTGTGAAACTGAGGCTCAGAAATCCATAATTTAGTCAAGGTATACACAGTGGGTTGGAACACCGGTCTGTGTAAATCCGAAGGCTGTATTTCCATCTTCTGTCTTGGTTACCTAACTCATTACCTAAAATGGAGTTGGGATCCTAGGCAGACAACCAGAACAGAAATGTTTTTAGAATTTCTGGGTAGGACTGATCTGTGGATCAAGGAATAAGCTCTATTCTCGAATAGTCTATAAAAGCAGGGGCAGACCCACTGTAGGGCACTAGTTTTCAACTTTGGCTCTGCTTTATAATTATTTTGGCTTCCCTGGTGGCTCAGCCAGTAAAAGCATCTGGAGATTATTTGGAGAATAATTATAATTATTATAAGTAAATAAATATATGTATATTATATTTATATTATATATTAATATATAAATATAAATTTATATATAATTTACAATATATAAATATTATAAATAAAAATAATAATTATTTTTTAAAAATACTAATGACCATCTACAGAGAATTCTGAAAAAACTTGTCTAGAGTATAGCCTTGGCATCAGAATTTTTTAAACTATCCCAGGTGATTCCCAGGTCACTCAGTGGTAAAGAATCTGCCTGCCGATGCAGGAGATGCGGGTTCGATCCCTGGGTTGGGAAGCACCCCTGGAAATGGCAGTCCACTCCAGTACTCTTGCCTGGGAAATCCCACGGACAGAGGAGCCTGGCGGGCTACAGTCCATGGAGTTGCAAAGAGTCGGACACGACTGAGCAACTGAGCAAGCAGAGACCAAAACTGAGAACCACTGTTTAGGAAAGACAGAGCTGATATCTTAGAAGGTGAGGCTGGAGCTGCTTAAGTGTCTGCTGTACCAAGGGCAAGACCCAGGAGACATTCTAATGACACCGGCAGTACTGGGAAGAGAGGTGGACGAGGGGGCAGGCAATAGAGCTTAGCCAAGACGGGAAACCAAACCGTCCTGCTAACCACCCACGGCAATCGTGGTGGGAACCAAGGGGTTGACTCTTATGTACTGGCTGGTAATTACTTTGTGTACTTAAATCTGAACTCTCAAGATGGATCGTAAGCTCTCTTGAGTTTCAGATACTAGTACCCAGAAGAGGTCTACCGTCTTCCTCATTAGATGCCCTGTCTCTGGAGGGCAGGACCTATAGTTATGCTCCTTGACCATCTCCCAAGCTGCAGATACAGCACGTGGTGCGTGGGACGCTCAGAGGATGGTGGGGGAACTTTGGCTGGAGGTGTGGTCATCCCTGGAAAGGGTAATATTTTCACATGAATTCATTGCAGAAGCCATTCTGCTTTCATGTCTGAAATTGGGGACGCACTTGTGCAGAACTTAACTGAAGCCACCCTTTCCTGGCAAGTCCATTGACTTTCTGCCACAAGGTTTCAGCCTCCTGTGCTTTCCCTTTGGGGCAGGTACACGGGCTTCTGCTGCTGGTGAGACTGGCCTTGGCAGAAAAGCACGAAGGAGAGTCACTGGGTCCTGAGGGCTGTGATTTTGAGGTTGATACTAGAGCCTTCGGGGTGGGGGTGAGGGGGCGGGCACATTTCACAAGTCAGCAGAAAGGCTGCCAAGGATATGCTTGCCAAATAGCTGTGTCCATGGTTCTCAGAACGGGGCAGTTTCACTGTGTCTGAGTGAAAAATCGTCTTTGTGGTCTTGGGCAAGATGAGAATAAAGAAATAATGTACCTAATATTTGTATGCATGTGGGCAGAAGAACTTTCACAGTGAAAAGTCATCCTTCCAAAGTTGAAAGTCGCAAAGGGCAAGCCACTCTGCTGCCAGTTTGGTCAGAAATCCAGCAGTAGCCCTTGTAGCCATGATACCAAAAGGGGGTAGAAGTTAGAAACTGAAATTTGTTGAGCATCTGTTTGATTTGTACAAGTTGTTTGGTAAAGGGTAGATCATTTAATACTTGCCACACTCTATGTTACCCAAGAAGATATTTTCAAAATACAAATATGAGATTGTAACCCATCTGCTTAAAGCCCTTCAGTGGCTTTCCAGAGCTTTTTAGAATGGAAAACTGAAGCTTGACATGGTCCACAAGGCCTTACATAGGCTGGCCCCACATTGCCTCTGCTCTGCCTGTTCCAACCCGGCAGTTCTCATGTGAGCCCTGTGCTCTCCCAGGTGGCGCTAATGGTAAAGAACCCGTCTGCCAGTGCAGGAGACATAATGAGACGTGGGTTCGACCCCTGGGTCAGGAAGATCCCCTGGAGGAGAGCATGGCAACCCACTCCAGTATTCTTGCCTAGAGAACCCCCGTGGACAGAGGAGCCTGACGGGTGACAGTCCATGGGGTCGCAAAGAGTCGGACACGACTGAATGACTCAGCACGCATGCACGCCCGCCCTCTGCAGGGCACTTAACACCCGTGCTCCCCTCTCCTGGAACCCCTTCTCCCGCCCCCCAAACCTTAGCCTCCATCGACCTTTACCACTTCCTTCAGATCCCAAGGAGAGTGTAACAGTCAGTGTCCAGGCAGGAGATTGAAACTGCACCAGTTATTTGAACCAATGGGCTATAACACAGTATATTATAAAATAGGTGCCATATTTTAAACTAGATAACAGAAAGGATGAACTAGATAACAGAAGAGAGATTGGAAACTACAGCCTGTGGGCCAAATCCAGCTCAGGGTCTGTTTTTATGTGACCAGATAGCTAAGAATGGTTTTTACAGTTGTTAATAGTTTTTTTTTTTTTTAAAGTAGGACTTCCCTGGTGGTCCAGTGGTTGAGAATCTGCCTCTCAAAGTAGGGAACACGGGCTTGATCCCTGGTCAGCAAACTAACATCTCATATGCTGCCAAAAATAATAAATAAATGATTTTTTTTTTTAAAAAAAGGCATGTGGCTGACAAAGTCTGACATATTTACTGCCCTGCCTTTACGGAAGAAATTTGACAACCTGTGCTCTTTGGCATCACAGAGGTAACAACTGTGAGTGCAGCTACCCACTCTGGGACTGCAGAAACACAAGTTGCAATTAAGAAAACTTAGATTCTTAAGGAAGGGACCCAAGGGCCTGCAACCCAGACCCCTGAGAAGGGAGCAGCTGCGGCTAGTGCTGCTGTCTCCGAGGTGGGGTGTGATGAAGCTGGTTCCACGATTAGTAGGAAGACTGCACATTCTCCCATGCTGCTGCCGTGGGAAGGAGTCACTGCTGTGCAAGTGAAGAGGCCTTGGCTTTGCACCAGCTTCCCTGGTGGCTCAGATGGTAAAGAATCCGCCAGCAATGCTGGAGACCCAGGTTGGATCCCTGGGTCGGGAAGATCCCCTGGTGAAGGGAATGGCAACCCACTCCAGTATTCTGGCCTGGAGAATACCATGGACAGAGGAGCCTGGTGGGTTGCAGTCCATGGGGGTCACAAAGAGTTGGACATGACTGAGCGACTAACACTTTGACTTTTCACTTGGCCTTGCCAGGTGCCACTCATGGATACGAGAGGCCCGAGACGTCAGAAAGAAAGGAGCAGGTTCTGTCTCTCCCCCCTCCAGGCTTTCCATCTCCCTCCATCGTGCCCTTTTGGTAGAGCCCAACAAAAAAGCAGTTTGCAAAGAAAAAAAAATGTAGTTTGCAGAGTCCTGGCCCCCCAGATCACAACCCACACTGTAGAGGAGTAGGTTTGAGGATCATAATTTAATAAACGGGACAGGAAGCCTTCCCTGAGTTCCACCAGGTGCTCAGGGCCTTCCATCGTATCATCATTGTGCTATGTGTCTTTCCTCCATAGCACTTACTGCGGTCAATGATAATAATAGCAAACACTTAGATAGCACTTAATATATGCCAGCGCAGTTCTAAGATTTAATCACACTTTCAAGATTTAATCCTCACGACAACCTTGTGTAGATAGGTGCTGATATTATTCCCACTTTTCAGATGATGAAACTGAGGCATAGAGAAGTTGAAATAACTTACTGAAGGCGCCACTCAGCTAGTAGGTAACAAGACTTTGAACTTCAGCAGTTTTGTTCCAGGATCTTGGCTCTAAACCACACAGCCCTTCCCCTTGGTTTCAGTTTTATGTTCATGAATCTCGATTCAATATGTGCCTTCGAAATTAGACTGCCTTCATGAGGGTGGGCACTGGTCTCCTCCTGCTGATCACTGCCTCCCCTATGCCTGCCACAAGGTCTGGCATGCAGGAGGCTTTCAGTGAAGATTTCTTGAATGGATGAATAAATGGATGAGGAATTGGAGTCACAGAAAAGTTAAGCCAACAGGTAACTGTCAGAGCTGGGTTTCAAACCCGGGTCTGTTTGGCTCTGGAATCATATACTTCCCAGACATGAGCTGGCAGTTGCATGCTTTCCAGCCAGTGATACACAATGATGGCCCCAAGGTACTGTAAATTCTGACCTCTGTGTTTCAGACAAATTATAGTGTTCCTTGTGGTCTTTGGGTTACCCAGAATGTGTGAAATATATGTGTGTAATTCCCCATCCCCTGATTGTGCTGCAGGAGAGAAATCACTGTGCTCTATAAATACAGTCTCCAAACCCAGGGAGCTGAATCTTCTAGTAAAGCTTTTTCAGACACATACCATGTGAACCAAATATAGTTGTGTCCACTAAAGCATTTAGCAGTGTGGGTAGGGGATCCTTATACTTTTTATTCCATATAAAATTCCTGTTCTAGGATTTGGATTTTTTTTTTTTAAGAAGAGGATACTTCGTACGTATGCTCTTCTTTTTTATGAAGAGCATAAAGAAAATGTTTTGTTTAAAATATTGAAAAACAACAATGGTTCTTTGAATAAATCTGAACAAAATTGAATGATGTTCATGAGTTCAGGACAACATTCGTGCCCCTCAACATGTCATCCTTTTTTTTTAGCTGCACTGCTGCTTGTAGGATCTTAGATCCCCAACCAGGGATTGAACCCGCACCCTCAGCAGTGAAAGCACAGAGTCCTAACCACTGGACCACCTGGAGATTCCTTTTGTTGGAGGCTGGGGCATGTCATCTTCTAAATCTCTCTACCCCACTTTGCTCACCCACTTGCAGGGCTCCACAGGCTGAATTTCCTCTTTTCCGTGTACCTTTGCAATACTCTCCACTCAGAGTAAGGCCAACATCCCCATGACGGTATGTGAGGCATTACATGGTGTACCCTCAGAACAGCCCGTGTGCCCTTTCTCTATTCCTCCATCCGGTGCCACTGTAGAAGCTCAGAAGAATCAGAGGAAAATAACAGAGAAAGGCAGAAGGGCAGTAGATTTCCCAAACATTCATTCATTCAGTCCACCTTTTAACCAACCAGTAAGATGTAGTCACTCAACATCATCAGCTGAGTTTTCTGTGTGGCCTATTTTAACCAATGAAGTCAGTCTTCGTTTCCTGTGCCGACTGTCTCAAATGTTCCCATGAACAGTAGCAGCTCCAGAACCTCTGTATTAAGAGTGGTCCAGGGCAGTAATCTGGTTAGATGGGGCACTGGGAGAAGGGATATAGGGAGTGGTCCCAAAGCTGTTTGTCTGGTAAGCATATTATTTTTATTTGAGTTTATGTTAATTGGGTTGCAGGCATCTGTCTGAGAATCTACAGATTTCATAGCCACCGCTAGTGAAAGGAGATCCTAGATTTCTGCTCGTTAAAACAAGCAGAGATGGGCTTCCCTGGTGGTCCAGTGGTTAAGACTCTGCACTTCCACTGCAAGGGGTGTGAGTTCCATCCCTGGTCAGGGAACTGGGATCCGACAAGCTGTGCGGTACAGCAACACACACACACACACACACGAAGGCAAGCAGGAGCGCACACACACACACGAAGGCAAGCAGGAACACACATACACACGAAGGCAAGCAGAAACACAAACTTGATCTAAATTAAGAAAAATAGAGAATTGAAAGTTATACAAGTATTGGCCAGACAGAGCCAGCCAGTGGAATTCAGGCAGGCCCAAGGGAGTACTGGGATTGGAGCCTGGTAGGTCCTCAGAAATCTACTAGCTTGTCTGTTCTCTTATTGCTAATAAGCCAATTTCTTCCACTTCACGGTTTCTCATTGTGGGAAACATGATTGCTCCACAGCTCCCAAGTTTATATTAAACTTCCAGGCTCCAAGACATAAAGCCATTTCTTACTCCTAATACTAAGTTATGAAAGAAAGAATTGATCATTCCAGCTTGAGTCAGGTGGCCACCCCGGTCCGGTCAGTGACTGGAGAGAAGCATCACTCTGTGCATCAGGGCTGCTGGGGGTGAACAGGTGTGTGTTGTGATGGGGAGTGGTTTTGATCTGGACAGGCACTCCAAAGATGTTACTGTATTTTTTAAAGGGCATTTGTAACCCCTGGGGAAAACATATGTCCGTGACACGTCTGGGCACACAGAACACTGGATCACTGCTTGCTGGAAGCGCCTGCAGAGGTACCTGTGAAATGATCTATCGATTGAGCTGTGGATTAAACTGTTATTTCTGTAACAGTGCCTTAGTTATTTGACTCTTGACTGTCTGGTAGCCTCAAACAGTGTGACATCAATACTAGTAGTAAGAATAGTGAAAAGTTACATAGCACGTTAACATACCAGACCCTGTTTTAAGCGTGTTGTTTTCTGTTGTCGTTTAGTCATTGTGTCCGACTCTTATGACCCTGTTATTTTTTGTTAATTCATTTAAATTAGTCCTCATAACAATGCCACAAAGTAGATACTAATATTATTTCCATTTATAGATCTGGCAGCTGAGGCATAGAGAGGTGAAGTCATTTATCCAAAGTGACACTACCAATTAGAGGTGGAGTCAGGACTTGAACCCCAACAGTCTACTTCAGAGTCTGTGCTTCGAGGGGGCACGGTGGGAGTTGCTGAAAGGTTCCACAGACACGGCTGGGAAAACATCCTGGGATGGGTCAATTCACTAAACAAACAAACAAAAAAGGCAGATAGTGGCACGTGGAAGCAGGAACAAAAGTAGCTGCACGAAAAAGCCAGGACACAAGAAAACATCAAAGAATGTGGATGGAGGGGAAAAGGAACTAGACAAAAGAGGTGGTATGAAGGGCAGGGTGAAATGGAAAACCAGACAACAGAGCTGGCAGAAAGGAAAGACGGCACTCGGTGTTCTACAGATTGTGGTCCACAGACCTCCTGAGCGCTTCTTTGATAAAAGCAATTGGCTAGACCCCACTCCAGCCTGAATAAGAGGTATACCAGGTCGACAAGAAAGCCACTTGTTTTAACAAACACTTCTCAGGCCTTCTCAGTTCATGAGAGCACCCTTGCATGCTAAATCACTTCAGTCATGTCTGACTCTTTGTGACCCCATGGACTGTAGCCCGCCAGGCTCCCTTGTATGTGGGATTCTCCAGGCAAGAATCTGGAGTGGGTTGCACTGCACTCTTCAGGGGTTCTTCCCAACCCAGAGACCAAACCCACGTCTCTTACATCTCCTGCATCGGCAGGCAGGTTCTTAACCGCTAGCACCACTGGGAAAGCCCCGGGCTGCAAGCAGCTTTGTGCAGCTCTATCACCCTGTGATGTCGCTGGATATGGCAGGTGTCTTCCTTTAATCGATTGACTATGGCAGGAAAGTTTGTAATACATTTTTAAATGACTTCCATTGATAGAAGGATCTCAGATGAGAATCCAAACTGCTAAGCTTTAATTCTGGCTCTGTCACAAACTAGCAGTGTGACCATTGGCAGACAATTTCTTTGTAGCCTCAGATTTCTCCTTTGTCAAGGTTGTAGGTTAGACTGGGTCAGTGAAAGGTATCTGGAATATGTCTTTCCACACATGTCCTGCAGTCTTCCACATCCTCCCTTGGCCTTGGCAGACACTGTTAATCAATCGTAACACTGCTGGCTGAACTCAGATGAGACTTCTCAGTATTTATCACAGAGCTCCCAGCACCCACTTACCATTGCCTGAGGTTGGCTTCCAGTTAAAACTTGTTATCTCTAGATTAGATGATTCACAGAGCTCCTATAAATACTTAAAATCCATAGCTCTCTTAAAAGAAAGCAGTAATTCCTTTATTTATTTATTTTTTGCTTTAAAGGTTTTATTTTCATCTATATAAAAACTCATTCAACAAATATTTTAATATTTTGATTTTTTAAGTCTCATGCAGACCTTCCCTCTCCTAGTTATTCCAATCTAGAATGTAATTATGATTTGAATGTTGCTTGTTCTGAAACCCTCTAAAACTTTGTTATTAAATTACACTAAGAGGTTGGACTAACTTGACCTTAAACTTACGTTTTAGGTTAACTTGAACTTGACTACATCACTGTTTGCAAACACAAGTTTAAAGTTTGGAAATTTGCTTTTTTGAAAACAATGAATAAGTGAGGAAAGAAAGCCCTGAATTTTAAAGTACTTCAGGGGGGAAAAAAAAGGTAAAAACTTTGAGAAGTGATAAAACCTGCCTGCTCTGTTGATTACCCAAGAGAAATTCTCAGACCAATTGTAAATAATTTGAAGTTGTGCATTTTTGTTTAAGAATTCTGAGAATCTTGCTTACAGATTAGCCAAGACTAAGGGGAAAAAAAAGTTTAAAAATACGATGCAGTTGACCTTTATTGTTCTTAAGTCCCATGAGTTCTGTGCCAATAAAAACACTGTTTTTCTTTCCATTGGTGCTGGGTTGAAATGGTTGAAAATGGTGATTTCGCTCCTTTTATTAACCTCAAAGAACATATTTCAAGTAGGCAAACAATCTTCCCAAGGCAATTATGGAGAAATTTGGAGTTGGCACAGATAGGTGGTTTTTGATATTCTGCGCTGGGCTTGAAAACAGAAGCATTTTGGTTCTCTACACTTCTCCACAAGGTCCGAAAGAGTTCTCTTCACTGTGCCGTGGATCCAAACGCAGACCTTACTTCCGAGGAGGCCTAGTCAAGAGCTTGGACTTTGTAGCATTATTTAACCAATCACAAGGCCTGAGAAACCTCATGCTCTGATGGGAAAATGTACTCAGACAAGTGACCCTCGGGCAGATGGATCTCATTATGTAAAACCTCAGGAAATTGGACTAAGACCCTGGAGAGCAGAGATTGGCTGAATTAGCAAAATGTCTGAATTATAAAATGTCTGATCAGGAGAAAGATGTATTATACTAAGGTATGCAAGTAGCTGAAACTTAACTCCTCACAGGGCGTTACCTGGTGGAGGTGCCTCTAAGGTGACCCCTTCTTGTGTAATCAGCAGCATTAATGTGCAGATGCATCATGTGATCAATTTCCTTAAGTGATTGTTCAGTTCTGTGTAATCGACATTCTTCCTGCATCTGGAAGAGGAGTGCATTTCTAATCCAAAGCCCTGACTTCAGACACTGAATTCTCTTGCATAAAGCCTGACCATATTAGAAAAGAGTTGTATTCTAACATATTAGAAAAAAGACCCCCCACAAAGGGAAGCAGTGTGACAAGCGCTTACAGGGATCACTGATGCCTTCAAACGATGCTTAAATTCCCTGACCTTGGGGTTTCCCTAGTGGCTCAGTGGTAAAGAATCTGCCTGCCAGTGCAGGAGACAGGGACTCGATTCCTGGTCTGTGAAGATCCAACATGCCACAGAGCAACTAAGCCTGAGCCACAACTCCTGAGCCTGTGCTCTAGAGCCCAGGAACCGCAGCTACCGAAGCCCGCACGGACTAGAGCCCGTGCTCTGCCAGAAAAGGCACTGCAGTGAGAAGCCTGAATACCACAGCTCGAGAGTAGCCCCTGCTCACCATAACTGGAGAAAAGTCCACCCAGCACAGTCAAAAATACATGTGTGTGTGCTTAATCGCTCAGTCATGTCTGACTCTTGCGACCCCATAGACTGTAGCCTCCCAGGCTCCTCTGTCTGTGGGATTCTCCAGGCAAGAATACTGGAGTGGGTTTCCATGCCCCCCCCCAAGCAATCTTCCTGACCCAGAAATCGAACCCAGGTCTCCTGCTTTGCAGGCAGACTCTTTACCGACTGAGGTACAAGGGAAAATACATAAATAAATAAAATTATTTTTTAAAAAATCTCCCTGATCTTGAGTTGGTTCATCTGAAAAATGGAGCCA
This sequence comes from Giraffa tippelskirchi, assembly GCF_054371585.1. NCBI lineage: Eukaryota > Metazoa > Chordata > Mammalia > Artiodactyla > Giraffidae > Giraffa > Giraffa tippelskirchi. The sequence goes on along the minus strand of NC_137284.1, from coordinate 38,469,125 downwards.
TGACCTCTGCCTCACCTGCCTCACCAGGAATGCCCAATGTCCTACGAGGCCCTGCTTGCATCCCCTCCCAAACCAGCCTCTGCTGCTGCTGCCTTCCGCTTGTCTGTGCCTCTGCGGTCGCACTGGTCCCCTTGCTCTTCTCCCCTCTGGCTTATGGGCTTAGCTCTGCGTTACTCCCCGCCTGGAACCTGGTTCTTCCTGACAGCTGCTCGGCAAACTCTGCCGCCTCCTTCCAGTCTCGCTTTCACAACGGCCAGCCTGGACCAACCTTTTAATACTGTGACTTGCTCTACCTGCCGTGTCTCACTGCAGATCTTCCATATCCCACCTGAGTGGTTGTTTTTTTTTTTTTCCTAGCGCTGTTGAATTCTTTGCTAACTTACAATGTTTATTCCTTTTTATCTGTCTCCCAACTGGGATATCCTGCAGAGTAAAGTCCTTTGTGCCAGTTTTTTATTTCGGTGTTGCCCGCTAGGACAGTGACTGGCACACAAAAAGGCACTCGATACATTTTTTTTTAATGACTAAATGAAAGCAGTGTGGGAGCCCCAGGTGCGATCCCTGAGTTAGGAAGATCCCCTGGAGAAGGAAATGGCAACCCACTGCAGTATTCTTGCCTGGAGAATTCCATGGACAGAGGAGCCTGGCGGGTTACAGTCCAAGGGGTTGCAAAGAGTTGGACACGACTAAAGCAACTGACCATGCTAATGAAAGCTGAGCCTCCAAGCAACCAAGCAACACAGCTTGTTTGATTTATTCCGAAGGCAACCCTAGAGTCCCCTGCACAGAGCCTGTTGACTCTTATTTTTAGAAATCATCCCAATGAACGGGCTCTCTTGTTTCCTGGCTCATGACAGATTAGGAAAGAGACGATCTTGAAAGGTGACAATATGGTAACAGCTAGCAGTGATCACTGACAACGTGACACGAGAGGAGATGAAAAACTTTTTTTAAAAAAGCTGAAAAAATTAAACGATCACATGTCTGCATTCATTTTATGAAGGCAGCTAGCTTCAGATGACTTAACTCACAGGAGGTGATGAAGTTATTTTGTTCAGAATAAGGATGGTAGTCATTAAGATAAGGTTGGATCATATTCATTAAATGCTACTTGCATGCTCAGTCACTTCAGTTGTGTCTGACTCTTTGCGACCCCATGGACTATAATCCCTCAGACTCCTCTGTCCATAGGGGTTCTCCAGGCAAGAATACTGGAGGCCATGCCCTCCTTCAGGGCATCTCCCTGACACTCCTTAAGAAGGTAGAAATAGGTGCATATCATACACTGCAGTTTGGCCAAGAATATATGGAACCTCTAGTAGACGCCAGACACTGTGCTTCTTTAGCGCTGGAGATTTAAAGGAAGAGGTGTGTTTGAAGTCTGGGGTGTGAAATAGATAATGTAAACAATTTTATTTTTAATTTTTGTCCAAAAATACTGGATTTTTTTTTTTAGCACTTAAGGTACAATTAATTATACTGGAAAATCTACTTATATGGCAGAGCTCATTTCCTGGAAAAATGTTTGTTGCTATGAATTATTGTGAATCACAAAGCTGGACAAGGGTTGGTCAGCTAACTAGTCTTCCACCAAACGGAGAAATGTTCTGCCCTAATTTATGTATGGTATTTAATCCTTCCTTCTCTCCATTTCCAAAAGGTATCACGTTGATGAGTAAGGTTGAATTTGACAGCCAAAAGGAAGTTGACATTAGTACTATATTTTTAACTCTCAAATTAACACTCTGATATGCAGTTTCAGTATTATTCTGTTCTTTTTCATGTGGATTTTTTTTTTTTTCATCAACCAGATTGCAGATTCCTTAACATAAGAAACAACGTCATAAAGGTGATGAGGGTAGCTCTGTGTATCTTCAGACTTAGATGTAGCTTATGTTTATCCATTGTCTCCTATACGCGAGCTCTTATGCAAGGCATTGTTCATGTTAGCTTGTTTAATTTTTATGTTATCTCAAAGAATCTCATGATATAGTTATTACCAATATTTTCATACTTTGAGGAGTGAGGAACCTGAAGCTAGGTGATTTTCATTAGGTAATTGATGACTCTACATCTTGTCAATGAACTTGAATTCAGGTCCTGAACATCAGGTCCATGGGTTTTAGCCACGCCTGTCCTTCGTCTTCTCCTGAAGTCCAATATCATCTCAGAATATTTTTTAGATCTTGAATTATTTATTTTCCTCTTGTCATTTAGAACCTAGCTTGTAGATCAAGTTTCACATCTGTTCTGCAGCTTAGCACCCAAAAAAGAAGCTTTATATATGATAGAGCCAGAGTACATTTTTCTTTATCCTTTGGTTATTTTTCTTTTCCTACTCACATAGCTTGTGGTTAAATTATTTTTCTTAGACGTACTAAAATAATTTGCCTTTGGGTAGAGGCCAAGCATGGACCATTTTCAATTCTCTACAAGATTGTTTTTTTAAGCAGTTCAAGTGAAAGAATTCCGATGTCTTACCATGGGCATTTATATGTTGATTATCTAGGGCAATCAGTGCTAGAATGTAGTCTCTCTTAAAACCTTGCATCTTCTCGCTACACCTCCCCTTAGGAAACAGCCCAATGCTACTGCTAAGTCGCTTCAGTCGTGTCCGACTCTGTGCGACCCCACAGACGGCAGCCCACCAGGCTCCGCCGTCCCTGGGATTCTCCAGGCAAGAATACTGGAGTGGGTTGCCATTTCCTTCTCCAGTGCATGAAAGGGAAAAGTGAAAGTGAAGTCGTTCAGTCTTGTCCGACTCTTCGCGACCTCATGGACTGTAGCCCACCAGGCTCCTCCATCCATGGGATTTTCCAGGCAAGAGTACTGGAGTGGGGTGCCATTGCCTTCTCCAAACAGCCCAATAGCTACACAGAAAACAAAAGCAAAGACCCAAAAGCCCACACTAGTTACTGTTCCCAAATCATGTAACAGTTTGTCTCCTTTGTGTTGAGTTTGCAATTTTAATGAGGCTATTTAATTTTCCACTTTTAACATAGCTGTGCATAAAAAATTCCTTCTTAGCTTAGAGGAAATGAAGAATTGGACAGAAAAGTCCTCAAACTAAATAAAGTAATTATATGGTTTACATTTGTCACGCACAAATTTGTGCATGAATAATTTGTGCTAGGAATAATGCTAAGTGCTTTATCTGCATTATTTTAGTTAAGGCCTATAACCCTCTGTGATAGACAGTTTTCTTCATATAAAATAGATGAACCTCACTTGAAGAAGTCATCTGTCTAAGGTCACTCGGCGATAACAAATGTCAGATCTAGGACTCAGATCAGACTAGCTCCAGAAACCTTGCTCTTCATCTCTTTTTTTAAGAAAATAAACTTTTGATTTGAAATAGTTTAGATTTACAGAAAAGTACAAAGCTATTACAGAGAGTTCATGTATGCCACTCACCTAGTCTTCCCCAATGTTAACATCTTACATTTCCAGGGTACACTTGTCAAAACCAAGAAATTGATGTTAGTACATTACTATTAACTAAACACTGCAGATTTTATTTGGATTTCACCAGTTTTTCCACTAAGGTCCATTTTCTGTTCTAGGATCCAGTCCAAGTACCACGTTGCACTTGGTTGCTGTGACTCTCTATGATGTCTGGCCTATGACAGCCATTCCTTATTTTTCATGACTTTGACAGTCTTGGGAAGTCCTGACCTGTAGAATGCCCTGCCCCCAGCTGGGTTAGTTTTTTGTTCTCTCATGATTAGACCATGGTTATGAGCTTTTTGAAAGAATATTACAGAGGCAGAACCCTTGTTCTCAACCACTTTCTGTGTCATCTTCAGACGTGCCAATATTATGAATGGGCAGAGTATTTCTTTTTTTAAAAATCTATTTATTTACATATTTATTATTTATTTAGCTGCATCAGGGCTTAGTTGCACCACGGCAGGTGGGAATCTTAGTTCCCTGACTGGGGATTGAACCCAAATTCCCTGCGTTGGAAGGCAGATTCTTAACCACAGGAACACTAGGCAAGTCCCAGGCAGAGTATTGCTATTTGCCATTTTACCAAAGAATGAACTATAGCTCTAGTGTGATACTGGGAGAAAAGAAGGGTGTTCATTTAAAAATATGAAATGATTAAAAGTCTCACAAGGACTTTCTTATTTCCATTTGACAGTCGATAGCTTGATAATTAATGTCAGCACTGAGAATTTCCTAATGAAGTGATGTGTCAGGTGAAGAGAACTTCCAATATTTTCGTACTGGAAATTTTTCCAAGAGAAGAAGCCAAAAGATGGTAAAAACTCTATTTAGAGAAATTACCTTTAGTGCAATTTATGATAATAAAACATTTAGAAAGAGCCTAAATGCCTAACAACTGAGGAATATTTATGCAAATTATGGTACATCGCCATAATGGTTTATTATACAACCTTTTAAAATTATGTTTATAAAAAGTGGTTACAGTATAGACACTATTTAGTGGGAAAAGCAAGATGTAACATTGCATATTCATTACAGTCACAGCTAACAATTGTCCAAAATGACAAGAAAATACACTAACATATCAACAATGATTGTCTCTGGGTAGTGGGAATATAAGTTTTACTTTTTTCTACTTCTCTATACATTCCATGCATTTAGGATGTTTGTGTTTTTTTCTGTTTAAAAACTGTGTTTTTTCAAAGGAATATACTCTTCAATCACTAAAAGAATATTCTGTGAATTGAAAAGGTGATTGCACAGAAGAATCCTTGAGAGCAAGATGCATGAATTGAGCTTCATTCTGTCCCTAACCCCTAAGCTCTAACAGTCCCCATGGTCGGAAGCTAACTCTGAGTGTTGGGGGTTGAGAAGCGGAAGGAGGTGTTCCACCACCGCCCACCTGACACCACCAGCACCCCGGTGTACACACTCCCAATTCCCCAACAGCTCTCTGAAGACAAAGGGTGTACCTGCGGCAACTTGACTGTAGGCTGAGGCTGAGGTGGACCCTTATCAGCTCTGTGATCTCGAATCAAGAGGCCGTGTGAAGAGGGGGTGAAGGGCAGTCCCGCTGCCTGGATTGAAGCATTAGGCAGGTTGTTCAACTCTCTGAGACTTGGGGCCTCCCGACTTAAAACGTTAGTACCTGTAAAGTGCTTAGAACAGTGTGGTTCACAATAGGTATTCAGTGGGTGGTATTTCATATAATGGCTTGATATTGAACTGTTACTTTTTTCACTAGGAATTCAACAATCCTCTACTAGATGATTTCTCAGGGAATCTCCAGCTCAAAAATGCTGCAATCTACCATCCAGAGGCTGTGTGCTTAGTTGCTCAGTAGTGTCTGACTTGGCGATCCCATGGACCGTAGCCCTTCCAGGCTCCTCTGTCCGTGGTATTCTCCAGGCAAGAATACTGGAGTGGGTTGCCATTCCCGTCTCCAGGGGATTTTTCTTACCCGGGGACTGAACCTGCACCGCCTACATCTCCTGCATTGATGGTGGATTCCCAACCACTGAGCCACTAGGGAGGTCCTTTCCAGAGGCTACACATTTTCAAATTGTGACTCTGAAAAATATAAATAGTGTATAAATCTCTACTTTAATTTCTAAAAGTCAGAAAAGCATGTCTGCAAAGGACCTCCAGCTGAAGGCCACAGCTCCTGGTTTTTCATGCTGGATCATGTTAAAAAAAGAAAGAATTTGGTTCTGCCAGAGTGGATGAATTCTTACAGCCAAAAACTCAAAGTTCTTTTGTGGCCACGTCTGACATGATTTAACATTTTGGACATTTTATAAAGAAGTAGTTCATTAATTTATTTGAGGTGGTAAGCGTTGTGAAACTAGGAATGCCAAGCCCTCAATATTTACTTCAATAGTAAGAAGAATACCAGTATAGGCGAAGCAGCTTGACTTGTTCATGGGTTAGTGGATACAGAGAAACTATTGAAAAGCTTCATCTCCAGAACACTCAATTCGGGGAAGAGTTTGGCTAGTGAAATGAATATTTGTGTTTGAGGTCTTAGCTTTGGGACACTATCAAAAAACATCCTTGGCACCTGGTTGGTGACCATGGCCAAGAAGCTGTGAAGACGGAGAACTCAGGTCAAGGTGAAAGCACCACCCTGATAATGGAGAGATCTGGGTCCCCCAGGGAAGTTTGTTCTTGCTGGGGGGAGCTCTTACTATCGGAACCAGCCCACTGAGGGCCCAGACAGCAGGGACCCAGTCCGCTTATATGGAGCAAAGAGGGTCTTGGATTCACAGCAAGAATGTAATCCAACTTACACGTTTTGGATTTAAATTAATCCCACATCAAGTCAGTTCAAGAAAGGATGTTTTAACCCCACTGAGATGAGTTTATAACTTCTACATGAGCAGCAGAAACACATTTGCAAAGCATTTTGCAGCCTCCAGTGCTGGAATCATCTTTGGAGCCTGACAGACATGGGTTTACATTCCAGATCCACAATTTGTGAATTTGAGACTAGGTAAGGGGCTTCCCTGGTGGTCCAGGGGATTAAGAACCCCCCTGCCAATTCAGGAGACAGGGGTTCAATCCCTGGTCCAGGAAGATCCCACATGCCACAAGGCAGCTAAGCCCATGTGCCACAACTGCTGAAGCTCGTGCGCCTAGAGCCTGTGCTCCACGACAAAAGGAACCACCACAGCAAAGAGCAGCCCCCACTCAGCACAGCTAGAGAAAGCCCACTAACAGCTGTAAAGATCCAAGCCTAGCCAAAAAAAAAAAAAAAAGGCAAAATTAGGGACTTCTCTGGTGGTCCAGTGGTTAAGAATCTTCCTTCCAATGCAAAGGACGTGGGTTTGACCCCTGGTCACGGAACTAAGATTCCACATTCTACAAGGCAACCAAGCCCCTGAGCTGCAGTGAAGCTCCCGCATATCACAGCTAAGACCCAACGCAGCCAAATAAATATATTTTTTTAAAGAAGAAAATAAATTAGCCCACAGTTAAAAAAGAAAGAGTGGGGCAAATTACTTAAGCTTTCTGTTCCCCAGCTCCTTCTTAGAGATGCTGGGAAGCTAATGTAAAATTCTGTTTCAAAGTGCTGAGCACAGAGCTGGTCACAGAGTGAACATCAGTAAGTGGTGGCCAGTGGTGTTCTGTCTTTGCTCATCACAGCCACTCTTTAGGTAGTTGCTGCTTTGGCCCCACTTTTCAGATGAAGAAAGCGAGGCTTAGAGAAGCTGAATACTTGTCCAGGAGCAGATATACAGAAGCAGAGGAAGTGCCAACCTGCAAGGCCCATCTTCAGACTTAACTTCTAGGCCTTCCCATTGCAGAACAAAGTGCTTCCTTTGAATGCAGCACCACCGACACACTCATTTCTGTCAGTCAAACAGCAAGTGTCTTTTGAGCTGCTACTTCTTTTTCTCTTAACTTTTCATTTTGTATTGGAGTATAGAACGGCTACCCACTTCAGTATTCTGGCCTGGAGAATTCTGTGGACTTTATAGTCCATGAGGTCATAAAGAGTCGGACATGACTGAGAAACTTTTGCTTTCACATAGCCAGTTATTGGGGGCTTCCCAGTTGGCACAGTAGTAAAGACTCCATCTGCCAGTGCAGGAGACACAAGAGATGTGGGTTTGATCCCTGGGTCAAGAAGCTCCCCTGGAGAAGGAGATGGCAAACCACCAGTTTGCCTGGGAAATCTTGCCTGGGAAATCTCATGGACAGAGGAGCCTAGCGGGCTACAGTCCAGGGGTTCCCAAAGAGTCTGACACAACTGAGCACACTGCCACACTAAAGCCAATTAGCAATGTTGTGATAACTTCAGGTGAACAGTGAAGGGATTGAACCATGCATATACATGTATCCATTCTCCCCCAAACTCCCCTCCCATCCAGACTGCCACATAACATTGAGCAGAGTTCTCTGTGCTCTACAGTAGGTCCTTACTGGTTATTCATTTTAAATATAGCAGTGTGTACATATCCATCCTAAACTCCCTAACTGTCCCTTCCCCCTATCCTTCCCTCTGGCAACTATAAGTTCTTTCCCTAAGTCTATCTCTTTCTGTTTTGTAAATAAGTTCGTTTGTGTCATTTCTTTTTAGATTCCACATATAAGGGATGTCATATGATGTTTCTTCTTCTCTGTCTGATTTAATTTCACTCAGTATGCCAATCTCTAGGTCCATCCATGTTGCTGTAAATTGCTTTTTGAGTGTGCACTTGGGAAACCAGCTATTGCACCCACAAGCTCTGGCAAAATAGGGATAAGACTCTAAGTTATGCCATCCCAGATTTTCTGATCCAGACCACAAGCAGTTAAAGAGCTGGTGAGAACAGGTCAGCAGTGTGGCAGTCCCCATAGGCAGAGGTAGGAGACTGTGAACGAGACTGAGGCCCAGCGTCAAGACTGTGTGGCCAGTCTATTTGGGGCTTGGGGCTGTCGAGACCTAGTGCCAGGCTTCCCCAGTGGCTCAGCGGGGAAGAATCCGCCTGCGATGCCAGAGGTGCAGGAGATGTGGATTCGATCCCTAGGGCAGGAAGATCCCCTGGAGGAGAGCATGACAACCCACTCCAGTGTCCTTGCCTGGAGAATCCCATGGACAGAGGATCCTGGTGGACTACAGTCGACAGTGGCGCAAAGAGTTGAACACAACTGAAGTGACTTAGCACACATATACACAGACCCAGTGCCACGGCTGTCTGAAAACTGGAGTGTCTGAAGCCTTCCAAAGTGCCCTGGTCTTTCTGGCCATCAGTGGGTTGTTTTTTTTCAGCAAAACTCTTATTACTAGCCGGGATTTCCAGTTGCAGCAAGTCCTCATCATTCCTCTCGAAACTCCAAAGGAGACTCCTTGTCGGTCATTATTCATGCTTCTGAACAGACTTCCGCATCCAGCCAGTGTGCCTTTGAGTGGCAGGCAGGCATGCCCCCTCCCCTGCAGTCCAGGAGAGAGCATCAGAATGCCAGCAGATTCAAGCATTCCCAGCCACCTGGGTCACCCTGGCAAAGAGGCTGGAACCACCCAGTCCCCCAGTTCTGCAGCCACAGAAAAAAGACCAAGCAGATGTTGGAAACAGAAAGCCCAGTGCCTGAGCCCCTCAGGCTGGTCCCCCAGGGGCCTTGGGATGGGAAGTGCAATGTCTTTCTAGCAGCCTGAGTTCTCCTGCACCTCCACCTCTCTGCTCATGTCCCTCACTCGGCACAGGCTCTGACTTCCACATTTGCTAGTGCTGCCCATCATGTACCCAGGCCTCATTTAAATGCCCCCTTCTCCAGGCAGTATCAGGAATCACATTTCTTTCCTTTGAGCCTTCGAGGTATTTAATTTCTTTCTGTTGATCGCTTTATTGTGAAATAGTTCAGACATAGAAAAAATACAGAGTATCTGCAACCATCATCCAGCTTGAGAAATAAAATATAAACACATCTGGTGCTTTCTCTGTTCCCCTCCCTCATCAGGGTCCCTTACCTTTTGCCACCCCTAGTGTAATCACTGTCATAATCTTGGGATTCCTGTGTATGCTTTAATGCTTTTATTGCATATGGATTTTTATTCTTATATGAGTCTTTTTGCATATGTTTAAACATCTTAGCAATTATATCAAATGTAGGTATCCGTCAACTTCGTTTCTAAGCTGAGTTTGGTGACAGTATCTACCTTCAAATGGTTGTCATGAGGACTAAATGAGTTAATACATGCAAATCGCATAAAGTGAAAAAATAATAAGTAATTGATTACCTATTATTAGTTTTTTCACTTACTGTGTTTCATGAGTTATCCATATAATACATTTACTTTTAGACTATTCATTTTAATTTCTCTATATAACATTCTGTTGTATCAGTAAACTGAAATGTACTTCTCCATGCTTCTGTTGATGAAAATTTAGTTGTTCCCAATTTTTACTATTAGCCATAATTTTGCAATCAACATTCTCGAATGTCTCCTTGTACATGGGCAAGTTTTTTCTGACCTCATATAAATGAATAGTGTAGAATTGCTGATTTATATCTTTCACATATTTTAACTCACTTTTGGCTAGTATTATAATTATACTAGTGTGTGTATATATATATATGTACAAGTCTTATCCTTTCTAGCAGATTGTAAGCTCTTAGAAGACAGGCAGTGAAAAAAAAACCAAAAAAAAGACAGGCAGTGGCATTCAGTCATTCATTGATTCATGTAACAAATATGTGCTCAGCACCCATTATAGGCAGCATAGAGGTCTAAGTGACAGAATGCAAAGATTAAATGGCATGGACTGCCTTCCAGGAGTCTCTGTGCTCTAGGAGACACAGGACACATGAAATCAGATCGGTGATCATTTCAGAGGGGAAGGTCTTCGCTGAATGTTTGTAATGGTTTTGTATGTATGCTCTCTCAGTCAAGCCCTTCATTAATGGCACCACTGCTTGTTGGGTGCCAAGTCATTAATCTTGATGAGTCCAGGTTCCTCCAATGAGAAAGAATTATTTTATTGTGTTTAAAAGCACAGACGAGAGTTTCAATTCCAGCATCATATATGAACTGCATGAATTTGTACAAAGGATTTAACTTTCTTAAGTCCCTGCTTCCTGATCTGTTGTTCAGTTGCTCAGTCCTGTCGAACCCCATGGACTGCAGCATCCCAGGCTTCCCTGTCCTTCACTATCTCCTGGGGTTTGCTCAAACTCTTTTCCATCGAGTCGAGGATGCCATCAACCATCTTATCCTCTGTCTCCCCCTTTTAACTGGTGCTAATAAGAGTATCTGTCCAAAGGGGAACTTGTGAAGATTACATGAGAAAATGCAGGGAAAGTATTTGGCACAGTGCCTGACACAGAAAAGGTGCACAACAGGTGGTCTCTCTAATCATGATCGTGTTGATTACATTACCCATGAACCAAAAGATGCATATCGTTTTGAAAAAAAAAGTTTATAGGACAGTATACAGTTTGTGTGTATGGGATTTTGTCAAGAGAAGAACAACAAATTAAGTGCTTTTTCTCCAGTTATCTCAGATAAGAAGTGAATTAACCTCTGAAGTGCCAGGTACTTTAAATATGTGATAGAAACATACTTAGTAGATTATTTAATTCTTACAACAGTCCTATGAGGTGAAGGTGTACACAGTATCCCTGGGGAGGTGAGGAGCCGAGGGAGAAATTGGTTCCAGGACCCCACCCTCCACCCTGTGGATTCCAAAATTCAAGGATGCTCAAGTCCCTTTTGGAGAAGGCAATGGCACCCCACTCCGGTACTCTTGCCTGGAGAATCCCAGGGATGGCAGAGCCTGGTGGGCTGCCAACTATGGGGTCGCACAGAGTCGGACACGACTGAAGCAACTTACAAGCAGCAGCAACAGCAAGTCTCTTTTATAAAATGGCGTAGTATTTGCATGTGCTGTGCTGTGCTTAGTTGCTCAGTTGTGTCCGACTCTGCGACCCTATGGACTATAGCACACCAGGCTCCTCTGTCCATGGGGATTCTCCAGGCAAGAATACTAGAGTGGGTTGCCATGCCCTCAGCAGTATTTACATATCCTTCCATTTACTGTTAAATCACCTCTAGGTTACTTACAATATTTACTACAAGATAAATGTTATATAAATAGCTGTAAATACAATGTAAGTGCTAAAATACATGCCATTTTAGACGTCAGCACATCTAGGATGCCATCAAGAAATTTTGCGTTTTACATTACGCTGTGAACCATCAACCTATTACCTAATTTGAAATTTTAGAATATTACCAGTTGCTACCTCTTCTGTATGAATGTATATTCATGATGTATTTTATCCCAGATTTATTTAGAGAACGGAGTTTTGTTTTGTTTTCTAATTTGTTTCAGCCCACAGATTTGACTCTAAATAACAGAAACAATCAGTAGCTCCTTGCATCTCTTGACCCCTCTCTGGGCGCTGGGACAGGCTTCCCAGCCCAGGAGCTTTGGGGGTAGCCGCACACTCGAACCTCTAGAGGGAGCTTAGTGGGTATTTGAGTCCACAGCTCGGCCTCTGGGCAAAACTGCTTTTGAATCATACCTGAAAACGTCATTCTTGTGAATGGATTCTCAGAGAAAAATTCCATCATCACTTCCCAAAATAGATTCAGATACTGCCCAGGTTGCTTCCATCACATGCATACTTAGGTTTCCTAGAATTCACTTTAATTTCAGAGTGGTCTCCAGCTCCCCGTAGTGGCCCCTCCTAGCAATTTTCTCCCAAGTGAAGCCAGCGTGTTGGGACTCTGAGAGACACATAGACCTGTCTTTTGACTGCCTCTTCATTCCTTTGCAAGAAACAGGCATAACATTTCACAAATAATGAGCTGCAGCTGAGCTTTAACCTACTAGATTCATTGCAGAATGTTTCTCTCTAATAAATACTTTCTGTTATTTAAAAATTTTTTCATTTGTAATCTTGAATTTAAGGGGTGTACTGCTTATGCTTAAACTAATCAATTCTGAATACGGTGTATTTATGTTCCCTGCCAAACAACAGCCTGGTGCCAAGTGTTTGGGAAATAACCTGACAGGTACATTTAGCTTAAAGGGACAGTCATGGCGTGATCTTCACTCTAGCATGCCAAGAAAAATGATTCTGGGACCTTAGTCTCTTTCTGAAGGACAGAAGGCAGATGAAGCTCTTCTCAAATATCAAGTAGAGTGAGAAGTAGACTTGTTCTGCATCTCCAAAAGGCAGACCAAGGGCGTATGAGCAGAGTTGATCGTGAGAACAACTTTTGCTCAATGTAAAGAAAAACTTTTCAGAACACATTGACTTCTTCGTTTCTGGAAGTGCTTGATGGAAAGCTGAAAAAGCATCTACCAAGGATACTTCAGAAGGGGGTAGGAAGGACCCTGTTAGCTACCTTCAAGCTCTAAGATTCTGTAAATCTTTAAGGAAAGGATTGACCTTCCTAGTTTGCTTCCTTCTGATGATACTGACCTGATTTTGGGGAGATACTTTTCCCTGTAATGAAAAAACTCCATCACTTAACTCATTAGTGTTATAAATACTATGGAATCAGAGAGGAAGGGGTGACTGACAGTGTGCACGGTGGGAAGAGAACCTGGGGAAGGGGTTAGGGAAGCTTTCCTAAGCTGAGAACAATGAAAAATGAAAGGAGTTAGAGGAAGCTGGAAGATTCAGTTCAAAGGTATGAGAAAATAGGTAATCTTGGTTTATTTAAAGCATTATGTGTTTTCTATAATGGCTTAATGCTGTAAGGGTAGATGTAGAGACTAACAAGTAGGGGTAACATCTGAAATATTTAATGACCTGTATGGCAGTTATCTAAATGAATCAAAACAGAGGCCAGACATTTCACAGCCATTTCACATTTCTGCTGGAATATCTGATAAATCTCAGCCCAATCAATAAGTCTGAAAAGTAATTTTTGACCAGAATATCCCCCCCAAAGAAGGAGCACCATCATAATTGCAATTTAGAAAGATCACTCTGAGAGGAGAGTGAATTGCTAAAATTCTTAATGACTGTGACTATAAGTTGAATAGCATTTAAATTCAGCCAGTTTCAAGAAGCAATTCTACACTAGACCATAAACCCAGCTATAAAAAATAAGCCTATCCCTCAGTCCAGAATAACAACAATAACAAAATCCACCATGCGCCAAGATGAAAATCAAGCTGCCAGTTTACAAGAAATGTAACCCTATCCCCATCTCTTGTTGTCAGCGCCAGACTGGTTTTCAGGCAGAGCCTGGTTTGGCACTGATCACGGAGTGAGTTTGCTGAAAACAGCAGCCTCACATGTTTACAGTTCTTTCTGCTGGTGATACATGGATTAGAAAAAGAAATAGGGGTGATTAAGACAGGAATGGTAAACACCAGATAATCCAAAGCCAGACGAATGACCTCGAGCTCAAAGTCAGTCAGCCAACCAAAGTCACTCCACTGCTCCTCTCTCATTTTTCCTTGTGGGAAGCGTCACAGCACCAAGGACCATCAGTTCCCATTGGGTAACGGTGGATTTTTCCATCATCCCCATGTGAGAACATGAGGGCTGGAAAGCATCTGGTGAACATCAGTCCGTGAGGTCGTCAGGGATATTTAGGGGGCCTGTCAGGCTCCTGGAGCCCAGCACGGGGGAAGTCTGGAGGTGGAATGTGAGAGCACTGGAAGGGCCCTGGAAATAGCTTCACCAAACACCAGCCTCTGATGGATTCTCTAGGGTCAAGGCCGGGGTTCCATATGAGTGGCATTTAGCTGTGTGGCTGTGAGTGACTAGAAATGCCCCCTTCCCTTTTTCGTTCACAAAGAGAACCGGAGGAAAGCATGTCCCTGAGATGTTTCCCCAAACTGCAGCTCAGCCCAGGATGGAAGTGGTGTAAACTTGGAGCCAGTGATGTGACCACGAGCAGGAGAGTTCTCTGAGCCTCAGTCATGTCATCTACAAAAGCAGTCCCCATGTAACTTACAGAAGTGCTGTAGGAGTCTCAGGAGGTAACAGACAGCAGGGGTAAGCAGATCTTTGGTATGTAAGGGTCACATGATATTACTGTTATTACTCTTCTCACGTGAGCTCAGATAGCTTTGGGGAGCAGATCTCTCTGATGCATGGAGTGGACTCCCAGCTCTTTCTCTGGGAGGGATGCTGTGTGCTTTGGAAGCCCTTGGAAAACTGGTAGAGTGGAGAAACAATCATCTGTTTCTGGGTAGTTGTGGGAGGCAAACTCAGGGAAGATACCACAGTTGCAGGAGACTTGGAGGAAGGAACCTGAAGTGAAAACACTATGGGCTTTGGAGTCAGACTGTCTGGGTGTGAGCCCTAGTTAGTGCCTCCTTTTCTGGCTGTTTGATTCAGTCGAGTTACTTGTCCATTCTATCTGTAAAAGACCCATGATTTTTATAAATCTGATTTTAAAAGGTTGTTACAAAGATTTAAAATAACGCAGTTAAATAGAGGCTAAATGGTAAATGTCACTGGATAATGGCTATTATTAATGACCACTGATTGAATACAGCGCAACAGAAAATACTTGTTCATACAACTACTGCACAGTATCGCTTATATGTGGAATCTTAAAAAAAAAAAATTGAATACATAGAAACAAAGAGTAGAATGGTGGTTTCCGGGGGCTGGGAAGGGAGGAAATACAGAAGGGTTGGTGGAAGAGTACAAACGTTCCGTTGTAAGGATCTGATCTAATGTGTAACATGGTGACTGTATTGTATAATTGAACAATAATACTGTATTATATAATTGAAATTTACTAAGAGAGTAGAACTTGTGTTCCCACACATACTTAGAAAAGGCTAAATATTGAGGTGATAGAAATGCTAATTAATTTGATGCAGGGAATCCTTTCACGATGTATATGTATGTCAAAACATTATATTGTACACTTTAAATATAGTATAGTTTTGTTTGTATGGTTTCAATTACATCTCAGTACAGCTAAAAGACTACTTCTCATAAAAGACATGCCAGGCCATAGACTGAAAGGGACACTGAGCTCACCTGAATTAATGGGCAAGAAAACTGAAGTCCCAGAAGGCTGGCCTGTTGGTGGTCACAAGGCTATTGGTGGCGGAATTGAGCTCCCAACAAAAGTCTCCAAGTGGTGGAGTCATTTCCTCTCCGCCACGCTTCTAAGATGCTTCCCAGGACTGACACCAGAGGCGTAGCCAGGCGTTGAACTGAGCGCTTGTGAGACAGCACCTGCCGATGCTCTGAGGGTGACCGAGGGAGGTGCTGACGGAAGCCAGGTTGGCAAGGCCGAGCTCAGGACCATCAGAGCCCGAGGAGAGGCCAAAGAATCAGACCACCAAGTCTTTTTTAGAAGAGAGGGAGCGCCCATAGGGTTTTAGAGGACAGAGCAAACAATAGTCAGATGTATGTTTTGGGAAACCCAGTCCAGCAGCGCTGTGAGGACTCCACGTGGCCTGGCCTGCCGAGGACCCCAGCAGCGTGTGGGTAACAGTTTATGACGTGCATTTGTGTGTACGTGTTGGGAGGGGGCCAGGCTATTCCACTGAAGGCTCTGATTCTCATTCTTCCCATCTGAGCCTCACAACGCATTCAGTGGGAGGCAAAGAGGATATTTTCACTCCCATCCTGCAGTAAGGAGAAAAAAGGGGCAGAGGTAACCCAGCTTCTCTGGGCACTAATTCCAGCACTGGATGATGTATCGTGGAACCATGTCAAAAGTAAAAGTCTTCCATTTCACATTTTTAAATCAAAATACATTGAGGACAAGAGACATAGTAGATGCTTAATAAATACTTGTTAAGTTTTTCTATTACACACTACAAAGTTTAATAAAGAATTTCAATAACAAATTTTAACAAATGCAATTTCCCATAGCAAATATTTATAGTTTCAAGGGTATGAAATAAGGTACTTAGGAATATGAAAACAAACTTTTTAGTACCTTAAGAAGTCTCTTTGAATAAGCTACAGACTTAAACACCGAGCTTTAAGATAAGAAGATAAGCTACAGAATGGGAGAAAATGTCTACAAGTCATATATCTGATAACGATTTAGTGTTCAGAATATATAAAAAAACTCTTACAACTCAACAACAAAAAGACAAAAATAAAACAAAAAAACCCATAAACCAAAAAAATGAGCAAAGTAGTTGAATAGAGTTTTCTCCAAAGAACATATACAAATGGCCAATAGCACAAGAAAAGATCAGCATCATTAATCATTACAGATATGCATATCAAAGTCACAATGAGATGCCTCTTCACAACCACTAAAGATGGTTTGACCCATTCCATCATCATCCAAGACCTGGTTCTGACATGGGAAATAGAAAACATAATGAGAAAGGAGATAAAGTACAGAAAATGAAAGCAGAAGAGAGAGGAAAAGTGATACAATAAATGTACATTGCACTCAGAATGAATTTCAAGTCTAAACTCTGCTACTTCTTGTGTACGTGATCTTGGCCACGTCATGGAACCTTTCTGAAACTTTAATTTCCTCAGCTATAAGGTGAAAGAGGTAGACCAGATGATCTTTGAAGTCCCTTTCACTCCTGGTGTCTTATAATTCTACATGTAGGTACACAACCTTCTTAAAGTCAGTTAGGCTTTTTTGAGAGTAAGAAAGAAGGAGCTTGGAGCATAAGCATGATTGGGAGGTATTATGGGGTGAATTTTGAATGGGAACTACTAGGGGTAGCCAGTCCTTCTGGTTAGACATTTTTATGGGCTTTATTGAATAAAGCCTGAAACCTGTACTTTCAAAATGGAGAAAGGGGAGACTTAGCTTTAAATGTATTTCATCTGACTGTGATGAAAGTATTAAAATTGCACAAGAAGGAAATTTATAGGGCTCTTTACATGCTGCTCATTTTGCACTAGTCAGAAGAGGCTGAAATTCAGTATGTTCTCAAATTAGCTAAAGAAACCCCTTGTCAAAGACCCCTCAATCCATCTGGTTATCATTATTAAAGCATTATGGGGTGTGTATGCTTTCCATAGGAAAAAAAAATGAATAATCCCTTCAAATATGTAATTTCATAGATTTTGAAATGTGAAGCAGCCGTTAAGGGAGCTATCAAAGCGATCTGAGGTTCAAAGTGAGCTGTCATGAGGGAAATATAAGAGAGTTTTCAATAATTGGAGGTTCAACAGTTTCTAATGCCAAAATCCAGGATTTTAAGAACACTTCTTGGAATTCTAAAGACTGTTGTTTTCATTGCATCAAGGCATCTGAATCGAAAAGATAAATTCTGAACCACCTGGACCATATTAGAATGTCTGGGGCCCTCAAAGGTATGAAGAGAGGCTCACCCAGATATACCTGCTAGCAGGACTGCCTCCCGAAGCACAGCACAGCTGAGCCTCTGTTTCTGTAGCTGTGGCATTTTGTTCTGAGAGCACTGTGCCCTGTGCCAGCCTTGCCTCTTAGACCTCAGCCCAAATAAGAAAACATTTTCTCTTAAGCAAGATGAAGCAATAGTGAGGACCTGGAGTCAGACAGACTTTGAGCCAGATCCAGGCTCCCAGCCCTCCCACTCATGAGCTTTGTGACCTTGGGCCAGCACAGTGCCTGGTTCATAGATGGCATTCAGTAAATCCCTCTTGACCTGAACTTTTGAATCAGGTTGATTACTTATCTGATTTGTTCAGAAGTTTCCTTCTTGTAAGGGATGGTTAGGGAGTTTGGGATGGACGTGTGCACACTGCTATGTTTAAAATGGGTAACCAACAAGGTCCTACTGTATATAGCACAGAGAACTCTGCTCAGTGTTATGCAGCAGCTTGAATGGGAGGGAAGTTTGGGGGAGAATGGATATATCTATATATATGGCTCAGTCCCTCTGCTGTGCACCTGAAACTTCAAAACATTGTTAATTGGCTACATGCCAATATTAAATAAGTTTAAAAAAAATAAAGGCAGAACAGCTGGGATCGGATCCTTGCTTTACAAGTACTTAATCTCTCTATGCCTCAGTTTCTTCATCTGTCAAATGAGATGATGATATCTATATCATAAGCTGATTATGATGGTCACATGAGTCAAAAGTGCTTAAAACAGTGCCTGATACAGAGTAAGCACTGTCTATGGATTTATCATAAAAAGAGAATTCTGAAAATTTCTAACACATGATTAACACTCCAAAAATATTATGTATGCAGTATTTTTACTTTATTTCTTTATTGATCTTTTCTTTACTTATTTTTATGTATTTTCCATACATAGTATAAGGCCCTACAAAAGACTTAAACATCCCCTGAAAGCCTCCATCAAAAAGAATAAAACTTCCTTCTACTGCTTAGCACTTTGTAACTTACCAACAGCTTTGGTGACAGAATTTCATTTGATCCTGACCTCAACCACCACCCTGCAGAGTTCCCACCTGCCTTGTTCTGGCTGATCCTCCAAAGAAGCCTGGCCTTGGCTGGAGAAACTCACTGCTGGCTTGTCTCCCAGACACAGAAGCCCTAACAGGACATGAATTTGTCATCATTATTTCTGGCTACCTTGCAAAGTATAGGAGGCAGTTCCACTGTTGCCATCCATGGTTGGGGACTAGGATTGTTTTCTCACTGGAAGGAAAAAACAACTTTGAAACTTACCATTTGGATGAAAATTTAAATATCTCTTCAGTTGCTTGTGTCTTGTAAGGTGGTGAATAAATGAGGGAGAGGGGGTAGGGGAAAAGTCCATAAGGAATGCAACATTGCCATGAATTGTTACGAAACTGTCAAAAAACTTTAAAACCGTAATACTCTGTGCTGGGGAACATGCACTGAGATGGCTACTGAGATGCTGCTGGTGGAGTTTAAGTTGCTCTAACCTTTCTGAAAGTGATTTGACAATATGCCTAAGGTGAATGAAAATTATTTAGACCTCTATAGAATCTAAGATTCAAGAAGGCAAGGGTTTTTGCCTGTCTTCAATTTTTTTTGCTTGTTACTACATTACCAATTTTGAATGTTGTCCAGCACTTAGTGGATGCTCACTAAATATTTATTGAATGAATGAGTGAAAGACTCATCAATCTCTTAAGTCCAGTAAATCAACCTAAAAAAAAAGTCAGAAATGAAGACAAAGTCTTTTATGTGTGCATAAATTTATAAAATAAATATAAATACAAAATAAAAATATATGCATGGCATAATTTATAATAGTGAAAGTTTAGAAACAATTATACAAAACTGGGAAGTTATTAGATAATCAGTTGGAGTTTTCAATTTTAAGTAATGTTTTAGGTTGACTTTTAGTATGTGGGAAAATGTTTATCATATAATATTAAGTGGAAGAAGTTTCATATGTATATGAAATTTTACATATAGTAAATCTCAACTTTGTTTTATTTAAATTTTTTTTAAGCACAGAGAAAATTCAGGAAGGAAATAGAGCAAAATGATACAGTGGTTATCTCTGAGTGATGAGATCAGGTGTGATTTTTATTTAATTTTTCTTAACTTTTCAGTGTGTGTGTGTGCACTTAGTCGTATCTGATTCTTTGTGACCCAATGGACTGTAGCCCCCCAGGCTTCTCTGCCAATGGAATTTTCCAGGCAAGAATACTGGAACAGGTTGCCATTTTCTATTCCAGGGACCTTCCCCACCCAGGGATCAAATCTGGAGTCTCCCACATTGGCAGGCAGATTCTTTACCACTGTACCACTATTAAGCACATATTACTTTTAAACCTAGGTAAAAGATATGTTACAAAATTCCTATTGAAACTAGAGTCAGATAGAGATCAGGCTTGTGACCAGGCTCTGCAACTTGCTGGTTGTGTGTTGACATTCCAAAGACTTTATGTGGCTCATGTGATATATGTAAACAGATCATTTAACAAAATACTAAGCATAAAACTGGGGCTTTTCCTGGTGGCTCAGCAGTAAAGAATCTGCCTGCAATTCAGGAGATGCAGTTTCCATCTCTGGGTTGGGAAGAACCCCTAGAGAAGGAAATGGCCACCCACTCTAGTATTCTTGCCTGGGAAATCCCCCGGACAGAGGAGCCTAGGGATCTGCAGTCCATGGGGTCACAAAGAGTTGGGCACAACTTAGGGACTAAATAACAACAAAAGAAAGCATAAAATTAACATATGAAATGATAGCTGTTGTTCTTACATCTGTTGTAGCAAAGCAGTATCTTTTGAAAAAGGTGTCTAGAGCTGTCGTAATATCCTTTCCTGACATGTGTTGAGATTCCCAGCAGGTCAGGAATGGCATCGTCAGTTCCTGGAGGTGGGGGCGATACCCTGTCTGTTTTGTATATTTGGCAATTCAAGTGCTGGGTGACTTTTACAGTATGAGTAAAGAAAGGTTGAGGAGTTGCTGACCTGCCACATTAACTTATCAGAATAACAGTGACCTGTACTTTCGGGTACAGAAATGAGTCCTTTTCCTGGCTGTGAGCCTAGCCCACCATCACATCGCCATGAAGCCTCTTTGTTCTCTTTTCATACGTGGTCACGCTGAGTCCTCATAATCACGCTGTGCAGAGGGGCCTGTATTATACCAGGATAATAGGTGAAGCACAAGCTGGAATCAAGATTGTCAGAGGAAATATCAATAACCCAAGATATGCAAAGGACACCACTCTCATGGCAGAAAGTGAAGAGGAACTGAGGAGCCTCTTGATGAAAATGAAAGAGGGGAGTGAAAAAGCTGGCTTAAAACTCAACATTCAGAAAACTAAGATCATAGCATCTGATCCCATCAGTTCATGGCAAATAGATGGGGAAACAATAAAAACAGTGACAGACTTTTCTTTTCTTGGGCTCCAAAATCACTGCAGATAGTGATTGCAGCCATTAATTAAAAGATGCCTGCTCCTTGGAAGAAAAGCTATGACCAACCTAGACAGCATATTAAAAAGCAGGGAAATTAGTTTGCCGACAAAGGTCCATCTAGTCAAAGCTATGGTTTTTCCAGTAGTCATGTATGGATGTCAGAGTTGGACCATAAAGAAAGCTGAGCACCAAAGAATTGATGCTTTTGAACTGCGGTGTTGGAGAAGACTCTTGAAAGTCCTTTGGACTGCAAGGAGATCCTAAAGGAAATCTGTCCTGAATATTCATTGGAAGGACTGATGCTGAAGCTGAAACTCCAATACTTTGGCCACCTGATGGGAAGAAATGACTCCTTGGGAAATACCCTGATGCTGTGAAAGATTGAAGGCGGGAGAAGGGGACAACAGAGGATGAGATGGTTGGATAACATCACCGACTCAATGGACATGAGTTTGAGCAAGCTCTGGGAGTTGGTGATGGACAGGGAGGCCTGGTGTGCTGCAGTCCGTGGGGTTGCAAAGAGTCAGACACGACTGAGCGACTGAACTGAACTGATAGATGAAGAAGCTGAGACCCATGGAAGGGTAGAGACTGCCCAAGGTCACAGACTTAGTAAACTGATGGGACCAGGATTCAAATGCAGTCTCTTTGGCTCTGAAGTTCTGTATTCTCCCCCCTCCTGGACTCCTTTCCAGGAGAGTTACTAGCAACTATATTCTTCAGGTCTTGCTGAATTGGGGGGTTTCCTGGGATATTCCAGACAGCAGTATTTTAACCTTTTCTGTGGTTGCTAGCCAGAAATGAAGAAAAACTGGCATCTCTAAATCTAGAAAGGAGTTGGATAAAGTGTTCCTTTGTTACTGGCTTTAGTAGCAACCCTTAGACCCATGGCTTATCTCAGATGTGGGGGCTGACCTGGCCACATCCAGCAATTGTCTAGTGAAGCCGGGTGACTCCATCGGTCACAGTGAAATGCCCTGTGTTTGCCTATAAAGGCCATAGGTCTCCCACTTCTCTTTTCTCGGATGTGGTGATGAAGTCAGCTGGGAAGTGCTGCTTGACCCCTCTGATAGCCTTTACCTCTTGAAGATAGATTCCATTGTTCTTCCAAGTGGTATCTGATCAACAGAGCTCAATGGTCATTTTGGTATAAGCGGAATAATCTCCCTCCCAAGGCCTAAGAAACCAGCTCTGAGCAGACGCCGAGAACTGGGTTATCATGAGTTTTGTGAACCCATTGACTGGCTCTTTAGGAAAAAAAAAAAGCAGCAGTCCCCTGTGGGTAATAACAGTGCCATTCTTGTTCAGTCCAGTGAGTCCAATTCCATGGACTCGTCTGCCCATCACTGTCATGGTACCCATGACGATAGTAAAGGAATAGACCAGTGGAGAAGCTAGATTGGCTGGAGAAATCAAAACAGGGAACATGGCCCCAGTTCCCGGCCTTTGCTTATCCTGCCTAGGTGGGTTCAGGTGGGTTTGGCCCTGGATAACACTTTGTTCACAGGAGGTGTTTTCATTTGCTGGGCTGCAGTAACAAAGTACCAGAGACCAGATGGCTTAAACAACAGAAGTTCGTTTTCTCACGGTTTCGAAGACTAGAAGTTCAGGATCAAGGTGTCGGCAGGTTTGCTTTCTCCTAAGGTCCCTCCCCTTGGCTTGCAGGAGGCAGTCTTCTCCTTGTGCCTTCATATGGTCTCTTTTCTGACCATGTGTCCTCATTTCCTCTTCTTAAAGTACAGTCACAGTGGATTTAGGTACACCAAAGCCCCATTTTAACTCAATTACCCCCTAAAAAACCCTAGCACCAAATACAGTCATATTCTGAGGCACCCCAATTTGGAACTTCAATACACGAATTTGGGGGGAATGCAACCTCACAGGGGTGTCTACAGAAAACCGGATAGAACAGTCAGAGCTGAGCAGTCACTTAGGGCTTTCCGAACCACAAGGGCTGACGGGTGTGAGCAACTCCTCCAATGAAGCAGTGGCTCATCAGACCCCAGGAACAGAGCAGCATCACAGAGACTGCGATGCCCCGGCCTCCAGGATGCCCACGTGGTGCTGAGCCACAGGCCTGAGGGCTGGCCCTGGTCTCCCAGGCCTGCACGTCCTTTACTTTCCCCCAGTGGCCCCACGCTCTAGGAGGCTCACGTCTTGTTTCCTCTCCCTGTGAAATGTACACTGAAGCTCCCCTTTCTCTTCTACTTGGTCTCTTCTGCTCTGCTCTGTGTAGAGCATCTCCCATCTCCATGTGGATCACGGCCACAGCCCATCACTGCTTCAAGCACTGAGCCTCTGTCCCTCCCCAGCCCTCCACTTAGCTGCCAGAGGGCTCCTCACTGTGAAGACTGGATCAGTACTTGCAGGCCTTCCTTCCTCATCGCCTGCAGGATAATCAGTATTCCTCTGTGTGACATATGAGACTGTGCTTGTAAATCCTCAGTGGCTCCCCACCACTCCCAGGGTGATACAATGAGCAAAGCTTGCAAAGCCCATTTCACCAGCCTGACTGCCTGATGAAAACCCCCTCCCCCCAGCCCTACACCCCAACATGGTCCACCCCCACCCCCCATCTCATCCTCTAAGCTCAGTGTTGCATGTCTGCCCTGCTTCCATCTCTTGCCTCCAGGCTAGAAGAACATCCAAAGTCAAAGTCTAAGGATGTCCCTGATGACCCAGTGGTTAAGACTTCACCTTGCAATGCAAGGAGTTCAATCCCTGGTCGGGGAACTAATATCCCACATGCCTCGTGGCCAGAAAACCAAAATATAAAACAAAAGCAGTATTGTAACAAATTCAGTGAAGACTTTAAAAAATGGTCCACTCAGAAAAAAAAAAGCCAAGGTCTCATTCATGCTTTTCGGGGATGCCTTCCCCACTCATCCCCCCGCCCTCAAGGAGGACTGTTCTCTCTCTGTTCTGAAATCCTTCAGTGCTTGATCCTGTGCCTGTGCTTAACTTCTTGAATTGTTTCATCGTCTTAACATTGTCTCCATCGCTAGGATGGGAGCTCCTTAACCAAAGGACTTTCTCCCATTCAGCCCTAGATCTTCACAGTCTCACACATAGACCCTTGATAGTGAGGTAGTTCCCAGGTGGCGCTAGCGGTAAAGAACCCACTTGCCAATGCAGGAGATGTGGGTTCGATCCCTGGAGTGGGGAGATTCCTTGGAAGAGGAAATGGCAATTCAGTCCAGTATTCTTGCTGGGAGAATCACTTGGACAGAGGAACCTGGTGGGCTACAGTCCATGGGGTCACAAAGAGTGGGACATGACTGAGCATCTGAGCCACACAGTTAGTTAATAGATGAAGTTGTGGGGTCTCTCTAAACCTTATGATGGTCCGGGCTGTGGGCTTGTCCTGTTCTCTGATGATGTCCTTTTCAAACTTGAGTGACAAGCTCTTCTGTGACAGTGTTCATGACCATCCCATCTGCAGTAGCACTTCTGTCCTCTGGGGCCAAGTCCTCTCCCTGTTTAGGACTGTCAGCAGAAGTGCCATCAAGTGCAACATAAGTTACATTAAAATCAGGTGTGAAAAAATGAACCTGGAGGTAGAGCTGCAAGCACCACTTGCCTCCAGAGCCCCATCACTGCGATGTGGGACAGCACACGTGTAAGGAGACCCAGGGTGTGAGGAGACTGGGAGGCAGCTGCTTAATTGTTGGAGCTCTGGCCCAGACAGAGCACCCTGAGAGTACTTGGCAAGTGATGCCCTCACTCATGTCTGTCTTCCTGCCTTCCAAGAATAAGATGCAGGAGAATGTTCTACCAGTGGTCCAAAGCTGTGTGTGTGTGTGTGTGTGAGCGCTCAGTTTTATCTGACTCTTTGCAACCCAATGGACTATAGCCCACCAGGCTTCTCTGTCCATGGAATTTTCCAGGCAGGAATACTGGAGTGGGTTGCCATTTCCTCCTTCAGGGGATCTTCCGACCCAGGTATCGAACCCGCATCTCTTGCAACTCCTGCGTTGGCATGCATGCTCTCTACCACTGTGCCGCCTGGGAAGCCTGTGGTCCAAGTGAAAGTGACAGTCGCTCAGTCGTGTCCAACTCTTTGTGACCTCATGGACTATACAGTCCATGGAATTCTCTAGGCCAGAATACTGGAATGGGTAACCTTTCCCTTTTCCAGGGGATCTTCCCAACCCAGGGATCTCCCCAGGTCTCCCATATTGCAGGCAGTTTCTTTACCAGCTGAGCCACCAGGGAAGTCCCGCCCCTCCGCAAGGGAGACTACAAATACTTGCCTATCATGGAAAATAACAAAGTGGGAGGAAATCTCAGGGGGAAAAATCTAGCCCAATATTCTTTTCAAGGGATTTTCTTCATCACAGAACCTTTTATTCACACGAAATTTCACATAAGGAAGTTCAATGAATATCATAAAAGCAGAGTTAACCTGCATGGGCGTAGCAAGACGGACATCTATTCTCACAACACTCACCACTCGACAGCTCTGTGCAACCTCTGAGGACTCAATAGGGTCTTCAGAGTCCAGATCGGCATCTCCTAAGCTAGTTGTCCAGCCTCAGAGACAGAGTCTGATATTTATTCATTTATCCATTCATGCATGCATCCATGCACTTCCTTCTGTTCTCTCTCCTTCCCTCTCTCTCTTTCTTCAAACATATTTTTAGCTCCCACCGCAAGCAAGAACTAACATAAAGATAAGTAGGACCTGCCGGAAGGACGCCTAGGTGTCTAAATGGGGAGACAGACTTGTAAACAAACACTTGCAGCAAGTTGGCAGTTATCTTTAGAGCTCCAGGGCGGTGCAGGGGACAACGAGGTTGCCAAGAAAGGAGAGGGCAGGTGGCTTTCCAGTCAGTGCCCAAAATAAGTCGCCTGAATTCCCTAGCCACTGAGATTGTTCCCTACCCTAAAGGAATAAAAAAGGAAGCTTTTCTGTTAAGAGCCTCCACTCCCCACCCCCCTCCCCCAGGCCTCCAAGCTCAGCCATCACCCCCAGCAGTGCTGAGAGCACAGAGCAGGCGCTGGGCGGTGAAGGGAGACGGGGAGGGGTTTGCAGGGCCGGGAATCCCACAGCTGCTGCTGCACAATGAGCAGGGCCAGCACGTGGGCCCTGGTTCTTTTGTCCCAAGCTACTGGGGAGTTAGGAAAGCCATTGTGCCCTGAGATCTTTGAATGACCTGGTCACTCATGAGTAAACCTTAGGGAAACCCGGGCTTTCTTTCCCCAAAGATGAATTGAGCCCATTAGTTAGTAGAGAAAAGGGCCATCCCCCCACCCCAGAGCTTTCAAACTGATCCCTTGTCTATACTTGAACCTTAAGGCATTTTTCTTTTCTTTTTATTTTTCTTTTGATAGGAAAACAGAAAAGAGAAGGAATCATTTTTTCCAATGCTCTGGGAACAAGTGTTGTTCTGCCTTCTTTCTAGAACAGACAGACAGCTTACCCTCTCGTCGTTATAATTTTATCTCTTACCAGGTCTTTAGCTGCGTGAGGCCGATGCTCACTGACACACAGAGTGAATGGTGACCTCTCCCACTGCCTTTCCTTTAGGGTAGGATTTTGGCCATAAGAATGAAAAGATCTGCAGAAAAGAAGGAAGGTGTGGGCTGGAGTAGTCATGAAGGGCTTTATTCCAGGGTTAAGACTTGAGTTAGGTCTCAGGGATGAGTAGGATTTAGTCAGAGGGTTGGGGCTGGGCTCTCCATGGACAGTGTGAGCCAAAGCGTGGAGGGGGTGATGAGGAGAGCAAAGACCCACCTGTCTGGAACAGAGATGACCCGAGATCATGGCTCGGCTCCACTGAAAAGCCTCCAGGAGCTCCCTAAGACACAGGGCCTGGAGCTGGACCCCAGAGCCCTCCGTGACCGGGATCCGCCTGCCTCGAGCCGGCCCAGGCCTCTGGTCCGACCTCTACCTCCACTCCGTCCACCAGTCCCACTGAAGAGAGCTGCACTGGCCATGAAGAGCATGCCTCCCAGGCCTCTGCCTCTTTGTGCATGCTGACTCTTCTCCCTGGGGCCCTCCCCTCTCCTTTGCCCATCAGCAAACTTCTACTTGATCTCAGCTAGATGTGACCTTTGCAAAGCCCACCTGTCCACCCCCTTTGTAGCCCCAAGCAGTTAACCCCCTTCTCCTTACTGTAGCCCACCAGGCTCCTCTGTCCATGGGATTCTCCAGGCAGGAATATTGGAGTGGTTGCCCATTTCCTCCTCCAGGGGATCTTCCCAACCCAGGGATCGAACCCCCATCTCCTGCATTGCAGGCGGACTCGTTCCTGTCTGAGCCACCAGGGAAGCCCCCTTACACTCCCGGCTCCTCCTTTACTTGCATCTGTGTCTCTGTCAGACTGTCATGTCTGTACATTCTGGACCCCAACCCAGCCTTCCATTCTCCTTCCCATACCCTTCCGCTCAGATTTCAGGGATAATGAACTTCACTTAAATCTTCAGTCCCCTCCAGGCCATTCTCTCCAGCTCCATCTAGTAATAGACCTACCCCCAGCCTGAGCTGACTGCTTCTCCCAAATCCTTCTTACCCTGCTTTCACACTCCTCAAGCTTCCAAGTCAGGACAAAGGTAGGTAGCCCTTTATTCCCCAGGGTCACTCTTAGAACTCTCCCATCCTCTTATTTAAACAAATAGTTTCCACAGTAACAAAAACCACTTCTCGGTGCCTTTTCTAAGAGTTGTGCTATTTAGAGAGACTGACCTTTCCTCCTTTTCGTCATTGTCATTTATACCATCTTTCATTCATTGAGGACTTTGGCACCAGCCTATAGACTTTCTCCACCCCAATCCTGCCTTCATCTTGGATGACTTCAGAATCAAAGGGCTGATTCCCCCAGCACCCAGACCTCTCCCAACTGGAATACTCTCCTTCTGCAATCCCCCTCAGCTACTGCTGCAGTCACACCCCAGACCTTGGCATCATGTGGAATTTGTCTATGTGAATCATTGAAATCATAGAAGTCAGTGATCCTCACAACATTCTCTGACCAGAGATGCTGCTTGCTCAGCCTTGCCCTCTGAACTCACCAGTCTCCAGCCTTCTCTGCCCTCTACCCAGACAGCTTGCTGCTCCTGCCCACTGACCTAGTCCCATCCCGTTTCAAGCCCGAGTCATCATTCCTGCTCATCCTGACAGTACCCTCAGCTTTCGCCTCTATGCCTTTTCACTGCTGGGCTTCCCAGGTGGCTCAGTGGTAAAGAATCCACCTGCCAGTGCAAGGAGATGCAGGAGATGTGACTGTGATCCCTGGGTCAGGAAGATCCCCTGGAGAAAAGAATGACAACCCACTCCAGTGTTCTTGCCTTGGGAAGTCCCGTGGACAGAGGAACCTGACGGGCTACAGTCCATGGGGTTGCAAAGAGTCAGTTGCAACTGAAGCAGCTAGCACACGTGCACAGATGCTGAGGTGACCCCCTCTGCCTACAGGCGGCCCTCCACCCCCACTGATTGGCTCTGGCGCCCGTTCTCTCCGTTTTTGAGGAATCCACCCCAATAGCATCTAAGTATGTTCATGGTCTCTCCACCTTAAACTCCCCTTTATAGCCAGAGTTCTGGGAAGAATTGTGTCTCTGCACTGATTCCCTTTCCTCCCTTCCTACTCTTTCTTCAAACCACAGAAGTACAACTTTGGCCGATCTTCACCAGCTTACAGGGAACCTCCACTTGGCTAAATCCAGCAGAGTTTTCAGTCCTCATTATCTTTCAGAGACACTCAGCTGCGTTGACCACTCCTGCCTTCCTGAAGCCCTGTCCTCTTGGGCCATCTAGTGACAACCCATCTGATTCCCCTTCCACCTTCCAGTTGTTTGTTCTCTGTCTGCCTGGTTCATCCTCCTTTATCCAGCCTTCAAATGCTGGCATTTCTCAAAGCTCAGACCTTCCTCACTTTGCCCTCTCTCTGTAAAGGAATATATCTTTGCTGTGGCTTCAGTTACCACGGACTTGCTAGCGATGTTCAGAATCATTCTCCAGCCCTCTCTCTAAGGCCCAGATTTCAGATATCTAGCTGTCTGCCTGACATCTGCAGATGGGTATTTCAGAGGTTATCAGACTCAACATGTATAAAGTACAATTTGAGATGTGTTCCTTTCCTTCCACCTGCTCCTGCATACCCAGATCACTTCATGTCCCATCTCCGTGACACAGTTGTCCATCATGGCAGTGATAGCCCCCAATTCTCCTCACTGCAGCCACCGTAATCTCCCCTACACACACACAGAAAATTCTTTCTCTTCTGTTTAACACTTTTCTGTTGTTTCCCATTGCCCTGAGGCCGGAAACCTCAGTCCTTAGCAAAGTTGGCAACATGCTATCCCATCTGGGTCCTGCCTCCCTCTTTCCGAGCCTTGAACATGCTCTTTCTTAGGATGGTTTCTCTGCTCAAATCCATCCTGGTGCTTGGCCTAATTAACTCTTTGTCTTTCATACCATGTCTCAAAGGTTGTTTCCTTAGGGAAGGCGCTCCCTCCCTGCAGAGGAAACTACGTCAAGGCTCCCAATTCCTTCCACACTTTCATAGCATCCCCTACATCTGCTCGGTAGTATTTCTCATCGTGAGGCAATTATGTGGTAGTTTTTTGTTTGGTTGAACACTTGTCTTCCCTACGGAGATGGGAACCTCTGTTTTGCACAGCTACATCCCCATGCCCAGCACATTACCTTGCACGAAGTAGGTACTTAATTTTTTGTCAAATGAATGACATCCCCTTATTTTGTAACTTTAAATGAATGACAAATCACTTTGGCTTGTATCATCTGTGCTAATTTTCCCTGCTGGCAGGTGAGATGAGCTTTGCCATCTCTCACCTGTACCTAGAACTGTGCACGTCACACAGCACCTGCTAGTTGAATGAATGAATGATGGCTAGGTTGAGTAAGAAGGGTGGGCCAGATGGTGAACAGGTCAACAGTGGCAGCAGTGAGAAAAGCTTCCTAAGGTTCTTATCTGCAAACCTCGGGTTATCTGCTTCGCATTAACTTTCAGCCATAAAAATGCTTCAGAGATTTGTTCCCTATAAAAAGTCAGTCTCTGGTCTTAATTTCTCACCAGTGTTTAATGATCTTGATGTCTCATCAATGTTTAACTGCCCAGAATGCCCAGATACTTAACTTGAAGCGTCTGTTCTTTTTTTTTTTCTTACTAGGGAAAACAATAGAGCAATCGCACTCAGTGGGAAGAACTTGGCTCCTGTCTGCCGTGTAGGTGTGGCAGCTAATTTTCTCTCTGTTATAAACTTAACCCGTGCCAGGACTCTCATCAGGGTTTTCCACTAGGGACAATGAGAGACCTTCCTACACGAGTGTGTCATGGTTAGTGCCATCATTATGCTGTGGCTCTATGCAGCATTTTAAGGCAATAACACTAATAAATAACTATATTAAATAGCAGTATTTTTCCTTCTTGTCATTGCTGCTCATCCTGAAAGAGAAATCTTTCCTAAGAAGTCAGTGTCGACCCCTCCGCCACCTCTTTCAGAATTTCTCCTAATTGCATTTCTTTTTATTTTTTGATTTTGGTTGCACTGGGTCTTCATTGCTGCACACGGGCTTTCTCTAGTTGTGGCGAGCGGGGGCTACTCTTTGTCGCGGTGCTCAGGCTTCTCATTGCAGTGGCTTCTCTTGTTGCAGAGCACGGGCTTCAGGGTGAGGGGGCATCAGTAGTTGTGGCTCCTGGGTTCTAGAGCACAGGCTCAGTAGTTGTCGAGTACAGGCTTAGTTGCTCCACGGCCTGTGGGATCTTCCCAGATCAGGGACTGAACTGGTGTCCCCTGCATTGGTAGGCAGATTCTTAACCACTGGACCACCAGGGAAGCCTCTCCTAATTGCATTTCTATTGAGATGTTTCCTAAGGAAAAGATACTTATGTGCACTCCTGAATTTGTGTGCTATGGATTCGAATTTGTACAAAACTTTTGTCTCCCTTTCTGGTGCAGTTCCTTACAATCACTGGGGGTGCAGGTGAAAAGCCCTGACTCTGCAGGGGTCAGCAGTCACAGGTACAGGACTTAGGACTTGAATTATAAACCAGTAACCCAGGTGCTCCCCATGTACCCTGATTTCTGAGAATTGGGGTACTGGATCGTAAGTTTAAGCTGATGACCTTTCATTCCTCTGTGCACTAGAGTGATGATGGACATAGAAGAGCATGCTCAGCTGAGGAACCAGCACGCACACACACAGACGTGAAAATGCCCACTTCCTCTAGGGATGAGAAAGGAGTTTGCTGTATTGAGAGCTCCTGGTGGAGGTCGGCAGGACAAGAAGCCAAGGGTGATGCACAGCTTATGAGGAGCCTTGCAGACTTTGAAAAGGAGGGTTTTTTTTTTTTCAATTGAAGTATAGTTGATGTACAGTATTTCAGGTGTACAATAAAGTCAAAGTGAAAGTCGCTCGGTCATTTCCGACTCTTTGCACCCCCATGGACTCTACAGTCCATGGAATTCTCCAGGCCAGAATACGGCAGTGTGTAGCCTTTCCCTTCTCCAGGGGATCTTCCCAACCCAGGGATGGAACCCAGGTCTCCCGCACTGCAGGTGGATTCTTTACCAGCTAAGCCACCAGGGAAGCCCAAGAATACTGGAGTGGGTAGCCTTTCCCTTCTTCAGGGGATCTTCCCAACCCAGGGATCTAACTCAGGTCTTCTGCATTGCAGGCAGATTTTTTACCAGCTGAGCCACAAGGGAAGCCCAAGTATACTGGAGTGGGTAGACTTATCCCTTCTCCAGCGGATCTTCCCAACCCAGGAATTGAACTGGGATCGCCTACATTGCAGGCGGATTCTTTACCAACCAAGCTATCAGGGAAGCCCAGGTGTCCAATAAAGAGATTCAGTTATACTCATATAGATATGTGTGTTCTTTCTCAGATTATTTTCCATTACAGGTTATTATAAGATATTGAATATATTTCTCCATGCTATACAGTAGGTCTTTGTTGTTTATCTACTTTATATATAATAGCAGCAATAGTGGTTTAGTCACTCAGTTGAGTCCAACTCTTTGAGACCCCATTGACTGTAGCCCGCTGGGCTCCTCTGTCCATGGAATTTCTAAGGCAAGAACACTGGAGTGGGTTGCCATTCCCTTCTCCGGGGGATCTTCTCAACCCAGGGTTCGAACCCAGGTCTCCTGCACTGCAAGTGGTCTCCGCCTTTGCAGGCAGATTCTTTACCACTGAGCCACCAGGGAAGCCCCATATGTATCCGTTAATTCCAAGTTCCTAATTTATCCCACCCCCCTACCCTCTGTGGCATCCAAAAGTTTGTTTTCTATGTCTTTGAGTCTATTTCTCTTTTTTAAATAAGCTCATATCATTTTTTTCAGATTCCACACATAAGTAACATCATATGATATTTGTCTTTGTCTGACTTACATCACTCAGTATGATAATCTCTAGGTCAGATAAAGATGTTTAAGTCAGGGAGTGTAATTATCAAATTTGGCTTTTGGGAAAGGTCAATCCAGCAGAAGTTCTGAAGGGTATATTCCAAGGGTGGGACAATGAGAGCGAGGGGTCGGGGGAATTAAGACTGGAGTCCAGGAGTTGCAGAACCGTTTGTTTATGAACAGGGCAAGGACGATTTCAATCTTGAAAAGAGAAAGGTGAGAATGAGGAGGCGGGTGATAGGGAAATCCCAAACTCTGTCTCAAATTATTCAGGAGCTAGGACATCATCTGGATTTGGTAATGGTCTGCAATGTGAGGAATCCAGGATGCCTCTTAAATTTCTGCTGAGCTACTGGGTGGCACCGCTGTCGAGTAGAGAATGTAGGAGAGAGGTTTGGCCTGGAAGATGAGCTTGGTTAGTAGCGTGTGGTATTTGACTGGTCTATGCGGCTTGTAGGGGGATGCTCAGGAAGCAGATAGAGGTCTGCATCTGGAATGAAAATGATTCTGGAGACATTATGCAGAACATTGTTTGGTCACCAAATTAACACCCAGGCTCCTTTATTTAAAATATTGATAGCTGATATTTACTTAGTGAGTCCTTACTAAGCATCAGACACCCTGTGACATGGGACACAAATTACCAAGTGGATTCTGTTATCAGCCCAGTTTTAAAGACAAGGGACCTGAAACCTGAAAAGTGAGGTAATGGACTCAGGCTGCCCATCTAATTGAGGATCAGACTTTGGTGGTCTGCCTCCATCACTCATGATTATTATCTTATCCTACAGTGTTTCTCAAGACATTTACACCACCACCTTCAGTTACAAATACACTTCACCATCACAGGCCAGTACCCCAACACACATACACGTGAGCACATGCGTGCACACACATACTCTTGAAACTAAGCAAAAGTTTACAAAACAGTACTTGTCCTTGCTAAATGTGATGCAGCCTGGTATGTTCTACACAAATCTATGTCATTTTTAAAATACTGGTTGTTCTCTATTAAGTTGATTTCAAAGCCAGAGTTGGATTGTTTGATAAACACAGACATATTTACTTCTCCTGGGGAGAGTATTTCCCTTCTATTCCCAGCCCTTGTCATTCCCCCACCTTTGGGGACAGCACATTAAATAGTCCTGAAAACTTTGCCCTTTTCTCTCTAGAGAAGCTGTTAAAGGTAATACTCTGGGGTCTGGGGGGATACCGCCAGCCAGGAAACTCTCACTTCAGTAGACTGACAAAACTCAGTCTTTTTTTTTTAATTGGAGGATAATTGCTTTATGGTGTTTGTTGGTTTCTGTCATACAAGGTGAATCAATCATGACTATGTATATATATACACACATATATAGACATACATCCCATCCCTCTCATCCCTCTATCCCCGCCCTTCATCCCACCTCTCTAAGTCATCACGGAGCACCAGGCTGGGCTCTCTGTGTTATATAACAGCCTCTCTTTAGTTATCTATTTTACACATCAGCTCAGTTCAGTCGCACAATCATGTCTGACTCTTTGCGACCCCATGGACTGCAGCACTCCAGGCTTCCCTGTCCATCACCAACTCCCGGAGCTTGATCAAACTCATGTCCGTTGTGTTGGTGATGCCATCCAACCATCTCGTCCTCTGTCATCCCCTTCTCCTCCTGCCTTCAATCTTTCCCAGCATCAGGGTCTTTTCCAAGGAGTCAGCTCTTCGCATCAGGTGGCCAAAGTATTGGAGTTTCAGCTTCAGCATCAGTCCTTCCAATGAATATTCAGGACTGATTTCCTCTAGGAATGACTGGTTTGATCTCCTTCAAGTCCAAGGGAGTCTCAAGTCTTCTCCAACACCACAGTTCAAAAGCATCAATTCTTTAGCGCTCAGCTTTCTTTATAGTCCAACTCTTACATCCATACATGACTAATGGAAAAACCATAGCTTTGACTAGATGGACCTTTGTCAGCAAAGTAATGTCTCTGCTTTTTAATATGCTGTCTAGGTTGGTCATAGCTTTCCTTCCAGGGAACAAGCATCTTTTAATTTCATGGCTGCTGTCACCATCCGCAGAGATTTTGGAGCCCCCCCCAAATAAAATCTCTCACTGTTTCCATTGTTTCCCCATCTGTTTACCATGGAGTAATGAGACTGGATGCCATGATCTTAGTTTTCAAAATGTCGAGTTTTAAGCCAGCATTTTCACTCTCCTCTTTCACTTTCATTTGACACATGGTAGTGTATATATGTCAATGTTGCTTTCTCAATTTGTCACACTCTCTGCTTTTCCCCATGTATGCCTGCAAGTCCTTTCAAAGTCTGTCTTTAATGCAGCTGACTAAGGTTATTGCAGAATGTTAAAAATCACAACAAAGGATGAAAAACAGTGTGTGCAAAATAGTGATTACGAGTATGGACTCTAGTGGCAACAAAGACCTGGGTTCATGTTCCAGCTCCACAGCCTAATAACTCTATAACCTTGGTTAGATATTATACATCATATGGATGTTGTAGAAGGAAAAATTCAAACAGTGCGTTGGTTCATTCAGTATTGAAACAGCCTCTCCTTCAGTAGGCACTAAAAAACACTACTAAAATCTTTTTTAATTTAATAGGAGTTATAAAATATAACCCAACTCACCAACTTAATATTCATCTGTACAAGCAAAGTAAATTTCCACACTACTCAGCAATGTCCCAGTCACTCATTCAGTGGTGTATTTAGTCAACCAGCATAAATTTAGAATAAACTTTTCCTTGGCCGTTTAAAGGAGACTTTAAATATTAACTGTACTTATCACAGGATATAGGTTTTAGAAGAGTGTGGTAGCTAATGGCACTAAATATAGCCTTGGGCATAGAGCTCTTTATTTTGGAAATTTGGAGGAAAGGTCACCCTTGGAGTCCTCTGTGAATGTCAGCATCGCTTCCTGCAGTGTTGCTCTATAGCAGCCAAGCCACACGTGCAAGAATTCCAGTTACCTTTTAGGAAATCACCAATGGAAAAGGGCTATTTGATTAAGCACCTATAGTCCCTCAGCACAGAGGTCCCAGAGCTAATCATGTTTATGAAATGAGAAAATTTTAAAGAGCCTCTCAGGTTCATTTAAGTGCAAGGATTAGATTCTATCTCAGAAGGGAATAGAGAAACAATTTAATGTTGATGGTATAAACTAAGCTCTGGTAAGAAAGGGAGCTCACATGGTCTGCATTATCCTTTCCCTTTCTTTTAATATAAGTCTAATTTAAAAGTGAAACTACAGTTCAGAAAGCAGTCGCAGTACTTCAACTTTTAACTCTCAGTCCAGTCAACTCTAAGAGACAGTGAAGGACAGGGAAACCTGGCATTCTGCAGGATATGGGGTCGCAAAGAGTCGGATATGACTTGAACAACAAGAACCAGTCCCCTTTGAGTTTCTCTCACTAATTTTAGATTTGCATTTGGTCTCCATCACTGATGAAAATTTACTGGACACTTATCCTTAAATTCGAAGTAAATGATGTCTCAATGGTGACTACCAAGGAGGGTGAATAGGATGGGTTGATGGTAGCGGTTAGAAGGGTAAATAGGATGAGACGTTCTAAGGACACTCTAGGTTGCTGGACCTCTCAGGAGCACCAGGTTCCAGCACCCCTGTCTTCCCCTCTACACTCGGCATCTGGCAGGGACCTGGTCACAGCTGTGTTTACTGAGGACCTCAGATGTGCCGAACACCACACTGGAGGCTTCAGTTAGTTCTCACTGCTATCTTCTACTATCAAATCCCTTATGATTATACAATGGAAGTGACAGATTCAAGGGATTAGATCTGATAGAGGGACTGAACTGTGGATGGAGGTTCATAACATTGTACCAGAGGTGGTGACTAAAACCATCCCCAAGAAAAAGAAATGCAAAAAGGCAAAATGGTTGTTTGAGGAGATCTTACAAATAGCTGAGAAAAGAAGAGAATTGAAAGGCAAAGGAGAAAAGGAAAGATATATCCATTTGAATGCAGAGTTCCAAAGAATAGCAAGGACAGAGAAGAAAGTCTTCTTAAGTGAACAATGCAAAGAAATAGAGGAAAACAATAGGATGGAAAAGGCTAGAGATTTCTTCAAAAAAAAAAATTAGAGATACAAAGAGAACATTTCCTAAAAAAGATGGGCACAATAAAGGACAGAAATGGTTTGGATCGAACAGAGGCAGAAGATATTAAGAAGAGGTGGCAAGAATACATAGAAGAACTGTACAAAAAAGGTCTTAATGACCCGGATAACCACGATGGTGTGATCACTCACCTAGAGCCGGACATCCTGGAATGTGAAGTCAAGTGGGCCTTAGGAAGCATTACCAAGAAAAAAGCTAGTGGAGGTGATGGAATTCCAGCTGAGCTATTTCAAATCCTAAAAGATGATGCTGTGAAAGTGCTTCTCTCAATATGCCAGCAAATTTGGAAAACTCAGCAGTGGCCACAGGACTGGAAAAGGTCAGTTTTCATTCCAATCCCAAAGAAGAGCAATGCCAAAGAATGCTCAAACTACCTCACAAATGCACTCATTTCACATGGTAGCAAAGTAATGCTCAAAACCCTTCAAGCTAGGCTTCAACAGTACATAAACCAAACTTCCAGATGTATAAGCTGGGTTCAGAAAAGGCAAAAGAACCAGAGATCAAATTGCCAACATCCATTGAATTATCTAAAAAGCAATGGAATTCCAGAAAAACATCTATTTCTGCTTCATTGTCTATGCTAAAACCTTTGTGTGGATCACAACAAACTGGAAAATTCTTCAAGAGGTGGGAATGCCAGAACACTGCCTTACCTGCCTCCTGAGAAACCTGTATGCAGGTCAAGAAGTAACAGTTAGAACTGTACATGGAATAACAGACTGGTTCAAAATTGGGAAAGGAGCATGTCAAAACTGTATATTGTCACCCTGCTTATTTAACTTATATGCGGAGTACATCATGCGAAATGCTGGGCTGGATGAAGCTCAAGCTGGAATCAAGATTGCCAGGAGAAATATCAATAACCTCAGATATGCAGATGACACCACCCTAATGGCAGAAAGCGATGAGGAATTAAAGATCCTCTTGATGAAGATGAAAGAGGAGAGTGAAAAAGCTGGTTTAAAACTCAACATTCAGAAAACTAAGATCATAGCATCCGGTCCCATCACTTCATGGCAAATAGATTGAGAAAAAATGGAAATAGTGACAGACTATTTTTTGGGGCTCCAAAATCATTGCAGATGGTGACTTGTTGACTGAAGGGATGAAATTAAAAGATGCTTGCTCCTTGGAAGAAAAACTATAACAAACATAAACAGTATTTTAAAAAGCAAAGACATCACTTTGCTGACAAAGGTGCATATAGTCAAAGCTATGGTTTTTCCAGTAGTCATGTACAAATGTGAGAGTTGAACCATAAAGAAGGCTGAACACCAAAGAATTGATGCTTTCAAATTGTGGTGCTGGAGAAGACTCTTAAGATTCCCTTGGACAGCAAGGAGATCAAACCAGTCAATCCTAAGGGAAATCAACCCTGAAGATTCCCTGAAAGGACTGATGCTAAAGCAGAAGTTCCAATACTTCGACCACCTGGTGTGAAAAGCTGACTCATTTGAAAAGACCCTGATGCTGGGAAAGATTGAGGGCAGGAGGGGAAGGGGGTGACAGAGGATGAGATGGTTGGATGGTATCACTGACTCAATGGACATGAGTTTGAGCAAACTCCAGATGATGGTGACAGGGAAGCCTGGTGTGCTGCAGTCCATGGGGTTGCAAAGAGTCAGACGCGACTGAGTGACTGAACAATAACAACAAGAACAACAAATTACTATCTTCATCCTATAGATGAGCAAATTGAGAATCAGAGACGTTAAGAATGTTATTGAGGATCACACAGCTGGTGAAGGAAGAGTCAAGATTTGAATTGAGGACTGGTGCCTTCAAAACCTCATCTCCCTCCTCCATGGCCTGTTATGAGTCATCTGCACACTACAGGCCAGAACTCCAACAAAAATGCCATTAGCACAATTTTGCTGAGCACCACAGCCTGCCAGACACTGAACTAGTCTGCTTACTTCCGAATTAATTCCAAAATATAAAGGGGTGCAGAGTACACTGATTTGAACAAAAAGATCACTACACTGAAACTCCGTGGTGGCAGGGGCCATGTCTATTTGGTCTCTCATATGTCTGATGCCTTCTCCATGGCTGGTCCTCCAAACATACTTGTTAAATGAATGATTGTGTAAATGAATTAGCAACAATTTGGAGTGGAATTCAAGGTTCAAGTCCTATCCCAAGGTGCTGTTAGGGTCTTGATTTTAGGTAAATTATTAAACTCTCCTAGCCTCCGAGTTACTGTCTACAAAATGAACAATAGCCTACCTCATAGGGCAGTGGTTCCCTATTGCTGTACCTTGGACTCACCTGTGGACCTTTAAAAACTCCTCATCTAGACTTCCCATTCCCAGAATTCTAACTTAATGGGTATGGGGTGTGACCTGGACATTTAACAGCCCCTTAGTGGTTCTGGGGCTTCCCAGGGGGGCCTAGTTGTAAAGAACCTGCCTGCCAATGCAGAAGGCATAAGAGATGCAGGTTCGATCCCTGGGTCAGGTAGATCCCCTAGAGGAGGGCATGGCAACCCACTCCAGTCTTCTTGCCTGGAGAATCCTATGGACAGAGGAGCCTGGTGGGCTACAGTCCATGGGGTCGTCAAGAGTCAGACATGACTGAAGCGACTTGCCATGTATGCTTTAGTGGTTCTGCTAGGTAGCAAAATTTGGGAACTGCTGTCATCAGGATATTCTTTTGGGGTTTTGTGATTGTCAAATATAACAAAGGAAATGCAATCACTTCATACAACCTAAAGAAGCCATCAATATAAACAGTTGTTATAAAGCCAGTCCAAAGTGACTGTGGACCTACAATTCCTGTGTCCTGCTGTCACCCCAGAGGAGACTGAGTACCCTGATCGCCTGTGTGCACATCGGTCATCTGTCTCCAGGATGAAATGATCTCCTCCTGCTCCGCCTGATGGGGTCCAGAGCTGAGCTCAAGGCTCAGCTAACACCAGGGCTCAGTTAACACCAGGGCTGGAACAGCTTAACAGTCATCTGCTGGACAGCTGCCCTGTAAGATGAACTTGTCCTTGGTTGCTGTCACATCCAGTTCTGGCATCCCCACCCAAGCATCAGCATGCACCAGGCATGCGTGTATTGATACAACAGCTATTCAGTGTGTGTTTTATTCCCCCAGGTCATAGTTCACGTTATGACCCAGTCTTCGCAGACTGGGTGGGTCAAGGAGCCACTGTGCTCCTGGAGGAAGGAAGTGGTACTCCCGAGTCCTCAGTAGCTCCCCTGCCCATCACCTTCCTGTGCCAATCCTCTGTTGAGGGTTAGCTGAGTTAGAGGGCCAACGGGGTGCCAAGAGCAATATTATTTAAATTTTAAATTATAGCCTCTTGGGAAGAGAGGACCATGAAGCATTCAACCGCCACAGGGAATTTTGCCAACAGAATGATTCATAAGCCTTCCTGCTATCTACCTCTGTTCCATTGTTCAGTTAGGACAAAATCCAAGAGTAGCCAAGGATTTCAGGAGCTGCTCCTGCTAAGTCACTTCATTCGTGTCCAACTCTGAGAGACCCCATAGACGGCAGCCCACCAGGCTCCTCTCTCCCTGGGATTCTCCAGGCAAGAATACTGAAGTGGGTTGCCATTTCCTTCTCTGATTTCAGGAGCAGACACCTCCATTTCTCTTCCACATTGGTCCCTATGCACCAACTTTACGTAAACTAGCCTTCCAATAGCAACACAAGTGATAGAGCCATTATTCTCACATGCTTTTGATTGGCGTGTACTAGCCACATGCCCTCAGCGTGCCATTGACCCACCTGGACTTCAATTTCCTCTTCTATAAATGGGGGTGATAACACCTGCCCTGTTTGGTCTCAGATGATGTAAACCACCACATGAGACCATGTTGGAAACAATAAAGCAGTAAAAGTATGCAAGACATGCTTGTCAAAGGGGCACATAGTTCGTTAGACATCATCCCTGCCCTCAAAAAATGTATTGTCTTGAAGGAAAAGAGACAAGAAAGGAAATAAATACCATATAGTGCAATACTAAATTGCTTAGTCACAGCCTTTTAAAAAAATATATATATATGCAAATGAACTTATTTACAAAGTAGAAGCAGCCTCTAAGACATAGAAGACAAACTTGTGGTTCCCAAAGGGGAAGACAGGGAGGAGTAAATGAGGAGTTTGGGATTAGGAGATACATACAATTATATATAAAATAGGTCATCAACAAGGACCTATTGTGTAGCCCTAGGAACTATATTCAGTATCTTTTTTTTTCTTTCTATAACTTATTTTGTTTTTAATTGAAGGATAACCGCTTTACAGAATTTTGTTGTTTTCTGTCAAACATCAACATGAATCAGCCATAGGAGTCACAGCCATTTTAAAAAGCCTTTCTGCCACATCTTTGAATTTACAAAGAGATCCCAACATCAGTGTTCTTACTAGATTGACACAACCATCCAGTTGTGTCAGCAAATTCAGAGAGATGAGGTCACTGCCCCCAGAATCACACAGCTGGAGAGTGGAGGGACTTACTTTAGAGCTTTGGCCTTACGGTTCCGCCCCATATGGGCTGTGTGAGGGCAGCACCTCCATGTCCTGGTCTTCATCCCACGGAAGGGAGATTGAACTGTAGGTCCCACTGGAACAACACGTGTACCTGTGTGCACCTTATAGCCAGGCAGCCTCTGTACACTTGCAGCCTGCCGCACCAAAACCCAGGCTTTGAGCCCAAAACTTGTTTGGGGTTAGTTCTCGGCGCTCAGAAGCAATGTATCTTCCACTCTCCTTTTGGGAATTTACAATGTGTTTCTGGATCTGTGATTGTGCCCCTGTTCACAGAAGCATGTCTGGGAGGAAGGCCATTCTCAGGTCTGTATCTGCTAAGACTTCCCAATGCTTGTGCTTCTGAAGCCCCCCAAATATCCATCTCAAAGGAATGCCCAGGGGCCTTCATAAACCTGGGGTTCAGTAAGAGAGTAGCAGCCACAGTAATCTCACTTCCTATCGCCAGTGGGAATCCACATCACCCTCAGAAAACTCCCAAGCAAATAGATTCATGAAAAAATATGCAAGAGCAGGAGGAAATGCCTTCCAGTCCCCTAACAGCTAATCAGCTTTAATTGTACAGTTTCGCAGCTGACTGCCCCCAGCTCCGTCCCAGCCGTGGCTCCTCTCTGCTGTTGCAGCTGATTGGTGGAGGAAGCTGGCCACAGCATAAGCCTTCAGCTCAAAGCATGATGTAATTATGGTGGAACAGAAACCTTTACTGTTACACGTGTGTGTGCTAATCCTTCCTTCCAGCAACGACACTGCTCCAAGGAAACATGGCTACGTGTATGTCATGGGCCAAGCACATAATCTCAGAGGCACAAGTACACCTGTTTGCAGATAGGCTGATGGGCCTGGCGCTAATAGAGAGGAGCACTTAGCAGTGGCTGAACCACTAAGGAAACTGGCTGTATTTGGAGAAGCAGAATAATTCCATCTCTAATCAAATCAAAGTCAACTCAGTCAAAAGTGTTAGTCTCACAGTCGTGTCCAACTCTTTGCAACCCCGTGGACTGTAGCTCGACAGTCTCCTCTGTCTGTGGGATTCTCCAGGCAAGAGTACTGGAGTGGCTAGCCATTCCCTTCTCCAGGGGATCTTCCCAACCCAGGGATTGAACCCAGGTCTCCCATGTTGCAGACGGATTCTTTACCGTCTGGGCCACCAGGGAAGCTCAACTCAGTCAACAACCTGTTTAATGTGGCCACTCTCAGGAGCAGTTCAGAGCAAAGAACGTGCACTTTGGAAGCATATGGATCTGGGTTCCACTCCTGGTTCTTCCATCCACCTACTGTGTGACCTTGCCTAACTACCTTTCTAGCCTCAGTTTTCCAGTCCATAAAATGGGGATACCAATCATAGGATTGTTAACTTAGGGTTGCTGTGGGGATTAAATGAGATGACTGGTACAAAGTGCCTGTCTCAGTGCCTGACCTAACCCCGTGGGTGCTCTTGTTATTGTTATTGGTGATGATATTTTTGTGCTTTAGCCTGTATTAGCTGCTTCAAAGTGTCTAGTTCACGCTACCCCGCGTTTGTTAATTAACTGATGCTCGAGAAACCAAGCAGGAAATGCCCTTCATGTGCTAAAATATATAGCACTGACTCTAAGAGAGAGGGGAAAGCTGAATGAGGTAGGGTATCAGGGAAGACCTCCTGGAGGAGGTGGCCTTGACTGGGAATTGGAAGATGGGAGAGGGAAGTGGTCAGAGCATGCTGGGCAGGGGTCCTGATGTGGACCAGAGTGTGACAGGCAGAGTGAGCGCGCCTGCTGTGGGTAGGGGGCAGCTTGGGGTGGGGAGTGCACGGGGCTGCAGAGGCAGGAGCCTGGCCTGAGCCATCGGAGGCTCGACTACACTGGATGTGGTGGTGTCCTTTCAGCCCCCCTCTGCAGGGCGAGCTCCCGATCACCCTCCAGAGCTTGT
The DNA here is from genome assembly GCF_054371585.1 of Giraffa tippelskirchi. Taxonomy (NCBI): domain Eukaryota; kingdom Metazoa; phylum Chordata; class Mammalia; order Artiodactyla; family Giraffidae; genus Giraffa; species Giraffa tippelskirchi. The sequence goes on along the minus strand of NC_137284.1, from coordinate 38,426,053 downwards.
CTCCAGCATCGCTACTGAGCTCTCTTGTATTACCCTGCCCCATGAACAGATAACAGTGGTAATAATGAGAATATTTGGCGTTCCCTGAGCACTTCCTGTGTGCCAGTACCCATGCTGAGCATTTCACACGTGATATTTCAGTGAATCCCACTGCATGTGACACGGGCCGCATCCCGTTTCTTAGGTCGGAGAAGTGTCCTGCCCGAGGCAGAGGCCCCGGATCACCTGTACACATTAATCCACATGTCTTTGCCGTGGAAGCGCTTTTCTTTTTGGGCTGCCTAACGGGGTACACCTTGGCACAAAGTAAGAATTCATAAATGTTTGAACAATGAATGAAAAGAGAGTGTCAAGTGTACAGCAGGACTCTGGAGCCAGAGGCAATAGGCAGATTGCCAAGAGGGGCAGGAGCCCGCCTGTCGGGAAAGCTTAGTTTTTGAAGAGCTGGGCGCTGGGAAGCCTGGGGCTCTGGACAGCAGGAGCAGGGGCGGGGCCGGCCTGACAGGCTCACTGTCTTCCAGTCTCTTGATGGTGTGCGTGCTCAGTTGCTAAGTCATGTCCGACTCCTGTGACCAGGGTCTGTAGGCTGCCAGGCTCCTCTGTCCATTGGGTTTTCCAGGCAAGAATACTGGAGTGGGTTGTCATTTCCTTCTCCAGAGGATTTGATGGTGGGATCTATTTAAATGTCTTATCTCTGGTGCCAGTCTCTGATGCCAATACATTTTGTCCTGGGTTGAGCCCATGAGTGGAATTCAGCGGCTGGGCCAGAGATGCTCATTCAGGGAAAATGATAAGATAGGTAAGGTCAAGGGTGGTGGTTGAAAGTTTAACACTGCTGCAGCGTAGGCACCGACCAATCAAAACAGTCCCAGACCTTTAGTGCTAGAGCAGGATCTTGAAGCCACCGACTTTGCCAAACTAACCCATTGTTTGTTGATCTTGGAGAGGTTCCAGAGGTTCCCTGGGAGAAGCCAGAGCAGGTTGGGAGGGGCACCTGCCTGGGGGGAGTAGTCAGAGAGGTGGCTCTGTAGCAATTCAAATATTTCAAAAGAGTCACCAACTGGTAGATTCCTACCTGTGTGTCATGGCTGAACACCCCAAGGTCACTTTCTGCTAAGAGAATCAGCCATTTTTCAAAACCCACTTATCTTATTTTGAAGACTTTGTTAAAACTTGATGATATGGGGCTTCCCTGGTAGTCCAGTGGTTAAGAGACTGCTTTGCAATGCAAGAGACACCGATTAAATCCCTGGTCCTGGAAGATCCCACATGCCGCAAAGCAACTAAGCCCAAAAGCCAAGCCCACCTGCTCCAATTCCTAAAGCCTGTGTGCCTGGAGCCACAAGAAAAGCCACCACAATGAGAAGCCCAAGCACCACAACCAGAGAAAGCCTGCTTGCAGCAGTAAAGACCCAGTGCAGCCAAAAAATCAAATAAAAAAGTCTGTAACAACAACAACAACTGGATAATATGACTCAACACTTTATTTGACTAGGCATACAGAAACTATAAATTCTCAGTGCAGTAAGAAGGATTAAGGACTACCCCCACCCCCCACCCCCCTGCCACTATCAACTTCTCCATGTTGTACAAACCTTACTTCTACCTTAGAACTTTTGGTATACCTTATGGAAATTATCCAGGCCAAGAGCCTGAATGCTTTCTCTTACAGAGTTCCAATACTTTTCCCTTACACCCTAGTGAATCATTTTGTGCCTGTCCTATTTTGGAAGCCACAGTAAAGCTAAAGTACCTGCATTTCTTCTCCGCAAAATTGTAAATCTGAGGTTGCCTTAACATTAGTTTCAGGGTGAAAAGAAGCTTATAGAAGTATTTTTTTTTAATCCCTGAAATTACCAGTTTCTAAACAGTCATACTTTCTCCTGAAATACCAAAGAAGTTGGTGGAAGTCAGCCAAGAGAAACAGCCTTGTAGAGAGACTCGAACTGTTATTAAAAGCCAAGTGGTCATTAACAAAGATGATGTCATAATTAAATGTCCTGACCTGCCTGGGATCCTAGGTCCAAGGAAAGACAATTCCGGTCTTTACTAAACCAGTGAAAACACCTGCCTAATAGTGTTTAGTGAAAATACAAGATATTTCCTGCAAAAGGATCAGGGACCTCAGTGTCATACCAAGCTTGCAGAGGTGATGGCCAGCACAGGGAATTTGTGAACTGGTGACTTTGGGCTTTGATGAAGAAGACAGTGGGAATTTTATGTGCCCAGAGTGCTTTGCAAAGTGCCGTGAGTCATATTTTCAGAGTCGAGCCTATCCTAAGATAGGTTTTTCTTACAGTTCCAGCAGTTCTTCTGAGAGGAGGAACAATTCCTCAGGATTTTTATAAGCTGAGTCATCATTGCTACTTTATAAAAACATAATAGAAGCCCAGAACTCGTAGTTTCAGAGATTCCCAAGTTACAAAACAAAAACGAAGAGGAATTGGGAATAGCCAAGGAATCTAACTTTTACTTACTTTTTCCCTCTATTTCTCTTTTTTTCCCACCCTTCCTTCACCCCCACCATCGCAACTCACATTTTCTAAGGTCCATCTTACCAAGGTCCTGGCAGGGTGCACACTATATAAGTGGCAAAGATGCAGCCGCTCCTGAATAGAGACACAGATGGAGGAAACAGACATGTGGACACGAGGTGGGGGATGAATTGGCAGATTGGAACTGATGTATGTGCACTGCCATGTGTGAAACAGATGGCTAGTGGGAAGCTGCTATATAGCTCAGGGAGCTCAGCTTGGTGTTCTGTGGTGACCTAGAGGGGTGGGATGGTGGGGGGCAGGAGAGAGGTCCAAGAGGGAGGAGATATATGTACGCATATAGCTGATTCACTTCATTGTATAGCAGAAGCTAACACAACACTGTAAAGTAACTACACCTCAATTTTTAAAACAAATGCGCAGCCTATGATCAACTCTTGGTGCTGTCACTTACTTCTAGTCAAAGAAATCATCAGGAAAAAAGTTCTCACACCGAATGGTTGTAAGATGCATCCTGGTTTAAGAAACAATAAAATATGGGTTAGTAGCTGTGCAACTTCAGGAGCATCAAATAACGTCTTGTGCTCAGTTGTGTCCTCTGTACAGTAGAGGGTGATTGTTAAGGATGGAGTGAGATTGGGTATTTATTAGTCCTTTTCTTAGAACTGATGATAGCATCAGCTAGGTAGGATGATCATTATATGGACTTGAATCGCCCTGTCATTATTAAATTCCCTGTAAAGGCTCAGTGGTAAAGAACCTGCCTGCCAATGCAGGAGATGTGTGTTGGATCCCTAAGTCAGGAAGATCCCCTGGAGAAGGAAACAGCAACCCACTCCAGCATTCTTGCCTGGGAAATCCCATGGACAGAGGAGCCTGGCGGGCTACAGTCCATGGGGTCACAAAAGAGTCAGACACGACTTTGCGACTAAACAACAAGAAGCACTTGTACTTGTTGTACATGAGGTATTTTCCAGCTGGTGGAAGAGTGAGAAGAGTTGATGCTTCCTACCCATTCAAGCTTCCCCTCCCCAAGGAAATCTGGGGAAGCTAGGCAACCTTAAGTGTCAGTTAGTGTTTACTTATCACCTGCACAGCCTTTGCTTCTACGAGGAACCTTGCATTACCTGAGGCTCATTATGAAGAGAGGGCTTAACCTGCATTGCCCCAGGTATCATCAGCCTTGACTACAATGGGGGTCATAAGAGCAGTATTAATTAATGAATTAGTTAATTAAGAACTGTTCTCAGCCCCCTACACAATCTTCCCCGCTTGGGGATTCTGGTCCCTTCCTTGTTAATGTCTGCCACATGTGGAGCCACTCTGGGGCTCACCACTTGGGCCATTGCCACGGTGAAAAGGTTGAGGAAGCCTGCACCGGCTTCTAGGCAGTTCTGTGGCAGTTCTCATTCAGCAGAGCCACCCGGAGTTCTACATGGAAGAGGTGTCTTTTTTCACCGGCTGTTGCTCTTCATCACTTCAGGATAAAGGCAGGGCAGTTGGGGTGCTCAAGTCCCCCAGTATCCCTTACAAGAACGGTTACTGCAACTTCTGCCAGCAGACACCGTCTCCAGAGGGTTTAACTGGGCCAGGGAGCAGATACCATGACGTCTTACTTACCCCCGCGTCTCCCTGCCAGTGCCCAAACCAGAAAGGGCCATTCTGTGAAAGACACTGGTCAGAGAATGAAAAGACAATCCACAGGCTGGAAGAAATATTTACAAAACACACGTCTGGTGCAGGGCTTGTATCCAAAACATGCAAAGAATTCTTTTAAAACAGCTTTATTGAGTTACAACTCACATACCATACAATTCACTCATTTTAAGGATACAGTTCAGTGGTTTTCGGAGATAATCTGTTTTTAACTTTTTAAGTTGTGGTCAAGTATATATACATAAAACAAAAATTTGGTTAAACCATTTTTAAGTGTACAGTTAAGTGGCATTAATTACATTCATAATGTTGTGCAACCATCATTACTACCCATTTCCAAAACTTTTTCATTGCCCTAAGTAGAAACTCTGTTACCATTAAGTAATAACTCACCCACGGCTTCCCCACTGCCCAGCCTTTAGTAATCTCTAATCTACTTTCTGTCGTGATGAATTTGTCTATTCTAGATATTTCCTGTAAGTGGAATAATATAATATTTGTCCTCTTGTATCTGGCTTATTTCATTTAGCATAATGTTTTCAAGGTTCATCCATGAAGTAGCATGTATCAGAACTTCATTTCTTTTTATGTTTGAATAATTTTTATTGTATGTATACACATTTTGTTTATCCATTCATGTGTTGGTGGACACCTTGGTTGATTCCACCTTTTGGCTGTGGTGAATAATACTGCAGTGAACATCTGTTCAAGTCCTTGCTTTCAGTTTCTGGAATGGAATTTTTGAGGTCATATGATAATTCTGTGTTTAGCTTTTTGAAGAAATTCGAAATCATTTTCCCATAGAGGCTGCAACACTTTACCTTCCTACCAGCAATGTACAAGAGTTTCAGTTTCTCCACATCTTCACCATCACTTGTTATTTACTTTTTTTTTTTAATTACAGCCATTCTAGTGGATGTGAAATGGTTATCTCAGTGTAGTTTTGATTTTATTTTCCCTAATGGCTAATGGGCTTCCCTAGTAGCTCAGACAGTAAAGCATCCGCCTGCAATGCAGGAGACCCGGGTTTGATCCCTGGGTCGGGAGGATCCCCTGGAGGAGGGCAGGGCAACCCAATCCAGTATCCTTGCCTGGAAAATCCCATGGACAGAAGAGCCTGGCGGGCTACAGTCCATAGGGTCGCAAAGAGTCAGACACGACTGAGCGACTAACATACACACAGTGACTAATGATTGGCTTCCCAAGTGGCTCAATGGTAAAGAATCCACCTGCCAATGCAGGAAACGTGAGTTCCATCCCCGAGCGGGGAAGATCCCCTAGAGAAGGAAATGGCAACCCACTGCAATATTCTTGCCTGGGAAATCCCATGGACAGAGGAGCCTGGCAGGCTGCAGTTTGTGGGGTTGCAAAAGAGTCAGACAAGATTTAGCAACTAAACAACCATAACTAATGATGCTATATATTTTTTCACGTGCTATTGGCCATTTGTATATCTTCCTTGAAGAAATATCTAAGTCATTTGCCTATTTTTTACTTGGGTTGCTTTTCTGTTTGTTGTGTGTTGTAGAAATTATAGATTCTGAATATTAAGCCATTATTAGACCTGTGATTTCCAAGTATTTTCTCTCATTTTGTAGGCTGTCTTTTCCCTTCCTTGGCAGTGTTCCTTTATGCACAAAAGTTTTTAGATGGAGTCAGTTTATCTAATTTTTTCTTTATTGCTGTTGCTTTGGTGCATATCTAAGAATCCATAGTCAAACCCAAGGTCATTGAGATTTACCCCTGTGTTTTCTGTAAGAGTTTTATGATTTTAGTTCTTATATTTAGGCTGTTGATCCATTTGAATTAATTTTTGTTTTGGTGTGAAGTAGAAATACACTTGAATTCTTTGGCACATGGCAATCAGTTGTCCCAGCACACATTCTTGAAGACACTATTCTCTCTCCATTGAATGGAATTGGCATCCTTGTCAAAAACCAGTTTTCGTAGATGTATGGATTTATTTCTGAATTCTTGGTTCTTTTCTATTGATCTGTATGTACTTATGCAGGTACCACACTGTTTTGATTACTGTAGTTTTATATTAAGTTTTGAAATATTCTTTTTAAAAATGCTTTTGGTTGCTTAGGGTGCCTTGCTATTCCATATGAATTTGAAAATTGACTTTCTTATTCCTGCAAAAAAGGCCATTCAAATTTTGACAGGGATTGCATTAAAACTGCAGATCTAAGAACTATTAAAACTAAGCAATAAGAAAAAAAGAGTAAAAAAGGCAAGAATTTTTGAACAATACCGCTCTAAGATGTACAGGTGAAAAATAAGCATATGAAAAAAAATGTTCAACATCTATGTCAATAGGGAGTTACAAATTCAAGCAATAATAACATACCACTACATATGGTGGGCTACATCCCACGGGGTCTCAAAGAGTCGGACACAACTGAGAGACTAACAAACACACACATATCTATTACAAAGACTAGAATTTTTAAAACTGACAATACCAATTGCTGGAGAGGAGGTGGAACAACAGAAACTCATTCATTGCTGGTGGGAGTGTAAAGTTTTACAGCCACTTTAGAAAACAGTTTGGCAGTTTCTTAAAAAGCTAAATATAATCTTACCATGCATGCTCAGTCACTTCAGTCATGTCTGACTCTTTGCGACCCCATGGACTATAGCTCACCAGGCTCCACTGTCCGTGGGATTCTCCAGGCAAGAACACTGGAGTGGATTGCCATGCCTTCCTCCAGAGGAATCTTCCCGACCCAGAGATTGAACCCCTGTCTCTTTTGTCTCCTGCATTGGCAGGTGGGTTCTTTACCACTAACGCCACCTGAGAAGCCCCTCAAGGGATACAGAGCCAACTAAAAGAGTTTTCGATGGCCAAAACTGGAACAGTTTGAGCAAAAAAAATAAGACAGTATTGGATTATAACCCAGAGCATAAAACAAATAGCCATGAGTTCATTCTAATATAAATAAATGACTGAATAAATAAATAAGTGAGAGAGAAGAGACAAATCTCCTGTGTTGAAGAAGTCCAAGAGAGGAGTAACTTCACAGTAGAGAGACCTGGCAAGCACTACTTCAGCCAGGTGATCTTGGTCAACATCAACAATGATAAGCTGTGTTGCTCATATGTGCCTTGATCTGATGTGATAAAAATGGCACTTTACCTCTGTAGTCTTCCTCCTTAAAACCCATTAGCCCACTTCTGTCATAAGAGAAACATGACACAAATTCCAGTGGAGGGAGAGTATACATAATACCTGACCAGTCCTCCTCAAAACACTCCAAGGTCATCAAAACCAAGGAGGGTCTGAGAAACTGTCAGAGCCAAGAGGAGCCTAGAGAGACCTGATGACTACATGGAATGTGGGATCCTGGATGGGATCCTGAAAGAACAATGAAAAAAGAAACAAGTGACAAAAAAAAAAACAACTAGGAAATCTGAATAAACCAGGGACTTTATTTAATAATAATGTGTTGTTGTTGATTCATTAATTCTAACAAAAGTACCAAAGGGATTGAAGGTATTACTAATAGGGCAAACTGGATGAGGAGATATAAGGGAACTCAGTACTATATTGTCAATTTTTCTATAAATCTAATACAATTCTAGGGACTTCCCTGTTGATCCAGTGGCAAAGACTCTGTGCTCCCAATGCAGGGGCCCCGGGTTCAATCCCTGGTGGGGGAACTGAATCCCACACGCTGCAACGCAACTAAGATCCAGTGCAGCCAAATGAATAACAGAAAATAAACAAAAAGAAAACTGTTCTAAAAAAAATACATTTAAAAAAACAAGTACAAACCGAAGAACCCTGATAATATACATATTTTCCACGTTTTTCTAAGAGGAAGCTAGACTCCAGAAGAGCCAAGATGACTGATGCAGGATGCTGCTGCTGCTAAGTCGCATCAGTCGTGTCCGACTCTTCACGACCCCATGGGCTGCAGCCTACCAGGCTCCTCCGTCCATGGGGTTTCCCAGGCAAGAGTACTGGAGTGGGGTGCCATTGCCTTCTCCGGATGCAGGATGGCCCGCTACTTAAAAGGCAGCGGTGGGCTCTGAGCCCGGGGCCCTTGCTTCTGAGTCCCAGTGACTTTGCCCGGTCTGGGGATGGAACCTCCGCTGCTCCCAGGTTTCCTGCACACCCACTTACATGCGTGCATTTCTTTCCGGTTCTCCCCAGGGCATGGCCTTTACACTTGAAGAAAGGCTGCAGCTTGGGATCCACGGCCTCATCCCCCCCTGCTTCCTGAGCCAGGACGTCCAGCTCCTCCGGGTCATGAGATACTACGAGCGGCAGCAGAGTGACCTGGACAAGTGAGTACCGGACGTCTGTTCTCTCACCCAGGCTCCGGCCTCAGCTGTCTCCTGTGGTCCTCAGAGGGTTTTCTGGACACTCTCTAGCTAGGAAAGGCTGAGAGACCCGAGAGAGTCCAGTCCCAGCCTTGCCTTCTACAGGGTAATGGTCTCCCTGAGGGACAGGGCTTGTTATAGTCAAGCCATGGTCCGTGTGTCCTGGGAGGACTGAGAAGGTTGCCTAAACTCCGACCAGTAGGATCTGGTTGGGCCTTCTGGAAGTGAGGAAATCAGAGTCAGCCCAGGAAGTACCAATAGTACCAATGGAAGTACCAATGGACTTCAGCATTCAGCAGTGGGGTGCATGGAAGGATTTCACTCTGTAGGAAAAAGGGGAGCAAAACTGTAGGAGTATACGCAAAGGGTCTGATACAACTGAGCATTGCACACACATAGAGAAGAGAACTGTGGACACAGCAGGGGAAGGGGAGGGTGGGACAAGCTGAGAGAGTAGCACTGAAACATACATTACCATACGTAAAATAAATAGCTGGTGGGAAGTTGCTGTAACACAGGGAGCTCAACCCAGTGCCCTGTGACAACCTAGAGGTGTGGGATCGGGGTGGGGGTAGGAGGGAGGTTCAAGGGAGAGAAGACGTATGTATACTTATGGCTGATTCACGCCGTACGGCAGAAACCAACACAACATTGTAAAGCAATTATCCTCCAAGTAAAAAAATTTTTTTAACTCTATAGTAAAAAAAATACAGGGACAGATGTGTTAAGGAAGTGGTGCATGGCTCAGGTTCCTGGAATGAAAGGAACATGGTGGAGCAGAGGGGAAATGGACAGGGTCACCTTGGGAGGACCTGGGATGCCATCCGTTGGAGGTTTAGGGAGAGCAGCCCCACTTCCCCTCTGGTTTCTCCCGGTGGGGATGTCGACAGGAAGAGCCAGTGGGTGTTCACAGGATCAGCTTTACCTGTCTTACTAAAGAAGGTAGTGACCTTGCAGGTCTCGTGGCTATGAATTTTGGCACAGCCAGGATTTGAACACAATTAGCTCGAGTCTGTGCTTTGAACCTCTCTGCTACACCATAGCTAAGAGGCATTGAAGCTTAGTGGCTACAAAACTAGCCTGAGTTCAGATCCTCATTCTGTTATCACTTAAGAGCAAAAGTTCCATAGTCCAAAATGAAATTCGCCTTCCTAAAGATATTAAACCCTAAAAATCAAAGTCCAGAATCCTCCCCTTTCCAATTCTTTCCAGCTAGATGGGCCTCACCCACATGCCTGGGAAAACATGGGGACAATGGATGTTCTTGGTCCTGTGAGCTCGAGGGAGCTTGCTCCTGAGGACCTCTCTGATCCATTCATTACGGGAGCCCCTCATTTCAGCAGGTGCTTAGGGGGAAAGGCTAAGGAGGTTCCCCAACTTATGGGTAAAGACAGTGGTGTGTTGGTAAATGTTTAAGAACTGGTTCTGGGGCCAGGGGGTGAGGATTTAAAACGTTTGCCAATTTCATGATGTAGATACTCCCATCATGGTCAATTTCAACTTATCAACTTGACATCGCTGAATGCAGAATTGAGAAGAGTTGTGTACTAGTGGCCACTGAGTACGGGAATTATTAACACTCATAATGAGCTAAGATCCTCACTATTCTAAGCATAAATCCCCCTTTCCTAAAAGTGCCTTCTAGAGCATAGTAACGGACCAGTGCCTTTGGTGAGGAAGAAGAGGCTGAAGCCCCAAGAAGTCACAAGACTTCCTCAAGGTTACACAGCTCGTGAACAGCAGAGCTGAGATTCACACCCAGGAACCTGACACCTTGCCCAGGGATCATTCCCCTTCCAGGTCATTTCTGTCACCCCACTCCATGCCAGGCCCTCATGCGCCCTCATTATCTCTCCAAAACTTAAAGATTGTGATATCAGCTGCCATTTACACCTCATTGGGCTACCCCGGTGGCTCAGCTGTAAAGAAATCACCCCCAGTGCAGGAGCTGCAGGAGATGCGAGTTCCGTCCCTGGGTCAGGAAAATCCCCTGGAGGAGGGCATGGTAGCCCACTCCAGTATTCTTGCCTGGAGAATCCATTGGACAGAGGAGCCTGGCAGGCTACAGTCCATGGGGTCGCAAAGACTCAGACACGACTGAGCAACTAACACTTTCCCTTTCACACCTTACTGGGAATTTCAGTCCCTAAATTTTTTTCTCCCAGACTGTTCTGTGTGAAGTGTGAATGAAAGGCCCTTTTCCTGGCTTACTGATTTCAGGCTTCAGGAAGTAGGCATGTTTGCAACATGCTTCCTGAGATCACTTGGTGCTCAAACACTTGTGAACTCTGCTTGTGACAGGAACCAGGCCTGTGTGACAGGAAGGACCAGTTCATGTATCACTGGTCCACCTAGCACTTTCCCCGACCTTCCTCCAGCCCCAGAATGCTGTTATTCTGCTGTTGTTCATTACTGTCCACATAATTATAACATAACTAGCCATCTTGCATCATGGCTGAGAGCACAGATTCTGAAGTCAGATTGCATAGGTTCAGATCTCTTGGTGAATTATTTCATTTCTCTGTGCCTTGATTGTCTCTAAAATGGCCAGATGGCAATTATATCCCAATAAAAAATAAAATAAAATGACCAAAATTATATTACCCACCTTACAAGTCACTGGGGCCTTCCCTGGTGGCTCAGACGGTAAAGAATCCCCGTGCAATATAGGAAATGTGGGTTCAGTCCCTGGAGAAGGGAATGGCAACCCACTCCAGAATTGTTGCCTGGAGAATCCCATACACAGAAGAGCCTAGCAGGCTACAGTCCATGGGGTCGCAAATAGTTGGACATGACTGATTGACTAAGCACACATACAAGTCATTGGGAGGCATGTTTCCCATGTCAAATTAGTTAATGAAACTGTTGAGAATGGCACCTACATCGTGTGTAATAATAAGGACCATTGTTGTTGTTGTTGTTGTTAGTCACTCAGTCGCGTCCGACTCTTGGTGACCCCATGGACGCCATAAGGCAGGTCATATTCTCCACATGTCCTAGGTGATGAGACTCAGGCTTAGAGGAGATGGTGATTTGCCTGTGGAGGTGCTGTTGCAAGTAGCTGAGTGGGAGCCCTGGGTTTCTAGGTCGAGGGCCGTCCATGCTGCCATGTGGGGTGTTCATGTCATCAGCTTGGTTCTTGCCTCTTCTCCCAAGGTACATCATCCTCATGACCCTCCAGGACCGGAACGAGAAGCTCTTCTACCGCGTGCTGACCTCAGATGTGGAGAAGTTCCTGCCCATCGTGTACACACCCACCGTGGGACTGGCCTGCCAGCACTACGGCCTGACCTTCCGCAGACCCCGGTGAGTGGCCTGGGGCCTGGGCTCGGAGAGGGGCTGTCTCCTGGCCAGGAAATCATTCTTCCCTCTGGCCCTGCTTGCTGGGACCCTGAAGGGGCTTCCTGGGAGGAAGCAGCCCAGCTCGATGTCTGTTTTGAGATTTTGCCCTGGGAAATGAGCCCATGTGCAGAGAGGTGAGCTGAGACAGTGTCTAGCAAGGGGACCTCAGAGTCTCTCCACCTCTGAATAAGAAACACCCAACATGTTGTTCAGAGTTGGCCCGGGAGGTATTTCAGCTTGTTTTTCTCTCCTTTATCTACCCACCACCTTCCCCCTCTCCCCCTCCAAACCCCACTTTCCCAGTCATCTCCAAAGTGCAGACAGCTCTCCTGGTAATTCAGGTCAATGAATAATGGAGTGTTGGATACCAGAGACTGAATTCTTTTGCTGATTCAAAGAAGCAGCATTCCTTTATTTGGGCTCGACTCAGATTCCACTCAAAATGTCATTTTATTTGGCAAAAATCTGGCACGGCATTTTCTTTCAGAGCCAAAGAATTTGGGGGCAGTTTTCTAAAGAGATCACCTGGTTTGTTTGGTTTTTTTTTTTTCATGGTGAGTTCAGCATATATATTTTTTAAAAATGAAAAAGGGAAAATGGAAGGATTTTCACAAAGTGCTCAGTGCAAGGTAATTGTCAACATGTAGTTCTAGCACTGATGATTAAAGAGCTCCTGAGTTTATTATATGTCGTGGGACATTGTTTTAGCCTGTGTTAGAATACTGTGCACAGATATGTAATTTACAGTTACGTAGAATTTATAAATCTGTGTTATAAATCATGCAGTGTGTGAGGAACATGTAATCATGGATCTAGACCATCTTTCATTCATTTGGATAAGCAGTATTCCAGTTGTGAAGCCAGCATTTGGGATGAGCACTGCAGACCCGGGGAGTTCCCGGTATTACCCTTGGTAGAGGGCAGCGTGTCCCACTTCCTCTGGGCGGGCATGTCCAGCTGCTGCAGCATATCTGACCTCATCACACAGAGCAGCCATGTTTCTGCCATCCTGGGGCAGGGGACAGGGCGCGCAAACTCCATAGCCTATCCAGTCTTCAGCCTGCCTCTTTCAGCGGGAAAGAGAGTCATCCCTGAAGCCAATACTGACCAAGACCTTGGGAGCTGATGGCACATTTCTGAAGGATGCAGGGCCCTGTTTAATACCTCCCAGTTCCTACTCAGAGATGGTCCTTGCAGAGCCTCCCTCCTTGCACAGTTTGTGTGCTATGCTGTGTATGCTCAGTCGTGCCTGACTCTTTTGTGACCCCGTGGTCTGGAACCCACGAGGCTCCTCTGTCCATGGGACTTCCCAGGCAAGAATACTGGAGTGGGTGGCCATTTCCTACTCCAGGGGATCTTCCTGACCCAGGGATCGAACTTGCATCTCTTACATCTCCTGCATTAGCAGGCAGATTCTTTAACACTGCAACAGTGTCATTGCGCTCCTCTGAGGCCATCAGCAGCTGCTTGGGGCTTAAAGAAACAAGGGCCAATATTTTGACAAAACTAAGCCTGGCACAGCCCAGCTCGTCCTCAGAAATCCTGTGTTCTGGCTACCCTGGCCTAGTCTCCTTCCCCAAGCATGTCTGGCATTCTCTGCAAACCTTTGCCCATGCCGTCCCCTCTGCCTCAGATTCCTGCATTCTCTCCTTTCCTCATTCTCTACCCAGCAAAACTCAGGTTATCCCCATCTTCTAAGAGTCAGCTTCTCTGTGGAGCCCTCCCTGATCTGCCCCAACCTGAACCAGTCACTCCCTTCTCAGCCTCCCCCCCAGTCCATTACACACATTTCTATTCCATGGTTTTATTTTTGGTGCTTTGTATTTTTAATTATTTGTGTACCAGCCTCCTCTGTTGTATAGTAACTAAGTTATGACTGACTCTTTTGAGACCCCATGGACTGTAGCCCACCAGGCTCCTTTGTCCATGGGATTCTCCAGGTAAGAATACTGGAGTGGGTTGCCATGTCCTTCTCCAGAAGATCTTCCCAACTCAGGGGTCAAACAGCATTTCCTGCATTGGCAGGCGGGTTCTTTACCACTGAGTCATCTGAGAAGCCACCAACCTCCTGTACTGGGTCACAAGTTTCTAGAGGGAGCTGGAAACGCATCAGATCCATTTGGCCAGTAATTGACACTCTAATGGGACAGTGTCGCCTACTGAATGAGAAGAAGAGCTAGGTCTTCGCAATCAGCTCTGTGGTTTAGTCTCCCTGACCTTAGGCAAGTTTCTTAACCTCTCTCAGCCTTAATGTCCACATTTATCAACCAAAGGTAATAAGGCTACCTACCTCAAATAATCATCGTGAGGGTAAAATGTGATAATGTGGCCGGGTACCTGGCATCAGTGTTAAGTTTCCTTCAGCAACTACCATAGGAGGAAGGCAGGACTGATGCATGCAGAGTTATGTTACACATCTGTATTTTTCAACGTTTGCAAAGAAAATTGAGTCATTGAACATATAATGAACTAATGTGTAATTACAGACAAGATCTGGCTCTCCCAGATTCACTGTTTCCTGAAAAGGTCCTTTAGCCCTTGCTAAGACTGTACAGAAACACACGGCCATCCCACTCCCAGGCTGTCTGGGAGCCCTTCTCCACAGGCTCTAATGGACTAGACTGTGAATTCAGCTGTTGGCTTCAGATAAACTAGTATCAGACTAGTGATGCTTTTGAGCTGTGCTGCTAGAGAAGACTCTTGAGAGTCCCTTGGACTACAAGGAGATCAAACCAGTCAATCCTAAAGGAAATCAACCCTGAATATTCATTGGGAGGACTGATGCTGAAGCTAAAGTTCTAATAGTTTGGGCACCTGATCTGAAGAGCCAACTCATTGGAAAAGACCCTGATGCTGGGAAAGATTGAAGGCAGGAGGAGAAGAGGACAACAGAGGTTGAGATGGTTGGATGGCCTCACCAACTCAATAGACATGAGTTTGAGCAAGCTCCAGGGGGTGGTGAAGGACAGGGAAGCCTGGTGTGCAGCAGTCCATGGGGTCGCAAAGAGTCGGACTCGACTTAGCAACTGAGCAAACAAGCAAACTAGTGATGGTAGTGGAGGAGGAAATGGCAACCCGTTCCAGTATTCTTGCCTGGAGAATTCCATGGACAGAGGAGCCTCACGGGCTACAGTCCATGGGGTTGCAAAGAGTCGGACATGACTGAGCAACTAACACACACACACAGTGATGGTAGAGTTTTCCTCCAGGGTCCACTCCAGAATCCAGAAATTTGAATTAATGAGCATTTCTGGAGCTGCTGGGCATCATGTTACATAATGTGAAGTAACCCCCAAAGAACAAAATACAATTCTTGACCTAAAGCTATAGGCTGAATATGATAAAAGTTAAACAGCAATAAGAGATTTAATAGGGACAAAGGATTACAGGAGCAAAAGGGAGAGGGAAATTTGTTTTCCTTGAGGGCAGCAGGAATGCTTCACCAGAGGGATGACATTTGAGCTGGTCCTTGAAGGCTGGATAGGAATTCCATGGGTGGAGAAGGAGGGAAGGGCATTCCAGGAAAGGGCTTGGTTTTATCAGCTCTGTAGACAGCAGGGCAGTCAGCTCACTCGGGTATCTCCCCATCTCCTCTGTCTGGCATGGAGGGCGAGGGGAGGGACCTGGGCCTTTACATCCATTGGCTTATAATGGATCTTACCCATGTGCTGGAAGGCTCATTTGGCAACAGTGTCATTCATTTCACAAATGAGCAAACTGAGGTGGCCGGAGGAAGGGAACTTGTCTGAGATCACAATTGGCAAGCAATTTGTAAAGTGAGAGTTCTGACTGTGGGAACTGGGGAAAGCCACACCAAGGATGACATTTGAGCTGGGCCATGAAAGACGAGTGCAAAAAACTGAGACAGAATGTCTTTGTCTACAGTGGCCCAAGCACACCCACCTCCCCCTGGAAAGAATGTAAGGCCTCTGATACCTCACGGTGGGGGAAACAGGAGACTAGAGGAGCTGGGTAGGAGAACTGATCAGTGGTTCTACCTAAAATATGGTCTCCTTCTCACCACCCAAGGGGGTTGGCTTAACAGGGAGCTGTTTCACACTCAGGTCCAGGCCTCACTGGTGTTCTCCAGTGGGTTAGTGATGGAGAGGATCGTAACAGCAGAGTGGGGGTTCATGTGGGTGGAAACCACTTGAGCCCAGGAACCAGGTCAGCCTCAGTTGGGTATAGAGAGGGTGCTGCAGAAAGTGGACATGTACCATGGAAAACAGATGTGTGATGGTCCAGGCAAGAGACAGGCAGTTGAACTAGGACCAGGAGAAAAGCATCGTCATAATAACTGCTGGCCAAAGGCCAGGCGGAGAAGGCAATGGCACCCCACTCCAGTACTCTTGCCTGGAAAATCTCATGGACGGAGGAGCCTGGTAGGCTATGGTCCATGGGGTCGCTAAGTCGGACACGACTGAGCGACTTCACTTTAACTTTTCCCTTTCATGCACTGGAGAAGGAAATGGCAACCCACTCCAGTATTCTTGCCTGGAGAATCCTAGGGACGGCGGAGCCTGGTGGACTGCCGTCTATGGGGTCGCACAGAGTCGGACACGACTGAAGCGACTTAGCAGCAGCAGCAGTAGCAAAGGCCAGGCACTATCTTAAAATCTTTACATAGATTGTTGTTCGGTCGCTAAGTTGTGTGTGACTCTGTGACCCCATGGACTGCAGCACACCAGGCTTCCCTGACCTTCACCATCTCCCAGAGTTTGCTCAAATTCATGTCCATTGAGCCAATGATCTATCTAACCATCTCATCCTCTGCCACCCCCTTTTCCTTTTGCCTTCAATATTTCCCAGCATCAGGGTCTCACTGGAGTGAGTAGGCTGCTCACATCAGGTGGCCAAAGTATTGGAGCTTCAGCTTCAGTGTCAGTCCTTCCAATGAATATTCAGGGTTGATTTCCTTTAGGATTGACTGGTTTGATCTTCTTGAAGTCCATAGATTAACTCATCTAATTATCACAGCTCCCCTAAGAAATAGACACTGTTATCAGCCTATTTGTAGATGGGGAAACTGAGGCACAGAGAAAACTTGCCCAGAGTCACACAGCTCATAACCAGCAAAGCCTAGACTCGGACCCACACAGTCTGAGGCAGAGTGTGGACAGGTAAGCAGCACATCACAATGCTTGCTGTAGTTTGGGGCTGTGCACATTCGGTGGGTATTCAGGATGGGGTGCCCTTGCCACTCTTGGAACATGAATGTCCGGGGGTCTCAGATAGGGGTTGCTGTATTCATTTCCAGAGCCTCTCCTGGGCTGAGGCAGACACAGGCAGACTGAACCATCGCTTTGGGTTTGTCACCTACTAACTGGCCATCTACCCATCTGCCTCTGCAAGGATTAAATCATGTGCTGCTGCAGCTGCTGACCTTCAATACACCCTGAAAGGAATTCAAGGTGGAAAGCAGCAATGAGGCACTCTGTGCTCAGAGGGGGAAAACTGGCAGGACAAGTCTTCAGTTCGTCTTTAGATATTTTTCAGGATCGGATTTTATGAGCCCAGTTCTTCGGTCTTCCCACATCTAGAAAAGCACTAAAATCCATGGTGATGACTGTTGCTCGTGACTAGCAAAGGCTTCACGAGACTAGTAGAAACCTTCTGGAAAATATGTGCTTGATTGCATGTATTCCCCCTTCACCAAAAATCACATACTGACCTTTCCCCCCTGCCTCTTTGGAGCAGTTTCTCAGGGCTGTCTGAGGTGCGTCTCCTGGGCTGCAGTCCTCATTTTGCCCCAAATAAAATTTAACTCACAACTCTCACGTTGTGCATCTTTTTAAGTCAACAGATTTGTCCCGAAGCTCTGGGTACAGATTTCCCGCAACTGCTTTGCAGAACCTTTCCTCAGATGATTACCCAATTAAGCTACCTGATTTGTGACCTTCTGAACAGCTGCTCCAGGTGTCCATCTGGCCTCTTTCCAGGTGCTGACTCCATCCCTGTCTCGCTCCTAAGGGAGAGTCTGGGCTCCGCCCCAGCCCTGAGCGTCCTCTGAGCCTGGCTGGGAAGGGCTTCACAGATTAGCATCTGACAGGAGGCCAGGCCCAAGGCCGGGAGGGAGCAAGCCAGCGCCTTGTCAGTTCTGAAATGATAAACGTTCCTGTCAGTCCTGTCAATCCCCTGTGAAAGGACCTCCCCCGCCACCCCCAGAGCTAATTAATTCCAGCTGAGGCTAAAATGGGCTGCCCTGGGGTCCAGCAGTTAAGAATCCTCCTGCCATCGCAGGAGATAGAAGAGACATGGGTTTGATCCCTGGGTGGGGAAGACCCCCTGGAGAAAGGAATGGCAACCCCCTCCAGTTTTCTTGCCTGGAGAATCCCACAGCCAGAGGAGCCTGATGGTCTGCAGTCCATAGAGTCGCAAAGAGTTGGACACAGCTGAAGTGACTGAGCACGCATGAAGCTGAAATTGATGCTCTGACATCCCTGGGGCCCTGCATGGCCTCAGAACCCCTAGGGAGAAGCCCAAGTATCTCAAGGACACCTGAGTACCCCGGGCAGGTGAGGCACAGCAGAAGGATCTGGGCTCTGTGGGGCCTCCTCTGCCCCTTCCTGCTTCTCCCTGTACACGCTCTGCTTGTGCCTCTGTGGGCCGTGGATCCTGGCTAGCTTGTCCTGAAGGTCTTTAGTGTGTGACTCAGAAGAGGTAAAAACCAAGAGGAGGGGAGACGAGAGGAATACAGCTCAGCCACACAGTGAGTGTGGCAAGGAAGCCAGCATCGTGGGTAACTACCCAACGTAAGCGAAGAGTCTCCCTTCAGGAGGCCGCCTCCCGTGAGTCAGCCTGGGCCTAACCCTCCTAGTCCTCCTTGAGCTCCAAGTGATGTGCGTGCACACACACACACACACACACACACACACACACACACACACACACACACCTGTAGACCCAGCGCTTCCCAGCCTCCCTGTGGGGTCTCACCTGTATGGTGGCGAGGGCTGGGTTGCAGGTAGTGTAAGGAGCATAGCCCTTGAAACCAGGCAAACTTGACCTTGAATCCTAGTTCCAAAAAATGGCTTTCGACAAGTAACTGAGCACCCCATCAGCCTCCTCGTGTGAAACGGGAGTAACGCCCGTTCGCACGGCTGCTTGTGAGGACTGGGTGCGATGCCACATGAGAAGTGTCCTTGTCTGTGCTCGGCTCTGATCCGTGTGACCCCCTCACCCCCCTCCCCACCCCAGTCCATCCTCTGATGCAGTCACCCCGCCCCAGAGTCTCAACCACTGACTTCTGAGAGCATATCAGGCCTCCAAAATGCCACCCACACTGACCTTGTGAAGTCAAAGTTGCTCAGTCGTGTCTGACCCTTTGCAACCTCATGGACTGCAGCCCGCCAGGCTCCTCTGTCCACAGGATTCTCTAGGCAACGATACCGGAGTGGGTTGCCATGCCCTTCTCCAAGCAGATCTTCCCAACCCAGGGATTGAACCTGTGTCTCCTGCATTGGCAGGCAGATTCTTTACCATCTGAGCCACCAGGGACCTTAATGATCTGTATTTGTGCCAAACTAGCAAACCCATTGGCAGGTACTAGTGCAGAGTTAGGGGGCTGTGACAAGTTAGAAAGGTGAAGGTAGGAAGTGGGACTTGGTTTCCCCTGTTGAGCCTTGGGGAAGATCCCTAAGGACAAATTCGCATTTGGACAGAGCCAGCAGCCCTGGCCCTGTGCCAGGCTCTTGTTTTTTTTTTATCTGCAGACAGATGCGCTTCTGCACTCAGGCCACTAACAGGTACACGGGGTATTAACAGCTACCGTTTGCTGAATGCCCGCAGGCTCCTGGCAAGCCCGGCTTAGGTACTTCGTGTACTGGATCTCTGAGCCCTAGAGCCGCCTCGCAGGGTGCTTGTTCCTTAGATGAAAACTAGCTGGTCTAAGACATCACAGCCGCCCTATAACCAAACCCTGTAAGTTTTCCTGCGTTCGTAGTCCAGCTTCTGTGGCCCTGGTAAACGTGACACCTCACAGACAAGCACATTCTTAAGGGACACACGTGAAGGACACACACACACACACACACACACACACACACACACACACACGAATACCTGGAGGGCAGGATACCACGGTGGTCAGAGCCCCGGGGCGGGAGCCCCGAGGAGGTGGGTCAGCTCCCCGGGTAACGGCCGTGTCGCCTCGGAGCCCAGCTGCTCCCTGTCCCTGGGCCTGGATCACGGGAGCTGCCCACCTCATGGGGCTCCGCTGAAGGTCAGACGAGCTGACTGTGTGTGATCGTGCTTCATCAGCTGGAGAGCTCCTCACAAGCTTGAAGGGGTTTTATTTTTTCATCTCTTCTCTGTCCCCAACCCATCTAAAAAGATGAGGTTAAAGCTCACGCTCACACTCTTGGGTTTCCTGCCTCCCTCTCTCAATGCCCGGGGAGCCCTTGCCTGACGTTTTTTTCTTTTTTTTACACTGTGTGCTAAGTAGCTTCACTCAAGTCTGACTCTTTGCAACCCCATGGACTGTAGCCCACCAGGCTCCTCTGTCCAAGGGATTCTCCAGGCAAGCATACTGGAGTGGGTTGCCATTTCCTCCCCCAGGGTATCTTCTCCACCCAGGGATCCAATCCACATCTCCTGCGGCTCCTGCATTCCAGGCAAATTCTCTACCATCAGCACCACCACCAGGACCTTTTCATCTTCAGCCACCTCCACCCACCCACCTCCACACACACACACACCCAGCATAATCGGGAGGCAGGCAGAAAGCAAGGATTTGTCTCCCCAGACCAGCTGCTTCCTCCCTGTCCTCAGGGCACCAGCGCTGGCTCCTCTGCCAGAGCCCGCTCCGCGCCCAGTCCTGCCCAGGTCCCTCTGCCAGGCTATTTCAGCTGTGCGGCCGGAAAGGCTCCTGAGTGCAGAGTTAGTGCATGTCGGCAGCTAGTCCGCTTCCTGTCCCATCTGGCCCTTTTAGTCCCCCAGCCTTGGGGTCATGAGCAGAGCTCTGGGTAAAGGGCGGGAGACCCGCATTCTAGCCTTTGTACCCTCTTTCTGGCCTTGACTCCTTAGGCAAGTCACTTAGCTCCTTAGACTCAGGAGAAGGTGGTGGGTTGGAGTGCATGGTTTCTGTAATTTCTTTCAGCTTTAAACATTCAGCACCTAGTAACCCAAACCCTGAGCTTCCCTGGTGGCTCAGGAGTAGAGAATCTGCCTTCCAATATAGGAGACACAGGAAATGCAAGTTCAATCCCTGGATTGGGAAGATCCCCTGGAGAAGGAAATGGCCACCCACTCCAGTAATTCTTGCCTGGAAAATCCCATGGACAGAGGAGCCTGGCGGGCTACAGTTCATGGGGTTGCAAAGAGTCAGACACGACTTAGTGACTAAACAGCAACAACAACCCAAACTCCATAACCACGTTAGAAGTTGGATATTCAGCTGAGCCGTGGTCACATCATGGAACTGAGCTGAAGTTTCTCCCCCTGAAAAATTAAGAGGTCAAGTTTGAGCAGTTCTCAGTGGCAGCTGTGCACTGAGAGACTCTGGGGGCTTTTAAGCAGCATCTGTGGCGTGGGACCCAGGCAGCTTTAGTTTTCAGAAGCTCCCCAGGGATTCTCGTGAGGAATCGCCGAGCGGGGTGGTCTCTGAAGTCCCTTCCAGCTTGGGTCCTCTGTGACTTGCTGAGAGTCGATAACCTGCCAGCCCAGATCTGCCAGGCCCAAATCTTCAATACCCACGCTTAACATATTGAAGACAAGGGGGACTTTCCCTGGTGGTCCAGTGGTTAAGATGCCACACTCCCAATGCAAGGGGCCGAGTTCTATCCCTGGTCAGAGAACTGAAATCCCACATGTCCCAACTACTGAGCCCGAGAGCTGCAATTGAAGAAGCCCATATGCCACAGTGAAGACCCAGCATAACCAAAAATAAATAAATAATAAAAAATTTAAGAAGAAGAAAAGGTTAGGGTCATGATAATGTTAGAGAAACGTATCTCCAGCTCAACCCTCAGCAACCTAACTGTTGAGTCCCACTGCCAAGTTCCCTCCTGTCTCATGCACACAGTGAGTGGGGTAAGTGGGCAGGGGGTGGAAGGCGGTCTCACGTGTGTTCTCCCCCCCCACCCTAGTGTCTTCCTGATGCCTCTGTCACTGCACAGAAGTCACCCATCTCCACAGCTGCAGTCCCTCCTCTGTCAGCAGTTGATGAGACAGGAAAAAGCCTCAGACCAAAGGTGACCCATCATTCGGGTGAGGATGTGACCAGTGCCGCCTGGCTCAAAAGGTGGCCCAGTTGGAATCCTTTCCAGGAACTTGAACGGACAAACGGGAAAGGTTATATGGAGAGAATTTTCCAGGTAGGAAGGGAAATCAAGGCGAAAGGATGCTGTGATTTAGACTTTTGACGCAGGTCATGGTAGACCAAAGGCAAACGCCAGCTATAAAGGAAAAGGAAAAAAGAACAGGAAGTATAGGAACAGATCTGTGGAGGGAAGACAGGGCAGATGGAAAGAAAGAGGGGAAAACAGGCAGAGGGAGTGACGGTCCCCAGAGCTGCCTCCGTTCACCATCGCTCTCCACTCCAGTTCTTCACTAATTGACCATAAACTCTGTTTCTCCAAAGGTGGCTTAGGTGAACCTCTGATTTCGGTCACTGGAAGACCCAGACTGAAAAAGTGCTGTGAAAGTAGATGGATCTGATTAGTCCCCTGATCTCCTTGTTAATTGGGTGAACGGAGTCAACAGATTAAAGTAGGGTGTCTCAAACTTCTGTTGTTGTCATTGTTTAGTCGCTAAGTCGTTTCCAACTCTGCGACCCCACAGACTGTAGCCCGCCAGGCTCCTCTGTCCGTGGAATTTCCCAGGCAAGGATACTAGAGTCTCAAACTTTAGGGTGCACTGAAATCACTGGAGGGCTTGTTAAAGTAGATTGAGAGACTTGACCTAGCCACCAAGTTCCAGACGCTGCTGATGCTGCTGGTGCAAGGACCACACTTTGAAAACCGCTGAATTAGGGGCTTTCCTGGTGCCCTAGTGATTAAGAATCTGCCTTCCGATACAGGGGATTTGGGTTCCACCCCTGGTCAGAGAACTGAGATCCCACATGCCAAGGGGCAACTAACCACATGCACCGCAGCTGCTGAGCCCAAGCACCACAGCTGGCGAGAAGCCCTTGTGTCTCAGTGAAAAGATCCCACATGCTGCAGCTAAGACCCAATGCAGACAAAAATAATAAGTATTTTTTGAAAAAGAAAAGAAAACCACTTGGTTGAAGGCTGATGAAAAGTCACTCACTGAGAAATGAATCAAGACGATCTGAAGGAAGCAGAAGAAGTAGGTATTTGCAGACCCTGCTGTGCATTTGCAGAAAAAGCTGGGAGTCCTGAATGGAGGTTTTGGCCTCAGTTTTAGAAATGTTGTTGTTGTTTAGATGCTAAATTGTGTCCGACTCTTTCGCAACCCCGTGGACTGTAGCCCGCCAAGTTCCTCTGTCCATGGGGAT
This sequence comes from Giraffa tippelskirchi, assembly GCF_054371585.1. Classification (NCBI taxonomy): domain Eukaryota; kingdom Metazoa; phylum Chordata; class Mammalia; order Artiodactyla; family Giraffidae; genus Giraffa; species Giraffa tippelskirchi. Next base: position 38,402,773 of record NC_137284.1, on the reverse strand, counting down.
TCTCCAGGCAAGAATACTGGAGTGGGTTGCCAGTTCCTTCTCCAGGGGTTCTTCCCAACCTAGGGATTGAACCCGAGTCTCCTGCATTGGCAGACAGATTCTTTACCACTGAGCCACTAAGGAAGCCCTTTAGCAGTGCCCCTCAGTAAATCCCTCCCCCTTTCTGGAGCTCAATTTCCTCATCTATAAGCCAGAACATTTTATTAGGTGATGTAGGGGGCTCCCTCCAATCCTTATAATCTATAATTTTTGAGCAGATTGGAACACGGTGGCTATAAATTTGCCTCTAAGGTTTCTGGCATTTAAGGGAGAAAAATGCAAAAGTAGATGAACACACATTTTCTGACAAGAAAAAGTGTTCAGGCTTATCTGCAGAAGTGTCATTTGGCTGAGAGATCTGATTCACACATGGGCATCTTCTTAGACAGGCCAGCTGGGCAGCCCAGGGTCTGTTCATGGATGGTTCAATGCCAGGGATTGGGAACTGATTCTGGAATAGATCTGAGGGAGCCCTCCCCGAGCATGAAGTTGTTCAGCTGTTGTTCGATGCACACGTCACGTGGAGTAAGTGAAATTGTATCTGGATCCCACATCAGTGAATCACTTTGGGACAGAGAGATGGAGGAGAGAAGGATTTTTTTTTTTAATTTAGTAAAGACTATTCTTTTAAGAGCAGTTTTAGGTTCATAGAAAAATTGAAGGAACAGTACAGAGACTTAGCATATACTCCCTGCCCCCACACATTCATCACCTCCCCCATAATCAACATCCCCCACTAGAGTGGTCCATCTGTCACAACTCATGAACCTTCATTGACACCTCATTATCACCCAGAGTCCTTAGAGTACCTTAGAGCTCACTCTTGATGTCATACATTCTGTGGATCTGGATAAAAATATTATGTAGCATCATACAGAGTATATTCACTGCCCTAAAAACCCTGAGCTCTGCCTGTCATCTCTCCCTCCCCCACCCCACTCTGGGAAACCACTAAGGATCCTGGTATTTTTGTGTCTGAATTACATGGGTTTCAGTTGCTGAGGGACATGGCTTCTTTTGTTGTTGTTTAGTCGCTAAGTTGTGTCTGTCTATTTGCAACCCTGTGGACTGAAGCCTGCCAGGCTCCTCTGTTCATGGCATTTCCCAGGCAAGACTACTGGAGTGGGTTGCCATTTTCTTCTCCAGACTTCCTTTTTTAGAGGAGGTTTGAAGATTTACATACAAGCAAGTGAGTTTGTGCTTCATTGCATGTGACCTGCCTTTAGTGTTCAAAAGGAGCAGCTTGCTGGGTGGGGAGGACAGAGGCCACCCTTCCGTCCATGAGCCTGGCTGGGTGTAGGTGGCTGAGAGTGAAAAGGTGGGAAAAGTTGAGTGGCCCCACATGGGTGCAGAGATTTTATTTTTCTGTTCAAGCTGGAAGCAGATGAGCTTTATTAACTAGAACAGGATGTTCTGAGTCTGACTTCCTTTAGCCGAAGGCAGATTTCCCTGGCAGTTTAAACAAACTGATTTTTGTTTCTGTTTTATCTGACTCTGTCCTTTTCCTCCTTTGTCCCTGGCAATCCCAACCATGGTGATCAAAAGAATAGGTGTGGGAGAATTTCCTTACTGAGAAGGAAATCCGTACATACAGGCAGGAGTTGAGTAGACCTTTTCCTCAAATAACCTTGATCTCTCATTAACCTGTAAAATGCACGAAAGCTTGTGTTTGCTCATAGAAACAGACTCACAGAGAACAAACTAGTGGTTACCAGTGGGAGAAGGAAGGCAGAGAGGTGAGATAGGGGTGTGGGATTAAGAGATATGAACTACTATGTATAAAATAGATAAGCAACAAGGATATATTATACAGCACAGGGGAAAATAGCCATTATTTTTTAATAAATTTAAATGAAATATAATCTATAACAATATCATATCACTGTGTTATACACCCGAAACTAATGTATTATTCTCTACTTCAATAAAAATAAAAGCTTGTGTTTGTTCAAGCTAAGTTCACTCCCAAGAGTGGCTTCTTAAGAGATGCTGCAAATAAAGCAAATGTTTTGAAAGGTCCCAGACTAGAGGAAGAGTAAGATCATTGCTGTGGAATTTCTTGAGGAACAGTGAAGGCTGTCTTGCCAGAAAGAACCCTGCCACCAGCTAGCCAGCCTCCAAAATGCACTGTCATATTCATGTCCTTGCACCCACAGGAATCCCCCAAATTTCTCAGGTGCCCTGGATGGGTAACACTGAAAACTTTATCTATAAGCTAGTTTCTTAGGGACTAACATTAAATCAGCATCCAGGGGTCCCCAACCTTTAGGATCTAATGCCCGATGTTCTGAGGTAGAGCTGATGTACTAATAATAGAAATAAAGTGCACAATAAATGTAAGACACTTGAATCATCCCCAAACCATCCCCCTCCCCAGGCTGTGTGTTCCATGAAACTGGTTCCTGGTGACACAAAGGTTGGGGACAGCTGCACCTGGATCACAGGGATTGGGACTTAGGAAGGAGAGGTTTTGTATGAATGGGAAAAGGGATAGGAAAGACTAGATCAGGAAGGTTGTGTCTGAGGTGCTGGAGATGGAAGCAAGGCTCAGGCAGGGAGCCCCAGTGCAGCATCAGCATGGTCCAGAAGGTTACAGGAGGGGAGCAAGTGAAAAAGCTAAAAAGACAAAAGATAAAGTGAGTGGTAAAAGATGGACTTCTCCAACTGGACACAACTTCTCATATGAGCTCCTCTCCTGCACCAAAAACTTTAGGAGGAAAATGAACTATGTTTTTTTCTGCCCTGTGTCTCGCATGGCACCAAGCATGGTATCTTCAGGCCTTGACCAGAGAGAGCACTTGATTAGACTCCATTCAACAAGCATTGATTAAGCGCCATCTTTATGGTTGGCCACCATAAATACATGGAAGATCCAAATGGAATAAGATAGTTTATTCGTGGTCCCTGACCTTAAGGAGTTTACAACCCACCTGAAGAGAGGGGCAGCTCTAAGGTGATATAAACCAATTAGTAAAGCATGGTATGGATTGACTGGTTTACTTTGAACACATAGAGGTAGTTCGTTATGTAGGAAGTATCTCCACTGAATTGTTGGCTCTTGATATAAATCTTGAGAATAGGATTTTGATTCAAGGTGGGAAGGTGGCCCAGCACAGTCCCTGGCATCAAGATTTATTGTGTGAGTTCTAAGCAGGAGGACCTGCGTAAGCGAGAGATGTGGTTGGAACAAACAAGAATCACACAGACTCTTAGGACTGGGAATATAGGAGACACTTCTTCCCCCTTAACAAAAACCCCACGTCTCTTTCCAGTTCTTTCTTCCCCCAAATGCCATGTGCTTTGAGAAGTCTTGGTCCTCTGCAATCCCAAGGAGTGGGAGCTAATTAACCTTGAGCCAGTCACAGAGAAGTTCCCTCACCAGTGACAATTCTGGCCCAAGAGCTGGGAGGGCTCTCTGCCCAAGGACTTCTGGAAAGGTTTTCTCATCCCAGAAGAGCTCCTTCTTTCCCGGATGTCCTCAGTCTGCCTGGGAACTATGACGATCATCCTACAGTCACAAAAACAGCGCAGGGACCAAGCCTGTTACACGGAGGATGGTCATGGAGGGAGCCTGTGTCCTTGGTGACATTTTGAGGCAGCAAATAAACAAATCCTGAGTTGCCTCCCCCTGCACCTCTTGTTAGGAGAAATAAATTTCCTCTTTCCGGCCAGTTGAGTCAAAGTTTTTCTGTTACCTACAGCTGAGAGCAGTGTTCCTTCCTGAAGGGATGTCTGAATCACCTCGCTTAGAACAGTGGCTCACATTCATTTATTCAGAGCTTCCGATGCTCCAGGTGCTTGAATCAGGCCCCACAACGTCTCTTTCAGTTTTGTGATATTAGGCCCACTTTCACGAAGAGGAAACTGAGGCACTGAGATTTAATAACGTGAAATAGCTTACACATCTAGTACCCGGTTGAGCCGAGATTCCAACCCCGGCTGCAAAGCCCATCACGTCCTTCTGAGCCTCTCCTCCCTGGTGATGGAGCTTCTCCGGGACGGAGGACTCACCTTCACCTCGCGGACCGCGTATGTGAGGAGACCGCTGCATCACCTGGGCGGGGAAGGTAAGGCCAACGTGAAGCCAAGTGAGGACTTAGGATCGCGCTCCTCAGGGATCACGGTCATGCTTCTGAGAAGGGGCTTCCGGGAAAGCCTTGTGCAAGGAGGATCGTCCTCGGAGGACTACAGAGGAGCACCCACGGGCATTGCTGTGTTAGCTGAAGTCCAGGGAGAGAAGAGCCTTGCAGGGTCTGAGAAGCTGAAGTGAAGGGTGAAAACACAAGCTGCTGAGAAAGGGGGACCGTAGGACATGGAGATGAGTGGGATGTGAAGGTGAATGAGAGAGGAAGAACCGTGAGGTGTGCACTGCACGGCAGTGCAGTGTCAGCGTAGAGAGTGGAGCTCACGCTCCAGAGCGGCTGCAGTGAGTTGGATCAGAACAGCTGCCGCTGCCTCCTCTGGAGGGCTCAGGACCACCATGGTCACATAACCTGTATTCTTGGCATCTCAAACCAGCTGTGAGAAATCAGAAGTGCTCCTGCCCCCAAGTCACAAGGGAGAGGTTCAGAAGTGATGGGCGACGGGCCTGGAGCCTCAGGGCCAGTCTATCCTGCCCTGTGACCTCTCCCTCCTTCCACGTGGGAATCCCCTCTAGATCTGCATGGCTGATACTCAGCATTCCCGAGTCATGTGTCCACACACATGTCCTCTCCAGAACAACGGCTAAGCTGACATGTTCCTTAGACTGAATGAAATTAGCAATGGGGATCTGCAGGAACCCGTGTGCATGGGTCTTGGCTGGAGTCCCCTGCGGGGAGACAGGCGGTATGGGGCCACATCAGGGTGCCCGCTTAGGAGAGCTGGGGCTGGTGCCTTGAAGCATCTTCACGCCCACAGAGGCACAGCCTTTTAGGCACGTAGCAAGGACACACCAAGCACGTCATAGATCCTGCTCTTGCGATATGTCCTTGAGTCACTGATGAGACATTTGATGGCCCCACACTAAAGCCCACCCCATGCACAACCAACACAGACATTACCTGTGTGCCCCCTGCAGCCCACTCCCCAAAACCCAGACAGCTCCCTGCTCTGGGTACCAAGACAAGCTGAGACACTGACCTCCTCAGAGGACTTGGAGAATAGTTACATCTCTCCAGGGAGTCTTAGGTGAGGCCCTGGCTGTAAAGAGGTGGAATCAATTAGCTCTTAAGAGACCCTTGAGCTCAGCACATCACAGGTTTGCCTTTCTTTGCAGCCTATGGTGACTGGATCATGGAGCTCAAACCAAGGCCTAGACAGGACATGGCACCTCCTCCCCGGGGACACAAGTCAGTAGAAACAGTAGGAGTGGAACTCAGGTCTCCTGGCTCTGTGCAGAGAGAGAAGTGTTTCCCACCATTTGAACCAAGCTTGATTTGTAAGTGTTGCTTATATGTGTATAGCACTTTGAAGTTTTAGAATGAATTCAAATACAATCCCACCAAACTGCTCTTTGAAACAGAGAGGGCAGTGCTGTCCACATGACAAAATGAGGGATCCAGAGACTGATTCCCCAGGCTGTACAAACTGTAAGAGAGAGAACAGAACCTAGACTTGGCCGCTTTCTATTTGCTATTCAGGAGTCCTTCCACTACTGGACTGACTATAAGCATCCAATGGTCAGGAACCATATTTGTTTAGCTCATCATTTGATACCCAGCACCCAGGACAGAGCCTAGGTACACTCCTTGTTGGATGAAAGGAAGGACGGATGGAAAGATCAGTATATAGAACAGGATAAAAGAAATTCGGAGTCTTATTTTCCTGATGACTTCTAATACATCTTTGAGGAGTGAGCTTGTATTATTAATGGCTCCTTACTTAAAAACAAAGAGCTTTAACTCTAATTTTGTTTAAAATGCATTGTGCACTAATTTTTTAATACTAATGTAAATTACATTGGATTCCTTTGAAAATTTTCAACAGGAAGTCTTGCCCAGGACTGGGAACATAGTAGGCACTTTATAGCTGTCTCTGGAGTTTAATTGGATTTAAAAGTGAAGCTGGAGAGGTAAAAGTAGTTGCAAGCAGTTTCCATGTTACTGGGATAATTAAAGAACAGACTTTATTATTTGCAAAATGACTTTATCCCCACATCCAGGCCTGTCAGTTGGGAAGAAGTCAACAGGGAGAATGGAATGAGATCAGGACCTGCATTTCCAGAATCTTTGGTTCCAAAGGGTTAATAACTTTGTCCAGTCCTCACCACGAATAGGTGCAATAGGTTTCCCTTGCCTGCTAGTGCAGGATGGACCCAGCATGAGCCAGCCGTGCTTCTCGTGTGCAGCCAAGTGGAGGGACTTGGATGTGAGGTTGTCATGGTAACACTTTCACTGATCGGAAGAATAGATGAAGCTGGAGTAAACCTCTTGGCTCATATGGGGGTGGGAGTGGGCGTAACCAGATGTGACAAGCAGAGAAACTTCTCTCTCTCTAGACAAAGATGGTGCAGTAAATTAGAATTCAAGTAGCAGTAGAAAAAATCAGGTAACGTGCTGGCTAGAATTAGGGTAAATAGGCAATTAAATGATTTTGATGATCAAACCAAAAGCAGGGGCGGGGGAAGGGTGTTTAAGAGTAAACCTCTTCCCAGGCCATTGGTTTTAAACTTTTGTCCTAAGAGTCCACTTTAAGAAATTATAGACTCCAGCTTTCTTTCCCAAGGTTCTGATTCATTGCATCAGGAGTGGAGCACAAGAATCTCTGTCTTAAAACTGTCCACCATTTATTATTCTTCATGAAATTTATGGACTATATTGGTAGCACATGGACCATAATTTCATAAAGCCTCCTCTGGGTAAACAGAACACCAGAAACTCAAGTTGGAGCCGACTTAGCTGTTCTCATCTGATGTGAGAATTTAGGGAAAAATAAAAGTTGTTTTCTACTTAGCCTTAGTTTAAAAACAAAATAAAAACCAGAGTTTAATTAGTCTGTGATTGATGACAGATGAGTTTCTGAAATAAGCTACTGTAGGTTATATTTTATACTTCCTTTTAATCTTACATTCTACCAAATGCTTCCCTAATTGACAGAAACCAGCAGATGTTTGCTTTGCCTAATGCTCTTTCCTTATTTTGTGTGTGCGTGCTAAGTCACTTCAGTCCTGTCTCACTCTTTGCAACCCCATGGACTATAGCCTGCCAGGCTTCTCTGTCCATGGGAGTCTCCAGGAAAGAATACTGGAGTGGATTGCCATGCCCTTTTCTAGGGGATCTTCCCAACTCAGCGATCAAACCCGTGTCTCTTACGTCTCCTGAATTGGCAGGTGGGTTCTACCTGTGAAGTCCTTCCCCATCTTACCCAACAGCAAGTTCCTGCTTACTCTTTAAAATCATCCCAAATGTCTTCCTCTCTTGCTACCTCCTTAGTCTCTGTGCCCACAATTTTTAAAAAAAATTAACTAGTTATGTATTTATTTGGCTGTGCCGGATCTTAGTTGCAGTATGCAGAATCTTTAATTGTGGCATTCAAACTCTTTGTTGCAGCATAAGGGATCTAGTTCCCCAACCAGGGATCAAACCTGGGCCCACTGCATTGGGAGTGCGGGGTCTTAGCCACTGGACCACCAAGGAGGTCCCTCTGTCCCCACACTCTTGCTTTCAGAATATTTTGCTCCTTCTAAGTCTGTCCACAGCGGCCTCCACTACTACTCTACTAATGAACTTACTACATTATTATCCAGTAGTTATTTACAGATGTGCTCCATCAATCTCTGCTCTGATGGAGCTTATCAGACAGTGTGTCTCATGCACCTTTGTAACTTTGCCTTTTCCCTGTCTTTAACTCCTAGTATGGCAGTTCCCATATGCTAGCATGAATGATTGAGTGAATGGATGAATATATGTTCCATAAGCACAGAGGTTTTTGTCTGTCTTGTTAACTGAAATGAACATTCCAAGTGCCCAGAACAGGTCTTGTCACAAAAAGTAATTGTTGAAATAACTCATGAATGAGTGCTTTAGCTTATACAACCAACTGAAAAGGCTGGACCTGCTATGATTCTCAGTGTAACAGTACACATTTTTCATAGTGGCACCAGTATAAGCACAGTCTCCTGAACAGGTCATGATTAAGCTCCCCACTTGACATTTCTGTCATCTAATAATTTGAGGTTTCGCTCTATAGACCCAAGGTATTCTATCAAGAAACAGAAGTAATATCGCAAGCATATAGCTCATACCTATATAATCAGATCAAGTTAACTTTTTTCATCCTTACTCATTACATTTTTCTATTCATGGTAAGCCTGGGATAGCAATGATTCTCTAGGATAGTTTATATGGAATAATAGTAAAAATAGCTTCCATTTATTGAGCACTTACTAAATGTGCCAGGCATTGTACTAACTGTTTTCTATATGTTATCTCTTTTAATTGTCTCAGGCAACTTGATTAGAAATGTTTTATTATCCCTACTTTACAGTCGAAGAAATTGAGGCTCAGATGTAGTCATTTGCCAAGGTCACTGAGCTACTAACCAGATGACCTAAGATTTGAGCCTAAGTCTATCTGAGCCTCTGCTCCTGAGCTTCACCATAACTCGGGGGCTTTGAATTGAGTGGATCTAGTTGGAACTTACTCCTGACCAGAGAAACATACGTTGTTTTCCAGTCATCTCAGAGCAAATATTTTCTTTGCCTTGAACATTCCTGATCTTGAGTTTTCTCAAGATCTAAAGGCTAAACTCGGTCAAAATAATAAATTAAATCAAATGTCCCCCCCACACACACACCCTCATCCCCGCTTAATTACACCTGATGAGTGGCTCTTTCGTTCATTTGGTTCCAGGCACTTAGCTGTCTCTTGCATTTGCTTCCACTGATCAGGGTCCCTGAGGTTTGCATATATGTTTTCCCAGTGAACTTTTGTCCTTTCTGAAAACTGCATTCTGCTCTCTTTCATCAGATTCCAGCTTTCATGACTAATATACAGTGATAACTCCAGAACTGTTTACACGACCAATTAAAGTGGGCAGAATCTTCCGCTTACAAATTGCTTCAAGATAGGGCTCAGATGTCTGCCCATAGAATCATCTCCTACATGCTAGCATAAAGTGGATCTGAGCTTGTACAGCTGCAGCTTGCCCTTGACTTAGAGGCCTATTGTTTCTTGACAGGGTTCTGTGCTCCCAGCTTGTTTCTCAAACTGAGACTACAGAGATTTATGACTCACTTGGAAAAAAATATGTGGGGCTACTTCTCCAACCTGCTTCGGAAAAACAGGATGTTTCTCTCTCCCGATCTTGCACATACCTGTAAACAAGCGACTCACTGGCAGGGCCTCTGAGTCAGAGGTATAGCAGTTTCAGACTCTCAGGTTTGATGATTATTTGCTTGGATAAATCAGAAGTTCGTGTCAGAACAGAGCCACGTTCCAAAAACTTATTGCCCACAGACCCACAGATTAACTCGAGGCCTTCCAGACGGCAGGAAAGTGTGTGTTTGTTTTATAAAGTGGAGGCATGTGTGGGTCTGTGCCACGTTCCCAGCCATAAAAAAAAGTGAAGAGTGTTAAGTGTGACTTCTTGGGGGAAACAGGGCCTTACGTCTCTGTGATTATTATTTTTGGAGGAGTAAATATTTCAGTAGAAAAAGAAACTCCTTTGTACCAACTCTGAGTTTTCTTGGCATGTTTTAATATTTTCAAGTAACAGCTGAAACCACACTAACCTTCCCCGTTCTAATTGGAAGCGTCTGTGAGTTGCAAAATTAGAATTTTCAGATTCTGAAGTGATTTGCTATTTGGACAGGGGTGTCAGTTTCAGCTGAAATTTTCATCTATTGGGCCTTTTTTCCCTCCTGATTATAAATTGTTCACTCAGCTAATGATGTGATGGAAATACACTCTTCACCAGTTTTCCATGTACGCAGGCTTTCTTAAAAATGAAAACCACACTTTCTTTCCAGTTTCTTATTCTACACCTTATCAGGATCCTTCTGACTCAAAGAGAACAGATGGAGAAATTCCCCCAACCCTTGGAATTCGACTCGAACAATTTTCTCCTGCCAAAAAGCATCTCATAATCAAAGACATCAGAGCAGCAAATGATATTTGCAAATTCCAGGAAGAAAAAAAAAGTAGTTGAAACACTTAGAAACTTATTCCAGTTTTTCTCTATGTTAATAGAAGCCTATTAGAGGGCTTAGTGTTTTACAGATATCTTCTGAAACTTCAGCAAGAAAGCCATGAAAGCGTGATGACCTCTTACCTGCTTGCCTTACTACTTAGACTACTTCCTATCTTGGTGAGGTTGCCTCAAGGACCCTCAGTACTCCCAGGTGTGAATGAGAATGATACCAGCTTCCTAGACTCACGGTGATGAGTAAATGATGTAGCATTTGTAAAATGCTCCCACCGGGAGCTGTCTTAGTCCATTCTGGCTGCTGTAGCAAGATACCACAGACTGGGTGGCTTATAAACAACAGAAATTTATTTCTCCAGTTCTGGAAGCTTGAAGTCTGAGATCAGAGCACTGGCATGGTCAAAGGTATGGATGAGGGCTCACTTTTGGTAGTAGACTTGTCCTTTTTATCCTCACATGGCAGAAGGGGTTAGGGAACTCTTCAGGGCCTCATTTATAAGGGTACTAATCTCATTCAGAAGGACTCCACTCAAAGGCCCCACCTCCTAATACCATCACATTGGACATTAGGATTTCAGCATAGGGAGGGACACATTGAGATCACAGCAGGAATGAAACAAATACTGGTTTCTTCTCTTTCTCTCTTTCCTACATTTTACTTATCACAACTGAGGTAAAAATGACATGACTTACTTGAGGCCAAAGATCAGGCCCTCAAGGAGCCAAGACAAGCCTGAGTTTTATAGGCTTAGAGCCTTGAAGGCTCCATCCTCTGTCTGGATTCAACACCCACTCTGCAGAGTTTGGCACAGGGTATGTTGTCGATTGTTCCAAAAAGTCATAGAGAGCAAAAGACTGTTGGTGCTACTACACACTTCACAGATGCTTGTTGCCAGTAGGGTTAATATTAATGACTTTAAAGACTACACTGGGAAAAGGTTCAAATGATGCCACCAAAAAAATGACCCTGACTTTCCCTGCTAGGTTCCCAATAAATGTTTGCAGTATTGAATTTAATAGGCTGGACCTGCAGTTCTGTAAGCTTTTGAGAGTGAAAAGGAAACATAAATAATTGTGTCAAGACACAGGCAAACCAGAATATGTGGTCACCCTACTTAGGAACCACAGCATGCATTTCTGTGTCTCTTGGAGAGAAACTGACATTCATTTATTTGAGAAACACATCTTACATTTAAGATTTTTCAAGAAGCTACTTGTGACCTTATTTTATTTAATGCTCACATCGGCTTAGTGAGATGGATTTAACTATTAACTCGAGCCTCATTTTAGTAATGAGCAACTGACACTCAGTGAGGTTAGTACTTTGCTAAGGTTGCATGGCGAATAAGGGTAAGACCTGAGATTTGAGTCCAGGTCTGTCTACCTGCAAATTCATGGTTTTGCAACCATTCTAGGTCTTGCTAGATTATGTCATTGTTGTTGTTTAATATCTAAGTGTCCGACTCTTGCGACCCCATGGACGGTAGCCCGCAGACTCCTCTGTCCATGGGATTTCCCAGGCAAGAATACTGAAGTGGGTTGCCATTCCTTTCTCTGAGGGATCTTTCCAACCTAGGGATAGAACCCAGGTCTCCTGCATTGGCAGGCAGGTTCTTTAGCATTGAGCCATCAGGGAAGCCCAGATTATGTCACAGGATCATAGATTTTTAGAGGTTATGTGACCTACCTTCTATTGATAAGTCTTTCAGGTGGGGAAGCAAGCTCAGAGACATCTGATAACTTTAACACTCACATAGCTGGATATACTAGTGGAAAATTTCTAGTGCCCTTTTCCCAACCACTCCATTCCCACACAGAGAAGGAGAGAAAGGAGTGTGTTCAGAGATTCCCTTTTGAAGTGGACACGATGTTTATAGGGCTGTACTGGGGGGACCCATAGACATCAGTGAAGGTGGAGGATGCGGTCCCTTCTCTCAAGATGCTTCAGGTCTACTTGAAAGAAACCGTCCAACAGCAGCAAGAAGAGAGAGCGTGAGAGGGAAGGGCCCAAGTGCCCCAAAGTGGGGGCTCCCCGCCCAGCTCTGCTGCTATTTCACTATGACTGAGCCATCCAGAGGTTGCCTGTTCCATCATCTCCCCATCCTCCAATCGCATCTCCATTGTTCCCCATTATACTCTATTTTCTTTTTTTTCTCCCTAGTCTGCCTAAAACAAAAAACTCCACAGGATCAGAGGTAAAGTCCCATTCTTCCTTATTTCCCAGGATCCCAGCACCGTGCTGGCTGCCTAAAGCTGGGTGCATGAAGCCAGCGCTGGGGGCAAGGCAGGCGGTACCCTCAAGGAAGCCCCCGCCCACTTCAGCCCCGCTGTGGGAGTCGAGTCGCTCGGTCGGAACTCCATTTCCCACCTTTATGCCTCACTGCGAAGACAGGCACCCTCCCCTTACTGTCATCTTGGAGGGCCAGGAGGAAAGGAGGTCATCTCAGGGTGGAAGGGGACACCTGCCTACCTCCGAGGGAGACAGAAGGGGAAACAGCAGGGGGGTATATGAGGGCCGGGAGGTGAGCTATGGTTCAGTGGGTTAAAAGAGCCAAAATGTCCCTCGAGATGGAAACTAAAACCAAGGCAGGCTTGTGAGTCACCTGCCACGGATAGGTGTTCCCCCGCCCGTTTATTCACACTCCCCCGCGGACGTTTCACAGAACCAGGGGAAAACGTGATGCTTAACTCCTCCCAGACAGGGCGCCTACCCCCTGCCTCGCCAGGTGCTGGGCCGCCAGGCCCTGGGACTTCTCCGACCTACTTTCTCCAGCTGCGCTGTTGAGTCCCGGAGGCTGCTGCTAGGCTTTAAAAATAGCCTCTTGCGTGCTTTCGGAGGCCAGGTTTCCTTGCTGCCAAAAATGTGCGGAATGGTGGTTCCGTGGCAACTGCGAGCCTTTGTTCCCAAGTTGAAAGCTCACGTCCCTCCTCCTGAGCCCGGCCTCAGGGGTTTGCCTGATGTCACTGACCCCGCTTTAATTAAGTTCTCCTTTTTTTTTGTTAGACTTGGTGCCAGGAAGCCTAAATGAATGTTGTCTCTTTGAGTGGGTTTTGTTGGGTTTTTTTTTCTTCTCACTTCTATTTTAGGAAACTTCTAAGGGTCCCTCCTCTGCAGGCGGAGATAAGGGCTAAGAGTCTTTTTCTCAAGAAAGAGCATTCTCCTAAGTGAGCGTTATCTTTGTTTTTCTCAGTGTAACTGAATTCTAAAATTCAAGCGACTTTTCTGGCTCCTGATGGAAAATGGAGATAGTGATGTCCTTTCTAGGCCTTTGTGGGTGGGAGGAAACCTCTCCTGCACTTGCCCTGACAAAATTCCAACAGACTGAGTTTTAAGACAGGTTCAGAGAAGAAATCAGGATTACCCCTGCTTGTGGGCAGTGCACAAAAATTGGATACTGGTGTACTAGCTTCCCTGTAACAAAGTACCACAAACAGAGTGGCTGAAAACAGCAGAAATTCATTGTCCCACAGTTCTGGAGGCTGCAAGTCTGAAATCAAGGTGTCAACAGAGTTGAGGTCTCTCTGAGATCTGTAGAGGAAAGTCCTTCCTACTAGCTCCTGTAGTTTGCCAACGGTCCTTGACATCCCTTGGCCTGTAGACACCCCACTCCAATCTCTGCCTCCATCACCACATGGCTATCTTCTCCCTGTATGTCTCTGTCTTCACCTCTTTTCATAAAGACACCAGTCATTTTGGATGAAGTGTGTGCATGCTCAGTCATGTCCGACTCTTTGTGACCCCATGGACTGTAGCCCGTCAGGCTCCTCTACCCATGAAATTTTCTAGGCAAGAATATTGGAGTGGGTTGCCATTTCCTACTCCAGAGGATCTTCCCTACCTAGGCATTGAACTCGTGATTCCTGTGTCTCCTGCTTTGGCAGGCAGATTCTTTGCTGCTGAGCCACCTGGGAAACCCCATTTTGAATAAAAGACCTCCCTAATGACCTCATCTTTTCTTTTTATTTTATCTGGAGAAAACCATAATTCCAAAAGATACATGCCCAGTGTCAATCGCAGAACTATTTATAATAGCTCAGACATGGAAGCAACCTAATGACCTCATCTTAATGACATCTGCAAAGACCCTATTTCCACAGAAGGCACCAGGGGTTAAGGTTTTAGTATGTCTTTTTAGAGGGAGGCACACAATTCAATTCTGAATTGTTTTATTTTCTTGGCTTGGAATTTTCTGTCACCCAGAAAATATTTGGATATGTTATTGCTTCCTAGCCTAAGTAACCAGTATTGGCCACCATTTGTGAGTGGTTACTGCATGCCAAGCACTATCCCTGTGCCTGATCTGTTATTTCATTGAATTCTCACAGAAGCACGTTGAGATAGGTTTTATTGTATGCCCAGTTTATAACTAAAACTATAAAGGCTCAGCTCTGTCTCATTTCAGCACCCACATTCTGGACCGCTAAGCATACCTAACACATATTTGTCTTCTGGAGCACTTGTATGCTTGGTGCTATGCTGAGCCCCGAGGTTACAGCAGTGAACAAGACTGATGTCGTCCTGCCCTCATAGAACATACAGTCTAGAGGGAGGAGCTATGCACTAAAGACATACTTTTCTAAATAACAGTCACTAACCTGCAATGCTATAGCGCCGGCTCCAAATAGGAATTCTTCTCCTCTGATGTCACTGCCTGAGGTCTTTTGTAGGAACAGTGATTGCTGAAATGAAGAATAATGAAAAGATCCTCCAAGAAGGAAGGCTCTCACCTCTGCTTTACCCAGAGCGCCAATATCTCAATTTACGTAACGGGCATCTCTGAAAGCTGTTGTGGCAAAGAGTGTGCCATGGCTAGATGATGCTGTGGAACGCACAGTCCTGAAAGCTTATTCCGTGCTTCTGCATCATGACCCGTGGGTCACTGGAGGCCTGTGCTCAGCATCATCCCCAGTCCAGGCCTGGGTCCCGAGGTGGCCTCCCTGGAACAGTACCGATGACCCCGGCAGAGGAGCAGACGGTGAATCACATACTAGCTTTCAACACGCACCCCTAAGTGTCAGGTCGTACCTGGAGCAAACATACATGTCTTGTAGGCCAAATGAGTTAAGTATGTGAGAGAATAAAGGAGTTATTTCATTTTTGTGAGGCATGAATCCTTCCCCTTCCCTGGCCACACATTTAGCCCAGAACTCTGTACGAGAGAGGGCCGCCTCCCGTCTCCAGCCACTCCTTCTCAGGCCCTGATGTCCAAGCATCAGCTGAGAAGGAACCTGGGTTCTGTTTCTAGAAACCAAAGTAGGAAGGCCCAAATTGGTGAAAGCTATAAATCAGGGGACAGTGATTTATGTTCATGGACAATTCTCTGCAGTCTCCCTTTAAACAGTAACCTCCAAAGTACACATATAGTATCGTTTTAGGTGTATTTTGTTTCCCTGGTGGCTGAGCAGTAAAGAATCCACCTTCAATGCAGGAAACCCAGGTTTGATCCCTGGGTGGGGAAGATCCCCTAGAGAAGATCATGGCAATCCACTCCAGTATTCTTGTGTGGAGAATCCCGTGGACAGAGGAGCCTGGCATGCTATAGTCCATAGGGCCTCGAAGAGGTGGACATGACTCACAACTTTTCAGGAATGTTCTGTAAAGCAGAGCATATATTCATTTAAGCCCTGATTTCATAGGTTGGCAGCTTGCTGGATTCTTTATATATATATTTATTTTTTCTTTCCTGAAATTTCAAAATTGTTTCCCTGAAGTAAACAGGAAAAACTTGGGGAAAGTAATCAGTAGCCAAAGTTATTTTTGTTTTTTTTCTTGTTCCAGTTAAGGGCTGTTAACATGAGACATTCCCATGAGTGCCTCTCAGACGGAGGCCCATCGTCACAGCACCAGGAGCAGCCAAGGGCATCTGTTCTGATTGCTCAGAGGAGTCTTTAGCCTTGAAGAGTACTCAGGTTACTCACTGCAGGGTCCTCAGCGCCTAGGGGTCCCTGGGGCAGCCTGCAATTCACTCAAAAGCTGGAAGTGCCTGTGCATCTCAGTGGAGCCAGGCTCAGTGCTCCCTGGAGCTCCCTGCCTTCCTGCCTCCTTTTGTGCCTCAGGATAGACAAAGAGCACCACACCAGCCGTCAGGGCAGCATAGGGGGCAGGGTTGTGGGAGAGGGTGGCTTCTTCTCCACCCTCTCCACCCAGAGAAGATTGAAACAGACCGAGAGCAAATTGGCACCTAAAATTCTACCCCATTCAGCCGGAAAGGGCCGCCAGGAAACCAGAGAGGCCAGCACGCTTAAACCACCCCCCATCCCCTCTCAGAACCCCCATAGAGTTCCCAGGATTCTCGCAGCTGTCTGACCTATCCCAAGGCCGGACAGCTATGAAGATTCACATGTCTGCAGGCCTTTACAGGGTACAGAGTGTGTGTGAATGCGCCTTGCTTGGTCCTCGCGGTCACGCCGTAATGGAGAAGCCACCGTTCCCATTTTACTGAAGGGAAAACTGAGACACGGAGAGTTGAAGTGACTGGTCCCAAATCACACACATGAAGGAGCCGCGTTTCCAAACTCCCAAGAGGCCTGTGTTTAAACCTCACCTCTGCCTTCACATCGCTTCTATCTCAGTCTCATCTACAGAATGGGGAGGAAGCCCATCTGAGAGTGTTGCATGAGAAATAAGATGATGTACATAAAGGGCTAAACAGGGTTCCCGAGATATCAAAGAGCCTGTTCAGTGGATGAATATTGCTCTTCCGTGATGTGTATTCCCTTTCAGGCTGCCCTTGATCTCATCCTTATTGAACACTAGTTTTTGCAGGGAACATGGAAACTTTCAGTCCCAACAGTGCATCACCAAAGAATTCTGTTTTGCCCTCATTTGGTGACCCTCATACTGCAAGATTTTCTGCCAAACTTTGATTGCCTTCCTGTTTCACCAAAGACACACTTAACTATCAACCCTAGTTCCTGACAAGCATGCACATTGACTTGGTATAAGTCTCACTAAAATATGAATTAATAATTAGCTGTAAGTGTTTCCTGAGCACTTACAATGAGCCGGCTCCTCACTAGGCATTTCGCCAGCATCTGGATGCTGACTCCCCAGCCTGCACTCCTAACCACTAACTACACCAACTCAGCAACTCCTAGAGCTGCCATTTGCCAGGCACTTACTACACACCAGCAGGCACCACAGTAAACTCTTTAAATATGTGTTGTCTTAATTGATCCTTATAACAAAGGCATGAAGCAGCTGCTGTCAAGTTCTCCATTTTACAGATAAGGAACTGAAGCTTGGGGAAGGGTAACCTGTCCACAGCCACTCAGCCAGTGAGGAGCCAAGGCAGGCAGGCTCTGAATCCAGATTCTGTGGCTGCAGAGCACGTACGTTTAACCCCTCCTCTCTGCTACCTCCCCCTGCCATTTCTCTGAACTTCTCTGGAGTCAGTTGCACTCTCATCACTGTTAGTGATCTGTTTTTTTGGAAGTAATCCCTGAAAATCCCCATGCTAGTGCCCAGGGCCGGAAATCTCTGGTGAGACTGAGCAGGTGTGGGTCAGTGCCCCTCCCAGGCACTGAAGTATTCTTCCTGAAGCCACTAAGAAGGAATGCAGAGAAGTGAGCATCTGCATTTCTCACTTGGTCAGAACCTCATGAGAGCAGAGATAAGAACCAACCCCATCACCATATGTTGCTGGAAAAACTAATGCCCGCCCTGCTTTGAGTGGAAGTAGTTAAACCTGAAAATAGATTGCTGAGGGCATCTAAGAGATCTTTCTCCCTGGAAGTATATTCTTTTTGAGCTGGTCTAGATTCAACTTGGTTAGGAGGTGGAGCGATGGGCAAGGGATTTCCCCTTAGGATCCCGCCAAAACCCATAGTCCATTTGTTTAACCTCATAATCCCTCACTCTGCACATTTTACTTCCTCACCAACATGCATCAAGAGAAATCTTTCATCAGTGGTCCCAATGAGCATCTATGATGCTTCCATTTTGGTCCATGTCCCTAGCTCTTCATTGGGAACTAGGTCTCTGGAAAGAATAGGTGGTCTGGGGCAACAGAAAGAGCACTGGACTCAGCACCTTGGTTCAAGTAGGTTCTGCTGCTTGTGAGCTGTGTGACCTCAGGCAAATCACTTCACCTCTCTGAACTTCCATGTCCTCGTTTATATAGTGAAGTCTTTGGACTGGATATCTCACAATCCTCTTCCAGGGCAATCCTTTGGGGAAGATTGGTAGCTGTGAATTATGTAATAGATGGAAATGCACTTTGAGAGGTCATTAAAAGCTGTTAATATATTTCAGTTTTATTTTTTCACTGTGATCTCTGCAGAGCATAAAATGATATATGCAAAAAAGAAAAAAGTCATCTTTTGAAATTTTTGTAGCTCAAATCTCAGTTTAAAAACATTCATTTGAAATGTCCCTCCACCCTCTTCTTATCTGCCACAAAGAGAGCCTATTTTAATGTAGCTGATTATTTCCATAATCATACTTTTCCTGTGTTTAGAATTAATCACATGAGAGCTTTACTAAGGTCTAAAATGGTGCCTGAATCTTATCCCTTAACATGTGAGCTTTTTGCTAAGTATCATTACTAAGCCTCTATCTGGTAAAAAGTAATGTTGAGAACAGAAGTTGTTTGGCTCTAAGGGACATTTCCAAAACAGGTCAGGGTTAAGAATTTCTAGAGGCCAGGAATGCATCATAGGGATTAATTAATGTGAGTAAATGACTTCCCCAAGGTCACTCGGTGAGTCATCAGTGAGCCTTGGGCTGAGACCTGGTTTTTCCAGCTGAAAAGAATGGGCCCTTTGGTTAGCATTGTTGTTCCACGTGACTAGCTCCAGACGGCCTGGAGGGGGGAGGGATGCGGAAATTGCTTATGAATATCAAGCTGCAGCTGTGGAAAAATAGAAGCTAAGGAAGAGTTACAGTCCCTAACAAGGCCTCCTCGGGCCAAACCTCAGAGCAGCAGCTGGTTTGGAAGTAGAGAGGGTGGTTCTTTGAAAGGTCCCAGGCATACAGGCTCAACTTGGCCCGCTTACCCTGCTGCTGACACCAAGGCAGGTGCCTGCGTGCGTGCGTGCTAAGTCACTTCAGTCATGCCCTACCCTTGCGACCGCATGGACTGTAGCCCACCAGGCTCCTCTGTCTATGGCCTTATCCAGGCAAGAATACTGGAGTGGGTTGCCATGCCCTCCTCCTGGGGATCTTCCCCACCCAGGGATTGAACCAGTGTCTTCTGCATTGCAGGCGGATTCTTTACCAATGAAGCCCACCAGGGAAGCCCCCAAGGCAGTTACCAGTATTTAAACTTCAGGATGCCCACCACGTGTGACTGCTTCTCTCATCCAGGGCAGTCTTTGAAGTTCATCATTATCAACACAGTGTGATTTTTTTCCAAACTCAAACTGCATAGAGATGATCTTTAGCAACAAGTTCCAAGAAACCAATCTGATGCTTGTTTTTGTCTTGATGGATACATCTAAGTGCCCTGTGGTCATTTCAGAGTAGCCCAGAAAAAGCCTGAAACTTGCTCTCAAACCTAATGAGTAGGTTAATTCGAAGACCCACGTTGTCCCTAGTCAACATGGTGGAAAGAGCCTGGCAACTCCCAAGTCTTAGGCTCTGGAAGTTTCCTCCCCACTGGCCTGTCCCCTGCCTTCATAGATGCATTTCCCCACTCTGAGCCACAAGCACAGCCCAATGCCACCCAGCCCAGCACACTGATCCCATGAGCATGATACAACATAGCCCACATGAGAGTTTCTTTCACTCCAACTTACACCCAACTTATACCCAACTCTACAGCTTTCATCACTCAACCTTCAACCATCCTCATGGTTCACTTACTTCTTCAAAAATTATGTATGAGTATCTATCATGGCCTAGGTCTGGGTATACAGTGGTCAACAACAACAACAGAATAAATGCTTGTCTAGCCACAATGAAGCTTACAGTCTAATGGGGGTAGCATATTAAGTAAATAACCACACAAATAACTGTAATAGGTTTGTGTGTGTAAGGATGGGATACTTGAGAATTATAACAAGGAGCCTCAAATTTGACTTGGAAGTCATCTGGAAAGTAAGTAGGAATTAACTAAACATACTGATAGAATGCAGAGGCAGGGGGTACCAGGCAAAGGGAACAGTGTATGAACTGGCCATGGATTAAGAAAATCATGACACATGGAGGAATGGAAAAAGGCCAGTGTGGTCAATGACTGGAGAAAGAAATAAGGATAAAGTGAAGAATTTGTCAAGGGCCTCATAGGTGGACCATACTGAGGACTTGAGTCTTTGTCCCAAGAACCATGGAAAGACATGAAGGATATTTATCACAGGGGATAACAAAGTAAGGTTTGGGAGTTCTCTGTGGTTCAATGGTTAGGGCTTGGTGCTTTCACTGCCATGGCCCAGGTTCAATCCCTAGTCAGGGAACTAAGATCCTGCAAGTTGAGAGGCATAGCCAAAAAAACAGTAAGGCTTTGATTTCAAGAGCATCACTCTTTCTTTTGTATAGATACTAGATTAGGTAGAGACAAGAGAGGATGTGACAAAGTTATTGTGGTGCTTTAGGGAACAGCTATATTGGGAGTCTGGACCAGGTCAGTGGTGTCATGGGTGAAAGAAGTATATGAACCAGGAGCTAATTCCAGAGTAGAAGTGAAGGACTTAGCAAGGGGTTATATAAAAGGGGAAAAAGACTGTATCAAAGATGCTTCCAGGGGTCTGAGATTGTTAAACTACATGCCTGAGGGAAATAGTTACTGAGAAAGGGAGCAAGAGAGGAGAATCAGATTTGTCTTGGGTATTTGTTTTATCTTGTCTTTGAGTCATAGTGATGCAACTTTAGATCATAATTTGGTTTTGGACAGGTGAAGTTTAAAGTGCCTTTGAGACATACGAAGGGAGATGTCAGGCAGGCAGTTAAATGTAAACGTCTAGAACAATGGCTTTAAAATCAGGGGCACATTTTCTCCCCAGGGAACATTTATCGACAATGGAGAGGTTTTCGGCTCTCACAGCAGTGCATGGGGTGCTACTGGCATCTAGTGGGTAGAGACAGGGACGCTGCCCAACGTTCTGCAGCGCACATGACATCCCCACCCTTCACAGCAAAGGATTATCCCACCCAAAATGTGAGTAGTACCAAAGATGAGAAACTCTGGTCTGCAGATCTTTGAGAGTCACTGGCTGAAAGCCTTGGGCACTGATGAGATCATATAGGGAAAGAAGAAGAGTGAGAAGGAGAATGGGGCAGTGCAAATTTGGGAGGAACTCTAACACCTACTGGTGGGATGATCCAGCAGGAGGGACTATGAAGGAGCAGCCTGAGAGGTAGAAAAAACACCAGAGCGGAGTCACAGAAGCCAGAGGCTTGAAGCGTCAGATGCTGCTGAGAAGACTAAGAAGACATAGACTAGAAGGCTGCTTGTATTTCTGGAGTGGACCTCATCCGTGGCCTTGGCAAGAGCAGTGTTGGCAGCACATTATTAAGTAAAGACATGTTTCAGTGGAAGATGAAAAAATGGAGGCGGCTAGTGTAGACAGTGCTTACAAGAAGTTTAGCTATGGGAGGGAGGAGAAGGAAGAAACAGTCTTGGCAAGGAACGTGGAAGTCAAGAATAGTTTGGAGTTCAGTGATGTTTTTCTTGTTTTATTTTGTTTAAATTTTTTATTATGGATAGTGTCTAACACGCAGGCTATTATAATAGACCTCTCTGTACCCTGAATTCTGTGAAATCTGGATTGTTTTGTTTCTTAGAAGAGTAACTTTTATTTTTGTTGTTGTTGTTCAGTTGCTGAGTCGTGTCCAACTCTTTGTGACTCCAGGAACTGCAGCACGCCAGGCTTTCCTGTCCTTCACTATTTCCCGGAGTTTGCTCAAATTCATGTCCGTTGATTCGGGTGATTGTGTCCAACCATCTCATCCTCTGTTGCCCTCTTCTGCCCTCAGTCTTTCCCAGCATCAGGGTTGTTCCCAATGAGTCCACTCTTCACATCAGGTGGCCAAAGTATTAGAGCTTTAGCTTCAGCATCAGTCTTTCCAATGAATATTCAAGGTTGGTTTCTATTAGGATTGACTGGTTTGATCTCTCTGCTGTCCAAGGGACTCTCAAGAGCCTTTTCCAACACCACAATTTGAAAGCATCAATTCTTTGGTGCTCAGCCTTCCTTATGGTCCAACTCTCACATCCGTACATGACTACAGGAAAAACCATAGCTTTGACTATACAGACCTTTGTTGGCAATGTGATGTCTCTGCTTTTTAATGTGATATCTAGGTTTGTCATAACTTTTCTTCCAAGGAGCAAGCCTCTTTTAATGTAATGGCTGCAGTCACCATCCACAGTGATTTTGGAGTCCAAGTAGGCTGGACTCAAATTCCAAACTCTCTTCCTACTGATGGGCAGCAGTGGAAATCTTTGCTGGGTTCTTTCTGTGTCCAGCTACAGGTTTTTTTTGTTTTTGTTTTTGTTTTGCCAGACCCTTGGGTATGTATAATTGAATCATCAGCCAGTTATTTGGGCAGGTTTTATACACAAACTTGGATGTTCATCCTCTCTGCATCTCCTTCCCTTCCAGAACTTTCCCCTTTGCTTTCTGAGTGCTCTTCCAGCTCCAACTCACTTCTCTGACACCTCAAACTAGTAGAACTTAGGCTTTCTGCTGCCCCAAATTACTTGCGTGTTAGACTGCCCTCAAGCAAAAGCCACAGATTGGCAAATCTCGAAGGGTATAATTCCTGCTTTCAGAGGTAGATTCCTCTCCAGTTTCTGTCTGTTTCAGGCTCTGTAATTTTCACTGGAACAGGAGAATTGGCTGTGGATATGGAAGTGTATGGGTTCGCTGGTGGAAAACTGACAAGAGATGCTTCCTGAGACATCACAGACATGGTCACTAGGGCAGTGAGGGGAAAGGTGAGGCAGATGGAGGTTTGAGAGCAAAGAAGTTGAAACAGTATTTGCAAAGAGTGAAAAGAGTGAATTTTGATCAGAGAAACACTGCAGGCGTGGAGGCTGATCAATGCTGACAGTCTGTATGGGTTGACGCTGAGTGGATGGTGGTATGATCAGTCTGCCCTGTAGCAGGACTGTCTCCATCTGCCCTCGGCGGCCTGGCTGGGAAGGCACAGGGAGCGGAAAGTGGGTTTTCTTAAGGGTGAGGGTTTCACAAGACTGGCGGGACCAAAGAGCAGGTCCACGGTGTTTACAGTATTGACGAGGGCATGACTTCAGTAATGGGTCACAAAATCCAAGCACCTCATGAAGCTGTGGCAGCCGTTTTGGGGAAGCAGTCTTATTTAGGCAGGGCAAGTAGAACGGGGAACCACACCTCCAACACATTCTTCCCCAACCCTTTCACACAGGCAAAAACAGACTGAGTATTTGGCCCTGGGTACTTCACAAGTCAAAGGAGCCTCTCTCTCTCGGGTGCATTGGTAAAAAGAACAAAAAGGGGAAAAGAAGGAAGTGGTCCAAACCACTTGCCATCCTCTGCACCATTCATGCCCTCTCACTACTGATCCCAGGACAGGAAATTCGTACCCACAGACTTAGGTCCAAACATTAGAATTTCGAAGTCAAGCTAATAAACTGTTAAGTAGAATATGTTTCATCCTCCTGCTTTACAAATATATCTTCCTATGGTCTGGAAGGCCAAGTTTGAATTTAGAATTCTCAGACTCAAGTGGTGCAGAGGAAATAGGCTCGTGGCTAGCAGCCCACTCCTTTCTGTCCCCAGCTCCATCCTCCACGGCAAGGGACCACGTGGACGTGTATCTGGACATCACTGCCCACATGTCCAAGTTCCAGTCATGGCCCCAGGGTTGGGCCCCACCCACTGCAGTGTGGTCTGTCCTTGGAAGGAGGGACCCAGAGAAGAGACCCACACAGCCCCTGAAAGCAGCCTGGGACCACTCAGGCAGATAATTCTGGGGTCCTGGGTACCTGGTCTAGGGGGAGAAAGGAACAGGCTCTGGAGAGCACAGACTCCAGGTGAATACATCCCTTGGCCCCATGGAGCCTTTCCCCTGTGGGGAGCAGTTGAAGGAAACCCAGTGCGGGGTGTTGTAAACTGTTTGGACTTTGAACAGGGACCCCCTCAGCCCAGATCTGTGGCCAAAGTTAAGTAACACAATGATATACAGTACTTGTGGTCTCTGCTCTGTTCCTGGTCTGACTGGTCTCTGTGTGTGTGTGTGTGTTTTGTTTTTCCTAGTGGGCTGTTTATCACCATTCATGACAAGGGCCACCTTGCAACAATGCTGAACTCTTGGCCAGAAGACGATATTAAGGTATGACCCTGCTTTTTTTGCTATTTCTCTCTTGTTGGATGAATCCTGTCAGCCTGAGGTAGTCATTCTGAGCTATAAAAGGGGCCATTGCAACACTGAAGACAGGACACCAAATCCATTCCCCCAGTCCCAGACCCTAGTCCAGTTACAGCCAAGCACATATGCACCATGGAGTGAAGGCTTGCATTAACCACATACCCTTGTGAAATTGTCTGTCATCATCATCATCATAATTAATAGTACTACTAGTGCATGTATTGAGTATTTTCTGAATATTCACTGCTGGTTTCCTTGGTGGATTCAGGGAAAAGTCCAGCATGGACCCTCTTCTCAGGTAGCTAACTTTTCATGGGAAAAGTAAGAGAGAGAGAGAGAAAAGACTAACAGGTGAAACTTGATCAGAGATTAATGAGGCACACAGGAGAACTAGGGATGTTCAGTGAGAGACTTTCCTTTTAGTCGGGGTAATCTAGGAAGACTTCATGGAAGAGGTGACATTGGAGCAAAGCATTGAGTTGAGGGGTGACGTTTGGACAGTCAGGCATTGGAGGGACTAGGATGGAGAGCAGGGACATTCTGCACCAAGAGAAAAGGTTTATGATGAGCAATGTCTTCACACCTGGGTGTGCACAGCAGTGTATGTGTTGGGCAGGAGGATGAAGTGGGGTGGGGGAAGGATGTATATGCAGAGTGACAAAACAAACCTGGCACTGTTTCCAGTTTTATTATTCAAAACATTTAAGGAGAAAGTATTTTTTATGTAACAAATGATACAATATATAAGGTAAAATTGGTGCAGCTTTGAAGAAACTTGTTAGCCCTGGCTGTATAGCCAGATCTCCTCTCTTGGGAACTTTTGTGGAAGATTTCAGGGCCTCTGGATTCCAAGATCATTGTCACTTCTGCAAACAAGTTTTATTGAATGACGCCACACATGCGTGTGTGCTAAGTCGATTCAGTCATGTCGGACTCTGCAATCCTATGGACTGTAAATCACCTATTGTTGGAGGTATCCAAGGAGGGACCACACGATCACTTGATGGGGATATTGTAAAAGAGACGTGAACCACAACTCAGGGTAGAAAGACATTGGGCTAAAGGAATATCTCCTCTATATCTCTTCACATCTATGATTCTATAATCCTGTATTGCAAATTTGTGAAGATTGTATCTAGAAACGAATATACTTAAAAGGAAACTAAGTAATAGTTTAGGTCAGATTTTATCACCTTATCAGTCCCCCTGGGACAGGATATCTCTCTGTGCTCCAGCACTGTGCTCCCAGCACCCGTTACAGTGCTGTACGTGTTTGTTGTTGTTTAGTCGCTCAGTCGTGTCTGACTCTTTGGACCCCATGGACTGTAGCCCACCATCAGGCTACAGAGGCTGACAGTTGTTTTCTGCCTCCCTCCCTCCCTCCCAGCCAGTTCCCTGGGCCACCTCCCCCCACTGGGCCCCAAGGACAGCTTCTCTCTAACCACCCCTCCCGTGTTCCACCCACTTCTGGCCCTCTTGGGGCTTGGTGGTGTTCAGAACCACAGCAAGTAAGACAGGACCTTGGCTCTTGGGAGCCAGGCTGGCGCCACAGCCAGGGCCCTTGGACTCCAGTCCTGACCTCAGTGAAGAGCTCGGTTAGAACATTTCCATCTGGGTGTGATGTGCCCTGGGGCTTCCCAGGTGGCTCAGTGGTAAAGAATCCACATGCCACTGCTGGAGACAGAAGAGGCTCAGTTCGATCCCTGGGTGGGGAAGATCCCCTGGAGGAAGGCATGGCAACCCACTCGAGTATTCTTGCCTGGAGAATCCCACAGACAGAGGAGCCTGGAGGGCTACAGTCCATGGGGTCGAGAAGAGTCAGACCAGACTGAGCACGCAATCACGCACATGATGTGCCTGGTGCCTCTCTTTCCTGCTTGTCTTCTTAGACTCTGGTTACAGGCAGGTCTTGACCCTGCAGGGTTTGGTCCCAGTCTCAGAAGAAGCAAGTTCCCAGGGTGTGTCTAGGATGAATGCATAATGAAATCTTGAGCTCATTAAGGGAAGCCAGCTCACTTGATGGAAAGTTAACTCCAGCCTGCCCTGTGTGGACAGGCTCTGAGGTCCTACAGGCTAATCTCTCCTCCTTCCTGCACGATTCAGCTGTGGAGAGACTTGTCCATCCCAGTAGATGCTTGCTGAATCAAATGAACTCAGTAGAGGGACCTGATGAACACCTTCCAGATACCAGGCCTGTGCCAGGAGCAGAACCATGAGGTCTGCACTGACATCTGTGGTGCCTCTGTGTGAGCTCTGTGTGAGCTGTGTGTGTGTGTGTGCGTGCATGATCAGTTGCTCAGTCCTGCCTCACTTTTTGTGACCCCATGGACTATAGCCCTCCATACTCCTCTGTCCATTGGATTCTTCGGGCAAGAATACTGGAGTGGGTTACCATGCCCTCCTCCAGGGGATCTTCCCGTCCCAAGGATCAAACCCAGGTCTCCCACACTGCAGGCAGAGTCCTTACTGTCTGAGCCACCAGGGAAGCCCAAGAATACTAGAGTGGGTAGCCTATTCCTTCTCCAGGGGGTCTTCCTGACCCAGGAATTGAACCTACTTCCCTTGTGTCTCCTGCATTGGCCGGTGGATTCTTTACCCCTAGCGCCACCTGCTATAGGGGGTTTAAAAGAATGATGAAAAGACATCCCCTCTTAACCAGTAAGGGAAAAAAGCGCTCCTTCCTTCCTCCAGACTAACACAGGGCCGTGACGGCTCATGGGCTGGATTTCAGGTTCCCATCTCTCCTCCTGTCAGGGCATAACTTACAAAACTGCACCCGGAGCTCTGCTTCGAGGAGTGCAGAATGGGGAGAACACGGACCCTGACCCCAAAGTGCTTCACTCCACTTGGGAAATCGAGATACGAATTCAAACTAGATCCTTAGGTGCTCAGTATCTGTGGACTTCAACCAACATATTTTAAGAACCTTCCAGGTACTAAGTGCTACTTACCAGAGAGTTGAAGACAGCACCTGTTGTGATTTTAGAGGAGAAACAGTGGCTTTGGGGTCATCCTGGAAGAGGTGGGATGAGGCAGGGCTCAGACAAGGAGAAGCATCCAGTGCCTCTAGGGAAAGCGTGAGTTGCATGAGCCAGTACATCTAATTCACCAGCGTTCAACAGCCATTTAGCAAACATCTATTCTGTAAGACTTCCCTGAGGGCTTGGGGCTAAAGACGGTGTACAGGCATCTCAAGGAGCTTGAAGTCTAGTTAGACTGATCCAGAAACGATTCGACTGAGCGACTAACACTTTGAGACTCTGTAAATAAAATGTCCAACAGGGCTTCCCTGGTGGCTCAGATGGTAAAGAATCTGCCTGCAATGTAGGAGACCCAAGTTTGATCCCTGGGTTAAGAAAATCCCCTGGAGAAGGGAATGGCAACCCACTCCAGTATCCTTGCCTGGAAAATCCCATGGACACAGGAGCCTGGTGGGCTGCAGTCCATGGGGTCGCGAAGAGCTGGACATGACTGAGTGGCTAACACTTTGAGACTCGATGTCTGTGCTGCCGAAGAGAGGAGTTTGGGAATGAGGAACAGGGTTGACTGCCTGACCACTCACCCTGCGGTACCCTAGAGTGGATAGGTGAATCCCTGGGGTCCTGTCCTCGCCTCCACGCAGTACTGCTGTTTCACTTTGCAGAAACCCTGAGGTCAGTCTTAGAAACTATATAGAAGAGTCAGCTCTGGCTTTGCAACCAGGCAACCATGTGGGTTCTGGGTTCTGGGTTCTGGTCTTGAATCTTCCATTTACCTGCCGTGTGTGCCGATAACCTCTCTGATCTCACAGCAGGAAATTGTGAGGGCCAACTCTGATGAAGTCTGTACCACACTGAAGGGCACTGGGATGGGCATTGCCATTGCTGGAAAGGGCCGTAAGCACACACAGCGGGGCAGCGAAGAGACTGCAGAGGCCTGAGGGTGGCCAGGGAGGATGTCCCCTCACCTGGGAACAGCAGACCACAAAAGGGCGGCCAGGTGATTTGGCTCTTAGACACTATTGATTTTCAGTGATTTTTGAGATTTTTTAATTTGTAGGCAACATTTTAAATTTAAGAGACTTCATTTGAAAAAAACAAAACCGCAATTTTAAAACCTTGGATTTCTGACTTCTCTAGAAAAGCCAGGAGCTGTGAATACTGGGCCCATGGTTTGTCGTGTGTACAAGTCAATTGGCCTTCCCTGGTGGCTCAGACAGTAAAGAATCTGCCTGCAATGCAGGAGACTAGGGTTTGATCCCTGGGTCAGGAAGATCCTCTGGAGAAGGGAATGGCAACCCACTCTAATATTCTTGCCTGGAGAATCCCATGGACAGCGGAGCCTGGCGGGTTACAGTCCATGGGGTCGCAAAGAGTCACATGACTGAGTGACTAACACACACACACACACACACACACACACACACGCACACCACACAAGTCAGTTAGGACTGATCAGGCTGCCCCCAGTCGCCACCCTGCCCCATGACAGCATTCTTCTGGAGAGTGCGTCCCTCTCACTCCAGGGCTACCCTTCCAAAGGTTCAGAATCTTCTAAGCCACAGCCTTTCTTGCTTACTGGTGTGTTTTCTCCTGTTGCCCCTAAAAGAGAAGATGAAGGTCTCCTCCCCTTAGCAGGGGCTCTCTGCTCAGTGTCCTCTCCATGGTGTTCTGGTGCTGACAGAGATGCCTCTTCGTTATTTCTTCTGATTTCCACACTGTGCTCAGAGTCGGGTAAGGAGTGCTTCTGAAACATCGCCCAGGTGGGTCCTGGAGACAGGGAAGGGTAGGCGATGTATTTTCTCAGATGAGCAAGCCGATATGTGAAGTGATGAGCAAGCTGATGTGAAGTGATGCCCACAGTCGCCCGCGAGTAAGTGTCGCTGCCACCCAGAGCCCGGCTGCTGAGCAGGGCGGGCAGAGCTTTTCAAGCCGCAGGTCTTTCTGGATCCTCACGTAGTTCGCCTCTTGGCTGGAGGGGAGGGGTGGTCCAGAGATACTTCTGTGGGCTTCCCTGGTGGTCCCGTGATGAAGAATCCACCTTCCGGTGCAAGGACATGGGTTTGATCCCTGGTCTGAGAAGATGCCACACGCCGCAGAGCAACTAAGCCCACAAGCCACAGTTATGGCACCTGTGCTCTAGAGCCTGCGAGCCATGACTGCTGAACCACATGCTGCAACTACTGAAGCCCACCCTAGAGCCTGTGCTCTGCACCAGGAGTAACCTCCACAGAGAGGAGTCGGCACACCGCAACTGGAGAGTAACCCCTGCTCAGCACAACTAGGGAAGGCCAAAGGGCAGCCACGAAGACCCAGCACAGCCAAACACAAGTAAATGAACTTAAAAAACCCACCGTGAGCTACCACAGCATGTCCATCAGAGTGGCAGGAAGTGTAAAAGGAGGGGTGGCGAGGACACGGAGCAGTTGAAACTCTTGTTCGTTGTCGATGGGTATATAAAGTGGGACCACAGCTTTGGAAGAAAAGCCAGATAGTCCTTAGAGAGAGAGAGAGATGCTTCTGAAACAACTCAGAAAATAAAAGAGGACTTTCTCTGGGTTCCCAGCCGGAAAGCAGACCTGCAAACAGAGCTGGAAGAGGAGTAGGCTGTCAGGGAAGTGAGGTCATGGTCTCGGGCTGGGGGGACCGTGGGGTACTGGGGGCTCCTCTCACGCATGGAGGGAGAGCCTTCCACCCCACCCGTCCCCAGAGCCCTGCGGTGTAAATCACAGAGGGGACTGAGAACTGCTCTTCTGACTCTTTCCCACAGAGGCCATCGCCCCGAGCCGGGAGGAAGGCTCGGCTCAGAAGAGCCCTCTTTCTCAACAGCTTTCCCAGGCTCCCAAATCCCTCCTTCATCCCAGGCCTAACAGCTAACAGTGCCTAGAGGCAGCTGAGCCCTGGAGCCAAGGGAGCATCCCCTGCCTATGGGCACCAGCCACTTGGGCCTTTAACCTTGGACCAGACTCAGTGCCAAGTGCCAGCCTGCCTTGCCCTCACCCACCATGGGCTAAGCCCCAGTCAGTGTCAGAATTTAGATTTCCCTGGAAACATTTGTCTTGGATGGAGATAAGCGTATTAGGGAGGGCTCTTGGGATCAGCCTCTAGAAGCAAAGGAGGCAGGACAGAGGAGAGGGAGACATTGGGCTGAGTGGGGGGCCCGGAGCGCTTGAGGAGGTTCAGGAGTGGGGATGGCTCTTCTGTCATCCTGAGTTGGGATGAGGGATTCCATCGGTCCTTGGTTGTGGGCCGCTGCCCTGGGAACGGAGCGTGACTTTGGTCAAGGTGGCTCTCCGCAGTCGAGCAGGCACCCAAGCAGGCTGAAAGTACAGCTCGGGAATGACCCCTTTTCTCCTCTAAATGGGTCTGGACAGCACAGCACCGCATCCACTTGCCAGCATCCTGCTAAGCGCTTTATACAGATGAACTCACTGGCTTCTCCCAGCGACCCTCCAAGAGGCAGGAATTATTATCATCCTCATATTACAGACAAGGCAACTGGGAAGTTAGGTTCAGTGCTGGTGAGGGATGGAACCAAGATTTGAAACCACAGCCTGGGTGTTATTTCTGTTGTAGGGAGAGGAAAAGAGGCAGAGAGGAGGAGGAGATGGGAAGGGTGAGCAAGAAGGAGGAAAGAGAAGGAGGAGGAAGGAGAGGGCCTCGCACACAGTGCTGAGGGCAGCCCACGCCCAGAGCCTCAAGCCCAGGGTAACCAGAGCCGGAGCAGGCCAGGAGACATGGTCCTCGTATTGGTCTTGGGTCAGCCCCGCCGGGTCCACGCAGGCTGAGGGAGGTGGACAATAAGTCAGAAGCTGGGTGGACAGAGGAAAGGGGGGACACAGTGTCCCCCAGTCATCCGAATCTTCTTCCTGTTACTGGAAATACCAAGGGGTCACGAGCTGTAAAAGCCATCCAGACGTGGGAACTGTGATGCTGTGGTTCAGGGGTAGCCATTGCCAGGCTCTGAAACCCCAGGATGCAGCTCAAGTTTGCCCTCAGCCTTCTGACTCTTTCCACTCTTGTGGTCCCAGCCCCAGGTCCACTGATGTCATGAAAAAACATGAGGCAGCATCTTCTCTCTCAACTTGCTTGTCTACTCCAGGCCTGAATTCAGTCCCATGGAAAAGAGCCTTTGCTCTCTGTGTTGAATCAATCACATTGTCCATCGTTTACTGAGTTCATGTCGCATTGAAGGTCCCAAGCCTGCAAGTGCTAAAGAATCAAAGGTCCCAAGTACTAAAAAATCAAAGAGGACAAGATCCTTTACTTGCCCTTAAAGAGTTGCTATGAAAGACAAGGACATAGATATAGCTATCATACAAAGAAGAAAGGGTTCGGTGCCATGGAGATTAAAATGCTATAGGAATTCAGAGTTGGGAGTGATACCTTCCAGAAGGGAAGCTTCATATGGAGGGAAGTGTCTTTTGAACTGTTCCTTGAAACATGTAAGGATGGTAGGATTTGGATCAAGGAGATATAGCGATTGAGGTATAAAATAGCATGTAAGCTAGAAAACACACAACTTATACAAGATTAGCGGTATTTCAATTTGGGTGGAGCATGGAATGCATAAAAGGGAAATTCAAAGAGTAGATTGGATGTAGATTATGAAAGGCCTTAAATGTCAGTCAGAGATGTTTGAGCTTTATTTTATAGGCATCAGGAGCCATTGGAGGCTCGGGGGCAAGAAAGTGACAAATCTAGGTGTGCTTTGAAAAACGAAATGGGGTAAGGAGACACCAAGAGTAGAAAGACTAGTTGCATGTGTACTAAGTCTCGAAGTCATATCCACCTTTCTGCAACCCCATGGACTGTAGCCCACCAGGCTCCCCTGTCCATGGGATTCTCCAGACAAGAATACTGGAGTGGGCTGCCATTTCCTTCTCCAGGGGATCTTCCCAACTCAGGGATTGAACCCACACCTCTTATGTCTCCTGCATTAGCAGACTGGTTCTTTACCTCTGAGCCACCAGGGAAGCCCAGAAAGACCAGTTAGGAGACCACTAAAGCAGTCAAGTGAGAGGTGGATGGGCTGGCCTAAGGTTAGCAACGTGGATGAAGATCATGGGAAACATGAGAAAAATATAGAACAGGCTAAATCGGCAGAACTTGGTGACCAATTGGCTGTAGTTGACTGATGGCAAAGAGAAGTCAAAGCAGATTGGACAGTTCTGAGTCTGGGAGATAGGAGATAACAGAGTGGTGAAGGACAGCAGAAGTAACAAGCTGAAGAGGAGAAAAAGGGAAAGGCAGATCATTGGATTAAAGACTTGGGGAATTAGGAAGGACTGTTGGACATCCAAGTGGAAATGTCTGAAGACGGTGAGCTGTAAGCATTTACTTGGAGATGACAATATTTGCCATTAGAATGAACAACAATGTCAAGGTTAGAATGCTGTTGAGTTTCGTATGTGTGCTAAGACATTTCAGTTGTTTCCAGCTCTTTGTGACCCTATGGACTGTAGCCCACCAGGCTTCTCTGTCCATGGGATTCTCCAGTCAAGAGTACTGGAGTGGGTTGCCATTTCCTCCTCCAGGGGAATCTTCCTGACCCAGGGGTCAAACCTGTGTCTCTTATGTCTCCTGCATTGGAAGGCAGGTTCTTTACCACTAGCACCACCTGGGAAGCCCATATAGCCAGACTTTCTTAAAAGCTGCCAAAGTCTTCCATGGTTTCCTTTTCACTCACTCATTTAACAGATAATTGTTGCATAGCTTTTCTGTGGAGAGGCTGAATTAAAGAGAGATGAAACAATTAAAAATTCTAATATGTAGCCTTTGTCCTAAATAATAATCATCAATATAATCATAAGAGCAGTGATCATTTGCCAATCATCTACTTTATTGTACAAGGCCCTTGGTTAAAATGAGACATTTATTATTTCTTTTCATCTTTACCCATGGAGTTGCAGAGTTGGACGCAACTGAGTGACTAACCACTTTCATCTTTACAGCCTAATGAGTTGGATATTATAATTATTCCAATGTTATGGGAAATTAAAAAAACTTACTGTTTGACCCAAGATTACATATGGTACATGATGAAGAAGTCTAGTTTCAAGTGCTGGCTCTCAGATGCCAAAACCCCTGCTGTTAACCTTTAGGCTGTTTGGTGAGATAAAATGTGCATTTTTTAAATGTTAAATGAGAACCCAAATGCTATCACTATCAAAGGTTTTAATTGCACCTTATGCAGGGCTTGGCAAGTAGTAGGTACTTAATTATTATTTGCAGAATTCAGGCAGGCAGCCAGGAAGGGTGCGCAGGCCAGATGCATGGTAAATATAGCAGGTGCTAGGAGAAATCACATTAGGTTGTAATGGCAGGATTTTCACTGCTGGGGAAAGCGCAGGAGGAGACAAGAATATAGAGGCTGAAAGGTGAATACAGAATGTGTCCCTCCTCTGGTAGGAATGAGGCCAGTTTGACCAAAGAGAGCAATAGTGTGCAGATAAGTAACTGGAGAAACGTTCCAGAAGACATGTTGGGCTCCTGTCATTAAAGAGATAAGCCTTTTGGACTCTATTTCATGGACAGTTAGAAGGCACTAAAGGGGAAATCCCATGGACAGAGGAGCCTGGCAGACAACAGTCCATGGGGTTGCAAAGAGTCAAACACAACTTAGCAACTGAACAACAACGAAAAAAGGCCTTTGAGCCTGGTTGTGAAGCTGTTGCAATATATACACTTGCTGTTGTTTAGTCACAAAATCGTGTCCGACTCTTTTGAGAATCCATGGACTATAGCCCACCATGCTCCTCTGTCCATGGGATTTCCCAGGCAAGACTACTGGAGTGGGTTGCCATTTCCTTCCCCAGGAGATCTTTCCAACCCATGGATTGAATGTGCTTCTCCTGCTTGGCAGGTGGATTCTTTACCACTGAGCCATAGGGAGGGCTTTGTAAAATAGCTGTTTGTAAAACAGCTAGTGGAACGCTGCTGTATAGCACAGGGAGCTCAGCTCAGTTCTCTGAGATGATCTACAGGGCAGGTAGAAGGGAGGGGATACAGGTATATTATACATAAGGCTGGTTCACTCTGTTGTACAGCAGAAGCTAACACAACATTGTAAAGCAATTATACTCCAGTTTTTTTAAAAAAAGGAAAATTAATAAGTAACACAACTGCTAGCACAACTGGATTGAAAGTGGATGACAGATGGAGGTGAGATATTCCCTCAGAGGAGTCAGGCATGCAGTCAAGTGCCCGAAGACATCTCCACATTGGGAGGGACCCTGTCAGACCTCTGCTACCGTCTTTTTCTTTTTTTGGCCATGCTGTGTGTTCTGTGGGGTCTTAGTTCCTGGACCAGGGATCGAACCCATGCCCCCTGCCTTGGGAGTGCGGAGTCTCAACCATTGGACCACCAGGGAAGTCCCCACCACCGTCTTGAAAAGCCCCAGAGCTGTAAGGAGAACACCCTGGAGTCGTAGCTGGTTTCCTCTGTAGAACTCCGTGTCTCTCTCTCTGCCTCAGCGGAGAGAAAGTGTGAGAGAATGGGAATTAGAATAAGGAGGTTTTAGCTAGGCGAGATGGTAGGGAAATGTGCAAAGTTTGGGCCCAGTGGATGCGGGCCCAGACAGACTCGGGGAGAGCAGCCAGAAGGGTGTCAGAGGTAGGCCGCGGAGAGGTTGGATGGGAGGTGGGGCAGGACTTTGCCAAGAGCACAGGTGCTTTTCTCAGCTGAATGGCGGGGGGATCGGGGCAGGGGGAGTAGAAAAAGCCCGGGCCAGGAACCCGAAGCCTATCTAGAACCCCCACTTGCCACATTCACAAGCAAGGTGCCCTTGGTAGGTCACCCAGCGTTTCTAAGATAACTGCTGTGGAAACATTCAGTACAGTGCCTGGCATGGGGCTGATACTGAGCAAATATGTACAGTACGTGAAGGTCCGGGAGCTTAGTTTGCTCAGCTGTGAATCAGGGATAACCATCACAGATCTGCCTCCCTGCCAGGTGTAGGGAGAACCAGATGAGATATGAGACAGGGTTTGGGGAGGGGCCCTCGCCCTAGAGGCAAGAGACCAATCTCAGGGGGACAGCATGATATTCACGTGTCCGCTGCCCTCTCAAAAGTGGAGGGATGTTTTTAAGACTCTGTACACCAGTTTCTATTAAAAAGCCCTGTGTGCTCTCACCCCTGGAGAAAGAGAAGATTCCACAGAGCTTGTGGGTGCTGGATCTTAAACCGTTCCTGGCAGGACTGAGTCTTCATCTGTCTATCCGCGGGGCCCAGCACTGTAGCTGCATGGAGTAAAGTGACCCCTATGGTGCTCAGGACATCCACATCTCAGAGCTGGTCCTATGTCCTAACCCAAAGCTGGTTCCAGGGAAGGGCTGGGTGGCCCCATAAACTCCACTCATTTTGAGATGGAGGGAACCAGTGCCGGGGAGCAGCTTGGGGTGACCTATGAACAAATTCACTGTCACCCTGAGGGATTTCCCTTGGCCTGACCTTCAGGGCCCCTCTCCATCTGACTCCCGCCTGATTTTCCATTGCCTCCTTTCCTGGGACCCAACCCCCCCACAACACACAAACCCTACACCCCCACCACTTCCACTCTGGACCTTAATTTCCTTTGCATCAAATGGGTAATCTCCACCTTTCCAAGGTCTGGCATGTGTTTCCTCCTCATCTGAGAAGGGTTTCCCTACAGGAAGTGCCTCTCCCTTCTCTCTGTCTCTGCTGCTCTTTAGCTATGACACGGCTCTCATACTTTGCCCCAGAGTCAGTATAAATATACACGTTCCATCTCTCTTCTGCCCGTTATTCCTTTAAAGGGTGGGGTCCATGCATTCTTGCTCTTATAGATAAGCAAACTGAAGCTCTTTCCCCTAGATTTTAGCATAGTGTCTTTTGCAAAGTCCCCTGACTCAGGGATGGCTCAGAGGTAAAGAACTTGCCTGCAAAGCAGGAGACGTGGAGTTCAACCCCTGGGTGGGGAAGATTCGTTGAAGAAGGAAAGGGTAACCCACTCCAGTACTCTTGTTTGAAAAATCCCATGGACAGAGGAGTCTGGTGGGCTACAGTCCATGGGGTCGCAGAGTTGGACACAACTGAAGCAACTTTGCACACAAAGTTTATTAGAATTGGTTCCCTTGTAAGGTTGTAAGTTTCCCATATGGGCAGGCTCTCACTGCCCTGAGTACTCAGTGGGTTGCATTTTCATAATCACAGGAAGAGAGGGGAGGGGGAAAAGATCTTCTTTGTCTTTCTTCAGAAGACATCATGTTTCCATCATCAGTTCCTTCCCCGGGTAGGGCAGGGAAGTTTTCTTGTCCCTATATGGTCAAGCCAGGACTGTCATAGCACTTTGGAAAAATATTTTCAGGTCTCAGTTCAATAAGGGTCTTTCATTTTGAAAAGTCACCTTTCCATAAATGATTGTTTTTTTGTGTGCACACAGCATGTTTTGAGGGTCATTAACCTGAAGACACCACTGAGCAAGTTGTAGGCCTTATTTGCTATGAGCAAGTTGTAGGCCTTATTTGCTACTACTGTTTTATTGTTTGGGGGTCATTGTGCAAAGAACATGTCTTAGGGGCCAAAGAGCACATTTTGGGGTTTATTAATTAACGGAGCTCACTGAGCAGGATGTAGGTCTCATGCCTTTATTGTTTTGTTTGGGGGCATGTCTCGTGCTTCTGTTGCATAGTTTAACTTGCTAAGCAAGTTGTCTTGATTTTATTGTTAAGCAAGTCAATCTGGCTTTGATGCTAAGGGACTTCTTTTGCTCTGTGAGTGAAGTAAGCCCACAATGCTTCAGAATTTTCTCATTATTTTCTTGAGTGATCATTAGTCTTACTGTGGTCTCTCAAAGCCCCCTAAAGTTCCCTCCCTAATGGGATTTCTAAGCTAACTGTTTGGTTATCCTACTCTATCCCTGCCCCATGGACAGAGGAGCCTGGAGGGCTACAGTCCATGGGTCACAGAGTCGGACATGACTGAGCATCTGAGCACACACATCCCTACCATTCCCACAGTAAGCATAATCATCAGGCCCTACAGGCTGCACAAACAGGCACTTTGTACAGATGTCCTCTTTCCTTCCAGGCGGTGGTGGTGACTGACGGGGAACGCATTCTGGGCCTGGGAGACCTGGGCTGCTACGGCATGGGCATCCCCGTGGGCAAGCTAGCCCTGTACACTGCATGTGGAGGTGTCAACCCGCGGCAGTGCCTCCCTGTGCTGCTGGACGTGGGCACCAACAACGAGGTAATGTGCTGCCCGGGCTGGGAGCCTGAGGGTAGCAGCTGGGGTGGGGTGGGGGCACCTTTGTGCAATGGTCTGTCTACACAGCATCAGGCTGTTCTGCACAACAGGTCAGTAAACCCAAGAGATGGGGTGCTGAGGCAAGGAATGTGACTTTATTTATTTGGAGAGCCATCTGAGAAGATGAGAGACTAATGTCTCAAAATAACCATCATAATCATCTTACAGGGGCTGGATGCCAGGTACTTTTATAGATCAGAGATGGAAGAATTGAGGAAACAAAGTAAAAAGGTCATTAATCTTGCAAATATCTCCTAGAATGGCAAGCCTCAGGCAGGGGATGTGTTCATTTCTTCCTTCTAGCTGTCCACAGGTGGACAGGGTCCTGAACAAAGGCACTTTAGTTTAACAGTCAGGCAGAGGGGCAGGATTCTCTGAAGCAAGCCATTCTATTTTTTACATTTTTTTTTTTTTTTAAATAACAGCAAAAGCAAAGGAAAGCAAATCAAAGAAACAGTTCCAACATGGACGCAGAATTGGCTTTTCCCTACAACGGGGCCATTTCTCTCTGGGGTCCCTTTTGCTAGGACACTTCGCCTACACGGCAGTGACTCAAAGACCTCTCTCCATCCTTGTTGCTCACTTCGCCCTCCCAGCCCCACTGTCCTCCTCCAGCCTCTTCTGGGTCTTCTTGCTCCCCTCCCTCCTGCAAAGGTGCCCCTGCACAGACTTTCTGTGCTCCCTTGTTCTGTGACCCCAAGCAGTTTCCATTATCCCAGCAGCCTCTCTCTCTCTCTGGTCCATTAATGAAGAAAGCCACTGAGGTGGGAGTGGCTGCTGGGCCGTGTTTTCAGCATTTTAGAGGCAAACTACCTCTGTAAAGGACTTTCCTGCTGGCTCAGTGGTAAAAAATCCATCTGCCAATGCAGGAGACACAGGCTGGGTCCCTGGATTGGGAAGATCCCCTGGAGAAGGAAATGGTAACCCACTCTAGTATTCTTGCCTGGGAAATCCCATGGACAGAGGAGCCTGGCAGGCTACAGTCCATGGAGTCACAGAGAGTCAGACACGACTTAGTCAATAAACAACAACCACCACCTCTGTAAAAGGATTAAAACTCGAAGCACTGGGACAAAAGGCTAAAATTCCTGGATCAGGCACATGAGTGTCCTGTAAACCTGTGGAGAGAAACTGACCCAAACTGTGGCTGGGAGCCCCTACAGGCTTCTGGGAGATTTATAGTTTAAGGAGCTCAAACCCCAGCCAGCAGTTTGTCTGCTCTGGGTAACACCACCCTGGGTCACATTCTTCGTGCCTGTCTGCAATTCACAGCTCTGTGTCTTTGTGTCAGAGAACATGAAAGAATTCCTTCTTAATGACATTTATCTCTGGATTTAAAATCAGTGCATGTCCATCTGAGAAAAATCCGGAGAAGTATTAAAAATAAAATATTAGTCACACAACCAGTAACAATCATTGTTTACAACTTGGACTATTTCTTTCCAGCCTTGCCCCCACCAAATTTTGCTTTTATAAAAGCAAAATTAAATATGTGATGATTTACATGAAATCTCATTTAGCTGATGATTTGCTTTTGAGACTCAGAAATCTGATTTTCTAGGGAAAAGAAACAAAATTAAGTTTATATTGCATATACAATTTTGTATCCTGCTTTCTTAAAGGTAATGTATGTCAGGAGTTTTCTCCCAGGTCACTAGCCATTCTTCCACAGTGTCATTTTCATAGCTGCCTGGTGTATCACAGTTCACGTAAAAAACTCTCCACTCTTGGACACTTAGGTTGTTTCTGTCTTCTTGCAAATACAATTGTCCTCTCATACCCATTTTTGCAGGTCAGTCTTTCTATCTCTGATGATTTCCCAAGGATAAACGCCTATAAACAGAAATATTGAGGCAAAGAGAATGGTCATTACTTAGATTCTTGATTCACATTGTCAGAAAAGCTTATACTGTTGGTATTCTGTGTGATCTTTCTCAGGAAAACTTGTGGCTCTTTCCAAGGTCTCCTTCCCCTCTGGACACCACACAACACCCTCATTTCTAAACAAGAATGCACACTGTGGCCCCTAGTGAGAAATAATGCTTATTCAGGTTTCATCCCCAGATGCAGTCGGGTGAGGGAGAAGCAGACAGACCTGGCTTCAGACTGGGGACCCGTGGGGGTAGGAGGGGCTGGGGGAGGACAAGACAGCAGCCAAAGTGCTGGCCTGGGAACACGGGCCCTGATTCCCACCCCTGCAGCCAGGGGAGTCCCTGAATCCCTCCAGACTCCACCCCCTACCGGTGGAACTAGCGCCTGGGCCAGAAGGTTACCAAGTGCTCTCCCACATTTAAAGCACTTCTCCACGTGCCTCCCCACCAGCCTAGGAGAAGGGAGGCTGGATAGTGGTACACACCTTATAATTGCTCATCAAGACCAGTCTTTAAGGTCTGCCCCATACTGTGGTTTCCCCTGCCCAACCAGATGCCTGAGTTTTGCTGAAATTGCCCCTCAGCCACAGAGAACATGTGTGGAAGCCGTGTAAATGTGGATGAGGAGAGCAAACTTCGTGTTATTATTCCCACCCATCACCTCCTGCTACGTTCCAACTGGATTTAATCGAGACTTTTGCCTCTGTCTCTCTCCTAAAAGCTGTTTCTAGACAAGAAATGGAATGGCTTGAGGTTGATTCTGAGGCCATTGCATCCCTTAGAAGGGTGTTGGCTGCCTTTAGCAGCTGTCTGACCTCCTTTATCGTTAAAGGTCCAGCACCCAGCAATGATGTGCGGAAGTTTAGAGTGGGCCTCAACTTCTAACTACCAGGGGCTTCCCTGGTGGCTCAGCTGGTAAAGAATCCGCCTGCAATGCAGGAGACTTGGATTCAATCCCTGGGTCAGGAAGATCCCCTGGAGAAGGGAACGGCAACCCACTCCAGTATTCTGGCCTGGAGAATTCCATGGACAGAGGTTACAGTTACTGTCAAGCTATAGTCCATGGAGTGGCAAAGAGTTGGACATGACTGAACAGCTGCATCCCAACGACTTGTAACAAACCCATCAGAAAAAGTGGTGGAGAGTATGAGTAGTCATGGCCCTTTCACAGGCCACCCTGTTGAAGTGTGACAGTAGCCCTCTGGGTGGAGCATCAGTTATTACCCTCTGTTTACATCTGAGGAAACTGAGGCCCAGGGAGATTAATTTCCCAAAGATCTGCTAGAAATGGCAGAGATCTTGGAGCAGTGAGTGGTCCTGAAGAGAGATCTTAGTTCCCTGCCCAGGAACTGACCCTAGGTAATCTGGATGAAAACCAGGAGTCCTAACCACCAGACCACCAGGGGCTAGAGGCTAGAAGCAATGTTCCCTGGTTCTTTCCCTCATTTGAAAGCAACAATGTTTCAAGGAGGCAAAAATTGTCATAACAGGTATTATTAGAGACACAGTATAACATGTGGGACAGCACAGAGAGGAACAGTTTATTAATATCTAAGATAGAAGCAAGGCAGAAATACACACCTGGAGACAAAGGGAATAGGCATCCTCTCTAATGAGGTGCCTGCCGGGCTCCTCTGTCCGTGGGCTCATCCAGGCAAGAATACCGGAGTGGGTTGCCATGTCCTCCTCCAGGGGATCTTCCCCACCCAGGGATCAAACCCGAGTCTCTTGCGGCTCCTGCATGGCAGGTGGATTCTTTTCCATTGAGTCACTGGGGAAGCCCTCGCTAATGAGGAGGAGTACAGTAAGTCAGAAGATAGGCAGACACACACCTGGAGAGGAGTGCAGGAATCCTGAATGAGGCGTGCAGTAGAGAGGTGATTTAAATCACTTACACAGGACAGTCCTTTAAGGCCTTTGTTTACATTTGGCCAATTACTTTCTTTTTTTCACACGAGACTTGTCCTAGGACTTTCCCAAGACATGAGTACAACATTTTGTTAAGATGGACCCCACCACAGAGGCGTGTGGGGGTAATGTCCAC
The DNA here is from genome assembly GCF_054371585.1 of Giraffa tippelskirchi. NCBI lineage: Eukaryota > Metazoa > Chordata > Mammalia > Artiodactyla > Giraffidae > Giraffa > Giraffa tippelskirchi. Next base: position 38,361,155 of record NC_137284.1, on the reverse strand, counting down.
ACTTATTATGGCCTGGCACCGCCTCCCTTTGTGACCCCCGAGGAGCCTTCCTGCGCACGTGCTGACAGGGAAGTTTTCCTGACCTCAGGAGTGGTCACCTGAGTGGTCGCCTTCCCTCTTCACTTCAGCAGAGCTCAGCTCCTGCCGCTCACTTTATCCCTGGAGTGTCTGGGTGAGAACAAAGCTTCAGTTTCCCTCCATTTCACAGACCCCAGATGTCCATCCCAGGGGCCCGTCCACCTCCTCCCTCGGCAGAAGGGGGCCCTAACCACCTGTGTCCTCCTCACCACACCGCCTCCCCCGGTTCCGGTCGCTTTATGAGGAGAAAGCACTTCTTGACTTTTAGAATTTGTATTCCTAAAGTAACGTTAACGCATAATTCACAATTTTAAGGGGAGAAGGAAGCGACCTTTCTCCCGCTGTGCCACATCTGTGCCCCCATCCCATGTGTCCCCGTGCATGTACGTGGATGTAGTTGTTGCCCAGTTGTCATCACACCGTGCCCCTAATTTTGTTCTGATTTCTTCCATGAGAATTATGTTGTCAGCACTTTCTCTTTACTTATTTTTTTTTAAGTTTATGACGTGTTTAGTAGGTGTCAGGCACTCTGTGAGGCTGCAGGAGATAAATGAGAGCCAGGCGTGGGTGGACTGGTCTAGCTGTCCGTGTTTCAACATTGTCACCTAATGGATCATTTTAATGGCTCAAGTGGTACAGCTACTCAAAGTGTCTGCTTCCCCCGCTGTGGCTTTCGCCCCCGCATCACCTCTCCTTCCTGGGTGTGAAAGGCAGAGAGCTTCCCCTGGGCCTACTCCCTCCTATTAGAAAGGACCAGAGGGTTCCCCAGCTGGAGGACAGAGCACACCCTGACCAGTCCTGACAACACCACTTCTGTGAGAGAAAGCAGTTCTCACCCAGTCCAGGGAGACCTCAGCCATCACCCACAGTGGGCCAGGCCCTTGTATGATTCAGTCTCATTTCATCCTCACGCTGGCTATGTATGAGATATTGGTCTCCTCATTTTACACATGAGGACATTGAGACTGAAACGTGCTATTTTTCTCAGGCCCCACAGCTCTAAGTGTCAGAGCTGAGATTTGAGCCCAGGTTCTCTCTGGCTACCAGGGTTGCCTTGTCTACTGTGGCCCACTGCTCCAAGATGTCAAGTATCTGTGTTATAGACTGGGTGATGAAGACTGGGAAAGGAGGTATTTCCCACACTCCAGCTTCCACAGACAGTCAGGATCAAACTAAGGCTTAGCGATGCCATTTCCACAGTTCTCCCCCTGCAAGGAGAGGTGAGCTCCCTCCAGACTGTCTTTAAAGAAGTTACAAAGAGGCCCACTTTGGGGAAATGGAAGACAGTGATCTCTCTCTTTCCAAACACATTCACTATGTGGTGTCCCACCCTAGAGGTCTTTTTGAAAATAATCAGTTTGCAAAATTTTTCCCCTCAAAATCAGGGAGCACATCTCTTGCCCAGAGCAAGCCACGGGAGAGAGAGGGTCTGCTTGCAGCTACCATCTCCATGCCAGTTCAGGGAGGATGCTGCAGTGAAGGTTTTAGTGTCAGAACAACTAGACCGTCTGTGTGTGTGTCTCTATTAAAAAAAAAAAAACTCCTGAGGCAAAAGGAGCTTTAATCAGAGTCAAAGAAAACACCCCTCCAGGTTTCCTGTTGAAGGAAAACATCTGTGTCTACAGCCCTGAAACTCTGAGTCACTTTTACCTGCCGACACCACGGAGGTTTGGAAAAATAAATATATGAGGCATGAGAGCATGACGGAGGGGCATCCCGTGATGTTCCAAACACCCGGGGAGAGGGAGCCCCGCCCCATTCGGCAGGGCGCCTGCTCTGGCCTAACCCCCTCCACCGCTGCCCGACGGCTGTATGCGGATCCGACGGCTCTGTGTGGATTGGTTTCTGCACCTTGTTTCATACACACACAGCAGAGTCACACACCGTCCACATGAGATAGCATACTGATGAGATACTAGGCTTCCCTGGTGGCTCAGAAGGTAAAGAATCCACCTGCAATGCGGAAGACCTGGGTTTGATCCCTGGATCAGGAAGATCCCCTGGGAAAGGGAATGGCAACCCACTCCAGTATTCTGGCCTGGAGAATTCCATGGAAAGAGGAGCCTGATGGGCTACAGTCCATGGGGTCACAAAGAATCGGGCACGACTGAGCTACTCACACACACACACACACACACACACACACACACACGGTATTAGATGTCAATGCTTCTGGCTCACCCTCCCTGGTTTCACACAGGAAAAGGGGCCCCAGGGCAGAAATGACTTCCCCCAGATTTAAGTCCAAACCTAGCGCTTGTCCCACTCTGTGCCAAGGGTTCTGTGGGGCAACCCTGGGCTTGGCTTCAGAGCCCTCGCATCTTCTCCTGCCCAAGTCGTGAGCTTTGATGGAGTTCAGACTCCGCGAGGGTCTCTGCGGGGCTCTGGTGGAGTCTCCTCTCAAGGAGACACCACGAGGGTCTCTGCGGGGCTCTGGTGGAGTCTCCTCTCAAGGAGACGCTGTGAGAGTCTCGTGGGGATGACTAAAGAGGGGGCTGGAGGAGACAGATCACCGGCAGAGCCTGGTAGACGGTGCCTTGGGGGTTACTGGTTGCTGAGGCAGCATGGGATCGCCCACAGAGCCGGGGGGGTGAAGGCTTCCTTCTCCCTGGAAAGACTGTCCTTACTGCAGATAATAATATCATTCACCCACGGTGCTATCAGGCGCTGGCTGTCTGCACCTGTGACCAATGAGGAGGCCCGTCCTAGGAATGTTGTCGCTTACCCTTGGGTTGACCGAGCTTCCAGAGAAGTACATGGTGGGCATAGCTGCCACCTGCAGGGAGAAAGACCCCTGTGTCCACACCGTGGACCCAATCCCACGACCTCCCCAGACCCCCAGATGTTCTCCGAATAACATCTTTGTGTTCCTGTTGCTATGCAAGATAAGTATTTTTCCAGACCAATAAGTTCATCTTCCAATTTAAACGCAGTGCTCGATGACAACAGCAGGTGAAGAGGAGCAAGCCATTTGGTTTTCCATGACATTTAGTCTCCAAGATTTTTCACCTTGAAAAGTCAGAGCCAGCATATATTAAGTTAACCTTAATAATGCATCCCAACATGCATGAAGCTAAGTTGCTCAGTCGTGTCTGACTCTTTGCAACCCATGGACTGTAGCCTGCCAGGTTGCTCTGTCCCTGGGATTCTCCAGGCAAGAATACTGGAGTGGGTTGCCATGCCCTCCTAAAGGGGATCTTTCCAATCCAGGGATCGAACACGAGTCTCCTGCAGCTCTTGCACAGAAGGCAGATTCTTACTGCTGAGCCACAACGAAGCCCGCATTCCAACATACATTAGGCACAGATAAATACTGTCTGATTCTGCTTATACGAGGTACCCAAAATTGTCAAATTCATAGAGTCAGAAAGTACATTTGGTAGGTGCCAGGGGTTGGGGGCAAGGGTGGTGAGAAGGGAGAATGGGACAGAGTTTCAGCTTGGGAAGCTGAAAAATTTGGGAGATGGATTATGGTGAGAATTCTACAATAATGTACAATTGTGGTACACTAAGTGGTACTTAGTGCCACTGAACTGTACAGTAAAAAAAACTGAATGCAACACAAAGAAGAAAGCTATGAAATTAGGGTTTGGAGAGAGAGATTAAATAGCAAGAATGAGCATTACGATAATTATTTTGGTACCTGGCTTCAGTTATATCTGAAGTCAGTCTACCTCTATACTCTTCAGTTTTGTGATTCAATAAAATACTTTTTTTCCCCTTAAAAAAAAAGTCAGAGCCAGGCAGACACCCATGGAGGGCACACTCAACTCCCATGGCAGTGGAGAAAATTCTGGTTCGTCTGGTTCATCTACTCTGCTTTATGTAGAGCCTCAACCTGAAGTTACAGTTGTAGAGTGACTTAGTGCCAGCAAGAACTTGGCAACAACCTAGCAGAAAGAAAGCAACAGGCTTGGAGTTCAGGACACTGGTCCCTCCTGGGAAGACCCATGCTCTAGTCATTGCCATCCTGTTGCTTCCACCAAATTCATTTTGTGAACTTAGGCAGTTCATTTAACCTTTCCGGGCCTCAAAAACTCCTTTGGAGGAAGCCAAACCAAGTGATTTCTAAGACCTGCCTAGTTCTTAATTCAGCATCTCCTTAGCTCAGTCATAAATGCAACTCACATCATAAATGCTTTTAAATGGCCTGCCATGCACAGCACTGTAAGCGTCACTAGGGAGATACACGTCAATAAGGACCTTTTCCTCAAAGAGCTTGCGTTATGCAGTGGAGATCATTGTAAGTCAACTATGCTTCAATAAAATATATAGAGAGATCATTATTATCGCCAGTGGACAGAGAGGTAAAACGAAGCGGGGGCGAGTACCCAGAGTTTCAGAGCTCGTTGGGTGACAGAGCCTGAATGTGAACCCAGGGGTGTCGGATCCCAGAGCCCACTTTATGTTCACTCAGTGGGACACAGGGAGGAATGTGGATTTCTTGTTCTATGTGGGACAGTGTGGAAGACAGAAGGCTCAAACTACTTTTTTAGAAAATGTTTGCATCGTATTCCACACACGGTTTCTTCTTTTAATATTTGTTTATTTATTGGCTGTGTCTGGTCTTACTTGCTGCCTTTGTGCAGCACACAGAATCTTTAGCTGTGGCATGTGGGATCTAGTTCCCTGACCAGGAACTGACCCCGGGCCCCCTACACTGGGAGCTCGGAGTCTTAGCCACGGGACCACTGAGGAAGTCCCAAATCAGGCTACTTTTGATTCAGAGCAAGTGAATTACTCGAAAGTTCTGTATAAGTATGAGAAGCTATATTTTCATGTCATCTCCACATAGAAACTTTCTCCCCAATTTTTTGGTGCGGTTAGTTTTGAAATATTTCAGATATAAAATGTTTTATTATAAATAAAATAAGTAATATAAAATATCAAGACGTTTTTCAAAGCTTCCTAGTCACTCTTATAACTCAGTAGTACTTCATTAGGGTTAACCCATTATCTTAAATGCAGATATACTGAAAAGTTTTTGGAAAATTCTAAAATTCTTCAGTACTACTGGAGAATTGGACTTGCCCCCAGAAACCACATATGCAGCACCAAGAAAGCTATTCTTGGCTGCCTAATGTACCACTGAATCAATCTGTCTCTTGGAAACATGACAAATTATAACTTACAGTGGACACTTTCATCTCTGTAAGAACTGAAAAAAGTGAATGTTTTATGCAAATGCCAAGAGTTATACCATTTTTATCATTCTGTGTATGCCTTTTCTGTGTTGATGTGTTTCAGACAGATGAAACTGGGCTATCTGTGCAATTTTCTTTCCCACTTTTTCCATTTTAAATAATCTCATACATGTCTGTCCATGTGCCTGCATAGGCTTAACCCAATTTCTGTGGCTGCCTAGTTGTCCATCTTGTTGTTACATCATCATTTACTTCTTTGGTCCCCTTGGCTGGACGTTTGCTGTCTCTCAGTGGCTTTCAGATGGTCATTTTGAAGGTGGCCAGTGAAAGGCTATATGTCCCATTCTCATCATTTGCCCACACATGCACACATGCATGCACACACACACACACACAACTGCTAAAGCAGAGTCCTAAACAATCTCAAGGATGCATAACCCAGGAAGTAACGAGATTGAGAAATGAAGCTTAGATCCCATGTTTCTCAGATGTAGCCATGTGGTTCCTTGGAGAAAGTGTTACATCTGCCTCAGATATGTGGACTAAGGATTGCGGGGTGAGGGGTTGGGAAGGTAGATATTTTCTGATCTTTTCTGTCCCCTACACCTGTCCCCCACCACCTCCTACAGCGCCATCAAGACAATATGGACCTAGTCTGGTGTCTTAAACAGGGATAGGTCAATTCTGGTTGATGTGCCGAAAAACCACTTAAGCAGCTTGGCTCAGAGGTTAAGATCATGGGCTCTGGAGCTGGCAGCCACGAGTTTGAATCCAGATTCCTCCACTCACTAGCCCAGGGGCTGGTCGACTCTCTTAACTTCGCTGTGTCTGGCCCTCCTTCTGAAGTACCTGGTACAGAGGAAACACTGTGAAAGTTAAAGCTGCTGCCATTACTTTACAGCATATGTTATGATTCACAAAGCTCTTTCACATATATCAGTATTATTTCATTTCCTCATCACCATCAAGCTGGGCAGATGGTATCTTATTTCCATCTAATTTTACTTTGTCAACAAAGGTCCATCTAGTCAAGGCTATGATTTTTCCGGTAGTCATGTATGGATGTGAGAGTTGGACTATAAAGAAAGCTGAGCACCAAAGAATTGATGCTTTGAACTGTGGTGTTGGAGAAGACTCCTGAGAGTCCCTTGGACTGCAAGGAGATCCAACCAGTCCATCCTAATGGAAATCAGTCCTGAATATTCCTTGGAAGGACTGATGTTGAAGCTGAAACTCCAATACTTTGGCCACCTGATGTGAAGAACTGACTCATTGGAAAAGACCCTGATGCTGGGAAAGATTGAAGGCAGGAGGAGAAGGAGACGACAGAGGATGAGATGGTTGGATGGCATCACTGACTCAATGGACATGAGTTTGAGCAAGCTCCAGGAGTTGGTGATGGACAGGGAAGACTGGCGGGCTGCAGTCCATGGGGTCACAGAGTCAGACATGACTGAGCGACTGAACTGAACTGAACAGATAAAAAGAAGGCTCTCAGAGGTCATGTGATTTACCTGAGGTCACACAGCTAGTCAGTGCTGGAGCTGATACTTTACACCGAGCCCCTTGAGAGCAAGACTCATGACGTGCTTGCTTCTGAATCCTGCAAGAACAGTCCAGATGGAGATTTGAAGATAACACAAAACCTTGGCCCCAAGGAGCTCGTATTTAGGGGTATGTGTGCTAAGTCACTTCAGTTGCATCTGACTCAGGGATCGAACCTTTGTCTCATATGTCTCCTGCATTGGCAAGCAGGTTCTTTACCATTAGCACCACCTGGGAAACATATTTGGGGAAGGAGGACACAAAAACAGATAATTTCCAAACACCCTAACACATAAAATTGCTTCCTATTTCTTAAACACACCAGGTCACCAGGTACTTTTTCCTGCTTTTATCTCCAGCTCCCAGCCTTTCTTTGTGTTGACTTCTCAGCCTGGAGGGCCCAGCTCACCTGGAAAAATCTGTCATTTTTTTTAAACTTTTTATTTTGTATTGGGGTATAGCTGATTAACAATCTTGTGATAGTTTCAGGTGGACAGTAAAGAGACTCAGCCATGCTTATACATATATCCATTCTCCCCTAAACTCCCCTCCCATCCAGGCTGCCACTTAGCATTGGGCAGAGTCCCATATGCTATACAGTAGGTCTTTGTTGGTTATCCATTCTAAATATAGCAGTGTGCACATGTCCATTCCAAACTCCCTAACTACCCCTTCCCCCAGTTCTTTCCCTTAATCTGCTTATCTTTTAATTCCTGACCGTTTCTTCCATGTCATCATCCCTACTTGTCCCTGGTGGGAACTACTCCACTCTTTCTCTGTGCTACCATGGACCACACTTTGTGCTGAAGGAATGTCTCTCGATCTGTAGTCGAGTTTACTGACTCATCAGCCAACCTGAGTAGACTGAGCGCCTTGAAGGCAGAGACCATCTCTTACCCACAAATCCCCTGAGAGGCCCAATGGCAGCAGGCCATTAGAGGGTCAGGAAAGGGTCAGGAAATGCGTCGTGCATGGATAAGCCCGCAGCTTCTGTGTAGGTGTGTGTGTGAGGGGTACAAAAGAGGCGGGAGAGGCCGTCACACCAGTGCAGACACAGAGGATGGAGCACCTGACATGGGGCTGCTTTGTGGTGAGCTTCTTTCTTGGATGGAAAATGCTGGCTGTATCAGCCTCTCCTTGTGTCCTCAGGGCCTATCACAGTGCCAGGCACATGACGGATATTCAGTAAGCATTCACGGGAAGGACAGGAGGGAGGAAGGGAAGGTTTCCTAACTTGAGTCCAGATCAGTGACTTTGGTTGAGACCCAGTACCTCGATCCAGATGTTGCCTATGGCAGTTCTTAATGGGGTCAATTTTTGTCCCCTAGGGAGACATTTCAATTCACTTCAGTTCAGTTCAGTTCCTCAGTCGTGTCTGACTCTTTGCGACCTCATGGACTGCAGCATGCCAGGCCTCCCAGAGTTTACTCAAACGCATGTCCATTGAGTCAGTGATGCCATCCAACCATCTCATCCTCTGTCATCCCCTTCTCCTCCTGCCTTCAATCTTTCCCAGCATCAGGGTCTTTTCCAATGAGTCAGCTCTTCACATCAGGTGGCCAAAGTATTGGAGTTTCAGCTTCAACATCAGTCCTTCCGAGGAATATCCAGGACTGATTTCCTTTAGGAAATTTCCTTCAGGGAGACATTTGGTGGTGTCTATAGACATTTTTTATTGTCACAACCTGGGAGTGCTACTCACTTCAAGTGGGAAGAACCTAGAGACACTGCTATGCTAAGTATTCTACAATATGCAGGTTCACCTTCACATCAAAGAATTGTCCAGGCCAAAGTGTCCATGGTATTACTGCTGAGAAGCCCTGGGATGAACCCAGAGCCGCAGCCAGAGATTGGAAGACTGTATCAGAGAGTCTTGCTGGTTCAAGCATCCTTGGTCCCTGAACTGTGGACCCCCACCTAGAGGTCCACGCTGGGGCAGTGGTTTAGCCTCCAGACCCTTCCAGGCAGCACCTGAGGAGCGGGAGCTGGGGACAGCTGCCCTCCTGGCCCTCCTCACTACCCCTTTCCCACTAACCCAGGACCCTTGACGAGGCAGATGCTGTCTGTTGCAGGAGCTGCTCAGGGACCCCCTGTACATCGGCCTGAAGCACCGGCGTGTTCGCGGGCAGGAGTATGACGACCTTCTGGACGAGTTCATGCAGGCCGTGACAGACAAGTAAGTGGGTCAGCCCGCCCCTTGTGGAAGAGGACTGTTAAGAAATAGGATGACACGGGGTTTGGCAGAGACGTGTGCTTTTCCGGGAGGTCCGAAAATTCCAACTTGACCCCATGTCCTCGGAAATCTCAAAACCAAATGGGCTCGCTCTCTCGGAGAATCTTGGGGAGCCTAGAAGGAAGAGGAAGGGTGCTGAAGGCCCTGTGATCCAGGGGCAGTTAAGTATCTGATGTCCGGGAGGAAAACCCCCTTGGGCCAGCTGCTCTGGGTTCCTGGCAGGCACAGAGATGTTCTTAGTGTTGGGGGAGAGAAGTGTGTCCTTCTGATGGAATGGCCTGAAAGGCAGCTGGCCTTGTTAGCTGTCATTTTCCGGCTCCGAGGACCAGGCAGTGTTAATGAGCCGCCGCCGCAGGCCACATGGGTGGGCCTGTGAGATTTACGAGGTGTCATCTCTGCACCAGGGTGCCCCACGCTAGCAGCTCCTGCCCCGCCCCGGCCTGCCCCATCTGTCTGCCATCATTGCCACCCGCTCCCCCTGTGGTGACTGGCATGCTGCTGGGATGGCACGCTGGCTGTTCTGGAAACAGCCCCCATCCTCCCACGCCGAGTCTGACAGGCCTGTCAGTCAAGACAGTCTCAGCAGCTCAGCTGGCACCTGCAGATCCAGCAGGTCCCTTCTCACTTGAAAACCTCTAGTCTTGCTTGCCACCCCAAGAGTGCCCATGTATGGCAGAGCTGGTCTGCACATCCTTGACAAGGGACTTCATTGTCTGAGTTCAGCAATTGGCTGGAGAGAGAGCTGGTCTGGCCTCTGCAGCCCAGGAAATCTCATCTAGGTGGGCTTTAGGGGTGGGAAAACTGAACCCACCACTTCCAGGTCTGTGACCGTGGGCAAGTTACTAAGCTTTAAAGCCTGCTTACCTGGATTCCTTATCCTGAAATAAGAAGAAAGCGTTTTATTGTTGTTGTGGTTTTTGTCTTTTTTTTATTATTATTATTTGCTTATTTTATTTTGGGCTGTGCTGAGTCTTAGTCGCTGGGCACGGGCTTTCTCTAATCACGGCGAGCATGAGCCACTCTCCATTGTGGTGGGTGGACTTCTCACTGCAGTGGCTTCTCGTGTTGCCAAGGACCAGCTCTAGACACCTGGGCTTCAGCAGCTGTGACTCACTGACTTGGTTGCTCTGTGGCATGTGGGATCCTCCTGGGCCAGGGATTGAACCCCTGTGCCCTGCATTGGCAGGTAGATTCTTAACCACTGGACCACCAGGGCAGTCCCTGGTTTCATTTTTGAAGACAAAGGAAAGTAATAGTGAGGTTATATGAGATGGGGATGATTCTATAGAAAAGATGAGATTGATAACAGAGTGTGGAGTGCAGGGGTGGATGGGCCGAGTAAGCCAGGGGATGAGAGTCCAGTGTCCACCTGGGCGCTTTGTCCGAGATGGGATCACAGAGCCCATCCACACAGAGGGAAGGCCATGTGCCGGGCACAGATGCTGGCAGGTGGGTAGATGTTGTGGGGGAGTCCGTGGGAGCTCTCCTGGATGGCAGGGTCATCGGCTGAGAGTGAGGATGGGGACCGAGGGGGTGCAGGTTTGAGGTATAGGAGGCAGGACCTGGAATGTCCCAACTTAGGAGCTAGAGAATGGTTTCTGGGTGGCTTCACGGACCCCCTTCAGGTTACTGGCCACGAATTTAACTTAGGTCATGAGTTTAACCTACCCGTGATTTTCTCTAGCCAGTTTCCACTGTCTGAATATGGGGCAGGAAGACACAGAGAGAAGGATTTAATGAGGGTTGAGATTTTGCCAGGCAAGCAAGAGAAAGAGAAGGAAAGGGCTGGACAGTGTCCGCAAGGGGATGATTGCAATGATGCGTCATGAGGTCTAGGCCAACTAAGAAGGGACAGATGAGGGTCTGGTGGAGAGGAGGACTGAGAGAGTGGTATGGACCATGGACAGTAGGTCCTAGTGAGGCCTGAGATTACTGAGTTGGGTACCGGATGGAATAAGCAGGAAAGGGAAGAGATAATCAGAAAGTCAAGGGTTCAAAGCTGAGGTTGTAAAAGTATTGCTGTTGAGATGGGACCACTGAAACAGCCCATTCAAGAGTCAGCTACATTGACAGAGGGCTTCCCTGGTGGCTCAGCTGGTAAAGAATCTGCCTGCAATGCAGGAACCTGGGTTCGATCCCTGGGTTGGGAAGATCCCCTGGAAGTGGGAAAGGCTACCCACTGCAGTATTCTGGCCTGAAGAACTCCATGGACTGTCTAGTCCTTGGGGTTACAAAGAGTCCAACACGACTGAGCGACTTGCACTTCACATGGGTAGAGGTGTATTATCATCTAGAACAAAAGAGGTGAATCTCTTGCTTAATTCTCCCCCCCTTTAGATCATCCTGAATACCACATTGGGTTCCAGATAAGATGCTCTGAGGGTCGTAAATTACCTAACGTGCCTTTGGAAAACAATGACCACAGCAGGTATCATGGTTATTGTTCGCCAATAACCACAACAGCAGCAAAGGCTCAGCCTCGTGGGGAGAAGGAGTAAGGACTGCTGGGTCACAGGGGTACAGAACTCCCTCCAGAAACCTGCAAGGTGTTCTTACAGAGGAGGGAGCGGGCTTGTTTCTGTATAGCCACCCGGAGAAGAACCAGTTGATGAAATGTTAAAGGAGGAAGTTTTCGGCTCAGAATAGATCTGAGCTAACCCGCAGTGCATTAGATGCTCTGTGAGAACGATTTCAAGCTCAGGCTGCGTGGCTTCCGGGTGGTGCTGTCATAGAAGGAAGTGAAGCATAGTTGTCTTGTAAGAAGCCTCCCCACCCCGGTGTCCATTCAGAACTCTGAAGATCCCCATGTGGCCAGCAGGGTAGGTTTTATTATTCCCATTTTGTAGAAGAGAGGTCTGAAGGCAGAGATCTGAGGGCTCTGAGAAGTCAAGGAAACTGTCCCAGGTCACAAAGCATCTGGCAGGACGGCAAGCTGACCCTGAGTCTGCTGACTCCAAGGCCAGACTGCTTTCTGCAGTTACCTGTGGATGACACACGGGAATGCGTTTGGCTTTGAGAGCACGTTTTATTTGGCTTCCTGTTTCCAGGGCTCTCTGCTTATCCAGTGAAGTCAGTAGTCATTCCATGATTCCCCACAGAGAAGCCTTGCTATTCGTGTGAGAAGGTTAAATAAACTAGGATGTAAGAGCCTCCTCAAATTATCATTAAAATCAGTTTACAGTCTCACAGACATACTCCTACAGTCCAGGGGTGAACCCTTGGGCAGGGATGTGCGTCAGCCAAGAGGAATGTGTCCTTAAGTGGAAAAGATGAGGGGTTGACACTTGCTTGTTTTAACTTTCTAATAAGCTGAAGCAGATGTTGCTGTGGATGCTGTAGGTGGGGAGTGAGCCGGTCTCCTGGGATTATAGTAGCCCCTTGATGGGGTACCCATCCTGAGCAGCCAGTGAGTCAGCCCCTCTGAGGCCAGACACCATGTATTTTAAGAAAGAGCCTTGGGAAACATTGATTCCTGCCTTCAACATCCTCGTCTCTTTTCAAAAGTCCTGCAAGTAAAAGCTCCACCTGCTTGCTTCCATCCACTCATCTTAAAGAGTTTTTGGCATGACAAAAAGAGTTACTGTGGCTCAGTTGCTGCCCTAGGGGGAGACCCATGAGGGCAGAAGGAATCTCCAAGTTACCTGCGAACCACAGCAGTGAGCAACTGGCGTGTCCAGCTCAGAGCTGACACACAGCCTGATGTTTCCATGGCGAAGACCAGACCTTCCATGCTTCCCACACTCTCCCTGCCCTGCGGTGGACCCCGGAGTGTTACACCTGAGTCACAGGCTTTTCCCGATGGTTTCCACTTGTGTTTTTCATTTCTGTTACTTACAGCAGAGTGGACAGGAATGGTCTATTCTAAGTTTGCACCTGGAGCCCCAGTTCTGTCTGATGCTTGGCCTGGGCCGGACAGGCGTTTGATGTCTGAAGCAGCAGCTTCAGCCTTTGCTTCAGCCTTATGTAGGCCAAGAGAGGAAGTCACCCCCATTCTCTAGCTCCCCAAACTCTAAATATAGAGATTTCTAAACTCTTGATAAGAGTGATAACAAAGAAGGGAGATATTAGATTTTTTAAAACGTGACTTTAAAAAAAAGAAAGTCATCCGCGTCTTAGCTCCAGGAAAATGTCTTTTTGAGTCTCTCCATCTTTCTCTCCAGTTTTCTATTTCTCTCTCTGTCTCTCTCTCTCTCTCTCTCACACACACACACACACACACACACACACACACACCATCCTACACCAGAGACCTGAGTTTCATGCCATAGTGGGACTAGCACAGTATGACTTTCATCACATTCTACTGGTTAAAGCAAATCACAGGTCCACACCCAATTCCAAGGGGGAAAGATAACACAAGGGTCTGAACATCAGGAGGCACGGTTCATTGGGAGCCACCAAGGTAACAGACAACCACACCCCATCCAGCCTGGGAGGGAGAAGGAACGGGGCAGCCCGCATTCCAGAGGCTGTGCCCTGGAAATGCAAGAAGGGCAGAGAAAAAGAATAACATTCTTCCACATAGAAACAGGGAGATGCATCATATTCAATTGGTAGTCGGTTATTGAGTACCTGCTGTATATAAGATGCTGTGTCAAGTGTAGTCAGCAATCCTCAGAGAAATAAACAGTCTGCTCTCAAGGATCTATGCATGCAGAGACATTCTTATCTGCCTCCTGGCGTTCAGACCTGACCTCTAAGCTTTCTCAGCCTCTGAGTCTCTTTAAAAAGAATTCTAGGGTGGGAATATAAAGTTGGGAGTTACCAGTTCATAGATAGTATGTAAGGTCAAGGGCTTCCCTGGTGTCTCAGACAGTAAAGGATCAGCCTGCAATGTGGGAGGTCTGGATTTGATCCCTGGGTGGGGAAGATCCCCTGGAGAAGGGAATGGCTACCCACTCCGGTATTCTTGCCTGGAGAATTCCATGGACAGAGGAACCTGGTGGGCTGCAGTGCATGGGATCGCCAAGAGTCAGACACAACAGAGCGACTAACACACACACAAGCATTTGTAAGATCAAGGGCATGATGGGGTTCACCTAGGGAAAGAGAGTAGAGAGTAGAGAGTGTGTCTTACTACTGATTTTGAAACTGTGCCCTGTGAATAACTGCAAGTTAATCTGCTCAACAAAATTTAGGAGTACACTGTGAAAGTTGCTCAGTTGTGTCTGACTCTTTGCGACCCCATGGACTATACAGTCCAGGGAATTCCCCAGACCAGAATACTGGAGTGGGTAGCCTTTCTCTTCTCTAGGGGATCTTCCCAACCCAGGGATCAAACCCAGGTCTCCCACACTGCAGGTGGATTCTCTACCAGCTGAGCCACCAGGGAAGCCCAGGAGTACACTAGGATATTGCTGGTAGGAACGGCAAGGAGAGTAAAAGGTTTTGTTCCTTGTGCTAGCGCTGATTGCTGGGATTCTAAGGCCTCTCTAAGCACCACTGGAAATGGGGTTGTGGCTGATCAGCAGTGTCTGCCCTGAGTAGGGCAGTGAGGCTTGGCACCATGTGTGCCATGCTTTAACCCTCCCGGATCTGTGTCAAGCCTGTGGCCTAAGCATCGTGACTCCATGAACACCCACATGTGCTGGTCCTTCTGCAACTCCTGTAGCTCAGTAGCAACTCAGAGGCCAAAGGATCCTGAAGGCTGAAGATTTCTCATCTCCAGGTGTTCAGGATATTTCAAGAACTATACCAAGCCTGTCTGTTGGATCCACATGAAGTTATAGCTGCTTCTTCTGAGTTACAAATCATGGCCTATGCTCCCATGATACACTCCACCCCCATGCCCACCCCCACCCCCACTGGAACAAAGCAGTGGATGAAACAAACGTAGGCATATGAATACTGACCTATGGTTCCCAAACCTGGCCTGGCATTAGATTCACCCAGAGAGTTATCAATAATATAGACTCCAAGGACTTCCTTGGTGGTCCAGTGGTTGAGGACCCGTCTGCCAGTGCAGAGGACGTGGTTTTAATCCCTGATATAGGAAGATCCCATATGCAGTGAAGCAGCTAAGCCCGTGGGCCACAACTACTGAAGTTCGAGCACCCCAGAGTCTATGCTCCATAGCAAGAGAAGCCACACCTCAACTAGAGAATAGTCCCCCTCGCCACAACTAGAGAAAGCCTGAGCAGAGTAGCAAAGACCCAGTACAGCCAAAAAGAAGTATTAATAGATAGATAAATCAGTAAAAACAGTTGTGACTCGCTTGTTCAGGGGGTTTCTTATGAAAAACTTCCTGTAGAATACAGAAAGTCACATCACCCTCCCAACAAATTTGTCTACTTTTTTCAGAATTTGACTTTTCCAACTTGACCCATGAGGGAATGTATTTTTCTGGCAAAAAGATAAGAACAGGAGGTACGGATCGCTCACTCCTGGGAAGTGAGCTTTATTTTCAGCACTGAGGTGAGAAGCTCTGAGAAAGTGGAGAGCAGCACAAACAAATAACGGAGCTAATCATGCTTTTCCAGGGCATTTGAATAATGACTGCATGCACAGAACTTGACTAAGCCCTGTAATGAGCTCCCAAAGAAATAAAAGACATGCACTGTGTCCTCGTGACTCTTACAGGTCTTCCAACACATTTTGAACAGGAAGTAATTAAAGAAGAATTAAGTACTCAACTGTTCAGTATTGGCCTTCAGTTCAATAGAAATACAGAGAAAGGAGCAATCAGGGATGACTGGGGAGAGATGGAAAGTAAACAGAGGCAGGGCCAAATGTGAGCAAGCCACAGGAGAGAGTACATTCCACATGGATGATACATCAGGAGGAAGGCAAGGACACAGCAAAGCCAAGGAGTAGGCAAAAGACTCTGGAGGACTGGTCCCACAGAGATGGATGTGTTTGGTTCAAAATAAAGTTAAATAGGTATAGGGGCTTCCCAGCTGGCCCAGTGGTCAAGAATCCACCTGCCAGTGCAGGAGCCGCAAGAGACACGCGTTTGATGCACGGGTCCGGAAGATCTCCTGGAGAAGAAAATGGCAACCCACTCCAGTATTCTTGCCTGAAAAATCCCATGGACAGAGGAGCCTGACAGAGGACCCTACAGTCCATGGGGTCGCAAAGAGTCGGGCACAACCGAGCACACACGCACAAGGAAGCTCAGAAGAAGGAACAGCAGGACCCGTTCTAGCTTGTCTGGCCTCTGAAGAAACAGGACCGTTTCCCAGTCTCAGCCTGGCACGGCTAATTGTTGACAGTCCAGCTTCTACATTTTCCCACCAGAACAGGAGCCGGATGCTGTGAAACAACAGACTCTCATGCTAGTGAGGACTCTGCGGTTACAGAAAGAGCTGGAAGGCAGTAGCAAAATGCAAACCAGCATCTAGCTCTCTAGGACTCTGTTAGTTTCTATTCTGACCAAACAGACTGAATAGAGGCCAAAATGTGATGGAGGAAGTTCACTTAACTGGGGAGATGGATTCAGTGACGCCAGCTGGTTATTTCCATTTCATTTTTCCCCAAGAGGTGGATTGTATTACCTGGTATCAAAATAGGAATAAAATTATTCTCAGACCTGAAAGTTTCATATTATAGCAGAGGAGAGGAAGGGATAGATTAATGAATTGATAACAATAACAATAAAATGACAATAATTCTTTTTTACTTATTACCTGCTATGCACAGACTAATATGAGCTCTCATACAATATTAATTCATTTAAGTCTCACAACAACCCTCTAGGGTGGCTACTGTTATAAGCTTTATTTTAAGCGATAAGGAAACTGAAGCTTATAAAGTGTAAGTAGCTCTCTAAGAAAGCGGGCTTGGAGGCTCAAGAGGGAGGGAGTGTATGTATAATTATGGCTGATTTGCATTGTTGTACAGCAGAAACAAACACAACATCGTAAAGAAATTTTCCTCCAATTAAAAAATAAATTTTTTAAAAAGAAAAAGATAAAAAAGAAAGGGGGCCTTCTTAAGGCCCCACCCATTAACAACAGTTGTTTAAAGCATTAACTCTAGAGCTATAACGCCCGAGTTTGATAGCCATTCCCTTCTCTAGGGGATCTTCCTGACCCAGGGATCAAACATGGGCCTCCTGCATTGCAGGCAGATTCTTTACCTTCTGAGCCACCAGGGAAGCCCTTCATTAAGACCCCTCCCACTAAGAACGGTTGTTAAAAGCACTACCTCCAGAGCTATAATGCCTGAGTTTGAACCTCTGTCCTGCCCCTTATTAACAAACTACTTAATTTATCTGTGTCTCAGCGTCACTTCCAAGATGTATTTTTAATATTTAACTTGTAGAATGCTTCTGCTGAATGAATGAGACAAGCCATGTAAATGTTATCACTGGGGAACAGTAAGCATGCGTGTTTGCTGTTATGAATAACAATAACAATTCGGGCAGTTTCCAAAGTCACTGTCTTTAGGCCGTGCTTTAGTGCTCCCCCCATTTGTGCATTCAGTTAAATTATCCATGAATGTATCCCTCTTTTTATTCCACAGTCCCCTACTCATCCATTCCCACTGTTTCAATAATACCTTCCTTCCCTTCCCCAATTCCTCTTCCCCGCTGCTACTCTTAAGAAATAAAAACAACAGCCGTGGGAGCATGGCTGTGAGCCATCTCCATTTTCAGATCCCTGGTATGTGCGATCAGTCATTTCACCTATTCAGTTTAACTCTCCCCACCCCCACCCCCAACCCCACCCCCACCTGATGGAGAGGCATTCTGTGTATCTGTGTAAATATGTGCTGGTGAGAGCTCTGTTTTCTGTAGTTGTTTCAGCGAAGCGTTATGGGGGCCTTCAGTTCAGTTCAGTCGCTCAGTCGTGTCGGACTCTTTGCGACCCCATGGACTGCAACATGCCAGGCCTCCCTGTCCATCACCAACTCCCAGAGTGTACTCAAACTCATGTCCATTGAGTCGGTGATGCCATCCAACCATCTCATCCTCTGTCATCCCCTTCTCCTCCCGCCTTCAATCTTTCCCAGCATCAGGGTCTTTTCAAATGAGTCAGCCCTTCGCATCAGGTGGCCAAAGTATTGGAGTTTCGGCTTCAACATCAGTCCTTCCAAGGAATATTCAGGACTGATTTCCTTAAGGATGGACTGGTTGGATCTTCTTGAAGTCCAAGGGACTCTCAAGAGTCTTCTCCAACACCACAGTTCAAAAGCATCAATTCTTCGGTGCTCATCTTTATAGTCCAATTCTCACATCCATACATGACTACTGGAAAAACCATAGCCTTAACTAGATGGACCTTTGTTGGCAAAGTAAGGTCTCTATTTTTTAATATGCTGTCTAGTTTGGTCACAACTTTTCTTCCAAGGAGCAAGCGTCCTTTAATTTCATGGCTGCAATCACCATCTGCAGTGATTTTGGAGCCCAGAAAAATAAAATCTGACACTGTTTCCACTGTTTCTCCATCTATTTGCCATGAAGTGATGGGACTGGATGCCATGATCTTTGTTTTCTGAATGTTAAGCTTTAAGCCAACTTTTTCACTCTCCTCTTTCACTTTCATCAAGAGGCTCTTTAGTACTTCACTTTCTGCCATAAGGGTGGTGTCATCTGCTTACTGAGGTTATTGATATTTCTCCCAGCAATCTTGATTCCAGCTTGTGCTTCATCCAGCCCAGCGTTTCTCATGATGTACTCTGCATATAAGTTAAATAAGCAGGGTGACAATATACAGCCTTGATGTACTCCTTTTCCTATTTGGAACCTGTCTGTTGTTCCATGTCCAGTTCTAACTGTTGCTTCCAGACCTGCATACAGGTTTCTCAAGAGGCAGGTCAGGTGGTCTGGTATTCCCATCTCTTTCAGAATTTTCCAGAGTTTATTGTGATCCACACAGTCAAAGGCTTTGGCATAGTCAATAAAGCAGAAATAGATGTTCTTCTGGAACTCTCTTGCTTTTTCGATGATCCAGTGGATGTTGGCAATTTGATCTCTGGTTCCTCTGCCTTTTCTAAAACCAGCTTGAACATCTGGAAGTTCACAGTTCACATATATTGAAGCCTGGCTTGGAGAATTTTGAGCATTACTTTACTAGCATGTGAGATGAGTGTAATTGTGCAGTAGTTGGAGCATTCTTTGGCATTGCCTTTCTTAGGGATTGCCTTTCTTAGGGGTGGGCCTTACAGACCCACCATTCTGAGAGCATTACCCCATGCAGAACTGAAAATGTTCTTGTGGGACACATTTCTCAGTACAGAAATGAGAACTGGAAACTTGCCCAAGGATAGAAAATCACTGAATTTTAAGGTCAGCCTGCTGATACTGACTTTTTCAGGGGCCACACATATAGCATCCCTTGTGTTTTGCTCTTGGAGCTGGAAGGAAGCCTTTGATGACGTCGTCCCCCTCCACCCCGTCCCTTGCTCCCTCAGCTGCGGCCACACTGACCCTGGTGCTCCTCCTTCCACAGGTCATGTCTGTTACAGCTGCAGAGCCTTCATGCTTGCTGTTTCCCCAGCCTTGAAAATCCCTCCATTTTCACGGCTGTTTTCTTCTCATCATTCAGACCTGGAGATGGGTCCACACACCCAGGTGGGGTCAAGTATTGAGGCCTATACAATGCAGAACATTGGAACTGAAATGCAGAAAACTGCAAGTTTTGAATGGTTGGACCTTCCATGAAGAAGAAATAGGATCTGCTCACCAACCCCGGGGGAATTACAAGGAGCTGGGGGTCGGGGTGGAATAGAGAGGAGAGGAATGTCTTTTGGAAGAAAGTAAACACTGAGTCTCACCACATGTGGACTCAAGAGTCCACAATTATAATATCTATGTGATGCAGAAATTCCCAAGTTAAGAAATGGGTATGAAAGTGTCCCCTACCAGTGACACGCTGGAGGACCTGGCAGAGGGAAAACAAACTTCTCTGTAGTGACACGTCCACCACCCATGCCGAGTGGAATTCCTTGAAGGAAAAAACAATTCCGTAATGAAGTAACTTCGTGATTCACAGCAAGCCACACAGCAACAAGCCACCATGTGGGAAGATCAGAAACTAATGGAAGAATTAGAACCCCAGGGAAAGGAGTATTCTCAGAGGCTGTAAAGTGGTTACACTGAGATGTAATAAAGAGATAGGTTTTACCAGAATGAAGTAATAGGGAAAGTACACAAGACTTTAAAAAATGGCAAGCAGATTTGAAAAAGAAACAGCTCAAACTGCTGAAAAGGAAAAACAGAGTCACAGAAATTCAGCAGAGTACACTAGTGTTAGCTCAAGACACCATCAGAAAACCCAAATCTTTAATAGTCACTGCCTGCGGGCATTTCAGAGACCCTTCTTTCCTACTGCTGGCATTCCAAAAGGAGTTGGGAAGCCAGGTGTTTTTCTCAGGAAACACTTTTATTTTTCTGAACTGCCGTTGATGAAAAGAGCCTTTCTCTTGAGGGAAAGAAAGGATAGAGAAGACTGGAGCCCCCAAATCTGAGCCCCATCATTCCATGCCAGAGAGGATGTCACAGTTCTAGGCAACCCCATGGTACATTTGCTCTCATTTTGTCTTTGTGTCTCTTTCTCCATGTCTCACTCATTCATACACACATATCACGTAATCTCTTCTTACTCTACTGCGTTCATTTTATTAGGCCCAAGCACATTGATTTTTAATGTGTTTGAGGCTAATAAAATGGGGGGAGGGGATAATCCTAAAAACAAATGGGATGGGGGATGGGGCCTGCTCTGGTGGTCCAGTGGTCAGGAATCAGCCTTGCAATGCAGGGAACACCGGTTCAACCTCTGGTCCGGGAGGACCCCACATGCCTCAGGGCAGCTAAAGCCGTGTGCCACAAGTAATGAGCCCGCACTGTGGATGCGAAGAGCTGCAGCTCCTGAGCCATGTGCCGCAACTGCTGAAGCCTGAGTGCCTGTGCCCCATAAGAGAGGCTGGCGCCACAGGTCCGCACACTGTAGCTAGAGGGTAGCCCCCGCTTGCTGCAGCTAGAGAAAGCCTGCCCACAGCAATGAAAAGTCAGCAAGGCCAGAAGTAAATAATTTTTTTTAAAAAAGGTAAGTTACGTAAAGGAAAAAAATATCTGGATGTATTAGGCCATTAACAGTGACTACAGTCAAGGCATGAGGTTGCCAGGATTTTCGCTAAGTCAGTCATTTCTATAATGTTTGATTGTGTGCAAGCATTTCTTTTGAAATTAGAAAAAAAAAAACAATGGATTTCTTTTTAAATAATGGGTTAAGCAGCAATTCTTTCTCAAAGACATTTCCTTGCATTTTTTAAAAACCCACTAAAGAAGCAAAGAAGCAAGCAAGCATCCCAGGCTTCACCATCTGGTAAAGTGAGTGTTGGTCTGATCTAGGCTTCTGCGGACAATAAAATAATTCATGTACATGAATTACATCAAGTCATGTAATACTCAAAATAATCTTAGATACAGTTATTGTCCCGTCCCACTAAAATATAAGTTCCAGGGAGAGATCTTTGTCTCTTATGTTCACTGCTGTATCTCAAGCACTCAGAATGACGCCTAGTTACAGCACGGACTCTCAATAAACATTTATTGAATGAAGGTACACTTTACAGGGAAACTGGGGCACAGAGCCATTAGGGATCTTGTCCAAGGTCACACCTCTAACAGTGGTGAAGCCAAGCTGTGAACCAGGTGGTCTAACTCCAGAACCTACTCTCTGACTTGGAGAATCTCTGTGCCTTTTCTTCTACATGAAAATAAAGACAGTCCAACATACCCCAGACACCATCTTGATTGAACAGGCAAGGAGGACAAAGGGGAGGAGGGTCTTTGGAAACTAGTCTACAATACTTCACATATTCATGTCTCCTCTCTCCATCTTGTTCTAAGGCAGGGTTAATGACCCACCCATTCTCAACATCAGGGAGGCGATGGAGGGATCAACCATCAAATCCCATTTTCCAGACTAGCCACCCTCAGCAAGGGAAGCATCTCCTTTTTTATTTTCTCTTTTTATTGAAATATAATTGACATGTAACATTGTATAAGTTTAAGGCATACAGTGTGTTGACTTGATACATTACAATATTGCAATATAATTATACCACTTCTATTACATCAGTTATCATTTTCTTTTTTGGAGGTGGGGAACATTCCCCAGCATCTGGGTCTTGGTGGCATTTCTCAGTTCTTCCTTCTTAACTGCCTAATGGTTAGTGGATCAGTTGCGCCCTCCTTCACCAGGACTGACATTCCCCTGCAGGCCTCTCTACAAACTGCAAACCCAACCAGTGCTGTCGGGCCCCAGGGGAAAAACTGAGCCTCTGGCTCCAAGCTTCTCCTGGTGGTTTTAAACAATACAAACAAAGGAAAACCCCTCAGCTTAAGGCATCCAGGCTACAGACAAAGTTTCAAGATTTTATTTTAATTTCGAAAGGTTGTAAAGAGTATGAATGTTAGCTCTAGACCCTGATTGTAATGGCTCAAGGGGCGTTCACTCACTGAGTCCCTCTTAGCAGAGACAATAACTCCTCAGTGTTCTCACATACACTGAATTTTAGGAATGCCTTTTGCAATGCAACCTGTGTCTTATTTTCCCACCTGGCCCTCCCTAGGACTGTAATCTCACAATCTTAGAATACCTGAGCGAGAAATGACCTTCTTTGACCCAACCTCATCACTTTACAGGTGGAGAAACTGAGACCCAGAAAGAAAATTCTCTCCCCACAGTCAGATAATGATAAAACAAGTGGGAAATGAAGGGAAGCTTACCAATTGTTTGCTCTCGTTCACATCATTCATGAAATCTCTTTCAAGTTCCCATTTAGCCTGTATTTGTCATATGTCTTCACTGTGTCCCAGAGTGTGGCCAATACAAAGAAATGAACTGCCTAGAGTTCAATTCTCTCTTGAGATTGTAATATGGACACATAAAATAATCAGAAAATAGTTCATGGCAGCATTCAACTACTCTTTTATCTATTTATTCATATATTTGCCCATACATTAATTCATTCAATGGACAGATATAGCAGTAAGTCAGAAATGCACTTTGCTCTCAAGAAATTTTGAAACAGAATTTTGCTGTTTTCTGTCAAACCTCAACGTGCATCAGCCATTGGGTATACATATATCCCCTCCCTTTTGAACCTCCCTCCCATCTCCCTCCCCATCCCACCCCTCTAGGTTGATACAGAGCCCCTGTTTGAGTTTCCTGAGCCATACAGCAAATTCCCGTTGGCTATCTATTTTACATATGGTAATGTAAGTTTCCATGTTACTCTTTCCATACATTTCACCCTCCCCTCCTCTCTCCCCATGTCCATAAGTCTATTCTCTATGGCTGTTTCTCCATTGTTGCCCTGTAAGTAAATTCTTCAGTACCATTTTTCTAGATTCTGTATATATGTGTTAGAATATGGTGGTATTTATCTTCCTCTTTCTGACTCACTTCACTCTGTATAATAGGTTCTAGGTTCAGCCTCCTCATTAGAACTGACTCAGATGTGTTCCTTTTTATTGTTGAGTAATATTCCATTGTGTATATATACCACAGCTTCTTTATCCATTCATCTGTCGATGGACATCTAGGTTGCTTCCATGTTCTAGCTATTGTAAATAGTGCTGTAATGAACAATGGGATACATGTGTCTCTTTCTATTTTGGTTTCCTCAGGGTTTTGCCTGGGAGTGGGATTGCTGGGTCATATGGTTCTTTTATTCCTAGTTTTTTAAGGAATCTCCATACCATCTTCCATAGTGGCTGTATCAATTTACATTCCCACCAACAGTGCAAGAGTGTTCCCTTTTTTCCACACCCTCTCCAGCATTTATTGTTTGTAGACTTTTTGATGAGGGCCATTCTGACTGGTGTGAGGTGATATCTCATTGTAGTTTTGATTTGCATTTCTCTAATAATGAGCGATGTTGAGCATCTTTTCATGTATTTGTTAACCATCTATATGTCTTCTTTGGAGAAATGTCTGTTTAGGTCTTTTTCCCACTTTTTGATTGGGTTGTTTGTTTTTCTGGTATTGGGTCATATGAGCTGCTTGTATATTTTGGAAATTAATCCTTTGTCTCTCAAGAAGTTTTTAATTGACTGGGGGAAAATAGAAATATGCTTAAATAATTATTGCTGAGTTTGTGTAGATTTAACATCCGACTAGTTAATGGCTCTGCCTGCAATGTCAGTTGAGGTTGATGGGAGAATACGGTGATCAAACACCTGGGACATTTAGATGGAGTTAAAAGTTATGACTTTCTTCATAGGAAAGAGCTAGCAACTCACTTTTCTAAAGAATCTTCTCTGTACTGGGTGCTTTACTTTTAATTATCACAGCAATAAAGAAACTGAGATTCAGAAAAGTTAAGTAATTTGTCCAAAATCACCAGCTAGAAATGGAAGAATCTGGACCTACCCCAAACGCATCTGACTCCACAATTAGTGGTATTTTTCTCCAGTCTCTACTGCTGGCTCTCCCAGCCTCACTGGAAAGCCCTTTCCTGCCTGTGGACTTGTTTGTATTAACTTGGATCCTGGGGTAAAGGAACGGGACTGAACTATTGTGATACAAAGATTCTTGGCTGCAACGGCCTCTAGAAGAGGAGAGTGGGCCCCCGGGGGACCGGGCTGTCACGTGGGCTGTGTGTGACTGGGCACCCCTGGGAGGGACAGTGCTCTCTGGCAGGCTTCCATTTGTTCACCTGCAAGGGCTGAGTGGGGTAAGCCCAGGGCCCCGGGCAAACGGCCACAGGTGGGTTTGGTCTTCTAACTCGGACATCTGAAGCAGATTTGTTCAGAGCAGGGCGCAGGAGAGGTGCTCAGTTCCAGTTCCTTTTTTCAGTAGTCGTGTGCCACACGGGGAGTGAGACACCTTCCCTGCCCTCAAGGGACCCTGCCCCGGGCCTGCCTGGATCGAGCCTGTCCCCTACCCTGGCTTAGTCTTGCCCTTCTTCCCCTACCTGACTTTGACTCACAGCAGTTTCGCAAGCCCACAAACACAGATTGGATTTTGTGGCCTTATTGTCCTCCACGCCAGGCCCTCATCATTCAGGGTAGAATTTATCCAGTTTCATGAGAGAGGGCATGGCAACCCACTCTAATATTCTTGCCTGGAGAATCCTCATGGACAGAAGATCCTGACAGGCTATGGTCCATAGGGTCGCAAAGAAGCGACACGACTTGTCTGACTTCAATCAAAGTGAAGCGACTTAATACACATATGAGAAAGGGGCGGTTCATTAGATGCTTAGGAAGTCCAAGACGTAGCTGTGTGAGAGACTGTATGGTACAGATACTGTGGCAGTACACCTGAACAGAGAGAGCAGGATGGACCGGAGTAATCGGAGGATCTTCATGGAGGACGTCCCGTCATCCCAGGTCGGTTGGAACGTACGGTTTGTGGGCAAATCAGAGCTGATGTCCCACGTCAGCCCATGGGCTGGTGGCTGGGAAGGTGCCTGGGCTTGAAGAGCAGGAGGTTGGGGAGTGAGCCGCTGTGCCCTGGAGGAAGCACTCAGGTCTGGCCTCTGACCTCTGAGAGGTCGAGAGGTCAGCAAGTCAGCCTCCATCCTCTGCCCAGCCCCGGGCTCTCTGGCGCCATTTGCGTGTTTGCCCAGGAACTCAGACACATGGGGAAATTGAGGAGGAAGTCCACACTGTTCCCGGAGCATTTTTTTTTTTCTGTCTGGCCTGGGACTGCCGTCAGATCAGTGACCACGTAACTGACACATTATTCTGGCACTTTTGCTCAGAAGTTGCTGCTTCCTGTGACTGTCTTGTTACACGGTGGGAGTTTTCCCCCATCAGGCTTGCACAGCGGCCGCAGGAGCCCGCCAGTCTGGCTGCCAGAGCCAGGCACGCCAGGGGACTGTCCCAGGGTGGGACCTAGAAGAGAAGGGCCTGCACACCCCCGGGCACCCCCATCGCAGCTGGAGCCCCTTCCACAGCCTCCGCGCCAAGCGGAGCTCCGAGGAGCCTGGAATCGCTTCCAGGGACAGCCTCCTTCCGTCTGGTGTTTGTGGTCTCTGCCTTATACGGCACTGCAATCTCTGGCCTCCTGACCTCCCCCTGTTGGCTCTGTTTTTTCCCTAAGGCCACAAAAGATAAGTCTACCTTCATTCCACATCCACAGAATGGTCCTTCGTGTCTTTGAAGGTAATCATTCATGCCTCATTGCACTGGAGTTTCCTTTTCCCACGCCATAGTCCCCCTTTCTCCAATCTGTGGTTTCCAGTTTCTTCACCTGCAGACTCGTTTCCCTTCCCACCACACCCTGCAGGGTGAGTCAGTCCCTCTACGGGTCTGTGGTGGCGCTTCGGGGTGAGAGCTTTGTCTCTGTCCCTCCGCGAGGCTGTGAGGTCCCGGAAGGAGGAACCGTGTCCCCTTCCCTCGTCAGCTGGACTCTGGCTCCTGCCTCCTCCCGTCTCCCCAGGCCCTCGACCCCCATCACTGCCCCTCGCGTCTCCCCTCCTTGCTGGCCCCTCCGCCCCATACACAGACCTCCCACCAAAGCAGAGGCCGTCCCTGCGTCCCACACCCGCCACCAGCCGTCTCCCTGCCCTTGTTTGTAGCCAAGCCTCTTCCTTAACGTGCAGAATGGCTCCCACCCACACTTCCCGGCCGCTGTTTCAGTTGACGCTCTGACCGCCGGCGTCCTGCGGCTCCTCGGGCAGCCGCTCTTCGCTCTTCGGGCCCCCTTCCACCTTGCCACCCCCGGCTCACCCTGCCGCGCGGGGGGCTCTCCCCGCCCCTCGCCGCTCCCTGGCTGCAGCTGTGCCCGGGGGTCTCTCTTTGGCCTTGCTCCCTGCTCCCTACCCATGCTCTGCCGGAGACCCTCGCCCAGCCTCGCCCAGCCCCGTGACCTGAGCCGCACAGCTGTCCAGCCCATCACCCGCTCTAATGTCCTAACACAGCGGCCACTTGCTCCTGCCTGCAGCCCCTCAGTGGGTCCTCGCTGCCCCCAGACCGTCCAGGCTCTTTACACAGGCTTGTAAAAGGTGGCCCCTAGACTCCGCCCAGCCTCGCCGCCCCGCCCCCCCCCGCCAAAGCCTCCCTCTCCTCATCCCTTCCGAGCTCCAGCTCTGGCTACGTTCCTTCAGCTCCAGGAAGCTCCTCACCACTGCACACGTGTGTGCTGTTCCGTCTGCCTGAGACGCCCTTTGCCCCCACCCCCACCCACTCAGTCTACCCGGGAAGCCCTCGTTGCCTCCCCCAGCACAGCTGTCTGCTCCCTTTGAGGCTTCCCACGTACCCAGCACATACCTTCATTATTGCCCTTGTCAAAGGATGTCGCCACTGCTTTTTTCATTTTCTTGTGTCCTCGTCAGACTTAAAATTCTTGAACTTGCCTTGGTAATCTAGCAGAGAAGACAGTCCCTGGTTCACAGTGGGCCCCTTAGAAATGTCTGCTGAACTGAATATTACTATCATACCCGGAAGAATTCCTAGCACAAGGAGAACCCTCTGCCCAATACATTCCTTTAATAATTAAAATAGAAATCTCCGTAAATAATTGTGATGCAATGTGATGTATGCTAACAGATGTGCCCAGAGTAGCAAGGCAGCCCAGACACAGAAGAGTTACTGCTGCCCCGGGTAAGGAAATTGCTGGATCAGGGAAGGCTTCCTCGAAGACATGACCTTTCATAAGGTCCTCACCGTTTAAGTAGGAGTTGGCCAGGATAAAAGGAGGTCTCCTAGGCATCTAAGCAAAGACATGAAACAGTGCAAGGGCCCACAGTGGTTGGGAAGCAGCAAAATATGCCCATGGTGCTGGAAGACATGAACAGGGGTGATCATTAAGGTTGGGACCAAGTGAACGCCATCTCAGGAGTCTGAACACAAAGGCAGTGAGAGACCTGTAAGGATTTTCAGAACAGAAATGGTGTGCAAGGATTTGTGTTTAGAAAGATAGAGCAGATGGATTGGCAGGAGGGGAATAAGGCTGGAGGTGAGATCCATTATTATAGGACCCTGGCCAGAAGTAACAACTGCAGGAATCCCAGGGAGAGATGGCCTTGCCTTGAATCCACCCACCCCCACCCCCACACCCCCCAACCCCCAACCCTGGTACAGAGTTCTTTCTGCAGAGAGCTATGTCTGTCAAACTGTACTCTATTGTAAATGGAGAGGGTGTGACACAGAAGGGTAAGGTCTCTAGTCAAATACGTTTAGAAAATGCTGAGTTAAACAGGTTTCTTAATGCAGGACTTTTCAGAGCCTTTAATATAATACATTGTACATATTGCATGAACATTCAGAGTTTCCCAGATGGATTGAGCCATGTAACCTCTTTCTGAGAGCATCTCAAGGGACTAGAATTTAATGGATTGGGTAAAATAGAAACCAAGATCTAGCGCTTTCGTGATTCTGTCAGCTCTGATTCCTGGCAGGACAGGATAAACAGAAGAAACAGCTTTCCCCAGTGAGTAACTGATGTCCTCTGAGTGCACTCCACTGGGGAGTCTTGTGTGTGTGTGTGTTTGTTTTGTTGGGGGCATGGAATGGGCTCCCATGGAAATGTGAGGGGTAGGTTTTAGTCATTCTGTTTGGAGGCAGGCTGAGCAAATCCACCTGCTCTTCCCAGGTCCCCTGTGTTTGTTCAGGCCCGAAAGAGGTCAGACCCAGGTGTTTGAAGGAATGACATGTCCTGACCTACGGAGCAAAGAAACCGGGTCTGCAGCCCCTGGAATGTTCGGCTCTCACCACATCTCTCCAGCCAACTTTGGTCGGCTGGCTGGGGGGGAGGGTGGAGCAGCCACCTGAGAATCTCCAGACTCCGCAGCCCAGGTAGCAGATCCCCAGCTCGGTGGGTCCTGGTGTGGACCCCTCTCACTGTTGCATTCAGCTCCCTAGGGCTCCCAGGCACAAGCTGCCATTTTTAGCCTTCCTCTTGCCTGAGAGCTGGAGGGAAAAACACTTGTAACATCCACCCATCAGCCTTGTGTCTTTAAATGAGCCCTGGCCTTAGCGTGCCTTCCCTGGCACTGCCAAGGCCATTCCCAGTGAAGTCCCTAGGGTGGAGGAGTCTGGGCAGCTCTGTGTGTGGCTTGGGGACGCGCCATTCCTGTTTCTCCATCACAGGAATTCTCCACTGAGAAGCATCAGATGTTCCTCAGTCCCTGCCAGGGCTTCAGGGTGAAGAGTTCACAAGTGCAGAAGGGGACAGACATACCGCTGCCTCCCCGGTGAGGGCCAGCTTCTGGCGGGGTGGAAGGCCAGTGACGCACCGCCAGCACCAAAATCAGGACACTGTCCAGGGCCCTGAGTAGGGGGTCTGAGCGGGGGCCCCTCGGAGGGACTGCTGCAGCCCCAGCCCTACCACCTGGACGGTGGTTGCCTGGGGCCTGCTCACGCAGCTGGTCTGCTGTGAGTCAGCTCAAAAAAGACTCAGAAACACTGGTGTTCCTGTCACATGTGACTCTCAGCAGGAATGGTCAGACCACCCCACTTTGGACTTAACCATCTATCTGAGTGAAGCTCCTGGTGTATGTATTCCAACCCTATATTAAGTAGCTCCTGGTTCTTCCCCAAGGCTCTCAGAGCAGAAACTGAGACCCAAAGAGAAAGGGACTCACCCCAACTCAGAGTTTATGTCAGAAAGACAATACAATTTTCCTGTTCCCCAGTTCAGTGTCAAAAGAAATCTAACTTTAACATCTACTTTATCGTTTACAAAAATCATATTGCTGTGAAAACTAAACTAAGTTCTGGAGTCAGATAGAGCCAGGTTCAGATTGCAGCTCCACCATTTTTCAGTTGCAGGAGAATAAATAGCCCCAGAACAAGTAACTGACTGTCCTATAGCTCATAGTTGCTTCTCTGAAAGGACACCTACTACATATGGTCATGGGAAGATTAGTTGAGATAATGCTTGTAAAGAACTCAACCAGATGCCCAGCTCCATCTGTAACCATTAGCTGTTTTTGTTACTGCTGCTGTTGGTAGAAGTATTTTAATGAATATTATCATTAACATTGAAATTGGTATGATGGTCCATTACCTGTATTTGGATCTACATGGAGGAATTGAGAGAAGTGCTTTTGCCACATAAGCTTTTTAAATCTTCACTTTGAAACTGTGTTTTTGTTCTTAATTGCTTTTAATCAGTTTAACAAGTTGGCAGGGGACTCCCCTGGTGTTTCAGTGGTTAAGAATCCGCCTTGCAATGCGGAGGACGCAGGTTCGCTCCTTGGTCAGGCAACTAAGATGCCTCATACGGCAGAGTGACTAAGCCTATGTGCCACAACTCCTGAAGGGCTGGGGGAAAAATGGTAACAGGTCCACAGGTCTCACTGGAGATGAAGAGCAGGCAGTGGCAGTGAGGGAGGTGGAAGGGAAGGCTGTGGTCAGAGGCTGATCCAGGCAGTGTGAAAGTTGCTCCTGGTGATGAAAGGTCCACGGAGCAGCCATGGGGATGGTATCCACGGTGGACACGGTCCCTGGAGGCCTTTAAATCCAAGGAGGTCCAGGAACTCTGAAACTCATTTACTGGATGGGCAATTCACATAGCCTTTTGCCCAATTCCAAGTTAAAGAGACCTAAATGAATGAGATTTTACCCTATATCTCATCAGATTGATGCCTGGGAAGGTTCTTTTATGTCAAACTGAATTTGACATGAAAGAGTAATAATGTACTGAACCCAGGCATTTATTTCTAATCCTTGCCTTATTTTTTTAACCTAAGAAGGGGGTTGCTTAAAGGTCAAATTGTGTTTGTGTGTGTGAAAGAGAGATGGGAGAGAAAGGAGAACGTGTATCACATTGTTTTGTCGTCTGACCTTTTTCGGCATTTTAGCTCCAGGCTAGTGGGGGAGCAACACTGGGAGTCTTGTGAGGACGCTATATATCAAAATGTCACCAGCCACCAAAGACATTCTGTTCCCCAGTCCCCATCCAAATACTTGAAATTCACACCCTGAGCAAAAATTCACAGTAAATTTTGGTTTGGCGAGCATAGCATTATAATTATGCAGCAAAGGGCTTTTTCTTTTTAACCATTTATATTCATTGTACAAGGAGAAGAAGGATGGTGAGTCAGGAGACACAGTGAGCTCCCCATCCCTGCCCCCACCAGCACTTGCTCTGTGACGGGGAATAAGAACTGTGGTCAGGTGACACACGTTTAGCACCTTACACTGTAAAAATCACCTACAGGGACTTCAATTCCTGCTCGGGAAACCAAGATCCTGCATGTTGCGTAGTGTGGCCAAAAGATTTTTAAAAAATTTTTTTAATAAATTAAAAAAACAAAAATCGCCCCCAGGGCTCACCTGGTGGCTCATTGGTTAAAGAATCTGCCTCCCAGTGCCGGAGACACAGGCGTGATCCCTGGTCCGGGAAGGTCCCACGTGCTGTGCAAGAACTAACCCTGTGTGCCACAGCCGCTGGGCCTGGGCCACAGACCCCGAGGTCTGCAACAGGAGAGGCCTCCACAGTGTGAAGCCCAAACACCATAACTAGAGCAGCTCCCACCCACCGCAACTAGACCCAACACAGCCAAAACAGCAGCAAAGCCCCACCACAGCCAGAAATGAGTGAATAAAAAAATCACCCCCAGCTTTGGATCCTCACCACAGCCCACCAGAGTTGGCCAGATAGATACTATGGTGCCTGTCGACAGAAAACTGAGACATAGTACAGAAGTGAAGTGACAGGTATAAAACCACTCAGTTGCAGTGGCCGCGCCAGGTCAGGCCCACCAGCCTCCTGACCCTCCTGACGGGACTGTGGCAAGTCACCACCTCTCCATTTCAGCTCCTGTAACATGAACCTGTCTCCAGATCCCCCATCAACAGCTCTAACTCACTAAGCTTCTCGAAGGACCATGGTAGGAGCACACATTTCTACTCTACTTATTTTTGCTTTCTCCCTTTTCTGGTTGTGCACTTCCTTTTGGAACAAGCCTCTAGAAACAGTTTCTGAAAACTACTGAGCCATGTTTATAATGCAGATGCAATTAAGGAGTATGTAAATTAATCACTTTAACAAAAGAAGTAGGTATTTAAGATTTAATACTAGCCACAGGATAAGGGTCTATTGGATAAAGCATAGCTTATCTTTCGATTCAATGTTTGTCTTTGGTTTTGTAAAGTAGCTTGTATTTTCAGTGATTTCTACATAAGATAGTAAAATGTGGGCTTCCTAGGTGGTGCTAGCGGGAGAGAACTTGCCCGCCAATGTAGCAAGAGACACGAGTTCGATCCCTGAGTCAGGAAGATCCCCTGGAGGAGGGTATGTCAACCCGCTCCAGTATTCTTGCATGGAGAATCCCATGGACAGAGGAGCCTAGTGGGCTACAATCCATGGAGTCGTAAAGAGTTAGACACGACTGAGTGACTGAGCACACAAGCACACGTGATAAATTGTAGAGCAGCCGCAATGTGTTAACAAAGTGGGTAAACTTTCCGAAAAAAAGAAAAGGATAAGCCATGCACAGAATTCTGAGGTTGGAAAAATGTGTGTGTTCTGGGCCACTTCGGTGCTCCGCCCCCGCAGAGCCCCCAGCCTCATCAGACACAGGCCTCAACAGCACGGGACACCTACCACATGTGTGCCCAGCTGCAAGGGCAGACGTCTTTCTTTCCACAGCTGCTCCCAAGCTGACCCCAGGCCTCCAGTTCACATGATTGGGAAGAGCAGGCACTTCTCCCGCCCTCATGCCCAGACACCCCAATACTGATCAATCAGGGCATTTTTTTCTCAGTGCATATAACTGTAGATGCTGTCAGTTACAAATTGACCCACGAGATGACATCTCTTTTGGCTCATGGGTGAAGTCATTTTTAATAATTCACATCACACCTGCTTCCAGAAAGACTCCAAGAAGAGACACAACACAACCCAAAAAAGGCAGCATCAAAGAGTCAGAATGGAGTCCAGAGAAGGCGTATGCAGAGAGCCTGAGAGAGCCTGCCATGAAAGGGCAGAAGACAGTGCTCAGTTTCCTGACACAGTGCTAACAGGAGATATGGGTCACCAGGCCAGTCATTTTTTAGGAAACACAACCTTTTCCTGACCTTGAAATCTAGAGGCAGTTCTAGTGTAGATCTTAAATAAGGCAGCATGCTTCGTCATGCAAGTCGTGTCTGACTCTTTGCGGCCCCGTGGATTGTAGCCTACCAGGCTGGCTCCTCTGTCCATGGGATTCTCCAGGCAGGAATCCTGGAGTGGGTTGCCATTTCCTCCTCTAGGTCGGGATCTTCCTGACCCAGGGATCAAACCCACGTCTCCTGCATTGGCAGGCGGATTCTTTACCACTGAGCCACCAGGGAAGCCCACCAGCCCACAATAGAGACAATGATATGGGCTTGGCTGGCCTCCAGGTCCCACTCCCCTGCCCTCTGCCTTCCCCATCCCCCTCCATAGTAGGGCGGGCAGAGCCAGAAGTCCAGGAGCCCGCCACGTGGCACACACGCCGTGAGCGAGCTATGCCCTCACCCCCTGGCCTGCACCTCCCCCTCCCCAGTGCAGGCTGAGATCTGCCAGGGACCAG
The DNA here is from genome assembly GCF_054371585.1 of Giraffa tippelskirchi. Classification (NCBI taxonomy): domain Eukaryota; kingdom Metazoa; phylum Chordata; class Mammalia; order Artiodactyla; family Giraffidae; genus Giraffa; species Giraffa tippelskirchi. The sequence continues at coordinate 38,327,753 of NC_137284.1, read as the reverse complement.
CTCAAGGAGGCAATCACGTTCCCTTTCCTCTCCCTCCCCACAGGTTTGGAATAAATTGCCTCATCCAATTTGAAGACTTTGCCAATGCCAACGCCTTCCGCCTTCTCAACAAATACCGCAACAAGTACTGCATGTTCAACGATGACATACAAGGTAGGTTTCTACCCAACCTGACAAAACCACTCGGGACTGAGGCCTCACAAGGCTCACCTGGGTGCCAGGGTGGGGTGGGGCCACCTGAAAGCCAGTTTACTGGCAGCAGCTGTTGAAGACAGAGCAGTAAATCTAGATTTGACTCCCACTTGGCTAATTCTTAGCTCTGTGACCTTCAGCACATCCTGTAACTTTGCTAAGCCTCAGTTTCCTCATCTGTAAAATGGACAACATTACTGTTTCAGAGGAAAATAAGAATTAGGTGGTTAGAGAAATGAAAGATATTTTCAACAATGCTATGATTTAGGACTCATCAGACCCAAGCATCAGCCACCATAAAAATGGCCTTCCCCAGCCACAACTCACTCTTGGAGTTTCTGAACACAGGTGCATCACTGTCAGGGAAGCAGGATAAGGCCTTCCCTTAACTTGGCTGGGGCTTCCCCTGTGGCTCAGTGGTAAAGAATCTGCCTGCCAAGCAGGAGATGCAAGTTCGATCCCTGGGTCAGGAAGATCCCCTGGAGGAGGAAATAGCAACCCACTCCAGTATTCTTATCTGGGAAATCCCATGGACAGAGGAGCCTGGTGGACTACGGTCCATGGGGTCTCAAAGAGTCGGACACAACTTAGTAACTAAAGAACAGTGTAACTTGGCTGGAATGAGCGCCTCTCACAGTGATAACCAGAGCCCTGGAACACTCCAAGAGCATCTCATTCAGAGTCAACTTGGTTCCCTTCTCAGTGAGTTAGAAGTATCTGAAGGCGCTTGCTTCCTACTGTGGCAATGCCAGCATGTGGCTGGAGTGGGAGAGGCAGTCCCTCGGGGCTTGTCTCACCTCATCCAGCATTTCTCAGTCAGGAGGGGGGCCAGCTGCTCCTAGTATTTCATGAAGCCTGATGGAAACCTTGATGACTTGTAGGTTATTATTTAAAATGAAGTTTAGCAAGCAAGATGTTTTCAAACCAAGGTACTTTTCAAATGTCAGGTAATGAACAAGTTGGTAGGAGACAGATATTGGCCCCTGGGACTTAAAGATGGGCCAGCATCTTGCAGATGAGGCCCAAAGAGGTCCCAACTTTTCTTCATGTGAGATAGAGAAACCTAGATGGATTCAAGCCCAGTCAGAAATAGCTAATGTTTAGAGCCAAATACTAATGATACATTAAGCATGGTTCAAAGCACTTTACACGTTAATCCTACCACGTATTACCAACCCTGTCTTGTAAATGAAATAACAGAAGCACAGACAGAGTAACTAATGTACACAACCAGTAAGTGTAGAGTTGAAATTTGAACCCAGGCATTTGGACTCTAAATTCCACGTTTGTAATCGCCCACCCAGATTTTGTACTCATATCACAAAACCAAAAGCTTCTTTCTTCCCTGTGGTCCACACTGAGGGCTAAAGAAATATGATATATGATTTTTTTTTGCATTGGTCGAGAATGACATGCAAATTCGTGAGGTGTTCCGTATTTTGAGGGGGCTTCCCTGGTAGTTCAGATGGTAAAGAATCTGCCTGCAATGTAGGGATCCAGGTTCAATCCCTGGGTTGGGAAGATCCTCTGGAGAAGGGAATGCAACCCACTCCAGTATTCTTACCTAGAGAATCTCATGGACAGAGGAGCCTGGCAGGCTATAGTCTATGGGGTCGCAAAGAATCAGACATGACTGAGCAACTAACACTGTCACTTTTTCACTTTCATACATTTTTAAGAGGCAGATTAGCATAGTTAGTTCATATGAAACTATGGTGGTCACAGGTACTTCACTGGTGGTCCAGTGGTTAAGAATCTGCCTCGAAATACGAGGGACACCAGTTTGATCCCTGATCTGGCAGCATCCCATATGCCAACTAAGCCTGTGTGCCACAACAGTTGAGCCTGTGCTCTGGAATCCTCAAGCCAAAACTACTGAGCCCACATGCGGCAACCTCACGCACCCTAGAGCCATGCTGCACAATAAGAGAAGCCCAAGCACTGCAGCTCAAGAATAGCCCCTGCTCTCCGCAACCAGAAAAAGCCTGTGCATAGCAGCGAAGACCCAACGAGCAAAAAAACCAAAAATGTGTACACACACACACACACACACACACACACAATGCCGGAAGAGTAGGTGTCCAGAGAGGGGCCCAGAAAGGGAACGCTGGGGCATGGTGACCCCACCCGCAGCCTGCCACCACCCCATCCCCGGGCCGGGGACAGGCATTGGCGGTGCCTGGGCAAGCGGGGCACTGTGCAGACAGCAGCGCAGTCCCCGAACAGTGGTCCCCTCACTGCTGGCCCAGGGGGCAGGGTGTGCCTGCAGCCCTGGAGGAAACCCCTGCCTGCCAGCCTCTGACCAGCTCCCAGGTCACACCCTCACCCATGAATCAGCAGCAGGACAGCCATCATCCTCCCAAGCCCACGGCTGCCCAGGCTGGGGCGGTGCAGGGCGGTGGAGGTGGGGGGCGGGGAGTGGAAAACAAGCTGTCGTGGGCAAGCACAGCTGGTGAAGCAGGCTCCAGGTGTGCAGACACACACAGAACTTTAGGTTCGAAGAATGTTTTCCATCCACACAGCTTCACAGCTTCCTTGGCTCACCCACCTTTCGTCTGCAGGGTGAACGAACATTGTTGTCCACATCACTGGTGAGCGTGTTGCTCCAGGTCCCCCAGCCTGACATAAAGCCGGGGCTGTGCTGTGTGCTCAGTCGCTCAGTCATGTCCAACTCTTTGCGACCCCATGCACTGCAGCCCGCCAGGCTCCTCTGTCCATGCAATTTTCCAGGCACAAATACTGGAGTGGGTTGCCATTTCTAGAATCTAGTTCTTTCTTTTTTTTTTTTAATTTTTATCGGAGTATAGTTGCTTTACACTGTTATGTTAATTTCTACTGTACAGCAACGTGAATCAGCTAGGAAAGTGGAAGTGTCAAGTCACTCAGCCATGTCTGACTCTTTGCAACCCTGTGGACTATAGCCCTCCAGGCTCCTCTGTCCATGGAATCCTCCAGGCAAGAATACTGGAGTGGGTAGCCATTCCCTTCTCCAGAGGATCTTCCTGATCCAGGTATCCAACCCTGGTCTCTTGCACTGCAGGCAGATTCTTTACCATCTGAGCCAATATAGTCCCTCTTTTTTGGATTTCCTTCCTTAGGTCACCACAGAGCATTGAGTAGAGTTCCCTGTGCTATACAGTAGGTGCATGCGTGCATGCATGCTAAGTCGCCTCAGCTGTGTCTAACTCTTTGTGATCCCATGGACTGCAGCCCACCAGGCTCCTCTGTCCATGGGGATTCTCCAGGCAAATATACTAGAGTGCGTTGCTGTGGCCTCCTCTAGGGGATCTTCCCGATTCAGGTATGGAACCCTCATCTCACATCTCCTGCACTGGCAGGTGGGTTCTTTAACACTAGCGCCACCTGGGAAGCCCATCCGTTCGGTAGAACCTAATTATTTCTCACCCGGAATTCTCCACTGTCTCTCCGTATACTCAGGCTGCCTGTGCCCCCCGTGGGTGAGCTGGAAAGCCTGTTTGCCAAGGATTACATTCCAAACCCCATGTCAGTGTGGGTGTCACTGCTCTCCTCACCTCCCCCATCCTCTCTTTTTGATGCTCACAGTCCCCACACCCCACCAAGTGGCCTGGGGAGAGGGACAGGCTCACTCAGTTGCCAGCTGGTGAGTGATGGGCCAGGACCGGAAGCCTGTGCTGTGCACTCTCACTGCTGAACGGGCAGTTAAAAGACTAATGAGGAGTCCTGGGGCTAATGGGGCAACGTGGAAGAACTGACCCCCTTTCCTTGCAAATAAAAAGTAAAAAGAAACCTATAACTACACCAGTTCAGTTCAGTCGCTCAGTCGTGTCTGACTCTTTGCAACCCCATGGACTGCAGCACACCAGGCCTCCCTGTCCATCGCCAAGTCCTAGAGCTTACTCAAACCCATGTCCATTGAGTTGGTGATGCCATCCAACCATCTCATCCTCTGTTGTCCCCTTCTCCTCCCACCTTCAATCTTTCCCAGCATCAGGGTCTTTTCAAATGAGTCAGCTCTTCACATCAGGTGGCCAAAGTATTGGAGTTTCTGCTTCAGCATCAGTCCTTCCAATGAATATTCAGGATTGATTTCCTTTAGGATGAACTGGCTGGATCTCCTTGCAGTCCAAGGGACTCTCAAGAAGTCTTCTCCAGCACCACAGTTCAAAAGCATCTATTCAAAAATAGAAAGGGATGCCTGCACTCACAGGATTGGAGAGAGTTGGGACAAAGTGGGGAGGGAGGGTGGGAGGAATCACAGTGGTAAACCGACACCACAGCCATACCCCATGTGGTTGCTGGGGACAGGCCCCTAGCAGGATGCATGGTCAGAATCTTCTGGAATCCCATAATGGCGGGGGCTGGGACCAGGCTGCCCATGTGAAATCGACAAGTGGAATGAAATCGAGAAGTGGAATGTTTCCTGCCGCATCAGTAAGCAAGGATGTCACAGTCATCAGCGAATGCAGCAGCAGTCCTCTGTGTGAACTGGTGAGCCCTAAGGGCACTCAGAGAGGAGAAGGAAATGGCAACCCACTCCAGTATTCTTGTCAAGAGAATCCCGTGGACAGAGAAGCCTGGTGGGCTGCTGTCCATAGGGTTGCACAGAGTCGGACATGACTCAAGCGACTTAGCAGCAGCAGCAGAAGCAGCAAGGGAATATGTAACCAGACGTGTAACCAGAGACTCAGGAAGGAGAAGAATACCTGTGCTCTAACAGCCATCAGACTGCAGCCACCCCCTACAGTGAGCTCCAGGGAGCTCAGGATGTGAGAAAAGCAGGATCCTGGCCCCATAGCTGAGATATGTGTGACAGGAATGGTTTCAGGGAGCCCAGACTCTTGCATCTTTCCATACACAGGCAAGTGCTAAATTCCTTAACCTGAGACACTGGTTTTCTTGAATTCACAAAAATACTTTTGACGTTCAGATTACCTGCTCTTTGTTGCAAATTTCTAGGTAACCTGGCTCCTCTCCCGCTCTAACCCCCAACTCCCAGCTCCTCAGAGCAGTTCTCTCAGGGCTAGCTAGTTGAGATGCTGTCTTCCCAGGCGTGAAGTCCTAAAAATTCCCACCAGATAAAACCTAACTCCCAACTTTTAAGTCGTGAATATTTTTTAAATCAACAAAAGGAACACCAGCCCAGCCTCATGTCCTCTGTGGAATAAGAGAAGATATGAGTAAAGGCCACAGGTCCACCCTCCAGGAGGGCAGGGCCGTACTTGGTGCTGAGCAGACGATTCGAGCCACCTCCCAGCCAGCCCGCTGCTCCACACTGCTGGGGGTCACCAAGCCCATGTGACCAACCACACGGCGGGGCGTCTGGAGCCCCAGCACTGGAGGGCCAAGGGCCCCCCAGGGCTGCACGTCACCTCCAGCCTGCTCCCAGCTCGGGCTGGTGGAAGGTCTCCTCCACCCCAGGCTGGTTCTCAGCGAGCAGGGCCACCCGGGCACTGACTCATTTGCTGGCAGCCTCGCCGGGAATTCCTGGAAAAGGCAGAGGCTCAGGTGACTTTTGTTGTTTCAGCTGGGATCAGAGAAGCGTCCCTACTCTTAGCAGAGGAGGGAGACCTAGAAGGGGCATAGCAATGGGAATGGTCACACCGGGGGGACGGGCCAGCTATGTCCTTCCCAAGAAGCCAGATCCAGGGGGCTGCTGGCCTGGTGAGTGAGGGCCCCTGGCTCCATGGCTGGCTGCCCGCATGATGTGGGCTGGACTCAGGAAAGCCTGGCTGTCTTGTCAACTCCAAAACGTCCCCCTGTCCCGCCAGTCCTCCTTGGACCTTCCCTGCCCTCAAGACCTGCCACGTTCCTGAGAGCAGAGGGCTGGTCAGGGGGCCTGCAGTGTATGCCGGGCCACTGTCAGCCCTCATGCTTTCAAGTTTTCATCTGTGAGCCAGAGTGCTTAACCGTCAGATGCTGGATTCAGACAAGCCTGGGTCTGCCATCAGATGCTCTACCCCTGAGCTGTATTTCCAAGACAAGCCTCGGTCAAAATCCCCAACTTTTCTGCTTTGGAACTTTGGCCAAGTGGCTTAACTCCTCACAGTCTTCTCTTCCTTATCTGTAAAAGGAACATGATTGTATTCACAGCCATGAACGGCACTCAGCCAGTACTGCCAGAAAGACCAGGATGCTTTGCTAAGGTGAGCATCAGTCCTGGCTGGACGGACACTCTGCCGATCCACTGTTAAATGTTCCCACCATCACTCCCTCTGCTTATGGCACCAGCTTATCGTAAGGGCTGTAGTGATGTAGAGGCAGGAACAGGCATGTAACCGGAGACGGTTCTGGTACCTAGTACTGAAAGTCTAGGGAACCGTAGGCTCCCAACACAGAAGTGTGGGAGGGAAGGAGGAAGAGTTGAGACCCAAAACAGAGCGGCTTTGATGAGAGCAGGGAGAGGGACCAGTGTGAGCGCAGGACAGGGGAGCTGAGAAGGGAGGCAGGCTTCCACCTCACCTCTCTCCACTGTCCACACCCACCCTGTTCCTGCAGCCTGCTGAATTCCTCAGTTCCGTGAGTTTTCTGCCAACTCTGCGATTCTGAATGGTCCCTTTGCCTACAACTCTCTTCTGCTGTTGGCTAATTTCTTTTTGTCCTTAAGACTCAAACCTCAGCCCCTTTCCTCCCAGGATACCCCGCCCAGGGCCAAACCTATTCCACAGGCCCCAGGATGACCCCACCCTTCACCAGGAGCCCAGGAGTGACACTGGTCACCCACTTGGCACAATATTGCAAAATACTCCAGACTCAGGTGCGGGGATGGTGGGAAAGGGGCAAAGGGGCAGGAACAGCCCAGCTCTGAAGTCTGTCCAGCTGGTCTGCCCTGTGTCCAGGACACCAGGGGGCTGTTTCCAGCTCTCAGGGGTCTGCTGCCCCTCCCCCTACTGAAAGTTGCTTAGTCGTTTCCAACTCCTATGGCCTGAAGCCCACCAGGCTCCTCTGTCCAGGGAATTCTCCAGGCCAGAATACTGGAGTGGGTAGCCTTTCCCTTCTCCAGGGGATCTTCCCAACCCAGGGATTGAACCCAGGCCTCCCGCATTGCAGACAGATTCTTTACCATCTGAGCCACAGGAAAGCCTGTGCCCCTACCACACGCACTAGGCTGCAAAGCCTTCCTATTTTCTCTCCCCCACAGAGAAACTTCCCCGGCCTCTTCGACATCATCTCTCCCCAGTCCCCCAAACCTTCCTTTTCACTGAGTCCTGTGCTCTGAGGCTGTTCTTCACTTGCAAGGCTATCCCAGCCCTGAGGTCCTCAGGGTGGATCTCTTGAGTACATTGAATCCTGGCTCCTCTAGACCTCCCCCTGGGCCTGCTGTGCCAGTTAAACCCCCAAAGAAGCCAAGAAGCTGGTAATTATCATCTCTAGTTTTTCCTAAATTGTGGCAAAATAGCCTTAATCCTGCCTTCTTCATGGGCCAGGAACTCCCTTCTTGAGAGTCCAAGGGCTCCAGAAAACTCCCTTCATAACGCAGAAATCAGGTTGAAGTCTGTAGAAGGCCTTTGCCTGGTATCCAATAAGGGGAACTTGAATTTTCTGAAGAGTTATGCTGTTAACCCCTGTCCCCAAGACTGTCGTATTCATCCTTGTAACTCTAAGGCTTCATATGTTCACATGCCCAATGGAGCCCCAGAACAGATTCTTAGTCCATGCTCCTGAACAAATGAAAGGCGGCAGCTGGCTGCTGCGGGAAGAGAATTCTGCAGATCATAAAGTTGAGAGTCACTCAGTTGTGTCTAACTCTCTGCGACCCCATGGAATAGTCCATGAAATTCTCCAAGCTAGAATACAGGAGTGGGTAGCCTTTCCCTTCTCCAGGGGATCTTCCCCACCCAGGGATCAAACCCAGCTCTCCTGTGTTGCAGGTGGATTCTTTACCAGCTGAGCCACCAGAGAGTGACCAGCCCACTTGTGAAAGTGGGCCTGACCTTATACAAGAGGATGCCCAGTCCCCTGGCCCCAAGCCTCCAGGCCCCTTGGCCACACTCTGGCCAAACCTAACTCCCTGTCCTCGTTGCCCAGGACGGCAGCCTCATCTCACCTGAGACACAGCCAGTTCTTTCCTTTTCTCTGATAACCCATGGTTTAGGATAGAAACTTCTTCAACTTTGTCAAAAGTGACTATTTAATTAATTAATTAAAAATAAATAAAAATTAAAAGTGACTATCAAAAGCACAATAGCAACTACATTTTCAGCTTGTCCTTCTACTCTATTTCCTGTACCTACAACCTCCAGTACTCAGTTTACGGGAAGTGCAATTATGGAAAGCTCCCTCTGAAAAGGAAAACTTGTTTTTCTTTCATCATGAATGAGGAACAAACAACCATGCTTTCAGCTGCCCGTGGTGTGTATGGGCACAAGAGATCTTCTAACACAACCCTGGACCCTCAGGCTTCTCTAGGTGATTGCTTCCAGAAAGCTAAGCAGCTTCCTTCCTCTCTGTTTTTAAATCCTTAATGCATAACCCAAGACCCTCCTCCTCATTAACTTTAATGAAACTTTATGAAACTTAAATGAAAGTTAATGATGGAGATGACTTTATTTGCCAAACTTTCTAACACAGGATTTGAGAACTGCTGATTTCCCTCTTGAGTTCTCGACTGTGATTAGGGTCACTGGCCTCTCCGGAGGATGTCCTCGGAGGAAGATCCCAGAAAGGAGAATGAGAAGTAGCCAGCAAGGGAGCCAATGACCATGAGGTTCCAGAAGCCACATGTAGTTTAGCATAGGAAAGAATGAACACCAATATCGAATGGTAATGAAAAGTCAGGGAGGAGGAGGGCTGAGGACTGGCACTGGACTTGACAAGGGGGAGGTACTGGTGGCATCAAGGCAGGAGAGTCACTTGATGGGACTGGGTTTCAGGGGGACCAAGAAGAAAGGAAATGCAGACCATGAGTATGAAAGTGTTGGCTGCTCAGTCGTATCTGACTCTTTGCAACTCCATGCACTATAGCCCGCTAGGCTCCTCTGTCCATGGGGTTTACCAGGCAAGAATACTGGAGTGAGTTGCCATTTCCTTCTTCAGGGGATCTTCCCAACTCAGGGATCGAACACAGGTCTGCTGCATTGTAGGCAGATTCTTTACCATCTGAGCCACCAGGGAAGCCAACAATTGAGTCTATTAAGCTCTATAAAGGAACTTGGCTATAAAAGGAAGTAAGAGACAGGGTGGGCTTCCCTGGTGGCTCAGTGGTAAAGAACCCACCTACCAATGCAGGAGACATGGGTCCACTCTCTGAGTCAGGAAGATCCCCTGGAAAAGGAAATGGCAACCCACTCGAGTATTCTTGCCTGAGAAACCCCATGGACAGAGGAGCCTGGCACACGATAGTCTGTGGGGTCACAAAAGAGTCGGGCATGACTCAGTGACTAAACAGCAACAACAAAAAAGATGGGGTGGCAATAACATAGGGTCAGAAGAGGCTTTTTAAGGATGGCAACTTGATGACATATTTGCATGCTGATGGCAGTGGTCCACTAGAAAGGGAGCAGTTGAGGGTGCCAGAGGAGAAAAAGGGAAGAGAATTACAAAACAAATTCCTGGAGTAGGGTAACATGGTAGGGTCCAGTCCACACCTGGAGGTGGCTTTAGCTGAGAGCAGGGATCATTCATCCATGTAACAGGAGGAAAGGCAAAGTGTATGGACCAGAGGCTGAGGTTTTATAGGCCTAGTGGTCAGAGAATTCACTTCTCTCCTGGCTGTTTTTATTTTCCTGAACTTCTATTTCCATTTCTGAGAGGGGGGAAAAGAAAAAAAAGATCTCGGTTCTACCTATTTCCTAGAGTTGTTGTATACAATAAATGAACAAATAAATACAGGCAAGCATATACATAGCCCAAGCCAAGGTCATGGTGAGAGCAATTAGTAGAGGTTGCCATTGTATCCTTTGGATATTTTCGACTCTTTTCCATCAGATTTCCCAACCTGTTGTGTTTTCCACCACTTCCAGAGTCACAGCTGAACAATTACATCCACTACCTAAGTTCACTTCCCTCCACCTCCACTACCACCTGCTTCTCAGGTCTCCCCCAGGGAAAGCCCAGAAGGCCACTCCTGCTGCCTTCAACTCCAGAGTCAGGAAAGGCTGTCTGAGCTGCATAGACCACAAAGGGGGCAGGAACAGCACCCCAGGTTTACCTGCTTTACTTCCAACTTGGTGACTGACCGGGGAAGCCACTGTCCTTCTCTGGCCTGTTTCCTCATCTGTACCATTGTTGGATGTCATGCTCTCCATCCAGCGCTGAATTTCTGCAAGTAAGCATTGTTCAGCCTGCAGGTTTAACCACAAATATGCTTGACATCCAAGAAGGAAAAGCTCCGTCAAGAAGGTAGGGTCCTTGAGAGGTCCTCTGATGAAATATCTTTGGCGCCACCTGGTGTCGTATGTTTTGTACATCTTCTTTCAGGAGGCAGAGTTCAGTTCAGTCGCTCAGTTGTGTCTGACTCTTTGTGACCCCATGAACTATATAGCACGCCAGGCTTCCCTGTCCATCATCGACTCCCGGAGTTTGCTCAAACTCATGTCCATCAAGTCAGTGATGCCATCCAACCATCTCATCCTCTGTCGTCCGTCCCCTTCTCTTCCCACCTTCAGTCTTTCCCAGCATCAGGGTCTTTTCAAATGAGTCAGTTCTTTACATCAGGTGGCCAAAGTATTGGAATTTCAGCTTCAGCATCAGTCCTTCCAATGAATATTCAGGACTGATTTCCTTTAGGATGGACTGGTTGGAACTCCTTGCAGTCCAAGGGACTCTCAAGAGTCTTCTCCAACACCACAGTTCAAAAGCATCAATTCTTTGGCGCTCAGCTTTCTTTATAATTCCAACTCTCACATCCATACGTGACTACTGGAAAAACCATAGCTTTGACTAGATGGACCTTTGTGGCAAAGTAATGTCTCTGATTTTTAATATGCTGTCTAGGTTGGTCATAACTTTTCTTCCAAGGAGCAAGTGATTTTTAATTTCATGGCTGCAGTCATCATCTGCAGTGATTTTGGAGCCACAAAAAATAAAGTCTGTCACTGTTTCCACTCTTTCCCCATCTATTTGCCATGAAGTGATGGGACCAGATGCCATGATCTTCATTTTCTGAATGTTGAGTTTTAAGCCAACTTTGTCACTTTTCTCTTTCACTTTCATCAAGAGGCTCTTTAGTTCTTCTTCACTTTCTGCCATAAGGGTGATGTCATCTGCATTTTTGAGATTATTGATATTTCTCCTGGCAATCTTGATTCCAGCTTATGCTTCATCCAGCCCAGGGTTTCTTATGATATACTCTGCATATTAGTTAAATAAGCAGGGTGACAATATACAGCTTTGACATACTCCTTTCCCAATTTGGAACCAGTCCATTGTTCCATGTCTGGTTCTAACTGTTGCTTCTTGACCTGCGTACAGATTTCTCAGGAGGCAGGTAAGGTGGTCTGGTATTCCCATCTCTTTCAGAATTTTCCACAGTTTGTTGTGATCCATGCAGTCAAAGCCTTTGGCATAGTCAGTAAAGCAGAAGTAGATGTTTTTCTGGAACTCTCTTGCTTTTTCGATGATCCAGAGGATGTTGGCAATTTGATCTCTGGTTCCTCTGCCTTTTCTAAATCCATCTTGAACATCTGGAAGTTCATGGTTCACCTACTATAAGCCTGGCTCGGAGAATTTTGAGCATTACTTTGCTAGCATGTGAGATGAGAGCAATTGTGCAGTAGTTTGAAGACTCTTTGGCATTGCCTTTCTTTGGGATTCTTTCATTGCCTTTCTTCAGAAGGCAGAAGGCTGTCCTGAAATAGAATTAGATGAGCAGAAAACTTGCTCTCTGTCCAGTGGAAAATTGGACACAGAAAATGAAAAATACACTCCTATTCCCACCCTGCAACCATTAGTATTTTTCAGTGCTGTCCAGATTCTGTGTGTATATTTTGATACAATTAGAATCATGATTATGTAGACCATTTTAATGTTCTCTTCCTTCCAGCTAATTACATGTTTTGCATGTATGAGGCCCTGGATTCAATCCCCGGCATCTCCACAGCGAGTGGATGTGTTTATTTAGAGATCCTGGAGTAGGAAATAGCAACACACTCCAGTATTCTTGCCTGGAGAATCCCATGGACAGAGGAGCCTGGCAGGCTAAATAGGATTGTAAAGAGCTGGACACGACTGAGCACGCACGCATTCTTCCAACTAATTCAGTGAAGTATAGTTTAGGGGTTAAGAGCACCAGCCCAAGAGCCTGATTCCCTGAGTTCACTCTGTTATGTGATCTTGGACAACTCAGCAAACTACTCCATACCTCACTTTCCCAATCTGTAAAATGGGGATGATTAGGATACAATTAAATGTCTTTACATTAAGACTTATAAAGCGCTCTGAACAATATGTGCTGTCAGTTACTAACTTCATAGCATTTTCTATGTTGCTATCATAAGGAACATTTTTAATGGCTGCAATATCCTACTAAATGTCTACATTAGCTAATTTACTTAAACATCACTCTTTTGTTGGATGTTTGTTATTTCCAGTCATTCTATGTTATAAGTGACAGTGTCATAAATACCCTACAACATACCTTTTGGATTTTTTTCATACATAGATTCCCAAAAGTAGAAGCATGAGGTCAAAGGGCAAAAAGATTTTATGCCTTGGTTTATATTGGGAAATAGTTTTCCAAAAAGGATTGTAGCTCTTTAGAATGGAATGTGGGCTGGAACTTTACTCTTTTCACTCCTCCCTCACCAGCCAGAGATAACATCAATTTCTTTTTGATTTGTATAATTTTAACCAGCCATCAACAATCCCACTTGAATTTCTTTTTCTTTGATCATCCTAGATGCTTAGCATTGCCAGCTGCAATTACTTTATTGTGACTCTGTCAGCATCCAAATCAGTGGTTTTAACAGAAAACTTGACATAAAGACTTGTGGATTATACATTAAAGAACTGAAAAGCCAAGAAGAAATACTAAGGATCTGCTACCACCCCCATAGGCTGGGGTAACATAGGGAAGATGAGGTGGCGAGCGCTATGAGGTTAGTTCTAGAAGTGATGGACAAAGTGCAAACTGGATTTAACTGCTGCTTCTGGAACAAATTGCTGCTGTAAGAGTAAAAAAAACAAGGCAGTGGAGTTGCCAGATCTAGCAAAAACAAAAATGCAGATGATCAGCTAAATTTGAGTTTCAGACAAATAACAGTTTTTAGAATATTTATACTAATAATGCATGGAACACATGCTTAAAAATATTTCTTGTTTATCTAAAAATCAAATTTAACTGAATGTCTTTCATTTTACCAAGAAATCTTCCAAGGTGGGGATGATGCTGAAAAAAGTGTTCTTTCCCTCCTCATTTAGCCTTTCAGTCACCCCCTGGCACCCTCTATTGGCAGAGTCCTCCATAAAGCCAGCTGGTAAGGCTGGAAAGTGGTTTGCAGACAAAGGAGCAACAATTATCCAATAACTGGCACAGCCCACCCTTTAGGCTGTTCAGCATCCATGCACACCCATTCTACACATTGATACTTCCAAACTGACAACAGAAACAATTCTAACAAAATGCCTAATACAATGTAACTATCTTTCCAACCAGTGCAGACATTCTTACCTTCTCCCTGAAATGGGAAGAGATAAAGTCTCTACAGTTATTTCGTTTACCAGCTAAAGAATGTCGCTCCTCATCTGTTTCAAGGAGAATGAAGTCGCTGGCCCCTGCAGTTGCCAACCTTCAACACACCCTGAAAGGAGTTCAGGGCAGGGATCAGGAATGGGGTCCTCTGTGCCCTGGGAAAAACTGGCAGAACAGGCCTTCAGATAGTTAGATATTTTCAGAAGATTTTATGAACCCAGTTTCTTGCATCTTGTCATATCTAGAAAAGCACTAAAATCATTAGTGGAGACATCTGCTTCTCATGACCAGGAATAACCCTCTTGTGACTAGCAGCAGCCTTCCTGCCAAAATGTGTACTTGACTGCAGTACCCTCTTCACTAAAATCACATGTATACTGACCTCCCCCTCAGCTCTTCCAAGGAGTTCCCAGAGCTATTGGAAAGGCTGTCTTCTGGGCTAAAATCCTCATTTTGCCCCCAAATAAGCCTTAATTCTCAACTCTGACAGTGTGCACTTGTTTTTCAGTTGACATATTTATATCTGGAAGATAGTCACACTACCCAAATCTGGGCAAGATTAACTCTTCAAACTCAGTCACATTTGAAAACTCTGTTATCTAAAGGCTGAATTGTAGAATTAACCTTCAACAAAACTTATAAGAGGAAGAAAAAGGGAGAATAAATTAGCTAATATGAACCATTAAATCACATGATAGTCAAGGAAGAAAATTTGCATGGTTACTACATTCCTCGTTTCTGAACCAGTCATGAAGCCCTGATTGATGTTTATTTATTTCTTCCTTAGTCTCCCGTGCCATGTTTTCTTATCTTCAGACAAGACCTCGGCTTGCCAGTGTCCCTTAGTAAGATGACCCAGACCTTCATTTCTGAAGGATCTGAACCCTCAGCAGCTCTGCCTCTCTTTGGTTACAACAGTGTTTGTTAACATCTGCTCTGGAGCACTGGAGTGCTATGACACACTCCTGCATGCAGAGTATTATGCAAAAGAGAGTTGCTGGACAGCCTGCATGCCTACAGGCTTGACTCTGTGAGGGCGAGGGAAAGCTGCTTGTTCCATCACAGGTTCTAGGTACAGAGAACTCTGCCAAGGGTCTTGGAGGTGGGGCCCGGGGGCCAGACGCTCATCTCAGTCCATTGTTGCAGGCACAGCCTCTGTGGCCGTGGCAGGCATCCTGGCTGCTCTGCGGATCACCAAGAACAAGCTCTCCAATCACGTGTTTGTTTTCCAAGGTGCTGGTGAGGTGAGTCCCACCAGGGGCTCTCTATAGTCGCTCCAGAAGAATAAGAACAGGGGGAGGAGAAACAAGGAGGGGAAGCCCTCTGGGCTCCAGAGGAGAGGAAACAGCCCAGAAGCATAGTGATCATTGCAGCCGCCTGGGCCCTACCATTTTGGGTGTCTCGAGGCAGGGGCCTCCTGGGAGGAGGAGGGGAAGAAGGGAGGATCTTGGCGAAGTGTCTGATAAATCCTGAGTAGCTCTGGCCTTTTGTCTGAACACCACCTCGCAGGCAGCCATGGGCATTGCCCACCTCCTTGTCATGGCCCTAGAGAAAGAAGGTGTACCCAAAGCAGAGGCCACAAGGAAGATCTGGATGGTGGACTCCAAGGGGCTCATTGTCAAGGTACTGTCATTCTGGAGACCTGCAGGTTTCCTGACATCTACAGCTATTGGAAGGGGACTGGAGGAGATCTTCCAGGGGGCAAACTGCTCAGACAGAATAGAGAGCAGAAGGACAGCAGTGTCCTGATCTCCACAGCAAATGATTCATCCCGCAGTAGCCTTAACCACTCTTATCCAAAAGCTTTGAATGTGCATGCTAATGTGTCTGCGTCCTGCTCCCAGCCTCATCCCCTCTTCCTGTCTTGCACTCACCTCCAGCCATACTGACTTTGTCCCAAAGTCACATGCTCTCTCACTTCCCCATCTTTGCATATTTTGTTCCTCTGCCTGGAAAGAATGCCCATCTCCTTTCCCACATGCCCACTCAGCCCATCTGTCTCCTCCCTGTCTTCTGTTACCTCCTTCAAGCAGTGTTCCATGAGCATCTAGGTCTCAGTTGGTTTCCTATGTTTATGCCCACATAGCCCTCTGCCCTTCGTGTATTAATATTACATTTGTCACGTTATGGAGCTGGCACCCCTCTGTTGGTCTCCCTCCCCATGAGGCTGTAAGTCTTGATATCAGTGTCCAGCATGTGTTAAGAACATCATTGATATCTGAGGCATTGGTGAAAGAATGAGTAAGAGAGACAGTCCAGCTTCTGACTGCAGTGTGCTGACGGCCCAGCTGGATGGCCTCCTTCCTTAGGATTTCACTCAGAGCTCCATGTTTTAATTCCCCAAATTCCACTAACATAGAATGTGTCCATGAGAGATTTTTTTTAAAAAGACAGAGATGGGAACATGAGGGTCTCAGCCAAGAATAGTGGAGTCCCCCACTAGCAGCAACAGACGCTCTCAGGGAAGATTCCCACTGAAGGGGACCGGGACCTGCACCTCACCTCCTGCCCCAGAACCTTCCAGAGCGTGGTCCAGCCATGGGTGCAGGCTGCCACGCTTGCCTCTTGCCCACCTTTCATCATCACTTTGCTCAATTGAGCTCGCCCCTCCTCTCAATCTGTCAAAGCTGCCATTCTCACTCTGGTTCTCAAGAGAGCAATTGACCCAGGAGAGTTATCATTGACCAGCCTGTCACCCACTGCCTCCTATGTGAAGAAATGGAAGGAATCTAACACAATGTGAAGTAAGTCAGACAGAGGAAGACAAATATCACATGCTATCACTCCTGTGTGGAATCTAATTTTTTAATATGATACAAAAAAAATGAACTTCTGTTATAAAACAGATTCACAGATTTGGAAAACAAACTTACGGTCACCAAAGGGGAAATGTGGGAGGGAGGGAAATGTGGGAGGGAGGGAAAAATTAGGAGCTTGGGATCAACATGCAGACACTACTAGGTATAAAATAGATAACCAACAAGGACCTACTGTATAGCACAGGGAACTCCACTCAATATTCTGTAATAACCTATATGGGACATGAATCTGAAAAAGAACAAATATATGTATATGTATAACTGAATCACTGTGCTGTATATCTGAAACTAACACAGCACTGAAAATAAACTAGACTCCAGTAAAATTTGTAAAGGAAGAAATGGAAAGAATCTCGAGCTCGCTGGAAGCAGTCAGCCATTGCATGCCAGTTCTGGATCCCAGCTTATTCTTATTTATAGGGAGGTTAATGAAAGAGAAAGTGTCAGTCGCTCAGTCATGTCCCACTCTGTGCGACCTCATGGTCTGTAGCCCACCAGGCTCCTCTGTCCACGGGATTCTCCAGGCAAGAATACTGGAGTGGGTAGCCATTCCCTCCTCCAGGGGATCTTCCTGACTCAGGGATCAAACCTGGATCTCCTGCACTGCAGACAGATTTTTTACCATCTGAGCCACCAGGGGAGCACTGGGGAGGTTAATTTCAGTTTCAGTTCAGTCGCTCCGTCAAGTGTCCGACTCCTTGCAACCCTGTGGGGAGGTTAATGGCTCTTGTCAAATATACCCTGAGGCTGGGTGACTTGGGCCCTCATCCCTCACTGGGCCTGTGTGCTGTATGTCTTGGGGTCTAGAGTGTTAATTAGACTGAGACGTTTCCTCCGAGCCTTTCTGTCCTGGCCTAGGAAGCCACGACCTGAGCAGCTGAAAGAAATGCTTTATTGGAGTCTCCATATGTGGTTTGGATTAAAGAAATATGCACACACACACACACACACACACACACACACACACACACACACACGCACATACACACACATACACACACACATGCACATTTCAAATCCTTAGGTTCCCTCTTAGGTTCCAATCTATAGGACGGGCCTCAACACTTCTGACAGCTCAGCCCAAAGCACAGGGCTCTGCGGGAAAGGTTCTGAGGGTCTCCAGATACATCCCCACCCGACCCGGTGGTTCTCACTGCCACAGCTGCATCGTGTTCTTCCTTTCCCTGCAGGGGAGGAGCCACCTGAACCATGAGAAGGAGATGTTTGCCCAGGACCACCCCGAAGTGAACTCCCTGGAGGAGGTGGTGAGGCTGGTGAAGCCCACAGCCATCATAGGTAGGAGGAGGGGGCGGCCCGCTGCTCAGCCCAGCTAATTCTCTTGACTTGCAGGTGAAGACTGAGGCTCAACAAAGGGGCTTCAGCAACCCATGGAGATGCAGCTCTTTCCCCTCACATCCAGTTTAGTGCTACAGACTTTTATTGAGTTATTGCTGCATGTGAACCATAGAATGGAGGCACCATGCTGGGCTTCATGATGCAGAATTACTCCATAGAGTGGAAAAGCGCAGGCTGGTCTCTCTGACCAAGATGAAATGAGCACTCCTCTCCCAAGGAGGGGGACCCTGGCATCACCCCTCTCCTGGGGGAGCAGCCCACTCTCAAGGGCAGTGGCCAGGAATGCCTTCACAGGTGTATCCTCACTGGGCAGGGGCCTGGGTTGGACCAGTGGTCCCTTAGGACTAAACAGGGGATCTCAGCCAGCTCAAGCAGGAAGACCCTTTTCTCTCATCCTCCGTTGTCCCCATGGCCGATGACATCCCCAAGACCCCTGAGCCTTCTGCACTGTATCTACTTGCCCGCCAGCACCACCAGGAGAGGAATGGGGTGTTTATAAAGCGTAGGCATCCCCATTACACCTCTTCTCCCTGTAGGTGTTGCCGCCATCGCAGGAGCCTTCACAGAGCAGATCCTGAGGGACATGGCCTCCTTCCACGAGCACCCTATCATCTTTGCCCTGAGCAACCCCACCAGCAAGGCCGAGTGCACGGCTGAGAAGTGCTACCGGGTCACTGAGGTCAGCGGCGAGTGCTTCCTGCCCCAGGCTGAGAGAACACAGTAACAAGGACTTTGAGTCACCCTATGAGTAGAGTAGAAAAAAAAAATCCCCACATCACTGATAAGCAAAACTGAGTTTCAGAAAGATGAAGTAACTTACCCAAGGTCACAGAGCTAAAAAGCAGTGGAGCTGGCCCTCAAACCCAGGTCTGGCTCCAAAGCCCCGGCTCTTACCATTATGCCTTAGTGCTCAGGGTCCCCCTCACATAGAGCTTTGACCAGAACTCGAGGCGCTGGTAGACTCTGCACACCTGGCTTGGCTCTCTGGGGAGGTGACAAGTTAGAAAGGCACACCTTCCCCTTCCAGTGGTTTTGTGGCCGTCAGGGAGCTCGGTGGGAACTCGGCTTTCCAGTCAGATGAACAGGCATGCTTTCAGCACCCACAGTGTCCTCAGCACAGCGCCGAGCACTCGGGAGAAGACAGAGAAGGGGTCAACGCTCGGGAGACTAGGCCACCGTAACTCCCGCAACCTGTCTCCAAGCTCTGTCTCTGGTTTTCTTCCTGCC
Organism: Giraffa tippelskirchi; assembly: GCF_054371585.1. Lineage (NCBI taxonomy): Eukaryota > Metazoa > Chordata > Mammalia > Artiodactyla > Giraffidae > Giraffa > Giraffa tippelskirchi. The sequence continues at coordinate 38,308,550 of NC_137284.1, read as the reverse complement.
CCCAGGGCCGAGGGATCTTTGCCAGTGGAAGTCCTTTTCCAAGCGTGACTCTGGAGGATGGCAGGACCTTCTTTCCCGGGCAGGGCAACAACGCCTACGTGTTCCCTGGCGTGGCCCTGGGAGTCATTGCCGGCGGGATCCGGCACATCCCGGATGAGATCTTCCTCCTGACAGCAGAGGTATCACTGTTCCCTGCTCCCGCACACTCCCAAGAGGGCCTATGCTGGTCCCTGAAGACTCCTTGTCTTGTTTCTGCTACTTCCTGCCCCTCAAGTCCTTCAGTGGTTCCGCAAAGGGCTCCAATGTCAAGCTCCTCTCAAGATCACCTTGAGGCTTGAACGTCTCTGAAAACACAAACAGGGTTTCTAAGGGAGCGAAGTGGGGTAAGGAAGAGTCAGTGGGAGGGGGTGTTGGCAAGAGGCCCTGGCACTGAGGGGACATACCTGGCGGGGCTCCCTGCCTCCCAGCAGTACCCGTGTACCTGCCAAGAACAGAAATGCCACCAAACCCACCTCAAATGGTGGGCTCATGAACTGTGACAAGCAATAGATTTTTCCGACCGTGGGTCCTGGCCACATTACTGATAACTGGTAGCAAAATAAGCTCCACTAGGGCAGTTTTCTATAAGAAGGTTGCATGCTGAATTGGCCTGCTCTTGAACACAGATGTGGGTGCACCTGCTCCAGATATCTCACTAGAAAAGCACCCAGGGCTCTTTACTGGGCATGGTGAAAACAATGAAAGAATTCATTGAGGATGACAGCCCACATTCATAATAATGGTTTTTAATAACAGTTACAGTGGCTGACATTTATCAATCGCTTACTAAATACCAGGTGCTTCACATTTATCTTCACTCTGAGGAACCACGGCAATAGAAATGTTTCTGTTGGAAAGTTAAGCTAATTCGAACTACGTTGTTATCGTTCAGTCGCTGAGTCGTGTCCGACTCTTTGCAACCCCATGTCCTGCAGCACACCAGGCTCCTCTGTCCTCCACTATCTCCTAGAGTTTGCTCAGATTCATGTCCATTGAGTTGGTGATGCTATCTAACCATCTCATCCTCTGCCGCCCCTTTCTCCTTTTGCCTTCAACCTTTCCCAGCATCAGGGTCTTTTCCAGTGAGTCAGCACTCCACATCAGGTGGCCAAAATATTAGAGCTTTAGCTTCAGCATCAGCCCTTACAGTGAATATTCAGGGTTGATTTCCTTTAGGATGGACTGGTTTGATCTCCTTGCAGTCCAAAGGACTCTCAAAACTATAAACAAATATCAAATACATTCATCCCCAGTGAGCTCCAAAGGCTCAACTGTGATTTCTGGCCTGTGTCTGTGTCCCCCCCTCACCACGGCACTGGGGAGAGCCCCAAACCAGCATGACACAGAATGGCTTCCACACAGCTGTACCCAGCCCTGCTTCTGTGAGCCCCACAAGAAACTAACTGCTTCATGCACCAAGTTCCTTCTTCCTATGTCTCCTGGAGGTCCGTCAGCCTCGCGCAAGCCTCGTGCACGCTAGCTCTGGTTTTGTGCTGTGGTTCTCTGTCCCTCTTGTCTAAGTATTTTGTGTTTGTAGTTCTTCTGGTTGCTCTGATTGGTGGTGGTGGTGGTATCTGATGGTCATGGAGAACTGTCTGAAACCCCCACTGGATAGGAAGAGTCACTTCCTGCTTGGAGTTGGCCTGCAAGCAGGTTCCCTGTTGTGCAGAAATACGGTTGCCAGAACTTTCCTCTGCAACCCCCAGAGACATCTGCCCAACTTCCACCTCGTGCTGTGGGACAGTTCAGCTTCATCATTTCTGGAATAGTGTCCATGAATTAAGCAGGAACCCCTCCTTAATCTACTTCTCAGTCACTTGCTATGAGCAGCACAAGGCCCCTGCCTCCCTGGAGCTGACAGTCTGGTCTTCAAAGTCCTGGCAGGTTACATTTCTGAAAAGGGTGCTTTTAAATTAAGATAACTTCAGTTGCATCTGATTTCCCTATATAAAAAGTAATATATATTTTAGGAGATTTACATGCACTATCTCATGTCATCTTGACAGCCTGGTAAAATACAGCGATCAGCCCTGTGTTATAGACAAGGAAACAGGCACCGAGAGTTTAAGCTGCTTGCCCTGGGTCACCTGTCTTGTGAGCAATGCGCCAGGAGGGCCCCGGGCAATTTGCCTTGAAGCCGCAGCAGAGCATGGGCAATGCCCAGGGTCTTAGAAGCAACCACACCTACTGTGATCTAAGTCGTCACTGCAGGAGCTTTCTAGCTGTAGATCTATCCCTGGGAATCCTGCTTCCCCCTGATCAATCCATCCTTGAGAGCTCCACAAAGAGGATCCTTCGAAGCCGGGAACAGGCCCTCTTGTCTCCTAAACTTCAGACTTTCATATGGCTCGTTGGTGCTCCCAGGAAAGTCCAAACCCCTTCACGCGGTTCATCCCAAGCCCTCCTTCCCTCCCCCTGCCATCGGCCTGTCCATCCTTTTTAGTCGTGCTCTCTCTCCCCTCCAAGAATTTTCATGCGCTGTTCCTTCTCCTCTCTTCAAGGAATTCATACTTGGCCCTTCAGGTCTTAGCTTCTGTCTTTTCTTCTGAACGCCTTTCTTTATTTTTATAAAGAGTGAGTCTGCACCTGGCTCTTCTCTCACTGAACAGGGTCTTACCCTTCTCTCTCTGCTGCCTGCCTCTACCTCAGCTGCTCCATCTTCCTCTCTCATGTCACCAGCCTTGCTTCATTTTCTGTTTTTTGGCCTCATCACGAGGCATGTGGGATCTTAGTTCCCCGACCAGGGATTGAACTTGCATCCCCTTGCATCTCCCACATTGGAGGGCTTCCCAGGTGGCTCAGTGGTAAAGAATCCACCTGCCAGTGCAGGAGACTCAGGTTCAATTGCTGGGCTGGGAAGATCCCCTGGAGGAGGAAATGGCAACCCACTCCAGTATTCTTGCCTGGAGAAGTCCATGAACAAGGAGCCTGGCAGACTATAGTTCATGGAGTCCCAAATGAGTCAGACATGACTTAGCGACTAAACAACCAAAACCCCCTTCACTGGAAGCATGGGGTCTCAACCACTGGACCCCCAGGGAGGCCCCTGGAGGACTGGGCCCTGCCCTCCTCTGTACCTGTATGTCCCCTCTCCTTGCGGTCACTCTGATTGTTCATTTTCTACTGATGCCAGCCTCCGGGAGGGAAAAGACTGGCTTCTCCACCATGCTCTTCCGCACCTAGTGCAGAGCCTGGCAAGTTGCAGGGCTCTGTGAAGGCTGGGCTGAGTGAACAGAAAGGAGAGAGCCAAGCATGAGAACACAGCCCACGTCCCTCCAGACTCTGAGGCAAGGCCAGCTCCTTTCCCGGTCTGTTCCGGGACACAAGACTTTTCATGTGGCTTTTTCCCAGATTTAAACTTGACACAAGAAGGCAGGGTGGGGGTGGATTCAGAGCCACATCAAAGAGGCTGTTCTGCAAGGCTGGCTGAGTAGCACCAGGCCTCTGGCAGGAGGAAGAGTCTTGCGGGGGAGGGCTGATCCTGAGAGAGCAGCTCTGGAGCAGGGAGGGGAGCTGCGGGAGGCAGCATCCCAGGGTGAAGGCTCGGAGCATTTATGCAGACAGCAGGTACTGCCCGTTGTCGGGTCACTCACTGGAGAAGCAGCCAGTCATCACTGGGGCCAGGGCTGGGACAGCGAATCAAGGATCCCTGAATACAGAGGTGCAGGACAGTCATGATGGATGCCCAGGATGCTCCTAAGTGTGTGGAAGGGGCTGGAGCTCAGGTGTCCCGAGGCAACAGGCTAGGCCAGCCGGCGGGGTCCCGGAGTCTGCCCTGTGCACGCGTGCTTGGTTGGCCCACCATGTCCGACTCTTTGTGACCCCAGGAGTTGTAGCCCACCAGGCTCCTCTGTCCATGGGATTCCCCAGGCAAGCATACTGGAGTGGGTTGGAATTTCCTTCTCCAGGGGATCTTCCCAACCCAGGGATCAAATCCACGTTTCTGTGTCTCCTGCACTGGCAGGCAGGTTCTTTACCAGCTGCTCTGCAAGTCACTAGTTTATTCATCTTGGCCCTAGTGATTTTCCTTCAGAATTCAGAGCACCTCATGTTGTTTTGAGCCTCAGCTAGTCTCAGAGGACATAAAGGATGTGTCCTTGTTTTAAGCCTAAGCTTTAAGCACCCCGGGGCCACAAGGTGGTGAGACAACAGAGGAAACTGCAGTGACTGGCCACCCATGAGGGGCGAGGTGAGTCTCCAGTGTACTGGGTTGGGCTTGTTCTGGAAAGGCAGAAAATCAGCTTATTCCTCTCTGTTGTCTCTCCCCAGCAAATTGCCCAAGAGGTCTCTGAGCACCATCTGTTGCAGGGGAGACTGTACCCGCCACTCAGCACCATCCGAGACGTGTCTCTGAGAATCGCCATCAAAGTAAGGGACTTCTCACCCCTTAACATGGGTAGCAGGGTTCGTCAATTCTGTCTGACTTTAGGGGGACTGAGGGCAGGGCAGCGGGAGACATGTCCTGGCTCCCTGACCTACACTGCATGCACCCCAAAGGCTGCTGACAAACTCTGCCCTGTAGCTTGAGCCCCATCCCGACACCCACTCAGGGCAGTTCTGGGAAACTCCTGCACTTCCCCTCAAACACCCGGCAGAAAGGTCATCAAAGTCCACAGTTTTGTGGACCAGAATGTGGGTGGGATTTTTTTAAAATGAATCATAAGTGCCCATTTATAGAAAAAGGTCAACTTGCATAGCATCATGGAAAGAGCTTGGGCTGTGGAGTCCCAGCCCTGCCAATCAGCAGCAGAGGCGCCTCAGGACATCCACTGCACCTCCCTGAGCCTCAGTTTCCTTCTTTTCCAAAGAATTCCTCTCTCCCTGGTGGCTCAGTGGTAAAGAACCGGCCTGCCAAGCAGGAGACGTGGGTTAGATTCCTGGCTTGGGAAGATTCTCTGGAGAAGGAGATGGTAACCCACTCCAGTATTCTTGCCTGGAGACTCCCATGGACAGAGGAGCCTGGCGGGCTACAGTCCATAGGCTGCCAAGAGTTGGACATGACTGAGCGACTAAACAACAACTCCCAGAGTTTTGGAAGACATTAAGAGAGAACAGTGAAAAAGCTCAACACTTGGCATCTTTCTGGCCAGAGTAGATGCTCATGCCTCCTCTTTCTCTCAGGATGGCTGGGCCATGGGGTGATCAAGTTCATGGAATAGTCTAAGTATAAATGTCACCCAACAGATGATGCAGAGATGATGGGTATTCAGAGAACCAGAACATAGTGCCCTAAAGACTGACCTAACATTGATAATTGTTGCATTTGGATGACGAATATACAAAGTGTGTATTATACCGTTATTTCTATTAATATATATTTTACATTTTCTATAAGTTTTAAGAGTAATTTCAGAAAATGCATTGCACAACAGACAGCACACACTCCCGAAGAGTTGTCCCATGTAGGTTCCAGAATCAGACTTTTGGGCTTGTCCTCAAGCCCAACTGTCCAGCTGGAGTGTCCAGCTCCACCCTGTCCAGTTCCTTCCTTTCGGGGATATTTAGCTTCATGCTCTTGTGAAGCCAAAGCTAATATCCAAAGAACATTGTCCAAGCTGGTCTTCCAATTCAAGCCACGTTTAGGAGAGACAGAATATCAGGTACTGAACACTTTTGCCTGCTACCTAACTTTATCCTCACACCATGCCAGAGGAAGCTGTCATTACCCCCATTTCACAGATGCGGAAACTGAGGCTCAGCCAGGATGGCGTCACTACCAAAGACCCACAGGCAGTCGGAAGCAGAAGCAGACTTTAGCCTGAGCCCTATTGACCCTGACCGTGTTTATTCCACTGTGTCAGAGCTCCCTTACAAGGCAGAAAGCTCTAGCTCCTTCCCCTCCAGTGGCTTCAGGGCCCACAACTCATGAGAGGAACATGCCTGCCATGGGGTGTATCCCCTTCCACAAGCTCCCAAGCTAGGGTCTTCAGGCAGGCTCCTCCTTACAGCCAGTTCCTCAGTCACACATATTTTTCCATAGGTCCTCGACTTCGCGTACAAACACAACCTGGCCTCCTACTACCCAGAGCCCGAGGACAAGGAGGCTTTTGTAAGGTCCCTGGTCTATACTCCAGACTATGACTCCTTTACGCTGGACAGCTACACTTGGCCCAAGGAAGCCATGAATGTTCAGAACATCTGATGCAACCTCAAAGGCTGGGATGGGGCTGGATGAAGCCAAGGGTAACACTGACAATATAAATGGGTTCAAAAATGGCCATCCTTGTCATTGTGTTTTTCCTTTGAACTTTCTGGTGTGAAGGGAGAGGCCCAGGCATAAGATGAATAAGAGCTTTGTCCCTGAAGGAGGCCTTGGGTTCACTTTTCTGTAACCCTCCTCAGCCTTCCTTCCCAAGAATTTCATCATCTATGAATTGCCAACTTTTGGCTAGACCTTGTGGAAATCTAGAATCTGCCTTGACAAGGTCTGACGTCTAGTAGAGGAGATGAGATATGGGCACAAGGCATTTTGTCACAAGGGAGAAAGTGGTTGAGTCCCTGAAAGAACTGCAGATAAAGGTCGTGTGCTCAGAGAAGGGAGAAGATCCTTCCTATGAGGGCATAAGAGAAGGCTTCATGGCGGGGCGGTGTCTGCAGTGGGTGCCCAGACTAAAGGATGGGGCAGGGTGGTGAAATGAGGACTATAAGGGCAACCACTGGCCAGAAAGCGTGACCCACCCATAGGGGAGTTCAATCTCTGCTGGACGAATACACACCCTTCAAGACTCAGCGGGCGTGAGGGCTGAGTGTCTTGCTCAAAGCAACTCACAAGTCAGAAATGGTCACTGCCCTGTAGGTTGCTGAGTGTCAGGCATGCCTTTGTGGTTATTACCAAAAGGAAAACCAGAGAAATGTGGGTGGGGATGGTCAGCAAACTAAGGAGGAAGAGAGGCTGTGAGGGGAAAGGCACCGTGGGGAGCGTGAGGGAAGACTTGATTTCATGTTCCTGACTCAGGAATGCTCTCTTCTGCCCTTCACACTCAAGTAGTTCAGCAAACTGGAACAGCTTTCCTACAGAAGGCTGTCAGTCTGTGTGTCTCTTATACCAGGTTCGGTCGTAGCCTTCACGTCCCTCATGTCCAGCAGAGCCCACACCATGGGGAGGGACGGTGTGGGGGGACGAGCCTGTGGCCCCCACAATGGAAGACCCTGCTAAATTGCTAACATCTACTGGCATGGCAGCGTTCAGCCTCAGCTTTCATTGTGCAACACCGGAAAGAACAATCCATGCCCAGAGACCTACCACTGACAGCCCTCCTGCTGCCGGCTCAGCCTGAGGGTCTCCACTGCCCACCATGAACAGGTCCTACACAGCCAGGGGGATAGGCCAGGGGGACGCCTGGGATCCTGGAGGAATGATTAGCAGAGACATCCCGTCACCCCCTGCCTAGGTCTTATTCTTCCAACACCTCCTTCCTAGGGGCTGGTGCTCAGCCAAGAGTATCCTGAGGAAACATCCCTGTTCTGTAATCTGTGGCCTCATACTGAGAACCTCTCATGATCAGAAGAGGGGTTGAAGAGTGAAGCTGGAATCTGAACACCAGGGAGCCTTTCACATGATCTTTCCTACGTCCTGTCCCACAACTTCCTCTGTATCCCAACTGCACCTTCTTTATACTCAATGTGACAGAAAAGAAAAATAGTAGAGAAAATCGGTGAAACCACAACAGGCTGACAAGATCAACTAAAATGACCAACTTTAGCTATACTGACAGAAACAAAAAGAAGATAATTACATTTCCTGTGTTCCAAGCACAGTGATCATCTTGCTGGCACTGAACACATGCGCTTTCAGGCCCGTGCCCTTACACATGCTTGATCTTTACCTGGAAAGTCCTTCCCTCTGCTTCTCTGCCCTTTATCAGTTACATTTCAGTTCAACCAGCTTTCTGCCTGGAGACATCATTCATCATTGGAGTGCAAATACATTTGACTCCAGGAAGTCTTCTTGGACAAAGTTAATAACTAAATTAGAAATCAACAACAGTAAAAAAGAAAATGGGAAGTTTCCAACTCTTTGGAAATTAAACAGTATATTTCTAAGTCATGATAAGAAGAAATCACAAGATAAATTATGTATGTTGAATTAAATAAAGAAAAATAAAAATCAATGAGTTATAGCTAAAAATAGTGCCTAGAGGGAAATTTTAGAGCTTTCAATGCCAGTATCAGGGGGAAAAAAGAATAAAAGTCCTAAAACAATAACAAACTTTCTCCTTAAGAAACTACAACAGGAAAAGCAAAGAGAATTCAAAGCAAGCAAAGATTAGAGTAGAAATCAATAGACCTATAACAAATCAAAGAATTAAATTAGTAATTCAAAATCTTCCCACCAAGAAAAGCCCAGGCCAAGAATTCTTCATGGGTGAATTTTATCAAATATTTAAAGTATATATAATACCAATCCTTCACAAACTCTTTCAGAAAATGGAGGATGGAATACTTGCAAAATCATTCCGTAATACTGGTACTACCCTGATATCAAAACCAGATAAAGAGCAACACACAAAAACTGCAGACCAATATCTCTCATGAATATAGATGCAAAACTCTAAACAAAATATTAGCAAGCCAAATGTATCGATATAAAAGAATTAAACACAACAAACAAGTGGAATTTATCTCAGGAATGCAAGGTTGTTTTAACATTTAAAAACTGATCAACATAGTACATGCTATTACTAGAACGAAGGACACAAACCACCAGATCATGTCAATGGATGTGGAAAAAGCATTTTAAAATACCCAACACCTGTTTATGATAAAACTTTCAACAAACTAAGAATAGAAGAGAACATCCTCAACCTAATGAAGAACCAACAGCTAAGATCATACTTAAAGGTGAAAGAATGAATACTTTCTCCCTAAGATTTGGAAGTTTGTTTCCACCACTTCTGGTCAACATGGAGGGTCTAGCCAATTCAATAAAAAAAGAAAAAGAAAGTAAAGGCATTCAGATTGGGGGAAAAAAAGAGTAAAACTGCATTTACAGATGACATATTCTTGTAAGCAGAAAATGCCAAAGAACAGAACAGCACTTGCTTTGTTCTCCCCTCCCTTACTCATTCCCTCTCTCTCTCTCCTAACAAATGAGTTTAGGAAGCTCATAGAAAGCAAGGTCAATGTACAAAAATCAACTGTGTTTCCATAGACTAGCAGTGAACACTAGCAATAAAATTAAGAAAACATTGCATTCACAATACCATCAAAAAGAAAAAAATACAAGTAATTTAAGAGGCACAAATCTTGCACAATGAAAACTATAAAACCTTGATGATAAAGGAGGCAAGAATATACAATGGATAAAAGACAATCTCTTTAACAAGTGGTGCTGGGAAAACTGGTCAACCACTTGTAAAAGAATGAAACTAGAACACTTCCTAACACCGTACACAAAAATAAACTCAAAATGGATTAAAGATCTAAACGTAAGACCAGAAACAATAAAACTCCTAGAGGAAAACATAGGCAAAACACTCTCCGACATAAATCACAGCAGGATCCTCCATGACCCACCTCCCAGAATATTAGAAATAAAAGCAAAAATAAACAAATGGGACCTAATTAAAATTAAAAGCTTTTGCACAACAAAGGAAACTATAAACAAGGTGAAAAGACAGCCTTCAGAATGGGAGAAAATAATAGCAAATGAAGCAACAGACAAACAATTAATCTCAAAAATATACAAGCAACTTCTGCAGCTGAATTCCCGAAAAATAAACGACCCAATCAAAAAATGGGCCAAAGAACTAAACAGACATTTCTCCAAAGAAGACATACAGATGGCTAACAAACACATGAAAAGATGCTCAACATCACTCATTATTAGAGAAATGCAAATCAAAACCACAATGAGGTATCATTTCACACCAGTCAGAATGGCTGCTATCCAAAAGTCTACAAGCAATAAATGCTGGAGAGGGTGTGGAGAAAAGGGAACCCTCTTACACTGTTGGTGGGAATGCAAACTAGTACAGCCACTATGGAGAACAGTGTGGAGATTCCTTAAAAAACTGGGAATAGAACTGCCATATGACCCAGCAATCCCACTGCTGGGCATATACACCGAGGAAACCAGAATTGAAAGAGACGCGTGTACCCCAATATTCATCGCAGCACTGTTTACAATAGCCAGGACATGGAAGCAACCTAGATGTCCATCAGCAGACGAATGGATAAGGAAGCTGTGGTACATATACACAATGGAATATTACTCAGCCATTAAAAAAAATACATTTGAATCGGTTCTACTGAGATGGATGAAACTGGAGCCCATTATACAGAGTGAAGTAAGCCAGAAAGAAAAACAACAATACAGTATACTAATGCATATATATGGAATTTGAAAGATGGTAACGATAACCCTATATGCGAGTCAGAATAAGAGACACAGATGCATGGAACAATTTTATGGATCTGAGGGAGAAGGTGAGGGTGGGACGTTCTGGGAGAATAGCATTGAAACATGTATATTATCATATGTGAAACAGAACACCATTCCATGTTCGATGCATGTGACAAGGGCTCAGGGCCGGGGCAATGGGATGACCCAGAGGGATGGGATGGGGAAGGAGGTGGGTGGGGGGTCCAGGAAGGGGAACACATGTAAACCCATGGCTGATTCATGTCAATGTATGGCAAAAACTATTACAATATTGTAAAGTAATTAGCCCCCAACTAAAATAAATAAATTTATAAAAAAAAAAAAAAAAAAAAAAAAACCTTGATGATAGAAACTAAAGATTTAAGGGAAATGTTCCATGTACGTGTTTAAGATTCAATATTATCAAGGCTCCAGTTCTCTCCAAATTATCTATAAATTCAACATTAAACCTATCAAAATCCCTACAGGCTATTTTTTGTATAAATTGACAGATTGATCCTAAAATTTATATGCAAATGCAAGGGACTTAGAATAATCAAAACTTTTGAAAAAGGATGATGTACATGATCCAATTTCAGAACTTTCCATAAAGCTACAGTAATCAAGACTGTGTGCTCATATATATCAATGAAACAGAGTTGAGACTTCAGAAATAAGTCCTTCATTTATGATAAATTGATTTTTCAATTACCAAGGTAATTGAGTGGAGGAAAGGATGGTCTTTTGAAGAGATGATGCTGGGGACAACTAGATATCCACATGCAAATATATATATACACACACATAGAGAGAGATATTTATTTCACACCATATACAAAAATTAACTCAAAATGGACCACAGATCTAAATGTAAGAGCTAAAATCTGTACAATTTCTACAAGGAAATACAGCCAAAAAGTCTTTATGACTGATTGAATAGATTCTTAGATACAATTTAAAAGCATGATCCATAAAAGAGAAAATCGATAAATTGTACCTCATTAAATTTTTTAACTTCCGTACTTTGAAACAAATCATTAAGGGGAAAAAAAAAAATGACAGGTAACAGATTGGGAGACAGTATTTGCAAATTATATATCTGATAAAGGCACTAGAGTCAGAATATATAAGGAACTTCAACAACTCAGTAAGATGACAAGACCCAACTGAAAAAAATGGGTAAAGTATTTGAGTTGATATATTACAAATGGCTAACACGTACGTGAAAAGATGTTGAACATTAGTTGTATTAAAATTAAAACTACAATGGGATACCACTTCCCACTCACCAGAATGGCTATAATAAAAAAAAAAGAGAGAAACAGTCTAAGTGTTGGGGAAAATTAGAACCTCTTCTAGCAGGGCTTTGACTCCTAAGCACTATGAAGTTAAGGGAAATTTCCCTCTATCTTTTAAAAACCTTCATTCTAACTCTCCAGCCTCTCATACTTGGTCCCAGAACTCAGCAAGTGTCCTTCAGTATAGTGGCTGTACCTGTGGATGCTGTGGCGGTACCACCCAGATCCCTCGGTCTGAAACATGCATCCATGGCCAGCTGCCAACAGTATTATCAGCTGCAGGCTCACAGTGCTGCAGTGAGCTGCAGGGAGCTTCACTCGACTGAAAGATGATGCTTCATTCAAGGTTACGTCCTCATCCCCAGGGACAGCCTGCATCTAATGACTGGAGTCCAAAGGTCCAAGCCCCTTGCCACAATTGCGGACATCTCTAAATGGCCATCCCAGCTTCAAAGCTCCCTGGGAGATTGGCTAATGCTACTGTTGCATCTGTATGGATCACCATTCGGCTTCTGCAACATCCTGGTTCTCTTGCTCCATCACAAGTGTTGTTGAGATGACGCTCCAGTGAGCCTCCAAGTGCAAAGCTCTCTGTTTCCTGAGAAAGGACCTGCAACGTGAAACTGGCCAAACCTCTCAATTTTCCAATCTGTTGCACCAGCCCCATGTGATGACCAGAAGCCTCCCTGGGTTTCTTTTTCCCTCAGTAAAGACCCTATTGCAAGAACCAAGCCTGATTCTGCATGTCCCAGCAAACGTGTCCCAGTAAATGCCCCCAGCAAACAAAACGGCCACTCACCTCAAGAGAACTCCTTCCTGTTTGGAATTCCTGTTCACCTAGTCCGTGCTGCTCTCACAGCTCTCATACATCTTTAAACATATGATTCCTGAAACTTACCCATATTTTTATGGATGTTGCAGAGAGGGTGTTGGGCTGCCATGACTACTACATCCTGTCTAGAAGTTAAAGTTTCTAGATAGATTTTCAAAATTCCAAATGTTACTTTTTTCTCTAACTTAATTGTAGTCAGAAAACTTGTGTTATTCAAATGTTTTAGAATTTTGCTGAAATTATATATGATCTTATATATAGTCAAATTTAATAAAATATTTCATGTACTCTTAGAAAAAGTAGAGTTCACTGTGGATGCAATGTCCTTATATTCATGGGATCAAACTTATTGTTTTGTTCAAATCTGTATCTTTACTAATTTTTGTCTACTTGATCTGTTTCTGAAAGAAAAATAATAAAATTTCCTATCACTCTGGTAAACTTGTCAATTTTCCTTGTGGTTCTTTTCATGTTTGCTTTATAGATTTTTGAACCATGTTATTTGATACATAGAATTTAGAATTGTTATAACTTTCTGGTGAAGTGAACTTTTGAAACTTTAAGTAATGATTTTATCTCTAGTCATGCCTTTGCTTCTGCTTTTACTAAAAATGACACAGCTATACCATCTTGCTTAGTTCGTCTTGCTCTCCTATAATTCATGATTTAGATGTTTAAGCTCTTGTACTAGCTGATGAAAGGTGAATACTAAGAAATTATTTCTCCCACAGAACTACATTTCCACACACTGAATCTGTGGTTGAACTAACCTTAATACATACCACCATTTTATCAATTACATAATAAAACAAAGTATCAAGTATCTAACTATTAAGTTACACAGTTCAAAATCATAAAATGTTAGATGTCTGATCAGTTCAGTAGTAGAAACTCTCTATTTTGGTTGAAAAGACAAGGAAAAAATACTACACTTAACAATAGTTAATAACTTCCAATAGGTGTGTTGAAGAACTACAAGACCTTCAAAAATTTTATAATTAAGAAATGTTTTAACTACAAAGTATCTTTCCCTTTATAAAGTTTACTAAATAAAAGGAACCATTCTATACATCCTGCACAAGATTAAGGCAACATGGAATTTCTAGTAGAAATTTTCCATAGCCTCTTCTCATTCTGTCTTCAGGCCCTCCCCTTCAAAACTGCATCCCAAGTGTAAACAGATTTGACTGTAAAGCTTTTTTGTCTAAAAATACTACACACACGTGTTTCTGTATGATGTATATTTTACATGAACTTTCAAAGATGTGATTTTTTTTTCAAACTGGAGCCTTTCATAACAGCACAAATTGAGATTTATAGAAAGACTATAAATAATCACCGTAAGTCCTAGTAAGAATTCGACAGAATCAATTGTTACACAAACCTGATGTACACAGGTACACGTGTAGGGTGGTAAACATAGGAGCAGACAAGTAACCATAAAGGTCTTACTTGCAATATTTGAGATGACTAGAGGAATAAACCTCATATAGTTTACAGTGCTGTTCCTAATTCCTAGGGTTTTAAATCTGCATGATACTAAAAATATACCAGTATTGTGCTGAGTATTTTGGTACCTAATCTCTCAGTTTCTTATATATTATTTCTGGCATGGGAATAGTAGTAAGCTAAAGAGGCTGCAATTTTGTCATGCTTGTGGCTTTTCAATATTCTTATGGGAGGCTTCATTAGACTTGTCCTTCATTAAGCCTATGCTAATATGTATGATAAATTAAGTACTGTCTCAAGTTCCATGTTCAAGGCAACAGCATGAGGTAGGCAAGTTTTATTGAATGCAACAGTTGTTTCTATGGCCACTGGAGTCTTTGAAGCGCAGCCGCATTTTAGAATGATATTTCTCCAAATATAAAAGTTGCTTGCTGTTAAAAGCTCCACGCTGCTTTTGTCTTATAAACTGGACCGCCTCTTCATTTTTCATTCCACCTTCCATTAATGCCAGGGCGACAAGCACTGGAGTTCTCCCAAGACCTGCAACACAGTGAACAGCAATGCAACAACCAGGTTCTTCCCGAAATTTAATGTTTAAAAGACTTAACCAGTCATCCACGATCTGGTTAGAGGGTGATGAACCATCATCGAAGGGCCAATCCAAAACCTGGATGCCTTCTTTCTCCACCAGAGCAGTGTCATAAGTTGCTTCACACACTCTTACTATTGTCGTAACTCCGTACTTCTTAAGGTCCTCTATGAATTTGCTTAAGGTTGCACTGGTTGGATTGTGTGTAATAAGAAATCTCATGTTCCTGTATGTGACTTCCACAGGAGCTGGGCGGTTCAGTGGAGCCATGTTAATTTAGTTTAAAAAAAAAAAAAAACCGATATGGTTACGGAAAAACAAAATTAAATTTCTGAATGCAGAAATGATGTAAGGAAACTTAAGCCTACTCCAATATGCCCCACTCGAAATTCTCAATGCTTTAGATATGAAATTGGGAGTAACAAGGAAATGAACCTCCTAACACAAAGCCATCCTTCAGTTCAGTAAGACTACCAGTCAATGGAAAGGAAGAGCACCGAGGTTTACCCCATCCGGGTCAGAATTCTTGTAAAAGGCTCCGATGGTTTCAAGAACACACGTTTGTGTCCAGGCTGACGCTCCTATGGGGGCTTCTTGGTGGAGCAGTGATTAATTTCTACAGTTCATTCTCCTCATGAAGGTCGTGCTGTGCCTGGCAGTAGTCTCCGGGGACCTTCAGAAACTCCATAAATGCGTGATCAACACCACCACAGGAAGGACTTAGTTTACTCATTAAAGACTGTGGCCTAACCATACAGCCGGTCCCGCACCGCAGGCGGCGGTGGCGTCGGCTGAAGAGGAGGGAGATATGGCGGTCGTCGCGGAGAGAAGGGCGGCGAGACTCCGAGATCCACCGAGCGTTCCCGTCAAGAGAGCCAATCGGCGCTCCCCGAGGCGCGTCTGCGTCACAAACCCTTCCTTTTATAGTCGGCGTGAGGCGCGCTGTTCCTCACCAATCGCGGAAGGGCGGGCCGAGAACTAGAGCGCAACTGTGTGGGGCCCGCTGCCTGCAACGTCGCTGGGAGCGACTGGTTGGTGTCCGGAGACGAGCTGGACGTTAAGCCTCCTCTCTTCCCCGCCTCCCGCTGCCGGGGAAAGGGGCTGAGGAGGGACTTGGGGGCGGGATGGACCGGGTCCAAACCTGGGAGAGGCTGAAGAGAGTCGGAGGCGAACCGAGATAGGTGGGAAAGGGAAGGTAGTGGAAGAACCCCGTCCATTGACTCTGCTGTATCTTCCTCCGTCGGCTTCATGTTTTAGCCATGACATGTTGCTAGGCTTTTTTTCGATTCGGTCTGACAAACTTTGTCTTTAAAGAACTTAAGTCTATTTACATTATTTTTATACGTTATTTTGTTTTACGTTACAATGTTGTTATTGCTGTCTCTGCATCTGTTTTTCTCATATTTTGTGCTATTTAACATATTTGTGTATTTTTTTATCTTTTCTTTTGGAGTAAGATCTTTCCTCCTCTAAGTTCATATTTTCTTTCCACTGTTCTGAAAATGTGTAATTGTGGTTTAAAGTTCTTAGCAGTTACGACTCTTAAGTCATACATACTCTCTCAGTCTTGTCCGAATCTTTGTCACCCCATGGACTGTAGCCCACCAGGCTCTTCTGTCCGTGATATTTCCCAGGCAAGAATACTGGAGTGGGGTGCCATTTCCTACTCCAGGGGTAGGAACGGAACCAGCCTCTCTTGTGTCTCCTGCATTGGCAGGCGGATTCTTTACCACTGCGCCACCTGGGAAGCCCAGCAGTTATTATTGAGCCCAGCTCAACATATTTTAATTAATGCCGTCAAGCATTTTTTAAACCCCACATATTACGTTGTTTATAAAAATCAGGGTTTGTTTAAATTTGCCCAATATGTCAGCAGTTTATTTGCTTACTATTTCTTGCAACTCAACTCTTCTAAGAGTATTCTTATCTAACAGCATTTTGGGGCAGTTCCTTTAGTTCCTATTGTATGACTGACTTTGGTAAATATTTTATAAAATATTAAAAATAAGCATTCTCTCATTGTTGAAAAATATATTTTATTGTTGGTAGACATCTGTGTGTTTTTTTAAATAAACTTTTTTTCTATAATTATTTTACTTTGCTTTCATTTCTGATAGTTTCACGGAGGACGCAATTCTACATTGACATTTTCTCAGACCTTTGAAGATATTCCTTGTTTTCAGTTACTTTCTAATAGTTTTAGAATTTTCTAAAATGTCTAGGCTTTCTTTACTGGCCTATACTGGGCCCATTTCTTCTTTCCTCTTCCTTCATTCTTTGCTCTCTCTTCCATCCTTCATTTCTTCTTTAATAACTGAGCCCACTACATGGAGGGGAGCAAGGTAGTCGTCCGTGAGGTAGATGAGAGATGGAGAACGCAGAAGATATTGGAGTCTGGGGAAAAGGATGAGGAGGACATTCAAGCAAGGGTGGGCTGGCAGTTTGAACCTAGTGTGAACTGTCAGAGCTCAAGCAGGGTACAGAGGACATGTACAAAGGAGGAAAGCAGTGGTGATTAAAGATTACATAAGGGTTTATCCAGTAAGATTACATAAGAGTTTATCTAGTAATACATTGAGAATAGTGGGAATTAGGTTTCTCCCTGCTCTGACAGGAGTTACAAATATGGAAAGGGAAAAAGTATAACTAGTTGTAGGATTTGGGGTTGGCATTGTTTGTATCGCTGTAAACTCATAATTTCAATATATATAGAAATATAGATAGATGTGTGTGTGTGCGTGCGCACGTGTGCGTGTGAGTGTGAAGTCCTCAGCTTCATCTACAGAGCAGAGAGGGCCTAAATCAATGACAACCCAATAGCAATGAGAACAACTAGCACTCAGATCGTGGTTTCCTAATACCATTCTCCATTAAAAAGTCCCCTTAGGAAAATGGCTAATTCCAAAGGTAGGGCAGCAATAATGACTAGCCTAGAACATTTATTATGACAAAGTTATGGAAGTGTTCAAAAAACGATAGGTGTATGACAAAAGGACATAGACCAAAAAGAACACAGACCAAAGGAGACTAAAAATAACCTGACAACCAAATGATATATGCTATACCAGATGGAATCTTGGAACAGCAAAAGGACATTTTATGCATATCAGGATAAAACAAGTGATATCTGAATAGAGTATGAAGTTTAATGAATAGTAAAGTACCAATGTTGATTCCTTAGTTATAACAAATATGTCATAGAAACAGAAGATGTTAACAGTGGGGAAAACTGAGTGAGGAGTGTACAAGGAATTCTCTAAAACTGTTCTAATTTTTTTTAATTATTTAAAACTACAAAAAACAGAAGCCAGCTTAAAGATCTCCCACTGATCATGATTTTTATATCAATAATAGTACTTAATTATTAGTCATTGAATAAAATAAAAAAACCTTAAGTCTATATGGATATAAATAAATAGAAGCAAACACTTTGCCTTAGAGTAGAATGCCAGCTAATAAATGTAGCAGCAATAGTGGAATTAGAAAAATCTGTATTAAGCAACCATCATCACAATTATGTATTTAGCAAAGAAACATCAATACATGCTAAACCTAGAGAGTGAAATTTGATGAGGAATAGATATTTATTTAGTTTCAAAAGTACCTACCATAAAGTATCAATTCATTACAAAAGAAAACAACTTGATAGTGGTAAACCCAGCACGTATCACTTAATCAAATGATCAGAGTTACCATGACCAGCAATGAGAAAGACTGAGCGGGTACCACGTGATAGAATGGCGTGCAAGGAACATAGCACTTCTGTGATATTCCTGGGAAACAAAATACATTACTTGAATTTTATCATGAGGAAAAATCATACATCCAGGTGGAAGGACTGAAATCTTCAAAAGTATCAGCCATGAAAGTCAAGTAAAGGCTGAGGACTGTTCAGGTAGAAGGAGATTAGGAAAATAATGTCAACTAAATATGTCAACATGATCACAGATTGTACCCTTTCGCTTAAAAGGACATCACTGCCTGCCAACGCAGGG
Source organism: Giraffa tippelskirchi (assembly GCF_054371585.1). Classification (NCBI taxonomy): domain Eukaryota; kingdom Metazoa; phylum Chordata; class Mammalia; order Artiodactyla; family Giraffidae; genus Giraffa; species Giraffa tippelskirchi. Next base: position 38,289,985 of record NC_137284.1, on the reverse strand, counting down.
TACATGGGTTCAATCCCTGGTTCTGGAAGATCCCACATGCCTCGGGGCAACTAAGCCTGTGAGCCACAACTACTGAGCCTGCATGTCACAACTCCTGAAGCCTGTATGCCTAGATCCCATGCTCCACAACAAGTGACGCCATCTGCCACTGCAATGAGAAGCCTGCATACAGCAACGGGGAGTACCCTTGCACAGCAACGAAGACCCAGCGCAGCCAAAAGTAAAATATATTTTTTTAATTTTAAAGGATATTACTGGAACAACTGGCAAAATTTTAATTGAGTTGTTGGATTACATAGTAATAATAGATGTTGATTTTCTGATTTTGGTGGCTATATTGTGGTTTTATGGGAGACTATCCTTATTTGTAAGGCATTATGCTCTAAAGTATTTAGAAGTGATAAGGGATATGTCATCAACTTACCCTTATTTAGTTCTGGGGGTAGGGGGGATATTTTTACCATTCTTGAATGCTTGTAAGCTTGAAATTATTTGAAAAATTTAAAATGTATCTCTAGCATTAATTTAAAAGGCCCAAGTCATCGGTAACCCACCAGCTGATGCTTGCTTCTCTGAATTCTTGCTCCCACTTTGTGTCTGCCTCTAGAGATGTTTTTTGCAGCTTTATATTTTTTAAAGATTTTTAAAATATTGGGAGAGGATGGAATGAATTGGGAGATTAGGACTGACATACACACTACCATATGTAAAATAGATAGCTAGTGGAAACCTGTGGTATAGCACAGGAGCTCAACTCCGTGTGATGACCTAGAGGGGTAGGGTGGGGGAGGGAGGGGTATATGTATAAATATAGCTGATTCACTTTGCTGTACAACAGATACTAACACATTGTACAGCAGTTATATTCCAAAAATAAAAATATCATAGCTGGCATTTTTAGGTATTTCATAGCTTCTTCCGGCCATAATTTTAGGATATGCAGGCTGGCAGTTGACCAATAGGATCTATTTCCCCCATATTTAGTACTAGCATTCCCTGAGTATTTCACTACACACATGGCCACCAAGCTGGAGACTTCATTCTCCAAGATCCCTTGCAGCATGGTGCAGCCATGTGATTCAGTTTGGGCCAATGGGACATGGACAGAAATAATGGTACCACTTCCAGGTTATACTCCTTAAAAAAAAAAAAAAATGCACACTGGCTACCCTGCCCTTTTCTTCCGACTTGCTAGTTAGGAGATGATACCAGGAACAGTTGCCTTGACCCAGTGGTGGAAACCACAGGAGAATCTGGTAGAACCACCTTACCGTCTTGGACTATGTACTCCTAGACTGTTTCTTGAAAAAATGGTTAAGCTACTTATTGTGGTGGTTAAGCTACTAGTATTTAATCTTTGTTAAGGTGCTATCCTAACTAATAAAATTTAAATGAAAGGACTGACGTACCACCTGATCTGGGCGAAAGGTGAAAGGAAGAAGAATAGAGACTCAAAACCAAAATAAAACACTTCTGGTGCTGGCCAAGATGGAGTAAGCACACACAGCATTTCTCTTCAACTGACGGTAACTGAACAGAATATAGAAAGCAAGTAGGACTCTGAAAAGCAAACAATAGCAGGGGGATTAAGCAAGTCAAAACCTGAAGAATGATTAGCATAGTGATGAATTTACTGGTGAGTTTATTCCTCTTCTGGTTTGCCCTGAGGACAATCTAAGATCCAGAATGACACATAGAGCATAAACTCAAGAGAAAGCCCCTCTTCTGGCCAGAGAGACAGGAAAAGGGTTCCCTGTGAACTAGAGTGAGAAGGAAAAGCCTTTTTTTGTCCTTCTCCCCCACCCTGGCGTGCTCCAAGACCAGCTGCAGTCATGAACTGCAGAGTGACAGTAGTGATGGTGGTGGTGTTCCAAGTACCTGAGACGCTGAGAGAGCCTGTCTTCCTGGCCAGGGGAAGCAGGAAAAGGCACCCCACGGTCAGAAGAGTGTGGGACGAATCTCTGTTGTTTGTTTCTGTCTTGACACTTACTGCTCCTCTTCTGGTTTGCCCTGGTTTGCTAAAGCTCCAAGAAAAACTCTGGCTTTATAGACAGAGGACTAGAAATAAGAGACTGGAGAACGTTAAAGAAATTCCAGAGAGGAGAAATCTGGAGAAAGAAATCCCTTAATTCTATGTGTGAATCGACACAAGTCTCAGGTTTACTCCCAAGCCGCACATGGGAAAAACAGATCCAAAGAAACACAGGCTTTGAGAATTACGGAAGAGCCAGGCAGAGCCCTTGCAGTCAGGTCTGATTGACAGGGAAAGCTTTTGGAAGAGAAGAGGCTGACTCTTCTACCCACAGATGAGATAGAACTTGCACTATGAACATCAAGATTTTGCTTGGTCAAAAAAAAAGTCAACATCCTACAATGGATCTTAACAAGGTGGGGGAAATAGTCTGGTTACCAGTCAGGACCTAAACATTCCTCAGTCTCCTGGTCGAATACCATTATAATACAATCTCAACACTAATGAATTCCAGCCAACTACAAAGTACTATGAGAGGGAAGAATTCAATTAAAACTATGTTTATCAAACTGAAAATTATCTATTTACACTAGCAGACTGTTAAATCAGCTCTGTTCAATCTAATCAGAAATGTTTAATGAAATAAGAAATCATCAGTATCCATTGCAGATGGGTGGGGTAAGTAGAGCCCTGTAAACTTTTATCTCATTACGCATGTGCACAAGTTCTGTGTGTCAATATGAAATGTATTTCTTTTACTGAATCTTACTCAGAACATTTGGAAAACTACTGGAGTGTGTGTTTTCTAACAGCCATTCCAATTCCATCACACTATTTTTATGTAGGGTCAAAGAGGAAGGCAAAAGTGGGCATAGTTCCCTAGAACTGACAGGGCATTTTCAAAAGCAAAGTCCTTCACTTTGCTCACTTATGATAGTTTGAGCTTGTAATAACATTGAAGGAAAGCTGTTTAGAGTAAGAGTTCTTAACCTGTGGTCCAGGTGTTCTAGGATACCCCTAATCACATGCAACATGTTGTATATGAAAATGTGCTTATTTTTAGGAAAGAGTCCATATTTTCCATCACATTCTCAAAAGATTCCCGACTGTCCAAAACATTAAAAACCACTGAAATTGGAACTCCTTTGATACATTAAGCTGGTCTGGCAGTACCATAGCTCCAGAAATGATAGAACTTGAAGACAGTAATTCAAATTGATTTAGAAAAGACATTCTGTTTGAGTCTGGCCTAATAGCAGGATTGAACTAAAACAATATTAGCAGTTAAGATCAGTGAACAAGGTACCAAATTAGGAAAACTTGCTCCAAAAAAAAGACTGTGCATTCTTTTTTTTGTATGAAATCAGCTGTTTTAATTCAGGACTATAATAAAATTTGATTCTTAGAGACACAGATATAGAGAACGCACTTGTGGACACAATAAGGGAAGGAGAGGGTAGGAAGAATTGAGAGAGTAATATTGAAATATATACAATACCATGTGTAAAGCAGCTAGTGGGAAGCTGCTGTATAACACAGGGAGCCCAGCCTAATGCTCTGTGATGACCTAGAGGGGTGACATGGAGGAGGCAGGCCTGAGAGGGAGGGGATATAGTATACTTATGGCTGATTCATGTTGTTGTATGGCAGAAACCAATACAACATTGTAAAGCAATTATCCTCCAAATAATTTTTTAAAGTTCATGAACATCAAAAAAATTTGATTCTTAAAATGACTGAATGATTTTTAAAAATTAGCTTTTATAACCTACCTCACAAAACCACGTCTCCATCTTAGTCTCAACAGACAGGAGCACAGGGCCTTGACATCTGTTGCCATGACTCCTTGTCAATCTTTACCTAGCTATTTCCTATTTCTCCTTAAAAACTCAGCTCAGGCCTCATCTCTCTCAAAAGCTTTCCCTGTCAAGCTAACCTGACTCAAGGGCTCTACCTTGCTTTTCCAAAACAAGCAATGCACAGCACTATTAGGTATCTGCTTTGTTGCAGGGAGATTTTCCAAGTCATATCTCTGCACTATACCGTGAGTGCTCCCAATGCAGGCAAGGACTGAAGAGGTCTTAATCTCCAGGTCACTAGCTTGGTGCTTGACACAGACTGAGAGTCAGTACTGCTACCCAGGGTAACACATTATAAGTTCAGGGATTTCCCTGGTGGTCCAGTGGCTAAGACACACATTTCCAATGCAGGAGGTCCAGGTTCGGTCCCTGGTCAGGGAACTAGATCCCACGGTTCACAACTAGAAGATCCTGTATACTGCAACTAAGACCTGATGCAGTCAAAATAAATAAATACTTTAAAAAAAAATAAATTATAAGTTCAGTTCCTACAGTAAAAATATCTATGAATTTAAATCTTTTCACCCAAACATATCAAAATTGCCTAAAGTCTTTTTTTCTTTAACAAGGCAGTCTATTCATACAACACTATTATAGGAATTTATTATTTATTAGAGACAGAGAAGTATTCCAAGGGTGTGGCAGGGATGGGTTTTTCAAGCAAGTCAAGCAGTCCTGGGGACAGGCTATTGTTTCAAATATTGGGGATGATGGAACCCCCATGGAGGGGTCTTCTGGGGAAATGGAAGGAAGAGGTTAATACATGATGTAGGAGGGGAGAGCTCCAGACAGTTCCAGTCACCAGAGAGCATACTTGTTTCGATAGAAAAAGATAACATCAGCAATGAAATTTGCCCAATATCAATTTAAGTAAATACATTCCCCTTAATTAGTCAAGCCTCAAAACGTTCCTATTTTGTATTTGCAATAGGGCAAACAATGTTCTAGATTGTTGTTGTTTAGTCACTTAGTTATGTCTGACTCTTTGTGACCCCATGGACTGTATCCCACCAGGCTCTTCTGTCCATGGGATTCTCCAGCAAGAACACTGGAGTGGGTTGCCATTTCCTCCTCCAGGGGATCTTCCTGACCCAAGCATCAAACCCATGTCTCCTGCGTTGGCAGGCAGATTCTTTACCACTGAGCCACCATGGAAGCAGAATGTTCTCAGTGTCTTCCCACATGTTTCTTTCTAAGAAAAACGTTGCAGGCAGAAAGCAGTGTCTAAGGGACTTTCTGCCTAGCTTTTACATATCAGAAATCCCGACATTGCTCTGCTTTGTTAATTGTTTCACCTGAAGTGGTAGGACAGGATAGGGAGAGGAAAACCAAAGGGTAAAGGTAAGTGAAAAAAGTTTCGGTTAAGAATACATAAGCCATAGGAGGTGAAACGGAGGTTCAAGGAGGGGACATACATATACCTATGGCTGATTCTTGTTGATATTTGGCAGACACCAACACAATATTATAAATCAATTACCCTCTAATTACAAGCAAGTAAATTTTAATTTTTTAAAAAAGAAAATATTTTTTAAAAAGAGCACATATACCTTAACTGAAAATCAGTCCCTCAACACGAAGCTCTTCCTCAACCATAGCACATACAGCTTAAGAATGGATGCCAGGTATACATCTAGAAAAATGGTACTGATGAACCTATTTGCAGGGCAGGAGTAGAGATGCAGATATAGAGAACAGATTCATGAATACAGGGAGGGTAAGAGAGAGTGGGATGAATTGAGAGGTAGCAATGACAAATATATACTACTATGTGTAAAATAGACAGCTAGCGGGAAGCTGCTCTATAGCACAGGGAGCTCAGCTCCGGGCTCTGTGATGACCTCGAGGGGTGGGATGGGGATGTGGGAGGGAGGGAGACTCAAGAGAGAGGGGACATATACATACATGTGTGTGTCTGATAACACTTTGTGTTAGTGAAGACTAACACAACATTGTAAAGCAATTATACTCCAATAAAAAAAGTAATAAAAAAAAATTGGATGCAATGAGAAAAGAAAGTGGACCCTGGCAAGCTAGCCAGGCTCCCCTCACAGTATTCACTTATCCAAACCATAAACCTACGGTCAGTAGTGGTGCAGAAACGGGCAGAATGGTGGAATGGTTGGCCAGAAGCTCACCAAGGGAAAAATATCCCTGAGATCCCAACAAGTCCCAGGTGTGTCATCAACTAGAAAACTCCAGAAGCATTGCTATGACCACTTGAGGCAAATAGCCTGACCTACCTTTGGGAGGTTCACACATTTCCAGCCTTGGGAAAATCCAGGGCTGGGGGAAGCGTGGTTGATTCACCATCACAAATTGTTCTGCACAGTCAAAACTCGTAGGAAGTATTTATTATGACACTCTTCGTTATAGGTGAAGAAAAATAAAGGTTCCTAGACAAAGTCACAGAGGGGGTGGTGGGTTGGGTCAGCACTCCCCTTGCAACCACAGTGAAGCGGGGTTCCACTTCCCAGTCCAGGCTCCTTGGTGGGCCTGGGGCGGGTTGGGAGGGAGACAAGCAGGGAGAAGCCGTCTATAGGAATCCGATCTACTCCGAAAAGCACCAGAATGGCACAGTAATTTTTTTTCCTCTAAAGTAAAAATACGAAGTTTCACCATCACCCTTAAAAAAAAAAAAAAAAAAAAAAGACTTTCCCCAGGAGACGCAGGCCCAGACTCTGGGTTTTATACGAACAGCCGGGAGCCGTGCATGTACTTGTTCAGGGGCCACAGGTTGCTCTCGCCCCTGTTGGAGGTGCGCCTCTGGCACTGCTTGCAGCGCCGGTACTTCTCACATTGGTCCAGCAGGAAGAGCTTGTCGGAGGCCCTGTAGAGACGGAGGAAGAGTGGTCGTCGGCCAGCGCCCCTTGAGTCTTTGCTGCGCGCCTCGCCTGGAACCTGGAGCCAGGACGGCGTGCAGGAGCAGCGCCGGGTCCCTGCCCTCCAGGAGCTTCCGGTCCATCCGTGATCCCCCGCGCTTCCACCTGCTGGTCACCCCAGGAAGGGCATCTCCCGCGTCTCCTTCCCGGTCAGTAACAGGCTCTGAGTAGTACCTTCCCGTCTGACCCCAAGTCCTCTCCCGTCACCCAACCTAAACCCTCAGAGAACACAAGACCAGCCCCGAGTCACACAGTCAGCGCCAATGGGAAAACTCCAGGGCTTTGGTGTTTGCTGCTTGGCCCTGTGTGGGTCCTTAACCTGTCAGGCTTCCCAGGAGACAGCTTTTGAGAGAAGATCAAGCCATTGAGCTGCTGGTTATCAGCAAACAGTGAAGACAGGGAAGACTAGATTTCAGTGAAAAGACCCAGAGGGCCAGGAGCCTCTGGAGAGTGGAGGGCAGGAGAGGAAGTGGAGACAGAGAAAAAGGACAAAAGCAGTTGAAAGCAGAGATGAAGGGATGGCAGTGGCTGCTTTTCCACTTCAGCCATTTTCCTCCATGATGCAGGACAATCTCCACGGTGTTTCCTCCTACCCTATCAAAATTCCTGTACAGGTGGGATTCTGTGAAAAAAAACATCAATGATAATCCTCAAAGGAAAAAAAAGACGGCCTTATCAATGGGCAGGGGAGACCTACTTGGCTTCTTTTGGGGATAGGAAGGAGTATCACAGGCTAACTGCATACAAAGTGAAAGTGAAAGTCGCTCAGTAGTGTCCAACTCTTTGCCACCCCATGGATTATACAGTCCATGGAATTCTCCAGGCCAGAATACTGCAGTGGGTAGCTGTTCCCTTCTCCAGGGGATCTTCCTAACCCAGGAATCGAACCGGGGTCTTTTGCATTGCAGGTGGATTTTTTACCAACTGAGCTATCAGGGAAGCCAACTGTATACACGCGAACCTTAATTTTGCTTTTACTTTGTTTTCTTTTTAACACCAACCAATTCTTCCTCCCTGTCTGCCATCCACTTGAGTCCCTGCCCACAGCTTGGCCTGGGTCTTCAGGTGAGAGGTCCATTTTGCTGTGTCCGTGGAGCAGTCAGGCCATCCTGCCACTCAAACATATGTTGTGTCTCTATCCTTTATCGCGACATTAACCAAACCTTCTTCCAAAATCCAACTAAAATCTCCCTGACACTAATCTCATTGCCTTTTATCTGCTTTTTTCACAACATTAAGAAAACGGTTTAAAATATCCAGCTTCCCTTTCTCTTCCTCTTCTCTAGGCCAAACAACCCCACTTCTTTGAAATCTGTTTTCCACATCATCCCTCATACTTTCATTATCACAAAATATGGGTTCTGCCCATTAGAAAGATAGGTGAGGAATGCCTTAAAATCTAAAAGGAAAAGGTTAGTTACAGGTCAAGATCCACTGTAACAATTTTTTATGATAAAACTTTGTTGATAATTAGCAGTTGAATGTTACTTTGGTATTTTCAGGTTTTTGTAATGTTTGATTGTATAGACTTTGTTTCTTCAAATTTTTAACATTCTGTGAAATGGTACCTTACATGTGTAAAGCATTTTCAATTTTTAAAGTATAATGATTTTCTATCTTTATTTGATTCCCCAAATTCCTGTGTTAGCCAAGCCAGGCAAACGTTTAATTTACTCACCTTAGAAATAAGAAAAAATAAGGCAAAAAGTATTAGCTGCCTCTCCAAAGCTAGTGTTAATTCTTAAAAACATCTAGATTCCCTGACTCTAGATTGTAAATAGATAGCAGGGGAGAGTGAGCAGAAATATAATACATTTCAGGAAGGTGTTCTTGATTGGGCATCTCACTTTTCCGATTGCTAGTCTTAACCACAACCCCTTGATTCTGTTCTTATGAGGCCATTCCATAAGCCTAACATGTGTTCAGGCAGAAACACTCTGTTCCTATTTCCAGCTAATTATTTCCAAAGAGAATTTCCACCCTCCTCCCCTCTCCCCAGGCCTCCCTAGCCTCCACAAAAAGAAAACAAACCTATTACACAGAGGCAAAGATCAGGACAAAGTTGGCAAACATATAGCATACAACACAGCAGTCTCCGTCCCAGACCACAGCAGTATTTCCCACTGAACCCAGAATTCTTTCCTCCTCACTAAGCTCTCTAGGCAGTCAATGCTAATAAACTGAAGTTGACACTTAAAACCTATCTGTCATCCCAGGATTAGCAGGAACTAAACAAGATGCAGAGGGGATTTGCTTTGCAAATAAAACTTCAGGTGCAATCAGGTATTACCGCTCAAAAGCCTTCTCCTCCAAGTCTCGCTGCTTCTTCATGACAGCACTCCTTTCCCAATCATCCTGTAAGCTTTGGTTGATTCTGTTCACTCGCTCAAGCTCAGCATTTCTGTCTGCCAAGTGCCTAGAGAGAACAGAACAGTCTGATTCCATTTGTAATACTGGGAAAGGCATGCACCAGCCTGAGGAGCCCCATTCCTTTTATTCTAAGTTAAACAGAAAACTTCCTGGTTTTGTTCCCCACCCTTTGAAACAGACTAAGAGACATGACCACTGTAAAAACATGGTGAAACTCCTGCAAATAATTTATGGATCTAAGGCCTTTCATCATCAATCTGGGTTTAAATTAGTAGTATTAAAACCTCTTTCCAATTAAATTCAGCTTTTAAAGCCATCTATTTCCTTTGAGGCTAATTTAGCTGATCTGAAGATTCATCTCACATGGTTTCCCATACTTTGTTTCTTTCCTTTTAGTCCAGACTCTCAGCTGTCAGTAGCTGGCCCACCAGTTCTTCCAGGAATTTTACAAGACAATGCAGACAGGCATACAAATGAATGGTTAGAAAGGGGGAAAAAAAACAAATGACTAGGCAAAAGAAAGTGAATGGAGAACGGATCCAACATTGTGAAGAAGGTTTAAAAAAATAGTGTTTGATGAGGGTCACGTCATCAAAGAAATGACTGCAGTATAATATCTCCCTTCAAGTAGAGTGTTCCAGCATTCCCAATGTTGTTTCTACCACTGATCTCCAAAGACATACTCACGACTGTTGTGAATCACCCCAAACTGGCCTCAATATAAATGTGTCTCTTTCTTGCCAAGCTAAAACTCTTACAGTCAGTTCTCATTAAATTCTGGAAGGGACTTCACTGAATATGATTTAGCCTGCTGCTCTGAAGACTCTTGTGTTACAGGCACCAACCGCCACTAGGTGTCAGGACCCGCCAATAAAAATCTGTCACATGCTTTGTGCTGGTTTACTTATTCTAAAATAGCACGGCCACATTATCCTCTAACAAGGGTTGATTCAATAGCTATTCTGTGGTCATTATGCAGATTAAGTAGGATAATGTACATAAAGTGCCAATTCCTATCACACAATGGGAGGTCAATGACTGAATGGTACCTATTATATACATTTTTTCATAACCTTTTTTATCTTTTCAGTTTTTTTAATTGGAGTAAAAAAATAAACCACGTAAAATTGACCTTCTTAACCATTTCTAAACATACAGATATATGGTATTAAGTATATTCCCACTGTCGTGCAATCAGTGGGAATATATCTAACATATATAAAATACCTTTTTTCACCTTGCAAAATTGAAATTCTAAACCCATTAAACAACTTCCTATTTTTCCCTCCCCCAACCCCTGTCAACTACCCTTCTACTTTGTTTCCATGAATTAGACCACTCTAATTACTACTCTAATTACCTTATGTAAATGGAGTCATACACTGTCTTTTTTTTGTGGCTAGTTTATTTCACTTAACATAATGTCCTCAAGGTTCATCCACATTGTTGCATGTGTCAGAACTTTCTTTTTAAGGCTGCATAATATTCCATGTATGTGTATGCCACACTTTATCCATTCATCTGTGATTGGATATTTGGGTTGCTATTTCTTGGCTATCATAAATAATGTTGCTATGAACATAAGTATGCAAATATCTCTGAAAGAGTATGCTTTCAAATCTTTTGGTTTTATACACAGAAGTAGAATTATGGAATCATACAGTTCCAGAAAAACATCTATTTCTGCTTTATTGACTATGCCAAAGCCTTTGACTGTGTGGATCACAATAAACTCTGGAAAATTCTGAAAGAGATGGGAATACCAGACCACCTGACCTGCCTCCTAAGAAATCTGTATGCAGGTCAGGAAGCAACACTTAGAACTGGACATGGAACAACAGACTGGTTCCAAATAGGAAAAGGAGTACGTCAAGGCTGTATATTGTCACCCTGCTTATTTAACTTATATGCAGAGTACATCATGACAAACACTGGGCTGGAAGAAGAACAAGCTGGAATCAAGATTGCTGGGAGAAATATTAATAACCTCAGATATGCAGATGACACCACCCATATGGCAGAAAGTGAAGAACTAAAGAGCCTCTTGATGAAAGTGAAAGAGGAGAGTGAAAAAGTTGGCTTAAAGCTCAACATTCAGAAAACAAAGATCATGGCATCCTGTCCCATCGCTTCATGGCAAATAGATGGGGAAACAGTGGAAACAGTAGCAGACTTTATTTTTGGGGGCTCCAAAATGACTGCAGATGGTGACTGCAGCCATGAATAAAAGACACTTACTCCTTGGAAGAAAAGTTATGACCAACCTAGACAGCATATTAAAAAGCACAGACATTACTTTGCCAACAAAGGTCCATCTAGTTAAGGCTATGGTGTTTCCAATAGTCATGTATGGATGTGAGAGCTGCACTATAAAGAAGGCTGAGTGCCGAAGAATTGGTGCTTTTGAACTATGGTATTGGAGAAGACTCTTGAGAGTCCCTTGGACTGCAAGGAGATCCAACCAGTCCATCCTAAAGGAAATCAGTCCTGAATATTCATTGGAAGGACTGATGTTGAAGCTGAAACTCCAATACTTTCGCCACCTGATGTGAAGAGATGACTCATCTGAAAAGACCCTGATGCTGGGAAAGATTGAAGGCAGGAGGAGAAGGAGATGACAGAGGATGAGATGGCTGGGTGGCATCACCAACTCAACGGACATGAGTTTGAGTTTGGAATGCTGCAGTCATGGGGTCGCAAAGAGTTGGACATGACTGAGCAACTGAACTGAACTGAACAGTGATTCTAATTTTTTTTGAGAAACCACCACAGTTTGCCATAGTGGTTGTACCAATTTACATTCCCACTAACAGCAACACCACTTTTAGGAATTTATCCAATAGAAACAAAACAACCAGTATAAAGATATATAAGAAAAGTGTTTAATGCAGAATTGGTGTAATAGCAAAATACCTGGAAATAAACTGAATGTTCATCAATGGTGCAAAGGTTAAATTATAAACCATATTATATATTATAGATAGTATCCTGTTATTACAGAAAAATGAATTTTATATATATGTACTGGCAAGAATACACAGAAGAACTGTACAAAAAAGATCTTCATGACCCAGATAATCACGATGGTGTGATCACTCACCTAGAGCCAGACATCCTGGAATGTGAAGTCAAGTGGGCCTTAGGAAGCATCACTACGAACAAAGCTAGTGGAGGTGATGGAATTCCAGTTGAGCTATTTCAAATCCTGAAAGATGATGCTGTGAAAGTGCTGCACTCGATATGCCAGCAAATTTGGAAAACTCAGCAGTGGCCACAGGACTGGAAGAGGTCTTCGTTCCAATCCCAAAGAAAGGCAATGCCAAAGAATGCTCAAACTACCGCACAATTGCACTCATCTCACATGCTAGTAAAGTAATGCTCAAAATTCTCCAAGCCAGGCTTCAGCAATACATGAACCGTGAACTTCCAGATGTTCAAGCTGGTTTTAGAAAAGGCAGAGGAACCAGAGATCAAATTGCCAATATCCGCTGGATCATTGAAAAAGCAAGAGAGTTCCAGAAAAACATCTACTTCTGCTTTTTTGACTATGCCAAAGCCTTTGACTGTGTGGCTCACAATAAACTCTGGAAAATTCTGAAAGAGATGGGAATACCAGACCATCTGATCCGTCTCTTGAGAAACCTGTATGCAGGTCAGGAAGCAACAGTTAGAACTGGACATGGAACAACAGACTGGTTCCAAATAGGAAAAGGAGTACGTCAAGGCTGTATATTGTCACCCTGCTTATTTAACTTATATGCAGAGTACATCATGAGAAATGCTGGGCTGGAAGAAACACAAGCTGGAATCAAGATTGCGGGGAGAAATATCAATAACCTCAGATATGTAGATGACACCACCCTTATGGCAGAAAGTGAAGAAGAACTAAACAGCCTCTTGATGAAAGTGAAAGAGAAGAGTGAAAAAGTTGGCTTAAAGCTCAACGTTCAGAAAACTAAGATCATGGCATCTGGTCCCATCACTTCATGGGAAATAGATGGGGAAACAGTGTCAGACTTTATTTTTGGGGGCTCCAAAATCACTGCTGATGGTGATTGCAGCCATGAAATTAAAAGACGCTTACTCCTTGGAAGTAAAGTTATGGCCAACCTAGATAGCATATTTAAAAGCAGAGACATTACTTTGCCAACAAAGGTCCGTCTAGTCAAGGCTATGGTTTTTCCAGTGGTCATGTATGGATGTGAGAGTTGGACGATGAAGAAAGTTGAGCGCCGAAGAATTGATACTTTTGAACTGTGGTGTTGAAGAAGACTCTTGAGAGTCCCTTGGACTGCAAGGAGATCCATCCAGTCCATCCTAAAGGAGATCAGTTCTGGGTGTTCATTGGAAGGAATGATGTTGAAGCTGAAACTCCAATACTTTGGCCACCTCATGCGAAGAGTTGACTCATTGGAAAAGACCCTAATGCTGGGAAGGATTGGGGGCAGGAAGAGACGCGAACAACAGAGGATGAGATGGTTGGATGGCATCATTAACTCGATGGACATGGGTTTGGGTAAACTCCGGGAGTTGGTGATGGACAGGGAGGCCTGGCATGCTGCAATTCATGGGGTCGCAAAGAGTCGGACATGACTGAGCGACTGAACTGAACTGAAATACAAATTAATGGCACATTATTAGGTTAAAGAAAGTTTGGGTTGTAGAGTAATACATAAGATCTCACACACCTCATTTGCAAAATGGAAGGAAAAATATATAGTGTACATTTTTTAATACGTTTGTAAAAGAAATAGGAAAAAATGTAGAAGGCTAATCTTAACACAGACTACTTGGTAGGAGAGATTATTAGCCTTTTAAAAAAAAAAAATCTCTGCACTCATTCATAATTTTAGTGAGCATGAATTGTTATATTTTTAAAAAACAAAAACAGGAAAGTTTAAAGAAAAAAATGTAAAACAAGTAAAATTACATCAGCAGGCATCTTTGGATCACACAGACTAAATCATTTCTCTCTGAAAGAAAGTGACCTTCTATTTGCCACAGGAAGACCTAAATTCACATCTTGAGGTGGACTGAAGGTGGGCCAGTTGGAAAAGATAAGAGAAGTAAGAGAGACTGGAATAATCAGTAAAGGATATATAAACAGAAGACAGGGACCTGGCCCATACAGAAAAGGAAGTTTATGATCAGAGCTCCGACAAAAGAGATAACCAAGTAAAGACCACAGTTCATGTATGCTCAGAGCTCTGATTTCCAGAATGTTCTCACCTTCAGCACCCCTGCACCAGCAAACATCAGCACAGCTTACTATATGCACAGTTCTCTGCAGAAGGTATTTAGTGGAGGATGAGAAAGGATCTGAGTTTCATATCTTTGTGTTCACTTGAGCAGGGCAGCACATTTGTGACTCACATATAGACAATGCTGGGGTGGACAACTCTTTTCAGACATTGTCCTATACAGGGAAAGAAAACTATGGAAAGTTAACTTGAGGGAGAAGTAGGATCAAGAAAGTTTGTTTGTGACTTTGTGGTTATTGTTTAGTCTCTAAGCTGTGCCCGATTCTTTGCAACTCCTTGGGACTGTAGCCCGCCAAGCTCCTCTGTCCATGGGATTTCCCAGGCAAAAATACTGGAGTGGGTAGCCCATTGCCTTCTCCAGGGGATCTTTCTGACCCAGGGATTGAACCTGTGTCTCCTGCATTGGCAGGTGGATTCTGTACCACTGAGCCACCTAGGAAACCTCAACCAAGTAATACATAGTTCCAAATGGACATCCTTCTTAACCAAACCTGCAGAACCTAGATGTCACCTGTGAACTTAGCTGCCCAATAGAATCACCAGAAAGCTTTTAAAACTATGGAATGCTAAGTACTTCAATTTTTAAAAAAATTGGAGATTAGAGTACTTTTACAACTCTACAGTAAGAAAGCAAACAACACAAAATAGTAAATATAGCAAATAAATAATGTGATAAGAACAGGTATGAGACTCAAACAGATACTTCTCCAAACTTATGGTTACCAAAAGGGAAAGGGAGTGGGGGGGGATAAATTAGGAGTTTGGGATTAACAGATACAAACTACTATATATAAAATAGAAAAGCAGTAAGAGAACTATAGTCAGCATCTTATAATAAACCATAATGGAAAAGAATATGAAAAAGATCATTCATTTGGAATTCATTATTGGTTATCTTACATCATTATATATATATATATATATGCTTATAGAAACATGTATACATAATATTTCTTTTAAATGGGTCTATTATTAATTTAAAAGCTTTTGTCCATAGGTTGAATTGTAGGGACGAAAAAGATAGAGCATAGAACGATATTTTGCACATGGTAACACTTCAGTGTGTTCACTATTATGATTGCTTCTCTGGAGGGCATGAGAGGAGGAGGAAAGAGCCAGAGGTCTCACTCTTTGTGTGTCCTCTGAAGCATTAGCAAATCCCGCTTTTGGTCCACCAGCTGGTGCAGGATGGCTCTCCTCTTGTGGTTAGCAGCAGCCTCCATCTGATGCTTCATGTAATTCTGGTCTCTCTTTCGCTTTTCCACCATCATCTCACCCTCATTCTTACCAAAGATGGGCTTAGAAGAGTCTGGCTCAAACATGGGCAGCTGAGGGCATCTGTTTTTTATCTGAGGCAGGGACACACAGAATGCAGATTATGGTTATACCAGGGACTAGACGTCAGGAACAAGGCTGTGGCATAGCAAAAACCAGCACCTGGGTGGGAGGAACAAGGGCCTCAAAAAACACCAAATGGATAACACAGAAGGGCATTCATAACATTACAGGATTCACACGTATTTTTAGAATGCTATTGAAATACTGCATGCCTTTTTAGGGGAGGGTGGGGATTCCAGCTTTTGTATTTTTTCCCTATTACACAAAACAAAGTAGGAAAAATAATAAAGGAATAAAACTGCAAAAGTAGTTAATTGGTAGAACACACAGACACAAAAATCTGGATAGGAGGAGGAGCTTATTTACAACAAGGAAACACATGTAAATTACAGTAGTTTGCAGTGTATATGGGAAACGTTAAAAAAGTTAAACATGTGCTACATGGACATCACTGTTTACAGCAATATTAAAGGGGAGAGAACACTTATTTGGGGACAGATATACCCACAAGGTCCAGGTTTTACAGCATCCGGGCAATAAATGCACAAAACTGTATTACAGCTAGTTAATCAGTTTAAGAATCATTCCCAGATATGTCACGTTTCCAGCCCTTGGCAGTTCATTCCTACAGATTTCAACTACTCCATCCGTGGGGACCAAAAGCAGCCAGAAACACTGCACAATTTTAAAGTAATAATTGTCTCCTTACCTGGGCATCCAGAGCTCTCTTGTAACACTGTGTTTCTTCCATCTTATCTTTTATGTATTTGGCTCTTTGCGCAGCAAGTCTGGCAGTTACAAATAAGAGAAGGTGAGGGCACAGTTTGTTACAGAGTCTTTCGTAACACAGATTAACATCAACAACACATGTTTAATAAATATTAATAGGAATAAGAACCTGGTAAACAAAAAGTGATATTTTTTTCCTTCCAGGAACTTTTACTTTAAGAAAAGAGTAATCCAAATCCATAGGCTAGTAGACAAGGACAGCTGCTGCTGTTGCTAAGTCACTTCAGTCGTGTCCGACTCTTTGCAACCCCATGGACTGTAGCCCGCAAGGTTCCTCTGACCATGGGATTCTCCAGGCAAGAACACTGGAGTGAGTTGCCATTTCCTCCTCCAGGGGATCTTTCCGACCCAGGGATCAAACCCAGGTCTCCCGCATTGCAGACAGATTCCCTATCACTGAGCCACTGGGAAAGCCCGCAGACAAGGACAGACAGGTAGAGAATAAGTAACTGACCAACCATATTTTCCAAATGCACTGCCAGTAAGTCAGGCACCCCTTCTCCCCCCATGCTTAAAAAAAATCTAGATAGGAAAGCAGAAAATGTCTATAACACAATAAAATGATTCATCACAAGATTTATTTTTAAGAATGATCTTCCTATTGTAACACGTATCTGTTTTATGCCACCTCCACATGATCTGAAAAGTGAATAAAACAAAACATATGCATTTTATAGAAAACAGCTTTTCGGCCACAGAATCTAGCTGCTTATTTGTTTTGGAGGTCTCTCTCTCACCCCAGCAGCCTCCTTAATTTCCCTCCAGTAGCAGAAGTGTATCCCCTCTAGCATGTTTGAACTCTTCGGCCCTGGCCCTAACCTAGGTCTCTGATAGCCCATGCAGGACCAATCAGATTCTTTCGTAAAAATTTGGAATTGAGGTTGAAATTCATCCAAGTGTCAGCGGAATACAGACAATGTCAACTAAGGAGCTGTGGATATTAGCAGATGGAAAGCGTTTTTTACAAGGATTTTAGACCCTGGTTTCAGCCCTCCTGGGTCTCCCATACATTTCTGCCCTTGGGTTCCACAGGACCCCCTTCTTAGTTATAATAAAACTCAGTTTGCCTTGAGGTCATCTGGGAATAACGAAGCCTGCTCAAGACAAGTCCTTTCTGTCACCTACAAGGATTAGTGACCACAAAACAGTTCAAAATGGGGACTTCCCTGGTGGTATAGTGGTTAAGAACCTGCCTTCCAATGCAGGGGACACAGATTGGATCCCTGGTTAGGGAACTAAGATCCCAAATGCCACAGGGCACTAAGGCTGCAACTGCTGAATCTATAGGCCCTAGAGCCTACACACCATGGCTAGAGAGAAGCCCACAAACCACAACAAAGACCCAATGCAGCCAAATTAATAAAGTTTAAAAATAATAATATCTCGCTTCAAAATACTAAATGATACTCTGTAATCAAAATGATTATAAGCAGCCATCGTTACTATAATGATAGTTATAATAATGCTGGCTTTTTCATGTTTCCAATGAAGTGTTATGCTATGGTACCGGCTGCTAGCTGGGTTAATGTGCACAGCTGTACTAACGGGACTACCAGCGATGATTTAGTCCTACAGGGGAAGAAGTGTCCCGTGAGCATTCCAAACCCGTCTTTTCAGAGACTCACTCCTCTGTGAGCTGCACTTGTTCCAGGCGGTCCATCAGCTCTCCGTTTTGCCTTTGCTTTATGTCCTTTTCCCGTCTGTGATCCATTTGTCTCAGGAGACTTTGGGAATACTCCTCTTGCTTAAAAGCATTAATCTCAGGACTGAGTGGCCGTTTATCAAACAGGAAGGATTTCTAGAATGAAAGAAAAGCAACTCATTTATTCTAGAATCATAAAAAGCATCAAAGAAAGTGAAAGTGAAGTCGCATGGACTGTAGCCTACCAGGCTCCTCCATCCATGGGAATTTCCAGGCAAGAGTACTGGAGTGGGCTGCCATTTCCTTCTCCAAAAAGCATTAAAGAACAAAGGTAATCATTCGGAAGACTAAAGTCAACCAGAAAACATTAAGTTATCATATTTGCCCAGTCTTCAACATGGCAAATAGCTAGTGACCCACAGATTAATACAAGCGCAGTTAAGGATGAATCTGAATAGTACTGACCACAGCCCCATAACTGAGAGGGAGGTGAAAAGGGACTTCAAGGAGTAGGTCCTCCACTAGTACTTACACATTCATACTGAAAGAAGAAGGAATTCTGAGTGAGTGCAGAAACATCAACAGGAATGCAAGGGGGTGGAAGAAGGAGAATATAGCACCTACTTGGGCCTGGCCAATCTCAACACTGGGAACCCAGCCGTGACCAAGGGCAGAGATCAACAGAGAGCCTCACTCTCACTGATCCCACATGCTGGTGCAGGAGACAGCCAGTCAAGAAGCAACAACACGCAGATAATTTAAGATATTAATGTGTGCTATGACGGCTTCCTCGTGGCTCAATGGAAAAGAATCCACCTGCCAATGCGTAAGACGCGAGTTCCATCCCTGGGTCAGGAAGATTCCCCTCGAGAAGGAAATGGCATTCCACTCTAGTATTCTTGCCTAGGGAATCCCATGGACGGAGGAGCCTGGTGGGCTTACAGTCCTTGGGGTTGTAAAAGAGTTGGACATGACTCAGTGACTGAACAGCAACAAGGTGCTATGAGGTCTTCTTTATCATAGCAAGTAACTGGATGGGAACGGGGTTAATTGGTTATTAGGGAAGGCTTTTGCTAAGGTAGTGACTGGGTCACCTCCACTGCAAGTATCAGGGACCCATACAGAAGGAATAGCAAGTGCAAAGACACTAGATGAAAACAAGCAGAAAGAAGGTCTCTGTGGCTGAAGCATAGTGAGCAGGGGGAGAACACGGCAGGTGGGCTCAAAGAGAGAGGTGGGCCAAATCAGGGGGATGTGAGAGGTCAAGGTCAGGTGTTTAGACTTATTTTAATTCAATGGTAGGCCATTAGAGGCTCTATATGGAGAACGATCTGTTCTGGTGAACAGTTTTAAAAGATCACTTTGGCTTCTATGTGGAGACTAGATTGTAGGAAGGCGGACAGCGAGCCTAACTAGGAAACCATCACAAAAGTTGGACCTTCTAGAAATGCAGCTTGGGCTAGGGTCGGGTACCATTGAAGGTGAAGAGATGCTGGATACATTTTGGAGGTGAAGGCAAGTGGACTTGAAGATGGCTGGATGAAGTGAGAACAGAGGAGAAGGGATCTGGGATCACTTTAGGTAAGGGTTTGTGCAACTGTCTGGCTGGTGATGCCACTTGCTAAAATGGGAAGGCTGGGAGAAGAACAGGTTGAGAAGGGGAATCGAAACTTCTGTTTTGATCTTTTTCACTTTAAGTATCTACAGTTAAAACAAAGAGGAAATTCAAATTGGGCAGTGATAAACATATAATCTGAACCTTAAATCTACCTAAGAGGAGAGAGAGATTGGGCCTATAGCTCAAAAGCATGGTGCTCTCTCTTCCTCACTCCCTGCTGCCCCTGACCGGAAGGTTTTGCCTCCATTCACTTCTTGACCTAACTCCTGTATGCCAGGAAGTCTTCCCAGATCTCTGGTCTGGGTTAAGTGACTCCCCTCTCTGCCCTGTTCAAAGATTTACCATAGCATTTAGTTTATGTCACACTCTTGTCTCTTTCGGAGAAGGCAATGGCACCCCACTCCAGTACTCTTGCCTGGAAAATGCCATGGGTGGAGGAGCCTGGTAGGCTGCAGTGCATGGGGTCGCTAAGAGTCGGACACAACTGAACGACTTCACTTTCACGCATTGGAGAAGGAAATGGCAACCCACTCCAGTGTTCTTGCCTGGAGAATCCCAGGGACAGGGGAGCCTGGTAGGCTGCCGTCTATGGGGTCGCACAGAGTCAGACATGACTGAAGCGACTTAGCAGCTTGTCTCTTTAAATCTGTTTCCCCCATTATCCTGAAATGTCTTTAGAGAGGGACTTTGTCTTATTCTTCATCTTTGTATTCTTAGCTACTAGTACAGTGGCCAGCACAAAATAATTCAGTGAAATGTTTGATGTTAAATAAAGAAAATCTATTTTATTAGATGTACATCCAGAGTGTCACATTACCTAGACAGTGAGGTAAAAAGAAGCAAGAACAAGCAGAAATAAAGGTAGGCACATCATGATTGAAAACAATTAATGGCAAGGCAGGTGGCTCACCTCCATCTGAAGCTGGACTTCTCAAACTTATTGTGTCCAACTCTTTTGCGAACCCATGGACTGTAGCCCACCAGGCTCCTCTGTCCATAGGATTCTCCAAGTAAGAATACTGGCGTGGGCTGCCATGCCCTCCTCCAGGAGATCTTCCAAACCCACAGATTGAACCTGCATCTCTTACATTGGCAGGCAGATTCTTTACCACTGAGCCACCTGGGAAGCCCCTCTCAAACTTAAGGAAGCTACAAATCACCTAAATGTATTATTGAGTAGATTCTCATTCTGTGAGGTGTGAGGTGGCACCCTAGATTCTGTATTGCCAGCAAACTCCCAGGAGATATTTGTTCTCTATTTAGATCATCTGATCCTGGGGCAGGAATTTAATACACTGTCTCCTAACCCCACCTCCCCCAGGTCCCAGCTGAGAATTACCATCCTTGACAAGCACTATAGTGACCAACAACAGGAACTGTATTGTGAACGTGAACATGTGGAGACAGACACAGGACCACTCCTGCTTTAGAAGGAAACTTCAACCTTGCACAGCCTTACCACTTTTTAAAAATGGCACAACATGCAAGATGAGTAGACCCAAATGCTCACAACTAGGGCAGGTATCAGCAACAGAAATTTTGAAAAGATTCTTACATAAAATTCAGGTTTCTCATTCTTGTGGATTCTTATAGCTTCAGCAACTCCAAGATTATAGGCAGCATTCTTTTGATTCTGTTCTCTACTAGCCAGACTTCTCATCTTTGAAAAAAATATCATTACATGTTGAAATAGAGTCTTTAAAAATTTAATTCTACTACATTAAAATAACCCAAGTAAGGTAGGAACCTGCCTTTGGGAGGTAATGGTACTTTCTGATATGTTTATAATTTTTTTTTTTAAGTGGGCTTTTGTTTCCCATTCTTGGACTCTAGGCACCACTTCTACAGGGACAGTAAGAAGGAAGAAAGATTTCAGGAATGGTTCCCTATGATATCACAAGAAGGCAGTAGGGCCAGTTATTGAAAAGTTCAGAAATCAGGATAGAGCAAAGGTGAAGGTGCCATTCCACCTTTACTCAAGATAGGCCATGAATCTGAAGGAAAAAGACTTGCCTGGGGCTATATTTTATGATAAATCAAAAATAAAGCCATATACATCCAGGAATTCCACCTTTAAAACTCAGTCCTTAGGGAGTGGAAAAAAATCAGTAGCAGGTGCAAACACCAACTGCATGGATATTCATCCCCGGGCTTCTTATTATTAGTGAAAACTTGGACATAACCTAAGTTCAAATTTAGCAGTAGGTAAATGATTAAATACACTACCGTCAAGCTACACGTTGGAGCTTTTTAAACGGCATTTGGTAATAATGTTCTCCTGCCCCATGTTAAACACTCCTTACCAGAAGTGCGGAAGTACCTGCTCTTTGAAGATAGTCTCTTGGTCTTTCAACATGAGATACTCCTGGATGACTCGCTCATCTTCCATCTCTCTCCTCCTCCTCTCCTCAGTGTAGTACAGTGGGGAATTTCGCTGTGCTCGTTGCAAGCATATGTAACACATTTCCTATAACATCGAGTTTCAGGGCAAATTGATTTTTACCTTTTACTTTTTTTTTGCTCTGCATTTCCTTCCCAAGCTCTCCAAAGGCTAGGGGTGTCAAGAAGTAGACTTCATAAAAGGATGTATTCATGGTATTATCCAAATGGAACTTTTCAGAGAGGGCCCCGCAAATATTCCAGAGGATTTATTCAACTCTTACTTGAATAGCTGTGTTTAAAGTAACTGAAAATTAGAGATTTCCCAGACCTATTTCTGTTAACTAGTGGATTTTGACTAGTAGATAATTTATCACAGTCCCATTATAGGTCCTGTGTACTTGAGCCATACCCGTGTATTAAAGAAAGAGCAATTCCTCGAATTATCTTTGAGAAGCAGAAGTCAGAAGGAGATTCTGTCTGGGCTCTGTCTCTTTGAAGACACTGTACCTGTCCTGCCCTATGATGGTCCTTGCAAGAAGTGCCTGGAGAAATTTTAGGCTTCATTTCATGATCATTTTTCAGTCCACCTGGAGATGATACACTATAAAAACAATGCAACATTAATTAATATTAATGTAGCCTGACATCAATTATAATCAATGATGAATGATAATTTTAGAAACAAGTATAAATACAAGAGGGCTTCCGAGGTGGCACTAATGGTAAAGAACTCGCCTACCAATACAGGAGACATAAGAGATGCAGCTTTGATCCCTGGGATGGGAAGATCCCCTGGAGGAGGGCATGGCAACCCATTCCAGTGATCTTGCCTGGAGAATCCCATGGACAGAGGACCCTGGTGGTCTACAGTCCATAGGGTTACAAAGAGTCAGACGTGACTGAAGTGACTAAACATGCATGCACACATAAATATAAGAAAATAAAAAATATCTCAGCAGTTTTCTTTAGAGTATCTACATGTATAGAGATTAAAAACCTAACCTTTATATCAGATAAACTCAGGTTCAAAACCCGGCTTTCTTTATTAGAAGTTGACTGGCATTAGACAAACTGGATAACTGTACAAAGTCTCAGTTACCAATTCAGTGAAATTGGATAAAACTTACTCATTCTACAAAAATTTGTTGAGTGTTTACTAGGTGTACTGCTCTCAGCATGGGAGAGGCAGTGAAGAACAAAACACACATGCAAAAAAAAATGCTCTGTCCTCATGGAATTAACATGCTGATGGGAGTAGACAGTCAGTAAACAAGACGAATGAATTATATAGTCTGTTCGATGGTGATAAATACCATGCAATGCTGGAGGAATGGAGTATTAAATCATGAATACAATGGCCAGGGAAGTTCTCACCAGAACGGTGACATCTGAGCAACTTGAAGGCAGTAAAAGAATAATAATAATCAGATATCTGATGGAAAAGAATCTAGTGGAGCAAATGAGTGCTAATGACTAGAAGTGGGAGCATGCCTGTGTTCAGTGTGGCTGGAGGAAGTAAGAGAGAGAGATCAGAGATCAGGCAAGACATTGAAGGCCATGGTAATGACTTTAGCTTTCACCTTGGGTGAGAATGGGAGCCATATCCAGTATTAGCAAAGCTACAGAGAACACAGCAATTCTTCATATTTCTGTTACTGGGAAGATAATTTTGGGTATCATCTACCTGAGGGTAACTGGTGCATGGTACCATGCATGCTAAGTCACTTCAGTTGTGTCCAACTCTTTGCAGCCCCATGAACTGTACTCCACCAGGCTCCTCTGTCCATGGGATTCTCCAGGCAAGAATACTGGAGCAGGCTGCCATGCCCTCCTCTGGAGGATCTTCCTGACCCAGGGATCGAATCCACATCTCTTATGTCTCCCTGCTTTGGCTGGCGGGTCCTTTAAAACTAGCACCACTTCAGAAGCCCTGAAGATGATTGGTAATGCATATCAAAAACATGAAAAATGGACTCATCACTTATCTCTGAAATTTCACTTTAAAGCTTCTTTCCTATAGAATATGCAGGTGTGTGTAAAGAATTATGTGATTATATTTGTTTCAACATTTATAAAAAACTAAAAATCATCTACGTATACAGGAGATTTGTTGAACAAAAGGTTTAATAAATGAGATGAGCAATCATTTGTTCATGTTTTAGAACATTTAAAGCCATAGGGAAATTTTCACCACTTAAATTGTTACGTATAGCAAAGGTTCATATGATATAATCTCAGTTTTCTTTAAAATGTATGTACATGTTTCAAGTATAAATACATGTCCATGTTATAATATAGATGCATTGAAATGAAGGATATACACCCATAACATTACAGAAAACTTCTGTTTGGTGGGGTTATGGGTGATTGTTTTTGTATCTCTTGCTTTTCTCATTTCTTCCAAAATTTCTTTGACAAATGCATATTACTTTAGTAATCAGCACACAAAACAAAAACAAACAAACAAGAAAAAAACATTGGTTGTTTGGTCAACTTCTATAGGAAAACTTTACTACTAATCACTAATAATTAGTAATTAGAATCCCAAAGGAAATCAACACTGAATATTCATTGGAAGGACTGATGCTGAAGCTGAAGCTCCAACAGTTTGGCCATCTGATGCGAAGAATTGACTCATTAGAAAAGACCCTGATGCTGGGAAAAATTGAAGGTAGGAGGAGAAGGGAATGACAGAGAATGAGATGGTTGGATGGCATCACTGACTCGATGGACATGAGTTTGAGCAAGCTCTGGGAGTTGGTGAAGGACAGGGAAGCCTAGTGTGCTGCAGCCCATGGGGTTGCAAAGAGTTGCACAAACTTAGTGACTAAACAACAACAAAGCCATGTTTAGCAAAAATGCTTTCCAATTGGATCTAAACATGAACCTGTGTCATATTATAATATCCATACACAGAAAACAAGAGAGGTTTTCCCAAATTCATAAGGGAAGTTAGATGTTTTCTCCTCTGTGCTGTTTTGTTTCCACCTCTGTGGTAGAATTTATCCTACTGAATCATAATTTATTACTCTGGTTTTCCCACAGGTTGTGAGTGCTGGTCATCATTACCACCTTCATCACCTGGCGTGCAGGTGTATGCTAGATGCTAGAATGTAGTACCAGGAATAGTGGATGAAGGAATGAATGAAAAAATGAATGCTTATTTAAAATTCCCTACATCAAGATAGGGTGTGAAAATATATTTAGTAAAATGCAACAGAAAAAAATACCCAGTGCATTACCTTTCAAGGTTCATATTCTTCCCACCACTCCCATTCTGCTCCAATTTATTTGGCAAGCTGACATTTGTCCCTTTGGCAGGAGAGACAGCTGGTCTATCTTGAGCTGTCTTGGGTGATAAAATCTCTGTAGAATGAATGAAAGCAAGTTCCTTTCAACTCTAAATCAGTGGTTTGTATGTAACACAGATATTAAAAACTCATAATTTTACTTGGGAAATTTTTCACATAAAATGCACTTTCTCATTTTAAATTATTGTCCCTTGCTCTAGTGTGATTAAAATATCTATTTTGCTGTATACTTATTACATGTAAAGGCTCTGGCTGGGCACTTTAAAAAATACAAGAGGCAAGTCTCTGCCCTTGAAGATCTTTCAATAAATATAGTTGGAGAGGAAAAATAAGATACAAACAGAAAACACGAGAGCTTTCATTTGTGGAGGTCTTTCCACCTGCCAAAAATACTAAGTGTTTTATACACATTATATACGTAGCAACTCAGGACAAGGATGCAGCATATCTGAATGTCAGATAAACAGTGCCATCTTTAACAGTCTGACAGAGGAGATGAAGGGAGCCAGTTCAGAATCCATTGATGAGAGAAGTTTCCATGGAGGAAGTGAGATGTGAAACGGCTACTAAGAGAAACAGAGACACAGACATAGAGAACAAACATACAGACACCAAGGGGGAAAGGGTGAGGGGTGGAAGGAACTGGAAGATTGGGGTTGACATATCCCAATACTACTACACTATGGTACTATACTATGTACTACTGATGCTATGTGTAAAATAGATAAGTAATGAGGACATGCTGAATAGAACAGGGAACTCTACTTAATGCAATTACTGCGGTGACCTGAATGGGAAAGAAGTCCAAGCAAGAGGGGATACATGTACAGATACAGCTCAATCACTGTGCTCTTGAGCAGAAACTAACACTGTAAGGCAACTATACTCCAATGAAATTTAATTTAAAAAGAAAAAAAAAAAGGCTGATAAGAGGAGAGTAGGATTGGGATAGACATAAGAAAAGGAAGGGAATTCCAGGCAGGAGAAGAGTGAACAAAAGCTTGAAGTCAAGGAAGAGCAAGGCATGTTAGAATATGAATAGACAATTTAACTCTAGAAAGAGTCCATAGGAAACTGACAAGTGAAGCCAAAAAATGAAAGTGTGCATCAGGCTAAAAGCTGATGTGTAACCCTGTAGGCCACACATCACAAAACCAACATTCACAAGCCAACATTTACCCATTGATAAATGTTTTTTTTGGCCTAGTTAGCTTTTTTTTTTTGAATGTCAATTAGTAGTGAACACTGGACTCAGTGGGAGAAGGCAAGGGTGGGATGATTTGAGAGAATAGCATTGAAACATATACATTACCACATGTAAAAGAGATGACCAGTGCAAGTTCAATGTATGAAGCAGGGCACCCAAAGTCTGTGTTCTGTGACAACCTAGAGGGGGTGGGGTGGGGAGGGAGGTGGGTGGGGGGTGGTTCAGGATAGGGGGACACATGTATACCTGTAGCTGATTCATGCTGATTTATGGCAAAACCATCACAATATTGTAAAACAATTATCCTCCAATTAAGATAAGTTAAATAAAAACAATTAATAGATTTCACAAGTCAGGATTTCTGCTTCTGTTGAAAAATCAGGCAATTTGCTACCACTTGGCTTACATTTCCACAAATCAGTAATCTGCTAGAGGAATAAGTCTCCAAGTATATAGTCTGGCAACCCCTGGGAATTCCCAGGAGTCTTTCTAAAAATCTTTGAAGTCCTAGGATTTTCCTCACATGCTTCAACCAAAACAATATATTACAACAGATATGAGAATCTGCTATCTTCTATAAATCCAGGTGTCAAAGATGTAAAACTACCACTCTTCATTTTTCATAAAAAATATTGATGCTAACATGTCTCCCTACCATGTGACACCCAGCCCAGTTCATGCATTTATGTTACCTGCCTGTATCTTGCAGGCAGCTGAGTTTTGAGTAGTGGGTAGTCAGCAAAGAGATCACAGTCTAAAAGTCTAAAAGTCTGAGTGTCATAAAGTGATTAGGGTGAGATACAGGATTCCAGGAATAGGAGATGTTTGTTAGAGAGAATACAGTGATTATTCATGAAATGAACTTTATTTTGGCCCTATTGCTAAGCAATATGACATGGCTCACAAGTAGTAAAGAGTCACAGATTATACCCAGAAATCAATGACCTACCTAGGACACCTTCTTCTTTGTCTAACTGGTCTTTTAATTTGTCCTTCCTCTGTCCATTCTGTCCACCTTCTTCTGCAATGGTCTCCATAGGTGGTTTCTTCTCCATCTCCTTGGGCTCAATCCTGGGAATGAGTCAAGACGTGTCCATAGGCAAATGTGTAAATCTCTTAATTCTGAGAAGCAGCCAAGTGAGCTGACGGATTCTGAATGAAATAAGCTTACGTGTCTCAAGGTGGGGAAGTGCTTTTATTTGCTGAGTACGAATCATGGACTCACTCTCTTTGGGTTTAAGCCTGGGAGCCAACCAAGGCCCTCCCCCCACTATACTGAGGACCCCAAAGAAGCTCTTATATAGCTAAACTGCTCTGAAGTCCTGGATTAAAGTTTTTGGGTTTTGTTTCAGCTTGAATTCGTTTGTCCTTTCTAGCTCTGTAAGCAGATGCCACAGTCCTGAAACAGTGGATGGTGGCCGCTGGATAACTTGGAGGCATGGATTCAGGGCCTGGTAGGCAGGGTATGCCCAGAAGTGAGCACTCCTCTCCTCCCTCTTCCTCCTCCTCACTGCTCCATCCTCTCCCCAGGCAAAAGTGAGGGGCTTACAAAGGTGAGGGGGAAGGAGTTTGTTCAGTTGATGTGAGTAACTGCAGCTTTTCTCTGGTCCCAGGAATGGGGTGCTGGGTTACAGGTGGGAAGGAAGGGTGGGGCAGGCATAGTGCTTGCAGTAAATTCAGAGGCCAAGCTTCACATAAAGGAAACGCCTACAGTTGCTTTGAGGATTCAAGTCCTCCTGTCCATTGCCCGGCTCTCTTAACGGACAGGACCCTCCATCTTTCCCTTAACTAACTGCGATTATTTCCCTCCTGGAGTGCTTAAGCCAAACTATGTCCAAGGGGACAGCCAAATTTGCCTCCCAAAATATAATCAAAATAAAATTATTTTGAATCCATGGACTTATTTCTAATGGGTAAGGCAACATGCTGCAGTGGAAACAGCACCGAGACAGTCAGGGGCCACAGTTTTATTTCCGACTTGGCCCCCCTGCTGTGTAATCATTTCATCAGAAGATGAAGGGGTTGGACTAATTAATCTTTAAAGCTTATTCTCCCCCTCATGCTGATTATGCTGAGGTCTGTATCATATAGCTTTTCCAGGAAGGACTGGTTCCAAACCAACAAATGGAAGAGGATGTCACAGACGGCCCCCTCAAAAAATGAGAAAATACTCTGAGACACTGGTTACTATTTCCCAAACTTCCTTTACCCAAAATTCATAGTAGTTACTGGCACAGCAATTAAGATTAAAAATATGATTAAGAGCTCATAATGGGTAAGTAATGACCAAACTGGAAATAAAACCCAAGTCTCCTGACTCCTATTGCAGTGCTTTTAATACTGCGTCCTGAAACTGCAAATGTGACTGTAGCCATGAAATTAAAAGATGCTTGCTCCTTTGAAGAAAAGTTATGACCAACCTAGACAGCATATTAAAACGCACAGACATTACTTTGCCAACAAAGGTCCATCTAGTCAAAGCTATGGTTTTTCCAGTAGCCATGTATGGATGTGAGAGTTGGACTATAAACAAGCTGAGTGCCAAAGAATTGATGCTGTTGAACTATGATGTTGGAGAAGACTCTTGAGAGTCCCTTGGACTGCAAGGAGATCCAACCAGTCCATCCTAAAGGAAATCAGTCCTGAATATTGATTGGAAGGACTGATGCTGAAGCTGAAACTCCAATACTTTGGCCACCTGATGTGAAGAACTGACTTATTTGAAAAGACCCTGATGATGGGAAAGATTGAAGGTGGGAGGAGAAGGGGATGAGAGAGGATGAGATGGTTGGATGGCATCACCAGCTCAATGGACATGAGTTTGAGTAAACTCTGGGACTTGGTTATGGACAGGGAGGACTGGCGTGCTGCAGTCCATGGGGTCACAAAGAGTCGGACACGACTGAGCAACTGAACTAACTGAAGTAACACTTCACTTGTTAAAAAAAAAAAAATTAAAACTACATGCTGAATGCCTAAAACTAACACAACACTGCAAATGAACTATACTTCAATAAAATTTTTAATTAAAAATAGAATTAAAATTACAATTAATTTTGCTCCTTTATAAAATTATAATACATATCTCAAGTGGTTGTAGTAAACATTAAATGCAAGAGTATTAAGAAAGTGCTTAACAATATCTGGCAACTAGTAAGTGCTGCATAGATGATTGCTATTATTATTGTCATTATTATTATCATTGTTTTTATCATTATCATTATTATAATCAGCAGCATCAGAAGCCATCAGAAACGCTCACTATGCTGTTGGGGTGAGGCTGTACCTTGTCTTTCTAGCTCCTTCCGTGGTAAAAATCAAATCTTAGACAGCTGTTAGTCTAGAGTGCATGATGAGGAAGGGACTAGGTCAGAGGAAGGGGTGAAAGGTGGAAGAAAGCCTAGTGGATGAGAAAAATTTTACTGATACTTGCAAGGACTAAGGTTGGTGAGAGGTAGTAAGAAAATTCCCACGTAACCAAGAGTAGTTTTTTTTAAAAAAAGAGTATTCTAAGTGTCCGTTGTTTTTTAACTTAACTACAGAAAGTGAACGCAATAAACTTATTTGCTGGAACACTGAGAGAGAGAGAGAGAGCAAGAGAGAGCTGCACTAGATGGAGTGTGAGCTAGAAAACTCAGGAGCGAAACACT
The DNA here is from genome assembly GCF_054371585.1 of Giraffa tippelskirchi. Lineage (NCBI taxonomy): Eukaryota > Metazoa > Chordata > Mammalia > Artiodactyla > Giraffidae > Giraffa > Giraffa tippelskirchi. Next base: position 38,259,704 of record NC_137284.1, on the reverse strand, counting down.
GTCCAACTCCGTCAACAGGTCGGCAAGGATGGCCATGCCCAGAGGCACCTATGGAGGAAAGCACTGACCTTGGAAATACAAGCACGCTGCTGGGTTGCTTCCCCGAGTTCTCTCTGCTGGACAACACTGAGTCCACCGTGTTGGGCCTCTGGAGACAGGGAGAAAGACAGGTTACCTTTGGGCTGTGGTCCAGCACACAGACAGTCAGAGCACAGGCTGCTCGAAGGCCTCAGACCACCAAGATACTCGCCACTGTTATTTCTGTTTAGGGCTCAAAGTCTAGAGCTTAACATCCAATGAGGAATGATCTCATTTATCAAAGAAGTCATCTTGCTTGGTGCCATCCCAATTTCATTGATGCTGCCTTTTCTCAAACCATTTCCTCCTTGGAAATTGCCCTCAGGGTTGACAGCTCCTCATCTTCAAGAGGACAGCCAACTTCTTGAAACTCTCGGGAATATGCACAAGCTGGCTAGTTCCACTCTTGACCTAAACAACTCTAAAACTGGGTAGATGAGAGAAGGACTTTGGAGTCACCTATCTTCATGTTTAAATCCCCACACTGCTAACAGCAAGAAGATCAAACCAGTCAATCCTAAAGGAAATCAACCCTGAATATTCTTTGGAAGGACTGATGCTGAACCTCCAATACTTTGGCCAGTTGATGCAAAGAGCTGACTCATTGGAAAAGCCCTGATGCTGGGAAAGGCTGAGGGCAAAAGGAGAAAGGAGTGACAGAGGAGGAGATGGTTGGATGGCATCACCGACTCAAGGGACATGAGTTTGAGCAAGCTCCAGAAGATAGTGAAGGACAGGGAAGACTGGCATGCTGCAGTCCATGGGTCACAAAGAGTCAGACATGACTGAGGAACTGAACAACAACCACAGCTGTAAAGCTTTAGACCCTAGATATGTGGGATCAAATTCACAGGACTTTTAGGAGGTACTATATATAAGTGGCTAGCACATAAAAGCACTCCACAAATAGTGACTATTACGATTATTATATATAATATATATTTATTATAATCTACAAATTGTATTTATAATATAATTTATAAAATATTTAATAATTGTATATTATGTATAATAATCACATTATTAAATTATACTAGTATAGAATAACATGTAAAATTATTCTTTTTGGATTAATGATCTAGTTTACAAAAAGCTTTGAAGGAGATTCTAAAGATTGAAGTTTTAAAAATATTTTGAGCTAAAACAGCATCACTGAAATTAGCACACAACTTCCTAAGAGAACTCTTCTACAAGACAGCACTCAGGTTTACGTTATGGAACATTTAGGGGGAAAAACAGTCACTCTCATGACTTTACAGCAGTTTCCCAAAATGTGTTTTACAAGCATTAATGAATATTGACTCAACCTAAAGTTCCATGATAAATACTTTCAGGCAGTTAAAGCCGCTTCTTTCCAGCCAGACTTCTCAGGTCCTTTAGCATACCTATGTGCTTTGGCCTATAGAGCTTTTTTTATAGGAAATCCATCAAGAGCAGTTCTTTTGGAAAACTCTCCTTAAAAGGTACATCTTAGAGTACAGCAGGCCAAATGAAGCATTATCCTGTCTTTTAAACATGTATCAAAGCTTGCAGAGTTCTGCAGAATCCCTGAGGGTGAGGCCTTGTTTCTGATTTTGCAAATCCTGCCCATGTTTTAATGAAAATGAGAGGGTGATACTCGTGTGTGTGTGTCTGCACTCTGCACACACGAGGTTGGCATCCCTCTGAGTCATCCTGTATGAAGCCAGAATGTGGAGAAAACACCAAGGGCCTAAGTAAACACGACTCCATCTCCTAAACCTCTATCCCAGAGCACCTCAAAAGGAGAAATTAGAAGGGAGAATTAAACCATATGTATAACATTTCCTTTCGTAGCTTTTTCATTTAAAAAAGAAAGTCAGGCTTTTGTTCTTACAGGTCACAAGATTATATAACATTCATGATAATCCAATTCATCCATACCAAGTTAGTACATTCAGATTCAATTAGTTCTCAACAAGGACCTACTTGTATATATAGCATCTAGAACTCTGCTCAATGCTAAATGGCAGCCTGGATGTGAAGGGAGTTTGGGGGAGAATGGATACATGTATATGTATGGCCAAGTCCCTTCGCTGTTCACCTGAAACTATCACAACACTGTTAATCAGCTATACCCCAATGCAAAATAAAAGGTTTAAAAAAAGAGTTTCAGTTAGACCTGTTGAATGATTGTTTCACTGCCTCCTTAAAGTCTACAATGTCCAGCTTAGCATGAGGTTCACACCATCTATACCAGTTAAAATGGTGAGTGGTCAACTATGAAATTTCTTCTAAACAATGCAAATTAAAAGCTGAATATACACTTCTATGACTTGAATTAGATTTTTCTGTAGATTTTCATTAAAATAAAGTGTGTAATCAGTAAAAAAAAAAGAGTAGTTAGGAAGTCTTGGCTTAAATTTCAGTTCCACTGCTGAACTCCCAGACTTCAGGTTCCCACACAACCCCTCTGAACCCCATTTTTCTCACTGGTAAAATCAGGATAATAGTTGTGGTTTTATTATGTTTTGAGAATAAAATGAAGTAATATATGTAGAAGAAAACTTTTTAAACTATAAGGTACTATCCTATAAAATGTTCATAATTACGAGTTTCTACTACTGTTTATAATTTTTCAGTTGGCATTGACACAAAACTTAATTCCTTAACCCATCTACCTTTTTTGTCAAAGAGTTAATCATCTATAAACAAGCACTTCTTTGACTTGGGGTAACTGCCATTTAAAATATGTCATCCTTGTTGTTGTTTTTGTTTAGTCGCTGAGTCCTGTCTGACTCTTTATGACCCCCTGGACTGTGGCCCACCAGGTCCCTCCGTCCACAGGATTTTCCAGGTAAGAATACTGGAGTGGGTTGCCATTTCCTCCTCCAGGGGATCTTCCTGACCCAGGGATTGAACCCTTGTCTCCTGCATTGGCGGGCAGATTCTTTACCACTGAGCCACCAGGGAAGCCCTTGTCAGTCTTAAAGATCACACATTTACAGATTCAGAAAGGGATTAGGAGAAGGAAAACATTAATTTACATTTGCTAGGGCTTTCGCCAAAGCCCCGCTTCCATCCATTGTACAAAGGAAGTCCTTATAGAATCTCATTTTGACTTTGCTGTCTTTGATCACGAGGACCCCGATTCCTTTGAACGTAAACTCCACGTTTTGTTTGATGGAAATGGATCGTGATAAAAAAAGCACCGTCTCCTTCACACATCCTTCCACTATATCTCTGCTAAATGGACCCTCCAAGGATATCATGACAAAATTAAGTGGAACTATTGGGATATCACCTAGAGGAGAAAAGACAGTTGGGATGAGAGGAAAGAATTGGAGATTATAACAAAGACATATCATACACACTCACAAATAATCACTTGATTCTCACTTAATACTTAAAAACAGAACTGTACCTGTGAAGTCTTTAGTTGTACTCTATTAATAGATAATGCTCAATTAAATTTTCCCTAAAAGTAGAATGTTTTTGCTCAGAACAAGAACAATTAGCTTTCTAAACAGTGCTCCAGACAAGCTTTTCATTTTCTCTTGTTGAAAGAGAAAACCCACACAAAGCAATGAAGACCCAGTGCAGTCAAAAATAAATAAATAAATTTTTCAATGGTCGAAAAATTCATCAAATTTACCATATAGAATACAGGCATAAAATTCTAAGTATAGCTGGTTGGTATTTGTTTTTCCAATATATCATTTTCCAGTAGAAAGTTACTTTGCAAATTAACTTTCAGAGATGTTAACATAAAGGCAAGTTCTAGCCTTTTCACCTGTTGGCATTGGGGGTAGACGAACTCTCTTCATCCAGATATAAGCCTGATGCAGGAAGGCATGATAATGAAAATCAAAAGGAACACAACCAGAGATTAGGAGGGAACCCACCCCCACCCCCACCCCAAGTAACCAGAGCAGGTATCACACAAAGGCACACACTGAAACTGGAATGCAAGTATCCTGGGGAAGGTGTCATGTCTCCCCCGACGTCTCTAGCATCTGGGACAAGGCCTGACATGTCGTTGGCCCTCAGTAAATATTCGTGGAAGAGGAAAAGGAAGGAGGGAAAAGGAGGGAGAAAGGGAGGGAGGGAATAAGGAAGCAAAGGAAAGAAGGAAGATTTTAGGATGTGAGAGGTGTATAAGGTATTAAGTCTTTACAGAATTATTAACCTTCTAACAACGTTTACATTTTAATAATTTAGATGATATACAATAGATATACAATAGAACAGTTGATCTTTTCCCAGTTGATATTAACTGTGATTCTTCCAACCAGTGACCCTAATTAACTTTCTCTTGTTTACAATCACTTTTAATTTTTTAGATCTGAAATATGAATAAAAATCTATATGACTCAGTGATATGGCTTTTATATAAATTTGCCTTGATGTCGTATCTGGCCTTGAGCTACTGAGGTTGAAAATGACCTACAAGAAGATTGTATATTATTCCCTACCTTGGCCCCTCCCTCTGACAAAGGTACCACATGAAAAGAGAGCTTCTCAAAGCAGAAACCAGTAAAGCAACAACTGGCCATGCATTGCCCTTTCATTTTCATCCCCAGGCTAGTCACATTCTGGGAAAGTCTTTAAAATAAAATCTATTTACCAGGAGTATATACTCTGTTTTGTTTGAGTCCATGGATCTGTACTAACTTCTCTGCCATGATAAACACGGGCCTCTGAATTAGGAAAATCTTCTTGTTTCCCACCTCAAGCTTTTGTCTCATGAAAGTGAAAGTTCCAAGTCCCGGAATCTGAACTCCCTGAAAAGACAAAGGGAAAAAAAAAAAGCAACAAAAAGGATTCACTGAAATGTAAAGAAAAATAATCCTTAGCACTGTTATCCCAAAGCACATGAAGAAATTTAAGCTTCTGCCTTAAAATTCAATGCTCTTTATGACCCATTACAGCTTTAATATTTCACGACTCTAAGTTTTCAAAGAAGTATAAAATGTAATATCTCAATCCACAGTGCTTTTCTGATCCGTCATCTCCATATCATTCAAAGGCGGTGAGGACTAAGAAAACATATATGGGGACTTCCCTGGTCGTCCAGTGGCTAAGACCCTGCGCTCCCAGTGCAGGGGGCCGGGGTTTGATCCCTAGTGGAGGAACTGTGTCCCACAGGCCACAACTAAGGCCTGATATAGTCAAATAAATAAAAATTTTTTAAATGTATGGATGCCATCGCTGTTTTTAATCTTTATCTAAGATTACTCTTGTCCTAAAAAGAGATGGAAATACCAGACCACCTGACCTGCCTCCTGACAAATCTGTATTCAGGTCAAGAAGCAACAGTTAGAACCAGACATAAAACAACAGATTGGTTCCAAATCGGGAAAGCAATACGTCAAGGCTGTATACTGTCACCCTGTTTATAACTTATATGCAGTGTACATCATGCAAAATGCCAGGCTGGATGAAGCACAAGCTGGAATTAAGATTGCTGGGAGAAATACCAATAACCTCAGATATGCAGATGATACCACCCTTATGGCAAAAAGCGAAGAAGAACTAAAGAGCCTCTTGATGAAAGTGAAAGAGGAGAGTGAAAAAGTTGGCTTAAAACTCAACATTCAGAAAACTTAAGATCATGGCATCTGGTCCCATCATTTCATGGCAAATAGATGGGGAAATAATGGAAACAGTGACAGACTTTATTTTGGGGGCTTCAAAATCACTGCAGATGGTGACTGCAGCCATGAAATTAAAAGACACTTGCTCCTTGGAAGAAAAGCTATGACCAACCTAGACAGCATATTAAAAAACAGAGACATTACTTTGCCAACAAAGGTCCGTCTAGTCAAGGCTATGGTTTTTCCAGTAGTCATGTATGGATGTGAGAGTTGGACTATAAAGAAAGCTGAGCACCGAAGAATTGATGCTTTTGAACTGTGGTGTTGGAGAAGACTCTTGAGAGTCCCTTGGACTGCAAGGAGATCAAACCAGTCAATCCTAAAGGAGATCAGTCCTGGATATTCATCGGAAGACTGATGCTAAAACTGAAACTCCAATACTTTGGCCACATCACCAACTCGATGGGCATGAGTTTGAGCAAGCTCTGGGAGGTGGTGATGGACAGGGAAGCCTGGCATGCCAGTCCATGGGGTCGCAAAGAGTCAGACACGACTGAGTGACTGAACTGAACTGACTGAAATTGTGTGACATTTAAAATTTTAATCTCTTGCCATCTGGGGGAGAGAATTTCTGCTTCCTCATTCTCTTTCTCTTTTTTAAAAAACGTTTATCTATTTATTTACTTGTCTGCGCGAGATCTTAGTTGTGGCACACAGGATCTTGATCTTTGCCTTGGCTTATGGGATCTTTTAGTTATGGTATGCAGGATCTAGAACCCTAAACAGGGATCGAACCCAAGCCCCTGGCATTGGGAGCATGGAGGATTAACCACTGGACCACCAAGGAAGTCCCTCTCATTCTTTATGGTAGGTTTAATGTTCCTCACTTAAAATCAGACAAACCAAAACATCCAAGATATGTGCTGTAGTGTGGTGATCTTAGTTGATGCGTGGAAGCAAAAGGTTTTGGCTCTCACTCTAGGTCTCTGTCTTCCTGGAAACATCATAGATCAAAGGTTACAAAGTCAAATGCTACAGGAGCCAAGAAAGGATGCAAGGGAGTGAAGGTACTGAGCCAGAGAATGTGATGGCTAAGGAGTGCATGCCCCATCTAAAGGGGAGAGACCCTTGTCAGCTTCAGCCAAGTGTCACATGTACTGAACAAAAACTGATTTTGTTAATCGGCTGATTTTTCAAGAAAAAAAAATACGAAAATTTGTACAAACTCTCCCAATTTTAAGTTCTGATGACTAATTCAAATTATCAGATGAAACAAAATAGATTTCATGGATGAATTCAGATCAAAGGCTGTCATACTGGGACCTCTAAGTAGGATATAAGCATTTCACAATATCCCAGCACCCTCCAAACTCCCAACATCTCTGTTCAGTTCTGTGGCATCCAAACTCAAGACTTGATGGGAAGAAATAGCCCAGCCCTGGACAAAGTTTCTCATTTTTGGCAAGTAGAGTTCAGTCCCTGACTGCCTTCTTACATTTCAATTAAAATCCATTCCCTGCAAGGAGGCAAGACAAGAAGCATCATATCCTTCTATAGCCACGCCAGGAACTACCAGATCACAGATGAACAGAATTCATCTACTTCCTCTATACACACCTGGACTGAGCAGCAATACATTTCCTATCACTGGAACAGCAGAACTTTCACATTCGTTACCTAAGGGTGAAATCCGTGTTAAATCTACCAACCACAAGTCCTAAGTGTGAGCATCATAAAATCACAAGACTGCAGGTTACACTGGATGGCTCTAAAATCTGCTATCTTGCTCCCAGCAAAACTATTGGAGACTAAGGAGGAAACATTCTTTGATGTCCTATATTAAAATTAAAGTATAAATCTTACCTTGTGTAAGGATAGCTGCCGTTCCACAAATTCTGACACATTTCCCCAAATAGTAGAAACTTCTGAAATCCAAGGTAAATAAAATATAATGTATGAATAATTTATGAAAGCAAACCTGTGATAGTATCTTAGTGTTCATAAACAAAAATGTGAATACGAAATACAGAATAAATAATTTATATTATTTATTTTAAGTAATAAATAATAATTTCTAATTAATTAAAATTAACAGAAAATAAAGTCAGTCCCCAGAGTTAATTTTCCTAATAAGCAAGTTCAGTTCAGTTCAGTTCAGTCGCTCAGTCGTGTGCGACTCTTTGCGACTCCACGAACCGCAGCACGCCCAGCCTCCCTGTCCGTCACCAACTCCTGGAGTCCACCCAAACCCATGTCCATCGAGTCTATGATGCCATCCAGCCATCTCATTCTCTGTCATCCCCTTCTCCTCCTGCCCTCAATCTTTCCCAGCATCAGGGTCTTTTCCAATGAGTCAGCTCTTCGCATCAGGTGGCCAAAATATTGGAGTTTCAGCTTCAACATCAGTCCTTCCAATGAACACCCAGGACTGATCTCCTTTTGGATGGACTGGTTGGATCTCCTTGCAATCCAAGGGACTTGCAAGAGTCTCCTCCAACACCACAGCTCAAAAGCATCAATTCTTCGGTGCTCAGCTTTCTTTATAGTCCAACTCTCACATCCATACATGACCACTGGAAAAACCATAGCCTTGACTAGACGGACCTTTGTTGGCAAAGTAATGTCTCTGCTTTTTAATATGCTGTCTAGGTTGGTCATAAGTAAAGTTAACTCCCTTTAAATTCCAAAAACGTGAAAGAGGAGGCGAAAGAGAAAGAGAAGGTGGAGGGGAGGGGGAGAAAATCTTTCTAGAATAAAAGGAAATGTCACATCTTGCCCTTTATTGTATAAATATAGTTGTTGTTAGTTGTGTCAGACTCTTGGCGATCCCATAGCCTGCTAGGTCTCTCTGTCTCTGGAATTCTCCAGACAAGAATACTGGAGTGGGTAGCCATTCCCTTCTCCAGGGTATCTTCCTTACCCAGGGATCAAACCCAGTCTCCTGCATTGCAGGCAGATTCTTAACCATCTGAGTTAACCTAGTGTTATCTAGCCTTTTCTTTTTTTATGTATATGTATTTATGTGGCTGTGCTGAGTCTCAGTTGCAGCACAAGGGATCTTGAATCTTCATTGATAAGTATGGGACCTTTAATTGTGGCACACAGGATCTTTTTTTAGTTGTGTCTTGTGAACTCTTAGTTGCAGCAGGTGGGATCTAGTTCCCTGACCAGGGATTGAACCAGGGCCCCCTGCATTGTGAGCATAGAGTCTTAGCCATGTTCACTGGACCACCAGGGAAGTCCCTAATCTACGCTTTTCTTAATGACCCATTCAACAAGCTTCTAAGAGTCTACACCGTGCCACTTGATTAACATGAGCCTTCATTCTCACACCATTCCATAATACAGGAAGGAGGCCAGGGGCCACTAAGGCATGAAAGACTATTGTCTGTACATTAACTGTTTTTGCACTTCTATTTCTGCTTCATCCTTGACTCTGCTTTTCACTCTCAGCAGTCACCACTGGACTCTGGCCGTCACTCCTCTCTGCTACAAGTGCTCTGCAGGCTCCCCACCCAGTGTTAATTCACTGTGTCTGATCAGCTGTGCTCTTGATTTCAACAAATATACTAACATTATGTCTAAAATAATAATTTTTAAAAACAGACTTTTGGGTAAGGGCCCAAAGGGCTTTACTTTGAATTGGGACATAGACTTCACACTCTCTACTTTGAATGATCAGAGGGAGGCTTTCTATGCTTATTTTCTTGTTCTGAGCTATGTTCCAGAAAAGCCATGGTAGAATAATATGTAGTTGCCAATTACTAAAGTGTTAATGTATGATATGAAGGAATATTCTGGGTATAACTAATACTCATAAATATAGAAAACCATGTCTGTGTTGACATTTCCATTCCAAACTTAGTCATGAGTATATTACAGATATTTTCCACTAGTGAACTCTGTCTGCAAATCAAAAGAGTGCTGTGTTTTAATTCTCAAAAGAACAGATCAAGAACAGTGGCAAATACCAGCTTGCCACTTCACGGCATAGATGCAGTTGGGCACAAAAACCCATTCTTTCCCCATTTTAGAAACTGCTTGATTTACTCTTGTAACTGTTTTTCCTAATGGTTTAAACCACTACCTAAAGCGGAAAATTGCACTCATTTAATCCTGTGTATCAGGGTTATAAATATTTTTATTAATATGCCAGAGAATGAACAGGATAGGCAATGAGAAGTAGCAGTGACTCATGGGTTTACCTAATGGCTCAGTGGTAAAGAATCCATCTGCAATGCAGGAGATACAGGAGACACTAGTTTGATCTTGAAAGGGTAACAGGCAGGAAGGCTAGGGGGTCTCCAAACAGAGGAAATAGACTGTAAGTGTCAGACATTTTTTATCTCTTTCTTAAGAGGCCCGAGCAGACAAACTACAAGTGTCAGATTTTTTTCCCTTCTCTATACAAATTTAAAAGGAGGTTTCTCTTAAAATTTTGTGTTGCCATGATGACACCTAGTTCCACCTGAACTTAACTTTTCTCAAACCTTGAGCTAACCAATGTGTTTTTCTTATGGAAATATTTTTCTTAAGCTATGTTAATGAACTATGTATTTACCTTAGACTCTGTCTTTCTCCAAGTCGGTTCAACTTAAGACACAGAACTGATAAGGGCTCAACAAACCAGTATGTTTTACTCTTACATTGTTTCCCTAATCTATGTTAATGAAACTGTATATTTACTTAGAAACCTGCCTTTCTTCAATATTCATGTCAATCATTTTATGGCCTGGATGACTCACCTGGTACCAATGTTATCTCAAAATGCATGTTGTGAGTGAGGGACCTGGTGCCAGTCTCTGAGTTTTGAGACATTTCCTTTCTCTAATTAGCAATCTGCTGGTAGCTATATAACATCCAGCTAAAGACTAGCAGGGGCACTCTTTCTGCCCCTTCTGATGTCTATGTCAGAAACTTTTCTCTATCTCTTTTATACTTTAATAAAACTTTATTACACAAAAGCTCTGAGCAATCAAGCCTTGTCTCTGGTCCCAGATTGAATTCTTTTCCTCCAGAGGTCAAGAATCCCAGCATCTTTCACGACTCAGCAACAACCTTTCAATCCCTGGGTTGGGAAGATCCCCTAGAGGAGGAAATGGTAACCCACTCCAGTATTCTTGCTGAAAAATCCTATAGACAGAGGAGCCCGGTGGACTACAGTCCAAAGTCGGACACGACTAAGCATGCGTGCACAGATGGAAGTGACTCTTATGAGCCTTGAGGAACAAGTTGGGTGATGGAAACTCACTCACCAAGAAAACTAGGGCTGCGTGCTACAGTGAGCTGGATGCCAACTCTGCCCTTCACTCTAAATAATGGATATACAGTTTATTAAATATACTCAAGTATTCCTTCTACTCTGTCCCATTCTACTGTATTTCCCACTCCTCCTCACCCCTACAGACAAAAGAATTCTGTCTGCTCTTGGCTGCTAAGAATTAACAGTCTCAACTGTTTCCTAAATTCAAATTTTCATCATGACTAAAAATATTTAATTCACTAATGATACAGAATCTCAGTAGTCAGACTTACATGAAGACTTTTCAAAGTCAAAACTGTTAAGCCTTTCACCTAGACTCATGAAATGTAGCTCACATTTCAGGAAAACAATCTATACCAAAATGAAATGATTTAATTAGGTCCAGGAGAAATTGTATAGCTGGCAACCAGACCCTACTGAAAAGACCTGACTGAGCTTAATTAGAAATTTGAAGATCCTCTTTCCTCATTTGAAAGATACATTCAAGTCCAACTGTGTCATTTTACCCTATAAAATCAAATGGGGTGGGGGTGGAGAGCCTCCCTAGTGGCACAGTGGATAAGAATCTGTTTGCCAATGCAGGAGACACAGTTTCCATCACTGATCTGGGAAGATCCCACATGCCGTGGGGCAGCTAAGCCCATGGACTACAACTGCTGAGCCAGTGCTCTAGAGCCAGGGAGCTGCAACTACTTAGCCCATATACTGCAACTACTGGAGTCTATGGGCTTCCCTTGTGGCTCAGCTGGTAAAGAATCTGCCTGCAATGCGGGAGACCTGGGTTCCATCCCTGGGTTAGGAAGATCCCCTAGAGAAGGGAAAGGCTACCTACTCCAGTATTCTGGCCTAGAGAATTCCATGGACTGTATAGTCCGTGGGGTCGCAAAGAGTCGGACATGACTGAGCAACTTTCACTTCACTTCACTTCACTTCACTGGAGTCTGCACACCCTACAGCCTGTGCTCAGAAACAAGAGAAGCCACCACAGTGAGAAGCCCTTGTGCTGCCCATAGAAAGCAGCCCTGGCTGGCTGCAACTAGAGAAAAGCCCACGAGCGATGAAGACCTGGCACGGTCAGAAATAAATAAATAAAATAATAATTTCTTAAAAATCTAATAGGCAAAGTCTTATAAAAGCAGAGCTTATTATTCTAAGCTGAAATTTGATAGTTTTCACTGAAGGAAAAGGAAAACATGCACATCATTTCCTTCAGGAAGCTTGAAGCCTCTGTAATTCAAATGGAATAGACCTGGAAATCTTGCAGACTGTGATTTCTAACTTTGATTTTTTCCATACTCCAAAGTGTCAGGAAAAGAATCACTAAATCTCAAAAGAAAACTACTTCTAATACAGTCTAAAAAGCAAATTAAAGAATATGCTACTTTTATATTTTTAGGAATGCTGAGATTATTATTTATTTTGACCAAACACTGAAATACCAAGAACCACAAGAAATCATCCCTGGATGTACCTTCCATATTCAATTCAACCTTCATTTAACTTCAGATTCTAAACAGTTTGTGCATTCAAAACCATATTTTTAAACACAATGCCAAATGTATTCCAGGTAGGAACACTTTTTCTTATATATATGATCATTATAAAAAAAAAAGACAAGTGCTCATTATGTATATTACAGAATAATATATACTTGAAATAGATACTAATATCAAAAGGAAAAGGTAAGTCCCCTAACTTTATAAAACATCTTATAAAACTAAAATACTGATATACAAACAGAGCAAATTATTATAGAGTGATTTAGACAGGGAAACATTCCCAAGCACAGTGCAGTAGAAAGGCCACACTGTGCTGTGTGTCTGAAGACCTACAGCCTTCCCACCTCCACGGATTGCTCACTGTGCAGTCTTCAATAGTTTCCAGCGATCCACATCTGTAAAATGATGATGGTTCCCTCTAAGTACTATTGCTGTTGTTTAGTTGCTCAGTCACGTCCAACTCTTTTGTGACCCCATGGACTGTACCCCGCCAGGCTCCTCTGTCCTTGGAATTTCCCAGGCGAAAATACTGGCATGGGTTGTCACAACTACTGAGCCCTTGGGCTGCAACTACTGAAGTCAGTTCGCCTAGAGCCTGTGCTCTGCAACAGAAGACAGAGCAATGAGAAGCCCGAGAACCGCGACAAAGAGTAACCCCTGCTCGCCACAACTAGAGAAAGCACGGGCAAAGCAATGAAGACCCAGTGCAGCCAAAAATAAATAATTAATTAATTAAAAAAAATCTCAGTGTCACTTTGGAGTTACTCTTCCAAGAAACTGTGTTTCTAACCAAGCCTGGTAAATTTTCTATAGAAGATGTCAAGTCTTCTTCCAAACACCCACTTCTTTTTTTTAATCTCAGTTTTTTGTTTTTTTAACTTTTTTGGCTGCCACAAGCAGCATGCAGTATTCTCACTTCCCCAGCCAGAGACGGAACCCATTCACCCACTCTCCTTGCTGTAGAAACCCAGAGTCTTAACCACTGGACCGCCAGGGCAGTCCCTTGATCTCACTTTCTTAACACAACCCCGAGATACCATGGGCAACAAAAGTAGCCTTGCCTTTGCCTGAATTCTGAGAGGGAGCCATTTGGGGTGGTTGTTTATAGCCAGCATTTATTGAGACTTACTCCACGCTAGTCCCTGTGTGTACATTATCTCATTTAATAAAAACCTCCTCAGCTGGCCCCTTTCTCTCATTAAAAAAGTCAATAAGGGCTCAGGGCCGGGGCAATGGGATGACCCAGAGGGATGGGATGGGGAGGGAGGTGGGTGGGGGGTCCAGGAAGGGGAACACATGTAAACCCATGGCTGATTCATGTCAATGTATGGCAAAAACTATTACAATATTGTAAAGTAATTAGCCCCCAACTAAAATAAATAAATTTATAAAAAAATAAAAAATTAAAAAAAAATTAAAAAGTCAATAAACAAAAGTGTCTTAAGACTCAGTGCTCCCAAATGCGGGTGGTCTGGGTCCCATCCCTGGTAAAGGAAGTCTCTCCCACATCGAGCAAGTGAGTTAGCAAGGGGCAACTAAGACCCAGCTCAGCTAAAGAAACGGAAAGAGTCTTTGGACATCCACCGTGAGTCGTGAGTCGGCTGTGATTACCAGCTGCTTTACAAGACAACACGGGCCCTTCAAGGCCCTCCAGAGACAGGGGCTGGGGAGAAGCCCTTAGCTTTGCCCCAAACAGGTAAAGGTTTGTCCCCAGCCCCCGGCCCCTGTCGCCTACCCTCCTGGCTCAGCGAGGGCAGCGTGAGTAGCAGGTGCCTGCCGACGTCCTGCAGCGAAGGGACGATGGTGTCCAGCATCTCTGGTCCCCCGTCGGCTGGATGCTGCGTCTTTTCTTCTTTAGATGGAGTTTACACAAACGAGGTTGTCCCACTCTTCAGCCCCACCTCCTGGGAAATTTGGATGTACCTTAAAAATTACCAAATCTTGATTTTTTTTTTTCTTTCTTAAACGTTTTTTTCTTGCCGTCCCCCACCCCCCGCCCCCGACTCTGGCTCTCCCTGAAAGGTTCCCACCACAGGAGCTCAGAGAGCTGTTCGGGCACTTGAATTAAAAAGCGCAAATCCAAGCCCTGGGGACCGCTAGGAGGCTCATTGAGAGATCAGCCGGAGCGCGGAGCGGGGGTAAAGGGACCGCGGGAGGGCGGGCCCGCCGAGAGGAAGGGAGGAGCGTGTTGCTAGGACGCGACAAAGGCTCTCTCCGTTGCTAGGGAATCAGAATAGGGTCGCGGCCCAGTCCCCTAAGGTGTGTCTGGTTCCAGATGGCCCGGTTGAATCAGAGCTCCAGGCAGAGAGAAATTGGGAAGTAACAATGTTTTTTAACTTTTTTTTTTTTCCTTTCCTTCTTACCCTGAGCAGCTAAGAGACGTGTTGCTTTGGTAATCACCCTGGACAAATCTGGAAATAAGCGTTTGTCCTGAGTGATGGACTTTTTGAGTCTCTGGGTCTGTTTGAGGGTTTGAGTGCGAGCTGGAATATATTTGTCTCGTGTTTGGTTTTTCCTAGACTGCCCTCCTAGAAAATGGGGGGCAGGAGGACTGGGGAGGGAGTCGACTTTTTTTTCATTACAGTCAACTTCTCCTCCTTCCTTCCACACTTAATGAATCTCCTCCTGCAGAACTGTTTTCATACTCTCTCCTCTGATGACAATGAATTAGCACAAAGCAAGCACACCCGTGTAAACCCCATTCAGGTCAAGAAATAGAACTCCACCATTACCATAGAAATGCACCTCAATCCCCCTTCCGGCATTATTCCAACAAATACCATCAATTAATTTTACCTGTATTTGAACTTTTAGAAGCATACAGTATGTATGGTGGTTCTGTCACTAAACATTGTGAGATTCCTCTGTGATGTCTGCAGTAGCAATTTGTTCATTTTCACTGTTGCATATTATCCCTTTGTGTGACTATTGCACACTTTATTTATCCATTCCACTGTTGAGGGAGACATGAATTGTTTCCCTTTGGAGCTATTCAGGATAATGTTGCTGCAAACATTCTTGAACAAGCTTTTTCTTTTTGGCTGTGCTGGGTCTTGGTTGCTAAGTGCTGCTTTCTCTAGTTGCCGGGATCAGGGGCTACTCTCTAGTTGCCCTTCACCAGCTTCTCATTGGGTGACTTCTCCCTGTTAACTCTCATATTTGAGATATGAAGAGAATGTAATAGCAGTACAAGGCGGGGAGGTTACTTCTGAGATGACTGGTCTGAATGCTTAGCAAAGAGGTTTGGGATTTACTTGGAAGGTATAGATGGCTCCTGAAGGCCTTGGGATAAAATGACGTGATCACTCACACAGACTATTACATTCTTCAGTATTAAAATGGAGTTGGTATTTCAATATGTGGCATAAAGAATCTATATGTCAGATGGAAACTATTCAGTTGATCCTCAAACAGCACAAATCTGAACTCCCCGGGTCCCCTCGCATGCAGATTTTTTTCCCTAAATATATATGCTATAGTAACACAGATCCTGGAATAGTTGAATCCATGGATATGGAACAGCAGATATCAGGGTGGGGGTAGAGGGGCATGAGGGATACTTGACTGTAAAGTTGGGGGGGTTCCACTAGGGGGAGGGTTGGCACTCCAAACCTCACCCCCTCCCACTGTTCAAGGGTCAACTGTAATCAGAGAAATTTCTGAGAGAGATGAGGGAAAGCCACCCAATAACTAAAAGCATACGAGCATGTCTTGGGAAGATTGACCCCAGAATGATTGATGTCATTCGGGGTGACAGCTGTTTATAAACATTTGACAGATGAAATGGCAAAGATGTAACACAACTGAAGAAAGGTAAATTAGATAATATTACAAATGAGAATACTCTGAGACTAAGCTATGGAATGATCTCCCAAGGAAGAAATGTAGGAAAACTCAAGTCAGGCTATTTAAAAAAAGAACATGTCAAGTAATAGATAGCACACTATCACCATTCTACCTGGTGCACCTGCAGGATAAAAGTCATATGATAGAACTTTCCCATGTTTAATAGATGTGACCTCAATGAATAATAAATATGATAATGATACCTATGTATATAACATTATTTATTAATGGATGCTAAGTTAATGTTTATGCCATACTCATCTGACCTGAAGCCAATGGCAACCCACTCCAGTACTCTTGCCTGGAAATCCCATGGACAGAGGAGCCTGGTAGGCTGCAGTCCATGGAGTCGCAAAGAGTCGGACACGACTGAGCAACTTCATTTTCACTTTCCACTTTCCACTTTCATGCATTGGATAAGGAAATGGCAACCCACTCCAGTGTTCTTGCCTGGAGAATCCCAGGGACGGCAGAGCCTGGTAGACTGCCATCTATGGGGTCGCACGGAGTCAGACACAACTGAAGAGACTTGGCGGCGGCAGCAGCATCTGACCTGTCATTCTTATAAACATTTTGCATGTTTATTTCCCCATTTCAAATAAGAAAAAATAAAAATTTTGGCAATTGAAGACCTGAGTTCACACCTGATGTTAGCATAAATAATTTGTATGACTGAAAAAATGTTAATACTTCAGAGCTTCAGTTTTTGATTCGTAAGACAGGAATAATGAAAATAGAGGAAATTGCAGTACACTTAAGGAAACCATAGGAGGGACTTCCCTGGTCATCCAGTGGTTAAGAATTCACCATCCCATGCAGGGGACACAGGTTGCATCCTTGGTCAAGGAACTAAGATCCCATATGCTTCAGGGCTATTAAGGCTGCGTGCTGAAACTAGAGAGAAATCCGCACAATGCAATGAAGATCCAGCATGAAGTCAACTAAGATCCAATGGAGCCAAAAATTAAAAGAATAAATAAACAATGGGAAAAATTAAATGAGAAAAAAATTTTGGCTTCCAAACATACTAAACTTGGAGTTAGTACTGCAGGTTAGTCAGATATAGAAAGACAAATATCATACGCTATCACTTATATGTGGAATCTTAAAAAAAATAAAAGAATACAAATGAACTTATTTATAAAACAGAAGTAGAGTCATGGATATAGAAAATAAACTATGGTTACCAGGAGATAAGGGGATGGAGGGATAAACTGGGAGATTGGGAGATTGGGATTGACATATACACACTACTATATATAGAATGGATAACTAATAAGAACCTGGTGGGTAGTACAGGGAACTCTACTCAATACTCTGTAATGGCCTGCATGGAAAAGAATTTAAAGACAAAAATAAGAGTGTATGTATAACTGATTCACTCTGCTGTACACCTGAAACCAACACAACATTGTAAATCAACTATGCTCCAATAAAAGGTCTTTTAAAAAAATGAGAGAGCGGAAATTCCTTTGTGGCACTAGTGGTAGTAAAGAACTCACCTGCCAACGAAAGAGACTTAAGAGACGCAGGTTCGATCTCTGAGTCAGGAAGATCCCCTGGAGGAGGGCATGGCAACCCACTCCAGTATTCCTGCCTGGAGAATCCCATGGACAGAGGAGCCTTGTAGGCTACGTCCATGGGGTCGCAAAGAGTCGGACATGACTGAAGCAGCTTAGCACACACAGCACAGAACCAGTGGTTAGGCGTTTTCATTGCTTAGAGTCTGAGTTCAATCCCTGGTTGGAGAACTATTCCCACAAGCCATACAGGGTGACAAAAAATAAAAAACGACAGAGAAATCAAGATATTCCCAGATAAACAAAAACTGAGGATGTTTATTACCCTTAGACCTGCCCTGCAAGAAATACTAAAGTGAATCTTGCAAATTGAAATGAAAGGACATTTGAAGTAACTCAAAGCCATGTGAAGAAATAAAGATTTCAGTAAAGGTAAGTACATGGGCAATTATATAACCTAGTACTAATGCTGGGCTTCCCAGGTGGTGCTAGTGGTACAGAACCTGCCTGTCAATGCAGGAGACGTAAGAGACCTGGGTCGGGCAGATCCCCTGGAGGAGAGCATGTCAACCCACTCCAGTATTCTTGCCTGGAGAATCCCATTGACAGAGGAGCCTGGAGGGCTACAGTCTATGAGGTCTCAAAGAGTCGGACACGACTGAACAACTTAGCATGCAGGCACTCATGCATTACTATTGTAACAATGGTCTGTGATTTCAGTTTTAGTTTTCTACATGATTTAAGAGGCTCATACTTTTTTTAGAAAGGAAATTGACTATCTACAGCAAAGACAATAACAATATATTTTAGGGTTTATAAAATATATGAAAGTAAAATGTATGTCAGCAATAGCACAGAGGCTGGAAGATAGGAAATGGAAGTATGGAAGTATATACTTGTTGGGTTCTTATATGTAAAGTGTTCTCACTTGAAGATAGACTGGGACAGGTTAAACAAGTGTACCACAAATACAACAGAATTGTAACAAGTAAGCCCCCTCAAAATGGAATGTAAAAATCAGTTAATCCAAAAGAAGGCAGAAAAAGAGAACAAAGAGAACAAAAGCCAGACAAGACAAGTAGAAAACAAATAGCAAGATGGGAGATTCAAAGCCAGGGCTTCCCAGGCGACACTAGTGGTAAAGAACCCGCCTGCCAGTGCAGGCAGGTGTAAGAGACACAGGTTCAGTCCCTGAGTCAGGAAGATCCCCTGGAGGAGAATATGGCAACCCACTCCAGTATTCTTGCCTGGAGAATCCCATGAACAGAGGAGTTTGAAGGGCTACAGTCCATAGGGTCACCCAGAGTCAAACACTACTGAAGTGACTTAGCACGCATGCACACAGGTTCAAATCCAACCATATCAATTATCATATTAAACATAATCTGAGTGCTCCAAACACACCTAATTAAAAGGCAGATATCATTAGATTAGTTAAAAAGCAAGACCCTACTATAGGTTGCCTATCAGAAACACATTCAGAATATAAACAAATAGGCAAAAACTAAATGGGTGGCAAAAAGTATACCACACTAACACTAATCAGTAAAAACTAGAGTGGTTATATTACCATCAGACAAGTTAGATTTCAGAGCAAAGGATGTTACCAGAGATAGAGTACCATTTCATAATGATAAAGGGGTCAATTTATGAACAAGAGATAAAAATCCTAATTCTTACGTCCTAATTATCCTATTACATTTATGCTCTTAATAACAGAGCTTCAAAATATATGAAGCAAAACCCAATAATTTGAAGATTACCAGTTTTTTTAGTTTCTTAGTACAAAGATGTGATTTTTGTGTTTGTTAGTCTCTCAGTCATGTCCAACTCTTCATGACCCCATGGACTGTAGCCTGCCAGGCTCCTCTGTCCATGGAATTCTCCAGGCAAGAACACTGTAATGAGGAGTGCTTTCTTTCTCCAAGGGATCTTCCTGACCCAGGGATTGAACTTGTGTCTCCTACATTGTAGGCAGATTCTTTACAGTCTGAGCCACCAGGGAAGTCCAATACAAGGACATACCTGTAATTTATTATTTTATATAAACTTTCAACTCAACTCAAGCTATAATAATAACATTTCTCTTGAACAAGGACATTACCTATAGAGAATGAATAAACTTTGATGTGCTGATACAAATTACTTCCAAATTTTCCCACAAAAAACAGCAGACCCATATGGCTTTAATGGTGAATTTTTCAAAATATTTAAGGCAAAAAAAATGCTGAATTTACAAATACTCAAAGAATAGAAAAAGAGAGAAGACTTCTGATCTCAGTTTTTTAAGATCAGTAAAACATTCATACCAAAACTAAAATAGACATTACAAAAAAGAAAAATTACAGGCCAGTGTCTCTTTCGAACGTAGATGTAAAAATCCTGACAAAATATCAGTAAACAGGATTCCAGGGATACAAAAAAAATATAAATATATGTGATTCATCACAGCCAAGAGGGGTTTACTCCAGGAATAGAAGGACAGTTTAACGTTTTAAAATTCCATCAGTGTAATTCACAACATTAACAGAATTTTTAAAAATATGGAGAAAGTGCAGTCATTCCAACAGATGGAGAAAGCACATTTGATAAAACTAAACATGCGTTCACAATTTCAGAAGGAAGAATCCTCAACAAAGTAGAAATGGAAGGAAATAGGATTTTTGAAAAATTATCTAGTAATAAAATCCCATAGATAAGGACTTACCTGGTGGTCCAGTGGATAAGGCTCTGTTCATAGTGCAGGGGGCCCAGGTTCAATCCCTGGTCAGAGAACTAGATGCCACATGCAGCAGTGAAGATCTTCTGTGCTGTGACTAAGACCCAGTGCAACAAGATAAATTTTAAAAATTTTTTATTTTTTTTAACACCATTTTCAATGGTGTGATAGTCAAAGCTTTCTCCCCAACAAGATGAGCACCACAGCTTTTACTATCAGTGTGCTGGAGGCCCTACATGGTGCTATAAGACTAGAAATAAATAAAAGATACACTATTGGAAAAAAAGTACAGTGATTTTTCACTCACATTTTACATGACTGTAAAAACAAAATCTGAAAATATATCAACTATTAAAATCAATAGTAAGTTTACCAAGAAGCTCTTTAGATATAAGGTTAAGGTATAAAAGTGAAGTGAAAGTCACTCAGTCGTGTCTGACTCTTTGCAACCCCAAGGACTGTACAGTCGATGAAATTCTCCAAGTCAGAATGCTGGAATGGGTAGCTATTCCCTTCTCCAGGGGATCTTCCCAACCCAGGGATTGAATCCAGGTCTCCCGCACTGCAGGAAGATTCTTTACCAGCTGAGCCACAAGTGAAGCCCAACGTATAAAAAACAACTGCATTTCTATGTACCATCAAGAAATGATCAGAAAATGAAATGTTTAAAAATACCATTTATATTAGAAGGAAAAAATCAAACATCTAGGAACAAGTTTAAGAAAAGTTTCATAAAGCTAATGCTGAAAACTGTAAAATATTTCAAGTCTGTACTATAGAAAGAAATTTAAAATGACCTAAATAAATGGAGAGCAAAATTATGTTTATGAATCAAAAGACTGAATATTGATGTAAGTTTTCCCCAACTTGATGTATAGATTTGACATAAATGCAATCAAAAGCCCAGCATGAATATTTGGTGGCTACTGACAGGCTGAATCTTAAATTTATCTGGAAATACAAAGAACCTAAAATAGCCAAGACTATTTTAAAGATGAATAAAATTGCAGAACTTATGCTATCAGAGTTCAAGATTTCTTATAAAGCTGCAGTAATTAAGACAACAGGCTTCCCATGGGGAGAGGTGGTGAAGAATCCAGCTGCCAAGGAGGAAACATGAGTTCGATCTCTGGGCCAGTGAGATCCCCTGGGGGAGGAAATGGCAACCCACTCCAGTATTCACGCCTGGAAAATTCCATGACAGAGGAGCCTAGTGGGCTACAGTCCATGGGGTCACAAAGAGTCGTACATGACTTAGCAACTAAATAACAACAACAAAAATTAAGACAGTGGGGCATTAGTGCAAGGATAGACCAATATAACAAAACAGAGATCAGAAACACCCTATATTTATAGTTACTTGGTTTACAACAAAAGTGTCATTGCAATTCAGCAGCGAGCTGATAGTCTTCTTCATTAAAAAGCACTTTAACAAATTCATATTCACATGGGAAAAGCAATAAACCCTACCTCACATCAAGCTCCAAAATTAATTCAAGGTGGATCATAGATCTAAACATGAAAGCTAGAAAATAAAGCTCTAGAAGAAAACGTAGGAGAGTAACTTCACAGATTTCGAGTAGGCAAAGATTTATTATACATAACAGAAAAAGCACTGACTTTAAAAGACAAAATTCTTGAATGTGACTTCATTAAAACTGAGAACCTCTATCATCAGAACACATTAGCAGGAAACTGGATAGACAAATTACAAACTGGGAGAATATATTTGTAATAAATATATCTGACATATCTGATAAAGGATTATATCCACAATATATAAAGAGCACTTCGTAGATCAATAAGAAAGCTTTTAAAATTGACAAAATACTTGAACATGGACTTCTTACAAAAGGAAGCAAAACAGACATACCTTATGATGCATCAATTTCACTAAGTATATCTTCCCCTAAATAACATATCAAGTACATATGTCTATAAAAACTTGTATAAGAATATTTTTACCAGCTTTACTCCTAATAGCCAAAAAATAGCAACAACCTAAATACCTGTTAGTGGGTGAATAAATAAACAAACTGTGGTGTGTTCATATAAAGGACTATGACAACAATAAAAATAAGAAACTACTGACATACAGAACACAGATAAATCTTCAAAATATTATGATGAGCAAAAAAAAAAAATGCAAGAGTACAAACTATAGATTATGTGTATTTGAACCTGAAAAATCAGCAAACTAATTTATGTGATAGAATTCAGAAAACCTACGTCTGGGACCCACTTGGTGGTCAAGTGGCTAAGACTCCATGCTTTCAACGCAGGGGAACCAGGTTTGATCTCTGATCAGGGAGCTAGATCTCCCATGCCACAACAAAGATCAGAGATCCCATGTGCCACAGCGAAGACCCAGTACAGCCAAATAAACAATAAATAATTAGAAAAAGAAAAAAGAAAACCTACCTCTGAGAAATAGAGAATCAACCAGAAGGCAGCACAGAGAGTTTCCTCGGGGGCTGAAAATGTTCTGTATCTTGATCTGGGTGGTGATTACACAAGTATATAGACCTGTAAAAACACATAGGTGCTTAATATTTATTTTACTATATGTACATTAAACTCTAATTTTAAAAAGAGTACAGACCAGCAAGGCATATATTATTTAGCACATGGCATGCACAACGTTTACACAGCATATTCTTTGGTATCAGGAGATTTAAAAATTAAATCTTCCTAATTCTGCCTAGGAACACAATAAATTCTATGGACAGAGGAGCCTGGTGGGCTACAGTCCATGGGATCTCAAGAGTCGGATACAACTTAGTGACTAAACCACCAGACAACAAACTAAACAATTAAATAGTTGAATCCATAGTTGAATCTAAATGTATGTGTACATATTTCACACCTTTAGGCTTTCTCAAGCCTGCCCACCTCTTTGGTGGTTCTCTCTTGTGTTAGAATATCCCTCCAAATGGCTATCATGTCCTGGTGCCCCAGTCTCAGCTGTTAATCGGGAAACTTCCCATCCCTATCTGCATAAGTAGATTCAGGATCCCTCATCTGGGCTTATGTTTCTCATTTCCAATAGGAGCTCAATATTTCTTGAATGAGTGAGTGACGTGAAAGTCGTGTCTGACTCTTTGTAACCCCATGGACTATACAGTCCATGGACTTCTCCAGGCCAGAATACTGGAATGGGTAGCCTTTCCCTTCTCCAGGGGATCTCCCCAACCCAGGGATGGAACCCAGGTCTCCCACGTTGTAGGCAGATTCTTTACCAACTGAGCCGCCAGGGAAGCCCAATAATACTGGAGTGGGTAGCCTATCCCTTCTCCAGCAGATCTTCTCAACCCAGGAATCAAACTGGGGTCTCCTGCATTGCAGATGGATTCTTTAATTTCTTGCATTGCAAGGCGGATTTCTTTAATGATTGCTACACAAAAGCACTTTGCAAACAGCAGGCGCTTGGGAACTTCCCCAGGATCCATGTTTCACTCTTTATATGTAAAGCGCCATCTGGTGGTGAAAGAGGGTGACAATATTTCTAAGTCACCAAGATATGCTTTCCATACTCGGAGCTTTCAGAGAGCTTTAATATCATGTTAGACAAAAAGTCACCATTACTCATATACAGACCTACCTACCGTCAAAAATTAATTTTCCTTGAGTAAATGTTTCCTGCTGATTTTACTTCTTCCCCATTTTCTCCCATCCTTACTCCTCATCCCTTTCTCCTACATTTCAACTGGTTCCTTGAAACACAGTTTCAGTTGGCATTTGTTTTTGTTTTGGCTGCCTCAAGAGCATCAGATTTCCTTTTGGAATTCATCCACCCAGACTGTGGGTAATCTTGATGCGGCAGTAATTCCTGGTGAGCACATTCCATTACTGGAGCGGACCGAAACAGATGCTTGCCCTGCTTGACTCAGCAGACCAGGCACGTGACCCAAGCTCAGTTATCAGATGCTTTTTCTTAGGCAGTTGAGCCAACGACAGAGACAATAGAAAAGTATGGAAGATACACACTGCAGGGGTGGTATGCTCTACTCACTCTTATGCTTTACAAAGATTGCCAGGGTTCCTAATTCCTAGTCCCTCTGCAGTCCCCATGATTCCTGCCCATTTCCAGTGTGATCCTCCTAGCTCCCACTACTGTGAGCTTCCTAATAGTCTTGCAGTAACTCCCTTCTCTTTAAGTTAGCTCAAGTTAGTATCTGTGGTCTTGTCTGCTTGTTGTTGTGGTTTAGTCGCTAAGTCGTGTCCAACTCTTTAGCGACCCCATGGACTGTAGCCCCCCAGGCTCCTCTATCCATGGGATTTCTCAGGCAAGAATCCTGGAGTGGGTTGCCATGCCCTCCTCCAGGGGATCTTCCTGACGGAGAGATTGAACTCGTCTCCTACACTGGCAGGCAGATTCTTTACCACTGAGTCACCTGGGAAGCCCCCTGTCTGCTTACAAGTTTGTAAAACAGCTAAATATCAGACTAGAGTGTGTAGCAAAACAGGCCATCCATCTTCTCATCCCATTTTCAGAGAATAAACTTGAGGATTAAAGAGAAACACTTAAATCCTAGCTTTAACTAGTCAGGGGGGCTTAAACAGAGCCATGTGCAGGTAATGTGAGGGTCCTTTGAAATGAAAGCCAGAAAAAGAAAGGGGCAAATGTCAATAGGAAGATTAGACCCTTTTAATGCAGATTAGATCAGATAGTCCTGAAATGAAAATTAATTCTCGTAATAGCACACTAATGCAAGATATTTTAGGAGAAAATGAGCTGCAGCCATGAAGCACTCAGTGGGCTCCCCCCATAATCCCCCTCTTAACAGAACCACTCTCCCTGCAAAGATGAATGGAGGGAAAAAACACATGTACACATTCACTGAGGGTATTATGCAAGAGAATTTGTGATATGCAAAAGCAGCTAGGGGCTAAAATATCTTTATTCTGTGGACTGAAGAGTGGCTTGCCAGAAAGACCAAGAAACATGATGAGTGTCTCCTGAGTTATTTTGTCACCTGATGACTTATTCAATGAGATCCTTCTCTGGTCTTACGCAAGGCAGGAAGCAGTTAGCTAGACCAAAAGCTGGATGTCTGCTCCCTGCCTATGGACACCCATGTGATTTTGGAAGACGCACTTGACCTTCTGGTAAAGAGCAGTTTAACATTCTATAGTGGTCTAGTGTGTACTCAAAGAACCTATTAGGAAAAGGGAAACAGATCCCTGCTCCACAGCTGCTGAGAGTTTGTCAAGTCTTTCTTTCCCAGATCATGCCTTTGGTATATATAAAACGTCATTACCATACCTAAGGCCATCAAGATTTTCTCTTATATTATCTTCTAGAAGTTTTATAGTTCTGCATTTTGTACTTAGGACTATGCTCCGTATTAGGTTTGTTTTGTGAAGAGTATAAGGTCTGTGTCTAGACTGATTGACTGATTTTTGCATGTAGATGTCCATTTGTTCCAGAACCATTTGTTGAACAAATTATCTTTGCTCCATTGCATTGCCTTTTCTCCTTTGTCATCAGTCAAGTATATTTATGTGGTTCCTATTCTGTTTCACTAATCTATTTGTCTATTCTTTTGCCAATACCACACTGTCTTGATGACTGTAGCTTTACAGTAAGTCTTGAAGTTTGTCATTGTCACTTCTCCAATTTTATTCTTTCCTTTCAGTATTAAGTTGGCTCTTCTGGGTCTTTTGCCTCTCCATGTGAACTTCAGAACCAGTTTGTTGATATCCACACCATAACTTGCTGGGGTGTTAATGGGATTGCATTAAATACATAGATCAAGTTAGGAAGAACTGTCATCCTGAGAATATTGAGTCTTTCTACCCATGAACATAGAATATCACTCCATTTACTTAGCTCTGATTTCTTCCATGAGTTTCATAGTTTTTCTTACATAGATATTGTATGTATTTTGTTAGATTTATATCTAGGTATTTCATTTTGGGGGTGCTAATGTAAATGGAAATATATTTTTAATTTCAAATTCCACAAGCTCTTTGCTAGTATATAGGAAAGTGACTAGCTTTTATTTATTAACTTTGTATACTAAAACTGTGATATCATCACTTAGTCCTTCTAGGACTTTTTTTGTCAATTCTTTCAGATCTTCTATGTAGACAAACATGTCATCTGCAAGCAGAGAGTTTTATTTCTTCCTTCCCAATGAGTTTGTCTTTCCTTTTCCTGTCTTGTTGCATCAGTTAGGACTTCCAATATGATACTGAAAAGGAGTGGTAAGAGGGGGACATCCTTGTACTGTTTCTGATCTTAGCAAGAAAGCTTCTAACTTCTTACCCATAAGTATGATGTTAGCTGTAGGTTTTTTTGTGGATGTTCTTTAACAAGTTAAGGATATTGCCCTCTATTCCTTGTTTGCTGAGAGTTTTTAATCATGAATGGGTATTGGACTTTGTCCAGTGTTTTAGTACATCTATTGATATGATCGTTGGATTTTTCTTCTCTAGCCTACTGACATGATAGATTTTATTAATTGACTTTCAAATGTTGAAACAGCCTTGCCTAAAACTTGGTCATGGTGCACAGTTCATTTTATACGTTGTTGGGTTCGATTTGCTAATATTTTGTTGAGGATTTTTGCTTATCTGTTCACAAGAGGTCTGTAGTTTTTTTTCTTATAATGTCGTTGTCTAGTTTTAGAATGAGTTAGGAAGTATTTCTCCTGCTTCTATCTTCTGGAAGATTATAGATAATTGGTATAATTTCTTCCTTAAATGTTTGTTAGATTCACCAAGTGAACTCATCTAGTTCCTGGTGCTTTCAGTTTTGGATGGTTGTTAATTATTGATTCCATTTCTTTAATAGATATAGACCTATTCAGATTGTCTATTCCTCCTTTTATTTCTCCCTAGTGGTCCCCAGGCTTTGAGGGACTCTTGCCTATA
Organism: Giraffa tippelskirchi; assembly: GCF_054371585.1. Taxonomy (NCBI): domain Eukaryota; kingdom Metazoa; phylum Chordata; class Mammalia; order Artiodactyla; family Giraffidae; genus Giraffa; species Giraffa tippelskirchi. The sequence goes on along the minus strand of NC_137284.1, from coordinate 38,232,345 downwards.
CCTATCTTTTCCATTTTTCTCAAATCTCACTAAAAAGTACACAAGTATATAAACCACACTAAGAAAATAAAATTCCAAACAAGAAACACATGTTGATGCAGCCCTATTATTTACGCATTTTTCCTTTAAAAATACACTATATATCTAGTATTCAAATAGTTATTGCTCATTTCATAATTCACAGAAAGTCCTAAAGATATATAATGATTTGATTGCTCTTTGATCATTTTAATAATTTAATTTGTAATACATAGTGAACACACAGGATATACCAGGTACTAGTTTGTTTTGTGTAAATCACCTCATTTGTACCTTACCACAGCACTCTAAGGCAGATACTGTTGTCACTTTGCATTACAGATTAAGGAAACTAAGACAGAGAGGTTAAGAAACTTGATAATATCAAGTAGTACCTGACTCTTTGAAACCCCATGGACTGTAGCCCGATGGTAGAGACAGGTTTTGAACCTCAACCATCTGGCTCTAGAGGCCATTACCTTGACCTTTACATAATAAATTTGTATAATACAGTTTTATTGTTATATATGTACCTTTGCAAAAAGAAAAACCTTTGTGGGGGAAAAAAAAGCTACTTGCTAGTGCTATTAAGATCTAAGATAACTGCACTTCCTGGTTAGAAAATATTAGTTTTTGATCAATTAAATAAAGGAAAGTTTAATTTTGTGATGGTTCAGATCTCTGATACGTATTTGGTCCATAATACGTCCTAAATGGAAAAAAAAAGTAACAGTAGGCCATGAAACTATTTCAATAAATGCTTAAATCAGAACGTTTTAATAATTTTTATTCCATATTTAGACCTATTAAGCACTGTGATTTTTGGGCTCCAAAATCACTGCTGATGGTGATTGCAGCCATGAAATTAAAAGACGCTTACTCCTTGGAAGGAAAGTTATGGCCAACCTAGATAGCATATTTAAAAGCAGAGACAAAAAAAAATAAAATAAAAGCAGAGACATTACTTTGCCAACAAAAGTCCATCTAGTCAAGGCTATGGTTTTTTTAGTGGTCATGTATGAATGTGAGAGTTGGATGGTGAAGAAAGCTGAGCGCCGCAGAATTGATGCTTTAGAACTGTGGTGTTGGAGAAGACTCTTGAGAGTCCCTTGGACTGCAAGGAGATCCAGTCAATCCATCCTAAAGGAGATCAATCCTGGGTGTTCATTGGAAGGACTGATGTTGAAGCTGAAACTCCAATACTTTGGCCACCTCATGCGAAGAGTTGACTCATTGGAAAAGACCCTAATGCTGGGAAGGATTGGGGGCAGGAGGAGAAGGGGACGACAGAGGATGAGATGGTTGGATGGCATCACTGACTCGATGGACATGGGTTTGGATAGACTCTGGGAGTTGGTGATGGACAGAGAGGCCTGGCGTGCTGCAATTCATGGGGTCGCAGAGAGTTGGACACGACTGAGCGACTGAACTGAACTGAACTGAACTGAAGCACTGTGAATCTTAAGAAGGGGGAGATTATGCTGTTTCTTAAAATATTTGACCTTAGAAACTTTTTGTCACAGTATCTAGCAGATTAGTAGTTTATGAAATGCATTTTAAATGATACTGATAATGTAATATTGAAGAAATTCATGTTCATATTACATGTGATATTCACATATCATATTCAAGAATTAGGGTATAAGTTTAAGTCTTGGGAAATATTATTCCCTGCTGAAAAAGAAAACCGAAACACCTCTCATTCCTCAATTTCTTCCTTTGTAGGTCCTTCTGAAACCCCCAAGTTGGAAGCCACAGGGGATATAAGACTATTTTAACAAGGGAAGCACTTACTTCTCCACAAAGCATACTGCCCTCATACCTTGTTCAGTCTTAAAAAATCTATTGAGCATCCACTATTTGCCAATGATTAAAAAAGAGAGTTCCTGACCTCAAAAAGATAAAAATGAGAAGTAAATAGCCAATAATAAAGTAGTGTGATTAGGTGTCACAAAATGCTGTAAGAAGGGGAATCAGAGAAAGCTTCTCAGGGGAAGTGAAATCTAAGTTAAAACTTACGGAAGGATTACCAAAGCAAAGGGAATGGAAGAACACACCAAGGGGAGCCGAAAAACATGTGCAAAGGCCTCCCAGCTACACACACGGTGGAGCACGTGCAAGTAGAAGTGGGGGGAGGGGATGAGTATTAGAAAACTGAAGAGGGTAAGGAGGATCAGTAATAATTCCCTACTTCATTCTGAAATCAATGAGAAATTATTGAAGGATATGAGGCTAGGTATTGAGATGACCAGATTTACACATTATAAAGATCACTCTGGCAGCAGAGCAGCAAACAGATGAGAGGAAGGAAGGATTAAAAGTAGCAAAGAGATTCTTGAAGAGACTCAAGGACAGCCTAAACCTTTCCTGTTCAAAATATGGTTACGGGCGCGGCAGGACCAACGGCAGTTTCACCTGGAATCTTGTTGAAGTGCAGTCCTACCCCAGACCTGCTGAATCAGAATCTACATTCATAAGCTCCCCAGGTGACTTGCTGGTACAGTCGAGTTTGAGAAACACTGGCCCAAACTGGCTAGAGGATGCAGAATTAGACAAGAAAACAAATTTAGGAACTATTTGGAGGGAGATGTGACTGTACTCACCTAGCATGACTGTTGACTAGATAAGGTGGGAAGGAAGGAGAAATCAAGAATTTAAACTCCGGGCAACTAGCCTGATAGGAAGTAATACCATTTCCTAACATAAGGGGTACAGGGGACAAAGAGGTGAGCTCTGTTTCATTTATGGGTTTGATTTTGACGTTCTTACATGACATGAGGCTTTTCAGGAAACAGCTGGAAATAAGAGTCTGGACCCTAAAAATTTCACATGCTCAGTCTAGATTTAACACGTGACCACTATGATAACGATCAAAGGAAAAATTCATCTTGAGATCGGTATGAGCTAATTTCAATAACAAAAACTTTTTAAAGAAAAATAGAACCTGTTAAGGGGAAAGTGTAGTTATTAAACCAAAAGAAAACTCAAAAAAAAAAAAACCCCAAAACCCTTCTGTCAGCTCTATGCAATCTCTAGTAAATCATGTATGGCTTATGAAAACACTTTAATAAATAAAATGAAAGGAGATATCCTTAAATGTCACAAACAACTGCTCATAATCCATGACCTGATGTATTATTAACAGCTAACTAAAAAATTAACTCAACAAAAAAAGAAACCCAAAATATAGAAACTAAAGACCATCACTCTAACTTAGGCAATACATGTAGTAGTTTATAAAGATTTTCTTTTTAAACTGCGGATATTTTCTTAAAGTACTAAGAATTGAAACAGAAACTCCAACTTGCCCACGACTTGCAGAGAGAAACTTACATTGAATCTTAACATATAAAACAAACCATCTTAAATTAATGCAGACCCTTATATTCTAAGAACCCAAACAAACTGGCCTAATATTAACCACACTCAGGTTTATGTGTTTTAAAGACCACTGACTTCCAACAATGTATCCCTGCCTAGATGATCCAAGACTAATTCTGGCTCCCCAAACCTCTCCCATTACAGAAGTCCCACTGTTGCCTCAGTTTATTCTCCCTTGCTGCAGCCGAACTTTGAATAAGGGTGTGCTCCTAGTGGTCTTCATGTTGCAGAGCTTGACAGGTTTAGATCCCACTAGGATCCTGGCTGCTCTGGCCTAGACCCTCTGGACGGGAACGTGCATTTTTGAAACCCCTTTCGTTTCCCCCAAAGAGTCACCCTTGTGCTAAACTTGAATTCAATGGTTTCAATGAGTTCTCCAGTGAAGGGTTTTTGGGTTTTGTCCTAGGAATAAATTCCCCCGGGACTCAGCCTATCTGATTAAATATATACTCATTTTCCCTGGTGAAAAGTGAAAGCTGCTCAATCATGTCCAACTCTTTGCAACCGCATGGACTATGCAGTCCATGGAATTCTCCAGGCCAGACTACTGGAGTGGGTAGCCATTCCCTTCTCCAGGGGCTCTTCCCAACCCAGGGATCGAACCCAGGTCTCTCACATCACAGGTGGATTCTTTACCAGCTGAGCTACCAGGGAAGCCCCTGGTGAAGGTCTGCCAAATCTCTGATTTACTGTTAGCCGTCTTGCCTATTGTCTACAGTACTGCTACATGTCTAAAGAAGTTCACAGAACATAAGACAGCTACAGACCCATTAAACCTGTCTTCCAAGCTTACTTTCCAAGAACCGGTAAGTTCACAAGGTCTTGATAACTTGGCATCATTTGGGCAAACTTTTAAAAGTTTGACCTTTTTAAGACCATAAATCAATACACTTCAGTCTTGTCTGTGTGTGAAAAACTGGCTCTGGGAAAGATATTCTCTTTATATTCTCCCTGTCAAGGGACTAGAAAACTGCTGGGTAATGACTAGAGACTCACGCAAGCAGTCCTTTCCCTTTTAACTTAAATGATTGTTTGTCCTATGGTTCATTTCAAAAGAATCAGAACTCCTAACAGAACTCTTCCATTTTCTCAGTTTGCATATACCTTTCTCCATGACAATTTCACCAAAGCCAATTTAGAATTACAAGTGGCCACTTTGGGAAACTTTTGCTCATTTAAGAAGTACATTAAAAACCAAAAGAGGAATGAATCCGATGACAAGGACTCTTACAATCTATAGGAGCTCCTGTTCTGATTGGTTTATGTGACACATTCAACATAAATCTCGAGAAATAATTCAAGAAACTCCAAAGGGAAGGGGAAAGCCTTCTAATGCTTTACATTTTTGGCTCTTCTAAGGAAAATATTTCTGCTTCAAACATAGCATGAAAACATTTTAACTGCTATTAGTTAAGCAAATAGTTACAAGAATAAAAGCAAGACATTCAGAACTTTGAAATGTAATGTAAAGTCTTTTAAATTTGATTTATGTATGCAGGTTAATAAATTGTATTAAAGAAAAAGTTCATTAAATACACCTGAACACAGATGATTTTACACAGTTAATAAATAATATCACTTTTTTCCCTTATCACAATGTAAAAATATTCTAGTTTGTACAAAACTAGGATGGTTTGGGTTTTTTTTCCCCATGCCCTACAGTCTCTAAATATCTTATACAGGTTTTATGGGTTAACACTGTTTCTCACAAATTATTTATTACTACAAAAACCTAAAATTGTGCTTAACAAAATGGAATGGTTATACGTATCTTTTGAGAGAGATTAAATTTGTGGAATTCTAATGCTTCCATTAAGACTGACATAAGGACTTCCTACATCAGCCTAATTTTTAATTTTCAGAGCCTCAATTATCTTTAAGAATATTAATAAGTATATGGACTTCCCTGGTTGTCCAGGGACTAAGACTCCTCGCCTTCAACACAGGGGGCCTGGGTTCGATCCCTGATTGGGGAACTAGATCCCACATACTGCAAGGAAGACCCAGTGCAGCCAAATAAAGGAATACAAATTTTTTTTAAAAAATGAGTATTAATTTGATAATCTTGGATAAGTAGACAATATAATTTCACTATACATGTGCTCTTATTTAATAACTGGAAATACAAGGTTAAAAGGAACTTCAGATGCCCTTAGATTGTTGGTATGCATGTATATTTTTGAAAGAATATAAAAAAATTTGTGTAGGTGAGGGGATGTCCATGTAGAGTAATAAACACTTTTTCTACATAGATAAAAAAAATTGTCTTAAAAAGTATCTGGTTGTGTTAAGACTATAAAACAGTACTTTTGGTAAAGATAAAGAGTATACAGGTAGAAGGTTTGAGGGGTGAACTTTATTTGTCTGAGTTTATAATGAGCTTGGAAATGATTAATAAATGTGTTAAAACTACTGACAAAGTTGTTTTAATATGAGGGTATTCACAAGGGTAGGATCATGAAACCATTACTAGATGTTGTTTCACAGAAAACAAATAAAAGTGAAATTGTAGATTTTTTTATAGATAAGACAGCAACAAAGCTATCTGTGCTAAGAGTTTTCTCCTATCATGATTAAAGAATACCACTCTAATATTTTGATACACTCAATCATATTTGAAAAAAGTTCCCCACTTTTGAAAATATTGAAGTTCCTAATAATCTCAGTCACATATTCTTTGATCTTTTATGCTTGTGCACCAAAATTAACAAAAGTAGGCTATGTTTCAACAAATGGTTTTGGGACAACTGGATATCCACATGCAAAAGAATGAAGGTGGAGCCCTACTTCACACCATTCACAAAAATTAACTCAAAATAAATCAAAGACCTAAATGTAAGAGCTAAAACTATACAACTCTTAAAAGAAAACACAGGAATAAATCTTTACAGATTGATAGAATGTCTTTTCTTGGATATGACACACACAAAAAATATAAGTGACAAAAGAAAAAAGATAAATTAGACTACACCAAAATTAGAAACTTGTGTGCTACAACTATTACTCTTATCAAGAAAATGAAGACAATTCACTGAATGGGAAAAATATTTGCATAATCATGCATCTGACAAGGGATTCATATCCAGAATATATAATAAACGATTATAACTCAACAATAAAAAGACAAATAACCAAACTTAACAAGGAGCAAAGAATCTGAATAGACATTTTTCCAAAGAACATAAACATATGGCCAACAAGCACATGAAAAGATGCTATTATTAGTCATTGCATGCACGCATGTGTGTGCTAAGTTGCTTCAATCACGTCTGACTCTTTGCAACCCTATGAAGTGTAGCCCACCAGGCTCCTCTGTCCATGGAATTCTCCAGGCAAGAATACTGGAGTGGGTTGCCATGCCCTCCTCCAGGGGATCTTCCCAAACCAGGGATCAAACCCTCCTCTCTTATGTCTCCTGCATTGGCAGCCAGGTTCTTTACCACTAGCACCACATGAGAAGTGTGTATTAGTCATCAGAAAAGAAGTGATTAGTCATTAGAAAACTGCAAATCAAACAGGAGATACCACTTCACATCCATTAGAATAGTTACAATCAAAAGACACAATAGCTAGTATTGACAAGGACTTGGAGATACTGAAATCCTCATATACTGCTCATGAGAAAGTATAATAAAAGCTTTGGAAAACAGTTTAGCAATTCTTTAAAAAGTTAAACATAGTTACCATGTAACTCAGTGGGGCTTCCCTGGTAACTCAGCTGCCTGCAATGCAGCAGATCCTGGTTCAATTCCTGGTTGGGAAGATCTCCTAGGGAAGGGATGGGCTACCCACTCCAGTATTCTTGCCTGGGAATCCCATGGACAGAGGAGCTGGTGGGCTACAGTCCATGGAGTTGCAAAGAGTTGGACACAACTGAGCGACTAAGCACACATACATATACTGTTCATGGCAAAGTATAATAAAAGCTTTGGAAAAAAGTTTAGCAATTCTTCAAAAAGTTAAACATAGTTACCATATAACTCAGTAATTCCTCTTTTAGGTAACTGAAGCCAAATATCCACAGAAGAATTATACATGAATATTTACATGAGCATTACTCATAATCACCAAAACCCGGAAATAACCCAAATGCTAACCAATTGACATATGGACAAAACGTGATATAATCATACAATGTAATATTATCAGCAATAAGAAAGAATAAAGCTCTGAAACATGCTATAACATGGTCAATTCTGAAAAATTATGCTAACTAAAGGAAGTGAGTCACTAAAGACCATACATATATGATTCCATTTACATAAAATATTCAGGAAAGGCAAATCCATGGTGACAGAAAGTAGATTCGTGGCTGCTCAGAGCATTGGGGATCCTGGAGGCTGGAGATTAACCACTAATGTGCATGGGGTTTCTTCTGGGGAGATGAAAATGTTCTAAAATCAGATCATGATCATGGCTGCACAATCTCATTAATACACACACACAAAAATTGAATTATACACTGAGTGAATCTGACGTTATGAGAATTATATAATAATGTTTTTAAGCAGGCAAATGTTGAAAGCAAGTATACACACAAAGGTTATATAGAAAATGCAAAAATGAATAATTATTTGATCATTCCAATAAGTCCATAAATCTAAAATCTACAAATGAAAATATCTTGCAACTATGGACCTACAAAGACAGCCATCCTCCAACAAAATTATTGACTGTCAGTTTTCAATTAATACTTTATGTATTGCATTTTGATGATGCAGTAACCAGATAGTAGTAAAGTAGAACCTATTAGAAATACACCTGAAATCTAGAATCAGCATTTATAAGATGGATATGCTCCAGGTTCATACATGACAACTCATGTATAGCTAGTTAAATTCAGAAGACAATGCCCTTATTGGGTACAAATATCATCAAAGCATGAAAATATGAAACACATATTTGAGTTTGTTATTTTCTAACTATTTACAATTCTAATAAAACCCCTTACTATCTTTTAAATTTTTTTATTCAATAAATTATTCAGTGACTTACAAGCATTTTAAAAAATGCATCCATTGGGCACAGATGATATTACTATTTTTCCCTGTATACTGATACATATATTGGCTTAGACTATTTCTTGCCTTTGGATATTTTTAACTCAAATTTGTATCTTGTGTCCTCTGACAACTCTCTTATGATTTTCCCTTTCCCATACTGAGGCATAAAATCACTGCTGTTTTTCTTGCCTAAACTCTGGGCCTCTTTATAGAAAAAACGACAATAGGCAAAATTAGGTTTGCGTGGCACTCTAAAATTTTAAATAATTGAAAACTATTCTAAAAGCTCTTTTTAAAAATCAAACTTAAAAAAATGGACAAATCAAAAGAGTTCAGCCTTCCTAGATTAAACTATGTGTAAGTAAAAATTAATAAAATGTTTCAATGTGTCTTTGTTCCTTCAAGCTGCTGTAACAAAATAACCACAGATTCAACACCATATAATCAACAGCAATTTGTTTCTTACAGTGCTGGAGGCTGGAAGTCCATGATCAAGATGCCAACATGGTCAGCTGAGGGCCCTCTTCCAGGTCACAGGCATCTCCATACATCCTCACACGGCAGGAGGGACCTTTTGGAGGAAACTGGTCTCAGGAGTTTAAAGGAACAGCTATTAAATCTTTTACTCTGGAATTTGACTTTGACTCTAAACCTGTCAAATTCCACTGTGAAAGATTTAATAGCTGTTCCTTTAAACCCCTGAGACCAATTTCCTCCCAAAGGCTCAATTTCCTCCCAAAGGCTCCTTCTGATAATTTGAACTTTCCTCATACCATTAGCCCCAATCTTCATTATTGCAAAAACTGTACTCCAAGTCAACAAAGCACTGTCTGCTAAATCAAGAGCACCAGGGATAGAACAAATGCTGGACTTATTCTCACCATACTGGTCATTTTCTCCAAGATTTTCCAGACTTCTGTGCAGGAACTAAGCTCCACTAAGAATGTGTCCACCTCAAGGAACAATTATTGGTTTACTGTTATAATAATGTATTTCTGATATTATCTGTAACTCATCAGAAATTGAAACTTCAATACCAGGCTTTTGCCCACATCTTACAGGTAAATAATTTGCCTGCCAATGCAGGAGACACAAGAGACACAGGTTTGATCCCTGGGTTGGGAAGATCTACTGGAGGAGGAAATGGCAACCCACCCCAGTATTCTTTTGGGGCTTCCCTGATGACTCACATAGTAAAGAATCTGCCTGCAATGCAGGAGATCTAGGTTCGATCCTAGGGTTGGGAAGACCCCGTGCAGAAGGAAATAGCAACCCACTCCAGTATTCCTGCCTGGAGAATCCCATGAACAAAAGCTACAGTCCACAGGGTCGCAAGAAGTTGGACGCGACTGAGCAACTAACAACACTACACCCAAACTGGGTATGACTACCTACTCCAACAGCAAGAACAATACAATGAGAAAAGTAATCCAAACTTTGCCTAATGCTCTGCTGTGGAAGCCCATCAAACCAGTTTAAATACACTACCCCGGGCTGTCATGGACAATCACATAGTCTTTATATCCTCTTGGCAAGCCAAGGGATAGTTTGTATTTAGTTAATACTTCCTGTCATATCTCTATAAAGATCACCAGACAGGTGAGATCCTGGTGGTATTTGGTCAATGGGAATCACCAGCGTAAGTCTAAGGTTTTCCTTCTGAATGAGACACAAAGGCTTTTACATAAAAGTAATAAATCCTATATTCTATACAAAAGTGCCTAACAACATTATCAATATTAAATAAAACCTGAACAGTATTAATTATGGCAATTGTTAAAAATGTATGAATTTGCTGATATAAAAAGTGACAACCAATTTGTTAACTGAAAACTTTTCGGAGGCACCATGAGGCTTATAGGAGCTTAGTTCCCAGACCAAGGATTGAACTCCAGGCCACAGAAATGAAGGCTCCTAGTACTAACCACTGAACCGCCAGGGAACGCCCCTGAAAAAACGTTTACTCTAAAGAAATACTAACTGAAAACAATTTCTCCATGTGTAAAAATGTATATTTGATATGTTTTTCCAAAACTCTCCAAATTTTTATATGTTTGATTTTCATTAATTAATTTAGCAAATTCCACTGTAAATATAAATGAAATATTATAAATGCAATGTATTTGGCACACTATTGTGAATATGCTTTATTTTTAAGTAAAACATGAATCATAGCCCAAACAAAATGTTTTACCTCTTGAGTATTTTAAGATTAAGGGAAAAGAGTCATTAATGATGAACATGTTTTCATTTTTCAATGTTTTTAATTTTTTATAAAGATCTTAATTAAACTTCAGTCACTAAGCAGTTTTTAAACTTAGGCTTCATTGATCCTTTTGACTTCATGCTTTCAAATAGTCATTATCTTCAAAACATGACAAATTTCAGAATCCATTAAAAATTATTTTATTCAAATTATGTTTTCCAAAAGAGAGGGTTCTGTGCTAGTCGTCTTTGAAAATTTTCATACCTACAAAAGAAAAAACATCTTTATAAGAAATTTAATTAGAATCTTTCATAACCTGACAACTCATCAAAAAGCAAATAACTTTACATGTCACTTCTAAAAAGCCAAGATTAAAAACCTAGAAAGTTAAAAAGTTAATTTGGGAGCTTAATTATTAATGTATAAGAAGATAGCAAGCATAGTGATTTAACTGGCTGTATCACAAAGCACACATAATACATTTTATTATCTTCGGCATATCTGAGAGCTAGAAGTGACCTAAGAAAAAATGAAATCTAACTCCCCCACCCTCATTTCATAGATGAGAGTGATTTGCTCAAGGTCACATAGCTACATGATAACAAAGCTCAAACCTAATACATTCCAGACCAGTCCATGCTACACCATGCTACCACTTCTCAACAGTCTCCCTATGCGTCTCCCTAACACTGGGATATTCAAAGTGAAAAGAAACATCTATAAAAGAGAAACAGAGAAAAGCTGAAGAAACAGATTTATTAATCATTCATGTACAGGGTACAGTATAAACCACTCTGATGTTTTATACATGTTTATTTTAGATCAAGACTTTCTAAACATAGGAAAACAAGTTTTCATTGATATTTCAAGCCTCGTATATGGTACTTACAATTCAAGCATATATATATATATAAATAAATAAAAGATAGAGACCTTAATTGTGGTCCCTAAAACATAAGCAACTGTATTTTCTTGTCTTTATAAACCCCAAATGGCTACTATATAACAGAATATTATTTGGGGCAGAAATTTTTCCTAATCTGAACTCTAAACTACATACTATTTAATGGCATGCAAATGTTACTGTAGGCTGATATCCACTATAACAGAAAATGTTTAAATGTCAAAGAAGAAATACATTCACAAGCAAAATACATATATGGTTACTCAAAGCCTTAATATGAGAGCTACATAATGCCCCATACCATTTCAGAACCACATTTGCTGGAATGAACATTTCAGATGGACTTGGTGTCATCTGGGCCTGAGAGACAGCAAATGATGAAGCAAAATTGTAGAAGTTGTCCAGCATCTTTTGTGTGAACTAAAAGTTAATAATAAATAGATTAATGGGTTGTACTAAATACCACAATATTTTAAAATATTAAATTCTAATATTTTTAATTAAAATGCTGTTGCAATAATTTGGTTTAAGGACTAGGAGTTCTAAGTCTAATGCTGACCACTAAGGGAAGTCATAAAATGACACTATGGCACAAAAGCATAACTATCTGCCTTTAGTACCATCTTAATATCTCAAAGAATTTCTATGCCTTTCAACTATTTTTAAGTTTCTAACATATTCATTGTATTAAAAAAAATTTTTTTTTTCCTTCAAAATATCTTCTTTTATCTCCACCTCTGGAGATTCCCCTCTCCTCAAATACCACCCTGGTCAAATCAACCTGTTTTCTCATACAAAATAGTAACCATATCTAAGAAGTCTTTTTCTTGCCAGAAAAATTTTTTTAAAAAGGAGCAACTGGTTACTTGCCATCAATTACAAAGACGATACTATTCCACTTCTCTCTCCTGGCCTGTTTGTTCTCACTGACTCAAATGGGCAAATCCACTAACACCCTCCAGGTCTCCTTGGTAGAAGCCAGAAGTAGATGGATTTACATTTCTTGGGCATCAAATGGGTTTAAGCACTAAACCCAAAATTAATGAACTACTAACAATGATAATGTCTTGAGAAACCTGTATGCAGGACAGGAAGCAACAGTTAGAACTGGACATGGAACCACAGACTGGTTCCAAATAGGAAAAGGAGTACGTCAAGACTGTATGTTGTCACCCTGCTTATTTAACTTATATGCAGAGTACATCATGAGAAACGCTGGGCTGGAAGAAGCACAAGCTGGAATCAAGATTGCCGGGAGAAATATCAATAACCTCAGATATGCAGATGACACCACCCTTATGGCAGAAAGTGAAGAACTAAAGAGCCTCTTGATGAAAGTGAAAGAGGAGAGTGAAAAAGTTGGCTTAAAGCTCAATGATCAGAAAACTAAGATCATGGCATCTGGTCCCATCACTTCATGGGAAACAGATGGGGAAACAGTGGAAACAGTGTCAGACTTTATTTTTTTGGGCTCCAGAATCACTGCTGATGGTGATTGCAGCCATGAAATTAAAAGATGCTTACTCCTTGGAAGGAAGGTTATGGCCAACCTAGATAGCATATTTAAAAGCAGAGACATTACTTTGCCAACAAAAGTCCATCTAGTCAAGGCTATGGTTTTTCCAGTGGTCATGTATGGATGTGAGAGTTGGACGGTGAAGAAAGCTGAACCCCGAAGAATTGATGCTTTTGAACTGTGGTGTTGGAGAAGACTCTTGAGAGTCCCTTGGACTGCAAGGAGATCCAATCAATCCATCCTAAAAGAGATCAATCCTGGGTGTTCATTGGAAGGTCTGATGTTGAAGCTGAAAGTCCAATACTTTGGCCACCTCATGCGAAGGGTTGACTCATTGGAAAAGACCCTAATGCTGGGAAGGATTGGGGGCAGGAGGAGAAGGGGATGACAGAGGATGAGATGGTTGGATGGCATCACCGACTCGATGGACATGGGTTTGGGTAGACTCCGGGAGTTGGTGATGGACAGAGAGGCCTGGTGTGCTGCAATTCATGGGGTCGCAAAGAGTCGGACACGACTGAGCGACTGAACTGAACTGAACAGTTAAATCTAAGTGGAAGATTGTGTGCATGTGTGCTCGCTTAGTCGTGTCCAACTCTGCGATCCCATGGACTGTAGCCTGCCAGGCTCCCCTGTCCATGGGAGTTTCCGGGCAAGAATACTGGAATGGGTTGCCATTTCCTTCTTCAAGGGATCTTTCCAACCCAGGTAAAGAACCTGGGTCTGCTGCATTGCAGGCAGATTCTTTACCTTTTGAGCCATTAGGGAAGCCCAGGAAGATAGATGGAAATCTTCAAATATGCCCCACTATAAAGAGAGCCCAAAAGGTCAGCTACTATTTTATTTTGATACCTGTTTTTATCTCTTTGTTCTTTAAAAATGCCTGGCACACAAAATGTACACAATAAATATCTGTGGAATGTACTTTTCTATATATTAAAATATTTCATAAAAAATACATATGTTTAATAGAAAGGTCAAATAATTTATTATAGAGTTAAAATGTCTTCTTGCCCCTCTCCAGGGATAACCTCACTTTGGCATGTATTTTTCAGACATTTTTCACATACAATCTATATGGAATAACTGTTGAGTATTGCTTTGCAACTTGCTTTTTTCAGCACAGTTTATTTTTAAATTACAGACAAAAATTTTAAAACCCAGACTCTGTCATTCTTAATTCGGCCCATTCTCAAGAGATTGCATGACAAGTTGGCTCTTAAATTCACAGCCACAGTTCTTAAAAGTATGCTGTCCAGCAAGCCCAGAAGGTTTCCCTAGTCCATTCATGCTCTTCCTCTCCTAGAAGACTTATTTAACAATCCTTTTGGTTTAGATTGTACTGGAGTGGGTTTCCATGCCCTCCTCCAGGGGATCTTCCCAACCCAGGGATTCAAGCCAGGTCTCTGACATTGCAGGTGGATTTTTCACCATCTGAGCCACCAGGGAAGCCCTTGGTTTACATTTCCAATATTTCCTTTCCCCTCAACCTTAGCTGATGATCTTGCTTCCTGTTTCACTAGAGAAGGAATCAAGAGAGAACCTGCACAAGTTCTCTTCAGCACGTTTACTAACCTGGTGCGTCTCTCTATCCACACTGTAAACATTGTCCATTATCCTATTACCTCCTAATACAGTCTACTTCCTACTCAAGGATACCACTTTCACAAGTGTCCCCACTCTCCTGCATCATCAATTTTTCTCTCACAAATGCTTTATTGTTGTCAAACATGATATAATATCTCCTATTCATGATCCTTTTGTAGTTCATGAGCGTGATGATTGGGTGTTCACGCTGTTGCGTGACATGTGCCTCCCTGCAAACCTTGTTACGACACCGGCACATTACCCGTCTGACGTGAAAAAAAAAAGAAAAAAAAAAATATATCTCCTATTCAAAACAGAAAAAAAAAAATTTCCTTGTCCCCACAGCCCTCAAGCAACCAGACCACCCATCTGCTGTCCTTTGTAACAACACTCACCAAGAGTCATCTATAGTCACTATTGCCATTTCCTCTTCTCCAAGTCACTCAACCTCACTCCAAACTCCCTTTCCACCTCTGTGAACTCTTGTCAAAGTCTTTAATGACTTCTACCTTGTCAAGTCCAATAGTTAATTCTTAGCCTTCATTTACTTGATCCATAAGCAGTCAATACCACTGATCACTTCTTCCTTCTTAAAAACCAGTCCAGAGAATTGTATATATCTTATTTATGTTGAATTGATTCGTTGTGTTTTTCAGGTCTTCTACTTCTCTGTATATTCATTCCATTAAGTTTTGAGTTTGATATTGAAACCCCAACTAAAAATATTTATCTACTTAAAAAAATAATTGTAATATATAGTGGAATTATATATAACTTTGTTATGTATTTTCCAAATCTCCTGTACATGTGCTATCATATCTTAATAATTTATAGTAGAAAAAAAAAAAAAGTACTTCTCTTCCAAAATCTACTTTGGATGTTCCTTTCCATTTATTCCTCCTGATCTCTTAAGCATCTCAACTTTGAAATGGCCTCAAGCTCTGTCACTGGCCAATTTTTCTGTTTATAGTTATTTCTCAGTGATCACATTTCCTCTACAACTTTAAATACCACCTCTACACTGAGGGCACCCAAATTTTTATCTCTCATGAACCTGCCACCTCCAGCTATGTATCTAATAGGCATCCCAACACAGTACAACCAAAACTCAACTCCTGATTCCACTCCCAGCCCATATTTGTTTTTTTGCACAATATTCCTGTTTTCCAGCTCCTGGAACCAGCATCCTCAGAGCCATAGTTGATGTCTCTATCTCAGACTTCACATGTGATTCACACTGTGAAGACAGCATTGGCCCCATATTCAAATCATCTCCAGAAGACTATCAGCTACTTTTCACCACCTCCATTTGTACTCCCCCATTAAACTCTCACCGAGCTTTTCACAAGTCTCCTAACCACTCTTTCTACTTCCATCTTTGTCTCACTACAGTTTCTCTCCAAAGATGCAAAAGTGATCCTTTAAAAACGTAAGTTAGATCATATTACTCCCCCGCTCAAAACTTTGTTTTGTCCTCCAAAAAGAACTTAAGCCAAAGTCCCTACAAAAGCCAATGAGACTCCATATATGGAATTTCATTATGGGAGATCCGCTTCCCCCATAATCTCCCAACTTCATCTCCCATCTCTCCCCCTTGCTCACTCTACTCCAGCCACAAAGTTTCACTCTATTTTTCAAACACAACAGATTTCTACCACTGGGCCTTTGTATTAGCTATAACTCTGCCTAAATCATTCTCCCCTTCAGGCCTTTGCCTTACAGGTTAAAAGTCAACCCTGATGAAATTATGTGATTTTAAGCATCATAAGGACCAGAATCTTGCTTATCAGGTTCACAACTGTATACCCACAGCCTAGCATATTAATTGTGGGAGGAAAAGGGGGGAAAAGCTAATATTTAAACTCATTAAAAAAATCACTTTGAGCTATTTTATCACTGTAAAAACTAAGTATCATCAAAGCATTTACGAATTTTAAAATACCTATATAGAAGGGAGACAAACTGAAAATATTCATGGAAGCCAATAATTTATGTCATACGTGTTTACTTTCATTTTTACATGAATTCTACCACAGGCTGTTTTCTGAAGTATAGAATGTGATTTGTAAACTATTTTAGAAAATGAAAGGTGCATTCCGTTACCTGAGTGAATGAGTCAACTGAAGACACAGCAGCATTACCCACAGGAGTCTGCTGAGCCAGACTGTCCAACAATTCCACTGAAATCCCAATCTGAGCAACAGATGGAGTTCGGACAATATTCATGGTTCCAAACGGGTGTTGGCTTCCTTCTCCTGAAAGAAATTAACATGTGCCACATGTTTCAAACTTAACTTATATACATATAAATTCCTTCCTAGAGATGTGAAGAACCGCTGATTTATATGCACCAAGAAGTTCTATCACCTGAAAGTTTGTCTTTTCTCAGATAAATGTAAAAGGATGCCTCTGTGTGTTAGTTGTTCAGTTGCACCCAACTCTTTGTAACCCCATGGATCGTAGACCACCACCAGGCTCTTCTGTCCATGAGATTCTCCAGGCAAGAATACTGGAGTGGGTTGCCCTCCAAGGGATATTCTCGACCTAGGGACAGAACCTGGGTCTCCTACACTGCAGGCAAATTCTTTACCATCCAAGCCACCAGGGAAGCCCAAAAGGATGCCTAGTTCTTACCATATTAAGAAAACTGAAATTTTCCCCACCAGAAAATAGCTGTTATTTTTCTAAAAACTTATAAAATTATTACAGCTAGAAATGGAAATTAAGAGAATGAGAAAAATAAATGAGGATTAGATAAAAGATTCTCAATGCTGTGATGAAAGGGTATCTTTTAAGATTTTCAGGATTAGTTTTCATATTTTCTGATTATTCTACAAAGAAAGAGCTTTCAATTGCGATTATGAACAAAGATATGACATATTTTACTAAATCATGACTCACTGCACTCAACACCTGAGGATCTATTATCAAATAGGCAATAAAGAAATTTGCAGCTTATTCAGAAAATAATAATTTTCCACTTTACAATATATCATTTATAAGTATATGTATAATACATCATAAATATATAAAACAGATTACATGTGTATTTGATATACTTCATCCTCTAAGTGTCAGCTAACTTAAACATGAAAAAATATAGGTCAGTTTTATTAATCCATATAAAACAATCATGAAAGAAGAAAAAAATACAATGAATAGATTAGTGGTTTATCTGCTCTTTTAATAGGACTATAAAATGTCTAAACTAATACTACACAACGAAAATCTGGGACAACATGCATTCCTAATAACTAGAACACTCACTGAAAGTATCAAAAAACTCTTCTTAAATTTTCAGAAATATGAATACAAAAACTTGCAACCGTATGCTTCTGTGTTTTAAAAATACACACACACTTCACTAAACGTGACTGGTATAAGATATTTTCAGTATTTTAAGACTATTTTTAATTTCCTCATATTTGTAAATTTTCCAGGTTTACTTCTGTTATTTCTATCAATGTGGTCTGAGAACATACTCTGCAATCTTTTAAAATATAATAAGATTTGTTTTGTGGCCTGATGTGTCAAGGAAATGTTCCATGGGCACTTGAGAAGAATGCATATTCTGCTGCTGTTAAACAGAATGTTCTGCTACGTCTAGTTAAGTTTATAGTGTTGTTCAAGTCTTCTGTTTCTTTGATGATCTTTTGTCTAGCTGTTCTATCCATATTTAAAGTAAGGTATTGACGTTTTCAATGATTGCTAAACTGATTATTTCTCTTTTCAACTTTGTCAATACCTAATTTATGTATTCTGAGGCTCTTTTAGGTGCACACAAATTTGCAATTGTTACATTTTTTTGAAAGACTGACCCTTTAATTTCAGTTTGCATATATATTTTTTCATCCTTTACTTCCAACCCATTTATATCTCTGAATCAATAGTTGAATCATGTCTTTTAATCCATTCTGCAAATCTCTGTCTTTTAATTGGAGAGATGAATTTTGTGTTAAATACTTACCAGTATACCATTTTAACTCCTTTATCATAATTTTTATATTCTTTAAATGATTGCACTACAATTACAACATCTTAATTTATAACAACTCTACTTTGGATTAGTATCAGTTTCAGTATACAAAATTTAGTTAAGTTTCAGCATACAAAATTCAGTTTAATTTCAGTATACAAAATTCAGTATACAAAAACTTTGCTCCTATGTAACTGCTTCTCTTCCTTATGTTGTATATTGTCACTAATTACATCTTCATACATAGTATGACTGTGTTGTGGTGTTGTTAGTCGCTAAGTCATGTCCCACTCTTTTGTGACCCTGTGGACTACAGCCCGTCAGGCTCCTCTGTCCATGAGATTTCCCAGGCAAGGATACTGGAGTGGGTTGTCATTTCCTTCTCCAGGGGATCTTCCCAACCCATGCATTGAATCCACATTCTCCTGCACTGGCAGGCAGGTTCTTTACCACTGAGTCACCAGAGAAGCCCACTATATCCATAAGCAAACATTGTTTTATGTCATTGTCCTTTATATCAACTAGGAAGAGCAGAGTTACAAAGTATGTATTAATACTTTTATAATTATCTGTGTAGTTACCTTTACCTGTGTTTTTACTTAACGTGTATTTGAATTATGTCTCGGGTCTCATTTCAGCTTGAAGGACTCCCTTTAGCATTTCCTGTATCTGGGAATATCTTTATTTCTCCGTCATTTCTGATGGCTACAGAATTCTCGATTGACCTTTTTGCAGCACTTGTAGTATGTCAGCCTACTGCCTCTAGACTCAATGTTTCTGATGAGAAACCATCTGTAACTGAATAAGGACCCTTGTACACAATGAGTTGCTTCTCTAGTCAGTTTAACATGTCCTGAAGCTAATCCTACTCGAGTTTGTTGAGCTACTTAAGTGCAGATTAAAGTTTTCATCAAATTTAAGAGTTTTAGGGCAGTATTTCTTCAAGTATTCTTTCCAACCCTTCTCTCTCTCCTCTTCCTCTGGGACTCCCATGCTTGATAGTGTCTCACAGGTCTCTAAAGCTCTGTTCATTTTTCATTCTTCTTTCAGCTCTTCAAATCAGATATTTTACCTATTTTCAAATTCACTGATTTTGGCAGCCTACTCAAATCTGCTACTAAAACCCTCTAGTCAATTTTTCATTTCCATTACTGCACTTTTCCACTCCATAGTTCAGTTCCTTTTAAAATTTTTTTCAATTTTTCTTTTCTCTATTTGATGATATATCATTCTCCTGATTTCCTTTAGCTCTCTGAGCATGTCTGAGAAGTTTCCTTAAAGTCTTTGACCACTAAGTCCAATGTCTCTACTTCCTAGGTAGTTTCTAGGCATTTCTTCTGTGAAAGGGGCTTGTTTCTTGTATGCTTCATAGCTTTTTGTTGAAAACTAGATACTGAAAAATTGACAACTGTAGCAATTAGAATGTTTCACCCTTTCTTAAGGTTTATTTGCACTGTTTGTTGTAGCTGTTTCCTTGTTTAATGATTTTTCTGAACTAATACTATAAAGTCTATATTTTTTATCATTTGTGACTACTAAAGTCTCTTATCAGCTTAATGATCAGCTAGCTAGTGAATGGAAAGAGATTTCCTTAGAAGCCTGGAACCAAATTCGCCCAATGTTTTGCAGGTGGGGTCCATGTGTTAAGACATGGCTTCAAAACTCATGCCTTCAAGGTCAGCCAGCAGTGAGACCTTAGGACCTTCTTAGATATTTCCCAAGCATCTGCATAGCCCTGGACACCCACGTGGTCATTTAGATTCCCAGGGATTCCCGGGTGAGAGAATTTCAAAGCCCTTGTTTCCAAAGTATCTTATTCCCAGCCTTCCCTTCCAAACTTTTTGGTTAGTCTGATGTTTGCCCCAACTGTTGACACTTCCTCAGACATCAGTGATCTGTAAATATTTGTAATGTATATGCAAGTATTACATTTGCCTGTAAACGTTTTTGACAAACCCTTGCAAGAAGTCACTTTAGCAGTGGAAGAGTTCCAAGTTAAAAGACATAAAGGCAAGCCTTTTGAATCTATCCTTCAAAGAATCACAGAACAAAATAAGTTAATTACAATTAATTGTGAATGAGGTCCATTCAGCTCCTTCTGGTATCAGTACCAATCCAAGAACGTGGTCTGTTACTTTCAAGGCTACCACTGAGCAGAGGAACAAGGGTTGGAATCAGAGTGGATTAAAATGCCACAAAGCTCATTGTTCTTCTCACCGAGATTTGGTGTTTTTTCTTAATAAACATCTCTCTGGTTGTGACAAGCCTTTGGTTAGTTTCCAGAGCCCTGAAAAAGTTGATTCTGAGAGTTTCTGCCAGTTTTTTATTGTTCTTGGTGTTGTTGCTTTTATGGAGGGATGAACTTTTGGAGTCTCTTTCTCCATCATTTTAAATGTTTTAAGCTGATAATCATGCTAAGTCCAGAAAATGCACTGCTATTTGTCTGTGTAACAGGTTCCAGTGATCTCAATCAAGGAAAATGACTCAATAATTTGCCTTAGTTATAATCACCCAGGGAGTGGTGAGCCCAAGCAGAAAGCCTTGTCATCTCTAATCTCCATCTTTTATTATACACAAGCTCTCGGCAAATGAGTGGGACCCTAAATAAAGCTGTCTAAGATCCACTGTAAAAACTGGGGCTAAGGAAATATTCTGACTTTTTCCTTTCATTTTAAAGCTCTCTGGAACTAAGACAATGTAAGGGGGGAAAATAAAACTCCAAGTCTTCAATAATCTTTAATCAGTATTTTCAAAGAAATCTACTGTGCAATTAAACCATTCCTTTAGTCAATTTTATTCTCAAAACGGGTCTGACACAGTAGTTGACACCCTCCAAGTACAAAAGTTCTCGTTTGCAAACCATAAAATAAAATACTGGGAAGAAACACTGGAACATAATATACAAACTTACAGTGAGTGCTTAATTTTGTATATGAATTCATGATAGCCAAAGTCAAAAGAAAAACATGATCAGTTACACTGAGTCTTATAACAAAAAATTAAAAAGCAAAAACAGCAGGTAAAGTAAAACATCTGGTCTTCAAAAAAAAAAAAAAAACCATTGTATAAAGTCCTCAGTAACATTCCAAAGAAGCAGCAAATCTTTTAAGGCTGTTTCTCAAAGTACCCCTCCTCACTAGCCTAACAAGGCACAACTAAAGAGGAGAAATCATATAGGAAACTAGTGCTTTACAGTTAGTATACAAGGAAAAGCAGTCATCATCATTTACTATCTGGGTCTAATTGACTCTTTTAAAAAATACATACATTTTAAGTCATTTCACAAAAAATGTTTGGAAGAACGGCACCCCACTCCAGTACTCTTGCCTGGAAAATCCCATGGACAGAGGAGCCTGGTAGGCTGCAGTCCATGGGGTCGCTAAGAGTAGGACACGACTGAGCGACTTCACTTTAACTTTTCCCTTTCATGCACTGGAGAAGGAAATGGCAAGCCACTCCAGTATTCTTGCCTGGAGAATCCCAGGGACGGCGGAGCCTGGTGGGTTGCCGTCTATGGGGTCGCACAGAGTCGGACACGACTGAAGTGACTTAGCAGCAGCAACAAAGTACAGCAAACTCAAATACACACTCCAGACTTCCCACATATGCCTGGTATTTAAGTTACAAATAAAACGAGCCACATTCTCTGAATACAACTGTTCATCAAGGGTAACTAATAAATGTGGAATATAGCCATTTTATAAATCTGACTCCTGACTTTAAACACATCTCTGTTAGGTTCAAGCTTATCATTACTTCTGGTCCTTCTTCTAGTATTGTCAAAGTGCAATACTTGAAATTTTTAATGGCTCATAATTTGTTGAAGAATGGCCACCTTCTCTGATTTGTAATTTGTAAATCATTGTCATTTTTAGATTTATGAACATTTAGAACAATCAATCCAATAAGTTTTTCATTTCTTCATTTATTACCTTCTCATCATCTCTGCATTGCATTGGCAAAAAAAATCCTTTAGATTTTTAAGTAAATATAGAAGATATATTTTTCATTTTCACCAAGAACTTTCTTGAACCATGGGTTCACTGTTTTGTCCCACCACCTTCCACCATTTTTCAGGCAACTTCATGATTCCATCTTCCCGAAATTTTTTATCTTTTTGAGCAAGAAACTATTCCAGATGCCTTTTATAGTCTTTCAGGGAATTGAAGTTTTTTCCATTAAGAGAATTTTGTAAAGACAGAAATAAATGTAAATCTGAAGGAGCAATGTCTGTGAACACGGTGGATGAACCAGAACTTCCCAGCCAAGCTCTAACAGTTTTTGCCTGGTCAACAAAGAAACGAGGTCTTGTTATCCTGATGGAAGATTATGCATTTTCTGTTGACAGATTCCATACAGTTTCCATCCAGTGTTGTTTTCAGTTGTTCTAATTGGGAGCAGTACTTTTTGGAATTAATCGTTTGGTTTTCCTGAAGAAGCTCATAATAGAGGAGGACTCCATTCCGATTCCATTATCTATACAACGTCACCTCCTTTGGATGAAGATGGGCCTTTCATGTGCTTGGTGGTGGTTCATTTCACTTGCCCCACAACCTGTGCCGTTCCACATTATTATACAGTATCCACTTTTCATCGCTTGGCACAAGTTAAAAACGGAACAGTTTCATGTGTCAGGAGAGAATCACATGCAAAAATACAGTCAGGAAGGTTTGTCTCACGTAAGTTGTGTGGAGCTCAAATATCAAAGTGATTAACACAACCAAAGCGGGTGCTATGTCCACTTACAAACTGTATTCAGTCAAATTTGGAGCACAAAGGTAAGAGATGAAAGAATACCAGCACATATCTTTCAACCACATGTGCAAGATTTTGTCACAAAATACTACATGATTAATTCCTCCTTGCTGAATGACTAAATGAGTAAGAATATCATATTTTCTTTTGGTCCTCAGAAATATACTGTTCAATCATCAATTTTTTATTTAAGAAAATTCACTGAAATCATCATTCTTTTATTTAAGAAGATTCACAGTCCTGAGATTTTTCTTATATGATCAACCACACCACCATCATAAGAGTCTAGAAGGCTGCTATTTGCCTCTTGGTATTTATTTTCTGATTCATGCAATAAATGTAAAATTTGTTCCTCTGTCAATTTTCTTCTCTTTGCCATTAAAAATATGAAAAATTATTAATTCCTAATTCTGTCCAATAAAAGCAAAAAGCAGACAATGAAGATGGTGTCTCCAGTCTCCCTTTATACTTAGTGAAAGATGACATAATTCTTCGGGCAATACAATATGAAAACTGACTGAGGGATAATGCAATAGCAAACTAAGGTACACATGTAAAATCTGGCCCATAACCTAATGTAAGACCTTGGAGCGAAGAACAGTTTTTAGATTTTTAAAGGGTTGTTTAAAGAATATGTCACAGAGACCATTTGTAGTGCACAAAGCCTGGAATATCTACTATCTTAAGTTTACAAAAATGTTTGCCAACCTCAGCTTCAAGTAATTCCATCATTCTTCTTCTTGTCATTTCAGCCTTTTTTACCCCATAGTTGAGAATAACTAATGAATAATGATAAATAATTCCTTGGATGAAATAGCAAAATATTTCAAAATATAGACAAAATAAGATCATTAATATCCCCAAATGCATATTAGATTTATAAAATGATCCAATGGACCCATTTGGTAACTGTAAGATAGAATGAACTTAAAAACAGATAAGTAAAATAAATGCTTTCTGTTCTTTGAAAGACCCCTACAAAAAAATAAAACTCATGAAACATCAATCTAAGAGTTACAACTGTCCCCTAAAAGAAACTAAAAGTGAGTCCTGTGGTTAAGATATTTTTAGTGTGCAAAGAGATGAGGACTGAAGAAAACTGTTATGCCAGAAATAAGCAATTTACTATGAAGTGACATTTGAAATCTGACATATGCTAAAAAGCTACAGAAAAATAGCTTAATTATGCTTGCTGAAAATCCTCTTAGTATCAAATATAAATATTTAGAAATCACAAATATATATTCCTAAAACTTCTGCTTCATTTCTATAGATAGCCTGACAAGCCTGAAATACCATTTTTCATGAATGCATATTTTGAAAGCTATGTGACTTCCAAAGGTTTATCAACAATAAATCTCTTAAACCAGATAAAAATGCTAATTTACCTGACATTGAAGTATGTCTAGAATTTGGATGTCTGAAATGTATTTGAACAATGACTATTTACCAGGTATCTAAAGTCCATCTCTGTGCCCTACACACTCTAAAGAACATAAGGTAAAAGACACAACATTCCCTACTCTCAAGGCACTTTCATTCTCATAAAGCAGTAACTTAACCTTTCTGAACAGTTTTCATTATCTGGGTGACTTTTAAGATACCTCCTAGAGCTGTTTTTCCATAATATTATAAACACATAATCATCACTTCTTGAGCACCAACTATGTGCCAGGCGTTATCTCTAATGTTCCCCAAAACACACTCACCGTAGGTGTTATTATCCCCATTTTACCTGAATTCTCTAAGGTTAAAGAACCTGGTCAAGATTACCCAGCAAGCAATGCACTGGGATTCAAAGAGGTCTAGTAAGCTCCAAGGCTGATGCTTATTTCTGTTCATTATCCTGTTTATACCAAATTCTGTAATATGAACTCTACACTGATTTTTACTCATTACTTACTTTACAATAAGCATTCAAGAAAGCAAGTCAGGAAGTAAAAGGTTCCCATTCTGGCTCTAGTTCCACTGCATATGAATAGACTGATCCTAGTGGTATCTTGAGGGGGGGGGGGGGTAACAAGCTCAATCCAATTTTAAAATGAAAACTAGAATCAATTTAAACGTTTCTTCTTGGCAACTGAGCTCGATGCATGAAGCCAAAGCGGTAACATTAAAATCCAAAGCAGTAACATTAAAATACGGCAGCAAGCCCCAAAAGAGAACTATAAAGAAGAAAGTGAAATGATTTATAACAAACTCTAATTTTAACATTCCTTGAAAATTCTTTGGTGCTAAGCCTTTTTTCGTGGATGCTAAGCCTTTTTTCATGGATAGTCTTAGGTGCAAGCCTAATTTCATGAAAGACAAAGGCTGAGCAATGGTGTAGAAGTGTGACAATTAAATGCAATGCACAATACTGACTGAACCCTAAATAGAGGGAGGAGGAAAGTGCTACAAAAGGCATTACTGGGAAAACTGGCAAAACTTTAATGCAGAATACAGACTGAATTAGTGTTAAATTTGCT
Organism: Giraffa tippelskirchi; assembly: GCF_054371585.1. Classification (NCBI taxonomy): domain Eukaryota; kingdom Metazoa; phylum Chordata; class Mammalia; order Artiodactyla; family Giraffidae; genus Giraffa; species Giraffa tippelskirchi. The sequence continues at coordinate 38,206,531 of NC_137284.1, read as the reverse complement.
GAATTCCATCATTATACTGTGATTATAAAAGAATATTCTTGCTCTAGGAAACATATGCTAATGCATTTAGCAGTACAGGGGTATGATATCTATAACATTTTCAAATTTTTCAGGGAAAAAATATCCAGAGAATCATAAATAAAATGTAACAAAATTAATGAATATGGCTCCTCTGTTCATGGAATTCTCCAGGCCAGAATACTAGAGTTGGTAGCTGTTCCCTTCTCCAGGCATATTCTTTACTGTCTGAGCCACCAGGGAAGCCCAAATGAATACGGAAGAAGAATGTAAAAAATTATTTACACTATTCTTACAATTTTTCTCTTAATTTTGAAATTAGTTCAAAATACAGTTGCTTTAAATCTCTACTGCATATACCTATGGCTGATTCATGTTGATGAATGGCACAAACCAACACAACATTGTAAAGTAATCATACTCCAATTAAAAATAAATTTAAAAAATCCCTACTGCAAAAAAAATTTTTTTAAGTATCAGAAGTGATACGTCTAGAAATTCATTCCAAACACTACTCACAGCAGGGCCCTAGCCAAAAAAGAAAAAAGGTAAAGCCCCACCATAAGGTGCCTAGTTGAGGTGCGTGAAACACAAAATACCAGCCTTCTCTCTCATCAGAGTATTCTAAAAAGCTCTACCACCTTCATTACTCTATTTTATTCACATAAATATATAATTCCTCTTTATAGCACAGGTGAGTTAATCAGCAATTTCTTATTCTATTAAGTACAATCACATATTAAAGTGCTAAAGACACAATATAAAATATTTCAGTTCCACGTAAGTGTTCTTATTATATCTGACCTAGGGTCCTACTCCCCCACCTGCTCTTCCAATCTCGGCCTCTTCTGTTTCCCATTCTCCACATAATTCTCCACTGCAGATGTCACTGGGATTCTCCCTGACTGAGGCACTGAGCCACTTCCTCATTGTATCTTGAAACACTTTAAAATAGTTAACCTACAGAAAAAAGGAAGGTTTTAAGTTGAACTTAAGTATGTGTATGAAAGAATATGTAGATGTGGCTTAAACAAACTCTTCAAATAGTATATGAACTCTACAAATATTTACCTTTGACAGACATATGCATATAAACACATATAAATATACATAATATAAATTTTTACAGTTACATATTTTTGGTAAGAGAAACTGTTTTCACCTTCCAAGTTCAGAACTAAAATTTTTAATCTTAAAAGATACTGTACTCATGTTCTTTATATAGCATGAATCAAAACTTCTTAAAGTCAACATTACATGGCATTTCATTATTCATATATTACACATTTTAACAGATGTTTATTACAAGTGAACACCAGTACTCAGCTGACTACTATATGAATGCTGAGTTTTTTGGTGCATCTTACAGTTTAATAAACGCTAATAAGGCTAGATACGAACTTCAGAACTCATATAAGCCATTTTAAGAAAAACCTTCCAAAAGTAATGTAAAAAATATTCAAAAAGTACTGTGAGATCTGATAATCATTATACTGTACAACTAGAAATACTTACATGGATGTGGAAAGTAAATTTCTAATTCTAATTACAGATACCTTTTGGGTCAACGAGATGGACACACATCACAAAGTAGTCTATCTCCCAAAAGACCTCATTAAAACAATCAGAGATGCAGCCCAGGGAGAAAATCCCCAGTACAGCCTGGACCTGACCATGAAATGCTTCTCTGGACTAGATTCAGTCCAGAGCAAAGGTGAGCAGATAATCTTCTGTCTCTGTATTCTACTCTAAGGATGTGAAAATTCTGAATCTAGGGGAAAAAATGTAATGTAGAGTATTTATAATAGATCTTTTGACTTATTATTATCCATATCTGACTCCCTCACATGCTACTAAGAGTTGCAATAGTGAACTTCAGTATGAAGATAATGAGAATGGTAATTTAAAATAAATCACCAAAATGTGATTTTGCTTTTTCCGAAATGTGATTTTTGCCATAAAGTTTTTGTTGTCATATTCAGAATTTCACTAAATGGGCTAACATAGCAGGGAAAAGTAGAGATGACACCCTAAAAAAATGACCAATTCAGGTTCAGAGTTGTCAAATACAGATTTTATTTTGTCAATATTAATTCATGGTACAGTGTAAAAAGTTAACAACACGTATCATAATTCTTAGAGGAACCACCGAAAAAATACAAAGATATAAGCAAAAAACAGTGGAAGAAATATGAATTTTAAAAATACTCAATCCAAAAGCCCTCCTTCCCAAAAAAGGAGGAAAAACAACTCGCAGATAAAAATTTAAATCTAACCATATCAGTAACATTAAGTATTAATGGTCTAACCACCTTATTTAAAAAGCAGAGATAGTAAGAGGTTAAAAAACAAGCACACCTATGTACTGTTTACAAGAGACAAAGATTTATATCAAAGATAAAAATACAGAAAAACATAGCACGTGAACACTAATCATAAGAAAGCTGGAGAAATTATATAAATTTTGACAAAGTAGACATTAAGACATTACTTTAAGATGACTTTTTAAAGAAGCATTACCAGAGAGACAGGGTATTTCATACTGATTAGAGGCTCAATTCATTATCAATCTTGGATACTCATAAAACGAAGGGAGGAAGAATAGAGAAGAGGAAGAGAGTTATGGCTTTTCTTTCTTTTTTTTGCCCCACTGCCCCCTTACTGTTCCTATTCAATATGGTGTTCAAAGGACTGGGCAATGTAATAGCCAATAAAAAGAAAAGAAAAGGCATAAAAGTTAGAAAGCAGTAAAAAGTCTTTTTCATTGATACTATGATCATCTATATTGAAAATTCTAGGATACAACCAGAACTATTAATAAAGGGAGTTTAGCAAGATACTCAATGTGCTACCCTTTCCTTCATCCTTCAGTATACAAAGTCAATAAACAAAAACCAATTGTATGACACCACCAAATGCCAGCAAGTATGTGGAGCAACAAGAACTCATACACTGCTGGTGGAAACGAAAACTGGTATAGCCACGTGGAAGAGAATGTGGCAGTTTCTCATGAAATCAAACATACTCTTACCATAATATCCAGCATTCATGCTTCTTAGTATTCAAAGGAGTTGAAAATGCCTATATACACAAAAATCTACACATGAATATTTACAGTAGCTTTATTCATAACTGCCCAAACTTGAAAGCAATCAAAATAACATTCAGTAGGTGGAAGGATAAACTATAGTACATCCAGACAATGCAATACTGCATGCGTGCTCAGTCATGTCTGACTCTTTGCGACCTCAGGGACTGTAGCCCACCAAGCTCCTCTGTCTATGGGATTCTCCAGGCAAGAAGAGGGTTGCCATGCCCTCCTCCAGGGGCTCTTCCCCACCCAGGGATTGAACCTGCATCTCCTGCATTGGCAAGCTGATTATTTACCACTTGCCACCTGGGAAGCCCTAATGCAATATTACTTAGCACTAAAATGAAAATAAGCTATCAAGTGATGAAAAGACATGAAAAAACTTTAAATGCCTATTACTGAGCGAAAGACGCCAATCTGCATGAAAAGATTTCACTTGTACAATGCCAACTATATGACATTCTGGAACAGACAAACCTAGAGACAATTTTTAAAAAGTCAGTGGCTGCCAGTGGGGAGGTGAGGCAATGTGGTACATAGGCAGAGCACAAAAGATTTTTCAGAGCAGTGAAAATACTCTGTCTGACATTATAACTATAGACATATATCCTTAAACATTTGTCCAAGCCTATAGAATGTACAGTACCAAGAGTGAACTCTAAGGTAAACTGTGGACTTCAGGTGATTATGATGCATCAATGTAAGTTAAAAGAAAAAAAGCATTCCGGTTAATGATGTTGATAATAGGACAGACCTAAGCATGTGTGGGAGCAGGGGTATATGAGAAATCTCTGTACCTCCCTCTCAATTTTGTTATAAACCTAAAACTGCTCTTTAAAAAAGCCTATTGTTTTTGGTTGTTTTTTTTTTTTTTTAATTGTACTTCTATATACCAGTAATAAGGGCTTCCCTGGTGGCTCAGCTGGTAAAGAATCCACCTGTAATGCAGCAGACTCTGGTTCAATTCCTGTGTTGGGAAGTTTCCCTGGAGAACGAATAGGTTACCCACTCCAGTATTCTTGGGTTTCCCTGGTGGCTCAGATGGTAAAGAATACACCTGCAATGTGGGAGACCTGGGTTCGACCCCTGGGTTGGCAAGATTCCCTGGAGGAAGGAATGGCAACCCACTCCAGTATTCTTGTCTGGAGAATCCCATGGACAGAGGAGCCTGCAGGCTACAGGCTACAGTCCATGGGGTCGCTAAGAGTCAGACACGACTGAGCAACTAAGCACAGCACAGCATACCAGTAGTAACTGGAAATTTAAAGTAATTTGAGGGGGAAGAAAAAGCCAAAAAGGCAAACAATAAATCGGTAAACTATAATCTATCAACAAAATGTAATTCTATACTATTTTAAACAAATAGGAAAAAAAGGACCATATACTTCACATCTGTGTTTCTGAAAACCTTTTACTGCATATCATCTTTTGTTTTAGACACATGAAAATCTCATCTTGCATTCCCTCTTCAGCCCATCTAGAGACCAGAATGTGTCTGTTTCTCACTCTACAGTATCTGATTGATGGAAAAGGAGGGTTCAAGAGAGAGAGAGAGAGGAGAAAATTAAACAGTCAATACTTTTTAACACATCAAAACTTCATAAAAATTTAATTCCATATGAAATAATATTAAGTGAAAATGGCGGAAAACAGCAGTTATAAGCATATGAACTATATCTACATATAAAACAATGCATAGGAACGTGAATGTAGGTTTTTCCTTAAATTTACTTTGGGAAGTGAAAAGATCTGTATCATTTAGAATAGTGAATAAAAATCTGGGTATCTAGACTCTAATCCCTGCTCAATTTTAGAAACGCTCTGAAACTTTCTAGATCTCAAGTGTCTCAACAGTAAATTTAAGGATTGGATGAAATTATTTCTAGGGCCTTCTATTCTAAAATTCCATGGCTTATTCTATTATACTGGGCAAGGATATGCTCTATTAGTTTTCTGTAGTACGAAGTACCTTTCTTATGATTCTCTAACAACTGCCAAGACAATAAGGACCCATTATCCACACTCAGGACACTTTTCCCAGGCCTCCTACACATTTACTTAAAAGGCCATTTTAATCCAGGAATTCAGTCCCACTTGTAGGTGTGTCTTCTACAGAAACACAGTGCTAAAAAATATGTACAAAGATATATGTAAGAATATTTATTAAAGCATTGCTATAAACAATTTTTTAAAAATGGAAATAATCCAAATTTCCATCAATGAGGATTCAGTTCAGTTCAGTCGCTCAGTCGTGTCCGACTCTTTGCGACCCCATGGACTGCACAACTAATCAAAGGGGATTAATAAAATATTCATTTGGGTACTGCATAACATACAATTGTTTGAAAGAGGTACATCTACACATACTGCCTAAAAGTTAACAGTATTTCTAAGTGAAGTATTTAATTTCTCGACATCTAGTCTCTTGAAAGCCAGAGGCCAATAATATCCACCTCTAAATGTTGTTGTTAAAGAATAACGAGATAATACATATGAAAGCCTAGCACAATGCACTGCATGAGCAGATATTTAATGTTACCCTTTCCTTCATTCTTTCAACATCATAAAATCTTCATAATTGGCTGCTCTGGCTCTAATCTCAACAAAATTTTCCAATCCATCCCAGACAATGATTTTCCTAAAACGTCATTTTAAAAAATATTCTCCTGCTCAAACACTTGCCTACCAGAGGAAAAAAAAAAAGAAAACCCCACATGGTATAACCATCACACAACAGTTCCACTTTACCTTTAAACGTTACTCGCATCCCCATCTGAGACTTTCCAAATAGAAGTCTATCATCCTACCTTTACAAGTCTCCTCCTCACGGTCACTTGAAGGTGTGGTGTATACTACTGCTTTCACAACTCTGCTGACCTCCATATGCAATCAACTTCCCATCCTCCCACTTCCATCCCAACCAAGTCTAGTCATGCTTCAAGCTCATGCTCCAGACTAATCTTCCACTGAGCCATTTTCAATTATCTCAGTTCACTAATCTGCATCCTATGAATACTGCCTTGGAGTGGTTTTTAACATTCACATACAGATATGGAGACCCTAAACGAAAGCAGTCATCAATTTGAAGTTTGTGTGCTAAGGATGAATAGATATACAACAAAGTTTGTACATAAGCAAGTATTTTTTCTTCTGTAATTTGCTTAATGGAAATGTCTAAAGCAATTTCTAGCATACTTCCCAAGCTTTTTAATAATTAAAAATTATAATACAGCAAAAGACCTATAGTGCCTATAGCTACCTACTTTTTAAAATATAAGTTCCACACAAATTTTATTTTTGTCAATACTCCCTTTTTTTATGTGCTGATCTGAGTTTGCATACAATTCCTGTAAAAGAAAGAATTTCTTTATGTAATATTCCCAGTATTTCATAATTTTTACTAAGTTTTTAATTCAATGTCTCTTCCACACTAAACACCAAGCACAGTGTATCTAAAGATAAAAACTGCAAGACTGATTTAAACTTTCCCAATGATCTAACCACCAAACTGTATCCTCTAAGCTTGTGCCTTTTATTTATTTACTATTTTAAGGATTTCTAGATCCCATGAAAGAAGGAAGAAAGAAGGGAAGTTTCTTTTCGTTTCTTAATATCAAACCTTCCCTTCTACATTTTGAGAGTTTAGTACCATCCTAATTCTCAATCATTATCTCAGATTGTTCCAGCATCAGCCTAAAAAATGTATTCATTGTGTAAACTCCTTTTCAGAACCCAAGAATCACAAAGAATCTTCTATCAAAATAAAACTCACAGTAACTGGTTTTAAGATCCCCTACCCACTGAAATTCTCTCAACAGAGCCCTCTGCTCCTGACCTTCTCCAACCAAAATCTTTCAATGCAAAATTAAGAAATCTGTTCATCATCCAAAAGAGAAACGCAAACACTACTAAAGTTTAACATGAAATTTGCTTCATTAGAACTATCCTCCCTACTCCAAAAAATTCTGCTAGATTCCCTAATAAATTCTCAGTTCAATCACAATTGCCTAAAGTTTCTTCAACAAGTCTCTCTTCCATCCTGCTGTGCTAATTAGCTAGATTTCCTCAATGTAATAAAGTTTATAAAAGGCATCTCAAAGCTTCAAAAAGATAAATCCATTACAAGTCTACCTATTCTTAAATTGCAGTAATATGCAATTCTCAAATTTAAATTAAAAGTCTAATCTTTTCTGCATAAATTAAGAATTCTAATATTTTAAACACCCAAAAAGTACTTTTCCAAACATACTAGCAAAGAACCACCACAGCATTTTATCATTTGTCTAATGCTGATAATCACTCAGTTCAGTTCAGTCGCTCAGTTGTATCTGACTATTTGCAACCTCATGAACTGCAGCACGCCAGGCTTCCATTTCCATCAGCAACTCCCGGAGTTTACTCAAATTCATGTCCATCGAATCAGTGATGCCATCCAACCATCTCATCCTCTGATGTCCCCTTCTCCTCCCACCTTCAATCTTTCCCAGCATCAGGGTCTTTTCCAATGCGTCAGTTCTTCGCATCAGGTGCCCAAAGTATTGGAGTTTCACCTTCAACATCAGTCCTTCCAATGAACACTTAGGACTGATTTCCTTTAGGATGGACTGGTTGGATCTCTTTGCAGTCCAAGGGACTCTCAAGAGTCTTCTCCAACACCACAATTCAACAGCATCAATCTTTGGCGCTCAGCTTTCTTTATTGTCCAGCTCTCACATCCATACATGACTACTGGAAAAACCATAGCTTAGACTAGATGGACCATTGTCGGCAAAGGAATGCCTCTGCTTTTTAATATACTGTCTAGGCTGGTCATAGCTTTTCTTCCAAGGAGCAAGTGTGTTTTAATTTCATGGCTGCAGTCACCATCTGCAGTGATTTTGGAGCCCAAGAAAATAGTCTTCTCTCACTGTTTTCATTGTTTCCCCATCTATTTGCCATGAAGTGATGGGACTAGTGCCATGATCTTAGTTTTCTGAATGTTGAGCTTTAAGCTAACTTTTTCACTCTCCTCTTTCACTTTCATCCAGAGGCTCTTTAGTTCTTCTTCACTTTCTGCCATAAGGGTGGTGTCATCCGCATATGTGAGGTTATTGATATTTCTCCCAGCAATCTTGATTCCAGCTTGTGCTTCATCCAGCCCGGCGTTTTGCATGATGTACTCTGCAAATAAGTTAAATAAGCAGGGTGACACTATACAGCCTTCACGTACTCCTTTCCAGCACTGTTGGAACCAGTCTGTTGTTCCATGTCCAGTTCTAACTGTTGCTTCCTGACCTGCATACAGATTTCTGAGGAGGCAGGTCAGGTGGTCCAGTATTCCCATCTCTTGAAGAATTTTGCAGTTTGTTGTGATCCACACAGTCAAAGGCTTTGGCGTAATCAGTAAACCAAAAGTAGATGTTTCTCTGGAACTCTCTGCTTTTTTGATGATCCAACAGATGTTGGCAATTTGACCTCTGGTCCTCTGCCTTTTCTAAATCCAGCTTGAACATTTGGAAGTTCACGGTTCACGTACCGTTGAGGCCTGGCTTGGAAAATTTTGAACACTACTTTGCTAGTGTGTGAGATGAGTGCAATTGTGTGGTAGTTTGAACATTCTTTGGCATTGCCTTTCTTTGGGATTGGAATGAAAACTGACCTTTTCACAAGAGACTGACCCAGACTTGCCTGTGTGTCCAGGAGTCTCCGGCAGAGGTGTGGGTCGACAGTGGCCTGCTGCAGAGTCGGGGGCAGTGAGTGCGGCAGTGCGTGCATGGGACCTTTTGAAGGAGGTTGCCATTATCTTCATTACCTCCACCAAAGTTTGGTCTCAGGTCAAACAACAGGGAGGGAACACAGCCCCGTCCACCAACAGAAAATTGGATTAAAGATTTACTGAGCACGGCCCCACCATCAGAACAAGACCCAGTTTCCCCCTCAGTCAGTCTCTTCCATCAGGAAGCTTCCATAAGCCTCTTATCCTTCTCCATCAGAGGGCAGACAGAATGAAAACCACAATCACAGTAAACTAACCAAACTGATCACAGGGGCCACAGCCTTGTCTAACTCAATGAAACTATGATAATCACTAAGTCTCTATATATTTTAAGTTGCTTTATTTTTCTTTAATAAAGCATTCTGCCTTACTCAGTATAAATATTGCCTTGAAATTTCATTTCATAATTAAAACTATCAAAAGCCATGTTATAGTTTTGGAAATGATGAGAAATAATTTATTTTTTAAAAGACAGGAGAGTAAAAGAACTATATTTACTATCAAAATGGAAATAAATCCATTTTCCTGTAATGGATTAGGTATTATTCTAGGACTGTGTTTTGGACTGTTTTATCTAATTTCACAACAGAAATCATAATGTCACTGACTAATTACCATTGTTAAGGTTTTGGTTAAAGTAATCATATTAACTAATTTTTGATTGCTAAATTTTCTCTAGACTGGATGAGATAACACAATAAGGAAATGTTTGGGTTTTTATGATCTCTGAATATATGTCCACTGCCCCTCAACCTTTTGGGTGTCACAAGAAAAAAGGGAAAAAGATAGCCGAAGGCGATAAAAGTATGACAGGAGAAAGCACTTTTCACTATTCGCAAGGCGTCTCCTTCAGGGAATATAGTGATGATCATAAATGAAAGAGACACTGAACCCCTTTCCAACTCAAAATGCTGGCAAAGCTAGAGCAAAGAGAAGTGAGGGTAAGGTGACAACAATTGACCATTTATTAATAATTAGTATGTCTTCAAAAACAACCAAGGGTCCTGGTGTACTAGATGATGGCCAATATTAACCTTAATCAATGCATGACTCTGGGTACAAAATAAGTCTGCATTTTCCAGCTATGCAAAGGTTAACAGTTGGTTGACTACTAGCCTACTGCTATACAAATAAAACCCACCACTTTGTTTAAGGCATTGCTACCATGTAGGAAATGGCAATCCACTCCTATATTCTTGCCTGGGAAATCCCATCGACAAAGGAGCCTGGGAGGCTACAGTCTCTGGGGTCACAAAGAGCTGTACACAACTGAGCGCACGCGCACACACATGCATCAAGTTTCAAAGGCTCTTAACACCCAAACCAACACTGTTCTCTCTCTCTTGCCCCAAGTTAGCTGCTTCTCCACTTACACTGCTTATTACTATACATTTACCAGTATCCATGTAATCTTCTAGCATGTTTTCCAACTAGTGATTTGTTTAAACAAACTATATAATAGTATCTATTTCCATTTCTCTTTCCTTTTTAAATCAATACATATTTGTACAAACAAATATAAATATTCACTAGTTTATGCTTTACTTTAAAATAGAGCAATGTGAGAGCTCCCAAGTGAGATGGATGCAGAAAAATGTCATTACTTCCTCTTTTTAACAAAAGGTGTTAGAACGGTTAGATATGCACTTGCAAAAAAAAAAAAAATTGAACTTCAATGTGTACTTTGCACTAAATACAGAAATTTATTCAAGCTGGATCCCAGATATAAATGTAAAATCTAAAACTAAAAACATCGAGGAGAAAATTTTTATAACCTCGCATTAGGCAAAGATTTCTTAGAGGCAACACTAAAACCATAATCCAGAAAAGAAAAATTGAAAAACTAAACTTCAACAAAATTAAAAACATGCTCTATGTAAATCAACTATACTTCAATCAAGTAAATTTTTTAAAAAGACGCAAAGGAACAAATCATTAAATAAGATATCTGTAAACAAAACAAAAACAAAAAAACCCAACAATTTATGCTATATAAAACGCTGTAAAGAGACAAACCAAAAACCAGAAAAAAATTTCAAATCACATCTCATAAATAACTTGTGTCAAGAATATACACAGAACTCTCAAAACTCAATAATATGAAAACAGCCCCATCTAAAAAAAAAAAAACAGATTTGAACAAACACTTCAAGGAAGATACAGAGAGAGCAATAAGCACTTGAAAAAATGCTCGTATCACTAGTCATCAAGGAAATGCAAACTTAAAACCTAATGGGATACCATTATACAGCTATTAGAATCCCTAAAACTGATCATGTGTGGGCAAGGCCAGGGAGGAACTAGAACTTTCAAACACTACAGACTGATATGTAAAACAGTAACCATGTTGCAAAACAGTCTGGCAGTTTTCTTAAAAAGTTAGCACAGAAGTACCCTATGATCCAGTCATTCCACTCCTAGGTATTTATCTGTATTGTATTGTGTGTACACACTCAGTTGTGTCCAACTCTTCACCACCCAATGGACTGTAGCCCACCAGGCTCCTCTGTCCATGGAATTCTCCCGTCAAGAATATCAGAGTGGGTTGCCATTTCCTATTCCAAGGGATCTTCCTGACCCAGGAATCGAACCTGCACCTCTTGCATCTCCTGCTCTGGCAGGCAGATTCTTTACCACTGAGCCACCTGGCTAACAGAAAGGAAACCATATGTCCATACAGACTTACACACAAATGTTCACAGCAGTTTTACTTTTATGAGCCAAAAACTGAAACAATCCAAAGGTCTATCAACAAGTGACTGGATACACAATGGTGGTATACCACATGACTACCCAGCAATAAATAGTAATGAATTACTACTGTGGCAAGTTACTCCACAACATGGATGACTGAAAAAGTAATTGTCCTGACTGAAAGAAAACTCTAGAAAATGCAAGCATTACAGTGACAGAAAGCAGATCAGTAGTTTCCTGGGGTAGAGGGGGAGACAGGAGGGGATTACAAAGGAGCACTAGGAAACTTTTAGGGGTGATGGATATATTCATTATCTTGATTGTGGTAATGGTTTTACAGATGTAAACATATATCAAAATTTATCAAAAGGTACACTTTAAATACATGCAGGTTAGCTGAACTGTGTGTGTGCTCAGTCGTATCCAATTCTTTGCACCCCCACAGACTGTAGCCCGCCAGGCTTCTCTGTCCACGGGATTCTCCTGGCAAGAATACTGAAGGGGGTTGCCATTTCCTCCTCCAGGGAATCTTCCCAATCCAGGAATCCAACCTGAGTCTCCTTAGGCAGATTCTTTACCGCTGAGCCACTGGGAAGCCACTTATCTGCAGGTTACTGTATGTAAATTATAACTCAATAAAACTACTAAAACTGTTAGTAACAAAAACAGCTAATTTTCTTCTGTTCTTTGGAAGACTTCTTTACCTTTTTTTTCTGGCCTTAGTTTCCTGACCAGGAATTGACCCCAGGCCCCCCACAGTGACAGCACAGAATCCTAACCACTGGACTGCCACGGAATTCCTCTGGAAGATTTTTTTAAGAATAAATAAAAAGTCATAAACTATCAGTATCTGCCTAAAAGAAAAACTGAAAAACTAAAACTAGGTCCAATCGATCCTGATGATACACGAATGGTTAGAACAGATCGAATATAAATAAACACACACAAGTCCATGATTTCATAATTCTTAAAACTTCCTACTTCTGGAGTACATTAGGGAATCATTTTTTGAACGCTAGTAAGAAAGAATCCACCATTTATCCTGCCTCATAATGACACTATCTTAGGTAGCCAAGAGTAGATATGCAAGTATCCCTTTACAGCTAATCAAGTGTGTTGCGACTAAGAATATAATCACTTTGAACTAAAAAATCTGAAGCACTGCATATGAATGGATGCTGATTTCCCCAAAAGATAGATAACTATATATATACATATACTTCCATATCAAAGAACACACCACTCCATATAATAAATCTCACCAATATTTTTTTTAATGTATTTGAATGAAATCTGATCAAACCTCTAAATCCAACTACTTTACTGGAAATAGAAATCAAATATACTAAATCTTTGATTTTTATAAAAGATACTTGAGAGATCTGTCAACGATTAATTGCAATATAGGGACCTTACTATTTAGATGCTGACTGAAGATATTTTTAAAATTTAAAATATATTAAAAAAACTTGTGAGACCACTGGAAATCTGAACACTGATTAAATGTTCAACTCAATATTAAGAAATTATTTGTTCTTAAGTGTTGTAACACTATTATAGCTATGTTTCCAAAAAGGCCTTGTTTTTAGAGACACACACTAATATATTTAGATTACATTCTGGAATATGTTCCAAATAATATGAGAGAAGTGAGTGGGACTATAAATAAAATAACAGTATCCATGAGTTGGCCATTTTTAAAAAATCAAAGAATAGTTGATTTACAACACTGTTAGTTTCAGTTATACAGCAAAGTGATTCAGTTACAAGATGGTCATTTTTGAAGCTGTGTGATGACTATAGAAGGGTTCAATATTCCATTTTGTTTGCTTTTATACATTTTAAATTTGCCATAATGACAAGTTTTAAAAATAAAGATACCTTATTGAATTCACTTTGTAACTTTCATATGTACATAGATATAAATATCCAAATAAATAAACTGGCTTAGGCCAAATTTCCTCTTTCATATTTTCCTTGTCCTTTTTGATAAAGAGGTTATATTAGCTTCAAAATCTGAACTGGGTAACTCTGCTTCTTTTCCTATTCTCTAACACATTTATATAAGATATAAACAATCTGTTTCATAAAGGTGTAACTGAACTTTTTAACCCTTTCAGTCTGATAGTTGTATGTAGAAGGGAAAGGTGTACTTTTAATTGCTCATTTTAATTTTTTTTGATATTTTATCTCATCATGATTTAAATTTGAGTCAGTTTTATTTAGTGTATTTTTCTAGAATATAGCCAATTTAATATGTTCCTTTGCTGTTCTCAAATGTACTGGCATACAATTTCTTGTATTACAATTATAGTTATGTCTCCATTTTCACATTTTCAAAAACACCGTGTCTTCTTTTTCCTAAATATACCTTTTCAGTAGCTCAATATTTGTCTTTTCAAAGGATCCAATTTTTATTTCATTAAGTCCCTCTACTGTTCCTTTGCTTTGTTATTAATTTCTATTCTTTAGCATTACCATTTTTGCATCTACTTTCTTAGGTTGCTTAAATACTTAGCCCACTCGTTTCCATCTCTTTTCAAATACACCCATTTACACCTATGAGTTAATCTCTTCAGTACTACATTGAAGAAGGACTCACCCAGTCGTGTCCAACTCTTTGCGATCCCATGGACTATATAGTCTGTGCAATTCTCCAGGCCAGAATACTGGAGTGGGTAGCCTTTCCCTTCTCCAGGGGATCTTCCCAACCCAGGGATCAAACCCAGGTCTCCCGCATTGCAGGCGGATTCTTCACCAGCTGAGCCACAAGCGATGTCATGTTTTATTCTGTAGAGGCCTGGCATGCTGCAGTCCATGGGGTCGCAAAGAGTCTGACACGACTGAGCGACTGAACTGACTGTAGAAGATTAATTTCCAGTTATTTCTTCTGCGACCCACTTAATTACTTTAAAATATTTTTAAATTTCTAGACATGACAATGCTTTATCTTTTGATTTGTAATTAGACTGCACTGTTGGCTGCACAGTGATAATCTCCCATTAGCTACAACCTGCTTCAATGACTTGCTATAAGGTCAAATTTCATAAATGTTCTGTGCACTTAAAAAATGTGTACTATCTAATTATTAGTTTCAGGGTTCTATAGCACCCCAAGATTGTTATTTCTTTATTCACATGTTATTTTTTTATTCACATTTTCATTCCTTACTATTTTATTTACTTGATGTATTAATTACTGAAAAGTGTGTTAAAAATACTGATTATAAAGTTCTCCGTATTTGAGGTTATCTTTTATATTATACACAAATTTATGACATTTACTTTTTCCTAGATATATTTAAGTCTTCCTAGTGATGATCTCATTCTTAAAGAATGAACCTCTTATTCCTTGATAATGCTTTTGCATTAGTCTCATTTTTCTTAAACACATCTATGACAGCTTCAGGGGGGTGGGAGTCCTTGCGTTAGAATATTTTAGATGCATTATTGATAAAGATCCATTGAATAGACGGACTTTTGTTGGAAAACTAATGTCTCTGCTATTAAATATGCTATCTAGGTTGGCCATAACCTTCCTTCCAAGGAGTAAGCGTCTTTTAATTTCATGGCTGCAATCAACATCAGCAGTGATTTTGGAGCCCAAAAAAATAAAGTCTGACACTGTTAGCACTGTTTCCCCATCTATTTCCCATGAAGTGATGGGACCAGATGCCATGAACTTAGTTTTCTGAACGTTGAGCTTTAAGCCAACTTTTTCACTCTCCTCTTTCACCTTCATCAAGAGGCTCTTTAGTTCTTCTTCACTTTCTGCCATAAGGGTGGTGTCATCTGCATTATCTGAGGTTATTGATATTTCTCCCAGCAATCTTGATTCCAGCTTGTGTTTCTTCCAGCCCAGCGTTTCTCATGATGCACTCTGCATATAAGTTAAATAAGCAGGGCGACAATATACAGCCTTGACATACTCCTTTTCCTATTTGGAACCAGTCTGTGGTTCTATGTCCAGTTCTAACTGTTGCTTCCTGACCTGCATACAGGTTTCTCAAGAGACAGGTCAGATGGTCTGGTACTCCCATCTCTTTCAGAATTTTCCACAGTTCGTTGTGATCCACACAGTCAAAGGCTTTGGCATAGTCAATAAAGCAGAAATAGATGTTTTTCTGGAACTCTCTTGCTTTTTCGATGATCCAGCGGATATTGGCAATTTGATCTCTGGTTCCTCTGCCTTTTCTAAAACCAGCTTGAACATCTGGAAGTTCAAGGTTCATGTATTGCTGAAGCCTGGCTTGGAGAATGTTGAGCATTACTTTACTAGCATGTGAGATGAGTGCAATTGTGCGGTAGTTTGAGCATTCTTTGGCATTGCCTTTCTTTGGAATTGGAATGAAAACTGACCTTTTCCAGTCCTGTGGCCACTGCTGAGTTTTCCAGATTTGCTGGCATATCGAGTGCAGCACTTTCACAGCATCATCTTTCAGGATTTGAAATAGCTCAACTGCAATTCCATCACCTCCACTAGCTTTGTTCGTAGTGATGCTTCCTAAGGCCCACTTGACTTCACATTCCAGGATGTCTGGCTCTAGGTGAGTGATCACACCATCATGATTATCTGGGTCATGAAGATCTTTTTTGTACAGTTCTTCTGTGTATTCTTGCCACCTCTTCTTAATATCTTCTGCTTCTGTTAGGTCCATACCATTTCTGTCCTTTATCGAGCCTATCTTTGCATGAAATGTTCCTTTGGTATCTCTAATTTTCTTGAAGAGATCTCTAGTCTTTCCCAATCTGTTGTTTTCCTCTATTTCTTTGCATTGATCGCTGAGGAAGGCTTTCTTATCTCTCCTTGCTATTCTTTGGAACTCTGCATTCAGATGGGAATATCTTTCCTTTTCTCCTTTGCTTTTCGCTTCTCTTCTCTTCCCAGCTATCTATAAGACCTCGTCAGACAGCCATTTTGCTTTTTTGCATTTCTTTTCCATGGGGATTGTCTTGATCCCTGTCTCCTGTACAATGTCACGAACCTCTGTCCATAGTTCATCAGGCACTCTGTCTATCAGATCTAGTCCCTTAAATCTATTTGTCACTTTTACTGTATACTCATAAGGGATTTGATCTAGGTCATACCTGAATGGACTAGTGGTTTTCCCTACTTTCTTCAATTTAAGTCTGAATTTGGCAATAAGCAGTTCATGATCTGAGCCACAGTCTGCTCCTGGTCTTGTTTTTGCTGACTGTATAGAGCTTCTCCATCTTTGGCTGCAAAGAATATAATCAATCTGATTTCAGTGTTGACCATCTGGTGATGTCCACTTGTAGAGTCTTCTCTTGTGTTGTTGGAAGAGGGTGTTTGCTATGACCAGTGCGTTCTCTTGGCAGAACTCTATTAGCCTTTGCCCTGCTTCATTCTGTACTCCAAGGCCCAATGTGCCTGTTACGCCAGGTGTTTCCTGACTTCCTACTTTTGCATTCCAGTCCCCTATAATGAAAAGGACATCTTTTTTGGGTGTTAGTTCTAGAAGGTCTTGTAGGTCTTCATAGAACCGTTCAACTTCAGCTTCTTCGGCATTATTGGCCGGGGCATAGACTTGGATTACTGTGATATTGAACGGTTTGCCTTGGAAACGAACAGAGATCATTCTATGGTTTTTGAGATTGCATCCAAGTACTGCATTTTGGACTCTTTTGTTGACCATGATGGCTACTCCATTTCTTCTAAGGGATTCTTGCCCACAGTAGTAGATATAATGGTCATCTGAGTTAAATTCACCCATTCCAGTCCATCTTAGTGCACTGATTCCTAGAATGTCGACGTTCACTCTTGCCATCTCCTGTTTGACCACTTCCAATTTGCCTTGATTTATGGACCTTGGAAGGAAGGTTATGGCCAACCTAGATAGCATATTTAAAAGCAGAGACATTACTTTGCCAACAAAAGTCCGTCTAGTCAAGGCTATGGTTTTTCCAGTGGTCATGTATGGATGTGAGAGTTGGACAGTGAAGAAAGCTGAGCACCACAGAATTGATGCTTTTGAACTGTGGTGTTGGAGAAGACTCTTGAGAGTCCCTTGGACTGCAAGGAGATCCAATCAATCCATCCTAAAGGCAATCAATCCTGGGTGTTCATTGGAAGGACTGATGTTGAAGCTGAAACTCCAATACTTTGGCCACCTCATGCAAAGAGTTGACTCATTGGAAAAGACCCCAATGCTGGGTAGGATTGGGGGCAGGAGGAGAAGGGGACGACAGAGGATGAGATAGTTGGATGGCATCACTGACTCGATGGACATGGATTTGGGTAGACTCCGGGAGTTGGTGATGGACAGAGAGGCCTGGCGTGCTGCAATTCATGGGGTCGCAAAGAGTTGGACACGACTGAGCGACTGAACTGAACTGAGTCAAGGCTATGGTTTTTCCAGTGGTCATGTATGGATGTGAGAGTTGGACTATAATGAAAGCTGAGCACAGAAGAACTGATGCTTTTAAACTGTGGTGTTGCTGAAGACTCTTGAGAGTCCCTTGGACTGCAACGAGATCCAACCAGCTCATCCTAAAGGAGATCAGTCCTGAATATTCATTGGAAGGACTGATGCTGAAGCTGAAACTCCAATACTTTGGCCACCTGATGCGAAGGGTTGACTCATTGGAAAAGACCCTAATGCTGGGAAAGATTGAGGGCAGGAGGAGAAGGGGATGACAGAGGATAAGATGGTTGGATGGTATCACCGACTCAATGGACATGGGTTTGGGTGGACTCCAGGAGTTGGTGATGGACAGGGAGGCCTGGCCTGCTATGGTTCATAGAGTCACATCGAGTCGTACATGACTGAGCGACTGAACTTAACTGATTGATAAACATCACTATAATTTGTTTGCTGTCTTTAAATGAAATCCCATCCCAGAGTCTCCATGCTTTCTCTGGTAAGTTTATTCTGTTTACATTTATTTTGATAACTGACATGTGAAATTATTTCCACAGCTTTGTTTTCAATATACCATGCATTTTCTTTTTCTTTCCTTTTTTTACGTTTTCCTTACAATTTTAACAGAACTACTTGAAAGTAGAATCAATTTTTTTTAATTTTTTTTTAGAATCAATTTTATTACTCTTTCTAAACAATAGGACCTCAGAAAGCTTACTCAGACTACTACCGTCCTTCAATTCTTATGCATTTATTTACTGTATTGTTTTATATAATCAAACTGTCCCAATTTGTGTATATGTTTACCAATTTCTTTGCTAACTTTGACTCTTTCATCCTCGTCTACATTGTGGATTCAGTTTCCTTCTATCAAAGTTCAACTACCTTCAGCAGTTCTTTCAGTAATGGTCTATCAGTAGCAAACTCTCCATCTCCACCTGAAAACGTTCATTTCTCCTTCACTGTACAATGACAATAACCAATGAAGGTTATGTTATTTTTCCTCAGCACTTTGAAATACTAATCTAGAGATCTTTTACCTTTACTCATGCTGTTGATAAATCTGCTGAACTAATTGCTGTTCAGTCACAAGTGTCTTCTCTCTCTGGTTCCTTTATTAGTTTCTCTATATATTTACCACTCAGTGATTTCACTAGAGTACTGAGTTGTCCATATTTTTTCTTACTTATAGAGTGTCCAGTTTTAGGCACAGACACAGTAAGTGATTTTAGAATGACCATTTTCTTAATTCTCCCAGAGTTTTCAGAACCAATACCACACTATATGTATAAGAGGAATTAATTTACTACATACAGTGGATGCCCTAGGACAATGACTGTCAAACTTTAGAAGGCAACAGAAACACGTAGGAAAGCTATTTAAAAACTTGGACTCCATCCAAATCTTCTGATTCAGTACGTCTGGGGTCCTACCATGTATCCCCATTTCCAACGAGTTTCCAGGCTGATGCTGCTGGTAGGGGAATCATGCTTTAAGAACCACTTCCTTAGGGATGAGGAATAATTATCTCAGGGAATCCCCACTCAGAAGGACTGCAGGAATTTGTTGTTTCTTAAATCTAGAGATTAGTCTTTACCATCAATCTAAACCATGTTTAGCTGTAAATATTACCCTTTCTCATTTTTCCTCACAGAAATTCAACTATATAAATAACAACAGCTAACAGTTCATCATCTGACCAGAAATGCTCCAGTTCATTATTCACAGCCCTCAAGGTAAAAACAGAATTTGACCCTATCATTCCCCTACTCAATTGTTCACTGGCTCCTCTACAACTACAGGGACAGTTCTTCATGGGGGCACATGTGCTTCAGAGTACATGGAAATTTTTTAGTGTTTACATCATGCTTATATTACACACACTTTTTATGACACCATCAAACAGGTCTGTGATCAAAGCATGTTAAAACTTGCTAACCTATTAAATTCAAATGAGTCAGTGTGATTCAAAAGCTTTTCAGCTTTTCATGACCCATGCCTGCATCCTATACTCCCTGCCTTGTGCCATTCTGAGCACACCACGATTTCAAACTTTTATCATTATATCCATATTACCTCCAACCTAGCAAAGAATGCCCAACAGGCCTCTCATGGGCCTGACAAACACCTACTCATCTTCTCAAAAGGTTTAATATCACCTCCGCCCAGAAATTTTCCCCAATACTAAGGGTTGCCTACTTAGTTGCTCCCTTTACCGATTCTCTCAGCACTTTGTACAAACATACACAACTACTTTTCAACCTTCTAAATAACGGTCCAAACATGTTGTCTAAAATACGACTTTTCCTTAGACTCTATAGACTATTTCTAGGAGAAGATATATTTGTAATCTAAGACTTTTCATGTTTCTTTTCATCTAGACTTTCAAAGGAACCAGACATTCATTGGGAGTAAATGTACCTAGTTCTATTTTCAGTTTCTACACAAAATATCTCAACCATGTAAACAAGATTTGTCCCTCTAAGATCTAGCAACTGTAATAGCAATAAAACCAACACAACATTGAAGGGGTAATCAAATCTAAGAACTCAAAAATCTTCATAGAAAAAAAGGACTCTCATATTTCCTACACAAGTCTACTCGGTTTACCTGTTTAAACACTGATGTATATATACTACACATTTGAGAAGATTCCTCTCATTATTCATTAAACACCCTCTCATTCAAAAATATCTCTTTATAAAGGTATACACCATATAAAGAGAATCACAGTGACTGGTTCTCTCCAGGGGCAAAGGATGGGAGTATGAGGTCCCTTCACTTACCATTTTTCAAATGTGTATCATCTGATTTTTTTTTAAGCAATGTTACACATTACTTTAACAATCAGAAAAATATAATGAAAAGTGAAAAAAGCCATATTCTATGCTATGCTATTTAAGAAAAAAGTTTAACTATGAAACTATTTTAATATATTATTCTTACCAGATTTAAGACCTGAAATTTTGAAGATGGCACTTGGTTTCCCATTCGTGACAAATCCTAGGAGTTGCCATACTGGCATTCCATTTGAATCAGGATAGGAAAAGTAGACAGAGCCTCCCATTCCTTCAGGAAATGGGATTGTTCCCAGCATAAAAACCACAACATGGTTGATATTTTCATAATCAGGCAAGTCAAAAACAAATTTATCCTCTGCCACTTGCTGTGCAGCTGTTTGCACCTAGAAAATAAGAAATTCACCTTAGTTCAATAGTTTGATAAGTTACTATAGCCCTTTTAGTGTTGCTGTAAGCTCTGTTAACAGATATAGTTGACTACTGTCATCATATCAAGCCTAACACTGGGTGAATCTGATACTCTAATTATGGAATTACCAAATACACCAGAGAGTGCTAACTTTAATAGAAAACCTAAAAATATGTATCTAACCTTAAAATGATTTAATGAATGCAATCTTTTAAAAACATGACTAAATTATTTGAGAAGTGCCCAGAAAAGACTTTACTTACATATTAAAACACTACAGCTTCAAAATGTTATAAAAATGAAACACCACACCATAAAAGCCTTATCTTCTAGTTTGAAGGTAAAGAATCTCCAGGTAATTAAAATGAGTAAGCAATCCAGAAGTTGTTACTGTCAATCCTCATTATTTGCAGATTCCCTATTTGTCATTTTGCCTACTCACTGAAATATATTTGTAACCCCCAAATTACTAACCTTCAGTTTAAATACAGAGAATAAAACAAAGGAAGAAAGAACATAAACCAAACTGCCCATATTAGTATTAAATTCAATTTTATCAGTTTTTGGCATGCACACAATCTTAAAGGCATACAAAATTATGGTATGTACAAATCCTCAAGCAAAATAATGCCAACTTTGTCAAAAGCACCAGACATTCTGTTAATTTGTATTATGACACTCTAATCCTCAACCTGAGGTAAAAAAGGACCTCTTTTACTTAAGAAAAGTTTTCAAGGAATGAAAATTGACTTCATAATTTTAGATTAGATGGACGTTTTTAGTAAAAGAATAATGTTAAGTGTTGAGGTCCTCTAGGTCTCTTTGCCCTTTATTTCGATTAACATGTTCAAATATTGCAGAATTAAAGAGTCAAACACTGTGAAAAAATGTTGCCATCAAGAACCCCTCCTGGATATCCATTACAGAGATGAGGTATTAGGTAAACAGACAAAAGCACTGCTGTAACTAAATTCCTTGCAAATCAGTTAACAACACGAATTCTGTAGGGCCTTTCTATTCTTCAGAAAAACACACACATTTTAAATGTCATTCATTAATGAAATTCATCTGAGTTCCGCGGGTGGTCTTGTCAGTTTTCCTATCAGGGGCAGGTGCAATCCAAACTTATCTCACCAATATTATCTACTACCATCGCCAAAAGGCACCTCTCAGCCATTTAAGGGACAAATTTTCTGAGAATAGCCATCTCCAATTTCTCTCTCTAGTTCCTTACACTGTGTACAGACTACATTGTTAAAAAGAAATTGATGAAAAACTTAACAAAGAAGCTGCAACATTTAACAAAGCAGGGAGAAAACATAAAAAGAACTCTTGGTGAAAAAAGAATCAGGTCTGAAATGAACCTGAACGGTTTCTACGGAGGCAAGCAACACCCTCCAGATTATTCCTCAACAATTCCAGGTACTTATCTTATTTACCTAACAATTCATCAAGGAAGGCAATCTTTTTTTTTTTTTTTTTTTACCAATAAGGAAACTCGCTGCTCACATCATTTTGGAGTCATCACAGGCACGGCTCCTGATTAAGTTTCACGAATTTCTACCAATCAACTTCAAATTACGTTAAGCCTATTTTTATTAGAGCCCTTCCAAAGGGACCCAGAAGTTAAACATTGACCGAGCATCTTAACCTTCGACAGGCTGGACGCTACAGGCTAGATCAAATGCCAGTATTTACCTCGAATTCCCTTTCTGAGCTCAGGCGAGTATTTATACTGCCAACTGAGCTTAAGTTCCTCAACTGCAAAATGAAAATGAGAAGCACCACCTCACGAGCTACGGCTAAAGTTTGCGGTGCCAAACAAGCGCTACAAAGGAGGCTGAGATGAAGCGCAGTGAACAAAAGGCGTGCGCTGCCTAGCGTTAAGGCACACTCAAGAATTGGCAGCGAATACTGGGACTACTGTCAAGAGCGCTGGGGGCAAAGAAGGACGCAAATCCAGCCCCCACGCTCACGCTCTCCGCCGGAAAGCAGATGGAAGAGGTCTTCCCCGAATCTGGCGCACCCCGCCTCCCCGGGACCTCGCCCTTGGGTGTCGCCCCCTTCCTAAGACCACCCGACCCCTTCCTCACCAGCCTCCCCGCCACCAAGCAGCCGAACATGGCGGCGGCGACTCCGTTCGGCCGGCAGGGACCCGAGGCCGAGGACTAGAAGTCCTGGGGCTACTGCCCTGCTCGGGCCCAAGAATCTTCCAGAACGTGGAGTAGGGCGCCTGCCCCTCAGCTACATAGCGACGAGGCCAGCGGCACAAACGCCTTCTGCCCCCGCGACCTCTGACCGCCCGCTTCCTAACCAGCGCGCCTCTCAGGCGACGAGTACTTCCGGGGCTTTAGACAGGTGGGCCGGATCGGGCATAAGACTACAAGTCCCAGGAAGCCCTGAGCGGGCTTCCGGGAAGGGAGTGCGGGGGATATGCCCTTTCGATTGGTAGTCCGCACTCAAATGACCAGTTTCAAAGCAGGCTGGAGATGTTGCTCACGTTTGTGTAACATTTCAGCGATTACATTGCATTTTTACAATCACTTCTCTGGATCTTCACAAAAACCGTGTGAGTTGGTTATTATTATCTGCATTTTGTGGGCGAGGAAATTGCCCAGAGTGACCAGCCCCAAATCTTCACACAGTACTCAGGGATGGAGTTTAAATCCAAGTTCTGATTCAAATCCGAGTTTTTTTCTGCTATCAGTCAGTCAGTTCAGTCGCTCAGTTGTGTCTGACTCTTTGCGACCCCATGGACTGCTGCACGCCAGGCCTTCCTGTCCATCACCAACTCCCGGAGCTTACTCAAACTCATGTCCATTGAGTCAGTGATGCCATTCAACCATACTCTGTCATCCCCTTCTCCTCCCGCCTTCAATCTTTCCCAGCATTAGAGTCTTTTCCAATGCGTCAGTTCTTCGCATCAGGTGGCCAAAGTATTGGAGTTTCAGCTTCAGCATCAGTCCTTCCAATGAATATTCAGGACTGATTTCCTTTAGGATGGACTGATTGGCTCTCCTTGCAGTCCAAGGGACTCTCAAGAGTCTTCTCCAACACCACAGTTCAAAAGCATCAATTCTTCAGCGCTCAGCTTTCTTTTTTTCAACTCTCATATCCGTGCATGACTACTGGAAAAACCATAGCTTTGACTAGACGGACCTTTGTTGGCAACCTCCTGAGAAATCTTTCTGCTATATGTTAGCTGAAAAGTACTGATTTTTAATCAGCTGTTTTGTACTTATTGGCAATTTTATTGTAGTTCTTTCCAACTTCACTTGGCTCCTCCATTTATTTGCTGTAAAAAAAAAAAAATTGTAAGCAAGTTGTATAGTAATATCCTTGTATTTTAATGGCATCTTTGTAAAATAAGAATAATTGTGTCTGTCTCCTAGGGTTGCTGTGAGGGTTAAATTTAAGCCCTTAGAACTTGGCAGTACTTAACTAAAGGCTATTTTGTTGTAAAATGTCTTTTGTTTTGTTTTCTTTTGTCTGCACATTTGCAGAAAAGGTTCATAGCCAGAAGAACCAGTGTCAAGTACTGACTGCCACTAATACTGTTTCTGCATTTCACAACTTCAGTTCCCTTTCCTCTCCAATTACGAAGGTCTCTGCTCAACTTAATATCTGTGCTTAGTCCACCAGGCACCAGCAAGTCTATCCCAGGTTGTATGTGGAGGATCAGAGTGTTTGGAACAGTAGTCCTCTGGTCTCCACTCCAGCACCATAGACTGGACCATCTGTCTTTGTCTCAGATACTCCTTTGAATAGCCAAGCCAAAGATTAATAGAGAGAAGAGGATTGTTCTACCAGTGTCTCCAGCTTTCTATGTAAGAAGTCCCAGAATCTTCAGAATAAGAAGGACATTCATATGAGACTGTTTCATGAGAGGGAGACAAACTGCCTGGACTCAGAGCCCATCTCTGTCATTAATTAGTTTATAATCTTAGGCCAGATAATCTAACACTACCTTTTCCTCCTTTTCACCATGTATAGAATGAGATAGTAATAAGGTTCTTGTAAACATTATTACATGTAAAGTAGTAAAGTAGTAGCCAGATTATTTGTTGTTGTTCATTTGCCAAGTTGTGTCTGACTCTTTGCGAGCCCATGAACTGCAGCATGCCAGGCTTCGCTGTCCTTCACTGTCTTCCAGAGTTTGTTCAGACCCATGTTCCTTGAGTGGGTGATGCCATCCAACTACCTCATCCTCTGTCACCACTTCTCCTGCCCTCAATCTTCTCCAGGATCAGGGTCTTTTCCAATGAATCAGCTCTTTGCATCAGGTGGCCAAAGTATTGGAGCTTCAGCTTCAGCATCAGTCCTTTCAATGAATATTCGGGGTTGATTTCCTTTAGGATTGACTGGTTTGATCTCCTTGCAGTCCAAGGGACTCTAAAGAGTCTTCTCCAGCACCACATCCAGAATCAGTTATTACTTTTCTTAATTTTTCATGTATTCATACCCATCTTGTATCCTCTGAAATAATAAATTAATATATTGGTCTCTGCCTTCTGTTTCCTACAGAGGGCTCCTATAATTCCCAAGTAATAAGAGTGCTAGGAGCATCTTTTTTTCTAATGAGGGACTCTGAGTAGGTTCCTGGGTGGCTCCCAGATGGGGGCTCGTCACCAGAAACATGAAGCCTGATTAGAAGCTTGGAATTTTCAGCCCCTTCCCCCATTCTATAGAAAGGGGAGAGGGGTTGGAAATGGAATTAATGGATCATGCTTACATGAGGAAGCCTCCATAAAATTCCAGTAGTATGGTGTTTGGAGAACTTCCAGGTTGATGAATACCATGTACCAGGATGCCATACCCCGACTCCACCAGGACAGAAGATCCTGTATTCCCAAACCTTGCCTTAGGCATCTATTCACCTGGCCATTCATCCTTCTCCTTTATCATATCTGTTAGTAAACTGGTAAACATAAGTAAGTGTTTCCCTGAGTTCTGTGAGTCGCTCCAGCCAATAATCAAATCCAAGGGGAGGAAGGTATGGAAACCTCCAGTTTGTAGCCATGTTGGACAGATGTTGTGGGTAACCTGGGACTTAACTACTTGTGATTGGCATCTAAAGGGGGGTACTGAGGGGCTGAGACCTTAACCTGTGGGATTTGATGCTATCTCCGGGTGCTGTCTTCAGATTGACAGTGTCAGGATGGGGTTGGATGGTAGGACTTAGCTGGTGTCACAGAATTGCCTGATGTAGGAAAAACAGTGTGGTTGTAGTGTGAAAGTAAAGAAGAAGCATGGGAGGAAGACCAGGTTTTTTCTTTTGCATACTGTGACTATGTATTCTGTGTATTTTGATTCTCTGAGCCACTTGTAGTTTTTAACGTTTATGTGCTTATGTGGCTTGTTTTATCTGTCTGTAATACTTCCTTGGAAATTTTTTACAGACCCTTCCAATTGGCTCAAATATTTTCTTCAGAAATCTTTCTATGACTTTCCTGTAATTAGTCATTCCTTCTCTTACATGACAATCTTATCTAATTGATTGAGAGCTAGTTAGATTTTTGTAAACTACAGTTGCTGTTTATTAATTGGCCCAACCTTTGTTATCTGGGATTTGAGTTTTTCTCCATTTTGCTGGTGAACTGTCTACTTCTAGGTTGGACAAAGAATTACAGACAATGAGTTTAGTGTCCTTTCTCCAGACTATGAAAATCAGCCTTCTCTTCACCATACTATACTATTATTGTTTGTTTTGTTTTGGGTCACACCTGCGCAGCATGTGGGTATCTTAGTTCCTGGACCAGGGGTGGAAGCCACGCCCCCTTTAGTGGAGGCACGAGTCTTAACCACTAGACCACCAGGGAAGTCCCTTGTGTTTTAAATACAACAGTCCTTCGTAACTAAAGAGAGCAGAAGTAGATGCAGTGTATGAAAGTGAAGAAAAGTGTTTCAGAGGAAAACTAATCTTTCCAATAATCAGAACTCTCTGAAATAAGAATAGGCAGGCATGGGATAGTGAATTCTCCCATTCACACTGATATTTTAACCAATGCTGAAATCTACTTATATTGTTAAGGAGATTCATAGAAAACTTGGGAAAACTGACCTAGGACCTCAAAGGTACCTACCGGCTTTCAGACTACATGTGCTTCTGTGGACTAAGAACAAATCATAATTGAGTTTTGGCCAGGGAGTTGGGAATTGAATTCTGGTTTTACCTTTTCGATTAACTAGCCTAGGGATGAAGTAATTTATCTTTTTAGGTGTTAGGTTTCCATACTTCTAGAATGAGGACATTGAATTCTGATTTCAAGAGCAAAATTATTTTTCTCTTCTGGGAAAGTTTCCTCTCTAAAGCAGGGAGAACAAGAAATAAAAGCACAAATTCCTTCTCCTTTGAACAAGAGATATGTGTATCTCCAAGTCACAAGGACAAGTGGAAAGACAAGTAACTTAGCAAAGCAGAAGGTCAAACTCAAGTACCTATAGAGAAAGATAATAAATACCAAAGAAGTTCAGGAATTGTAGATACCAGGGACCATAGAAGGCAACAGTAAGGCAGTAGACTGAAACATGTAGATTGCTTAAAATCAACATCAGGTTTTATATCTGACCCTCTTCAACACCTCAGCCATTGGTATGAAATCTCTGGAAGAAATTGAATCAGAGAGGCCCCAGGCACTAGGAAACCAGATACTGAAAAAAAAAAAAAGATTGTGGGGCAAGGCTGCCTTGTACAGATTAGGTCCTGAAATAGAGTACCCCATGAGAGAGGAGCACTTAGCTCACACTAATGTAGGATTGCCACCCAGAGTGGGGGTGGCTTTTCTAAAACATCCAGTTGGAGGATGGGGGACCGCCTTTTTCTATATCACCCATGCAGAGAGGAGTATCTCTTATTAAGTCATCCATAGGGGACGAGGGTCACTTTAAAAATTCATGTAACAATCCAAAACCCTTTCATGATTAAAATAAAAATTCAACAAACTTTTAGGAATAAAAGACAGCTTCCTCAAGCCGATAAAGAGCTTGAAATCCCACAGCTAACATCATACTTAATGGTTAATGTTGAATGCTTTCCTCCACAGGTCAGGAACAAAACAAAGATGGCTTCTCCAGCCGTGTCTATTCAACATTGTATTGGAAGTTCTAGCTAAAGCAATGAGGCAAGAAAAAAAAAATTAAAAGGCATCCATCCATTAATTCTTAATCCAGAATTAAGAAATAAAATTATCTCGATTTGTGACATGATTTTGTACGTAGGAAATCCTAAGGACTCTATTAAAAAACAATTCGATGTAATAAACAATGTCAACAAAGTTGTAAGATATAAGATCAATATACAAATTGATATAATATCAATTATATTTAGAAACATTTGCAATGAACAATCCAAACATAAAAATAAGACAGTTCCACTTACAGTAGCATCAAAAAGAGTAAAACATTCCAGAAGCTATCTAAAAAACAAAATAAGAAATTAAATATCTAAGTAAATGGAAACATCCCATGTTCATGGGTCTGCAGACTTAATATTGTTAAGATCGCACTATTCCCTAAATTGGTCTATAGATTCAATGCAGTCTCTATCAGAATCTCAGCTATTTTTGTAGAAATTAGCAATTTGATTCTAAAATTTATCAAGAAATGCAAGAGACCCAGAATAGCCTGAACTGTCTTGAAAAGAAGAACAAACTAGGAAGATTAATGGCTTCCCAGATGGCAATAATCGTAAAGAATCCACCCACCAATGCAGGAGACATAAGATATGTGGGCTTGATCTCTGTTTCAGGAAGATCCCCTGGAGAAGAAAATGGCAACCCACTCCAATATTCTTGCCTGGAGAATCTCGTGGACAGAGGAGCCTGGTGGGTTATAGTCCATGGGGTCACAAAGAGTCAGACACGACTGAGCATCTGAGCCAGGAGAATCAACACTTTCCAATTTCATAAGTTATAGCAAAGCAATGATAATGGAGACAGTGCAGTATTGGGACAAAAATCAGTATGTTAAACAATGGACTGGAATTGAGCATCCAGAAATAAACTGTTATGTCTGTGGTCCACTGATTTTCAACAGAAGTGCCAAGACCATTCAGCTACCTGACTTGAAGCTGATCAGACATGTGAGTGAACCCTGACAAGACCAGAAGAACCACTCAGCTGAGCTCAGCCCAAATAGAATCCTAAGATAAATAAAGTTGAGATGTTTTGTTATGTAGCAAAAGCTAACTTCTATGGAGTTCTGTCACTATCGGTAATCACTTTTTATTGATTAATTTTGCTTCCCTATAATGAATACTGCAAGTTATCTATTTAACATCCATTTCCCTCCTACTTCCTTGTTAACCACAGTTTGGTTCAGGAACCCCTCCTCCGTGAGACTCAGGAGCCCCAGAAGAAGACCCTGCTTTATCTAATTGACAAATTTCCATTCCCTTGGCAGTGACTGTTTTAGGGTCAATCCTATAACCCAATTCTGGTCAGCGACACCTGAGAGGAAGTCTGCTGGGAGCTTTTGAGAAAGGTTTCTTGGTCTTAAGAAAGTCACAGGAAAAGTTGGTCACTTTCTCTCTCTATGTTTGATATATTTGAAAGTAACACCTGGAGTTGTAGCAATCATCTTGAAACAACCTGAGAACAATCTGAGAAAAAAGCACAATCAGGAAGGCAGAGTAAAGAGATA
This sequence comes from Giraffa tippelskirchi, assembly GCF_054371585.1. Classification (NCBI taxonomy): domain Eukaryota; kingdom Metazoa; phylum Chordata; class Mammalia; order Artiodactyla; family Giraffidae; genus Giraffa; species Giraffa tippelskirchi. The sequence continues at coordinate 38,176,741 of NC_137284.1, read as the reverse complement.
AAAATAACTTTGTTGTTACAGCTGATGTTCTAATGAACACAACTCTCACTAGAATATAAGCTCCAAGAGGGCAGAGCACGTGTCTGTTTTGTCTGCTGCTGTATCTCCGGTGACAAGCCTGGCATCTACCCTCTAGTAAGCACCAAAGAATTGATGCTTTTGAACTGTGGTGTTGGAGAAGACTCTTGAGAGTCCCTTGGACTGCAAGGAGATCCAACCAGTCCCTCCTAAAGGAGATCAGTCCTGGGTGTTCATTGGAAGGACTGCTGTTGAAGCTGAAACTCCAATACTTTGGCCACCTGATGCGAAGAGCTAACTCATTTGAAAAGACCCTGATGCTGGGAAAGATTGAGGGCAGGAGGAGAAGGGGACGACAGAGGATGAGATAGTTGGATGGCATCACTGACTCGATGGACACGGGTTTGGGTGGACTCCGGGAATTGGTGATGGACAGGGAGGACTGGCATGCTGCAGTTCATGGGGTCTCAAAGAGTCAGACACAACTGAGCGACTGAACTGAACTGAAGCATCTCATTTGCTGAACGAATGAAAGTATATCGATAATCACTGAGTATGTCTGCATTTGACACTTGATTAGATGGCATAAAGATCTAATTAGGGAGACTATACTTTTGAATATTTATTTATTTGTTTGGGTGTGCTGGGTCTTAGTTGTGGCATGAGCGATCTCTTTAGTCACAGCATGTGGGATCTAGTTCCCTGACCAGGGAACCTGAGCACTTTGCATTGGGAGCGTGGGATCTTAGCCACTGGACCACCAGGGAAGTCCCCAAGTCTGACTATTCCTGACTGTGAACCCTTCAGGAACGGGACTCTGTGTTTGCTCCTCAGTACCTGGCGGACAGTAGATTCTCTGCACGTTTGTTGAGATGGTCTGTGTTCCAGAATATTCTGCCAACTCTCCAGCAGAGGGTGCACACAGCCAGGTGTTCTGGCACTAGGCACTCTCCCTTATCTGCTCATCCACCCCTCTTCCCCACTGGGAGCTAAAGACCACAGCAATGCCTTCGGTGGAGCTTAGAAGGGACTTTTCCATAAATTCAGAACCTCAGTGTCTGTGCTGAGGACGTGCTTCTGCCAAATGAAAAAGTTCTCTTTAGGTCAAGGCCAAATAAATGTTTTTCTGTAAAAGGCCAGGTGGCAAATGTTTTGCGCTTCCTGAGCCGGAAGGTCTTTGTGCTGACACACCCTTGTAACACAAGACTTTCGGAACCAACCAGCCCCAGAGAACTACCCTCCTTCTGTGCTTCTGGCTATGCAAGATAACACATTCCTTTATTGTTTAAGCCAATTTTAGCTGACTTGGTTGTTAATTCAGGCTGAGGATAAAATTAACACAACCGCCCACAACTAGAATATAAGTTCCAAGAGGGCAGGGAACTTAAAAGTATATACATAAGAGAATAAGGAAAATAAGTAAAATGATGGGTGTGGCTGTGTCCTGAAAACTTGACCACAAGGACTGCTGGCCAGATTTGGCTGAGCCTGCTTTAGGTAAACAAAGCAGTGGTTTTCAAACTTTAAGGTTTGTCAGAATCAACTGTAGGGTATGTTCAAACACTGATGGATGGGCTTCCAGACTTGATTCAGCAGGTCTGGAGTTAGAAAATTTTAATTTCTAACCAGTTAAGAGTTGCCAATATCTTCAGTGTGAATTTCAGATAAATGTGAATAACTTTTAATTAAAAGTATGTTGTAAGTGGGGCTTCCCAGGAGGCGCAGTAGTAGAGATTCCGCCTGCCAGTGCAGGAGACTCAAGAGACAAGTGTTCCATCCCTGGAGGAGGAAATGGCAACCCACTCCAGTGTTCTTGCCTGGAGAATCCCAGGGACAGAGGAGCCTGGTTGTCTGTACGTCCATGGGGTCACAGAATCGGACATGACCAAGAGACTGAGCACACACACGCTTGTTGTTAAGTATTGCATTATTTATTGTTTATCTGAAATTCAAACTTAATTTGACATCCTGTATCTTACTGCTAAGTCTGGCAGCCCCTAGGCAAGTTCCCAAGTGATGCTAATGGTGCTGGTCAGGGAACCGCCCTTTGAGAAACACCAACATGTAATCTCATACATACTGGAGCTTTCTAGTTCAGAGGTCTTTTTTTTTTCTTAAATGAGGATTTCTTTTTAAATTTATTTATTTTATGGCCGTGCTGGGTCTTTGTGGCTACAAACGGGCCTTCTCCAGTTGCAGTGCGCAGGGGCTCCTCTTTAGTGCGGCTAACCGCAACTCATTCCAGTGGTTTCTCTTGTTGCAGAGCACAGGCTCTAGGCACGTGGGCTTCAGTAGCTGTGGCTCTCGGGCTATAGAGTGCTGGCTCAGTAGCTGTGGTGTATGGGCTTAACTGTCTCGTGGTATGTGGGGTATTTCTGGACTAGGAGTCACACCTGTGTCCCCTGCACTCAAGCAGATTCTTTACCACTGAGCCACCAGGGAAGCCCATTCAGAGGTCTTAAAGCTTGAGTGAAGTAAATGCCTACCACCCCAACTCAAGAATCTGAACACTCAGTCTGTACAGGTGAACATGTTCCTCCTTTATTCAGAAAAGGATTTTTTGCCAAAACTAGATGCTTTAAATATGCACTATTTTTAAACAAGTATCCATTTATTGTGCACTTACTATGGGAGAGCTTGTTACTAGGCTTTAGATATAAAAAAGGAAAAAAGGAACAAGGATGATCAGGCTCCTTGCTCCAAAAGAGCTGGTGTTTGGTAGCTGTCCAGGGGTAGATATCACTTGGCATCCGAGAAATTACTGGTCTGCACATTGTCAGATATTTACTTAAAACACATAAACTATGTTGTCTGTCATCATGCCTATAAACAGGGGCCCTGGAGTTAGAAATTAGTGCACATCTCAGCCCTGCCTGCCACTTAAGACCCTGTGGCAAAGTATTTAACAACTTTACTTCCCTGATTCCTCATCTGTAAAATTGGGACAATAATTTACACTTCATGAGGTTGTTGAATGGTAAGTAAAATAATTCGTATAAGGAACTTAACATAGTACATGGTAGGGAATAAGATGGTCAGTACTCAACTAATAGTACAGCTACTATGATGCAAACTTCAGTGGTTTTCAAAGTGTGGTCTCTGGGCCAACAGCATCAACAGACTCATGAACCTGTTAAAAATGCAAACTCTCTGGCCCCACCCCAAACCTACTGAATAAGACACTCTGGGATGGGGCACAGCAATGAGGGATTTAACAAACCTCCCAGATGATTCTGATGCATGTTAAAATTTGGAAAAGATTGCTAAAGAAAATACAAGAAGCCAGGCATTGTATGTGCTAGAGGTTAAGAATATCAAGGCCAATAAGGCACAAATCTTCTCTTTCTTTTCCCAGGACAGCTTTACATAGGCTTAGTGGTGTTCATGTCTCTGTTCATACACTGAGTGTGTGTTTGTGTGTGTGTGTGTGTGTGCGCGTGTGTGTGTGTTTGTAGTCCATATGCCTGAAACCCATCAGAAATTCATTTAAGCAAAGGTTTCTTAGCTCATTTTTCATGGGTTTTGGTTTTTCCTTCAACATGTAAGAAATTTCGCTTATTATTTTTTGGCTGCACTGGGTCTGTGTTGGTGTGAGCAGGGGCTGCCCTCTAGTTATGGTACGTGGGCTTCTCATTGCTGTGGCTTCTCTCGTTGCGAAGCACCAGCTCTAGGTGAACTAGCTTCATCAGTTGCAATGCATAGGCTCAGTATTTGTGGCTTGCGGGCTTAGTTGTCCCATGGCATGTGGAGTCTTCCTGGACCAGAGAGCAAACCCCTGTCCCCTACATTGGTAGGTGGATTCTCTACCACTGGACCACCAGAGAAGGTTAGCTCATTTTTCATTCATTCCGCGTTTCGTTGAATGTCTACTATGAGGCAGTGTGTTGAGACTGAGATTCAAAAAAATAAGGAAACACTTCTGTGTTTCAATAGCTCTTTCTCTAGCACTGATTTCATAACATAGGAAAACACAACAGTGCATGCATTTCTGTGGGATGCTAAAATGAGAGTTTCAACAAGAGATATTATGAAGGGAAGTGGAAGAGAGGCAGTTACTCAGAAAGGTGGCAATTCTTTACAAATGTTTAACTGAATGCAGAAAACAACTCGACCTCCTGGAAAGCCTCTGCCCAAGCCTAGTAAGGCCACCAGAAGAAAAGAGAAAGGGCATTGGCTAAGTGGGGGACCCTGGCCCGGGAGAAAAGAGAGACCCGTCTATGAGGGGCCTTGAACTGTCCCTGCCAACTTCCAGCCTATTTGCAGCTGCCTTTCTTGGATGTCCTGATCTTGGCTGTGGCCCAGAAGACTAGAGAGAAAGGCCACAGAAACAGGGGAGTCCTGGCAGGAAGCTGAGTCAGGTCCCAGTCTGAGACCTGAGACAGAAATGGTGCTAAATCCCAGACACAGAGGTGACATGGCAGATAGCACAACTGTTAACAATTGTCCTCCACTCCCACCAGCAACCCTGAACATGCGTCTGGGAGGTACTAGTTAGCCACGTGAGAAAGTTTCAGATGACTATGGAAAGTTGTGGGGGGCTGGGTTAAGGTAAGCACAATCTGTGTATCAGAATCACCTGGGTGAGTCTGTTTTTTGTTAATACTGAATTTGAATCTCTCAAGTTGAGACTCAGAGATAAGTCACATACTCTCCAATGAGTCTGGTGCACACACTCTTTCCACAGACCAGCATGTGGCAACCATTGCAGGGCACAAGTTAATACAATGACCTGATTAATGAAATGCTTTGCACACCTGGCCAATTAAGTGTATCTAAGTGATTCTCTCCTGTTTACTAGGAGTTCACACTTTAAGGCAAAGGTAATAAATTATTATTTTAGAGGGCGCTTCACAAAGGGTTTTGACTTCCAAGAGTTAACCACTGTGGAAACCAGCTTTATTCCGGGACTTGAGGCAAACAATGCAGTGACATAGGTAAGCTACTCAGAGCTGGGATTATGAAACCTTGATTTGCAGTTAGTCTTTCAGAAAGATAAATATTTTTTATGCAAAATTTTAGCAGTTTAAAAAGTGACGTTGTGGACTTCCCTGGTGGTCCAGTGGTTAAGAATTCGCCTGCCAATGCAGGGGACATGGGTCCCATCCATGGTCTGGGAAGATCCCACATGCTGCAGAGCAGCTAAGCCTGTGCTCTGGAGCCCAGAGTGCAACTACTGAGCCCATGTACCGCAACTATGGAAGGCTGAGAGCCTAGAGCCTGGGCTCCATAAGAGAAGCCACTGAAATGAGAAGCCCTTGCCCCACAACCAAGAGTAAGTAGCTCCCGCTTGCCGCGACTGGAGGACACTTGTATGCAGCAACAAAGACCCAGCGTAGCCAAAAATAAATAATTTTTTACAAGTGATTTTGCATCCAAAAAAATCAAATAATGGCCAATATAGTGCTAGACATTTCTCACAAGGATTTTCTGACAACCCATGATTAAATGGTCTTAGAATTAAACACAAATGCACACTCCCTCACTCATCACACAAAAATGTCACAGAAATCAACCAACTTGTTATTGGGTTAGCCAAAAACGTTCATTCGGGTTTCTCCATGTGGCTAAAAATCCCGCATGAACTTTTTGACCAACCCAACACATTTCACACCAGCCTGGGGAGATTGAAGCGAGGAGGGTGAAATGAGTCTGCTTTTACATCCGAAGTCTTGGTCTACCTCAGAAAATAACCACAAAATACCAAGAATCTGTTCAGAAATCCACCAGCTCAATTCCAAAATGATAGTCATCTTCTGCAAATCACAACAGGGGAAACCCACAGGTGATAAATGAAAGTAGGGGAAGTTACAAACTTTACAGGGTTAGAGATACATTCAGTGGTTAGAGAGACCATGCAGCATTTTTTTTTCACTTTTGCTTGTAAAATGTGGGTCCTGCTCCCAGTCTCCTTGGTAAAAGCCATCTAGACTCATTTCCTCTAGATCAGTGTGTTTCCAACTCTGGACTGAGATCCACTATTGAGCTGTGAAATCAATGTAGTGAGTCTCAACAAAATTACAAGGAAAAAAGAAAATTTCAGAATATATCATACATGTAAAGTGTATCATTTAGTGGAACTTTTGTGTGATTGACCTATGGAACTTATTATGTGTGTGTGATTGGAATATACTATATATAGTCTATCTCTTACTGTGGGTAGCATTTTTTTTTTAAGTTTAAAAATTACCATCCTAGATTATCTCATCCTAGTTTGAAGATGAGATTAAGCAGAATGACTGTCCCCTTTGTCTCAAGTGAGCACTTTAATTCTTTAAGCATGTTCGGACAAGGTGACCATTAATTCTTTAGACCACTGCCCTTCTCAGGCATTTGCTTTAAAAAAGAAAACAACCTTTATAATCATTTCTGTAGTAGGATGATACACATCCTAGCCCTTTCTTAACCTGTTTCTTGGGACTCTGGTCCCCTCCCCACAGAGCACAGTATGGTTCCCCAATTTCCTACTGCTAAAAGAAACAACTGTTTTTCTTTGGGGCAAATGTGGGACCACGGGGACATGGATAACTGTCCTATTCATTTTACTTAAATGGACCAAAGATGTCAACAGAAAGAGACTGATAACAAGACTAAATAGTTTATAAAAGCCATGAGAACCTGTCAACAGACATGTCAGTACCACATGGAGCTGCTGGGAAAAGGGAGGCATGGGATTTCAGGTCAGTCCCCGGCAGGGTCAGCTTCATGGGCGTGTGACCGGTGCAGTCGTGCAGAGCACTGAGATCAGAAAGATGCTTGGCTTAATGCTCTGTTGTCCCATCTTGACATTTGTTTTGAACAAAGAAGATACATTTTAGGAAAGTCAAACAACCAAGAAACCCTATTCTTGCTTGTCACTTCCTCATATTAGCCAACTGTGCGCCAAGTCGCGTCTGATTCTTTACGACCCCATGAACTGTAGCCCTCTAGGCTCCTTTATCTATGGAATTTTCCAGGCAAGAATACAGGAATGGGTTGCCGTTTCCTTCTCCAGGGGATTTTCCTGACCGAAGGGTTGCACCGGCGTCTCTTGAGTCTCCTGCATTGTCAGGCAGATTCTTTACCACTGCGCCACACCTGGGAACCCCTTATTAGCCAACTACTTACACCAAAGTTTATGACATTGAAGAAAATGGAAAGATAGGGCAATCAATAGTTTCTTTTCCTTCCAGTTTGTCCTTACATATCAGTAAGTCAAACACAGGGAATGTTGGTAGAATATGTTTTACCAGTAAGTGAAATAAAAAGCTGAGTTACTTTTGCCCAACATTCCCACTGTACTAGTAAACACACATGAATGCATGAGCTACAAAATATCAATTATGTAATTTCAATGATTCCCCAAAGGGGTTAAATGCTTTTGTTTGCATTTAAGACTGTTGCTATATAATATGAAGATGAATGATAAAATTTGTGTTGACAGAAGTTTAACTTGGGAGTGGCGTTGAAAATTTAAAAAATACAAGAAATCACAGAAGAAAGGGTAAAGCTTAGAATTTCAGCATCTTACGTTTTTCCTGCTGCTTAAACAAGAGGCTTGCATTTTCATTTTGCACTGCTGCTGCTGCTAAGTCTCTTCAGTCGTGTCCGACTCTGTGCGACCCCATAGACGGCAGCCACCAGGCTCCGCTGTCCCTGGGATTCTCCAGGCAAGAACACTGGAGTGGGTTACCATTTCCTTCTCCAATGCATGTAAGTGAAAAGTGAAAGTGAAGTCGCTCAGTCGTGTCCGACTCTTCGCGACCCCATGGACTGCAGCCTACCAGGCTCCTCCATCCATGGGATTTTCCAGGCAAGAGCGCTGGAGTGGGGTGCCATTGCCTTCTCCGTTCATTTTGCACTAGGCCCTGCAAATTATGTTAGCTGACCCTGCCTTCAGGACTAGAAACAAGATCAACAGCATGCTGTCCCTCTTGGATTATTCCACATTTCTTTTCAAAGAGCTGGGTGTGCCAGGCCCACAAAGCACAACGGACTCAGGGAAGGCTTCGTTCTGATCTCCATGGACAAGAATCATGTGTTCCTTACCCATGATGTGTCATGACCTTGGCTCCCTCAGGGGCAGTGAGCATCACGTTGGCCTGCACGGAGAGTGTCAGTGCTTACCACCACTGCTGAATAGGGTTTTTTGTTCCTTTTTGGAGGTCCAGGTGAGCTAAATGTGCACCTTCCCTTGCTACTGGAAGTGTAGTTGTAATCCAGCAAGAAAATGGGCTCCATGATGTGGAATTAAAGGGAGAATTTGTGGCTCTTCATAGTATTGGACTACCTGAGGCGGATGACAAGAGGGAGTTTAGATTAAGCATCAGGCCCTGGGTAGACATATAGTGTAGGAAGGCCAGTCTTTGGATCCCATTGTTCAAGAAACAAAACCACACAGGGACTTCGTCTTGCCCTTCAAATTATGCTGTAGAAGGCTCACCTGTCCTAGTGAGCACCTTACCTCACCACAAACAAGCTACGGCATCAGTTGGCCACTCGTCCAGGTTGAAATTAACTGTGGAAGCCTCTTCTCAGGATATGGATACAGATAGGGGTGAAGTTCTAGGGCTGGTAGAAACTGAAGCAGATGGCACATTAGTGGTTATGACTGCAGTGGAAGCAGGAGACATGATGGTATGGGCGATGTTGGAACCAACAGTCCTCTCCTTGTTCTATCATACATGCCCACATGGCACTTAAGACATCATGGAAGCAAGTAAAAGAATCATTTCAAATTTTTACTTACCTATTTTTTTTCTGTATCTCCGGTTAAGAGTATCATTAGATCTTTTCATTTTATCCTCTATAGTTTTAACTCTGTATTCCCCATTTTGATTCTCTAAGTACACCACGTTCTAAGTAATTAGGCTTTCAGTTCATTAATCTCTACTCAAGTTGTATCTAACCCATCCACTGAGTTTATCTCAATAATCACACTTTTCATTTCAGAAAATTCTATTTTTCAATTCCTCTTGGTCCATCTCGGGAGTCTCTTATTGCTTTTTTGTGACTGCATCTTTCCTTCATTTAACAAATATTTATTGAGCACCCACCAAATGCAAGTTACAAGTACTGCAGTTATACCAGTGAAATGAAACAGAAGGAAAAAAAATCCATCTACTCTCTGAAAGCCTAGATCCTCGTGGGAGAAATACAACAAAGCAAGTAGGTAAATTATGCAGTATATTTAGGTGACAACTGATGGAAAATAAAGAAGAGGACACAAAGAATTTGATTTTAAATGTGATTTTGTATTATTCTGAAATCTTTAGTGGTCTCAGTATATTGCAAATTGTTTAAACTGTCACAGTAGCTTATTTCATTTCCTATCTGGTGATCTTTGATTGTAAGCTAGTTAACCTAAATTTTTAGAAATCTTAGGGGCCTCGTTGAGGTTTCCTGTTTTAATAGCTAACATCCATAACAATGAATGGCTTGTAAGCTGAATATGGCCCACTGCCTGTTTCTGTACTAGTTCTGGAACCAGCCAGGCTCATTCGTTTATGTAATGTCTAAGGCTGCCTTCATGCTACAGCAGCAGAGTACACGGAATGGAGACTGTGCTAAAATATTTACCATCTGGCTGCTACAGAGGTCAAAAAAAAAGCCAGCTGACCTCTCATCTACAAAGACCTACAAAGGAACTAAAAACAAAAACCTCAGGAAGCACCAACCTACACTGTTGGAGCAAATGAATTTGGTTCCTTAACAAAAATGCCCTTTCACCTATTAATTCTGACAAATGAGCCCAAGGAAATAATCAGAGATGTAGACAAAGACTTCTGTACTGGGCTGTTAATACATGTAACAGCAAACAGTAGAAAGCAATTACCATGTCCAGAAGATATTAAATAGTGGTATATTCTTAGAAATGTATTTATAGAAAAGGTGCATGAGTTTAGAAACTGGACAAAATTCAGTCTTTTGTCTTTTACCCTGGTTCCCTTCATTTCACCTTCTACCTTATCTGTATGATTGCTCAGGTTTTTTTCTGCTTCTGGTTAAATGCTCCATATGTCATCTCGGTCCTCTTAGAAGGATTTTTCTGGTCTTTATATTTTGATTCTATTCTTGCTTTGTATTTTAATTCTATTCTTTTCCATAAATACAACCAAAGTACCCTATGTTTGGGACAAAATCACTAAGTATTTCAACCCCAGGATATCCTCAAATTGCTTGTTTTAACCAATACTCTTCTAGAAAAGGGGACAAGAACTCACTATACAAACACACTCTCCATTTCCTTCATTTTTCAACCCACTACATTTAAGCTTCTGTGTCCTCTCCTCCCTTGCTCTGATGATGATATTTCCACCAAGATTACTAATGACCAAGTTGTAAATCAAATGGCAATGTTCTCTAACTGTAAAGATAAAACATTATATGTTATAACTCTTATAGACTTTGCTTATTACAAAGTTAGTATAGAAGAAATCATTAAGAAATATAAAACCATAGGAAATACAATTTCCAATAAAGGTAAGGGTTTCATGAGTCAAATACTGTTCAAATTGCTTCACATGTATTAAATCATGTGATCCTTTTTACTTATCCAAGGTCAGTTAATGGCAGAGCCAAGATTAAAATTCAGTTTAGTTCCGGAGCTTATACTTAATCATTATGTTTTTTTATAGCTTTTTCCATTAGGCAAATAAAACAATAATCATCACTGAAAAAAGATAAGGTGTAATTTTATTACTTTCAACATTGCATCACAATGAACAAAACAAACTAAAGTAACACACAGCTTTACAAAAATAAATTTTTATTAAAAGCAGTAGAGTCTGAGCAGGAGACAGTACAAAGAGTGTAAACAATGTAAACATCACTACATTCAGCTCAGCCTGATTGAATGCTGAAAGACAACTCTAAATGCTCTATGTGCCCTTACTAGCAGGATACATTAGTTCTATTGTACACAGAAAACACGCTAATTTTGATTGGGAAAAGGACTTTATCGCAGTCGGTCCCAGCGCCAAATGCTGGCATCATCACAAACAGCTATAAGAATGCTGCTGTCCCTGCTGAAACTGGTTTGTCGAATAGCAGCCCCGCATTTGTGATGAGTCAGTGTTGTGCATCTAGGGAGAAAACATGACAACAGGTTTTAAATACCACACACATATAATGCTGTCAGTATCAAACTTAAAAACAGTGAATAAGAAAATGAATAGATGTTCTAAGTCATACATACAGAAAGCACGTGAAACCAGAATATACTTCACTAATAGCCTAATCTCAAATTTCGGGTGTATTTTAAATCAAAGAGGCACCATATAACTTTTACAAAAAAAGAGAAATAACTTACTACCAAAGTACTCAGGAAAAACAATTATTATTAGAATAAAAAAGAAATACTTTACAATATGCTAAGAATGTAAATGTTACAAATGATGTTAAGGATGGCATTGTAAGTATCAATTACTTACTCTATAGTGACAGCACTCTGGAGGAAAAGTCAGAAATTATGAAGAGGAATTTCTAAATACTTACTTGGCTTTATGAGGATCTTCTACTTCTAAATCCCAAACATAAAGTTTGCCAACCTGATTGCCCAATGCAAGCATCTGTATAAACATATTTTAAAAACCCATAAGAAACAAAACAAAACCTCATCAAATTATTAATATAAGCTATAAAGATTTCAAGCAATCCTAAGATACCTTTCTTATTGCAGAAAAACCTCAGCTCCACCCTATGGCAATGCTCTTGGTTATTTCTTTGCATCTTATATTTCTGATGTGTAAATGAAGATAAGAGCAATTAATGCTTCACAAAGGTGTCCTGAATAAATTAAGCCTTTTGGCAAATTTTTGAAGAACTTTGTAATGTACACAATTAGCATGTATTCTTCATTCTGCCTTAAAGAACTGTAATAAAAGCCACAGAAAATTTCCAAAGCTTTCCATATAGAAAGAAATAACCAAGTAATTTGTTATCATAAAATTCTAATACCAAACTTCTGTAAAATTTTAGATAACTAAGATTTTGTCTCTATCTTCCATGCTGGTTTTCCATATAAGAAGATGAACATTCTAATCACCAAAACATTAAATCTTAGTAACAGATGTTATGGAAAGTAAACACCTAACTGCCACCATTGACACCTGTCAATTTCATCTATAATAAGCACTGCAAATGGTGTGCAGAGCCACAAGGGTAGAATAACATCAAAGGCTAAAGCAAATAATACAAAAAAATCAAGGTATATTACACTTAAGAGGAAAGAGAACACAGATGGACTCAGAGAAAACTAAAATTGCATGGTTTTAAGTCAAATAATTTCAAAATGTAAAATATGTTGCTACCTTTTGCCAGAAATCCATAGAAAACCTCATGTACCAAATGTCACACTGGCTGTAATCAAATCGCCCAAGAATAGTCACATTAGACTCACTGGGTTTAATTTTATCTATATCATCTTCCATTTTCCCAGGTTTCCAGCATACAATGGCATTTTCACAAGACTTAAAAAAAAGACACGAGATAAAAAAGAAATGTTAATTGTAGAAATGAATTTTAAACATTACAAACTAAGCTTTTTCTCAACTATCATTTCAGAATTCACAGCTCTTTAAACCTGGTTATCCATTAACTGAGTCCAATGATAAACATATTCATTTGTATTTACAGAATCAGTATCCACGCTTACAGATAAGACGTCTGATTGTCTGATTATCAACAGATTTTAACAATACAAAAGCATTACACTATCTAGAATATTCATTTTTGAAGTCACAACTTCTCTTCCAAACCAAGTTTCAGCCTTAGATACTTCAGCATACAGAGACTTAAGTATTTTATAGTAAAGATGAAATTACAAACATATTAGAATACACGATTCTTCAATATGGCCCCTGCTAATTCCATGGACTGCAAGAAGATCAAACCAGTCCATCCTAAAGGAGATCAGTCCAGATTGTTCATTGGAAGGACTGATGTTGAAGCTGAAACTCCAATACTTTGGCCACCTCATGCAAAGAATTGACTCATTGGAAAAGACCCTAATGCTGGGAAGGATTGGGGACAGGAGGAGAAGGGGACGACAGAGGATGAGATGGTTGGATGGCATCACCGACTCGATGGACATGGGTTTGGGTAAACTCCGGGAGTTGGTGATGGACAGGGAGGCCTGGCGTGCTGTGATTCATGGGGTCTCGGGGTCGGACACGACTGAGCAACTGATCTGAACTGAATTCCATCTTTCCCTATTTCACTTCTAATCTCCTGTGGTTTCAATCCACTGTGGTTCCCTTTATACAGTTAACTATTAATCCTTCGTCTGCAGTATCTGTACTACATGGTAGTTACTCAATAGATGTTGTAGGAAAGCTAATGAATTCATAGAAGGGGCCTTACAGATGGGATTATACAGAAGGCAATAAAAGCAGTGATTCAATATCCCCACACTGGTAAGGGGACAGGAGTGAAATAGGCTGAGTAACAACTTCTCTGTCCTGCAACAGTGAATCTTTACATACATTCTACTTTAGTAGCAAGTGGTGAAGAATAAAATGGGAGAAGAAAATGCAACACAGAGGGCACTATTTATATTACTGTGTAGGCTAGTGGTTTGCCAGTTAAGGGATCTTTGGCAATGTCTCTGGCTTGCAGTTAACAGAGGCCAGAGAATGCTGAAAACTGCAATGTAGAGAACGGCTCCTCCCCAAAAAAGAACTGTCTGATCCCATTATCTCAGACCCAGGACTGAGAAATTCTGATGGAGATGAAGGGTGCTTACTGGAATTTTATAGGACACATTCTACACAACCACATACGGTAGCCCTGTGGGGTTCACTGGCATTTCAACGGTTTAACAGCAGGGTCATAGGGAGATTAGGGAGTGAAGAACATGTTTTTTTCTTCTTTGCCTTTTTTAGATTATATAAAATCCCAGGGTTACAGATCCATTATACAAGTTCTTTATTGTAAAGTACCTCAGAGAGCACCTAGTCTGGTGCCTCTTTTAAGTGCACAGTTGGATTGACAGCCTTTAAAAACACATCTTGGCCCCAATCTCACTGAATCACAGTTTCTGAGAGAGGAGGCCAAAGCAGCAGAATTGTAACATAGCTCTTCAAGTGCTCCTTACTGACTGTACTGGTAAAGGATCGTTAGCCAGTTGAGTCCCCTCACAGAGAGCTAAAGCATAGGGAGGTAAAAAGAATCTACCCACACTAATGGATGGCTGTACTTGAAAGTCATCTAGAGAGTTTCTAACAATTACAAATCCTCAGGTCCTTGTGCCAGATGTAGAATACCTGGGGACGAAGCTTAGGAATCTGGTTTTCACCATGTCCTCCCAGTAGTTCTGATGTGGAGCCAGATTTGAGACCACCAATACTCAGTTCAGCCTCTTATCTAGAAGCAGAAATCTTTTCCTATCATCTGATTAAGTTCTAAGAGCAGAAATTTTAGAGCTATGGCCTTTTTACATCTGCTTCCAGCAACAAATGAAGTAGAGGTACTTTTCCCTATTCATCTCACTAAATAGAACTTAAAAGTCTGAAGGGTAAGGAGGAGGCAGACAGGTTAAGGACCCTGGGACACTGAGTTCCTTGGTTTTCTTTTGCCTCCTTTCTGCATCCCAGACTGCATGCTAGAGAAGGTAGTGATGCAACAAAGCTAAAGACAAAACAAAGCCCCACAAAGCCTAGTCTCTCCAAAGGACCAGGAAAGGGGCAACCCAGCATGAGAAAATTTTCAGGTAAACAATACCACAGAAAAAACTGTGGACCTGCCCACACATGAACCAGCAAAGTCCCAGTAGGAATCCCTTCTCACAGGTGGTAACTAAATACTTCAAGTACATAATACCCTGCTGACTCCTCCCTACCCCTCATGGTAATGAGGTGACTCCTCCTCTCTGGCTGGGGTCGTATTAGAGGCGGCCTAGCAGAGTCTAGCAAAGTCCAGAGTCGAGAGAAGTGGACGACAGAGGATAAGATGGTTGGATGGCATCACTGACACAATGGACATGAGTTTGAGCGAGCTCCGAGAATTGGTGATGGACAGGGAGGCCTGGTGTGCTGCAGTCCATGGGGTTGCAAAGAGTTGGACATGACTGAACTGACTGACCGAACTGAGCAGAGTCAGGATGTTCACAACCACGTACCAGTGTCAGCGGAGACCACCCAGGGAGCAGTAAAGAGGGCTCCAAACCCCTCCCTGCTAAGGTAGTGTCAGCTGAGGCCCCGTGAAAAGCCTGAACTCCTGCCCCATAGAAAAGAGACATCATCACCAAGTCAACCAAGTGGGAAACCTGAGCATCCCTTGCCACCTCCCAATCACGAAGCGGCACGGACTTTACAGCTGAAAATTTATCAAAGGAAGCCTGCTGTAAGAGATCTAAATGAGAGCCCACGTTTCCTAACAGTACCATATCTCCATCAAAGTTCACTTGTCATACCAAGAAATGTAAAATCTCAACTTTAATGAGAAATGATAACAAGAGACACAAACAATGAGATGACACAGATATTAGAACTATCTGACAAGGATTTTAAAGCAGCTATCATAAAAATGCTTCACCTTAATATAAAATTAAAAGTTCAAAGTTTGAAAAAAAATGGTTCAATGAGAAATTACAAACACATTTAAAATACAGTCTCAGCAAAGAAAATAAAAGATAAGAACCATGTGGAAATTTTAGAACTAAAACTACTATAACCAAAATAAAGAACAACTGAAGGGCTCACCAGCAGAAGAGAGGTGACAGTCAGTAAATTTCAAGTTAGAACATAGAAATTACCCAATTTGAACAAGAACTGAACAAAGAAGTTACCAACTGAACAAAGAAAAATAGACTTATTAAATGACAGAGTCTTAGGGACCAAACAAAAAATCTAAAGTATCATTAGAGGAGAGCGGGGAGAAAAAGGGGATAAAAAAGAATTTGTGTGATTGCTGAAAAATCCTCATATTTGGGACGATATTATGTCCCCTAAAGACAGACCTACAGATTCAAGACGGTGAATGAATCCCTCAAAGACATCAATATCAAGCACAGCACAGTCAAACTTCTGAAAACTAAAGACAAAGGAAAAAAAAATCCCCAAAGCAGTTAAGTCAGAAAGAATACCTTAGCTATGAGGAAAAACCAATTCCAGTGGTGGCAGATGTCTCATTACAAATGACCGAGACCAGAAAGGAGCGGGAACAACATTGTCCAAATGTTTAAAGAAATAACTGTCAACACAAAATCCTCTATTCAGGGAATATACACTTCAGGAATAAAGGGGAAATGAGGACGTCCATAGACTAAGAAAAACTGAAAGAATCTGTCACCATTCTAAAACAATAGCTACAGAACGTTCTATGAACAGAAAGGAAATGATAAAAGAAGGAATCTTGGAATATTAGAAAGGAGGAATGAACAACAGAAAAAGTAAAATGAGTAAACACAAAATTCTCCTTTCCTTCAAGTTTTTAAATTGTTTGATGGTTCAAGCAAAAATTGTAATATTATTTAATGAAGTTCTCAATTGTAAAGGAAATATTTAAAACAATTGTAAGTGGAGGACAAAGAGGGAGATAAGCTTCCTATACTGCATTTGAAGTGGTAAAATGATGATATACTGATGATCACATACATATACTGCAACTCCCAGAGAAAATATAAAAACAAAACAAACTACACAAAGAAATACACTTAGAGGTAGTACAGATAGATCAAACTGGAATTCTAAAATATGTGCACATAACCTACAGGAAGTTAGGGGAGAAAACCCAGAGAAATGAAAAAAAATTAAATGCCAGACAATGTAACAATTGGTAAGTTAAGGCTCAAATATAAACAGTCTAAATTTACAAACTAAAAGACAGTTTCTCAAAGTGAATTAAAAAACAGTATGACCCAACTGTATGCTGTCTGTAAGAAACTCACTTCAAATGTAAGAATACACATAGATTAAAGGTAAAGCATTTGAAGTAGATACACCATGTAAGCATTAATTAAAGGAAAGAAAGAACGGCTATACTATACAATAAAAGGAGACATCAAAGCAAAAAAATCTACCAGAGATAGAGATGGACTTTCCACAATGATAAAAGGGTCAAGCTACTAAGAAAAAGCAATACTAAATGTGTATATGCTAACCAACAGAGCTGCAATATGTCACAGAACTGGAGGAGACAGGGAAAAATTCATAATTCTAGTTGAAGACTTCAGCACTTAGAGCAGACAGACATCAACAAAGACAAAGAAGAATTCAACCACACTCAACCAATAGGATCTAACTGACATTTACAGAACACTCCACCCAACAACAGAATACACATCCTTTTCAAGCTCCCACAGAACATACCCAAAACAGGGTCAAAAAACAAATCTGAAAAATTTTAAAGAATCAAAATCATAAAAGAATATATATTGACTGACCAAAATGGAATCAAACTAGAATCAGTAAGAGAAAGATAATGAAAATTTTTCAACACCTAAAAACTAAATGGGCTTCCCTAGTAGCTTAGTCAGTCAAGAATCTGCCTGCAGTGCAGGAGACCCAGGTTCAACCCCTGGGTTGGGAAGATCCCCTGAAGAAGGGAATGGCAACTCACTCCATTACCCCTGCCTGGAAAATCCTATGGACAGAGGACCCTGGCAGGCTACAGTCCATGGGGTTGCAAAGAGGTGGGCATGACTTAGTGACTAAACCACTACAAAAAACTAAATAGCACATTGCATATCAAACTTTTTGTGAGAAGCAGGTAAAGCAGTGCTAACTGGGAAATTTATAGCACCAAAAGCTTCCATTAGAAAAGTCTTAACTAATAATCTAAGCTCCCCAAACTAGCAAATAGAAAAACAAAATAAACTCAGGAGAAGACATAAATTACTGATTTCAGGAATGAAATTGGGGCTATCACCAAAGACCTTGCAGATATCAAAAGGATAGTAAGGGAATACTCAGCTCTCCACACATAAATTTTATATAGATGGGATGGATCAATTCCTGAAATAGCACAAACTACCACAACTCACCCAATATGAAACTTCATTCGTACAACCTTTTCACTTTTAAGGAAATCAAGTTTTTAATTTTTAAATTCCTCCTCAAAAATTTTTAGGCCCAAATGCCAGTATTATTGATATCAAAACCAGACAAAAACAATACAAGTAACAAAACTTCAGACCAATATTGCATCTCATTAATACACATAAAATCCTTAACAAAATATTAGCAAACAGAATTCAGCAACATATAAAAAGAATTATACAGCATGACAAGTAAACTTATTCCAGTGATTCAATATTCAAAAACAATGAGTGCAGTCCATTGTATTAACAAGCTAAAATAGAAAAAACAATGATCATATCAATTGATGCTGAAAAAGCATTTGACAAACTTCAATACCTATTCATGATAAAACTCTGAAAAAATTAAGAAAAAGAACTCTCAACTGGATCTAGAACATCTAAGAAAATCGTACAGCTAGGACTTCCATGGTGGTCCAGAGTGTCTGGCAATACAGGGGACATTGGTTCGATCCCTGGTGGGGGAACTAAAATCCCACATGCTGCAGGGCAACTATGCCCGCGCACCACATACAGAGAGCCCATGTGCCACAAGGAGAGACCCTGAACAAGGCAATGAAGATCCCAAGTGCCGCTGCCAAGACCTGACACAGCCCAAAAGACAGACACTAAAGAAGAATCAAAAAGCTGATATGTAAATTGTGAAAGAACAAATTCTTTCCCCCTTTAACATCAGAAACAAGCCTAGGAAGTCTGCTCTTAACACATTACTGAACAGAGACATATTAACATATCTTTTGTTACCTGAATGCTATTGACTGGAGATACATCAATATGTTTTTAGAGTGATACAATCAATATCACCATGTGAAGTCGTTAAGAGCTTAAACTGCACCAAGGGTTCATCATACAGCTTATGAGTGTCATTATCACTTATGTTTTGCTCCATCAGGTTTTTGTTCTAACTATGTGTATATTATAAACATAAAATTTTCATAAATGACATATTACGATATTTTGAGGAAGAATTTTTCAGTGAATTTTATGCAGATATGTTCTATGTTTAAATGACATATATACTAGTGTCTCAGAAGATGATAGTTCTTCAGAATATAGTTCTAATTCAGATGATGTGAATATCAGACCAACAAACAATCTTAATGACTGATTCTGATACAAAGTGAAAATGCAACAGTGCTGGAGATTGCTCCTGTACTTCTACAGAAGAGTGGATTGAAGACAACATTTCACAAAAATTAGAAGAATTACAGGTATGTCAGGTGTAACTGACTATATGTACCTGTACAGTGTTAGTGAAATAACAGAACTAATTTTTGACCGGTCAAAATAAATATCACCAGCCACAGGAGTTAGTTTCTGCAAAAATCCCCTGGTCATTAATGAGTTAACACTGCTATTCAATGTAGCACCAGAAGCTTGTCAGTGAAATGAGACAAGAAATGGAAAATTCTTTAAAAATTCAGCTCAGAGATACAAAAACTGTCCTTATTTAGAGATAAAACGATGATTTATGTAAAAAATCCCAAGAAATTAGCCAACCCCCCCCCCAACAAACTATCCTTCTTGAACTATAGTAGTTAAAATAGATAGGATTCAAGATTAATACACAAAAATAAATTTATTTCTATATATTAGCAATGAACACAAAGAGATGGGAATCAGAAATACCATTTATTATAGTCACTCTAAAAAGAGAAATACTTAAGGTACACATCTAACAAAGTAGGTACAGGACTTGCATGCTCAAAACTACAAAATGCTGGGGGATTCCCTGGTGGCTCAGTGGTGAAGAATTCATCTGCCAATGCAGGAGACATGGGTTTGATCCCTGATTGAGGAAGATCCCACATGCCACAGAGTGACTTAGCCCATGCACCACAACTATTGAGCCTGTGCTCTGCAACAAGAGAAGCCACTGCAATGAAAAGCCCATGCACCACAACTAGAGAGTAGTCCCCACTCGCCACAACGAGAGAAAAGCCTATGCAGCAAAAAAACCCCACCACAGCCAAAAAATAAAATAAATAAAATTATATTTTAAAAAACCTACAAAATGCTGATAATAAAAAATCAAAGATCTAAATAAATGAAGACATACCAGTCAAGGACAAGAAAACTAAGCAGAGTAGATATTAATTCTCCACCAAACTTATACACAGGTTTAACACAATTCCAATTAAAATGTTCCCTACGCCCAAAGAAATCCCAGCAAGATTTTCAGTAAATGTAGACAAGATAATTCTAGACCTTATATAGAAAGGCAAAGGAACTAGACGAAAATAATTTTGAAAAAGAATAAAGTGGAAGTAATTACTCTACCAATCCCAAGACTTATTATAGAGCTAGAGCAATCAAGCCTGTGTATGTAGTACTGGTAGAGGGAACAGAATAGAATAACTAGAAACAGCCTCATACAAGCATGGCCAAACAATTTTGAAAAAAGTGCAAAAGCAATTCAAAGGAGGAAAGACAGCCTTTCAACAAGTGGCACTGGAACAAATGGATAAACTATAGGCAAAAAATGAACTTTCTACCTAAAATGTCATACAAAAATTAACTTAAAATGGACCATAAATTTAATATAAAACATTATAAAAACTTTTGAAGGAAACACAGGGGAAAATCTTTAGGATCCATGGCTTAATGAAGAGTGTTTCAAAGTAATAGCAAAAGCATTATCCATAAAAAAATAATTTTTTTAAAAAAATCAATAAATTAAACTTTATCAAAATTGAAAATATTTGCTCTGCAAAAGACCCTGTTAAGAGAAGGAAAAGACAAGCTACAGACTGGAAGAGAAAATTTGCAAACTACTTATCTGACATAGGATTCAGAATACATGAAGAAGTTTCAAAACTCAACAGTAAAAACACAAAACCAATCCAATTAGAAAATGAGCAGAAGATACGAAGAGACATCATTGAAAGGATATATGGATGGTAAATAAGCACATGAAAAAGATGTTCAACACCACTAACCATCAGGGAAATGTAAATTAAGACCATGATGACGTATCACTACACACCTATCAGAACAGCTAGAATAAAAAATAGTGACAATACCAAATGCTGGCGAAGATTCGAAGACACTGGATCTTTCATACATTGCTGGTGGGAATGTAAAATGGCACGGCCACTCTGGAAAATAGTTTGGCAGGTTCTTAAAAAACTAAACAAATGTAACCATGACCCAGCAATTGCCCTTCTAGGCATTTATCCCAGAGAAGTGAAAACTTACGTAAGTCCACACAAAAACCTACACACGACTGTTCAATAGCAGCTTTATTTGTAACAGGCCAAAAACTGGAAAGGACCAAAATGTCCTACAATAGATGAATAAGGTTAAATAAACTGTGGTACATCCATACCATGGGGTACTATTTAGCAACTAAAAGGGAGACCTACTGATACACACAACTTGGATGGCATTATACTGAGTGAAAAATAATCTTAAAAGGTCCTATACAGAAACATTCTTGAAATGACAAAATCACATGTGATAAAATAACATACAACTATACATACACATACGATGTAAGCTTCCTGGATTTGATATTGTATATATAAGGTGTAACCAATGGGAGAAACTGGGTGAAGGGCAATGTGGAACCTCTCTAAACTGTCTTTGGAATTTCCTGTGAATTTAATTTCAAAATCAAAGGTTAAAAAAATAAAAAACCCTCATTGGTAACTATACCCTCATTGGTAAGGAAAATATAAATAATCAGGCTCTACCCAAGAAAAAGTGAAATCTCTGAAACCTATACCAAGAAAAGAAACTGGATAGCAATTTGTCCAAATCTGACAATCCTAAATGTTCAGATGACATCACCACCAACTTCTCTAAATTATCAGTAGAAAAAATATATATCAACATACTAGAGCAGGGGCTGGCAAACTAGAGCCCATGAGCCAACTCCATCTGTCTGTTTTTGTACATGTAAGTTCACGAAAACGGACACAAACATTAAAAACAAAACCCAAAAAAACCCCTACTACTGGCTTTGGATATTGGTAATTTTACAGTAACACGGGATATCAGAGAATATCATCTTGCAAGTTAACATTTTTTATCTTACTGGAGCACAAATTATAGTTCATCAGGATGTTTCATGCCTAAAATAAGTTTCTGAATTTTCAAAGTATCATGAAACTTAAAAAAAAAAAAGCAATTTCCCATCTGTTACACAATTTACCAACTGCATAAAAAACTGTGCTCCCTGCAGAGCTCCAACTCACACAAACAATGGAAATACAGCTTAACAGCAGTTACCATACCTTGGAAAGTATCAAATCACCTAACCATCGCACACAATCGACATAATTTCTATGTATGTCTCTGGTAGAAAAGTCAGGAAAATGAATTTTCTGAGAAATAAATGGCCTGAAATGGAAATATCAAAAGTTAAGAGAAAAATGTGTAGCAGAAGCTCACTAATTTTCCTTTTAGGATTTATACAACTCTGAAAAACAGATGAGTGTTAGTTCGTCTGTGTTCCTATAAAACTAAATACTTTCTTATCTGTTTATTGGAAACTAAAATCTCATTCTGTTTTTGTTTCTACATTTTACTTCATTATTAGCTCACAACTGAATTTTGTATTCATCCTATGAAACTTCATTTATAAAAACTGCAACTTCCTGCCTTACTATATATAGACCAAAATCAACTACTTCAATTCTGGCTATCGTAACCAATAATCAAAGACATCTGCTTAGAACTGAAAATTTCTCATAGAAAATGCTAAGCTACCAACTCAATCCTTTCAAATTAACAATGGTCTATGAAAGTTAACACACCTACCTTATTTCAAAAGATAGTCATCTTTCAGAAACAATGACACATTTCAAAGTCTGGTAAAGATAGTTAGGTGAGAATCCTGCCTAGAACAACAATTTTTCAAGATGATATCTGACAGGAATTTGACATTAGTTAGAACTTTTCCTCTATTTAGAAAAGTTAAATATGGTCCAATTTTTCCTTAAAGATGTTTGTGACAAGACCATAAGTTAGAGAAGTTGCTACCAATTCTTAAGTTAATTAAATGTATACCTAACATTTCTAATCTAGTAAGTGATTCAGTTTTTAAAGTGAAGTAACTGAAGAAGTATCATATGCCATGAATTAGTTGTATCTTGGGCAACTCACAAGTCTTCTCCTTGGCTTTTCCCTCATACATAAAAAGGATGTTGGGCTGCATCATTTCAAATATGTTTTCCAATTCAAATTGTGGGATCTTCTTTTACCTTTTTTTTGTGGCTCACAGGATCTTAGTTCCCCAGCCAGGGACTGAAGTAGGGCCACAGGAAAGCCTGGAATCCTAACCCCTGGGCCACCAGGAAACTCCCAGATCTTTTATTAAAACATTAAAATGCTATTAATGACTTGATATAAATTCTTAACTGCTATAGCTTTATTAATTGCTTTTTAGCCAACTATGTATTATAATCTATGGTTAAACCTCTCTCAAGAAGACCAACATAATTCACTGTTACTTTCTGTAAGCTGTAAAATACAACTTCTATTTATTCCAGAGCTCTAGAAAATACAAAAACATAAATTTAATATTGTACTAACCCCTGGTGTTTTAAAACACAATTTGAAAGCTGTGCTAATTCTTAAGAGGCCTGAGATGTGATGTCATTGTATTAAAATATTTACTTATGGTTACAAATTCAACTAACAATCTGCTTATAATGTGGTCCATAATCAGGGAATTAACTGCTAAAATGAAAAGAGCAAACAAAGTTAACATTTACAAACATACAATAATCATAGTGAAAGAGAATAGCTTGGTAAGATTCTGAAAAAGACAGTAAATTAATTAAGAACTGAGGTTTTTCAAAAATAAATTAAGAAAACTGAAAAGTTCCCACATGTAGCCCCTTAGAACAAAGCTCCTGCTTTTGAATTTTCTGTTTAGTGAAATGAGTTATCATTTAAAGGAAAGCATTTATCATGAATTAAAGCTAAGAACCCCACTGAAAAAATTATGACTTACTGTCTTTAATTAGAATTTACAGTGTTGACAAGCAGTGCTAACAACATTAGCACATGCGTATGTAAATAAAATACGTGAAATGGGCTACTAAATTAAGGTAAAAATACAACTGAAAGAGCTTTTGAAACATGAGCCACAAACATAATCAGATAAAAATAAATTCAAATAAATTCATATATAAAAATTCAGAAATAAATTCATAAATAAATAAAAATAAATTCATTTAAATTCAATGAGTTTTATGGCATATAAATTGTACCTTAAAGTTATTAAAAGAGGGGGTTCTCAACTCAATACTGGAGACTTATATAACAATTTTTGAAAAAGTAAAACACTATTCAAAGGCATGAGATAGCAAATTGTTTTAAATACTACGACTGTTACCTGTTAGTTTTATTTGGGTTATAATCATAAGATTCCTTAATCGCATTCATCATTCTCTTTGAATTGATCCTCCAAAGTTTAAGAGAGTGATCCATACCACAAGACATTATTTTTTCACCCAAAAGATCATAATCCTGTATATAAAACAGAAAAGCTTAAATTAAATATGTAAATTGTTTCCCCAAATTATGCTGATTTTCATGTCCAGTACTGTGAAAATTGTATTTCAAACCACAACACTAACATTTTGGGTTTCATATATGCAGGCCATAAGTCACAAGGTTTTTACCACTTTCAAGATTTAGTTTTAACTGACTTGCTATCACCACAATATACGAGCTTATGCAATATGGCAGGTAAGAAGTAAACTCCTAATGCTGAGGGAAAATAATTATTCTATGACATAAAAACCTGAATGGTTGTTATTTTTCTTTGCCCAACCCAGATGAAGCAATGAAACTGGTATCTGCATGCGAAATTAGGAGTCCTTTAAACAACTGAAATTTACTTGTACATCTACGTCAGAACACTTAGATAAGCCAGGTACCTTCGTTTTAGAGTTCACTTTTTAAATGAATAAAGAAAAACATGTCTTAAAAAGGAAGCAACATTTCCTCATTTGCTATTTACTAATTTTTAATGAGCTCCTAGCAGATCATCTATTGTAACAACCTTATTCCACCTCATCTCACAGATCAGACACTGAGGCTCAGAGATATTTACTTTAGCACATGGTACATGTGTCAATGAAAATCTCACACACCAATCCTTCTAGCAGTGAACTCCTATTGGTAAAGAACAGATACAAACTATCCCCTGCTTTCATTTTAAGAAATAACAGTAGAGAGTTCTATTTAAGGAGAGTACTTTCCTCACTAATCTAGATATTCTATGTTAATCCAATCTTTGAATCAATCATGAATACAGTTTTACAAAAGTCTGAGAGCTTCAGGTTTGGTGTTTATTGAATTCAGAAGTCTGGCAGCTGCCTCTTTTCCTAATAACCTCACTGTCAATAGCAACAAGACACCTCTAGAGCCAGGAGCTCTCGTTTAGTTTTTAAGGAAGGACAGTAGTCTTTGTTTTTTCACACATAAATCCAGATGGAGTTCTGCAAGTTCTAGAAAATCCTTTAAGGTAGGTATGAGTCTCACGAAAGCATATAGGAATATTTAGTACCTCCAATTAAAATATCACATCTTCAAAATATAATTCCCTTTTAAAATAGTTTAAAAAAAAAACAAAACAAAACTGAATAGCTGTAAGACTACTAAATAAGTAAGCTACACACAGAATGTAAGTAAACCTAAACAACAAAAAATCTGAAACTTAACTAAAAACACTTAATATTACTACAACAGATCAACAGATTATAATACAAAGCATAAAGACAACACCATGCCATCAAAGGGAAGTTATCTACAAGTCAATGTGAACAACACTTCCTAGAAATGAGTAACTTATATTTCAACTTCAAATAAAAGATGAAAAAATTTAATTGCCAAGTAGGTTAACCTTTTCCTTTAATAACTGAGAAACAACAAAAGGTTAACTTCGTGATTTTAGATTAAAAAAGGAAAGGAACAAGTTCATAGAATTCTTTCATGAGAACCCAGGCACTGGTAAAACATGTTCAAGAGTACAGATAAAACACAAAGAGCCTACTTGCTTTATTTCATCTTTAAGTTAAAACCTTGTCTGTCACAGTAAATGAAATAACTGCCTGCCAAGCTACATGAAACAAACCACATGCTTTCTTAAAGGGATTGTTCACAGCTTTGTACACCTGAAGGTCACTGCCCTGCAGCTTTCAACTTACAGCACTTAGAACTTCATCTCTGTGCCCTTCTACACCTCCAAATATTGCCACCAGAGTGTCCGTTTGGATATTCCATAATCGTAAAGCATGATCTAGTATAGACACAAAAAAATTAACATAAACTTTTATCATTCATTTACTGTGGACTTTTAATTATCTCTTTAAAGAAAAAACTACCAAAGTTTGGACTTAACTCATTCACAGTAATGACTAAGAAGGAATCCATATCATATAGGAACTTAAAATATTTATATTACCTATAGATTTAACTAAGTATGAGTTCAAACTTTCAAGGGTACTAGTTTTCCCCTCCACCATACCCACATTTACAAATTGAAGAGGACAAAGTAGATTTATAAGATCTCTATAGTAAATCTGAAACTAGGATTGAAACATACACACATTGGGACATTATTTAGAGTATTATAGACCTTTCAAAAATTCTATAACTGTAATCTGAGCAATCTCATCTTCCACTAAACATCAGCAACAAAATAAACAGAAAGCAATATTCATAAATATAATACCAAGCAGACTTTGAAATTTAACAATGTCTATACTGTGTAATATTAACACATTATACAATATAGTTAGTAGTGGAAATAAACATTGTTACAAAAATGATTTCTTGATTCCAATCTGCATCCAAGTTTTTGTGCACATTCACATTTCTCTTGAAGATATACATACCTAGGAGTGGTAATTGTATGTTTAGCTTTTTAAGGAACGGCCAGATTGTTTTTCATTGTGCTTACACATTTTACATTTGCACCAGCAATGGATGAAGGGGTTCCATATTTTACTGTCTTTTTGACTACAGTCATCCTAGTAGGTTTGAAGTGGTATCTCACTGTATTTTTGATTTGCATTTCCCTAATGATTAACAATGAGTGCTTTTCCATGTGCTTATTGGACATTCTTGCCTATTTTTTTGAAAGGTGTTTACTTAAATCCTTTGTCTGCTTTTAATTTGGTTGTCTTTTTATTACTGAACTGTATGACCTCTTGATTTAAGCCCCTTATTAGATACACAATTTGCATATTTTTTTTTCCTATAAGCTGTCTTTTCCTGAGTTTTACTTGCAGAAAAATTCCTGTTCATTTTGAAAAGCTGTTTGAAAAATGCTCTAACACAATGGGGGAAGAGCAAGGTTAAGAAACTGTGATATTAAGAACAAGTAAGGCATTATGGTCTGTGTTACTTGTAAAAGAATATCTGAGCCCAGCTACTGTTATTAACAGAAGAGAAAAAGTTATCAGCTCTCTTCTTAGGTGTCTATTTCCAAACAAGCCTTGATAGTTGAAAAATCACGCTGAAATATTTTTCATGTAAGAGTTTTAAGTTGAGGACATCTTTTAATATGGGGAGGTTGTGGGGGTTAGGTTATAGGTGTGATAGCTGTTAAGAAAAGAATACACTGGACTAGAATAATAATGTAGAAATGAAAGGAGAAAGGGCAATAAAAAATAGAATGTAGAAATAAGAACAACTCAAATCACTTTAGAGAGCTCAGAAATGATTAAGAATGATTCAGAGGGCTGTCTGAACCCAAAATAAACTTATACTGCCAACACAGGCATACAGAGCAAGACAATGCTTTCTCTTTGTAAGGAAGGAAAACATTTAGAAGAGCTTACGCTGGTTAACTTAGCATTTTAAGGAATCTTACAGGGAATCTTTTATAAAATAGCTTTATAGAGAGGCAAAAAAAAGCATTATGGATTTTCAGATACACTATTTCTTATTACATGAATGGAAAGCATCAGATGATTTGCTAGACTACCTTCAAACTATTAAAAATGTTGCAATTTTGGTGACCTGCCATTAAAATACATAGTTTAGTATGATAATTCAATTGAGAATGAAGTTCTAGAACTATCATAATGC
This sequence comes from Giraffa tippelskirchi, assembly GCF_054371585.1. Classification (NCBI taxonomy): domain Eukaryota; kingdom Metazoa; phylum Chordata; class Mammalia; order Artiodactyla; family Giraffidae; genus Giraffa; species Giraffa tippelskirchi. Next base: position 38,148,657 of record NC_137284.1, on the reverse strand, counting down.
AATATGGTAAATAAGGATAACACACACCTAACCCTCAGTGTCAATTATTTTATCTACATCTTACATGAATAGTGTATTTCATGGTCCCATTCTCCAGTTCTTGGTTTGGGGATGCTAATGTAGCCCAAGATTTTTCTAAACCTTACTTCTTTTCAAATTTGGAATTTTCCCTTAGTTTGTCCCAAAGTCAAACAAAACAAACAAAACCCAACTCACTCCCAGATAAATGCAACTTAAGGAAATATTTGTTTCTCTTACCTTTACTTACTGACAGGAGAAGATTTGGATCTCTTGGGTGGAATTTCAGCTCATTGATAGCATTTCCATGGCCAACATAGTGCTATAATAAATTTAAGACATTTCAACTTTCATATAAAAATCAATAAATTCATTTTCATTAATCTTAAGAGAATGGAAAAATAATTTCACTTGAAGCAGTGGTTCTCAATCTTGACCACATATTAAAATCACCCAGCTTGAAGGAAAAATAAAAGACGTTCAAGTCCCATTTGCAGATATTCTGAGCCACAGCAAGGATTTAAAAGATTTTCAGGTGATTCTAATGTGCCCCCAGGGTTAAAGTGATCTGTAAAATTTCTTTTAGTAGCAACTTCCAAGGCTTCACTTTTCAATTCTTTAAAAAGTGCCCTTGACTCCATACTCCTATTTAGGGGTTCTTGAAAAATGAGCTCACTCTTTAGTTATTGTTCATTTAGAGTTTCTCAGGATAAAGCAAAAGAACAGAAATGATTTTAACAGAAAACAGTGCAAATGATAAAATTTTCCCATTTATTCCTTAATTTGCATTACACCCAAATGTGACAAAGGTCTCAAAAGACTTAGCTAAAGGAAGCAACAGGCAAAGCACAAACCAAACTAAAAACTGCACAGAAGTTGACTCAGTTTTAAATTTAACATGGCAAGTTTTCACAGGTGTGCATTCAAAAAAAGCAGATCTACAATTTAACAAGAAAACCCACCTTTATGCACTGCATTGTTATGGGATTAATTATCCTAATTATGCCTCTAGATCCAGCGACAGCCAGCAGAGGATGGCTTGTATTGCTATCATATGTCCATGCACAAGTGTAAAAGTTTTCATCAGCCTAAGAAATCCCAATTAAGAAATATAATCTGTTTTTGAAAAGGAAACACATCAATGATCACAATAACCTCCAAAGAATTGCTGAAGCTCTTGACAAAGAAGTTCCCGTTTTTCTTTATACCATCAGGGTTGAAACAATGAAGATTTTAGGTCTAAAATCTACACCAAGTGATCAAACAGAGCCAGTCCTTCCACCCAATTTTGATTACTATTTTGCTGTTTGCACAACTATTTACTTCTGTCTTTTGAAAGCAGCCACAGCCAATATGTAAATGAATAGGCATAGGTTGTATCCTCCCCAAAATTTATCTATAAAAACAGGTGTCCGGGGGAAGGGATAGTCAAGGACTTTGGGAAGATCATGTACACACTGCTGTATTTAAAATGCAAACCAACAAAAACCCTCATATAGCCCACGGAACTCTGCTCAACATTATGTGCCAGCCTGGATGAGAGTGAGGTTTGGGGAAGAATGGATACATGTATATGCATGGCTGAGTCCCTTCACTGTTCACCTGAAACTATCACAACATTGTTAATCAGCTATTCCCCAATACAAAATGTTTTTGGTATTAAGAATAAATAAAACAAAACAAAACAAAACCAGATGTCCAGTTCCACAGGCTGTAACTTGCTGACCCTGACTCTATCTCAATAACTCTATGTGCCTCTAGATAAAAATTAGTTAACTATTCAGTTTTCCACCTTTTCCTGTGTGAGACTTTCCCAATACTGCCAAAGGTCACCTCCCTCCTTATCACCAAAGGGAAGACTAAAATGTTCTTTTTCTTACTTGCTAGGTTTTTCAAATGGATCTGGAAGAAATCTTAACACGAAGCTTTGACTGTTGTATCCTTTGGCCTTTTAAAGCTTTTTCTTTATAAGCCCATGTTTTACGATATTTTATTTCCTAAACAAACATGCTTATTTTTTTCCCTGTAGGCTCTGCTGACCAAATACTTGATATGACTGTCAGGCACAGCTTCTGATCAACCCAAATTCACCAACATCCCTGCCCTGAAATACTAAAAATCTTAGCAAGGTTAAAGAAACAGGAAGTTTTAACTACTTTCTACTATCACTTTCTATTACTGAGTTTCCAGTGCCCATCTCTAGCCACGTGTACTGCCCTCCCTCATGCCCGCCCTGAAAGTGGCTTCCAGGGAGCAGGAAAACCAGATACCAAGAATCTCTTGGGTAGCAGTGAAGGAATAGCATTGGATCAAGTTAAGAAAGTAAGGTACAAAAGTTTTGGAGTACTTATTCAATTTCTTTAGCCAATGATACTGAAAACCCAGGAAAGGATACATCAGCATCCACGTAAGATTGCAACAACCGGATTTCTCCTTGTGAATGACATTCATATAAGGTAACCTAATGAAAACAAAAATACAGCAAAGTTTATCTCAAATACAGAAACACACTCTTCAGCTATTGAACATACTTTATTTTACTGTGCAGTACAGTCAAAAAAAACTTTTTAAAAATAACTTAAATAATACAGAAAACTATTAAAAAAGGAGAACTCCTTTAAATTTAAGGAAACCATTATAAACCTTAATGCATTACATAATTTCCAGAGCATATTAAACACTGTAGTAATAATAATGGTTTCTATTTCCAATGTTTTCAAGTTATTCATATAATTGGACCAATTCTTCCAAGTCAATACAGTTGAGTACCTCACAGTAAAGTATAACTACTTCCTAAAACTGTGGTTTATCCTTTTTTTTTTTTTTGTCCGGATGTGCCCTATGGCTTGCAAGATCTCAGTTCCCTGACCAGGGACTGAACTTAGGCCCATGGCAGTGAAAGTGCAGGGTTCCAACCACTGGACCTCCAGGGAATTCCTGTGGCTTATTCTCTTTCAAGTCTTTGGGTGGTTTTAGAGCATTTATTAATTACATAAAAGAAAATCTAAAATTTGCCTCATGGACATTGCTCATCAAATATTAACCTTCTGTTGTACAGTGGCCCTTTCCATTTGTCATTTTCTAAAATTAATAACATATTCACTTTACTCAGTTATGTACAGTTGTCCCAGTATCTGCAAGGGGATAAGTTCCAGGACGCCCACAGATACCAAAATCTGAGAATGTTCAAGTTCCTCCTATAAAATGGCACAGTATTTGCATATAATCTCACACATCCTCCAGTATAGTTGATCTTGATCTTTAAACCACTATGACATCTAATACAACGCAAATGCTATGCAAATAAAAGTGCCAGCACAAAGCAAATCCAAATTATGCTTTTTTGGAACTTTCTGGAATTTTCTTTTCTGAATATTCTTGATCCATAGTTGGATGAGTCTGTGGATGTGGAACCCCGAGGATACAGAGGGCTTACTCTGTAATACTAAAATTTTTTTTAAACACTTTTTGATGTGGACCATTGTTAAAGTCTTTATTGAATTTTTTTACAATATTGCTTGTTTTATGTTTTGGTTTTTTGGCCCCAAAGCATGTGGAATCTTAGCTCCCCAACCAGGGATAGGACTTGCACCTTCTGCATCGGAAGGCAAAGTCTTAACCACTGGGTCACTAGGGAAGTCCCTGGAATATCACATTTTAAAAAAATCTCTTTCCATTTTTCTTAGTTTACTCATGTTAGCAATACTGTTACTAATTTTAATAAGTCTATAAGAACTCCATAAAAATCCTTTAAATCATCTATTAATAAGATAATCCCTACATTAATATTCTAAAAAAATATTCTTTATATGGACATTAACTAGGTTATGTCTTTAGAGAGTGTTTTATTTTTCTTAAAAAAAAAAGGTCCAAATAGGAGATTTTCTTATAATTCAATAACCTATAATTCAATGTCATTTTAAGTGAGACTAGGGATTCATTTTGTTAGAAAGCCTGGAACATTACAATAGGCATTCTGAAGCACAAGTTGTACTAATTCTAATTAACTAACATGACAATTAATAATAATGATGGTGTAGTTAGTGAAGTATGCTTATAGTGATGTCTTAAAAGTGAATTCAAATCAATTAATGGATTATATTCCCAATTTTCAGAAAAAAACAACCTTAATTTTTTCTTTGAACTGCATCACGTTCCCTCTGAATCATTGTTTTCGAGCTACATATCACAACATACATTTGGTTAAACATAAAAAAAAGGCTGTTATCCAGGTTATCAACTTAAGTAGTGAGTTTCAAATTTTCAGAACTTTAACAACCAATAAAAGCATCTTCTCTGAATGCAGGGCAACTAACTAAGCCTGTGCGCCACAACTACTGAGCCTATGCTCTACAGCCCAGGAGCCGCAATGCTGAGCTCTCATGCCACAGCTCCTGATGCCCCAATGTTCCAGAGCCTTCTCCGCAACAAGAGAAGCCGCCTCAGGAAGAAGCCTGTGTACCTCAACTAGAGAGTAACCTATGCTCGCTGTGACTAGAGAAAAGCCCACACAGCAAAACACCCAGCAGAGCCAAACAATAAAATTATATATATATATAAAAACTTCTTTGACGACTTCAAGGAAATTATTTAAAGCCAAATTTTACTTTTCAGAAAATAGGAATAGGAAGGATTTAGCCCAGAATAGATGCATGCATGTCTGTAAGATTTTCAAACTTTCAGAAAATAAAAAAAAAAAGAAAAAAGCTTGGAAATATGCTGCCATTTGGAAAATACTCAGCTGACAACTCCTAGGTTAGTTTTGATTGAGAACAGAATACTAACACTAAAAAACATAAATATAGGAAACAGTGCATTAAAAATCATGGTCTTTTATTTCTCTAACAAGCAATTACTAAAGAATCGTAAGATTTAATTTCACTCAATTGAAACAAGAAGTTACAGAATAGCTCCCAGATTCACCTCCTTCCCTTCCCCTCTTGGGCTAAAGGTAAAGAAAGTGACTTTACTGTAAACCCATACTAGTTAGTCAATTTCCCCCATCTTTCTCTTTCCAAATACACCAATCTGTTTCTCTGTTATTCCTCATAACTCCTAGTACATTATTAATGAATAACCAGAATGTAAGTTGATAAAAGACTTATTATTAGAAGGACAACTTTTCCAAAATGATTGCAATTTAACAGACTCCTGAGACTCCCAGGCAGGCACAAGGAATCTTCCTTTTCCCCATTCATTTAGAAGTGAATGGAAATAAGTCTTTGCAATCCACTTTTTCAGCCCCAGGTTCAACTAAAAAGTTAAATAACAGTTTACATCAAAACATGTCCACTACGGTTTTTTTCCATGCATTCTCTCAGTTCAAGACACTCTGGCTTCCTTAAATAAAAATAATTCAAAACAAATGTTTACTGTGTATAATTAAAATATTTTAAGTAACTATTATACAAATCCACTGGATTTATGCTTTGCATTTATAGAGAGCAACTAATTACATTTATTATTTTTAAGAAATCACAGACTTCTTACTCCAAGTTGACAACTATCACAGTCACTTGGAAAAAGTAAAGTCAATTTTTTCAGCCACTTAGAACAATATTTATGAAGACAAAATATAGAGACTTGTTTCATGAACAATTTTGTGAGTATATATGAAAAAAGATGTATTTTCAGGCATGAATGTTAGTTTTAATTTTTGACAATTTCTAGAATGTTTCATTTTTACATAAAGGAATGATACTGTCAAACTAGCTATAGAAAGTTTACTTCAAAATCATTACACTTCAGTCTTACATTAATACCAGAGACTGATGAGCCAAATGCCAAACAGCCCCTTAACACTCACTCTGTTGCTTCCTACAGTTGCAAACACTAATGGATCTCCTTCTTTACTGTGCCAGTTAAACTGAACTCCAAACAATGGTTGATTATGATCTTCCTATAAAATAACCAAGAAATAAGAAAAATCAATATATTTTAAAAACAAAAAAAGGTAGTAAACCGATCATTCCCACTAAAAACCTCCCCCTCCCCAAAATGCAAGCTGCAATTTTATGTATCATACATAAACTGACTTTTGACACTTAAAAGATGTTAGTCCAGTTTTCACATTTTAAAATACTGGTGCATGATAAAACTATGTAACAATTAAAGACTTAGAGGTTAGGCAACAAGTACTCATCAATGACAATACTTTAATAGTTGCTCTCTATCTTCTTAAACCCAAATGCCATGCTTCTGCATCAAAATATAATGGATAATTGTGACAAATGCATTTAATCTCTTAGGACAAAATTTATTTTTCTGAAATAACAAATAAGCTGAGAGTTAATACAGTTTCTCCAGTACTCATTAAACGTTTTCTGGTTGAATTCTTCCCTTGTGAAGAAAATTGATTCCATTCAAATCACTGCTTTCCATTAGTTCTATAGAAACAATTTTAAATTACTTTGCATTTGTATCCTAAAAGAAAAACAACCTAAGAAGTTTTATAATGAACAAGAATACTTGTGGGGGCCAGGAAGGCAGTGGGCTGTAACTCCACAGTTATCAGGAGGTTGTAAGGAGGTATATAAAAAACAAGCATTCAGTTTTTTGTTTTTTAATTGGAGTGGAGCTGATTAACAATGTTGTGTCAGTTTCAGGTGCACAGCAAAGGGATTCAGCCATACATATACACACACCCATTCTTTTTCAAACTCTTTTGCCATCTAGGTCACCACAGAGTACTGAGCAGAGTTCCCTCTGCTAAAAGTATTCAGTTTTGTTCATAAAGTTATTTTTCAGCCTTAGGATTTTACTGGCAATTTCCTGATGTTTAACGGTAACTTTCATATTCACTTTAAGGCACTTTAATATCTTACAACATTCATTTCTTATCCTTTAAAAAGCCAGTTTTATTTAATCAAAATAATGCAGTTCAAACCATTTTCCAAATATACTATGTAAAAATAGGTTAATATACCTAAATATTAACATGAAACTACAGGAGACACTTTGCTTTAGAAGAAAAACACCCACACACAAACACTAAGATTAATTTCTCTCCCTTTAAGAGAGTATAATTTGACACACAGAGCAATGAATTTTGCTACCTAGATAGGAAAATAATTTCCATATAGCCATAGCTTCTTATGCTTTTCAAAGACTTTAAAAGGATATTTAGATATTTTAAAAAGAATCCAACCTATGCACAAGACACTATAATGTATATTTTTGCTCAGTATAGGAAAAATATCCCCAAATTAAAAAAACAGGAAATGAATATATAAGACACTTAAATATCAGTAAACATTTTTTTAAAGACTATTGAGAAAAACAGTAATCTAAATAACTCCAACCTATTATTTCTCCCAAATATTAACTATGCAAAAATAATTTTAATTCATACCTTTTTTCTTGAAAACAATTACAAATAAGAGTGAAATTTTTAAAGACTGAACAAAGTAAGACATCTGTTTCAATTTATGTTAACTCAAAGTTAATGAATCACATTCAGTTCTTTTCAGTAACAGGTACCAGACAATGGCTTACGCTTTTAAGTTTTAACAAAATAAGAAGAGTAACATTTCTGAAAATTAATAAAAACAATAAAGAAAAACCAGATGTTTTAATACTAGGTACTACCCATTTAATTTAAAACAAACCAAAAAAGCTAAACAAATGTGGAATGGATTATAATTATGTAGTCTGCCCTACAACAAAGCCTTCCAATTATTATAATTTTAAAATATTTTTAACTTGACAGAGAACCTTGAGCATAAAATGTTTAACCCTCCAATTCTGGAACCCTGCCTTCAGCCCACAGATTGTGTCTTTCTCCACATACCTTGAGACTATTTACACATTTGAAAGAATATTTGCATTTCTTTGATTTCCATTTTCCCTTCCCCCAACTCTTCCTTCCAGGTGCGTTTGGCGTATTTGTAGGTGTATCAGGGCGTTCTGTGTTGGTACCACTTTCTATACTGACAGCATCATCCTATAAGCAGCAAATCAGAAAAAAACTAAATGAAACAGCAATACTGTACTTAGGTAATGACTTGAAACTGGAGATCTGCTGACCAACCTAAAAGAAGTAAGTACTAAATCCTGCGAGAAATGAAAAAATGTATTCCTGCAAATGCATTAGGATTTGTGGATATTTGCTATTTTGGCAAAAATATAAACAAAAAACTAATCCTGATAATGCTAACAGTAAGAATAATACTGCCTTTAAATAACAAGGCATTGGTTTGCACCAGCCATGACACTACATTGCCTCACTTCATCTTTACTGCTCTTCACACAAGGTACTGTTAGATAAGAAAGTGTTGTTTAGAGAGCCTAAGGAGGTGTCTTGCTGGTTAGGGTTGCTGGTACTCCTGACTCTGACCGGCACGTCCTCGGCGTATCTGACTGCTCGCTGCTCCGTCTGGAGAGCGGCAGCGGGTGGCTGTTTGAGGCCAGTGTGTCAGTACTTCCTATTTTAGAGGAAAATCCTGATTATCATTCAAACTCTGCTTCTTTATAACACACCATTTAGAAATTTTTTTAGGTCCTACATATTATGTGCTATTTACCAGTGACTCATGGCTCTAAAATACTCATGATTCAGAGCTCCAGAAGCTCACTATGAAGTAAAATCATTCCAAATGTAGAAGTGACTATAAACCTTAAAAATTCACCTAATTTATATCCTGTCTCCCGTCCACAAGATAATGGTCCTCTACTCTCAGAAGAGGATTTCACTACCTCTTCCAATTACACATTCCAAAGTGTTCTTTGGAATAAAGAGATTTATTTAAACCTGTATCACCTTAGGGCAGCAGTTACTAAATTCATTCCAGAGGAAGCTTTTTTCATGGAGTGCCCACTAACATCTATGAGAACACAGACTAGAAACCATTGCCCTAGGGGCTATTTTTAAATTATTGCTTCCTAAAGTTAGTTTTATGATATTACAGAAAGTTAAAAATTTACTAGAATATCAAAAAGTATATTAAAAACTCACATTAATTTGCTTAAAAATTGTATGGTATTATATGGTAGTTCTAAGGGGTGGTTTCCAAAACTTCAAATGGTTCATACCAAAATGAAATGCTTTTAAAAAGTACACAAATTATTCTAACGCTATAATGGGAAAAAGGGAATGGAGTGGATAGATGGCAGAGTAGTGCTCAATATCTAGACTGTAATTTAATGTAAACACAATCAGCTTTTGGATACAGAAAATACAAAACTATATTTATAGAGTTCAGTTCCTAGGTTGAAATCACTGCTTTTTAATCTCTATTTCTTCCTTTCAGTTGAATTTACACAGTTAAAATTTAGTGTAGAAAACACTAGATTTGTATTTCACTGGAAAACTTCATGTCTACCGCTTCTTCCATGTTATCAGATTCAAGTCTGCTTCACTGCCTCTGAACAATCTTACATCTCTTACACTGTGACAGCCAAAGGCAGAGGTTCAAAATGTCTTCCCTTGCATTCTTAAGAAAAGTTTTTGTCTCCATTTGCAATTTCATCTCTACATTCCTTTCATCTATATGGTTTGTTCTGTGTGACTTAAACTTGACCAGTTCCCTCACATGAGTAAAATAAAATGTTTCTGAAAATGATCTTTTAACACTACAGAAATGAAACAATACAATGGTTAGACATTTATTCACCAGCTTCTTTCCACTCTGGCTAAAAATTCAACTGCTAATCAAGAATCCACACAAAACACAGTAAATAACTGGGGCACATTACACACAAACACACACCTTTTAACCATTTAATTTACACACACACACTTTTAACCATTTAATTTATCCATACAAAACATAGTAAATAATTGGGTGTGCGCACACACACACACACCTTTTATTCATTTAATTTACCCATCTCCTCAAATAGACAAATCAAGATAGAATCAAATGGAAATACAATAGTCACACTGCTTTCACTTTATTTGCAAATTCAAACCTTTCCTGAACATCTAGTATGTGCACAGGCTGATTTCCACCTTGGATCCTCCTCCTCAAAGTATAGAATGGTACTGTGCAACTGACATGGCACTACCACCTTCATTTGCTCAACAAGGAAACGGGGATAGTAATTTGTCCCTTCATCTTGCCACAGGTTCCTTAAGCAAAAGACAAGTCTCCAGATTCAGCCTTCTGATCTTACTACCAGGCAACAATTAGTATTCTTTCAGAAGCCATTTATGCTCACTTATATGAAAAAGTCAATAAAATGGCAGATACATACACAATGAACTTAAAATAGATCAGATATTAACTACACTTACTGTGCTGATCATTCTGCAATGCAAACAAATACTGAATCATTATGTTGGGCACCTAAAACTAGTAACATGATGTTATTAGTCAATTATATTTAAATTAAAGAAAAATTTAACGTCCTATCAATTCTTTGATTCACTTTAACAGTATCAACTGCTCAGACTACCTTAACTGCAACTCACAAATACCACATTCTTTCCTCCACTTGCCTTTGGCCTTCCTATCATTATTTGGCTCCCTCAAGAGTTAAACCACTGCCCTTATTAGCTTTTTCTGAATTCATTTTTATACAACTCCCTTCCTTTACTGCTTCTTTTAACCTATGTCCTAGATCTGGGTCCCTGGATGGAATTCAGAGGGCCTGTGAACTTATGCAGTTGAATAAATTCATAAATAAATTTAAGATTGCATCTTAATTTTCACATTTTTAACTGAAATCTATTCCTTCCTTCTATTATAATACAGGCAGTATATGTGTTAATGTTACTGTAGCCATAACCTTCCCAGCAATGGAAATCATGAATTTTTATATCCCATCATAGTTGTTGCAGATCTCAAAGCTGTCTATACCCATCAGTACTATCAGTCATTGTGAGGTCTAGTTACTTAATGTAATAAAGACGTATTAAAACAAACCTGAAATTTGTTTTAAACCATTTTATAACTTTCTTATAATTTTATCATTGATTTTGTTTGTAATCTTATATATTGTATTTTATACATTTGAAAATATTACTCTGAAGTTTCACAAGATTCATTAAGGTGTCCAAGGCAGAGGAAAGGTTAAAAGACGCCATCTAAACAAAGGAATCAAAACAAAGGCTTAGTCCAACCATGTAGCTCTGAATAGCTTCAGTATGCATCAAAGAATACATTCCTCTTAAGGATCTGTAGAAAGAAAATAACCTTTCAATTTAGTTCCCTGAAATTTTCCTGAGTCTAAACTGGGTATTGACATCTTCATTACATTTCTGCCTGATAAATATCTGGAAGGGCCAGAAACACAAGTCTAGATAATGTGATTACAAAATAAGGAATAATGACTAAATAACACTTACATGGTATTTATGAACGGGGCATTCAGTTCAGCACTTTACCTATATTATCTCATTTAACCCTCACAACATCCCATGAGGTAAATACTGTTATTACCCCCATTTTTAAGGTAAGAATCCAAGGAAACTAGGTAAAGTACCTAGATCAACCAACCGGTAAGCAGTAGAGTGGCGAATTTTAACCTTACACCTGAATCCAGTTTGTGCTCCTAGTCACTAATCTAATCTGCCAAGAGAAATTAAAGAGAAGGTGGAAATAAAACAGATTCCAACGGCTGGAATGAAGAGGGTCAAAAATGTTAGACCCCAATATATAATAAGACTGGAAAGCACCAACAGGAAAATAAAAAGATTTAAAGTACCAATAAACACCTACTAAGCCTTCCAGAAATTTCAAGTCCAAATCCCACAAACTGACAACTCCCCAAATATCTTTCTTCTATCTGCAAAAAGAATTCTTTCCCATCTGTTCAGTGAAAATTTTGGTCTTGATTACCATGCCATATATGTGCTTCAGTCGGTATGTAAGACACAGCATTTATTCTTAAAACTAGGCAAACTCAGAGAAAGAACTTACGCCACCCTTCTATAACACTTCAGAAGTCATTCCTCGGAGGGTTCACATTTTAGAGTTATCACCTTTGAATGAACCGCCCAGACTTTTTTTTCTGAACTTATTGGGTACAAACTTAAAACATGAAACGGAAAATTAACGTCAATTCGGTTATCACTGGCGTCTCACCTAAACACAGTGGGGTCAACTGTTGGGACAGAATAGCGTTATGACTATTTAAAAAAAGTTTAAAAAAAATCTGATTCCAAAGCACCTTTACACATGCGAGACCACGAGCCTACACCTAAAGCCATCTACCTTTACCACAGTTGCCTAGTGTCTTCCAGGTTGTCCCCGTTATCCTAGTGAAAACCGACGAAAGACTAACTGTCCCTTATCATTCCTTAAGAGTCGCTCCCCCTCCAACTCTGGAGACGGCTCTCGCAGTTCTCCTCCAGAAGTGAGACCGACTGTCAGGTGCACCCCTTCTCCACAGAGAGACAGGAGCAAACACAAAAGCCCCTTTAAGAGAGTCACCGAAACCCCTGACGTCCGAGATCTACTCTTCCCATCCTGGACCGCCTGGAAGGGTCTAAGAAGGACACGGTCCCTAAATCCCTTTTTTAAAAGTCCGTAACACACGCTGGCCCCTCCTTCCAACTGTCTTAGAAAAACAAAAAACACCTCTAACTTGCCTTTTAAACTACTGGAATCTCAGATCCGCACTTTCCCCCCAAGGCCCAAACTCTCCCCCTCCACGCAGAACGCTCTCAGGGCAGACCCCCTCCGACCCTCCGCCACCACGCTCTGGCCCCAACCACACTCTCCTTCGCGAAGTTTCCTTTCGCTCTCGGCGCCCCAGCTCAAAAAAATCCTCTCAGAGACGAGTTCGATTTTCTCCTCCACGCCCGCGTTTTCCTCAGCAGAGCGGTGACACCTCTCCCTCCCCCCCCCCCCACCTTACCACAGTCGTCCGCCCGCCCCCGCGCCCACAGTTTAAAAAGAATTGAAAACTTTGACTGCCAAGTCCCGACCGGACTGCCCTGGGGGGCTGCGCTCACATTCTCGTCTCCAGAGAGGTCCGGGTTGCTATTCTCGTCGCTGCTCAGCTTCTGCTTCTTGGCCGCAGGCATGTCTGTTCCCGCCGGCACTGTCGACACTTCCCTCTCGGACATATTCCTCCGCCTCCCTCCAGGTTCCTGTCGCCGGGGGCGGGGCCTCCGCCACACCGCCGTCAAGCAAGCCCGGCCGGAGCTTGCCGCAAAGCTGCCGCCGCCGCCACCGCCGCCGCTCCCCCCACTGTCGCAAACCGCGCCCAGCCGCCGAGGCGGGCGTGCGTGCGACCCCGCCACACTGCTGAAAAAGGGGCGCGCGCGCGCGCGCCCTCCCGCGCGGCTTCCTGGGTCCTTCCCTGTCCCCGCTCCCGTCTTGCCCTCTTCCCGCCGCCCTCCCGGCAGTTTGCACGGAGCGGGTGTGGGATCCGTCGGCTTCCGAGGGCAGTTATTTCCAACGTCCCCCTTCCCCGCGACCGCCCTGTAAAGGGAGAGGCGGAACTCTGAAGAGGGGGTGCTGCCTCACCCCCTTCCTCCTTCCAGAGACGGTTCAGCCGCAATTGGCCCAATCCTTCGATCCCCCGACCCCGCTGCGAGGACTCGAAAGTCTGTGGAATGGACGGGCCGACTCGGTTCCCAGGGGACGGGGGGAACCAGACGAGAAGTCGCCTCACGGTTCGGGCGTCTGTGCTGAGTGTTCTTCATCTTGAACTCGAGGAGTAACGCTGTCACGTTATGCGCGCAACTGGTCGCCACCTCACTTGTGGTTGAGAACAGAAATTAAAAAACTGTAGAGAGTCTCGCACCTGCCTCCCCTGCCTAGCGAATGGAAGGTGCCCGCTAACAGGTGCGCATGCGCCGGGGCTTGTGCTCGCGCTTGGTTGTCCGGGCCCGCCTCCTCCAGGCCCCTCCTCTTGGAAATCTTGTTTTCCAACCAGGTAGTCTTCCACCGGGTTTCCGTGGCCAAGGATGGATCTCAAGGCGCTACCCAATCGTAGTCCCCTGAGTCCGTCCTAATTTCTTGATGAATATTTATTCTAGTGAATATTGATCGCAAGGAATGATTATCCTCGTCCAGTTAGTGCCAATATTGGATAGGGCTTAAGTAGGAATACCCTAAAATTATAATTCTAGACTCCCTTGAATTACATCCCAAAGTGCTTCCTTTACCTCTTAAAGAATGTTAACGGCCCTGAACAATGCCAAGGCCTGAAAAGCAGTGTTCACCTCCAAGTATGTATGAGACTATGGGACTTAAATAACGCACAATTATTTTGGGGGCGTGATTTTGACAATAAAATTATAGAGGAAGTAAACAAAAACTGTGATGTTTTATAAAACTGTTTGTGTTATGTCTGGGCTCTTGACAGGTGCTAAGTGTATTGGTGAGCCTCGTGGATTTGTTAGATGGGTCATTAAGCCACATAACCAAAGGAGTAGCCCAGAAAAGGAGAACTATGATAAGAAATAAAAGACAGCTCCCTCTTAACTGCCTCTTTGAGAACTTAGCTGTGACTGCTTATATTTCTGGCCATCATTGTCCTCATCTGTAAAAATGACAATAAAAGAAGGGACCTAACATTTCTTGAGCACTACTGGCTAGTATCTACTTTTTTGTGTGTTCTAGACCTCACTACATCACCTGTTGGATAAACAGTAGAAGAATGCCCCATCCATAAAATTCTAGTGTCCTTGAACTACTTCTGCATGATGCCTTAACATACTGCAGATGGCAAGTCACTTCTTTTGGAGACAAGGAGAGAACTCCTGAGAATAAGAGAGGTGAGGCAGGACAGAATTTAGATGTTTTTGTAATGAAGATTTAAGAAAAAAATAAGCTGAAAAAAAAGTTTGGATTTAGTATAGTAATTGCACTTATTTGTTGAACTCCTAATGTGCCAGGCGCTACTAATCAGTTAGTTGGTGAGAGAGAGAGATGAGACTAGTATGGAGTCTCCACTGAGAAAGTAAGATGTGCCTTGTTTGACATGTTCATGGGCAGAGACAAACATACCCCACTTATCTGTTGAGAAGGATGTTTGTGAAATACAGTCGTACAAATAAAAGGGAAATCAACTAAAGCAATTCCAATCCAAATTACTCTTTGTATCTGGGATCAGTGGGAGCTGGAAGTGGGAATCAACTTGTTCTCATAAAATTTAAAAAGTGCTGAACGACTGTGAAACTCAATGGTGTCGTTTCAGGGGGCTCCAAAGAGCTCAGTACCACAGTCCTTTATGTCTCAGCACAGGAAGAATTTAGTGAGAGGCAAAGTGATAGATACAACGATTTGTTAGAATAGGACGCTTGTGAGGTTTACAAGCAGGTGGGCGAGGGGGTGCTGTGCCCTGAGTACTTAGTGGGTTACATTTTTGTAGTCAGAGGAAGAGAGGGGAGGAGGAGAAGACCTTCTTTGTCTTTCTTGAGTAGACCTCATGCTTCCATCATCAGTTCCTCCTCCAGGTTGGACAGGGAAGTTTTCTTGTCCTTACATGGTCAAGCTAGGTTCAGAGTTATTGTTTTTTATGTGTGCAGAGTATGACCTAAGGATCATTAACCTATTGAGCTCGCTGGGCAGGATTTCGGTCTCACGCCACCACTGTTTTATTGTTTTGGGTCATGCCTTGTGCTTCTAGTGCATGGTTTTGTTGCTAAGCAAGCCTGCTTGGTTTTGTGGTTAAGTAAATGTGCTTTCCTGAGTAATCATTAATTTGTGGGGTCTCCCGTATTTTTTCCTACTTATAATCCCCTAGTGGGATTAGCTATTTGATCACCTACTTTGTCCCTTTACTCTGTCCCTTTCATTTGGATAAAGGACACATATGGAAGGAAAATGTCTTTCAGCATTCATGATACCCATAACAAAACAAAAATATTTTTAAAGAGTTTTGTTAAAACTTGGAGGGATATTTTTAAAGTTTTGTACAACGAATCAGAGATAATAAGTAGAAATTAGTTAATACTCGTTGTTGCTAATGTTAAAAAATTATTCTGATGCTTGTTAAAACAGGAACTTTATTCAGTACTACCATGATAAATGTCAAGACTGTCACAGTAGGAGAGAGAGATAGGGCTCACCTCTGAATACAGCAAGGGTAGTTGGGGATTTATAACCAAGGAGAAGAGTGGGGGGTGAAGGAGTTAGACGTGTCACTTGCAATTTGTTGCTTTGGTATATTAATTTTTTAACATTTATATATATATATATATTTATTTATTTGGCTTCGCTGGGTCTTGGTCTCAACATGCAGGACCTTCAGTCTTCGTGGTGCCTGTGAACTAGTTGGGGCATATGGTATCTATTTCTCCAAACAAGGATTGAACCCCAGGCCCTGGCATTGGGAGCTTGGAGTCATAGCCACTGGACCACCAGGGAAGTAATAATTCTGAGGTGAAGACACTTTGGAAAACAGACTTCTCTGAGCTCCACTTGTCTGCCTTAAGATAGTCCTCCAAAAGGAACTGAACTGTCATAAATTCCCTCCATAGGAGTTTCGGCAATCAGGAAAGATTGGCTCTTATCACTGAAGAAGAGACTAGAAGTCAGGACTCAACACCACACCCAGAGAAATTATGCAACACACTATCATTACCTCCCCTCTATTCTGAGCCCATTCACCTTTCTAAAACATTACTCTTGGCCAAGTGGCATACATCTCCCTTCCCCTTCTCCTACTGATATTGGTATAAACTCTCAAAGATCACTGCTTTTTTAGATATTCAATTTTTCCCCCACGATGCCCCCTGCATGTGTTATTAAAATTAATAAATTTATGTATTATTTTAGTAACTTGCTTGCTTTTAGTTTGTTTCTTAGGCATAGCTATCAAACCCAGAAGGTTAGAGGGAAAGTCTTTCCTCCTCTACAGAGAAGTTGGTGGATGGAGATTTGCTAAAGGAGACATCAAGAGTAGGGGGATTCTTCCTAATCCAGCTTACCAGGGTTATCAAATATCAAACCTGGAGAATTCTTGCTAAACCAATTTAGCAGAATTCTTGCGAAAACTGAATTAAGCATCTATTTCTGCTTTATTGACTAAGCCAAAGCCTTTGACTGTGCGGATCACAATAAACTGTGGAAAATTCTGAAAGAGATGGGAAGACCAGACCACCTGACCTGCCTCCTGAGAAATCTGTATGCAGGTCAGGAAGCAACAGTTAGAACTGGACATGGAACAACAGACTGGTTCCAAATAGGAAAAGGAGTACGTCAAGGCTGTATATTGTCACCCTGCTTATTTAACTTGTATGCAGAGTACATCATGAGAAACACTGGGCTGGATGAAGCACAAGGTGGAATCAAGATTGCCGGGAGAAATACCAATTAACCTCAGATATGCAGATGACACCACCCTTATGGCAGAAAGTGAAGAAGAACTAAAGAGCCTCTTGATGAGAGTGAAAGAGAAGAGTGAAAAAGTTGGCTTAAAACTCAACATTCAGAAAACTAAGATCATGGCATCTGGTCCCATCACTTCATGGCAAATAGATGGGGAAACAGTGGAAACAGTGGCTGACTTTATTTTTCTGGGCTCCAAAATCACTGCAGATGTTGAGTGCAGCCATGAAATTAAAAGACGCTTACTCCTTGGAAGTAAAGTTATGACCAACCTAGATAGCATATTGAAAAGCAGAGGCATTTCTTTGCCAACAAAGGTCCATCTAGTCAAGGCTATGGTTTTTCCAGTAGTCATGTATGGATGTGAGAGTTGGACTATAAAGAAAGCTGAGCACCGAAGAATTGGTGCTTTTGAACTGTGGTGTTGGAGAAGACTCTTGAGAGTCCCTTGGACTGCAAGGAGACCCAACCAGTCCACCCTAAAGGAGATCAGTCCTGGGTGTTCATTGGAAGGACTGATGTTGAAGCTGAAACTCCAATACTTTAGCCACCTGATGTGAAGAGATGACTCATTAGAAAAGACCCTGATGCTGGGAAAGATTGAAGGTGGGAGGAGAAGGGGGCCACAGAGGATGAGATGGATGGCATCATCAACTCAATGGACATGGGTTTGAGTAGACTCCTGGAGTCGGTGATGGACAGGGAGGCCTGGTGTGATTCGGTTCATGGGGTCACAAAGAGTCAGACACGACTGAGCGACTGAACTGAACTGAACTGAGGATAAGGTCTAGTTGAGGACAGGGCTCAGAGGAGCCTGATTAATGTTTAGTTAAAGAGTCTTTAGTCAGGCTGTTCTGAACCCTCTTCTAATTCAACATATAAAATATCACAGGTATGATATTTAGAGTGCTATTCTTATGATATTTGTTTAATAAATGCAAAAGACTAGTTACCTATTAAAATCATGTTTTTCAATACTGAATTATCTTACTGTGAAAGATTTCAGAAACCATCACAGTTGGAGAGGTCTTACTACCTACATTTTACAAATGTGGAGGTAATTCCCTGGTGATCTGGTGGTTAGGACTCCAATCTGCTGAGGGCCCTGGATTCAGTCCCTGGTCAGGGAACAAAGATCCAGGAAGCCGTGCGGTGGCCAAAAACAAAACAGATGTGTAGAGCACGTGTGTATTATTTGCTCATTCATGTCTGATACTTTGCAACCCCATGGACTGTAGCTCACCAGGTTACTCTGTCCATGAGATTCTCCAGGCAAGAATAATGGAGTGGGTAGCCATTCCCTTCTCCAGGGGATCTTCCCAACTTAGGGATCAAACCCGGGTCTCCTAAATTGCAGGCAGATCCTTTCCCTCTGAACCACAAGGGAAACCCCATGGAAACCATGGTTCAGTGTAATTAAACAAGTTGCTCATAAGCACACAGCTCTTCCAAGTGATAGAGCTACGGATCCTAATCAAGTCTGATTGATTGGAGAGTACTTCTGCCTCAAGATGAAGGACCCCAGGCAACTCTAGATATGTATAGTTCTACTTACAGAGCTTGATATCTAGAACACACAATCTTTTACACACCACTGAAGAATATTAGAAGGCTGTCTCACTTGGGTCAGAAAGAGGAGATAACTGGAGAAACAGGAAATTCAAATGAAGTTTGAAGTTTTGTTAATAATTATGTGTTCCAATTTCTTAATTTTGGTAGGTGTACCATGGTAATGTAAGATGTTAATGAGAAAAACTTTCCAACTTTTCTGTAAAATTATTCCCTATGAAAAACCTTATTTAAAAAAAAAAAATCTGTCTCATATCAGACTGTTGAGAACTCAGGTCAGAAATACCCGTTAACCTGCAAATAAGTACTTGATTTATTTTGGAAAACGTTCAAATATAATCTATTTATAAAGAATGAAATTTTTTCACAGCCTCCTTTTGTGTTGCCTTTTAGTATTTTGTAAGCTTCATATCAGGAAATGAATTTCAAAAGCTAAATTAAATCCTTACCATTTCAACTGAAGTCTATTTATCATTCATTCAACATTTTTTGTCTCTTCTGCTTCATAAATAGCAGCTGTTCATCATCACTCAGGCAGTGTGTAATCAGATGCTTGCAGATCCACTTTTCTAGGAAAAGAACATCATATGGCTTCTTTGAACATTTTAAAGTCAATCAGGAGGAATTTACTGAATGTCATTTATGTGCAAAGCAGTGTGGTAATTGTAGGGGAGAGTGGGAGAGGGAAAGAGGGAAAATAAGAGGATCTACCTAGTCTTCCAGCAGTGAAAAATGTCTCATGCATTTCAGAAATATTTGCTGAGTGCTCCCTCATAGCTCAGTCCATAAAGAATCTCCCTGCAATGCAGGAGACCCAGGTTCAATTCCTAGGTCGGGAAGATCCCCTGGACAAGGCAACCCACTCCAGTATTTTTGCCTGGAGAATCTCATGGACAGAGGAGCCTGGCAGGCTACAGTCCATGTGGTTGCAAGAGTCGGACATGACTTAATGACTAAACCACCACTACCACCATTGTGTGCCAGGCACTGTTCTAGGTGCTGGAAATACTTGATAATAAACAAAACTAGACAGTTTCCTAGTGTCATAGAGCTGACTGTGTAGGGGGTACTTAAACATTAACCAAATATTCGCTCAGATAAAGGTAAAACTACTATGAAGAGAAAGTACAAAACCAGGACTGCTGTTAGTCTGTAGAGTGTCTTTGTGCTATGTTTTAAGAGGCACCTCCATAGGCAGAAACAACCTAGCTTGACAAGCCAACTATGCCTTTGATGAATTAGAAAAAGGCAGCCCTTCAGCCAAGTGACACGGCCTTGATCTTTGTGCAAGGCATTGTAAGTGGACTAAAGCAGATTTCAGCCACCATTACCTCAGCTGGGAACCATTCTTTAGATGAATAACCTGCACGAGTGTAGACAGCAGCTCTACAGAAGTTTCCATGGACACACAGTTAAGTAGGATTTGGTAAGGTTTCCCTGCGAAACAGGGAATGAGAACCAAAGGAGAAAGAGAGTTAACCAGGTGAAAAGAAAGAACAAGAAACATTCCAGGGAGTAGTAGCAACATGTGCAAAGGCCCTGGGACAGGATAAGAATGTATACCATTGTGAAACTGAAAGATCACTGCTGGAGAAGGACTGAAAAAGTGACAGGAGGAGTGGTGACAGATAAGGTTAGAAAAAGTAGGTAGGGGGTCAGATCATGTGGAACCTTGTAGACCATCTTAAGACTACAATGTAAAAATAGATCTCCTGCTGATAAGACTCATACAGAAAGAATTCAAAGGGCATTAATTTATTTCATCTTAATTTTTTGTTGGTATTGCATTTAAATGTAGCAAAATTCACAGATTTTCAGTACACAGATTGATAGATTTTAACATAAGCATATACCCACTCAGTCTGCTTTCCTCCTGCCTCTTTCTGTTCAAACCACCACCCCACCCTCCAGGGAAAACACTATTATGGATTTGTGCACCTTGTATTAGTTTTGCCTATTCTAGAACTTCATGTAAAAGAAATAATTCTTTTGTCTCTGACTGCTTTTTATTTTATTTATTTATTTCTATTTCACTGTACTGGGTCTTTGTTGCTGTGCAGACTTTTCTCTAGTTGCAGCAAGTGGGGGCTACTCTCTAGTTATAGTGTATGGACTGGTCACTGCAGCGGCTTCTCTTGTTGCAGAGCATGGGCTCTAGGGCACAAGGGCTTCAGGAGTTCTGGCTCCTGGGCTCTAGAGCACAGCAGAGTTGGTAGTTGTGGCACACAGGCTTAATTGCTCTGAGACTGTGGAATCTTCCCGGACCAGGGATTGAACCCTTGTCCCCTGCACTGGCATGTGGATTCTTAACCACTGAACCACCAGTGAAGTCCTGTCTCTGACTTCTTTTGCTCAGCATAATGTTTTTGAGATTTAAAAAATGATGTTAATTACCTGGATTGTTGTTGTTGTTTAGTTGCTAAGTCGTGTCTGACTCTTTGTGACCCCATGGACTGTAGCCCTCCAGGTTCCTCTGTCCGTGGGATTCTCCGGGCAAGAATACTGGAGTGGGTAGCCATTTCCTTCTTCAGAGGATCTACCTGACCCAAGGATCAGACCCACACCTCCTGCACTGGCAGGCGGATTCTTTACCACTGAGCCACCAGGGAAGCCCAGTTATCTGGATCAGTGGTTCCCAAACTATAAGAGGCTTTCAAGTCAGCTGAATATCTTGTTAAATCACAGTTTAACAGACTCCACCCTGGAACTTCTGATGCACTATGTTGGGAAAGGGCCCTTTCGTGTACATTTCCAATAAACTGAAGGATATGCCTAAGCTGCTGATTCAAGAACCACACTTTGAGAACCACTGGTCTAGATGATAAATTCAGAAATGTCTTATAACAGTTTCTAGAAATTTAGCTATTCACTTAGTAAACATATTTTTAAGCCCCTGCTATGTGCCTGGCACTTTCTAGGTCCTGGAGATTCAAAATTAACTAAAATATTATGCGTCTCCTCTAGTAACTGACAGTCTGGTAAGAAGACAGAGGTAAACCAAATGCATATTTCTAGCTGCTTGAGAAAGTCTCTTCACTCAATAATGGACAAAATATTTTAAAAGAGAAAGTGCTCTTGCTTCCCAAAATTGATAAACCACTAAGAGTAAAAGCAAGAGTGCCTAATCGTTCCCATCCTACACACAGGGCTTCTCACTGCCATGAATAAAAAGATGATCACTTAGATTGACTTTACTGAGTGTTTTCGTTATTGAGTGCATCCAGTACTGTAGAAAGTGTTTTCCATGCAGCTTGCCCTTTAATTCTTTCAATAACTCTGTGAAGCCAGTACCATATTATCTGCTTTTTATGGAAGAGGGAAGAGTAGCTGGAGAGGTGAAGATACTAGAGAAAGGCCACTCAAAAAGCGAGTGGGAGAATCAGAATTCAAACCCACATCTGGCTGACCCATGTACTAGTCCTTTTTATCATAACACTTTCAGCTTTCTAGAAGAAAATGACCTTCATGAATTATTATAGTGATAAAAATACAAATGAGTCCTATAGTAGAAATTCCCAACACTGAATACAGAACTAGAATAAGATGGTTAGGGGGATGTATAATATTAACTTAGTGGACATATGAGAAGTCTTTATAATGAGGTGGCAATTATCTTGGAAAATACATTTTTATCAGTCTTTCCTAATAGAGTCAGAGAGGCAAAGACAACTCAGTGGATGCAAATACTGTATTCCAATCACTGGAAAAGCACACTCCATTGAGAATAAAGGAAAGTTTACTCGGATCAGTGACAGCCTGAATAAAATCTGTGGTGATTATGCAGTGGCTTTGCTTACCAAATACTACCTTATGATCGTTAGTTCAACTTTCTGGTTTCCTTAATAACAAGAAGACAGTGCTGTAAAGGGTAGACATTTCTGTTTTTGTCACTGGAGAGGTATATTTTACAGCATAATGCTAATACTTGGGCATATCATCTATAAACGGATGTCTTGTTAGTTGGGAAGGGGCCAGATTATGAAAAGCCTTCTGCCATTAGTCTGTAAGTAATGGGTGGTCAAAGAAGAGTTTTCCTTTTGGCAGAAGTCAGTGGGTATGACTGGAGGCAGGAAAACGAACTCCAGGGCCACTGCAACGCTGCAGACCTGAAGTCAGACAGTCAAAGAATATGGAAGGTAAAGAGTTGTTTCCAAAGGCATTTAAGAGACATAATCAACTGAACTCGGTAATTCATGGAATGTGAGGGATGAAGAGAGAGGGGCATAGAGTGACTCAGGTTAATAGTATGCCTGAATTCCTGGGTGGTGGTGTCTCTAAATAAGATAAGAAAAAATAGGAGGAGAAGCACATGGAATTTTTAACTTTCAGTGTTGAGCAGAGAGACATGTGATTTTACTTCTCCCCAAATCTAAATATGGTCTTCAAGGGCCAGTGGAAACAACAATAATCTGTCCTTTATCTAAGGGAAGAGTTAGCTAAAAAAATAGAGTTAATTCTAATGTTTTATGCTGTCAAAAGAGTTATGTGTGAGCAGTAAATGAGACAATCTGTAGGAGAGACTGAAACATTTGTTACTGCATGAAAAGTTGTTGAATGATAAATATATTTTGTTTTTTGGAAGAAGAGCTTGCTTGGGCTTTAAAATAACCAGCCTTGATTTTAGGAATAATAAGATTTTATCCACAATATCCCCCTTCTAAAATAAATGTTCTAAAAAAGGTAGGATGAAATTAGGCTTCATTCGTGGTGTAGCAGTAAAGAACCCACCTGCCCGTGCAGGAGATACAAGAGACGCAGGTTTGATCCCTAGCTCTGGAAGACTCCCTGAGAAGGAAATGGCAACTCACTCCAGTTTTCTTGCTGGAAAATCCCATGGACAGAGGAACCTGGCAGGCTGCCAAAGAGAAGGTTATGACTTAGCAACTAAACAACAGCAAGAAGGAAGAAAATATATTTTGATTATAACTATCTTCTGATAGTTATAATCCCAAAGAAAGGCAACGCCAAAGAATGTTCAAACTACTGCACAACAGTACTCATCTCACATGCTAGCAAAGTAATCCTCAAAATTCTCCAAGCCAGGCTTCAACAATACGTGAACCGTGAACTTCCAGATGTTCAAGCTGGATTTAGAAAAGGCAGAGAGACCAGAAATCAAATTGCCAACATCCACTGAATCATCGAAAAGGCAAGAGAGTTCCAGAAAAACATCTACTTTTGCTTTATTGACTACACCAAAGCCTTTGACTGTGTGGATCACAATAAACTGGGGAAAATTCTTCAAGAGATGGGAATACCAGACCACCTGACCTGCCTCCTGAGAAATCTGTATGCAGGTCAAGAAGCAACAGTTAGAACTGGACATGTAACAACAGACTGGTTCCAACAGTACTGGAAAGGAGTACATCAAGGCTGTATATTGTCACCCTGCTTATTTAACTTATATACAGAGTACATCATGCAAAATGTTGGGCTGGATGAAGCACAAGCTGGAATCAAGATTGCCAGGAGAAATATCAATAACCTCAGATATGCAGATGACACCACCCTTATGGCAGAAAGTGGAGAAGAACTAAAGAGCCTCTTGGATGAAAGTGAAAGAGGAGAGTGAAAAAGTTGGCTTAAAACTCAACATTCAAAAAACTAAGATCATGGCATCCGGTCCCATCACTTTAAGACAAATAGATGGGGAAACAATAGAAACAGTGAGAGACTTTGTTTTTGGGGGCTCCAAAATCACTGCAGATGGTGACTGCAGCCATGAAACTAAAAGACGCTTGCTCCTTGGAAGAAAAGCTATGACCAACCTAGACAGCATATTAAAAAGCAGAGACATTACTTTACCGACAAATGCCCATCTAGTCAAAGCTATGGTTTTTCCAGTAGTCATGTATGGATGTGAGAGTTGGACTATAAAGAAAGCTGAGTGCCGAAGAATTGACGCTTTTGAAGGTGTTGGAGAAGACTCTTGAGAGTCCCTTGGACTGCAAGGAGATCCATCCAGTCCATCCTAAAGGAAATCAGTCCTGAATGTTCATTGGAAGGTCTGATGCTGAAGGTGAAACTCCAATACTTTGGCCACCTGATGCAAAGAACTGACTCATTGGAAAAGACCCTGATGCTGGAAAAGATCGAAGGCAGAAGGAGAAGGGGACGACAGAGGATGAGATGGTTGGATGACATCACTGACATGATGGACATGAGTCTGAGTAGATTCTAGGAGTTGGTGATGGACAGGGAAGCCTGGCATGCTGCAGTCCATGGGGTTGCAGAGTCGGACACAACTGAGTGACTGAACTGAACTGATCTGAGACAGTGTCTGATTATAACTATCTTCTGTGACTATCTTCTGAGACACTCAGTGCTCTTTTCAAATGTAAATCAGACTCAGTATTGTCCCTAGATGAAAATGCTAAGACAGAAGGAATCTAGAAAGTTGAACAAAGAGTTAACATTCACTGAAGGTTTGCTGTATGCCGGGGACCTTGCATGATTTATCTCATAATCTTCACCACATCCTTGCACCTTTATTTTACAGATGAAGAAGAAGAGACAGAGAAATTAAATCACTAGCTCACAGATGTAAATGGTGGTAAATGGTGGAGACAAATTTAAAAGTACTTACTCTGGGATCTGAGTTCATCTCTGCACCAGATGGCTTTGCACTGAATTGTCAACATGTTTATCTCTGGGTGGGTGGTGGACCTGAGTATATCCTCTATTTCTTTCTTTCTGCTTCTCTGTATTTTTGTTAATAAGCATGTATTACTTTGGGATTGAGGAAAAAGTTTATTTTAATTTGAAAAGCAATCAAATAAATGAATTTTTTAAAATTGCCTAATTCTCTTTCATTCCTTTAAAAAGCATCTCTATACCTAATGTGATACATTTAAGCATTAAGTACCTAGCTGTTTGAAGACCAACTTTTGTCTGGTGCATGGTTCATAGTGTATGCTTAGTTCTCTGAAAAACAGATGACAATCATTGCCAGGTTTATTAACTGTCATTATCTTAGCATCTGGAATAATAGAGATAAATGAACAATTCTAAAATTAAAGTTTAGCTATCAAAGCCAGAGAAACAGGAGGATTTTTTTAATATTTGTAATCTTTAAATTGTTTAAAAGACTATTAATCAGCCTTAAGAAATTCACTACTATCTATAAGTTAAAGTCAGTGCCCCGACTAAATGTGTCCTTCATGTCCTTCTCTAAATGTGCCTCTAGAAGGGGAGTAAGAACTGAATTAAAACTGAGATCTTATGTTTAAATTAAAAATTTGAGTTAGCACCTTAGAGGTGCAAAGTTACATTTCTAATTTCTTTGTCAGTATTTCCTTTTCCTATTTCCTGTGTCCATATTGGATTGTTGTATGATGTCTCAGGAATATTCATCTGTTGGATCAGATAGGGCTGGTTTTGTTGGAATAAGGCAACACCATGGAAGTGTTTTGTGTTGAAAAGGTAATTACATAGATTAAATTACATGGACTTTGCAATACTACCTGAGGCACTTAAAGGGGAAAAGAAAAACAATCTCTAATACACTTGGATTCACTCAACTTGATACTAGTCCACCATTAGTATATATAACCAAGGCAAGAAAAGAAATATACTTAATGTAAATAAGCTTGATACAGAAATAACTTGCTGCTTTTGAAGATCTGTATATATTTAAAAATATGTCTGCAAGAGAATCTTCAATAGGTTTTAGGTCCAAGGCAGTTTTTTCCTGATGAAAATGTGATAAGTAAAAATAAATGTGCCTTGAGAAGCAGAGCAAGAACTAAATTAAAAAAGTATACATTTCAAATTTACTCCAACTTGGATTTTTACTTTATTTCATTTCTTTAAGTGAGCAAAAAGTGACTTCGGATTCTTAGAACAAAGACTTGATAGAGCTAAAGCATTCAGAAGGCTCAGAGTGACAGCTGTGGAAAGAGATTTTGATCAGTTAAGTATAAATAATTAGAAACATATGGATTACAGTACCTCAGACAGTAAAGCATCTGCCTGCAATGCAGGGGACCCAGGTTCGATCCCTGGGTCAGGAAAATCCCCTGGAGAAGGAAATGGCAACCCGCTCCAGTATTCTTGCCTGGAGAAATCCATGGACAGAGGAGCCTGATGGGCTACAGTCCATGGAGTCGCCAAGAGTCAGACATGACTGTGCAACTAACACACACACACTCCTCAAAGTGTGAAAGTGAAAGTCACTCAGTCGTGCCCGACTCTTTGCAACACCATGGACTATACAGCCCATGGAATTCTCTAGGCCAGAATACTGGAGTGGGTAGCCTTTCCCTCCTCCAGGGGATCTTCCCAACCCAGGGATCAAACCCAGGTCTCCTACACTGACAGCTGATTCTTTACCAGCTGAGCCACAAGGAAGTACAAAAATACTGGAGTGGGTAGCCTGTCCCTTCTCCAGCAGATCTTCCTGACCCAGGAATCAAACCAGGGTCTTCTGCATTGCAGGCAGATTCTTTACCATCTGAGCTATCAGGGAAGCCCTCAGAGTGTGCATGAGTTTAAAAGTGCAGAGGAAAACATGCGCAGTAAAATGCTCAGGGATATTCTAAAATTCAAATACTTGAAATGTTGAAGATTTGAGATGTGCACTTAATGAGACCATGCCTATCCATAGCTAGGGTAAACATGATAATTTCCTTTAATTTCATTTATCCACTGCGCATTTTCTAAATCTTATGTCAAAGTTCAAGGAGGGTATATCAGTGAGAGTTCTCCAGAGAAATGGGAGCGATAGGAAGTGTATGTGTAGGAGGGGCGGGGGGAGCGGGTTTAAAGGAATTCGCTCACTTAGTTATGAAGTCTGAAAAGTTCAAAATCTGCAGTTCAGGTTCAAAGCCCATCTGCTGGCAGAATTCTCTCTTGTTTGTGGGCAGTCATTTTTTTTGTTCTATTCAGGCCTTCAACTGGATGGAGGAAGCCCACCTGCATTATGGAGGACAATCTGCTTTACTCAAAGTCCACTGATTTACATAATGACATTCCTTATATGTGGAATCTAAAAAGAAATGATACAAATGAACTTATTTGCCAAACAGAAACAGACTCACAGACTTAGAGAATGAACGTATGGTTGCCAGGGAGAAAAGATGGGGGGAAGGGATAGTTAGGGAGTCTGGTATCGACATGTACACACCGCTATATTTAAAATGGATAACCAACAAATTCCTACTATATAGCACAGGGAACTCTGCTCAATGTTATGTTGGGGCCTGGATGGGAGGGGTGTTTGGGGAAGAACGCATACATGTTTATGTATGGCTGAGCCCCTTCACTCTCCACCTGAAACTATCACAAAATTGTTAATCAGCTATACTCCAATGTAAAATAAAAAGTTTTTTTTTAAGTCCACTGATTTAAAAGACACTTACTCCTTGGAAGGAAAGTTATGACCAACATAGACAGCATATTAAAAAGCAGAGACGTTACTTTGTCAACAAAGGTCCATCTAGTCAAGGCTATGGTTTTTCCAGTAGTCACGTATGGATGTGAGAGTTGGACTATAAAGAAAGCTGAGCACAGAAAAATTCATGCTTTTGAACTATAGTGTTGGAGAAGACTCTTGAGAGTCCCTTGGACTGCAAGGAGAGCCAACCAGTCCATCCTAAAGGAGATTTGTCCTGAATGTTCATTGGAAGGACTGATGTTAGAGCTGAAACTACAATACTTTGGCCATCTGATGCAAAGAGCTGACTCATTGGAAAAGACCCTGATGCTGGGAAAGATTGAAGGCGGGAGGAGAAGGGGATGACAGGATAAGATGGTTGGAAGGCATCATCAACTCAATGGACATGAGTTTGAGTAAGCTCCAGGAGTTGGTGATGGACAGGGAGACCTGGCGTGCTGCAGTCCATGGGGTCGCAAAGAGTCAGACACGACTGAGAGACTGAACTGAACTGAACTGAATATATATATGTATATGTATGTATTTGAGAGACTTCCTTGGCAGTCCAGTGGTTAAGATTCTGCACTTCCAATACAAGGGGGACAGGTTCAATCCCTGATCAGGGGACTAAGAATCCACATGCCATGTGGTGTGGCCAAGAAAAAAAAAAGAATAGATATATATCTCCATATATGTATATGTATAACGGAATCACTTGACTGTACACCTGAAACTGTGAATCAATCATACATATATGTGTGTAGTTATAACAAGCTATAATGTATAACATAATGTATTGGGCTTCCTTTGTAGCTCAGTCAGTAAAGAATCTGCCTGCAGTGCAAGAGACCCGGGTTCGATCCCTGGGTTGGGAAGATCCCCTGGAGAAGGAAATGGCAATCCACTCCAGCATCCTTGCCTGGCCTGGAAAATCTCATGGACAGAGGAGCCTAGTGGGCTGTAGTCCATGGGGTTGCAAAGAGTCGGGCATGACTGAGCAACTAACACTTACTTATAATATATAGCAGTATACCAAGCTATAGTGTGCAAAGTTGGGTTAGGACTTTAGTCATGAAAGTGTTAGTATTTTGGTTAACACACATGTACATTTTTGGTATTAAACTAAAAGCATATATAAATTACCCCCAATTTTGAAAACCTTTTTGAAAAACTGGTTAGTTGTGGAAGCATTAACCCAAAATATATACACAAGCATATTGGATGTCACTCTTGATGCTGAAAGGGAGTGTTTCTGGGGTGACAGCTAACATTGTTTTGATTAACTACAATTCACTCTTTCAATATGAGTTTAGATGTTACTTGCTCCAGGAAGTCATCACTCATCACTAACCAAACAAACGCAAGTCCCTGACATCCTATATGCCCCCCCTCCCCTGGCAGAAATCATCATTCCAGATTGTAGTAGGCATTTCTGTCTTCCCATTCCCAACCCAAAACTGGAGGCTGTGGGAGTTCTGGGTCTTGTAGAGGTTGTTTGCTTGCCTTTGTAAACTTTTAACTTTGAGCCAAATGCATGGCATTTGTTGGGCTGGTAAGTCAGGAAAGATGGCAAAGGAAAAGACTTCTATCTTTACTGAATGCTATGCACATTTCATGTTCTACTCTGAAGTCTGGGGAGCTGTAAAATCTACTCTTCTGTGTGTCCCACAAGGCCCTAACATTGCACCTGGCATGCCTAGTACCTCTCATTCTTTATTGAGGTATAATTTATATGTAATAAACTACATTCATTTAGAGTATGCAGCTCAATGAATTTTGAAACCAGTGTAACAGCTGCCACTGAGATACAGAATTTTCCATCATCCCAAAACCTTCCCTAGTGCCCCTTGGTAGTCATTTTTATCCTCTACCTCCATCCCATACAGCCACTGATTTGTTTTCTGTTGCTGTAGATTAGTTTGCATTTGCTAGAATTTCATATAAATTTGATCCCACAGTATGTGCTCTTTTATGCATACGTAACTTCTTGAGATTCATTCTGTTGTTGCATGCATATATAGTTTGTTTCTCTCTACTGCTGAGTATGCATTTCATTGTATGGATACATAATAATTTGTTTACCCATTTACCTGTTGATAGATAATTGAGTTTATTATAGTTTGAGGCTATTATGAATAAGGCTTCTATAAATATTCATGGATAAGTTTTTGGGTAGACGTATGTTTCAATTTTCCTTGGGTGGATGCCTAGGAGTAGAATTCTTGATTATATGGCAAATGTATGATGGCCAATGCAAGAAGCTATCAAATCCGTTTTCCAGGTGGTTGTACTATATTTTTATTATCAGCGGCAAATACGTGAGACTTCCATTTGCTCTGCAAGTGCTCTTCCCACCACTTGGTATTGTTAGTCTTTTTAATTTTAGCCATTTTGGTGGGTGTGTTGTGGTGTCTTGCTATGGTTTTTATGTGCATTTTGCTGATATTGAGCACATTGTTTAATCTAATTATCTTCTTTGGTGAGGGGTCTGTCCAAGTCTTCAGTCCATTTTCAAAAATTTTGTGTCTTTCTTTTACTGAATTATAGGAGTTCTTTATATGTCCTATTTGCAAGTCCTTTGCCTATTATATACAGAACCATGGACAGTTTTTTCTAGTCCATAACTGTGTTTTCACTTGCTTAATGATAGCTCTTAAAGTAGTAAAAAGTTCTGAATTTTGATTAAATTCAAATGATCAGTTTTTAAATAATTTCTTCTTTTTTTTCTGTTCTCTGAGAAATCCCACTCCAAGGTCACAAAATTGTTTCTTTTATGTTTTATTCTAGAGTTTCATAGCTTTAGCTTTTATATTTAGATATATATGAGTTAATCTTGAGTTAATCTTCTTGTATGATGTGAGATAAAGATTGAGGTTTAATTTTGTTTCCCATGTGTATATCCAGCGGTTCCAACACCATTTGTTGTAAAGACTTTCTTTCCCCTTGGCACCACTGTCAAAAAAATCAACTGATTGCAACTGTGCAGTTCTAGTTCTGGGTTTTCTCTTCTATTTCATTGGTCTGCATGTTTATCCTTTCACGAATAGTGAATTACTCTAGCTTTATAGTGAATCTTGAAATCGAGTGTTATCTGTCATGAACTTTTATTCTTTTTCTGCATATATTTTTTATGTCATTTAAGTGTTTATCCAAGAGATGATCCTATTTAACAGGACAAGCATAACCTTACTTCTTTTCATAGCCCTTGATAAGTTAAAGTGTTTCTGAAGCCATAACTTGAAAGGATCAGGCTTTCCTTACTCTGCCATCTCTAGTTAATTCCCCTGTCCCAAGAGACCACTTAGCCAGGAGATTCTTTGCTTTTGTTTTTGTTGTTTTTACTGCTTGGCCTGTGGTCTTTATTTATTTTTCTTTTTTAAAACATTTTAAATTAATTTATTTACTTTAATTGGAGGCTAATTACTTTACAATACTGTAGTGGTTTTTGCCATACATTGACATGAATCAGCCATGGATGTACATGTGTTCCCCAGCCTGAACCCCCCTCCCACCTCCCTCCCCACCCCATCCCTCAGGGTCATCCCGGTGCACCAGCCCTGAGCACCCTGTCTCCTGCATCGAACCCCCAGGAGATTCTTTGGCTTACCAGTGACTAAAACTTGGTTTTAACTAGACAATGTATAGGGTCATGAGGGGGAACTTTCACACATGCTCAGATGAATTGCAAAAAGAGATTTCTATTTTTTAAAAATGTTTATTTATTTACTTATTTTTTTTACTCAGCTGGGTCTTTTAATTGTTATATGAGGAATCTTTAGCTGCAGCCTGTGGGACCTAGTTCCCTGACCAGGGATTGAACCTGGGCCCCCTGCATCAGGAGCGTGGAGTCTTGGTCACTAGACCACCAAGAAAGTCCAAATTTCTGTGTAATTTTACAAAAGTTATTTGAGGATGAAAAGTATGACAAATAAATGAAGCATGTCTTTTACTCATAAGCTAAGACTAAACTTCTTTACCTGGCATTCTTGTTTCCTAAAGGCTTCTTCATGTATGTGATACAGCAGGAAAACTGTTCAACATTTATGTTCTGTAGCTTCCTCACCTCTGTGCTCTTACATTGCCATCACTTGAAATGACTTTACCCTTCATCTTAGAATATCTAAATTTTCTCCTCCTAGGAAACTTTTTGTTATTTTATCAACCAGAAGTGATTGTGCCTTTTCTTGCTCTCCTGTGATACTTACATTTATCTCTTCATTGCATTTATCATAGTAATATAACACTTTGTATTTTTTTTCAGAGTCTAAGCATCTAACAGTTTATTTTTTTCTTTTTCTTTTTTATTGAAGGATAATTGCTTTACAGAATTTTGTTGTTTTCTTTCAAACCTTAACATGAATTAGCTGCAGGTATACATATATCCCCTCCCTTTTGAACCTACCTCCCATCTCCCTCCCCACCCCATCCCTCTAGGTGATACAGAGCTCCTGTTTGAGTTTCCTGAGCCATACAGCAAATTCTCTTTGGCTATCTATTTTACATATGGTAATGTAAGTTTCCATGTTACTCTTTCCATACATCTCACCCTCTTCTCCCCTCTCCCCATGTCCATAAGTCTATTCTCTATGTCTGTTTCTCCATTGCTGCCCTGTAAATAAATTCTTCAGTACCATTTTTCTAGATTCCACATATGTGTGTTAGAATATAATATTTATCTTTCTCTTTCTGACTCACTTAAGTTGGTATAATAGGGTCTAGGTTCATCCACCTCATTAGAACTTACTCAAATACATTCCTTTTTATGGCTGAGTAGTATTCCATTGTGTATATGTACCACAGTTTCTATATCCATTCTTCTGTTGATGGGCATCTAGGTTGCTTTCATGTTCTATTGTAAATAGTGCTCCAATTACCAATGGGATATATATATCTTTTTCAATTTTGGTTTCCTTTGGGTATATGCCTAGGAGTGGGATTGCTGGGTCATATGGTGGTTTTATTCCTAGTTTTATAAGGAACCTCCATACTGTCTTCCATAGTGGCTGTATCAATTTACATTCCTACCAACAGTGCAAGAGTGTTCCCTTTTTTCCACACCCTCTCCTGCATTTATTGTTTGTAGACTTTTTGATGATGGCCATTCTGACTGGTGTGAGGTGATATCTCATTCTGGTTTTGATTTATATTTCTCTAATAATGAGCGATCTTGAGCATCTCTTCATGTGTTTGTTAGCCATAGGTATGTCTTCTTTGGAGAAATATCTGTTTAGGTCTTTTTCCCACCTTTTGATAGGGTTGTTTGTTTTTCTGGCATCGAGTTGTATGAGCTGCTTGTTGTATATTTTGGAAATTAATCCTTTGTCAGTTGTTTCATTTGCTATTATTTTCTCCCATTCTGAGAGCTATCCTTTCACATTGCTTATAGTTTCCTTTGCTGTGCAAAAGCTTTTAAGTTTAATCAGGTCCCACTTGTTTACTTTTGTTTTTGTTTCCATTACTCTAGGAGGTGGGTCACAGAGGATCTTGCTTTGATTTATGTCAAAGCAAGTGTTCTGCAGGACTGGAAAAGGTCAGTTTTCATTTCAATCCCAAAGAAAGGCAATGCCAAAGAATGCTCAAACTATCACACAATTGCACTCATCTCACATGCTAGTAAAGTAATGCTCAACATTCTCCAAGCCAGGCTTCAGCAATACGTGAACCATGAACCTCCAGATGTTCAAGCTGGTTTTAGAAAAGGAAGAGGAACGAGAGATCAAATTGCCAATATCTGCTGGATCATCGAAAAAGCAAGAGAGTTCCAGAAAAACATCTATTTCTGCTTTATTGACTAAAGCCTTTGACTGTGTGGATCACAATAAACTGTGGAAAATTCTGAAAGAGATGGGAAGACCAGACCATCTGACCTGTCTCTTGAGAAACCTGTATGCAGGTCAGGAAGCAACAGTTAGAACTGGACATGGAACAACAGACTGGTTCCAAATAGGAAAAGGAGTCCGTCAAGGCTGTATATTGTCACCCTGCTTATTTAACTTCTATGCAGAGTACATCATGAGAAACACTGGGCTGGAAGAAACACAAGCTGGAATCAAGATTGCCAGGAGAAATATCAATAGCCTCAGATATGCAGATGACACCACCCTTATGTAGAAAGTGAAGAAGAATTAAAGAGCCTCTTGATGAAGGTGAAAGAGGAGAGTGAAAAAGTTGGCTTAAAGCTCAACATTCAGAAAACTAAGATCATGGCATCTGGTCCCATCACTTCATGGCAAATAGATGGGGAAACAGTGGAAACAGTGTCAGAGTTTTTTTGGGGGGGCTCCAAAATCACTGCTGATGGTGATTGCAGCCATGAAATTAAAAGCCGCTTACTCCTTGGAAGGAAGGTTATGGCCAACCTAGATAGCTTATTTAAAAGCAGAGACATTACTTTGCCAACAAAAGTCCGTCTAGTCAAGGCTATGGTTTTTCCAGTGGTCATATATGGATGTGAGAGTTGGACGGTGAAGAAAGCTGAGCGCCACAGAATTGATGCTTTTGAACTGTGGTATTGGAGAAGACTCTTGAGAGTCCCTTGGACTGCAAGGAGATCCAACCAGTCCACCCTAAAGGAGATCAATCCTGGGTGTTCATTGGAAGGACTGATGTTGAAGCTGAAACTCCAATACTTTGGCCACCTCATGCGAAGAGTTGACTCATTGGAAAAGACCCTAATGCTGGGTAGGATTGGGGGCAGAAGGAGAAGGGGACGACAGAGGATGAGATGGTTGGATGGCATCACCGACTCGATGGACATGGGTTTGGGTAAACTCCGGGAGTTGGTGATGGACAGAGAGGCCTGGCATGCTGCAATTCATGGGGTCGCAAAGAGTCGGACACGACTGAGTGACTGAACTGAACTGAACTGAAGTGTTCTGCCTATGTTTTCCTCTAAAAGTTGTATAGTTTCTGGTCTTACATTTAGGTCTTTAATCCATTTTGAGTTTATCTTTGTGTATGGTGTTAGGAAGTGTTCTAATTTCATTCTTTTACATGTAGCTGTCCAGTTTTCCCAGCACCATTTATTGAAGAGGCTGTCTTTGCCCCATTGTATATTCTTGCCTCCTTTGTCAAAAATAAGGTACCCATAGGTGCATGGGTTTATTTCTGGGCTTTCTACTTTGTTCCATTGGTCTATATTTCTGTTTTTGTGCCAGCACCATATTGTCTTGATGACTGTAGCTTTGTAGTATAATCTAAAGTCATGACAGTTGATTCCTCCAGCTCCATTCTTCTTTCTCAAGACTGCTTTGGCTATTCGGAGTCTTCTGTGTTTCCATATGAATTGTGAAATTTTTTGTTCTAGCTCTGTGAAAAATGCCATTGGTAATTTGATAGAGATCACATTGAATCTGTAGGTTGCATTTGGTAGTATAGTAATTTTCACAATATTGATTCTTCCTACCCAGAAACATGGAATATCTCTCCATCTGTTTATGTCATCTTTGATTTCTTTCGTCAGTGTCTTATAATTTTCTGTGTACAGTTCTTCTGTCTCCTTAGGTAAGTTTATTCCTAGATATTTAATTTTTTTGTTGCAGTGGTGAATGGGATTGATTCCTTAATTTCTCTTTCTGATTTTTCATTGTTAGTATATAGAAATGCAAGTGATTTCTGTGTACTGATTTTTGTATCCTGCTAAGTTCACTGATTAGCTCTAGTGATTTTCTGATATTATCTTTAGGGTTTTCTGTGTACAGTATCATGTCATCTGCAAACAGTGAGAGCTTTACTTCTTCTTTTCCAATCTGGATTCCTTTTATTTCTTTTTCTTCTCTGATTGCTGAAGCTAGGACTTCCAGAACTATGTTGAATAATAGTGGTGAAAGTGGACACCCTTGTCTTGTTCCTGATCTTTGGGGGAATGCTTTCAGTTTTTCACCAGTGAGAATAATGTTTGCTGTAGGCTTATCATATATGGCCTTTACTATGTGGAGGTAGGTTCCTTCTATGCCAATTTTTTTGAAGAGTTTTAATTATAAATTGGTGCTAGATTTTGTCAAAGGCTTTTCTTGCATCTATTGAGATTAACGTGGTTTTTATCTTTCAATTTGTTAATATGGTATATCACATTAATTGGTTTGCATATATTGAAGAATCCTTGCATTCTTGGAATAAACCCAACTTGATCATGGTGTATGAGCTTTTTGATGTGTTGCTGAATTCTGTTTGCTGAGAATTTTGCTGAGATTTTTGATCACAGCTTCAATTTCAGTGCTTGTAATTGGGTTGTTCATAATTTCTATTTCTTCCTGGTTGAGTCTTGGAAGATTGAACTTTTCTAAGAATCTGTCCATTTCTTCCAGGTTATCCATTTTATTACCGTATAATTATTCATAATAGTTTCTTATAATCCTTTGTATTTCTGCATGGTCTGTTGTAACCTCTCCTTTTTCATTTCTAATTTTGTTGATTTGATTCTTCTCTCTTTTTTTCTTGATGAATCTGGCTAAATATTTGTCAATTTTGTTTATCTTCTCAAAAAACCAGCTTTTGGTTTTATTAACCTTTACTATTGTTTCTTTCATTTCTTTTTCCTTTATTTCTGCTCGGATCTTTATGATTTCTTTCCTTCTACTAATTTTGTGCGTTTTTTGTTCTTTTTTCCCCAGTTGTTTTAGGTGTAAAATTAGGTTGTCTATTCTATGTTTTTCTTGTTTCTTGAGGTAGGATTGTATTGCTATAAACTTCCCTCTTAGAACTACTTTTGCTATATCCCACAGGTTTTGAGTTGTCGTGTTTTCATTGTCATTTGTTTCTAGAAATTTTTTTATTTCTCTTTTGATTTCTTCGGTAACCTACCCTGCCTGCACAGATGCAAGACTTTTTTTGCCTGTGGCAGCTCTGCCCCAGTGAGAGTTGAGCGTGAAGGTGGCGCAGCTGCTTGGTTTGTGGGGACCCTGGTGGCACCAAGTGTGCAGGGACACGGACTGCCTCCGCTGCAGGAGTTATGGCCCTATCAGAGTCTTTTTTTGAGCCTCTTGTAGCTGGTGATCAGAAGGCCTCTTCGGCCAGTCTTTCTCCTTAGCTCCGCCCGTTCAGGCACTTACAGGCTCCCTTGCCTGGGGTCCTTCTCTGTTGTTTGGCGTGTCAGGCACATAGAGGGGGCTCCATGGCTGGGGTCCTGCTCTGTAGATCAGTGCATCAGGCACTTAAAGAATCAACCTGGATGGGGTTCTACTCTGTAGTTCAGTGCCGCAGGCGTTTGATGGGCCAGCCTCTCTATTGTTCAGCTGCCAATGCTGGCGTGTGGGGGGAGAGAGGCTATGGTGATGGCTCCACCCCCTACGCGTGACTCAGCAGAATCGCCTTGCTTCCATGTCTGCCTGGCTTTCCTCCCAGGCATTTCCCACCACGATCTCCTCCCTCACAGCCCCTCGATCCGTCTCTCCACAGTCACCAGCAGCCCTCGCCCTGGGATTGCTCCACAATCCCTAAACTCCAAACTCCCAGCCACTGTGTCATTCGGGGTATGTATGGCTGCGGCAAGGACTGTCTGATTCTTATTCCATTTAGGCTGCCACAGATCAGCTGTTTCACTCTCACCCTTAAATCTTTCTCCTCTGACTCAGACAATAGCCCCGATATGGGGATCAGACTCCTGCTTCAGTTCCTCCACCCGATGAGAGCAGGTCCAGTCCTACTAACACTCCTGTTTCTCCCCCTAGTTCCTTCATCCTACCGTGTTTTGCGTGGGTCTATATATTCTTTTCCGCTGGTCAGGTCCTCCTGCCCGCTCTCAGCTGGTGTTCTGCACGCACTTCTCTGTCTGAAGGTGTATTCCTGATGTATCCATGGAGAGAGACGTACTCCATGTCCACCTGCTCCTCCGCCTTCTTGTTCTCTCCTCTAACAGTTTATTTTAATGCTCAACACCTTGTATTGATTGAGTATTTACTATGGGCCAGACACTGTTTTAAGTACTTAACATGCATTATTATTTTTAATCATCATAGAAAACATTACTTAGGTAGATAATATATTATAGGTAAATGTTATTATTGTGACAGATAAGGAAATTGAGACAATTAGTACATTTTAGTATTAGGGTCCTAACTGAAGTCCGTTGACTACAGAGTCTGAATTCTTGACTAATACGATGTCCTGCCTCCAAATACAGCCTATTTTGCCAGCCTCTCTCAGGAAATCTTAGATATGACTGAAGGGCATCAATAATTTTTGCTATTTGCACATGGCCACCTAGTATACAGGAAGAGATGACAGGGAGTTTTGCATTACTTGTGAGGTCCCAGGAATACCATAATTTAAAAACTCCAAACAAAAGATGATGTACAAAAGGACTTCCCTGATGGCCCAGTTGTTAAGAATCCACCTGCCTGTGCAGGGGACACAAGTTTGATCCCTGGTCCGGGAAGATCCCACATGCCACTGGGCAACTAATCCCGTGAGCCACAACTACTAAGCCTTCACACCCTAGAGCCCATGCTCTGCAACAAGAGAAGCCACCACAATGAGAAGCCCACTCACAGCAACACAGTCAAAAATAAATAAGTAAAAACATAGAATGATATAGGAAGGATGCTCCCTGCAGCTCCTGGTGAGTGTGTCCAAGACAGATTGGCAAGTGACTTTTTTCTTTGCTTCTCGATTCAAGTGCTGTGAGTAATGTTTTGAGTTGGCAGAGTTGGCATCACTAAAATAGCCTTCCGTTCCAGCCCTTGGGGAATTTGGTAAGACTTCTTTGTCAAAACGAGCTACAAAATAGGAAGAGCTAGACCACTTTTTGGTCCTTCTTTTTGAAAATATATTTGTTTCAAATATTGAAAGTAACACATGTACATTTTGGATAATCTAGAAAACACAAGAAAAACTACAAAGATGAAAACTTTCTTATAGTCTTGCCACTCAGAGATAGTCATTACTAATATTTGAATCTTCTAGTCTTTTAATGTTCCTCTCTGTACACACAAACATGAATATACACATATTTGGGAAATATAATTGATACCATGTTACAGGTTGTAAGTAATTTTTACGACAGCATATAGAATATTTTTCTTTGTTTTCCTAAAGCATTGTTTTTATGGCCACATAGTATTACATCGTTTCATGGCTGCATGTTGTTGTTCAGTCACTCAGTCGTGTCTGACTCTTTGCGAC
The DNA here is from genome assembly GCF_054371585.1 of Giraffa tippelskirchi. NCBI lineage: Eukaryota > Metazoa > Chordata > Mammalia > Artiodactyla > Giraffidae > Giraffa > Giraffa tippelskirchi. Next base: position 38,109,348 of record NC_137284.1, on the reverse strand, counting down.
CACATGGACTGCAGCACGCCAGGCTTCCCTGTCCTCACCATCTCCCAGACCTTGCTCAAACTCATGTTCATCGCGTTGGTGATGCCATCCAACCATCTCATCCTCTGTCATCCCCTTCTTCTGCCTTCAGTCTTTCCCAGCATCAGGGTCATTTCCAATGAGTCAGCTCTTCACATCAGGCTGCATAGGAAATTCAAAATTTATTTAACAACACCCCAAATGTTATTCATTAAACTGTTTCTGATCTTTTCATATATATGTACATACCTTTTTGTATCTGAGTTAACGTCTCTTTAGGAGAGGGAAAGAGGAGGAAGCTAAATCATTCGTTCCAAGATACTGTTTCATTCTGGAAAAGGTGTACCAGTTAACATTCCCAGGGGACTTCCCTGGTGGTCCAGTGGTAAGAATCTGCCTTGCGAGGCAAGGGACACAGTTTCCATCCCTGGTCAGGGAACTAAGATCCCACATGCCATGGGGCAACGAAACCCAAGTGCCACAGCTCCTGAAGCCTGTGCTGAGCAACTAGAGAGTCTGTATGCCACAACGAAAGATCCTTCATGACTCAGTGAAGATCCCACGTGCAGCAACTAAAGTCAAATAAATAAATAAAGCAAAAAAACTGTCAGTAGAGATGGGTTATCATGTGATGACTAAAAGATCTGTAACGCCTTAGGGGCCAGATCCTGAAAGCACTGTCAAAACTGTAAAGATCCTTCCACTGGGAGCAGAAAGCGTAGTAACAACAGTGAGAAATACCAACCAAGCTTTTCAACTGTCGTACCAAAATGCCAGTTTTGCCACGTGCCATCTGTAAGATCAGGCCACCCAAGATGGCCTGTTATCTTGTTCTCTATACATCCCTTGCTCGACCAGTGCCTGCTTCACTTAAACCTTCGCCTGGCGGACCTTCCTACAGGCTTGCCCCAAGCCCCAGCTAATGATGGTTCTAACTTTGACCACCATGATGGCTTATTAAAGGGGCAATGGGGAGGCGTACCGTTCTGCTAGTGTCCCTGATAACCAAAGAACCAACCTGATGTTGATTCCCCCTCTAACTGGTAAGCTCTCCTTGCTCCCAGGAGTGAAGATGGCTGCCATGTCCTCCCCACCATCTGCCACATATTTGAAACTTGATGACCAAGTTCTGTTCTTTCAGGTCAAATTCTGGGGAACAGATTTCACTTACAGGATGATTTATGGTGAAAATATTTCTAAGCCTTTGCAGGCCCATAATTATGATGCTGTGTTAATATCTTTATAACGAGATGGTTTACTTATCTCTAAGTACTCTTGCCTGGAAAATCCCATGGACGGAGGAGCCTGGTAGGCTTCAGTCCATGGGGTCACTAGGAGTCGGACACGACTGAGCAACTTCCCTCTCACTTTTCACTTTCATGCATTGGAGAAGGAAATGGCAACCCACTCCAGTGTTCTTGCCTGGAGAATCCCAGGGACAGGGGAGCCTGGTGGGCTGCTGTCTATGGGGTCGCACAGAGTCGGCCACGACTGAAGCGACTTAGCAGCAGCAGCAGCAGCAGCAACACTCATTCATGTCATGCTAGTGAAAACTACATAGGGTATCTCCCATGAACAGTATATTTGCATGAAATGTAAAACATCATATGGGATAGAACATTTGCATGAAATGTAAAACATCATTTGGTACTTAAGAAGTCCCAAAGTTCATACTCAACTGATTATAATACAGAAAAGATGCTAGTTAGTTTCTCTTCTGAGCACATGTATCTTTATACAAGGCCGTCCCTGGTAGCTCAGCTGGTAAAGAATCAGCCTGCAATTCAGGAGACCTCGGTTCCATTCCTGGGTCAGGAAGATCCTCTGGAGGAGGGCATGGCAGCCCACTCCAGTATTCTTGCCTGGAGAATCCCATGGACAGAGGAGCCTGGTGGGCTACAGTCCATGGGGTCACAAAAGAGTCAGACATGACTGAGCAACTAAGAACAGCACAGTACATTTAAGCAAACTATTAATGCCCTTTTGCTTGTGAATGCTAAAGGATTGGGATTTTAGGTCAATTTTGTAAGAAGTAGAGTTTTAAGGTAAGATGTTGTCAACTTAAAAAAATAGACACTCTGAAAGTTGAGAATTATGTTTTGTTTGGCAGGCATTCTGATCACTTCAAGACTGGGAGACAGCTTCTCAGATAGCTCTGAGGGATTCCTCCAAAGGGGCAGGGAAGAGTCAAGGTGTTTAGGAGTTTTTGCATCAAAAGCCAGGTAGCTTACTGTTAATTACAAAAAAACAGACACCTCAAGTTAATGAATTTAGCATTTTTCTATGTACGGAAAGATGCAAGAGTCTGGGCTCATTGCTTTGTTTATTAAATGTAATAGAAAAGCTTTTGCATGCATATATAAAATAGCATGTGTAATATATGTTTTATATATATATATATATACACATATTTTAGAAAACATATGAAGTTTTACCTAACTAAAAAATTTATAAAAGTTTGATTCTACTTGTTTGACTTAGTATGAATAGAATGCTAGATTTCTAATTAAAAAAAATAGATATCCAACAAGCAACAAAAGTTTACTGTATAACACAGGAAACTATAGGGCTTCCCAAGTTGCTCAGATGGTAAAGAATCCACCTGCAATGTGGGAAACCTGGGTTCGATTCCTGGGTTGAGAAAAATTCCCTGGACATGACAGGAAACTATAGTCAATATCTTATTATAATAGAAAATAATCTCAAAAATAGTATATGTGTTATATGTATAACTGAATCACCTTGCTGTGTACATGAAACATTATGTCAACTATGCTTCAATAAAATACATATATTAAGAAAAAAGAAAAAGAAATCTTTGCTTTGATATGCACCTTAGCCTTCTAGGGACCAGTACCTGCAGTTTTTATTCCGAGTCCCCTCAGGGTTCACCGTAGGGGTGGGAGGAGACTGTAAGGTGATGTCCCAATGTGACATACTTTGTTTACTGATAAGACAGGTAGCATCCTTAGTCCACAGTGTCTTTTTAAAAACTTTCTCTGAGCCTTAATTATCTACTGTATAAAAAGCATGGAAATAGAGGCTATTGGGAGAGGTTGCTATTGTACTAGCTTTATCTCTTTCCCACTTCTGGTTTCTCTAGTCTGTATATCTATGAATTATAAGCAAATTAAAGTCAGCATGGAGGAATGAAGATCTGTAGAATCTGGGAAAGACTTGGGTTATAGTTCCAGCTCTACTATTTAAAAACTGTGAAATCTTAGGCTCGTCATCTAAATCAGCCTAAGTCGCCTATAAAGAAGGGACTCTGATAGTAACATCTTCTTTAAATATTATATCTTGGGGTTGTTGTGAATTTCAAATAAGATGAAATTATTTGAATCTGTTATTATGCCAATATTTGAATCTTTTGTTATGTAAGTTTTATTGAATTTTTAAATGTTCATTAAAGGCCTTTTTTTTTTTCAAACTTCTTTCCTTGTCTCCTTTTCTTCTACCTACCACCTAAATATGGTCTTCCTTGGTGGCTCAGACAATAAAGAATCTGCTTGTAATGCTGAAGACTCAGGTTCCATCCCTGGGTTGGAAAGATCCCCTGGAGAAGGCAATGTCTACCCACTCCAGTATTTTTGCCTGGGAAATTCCATGGACAGAGGAGCCTGGTGGGCTAGGCGGTCCATGGGGTCACAAAGAGTCAGACACGACTTAGCGAATAAACCACCACCACTGCTTAAATATCTCCTTTCCTTAAAGTTCCATCATCTCTTCCTTTTGCTCCATCAATGAATGTGTAACCCTTAGATGACCTATTCCATTCTCATGGTTTCAACTATGGAATATATACTGATGACTGCTATTAGTGTGTAGGTCTCCTGTTGAGCTTCAGATCTACGTATTCTACCCTTTATTGGACATAACCACCTACATGCTCCAGAAGGTCGAGGTCAAATGTTCAAAACTCACAAACTTATTTCTCTCTGTACTTGCTCCTTCTTGCCTTAGTGACTAATACCAACCACTGAGCAGGCCAATCCAGAAGTCTGGTATTCATCTCATATTCTGTCCATTCAATCACATCCGTGTCCAATCAACCCAAAGTACTGTAACTTTTACTCCCCTAATAGTTCTCTAGGTCTAGGGAAAACCACTAGACCATTCAGGTATGACCTAAATCAAATCCCTTACAATTAAACAGTGGAAGTGACAAATAAATTCAAGGGATTAGATCTGATAGACAGAGTACCTGAAGAACTGTGGGTGGAGGTTTGTGACATTGTACAAGAGGCAGTGATCAAGACCATCCCCAAGAAAAAGAAATGCAAAAAGGCAAAATGGTTATCTGAGGAGTCCTTACAAATAGCTGAGAAAAGCAGAGAAGCTAAAGGCAAAGGAGATAAGGAAAGATATACCCATTTGAATGCAGAGTTCCAAAGAATAGCAAGGAGAGATAAGAAAGCCTTCCTCGAGATCAATGCAAAGAAATAGAGGAAAACAATAGAATGGGAAAGACTAGAGATCTCTTCAAGAAAATTAGAGATACCAAGGGAACATTTCATGCAAAGGTGGGCTCAATAAAGGATAGAAATGGTATGACCTAACAGAAGCAGAAGATATTAAGAAGAGGTGGCAAGAATACTCAGAAGAACTATACAAAAAAGATCTTCATGACCCAGATAATCACAATGGTGTGATCACTCACCTAGAGCCAAACATCCTGGATTGTGAGGTCAAGTGAGCCTTGGGAAGCATCACTATGAACAAAGCTAGTGGAGGTGATGGAATTCCAGCTGAACTATTTCAAATCCTAAAAGATGATGCTGTGAAAGTGCTGCACTCAAAATGTCAGCAAATTTGGAAAACTCAGCAGTGGCCACAGAACTGGAAAAGGTCAGTTTTCATTCCAATCCCAAAGAAAGACAATGCCCAAGAATGTTCAAACTACTGCACAATTGCACTCATCTCACATGCTAGTAAAGTAATGCTCAACATTCTCCAAGCCAGGCTTCAACAATATGTGAAACGTGAACTTCCAGGTGTTCAAGCTGGATTTAGAAAGGCAGAGGAACCAGAGATCAAATTGCCAACATCTGCTGGATCATTGAAAAAGCAAGAGAGTTCCAGAAAAACATCTATTTCTGCTTTATTGACTATGCCAAAGCCTTTGACTGTGTGGATCACAATAAACTGTGGAAAATTCTGAAAGAGATGGGAATACCAGACCATCTGACCTGCCTCCTGAGAAATCTGTGTGCAGGTCAAGAAGCAACAGTTAGAACTGGACATGGGGCAACAGACTGGTTCCAAATCGGGAAAGGAGTACATCAAGGCTGTATATTGTCACCCTGCTTATTTAACTTATATGCAGAGTACATCATAAGAAGTGCTGGGCTAAAAGAAGCACAGGCTGGAATCAAGATTGCTGAGAGAAATATCAATAACCTCATATATACAGATGACACCACCCTTATGGCAGAAAGTGAAGAAGAACTAAAGAGCCTCTGATGAAAGTGAGAGAGGAGAGTGAAAAAGTTGGCTTAAAAGTCAACATTCAGAAAACTAAGATCACGACATCTGGTCTCATCACTTCATGGCAAATAGATGGAGAAACAGTGGAAACAGTGACAACTTACTTTTTGGGGCTCCAAAATCACGGTAGATGATGACTTCAGCCATGAAATTAAAATACACTTGTTTTTTGGAAGAAAAGCTATGACCAACCTAGACAGCATATTAAAAATCAGAGACATTACTTTGCCAACAAAGGTCCGTCTAGTCAAAGCTGTAGTTTTTCCAGTAGTCATGTATGGATGTGAGAGTTGGACCATAAAGAAAGCTGAGCACTGAAGAATTGGTGCTTTTGAACTGTGGTGTTGGAGAAGTCTCTTGAGAGTCCCTTGGACTGCAAGGAGATCCAACCAGTCCATCCTAAAGGAGATCAGTCCTGAATATTCATTGCAGGGACTGATAGATATTAAGCTGAAACTCCAATACTTCAGCCACCTGATGCAAAGAACTGACTCATTGGAAAAGACCCTGATGCTGGGAAAGACTGATGGCAGGAGGAGAAGGGGATGACAGAGGATGAGATGGTTAGATGGCATCACTGACTCAATGGACATGAGTTTGAGGAAACTCCAGGAGTTGGTGATGGACAGGGTGGCCTGAAATGCTACAGTCCATGGGGTTGCAAAGAATTGGACACGACTGAGCAACTGAACTCAACTGATATGAATTAATGGTGTTCCCTGCTTGTCGTTGGTGTTCAGTCACTCAGTCATGTCCAGCTCTTTGTGACCCCATGGACTGTAGCATGCCAGGCTTCCTTATTCTTCACCATCTCCTGGACCTTGCTCAAACTCATGTCCATTGAATCAGTGATGCCATCTAACCATCTCATCCTCTGTCATCCCCATCTCCTCCTGCCTTCAGTCTTTCCCAGCATCAGGGTCTTTTCCAGTGAGTCAGTTCTTTGCATCAGGTGGCCAAAGTACTAGAGTTTCAGCTTCCACATCAGTCTTTCCAATGAATATTCAGGACTGATTTCCTTTAGGATGGACTGGTTGGATCTCCTTGCAGTCCAAGGGACTCTCAAGAGACTTCTCCAACACCACAGTTCAAAAGCACCAATTCTTCAGTGCTCAGCTTTCTTTATGGTCCAACTCTCACATCCATACATGACTACTGGAAAAACCATAGCTTTGACTAGATGGACTTTTGTTGGCAAAGTAATGTCTCTGCTTTTAAATATGCTGTTTAGGTTTGTCATAGTTTTTCTTCCAAAGAACAAGTGTCTTATAATTTCACAGCTGGAGTCACCATCTGCAGTGATTTTGGAGCCCAAGGAAGTAAAGTCTGTCACTGTTTCCATTGTTTCCCAATGTATTTGCCAGGAAGTGATGGGACTGGATGTTATGATCTTTGTTTTTTGAATGTTGAGTTTTAAGCCAGCTTTTTCAGTCTCCTCTTTCACCTTTGTCAAGAGGCTCTTTAGTTCCTTTTCACTTTCTTCCATAAGAGTATGAGACACCAATAGCAGTCATCAATATATATTCCCTGGTAGCTCAGCAGTAAAGAATCTGCCTGCCAGTGTAGGAGATGTGGGTTCAATCACTGGGTCAGGAAAATCCCCTGGAGAAGGAAATGGCAACCCACTCTAGTATTCCTGCCTGCAAAATCCCATCGACAGAGGAACCTGGCAGTCTACAGTCTATGGGGTCACAAAAGTCAGACAAGTCTATGCGACTAAACGACAATATAAGAGTTAATATAAAAGAATCTCCTAAATACATTGAGAAAAATGTTACAGAAATAAATGTATAATATGTGCTGGTTGGGCTTCCCCAGTGGCTCAGCAGTAAAGATTCCACCTGCAATGCAGGAGACACAGGGGATGTGAGTTCCATCCCTAGGTGGGGAAGATCCCCTGGAGGAAGGCATGTCCACCCACTCCAGCATTCTTGCCAGGAAAATCCCAGGGATAGAGGAGCTTGGTGGGCTAGAGTTCCTAGTGTCGCCAAGAGTTCGACACAACTGAAGCAATTAAGCACATGCACACACACACACTGTGCTAATTAATTTGAAAGGAAATATGAGAAACTCTTAATAGCATTCACCTCTAGGTAGGAGAACTGGAGGGTTAGGGCGAGATGAAGACTTATTTTCTACTGTATATCTTTTTAAACTACTTAGATTTTTAAATATTTACAGTGTTTGCTTTAAAAAAAAATCAGTCTTTAAAACCACAAACCAAACATGCTTTTTTCTCCTACCTTCTATTAGTCTATAAGTGATCTTTTCCTATAGACCAGTTTCCACTATGTTGAACATGTGCCAGGAGAACTAATCCACCTCCCTGATGACAACTGCAAGTGGGAAACTTGGAGCTGGAATGCTCTTGAACTACAGGATTTTCTGTGGCTGTGTCAGAAGCTCTCACAGCTGTGTTTTTATCATGTTCAGTCTTTAAGTTCCTAAAGAAATGCTGGTCTTTATCCAGAATTAACTTTATTTAGACATTTGGCATTAATGTCTGTTTTCTGGTTGCATGCTTGTTAAAGTCTTTCATCCTAACAATAACTTTCCATTCTTTTTGCTCATTATGGTTGATGGCATCAGTATAGGCATGATTGAATGACGAGATCTTTGTTCTTCAGAAATGTCATTATTGATGAACAATTTATTCTATAAATACATACATTCATCATTTTCAACTTTTTACCATATCTATTTTTGTTTCCATACTAATTGTATGTCTCTTCCCTCTAACACTTGCTGATAATCTAGTTGCATTTGTTTTTACTGAACATAATTTGTAGTTTTTGTGAAAAATTGGAAGCTAAGATTAAACACACCAAATACACAAAGATCAAATGTTATTAAGTGGTGGGCAGCAGACTGAATTCAAACTGCATGTTGTTTATTTGATCTGCATAACATTTAAAAATGTTGAGTTAGTTATCAACATTTCAAAATTGCAGGTTTCTGGTTTGCCTTGAGAGAGGAGAGGCAAGGCAACCTTGTTTTCATTTTTGTTCTTGTTTTTTTTTAACCTTACCCTTTTTATTTAGCTCATCCTTCAAACCTTGACCTGCTGGGAAATCTTTTCTAATTCCCCAATATGATTTGGTTGCCTTTCCCCCATATTTCTGTAGAACAATTGTTTTATATTAGTATTTAATTATAGATTTTGTTATGTAATCTTTTGTCTTTTGTTCTAGCAAGATTGGAAGCTTCTTGAGGGTAGGTTGTACACTGAGCTCACATCACATCCTCTGCTGCTGCTAAGTCGCTTCAGTTGTATCCGACCCTGTGCGACCCCATAGACAGCAGCCCACCAGGCTCCACCATCCGTGAGATTCTCCAGGCAAGAACACTGGAGTGGGTTGCCGTTTCCTTCTCCAATGCATGAAAGTGAAAAGTGAAAGTGAAGTCGCTCAATCGTGTCCGACTCTTCGAGACCCCTTGGACTGCAGCCTACCAGGCTCCTCCATCCATGGGATTTTCCAGGCAAGAGTACTGGAGTCGGTTGCCATCGCATCGTCTAGGCCTCTTATTTTCACTTTATCATAGAGGTCTCCTATATACCTAGTGTCAGGCTAGTAAAAGGCAATGAACAAATACTCGAGAGAATGAATGACTTAATACCTTAATCTATATGTTATATATTATTTGCTTTCTATTACCCTGTCGGCAACAATTTTGAGCAGCAGTGTGTAGATTGACAAGGTCTGATAACAATTTTGAGCAGCAGTGTGTAGATTGAACAAGGTCTGATTTTTTTTCCCTTAAATTATCAGCTTAGTTATAGTTTGTACTGGAAAGTATTTTTTTATATGTTAAATATTTGAGTAAAGAAGAAGTAAAGGAAGTTTAGGTCTAAACTCATGATTCTTGTGTGAGGCCTAAGGTTATTAAAAGGCATCCACCCCTCTATTCCTAGAAAGGCTATCACAGTGCCAGAATGTTTAATTCAGCCACACATTCTCATGAGTGTCTGTAACATCTAATTATCAAATAAATGGCTCAGAGTAAGATGGCATTGGGGCTAGATGAAGTAGGGAGGGGAGTGCTATAATTAATGAGTGATGTCATTAATTTCCCTAGTGAAAAAGTTAGTGGAAAATAAATTGTGATGAAACACAAGTGTAACCTAGTGACTTATTATTACCTTTGAAACTTTGAAACTATTGTCGGCATCATAATTACAGACTACTTATTCACTTTATATACCCTTAAATTTATGCCCTTAAATTAATTCCCACACTGTGGTATCATGGAAGGATATTTTTTTTATCCCCAGTTCCTGGCATAGTGCCTAAGACCCTTGGAATTTCCTGAGTGATAAGGGTGATAGGAATGCCTTTTAATGAGGCTGTTCTTGGCAAGCCCCTCGATAGCTTCAGGATGGGGGTGGTGTCCAGAAAGACCAAACCTTGATTGCAAGGATAGAATTTTTAGCCCCACCTCCTGGAAGGGTAAAGGGTCTGGAGATAGAATTTAGTCACCAGTGGCCGATGATTTAATCCATCATGCCTACATAGTGAAACTGCCATAAAAACCCCTAAATGATGGAACTTCTAGGGTGTTGAGCACATCAAGGTGATGGGAGGGTAGCAGAGGACAGAAGCTCCTGCCCTGGTGAAACCGTGCAACTCAGATTTGAGACTTGAACCCATGTGCTGGGACTCGAACCCAGTCAAAATCCGGATGGGGACTTGAACCCACAGTCTTTTAATTGAGATCACACACCTGTTCTCAGGACTTAATGAAGCACAGGTTCTTGATGTCTCATTGCTGAAAGAATTCAGTGAGAGGGACTTCCCTGGTAGTCTAGTGGTTAAGAATCTGCCTTCCAATGCAGGGGTCGTGGGTTGGATCCCTGGCTGGGGAGCTGAGATCCCATATGCTGCAGGGCAACTAACCCTACACACTGCAACTAGACGAGCCTGTGCACCGCAGTGAAGACCCAAGACAGCCAAAAGAAAAAACTCAGTGAAACAAAGTGATATGTAAGAAGTGGGTTTATTTAGAAAGAAAGACACCCCACAGACAGATTATGGACCATCTCAGAACCTGAGAGGTGCTGAAATACAGGGGTGGTTAGTTTTTATGGACTGGGTAATTTCATAGGCTAATGAGTGGGAAGATTATCCCAACTATTTTGGGGAAGGCGCGGGGATTTCCAGGAATTGAGCTGCCACCCTCTTTTGGGCTTTATATGGTTGGCCTCAGAACCATCTTGGCACTGGTGGATGTGTTCGTTTAGCTAATGTATTACAATAAGCGTATTATAAGACTCAAGGTCTACTGGAAGTCCAGCCTTCCACCTTCTTGGACCTAGTTGATTCTAACCAGTTTTTGTCATGTCCTATGGCTATTGTCATTCTTTTAAAGGTTGTGCCTGCCCCCTTCCCTCCTGTTTCACTGGGACTCTTCCTGACCTTGCATTATGGACCTCTTCATCTGGCTCTTTATTCATATCCTTTTAATAAGCCAATAAATGTAAGTAAAGTGTCTTCCTAAGTACTGTGAGCAATTCTAGGAAAGTATCCAACCTAAGGGGGGGGGTCACAGTGATCCTTGATATTTACCCAATGGGTCAGAAGCATGAATGACTGGAGACTTGCAGTTGGCATCTATAAGTGGGGCCAGTCATGTGGGAGTGAGCCCTTTAACTTGTGGACGTGTGTGTTAAGTCGCTTCAGTCGTGACTGACTCTTTGAGACCATATGGACTGTAGCCCGCCAGGGTCCTCTGTCCATGGGATTCTCCAGCAAGAATATTGGAGTGGGTTGTTATGCCCTCCTCCAGGGGAATCTTCCTGACCCAGGGATCAAACCCACATTTCTTATGTCTCCTGCATTGGCAGGTGGGTTCTTTATCACTAGCGCCACCTGGGAAGCCCTAACTTGTGGAACTTGATGCTAAATCCAAATGGATAGTGTTAGAGTTGAAACTGTTGGAGTCCCAGTTAGTGTCAGAGTTAGAAAAGACATCAACATATATACAGTCGGGTAGAAATAAGCCTCTCATGGGATTTCCTTGGTGTTCCAGTTGTTAAGACTCCATACTTCTACTGCAGGGGGCATGGGTTCAACCTCTGGTTGGGAACCTTAAGATCCCACATGCTGCATAGTGTGGCCAAAAAGGAAAAAAGCCTCTCATGCCCTCTCACCTAGACCTCATACCTGTAACATTCTGTCGTTGATAATGAGCAATATGCTAAGTTACTGTAAGCAGCCCTTTAAATCTCTTTCAATGTCCTTTACCCTCCTGTCTTTCAGTGGCTCAGATGGTAAAGAATCAGCCTGTGATGCGGGAGGCCTGGGTTCAATCCCTGGTTTGGGAAGATCCCCTGGAGAAGGGAAAGGCTACCCACTCTAGTATTCTGGCCTGGAGAATTCCATGGACTGTATAGTTCATGGGGTCACAAAGAGTTGGACACGACTGAGTGACTTTCACTTCACAACCCTGCTGTCCTTTCGTGCAACAATAGTCATTTACTCTACAAGGGTTGAAATCCCATTATGTGCCAGGCTCTATGATAAGGCCTAGGGAACAATGGTGAATAAAATTAGATGAGTCCTTCCTCTCATGAACCTAGTGGTAGACTCAGACACCCATCAAAGAATCTCATATACAGGTAGATTTACAATTATGGTAAATGCTGTGAGAAGTACAAGATGCTATGATTGTTCTCATTAGAAACAGCATGAGATGCTTTCCTAAGGAAGCTGAAATCTGAAGAACTGTAGGAGGATTACTAAGTGGAGATGTGGGAGTGGGTAAACTTAGACCTTACTTATTATAAAGTCTTCTGAGACTGAGCATTCTTTATCTCCACCCTCCTAGCTCTGCACCCTCCTCCTCTAGATATTTTCCCCCACAATTTGGCTTCTATGAAGAGCCACTCCAAATACACTCAGAGCAGCATCAGGTGAAAACATTTCATAAAGTTTTTTTTTCAAAAAATGAGATCATAGTATATATTAGATGCTCAGTAAAGTAAGGCATCTACCTTCTCATAATTGAGTACTGCCATTCTTATCAGTTTCCTCTTCACTTCCCACACTGATCCCCATTGGGTGCACCTGCTCTCACACAGCCAGAGCCCCAGTGATTGTGAAAATAATAGAGCTCTGAGCCAAGACTGAAGGACGACAGTGGGAGCAACGTGCTTCACTGACTGAAGTCTGGGAGGTCTTCCCAGAGATCTGAAAGAGTTTTGAAGGAGGAAGGAGGAAGGAAAACTCTAGGAGGAGGAGACAGCATCCACATGGCACAGAAGACCTGGAAGAACATTACCTATCTGCAGGACACTGAGTAGTTTGGGATTCTCTTAAATAAGTCAGGAAAGCATCACAGTAAAATACTGAAATTTATTCAGCATTTTAGAAATCAAAAGAACTAAACGTTTAGTGAACTCTAAAAGTCCCATAAATAGAACTCATCACTTTATAAAATCTTCTCTAAAGGAATTGCTACTACATGTGTTAATCTGAATTTCTGCAGTCTACATGTATTAATCTGAATTTCTGCAGTTATTCTAGGTTCCAGAAACTTAGTTTAATCCGTCAGAATCTGTTTATTTTCCTGGCATATCTTAAGTTCTTTTCCATTTTGTTACATTGGCTTCCAAGTGTTACCTTTCTCTTCTCCTGCTTACTGTTTAGAATCTTGTCAAATGATTTTCCACGTCTTCCCAGACTATGATGTAGTTGACTGAGAATTTGTTTTGGCATAGCTCTTTTTCAGTTTCCCTTTATTTGCTGCAATGGAAGCTTCTACCTACAATGACATATGGCAAGACCTAGAGGAAAAAATGATAAGAAAGTAATTTCAGCCTCATGAGAGACCAGCCACTGAAAGTTCTTCCATAAAGTACATATCCAGAGGGGAAGACAAATATTTCAGCAATATTTTTAATTAAACAAGTGTACTGCTCTTTATTACCATTTTGTCAGACACATAGTCTTGTATGCATCCATCCTCGATGAATAAAGGCCAACTTTTTCCTTCTTAAAATTGAGACTATTACAGAATGTTCCCATCATGTATGAGGAAAAAAGAATAACTGCCATTTATTAGCACACATGTTTTCCTAGGCTCTGTTGTAGGCTAATTTGAATGGTATCTTGTTTAGTCAGCTACCAGTGTGCTTGAATAGGGAGATGGTCAGTCAGTTTCAGCACAGTGATAAACTACAGAGTTCATACAACCCACGGCCTTGGTTCTTTAGAGGATAGTTCAGTGGTCATTTAGTTCATTAACAGCCATGTCGGACTAGAGCCCATATCCTTGATTTTCAGTCCAATGCTTTTTCTATAACAGACTGAGATTCTCAGGACATTTATCTTCATGTCCCTTTTCTCTTCTTTCTCTCTCTTCCCCTCTTTCTTTTTTAAAAGTGTGATGTTCTCTGTTCTTTAAAAATGGGATGTTTGAAATCATCCTTCAACAATCTAATTCAACATTTATCTAAGGACCATCTTCTGCACACTAGTCATCATGTGGGGCATTTGATTGGATACAGTAAGATAAGCTATACAAAGATAACTAAAATACAAAACAGTGTATGCAAGGGCTTTGTAAACAGGTTCTACAGGATTTCAGAGGTCGGTGTGAGGATCCTGTCTTGGAACTTGGGCTTTTAAGAGATGAGAAGGATTTTCAGAGGAGATAAAGGTTGAGGGTAAGGAAAAGAATTCTAGGTAATGTGAAGAGTAATAACAAGGATACAAAGGAAGGGAAAACGTTGGGGAAGTGTCAAGTAGAATCATAAAATTAACAAAGTGTTTCTATTAGAGGATGAGACAGAGGATGAGATGGTTGGATGGCATCATCGACTCGATGGACATGAGTTTGAGCAAGCTCCGGGAGTTGGTGATGGACAGGGAGGCCTGGAGTGCTGCAGTCCATGGGGTCGTGAAGAGTCGGACACAACTGAGCGACTGAACAACAATAACATCATTAGAGAACACAGAACTGGGAAACAGGGTGCGCTGTTTGATGTGCAACTGCGCAAAGGACTCGAGTAGCTAAAATACAGAGAGGGTGGAAGCCCCGGGCAGGTGTCGTGGAGGCTGTAGACAGGTCACTCAGAAGAGGACTGGAAATGGGCAAAAGTCAGCAACCATGTTAACCAAGGTGGCTGCTAAGAGGAACTGGGTAGAGTGGGTCAGGAGTCCCAGTCCATGGAGACGCTTACTAGCACGCTCCTGCCTCCAGGGGGAGCTCAAAGTTTCCATCCTTCGTTCCAAAGCAAAAGGAGCTGGTGTCAATCTAGAACAAAATAGATATTTTAAAGAAAAGAGGCATTCTGTGGGAGATTCTGTCAGAGGAATGAAGTCATTGTAAATGAAAGTGGGCTGAGAGAATATTTTCCCCCATCAGTCATCTGGCGACTCTTAGCTTTGGTTAGCTCTTGTAACGCTCTTATCTTGTTACCTCTTCTTTGCCTGTGACTGGTCGCAGACACTCCTAAGTCAGAAGGGCAGAAATTCCTGGGGGAGTCCACATTGTCCTGCCCAGCTGCTGAGCCAGAGGCCTGATAGGATTTGGGGCCAGCATGAGCTGGTCGTAAAAAGTGGGCATTGGGCCCGAGGGTTCTTTGTGTAGGTGTTTGGTGAGACGCGTGTGTAGCCACGTGCATGATGCAGCACATGTATGATGCAAGGTTCTGGTCAGACTGCTTCCACCCAACTGTATGTAATTAGCATCTGGTTGTGGTCACACAGGGGACTAGGATTTCCCAGGTAGGATTTCATAGGTGGGATTCTTGTCGAGAGGGGATTTTGCTCAAAGCTTCAGCTGGTGAGTATCAGTAGGCAGAGATGTGTGCTCAGTCTCTCAGTCTTGTCTGACTCTTTGCGACCCCATGGACTGTAGCCCGTCAGGCTCCTCTGCCCATGAAGTTTTCCAGACAAGAATACTGGAGTGGGTTGCCATTTCTTGCTCCAGGAGATCTTCCCATCACAGGATCGAACCCAAGTCTCCCGCGAATTCTTTACCACTGAGCCCCCTGGGAAGCCCAGGCCGAGATGGGGAACTATTATTTCTGACAGCAGTGAAGGCTGAGACTACAAAAACAGCCAGCTGCACACTAGTGCAAATTCATTCCTCGTGGCGGCAGCAGGATCCAGCCTGGGCTCACATTCACTTCTGGGACTAGAATATTTTCATCAGCAGGAGCCTGGAATTTGAAAAAACACAAAGCCAAATGTGAGGTATATACCTTCTCTAAAATAAAGTCTGTCTTCTTGGACAGAGTTGGCCCTCACCTAATTTACATGTGAGGAGCTGGAAATGCCAAAGCAATGGCATGAGTCTAGGACCCTGGAAAGGTATTTAATCCCCAGGAATGAAGAAGACCTGTGAATGACCTAAGGGAGAGAGATGCCAGTGTTGAGAATTCTTAGTTTTGCTACTGACCGCTCACAGTGGCATTTAGGTGCAAGTCTCTGGGAGGGCAGGCTGTCTGCACAGGTGTTGGACTTACCCTAGACTGTGAGTATCAGAATGTCACAACTTTAACCTTATTGTTTCTGCATACATTCAGAGAACATTTTTGCTTTTGCTTTTTTACTTCCTTTTATGTTTCAGTTATAGGAACTATATTATTATTCTAACACATGATCTGATATTTTAACATGAAAACCTATAGGTCCTAACCCAAATGATCTCTTATTCTATCATTTATGTGCTTCTGACTTTTCTTATTTAGTAATATTTCTATCTCATTATAGAATTTATAAATGACTTATGCAGAATATTAAAAAAATACAATCTAGAACAAATATTAGCCATAATTCAACCACTTAAAGATAAGCACTATCCTCTGTAATGACATGTATGGGGACAGAATCTAAAACAAGTGTGGATATATGTTTCCGTATAACTGATTCACTTTGCTGTACAGCTGAAACTAACACAACACTGTAAATCAAGTAGCCAATCCATTTTAGAGGCGTGCTGCATTGGGTCTTTGCTGCTGCATGTGGGTTTTCTCTAGTTGTGGCGAGCGGGGGCCACTCTGTTGCAGTGCGTGGGCCCCTCATTGCAGTGGCTTCTCTGGGGCACAAGGGCTTCAGTAGCTGGGGCACACAGGTTCAGTAGTTGTGGCTCCCAGGCTCTAGAGTGTGGACTCAGCAGTTGTGGTGCACAGGCTTAGATGGTCCGTGGCAAGTGGAATCTTCCCGTACCAGGGATCAAACCCCTGTCCCCTGCACTGGCAGGCGGATTCTTATCCACTGTACTATTAGGGAAGTCCCTACATTTTGTTTTGTGTTTTTTTCACTTAGTAATCCATTTATGAATCTATTTAACATTGATAAGCAGTCTATATCATTATTTTTTCTTTATATAGATTTTTTTATTACACAAGTTCTATCTGTGCACTGTGTGAGCTTTGAAAATAGAGAAAAATTATATCAAAGGAAATAAGTCATCTAGAATCCTATCATCCAGAGATTAATCGCTTGTGATATTTTAGTCTATATCCTGGCAGTTTGTTTTTTTAAAGTTCCATAAGTAATAAGTAAATGCATTCTTGCTGTAATATTTCAAATAATATATATATTTTAGTTTTTTTTCTTTGTATTAATAAAAAAGTGGTTTTGTTGGATTTTTTGGAGTAAAATCTAATAGGTTCATGTATATATGTTTTAATTAAATACAGGAAAGTATAAAAAAAGGCATCAGTTCAGTTCAGTTCAGTCACTCAGTCATGTCTGACTCTGTGACCCCACGAATCGCAGCACACCAGGCCTCCCTGTCCATCACCAACTCCCGGAGTCTACCCAAACCCATGTCCATTGAGTCGGTGATGCCATCCAACTATCTCATCCTCTGTTGTCCCCTTCTCCTCCCGCCCTCAATCTTTCCCAGTATCACAGTCTTTTCCAATGAGTCAGCTCTTCGCATGAGGAGGCCAAAGCATTGGAGTTTCAGCTTCAGCATCAGTCCTTCCAATGAATATTCAGGACTTGTTTCCTTTTGGATGGACTGGTTTGATCTCCTTGCAGTCCAAGAGACTCTCAAGAGTCCAGCACCACAGTTCAAAAGCATCAATTCTTTAGTGCTCAGCTTTCTTTATAGTCCAACTTTCACATCCATACGTGACTACTGGAAACACCATAGCCTTGACCAGATGGACCTTCGTTGGTAAAGCAATTTCTCTGCTTTTTAATATGCTGTCTAGGTTGGTCATAACTTTCCTTTCAAGGAGTAAGCGTCTTTTAATTTCAGTCACCATCTGCAGCGATTTTGGAGCCAAAAAATAAAGTAGGCCATTGTAAATCACACCAAAACCCACCATCCAAAGGCAAGCGTTATTAAAATTTTAGTAATTATTCCAGATGATTTTCTTTGCCATTACTGACAGCTTTGCTTAAGTTGTTTCTCTTAATTTTCACAGCCTCCCTAAGGAGCAGATATTATTACCATCCTGAATTCACAGATGAGGAACTAAGGCTTAGGTGGGTGATATGATGTGCCCTAGCTTTTGCTGCCAGTAAGTGGCAGATCTCAGAGCTCTGCGTGCAGGTCTGTCTTGGATTTGGCCCACTAAATCGCACTGCCTCTCAGATTTGTGTACCTGAGCTCATTTGACATAGGCTGTTTGGAAACTTTTTATAATTTGACAGTATGATGTAGAGATCTTTTCATGTCAATGAATTATAAAATATTTCCTTACCATGTTTGATAAATTTACATTATTACCTTGTATGCTATCCTAATATTTATTCAATCAGTCTCCTAGATTTAGATTATTTCATATTCGCTACTCCTATTACAATTAAGATTGTGACATAAATTGTGGTACATTGCTAGTTCTGCCAAATTATTTCCTAAGAATAAATTCCTGGAGGTAGAAATGCTAGTCAAAGAGAATACATATTTTAAGGTTTTTGATGTATGCTGAAAAATTGCCCCATGAAAGGTCATAGTCATTTATATAAGAGCAACCAGTGCATGGGCTTCCCTGGTGGCTAAGTGGTAAAGAATCCATCTGCCAATGCAGGAGACATGGATTCAACCCCGATCTGGGAAGATCCCACATGCCGTGGTGCTCATACACCACAACTACTGAGCCTGTGGTTGAGAGCCCATGAGCTGCGACTACTGAGCCCATGTGCTGCGACTGCTGAAGCCTGCCTGCCTAGAGCCCACGCTCTGCAATGAGAGGAGCCACCCCAATGAGAAGCGTGTGCACTGCAACTAGAGAGTAGCCGCCAAACGCCACAACTAGAGAAAAGCCAGTGCAGCAATGAAGACCCAGCACACCAAAAATAAATGAATCAATTAGATAAAAAAGAACAAATAGCGTAGCAGAGTGTCCACTGCCCACATCCTTCAGATGAGTATTGGCATTTCTTTTTTATTTTTTGGATTCTTACTCAGTTTGAATGCTAATTGCCTATTTGTGTTTCTTCTATTGTGAATCTGCTGTTCGTATTTGTAGCCTATTTTTTCTGTTAGAAAGTTTGTTTATTTCTTCATCAGAACATAAGATCTCTGGGACTTCCCTGGCAGTCCAGTGGTTAGTACTCTGTGCTTCCACTGTAGGGAGCAAGGAGTTTGCTCGCTGGTCCCGAAACTAAGACCCCAAAAGCCAAGTGGTGCTACCAAATAGAGAATATAAAATCTTCTTTTTTACAGTGAAGATTCCAGTCCTTCAGGTATCATATTGTTGCAATATTTTTCCAAAGTTCTTACCATTTATAATTTTGTCCTTTAAAAGACATTAAATGTGTTAGCATATTAATGTTTGTTTCACTTTGTTTTTTAACTTTTTTATTGAAGTACAGTTGATTTACCATGTTGTGTTAGTTTCAGATTAGAGCAAAGTGATTCAGTTATATATATGTGTATACATATACTTATGGGCTTCCCAGGTGGTACAGTAGTAAAGAATCCACCAACCAGTGCAGGAGAGGCAAGAGACACAGGTTTGTTTCTGGGTCAGGAAGATTCCCTGGAGAAGGGAATGGCAACCCACTCCAGTAGTCTTGCCTGGAGAATTCCATGGACAGAGGAGCCTGGTGGGCTATAGTCCATGCGATTGCAGAGTCAGACACGACCGAGCACATGCACACACAAACACACACACACGTATATATTCTTTTTCAGATTCTTTTCCATTATATGTTATTACAAAACATTGAATGTAGTTCCCTGTGCTGTACACTAGACCTTGTTGTTTGTCTATCTTGTATATAGTATGTATCTGTTAATCTCAAGCTCCTAATTTATCCCTCCCTGCCCCCCTTCTGTTCTTCTTTGGTAACCATAGATTTGTTTTCTATGTCTGAAATTTTTCACATTTAGTATTCTTCAATAATATTTTCATAATTCAATTTTTCCACTTTATGGATAATTCCCCTGTAAAATTCTCAGATTTCTGCTTAATATTCTGGAAAAATATGCATCCAATTTGATTATAAATCAATTGACTCCACATTTGAGGGATGGAGTCAATTATTGTTGTTTGTTTTGAATTAATGGATTGTTTTTTGAGCCCTTTTAAGTTTGCAGAAAAATGTTGCAGAATGTAGAGAGTTCCCATATACCATCCCATTCCCATCCTGGCCAGAGGCCCCCCTACCTATTATTAACATCTTGCATAATTGTGGCACATTTGTTACAATTGATAAGTCAATGTTGATACATTATTATTAACAAAAGTCTATAATCTACATAAGGGTTCACTCTTTGTGCTGTACATTCTTTGAGTTTTGATAAATGACATATCAAATGACATATGTCTACAATTACAGTCTCATGCAATAGTTTCACTGATCTAAAAATTCCCTCTGCTCCACCCACATTTTCATCCCTTCTTTCCCCCTAACTCCTGGTAACTGCTGATTTGTTTTTTCTTTACTGTCTCCATAGTTTTGCCTTTTCCAAAATATCATAAAGTTGGAATCATCCACCTGCAGCCATTTGAGATTGGCTTCTTTCATTTAGTAACACACATTTAACTTTCCTCCAAGTCTTTCTGCAGACTGATGGTTCATTTCTTTTTTTCCTCAGTCTAAGGGATTTTCCAGGCAAGAATATTGGAGTGGGTTACCATTTCCTCCTCCAGGGGATCTTCCCAACCCAGGGATCAAACCGCAGTCTCTTGCGTCTCTGGCACTGGATACAGATTCTTTACCATTTGAGCCACTGGGGAATCCCCATTTCTTTGTACTGTCAAGTAACATTTCACTGTATGGCTGTACCACAGTTTATTTATGTATCCACCTGTTGGGCATCTTGGTTGCTTCCAAGTTTTGGCAATTATAAATAAAGCATCTATAAATATTTCCATGCAGGTTTTTGTGTAGACAAATTTTCAACTCATTTGAGTAAATATCAGGGAGTGTGAGTGCTGGTAAGAGTATGTTTCATTTTGTAAGATTTATCTTATTTTGACTGTAGTGTTTATGGTTTATTTTTTGTATTTCCTTAAATAGCACAACACTGTTACAATTAATTTCTTGATAGAAATGGTCTTTGAGTTTATGGAAAATAAAACCTCAACAAACAACACAGACTGATGGGAAATCTGGAGAAACCAAGTTTATAGAGACGTTTCTCTTTCCTCTTCTGTTCTTGTTTTCTAAAAAAGCCAATAAGGTCATGGGTAACCAATTAACCTGGTTTGCTGAGATGTGGGACTTTTAGTGATATAACCACCTTGTGACTGGTAACAGCAATGTGGTTCTAGATTATAAAATACAGTGAAAATTAGATTCTGGGAATTCAGCTTTTGTTTTGAAATTCTGTCAGCCAGGCAATTGTAACAAATTGGCAGTTGTTTGTGTTATGGTTCTGCGATTTCATTGTATTTACGTTTTGGTCTTAAATTTACTGGTGATGTGGGCCTTGTATGAAGGAGTACTCTGATGGGCTTTATTAACTGCCTGGATCTTTGGATAATAATGGAAACTTATTTTTCTCTTCGAATTAATTCTCTGGGTTGCCAATTCATCCTGATTTGCCTGGAACTTCCCTAGTTTTAGCATTGAAAGTCCTGCATTCCTGGAAACTCCTCAGTCTTAGGTAAATGAGAAGGGTCTTGAGTCACTTTCTTTTGGGTGGCTTACTTAACTCTCTGCCTGTAGGATTTTGACCAAAAGAGTGACATACTCACAATACATTTAAGGGAAATTTTTCTAGTGTGGCAATTAGGACTGGAATGAAGTGAGGTTAGAATCAGGAAACCCACCTTCAAACACAGCAGCAAAAGCCTGAACCCCTTTAGAAATGGAAAGGAAGGGGGAAAGACTAGGAGGATATTTTCTAGAACACTGGTTTTTCTTCTTGTTTAGTCTCTAAGTTGTGTCCAACTCTTTGCGTCCCCATGGACTGCAGCATGCCAAGATCATAGCCTTGTCGTGGCGAAGGACCTTGTGTAACTCAGTGAAGCTTTGAGCCATGCTGTGCAGGGCCAGCCAAGACAGACAGGTCACAGTGGCGAGTTCTGACAAGATGTGGTCCACTGGAGGACGGACTAGCAAATCACTCCACTATTCTTGCTGTGAGAACCCCATGAACATGAACAGTATGAAAAGGTGTTTTTTTAATGTGGGGTAACTGCTTTTCTGAAGTTCATTAATAACCTCTTTACCACAACTGCAGCAGTCTCTTGAAATTCTCTGTAGTTTCAGTTCTCTAATTCATTTCACATTATTTAAAACCCCTTTTGAATCCTTCCCTGCCCCCTGCCTCCCTTGACCTAGCGTCCTTCAACATCCTCACTTACAGAGGCTTTTTTTTTTAAATCCTGGTCACAGTGCTTCTTTCCCCTCCCTCCTCTCTATGTCCTGGATTCATGCATCCCTGGCTATCAGCGCCCAGGCGAAAGATCTACCCAACATCCCAAGTTCCCAGTTTCGTGCCTTCCTGACACCAGTGCCCTTTGCCATCAGCTTACTCCAGGTACTTCCATTCTCCGCCAGGATTTTGACATCACCCATATGGTGCCAGCCCTTACATTACATTAAGTCTTAGACTTCTCTGACCATCTCTTTCCACTCCAGCTTCATTCCTCGGCTTTTACGATTATCTCATTAATATCTACAATTCTTTTGTTCTTCTGTTTCTTTTAAATCTGTCAATCTGGGCTTCCCTGGTGGCTCAGTGGTGAAGAGTCCACTTGTCAAAGTAGGGGACATGGGTCTAATCCCTGGTGCAGGGCGATCCCACATGCCACAGGGCAGTTGAGCCTGGGAGCTACAACTCCAACCGCTGAGCCCGTGTGCCCTAGAACCTGTGCTCTGCAACAAGAGAAGTCACTGCAATGAGAAGCTTGTGCACCGCAGCTAAAGGGTAGCCCCTGCCACAGTTAGAGAAAAGCCTGCACAGCAATGAGGACCCAGCTACAGCCAAAAATAAATAAATACAATAGTAAATTTTTTAAAATATTGGTTAAAAAAAAAAATCCGTCAGTCTTCTGGTTTCAAGACCCTCTCTATGCCCAGCAATCCAGAGGTTAAAGGTCTATGCCTTTCTAGAGATATGAGAAATTGGTAAAATTAACCTTTCTCTTAGTGCCTAGGAAAAGTTTTCATGCTTTTGCTGAGTCTTAAGGGTGTCATTTTGAAGACCACCATTGTACTGAAGACCTTAGAGATATTGGTTAATTAATGGAGAATTTTGGTTGAGAGAGTACCAACTCTACCAGTTTTAACAGTACTTTCTTTTCCATGAATTATTTAGAGTAAAAGAAAATAAAGAAGAGAAAGTAGCGATCCAGCAGCCTAAAATTTCTAAAGGATTCTTGGAAAATGACCTATGCTGTTGTTGGCAAAAACGGCTTCCTTTCCTGGAAAAGAGAGGAAGAAGGGAGTCGGTCATCAGAACTACTTGCATTAAATGGGCGAGATGCAGTGGAAAGATGCTTTGGGTGTGGCTGCTGTATTCATTTCCTGCGGCTACTATAACAAACGGCCACATGCGGGGTGGCCGAAAACAATCACCCAGAGAGTAGACTGTTCTCTCACTGTTCTGGTGACCAGAAGTCTGAATTCAGTCTCATTGTGTAGAAATCAGTTTCAGGAGGACCACTTTCCCTGTGGGAGAATCAGTTCTGTGCCTTTTCCAGCTTCCGATGACTTTCAGCATTCCTGAGCACATGGCTGTGTCCCTCTAATTTTCAAGGCCAGTAGCTTCAAATCTATCTTTACATCACCTTCTCTGTGTGTCAAATACCCCCCTGCCACTCTTTATAAAGATAGTTGTGATTGAATTTAGGACTCACTCCGAGAACTGATAATGTTTTAGCCCTATAGCTCAGACAGTAAGAATCTGCCTGCAATGCAGGAGACCAAGGTTTGATCCTTGGGTCAGGAAGATCCCCTGGAGAAGGAAATGGCTACCCACTCCAGTATCCTTGCCTGGAGAATCCCATGGACAGAGGAGCCTGGCGGGCTACAGTAGGTGGGATCACAAAGAGTTGGACATAGCTGAGCGACTTTCACTTCACTGATAATTCAGGGTGATCTCCTCATCTCAAGATCCTTAACTTAATCACACCTGCAAAGAGCCTTTTTCCAAATAAGGCAACATTTTTCAGGTTCCAGGGATATCTTGGGGTGGCCATTATCTATCCTGTTTGAGCAGCACCGTTGAGCAGGATGGAGTTTCGTGGAATCGGTAGGAAGAGAGATGGGGTGAATCTTCCAAGGGCACCAACCCTAAAGTCAGTTCCACTTCCTGCCAAGAACCACAATAGGCAAGGTCAATATATTGGATCAGGGAGAAGAAAAAGACAACAACCATGAGGGAACTAAGGCACAGGTTTCGGACTTCCTGTCGTCTAGAGCTTGAGCATTCTGCCTGTGGGCTGTGGGTTGCAAAATTTTAAAGTCGCTGAATACTCAACTGAGAATGTGCCTGAGATGGCAGAACTCAGAAATGGAGAGCACAACTGTGGTCCAAGACAAGAGCCAGAGGCACAAGTGGATCAGAGGTCACTGGTGGAAGCTATAGGGAGAAGCTCCAGCAGAAAGGTTCCTGATCTTGTCAACAGCCACGAGTGAAGTGGACAGCATTCAAAAGATAAGGACTTTGGGGACTTCCCTGGTGATCCAGTGGTTAAGACTCTGCTCTTCCACTGCAAGGAGCACAGGTTTGATCCCTGATGGGGGAACTAATGTCCTGCAGTCAAAAAAAAAAAAAAAAGGAAGGAAAGAAAAAAAAGACAGGGACACTGGTGGCACAGAGAATCTTCAGCTTTAACAGCCTGTCTACTGATTTAATGCTAGTTAATGATTATATTCTACAGCTTCCCAGGTGGCGCAGTGGTAAAGAATCTGCCTGCCAGTGCAGGAGATGCAAGAGACATGGGTTTGATTCCTGGGTTGGGAAGATCCCCTGGAGTAGGAAATGGCAACCCACTCTAGTATTCTTGCCTGGAAAATTCCATGGGCAGAGGAGTCTGGTGGGCTACAGTCTATGGGGTCGTAAAGAGTCGGACACGCGTGAGTGACTAAGTACACACACACACATTGATTATATTCTACAAATTAAGCTTTTTGATAACCTTCTTTTAAGTGGCCTAGCAAGGGGTTGAGCCAGACCTGCCTGTCTCTTCCTGTACTATTCTCAGGAGTGTAGGAGGGGGAGTAAGCCGATAGGGGTGATAATCTTTAATATGTGACTAATGACTGGAGAATTTTATGGAAAGAGTGTGCCAAATATAGCTGTTGTGGGTGTACACAATTCTGAAGGCTGTGTCTGCATCTGACTAATTTGGGGGATTTATAAGGATGGTATATTTTTCACGGGCTATTCCTGGTGACGCAATGGTAAAGAATGCACCTGCCAATGCAGGAGACATGGGTTTGATCTCTGCATCAGGAAGATCCCCTGGAGGAGGAAATGGTAACCCATTCCAATATTCTTGCCTGGGAAATCCCATGGATGGAGAAGCCTGGCAGGCTACATTTATGGGGTCCAAAGAGTCAGAATTTAGCAACTGAGCATGCATATTTTTCTCAGAGAGGACAGAGTCTTTTGGAAGGTTCAAGTAGTTGAGTGTGAAAGGTTCAGTGTGGGTGGGGACAGTTGCTTCAGCCACCTCTCCCCACCAAAAGGAACCAGAGTGGAAGCCCAAGCTCTTAATTCAAAGGTCTTCAGAGATGACTGAGCTGGAATTCCCCAGCCACAAACAGGAGAAGCCTCAAGTGGTGGGTAAGGGAGAAACTCTGTGGGTGACACTGAGGTTTTTGCCCAGGTCTCACCCCTGCACTGGGCACTTCCCCCAGAGAGAGGCCCTGCTTCAAGAGTGAAGGCCGTGGGCTGTTTCTTGCTGCCTTCAAAGGGGCTCGATATTTTCTGAGTAAGATGGAGAAAGCTTTGACTACTAAGTGACGCAGAAAGGGGGCTGTGCTAGGACAGTGATGGGCCCCCTGTTGGGACATTCCAACCATAAAATTAAGAAGAGGGGAGCTAAAGCCACCAGGAGGGTATAGGAGACTCCACACAGGAGTCTCAGCTTTGGGACAATTTATGAACTTCATCTAACATTTGGTGGTGTTGTCACTAAGTCGTGTCCTATTCTTTTTGACCCCATTGACTGTAGCCCGCCAGGCTCCTCTGTCCTTGGGATTTCCCAGGCAAGAATGCTGGAGTGGGTTGCCATTTCCTCCTCCAAGAGATCTTCCCGACCCAGGGATTGAATCTGTGTCTCCTGCATTGGCAGGTGGATTCTTTACCACTGAGCCACCTAGGAAGCCTTCCTATCAGTTTAGAGTTTGATTATTCTGCCTGTAGGTAGTAAGTTGCAAAATTTCGACGTTGCTGAACACTCAGTGAGAGTGTGCTTTATACTGCAGGACTACAGCCCACTGAGCTGAGCTCCCTGTGGTATAAAATATATCGCAGCTTCTCACTACCTACCTCTTTTACACATGGTAGTGTATGTATGTCAGTGCTACTCTCTCAATTCATCCCACCCTTCCAGGGGGCAGATTATTTTCCAGGTTTATATAAGAATTATTAATAAAAATTGCACAGTATTTTACAGATCAGATACGTAAAGGGCCAAGGATATGATTGGTATTCACTACATACAAACCTCTCTTCCCTAATATTAACTAATAAATCCTTTTTTTAAAAAAAAATTTGTTTATTTAGTTGCACCAGCTCTTAGTTGCATCACATGGGATCCAGTTCTCTGAAAAGGGATCAAACCCAGGCCCCCTGCAATTCAAGTATGGAATCTTAGCCAGTGCACCACTAGGGAAGTCCCTATAAATAATTTTAAAAAGCAACAAGAAATTAATTCATATCACTTTGAAAATAAGTATATAGAGGGCCTGGTATGTAACAGAAACTCAACAAATTCTTGTCAAATAAATGGGTATTTCGAAACAGGATCACAAACTAGACAAGGTGCAGGTGATCACTTTCATGTTTTACAAGTGGAATTGAGATGCTTTCTTGCCCCCAAACACCTCCTCTCTCACTTGACTTGAAATTCTCATTATTAAGATCATGACATAGGATTGTACTTCCAATAAGAAAGTCATTAGCCATGAGTGGTTATCAAGCACTGAAGTGTGTCTAGGGCAACTGTGGAAATAAATATTTAATTTCACTTAATTTTAACTTAAATTTATATAGCCAAATGAGGTTAGTGGCTAGTGGATTGGACAAAAAGGTTATGGAAGAGTTTCATTATCCCAGAAAGTTCTATTGAACAGCACTGGTGTGAAGCAAGGGCAGGCAATTTTTTTCTCTGATAGGCCAGATAGTAAATATTTTAGACTTTGTGGGACATATGATCACTGATACTCAGCTTTGCTATCGTGATGTGAAAGTGGCCACAGATAACAGGTGAGTGGATGAGCATTACTGTGTCCCAGTAAAACTTGATGGACACTGAAAAAACAGATCATGACATAGACACCATCATTCATTCATTCAACAAACATGGACTGAGAAGCCTACCGTGCACCAGCTCTGGGGTTACAAAGACTAAGTCACATGTTCTTATCCCGAGAGGGTTCATAATTTATAGAAAAAACTAACCATGAAAGTAAAACGGTTATGATGCTGTGTGTTAATTGCATTGATAAAGAGAAGTAAGGCTATTTCTTCCCAGAAATTTATAGCTAATATGCATAAATGTTATTCATAAATGAGTCTTCTAATGCTCTTCCACTAGAATATTAGTGAAAATTGTGTTGATCAAATTCAGACACTTTAGGTTTAGGCTTTATGCTTTTCCTTTTCCTGGAGTTCTCTTCTCGCCTGGAAAACTTATTTATCCTTCAGCATACAATTTAAACCTCCAACATGAAGTCCACTAATTCTTCCAAATTCTTATCATCTTTTCATACTCAGCAATACTCTTTGGGTTCTTCTTTATTCTGGCTAGTCAGTAAAATCTTGGAGAAAATTTGGAAATTTTGTATATCTTAGTCCCATTCAGATTTATTAAATTCGGTAGGAAATAAACATTTGTAGTTTTAAAAAATTCACAGATGGTTCTAATGTTTGGACTGAGAATCTCTGATCATAGCTCTTACTGTGGCATAACAAAGTAGAATATTAATTACTGGAGTAGAAAGGCTGTACTGCTTGCATTTTGGTTCTCCAGCTTGAAGCATGTTGTAAGCATTCAGTAAAAGTTGGTTGAATATATTGAAAAAATTAGTTAACAGAGAGAGCCAGAATGTATATGATGTGGAAGAATGAGTTTGTTTTTTTAATGGTTGATGAGAATGGACCTTTTTACATTTCTTCTTTAAAATTTATTTATTTTTAATTGTCTTACAAAATTGTGTTGGTTTCTGCCATACATCAACCTGAATCAGCTATAGGTATACATATGTCCCCTCCTTCTTGAAAGGACTCTTTCTAGAAGGGCAGGACAGGAGTGGTGTGGATGGGTGGCGTTGAATGAGGTATGAGCCCAGAAGTGGAAGGCTAGTGTGAACAGGGTCTCAAGGGCTCTAGAAGAAAGATGTGTGTCAAAGACCAGTGCAGATTGGTCTACATTCCTTTGACACAAGGTTGCCCCACAGGAGGACTCAGATGACATTTGAATAACCTTCTACTCAGGACTGGGAGACAGACATTTTATCAGGTGCCCTTCATGGGAAGTAAAACATGCTGATGAGAAAGGGTTTAAAATCAAGCAAAGACCCAACTGAAAAATGTTCATGGAACAACATGGCAATTAAAGTGAATGGCTGCCACTTGTGAGTGCTTGCTATGTGCCAGTCTTTACACTTCATAAACATGACTTAATTGCAAGCCATTACTGTCATCCTTGATAAAGAAATGCCACCTTGGAAAGTATAAGTAACTTGTTCAAGGTTATACAGCCATCGGTGTCGGTAACTAGATTTGGACCCAGGTTCGGATGCCTCCAGAACTGGTGCTTTGTGCATTCCAGCACACAGAACTTTCTCTCAAATCCATGTTCTATGTAGCGTTGGGCCTACGTGTTTCCCTAAAATCATTGCAAATTTTACCATGTCTTCAAAGCTTGAAACAATTCCTCAGCTCTCCAACGCCTTGCAGAATGTGTTAGAAAATGGAGTATCTGACAGAACAGAGTAGAGAGTAATTGAGTGGGGTGGGGTTGACATTTATTCCCCAAAGCAGCAAGTTAACTTGACACGTTCTTTGAGAAAGTAAAGAACGTGGAGTAGAAAGAACAGTGCAACATTAAATCTGGGCCTGAATTGTTTGCAGGGGGAAAAAAACCTCCAGATTCTCTTCTATACCTACCAAAGCTTTACTTCGAACTTCTCATGATTACACACTACACAGAGAACCTGTGAGATCTGCTAGATACTAACTTTTCAACAAATAGAATGGTAAGATTGTGCTGTGCTTAGTCATTTAGTTCTGTCCAACTCTTTGCAAACCCATGGACTATAGCCCACCAGGCTCCTCTGTCCATGGGATTCTCCAGGCAAGAGTACTAGAGTGGGTTGCCATTTCCTTCTCCAGAGGATCTTCCCAACCCAGGAATTGAACCGGGTTCTCCTGCATTGCAGGTGAATTCTTTACCAACTGAGCTACCAGGGAAGCCCATGGTAAGATTAGAAAGGTACATTTAACCAGGATGAGCTGTTTTTACTCATAACATTTCTGACACTAAATTTATGGGGTTTTTTTCCTCACACCAACCAATTCTCTGGACACCAACTGGGTGTCCCATGATTCATTCTATTCTGACACTAGCTTATTTGGGGTTAGTGATAGACCCACAGGTTTCAGAACTCAGTCTCACAAGACTGCCCTCACTTCAGACAACAGTCACAGGCGTCAGATCACCTGTACTCCTGACCAACCAGCTATAAACCAAGGCTTCCCACTACCCTCTCATCAAGCTCAAAAATTTGCCAAAATGGCTCACAGAACTTGGGAAATCACTTTCCTTGTGTTTGCTGATTTATCATAAAGGATACAAATAAATAGCCTGATGAAAGGGTACATGGTTCGAGGTGCAAAAGTGTCCCCAGGGCAGGAGCTTCTGTCCCCATGGAACTGGAGTGGGCCACCATCTCAGCACGCTGATGTGTTCACCAACTTGGGAGATATCCACACCGCATTGTTTAGGAGTTTGTGTATGTATGTGTTCAGTCACTCAGTCATGTCCAACTCTTTGTGACTCCATGGACTGTAGCCCACCAGGCTCCTCTGTCCATGGGATTCTCCAGGCAAGAAAACTGGAGTGGGTTGCCATTACCTCCTCCAGGGGATCTTCCTGACTCAAGGATGAAACTTGCATTTTCTGCAGCTCCTGCATTGGCAGGCGGATTCTTTATCACTGAGCCATCTGGGAGGCACAGAAGTTTTTAGGAATGTTTCGTTATATAGGCATGATTGATTAAACCACTGGCCATTGGTGACTGAACTCAGTCTTAAGCCCCTCTCCCTTGCCTGGAGGTTTGGGGTTTGGGGCTAAAAGTTCCAAGCTTCTAATCAAGTCTTGGTCTTTCTGGCCACCCCTATCCTGAAGCTTTCTGCAGGTCCCCAGTCACCAGTCATTTTATTAGCATACAAAAGATACTCATCTCTCTAAGGAGCTGTGTTCCAGGAACAGGGGACAAAGATCGAATACTTTTAAAAGAGAATTGTTGGGACTTCCCTGGTGGTCCAGTATTTGCCATGCAGGGGACATGGGTTTGATCCATGGTTGGGGAACAAGGATCCTGTGTGCCCTGGAGCTACTAAGCCTGAGCACCACAATTCCTGAGCCGGTGCATCCGGGAACCGGTGCCACAACTGGAGAGTCCATTCACCACAAAGAAAGATCTCACATGATGCCACTAAGAGACCCAATGCAACAAATAATACATTGTTAAATAAATAAATAGAAGTATTTTAAAAAGAAATACTATCATTGTTATTATACCACAAGGAATACCACTGCAGAAAAAGAATGCTGCTTCCTGTTCTCTGGTGATGTTAAATATGAGGGAATCATCCTGAAATCTGAGACAGAAAGTTCATGGAAATCACTGCAATCGTAGTACAGGTCTAAATGCCTGAATTTACTAAATGTTGAAATAGTTTATGGTGAACATCACATCACATCACAAGATGTTTGTGCTGTGGAGAAAGGGTAATTTAGGAGGCTTTGCAACTTTCAGCAGTTTAGTCTTCACTTGAAGTTTGTACTTCCTCCCTTGCTTTTTATATTACGTGGACTTGTCTCATGATGGCACCATTGTGACATGTGTACAGTCTGGCCACACCCTGCTCAACTGTTATGTTTAAAGCCTTCTCTCCTGGTGGACTGGACTTAAGCTTATCTGATTGCCCCTGACTTCAGAATGGCAGGCGAATACTGAGGCTTCTCCCCCAGAGGGTTCTAGCTCGTTATTGCCCCCATTAATTTGAGCCACCTATCCTCAGTGACAATTGGTAACTCACACATGCGTACATACAGATTTGTGAGCAGCTTCGTATGGTTCAAACTTATGTTTGACAATCACCTCAGGCACTGTTTCTGGATTACTGTTGTTTCGGAGACATACCACCTTCCTGCTAAACTACTTGGGTTGTTCTATTGTTTTACTCGGTTCTTCTTGGAGGGGGTGCTTCTTTTCTATTGTTTTATTTCTTAATGCGTATGATGTGATTTGCCTAAGACATGTGAAAAAAAGTTTAGTTTTACATCTGAATGGCTTGTAAATAACATGATTTTAGTTCACATTTATTAAATGAGTGAATTTATTAAAGAGAAGAGTGAGTTCTTGTGAGTTTGTATGAAATCCATTTTCTTGTCCCTTATACTCACGCAGACTTCCCTGGTGGCTCAGTGATAAAGAATACACTTGCCAAGGCAGGACACTCAGTTTCCATCCCTGGTTTGAGAAGATCCCCTAGAGAAGGAGTGGAAACCCACTTAGTGACTAAACAACAGCAACAACAATAGACTCACACAACATGTGAATATCTCAATGAAAGCATTTCTGTGCTCGGCAATTAGCAGCAAGTTCATATCCTTTGCTAAATTCTTTTTGAGGACTTACTGTGGGTCAGATACCCTTGGGGAAGTGCTTACAGGACATGACAAGACGCTGTATGCCTAATTAGGAAGAGAACAAGAGTTTATCTCTCTTCTGTTTCAAATCCTTGAGAGACCTCAGGTCTAAGGCTGAAGGAGCCCGGAAAGGGAAGAGGAGGCTTTAAGAAATCACACCTGGCTGTGCCTCTGGTCCTGTATTTTGACCTGTTTGTTCTGGTTCATGTTCCACATTAACCATTCCTTGTTTTTTCTCTCAGATTTGAATTAATCTTGGATTCCGGGTCCCGGGCCATCACTTTCAAATCCTCTTAGTTCCATTTCCTGTACATTATGAGGACGTCTCACCCCGCCCATAACCAGACCCAGCCTCTGGAACTGTAGTCCCAGAATGACATCCCTGATCCCACTTGCCTGGGAGACTTCAGATATGCTCCAAAGCTTTGAAATTAAAATTCCTTAGTTTAGCACACAAGCCCATTTTAGATCTGACACCTGCTCTTCTTTTTAGCTTTGTCGCTGGCATTCGTTCAAATTGTATGTTACGTTTCAGTCGCATTGAATTTCTTGAGCAGTTTCTGGAGCAAGTGATTTAATTTCCCATCTCAGTGTTTGCATGTGGCTTGTTTCCTTCTCATAAATAGCTCATGTCTCACCCCTGCTTCCTAACTATTTCTTTCTCTTAACCTCAAAGTTAGTTTCCGGGGTCCAATCTCCCAAGAAGTCCCTGTCTGATTTTAGGTGTTTTCCCTCTAAGCCATAGCATTTATCAAATTGCTTTACTTACCTGTCTCCCACCTGCTCCTAGATTTTGAAAGAGATCACGATGTCTTATTAGCTTGTTATAAGCACTCATGAAGTGACTATTGAATAAATCAATGAATGAATAAGTGAATAAATGGATTTACTAATACCTCTATTTTTCAAAATCTTCTAGGAGGTAGATGTAAGTATGAATTGTAAACAAACAATAATACTACACTTCAATATGGAAGGTGAGAAATTGAGAGGTCATCAATTAAAAAAAATCATGTCAAAAAAAAGATCATGTCTCTTCCTTTTTCCCTAGACATGAGCAAGGGTCTAATAAGTGCTCACTGCTGAATCAAGATAAATCCAAATGTTACCAAAAGCAATAGTCAGTTCAGTCAAATATAAGATTCACCAGTGAGTTAACAATTATTGAGTATTTATTGCATGCAAATTACAGCTTAATCTATAAGGATGTCACGATTTAGTGAGGAAGAATATATAAAAATAACCCTGAGACAAGGCAGACTGTGACAATCATACTAGGGTTTCAAATAACATTCTATAGGATTCTCATGGAAAACAAGTTTAATTCTGATCAGAAATAATTAAGTCAACAACTTACAAGATGTGCACAGACTGAAAATCAGGGCAACCTGCTATTTAATGTTGGACAGAATAAATAGTGGATGGAGTAATATCTATTTTGGTTATTTTGCTCTTTGATGGCCTTAAACTCTGGGTGATAAGAAAGCAAGCAAGTAGAAGAAGGAAGTGTGGCAGGACCCAGAGGGGAGGAATTTATTCTTATGAAAGAAGGAAGAGAAGCAAAACCATAGGCAGGAGAAAAAGGGGGTAAAGATTGTTTTGATTATGGGGGTAGCATTTTCTTGAATCTCTTTCATTCCAAGAATAGGAAAATGAAGGGTAAAGAGCCAACCATGGAACCAAAGGGAAGCTCAACATCAAAATAAGGAGGAAACAAAGAGAACAGAAGAAGGAATAACTTGTTTGCAGGGGAATTCTGCTCTGGTGCCATAGATTATAAAACGCTGATACCAGGAACATTTTAGTGATGATACACAGAAGAGGGCAGAGGAAGCATGGTTGTAGATAGAAGTCTAAGGAAAAAAGTTTGTTATCATGGTCACTGTCAGAATTGTTCACCAATACTCTCTCTCTGTTAATGCACACTGGAATATGCACTTTCCACCTCTTCGGAAGATTGATGTGTCTCTGTGATTCTTTGGTCAATAAAATGTGAGTGGAAGTGACAAACATGTACAGTGAATGAGAAGGACTTTTTCAGCCACTGAGACTTTGATTGTAAGTGTAAGCTCACTTATTTTACTAACATAAGTACCCAGAGATGAAAAGGCTAACATTTTTGCAAAGAGAGAGAGAGATTTGTGGTACTCCAAGTCAAAGGAGTACTGTAAGAGATGTAAATACTACAATGAAAGCTAAAATAGACTTTCCGGGAATTGTAAAAGACTTCTAATACTCTTTTGATTTTCTAATACTTTATCTGTATGTCTCTCTCTTTGTAATATTCTTCTTCATACATAGCATCCACTCCTACAATTTCAACTACTGCTTCAGAGTGAATGACTTTTAAAAACTCTGTGTATCTGGTCCTGACAATCATATTTCCATTTCTAACTGCCTAGAAAGATGTGCTCACCTTAGAGGATTTTCAGTAAAACTATTCAGACATCAGTTCAGTTCAGTCACTCAGTCATGTCTGACTCTGCAACCCCAGAGACTGCAGCACCCCAGCCTCCCTGTCCATCACCAACTCCCAGAGTTTACTCAAACTCATGTCCATTGAGTCGGTGATGACATCCAACCATCTCATCCTCTGTCATCCCCTTCTCCTCTCACCTCCAATCTTTCCCAGCATCAGGATCTTTTCCAATGAGTCAATTCTTTGCATCAGGTGGCCAAATTATTGGAGTTTCAGCTTCAGTATCAGTCCTTCCAATGAATATTCAGGACTGATTTCCTTTAGGATGGACTGGTTGGATCTCCTCGCAGTCCAAGGGACTCTCAAAAATCTTCTGCAACACCACAGTTCAAAAGCATCAATTCTTTAGCACTCAGCTTTCTTTCATTCAAACATGTTCATGTCTAAAAATGAAACTATAAAACTCCCTAGCACACCAACCCTACCCTAGAGAAATACCCTTCCACTCTTGGGGGCAACCCTGGATTGCTTTCTCTTCTTTTCTTCTTTATTTCATTTCTTTCTCAAAATGTCTCCCAGATTTCAAAATGTGCTCAGCTCATTCCTCACCTATTCTGATCCAAACTTACTTAACTAACACCTGTCCACCATCACCATCTAACCCCCCACCCCAATATATTCTCTTACCAATCCATCCCGCCCACTGCTCCCAGACCACTCTTCCCTCCTCAGGGATCCTCTTCTACCCGTCAGTCTCGTGTCCTCCATAACATGCCTGTCCAGCTTCCCCAGCTCTTGGTTCAGGCCTGCATGTTAGTTGTGCCATAAACCACTCCACTCATTCCTACCTCCCGACTTGACTAATGATTTTCCCTCCAACTCACACTCCAACTCACAAGTGTGCTCAGGTTTATCTTCCCAATCAAAAACCCCACCCATCTGTACGAGTCATCTTAAACTCCTTTTTATTTCTCCCCTGAAGGCTTACCCAACAAATGCCACCCAAGCAGTTCTCTTTTTTCAGCCACATAGCACTTAGTGACAAAGTTCTAAGTTCTAAATCATATAGAATCCAATTCCAAGGTTGAGGTTCAGAGACTTGGCGAAAGCTAAAACCAATTAATGACAGAACTAGATTGCATGTCTCCTGGCCTTAGTTTTCTTTCCACTAGACCTTACTGCCTTTTCTTTACCAACTGATGTATTTTAGAGTTTAGTTCTGCCCAATCTTTTACTTTGATGTGTATAAATCACACATCTGTGATTAGATTACAAGTAGTTTAGGAACATTGAGTTCAATATATATTAGGTGACAGGCCCCTATTTTTAGGTTTCTGAACCCGAGTTTCAGAGTAAGTTTGAATTATAGAGCTAAGCCATTAAATCAATAAATTTTGGAACAATTGGGAATCAACCATGAATACAAACAGAACACGAGAGAAAAAGTAAGACAATAATTTAAGGTCAGGACCTTAGAAGACTAGAGTCAGGAGACTTTAAGGTGATGCCAAAGTACAAACTTGTTGATTGAATTACAGATAATCAGAGAGTTACAGGTTCCTTGGGCTTCCCAGGTGGTGCTAGTGGTAAAGAACCCACCTGCCAATGCAGGAAACACGAGATGTGGGTTCGATTCCTGGGTCAGGAAGATCCCCTGGAGAAGGGCATAGCAACCCACTTCAATATTCTTGCTTGGAGAATCCCATGGACAGAGGAGCCTGGCAGGCTACAGTCCATAGGGTTACAAAGAATCAGACATGACTGAAGTGACTTAATACAACAAGGGTTCCTTACTCAATTCCTAGAAAAGAGGGAATAAAGGGAAGGAAGGAAAAGAGACTCTCACCAGAGAGAGTTAATCTCAAATCTCACATCTCCTGTCTAGCTAGGGAAGGTGACCCTAAAAGAGGACGCCAGTCATGGGAAAGCCTGATTTTTAAAAATTAAGGCATCATAACATATGACAGTATATTGGTTTCAAGAATACAACATAAAGATCATGTATTTGTATGTATTGCAAAGTGTTCACATATTGGTGATTGGCCAGAAGAATAGCCAGCCAGATTGTGGTAAAACTGGGTTCAAAGTCAAGTCCTGACTCCAAAGTCAGCACTCTTTCCACTGAACTGTGCAGCTTCTCTCCACTACGTGAAAGGGTAGGCCTCAGAGCTCTGTGAGGCCTGTCAAATGCACAATTTCATGAATATATTAGGCAGCCACACACAGTTCAGTCACCCAGTCATGTCTGACTCTTTGTGACCCCATGGACTGCAGCACGCCAGGCTTCCCTGTCCACCACCAACTCCTGGAGCTTACTCAGACTCATGTCCATTGAGTAGGTGATGCCATCCAAGAATCTCATCCTTTGTCATCCCCTTCTCTTCCCACCTTCAATCTTTCTCAGCATCAGGGTCTTTTCCAATGAGTCAGTTCTTCGCATCAGGTGGCCAAAGTATTGGAGTTTCAGCTTCAGCCTCAGTCCTTCCAATGAATATTCAGGACTAATTTCCTTTAGGATGGACTGGTTGGATCTCCTTGCTGTCCAAGGTACTCTCAAGACTCTCAAGAGTATTCTCCAAGCCACATCTCCTCCTCAAATCTGAGCTCACAGAGCACTTCATTCTTTACAATAATGCCTGGATGTGTGCCTGGGCTATTCTAACCCCTTGCCCAACTCTAGCATGGCTATAACCTTCAGGGAGAGGGGGCATGTACTGACCTTGTGCTAAGATTCCAGACACCCTGGTGACTCAAACGGCTGTAGTACCAAAGGCAGAAGGAAGGATAGGTTTCCTTTGTTATGGGTAACACTCACAGCTTTCTGGCGAGCTTGCAATAATGCAAATTTTAGGAAACAGACTGTCACCAAATAAAAAAAAAGATTGGATTATGACACAGAAAGAGATGATTTTGACCAGGAGGAAGTGGCTAGAGCAAAGGAAGACAAAAAGAAATTTGGTATCACAGGTTCAGTTTTGTTAAGGCTGTACTTTTATTTGAATTGAAAATAGACTGTTCTTCTCTGGTGGTCCAGTGGTTAAGAATCCACCTGCCAGTGCAGTGAAAGCATTAGTCACTCAGTCATATCCGACTCTTTTTGACCCCATGGACTGTAGCCCATCTGGCTCCTCTGTCCATGGGATTCTCCAGGCAAAAATACTGGAGTGGGTAGCCATTTTCTTCTCCAGGATATCTTCCCAATCCAGGGATATCACCCAGGTCTCCTGCATTACAGGCAGATTATTTAACCATCTGAGCCAATGCAGGGGACACCGGTTCTATTCCTGGTCCACATGCCACAGGGCAACCAAGTCCACATGCCACCACTACTGAGCCCATGCTCTAGAGCCGGGCTTTGCAACAAGAGAAGCCACCACAATGAGAAGCTTGCGCACCGCAGCTGGAGAAAGTCTGAGTGCAGCAATTAGGCCCAACGCAGCTGCAAATAGTAAATAAATCAATAAAAACAGATTGAAGGTAGACAAATGAAATCTTTTTAGGCTGCTACTTCAGGAAGATAAACACGAAATGAACACTTTACAGAAACATTCTGACAGTAGAATTAGCATGTGTACTCCTAAATAGGGCTTGCCAGGTGGCACTAGTGGTAAAAATCCCACCTGCCAATCCAGGGAGACAAAGGAGACTCGCCTTTGATCCCTGGGTCAAGAAGATCCCCTGGAGGAGGAAATGGCAACCCATCCAGTATTCTTGCTGGGGAGATCCAATGGAGAGAAGAGCCTGGCAGGCTGCAGTCTGTAGGGTCACACAGAGTTGGACACAATTGAAGTGATTTAGCACAGTGTCCTCCTAATAATTACTTTCCTATTTTGCCTCAATAAATACTAATCTACAGGTGCAAATCCTGTGCTAGACAGTAGGGATATGGAAATAAATGATTGATCCTTGATCTCAAAGAATGATCAGTACAGCAGAAAAGACTTACAAATCAACAGGCAGTAATGGGAAAGACTATTGCCTTCCATGTACTGGTTGCTAATAGAAGACAGAAGAGAAAGCTCTTAAATCCCATTGGGAGAAATCTTTATGATGACAATTGTAGACAACTTTTTCGTGAGCACTTAAATCTGGCAGGTAGTCTACTAAGAGCTTTCTGTGGGTTATGTCGTTTGATCCTTACAATAATGTAAGTACTATTTTATTATTCTCATTCTTTAGGTACGAAAACTGAGACTTAGAGAAGTGAAGTAATTTACTCAAGGTCACTGGTAAGTGGTAAATTGAAGATTTCCAAAGGAGAAAATCTGGGCTAAGTGTTAAAAAGTAATAAATAAAAAGAATTGAAAGGAAAGAAGGTTGTTGAAGGTGGGGGAAATGGTAGAGTATGTTTTGTGCAGAAATAACAGTAGAAAAGAGACTGGTTAGCAAATAAGAGCAGGTTGCAATTGAAGAATTACAAGTGCTTCAATGTTCCTGGAGTGTTCTGTGCACGTGGGGGAGCAGAAGTGAAGCTAGAAAGATAAGCACAGGTCAGATGACCATGAGCTGCCATGTCCTGCAAGGGTTTGGACTTTACCCTGAAATTGCTGAAGGACTTCTGAACTCAGTGTGGGAGGGAGAGGGTGGGATGATTCGAGAGACTAGCACTGAAACATATACATTACCATATGTAAAATAGATGACCAGTGTGAGTTTGATGCATGAAGCAGGGCACCCAAAGCCGGTGCTCTGTGACAATCTAGAGGGATGGGGTGGGGAGGGGGGTTCAGGATTGGGGAGACACTTGTATACCTATGGCTGCTTCATGTTGATATAGGGAAAAACCATCACAATATTGTAAAGTAATTATCCTCCAATTAAAATAAATAAATAAAAATTTTAAAAGCCCTTTAAAAAAAGGAGAGTAACAAATTATTAGAGAAACGCAAATCAAAACTGCAATCACTAGCTATCTGTTTTACATATGGTAATGTATATCTTTCAATGCTACTTTCTCAATTGTCCCACCCTCTCCTTCCCCAACTGTGTCCACAGGTCCATTCTCT
Organism: Giraffa tippelskirchi; assembly: GCF_054371585.1. Classification (NCBI taxonomy): domain Eukaryota; kingdom Metazoa; phylum Chordata; class Mammalia; order Artiodactyla; family Giraffidae; genus Giraffa; species Giraffa tippelskirchi. The sequence continues at coordinate 38,069,939 of NC_137284.1, read as the reverse complement.
ATGTCTGCATCTCTATTCCTGCCCTGCAAATAAGTTCATCAGTACCATCTTTAAAGATTCAATATAGCCTTTTGCTACCACATTGCCACCATCACGGGTCGCATGCACGCTCCCGGGAAGGGCCTGTCCCAGTCTGCTCTGCCCTACTGCTGCAGCATCCCCATCTGGCTGAAGCTGACTTCTGACGACGTGAAGGAGCAGATCTACAAACTGGCCGAGAAGGGCCTGACTCCCTCACAGATCGGTGTGATCCTGAGAGACGCACACAGTGTTGCACAAGTACGTTTTGTGACAGGCAACAAAATCTTGAGAATTCTTAAGTCCAAAGGACTTGCTCTTGATCTCTCTGAGGATCTCTGTCATTTAATTAAGAAAGCTGTTGCTGTTCGGAAGCATCTTGAGAGGAACAGAAAGGATAAAGAGGCTAAATTCCGTCTGATTCTAATTGAGAGCCGTATTCACCAGTTGGCTCGATACTACAAGACCAAATGAGTCCTTCCCCCCAATTGGAAATACGAGTCATCCACAGCCTCTGCCCTGTTTGCATAAATTTGTCTATTGTACTAAAGCAATAAAATCATTGTTTAACAGAGAAAAAAAAATAAAGATTCAATATATATGCATGCCTGGTGTTCTGTGACAACCTAGAAGGGTGAGACGGGGGTGAGGGGTGGGAGGGAAGCTCTAGAAGGAGGGGATATATATATACTTATGGCTGATTCACGTTGTTGCATAGCAGAAACCAACATAACACTGTAAAGCAATTATCCTCCAATCAAAAACTTAAAAAAAACTACAGTCAGATGCCACCTCACTCCAGTCAGAGTGGCCATCATTACAAAGTCTACAAAGAACAAATGCTGAAGAGGGTGTGGAGAAAACGAAACCCTCCTACACTGTTGGTGGGAACGTAAATTGCAGCTGCTATGGAAAACAGTATGGAGGTTCCTAAAAAAACTAAAATAGAGTTGCCATGTGATTAAACACTTCCACTCCTGGGCTATATCCAGACAAAGCTATAATTTAAGAATCTACATGCACCCCTCTGTTCATAGCAGCACTGTTTACATTAACCAAGACATGGAAACAACCAAAATGCCCATGAACAGATGAATGGATAACGAAGAAGCGGTGTATTTATATGATGGAATGTTACTCAGTCTTAAAAAGAATGAAATAATACCATGTGTAGCAATATGGATGGACCTAAAGACTATTGTCGGGGAAGGCAATGGCACTCCACTCCAGTACTCTTGCCTGGAAAATCCCATGGATGGAGGAGCCTGGTAGGCGGCAGTCCATGTCGTCGCTAGGAAGAGATTGAGCGACTTCACTTTCACTTATCACTTTCATGCATTGGAGAAGGAAATGGCAACCCACTCCAGTATTCTTGCCTGGAGAATCCCAGGGACGAGGGAGCCGGGTGGGCTGCCGTCTATGGGGTCGCACAGAGTCAGACACGACTGAAGCCACTTAGCAGCAGCAGCAGCAAAGACTATTGTACTAAGTGAAGTAAGTCAGAAAGAGAAAGACAAATGCAATATGATGTCACTTACAAGTGAAATCTAAAATATGACACCAGTGAACTTATCTATGAAACAACAACAGACTACAGACGTGGAGAACAGACGTGATTGCCAAGAGGCAAGAAGGGTAGGGGAGGGAAGAACTAGGAGTTTGGGATTAGCAGATGCAAACTATTATGTATAGGATGGATAAACAACTAGATCTTACTGTATAGCACAGGAAATTACATTTGATATCTGTGATAAACCATAATGGAAAAGAAAATGAAAAAAGTATATATTATATAATATATATGTGTGCTTCGTCACTCAGTTGTGTCTGATTCTTTGCAACCCCATCTACTGTAGCCTGCCAGGCCCTTCTGTCAGTGGGATTTCCCAGGCAAGAGTACTGGAGTGGGTTGCCATATATATAGTGTGGTGAGTTAGTCATTCAGGAGTGTCCGACTCTTTGCAACCCCATGGACTGTATAGCCCGCCAGGCTCCTCTGTCCATGGAATTCTCCAGGCAAGAATACTGGAGGGGGTAGCCATTCCTTCTTCAGGGGATCTTCCTGACCCAGGGATGGAACATGGGTCTCCTGAGTTGCAGGCAGATTCTTTACTGTCTGAGACACCAGGAAAGCCCCGAAGCCCCTACATATATTTGTGTGTGTGTGTGTGTAAACTGAATCACTTTGCTGGTATAGCAGAAATTAACATAACTTTGTAAATCTAACTATACTTCAATAAGAGAACAATGAAGCAATGGCAAAATATTATTATTATAGGCCAAATAGTGGTTTCCCAAAGATGTCATCCTAATTCCTGGAACCTGTGAATGTGCTACCTTATATGGCAAAAGGGACTTTACCGTTGTGATTGAGTAAAGATCTTAAGATGGGGAGATTTCCTGGATAATCAGGGTGGGTCCATTGTAATCAAAAGAGTCCTTGTGAGAGGAAGGCATGTGAGTCAAAGTCAGAGAAGGAAGTATGCCAAGGGAAACAAAGGTCAGAGAGAGAGAGAGAGATTGAATTTGGAGGTGGAAGAAGGGGCCATGAGCTAAGGAATGTAAGTAGCCTCAAGTAAGTTGAAAAGACAGGAAAGTGGATTTCCTGGAATGTGACCCTAACTGACATTTTCATTTTAGGCCTGTAAAACTCCTTTTGGACTTCTGAACTCCAGAACTGCAAGATAGTAAATTTGTGTTGCTTTAAGTTACTAATTTTATAGTAATTTCTTACAGCAGCAAAAAGAAGCTAGTATAATTATTACAACTATAATTTTAAGAGCCTCTATTCTATATAAAATATCACATGTACATTAACCCTAACTCCAGGACCAACTTCATGGATGTTCAACCTATGCAGTTACACAAACCCCGCATTTAGGAGGGATCTGCACTTGGTTTAATGCTCTGCTGGTGCTGACTTGAAACTTCTAATAATTACCTAACAAGGGCCATCCTATGCTCCTCTATCGGGCTCCCCTTGTGGCTCAGCTGGTAAAGCATCCACCTGCAATGTGGGAGACCTGGGTTCAATCCCTGGGTTGGGAAGATCCCCTGGAGAAGGTAACAGCTACCCATTGCAGTATTCTGACCTGGAGAATCCCATGGACTACAGTCCATGGGGTTGCAAAAAGTCAGACACGACTGAGTTAATTTCCCTTTCATCCTACATTTTCATTTTACATCATCTTTATTATCATTACTCTGAGCTCTTTCTCAGGTAATTTGCTGCTGTTCTTTCCACTTCACTTAGTCCTTCTTTGTGTTTTTTTTCTTGTTCCTTCAACGGGAACATACTCCTCTGCTGCTTCATTTTGTGTAAGTTGCTCTTTTATTTTATTTTTATGTGTGTAGTAAGTTAGTTACATTGGAGAAGTGGCCCTTTGTAGGTGGTGTCTTATGCATCCCACCTGTGCCGTCCCCTCTGGCCACTCAAGCCCCATGCTCTAGGGGTTCCCCCTAAGAGAGTTGCATGAGTCCTTCTGTTGTGGTGGGCTAACTATGTGGGTGGTCTGGGAGGCTTGGTGGCCCCTAGTTTGGTTGGTTGTCAGATCCTACCTTGTGTGGATGGTGCTGGCCACTGTTTGATGGATCCTGGCCATGAGGTGGCTGGTTCTGGAAGCCTCGTGAGCTCTGGACTAGTGCTGGCTCACTGGTGGTGGAGTCAGGGTCCCAAAGACTCTGGAGCTATTGCCCATCCCTGGGTTGGGAAGAACCCCTGGAGGAGGAAATGGCAATCCAGTCCAGTATTCTTGCCTGGAGAATCCCACGGACAGAGGAGTCTGGCAGGCTACAGTCCATGAGGTTGCAAAGAGTCAGACATGACTTAGCAACTGAGCATGCATGCTAATGCTGGGACCCCGATGCTGGGAAAGATTAGACAAAAGGAGGAGAGAGTAGCAGAGGATGAGATGGTTGGACAGCATCACAGACTCAATGGACATGAACTTGGGCAAACTCTAGGAGACGGTGGGGGATGGGGAAGCCTGGTGTGCTGAAGTCCATGGGGTCGTAAAGAGTCAGACACGACTTAGTGACTGAGCAAACAACAAGGCACGCATGCACACCCTGGTGGGCAGAGCTGGTTCCTGAGTCTAGCTGCAGGGCCCAGGGATTCCAGAGCTTGTTTCAGATCACTGGCTGGGTATGGGTTCAGAGGTGTCCCAAATGTTGCATTGGCAAGAGCAGGGCCCAGCTGCTCCCAGGGTAGCGTCTGGCCAGCGTTGAAGGAACATGGTTTTCTTGCTTCTGGTGTCTGCCCCCTGGTGGGTGAGGCTGGTCTAGAGGCTTGTGTAGGCTTCCTGATGGAGGGGCTGGTGTGTGTCTACTAGTGGGTGGAGCTCTGTCGGAGGGCACATTCAGAGGCAGCTATGGACTTCTGAGTCTTTAAGGCAGCCTGTCTGATGATGGATTGGGCTGCCACTGCCCAGTTCATTGTTTGGCCCGAGGCATTGCAACGCTGCTGCTTGCAGGCTGTTGGGTGGTGCTAGATTTTGGTGCTCATGAGCCAAGCTATCAGCGCGCACGGCTGAATGTCTCCCTATGAGTATATCTGCCACCGATGTCCACGTGCCTGAGCTGCTGTTGATCCCCTGTACCTCGTCTCTTCAGGAGACTCTCCAAGACCAATAGGTAGTTCAGGTTCAGGCTCCTATCAAATGACAGCTTTTGCCCTTGGTCGTGGAGTGCAGGAGACTTTGTGTGTGACATTTAAGAGTATAGTCTTGACTACCCAAACCAGGCTACAGGCTGCCCCTGCACCTCCACAGGGCAAGAGGGTGCTGGATGCCCCACACCTAGATTAGCCCTTGGGACGAGCTGCCGCAGCGCTGTGACTGACCAGATTGCAGGTGAGGGGGGAGAGTGGGGATGTGTCCGTGAGGCTTGGGGTTTGCCTGAAAGGTTGTTGTTGTTGGTCAGTCACTCAGTTGTGTCCGCCTCTTTGCAACCCCATGGACTGCAGCACTCCAGTTCTCCCTGTCCCTTACCATATCCCGGAGTTTTCCCAATATCATGTTCATTGTATTGGTGATGCCGTCCAGCCATCTCATCCTCTGACACCCTCTTCTCCTTCTGCCCTTGATCTTTCCCAGAATCAGGGACTTTTCCAATGAGTTGTCTATTCTAATCAGGCAGCCAAAATACTGGAGCTTCAGCTTCAGCATCAGTCCTTCCGATGAATATTCAGGGTTGATCTCCCTTAAGATTGACTGGTTTGATTTCTTGTCCAAGGGACTTTCAGGAGTCTTCTCCATCACCACAGCTCAAAGGCAGCAATTCTTTGACATTCTGCCTTCTTTATGGTCCAGCTCTCACAACTTTATGTGACCACTGGGAAGACCGTAGCCTTGACTATACAGACCTTTGTCAGCAGAGTAACGTGTCTGCTTTTCAACACACTGTCTAGGTTTGTCATCACTTTCCTGCCAAGATTAGCAATTGTCTCCTGATTTCATGGCTGCAGTCGCCATCAGCAGTGATTTTGGAGCCCAAGAACAGGAAATCTGTCCCTACTTTCACCTTTTCCCCTTCTTTTTGTCATGCAGTAATGGGGCCGGATACCATGATTTTAGATTTTTTAATATTTAGTTTTAAGCAGGCTCTTCCATTCTTCTCCTTCACCCTCATCAAGAGGTTCTTTAGTTCCTCTTGGCTTTCTGCCATGAGAGTGGTATCATCCACCTATCTGAGGTTGTTGTTTTTTCTCCTACCTATCTCGATTCCAGCTTATAATTCATCCAGCCCAGCATTTCTCATGATGTGCTCAGCATATAGGTTAAACAAACAGGGTGACAGGAGGCAGCCCTGTCGTAGGTCCTTTCTTGATCTTGAACCAATCAGTTGTTCCGTACAGGGTTCTAAGTGTTGCTTTTTGAACTGCATACAGGTTTCTCAAGAGACAGGTAAGGTGGTCTGGTATTCCCATCTCTCTAAGAACTTTACACTTCAACATGAGCCATAATGCTTATTGACATGTCTAAGACAAGGGGCCTCTGATAGCTGAGTAGTTCTCATTCCCGCTCTCTCTGGCTCACCCCCTACAGAACTGCGAGATCCCTCAAGATAGGGCAAAAAAAAAAAAAAAAAATTTACTTCCCCCAGTCCTGTGGGGCTCCTGAAATTAAGTCCCACTGGTCTTCAAAGTCAAATGTTCTGGGGGCTCATCTTTCCGGTGCCAGACCCATGGGCTGAGGCTCAGAACTCTCACTCCTGTGGGAGGACCTCCTCAATATATTTATTTTCCGCTTTGTGGGGTTATCCACCTGGGGGATATGGGATTTGATTATAGCACGAGTCCCTGGCTCCGACCCTCTTCACTGTGGTGCCTTCTTTATGACTTTAATTGTAAAAGATCTTTTCTGGTAGGTTCCAGTCTTTTTCACTGATGATTGTCCTGCAGTTAGTGGTGATTTTGGTATGTTCATGAGAGGAGGTGAGCCTACAGGCTTTCTACTCTACCATCTAGGTTGCGCTCCCCTGCACAATAATTACAGGATTCACCTTGCAGAACTGTACAAGAAGTAGAAATAACAGATACGAAGTGCCTACACAGCACTGGCAAATAGCAGGGACTCAAATAGATGAGAGTTTTTCCTGCTCAAAGTCCCAGACTTAGTAAGAGCTGAATGAGGATTTCGGGCCCACACTTTCCCCATTATTTCTTTTTTCTCCTGGACTTGTATTGTGGAGGATCTTTCTGGTATATGTGTGGGGTGGTGGTGGTGAAGGGGAAGGCTACAGCAGGAAGAACAGTCCTGAGATTGTGACAGTGTAGTAGGCAACTTCTGGAAAGACTGTCTGTCTCACACCCTGTCTTTTCCTCTGATGATTGCCTCCGATACGTGAAGACTATCCTCTAGCATCTGTTTTTCTCTCACATGACTCAGTCCCTCCACCCTCCGGATCTTCACTGGTCTCGACTCTCCCAGAAATTTATTACTTTGAACTGAGAGAGGCAGAGTTTAAGCATTTTTGGAACCAAGTCTCATTCATAGCAGTTGTTTGAGAGACAGTCCATGGGCAACCTCCTTGCTTTCAAGGTCCCTGGAACAGCCCTGGAGTTGCCTTTCCCATGATTGCTCAGTTCCTCCTTTCATTCCATGTGTGTGTATCCATTCAGTAAAATCTTTTTTCTTTTTCTTCCTCAAATGATAGAATTACGACCAATAAAACCCTATCTAATAGACACTGTTAAATGCTGCAATTACTGGGAGAAATAATGAAAACAGAATCAAATTAATGCAATAGGTTTGGAGATAAGAAGATTCAGCTGAGAGACAGGTAGGGCTATGGGCTATGTAGACAGGTAGGGTGGGAAAGGAGTGACTTCCAGGTTTCTGACTTGGGTGATTGGTTAGATGTTGCCACCATCACCAAAGATGTGAGAAGAGAAGAAGTTGGTTGGAAGGGGAAATACGGGAGTTGAGATGCCGAGGGGACATTCAGATGGAGATGTACAATAGGAAGTTAGACATATGTACAGTAAGTCCCCTACATATGGACGAGCTCGCTTCCAAGAGCACGTTTGTAAGTCCAACAAAGTTAGACTTACAAAGAGTAGGTACCCACCTAACAGAACTGGCTACCTAGTTCAGTTCAGTTCAGTCCCTCAGTCGTGTCCGACTCTTTGCGACCCCATGAACTGCAGCATGCCAGGCCTCTCTGTCCATCACCAACTCCTGGAATCTACCCAAACCCATGACCATCGAGTCGGTGATGCCATCCAACCATCTCATCCTCTGTTGTCCCCTTCTCCTCCCGCCCCCAATCCTTCCCAGCATTAGGGTCTTTTCCAATGAGTCAACCCTTCGCATGAGGTGGCCACAGTATTGGAGTTTCAGCTTCAACATCAGACCTTCCAATGAACACCCAGGATTGATCTCTTTTAGGATGGATTGATTGGATCTCCTTGCAGTCCAAGGGACTCTCAAGAGTCTTCTCCAACACCACAGCTCAAAAGCATCAATTCTTCGGGGTTCAGCTTTCTTCACTGTCCAACTCTCACATCCATACATGACCACTGGAAAAACCATAGCCTTGACTAGATGGACTTTTGTTGGCAAAGTAATGTCTCTGCTTTTAAATATGCTATCTAGGTTGGCCATAACCTTCCTTCCAAGGAGTAAGCGGCTTTTAATTTCATGGCTGCAGTCACCATCAGCAGTGATTCTGGAGCCCAAAAAATAAAATCTGACACTGTTTCCACTGTTTCCCCATCTATTTCCCATGGAGTGATGGGACCAGATGCCATGATCTTAGTTTTCTGAACGTTGAGCTTTAAGCCAACTTTTTCACTCTCCTCCTTCACCTTCATCAAGAGGCTCTTTAGTTCTTCTTCACTCTCTGCCATAAGGGTGGTGTCATCCGCATATCTGAGGTTATTGATATTTCTCCCGGCAATCTTGATTCCAGATTGTGTTTCTTCCAGCCCAGCATTTCTCATGATGTACTCTGCATATAAGTTAAATAAGCAGGGTGACAATATACAGCCTTGACGGACTCCTTTTCCTATTTGGAACCAGTCTGTTGTTCCATGTCCAGTTCTAACTGTTGCTTCCTGACCTGCATACAGGTTTCTCAAGAGACAGGTCAGATGGTCTGGTATCCCCATCTCTTTCAGAATTTTCCACAGCTTATTGTGATCCACACAGTCAAAGGCTTTGGCATAGTCAATAAAGCAGAAATAGATGTTTTTCTGGAACTCTCTTGCTTTTTCGATGATCCAGCGGATATTGGCAATTTGATCTCTGGTTCCTCTGCCTTTTCTAAAACCAGCTTGAACATCTGGAAGTTCACGGTTCACGTATTGCTGAAGCCTGGCTTGGAGAATTTTGAGCATTACTTTACTAGCATGTGAGATGAGTGCAATTGTGCAGTAGTTTGAGCATTCTTTGGCATTGCCTTTCTTTGGGATTGGAACGAAAACTGACCTTTTCCAGTCCTGTGGCCACTGCTGAGTTTTCCAAATTTGCTGGCGTATCAAGTGTAGCACTTTCACAGCATCACCTTTGAGGATATGAAATAGCTCAGCTGGAATTCCATCACCTCCACTAGCTTTGTTCGTAGTGATGCTTTCTAAGGCCCACTTGACTTCACATTCCAGGATGTCTGGCTCTAGGTGAGTGATCACACCTTCGTGATTATCTGGGTCATGAAGATCTTTTTTGTACAGTTCTTCTGTGTATTCTTGCCACCTCTTCTTAATATCTTCTGCTTCTGTTAGGTCCATACCATTTCTGTCCTTTATCGAGCCTATCTTTGCATGAAATGTTCCTTTGGTATCTCTAATTTTCTTGAAGAGATCTCTAGTCTTTCCCAATCTGTTGTTTTCCTCTATTTCTTTGCACTGATCACTGAGGAAGGCTTTCTTATCTCTCCTTGCTATTCTTTGGAACTCTGCATTGAGATGGGAATATCTTTCCTTTTCTCCTTTGCTTTTCGCTTCTCTTCTCTTCCCAGCTATCTGTAAGGCCTCCTCAGACAGCCATTTTGCTTTTTTCCATTTCTTTTCCATGGGGATTTTCTTGATCCCTGTCTCCTGTACAATGTCACGAACCTCTGTCCATAGTTCATCAGGCACTCTGTCTATCAGTTCTAGTCCCTTAAATCTATTTCTCACTTCCACTGTATACTCATAAGGGATTTGATCTAGGTCATACCTGAATGGTCTAGTGGTTTTCCCTACTTTCTTCAATTTAAGTCTGAATTTGGCAATAAGCAGTTCATGATCTGAGCCACAGTCTGCTCCTGGTCTTGTTTTTGCTGACTGTATAGAGCTTCTCCATCTTTGGCTGCAAAGAATATAATCAATCTGATTTCGGTGTTGACCATCTGGTGATGTCCACGTGTAGAGTCTTCTCTTGTGTTGTTGGAATAGGGTGTTTGCTATGACCAGTGCGTTCTCGTGGCAAAACTCTATTAGTCTTTGCCCTGCTTCATTCTGTACTCCAAGGCCAAACTTGCCTGTTACGCCAGGTGTTTCTTGACTTCCTACTTTTGCATTCCAGTCCCCTATAATGAAAAGGACATCTTTTTTGGGTGTTAGTTCTAGAAGGTCTTGTAGGTCTTCATAGAACTGTTCAACTTCAGCTTCTTCGGCGTTACTGGTCGGGGCATAGACTTGGATTACCGTGATATTGAATGGTTTGCCTTGGAAACGAACAGGGATCATTCTGTCGTTTTTGAGATTGCATCCAAGTACTGCATTTTGGACTCTTTTGTTGACCATGATGGCTACTCCATTTCTTCTAAGGGATTCTTGCCCACAGTAGTAGATATAATGGTCATCTGAGTTAAATTCACCCATTCCAGTCCATCTTAGTTCGCTGATTCCTAGAATGTCGACGTTCACTCTTGCCATCTCCTGTTTGACCACTTCCAATTTGCCTTGATTCATGGACCTAACATTCCAGGTTCCTATGCAATATTGCTCTTTACAGCATCGGACTCTGCGTCTATCACCAGTCACATCCACAGTTGGGTATCGTTTTTGCTTTGGCTCCATCCCATCATTCTTTCTGGAGTTATTTCTCCACTGATCTCCATTAGTATATTGGGCACCTACTGACCTGGGGAGTTCATCTTTCAGTGTCCTATCCTTTTGCCTTTTTGTACTGTTCGTGGGGTTCTCAAGGCAAGAATACTGAAGTGGTTTGCCATGCCCTTCTCCAGTGGACCACAATCTGTCAAACCTCTCCACCATGACCCATCCGTCTTGGGTGGCCCCACATGGCATGGCTTAATTTCATTGAGATAGACAAGGCTGTGGTCCGTGTGATCAGATTAGCTAGTTTTCTGTAATTTTAGTTTTAGTGTGTCTGCCCTTTGATGCCCTCTCGCAACACTTACCGTCTTACTTGGGTTTCTCTTACCTTGGGCCTTGGGTAATTCCTCTCGCTGCCGCCGCCTAGTACTGTACTGTAATAAGTTTATAGTACTTTTCATACAAGCAAGACACAGCAAAACAAACACAAAAAGAAAGAAAACATTTTTAAAGTTAACAATATTTTGGCTGCGCTGGGTCTTCATTGCTTTGTGTGGGCTTTCTGTAGTTGTGGTGAGCAGGGGCTGCGCTCCACTGCAGTGTGCGGACCTCTCACTGCAGCGGCTTCTCTTGCTGAGCAGCACGGCCTCTAGGCGCAGGAGCTTCAGTAGTTGCAGCATGCAGGCTCGGAAGTTGCGACTCTCCGACTCTAGGATGTTGGCTCAGTAGTTGTGGCACATGGACTTATTTGCTCCTTTGCTTGTGGAATCTTCCCAGACCAGGGATTGAACCCACGTCCCCTGCATTGGCAGGCCGATTCTTATCCACTGCGCCACCAGGGAAGTCCGAAAGAAAACATTTTTAATCTTACAGTACAGTACCTTGAATAGTACAGTAGCACAGCACACCAGTTGGCACACAGCGGGCATCGGGTGAACAGGCAAGAAGAGTTACTGATGAAGGAGGGAGCAGAGGTGGGAGATGGAAGAGCCGAAGGGTCGTCAGCAACAGAGACGGAGGGCAGGCTGCAGTTTCACTCATGTCTGACGTTGATGGCACAGGTTCTGGCTCCTTGCTGGATTCAATTCTATCTACCCTGTTGGACAAAAGATCCAGTGGTTCTGGGTAGCAGCTCTTTTTTTTCTCCCTTGTCATAGATGATGCAGTAGCACTGGACTGCATTCTGAACGGCTGCTACATTCTTTGTACTGTTTTACGTTCAGGTCTTGTGCCTTGAAAACTAACAGTACCTCCTCCAATAGAACTAACTTACGTGACTGGACATGCGAATACACGTTTGTATCTTTCACAACTTGGAGGTTTGTGCGCAAGGACTTATTGTATCTGAATATCATAGGAGAGGAGCCTTGGCTAGAGATAAATGCTGGGGAGTGGTCAGCACTTACATAGTCGTTACTGCTACCGGAGTGGATAAGTTTGTCCAGAGTACTAAGTGGAAAAAGAATCCCGTGAATGAAATCTTGGGGAATATCAATCTCTAAGAGGGAAGTAAAAGCAAAGAAACTCTCAAAGAGGGCTGACAAGGAAAGGTCAGAGGGGGAGGAGCGGAACCAGAAGAGATGCCAAATGGAGGGGGAGTTTGAAAAAGGAGCTGCCTAAATCAGCATGGCATTCTAGCAGCATTGTCTTCAACTACAGCTGAGGTGCTGCAACCCCCCCCTCCCCAATCAAACATAGCTGGACCCATGTTTCCAAACCCAGCTCCTTCTGTGACCCTTTGCTCTGACCATAGATTCTCCTGCACTGCCTGACCTCTTTAGATCAAAGACTCAGACTGACTGAAGGCTGTTAAAAAAATTTTAAGCTTAACCATCAACAAAAGAAATGCAAATTGAACTTTAAGATTCTATTATATATTGTATTATTAATACACATGAATAAAGCAATAAAATTGCTTCTTGGCTTTTTGTCTTAAGATCAAGTGTACTATGAATAAAGCCATAAAGTGCTGTGTTGGCAGAGGTTGTAGGAAAGTGGGAAGGCATAAGATTTTCAGGTGGCGTTATTACCACAGTCAGTCTTTGCAGAGTAACCTGGGAAGCAGTGACAAAGAGCTGTGTGTGCTCTTTGTCCCACTTCAGAGCATATCTGAAGGATATAAACTAAAGGAAAAAAGTAGTAAGTGGTACAGATCCTCCTCCCACTACTTAGAGTAAATCTGGAAACAGTACTAACTCTCAGCTTTAACATAATGCTTAAACAACATCTAACTGCTTTGGAACACTATGTAACCGTTAAAACTGACAATCACAGTGCATATGGAAATATGTGTAAGAAATAATGTCAAGTGGAAAAAGGAAGGCACACCAAATGAAGGTGAGGGTGTGGTGAAACTAGATCCCTTGCATATTGTTGATAGAAATTTAAAATTATTCCTAGAGAGATAGGAATGAAAGTTGACACAGCAATTTCATTTCTAGAAAAAAGAAAACTTATGTGCACTCAAAAATGTGTACATGAATATTCAAAGCAATATTATTCATAGTAGCCAAGCGGTGGAAACAGCCCAAATGTCTATAGATTAAAGAATGGATAAATAAAAGGTGGAATAAATAAAAGATGGAATCCTTTTTGGCCATAAAAAGCAATGAAGTACTGTTACATTCTTCAGCATGGATGAACCTTGACAACATTATACTAAGTGAAAGAAGCTAGTCACAATGATCATGTATTATATGATACTATTAATATGAAAGCTCCAGAACTGGCAAATCAACGGAGATAAAAAGTAGATTAGTGGTTGCTCAGGGGGTGGGGTGGAGAGTGGGATGACTGAGAAGTGAGAGCTAGCTGAAGGGCACAGGTTTCTTTCTGAAGTGATAAAAGTGTTCTAAAATGGATTGTGGTGATGGCTGCACAACTCTGTGAATATACTAAAAACCTTTCAATTGTACATTTTAAGTGGGTAAATTATATGGCATATAATTTTATCCAAATAAAGCTATTGCATAAAGATCTTAAAAATCATTGAACTGTAAGTTTGTAATGGGTGAATTTTATGAACTATATATATAATACTTCAATAAAGCCATTTTTAAAAAAGCAAAGCAACACTTTTTTTCTTTTTTTGTATATGTCTGTGTTTTTGTAAAACAGTGAAGGCTGCAAGAGACTGGGAGTCAGTAGAGATTTAACAGAAAGACACCAGATCTGGAACCTAAAGGCGTAGTTCTATTCCTCATCTCACGGTTTCTAACCGTGTGACTGTGGACATATCATGGAAAATTCATTTGTGCAAGGGAGATATTAGGTCCTACCTACATGGTTATTCTGAGGCATAAATGTTAAGGAGGTTCGTTTTTCTGCTTTTTTGATTTGCTTAAGCATGAGGTTAAAAAACATGGAGTGAAAAGTGAGATAGGCTGTAAGATGGATTTAAAAGTTTAATCTTCCCTAAAAGAAACCGGAAGTTTAGATCCTGATTCTATATTGTGCCTGAAGAAGCAGCGTCAGCAGAGCCTCAGTCTCATAAACAAAGGACACTCCCTTTGTCTATCTGCCCTGGATAATGCTTTATATCTCGCTGTGTAGACATTAAGAAAAGCTTTCCATGTTCTGAAAATGTACACTGGTTGTAAAGGTAATCTGGGGGCAACACAACGGAGCTAGTACAAAGGTGTGTTCATGCCAGGTTGCCATAGCAACGGTCCCATTCCTCAGCCTGCCCCCGAACAAGCCAAGGAGCCCGCTGAACACCGGAGCTAAGCCATTTTGCATGAAATTGTTTGTTCCCTATGCGAGTTGGGGGACATTCACACTTCCCTCACAAATACAGTTTGAAGGGGGAAGACCTCTGAATTTTTACAAACTGATCTCCTCTCCTTCCTTCAGAACCAGAATAAAAATCCAGTAACCTTCTCTCAGTGCCTGGCGTGTGCTAAGTACTCAGTGTTACAGTTGTGTAGTAATGAATGATCAGAATTTACCTAGAAATCCAAGGTTGGACTAGAACAGCATTGTTTATTAGTAAGAAGAGACTCATAAATTGTTCACCAGGAATTTCAGAAAGGGGGTCTGAATTCATTCTTCACATAATTTGGTGTCTATTCCAAGCCACGCGGCATTTTCACATCTGGAGATGCCCTGTTTGTTAAGCCACTCCTGTCTGTAGCAAATTCCCCTCAGATATCATGCTTATTATCCTGAAAGGACACCATGTTACTCCACCAGTGTTATTCAACCTGTTAGGGTGACCGTGTGGGAACAGTGTGTGAAGACAGCTGGTTAATGGATGGGCTTGCTGTCCTCCACCCTTCCGAGCTCTGCCGCCTGATCTTGATAGAGAAGGGAGCCTGACCGGGCCTGCATCTGAGTAAGTCATTTCCTCCTCATAACGGGCAGAGGCAAACATTCTTGGTGCCAGGAGGACTGCTTTTGAAATCATTCTTGTGGGACTGGAAAATCTTCTTCAACTCCAGGAACCAGACTTGTAGTCCCTCCATGAATTCAAGTTTGAAAGGGGTTCAGAGCTCATAATAAATTTCATATCACTCCCCTCTCACCTCAGTTTCCTTACATTATTGGCACAAACCATCTCCTTCTTTCTCAGAAGACATTTCTCTCTTTTCTTTTTTTTAAATTAATTTTTATTGGAGTATAGCTGCCTTACAACATTGTGTTAGTTTCTGCTGTACAGCAAAATGAATCACCCACATATATACCCTCCCTTTTGGACCTCCTTCCCATTCAGGTCACCACAGAGCAATAAGTAGAGTTCCCTGTGCTATACAGTATGTTCTCTATATGTTATATTAGTTATCTATAGTATCAATAGTGTTTATGTGTCAGTTCCAATCTCCCAATTCTTCCCACCACCATCCCTTTCCTCCTTCATATCCATGTATTTGTTCTTTATGTCTGTGTCTCTATTTCTGCTTTCCAAATAAGATTATCTGTACCATTTTTCTAGACTCTATGTATATACATGTTAATATGCAGTATTTATTTTTCTCTTCCTGACTTAACGTTGCTCTGTTTGACACTCTCTAAATCCATCCGTTTGACACTCTCTAAGTCCATCCATGTCTTACAAATAACCCAGTTTCATTCCTTTTTATGGCTATGTAATATTCCACTGTGTGTATGTATCACGTCTTCTTTCACGTCATCTGTTGGTGGAAGATGTTTCCTTTTTGTGATCTCCTCAGCTTCTCTATAAAACCCTTCAGGTCAAAGCAAAAGAGCAGAGAAGTATTCTCATCTTCACCAGACTTGCAGAGAAGGGCCTCAACCCAGCAATCATGGCTAACAGTTGAGCCATGGCACTTTGCAAACATTATGTCAGGTAATCCCCACAACAGACCTGGAGGGCAAGTAGTTTTTTGCTTCTAGTCTTATTGAGATAGACTTGACATCCAGCACTGTCTAGTTTAAGGTGTATAGCTTAATGATTTTAATTACATATGTCATGATATGGTTCAGTTCAGTTCAGTCGTTCAGTTGTGTCCGACCCTTTGCGACCCCATGGACTGCAGCACACCAGGCCTCCCTGTCCATGACCAACTCCCGGAGCTTGCTCAAACTCATGTCCATCCAGTCAGTGATGCCATCCAACCATCTCAGCATCTGTCATCCCCTTCTCTTCCTGCCTTCAAACTTTCCCAGCATCAGGGTCTTTTCAAATGAGTCAGTTCTTCCCATCAGGTGGCCAAAGTTTTGGAGTTTCAGCTTCAGCATCTGTCTTTCCAGGGAATATTCAGGACTGATTTCCTTTAGGATGGACTGGTTTGATCTCCTTGCAGTCCAAGGGACTCTCAAGAGTTATCTCCCACACCACAGTTCAAAAGCATCAATTCTTCAGTGCTCAGCTTTCTTTACAGTCCAACTGTTATATCCATTCATGACTACTGGAAAAGCCATAGCTTTGACTAGACAGACCTTTGTCAGCAAAGTAATGTCTCTGCTTTTTAATATGCTGTTTAGGTTGGTCATAGCTTTTTCTTCCACGATATGATTACCACAGTAAATTTAGTGAGCATCCATCATCTCATATATACGAAACTAAAGAAAAAGATATTTTTTCCCTTGTGATGAGAACACTTAGGAGTCACTCTCTTACCGACTTTCATCTATGACATAGAGCAGTGTTTTAGATATATTAATCATGTTGTGGGACTTCCCTTGTGGTCCAGAGGCTAAGACTCCACAGTTCCAATGAAGGGGGCCCAGTTTTGTTCCCTGGACAGGGGACTAGAAACCATGTGCCCAACTAAAGATTCCTCATGCTGCAACTGAGACCCAGGGAAGCCAAATAAATCAATAAATATTTTTAAAAGCTCTTGTCATATGTTATATTCCCCAGTACTTATTTATAACTGAAAGCTTGTACCTTTGGCCCACCTTCCTCCAATTCCCTTCTCTCTTCCTCTCTCCTCTGGTAATCCACCATCTGATCTCTTTCCCTATGAGTTTGTTTATTTGGAAGGCAAGTTTTTTTTTCTTCTTTTTAACTTTTGTTGTGTTTTGTTTTGAGGTACAGCCAATTAATAAACAAATATTGTGTAGTTTCAGGTGAACAGGGAAGGGACTCAGCCATCCATATACATGTATCCCAAACTTCCCTCCCATCCAGACTTAGGGAGGCAAGTAAGCTTGATTCCCATTTTACTTTCCAGGAAATCGAGGCTTGGAGAGGCCTTACAATTAGCCAATGGCTGGCTGATTATTTAAAACCCAGGCCTGACTGAGCATGTGGTTGGTTGCATCCAAGGTCAATAGAAGCAGCAGTAGCGTGTGCCAATAGCATTATGCACTGGAGATTGGGGGGGAGACCAGCAGAAGCAAAACGTGGTTCTAACAGTGCTCTAATAACACTCGGGCCGTACTGATACTAATTTTAGACCTTAATCATTGTAGCATGTGTGCTGTGGTTGGTGGCAGTGGGGAAGAACTGAGCAGGAAATGCCAGGACCAGATTTTGGCTGATGAAGAAGATTAAATCATACCAGACGTGGCTTTGCCTCGAATGCTCTTTCCTCCTCTCCCCTTCCTTCCTTCTAGACCTGTCTTCTCTGTGAAAGCTTTCCTGACCATCCCCACGGTCCCCAGCTTTAATCCTTTACTCTTGTGTTCCCTTTCTACTTTGTAGTCTATCAGTCACGGTCTTTCCCTCTCACATTTTATTTCAGTATTTTGTTTATCTTTCTTCCCTACCCGACAGGAGCACCTTGAGGCCAGCATCTGTGTCTTAGTCATTTTTATACCCAGTGCCTTGAACAGTTCCTGGTAAATAAAGTCTCAAGTCACTGTTCCTATTCAGTAAATCATGACCTCTTAGCTTTGGCTTTCCAATTTTGAACCAGGGCTTCCCAAGTGCCTCAGTGGTAAAGAACTGGCCTGCCAGTGCAGGAGATGCAGGTGACTTGACCTGGATCAGGAAGATCCCCTGGAGGAGATCATGGCAACCCACTCCAGTATTTTTGCCTGGAAAATCCCATGGACAGAGGAGCCTGGCGGGCTACAGTCCATGGGGTTGTGAAGAGTCAGACATGACTCAATACGCGCACATCCTCACTTCCCCCACATCCTGAGTTGTGGAAGCTGGAAAAGAGGCCAGACTGTGGCCCTCCTGGATCGCTGGCAGCTGGAAGGCAAGCATATGATCTGAGTTGGGTCCTGCTTATGCGCCTGCCAGACCCTGCATTTGAAGCCCGTGACCTAAGTCCTGGGGACCGATTAGAATGCGTGCTGTGGCAGCCCGGGGTCCACTGCTTTGGGGGAGCGGCGGCAGTCTCTGGGCTGAGTTGTTTCTGTGATGTGGTCTTTCTGTCTTTTGAGGTGGTCTCCTTTGCTTCATGTCCATTTCCGAAGTTTGACTCTAGCCTTTCTGCCAGTTCTGTGATCTTCTTCTTAATATCTCTTAAATGAATTCCTTTTCTGATTAAAATAGACACTTTTCCTAGCTTCTCCTGCAAAAGGGACAAACGCGCCCTTTAAGCAGGGAGTCACAGGTGTCCTCTGTAGGCAATTTCAGGGTGTAGACATGAAAGCTCTATGTGCTATACCCAGGTAGTAAGTGGGGGAAATGGGGGTGATCCCAAGTAGTCTGATTCAGGTTTTTAACAGCATCATACTGCTTCCTAAAAGTAAAGTATTGTTAATAAACATATTCCTAATGAACTGTGGTGTTGGAGAAGACTTTTGGGAGTCGCTTAAAGGAGTCCAGTCCATCTTAAAGGAGATCAGTCCTGAGTGTTCATTGGAAGGACTGATGTTGAAGCTGAAACTCCAATACTTTGGCCATCTGATGTGAAGGGCTGACTCATTTGAAAAGACCCTGATGCTGGGAAAGATTGAAGGCAGGAGGAGAAGGGGACAACAGAGGATAAGATGGTTGGATGGCATCACCAACTCAATGGACATGAGTTTCGATAAATTCTGAGAGTTGGTGATGGACAGGGAGGCCTGGGGTGCTGCAGTCCATTGGGTCACAAAGAGTCCGCCACGACTGAGCGACTGAACTGAACTGAATATATTTAGGAATACCTCGTTTTTTTTTTTTTTCTAGTTTCACCGTGCAACTTGCATGATCTTAGTTCCCTGACCAGGGATTGAACCCAGCCCCCAGCAATGAACACGCTGAGCCCTAACCACAGGACCACCAAGGAATTCCTTCTTACTGATCCTTATAGTACTTTTCAGAGAACATAATATTGAGCCTAGGATAAAGAGAGCTCATTGTCCTGATCAATGACTGGCCCCTAACAGATCTTTAATGAGTATTTGTGAATGAAGTTTTAAAAATTCAGTACAAGCTGCTCATTCAGTGTTATCAGGGTAAAAGAGCCTCTGTATGGAAATTAAAAAATTTGGATTGTAGTCTGGGTTCTGTCACTAGTTTGGGGACATCAGGGAAGCCATTTAGTCTCACTGAGCCTCATCTTCCTTATCTTAAAATCTTGTTTTTCCACTTACCCCGCCCGCCTACGGGTAGAGTTGTTGTCAGGAGGAAATGTGGGGGTGGAATGAGCAGACTGAAGGCAACCCTGTATCTCTGTGTCAGCTTTGCATCAGGGAGAAGTTACTTGTTGACCTTTGGCTTCCCAGGATCCAGGACCACCTACTCTGGACCCAACAGTTGTATCAGTTAGGGTTCCTGGTTGCAAATACCAGAAGCCAACTCTGGCTATTTTAATCAGAAAAGGAATTTTTTTTCTTACGTGCCTCCTTCACTAGACTGTGGACATCTCGGCAGCAGAGGCCATAACTTTAATCTCTATATTTCTGGTGCTTAACTTAGTGCCCATATCAAAAAATGTAGAATTATTTGAAAAACAAGTAAATGAAAACAAACATGTGAAGTAGGGGTATTCCCTCTTTTTTTCAGTTAAGGAAACCAACTCAGAAGTTTAATTGACTCCATTGAAGTTCATACAATTAATACATACAAATAATCATACTAATTAATAATTAATTTATAATTATTACTATATTTAATGTTATAATTAATTTATAATTATATATAAAATATATAATTATAAATTATAATTATTTTATAATTATTATAGTTAATTTATAATTATTAATAATAGTTATAATAATCATACAAATTAATACTACAATTAGTCATACAAATAATATGGCAGAGTTCAGCTCAGTTCAGTTCAGTCACTCAGTTGTGTCCGACTCTTTGAGACCCCATGAACTGCAGCACGCCAGGCCTCTCTGTCCATCACCAACTCCTAGAATCTACCCAAACCCATGTTCATCGAGTCGGTGATGCCATCCAACCATCTCATCCTCTGTTGTCCCCTTCTCCTCCCGCCCCCAATCCTACCCAGCATTAGGGTCTTTTCCAATGAGTCAACCCTTCGCATGAGGTGGCCACAGTATTGGAGTTTCAGCTTCAGCATCAGACCTTCCAATGAACACCCAGGATTGATCTCTTTTAGGATGGATTGATTGGATCTCCTTGCAGTCCAAGGGACTCTCAAGAGTCTTCTCCAACACCACAGCTCAAAAGCATCAATTCTGCGGCGCTCAGCTTTCTTCACCGTCCAACTCTCACATCCATACGTGGCCACTGGAAAAACCATAGCCTTGACTAGACGGACTTTTGTTGGCAAAGTAATGTCTCTGCTTTTAAATATGCTATCTAGGTTGGCCATAACCTTCCTTCCAAGGAGTAAGTGTCTTTTAATTTCATGGCTGCAGTCACCATCAGCAGTGATTCTGGAGCCCAAAAAAATAAAGTCTGACACTGTTTCCACTGTTTCCCCATCTATTTCCCATGGAGTGATGGGACCAGATGCCATGATCTTAGTTTTCTGAACATTGAGCTTTAAGCCAACTTTTTCACTCTCCTCCTTCACCTTCATCAAGAGGCTCTTTAGTTCTTCTTCACTCTCTGCCATATGTCATCCGCATATCTGAGGTTATTGACATTTCTCCCGGCAATCTTGATTCCAGATTGTGTTTCTTCCAGCCCAGCATTTCTCATGATGTACTCTGCATATAAGTTAAATAAGCAGGGTGACAATATACAGCCTTCACGGACTCCTTTTCCTATTTGGAACCAGTCTGTTGTTCCATGTCCAGTTCTAACTGTTGCTTCCTGACCTGCATACAGATTTCTCAAGAGACAGGTCAGATGATCTGGTATTCCCATCTCTTTAAGAATTTTCCACAGCTTATTGTGATCCACACAGTCAAAGGCTTTGGCATAGTCAATAAAGCAGAAATAGATGTTTTTCTGGAACTCTCTTGCTTTTTCGATGATCCAGCGGATATTGGCAATTTGATCTCTGGTTCCTCTGCCTTTTCTAAAACCAGCTTGAACATCTGGAAGTTCACGGTTCACGTATTGCTGAAGCCTGGCTTGGAGAATTTTGAGCATTACTTTACTAGCATGTGAGATGAGTGCAATTGTGCAGTAGTTTGAGCATTCTTTGGCATTGCCTTTCTTTGGGATTGGAACGAAAACTGACCTTTTCCAGTCCTGTGGCCGGGCCGGGGGCTGGGGGTGGCGGCCGACAGGGGCTAGGCCGGGCTGGGGGCCGGGGGCCGGGGGGCGGCCGAGAGGGGCTAGGCCGGGCGCCGGGAGCGGCGGCCGAGAGGGGCTAGGCCTGGCCGGGGGCCGGGGGCGGCGGCCGACAGGGCCTAGGCCGGGCCGGGGGTCGGGGGCTGGGGGCCGGGGGCCGGGGGCCGAGAGGGGCTAGGCCGGGCCGGGGCCGGGGGCGGCGGCCGACAGGGGCTAGGCCGGGCGGGGGGCTGGGGCCGGCGGCGGTGGCGGCGAGAGGAATTACCCAAGGCCCAAGATAAGAGAAACCCAAGTAAGACGGTAAGTGTTGCGAGAGGGCATCAGAGGGCAGACACACTAAAACTAAAATTACGGAAAACTAGCTAATCTGATCACATGGACCACAGCTTTGTCTATCTCAGTGAAACTAAGCCATGCCATGTGGGGCCACCCAAGACGGATGGGTCATGGTGGAGAGGTCTGACAGAATGTGGTCCACTGGAGAAGGGCATGGCAAACCACTTCAGTATTCTTGCCTTGAGAACCCCACGAACAGTACGAAAAGGCAAAAGGATAGGACACTGAAAGATGAACTCCCCAGGTCAGTAGGTGCCCAATATACTAATGGAGATCAGTGGAGAAATAACTCCAGAAAGAATGATGGGATGGAGCCAAAGCAAAAACAATACCCAACTGTGGATGTGATTGATGATAGACGCAGAGTCCGATGCTGTAAAGAGCAATATTGCATAGGAACCTGGAATGTTAGGTCCATGAATCAAGGCAAACTGGAAGTGGTCAAACAGGAGATGGCAAGAGTGAACGTCGACATTCTAGGAATCAGCGAACTAAGATGGACTGGAATGGGTGAATTTAACTCAGATGACCATTATATCTACTACTGTGGGCAAGAATCCCTTAGAAGAAATTGAGTAGCCATCATGGTCAACAAAAGAGTCCGAAAAAAGAGTCCGAAATATGGCAGAGGGGGAGCTCAAAGATGATCACTGGCTTCAAGTTGAAGATTTCTTGGATAATACCATAGGCGAGCATTTTTTAAAAATATTCATTTATTTATTTGACTGTGCCAGGTCTTAGTTGCAGCATGTGGATTTCAATTCCCTGACCAGGAATCAAACCTGGGCTCCCTACATTGGGAGCACAGAGTCTTAGTCCCAGGACCCACCAGAGAAGTCCCATAGGTAAAGATTTTTGTGCTAGAGATGCCCTTTATATCCTCCCCACACTCGTATCCTCTTTTTTAGAAAATAAACTCCCCACCCACAGTCTAGGATGGAGGGCAGTTTTTCATCCAAAATGACACAGTTCTCAGCCCTGATCCAGGCCTTGGCTCAGAAGTGGACATCTGACCCGGGAGAAAGCCTGGTCACAGATCCCCGAGAAATGCAGAGAGACCGGATGTGTTGGCTGCAGACACTAAACCTGTAAGGTGGCAGAGTGGGCATCTGAGGCCGACATTTGGAAATTTTGGGTCATGAGATTATGGTCTGAACAACCCAGTTGGTCACTGGTGCCATCAAACTAGCGATAAGAGGTGAGAGAGTTCATGCTTTGCCATATAGTGATCTGTTTTGAAAATAAAAATTTCATCCTTTTAAAATTAACTGTGCATTGGCACTATAGATGAAAATAGACATAAAGAACAAATGAAAGATTTAATCATAAGTATCAGTATTTGTACAATTTGGTAACTTTTTCTTGACTCCTTAGGATTATTTCTTCTACCTAATATAATCCAGGTTCTCCTATACATTTCCTTTCCGCCATAAAAACTGTGTATGTGAACCCGTGGAAGAATAAGATCATATGACTTCTCTGGCCCATAAAGTGCTGTCATCTCACCATCTGTTATGTAACCTCTCTGATCTCCCATTACTCCCACCCCTGCTTACACTGGCTTCTATATTCCTTCAACATACCAGGCACATTTCTACTTCATGGCTGTATTCATTTCCCAGGGTGGCTGTTAACAAAGTACCCCAAACTGGGTGGCTCGAGACCTCAGAAATGCATTGTCTCACGGTTCTGAACGGCTAGAAGTTCAAAATCGAGGTGTAGGCAGGGCTGTGCGCCCTCTGAATCCTGCAGGGGAGAACGCTTCCTTGCCTCTGCCCGGTTTCTGAGGGCGGTCAGGAGTACTTGGCAGTCCTTGGCTTGCAGCTGCCTTTCTCCAGTCTCTGATGCAGTCGTCACATGGCCTTCCCCCTTTGTATGTGTGTCTTTGTGTCCTCTTATAAGGACACCAGTCTTGGTGTCCTTATAAGATTGGGACCCACCCTAGTGACTTCATCTGAACTTAATTACATCTACAAAGCCTCTATTTCCAAATAAGGGCAAATTTTATAGGTACCAGGAAATACAACTTCAATGTATCTGTTGGGTAACAATTCAACTGCCTGCCTGAAATGTTCTTTCCCTAGATGTCTGCATTCCTCACTTTTCCTCACTTTTTCACTTGCATCTGGTCTTTTTTTTTTTGGCCATGCCATGTGGCATGTGGGATCTTGGTTCCTGACCTGGGATGCCCTGAGTCTTAACCACTGGACCACCAGGGAAGTTCATGGTTTTTACTCAAATATCATTTTCTCAATGAGGCTTTCTTTAGCCACCTTATTTGAAATGGGAACATCCATTTCCCAACATTTCCTAGTTCCCTTCCCTGCTTGATTTTTGTCTTTAGCCCTTGTCATCAGCATATTCTATGTTGCATTGCACTTATAGTGTGTATTGTCTATCTCACAAGGTAGAATGTAAACTCCGGGAAAACAAGGATTTCAGTGGCTTCTGTCCACTGTGGTGTAGCCAACATCCGGAGCAGTGGCTGGCACAGTGGTACTAGTAGAACGTATACGACTCTCCCTGTTCCAAGCCCTCCATGGGACATGTGCAGGAAGGCGGCTGCAGCTTCACTAAGCCTCACAGACCTTCTTCTACAGCTGCAAGCTCACTCTGAGCACAAAGCCAAGTGTCTCAGTTCTCTATAAAAGGAGGAATCAGCAGAGAAAGTATCTCAGCCCCAAAGTTCTGGTTGTTGGAACGCTGGTCCACCAGAGTATCTGAAAAGGAAGAGCAAGGCAATGTCCTCCTATCTGGTCTTTGGTTTCTGAATTTTCCTCCTCTTCATCTATGACACAGAACAGAAAAAAAAGAAAAAGAAAAAGGATGAGGGCTAGAGAGTCTCTAGGTTTCCCAAGATAAAACCTTCTTTTTTTTTTTTAAAAAACCTTCTTCTGATTGGTCTTCTAGAATCACAACAGTTCTGTCCACTGATGAGTTTTCGTCTTCCCCAGGCGTCCTTCTCCCTTGATTCTGATCTCTAGTTTCACGAGGACTTTGTATCTAGTGGTTCCCCCAGCAACTGACACCCACATGATGACTTCAGAATTCTGATATGACTCTGGGGGTGGTAAAAATTTCAGCTTATATTATCGTGACGGTTAATTTTTTAATAATTAAATTTATTTATTTTTAATTGAAGGATAATTGCTCTACAACAATGTGTTGGTTTCTGCCAAACATCAACATGAATCAGCTCTAGGTAGACCTATGTCCCTTCCCTCTTGAACTTCCCCTGATGGTTAAGTTTATGTATCAACTTGGCTGGGCCGTAGTGCCCAGATATTTGCTCAAATGTTATTCTGGATGTTTCTATGAGGGCATGAACATGATACCTCATGATAATGAGATTAACATTTAAAGTAAAGCAGATTGTCTCCATAATGGGGGTGGGCCTCATTCAATCCCTGGAAGGCCTGATTAGAACAAAGACCGACCTCTCCCAAGGACAGGGAGTTCTGCCAGTAGATGGCCTTTGGATTTGCACAGCAATACTGGCTCTTCCCTGAGTCTCCAGCGTGCTGGCCTACCCTGCAGAGCTTGGACTTACCAGCCTTCATAATCACAGGAGTCAGTTCCTTAAAATAAATCTCTCTTTCTGTCTTTCTCTTTCTCTGTCTCTCACTCCTCTGTCCGTTCTTTTTCTCTAGAGAACCCTAATACATATAGTATCGCTATTCCTTCCATAATGAGTCTTTTAGGCAACAGTGAAATGAAACTTCATGGTGTTTTCTGAGGTGGAGTTAATATATTCTGCTTCTTGTGAAAAGAAGTAAAACTCAAGCACCTGTTTCCCTTGGTCCTGGGGCTCCAGTTACAAGACTAAGAGCCTCGGTGGAGAGCAGAGTTTGCAAAGGACATAGAAGAAAGAATTCCAGAGAATGAGGGAACTCTGGTTTATTGCTAACAGACCTTGCTTAGTTCCAGAAATGACAGCGTAGGAAAACATTCACTTTCTCCAATAATCAAGAAGCCAAGAAAGAGATTTGCTGAGTTGGGACAGAAGGGAAGAGAGATAATGCTTTTCTTGGCCTCCAGAATAACTCCAGATCAAGATCTTAATTGAAAAGGAGAACTATTTTCTTTATCTGGCTTTGCCTTGGACTAGTCCTGTGACCTTCAGCAAAATACCACCCTTCTTTGGGTCTTTCATTTTCTCACTGTTAAAATGAGGCAGTTAAATTAGACAGTCTCTGGGCTTTCTTTCAGCCATGCCAGTCGACATCACCTGAAATCTAAGTATCATGAAGGTGGGCAGACTCTTGTTTACCTCCAGATACTTAGCACCTGCTTCCCTGGTGGCTCAGTGATAAAGAATCTGCCTGCCAAGCAGGAGACATGGGTTCAATCCCTCGGCCAGGAAGATCCCCTGTAAGAGGAAATGGCAACCCGGTCTAGCATTCTTGCTTGGGAAATCCCATGGACAGAGGAGCCTGGTGGGCTACAGTCTGTGGGGTCACAAAGAGTCAGATACAACTTAGCAAGTAAACAACAACCTAGCGTCTAGCACAGGGCCCACACATAGCAGCACCTAGCACAGAGTGGACCCAATGCTAGCATTGAATGAATAAATGAGGATTTAAAGAATCATCTAGATACCTTTTGAAGGAGAGAGAAGAGAAATCAAGGAATCTCATCCTATGGAGTCATATAAAAGAATTTTTTAAAAACAAATTTGAAGTCTTTCCTATAATCAAAGCCATCTCCTGAGATTTAAAAAAAATTTTTTTTTTAATTATAAACTTTTTGGCCATGCCATGCGGCATTTGGGATTTTAGTTTCCCAACCAGGGATCAAACCTTCACACCCTGGATGGGAAGCACAGAGTCTTAACTACTGGACCACCAGGGAAGTCCCCTGAGATTTGTTTTATATATTCAGAACACTACATAGTGGGGTAAGAAGTTATTTAAACCAATCGTGTGCCCCTGAAGGTCTCATCACTTTGTTGGGGCGATAGGACATGTATAACAGAGATACTAAATGACAGCAGAAGGGATGTCTGTGAAGCTGGGTCAGTGGTACTTCTATTCTGCAGTCTCACAGGTTCCGAGGTTTGTGGATAAATCTGAGGAGGCAAGGACCAGCTGAGCAGTCTCGTGTGATTTCAACTCTTCCACTCCATTTTCCTGA
Organism: Giraffa tippelskirchi; assembly: GCF_054371585.1. Taxonomy (NCBI): domain Eukaryota; kingdom Metazoa; phylum Chordata; class Mammalia; order Artiodactyla; family Giraffidae; genus Giraffa; species Giraffa tippelskirchi. Next base: position 38,042,970 of record NC_137284.1, on the reverse strand, counting down.
CTCTCTCTTTCGCTCCATCTGAAACCAACCGACAAGAACAGCGGGAGCAGGGCCCTCATCCGCTGTCCTATATGCCTCCTGCTGCTGCAGGCAGGTCAAAACAAACCACCCCGTGATCTTGTCTCCTGCCCCAGATTCTGTAGTCAAGTCAAACTGTTGCCCAGTTCAAGCTACTGTGTATCAGCCAGCGAGACAGCTGACTCATGGGTTTTTATCTTCCTTTTAAAACAGCCTAAGAAGTCTTGAGTTTGTGGAGAGTCCCTCTGAGTCATGACTCAGAAAAACCTCTACATGTTATCTGATTTGGTTTGACAAAGACCTTCAGCTTTTAGACCAGAGGAGATGGCTCCCTGCTCTTAAATAAAGGGGATGTGGCTCTGGACCCAGAGACCCACAGGCCCGCCTTTTGATTCTAGCAGCTTCCCTTAGGGGCAGCAGACACATCACTTCTCCTCTCTGAACCTTAGTCATCTCCAATTGAAGGGAGGAGTGCAACAACAGAGTGTGCACATGCACGCGCGCACCCTTATCCATCACCTCGGCCACAGGATTATTCTGAGAATTCAATGAGATCGGATATGTGATGGTATTCTGCAACATGCAAATGTAAGTTCTCTTTGTTATCACATCTCAGCTTTGATGAGTCATTTCGAACATCAGTTCTTGATGTAGGTGTTCTTCATTTAACCCCACCACCAACTATATCTCCTTCTTTTTCTTTTCTTCTTTCCTAGAAAAATGATAAAGACAATCCCATGCATACTCCTGATGGGATTTACTCCTCATCCTGACTTCTGTCTCCTTCCTCCCTTCCCAGTGGGGCCTACCAGCCCTTACTCCCTCGCTCTGTCAGTGATTATTCAGGAAGGTTCCTCCTAGCCCATGCTATCACCACGCGCAACTGTGAGTGATGTTCTGTACAGTGGCACACATGCCAAATAATATGGATACATAGAGGAAAGAATAATTTGATCAACCTTTGACAATTATAGAGGCACCAATTCAAAGAAAGAGGAAGGTAACATCTGAGCTAGGCCCTGAAGGATAATTAAGATTTTACAAGGTCAATAGGGAGGCCAGGTAGAAGGAAGAACGTTAAACTATGAAATGCAAAGTAGCATGAGAAAGAAATGAGTAGAGTTTGGTGTGGCCAGAGCACAGGAGGCGTGGCAGGGAGGGCAGGAGATGAGGCTCAGGGAAGCTTGGGCTGAGGTTGTGCGGGACCTGGAAAGTCAGGCTTAGACTTTTGAACTTTTTAAGCCCACTTGACTCCAGATATCCATTGTACAAATCAAGATACCCCCTCTATGCCTAGAATAATACTAGCTTTATACCATCCTAGAGAGAACAGCCCTATTCTCTGTGGGGCTTGACTCTTCAGGTTGAGAAAAGCTTCAAGACAACAGTAAGACACCCAACACTTATAGAAAGCAATGACATCCTCATGCATCGTAAAAAAGTTGCTCTGGTGACAGTAAGAATGCTTTAGTAGAGGCAGAAGGTGAAACACCTCTTTTGGTTCATAAGACATGAACCAAAACTCTGCTGTAATAATTCAGGTGGGCGATTCCAGAGCTCAGGATGATGACAGTAGAAACGGAGGAGAGGGACATTCCAGAGACATCTGGGAGGCAGAATGGATAGGACACTTCGGGGCTATCTTCCCTGGCTCCCCAACAATACCTGGAGTCACTTGTCCCCCGCAGCTTCACTCTGGAGCCTGCCTGAAAAGGGTGAGAACGGCATCAGCCACAACCCCCCACAGGGACGGGGTGTGCTGACTCTAATCAGGACTCGATTGTGTTTTTGGTGAACTCTGCATAACCCGATAGCCTCTTTTTCTTAAAAAAAAACTTTTTTTAATTTATTATTTTTATTTCTGGCTGTGCTGGATTTTCACTGCTGCCTGCAAGCTTTCTCCAGGCTTCTCACCATGGAGGCCTCTCTTGTTGTGGAGCACAAGCTGGGGAGCATGGAGGCTCAGTACTTGCGGCGCATGGGTTCAGTAGTTGTGGCTCTTGGACTTAGTTGCCTCTCGGCAGGTGGGGTCTTCCCAGACCTGGGATTGGACCGGAGTCCCCTACACTGCAAGGTGGACTCGTAACCACTGAACCACGGGGGAAGCCCCCCCGATAGCCTCTTTATTACGACTTTTATCTTCACATTCCATCACACTCCTGCACGTATGGGTCGAATCCTGATGACTAACTTTCAAACCTAATTCTCCTCTCCAAACCTCATGTTTCCCATGTTGGAACAGAAACACTGCCCTGAACTCCAGACAGCTTGGCTAGGATCCTGACACTCTGCTTCTCCATCCCAGCCCGTCCTTCCAGAGGGCTGGGTACACTCCCCATGCCCCACCCTGGCGCGCCCCCCCCCCCATCCTGCAGCAGAATTCACATTGCCAGCTTCAGGGTTGCTGCACACCAGCTTCCTCCGGCTGCCCCACAGGTCTGTGTGGCTGAGGTCCCGCCGTGTCACCCGAGTTCAGGCACCGCCAACACCTTGCCTGGGGCCCCTTCTCTCATTTGTGACGTGAGGGGGGTTATGCTAGGTGACTTCTGAGGTAGTTCGTTCCCTTCCAACACTAACATCCCGTGTTTCTAAGTAGGCCAACTGTAAAAGAAGTCTGCCCTGGCACAGAACAATTGAGGCTGGGAGCGAGTGAGTCAGACTCAACAGAAATGTCAAGCTGGCTGTGAAGCCAAGAGATTAGAGAGTCGCGCACCCCCGGGCAGACAGAGCTGGAGGCTCCAGCCACAGATTAGCCTGCCCAGACAGATGTGGGGACCAGATGACTGATGCCACACCCAGCTTCTTAGTCACATTTGTGTTCATGAAATCGCCAGCATCGTTTTGTCCACCTCCCCCCACAAAGGACCTGAAGCTATTTAGTATGATGATTGTAATTCTACTGTTCCTCATAGTTTGTTGTTGCTGTTTAGTTGCCAAGTCATATTAAGCTCTTTGCAACCCCATAGATGGTAGTCCACCAGGCTCCTCTGTCCATGGAATTCTCCAGGCAAGAATATTGGAATGGGTTGCCATTTCCTCCTCTAGGGGATCTTCCCGACCCAGGGATAGAAACTTTGTCTCCTGCATTGGCAGGTGGGTTCTTTACCGCTGAGCCACCAGGGAAGCCTCTTTTCGTAGTTCAGTTCAGTTAAGTCACTCAGTTGTGTCCAACTCTTTGCAACCCATGGACTGCAGCACACCAGGCCTCCCTGTCCATCACCAACTTCCACAGTTTACTCAAACTCACGTCCATTGAGTCAGTGATGCCTTCCAACCATCTCATCCTCTGTCATCCCCTTCTCCTCCCGCCTTCAATCTTTCCCAGCATCAGGGTCTTTTCCAATGAGACACTTCTTTGCATCAGGTGGCCAAAGTATTGGAGCTTCAGCTTCAGCATCAGTCCTTCAAATGAATATTCAGGACTTATTTTTTTTAGGATGGACTGGTTGGATCTCCTTGCAGTCCAAGGGACTCTCAAGAGTTTTCTCCAACACCACAGTTCAAAAACTTCAATTCTTTGGTGCTCAGCTTTCTTTATAGTCCAACTTTCACATGTCTACTGGAAAAACCATAAGCTTTGACTAGACGGACATTTGTTGGCAAAGTAATGTCTCTGCTTTTTAATATGCTGTCTAGCTTGGTCATAGCTTTTCTTCCAAGGAGCAAGGATCTTTTAATTTCATGGTTGCAGTCACCATCTGCAGTGATTTTGGAGCCCCCCAAAATAAAGTTAGCTACTGTTTCCACTGTTTTGCCATCTATTTGCCATGAAGTGATGGGACCAAATGCCATGATCTTAGTTTTCTGAATGTTGAGTTTTAAGCCAACTTTTTCACTCTCTTCTTTCACTTTCATCAAGAGGTCTTTAGTTCTTCCTCACTTTCTGCCATAAGAGTGGTGTCATCTGCATATCTGAGGTTATTGATATTTCTCCCGGCAATCTTGATTCCAGCTTGTGCTTCATCCAGCCTGGCATTTCGAATGATGTACTCTGCATATAAGTTAAATAAGCAGGGTGACAATATACAGCCTTGACATACTCCTTTCCCAATTTGGAACCAGTCTGTTGTCCCATGTTCAGTTCTAACTGTTGCTTCTTGACCTGCATACAGATTTCTCAGGAGACAGGTCAGGTGGTCTGGTATTCCCATTTCTTGAAGAATTTTCCACAGTTTGTTGTGATCCACATAGTCAAAGGCTTTGGTGTAGTCAATAAAGCAAAAGTAGATGTTTTTCTGGAACTCTATTGCTTTTTTGATGATCCAGCAGATGTTGGCAATTGGATCTCTGGTTCCTCTGCCTTTTTTAAATCCAGCTTGAACATCTGAAAGTTCACGGCTCAAGTACTGTTGAAGCCTGGTTTGGAGAATTTTCATAGTTAATGCTGGGGATTTCAGATTCAATATTATCCAGCAGTGTTTTGCCCATTTCCTTGGAATAGCCATCCAGTGAGTGTTCCCTGAGCCTTTGGTTTTACTCTCAAGACTTCCTAAGTTCCTCCCTGATACTTCTCAGAATGTGTGAAAGAATGCAAGTCTCTCAAGGCCTAGGTTTGCATCCCACAGCTACTTACTAGTCATGGGATTCTGGAAAACTTACTTAATCTGAGTTTTGAAAGTAGGATAATAATACCTGCCTTGCAAAATTGGAGCTCAGATTGAGAGCACTTGATATCACAGAAGGTTCTCAACCAAGGACTTCTCCCTCACACCATCTCTGGAAGTCTCTTTCCCCTCGGGGATTGCCTGGATTTTTTCTCTGTCTTTCCTACTGGAGCTTACATGGTCCCTTCTGGTCTACACATTTTTGCTCCACTCTAGACCTACAACATGCTGAGTCAGCGCCAGCACGTCCTGGAGTAGGGGCTTCCCCTCCCCGCCCCCATCCCCCCGGTTGGGGCTGAGCAATCACAGGCCAAGAAAAATCTTGGTCAGAAGATGAGATCACAGCTGAAGGCTCTAAGTGCTCCATTGGCTCAGCTCAGGGTCTATTACATCGAAGATGTAAATGCCAGTGTTGAGATTCAGGACAGCTCCAGTCAGGAAAGTCCAGGAGACAGTGCTGAAGTGGTGAGAGGGTCAAGAAAGGCTGTCTCCAAGGATTTCCTTTCCCTGCTGGTCTAGTGGTTAAGAATCTGCCTTACAATGCAGGGGACATGGGTTCCAACCCAGGTCAGGGAACTAAGATCCCACAAGCCCCAGGGCAACTAAGCCAGCACGCCTCAACAGAAGATTTCACATGATGCAACTGAGACCCAGACAGCCAAATAAATAAACAGAATTAAGTTTCTCATAAAAAACAACAACAACAACAAAGCATGTCTCCAAGCTGCTAAGCATAGGAATCAGCTACAAGACATACACCTTGGGCTGATTAAGGGCTAACATTCTTGGTTGTTCTTTCAAGGAGAACCTAATATCAAGGACCAGAATAGATAGACATGGGCTGTTTGACTTTAAAGATCACTTAGATCCATCTTCTTTTATACATATAGCAAAACTGAGGTCCAGAGGAGGGGAAAAAGACTTGCCCAAATCCACGCAGAGAGAAAAGGTCGGAACTAGTCCTAAACTCAGGTCTCTAGCTTCTATGTCCCTAACTGTAAAAAAAAAAAAAAAAATAGTGATTATTAGAATTCAACACATTGTGGGTACTCAGAAGATCTGACTGTTGAATAACAAGTGTAGGGAATGTTTGCTAACAGGATACCCAAGCAGGAGAGCACTTACTAATATTTTTTGAGTCCCAGAGGGTCAGGGAGAGCCAAATCGTGAAGGGCATCGAATGCCATGCTTGAGAGTCTGAGTTCTCCTTTGCAGGCAACACAAAGCCATCAAAGATTTCAGAGTAGAGGATTGGTATGATCATTTCAATGATTTGAGAGAGTTCATTCTGGTTGCAGAGGGGAAAATGGATTGGAAGTGTCAGGTTTGCTGCATGAGGATACAGGGGCCTTTTCGAGTAGTTCTGGCAAGAGATGAGGCTTCCCAGGGGGGACTAGTGGTGAAGAACCCACCTACCAATACAGAAGACCTGGGTTCCATCCCTGGGTCGGGAAGATCCCCTGGAGGAGGGCATGGCAGCCCACTCCAGTATTCCTGCCTGGGAAATCCCCATGGACAGAGGAGCCTGGCAGGCCACAGTCCATGGGGTCGCAAAGAGTCCGACATGACTGAACCGGCTTAGTGTGCACAGCAAGAGCTGGTTGCTGGTGAAGGGCGGTGGCAGGGGGCAGAGAAGAAGCAGACACACCAAAGGCCATGGCTGCAGTGCAGTCAGTGGGGCCTGTGGTCAGTGGAGCTCGGGTGGGGCTGGGAGGAGGGGCCGAAGGCTGGGCCCCATGCCACCGGAGCACAGCTTCTCAGCCTCTAGTCTTCTGCCAGGGTCCCTGGCTTCACTTGTGAGGGCAGCTCTTTGATGGCCTTGGCACCGGGTAGGCCACAGGCTGTTAACAGGCACAACCACCCCTGGCATCCTGACTGTGTAATAAACTGGGGCATCGGTTTCCCCAGCAAAGTGCCACGAAGACGGTTGGTTGTGACACAAAGAAGTCCTATTAGAAGGGTTTCCTAGGGAACTTCCCTGGCGATGTATTGATTAAGACTCATACTTCCACTGCAGGGGGCACAGGTTCAATCCCTGGTCAGGGAACTAAGAGCTCACAAGCCATGCAGTGAGGCCAAAAATAAAAAAATAAAGAAGTGTTTTCTACCTACAGGCTTTCAGTGAAGGGCAAACATTCTTGAAGATTAAGCCTTCTATACTTTGTCTGGATAGTTAACATTTCCTGGTAAGAAGGTTAAATTCCGTCCACTGCTGCGTATGGAGTTCAAGTATTATAATATCATTGTTGTTGTTCAGTCCCTAAGAGCTGTCCAACACATTGTGACCCCATGGACTGTAGCCCACCAGGCTCCTCTGTCCATGGGATTCTCCAGGCAAGAATACTGGGGTAGGTTGCCATTTCCTTCCCCAGGGGATCTTTCTGACTCAGGGATCGGACCTGTATCTCCTGCATTGGCAGGCAGAGTCTTTACCTCTGAGCCACTTGGGAAGCCACTATTTAAAGTAGTTAATAACACAGAATTTGGAGTCAGGCTATCCTGGGGTCTGAATACTGACTGATACTCACTAGCTGTGTAATCTTGAGCCCATTACTAAATCTCTTGACGTTACCCCAACTATAGCATGGGAACAGTAGTAGTACTTTTTGAACAATTGTCCTAATGATATAAGATAAAGCATTTTAAGTGCTCAGAGCCAGTGCGCAAGGAGGGTCAGCTGTTTTTTAAAAATATTTCGTTACTTGGCTGTCTCGGGTCTTGGTTGTGGCAGTTAGGGTCTTTGCTGTGGCATGGGGGATGCTGGGTCGCGTGGGCCCTTGTTGCGGCACGTGGGCTTCTGTAGCTGTGTTGTGTCTGCTCTTCTCGAGCTGTGGAGCACAGGCTCTAGAGCATGGGCTTAGATGCCCCGCAGCATGTGAGTTCCCAACCAGGGGGAGATTTGTTCAAGATGGCACAGTAGTAGTAGAAGCTCCTCTTTTCCTGAGAGATCACCAAGGTCACAGCTAGCTGTTGAACAACCATCGCCAAGAGGGCACTGGAACCCACTCAAAAAAGATAGCCCACATCCAAGGACAGGGGAGAAGCTGCAACAAGATAGTAGGAGGGGCACAATCACAATACAACCAAATCCTACACCCGCCAGATGGGCGACCCACAAGCTGGAGAACAATAATACCAGAAGTTCTTGCACTGTTGTGGGGGTTCCGGGCCCCACCTCAGGCTGCCCAGCCTGGGGATCCAGAAAAGGGATGGGAATCCCCAGGGACTCTGACTTTGAAGGCCAGCAGGATTTTAGTTCCCTGATCAGGGATCAAACCTGCATCTCCTACATTGGAAGGCAGATTCTTAACCACTGGACCACCAGGGAAGTCCCACATCAGCTATTGTTAATTTTAATATCCCTATTGAATTATTTTGTAACTTGGTGTACTAAAAGAAAAAGATCACTTTCCTAAGCATAAAGCATTCTGTGTTCAACATTTTTAAGGCCTCTTATTTGAATATTTTGTTTTAACCAAGTTTCAAAAACTTATGAATGAAGGGTAGGACAGGAGAGCTTTGGACACATGTCTACGTGAAGATGTTATAAATGTGCAATACAAGTATTTGTTCTACATCCCAAAAATGTTGTGTTCCAGAAGTGATTTTGCTATTGATTTGCTAGATTGACTTAAAATAAGTCCATTTAACCTTTTCAGATCTGTTTGTTTCCTCTGCAAAATAAGTGGGCATGATTTCTAAAGGCTTTGTCAACTCTAAAATAAATAGATGAATTTATTTTACAGTTAAATTACGTATTACTTGTGTGGCTATGACAGTAAGTCAAACCCCAGTTATTTCTAAAGAAGCTCTAGAATCCTTCATGATTACTAAGGATCATTGCCCAAAATCTGTTTACCATCTAATATGTGATGTGTGGGCTTCCCTGGTGGCTCAGCAGTAAAGAACCCGCCTGCCAATGCAGGAGACACAGGTTCTATCCCTAGGTCGGAAAGATCCCCTGGAGAAGGAAATGGAAACCTACTCCAATATTCTTGCCTGGGAAATCCCATGGACAGAGAAGCCTGTCAGGTTACAGTCCATGCAGTTGAAAGAGTTGGACATAACTTAGCAATGAAGCCACCACCATGTGATATGTTTCCTTATTTATCTAATGATTTGATAGTGTAAAACTGATTTAGAACATCTGGCAGGGTGTTCATAGCTGAGAAACAGAAAACTGGAACCAGAGGTTGAGTCCCCTTGTACTTGCTAGTCCTTAGGGGAAAGCTTTCTTTTTTTTTTAACTTTCTCATCTGTTCATGTGTAATATCAAAGTTTCTCTCTGAGAGTGGCTTTTGGTGATAAATTAATTGGTTTGGCAAAGCATGGGAGTAGGTTAGAAAAATCAATTTTATAAGCAAACTTTTCAAGTCCAGCTCTGGCTCAACCCCTAGCACTTTCCCCACTGTTTTTTAAAAATTAATTAATTAGTTAATTTGGCTGCACCAGGTCTTCGTTGCAGCTGCAAGATCTTTAGTTGTAGCATGCAAACTCTTAGTTGCGACATGAGGGATTCAGTTCCCTCACGAGGGACTGAACCTGTGTGTTAGTTGCTCAGTCATGTCTGACTCTTTGTGACCCATGAGGTGTGTTGCCATTCTCGTCTGCAGGGTATCTTCCTGACCCAGGAATCGAATCCAGGTCTCTTGCATTGCAGGCAGATTCTTTACTGTCTGAGCCACCACGAACCCCCTGTACTGGGAGTGCAGAGTTTTAACCACTGAACCACCAGGGAAGTCCCCCCACTACTTTGTTTTGGCACATTCTAATACCCAGACTCAGCTTGACTATTTCCTTAAATCCTGCTCAATGTTTTATTAAGGCTATTCTCATTCTGTAAACACTTCTCTACTTTTCCCTGAATTCTTCCCCCACTGTGACTGTCAACATGTACACGTCCATACTCTCCCCATCCTTTGAGGCTTAGTGCAAAGGTCAAAAGGTCACTTCTCCTACCAAGTGTGGGTAATTGTTCTCCTTGGGTGCATGGAATATCCCCCTCAGCTGAGCTCCCAGAAGGCTTCTGGAATGTACCTTTCAGGTGATCCCAGGCAGGCAAGAATAGTCCAGTTAGAATCTGCAGTTATACCACTTGAGTTCAAATCGCTGTTGATCCCTCAGCTGTGATTTTAGGCAAGTTACAAACCTTTCCACACCTCAGTTTTCTCATCTGTAAAATGGAGCTAATGGTAGTACCGACATCATAAGGTTTTTGTTAGGTTTAACTGAGCCTTTAAATGTAAAGTATTTAGAATAGCATCTTGCCCATAGTGATTGTTTAATAAATGCTAGCTATCATTACTTCTATCTTTTTTAAAAAATAAATTTATTTTTGGCAGTGCTGGGTATTCATTGCTGTGCATGGGCTTTCTCTAGTTGTGGTGAGTGGGGGCTATTCTTCATTGCAATGTACAGGCTTCTCATTGTGGTGACTTCTCTTGTTGCTAAGCACAGGTTGTAGGCGTGTGGACTTCAGTAATTGCAGCTCTCAGGCTCTAGAGCTCAGGCTGGCTAGTTGTGGCCCATGGGCTTTAGTTGCTCTGCAGCATGTGACATCTTCCCAGACCAGGGGTTGAACCTGTATCCTCTGCATTGGCAGGCAAATTCCTATCCACTGTACCACCAGGGAAGTCCTCTCCTATCTTATTTTACAGATAGAATATTCCTGTCTCATGCTTCCTCCTAGACGCTACACTCACTGAGAACACGAGGATTTGTGTCTGTTCATTTTAGGGGGGGGCTACTTTTGTGCCTAGAACTTAGCACACAGAACTAGTTATCTGACAGGTGTTAGAAAACTTCGGCTCAAGTCCTTCCTCCCTTTTCATCCCTAATATTTACAAGATGACTTGAACCATGACATAAGCAATTCCATGAATTAAGGAAGCTTATTGTAATTAAATGTCAAATTGGACCTTAGACTAAACAGTCTGCTGTCAGTGGCATGCTAGTGCATCCGGTAAGGATAAGGCTTTTAAAAGAACATTGCATATGGTGTACAGCTATTTGACCCAGGGCTCCCAGTTCCCGGTCCTGCCCCTGTTCCACTGTTCCCAGTGCCGTATTCCATTACCTTTGCTTCCCATGGCTGTGGGTCAGCCTGACCCCAGCTGGCCATGCACAACAGTGACCAAGGCACCATGGTTCACACTGCAGGGCGCAGTCTAACCTCTATCTATGGACAAATTAACGAACAAATAGGTACTAAAGGGAAACGATGTTTTGTCCCCGCAGGACAAAGTTCAGTCATACTCAAGACTTCAGGTCAAATCGAGATCTATTTCTGAGATATTTTCCACAGATATTTCTCCCATCTTTACAGAGACATGTCTTGGTCTGTGTTCATGGATTCTTGCCAACCAGCAGTTTACCCAATGCTGTGATTCATTTCTTTGATTTCTATGCACTGTTTGACTTCTCTCATATTTGGCTTTGGCTGGGGACTCTCAGCATATGCTTTACATGGCTAGTCAGTCCGACCTTTTAATATTTTTGGATCTTAATACAAAAAAAAAAAAATCAGATCAGAGGCCAAGATTTTTCTAATAATAAACCAGGGACTACTCATTTTCTTTTTAAGTGAGTATTAACTTCAATTTAGTTCTCTTCTGTGAAACTTCACAGCATAAATGTTCAAACGTAATTCAGGTCAAGTATAATATCAGCTCCTGGGGTGTCATTAATAGTTCCTGGTTCATGAATAAGAGCCCTACAAAGTAGCACAGGCCCATAGAAATGGGCCTGAGGAAATTAGGCCAAGCAGGGCTCAAAGAAATGAAGGGATAAGAGGCTACATTTTCCCTGCTCTCAGGAGCAGCACTTCTGTTCTCAAAGCTAACCTCAGACACATGTAAAGTAGGCGCTGGTCTGTAGCATAGAGGGGCTCTGAAGGTCTCAAAAGGGGGTCCTCCAACCCACCTCTAATGCCTGACATTCCTACCTCCAGAGTGGTATTCCCTTGGCAGAAGTTTGATTCAGATGCTTTCATCCATCCCTTTACTCATTCATTCATTCATCAAATGTTAATTAGTGCCACTGTGTGCAGGAACCCTGGAGAGAAAAGTGAGTAGGACTCAAAGCTTTTTGTTTTGTGCGAAGATCAAAATAAGGAGATGGTTAAAACTCTGAGCCATTGCCAGATGGTTAAAACTTCACCTTTGGGACTGCCGGAGAGGAAGGAGGTGACCCCAGAGAATGGGAAGTCATGGAAAACCACAAGTGGAAGAATGATGAAGTCATGGACTTCACAGAAGACAAGTCAGGGGAGGAAAAAAAATGCTGAGTACAGATCTCTTTAACTGGGTGAATGCTTTAAGCTGGCTAGTGGATACCAACAAAGTAGAATGGACTGTAGACTCCCAGGTTCCCAATGTAAAGTCATCTGAAAACTGGGCAGAACTTGACCTACAAGTTAAGACTTGATGGGCTTGCCAGGTGGCGTTAGTGGTAAAGAGCCCGCCTGCCAATACAGGTAGATGTAAGAGATATGGGTTCAATCCCTGGGTCAGGAAGATCTCCTGGAGGAGGACAGGGCAATCCACTCCAGTAATCTTGCCTGGAGAATCCCATGAACAGAGGAGCCTGGCAGGCCACAGTCCATAGTGTAGCACAGAGTGGCACATGACTGAAGTGACTTGACACATATAATACACACTAAGATTTGATAGGAAAGTGAGAGAGAATGCACAGCCACTGCGAACTTGGGCCACTGACCAGGAGGGCCTGTAGCGAGCCCTTAGTTGTTGGAGGAACAACTTAATGCACTGAGGCCAGAGGCGGAGATGCCCTGAGACAGGTGCTGAAAGAAGTCAGATAAGGCCAAGCAGCAGTTGGCCTTTTTGGTGATTTGGGTGAAAGTAGGCACTGGCTTAGTTTTGCACAGTGAGGTGCCAGAGAGAAGTTCATAAGTTAAATCAGAATTAATGTGATTTCCCTGGTAGTCCCGTGGCTGACTCTGAGCTCCCAAGGCAGGAGGCCTGGGTTTGATCCCTGGTCCAGGAACTAGATCCCACTTGCCACAACTAAAGATACTGCATGTTGCAATGAAGATCAAAGATCTCAGTGCCACAACTAAGACCTGGCACAGCCAAATAAAAAAATATTTTAAAAAAGAATTAGTGTGGTTTATGTAGTCAGAAAATGGCAAGCCATTCCAGCAGTCTTGCCTGGGATATCCTATGGATAGAGGAGCCTGGCGGGCTACCCTCTATGGGGTCAAAAACAGCTGGACACAATTTAGTGACTAAACAAAAGCAACAATGTAGTTAAAATGGGCAAACCATGTGGTTGGTTTCAGGACTAGGAAGACTGTTGAATTCTCGAATTCTTATCACTGCACCATAACCCCAAACAACACAAGAGTTGGACACGATTTAGTGACTAAACCCCTAACCAAGGGAAGTGGGAACCATGGAGTTAACTGTTCTTCTATCTACTGTTCTACTTCTAACTACTGTTCTTCTGTTCTTCTATCTACTGAAGCACCTCTGTAGCCTCTTCTTTGCCATTCAAGACTTGGCACCAGGGTCTCCTCCCCTGATGGCTTAGACTGTTGGGAGTGCCTGCTTCAAGCTCCCAGAGCAATTAGCATTTCCCTCCCATTGGAATGGTGCTCATCACAATGGATTGTCCTGTCTGTTTGCTTTTGTCTCCCCCTCCACTAAACTGTGAGCTCTCTTAGGGCAAAGGTTGCCTTCCGTCTCCACAGCCCCAGATTAGAACATGTGCATGCGTGCATGCTAAGTCTCTTCAGTTGTATCCAACTCTTTGCGACCCCATGGACTGTAACCCACCAGGTTCCTCTGTCCTTGGGATTCTCCAGGCAAGAATACTGGAGTGGGTTGCCATGCCATCCTCCAGGGGAATCTTCCTGATGCAGGGATCAAACCTGCGTCTGCATGGGCAGGAAGGTAAATGGATTAAGTGGATGAATAATGGGCCCAAATCATTAAGGATTTGTATTCTTCTTGGGACTACATACCTCAGGGTAGAGATGCCCAGAAAAATGCTGAACGTATTTTAATAAGGTGGCAGACTGCAAGGAGATCAAACCAGTCAATCCTGAAGGAAATCAGTCCTGAATATTCATTGGAAGGACTGACGCTGAAGCTGAAGCTCCAATGTTGTGGCCACCTGATGTGAAGAACTGACTCATTGGAAAAGACCCTGATGCTGGGAAAGATTGAAGGCAGGAGGAGAAGGGGATGAAATGGTTGGATGGCATCACTGACTCGATGCACATGAGTTTGAGCAAGCTCCAGGAGCTGGTGATGGACAGGGAAGTGCTGCAGTCCATGGGTCCCAAAGAGTTGGATATGCCTGAGTGACTGAACTGAAACCAAAGATAAAAAGCAGGTGCTTCAGTCCAATTCAAATCCAGTTGCAATTTTTTTGTGCTTTATTTTCCTATTAATATGAGCACTGTAATTTGAAGTCATGGTCTGCTTAGTAGGCAGGTTTCAAAGATGGACTGGGAGAAGCAATCTCATCAAAAAAGCTTGAACCAGGAGCCAGGAGGTCTAGCCTCTCTTCCTGACCCCCCACGAACTTCCTAATCATGTCACACAGATGGGATTCTTATCTGCACGTGCTTCCAGTCTCCAGCCTCCAGTCTTCCCCCCAGCTCTCCCTCCTCCACCCTTTCCTGAAAACAAATTAATCATATTGTAAAAACCTTGTTGCCTTCCAGAGCAAATTCTCAACTCCTTAGCCTCCAAAGCAAAGTCCAGAGCAAAGTTTCAACTCCTTAGCACGCAAGCAAGGTCTTTTCAATATCTCTCAAGACTGATGGTCCTTTATCCATATCCTTATACCCAGTTAACTCCATGGTTCCCACTTCCCTTGGTTAGGGGTTTAGTCACTAAATCGTGTCCAACTCTTGAGACCCCGTGGATTGTAATCTGCCAGGATCCTCTGTCCGTGGAATTTCCCAGGCAAGAATACTGGAGTGGGTTGCCATTTCTTTCTCCAGAGGATCTTCCCAACCGAGGGATCAAACCTGAGTCTCCTGCACCGCAGGCAGATTCTTTATCGACTGAGCCACCAGGGAAGCCCCATTGTCCTAACGAAGCTCTTTTGTGCCCCTGGGTCTTTTCTATACCTGTCTCTGATATCAGCTGTAAGCTTCCACTCTCACTTCAGCTGGTGCGTTCCTGTTTGTTCATCTTCTAAGACTCAGCCAGTGGAGCCCAAGAGTTGCTTCCTCAGCAAGGAATCTTTTAACTTCAGACAACATAAACACCTTCTCCCATGGCATTTTCACTTGTTTATCTCACACTCCATATAACCCTGATAGAGATGATTTGCTTACTCGTCCCATCTCAATTGCAAAACTGAGTTCCTCTAGGTCAAAGGTCATAACTTTTATATCTTCTCTTTTGTTGCTAGCACTTAAGAGGTTCTCCAATATATGCTGTTAGAAAACAAAAATATGTGCTATATTGCATTTTTCTTGTTCTGTCTTCCTCACTGTGACTACTGCTCCTCTCTGCTCCATCTCCCCAAGAAACCTAATCATTAAATAGTCTGCTGAGCACTGATCAGAAAGCAGGCTCTATGCGTTACCTTTTACACAGGACAATTTAATTTAATCCTTATCTCCACCCTACAAAGGAGACATTACTATTACTTTACATATAAAGAAACCGAGGCCCAAAAAGGTTAGGGATCTTTCCCAAGTCCCGGTTAGTAGGTCACAGAGCTAGGATCGAAACTGAAGTCCCTCAAATTTCAAAGCCCATGTGAAGTGAAGTGTTAGTTGCTCCATCATGTCCGATTCTTTGAGACCCCATGGTAGCCTGCCAGGCTCCTCTGTCCATGGGCTTCTCCAGTCAAGAAGACTGGAGTGGGTTGCCATTTTCTTCTCCAGGGGATCTTCCTGACCTGTTGCAGGAAGGCGGACCCCTTTCAGGGCCCAAGAGTGGGCTCCTGTCTAACACTCAGAAATGAATTGTCCAAGGAGACACACATGCTGACAAAGCAAGAGACTTTACCAGGAAGGGGCGCCTGGGCAGAGAGCAGTAGGGTGAGGGAACCCAGGAGGACTGTTCTGCCATGTGACTCATGGTCTTTGGTTTTATGGTGATGGGATTAGTTTCCGGGTAGTCTTTGGCCAATCATTCTGACTCAGGGTCCTTCCCAGTGGGGCACACATTGCTCAGCCAAGATGGATGCCAGCAAGGAGGATTCTGGGAGGTGGCCGGACACGTGGCGTCTCCTTTTGCCTTTCTCGAACTCTTCCCATTGGTGGTGGCTTATTAGTTCCATGTTCCTTACCAGCACCTCCTGTCAAAAAATGACACACAAACAGCTACAATGGTGCCTGGCCAGGGTGGGCAGTTTCAGTCAGGGTGTTTCCCCTAACAGACCCAGGGATCGAACCCAGGTCTCCCACATTGCAGCCAGATTCTTTACCATCTGAGCCACCAGGGAAGCCCCTTCCAAAGCCCATGGCCTTTCCACAATATCATCTACTTCCTCCCAGGCCTGCACCTGGGTGTTCACTTGGTTGGTTCATTGCTCTGAGCTGCATTGACGAGGACTGCAAGAGTCAGGTTCACTCCAGCTTGCTGGAGTCTGGCCATCCCCCCAACTTACCCATGAAAGCCTAGACAGCTACATCTCAGTGCCAGCACATGTGAGAACAAAGCCCAGATTGCCTCCCATCAGGAAGTGGTGTCTTCTCGCACAAGGAACCGGCCCTCCCTTTCCAGGGATCAGATGGAGCCTTCAGCCCAGAGGCCCTCTCACAGTTCATGGGTTTGTCCCTGATGTCCAGCCCAGAAACTCTCTGTTCCCTGGTTCCCTGGAGAATGGGAAATTTTTGGCTTCTGCAATGTTTTTCTGGTCCCTAAGCCCGGAAGGTGAAAGGTCTCTTGGATGGAAGTGAACAAGCCAAGTTTACCCAGCCTAGCGAGGCGTCAGCGCCCTGAGCCATATTCCATTAGGGGCGCCCACAACAGCTGGGGCTTCTCCTTCTCAGCACGATACCTGCCCCAGAGGATGGACGATTTCCGGCCCCACTGCACAGCAGACACAAAACAGAAATCCACTGTGAGCTTCCTCCACGCTGGCGACTCTGCACAGAATCCTCAGAAGTGCCCTCTGCTCCCTCCACTTTCCACTGCCACTGCTGAGCCTTCAGCTTAGGGGGCGAAGAGAGGCTCACAGGAGGATGTGTTCCGTAATCTTTAAAATGTCTCTAAGGGTACAGGAGTGAGCCAGGGAGATTTACATGCTTGTGAATACCCATTACAGGCCAACCATTTTACACACATCATCTCATTTCATCATCACTGTCATTCGTTTTCCTATTTTAAATATGTGCAAACTGAAACTGTCTCTAAGCACAACAGCATGTTTCCTTTTGTTGGTAAAAGGGATACTGTGAGGTCTTTGACCTTGGGCCTGAGAATTCGTGATGGAGCTCAGCATGGAAGTGAGGTGGGACACGGCTGCACATGTAGGATCCAGTGAGTCCAGTGCGTCGTGTCTGCTCATTGTCTGACATTCTATAAAATCTTGCCCTGTGTGACCCTGCCTGGAATCAGGAATTCTATCTGCACTCCAAACCCATTCATTTGTCCAGCGCTGGGGAAAGGAGGCAGTTTGAGTTTTACAACAAGCAGCTTGAACTAGGAGTCTGAATAAATTTTCTTGAGTCCCAGCTTTTATGACTTAACATATGTAAGCTCTTGCCTTAGTTTTCTCATCTGTAAAGTGGGCAGGAAAAGAATTGATTTCCTAGCTTAGGATTTTTGTGAGGACTAAATGAAATGTTGAAAGTGCGGTGTAGGGAAGGCCAACAGAGAGCTGGCCTGTTGGTAAGCGAGCCACGTTCTTGTCTGCCGTCCCTTCTGTGAAGTTCCATCCTTGACTGAACAGCACTCCATTCTCCAGGTTAATTTTTCTCCCACTCCCACCCACCCCTCAAGCTAAATGAAGAGGCATTTGGTGTAGAGGAGGAAACAGACTAAGAATTAGATGAACTTGGATCTGAATCCTGATTTTATTAATTAATTGCTTGAGTAATCAAGCAAAGCACTAAGCCATAATTCCCCTACCTATAGAATAGGGATGGTATTTAAAAAAAAAAAAAAACAAAGCTACCGATGTTTATTAAACACCCAATAGGCACCAGGCACTCTTCATGTGTCATCTTGTGTGTATCTGTTATGCATTTACTTTTGGCTGCACTGGGTCTTTGTTGTGGCACTCGGGTTCTGCACTGAGCTGCATGGGCTTCTCTCCTGCGGCCCCCAGGCTCTAGAGTGCTCAGGCTCAGAAGTTGCAGTGTGCAGGATTAATTTCCCAGCGCTTAGCTTTCCAGCCAGGGATTGAACCCACATCCCCTGCATTGAAAGGCAAATTCTAGAGTTGTCATGAATTCTATATGAGAGAATGAATGCATCAGTGTTTGTCAATTCTTTTTTTAATTGAAGTATAGTTGATTTACACTACTGTGTTAGTTTCAGGTATATAGCAAAGTGATTCAGTTATATGTATTAATATATAGACCCCCCCCTTGGATTAGTTTCCATTACAAGTTATCACTTGATATCAATACTTTGTCAATTCTAATGTACTATATACAAATGCAAGTTACTCATCCAACTGAGTTTTTTGACCATCTGCTAAGGGCCAGACACATGCCAGGTGATGAGGGTAGAAAGAAAATAAGACATTATCTCCATTAAGCTCACAGTCTGAGGAAGAGACAGACTTGTAAACAGGTAATTACAACACAGTGTGGTAAGTGCCATGATAGGGGACGAGCAGAATGCCTGAAGCACAGAGGAGGGGCACTGTATTAGTTATTTATTTCTGCAAATCATGTCACCTTAAAACTTAGTAGCTGCAGCAAGCATTTATTATCTCATCTGTATACTGAGAACAAGGAACCTGGGAATGGCTTCACTGTCTGGTTCTGGCTCAGGGCCTTTCATAGGGTCAAACTGTTGGCCAGGGATGTCATCTCTGAAAACTCATTTCCAGCTGTAGAATCCACCTCCAAGCTCACTCATGTGGCTGTTGGTAGGAGGCTTCACTTCCTTGCCATGTGGGCCTCTCCATGGATCTGCTCAAGACATGACTTCCCCCAAACCAAGTCATCCAAGAGAGAAAGCGTGTATGAGAGAGATGTTATAACCTAAGCTTAGAAGTGCCATGCCATCACTTCTGCCGTTTTCTGCTGGTCACAAAAACTAACCATGGTACAATGCAAGAGGGGAATACATAAGGGTGGGACGTGCAGGAGCGTAGAGCTGTCAAGAAGTGGTACTGACGTTGCTAGTGAGGGCATCTTTCAGCTCGGTCTCCAGGGCAGATGCAACCAGGTGAAGCCAGGCCCTATGGGCCTTGGTATGGCCTTTCAAATTCATAGCCTCCCCAGAACTGATCATCAGTAGCTACTGCTCATCATGTGTTCAAGCATGTGTTCACATGTCTGACATCCCTCTAGACTGCATTGAGCAGGCAGGGAAAGTGTCTGTCTGGTACATGGTTATGTTCAATATCTAGTATGGTGCCTGGCCCTTTGCCTGTTTTATGAAATAATTAATGGAAAGTGAATGAATGCACTGTATTTGTCAAACAGTCCATGCAGGTGAGTAATAATTACAACATTTAAGGAACTATGCTAGGTGTTTCCCAAGTGTCTGGCCCTATGCTACATGCCTTTCATGTATTATTTCATGTAACACTCATAACAACTCTATTACAATTCCCTCTTAAGAGATGAGGAAACTAAGGTCACACAATTAGAAAACGGCAGAGCCTGAGTGTGACTACAAGTCTGTCAGACTCCAAATTCTGTGCAACTCATAATATCATATCTTGTGGCATCATCTTCTCAAGCAAAAGAGCAAACAAAAAAATTGCAGATCTGAAGGACTTTGGGTGATTAATAAACCAGATAAAAGAACATTAGATAAACTGAAGGAACAATCGATCAATCTCTGTAATCAGGTTTCTCCCCTTCACACACACACACACACACACACACCCTTTCTTTTTCCAGGAAAGCCCAGCTTATGTCCTACCTCTTCCAGGAAGTCTTCCTGACTCACAGTGACACCCTCCTCCCTTAAACTCCTGGCGCATTTGTGATAGTGCCACTCAGCTGATACTTACCATATGTAGTCTTTTTTATGTGTATATGCTTCAGATCCAGGAGAAGGCAATGGCACCCCACTCCAGTACTCTTGCCTGGGAAACCCCATGGACGGAGGAGCCTGGTAGGCTGCAGCTCATGGGGTCGCGAAGAGTCGGACACGACTGAGCGACTTCACTTTCACTTTTCACTTTTCACTTTTATGCACTGGAGAAGGAAATGGCAACCCACTCCAGTATTTTTGCCTGGAGAATCTCAGGGACGGAGGAGCCTGGTGGGCTGCCGTCTATGGGGTCGCACAGAGTCGGACACGACTGACGCGACTTAGCAGCAGCAGCAGCAGCAGCTTCAGATCCAAATATATTTTTTTCTTTATTTAAAAAAAACTTTTTATTTTGTGTTATAAAATAAATCGGGGTATAGCCAATTAACAATGTTATGATAGTTTCAGGTGGACAGCAAAGGGACTCAGCCATACATACACATGTATCGACGCTCCCCCAAGTTCCCCTCCCAACTGACCATATGTAGTCTAAATTTGCAGTTTATCGTTTTTGTAGCTCAAGTCCATGGCTTCCTTCTCTATACATGGAGGGAGCTGGACTGCTTCTCAAAGGCCCTTTCTGGCTTGCACTTTGTTGGAGGCATTTCTTGACTTTCTAAGGGCACAATCACCTGCTTGCAGAGAAGGTTGGTGTAGCATGGGGCAGGCCCTCACTGATGGCAGAGCTTTTACCTGACTGTGTTGAAGGAGCCTGCTAGCTACCATTTCTCAACTACCCTTGAGCTCCTAGGGACCTCTTATATGTAGCACAGGGCCTGGAGCATGGTAGGCTGTCTATAAATATTGCCTGGATATACATATGAATATGTCATATTATGTAACACATAACATATTATATGAGTGAGTAACTGAAGTGGTGGTAATGATTATAACCTTAATAAAAACCTCAGGGACTTCCCTGGTGGTCCAGTGGTTAAGAATTCACCTTCCAATGCAGGGGGACGCAAGTTCGATCCCTGGTCAGGAAGCTAAGCTCCCACATGCCACGGAGCAACTAAGCCCATGCACCACAATTAGAGAAAGCCCACACGTACAACTAGGAAGCCCGTGCACAGCACAACACAGACCCAATGCAGCCAAAGTTAACAACAACAACAGCAAGAAAAACCCTCATATCTTTGGCATTACAAAATAGACGTTACTGGTCAAGTAATTGACATTACTTGACCTTCCCCAGGTGGCATCTCCTTCACCACAAGGTTTCTCTAGGCTTTGCCTAGAGAGACAGGATGGAACATTTGGAATTAGAGTGGACAGAGCAATAGTCACATAGGCAAACTTTGAGTCAGCTTGTTCTAGACTGCCTGCCAACTCATTACCCTTCTCTGTGGACTTATTGCCCCATCTCTTATTGCAAGATCCTTTCACAACATGAGGCAACACCCCTGTCTAGAGCTTTATCTGCTCTGGGTACATATGTGCTTGGCTTCCACTCAGATGCCATCACCCATCTGTGGCAGAAGGGGAGGGGGTTATGACTTCATCTCTGCAGTAGCGTTTCACCCGATCCCACTAACAAGTGGGAGGACTCTAGGAATCCTCCACACAGGGACACAGGACAACAGAAGCCCTCCTGCTCATCTCCATGGATGCCTCTGATGGGACCTCTCCTTGCTTAACCTTCTCTCTATTATCTGCCTTTCTACTGGAAGGTAGCTGATGTAGTGTTAAAGAGCATGGGTTTTGCAGTTACAGCTAAATTTTTATTTTAGTTTTGCTTCTTATCAGGTATATCTCTTGGGCAAATTACTTAAATTTTTTCAGCCTTAATTTTCTGATATATAAGTTAGAATTAATAGTATCTACTTCATAGAGTTGTTGTGAGGATGGCGTTAATGCTGCAAAGGGTTTAGAATAGAACCTGCAAATAAAATGCCCTCTATCCATAGTAACTATCTTTTTTTCCCACTTGTTCTGGGTTTCCCTAGTGACTCAGACAGTAAAAAATCTGACCACAATGCAGGAGACCTGGATTCGATCCCTGGGTCAGGAAGATTCCCTGGAGAAGGGAATGGCAACCCATCCCAGTATTCTTGCCTGGAGAATTTCATGGACAGAGGAGTCTGGCAGGCTACAGTCCATGGAGTCGCACAGAGTCGGACGTGACTGAGCAACTAACACACAACATACAGAGGATTGAAACACAGTTCATTTTTCAACTCATTTCTTTACATAAATCTAGAACTGTGACTCCTCTTCATGTTCCCTTATTTTTTTGATGTCTTGTATTATGAAATATAATACACATACAACATGTAGAACTATGCATAGTGAAAGTCACTCAGTCATGTCAGACTCTTTGTGACCCCAAGGACTATACAGCCCATGGAATTCCCCAGGCCAGAATACTGGAGTGGGTAGCTGTTCCCTTCTCCAGGGGATCTTCCTAACTCAGGAATCGAACCCAGGTCTCCCGCATTGTAGGTGGATTCTTTACCAGCTGAGCCACAAGGGAAGCCCAAGAATACTGGAATGCATAGCCTATTCTGTCTTCAGCCAATCTTCCTGACCCAGGAATGGAACTGGGGTCTCCTGTATTGCAGGTGGATTCTTTACCAGCTGAGCTATCAGGGAAGCCCTATGCATAGGATGAACTAAGCATAGAATAAAACAAAAACATATAGCTTAAATAACTATAAAGCTAACCCTCATGAGACTTCCTTAAAGTCATTAAATATAACATTGCTAGGCAATGTTATATAAATATAAATGATAAATATAACCTCTTATCACAATCACTTCTCTTCCCCTATCACACTATCTATCTTAAATAGTGATTGTTTTCTGTGTCTGCTGCTCAAAACTGGGGCTGGAGTGGGTAGTGGGGGGCTGAGGGAAGGAGAATGAAATTCAGATTTACTGAATGGTGGCCCAAGAGCCTCACTTACCTGAACTTATTCCATATTTAAAAGGACCCCCAGGACTTGCCTGGTGGTCCAATGGTAAAGAATCCACTTGTGGCTAAGTTGGTAAAGAATCTGCCTGCAATGCGGGAGACCTGGGTTCAATCTCTGGGTTAGGAAGATCCCCTGGAGAAGGGAACAGCTACCACTCCAGTATTCTGGCCTGGAGAACTGAGTGGACTGCAGAGTCCATGAGGTCACAAAGAGTCGGACAGGACTGAGAGACTCTTTCATCACATTCTCCAATACAGGGGAGACAGGGTAGATCCCTGGTCATGGAGCCAAGCTCTCATCCACCACAGGGCAACTAAGCCCGCAGCCAAAACTATGAGCCCACACGCTCAAGAGCCCATGTGTCGCAACTAGAGAAGGCCCACACGTGGCAACAAAGAGCCCACGCATGAAAATAAAGACCCAGTGCAGCCAAAAAAAAAAAAAAAACAGAAGGACCCCCCAACTTGCAGGTGAATCTCGGGAGATTAAAGAACCGTCTCGACATCACGCAGCCTGGATAGGGAACAGGTCTTCCTGACACATGTTCTTACCTGTTCCCTAGCAGAACCCTCCGGGGGGACCTTGGAACCTTTCCATTTTGTCCTTCTCAGTGATGAATCCATGCACTTGCCTTGATATCCTTTCTCATACTCAGAACTGAAACTGCTGTGTGCATGCAGTTCTCACCTCTCTCCCACTTCCTTTACTGACCCCCAAGATGTTCTGTGAAGTGAAGTGAAAGTCGCTCAGCGGTGTCCGACTCTTTGCGACCCCATGGACTATACATTCCATGGAATTCTCCAGGCCAGAATACTGGAGTGGGGAGCCTTTCCCTTCTCCAGGGGATCTTCCCAACCCAGGGATTGAACCCAGGTCTCCCGCATTGCAGGTGGATTCTTCCCCAGCTGAGCCACCAGGGAAGCCCAGATGTTCTGTGAGTCCTGCTCTAACTACTCAGCCGGTGTCAGCCTGCTCTCCTGGTGAACTCTTTCCTGTTTCTCTGGGTCTGTCACTCTCCTCCTTTCTGTACCCAGTGATCTCATTTCCACGGCCTCAGCGGCCCCTATGCCTGTGACTCTCTGCAGGAGCCCCAGTGGGATCGCTATCAGTAGCTCAGGCCAGACTGGCTCAGCTGCACGCAAAGAGGGGCAGGGGGGTCTGGGGGATAGTTGGGAGAGTGGGGGTCCAGAAGGAGACCAAGATGGGTGTCCAGGAGGCCAGTAGGGAAACAGGGGGGCAGATAGTCTGGAAAACAGCTACCCTCTTAGTGAGGGCAGACAGTAGGCCTGCTGCTCAGGCAGTTAGCAATGTTCTATCAGAGCTGTTGGCAGTTCTCAGGGGGAGCAAGGTCTGTGAGGCCTGGGATTTAGGGGAGATTAGGGTAAGGCAGGCTGAATGCTAGGTTTTAACCTGGTATCACATCAGGAGTTTAGCTCCAACAGGATCCAAAAGCAGAGTGGGATTGGGGATTTATAGACAGGCCCAGTTCAAGCAGTCTATTTGAGATAATAAACCATCAGATTGTCTTGAAAATTCTATTATTTTGGCATCCAGATTGAATGTCCCAGGCTGCCTTTCTACTCAGAAGTTCCACCAAAAATTCTTTTGCAGATTCTGGCTTCTGATTTTTAGTTCTGAAAATGCAATCATTATACCTAACCCTGTAATTCATGAACTAAAATATTTGCAGAAATGGTTATATGCTACTATCATTGCACTTCATTTTTCTGACTTCCTAGAAAAACTCCTTTGGCCTACCATGTTATTTCTTTTACAAATTAAAAATGTTTTAACGGTACAAGCCAATAATCATAAATAAATATATTTTTTGCAAAAAAAATTTAGAAATAAGTTAATAAGTAAAAGGTAAAAAAATCTTACACACCCCTACTCCACTCCACTTCTTTGTGTAAATTATCCTCCTACTTAGTAAGTACTGTAAGTAAACTCCTGCTCTAAGTTTTTCTAAGTATTTAGGGAGATGCAGGAGCATACAGGGGTACAGGTTGGGGAAGAAGGAGGTTCTCCTGGCAGAGAGTAGCATTTTATCACTGATATTGTTTATTTCCACAGTTCTTGGCAATAATAAAAAGCATACCAAGTAGATTTTACTGTTATTTATCATTATTTTCGGGGCTTCTCCGATGGCTCAGATGGTAAAGAATCTGCCTGCAATGCAGGAGACCCGGGTTTGACCCCGGGTCAGGAAGATCCCCTGGAGAAGGGAATGGCTACCCACTCCAGTATTCTTGCCTGGAGAATATCATGGACAGAGGAGCCTGGCAGGCTACAATCCACAGAGTTGCAAACAGTGGCACACAACTGAGCAACTAACACACACATTATTATTTTCAAGTTATTGTTTAAAATTATCATTTCACGTTATCTTCAGTTGATGCATCCACTTACTGCCTACATCCAGGGCACAGTTCCTTCTGCTTTGTCCCCCTGTGGTATGTCACTGAACACATCCAATATAACATGCATGAATCTAGAGTAGGAAATGGCAACCCAC
The DNA here is from genome assembly GCF_054371585.1 of Giraffa tippelskirchi. Lineage (NCBI taxonomy): Eukaryota > Metazoa > Chordata > Mammalia > Artiodactyla > Giraffidae > Giraffa > Giraffa tippelskirchi. The sequence continues at coordinate 38,017,760 of NC_137284.1, read as the reverse complement.
TCCAGTATCTTGCCTGGAGAATCCCATGGATAGAGGAGTCTGGCGGGCTACAGCTCACAAGGTTGCAAAGAGTTGGACATGACTAAAATAGCGACCTAGCATATATATTTTAGTGAGATAATCTGTACCTATTACATATTATAACCTGCTTTCTCTCCCTCACCTCCATTTAACACTATGTCTTTGGGATCTTTCTGTGCTACACATAAAATCAGTATAATTCTATCACCTTTTTTTAAAAAAAGGAAACAAATATGATTGCAAACAAACCAAATGAAAACAAGCTCAGGGGAAAGGAAGTCAATCTCCTGTAAAGGGGAGGTGTTGATGGTGTCCGTGGAGAGCAGACAGGGATGGTGGTTGCAGAGCCAGCTCTGCCCCTGGAGATGGTGTTCTAGCACCTTTTTATTCACAGCCGCATAGTAGTCCATACTGTGGCTGTACCATTGTCCTATTAATAGATATTGTAAAAGTGAAAATGTTAGTCACTGACTCGTGTCTGATTCTTTGTGACTTCATGGACTGTAGCCCACAAGGCTCTTCTGTCCATGGAATTCTCCAGGCAAGGATACTGGAGTGGGTTGCCATTTCCTTCTCCAGGGGATCTTCCCAGCCCAGAGATCTAACTCAGGTCTCCTGCATTGCAGGCGGATTCTTTACCATCTGAGCCACCAGGGAAACCCTATTAAGTCGTCCAACTTTGTGTCACTGCAAATACCCCAGGAGCTCAAAATTGGAAGCAATATAATACCTGATGTCCTTTTATGACATCTAATATCCATGCATACACTTTATAAAAATAATATTCACTTATTGAGTGCTTTGTCTGTACAGTAGTCCTCCCTTATCTGCAGCTTCAGTTAGCCATGGTCAACCATGATTTGTAATATTAAATGGAATATTCCAGAAATAAGCAATTCATGTTTTATTTTTTAAATTAATTTTTATTGGAGTATAGTTGCTTTACAACATTGTGTAAACCTCTACTGTACTGCAAAATGAATCAGCCATATATATATCTCCTCCCTTTTGGACTTCTTCCAGTTCAGGTCATCACAGTGCATTAAGTAGAGTTCCCTGTGCTATACAATATGTTCTCATCAGTTATCTATTTTGTACATACTGTCAATAGGGTATATATGTCAATCCCTATCTCCCAATTTTTCCTACTCCCCCTCTCCCCTTGGAAATTAATAACTTGCTCACTGTTCTGGGGAGCACAGTGAAATTTCTAACTGCCCCACCTGGGATGTGAGTCATCCTTTTGTCTGATGTATGCCCTTTAGTCACTTAGTAGCCATCTCGGTTATTAGATTGTCTCAGTATCACAGCGCTTGTGTTCAAGTCACCCTCATTTTATTTAATATGGCTTAAAAATGCAAGAATAGTGATGCTGGCAATTTGGATACGCCAAAGAGAAGAGAAGCCATAAAATGTTTCCTCTATATGAAAAGGTAAAAGTTCTTGACTCAAAAGGAAAGAAAAAAATTGTATGCTGAGGTTGCTAAGATATACAGTAAGAATGGATCTTCTAGCCATGAAATTGTGAAGGAAAAATAGATGTGTGCTAGTTTCACTGCTGAACCTCAAACTGCAAAAGTTACAGCCACAGTGTTTAGTTAAGATGAAAAGGGCATTAAATTTGTACAACAAAAACTACTTTGAAAGAGAGAGACAACATTCACATAACTTTTATCTTAGAACAGTTGACCCTTAATGACGCATGTTTGTCCTTCACCAATTCGCAGAGCTTACTCAAACTCATGTCCATCGAGTCTGTGATACCATCCAACCATCTTATCTTCTGTCATCCCCTTCTCCTCCTGCCTTCAGTCTTTCCCAGCATCAGGGTCTTTTCCAATGAGTCAGTTCTTCCCATTAAGTGGCCAAAGTATTGGAGCTTCAGCTTCAGCATCAGTCTTTCCAATGAATATTCAGGACTGATTTCCCTTAGGATGGACTGGATGGATCTCCTTGCAGTCCAAGGGACACTCAAGAGTCTTCTTCAACACAACAGTTCAAAAGCATCAATTCTTCAGTGCTCAGCTTTCTTTATGGTCCAACTCTCACATCCATACATGACCACTGGAAAAACAATAGCTTTGACTAGATGGACCTTTGTTGCAAAGTAGTGTCTCTGCTTTTTAATATGCTGTCTAGGCTGGTAATAGTTTTTCTTCCAGGGATCAAGAGCCTTTTAATATCATGACTGCAGTCACCATCTGCAGTGATTTTGGAGCCCAAGAAAATAAGTCTGTCACTGTTTCCATTGTTTCCCCATCTATTTGCCATGAAGTGATGGGACTGTATGCCATGATCTTAGTTTTTTGAATGTTAGTTCTGAGCCAACTGTTTCACTCTCCTCTTTCACTTTCATTAAGAGGCTCTGTAGCTCCTCTTTGATTTCTGCCATAAGGGTGGTGTTATTGATATTTCTCCTGGCAGTCTTGATTCCAGCTTGTGCTTCATCCAGCCCAGCATTTCGCATGATATACTCTGCATAGAGGTTAAATAAGCAAGGTGACAACATACAGCCTTGACATAGCCCTTTCCCAATTTTAACCAGTCCGTTGTTCCATGTCTGTTTCTAACTGTTGCTTCTTGACCTGTTTACAGATTTCTCAGGAGGCAGGTCAGGTGGTCTGGTATTCCCATCTCTCTCAGAATTTTCCAGTTTGTTGTGATCCACACAGTCAAAGGATTTGGTGTAGTCAATAAAGCAGAAGTAGATGTCTTTCTGGAACTCTCTTGCTTTTTCCGTGATCCAACAGATGTTGGCAATTTGATCTCTGGTTCCTTTGCCTTTTCTAAATCCACCTTGAACATCTGGAAGTTCACGGTTCATGTACTGTTGAAGTCTAGCTTGGAGAATTTTGAGCATTACTTGTTAGCATGTGAGATGAGTACAATTGTGTGGTAGTTTAAACATTCTTTGGCATTGCTTTTCTTTAGGATTGGAATGAAACTGACCATTTCCAGTCCTGTGGCCACTGCTGAGTTTTCCAAATTTGCTGGCATATTGAGTGCAGAACTTTCACAGCATCATCCTTTAGGATTTGAAATAGCTCAACTGGAATTCCATCACCTGCACTAGCTTTGTTCATAGTGATGCTTCTTAAGGCCCACTTGACTTTAGACTCCAGGATGTCTGGCTCTAGGTGTGTGATCCCACCATCGTGGTTATCTGGGTCATTAAGATCTTTTTTTGTATAGTTCCTCTGTGTATTCTTCCCACTTCTTCTTAATATCTTCTGCTTCTGTTAGGTCCATACTATTTCTGTCCTTTATTGTGCCCATCTTTGCATGAAATGTTCCCTTGGTATCTCTAATTTTCTTTAAGAGATCTCTAGTCTTTCCTACTCTATTGTTTTCCTCTATTTTTTTGCATTGATCACTGAGGACTATGACAGTGAATGATGAACTCTCCAGGTTGGTAGGTGTCCAATATGCTACTAGAGAAGAGTGGAGAAATAACTCCAGAAAGAATGAAGAGAGAGAGCCAAAGCAAAAACATTGACCAGTTGTGGATGTGACTGGTGATGGAAGTAAAGTCCAATGCTATAAAGAACAATATTGCATAGGAACCTGGAATGTTAGGTCCATGAATCAAGGTAAATTGGAAGTGGTCAAACAGGAGATAGCAAGAGTGAACATCAACATTTTAGGAATCAGTGAACTAAAATGGACTGGAATGGGCAAATTTAATTCAGATGACCATTGTATCTGCTATTGTGGGCAAGACTCCCTTAGAAGAAATGGAGTAGCCCTTATATTCAACAAAAGAGTCCGAAATGCAGTACTTGGGGGCAATCTCAAAAATGACAGAATGATCTCTGTTCACTTCCAAGGCAAACCATTCAATATCACAGTAATTCAAGTCCATGCCCCAACCACTAACTCCGAAGAAGCTGAAGTTGAATGGTTCTATGATGACCTACAAGACCTTCTAGAACTAACACCAAAAAAAGATGTCTTTTGCATCATAGGGGACTGGAATGCAAAAGTAGGAAGTCAAGAGATACCTGGAGGCAAGTCTGGCCTTGGAGTACAGAATGAAACAGGGCAAAGGCTACCAGAGTTTTGTCAAGAGAATGCACTGGTCATAGCAAATAGCCTCTTCCAATAACACAAGAGATGACTCTACACATGGACATCACCAGATTGTCTATGCAGAAATCAGATTGATTATATTCTTTGCACCAGAGATGGAGAAGCTCTATACAGTCAGCAAAAACAAGACTGGAAGCTGACTGTGGCTCAGATCATGAACTCCTTATTGTAAAATTCAGACTTAAATTGAAGAAAGTTGGGGAAACCACTAGACCATTCAGGTATGACCTAAATCAAATCCCTTATGATTACACAGTGGAAGTGACAGATTCAGGGGATTAGATCTGATAGACAGAGTGCCTGAAGAACTATGGATGGAAGTTTGTGACATTGTACAGGAGGCAGTGATCGAGACCATCTCCAAGAAAAAGAAATGCAAAAAGGCAAAATGGTTGTCTGAGGAGGGCTTACAAGTAGCTGAGAAAAAAAGAGAAGCTAAAGGCAAAGGAGAAAAGGAACGATATACCTGTGAAATAGGTACTATACAGTATCACCCTGATTTCACTGCTGAGGCCAGTAGGATAATCTCCAAAGCCCCATGACTAATAAGTGACTGAGCTGGGATTTGAACCCCAGCATTCTGACTCCAGGGTCTGCACTCTCAACCTCACTGTCAGTGTAAGCCTCGCATGCATTTGCACAAGTTTTTCTCTGGATTAGATAGCTGGAAATGGAAAAATTGACACACACTTACAAGTAGCCCTCTAAAACTGGTTGTACCAATGAACATTTCCACAGAGTTTGAGAGCCCCATTTCCTCTGAAACCTTGCTAATGCTGGAGTTAGTCAGGTTTACCAATTTTCAACAAACTGAAGGGTAAATAGAAAATGTCTTTATTTGGCTCTCACATTTGAATGCTGGTTTGGCTAGCATGGTACATAATTCTAGGCTCAGAATGATTTTCTTCCAAATTTTGAAATTATTACTTCCTTGCTGCTCAGCATTAAGTTACCTTCTGGAAGTCTGAAAGCCAATCTCATTTTTTTAAATTAATGTATTTATTTTAGTTGGAGGCTAATTACTTTACACTATTGTAGTGGTTTGTGCCACACATTGACGTGAATCAGCCACGGGTGTACATGTGTTCCCCATCCTGAACTCCCTTCCCACCTTCCTCCCCATCCCATCCCTCTGAGTCATCCCAGTGCACCAGCCCTGAGCACTTCTCTCATGCATCGAACCTGGACTGGCGATCTCTTTCACTTATGATAATATACAGATCATCCCACCCTCGCCTTCTCCCACAGAGTCCAAAAGACTGTTTTATACATCTGTGTCTCTTTTTCTGTCTCGCATATAGGGTTATCGTTATCATCCTTCTAAATTCCATATATACGCGTTAGTATACTGTATTGGTGTTTTTTTTCTGGCTTACTTCACTCCATATAATGGGCTCCAGTTTCATCCACCTCATTAGAACTGATTCAAATGTATTCTTTTTAATGGCTGAGTAATATTCCATTGTGTATATGTACCACAGCTTCCTTATCCATTCGTCTGCTGATGGACATCAAGGTTGCTTCCATGTCCTGGCTATTGTAAACAGTGCTGCGATGAACATTGGGGTACATGTGTCTCTTTCAATTCTGGTTTCCTCAGTGTGTCTGCCCAGTAGTGGGATTGCTGGGTCATATGGCAGTTCTATTCCCAGTTTTTTAAGGAATCTCCACACTGTTCTCCATAGTGGCTGTACTAGTTTGCATTCCCACCAACGGTGTAAGAGGGTTCCCTTTTCTCCATACCCTCTCCAGCATTTATTGCTTGTAGACTTTTGGATAGCAGCCATTCTGACTGGTGTGAAATGGTACCTCATTGTGGTTTTGATTTGCATTTCTCTGATAATGAGTGATGTTGAGCATCTTTTCATGTGTTTGTTAGCCATCTGTATGTCTTCTTTGGAGAAATGTCTGTTTAGTTCTTTGGCCCATTTTTTGATTGGGTCGTTTATTTTTCTGGAATTGAGCTGCAGGAGTTGCTTGTATATTTTTGAGATTAATTCTTTGTCAGTTGTTTTGTTTGCTATTATTTTCTCCCATTCTGAAGGCTGTCTTTTCATGTTGCTTATAGTTTCCTTTGTTGTGCAGAAGCTTTTAAGTTTAATTAGGTCCCATTTGTTTATTTCTGCTTTTATTTTCAATATTCTGGGAGGTGGGTCATAGAGGATCCTGCTGTGATTTATGTCGGAGAGTGTTTTGCCTGTATTTTCCTCTAGGAGTTTTATAGTTTCTGGTCTTACATTTAGATCTTTAATCCATTTTGAGTTTATTTTTGTGTATGGTGTTAGAAAGTGTTCTAGTTTCATTCTTTTACAAGTGGTTGACCAATTTTCCCAGCACCACTTGTTAAAGAGATTGTCTTTTCTCCATTGTATATTCTTGCCTCCTTTGTCAAAGATAAGGTGTCCATAGGTATGTGGATTTATCTCTGGGCTTTCTATTTTGTTTCATTGATCTATATTTCTGTCTTTGTGCCAGTACCATACTGTCTTGATGACTGTGGCTTTGTAGTAGAGCCTGAAGTCAGGCAGGTTGATTCCTCCAGTGGTGAAAAATTGAAAGCATTTTCCCTAAAGTCAGGAACAAGACAAGGGCGCCAACTTTCACCACTACCATTCAACATAGTTTTGGAAGTTTTGGCCACAGCAATCAGAGCAGAAAAATAAATAAAAGGAATCCAGATAGGAAAAGAAGAAATAAAACTCTCACTGTTTGCAGATGACATGATCCTCTACATAGAAAACCCTAAAAACTCTACCAGAAAATTACTAGAGCTAATCAAAGAATATAGCAAAGTAGCAGGATATAAAATTAACACACAGAAATCCCTTGCATTCCTATACACTAACAATGAGAAAACAGAAAGAGAAATTAAGGAAACAATACCATTCACCATTGCAACAAAAAGAATAAAATACTTAGGAATGTATCTACCTAAAGAAACAAAAGACCTATATATAGAAAACTATAGAACACTGATGAAAGAAATCAAAGAGGACACAAATAGATGGAGAAATATTCCATGTTCATGGATTGGAAGAATCAATATAGTGAAAATGAGTATACTACCCAAAGCAATCTATAGATTCAATGCAATCCCTATCAAGCTACCAATGGTATTTTTCACAGAACTAGAACAAATAATTTCACAGTTTGTATGGAAATACAAAAAACCTCGAATAGCCAAAGCAATCTTGATAAAGAAGAATGGAACTGGAGGAATCATTTTTGTTCCTTGTAGAAAACCTGTTTTTCTTCTCTGAATTCCTTTAGGATTTTCTCTTTGTTCCCTTGGCTCTGAAACCACCCTATTATTTGTCTAAGTAAGGATGTTTAAAAATTTACCTTGCCTGACACTTGGCAAACCCTAAGTTTTGAGCCTTTCCTTGAGTCGGGGAAATTTTCTTTTCTGACTTTTTGTATTTTCTCTTCCCCCATGGAATCTCAGTTTTCTCTTGGTGCTTCTTCTGAATGAATGGAGGCACTTGTGCGTCAGTCCTTTGTGTCTCTGCGTTACTCTGCTTGGGCTGCCATAACAAAATATTCGTTTGGGTTTTTCCATAACACCTTATGGAAAAAAAACAAACTAAATTTTTGGTCAACCCAATACCATAGGCTGGGTGGGGCTTAGACAACAGAAATTTGTTTCTCACAGTTTTAAAGGGGAAGGTCAAGGTGCTAACCACTTCAGTTTCTGGTGAGGGCTATCTTTCTGGCTCGGAGAGACGGCTGCCTTCCTGCTGTGTCTCCACATGGTGAAAAGAAAGCTCTAGTGTCTCTTCTTAGAAGGGTGCCAGCTCAATCAAATTAGAGTTCTACCCTTATGACCTCGTTTTAAACTTTATCACTTCACAGGCCCTATCCTCACACACATTTGAAGTTGAGGTTCAACATATTAATTTGGGAGGAAGGGGACACCATTCAGTCTGTAACAGTCTTTTGATTTTTCTCTCAAAATATCCATTTTTAATCTCTTTTTAAAAAATATATATTCAGGGAAATATCCCCACAATTAGCTTCTGGAAAATATCCCCAGTTTTTGCCATAGCCTTCCTATTATTTATCCTATTGCTTTACTTAGTTTTGCTATCATCTTTTGAAATTTCCACTTTGTTTGTTAGTTTTCCTTTATCATAGCAACTGTTTGCACTTTTTTTCACAGCAGCCTCGTACAATATCTTCGTGCATCTTTCTAAGGATGATGTTATTTAGAATTTTTCCAATGTTTTTCTTTGTTGTTCTTTTAGCTGTGTTTCCTCTGGGGTCACTTTTCAGTTTGTTCATCATTTTGTGGTTGTTGTTGTTAATACTTTCCTTTAGAGCTGTTGAATTTCCTCAAGTGCTGGTGACACTTAATTTTCCATTTATGTCTATTGTTAAAAGGATAGGTTAATTAGTGGGTATCTTGTTTAAGTTTCTACAATGCTTTGGTTTTGAGTTTTTTCCTCCACAGGCTCCTCCGAGAAATAGAGGGTTACTTAGAACTCTGTAGGTAGGACATTTTAACTGCAGACTTTTGTGTAAGGTGCTTAGAGCAGGCAGAGAGGCAGGCCTGGGGACGATCAACCCCCACTTCATCCTTTATCCATCCCCGTATGGTAAAATAAGGAGGCCTTTACTTTAACAAAGCCACAGTCGACAACCTGGACAGGAGCAGTCCTCTTTCTGTGTCAGTGAAAAGTGGCCAGGGTTACTCTCAGCTGTGATTCTGTCACAGGCCCTTGCACCCCAGCAGGTGCCCTTCCCAGGCAGGGGATTCCCTTTCTTAGAGTGCCGCTGTGTGTTTTATCTGAGGTTAATCACCCCTCACCTGCAGCTGCCTGAAGTGGAGAAAGGAGGAGAGAGGTCTGCTGTTCAGTGAGCTGTTTAAAGGTTAATAATCCTAATGATTGCTTCACAACACCCTCTCGTTCTTGCTATCTGCTTCCTTGGAGCTTGGAGACCCTCTGCTTCAAATTGTCTCTCAAGAGTGTTCTGGAGTGTGTTGATTCTCTGCTCTGGGTTTTCTATCAGTCAGACACCCAGGCTGTCTCTCTAGATATTTGTCATTTTTGCCTCCACTCTTGTTTGCTGCTACTGGTCAGGACTTACTGATTTTAAAAGCTATCCTTTCTGTCTTTTAAGGGATTTGGAGTGGGGGTGGGGGAGTGGGTATATGTGAGCTTCCCTGGTGCCTCAGCTGGTAAAGAATCTGCCTGCAATGCGGGAGACCTGAGTTCGATCCCTGGGTTGGGACAATCCCCTGTAGAAGGATATGGCAACCCACTCCAGTATTCTTGCCTGGAGAATTCTATGGACTATCATGGGGTTGCAGAGAGTCAGACGCGACTGAGTGACTTTTGCTTTCAGTGGGTATATGCTTGTGATTATTTCTCCACCTTGTTTGCTTCCACCTTTTACATACTATCTCTCCTCTTGATAATGAAATCTCTGACAACAGAGCATGCTGTTGGAATACTGTTTCTTTGTTAATTAAAATAATATCACTTAAAAGAAAAAAAGCACTAGACTCTTGCATATTTTGTCGCTTTGAAGCCTCACAATAATCCTGTGCTATAGACATCAAAATCCATAATTTGGGGACTTCCTTGCTGGTTCAGTGGTTAGAACTCTGCACTTTCACTGCTGAGGGCTGGGGTTCGATCCCTGGTTGGGGAAGTAAGATCTCACAAGCCAAGGAGCATGGCAAAAACCCTCACACTTAGAAGATGAAGAAGCTGAAATTCTGGAAGGTTAATTGAATTATTGAGGTCACATAATTAATAAGAAATAGGCCTAAAGAGTGGCTGCAAAGCCCTCTTTATGCTGCTATACACTATTTAAATGCTATATTAATTTCTGTTCTATTTATTTTTCTCCAGTTTTCAGAATGTTTATCTTTACTTCCCCCACTAAAATATAAGTTCCTTGAGAGTAGGGGCCCTGGCTATAGTTTCTTATTTCTGTTGTGAGATGAATGACTTAATGTTCTACAATCATCAGTCAGTTTGAATTTTGTAAAGGAGATAAAGCATTAATTACAATTATGTTATTATCCTGCACAATAATTACATATTACAGTGGTACAAATGTTTTATTCAAGGTCTTTAAATTTTTTATTATGTACATTAAATTAAAGATTGGATTGCGTGTCAATATTGTAACTGGAGGAAAGGTCAAAGTTCAGCTTCTGGCTCGAGTTGTTATGGCAACTCTCTGAGCACCTACGTCTGCCTCAACAGAAGGGAGAACAAGAGTAAATACTTATTGATCTCTAATATTAGCTTTAATCATTTTCTTCCTATTTCTTTAATATTGCCATGTGTTGAGGTGAATACAATTGTGATTCTTTCATATATTCCATTATATTCACGGTAAGCTGTTTGCTTGTCAAGCCTATCTCAGAAGAGCCAACTTTCTGTTTTTTGCTTAAGATGTTTTTTTATTTTTTTAAGCCTTTATTGAATTTGTTACAAATTGCTTATGTTTTATGGGCTTGTTTTGTTTTTGGCCACAAGACTTGTATGATATTAACTCCCCAACCAGGAATCAAACCTGCACCCCCTGCATTGGAAGATGAAGTTTTAACCACTGGACCACCAGGGAAGCCCCGAATCTACTTTCTGAAGGAGACAGAATCATGTCTTGACATTCCTAAGGAAGGGATGCGTGCATGGGTGCTCAGTCGTTCAGTCGTGTCTGACTCTTTGAGACCTCGTGGATTGTATGTAGCCCATCAGGCTTCTCTGCCCATGGGATTTTCCAGGCAAGAATACTGGAGCGGGTTGCCTTTTCCTCCTCCAGAGGATATTCCCAAACCAGGGATCAAACCCACCTCTCCTGAATCTCCTGCATTGGCAGGTGGATTCTTTACCACTGAGCCACCTGAGAAGCCCTTAAGGAAGGGGTGACCTAGGCTTATTTGTTCTAATCCCATTTGGTTTGTTCATTCAACAAATATTCATTGAGCAGGTATGCCATTGGTTGCACAATAAAACCACCCAGGGAACTTTTCCAAAATACCATGACCAGGTTTCACTGCTAGACCAAGGTAACCCAGGCCCATATATTTTTCAAGCTCCTCAAGCCATTATGATGCATATGAGTGTTGGAAAACCTCTGACAAACTTTGCTAGCCACTGTGGTTACAAATAAAAATATAATTGCTAGTATTTATTGAGTGTGTACTACACATCAGGCATGGTTCCATGTATCAATTGTATATTAACACATTTAATGATCTAAACAACCCTAGAATATAGATATTGCTATTGTTTATAGATGAGGAAGGACTTCCCTGGTGGTCCAGTGGTTAAGAATCCTCCTCACAATGCAGGGGACACAGGTTCAATCCCTGATTGGGGAACTAAGATCTCACATACTGCAGAGCAACTGAGCTCGAGCCACAACTACTGAACCCTCAAGCCACAACTAAAGAGTCCACAGGCTGCAACGAAGGATCCTGCATGATGAAATGAAGATCCCGTGTGCTGCAACTAAGACCCAATGCAGCCAAATAAATAAATAAAATATAGGTGAGGAAACCGAGGCACAGAGGAGATCAGTTACTTGTCCCAGGTTATACATTTAGGAAGTGCTGGAGTCGGTCCTGGAGTCCATGCCCACCATTCTGTGGCCTACCAGTAATATCACGAGTCTAGTAAATAATGAAAAGACAGGAGATGTGTATCCAGGAAGGCTTCTTGTAGGAGGTGGTACCTCAGTTAGGTAGAAGCAGAAAGGGAGCCAGCAAGGAAAGGTCGAGGGGAAGAGCATTTCAGTTTCTCGTCTCCCTTGAATTGCTAGACAATCTGCCTCCCCACCTCCCAGGAGTTCCTTCCTCCCTCTTGCCTACACTGAAAACAATGGAACGGCCACAGTCATCCTTAACACGCCTAACATTTCAACTGGGAAAACTGAAGTCATGCAGTATTACTCATGCAGTTTTTCCTCCCGACAATAGGTCCTTCTGTGGGCTTCTCACTCAAATATATAAAGCTCCACTCTGTTGTTTTAAAAAAGCCTTTGTTGTAGGAACAATTCACAAACGTGTCCGACACCCATTGGTTCCCCACCCCCTTCCCCGGTCCCCTCACCTGACTGAGATGCTAGGAAACAATCCCCTAGCTTGTCAGGGACCTGCGCCTGCTTGCCCAGTCTGCCACAAATGGAAGCCATGGAAGCCAGCCCTGCAGCTCTCGGTGCTTCTAATCATGTAAGGCTCTAAGTTCAAGTTTGAGGTTAACCTCAGAGAGCATTTGGCCACACCTGCACCCCATCTGCCTGGCCTCAGGGGTGGGAACAGACTTTCTGTTGAGGAAAGGGAAACGCTCCCATGCTGCTAATTAACTGTGGGAGGAGAGGAAGCCCTTTCCAGACACCAAAAATACCACGGGAAGAACTTTATAAAAAGCACCCTTTTTACCGGCAGCCCCATCATTTGGCCTAGCCTACGCTGGGACTAGGGGGAGAAAATAAACCCTTCGTCAGCCCTCAGGGTCACTGTGTCCTACGCGGCCACCTCAGGAGGCTGTGCCCTGAGTGCGTGTCCGCTGGGGACAAGGCCTCAGGAACATGGCGGGGAGTCCCAAGGCCTCCCCCTGCTGGCTCCGGCAGACCACGGGAAGCTGCCTGCCGCTGGCGTGCTTAGAGGGGGCTTGTGAGTCTTTGTTAGAACAGCCACCATCCTGTTTAGTCATTTCAAAGGGAAGGAGGTTCATCAGCACCATTTTTCTAGCAGGATGGTAGCGGAGACACAGACAGCCAGAGCAGGCTTGCTGACACAGGGAAGAAGAGGGTGGGACGAACGGAGAGAGTAGCATGGGAACGTATGTATTGCCACATGTCAAACAGACAGCCAGCGGGAATTTGCTGTACGATGCAGGGAGCTCTGTGACCACCTAGAGGGGCATGGGATGGGGTGGGAGGTAGGAGGGAGGTTCAAGAGGGGATGAGACATATGTGTACTTATGGCTAATTCACGCCAATGTGTAGCAGCAAACAACACAATGTTGTAAAGCAAATATCCTCCAATTAAAAATAAAAAATATATATATATATATTTTTTTAACGGAGGGAGGGCAGGTCTGTGGGGCTGCGAGGTGGGGCTTGCCTCAGAGTCTGGGTAATCTCACTCCAGCAGGTCCAGTCTCCCACCCGCGGCTTATCAGACCTCGGGCGGATCCTCACACCGAGGCCAGGCCTGTCTCTGAGGATGTCGCTGTCGGCCTGGCCAGTTCCCTGAGGCTTGGCTGCTGCAGGCCTGAGTAGAGCCTGCAGCGGCGTCAGGGAGGCTCGGGGTCCGCAGAGGTGCTATCAGAGGAAGGGCTGAGTTGCTGGGAAAGTTGAATTTGGCCGCAGGCTGGGATTTGGAGGCTTGCTGAAGCAGGAAGGCTGTAGGGCCACTTGGCTGGGACCTTAAGCTCAAGAGGCTTCAGAATTTGGCTGCTGATCAGCATTGGGGAATGAGGTGAAACCAGGAGGTAGTCCCAAAGATGGAGGACCCCAGCATCAAAGCTGCCTGAACCACACTGAGGTTCTTAGAGAACCTATTTACATGGTTTGCCTTACTTTATCTAGCACAGATTCCTAAGATGCTAAATTGCCAAAACCGGGAAGTTGGGGTACTAGAATTTCGTACCAGGCAAGTTTCCCAGTCTCTCACTCCAACAACATTTTTGCATCTGGGCAGACAAGGGGAAATTCCTCCATTATAATATCATACGTGCAGGATCCTTGGCAGCTCTGTGTGGGGGGGTCCATCTTTCTTCTCTTCCTGTTGATATAGCATCTCCTTTGTTAGACTCCTCAAGTGTCAGAACTGAAAAGATTTTAGAAGCCATGTAAATCACTTCTTCTATTTGATAGAAAAGGAAACAGAAAACCTGAAAGAGAAAAACGACTGGCACCAATGAACGTAGCTAATGATCACCAGGATTGAAACCAGGTCTCCTGCCATCTAGTCCAGGGCTTTTTCCATAATACCACACCCTCTATAACAAGTAACATTTGTGTATTAGGGGTTCCTGCCTATTCCATGTTCTGCTTCCCTTTTTACTCAGTTAAATGCATAGGGCCTTGAACTTCCCCTTGTATATGGTAAAATGATTTTTTAGAAATTAAATGTATTGCTACAATTTTTTTTTCTAATTTATTTGACTGCACTAGGTCTTAGTTGCCACATGTAGAATCTAGTTCCCTGACCAGGGATGGAACGTGGGCCTCCTGCATTGGGAGTGTAGAGTCTTAGTCTCTGGACCACCAGGGAAGTCCCTAACATGCTTTCTGAAGAGTTTCCACTATTTGATATTTTGACAAACAAACAAACAAACAAAAAAGCCCATCAGACTAGGAAGAAAGAGATTATCACCACAGAAGCTTCCAATCTGAAAGGTATATGGACCAAAGTGGAACAGCAAATTTTCAGACTCTAAGACTTTGCTGCTTACAGTCGTCTATGAACCAGCAGCATGAGCTTCACCTGGGGGCCCTGCCCCAGACCTGCCTCTTCATAAGATCCCTAGATGTCCAGAATACATACTAGAGTTTGGGTAGTCCTACCTTAGGTTAACACTCTACAAGAAAGTCCTGTCTCCTTTTCCTACCCAAATGCTTAACCTTCTTCTACCTCCCTCTCCCTCCTCTACCCACCCACCCTCATTCCTAAATGTAGCTATGTTGATCTTGTTCTGACTTTTCTTGAACCTTAATGCCATGGCAGGGGTGGCGTTAGGGGTGAGACAATGTTATATTTTAAAAGGGGACTCAAAATGGAAATTTTTTAGAAGAAAAAGAACCAATTTGAAAGAACTTTTGCAGTTCTAATGCCATGTTGCTAATGTAGAAGTATAAACATCTCCTATGTTTATATTGGCTCACTTATAAAATCATCATCTTTGGTTATATTTAGGAATTTGATGGCTTGGAAAGTATACTGAAAAACCCTGAGAACAAAAATATTTTCCCCCTTAACTCTCTGGAAAATAACAAAACCTCTTCAAGAAAAAAAATCCCAATAAACATCTCTTTTCCTACTTTATCATCCTTGTCCACTATTATGCATTTCTTCCTCTTAACCTTTCTCTCTTTTTTATCATTCCTAGTTCAATTTCCTCATTTTATTCACAGTTTTAAAATAGAATTTTCTTATTACTTATTTCTTATAGAGAAACTAGGAAATAAAGAAACAAAAGAAAGCACAGCCAGAATCCCACAGAAGTATTTAGAAATAGCTATAAACCTTTTATATAAAATTATCTCAAATCTTGTTGTGAATACACTTGTTAACAAAAATAAGATAATTCAGAACATAATAATTAGCATTTACTTCCTTTTAAATGAAACTATCAATTAACATCTTTACACCTGTGCTTATAAAAATGAACAGCATCATTTTAATTAAATTCTGCCATGTAGATCATGCTATGATTGATTCAATTATACTTCTGTTGCTAGAAATGTTAGGTATCAACAGTTTAAACTTCTCACTGTTAAAAACAGTACTGGACTTCCCTGGTGGTATAGTGGATAAAAATCCACCTGCCAACACAGAGAACACAGGTTCAATCCCTTGGCTAGGAAGATTTGACAGCCGTGGAGCAACTAAGCCCATACACCACAAGTACTGAGTTCAAAATCTAGAGCCCAAGGGCCGCAATTACTGAAGTCCGTGTGCCTAGAGCCTGTGGGCGGCAGTAAGAGACACCACTTCAGTGAGAAGCACATGTACCACAACGAAGAGGAGCCCCGGCTCACCACAACTAGAGAAAGCCCTTGTGCATCAGTGAAGACCCCGCACAACCAAAAATCAGTCAATTAAATAATTAATTTAAAAGAAAGCAGTACTGTATATCCTCAATGATTTTCTTACCTTAAATTCTTTAATTAAATTATGAACACATGAATGAACTATTACCCTTGTGAAAAAATTTAAATACAGATAATACTAAATTTTTTGACCATCATTCCCAACCCTGGGTTCCCTTCCCACCTTCCCACAGGTAACCACTGTTACCAGTTTTGAATGTATTCTCTCAGACCATTTTTCTGTGCATTTAATTCTTTCTGTGGTAAAGAATTCATCTGCCATGCAGGAGACTCGGGTTTGATCCTTGGGTCTGGAAGTTCCCTTGGAGAAAGAAATGGCAACCCACTCCAGTATTCTTGCCTAGAAAATCCCACGGACAGTGAAGCATAAGGAGCTATAGTCTATGAGGCAACTTAACAGCAACAGTGTAGCTATAAGCAATAGCTTACTGATTTAGGTTGTTGGTATGTTGTTCCCTGTTTTTTTACATCAATGATATGATACAAAATTGATTATTCTTCAAATTGCCTTTTTTACTAAACAATCAGTCTTGGCGCGCTTTCTGTATTGATGCTTAGACAACTATTTCATTCATTTTAGCTGTTGCATGATATTTTATGCTATGAATAAACTGTTTATTTATTTATTTAGGTTTATTTAGCTTGTGTTGTATTAATTGACTTTTTAAATTAATTTCCACTTTTCCTGTCTTACAAAGAACATGCTTATAGATGCTTCTTTATGTACCTGTGTGGGTGTATTTCTAGAGCAGATTCAGAGAAATGGCATCACTGGAGCTTAAGATCACCTACTCCTTTCCATGTGTGAATGAGAGAAAAACTCTTTTGAAGGTCTGGGAGGAAAAAGTATAGTTCTTAAGAACTTAAAAAAGTGAATTTTCCTCCTAATTTTGTCCTTGGCTTCCAGCTTTATCTTGATGTGTCTAGCTGGGGGGTGGGTTGGGTGAGCACAACTGAACAAATGAAAGAACATACCAAGCTTGAGGGGAAAGATAAACAGGTTTGGCTGAGTTTAAGCTGCTGCTTTCTCTCTTACGGGAGGGGAGAAGGCTGCCGCCCCAGGCCCACACAAGCTCAGTGCATCCAGTTGTCAACCCAGCTTTTGATGGGTACATGTGGGGTACAGAGCACAAAACTCGATGCTCTAAGGGTTTCAGTAGATGACATGGTCTCTGCTTTAGTGAGGGAGAACACACTTCCATTCACCGGGCAAGCAGTAACACTCACAAGCCATACATTGTAGCACCTAGTGCCACTCAGCGTCAGAAAAACTGAGCACAGCTGGGATTACAGCTGAGTGAATTTTAAATCCTCTTCGTCTACTGCCCTAGGTTTTTACTTGGTCTCCTCACACCTAATCTCTCCTTTTCAGCCCATCCAGCTGACTGATGATAAAATAATCTCAGAAAGTCACTTTTTTTTTTTTGTATTTGTGATCTTGCTCCTTCCCCACTCCTTTTATTCTGCCTGCTAAACTTCCCCTCATTCTTCAAGACTCAATTTAATAATATTATGGTGGAAATCATTTGCAATATATCAGTGTATCAAATTAACACGTGGTACACCTTAAACTTAAACAATGTTATATGTAAATTATATCTCAAAAGAGCTGGAAGAAAAGACTGAGCTCAAACTTTAATTTATTCAACATGTATTGAGCACATACTATGTTTCAATCACCTCTTCTAAAACTTGCTTTGACTCTCAGCTCTGTGAGCTACTCCCTCCCCATTTCTTCTCTTATAATTACTTGTAATTGCTGTGATCACTGAGTTATTTTTCTGGCTTAACTCTATCCCAGACTGTAAGCACTTAAAGGACAAGGATTCTCTCTTACCCATCTCTGCATGCCCAGCACCAAATATGATGCTAAGTACATGACTGATGCTTGATCAATGTTTGCTCAGCACAGAGAGTGGGTAAATGAGCTTCTCAGAAATGTGTACTCTGTGGTTTTCAATGTCCTTTGGGGATTTGGAAGTTAATTCTTGCTCAGAGAGAAAGAACTGTATTAGGTGGCAAGAACAGAAATAGTATTTGAGGTGACATGTCCTAGATGCTGAAAGTAGCAAAAGAAGGACCTAGTACTTGCCCCAGTCTGGGTCATCTCCTGTGTTTCAAACACACAGCCTGTATTGCTCTCCGCTATGTAAAATGTGCTAAAGAAGTGTTTTTTAAGAAAAAAAAAATGCAAAGCTTTTAAAAAGACTCTAAGTTTTACAGATGAGGAACTGCAAGTTTTAAAACCTCAAATCTAAAGTTGCCCCCTTGCTTCCCAAAGTTTTTAGGGTAAGTTCAAAATTTTTAACTTGCAAGGTTCTACTGGCCTTGAGGCTGCATACCTCACCAGCGTGCTTTCACATCCTTCTTCCTGGAGCTGTTTACACTCCAGCCACACAAGTCATTTCTTTGTTCCTCAAAGGCTCTAAGCTTCTACATCAATGATGTTCCTTAGCCTGGAGAACACTCTGCTACAACCCACACACCCCCCTCCCACCTCACCCACATCCTTTGGCTAATTGCTACGCCTCCTTCAGGCCTCTGCATTGCTGTCACTGCCTAGGAAGGCCTTCCCCTGGCCACGCAGGAGGCTAGCTTACCCTATTCTTCACCTGCAAAGTACTCTGTGTTTTTCCTTTACAACACTTATGATTATTGTAACTTGATCATTAAGGGTGTAGTTAGTGGATGCTTATTTGTCACGGCTCATCTCCTAACTCCAGATTGTAAGATGTGTGGGGGCAGGATCTACATCTGTCCTGTTCACTACTTTAAGGGGCTTCACCCACATCATTCCATTGAGTTTCAGGTCCTGTGATGCAGACATCCTCATCCCTCGTTTGAGAGAGGAAATGGCTCAGAGGGATGTATAATAGAGCCAAGATTTGAGCCCAGTTCCATCTCCCTTATTGTAAGGCTAAAAAGGCTAGAAGTTCATTTACTTGGGATTTGAATTCTCAGGACCTGAAACGGAGTCCCAGTTCTACCACTTAATAGGCTTACAATTCTGGAAGGGTCTCCTCATTTGTAGAATAGAGGTAATATTACTTTATGTACCTCCTAAGGTTTTAGAGAATCGTATGAAATAATATACACAACATCCCCAGTAGATCATAAGCCACTCTACAAACACAGGTGAAACAGGTAGCATTTTTCATCAGGCTCAAGTCTGTAATGATGGCTGTGTGTCTGCTCAGCCTATTCTGGGCATTAGTTTCTTGAATAAAATTATGAGTTTGGAGACCCTGAATCCACCTGTCCTTGTCTACTGTTTAGAGGAGGTTATTAGTTTGAACTTTTAAACAACAAAAGGATTAATTTAGAATGACAGCATCCATCTTACAAAACAAGAATTACGCACTTAATATACATCCATATAAAGACAATACATAAGAAGCAGTGTGTTTCTAGTATTTGCCCTCTAGTCCTTGGCCACCCAGATGAAATGTTTAGATAAGTGTAGTTAATGATTAGCATTAATGGTTAAGAGCTTAGACTTTGGAGTCAGAGAAATTTGGGTTCAATTCCCTTCGCTCTACATTTACCAACAAAGCGGCCTTGGGCACATTACTTAACTCTTCTAAGCTTCACTTCATCTTTAAAATGTACCTACTTCTCAAGCTATTGTAAGGATTAAAACAAAGTAAGTGCCTGGAATTTAGGAAATGCTCTGTCAATGTGGAGAGTTATCACCATCCCAGTCTGCTTTCTTTTCTGGCTCTCTGATCCCTGTACACCTATTTGTTCCATGCTTTGTCCATTCCAACTGGAATGATGACTTTCAGGTGTCAGAGTCTGAAATACTAAAGCCAAGAACTCCTCAGTCGGCAACTGCTCCAAGGGAAGGCATGCTTGTACGAAGAGGAGAGCTTTCCTTCCCTACACGCTGCACGATAAGTCCTACCAGTTTCTTGTACTTCTGTGGAACATTCTTTATTTGTGTAGAGCATCAAGTCCCTGTATTCATATTGGAACAACTGCATGTCTCTGTTCAACTCCTTGTGAGTGGCATACTAAGAATGGGAGGATCTCATTCTCTCTGGCTTTGGACAGCAAGAATGTGCAATTTGGAACCACAGTGAAACAGGGTTTACCGTTTAGTCATTCCATAGTTTCTACCACATGGGCTCTGTAAGGAGGTTTGATTCATCTCACTGTTTCCACCGTTTCCCCATCTATTTGCCATGAAGTGATAGGACGAGATGCCATGATTTTAGTTCTCTGAATGTTGAGTTTTAAGCCAACTTTTTCACTCTCCTCTTTCACTTTCATCAAGAGCCTCTTTAGTTCTTCGCTTTCTGCCATAAGTGTGGTGTCATCTGCATATCTGAGGTTATTGATATTTCTCCCAGCAATCTTGATTCCAGCTTGTGCTTCATCCAGCCCAGCATTTCGCATGATGTACTCTGCATATAAGTTAAATAAGCAGGGTGACAATATATAGCCTTGATATATATATAGCCTTGATGTACTCCTTTCCCGATTTGGAATCAGTGTGTTGGTCCATGTCCAGTTCTAACTATTGCTTCTTGACCTGCATACAGATTTCTCAGGAGGCAGGTCAGGTGGTCTGGTATTTCCATCTCTTAAAGAATTAAAAAAAAAAAAAAAGAATATCCCACAGTTTGTTGTAGTCCACACAGTCAAAGTCTTTGGCATAGTCAATAAGTCAAAGTCTTTGGCAGAAGTAGATGCTTTTATGGAACTCTCTTGCTTTTTCCATGTTCCAACAGATGTTGGCAATTTGATCTCTGCCTTTTCTAAATCCAACTTTAACATCTGGAAGTTCACAGTTCACATGCTGTTGAAGCCTGGCTTGGAGAATTTTGAGTATTACTTTGCTAGCATGTGAGATAAGTGTAATTGTGCGGTAGTTTGAGCATTCTTTGGTATTGCCTTTCTTTAGGATTGGAATGAAAACTGACCTTTTCCAGTTCTGTGGCCACTGCTGAGTTTTCCAAATTTGCTGGCATATTGAGTGCAGCACTTTCACAGCATCATCTTTCAGGATTTCATATAGCTCAACTGGAATTCCATCACCTCCACTAGCTTTGTTCGTAGTGATGCTTCCTAAGGCCCAGTTGACTTCACAATCCAGGATGTTTGGCTCTAGGTGAGTGATCACACCATCATGATTATCTGGGTCATGAAGATCTTTTTTGTATAGTTCTTCCATGTGTTTTTGCCACCTCTTCTTAATATCTTCTGCTTCTGTTAGGTCCGTAACATTTCTGTCCTTTATTGTGCCCATCTTTGCATGAAATGTTCCCTTGGTATCTCTAATTATTTTGAAGAGATCTCTAGTCTTTCCCATTCTATTATTTTCCTCTTTTTCTTTGCATTGATCACTGAGGAAGGCTTTCTTATCTCTCCTTGCTGTTCTTTGGAACTCTGCACTCAAATAGGTATATCTTTCCCTTTCTCCTTTGCTTTTAGCTTCTCTTCTTTTCTCAGCTATTTGCAAGGCCTCCTGGGACAACCATTTTGCCTTTTTGCATTTTTTTTCTTGGGGATGGTCTTGTTCACTGCCTCCTGTACAATGTCACAAACCTCCGTCCATAGTTTTTCAGGCACTCTGTCTATGAGATCTAATCCCTTGAATCTATTTGTCACTTCCACTGTATAATCATAAGGAATTTGATTTAGGTCATACCTGAATGGTCTAGTGGTTTTCTCTACTTTCATCAATTTAAGTCTGAATTTTGCAATAAGGAGTTCATGATCTGAGCCACAGTCAGCTCCCAGTCTTGTTTTTGCAAACTGTATAGAGCTTCTCCATCTTTGGCTGCAAAGAATAATCAATCTGACTTCAGTGTTGACCATCTGG
This sequence comes from Giraffa tippelskirchi, assembly GCF_054371585.1. Lineage (NCBI taxonomy): Eukaryota > Metazoa > Chordata > Mammalia > Artiodactyla > Giraffidae > Giraffa > Giraffa tippelskirchi. The sequence goes on along the minus strand of NC_137284.1, from coordinate 37,996,021 downwards.
TGATATCCATGTGTAGAGTCTTCTCTTGTGTTGTTGGAAGAGGGTGTTTGCTATGACCAGTGCATTCTCTTGGCAAAACTCTGTTAGCCTTTGACCTGCTTCGTTTTTTACTCCAAGGCTAAACTTGCCTGTTACTCCAGGTGTCTCTTGACTTCCTACTTTTGCATTCCAGTCCCCTATAATGAAAAGGACATCTTTTTGGGGTGTTAGTTTTAGAAGGTCTTACAGATCTTCATAGAACTGTTCAGCTTCTTCAGCATTACTGTTTAGGGCATAGACTTGGATTACTGTGATACTGCATGGTTTGCCTTGAAAATGAACAGAGATCATTCTGTCATTTTTGAGATTGCATCCAAGTACTGCATTTCAGACTCTTTTGTTGACTATGAGGGCTACTCCATTTCTTCTAAGGGATATTTTGATCCTTCGATGTCAGCTCTTCTTATCATTGTGGAGCAGAATTCACCAAGCGTTGGATTGTTCACCCCCTAATAGGGAACGTGAGCTGGGTTTAGACCATCATGAGACAGGTTAGTTTTACCCTACTGATGATGTGTTGTTGTCATGGTAATCCTGCTCAGTACAAGAGGAACCGCAGGTTCAAGCATTTGGTGTGTGTGCTTGGCTGAAAAGCCAATGGGGCGAAGCTACCATCTGTGGGATTATGACTAAATGCCTCTAAGTCAGAATCCCGCCCAGGCGGAACGACATGGCAGCGCTGCGGGAGCCTTGGTTTGCCTCGGATAGCCGGTCCCCCGCCGACCTGCTGGCGGGTCTCCACCCCGTGTCCCTTCGTCCTGGGACACAGGGTGTGGCAGAAAAGGTGGCTGCCCCCTCTCCCGTCACGTGCAGCATGTTTGTGGGGAACCTGGTGCTAAACCATTCCTAGATGACCTGCTTATGGGTCAGGGTGTCCTAGGTAGCAGAGCAGCTCCCTTGGCCATTGTAAATAGTTTGATGATTAATACACCAAGACGTGGATAGCATTTGAAAATTTTGTCAGCATGCAGGGTCAGTGGAAGGGGCTTAATGAAAGAGATCCTGACTCTCATCCCAGCAGCATGGTGGTCACAGAGCATCTTCTCTGATATGCAAAATATTCTGCTAAATATTTTCTGTTCTTCTGACACAAGTAACGACATCCCTCCCCCTAGGGAGCTATTAGATGGTGGTTTCACGCACACCCCACCCAAGATGGTGACTTATCTGATGGTAACAGAGAAACAGGAAGATCAGTGGTTTTAACTGAGCAAAGAGACTATGGGTTTTGCAGTAAATGACTCTTTCATTTCTATCAGTTCCTTGACCAAACACTTCTGAAACTGTGGTGTGAAATAATGAGGAAGCCAAGACAAACAGCTGCATAAAAGCTGAAAGTCTCCTTGATGTTAGAAGCATGTCCTGTTGCCCACAGCCTGCTGAATAAGATGATGGCTGAAGACAACTGCATGGACAGGATAATTGCCCGAGCACATAGCTGGGCAGAGGAGGGGAGCCTCAGCACAGTGCTTAACCGAAAGCGCCCCTTCCTCAGCAAAGCTGCTGTTCTGCACTAGGGTTTCTCACCTGGTTTGACCAAATTAGGAAAGAGATGAAGATTTGAAGAAACAAACTGCATGGAAACTAACTTGGTTCATGTATTATAAAATGCCTTGATTTATGGGAAATGGGATTTCTAAAAGGAGAAAATGAGACAACTTGTGATATAATGGTTATTATTCATAAGAAATACCACTATGGTCTTTTGTTTCTAAAAGCAGTAGTCTCATAAGGAAATTGTACCACTAAAGGCTTAGTTGGCATTAATTTGGTTGCATCTCTGTTCATGGTGATACTCATAACAGTGGGTATGATTTTGAGCTTCAAACTTAGGTCATGGGGAACCCTAGACTTCAGCTCAAACTCTGTGATCCTTGGAGAGCTGCTTATCCTTAGGTTCAAGGCTGTAAGCTCCATAAGGGAGGAGGTCTTTTCTGTCTTCTTCAGGATTGTGTCTACCCAGAGCCCAGCAGTGCCCGGTACATGATGGCTGTTCAGCCAGTATTTGTTGAAGCATTTAACTCAACATTCATATCTCTTTTAATATCTACAACAACCCTGAAAGTTGTTATTAGTTTGTGAGTAATAAAGTTGACCTGCTTTGTTTCAAAGCTATCTACAGAGCTATGCTTGTGAGGGGGGTATTGCAGGGATGGGAGATATTTGCTCTATGATCACATGGGAGAATATGAGAGAATCAAGGAGGATAATATTGTTTACATGAAGATTCTTTTCATGTTTCCAGAGAGTGGGAGAGAGTAGCTCTGTTGGCCGTTAGACTAGAGAAAGAGCTCAAAAGCACGTGTAGGAGAAGAAATGGAATCAAGTGGTGACGTTTGGTCCGGAGAAGAGAACGCTTCGGGGGCATTATAAGCATGTTCATGTAGCCCAGAGGCAACTTAGTGGAAAAGACACTCTCTTGGCCTGTGTAGGCTCAGAGGGCAGAATGCAAGGTGAGTTTTAGGGAAACCGATCTTGGTTCAACATACAGAAGAGCCTTCTAATTTCCTCTGCTGTTTAGAAATAGAATAGATCACCTTAAGAATTTCTCTGGTGTTTCGGTGGTTAAGACTCCACGCTTCCACTGTGGAGGCACAGGTTTAATCCCTGGCTGGGGAACTAAGATCCTGCATGCTGCATGGAGTGGCCAAAAAACAAATGAAATATCTTTAAAAAAAAAATATATCATCTTAGAGACAGCAAATCACCTACTATTGGAGGTATCCAAGGAGGGACCCCATGATCACTTGATAAGGATAGTGTAAAAAAAAATGTGAACCTCAACTCAGTACAGAAAGACATTGGGCTAAAGGAATATCTCCTCTATGTCTCTTCACATCTATGATTCTATAATCCTGTACTGGAAATTTGTAAAGCCTGTATCTAGAAATGAATATACTTACAAGGAAGCTAAGTAATAGCTTAGGTCAGATTCCATCACCTTATCCGTCCCCCTGGGACAGGATATCTCTCTGTGCTCCCAGCACCCGTTACAGTGCTGGTATATGTTTGTTGTTGTTGTTTAGTTGCTAAATCGTGTCTGACTCTTTTGCGACCGCATGGACTGTAGCCCAGGCTCCTCTGTCCATGGGATTTTTCAGGCAAGAATACTGGAGAGGGTTGCCATTTCCTCCTCCAGGGGATCTTCCCGACCCAGGGATCGAACCCTCATCTCCGGCATTGCAGGCAGATTCTTTACCACTGAGCCACCTAGTACACCTTTATAAACATGCGCCAAGTGAGTCAGTTGGAATCCTGAGGGCCCTGGGTACTTCCCAGGGAGTTATGGAATAAAAATGGAACCAGATCAACTTTCCTGTCCCCCTTTCACATAGATTATAAATCTGGTCCAGAGGGAAACGTTTTCTCTTTAAGTGTTGGAATCCCATCGAGTCCTTCCTTGGAAGAAGTGCCTGATTGTGTGTATTTTCTGTTGGCTTCACTGGCTCAGAAGCTATTTTGAGTAGACCATGCAGAAGCCAACTTGCGGCATGCTGGAATGTGAGGGCTGGCCGGGGCCTGAGAGATGTCCTACTCTGTCTGCCATTGAGAACAAGCAGGATCAAGACATAAATTAACAGGCAGAAAACCATAATCCAACAGGGGGAGTCCCTCCCCAGATGGAGACAATGATTGCGTCTCTCACTGAGTCTGACATCTAAGAGGGTCTCAGTCCATCGGAGCGAATGAAGGCATACATGGAGCCTGGAGGGGTCCCCAGTGGGGCTGGACCTGGGACCAAGAAGTCTGAATTTTCCTCTGGGTCTGTCAGTCACTGACCACCCGTGTGACCTTTGCACGTTGCTTATCCTCTCTAGCTGTCATCTGGGGTAACCTGGCATTCAAACGACTGTCCTATTTGTGAATACCAGTTTTAGAGGCAGGAGAGTTTGCTTGTCTCGGCTAGCTGGTAGCAGTGGAAATGGAGAGAAGTGGATGGATTTGAGAGTCGTTTTAAAGCAGTAAGCAGGGTTGCATGTGTAATTTGCTGTGGGATATAAAGGAGGGGGAGCGGTCAAATGCGACACCTAGAATTCTGACATGGGCAGCCGGGTGGACAGCAACGATGTTTGCAGAGAGGGGAGTCGGCCAGCAGGAGTGGGTTTGAGAGGAAGCCGATGAACCACACCTTGTATTCCCAGAAGCCACACACTCAGAGTGATCCTGGCTCTGTGGCTCTCCCCCTTCCGTCCTGCCTGAGATGAGGTCTTCGTGCAAGAGGGCGGGCAGACTGGGTCACTGTGAACTCAGCTGGGCCCTCGGTTACGCTTCCTGGTGCTGGATGGCTTCAGATACTGGTGTAACTCTGCCTCCCATCCCCACGTCCATCTTTTCTCTTATTGCTAAGCAGCTCCAGAAGGCAAATTGTGAGACCTACACAACTAAGATTATAAAGAGAAAGTAAAGAATCAGGGGAAGCTTCGAGAGTTGAAGCTGGTCTCCTGCCAGTGTTCTTTTGTTTAATGTACTTGACCACATGCTCCCGGATTTCACCAGCTGCAGGCAGGACTCTTGCAGCCTGTGTCAATGCCTCTGGGCCTTGGTGGTGAACAAATGGAAACCAGCAGGAGGCACAAAATGGAGCTCTCTGCGGGCTGGGGGTGGCAGGGAGCATCCAGCTGAGTGGCAGATGAGGGAACGGCAGGACAGGGATCGATGCGCAATGAAGAGAAAAGAGCTCCCTGTGGGCACTGAGCTACCACTGATCTCAGCCTCATTTAAGTGCTTTAGGCCTGAGTGCAGGGACCTGACCCCACAAAGCCCTGCCAGAGGCTAGAGAGTAGCCAACACCCCATGGCGTCCTCTGACTATCGCTGTGTACAGAGGACCCAAGCTTTACACAGCAGAAAGAGACATGAAAGAGACAAAGGTGGGGAGAACAACTGTGAAAATATGAGAAATTACTGCCTGTCCCTTTTCTGGGTGCGTGGTTTTTAAAAAAATTTTTTTAATTGGAGTATAATTGTTTTACAATGTTGTGTTAGTTTCTGCTGTGCAACATGGATCAGCTATGTTAAAAAGTGTTAGCTGCTCAGTTGTGTCTAACTCTTTGCAACTGCATGGACTCTAGCCCACCAGGCTTCTCTGTCCATGAAATTCTCTAGGCAAGAATACTGGAGTGGATTGCCATTCCCTTCTCCAGGGAATATTCCTGACCTAGGGATCGAACCCTGGTCTCCCACATTGCAGGGAGATTCCTTACTGTCTGAGCCACCAGGAAATCAGCTATATGTCTACATATATCCTCTCCTTCTTGAGCCTCCCTCCTACTCCACCCCCATCCCACCCCCCTAGGTCGGCACAGAGCACTGAGCTGAGCTCCCTGTGCTAAGAGCATGTGGATGGGATGAATTGAGAGAGCACCATTGATATAGATGCCTGTCCCTTTTAAAAAGGAATGTTTTATTGTTTTTATTTCTAATTACACACACGGTTTATGTTCATGAAAATTTAAGAAATGCAGAAAAATAAAACACTCAGCTGTAATCCTACTAACCACTCTTGCCATCTTATGAATATTTACTGAATGCCGACTAGCTGAGTCACAATTGAAGGCCCACAACAACTCTGGAACTTAGGTAGGGTTATTATTCTCTTTTGATCAGTGTAGGAGCTGAGATCAGAGAGGTTGAAATTTGCCTTTAGACACACAGCTGGCAAGTGATGGAGCCTGACTTGAGCCTGGATCTATATCCCAATCTTTTCACAATACTCTATCTGTCTTGATCCATGGGAATATCCAAGGTGATGCCATTTCATCAAATCTCAGTTTCCAGATGGGAAATACTCCAAAGCAAAAAGTATGACTTGAACATGTTTCCACAGTGTGCCTTGTCTTTCAAGTCGTATCACACTTCCTGTAATTTTGTAAACTCATCCGTTGCAACAGTGGTGTTTTGATTCTTTGCCCCTCTGACAACCAGAACAGAAAGCAGCTTCCCTCCCATCACTTGGCCGGAGGCTTCCTTCTGCTTCTGCCCAAGGCAGGCTGTGGTTAGCACTTACTGCTTAACCTCTTCCTCTGCAAGTTACTCTGAAGTAGAACATTTTGTTTAGCCCATTTTGACATCGTGGACATTCTGTGACCCTAAATATCAACCAATCACTTTTTTAAAAAAAATCAGTGAATTTTTTTTTTTGGATTGGAGGATAATTGCCTTACAGTGTTATGGTGGTCTCTTTCGTACATCAAAGAGAATCAGTCATAATTATATATGTATATCCCCTCTCTCCCCCACTTCCCACCCCTCTAGGTTGTCGTAGAGCACCGAGCTGAGCTCCCTGTGTTATATAGCAGCTTTCCACTAGTTAGCTGTTCTGCTTTTTTCTGAATGTGTTTAACAACCTTACCCTGTTCCTCAGCTTTATCATCTTCCATCACATCTCTGACTGAGCCCCATCTTTGAGTCCACCCTCTGACCCTCATTTCATCCTGACGTTAGACTGAGTTTCTCCTGCACAGCATACACGATGCTTTTTTAAAAGTTGAAAACTGATCACTTTACTCTTTATAGAAATGAAGTAAGTGTAAATGTCAAAATATCCCCAGCACCAAAATGACCTCAATAAACATCATCCTCTCAGTCCCCAATCTTGACATCCCAGCCTTGTCCCCAGCCAGTCTCTCGCCAATGACTTTAGACCCTTGCTGTGCACCGTCTCCTGTGAAGTGGCCTTGACTCTCCCAGATAACTCTCCAGTGGCTCTTAACCTGGGGGAGTCATTTAGAGCACAGACTTAGGAGCCAAGCTGCCTCAATTCAAAGCCTACCTTTACCACTCCCTGTGTGACCTTGGGTAAGTTATTTAACTCTCCTGTGCCTCTGTTTCCGTGTTTTTTAAATGGAGAAAATGATAATATCTATTTTATAAGATTGGTGTGAGAACCAATACAGTAAGTCTCCTACATAGGAATGAGTTCTGTTTTGAGAGCATGTTCGTAAGTCCTATTTGTTCATAAGTCTGATTTGTTCGTTAAGTCCAACAAAGTTAGCCTAGGAACCCAACTAACACCATTGGCTATATAGTAGTGTACTGTAATAGGTTTATATTTTTCACACAGATAATACATAAAAAACAAACACAAAAATAAAACCGCATACTGCACCTAAAGATCTCACATGCCCAAGTCATAAATAACAAAATTGAATAATAGCTTAGAAAATAATATCAACAAAAAAAATCAATTCATGTTATGGAGAACCTAAAGTAATTTAGTTAATGTGACTTAGTATTTAAGTCTGGCAAAATTTTCCACACACCAGCATAAAGAAGTATGTCTAACATCTCCAGTCAATATATTTGATAGAATTTATTCTTAGTAGTACCTATATTAAACTGGATCTCCTAAGCAATATAAGTGTGAGCCTGAAGGAATTAGCATAAAAAAAATAAAGAGAATACTGAATATTTTAAAAAAAACAAAGATCTCAGATGCCACAACAAAGATTGAAGATCTTGCCTGCAGCAACTAAGACCTGGGACAGTCACATAAATAAATAAATGTTTTACATAAAGAAAGAAAATAAAGAAAACAATTTTAATTTTACAGTACAGTTCCTTGAAAAGTACAGTAGTACAGTACAACAGCTGGCCCTTCTTAGCAATACCAGCCACACCACTGCTGCTTCTGGACATCCTGGGCTTGAAGTCAAGGTGTGATACTACTGTACCCTGTACAGTACTTTACAGTAACGTACACAAAAGCACAAACACTTGTAGAGGATGCGTGCACTTGACGATGGATGCCAGATGCGTGAACTAACTTACATGGTTGGATAGGCAAATGCACTTTCACCTTTTTGAAAGGTCACACCCTGAAGGTTCACGTGAGTGAGTTGTCTGTCCATCTTGTCACCTTCAGGGCCAGTAGTCAAATTATATTTCTTAAAAATAAGTTTAAATTTTAGTGGCTTTTCTGTTTTATTTCTTTGAATTGCTGAGTAATTTTTCAAAACAGCACACACACTCAGTAGTCAGTCTAAAATCACACAATGAAGAGACTTTGTCAGCTTGCCTAGTAACTCAAATAATCACTGTAACATTATGTGTATATATACACACCTGTCCGTCTATCTATCTACATGATACATATACACATACAGATACACATTTGTGGTGGATTTTTAGACAACAGTTTTTATGCAATATATCCAGTTTATTGTATAAATTAAATTTTCTTCTATTCGTTTTTCATTTCCAAAGGTTGACTGCGAAAGCATTGTCAAGACTCAACATGGTCTTGATTATACCAAGGATTTTGCATTTTATTCTCTATGTGGTGAGCAGCTGCCCATGGCTTTGGAAGAAGAGAATATCCTAGGCTTCAGGGGAGGATGGTATCACAGTTTCACTTGTTGTTGAGGAAGCAATGCAAAGACTGGCCTGATTAGGAGATCTTGGAGTTTAGGGAGATCAGGTAAGAAGCTGCTGGAATGACCCAGAGAGACTTAGGGCAAGAGGGGATACATGTGAGAATAATTTGGGGATAGAATTAAGAGGGCTTGAGGATGAAGTGGTGAGAGAAATAGAGGAGATAGCTCTAAAAGTTTTTATTTTGGGTGAATAGGAGGATGATGACACCATTAAGAAAGTCAGTCGTCTCTAGGGAACCCTCCTACGCTGTTGGTGGGTATATAAATTGACACAGTCACTATGGAGAACAGTATGGAGGTTCCTTAAAAAACTGAAAATAAAGCTGCTATGCATGGCAATGGCACCCCACTCTAGTACTCTTGCCTGGAAAATTCCATGGACGGAGGAGCCTGGTAGGCTACAGTCCATGGGGTCGCTAAGAGTCAGACACGACTGAGCGACTTCACTTTCACTTTTCCCTTTCATGCATTGGAGAAGGAAATGGCAACCCACTCCAGTGTTCTTGCCTGGAGAATCCCAGGGGCGGCGGAGCCTGGTGGGCTGCCATCTATGGGGTCGCACAGAGTCGGACACGACTGAAGTGACTTAGCAGCAGTAGCCTGCATGCTAAGTCACTTCAGTCATTCCCGACTCCTTGCGACCCTATGGACTATTGCCTACCAGGCTCCTCTGTCCATGGGATTCTCCAGGCAACGATACTAGAGTGGGTTGCCATGCCCTTCTCCAGGGGATCATCCAGACCCAGGGATCAAACCCGTGTCTCTTATGTCTCCTGCATTGGCTGGCAGGTTCTTTACCTCTGAGCCACGTGAAAGTCCAGAGCTACCATATCACCCTGCAATCTCACTCCTGGGCAAATACCTGGAGAAAAACATGGCCTAAAACAAAACATACATCCCAACGTTTTACAACAGTCAAGATGTGGGAGCAACCGAACTGCCATTGACAGAGGGATGGATAAAGAAGATGTGGTATATACACATATACATATATATATATATATATATATGAATATTACTCAGACATTAAAAAGAATGAAATAATGCCATTTGCAGCAACATGGATGGACCTAGAGATTGTCATACTGAGTGAAGTAAATCAGACAGAGAAGGAGAAATATATGGCACCCTTTATACATGGAATCTGAAAAGAAATTATACAAATGAACTTACTTATGAAACAGAAAGAGACTCATAGACTTAGAGAATGAACTTATGGTTGCCAGGGGGAAGGATGGGGGGATGGGATAGTTCGGGAGAAAGGGATGGTTAAGGATTTGGGGATGGACATGTACACACTGCTATATTTAAAATGGGTAACCAACAAGGACCTACTGTGTAGCACAGGAAACTGCTCAATGTTATGTGGCAGCTTGGATGGAAACAGAGTTTGGAGAGAGAATGGATACATGTATTTATGGCTGAATCCCTTTACTATTCACCTGAAACTATCACACATTGTTTATTAATGGCTATACCGCAATATAAAATAAAAAACTTAAAAAAAAAAAAAAGAAAGGCAGCCTTCTCTATTGTTTTCTAAGTACAAAAGGGATTTAAAATTTTCAGAGAGGAATAGATAGGCTGTGGAAAGTCAGAACATAATGCAAGCCTTTTCCTTAACTCAAAAAAAAAAAAACCCCCAAAACCTATATGCACCTAGTAATTTTGACATCTGAACCTAAAACTAAACAAAGAAAAGGGGGGGAGGGGAAACTACAGGGTTGATAATGATGGTCCACTTGGCAATGAGAATCAAGCACACTGCATGTTACATTCTGGGGAGTGTGGAGCAGATGCAAAGCCTGTGAAACAGCATATTCTTTCATCTCTGCAGATGTGGAAGTTTTTCTCTCCCATTAGAGCAGCCAGAAACTTGTTTGGAAAGACCCAAATAAAGCCACAAGCAACCAGCTACATCCTTTTCAAATTGCCAGTACTTTCCTCTTTCATCCACAATTCCCAAAGTCTGTGTGTTCCGTGGACAAAGAACAAGACAGAGGGATTGCCCTGCTCTGAGACCATGTGCGCAGCCAATCATGCAGAAGGGAGTGGCTGCGGCTGCCAGCCCAGAAATGGTGTGCTCTCCAGAAAACCACATTCTCTTCCCACCTTCCTCCCAAACACTCCAGCTGGCATAGGGAAAGTTTTTGAAAATGAGAATGAAGCTTTCTCATGTGTGTCCATATTTTCTAAGTCAGAACTACAGATGCATGACAGATACAGTTGTTCTAATGGCAGCTAAGGGACAGGATATCTTAAAGACACTCTGAACAAATATAGAGTATGTGGCTGCCCTGGTAAAAGTACATCATTGAAAAGACCAATTCCACAAATATTAATTCGGCACCTCCTAGGTGCCAGGCACTGTCCTACGCACTGGTGATAGAGGGCTGAACAAAACAGACCACATGTTACATAAGGGGAACGGACAGCCCGCCGGGCAGTGTGTTGAGGTTTAGGATCTGCTCCATTTTAAGTTAAAGATATGATCCAAAAAGAACACAATTGGGTCATCACCAAGCACCAAGCTGAGTTCCCTGTGCTATACCGTAGGTTCCCACTGGCTACCTATTTTACACATGGTAGTGTAAATATGTCAAACCCAGATGACCTAGATGAGTGGGATTGGGGAAGGGGCAGGTCTCAGAGGGAGGGGATATATATATATACATTTAGTTGATTCACTTCATAGTACAGCAGAAAGTAACACAACATTGTAAAGTAATCGTACTCCAATTTTAAAAAAAAGGAGAGAACACAATTGGGTAGGTAATTACACTGCAGACCTTTAACTTTTACCTGAATCCTCCAAGTTCAAAAGGACCAGTTCAAACCTTGCCTGACTAATCAGTGATATACTCTCTAACCCCCAATGGGAAATCACCTCTGAGTTCCCCTGCACTTCCTTTGATCCTCTGAAAAGCGTTGGATCATTCTATCATGCACTATAATTATATACACACACACATATCTATCTTATCAGCCTTTGTAGACTTTTTCAAAGCAGGCTGTGTTTGCTTATCTCTCCAGAAACCTCTTCTGACACTGCCCTATTCCCCTCCCTTCTCCTTTTCAATTCGCCACATTCACCACTCCTTCCATGCCAAACTTTTGCGAGTCTCTCTATATGAGTAGGCTCTTGCCAGCTTGTGCGCTTGCATACGCAGTTCTCTATGATTCAACCACCATTCCTGTCTTTGCTCTGCAGTACTTTGACTCTTTTTGGGGAGAATTACTTCCTCAGTTAAGCCCTCCTAGACCTTTCTAACTGTTGAGTGGTCATGCCCTCTAACCCTTAACAGAGATAAGTGTATCTCTGTTAGCTCACTTATTAGCCTGTTGTTTTTTTCACTACTTGTTTATGGGTCTATAAGGCCTGGGCAGAGTCCTCTTTTTATCTAACTAGCTCTCTGGGGAACTTTGCCTTTCTGCTCTTTTGCCTGCTGTCAGTGAAAGTACATTGAATAATTTACTTGCCTCCTAAATTGTTCTCCCATCTCCAAAAAACAAAACAGAACAAAGGAAACAAAACAAAACACGTGTCCTTGCTAGAAATATCCCCCAGTGCTTATGCCTTAGTTTGAAGGCATTGAGACTTGTGTTAGAACTCAATTGATATGCAGTGGACAGAGCACTGGACCCCTATAGTCTAGCTCCAACTCACCCTGCAATTAGTTCTGTGCCCTTGGCCAAATGATATCATCTCTCTCGGTCTAGGTTTCTAAGGTGGAAGTTGCATTCAGGAAGAGTATATAGGTTTTTTTTTCCCCCTCCAGCCATAGCGGAGTCAAATGGCAATCACGTTCCAAAGAGCGTTGTTGCAGATTGTGAAGCCCAGGTCAGGAAAGACACTCAGCTGGAAAGAATATACTGACTCTTTCTGTCCGTTTAGCACAGAAGTGGGAGGTGGTGTACATCTGCCTCTTATTTGCTCTCACTGAACAGACAGGGCTTTGAGTCCCTTTTAGCTCATACACTCCACATTTCACGATCATTCATGAATCCACGTAAGGTCAGTTCCATTCTGCTTATATGAGGCCCATGTCAGTTATTTGCTGTGTGCTCTGTACTGAGGAGTGTGAGATTAAAAAGAATAAATAATGCATGGTCTTTGCCTTTAAGGGATTCTGGATGATTAGTGGAGGTAGATGAGAAGTATTAATATTATCTCCATTTAGCAGATAAGATGTACTGCAGCCTCACCAATGCAGTGGGGAAACTGGCGCGCTTGCTAAGTTGCTTGAGTTGTGTCTGACTCTTTGCGACCCCACTGATTGTAGCCCTCCAGGCTCCGCTGTCCATGCGATTCTCCAGGCAAGAATACTGGAGTGGATTGCCATGTCCTCTTTCAGGAGATCTTCCTGACCCAGGGACTGAACCCTCATCTCCTGTGTCTCCTGCATTGCAGGTGGATTCTTTACCCACTGAGTCACCTGGGAGAAACTGGGTCTCAGGCTAATCGGATTCCAGGGGCTTTACCCTTGTCCACTCTACCTCGCTACTGGTTGTTTAGAAGAGAAAGGGAAAGGAGATACTGAACTGAAAGCTTGAGTGTTTCCCACGCTGGTTGCCTCATAAGAGTGGCCCAGGATAACCAGTGGACAGTGTTAGAAGCCTGAGGGGAAGGGTAGAAAGGGAAACAGAAGAATCCAGAAAACAAATTGCACCTAATGCATGAGAGCTGGTCTTGACTTCCGTGCAGGAAATTTTCATCGGGCCCGATGACTGGCAAGCCTGCGTCCTCATGTCTCATGAGCCTCAATTCTAAGATTCTGTCCCCCTTGACAGTGGTGGCTTAGGGAGAGGCAGAGACCCTTCTGGGAGGAAACAGTGCAGGATAATGATTTAAATGAAATCACAGTAATAACACACCAAGCCTTAACTCTGTGTAAAGGTGTCCCCCAAACACCACCTCAGGGCATGGTCCTGAGTGCTTGTGAGGTTTAGAGGAGGACTTTTCAATTAATAAGTTTTTGTAAGTAGCAAAAATTCTGAGTAAGGGCAGACAACTCGTTTCTAGGCCTATCACATAGATGTATCTTGATGGAGGTGAGAAGTGGCTATAAATCCAGAGTCTGCTCTCTGGATTCCACACATTCAGATTCTTTTTTTTTTTTTTTTGGCCACACCGAGCATCTTAGTTCTCTGACCAGGAATTGAACCCAGGCCCCTTACAGTGGAAGCAAGGAATTTTAACCACTGGACTGCCAGGGAAGTCCTGCTTTTTGTTTTTCTCAGATTCTTTTTAAAAATATTTATTTATTTGTTCGGCTGTGCTGGGTCTTTGTTGTGGCATGTGGCATCTAGTGCCCTGACCAGGCTCCCTGCATTGGGAGTGTAGACTCTTAGCCACTGGACCACCAGGGAAGTTCCCAGATTCTTAATAGTGGCCATGCCCTAAGAATATCATTTATGTCATTAGATTCATGCAAGACAAGCAGACTTGAAGGAAGGAAGTTTTTGATTTGCAATGAATTTTCACATTACATGCAATGTACATACCACACCACTAACATCAGACACTCCACTAAAGTTAGCTAGTCAACGCATCCCTTTCATGATGTTGACAGACCTGGGAAACCAACCAATAGTCAGAAGTCACTAAAGGAAAACCCAAATTCGGGGAAAATGAAGATTCAATGCACTAAATGTGATGTATTGAATTTTGGTTACAGTTTTTTTTAATATAAAAAAGTAGAATGTTGGAGCTAGAAGGGACCTAGTTCACCTTAGCTAACTCTCTCATTTCACAAAAGGGGAAATTGAGGCCCAGAAAAGGGAACTGATTTGCCTAAGCTCACAGCATACATTCATTTCCTCTTTTCATCCTACAAACATTTATAGAAAGCCAACCAGGAACAAAGCCTCATTCTGAGAAAAACAGAGGCTTTCATAAGCTCAAAGGTCTAGCTTGGGAGATGGATGTGAACAGAATCAATTCTCATACAGTATGATTAGCGCTCTAAGATAGGGGCTGACAAAGGTTATATGTTTAAAGGCTGAATGTGTGTACATGCACACTCAGTCGTGTCCGACTCTTTGGGACCCCATGGACTGTAGCCTCCGTGGAATTTTCCAGGCAAGAATATTGGAGTGGGTTGCCATTTATATTTAAAGCTCTGAGGGCCATATAATCTCTGCTGCAACCACAAAGCTCCATTGCTGTAGCACAGAAGCTGCCGTAAACATCATGCAAATGATAAAAGCGCCTGCCAGACCAGTAACACTTTATTGCCTTTGACATTTCAATTTAACATTGTATTCACATGGCATAAAATATTCTTCTTCTTTTGATTTTTCAACCATTTAAAAAAGTAGGGACTTCCCTGGTGGTCCAGTGGTTAAGAATCTACCTCACAATGCCAGAAATACCAGTTCAATTCCTAGTCCTGGAAGATTCCACATGCCCCAGGGCAACTAAGCCCATGAGCCACAAGTACTGAAACTCACGTGCCTGAAGTCCATGCTCTGCAACAAGAGAGGCTACTGCAATGAGAAGCCTGCTTATCGCAACGGAGAATAGCTCCCCCTCAATGAGAGAAAGCCTGTGCATAGCAACGAGGACCCAGCACAACCAAAAATAAAAAAATAAAAATTTAAAAATGTAATGACTATTCTTAGCTCATGAGCCAACAAAAACAGGCAGTGGTTTGCCTATTCTAGTCTTAGATGAACAGAAGTTCCAGATGATTTTTTTCACCATCCATGAAGGGTATGATCTAGTCGTTGATCAGATTCTTTTACCAAGAATAAAAGGGAGGAAAAAAAAGAGTTTGTGCTTGTCGGTGTCACTGTGAAAAGGCGGGGTACTGCTCACAAAGGACAGTACAAGATAGGTTAAGAAGAGGCCAGAAAGCCCTTAGTTCATCCCCGCTGTTATTGTTTAGTTGTTGTCATGTTTGACTCTTTGTGACCCCAAGGACTGTGGCCCGCCAGGTTGCCCTGTTCATGGGAGTTCCCAGGCAAGAATACTGGAGTGGATTCATTCCTACCTCACCTCTATTTCCAATTAAACTCCAAATGTCTCTATAACCCTGAGCCAACTTTATTGCTTTTCACATTTCACAGATTCTCACTGTGTACAGTTTAAAATGTAGATTTCTGTGCAGAAGAACTGTCCCTTCCTTTCTAAAGTTTCCACACAGCTATGTTAAGGACAGAGTCAAATGACCCTATAGGACTCAGACCCTCTAGGGTTTTGGTAATTTTTTTGACAGCATTAGAATACCCTGTGGGTGGCCTTGAGTGAAGTGAAGTGAGTGAAAGTGACTCAGTCATGTCTGACTCTTTGCCACCCCATGGACTATTCAGTCCATGGAATTCTCCAGGCCAGAATTCTGGAGTGGGTAGCCTTTCCCTTCTCCAGGGGATCTTCCCAACCCAGGGATCGAACCCAGGTTTCCCGCATCTCAGGCAGATGAAAGCCTTTTCCCAATAGATGTGAGTGTATGGGAAGTGTCCTTCATCTTCGTATGCCCAGCCCTTCAGAGCAGAGTTTGGTACTGCAGAGTCATTAGGCTTTGTCATGGACAGGTGACCTGATAAAAAGGCATGTGCTCTTTCCCCTTATAGGAGAATTCTCTGGGTCTCAGCTTCCTCACCTGTAAAATGGACACAATAATATCATCTACATTACAAGTTTTATGGCATCACATGTATGTTGGCTCTCTGTTAACCATCAAGTACTATGTGAATGATTGTATAAACTTCCACCACTTGCTTCCATTCTTACCATCCCTATACTCAACAAGACCACTTTTATCTTTCAGGGCCTCATTTTCCCTATCTTAAAAGCCAGGAGGGTGAATTTGGTGGTTTTTCATTTCCTTTCATTTCTACCATTTGGGTCCTGTGCCTGGTGAGGAAAGGAGTTTTTCACTGTACGGGAAGCAGTTTTACATTATGATTGAAGGTGAAGGGCAGAAACAGAGAGACCAGAAATGGGAAAATTATCAAAAATAATAATAATAAGACTAGAAGGGACTCTAGACAGGGAGGCCTTAGACCAAGAGCCTTCCACGTTTTGTGTTTGGGATGAAATGTGTGTCTTCTTAAAAAGCAAAAATGTCATGTTCTTCAGCATAGTCTAGATTTGCTTTATACATGGAAACCTGAGTTTGAGAATCTCAACCTTTCTTTTCTCTCCTCCAAACCAATCAGTGCTTGAAAATGTTCATGAGATTATCCACCCAGCAATTTTTAACAAGAGGCTCACTGCCCAGATGCTTCAGTGAGGAATGCAGGGACTTCCCTGGTGCTCCACTGGTTAAGACTTTGCCTTCCAATGCAGCGGTTGCAGGTTTGATCCCTGGTCGGGGAGCTAAGAGTCCCGCATGCCTGGCAGCCAAAAAACCAAAACATAAAGCAGAAGCAATATTGTAACAAATTAAATAAAGACTTAAAAAAAATTGTGGAATGCACATGGCTATATCATGGGTTCTTTTGCTTGTGTGTGTGTTCTTTTGTTTATTTTTCTCCCTGCTCTGGAATTGAGGGCGTCCACAAAGCAGACTAACTCGTGTTCCAAAATGCCAAGGTCCTACAGATTTTTATCTGTAGGTCCAAGGCAGATTTTTACTGCCTTTCTCTCATTTTCCACTTTCATAAAGGAGTGTATAAGTTCATTGATCAAATAGGTGAAATGCTCTTTATCTCGGAAGAAACTGACCTTGTTTTCACGGAGTCAGTGTGGGATGGGGGTGGGCACAGGGCTGAGCTGACAAACGAGCAGCAGGTAAGGCAAGTGGGGAGATTGGAGAAACCTGTTTCTCTCCCTCCTCCACGCTCTTGGCTTGAGGGGTTTAGGGAAGGGCAATGGGGATCCAAATCTAGGACCTATCCTGTGTCTGGAAAGGTTCTTTTCTACAACGAAGGAGAATGGGTCTTGGTATATAAGACCCTGGTGTATAAGAGATGGGTCTAGACCTCTAACAACAGGCAAATTCAAAACCCTGTGAATTCTTTTGGATCTACATAGTATCAGCCCACAGAAATAAACTAATTTACAAAAGAGTATACAGGAGATCACAGTTTTCCACAACTGCTGGGGCCTAAGAAACACTTTTCAAGAGATCTGTATCGTTAGTACATGGTATCAGAGACCAGGAAAGTCCCAGCTAAATATCTTGCATTAGCCTTAATTTTCTCTGAAATGAACAACTATAGTCCTTTGGATATATCCAAGCCTTCCCACCCTCCTTGTGCATATATTCAGATTATCCCCTCTACTTTAAAGACCCATCCCTAGCAAACATTGGGGGGGATCCCTGACTGAAACCTCCTCCCACCCTGGCCAGACACAATGGCAACCACTTGCATGAGTTATCTGACAACAGGAGGTCTTGGTAAGAAACACGGAACTAATAAGCTACTACCAACCAGAGGAAATCAGGAATGGTCAAAAGGAGAGGGGAGATGCCAGTCCATATGTCCTACCAGTCTCCCAGAATCCATCTCACTCGAATCCATCTTGGCTGAGTTATGCCTGGGCCACCAGGAAGGCCCTGAGTCAGAATGATTGGCCAGAGATGAGCCAGAAGCTAACCTCATTACCATAAAACCTGAGTCTGTTAGCCACGCATCAGAGCAGTTCTCCTGGGCTCCCTTACCCTGCTGCTCTCTGCCCGGGCTCCTCTTCTTAATAAAGTCTCTTGCCTTGTCAGCACGTGTGTCTCCTCGGACAATTCATTTCTGAGTGTTAGACAGGAGCCCACTCTTGGGCCATGGAAGTGGTCCCCCTTCCAGCAACACTATCACAGACCATTGCTGGTCCAAATCCAACCACAGTTCAAGTCCTATGTCAAGTACTGACATCTTTATAAAGACATCTTTCATTTATTTGGATCTTGCTATAGTTATTTCTTCATGAGTTTATGTTTTGCCTCCCCAATGAGAGCATATGTTCCTTAAGGCCTCAAATTAATCTTTATATTTCCTCGCATTCAAAATTGTGCCTGGTTTAGGTCCTTCAACAAAGTAGGCATTCAAAAAAAGATGTGGTGCATACACACACACACACACACACACATTGTATATGTGCTTGTATACATATACGTGTATACACACAAATACAATGAAATATTACTCAGCCACAAAACAGAAGGAAATAATGCCATTTGCAGCAATGTGGATGTACCTAGAAATTATCACGCTAAGTGAAACAAGTCAGAAAGAGAAAGACAAATACTGCATATGTGGAATCTGAAGTATGGCCCAAATGAACTTACCTATGAAACAGAAAGACTCATAGACATAGAGGGTGTCAATGCAGAGGGTGGAGGCAGGAGAGGGATGGATTGGGAGTTTGGAATTAGCAGATGCAAACTAGTACATACAGAGTGAATAAACAACAAGGTCCTACTATGTAGCACAGGGAACCACATTCAATATGCTGTACTAAGCAGTAATGGAAAAGAAAAAAAATTTGTTGATTGTTTGTTTAACCAGAACACCATATCCAAGATCCTCATCTATAAATGGAATGTTAGCACTATTTAGAAGTCTGAACCGCAAAGAAATTGTCAACAAAGATTTCAATTCAAAACAAACAATAAACTTCTAGAAGGTTTCCTGAGTTCAACATATTCTAACTAGGTTTTGCACCTTCTGTGTATTTATCTAGGCAGTTGAATAATTTGAATTTGAGTTCTGAGTAAATAGCTTGAGGCATGGCAAGATCTTCAATCATCAAGAAAGATTCAATTATATTCTGTGTGTGCTTTCCAAAGAAGGAACATAAACTAATATTTTGAAAAGATTCTCAACCAGAGGGATAGAACTACAATGATTTCTTTAATAAATATTACTTACACATAAAAGGTATAGTGTCCATATAGTCAAAGCTATGGTTTTTCTAGTACTCATGTTTGGATGTTAGCACTGGAACATAAAGAAGACTGAGTGCCAAAGAATTGATGCTTTTGAATTATGGTGCTTGAGAAGATTCTTGAGAGTCCCTTGGACTACAAGGAGATCCAACCAGTCCATCCTAAAGGAAATCAGTCCTGAATATTCATTGGAAGGTCTGATGTTAAAGCTGAAACTCCAATACTTTGGCCATCTGAGGCCAAGAGCTGACTCATTGGAAAAGACCCTGATGCTGGGAAAGATTGAGGGCAGAAGGAGAAGGAGGTGGCAGAGGATGAGATGGTTAGATAAGATCACCGACTCAGTGAACATGAATCTGAGCAAACTCCAGGAGATAGTGGAGGACAGAGGAGGCTGGCGTGCTGCAGTCCATGGGGTCACAAAGAGTCAGACATGACTTAGTGGCTGAACAACGATAACAATTTGTAAAATAAAGCCATCACATGTTTCCCCTTCATCCTGGTTCATGAACTCTGTGCTTTATTTCCTCCAAATAACTAAGAGGGAAGGAGATGTGAAATATGAGACGGTATGTGTTATAGAGTGAATTTTGTGTTCATATGTTGAAATCTTACCCCACCCCCCTGTACAAGACCAAGAGCTAGCTGGTCCTTCTGCCAAGTACAAATCAGGAAATGGAACTTCATCCGACATTGGATTGGCTGGTGCCTCGACCTTGGACTTCTCCACCTCCAAGACTAAGAAATAAACTTCTGTTGTTTAAGCCATCTAGTCTATGGTATTCTGTTATGATAGCCTGAGTGGACAAAGACAGAATGTTTATACCTACTATGGCCATGGTGCTTTACAGACGGTTTCAGTCTGATCAGCAACCCTGTGAGGCAGATACAGAATACACCTGTCCTACAGGGGACAAAAACAGGCTGAGAAGCAGTTAAGTAGCTGCTCCAAGGTGAGGGAGCTGAAAGTGGCCCTAGATCCAAACCTAAGTTTCATTGACTTCCAAATATATACTCAAAAAAAAATTTGTACAGTGCTGCCTTCTTACAGTGTTTTCAAAGCAATCCAAATAGACGAGAATGACGAACTGATGCTTAAACATTCTTTAAGTGGAAATGCCGTTTGACGCAATGAAACAAAACAGGTGACAGAAGATGTGGCTCCCACTCTGCCGTGGGCCACCAAACTGTTTGACCTCAGCCAAGTTATTCCATCTCAAAATCATAAAATCAGACTGTAAATGCTGAAAAATGCATCTTGAAGATCTTATCTCCACCCAGTCTCCTCACTTTGCAGAAGAGGAATTTGAGGCCTCAGTGAAGTCACCTGCCTACAGCCCCAAAAGAGAAGAATTCAGGCTTATCTAACCCATGGAGGGCTGCTTCCACTGGTCATGTCTCTCCTCTCTTGACCTTGGACTGCCCGTAAAGCAAACCTCTGAGACCAGGTATGCTGTCTCAGTCAGTGTAATACGTTATAAGGCTATAGACTTACAACAAACATTTACTTCTCACAGTTCTGATGGCTACAAGTCCAAGATGAAGCGCTGATGTCTGGTGAGGACACTCTTCATGGTTTGCAGATGTTATTTTTCTCACTGCATCTTCATGAGTGAGAGAGAGATCATCTTTCTTGTTTCTTCTTATAAGAGTGCGAATGAACTCCTTATTGCCAAATTCAGGCTTAAATTGAAGAAAGTAGGGAAAACCACTAGACCATTCAGGCATGACCTAAATCAAATCCCTTATGATTATACAGTGGAAGTGAGAAATAGATTTAAGGGACTAGATCTGATAGAGTGCCTGATGAACTATGGACGGAGGTTCATGACATTATACAGGAGACGGGGATCAAGACCATCCCCATGGAAAAGGAATACAAAAAAGCAAAATGGCTGTCTGAGGAGGCCTCACAAAAATAGCTGTGAAAAGAAGAGAAGCGAAAAGCAAAGGAGAAAAGGAAAAAGGAAAGATATTCCCATTTGAATGCAGAGTTCCAAAGAATAGCAAGGAGAGATAAGAAAGCCTTCCTCAGCAATCAGTGCAAAGAAATAGAGGAAAACAACAAAATGGGAAAGACTAGAGATCTCTTCAAGAAAATTAGAGATACCAAGGGAAGATTTCATGCAAAGATGGGCTCGATAAAGGACAAAAATGGTATGGACCTAACAGAAGCAGATGATATTAAGAAGAGGTGGCAAGAATACACAGAAGACTGTACAAAAAAGATCTTCATGACCCAGATAATCATGATGGTGTGATCACTCACCTAGAGCCAGACATCCTGGAATGTGAAGTCAAGTGGGCCTTAGAAAGCATCACTACGAACAAAGCTAGTGGAGGTGATGGAATTCCAGTTGAGCTATATGAAATCCTGAAAGATGATGCTGTGAAAGTGCTGCACTCAATATGCCACCAAATTTGGAAAACTCAGCAGTGGCCACAGGACTGGAAAAGGTCAGTTTTCATTCTAATCCCAAAGAAAGGCAATGCCAAAGAATGCTCAAACTATCGCACAATTGCACTCATCTCACACTCTAGTAAAGTAATGCTCAAAATTCTCCAAGCCAGGCTTCAGCAATACGTGAACCGTGAACTTCCAGATGTTCAAGCTGGTTTTAGAAAAGGCAGAGGAACCAGAGATCAAATTGCAACATCCTCTGGATCATCGAAAAAGCAAGAGAGTTCCAGAAAAACATCTATTTCTGCTTTATTGACTATGCCAAAGCCTTTGACTGTGTGGATCACAATAAACTGTGGAAAATTGTGAAAGAGATGGGAATACCAGACCACCTGACCTGACTCTTGAGAAACCTGTATGCAGGTCAGGAAGCAACAGTTAGAACTGGACATGGAACAACAGACTGGTTCCAAATAGGAAAAGGAGTACGTCAAGGCTGTATATTGTCACCCTGCTTATTTAACATATATGCAGAGTGCATCATGAGAAATGCTGGGCTGGAAGAAACACAAGCTGGAATCAAGATTGCCGGGAGAAATATCAATAACCTCAGATATGCAGATGACACCACCCTTATGGCAGAAAGTGAAGAAGAAAAAGCCTCTTGATGAAAGTGAAAGAGAAGAGTGAAAAAGTTGGCTTAAAGCTCAACGTTTAGAAAACTAAGATCATGGCATCTGGTCCCATCACTTCATGGGAAATAGACGGAGAAATAGTGGAAACAGTGTCAGACTTTGTTTTTTTGGGCTCCAAAATCACTGCTGATGGTGATTGCAGCCATGAAATTAAAAGACGCTTACTCCTTGGAAGGAAAGTTATGACCTAGATAGCATATTAAATAATATGCTATCTAGATAGCATATTAAAAAGCAGAGACATTACTTTGCCAACAAAGGTCCATCTAGTCAAGGCTATGGTTTTTCCAGTAGTCAAGTAGGGATGTGAGAGTTGGACTATAAAGAAAGTTGAGCACCGAAGAATTGATGCTTTTGAACTGTGGTGTTGGAGAAGACTCTTGAGAGTCCCTTGGACTGCAAGGAGATCCAACCAGTCCATCCTAAAGGAAATCAGTCCTGGGTGTTCATTGGAAGGACTGATGTTGAAGCTGAAACTCCTATACTTTGGCCACCTCATGAGAAGAGTTGACTCATTGGAAAAGACCCTGATGCTGGGAAGGATTGGGGGCAGGAGGAGAAGGGGACGACAGAGGATGAGATGGCTGGATGGCATCACCGACTTGATGGACATGAGTTTGGGTAAACTCTGGGAGTTGGTGATGGACAGGGAGGCCTGAGGTGCTGTGATTCATGGGGTCGCAAAGAGTCGGACACAACTGAGCGACTGAACTGAACTGAATCTCATTTGAGAGGGCTCCACCCTCATGACTTAATTACCTCCCAAGGGCCCCACCTCCTAATACCATCACATTGTGGGTTAGGATTTCAAGATGTAAGTTTTATGGAAACACAATCAGTTCATAATATATGTGGTTCACTTGGACTGTGGTATGCAAATATGGAGAATTTTAATATGATCTTTTAGCACATAACTAGCAAATGAGACATTTCAGAGTCCTATGAGAGAATGAACATACACCCTCTGAGCCTCTGTGTATGTAATGTGTGTGTGTGGTACGTGTGGTGATAGAGAGAAAAAGACAGACACACACAAGAGACACACGCAAGAGACACATGCAAGAGACACACAGAGAGAAAGAGGAGGGAAAATGTGTTATAGAGAGAAACCTGTTCTTAGGACTGCCTCAGATCCCAGTGAGTTTCTATTCCTTACAATAGAAACAAAAGCCAATAGTCAATAGTAAGTAATAGTAATAGTAAGTGATAGTCAATAGTAAGTTGAGAATTAGTCTTAGTGATTTATTCAGTGCCACTTCTTGCCGTCATCTTGAGATTGTTAGACTGGGCAAAGTTCAGAAAGCAAACCTGATATCTTTATGGGAGATAGATATGGTGCTCTGGGTGGGATCACCTTTGCAGGAGAACATTACATTTTCTCTTAAAGGCAAAGTGCTGTAGGTTTTGCCTCAACTTTGTGCATGCATGCTAAGTCACTTTAGTCGTGTCCGACTCTTTGCAATCCGCCAGGCTCCTCTGTCCATGAGACTCTCCAGGCAAGAATACTGGAGTGAATTGCCATGCCCTCCTCCAGGGGATCTTCCAGACTCAGGGATCGAACCCCCTTCTCCTGTGGTTCCTGTATTGCAGGCGAATTCTTTACCATTGAGCCACCAGGAAAGCCCCTTTACTGTGTATTTACATTGAAGTTTGCACTTGTTCACCTACCAGTGTTTATGAAATCCTATGTTGGGGCTGCTTTTTCCATGATAAAATGTTATCATTGTGTAAAAAAAAAAAGAAAGAAAGAAACTAACCAGAAAATAGAGAAATATATTTTTATCTAAATGATCTCTTTCCTTTTGAATTCCCTGGTGGTCCAGTGGTTAGGACTCCGTGCTTTCACTGCTAAGGGCCTGGATTCAATCCCTGGTTTGCGAACTAAGATCCTACAAGCCACGTAGTGTGGCCAAATAAATAAATAAACTCTTTCCAGAACATCAAATGATATTCTGGTATAATGTATATAGATAGAGAAACACTGAAATGCTAGTATCCTGAAAAAAGTTATATAGTTCACACACACAAAGAGCATTTACTCCCTGGGCCCCTCCTCAGACTTTCATCTCATTCCTCCACCAAAATAACTATTGCTCATGTAAAACGGTTAAAAATTCTGGCATGTGAGGTCTGGCTCCATGAGGCCATGGCGGAACAGCCCTCCTTTCCTTTTTACTGCACTTGGCACATGTATGATTTCTGTAGGTGTGTTTTTTGGCCTAGATCTTCAAGGAACTGCTTTGTCCAGTAACTTATGGGCTTTTATTGAAACACCTCTCTGCCTAAAGAGAGAAGACTTACCTGTGTCAGCTTAGAAGTTAATATATTGTGCCACAGTGGAGTGCAGCTAGGAGGATTTAAATAGTATTTCCCAAAAGGTTTTCCTTGGAACCCTAGGTCTGTGGGATGCTATGTGACAAAAGGTTCCCAGGTCAAATAAGCCTGGGAAACCCTGCCATTGATGTCATTGATGCATGTGAACAGATAACAAGTTTGCTCTGATGGCTCCTGCTCTATACCAGATTTCTAAATTGGAAGTGACTCAGGGCTTGGCTGTGGGCCTGAACTCCTCTCTACACCCTCTCTAGGTAATCTCATCCAGTTCCAGGACTTTAAATGCCATCCATATGCTAATGAGTTCCCAATTTATATCTCAAAACCTTCCTCCTAAGCTCCAGACTCATCTGTGTGTAAGACCTGTCTATTTGATAGCATCTCTTACATGTGTAATAGCTATCTTGAACTCAGCTTGGGTAAAACAATCTCTTTATTTCCTTCATGCCTTTAAGCCTTTGCTTCTCTAGTCTTTTCCGGCTCCGTCAATACCAGCTCAGATGGTTTGAGCTGACATGCCTCAGTAATGCCAGCATGTATTTCACTGCTCACGCCCCAGAGCTGGAAGTGATGACTGTCTTATTCCGGTCCCTATTACACCCATTAGCCCATCAGGAAGCCCTGTTATCTCTACTCAAAAATGTGTTAAAGCCGTCCACCTCTCTCTCTGCGCTGACAAGACCATCATCATCTCAGATGAATGACTGCAAGAGCCTCCTCACTGGTTTCCACTTGTAATCTTGGCCTCTAGATTCTATTCTCTACCCAACAGTCAAGGACAGATTTTTTGTTTTGGCTTTTTGGTTTTTCTCCAAATTATAAGTTAGATTGAGCCAAGGCTTAACACACTTCAAATTGCTTTCCATTGCACAATAATCAAACCTTACTTCTTCCTGTAGTTTCTAAGATCACACCTCATCACATGCAGGTTCTCAGCTCCAGCCATGGAGGCTCTTGTCTGTTCTTCTCACATGCCAAACTTTGATCTGTAAGGTTTGTGGACCCACTGTTCCCTCTGCCTGCTCGATTTCCCATTTCCAGTCCTTTCCTATAATATCACCTGTTGAGATCTTCACAGTCCTCAGCAGTATTTGAAATCTTGTTTGTTTGTTCACTTTTGTTGATAAACCTCACCTAGAAAGTGAATTCTATGAAGGCAGGGCAGGTGTCTCACTCTTCACCAGAGTTTTTTCAGCACCTAGTGCCTGGCACATAATAGGTGCTCAATAAATATTTTTTGACTGCATGATGATTTGAGAAATTATGCAGTGGAGAAAACTGAGCTGAGTTTGGCCTGATATACCTCAAAAGTATTGGGTTGACCAAAAAGTTCATTCGGGTTACATCGTATAGAAAGACTCGAACAAACTTTTTGGCCAACCCAATATTTGACCACAGACCCCTACTTGCCATTGTAGAGAATACTCATTATCCCATGGCTCATTTCCTAGCATACACTTTGCTTTCTGCTGGTTTAATATCAATATTGGGAAGAGGTAATGTTTGAAACTCCGTGGATCTTCAAATCCAAACTTGAAAATCTCTTGTAAGCCAGCATTTTGATAGGTCTCTGGGAGTCCAGGATATTTTTATTGGGAGAATGTTAGTTTAAAAAGTAAGTTTTTGGACATTCTTTCTTTGAGATATGGGTTCAAAAATTCAAAATAGAATCTTGAGATTGCAGAGTTCAGAGGTTGGTGAAGTGTTGGAGGTGACAGAGGAGTCCAGACAGGATACAGCCAAATGAAGGGATGTGGTTGACTAGGGCGAAATAAGATGGAGGCCCTCTAAAGCTTTCCTACTTCTAATGGAATTTTTAGAGACAGAAGCCTGCAGTTGGAAACTTGGCTACTTTTATCCTGTGTATGTTTTCTGTAATTATTTCTTTTCTGTTTTCCCTCATGTTTAGGAAAGCTGTTCTTGAAAATACCAGCCTGTCTCAGTTATGCCAAAGGAAACAGCTTTGTCCACATTGAAAATTTTAAAGGGGGAACCACACAGGCTTGGGTGAGGCATGAATGGTGATATGATGACACGAAGTCAGGAAACCAGAAATCTACAGTAAAGATGGAAGTCAAGCCACAGAGTCAGGGGGAGTTTTTCATCCCCTTCCAACCAGGAGACACTCTTTCAGGAGTCTGATTTGGTTCAGCTCTTATGTGTTTAAACTGCAGAGGGTTTTGTGCTAATTAGACAAGGCTAATTCTGTACAAAGTCACACGCATGCAGTATGAAACAATAAAAGACTGTTTGATAAAGGAATTGTCTAGTTGAATGAAAAAACTTAAGTGAAATTAGATGAGAAAAATTTGAGAAAGTCCTCAAGTTTTGAAGCATATGCAAAAAATATGTAAGTTTTGTGCACATGGCTGAGTGCTCTAGGTCTGTAACCTCAGTATTTCTCAATCTATGGCTGCACTAACATTGGCCACTGGATTTGTTTCTGGGGTGGACTCTTGCTTTATTCTTAGAGACAAATGGGGGAGTATCTTAACCATAAAGATGACTAAAAAACCCAGAGGAATAATCCCAGCATCACTGAATCAATGGACATGAATTTGAGCAAACTTCAGGAGATAGTGAAGGACAGGGAAGCCTGGCGTGCTACAGTCTATAGGACTGCAAAGAGTCAGACACGACTTAGCGACTGAACGACAACAAAGGCTTACAATTAGGGGAGTTGGGTATCGTGTTTAGTAAGATAAAAGGCTGGTTTTGTGGCAGATAGGTTGCAGATGTGAAGGGATAATTATGTTATTTGTGATTTTTCTTTATAGGTAGGTCTTAGGGAGTGTATTAGTTAGACTTTCCCAGAGAAACAGAATCACTAGTTTGTGTGTGTGTGTTTGTGTGTGTGTGCACATGCTCTACAGAGCCAGTGTCCTAGTTTGCATCTTAAAGCAGGAAGCTGCTATATAACAAGGAAGAGCTGACATTCCCGATTTAAGGCCATCAGGCAGGAGAAGGCAGAGGAGGGCTAGCCTTGTGTTCTTTTCAGGTTTTCAACTGAAAACCTGAGTGGGACCCATTCACATTATGGAAAGCAACCTGCTTTACTCAGTCTACTGGTTTAAATATTAACCTCATCCCAAAACCCCCTTATAGAAACACTCAGAATAATGTTTGACCAATTATCTGGGTACCCTTTGGTCCAGTCAATTTGACACATAAAATTACCCATCACAGGATGTGAGAGATGTGCATAATAGTATTACCACCCAGGATGATGAGTCGGCCCCAGAAACACGGCAGCAGATTGTACAGAAGGAAGGAGAGAATGAGAGCTTGTAACAGAGTAAGTGGATTCCTTGACAATGACACTTGAAATTTAGTGAAAGTTTTTCTTTTCTATGCTGTATTCCCAATATGTTATCTTTAGGACTTTGTGTTATGGATTGAATTGTACCCTCGTAAAAACTATAAGGAGAAGGAAATGGCAACCCACTCCAGTACCCTTGCTTGGAAAATCCCATGGATGGAGAAGCCTGGAGGGCTACAGTTCATGGGGTCTTAGAGTCAGACACGACTGAGCGACTTCACTTTCTTTCTTTCTTTCCTAAAAACTATAAAGGCTTCCCAGGTGGCGCTAGTGATATAGAACTGGCCTGCCAAAGCAGGAGACATAAGAGACACGTGTTCGATTCCTGGGTCAGGAAGATCCCCTGGAGGAGAGCATGGCTACCCACTCCAGTATTCTTGCCTGGAGAATCCCATGGACAGAGGAACCTGGTGGGCTAAAGACCACAGGGTCTCAACAAGTCGGACATGACTGAAGAGACTTAGTAGACACATAAACACTATAAAGGAAAAGAATGTGTTGCAGTTGTAACATTTGG
The DNA here is from genome assembly GCF_054371585.1 of Giraffa tippelskirchi. NCBI lineage: Eukaryota > Metazoa > Chordata > Mammalia > Artiodactyla > Giraffidae > Giraffa > Giraffa tippelskirchi. Next base: position 37,967,513 of record NC_137284.1, on the reverse strand, counting down.
TACTTCAGAATGCCACCTTATTTGGAGATAGGATCTTTATAGAGGTAATCAAGTTAAACTGTCCTGAAACCAGTCCTGAATATTCATTGGAAGGACTGATCTGAAGCTGAAACTACAATACTTTGGCCACCTGATGGGAAGAACTGACTTATTGGAAAAGACCCTGATGCTGGGAAAGATTGAAGGCAGGAAGAGAAGGGAACAACAGAGGATGAGATGGTTGGATAGCATCACCGACTCGATGGTCATGAGTTTGAGCAAGTTCCAGGAGTTGGTGATGGACAGGGAAGCCTGGTATGCTGCAGTCCATGAGGTCGCAAAGAGTTGGAGGCCTCTGAACAGATTCTTTCCTCATAGCTCTCAGAAGGAAAAACTCTGTCAACACCTTGGTTTCAGATTTCTGGCTTTCAGAACTTTAAGACAATAAATTTTTATTGTCTAAGCCATTCATTTTGTGGTACTTTGTACCACAGCCCAGGAAAGGACACATAATAGGCTGTGTTACCTATACTTGGAAGAATGAAGGAAGGAGCTGATGCACATCTAAAGAATGTAGCCCCGGGGGTAAGGAGCAGCTGCATGGAGAAGAGGTCGGGAGATCACAGAGGCAACAGGGGAAGAAGCCTGGAGCAATGAGCAGGGCTCTGAGGATGGTCTCAAATGAGGGACTGAGAAGGATAGTACTTTGTGCATATATATATTAAAGAATCTAAATATAAGTAGATGTCATTATAACCGTTGACAATATCATCACCAAAAAATTAACTGGCTATCTACAGAAAAAACTACCGATACAACTAGTGTGTGATGATCATTCCTGTGATCAGCTGAGAAGCATTAACGGAGTTTATATTAACTCTTAAAATGTTAAAAATTAAAAGATTTGTATTAGCATCAACAACATTGAAAAGGAAATGGTACATATTAACTTTGACTATGTTAAAAATTAAAGGGATAATCTTTATATCTGTATCAACAACTGAGGCACAAACATCTTGATAGAGGATGCATGAGTCCAAATGACTTACAACATCATGACTTGCAAATACATCTCTTTATCTCAATGTGGCTACGTGACATGTCAGTACTTTGTTTCCTAAAGTACTTTCTTCTGTTGAAATGTTGCCCTAGATATAAGTGAGGAGCACCATAAGGCTATAAGGATGGAAAAAGGAAGAATAAATGGAAGGAAGAAAGGGAGGAAAGAAGGAGACAAGGAAAGAAGGGAGGAGGGACACAGGACATTTTAAAATCCCAAAGCCAAGTTACATTTGAAATAGTCAGATTTGGTTTCAGATAATACTGGATATTTCTAAAGTAGATCTTGAAATATTTGACAAATGTCATGGTTAAATTATTAATATGGGATAAAGATGGTATTTAATAGTAATCTATAAAACTTAATGCTTCTTTAGAGTCCTCAATTCGTGGTTTACTTCTAAAATCTTTGAATCAGCATCTAATTTCACAAAACAGAATGAAGATTCCTTGGAAGTCTAAGCACTAGGTAGACAGGAAAGAAATTCAATGACAGTATCTTGACATCTTTAATATTGAGCAATATTAATATGATAACAGCTACTCCTTTTTTCTAACGATTTCCATTGTAAGGACTTGTTGTTATTCATTTTCCTTGCTTCTTGTTAATTATAATTTTTAGGGCTATGTGCATGACTTGAATTTTATTAAATACCAAATGATTTCCCACATATTTAAGTTTGGAATCAACCTCTTTTAATAGATAGAAATTACTCTTCCCCCAAAGAATGATAAAGTAACAATGTCCAGACAGTCAAAATGAATGTCATTGTCCTTATTCCTTATTGATGAATAACTGATGAGTCTAGTGCCAGGTCCAGCTAGGAAACAAAATGATAATGCATAAGTGGCAATAGCTTTTCTGGGGCAGAGTTGGGGGAATGGATTGAGTGTCTCTCTATTTTAGGGATCTATTAGTATGTGTACAAGAAAAGCACTTCAATGTGGTTTTTAAGGGAGTGTCTGATAGATTTTTCCTGGCCTGGGATGGTCCATTTATAGGATATACTGTCTATGTCTCTAAACATTCTGCAAAACAGTCTGATGTCCACTGTACACTGTGAAGTCACTTTTGTAAAGAAGGTGCTAAGTGAAATGACTGGCTGAGGCAATGACTGTGGGAAGGTCTGAACCAGTTCTGACGTAATGCCTCTTCCAGGAAAATCGCAGGACTTTTAGGGGTGCTTGTTTGTGGTTCTATTGCAAAACATGACAGTCTTGGACTGTCTAATGTATTAGACTTAATGTTACCACGAGTGGACATGATCATACAGCTCTGTCTCACATCATTAGTGAGAGTAAATGCCTTGGCCAGAATTCTGCCAACACTGTTTCCAGCCAGACATCCATTATTAAACATTGTTGTCTTAAAATATTGTTTGGCTTCTGTGGCTGGCTCATCTGCATAATGGAAACCTAGGTCCAGATTTTTTAAAGTATAGAAATGCTATTCTCCAAGAGAGGTAGTTAGAAATATGGGAGATTCACGATAGAATTTTGCTAAAGTTCTGTTTTCATTTCTTTTTTTTTTTTTTTTGGCTTAAAATGTTCTTGATAGAAAATATAGGGACTCCTCTGGCAGTCCAATGGTTAAGACTCTGAGCTTCCACTTAGAGGGGGCTCACGTTCAATACACAGTTGAAGAACCAAGATCCTACATGCCACATTGTGTGGCCAAAAATTCGAAAGAAAGAAAGAGAAATATATACATATATATATATATGTATATATTTCTCATTTTGTGATAATGTCAATTAAGGAGGTAACACCCTAGTTCTCTTAATAACTCAGCCATGCTCAGTGTTGACACCTTCTTCATAGAGATCAGCATAAATTGAAACATCTCTCTTCAACCTGAATAGTTGATAATTCTCAGTGGGCCTTTCTAACAAATTGAGAGGGCTTAGTGAAAATGCACATTATAAATAATTGTAGCATTTCACACATTCTTAAAAATAACAATCCTTTAACTTAATAAATACTTCATAGTTTTAAAAACATGTCACTGTGTTCTCTGTCTTTTGATCCCTGATGGCCCTATGACGTGGAAATGTTGTTGTTGTTTAGTCGCTAAGTCATGTCTGACTCTTTGCAATCCCATGGACTATAGCCTGCCAGGCTCTTCTGTCAGTGTGATTTCCTAGGCAAGAATATGGAGGAGGTTGCCTTTTCTTTCTCCAGGGAATCTTCCCAACCCAGGGACTGAACTCATGTCTCCTGTGTTGGCAGGAGGATTTTTCACCACTGAGCCACCAGGGAAGCTGTAGGAGGTAGAAATTGAAGGCAATCCATATCTGCCTTCCACGAGTGAGAAAATAAGCTCAGAGAGATTAAAAATTTGGCTAGTGTCACAAGTAAATTAGGTTGTTTTCAAGATCAGCCTGAAGGTCTGTGATAGCATTTTCTTGGTATTCCTTGTTGAAGGAGGAGAAACTGCCAGCTAGGTGGGAGGCTTCCAAACCCTGTAACTTGCACACAAGTCCTTTGATCTAATCTGGTTTTGGCTCCCCCAGGCTTTTGAGAACCCTTCAGTGACAGCTGCTTCTATAACTTGTCTGGAATGAAAGGTATTTAACCTTAAAAAATTATTGCCATGTATAAGTAGTAAGAAATCACGAAGTCTTATCAGAAAGCCAGTGTGACAAGAAGATTTAGAGGCTATTTCACAAACCAGTAGTACTTGACATGGTTGCAAAAATACACTATATTACCCTCTCAGTTAAGGAACAACAAATAAATAAGAATGGTAAATTTCAGAAATTAGCATAAGAGCAGTGACACACTTGGTAGGCATTTGTAAATATTACGATATTGAACTTGCTGAGTGTCCTTCCCTCAAAGCACCCTGTGATCCTCCAAATGTTCTCTTTTGCAGTCATCACAACATTCCCACCGAGCGTTACCTAGACAGGAATTATCATCCCGTATTAACCTATGGAGAAGCTGAGTGTTCAGAGACCAATGGACTGACCCAAGGTCATATTGTTGAGTCATCCAGAGAGACTAACCCCAGAGCTAATTTCTTAATGATATGATTGTCACAAGTAAGTGACAGGTTTGAGGTAAACAAAGAAAACTATTTGGAGAATGAGGATATTTATGGCACGCCAATTAAATGTGCAGATGGCAAAGACAGAGTCCTAGTTCCAACCCTGCTCCTAATTTGTTAGGAGATTTGGACAAGTTACTCAATCAGACTGAGTCTCAGTATACTCCTTCTAGAAATGAAATAGTTGAACTAGATCAGGGATTTTCAAACTTTCTTCTTTTTAAGGAAAGTCTTAATGTTTTAAACATTTATTCAAACTGCATTGTAACATTATAAATTTAATTGATAAAAGCTGAGCTGCATACAATCCCACCTCCTACTTGGCTTGCCTCACCTCCTACTGGATTTCCTGGACACAGTCTAGAAACCACAGTATTAAGTCATCTGAAAACTCCTTCCTGTTCTAAAAGTCAATGGTTTTATGATTGAAAGCAACTAGCTTTCTAATCTGCTACCTGTTCATGTCCTACATATCATCTTGCATAAAAGAGCCCCAGACTTGTGGTCAGAGGAGCTGGGTATGGATCCTGACCCACAGTTCAGTTCAGTCGCTCAGTCATGTCCGACTCTCTGCGACCCCATGAATTGCAGCACGCCAGGCCTCTCTGTCCATCACCAGCTCCCGGAGTCCACCCAAACCCATGTCCATCAAGTTGGTTATGCCATCCAACCATCTCATCCTCTGTCGCCCCCTTCTCCTTCTGCCCCCAATCCTACCCAGCATTAGGGTCTTTTCCAATGAGTCAACCCTTCGCATGAGGTGGCCAAAGTATTGGAGTTTCAGCTTCAACATCAGACCTTCCAATGAACACCCAGGATTGATCTCTTTTAGGATGGATTGATTGGATCTCCTTGCGGTCCAAGGGACTCTCAAGAGTCTTCTCCAACACCACAGTTCAAAAGCATCAATTCTTCGGCACTCAGCTTTCTTCACCGTCCAGCTCTCACATCCATACATGACCACTGGAAAAACCATAGCCTTGGCTAGACGGACTTTTGTTGGTAAAGTAATGTCTCTGCTTTTAAATATGCTATTTAGGTTGGCCATAACCTTCCTTCCAAGGAGTAAGCGGCTTTTAATTTCATGGCTGCAATCACCATCAGCAATGATTTTGGAGCCCAAAAAAATAAAGTCTGACACTGTTTCCACTGTTTCCCCATCTATTTCCCATGAAGTGATGGGACCAGATGCCATGATCTTAGTTTTCTGAACGTTGAGCTTCAAGCCAACTTTTTCACTCTCCTCTTTCACTTTCATCAAGAGGCTCTTTAGTTCTTCTTCACTTTCTGCCATAAGGGTGGTGTCATCCACATATCTGAGGTTATTGATATTTCTCCCGGCAATCTTGATTCCAGATTGTGTTTCTTCCAGCCCAGCGTTTCTCATGAGGTACTCTGCATATAAGTTAAATAAGCAGGGTGACAATATACAGCCTTGACGGACTCCTTTTCCTATTTGGAACCAGTCTGTTGTTTCATGTCCAGTTCTAACTGTTGCTTCCTGACCTGCATACAGGTTTCTCAAGAGACAGGTCAGATGGTCTGGTATTCCCATCTTTTTCAGAATTTTCCACAGTTTATTGTGATCCACACAGTCAAAGGCTTTGGCATAGTCAATAAAGCAGAAATAGATGTTTTTCTGGAACTCTCTTGCTTTTTCGATGATCCAGCGGATATTGGCAATTTGATCTCTGGTTCCTCTGCCTTTTCTAAAACCAGCTTGAACATCTGGAAGTTCATGGTTCACGTATTGCTGAAGCCTGGCTTGGAGAATTTTGAGCATTACTTTACTAGCATGTGAGATGAGTGCAATTGTGCAGTAGTTTGAGCATTCTTTGGCATTGCCTTTCTTTGGGATTGGAACGAAGACTGACCTCTTCCAGTCCTGTGGCCACTGCTGAGTTTTCCAGATTTGGTGGCATATCGAGTGCAGCACTTTCACAGCATCATCTTTCAGGATTTGAAATAGCTCAAGTGGAATTCCATCACCTCCACTAGCTTTGTTCGTAGTGATGCTTTCTAAGGCCCACTTGACTTCACATTCCAGGATGTCTGGGTCTAGGTGAGTGATCACACCATCGTGATTATCTGGGTCGTGAAGATCTTTTTTGTACAGTTCTTCTGTGTATTCTTGCCACCTCTTCTTAATATCTTCTGCTTCTGTTAGGTCCATACCATTTCTGTCCTTTATCGAGCCCATCTTTGCATGAAATCTTCCCTTGGTATCTCTAATTTTCTTGAAGAGATCTCTAGTCTTTCCCATTTTGTTGTTTTCCTCTATTTCTTTGCACTGATCGCTGAGGAAGGCTTTCTTATCTCTCCTTGCTATTCTTTGGAACTCTGCATTCAGATGGGAATATCTTCCCCTTTCTCCTTTGCTTTTCGCTTCTCTTCTCTTCCCAGCTATCTGTAAGGCCTCCTCAGACAGCCATTTTGCTTTTTTGCATTTCTTTTCCATGGGGATTTTCTTGATCCCTGTCTCCTGTACAATGTCACGAACCTCTGTCCATAGTTCATCAGGCACTCTGTCTATCAGGTCTAGTCCCTTAAATCTATTTCACACTTCCACTGTATACTCATAAGGGATTTGATCTAGGTCATACCTGAATGGTCTAGTGGTTTTCCCTACTTTCTTCAATTTAAGTCTTAATTTGGCAATAAGCAGTTCATGATCCGAGACACAGTCTGCTCCCGGTCTTGTTTTTGCTGACTGTATAGAACTTCTCCATCTTTGGCTACAAAGGATATAATCAATCTGATTTCGGTGTTGACCATCTGGTGATGTCCACGTGTAGAGTCTTCTCTTGTGTTGTTGGAATAGGGTGTTTGCTATGACCAGTGCGTTCTCGTGGCAAAACTCTATTAGCCTTTACCCTGCTTCATTCTGTACTCCAAGGCCAAACTTGCCTGTTACGCCAGGTGTTTCTTGACTTCCTACTTTTGCATTCCAGTCCCCTATAATGAAAAGGACATCTTTTTTGGGTGTTAGTTCTAGAAGGTCTTGTAGGTCTTCATAGAATCGTTCAACTTCAGCTTCTTCAGCGTTACTGGTCGGGGCATAGACTTGGATTACTGTGATATTGAATGGTTTGCCTTGGAAACGAACAGAGATCATTCTATCGTTTTTGAGATTGCATCCAAGTACTGCATTTTGGACTCTTTTGTTGACCATGATGGCTACTCCATTTCTTCTAAGGTATTCTTGCCCACAGTAGTAGATATAATGGTCATCTGAGTTAAATTCACCCATTCCAGTCCATCTTAGTTTGCTGATTCCTAGAATGTTGATGTTCACTCTTGCCATCTCCTGTTTGACCACTTCCAATTTGCCTTGATTCATGGACTTAACATTCGAGGTTCGTATGCAATATTGCTCTTTACAGCATTGGACTTTGTGTCTATCACCAGTCACATCCACAGTTGTGTATCATTTTTGCTTTGGCTCCATCCCATCATTCTTTCTGGAGTTATTTCTCCACTGATCTCCATTAGTATATTGGGCACCTACTTACCTGGGGAGTTCATCTTTCAGTGTCCTATCTTTTTGCCTTTTCATACTGTTCATGGGGTTCTCAAGGCAAGAATACTGAAGTGGTTTGCCATGCCCCTCTCCAGTGGACCACAGTCTGTCAGACCTCTCCACCATGACCCATCCTGACCCACAACCAATTATCAAATGTCACTTGAATCAAATTACTTCACTTCTTTAAGTCTTTGTTTCCTCATCTATAAAATGAAGATGTAATAACCCATCTCAGGTAAGAGTCCTTTGTAAACTGTAGAAGTCTGAATAAGTATACAATGTCATTAGTATGATCTTCTGTGTACAACACCCTTCCATGGAAAGATGGCTTTATCCTCCTAATGATATGGAGTACCAACGTGGCTTGAGCTTCTCTTAGGCAAGGCCACTGTAGAAGAGAGCCGGGATTTGTCACACTTGGGGTTTGTCTTCTCTGTGAGCCAAAAGCCAAGTCGGTTGTGAGGGTGTGAGCTAGCAGCACAGCAAACAATTAAACCAAGGAGGCACCACTGTTAAGAATAAAGGGAAGAAGTGTCCCCATAACCTGACCTTGATAATAATGAGCCAGCTATATTTCCCCCTCCACAAAGAGCTACAACCAATAATAATTACTGTGATTCACTGAGCACTCACCACGTGCTAAGCACTGTTCTTATAAGTTCTCTCATTCAGTTTTCACAAGAACCCTCTGCGATGGGGTTAGCCTTATTTCATATCTTGAAATGGCCAACAAAATGGGGGTCTTATTCCCATTTCGCGGCTTAGAAAGTCTGAGTGATTGTCTCGGGTTCACACAATTGGCAAGTGGCAGAGCCTGAACTCTGAATGCGAACCTCTGAACTGTTCAGCTCTGCATCTCTCAGTTGGAACAAATGGTTTTCCTCACTCAGCATGAGGGCGCAGAGCCTCCGTTCCTCTTGATCCCTGCAATGCCTTAGTCAGCTCCATCTTTCCAACTCTATTATTTTTTAAAATTTCTTCCTCCATCCAAAGTGCTTCATTCATCTTCATAAGACTCAGAGGTGGAGAGCACCTATTAGTCATTGATGTGCCCCTCCTTGTTTCTGCCTGTCCCCTGCACTGTTTTCTGTTCAGGAGTTGGAAAATCGAGCCACAGCTCTTACCCTGGGGAGCTAGTCCCATAATGAATTCATCTCTGTCAGGAAGATTCTCCTCTCGCATTTCTCTTCTTCACTTCTGTGTTTTACCCAGTTCTTTCTCTCTGCCAGTTGCACACTTCAGCCCTTAAGATCACATGACCTCAGCCTACCCAGGCTCTTGGCAATGATTTTGCTGAGTTTTGGCTTCCCCTCGTGATATGGCCAGACTAACTCTCCTATTAGCACCTGGAAGATGCTTTCCCAGCCGGCAGAGGTAGAGGTATGCTGGAGGAACAGGGGTGAGCATGAGCCTGGAAACTTGCTTGATCAGCAGACCTTGGACCCCGTTCAGCTTGGACATTTCTCTTAGGCGGCCCCTGTCCAGTGGCAACAGAAGCGTTTACCGCCCACCTAGGCATGAGGCCATCAGGATGCTGTGCCAGGCCCTAAACTGGGCGCCAGAAATCACAGTAATAAATGGAAGGAAGACAGTGTGGTGCAGTGGACAGCACACCAGCTGTGGGGTTTGAAAAATCTAGTGTAAGTCATTGCTCTACACTTTATGTAGCTATGAGGCTTTGGCAAGTCATTCAACTCCCTGGACTTCAGGTTACTCATTTGTAATTTTGGAGAATTACTACCTACCTAAGTTGTTTCTTTAAGGATTATAAGCCATGGTCTAGTACATTAGAGGTATTCAACCAGTGAGAGCACTTATTTTTCAAAGCCCTAATTCTAAATCACTTGCCCTAATCACTTCCTCAGAAATTCGTATTCATTTTGGAGTTTCTAGGCAGCTGTTTTTGCCTCTTATTCTTTTATTTTCACTGTGCTGCAAACCAGCCTAGAACATTCTCATATTTTGTTTTCACTTCCATCGTTAGCAGTTCCACCCAGTTGACCACTGCCTAAAAAGTAGAACTCAGGATTTAGCTGTCAGATCCAAGTCAGCATTAACTTTGCTTCTCAAGTTTTACTTTGATGTGAACCTCACTATTGACAAGCTGAAATGGATAGAGATACTATTTGCCATCTTTGTTATAAGCTCTATCTGTATATTGACAATTTATCCTTTGTATCAAGGAACCATTCCATGAGTGTGAATATTGGCAATAGTCTCTTAATATGCAGACAGAACATAACTTGAACAAAATATTTAATTAAAGCACTCTTTTCAAATGAATGTTTGTGACCATTCTCAGCCAAGAGAAAACTTCCTCTCTCTTAGGCAAGTAAAATCTATGCACTTAAAAAATATTTATTGAAAGTGTATGATATACAAAGTCAAAGCTATGATTTTTCCAGTGGTCATGTAGACATGTGAGAGTTGGACCATAAAGAAGGTTGAGCACCAAAGAATTGATGCTTTCTAACTGTGGTGCTGGAGACGACTCTTGAGAGGCACTTGGATAGCAAGGAGATCAAACCAGTCAATCCTAAAGAAAATCAACCCCAAATACTCATTGGGAGGATTGATGCTAAAGCTGAAGCTCCAATACTGTGGCCACCTGATGTGAAGAGCTGACTTATTGGAAAAGACCATGATGCTGGGAAAGATTGAAGGCAAAAGGAGAAGAGGGCGGCAGAGGATGAGATGGTTAGGTTGCATCACTGACTCAATGGACATGAATTTGAACAAACTCTGGGAGACAGTGGAGGACAAAGAATCAGACACAACTTAGCAACTGAACAACAACAACATGATGTACAAAAGACCTTGTAGTTGCTGAGATACATGGCAGATATGGGGGTTATTGAAACAAATCCCCCTTCTCATGAAGCTTAAATTGTAGTGGAAACTCACAATAAACAAGTAAACATGGAAATTTAAAAAATTAATTTGAGATGATAATGATTATAATGAAAATAAAATAAAGTGATAGATTAGTGACTAGAGATGCTGTTTTATTTGTTTTTATTTAATATATTTTTACTTTAATTTAAAAAGTCACAGTGATAAGTGAATATAGTTTAGAAAAATTAAGTCCCCAAATAAATATATTGAGCAGGGAGAGGAGAGAGAAGGAGGCTTCTCTCTCATGAAGGTGATCCCTGAGCTGAGACCTGGATTATGAGGAGACAGCTATAAAAAGGCCCAGGAAAAGCATATCAGGCAGAGGGAACAGTAACCCAAAGGCACTGAGTGCAGAGGCACTTGGTCCACAGGTTCGTGGAACAGAAGAAATAGACAATTTGGTTGAGACAAATTGAACAAAAGGGTGAGAAGTAGGAGGTGAGACTGTAGAGGTAGGCAGAAGCCAGATCAAGTAGGATCTTAGAGAATATGGTAAGACTATTGGCTTTGTTTTAGTTACAGTGAAAGTCCACAGACAAGGTTGAATTAAACAAGGAAGAAATATGGACCAATTTTCATTTTTAAAAGATGATTCCATTTTCTGGCTAGAGAATGGAGTATAGAGGACTAACAGGGAAAACACGAGGCTAGTATGGCAGTCCAGATGAGTGATGATAGTGGCTTACAGTAGGATTACATGAGTAATAATGGTGAAATTCAGGATTTATTTCAGAAGACTTTGTTCAGAATTTCCAGAATTTGTTGATGAATTGGATTTGGGGAGTGAGGTAAAAGCAGAAACTAGAATGATCCCTAGGTTTGGACTTGAATTCCTGGGTGTATGGTGGTGCTGTTTACTGAGATAGGAAAGATTGCAGTTGGAACACATTTGGGGAATTTGGTTTTGATGTGTTAAGTATGATAGATCCATGAGACAACCATATGGAGATGTCTTGCTTGGCTATTACAGGATACGTCTGTTTTCCCTCTCACAAAGCATAACCAATTGCTTGGCTGAGTTAGACATCGGCATGAAAAATCAGCAGACACTATGGCAGAACCAGGTGCCTTTGTAATGTATTTGCAATTTTTTCTAAGAGTTGATTCATAAGACCATGGTGGGTATTTCTTGGACACCTCTACTATTGATACATGAATAGCTGTGGTTGGTAAAGAAAGTAGTTTCCCAGAACAGAGTTATATTTGGCAGAAAAAAAAAAAAAAAACAGAAAACTTTCCAACTATATTTTCCACTTGGCATGTAGATAGAATATGACATGCTATGAAGACACAGTACAATCTAGTTGGAAATTGTTTCTTAGTCATGCTAATGAGAAAAGGTTTTATTTTTATTCCCCTTCAGATTCTGGTTCATGGATTTATAGCTCTTAGAATTAGGAGGATCTCAAAGAACAATGGGTTTAACTCCTAATTTCAGGCACACAAAGTATCAAGGCAACAAATGCCTAGACAAATCACACCACTTTTTGTAGTAGTTCTCTGCCTTTGAGAACTGGGCAATTTCTTCAACAGTCTTATTTTGCACACTCAGGTCTTAAAAACCAATTTTCAGCTAAAAATAAGTAAAAATGAAATAAGTTAAATACAGACAAAATTATAAAATTAATTCTATTCACTAAGATGCTTCCTTGTATGAAAACTGTGCTTTGAAAGTGAAAACCATGATACCCTGCCCTAGTGTTTAAACATCTCACCCGGGATATTATTTTGCTTTTCTAACACAAAGTTCTTAGATTAATTTCTATCCTGTCTCATCTATATAAGAAGAGGGGGAATTAAAAATGTTTTTGATACTGCTTTATAGCTAGGCTCTTTCAGTTTATCAAACTCTTTTATAATGGCTTTCTCATTTTCAGACTCATAGCTATTCTCTTACTGGTTGATGGATCTGTTACCTTTTTGGAAGCTCCCCTAAGCTAAGTTCATTACCAAACTATGGTCTCCCCTAAGTTATAAATCCAACCCTCACACCAGTCTATTCCCAAGACCATCTTTCCTAACTATAAAGCAGAGATATCATGACATATTGAAACAAAGAAACCAAGGAAGTAAAATTATTTGAAAGTCAAGGAAGCAGTCACATCCATAACAAAACTAAAAAATAATCACCATTGTCTACATTCAGACCAATTTTTGTTCAGTTGCTAAGTTGGGTCTGACTCTTTGCGACTACGTGGACTGCGGGGTACCAGGCTTCCCTGTCCTTCACTATCTCCCAGAGTTTGCTCAAATTCACATCCATTAAGTCAGTGATGCCACCCAACCAATCTTCTATTGCCCTCTTCTCCTCCTGCCTTCAATCTATCCCAGCATCAGAGTCATCACAAACCAAAACGAGGGAAGTTATTTCAATAACAGCTTGCTGACATAGTCCACCCTTTCTTGTCATGAGTTCTCTGTTCCATTTCTGCACCAAAAGTCTGAAGGGGTTTTTTGATGAGCTTTTCGAGGTAACATTAGAGCTCGTGTTTTGCATAGAAACTCAATTCAGCTTGTGCTCTCTGAAAAAGTTAGCTCAACTCAGGTCTTGCATTTGTACATGACAAATCTGATTCTTATAACTAGGATTGCTTATCGTGTGACTTTGGAAAACTTCCCTTCTCAGCATCACAGCGTGTGTGCATGCTCAGTCACTTCAGTCATGTCCAACTCTTTGCAACGTTGTGGCCTGTATCCCACCAGGCTCCTCTGTCCAGGGGATTCTCCAGGCAAGAATACCGGAGTGGGTTGCCATACCTTCCTCCAGAGGATCTCCCTGACCCAGAGACTGAACCCACATCTAGGTGCATCTCCTGCATTGCAGGCAAAATCTTTACTGCTGAGCCACTGGGGAAGCCCCCTCCTCATCATTAACACAGAACAAAAACTGAAACTTACAGACTGCATTACTTTTGTCTTCATTCCTTCAGTCAAGATTACGAGCCGCAGCCATCAGAAAAGAATGTTCTCCTTACTGTTTAAATGGTCACCTTCAGAGACACAATAAACCAGTTCTATTCAAGAATCATAACCTATTATTCTTTTCTCTCCTTCTTCAACCAGAAAGGGCTCTCTACTTCCCAACAAAATAACAACTACCTTAACACTAATATAGACATCAACTATAATCTTTGATCTATTTTATGACCATGCTATTCCTTTTGGTCTTCCCCTGGAACTTCTACCTGATTCTTTTAAACAATTTTACATTTCAACTGGAGAATTTTACAGTGTATTTAACTTTTTGACTTACTGTGTATATCGAATAATCTCTTGAAAAGCTGAAGTGCACTTACTGGAATTCTGGAATTTGCGATGTTTCCTCCTCTCTTTTTCCTTTTCTGAGATGCAAGTCCTGGCAATGAGCAGCAGAAGAAAATATAGACTGATTGGACATAGCCTTTGGAGCCAGGTAGATCTGGCTTTGTATTTCTGGTCTAATTATTCAACTTTTCTCTTGGTCTAGTTTTTCAACTTTTCAAAGTTTTATTCCTGAGAATGGTAACACTCTGTCTTATGGAATGTTGTGAAGACCAAAAGAGATGTGGAAAGTCTCGAGCCCTGTGCCAACAGGTTGATTATACAAGCAGAGTTTGTATATTCCAAGTTCCTATGGAAGCTGGGAGTTGGATACTAGTTAACAGAAACCACTGTCTCCCAAATTTCCCTGATAATAAAAATTTCTTACAGTATTGGTTAAAAACACAATTTTTGGTTACATCCCAGACTGGATGAATCAGAAACTCCAAGCCTTGGGAGCCAAGAAATTGTATTTTTAATAAACATTCCTTTACAATTCATACCATCAGAAAAGTTATGGAAACACTCATATAGATTATCATTATCTGTCATGTCCTATAATTATAAGCAAAATCAAAATAAAATAATCTTATAAAATTGGAAATCAACTATACTTCAATAAATAATACATACACACATAAGTACTTAAAATTTTAAAATAGCCTCTTTAATAATTTGATCTTGTAATGTGTGAAGCTTTGTTATGTTCATAATTAAATTACACAGTTGAATATTTAACTATAATTTACACCAAATATTTAAACTTTTAGTCCATCTGTCTTTTTCTCTGTAAGTTCCACAAAACAGTCAAACTTCACCATCATTAGTGAATAAAAATGAAACCACTCTTGGCTTTAACTGATTTAGTATCAGCAGGATAAGAGCCAAGAACAGTGTAAAGCATTTTGTAATGTACAGCACTACATAAATGTTGATTATAATAATTATTAACTGTTATAATTATAATAATAATGACCTACATCTACAAGACTTGACTTGTGAGTTAACCAGCTAGGTGCATTTTAATATGTCTTTAGCAAATCTCTCTAAGCTTTGCAGAGCCAAAGCTTGGAATATTATGCATAAAAACAGTATAAAATCTCTTCTTGCCTGAACCCAAATTAATTTTTTTAAGTTCTTTCTTTTTTTAGGTGTTCTCTAGCTAAACATACATTTTAGGTTATGTTTTGCAATGAATTTAGATACCTTTGTGGTTTTAAGTGTTTGGCATTTGGGTAAACATTTCTATATTTCATTCAGAGATAACACTGTGGATGTGATTATTCTCTCCTTGTGTTGTATGTGGCAGGGACCCAGAGGAATGAGAAAATGAGGAGGAAAGGGTGAGAAAAGAGTTAGATAGATCCATACAACAGGAGCAGCTCTTTCCAAATGAATGACCATTGAACGTGTAGCATATACTGAGCTCTTCCTAGGAGCCAGCTACTGTCCTATTCGCCTGAACACAACTACTAATTGCTCTGTTGGTTCACTGGTCTGTTTTGCCTCTGAGCCCTGTGATCAGCCAGAGGTATGACAATTGGTGGTGACTGGTGGATACTCTTCTGTTAAAAAGAGCCAGACTGCTCTTGGTTGCCCTGGTGGTAGCTACCACACAACGGTTGATGCTGTATTTCAGAACTGCTTATAAATTTTCTACTTTATGACTATGGCTGTTTCATATCAATGTAACCACACACAAAAAGCTGATGGTTTATCTCACTATCATACACTGGAGTTAGTTTGAAAGGAACATACTTTAAGGCTGTTAAACCATTATTATTAGACAATATCTAGAGTATACCATCAGGTATTTGTTGATAAGGTGCTTTCACATTATTTTTTTACTTGTCTCCTACTAAACTTTTTTCTTATATTAGTTCTTGCCTATCACTACATTTTTTTTCCTATAACATAGAGCTTAGGATACAACTACACAAGTAGAAAGTGCTCAAAGGTCAGTTGGAATAAATAAACTAATTGCACTATAGAATCTTGTTGGTGATCATTTCTCTTCATTCGACATTTCGATAAGTGACACTGATGAAAATTTCTATAACTTTAAAAAATCTGACATGTAGTGCTTTTAGAAAGTCTTGAACTACTAGCCATATGAAAGTCTGAAGATGGTCACTAACAGTGATTAGTTACACTCCAAATGTGTTGGGTTAGGGTATTTTTTTTTCTCCTTTCAGAAAAATTAGAAAATACTGAAATATGTAAGAGTTTAAAATAAACAATTTCTGGGGACTTCCCTGATGGTTCAGTGGTTAAGACTCCATGCTTCCAATGCAGGGGTGCAGGTTTGATCCCTGGTCAGGGAACTAAGAGCCTACATGCTGTGCAGTACAGCCAAAATAATAATAATAAATAATAAAAACAAAGCAAAGGGTTTCTGCTACTTTTATTGTATGTGTATTCTATATGACTGTTGAGCATTTTATATTTTCTTTGGAATTATTCTTTCATTTTCATTGTTTACATTTTGGTGTGTAGTATTCCAAACTTGGGCTTCTCTGGTGACTCAGACAGTAAAGAATCCACCTGCAATGCGGGAGACCTGGGTTTGATCCCTGGGTTGGGAGGATCCCCTGGAGGAGGGTATGGCTACTCACTCCAGTATTCTTGCCTGGAGAATCCCATGGACAGAGGAGCCTGGCGGGCTGCAGTCCATGGGGTCGCAAAGAGTCGTACATGACCGACTGACTAAGCACAGCAGGGCAGCATTCCAGATTTACTTTTATGCATCTACACATTTTTTTTCCATAAAAATAAGTGTACACGTACATTCTTTTATAATTAAATATCAACATAATATCCCCCTTTATAAAGATGTTCATTTTTGATTGAACAGCTAGATGGCTGATGAAAGGAAGAGGTAGAGATGGGGGCAATGTCTACAGGGAGACATCTGATAAGAAACTGGGAATTATTCTTTAGTTTCATAAATAGGATATCTCTGTTTCCTACTTCAATTAAAATTGATGTACATCCATTTTAAGATATAAATACTATCCTTCGCATCAGTGTTTCTCAGTCTTTAGAATACTTCATAATTGAGAAGCTTGTTTTAAAAATGTAGAAAATTTCTATCCTAATCCTCAGAGGCTTTGATTTAATAGCTACCCAGGCATTTGTCAGTTTTGATTAATTGTCATTTAACTCCACTTCCCATTTTCTTCCTAATTTCTTTTCAGTGGAATCTCCCTTTGTGTAGTCTTTGGAAGGGTCATCTGGGCCTAGGGTGTCGGCCCCATTGTTTGGAGGCTCTTTTCCAGAACTTTCAATCTACAGCAGTGATGCAATGACAGAATTAGAAGGGATAGTCACAGTGTCAGTGTACGGACAACGTCATTTCTGCATTATGACCTGTGTTGTGGCTCCTCTAAATCTTCCTTGGTTCCAATCTTCAGTTAATTCTGTGGACCCCTGATATCCTTCCAATTAACTCCTTGGTAGCGCGAGTTGATTTCTATTGTTTGTAGAACTCTAGGGAACCATAACCAACATAAATGATACCAGTGAAATTTAGGAACTTGGGTTTTATCAAGTTCTCCAAGTGATTCTGGTGGCTCAGATGGTAAAGCGTCTGCCTGCAGTGCAGGAGACCTGGGTTTGATCCCTGGGTCAGGAAAATCCCCTGGGGAAGGAGATGGCAACACACTCTAGTACTCTTGCCTGGAGAATTCCATGGATGGAGGAGCCTGGTAGGCTACAGTCCATGGGGTCACCAAGAGTCAGACAAGACTGAGCGACTTCACCAAGTGATTCTGATGCAGGTGGATCCTCAAACTACATTTTGAGAAATACTATTGTATGTCTTAGGCTTCCTTGATGTCTCAGATGGTTAAAAAACAAAAAAAACAAACATCTACCTGCAATACAGGAGACCCAGGTTTGATCCCTGGGTTGGGAAGATCACTTGGAGAAGGGAATGGCTACCCATGCCAGTATTTTTGCCTGGAGAATTCCATGGACAGAGGAGCCTGGTGGGCTACAGTCCATGGAGTCACAAAGAGTCAGATACAATTGAGCGGCTAACACTTTCACTTCATTCTATGTCTCAAGTATTCTACGTAGTTTCTGATGTTATGATATTCATGAAGAAGGCACTCAATAAATGCTTGCCAAGGACTTCCTTCCAGTGGTTAAGATTCTGCCTTCCAATGCAGGGGCTGTGGGTTCAACCCCTGGTCCCATGCACCAAAACTAGAGAAGCCCACATACCACAACAAAAGAGTCCGTGCACTGCAACTATGACCCAAAGCAGCCAAATAAAGAAAATAAATATTTTTAAGAAAAAGCTTTCTAGATGAATAAATGGACAATAGATGGATAGACCTCGGGTCTACTAATGCTAGTGTTCTGCCAAATAGATGTAGGGATATTGATGTTGTTTCCTAGTTTTCTTGTTAGGTATACGTGTTTGTTTTACTTTACTATAGTTGAAAAATCACAATGCAGCTTAGAAAAGACATGATAGTCAAGAATTGGCAAGAAATAATTCATGTTATAAATAGTATCTTATCAACAATGGAGAAATGAGACTTTGTAGGCATGGTCATAGGTTTTTGGTTGGCTTTGTTTTTGTTTTTCTTTCTGGAGGATGGCATAGGTCTTTGACATTTCGTACACTTCTTCAGTATTTTACATACTAAAGAAAAATAATAAACCCATGAAAACAGCTGATTAAAATCTCTTTTTCTTGCTTAAGTAGGTTGAAAAGTAGGCCAGTAGATAACAGAATTTTTCATGACTTTGACCTTGACGGCAACTTCTCCAAAAGCTGTGCAAAGGCCTTGCTATCATTAGTTTTCTTTGTCGGGATTTTTCATTTGTGATTTCCTCAGCATTCCAAGAAGTCCTTATAAGTGCTAGTGAATGGTCTTCATAAGAATTTTCTTTTAATTTACAGATAGAGTCCTCTTTATAACTCATAGGTCCTTAAGAAATGTGGGTACTCACCTGTGCACCCCAAAGGCTGAGACTTAGTTGACAGTAATTTATGTTTATAATTTTGGCCATCATTCCCCACTACTAATTTCTCAAGCTTTTTAATTTGAGAGGCCGTGTGAGGTGGTGGGACAGCCACTGACTTATGAACTTGGACACAGAGTTTGAATCTTGTTTTTACAACAATCCAACCGCAATGGTGGATTTACTTGTCTGTCTTTTCTCACCACTTGGACAGGGATCATGTTTTCTTTGCCTTCTTATTCTTTCCACCTGGCATATAGCTCATCCTCCGCTAATGTTTACTTAATGAAGCTTGAATGAATTTCTAATCTTGGGCAGCTCACAGTCTTCCTGGATTTCAGATTTCTCATTTGTAAAATAGACCAGTTGCTCTCTAGCATTATTTCCAGGTCTGACATTCTGCGATTATATGATCTGTGTATTCTGAAGCCAACTTCCCTAAGTAAACTCTCTTGTTTGGGGCATTGAGAAATGGCATTGCATTATTTGCTTTATCATGAGTGGCTTCTACATCTCTGAGTCATTCTTACTGAAAACAGTTTCAAAGAGCCTGCACAATTGCTGTATATTAGTGTGGAACAACTTGGAGAACTGCCCATTCGATATTTACTTTTATAGTTTCAGGCAGAGCTCTCTGCTCCATGGGGACTGCTGAGATATTTCACGTAGCTTCTTAAAGACATCTTCCGTCTTGAGGAGTTTGCTACTTAACTGATTAGACTGAATTGGCTGCCTTTCAGCATGTTTGTCAGTCTGCTAATAAGAGTTCAGATTCCAGGGCATCCATCTGCCCATACCATACTACAGTTTTTCTTTACCCCTTTAAAGTAGAGAAATTTGCACGGAGAATCATAGAAACATAAGGGCTGCAATCATAATATCAACAGTGTAGATGTAGTGTGGGAAGGACCTAAGGTTTGTTGGAAGGACTTCAGTAAATGCCTGAATGGGGTATAGTAGGGGAAACATCTAATTAGACAGGATTCTGAATTCTCCTCATTCCAGCTTCAACCATCTCAACTAAGAGCAAACCTGCTTCTGTCCTTTTTACATACTGATCTTCTGAATACATTTATTTCAAAACATTTTCTGTAGCTAAATAGAAGTTTGACCTCTCAATGTAGTCCACTTTGTCATTTATGATCAAGAGGCTGAAGAGGATAAGGGATTTTCTCTTGAGAGAGGTAACGGAAAGATTCAGACTCACTACTAATTTAAAAAAAAAAGATATTCAGGAAAAGAAATGTCACAGTAGATCTGTAGGTACAGGCAGAAAAGCCTGCAGTAAGAGAATGCTTAACTTTTGTAATTTACAAAGCACTGATACATACACATCACTGGATCTTCGCAACAGATTTCGGAGCAAACACTGTAGCTTTTTTTTTGGACTGCATTGGGTCTTCATTGTGTGCGTGGGCTTTCTCTAGTTGCAGCAAGGTGGGTTTACTCTCCAGCTGGATGCGTGGGCTTCTTGTTGAGACGGGTTCTCTTGCTGCGGAGCTTGGGTTTTAGTTGTTGTGGTGCATGGACTTAGTTGCCCCAAGGCACGTGGAATCTTCCCGGATCAGGGATCGAACCGGTGTCCCCTGCATTGGCAGGCGGATTCTTAACCACTGGATCCCCAGGAAAGTCCAGGGTGGGTGTTAGCAACCCCAATTTATGGATGAGGGAACCGACACTGGGCAAGGTCAAGTGGCATGCACAAGGCCATCAAGTGTGTGCGAGAGCCTGGCCTGGGGCTCATGTCTTCTGACCTTGAACCCAGTGCTCTTTGTATTACACCACACTGCTGACTAAAGAGAGACATATGACAAACAAGTGTGTCAACATATCTTGGAGACATGAGTTGGTCGTGGGTAGAGGATTCACACACATTCTGGTGCCTGAGGATATGATTTGGCAACTGTGTGCTTTTTCCCAAAGTCATTGTAAGCTGACGTTGCTCACAGTCTGAATCATGTGCATTGCTACCATTGGGGGAACTTCTGAGCATACTTCTCCATTTAACAACATCCATTTCCTAATAAGACAAAATCATCCTATTAGATTATAAGGAAATCTACCTTTTGGTTTTGTCAGACTTCTGTTCCTGCTGCTTAAAAATCTTTTGGTATTTATAGAATTTTCTTAGCCAAAATGTTTAATGTGCACTTCGTTAGGTTTTATGTTAAAGTCTAATATTTTTTTAAATTTCATTTTCTTTTCTCCTCCCATCTCCTACTTTTATCTACCTCCCTAATAATTATTCACTATTCAAAGCATAAAATATCTTTTCGAGGATAAAAAAAGAAAATGTAAAAAAAAATGCATTTATAACCTTACAACATAGGATTCAATATATAATAATAAATTGAAAGATTTTAGAGATTAGATTATAAAAATGAGGGAACATTTGAAAAGAAAAACTAGGCTTTTAGGAGAAACAACTGTGTGGTTGTTTTCAATGCTATGTATAAACTAGGTTGAAGTCTGAGACTAAAAGTCACATTTATCTGTAGGAAAAGGTTTCAAGGCCTTTAAAGGTGTAAAGTTAATGAACTGTGTAAAGAGCTGGGAAACCATTTAAACTAATTTTATAGAACAAAACTCAGAATATTTAATTAGGTCATCTTAGGATAGTATAAGCATATTATTTGAGAAATTGCTACTGTATTCATAAGCTAGAGTTAATTGACAAACTGCATCTTAAAGTTGTTTAGGTGTCTTTGGCTTCTGTGAGCCAGATGGAAATAGGATAATTATTTTGAGTGGGGAGTAGAAAAAGAAAATGATCATGGAGATAAGGTCAAATCTTTCTCTTTTTTTTGCCTAAGAGAAAAATATATGAGGTCTTCTGCAATAGACCCTTCAGTATAGCAGATCCTTCTGTCTCTTAAGATTAGGTACAGATGAGGAAGACAGAAAGCTGCAAGTAACAGCTTCTTAAATGAGATATAAATTCATTTCTCTCTTACATGAATGAAGTCTGGAAGTAAACAGTCCGGGTTTAGTAAATTAAATCTACAATTGTCAAAGCCACAGATTCTTTTTACCCTCTTGCTCTGCCACCCACAGCACAGCACAGGGCTTCTACTTGATGATCCAGAATTGTTGCTGGAGCTCCAGCCATCACAGTCCAAATGAAGGAGATAGAGATGAAGAAGAAGCCTGCATGATTTCCCATTAAGGAGTCTTCTGGGAAATTCCAAAGAACAATTCTACTAACATTTCACTGATTAGAATTTAGTTTTATAGACATACCTAACAACCAGAGATGGTTTTTTGCTTTTTGGGTTTTTTTGGAGTGCCTATAAACCTAGCCTAAATCAAGTTTCCATCACCAAGTAAAGATGAAGGAGTGGATATCTGGGATTATGTCTGACACAAGTCTCTCTCTCTCTCTTTTTTTTTTTCATCACCATTTTGTTAGTCACTTGCTGCTGGAGTTTGCTGGAAATCTCTTATTTTCCCAGTCTGGACTAACGTGTAAATAAATAGCTTATTTATTTTTTTCCTCCTACAACTTGCTAGGAAATGCATTTTAAGATGTTGTTCGGTACTAGATGCAGGTTGCTCTTTGTGGAACTCCAGAAGAACTGAAACTCAGAATAAAACTCTGTAGAATCATTACTATATTCCTAAATATATGAACCTAAATTTAACTGTTATTTAAAGTGACAGGCATACAAATAACCATATTTCAAGCTTGTATGAACCTGTGTGTACCATGAGATTATTCTGAGAAAAATATAGCCACATGCAGTTCAAATCTAAATAAGGAAAACATCTCTAAACATCCTGTAGCTTGTTTTCTAGCAAGAATCATGGGAATATTAGTGGGCACCAGAAAGAATTTGAATGTTCCTAGTCTTCACTTCAAGAAGAGTCATGGCAGAGTCAAGGCCTGTATACCCTGGGTTAAAATGTCAAAACAAGAACTAAGGGTAGAGAGGACTGAACTTAAAAAAATCACTTTTTAATCATATAAAATTTTGTTACAGGGATCAGAGGTACTACTGCAGTTATCTCAGTGAATCTATTTTTGACTATCAGTTCACAAAATACTGTTTGTTAATTTCCCTAGCCTGTTTTTGGCTCCAAATTAATCATCACTGGTTTGCTAAACATATATATATATATGTATACATATATATGCATATGTACATATATATGTATACATATATATGCATATGTACATATATATATATAATTGAAGTATAGTTGATTTAAAATGTATCAGTTTCCAGTGTACAGCAAAGTGATTCAGTTACACACATGAATGCTTTTTCATATTTTTCCATTATAACTTATTATAAGATATTGAATTCATTTCCTTGTGCTCTACTCCTGCTGCTGCTGCTGCTGCTAAGTCGCTTCAGTCGTGTCCGACTGTGTGCGACCCCATAAACGGCAGCCCACCAGGCTCCCCCATCCCTGGGATTCTCCAGGCAAGAACGCTGGAGTGAGTTGCCATTTCCTTCTCCAATGCATGAAAGTGAAAAGTGAAAGTGAGGTCGCTCAGTGACCCCATAGACTGCAGCTTACCAGGCTCCTCTGTCCATGGGATTTTCCAGGCAAGAGTACTGGAGTGGGGTGCCAACAGTAGAACCTTATTTATTTTATATATAGTAGTTTATATCTGCTAATCCCAAACTCCTACTTTGTCCCTCCCTGCCGCCTCTCCAAAACTGTTTGCCTTTCCCCTTTGATAGCCATAAATTTGTTTTCTATGTCCAAGTCTCTTTTGTAAATATGTTTATTTGTACCATCTTTCAGATTCCACATATAAGTGATATCATATGGTATTTATCTTTCTCTAGTTTGACAAACATATACTGAGTGTCAACTGTGTTCCAGGCATTGTGCTAAGAGCTGAATAAAACAATCTCTGCTCTCAAGGAGTTCAGTTTGGTGATGACAAGGTACTTATAATTTTCATCCTTAACGGATGAATAATAGTAACATTGTACTCTGTGAACCTGGAATCTGGGATTAAAAGACATGGTTGATGCATCAAGAACAAATGAAAAAAGTATAGGCTTAAGATGCAGAAAACATCTATTTGAAGTTCACAGTCACTTACTACCTGTGCCCTTAAGCAGATTAGTTGCTGTTTGTTGTGTCCAACTCTGCGACCCCATGGACTGCAGCACGCCAGGCTTCCCTGTCCATCACCAACTTCTGGAACTTGCTCAAGCTCATGTCCATTGAGTTGGTGATGCCATCCAGCCAATCTCATCCTCTGTGATCCCCTTCTCCTCCCACCTTCAATCTTTCCCAGCATCAGGATCTTTTCAAATGAGTCAGTTCTTCGCATTAGGTGGCCAAATTATTGGAGTTTCAGCTTCAGCGTCAGTCCTTCCAATGAATATTCAGGACTGATTTCCTTTAGGATGGACTTGTTGGATCTCCTTGCAGTTCAAGGGACTCTCAAGAGTCTTCTCCAACACCACAGTTCAAAAGCATCAATTCTTCGGCACTCAGCTTTCTTTATAGTCCAACTCTCACATCCGTACATGACTACTAGAAAAACCATAGCTTTGACTGCTGCTGCTGCTGCTAAGTCGCTTCAGTCGTGTCCAACTCTGTGCGACCCCATAGACAGCAGCTCACCAGGCTCCGCTGTCCCTAGGATTCTCCAGGCAAGAATACTGGAGTGGGTTGCCATTTCCTTCTCCAGTGCATGAAAGGGAAAAGTGAAAGTGAAGTCGCTCAGTCGTGTCCGACTCTTAGCAACCCCATGGACTGGAGCCTACCAGGCTCGACCGTCCATGGGATTTTCCAGGCAAGAGTACTGGAGTGGGGTGCCATTGCCTTCTCCATAGCTTTGACTAGACAGACCTTTTTGGCAAAGTAATGTCTCTGCTTTTTAATACGCTGTCTAGGTTGGTCATAACTTTTCTTCCAAGGAGCAAGTTTCTTTTAATTTCATGGATGCAGTCACCATGTGCCGTGATTTTGGAGCCCCCCAAAATAAAGTCTGTCACTGTTTCCATTGTTTCCCCATCTATTTGCCATGTGTAAATAGTTGCCGTCATGGAGCAAATTCTAGTTTTTCTATTTGAAACTCTCTGGAACTTTTTTTATCTCAAGTATTCTTTTTATCAAAGAATAGTTGATTTACAATGTTGTGCCAATCTCTGCTGCACAGCAAAGTGACTCCGTTATATGCATATATTCTTTTTTATTTTTTATTTTTTTCAACTGTAAACACTTTATTTTGACATGTTTGTTACGGATAGTGGTTTTCAGAAATAACTATTTTTTTAGTCTGGCAAACTTCAAAGAATGCAAAAGCATGTGTATTTTATCCCCAGTAACGCAAGTTGCTATCCTTTAAAGAAGCTCTTAACATTTTCTTTTCCAAACCACAAAATGGATTATATGTGCGTACTCCTACGGCCCACCACTTCCTTCTCTAATTTGTACAGAGAAATAAAGCAAGTAGCACTAGCAATTTTCAGGTGGTGGCAATGGGTAATACTCAGTGAAGAACTAGTACAAAGATATGAGATCCTTTTGTTACATTTAGAGTAAACTTTGCCAAGAAAAAATACATATGACTAATCAAAGTTTTAAGATATTAAAAGTTTTATAATGTGTTGTACTTTTTGCATTTTAAAAATTACTATTTTATAAAAATGACTTGACTTTCCCAGCTCAGCAGTTCTATTAATAGGCAATCAGATAGTACTGAATAAATACAAACCTTGTTAAAAAGAAAAATATCTAAAATTTATGCATTTGAGAATGCTGAAAAGAGTGTCATCAGTGTACATTTCACTTGCTTTATCACTTTGTCTACATTTAGTAATCTCAACTCTTGTCATTACTGACAAATGTTTCTCCTCACAAAACTATAGAACTATATTCACTTTTTTCCAGTACTTTCACTTTCCTTTTTAAAAAATGTTCCTATACAAACAATTTAAAACAGAATCATGAAATGTCAACAGAAAACACTCACCTGGTAATACAGCCTATGTGGTGTGCCTGGTATAAAGCTAAAATTCCACTTTTCATCAAAAAAGCATCTCTGAATTCAACAGAATATTTCTATAGGAATAAATTTAAATTGTCTCATATTTTTAAAAAGTCATTTACTTTAGCCACAAATAAGAACTTATTCATGAAGTACTTCATACATGATCATGATATTATAAGGATACAGATTAAGAACCACTATTTGAAGGTATCACAGACTCTCAAAGTCAGGAACTACTGATCAATCTAAGAACTTTATACTTCAATCTTACAGTGTAAAAACATTTTAATTTTGGCCTAATTGATGATTGAAACAATTTGGGAGGGGCCTAAAAAAGAAAAGTTAGATTATTCAATTCCTAACTGAACTATCTAGACATTTTAAAAACAATATTTAAAGCCAATCTGAAAGAGTAGTATTCCAAGAATGGAAGAGAATTCTTGCCACTGAAGTTAACATGTATACCTGAAAGAAAATCATCCTCTCTACCGGACAAATGGAACTCAAAATGAGTAAAGGGATTTTTTTCCCCCTAGGGTCTTATAAACAATTAAGAATAGAGAATTCTTTATCTTGCTAGATTATTGGTACAATAAATATAAGTTTAGACATACTGGTTGAGCCTCAAAAAGTGTACCTCCTACACACTCTATGCTCCACCACAGAAGAGGAAACCAAGAGTAGACGGAAGAATCTAGGCTACAGAATAGATTCTCTGGATAAGGACAGGAAATGCCTAGGTGATAGCTGAGCAATATACCTGGCAGAAAACGTTTCCACATTGGAGGTCAGAGGGCTGGCTCCAGAAGCATCACCAGGGGAAGGAAATTACCTGATATTATGGTTTTTCCAGTAGTCATGTATACACATGAGAGTTGGACCATAAAGAGGCTGAGCACCAAAGAACTGACACTTTCTAATCATGGTGCTGGAAAAGGCTCTTCAGAGTCCCTTGGTCTGCAAGGAGATCAAACCAGTCAATCCTAAAGGAAATCAACTCTGAATATTCATTGGAAGGACTGATGCTGAAGTTGAAGCTCCAAGACTTTGGCCACCTGATGAGAAGAGCCAATTCATTGGAAAAGACCCTGATGCTGGGAAAGATTGAAGGCAAAAGAAGGGGGAGGCAGAGGGTGAGATGATCAGATAGCATCTCGGACTCAATGGACACAAATTTGAGCAAATTCCAGGAGATGGTGAAGGGCAGAAGAGCCTGGTGTACTGCAGTCCATGGGGCTGCAGAGTCGGACATGACTTAGCAACTGAACAACAACAGTCATATAGAAAATTATGAGATCCTTTCCAGAATTATTGAATATGGCAAGATCAAGTCAGATGCTAGAAGAAAATGAGCCCATTATTAACTTCTGAAATAACAAAAAAGGTAATATCAAAAGATAGCAACATATTCATATTATTTGGAAACATAAAGGTAAATTCTACAACCATTATGTAAGTTGCAAGAGTAAGTTTCCTCTGTGAACATGAAAGAAGGATGAGAAGGATTACCTCGTTTTTAGTCACAAGCATTTTGGTACTATAAGATATTTTTAAACCATCTCCACATAATGTTGGGAGGGTGGGGGACAGCACTAAGACAGAAAGAGATTAACAGTTTTACATTAAAAAAGAAAACCCTCTAAGTTCTGTAAGAAAAGTAAACATGATTACACCTAAATACACCCACTGGTTTTTAAAAAATAATTTTATAAAGACTTGTGGGTCAATATTCATTTATAAAAATAAGTACCTTCACAGTTTCAAAAAGAAATTTATTTTCATATTTGAAAGTCTTTAAAAGTAACCAAAGGACTTATTACCCTTCTGCATTCTGCTTTTCAGAAAGTACTTTTGACGTAGATCTGTTTCGGATTCTTTTTCTTTTCCTTTTCTTTTCCGAGGCAGATGAGTTCGCATCCTGTGTTTTTTTCTTTTTCTTCAAACAGCTAAGAGGATTGGGGCCACTTACTTTCTTGCGCTTTTTTCTTCTTCTCTGTTCTGGGTCTTTTACTAAACCCTGTTCCTCTTTGAGTTGCCTGATACTCTGTTTCTCAGGCACTGAGACAAGCTGACCGGACTCTACTGCTTTAACAAATGCAATCGTTTTGGGAGAAGGTTTGTCCAAGACTATAGTGTTCTGAATAATAAACATGAGAGGAATTCCAGGCTTTTTTTTTCACTTTCATAGACAAATTCTGATCCTGTGTTGCCAGGAAATAATGGTGAGGATTTCCATCTTCCACCGTGGAAAGCAGACATTCTGATCCACTCACTGCATTCTTGAAATGGGGACAATTTCGAACTTGGCATTTTTGGGCAATCAGCTTTGCCCCATATAAGTCTTTTCCCAATGTTTCCAACTCTTTCAACACACATCTGGTGGTGCACAGCTGAGTCTCCGCCATGAGGTAGCGGGGCAACTGCTCTCGCAGCTGGATGCGGCCCCGTAACGCCGCCTGACAGAAAGTGCCGTCCAGCAGTGTCTGGTATGGCTCGCGGACTCCAAAATTATTGCGGAAGAAGCCAAGATGCTTCTTAGCGTGTTTCTGCCTGGTGATCTTCATGCCTAGCTTCCCGGACCCAGGCCACCCAACCAGGAGGCAGCTTCTAACCAATAAACTACCCATATATTCTTTTTTAAAAACTTCTTTTCTGTTATGGTTTATCACAGGATAGTGAGTATAGCTCCCTGTGCTTTACTGCAGGATCTTGTTGTTTCTCCATCCTATATATACTCGTTTACATCTGCTAATCCCAAACTCCCAGTCCTTACCTCCCCCATCCCCCTCTCCCTTGGCAACAATAAGTCTGTTCTCCAAGTCTATGAATCTGTTTCTATTTTGTAGATAGGTTCATTTGTGCCATATTTTAGATTCCACATGTAAGTGATATCATATGGTATTTGTGATATGACTTACTTCAGTTAGTATGGTAATCTCTAGATCTGTCCACATTGCTGCAAATGGCATTATTTCATTCTTTTTATGGCTGAGTAGTATTCCATTGTATTTATGTACCACATCTTCTTTTACGTTGTTTCCATATGTTGGCTATTGTGAACAGTGCTATATGAACAGAGGGATGCATATATCTTTTTGAATTATAGTTTTGTATTGGTATATGCCCAGGAGTGAGATTTCTGAATCATATGGTAATTCTATTTTTAGTTTTCTGAGGAATTTCCACATTGCTTTTCATAACGGCTGCATTTTCTTTAATAATTTTGATCTATGGTTCGTTGAATCCATGGATACATAACCTGCTGATAAAGAGAGCCAACTGTATGTATAAACTGCAAAATGATTACCACGATAATTTGGTTAATATCCATTAAATAACAGTTACAATTTATTCCCCGTTGTGGTAAAAACTTTTAAGATCTATATTCTTAGGAATTGTCAAATATACAGGACTTTTTATACAGCATTTTTAACTATAACTGTCAGGTTGTACATTATATCCCCAGAACATATTTATCTTTTAACAGGCATTTTGCACTCTTTGACCATCTTCATCCAAAAATAATTGCAATTTTTCATTTTTTTATATTTATATTTTTTGATGGACAATATGTTCAAAATTTGGACAGTTTGAATAGAATTGTATTTTGGCTTTTAATCTTTTTGAGCATTAGGAGTGAGTTCAAGTTCAGGCCAAGATAGAAATAGAAAATATAAAAGTAAAATTCAGAAAAGAAAATTTGTCAGGGTAGAAGTATAGGATTTTTTTTTCCTCTAAAAGTCTGAGAACTTAATATGTGACTTTTAAGCATGTAGATATAGGATGTGTAGGTCTCTATGTATCATCTGGTCCCACCTCCATATAGATTAGGGGTGTGCCTTTCAGACAGAGTCCATACACAGCAAGCTCTCTTTGGCCTAACTGGAATTTTCAGTTCAGTTCAGTCGCTCAGTCGTGTCCGACTCTTTGCGACCCCATTAACTGCAGCATGCCAGGCCTCCCTGTCCATCACCAACTCCCAGAGTTTACCCAAACTCATGTCCATTGAGTTGGTGATGCCTTCCAACCACCTCATCCTCTGTCGTCCCCTTCTCCTCCTGCCCTCAATCTTCCCCAACATCAGGGTCTCTTCAAATGAGTCAGCTCTTCGCATCAGGTGGCCAAAGTGTTGGGAGTTTCAGCTTCAGCATCAGTCCTTCCAATGATAACTGGTATTTTAGCCTGTCTAAAAGAATATAATTCAATCAGTAGCCTCACAAGTAGAGAAGAGTCACAAATTAAGAAATTGGGAAAGCAAGTTAACAGCAAAAAGTTTAGCACATTTCTTAAATATGAATAGCTTAAAGAAGGTTACACAAGGGATTTAGGTGCTTTAAGTACTATACAGTTTTCATGGGGAAAATAGTCCATGTAGAAAGTCTCTGTACTGTGTTCTGAAGTAAAGAATAAATTTTGAGACAATACGATCTCCAAGAAGAAAACCATAATAAGGGGGTTTTTCTTGAAGAAGTGTTCCTATTGATTTGGGCAATCAGTAAATGTGTAATGATGCTCTTGTAATGTGCTCCAACATGGATGCCCAACATTGAGGGTTTCTTAATAATAATAATAAATATAAATTATAATAATAAAATTAATTGAAGAGGTAAATAATGTATACCTGGAAAAATTAGAGACTAGGGAAGAATTGTGAACTGTGAGGTCCAAACAAGTGTTATGGAGGATCCGGGTAGGGAAAGATTGGTGTTATCTTGAGTCACCCAGAAGGGAGGACTTCACAGAGGGACACTGGGGTGGGACCAATAACATGAGCCCTGGAATGGAGTTAGGGCCTTACAGGTCCAGGGAAATCACATGCACTGTAAATAGTAATTTAATACAAACAAAATGCCATCCCTCTATCTCCTTCCTCTCCCATAGTAATGCTATAAAGGCTCATAGTGTTGTCTAGTTCTTTTTTTTTTTTTGATCAATGAGGGAACTGTGACATGTATGTATGTGTATGTATGAATGTCATTAATAGTGCTCTTTTCCTTTACCTGACTGTGGAATCAGCTGACAGAACAAATAACTAGAGATTAAAATAGCAGCCTTATTAGTGGTGGTGGTTGTTGTTCAGTCGCTGAGTCAAGTCCAACTCTTTGTGACCCCATGGACTACAGCATGCCAGGCTTCCCTGTCTATGAACTTCAGAGCTCACTCAAACTCATGTCTGTTGAGTCAATGATGCCATCCAACCATCTCATCCTCTGTAGCCCCCTTCTATTTCTGCCCTCAGTCTTTCCCAGCATCAGGATTTTTTTCAGGTGAGTCAGCTCTTTTTATTAGTGGTAAAAAGCTAAATTGGAAGATACAGCTTTGTTATGTGGCTGCACTTCACTGCCTAATTGGGTAGACTCATTCATTTAGACATAGGTTCACTGGAGACTCATGCCTCCCTAAGCAGTTCCAGGCCCCTCAGCATTTAGCAGAGACAGACCAGACACAAGGTCTCTGCAGGCAGGCGGCTCCAACCAGGTGAAGCCTACACACAGGGCTAGAGGTAGAGTGAGGTGAACGAGGCACCTAGGGTGCAAACCTCAAGGAGGCCCTCACTCTCAGCTCATGACCATGTCTGTCTCCTGACCCTGAGGGTGCAGGCCTTCTTCACTTTTGTGCCTCAGATACCTTCCTGGCCTCACACTGTCCTGGCCCCACCGGTACGTCCATTTATTTTTCCTGAACTCACCAATCAGGTACATCCCTCCTCTTGCCCTAAGGAGAGTGACTGCAGAGGGAAAGCGAGGCCAGAGGTGTGACCTAGTGGAGATGTTCACACATGAAAAGAGGCTAGGGGAAAGGAGTCTCCCCTAAAAATGATCACAGAGGGACTTCCCTCATGGTCCAGTGGTTAGGACCTCATGCTTCCCTTGTATGGGGCATGGGTTCCATCCCTGGTTGGGGACCTAAGATCCCACATGCCACACAGCACAGTGCAGCCAAAAAAAGAAAAGAAAAAAAGGATCATAGAAGTTAGAAGTAAAGGATTTTTGCCAAGGCTATACAACCAGTGGTGACCAGAACACAGGATTCCTGGATTCCTGTTCATTAAAAAAAAAAAAAAAAAAAAAGATATTATGCAGCTTTGAGTAATTAAACCCATTCACCAGAGCACTCAATTAACCAGGCCTTCTATAATTGCATGCATGCTCAGTTGCATCTCACTCTTTGTGACCCCATGGACTGGAGCTCGCCAGGCTCCTCTGTCCATGGAATTCCCCAGGCAAGAATCCTGGAGTAGGTTGCCATACCCTCCTCCAGGGGATCGTCCCTACCCAGGGATTGAACCTGCGTCTCTGGCATCTCCTGCCTTGGCAGGTGGGTTCTTTACTACTGTGACCCGTTATGGTTATATTATTTTGCTTTTATGACTCTTTTGGCAACGTAAGCAAATTATATATTGAATTATATGTAAACTCACACAGGGCGTAGTAGGTTGGCTGGTGGCCCCCCTGTAGATACGTCCATATTCTCTAACATGAGAAGGTCACCTTATCTGGGAAAAAAAAAAAGGGTCTTTGCATATGTAATTACATTAAGGATCCAGACATGAGATCCTCCTTATCTGTGCATGTGTGCTAAGTCACTTCAGTCATGTCCAACTCTGTGTGACCCTGTGGACTGTAGCCTCCCATGCCCCTCTGTCCATGGGGATTCACTGGGTAGGCTCTAAACCCAAGTGTCCTTTTAAGAGCCACTCAAGGGGAAGACACATGGAGAAGAGGAGAAGGTCATGTGAAAGTGGAGACAGAGAAGGAAGTAAATGCGGCCACAAGCCAGGGAACACATGGAGCCACCAGAAACTGGAGAAGGCAAGGAAGGATTCTCCCCAAGATGCTCAGGAGGGAGTGCAGCCCTGCCAGTACCTTGATATTGGACTTCTGGCCCCAAGAACTGTGAGAGAATAAATGTGTGTTGTTTTTAAGCCATCAAATTTGGGTTAATTTATTATAGCAATCCAGGGAAACGAACCTAGGGCACAGACATATTTGAAAAGCCCCGCATTAATCATTTTCCCAAAACTTTGTGGCTTAAGCCAACATCTCACACAGTTTCTGTGCATCAGGAATTTGGGAACAGCCTGGCTGGGACGTTCTGGCTCAGGATCTGTCCTGGGGTTGCAATCAAGACGCTGGTCAGAGCATCTGAAGACTTGGCTGGGGTGCTAGATGATCTGCTTCCAAGATGGTCCCCTCACAAGGCTGGCAAGTGAGTGCAGGTTGGTGGCAAGAGGCCTGCGTTTTTTGCCACGTGGAGCTCTCCACTAGACTGAGTGTTCTCAGTCTGTCTCATGGTGACAGACTTCTGCCAGAGTGAGTGAGCCAACAGAGAGCAAAGTGGAAGCTGCAATACTTTTTATGATCAAGTCTGAGAAGACACACGCCATCATTTCCTCAAGGTTCTATTGATTACACAGGCCATTCCTGTTCACTGTGAGAGGGGGCGATAGGCCAGCATGAACACCAGGAGGTAGGGATCACTAAAATCCCTCATGGATGCTGGTTTGCACAGGTCTCAAGTTTTTCAGGGTATTTTTGTGGCTGTTTTTCAGTTGCTTAGTTGTATCCAGTTGTTTTTGACCCCATGGACTGCAGCACTCCAGGCTTCCCTGTCCTTCACTATCTCCCAGAGTTGGTTCAGACTCATGTCCATTGGGTCGGTGATGCCATCCAACCATCTCATCCTCTGTCACTCCCTTTTCCTCCTGCCCTCAATCTTCCGCAGCATCAGGGTCTTTTCCAATGAGTTGGCTCTTCGCATCAGGTGGCCAAAGTATTGGAGGGTCAGCTTCAGCATCAGTCCTTCTAAAGAGTATTCAGAGTTGATTTCCTTTAAGATTAACTGATTTGATCTCCTTGCTGTCCAAGGGACTCTAAAGAGACTTATTCAGCACCACAATTTGAAAGCATCAATTCTTTGTCACTCAGCCTTCTTTATGGCCCGGTTCTCACATCAGCAGGGCTTTCCCTGCTGGCTTGGATAGTAAAGAATCTGCTTGCAATACGAGAGAACTGGGTTCAATCCCTGGGCCAGGAAGTTCTCACATCTATACGTGACTACTGGAAAAACCATAGCTTTGACTATATGGATATTTGTGGGCAAAGTGATATCTTTGCTTTTAATAGGCTAGCTATTATTTAATGGCTAGCACAAGGGTATTTAGGAACCAGAATATTTCCTCCATAGCCACTTAAACCATCTATATTTAAGCCATAATGCTGAACTATATATATAAAATAATTTTTAGAGTGATGGAGTTGAGTTATACAAGTTACTCACATATTCAGTTTAATTCACTTTCATATTTTAGGTTGAACCATATGAAATTAGTGATTTTTGTGGGTAAATAATTACCTAACATCAGTAACTTCATGTTTTTAACATACTACTTGTAAAGATAGGACTATTAACTGACACTTTAGATCAGTTTTTAAGCAGTTATAAAAACACTTTTCTTTCAAATCATTACTTAACCATATGTTTAAATGAACTAGAATAAACTATTCTGAAAGTACTCTGGTTATTTGAAATATTACTATAGCTTTGATGTCCCCATTATAGTTTTCTGTCCATGAGCCAAAGGGTCTGTGAGGGCATTGCACCATTGTGACTTCATGAAGAGTAATTTAACATCCCTGGGACCAATTTTCATCATACAAGAAAGAAGGAATTTGACTAGATGACATCTAGGCTGACTTTCTGTGCAAAAATGTTAAATAAGTTTTTATACGCCATGTTGGAGCCACTACTGGTTCCTTCTTTAAACTCAAAGTAAG
The DNA here is from genome assembly GCF_054371585.1 of Giraffa tippelskirchi. NCBI lineage: Eukaryota > Metazoa > Chordata > Mammalia > Artiodactyla > Giraffidae > Giraffa > Giraffa tippelskirchi. The sequence goes on along the minus strand of NC_137284.1, from coordinate 37,932,990 downwards.
ACAAATTGCATATTTAATAGAGTTGTAGGAAAGTCCTTAACTAAATATGTTTATTCATTAGCATAGAGTAGTAATAGTTAAACTTGAGGTCCTTCATTTTTAGTAGTCCAGAGTCTCCCTCCCTCCTTTGTTCTCTAGAAAGCATAGACCGCCCTTCAGTAAATCAATTTTCTTAATTTGACTTGCTATATTTGACAACATTTCTTGGGTTCACATATTTCCTCTGTGCCAAGTACTGCATTTTTCATTCCCCACAGAATCAGGACAAACTGAACATCCCCTGCTGCGTCCAGGGCAGATCTGGCTAGATGTCAACTATGTTAATTGGTATAGAGAAAACAGCAGCCCTACTTTTATCTGATTAAAAATCCCCACAAACATTCTCCTCCAAAGTAAAGCTATGTCAGTACAAAGTGATTTAATTACAATATGAAGCTTGGCAGATGCATCCTCCTGTCTTCATTTTACTGGCGCATGCAGAAATGCTGCTGTTTCCTGGAATCTTTCAGTATCTCAAATTTTAATCCTACTTTTGGAGGTTTAGAACTTGGTACTCAAAGCTTTCTGTGGTCTGCCAATTGTAGTAAACTGTCTTTGCTTTCCAGAGATATTTTTAAACAAAAGATTTATAGAACAAGCTATAGATCTTCATTTAAAAGGGAGTTTAAAATATTTTATTATACTTTTTAAAAGTCTCCATGTTAAAAATTGCCCCAGGATGAGAGGATTATGTAATATAATTGCTTTAGTTAATTGGGGTGTGGGAGGTGTGGGTGTAACAGTATAAAAGGTAATGAACTTTGATAAATTTATATGAGCAATAACAAAGTACCAGAGAAAATTTAATTTTATCGGAGGGTGGCTTTATCTTCAGTGCTCCTTCAAAATTGTATGCTATCTCTTTAATGCTGGAATTCCCCAGGACTCTCTGTCTCACTCCTGGGAGCTTATGCTCAGGGTGACTTCAAATACTCTGTAATTGTACCTGGTTGACTTAAAAAAAAAATTATTTACTTATTTGACTGTGCTGGGTCCTAGTTGCGGCACTTGGGATCTTTAGTTTGGTGTGCGAACTCTTAGTTTGGGCATGTGGGACCTAATTTCCTGATCATGGCTGGAACTGGGCCCCCTGTATTAGGAAGGTGACGTCTCAGCCACTGGACCACCAGGGAAGTCCGTGATTAACTTCGTTTTTAGAGAGTAGAGCCTCGACCGTGACAGAGCCAGGCCAACAGCGGACCTTTGCTATGACTAGGAAAGTTGGAGGTCCTGGATCGTTCAGTTTCCAGTCTTGTAGCTAGACAGCCTCAGGATGGGGAAGCCCAGGAAAGGGGGTATGTTTAAATAAACAGAGAGGCTTGCCTAGACAGATTGTCTTATTTGCAACTGTTTGAATTTGTTAAAAAATCCATATTTTGGAAGTCTCATTTTCTTAGAGGTTGAAGTGCTCTGAAGGGATTCCTGAGAAGGGAACTGCCTGGTTGGTGAGTGCAGATACTGGGCTGACAATAGAACTTTGCTTTGTACTTCATCATTAAGATCTAGAATGATTGATTTCTTGGAAATTTTGAATTGATTTTCTTGTGCTTTCATGTGGAAGAGACAGGGATCCTGACCTCAACAATGAAAGATAGCTCCATTCAATCCTGCCCACAGTCTGAAGGACACATACTTTAATTTCTCATTTCCCCTCCCCTAGCCCCTGGTGGGCACTAATCTGCTTTTTATTTCAGTGGATTTTCTGACTCCAGATAGATGGAATCCTATAAGATGAGGTCTTTTGTGACTAACTTCTTTCACTTAGTGTGTTTTTAAGATTCATCATATTGTAGTGTATTTCAGAACTTAATTCCTTTTCATGGTTAAATAATATTCCATTATACAGATATACTGGGGGCTTCCCTGGTGGCTCAGATGGTAAAGGATCTGCCTGCAGTGCAGGAGACCTGGGTTCAACCCCTGGGTCGGGTAGATCCCCTGGAGAAGGAAATGTCAACCCACTCCAGTATTCTTGCCTGAAGAACTCCATGGACAGAGGAGCCTGGTGGGCTATAGTCTGTGGAGTCACAAAGAGTCAGACACGACTGAACGATTAACACTGTGATTGTACCAACCACAGTACTTGTACACTCGTATCATTTGGGCCTGTTTCTCCAGTTTACACATTAATATCTTTGGTATACTGAGAGCGTCTCATGAGCATATTTGAAACACTGAATGCTGTTCAGGATGTGGAATAGCAGGAACGCTCATTCATTGCTAGTGGGAATGCAAAATGGTACAGCCACTCTGGGAGACAGTTAGGCAGTTTCTTACAAAACTAAACATTCTAATGCCATGTGATCCAGCAGTTGTGCTCCTTGATATTTACCCAAATGAACTGAAAAACTTGTGTCTACACAAAAACCTCTATACAGATATTTATAGAGCATTGTTTATAATTACCAAAACTGGAATCAACCAAGACGTCTTTCAGTAGGTGAATGGAAAAATACACTGTAGTTCATCTAGACCATGGGATATTACTCAGCACTAAAAACAAAGGAGCCAGATGCATAGAACAGTCTTATGGACTCTGAGGGAGAAGGTGAGGGTGGGACATTCTGGGAGAATAGCATTGAAACACGTATATTATCATATGTGAAACAGAACACCATTCCAGGTTCAATGCTTGAGACAAATGCTCAGGGCTGGGGCAATGGGATGACCCAGAGGGATGGGATGGGGAGGGAGGTGGGAGGGGGGTTCAGGATGGGGAACACATGTAAACCCATGGCTGATTCATGTCAATGTATGGCAAAAACCACTACAATATTGTAAAGTAATTAGCCCCCAACTAAAATAAATAAATTTATTAAAAAAAAAAAAACCTAAAAAAACAAAAACAAAAACAAAGGAGCCATCAAGCCACAAAAAGACATAGAGGAACCTTAAATGCCTATTACTAAGTGGAAGAAGCAAATCTGAAATGGTGATACACTGTATGATTCCAACTACGTGACATTCTGGAAAAGGCAAAACTCAGATAAAAAGATAATCTCTGGTTGACAGAGTTTAGGGAGGAGGAAGAGGTCAAAAGGGAGAGCATAAAAATATTTAGGGCAGAAACTGCTTATCATCATACTACAATGGTGGATACTTGTTATCATTTGTCCAAACCTATAGAATGCACACCACCCAGAGTGAACCTTAATGTAAACTTCAGACTTTGGATAATAATAATGTGTTGGTGTAGGTTCATTAATTGTAACAAATATTAACAGTGGATGTTAATAAGTGGGAGAGGTTGTACATGTGTGGGAACAGGGGTATATGCAAATTCTCTGTCTCTCCACGCCATTTTCTTATACTTATTTATATGACTGTGCCAGGTCTTAGCTGTGGCACGTGGGATAATTTTTTACCTGTAGCCTGCAAACTCTTAGCTGTGGCATGTGGAATCCAGTTCCCTGACCAAGAATGGAAACCAAGGCCCTTGCATTGGGAACATAGAGTCTGAGCCACTGGACTACCTGGGAAGTTCCTCCATTCCATTTTGCCGTGAACCTAAAACTGCTCTTAAAATACGTTTTATTAATTAAAAAATAATTATATTCAAATTGAATGTATTTCTATCCCTGCCAACTTCCTCTTCTTCCAAGATCATCCTCTTCAGTAAATGGAATCATGATGTATCCAGATAAACCACATCAGAAAACTAGGAATCAACCTTTACTTTGGGTCCTCTTGTGTATTTCATGCAATCTATTTATCAGATTTTATGCATTTTATTAATACTTCCTATCTCCAGGATCTATATCCTTCTTCCTCTCTGTAATGCCTCTACTACAATGCCCTTTACCCACTGACCAGTTTTCCCTTGCTCTACCCTTGGGTTAAGTATTATGAACAAGTACAACTATTTTTACAAGATTTTTGTTTTCTCAATCAGGCTCAATGCAGACCATAAAATGTAAAACTTAGCTGTTCAGAATTTTTTGATAGCTTCTCTCATAATGAGGCTTTCATTAAATTAAAAACCAAAGCATTACACAGATAGAGAATGAGAAAGTAGAAGGAATAATGATTTATGGGCCTGGGCCATCTTTTAATGTATCTGTTGAGTTTAAAAAATGAAAGGGACACAGAGGTCCATTAGATGTTGATGCCATCCTGGACTTAGAATTTGTCAAAGCATTCCCATTGCCTTCAGGACAATATGCAGATTCCTAAGCACAGCATACAAGGTGTTTCATGACAGGGCTACTGTCTTCATTTCCGCTTCATTTGCCCCTATTCTGCATTCACCTAAGTTGTTCAGGTCAAAATTTAGAAGTCATCCTTGTATAATCTTTTTCCCTTGAGTTGCTGTCCTCAGATTCTCTCCCCACTATTTGATTCACCAGCAAATTCTGTTGATCCTACATTAAAAATATACCTAAATCTACCTACAGTTCATTTCCACGCCTTCCACTCTAATCTAAGTCACCGTCACTGACTATTCTTCTTGTCTGTAGCAATTCCTTCCTAACCACTTTCCCCGCTTCTATCTTGCTCAAAATTCCATTCTCTAAACAGCAAGATTGGACATAAAATATATATATATATATATATTTTGAAATCATGTTATTCCTCTGTTCAAAACATCTGATTACTTCTCATCTCACTTAGAATAAAATCCAAATTCCTGCCAAAGCTCTGTATTAGTTTCCTATTGCTGCTTTAACAAAATTACTACAAGCTTAGTGACTTACATAACAGAAATTTATTATGTTGTCTTATTTTAGACCTTATTCAATCTGTTGTCTTATTTTATTTATTCGTTCATTTGTTTATTTTTTAGGCTGCTTCAAGCAGCATGTGGGATCTTAGTTCCCAGACTGGGAACCAAACCCTTGTCCCCTGCAGTGGAAGCACAGAGTCCTAGCCACTGAACCACCAGGGAATTTCCTGTTGTCTTATTTTAGACCTGTAACTTCCAGAATTCACTTCAAGCTGTCAATAGAGGTGGTTCCTTACAGACGCGCTAGAGAGAACCCATTCCTTCTTTCTTCCAGCTTCTAGAGGTAACTGGCATTCCTTGGCTTGTGATCACATCACTCCAAGTTCTGTTTGTGTTGTCACACAGCCTTCATCTCCTCTGACTTCCTGCTTCCCTCTATAAGGGTGCTGTGATTACTTCGGGCCCCATCCTTTACTTATTCATATTTGCTACGTCCTTTTCACCATGTAAAATAACAAATTCACAGGTTCTGGGAATGACGACATAGACATCTTTGTCAGGGGAGAGGGTATGACTTAGTCTGCCACATTCTATACAGAGACCATGAGAAAAACTGTTTGTCAATAAAATCTGGATTTGTTAAAATTGCTGTCAGTGGGGAGCACCACAGTAATAGAGTCTCGATAACATCTCAAAAGGGGTGAAAAGGGAAAGATATTTACAGGATTGGGGAGGGGGCTGGTATGAATCATAGGGTGTCTTGGTGGTGGATATTAGTAGCCTGGGCAGGAATTGGCTAGCATTTGTAAGCTAACTGAATTACTAGAATCTATGCATCTGTGCAGAGTTATAGTCAAACCCATTCATATGTGGTCTTATATTGTAACAAACAGCCTAAACAGGCTGGTGTTAAACAGTAACAGCTTAAATAGCTTTTATTACATATCATGGAAGAGTACAGTAGATCATTTCAGTTTGCACTTCATTTCACTTTGCACATATTGATCATTCTTGCCTCATTTCTCAGTCCTCCTTTTTTTGATCAGTTTTCACCCTAAACAGGGAGAAAGCCTTTTATTTTTCTGGGGATGGGATCAATCCAGATCTGCATTGCTATTTTATAAGTTGCAGTTATGTACTGAATTGTTCACCAGTCATATCGACCTCTACAAGCATCAGAGTTTCTTGTTCTTTTTGCTGGTTGATCATTTGTAAATCGTGTAGTGTAGCAATGGCTGTGCAGCAGCATTTAGGACACTGAAGATCATATATCTGGTAACTGCAATGCAGAAAGACACTAAGACAAAGATTATTAGAGTTTGAAAGGCATTTCAAATTCATACTTAGATTTTGATGGGACATAATCTATTTGGATGTGTGCTAAGTCGCTTCAGTCGTGTCCAACTCTGCGACCCCATGGACTGTAACCCCCTAGGCTCCTCTGTCCATGGGATTCTCCAGGCAATAATACTGAAGTGGGTTGCCATGCCCTCCTCCAGGGGATCTTCCCAACCCAAGGATCGAATCTGCATCTCTTATGTCTCCTGCATTGGCAGGCGGGTTCTTTACCACTAACGCCACCTGGGAAGCCAATCTGTTTGTCTTCCTTACATAAGGAAGGAAGATCTATTTGGATCTTCCTTACGTAATCAAGTTTCTTTTTTCCTTTAATATGGGTAGGGTTTATTCAACCTTACCAGTATATTAGGAATGTAAGTCTTAGGAATACCAGGAGTCAAGGCCACGGATGTCCATTTACTGTCTAGGACCTTAATCTAGAAGTTGGGGGGAGAAAATAGCTGACAAGATAAACATGCAAAGCCAAGGGGATACATGCACACAGAATAATATAGTGACCAATGGGGTCTTGTTCCAGTTGTCTTGGTTGGAAACAGCCAACTTCATGCAGTTATCAGGTTGTTCCAAGGATCTAGGGTTGTATACTGTCATGGATAGCTACCTCTAGATGTTACCTAGACTCCTCAACATACCTTATGAAGCCCTTCATAGTCTAGTCATATCTCTGAGATCGTTTCCTAAATCTTTTTTCTCTTCTTCACTCTTTCTTTGGTAGCCACATTGGCCTTACTGTTCCACAAACTAGTTAATCTTGCTCCTGTCTGAGGGCCATTGTTTTCACTGCTTCCTTCACACAAAGTGATCTGCCCAATATTTGCACTACTGATCCCACATGTCACTCAAGTCACATGTCACCATCTTAGAAAGACTTTTCCTTGTCATCCAGCTTAAGGTCCTCTTCCCCTGTCCTTCTTGATTCATTTATCTTGCTTAATTCTTCCTCATAGCATTCTTCTCTCCCGGTATCTGTTTCATATTTATCTGTTTGTTATATGTCGCATTTGAATATACACACAGTCAAGGAGGCAGAAAGAACACTTTTCCACTTTGTTCACTGATGTGTTTTCAGGGCTTAGAACACTACTCAGCATATACATGTGCTCAATAACTACTTGCTGATTGAATGAATAAATAAAAACCTCACATTCACTTAAACGTTTAGGCTGTATATAGCAATTTGTAATCCCCAAATGGCTCCTTCTTTTCCATTGGTGGTTTTCCTCTGCCTGGAATAACTTCTCCTTTATTCCCTCACAATTTCTAATCACCTTCAAGACTGTTTACGTGTCACTGCCTCTGATAAACCTTTATTGATCCCACCAGGAGGAACTAGGTGTCATCTTTCTTTGTTCGTGTAGTACTGTAGGCATACTTCTATCATACTACTTAATACAGTTAGTTGACTCCTGAAGAAGGCAAGAGTTACCCTCCACCTCCCATCCCACTGCCAAGCTGAAAATCCAAGTACAACTTTACAGTAAAACCTCTGCACTGTAGATTCATCCCACCAAAGATCGTGTAGCATCGTAGGTGTATTTATGGAAAAAAATCTAGGTGTAAGTGGCCTTGTGAAGTTGAAATCCATGTTGTTCAAGGGTCAATTGTACATTACACTAACATTTTGTCTAATCTCTGTCTGTATCCTGAGACTCTAGTAGAGGGCTTTGCCCATAGTAAATTCTGAGTAAATGTTTATTGAATGAGTTTATTCTCCAAGTGACAACTGTGTGTCAAGCATTGTACTAGTTTTTTATGTACATTATTTCATTTATTTTTTAAAATCTTTATTGGTGTATAGTTTATTTACAATGTTGTGTTAGTTTCAGGTGTACAGCAAAGTTCATCTGTTATACATATACATATATCCACTCTTTTTAAAGATTCTTTTTCTGTATAGGCTATTACACAGTATTGAGTAGAGTTCCCTGTGCTATACAGTATGTCCTTACTAGTTATCTGTTTTTTATATAGAAGTGTGTACATGTCAATCCCAATTTTCCAATTCATCCCTCCCTATCCCTTACCCACTGGTAACCACAAATTTATTTTCGACATGTGTAACTCTATTTCTGTTTCTTAGATAAGTTCATTTGTACATACATGCAATGCAATATTACTCAACCATAAAAAAGGATGAAATAATGCCATTTATGGCAACATGGATGGACCTAGAGATTGTCATACTGAGTGAAGTAAGTCAGACAAAGACAAATATGATATCACTTTTATGTGGAATCTAAAAAAGGCTACAAACGTACACTATTTTAATCCTGACAAGAAATCTGTAAGATATCTGCTATGATTCCTGTGTTATATATGAGGAAACTGAATAACTTGCCCAAGTTTTGAACTTAAGTGTGCCTGACTCCAAATCTGATATTTCTACCATTGCCTCAAATGAATGAATAAATCCCCTTAATTTTATTGATACTTACTGGTCAAAATTTAATACCCTAATTTTATCATTAACATTGAAACGCTGATCTTTTAGTTCAGTGTTGCATACTCTAATACAATTTTACTTTATTCAGCCTCTTTAGATTACAGAGAAGGATGGACCCCAGGTACCTTAACAGCTCAAGTATCCTATTTTTATTCTGCTTCATGATTAGAGAGTTTTTGATGATGATTCAGGATAAAGGTTTGGTTAGTCTTCCCTTTTAATAGAAGGATTATATTTAACAGCTAGTCCACATGTCATTTTGAAGACAATAAAAGGCCCCTGCTGCTGCTGCTGCTAAGTTGCTTCAGTCATGTCCGACTCTGTGCGCTATAGACGGCAGCCCACCAGGCTCCGCCGCCCCTGGGATTCTCCAGGCAAGAATACTGGAGTGGGTTGCCATTTCCTTCTCCAGGACATGAAAGGGAAAAGTGAAAGTGAAGTCGCTCAGTCGTGTCCGACTCTTAGCGACCCCATGGACTGTAGCCTACCAGGCTCGTCCGTCCATGGGATTTTCCAGGCAAGAGCACTGGATGCCATTGCCTTCTCCGATAAAAGGCCCCAATGCACTGTAATTCGTATTGAGATTACAGCATTAACATACCTGGAAGAAAGGAGAATGCGGCAGGAGTGAGTTAAAGGTACAGTAAAAGACTTTCAGATATATGGAGGAACCTGGTGGTCACCCTTATTACTGTCTTTTCTGCATGCTATGTGAAGCAGTGTGTACTAAAATTTTAATAAAAACTTTAGAAGCACATAAAATACTATCATGAGAAACTCAAGCAGTGAGATGCCAGGCTTTAAAGTCAGACAGACTTGATATTTAATCCTTGCTCTCCCACCTAATAAAAGTGAGAAAGTGAAAGTTGCTCAGTTGTGTCCAACTCTTTGCCAACCCTTGGACCATACAGTCCATGGAATTCTCCAGGCCAGAATACTAGAGTGGGTAGTCTTTCTCTTCTCCAGGGGATCTTCCCAATCCAGGGATCGAACCCAGGTCTCCCACTTTGCAGGCAGATTCTTCACCAGCCTGAGCCACAAAGATGCTTAACTTTTCCTAAGTGTCAATTTCTTTATCAGTAAAATGGAGAGAAAAGAAGAGTATTTGGTAGGGTAGTTAATTACTACTGTAATTTTGTTGTTGTTGTTGTTCAGTTGCCCAGCTGTGTCTGACTCTTTGCAACCCCATGGACTGCAGCACGCCAGGTTTCCCTGTCCTTCACCTCTCCCAGATTTTGCCCAAGTTCATGTTCACTGCATCAGTGATGCCATCCAACCATCTCATCCTCTGATGCCCTTTCTCCTTCTGCCCTCAATCTTTCCCAGTGTCAGGGGCTTTTCCAATGAGTCATCTGTTCACATCAGATGACCAGAACACTGGAGCTTCAGCTTCAGCATCAGTCCTTCCAGTGAATATTCAGGGATGATCTCCCTTAAGACTGACTGGTTTGATCTCCTTGCTATCTAAGGGACTACTATAAAACACAGCATCAAAATTTTAGAGGCGTAATTTAACAAAGCAAGTAAAATCTAACACAGGTGTTCCTGCTCATGCAGTTCTCTGAGGCAGGATTCCTCTAAAGATTAACTCAGGGCCCCAGGCTTCTATTTTTCCATTTTGACTTCCTCTAGATTCTTTGAAATCTTCATTCCGCTGGTAGGTAAATAAAGAGAATATGATGCACTTGCAGGAAGTTTTAGAGGTTTTGTGGGCCGAAACATAAATGGCTTTCATTGTTTTTGTCCACACTCCATTGTGTATCAGGTCAGTCACATGACCCCAGCTAATTACAAAGGAGGCTGGGCATCACCATATGTGTGCTCAGGAGAAAAGGAAACAGACTTTGGGGGAATTCAAAGGTGTCTCTGCTACTTTTGGTCATGAGGTTGTTTCAGGGTTTCACTGAGAAAATAAATGTAATGTGCTTAGCACAGGCTAAGGAATCAACACAGTAGTGTGTAATTATTATTATCACAAGGATATAGGCTGAGAGCCTAAATAAGGAAGTCAGGTTGAAAGTGAAGTCCTTGCTTGGAGGTTCTAGCCAGAGAACTCAGCCACATTCAAAGAAAAGTACTTATTTTTGTGTAAGGTTATATAAGATTATAATCTTTAACTGATTCATCAGCATCAGGAAGCATAAACATAAAAAGGTGAGGGGTGAAGAGGTTGCCAAGGTGTTCATGTCAGCTTAGCTAACAGAATGTCAAAAGATTATAATTTAGTTTACCATTAATGTCTAACAAGAGTGGGAACAGGGAACTGGTAGATTCTTTGGATTTGGGCAGGGGCTTAACTGAAATAATAAAGGGTAAAAATTCTGGTTAATCCTCTCATATTCTTTTTCTCCCTCACTTTCTTACTTTAAAAGTTACCAACCTCATAAAGATTCTTTAAGTACAGGGTATTTTCTTCTCCCCACTTATTTTTCTCTTCTGTTGTTATATAAAATAGTGTAAGAATGCTGAGAACAGAGACCATGTTTGCCTCACACATATATTATATCTTAGCATCTAGCAATGCCTAGCACAGAGTAGGCCAGCAAGTATTTGTTGAACGAACTTAATCTATATGGTAGTAACTTCAGTCTTGGCTAAAGGACCTACATAAAGTAACGGAAAGACAACGAGGTTTCTTTTTGTTGTTGTTGGAATACAGTTGGTTTACAATGTTGTGTGAGTTTCTACTATACAGCAAAGTGAATCAGCTATACGGATACATATATCCAATCTTTTTTAGATTTCCTTCCCATTTAGGTCATCATAGAGCACTGAGCAGAATTCCCTGTGCTATACATTCGGCTCTCATTAGTCATCTATTTTATACATAATAGTGCGTATGTAACACAATGAGTTTTTAAATCTTGCTTCTACCACTTGGGTATTTGTGGAATTCTGAGACTTCTAAGACTTTTTTTAAGCAATAGAGTAAAACTGCATAAACATTTAAACTCTAAGACTTTTTCTCCTTTTGTATTAAGTGGCACAAGACTTTTTAGAGTTATAGTTGTTGTTGCTGTTGTTGTTGTTTATTCGCTCAGTTGTGTCCAACTCTTTGTGACCCCATGGACTGGGTAGCCCGCCAGGCTCCTCTGTCCATTGGGTTTTCCAGGCAAGAATAGTGGAGTGGGGAGCCATTTCCTTCCTTTGGGGATCTTCCTGGACCAGGGATTGAACTTGAGTCTCCTGAATTAGCAGGCAGATTCTTTACCACTGAGTCAGCAGGGAACCCAGAGTTATAGTAATGAGAGTTAAATGAAAAAATTCATGTAGTGTTCCTAGCACACAAAAAGCATTCAAAAAACTGTCCCTTATACCTCTCTACAATGTACTTTATAATTTAGGGAACCTTAGGAGATATATTCTGTTCAAATTCTTCCTTTCTTCTGTTTTTGGTTCTGTTCATTTATAATTAAAACACATAGACTTTCAAGTTGATGATCAAAGTTGAGAGTTATTAGTTCCTAAAGAATTGATGAGTTCTCTGTTAGAACAGTATTCAGCACCCAGAACAGTACCTTACACAGACCAGCTGTTCAATACATATTTTTTGGAAGAGTGAACGAATTAATACAGTTCTGAAATATGGATGATGTGCATTATGGATAATGATAGGATGGGCCTAACTATGTTTACCTGCAGCCCATAATACATAATTATTGTCCATAACCTGACAATTATGCTCTAAGTGTGAAAAAATGGGCAGGTTTTATTAAATGAGAGGTTTGGAGTGGTGTTTCCAAATGGGCGACTTCAGAATATTTTCATTCATTCATTCAACCAGCATTTGACTATGTCTACTATGTGTTGGGCTTCCCAGTTGGCTCAGTGGTAAAGAATTGGGCTGCCAATACCGGAGACACAAGAGATGTGGGTTCGATCTCCCTGGGTCAGGAAGATCCCCTGGAGGAGGAAATGGCAATCCACTCCAGTATTCCTGCTTAGAAAATCCCGGGGACAGAAGAGCCAGGTGAGCTACAGTCTATGGCATTGCAAAAAGAGTCAGACATGACTGAATGGCTTAAACAAACCTGCTATGCATCAGCCACAATGCTAGCAAGAAGATATCTCTACCAGCTCCCCGCACTAGTACAATCAGTGCTCAGTTGCTCAGTGGCTAGTGCAATAAAAATTAAAATAATTCAATAGCAGAAGGGTATACAGAATACTACACGAGCAACAAAAGGAAACTGCTGACTGCATGGCATATCCAAGTATGACCAGTAGTGTGATACTGGCTGGAGTGCGTGTGGAGGCCTAGGAAGATATGAGGCTCAATGAGCAGCAGTTAGGTAGGGGTTTCTGATCACAATGGGCCTGAATGCCAGGCTGAGAGCCCTGAATTTTATCCTCTAGAGTAGCAATAAGGATTTTACAGAAGGGTTTTCATGTAGAGAAAAGATGGGCTTTTCTATAGACTTTAGGTTCAGAATGATCTGGATTGGAGAGTTCAGGTATGAGAGAGGGAAATCAGCCAGAACAGTCTACTTGGGAAAGAGATCATAGGCTGGAACTAAGGCAATAGAAGTGGTGCAGGAGACAGAAGATGAGTTAGAGGGAATGGAAGTAGAACGGACTAGATGAGAACTAAGAGAGGAGAGAGCTGAGAACGAATCACAGTTTTCTGGCTTGGACTTCAGGGCAGGTGGTGAGGCCGTTAACACAAACAAGGAATACAGGAGATCATTATGAATTCAGGATGTAAAATGGGCAAGGACAAGAGAAGTTCAGCTCTGGCCATAGTAGGTTTGAGGCATCCGTGGAACTTCAGGGAGAGCTATTTCTTGACTAGACCAAGGAAAGTGGAACATACAGAAAACTTAAGCATATAAGAAAGAGTAGGTCAATAATTCCTATTCTTAGAGCACTTCTCCACTATCTACATTGCTTCATATAGTTTAGTCCACAATTATACATCTCTCCAATGATCACTAATTATTTACATATTTGGAAACTTCTAAAATATACCCTTGTAAAACAGTATGGTGATATTTCTAATAGAAGCTAGTTTATTAGTAAGTGAACATGTCCACAGTTATTTGAATAAAGGTGCTTTGTAAGAATCTCTTTGGTAGACGTAATGGTGAAATACTTTGCTAGAATGTCATTCATAGCGTGCAAAACATACATGTTGCCTTCTGTGTGTTTAGGAATAACTTTTAGATTTTCCCTAAAGATGAAATATTTATCTACTGATTTAGTTCCTATTGACTTCACCTTGGGTGTACCAGCACAGAGGCCACTCAGTAACTTATTAAGTAGAACCCAGAGAAGAATAGCAAGGGTGTCTTGAAAATTGGGTAACTCCACAGCCCAATGGACACAGGGCAGCAAACTGGGCACCAAACCACAGGCGGACTGCAGATGCACTGAAGGAAGTCATTACAGTTTTGAGAAATTTGGGCTGGCTTGACAAGGATGAAGCCTGCTGGTTTAAGCACTTTATGTTCTTGGCAAAAGCATAGTGCTGCAGAATTTCACCAGCCATTGTGAAAAAAAAAAAAAGAGGGGAAAGGGAATGAGAAGAGACCACAAAATTTATGATGACACACAAAATCTTAACTATCTATTAGCTTTGCATCTTTTGAGAGTCACCAGACCGAAGCACAGTATTTCGGACTTGGCTGGCAGATGGTGTACACAGACTTTGAGTATGTTAGCATTTCATTTGAAACTAGCAAGACTACATAGGACTACCATGGTAAATTAACATTCATACAGGTTTAAAAATTTATCCTTTAACTTAGTGTTGCAAGTGGGGCCCTAATAACATTTTAAGACTTTGTTAAGAGATCTGGATCTCATGTAACAGATTCACAGGATATAACTCTTCTAAATGCCCACAGGACGGTTTCGGTGTCTTTTCTCCCTGAAAATCTGGTTTATGCAAGAGAAAAGAGGCCAAGAGAACAAACACTAAACTAGGCGTAGATGCCAGGTAGTGATGTCTGGGTTCTCTGAATGGGACGTCTCCATTTACCACCCTCTCACTTCCTTCTATGGTCTGGACCTTTAATCACCACAGCAGTCAGCCCTTGTAGGGTCAAGCTAATCTCTGGTGACATCATCCTACTACTTCCCTTTTGAAATTCCAGTGAAGCTATGTGTTTCCTGTCGTATTTGACGCCCCAAGAGAACCCTGGTCTATTAGTATTCAAATACAGAGTGGCATCAACGCGTCGCGTTTTCAGAGAAGCGATAAACAAAAACAGGTGCTATTTCCAAGTCTCTCAAGAAAAAGGGTGGGGTAAAAAAAACACCCCAACCCTCCTGGGTCAGGAAGCGGAGAGAGCTTCAATACCCACTGGAGGGAGAGGCCTGAGAATGGGTCGACGGAAGCCTTGCCCTTAAAGCAGGAGGATGGCTTCGGAGGGGTGGCGGGGGCATCACTGAACACCCCGTTCTTGATTTAACAACGAAAAAAGCCCCGGGAGCTCCGACACCCGCTTCCTCAGGGAGGGGCTGAGCAGGCGGCCGCACCTCCTCTTTGTCACACCGTCGCTTCCGACCAAACGCTGGGACACCCCGGAGGCGGGCGAGGGAGGCAGCCGCACGCCCCGCCCCCTCGCTGCGACCCCGCCCCCTCTCTCTGTGACCCCGCCCCTCTCTTGACAACCCTCCCCTCCCCCCGCTCCCGCGAGCCCGGCCTCGGGCGACCTGTTGGCAGGGAGCGTCACGTGACGCGGCGGGCAGCGCACACACCCCTCCCCCCCTCCCCCGCGGGCGGGCCTCCTGTTGCGCCCGCCGGGCGGGTTCCACCACGTAACGCGCGGGCGCCGCCCCGCTCTGCCCTCGCCGAGCGAGGGAGGGCGGGTGCCGAAGAGGACGGAGAAGGGAGAAAGGGGGCGGGAGGAGGAGGAGGACAGGGAGGAGGAGGGGCGGCGCCCGCGTCACGTGACCCGGGGCAGCCCGGAAAGCTCCGAGGAGGAGCCTGGCGCCGCCATTTTCCTGCAGCCGCCTGTGCCTCTCGCCCTGCCGGGCTCCAGCTGACCGGGGGAGGGTTGGGCTGAAACTGAGGCGGGGGCCAGCGGAGTAGCCGACGCCGCGCCTGACCCCGCGGCGGACCGGAGCCGGCTCTTTCCGGTCCGGGTGACGGCGCGCGGCCCTGAGCCCCGCCCCGGGCCGGCAGGCGGAGGAGGAGGGGGGCCGGTGCGGGGTTAAGGGGGTGCGGCGGGGTGGGGGTGGCGAGGGGCTCTCCGGCGCTTGGGGGTCCCAGTTCCCCGCTGGCTGCCGAGCGGGAGGGCTGGCGGAGGAGCCGCAGAGATGTCCGGCCAGAGCCTGACGGACCGGATCACTGCCGCCCAGCACAGTGTCACCGGCTCCGCCGTGTCCAAGACAGTATGCAAGGCCACGACCCACGAGATCATGGGGCCCAAGAAGAAGCACCTGGACTGTGAGTGGCGGCCCCCGCGCGTCTCACGCTGCCTCTTTCCTCAGCTGCGGTCTCCTCGGAGCCCGGCGGGTCCTGGGTTCCCCCCCGGCGCCGTGTTCTCTCTGTCTCTCGCCTCCATCACACCTGCCCTCGCGGCTTCCGTTCCCGGTCTGGACCGTCCCTGACGAGCCCGTCGCCTCCCGGATCCCCGGGGGCCCCACCACAGCCGGCCGGCCGCCCGTCCCCCACCTCGCCCCTCGCCCCCCGGCCGTCTCCGGTCCTGGAGCAGCCCTCTGTCCTCTGTCCTCTCTCCGCACCCAGCCGCCAGCTCCCCGGCGTCTCCCCACCGCCGGCTCCCGGCCTCAGCGCCCCATTGTTTCCCGTAGCAGCCTCCTCGGGGTTTCCGTGAGCGCCCGGACCCCACCGTTTCTCCGCAGCCCCCGAGGGCTGCCTCCCCCGAAAGGACAGTCCCCACTTCCTCTGCTCCACCAGCCTCTCCCGTCCCTTCCCTCCCCCCGCTTTCTCATCCACCTTTTCCTTCCTCTCTCGGTTTACCTTTCTTCGGCCTCCGTAGCTTCACTTAAGTTCCCTTCGTCTCATTGTAAATATCATAACTCAGTCCCCGACTTTTTTTTTTTTCCTTCCCCTGGACTATTTTTCTTAGGATCGTGAAAGTAAAGGGATTCCCTTGGTGTGGGGACAGCTTTGTGGGAAATTCGGGATTTTTATTCACCCCTGGTGGAATTTAGTCATTGTGTTTTCTTACTTCGGACTGGAATAAGTTGTGAATGTCAGGCGAACCCCCCCTCCGTTTTTGTTTTTTTTTTTTTGTCGGATGGGGATATGGAAAAATGTTTGCTGATTTTGGTGTCAGTTCTAGTAGAGCTGTTAAACCTGGCGGTTTCAGTTTAGAAGCTTTAGTGAAGTGTAGACTATTGGAATTCAAAGTGGATTAGTAATCAAACCCACAAGTAACACACATCTTTTAAAAAACTGATGAAAAGGTGTTTGGTGATGCTTGAGTTTGGACTCCGTTTTATTTTATACTGGTTGTCTTTTGGGAGACTAGTTTTTCTTACACGGCATAGCATTACACCATTCACTGACATATACAGTTAGTCCAGATAACTCCTCCCAACTTTTTCCAAACCTGGAAGCCACCTGTAATATCCTTTTTTATTCCACTCCTTTACCTCAAGGTACAAAGATCAGTGGGTTACTCAATCTTTGACACGGTGAAGCTTTGACCTGAAACTTTTAAGGGAAACATGGGGGAAAAGGCATAGTTAAGAAATAAGTTCCTTTTTTTTTAATGGCTGTTGGACACAGAAGCCTGACTGACTTTTATCCTCCATGAAAGTTACTTTGCTTTACTGTTTGAAGCAAGAGTGAGCATGTCCTGAAAGAGAATTCACTGACGGGAGTCCTGTTTTGATTTCTCGCTTGGACTTTGGCCCTAAGGTTTGCGCTTTCATAAAAAAATGCACAAAATGTGAATTCTTCCAAGACGCTTTGCTCGTGAAGTACTGTTACAACAAGTTATTGCTACAGACGAACCCATTATTCATTGTGACTTGTTCCTTCCTTGTGGAAAAGTTTAAAAAAACATCATTACTGCTCGGTGATTCTTTCTGATGTGCGGTTCTTGCAGGTTGCTTCTTAAACCATCAATCCTAGACTGTTTTAAGGAATTCAGAATGTATTTGAATGGTGACACTTTTATAAACGGAAAATTCTTTAAAATTCTTTTTGAAGCCATAGTGCTTTTTTGATTATCTGGTATTTGGAATACATTTTTACTGTTTATTTCTCTTCAAATAACTACCTGGCTTTCTCTATTCAATCTATGGTTGCCCTAACAATTCTTTTGTGAGGTTGGTTTCTGTTGCTTGTTTTCAGTGTTGAAGAAACTACTTGTGACTTTGTGAACTGTTACCCTCTTCTCTCACTTCAAAATGATAAATTATAACAAGAATAGATACCGGTTTTAAAAGTCCTTTTAAAGATTTCTGTCTTATTTCAAATGTTGCAGTTCTAACACATTGTGGAAAAGGTCAGAAAATAGGCTAGGTAAGTTTAGGAGAGTGAGACTTGCTTGTGGTTTTATGAATGTTAAGTGTTAGCCTTTTCTCTTATAATGGAAGCTACTGCAGAATCGAACTGGATTACGTTTGGTATGGGTAATCTTAGGTTTGTAGTTCTTTTTCTCTACCACCGTTGTATTTATACATTCCTACTAATGATATTCCTTGAAAAGGGTATTTTGAACTTGAATATTGCTGATAATGTTTGAATTTTTTTTTAAATCTGTGTAGATAAGGTGCCACTACTCTTATTTCTTTCAAATGAAGTTTTAAAAATGCACTAATACTGTCTTCCCTATATTGTTTACAACACCTATATAACCAGTTCCATTAATAAAATACACTTAACTAAAGTCTGACCAGTGAGTGGCTTTTCTAAACACCCCCTTGCCTTACACACTTTAACATACTTTGAGAAAATCCAAAAGGCTTTCACAAACATTTTGGGTTTTGACATCATGGACGTTTTTCCCCCCAAACTTTAAACTTTTTATTTCGTAGTGGGGTATAGCCAATTAACATACATAATTAAAAATTATGGTAGTTTCAGGTGAACAGTGAAGGGACTCAGCCATATGATACCATGGACCTTTAGGACTTTAATGAAGATACAATTTTTCCTCTTTTGGGAATTTTTCTAGTGAAGGCTTAGTTGTTGCACCTTTTAATATCCTGAGAAACTGTTGCCTATTTAGTTGAGCCTAATGAAAATGGTTTCATTTTTTAAATGTTTGTAGTTAATAAAAATATACTTAGGACTGTTTTTTTTTTCCTCTAAGCCTTTAGAGTGTGGAGGTGATTTTTGTGTACCTTGCCAAGGTCTGTCCATATTAGGAAATGATTATTGTAATCCATGAATTATGGCTTAATTCATATACTGCATTGTATATATGTTTAAGAGCTTTTGCTTTGCTTATAGTGGTCAGTAGATAATAATGTTAACTAGTGTCCACAGTGGGGAAAAGAGTTGTCAAATCTCTGAAACACATTTTTAAAAATAAACATGATTTGCATTTAATTCCAGGCCTCTAATGTCCATAATCAAGGTAGGAGAATAGCAGCCCTTGTACCTGAAGGACTACCTGTTTGCCAGGCACTTATTAACTATTACCTAATTTAATCCTCTCTTATAGCTATGGGATAGTCAAGTCATATGCATAGAAGGTTGTCTCTAACACCGTTTAAAGAGATGGATATAGAATGCTGAAAACATTGATGATTGAAGTACACAGAACAGTTTTATAATTTATAATTTCTTGAAAACATTCTTATCCGATTTCACAGCCTTCACTCTGTTTTTGACAAGAACACTTGTCTTTTTTCTATACTGGTTTTCTTTCCTTGGGCATGTATGTTATGACATGTTTCACTGAAATGAAATACTATGTTAACGGATCTAATGTTTTCACTTTTATATCCATGTTTTTCCCGGTTAATTTTAAGAGGCCTTTCATCCTAGTCACCATCTGCCTTACATTCTGCACAACAAAATCAAAATCACATTCTTACTAAGTATTCATTGTAACCATATCTCTAAGGTAGATACAGTGTGGGTATTTGTGTGCTGTGTACTGGATTTAGACTCAGCCTAATTTTAGTTGTGAAATTTGTGCATGATTTTAAAGTAAGAATTTGTGAATGCTTTGAATTTGTAGAAGGTGTAATTTGTATTTGGGTTAGTGGTTTTTATAACATTGAAAATACATATAAAATACTGACATGCAGCTGAAATAATCTTTTAAAGCAAATTATTGATTTTTAACGTCTTAAAGATATACAGTGGGTACTTAGTTTTTGTATTATCAGGAAGAATGTCTGGTACCTGGGATCTGATCTGCAGGAAAGTACATGTGAAGAAGATAGTAAGTGGAAGATCTGTCCTTGATGGCTCTTGTTCAGAAATAAGGTAGCTGAGGCTTTCCAAATAGACAGTTATTTTGTAGTTATGTTGGGCTTACTGTTCTTTCCCATAAGAATTATGGTTTATATTTTCATTTTCATTATTTGACTTATTCTGTCCCTTACTCCTTTAATAGTTCTGAAATACAAAAAATGGTGATTGAGTCATCAAAGTGGTAATAGTAAAATTTGACTACTTCTGTCAAATGCAGGAGGTGTACAGTAGAACTCTACAAATATAAGTTTTTTCCTCCTTGATATAGTTAGTTATATTTCTGGATAGTATGTATTTTAAAAGAGAAACCCAGAAAAGAATATGACCTCTACCCATTTCAGTATCTTCCTTATTTGTAATTATTAGCAAATTAATTATAAAATATCTTTGTAAAATAATTAGGCATCACTGGTGGACTTGTTATTTTAAGAAATGATGTTTAAATTTTATTTTATTCATCTATTTTTTATTTGTATACCAGTGCTTTATATGTTTGTATATCTGAATAATTTTTAAGATGTCTTAGAATTTAATTTTGACTCATTTGATTTCCTCTCCTTTGATTTGTAGAGTACTTGTATGGTATTTAATTAGATGTTCTATTTTTTTAGCTTTTTAAAGCTCTTCTACTTAATCCTTGAGTTTTTTGGCTGTGCTGAAGGCTTGTGAGATCTTAGTTTCTCAACCAGGGATTGAACCTGTACCCCGTATAGTGGAAGCGTGGAGTCCTAACCTGGATAGCCAGAGAATTCCCTAGATGTTTTAAAAATACATTAATTGTTTAATATAATTTATTTGAAATAGAATTGCTTTAATTTAAATAAAATAGTTTATTTTGACTCATTATCATTTAGAATACTTAATGTGAAAGTTCACCGTTCTGTTTTTTTTCGGTTTCAAAGTGCCTAGTTCCATGATTTCTCCCTTAAAATCAAAGTAAGAAAAATAAACTTAAAGATTTCTTGGCCAGAGGTTACAGCCCAACCAAGGAGAAGTAGGGTTAGATTTTCAAAGTAAAGGCTTACTATTTGCTCTTCCTTTTCTTTTGGTGGCTGAAGTGGCGTGGCTGAAGTGGCATTTCCGTTACTTTGTGTTCTGTCTCAATATGTTCCCTGTTAAATGGCTTTATATATTTCTCTAGAGAATTGAAGTTTTGGATTTGACCTTTTAGAATTTTGTATATCCATTGTATATATAGTTCTTTTTATGGAGAATTGTTTGTGGGCAGTTAGAATTTACTAATGATATTCCTTGAAAAGGGTATTTTGATGAACCTAAACCTTTGTGTTAAAAATTGCATTCAGAATTGTAGTTTGTCAGATTATAAGAATACCAAGGGTTTTTCAAGTTACATTAGAATGTAGTAGCAGTACTAATAGCTAGGCATGTGCTTTGTGCTTATGCCTGGATTGTGTTTATATTTATTTAACAAATGTTTATTTGTGGTTACTTTGTGCTGGGCACTCACATTACTGAACACTTTGTGTTTATTAACCTGTTTATTCCTTTCAACAGTTTTGTGAGAGAGATTTTTTATTATTATTACCATTTTGCTGAAGAGGGAACTAAGGCATTGAGTTTAGTAATTTGCCCAAGGTTGCATAGCCAAGAAGAGAACTGGGATTTGAACCCAGGTAGTCTGGCATCAGGTCTGGGTTTCACCTTGGTGTGACTTTTTATGTAATGCTTTTCTATTCTAGGAAATGAATAAGCCATATTTATTTACTCAAGGCAGTGTTTTTCTTTTTCCTAGCCATGCATGTGGGATCTTAGTTTCCCAACCAGGGATCAAACCCACGTCCCCTAATGTGGAATCACAGAGTCTTAACCACTGGATTGCCAGGGAAGTCCCTTGCAGTGTTTTTTGAACTGTGGTCCTTTGCCTCCTGGGAGTCCCCAAGACCTTTTCAGCATATTTGTGAGGTCAGAACTGTATTCATATGCTGAGACATTGTTTAGCTTTCCCATTTTCATTCTTCCACTATTGTACAGTGGAGTTTTCCAGAGGCTATGTGATATTGCAACAAGTTGAATGTAGTAGCAGATAGAAGAATTCATCTGTTTTTTATTAAGCCAGATAGTAAAGGGTTTTGGAAAAAATCTGAAACAATGCCACTGTTGTAAATTTTGGTTTTGGAAAATAGTTATTTTTTATGAAGAATGTTAACATGATGAGTTTTATTATTTTAAACTGAATTAATCTTTAAAATTTTCTCAGTTTTAATTTCTCACCCTCACAGTAAATATCAGTAGAGAAAAGCCACATAAAAGCTCTTTGGAGTCTTTAATTTTTAAGATTGTAAATGTTCTGAGACTAAAAAAAAAAATGCAACTTGAAGGAAGAATGTCTGTAAGTTAATATGGGAGGAAAAGAAACTGAGAAACTAGATTTAAGTGGTCCTTTCAATTCTCCGAGTAATTTTGCATTTGATTTGATGGGTAACAGTGACCCAGTCATTGTAAGACTGAGCAAGAGATGTGACATAATCCTTTGATTATGTCATACTGTGAGTAGAGTGGAAAGAATGTGATGTGTGACTTGCAAAGGAGACTGCACAGGGGCAAAGAGAGTTTTTAACAGTAATAATGTAATTTTTCCTAAAAGGCCTTGATAAAGTCCGTCATTAGTTGACACTCTCGATCCTCTTTTTCCTCACTTTTTGGTTTTGTTGTATTTTGTTTTAAATATAGCTAAGCTGTTTCTTTTTCAGCTAAGCAGGTTAGGTACCAGTTGTGCCAAAGTAAGTTCTTGACTCCCAAACTGTTAGCAGTCCTTCGCAGATACCATTCCCTGGACACAAAATATCTTTTTCCTCTGTGTCAAAACAGATCCATCCTTCCTCTTTAACCTTCTTTAAACTAACTTGCTTTTGTTAAAGTTCACATTTAAAATCACCTCTTTCATAAGGACACTACTGAACAACTCCCCCTGGTTATTCTGATTCTCTGTATATTTTGGGTTCATGGGTATTTTAATTGTGAATAGAAACTGTTCTTTTTTGTACTGTTGTATCTCTTCTCACACTACCTAATCAGTGGTGCTTTGGGTACCCATTAAATACTGAATGATGGCACATAATCTCCTGTCACAGCTCAGGCTATTGAATGAACAACTTACAGACATAGCATCGAGCTCTATTCCAGTAGATATTTTAATAATGTTTTTATGGGCATTATCTTAGTTCCAGTGAATGGTAATCACTTGGTTACAAAATTATGTATAAAGTTGTTCAGTAGCATTGATAAAAAACAACAAATTGCTGTATTTCATGGGACCCATGAGGAATTGAGGTTTAGTTTTGTTTCAATATTTTGTGATTTTCCCAAAGTGGTGTTAATAGCAAAGAAAAAAATTTCATGATTACAGCTACTCAGCTTGAAAGCTATTTTAAAATGCATGATTTTGAGGATGTGGTCTTAAAAGAAGAAATTAATTTTAAGAATTAAACAGGAGACCAGAATTATATTTTAAATGTATATCAGAGTTGCTTCCTTGTACAGCTCCAGGAGGTGCTGATCACATTATAATCTATGTGGAGGGTGCTTCCCGTATATAACTGTATAGCAACTTCACTTTAGATATAAAAAAGGTTGAAGTATACACCTAGTAGATAATGTCAGAATGCAAAAGAGATGACTGTTTTAGAATGAAGCTTTAGAAGGTAAGCAAAGGTTGGAGTGGTAATAGTGATGGCTGTGATAGTAAGACTACTAAATCTGGATCATCAGTCAGTTGATTCCAGGGGCTGGTAGGAATTGCTGAAAGTCTTCTCTGAATGTTTGGAATTCCAGGAGTGATTTCTGAAATGGTGCTGGTATTTATAGTCATAAACTTGGTACTTGAAAGCTTGCTGCTGCTGCTGCTCAGTCGCTTCAGTCGTGTCCGACTCTGTGTGACCCCATAGATGGCAGCCCACCAGGCTCCCCTGTCCCTGGGATTCTCCAGGCAAGAACATTGGAGTGGGTTGCCATTTCCTTCTCCAATGCATGAAAGAGGCCCTAATTTTACTCAAGGGAAATTTTTTGCAAGTAGTGGTTGAAGAAGCTTAGTCGTGCTTTCCAAACTTCTGTCCTCACTTAAAGAGAGCAGATGTACTTTACAATTGACTTCATAGGGTCTACTTAGTTGCTGTATTTTAACGTATGGTGGTGGTTTAGTTGCTCAGTCCTATCCGACTCTTTTGTAACCCCATGGACTGTATAGCCTGCCAGGCTCCTCTGTCCATGGGATTTTCTAGGAAAGAATACTTGAGTGGGCTGCCATTCCTTCTCCAAAGCATCTTCCCAACCCAGGGATTGAACCTGAATCTCCTGAATTGGCAGGAGGATTCTTTACCACTGAGCCACCAGAGAAGCCCCATTTTAATGTATTGGTTCAGCTAACAAGTTCAGCCTACCCAATACATTTTTCTGCTAATTATAGGTCTTTATAGGCCTCCTCATGTGATTTATAAGCTCTAAGAAAAAGCGTCATGGGGTGTGTGTGTGTATTAAGATTTTTATGTGCTGGTAATAGAGTTCGTTATCTTGTGGAAGCTTGAGAAAAACAGAAGTAACATTTTAAATACATCTCGTATGCAAAAATCTTACTTTAGCTCAGTATATACCAAAAGTAATTACAGTGATACTCACACTAGAAAGGGTTTGCAGACCTTTTTGTTACATTTGAAACAATTGTTTACAGAAATTTGATTTCATGCATGGTTTTGAACAATTTGAGATTTTGTCATTTAACTCACGCAGAGCTATTGTGAAAAGGGGGATTGTGAGGCAAAGTGATTTTTTTATGCAAAATTTTTTGGGGGTGCTGCACCTCATGGCATGTGATATTTTAGTTTTCCAACCAGGGGTCAAACCTGCTCCCCTGCAGTGGAAGTTGGGAGTCTTAACCACTAGACTGCCAGGGATGTCTCTTGTATGCAATTTTTAAATTGAGATGTAGTTCACATAACATCAAATATATTCACAATGTTGTGTGTGACCTTTACCACCATCTAATTCCAGAACATTTTCTACCACCCCAAAAAGAAAATAGCTGTCTGTTCGCAGTCACTCCCCAATCCCGCCACCCTCTTTACTGGCAACCAGTAATCTACTTTCTATCTATGGATTTTCCTAATCTGGACATTTTATCTAAACAGAATCATACAATTCTTGGCCTTTCATGTCTGATTTTTTTCACTTAGCATAAGACTTTCCAGATTTGTGGATGTTGTAGCATGTAATAACAATGCTTCATTCTTTCTATAACCCTAATAATATTCCCTTTATGGATAGACCACATTTTGTTCTTTCGTCCATTGATGGACATTTGGGTTGTTTACCCCTTTAAACCCACCAAGAATAGTATTGCTATGAACATCTGTATAAAAATGTTTGTGCTAACATGTGTTTTCAGTTCTCTTGGGTATGTACCAAAGAGAAGAATTTCTGGTAGTTAAATATTTAACTTTTGGAGGGTTTACCAGGTTGTTTTCCACAGCAGCTGTACCATTTTATATTCCCAACAGCAATGTTGAAAGGTTTCAGTTTCTCTGTATACTTTCTAACACTTATTATTTTCATGGTATTTAAAATTTTATTAAATTTTTTTCATTGCAACCATCCTAGTTAAATACATACATACGTGTGTGTGTGTGTATGTATATAATGATTTTGCTTGAAGTGAAGTGAAAGTTGCTCAGTTGTGTCTGACTCTTTGCGACCCCATGGATGATACAGTCCTTGGAATTCTCCACACCAGATACTGGAGTGGGTAGCCTTTCCCTTCTCCAGGGGATCTTCCCAACCCAGGGATTGAACCCAGGTCTTCTGCATGGAGGCAGATTCTTTACCAGCTGAACCACAGGGGAAGCCCAAGGATACTGGAGTGAGTAGCCTATCCCTTCTCCAAGGGGATCTTCCCGACCCAGGAATTGAACCCTGGTCTCCTGCATTGCAGGCGGATTCTTTACCAACTGAGCTATTAGGGAAGCTGGTAATGATTTCGCTTGGCATTTTCCAAATGACTAGTGATGTTAAATATCTTTTTAATGATGTTGAGCTTATTGTCCATTTGTATATTTTTGAAAATATGTCTATTCAGATCCTTTGCCCATTTGAAATTTGACTCTTTATTTATTTGGAAACCTAGAAGAGTTCTTTATGTATTCTGGATAGTAGGTCCTTATGTGTGACGTATATGATTATTTTTTCCCATCCTGCATCTTACCTTTCTGCTTTTTTGATAGTAACCTGTCTACACCCTGCCCTTTTAAAAATTGAAGTATAGTTGATTTACAGTATTTTATTAATTTCAGGTATGCAGCATAGTTATTCATAATATTTTTATAAATGATGTTTGAAGTTCAGTTTTTCTGTATTTTCTGTTATTTGTGCTTTTGCTATTTTATCTTAAGAAACCATTGGCTAGTCCAAGGTTATACAGATTTAGGCCTTAACTACTCCTGAGAGTTTTGTGTTTTTATAGCTCTTTTAGGTTTGATCAGTTTTGAATTAATTTTTATATATGGTGTGTGGAGGCAAGGTGATAGTAAGGAAAATGGAAGATATTTGAGTTTTTCCCCTTGTTAAGTTGACATGGGGTACAACTCTGCTTCCTCTGTGTGGCATAGAAATAAAGACTAGTGAGGGAGAAAAAATTTTCCCTAATGGCATTCTCCAGTACTGGTATAATTCATTGACTGTGAAAAATTCAAGTCAAACATTTTTAATTGGGTAGACCACTTAATCTAATCCAACAAACTTTTTTTTTTTAACGTTCTCTGGGTAGTTTAAATGTGTGAAGAGATAACACATAGTTGCATGAGGATCAATAAGCAGTTATTTTTGTCTATGCAGAATGGTGTGTATCATTCCATAGTATGTTACACTTCCCCATAATGACACTTTTCATGTGATGTAACTCTCTATAGCTTCTATAATTGTAAGTGTTTATAGAGAACCCTTAGGAGAAGGCAATGGCACCCCACTCCAATACTCTTGCCTGGAAAATCCCATGGATGGAGGAGCCTGGTAGGCTGCAGTCCATGGGGTCACTAGGAGTCGGACACGACTGAGCGACTTCACTTTCACTTTTCCTTTCATGCATTGGAGAAGGAAATGGCAACCCACTCCAGTGTTCTTGCCTGGAGAATCCCAGGGACGGCGGAGCCTGGTGGGCTGCCGTCTCTGGGGTCGCACAGAGTCGGACACGACTGAAGCGACTTAGCAGCAGCAGCAGCATAGAGAACCCTTGCATGTCTTCTTTACTGTGCTAAATAGAGCATATAGCAAGTTTGTAATGAAAAGATGCTTAAAGAATGAAGGAGGGATAAAATTTTCTTGAGGGATTGCTAATGAGTTACCAAACACTGTTTTAGGTTTTTTTTCCATGAAGGAAAATAAAGATTGCTGTAGGGGTAATGTCTTTACTATGAGTAGTAGTTGTTTGTTTGACCTTTTTTCTGTTTCCATAATGAAGTTACTTTTTATTCTTTATGGTTTGAAAATGTGAGGAATTATGGAAGTTAAGAAGTAGACTTCCAGAGTTAGATTATATAAAATTAGAGTAGTTTGGCACACTTAAATATTGTTTATTCCAGGACCTGCTTAATATTGGTATATTTGACTTCAAATGTTTCTTATCCTTTTTTTCCCCCATTATCAATTTTATTTGCTAATGTATGATTGTTGTAAGTGTATTCCAGTCAGTCTTTGACTTTAGACTTTGTGTTATCTGCAATAGTTCACTTGACAGCAGAATGCTATAAATGCCTTACTTGCTACCTTCTTGTGTGTTTTGTTATAAGACATTGGCAGAACATGTAAAGTGCAAAGGAAGATCGTTAGAAATGAAATATATGACTTTAATAGGCTATATAATGAATGAACTGGATGTTAACCTTGATTGACTTCTTGAAATCCAAATTAATTTTTTGGGAAGTGTAATGTAGATAAATCTTAATTCATTTGTGTACCCACAGACTCAAGAACTAAGCATTTTGTTTGGTGTTATATTTCTTGGAGAAGGCCTTGAATAGAAAAAGAATTATAAGAACAAAATTTTTTTTAAATTTCATATTATTTTAGTAAAATTATCTAGGAAACTATATTACGATCTTTTGCTTGTTCTATGAGCAAGACTATGGGGTGAAAGTTCTGAGATTGTGTTCTGTTGAGTTGCACAGTGCCAGCAAAAACCCTGGTTAGAAAGAAACATTAAGTGGATTGCTAAGGAAAAGTGATTGAAGTCTAGGAAATATTGCAAAAATGAATGACACTTGATTATTACCCTAAAAGGAACATGAAAGCTAATGGTGAAAATGTGTAAACGAATAATTGTAATACATTGAGATAAATGCGTAATATTATTTACATAAAGTATCAAAATATGGGATAGGGTAATTAATTTTGAAGAAGTTAGTGACAGCTTCGTAGAGGAGGTAACAGGAATTTTAAGGATTAACAGAGATTTGCCAGACGGACAGAGAAATTCCTTCTAAATAGACTAGCACGTGCAGTGACACAAAGGCAAGAAAGAGCATTTTGGTGTGTTTGGGGAAAACTGTAAGTAGTGCCAGATGGTGGAATGTGAACTGTCAATGAGAATAGGGGGGCGATGAGATTGGAGAGAGAGCCCTTAAGTGTCTTGCAGGGACAAGAGTTACCTTGATAAACTCTGGTCTCTTCTGCCCAGATCTTCGTTTTAGAATCTCTTTCCTCCTGTTGGCTGCTCTCCTAGTTTTCAATGCCAGTGTTATAGAACTGCAGAAGTACTGAATGTTATTATATGTGGTCGTTTGAGTCACTGAATGAATAGAATCAGGTACACTGATTGCATGACTTTATGGGCTTGTCTGCAAGTAGGGGTTTTTTTGTTTCAACTTTATGAATGAACTTAAACTATCTTATCATCTGATGACAGTCAATGTGAATAGGAAAAGTTTGCTAAGATTCTTGGGAGCATGTTTGATTTGTGTGATTTAACAATTGATAGCAATTTGTTACATAGGATACATTATTAGTTTCTTTAGGTTTTTAAAGCTCAATTTCTACCAAACAAGACTTTATTAGTCTAATGGAAATTAATATACTCATTAGCAATTACATGTTGTCTACTAGTATAAACAAGCTACTGTGTTGAGATTATTGAGAAATCTAAAAGTGAAATTGTTGATCATTTCCTCAGTCTCGTAAGGAAGATGACATCTACAGATAGTTATGTTACCGGGCAACAGTGTAAGATAAGCTCAGAATGGATGTCATTGAAAATTAGAGGGGAGAGAGATAACTGCTTTTGATAAAGAAGGAGAAATGGACCTAATTAAATGGTAATTAGGAGGGGTAGGCATTTCAGGTGGAGGAAAGAGCAAGAGCAAACATTTGTAGGTAGCAAAGCTGGAACTGTGTTGGGAAACAAAGGAATCTACTTTAACTGTAGATGGTAAATGGGGTGCTTTGAGGCCAGAGGAAGGACAGGTTAGGCCTGAGGGGAAGTATGGTTGGAACAACTGTCTGGGATGAGATTGTGGAGGGAATATGGATTTTAATCCTATGACCTTTAGATATATCTCATTTCCTGGTAAAGTTGGACCCTAGTTAGAGCTGATTTTCAAAGCTGTACTATATTTTCTGCTGCCAGTGTTAAAATAGGGAAGGCAAGTTTTGCTAATCTATAAGCTGAGAATGAGATTTTATTGCCTTTAGCATTTCATGTTAACTTGTTTATTAAAAACGGCATCATAGTGGCAGTATCTAAGGTTTGAAGGGTTTCTGAGTCTATAGATTGCTCAGGAATGAATTATTGAAGAAATCTTCTAAACAGTAGTAATACATTCCTAATTTTGATCTGAAGATATTTTATTGACGTTTAAGGAACCTTTTCAGTCTTCATTATTACACAAAATTTGATCAGATCATTTATTTTTTAGGATATAGCCTGCATGATGGAAATAATAGCTCAGATTAAAGAATCCTTTCTTAAGCAGTTGACATGCATTAACACAGTTGACTTTTACAAAAAAAAGCCTGTTAAGTAGGTAGTCTTATTAGCTCTATTGTACAGATACATAATGAGAAACATTACTGTAATAGAAGGAAATAGAGAATAAAATTAACACTTAAGTGGCAGTGAAGAACCTTGGGTGGAAGTGAGGCAATCTGGGGATCTGGGCAGTCTAGCTCACAGAGAAGTTTTAGGGAATGGGAAATATGAGAAAGCCTTTCCTTGAGAAATATAATTTCTGTAAATATGTAAGATTATATTTGGAAACAGCAACTTCTTATACTTTTAAAAGGAACAAGCCCTGAACTGGAATGGGGTGTGCTGGCCCTAGCTCCATATGACCTTAGGAAAATCCGTTTCTCATTAAATTATTTGTTTTCTAAATTACCTCCCTGCTCTGCTACTCTGTGATGCTGTATTTGGGCCCATTTAGCTTTTTTGTCCTTGGCTTGGTGCTTTGGAAACTAAGATTAAGGAGTTTTGCTATGAGCTTTGCTTCATTCTCCCATTACAGTATCTCACCTACTGATATATATTATCTTTATTTGAAAAACAATTTTAACTTGCGTATTTTACTGTCATTGGGAGTGGGGGCATAGCTTTGTTTTCTGTGATATTGTTTTGGGAGAAGAGGGCCAAGAAAAATGTGAATTTTCTTTTATTAAAAATTTGTGAATTATGTAAAATGTTAAAATACTTGATAATAAACGACTTCCTATAAGCCTTCCCACCCATGTTTCAAATGCCTGCTTTTCTGAATTTTCAGTCAGGTTGACCACAAGATGTTTCATCCTTTCATGTTTGTTCCCCTTTGGGTGCAAGTAGCAATTGTAATCAAATTACTCCTCTGTCCATCTGCAGAAGCATTTTTCTTTTTTCTGGTTTTTGTCTTCTTTTTATTTTAAATTCTCATAGCATCTTGCGCCTGTTTATTTCTTCTGAAAACAGGGATTCTTGCTTTATTCGTCTTGGTATCCCCAATACCCAGAATATAATGCCTGATCTATAATAATAGCTTAGTAAATATTTAATAAATCTTTGATAAAGATAATGAACTTACTATGCTGGGATGGTGAATGAACTATCTAGTCAGCAGTTTTTTTATTTTTTAAATGTGAAGTTCTTGGACAAAATTAATCTATTGCAAATATTCAGATATGATCTTGGTCTCTAGTGAGTTGGTTCACTTGATAAGTTCATAGTGTTCATGCTAGGATTATGTACTTGATACCTGAAAAGGGGTAATGGTGTGGTCCCTTAACTATAGACTAAATGGTCTACACTGGCTATTTATCTTGCTTTTGTTGGCTGTTGGGTATAATGGGAGATCAGTTGATGGTATATAATGATGCATCACTAATCTATCACCATGTGTTCATTTCCACAGTAATTTAAAATTATTTGGTTAAGTGATGAGTTTGTGAATTAATGCCTTAAACCTTATTTTTATCCCTTAATTTTGATTTCATAGAACTGTAGAAATCTAAGCATTATTTTTGTTTCAAAGATTCTTTGTTTGATGGAGAGACTGTTTCTTGAAGTATATGTATACTGTGAATATATATTGTGGATGGAGGTTGCATCCTGGAACTTGTAATAGGCTAACACTGCATCCATTTTTGTGACTGTAGCTGCTTACTCTTTTTTGGCTGCAACCATTTGTGTATTTGGGACCGCCACTAAGAGAAGATCAGGGAGTTTCCTGGCTGTGAGATTAGGACTCTGCACTCTAATTGCTAAGGACCCAGGTTCAATCCCTGGTCAGGGATCAGCCAAAAAACAAACAAAAAAAGTTTGCTTTTATTTGCAGGTACATGTATGTATAGTTAGTCTTGAGCTAACTTTTCAAATACAGCATGAGCTATCTTTATTTTTGGCAATATTTTTACCTTTTGTAACTTTGAGCAACTTACTGGTATCGTTTAGAATAATCCTTAGTTGTATACAATGTAAATTATATTAGGAAATTTGTAATATTTATTGTGCTGCAGTCCATGGGGTTGCAAAGAGTTGGACGCTGGGTGATTGAACAACAACGGTATTTATTGTACCTTTTTAAGTGCAGTTTGCCCATCTTCAGATAGCAATTTTGAAAAGGAGGGGGGCAAGATTTTGGAAGTGTGTACTATTTTTATCAGGAGAATAGAAAACAAAACATCTCACTAAGTGTAATTCCTAGCTTTGTTGCAGGTGAGATATTGGGAAATTGGTCTAGTTTTGATTTATAAGGCCACTGTGAAGATAAATACAAAATTGAATGAATTGCTCTACATGAATTTGTTCATAAGAACTGAATTTCCAAGAGGGTTATAGGATAGCTGCATTTGATCTTTTGAAGACCTGGCTTGTTCTTTACTTGAAAAACATTGTCTTCTGTTTTCAGATCTGGGAGATACAACCACATTATCCTTATTCCCATTTGTACATTTGTTTTTAGAAGTAAACCAGCTCTTTAATAATCACTGAGAAGTTAAGGTTTAGCAGGCAGTATTTCCTTTTTTATTTTTTTTTCTCAACATTAACTTTTATAACTTTTCTTCACAGAACTATATGGTTGTATATTAGTTAGCAGGTTTGGAATTAGTGTTAGGTGTTAGTTCAGTATGAGATTTTAGACTTGATATGGGATAAATCCTCCTTTATTTTTGTTTTTCATATTCTTACACAAGGTTGTTTTGAATTGGTGGCCTAGAGTGGACAAAGGCGTTATTTTCAGGTGACTTCAGTAGCACATCCCAGAAACACTGCATAAACATAGCTGAGTGGCAGTAAACAAGAAGGATAAGTACTGACTTAAAAGTTAGTTATAGAAAAAGAAATTAATTATAGAATTGCAACTGGCAGCTAAGTTAGGTATTTATAAATCAGCTCAGGAAGCTGAGACACTCCTTGACTGATTGCAGAAAGAAAACCACTTCTTCCTATCAGGAGGTGGAAACGTTTTTAAGAGAAGCTTAAGCTGCTTCTTATCTTTGGGCTTGTAGACTTAACCTAAAAATGCTTTTTCTTTTATTTTCTTCATCAGTTAGGTTTTCCTAACTTAGCCAGTGACCAACCAAGAAGGTGTTGTAGCTTTTGAGGCCCTTTATAAACATAGTTTACCTCCTCTCCTATTACTTAGAATTAGTAATGATTACATCTCTGGGACCGAAACCTTCTTGGCTTTTTAAACCTTGCTTATAAATTAAGGCTTGTAGTATTTAAGGCATTTTGAGATGGGAATACCCAAAAATCTTGAAACGTGTTCCTTGTGAACTTGGGTTGAATATTATGATTCCTTTGGTATACCCTGTCAACTTCAGTATTGCAGTCAGAATGAAAATGAGGATGCCAATGCGCAGAATATACTATACCAGATAAGAAGTGGTTACTGTCTGTATTAGAAATTAGGTTTCTGAAGGCTAAAGAGAAATGTGTGAATTTTAGAATAATTAGAGTAGGTTATGACAAGGCTTGAACCATGTAGAATGAACAGAAAGAGAATTCAGAGAAAATATGTATTTGTCTTCATATTTCTATGAAGACATAGTAATCTTTCTAGTGGAAAGACTACTGTTTTAAATAATCAGCTCCTGGTTTGTGTTAACTTAAGGTAGGCAAGTATTTAAGTCTTTTCAATGGAGTTAACTGCATCCCTTGCCTTGTCAAAGTGTTAGTAGTTTGGTCGTGTTGGACTCTTTGCCACCCCGTGGACTGTAGCCTACCAGGCTCCTCTGTCCATGGAATTCTCCAGGCAAGAATACTGGAGTGGGTAGCCATTCCTTTCTCCTGGGGATCTTCCAGACTCAAGGATTGAACCCAGGTCTCCTGCATTGCAAGCAGATTCTTTACTGTCTGAGCCACCAGGGGAAGCTCTTTGCCTTGTCAAAGGCACCAGTAATACAGAATTAAAAGACTAAGAATGTGAAAGAACTTCTTGGCAAACCCAGTATGAAGAAATCCCCAAATATAAAGATTTTGCCACTCTTAAGATTGAGTGCAAGTAACTGGTTAACATTTCTCAGTGGGAAGAGGTTGGGCTTTATAAACTTTCTGAAGAAGGGTTTGTAAGACATCTTTTGTGTTTGAGGTGGTTTTGTAGTACTATATTGGAAAAGTGATGGAGGAATAGTCTACTAAAAATGAGGGGAAATTGACTAATAAAATATGATGCTAAATAAAATAAGTGATATCTAATATTTCATGGTGCTTTAAAGTTGTAAAGTACTCTGAACATGTCATATATTTTTGTGAAAGTTAAATGACTGCTATCCCTATTTTTAAAATAGAGAACTTGAAACTGAGTGGGTAATTAACATGCCTTGACGTTATAAAGGTGTAGAATAGTGAATCTAGAATTTGGTTCTAGATCCTCTAGTTATTCTGATGTCACTTCATCCTGTTATAGTACAGTCCTAGCACATGGAAATGGATTTGACCAAGCATGGAAGTGTTGGAGGGACAGCCTAGAGCAGAATTTTAGTGATTGGTGGAATTAGCATCCTCATCATTACTGTTCAAAGCAGGTTGGAAACAAATAGGATGGGGTATTTTAGGACAGACTGTCAAGTAAGTGTGCATCAGAGAAGCACTCTTAATAGGGAGAAACGAACTTCAAAGGAATAGAAAGAACTAAAAACAGACACCCCTTCTCCCCACCTGCCAATCAAGCCTTCTGGAAGGTAGCCAGTATAGCAGTGAAAAAGAAAGCTAATGTTCTCCAGTATTTGTCAAATTTAGGCAAGGACTATGCTCTAAAAGTAGTAGTCTTCGAAGTAGTAGCATTTTAGTTGGAAAGAAGGCTGTTTGGGAAGCCTTTGTCACTATAGCAAAAGAGAAATTGGTGCAAGGT
Source organism: Giraffa tippelskirchi (assembly GCF_054371585.1). Classification (NCBI taxonomy): domain Eukaryota; kingdom Metazoa; phylum Chordata; class Mammalia; order Artiodactyla; family Giraffidae; genus Giraffa; species Giraffa tippelskirchi. Next base: position 37,898,320 of record NC_137284.1, on the reverse strand, counting down.
TGGTATTGTAAAATGAAGGGAGAAAGGTGGTTAAATTTTCCTGCTACTTGTCTGGACCATTTTAAGATTTATATTATCTTAACAAATCAAGTGAAAGATACATTGTTGCAAATTTGAGGAACTCCTCAGATATCCATTCAGAGACAGAATGTGAGTATTGAAAATTATTTGTGATATTATCTGTACCTAAATATAGATACTTGCATGAAAGAACAAATTGTTTTTATTCTTACTCTTCTATTATTAGTGTTATTGAAATTGGTACATAAAAGCAGAACTAAATAAAAACCCACTGTAATTACTGTGTACAATATATGTTGTGTTAAATTCATTGTTTCCAAATTCTGTAGCAGTAGAGGTCGGTTTATCAAAATGTCTTATATTAAGAAATACTTAAAGTCTATATTTAGGGGAAATAAATCCATGATTAGCTGTTCAATGTGCAGAATAAGTTATGAATATGTCAATTTTTAATGGAAGAACTAACACCTTCAAAACACTGATTTTTGCTTTAATATACTTAGGTTAATGACTTTTAAACATAGAATGATTCAGATAACATTATTTTGGAATTTAAATGTACCAAATTCCTTCCTTATTCCCCTGCATAGTTCTGAAAAAATGTTTTCAGATCAACAAACATTTTTTGATGGTCAAAGCTTGGACTTTCACCAAGCTTTTAGATTTAAACTGGTGGGGTTTTTTTAAATTCTTTAATATTACTGAAGCATAATTTACATGGGAGTTTTAAGTTAAAAAAATAATATCTTCAATTTTAGCAGTTTTATAAAGTAGATTTTAATCAATATATTATGCCTTGTACAAAAGTCATTTGTCATGAACTTTTCAGATTCTTTTTTTTATGCTGAGAAATGGGCAAACATGGGTTTGTAGTGAATTTTATAAAAACAGCTGTATAGTTATGAAATGTATGAGAATGGAGATCTTTTGGCCAAAATGCTCCTAGTGATTATTTTTTCTTGTAGAAACTTAAGAAGGCCTAAGTTTACTTACAAGGAAAAATACTTTGGCCTTAGTTTAGAGTGATTTATTAATATGTATTATTTGCTCACATTTTTCACTTAAAGAGCATTATTTCAAAACTTAAAGTCATGTAGATGGGCTGTTATTTGGTGGTTACTATTTTGGGTTGTATCTGTCATTACTGTTTATATCAGTTAGAAAAAAGATTTTTCAGAAATGGCTTTTACTCTAAGAAGGGTGCCTGCTTCATGAACTGTAGTAGGTGATTTGTGCCACTTTGACTCACTGAAGGGGAACATACTGCTCTGCTTTAATTTTGAAGTGTGAATAAATGAGATTCCCGCTGTCTCTTGCTGAACTATCTGGGTAATGCTAGAGGCTTTTGCAGGATCAACAAGGTTGCTGTTCATCATGACTTAGGTTTGGCAAGGGTGAAGCAGACAGGTGATGGAATGCCTCCGTACTTCCGTATTATGTGGATGATGGTGATTGATCATGGCAGTCAGTTCCATAGGCCTCCAAGCCACTGGTGACACACTGTCATTGTTACTGTAATTTTCAATTGTCTTTATCTAAGACTCCTGATTATCGTGTGTAAATAACAGCCTCCCCCTAACACTTGGCCCATTCTTTTTAAGGGCTAAGAAATCCTTCGCACTTTTCACCATTTGACATGCTTTTGTTCATTTATTGATTGTTTGTCTCACTAGTATATAGTGGCAGAAACTTTGTCCACTATTATGTATTTCTTAAATATTTGGCATATTATGCAGTGAGTGTTGTTGCTGTTCAGTTGCCCAGCCATGTCCAGCTCTTTGTGACCCCATGCAATGAGTATTATAGAAGAAATGGGATTTCTGTTCATACTGAGGTTTGCAAAGTTGTGGGAAGATGGAATATAAAGATTCTGTTGTTCTAATTGCATTGGAGACATGAAACTTGTGTTTTCTGGATGAGGTAGACTCTGGCACAGAGGCTAACTATAATTTATTATTCTCTCTGTCTAGACAGATTTAAATTCTTAAGAGAAGCCATTAAAATTCTTTTGGATTCCTACTTTCTAGACGTGAGCTTGGCTGTTACTGAGTAACGTTAATCTAGCTGCGAGGAGGGCTTTTTGCTTCTTCGTCTCTCCTCCTCTCTGGATCTTAGTGGGGCGAAACGGACTTTCGTTTCACCTATAAATCCACAAGTGTTTATCCTGTCGTATCAGCACATGCACAAAATAGCATGCCACACATGTGAACAGTAAAAGCAAAAAAAGATTCCTGGCTTTATTTTAACAAATCTAAGAATGAATCTTGATCACTTAAAAATGGTGGGACAGTCTTGTAACAGTTGAGATTATGTTTCTGTTTTTTAAGCATAAGATATTTTTGGACATAGAGGTGAAAATTTCTAGTATTTACAGTTCCCCAGAGAAGAAATCTGAGAATCATTTACATAGAGGTTTTTGTTGGGGATGAGAGGACAAAATAGAATGGAAGCATGTTTGTGTAGGAAGGCTAGGGAAGAACCAGAATTTAGCCCTCAAAGAAAGAAAAATGCAAATACACTGGGAGTAGATGATGATAGTGTGTTAATTCCTTAGCTGCATGTAGACTTTTATTAGGTCACTGATAACTAGGGTGACATATAATTTATATTCCAAACTGGGGCACTGTTGAGAGTATATGCTGTCTGAATGGAACAGTGGGACAGCAGGTACAAACCAAGATTGTTCCAGGAGAACGAGGACACTTGCTCACCCCCTGCTAATAACATACTTTTCTCCAGACTTAGTCCCAGTTCTTTGAACTTCTGTACGTAGTTTTTTTTCTCCTTTAGTGAACTAGAATGTGCATTCACAGAGTCTCTTAAGCTTTGGTTCCGTTTACCTGGTCTCGGTGGAATGAAAGAATTCTTTCCATATTTTCTGCAGCCCTGGACTGTCTGATTTACAGCATTGGTAGAGGTAAGTACAGAACTTGTAATATGTTGTTAGTTGACCTTTTATTTTGCTTAGGAAATCAGGTTTTGTGTGTTTCTGATTCAGTGTTTGATTGTTTTTGAGAGTCATGGTGTGTCTCCTTAACTGGATTGATGATGAATTGTTATCAAGTTCTTAGAATGTAGTAAAAAAAAGTTTGTAATTTTGACATTTACTCTTAAATTGCTTGGTACATACTTAATAACATATTGTTTTCTTTTCTATAGGTGGGATTGTGATTCTGAAACTTCAGATCTTCAAAGAAGGGAAGGAGAACACCTTGTGCTTATACCATGGACATGTAATTTTTTTTATGTTAAAACACTGTAATGCTTTTGTTTTCCTATTCAATTTAAATAAAGTTTTTTATTCTTATATTAAGTGATGTGTTTTTATTCTATTAAGTGACTTCTTATTGTTATCTTACATTATCTGGAAAATTAGACATTGTAATAGTACCTCTGAGATAGTTCTTACCAAAATGCGATTCTCCTCACCTCTCAGATCTTATTTGGAATCTGGGTTGGGACTAAAGTTATCTAGGTTTGAAAACCACCTGAAATCCTAAACAATCTGAAAATTAAGGCGTTTATTTATAGCTAAGCTTGGACCCATGACTGTTTGTGTGTGTGTGTGTGTGCACGCTCACTCACCCACTTGTGTTCAATTCTTTGCGACCTGGTCCGTAGACTGTAGCCCACCAGGCTCCTTTGTCCATGGAATTTTCCAGACAAGGATGCTGGAGTGGGTTGCCATTACCTCCTTCAGGGGATCTTCCCGACCCAGGGATCAAACCCACATCTCTTGCATCTCCTGTATTGGCAGGTGGATTATTGACTGTTGTGCCACCTGGAAAGCCCCGTGTCTGGTCTTGCCAGAGTCCTATTGTTTCTCTGTACAGTCTGCTATCTAGTGGTAGGAATGCAGAGTACACCACAACATCATGGTTTTCAGACTTTTTCATGTTATAAATGCTAACATAGTAGACTGAAACATTTTCATAGGGGGAAAAAACTACTATTTCATTTGAAAAAGAAGGTAGTGGCATTGAATTCTGAGAGTGTTCCAAGACTATCTTTTTCTATATAGTGCTTTCATGACTTGAACTTTCTTCTGTTCTTGTGAGATTTTTATGTATTTATGACAAGTTGATTGTTATAAAGAGGCAAATGCATAAATAATAATAGATAATTTGAAGAGACAGTAGTTTGAGCTGATTTGAAGAAGATGCTTTGTGTGTGATTAAAATTTTAAGGCAACTGCTTGATGATTCCATTAACAAAAACAATTTATTTTAAACTTTATGGACAGTTCAGCAAACTTGGCTTGTGTAACCTATGATACAAGCGATAAATTTCAGCAAAATATTAATGTAGAGTACCTTAGGGTTGGCTTTGTTTACCTAGCTCCATCTGAATTCTTTCTTCTCTTAGAACTACATTTGTTAATGCTACTTCTTTCCTCTGCTACAGATATACAGGAGACCAATCCTTTCTGTTTTTTAAAGTGTTCTGAAGACGCTCAACACTTCCTAAATCTTGTTATGTTTTTTATTCCTCTTTCCAAAAAAGTTGATTTCTTTTGGTGGTCTCCATAAGCACCTGAAATTAGCACTCATGAAGGTGTTTCAGGTTAATATATCTTCAAAAATTTTGTTTAAAATTGAGAGCTAGAGAATTTGTGAGGATTTATAGCAGCTTTTCTGTTGAAATAGTTTTTAAGGGGGACAAAACCTCTTATGTGGTGATTTAAAAAAACAGTTGAAAGAAAAACTTACTATTCAATAACCAGATTAAATATAACTATACTATCATGCTCTTAATATAACTGTACTGATACATAATTATCAAGCTATCAAGTTATCTTTACATTTTAGTTTTCACACCAGTGTGAATCTTAGTTTTCACCAGTGTGAATCCTTAGTCCATTCATTTTTGCAGAAAACGCAGTGACAGAAATAGCATATCTAGTTGTGCCAGCAGGTTGATTTTTTCCTACAGCCGCAACTTTTTTTTTTTTAGTAAGGTGGGAGTTTGCCTTATTTTCTTTGTTGGTTCTGGAGTTTCCTCAAGACTCACCTACAATGGTGTAAGACTGAACTTGTATTCAAAGTATTGGTCTACCTCTGCGACAGTGGCTACCAGATTTCTAGCTATTACACATGCAGCTCTTGTGCTTATACCACCTCTTCCTCATCCTTGAGGAAATAAAGGAACATATCAATGCTGTCTTTTCTGCCAGTGATCATGATGTGCTCTAAAGGGTCTGAAATCAATTACAGTACATGATTCGTGTTTGCTGTGTGACGTGAGAGGTCCTTACTGAAATTTGTGAAATTACGGAAATAATAGTGATACAGTTCCTTTACATGCTGCTTTTACTAGCTGTTCTACATGTAACTTAGTTGCTGAGTAATTTTGAAAGTGTTCATTTCTTTTTGCATCACCCCATATTTGGGCAAATATGCTATGTATCAGAAAATATAGTATATCTGAGATCTTAGTGTTATTCTGCATTATTCTTTAACATGATTTTGATATAATATACTGTGAGCATTTTCCCCACTCAGCTTTTTTTTTTTCTCGGTGTATTTGTTGGCCTCATAGTACTTCACTACCAGACTGCTGTCATTTAATGAGCTATTCCTCCATTATTGAACGTGTCCACTCACATTGTGACTTAGGTACCTTAGCTTCATAGTACTCTTATCAAAACCTTTTGGATATCATTGTCATTTCTTTTTAGTACTTTGAATGCTGCTTTCTCTTCTCTTTCAAGTTAACTCAATCCTTATTACTTGTACTGAGTATTCTATATTATGTGAGTCTTTCCCTAGTTTTAATTTTAAATCCAGTTAAAATGTTGGTTAGATTTGTTTCTTAAGGTATAAATCAGTCTGTAAAGGTTGTATTTTTGAGTTAATTCTAATGGAAATTATGTGAAAGTCTAACACATTTCTCATGGAGGATCCCACGACCTTTAAAGAAAATTGTAACAGCTACATCTTAATTTGGACCATATTTTGTGACCCCTTACACAAAAAATTGAATGATGTAAGATGGTTCATTCTGTTTCCCAGACATCTTTTGGCTTAGGTCTGATTTCAACTTGCATGTTTTCTAAATACTTTCAAACTTTTCCTAAGTGAAAAAAATTGTGCTGATACTTTATAGCAAAAGTTCAGAAGCTTTTCTTTATCCTCTCATTGCTGCTGTTTCTTGCTGAATATTTGTTTTTATATTATTTGTACTCCTACCCAGGAAAAATTTCGAAGATCTGATCAGCGAAGCAACATTTGATGAACCACTTAATTTGCCTTCCAAATTGAGTGTCTCCAGTTTTCTAGATGATTGAAGAGATCAGTCTTATGTTACTAAAATAATTTCTGAAGGCAGTTGCAAAAGGAGTGTCTTTCGAAATAACCCTTTTGAAAGAGACAGTAATATGTGGCTAAATGATTATGATGCATTGTGCTTTTTTTTTTAAAGACTAGCTTTAGGCAAGCTCTTTTATTAGAAAATCTACTTTGGGTATCAGCGTAGTTTTGATATAGCCTAGTGAGTGCCTGTTTAGATGAGAACTTGAGGCTTTTACAGTCTGCTAATGGCGCATGCCACTGGACTGGGTTGCCTGACTTGTGGAAATCTACCCTTCAACAAGTCAATACAGATCTGTGGCTATCTGGTATCTGGCTGTTTCTTAATTTTTGTGCTTTACTGAACGTTTGTGATGAATACAAAAATATATATATTTTTGCATTTCAGTGCTTATTATTTTTAAGTTAGCTATAGAAATTTAGAACTTGCATTAAATTGGCTAGTTGGGTATTTGCTTTGTAAATATTTCCAAGCATCCTTATCTTTTACAAAAAATTTAATTCTGTTACTAAGTCTGGTATTTAGTAGTGAGCTCCTGTGACCTTACCTATGGGTCAGTACCTTACCTGTGTTAATGAAGTAAACATTTATTTTATCTACGCCAGACCTTGTTTGTTGGAGAGGCATGTTAAATAATAAAAGTCAGCATTTTGTTTTGAAAGTTTAGATTGGTTCCTTCTGCTGTCTCTGTGTGGAAAAATGCTCTTCATTTCCATAGTAGGCCTGTTTTCCTCTGCCCTTAAATACTAGAAATCCTCATGAATTCTCACCTATACTTAAAGCAGAGAATCTATATGCCATATAGTTATTTTTTTTAGTGTAGAGTTTAGGATTTGTTACCAATGTAATATTAAAGAAGGTTTTACACTTTTTATATTCTCAAGGTAAACAGCTAAATGAAAATATAACGTGAGTTTCTACTTTGGAAGCCTTTTGATGGTAAAGGAAGTTTATTTTCAAGTTTGTGCTTTTTAAGAAATGAAATCTGAATTGAGAATGAGAAAAGCAGTAGCTATCAAGGTTGCCATGATATGCTTGATATTTGTTTGAAACAATTGGCTTTTGGTTGATTAGAGGTGTGGAAAACATTTTCCTTCCTGAGTTGTTGGGGCTCAAGCTTAGAAGCATTTTCAAGTTACTACTGTAGTAGATACATTGTTCAGAGGAAAAATTACCCCTGGAGAAAATGGATGGTTGAGTTAAAGTACTATGGGCATGTGTGTTCTGCAGGGTTTGTGTAACCGTGCAGTATATTTTCTCCCAGAAATGTTTCTATGTCTTTGGTTTTTGCATTTGGTCTACTCTGAATTTATGCATGAACTCTTATCCTATTTTTCCTGTTATATATGAGGTCTTATATTTTAGCTTCTGGAGTTTTCCGTGCATTTTTATGTGGTCATTTCTAAATGCCATGAAATATAGTACATTACAATAAACCATTATTTGTTGGATCCCCTTTAACTTGAAGTTGAGAATTTTCACATGTGATGGGCTCAGGTCTGTTTTTAACCTTTTGGGAATTGCAGGTTGTGCAAAGAGTTGTAGAGTTGTAGTTGGTGTAATTTGTGTAAAAAATACATTTTGAATGGTCATGTTAGGGCTGCTCAAGTGCATACTAAAATAAATAAATGTTATTTATTCAAAAAGTGTGAGTGACCATTGTATGCATTGAACTATTCTTAGGAAATCCAGCAGAGAACATAATAGAGCCCTCCCTACATGGAACTTATACTTTAATTGGGAGAGAAGGACATTAAACAAGTTAAAATGAGTTAGGTGATAAGTGCTTTGGAGAGAAATAAAGCAGAATAAGAGGGTATAGTGAGGGTTTGGAGGTAGAGGATTGCCTTAAGGCTTTGTTACTTTTTTATAAATATTTAGAGATGTTCATCTAATAGGTGACATTTGAGCAAAGATCTGTAGGAATAAACTCAGCTAGTGAGAGAAGTGTGGATATCTGCAAAAAGAGTATTCTAGGCAGAAGGAACAAAACACTGAACACTGAGGTTAAGAGGGCTTGGCTCGTGGGAGGCATTGCAAAGAAGACATTAGTGTAACTGAAGCAAAGTGATGAGGAGAGCTGATCACAAAGGGAATATACCATAGATAGAATATACATAATCTAATGCGTAAAATGCTCGTTGAAACTGAAATCTACACTTTTGGCTTCATTTAGAATCAGGCTGTCTCTGACTAATCCAGTGGTTTACTTAGGTCCCTGATTAAGAGTATGGAAAATTACCAACAAAAATATTTGCAGATTCCTTTTAAAATCTCTGATTCTAGACGAGAGTGATGAGAAAGTAAATAATAAAAGTGTAGAATTGTGTACCAGCTTTAGTGTCTGTGTGGTGAGTACCTTAGTCTGTGGAGAGGAGAATTTCACAAAGGAAAATACATCATTCATTTTGAGGAATGAGCAAGAATGGAAGGATTTGGGTGTGAAGCAGCAATGTGTGTGTGTGTGAGAGAGAGAGAGTCGCTGAATCGTGTCCAACTCTTTGGGACCCCATGGACTGTAGCCCTCCAGACTCCTCTGTGCATTGGATTCTCCAGGCAGGAATACTGGAGTGGGTAGCCATTCCCTTAACAGGGGATCTGCTGGATCCAAGGATTAAACCCAGGCCACCTACATTGCAGGCAGATTCTTTACCATCTGAGCCACCAGGGAAGCCCGTCTTGGAAGTTAAGATTCAACAAGGAGGATATTGACAAAGATGAAATGTATGCCAATCCTGTGTGCAGTTGGGAGATCATTGAGGTAGTCCGTGTCATGGCCAGTTTTTATTTGGGCATGTGGGGTGGGGTCTCATTAGAAGTGAAGAGGCTAGTTAGTCCAGCATTTTCTTAGTGGGGACGGTTTTGGGTGGAGCAGCTTGTTGTTTTATGTTTATTTTTGGTGGTGCTGGGTCTTTGTTGACGTGGGGGCTGCTCTCTGGTTGAGGGGCATGAGCTTCTCACTGCGGTGGCTTCTCTTGCTGTGGAGCGCGGACTTTAGGCGTGCGGGCCTCGGTGGCGGCTCCGGGCCGTGTTGCCCTGGGCCTGTGGGATTCTCCTGGATGGGGGTTGAACCCGTGTCTCCTGCCGGTGCACTCTTCACCACTGAGCGAGGTGGGGCAGGGCAGCTTCTAATTGCGGAGTGTCAGTTGTGCATTGCATGACAGTCTCCCTCATCTTTGTCGTCCTATGCCAGCAAAGCCCTTCAGAGAGTGTGATAGCTCCTCCCCTCAACTTCTAAATACTCCCAGGACTGGTTAACTTCTAGTTAGGAAAACATAAGATCTTCACTCTGGCTTTGTCAGTGATTGTGGAGTGGAGAGGAGAAGGTGGAATATCTAGAAATTTAAGAGACTTGGTTCTTGATTGGCTCTAGGAAGTGTTTACAAACATGTGGGTGTGCGAGCACACGTACACACACGTAGAAGTGCCCTTGGGCAAGTATTGTGACAAAAAATTTTGTGACAGGTTCAGTTTTGGAAAGTAAGATTCTGAGGAGTAAAGTGATTATTGATGTCATTGTGAGAAACAGCTATTAAAGAAATGAATAACTTACAAAGATAATTTCTGGAAGGATAAAGAAAAATACAGATACATAAGAATAAATCCATGGGAAAACAGGAAGCTAGGAATATAACTTCATATAATTAAAATCAAAACTTGATCACTGTGCTTGACGTTTTAAAGGATTCAAAATGAGCAGAACATAGATAGGCCTTGCTTCTGGTAAATTATATTTTGAGAGAGACAGAAAGTTTATCTTTGAAATAAGGCAAGTACAATATATTCAGTGCCTTAGGGCAGGTATAAACTACTGTTCAAGAAGGCAGAGATCAAATTTAAAATATCAGAAGTAAAATATCAGAAGCTGAGCCATACAAACCAAGTTGAATGAACTATTTAATTTTTGTTGCAAGTAGTCTCAATTGTGAAAGCCTTGTGTTCCATGGACATTTCTGTTTGACTGTTTTGTGCTTTGTTCTTCAGGCATTGTTGGCCAGGGTAGCTGCTTATCTAAAATGCATTTGCTTATCAAATGTTACTTTGTACAGAAATTGGCCCGATTAAAACAAACATTTTTGAAAGGTTATAAGCAGATAAATGGTCATAGTTGTTTCTTTTTAGCAATCACAGCCAAGTTAGATCACTTGAGTTCATATTTAATCATTAGGTACTAAAGGTGAAAAGTTGACAAACTTGTAATGAGTCACAACTAATATTTTCCCCCTTTAATGGTACTTATAACTGAGGTAGTTATTATACATTTTGTTTTATGCATACTTTTAAAACAACTCATTTCTTGATCTTCTTCATTACATGTCTAAATTGGATCATACTTTGTATTTTCTTCATTGAATTTGCCAGTAGTATCTGTGAAGCAGATATGAGGTGAAATTCTGAGAGGTATATTAACTTTTTCTTTCAGTTTTGGTGCTAGAACAATTGTAGATTAGACTATTTTATGGTAATGCTTTCCAGTTATTTATATTTTAAAATATAAAGTTAGAACTTACATTGTTTTACCTGTTTTCAGAGTAATAATTGAGTACAGTTCCTGAATCAGTTCTTTGGAAACTTATTGCACTGAGAAACTTTCAGCCCATTTTCAGTTTTGTTTGTCAATATTAGCTAGTTGCTACCCCCTCCAGTGTTCTTGCCTGGAGAATCCCAGGGACGGGGGAGCCTGGTGGGCTGCCGTCTATGGGGTCGCACAGAGTCGGACACGACTGAAGCGACTTAGCAGCATCAAGTGAAAACTGAGCTAACTCAGAACTGAAGGGAGAAAAGAATGAGAATTGTTTTATATAAACAAACTGAGAATCCTGTCCACTCACAGACCATATATCTGCCCTATTAGTACAAGCGCAGCATTCTAGGGAGGATTTTAATAAAGGTGTTTGACCTTCAGCTTGTGTCTATTTCTATGTGGATAAATTTTTAAAGTGTAGGGATGAATATTATTAGTATTGCAATTCTAAAGTTTTTATGAGAAGTAAGAGAACTGAAAGTTACTCAAGGCCTTGAAACAGTTCCTTTTGAGATAAATAAAATGTACTTCAGGGTGAAGGAAGTTTGATTTACTTTCTGGTATTATTGATTAATTATGTGATACTAATCAATGCCCTGTTTACTTCTCAGATAGAAGTTCTGTCTCAGTTCTCTTGAGAGATTTTTTAACAACTTTTCCAAACTATCCATTTTTGTTCCACTCTTGTTAAATCTTTACTCGATTAGTATGCAGACCTAGCATTAAAAATAAAGCAGAGTAAATTAATCTTTTTTTTTTATTGCAGACTTAATTCAGTGCACAAATGAGATGAATGTGAACATCCCGCAGTTAGCAGACAGTTTATTTGAAAGAACTACTAACAGTAGTTGGGTGGTGGTCTTCAAATCTCTCATTACAACTCATCATTTGATGGTGTATGGAAATGAGGTAAGCATTGTTTTTGGTTAACAAGTGTCTGGGGGTGTTGACTGGTTTAGGTTGCTTCTCCCACTGACACCTCAGAAATGCCTATAGCAACTGAATAATATAGGTCAAAAGGGTAGGGTGCTTATGCAGAAATAGAATTGTAGACCCTAGACTTTTTTTTCTGCCTTTTAAGTCAGAAAGCAGAAAGTGGGTCATAGCACAGGGGACTTTCAGTAATGGGATCGAGAAGCAAAGATTAATTCTTGGAGATGGGTTCTATAAGCAGCTCTGTTTCTTGAAGGCCTTTGTGTATAGGTTATATGTTTGTCTTTATTCATTTGGTTTTTCATTACAGCCCAGTCAGATTTCTGTCTGATCTCATATAGTTGTCTGTAGAAGCTCTTTGCCTAGTTCAAGGCTGTGATATTAAGGACTAAGATGGCATTTTGCTTAGAGGGACTGATTGAAGAATACCTTCTTCAGCAGAGTCGTGTCTAAAGTCTTTGCTACCCAAAAAGGATAACGAATAAGATGCATAAACCTTTGCAATTTAATGTCTGGAGAGAATCATCTTGTTTTCCATGATAGCCCAATAGCTAATTTTTGAGTTCTTGCTTTTCTCAGCCTAGTAGGCTTATTTGTAAAATTGTGTCAAAAGGAATATTTAAAACTGTGTTTAAAGAAAGTTTGAATGGAATTTGATAAATCTAGGACCTTGGTATGTGCCTTAGAAAAATGCAGACCACTAATTGCTAGGAGATAGTTCCCATTGAGATGAGGAGGGATTTTTTTTGTTTTATTTGTAGTTTTTAAGTTTTAAAAATTATTTTCAGGAGTGCTACCTGAAGTATAATTACTTAGGTAACACATGTGACCCATTTTTACGACATGTTACTCAGTTGCTTTCTAATTCATTATTAGCAGTATACAGAGTCAGTAGCAAAATTTGGATATACTAGCTTCAGTGTAACCTAAAACATTTTCATCTTAACTAGAATAATAGTTTCTATTTTTATTGGGAATGTGTTTACCTAAGATCATGATCATCTATTCAGAAGAATTTCAGGCTTGTATTTATTTTTTACCTCAAAGATAAACTATGTAGTTTATTCTTTAGAAAGAAAAAGCCACAAATATAACCAACTGCAATGCCAGTTAAAGAGGCAGACATTCAGTGGTGACTTTCAGAGGTGAATAAGGTAATAATTTGCCCAGTGCTCAGTCGTGTGCAACTTTGTGACCCCATAGACTTATAACCTTGCCAGTCTCCTCTATCCATGGAATTTTCCAGGAAAGAATACTAGAGTAGGTTGCCATTTCCTGCTCCAAAGATCTTTCTGACCCAGGGATTGAACCCGCATCTCTGAGGTCTCCTGTGTTGGTAGGCAGGTTCTTGATCACTGAGCCACCTGGGAAGCCCCAACGGTGATAATACCAGAAGCAAAACCTTTTTAAAAGGCAAAGAAATAGAAAGTTGACTGTCATTCCTTACAACTGACTGACAGGAAGAGAAAGGTAGCATTTCAGTAGTGGTTTTTGGATAAACTGTTTCCCTTCAGCAGCTGAGAGAAATTTGGCGCTCTGCTCTTTTTTGTGTGCTAGTTTGTACAACCCTCACGTTTTTGCATTGGCAGGTGTGACTGGTCTGTGAGAGTATGCATAGGGTTTCACTATGCTGTGGTGATGGAGATTCTCTAGAACAGTTGTTCTGAAATAGAGCAAGGCAGGCGAGTGATTTTCACCCTCAAGGAACGTTGGCATAACTGGAGGGGATGCTACTGGCATGTAGTAGGTAGAGGCTGCTGGCATGTTGAACATCTTACAAGGGCACAGGACAGCCCCTCACAAAAAAGAATCATCAAAACTTATGAAAATCATGAGTGTTACATTGTCTTAGGATTTTTTTTTTGTCTTAGGACATTTTAATGCATTTTGAAACAAGTTGTTTTAGAATAAATGATGAAACAGGAGTCTGATTTACAAATTATTTTTCAAAATCATGGTTTGTTAGTTTGCAGTGATCTCTGATGAACACTGTTGGTTCAGAGAAGTGATCATGTACATAAAATTGATAGTAATCCTCTGCATACATTTACAAAGGTAATCCTTTTAAAACTTTTGTCCTACAAAATTGAAAGAGTTTCTTTAGCTGTTTTAGAGGTTGTGTGTAAAAGGAAATTAAGATAGTGTCCTGTGGTAAGCATTTTGGAGAGGGGTTTGACAGTATTTTTGAGAAGATGAGTTTTTATACACATGCTGAGCCAACAGTTCAACCCTAAGTATATATCATGAGAAACCGTTGCATGCCTGCAGGTGGAGACCAGTACAAAGACGTCAGTGAAACATCATTAGTAATAGTAAAATTGGAAAGAACTTAAATATCCATGTAGAAATGGATATATAACGGATGTAGTAGTTTGTTGAAATACTCAAACATTGTTGAAAATGAGTGAACTAGATGTACATATATTAAATGGATAATTCTTGGGAAGAAGTTATTAAAAAACAGATTGGAAAAGAATAAGTACAGTATAGAATTTCTGTAAATTTAAAATAGAAAACAAAATTATGTACTGTTTTTAGATCCTTATATATGTAGTAAAAATTTTAAAAACATTCATGGGAATGATAAAAACCTACTTCAGAAAAGTGCCTCTGCAGAGGGAGGAGGAGAAGGGAATGGTATTGAAGGCATGTGTCTTTAGTAGTGTGTAATTTGATTCTGTAAGGGGATCTAGAGTGGTGCTCTTTAATCTGGACTGTGGGTAAGAGGATGTCTGTTCTGTTATACTCCAATATGATTACTAATGTTCTGTTTTTAAAATAATAAAAATTTGGATCACTAGATACTTGTTTTAAAATAAAGGCACCATCTGAACATGATTAACTGTAGCCATAATATACTATAGTAAAGCGCTTCTAGTTAAAAGTGCCTGTTTCCTTTTAACTTTAATACCATAGCTGTGGGCATTAGACTTTAATAAATTCCTGCATGCTAGTGAAAAATATGTTTTATGTTTTTAGGAGGACTGAAGAAGATAAATTTAAACTAGATAAGATTAATGTGTTAAGCACCACTTTCCCCCCTAATTCTCAAATTAAAGTTTCTTGGATGGCAGTACTATTTGACATAATTATTTGTTGTCTTTTCTTCCCTCAGCGTTTCATTCAGTATTTGGCTTCAAGAAACACGTTGTTTAACTTAAGCAATTTTTTGGATAAAAGTGGATTGCAAGGTAAAGACACCTTATTCATTATAGAAAAATCAAGAGTGACCCCATTTGATGATTACTGCAGAGTTGAACTCTGTTCTTTAGAATATATGCTATGGAGGAGCCTCATGTTTTAGTGAAGGATGTAGAGAAGAAAAAACTGTCTTTTTATATGAAGATTGATTGACTTCACTTCTTGCCACCCAGAGCTCTTTGAGAAGCAGTATAAGGTAGCAGTTTAAGAGCATGGGTTCTGAAAGTGGACTGCCTGGATTCGAATCCCATCTCTAACACAACTGCATAAACTTGAGCAAGTTACTTTACCTCTCTGCATCTGTAAAATCAGGAGTAATGATAGCACCCACCTGTAGGATTATCATGAGGTGTAACCTAGTTATACACGTAAAGTGCCTAGAATGATGCCTGCCACATAGGAAACACTACTTACATTCTGTTATAGTTGTTCTAAATCATATACAACTAAAGATTGATAAGTGTGAAAAATATTAAATTGATTAATGATTTGAGGAGTGGCATTTTGGTTCCATAGGATGTTAAATTTGAGTTTGGGGTTATCAAGTAGTATAAGAAAACAAGTTTTTCATTTCCCAGTAAATAAAAGGAATGTTGGTCGAATAAAGCAGGATTATTATTTTAGTGAAATTCTAAGGGGAAAATTTTTCTGAGCCACATATGACGTACCTAACTTTAAAAATGTAAAGTTAGAATGTATCTTTACATATCTGTAAATGTAGAATTTAACTCTTTTGCTTTCATTGTTGTTTTTGTTATTATTTTATACTTTATTCTAAGAAATGTTGAGAATATCATACATTTTAATAGCAAAGGTAAGTATAATATGTTTTTCAGATGAATTACTTATTAATACTTACCAGGTATTTTATTTATTTTACTTTAAATCAGTAACTTGAAATTGCTGTCATCTAGTGCTGTAGCCCTCCATGTACATACTGTCTTAATGGGATCTGTTACACTTAGCCAGAACTAGACTGTTAGCATTACAGAATAACTCTAGGAAGAGCCTCATAAAGGACATACTAAGACCATACTAAAGGCTTACTCAGTAGTAAGTTTCAGCTGGGAAATATCTTTAGAAAAGGTAAGATTTGTGTTGTGCTTTGAAAGATGGATGAGGACGTGAGTTGACTTAAGCAAAGTTACACAGACATATGTGGATGGTAAAGAGCATGGGTGTTTATTTATAGGGCAAATGAATATGAATAGAATGTAAGATGGGGTGTTGGAGAATATGTAATGGCAGATAACCCTTGGGAAGCTGTTTGGGGCCAAAATCATACACAAAGGATTTTGATATAGTTGGGATTTTATAATGCAGCGAGAAACCATCCAAGTTTTTTGAGTTGAGGGAGGAGGAGAGAGGGAATGTGTGTTATTAAAAAAACCCACTCTAGCCTGTTGTATTTGAGTGAGTAACATCTTGAGGACCTTGAGACTGCTCTGGTCATTATTTTGATCATCTGCTACTGCTAAGTCACCTCAGTCGTGTCCGACTCTGTGCGACCCCATGGACTGCAGCCTACCAGGCTCCTCCATCCATGGGATTTTCCAGACAAGAGTACTGGAGTGGGGTGCCATTGCCTTCTCTGTTTGATCATCTAGTAGAGAGTTAATGAGGGCCTGAATTGTGGCTTCTGTGGAGATGAAAATCAGTAGAATTTAGTGAGTAGCTGTGTATGTGTTTATGAACTGTTCAATACTTCTTTACTTTTGGCAGTTGAAAGTACTAATTAGAATTGAATCTTTCAGAGATTCCAGAAGATCAGTAGTCTGTACATAGAACCAGCTGTTACAAGGTTGATTTTACTTTAATGAGAGATATCATGCCTTAAAAAGTTAAGGGGGAAAAAAATGAAGCCATGGAATCCCTTTTTCAAGTAAAATCTTCAATAGAAGCTATCTGTATATATAACAGATGAAACTGGAGCTGTTATGTTTTCTGGAACATGGATAAAACTACCTCATCTTTTTATTTCTGCTTTCAGCCTTATTTAGTTCATTTGAACTGTAAGAGTCTGGAAAACAATAGGCAAACCACTACTGTAGAGCAGAATATATACATATGTTCCAAGTGGGTTTTATGTGTCTCATTAACTACTGATTTTCTACTTTCTTGAGATGGAAATTAAGCACTTCTAGTGACAAGGTTTTAAGACTTTCATTCCTTTTATGTAGAGAACAGTTTTTAGGCCTTTTATTTAAAGCTTATATTCAAAGATATAACGGTTAGACTGAAATGATAAAAGTTATAATTCAGTGATGTTTTTGTAATTTTGATTGCTGATGTATTTTGTTGGGTAGAGTCTGGTATATTTTATTCAGTATATACTGGCTTTTATACTGGTTGTATATATTATAATTAAACTTATAGTGAGTGAGATAACTGTACATCTAATAGCTGTACTTGAAGTAAGAATAATATGGGTACACAAAGAGTTCAGGGAAAGTTTTAGAGACCGAGCCTTGAAGGATGAGAGGTGTTTCTCCCCTTAGTGAGGATCTAGTAGAGTGTATTAGAGGGAACAGTATTAACTAAAGAGCTGAAAAATGTATGTAGCACCTTATACAATATACTAATAGCTATGAAAATATCTGAGGGCAGTGATTTCTTTCTGTTCACTGATTTTTCTCCAGTAGCCAGTTAGTAGCTACTAAGAAATACTTGCTGAATAAATGAATTGGTGATTATGTTAAATCCAGTCACTGTACTTTGTGTGTGCACACTTGTTTTGGTGTTATATCTTTTTAAAGTAGCAGAGACCATCAACTAAAATTAAATTTGTTAGATGACGATGAACTAAAGTAGAATGGATCTGCTTTTACAGTGAAAGCGAAAGTTGCTCAGTCATGTCCGACTCTTTGCGACCCCATGAACTATAGAGTCCATGGGATTCTCTAGGCCAGAATACTGGAGTGAGTAGCCTTTCCCTTCTCCAGGGGATCTTCCCAACCCAGGGATCTAACCCAGGTCTCTGGCATTGCGGGCAGGTTCTTTACCAACTGAGCCACAAGGGAAAGAGCAAAAATTTGTAGACTTCCTTGAGCCAGGCAATAGCTAAAACACGAGTTTGTTTGTTTGTTTTTATAATATTGATTAGATTTTATGGTGCCGAAGTCTTCAAATCTCATGATTGTGTTGAAGCAAAATCTTAGAATGATTTAGCTATACACTTAGAAAGTTTCATTGAAAACTGTCATAGAATTATTTTTTGTTAGGCCTTAAATTTGCATATTGCCACTTATTTCATTGTACAATGCAGTAATTTTCTCTGCTACTTACAAGGTTGGCGCCCATAAGTTGTTCTAAATCATATGCAACTAAAGATTGAAAAGTATGAAAGATACTAAATTGATTAACGACTTTGAGGGGTGGGATTTTGGTTCTGCAGGATGTTAAACTTGAGTTATGGAGTTATCAAGTATAAGAAAGCAAGTTTTTCATTTCCCAATAAATAAAAGGAATGTTGGTCAGAATAAAGCAGAATTATTATTTTAGTAAATTCTAAGGGGGAAGATTTTTCTAAGCCATATATGACATACCTAAGTTTAAAAATGTAAAGTATTATAGATATTAATGTCACTTAATTCATATCACTAAATTGAAGGTAGTATATCAAAACATTGTGGCCATTGGGTAAAATGAGTTGGTTTTCTAAGCTAATTGGGTTTTTAATATTTTATGAAATCCTTTTATGTTTCTTTTCTTACAGGATATGACATGTCTACATTTATTAGGAGGTATAGTAGGTATCTAAATGAAAAAGCAGTTTCATACAGACAAGTTGCATTTGATTTCACAAAAGTGAAACGAGGGTGAGTTAAGCTTTCTTTCTTTCATTCTTTTTTTTTTGACATCTAATGGATTTGAATATTTTAAAATGTTAACTGCAGGAATTATTTGAGCAAGCTCTGGGAGATGGTGAAGGACAGGGAAGCCTGGCGTGCCACAGTCCATGGGTGGCAAAGAGTCAAACGCTGCTGAGTAACTAAACAACAACAATAAGCATTATTGATTATGAATTACAGAATTTCAAGCCAGTCTTAAGAGATGAGCTTGATGTTTTTTTTAAGAAGTATATCAGATACTTTTACACTAGGATTTTCGAAGTTCTCATTAAATTTTCCAACAGCTTTATTGAGACAATTCACACAACATAAAATTCACCCTTTTAAAGTGTACAATAAGTGGTTTTTAGTATATTTACAAAGTTGTACAGCATCACTGCTGTCTAACTGCAAAACATGCATTTCCTTTTCCTCTGGACCCTGGCAGTCACAAATCTACTTTATATCTCTGTGGATTTGTCTGTTCTGAATGTTTTTAGGTTTGTAAAAGTAATAAACTATTTTTTAAAAATTCAGGCAACATAGAATTATGACTTAAACTGTTAATATTTTGGTGTATCTAATCTGTTTTCTGTGTGAAAATAGAAATAAAAATAGATGTATGAAGACACATAGAAAATCCCATATTTGGATCACACTATTTGAAGACTGCTTCCCTCCCATAATAGATATTTTAGATATTCTCAATATCTGTGCACATAGATCCAGCTTGTTCTTTTGAATGGCTTTAGAATTATGTTCTAGATGTACCTTTGATTTATTTCCTTTTTTTTTTATTTTATAAAAGAAATGCGTTGGCTATTGTTTTACATATGCTTGCATTCTTTTTTTTTTTTTTTTTGATTTGTTTTTGATCACACTACTTGGCATGTGAGATCTTAGTTCCCCAACCAGGGGTTGAACCCGTGCATCCTACAGTTGAAGCACGGAGTCTTAACCACTGAATCACCGTGGAGGTCCCTATGGTTGCATTTGTAAGTGAAATTTCCTGTAGAATAAATTCTTAGAATTGACAAGTCAAACTATATCTATATATATATATACATGTACCATTTTAATAGAAAACACCAAATTGCCGATAACCCTATATGCGAGACAGAATAAGAGACACAGATGCATAGAACAGTCTTATGGACTCTGAGGGAGAAGGTGAGGGTGAGACGTTCTGGGAGAATAGCATTGAAACATGTATATTATCATATGTGAAACAGAACACCATTCCAGGTTCAATGCATGAGACAAATGCTCAGGGCTGGGGCAACTGGATGACCCAGAGGGGTGGGAGGGGGGTTCAGGATGGGGAACATATGTAAACCCATGGCTGATTCATGTCAATGTATGGCAAAAACCACTACAATATTGTAATTAGCCCCCAACTAAAATAAATAAATTTATTAAAAAAAAAAGAAACATACAGAAAAAAAAAAGTGGTACCAAATTATTGAGTTAAATACAGTTATAAATACCTCTTTCATTGTATTCTTTCATCATCATGAAAATGTATCTCATTAGATATTTTGTTAATTGATTAACTTTTAAAGGGTGATATTGAGCCTCTTTCTTTGTAAAAATACCACTCTTGCTTTGTTAATTGCTTTTCAGTATCCTTTGCCCATTTCTCTATTGGACTTTTAAAATTCTTCTGTCTTAAAAGCTCACTGGCAGTTTAGTCAGATAAATTTAGGTTTGATTTCTAGCTTCACTCCAATTAGATGAGGGATTTTAGTAAGATACTTCAGCCAGCTTGCTAACTTTCAAAAAATAATTTTATTTTGAAATAATTCACTTCCTGAAATGCTGCAGGAACAATACAGATAACTCCTATACACTTCACTTAGATTCATCTGTTTTTAACATTTAATTATTCTTTGTGTATGTGTGTTTGTTTACTTTCTTGTTTGAGCTATTTGAGAGTGGATTATATATACCTCATGCCTTTTTACAGTTTATAGCTCTTAACATTTCAGTGCCTATTTCCTAAGAAAAAGTATCTTTTATTACATATCCATCAATTGGCTAACTTTTTCCACATCATGTCACACAAACTGATGCTGTTTTTACAGGACAGTGTTACATGGAAAGGACTACATGAGACTGAAGGGTTGGGATTAATGTGTTGGCATATGTATAGCCCATTTGTACCATGGTAGAATGGTATGGTACAGTTGGAGAGCTTCAAGTTACTTCATCTGTGAAGTTTTAAAAATTTATTTATTTTATTTTTGGTTGCACTGGGTCTTCGTTGCTATGCGTGGCATTCTCTACTTGTAGTGAGTGGGGCTACTCTTTGTTGCAGTGCGTGGGCTCTCGTTGCAGAGGCATCTCTTGTTGGGGAGCACAAGCTCTAGGTGTGCGGGCTTTAGTGGCTGCAGCACGTGTCCTCAGTGGTCATGGCTCACAGGCCCTGAGGTGTGTGGGCTGCGTTAGTGGTAGCACGCAGGCTCAGTAGTTGTGTCTCATGGGCTTCGTTGCTCTCTAGCACGTGGTGTCTTCCTGGACCAGGGATTGAACCCATGTCCCCTGCACCACTGTGAAGTTCTGTAAATACTTTTCATCTGTAGAATGGTGATGTTAATAGCATTTATCTATTAGGATTTTTGTGAAAATTAAGTGATTTACTGTATGTAATGCTTATTAGCACATGGTAAACTAACAAGCTTTTGGATTTATTGGGAAAATAAATTGTCACAGGTTATAAATACTGCCCCCTCCTTTTTTTTAGCATTTATTAAAACTTTTAAAAAAATCTATGTGATAAAAATTGTTATCTTTATTTTTATGGCTACTGTCTTTCAGGCAAACTTGGAGTGGGATTTTCTGCCCTAAAGTGATCAATTAACTATGTTTTCATTGGATATTTTTATGGATTCAGTATTTATATTCAAATCTTAGATTCGTTTAGAATATATCTTGTTATTAAAAAAGTGAGATGGAGATTAACTACAGTTTTTTAATAGAAATATAGGATATTCAAAAATCAAAATGAATCATTATCCTATATGGTTAAATGGGCTTCCCAAGTGGCGCTAGTGTTAAAGAACCCACCTGCCAATGCAGGAGACGTAAGAGATGTGGGTTCAATCCCTGGCTCAGGAAGATCCCCTGGAGGACATGGCAGTCCACTCCAGTATTCTTGATTGGTGTATCCCTTGAACAGAGAAACCTGGCATGCCATAATCCATAGGGGTCACACAGAGTTGGACACTACTGAAGGAACTTAGCATGCATGCACTTGGTTAAATGACTTTTCACTTAAATACATTTACTTTATCTAGCCCCTTTTTTGTTCTGGCAAATTCTTAAGTCATTCTTCGAGAATTCACTCAAACATTTTTTTGAGGAAGCCTTTTTTTCTGTTAGATTTTTTATGACATTGTCTCATCCATGAAGACAGTATAGTCTCAGATTCTTATTTTCAGGACTTTCCACAGTGTCTAAACATAGTAGATGCTTAATAGTTTTTGAAAAGATGATTAGATGAGTTTCTAAACAGTACATTAAATGGTTCTATGAAAAATGGATCCAGTAAATTGCCTGTTGATATATCTTTTTAGTTGGTTGTGTTAAACATTGGTCCCTTCATTTTCTTTTTGTTTAGCATTCCATTTTTTTGATAGTGTTAACTTGCCGTGTAGAATTATCTTGAATTCTAAGTTGGTACAATTTGAAGTGGTAAGACATTGTTATGTAACTAGCAAAAGAATAATCCAGGTATTGTCTGTGAGTAAGAGTATGGATGATCAGCCTTTAATTCATTACTCTTATATTTGGGAAGCAAGTATCTGAATTTAATTACACTTGATTACTGAAGTAATAAATACTTGTGTTCTGCATAGAGTATGAATTGTCATGCATTTGGTTTGAATCATTGAAGCATTTGGATTTGTGAATCGAGTTTTTTGAAGTCAGTTGCTGACGTAAGCATGTGATAACTGTTTGGATTTTTCTTAATTGAGAAATTTAAAGTTGTCTGGGAAGAAATGTTGTGGAGGCTAGTGAGAGAGAGAAGAATAAAAAATGTTCCCATTGTTTCTGCCCTAAGCCACTGGAGAGATGGCTGGCACCTTTTACTGGGAACGTTTTTGGAAGCAACATAAGGCAGTGGTTAAAAATTAAGAAATTAATTTTGGGAATATTAATTTTTAGATGTCTGTGATTTTTATAAATTAATTATCAAGTAGGCAATTTGACAGTACTAACTAGGACATTTGAGAGTTCTGGTCTGGGTGAATAAATGGCAGTTTGGTAATTTCTGCCTGGGGAATGACAGTGTCCTAGGGAATCAGTGTAAAATGAGAGGGGAGAGCCCAGAAACATCTTGAGATACACAGCATTTATTTTAGAGAATGAGTAGAGGATGAGGAGACAAGGAAAGAGACTGAAAAAGTAATGGTGCAGTAGGAAGAAAACAAGGAGTGAAGGATATTGGGGATGCTAAGAGAGTAGAGAATTAAAGAAGGAGGAAAAAGTTTGAATGCTGCTGAGAAGTCTAGTCAAGTAATGTTGAACTAGCATCCACTGGAGAGGCAACATAGAGAGGTAAAAGTGGAGCTTACACTGGAGTGAGTTGAATAATTAATGAAAATTATGAATTTGCCAAGTGACTGCAAGGGAATGAGAGGTGCAAGAGAGTTAAGGGTATTTGCAAGGGCATGATTATAATACTTATCTTTGGAATTATGAGCTAGATGAAAGAAGGAAAAACTAGAAGGGATCAATATGGGTAGTGGTAGGGTTAATACATTGAAGTTTATTATGAAGTCAAATAGTTTTTGTCATGGGACACTTGACCAAAGTAGCTAGAAAGTTAAAAGGTGGTTGTCAGGATGAGGTGTCTGATCTTGGCTTTTTCTTACATTGAGGGTAAGGGAGTGGTAGTGGGGGCTAGGGATAATGTGGTTTCTTGGCAGGCAGTAAGGTCAGGCTATGACTGTGAGAATAGGGGATGTGGTTAAGGGGCTTTGAGATCAAGATTTGGATTGATTGTGCATGTAAGATGTTGAAATTAACTGAGAAAAACTGAGCCAATGTTGACATCTTTTGTGATACAGGGTAACTGACCAGAAGGTCAAAAAATCCTTTAGCAAGGAGAGGGAGGGAGAACTAGAAGGGCCAACAGTGACTGATGAAACAGGAGTGTGATGTGTGTGGAAATAAAGAAAGGGCTGCAAAGAGGGGATGATGTCCTCATCCCGAACTCTTGAAGCTGGTACCAGTCAGTTTTTGGGTATGTGTGACTTCACACATCTTCTCTGGGAGGGTTGTTGGACTCAAACTGGTCAACAGCTGCCTACATAAGGCAGGCCAGTGTTTGTTCTTTAAACAAACTTTTCATAGCTTAATTGTTTTTCTTGTATCTGGAGTTGTGTTTTAAGGGATAGCTTAGGATAGAACAGCTATTTGTAAGTATGGATCATTTGTCAGTTCAGTTCAGTCGCTCAGTCGTGTCCAACTCTTTGCGACCCCATGAATCACAGCATGCCAGGCCTCCCTGTCCATCACCAACTCCCAGAGTTTACCCAAACTCACGTCCATCGAGTCGGTGATGCCATCCAGCCACCTCATCCTCTGTCGTCCCCTTCTCCTCCTGCCCCCAATCCTTCCCAGCATCAGGGACTTTTCCAGTGAGTCAACTCTTTGCATCAGGTGGCCAAAGTATTGGAGTTGCAGCTTCAACATCAGTCCTTCCAATGAACACCCAGGACTGGTCTCCTTTAGGATGGACTGGTTGGATCTCCTTGCAGTCCAAGGGACTCTCAAGAGTCTTCTCCAACACCACAGTTCAAAAGCATCAATTCTCTGGTGCTCAGCTTTCTTCCCAGTCCAACTCTCACATCCATACATGACTACTGGAAAACCATAGCCTTGACTAGACGTATCTTTGTTGGCAAAGTAATGTCTCTGCTTTTTAATACGCTTTCGAGGTTGGTCATAACTTTCCTACCAAGGCGTAAGCATCTTTTAATTTCATGGCTGTAGTCACCATCTGCAGTGATCTTAGAGCCCAAAGGGAACATCTATATATTTTTTTGAAAGGGCCTTGTTCCTCTACCAGAAGTTCATGAAAAGCTCTGCTTTAGAGTCTTATACACTTGGGTTTACACACTGACCCTAAAATCAATTCGTTTTCTGACCTTAGATATTCTCATAACCTCAATGAACCTAAAATTTCATTGTCTATAAAATGGGACAAGACCACCTGCAGGATTTTTGTGAGAATTTGAAACACATACACCAAGCCCTTAATAGGGAAGACTGGTCTATAATAAACACTTGGTGTTAGTTGTGTACGTTAATCCTATTACCTCTTATCCAGTGTTTTTGGTGTCAGTTTTGTAAAATTATAATTTATTTGGTACTGATATTTATCTTTCTTTAGAAATATCTACAGAAATATTTAAAGAAGTCTTTTTGGAAATATTTAACAATATTTTATTAAAAACCATTTCTCTTAAGCATCACTTATTTTAATGGCCTGATTAGAATGACTTGGTGAAAACTGTCCTTTATATTGTAATGAAATAATTTTTTTAATTGTATATATTTGAGTATATAACTTCATGTTTTATTTATTTATGGCTATGCTGGGCCTTTGTTGCTGTGCACAGGTTTCTCTAGTTGTGGAGAGCAGAGGCTGCTCTGTTGTGGGGCACGGGCTTCTCATTGCGGTGATGTCTCCTGTTGAGGAGCACTGGCTCTAGGGCCCAAGGCTTTAGTAGTTGTTGCACTTGGGCTCAGTAGTTGCAGCTCGCAGGCTCCAGAGCCCAAGCTCAGCAGTTTTGGCACAGGGGCTTAGTTACCCAGTGGCATATGGGATCTTCCCAGACCAGGGAACCAATCAGTGTTCCCTGCATTACAAGGAGGATTCTTAACTATTGGACCACCAAGGAATCCCTAAAATAATTTTGATTTGAGTCACAAATAAACTACTTTAAATAAAGTAGTACTCACCAAGACATGTATTCAACTGCAGTCTCTGTTGTGTCCTATTTAGTGATTTGAAGGAAATGCCCTTTAGACGCATGAGCAGCGTGAGCATCAGATGATTTCCTCGTGTGAAAAGTATAGTATAAACCTGGTTATATATTGTAAGCTTTTATTTTTATGCTCATGTTTTACATCTTTTTAGTTTGAAATGAGCACCTTGATATTGGACATATGGTTATTTCCTGTTTTTGTTTTTCTATACGATTTCTACTTGAGGTTTCAGGTTCAATAATGACATAAAAACATGTGATGTTTGGTAACAGCTTGTTCTCTGTTTAAATAGAGAACCAGATGGGAGTTTGAAATGTAGATTTAATAACAAACTCAATTGTTTTTTTCTTTAAACAGGGCTGATGGAGTTATGAGAACCATGAACACAGAAAAACTCCTAAAAACTGTACCAATTATTCAGAATCAAATGGATGCCCTTCTTGATTTTAATGTAAGTTGATTACATAAATGCTTTTGTAATTTGATATTTTAAAAATTGCATCATTTTAATTAGATTTTTTATCTCAAGTTGTCATAGACTAATTTTTCACAGTATTTGGCTAAGGATTTTCTATAAATGTGGTCCCAAATCAGTTTACTCTCTATTTTAATAATTGCTTAAGATTTACTCTGATTTCTTTGGTGGTGCTTCCATAATCCCCGCTATATTATAGGGTATGCAAGCTTTTCAAAGTGATGGAGAGGTGAAGAGATTGATGTGAAAATCTGCTCTTTTTGATAATGGTTTTTAGATGTTAAAAATGTACAAAAATTTTCCTTATGAATAGCTGTCTTAAGATTTCAGTTTTTGTCTGCTTTGCAGAACTCAAAGCATGACAGTTATTAAGAAATAAAGGGAAGTTCAAATATACTTGTAACAATGTGTTGTATAGCTATTGCCCAAGGACTCTGTGTTCCCTGGGATTTTTGTTTTAATGACTGCTGCTTGAACTGAGTTTCCAGCTTTGTTATTTGTTTGTAGTATGTTGGGTGTTAGCATTTTCAAGTCTTCTATTTTGGTGCATCTAGTACTCTTGCCTGGAAAATCCCATGGACGGAGGAGCCTGGTAGGCTACAGTCCGTGGGGTCGCTAAGAGTCGGACACGACTGAGCGACTTCACTTTCACTTTTCCCTTTCATGCACTGGAGAAGGAAATGGCAACCCACTCCAGTGTTCTTGCCTGGAGAATCCCAGGGATGGCAGAGCCTAGTGGGCTGCTGTGTATGGGGTCGCACAGAGTCGGACACGACTGAAGCGACTTAGCAACAGCAGCAGCAGCACTTAAGATATTTTATTTTAGACCTTGTAGTGATTGACACTCTTGACAGTTTTATGCTGAAATTGATTTTCCTTTAATGGTGTGCTGTTACTTGGTAATCTTTAACTTCTGGAGGCCAGGGACCAGCTCTGCTTTTCCCTGCTGTGACCCTGTTGTCAGTACTGTGTGGCACATAGATAGTGTTCAATAAACATTGAGTAAATGCATCCTGTAGGTGCTTTATAGACTAGAACAGGTTCTCAAGCTGCTGTTTTTTTATGTGGCTTGTGACCTGAGAACTTTTTTAAATGGTTGCAAATAATTTAAAAAAAGGAAATATTTTTACATTTTTGAATGGTTGCTAGTAATAAAAGAATTTTTTAACAGGTAAAAAGTATATGAAATTTATATTTCAGTGTCCACAGTAGTGTTTTTAGAACAGGCTCATTGGTTGCATGTGGTCTGTGGCTGCTTTGTTGGTGTAATAATAGAGCCAAGTAGTTGTGACAGATCATATGGCTGCACAGTCTGAAGTACTGACTCATGCCCCTAGTTTGCTGGCTCCTAGTCCAGAAGACAGGAGATTAATGTAACTGCTGAACTTTATTTTGATTTTTATAGAGAAAACGTCCAACCATGAATTTTATTTCCACTTAATTTATTGTGGGTATCTTTATAAAATTGCATGTTCTTTTCAGTGTCGGTTATACTTTGTTGTATGTAATAATTTATTGCTTCCCAGATGGCTCAGACAGTAAAGAACCTGCCTGCAGTGCAGGAGACCTGGCTTCAATCCCTGGGCTGGGAAAATCCGCTGGAGAAGGAAATGGCATCCACTCCAGTCTTCTTGCCTGGAGAATCCCATGGGCAGAGGAGTGTGGCGGCCTACAGTCCATGGGGTCGCAAGAGTTGGGACACGACTGAGCGACTAACACTTTACCTGTTGATAAATGTTTAGGGCATTTGGTTTTTTAATTCAGAAAATAAATGGGGAAAAAAAAACAGAAGGGAGGGATGCTAGATACTCCATGTGTGCGTTAGATAATAGTGTATCTATATATTTATAAGCCTGTTTATATAGAA
The DNA here is from genome assembly GCF_054371585.1 of Giraffa tippelskirchi. Classification (NCBI taxonomy): domain Eukaryota; kingdom Metazoa; phylum Chordata; class Mammalia; order Artiodactyla; family Giraffidae; genus Giraffa; species Giraffa tippelskirchi. The sequence continues at coordinate 37,870,160 of NC_137284.1, read as the reverse complement.
TTAATACCCTAGACAAAGAATTAGATGGTCAAAGGCCATAAACATTCAAGTTTTTAATAAATATTGCCAAATTATACTCCAAAAGGGTTGAGCCATTCACTAGTCAATAGGCACCTGTTTTTCTTTGTTCTCATTGGTGTAGAATAATACCTTGGTTTTGACTATCTTGAGACTTACTAGTCTGGCACTCAAGAGAGGGTAGTTCAGTGATTTAATTTGATTCTTTTAATTTGCGTATCGGTGAAGTTGAACTTCTTTTTACATTATTAGCTATATGTATTGTTTATTTTGTGAATTGTCTTACAGAATTCTCTCTATAATGCAGATCGATCTTGTCAGATATTCTGAAAATATTTACCAATTTGTTGCTTTACGATTCCGCTTATATTTTTCTGTACCTAACAAGTTAATTATCATGTACTTAGATATCTAGATGGCAACCCAGTCTAGTATTCTTGCCTGGGAAATCCTATGGACTGAGGAGCCTGGCAGGCTAGTGTCCGTGGGGTTGTAAGAGTCGAACACAACTTAGCAACTGAACCACCACCACCACAGTTATCTAAAAAAGAACTTAAGATTAACTTGTTTTATCCTTTTGATTATTTTCTTGAGATAAAGGTAAAGGCATTTCTCATATATCTTAGTAGACAACTACTTTTTTTTCACTAAAACATGAGTCACTAATAATAGTAATATTGATCATTGGATACATGTATATATATATGGGTGAGCCCTTTCTCTTTTCACTTGAAATAGGCACAACGTTGTTAATGAGCTATACCTCAATACAAAATAAAAAGTTTAAGAAAAAATAAATATTGATCATTTATTTGTAAAATACTGCATCAGACTCTTTACACCAGTATGTCAGTTAATTCTCCTGTAACCATATGAGGTAGAAATATTATAACCATTTTGAAGATGAGTTTGTTTGTAATATTGGGAAAATTATTTCTTTTTTAAAAAAGTATTTTCTACCTAGCTTAACTCAGTTCTTTGGTGATTATAGTAGCCATTTAATAAATATTCTTTTATTTAGAAACATTCAATAAATTCTTCATGACTGAAAGTGAACTTTACTTAGAAATGGGCTCTATTTTGTAATTAGAAGTATTTAATGTTGAAATGAACTTAAAATACTTTTGAGATGTAGCCTAAGAATTTCAAGAGTTGAAGGATACTTTTGTTCTCACTGACTTATTTCTGAACTAAATTCAGCGTTAATTCTTTGATCAATATTTTTGCACTGTATGGCTGTGACTCTGATTGCTAGAGATAAATATCTTTCTCTGTCCTATACCTAAGTGTTTGAATTCATTGTATTTTACTTTGAAGGAAGTCATTGTCATTTTGGAACAGAACATTAGCTAATCTTTCTATTTTTTTTTCCAGGTTAATAGCAACGAACTTACAAATGGGGTAATAAATGCTGCCTTCATGCTCCTGTTCAAAGATGCCATTAGACTGTTTGCAGCATACAATGAAGGAATTATTAACTTGTTGGGTAAATATTTCTATCGTTTAATAACATTTTATTTCTTATCTTGTGTCATTGATAAATATTGTCTTAGTTATTACTTAAAGCTGCCTTAAAATTCATTGAGATATAGTTATTCATTGAACAATTTGGAGAAAAGAATTTTATACCTGACTGCATATGCTAAGTGATTAAATAATTATACAATTAGAATGCTCAGTCAGATGAACTATGCACTTTTTAGATATATCTGTATTTTTTTCTATCAGTTTTATTTTTAGAAACAGAAAAATTTCTTAACAGTTAAGTTGGAATTTTCTGTCTCAGGAAAATAATTTCCTCACAGTTTATTCCAAAATGAACTTTTAATTATAAAATTGGTACTTTTTTCTAAACTTAATTTTTAGATTGATAATTATTTTAAAATAAATACTGTTTTAAAGGATGTTTTTTACATTTGAGGCATTTTAGGAGTGTGTGGTGCTTTGTTGTGTAGTAGGTATATATGACATTCAGTTAGTTTTGCCTAGAGATGCTAATTTTTTTCAGTGGAGTTTGAATGGAGTAGAAAAGTAACAGTCTGCAAAGAGTGTCAAAGTATTAAGTGTCAAGATGTCCGATGTGTTTACTCCAGTATATTTGTTCCCCCTTTTCAGTAATTTTTTTAAAAGAATTTATTTAAATTTGATTTTCATAGGCAAGGGTAATACAAACTCATTTAGGGGTGCTTTAATCCACGGATATAGGGAAACTGGGGTGTTTTTTTTTTCACAAGTGAAAAATGGAAAGTTTTTTACAAAGTTTTGGAAAGTATAGTCTCCCACCTTGTGACTGGTGTAAATTAAGCTCTTTACTGCTATTTATGTAAGTTAAATTAGTTCTCCAAGTGACATCTGGACTTAGAAAAGTTGCCATCTTTCTTAATATTATTTAGAATATTTGGAAATAGACATTTAGCACTGTTTTAAATGGAGTCAAATGTGATCTGCATTAACATGCAAATTATACTTAGGGAATTGTTAGGAAAGAAATATTGTGGGAAAAACTGGTAACAGGAGTAAAGTCATAATTTCTTAATTTTTAATACAGCAGCATCTCTATTTTGAGTTGCTTTGAATATCTAAGCTAATTTAACACTTTTTTCGGTAGGGTGAATGTGTTTTCTGAGACATCAGTATGACTCGGGCTGTTTTAAATCTTTTTCTCTTTTGAGTCTTTTATTTTGATGTAAATGAAAGTATGTTTATATCTGTTTTTGGCAGAAAAATATTTTGATATGAAAAAGAACCAGTGCAAAGAAGGTCTTGACATCTATAAGAAGTTCCTGACTAGGATGACTAGAATCTCAGAGTTTCTCAAAGTTGCAGAGGTAAACTGTGTTTAAATGACTGTATCTCTTAACTTGGTTTCTTTGTCTTTAAGTGTACATTTCAAAGAAATCAGTCTTCACCCAAGTGAAAGAAGTGTGTTAAATATAGTAAGGTATATATTCAGGGGAGGGAGGCGGGAGGGGGGTCCAGGAACGGGAACACATGTAAACCCATGGCTGATTCGTGTCAATGTATGGCAAAAACTACTACAATATTGTAAAGTAATTAGCCCCCAACTAAAATAAATAAATTTATTTAATAAATAAATAAATAAAAATGAATAAATAAATAAAAATGAAAAATAAAAAAATATGTAGTAAGGTATATATTCAATTTTAACACTATGCTATATTGCATTCTGTGCTGTAGTATGAATATGATATGGCATTGAATATTACCCTGTGTATTTAATCTAGTATTGAATACTAAAAAGTAATCTAATTTTTAAATTCTTTATAAAATCAGATAGATGGCGATGATTTTTATGTTTGGAATTGGCTGTATATCGTAGAAGATTTATTCTATTAAATATGGTAAAGAATATTCTATGTTAGTACAGGTCTCCTTCCTTCAGTAAGACTTGCAACCAAAGCCATGTGGTTCAGAATGTTTTCTTCACTTCAGAAGTGAACTTAATGCATTTATTGTTTGTCATTTTTTATGAAAGCTATGAATGTAGGTTATAGGATAATTAATTTTGTAAATCTTTTTGAAAAATGAGTTTCTGAGTCACAGAAGGTAGTTGTGGTAATGCTTATAGACATTATCTTGCTTCCACAAAGAGTTTTTATTTTTCCCTTTCTCTTCCATCTACCTATTATTACCAGAGGTGTTTTGTTAGGGTAATTTTAAAAGATGAATATATTGTTGATCAGTAATAGCAAAGTAGTTCATCTGAAACTAGCAAGTAGATGATTCTGCCTCTATTACCATAGTGATGTTTTTATTCTGTAGCAGGTGGAGTAAGATTCAAAAGGATGATGAGACCTTTGAAGAAAATAGCTTTGTGGTGTTAAACTATTTTATGAAGTGTACTGGAATTTATTTGGATTTAAAGTATCTCTCAAGGAGTAATCAATTTTTTTCCCATTTCTTTAGCGTCAGTCACATGCTAACACCAGAAAGAAGTAGTTTTTATGATGATTCTAGGAAATTCTTTAAATACATTTACTTTGTTGACCTTTCCCTTTGGCTTCTTTTGTTCTTTGCATTTGATAAGTTGTATCTACTGACTTAAGTTTTAAGCCCTTATTCGCCTCCAGATCTGCTAGTCTTAACCCTGCGATGGAATAGACCATCCACTCCATATCCACTCCATAGGAATACTCCCCTACCTTAAGAATATTCTTTGATGAAGTGGTCTTGGGGCTCGCAATTTCATTATGAGACCTTAGTTCTTGGAGTGAAGACTCAAGTAACCTTTTCAAATGTGTTTGAAGATGACAAATATATCATTCAGTGATTAGCTTTGAAGATCTTAGTATGAATTATTTTATCAAATTTTCTACTGATACCATTCTGGAATTGGCCCTTGAAAGGTTGAGAAAAGGAAGGGAGAGTGATAAGAAAGTGAAATAGTTATATAGCATGAATAATCATATAGTCACAGGAGGGAAAAAAAAATTTTAAATTAGGGTGTTGGAATAAATAAGAATGGTTTTTATCTTCTTTGCTAGAAATTGCCTAGTACCTGAGCATCATGAAAGTATGTAGGGATTGCTTTGTGGGGACAGTTATATCCTGGTTAAATATCACCTGGTATTTGTATAAAACCTGGCCTGCTTGAGTGAACGTAGGTTTGAAATCTGTGGTGACTGCCAGGGAAAGTGTATTTTATGGTGAAAGAGGGAGTCATTGTTGTTAGGTTTGTTCCTTAACTTCTTATTGTGCTCCAACAGACTTATTCATGGTCAGCCTTTCTAATTCTTGGTGTAGTGTTTTTGTCATAGAAGTGATGGATTTTTCAGATTGTGACAAGGTAGCTTCTGTAGGTGTTTTGAGGATATGGAGATGGTAACTTAGTAGCCTGGTTGAATTTCCAATTCTCCTTCCCCTCCTGTTAGAACTTTTAGAGCCATCAGATAATACCTAAGTCTTTGGAAGTATTGAATGATATCTGCAAGGATTAAATATTCTTCTAACTTTAAAGAATTCTTCCTAAAATATTGCTCATAGTACTAGTCATAAATGTTATTTTCTAAATTTTACTTATAAAACCCCTTATTGTAATTTTATCTATTAAATATGATGCTGCTTCTTCTTACAGCAAGTTGGAATTGACAGAGGTGATATACCAGATCTTTCACAGGTAAGTATTGTTGTAATATCAGTCTTGGTCTGCTGTGTTCACTAGATCTGAAGGGTACAAAGATGAATAATATGCAGCTCTTGCTGTCAAGATCAGTGTAATTTTTCTTGATTTTTAATGTTTTGATATGTTGCTGATGATTGTTCTAACATTATAACCATATAAAAGTCTACTCATTTCTTCTTGGTGGAGCCAGCCAGTACTCTGCTGTTCTTTTAGTTTAATCTCTTTTAGTCTCTGTTTCTCATCATTATCATTACCACCCCACCAACACCCCCTGCCAAAAAAGAAAGAACTGAACTTAGAGAATGGTGTTTTAAAAACAAAATCTTCCCTATACTATTGGTAGAGAATAGTCTTACGCAGGATTTGTTTTTCCTGTTTTAAACCGTCCACTTTGGCTCTTTGACTCAGGTAGATACATTAAATAAGTATAAACCTCAAGACATTGCTCTTAAGTTTGAGTCCTGGCTATGCCACCAGCTAGCTGGCCCTGTGATCTGGGGAAGTTGCTCTCTGTGCTTCAGTTTCATTATCTCTGAAATGTAGATATTACAATACCCATCTCAGTTGGGAGGATTAAGAGTTAATACCTAAAAAACATTTAGAGCATTAAGCACTCAGTGTTAACTATTATAATATTATTTTTTATTATCATTATCTTAAAAAATTTTTAGGAAGGAAACTTTAAACCTGCAGTTTTTTCTGGCCTTTTCTGGTGTTTGTTTACAGAGTATTAAGAATGAAAGGACCTGGCATAAACTATCCTTATGTATCAATTCTCCTCAGTAGTTGTTACCTTTTACCTTATTGTCAGTCATTCTTAGATTCTTTTAAATGCTTTGCTTGTTAATGCTTCTTACTGTTCTTCTCTGTACTCACTTATTCTGATTCATCTCTTTGATCTCCAGGCTAAGGATATACACTAGATCTAGTTATGAATTGTATGCAAATAAAAATTTTTGCATATGCCCACATGAAATAATTGACCTCATTAAGATTGAGCACGTTATTGCTCTAGGCTAAGTGTGATAAGAATCATTGTTTGAACAGTATAAACTGATTTGACAGTTTCAAATGGGAAGGGAGTTTGGGGGAGAATGGATACATGTATATAATATGACTGAGTCCCTTTGCCCTCTACCTGAAACTGTCACAACATTGTTAATGGGCTATATGCCAATATAAATAAAAAGTTTAAAGTAAATACATTTTAAAACTAAAAAGATCAGCCTCAGGCCATACTGTCATTATGTGTCTGTACTTTAATATTCATGGTATTGTACTTTAGGAAAGATGGTAGTTATACATGAGTGGAAATTTTTAAAAAGTGGAAATTTGAGATTATTTACTCTTTGTTTGTTATAAATTGTTCTTTTTAGGATGTGAAGCATCACATTTCCTTCATTTTTTGTAATGTGGATTTGACTTTGAAAAAACATATATTTAAAAGGGATTTAAAAAATAGTTTATTAATCATCGTACCTAAGTAGTTGAGGTATTTGTAAGCACAACTTAAATGTTTCAGAAAAAAATACATAGTTTAAATGACCTCAGTTTTAATTTAAGATTCTGTAGCATAGTAGTTAGTATCTAGGCTTTCAGACGGGACATACCTTCTACACTATGTTGGCTCCTGCTATGTATCAGATACGTGATCTGGGGCAAGTTCATTTTCTTTGTCTCAGGTTGTTTTCTTGTAAAATGGATATGGTAATAGTGTCTTTCTCATAGATTCAGTGATGGCATACAGGGTAGCTCACACAGTGCCCATTGTGTTATAGGAGCTTTTAAAATGTTAATTGCTGTTAGTAACACTCGCCTCATCATCTCTGACGTAGCTCAGACAGTAGTTGGCCTGCTGATTTGTTGGGGTTGAGGGATTGCACATGTGTCCTCAGATCAGTATAGAAGCCCATGTTTTCTACCATGTCTGTCTTGTGCTAAGGTCTTGATTTAGAGAGAGAAAATACAGGGTGAAGGAAGTTGTTCAGGTCATAGTTGACAGAGAAAATAGCCAGTACTGTCTCTTCCAACTGCTTTTGGATACTTGTAATTCAGAAACTCTATATCAAATCCTAAAGAATATTTGGTGTAAGTGAATGCCACTGATGTTTTGGTTCACTTAAAAGTAGTGAACAGTTCTTTTTCAGCTCACTGAAAAGGTTTCCTTTTGAAAATAAGTGATTAACTGTTCATATTCAGTTGAGATTTGACACACAGACTGAGGGTTTCAAGCTAGTCTTTAAAAAAAATTGAGGTAAATACCTGTTTGAATGAGGATTGATAACCGTAAGCACTTGTATAATCAATACACCATTTAAGATGTAAATCGTTTCCATCAGCCTCTGTCCCCCTCCAGTCACCCCAGACCGTTCCACACAAATCACTACTTTGAATTCTAATAGAGTAATTTTTATCAGTTTTTGAATTTAATGTAAATGGAATCATGTGACTGTTTTCATGTCTGGCTTCTTTTGCTCATCATAATGTTTTGAGAGCTGTCTATATGTTAGATTTACCATTAATTAATTCTTTTTAATTGCTGAATAGTATTCCATCATGTGAACTTACCACAGTTCTGTCTCTTTTCTAAATTGGAAAATTTGGAAATTTTTGGGTTATTTACAGTCTTTTAACTGTTGTAAATAAAGCTGGGGCTTCCCTGGTGTCTCAGCAGTAAAGAATCCACCTGCAGTGCAGGAGACACAAGAGACTTGTGTTTGTTTCCTGGATTGGGAGGATCCCCTGGAGAAGGAAAAGGGCAACCCACTCCAGTATTCTTGCCTGGGAAATCCCATGGACAGAGGAGCCTGGCAGGCTATATAGTCCATGGGGTCACAAAAGTCAGACATGACTTAGCTACTAAACCACTAAATAAAGCTGCTTACAACAAGTCTTTTCTTGTGGAGATATGCTTATCTTTCTGTTAAATAAACAGTTAAAAATGGAATTGGGTAATTAAGGTAGATGTATATTTAGCTTTCTTTTAAAAAAAATCCATATCGTTTTTCAAGGTGGATGTATTCCCACCAGCGTTGTATGACAGTTATATTTGCTCTGTATCTTCAGCATTTGATGTTGCTAGTCTTTGTAACCATCTAGTGAGTAAGAAGTTGTATCTCATTATGATTTTTTGTTTCCTTGATGTTAATTTTCGGTTTGATTTGTCAGTAACTATTCAAAACTGTATTTGGACACTTTCAGTTACTCAGTATTTATTAAGTACCAGGAGCTCACTCAACAATATGTATAGCTTTTAGGATTGTTTTTATTTAAAATTTAAATAAGTTAAATATTAAAAAATTGCAGGATCTTCTTAATGTTTCATGTTCACATAGTCTTAGTTTTTATAGCTTTGACTGTTTGTTAATATTCTTACCAGATGATGCTTATGTAATAAAAATAATAGTGTCATTATTAGATAGCTAAAATGCCACTGTTAATTTGTTCATGGGGAATATACCTGTTTATTTTTCTTTCTTGTATTAGATGATTCTTGATTTATTTTGAGTAATGGTGTGATTATCATGAAAGTCTTAATATTTGTACAATTTTAGGCCCCCAGTAGTCTTCTTGATGCTTTGGAACAACATTTAGCTTCCTTGGAAGGAAAGAAAATCAAAGATTCTACAGCTGCAAGCAGGTACATTATTCTTTGTGGGGCAAAGAGAGGTAGTGATGTTTCTGAGAAAGTAGTAGATGAGTCGAGCTGAAGTTCCAGGTTATTTAATTTCTCTTCATCTTGATTTCACCATTTATAAGTCAAGTTTATTAATAGTATCAACCTCAGAGTTGCTCTTAAAGATTAATACATGTAAGTTTTTGTGGCAGTTTTCTGATTTTCAGTAAATGTCAACATCTCTTAAGATGATGACAGTAACTGTGTGGTTTAGAGTGATGTTCGTAACGTTAGTATTTCTCTTAAAGATAAATGCATGGGTTAATATGGTATATTATAATTATAAAACTCTTTTTTACAAATTTGATTCACCTTCACAAATAGCCCTGTGAAGTATGAAGTAGTAATTCAGGGACTCAGAACTAGGATGTCCAACATAAGATTTCATTATCTTTCTCTAATGCCAGTTCTTGGGGGTGATTGGTGACATATTTTCATCATTCTGTTAGACTTTTAGCTGATTTCCAAGACTAAGACCAATGGACCTAGCGAATCAAAAATAATGTAGATCATCTCTTTCTGACCTTGTAATGTTATTGTGTTGGTTAGTGGAAGAAAAATTTTTGAATAAATTTTGATTAAAACTTTCCTTCTTTTTGATGTGATTTTCTAATAGGTTTTTAGAAATATAAGGCCCAATTATTTGAGAAAGTAATGAAAAACATAGCCAAGTAGCTTCAAGTATACCGATTTACCTTATATGTGTTTTTAATTTCTAATATTTTAAAATTTCTTTAGAACAGTATTACTCTTCCTTTGTCTTCAGAGTTTTATCTTTATATTGGCTCATTTATAAAATTGATTTTTATATAAAACTTAAATAGTAGTTTTTCTACTTTGTTTACTTAGAGTAGAAATTAATGGCATTTGGTGTGTTATAAAAGGAAAATTAATAGCAGTCACTGAGGAGTAGTTTCAGGTTAGAATTCTTTACCACCTATGTTTATTTTGCCTAGAATTAACATTTGGATATTAAATGTTGGGGTTTATGATCTGGGTAAGTTTTTGATCTAAGGGAAAGGAGATGGCTTGCTGTGAATCCAACAGTGAGGAATGAGGAATTACATATGCATGTGCAAATATAGTATATTTGAAAAGCAAATTCTAGCTTGGCAAAAGGGTAGCAGATAGAAAGGAGGTGCCAAATGGACTGGTGACTGGGATGACATTAGTCTTCCTTTAGTAGAACCTCTGGGTCCTCTGGGAATGACATCTTTGGGAGGTGTTATAAGGGAAGCATATCTACATATGCATTATTTATTGCTGGTTCTTATATTTTCGTGTTCTGTAGTAGTACTGCCAAAACCCTGGTTGTAAATTAGAAGAAGGTCATCTCTTAATGAGAAATTTAATATGTTTTACCCGTCAGGGTTTTCCCTGAAGTATGTGAACTCTTTTCCAGTTGCATTGGATCCCTCCCTTGGGCTTGGGAGAGGCAGTGTCCTTCACCTTTATTGTGAATCCTTTCTGTATCCTTTCCAAAGTCAAACATTTAGTTCAGTCAGTTCAGTTCAGTCACTCAGTCGTGTCCCGACTCTTTGTGAGCCCATGAACCGCAGCACGCCAGACCTCCCTGTCCATCACCAACTCCCGGAGTCCACTCAAACCCACGTCCATTGAGTCGGTGATGCCATCCACCCATCTCATCCTCTGTCGTCCCCTTCTCCTGCCCTCAGTCTTTCCCAGCATCAGGGTCTTTTCAAATGAGTCAGCTCTTCGCATCAGGTAGCCAAAGTATTGGAGTTTCAGCTTCAACATCAGTCCTTCCAGTGAACACCCAGGACTGATCTCCTTTAGGATGGACTGGTTGGATCTCCTTGCAGTCCAAGGGATTGTCAAGAGTCTTCTCCAACACCACAGTTCAAAAGCATCAATTCTTCGGTGCTCAGCTTTCTTCACCGTCCAACTCTCACATCCATACATGACTACTGGAAAAACCATAGCCTTAACTAGATGGACCTTTGTTGACAAAGTAATGTCTCTGTTTTTTAATGTGGTATCTAGGTTGGTCATAACTTTCCTTCCAAGGAGTAAGTGTCTTTTAATTTCATGGCTGCAATCACCATCAGCAGTGATTTTGGAGCCCCCCACCAAAAAAAGTCTGACACTGTTTCCACTGTTTCCCCATCTATTTCCCATGAAGTGATGGGACCAGATGCCATGGTCTTAGTTTTCTGACTGTTGAACTTTAAGCCAACTTTTTCACTCTCCTCTTTCACTTTCATCAAGAGGCTCATTAGTTCTTCACTTTCTGCCATAAGGGTGGTGTCATCTGCATATCTGAGGTTATTGATATTTCTCCCAGCAATCTTGATTCCAGCTCGTGCTTCCTCTAGCCCAGCGTTTCTCATGATGTCCTCTGCATATAAGTTAAATAAGCAGGGTGACAATATACAGCCTTGACATACTCCTTTTCCTATTTGGAACTAGTCTGTTGTTCCATGTCGAGTTCTAACTGTTGCTTCCTGACCTGCATACAGGTTTCTCAAGAGGCAGGTCAGGTGGTCTGGTATTCCCATCTCTTTCAGAATTTTCCACAGTGTATTGTGATCCACACAGTCAAAGGCTTTGGCATAGTCAATAAAGCAGAAATAGATGTTTTTCTGGAACTTGCTTGATTTTTTGATGATCCAGCGGATGTTGGCAATTTGATCTCTGGTTCCTCTGCCTTTTGTAAAACCAGCTTGAACATCTGGAAGTTCACGGTTCACGTACTGCTGAAGCCTGGCTTAAAGAATTTTGAGCATTACTTTACTAGCATGTGAGATGAGTACAATTGTGTGGTAGTTTGAGCGTTCTTTGGCATTGCCTTTCTTTGGGATTGGAATGAAAACTGACCTTTTCCAGTCCTGTGGCCACTGCTGAGTTTTCCAAATTTGCTGGCATATTGAGTGCAGCACTTTCACAGCGTCATCTTTCAGGATTTGAAATAGTTCAACTGGAATTCTATCACCTCCACTAGCTTTGTTCGTAGTGATGCTTCCTAAGGCCCACTTGACTTCACATTCCAGGATGTCTGGGTCTATGTGAGTGATCACACCATCGTGATTATCTGGGTCATGAAGATCTTTTTTGTACAGTTCTACTGTGTATTCTTGCCACCTCTTCTTAATATCTTCTGCTTCTGTTAGGTCCCTACCACTTCTGTCCTTTATTGAGCCCATCTTTGCATGAAATATTCCCTTGGTATCTCTAATTATTTTGAAGAGATCTCTAGTCTTTCCCATTCTGTCGTTTTCCTCTATTTCTTTGCATTGATTGCTGAGGAAGGCTTTCTTAACTCTCATTGCTATTCTTTGGAACTCTGCATTCAAATGATTATATCTTTCCTTTTCTCCTTTGCTTTTCATCTCTCTTCTTTTCACAGCTATTTGTAAGGCCTCCTCAGACAGCCATTTTGCTTTTTTGCATTTCTTTTCCATGGGGATGGTCTTGATCACTGTCTCCTGTACAATGTCATGAACCTCCGTCCATAGTTCGTCAGGCACTCTATCTATCAGATCTAGTCCCTTAAATCTATTTCTCACTTCTACTGTATAGTCATAAGGGATTTGATTTAGGTCATACCTGAATGGTCTAGTGGTTTTCCCCACTTTCTTCAACATTTGGTTAAAAATATTAATAATAACTGAATGTATGTGTAAATCAGCTGATTTCTTAATAATCCTCTAGATGAGTGGGTAGAATATTTCTTCTGAAGTACTGATGTTGACTCCATAGGTTTAGTTCATAATTATAGTATCTATCCATGGCTAGCCCACTAGATCATTTTGTAACCAGGATGTAATGTGAAATGTTTGGCCAAAAACTGTATTACTTTTGCCTGATTATCCTAGGGCGACAACACTTTCCAATGCAGTCTCTTCCCTGGCAAGCACTGGCCTGTCTCTTACCAAAGTGGATGAAAGGGAAAAGCAGGCAGCATTAGAGGAAGAACAGGCTCGTTTAAAAGCTTTAAAGGTAGGTGTATGCATTTTCTTAAGTTATTTGGAATAGGAAGTATAGGTGCTCATAAAGTAACTGGGACTTCCATACAGACTGACAGTATTTAATAAATATTTGTACAAACAAGATGAAATTTAGTAGTCTTAATTTTTCATCCTGACATTGAACGATTGACAATACAGAGAATACCTTTTCTGCTATCAAAATTAGAAAACACTTTCTTTCAAAGGCCTTAGAAATCAGTCTGGTTTCTAGATTCCTTATGGTAGTGCCTTTTCCCAACAGGAACAGCGCCTAAAAGAACTTGCAAAGAAACCTCATACCTCTTTAACAACTGCAGCCTCTCCTGTGTCCACCTCAGCAGGGAGTGTAATGACTGCACCAGCCATTGACATATTTTCTACCCCTAGTTCTTCTAACAGGTAGGTGGAGTGGTTAACGCTTACCTTTGAATGCCTAGATTTAAAGATTTATATCAATTGTGCAGAGCTTTTCAGGTTTAATTTGATACCAGATTTTCATAATCATGAATTCACACAAAGAAGGTAGTAGTAAACGGTGGTAGTGAATAATAGCTAAACACAAAGTGAAAAGAGTTTATATTTTGAATATTTAAAAAATGGAAGATGGCTAAATGATAAATTTATACCAGTTAGAGGGTGGTGGTTTTTCTCTGGGCAAATGTTTCATTGTAAAAAAATAAACATTAACTATTATTTATATACATTTGTAAAGTTTCTAATGGTTCAAGACCTTGTGTATAACTCTTGGATATGTATGTATGATATGTAATTTCAGAATATCCTTTCATTAGCTACTTGAAACACAGTAAGAGTTAGCTGCCAAATTTCATATCTGTCAGGGTCGTAGGATCACTAATATAGGGTTTAACATGGTGCTTGTTGTTCATTTGCTAAGTCGTGTCTTACTCTTTGCAACCACATGAACTACAGTATACCAGGCTTTCCTGTCCTTCGCTATCACCTGGAATTTGTTCAGAGTCATGTTCATTGAGTCAGTGAAGCCATCCAACCATCTCATCCTCTGTTGTCCTCTTCTCTTCCTCCCCTCAGTCTTTCCCAGCATCAGGGTCTTCTCTAGTGAATGGGCTCTTCGCATCAAGTGGACAAAGTATTGGGAGTTTCAGCATCAGTCCTTTCAATGAAAGTTAAGGGTTGATTTTCTTTAGTTAGGATTGACTGGTTTAATCCCATGGACACGGTGGTTAGTGCATGGTAAATGCCACGTGGAGAGTGATGCTTGCTTGTTTTTCTTTGATTTTGTTGTTGCTGTTTGTTAAGTTATCCTTAAATGGTCTTCCCTTCCACTTACCTACTCCTGTCACAGTTCAGTGTAACTTTCGCTAACTCAACTGCTGCCTGCTCCCAAAAGTCTTAGTAGATATTGTATTTAGTTACGTGTTTTTCTTTCTTTCAGTTTTGTCTTTTTGTTTGTTTTGATTTTTGTATAATACTCTCCTTAATCCCCAATAACATCAAACCCATTGAGTGTTAAGTTTTTCTCTTAAGGATCTTAGAAAGAAGCCTGTCTAAGCAGGGTAGGAGGATGCGGGTAAATAGAAAAGAATGTTTAATATTTGAGGATAAAACAAATCATTTGATAAAGATCTAACATTTTTATTTCACTTCATACATTCAACATTTTCACCTTTTTAATAGTAATTAAGGACAAATCTTACAGCCTATTATGTAACACTTACTGCATAGTCTGTATTTTTCCCCAAAGCACTAAATTTATTTGTATTTTTATCACTTACAACACTATGTTTTACATCTAAAAGATACATCTTCAAAACTTTTTATTTTTGAATAAGTGTAAGTTAAACTATGCTGAGGTACAAATAATGCCTCAATTCTTAGAAACTGGAATCTTATTTGAGTTGTTTCTTAATCACGTAAAAGTCTCATGGTAAGATGTATGTAAGTTGTATTGTGTAATGAGGTGGCTGTGTTACAAGTTTATATCGTATATGCATGTATAATTTTTTCCCTGTATTACTGATACGCTTGATATTTGAAGCAATAGAGGTAAGGTTAATAGGTATTTTACTTTGTGGGAGTTTTGGTATTGAAAATGTAATTGGAGTCCTTTAAATATTAAAAAACACATTTCTTGAGAAAAATTGTCATGTATTTCATAATTTAGAATTATGTTGTTTAGGTTCTAGGTTCTTTTCAATAAAGAGACTAGTTTTTTCCTGGGCAAGATCTTGATTCTTTCCAAAACTGCTATTATTATTTGAATCCTCTCTAAACTTAAGATATGGTACTTGAATCATTTTCCAGGTCTCCTTTAAAATATGCTGTTATATGAGGGACATGTATCTTGTCAGTAACAGTATCTTGCTGAAACTGTTCTTCCTTTTGAGATTTACATTATTGGGGCTTTTTTCTCACTTAAAGAAAATGTTTTTATTTAGTGGAATGGGTGAGAGGAGTGACTAATACAGCAAAGTCTAATAAATAAATCATATTTTCAAAATATCTTTCTAGCACATCAAAGCTACCAAATGATCTGCTTGATTTGCAGCAGCCAACATTTCACCCATCTGTACTTCCAATGTCAACTGCTTCTCAGGTAGCAAGTACATGGGGAGGTAAGCATTAATGAATCTTTGTATGTTGTATAGGCATCTCCCTTCCCCATTTTGTGGGATTTACTTGCTTTCACTTGACACATGAGAACTTGAAAAATATTAATATGACAGTGAAGTTGTTTTGCCCCTTGAAGACATTTTCATTTATTAATAAATACAATTTTGGAATATATGTTCAGTTAAATTATGAAATGAGATTTAATGCAGATGAAAAAGGACCAAATATGTTTAAGTGTGAAATAATTCTTTCAATGTTGAATTTCTATTCTATTACCCAGAAATACATAATGAATATTTTACTTTTGGTATAGAGGAAAATTTACTTGCAGAGGGGAAAACTCATCTAATGAAGTTCTAATTAAATTCAGGTAGTATTATCAGGCAGTGCACTATCTTCTGTGGAGGAATGTCATGACAAACTTTTGCTACTTATATTTAAAATGTTCATTTAATTTAGATTTTAGTATTCAAAGAATTTTCCCCTAGTACCAACAGGAAAGTTTGCTGCCCTTGAGTAGTTCTTTGACCTTAAGGTGAACATATTATGTTCATGACCCAGCATCTTTGAAGAGCAAGCCATGTCAGTTTTTAAGTTAGACATTTAGTATGTTTTCAAATCATTTCCTTTGTTTGGTTTTGGTACTTCTGTTTGTATTTATGTAAATATTATTTTACAAACACAAAAAATTTTATGAGAGGGAAAGATATTCTGAGAAAGGACATTGTCTAGAAAACTGTTAGAGAATGACAGGCTACCTTAAACTTTGTGCTGGCTCACATGTAAAATCTAACTTGAGTGGCTTACCTCTCAGAGCAGGGATTCATTGTTCTAGTGGGGTTTTATGATATATTAGACTTTTTTCTTTATTTTAATAATTTGAGTTAATAACTTTTTTGGGTTTTTTAATAGTTATTTCTTAAGACTCAATTTTATATGATGGAATGTAAACTATGTCAAGGGAGGAGCTCTAAAATATTTTGTTGAGTGATGTCTAGAACATTTCTTGGTATATAGCAGGTACTTTGTAAGTGTTTGTTGAGTCAGTAGACATTTTCCTTTTTAGGGGGCAGATTATTTCTGGTTCAAGACAGAACAGGGAAAAGGAATAGTAAAACACTAAAATACTAGGTTTTTAGATTAATTTTGTGAGCTATCACTTTATTTTAAAAACTAATTGAGCTAAATCTTAAGATCTGGGAGTAATTTCTAAAAGTACTAAGCTAGTTCAAAGTCAGTGAATTTTTTAGAATTATTTAAATGATCTGTAGACAGCATATTAGGGGTTAAGAGAAAGGAATTTCTTAATAGCCTAATGATAATTACAGTTTTAGGATTTTTAATCTGGCAAAATTTACATGCTTATTTCCTGCTTATTGTGAATTGCTTTAGAAAAATGTTATTAATAGGATTAACATGACCATTCAAGCAGTTTTAGTTTGCTTACCTTTAAAAAAACAAACTATAGTTTTTCTAAAATTAAGACTGAAAAGTTGTATTACTGGAGAGATGAAAAATTTTACAGAAGACTTAGAACAATATAACATCTTAGTGAAACTGAACTGGGCAATAGTTTTATCTGGATACAGTTGTAGCAATGACAAATCAAAGTTTCTGTTTGGAATCATTGAACTCACATATGAAAGCAGATAGCCTATTACTGTGGGAGAATAATTTTAAGTAATTTCAGTATGTTAAAATTGTTTTATAGTCTGTTAGAAGAATTATCCAATAGCAGTTTGTGAATAGAATGTTGGGGAGTACATTTCATTGTGTTTTATTTTTCTATTTTAGGTTATTTTGGTTTATGTACTGTTTTCGTCAAAATTTCCCCCATATTTTAACATTAGGCTTGCTATCTAAATGTGGCACTGTAAAAATTATTTTTAAAAAAAGTATTATCAGGTATAAGATCTAGTTGGGAGCAGAGGCAGTAGCAATTGACTACTGTTTTTCCACAAGCTTACAGTTATATATGAGGAAAGCATGGTGATCTTACTATATAAGCCCCTCAATTTAAGAAAAATGAAACTTTGTCTTATATTTGGCTTCTGAGTTGGTAATAACTTCAAAGTTTTGACTTATGCATAAAGAGATAACGGAAGAGTATTTTAAGCCAAGAACTCTTAATACTTAATCATTGTATTGTTCATATCCATGAGATTCAGATTAAGATATTTTCCTTTATTTTTAAAATTAAAGTTACTGAGATAAATAAGTCTTTTATATAAAGCTTTGATCATAACAGTAAATTCCAGAAGGTACTTTTTTTGAAGTTAACCATTTACCTGAACATTTGAAATATGTAGCATTTTGTATCATGCTTTTATAGCATGTGACAAAACAAATATTAGATTTTTTTGATAATTCTACAATGTTATTTAATGCTTTTCTTGCTCTCATTTGCTGAAAATGAATATCAGCAACAGATTTGGTACTTAATTTAGTTCTTATTTGTCATAAGCACCACAGAAATGATGTGTATTTCCAATCATAGCTAGGTTAGTGATAAACAGTTAAGAGAAAGTAAGATTTGCCTGTTTATATGAGAGGTGTGTAAGTAAGATTACACCTAAAAATGAACATTGAAGAGAACACAAGCTCGCTTGTTTCTTTCATTGCATTATTAATGAACCTTTGATTTTTCAAGAAATGGTCTGGAGTCGAAACACACAATCGCTATTGAATACTAATAGCTGAGATTTCAGTTTTCACCACCTTAAAAACTTTGAGTTACAGCAAATCTAGAGATACACATTATATTCAGCTTAGTACACTGTTGTATATTTTAAGCAAGATTTCAAAATTTATTTCAGGCAAAAAAGAATGACCCATTCTTAAGTTTAATTTGTTTCTTTCTCAGCTGGCATAAAACACGTTATGGAAACACTCATTAAAAACACATTATGAAAACACTCAATTTTCTCTGTGCAAATGTAGATATCAGATATTTATCTCAAGACTAAAAAAATGACTGGTACTATTTTAATCTTTAACTTTTGGATTATTTTTTCTATATAAAATTAAACTTGCAAGTGAATAATGATAAAAATAATAGAAAAAAGTATTTAATAAAAATATGCAGAATTTTAGAGTTGCCAGGCTGATAAAGTTTAAGTTGGAATAGCTGGAACATTATTACTATCTTTTATCTTTAATGAATTTGAATTAATTTTTATGGTATAATTAAATCTAAATGATGTTAATCTACTATACCATAGTAGAAGTGTTTTGTCAAGGTAGATTAAAAGCTGGTTTTTCTTATTGGTTGATTGATCTAAACTTACATTTTTCTGGATACTCTTCTTTAGGATGTTTCATATAATAGGAAATGATAGACATTAAGTGCTTAGGTAAAAAGTATCAGTCAACAGAGTAGCAGATAACTAGTAACTTTTTCTAAACATGTCTTTTCTCATAGACCTAATGAATCTGTTGTAGAAATGTGTATATTCTTTTTTAATGACTTCTCTCATGGCTGTTTCTGCATGGACAACTAGAGAGAGTTTTTGTGTTACTTACTTGTCCAACAAAGTATGACGTGCTTTAAAAACTCCATGCCACTAGCAGATATTTCAGAGTAGTAGTAATACTTTCAACCGAACTGATAAACTTAATGCAGCTCCTTTCTTACACAAGAAGGAGTTAGAGTGGTCATCATTGCGTTTGTATTTTAGTACAAAAAGTGAATCTTATTTCTGACTCTTTTCTACTTTCTGTTTCTGAATTATTTTTTTTGATTCTTTCCCCCCATTTTTCCATTTATTGAGTTGGAGGGATGGGAAAGATGTTTATGATCATTTGAGTTAGAATAGTGTATCAGTGAGTTTTGGTATGTTTCTAAGACTTCATACAGTGACCTCAATTTTATTTTGATATTTTTCTTTTTGAAGTTACAGTTGCATGATTTGCAGAACACTAGCTTTCAGTTTATTGACTTTAAGGATAAAGTGTGCCTGTATTGTAATGCAGAAGCTGTTCCTTAGGCCATTGCCTCCTTATTGTTATGTCTTACAGTCTTAGAGTAGATTAATAGTGCTGAATACTGTATTCTTAAGTTAGGACCGCAAACTAGAATACACAAAAATAGGCTACTTGTTGAAGGACAGGAGTACCGTTCATTTTTAGTTGTGCTAGATAAAATTATGACAGTTTATTTTTGCTGCTCTTATTTTTGGTTCTCCCCATACTTAAGGAATGATGAGTGGCTTTCAGTCATTACAATGTTGGTTATCTTGAATGAGGAATAGATACAGTAAATATGTGGTTCTAAAATGACTTCAATTGTAGGACTTGATTATAGTATGTATTTGACACATTCTAGTAGGGAACAGTACATTTGTTATTCCTGCCAAATCCTTTAGGCTTTGAAACTTAGAGCCAGGCCGTCAGAGCTGACCCCAGTCTACTGCATGGCCAGTCTTTGGCTCTGTTCTTAATGTTCCCAAATCACTTTTTCCATCATTAGATATTTGCTTCATCTTTAGTTTTTGTTTCCTACATCTGAACCTGTGCAAGAGTTATATGGACATGTTAGAAACTCCTCCTTTTGGCTTTTTGAAATACTACTTATTCCATACTCATATCAGTTATTTATATCAATTATTTAAGTATGCATAGCTATGCCACCAGAGCCAATACACTCCCATCTTGGGTGGGGAACACGGTTCAGGTTAGGTGGCTCATTTATAGAAACATTTTGTCATTCTCTTTTTAAACTGCCTGACTGTTGTCTTTCTGATGTTGTAGAGCAGATCCATCCTTAGTATGCTGCTGTTGTTATGGACACAAAAGTATTTTTTTTCTGAGGGTTCATTTTAAAATATGTTAAATGCATTTCTTCCATCTTGGTGATTAGATTTGATCATTTGCATTTGAATTAATAATGATAATAGCTACTACTTTTCACTTTGCCTTTTTTGACTAATTACAATACTAATTAATTTACTTCCTTTCTTCATTTTGCTGTAATGCACTTGGACTGCACAGATCCTTTCTCTGCTACTGTAGATGCTGTTGATGATGCCATTCCAAGCTTAAATCCTTTCCTCACAAAAAGTAGTGGTGATGTTCACCTTCCTATTTCTTCAGATGTATCCACTTTTACTACTAGGACACCTACTCATGAAATGTTTGTTGGTAAAGTACCATTTAACCTTTCTTTCAAATTAATGTTTATACTGCCTAAGTATTTTTTAACGTATCCATTATTTTTAAAGCACTGCAATAATTACTTCAGATTTTAATAACAAATTTTAAAATAAACTAGCAATAGTGTAGTGAGGATTTTTTTACACTAGTATCCCTGATTTTATTTGATGCGTTTTTAGGAAAGAAAATTTCCTTTGAAATTGAATTTTGTTTTGTTCTCTGTCATATTGTAGCATCACATGCTACATCTTGTTTATTAGTTCAGAGAGTTGGTTATAAGAGTTGGTTGAAGAGTGACATCTCTTGAACTTACTTACACGTTTATGTGTGCTTATATTTTTCCCTTTCTGTTTGAGAGAGAGGGTGGTTATCACCCTTAGTAGCTTTCTTAATCTTTTTTTCCCCTTTTTAATTTCAAATAATGATATAATTTTATATTGTCTAAAACCTATACATACCCTCTGTCTAATCTTAAGGGTCTCACTTCATTGTTAGTCTGGAGGTAAATGAAAAATAGGAAATGAAAAGCAACTTGACTGAATAGCTTTAATTGTGATATAAAAATCTATTAAAAAAAAATTTCATACCAAAGTTATACCAGAAAGAGTAAGTTTTTAAATATATACTAAACTGAAATAAATGTTTTTTAATCCTGCTAAAAAGATTCTAAACCCCCTTAAAAGATGATGAAAGTGCTTTTATTCAATTCAGAGATACAGCGTAAGGTGACACAAATTTAAATCTTTGATTGAAGCAGCATGCATAAAGTCATCTATGTACCCTAGATAGAGCATGTGGCCACATTCTGAATATTGTGTTAGCTGTATCTGAGAGAGAAGAAGGGAAAGTGTGAAAGCAGTAGTTGGAGGTTTGAGAAAGTTTTCAAGGCAGGTGCTGTAATTACATAATTAGTCTAATAGTTCTAAAGTGTAATATTTGGTTGCTGTAATTCCTTTATTATATTGTAATACATTTAAAAATTAGATTAAAAGCAATTGAAACTAAATTATACATTTTGTTACTCTTAGAAATATGTCAAATGATGTACCTTTTTGCTTGGTAATAAGGGGTAACAAGAGTTATCTTTGAAGTGTTCTGTCTACAGTCTTTTACAGGTTGTAACTTTTCTTCATATTTACTGAATATGCATGGTATGTATTTAGTAAATATGACTGTATCTTTTTAAGTCTGTTCCCTTAGTTTGAGAATATGAAGCAGATATGACTTTGATTTGAGCTATATATTTCCATCTTATAAGTCAGAGCAGTGCATGGGCTTCAAGATGTCACATCTGTGTCCCCTGAAGCCACAGGGGACTTAACTTACTGTTAAATACTTTTTCTTTGTATTGCTACAGAGGATTGTTAGATACTCTTTTCTTTGTAAAACTTATTGTTAAATTTTTTTTTTTTATGAAAGTGAGTGCAGAAGGGGAAATTAAAACCACTGATATAAACCAGTTAGGCATTAATCTAGAGTAGGGGTCAGCAGACTTTCTCTTAAAAGGTTATTAGATTGTAAATATTTTTGGCTTGTGAGCCACGCAGTCTTTTTCACAGCTACTGAACCTTGACATAGCATGAAAACAGCCATAGACAAGATACAAACACATGAGCTTGGCTGTGTTCCAATAAAACTTTATTTACAAAGACAAGCAGCTATAGTTTGTTGATGCCTGTCGTAGAAGAGACCTTTTAGTAAGTCTTTCAGTGCAAGTTGAAAGTTCCTAAGAAGTACAGTAGTGTGATAAAATTTCCAGTAGTTTCTTACTCAGTAGTAAGAGCATGAAAGGGCCACCCAAGGCGTGTCATTGCTTATACTGCATCATCTAATTAGCCTCTAGCCACATGTCATCCTTTAAAGCTTGATTGATTAAAATTAAATGTTAAATACAATTAAAATTTTTCTTTCTCACTTGTACTAGACACATTTCCTCTCTTCAGTGGCACAGTGGCTGCCATAATGTACCGTATGCACATATCTGCATATTGTGCAGATTTATAAAGCATTTCTGTTACTAGAAAGCTCTGTTGGATCATGCTGCTCTAGAATAGTGATCAGGAAACTTAGTGTAAAGAGCCAGGTAGTAAATACTGTAGGTGATTTGATATGGTTCTCAGTGTAGTTTGTAGCTTGCCCTCATTAAAGCCCTAAGGAAACTGGGGTGTGTAAGTCAGGTGAGTGGGTTGTGGTCCCAGCCATGCCATGTTTTTGTGACTTTGTCGAGGCCTCCTTCCTCATCTGCAGAAAACATTAGAAGACTTGTTAGTATTGGCTTACAAGCCAGCTGGTTCATGTTTTTTCATCTAAAGATATGCAGTGTTAGTTATTTTTTAAAATTTGTTGTGCATATTATTTACATGTTTTAAATATAGTACTCATAATGGAGCCTTAAGTGCTTTTTCTTTTTTAGTAAGCTGTAAATTAAAGAACACCAAGAGCTTGGACTCCTCTGTTTTCTCTTTTGTTTTTGTTTGTTCCTGTTTTTGCTTTTAATTACTCCATTCCACTCTTAGCTGTTCCTCCTCACTTTCTCTCTTTTTCCTATCCTTTCTTTTACTCCCTTATATGCCTTGTCAGATACTTCTTGTGGCACTCAAGCTTATCGTAATACTACCCTTATGTGCCATGAGCCTTCTACTGTAGCTGGTTTATTTGGAGGTAGGTAACAATAATCTCTAAAATTTATTAGTTTGTTTATGCAAGAGGGATTTTGTTTTGTTGTTTTCCTTAAAATGAGTTGGTAAGAAAAAAAATAACTTGGTTTAATAAATAGTAGAGTTATTTTCTCAAAAAAGTATGAGGCTTATTTATTACTGAACTACCACCAAAATCTATTAACAGCCCAGCCAATTTTTCTCGGAGTTGTTTGGAATGCCTGCCTTTCTGTCCCCAACACTTGTTCATCTTGTACCTTTCAGTCAGCTTATTATTTTCCTCTTGAGATTGTTCCTACAGTACAGTATTAATAAGTGTTAATCTGTCAAGTGGCCCATGACAGACTTTTCATTGGGTTTTGTGAAATGAAAGAGTTAGGCAATTCAGTTTTCATCAAGTTAACCTTAACTTGTTGAGCCTATTCATCTTTTGCAGGGGATCCCTGAATCGTCTCTTTTGAAATGGTGATATTTTATAACTTTGCTTTAAGTCACTTTTAAAAATTAAAGGTTGACAATCTAATCAGCTATTATAATTTATTTTTTAATATAAATTTATTTATTTTAATTGGTTATAATTTATTAAGAATTTCCCTTTTACTTTTTTCCCTCTGCTAGTCGAAGCTGTTAAGATTTGAGGTACTAGCTCTGGATTACTTCGTATCTTTTCAACTCTTTTATACTTTTAGGCAGTAACATCATAATTTCACAGATTGGTGTCCCTAGGGACCTCAGGAGACGACTCCTCTCTCTATAGAAAGTAATGAAGTTGTTTTGTATTATTATGAAGGATAGGCTCATCTCTGATATCAACAAAATTCTAGAAAGAATTTGGGACAGGATATCAGAGGAAAATAGAAATTTGATATATTGTCCTAGTTACAAATTATTGTTCCCTTTGTTTTCCTATTAAATGATACCATAGCTCAGATATTGTTTCCATGATTTAAAGAACACTGTAAGCTTCTTACACTGTAATGGTGTAGCATGGGGATGTAATTATAAAGCACAATAGATTTTTGTCTTTCTTGAGTAGATACATCTGTTCCTTTTGTAAGGAGTTTTGAGAAGAACTGGCAAGCCTGTGGTGTATTTCTTAAACAGTTTGTGTACTTCAGAGAGCTGTTAAATCAGTATATGTAATTCTATTTTGATAGTGTTGTATTCGCATTGTATGGTCAGTGTCTTTGAGTTAAGAGTATTTTAAGGGCTAAATGATTATGGGATAAGATCAAACTTGTACATTTAAAAATCTTTGCCTCTACAGAATATTCATACTCTGATGTAAAATGCTACTTTTACAGTAGTATCATTGATGTATACCAGCTTGTG
This sequence comes from Giraffa tippelskirchi, assembly GCF_054371585.1. Lineage (NCBI taxonomy): Eukaryota > Metazoa > Chordata > Mammalia > Artiodactyla > Giraffidae > Giraffa > Giraffa tippelskirchi. The sequence continues at coordinate 37,845,623 of NC_137284.1, read as the reverse complement.
TGAGTCACTTTTAATAAAAAAAAATTAGTCCTTTCTGGCTTCTCTGACTTTGAGGACCTTCTTGAACTTCTCACCAAATCTTGTCCTAATTTTTCCCTTTTTCTTTAATATCAGTCTTTTTAGTACAGCATTATTATACTTCCTTCTATCCTGGTCATGTACATTAAGAGTTCAATGTGAGATTCTTACAGACTGAAATTGCCTTTAGCAGAAAGATGGGACAGGAAGAAAGAGTCTATGTTTAGGGCTCAAAAGTTTCATTTCTCTCTAATATAGTTATTAATCTTCTAATACCAGACATTTAAAACTTTTTAACATTATGAGTTTATAAAATTTAGAGATGGAAGAGAATTCCTTCCACAAGGAAGGAATTTATTATAGCCATTTATTCCAGCCTTCTGCAAGTAAAAGAATTCCTTCTTTGTGATCCTTGCTAGGCTGTTCTCTACTTGAATATATACTCAGTGATTGAAGGTGCCTTAAGTCATGTGACAGCCATAGTAGGTCTAGATGATTTTAATTCTTCTAGTTAGCCTGTAGAAATTCAGAACCTTACTTCACAAAAATAAAACTTGACACAATTGAAAATCTTACATTTACCTCAGCATTACCTGGTTTCAATATAAACTGGATGTCTTGGCTGAATGCCACTAGTATCAGTGTAACATTGACAGGAAAGAATAAATTTTCCCTTTATGTTCTTGTTTCAGCATAGTTAGTTAAATCAGTGTATTTGATTACATATGTTGCAGCCCCACTTTTGTAAGTAGTTAAGTTGAACTTAGAAGGTGGTTGAAAATAGCCTTATTTTTTTAATACTCAGAAAACATCTGGACACAAGGGGGTCATAAGGATTAGTGGGTTATAACTTTTAAGAGTCCTGTTACTTCGCAAATGAACTTAAACCATATAGCTTTTGATTAACCATTGAAGGAAGGAAGGAGAGAAATATGGAAGGTGAGTAGGTAGAGGGAGAAAGACTTTTTGGGATACTAAGTTATTTTTTTTTTTAACACCACAGAATTCTTATTTTATTCCCAGATAATCCTTTAAATTTTGGTTTCATGTAAAATCCTAGAATTTTAGATGTGTTTGGTTTTTTAAAGATCATTAGCATAAAAATTTAAGGTAAAAAATAAGCAAAAATGTTATTTTGTAATGAAACTAGTAATTCAACTTTACTTACTCTTTTATTTTCTTAGTCAGTGGGGTGATTTTGTTTTGGAAAATGTAATCACCACAAAGAGATGTGGTAGTCTAGGAAACATTTTGCTTGAAGGGTTTGCTTTGTTTTTTGTTGTGGGAATTTAGGGCTTTTTCCATCCTATTGTCATCATTATTAGATATCTATAAATGTAGAGTTATTAAAGATTGAGCTTCTTGCATTTTGGTTTCTCTTAGGGTTCACTCCTTCTCCAGTTGCACAGCCACATCCTTCAGCTGGCCTTAATGTTGACTTTGAATCTGTGTTTGGAAATAAATCTACCAACGTTACTGTAGATTCTGGGGGTAAGAAAAAATTACTTTATTACCTTTGTTCTGGTGTTCTAGTTTAGAGTCTGTGTAAGGACAGATAATGATATTTTTAACATGTGTCAATAGATGGAGTTAGGATAGCCAAAGAAGTGGTCCTCCTCCCTCAACAACTGGAAGAAAATTTCAAGCGACTGTTAGCCTTTATTCTTTTCTTAGTGGCAGTTTTGAATCTGGGAAGATTCTGTTTCTCCCAGAGCTGTTAAGAGAGAGAAAAAAGATATTTTCCTTAGATTAGAGTTCTCAATTACTAGTGACCGTGTGTAGAATGCTCTTTTACTGAAATGAAATTGGCTTTTTTGAAAACTAGGACAGTATTACCTGTGGTACCTTGATATATTGAAATAGTCTGTGTAGTGAACAGCTGGAATAATTAAATATCAGAGCTATGGGTGCAGGAGCTTTTTTTTTTAAATCATTTTGTAGTATGCTTGTTCATTTGTCTTAAGACAGCTTTATAGACCTATAGAGCTAGGTTTCCATTTAGTATCTTGTTAATTTGAAGTTTGTAAAGATTGAATTCCTATAAAGTTGACACTAAATTATGTTCTTAATCGTGGGTGTTAAGTGTAGTAATTCAAACCATTTAAACATATTGAGATAGTCTTAATTTCATAGTATACAGTTATTAATAGTTATCATAAGTATTTATACAAAAGTAAGAAGCAAGTTTATAAAGAATATGTACGGACTAGGAATTCATTTTTTTCTGTGCACTGGTAGGTTTACAATGATTTTTGATGTATTAAACTTTTTCCTCTTGAGTTTGTCTTACTGGGAGGAAGGATAAAGGATATAGAAACCAGTTCATATTTTATAAGCCCCCATTTTTGGTGACTTTCTTTTTCAAATTCTCTAGTATTCCTAGGTTATGCTATTGAGTCGTTTGGTGGCTTGGTTTATTGGATTTGTTTTACCTTTTACCCTTCAGGAGAGAACCTTAAGGGATTTTGTTTTATTTTTAAGCAATGTCCTAGTTTACTACATGATTCTGTGCAACTAGAGTGTAGTTTAGCTATTTCTTAGGTATAATTTAGACTGTTTTTAGACAGAAGAAAAGAGATAAGCTAGTGGTTCATTTTCACTTGATTCTAATGTACTGTTTTACATATACCTTACATTCTTCACTTTGAAGAGTATAAAAAGGTCTATAAAATATGGTTTCTTAAATGTTTTTTCAGAGATGTATTTTTTACCTGTATTTCTTCAAGTGTGAGTGAGTCTTCAGAAGACTTTATCAGCTGAGGGGGGAGGATTAATTCCATCCCCTTCTCATCCCAGTTTTGGAATAAGAGTAGTTTACTTGAATGCTTCTTTCTTCATTCCCTTTAACTTTAATGTAATTTTGTTATGACGTAAGACGAATGAATTCTGCCAAAGTACATACAGCCTCTTCAATCGATTTACTTTGAAATGGTGGATTTCTCTTTTTTTCCATTTAAGAGCATTTATTAGTGCCCATTTTCTTAGAGGAATTTTCCATTAAACAAGAAGAAAAGGCAGAGACCTCCTTTAGAAAGCTGTAGCTCTATAAAGTTCCTTACAAAATCCTATTTCATCTGTTTGTAACTTTAAGGCTTTGATGAACTAGGTGGACTTCTCAAACCAACAGTGGCCTCTCAGAACCAGAGTCTTCCCGTTGCGAAACTCCCACCTAACAAGTTAGTATCTGATGACTTGGATTCATCCTTAGCCAACCTTGTGGGCAGTAAGTATATTTTGAATTCTTAAGTCTTCTTTGCAATAAGTTGTTTTATAAAAATGAGTCTAGTTTTTAAATGCTTTTTTTTTCCTCCTGTCCTAGATCTTGGCATTGGAAATGGAACCACTAAGAAGTGAGTGTTAAATTTGTATTATTTTTTCCCATGTGCCATCTAGAGGTTGGTTTGGCTTTTATCTCAAGAAAGTATGTGTATAAGTGTTAATCTGCATCTTAAATGCTCTGTTCAATCTAAATTTATAGTAAAGAAACTTCATAATTACAGACATTTATATCTCACTTGTATTTATTTAAAGTGATGTAAATTGGAGTCAGCCAGGTGAAAAGAAGCTAACTGGAGGATCTAACTGGCAACCAAAGGTTGCACCAACAACTGCGTGGAATGCTGCAACAATGGTGAGTTGGAAAATCTCATGATATACTAACATGAATAATTTAGGTAAATAAGTACCGTGAAAATGTGTTTAAAGCAGTGATAAAGCATAAGTCCAAAGGTTGTTACAAAATTTAAGAAATAAAAGTAATTTTTATTTCTTTTATTCAGCTTCTAAAGGAAGCTGGGTTGACACTATTTGCCAGGTACATTTTTGTAGCTAACGTTTACTTAAGGGTTATTTTGTGCCAGACATCATTCTAACAAATACTGTGTGGTTTTGTTTTATATCATCCTCAAATTAACCTTACATGGTAGTAACTATTATTACCCCATTTTACAGATGAGGAAATAGAAACATAGGATTATTAAGTAATAAGCCCAAATAAAAAAGATGGGGTGGGTTTTTAGAACTCAGGCAGTGTTACCTCAGAGGCTATGCTCTTAATCATTATTCTCTACTGCTGGTTTCAAATCTATTATTTATTTATCTAAAATAAATAACACTGGATCAGTTGCTAATTTCACACACATACATGTGTTTCCCCTAACAATGGCTCAGTGTTCACTAATTCAGTGTTCTGGTGACTTTAAGAACCTTCATTTCAGTCTCTCAGTTGTGTCCGACTCTTTGCGACCCCACAGACTGCAGCATACCAGGCCTCCCTGTCCATCACCAACTCCTGGAGTTTACTGAAACTCATGTCCATTGAGTCTCTGATGCCATCCAACCAGCTCATCCTCTGTCGTTCCCTTCTTCTACCCCTTGAGTCTTTCCCAGCATCAGGATCTTTTGAACCTTAAGTGCAGCAAATAAGAATCAGCTATAAAAATTAGGTGACAGTACTAACAAAAACCAAGCAAGTATAGTTTCAGCTGTGTATATATACACATTCACACATCTCACATAGATTATAATCTTAAATCCTAAATAACTTTATTCTAGTAGATGATATATTCTTTTATTTTACAAAAGAGAAAAGGAGATTCAGAGGTATTAAGTTGACCACCTCGCTAATTGGTACCTGAGTTGAAACTCTAGACCTACCCAACTGGCCCCAGAGCCAGAGCTTCTTCAAGTATACCGCACTGTTCCCTAGTTCTCCACCCTCTGGTTATCTTCCTGTCAGAACTGGATGTATATGGTGACAAATTTTTCACCACTTTGCACATGTATATGAAAGACTTCAAAAGCTTCACCAAGTATTGATTTGGGGATTACAAATAAATTTTAGTTTGTAGCAAATTTGCAAATACAGAATCTATGAATAATGAAAATTAATTGTATAATAATTAAAGTCCATGGGATTCTCCAGGCAACAATACTAGAGAGGGTTGCCATTTCCTTTTCCAGGGAATCTTCCCAACCCAAAGATCGAACCCAGGTCTCCTGCATTGCAGGCAGATTCTTCACTGTCTGAGCCTCCAGGGAGGACCAATGAGTTAACATCTAATACTAAAGAAGTTCTAATGGTTTTAATTACCATAAGGTATGGTCTTCCCTGAATAGTTTTGTGGCTGTACCGCTACCCTTGGTCAGCTACTGTTTACCAATCCGATATGTCTTCCTGGGTCAGAGAAAACCAGTTTCTTTTTGTAGAAAAATTTGAAACATGCTTTCTTGCAAACTCAGGCTAATAAGCAGCATTTTGATTATGCAAGCTACACATTGTGTCCTTCCTGTTGTTAGAGACCCTCATATCCTTGTTATAGCCACTTTTGTTATTAAATCTCTTCCAGAGCATTGTGCTGTTTTGCTGTTTTCCTTGGGTTAATTGTAAAAATTAAATATAGGGCTGAGCTAAAAATAGTGTGCTATTAAAGTTTTCCATGACATCATCTAGAGAGTTTTATTAATCTCAGTCTTCATTAGTGGAAAATAATATTAAAATTTAGCCACCTTTTAAAATCAGTACTTTTTCTCTGGGCTTCCCTGATGGCTCAGCAGTAAGAATCTACCTGCCAATGCAGGAGATAACGGGTTTGATCCCTGGGTCAGAAAGATTCCCCTGGAGAAGGAAATGGCAACCCACCCTAGTATTCTTGCCTGGGAAATCCCATGGACAGAGGAACCTGATGGGCTCTAAAGAGTTGGACATGACTTAGCGACTAAACAACAACTTTTTTCCTGGTAGTGGTCACTACCATCACCAATAATAAAACCTTACATTTTTAAATAGTTTACATTTTACACACACACACACACACATATATATACACACTACCCTGACTCTATAATTAGTGCACTCTTGGGAGCAGCTGTTGTCCCAACTGTAAGGGTAAAGTAATTTTTTTTTTCCCCTCAAGTGGAAAGCAGCTCCGAAGCAGATTTAAATTGAAACCCATCCCTTCTGACTCTGAATCCAGTGTTTTTCCCACTGTAACACACCTCTAGGTGTGAATCATACATTGATACAACATATGAACCATGATATAAATCTGAATGCTGATATGAAAATACAATGACTATTTTCTTATTTTATATTAAATTAGTAGTAATCTATATGAAATATTAGAAGTTTGCAAATAGCACTTGACCTTAGATTGATTGTTAGAATGTAATAGGCATCTAACCATCTAGAATGTGTTGATAAGAAACCGTATCTATGGTGCTGTGTTGTATATGGTAAGGTGTGTCATCTCTTGAGGACTTTGTTAAAATATTTGTATGTATGTATTTTATAGAGGTTCTTTTTAATGACTAACATTTAGGGCTGGTGATGTGATTCACTACTTAGATAAACTGCTGCTTATGACATTTCTTTACATTTCTAACCTTTTTATTAATCCTTAAACACTGTCAAGGTTTTTAAACTTTTAAAAAGTTAAAACAAATTTATTGATATTTTATTAAACTATATAATGATGTTATACTACCAACTCTTAACTGCTTGCTTTTTTTCGTGTGGTTATTCATTTTACAATGCATCCCTGTTTATGGTATGCATTGGACTTTGCACTATTCATACTACTGATAGATTTTATATTTTAATGACACTTGTAATCAGTAAACTCTTACGTAAGTAAGGTGATGATGCCAAAGACTAAATTTCCCTTGTCAACCTTGATAGTGTTTTAGTATAGATGTTCTTCCATTAGATACTGGAAATACAAGGAATTCTAGGTAGTTAATGAATGTACATGTGAACTAAAATGCTCTCTATGTATTTTCTGTTGTGTAAGTACTTGTTCTAATCCAGTGTTATTGCATTATGTAATTGTTCTCCCTGGGAAAAACAGAATGGCATGCATTTTCCACAATACGTAAGTGACCAAAAACTAGCCTTTTTTGCAATAAATTGGCATGCTATTAACCACTGCTGTAGCAGAATCTCATAACCTTCCAGCTATTACTTGTTTTCACATTCAAATTTTCAATGTGCCAGAAATTCTTCCTAGCATCTACTGATTTCATGGGTTTGTTGCAGAATTGATTCTGATGGTAGCATGGGAAATATAAATTTTTTTTCTTGCTTAATATTCTGCCATTTGCTGCCAGATGGCTGGGCGTCTGTGTTTGTATCTGTGCTTCCACTATGCACTTGATGACTTCTGAATGAAGGGAAATGGTGATTGTGGTAATGTTGAAAATAACAATTGCATGAAATCTTACAGGCTTCTGCTGTACTTGGCAGTTTGTCTACTGCTCTTGCAGCTCTTGATTTTTAAGGAGGGAGAGACCAATAAGTTCTACATGCTCACTCAAATACTAAACTTTTAACTATTCACTTTAGTTATGCTTTATTTAACTTCTCCATGTGTATGTTCAAATTGCCATATAATTTGTTATTTTTTTATGTTCTAGCAGTGTTATTGGTCTTTCACCTGTATTCATCTTAAGTTTTTATTAAAAGATAACACATAGGGAATGTTGTTAAGACAGCAAATATATCTAAAATGATTCTTGCTGAGGTTGTATATTTCAAAGCATGAATTGAAGTGGGAAGAGGAAGGACCTTAAACATCTTAGTGGTAGATCATTCTTTTAGACATTTAAGCATAAACAGACTTGAAAATGTATTACTCCTCTGAATTGGTGCTTTGCAGAAGATATTTTAAATAATTTACAGAATAAATTGGAATATTAATATGTATACTCTACATACAAACGAGTCATACTCTGTAGTGGTTTGAAATCTTTGGGCTCATTTGAAAGAAGTGAATGAGGTCCCTAGAAACTAGTCTTTTGGAAGATTAGATTGTTCATTGATTTGAGATCTTTAAGTTTTGTCTTTGCTGCAGAAGTGAAGCACCTAGGAACATTCACTGTGCTGCTTTTTCTGGGCAGACATCTTTATGGGAGAGACAGGCGTTACGTTACAGGATTTGAGTATTTCTAAAAATCTGAGTATTTTTAATGCTGTAAAAAGCACATTGAAATCTTAGATCACTGTTGCATCTAAGTTTAAATGGTATTTTTTCTTTCTAATAATTCTACTTTTCTGCTAATTTCAAGACTCCTTTTGCCATTGAGCTTGACACAGTTATTAACGAACACATATATCACCTTTAATCACAGCTGTCTTAGCAATTCTTCTTTAGCTATTAATTACGTGGACTCCATTGACATATGTGAGTTACACTTGCTTCTTTGTTTTTTCTCTCACCATGTCAGGCCCCCCCTGTAATGGCCTATCCTGCTACTACACCAACAGGCATGATAGGATATGGAATTGTAAGTATTTTTCCCAACACAGCTTTTTGAAAATCGACTGACCTACATTTAACACGTGTTTATTTCCAAACTTAACTGAAAAAAGAGTTAGTGCCACATATACCCTTAGTAACTAGTACAGAACCTTGCACCATAGGATAGGTTTCATAAGTATTTCTAGAATAGTTATTATACAACAAATATTATTTATTAATGTTCACTGTATTACTTGGCTTATTTTTCCTCTCATAAGTTTTGTTAGGCATCTATACTTCACTGTGAACTCATTTAAACATTAATGTTAACTCCAAGTCTCTGTTGCTTTGACCTTATATTAATACCAGTGAGGTCTTATAACCTTAATACTACTATAGTGGATGTGGGGAGTTGATATTTCTTGCATTGTATAGGGGGTAAATTTAGTTTAGTGAAGGCCAGGGAAATTTTCCTATGACATGATTGGTATAGTACAGAAACAGTGTTTAAACTTTTAAGCTGCCCACAACCCACATCATAAACTGCCCTTACTCTCCCAGCTCTCTTAATATACAGGTTCAAATAAGAAATGAAGGTATAGTAGCTTCAGCCCACTACACATTCTGGGAAACTGTTGCTGGTGGGAGGCAGCATTCATCCATTGGTATTGCTGCTGTGGCTACTTCTGCTAATTCTTTATTTACGTCTTAGTGAAAGTAGCTCTTTTCCTGCATATGAAAAAGTTTCATAAAAGCTTTTGGATTAGTAGTCATTACATAAAAAGGGTGTCTACACAGAAAACTCATAAAGTGAATCACTGAAAATAAGAGTCATCTTAAAAAGTTAAATAGAACTTGCAGAAAGATAAGATTTTAGAATATTGCATTTTAACCAAAATAAATATACTCTGTTCTGTCATTTATGTTAATTTTATATCATGGAGTGGTAATTTTTAAAGAGATGGTTGTTTGAGATTTATTTTCAGTTACTTAAGAATGAACTAACCTCTGTGTGTGTAATTTAAGCCTCTTCTTGGTTTTCTCTAAAAATGTGTAAAATAAAATGAAAGAACTATTGAAGGTAAATTTCTTCAAAGAATCAACTATTTTCCCTTGTGCTTACTTGCATTGTGGCATAAGGACTGGATTTGATAAGCAAAGGCAATTTACTTTGAAATGTCTTAGCCATTTTATAGTTTTAAGTTTCCCTGTATCTAAAGATGGCAAATTTGGAATTTTTTTTTGGTCTAAATTATTTTGTTTGTTTATTGTAGTTTGAATTTTGCAATTCATATAGAAGAAGTTGAGTTTTTTGGTAAACTTGAAAAAATGAGCACATGAAAGATTTTCAATACCAAAAAAAATTTTCTTAAAATTTTTAGCTATCAGTCTTATTTGCATTTATAGACATTTTCCCTTTGAATTAATTCAGATGTACTAGTACTGACCATCATTATCATCCTTCTTGTTTACTTACTCATAATAAGGAAAATGTGAGTCAGCATCCTTTAACTTGAGAATTTTTGCCTTTTGTTTTTTTAGCCTCCTCCAATGGGAAGTGTACCTGTAATGACACAACCAGGCTTAATATACAGCCAGCCTGTCATGAGACCACCAAACCCTTTTGGCCCTGTATCAGGAGCACAGGTACTAATTAACATGCTGCACGTAACTTTTACTGTGCTTGATGTGGAAGAAATGTAATACCAAAAAACCCTTTTATGCAGCTCAAAAAACCAAGTTGTTAGCATTTTTTCCCTTCATGGAGGATGATACTTTCTTCTCGTATCTTTCTCATGTTAGAGCTTTTAGGAATGTTGATTATTTGGAAAGAAAGGATAAGCAGATTACAGATAGCTAAAGATGGAAAAGTCTTGATAACTTAACAGTTGGTGGGTTAAGAGGTTAAGAAACCTTCTTTCTGATAACAATTCTGATACGTGCTCTCCTGTGTTGGCCTTAGAAACCTTGAACTCAGAACTCAGTACCTTGGCTTGAATGCCACAGTGAAGGTGTTGCCGTTGAGATGTCTGTGAAACTTAATAAGTCTTCAAAAGTTCTGAATGCTATTTTTCATTAGATAACTTTCTCCTGCTGAAGATCGTATTTAAAAACAGATACCCCTCTCCCCGCAGAAGAAAAAAAAGCTTGAAATGCCATGCTGACCTAATTTCTTCACAGGAAAGACTTTGCTCTTCAGGTGTTTCTAAGGCCTTCTTCAGTTCATGAAAATTCACCTAAATATTCACTCTTTCTTTTTCATCTCACTATTGTTAGCATCAGGGAAATCTGGATTTTTTTTTTTAAAAAACGCTTCTCCCATTATGGTTAGGAGAGGAGATAAGAAGTTTCTCTGTTATTTACCTTTCTGACGACATCCTGTGGGATGAGACCTTTGTAAAGAGATAGGTTGGCTAATCCCTCTCTATGACCCTGCTCATATCGTTTAACAGCTGGAAATACTGACATGTGATTGTAAAAGTCACCTTCTTTCGTGGCTTCCAGTGCCAGCTGATTGATTATTTTATGTGTTTAATGCTATTTGAAAGCATTTGTGAGCATGTTTGTTGATGGACTTGTTATTCCTTTTCCACTTGAATGCAGGTAGTTTTACACTTGCCAGTGTATACAGTGTTACATTGCAAAAATTAGTTTGTATTGATCCAGTTAAGTTAGTCTATATCTCATAGACCAGTGAAGCAGAAGAGACAGTTTCATTTTTCAGCCTTTTTGAGTATTGAACTCATTTAGTAAATTGATATCTTGGGCAGTGCCAGTGACTGGGAGTAGTAGATAGTGAATTTAGTTCTGATTGAGAGGTAAAATCTATGTTCTTTGAATTTCTTGTATTTCCCCAGATGCCTCTTTTATTCCTATTTGTCCTTGTTAAAGTGACCTTTTCTTCTTGCTCCTCAAACTGTTAAGTATTTATAATGAAGTTAGTTGGCAGATGAGGTAATTGGTGTGGTTATCTTTTTTATGCATTTGTTTTTATAAATTAGATTATGGGTATTTATAGTTTTCTTTCTTTTCCATCTTTTACCAGCAGCAGTTCTGAGTATTGGCTGAATACTGTTAAAGAAATATATAGATTTTGATAACATTAAGCTGTTGATGATTTCCTTAACTTTTGATGTAGATCCTTTCTTTAGTTTGTATGTCTTCCTGTTGTTTTTTAGTTTTTCTTTGTTACCCACATTTTTAACTTCAGGTATATATAATTTATTTTTAAAAATTGCTTTGGGTTTTTACTGTTACAAGACCAAGTGATAAAGAACTTAAATTATTTAGAGGAAAAAGAAAACAACTATATTTTGGGGCTGTAAGTTTACTGGTAACCACTACCTACCTCATTTTCCCTGATGCATAGCTAAACCCTGCACCTAATGTGGGTCTTGTCTTGCAAGCTCCTGTCTCAAGAACAGAATATATTGTTACATTAAGCTTGGATGCTACCTGACAGTTTGCAAACACTTTCACATACATTACCTCATTCTCAAAATAATGTTTAAGGTAGGTGGGCCTACTAGCACTAGTGTCACCATTCTTTATTTTTAAAAAATTGAGGTTTGGAAAGGTTCTTCAACTAAACTAAACAAGTGATGAAATGCAACTTGGTTCCCTCCTGGTCCAGTGCTCATTTGTGCCACATTGCCTCTCTGCTGCTGGTCCTCAGCCCATGTGGCCACTACGGTAGTAGTGTCTTCCTGTGTCAGTAGTGAACCACTCTGCTAATTGCTTGGGTTTCCTGTTGGATTATAAATGATATTTATGTATATAAGATAGAACTGCTGTAGTTGTCAAGAGCATCCTATATAGTTTTGGATAATGCTTTTAACCTTGAAACATTTTATATGAGGGTTTTTTGGTGTGTTTTTAATATAGTTTAAAAAAGAATCTACCTTAAAAAAATTGCTAGCCCCCTGGCATCAGTTCGTAACACAGATTTTATATCTTGTTTCCTTTTGAAATCCATGTTAACTATCACTAAAACACCAAAACAGTGCAAGAATTTCCAAGTATATAAATGAAATAGTGATAGAACTGCCCTTTTCTAGTTACTTTCTGCCAGAAGAGAATGAGAACATTAGGAAACAAGCTTCTAGTTGAGAAATCAAATTTGAAGTCAGTAGTTAATTTTAAATATTACTGGTTGAGAAAAGCAAATGAAGAAGGCAAATTGATGATGAGGAGAAGAAGATTGGGTGGCAGTGAAGTGGTTCAGAGAGGCTTTGGACTTCTCCTTACAGAGTTATTTGAACCAATTGAAAGTCAGAATCTTAAATTTTATAATGTTGCTTTTAATTCCTTTCCCTTCTTTGTTTTCCATATATCTTGTCACAGTGTCCCACTAATTGTTCATCTGCTATTCTTAGCCCCTTCCTTTTTGCAGTCTATAATCCTTAACCCAGATTGGAACCTTTCTTGCCTTTCTAATTTAATCCATGTGTAAATACTGGAGTAAACTTCTGTAGGCAGTATTTGTAGCATCTTATCTCCAGACTCAAGGACTCACTAAGGAAATGAATCTAATATAACTGAACATGTAAGATATACCCTCACCTTTTCTTTTGTCTTAAAAACTACCTCACAGAATTTCCCTTTCTTTGAAATAATAATGAATAAACAGAACATTCATGTTCTTCCAGCTTCATGCCTTCTCAATTCACAGTAATTATCCAGTATTCTACTGCTGTTTTGTCTTTCTAGAACAACTTTGTCTGTCATAAAGTGGATTTACTCTTTACTCATTCTAAGTTATCTCTCATCCCTTTTCAGTTCTCCTGACATTTGAAGTTCTTTTCCCTATTCTGCATTATTTTTCTTTACAGAATTTGTCACTACTTAGCATCTGTCAGTTTGTCCATTTGTCCATCCATCCCTCCTTCCATCCATTTGATCTAGTGAGAGTTGCCTATACTAGACTATAACCCTCACAGAGGCAAGCTTGTATAACTTTGATGTTCATGGTTCCTAAAATAGTGCCTGACTCATAACAGGTTTTGAACATTATTTGTCAAACAAGGGAATTTGGTTGAAAACTTACCTTTTCCATTGTGTCACTTACTCAGTATCTTTTTACTTACAACCACTGTAGTAATTTAAAGCAGTGTGCAAAATTGGTTTAATTTCTTTGCTAATCGACTGTAAGCTAAAATGTTAGATGACTAACCTGAGGAATGAAGATGCCTTTAATTTCATGATTGAATATTTTTAATCATTTAAGAATTAAACTATTTATTTATCTTCGGAGTAGGAAAGAGTTTCTCATGCTTTAGTTTTTAATAATTCTTAGCTAGTTTCTTCTGGTCCCATCACTTCAGGGCAAATAGAGGGGGAAACAGTGACAGATTTTATTTTCTTGGGCTCTAAAATCACTGTGGATGGTGACTGCAGCCATGAAATTAAAAGACCCTTGCTCCTTGGAAGAAAAGCTGTGACCACCCTAGACAGCATATTAAAAAGCAGAGACATTGCTTTGCCAACAAAGGTTCATCTAGTCAAAGCTGTGGTTTTTCCAGTAGTCATGTTATGGATGTGAGAGCTGGACCATAAAGAAGGCTGTACGCCGAAGAATTGATGATGGTGTTGGAGAAGACTCTTGAGAGTCTCCTGAACTGCATGGAAATCCAACCAGTCCACCCTAAAGGAAATCAGTCCGGAATATTCATTGGAAGGACTGATGCTGAAGCTGAAACTCCCAATTCTTTGGCCACCTGATGCGAAGGGTCTACTTATTGGAAAAGGCCCTGATGCTGGGAAAGAGAGAAGGCAGGAGGAAAAGGGGACGACAGAGGATGAGATGGTTGGATGGCATCACCGACTCAATGGACGTGAGTTTGAGCAAACTCCAGGAGACGGTGAAGGACAGGGAAGCCTGGCGTGGTGCAGTCCATGGGGTTGCAAAGAGTTGGATATGACTGAGCAACTGAACAATAACAAAGCTAGTTTCTTTTATTAACTTTGGCTGTTCAGTGGTAGCAGTAAACAAAATAATTTTTCTTAATGTTTAATTTAAACCTTTTAGTTGCTATGCTTTCTTTGTTTCAATAAAAATTCTTTGAGGCAAAGATGTCTCTTTATACAGTATAAAATAAATGATAGTTTATAAGCAAAATCCCATCAAAATAGAATCTTTTAATCAAATCCCAGTTCTCCTACTATTGTCAGAAGTCTTCCTATTTCTTGAAGTATTTCTTTTGGGAGCCATTATTTACTAAAGACGTAACTTATAGCTCCTGGTCTCTTACCTACTTACTATGACACCAAGTTAATATTCTTTTTTTTTTTCCAAGTTAATATTCTTGAGGGTACCTCAACCCTCCCGCATATATTTATCATATTACCATTAGTGACGTATTCCAAACAATGTGTTGTGCGTTGTAAATTATATTTAGGTACTCGTGGTGCTATGTTAGTGCCCACTAGCAAGAAAGTAGGTAATACCTTTCACATGGCTGTTAGCTCAGACTGTTTTGTTCTTCAGTATAGCCTTAATTTATTTAATAGACCATACTCTAATGTTCCTATAGACCTACACACTTCATGTTCTGTTCACATTTTGTGCTAATTCTATATTTTTTAAAATATTTTCACACAGCTTAAAGATGTTCTGTTTCGTGACTAATGTTGTAGCTTTTTTTTTTTTTTAATGCTCTACATGAGTGTATCTTTCTATATGTTTTACTCTATGGAGAATACTAGAACCATATGGCTAATGCTTTTTTTTTCTTCTCTTCCGTGCTTCCTCACACTATTTGATTTCCTATTACCAGTTACTAGTGTGTTTATTAACTTGGGGAGAATGGGGACTCTTACTGCCCTCTCTTGCTTGTGCTTTATATAAACACTGGTTCATTCTGGTATATAAATTGAAATGTACATTGCCGGTTAATAGTTTGTAAACTTGTTCTACGTTGCAGTAATGCAGCAATTATGTTACTAAGCATGAAGACAGTTAACCTGGTTTCACTTTCTTTCTTTTTTTTTTTTTTAAGTTACAGTGATGTGAAGTAACAGTCTCTTAATGAATGTTCATAAAACAGTTGAGATGTTGACGATTTGGTGGGTGGGGGCGTTGTGTTTATGTTCTTACCACTTTTTTATATGAGAATCTCATACTGATACCCTTATCAGTCTGTTTTCCAAAAAGCAATATGAAAACCATAGAGTGTTATATTTAGGGATCTAATTTTTAAAATAAGCTTATTAAAAGTTTTATTGTTTTTCTGATTGGTATTGGGAGGCTTTGAGGGTGTTTTTAGTAGAGGATATGGATAAGAAGTAAAATGGCTGCTGTGTTTTTGTTTGTATCTGCCAGATTTAAGAAAGTATGACATCAGTTGAGTGTCTGAAAGGACATAATGGCTAGTTGTGAGTGCTTTTTACCGACCTAAATGGGGGTACTGTTAGCTTTGGCTATTGGAATAATTTAAGTCTTACCAAAAAAAAGGCCTTTTTAATGACTTTCTTGTGTGTGAGAGCTAATAGCTCTCTTTGCTTTTAGGCTTTACGTTTTTTGTTTTTTTTTTTTTACTTTCTTGGTGTGTTAATTGTGGGTGTTGGCAGTGCCTCTCTGTCAGCTGATCTGCCCAGCTGCATTTCTGTGGAGCCTTTTGCCTTGTCAGCAGTGTGTTGTGATCATTCCTCCTTGCTTAGTAGAAGATCTCATGGAGGGGGATTTACTTTGGGAATTGGGATTTAGTACCATTGGTGAGAATGTTTCTGCAGTCCCCTGGGCCTACCTGAACCAATCAAAACAAAAATTGGAGGAGTCCCATCTGCTGACCATTATCGTTAATAAGACAACATGTAGAACCAGGCCTTTTCGCTGGATTTTTGCTGAGGACATTTTTTTTTTCCTAGAAGGTGGAAATCTAAGTCTTGTTTGCAACAAAACTGGAACATATTCATAAAATCTTGGGTGACTGTGAGGTTCTACAAAGTCTTCATGATGAACATCAGTGACTGTGTATAGCACTGAAAATATAGAAGGCACACAGTGTGTATTGACTGACATAGACTAGGCAAATCCTTTTTAAAAAATTATCTTTCTAATATTAAACTTTTTCTACATATTAAATATAGCCATAAATTCTAGCTGAGTGGAGATTAATAGAGATAGAAGATTTTAGAGAGGAAGCAGTCAGACTGCTTCAGGAACTGGGACTGCTTTGAGTCTGTTGTTGGTGTCTTGTGGCTGCCATAACAGCGTGAACCGCAAAATCGATGGCTTCAAACAACAGGAATTTCATCTCTCGCAGTCCTGGAGGCTTACAGCCCAGTAATAGGGTGTTAGCAGGCCATGCTTCTCCCCAGTTCTCTAGAGGAGGACCCTTCCTTGCCTCTTCCAGCTTTTGGCAGCCCAAATCATCCTCTGCCTCCCGCACATGGCACCCTCCTTGCATCTCTGTCTTCATGTGGCATTTCCCTCTTAGAAAGAAATCAGTCATTGGATTAGGGCCTACCCTAATGACCCCATTGTTACTTGATTACATCTGCAGAGACCCTGTTTCTAAATAGGTCACTTTCATAGATACATTCATAGGGATCGGGACTTCAACATATTGATACCTTTTGGGAGGATAGTTCAACAAATTCGTCACCTCGACACCCCACTAACCAGGTATTTCAGAGAAAGTTGCCATTGGAAATTTGATGAGCCTCAGTTTATCTATAAAATGATGATTTTACCTTATGTATTTTAGCATTTGTGGAGGTAGTGTTACCATAAAGTACCAAGCTTTATTTTATGTTAAAATTTTTATTTGGTCCAATTTAGTATAGTTTATAAGCCCCCCCCGCCCCCTTTTTGGTGGCAGTAGCAAACCTTTTGTGAAAATGTCCAAGTCTAAGGAGCTCTCTCCTTAGATATTTTAAGTTGAAGCCTAATAGATAAATCAGGTAATAGCCTCAAGCTCCTATATGGAACACAGTTTGAAAGTTTTTTTGACCAAAGGAAAGTGCCATATTTTCAATAAATAGCAAATAAGTGGTGCATTTTAGGTATAATTACTATTTCATCTCCTTATGTACCAGTTAGCATAAACCTAAGCTTTTCATTTTCTTTGGTTTTCAAGGGATGAGAAGTTAAAGTCTTATATGAATGAGCCGTGAACATTTTATTCACATAAGCTGAGCCAGTTTTCAGGATTTTCATCCATCAAATTGACCTTTAAACAGACTTGTCTTACCCTGGAAACACTTCTTATATACGGAAATGTTTATTTTTAGCTTTAGCAGTTAATATTTCCTTCCATGAGTTTAAGAAGTCTTGCGATCCATATCCCTCTCTTCAGTTTGGTTTTCTTTCATTCTTTGTCAATTTACGTTGCCATGATTCTAAGGAGATGTCTCAGATGCCGTTTTGGAATAACATTACTCCTATGTAGAGAGGTTTAGAAACAACATAAATTTAAAGGGAGATTCTCTTAGGTCGCTGTTTTCTGCCCCTAAAATAAGATGAGTAGTGCTTTGAAGGTGACAGGAGTAATGTTGGCATTACTTTTGGTGTTACTGATGGGCAGAAGCCCATGATGGGGTTGTGTTGAACATAAAGCCAGGAAACAGTTATCAAAGGCATTTGACTCAGCCTCCAGGACAGGCCCTTTACCTTATGCAGTAGAGAAGTTTTCTCTTTATAGCCATACTTCTCAGAGGCAGCTGAGAATAGCATTGTCTTTAGTATAAAATATTGCAGTGCAATACTGTATGTTTATATCTTATTCATCTGGATTCAGTAACATTCAAAATCAGCATATCTTGCTGTGGCTTAGTTTTGTAGGTAATGTCTCGGGGAAATCATATTAAGTAGGGCTGAGGTTTCTAAAATGTTTTGATTACACAGCAGTATCAGGAAAGTAGTCTTTAAGCATGTACCCTCAGTGTATTTATACTTCTGTATTCTTATAGCAATGTTCAGTTCAGTCACTCAGTCGTGTCCGACTCTTTGTGACCCCATGAACTGCAGCATGCCAGGCCTCCCTGTCCATCACCAACTCCCTGAGTCCACCCAAACCCATGTCCATCGAGTCGATGATGCCATCCAGCCATCTCATCCTCTGTCGTCCCCTTCTCCTCCTGCCCTCAATCTTTCCCAGCATCAAGATCTTTTCCAGTGAGTCAGCTCTTCGCATCAGGTGGCCAAAGTATTGGAGTTTCAGCTTCAACATCAGTCCTTCCAATGAATACCCAGGACTGATCTCCTTTAGGATGGACTGGTTGGATCTTCTTGCAGTCGAAGGGACTCGCAAGAGTCTTCTCCAACACCACAGTTCAAAAGCATCAATTCTTCGGCGCTCAGCTTTCTTTATAGTCCAACTCTCACATCCATACATGACCACTGGAAAAACCATATATACATTAAAAACATGTAGAAATAGACATTTTAAGAGGGTAAAAATAGGGAAGTTGTAATATTTTCTTCTAAAACCCCACTTCGGTGATCGTTTTTATACAGAGCTTGTTTTATCACCAAAAAACATTTTAACTTAGCATGTTATAGAATGTGTAAATTTTACTTAGTTTTACTTTAAAATGTAAGTTTTACATTTTTAACTTAACATGTTATAGAATGTTTATTGTGTGTAAGTCACTGCTAGTTGCTGAACAAGAGACAAAATATATTTCTTATTCTTACGTTTCTATACATTTAAGGAGCCTGAAGGTGAGTATAATATGGAAGCACAAGTGACTGGTTGATGGTAAAATAAAAACTCTTAAAAGAGCAATGCAGATTGAGTGAGATTCGAGCTGATCCTATTACATAAAACTAGATGAGCATTTGATTGTAGAGGGTAAGGAAAGTTGAACTAATATTTGAGTGACTAGTATATGCCACTCAATGAGCTGAGTGCTTTTTGTATATTTCAATCCTCAAGCAGCCATTAAGGGAGATTAGGGTATTGGGTCTCTCTTAACCCCATTTTACGAAAGAGCCAGGATTAGATTCATCTCCATCTTTCCATAAAACTGTGCTCTCATTCTTGGCAAAAGAAGAAACACCCATTTTTCTCCTAAGATGCTGACTTTGCCTCTTGAGCAAAGACATGAGTCTTTACAGTGTTGCTATTTGCTATCCAGGCTTTTGGATTCAAGTTCAAATGTAAAGATGTGACAGAGTTGCTCCTTCTGTAAGAATTCTAAACACAGCCAGTATGTATGTCAAGAAGTTTGTCCTAAAATGCCCGGTCCTTTATTCTCCTGTAAGCTTTCAGTTGCACTAGGCTCACTTTCTGAGACTGACGCTGTTTGCTTGTTCTAACATGAAATTTTCTTTCTTTGGTGTTGAATGTTGTAGAATGAAGGAGTAATAACCATTTTTATTTTATGGTCTTTAGTATATTGATAGAACTCTATTTTTAAAAATTCCTTTATTGGAATATTTTGCTTTTTTTTGAAGTTAACTTATGATTTCTGTACTGTTGTCTTTACTATGCTAAACACACACTATAGCCAAAAAGGGAAAAGAAAAAATCTGCTTTATTGCAACATTTTTATAAAGATTGATTCAAGTGGAGAAAGAGGGTGGAGGAGTGTCAACTGAGTGTTGCCATCATCAATTACCTGTACATTTCAGTATTTTTATTTATTTATATTCAGCTCTTCTTTCATTGCTCAATATTTCATTTTTATATAAAATGAGAAAAAACTTAAGTATGTCTGTTTTAGACTAGTGAGACTGACCATTTGTTTAAATGGCATATTTAGTTGTGGGATAGGTCAATTTAATTTGAACAAACTGATGGCTGTACTAATTTTTTTTAGCTCTGTGGAAATTGTGGTATAGAGAATGTTACTGAGATAACTAAGTGAAAGTCTTTCTTTTGTTTGGATATGTGTGTGTGTGTGTGTGTGTGTGTGTGTGTGTTGGCATATTTGTAGTAGAATATGACTGCAGTGGTCAGTTACAATTTGTCTTATTGCTACCTTGTAAAATACAGTGATTTTGCAATTAACAAAGATCATTGGATTTTTCTTTTTTTAATTACTTATCCTCCAGTACTGAGCAGCCCTACATACTCTTTAACATACTCTCAAGAATGATAAGTAAAGGAGACCTAACCCTTGTAGTTTCGGGTGACTTTCTCAGGCTCCTTAAATCCTGCTGGTTCTCACCCACCAGGATCCTGTTGCCCTTTGGTGCACTCTCTCCTTCCTTCTTTCCTTGAGCAGTGACTGGGCTCTTGCAGTGTATTTCCCTCCTTCAGTTTCCTTACTTGCTCTCTGAACTGACTGCTTTCTCACCAGTGCGTGATGTGCATGTCCTTTGGTATGGGTGCTGGGAGATTGGGACCAGGCGGTGAAGGACTGCTGTGCGGCTCAGCCCTTGGCACCCTCTGCGGTCAGCCTGTCCAGTCTGGGCTGAGGTTCCATCTGCCTGAGATGGGTGTTGCTGATACGCAACTTCACTACGGGGCTATTGAGTCTTATTTTCTCATGTTTTAATGTAGCTACATTTTTTTAAAATAGGTGTTTAAGACTTATGTATGCATTTATTTTGCCAATTTAACAAATAGTAGAAGTATTAGAAACTAGCAGTTTTTCCCCCAAGGAAAATTGATGTTCTTCAACATTATTATTAAGCCTCTAGGACTTTTCTCTAGCAGTGTGCTCACATATGGAAAAGAAAAGAATTCTGGTGTTCCATTTTCCCATATTCTTCAGAGTGCATTTTCCTCTCAGACTGCTGCCCTTATGAAAATGTGATACAAGAATAGGTTTTAGTGAGAGGCTCTCATACGGGACTGTAGATTTTGGATGATTGGCGTTCTAGGGTAAGCAGGGACTTTTGTTTTAACATCAAATGAAAAAACATGTTTTGGAGAAACACCTAACTCCCTCCAGCTCAGTGATTACTTAAAATCATTTTGCTTCTGAATGGTCATCCTGGTTGGTATGAAAGGTGGAGGAGAAGCGTCTTTCCAGTTAAGCTTCTCTGCCTGAGTGATACTTGAATCTCCAAACCCAGACCTACTGTCCTGTCCTCCTGTCCATAGCTGCTTGTGTAAATTCCAACAACCTTTCCATTGTCTCTTCCTGTTGTCTTTGAACATTTATTTCTGAGAACAAAATCTGGATTAAGAAAATGACTCAGCCACTGATATAACTGAGGGTGATTTCTAAACCTGTAAATTAATCTTGGCACCCAAAACAATAAATTGCATATGCTTGAGGTGTAATATTAATATTTGTTGACAACTCACTGGCTATTCATGCTCTGTAGTGCAAAAAAAAAAAAGGGCAGAAATGGGATCACTTTGAGCCAACAAAGACAGATTTTGAGCCTTGAAATCCTTTACATGAATTTGAATATTGAAATATGAATTGAAATTGTTTCTACTTAGCTTTGATTTAATGCTCAGTTGAACATTCCTGTGCTTGCGTGCCTCTGCAATCTAATGCAGGTAGAGGAAAAAAATTTAAAGTTTGTTCCAAAGTATTCTTGCCTGAAGAATCTCATGGACAGAGGAACCTGGCCGACTACATTCCATGGAGTCACAAGAGTCGGACACGACTTAGTGACTAAAAAGAGAGAGAAAAAAATGGCTTCATATTTGATTTAAATTACTCTTCAAGTAGACTTGGTGAAGGAGATATGGATATGAAAAGGAATATCTTGGTACTTCAGGAGTTGTCTTTACTTGAGGAAATACTAAAAATATTTTATTGATTTCAGAAGTCTATTTGTATATTTAAACAATAGGAGCAAATTCCAAGAATCAAGTAAATGTATTCTAACAGGAAGCTGAATCAAGGATCTTAAGTATTCCCTATATTCAGGGCAGTATGTGGGTAGTTCAACTATGGTAGATAACCTCTGAGCTCATTTCTCCCTCCGGGGTATAAAAGCATCAGCTGCAGCTTCTCCACATAAACAGGCAGGAGACAACTCCTTGTCCAAAGTGTGAACACCGAGGACAGGACTTTCCACCTCTGATGAGGAAGGAAGGAAAGAGTATTGCAGCTAGATGTGTGGGGTCTGGACAGAGGTCAGATTTTGCACACCATTTGACAGACAGCCTCCACACCGGAAGCTGCCATCTGCAGCTCACAAGTGTACTGTGTCTCCCTTCTTCCCCACTCCCACTCACACATATAATAAAAGTCTTAACCATGGGTCAGCTCATTTCGACCTTTTTGGGTAAAAGACTTTATTCCTTTGGAATTCAGAAACAAGAATTTGTTTTCTGAAAAGCACATGCCATTGAATACCCTTAACTTGACATGTGACTGAAACTTTTGTTTTAATGATTCTGCTTTCTGCAAAGGCTGCCATTATATTTATTAAAGATGACAAACAAAAACCACTTCTTCTTTCATTACATTTTCTGCCTTCATGTTCTGTCGTTCTGAGATCTTTTTTCTTTCCCTCTCTCTGTCTTCTTTCCCCCAGCTGTCGGCAGCCTCCAGCCCCTCCAGTCACAGTCCTCACAGAGCTTCAGGAAAGGACCCTTTTGCAGAGCTCTCTTTGGAGGATTTCTTATAAGTCACTTTAGGTATTGCTGCTTGTTGGGGGAGATGGGGACTGAAATAACTTTAAAAAATTACCAAACATTAAGCACAAACCGCTCTTCTCTTTTGTGTCTAAAGAACTCTAGGTTCCCCCTCTTCCTCCTCCTCTGTTCTTGCGGTGAAGAGTAATAGATCCAAACAGGGCATGAGGACAAACTGCTTTTGGAAAATGTCTTTAACATGGTTAGAAGGTGTGAAACCAAAGGACCTCACATGTGTACATATAAGCATCCACTGCTCACAGCAGATGGATGAGATCAGACACCACCCATTAAAAACTGGGTGTTTGTATTCAGTCTTGAAAGATTTATAGAGAACAGCAGCAGTTTTATACATGGGATTCAAGCTTAATAAGGAGCATCTTTAGTGTTAATGTAATGGCCAGGATTCATTGTGAAGAATTCATTTTTAACAGTTTCTTTAAAGGGTTATATTTTTTATGTATGCCTTTTCACTTTAAAATCATAATATTTCCCCCCCAAACCAGCTTATTATTATTTTTCTAAGGTAAGAGCAAGTGAATACGTAATGCACTTTTTGATAGAAAGATTCTGCTTTTAATTCACACCACCTCTTTTCCTGGAAAGCAGTCTCATTTGTTCTTCTTGATGCTGGAGCCCCCAGTGTAGATATACCTTGTGGATCTTTGAGGGTTTGTACTCTTCTGATTTGACAGTAGTTCACTAGCATATGTATTCCAGTAATTTCTTTAGATGAGCGTTTAAAGGATATTATGAGTGAAGAATCTGAGTGAATAGAAAGTAGATCTTTCAGATTTTGATTTATATTAGTAAAGAAAATTTTATCAAACATCATACTGTTCCCTTAATTATATCTAATTTTGGTATAAGATTTAGAAGTAAAATTTCAAATTTTGCTTGTTGCCTAAATGAGATTTTTATGTGGAATATTTGTGTTCATGGAGAGATTTTCTGAACTTGTCATGGGAAAATTGTTCATTCATCTTCTTTCTTCCCATACCCCTTGGTTTTTAGTAGTTAGAAATTTGGAAGGCCCTGTAATTTTGCTTCACATACTGAGTTCTGGCTCATGATAAGCTGATAATACTGACTTTGTTTTGTAATCAGGGTTTGTGAGAAGCATGCTATGAACACTTCCAGGCAAGTTGAATGGTAAAAGGCACAAAGCATTTTTACTTATGAGAAGGTATCTCTTAAATGCAGTGAATTAACTCACACTCTTTTTTTTTTTTTCCAGATACAGTTTATGTAACTAGATGGAAGAGAATGGAATTATTCCAAAAAGACAAGTGCTCAAGTGGCAAACACTTACTTCCAGCAAAATCCAAACTGCTGTCTCTTAAACTCTCTTCTTCCATTAGAATGCTACAGTAACCCAGTAAAGGCCCATGAAGGAAACTGGGACTAGTCTATAGGAGAACGTATCAATACAGTTTATAAAGCCAAGAATTGCCATGATTTCAGACTAAGAGCTGTCTTTTTGGTGACTAACCCTTCAGTTCTTTCAACTCCTATTAATACCCATAATCAGTAACCTACCAAGAAAAGCCCTTATTTGGAAAGTGTGAAATTTGTATTTGGAAAAGCTGCCTGGAGAGAAGAGCTGTGTCCTTTATGCTAATGCACCAGGACTCTTTTGGGGGGATCAAATCATAATTCTTCATTATGCAGTATCTTTCTTTTCTCCAATCCTCACAGATACAGAAACAGTAACTAAAATTAACTTTTCTTTTTTTAAAAAAATTATATATTCAGTTTGCAGTAGACATTCCTTAAGTATTTGTATTTATTTATGATTATCAATTTACGTAACATTAATATTGTATCAAACCTCCTTATGAAAATGAGTATGGATGTACACAGTATGTGTGATTGTTATCCATAAGAATGAATCTTATTCGGAATGCTTCTCAGCTGACATACAGAGCACTAAATATTTTAAGGCAAGTCCATAGGTCTGAATCGCTTAAGAATTCTCAGTCTCTATGGGATTTAGGGAAGCATTATAAATGCATTAATCCTTATAGTCAATTCTGTGCCTAGGATTTTGCAAGGGAACAGTTCACTGAACTAGGAAAAGCACTACATTTTAAATTCAGCATTAGTGCATTGGGAAGGAACTTTACTGCTTTGTGCTTGGCATGTCATTATTTTCCATTTGACATTAGGGCCTTTCCAAAATGAATGTGAGGAATTGCTTTCACTTCAAGACTTTCCTTCTTTTCGGTAAAACTCTAGGAGGTGTTATGGGGGGAGGGGAGGGGACAAAATCCTTGAACCTTTTATTTGGCTGATGCCATGTTATGATCATGTATCTTTTAAATAAGGGGAAATAGTATCTTTAAAATTAATGTCTAGCCAAGAGTTTAGTTAACGAAGAATTAAACTGCACTGTTGATCGGTGCTTTGTGTAAATACATCTTAACATTTGGGTTGAGAGGGGCCTTAAGAAGGACAGTTTGTTGTAGGAAAGCAATTCTGTACATGAGTTTAAGCATACTTGTTGCATTGTCTCTGCAGATTCTATTTTTGTTTACAATATTAAAATGTATGTTAGCAAAAATGGGTGGATTTTCAAATAAAATGCAGCTTCCACAAAACTTTTGTTATGGTATTCTGGTCTGAGGTGCATTTTTTTTTTTTTTCTGTTTTTCTTTATCATTGGTATTATTATTTTTTGCTAATAAAAGTATACCCCAGTGATTATATTTGATGATTTAATAAAATGTAAAATTTATTTCTGTTTTAACTTAATTTCCAAAAAGCTTTATCTTTGTACTTTTGTTACCTTCTAGACATTGATACACTGAACTGTTTATTAAAATTGTTCATTTTTGCATTTTGATCAGATACCTTCAGGTAAGTTTAAGGGAGAAAATGCTGTGAATTTGGCATATTGATGCATGTGACATATCTGCCAAAAAAACCTCTGACTGTATCGTGTTTCATAGTGAATAGTAAGTAGGATTCAGAGTACATGGTAGAGGGACTAAAAGCTTTGCATTGATAAATGTCTGCATACTATTTGCCATGGTTGGAAAAAATAGTCTTTAACCAATACACTTTGTGAATATTACCACTTTTTTAAGTTTCAGTGTTATTAAACCATTTTCATACAAATTGGAAATGTACTTTTGTAAGTTAACTTTCTTACCGTTATGACAGATTTTGATTTGTCTCTCCTGGTGTTCGAGTGGATGTTATAGTTGAGGTCTGTGGCTTGTTCCTTTTATACTGTGTTTTTTTCCTCCCCAGTATATTCAAGCTTGTGAAATGCTTCATAAACATTTCCAGCTTATGGTTCAAACTTTGGGGCTTGTTGGGTTGATATTATCTCCATTTTACCCAGTTCACAGATTGGAATATGGGTCTTGCTCAGGTTGATTAGCTAATAGACCTTGGAGTCAGACCTTTGTTTAGTGGTTCTGTCTGTGCATAAGCTGAGAAGGGAATTGTTTCCTCCTGTGGTCTAGCCTGTTGACCGATGTTTATTCTCAGAAGGAGCACATTTCCCACCTCCTTCTCTGATGTCTAGATGTGATTGACAAGGAAAAACACAAAACCACACAACCATTTTAGCTTTATAATCAGAATGTAACAAGTGAGGTAAATCAGCTATTGAATACATAAAAAATTACAAAACTGAGTCAGGTTATAAACCGATATATGCCCACACCATCTTACTGTCTAGGTAGCAAGTTGGAAGTGGCTGCAGAGATTGTGAGCAGAGGGAAGCTAGCCCATCCCAAATCATTTTCAAAATTTTATGCTTGTAACATCTCGTTATTACTGTTCATTATATTTTCTTAAGATATATTTTTCTTAATCAATGACTATGAGAGTCCATATTTAGGAAGAGGCATTATGTTGGAGCAAGAATTCTTTACTTCTCCACAAGCCAACAAAACATTACTCCTAGAATATAGGACTTGTTGGGGTTAGTTTGTCCTTGGACTAAAATAATTGGCAAGGCTCTTCTGTTGTTTAGATGGTAAAGAATCAGCTTGCAGTGCAGGAGACCTGGGTTTAATCCATGGGTTGGGAAGATCCCCTGGAGAAGGGAATGGCTACCCACTGCAGTATTCTGGCTTGGAGAGTTCCATGGACAGAGGAGCCTGGCAGGCTACAGTTCATGGAGTTGAAAAGAATCAGACAGGACTGAGCGACTTACTTTTTTTCTCTCCACTTTCTCTTGTTTACCGTCACTAATAAGCATGTTTCCAAATTCTTAAGAATTCAGATTACTGATGTAATGCCTATTCTCCAGCACTGCATGGAGGAAAACAGAATCTCTTTTCAAGGTGAGGGTGGCTCCTGTGTGTGCAGCAGTGGTTGGCTCACAGTATGTGGAGAGGCCCCCAGCAGTCATCCAGATGAATAATCTTTTCCTTGAGAAAAGGTGACTTCACAACTTCCATGAGGCCTTTGCATCTATCTTCGATCTTTTGATCTGTCGCATTTGCTACCTTGTATGGGTCTTACTAGACCTGGAATTCTGCAGTCTGAATAGACTCTTGGAGTGGAAAGGCTGCTGTGTTATCTTCCATGCAGTCTCGCTCAGAAGACCTCAAGCTTATTCCTTGCTTTTACTTAACAGTGGCATTCTGTTTAGTGTGTCACCAGTCAGAGATGTTTTCTAAGTCGCTAGTATTTTGGCCTAGGTTTGCTAAAAGCACTTAGCAAATGTCCCATTTGTTACTGATGTAGCAGGCAGGTGTAGTTTTTATGCTGTATAGAACTCCCCACATTGTCAAAAGTTAAGGTCTGTCTTTGGTTATTTTGGGGGCAGGTGTGGTGATTTTGTGGCAGAGTAGGGTAGGCTGGTTGTAGGCGTTCAACTAGAAGGAGCAAAAAGCAAAGAGAATGTTTTATGGAAACTTCGCTTCCTAAGAAGTTCTCATTCAAAAGAACTTTTCCTTTACTATAAAAGCTGATCTCAGAGTTGGTTTTGAAATAAAAATATCTGCATGAGAATCACCTGGGGAGCTAAATGTCACCCTGTCTAAGCCTTCTTCAGTCGGGCGCTTGTCTGTCTGTCTTTATCACGGGCCCTTGGCAGCTGTCTTGTATTCTCCATAAATAAGCACCAGGTCATTGTGCCATGGCTTGGACTGTAGGCAAAAAAATATCCAAAGAGAAGTAAGCAGCCTCCCTCTCTCCTTCACACACATGGACTCCAGGGTCTGCACTGATGTGCAGAACTTGCAATTAGTGTTCTTGACATTTCAAGAACACTTTAAATGGAACTGTCAGGCTCACTGCACTGGCACTGTCATCTAGCCTAGTGGCCATCTTAAAAGGCACAGTGAAGTCTGCATTTCTCATCTTTTTTTTTTTAATTTTAAATTATTTATTTTAATTGGAGGCTAATTACAATATTGTAGTAGTTTTTACCATACATTGACATGAATCAGCCACGGCTGTACATGTTTTGTCTTGAAGTAGGGTAGGAACTGAAAAGCTTTTTCAGTTCAGTTCAATCACTCAGTTGTGTCTGACTCTCTGCGACCCCATGAACCGCAGCACGCCAGGCCTCCCTGTCCATCACCAACTCCCGGAGTTTACCCAAACTCACGTCCATCGAGTCGGTGATGCCATCCAGCCATCTCATCCTCTGTCATCCCCTTCTCCTCCTGCCCCCAATCCTTCCCAGCATCAGGGTCTTTTCCAATGAGTCAGCCCTTCGCATGAGGTATTGGAGTTTCAGCTTCAGCATCAGTCCTTCCAACGAACACCCAGGACTGATCTCCTTTAGGATGGACTGGTTGGATCTCCTTTTGCAGTACAAGGGACTCTCAAGAGTCTTCTCCAACACCACAGTTCAAAAGCATCAATTCTGTGGCGCTCAGCTTTCTTCACCGTCCCAACTCTCACATCCATACATGACCACTGGAAAAACCATAGCCTTGACTAGATGGACCTTTGTTGGCAAAGGAATGTCTCTGCTTTTTAATATGCTATCTAGGTTGGTCATAACTGCTTCCAAGGAGTAAGCGTCTTTTAATTTCATGGCTGCAGTCACCATCTGCAGTGATTACTGCCATGTAATTACTCATCGATGGCAGACTTGTACCCAGAGGAGGCAGAAGCACCACAGTAAGAGGGATAAGACTCAGTGAGAGATTCCCCAGGAGCGCAACCGTAGGGTTGTCCGAGGCAGGTGAGGAATGGCCGCACCACTGGTGCTCATAACAGCTCTTGGGGGGAGCCGATCTTCTGACAGGTATACTGATAACGTAGAACTTGGAATTCATGATGGACAGAATTTACAGCACTATGGGACCAAAGTGCAAAGCAAGGAATGACAGCCATATCTGAAAGCAGTAACAGATTAGTGTCATATGACTTTAAGCCAAACAAAATAGTATAATGTGAAAAGACAGAAAGTACCTGCAGCAATAATCGTCTCTGCCCCTGGTTCCTGGCACAGAGCTTCTAAAACCTCTGTTGTTTCCTAAGTGATAGCAGAGCAGTAAGAGCATCTTTTGTTCTAATAGTTGGTCTTTGGCCTAGTTCCTGACTCAAAGTTTATAAATCCCTTGGCCTTTCCTGGCTGATGGGAGTGCCTTCAGTTCTAATGGGCAACTCTTGGTAGATTCCCAGATAGCTTCAAGATGGAGCCAAGAGCAAGATCAAGCCATGATTAGAAGTTTGGAAATTTCAGCCCCAATCTCATCCTCCAGGAAAGGGGAGTGGGCTAGAGAGTAAATGAAGGATCAATCTTGTCCATGTCATGAAGCTTCCATAGAAATGCTAATATGAAGGAGTTTAGAG
The DNA here is from genome assembly GCF_054371585.1 of Giraffa tippelskirchi. Taxonomy (NCBI): domain Eukaryota; kingdom Metazoa; phylum Chordata; class Mammalia; order Artiodactyla; family Giraffidae; genus Giraffa; species Giraffa tippelskirchi. The sequence goes on along the minus strand of NC_137284.1, from coordinate 37,816,099 downwards.
CTTCCAGGTTGTGAACACATATATCCATGTGCCAGGAGGCTGGTGCAGCCCAACTGCATGGAGACAAAAGCTCCTGCACTGGGGACTCTGCCAGGAGACTTTACCCTGTGTGTGTCTTCATCTTTCTTTTCTGTATCCTTTATCATATCCTTTTAATATAATAAATTGGTAAAATTTAAGTGTTTCCTTGCATTTTGTGAGCCGTTCTAACAAATTGTCAGGACCACAAAGAGGGTCACAGAAGCCCTGATTTATAGCTCATCAGTCAGAAGTACAGGTGACTACCTGGACTTACAATTGTTCTCTGAGCTAGGGTAGGGAGAGGCAGTCTTGCGGGACTGAGCCTGTAACCCATGGTGCCTGTGCTAACTGTAGTTAGTATGAGAATCGTGGGAGCCCCAGCCAGTGTCTTTTAACTCATGTGGAAAACCCATACATCTGGCTTCATATTGTCTGAGTAAAGGAGACACACAAGTGTTTTTCTTACACAAATAATATGCCTAATAACCAAGGTGTTGATGTGATTGAGAGAGCATTTTAAAAGAGTGTATAAGCCAGTTTTACTAGCATGTATCTATTTGGGTAAGGAGGGTGGAATTGCCTCCAACCTAGTAGCAACATAAATTCCAAATGAGTTAAAAAGTAGAAATGTAAGGAGGTAAGGTGACTTACTTCAGTCAAGTAGAAAAAGGGAAGGATATGATAAACAGTTCACCAAAGATAAAATGCTAATGACCAGTGAAAAACGTTTAGTAGTAACTGAAAAATTCAAGTGAAAACAGCAGGATTTTTCCAAGTGTAAGACTGTTCTGAATGTGTTTGTATATATTATTCATCTAATCAGGCCTATGAAGGGGGCAATCTTTGTTACACCTGTTTTATAGATACGTACAGGCCTAGGGGGGTAAGTCGCTGTGTGATCCTTAACACCTCAGGGGTTGGGCACAGCCCTTGGCCTGTACGGTCTGGCTCCAGGGCTGCTGTAACCCCTGTGCTGTATACTGTCAGAGTGAGTCCGTTCATAGCGGAGGCTGTTCTGCCTATCAGACTGCATCTGTGTAACACCATGGGCAAGAGTACAGAGTTTGATGGCTAATCTAAAGCTGAAGTGAGTATATATAAACCAGTACAGCCTTTTTTTTTTTTAATTGGTGATAAGTTTTCAGAATACTGGAGTTCTTACCCTCCACCCAGTAATTATACTTTCAGAAAATATATCTGGTTAAATCATTTGGGGATGGGGTTTTAGCTGGGTGACTTCAATTGTAGGTGTGAGCTAAGTCACTTCAGTCGTGTCCAACTGTTTGTGACCCCATGGACTGTAGCCTGCCAGACTCACTCCATGGCATTCTGCAGGCAAGAACACTGGAGTGGGTTGCCATTCCCTTCTCCAAGGGGTCTTCCTGATCCAGGGATTGAACCCTTGTCTCTTAGTCTCCTGCACTGGCAGGTGGGTTCTTTACCACTAGCACCACCTAGGAAGTGCTCAATTGTGTAGTACATAAATTTAAAAATAGGAATTGTCCATATTACAGACTAAGAGGTCAGATTAACGAATTGCATTCCTCCCTGAAGCCACCCCACCACCCCAGACCGTCCCTGCAACACAAAGCAACCCAAGTCTCATGGTTCACATCAGCAGACAGTGGAGAACTAGAGACTCAGACCTTTACTGTTACCATTCCAGATTAGAAGCCAGTGTACACCACCAAGCTCTGCCAATTCCCAGGCCAGCCAACCAAAGGTAAGAGGTGGTTTCAACCATCGGGAGGGTTGGACTGCTGATAACGAGGCGGAGGGAAGGCATCTCCACTGAAGACAGGAGGAATACTGGTCTGATGTGCTTAGGAGAACAAGATTCCTTACCTATCACCCAGTAGAGAAGAGGGGTTCTGTTCACCAACATGGGTTCTACTTTCATGAGAAATATAGAAGGTAAGGGGAATCCCCCAGGAAACTTGTCTTATGTTAGGGGAAACTAGAGGACCCACAAGGCATTTTTAGTTTCACATTTAACAAGTAGCTTCTCAGACATAGTCTCTCGATTGCAAGCCTTAGTGTACATGTTTCATAAAGTTTCCACTCTTGACAATTTTCTCCTCAATGTGTAGCTTCCAGAGATGGGTGGGGTTTACCCAGTACGTGCTGGATTCATCTGTCCAGCAGGCTCCAGCCCCTCCCCGTTAATCCTGCGCGTTACCCGCTGGAATCCTTCAGTGTGCCTGTGTGGCTCACTGCTCACCAAGCTTTCAAAGTCTATGTCAGTTTCCACCTTTCTCACACTTCCATTCTTGATGTTTCTGCTCAGGATTTTCCACTGAGTTTTCCACTTGAGTTTTCCACCCCTTTGTGTCTATATGGTTAACCTATTTTGACTGTTCAAATTCTGTCACTCCTGGGAGGGAAAACTAGCAACTCTGATCATTTTTAGGGGCACTATAAATTAGCCCTTTCAGAAAGCCATGAAAGTATTTGTATCCTTTACCCTGTTATCCCTCTTCTGGAAATCTAAAGAAATTAACCATAATTTCTTAATTAATCATAAAATACTTCAAGCAAATGAATATATTACAGTGATCGAGATTACCAAAGGAACAACTGTGTGAAGTAAGAGTAAAGTTGGTGACCAGTCCTGAAGAATATTTCCATTAGAGGTTAGTAAAGAGTTCATGGAGACCAGGAAACACTGGTCAACTAGAGAGTAAGCAGGGAAGAGATGTCAAGGATATAGATGAAGAAGTAAAGAATGGTCCACTCAAGTGAAACAAAGCTCAACCCTGCCCATTGGACTGAGCAGGTAGGAATATAAACCTTACCCTAGCTACACCCAGGCATTGGCAGGGACAGAAGCCAGATTATGTGGAACTGAGGAGATGGGGAAAGTGTAGAGGTATCAGGAAGCTTGGTTACGAACTAAAAGAGGTTGAGGACAATAAACAGGGCATACAGGCCAAGGAAGAGTTTTCTTTAAAGATGAAAGTAAATTTACTTTGTTCATTCACTTGACACTTTGGGTGCCTTCTATGAGCATGTATTTTGAAGTGTGAGAAACTATAAAAGTGGGGTTTGTGGGCTGTGGTAGAGCACCCAGCTCAGCATACAAGTCTCCTCAGGTTTTGTGGGGAGAAGAATGCTCTTTATTTAATTTGGGAGAGGAGGGAAAGGATTTCTGACCCGGATGCCAACAGCTTGGGTGGCTATCAAAGCAGGATCATGGGGAGCAGTGCTGACCTGCCCAGCCCCCACTTGCTACCACTTCCTGCCTGTCATTCAAATAAACAGTGTGTCTGCAGCACGGGAAAAAAAGAGTTTTGCTTTTATGGAATGTATTTTCCCGTGAGAATAGTCGATGGACAAGTTTTATGACATGTGATGAGTCCTATAGGAAAAAAGGTGATAAGAGTGATGTGATCCTAGTATGGTTGTCGTTCAGTCACTAAGCTGTGTCCAACTCTTTGCAACCCCATGGACTGCAGCACACCAGGCTCCTCCATCCTTCACTATCTCCCAGAACTTGCTCAGACTCATGTCCATTGAGTCGGTGATGCCATCCAACCATCTCATCCTCTGTCACCCCCTTTTCCTTCTGCACTCAATCTTTCCCAGCATTAGGGTCTTTTCCAGTGAGTCGGCTCTTCGCATCAGGTGGCCAAAGGATTGGAGCTTCAGTTTTCGTATCAGTCCTTCCAATGATTATTCAGGGTTGATTTTCATTAGGATTGACTGGTTTGATCTTGCTGTCCAAGGGACTCTCAGGAGTCTTCTCCAACACCACAAGTAGCACAGAGTATGGTAATACTTTTCTATAAGGTATCAAGGAAGATCTTGGATGAGATGACCTTTGAACCAAGATACATGATGTGAAGAAGCAAGATGGTAAGATGTGGAGACTGGCTGCCTTCTCCACGTACACAGGCAAAGGAAAAGACTGAAGATCCTAAAAGGGATGGTGCTTGGCTTCTCTGAGCAGCATCAAGGATACCAGAAAGGCTTGAGCAGAGTGGGTGAGAGGGAACATGGTAGAAGCTGAGGTCAGGGAGATGGCAGTGGGCCAAGGCTTTCTAGGTCACCCTGAGGTTTAGACTTCATTCTGAGCTGGGCTGCTGCTGCTGCAAACGTTGAGCAGAGGATTCTTTAAGACCTTTTGCTGGCAAAAAGATAACTGTGGTTGTGTATTGAGAAACGAAGGAAATGGTAAATCAGTCAGGAGACAATCGTAATAGTCTCTTAAGCATGAGCAAGACTTAGGCAATGTGTGATATAGCTGGAAGAGCTGGCCAAAGATAAGACACAAACAGTAGAAGGAGAATGTCCTGGAAGTTGACCACGGTGACAGGAGACTTCTGAACACCCCTCCTCCAACAGGCACAGTGAATGTACAGCATCACAGAGTAAGCACCTCTATAGGAAATCTAGATATAGCTGAGCAACCCTGGTGTGCTGAGTCGTCTCTGACTCTTTGATCCCATGGACTATAGCCCACCAGGCTCCTCTGTCCATGGAATTTTCCAGGCAAGAATACTAGAGTGGGTTACCATTTCCTCCTTCAGAGGATCTCCCTGACCCAGGAGTAGAACCTGCATCTTCTGCATCCCCTGCATTAGTGGGCAGATTCTTTACCACTGAGATACCATAGAAGCTCTCTGAACAACTTTACACATCAGGTAAATGAGGAAATACCCACATCAAAATAGAGAGGTAAGGCTGAGACACAATTTTGCCATAAACTCCTCCCTCGCCAGCACAGTACCATACAATCGAAATTTTCTCTGAGGAGCGAAGGGTTTGCATCCCACATTTAGCACCTCAACTTATAAGATTCCCATGCAAGAGATGGCTTCACTGGTGAATTCTGCCAAACATTTAAAGAATGAATACCAACACTTCTCAAACTTCCAAAAAATAAAAGAGGAGAAAATACTTCCAAACTCATTTTTTTTTTTTTGAGGCTGTCATTATCCTGATACTAAAACTAGATAATGGTTAATATCCAAAATATATACAGAATCCATGCACTAAACATAAAAAAAAAAAAAAAAAAAGCAATTTAAAAATGGGCAGAAGACCTGAATAGTTATTTTTACAAAGAAGAAATACAAATGGCTGACAGGTACATGAAAATGTGCTCAGCATCACTAATCATCAGGGAAACAAAACTCAAAATCACAATGACATCACCTCACACCTCTTAGGATGGCTATTATCAGCAAGACGAGATGACAAATACTGGTGAGAATGCATAGAGAAGAAAACCCTTGTGCACTGGTGGTTGGAATGTAAACTAGTACAGCCACTCTGGGAAACAGTGTGGAAGTTCCTCAGGAGATTAAAAATAGAACATGATCCAGCAATTCTACTTCTGAGTGTGTATCCAAAGGAAACAGAACCATTATCTTCAAGAGACAGCCAACTTCTCATGCTCATTGCAGCATTCTTCTCTATAGCCAAGGTATGGAAACTACCTAAGTGTCTCTCAACATATTGACCAAGAAAAAAATTGTGATAAATATATACACACAATAAAATATTATTCTATCTTTAAAAAGAAGGAAATCCTGTCATTTGTGACAATATAGATGAAACTGTTAGGTCATTCTGCTAAGTGAATTAAGGTAGAAAAAGAAAATTACTGTATACTATCCCTTATATGTGGAATCAAAAAAAAAAAAAAAAGAAACAGAGAAGTAGAAAATTGATTTGTAGGGGCTAAAGGCTGATTTGTAGGGGGAAATCAGAAGAAGTTAATAAAAGGGTACACAGTTTTAGTTATAAGAAGAATAAGGTCTGCGGATCTAATGAAAGACCTGGTAACTATAGTTGATGACACTGTATTGTATAATTGAAATTTACTAAGAGAGTAGAACTTAAATGTTCTCATCCTGCCCCTCCCAAAAGGTAAGAATGTGAGGTGATGGATATGTTAATTAACTTTATGGTAGGAATAATTTCACAATGTATAATATATCAAATCATCATACTATATACTGTAATTACCTTATAATTTTATTTGTCAACTATATGTCAATAAAGTTGAAAAGCAAGAATGTGCTAATAGCATTAATTACTTAGAGTAGGAGTTAAAGAAGTTTAAAAAAAGAGGAGGTAATCGCAGCACTGTTTATAATAGCCAGGACATGGAAGCAGCCTAGATGCCCATCAGCAGACGAATGGATAAGGAAGCTGTGGTACATATACACAATGGAATATTACTCAGCCATTAAAAAGAATACATTCAAATCAGTTCTAATGAGGTGGATGAAACTGGAGCCTATTATACAGAGTGAAGTAAGCCAGAAAGAAAAACACCAATACAGTATACTAACACATATATATGGTATTTAGTTAATCGGTAAAGATAACCCTGTATGCGAGACATCAAAAGAGACACAGATAAATACAACAGTATTATGGACTCTACTATGGGAGAAGGCGAGGGCGGGATGATATGGGAGAATGGCATTGAAGCATGTAAATTATATGTGAAATGAATCGCCAGTCCAGATTCAATGCATGATACAGGGTGCTTGGGGCTGGTGCACCGGGATGACCCAGAGGGATGGGATGGGGAGGGAGGTGGGAGGGGGGTTCTGGAAGGGGAACACATGTACACCCATGGTGGATTCATGTCAATGTATGGCAAAACCAATACAATATTGTAAAGTTAAAAAATAGATAAACTAAAAACAAAAAAAGAGGAGATAAGCTGCAAAATCAACAGGAGGAAGGGAAAAACTGAGTGGTCAGAAGTGGAGGTGGGATGTGTTTGGAGGTGGAAGAAAGGCAAATGGAGAGCCTGGAATACAGGCACATACAGAGGACACTTTGCAGAAAATGTCTTTTTTGAAAAGCATCTTTCCCTTCTGAAAGCATCTCCATCATTGAGGGAAGCACCAGTTGCTTAATGAGAAAATGAAGCATAGCATTAGCTGTGGACTCTGCAGCCTTGCTGTGGGTTTAACACCTAGTTTACACAAGCAGAGAATTCCATCAACAGAGGAGCCTGGTGGGCTACAGAGGGGTCACAGAGTCGGACATGAGGGAGCGACTAACTCTTTCAACTGTTTTCAACTTTGGACAAGTTATATACTCTCCCTGTGCCTCAGTTTCTCCATCTGTGGTGGTGGTGTTTAGTTCCTAAAGTTGTGTCCAACTTTGTGACCCCAGGACTGTAGCCTGCCAGGCTCCTCAGTCCATAGGATTTCCCAGCAAGAATACTGGAGTGGGTTGCTATTTCCTTCTCCAGAGGATCTTCCAGACCCAGGGATTGAACCCAACTGAATCCTGCAACTGGCAGATGGATTCTTTACCACTGAGCCACCAGGTGGTATAATGGTGCTTACCTCATAGGACTGTTGTATTTAATGAATTAATAAATGAAAGTATTTAAAAATAGCCTGGCACATGATAAAGGTTTACTACATAAGTACTATTCTTACTGGGATGCAGAATTGCTTGTGACTGATTAAGAGGCTAGATTCTGGAGACAAAACCCCTGTGTGAAATCCTGACTCTGACCCCTATTCGCTGGGGAAATTTGGGAAAGTTACTAAACTTCACTGGAGAAGGGCATGGCAAACCACTTCAGTATTCTTGCCTTGAGAACCCCATGAACAGTATGAAAAGGCAAAAAGATAGGACACTGAAAGATGAACTCCCCAGGTCAGTAGGTGCCCAATATGCTACTGGAGATCAGTGCAGAAATAACTCCAGAAATAATGATGGGATGGAGCCAAAGCAAAAGCAATACCCAGCTGTGGATGTGACTGGTGATAGATGCAAAGTCCGATGCTGTAAAGAGCAATATTGCATAGGAACCTGGAATGTTAGGTCCATGAATCAAGGCAAATTAGAGGTGGTCAAACAGGAGATGGCAAGAGTGAACATCGATATTCTAGGAATCAGCAAACTAAGATGGACTGGAATGGGTGAATTTAACTCAGATGACCATTATATCTACTACTGTGGGCAAGAATCCCTTAGAAGAAATGGAGTAGCCATCATGGTCAACAAAAGAGTCCGAAATGCAGTACTTGGATGCAATCTCAAAAACGACAGAATGATCTCTGTTCGTTTCCAAGGTAAACCATTCAATATCACGGTAATCCAAGTCTATGCCCTGACCAGTAATGCTGAAGAAGCTGAACTTGAACAGTTCTATGAAGACGTACAAGACCTTTTAGAACTAACACCCAAAAAAGATGTCCTTTTCATTATAGGGGACTGGAATGCAAAAGTAGAAAGTCAGGAAACACCTGGCATAACAGGCAAATTTGTCCTTGGAGTACAGAATGAAGCAGGGCAAAGGCTAATAGAGTTTTGCCAAGAGAACACACTGGTCATAGCAAACACCCTCTTCCAACAACACAAGAGAAGACTCTACACATGGACATCACCAGATGGTCAACACCGAAATCAGGTTGATTATATTCTTTGCAGCCAAAGATGGAGAAATGCTATACAGTCAGCAAAAACAAGACTGGGAGCAGACTATGGCTCAGATCCTTATTGCCAAATTCAGACTTAAATTAAAGAAAATAGGGAAAACCACTAGACCATTCAGGTATGACCTAAATCAAATCCCTTATGATTATACAGTGGAAGTGACAAATAGATTTAAGGGACTAGATCTGATAGACAGAGTGCCTGATGAACTATGGACAGAGGTTCGTGACATTGTACAGGAGACAGGGATCAAGACCATCCCCATGGCAAATAAATGCAAAAAAGCAAAATGGCTGTCTGAGGAGGCCTTACAGATAGCTGGGAAGAGAAGAGAAGCGAAAAGCAAAGGAGAAAAGGAAAGATATTCCCATCTGAATGCAGAGTTCCAAAGAATAGCAAGGAGAGATAAGAAAGCCTTCCTCAGTGATCAATGCAAAGAAATAGAGGAAAACAACAGAATGGGAAAGACTAGAGATCTCTTCAAGAAAATTAGAGCTACCAAAGGAACATTTCATGCAAAGATGGGCTCGATAAAGGACAGAAATGGTATGGACCTAACAGAAGCAGAAGATATTAAGAAGAGGTGGCAAGAATACCCAGAAGAACTGTACAAAAAAGATCTTAACGACCCAGATAATCACGATGGTGTGATCACTCACCTAGAGCCAGACATCCTGGAATGTGAAGTCAAGTGGGCCTTAGAAAGCATCACTATGAACAAAGCTGGCAGAGGTGATGGAATTCCAGATGAGCTATTTCAAATCCTGAAAGATGATGCTGTGAAAGTGCTGCACTCGATATGCCAGCAAATCTGGAAAACTCAGCAGTGGCCACAGGACTGGAAAAGGTCGGTTTTCATTCCAATCCCAAAGAAAGGCAATATCAAAGAATGCTCAAACTACCGCACAATTGCACTCATCTCACACGCTAGTAAAGTAATGCTCAAAATTCTCCAAGCCAGGCTTCAGCACTACATGAACCGTGAACTTCCAGATGTTCAAGCTGGTTTTACAAAAGGCAGAGGAACCAGAGATCAAATTGCCAACATCCACTGGATCATCGAAAAAGCAAGAGAGTTCCAGAAAAACATCTCTTTCTGCTTTATTGACTATGCCAAAGCCTTTGACTGGGTGGATCACAGTAAACTGTGGAAAATTCTGAAAGAGATAGAAATACCAGACCATCTGACCTGTCTCTTGAGAAACTTGTGTGCAGGTCAGGTAGCAACAGTTAGAACTGGACATGGAACAACAGACTGGATCCAAACAGGAAAAGGAGTACGTCAAGGTTGTATATTGTCACCCGGCTTATTTAACTTGTATGCAGAGTACATCATCAGAAACGCTGGGCTGGAAGAAACACAAGCTGGAATCAAGATTGCTGGGAAAACCATCAATAACCTCAGATATGCAGATGACACCACCCTTATGGCAGAAGAAGAACTAAAGTGCCTCTTGATGAAAGTGAAAGAGGAGAGTGAAAAAGTTGGCTTAAAGCTCAACGTTCAGAAAACTAAGATCATGGCATCTGGTCCCATCACTTCATGGGAAATAGATGGGGAAACAGTGGAAACAGTGTCAGACTTTTTTTTGGGGGGGGGCTCCAAAATCACTGCTGATGGTGATTGCAGCCATGAAATTAAAAGACGCTTACTCCTTGGGAGGAAGGTTATGACCAACCTATAGCATATTTAAAAGCAGAGACATTACTTTGCCAACAAAAGTCCGTCTAGTCAAGGCTATGGTTTTTCCAGTGGTCATGTATGGATGTGAGAGTTGGACTGGGAAGAAAGCTGAGCACTGAAGAATTGATGCTTTTGAACTGTGGTGTTGGAGAAGACTCTTGAGAGTCCCTTGGACTGCAAGGAGATCCAACCAGTCCATCCTAAAGGAGATCAGTCCTGGGTGTTCATTGGAAGGACTGATGTTGAAACTGAAACTCCAATACTTTGGCCACCTGATGCGAAGAGCCGACTCATTGGAAAAGACCTTAATGCTTGGAAGGATTGGGGGCAGGAGGAGAAGGGAACGATAGTGGATGAGATGGTTGGATGGCATCACCGACTCGATGGACACGGTTTTGGGTAAACTCCTAGAGTTGGTGATGGACAGGGAGGCCTGGCGTGCTGCGATTCATGGGGTCGCAAAGAGTCGGACATGACTGAACGACTGAACTGAATTGAACTAAACTTCTGCCTCTTTGTTTATGTGTGAAGTGAGAATGATTAAAGACCCTTCCTCATAGGATTGTGTGAAGGATCAACTAGGTTAATATAAGCAAAATGCATTTAAGAGTTTTCTCTTATTAATGTTACCAACGAACTTTGAAACTATCAGTCTTTGTATCTATCCACCCTGCTTTGTTTGCATAGTTGATATCAGCCCATTCCTTGTGGAGGTCTCATGAGCTGCTTCTGGAGTGGAACCTCAAGCCCCTGCCTCCTCATGACCTCAAGCAAGGAGTCTTTGGTACTGAGGCAGCTTCAGTTCAGTTCAGTTCAGTCACTCAGTCATGTCCCACTCTTTGCAACCTCATGGACTGCAGCACGCCAGGCCTCCCTGTCCATCACCAACTCTAGGAGTTTACTCAAATTCATGTCCATTGAGTCGGTGATGCCATCCAACCATCTTATCCTCTGTCGTCCCCTTCTCCTCCTGCCTTCAATCTTTCCCAGCATCAGGGTCCTTTCCAAGGAGTTAGTTCTTCACATCAGGTGGCCAAGGTGTTGGAGTTTCAGTTTCAGTTTCAGCATCAATCCTTCCAATGAATGTTCAGGACTGATCTCCTTTAGGATGGACTGGCTGGATCTCCTTGCAGTCCAAGGGACTCTCAAGAGTCTTCTCCAACATCACAGTTCAAAAGCATCAATTCTTCGGCACTCAGCTTTCTCTGTAGTTCAACTCTCACATCCATACATGACTACCAGAAAAACCATATCTGTGACTAGATGGACCTTTGATGGCAGAGTAATGTCTGTGCTTTTTAATATGCTGTCTAGGTTGGTCATAGGTTTTCTTCCAAGGAGTAAGCGTCTTTTAATTTCATGGCTGCAGTCACCATCTCCAGTGGTTTTGGAGCCCCCCAAAATAAAGTGTCACTGTTTCCATTGTTTCCCCATCTATTTGCCATGAAATGATGGGACCAGATGCCATGATCTTAGTTTTCTGAATGTTTTCTGAGGCAGCTTCAACAATACTATAGTTTGGGGTGACAACACTGTTTTGAAAACCTCAAGCCCCACAAATCTAAGTTTACTTAGGTTGACAGTTTCAGATGCCCTCAGATAAAGCAGAATACTTTCTAAAGTAATTTGTGTGCATGTGTGTTTAATTGCTTCAGTCATGTCTGACTCTCTGTGGTCCCATGGACTGTGACCTGCCAGGCTCCTCTGTCCTTGGGATTCCCCAGGCAAGAATACTGGAGTGGGTTGCCATGCCAGAAATCTTCCTGATCTGTCTCTTCCTGACATCCAGGGGCTCTTCCTAACCCAAGGATCAAACCTGCATCTCCTGCACTGGCAAGTGGATTTTTTACTACTGAGTCACCAGGAAGCCTTAAAGTAGTTTGAGCCCTTTTTAAAATTTGTGACATTTATAAAATTTATAACAATAAATTTATAAAATTTATAAGAATAGATACCTTGAAGCCTTATTTAGTGTCCTGGAGACTACACTTTACTATTGAAAACGTTGACTTCAGTGAGGTGAATATTCATGTCAGTCTCTGTTTTACGAATAAGTTTGGCTGTATGTAATAAAAAGTTCACACTGACAATGATTCAAATAAGACTTTAATTGGAGTGACCATATTCTCAACTCAAACAGCTAAATGTATTATTATAGAAACATGGGGATAATAGATTTGAAGGAAAACCAGCAGCAGCTATCATAGTCACACATTAGCTGTTAAATGAACTGCCAATTTCTTGAACCTTTTCTGCTCAATGACTTTAAAATCCTACCATGTCACATGTTGTAACTTGATATCTGAGATATCTTCAAGAGAATTATAGCTTCTAGCTTTAGAATTTAAATATTTCAAAGGAGTTAAATGCAAAAAAAAAAAAAGTGAAAAGCTTATAAAAGGAAAAATAAGCAAATCCAAACTGCGTGTGCTCAGCCAATGTTACAAGGCGTGTTGAAATGTGTACCTTCTCCCCAGATTTTAGGCCCAGCTGTATCCCACGTTGACATTGTTACATAAATAGCACAAAAGCCACAGAGGACACTTTTTAAGTGGCTAGGAGAAAATGACGCATGCAAAATGACATGGGACATTCAAAGAATATCAGAGATCTGAAGTTAATTGCACGCTTGAAACCAGAAGCTCAAGTGAGGCCAGAGCCCGCCATCCCTCTGATTTGGCATCTGAGGGCTTGAAGGTAAAAATGCCTTGCTGGCCTCTTAGTCATGCCGAGGGGAATCCAACAGAGTTCATTTCCATTCCTCTTAGGAAGGGAATGTTGCAAGGCCTAGCATATTTTTATAGCTGAGACTATACAAAAATATGGCCCTAACCCAAGAAGGCAAGAGGTCAGTGAGCTGAGCACAGGATTTGAGGAAGGAAATGCTGACAAAAGCTTTTTCTAAGAGTCTTTGAGGATATCTGAATCTGCAGTCCTTTCAAACTTGTTTGCTGGCTGGAAATCTGAGAACATTTCCATATGAAGAATTTTTGAAGAGTATCTTGACGGGTTTTCGCCCTTACGCAGATTGTAAGAACGGAATGAACTAAAACGTAACCAACCTAAAGAGTCACAGTCCAAAAAGCAGCTTTTCTGGGAACTTGAGCCTCGCAAAGTCACAAGAGTAGGAAATGGAAATACTTAATCGAGTTAAAGTCACTAATGTTTAGAAAGCCTCCGCTGCTCGAGGGCACAGTTCCTTGCGTCTAATGCAAAAGCCAGTTTTATTCCAAGAAAAATACAGAGAACTGTTGTGTTGAGATCTAGTAAAACAAGCAAGGATCAAGCAGGCCTTTAACAAACAGCCCTTTATTGCCACAAAAATCCCCTCGTCTCCCTGACCCTGAATTGCTCCAGTGTCCAACTCTAGGACTCAGAAACAAAAATGTTACCACTGACCCACAATGCGGAATGTTCTCCCTCCCCCGTACTCAGAAGAATTTTGGAACTGGGTTTACTATTTGTCCCTACAAGCCTGATTAGATCAGCAGATCCAGGGTATGACTTCTTGGAACCCTCACATCAGGGAGTCTCTAAGTCCCTCTCCCCAGACAGCCTGAAACCAGTTCCCTGCTAAAACTGAGTTCCTCTGCTGAATTTCAGTTACCTGCTCTGTCCAAAACTATTGTATATTCCCTTTCTCGTTCTGCACTCGTTCTCCCTCAAGACAGAGGAGTTTCAAAGAAAAGGGGTAATTGTAACTGAGTAGGATCCTATGAGGTCTTCCCAGGACAGACTCTTCCTTTGTCCTCCACCTACATCTTGTTTGTAGAAAAACTAGCCTCCTAGGCCCTCCCAGAGTCCCAAAGAGCAAATTTAATCAGGGAAGTGAGAAATGCAGAAACAAAGGTAAACAGTCAAGCAAGACAAAATAATAACTGTTCAGGCATTAAACAAAGTCAAGGAACTTTAGCTCCTCTTCAAGGGTTATAGATAATATTCTGAGCCATATCTCTGACCTGTTTTGCAGATACTGAAAGTCCTCCCAGATGGAAGAAGTTAACTGCATGTTGACCACAAGCATGTAGAACCCAGACAAGTTGGAATCAGAAGGTTGATAATGTTGATTCCCAATCACCTCGCCACCAACCCATCAGAAGAATGTCCACAAGCTGGTCACAAACCCTGCAACCCTCTCCCTCACCCTCTCTTTAAAAACTTTTCCTGAAAGCTATCAGGGAATTTGAGTCTTTTGAGCGTTAGCTGCCCATATTCCTTGCTTGGCCCTGCAACTAGCAGTGTACTTCACTCTGTCACAGCCTAGTGTTAGTAGATTGTCTTTACTGCACCCAGGTGAGCAGACCCAAATTTGGTTTAGTAACAACCTGAGGACAGAGTGAGCCCCTTGCTACAAGAGTTCAGGGCCCAGCTGTCATTAGAGCTTTGTTGGCGCGTTACAGCATGTGAGGGATCAGACACAGGCACCCTCTATGCACCTTGGAGTGAATATACTGCAACTGGCAGGCATCTTGGGCCTTCCTCCCAGAGACTGCTATTAAATGTCAGTTATCATTTCAACCGCCATGCATTGCATTTTTACTGTGTGCAGATTACAGGCACTCTCCGTAGTCCTTGAAACAATCCTGCAATACAGGAATTAGGTTCCATGTAATACAGATGAGGAAACCAGGCTTGAAAGAGGTGAAGGTGACTACCCAAGGTTCAAGGCAGCCAGCCTGGTTCCAGAGTGTTTGCCATACTCTACTGTCTCTTCACACCGTCTTAATTTCTTCAAACTTATCTCATTCCTGGGCCACAAGAAGTAGCTTCTCAGACTGTTGCTAAAGCTGCCAGCACCCGATCCCTACTTCCCCAATTTTGAATGGCAACATAGAAAACTCACATGCTTGTTTACTCTGAAACCTACACAAAATTCTCCAAAACTCATCTTGCTTCTTTTCCCAACCTACTGCTGCAGGTGTTAAAAATTGATTATTTTGAGTTAAACACAAGCACCCAACCACCTACAATATCCTGTTCTGCCATCTTCTACTTTCCTTTCTTTCTTCTCTGCTGTTAGAGTTCAAGAGTGAAAGCAGCTTTTACCAACCCAGAGAGGCTCCTTTGCCCGTCAGGCACTTTTACTGGATGATGAGTAGCTTGAGGAAAGGGGCAATTTTATTTTGCCTCCCTAGTGTCCTATACAGGAGCTTCCTTGGTAGCTCAGTGGTTAAGTATCAGCCTGCAATGAGGGAGACACAGGTTCGATCCCTGGGTTGGGAAGTTCCTCTGGAGAAGGGAATGCAACCCACTCCAGTATTCTTGCCTGGAGAATTCCAAGGACAGAGGAGCCTGCCAGGCTACAGTCCATGGGGTCGCAAAGAGTCAGACATGACTGAACGACTAACATTTCACTTTCTCTCACTAATGTCCTATACACACAGTGCCTGGATGCAAGGGTTCATTTGATAAATGTCTTGTTGAATAGTTAAAAGTGATAGGAATTCACAGGGGGTACAACTTTATTGAGATTTGCTTTGTAATGTAGTCATCTAAGAAAGCTACCACACTAAGCTGTTAAGAATCTGGGTTGTTAGGAAGATCCAGATGTGTTTTAGAGATACCACTATCTGCAAGGTCTAAATACACACACACATGATATTAACAGAATAAAAGAACATTCTTCCCTTTCTTTTTCCAAAGAATGCATTTTCCACACTGACATCTTGGCAGCAAACAGAATTTTTAGTCATTTGATATTTTCTTCTGATTCAAATTCACTTAGTGAAGGAGAAACTGCCACAACTAACAGATTAATGCTGGAATCCTACCATGTTATGCCTGGCTTGTTTTAATAATCTCACGGTCTGAACTTTCCAAGTGTGAGAGAAAAACAATGTCAGTTTCTGCTGACCCATTGAAACCAGTGAGCTGTCACACAGGCTATATTTGTTAGTTACTGGAAGCCTTTGGTTTGTCCCAGGGGAGAGTCAGTCAGTTTTTTTTTTCTACTCGAGAAATGTAAAGATAAATCTTATCTATAAAAAGTTTACCTTTCTTTCGCAAAAAGGAAATTGGCAAGTTCACTCCATATTGTTATTAACTTTTTCAAGGACATTTCTGTTTCTCTTGACCTTTGAAAAATTGTCTTAACAAAGTATTCTGTCTTCCTGTCAGGAAACTCTTGCTGCCATTCACCCTGTCACTTCATGAAATAGATTGGAATATGGTTATTTAGGGGGATACCTTTTTTTTTTAATCTTTTTGAATTATACAACATATCAGTCTAGCACACAAATCTTAAGTGTCTTGCATGATGAATGTTTGCAAAGTGAACACATCCATGTTAACTGCCATTCATTAAAATGAGCAAAAAACTCCTTCATGTACCCTTCTCATCATTCCTCACCACAAAAGTAACCACTCTTCTGTCATCAAGGTTAGCATGCTTGTCCTGTTTTTGGATGTTGTGTAAATGAAGTCATACTGGATGTGCTCTTCTCTGTCTGCCTTCTTTCACTTCGATGTTATGTCTATAAGATTGATTTACACATTAATAGCTACATATGGAAGTTGTTTATTCTTTCACTGCTATATACGGAAGTAAATTGTGCTATATTCACTCAGTATTCCATTGAGTGAATATAGCACAATTTACTTACATCTTCTACTGCTGAAAGTCATTTGGGTTCTTTCAAGTTTCTGGCAATTATCAGTAAAGCTGTTAGGAACATTCTTATTCATGTCTTCTGGTAAGCATAAGCACTTGTTTCTGTTCCATGTTACAGTAAGAATGAAATAACTGGATTGTGATGTGTGTGTGTGTGTATTTGTATGTGTGTGTGTATATATATACATACATATATATGTTCAGCTTTAATAATTATTGCCAAACATATTCCAAAGTGTTTGTGCCAGTTTATGCTCATAACTGTCATAGCAAACACCCTCTTCCAACAACACAAGAGAAGACTCTACACATGGACATCACCAGATGGCCAACACCGAAATCAGATTGATTATATTCTTTGCAGCCAAAGATGGAAAAGCTCTATACAGTCAGCAAAAACAAGACCGGGAGCTGACTGTGGCTCAGATCATGAACTGCTTTTTGCCAAATTCAGACTTAGATTGAAGAAAGTGGGGGAAACCACTAGACCATTCAGGTATGACCTAAATCAAATCCCTTATGATTATACAGTGGAAGTGACAAAGAGATTTAAGGGAGCAGATCTGATAGACAGAGTGCCTGATGAACTATGGACAGAGGTTCGGGATTGTACAGGAAACAGGGATCAAGACCATCCCCAAGAAAAAGAAATGCAAAAAGGCAAAATGGCTGTCTGAGGAGGCCTTACAGATAGCTGTGAAAAGAAGAAATGCAAAAAGCAAAGGAGAGAAGAAAAGATATACCCATTTGAATGCAGAGTTCCAAAGAATAGCAAAGAGAGATAAGAAAGTCTTCCTCAGTGATCAGTGCAAAAAAAATAGAGGAAAACAATAGAATGGGAAAGACTAGATATCTCTTTAAGATAATTAGAGATACCAAGGGAACATTTCATGCAAAGATGGGCTCAATAAAGGACAGAAATCTTATGGACCTAACAGAAGCAGAAGATATTAAGAAGAGGTGGCAAGAATACACAGAAGAACTGTACAAAAAAGATCTTCACGACCTAGATAATCACGATGGTGTGATCACTCACCTAGAGCCAGACATCCTGGAATGGAGAAGTCAAGTGGGCCTTAGGAAGCATCACTACGAACAAAGCTAGTGGAGGTGATGGAATTCCAGTTGAGCTATTTGAAATCCTGAAAGATGATGCTGTGAAAGTGCTGCACTCAATGTGTCAGCAAATATGAAAAACTCAGCAGTGGCCACAGGACTGGAAAATATCAGTTTTCATTCCAATCCCAAAGAAAGGCAGTACCAAAGAATGCTCAAACTACCGCACAATTGCACTCATCTCACATGCTAGTAAAGTAATGCTTAAAACGCTTTAAGCCAGGCTTCAGCAATACATGAACTGTGAACTTCCAGATGTTCAAGCTGATTTTAGAAAAGACAGAGGAACCAGAGATCAAATTGCCAACATCCGCTGGATCATCGAAAAAGCAAGAGAGTTTCAGAAAAACATCTACTTCTGCTTTATTGACTATGCCAAATCCTTTGACTGTGTGGATCACAATAAACTGTGGAAAATTCTGAAAGAGATGTGAATACCAGACCACCTGACCTGCCTCCTGAGAAACCTGTATGCAGGTCAGGAAGCAACAGTTAGAACTGGACATGGAACAACAGACTGGTTCCAAATAGGGAAAGGGTTATTGTCACCCTGCTTATTTAACTTATATGCAGAGTACATCATGAGAACTGCTGGGCTGTAAGAAGCACAAGCTGGAATCAAGATTGCTGGGAGAAATATCAATAACCTCAGATATGCAGATGACACCGCCCTTATGGCAGAAAGTGAAGAAGAACTAATGAGCCTCTTGATGAAAGTGAAAGAGGAGAGTGAAAAAGTTGGCTTAAAGCTCAACATTCAGAAAACTAAGATCATGGCATCCGGTCCCATCACTTCATGGGAAATAGATGGGGAAACAGTGGCTGACTTTATTTTTTGGGGCTCAAAAATCACTGCAAATGGTGATTGCAGCCATGAAATTAGAAGACGCATACTTCTTGGAAGGAAAGTTTTGACCAACCTAGACAGCATATTAAAAAGCAGAGACATTACTTCGCCAACAAAGGTCTGTCTAGCCAAGGCTACGGTTTTTCCAGTAGTCATGTACGGATGTGAGAGTTGGACTATAAAGAAAGCTGAGCACTGAAGAATTGATGCTTTTGAACTGTGGTGTTGGAGAAGACTCTTGAGAGTCCCTTGGACTACAAGGAGATCCAACCAGTCCATCCTAAAGGAGATCAGTCCTGGGTGTTCATTGGAAGGACTGATGTTGAAGCTGAAACTCCAATACTTTGGGCACCTGATGCGAAGAGCTGACTCATTGGAAAAAACCCTGATGCTGGGAAGGATTGAGGGCAGGAGAAGAAGGGGACGACAGAGGATGAGATGGTTGGGTGGCATCACTGACTCGATGGACATGAGTTTGGGTGAACTCTGGGAGTTGGTGATGGATAGGAAGGCCTGGCATGCTGCAGTTCATGGGGTCGCAAAGAGTCGGTCACGACTGAGCGACTGAACTGAAATGAACAACTGATGCTCCTATCACAAACCATGTGGTGGTACTACTCAGTCATGTCTGACTCTTTGTGACCCTGTGGACTGTGGCCGGCCAGGCTCTGTCCATGGGATTCTCCAGGCAAGAATACTGGAGTGGGTTGCCATTTCCTTCTCCAATGGAGATTTTCCCGACCTGGGATCAAACCCTCGTCTCCTGCATCTCCTGCATTGGCAGGTGGATTCTTTACCACTGAGCCACCTGGGAAGCATCAACAACTATGAGGAGTTCAAATCTGTAGCCTTATCAATATTTACTAATTTTAACTTTACAATTTTAGCCATTCTAGTGGGTGTATAATATATTGTGGTTTTAATTTGCTTTTCCCTCAGTACTAATAGTGTTAACATTTTTTTAGTTATTTGGATATACTCTTCTGTGAAGTGTCTGTTCAAGTCTTTTTTTCTATTGATTTGTACAAGGTCTTCATATATTTTGGATATGATTTTTTTGTTAGATATACGTATAGGAAATATATTCTTCCAGTATGTGGCTTGCCTTTTGACTTTTAACGGTGCCATTTAATGAAAGAAGATATTTTTTTAAATTTATTTTTAATTGAAGGATAATTGCTTTACAGAATTTTGTTGTTTCCTGTCAAACATCAGCATGAATCAGCCATAAGTAAAAATTGTATAATATGCAATTTATCAATCTTTTTATGAAGAGTTATTTTTATGACTTCTATTTTTCCCAGGAAGGTGGTTGATTTAGGGAGCAGTAGGCTTGGTGGGACCCTGTGGAACATTGCTAAATCCACATATACCCATGTACCAATGTTGTTTAAAATTTCAAGCACAGGTTTTGTGGATCTATTGGATGTGTACGGGGGACATGAAGATATTCTTTTATTTTCTACTAAAAGCTTTATTGTTTTACCTTCCATATTTACCTGTCTGGTCCACTTTGAGCTGATTTTTACTTACAGCATGAGGTAAGAGTTAAGGTTTATTTTTTGCCATACAGTTGCCTCAGCATTATTTATTATTAATATTAAAAAGACCACACCCCCTAACTGAATTATAGGGGTATCTTTGCAGAAATCAAGTGACTGTAAATGTGTGGATTTGTTTCTAGACTCTTTATTCTGTTCCACTGGCTTTTTCTTCATCCTTGGACCCATGGGGCACTGTCTTAACTAATGAAATGTTATATGAAGTCTTGCAATTTGGTAGTGTTAAGTGTTGCAGTTTGTTGCTTTTCTTCAAGATTGTCTTGGCTAATGTAGGTCTTTTGCCATGTTATAAATTTCCATAATAATGTCAGAAACAACTTGTTAACTTCTACAAAAAATGCTTCAATTTTGATCTGGATTCACTGAGTCTACAGATGAAGCTGTAAAGAACAGGATTCTTAACTGTTTTGAATCTTCCACTTCATGATAATCATGTATATATTTATTCCATTTAAGTCTTTTATCTAAACAATGTTTGTCTTCAGTATAGAAATTTGGCTTATATTTCATTACATGAATTCCTTGATAGTTGATGTTTTGATGCTATTATAAATATTTTATTGTTGGCAATTGTTTGTTGCTAGTATAAAGAAATACATTAGATCTCTACTGACCTTGTACTCTGTGACCTTGCTAAACTCACTTGTAAATTCTAGTAGTTTGTAAAATACTTTGCATTATCTACATACAAAACTTGATATCTATAAGTAAGATAATTTGCTTCTTTATTTCTAATCTCTATGTTTTTAATTTCTTTTTCTTGCCTTTTATTGGATGGGTTAGAACACTTTAGTGTTCTAGTCAACACTGTTGAATACAAGCATGATGATGAATATGTATGTCTTGTTCCTGACCTCAGTAGGAAAATGTTTACTATTTTACTATTAAGTACAATATTAGCTATAGGTGTTTACTAAAAAGATACTCCTTGTTTGCTAAGAGCTTTATCATATTGCTATAAATTTTTATCACAGTATTGAATTTTAGCAAACGCTATACCTATTAAGATGATCATATGAGCTACCACCTATGTTCTGTTCATTATACCCTTAATTTTTTTGTTTTGTGACAACTGTAGATTCACACACAATTGTAGAAAATAATACAAACAGACCACACAGGCTTTTTCTCCATTTTCCCTCAAAATAAGCATTTTTTTCACAATTTAGCACAATGTCACAACCAAGGGACTGACACTGATCCTGTTCATGTTTCCACTCTGATTTTGAATCAACCGTGCTTTCTCTATTCATGAAATATTATGTATTATTATATATTGCTAGATTCAATAAACTAATATTTTGTCAATGATTTTGCATCTATATTCATGAGAGATACTGGCGTTTAATTTTCTTCTCCTGAAATGATATTGCCAGCTTTTGATATTAGGATTATAGTAACCCCATAGAGTACTTTGGAAGTGTTTCTTTTTTCTCCATTCTCTGAAAGATTTTATGTATGTTTGGTATTATGTCTTTCTGAAATGTTTGGAAAAATTCACCAGTAAAGCAAGCCAGCTGGCTTTGAAAAAATTTAAAATATAGATTTGATTTGTTAAAGCAGATCAAGGCCCACTCAGAAGTTTTATTTCCTCCTGTTTTTCAAGAAATGTTTCCATGTAATGTAAATTTTCAAATTTATTGGGAAAGTTTTTTTTTCCCCCTTAATTTCTTCTTGACTTTTTAATAATGTCTGTAATCCTGTAGTGATGTCTCTTTTTCTTCATTTATTTTCTCTCTTTTTTGGTTAGTCTTACTGGTGGTTATCAATTTTAATTAACCCTTTTGGCTTTGTTGATTTTCTCTTTTATATATCTACTTTCTATTTGATTAATTTCTGCCCTTTATTTCCTTTCTTCTACTTTCTTTAGGTTTATTTCTGTTGCTTTTTTTTTTTTTCAGATTTTTGAAATAAAGGAATAGATGATTGAACTTTCAACCTTTGTTATCTTTAATATGTAAACTTAAGCTCCGGGAGTTGGTGATAGACAGGGAAGCCTGGCGAGCTGCTGTCCATGGGGTCGCAAAGAGTCAGACACGACTGAGTGACTGAACCGAACTGAACTAAGGTTATAAATTCCCCTTTAAACATCACTTACCTGGTTTTACAAGTTTTGATGTCATAGTTTTCATTATAATGAAAAGTATTTTTCCTTGTGATTTCTTCTTTCACCTATAGCTTTTTCAGAAGCATCTTGCTTACTTGAAAATTATAGTTTTTTTGTTATTGTTGTTGTGTTAGTTATTTTCTACTGTGGTCAGAGAACTGTTTACGCATTTCAACTTTTTGAATATTTGTTGCCACTTACTTTATGGTCCAGGATACAGTCTATTTTTGTAAATATTTTATGTACATTTGAAAAATATGTGTATGCTACAGTTGTTCAACTTTTTAAATCCTTCATAATTTGGGTGTTTTTTTAATTTTGTTTTGTTTTTGTCTATTAGTTACTGAGAGAGGTGTGGTAAGATCTTCAAGTCTGACCTGGAATTTGTTTCTGCCTTTTTTGGTTTTTTATTTTGGTAAAATATACATAGCATAAGGTTTACCATATTGCTTTTTAGTTTGGTAAATTTGGGTTTACAGATTTTGATATTATGTTATTATTTAGAATTGTTATGTCATCCTGATGAATTAATCTGCTTATTATCATGACATATTTTGCTTCATTTTCTCTTTTTCTTACCTTAAAGTCTACTTTAATAGTTTAGTCATACCATCTTCCTTTTGGTTAATGTTTGGTCAATATATCTGTGGCCTTATATTTAAAAGGTGTTTCTTGTAAAAAGCTTTATAAGTAGAACTAGCTTTAAAATGAAATACCAGTGTCAAATTCAGGTACAGTCAGAGCGTCCTTGTCTTGTGGTACCAATAACAGGGAAGTAATGATGGCCTTGGAAGGGGACTCAGAAGTTTAGAGTTGATAGAGCTGATGGGAGATGGACCTCCTTATTCTTTTAAATCCTTTTTTCTCTCTATGTTTATTTTTGGCTGCACGGGTCTTGGTTGCTGGCTTTTCTCCCGTGCTAAATGGAGGCTGCTCTCTCTTTGCGGCATGTCGGGCTTCTCGCTGCAGTGCCTTCTCATTGCAGAGCACTGGCTCGGGCACACGGGCTTCAGTAGTTGTGGCTCCGGGGCTTGAGAGCGCAAGCTCAGTAGTTGTGGCACACGGGCCCAATAGCTCCGCAGCTTGTGAGATCTTCCCCGGGCAAGGATCGAACTTGTGTTCCCTGCATTGCAAGGTGGATTGTTAACCACTGGACTACCAGGGAAGCCCTGGACGTCCCTACTGATGGAATATTTCTACAAAACAAATTACCACCCTCAAATGGGTTTCTAAAATGTTTGATATTCATTATAAATCATGTCAGGGTAAAGAACAGTGGCCTTGAATTGTGGACTGGCTATCATACAGCACTCTCAGAGGGAAAGATGTATAGTCAGTGCTATGCAAACCTCTGAATTTTCCTTAGAAAATTTCTAAATGAATTATTTCATATGGGTATCCTAGATCAATTGGTAAATGTCTAAGTGGTAAGCACCCTAGGGGACCATCTTGGTCCACTGTCATGCTTCTGAACACTTGAAATATGAAGTGTACTTTCATTTTTGTCACTCAGGCCATACAAGTAAATGAATAGCTGAATACTCAGAATTTTGATTTTAACTGTAATTATGACTTTTAGAAATATTCACTGCTTTATAAATGGACCAAAGTGTAAATGAAATGGGTAACTGATACACCTCAATTTCCAAAAGAAAAGTACAGGAAGTTGTTTTCACTTTTCAGTTTTAGAGAAAAGACTTCATCATTTTATACGTGATGTGGCTTTCTGGGCTCCTGACATCTTCGTAGAATTTGACTGGCGTTTCCTTCTCTTGGAAGTGGATTGGCATTTTCTTGCTCTCCACGGCCATGAGCTTCACTTCCAAGGGGCCCAGTTTTACATAATCCTGCAGTGAACAGACACAGAGGAGACAGGAGAGGTTATTTAGCAAGTTACCAGCCTTTGGAGGTCAAGTTTTATTTATTATAGTTGGCCTTTATCTGGCAGATTACATTGTGTCCTAATTGTCTGAATGCTGTGTAACATGTGAAAAATGAGAGCTACTGTAAATAAAAAACTCAGTAAATGTGTATACCCACTGGGTCATGGTAGGCAATATCCCCCAAAGAGCAGGCAGCAAGGCTAGCAGGCTTGTGTCTTGGGGACACGGGCAGTGGGTCGGGGTGGTGGGGGGCGGGGGGGAGTTGGGAGGCATCAGTAGAGTAGGAAGATATATCCTTTGCAAACTCTTTAATCGGTAAAAGAAAAGTATTGGCTGCATTTATATAGCCCTCTGCTGGCCAGGATACAACCACAGCAGAGCTTTCTATATTATTCACAATCAAAGGGAAAGATCTGCTAACATCTTTGACAATGAATATCTTAACACCGAGCAAATCCACATGAGTTTTACACATTTCACAGGATCTACTGTAGGTATAAAACTTACCACATTCTGCCAAACCAAATATAGTTTAACATATCAACAAACAGAACGGGAAGTCTAATTTATATGGAATCCCACAGCTAACCCAAAACTGGGTTGAAACAGCTCCAGCCCTGTTCAATGCACGCCTTCCTTTTGAAAGCTCCTTCAAGTCATACCTCCTCCTTTTGAACTCCTTCAACACTTCAACAAAACTTTCCCAAGTGCCCACTATGTGCCAGGATGTGCACCGAGTGTTGGGGTGCGAGACTGGTTACAGAGACAGATAGAGGTGTACATTCCTCCTGAACAGTAGTCAGTGATTGTTTTACCTGCTTTCTACTAGCAATACATGGTTTGGAGTGCGGCCTGCCACACAGACATCTTGAGACTATATTTCTTCCTGTTCTCCCCTTTAAATTCTCAAGCATCTAACAAGTACCTGGCATGCTGGAGGTTATCAACAGCTATTTATAAGAATTTAGGAGAATCAAAGAATGGAAAAGGAAGGCAATGTTTTAGTTCTCAAAAAAACATATAACCGTATTTAACTTTTAAAATACACAATTTTAGAGCTGCAATAAATGCATGAGAGAAGAAAAACAAATTAATGGAAATCTACCATATATTTCAGAACCATCTGGAGCAGGATTCTGAAGTAAAACCCCTCATTAGTCTGCTTGAGCTACCACAGCAAAATACCATAGGCTGACCGGCCGAAACAGAAGGACTTCATTTCTCACAGTCCTGGAGGCTGGAAGTCCAAGGTCAGGGGTCTGGCATGATTGGGTTCTGGTGAGAGCCCCTTCCTGACTTGCAGACGGCTGCCTTTTCACAGTGTCTCACAAAGCAAAACCTCTTCTTATAAGGTCACAATCCTATCAAATTAGGACCTTTATGATGTCATATAACCTTAATTACCTCCTAAATCCTCCATCTCCAGGTACAGTCACAATAGGAGTTAGGGCTTTCAACACATGAATTGGAGTGGGGGGCAGGAACACAGTTGAGTCCATAGCAATACAATACCATTTCCACCACATCAAAAACTTCCATGGAAAGTAAGAAGGTCTTAGAAGAGAATATAAGCAAAACATTCCCTGACATAAATTGTACCAGTGTTTTCTTAGGTCAGGCTCCCAAGGCAATAGAAATAAAGATGAAAATAAACAAATGGGACTTCAACTTACAAGCTTCTGCACAGCAAAGGAAGCCATAAACATAACAAAAAGCCTACAGAATGGGTGAAAATATTTGCAAATGATGTGACTGACAGGGGCTTAATTTCCAAAATATACAAACAGGTCATACAACATGACAACAAAAAAATGAAACAACCCAATCAAAAAGTGGGCAGAAGACCTAAAGAGACATTTCTCCAAAGAAGAAATACAGATGGTCAATAGACACATGAAAAGATACTCAACAATGCGAATTATTAGAGAAATGCAAATCAAAACTATAACAAGGTAACACCTCACAACAGTCAGAATGGCCATTGTTAAAAAGTCTATAAATAGCAAATGCTGGAGAAGGTGTGGAGAAAAGGGAACCCTCCTACACTGTTGGTAGGAATGTAAGTTGGTGCAGCCACTGTGGAAAACAGTATGGAGGTTCCCCAGAAAACTAAAAATAGAA
This sequence comes from Giraffa tippelskirchi, assembly GCF_054371585.1. NCBI lineage: Eukaryota > Metazoa > Chordata > Mammalia > Artiodactyla > Giraffidae > Giraffa > Giraffa tippelskirchi. The sequence goes on along the minus strand of NC_137284.1, from coordinate 37,789,727 downwards.
TTATCATATGATCCAGCAAATCCCACTCCTGGGCATATATCCAGACAAAACTATAATTCAGAAAGATACATGCACCTCTTTGTTCACAGCAGCAATAGTCACAATAGTGGAAGACATGGAAACAGCCTAAATGTCCATCAACAGAGGAATAGATATAGTAGATGTGGTACATGTATACAATGGAATACTACTCGGCCATGAAAAAGAACAAAATAATACCATTTGCAGCAACATGGATGCAACTAGAGATTATCATATTAACACTAAGTGAAGTAAGTCAGAAAGAGAAAGACAAGTACCATATGATATCACTTATACATGGAATCTAAAATATGACCCAAATGAACCTACCTATGAAACAGAAACAAAACAAAATCAGGGACATAGAGAATAGACCGGTGGCTGCCAAGGGGGTGAGGGGTGGGAGGGAGGGTAGGAAGGGGAGTTTTGGGTTAGCACATGCAAACTGGTATGTATATATAGAATGAATAAAGAACAAGGTCCTACTACATAGCAAAGGGAACTATATTAATATCCTGTGATAAACCATAATGGAAAAGAACATATCTATGTCAGTCACATTATTGTACAGCAGCAGTGAACACAATATCGTAATTCAACTTTGCTCAAATAAAAAATGAATTTAGAAAAATAAATAAATTCAATGGATAAAGGCAAAAATAAAAGTAAAAAGGTCTTTCACTCAACCAAATGGTGTGGAATTTTGGAATTTTGTGGACAGTTGTCCCCTAGCGTGAGGTCACTGTAACATACCAGGTATCATGATACCAAGATATCCACATGGGTGTTTGAGTGCTAGAGAGTCTGGAACCTTAGTCTTTTAATTGTCACTTGATGGTAGCAGGACTGAGTTGTACTTAGTTAAAATGGTTTTTATTGACTTATTCTGTTTCTTCTGCTTTCTTAATCACTCTTTCTCCTATCAGACTTTAAGTTCTAGATGAACTTTTAAGGTTATTGGTAGCACCAAGAAGGAAAACAGCAAGAGGTGGATATGAAAGTGACTGGAAGGTACCAAGAAGGTTTTAAAATTAAAAGGCTTGATAATCCAGGTTTTGCCTAATGGTGTTATGTGGCCATTTGTACTTTCCAAAGATGGTCACATGGATATACATCCTATCCCATGCTTTTTTTAAAATATGATGCTGACCTTCTTTCAAGATGCAGGAGCTATGTTATTTCACTTTGGGTGGAAATTTGTAGCTACACCAACAAATGGAAAATGATGGAAGTGCTGGCATAAGATTTCCACGTCATAGGAAACATTTGGTCTCTGGGACTGATGGCTTGGGAGAAGCCAGATACTGTAGCAAAGGGACAATAAAGGAGATCCATGTCTGTGAAGAGACCCACGTCTGTGAGGAGACCCACGTCTGTGAGGAGACCCATGTGAAGAGGAACTGAGGCACAAGCTTCGCCAGCATCAACTGGCCGGCCATGTCAGTGAGCCACCTCAGAAGTGGATCTTCCTGCCCAAATCAAGCCTTTAGCCGATATGCGGGTGCACCTGCTATGGAACTCAAGTGAAGACTGTCCACGGAAGACCTGTCCACATTCCTAACCAAAAGAAGCCTTGAAAGAGAATAAATGATTATTGTTGTAAGCCACTAAGTCTTGAGGTAATTTGTTACATAGCCCTAGATGTACTGCCTTACGTGGTATACTAGTAATGGAGTTCTATCAATACATATATGTAGCAAGTTGGGCAAAGGTAAGAGTGAAAATAGTATCTAGCGACAGGCATGAATGAAGGGCCACTTTTACTAATACTTGCAAATAGAACTTTTCAGTATCCATGTTTTCGGTTAATTTTCTCCACTAATTAATAAAACAACATTTTCTCTAGCAGTCAAGAGGTCTTCTCATGAATCTTACCTTGAAATCCTGCTCATCCTCATACAGTAAGTGTTTCATATCAGAGGCCCCAAACTCTATGCTTGAACTCTCTTCTTCGTCTATCTTCAGAAGCTGGCCCAATCTGCTGTCCTTGTAACTAAGATGTAAACCACTGCTCCCAAATGAGACGCTCGACACGTCTCTGCTTTTTATGTCTACAGGTTGCGATTCTGACTTTTCTGGGATGACTGCAAAGAAATTAATTATGTACAACTTTTGGACAGATAAAAATATAGCATATACTTTGTGATATTTTGAATTTGCAAGTCCTTTGAGATTCTCCAGGAGGAGATGAATTTGAGAATCAGAAATGTAGAATCGAGGTGTCATAGTGAAAGTGAGTCCCATTGTTAGCAACCATGTCTCAGGTCCACCTTGTGTCAGCTAATAAGTTAACATAATCGTATGGGGGTCTGTGAGCATGCTGGTGTTTTGGTTGGTTGGCTGAACTGAAGTGCAAACCGTGCTGGTATAGACATCATCCTGTCCCTCTTCACCAGCTTCTGGTTCATTCACATGGTGACTTTGATTTGAAAACAGGGCTAGAGAAAGGAGATGGGTTGGGTCAGCTCTGTAAGAACAAGAGGAAGGTGGAGGAGCTGGCAGGTATCTACCCCCTGAATTGCTCTCGGCTGTGAGGTGCCTGTCCATGATAAGAAGCTCAATAAGTGTTTTCCAAATTAAAAAAAAAAATCGCCATTACAATAAAATAATACCTTTATATGTTTCTGACAACTCCAAAGGCACCTCAGGTGGTACTTCCTGCCCAACAGCTTGGGTAAGATACAGTTGCCTAAAAACAAATAAGAAAAGTAGTCTGTCAGCCAACATACATTGCACCCCCTGCTCAGCAGTGTCTATCTCTCTGCTGGGTGCTGGAGATGCACAGATGAAAAAGGGGAGTCGGGCCCAGTGGGGTGGCAGACAAGATTACAGCGTTTTATGATGATGGTTTGTACCATGATGGGTAATTAGCATAGTGTCAGGAGTGCTGTGGTCTTCCCACGTGGTACAGAAGGGAAGAATCTACCTACAGATGCAGGAGATGCAAGAGACGTGGGTTCGATCCCTGGGTTGGGAAGATCTCCTGGAGGAAGAAATGGCTACTGACTCCAGTACTCTTGCCTGGGAATTCCCATGGACCTAGGAACCCGGTGGGTTACAGTCCATGGGGTCAAAAAGACAAGACTGAGTGACTGAGCGCGTGCGTGTGTGCATGCACACACACACACACACACACACACACACACACACACACAAGAAGTGAGAGAAGAAGCACCAGATTTAGTCTTAGGAGGTAAGGAAAGGTTTCCAGGAGGAGATGACACCTGAGTTGAGTCCTGAAACACCAAGAGATATTTGCCAAGGAAGAGCTTGGGGTGGGGGGTGCATCCCATGATAAAGGAATAGCAGACAAAGTCCCAGAAATAAGAGTGATCACAACACCAGTTACATCACTGTTGCAGGAATCCAGATGAGGAATGATGGTGGCCAGCATGGGATGGATTTGAAAAAAAAAAAAGAGAGAGAAAAAGACAAGACAGCAAGCAGTAGGAATCCAAGTTGACGTCACGGTTCTGGCTTTCACTGAGTGGCGTGTTCCAGCTACAAGCCCGGCGAGCTGTGAGTGTGCTGTTGCAGCTCTCTGTGCTGCAGAGGCCCATGGAGTTTTCCATCAGAAGACACGATATCTTGAAAGCTGTGTGTGGCATTTCCATGAAGTTTGCCTGAAGACAGCATGAACCAAGTGACCCTTGCAGATATGCTAACAACCGTTCATGCTTAGCCAGCCAGCAACCAGAGTGAATCCCCTGGATCACAGGCTGTTAGTTTCTTAAAGCACACGAACAAAGTGTTAACAAAGTGTTATCTGAGATGCTCCAACAAATCATGTAACTGCATACAATAGTTATATCTTAAAACCTTCTTAAGACTTGGTGAAGGTTAGTCTCAGTGAAGGTCTAGTCTGCAGGTGGTCAAGTCTGAGGCCACAGAGTTCTCTTGTTTCCTGGTTTTGGCCTGTTGAATGACTAAGATCTTACTAAACACTGTGACCTTCACGAGTCTGGCTTCTCTCTTAATCATGGGTTTATTTTCACTTTTGGACCACCACAGGGCAACAGAGCTTGGTATTTGGTGATGCAGAAAATATTTTAAAGAATGCCATCATATGAAACTAGTGTTAGATAGATTTGAGGTACTGGTTCCCCTAGACTCAGCTCTGTGGCACTGAAGTCCCTGGGCAGTCACTTACTGAGTCAGCTTGCTCATCTCATCTAATGTTTCAAACAAATCCTGCAATGCTTTTTGGAGTCATGAAGGAGAGCGTTGGGAGAGGTCTGGATGGGAAATAGAGGATTAATAACTCTATTAGCTAGAATACCCAATTCTTCACCCAAACAGGAAAGAAGAGAACTTTGTACATGTTCACTGGGTATAGTTCATGTCTATTTCTCGACTAGAATAGACAGAACTAAATTCTCAACAAAGAGGTGGAATGGACAGTTGTCATAAATTACATACTATGTGTTATTTTGACTTGAAAACAGGTGCAGTAAAAGTTCCTGAGGACACTCAACATTTTCCTCTGGATTAGCAGCGTAACAGATAACTGAGGGTTTGCACATATCTCTGTTTCCTTATGTGGGTCTTTCTAAAATGTCCTAAACACTTGTCTGGAAGGAATTTACAGTCTAGGAAGCAGATGTTAAGTAGGTAATCGCTAGTGTGATACATGCTAGTTACAAAGCAAATGTTCAGGGTGTCTTGGAGGCATACACCAGGCACCTTTTAAAAACACAGTCTGTGTTGTTTCTTTCCGCTCAGACGGATTTTGATTTCATCTCTCCCAACCCTGAAGCAAGACTAAGCACTCATGTCTCCCACTAAAGAAAGCCAGCCCACAAAGCGCGGATGAACAATGTGGTTTTACCAAAGATTTCCGTGAGGGAAGCTAGAGGACAGGGCTAAACGACATCACAACAAAGCACACAACTTCATGAAAGTCCTCTTTAAAACTTTCTCATCTCCCTTCCTGTCCTTGCCAAACTCTCTGTATCCCATGAAGGAATACAGAGCCCTTTATTATAAAGAGCATTTCACCTGCACATCAGCACTGAATCGGGAGCAACAGACTGAGCTGACCGAAGCAGGAAGTGAGGTCGGCAGTTTACAGGGTAGCTCTTTGTGGAGGTTTGGGGAGTTTGGAAGAGAGAAAAAGAGCACAGCGGGCAACAGGTGGAGTGGTGGTTAGAAGGCCTGGCTGGCAGAGATGCGTAATTACAAAGAGATGTGGGCAGCAAGTGCTACGCGGCAGAGGCTGGCTGGGTGTAGAACTGGAGAGGTGTCATAGGGAGGGAGGCTGGCAAAAGACAGCATTGCTTCTGGGGGACAGTGAGGCCCCCTGCCCCCTAGGGACCCTTAAGGGCATTAGCTCAAGAGATGAAAGTGCAGGAGTCCTGTAGGAAGCCCATTCATTCAGCCTGACCGCCCACTTTGCCTACACTGGTACCTACTGCCCCGGGGCAGCACACAGATTGTGGAAGGGAGCAGGTGACTCTTCCTCTGTCCTGCCCCACCCAGTTTTCAGACTGTAAAGTCATCCTACTGTCTCCCAACTTCTCCAGTCTTGTATCTTGACACCCATCATTTAGCTCAGCAAAAAAAAAGAAAACCCCACAACTTACCCATATCCATCCTTCTTGGAACACATTAGGAAGTTTGCAGTCAATAAATACTTTACTGGGTCTCAAAGAGTACTTTTTCCATGCCACACAAACAACAGAACTACTTGGGTGTAAATGCTTTCCTGGGGCTCCCACCGTGTTGAACTTCTCTGCCCAGACCCAGATATTTTTCTCCCATCTTGCACATGTACACACTACATTTGAGTGGTTTAATTCCTCTATCTTTCTAAGCATGTTTTTGTTCAAATTATGAATGCCACTTCGTTTTAATTCCATACTGTATGTGTGCTCAGTCACTCAGTTGTGTCCGACTCCTTGCGGCCCCATGGGCTGTAGACCGCCAGGCTCCTCTGCCCATGGAATTTTTCAGGCAAGAATACTGGAGTGCGTTGCCATTTCCTCTTCCAGGGGATCTTCTCAATTCAAGGATTGAACCCGCATCTCTTGCGTCTCCTGCATTGGCAGGTGGATTCTTGACCACAAACGCCACCTGGGAAGCCCAGTTGCATATTCCAGGGCTCTGATTTTCCATCAGTATTGGTATGTTAAGACTTATCTTGTCAGATAAGAAAAAGAGGTAATCTAAAATGCAAAGCCATATACACATTTGATTTCACTTATGCAGGAATAAATATGACTTGGAATGCCAGGCTATTTTCTACCCCTAGAAAGTAGTTTGGCTCTTTCATTAACTGTTAAAGGAACCCGTTCTATAGTCTACAAGGTAACCAGAAGTCCCAAACAGCTCCAGAAAGCACCTGCAAAGTTGATCACTCCCTCCTCCTGTGCTCTGGCTTTGCACCGATACTTCTTCTGCTGTATTAGTATGCATTTATTTTGATGCCCAACTCCCCTGCTGGCCCAGAGGTTTCTGAAGGACAGCAGTTGTAATATTCATATTAAGTGTTTGCTAGTATGAACATAGTGCAATGTTAGAAAAAGCAAGTCAAAGTTTGCCTTGTAGCAATGGTCAATTGTGATAAACTTATAGTTTCCCCATGGCCACCTTGTGAGTGTCTTTCTTTTCAACTATTAAAGAATTGTCATCTTAAAAAAAATAACTTTTTACAGATACAGATGCTTAAAAAAATATTTCTAGCTACATAATGACTGTCACCTGGGTATCTTGAGATCCACAAGTCTGCAGTTGAATAGCTGATCAATAAGCACCAAATTTTCTCCTTCCAGCTCATGAATAGCATTTTCCAGTTCTTCCACTTCCTTCCTGTGATTTGCAATCTATTCTCAGGAAAAGGAGAATGGGTGTTAGTTTCCCACAAGAAATTTAACTTTAAAAAATGCATTTGATGGAGAGGAAGATCTCTCCTGTATTACTTATTACTGTGTTTGCTCTAAGAAGTAAGGGATGGGATGGACTTCATTCCAGGTCATTTTAGGCAGAACTTGGTTGCCTGATTAGGCAGTTATTACTGAATGGCAAGAATTTCCTTTCCTACTCTTCTGGAACATCACTGGATTTATGTGTGCTGGAGGCAGAGATAAATAAGAAAATAAGACTAATTTATCAGTCTGGTATTAGTACTAAATGAGGCTCTAACAAAGGCTAATGATAAACAACACAATGAAAATAAATAGCACTGGAAAAAAAATCTATATCATGGCATTTAAAAAAGAGAAGTACAAGCCTAGGAGTCCTTTCTATCAACCTCTGTATGACAACTATATTCTCTCTGAGTGTGCTGGAGTCATTCTGAGAAATATCAGATAGATGAGATGTTATTCACTCATTCATGAAATTGTGCTGTATACCTACAACACATCAAAAACTACAGTGCACTTTGGGAACAAAGGATCAACAAGACACAATAACCTTCAGGGGTCTCTTAGCTTAATGGGAAGGAGAGTGATAGCAACAGAAGACAGTATGATAAAATATAATAATGGAAGCCATCCAGGTGCAGTGGGAGGAGGGCAAGTTTCACCCTATGTCTTTCAGTGTGAGAGGGTGAAGGAGAATTAATGGAAGAGATGACCTCCATTCTCGATCTTGAAGGCCAAGAAGGGCTTCTCTAGCCAGACAAGAGAGGATATATTCTAGGCAGAAGGAACGACATGTGTTAGGCACCACTATTTTGCTGTAGATAGAAACAAAATGGGTGCGGGGACAAGTAGGAGAGGAACTGGATAAATATGAAGCCAAATAGTGCAAAATAGTCTGATTTTTATCTCACAGGTTAGACAGTAGGTCCATTCATAGACATAGCAGAGTTAATTAACTCTAACTGCAGAAACGTGGCCAACTCAAGTATGAACACAACTTGCTCTTTTCTGTTGATAGAGTTCCCATCAATCTTTAAGAAATGTATTTTGATAATTTTTTGTCTAAAGAAGGCTTGATCAAGGAGAATATATAGAAGAATGTTACTAGATAGAATCCCCAACTTACCTCTCTGCCCCCCAAAACTGCATGAGCTATGCAGGTGCTGGATTGAGTGGTGCTAATGGGTAGAAGTCAGGGTAATAGCAGAATTAAGAGTATAAAATAGAAAGTGATCAGCTGGTGAGAATGATAGAAAGATAGCTGGGAAAGGTACTGTGTCTCTTGAGGGAACATGATGAGATAAGAAAGGCACAGGGGAAGGGTATGCATTATCTCTTGTTAGGAGTTGCCAAGAGTGTAACTGAGATGAATACTTAGAAAGAGATGACTAACACATTTTTGATTTGCAGTTGCAGTTACTGTATTTTGGAAGCATTCAGTATATTACCACATGCATATCTCTTTCACATAAGTCATTTATTAAATGCTTGAATTCTTACTAAGGGTAAATTCTTGCTTGAGGTAGATGGATACAAAATTCAATAAAGCATGGTTCCTTCCCTTAAAATAGGAAAGAAATCTACAAATCCAGTGAACAAATACATAAACAATTATAAAACAATACCAGTGTCATAGAAAAGGCTTAAAGATGAAAAGAACAACATCCTAACCAATTTCACAAGACAATTTAAGTCCATAACTCTACATTACCAAGTTAGCGGTTGGTGTTTTAGGATCTCATATTTTACGAGATTATCAGCTTGATTACAAGCCTGAATGCCTTAAGGAAAAATTTATAATTTTCAAATGTCAAAGGATGAGACAGAAATTATAGTTAGAGGTTGTAAAAGAAGGAATGAATAGAATGTTTGCAAAAGTTTGACCTCAGGGCTTGGCATAACTGGGAGGCAGCATGCACAGTTCTCGGTCTTCTGGCAAGCAGGGAATGAGGGCCCTTTGGGGGAGTTAAATCCAATCTTTCAAGCCACAGATAACCTGTGACATCCCTTATGCCTTTAGAGTACTAAGTAAGGTTCTCATCAATTGTTGTCTCCTTCTCGATCTTCTGAAATGTTAGGGAAATGAAAACAAATTCCGTTTTTACACCCATGTCAATACCTTTAGATTCTGCAGTAAGGGTCTTAACTAGTGGCTCAGATGGTAAAGAATCCACCTGCAAAGCAGGAGACCCAGGTTTCAATCCCTGGGTTGGAAAGATTCCCTGGAGAAGGAAATGGCAACTCACTCCGGTATTCTTGCCTGGAGAATCCCATGGACGGAGGAGCCTGTTGGGCTACAGTCCATGGGATGGTAAAGAGTAGGACACGACTGAACGGCTAACACTTTCACACTTTTTCTGGGGTAAGAAAGTATAAAGAAGGAAGTGGAAGATCTCTTTTCCCTCCCAGCCCCTCCTTCTCCCCAGATACCCAAGAAATGTACTTAAGAAATTGGAAAGGAATAATTCAGGCACCTAGGATCCTGAATAAAATGTATGCTCTTAAAATTTTCCCCTGCAAGAACCAAGTTAGCTTTATGTCTCCTCACATTTGAAACTTTGATTGCTAACCTCTTTGAATCTCTGTCTAGTTTTTCCAGCTTTCCATTTGTTAAGTTAGTTCAAGTTACTTGGAAGTTTGAATTTTCTTCGTTTTTCTAAGCATGCTAAATAAACTCAGATGATAAAAGTCGTTTAATGGGACCTCATATCCCTCCCAGAGATCTAAGTTTTTGGTTATTGTTGAAGAATAGTTAAATGGAGAAATATTTGGGGGAGTTCCAGTGTTAAATATCCCTTGTTACTCATTCTTTACCTTCTTCAAAGAAATTAATTAGCATACATTGTTCTATTTCCAGGCAATTTTCAATCCCTGTGATAGTACTTATAACCAGAAATGGTTTTAATTAATTTTGTGAGTAAATTTAATAACAGTATAATGAATATTTATTGAAATAAAGAGAAATTAAATATATTGAATTTCTTTAAAATGATTTTGTTCTTTATTAATGAGCTCTTTTTGCTCATGATTAAATTAAAACTTGACATTTTTCTGTCTTTTATTTCCATTGAATTATGAAAGTTAAAAAATAAAACAAAGCAAAATGTAATTTGTAGCTTTAGTAGGAAGGACCAAGGCACCAAACAGTCTTTCTTATCAGTCAGATATAAATTTTTGTAGTCATTTTCTCTGAACCTAATGTCTATGATATCTTAACAGAATTTAAGATCTGAATTGTTAAATTATTATTACTGGGATCATACTGTTATATTTAATAAAAGTATAAGAACTAAGTTCCTCTATAATATTCTTTTAACTATGGATCTCGCCTTGAGTTTGTTTAAATTAATATTTATTTTTTAAAATTGAGGATTCGCCTTGGTTAGTTTTGGAAATAGTATGGATTCCTACTCACCAAAACTCTATAAAGGTAACTTTAAGATAATTGTCAATATCACAGAAAGCACACTTACTTAAAAATTTTTTTTTGTTAGACTCACCAACTCTACTGAGTCAAATGAGAACAAGGAAAATAGAAATGAAGCTCATGGTGACATTTTTACCTTGCTTGTCTGAGAAGATGGTGAAAAATGAAATGCAGGACAAGACAGTCTAAGAAGAAATTTAATACATTTCAAGTATGTTGAGTTTGAAGTATCTATGTGACATCCATGTGGAAATATTCAGTTATTGAATTGTATGAACTATTTGTATATTTTGGAAATTAAGTCCTTGTTGTTTGTATCATTTGCAGATATTTTTCTCCCAGTCCATAGGTTGATCTTTCATTTTGTTTGCAGTTTTCTTTACTGTGTGAAAGCTTTTAGGTTTGATTAGATCTCATTTGTTCATTTTTTCTTTAATTTTTATTGCCTTGGGAGACTGACCTAAGAAAATATTGCTATGATTTATGTCAGAGAATGTTTCACCTGTGTTCTCTCCTAGGAGTTTTAGGGCATCATATTTAGTCTTTTATTTAGCTATTTTGAGTTTATTTTTGTGTATGGTGTGAGGGAGTGTTCTAACTTCATTGATTCACATGCAGCTGTCAGCTTTTATAATACCGCTTGAAGAGACTATCTTTTCCCCAATGTATATCTTGCCTTTGTTGAAGATTAATTGGTCATAGGTATGAAGGTTTAGGAGAAGTCAATGGCAACCCATTCCAGTACTCTTCCTGGAAAATCCCATGGACAGAGGAGCCTGGTAGGCTGCAGTCCATGGGGTTGCTAAGAGTCAGACACGACTGAGCGACTTCACTTTTACTTTTCACTTTCATGCGTTGGAGAAGGAAACGGCAACCCACTCCAGTGTTCTTGCCTGGAGAATCCCAGGGATTCTGGCAGCCTGGTGGGCTGCTGTCTATGGGGTCGCACAGAGTCAGGCACAACTGAAGCAACTTAGCAGCAGCAGCAGCAACGTGCAGGTTTATTTCTGGGCTCTACTCTGTTGCATCAATTCACATGTCTGATTTTGTCCCAATACCATGCTGTTTTGATTACTGTAGCTTTGTAGAATTCTCTGAAGTCTGGGAGGGTTATGCCTCCTGCTTCACTCTTTTTCTCAGGATTGCTTTGGCAAGTCTGGGTCTTTTATATAAATTTTAGGATTATTTGTTCCAGTTTTGTGAAAAATGTCATGGGTAAGTTGATAGGGATGACATTACATTTGTAGATTGCTTTGGGTACTATGGCCATTTTAACAATATTAATTCTTCTAATCCAAGAGCATATAGGACATCTTTCCATTTCTTTGAATCATCTTCAGTTTCCTTTATCAATGTTTTGTAGTTCTCAGCATGTCTTTCACCTTCTTTATGAAGTTTATTCCTATGTGCTTTTTTAAAAATGTGATTTTAAAAGAGATTGATTGTTTGTTTGCATTCCCTTTCTGATATTTCATTGTTAGTGTAAAGAAATACAGCTAATTTCTGTATGTTAATTCTTTTATCCTGCTACCTTGTTGAATTAGTTTATCAGTTCTAGTAGTTTTTGTGTGTAGTCTTTAGGGTTTTCTACATACAGTGTCATGTCATCTGCATATAATGACAGTTTTACCTCTTCCATACCAATTTGAATACCTGAAGAGACAATTTAAAACCAGAGAGAATGAGGTTAGAATGATCCTTGATCCTTGCTTCCATCACTCAGGAGCAAATAAGGTTCAGAGGAAGGCTGGATCAGTTTTAGAATGTCAAGAAGTTTTAGACACTTGAGTATATTGTATGAAAATTGTGACACCAAAAATGACTTCTGGTTATCATTGAAATAATTTATGGTGTTCATTGAGTAACAGCTTGTAATAAGATTAGGACTCCATTTGAATTTCATTTTGCCTCGATCAGTCACATATCCATGCTTTCCCTATGACTTCAGCTCATAAATAAAAGTAATTTCTGGTTCAGGAAAATGAGAAAGAAGAAATTGTTTTCATTTTTTAAAATTCCACTTACCTCTTTTTTAAGCCAGTCATTCTCCCAGATCGCTCGATAGCTGCCCTTGTCAATGAAGCTTAGGGCATTCTAAAAAAAAAAAAAAAAGATTTTTTTTTCTGTATTAAAGAAGAGCTGCCACAAAGCATTTCACATTTTTTTTTTAGCAATGATGATAGGCAATCAACTTATCTGAACATTTAAAATTATGGTTTCCAGTAACTTTGGAAATATGCCTAAAAACTTTGGGTCCCATTGTTCTTTCTTTATTATCCTCTTGTGCTGTTTTTCCTGATTTAGATTGCCATGGAACAACAGACTGGTTCCAAACAGGAAAAGGAGTATGTCAAGGCTGTATACTGTCACCCTGCTTATTTAACTTATATGCAGAGTACATCATGAGAAACGCTGGGCTGGAAGAAACACAAGCTGGAATCAAGATTGCTGGGAGAAATATCAATAACCTCAGATACGCAGATGACACCACTCTTATGGCAGAAAGTGAAGAGGAACTAAAGAGCCTCTTGATGAAAGTGAAAGAGGAGAGTGAAAAAGTTGGCTTAAAGCTCAACGTTCAGAAAACTAAGATCATGGCATCTGGTCCCATCACTTCATGGGAAATAGATGGGGAAACAGTGGAAACAGTGTCAGACTTCATTTTTTTGGGCTCCAAAATCACTGCTGATGGTGATTGCAGCCATGAAATTAAAAGACGCTTACTCCTTGGAAGGAAGGTTATGACCAACCTAGATAGCCTATTTAAAAGCAGAGACATTACTTTGCCAACAAAAGTCCGTCTAGTCAAGGCTACGGTTTTTCCAGTGGTCATGTATGGATGTGAGAGTTGGATGGTGAAGAAAGCTGAGCGCCGAAGAATTGATGCTTTTGAACTGTGGTGTTGGAGAAGACTCTTGAGAGTCCCTTGGACTGCAAGGAGATCCAATCAATCCATCCTAAAGGAGATCAGTCCTGGGTGTTCATTGGAAGGACTGATGTTGAAACTGAAACTCCAATACTTTGGCCACCTCATGAAAAGAGTTGACTCACTGGAAAAGACCCTAATGCTGGGTAGGATTGGGGGCAGGAGGATAAGGGGACGACAGAGGATGAGATGGTTGGATGGCATCACTGACTCGATGGACATGGGTTTGGGTAGACTCCGGGAGTTGGTGATGGACAGAGAGGCCTGGCGTGCTGCAATTCATGGGGTCGCAAAGAGTCGGACACGGATGAGCGACTGAACTGAACTGAACAGATGATTGAAAGAACTGGATGGTGGTTGTCCATTCAATTTGGCCACTAATGTGACTGAATCTGACTGCGGTGGTGAAATCAATCATGAAGGGAACTGCTTCACCGTTAAAATGTTTGAATTAATTTTATTTATTTATTTTGGCTGTGCTGGGTCTTTGTCGCTGCTGGGGCTTTCCTCTGATTGTGGTGTGTAGGCTTCTCACTGTGGTGGCTTCTCTCATCATGGTGCATGGGCTCCAGAATGCGCCGACTTCGGTAGCAGCAGCGCCCAGACTCTGGAGCACAGGCTCAGCAGCTGTGGCCCCCGGGTGTAGTTGCTCTACTGCATGTGGGATCTTCTCAGATCAGGGATCGAACTCACATCTATGGCACTGGTGGGTGGATTCTTCACCAACAGGGAAGCCCTGTTCCACCATTAAGATGGCTAAACTGCAGTGATCAAACTTTCTTCAAGTTTATGGTCACAGACATAATTTAACATGTAGCAAAAGCAAGGATAGATAATATAACTACCTTTTAAATTTGAAACATTTCTGCAGGTCAATAACAATAATGTACCTATTTATAAACCTAATAGCAAATAGTTGCAGGTTAGCAGGCTGTAGCTAGGTCGTCTCCTGGAGAAAAGCATTTTAAATGAAGCAAACAGGGAAAGCCTTATTTTATCAATAGGATCATAAAACACAATTTCATTTTCAGTTAGTAGAATACAATTTCACCCAAAGGAATTTTATAGTGGACAACAGGTCATGTTTATATGTGAGGTACTTTTATATGGATGAAAGTGAAAGTGTTAGTCGCTCAGTTGTGTCTGACTCTTTGCGACCCCATGGACTGTAGCCCACCTAGCTCCTCTATCCATGGAATTCTCCAGACAAGAATACAGGAGTGGGTTGCCATTTCCTTCTCCAGGGGATCTTCCTGACCCAGGGATCAAACCCCAGTGTCTCCCACATTGCAACCAGATTCTTTACCATCTGAGCCACCAGGATACCACACAACAACGTAACTGAAGGATACAACCAAAAGAAGAGAAATTGAGAAAAATATTCTGGCTCATAAACATGGATTGAAAGAATTTAAAACTATGTTAAAGGTAAATTTTAGTAAGTGTTTTGAGTAGGAAGATTTGCAATAAATTCCTTTTTTTTTTTAAATCATGTTAATTAAACAAGAGTGAACCTCCATTTCCCAGGAACCATATAAAAGTTCAGCTCCAAATGATAAGACTAAAGTTTATTTAGACATAGAATTTTCTTTGAACAAAAGTAGGAAGTAGCTCATAAATGAATTTAATTAGCTAATGACTTATTTCACTAACAATGGAGTAGTGTTTTCAGCTTTGACTACACATAGAATCTCCTGGATATTTTGAAAAATTCAAAAGCCCAGGCTAAATCTCAGGCCAATTACAAGAGCATCTTTGTGGGTGGGACCGTGGGTTAAACAAATTTTCCAGATGACTCTAATAAGCAACTGTGTGTTAGTTGCTCAGTCGTGTCCGACTCTTTGCGACCCCATGGACTATATATAGCCTGCCAGGATTCCCTATCCATGGAATTCTCCAGGCAAGAACACTGGAGTGGGTTGCCATTTCCTTCTCCAAATAAGCAGCTAAGGTTGCACAAAAGTAGATTTTAGAAGTTAACTACATGATGAAATATGGGCTTTCCTGGTGGCTCAATGGTAAAAAATCCACCCACAGTGCAGGAGATGGAGGTTCAGTCCCTGAGTTGGGGCAGTGCCCTGGAGAAGGAAATGGCAACCCATTCCAGTACTCTTGCCTGTGAAATCCCATGGACAGAGGGGCCTGGTGGGCTACAGTCCATGGGGATGCAAAGAGTTGGACACGACTTAGCGACTACACCACTACCACCATCCACATGATAAGATGGCAAGAAAAAAATGAGAAAAATTCATTCACTCATGTGGGTGTTTGGCATTTTGTGGAGAAAAGAAAATGTACAGTGTAATGATTAAGAGTAATGATCTGAAAAAGACTTCTTAAATGTCAATTCCACCACATGCTCTGGCCAAGTCACAAAGTTTCTCTGTGTCTCTGTCTTCTTATTAGCAAGTCTCCCCCTTATAGTATTGTTGAGAGATTTTAATGTAAAATACTAGGAACAGTATAGGGGGCAGTCTTCATTACATACTGAATGTACATACTGAAAGGATATTTGATTGACATATGCATTTTTAACCCTCTTAACTATGATCAGATCACTTATTGATTTCACCATTGAATCATATTCAGTCACAAAGGGGCTGAATTGCATGGGCAAGCAAAACCATTGATCAGTTCCCTTCCACATCCTCTGTATTTGTGTAAATCAGTAAAAATTGTGCAATGGCATAGGAATACCGAAAGAACAATTGAACCAAAAGGGAAGCAAGAAACAATAGCAACTGAAATTCAGTGAAGAACTCTAGAAAAGGCCAGATGATTATCACTCAGAGGAAAGGATGTTCCAGGTAGAGAGACAATCCCAGCTGGGATCTTACAGATTTAGGACACAGTCTGGAGCAAGATGATAGTGAAAGTGAAAGTCACTCAGCCGTGTCCGACTCTTTGCGACCCCATGCACTATACAGTTCATGGAATTCTCCAGGCCAGAACACTGGAGTAGGTAGCCATTTCCTTCTCCAGGGGATCTTCCCAACCCAGGGATCGAACCCAGGTCTCCCGCATTGCAGGCAGATTCTTTACTAGCTGAGCCACCAGGGAAGCCCAAGAGCAAGATGAAGGATAGTGGAAAGGAAAGAGAGGCAGATATTTTGGACAAAACAAAGATTAGAAAAGATGAATTGGAAATTATATCTCAAACATTTTTTATATCCTCAAATTTTAAAGCTACAGCAACATAAAGTGTACTCTCTTAGGTTTGCATATGTAAGAAAGTACTTTTTAGACAAATTATGTCTCATCCTATAGTTCATCCAAAATTTCACAATTTGTATAGTCATTATTATTATCCTTAAAAATAACTGAATATTAATTTCCAGAGCTCTTGCTCTTATGAAGCACCATGCTACTTAAATCAGCTCAGTTCTCATACTGTTCATTAAAGGTAAATATTAGTATTATTATTGTCCCCTTTTTATAGACTGGGAAACCAAAGCCCAGAAAAGTCAAATATAAATTCAATTTATACACTTGGCTTCCCTGATAGTTCAATTGGTAAAGAATCTGCCTGCAATGTGGGAGACCTGAGTTTGATCCCTGGGTTGAGAAGATCCCCTGGAGAAGGGAAAGGCTACCCACCCCAGTATTCTGGCCTGGAGAATTCCATGGACTGTGTAGTCCATGGGGTTGCAAAGAGTCAGATGAGACTTTCACTTTCACTTTCAAACTTTCAAGTGGTGGAACTGTGATTTAAACTAAACTAACTTCAGAGGCTTCCCAGGTGGCGCTAGTGGTAAAGAACCCACCTGCCAATGCAGAAGACTGAGACCTGGGTTTGATCCCTGGGTGAGGAAGATCCTCTGGACGAGGGCATGGCAGCCCACTCCAGTATTTTTGCCTGGAGAATCCCATGGATAAGGGAGTCTGGTGGGCTGCAGTCCATAGGGTCGCAAAGAGTCGGAGATGACTGAAGAGACTTAGCATGCACACCTAACTTCAAAACCCACATTCTTGATCATTATAATACACCACAAAGAAAGAAATGGGTTTGAGGAGGAGGAGAGTTTTGTTTTTTAAGGAAACTGAAATACAGAGAGAAGGGGTCTTGGAGTGAGTGAAATAAGTGAAGGGTATTAAGAAGTCCAAGCCTCCAATTATAAGATAAGTCATAAGAATTTAATGTACAGCATAAGGAATGTGATCAATAATAACTTTGTATGAGGATAGATGGTTACTAGATATATCATGGTGATCATTTCAGAACATACGCAAATGTCAAGTCTCTTATGTAGTACACCTGAAACTAACATAATACAGTTCAGTTGCTCAGTCGTGACTCTTTGTGACTCCATGGACTACAGCACGCCAGGCTTCCCTGTCCATCACCAGCTCCCGGAGCTTACTCAAACTCATGTCCATTGAGCCACTGATGTCATCCAGCCATCTCATCCTCTGTCGTCCCCTTCTCCTCCTGCCTTCAATTTTTCCCAGCACCAGGGTCTTTTCCAGTGAGTCAGTTCTTCGAATCAGGTGGCCAACAAACTGGAGTTTCAGCTTCAGCATCAGTCCTTCCAGTGAATATTCAGGACTGATTTCCTTTAGGATGGACTGGTTGGATCTCCTTGCAGTCCAAGGGACTCTCAAGAGTCTTCTCCAACACCACAGTTCAAAAGCATCAATTCTTCTGCACTCAGCTTTCTTTATAGTCCAACTCTCAAATCCATACACGACTACTGGAAAAACCATAGCTTTGACTAGATGGACTTTTGATGGCAAAGTAATGTCTGTGCTTTTTAATATGCTGTCTAGGTTGGTCATAACTTTTCTTCCAAGGAGCAAGCATCTTTTAATTTAATTTTAATTAATAACATAATAGTATACATCAACTATATTTCACTTAAAATTTTGAAGTTTTGTGTGAGAAGAATAAAAATCTACTATAAAAAAAAAAAAGAAAAGAAAATTGACATATACCTCTGTGGCCCATTCCTTCTTTAGGTCCAGTTGCAACAAAGTTTCTCTGATTATTCTCTTTCTAGCATCTTCCAGGGTGATTTTATACTGTTCTTTAAAAATAAAATTAGAAAGCTTGAGATCCTAGGTAAAACTATCAAGTTGTAAACTTTATCTTCCATGATCCCCACCTTACCTTTCTTTGTATTTTTTCCCCTGAATTTTCAAAGTACAGCCTTACTGAAGAATCTAGTACCTCTAATGAGCCAAAATGCTCCAACAATTTACTAATGCCTTAATGGGAATTCGTTGGAGATGGTATCTCTCATGAATATTTGTATTTTTAAAGGGTTTCCAACGCTTTAGTGCCTTTGAAGCCATCTACCCTTCATATCACACAACTTCCGATTCCACAACATAAATATAAAGAGATTTGATTATATACTCAAGTAGCATCCTGTACATCTAACGCCATCTAACTGAATTTCCAATATTCTTGGCACACATTTCCTGGGACGGGAAAGACAGAATGAGGAGAGGAGAGGGAGGTGGAGAGGGGCTGGGAAAGTCAGCAGACTGGATCTAAGTTGGGCTCAGAGAGAGAGGGGAGAAGAGATGCAAGAGCAGAATGCGCTGTCCTCTGCAGATCTTCTCACGTTACAAATGTCAGAACTGAGAGAGCAAAGGATCCCAAAAATTGGGGCCTTGAAGGATGCTGAGAGATCATATAGTCAACACTGCTGTTTAAGGAAAGCAAGATAAAGTGACACGAGGGCTGCTTTAGGGAGTGGAGAGAAATGAATCTGGATAAATGAGTCTTGTTTGTTCATTCTTTTATTCAACAAATCATCACTGAGTTCTTTTGATGTGCATGACACTATTTAAGGCACTGGGAATATTACCAAATGAGAGACTGAACTCCTGCCCTTATGACACATACATCTTAGTGGGGAAGCCAGTGAATAATATTCTAGGTGGTGAGGCATGTGATGAAGAAAAACAAAAATTCTCAGACTGCCCTGGTGATGCAGTAGATAAGAATCTGCCTGCCATTGCAGGGTACACTGGTTTGATCCCTGGTCCAGGAAGATTCCACATGCCACGGAGCAATGAAGCCCGTGTGCCACAGCTACTGAGCTTGTGCTCTAGATTACGGGCACCACTATACCGAGCCCACGCACTGCAACTACTGATGCCCAAGTGCCTTGAGTCTGTGCTCAACAACTAGGGAGGCACCGCAATGAGAAACCCGACCACAGCAACAAGGAGTAGCCCCAGCTTGCTGCAACTAGAGAATGCCTACGCAAAGCAATGAAGACCCGGCACAGCCAAAAGTAAAAAGGGAAAAACAATCGAAAAGCTAAAGTTTTCTATTTTAGATAGAGTGAGCAGAGAAAGCTTTTTTGAGGAGGTAATTTCTGAGCGAAGACTGAATACAGTGAATATAGTTAGCCGTGTGCAACAGGAGGGCGGTGTACCCTCCAAATCAGAATCGTCAGAGTTGTGCTCTATGATGACATCAGGGTTATATGTCCCCATTAGATGTGTTTTATTTATAACAGTTGGAGGATAATTACTTGGAAGTCAGAGAGTATTGTCTCCTACAAATGATGTTGACAATTATGGTTGTAGTCTTTCCCTTCTTCAGGGGATATTCCCAACCCAGGGATCGAACCCAGGTCTCCCGCATTGCAGTCAGATTCTTTAACAGCTGAGCCACAAGGGAAGCCCTAGATTTCTAGTCTGGTCCACAGCGACTCATTTAACTTATTCTGTAATGAAAGAATACTATTGTAGTGAGACTATTGTGGGACATAACAGCCATTTAGGATATTATTTCAAAGGGAAAAATTTCCCCACAGACCAAGTCAGCCAAAGCTGACTCTAAGAACTCTTGGGGGTCTTAGGCTACAGGGAAAAAGATGTGCAGGTCTGGTCTTTCAATAGTTTGGAGGTAAACTAAGGCTCTGGAAATGGGCACAGGGAACTAGGCTAGAGCCATTCAGCCCTCATTTTGTTTCGTACTGGCATAACCGCTTCCGCTGTTCTCTGAGAGCAGAGTAAAGATTTCTCTTCCATATCCTTCTATTACTGCAATCCCGGGTGACTGCAGCCATGAAATTAAAAGATGCTTACTCCTTGGAAGAAAAGCTATGACCAACCTAGACAGCATATTAAAAAGCACAGACATTACTTTGCTGACAAAGGCCCATCTAGTCAAAGCTATGGTTTTTCCAGTAGTCATGTATAGATATGAAAGTTGGACCATAAAGAAAGCGGAATGCCAAAGAATTGATGCTTTTGAACTGTAGTGTTAGAGAAGACTCTTGAGAGTTCCTTGGATTGCAAGGAGATCCAACCAGTCCATCCTAAAGGAAATCAGTCCTGAATATTCATTGGAAGGACTGATGCTGAAGCTGAAGCTCCAATACTTTGGCCACCTGATGTGAAAAACTGACTCATTGGAAAAGATCCCGATGCTGGGAAAGATTGAAGGCAGGAGGAGAAGGAGAC
Source organism: Giraffa tippelskirchi (assembly GCF_054371585.1). Lineage (NCBI taxonomy): Eukaryota > Metazoa > Chordata > Mammalia > Artiodactyla > Giraffidae > Giraffa > Giraffa tippelskirchi. Next base: position 37,769,065 of record NC_137284.1, on the reverse strand, counting down.
GACAGAGGATGATACAGTTAGATGGCGTCACCAACTCGATGGACGTGAGTTTGAGCAAGCTCTGGGAGTTGGTGATGGACAGGGAGGCCTGGCGTGCTGCAGTCCATGGGGTCGTAAAGAGTCGGACATGACTGAGCTACTGAACTGAACTGATTGACCCTACAATTGTGAATACAGCCAGAGAAACTGGGAGTATGTAAAAGTCTCCTCCCCAGAAAAGTCTGGGACGTTGCAAATGGGAGATTACGACTTTGTGCGTTTAGACTCCCGGCTGCTCAGATGCCTGGTCCAACGTGGTCACTTCTCAGAAGCTGAGTTTGCCTTGCATTGCTCGCCTTTCCTTGTTGTATCTGGCTCTGCTTCTGCTCCACCCCACAAGCTTTGGGGAGTTGATTGTTTGCTCTTGACCCACTTCCGGTGTCACACTGCTTCACTGGGCTCATCCTCTTCTGTGCCGCTGGCTCCCTGTGACCCCTTTCCGGACAAGGTTGAGCAGGGGCAGGAGGTAACACTGGCCACGCAGCAGTTCCTTCAGGCAGAGTGTGTTAGGTGAGTCACAGAGTGGGGAGGACTACTGGAAGCTTATAGGCTTGGGTCTGACACACACCTGTGTTCACATCCCATTTCCACTACTTAGTAAGTCTGTGAGTTTAAAGCTGTGAACTCTTCTGGGCCTCTGTTCCCTCATCTTTAAACTGGGCACAGTGGTATCTAACTCAAAGGGACCTGTGAGATGAGACAAGGTGTAGAAAAGCAGGTCCTGGGGCAGTGAGTTCTCTTGGAGGTCACTGAGGTGATCAGATGAAGAAACTGGCATTCAAAGAGGTGGACTTTAACCCACGCCTTTTAACTCACTTAGTGCCCAGAGAGACTTTTAAGGATCCCTGTCCCATGCACCTGGTCAAGGACCAAAGGAAAAACTCTCTGTGACCCTAATATCGGCTGATTTGTAATAACTCCATACTTTCTCTCTTCCTGGGACTCATCTAAGGGTTTAATAAAATCTAAAAATTTTTTAATTAAAACATTTTTTAATTTTTTTAAAAAAATTAAAATTTCAAATTAAACCAGTTTTAAAAGAAGTTTAAAAAAAGCTAAGGTTTTCATAAAAATTTCCTTTTACTGAGAGAAAGAGCCCTGTCCTGGATACATCAGTGAGTGTGTTCTCTGCACCCAGTATCCTGACATCTCCTTCAAACTGAAGTCCAGGGAGGCAGGTCCAGGTGCCCCCTCCCCAGGCCCCCAGGGCTCAGGGCAGCTGCTGAATCAGGGAGGCTGGACAGCCGACCAGAGCACGGTTTGTGCTGGGGCCAGCTGATGGCCCACAAGGAGCCATGGACAGAGGTCTTTAGTCATCCTTGACTAGGTAGGCGATCACGATGGCGCTCTTCAGAATTAGTCTGCGGGAAACAAGGATGGAATGGGGACAGGCACAGAGAGCAGAGCAGAGGTGCCCTGAGGGGACAGTCACAGACCTCGGGTGACAAATACAGGGAGGAACATCGTCCCTGGAGCCACCACTGATCTGATGGCCGTCTGTTTCCATCCTCAATCCTCCCATTCTTTACTGCAAGTCCTGTGTCCAACAAACATGACCATGGGGCATCAGCAAACCTTGTTTTTCTCTCCCCCCTCATTTTTTTTGTGTTTGTTTTTGCTTTGGCCATACTGGGTCTTCGTTGCAGCATATGGGCTTTCTCTAGGTGTCGCACATGGTACGGCATGTGGGATCTTAGTTCCCCGACTAGGGATCGAACCTGTGTTCTCCACATTGGAAGGCAAATTCTTAACCACGGGACCACCCAGGGATGTCCCTTCTCTCTTCCTTTAAAATTCATACTGTGAGGCTATTAGCCCTCTCTCAATAACATGCATGGCAATCTTATGATTTTTTCTGGTTCCTTTGTGATAATTGAAGATCTTCTAATCTGAAATTAAGATATCTAGTCTTTGTAATAATAGAAATTTTAAGCTTCATTCAAAGTTATGGCTGTTTCCTTCCTAGCTTAAACCTACTACTCTTTCCTCTGACTTGAACTGGCATGCCTCCTTCCCACTCAGGGCTGAAGGGGAGCCTTGGAAGGACAAGCAAGCACTCACTTGACTGATCCTATCTCAAGCTAAGGCCCCACTTTCTGGGGCCAGCTGGGGTTAAAGATTGAGGCTGCTTTCCTGAGGGTGTTTGTGTAGGTTCTCTGAGGACCACTTTCCCCATCGCTAGTTACATTTCACCAGCACGCCCTTGATGCAGGGGATGTGCTGTCATTGGAGGTTGGCTGATGACTGTCCCTTTGGCCTCTGGTTCTGTCTCCTCCTCCCTCCTACACGCACAGGCGCCTATTTCTCTTTGGAGTGGGTTGACCCCTCTCATCAACCCGCAGGTAAAGTTTAACAGGACCGTGTGCCAGTGCTCTCTCAGACAACAGGTCCACAGGAAACATTCCACTCTTTGCCACAGCCTGCTCCGGGAGTGCGCGCTGCTACAGACTGAATGTCTGTGACCCTGCCCCCTTCCCCAAACTGTTACGTTGCAGCCTGAACCCCAATGTACTGGTATTTGGCAGGTCATTAGGTCAGGAGGCTAGAGCCCTCATGAGTGGGATTGGTGTCCTTATAACAGAGCCCCCAGACAGCTCTCTTGCCCCTTCCACTCTGTCAGGTTACAGCAAAGAGACAGTGTCTCTGAACCAAGAAGCAAGCTCTCCCTAGTCACCCACTCTGTCAGTCCCTTGACCTTGAACTTCACAGCCTCCAGAGTTGTCAAAAGCAAATTTGTGTTATATACAGGCCACCTTGTCTATGGTATTTCACTATAGGGGCCCAAATAGACTAAGACACAGGCCCAGCCCAGGGTGGCAGCTACATACCTCTTCCGTGCTCTGCTGTTAGAATAGTTACCTAGTCAGTCACTTATCCTGTAGATTTTACAGGGGTGAGTCATAAACTAGATTTCAGTGTCCCCCAAACTGTGGAGGATACATGTTGAACAATCTGAAGAATTTCCTTAAAGACCTTCCATCTGGATTTGAGGTGAAGGAGGGATTACACTTTACCTGCCCTTTGGGGGATAGGTAAACTTGCTGCACCCACGAGCTCTTTCCAAAAAATGTCCCCTAACTTTTATCAGTCTTTTCAAGGTCTCCTCAATGTCTTTTATAAACTGGAATTCAGTGCTTGAAGGTGTGAAACCTGTTTTCTACCTCATCATATTGGCAGTCCGGGTAGCAGTATCTCACTTTATTTTGTAATGTGGTATCCATTACATAGGGGGCTTCCCACGTGGCTCAGGGATTAAAAAATCCACCTGCCAAGCGGGAGACACGGGTTCGATTCCTGGGTCAGGAAGATCCCCTGGAGAAGGAAATGGCAACTCACTCCAATATTCTTGCCTGGAAAAATCCCACGGACAGAGGAGCCTGGCAGATAGTCCATGGGGTCGCAAAAGAGTTGGACACTACTTAGTGAGTAAACAACAACAACCACCCATTGTATAGACACCCAGGTTTAAATAGATTTTAAAAGTTTCATTTTAATATCCCATTTCACTTACAATAAAAACCCTTTCTTCTAAAGTACTTATTCCTTGCAGTTAAAGCCATCTAGCTAACACAAACTCCATGGTCATGGGTGTGGGGGGAGAATTTCAGAGAAGTCATGGAAGGAGGAGGGAGGTGGGGAAAAAAGGGGATGGTAGTAGTAAGACTTCAGACAAATTGATTTAGGCATTCTGTTCATATTCATTGTGTCCAATGAGTGGCCCTTGAAGTGCTTTAATTATCCGCAGGCAGAATTGCTGCTGCATGCTTAGACGTGCCTAAAACTAATGGCAAATAAGATAAGCCCATAACAGCTACTTTCTCATGACACTTAAAGTCAGCTATACACCAGGGCTCAACCAGCAGCATAAAAATTTTATTACCACCACCCCAAAGTTAGATACAACAGCGTGAAAATTTTCAGCTCAAAGAAATCATCCAAATTTCTAATCAGGATAATGGGTTAAGTTTATATGAGGAATGCTGGAAAATTATTAAATGAATGCTGGAAAACTATTAAAATTTTTAAAAATACACCAGAACAGTAACATTTTCTTTTGGCCATGCTGCATGGCTTATGGGATCTTAGTTCCCCAATTGGGGATTGAACCTGGGCCCACAGCAGTGAAAGCACCAAGTCTTAACCACTGGACTGGCAGGGACTTCCCTCTATGGTGTTGTTGCACAAATACAGGATCCATGGAACAGAATAGAAAATATAGAAAGAGATCCAAACACACATGGGAAATGAAAGTGTGATAAAGTCATCATTTTGGATCATAGGGTAAAAATGGCTCATTTAATAGATGATGTTGAGACAACTGGAAAGCCATCTGGCAAAAAGAAAGTTGGTTTCCTACCTCACACACAAAAAATCAGAGATTTAAATAGAAAGATGAAGATATAATAAATTCTAGAAGAAAATATTAGAGAATGTATTTGTAATCTCAATAAAATCAAAGACTGATAAATTGGGCACTATAAAACTATAAATTTTCCTCATACAAATACCACACAAAAAGAAGACTAATAATGAAGTGGGAAATATTTGTACATTAAATTACTTTTAAAGAGCTAATTTCCTTGCAAAGTAAAGAGTTCCACAACACAACAGAAAAAATGAACAAAGGATGAGAACAGAAAGGAAATCCATATGGTTCTTGAATTTATGAAAAGATATTCACTGTCACTTATAGGAAGAGAAATGGAAATTAAAGCTATAGTGAGTTACCATTTTCTACTTATAAGACTGTCAAAGAACAGAAAGGTGGATCACATCCCTTGTCACTGAAGCGGGAAAACAGACATCCTCACCACACCAGCAGAAATACACTTGGTACAGCATCTACAGAGGGCCATGCCTATCAAAATAAAAATTGAATGGGCTGTTTGGGCCAGCTGTTTCCCTTTAGAGATACACATAAATGAAATTACGTATATACAAGGATATTCATTGCAGTAAAATGAGATTGTGTAAGGACAGTCATTGCAGAATTCTTTGTAATAGTAAAAGACGGGAAACAACCTGAATGGTTATGAGTAGGGGAGTAGTTAAAAAAATTATAGTACAATAAAACAAAGGATACATTGGGAGGATTAAGCAGTATTAACATGTACTAATCTGTAAGGACGTCCATATTGTTGCTTGAATGAATAAGTGAAAAATTGCATCTGTAGCATGCTGTTTTGTACCATACATGTATATTCTGAGACATGCACAGGATCTTTCTGAAAGGTTATATAAGGAACTAGGAATGGTGTTTCTATCTAGAAAGGGGATCTCAGTGGCTGGGGGAACAGACAAGGGTAGGAGGGTGTCACTCATACTCTCTTCTTTTGGGGAGAAGATCCTTTTGAAATATTTTAACTCCAATTGCACTGATTTAGGGCCAAATTTATACCACCAATGTAGTGCAAAGGCCCTGAATTGAGAAACACACATGAAAACTGGTCCAGAAGTGGGGTGACTGGGCAGAGCCTCAGAGGGGATTCTGGGATACACATACACCCTCCTCCCACAGAACACGGCTCCAGGACCAGCTGGGCTCAGAACTGCCATCCACCCACGCTGCTCTGAGGCCAGATTTCTCCCGTTTGCCCTACCCTGTGACTTCCGCGTCTCTGGGCTTCTGGTGTTCTTTGAAGGCACTCTGCTTGGCCTCAGGGACAGACAGGCGCCCTCCGGTAAGATCTGTTATCCCTGATGCCATCTTGTTCCACCCTCTTCCCTTCCTGTCCCATGTTTGTTCTCCGGTTTTCTTCCGACTACAACTTAGCATTTACTTGGCCATTTTTCTATAACGATTCTGGTTGCCTAGCCTGGGTAGGTTGCCCAGCCTGGGTAGGTTGCCCTAGCTGGGCCTCAGGTGAATTTCTTCTCTAATACAACCCCTTCCCAGGACCCTCCTTCCATGGCGGAATTGGCCCAGACCCAGGTATGAGGGCATGCAGACCCCACCCACTGAATGCAGCTTCTTTCTCAAAGTCAGTGGCAGGGCTTCTGCCCGCACACCCATCCCTGCACTTCCCCTTCTCAGTTTCACAGGTAGTCCTGGGATAGTTTCTTCACTTTCCCCACCGTATCCTTACTCGCAGTGCTCATGCTGACAGCAGAGTGTGATGGATGATTCCAGAGTACCCTTCTCCCTTTCACCAAATGTCTGCCCCCTAAAGGTTTTTTTTATTGAATCTGAACCAGTTTTCTTGCAACTGACCTGACATTTTTTCAGCGTTCTCCTTAACTCTGTTGATGTCGTTCTGTAAGGAGGTAATGAGTTTAGCATGTTGTTCACTCCCTACATTCTTGTATTCCTCCCAATATTCTTTCTCACTGAGTTTCTCAAGAAATAGTTTCTCAGCATTACTTATTTGGATGCGCATATCTGTTGAAAGAACATCAAGATTTTGGGTCATTTTTATTGTCCTTGCAACCATCTTACGTTGAATGCTGATTTTGTGACGTTAAAGTCTGATATGAAAATATCAACTCATAAATATGATTTTATATCTACAATTTAGGGAAATCTAAACTGTTCAAACTATTGTTTATGTATCCCTCATGGTTCAAAACGTAAGTAAAAATAAACTTCCAATTTTAAAGTAGATGGTGTGGTTTGGGGCTGTGACTGAGAATGACAACATGCAATCAACCTATATGCCTAGGGACCCACAAGTTTAAATTATGCCTGTGATAGCTTGATAAGCATCCTGTTTTGTACAATGTATTATTTCACATATACTTTTTATTGTAAATTGTCATTTTTCTGGTCATTATGTCTCTGGGCAAAGTAATTCCAATTTACATCCTTCTGCTGTCCTTGGTGACCTCTTTTTGTTAAGCACGTTGTTTGATTCCATCATTTACAGACCAACTCTTTGAGCTTTCCTTGTGTGAAATGACAGCATATGATAGTCATAATCACCTCTCTTCACAGTCGCCACATAGTAAGACTTCAGAATGAAAGCTAAGTTCCTCAGTTAAATGTGTACAAATATGGAGCTGTCTCATCATATAACCCTTCAGTTTGCCCTGGTGTACTTACTATACACGATATTCTACTGTCTTTAGGCTGAGTATCAAGCTGCTGAATATTCTGGAATAGGAAGCATCACCAAAACCAAGTACAATGAACTTAACGACTGTTTGGCTCACTGCCCCGCCCCATCTGGCTTGAGAGCTCCTGAGGGCAAGACCATGCCTTATTCACCTCTGTCAACCCAGCACTTGGCAGAGAATCTGGCCATTAGTTGATGCTAAATAAATGTTTACAAAATGAGTGAAGCATTCTTTCAGGCCAGAGAAATGCTCTTCAGCCCAAACATCCAGAAGGACTCCAGACATGTCTTTGTCGAAGGTGTCATAATAATACATTTTTAATACATACTTAACATATTAATGTTCAAAATATAAGATTATACATTTTTTAATTCCCTTAACAAGTGGTTCTTGTTATTAAACAACTAAGAACACTTCACCCCAGTGATCAGCTGTCTTCTGTGAGCAGACTGCCCCGGACTCAGCCCTGCACAACGTTCAGGCTTTGCAGGGAGGGTTGGTTGATATCACTGAAGCTTTTGAAGGACAGGTGTGTGTAGCAGCTGCTGTTCTCCTTTCCCAGCACCTCTATCTCCCTTCCCTTCTAGTAACACACGTCTCCTATCCCTCATCATGTAAATACACTGACTACAGATGCCCCTTTTCCCGGCCGGAGGGATTGGTCCAGGGCTGAGCGTGCACCCCAAGCTAGGCCCCGGCTCAGAGTCCTTCCTGAGCAATGCTCTCACTGAAACTGGTAGAAAACATATGTTTTTTGTCTCCACTCCACTTTGAGGTTATAAAGATGTACGTTCAGAAGTGTCTATGGTCAGAGTTCTAGACTCACAGGGAGAACGTTCTCAGAAAAAGAAGCCAGCTTTCCAGGGGAAGGCAGAGAGAGAAGAGGGATGAGAGGGGCAGTGTGGGGAGGGAGAGGGTGGGCTAGAAAGAGGGGGTGATGCAGAGGGAGAAGGGGGAGCAAGAGAGGAAGACGAATAAGAGGAAGCTGAGCTCTGACAGCATGTGAGGCTCCAGGTTCAGCTCAGTAGCACCCTGCCTTTTCTGTCCGGTTATGTGAAGAAATGAACATCTTCTTTATGCTTGGACTAGTCTGGGTTGGATTTTTATCCTTGCAACTGAAAGTGTCCCAGGTAAATGTTAGAAGACAGGAGTTTCGTCAGCACTTCTCAAACTTGACTGTGCACAGAAATCCCCTGTGATCTTGTCCAAATGCAGACTCGGACTCAGCAGGTCCAGATGGCTCAGAGGCTCTGCACCATCCCAGGCTGCCAGTGGCACTGTGGCTGCTGCTCCATGAACTGAACCGAGTTGCAGGTGACTGCCTGGTACCAACCGTGACAGCCTCAGAGACCCCTTGTAGACACGTCTGTTCCCTCCCTCTCCCTCTCTTCATCAGCATCCATGGGCTTCTTTCTTCCTTGGGCCACCGCACACGCCCAGCCCTCCCGTTCTTAGTCACCCAGCACGTCCCCGGTCTTGTGTGACACCCGCACCCCAGCCCCAGCTCAGACTGCAGGCAGGCACAACTCCACTAACGGGACCATTCCCTGCAAAGGCAGCTTAGTGAGCACGTCTGAGTATCTGCTTAGGTCTCACACCCATCTCAAGAGAGTTCGTAAAGCATCCCTTGCACACAGAAGCAGGATTCTCCCGGAGACGGGCTTGGCCAGGAAACGCATCCACCACCTCGTGCCATCACTGCTGTCACTACAGGGGCTCAGCTGGAGGAGGCTTATGGAACAGTGTTAGAGTCCCTAAAAATGAAGCTTGCTGATTGACCTGTGGCCTTGGTGACTATTTCACTCAAAATGACAACTACCTACGAATGGAGTGCCTGCTTGGTGCCAACTGCTTGAGTAAGGAGGCTCTCTGGAGTGCTTGGGGAAATCCAATAAAACCTAGCCCCTCGTTTTTGCCTCTCAGGTTCTTGTACTGCTTACTGGCAGCACTCCAGTCTCTCCCCTGTTTTCCAGTTTCCTGGTAAGGGTGGTATTTATAGAGGTTCTGGCAGGAAAAAAAAAAGAAGTCTAGAAATCTGAGCAGCAAGTTCAAGATGAAGGAATAGGAATTTTTTTTCAATGAGTGTGTCAACACTGAATGTCTTACCTCAGGACCCTTGTACTTCCCGAGCCCGTGGCAACACTATGTCCTGTGTCTTTCACCTTCTGTACCAGCATCATTTCTATCCTCGTCCTGTAAACGTCCCTTTTCCCAAATCCAATCCCTCTTACCCCATCTAAATAGGGAGCTTGGCTTCCTTAGAGATGCTGGGGCTGGGGAGGAAGCTTTATACCCTCCTTACCATTCCCAAGTCTGAACTGAGGCTGAAGCCAGTGAAGATACAAAACAAGACAATTTCCCCACAGAAGAGCAGATCACCACTGCGTGGAGTCCGGGGTGGTGCCTCACAGGATGCGGGCTGGTGTTAAAGGCCAGAGGGCTTTCTTCTGTGTTTCTGACCACTGCCCTTACTCCTCCTCCTCACTTGGCTTCATTATCTCCACCCACTTTGCTATTTCCTTCTCTCGCCCACTTACCTACATTTGTGGGTTTGTGGTTGTGGCGGTAATGATGTTCTTTGAAGTATGTCCACGGCATTTTGAACATATTAGGAGACAAAAGCATTAACACATTCAAGAAATAACTTGATATGGCTTTATGATAATTTTCTAAGTTCCTAAATCACCTTTCAAGTTTTGTTCCTGGTCTCTTTCAAACTTCCATTTTTCCTTCATTGCATTTTCAACTTCCTCTCTTGTTACAACTACTGATCCCTCTGACTTCTCTTCACTCAGTTCCTTTAGTAGGTTCCGTATGTGCCAAATTTGTTCATCCTTTAAGCGTTTATTCTGTCATGAATATCAAAGAGTTGTTAACTACCTCTGCTGAGGTATCTCCATTGTTTTCCCTCAAAACAGAATCACACATTGAGGCTCGCAAAATAAGAAATAGTTAATGAAATAATTTATTCACTAATATCTCCAAAGAGCACTTGGAAAATGGAAGACTCAAAATTAAACCCATCAATACAGTAACCACTGAAGAGACAGTTACATTTTAAAACCTGTGTTAATAATCTGCCAGTCTATTGCCCTATCACAGGATCAATGAACATTAAAATTAGACTTCAGAGGTCAATTTCTTCAACTCCCGCAAATATCTTTCTTTTCTAGGAAACATCATTCATTTATTCAATATTTACGGAGTTATCTACCACATGCGAGGAGTCATCTAGACACTAGGCATATATCCGTGAACAAAATAGACAAAAGTACTGCTCTTGTGCGATTTACATTATTTTTTGCTTTTCTCACAAGTGACCCTAATTCTCTTCTTCTGGGGTGATGATTACTCACCACTCCAATACTCCACACTTGAAACATGAACTGTGTTCTTCTTGTGAATTCCCGTCCATGTTTCCATGTTTCTTATTTAATCAACTTAGAGTTTATTTTTGCCCTTGCTAGTTTATTATGTGTATGTAGAGATATTTTATTGTGTGTGAACTTAATACATATTTCTTGTACTTTTCTTAGCCTTCCTTTAAGATTTTTTTTCTCCCTTTAAGTGTTAATACTCACTTCCCTGGGGTCTCTCCTTCAATTTCTTAAACCTAATAAAATGTATATACTTAAAATATTCTAATACTTCTTTTAAAAATTACTTATTTTCCTATAATTTAACATTCTCCTTACTATAGTTTTTTCAAATTATATTTTATTTCTGATATTCATGTTTGTAGTCTCTTAACCTTCATAGGCAATGGCAACCCACCCCAGTACTCTTGCCTGGAAAATCCCATGGACAGAGGAGCCTGGTAGGCTGCAGTCCATGGGGTCGCGAAGAGTCGGACACAACTGAGTGACTTCGTTTTCATTTTTCACTTTCATGCATTGGAGAAGGAAATGGCAACCCACTCCAGTGTTCTTGCCTGGAGAATCCCAGGGATGGGGGAGCTTGGTGGGCTGCCATATATGGGGTTGCACAGAGTCGAACACGACTGATGCGACTTAGCAGCAGCAGCAGTAACCTTCTTAGATACTCTACTGTAACAGTACTTTCTTTCTCAAAATTGATTCTCTAAGCCAATACTTCTCAAACTTCAACATGTATACCCAGCACTTGGGGACCCTGTTAAAAATGCAGATTCTGGTTAAGTTTAGTACGATGCCTGTAATTCTGCATCTCTCATAAGTTCCAGGTGATGCCAAACCTGCTGGTCCACAACCCACAGTTTGGGTAGCAAAGTTCTTTCTGATAATCTAAATATCTGTGATTTATTGATAGTGCTGCAGCCTACTAAAACTCAGGTCTTTAATACTGAACCCAACAAACTTTAAAGTCGATGGCTGAAAAATTTGATTTCTTAAAATTATTTAGCAAAACAGACACTAGTTTAATAAACTCCTCAGAGAGGATTTTAATGTAAACTTCTTGCTCTTTTAAGTCATTCCACAGGCTGTATGACATGATTGTCATATCAGTGCTTTAGAATTTTAATTTAAAACTTTGATAAACCAAACAAAAGCAACAGACAATTAGCTTTATGATGCTCAGTATTGATAAATACAGCCAAAACCAAAAAGACAGACTGGACAGGCTTTGAGTGATTTAAAAAAATAGAAATAAAGATTAAAAAGATATGATATTCAAAATCGCGGTTTAACTTCTCTGATCTTTTGTTTGCAATATTCTAAAGTATCTGAATTCCGTCCCTTTAGTACCAAAGAATTCATGATATATATCTGAAAACTGAATTTCTTTCCTTCTAATTTTGTAAAATCTTGTAGATAATGACATAAACAGGAGTGGTGGAGTAAGACTTCTGAAAATCTGCTTCTTCATAAAGGCAATGAGAAAAAATTGGCAAAAATTGGCAAAATCAACTTTTCAGAACTCTGGAAATTAAAGGCTTTGCAATAACTTCCAGGGAGTGTTTATTCAAGAAAAATAGTTGAATCTTAATAAGAACAGTGAGTTTCGTGGCATTTCAAACTTACCCTAAAAACCAGTAGTCCCACAATTATGGTAAAACCCAGCAATCTAGCAGCCTGTGGCTGAGGGCTGGGGAGAGAGGTAAGAGAGGCAGAACTCTTGCAAAGCCCAGTTCCTAAATGAGGGTCATTATTTGACTTATCTGATAATTCCCTGGAAAATCCCACTGGCAACCCTTGTCTTTATTTGACCTGACTCAGAGCTTACCCAGTGTCTTAACAGCCTTTTCCCAGATGGGTTTGTCAAAAACAATCAACAATTGTTGAACATCACAGCTCCGTGTGTGTACTCAGTCGTGTCCGACTCTTTGAAGCCCCATGGACTGTAGCCTGCCAGACTCCTCTGTCCATGGAATTTTCCAGACAAGAATACTGGAGTGGGTTGCCATTTCCTCCTCCAGAGGATCTTCCTGACCCAGGGATTGAACCCGCATCTCTTGCGTCTCCTGCATTGGCAGGCAGATTCTTCATCACTGTGCCACCTGGGAAGCCCACAGCTCCCTGAGGTGTTAATAAAAGTTGAGGTAAATAACAAGCTGACCAAAAAAAAAAAAAAAAACTTCAGAAGAAAACGAGATGAGATGTCCATAGGGAATTTTGAAAGCTTTTATGTGTTCCTAAGAATGTAAAAGGCCACATGCATGTATAGGGCATAGATATATAAATTTAATAACATCTATATTAAACTTCCCAAATCCTGTATGAATTTCAAATAGAAAAGAAATGTGTCTGACAGGGTTACAAAATTCACTATATCTGAAAAATTATTTCGAGTGATATACTGAAATAAAATTTAAATATATCCACCAATATGCTTAAAAAAAGACATTTATCTTATGAAGTAAATTTATTATTTGAGGTAAGACTAATTATCATATTATAAAATAGAAGGAGATTTAGTATCTAAGCTACAAAGGAAGGATTGTTTTTGTTTTGTTATAAGGCCATCTCATGGCCTTTTAAAACTTTTTTAGACTCACAAGAACAAGAATAGAAGTTGCCAAAATAGGACACACAGTTTCTATCTACTGTACACCCAGCTTTCCCCAATGACAACATCTTATCCAATGATAACACAGCATTAAAACCAGGAAATCGACATTGGTACAATGTTACTAATTGAACTAGAGATTTTATTTCTATGTCACCAGTTTTTACATTTTTTTCTTTTTAGTGTATGATTATGATACTGTCATTTATAAGAAGTATATGTATGTATATCTTTGGTCACTCAGGTGACTAAAGTGTATTTCTTTGTTGTGCAGTCACTAAGTTGTATCCAACTCTTTGCGACCCCAAGGACTGAAGCACACCAGGCTTCTCTGTCTTTCACTATCTCCTGAAGTTTACTCAAACTCGTGTCCATTGAGTCAGTGATGCCATCCAACCATCTCATCCTCCGTTGTCCCCTTTCTCTTCCTGCCCTCAATCTTTCCCAGCATCGGTGTCTTTCCCAATGAGTCAGCTCTTCACATCAGGTGGTCAAAGTATTGGAGCTTCAGCATCAGTCCTTCCAAAGAATATTCAGGGTTGATTTCCTTTAGGATTGACTGGTTTGATCTCCTTGCTGTGCAAGGGACTCTCAAGAGTCTTCTCCAGCACCACAATTTGAAAGCATCAATTCCTTGGCACTCAGCCTTCTTTATGGTCCAGCTCTCATGTCTGTACATGACTACTGGAAAAAGCATAGCTTTGACTAGACAGACCTTTGTTGCAAAGTGATGTCTCTGCTTTTTAATACACTGTCTAGGTTTGTCATAGCTTCCCTTCCGAAGAGCATAAATATATATGATAAATTTATGATATAAATATATATAGATATATAAATATATATCTGTATTTCTTAGATATATCCTTATGTGTTTTTTTAAAATGATTTTCACCTATAGTTCCTGGCCCATAGTGCCCAAAACCCATGGAATTTTCTGCCATCACAATTGGGTTTATGTTAATGAAAGTGACTTTTTGAATCTGGGAGAGAGAGAAGGAGTTGCAGTCCCTCGCGTTGATTTCCAGGGACAGGAGAGGGACTTGAGGTGGAATCAACTGCTACTGGCCAATGATTTAGTCAATCACGATTATGTTCTTCAGTTCAGTTCAGTCGCTCAGTCGTGTCCGATTCTTTGCGACCCCATGAACTGCAGCACGCCAGGCCACTCTGTCCATCACCAACTCCCAGAGTCTACCCAAACCCATGTCCATCGAGTTGGTGATGCCATCCAACCATCTCATCCTCTGTCGTACCCTTCTCCTCCCGCCCCCAATCCTACCCAGCATTAGGGTCTTTTCCAATGAGTCAACCCTTCGCATGAGGTGGCCAAAGTATTGGAGTTTCAGCTTCAACATCAGACCTTCCAATGAACACCCAGGATTGATCTCTTTTAGGATGGATTGATTGGATCTCCTTGCAGTCCAAGGGACTCTCAAGAGTCTTCTCCAACACCACAGTTCAAAAGCATCAATTCTTCGGCGCTCAGCTTTCTTCACCATCCAACTCTCACATCCATACATGACCACTGGAAAAACCGTAGCCTTGACTAGACGGACTTTTGTTGGCAAAGTAATGTCTCTGCTTTTAAATAGGCTATCTAGGTTGGTCATAACCTTCCTTCCAAGGAGTAAGCGTCTTTTAATTTCATGGCTGCAATCACCATCAGCAGTGATTTTGGAGCCCAAAAAAATGAAGTCTGACACTGTTTCCACTGTTTCCCCATCTATTTCCCATGAAGTGATGGGACCAGATGCCATGATCTTAGTTTTCTGAACGTTGAGCTTTAAGCCAACTTTTTCACTCTCCTCTTTCACCTTCATCAAGAGGCTCTTTAGTTCTTCTTCACTTTCTGCCATAAGGGTGGTGTCATCCGCCTATCTGAGGTTATTGATATTTCTCCCGGCAATCTTGATTCCAGCTTGTGTTTCTTCCAGCCCAGCGTTTCTCATGATGTACTCTGCATATAAGTTAAATAAGCAGGGTGACAATATACAGCCTCGACGTACTCCTTTTCCTATTTGGAACCAGTCTGTTGTTCCATGTCCAGTTCTAACTGTTGCTTCCTGACCTGCATACAGGTTTCTCAAGAGACAGGTCAGATGGTCTGGTATTCCCATCTCTTTCAGAATTTTCCACAGTTTATTGTGATCCACACAGTCAAAGGCTTTGGCATAGTCAATAAAGCAGAAATAGATGTTTTTCTGGAACTCTCTTGCTTTTTCGATGATCCAGCGGATATTGGCAATTTGATCTCTGGTTCCTCTGCCTTTTCTAAAACCAGCTTGAACATCTGGAAGTTCACGGTTCACGTATTGCTGAAGCCTGTCTTGGAGAATTTTGAGCATTACTTTACTAGCATGTGAGATGAGTGCAATTGTGTGGTAGTTTGAGCATTCTTTGGCATTGCCTTTCTTTGGGGTTGGAACGAAAACTAACCTTTTCCAGTCCTGTGGCCACTGCTGAGTTTTCCAAATTTGCTGGCATATTGAGTGCAGCACTTTCACAGCATCACCTTTGAGAATTTGAAATAGCTCAACTGGAATTCCATCACCTCCACTAGCTTTGTTCGTAGTGATGCTTTCTAAGGCCCACTTGACCTCACATTCCAAGATGTTTTATTATGTAATTAAGCCTCCATTAAAACCTGAAAAAGTAGCATCTTTTGGTCCTTTCCCAGAGAGCTTCCATGTGCTGCTGTGCCAGGCCCCAAGCTCCACAAGGGCAGAAACTCCTTTGTTTGGTACTTTGCTCTCTAGGGGCTTCCCTGATGGCTCAGCCAGTAAAGAATCCACCTGCAATGTCAGAGACCTGGGTTGAGAAGATCCCTGGACAAAGGAATAGCTACCCACTCCAGTATTCTGGCCTGGAGAACTCCATGGACTATTTCATGGAATTGCAAAGAGTCAGACACGACTGAGCGACTTTCACTTTCACTTTGCTCTCTGTATCCCTTCATCTGACTGTCGATTCATATCCTTTAATACCCTTTTAATGATCTAGTGAGTAAATGGGTTTTCCTGGTTCTGTGAGCCATTCTAGTAAGTTAATTGAACCTGAGGAGGATGGGGTTGTGCGAGCCTCTGATTTATAGCCAGTCAACCAGATGTACTAGTAACAGCCTGGACTGGTAACTGGCATCTGAAGTGGAGGGTGGTCCTGTGGGACTGAGCCCTTTACCTGTGGAATCTGATTCTATCTCCAGGTAGGTAAGTGTCAGAATTGAGGTGAACTCTCAGACATCCCGCTAGAGTCTGAGAATCGCTTGTTGGTGAGGGGAAGCCTCCACACACACAAGTTGGAATTGGGTCAAGAACCCTTTCATTAGGATTATAAATTCTGTCACATATGCATATGAGACATATCACCACAAAGATGGCATTTGAAGCCATGATGTTAAATAAGATGATCCAGAGAGAGTTTAGAGTGAAAGGGTACGTTTAAGATCAGAATCTTGATAAATACTCTAATTAAAGCGTGGGAATAAATACTCTAATTTAAGGGTAATTTCTTTTCCTATTCGAGGGGGAAAAACAATGAAAAAAGAAAAGAAATAATCAGAGAAGTAGAAGGAAATTCAAGAAAGAGTGATGTCCTGGAGCCCAAAGGAAAAAGAGTTTCAAGATGCCAGGAGTGACTGCTGGAGGAGTGAGGTGTAAAGTAAGGCCTCAAAGGGTACATTGGACATGGCTAATTGGTCATTACAACTTTTGCTAGAGTGGTTGTAGGGGAATAGTAGGAGTGGAAGTATGTACTGGGAAGTAAGGACATGGGCACAGTGAGCTATGAGATGTCTAGTGCTGTAGAGGGGCAATGAATGCAAACAGAGAAAGGAAGATAGAGGTAATCATCTAAGCAAAGCTAAATGCATAGGAAGAAATGATGAAAGAAGAGCACATGACTTTTCCAATCTGGACATTTCCAATTTGGACATAACTGGAGAGAAAAATAGATATATTTTTTGCTATATATTTGCTATATATATTCAGCAAGATATTGCTAACGAGTCATGTAAAACTTAGCAATTTAAATATCTGTGACCTCAAAATTTTTTCCTCCCACTGGTATTTGTGTGAATCAACCCCAAAACTATTTATGGAACACCTACTCATGCTGGGCCCTTTGGAGAAACATAAGATTTGATGCTGCTATCTAAAAGGTTTTCAATTAAATAATGGAGAAATATTTTTATGCAACATCCCAGCTAAGATGGGGGGAATGAAGAGGAGCTAGCCAAGAGAAGAGCATTCTGGGAAGAGGAAATGGCCTCTTTGTTGTATAGGACCATAGTAATAAAAAGATTGGGCTTCATAATATTTAAAAGAAGCGGGGGTAAGCAAAGGAAGGGATGGCTGCAGATGAATTGGAGAGGTGAGTAGAGGTTAAATTTTGAAGGACCTTGAAGGCTTTAGAAACATCTATGGGTTTTATTTTCTGTGCAACAGGAAGCCACTGCAGGATTTAAGCACTGAAAGGTTTACCATATTCCAAGGGTCATTCTGGTTGCCCTGTTGAAAATGTACTGGTTAGAGGAAGGATGGGTAAGAGATGACACTGGCTTAACCTGTGGCAACAGCAGCATACATGGAAAGAAATAGATAAATACAGTTGAGCTAGTCTGTCTTCCTATGCTCCACACTGCTGGGTCCACTAATGACTCCAAGAGCCGACTTAGACATATCACGGTCTTGGGCTAATCCTCCTGGAAACAAGAACACTGTCTCTGGCTCCAGTTGATGGGTTTTGGGAAAGTGGCTCCTCAGTCCTGATGTATCATCCTTTCCACAACCAAACGGAAGTCCCAAAGCTAGCCAGGGGTTCCAGAGCTGACCACTCGGGGTGTGCATCGGCCTCCTGGTGGCAGCTCACTCTCCTGGGCCCTGGGACCTCTCTAAGTGGGACCTGCCTCCAGGTGCCGCAGCCAGACCTCCCCTTCCACTCTCATCCATCGACCTCAGTTTCTTAGTTTCTGCTGCAAGCGCCTGGTCCTTCAGAATCACGACAACGTCAGGGTTGTCATGCCCAGCACGTCTTTGCTGAACAAATGGATAAATTTGCCCCATTGAGGAAGACAAGAATCCTCGTTTCCCAAGGGGGAAACTGAGGCTTACATCAGTTTTGGCCAAAATGATACTAGCAGTGAGTTGTATGGTCAGGATGCAAAAATTCAGGTCTCTGACTCAAATTCTATTAAAATTTGTA
The DNA here is from genome assembly GCF_054371585.1 of Giraffa tippelskirchi. NCBI lineage: Eukaryota > Metazoa > Chordata > Mammalia > Artiodactyla > Giraffidae > Giraffa > Giraffa tippelskirchi. Next base: position 37,750,789 of record NC_137284.1, on the reverse strand, counting down.
GACAGAGTCTTCTGTAGACAAAAGTCAAATAAAATAGGGGTGGAAGTTTCGGGGTCCATATAAAGTGAACATTTTAATAGGGGACACTCTCAGTATTTCCTCATTCATGAGACCCCTTAAGGGCTAAGTTGTATGCACTATCATTTCCTGCTCCCCAACTTCATTTCTGTTGGTCCTAATAGTCACACACAGCACCCTTTTGACCTTTGTTTTATTCTGATTTTATAAAGAGAGACATCATCTTAAACACTAAGTTAGTCATTTTAACAACTGAAATTGTACTTTTCCGATAATATTTACATATGCACACACTGAAAACCTAAAAGGAAACAGATAAAGAAATTTAAAATACAGAGCCCATGTTTTATAGTTTGGTTAAATAAGAAATTAAAAGAGAAATGGGGTTGCAGAGCTTTACATTTTTAAACATAAGATTCAGTGTCCTTATGAGCTAAATAACACAATTCAAGGTGACTTCCTTTGACATTATAATTAATAAATAGAAACAGCAGTACCCTCTTGCCTCCCATGTACAAAAATACATTTAAATATACTGTAAATTAATCAGCTCTAAGCACTAAAGAAGATAATTTCCTAGAGTTCATTTCATTATAACTCAAAAAATTTTAAAGCATTTGCAATAAATGTTTAATGATTAGATATTGGCTTTATATTTTATACTCACTCTTTCATGATACTTTTGATTCTTTTCTCTAAGTTTCTTTATTTGAGCCATAAATCGTTCTACTGCATTTTCCTTTATTTGACAGCTAATAACAGAAATAATGTGTTACAATTATTTCCTTTAGGAAAAATTAATGAAAGAAAATTTTAAAATTATACTATTTGAATTGAAATGAAGTATTAAATATACTATAAAGCCCCATTTAGGCATAAGAATCTTTACCAATTTTGTGTTTCTGACTATATTTTACTCACTAAAATATGATTTAGAGAGATAACTTCAAGTTTCAAAAAATATCAATCCCCATTTTTATTTCATAATCATAACTTTTATACTTTCTCATTATCTATAAATAATTCAGCATAAAAAGAACCTAGGAAAGGGCATACAGAAAACATGCTTCCTGGAAATCCAAAAACATTCAGACAAAAATGACAAGACAAAGACTTTACAGGGGCAAGCACAGCTTCTTGAAACAGTAGGGTAAACCAGGCTGACCTCTTGGTTCAAGTTCATTGGTATACCATCTCGTCTATAAATAGTAAAATGTTTCTTTCTTGACACAAGTGCATTTCTTTAATACCAAACAAGTATTTGCTGAATGTCTGTTAGGTATAAAATATAGAAAGCATGGAAAGACTCTGGTATAGGCAATTTGATATCTGTTTGAAGAGTTAAGGGTATCTCTATTACCTCATAAATCTTACCACTTTAAATCTGAGACCAAAATAAAGAAAGAGAACTAGCTCCATGTAAACCCCTTGCCTCTACTATACACACACACACACACACACACACACACATATATATATGGCACCTCTGTGGTGTAGTGAACAGAGGAGTGTTTACAGAATGAGAAACTCTGCTTTTCAATCTTGTCTCTTGCACTTCTTACCTACATGACCTCAACAAGTCAATTCTCTGAACTTCAGTTTCCAAGCTGTCAAGAGAGAGATACCACCACCCACCCAGCTCTATATACTTTATAAAGATGAGAATAAGAAATCATATGTGCATGTTTCTAGCATAAACTGAGTGCTCAGTAAACTTCAGGTGAATTTTAATCTTATGTCCTCAGTCCTTCCCCTGGAATATCATTTATATTTATGATATTGTAAACTTAGTAGAGAGAAAAATAAAGCTCTTTCTTTCCAAATGAAGAGAAAAACAAAACATTTTAAAAATGAGCAAATCCTTTAGGCTTTGCTTTGTGTTCCTTCTGCAGGGAGCAGTTCGGAGAGGTCTGAGTGGCATCAGCAAGCCTGGGTGTGGGGTGGATTCTAGACGCCCTAAAGGGTTGGCTGCTTCAATGGCCCCCTTGTGGAGCATTTGGTAGTTGCAGGTTTGTCTTCACGTAGCCTCTCCTGGGAATTCACTTCAGCCTCCTCAGGCCTCAGAGATGGATTTATCAGGAAGCAGGGCTTCCCTGGTGGCTCAGATGGTAAAGAATCCGCCTGCAATGCAGGAGACCTGGGTTTCATCCCTGGGTTGGGAAGATCCCCTGGAAAAGGGAAAGTCTATCCACTCCAGTATTCTGGCCTGGAGAATTCCATGGACAGAGGAGCCTGGTGTGGGCTACCGTCCATGGGGTCAAAGAGTAGGACATGACTGAGTGACTAACACTTTCACTTTCAGAGGAAGCTGAGCCTCAGGGCTCCCCACCATTAGCCACTGTGGGAATTCAAGCCTCCCTGTTCTCTGAACACTTTTTCCTTTTCACATCACCCTTATCTACTCAGTGCCCTAGTAACCCATGTGTCACACTAAATTCTGAAGCAAGTGGGAAAATAAACCAATGAGGTTTATACTGATCACTTAATATACACTGAAGTGCTTTGAAAAGGGTATCGCACTGTTTTAAAGCAGTGATATGAAATTAACACTAATGTAATGTGTCTGTCACTTTGTCCCTTCCCCCCTTAATAAAATAGTAGTTGATGGAAGGAATTTTCACATATTGAGGTATGAGGAAGTCATCCTGGCTTATTCCTGATTTGGCTTGAACTTTATGCTGACTAGGACAACCTGTGGCCTATCAAACATCTATTGTTCATCTGCTTTAACCATGACAGAAAAAAAGGCATTTAAAAATCAAAATGGAATAACTGTGGTTCAGGCATTCAAAATGGAGCTGGGTGGCCATTGTGGACGTGGTTTCAGACACATTTCTGTATTACTGAGAACTTTGTTTTGAACTGTATCAAACTCAAAGATGCCACCAGCCATTTTCAAAATAATGTTTTTGCCAGAGGCTGCCAGCTGCAATTTTATGGCCTCAAAGTCTCCCTGGTAGCTATGTGACCATTTTGGATCCCAACCAATCCATGCTTAACATGCACCCTTACTTCTCACCAGTTCCAATCCTAATTCTTGACAAACAACATGTAACTGTGGTTTTGGCTTGTATGTTGCTGTTGTTGTTAAGCCACTAATTTGTATCCGACTCTTGGGCCCATCGACTATAGCTCACCAGACTCCTCTGTCCCTGGGATTTTCCAGGCAAGAATCCTGTAGTGGGTTGCCATTTCCTTCTCCAGGGGATCTTCCCAACCCAGAGATCAAATCTGCATCTCCTGCAATGGCAGGTGGATTCTTTACCACTGAGGCAGCATGGAAGCCCTTTTACCTACATAAGCCTCCCTATTTTGCAGTCAGTGGAACACAATTCAACTGCTTCTTGAATCTGTGTCTCCTGGGCTACAGTCCTCAGTTTGGCTTGAATAAAACTCTTTCCTATTTTTATTATAGGTTGTTTATTGAGTATTAACATAGTAATGTGTCAACTCCCTTCCTCCATGCAATTTTGTTAAAAATTCTGAGAAGGAACACAAATTTGGGTCCCCCAAAATAATCTATACTCTTACTTATTATACTTTTAAAACCCATAACTACATCTGTACCTACTGCTATACCTTTGTCCATACTCATTGTAGAAAACTGGGTTGTGGGGGGGGGGATAAATATAAAGGAAATAATAAAAACCACCATCACCTAGAGATTTAGCATTATGCAATAAGATATTTTGCTAAAAGGAAAGAGAGAGTAAGACCACATTCACAAAACTTTAATATAGTATATTGTTAGAATTGTTCTATTTTATTATTATTTATTGTTAATCTGTTACTGTGCCTAATTTAGAAAATAAACTCTATCATAGGTATATATGAGAAGAAAAGACATAGTATATAAAGGGTTCAGTACTATCCATGATTTCAGGCATCCCTTGGGAGTCTTGGAACAAATTCCCTGAGGAAAAGAGTAGGGGGTGACTAAGACATGATCACTCTGCAGATTCAACATTGGCAGTCTCAGTTCTTCACCAACAACCACAGAGGTCTATGGCCTTATTTTCTTGAGAGAGATGAAGAAAAGTTCAGTTGTTCAGAAGTCATTGACGACCTACCCTGTGCCCTGAGCTCTTTGTTAGGGGCTGAGGTTGCGTAAGAGAAACGTAAGATGCTGCCAGGGGACCCTTGGATGATCCTTTCTCGGATGGTGAGGGGGGCATCTTGACTGTTCATCATGTGACAAAAGTCCCGTCACCTGGGACCTCAGGGAACAGCTGAAGTGTCACCAGAAGGGCGCAGGAAGGCCCAGGCTGTTCCAGTCCATGAGGTTGTTTATTTAGTTTCAACAAAGGAAGAGAACGAAAAGCATGGGAATGCTCAACTTATGTCTTGTACTAGATCATGAGACCTTTTAAATGTTCACCTCTTTGGAAACCTCTGTTGAAGAGGAGAAAGACTGGCCTCTGGTTGACCCAGATGAGAGAGAAGGAGCTGTAGCTGGATGCCATCCCTGTGGACCGTGGGGAAAAGATGAGAGACCAGACTGCAGTCACGGAGCTGGACTTTCTGTCCACCTCTCATTAGCCACGATGCGCCAAGTCTTCAGTCACGCTGAGAAACGAGCGCAGGGAGAATCTGGTTGTCGCTTAATGTTACCTCCAGTGTTAAATAAAAGGGAACTTGGTGAAGAGTCCCTTCCCATGCGTGCTTTCAGTGTTCTGACCCTCTCACTCACTGTCTTCTAAAAAGAACATACAGACTCGGAGTCTCACAAGAAGGACATTGGATTTTCCCTGAATGCCGTTGAGAACAATTCTCTTGAACAGAGACCTGGTCTCCAGCATTGCTCCCCAGTTTCAACATTGTCCCCTCCAATAAATGGCCTCCTACTCCAAGACCCACGTGTCCACGGGAGTCTGCTTATCTGACCCTTCCCTTGCCCTCTCTCACTCCCTCTGCCTTCTCTCCGTTTCTGGACTGCGATACGCCCTTCCTCACCCCAGCCTCTTTTCCATGAGCCTTTACACCCGTCACTCTCTGGCTCTGTAATGTCTGTTCCTCCTCTTTCCGAGATCAGCTCCCACATCGCCCCCTTGGACGAGCTCTTCCTGATCCCTGCGACTGAAATGACCAAGCACGCTCACACTGAGTCTGTCCATTTCTTCAGTTATGCTGTCATGGAGCACCCTACACTGATCTTCCATAGCATCTTACTTAGAGGTATGCACTTTTTCAAAAAAGACCAGACTGCGTGTTTAATGTCCATCTCCCATGCTTCGTTAGGAATAGATCGTGTGGGCCTGTTCACTGTTGTCCTCCAGCGATCAGCACTTGCCTGTATGTATCTGGTAAACATTCAAATACTTGCTCAACATGCATGAAGTGCTTTCTTATTTGAAAAAAAACTGACATGTATTCATTCACTTCCTAAGTGTTACACATTAGAACACCTACCCGGGACCCAAAGTTGAAGTTCAAAAGCTATCAAGGGGCTTACTCTCCATCAGTAAGATAAAACATAAACATACACAGGTATCACCTCTAGTCTTGTCTCCAGCTCCTGGGATAGAGATATTAAGATATTCTTATTAAAGTGAAAAGTGAAAGTCGCTCAGTCGTGTCCAACTCTTTGCGACCCCATGGACTATCCAGTCCATGGAATTCTCCAGGTCAGAATACTGGAGTGGGTAGCCTTTCCCTTCAGGGGATCTTCCAGGGAATCTTCCCAACCCAGGGATCGAACCCAGGTCTCCCGCATTGCAGGTGGATTCTTTACCAGCTGAGCCACCAGGGAAGCCCATTCTTACTAAAAATAATTATAAATCATTTGGGTTTGATTTGCAGGCATTTGAGGACAATGCAAATTGCAAAGTCTAGAAATCAAAAGTTAAATGAAGAAGAGAAATGTGTGTACATTCACTCTTTTCTAAATGTACACTAACTGAGGTGTGCTCTGTTTGAAGAGGTAAACCAGCAAGTTGCTGTGTATTTGAGGGAGGGTGGCCAATAATACAATGGAGGGAGCAAGGGAGCCAAAACCCATTCACGAATGCTGTTTCATAGCTTGGCTTGTGTTACTGCCAACGTGCCAAAGCCTAAAAAAAATAGGCACGCAGCACGAGAATGAAATTATGCCTCCAATCCAGCTTCCTCGACAGCTTTGGAATGCATCATTTTCTGCTGGAGTTATATAAGTGTTAGCAGTGCTTGCCACTTATGTATGAGAACTTTCGGATTTCATAATCTAAACTTACTGATAGTCTAGAAGTGCTTCACTGATAGGCAGTTTGACTTCTTTTGGCAGCCCATCTTGAATATCCCTTTTATTTGTTTTCACCGTGGTTTCCATTGTGTTGCTTAGCTAGTAAGAAGAATACCTGTTTGAAAAAAGAGACACAGGAAAAATAAATAAATTCTTTGTTCCTTTACTTGTGTTTATTAGATAAAGCACTACTGGGACTTAACTTAAAACTGGCTCTTCCATCTAGATTGCTCCCGTGTCCCCAGAGCTGACATCATTCATAATGCTGGGTCATCAGGAATCAGTTGGATTCTTGAGTCTGCTGAGTTCCATGCTTAGAGCAGGTCCATATCAGGACCCCAAGCTTTTCTGAGACTCACTCTCTTACACGATCCATCAACAACTGTTGCCCCCATCGAGCTTCTTTAAGAGCAAGAACTTAACTTTTTCAATCATTTCATGTCTCCACAGTGTTTGGCAGAGTGCCTTGCCTATAACAGCAGCTCAATAAATGTCTTTTAGTTATTAAAAATTCAGATAAAACAAAAGCACAACCTTCAATGAGGACCAGGAAACTAGGCTCTTTAAAAGAGTTAGAACTGGGATCCAAAGAAATTAGGTTTAGCCAGGGTTGCAATAAAGAGCAAATATAAGGACTTTAATAAAAGTGTTTTTTAAATGGTTAAGAGGTTTACAAATGCAAAATAAGAATGATAAAAATAATGTGTTATCATTACCAGTGACTATTCATCAGCTATTAATTGCTTTTGTATCTTATAATAAGAACAATCAAAAATAATATTTTTTAAAAGGGAAAATCAGACTTTTTAGTTTTTATGGTAAAGAGGAACACGGTGAGGATTTGGTATGAGTACTAATTAGTACTAACTAATGAGTACTTTTAAGATCATAGTTTTTCTTGACAGACTTTTATCTTTGGATTTTTATTAATGTATATTGTCACTCTGCTTATTAACTTATATGCAGAGGACATCATGTGAAATATTGGGCTGGATGACTCATAAGCTGGAATCAAAATTCTGGAAGAAATAACAGCAACCTCAGATATGAAAATGATACCCCTTTAATGGCAGAAAGTGAAGAGGAACTAAAGAGCCTCTTGATGAAGGTGAAAGAGGAGAGTGGAAAAGCTGGTTTAAAACTCAACATTCAAAAAACTAAGATCAAGGCATCTGGTCCCAGCATTTCATGGCAAATAGATGGGGAAACAATGGAAACAGTGACAGACTTTATTTTCTTGGACTCCAAAATCACTGTGGATGGTGACTGTGGCCATGAAATTAAAAGATGCTTGCTCCTTGGAAGAAAAGCTATGACAGACCTAGACAGTGTATTAAAAAGCAGAGACATCACTTTAATGACAAAGATCCATATAGTCAAAGCTATGGTTTTTCCAGTAGTCATGTATGGATGTGAGAGTTGGACTATAAAGAAAGCTGAGTGCCGAAGAATTGATGCTTTTAAACTGTGGTGCTGGACTCTTGAGAGTCTCTTGGACTGCAAGGAGATCAAACCAGTCCATCCTAAAGAAAATCAACCCTGAATATTTATTGGAATGACTGATGCTGAAGCTGAAGCTCCAATACTTTGGCCACCTGATGCGAAGTTCTGACTCATTGAAAAAGACCCTGATGCTGGGCAAGACTGAGGGCAAGAGGAGAAGAGGACAACAGAGGATAAGATGTTGGATGGCATCACCGACTCAATGGACATGAATTTGAGCAAACGTAAGGAGATGATGAAGAACAGGGAAGCCTGGTGTGCTGCATTTCATGGGGTTGCAGAGAGTCGGACACGACTTGGCAGCTGAATAACAACAGCAGATCTCAAGAAGGTAAGTACCTAACCTGCATTCAATGTATTACTAGGTGGGTGTGGTAGGAAAAACACAACCTTTGTAGTTATTTGTTAAAATGGCTGGAAACTCCATGAGAGTGGGGATGATGTAATTCTTGTACATTACTGTATTTCCCCTCCTAGCACAGTAGATGCGGTCCTTGTCAAATGAACAATTAGATGGATGAATCAGGTAGACATATTTTAATCCTAGATCTACCACCTACTATCTAGGGTGACCTTGAGTAGGCTACTTAATCTTTTTGAGCTTCAGTTCCATCATCTGTAAAGTGAGAACAAAATTCTTATTTTAAACACTGGTAAGGATGAAATGGGTTAATATTTAAAGCACCTGGCATAGTGTCTGCCATATAGAAAGAACTTAGTAAGTATTTTTGCCCCTTTAGTTATGGCTCCAGAAGCATAATCTGGTAAATTTCAGGTAACTAAAGCAGAGGAATGTCTGCCTGCTTCCAAGTATGAGGTTAGGTGTAAAGACGAATCCATGTGGTTTTCAACCATCAGCTTTCATCACTGATTTGGATCACCGAATAGGCAATTTACACAAATCATTCAGATCCACAATAGAAAAACTCTGAAATAAAAACTTTTCCCCTGCAGACTTGCTGTTTGCATAACCAGACCTCTAGCGAGGTTCAGTCTTAATGCCTAAGACTTTTCTAGTTAAGTGTGTTTATCTCTGTATCCTAATAGATTCTAGTATTTGTGAATGCAAATATACTACAATACTTTTTAACTAAAAACCACAAAGGTGACATATCAAAAAGATTCAATTCATTAAGACAGGTTAATATATTGTGTTATCTTCTCAGATGTGAAAGTATTGAGTATGATTCTATAAGCCGCATACTATCACAGTTCACAGAAACCTATCACTAGGGGAAAAAAATTGCTATCTTTTGTTTCAGGAAAACTGAATTTTTATATTACTTTCTATTTTAAAATTAGGATTTTTAACTTAATAGTTACACAAAACCATAGCATGCTGTCAAGGGTTTCATTTTACAAGAACTTAGTCTTTAACAAAAACTTTTACTATAAAATATTTTATCTAAAAGCTGAAACAAAAAACATTAATCTCTAATTTTCTTTCTGAGTCATAAGGAAGAGATCAAGTGTTATGGTTCCCACCTGTGGTGCCCATCTGGTGCTGGAGGAAACATGACCTCATTTTGCTCAATTACTTCAGTTACCTGGCTCTTATGTTTTCGACTCTCTGACCAGTTACCTAACTGCAGCTCAAGGCAAAAGATTTTAATAAAATATGAATGAAAATGTGGATCCATTAAGCATAAATGGTTTGTGCATAAACTATATTAAGATTCATTGTTTCACACACTTTACGGAAAATTAGTAAGCCATTTGGGTCACCTGCTTAACAGTTGCCTTATTGCAATGAGCTAATGACATTACGTCAAAATGTACTTTTGCATTAGATAATGTCCTACAAACAATGGGGATTTTAATAAACATTGACAAGGATTTACAGTTCCTGACCACCTAGAGGATTCCTATCTCAGGAAAAGGTGAGAATTCTAGAAAAACAGCTACAAAGTAACTATCCTCCAAGAAGAATTCACTTAAAATAATTCCCGACAAACGAACACTTGCCTGGATTTGTCAGTAACTTCAAACCTCTATTTAGTGTCTGTTCGTGTGTGGCAATTTTTCTGGCCTGTAGTTATAAAATATAAAAGAGGTGAGACCTTTACTTAGACTGATATGAAGAAAGAAGCATACTCCAATAGAACTTAAAAAAAAAAGAGAGAGAGCAACTCTAAAAGGCTTTAGAAAACCATACAAATAATAAATGCTAGAGAGATATTTCCCCAGGGCACGATCTTCTGTGCCTGTTTTTCCTCTTCCAACTCTGTTGGGGCATCAGTAACATGCATTATGGGTGGCGCTAGTGGAAAGAATCCACCTGCCAGTTCAGGAGATGTAAGAGACACCAGTTCGATCAGTGGATCAGGAAGAGGAAATGGGAACCCATTGCAGTATTCTTGCCTGGAAATTTCCATGGAAAGAGGAGCCTTGTGGGCTACAGTCTATGGGGTCACAAAGAGTTGGACACTACTGAGCGCACGCATGTGCACACCCACACACACATACACACACGCAGTGAGGCCAGGTAAGAAGGCTGGGTTTGAAGGACTTGGGTGTTCAGCATTTTCAGAGACTATTCCATAATCTTTTTCTATCAGGAAATGTTTCAAAAAGTATTCCCCAAATGCTTCTCAGTGAAAAGTAAGAAGTCTATTTAGTAAAAAGCAATATATAATAAGCTATCTTCTTCAAATATCCTCTCATCTCATAATGCTTTGACTCTGTAAAGTATGTTAGTCACTCAGTCGTGTCCAACCCTTTGCAACCCTATGGACTGTAGCCCACCAGGTTCCTCTGTCCATGGGATTTTCCAGGCAGGAATACTGGAATTGGTAGCCATTCTCTTCTCCAGGGAATCTTCCTGACCCAGGGATCAAACCCAGGTCTCCTGCACTGCAGGTGGATTCTTTACCTTCTGCATTATCCCCCAAACAAGGAGTCTGTCCTTTCCTCCACAGTCTCAGGGGCCTGGCTCAATACCTAAAAAGTTCCTCATGACTTTGTGGAGCCATGAATATCCAGAAGCTTCCTAATGACTCCTTTCATAGTTCTACAGAGTCTGGGAGGGATGGCAGTTCTGCCCTAATGCCTTTCTAGACATTTGAAGTGGATCCTGATGTTTGCTAGCTAATGTTTCATATATAGATTGAAATGGTGGATATTTACTTAATAGCGTTAGTAATGATAAAAGTTCTGAATAAGATTCCATCAGGGGTGGAGAGCACGATTTAGTTAAAAAGATCTCTCTCTGAGTACTGAAAGTCTTGAAGTCTAGACATGGCTTTGCCATTAACGAGCTATAAAATTACGTCAGTCTAACAACAGCTGTAATAATGCAGTACTTCCAAAAGTCTTTGTTAACGAACAATCTGACATCTAACCATTAAGGCCCTCATCTTCAACAAAATATAACTCCTCAAATACTGAATAGTAACTACTTCAGCAAGTCATTTTGGGAATTCAAAAACAGATATTAGCATATAGGTCATCATCTCCCGTGGGCACAAACTGTATGTTCAGTAATTATCTGATTCAAATGCCCGATCAGGAAAAAATGCAGTCACTTTCTTTCCTGATGGTCCTTTATTTGCTCATAATATTGTATATACCCTGAATTTGGAAAGTAAAATGACTTTTAAATTCAAATTCTCAGTTAGGCTAGGATACATTTTTAATACAATCTAATATGTTTTAGAAACGCTCTCCAGCATATGTTCTTTAAAAAAAAAAAAAAAAAAAAAAACCACCTGAATTCATTTAAAGGTTCTTAGTAGTAATAATATCACCTAAATTTAGTCTCACAAAATTTCAGACCCACCTCTTTTTGTATAGGTTATGTACATATAGCCCCAAACAACTTTAAAATGTAAGATACAGCCAATTTGGAAAAGAAACATAACAATGAAGAGAATATTGTGAGAATAATGGACATATATCCATGCAGGACTTTCCACACTCTGATGGCGAAGGAGAATGAAAAGACCTCTCTTCTTCAACAGTGAATAAAGCATACCAACTGGGGCTGGGTCTTGGGGGTGGTGGAAAGAAAATTCATGAGCAATTATTACACATGTGGATAAATACCTGGTCTTACTCTTTTCCTTCTCTGCCTTCACAGGAAGCTTTCTCTCTCTCTCTTTCTTTTCATCAGATGTGACATCTTCTCTCACCTCCCAACTGCTTTCTCTACTCTCTCCACCCAGCGGAGAATTATGGGGTAAGAAGGGGAATGAGGAGACAAACAAGCTGCGATACAAATCTAACAGATTAATAAAAGAAAGAAGCCAAGCGTCCTGTTTAGAAGGATGCTGCCAGCAGCCAGGGCAAGAAGCGGAGGGTGAAAGGCCGTCAACGCCACACCCAGAGCTTATAAAGCTCCTGCAGCGGGAGGGCTCCGTGCTGGTACTAAGGACGCAAGGATTTGCGGGGTCTGTCGTCTAAAGCCTTAGACCAGACTGCGGTCAGCGAGAAGAGCACTAAGGAGATTGAAGTCTAGACCTAGCTCCTCCATAAAGGAGTTTTATAACCTCGGACAGGTCTCTAAACCTCTCTGACCCTCGCTTTCTCTTCCATCTTTCCTACCTGTCAGGATTATTAATGGCGCTCAAATGCTTTGGAAAAACTGTCAAGCGATAAAGCCCCATACGAGCAGAAGACATGATTAGTCTACTGAGCATCCGTTGTGTGCTAGAGACTGAGGGCATCACGAAGGTTACAAACCTGAGTCAAAGTCAGATCCTGCTCTCCGGAGCTGAGATCTCAGGAAGGCAAATGAGCAACGTATCCAGAGGTTCTACTGCGAGGCAGAAGGAGAGATGCGTTAGTACTCTGATCGGATCCAAAAAGTTCTTCCTCCCTCTGTGTCTCCTGAGTGAAAAGGTTAGGAGGTCAGCGGCTCCTAACCGCCCAGCACTTCACCCCGATGTTGGACCCCCAGAAGGTCGGAACCCTAGGCCCGTTTTGTGGCGAAGCCAGCCGCAGGGCCAGTGGGTACCGGGCGGAGATGCTCATAAAGTCTTAAGAGTCAGACTGGAAGGAGCCGGAGCCGAGCAAGGAGGCTAGGCAGTGTCCTGATCTCGCCTCGACGGCTTCCGGGTGCGGATACACACCAGTGGACCCGAAGGCAGCGAGCATGGCCGGCGGGCAGACCCGACCCATTGACTCCAGCGCCGCTGCCGCGCCCTCCGTTTCCAAGGCGACCGGCGCGCGCGGAGCCTCCCCCTCCCACTACCATCAGCCGCGAGCAGCGGGCCGGGCGCGCCCCCTGGTGGCCGCAGCGGGGAACAGTCAGGTCGAGGGTGCGCGCTCCCGCTGTCTCCCCACCCGGTTCTCACCGTCTCGACTCCGCGCAGCTGCACCGAGACTCCCTCAGTTCAGTTCAGTTCAGTCGCTCAGTCGTGTCCGACTCTTTGCAACCCCATGGGCTGCAGCACGCCAGGCTTCCCTGTCCATCACAAACTCCCGGAGTTTATCCAAACTCTTGTCGATCGAGTCGGTGATGCCATCCAACCATCTCATCCTCTGTCGTCCCCTTCTCCTCATGCCTTCACTCTTTCCCAGTATCAGGGTCTTTTCAAACGAGTCAGCTCTTCTCATCAGGTGGCCAAAGTATTGGAGTTTCAGCTTCAACATCAGTCCTTCCAATGAACACCCAGGACTGATCTCCTTTAGGATGGACTGGTTGGATCTCCTTGCAGTCCAAGGAACTCTCAAGAGTCTTCTCCAACACCACAGTTCAGAAACATCAGTTCTTCGGTGCTCAGCTTTCTTTATGGTCTAACTGTCACATCCATACATGACTACTGGAAAACACATAGCTTTGACTAGACAGAACTTTGTTGGCAAAATACTATCTCTGCTCTTTAATATGCTATCTGCTGCTGCTGCTGCTAAGTCGCTTCAGTCGTGTCCGACTCTGTGCGATCCCATGGACTGCAGCCCACCAGGCTCCGCCATCCCTGGGATTCTCCAGGCAAGAATACTGGAGTGGATTGCCATTTCCTTCTCCAGTGCATGAAAGTGAAAACTGAAAGTGAAGTAGCTCAGTCGTGTCTGACTCTTAGCGACCCCATGGACTGCAGCCTACCAGGCTCCTCCATCCATGGGATTTTCCAGGCAAGAGTACTGGAGTGGGGTGCCATTGGGTTGGTCATAACTTTTCTTCCAAGACTCCCTCGACCATCTTTAACTCCCTCCCACGGCGAATTGGGAAGTGGCGAGTGGTGTAGAGGCTTGAGATCTAGGCTGTGTGTCGTGACTGTAAGCTACTCACTGTTTCCTCCACTGTAAAGCTAGACATCAGGACTGGACTGAGGTTTTCGGACAGCTTGTAGGATGGGAAAGGAATGTGCGTTCTGCCCCCTCTCCGCCCCCACCCCACCCCTTCTACCCCGGAGGCTTCTCTCCTGCCTGCTTTCATTTTGTGTAAGCGTTCTCTCCGGTTTAACTCCAAGGAGAACTGCAGACCCCTGGACTAAATGCTTACAAAGTAACTTACAGCTCTAAACCTGCTTGTGTTTCTTCTCATTTTACCTTTTTTTTGCTCCAAAACCTCAAGAAAACCAGTATAGATTTTGTCTTTCCCTCTCTTTCCACTTTTGGCAGCTTTGGTGTTGGAGAAGACTCTTGAGAGTCCATTGGACTGCAAGGAGATCCAACCAGTCCATCCTAAAGGAAATCAGTCCTGAATATTCATTGGAAGGACTTATGCTGAAGCTGAAACTCCAATACTTTGGCCACCTGATGGGAAGAGCTGACTCATTTGAAAAGATCCTGATGCTGGGAAAGATTGAAGGCGAGAGGAGAAGGGGACGACAGAGGATGAGATGGCTGGATGGCATCACTGACACGATGGACATGAGTTTGAGTCATCTCCTGGAGTTTGTGATGGACAGGGAAGCCTGGCGTGCTGCAGTCCATGGGGTCGCAGAGTCGGACACAACTGAGAGACTGAACTGAACCGAACTGAACTCCTAATTTCAAGGGGGAAAAATAAACACCTACAACCTCTGAATTTCCCCTTTTCCTCACCTGCGTTCATCCTCATGTCCTGCCTCAAGACAATTTCTTATATTCTGAGAGCACTTGGTTACATTTGAGTCAATTAGGCAAAGTGAGGTTGGGCCTTCATTCTCTTTGTAAGTCTAACATTTGGCATCCTTGAATTTGACTTTTAAAAAATATAGTTTCATATATTTCATGATTAATGCTGTTACATGAATACATATTAAGAACTTATGGAAGAGAATTGAAGCCGTGAATAAAAATATTAATTACCTTTGGTTAAGGCAGTTTTTCTAAGTAAAAAGTCATCCGAAACCTAGCCAGTTTGAGGTCATTTATGTCTTCTACCTCGTTCAAACGGCCCTTTATTCTATTAGTGTTTTATATTTGTTCAGTGTCAATTATTTGCTGTGATCTACACATCTGATAAAGTGTTTTTAGTTCCTTGGTCCTCTCTAGAAGAGCAACAACAGGTTGGGGAGTAAAATAATTGATTAGGGTAGAGATGCAAGAGGAAAAAAGCTACCACCATTCCAATTTTTAAAGCATGGGGATTTTTTGTTGTTGTTAAATGGAAAAACAATTTTGTGATTCTTCAGGACTTTGAATTCATTCCCAAATCACTTTCTATAAATCCTAGGCCAGCTTCTTTCGCTAGAGTCTGGGCCCATGGTCAAAAATGTACTTTTACCCTATCATTTATCTCCTGTGCAGTTTTTCTTATGGTGTTTGCCAGTTGGTGGTCAAACAGTGAAGCCAGATAAAAACCATTTGCCGAGTTTCTTCATTTGGCCTTGATTTTCTGTTAGGCTTGCCGTGTTGAATGATGCAGAAACAGAGGTAGGAGAGTGTCTGTAGTAGAAAAAGCCAACTATGTTGTCTGATTTTGGCAGAAACACAAAGAATTTGTCTGGTATTTCTGTGGCTAAACCTTTTATACTTTTAAACTTATTTTCATTACCTCTGCAAATAAACCGTAAGGCAGTCAACCAAATGTATTAAGTCTCACAATAATCTTTAGAAACATGAGCTAGTGATTAACCCACTGATTTTGTAAAACAGTTCAGACTTCTGGTAAATCAGAGCTTTAACTGACAACAAAGTTCCTTTTAAGCACTGGAAAAGCCCTGCCATAACTTCTTATTCAAACACTTTGTTCCTGAAAAATTGGAAGCAGTTAAATTGGTGTTTTGCAAAAAAGTCATGAAGTAAAATATTCTCTTGAGAGGGAAAGTTTACATCACCTTTAAGCAGGCATGGTGACAAACTCATTGAAGTGATAATGTTTTGACCCGTCATCCACTGGTATGATTATAAAATGGGGTTGTTTCCACTTTATTTATGCGTGCTTAGTTGCTCAGTCATGTCTGATTCTTTGCTACCCTTTTGACTGTAGTCTGCCAGGTTCCTCTGTCCATGGGATTTTTCAGACACGAATACTGGAGGGGGTTTCCATTTCCTCCTCCAGGGGATAAAGGTTGCATTTTTTCCCCCCTTCAGGCTGCAGGTATGGCTCTTCAGCCTATGTCTCTTCATCTCTTCAAACCAAGTTTAAGTCGAAT
Source organism: Giraffa tippelskirchi (assembly GCF_054371585.1). NCBI lineage: Eukaryota > Metazoa > Chordata > Mammalia > Artiodactyla > Giraffidae > Giraffa > Giraffa tippelskirchi. The sequence continues at coordinate 37,734,526 of NC_137284.1, read as the reverse complement.
GAAGAGTACTCTGGCAAAAAAGAAATCACTTCTCTTCTCTCCCACTGATCTCCTCTGAGTAAGTTTGGAAATTAATTGTGTGATCTCTCTTCTCTCTGGGGAAGAGGAACCCAGGATGCTAAGTTGGAGACAGAGTGTCATGTCCCAGGAGCTTGAGCAAGGTGCTGTGCATGGTGCTTGAAGGCTTCAGTGTGTGGTGTCATGAGAGCAATTCAGCTTTCAGGCAGTTTTAAAACATGACCCCACAGAATAAACATTCAAGTCAATGTGTGCGTGCGTGCTAAGTCACTTCAGTCATGTCCGACTCTTTGCGACCCTGTAAACCATAGCTTGTCAGGCTCCTTTGTCCATGGGATTCTCCAGGTAAGAATACTGGAGTGAGTTGCCATGCCTTCCTCCAGGGGATCTTCCCAACCCAGGGACCAAACCCTCATTTCTTGTGTCACCTGCATTAGCAAGTGGGTTCTTTAACACTAGTGCTGCCTGGGAAGCCCCATGCTAATAAATAGAACATGACAAAAAAATCTGGAAATACATATAGCCAGTTGCTTCAGACAAAAATGCCAAGGTAATTAACAAAAGGATACTATTTGCAACAAATTCTACTGTAGCAATTGCATATCTGGGGGAAAAAAATGAGACTTACCTTGACCATACACAAGAAAATTAAAATGAATCATAGATCTGAACATAAAAGCTGAAGCTATAGAACTTTTAGAGGAAAACAGAAGAAAATCTTTGTGACCTTAGGTATGCAAAGAGCTTGAATATAAAGAGAGAGAGAATAATAATTGGACTTAATCAAAATTAAATATTTCTGCTGTTTAGTTAGTTTCAAAAGTTAGTTTCTTTTTAAAAAAAAATGAAATTTTAATCACTCACTTGGTATGTTTTTAAGGTCAACAGGCAGGAATTCTCAAGAAATAGTTACATGAGTTTCAAAGCAAAGAGTCATCATGCACAGTATTTTGTCTTCTGGTTCCTTGAAGTCAAGTCAAATTCAAGAATGTTCTAGGCGATCATGGAACATTTCATTGGCACTGTAAGAAAATCCCCTGTATTTGTGTCCAGAAGTTATCTTGGGGCCCCCATGCATTGAAAAAGAATAAATTTTATGGCAGAAGAGGAATATAAATTCGAAAGAAGGCGACTAGGGAAGAAAAGAACTCTGAGCGCAGTCCTCGAGGGTGAAGGGGAGGTGAGAGCGTAGGGGTTTCAGTGCTCAGGGCATTATTCTGGGAAGTCTCTCAAGGGTTCAGACCAGCTTCCTCTTTCAACTAGGTTGCTGCAGCCCAGTGTCAATCACACAAGTTCAGTTTTAGGTATCAGGCTTCTTCCTGCTCGAGGTTTCATTTGGAGATGGATCTGCGTGCCTGAAGACTGTGTGATCACTGCTGCCCAGACTGAGAAAGACTTTAGAAACCTTAGTTTAGGGATCACATACTTACTCACTCGATTTTGCAAAATTGTTCTGTTTCCAAATATGAGCAACTTTATGTTTAGCAGTAAAATTCCCAGGTGTTTAGTCTTTAATTAGTTTTAAGAAGATGAAAAGGCAAACCACAATCTGGAAAAATATTTTCAATTTATATACTTGACTAAAGGCTGATATCCATAATTTATAAATAACTTCTAAAGCTCAGTAATGAGAAAATAGAATAGCCGGATATAAATGCCAAAAAATTTAAACAGACAATGTGCAAAAGAAGATATATCATTGGCCAACTGGTATATGAAAACATGCTCAACATCATTTGTCATAAGGGAAATACAAAATAAACCCCAATGAGATATCACTATTTACCCATTAGAATGACTAAACTTAAAAAGACTGATAATACTACATGTTGACAAGGATGTGGAGCAGCTAGAACTATCTTGTATTACTGGTGGAAGAGGAAGATGACACAACCATTTTGGAAAACAATTTAGTAATCTCTCATAAAGTTAAACATATCTACTGTATGACCTAGCTACCACACCCTTGTTTTCCCTCGTAGCTCAGTCGGTAAAGAATCCACCTGCAGTGCAGGAATCTGCCTGCAATGCAGGAAACCCAGGCTCGATTTCTGGGTCCAGAAGATCTGCTGGAGAAGGAAATGCAACTCACTCTAGTATTCTTGCATGGAAAATTCCATGGACAGAGGAGCCTGGTGGGCTATAGTCCATGAGGTCGCAAGAGCTGGGCACAACTTAGCAACTAAACCACCACCATAGCCTTAGATATTTATCCAAAAGAAATGAAAATGAATGTCCAAGGAGCTTTATAGTGATCATCTAAATCTGGAAACAACAACTCAGATGTCCATCAGCAAGTAATTGCATAAGCAAAAAGTTTACATTCATATAATAGAAGCTACTTAGTAATAAAAGATGAGTTAACCATCAATACATCCAACAGCATGATGGTCACAAAAGCACTTAGCTAAGTGAAAAAGTCAAGCATGAAAAGTTATATACTATATCACAGGAAATTCTAGAAAATCCTGAAAGCAGATCACTGGTTACTGAATGCTGATAGGGGTGGGGGTGGGGGGGAGGATGAAAGGATTGACTATAACAGGACAGGAGGGAACTTTTCAGGAGGAAGGAAATGTTCTAGAGCTCTATGGTCACAAGGGTGTATGTATTTGTTAAAACTCATCAAATTATCTTTAAATGGGTGCCTTCTATCATATATAGATTACGTGTTTAAAGTTAATTTAAAAATGGCTACACATTATTTGATAACTCCTCTCATCAAGAAATGGGACCTCTGTTTCCTCTCCTTGAATCTGGGTGGTCTTATGCCTGCTTCAACCAACAGAATATGGCAGAAATGACTCTATGTTGCTTCCAAAGCTGGATCATAAAGACACAGGCAGCTTCTTCCAGGTTCTTTCAGGATGCTTGCTGCGGGGGAGGTCAGCTGCCCGTAGAAAGTCCACTCTGAGACGATCATGCTAGATAGACCAAGTGTAGACTCTGTGGTCAACCAGCTGAGTTCTGCCTTCCAGCCTGAAAAGTGCCGGGCAGGTGAATGAAACCAATTTGGATCTTCCCAACCAGCCCATCCATCAGCTGAGTATTGCTGAGTTGATTTCAGTTGATGCCACAAGATCATCAGTTACTAACCTACGGAGTCTGGGATATATATGGTTGTTTAAAATCATCGAGTTTTGATAGTGCATTAATGGTCCATTACTACATAACAAATTACCCCACATTTAATGATTCAGACAATAATAATCACTTACTATCTCACAGTTTTTTATGGCTCAGGAATTTAGGAGCAAGTTGACCAGGCAGTTTTAACTTGGGATATCTCATGAGGTCAGATGTTGGACAGATTCTGACTCTTGCCTGGAGGAGGTTTCAGTCTAGGGGGAGGAAGGGGCAATAGAAGCAGAGTTGGGTAACCCCTGGAACAGGGGTGAAAGCAGAGTGTTAAGGGAAAACCCAGCCCAGTCTTGAGACTCAGGGAAAAAATTCCCGGAGAAAGTGAAGTCTAAACCCAGACTTGACAGTGAGTAGGAATGAGTCGTTTTGGAGGCTGGCGTGTGAGAGGGGCTGGGACAGAGACACGGGCGTGTCCCAGGGCCTAGAGGTGGAAATGAGCATGATGAGTCAGCTCCTTATGGAGCTGAGAGAAATGGTTAGGGTCTCAGAGAGAGGAATGGAGCGAGAAGGGAGACTGGGTGAGCCAGCAGGGACACCCTTGTACGATCAGAAGCGTTCACTCTGGCTCCAGTGTGGAGGAGGGAGGCGGAAGTCAGATGGAGACAGTTTCCGGGATGAACTCCACTGACCACATCTTTTTCTGCCCCAGGGCCTCTCACCTAAGGTCTAGTTTCTCAGGCTCTGCCTTTTGCCAGAGGGCAGTGACTGGCAGAAAGAATGAGCTCATCTCCTGGGCTCAAGTTATCAGCTTGCCCGATCTCTGGAGCCTTCTCTGAGCCTCAGGTGGGATGCCCACCCCCGCACCAGAAAGTCATCTGTGAAACTCTGCCTCTAGCAAACATATTAAAGGAATCAGAACATGTGGAGTGACACTTCCTCCATATGGAGAATGGGGCCTTATAGATAATAGCTTCCGTCTTTTAGAAACTGTATTTGTATAATTGTTTTTCACTTGGTTTTCTTATTATTGTTTTAAGAACACTTGAGATATGCCCTCGTAAAATCTCAGGTGTATAATAACAATATTGTTAACGACAGGCACTGTGTTTAACAGCATATCTCTAACATTTATGCACCTTCATAACTGAAACTTCATTCCTGTTGAACAACAGCTCCTTATTTCCCCTCCTATGAGTCTGAGTATTTTAGCTATTTCCTATAAGTGGAATCATAGAGTATTTGTCCTTCTGTGATTGGCTTATTTCATTTAGCATAATGTCCTCCCGGTTCATTCATGTTGTTACAAGCAGTAGTATGTCCTTCACTAAAGGTACATAATATTCCATTGAATGAATATACCCTGTTTTGTTTATCCATTCATCTATAAATGGACATTGAAGTTGTTTCCATATTTTAGTTATTGTGAGTAATACTCCAGTGAACTTACAAGTGCGGATATCTCTTTGAGATCCTAATTTCAGTTCTTTTGGATAAATACTCAGAAATGGGATTGCTGTGAAGAAGGAATTCATAGGGCCTGGACTCCATCTTAGGCCTGTTTATGCTGATCATGCTTGGCCACCTCTCTAATGGGCTCTGAACTCTGTGCTTTGTGCCTGTGGAAATGACAATAGAAGGATAAGACCCCCTCCGGACAGAGGAACCTTGAAGATTGTATCCAGGTTACTCATCGCCTAAGAGAAAACATAAACTAATCACCCCTGTCTGTACCTATCGGAGTGTAACCTCAGGCTTATTGATGATTGGCCAATTGTTTAACTGTTTGAACACATAACACCTAAATGATGAGATTATTGTGATTGTATTTACCCTTCTTTTGTTTATGTAAGTCTCAAGGAATTTGGGGTGGTGAGTTCGGACATGTACACATGGGGTATAAAAGATTTTCACAAATGCTGGTCGGGGTCCTCGGCTAAGAGGAGACTCTGCCTTGGGCCCGCCGGTGTAATAAACTGCACTCCACTGCCTGCATTGTCCTTCTGAGTGAGTTTGTTTCCCAAAACTCGTGGCTATAACAGCTGGATCATATGGTAGTTCTATTTTGAATTTTTTGAAGAACCTCTATACTGTTTTCCAAAATTTTAATTCACAATTCGATAACTTTCCTGTCTATCAGAAACAACGATTTAGAACAGACTATGGGAAAATATGCCATATAAAAATATCACAAAAAGAACAATTTACAATACTTATAATATATATTCAAAACCTAAATAATATATATATTTTAAAGCTCTCAAAACTTTTGACTTAGCATATTTCATTGGAAAGGAAATACTATGTGCCTAAAGAGAAAATATATAACACTGAAGAATGCCAATGTCAGTTCTTTCCAAATAAATGTATGTTTAATGCAGATCTACAAAAAAAGTATTTATTTACAGAAGAGAAAATAGTTGAGACATTCTCAGGACTATATATTAATATTAGCAAATCCAAGGTAGTGTGCTCTATTTTTAAATAAAAAGAAACAATGAGGCTTTGGATTATTTCCTACATTTCGTAGGGTGTTGAAGAAATACGAAATATTTTACCTTTTATACAGTGCACTAAGAAAATCTTGCAAAAGACCACAGGATGTGATTTCTTGTGCTATGTCCAGAAAAAGCAAATCTACAGAGGCAGAAATTGAGACTTCAGTTTGAATTGTACACAATAGGGTCACCAGCAGGGGGACCACTTGGAGAGAGAACCGTGCATGACGGCTGAGTGGCTCAGCAGGGCCCTGCAGAGTCTTTGGGCCCTGAAATTGAAAGACGCTTCTAGTGAATGCACCTGACTTTGGGAATTGCTCATTGTGGGGTGCAGTGAGACTGAGAGACCAGATACAGAACCATGTTGTGTTGATGCTTATTTTCTTTATGGCCATGAAATTTGAAGTATGACAGTCCAGAATTTTTCCGAAGCTGCTTACCAGCTGTGTGACCTTGAATAAGTTACTTCACTTTTCTGCACCTCAATTCCTCATCTATAAGTGGAGATAATGTTTCATACTGTTCTGAGCTGTTCTGATGATTAAATAAACACCTGGTACAATTCCTGGCACATAGTAGGTTCTCCATCATGGTGGTGGTTTAGTCGCTAAGTGGCATCTGACTCATTGAGACCCTGTGGACTGTAGCCTGCCAGGCTCCTCTGTCCATGGGATTTCTCTAGCAAGAATACTGGAGTGGGTTGCAATTTCCTTCTCCAGAGGATCTTCCCAACTCAGCATTACTCCTTCGTACTCCATCATACTCCTTCTAAAATATTACTTAGAGAAAATGCCAGAAAGTAGGGGAAGTGGAGATCTTCTGGGTCATATTTCCTACGTGGCTGGTCTGATGGGACCCAAATAGGCATCTCTGTTGTTATCGCTGAGTCGTGTCTGACTCTTTGCGACCCCATGGACTGCAGCACTCCAGGCTTCTCTGTGCTCCACTGTCTCCTGGAGTTTGCTCAGATTCATGTCCATTGAGTCCATGATGCCATCCAACCATCTTATCCTCTACCACCTCCTTCTCATTTTGCCTTTAGTCTTTCCCAGCATCGGGGGCTTTTCCAATGAGTCAGCTCTTTGCATTGGGTGGTGTTAAGTATAAGTCCTTCAGTGAATATTCGGGTTGATTTCCTACCCAGCTCCAAACCTGTATACTCAACCGCCTACTCAGCATCAGTTAGATGTCTCACATGTATATCACACACCAAAGTCATCTCCTAGCCCCTCCAGTCTGCCCCTGCTCCTCAAGGCTATGTTCTTATTCAGCAAATAGCACCAGAATCCACTTAGCTGTTTAATTCTGCAGATGGGGAGTATTTTCAATTCCTTCCTTTTCCCTCAGCCCCAGATCTAATCAGTCTTTGAGTTCTGTCAGTCTACCCAGAGATTGGGTAGATTGAGCCCATTCATTAATTTTCATCCAAAAATACTTGTTGAGTGGCTGGCTCACTATGGACCAGGCACCAAGTCAGTCTCTGTCTTCACTGCCTCCTTTCTAGTATGGGTCACAATTTAGTCCTAATTTGACTGAAGAAATAGATTCCCAACTAGTTGCCTGAATCTACTTTTTACCTCCTCTAATCCTTTCTCTACATCCTTCCAGAGATTCAGTCCTTTGCTTAAGACTTTAAGTGGCTTCCTACAGAGCCCTTAGAAAGAATTCCTGACCCAGTTAGTAAGGCTTTCTAAAGTCCAGGCCCATCAGGTCTAGGGCAGGTCCACCATTATACTCTCCAGTCATTGGTTGAGTTCCCCTAGAAGGATACCTTGAGATTGAAATTTGAGTGCAAACTGCTAATTTGGGAGGTAGTCTCAGGACACTCTGGTAGGAAGACAGGAAAATGAAGAGGGAAGGAAAAGAAACCAAATCAGTGTGCGTTAATGAGCAAGTTACTGGGAGATGGGTAACTGGGGCTCAGCCTCACTGAGAACTCCGGAAGACAGTATATGCTGTGGACTGAATTGTGTTCCCTCAGAATGTGTATGTTGAAGCCCTAACCCCAACTGTGACTGTGTATGGAGATGGGAGGTGTGGTGGTGGTGGTTTAGTCACTAAGTCGTGTCTGACTCTTGCAACCCCATGGATTGTAGCCCACCAGGCTTCTCTGTCCATGGGATCCTCCAGCCAAGAATACTGGAGTAGGTTGCTGTTTCCTTCTCCAAGATAGGGCGTATAAGGAGGTAATTAAAAATCAAGAAGATCCTACAGTGGTGTAGTAGAGGTGGGGCCTAGATATAGTAGGATTAGTGTCTTTATGAGAAGAAGCACCATATTTGCAGAGATGTGGCTGGACCTAGAGATGTCATTCAGAATGAAGTAAGTCAGAGAAAACCAAACATCGTCTATTAACACGTATATGCGGAATTTATAGAAATAGTAGAGATGGACTTATTTGCAAAGCATAAATAGAGACACAGACATAGAGAACAAACGTATGGCAAGTTATCAAGGCAGGAAGGGAGATCTGGGTGAAGTGGGAGATTGGGGTTGACATTTACAAACTGCTGCTGCTGCTTAGTCGCTCAGCTGTGTCTGACTCTGTGCGACCCTATGGACTGCAGCTCCTTTGTCCATGGGATTCTCTAGGCAAGAGTACTGGAGTGGGTTGCTGTGCCCTCCTCCAGGGCATCTTCTCGACCCAGGAACCGAACCCGAGACTGAACCTGGGTCTCCTGCATTGCAGTTGAGCCACTAGGGAAGCCCCTGACATATACACACTACTATGTATAAAATAGATAACTAATAAGCACCTAACTGTAGAGTACAAGAACTCTACTCAATGCTCTGTGGTGACCTAAATGGGAAGGAAATTCCAAGGAAGAGGCGATATATGTATATAAATACATAAATAAATCAATATAATAAATATATTTTATATTTAAATGAATATTTTATACATATATGTATATATGAGGTGAAAGTTGCTCAGTCTTGTCCGGTTCTTTGCGACCCCCATGGACTATACAGTCAACGAAATTCTCCAGGCCAGAATACTGGAGTGGGTTGCCATTTCCTTCTCCAGGGGATCTTCCCAACCCAGGGATCAAACCGCGGTCTCCCACATGGCAGGCGGATTCTTTACCAGCTGAGCCACAAGGGAAGCCCATATATATATATATACACACATGTGGCCAATTCACTTTAGTGTGCAGAATAAATTAATACAACATTGTAAAGCAACTATACTTAAAAAAAATAAGGAAGGCGTTGGAGACCCCCCCCCCCCGCGCGCGCTCTGGGGTCACACAAGAGGTCACGTGCGCACACGGAGATCTGGCGGCTGCCCACAAACCAGGAAGAGAGGCTTCACCGGAAACCAGCCATGCTGCCAGCCTAATCTCAGCCACCCAGCCTCTCAGAACTGTGAGAAAAAATGCTGCTGTTTTTGGCATTTGGTCACTGGCAGCTCCAGCTAAGGTGGCAGAGAAGAGCCTCAGCGTTGTCGGAGGGTGCCCTGCAAAAAGCCTTTAAGTTCTCAGTCCTCTTTTGCCGTTGGTTCAGGGCGGCCCCTGAGGGCCCTGACTCCCCCCGCGGTTAAGCCTGAGCCAGGCGAGGGCTGAGCTCCTGTTCCCTGTGGGTCAGAGACGCTCCTGGGCGGAAGGAGCCTTCGGTCTGCCTGGTGGGTGCTGAGCGGATGCGGTGTAGGGGGGCAGCCGTGTCCCCACGGCTCCCGGAAGGCGTCTCATCTCCTCTTCGTGGCTCTCCTTGCCCTGGCCTGAGTTTCGACTCACCTGTTAGCTCTGTAAGGGGGTAACACGGTACCTCTCTGCCTCACCAGGGTACCACCAGGGCTTAGCACAGAGCCAGATATGTGATAGGTGTTCAAGAGATATTTAGTGAATGTTTGGACAAATGAAATATGATCCTTTCAGAAAGGAACCCAGTCACGTCATGCTTTGTATTTGACCAAAAAATTAACACATGCAGCAACAAAAGCTCTAACTATTGTTGCGTCTGAATCTCCACACTCACATAAATCATTTGACATTTCTTAATAATGCCAACAAAAGGCCTAATTAGACTTTCTAAGTAAAACTTCCCAGGTGGCTCAGTGGTAAGGAATCGGCCTGCCAAGCAGGAGATGCAGGTTTGATCCCTGGTTTGGGAAGATCCCCTAGAGGAAGGAAACGGCAACCCACTCCAGTACTCTGGCCTGGAGAATTCCATGGACAGAGGAGCCTGGTGGGCTACAGTCCGTGGGGCTGCAAAAGAGTCAGACACGACTGAGTGACTAAACGACAGCAACAGATAAAGCTTAGGGTGTGCATTTTTATCCCTTTGCAACCAATATGGTCCCAATGTCTTTTTTCGAGTCCCCGGTCACTCCCCACATTGTGCCAGGGCCAGGGAACCTGAAACGCCCAGAGTCCACACAGGCAGAGCCAGGGTCAGCCCTGGAAGCCGGCTCCCAGCTGCTCCTCAGCAGCAGGACAAGCAGGTGGAGCCTACGCAGGTGGCCTCCCGGAGCCTGGACTTTCTCCCGCAGGCACTGTCGAGCCGTAAGGAGAGGCTTCCCAGCAAGCTGAAGCACGACTGCAGAGAGAGGAGTGGAGCGGTGACGTTTAGACAGGAATGGCGTGGGAAGAGACTAGAGGCAGGAGTGGCGTGGGAAGAGACTAGAGGCTGGGGAACAGACAGGAAAGAGACCTGAGATGGCGTGACTGATGGACGCTGGGGCTGTGTGAAACTCTCCACTGCAGGTGACTAGGCTGGCTGGCGACAGAGAAATCGCTGTGGTGAATGAATCAAAGTCTGCCCCTTCCTGTTACGTTCTCTTTGAAGTTATTTCCTGAAGCACCAAAGGGGTATTTGAAAGAAGAGTAAGGTGTGTGTATGTATTCAGTTGCTCAATGGTTTCCAACTCATTGCGACCCCATGGACTGTAGCCCACCAAGCTCCTCTGTCCACGGAGTTTTCCAGGCAAGAATGCTGGAGTGGGCTGCCATTTCCTTCTCCAGGGGATCTTTCTGACCCAGGGATCAAACTCGCGTCTCCTGCATCCCTTGCACTGGCAGTGGTTTCTTTACCACTGGTGCCACCTGGGAATAGTAGTCACAAAGGTTTCCCATAAACACAAGTTCCCACAATGGTGCAGGTTTAAAAAGGAGGCAAAGTGGCATTGATTTTGGTGTGCTAAATGGATAATGGTGGATAATGCATGAATGTCCCATGTATAGCACACTATAGCTTTTCCTGAAACTGATACATTTTGTGCTTTTAAGGATAAAACTTTGCTTAAACTTAAAATATCCCTCTTCACTTGTTCTGTATCTTGATTTAATGGTGATTTCCATTGATATTCTTGGATCAAAACTCATCAAATTCTACACTTAAAATTGGTGAGTTTGTATGTAAGTTATGCTTCAATAAAGCTGATTTTAAAAAATTGAATAAAGGTCAAATATATCCAGAGGTGAATCAGACAAATAATACATATGTATGATTCCATCTGGGATTCCCAGGTGGCACAGTGATAAAGAATCCACCTTCCAATGCAGAAGATGCAAGAGACAAGGGTCAGGAAGATCCCCTGGAGTATGAAATGGCATCACACTCCAGTGTTCTTGGGAAATCTCATGGACAGAGGAGCATGGTGGGCTACAGTCTATGGGTTCGTAGAGCACACGACAGAGCGCGCGCACGTGCGCGCGCACACACACACACACACACACGATTCCATCTATATAAAACTCCAGAAAATGCAAACTGATCACAGCACAAGAAAGCAGATCAGTGGTTGCTTTGTTGTAAGTAGGGTAGTGAGTCTGAGCAAGCTCCGGGGGCTGGTGATGGACAGGGAAGCCTGGCGTGCCGCAGTTCGTGGGGTTGCAAAGAGTCAGAAACGACTGAGTGACTGAACTGAACTGAGGGTTAGGAGACAGGAATTAGACAGGATCATGAGGAGTCTTATAACAGTGATGGATATGTTCATAATCTTTATCATGTTGTTGGTTTCAAAGGTGTATACATATGTTAAAACGTACTTCAGTGAAATGGCCAATCTGTACCCCTGGTTATTAAGTTGATGATGCTGGAAACCATGACCTTCCCTGCTATAATCTCCAACATCTAATCTAGAGCCTGGCATATATTTGTTGAATTAACAATTTGGGAAATAGCATAGTGGGATAAATCTCATTCCCGGCTCTGTCATATTCTAGATAGGTAAATGTCTTTAGGTCACTGAATGTCTCTAACCTCATTTTGCTCACTGGTGATTCAGAATTAGTAATACTGATCTCAAAGGATTGTTGTGAGGGTTACAAACTATGTATCTAAAAAGTTACAAAATAGACCTTGGCAATATAGATGCTAAGTAAGTGGTAGCTCTTATTATTAATACTATTTGTGAGATATGCCTCTAAATTCTGGGGATTAGGATTTATTTATTGTTTTGCACCTATGTACTTTGGCGCATACTCACATAGCCATTTAAAATAGGGAGTAATGTAAAGGGCTTTAGCTCATAATGGTCACTATGTAAGTGTAATAATTAATGGATTATTCCAGAAATTGGATTTTAAAATGATATACACTTAAAATTAGGTAGAATTGCTTTCAAAACAATGCCAGAACAGTGGTTTCCTGGGTGCATGCATATGTCAAAATTTGTACTGTTTATTATATGTCAGTTATGCCACAATGAGGCTGTTTTCTTTAAAAAAATTAAGCCACCAACAATAAGTGGAATTAAATACATGAAATATCTCTATTATTTAGGATAAAGTTTGATTAATTTAATTATGTATTTAACCAAAGGGCTCTGTCTCCACTATTTGGCTTCAATTTGAGGACAATTTAATTGTTTCTGAGATAGCTCTTTTTTTAAATTGAGATTCAAACTGCAGTTTGAGAAATGTTGATGTCATCACTCATGAAACTCCACTCCTTAAATGTAAATATTTGCTGAAGGTTAATCTTGCTTTAACAGCACAAAAGGAAACTTATCTACATTTCAGAATTGATGGTTGCTTTTTATAGTCATGCCTGAAAAATATTCATAATGCTAGGTGTTTTCAGCTGTCATCCTTCACAGGTCTGGTACCACATGAACTTGGGCCTCTTTCTAAAGAGTGACTACTTAAGTGTACAATTAATGAGTCATGAGTATCTGCATGTGATTCAACAGTCTGTATTTTTGCTACTGTTATGGCAGCGACAATCGTTGTATTATTTAACACCCTTTGAATGCACTGAACTTGGGTTTGTTGTTGTTGTTCTTCAGTCACCCCGTCATGTCCGACTCTTTGCGACCCCAAGGACTGCAGCTCGCCAGGCCTCCCTGTCCCTCACCATCACCCAGAGTTTGCCCAAGTTCATGTTCCTTGCATCGGTGATGCCTTCCAATCTCATCCTTGATACCCTCTTCTCCTTCTGTCCTCAGTCTTTCCCAGCATCAGGGACTTTTCCAATGAGTCATCTGTCCGCATCAGATGACCAAAATACCGGAGCTTCAGCTTCCGCATCAGTCCTTCCAGTGAATATTCAGGGTTGATCTTCCTTAAGATTGACTGGTTTGATCTCCTTACTGTCCAAGGGACTTTTAGGAGTCTTCTCCAGCACCAGAGTTCTAAGGCATCAATTCTCTGGCATTCTGCCTTCTTTAAAGTCCTGCTGTCACAGCCATACGTGACCGCTGGAAAGACCATAGCGTTGACTATATGAACCTTTGTCGGCAGAGTAATGTCTCTGCTTTTCAACACACTGTTGAAATTGGGTTAGCCAGCCCCCAAACCTGCAAATAAAGCCCTAGGGCATAGAATGGACAGGTGAAAAAAAGCAGATATGGGTCTGACAGCAGGTGATGCTTCCATGGATTTTGTGAAGAACTTAGAGTGTCTTTGTTTGTGTTTCCCCAAAAGCAGATTCTGAGATAAGAGCTTGCGATCCAGATAGTTTATGTAGGAAGTGATCCCTGGAAGCACAAGTAAGGAAGCGGGAGGAGTGGATGAAAAGGGAGAAATGCCAAGAAAGGATGCATTAATGAGCAAGTTGATGCTATGGGAGGCTGGGGCTCAGTCTCACTAGGGGCCCTCTGAGGAGTCATTTGAACAAGCTTCACAGTTGTCCCCCATAGGGATGGTGACTCTGGAGTATTTTTCTGCAGTGTCATGGCCTCATTGTTTGAAGGACGCCCTGGAAAGTGAGACATTAATTACACACACACACACACACTGCTTGTGGACTGAGCACGCTCCTGTTGACTAAAGAAAGTCCCCAGACAGAGACACAAAGAAATGTCAGCCGTTGAGGTGGGAAGCTGGCAGTGAGCATGCAAATTATCCAGTGCAATTGCAGATGAACTCAGAAGCTGGATAAGGGGCTATGGGCTTGAACACCAATGCCATCTGCTACATGGATAGTTTAGGATCTTTGATGTGATAGAATATCAGTGCTAGCTGTTGAGGAATGTGTAGTAATATGGTGAAAGCAATGGGTTTATAAATTCTGAAGGAGGAACTTCCTTTTACCGTTTTCCCAGGATAAAATAAAATGGATGAAATGTAACAATTAGCTGGCCAATGCAGTTGACTTTTCTGTTGTTTTATATCCTGTAGACAAGTGGTTCTCAAAATGTGTTCTCTGGTTCAGCAGCATCAGTATTAGCATCAGTATCACCTGGAATGCAAGTTCTCAGCAACAGGGCGACCCCAGCCCTGTTGAATAGAACCTCTGTCAGTGGAGGGAGGCGGGGGAGAGGACTCGGAACTCTGTAACCAGCCCTGCAAGTGTTCCTGATTACACACTAAAGTCAGAGAACTTCAGAGACAGACAAAGCACCATACTAAGGGGATTAACTCTTATCCCAATCACAGAGTAGTGGACTGGTTTCTAGTCTTAGTTGAGTGTAAACAAGGATAAATTATGTGATCTTTATGGGTCTTTTCCAATCTATAAAATGAGTAGTTTGGGTTAGTATTCTGGAGTTTCAAACATCTTTTGAAAGCAGTGGAATATTTCCTTCCAAAGAAATTTTGCCTGAGACACCAGTATAGGAGATATAAACACAGAGCTAGTTTGGAATACTAACCCAGGACCCAGACTTCTCACTTTCCTAAGGTGGCTTCCTAAGTATCACTGTGGACCTTTAGGTTTCTAAGAAATAAAGTTTGAGAATCACTGCTCTAGAAGACTCTCAAGTTCCCTCTACAGTGTGACCTACGACATCAGGTAGACTTAGCCATGGCTTACCTGATGCTAATAACACGGAGATAGACCTGGGGTCAGCAAATTGGGGTTCAAGATCTGGCTGAACCCCACTTGCAGGATGACCATGAGCAAGTTATGTAGCTTCCTCAGCATCCTCACATATAAAATGAAGTTAATGCTAATTCTTGTTATACTTGCCTTACAGGACTGTTGAGAGGATCAAATGAAATCATATATGTGAACACTACAAATTGTTAAGTCCTGTAAGGGATTATTGTGGGAGAAATTATCCTTTGCGGGTAGTTTTCCTTTGTAACTGGTGCCAAAGACAAGTAAAGATAGAAACTGTAGATAGTTAAATAGTCTGTAGTTTCTTCTTTATCTTTCAGGGATGCAAATATAATTTTCCTTTTTAATTAAAAACCTGTTTACCAGGAAGTATTACTTTAAATAAAATGATGCTTAAGCAGAGTCTTGAGTTAACCTGCTGAATCATTCTACAATGCTTGTAAAAGTAATCTTGGGGGTAATACAATCTCAAGACATAATGAGTCTTTCTTAATAATTTACTGCCCACATACTAAGAAGGAGAGCCAGTTTTGGAATTTGTCTACTTAAATTCTTGCGTATTCAGAAAACTTTTAGCACAATGTTAATTCATATTTATTTGGTGTTTTCTTTTCCCTGTTAGATGGGTCTTTTGGGAGAGATGCCACATTTCTCCCAAATGTGGGAGAAATTCGTCCACCACAGAAATGCCTTAGAAACACCAAACATTATGTTTTATGGCTATAATTTGTCATCAGGTAAGTTGTGAATAATTCTTTGTTAGATTTTCAGAAGATTACCTAATGTTAATGTCAAATATGGTTACTGGGGTTAACAGCGCTTCCTTTTTTATGGGAGTATAGTTGCTTTACAGTGCTGTGTTGGCTTCTGCTGTACAGTGAAGGGAATCAGCTGTTTCTGTATACACACAGTCCCTCCTTCTTGGACCTTCCTCCCCTCCTCCCCCCATCCCACCCCTCTGGGTCATCACGGAGCACCACGCTGAGCTTCCTGTTTGATACAGCAGGCTCCCTCTGGCTGTCTGTTTGACACATGGTAGTGAATGTATGTCAACCCCAATCTCCCAGTTCACCCCTCCCCCCTTTCCCCCTACCCTGTGTCCATCTGTTTGTTCTCTACTTCTGCATCTCTATTCCTGCCTTGCAAATAGGTTCATCTGCACCATATTTCTAGATTTTGCATGTGTGCATTAATATACGATATTCGTTTTTCTGACTTACTTTACTCTGTATGACAGACTCTAGGTCCTTGTTTCTACAAATGATCCAGTTTTGTTCCTTTTAATGGCTGAGTGACATTCCATTGTATATATGTACCACATCTTTATCCATTCATCTGTCCATGAACATTAAATTACTTCTGTTGTCCTGGGTAATGTTAATAGTGCTGCAATGAACATTGGGGTGCATACGTCTTTTTGAGTTATGGTTTCCTCAGGGCATATGCCCAGTAGTGGGATTGCTGGGTCTTATGGTAGTTCTGATGGTAATTAGAGATACCAAGGGAATATTTCATGCAAAGATGGGCTCAATAAAGAACAGAAATGGTAGGGACCTAACAGAAGCAGAAGATATTAAGAAGAGGTGGCAAGAATACACAGAAGAACTGTACAAAAAAGATCTTCATCACCCAGATAACCACGATGGTGTGATCACTCACCTAGAGCCAGACATCCTGGAATGTGAAGTCAAATGGGCTCTAGGAAACATTACTATGAACAAAGCTAGTGGAGGTGATGGAATTCCAGTTGAACTATTTCAAATCCTGAAAGATGAAGCTGTAAAAGTGCTGCACTTGATATGCCAGCAAATCAGGAAAACTCACCAGTGGCCACAGGACTGGAAAAGATCAGTTTTCATCCCAATCCCAAAGAAGGGCAATGCCAAAGAATGCTCAAATTACCACACAATTGCACTCATCTCACACGCTAGTAAAGTCATGCTCAAAATTCTCCAAGCCAGGCTTCAGCAATAGGTGAACCGTGAACTTCCAGTTCTTCAAGTTAGATTTAGAAAAGGCAGAGGAACCAGAGATCAGATTGCCAATATCTGTTGGATCATGGAAAAAGCAAGAGAGTTCCAGAAAAACATCTACTTCTGCTTCATTGATTACACCAAAGCCTTTGACTGTGTTGATCACAACAAACTGGGGAGAATTCTGAAAGAGATGGGAATACCAGACCACTTTACCTGCCTCCTGAGAAATCTGTATGCAGGTCAAGAAGCCACAATTAGAACCAGACATGGAACAACAGACTGGTTCCAAATTGGGAAAGGAGTATGTCAAGGCTGTATATTGTCACCCTGCTTATTTAACTTCTCTGTGGAGTACATCATGTGAAATGCTAGGCTGCATGAAGCACAAGCTGGAATCAAGATTGCCAGGAGAAATATCAATAACCTCAGATATGCAGATGACACCACCCTTATGGCAGAAAGTGAAGAAGAACTAAACACCCTCTTGATGAAAGTGAAAGAAGAGAGTGAAAAAGCTGGCTTAAAACTCAACATTCAAAAAACTTAAATCATGGCATCCAGTCCTATCACTTCATGGCAAATAAATGGGGAAACAATGGAAACAGTGACAGACTTTCTTTTCTTGGGCTCCAAAATCACTGCAGATTTTGACTGTAGCCATGAAATTAAAAGATGCTTGCTCCTTGGAAGAAAAGCTATGACCAACCTAGGCAGCATATTAAAAAACAGAGACATTATTTTGCTGACAAAGGTCCATCTAGTCAAAGCTATCATTTTTCCAGTAGACATGTAGGGATGTGAGAGTTGTACTATAAAGAAAGTTGAACACTGAAGAATTCATGCTTTTGAACTGTGGTGTTGGAGATGACTCTTGAGAGTCCATTGGACTGCAAGGAGATCAAACCATTCCACCCTAAAGGAAATCAGTCCTGAATATTCATTGGAAGGACTGATGCTGAAGCTGAAACTCCAATACTTTGGCCACCTGATGCGAAGAACTGACTCATTGGAAAAGACCCTGATGCTGGGAAAGATTGAAGACAGAAGGAGAAGAGGATGACAGAGGATGAGATGGTTGGATGGTATCATCAACTCGATGGACATGAGTTTGAGTAAGCTCCAGGAGTTGGTGATGGACAGGGAAGCCTGGTGTGCTGCAGTCCATGGGGTCGAAAAGAGTTGAACATGACTGAGCGACTGAACTGAACTGAATGGTAGTTCTATTTTTAGTTTTTTAAGGGTCTTCATATTGTCCTCCATAGTGGCCATATGTTTTCTAAACTCTTAGTGTGGCAGAAGGTCAGGATGAGGTCTGAAAAAACTGTCATCAAAAGAAACATCTGCCAATCCCTTTGACCCCTTCGTAAGCAGCTATCCCATGGACCTACCAACATTTTTTAAGTGTGTTTCATTTTGCATTTCCTAAACACATTTCCGCCGTTACCTGGATCTTTATCTTCCACTGTCGTATACCAGTCAGTGTCTCTGGGTAACTGGGCGGTGTCAGCTTATTATCTCCTGAAGCGCAGCCCACTCCTGACTGAAAACACACAGGGTTAGGGTGTGAGCAAAAGGCCCTGGGAATGTCCACTCAGTTTTTCACAAAAATTTCAAAGCTAGTCTCTGAAATGTTCACTTTCCCACACTGTTGTCTCTAAATCAGCAGGACAGGAAGCTACTAGCAAGTATCGCGCCTGCCTTCACCGTCATGTTGAGCCCCGTCACATGGACCACAAACACAGCACTGCAAAAGCACGCCCACCCGCATGCTGAAGGGTGGAGACCAGAACAAGGAGCAGGCTTTCTTAAAAGGAGAACTCACTCTCTCACCCATCAGCCGCTCAGTGAGTATTAGTGCGTGCATGTCAAGTCACTTCACTCGTGTCCGACACTTGGAGACCCCGTGGACTGTAGCCCACCAGGTCCCTCTGTCCATGGGACTCTCCAGGCAAGAAGACTGCCATTTTCTCCTCCAAGGGATCTTCCCAACCCAGGGACCGAACCCGTGTGTCTTATGTCTCCTGCACTGATAGGCGGGTTCTTTACCAGCAGCACCGCCTGGGAAGCCCTGAGTATTAGTAGAAGTGTCTGTTTCTGTTCTCTAGACTCTGGCTCTGTGCACCAGCATAACCGGTTTTAGCTTCTCTCATCTGATACCTCTGGGCTTGACTTCTTACCGCCTTGACCTCTGGACATTGCCTTCGAGCCCAGGCTGAGGCTCTGTAACTCCACCTCTGCCCATGGGCATGCATGCTCAGTCACTCAGTTGTGTCCGACTCCTTGGGACCGCATGGACTGTAATCCACCAGGCTCTTCTGTCCACGGAATTTTCCAAGCAAGAATAATGGAGTAGATTGCCATTTTCTTCTCCAGGGGATCTTCCTGACCCAGGGATCAAACCTACATCTCCTGTGTCCCCTTTGTTGGCAGGCAGGTTCTTTACCACCAGCGCCACCTGAGAAGTACCCCCCACCTCTGCTCACGCTTTCCTGCAGTCTGCAGCCAGCCAGCCCGAGGTCCTAGCTCCTCTGATGCAGAGCAGTCTGGCCATCAGCCCAGGCCCTGATGGACAGTGGTCACAACTTGAGAAGTCCCTCTGGACACTACCTGACAGATTCTGTCTTCCCCAGTCCCTCCCGGCTGGAGCCACAGGGTGCCCTCCTCCAGGAGACTCAGGCCTGCTCATTCCTCCCATGACTCCTGACTAAGCGGTGCTTCTCAAAGTGTCACCTGTAAACAAATCTCCCGGGCGTCAGGCCACACTGGATCTTCTGATTCATTAGTCCTGGACTGGGGTTAGATATCCTGTGTTGCTAAGAAGTTCCCAGGTGATGTCAAGGGTTCATAACTTCACTTTGAGTGGTAAGAACGAGAATGTGTATAGACTAGCAACCTTAGCCTTACCTGAGGGTAGGGCTTGGAATACATTGGTTTTGGTTTTTCTTCTTTTATTAGTAAACATTTACCTAACACTTTCTATTCAGCCATTGCTGTGCTGCTAAGATTCATTCTTTGCTTTCAAGGAGCTTATAATCTTTTAATTCTTTTTCTTTTTTTTATGAAAGTAGTTAATTTACAATGTTTTGTTAGTTTCTGGTGTACAACAAAGTGATTCATATATATATGTGTGTGTATATATGTGTAGATTCTTCCATTATAGTTTATTGCAAGATATTGAATGTGGTTCCTTTTGCTATACAGTAGGACCTTGCTGTTTATTTCATATGTAGTAGTTTATATCTGCTAATCTCAAACTTCTAACTTATCTCTCACCCCACATCTTTCTCCTTTGGTAACCATAAATTTGTTTTCCATGTCTGTGAGTCTGTTTCTCTTTTGTAAATAAGTTTATTTGTGTCATATTTTAGATTCCACATATAAGTGATATCGTATGATATTTGTCTTTCTCTGACTTATTTCACTTAGTGTGATAATCTCTAGGCCCATCCACGTTGCTGCAAATGGCATTATTTCACGCTTTTATTTTCCTTCATTTTTTATAGCTGAGTAGTATTCCATTTTATAATGCACCACATCTTCTTTATCCATTCATCTGTTGACAGACATGTAGGTTGCTTCCATGTCTTGGCTACTGTAAATTGTCCAGCTGTGAACATTGGGATGCATGTATCTTTTTAAATTAAGACTGTTCTCTGGATATATGTCCAGGAGTGGGATTGCTGGATTATATGATAACTCTATTTTTCGTTTTTTAAGGAACCTTTATACTGTTCTCTGTAGAGAGAATTTACATTCCCATCAATAGTGCAAGGGTTCTCTTAGCTCCACACCCTCTCCAGCATTTATTATTTGTATTTTGAGGATGGCCATTATGACTGATGTGGGATGATATCTCAATTGTTTTGATTTGCATTTCTCTAATAATTAGTAATGTCGAGCATCTTTCATGTACCTATTGGCCATCTGTAGGACATTTATTCTTTGAAGAAATGTCTATTCTGGTCTCCTGCCCATTTTTTAATTGGGTGGTTTTTTGTGTTTTGTTGTTGTTGTTATTGAATTGTAAGAGCTGTTTATGTATTTTAGAAGTTACATGCTTATTGGTTGCATCGTTTGCAAATATTTTCTCCCAGTCCATAGATCGCCTTTTCATTTTATTTATGATTTCCCTTGCTGTGCAAAAGTTTATAAGTTTGATTAGGTCCCATTTGTTTATTTTGCTTTTATTTCTCTTGCCTTGAGAGACTGACCTAGGAAAACATTGGTACAATTTATGTCAGAGAATATTTTTCCTGTGTTCTCTTCTAGGAGTTTCATGGCATCATGTCTTATACTTACATCTTTAAGCCATTTTGAGTTTATTTTTGTGTACTGTGCAAGGGAGTGTTCTAACTTCATTAGTTTATATACAACTGTCCAGCTTTCCCAACACCACTTGCTGAAGAGACTGTCTTTTCTCCATTGTATATTCTTGCCTCCTTTGTTAAAGATTAATTGACCATAGGTGTGTGGACTTATTTATGGGCTCTCTATTCTGTTCACTGATCCATATCTCTGTTTTTGTGCCAGTATCACACTGTTTAGATTACTGTAGCTTCATAATATTGTCTGAAGTCTGGGAGGTTGTGCCTCTTGCTTTGTTCTTTTTCCTCAAGATTGCTTTGTCAATTCTGAGTGTTAAATGGTTTCATATAAACTTCAGGAATATTTATTCTAGTTCTGTGAAAAATGTCATGGATAATTTGATAGGGATATCTTTAAATTTGTAGGTTGCTTTGGGTAGTATGGCCATCTTAACAATATTAACTCTTCCAATCTAAGAGCATGGGATATCTTTCCATTTCTTTGAATCACTTTCAGTTTCCTTTATCATGCTTTATAGTTCTCAGCTTATAAGTCTTTCACCTCCTTGGTCAGATTTACACCTAAGTATTTTATTTTTTTGATGTGATTTTAAAAAGGATTGTTCATTTACTTTCTCTTTCTGATATTTCATTGTTAGCATAAAGAAATGCAACTGATTTCTGTATGTTAATCTTGTATCCTGCTACCTTCCTGTGTGCGTTTATCAGTTCTAGGAGTTTTTGCATGGAGTCTTTAGGACTTTCTGTATATAGTATCATGTCATCTGCATATAATGACAATTTTATCTATCCTTTCCAATTTGGATACTTTTTATTTCTGTTTCTTTTCTGATTGTTCTGGCTAGGACTTCCAAGACTGCTGAATAAAAGTGATGAGAGTGGGCATCCTTGTCTTGTTTCAGATTTTAATGAGAAGGCTTTTAGCTTTTCACCATTGAGTATTACGTTGGCTGTGGGTTTGTCATAAATAGCTTTTATTATGTTGAGATATGTTCCTTCTATAGCCACTATGGTAAGAGTTTTCATCATGAACGTTGAATTTTATCAAATACCTTTTCTGCATTTATTGAAATGATTATATGGTTTTTTTTTCTTTTGTTGATGTGGTGTATGTAGTACATGGATTGACTTGTATATGTTGAACCATCCTTATGACCCTGGATCCAAGGGATGAATGAATCCAACTCCATTGTGGTATATGATCTTTTTCATGTGTTGTTAGATTCAGTTTGCTAAGATTTTTTGAGAAGTTTCGCATCTATATTCATCAAAGAAACTGACCTGTAATTTTCTTCTTTGGTAATGTCTTTGTCAAGTTTTGGTATCAGGGTGATGGTGGCTTCATAGGATGACCTTGGGAGTCATCCTATCTCCACTTCAGTCTCTTCAAAGAGTTTGAGAAGGATCAGTATAAGTTCTTGTTTGTATGTTTGGTAGAATTCCCCAGTGAAGCCATCTGGTCCTAGACATTTGTTTGCAAGGAGAGTTTTTTGTTTGTTTGTTTGTTGTTTTCTTTCTTTCCTCCCCCCCCCCTTTTTTTTTTACAGATTTTATTTTACTTGTAGTAATTGGTCTGTTTAACTTACATGTTTCTTCTTGATTCAGTTTTGATGGGGCTGTTTCCAGAAACTTGTTCGTTTTTTCCTAGGTTGTCCAATTCGTTCAATAATTGCTCATGGTATTCTCTCATTTTTTTATTTCTTTATTTTTGTGGCATTGGTTGTTATTTCCCCTCTTGAATTTCTTATTTTGTTTATTTGGGTGATCCTGATCAGAGGTTTGTCAATTTTGTTTACCCTTACAAAAAACCAACTCTTGGTTTTATTGATTTTTTTCTATTTTTTAAATCTCTATTTCATTTATTTCCTCTGTGATCTTTATTATTTCCTTCCTTCTGTTGACTTTAGGTTTGTCAGGGAGCTTATAAAAGGAAAGAAGTGTTTATTTTCAACCTATATACTTTATGGGCTTCCAGGTGGCTCAGTGGTAAAGAATCCGCTAACCAATAAAGGTGTTGTGGGTTTGATCCCTGAGTTGGGAAGATTCCCTGGAGCAGGAAATGGCAACCCACTCCAGTATTCTTGCCTGGAAAATCCCATGGATAGAGGAGCCTGCAGGCTACAGTGAATGGGGTTGCAAGAGAGTCAAATGTGACTTATCAACTAAATAACAACAATGTACTTTATATAGCTTAATTCTCACAATATACGTATGACATTATTATTGTGCCCATTTTACACATGAGGACACAGAGCCTTAGAGAAATTAAGGCATTTGTCAAGGGTTACACTAATGGAAGTTACAGCCTGAATTTTAATTCTCAGTGCTCTGACTGTGAGCGCCGTTTCCTTAATCTTCTTGTGTTGCCAAAATCCATACACTTGGACTCCTGCCTCAGTTTTCTTGCCTAATATTTTAGCTTCTGGCTTGAGGGTGATCCTTGCTCCAACCTCCAGACTATTTGGCTAGAAATCACGCACCCAGTTCTTTCCTCCCCACCCACCCATCCCCCAGTTTGGGTTCTACTGTAGATAGTCCAATTAACTGGTAACACAAAGTATTGCATCATGTTGCAAAATAGCTTCTAGGAACTAGCCAGAGGAATGTTACCTTGCGATCATGGTTCTTTCGAGTTTCATACTCAGCATCAGACACTTCAAAAGTAAATAAACTATGTCATAAGCAAAGTGAACAAAGAAAGAAATGGCACTCATTTATGAAAACTTCTTTCTTTGACCTCTTAACCAAGGGCAGTATACCTAATGGTCCCAGCATCCTTTCCCTATGAAAAGATGTAGCAGATGGTAGTGATTATGATGTGACTTGTCCTAGATCTCACCTCAGCTCTTCCAATCTCTGTCAAGGCTCTGGGAAGAGTAGAAAGAGTGGGATAAACTCCAGCGCAGTCATCTGCCCAAGATGGATGTCACATAGATCACTGGATCCATGGTCTGTGGTCACAGCTTTGAATTCTAATAGTCTTCCTCACTCTTTCTTCCCCCTGTTCCTCTCCCGAGTGAGCAGGGAGCTTACTTCATATTGATTCATTTACTCCCATTGAATTACCTGGTGCTGGGGGAGAGGGAATATTTGTCTGTCTCAATGCTCTTTCTTACTTAGAATGGCAGAATTTAGCAAGCGTTAGGTATTGAAGTGTATCGTTGCAAGTACTCTCTGATGGTTATAACATTTTCTCTGTTACTCAATGCAATCCATTCTACCCCAAGACACTCAGTGTGACATTCAATGAGAAATCTTCAACAAAATTCTGTCACTCATTTCCCATATTTAGACAGACACTTTTGATGATCATAAACCAGACTTTTGGCAATCTTCTGTACACCCTATGTCACTCTGAGTGAGACCTGTTACTGACTTAAGTGTCCCTTCCTTCCACTTACATACCCAACAGATACCTGCCCAACCCAAGTTCAAGTTCTCCTTGGACTGTCTGAGCCTCTAACTGTGTGTAGCTGGATCCTTTCATTGCATTTCTCCCAGTACGCTTCTCCTGGACACCGTTAGGCTGCTTTGACCACAGCACAGGCAGCAGCTTTGTGAGTCACTCAAACTCTTTTGCATTCACCCCACCCCCCATCAGACAAAATGTAAACATGTTGATAGTCAGCAATTTGGTGGCTTATGGTTGCCTTTAATTCAAAGTTAAAGCCCCTCTCAGGGTTTTCCATGGCTTCTCTGCAAGCCCCAGAATTGCTATTTGTTTACTCTGAACATGATGGTGGTTATCAGAGCTGTAACCTGACTAACCACAGCATCCTGCAGTCAGCATGTAGATGATTTGGGCTTACGTAGACTTTACGTGGGTCTTAAAAACTTTTGAGTCTTATTTGAACTAAGAAGTGATCCAAAGTAAAATTTCCAAGCTTCACATCAATCTTTTCCTTTTGGGACTCCACCCAATTCTAGAAAAACTTGTGGTCAAACCCCATCATTCTTTTGCCTACAATGTTGACTGTGTAATTTTTGCAAAATTCAGGCATTTGTTGTTGTAAATTCTTTTGAAACCAGTGACAAATGCTTAGACTACTCCTGCTTGAAGGGAGATTCTATGGCCTCCTGGGGAGTCAGTCTCAGAGTTTTGATAGAAGTCCAAAAAGACATTTGGCTATTTAGGCTTGGGCAAGTAACTTAATCTTCTTATAACTCAGTTTCTCATCGCTTATCACTTGGAGCTACTTAGACGATTACACAAAATAATAGGTAAAATCATTTAGTCAGTACCTGGCATATAGGAAACACTTGATTAGTAGTAGCTATAAAAATCTACTAGGATACACTACCATGTGTAAAATAGATAGCTAGTGGGAAGCTGCTGTATAGCACAAGGAGCTCAACTCAGTGCTCTGTGGGGACCTGGACTGGGTGGGATGGCGCCAGGAGGGAGGTCCAAGAGGGAGGGGATATATGTATACATACAGCTGATTCACTTCATTGTGTAGCAGAAACTAACACAATATTGTAAAGCAACTGTTAGTTCAGTTCAGTCACTCAGTCGTGTCCGACTCTTTGCGACCCCATGGACTGCAGCACGTCGGGCCTCCCTGTCCATCATCAACTCCCGGAGCTTGCTCAAACTCATGTCCTTTGGGTCAGTGATGCCATACAGTCATCTCATCCTCTGTCATCCCCTTCTCCTCCCACCTTCAATCTTTCCCAGCATCAAGGTCTTTTTCAAATGAGTCAGTTCTTCGCATCAGGTGGCCAAAGTGTTGGAGTTTCAGCTTCAGCATCAGTCCTTCCAATGAATATTCAGGACTGATTTCCTTCAGGGTGGACTGGTTGGATCTCCTTGCAGTCCAAGGGACTCTCAAGAGTCTTCTCCAACACCACAGTTCAAAAGCATCAATTCTTCGGTGCTCAGCTTTCTTTATAGTTCAACTCTCACATCCATACATGACTACTGGAAAAACCATAGCTTTGACTAGACAGACCTTTTTTGGCAAAGTAATATCTCTGCTTTTTAATATGCTATCTAGGTTGGTCATAGCTTTTCTTCCAAGGAGCAAGCGTCTTTTAATTTCAAGGCTGCAGTCACCATCTGCAGTGATTTTGGAGCCCAAGAAAAGAAAGTCTGTCACTGTTTCCATTGTTTCCCCATTTATTTGCCATGAAGTGATGGGACCGGATGCCATGATCTTAGTTTTTTGAATGTTGAGTTTTAAGCCAGCTTTTTCACTCTCTTCTTTCACTTTCAAGAGGGTGTTTAGTTCTTCTTCACTTTCTGCCATAAGGGTGGTGTCATCTGCATATCTGAGGCTATTGATATTTCTCCCGGCAATCTTGATTCCAGCTTGTGCTTCATCCAGCCCAGCATTTCGTATGATGTACTCTGCATATAAGTTAAATAAGCAGGGTGACAATATACAGCCTTGACATACTCCTTTCCCAATTTGGAACCAGTCTGTTGTTCCATGTCTGGTTCTAACTGTTGCTTCTTGACCTGCATACAGATTTCTCAGGAGGCAGTTAATGTGGTCTGGTATTCCCATCTTTAAAATTTTTCCACAATTTGTTGTGATCCACACAGTCAAAGGCTTTGGCATAGTCAATAAATCAGAATCAATGCAGAGAAACAGGAAAACAATAGAATGGGAAAGACTAGAGATCTCTTCAAGAAAATTAGAGATACCAAGGAAACATTTCATGCAAAGATGGGCTCAATAAATGACAGAAATGGTATGGACCTAACAGAAGCAGAAGATATTAAGAAGAGGTGGCAAGAATACACAGTAGAACTGTACAAAAAAGATCTTCACGACCCAGATAATCACGATGGTGTGATCACTCACATAGACCCAGATATCCTGGAATGTGAAGTCAAATGGGCCTTAGAAAGCATCACTATGAACAAAGCTAGTGGAGGTGATGGAATTCCAGTTGAGCTATTTCAAATCCTAAAAGATAATGTTGTGAAAGTGCTGCATTCAGTATGCCAGAAAATTTGGAAAACTCAGCACTGGCCACAGGACTGGAAAAGGTCAGTTTTCATTCCAGTCCCAAAGAAAGGCAATGCCAAAGAATGCTCAAAGCAACGCTACCCCAATAAAAAAAATCTACTAGGATCCCACCCCTTCATGCAAACCTCAAACTCATCTTAGAGTTTATAAAAAGCTTAGTAAGAATACTAAAGTGGGTAGCCATTCCCTTCTCCAGGGGATCTTCCTGACTCAGGGATCAAACCTGCGGCTCCCACATTGCAGGCTGATTCTTTACCATCTGAGCCATCAGGGAAGCCCAGGGCTCCCTACAGATTATTATCTTCTCATCTGCATCAAGCATAAAGGGACTTTTTAGGCAAGGTGAATTTTCAAAAAAGTAAACAAAAAAGATCATGAGTTACAGTATAATTAGACTTCTATTAGAGGGGATCATATTAATAAAGTGAGGTGGTTTTCTACTTTTTAAAAATTGTGGTAAAATATACATAACAAAAAAGTCTGTAACTGAGACGGACCCTATGTGGCTTTCCCAGGACAGCCCACCCTACCCCCCATCCTCTGCTGTAGCTCCCTCTGTGGTACCCGGTTAATAGTATCTCATGCATATTTCCTGAGCTTTTCATTTGCTGAAAACCACCACCAAATGGAAGAAATTAACTGCTTGATGCTCAGCAGCACCTAGCCCCCAGGCTTGCTGGTGACTAAGGGTCGTTCACCACCAACCAATCAGAGAATTGCACACAAGATGATCACATACCCTCCAGGATGCCCATCTCTCACCCGGCCTTTAAAAATGCTTTGCTGAAACCCTTCAGGGAGTTTGGAGGTTTTTTTAGACATGAGCCCTGCAATGAACCTTTCTCTGCTCCATACTCTTTTTGTTTTGTTTGACCCCTCTGTGTTTTGAGCACACAAGCTTGTGTTAGGTAACGGATCTACCATTTTAACCATTTTTAACTGTGCAGTTCTGTGGCATTGAGTGCATTCATGCTGTTCTGCAAGCGTCCTCATCATCCATCTCCAGAACTTTTTCAACATCCCACAATTAAACTCAGTATCCAGTAACTTCCCATTCCCCTCCCGCCCCCCTCTGCCCCCATTCCCCAGTCCCTGGGAACACTATTCTTCTACTTTCTGTCTCTTTGTGTTTGACTACTCTAGGTATTTCATATAAATGGAGGCCTTTATTTTTGAAGTAACGTTATTTTTTTGAATATTAAGGTTAAGAAAATTTGTTCTGAAACACTGATGCAGTAAACCTAGAAATTTTTTAAAAGAATAATTAATTAATGTTAGAATGCATGTTGATACCCACAGATGAAAGGCACTGAAGTAACAAGTTATGATTGTTACATATCAGAGAGATGATCACCATGAAGGTTTTTCTTTACTTTTTTTTTTCCTATTTTTTGTGGTATCTTAGTTCCCTGACCAGAGATCGAACCCACAACCCCTGCAGTGGAAGTGCAGCTTTTTAACCACTGGACCACCAGGCAAGTCCCTTTCTTTACTTTTTAAAAGGAACTCTGTGAAAAAGTATACATATGAATGTAAATTAAGACATGTCTGCATAAGACTGTTGCTCATAAAGCTTATAACTAATGATGCCAAAATGTTCATGAAGATCAGAAATCTCTGGTTTACAGATCCTTGGATTCCAGCCTTGGCTGTGTCACTAGGGTGCCATTTGGCCTAAGCCTAGGACCTGATCCTTTCAAATCCCTCCTAACTTCATCCGTAAAATGCAGATGCTAGTAGCAGCCCTTCGTACATCATGGGGTTGCTGTGAAGATCAAACGAGATAAAGTGAAAGAGCTTTGAAAAATACAAAGCCTTGTTAGAAATGCAAGGCATTATTCAAGACTGTGGCGAGATTGCTACCACAATCTGATTCAAGGCCAGAGTTTGTACTTCCAAAAGTTAAAAAGATATTCAGTATTTGCAAATTACTTAGAAAACCAAATTCCAAAACCCAGTACTATGACTGGATTATATTCTAAATGTTGTACATTTGATCCCTACTGCTTGCTATGTTGCCTAACCACATTACCATACTAGATGTAATTGTACAGCAGTTTGCAATATCTTCCATTTTTTGTGGGTAAGAAGTTATAAATCCACATAGCTTAAAGATAAACTCATGTCTTCACTGGAAGATTTTGTTGTTCTGTTCTGTTTTACTTTTCCACGGTGGCAACAGTGCTGTTCTCTGTAACATGTTTACTATGAGAGGCAGATTAACAAGCATTGAGTACCTATGGTGTGCAGTCATCTGGGGTAGAGATGGGGATGGTAGAAGGGTGGAGGTCGTGAGAAGAAGCACAAAGAGAACAAACGGGTCCCTGAATTGGAAAAGTGAAAGTCACTCAGTCGTGTCCCACCCTTTGCAACCCTATGGACTATGCAGTCCATGGAATTCTCCAGGCCAGAATACTGGAGTGGGTAGCCTTTCCCTTCTCCAGGGGATCTTCCCAACCCAGGGATCCAACCCAGGTCTCCTGCATTACAGGCAAATTCTTTACCAGCTGAGCCACAGGGAAGCCTCAGAATACTAGAGTGGGTAGCCTATCCCTTCTCAAGGGATCTTCCAGACTCAGGAATTGAACTGGGGTCTCCTGCATTGCAGGTGGATTCTTTACCAACTGAGCTATCAGCGAAGCCCCTGAATTGGAGCAACTTTAAAATTGGTGAGGAGTGGCATATTCTGTGACACCTAACTATAAAGACACAATGAAATCAACGCCAAGAAAAGGCTTAAGTAATACATCATGGGGGTTAGAGAGATTCAAAGGGTTGATTCATTCAACCTAGGAGGGTAGACTCTTGTGACATTTGTCCCTGGTCCTTATGCCTGAGAAGGATTCCTTGGAACAGAAATAGAGGTGAGGATGTTCCAAGCCTGCAGGAACCACACCTAACCTATCCCACAAATATTTACCTACTAACTGGCTGATAAAGCTAAACTTGGCAATGAGCCTGTGACTCTACAAAGTCACAGCTGGGTGGTGTGAGGGGTTAAATCCAAGATTCCCATTTGAAAGCAAGATCTTTGGCTTTCTACCATCCCAAGAGGCCAGCTCAGAGGGCAGTCATACACAACTCTGCAAACAACACTTCATTCTATTTTAGTTTGTAGAGTTGCAAGAATTTTATCTTTGTTCAAACTGAGGCCCCAAATTTAAATATCCCACGCCCAGCTGGGAAACTCCCCTGGCTCGAGCTCTACCTTTGAGTTTCTAAGCTAACTTCTACCCCTGTCCTGATCAGTTTTTTTTCACAGATCCAGCTCCATCCTTTATGATTAAGTTTAGTTTGGGGAGGGATTACACTTCCCCTTCCAATGCATTACTGTCAGATTACTTTTCCCTTTTTCCAAAGTATAAGACCTCTCTTCTAACCATTGTCATTATCGTGTGCGCGTGCTAAGCCGCTTCAGTTGTATTTGTGACCCTGTGGACTGTAGTCCTTAAGGCTCCTCTGTCTATGGGATTCTCCAGGCAAGAATACTGGAGTGAGTTGCCATTTTCTCCTCCATGGGATCTTCCCAACCCAGGGATTGAACTCATGTCTCTTATGCCTCCTGCATTAGCAGGTAGGTTCTTACCACAAGTGCCACCTGGGAAGCCCTATCTTACTATTAGCTATTGAGATCTTAACTTGGGCCAGGCAGTGTGCTATCTGTATTACAGCCTCTCCCTTACATGAGATAGGTAATCTTACTATTTCTATTTCACAGAAGAGGAACCAAGGCTTAAAGAGGTTATGTGATTTGTCCAGAGTCACCTGGCTAGTTCAGTGGTGGAGTCCAGTGGAGACAGGACATGGCACTTGTCACCACTGCGTTGCATTGTCCCTACCTCCCTTCTCTTTCTCTTCAATATCAACAGAGAATTCTGTGAAATCTATGTCACTTCTAAGCAAACCATTTTTAAGAGTGGCAGTCCATAGGTTAAGAGGAACAAACCACTCCGGACTTGCTAGGATCATGTTAACTAAGATTTATTCAACACACTCTGTGTGCAAGGCACCCTGCTAAACACATGCACTTTCTCATTTTAATTTTCACAGGAGCCTTAGTGAGGAGTAAGATCTTCTCAACAGGTGAACAAATGGAGGCACAGAGAGGTTAAATAACTGAACTCAGGTCCTCTTAGAAAATGGTGGAGCCAGTGTTTGAACTTTGGTCGTTTGATGTCACAGCTCTTTTTTTTTTTTTTCTAATTTACTGGCCTCAGGGCATGTGGGATCTTAGTTCCTCAACCAGGAATGGAACCCATGGCCCCTGCAGCGGAAGCACACAGTCTTAACCACTGCACCACTAGAGGAGTTCCAGAGCTCTAGCTTTCAACCTCTGAGCCATATAGCTCTGGATGAGTTCAGAGTCCCTAACAAGACCTTACCTCAAAATTTCTTCCCCACCTGCCTGCCCCAGAACCTTAAGCGAGAAGCCTTAGCCCTTCCCTTGCAGTTGGGAGTTGCTGTCTGTTTGCTGGGATGGAGTGACACAGGGAATATCAGCTTCTCAGCCTTGTAACAGGTATGCAGGGCAGCTACCGGGTGGGGAAGGGGAAGGGTGGGGAGGGCCCAAGACCCAGTGCCCGCCCTCCCGGCTGGAGAGAAGCAGAGAGGAGATAGACTCTTCTCCTTCCTGTGCAACTATTATACCAGTTATTGAGAGCAGGAGAAGGGGGTGACAGAGGATGAGATGATTGGATGGAATCATGGACTCAATGGACATGAATTTGAGCAAACTCCGGGAGATAGTGAAGGACAGGGAAGCCTGGCGTGCTGCATGCAGTCCATGGGGTAGCAAAGAGCTGGACATGACTGAGCAACAACAATCTACACTGAACAACAACTGTACACTGAAATTGTTCACAAATTTGTCTTTTCAAAGGTTTAATCCTCTTTTGCATCTGGAGTGCTCACCCAGCATGGGGACACATTTAGGCTCTTAAAGCTTGGATAAAAGCCCAAACAAATACCCATGTTAACCCAAGGCAAGGATTCCTAGGACAGATGGACAGTGCTGCACCCAGCCTGAACCAGTCCTTTGGGGATCAGCATTTGCAAGATTGGGGGAAGGAAGGTCTTTGGAAGGACCCAAGGCAGACATGGGTTACCTTCAAATGGATGTCCAACAATCACTGGGGAGATGACCAGGAAGCACAAAGCCTTAAAGTTCACCAATTTTCCAAGTTGGCCTGAGCTGGCTTTATCATCGGTAACTTTTTTTGTTAACTGGCCAAGATACAATATTGTGTTTATAGGCGTGCCTTCCTCCGCACCTTCCAGCAGTGTGCACGTCCTCACTGCGTCCCCACTGGGCAGTCAGACCGAATACACAGCCCTCACCATTTATCCAGGTATTATTGTATATACATATAAAATACATAGATTCCCCCCCGCCCCCCGCCTACTTTTTGGCCAAGTCACGCTGCATGTGGGATGTTACCTCCTCCACTAAGGATGGAACCTGTGCCCCCTGCAGTGGAAGCGCGATGTCTTGACCACTGGACAGCCAGGGAAGTCCCTGTATAAGGTATTTTTAAACCATCAGCTCATTTAATCCCCTCAACAACCTGTGAAGTACTTCTGTTTATTTCACTGGTGAGGAAACTGACATCCGGGGTGAAAGCATCTTGTCGGGTACTACTTTGCGCCCCTTTCTCCCGCGCAAGGGCGGGTGGGGAGCTGCCCCCGATCTTAGAGTGGAAGGGTTTCTGGCGCTCCACGCTCTCGGACTCCAAGGACCCCTAAAGCACAGAGATCGAAAAATAACCGTGTTGCGGTCTTGATCTGCAGAGTGAAAAAGTTGTTTCGGGGTAAGTTACGCCTGAGATGGAGGCCAAGCGGGGGAGCCCAGGGGGAGAGAATTAAACAGGAGAGGGGCGGAGGCGGGTGGAGAGAAGGGCGGGAGAGAAGGCCTGAGCCCACGGGCGCGGAGGCCGGGCCGGGGCGGGGCGCGGGGCGGGCGGGGAGGTATTGGCTCTCGCGTCCGGGAGTGGCCCCGGCGCTCGCCAGCCCCGGGAGCCCGCACGCGCCGTCCCGCGCGGACAGCTGCCGGGCGGTACCTGGAGCGCCGGAGGAGCGCGCGGGGCTGAGCCGCCTGCACCCCGCCGGGGGAGAGGAGGCGCGCAGCGTCCAGTTCCGAGGAAGGTAACGCAACGCGCCACGCCGGGGTTGGGGCGGGGGGGGCCCGGGGTGGGGTTCGGGGTTTGTACAACCCGCCCGGGGTTTGGAGCCGAGATGACGCGGGGAGCGGCGAGACGCTGTCCTCGCCCGTCTGCCTCCGACTCCACGCAGCCGGTCCAGCCCGCTCGCTGTGTTATCTCGGGGGGTTCTCTTTCCCTCCCTGGTACTGGTTCCTTCTCTTTTAAATGAGGGAGTTGCTGTGGTGTGATGCTTTTTGGTCTTCTGGGTTCAGAAACGCGCTGCACTTCGTTGCGGCGTCCGGCAAGTGCCCTTGCTTAGTCTCCCACTTGCTGAAGAGCCAACTCTAGTGCCCGGGGGGCGAGTCTCCAGGAGGCCGAGGTGCTCGGGTGGGCGGCCGTTCCTTGAGCTTTCGAGGACTGAGCTTGGCTTGGGGCCGGCTGCTGGGTGGACCTGACAGCAGGCTGCTCCTCGGTTGTTCAGATGGGGTACGGTGGGGCGTTAGGACCTGCCTACAGGTGGGGCTGGGGAGGGCGAGTTGGGAGAGGATGGTTTCTGCTTGGAAAACAAGCAGGTTTGTTTTGGAGTTCTCTGCCTGCACCCAGCTCTTGTCCCGCGGTTGAGTTGTGTATTACAGAAATGGACTTTATCATCTTTTCAAAGTGGAGAAACCAACTGCTTCAGCAGCTAAGACAGAGGGCTCCGAGCCCCAGCCTGTAGGAAATGGGCCCCTGTCTCTGCCCCCACCCCGCCTCCTCCCGCTTCCCTTTCCTCCCGCCTCCCTTTGTAAAGCCCCTTTGACTTCCAGGGGTGCTCCCTTCCTGTCTGCATGAAAAGTCCTCGTTTTCACTTATTGCTGGTCTGTGACCAGCAGGCTCCAGTGCTGGGGTTCTGGGTTGAGATGGAAGCAGAGATAAGAAGAGACTATGAATCATGCTGCCAGCCTCCACCATGCGGAGGGATGTGCAGAGGAAGCCCCAGACAGACAGACACACACACACTGGAAGGCGGGATGGATTCCAACTGCTGTTCAGCTTCCTGTCCCTTTGGCAGGCATTCCCAGCGAGGCAGGCAGGTGTCTGCAGGATGGAGCCGCCACGCAGGGGAGGACAGCTGAGCAAAGCAGAGGGCCCTGGTGGGTTTCTGGGGAAGGTCTCCTGGGGTCTCTCCCGTCTCTTTCCCTCTGCCCTGTAGCCCTTCTGTCCTCAGTGTGGTATCCGGGTGAAACTAGATTCCAGGGCCCATCAAAAGCAGTGGAAGGGGCCGTAGAGGTATTGACTTTATGGGGGCCCTTATGGGCCAGATACTCTTCGTTGTGTGAAACAACATATCCTTTATTCTCACCGAGCTACGTGAGGGCTAGGATACTGGTATTTACTCGATTATACAGATGAGAAACTGAGGCTCAGAAAACTTGCTTCCCTTAGTCACATAGCTAGTAAATGGCTGGGCTGGGATTCAAATCCAGTCTTTCTGATTTGAAAACCTGTGTTCTTTTCCTTTTTTTTGGTGCTCTGTAAGGGCAAGTTGGCATAGTAACAGCAGAAATGACTGTTACTGCGCTCATACGAGGTGCCGGCCATTGTTCAAAGCACTTTGGAGGTGTTATGTCACTTAGGGTGCGAGGGATCCGGTCATTCTGGTGGGAATCCGGGATGCCTTAGGCTCTCTCCAGCGGCAGCCCCCTTCCAGAACGCCCCTGCCTGATCCCGCCCAGCTGCTGGTGCCTGGGTGGGGTGGGGGCCCTGTTTGCTCTATCCTAGAGGTGGTTTGAGGACTAATGAAAGATTGATTGTCCACAGCTGATCCGTTAGACCTGACCGTTGGCTTGTGAATGATCCCACTGTCCCCTGAAAGGCCTTTCTCGGGCTTCGCTCAATAAACATTTGTGGAATGAATGAATTAGAACGTTGTGCAGAGTGGTCTGCCGTCCTGCAGAAGTGGGCAGCGGCAGCCCGGGGCCCCCACCATCCTCAGAACCCCAGGATGCCAGGCCAGATTGTTCTCCTCCTCAGGTGAGGAAGGTAGGGTGAACTGTGCCCCTTGGGCTTACAGATTACCCTAGTAATATGTCGACTGGCATCACCTGTTTTGTAAAGGAGTTTTAAAGATAGTGGATGAAGACAAATTTGACTTTTTAAAAAAGTGAACAGGAAAAATGACTTAGTTTTAATCAGGTTTCTGCTCTTGCAAGAAGAGGGAAAAATAGGATGGTACTATTCGTGTTCTGGCTCCCCAGACTTCTCCATGAAAGTCTTCACTAGCAAAGAAGCCTGGCAAGTGGTCCTGTGCATTGGGGTATGTAGTTCAGATGGGCCCCAGCAAGCTTGAAAATGGTTTTAAGGTTTTATGCAGGTTTTTTTTTTCATGTGATTCCATATGCTTGTTAGGTTTGCTTTTTTTATACAAATAAATATTTGAATATAGTTTTCTTCCTCAAAATATTTGTAAAATTGGTGCCCTGGCATATTGCTTTATATTCTTGGGGGCTGTGGGGACCCAAATGGAGAAGCAGGGCAAAGGCTCTGGGCTCTGGGCTCTAACTATTGTTTGCATTTTCTGTTCACTTGGTTCACAGTAATAGAGCTTCCCAACCTTCTGTGATGATTACCTCTTTTCCCATTTTTCAGGGTGAAGAACATATTTCAAAAATAAAAACAATCATTGTTTTCCCTCCCCCCAGTCTTATTAAGATACAAGTGATACACAACATTGCATAAGTCTAAGGTGTACAGGTGATGATGTTATACATGTATATGTTGCTCCTATTTTTCCTGTAGTGAGGACATTTGCAATTTACTCTTAGCCACTTTCAAGTATGTAATACATACTGTAGTCACCATACTGTATGTTAGATCCTCAGACCTTACTCATCTTATAACTGGAAATCTGTATTCTTTGACCAATATCTCCTCATTTTCCCCCACCCCCCAGCCTTTGGCAATCATCATTTTACTCTGTTTCTAGTTTAGCTTTTTTAAGATTCTCCATAAGTGAGATCATTACTGTTTTCTTATTATCCAAACTGTACCTGTTTGTTGTAGAAAAAGATAAAGTACAGGTTAGCATTAATAACAATAATACATCTGTACTCAGAGACAACTAATGCAAAACTTGGAATGTAGCCTTTCACATCTTTGCTCTGCATCTATACATTTTTTTTAAAAAAGGAACAAATGAATATAACCCTTACTTTTGACTATATTACTATATTGTTGGCTAAGAGCCATTTCAAGTTGTTTTTGAAAGAATGTTGAGAGTAAATTATGAATAATTAAAGCCATCATAAAGGTTACTCCTTTTGTGAACCCCAAAGTTCACCCCCTGGAGTTCCCCTGTGTTGTTTAGTTTCCAGTAGAAGTACCTGTGAGCTGGGGCTGCTGCTGAGGTTATGGGGGTCAAGCTGTGCTCCTTACATGGCTCAAATATCTTAAATGTCTCAGGTGTAACCAAAAAGGTAGGTCTTCACTGTTGTTGATGTGGAACATGTGAGCAGAAAATTCTAAAGCTAAATTGCCCAGTGAGGAGGAGGGAGCCGTAGATAAGGTCATTGCTCCTCCAACTGTGTGGCTTTGGGTAGCTTTTGTGAACCAGCTTTTCCTTTGATAAATTGGGACACCTGCTTGATTTTTCTCCACCAAAGTCATCAGGAGGACCGAGAGTCAGATGTTGTTATCTGAATTGTCTGTCAATGTGTATGCAATTGAAACTAATTTGAAGGTTGGGCAAAAGCATTGTTGGCCTTTATAAAATGCTGGATTCTAACTCTTGGGGTTCACATCAGTAGGACTTAATTGTGATGCAGACTCTCTACTGGATCCCTACTGTTTTCTGCAGAGAATATAGGATTCCTGGATGGCTGGCATCTCACTAGTCTTCATCACAATCCTGAAGAGAAGACAACAGAACACAGTCCTTGTCACAGAGTCAAAACAGGCTTGCCATTCCAGGAAACTGTTCCTCTGCACAGGGAGTGCAGAGCTCCCGAGGGCTGGCTCTCCCTGCCTAAGGCAAGGTCCAGGCGTGCTGAGGGAAGGCCGTGAGAGCAGCTGGAGAGGTGAGGGTACCCCGGGCACAGCAGCAGCTGCTGCAGTCAGGGCTGCTCACCGGCAGGCACCAACTCCCAGCAGCGGGACGGGCCCTGCTGTGGGAAGCGTACAGCTCAGGCTCAGCCTGTCTCCTGGACAGGCTGTGGGATCTGGGATTACTCACGTCCTCTCCCTGATTCTTGCTTTTTTTTTTTTTTTTTTAAGAAAAGATTGTTTATTTGGCGGTGCAGAACCTTAGTTGCGGCCTGTGGGTTCTGGTTCCCTGACCAGGGATCGAACCCCAGGCCCCTGCATTGGGACCATGGACTCTGAGCCACTGGACCATCAGGAAAGTCCCAGTTTTTTTAAATCTGTAAAGTGAAGGAGTTGGACCAGTTGAAGTTCTTTCCAGTCTTAAACATCTGTACTGCTGCTCACTGCTTAGTTGCTCAGTTTGTCTGACTGCGGCCCCATGGGCTGTATAGCCTGCCAGGCTCCTCTGTACATAGAATTTTCCAGGCAAGAATACTGGAGTAGCTTGCCATTTCCTAGTTCAGGGGTTATTCCTGACCCCTGAGGGGATTGAACTTGCATCTCATGCATCTCCTGAATTGGCAGAGAGATTCTTTACCACTAGTGCTGCCTGGGAAGCCCACCTATAAATGTCTATGATTCTTGGTTATTTTCCATTCACATTTGCCCAGATAGAGTCTGGTAGAGAATGACTGCATCCGGATGAATCAGATAGGAGCTCAGTTATCGCGTGTTACTTACACAGATAAATCAGGGGTCAGAAAGTGCTCCAGCTTTCGGTTGCTTTCAGGGCCCTCTCATGATTTTCCGAGGGTCTCCCCAGCTGACTGCCCTCATGGAGAACACATGGTCCACAGAGCATCGAGGGGAGAGTTGTTGCTGTTCATCTCTCTGTTAAACTCTTAATCTAGAACTTCCTCAGATTATAGGAGGGAGAACTGCTTTGGGACAACTTCTGGTTGACAGAAGTACGATGAAAACAAGTTATTTATGTTAATAAGGCCGTGTGTGTCACTTCATACTCACTTCTGAAATCACTAAATACAGTACTTGTGTCTGGTACCCCCTGGGGACTGGGCTTCCCTCATAGCTCAGTTGGTAAAGAATCTGCCTGCAACGCAGGAGACCTGGGTTCTATTCCTGGGTTGGGAAGATCCCCTGGAGAAGGAAATGACAACCCACTCCAGTATTCTTGCCTGGAGAATCCCATGGACAGCGGATCCTGGCAGGCTACCGTCCATGGGGTTGCAAGAGTTGGACACGAGTTAGCGACTAAACCAGCACCACAACCCTGGGTACTTGGTCCTGAGCAAGGACTTCTGCAGAAAGTGGGAGCAGCGCTCAGAACTGTAGGAATGCTTGAGGCGGAGAGGAAGGAAGAGAGAAGCCTGGAGAGAGGAGCGCATGCCAGGTGGGGCTGGAATACCATGGAGATGAAAAGACCAATTTGGGGAAGAACTGAGCCTCTAAGGGCTTGGAGTCTCTGATTTAATTCTGCATCCAGTTGCCCGGCACTCAGTGGGAATTTAGCGAAATGTTTTTAATGAATTAATACATGAACAAAGGGAAGAATGAATGAGTCACTCTTCTGAAATGAAGTCTTGAAATGTGGTATAAGAAGCGCTTACAAAACTACCTTCGTATGCATTATCTCTCATAAGGGTGTGAGAGATTAAAGGCCAGAATAAAAGCATTTCCTCATGTCATAACTTTGTAGACATTTTGCAAGAACTAGTGGAAACAGATTTGCTTTATTATTTCTAGATAAGTCTTCTTTCTATAAATGCATCAAGACATATTCGAGCGGGGTGGCGGTATAAGATCTAGTAAATGGTACCACAAGTTCACATTGTGAGTTGGAGAAAGAAGGGCATTGCTTAGCTTTGGGGCGAATAGGCATTCTTGTTTCCCTTGTAGAGCATTGTTTTACTGTAACCCCTGGTGTAACTGACACCATCAGCTTCTGATCAGACAGATATGTTTTGTGTCGCCATTACTCATAGCCACAGGCGCCTGGGGTCTGCTGCTGCTGGCTGAGTCAATGATTAAAACCCAGGGCTCTGAGGCTGAGGGCAGGGGCTGGACCCCTGGCCAAGCCAAGGCGCTCTGTCAGATCCGTGCCTCAACCACTCCACCAGCCATCTGCACTGGGAGGAAGATTGAACTGTGGCATGTTAGATTCTTTGGGGCAGAATCTTCACCCCTGTTGGTTTTAGACTAATCATTTGAGTTTTAGTAATAAAAAGCCTGGCTCACAGACTTAGAGAATGAACTTATGGTTACCGAGGGGAAGGGTAGCAGGGGCGGATGGGCTGGGAGCTTGGGATTGACATGTACACGTTTTCATTGGTTCGTTTCTGTTTGGCTGTGCTGGGTCTTGGTTGCTGCACGTGGGCTTTCTCTAGTTGTGGTACGTGGGGGCTTCTCATTGCAGTGGCTTCCCCTTGCGGAGCATGGGCTTAGTGTCGTGGCGTACAGTGTAGTGTGAGCTCTTCCTGCATCAGGGATCAAATCCATGTCCCCTATGTTGGCAGGCGGAGTCTTAACCACTGGACCACCAGGGAAGTCCCTCACGCTGTTATGTTTAAAATAACCAACAAGGACCTACTACATAGCTTACACCTATTATCTATACCTTCCATATAGCATAGGGGACTCTGCTCAATATTCTGTAATAACCTAAATGGGAAAAGAAGAGAAAAAGAGATAAAGGATCTTGATTTTCAGTTTAATTCTTTGATTCTTGATAGAATGGATTCTAGGGTTGTTTTAGGTCTACTATCTTGGGACATGTTGAGGGGTGCATCCTGAGATCTTATCACCATTTCCTTAATGTGTCTGTAAAATGTCAGTGATCAGACTGCCTCACAAGATTGTTCAGAGGATTAAATGAGATCATATATTTAATGTGGGGGGCTGATGCCCAACAGTGAAGTGGTCTAAAAACTTCCTCCTTATCTTGGAGGCAGCAAGGAGCTAATGGAAGTATCTCAATAATGTGTGTGAAATAACTAGATTTTAGAATAGTAACACTGTTCAAAGTTTGAAAGGTGGATCTGAGGTTGCTAGAAGGCACACTTGTTTGGACTTATGGGTACAGATAACATATTTTGGTAAAAGGTACTTAGTAGAGTATGGTACTGCTATTTAATTCAGGACTTCTGTAGGAAGGCATAAGGCTTCCTTGGTGACTCAGATGGTGAAGAATCTGCCTGCAATGCAGGAGACGGGGGTTCAATCCCTAAGTCAGGAAGATATCCTGAAGAAGGAAATGGTAACTCACTCCAGTGTTCTGGCCTGGGAAGAAGAGCCTGGTGGGCTACAGTTCATGGGGTCACAAGAGCTGGACACAACTTAGTGACTAAACCACTGCCATAGGAAGGCATATATGTGTTGAAAAATGGTAATGCCATATACTAACCTATGGACTGGACCACACTGGAGATCATATAAATGATAAATATGTCCTTCCTTGTGAAGTGAAAGTCTCTCAGTTGTGTCTGACTCTTTGCAACCCCATGGACTATACAGACCATGAAGTTCTCCAGGCCAGAATACTGGAGTGGGTAGCCTTTCCCTTCTCCAAGGGATCTTCCCAACCCAGGGATCAAACCCAGGTTTCCTACATTGCAGGCAGATTCTGTACTAGCTGAACCACCAGGGAAGCCTATGTCCTGCCTTGGAGCTAAGCATTTACCACTTTTAAAATAAGAACCTGGGTTTGCTTTTGGCAAAATGATTGAGGCTTGGCCCCAGAAAGAACGTTTACGGCCCTTTTCCATATTTCCAGAATTGAAGTTCTGCGAATTGTTGACAGCCAGTACACGCTGAATTTGGTTAGTGCTTTGCAGAATTTCTTGTGCTCAGCAGGCACCACTGTGGTTAGCAGTCTCTGAGTTTCCTGGTGGGGGAGGAGCAGGGAGGCATGGGCCACAAAACCCTTATCTGTGGGCAAATAGCAAGAAACTGAGTGGCCTTTTCCCCTGAGCCATCGGTGTCAGACACCAGCACACACGAGTGTGTGTTTGTATGTTTCTAGGTCTCTGTTTATGTTGACCCGAGTGTTGTCTGCTTTATGCAGACCAGAGGGAGAACCTGACACATATCCGGAGTTCCCCAGGGAGGAGCCCCTGGGGGGATCAGCCGTGGTTGCCAGGGGTGCAGAGATGTGGCAAGGATCACCCGCGGGCGTGGGGGAGAGACGGCTCCGCCTGTCAGAAGGTTCCAGGCACAGATGTTTGTGGAACCGAGCACAGGTGTCCGCTTAGTGTATGAGGAACTGCGGACGGAGCGGGTCTGCTCGCTTTTTCTCTTTGGTAACCTTTTCCCCAAGGTCAGTCTCTGAGCTGTCAGGGACTGGCACTAAGTCTCAGGCTGACGGGTGGTACACGGCGCGGGGGTGGGGTGGGGGGGTGGGTTGTGA
Organism: Giraffa tippelskirchi; assembly: GCF_054371585.1. Lineage (NCBI taxonomy): Eukaryota > Metazoa > Chordata > Mammalia > Artiodactyla > Giraffidae > Giraffa > Giraffa tippelskirchi. Next base: position 37,692,809 of record NC_137284.1, on the reverse strand, counting down.
AATGCACACGTTCACCTCCCGGGGGCGCCTCACCTTGGGCTTCCGGATCGTGAGACCTTTGAACCTGTCTTCCTTCATGCGCCACGCCCCAGGTTCTTCTCACTGGGATAATCAGGCAGAGGAGGAATCTTTGATAGAGGTGGGTTCGGTCTCCTCTGAGACCACAGGCACCAAGGCAGACGAGCTGTGGGTGAGAATGGCCAGCTCTGAAGAGAGTGTGTTTGTGTGTGTGTGGGTGCGCGCGCTTCCCTACCTAGAGGTAGTGAATGACTACATGTTTAATACAGTAGGATTGGTTGGTCTTTGAAATTTTGTTGGTATTCTTTTTAAACTATTATTAAACAGTGAGCATTTTTTGATAAGTGGACAGTATCCTTTGGGGGCTTCCCAGGTGTCTCAGATTGTAAAGAATCCACCTGTGATGCAGGAGACCTGGGTTTGATCCCTGGGTCAGGAAGATCCCCTGAAAGAGGAAACGGCAACCCACTCCAGTATTCTTGCCTGGAAAATCCCATGGACAGAGAAGCCTGGCAGGCTACAGTCCATGGGGTCGCAAAGAGTCAGACACAACTGAGCAACTAACACACACGCATGCTCTGAGGGAAAGAATATCAGACTTGGAGACAAGAGTTAGTTCATTCAGCAAATACTCAGTGTTTACTGTGCCAGAGATTGTTTAGGCTCAGAGTCCAGTGGGGAAAGCATCGGTCTATAACTGCATACTTTGTGGTGTTAATAGGTATGAGCATTGAGAGAGATGAGTGGTAAGAGGGAAGTGGGAGCAAGTGCCAAGGGCTTCCTGGAAGAGGTGATACTTGAGAGGAGACTTAAGAGATGAAGAGAGGTCAGGAAGTTAAGAGGCCCAGGAACTAGTGTGGCGGGCACAGCTTCATGTATAAGGCAAGCCTGGCCAGAACTGAGGCCAGTGAGGTAGGGAGTGGGCTGAGTTTGGAGAGATTTGTACATCTCATTAAGGAGATTGGACTTTATGAAATCCTAGCCTGTATTCCTCACTGTGTGAAAATTGGCCTAGCATTTCCTCTCTGAGCCTTAGTTGCCTTATTAGTAATATGGAGATGGTAATGATTGCCTGGCTTTCTCATAACATGACAGTGAGACTCAAATAAGATAATAATGGCCAACAATTATTGAACACTCACTGTGTGCCAGAGAGACTCTGCATTAAGCTCTTTTCATGAATTAACTCATTGAGTTCTCACCACAACTTTATGAGGTAGGTACTGCTATTAAGCCCATTTCATAGATGAGAAATCTGGGGCAGTGAGGTTAAGCACCTTGTCTCAGATCATAAAGCTAATAATACATAGTAGAGTCAGGATTCGAATTGAGGTATTCTGGCCATAGAGTGCTCCTTAGTAGTGTGCGTGTTTGTGTGTGTGTGTATGCATGCATGCATCTGTTTATAATGCTATCTCTCTGCCAAGCTTAAGAGCTCAGTCATGTTTGCTTGAGGCTGATGAAATTCACAGCTCTGGACTTGCCATGTTGTAGTGTTTGGCTTCTCCTCTGCTCCAGCTGATCCTCTTAAGCTGGCTTCTTCCACATACGCTGTTCTAGCCATGACCTCCTTGCTGAGCACTGGTTCCTCATCTCCATCGGAGTTCTAGACAGTTCCACTGAGTTCTCTGCCCGGCTCTTTTTTCCTGTAAAAAGTTTTTACTGTAAAAATACTTTTTACCTTTAACCTGGCTGCCCTTCAGGCACTTCTGGTTGAATGTGCTAATACCGAGGTTAACTTGAGAGTTTTGAATCTTGTTTGATTCCTGCATCTTCTGAGGAGCGTTGTTACTGCTTCCTTCTCGATGTTGCTCCCAAATGACGTTTATGTTTCACCTCTCTGTACCTCCCAGCTCTCTGACTTTTGGAAGATCTACTGCAAAAGCCTTAGCCCTTTTGATTACAGTCAGTCCTCTCCTTCATGCATACTAACGTAGCATATTTAAAAAAGTAAAAAAAAACCTCACACACAGACTCCCCACAGCATAAAAGACAATCTCCTTCATTCTATATTTGAGACCTGTGTTTTAGATTCTTCTGGTTTTTAGTGGAGTATGTGCCTGCCAATGCAGGAGATGCAGATTCAATCCCTGGGTTGGGAATATCCCTGGAGCAGAAGATGGCAACCTGCTCCAGTGTTATTGCCTGGAGAATTCCATGGACAGAGGAGCCTGGCGGGCTACAGCACATGGGGTTGCAAAGAGTCAGACATGACTGAGTGACTGAGCACACTCACACACACACACGTACACATAGTTGCTTTACAATGTTGTGTTAGTTTCTGTTGTACCTCAAGGTGAATCAGCTATACGTATACATTCATCCACTCTTCCTTGGATTTCTTTCCTGTTTAGGTCACCACAGATCATTGTGCTATACAGTAGGTTCGCATTAGTTACCTATTTTATACATAGTAGTGTATATATGTCATTCCCAATCTCCCAATTCATTCCAGCCTCTCTTCCCACCTTGGTATCCATACATTTGTTCTCTATGTCTGTCTCTATTTCTGCCTTGCAAATAAGTTCTTCTGTACCATTTTTCTAGATTCCATGTATATGTGTTAATATGTGATATGTGTTTTTCTCTTTGTGACTGCTGTTTAGAGTCTTATCTTCCACTATCCCCTTCTATGAACCTAATCTTCCAATCAGACCGTATTCCCCTTTCCCTACTTGTTCACATAGCTTCCTATCTGTGCCTGAAATGATACTTTTATTTCCCTTCTTGAGCTCTTCCGAACCCTGCCACTTACTCTCAAATCTTACCTGTCCTAGAAACTGCAGCCGTATGGTACTTCTTACCCAAATCTTCCTGGTTCGTCACAGCGGGAAGTTTTTTCTCTCTTGTCTGGCTGGTTTAGTGTTTGGCTTCCACCTCTTTTATGGTCGTCATCACATACCACCTTGTGTTAGCGTTCTTTGTGTATTCATCTTATCTTCCCTATTGGTCTGAAATTTCTTAGAGGGCTGGGACTTGGGTGTTTCCTTAAAGCCTGGAACCCAGCAGGCTGGCACAGTCCAAATATGCTGAATGAATATATTTTGAAACCCTAAGTTATATTCACCTTTTAAAAAGAATTTCAGTATGTCAATTGGCTATAGGAATTTAGTGGTCAGAGGGTAGTTTTGAGTTAGATATCTGGGGTTTTGGTTTATGAATGCGGGAAACGATTAACATAGCGAGCCTGAAACTGCTTGTCCTTAGAAATGCCTGCTTGCAAGGCTGGTCCTTGACTGGTATCTGGGAACTTGGATTTCAGAAGGGTTCCCACCGCTTACTCTTTCCCCGGCACTCACTGTACCTAAACTGTGCAAAACAGTGCAGTGTATGCCGAGGACCTGCTTTCTTTCTGGGAGTCTGGAATTTGGGTACATGCCAGGCAGGGGGTTTCCATGTTGACCAGTCCCCAATAAAAACCCCTGGGCACTCTCTAATGAGCTTCCCTGGTTAACATTTCACACATGTTGTCACAACTTGTGTGTATGACTCAGCTGAAATAGGCCTCTTGGGAGCCCATGGCTGGTTTTTACCAGTCTTCACCCCATCTAGCTTTAGTCTTTGCTGATCTTGCTTTGTACCCTTTCATTGTAATAAACCATGACCATGGGGATGACGTGTACGCTGCTCTATGAGTCCCCCCACTGAACCATCAAAAACCTGGGGCTGGTCTTGGGAATCCCTTCAACAACACCATGAAATGCCACAAATGCAGAGCCAATCCTTTGGTTTTTTTTGTTTTTTGGTTTTTTTTTTTGGCTAAAACTTCAGAGTTATTAAAGTTTTAGAGAGGTTCCAGCTTCTTACACAAGAGAGGAACCCAGTTCTTAAGACTGCATGCATATGGGATGTGCATATACATAGCACTCTGCAGGGTAAAGCTGAAGCCTTCTTGGTTGTTCTCTGTAAAATCTAGGTGAGAAAGAGGTATTGGAGGAGGTTTGATTTTTTTCATAACATCTCAAATACTGTCTTAATATTATTTATTGGAACTAGTCTCTTAGAAAAACCAGCGGTGATATTAGCCTGGGATCCACCCATTCTTATGATTCTTCTAAATCAGGAGTTGAGTGCCTTGGGACATTTTTCCTGCCTGAAAATAAGGGGTGGACAGGGCATCCACAATATTGAGATGCTGTTGTGTGGGACATCAGCTAGGTGCATAACATGAATCATTTTCTCAAAGGTAGGAATTTTAAGCTGTACAATATAGTTAATGAAAACGAAAATGAAACCAGAGTCACACAGTCCATGTAACCCTGGCATTCAAGCCTATGTACTCTTTTTCTTTTTCCACTGGGCTGCCTGAACACAATGGTGGGACTTCAAGAATAATAATCATTATATCAGCTCATTTACAAGTGGCTAAATCTTTCTTTTTAAAATATTTATTATTTGGTCTTAGTTGCAGCACACAGGATCTTCCATGCATCATGCATGGGCTTAGTTGCCCTGAGGCATGTGATATCTTAGTTCCCTCACCAGGGATTGAACACACATTCCCTACATTGCAAGGCACATTCTTAACCACTGGAGTCCCTAAGTGGCTAAATCTTACCTGGCCCTCAGTCAGTGTTTTGAGAAGTTTTATCTTCTGGTGCCTGGCTGGAAAGTTTTGAGAAGGAGGAAATTTCCCTGGTGATGATGGCTTCTGTGCATGCCCTAGGCTTTGAACTGCCTTTCCAGGGTCCTTGTGGGGCTCGCAGCAGGGGGACTGTCCTGATGGTGTTCACATGGCACGGGCGTGTGCTGCAGTCCACGACTGGGTGGTGGGCAGACATAGCCTGCTCTGTCGTTTTGTCAGTTTCAGAGCAGGTGTGACCAAAGTCTGTCTTCCTGACAGTTTTGCTCAAAAACTTATCTGGGAACAACCTGCTTTATTAAATTTGAAAGTAAATGGAGAGGTTTTTTTTTTTAATTTTTACTTTGTATCGGAGTATAGCTGATTAACAATGTTATGACAGTTTCAGGTGGACAGCAAAGGGATTCAGCCATACATGTACATGTATCCATCCTTCCCTAAACTCCCCTCCCATCCAGGCTGCCGCATAACACTGAGCAGAGTTCCCTGTGCTATACGGTAGGACCTTATTGGTTACCTTATTGGTTACCCATTTTAAATACAGCAGTCTGTGCATGTCCATCCCAAACTCCCTAACTATCCTAACTTCCCATTCCCCTTGGCAACCAGAAGTTCATTCTCTAAGTGAGAGCTTGTTTTATTTAAAGAATAGAACTATAAGAAGGAAAATAGAAATGGGTGATTTTAAATACGTGATGAAATATTACTCAGCCATAAAAAGGAACGAAATTGGGTCCTTTGTAGAGATATGGATGGACCTAGAGATAGTCATATAGACGAAGTAAGTCAGAAAGAGAAAAATATCAACATATTAACATATGTATATGGAATCTAGAAAAATGGTATAGATGATCTTATTTGCAAAGCAGAAATAGACGTAAAGAACAAATGTATGGACACAAAGGGGGAAGTAGGAGTAGGATGAATTGGGAGATTGGGATTGACGTACATACACTGTTGATACTACCCATAAAATAGATAACCAATGAGAGAACCTACTGTATAGCACAGGAAACTCTACTCAGTATTCTGTGGTGACCTAAATGGGAAGGAAATCCAAAAAAGACAAGATATATGTATACATATAGCTGATTCACTTTGATGTACAGAAGAAACTAAACATTGTAAAGCAACTATAATAAAATGAATTTTTAAAAAGAAATGGAGTAATTTGGGGTGCTCTATTCTTGTTAGTTTCATCTTAGGAAACCTTTTTTTATGTAACATTGCTTTTAGATGGTTAGCATATTTCAATAAGGAAACAAGGCCTTGGACTCCACAGTCTACAGTACTGAGTGTGAGCACAGACAAGGTACACAGTTAACATTTGTTGAATAAATACAATTGAGGGTAAGTGTCTTACCTCTTTTGCTGTACAAAGGATGGAGTAACTTGGGCCCCAGTTCCCATTCATGTGAGGAAGGGAAGATTCTCTTTCTTTTAGATCAGATGTTGTACCTGGGGCCAGGCCATCATCATTTCAGAGTATGAAATGCAAATGGCTTCTTCTTGGCGATATGAGATTTTATTTGTGATGCTGAGAATAGATTTAGTGGTAGAGGTAATAATAATAACAGCTAGTACTTGCTGCTGCTGCTGCTAAGTCACTTCAGTCGTGTCCGACTCTGTGCGACCCCATAGATGGCAGCCCACCAGGCTCCGCCGTCCCTGGGATTCTCCAGGCAAGAATACTGGAGTGGGTTGCCATTTCCTTCTCCAGTGCATAAAAGGGTAAAGTGAAAGTGAAGTCGCTCAGTCGTGTCCGACTCTTAGCAACCCCATGGACTGTAGCCTACTAGGCTCCTCCGTCCATGGGATTTCCCAGGCAAGAGTACTGGAGTGGGGTGCCATTGCCTTCTCCGCAGCTAGTACTTAGGTAGTATTTATTACGTGAGACCAAATGCTTTACACATACAGACCCATCTAATCCACACATCATATTTTTAAGTAGATATTTTACCAATGAGGAAGCTAAAATGCAGAGAGGCTATGTAACTTGCCCAAGGTCACATGTAAGTGGTAATTCTGAAATGTAAATGTGGATACCAGAGAGCAGCTACTAACCTCTCTTCAGTCATATTATAAAGGAATAGGAACCTAAATATTTTCCCCAATTTTTTTTATTGGGGTAAAATTCACAAAAATTTATCATTTTAACTTTTTCTAAGTGTTCAGTGGCATCAAACACATTCACAGTGTTGTGCAACCATGACTACCATCGATCTCCATAACTCTTTTCATCTTATAAAACTGAAATTCTATGCTCATTCAACAATAATTCCTCATTTCACACTGCTCTTGTACGTGTGTGTTCTGCCACTCAGTCGTGTCTGACTCGTTGCAACCCTCTGGACTGTACCCCACCAGGCTCCTCTGTCCATGGGATTCTCCAACCAAGAAAACTGGAGTGGGTTGCCATTTCCTCCTGCAGGGGATCTTCCTGACCCAGGGATCAAACCCTTGTCTCCTGCATTGGCAGGCAGATTCTTTACCACTGAGCCACCTGGGCAGCCCCACCGTATTCTTACCCCTGGCAACCACATTCTGCTTTCTGTTCTATGATTTGATTACCCTAAGTACCTCATGTAAGTGGCATCATACAGTATTTCTCTTTTTGTGACTGGTTTATTTCACTTAGCATAATATCCTCAAAGATCTCCCATATTGTAGCATATGTCAAAATTCCCTTCCTTTTAAAGGCTCAGTAATATTCCATTATATTTTGTACACAAATTTACCACATTTTGTGATAAAATAATAACATCACATTTTGTTTATCCATCAGTGGATACTTGGGTTGCTTCTACTTTTTAGCTGTTGTAAAAAATGCTGCTGTGAACACAGGTGTATAAATATCTCTTTAAGACCTTGCTTTCAGTTCTTTTGGGTATATACCCAGAAGTGGAATTGCTGGATCATATGGTAATTCTACTTTTCATTTTTTGAGGAACTGCCATACTGTTTTCCACAGAAGCTATATCATTTTGCACTCCCACCAGCTCTGCACAAGGGTTTAATTTCTCCACATCCTTGCCAACACTTATTATTTTCTGCTTTTGTTTTTCTTGATAGTAGCCATTCTAATGGATGTGAGGTGGTATCTCATTGCAGGTTCAATTTCATTTCCCTAGTGATTAGTGATGTCGGTATCTTTTCATGTGCTTCCTGGCCATTTGTGTGTCTTCTTTGGAGAAATGTCTAGTCCTTTGCCCATTTTTAATCGAGTTGGCTTTTTTGTTGTTGATGTAATTTTGTGATATTTTGTGAATTTTGGATATTAATACCTTATCAGCTACATGACTTTCAATTTTTTTCCATTCTGTGGGGTGCCTTTTTACTCTGTTGATAGTGTTTTGATGAACGGAACTTTGAAATTCTCATGAATTCTGACTTGTCTACTTTTTTCTCTTGTTGCCTGTGCCTTTGGTATTATAGTTAAGAAGTCACTGCCAAATCCAATGTCATGAAGCTTTTGCCCTATGTTTTCTGCTAAGAATTATATGTTATAGGTCTTGTTTAGGTCTCTGAACCATTTGGAGTTAATTTTTTTATGTGGTGTTAGGTAAGGGCCCAACTTCCTTATTTTGCATGTGGGTATGCGGTTTTCCCTGCATTATTTGTTGAAAAGACTGTCCTTTTTCCATTGAATGTCTTGGCACACTTGTTACAAGTCATTCAAGGAATCCTAGACATTTTGAAAGGCCATCTAGTTCTTGTTGTTTCTTTGCTTTTTTATTAAAAGAAAAGTACAGGTGAAAGGTATCTCTTTCCACAAATTCCTGGAGCAATTTCTAGAAATTCTGCTTTTTCTTTTAGGTCTATATAAACCTTAAACAAGTATTTGAAAGAAATGAAAATTCATGTTTGATTCTTTTAATACTTTCCCACCTAACATAATGTTATTTTTTTCTTCCCTCAAATACCAGGCAAATAGAAGAAATCGAGATCAAACAAGCAGGAAAGACTTCATAATCTCAAGTTCCCTCACTGGGGGACCAGTTCATGAGGGACATGACCCCCAGTTGAGAATCTGGATTCTTCTGAGTTTTGTGATATGAAAGTCTATTCTGTGACCTTGAGGAAATGGGAGATTTTATTGTCTGTTCTATTGTCTTTTAGAGTTGAATATGCGTTTTCAAGTCACTGGAGCATGGGAGTTGAGGAACTGTGATTTCTTTTCTCTAATGAGTTTCACAGCATCATTAATTAAAGATGGCAAAGCATAAGCTTCTCATTTGGACATGTTTCCAGTTGTGCCGCACTTGTTTTTCAGACCACATAGTTACTTTTAATTGAATATTTTGTGATGTTCATATTTGCATTGAGAGAGCGTGGTGACTAAAACAATGTGGAAATGCCATTGCTTGCCGGATTCCAGACACAGACTCTCTGACCTTTTTTTGGTAATAAGAGTTTTCATTTGTGTAGAACTAAACAATATGACAGCTGTGAGGCCCTAACCATGGAAATGCCTATTTATTTGCCTGTTGGAACAATTTCCATGACAGAAAGTTTTGAGAGCGTGCCCTTGATTTTTAAGGACAGGTTTATAAAAACATCGGTTGTGAGATATATCAGCTTACATTTCATGCATGTTTTGAAAATCTGATGTGGCTGAAACTTCTCTACGTCTGTCTCTTGGAGAAGGTTTATAATTCAAAATCCCTGAACAGAAAATAGAAAACTGCTCATCTCCAAAACATAGAATTTGACTAATAACAGTTCTCAAGTTACTTTCTTCCTTATAAATATTCGTATTTTGTAATGAAAAAAGATGTAATAAAAGTTCTGATGGTAAGAATCTGGGCAGGTAGAAAGCTGTTTATTAACAATTAACTTTTGTGATTACTTCCCCCATGAAATCATTTTGATTCTTTGGTTTATTGTTTCTAAAAGATACTTGTTTGAGGAGGAGGAAAAGTCCTTCTGGAGACTTTAAGGTACTTAAACTGACACATTTCATGGGAGCCCCATTTAGAAATGGTTTGCATTAGAACGTTAAGCTGCAGGTTAAGAGAGAAATGAGCAGCCCTGACTGGGAATAGAACAGGAAAGGGCAAAGGATATGTGGCTTTGGCCTCCACTACCCTGTCTGATAACCCTTTCTAATCTATCCTAGAAGGGTTTGGGGAGCTCTACTGATAGAGCCCTGGCTTCCCTGGTGGCTCAGTGGTAAAGAATCTGCCTGCCAATACAGGAGACTCGGGTTCAGTCTCTGGGTGGGGAAGATCCCCTGGAGAAGGGAATGGCTACCCACTCCAGTATTCTTGCCTGCAGGATCCCATGGACAGAGGAGCCTGGCGGGCTATAGTCCATAGGTTTGCAAAAGAGTTGGACACGACTTAGCAACTAAACAATAGGCAGAGCCCAAGGTCACCTCTGATTTGAAGAGTCTAGAGTTTGGGTTGGTGTCATGTTTTCCCACTTGAGTTCTGTCTTTTTCAGTGATTCAGAGTCTAACGTACAGAACAACAGGCTTTTGCTGGAGCAGACTGTCCCTGCCGTTGGACCTTGTTCATCTGGCCTCCTTTGATTCTTACTGGTACGTCCCCAAATTTAGCACATAATGATCTTTCCTATAGAATTCACCAGTGACACTGTGAGTAGGTTCCATCTTAGCCAAACTGTCAGCATGGTTATTAATCCTCTTCTGCAGCTTTTGTATACCTGTAACAGCCAGTAGGATTCCTAGGGAACAAGGTTGGGAGTTATGAGTCTTTCTCAGTTTCAAGAAATTGGGGAAGCAAACTGCTATTTGTCGCATGTATTCCCTCATAGTTAGCTCAAAGTTTAGGTCTGTGACCCCATAGGAGTTACTCCCAACATCTTGCTAACCACATGACTTCATCTAGGACTTGATTTAAGCCTGAAGCGAGGGATTGGAGTGGGCTCACATAAGAGTCTTGAAGTATTATTTGAAGAGCTGTTGTAGGCGTGTTGGGAAACAGCTGTTTGCTGTGTCCACAGTGCACAAGGGAACAGGTGACAGATTAGATGGGAACAACTTAGATGATAAAGGGCTGGTCCACCTTTAGGATAGGAAAGGAACTTAAAGGTTGTGTATTGAAGTCTGTATCCCACAGATGAGGAAACTGAGGCGGAGGCAGGTCGAATGATGAATCCAGGCTCACAAAGCTAGTGAGTAGCACAGTCAGAGTTGAATCAATGTCTTGAGGCTTGCCCTTTGGTGTTTTCCTGTAATCCTGAATTACCAGTCCTTAATCATTGCAAAGGCTGTGACTCAATGCTCAATTACTCTCTTCAGCTCAAGTGCTCTTCCTTCTGGATTTTTTTTAAAGTATAAAAGATGATTATCTCCCTTTGTGGGGGGAAGTGTGTGCAAGTGAGGTCCAGAAAGAAGTAGAATATTTTCTGGAAATCGCTGTGAGCCAGAATACTTACTGAGAGTTCTTTGTTTTGGAAGATACACATTTGCACACACTTAGGTTTTTTCTGCCACACCATACTTCATCTCTTCACCCTGAAGTAGTTTCTAGGTCCTTTGGTTTTCTTTTCCGCTGTGGAATTGTGGTGGGGCAGGAGCTGCCAGCACCCTCGGGCAGTGGCCTGAAACCTTTTTGGCTCCAAGGACTGGATTCGTGGAAGTCAGTTTTTCCACGGATCAGTGGGGAGAGGGTATGGTTTCTGGATGACTCAACCGTGTTACATTTCTTGCGCACTTTATTTCTATTGTTCTTATATCATCTCCACCTCACGTCATCAGGCATTAGATCCTAGAGCTTGGGGACCCCTGCCCTAGGGCGCAGGCCGGTTTCCCTAAATAGCAGGCAAGCAAGGATCCTCAAGCTGGGTTTTCACCTCTAACGAGTGAGAGAGGGATCAGAGGAAGCTACTGGGAGGCTGTCCTTAAAATGCAGATGAATTTAGAATGAAAGGAAAGCTTGGTGTCTGACATGTAGTAGTCACTTAAATAATTGTTGAACAAATGAATTATGGTGCTTTTCTTCCCTCACTTGTAATTACAGAGCTGGAAGGGAACTTAGAGACAAATTCAGCCCTATCTTTTCATCTTACGGGGTGGGACAAGTGAAAACTAGTGATTTGCCCAAAGTCTCACAGCTAGTTAGGGACTGTGCGGGGCCAGGCGTTGAGAGACGTGTCCTTCTCAGTCTTGTTCTTATATTACGTTGAACCAAGTGAAGTTGTAATTTCTGTGGATCAGAACGTTTGCATATTGGCAGTTTTGTGTAGTGCAACCTAATATGTTAGAAGGATCAGTACTATAGATTTTTCTCTCTCAATCAATAATAGTAATAACAACCTTGGCCTTCTCTGTAAAACAAGCCTAGAGCAGTGTAGCTTAGTGTGAAGGTCAAGAATACTGCTTCTCAGCAGATGAGCCTGGTTTTATATCCTTGGTCTTTCTAAGCTGACATTTCCTCATCTCTCAAATAGAAAAAGTATTACGTGCATCACTGTTGAGATTGTTTTAGAGGTTAAATGAGATGATTCTTTGAAAGGCTTAGTGTACTGCCTGTGTGTGTGTGTGCTAAGTTGCTCAGTCATATCTGACTCTGTGACCTATGGACAGTGGCCTGCCAGGCTCCTCTGCCCATGGGATTCTCCAGGCAAGAATACTGAAGTGGATTGCCATGCCCTCCTCCAGGGGATCTTCCTGGCCCAGGGATCGAACCCAGGTCCCCTGCATCTCCTGCATTGCAGGCAGATTCTTTACCACTGAGCCACTGGGGGAGTCCCATTATTCTGCCTAGCATGTAGTAATTACTTAATGAGTAAATACTGTTATTCATTGAATTAATAAGGAAGAGAATAGAACTCATAAAGTTTTAAAGATTTATAATCCTTGTAGACAGCACATTCTTTTTTTTTTTTTCTCTGAAATCTAGGGGATATGCCACACATTTGTGGTCTAGCATTGACATATCTTTGCTGCTGCTAAGTCGCTTCAGTCGTGTCTGACTCTGTGGGACCCCATAGACGGCAACCCACCAGGCTCCGCCGTCCCTGGGATTCTCCAGGCAAGAACACTGGAGTGGGTTGCTATTTCCTTCTCCAATGCATAAAAGTGAAAAGTGAAAGTGAAGTCGCTCAGTCGTGTCCGACTCTTTAGCGACCTCATGGACTGCAGCCTCCCAGGCTCCTCCGTCCATGGGATTTTCCAGGCAAGAGTACTGGAGTGGGGTACCATTGCCTTATATTCACTTTATTTCATATGTTTCTGCTGGCTACAGAGAATATGCTTGGAAAGATGTTCTATTTTTAAGTCGTTGGCTTTGATAGACATGCTGTCATGCCATGCAAGATCATCATGGTGGAAGTCAGGCAATGTGTGAATACGCAGAACTAGATCAAGAGCTCCATTTAGGGAGGGGATCTCTTCTGTCACAGTCATGAATGACCTCAATTTCTAGCCAAGGACAAGTGTATAGTCAGGGCTCAAAATGACTGACCAACTGATCTAAGTGTGTGTGTGCCTGTGTATGTGTTTAGTTGCTACGTCGGGTCTGACTCTTTGCGACCCCAGTATATTCTTTTGAAACCTGGACCCTGGGACCATATCCTTTGTTTGCTGCCTCTGCCTTATCGGTCAGCAAATATCTCTACTGCTCGGGCTTGGAGACACCCATGTGTAAAGTATTTCTCATAGAACTCTTCATGACCCAGTGACACATCCAGAGCAAATATGTTTTCAGACAGCTGCATGTTTAGGGGAGAAGTTATCACCCTCTGGGTAAGAATGGACTAAGGCACTCCCAGTCCTGAGAAGGAAGCTGTAGACTTACCCTGAAAACAAACACTTCTCTTTAAGAGAAAATGTTTCTCTTTCTCTTCAGTACCACCAGCCCAGTATTCTTAGGGACTGTAGGCTTTCGGGGTATCTTGCCGTACTGTCTATGTTGCCTTTGGACAGGACCAAGGCATGAAACCAAGGGGAGGAGGCCATGTCTGAGATAAACCTTCTTCTGCAGGAAGATTTTCAGGGAGGGGGACTGATCCTGTCCTAACAACTACCATAAGTTCCCTTGTCATCTTCCAGTTGAACTGGTTTCCTCCCATTTCTCCATCCTCCGTCTCCGTTTACTTCATCCACATTACTTTTGCCATTGTAAATGGGGCTAAAGTTTGATCTTTAGAGGAAGGTGCTATGTGAATAAAACACTATTTATTGAAGAGACATAAACTTACTAAGAATTAGCCAGCATTTTGTTTTTTTACATTAAAAAAATTTGTTTTGGAGTATAGTTGATTGAACACATTGTATTAATTTCAGGTTTACAGCAAAGTGAATCAGTTATGCATATACATATATCCACTCTCTTTTAGATTCTTTTCCCATATAAGCTATTACAGAATATTAAGTAGAGTTCCCTGTGCTATACAGTAGGTTCTTATTATCTATTCTGTATACAGTGGGGCTTCCCTGATGGCTCAGTGGTAAAGAATCTGCCTGCCAATACAGGAAACTCAGGTTCACTCCCTGGGTTGGGGAGATCCATTGGAGAAGGAAATGGTACCCCACTCCAGTATTCTTGCCTGGGAAATCCCATAGACAAAGGAGGCTGGCGGACTACAGTCCATGGGTTTGCAAAGAGCTGGACATAATTTAGCGAGTAAATAACATTCTATATATAATAGTGTGTATATGTGAATCCCAATCTCCCAATTTGGCCACCATTTTGAACTACAAGGGCTTCCCTTGTGGCTCAACTGGTAAAGAATCTTCCTGCGATGTGTGAGACCTGGGTTCAATCCCTGGGTTGGGAAGATCCCCTGGAGAAGGAAAAGGCTACCCACTCCAGTATTCTGGCCTGGAGAATTCCATGGACAGTCCTTGGGGTCACAAAGAGTCGGACACGGCTGAGCGACTTTCACTTCACTTGAACTACAAAGTGAGCATTAGTGCCTAGAAGTATCTATGGAATGCTAAAAACATTTATTGAGCACTTCTTAGGTTGATATTGAGCAAGGCTGTTCATGTACATTATATCTCATTCACTTAGCAAACTTGCAAAAATAAGTACAATCCCTCATTTTCCAAATGGGAAAACTGAGGTGCAGAGAAATTAACTGGCATATCACACAGCAAATAATCGATGCAGCTACTACTGCAGGCTTAGTGGGAGGTGATCTTTAATCTCACTGTAGACTATAAGGGTGGAGAAGTTGGGGCACAGCATTTACAGGCCTTTCAGAGTTGAGAAAATTGGAACAAAAGGATTGTGAATTACCAGTTTATCCAGCTCTACTGTAAGGAGTAAAATATGTACACATTCCTTCATTCACTTGCTCATTTATTAAGAACCTTTTTATTCAGTCTCTACTTTTTGTTCAACATTGTGCTAGGCACCAAGAGGGTATAAAATAAGACATGGGCCCTGTCTCAGGAGCTTTTATCCTCTAAGGAGATGAGTCCTGAAATACCTGTCCTTAATGTAAGAAGAGGAGTTAGACTATGTGGTTAAAACAGTTGGTGTATTTAGAGATGGACGAGATCTGTGTAGGTGGTTAGAAAAGATTTCATGTATTAAACACACACACAGTCTCAGGTGGTGGTGTTAATGGTGGGAGAGGACAGATTGCTTAAGATTTTTAAAAAAAACTTTATATGATAATTATAGATTCTCATGTATTATAAGAAATAATACAGAGAGATATGTGCACCCTTTACCCTGTTTCACTCAGTGGTAACATCTTGCACAATTGTAGTATAATAATCACGCCTAGGATAATGACATCAATACAATTCAGATTTCCCCAATTTTACATGAAATGGCAACCTACTCCAGTATTCTTGCATGCAGAATCCCATGGACAGAGGAACCTGGCGGGCTACAGTCCATGGGGTCACAAAGAGTTGGACATGACTGAGTGACTAACACTACCCTACGTGTGTGTGTGTAATCTTGTACACACCTGGATGTGTTAAGTTCTGTACAGTTTTATCACGTGTCCACCACTACCAAGATACTGATCTGTTCCCGCCCCACAAGCACCTTTCCCTTAACTCCCTCTCCTCCTCTGTCCGCATTCCCAACCCTTGGCAACCTTTGTTCTGCTTTCCATTTCTTTATTTTTGCCATTTCAAGAATGTCATATAGATGAAACCGTGGAGTATATAACCTTTGGGACTGGCTTTTTTTTACAGTCAGTATAACTCCCTTGAGATTCATCCAAGTTGTGTGTATTTATAGTTTATTTCTTATTGCTTAGTATCATGAGGTATGGATATTTTGCAGTTTAACTTTTCACCTGTTGAAGCGCATCGAGATTATTTCTAGTTTCTGGCTATTACAAATAAAACTGCTATGAACATGATTTTTTCTATACTATTTATGTAGCATGGTTGGGTCCAACCTCAGGCAGAGCATGAAGTTGGAGTCACTGTCACTCCTTTCTTGGGGATATTTTGTTCTTTTATTTTGCACTCATTCAACAAGTACTTTTTGAGCTGGGTATTGTACTACTTGAGGACGTCTAGGTGGCTCATTGGTAAAGAACCTGCCTGCCAATGCAGGAGATGTAAGTTTAATCCCTGGGTCAGGAAGATCCCCTGGAGAAGGAAGTGGCAACCCCAGTATTCTTGCCTAGGAAATCCCATGAACAGAGGAGCCAGATGGGCTATAGTCCATGAGGTTGCAAAGAGTAGGACATGACTGAGCAACAGCGCACACACGAATTGTACTACTTATGTTCTACTAAGAAATAGGTGGATGAAAATTACCTTTGTTGATTCTTGGACTTCAGTGGCCTTTGACTGTCAGTATATGGCTTCTTTGGGGGAAAAAGTCAAACTGCAGGTCCAGGTGTGGGCATCATTATGCTCCCATGGACTCTGACAGTCCTCAAAAATTCAACTTTCAGGGTTTTACTCTCTTGATTCTCCTGGAACAAGTCAGACTTTCATAATTTGTTCAATATCATGATTCTCAGTAACTTTTCATGATAAAAAATTTCATTGAAAATCTTACCATTCAGTCTTTGGAACTATTTTGGAAACAGAAGAATAGTAGAAGTTTCTGCAGAAATTGTTTAAAAATCGACTTTTCCTTAAAAACAAAAACAAACGAAAAAAAGGGAGCTAATCAAACTTAAAAGCTTTTGCACAGCCAAGGAAACTATTGAAAAAAAGAAAAAAAAAACAGAATGGGAGAAAATATTTGCAAATGACTTGACTGACAAGGGCTTAATTTCCAAAATATACAAAGAGCTCATACAACTCAACAACAAGAAAACAACCCAATCAAAAAATGGGCAGAAGACCATAATAGACATTTCTCCAAAGAAGACATACAGATGACCAGTAGGAACATGAAAAGATATTCAATATCACTAATTACTAGAGAAATGCCAATCAAAACTATAGTCAAATTTACTTCATACCGGTCAGAATGGCCATCATTAAAAAGTCTACTAATAATAAATGCTGAAAAGACTGTACAGAAAAGGGAACCTTCTGACACTGTTGATGGGAATGTAAATTGGTACAGCCACTATGGAGAACAGTATGGAGGTTCCTCAGAAAACTAAAATATGATTCAGCAATCCCATTCCTGGGCAGAAATCCAGACATAACTATAATTCAAGAAGATACATGCATCCTTATGTTTAAAGCAGCATTGTTCACAATAGCTAAGACATGGAAACAACCTAAATGTGCATTGACAGACGAATGGATAAAGAAGAGATAGTACGCATATATGTACAATGGAATACTACTCAGCCATAAAAAGAAAATAATGCCATTTGCAGCAACAGGGATGCAACTAGAGATTATCATACTAAGTGAAATAAGTCAGAAAGAGAAATACAAATGCCATATGATGTAACATATGTGTGGAATCTAAAATAGGGCACAAATGAACCTGTCTACAAAATAGAAACAGACTCACAGAATAGAACTCAGGCTTGTAGTTGCCAAGAGGGAGGTTGGGGGAGGGGGGGCGGGTAGGGATGGACTGGGACTTTGGGATTGGTAAATGCAAACAACTACATTCAGAATCAATAAAGAGTGAGGTCCTCCTGTATAGCACAGGGAACTATATCCAATCTCCTGGGATAAACTGTAGTGGCAAAGAATTTTAAAAAGAATATATATGTGTGTGTGTGTGTGTATATACGTGTGTGTGTATGTGTATATATATATATATGTTACAGTTCACTGTACAGGAGAGATAGGTACACCAATTGTAAATCGACTACACTTGAATTTTAAAAGTCAATGAGAAAATCTGCTTTTCTTTTTATAAAACTGGTAACAAGGATTTTGACTCCTAGAAGGTATTAGACATTTGTCAGGAAAGGGGAAAGTTGAAATTCCACTCTTCCTTCTGTTTTGTATCCCCAAAGGGGGTTTATTGCCAACTGCCCTCAAATGAGCTGTGCTGTTAGTTTGAGCCCATACTGAAAGTCTGTTTTATCCCTTCTGTTATTTAGTAGATGTCTTTTCATTTGAGTTTTGTTTGAAATTACAAAAGCCTCTGTCCTCAAGTGAGACTGAATCCCACAGAGCAGACCTCATTGGTGTTTTGCCTTCTAGTTTTTAAGGGTCTCCAAATTCTTTTCCCTTTAGCAGGGCCATATGTCATACATAATTGTGATTTCAGTGTGGACAGTGGGTATGGGATTCTCTTGACTCAAATTGCCTTATTTTCACCTTCTGCTGCTTCCCTCCCTACCTTGAAACCTTTTCAGTTCAGTTCAGTCACTCAGTCATGTCTGACTCTTTGTGACCCCATGAATCACAGCACACCAGACCTCCCTGTCCATCACCAACTCCCGGAGTCTACCCAAACTCATGTCAAGTCGGTGATGCCATCCAGCCATCTCATCCTCTGTCATCCCCTTCTCCTCCTGCCCCCAATCTTTCCCAGCATCAGAGTCTTTTCCGATGAGTCACCTCTTCGCATAAGGTGGCCCAAGTATTGGAGTTTCAGCTTCAACATCAGTCCTTCCAATGAACAACCAGGACTGATCTCCTTTAGGAGAGACTAGTTGGATCTCCTTGCAGTCCAAGGGACTCTGAAGAGTCTTCTCCAACACCCAGTTCTAAAGCATCAATTCTTTGGTGCTCAGCTTTCTTCACAGTCCAACTCTCACATCCATACATGACCACTGGAAAAACCATAGCCTTGACTAGATGGACTTTTGTTGGCAAAGTAATGTTTCTGCTTTTTAGTATGCTGTCTAGGTTGGTCATAACTTTCCTTCCAAGGAGTAAGCATCTTTTAATTTCATGGCTGCAATCACCATCTGCAGTGATTTTGGAGCCCCCCAAAATAAAGTCTGACACTGTTTCCACTGTTTTCCCATCTATTTCCCATGAAGTGATGGGACCGGATGCCAAGATCTTAGTTTTCTGAATGTTGAGCTTTAAGCCAACTTTTTCACTCTCCTCTCTCGCTTTCATCAAGAGGCTTTTTAGTTCCTCTTCACTTTCTGCCATAAGGGTGGTGTCATCCGCATACCTGAGGTTATTGATATTTCTCCTGGCAATCTTGATTCCAGCTTGTGCTTTCTCCAGCCCAGCATTTCTCATGATGTACTCTGCATATAAGTTAAATAAGCAGGGTGACAATATACAGCCTTGACGTACTCCTTTTCCTATTTGGAACCAGTCTCTGACTAGTTCAAATAGGAAATAATATCCAAATAAGTAGACGTTGCATTAAATACATGCAAATGCTGCTGTACTGTAGTGCAGGCATAAGGCTGTAGTATAACTAGTGATTCTCAGGGCTGATAGAAACTAGTTTATATAAGTCTAGATGATGGAAACATTTTTCCCTTACCAGCTCTGTGGAATTGTGGGAGGAAATTAAAAATGAAGATTTAAGGTGATGGGGTTTTTTGGGATAATTTTTTTAGTGAATGTTGAAGGCTGGTCATTTTCTGTGCATCTGATGTACGTAAGTGTAATAAAATGAACATGTAAAACGTTAAGCCCCATGATGATATAATTTGTTTCCTTTGTATCATAGCTTATAGTAGTGGCATTTGAAAGCTATTATTTTGGAGAATAATAAAATTATGGACCCAGAATTTGAAGTGAAAGCGTTGCAGGCTGATGAGTTCTCCTTGATCTCCTTGGTCTTTTCTTCCATTCTTTTTTCCTTCTCTCGTATCTCAGATGAAAAAAATCAGGCAGAGAATATCCTATCTTTAGATAAGATTTTTTTTCTTCACATTTCTATTAATTTACTTCGTTCTTTTTGGCCACACATTCACATGAGGTTCACCACACTCTTTTTCTTCTTGGTGACTTTGGGAAGAATGAGGCAGAAGGAATTTGAGGCATTTGCTGGTTAAGCTGCCCTTAAAATCCAAACTCTATTTTCAGACCATCGTCTTGCACCATCTCTACCATTAAACTTTTGTAAAGTTTAGTCTTAATTTATCTGAGTTCATTAGATGCTTTTCCTGGGGAAATGTGTTGTTTTTTTTTTTTCTCCTCTGACTTTGTCTCTTGGTGAACGTAAGCATTCTCCTGGGGTTTGAGAAGCATGAATTTTCGAGTGTTGGGTGAAGATTGATGTTGGGACGTGGCTTCAGGTCAGGCCGCACCCTTTGTGCTGGGACACGTGACCCAGCAGGGCAGAGGTAGGGCTGAGTCCATCTGCTGGGCCCCTGGAGCTCTCCGGGGGCCTCCTCTCCTTGGGCTGCTTCAGAAAGTTCAACTCGAGGAGAGCTGAGCTGGCACAGAGTCTGCCAGAGACTAGAAAATGAGCTGAGCCACAGTCCACAAGGGTCAGAGAGAAAGGGGCAGGACAAGACTGCAGTCCAGGCTTCTAGAGAATGACTGCGTGCTTTGTGACACTGTCATCCAAGAGAGGCAGGGTGACGTGGAGGTCAAGAGCTTGGATGCCGAGGCTGAACAACAGCTGAGTTGTGTACTGCTACTTACTAGTTCTTTAGCCTCTCTAAGCCTGTTTCCTTAGCTGTACAATGCTTACTTGGCATATTGTTAGAAATTAATGAATTAATAGTATGAAGTGTTTCTGTTAATGCATGTATATGGAATCTAGAAAAACAGTACTGATGAACCTATTTGCAGGGAAGGAATGGAGACATGGACATAGAGAATGAACTCGTGGACACAGCGTGGGAAGGAGAGGGTGGGATGAATTGAGAAAGTAGCATTGACTTATATACACTACCATGTGTAAAACAGATAGCTAGTGGGAAGCTGCTGTATAACACAGGGAACCCAGCATGATGCTCTGTGATGACCTAGAGGGATGGGATAGGAAGGGGGAGGGAGGTTCAAGAGGAAGGAGATATACATACAATTATGACTGATTGGCATTATTATATGGTAAAAACCAACACAACCTTGTAAAGCAATTATCCTCCAATTAAAAAAATTTAAAGTGTTCAGAACAGTGCTGTCATATGGTCAGTGCTATGTAAGTCTTTGATGTTCTTACAGTTATTATTACTTAATAATAACTAATTTTGCCTAGTTTGCTATTAGCTGGCAAGAATAAGGGCTATTTAATTTGGTTGCAAAATATCTTACTCTTTAGAGGAGCCTGAGCACCACTGAATGACTCTGTTAACTTGCTCCTGCCAGATTGGGATGGCATTGTTCTGGGCTTTGAGATGAAAAGTGTACTTGTGAGTTATGGGGCCATGGTCCATGGTAACCAAATTCTGCTGGCGTCTGAATTTTGCTCTTTCACCAGTATGAATCAGAGCATTTTATTGCTGGATCTATGAGATCCCTCTTTGGAAAAGAAAGATCATCTTTTTAAGTGCCCTTATTTTGCCAATGAGAACAAAGACCCAGAAGGTTGAGTGACTTGCACAGCATCACATAGCTTGGGAGCATCAGAGGTGTGAGAGAGATTGACCTTAATTCCCATGACAGTTTTCTTTTTCCAGTACATTTGGTTTTTCCACAATCACAGCACATCTCTGAAGTGTAATGTACCTGATAAGTGTCTCACACAGATGTCCTTAGGGGGTATTTATTCATCAACCTTTGTTGATTTAAACTTTATAAAATGAGTGCCCATCTTTTTCTGTAATCAAAGTTATGGAAAAGATTGATTTAGCTCAATATTTTCAGCTTTCTATTATAGCTTGACCATTTGTTTTAAGACCTACCTCTACTCGGAAAAAAATTAGAATAATGACATTTTATAAGTATTACCTGACCCATATGTTTGTACTTTTGGAAATGAAAACTGGAAATTCTTTTAGAAAGTTGCAGAAGGTAACTGTTATCTATAAAATACACACATATGCACATATCTGTGTATAAACCAGTATTTAAGAAGATAGACAGGGGTGAAGTTCCTTCACTCCTCTGAGCCCAGTCCCTCTTCTATAAAATGGGAATGATAACACTACTTACCTTACAGTGTTGCTGAAGATTCTCACTGAGGATGCAGTGAGATAGGTTATGTAAGTGTTCTAACATTATGGGTCTTCATAGTGACAGCAGCAGTAACATCACATAGTATACTGCTTATCCCCTCAAAAAGAAAAAGCCAAAAAAACCCCAACTGCATCTGAACCAAAATAAGCCTTGTTAGGACATTGTTTTATGGGAGACAGGTGCCTGATTTTATCCTTCACCTGGACATCAGAATCTTGATTTTATTGTCACTTAGCAACAGTTTTCTTCATAGAAGAATAGATGAAGGGTTCTCAGGATTTCATAAATTGATTGCAAATGATTGAGAAGTAAATATATATATTGCATATACTTATGTATATAAATACTATTATATTCAAATGTGTCTCCATATTTGAATATATATACACACACACTGTATTTTGGACATTGATAGGTGGGTGGGTAGGTAGATCTAGTACACTTGTGTCTATTCTTGTTCCTCCTCACTAAGCTTAGTCATTGTTCAGCACTTGCTCACGGACAGGTCTTCAGGTCTCCACTGGCGGATATCTATGGAAGGCTCTGCTGCCTTCTGATAGTTCCTCAAGACGCCAGAAAGGCTGGAAAGGTGCTGGAACTGGTTCTGCTCTCTAGGTTGGAGCTCTGTTTTTCCTTGGTCATTGTATCCACTCTACAAATAATACTGGGTTCACATATGATGGAAGAGAAGGTTTAAATGCTCCCTGATTGGAAAGAGTCACTTTCAAGTCTAAACTCCAAAACCACTTCCTGGGTGCCATCATCATAGAGTTCCTGCCTCCATCCCATCTTGACTTCTTGCCAGTTGCTTGGGGTTGGGACCGAAGGGGATTGCTTACTCTCCTATATTGTGTGAATTACACCCCAGCACCCTTGATGAAATTGGTATTGTTTGAAATGTTACCTGATGAAATAAAATTGGAATCAGAATTCTGGAGAGTTGACTCAAGTCTCACTAGTTAACAAATAAGATCTATAATTCTGCAGAGAGTAAACCATAGAATTCTTGTCACCTAAATTCCTCCAGAGGTCTGTGGTTTAGTTTTAATCTCATTCTTCTGTGTCTAAAGTCCCTCCTCTCAAGAACCTTTAGCCTGAATCCACAAACTCCCCAATTCCTGTTTTTTTGGCTTAAATCCAACTCTGATAAACAGGCCTGGGCCTGTTTTATTGCACTCTTATGTAATTTTGAGGTTCTATCATCACCTTGAAATCTCTCCCAGACACTCACCTCCTCTTCCTTCCCACTTCAGGAGCAGGTCCAGGTTGCTTATTAATTACATTCCTGAGCCTCGGTAGTGGCGAATGCAGTTTGGGAAGGTAGGCTGGCTGTGCAAGCATGTGACTTGCTTCTCTCACAGAGAAGAATACCTGACTGAGGAGGTCAGTGAGCTCAGGTAGTTTCAGTAATGATCAAAAGTGCCAAGGTCAAAGATTTTCACTCTGGCTCAGTGGGTGGAGATTCCATGTCCTTAATGCCACCTGGCCCTTTCCCTGGTACCCACAGCGAGTGCCCAGGCAAAAGGCTCAGAGCCACCCATTTCTGCTCCTGAGAAAAATACCCAGAGCTCACATGCTGATTACTGATGGTGACTAAAGAATGTCCACTTTTTAAATGAAAGACAGTAGGCTTCTGTGTGCACATAACTATAGACATCCTTTTGTTTTTCTATACTCCACCCCTCTAAAGTAGTGCTGTGCTGTCTTCTGCATTGACTTCGTGAGTGTAGGCTGTGAGCTGTCTCAGGTTCACCCACAGTCAAAACTCTGCTCTCGTTTCCCCTCTTCCCAGTTCCTGGCGGATCTTTTCACCGCCCCACTCATTACACGGTTGATGCAACTGCACTCTCGTCTGCAGTCAATGTTCCTCCTCTGTGCCTGCATTCCCTGTCCAGCTCGGTCACTTCAGCAGCTGTGTGATCTTGGACAAGCCCCTTGACCTTGCTGAGCCTCGTTTTCACATCCATAAAAGGATTATGATGACACTTCTTCCTTCCTACCTCCCAGGATTGCTGTGAAGAGCAAATATGCCAGAATATAGTGTAAACCCCCAACCTTGTACAAATGGGAGCTGTTACTGTTGCCAGGAGCTAGAATCTCCTTGACAATGGGAACCAGGTCTCACTACTTAATAGTTGTATCCTTACTGCCTTGCCCGGCCTGGAACAGGAGATGCTGTCAGTGAGATGGGAAAGAAGGGGGAAACAGAGGGAAAGGACAACTTTTGTCAGTTTTTATATCTTATTTTCCTAATTATCATTCTCTCCCTTAATATATAACTATAGCTTATGAAAGATGGATTTTTTTTTTTTGAAAAAAATATTTGGCATTGGGCAGCAAGATGGTTTTTTTTTTTCCTCCAAAATCTTCCTCTACACCTCTCTCTTCCTCAGATAGCTTGGTACTGATATTGGAATTCATTCTGATCACTTGATTTTATGGTCATGAGAAAATTAAATTATTTAAATGTAGGATAAGATCAGAAACCAAATGCCTCATTTGACAGGTGAGGTCAGCCACAGAGGTACGTGAAACCACCAAGGGCTTCAGTTGTGGCAGAACCAGAATTCATCTTTGGCTCTTCCTCCAGGCTGCCCCTGAATTAATGAAGTGTCAGTGATCATTTTGCCTGCCTTTGAAGGGTATTTCAAAGACTGACTAGCGCTGGGCACGCGTGGTCAGTCGCTAAGTCGTGTCTGACTCGCTGCAGCCCCGTGGACGGTAGCCCACCAGGCTCTTCTTTTCACTGGATTTCCAAGGCAAGAATACTGGAGCAGCTTGTTATTTCCTCCTACAGGGGATCTTCCCGATCCAGGGATCAAACCTGCATCTTCTGTCTCCTACTTTGGCAGGCAGATTCTTTGCCACTATAAAGCTCTTTTCCGGATCAGTGTAAAGATTTTTATTCAGGAAGTTTCCCGAAAAACAGATTTGCTGCTGCTGGATCACCACAGCCTCTGCCTGTGGTCCACACTTGAGGAGTTTGTTTATGTATGTTGATCATTGGATCACAGAAAGAATAAAACTCTCTTCATAACTAGTTGCATACACATCGAGTTTTAACAACATTCTGTACTGCAAAGCTCAGAGTCTCGGGTGCGTGAGGGTTTGAGGGAACCCCCAGCTCATCTTTGTACCTTTGGGTTCCATCGTAGGGTACCTGTGTGCCTCGCCGTTTCTTCCACCAAAACTCTGTTTCTGGTGTGTCAGATAGCACTTTGGAGCCAGGCAGACCTGGGTTCGTATTCCAGCTCTGTAGTTTAGAGGCAGGATGGGTTTAGGCAAGTCCCTTAACCTCCAGGAACGTCAGTTTCCTCATCTATAAAACAGAGATGACAAGAGGGAGGGGACATATGTATACCTATGGCTGATTCATGTTGATGTATGGCAGAAACCAGCACAACATTGTAAAGCAATTATCCTCCAATTATAAATAAATGAATTAAAAAATCTACAGATAACATTGCCTACTTTGCTGATTTGGCTTATGGTATAGAGGCAATGCGTGTAAAGGTGGGAGAAGGTATTGAAGGAAGATAAAATGTTTGTTGCTTCAACTTTTCCATCAAGCCCAAGTTCCACCTATTAGTTGCATTAACTTAGCTTTTATCTTTTATAGCACACATACATACCTTTCAATAATAGTAGTAGTAAATATAAGGCATTTTGCTTTTCTATATGAAATCACATGCTTTCTTGTTGCCTTTCATCTGATTTTCCAGGACCAGGCAGAGAATTTTCAGAAAGCTTAGTGTATAATTTATCTCTCTTGGAAATTTTTTTCCTTCTCTTGGTTAAAAAAAAATTCAAAAAACCAAAACCCACCAAGTCAGACATCATTTCTAAATTTGAATCTCCTTTTTAAAAAACTGTGGTTCAGTGAGTTTAAAGAGAGGTTTCCCAGAAACAAATGTAGTGTATATTTTTCAACTCCACAAAGATTATGTCACAATTCCAAACGGCTATATATATATTTTTCCTAATAAGGCAAAAGCTTGGAGATAGTTTTCTTTCTTGCTTTTTGAATAGAGAAAACATTCCTTTTTTTAAAAAAAAAATCACTTTCTGGTTTTTTTGGAATAACACCTTAAAACACAAGTGGTACTTTGGTGGGGTTGGATCTACTATCAGTAAATATCAAATGGTACGCACTCGGTCGGGGCTTCCCTTGTAGCTCAGTTGGTAAAGAATCTGCCTGCAGTGCAGGAGACCTGGGTTCGATCCCTGGGTTGGGAAGATCTCCTGGAGAAGGAAATGGCAACCCACTCCAGTATCCTTGCCTGAAAAATCTCATGGACAGAGGAGCCTGGTGGGCTGCAGTCCATGGGGTCGCAAAGAGTCGGGCACGACTGAGCAACTAACAGGCACTCGGTCAGGTGGTGGAAAGAGAGAGGAACACAGTGTCTCTACCTCAGACGCCTAGGCTCCTCATAAGGGAGACTGATAAATAAGCAGGCAGTTGCTGTCTAATACAGAGTCCTGTGAGAAGACAGAGGAGAAGACTCTGACCCAACTGTGAGGGAGGGGCTAGACTTAGAGGAGGTGATACCTGCACTGTGGCTTGAAAGGTGTGTGTGTGTGTTAGTTGCTCAGTCGTGTCTGACTCTGTCATTCTGTGGACTGTAGCCCGCCAGGCTCCTCCGTCCATAGAGTTCCCCAGGCAAGACTACTGGAGTGGGTTGCCATTCCCTTCTCCAGGAGATCTTCCTGACCCAGGCATCAAACCCAGTCTCCTGCACTGCAGGCAGATTCTTTACCACCTGAACCACCTGGGAAGCCTTTGAAAGATGAGTTAGGAATCTAAGAAGCTGAGAAAGGGCGTTACAGACAGAGAGAGCTCTGTGTTCTAAAGGCACAGAAATGTTAGAGGTAAATTTAAGGAACATCAGGGTATGATGTTGGGGAAAATGGAGAGGAAGACAGGAGGCAGATCTGGAGAGGCCTGTACAACACTGAGGGGTTTGAATTTTAAGCAACAAGGAGGTGTTGAATGGACCTCTCAAGGAGCCTTACACCAGAAGGAGTACCTTGGACGTTAGAGTCGAGTATTTCACTTGGCAGATTTAGAAAGTGAGAACCGAGAATGGAAGTTCTCGTGGCCGCACAGTGGCTGTTAATGTACATCTTTGTATAGGCCCAGTGGTGCCTGGGAAGGAGGCTGGGGGGGAGCCTTCACAATGAAATTCCAGTGTTGACCTTGTGAAGGCAGATTCTCATAGGAACATTTGGCCAAGGATTTATCATGGGGACTGCAAGGTTTGGGCTAGTGACCCCAGCATGCCTTTTTGCATATTATGTCCTTTAAAGGAAAGGCCATCACTAGCTAGAAATGCTCTTTGGCTATTTTTAGGCTGTGTGGTAGGGGGAAATTAGTGGAATTCTTAAGGTCAGCTCCAGCTGTTTTTCTCCAAAAGACCAGCTGAATTTTTCATGAGATTTGCTCATTAGGGCTTTTACCCTTCAGTGAGGCATTGTACTGAGTCTGAGTCAGCCTGTCCTGGGAAATAAGGGATGAGAGTATGAGGGAAAGTAGACTAGAATTGGAACGGCTGCTACCCTTTTTAAAATGTTATGCACTAATTAACATTAAGTGCTAATTACTATCAAGTGCTGTCTTAGATACAGTTGGTTATTTCTCATACCTTCTCAATCACAGAGAAGATCTTTCTGGATTACAACAACTACCTTAAAGGATGGTTGGTTTTGAAGATTCAAGGATGTTCTTATATGTAAAGTCTGGCTTGATGCCTAGGTAGAGATAGTGGTGACTAATTACATGGTAATTACACTGAATAGCACCTTTCATTCAAGACTCTCATCTCAGAACACTGTGTAGATACCAAGTCAGATATTCTTTAAGAATCCTGTGAGGGGAATTTGCCTGTGGTTATTTGGCATCCACAATTACAACACTACCTCTCTGTTGTGTGTTAGGGACTCTCTGAAGGCAGGTGAAGCGAAAGCACTCTTCATTTCTTCTTGAGTGCTCCATGAATATTTTGTCCTATCCAGTCTTTGGGGTGTCTGTCTGGAGCTCATGCTGTGTTAGAAGGTGAATGGATAAGAGTAGCTGTACAGCAGTTTTCAACTCACAGACTGTCTTCCCACATGTGATCTCATTCACCCCTGTAGTGATTTCAGCAGGGGAGGTGGGCAGTGGTTAGTCTCAATTTTAGAAAGGAGGAAACGGAGACTCAGGTATGTGGTATGTTTTGGTCACCAAGGTAGTAAGTGGGTGACTCAATTTCAAACCAGATCTTATGACTTTAAATCTCTTATTCTTTGCTCTTCATGATGCTGCCAACTGGATTGAGAAATAAAGGGCCAGGTTTCTCATCTAGCATAAAAGTGGTTTAAGGAATGCCTTTAAGAAGAAGGTAACTCCACTGCATACCCAGCTAAGGAATGAAGGATCATGTCCAGTACGGGATTTCTAGACGTGATGGAGTAAAAGTGAACTTTGTCCCACTAGCTCTGGAATAACAGCTGTTCTCTGAGCTAGAACAAACACGGTGACATTAAAATAGCAATGTATAACTCATGCTTATGAAAACAATATTTTTTATTGTTGGTTGGGATGAACAGTAGTGGAGAGGCATTAACTAATGAGAGTAGATCTTCGAAAGTTTCCATCTTAAGAATTCTGTAACACTGATGATCAGAAGGTGAGCCAGTGTACTTCTCCCCTTCTCTCTGAAATGGAGAAAAATGAGGCCATCCTCACTATACACAGAACAGGAAGCCACAGTAGATGCTCCCAACACATCGGTGGCTCAATATTAAAAATCTGTTTAAAAAAACCACTGCATGCAAGGTACTGTGTGTCTACAAAAATGAAGTGGATATTTTAATAAACCCTCCCTTAAAGAATCTAGAGATGGGAATTGGGAGAATTCCCCGCGCTCACTGCTGCGGGCCCAGGTTTGCTCTCTAGGTGGGGAACTGAGATCCCACCAGCCGCTCTGCTGCATGGTCCAAAAGAGAAGGAACTTGGCATATAATGTATATAAGTTTCTGGAATGTTTATGTAACTATTGAATACTCAGTGTGTTAGGCACTTATATATGAGCTTAAATCTTCTCAACAACCTAGTGAGAAAAGTATGATGCCCATTTTACAGATGAGAAGCCTGAGACTCAGGGAAGCCAAGTAACTTGTACAAGAGCGTCACCTTGTACCCAGGTCTGTCTGACTCTAGAGCCTGTGCTCTTTCGTACTTCAGATGAGAGATGCATGGAGAAGAGCTGTGAGGGCTCAGTGAAAGAGGGAATTATGGCCAGTTTATGAAAGGCATATTTGTGAGGGGACGGGGGCTGCAGGGGCAGCTTCATGGATGAGGCGTCATTTAAGCTGGGACTTGAGTTTGGGTGTGTGGAGATATAAGGGAAAGATATTCAAGGTGATTCCTGGGTCAGGATGTTCCTCTAGAGAAGGGATAGGCTACCCACTCCAGTATTCTGGCCTGGAGAATCCCCATGGACAGAGGAGCAGAAACAACACATACCTGATGATGATTGTGTACAGCTGATATTGGTCTGGCTGGAATTCACAGGGTAGGAAAGGGTCCATGGAAAAGGATTGGTTAGGGAGGTTGGGAGGATAAAGATGTCATTACAAGGAATTTGGACTCTGCTATCAGGGCTTCCCTGGTGGCTTGGGTGGTAAAGAATCTGCCTGTAATGCAGGGGACCTGAGTTTGATCTCTGGGTCAAGAAGATCCGCTGGAGGAGGGAATGGCAACCCATGCCAGTATTCTTGCCTGGAGAATCCCATGGACAGAGGAGCCTGACAGGCTACAGTCCATGGAGTCACAAAGAGTTGGACACGACTTATCGACTAACGCTTTCACTTTTTTCACTTTTTGGTAATCAGGGAAGAGCTAGGGAAGGTGTTTTTGTTTTTATTTTCCAAACAGCCACATCTGTTTGTTTATTGTCACCTTTTTATCTATATTGTGAAGATTTAATTCCTTTGCTTAAAATTCTTTTTTTCTTTCTTTTTTATTTTCTAAATTATGACAGTATGATAACACATTTACAGGCAACTTGGAAAATACAGAACAAAGTTACATGTAATTTCACTATGTGTTACAATTTTTTTTTAGGTAGATAAATTAAGAGTTTTACTTGGAGTTTCAATATCAAATTCTCAAAAAACAATAGAATGAATAGACAGAAAAGTGGAAGGATATATAATAGCAGACCTGAAAAATATGATGAACCAATTCAACATAATTAAGATTTATATAATTTTCACACAACAGTAAGGTACAAATTCAAGAACTAGGTAGGGTTCTTGAATTGAGTATGGCATGCTTACAGCAGGGCTTTGGAATATGAGTCTAGCTGGACTGTGTATGGTAGCCAGGAGGGAGGATGAACCAGGAATTAAAGAAGCCATGTTCAGTTCATGTCCATGCTTTGTTTCTAAATGAGAGAGGAAAGGATTGAATTGGACGAAGTGCAGAGATTCAATCAGCCAAACCTGGCAACCGATTGGCTGTACAGCAAGGAGAGGAAAGCGTCAGCCCTTGGTGTTGCTCATGAGGCTCTATTTAGTTAACAGGGTTCCAGGCAACAAGCTGGGAGTTCAGAGATGAATAAGGCACGTTGTCAGGCTCTGTCCGTTCTATTACTGCTGTGCCAATTACCACAAACTTAGTGACTTGAAACAACACAGCATTCTTATCTTACAGTTTCTGGAGGTCATAAGTCTGAAATGAGTCTTACAGGATAAAGGAGTTGGCAGAGCTGAGGTCCTGCTCGACACATTTGGGGAGAATCAGTTTTGGTTCCTTTTCCAGCTGTTAGAGGTTGCCCACCTTCCTTAGCTCATGACCCCTTCCTCCATCTTCAAAGCTCATCACTCCAACCTGTCTTCATCCTCACATCTCTTCTCTCTCCTTCAGACCATCCTGCTTCCTTATAAGGACCTCGTGATTACCTTGGGTCTACATACATAATCCAGGATAATTTATCCATCACAATATCCTGAATCATGTCCATATAGCCCCTTTCACCATGTGCTATATTCACAAATTCCAGGAATTAGGATGTGGACATCTTTGGAGGACCATTATTCTGCCTACCAGGGAGTTAACACATCTATGGATGCTAACTTGTCAAACCTTTTTTGTCCCTATAAATCTTTTTGTTCCCTTTGTTCAATAAAGGAGGCACCTGTTGAAAGTTCAGGCACCACACTAGGTACTGAGGATTCGGGGATGCCAAGGCACCTCTCTGCCCCGCTCTAGAGGAAGCAAAATTAGAGAAGAGCTGTTAATGTAGAGCCAGAGACCAGAATGTCAGACTCTTGGCTTTGATTTTTGCAAGCTGAGGTCTAGGCCTGAGATGACAAGATATAGAAGAATTTTTGGTAATTTAAAAATGGGATCCTCCTACCCACCCTCTCTACTGCCAAACCCCAATCCCAAGTTTAGATTTCTTTTTATCTACTCAAAGGCCTCTGGGGAGGAGGTGTTTGCTGAGACCAGGAATTTGACTCCTTTTTAGAATACGGTGGGAGGTTAGAAGAAGGAGACCGTCTAAAGAGGAAAACAGAAAAAGCAGCAGCAGTAACACTCCGACCTCAAGGTAGCGTAGAAAGGTGGTGTTTTTGTTTTTGTTTCGCTAAGTTGTGTCCGACTCTTTTTGCAACCTCATAGCCTGTAGCCCACAAGACTCCTCTGTCCATGGAATTTCCCAGACAAGGATACTGGAGTGGGTTTCAATTTCCTTCTCCAGGGGATCTTCCTGACCCAGGGATCAAACCTGAGTCTCTTGCATCGGCAGCTGGATTTTTTACCACTGCACCACCAGGGGTAAAAGTTCAAAAAGGTGATAAGAGTTGATGAAATGTTGAAGATTTATTGTCAACTGGTGTCTATGAAGCACCTACTATGTCCCAGACCATTTAACTTACAGCCTACTGTCATCTCACAGAAACCCTGTAAGGTAGGCCTTGCTGTCTACAAAGCACAGACCAAGTAACAAACCCAGAGTCCGTAGCAGAACTGCCGAAGAACTAATGAAAGATTAGCCCCCTTCCAGGTGTCTTTTGACTTTAAAACCAAGGTGTCTTCCTACTCCATCACAGCAGCCTCTTAAGTCAAAGGGGTAAGATTAAGGCATGTGGTCGGCATTGTTCACCTGTATCCATTTCAAATCCAGAGTCTCTTTAGAGGATGAAGCGGAACAAGGAAGACCTCACACACAGGAGGAAGTTGATGTATCTTTGATGGGATAATTAATGGCCTGACCAGAGGGATTTGTGCAGGTGTGGCCCTAGAGTAAGGCCAGTGAGGTACACAGGGCACAGAATCTATGGAGACAGGGTCATACAAGTATGGGGACTGCACTTGCCATACCCTGACAATGGGTCCAGGAGGTGTGTGCCCAGGGTGCCTGAGTAGTAGGGAGACCTCACTCTCAGGGTGCTTCAGCACAATGTGCTGTGCTCACACGACCTTGACTGTGAATTTTGTGCCCTGGGCATCTTGCTTGCCTCACCCTAGGTCCTCGCTTTGTGCAGAGGCCAGAAAGAGAAGAGGACCAGTGAGTTCAGTAGTCTCAGTACTGGCTGGACATTATAACCCCCTGGGCAGCTTTAAAAAAATATCTGGGGTAAGATATGACCCCAGACCAATTAAATCAGAATCTCTGGCATGGGGTAGCATGGAGAGGGGATAGGAGGCAAAGACCTAGGCATGGGTATATTTTTTAAAGCTTTACACGTGATGCTAATATACAACCAGATTTGGGAACCCCTGAGTTTGTACATTTGGAGAGAGTCCCTCACTGCCAGGCTGAGCAAGAATGTACATGATTATAGCAAAAGTGAGGGTTTAAGTAGATCTTTTAACATGTGAGCTGATGATGGCTACAGTTCAGTTAACTTTATGATTCTGGGTTTAATTCCAGCCTGGTTAATAAATCAGCTGATTCTTCCACTCCCTTCCTCTGAATTTGAAACCTGGAAAATAATTAAATGTAGAATTAATTCATCTGTAATGGCTGCAGTTATCAAGTGCTGGTTTCAGGGCTGCTATGAAAGGCAGCTCAACCCACTTTATTAGCCCATTTGCAAATCCTTCTGAGGGTTGAAACTGTGTCTGTCCTGAAAGAGAAAGGAGGTCCCCTCTGGGTGTCCCAGTGCTCACATTAGGGAGCCATGTGACCCTAAGCAAGTGTTCTAATCCCTCGGTGTCTTGCCTTCCTCATCTCTACGAAGAGCTGCTTGTGACTCCATGGTTCAGCTGTCACTTCATTTTTGTATTTGCTCTTGTCCAGCTGGGAAGCAATTGATATACAAATAAACATGCTTAACTTTGACTGCTGTGCTCTTTAACCAGTCATTTCTGACATATAAGGAATCCTTTAAAGCTGTGATTCCCAAACCTGGCCAAACATCATGTGGGAAAATTTTAGAAAATGCAGATTCCTGAACTTCATCCCTGAAGATCTTTCTCCCCTGCCCCATCGCCCCATTAAATGTGTTTAATCAATGCAGTGCTGATCAAACTGTCCACCTTTACATTGGGTCTTTTTTTCCCCTCTTTCAAACTTTTTATTTTGTTCTGGGGGTTTTCCTGGTGGCTCAGATGGTAAAGAATCTGCTTGCAATGTGGGAGACTAGGATCTAATCCCTGGGTTGGAAAGATTCTCCTGGAGAAGGGAACGGCTACCCACTCTCATACTCTTGTCTGGAAAATTCCATGGACAGAGGAGCCTGGCGGGCTACAGTCCATGGGATCATGATGAGTTGGACACAACTGAGTGACTAACATCACAATATAGCCAATTTAACAGTGTTGTGATAGTTCAGGTAGTTCAGATAGTTTCAGCAAAGGGACTCAGTCATATATATATACGTGTATCCATTCTCCCCCAAAGCCTGCTCCCATCCAGGCTACCACATAACATTGTGAAGATCTTGATTCAGTAGGTTGTTTTCTCCCCCGACCAGGGAAGTCCTGGTCTTCAATAGGTATTAAGCAATGTCTGGGAATTGGCCGCTCATCAGCCAGGTTTGGATATAAGCAATGATTAGGTTAATTAAAGTGCTAGAATCTCCAATCTCGGTATCCTTTGAGAGTTTACAGTTGGCAGAAATCATAGTTCTTCGAGGAAGCCTTCCCTGGGCCTCGAGACTGTGTTAAGCCCCCTGGTTAAAAGTTTTATAGCATCCTGTTCTCCTGCCTCGTAGGACTTCCTGGGCTTGTTCACATCTGTCCTCCTTTCCAGAATGTAAGCTCTCTGAGGGCCAGGATTGTGTACACTATTACAGCTTTTGGGACATACGACTTCCCCTCTTGCAGAACTGAGATCCAGGCCTTTGGTGGATGCTGCAGTTGCCGGGGGAGAGGAAGTTTCTCTTTGGCATTTTGACCGGAGGCACGACTCCAGGGGCTTCCCAAGCTGTGTGATCAGTGAAAGCCGGTGACTGTTGGCTTTCACAGCAGCTCTGTGCCGTGTCTGATGGGCCACGTTCATACTCTCTTAAAGCTCCTCAGTGTGTTGTCAAAGTTAAGTCATCCCTTTTGTAGGTTGTCATCCTTTTTTTAAATTTGGGTTTTCAGCCCAAGTGTGAAGATTAAAATGAATTTTCGGCTGCCTGTCTCCTCAGCTCCTTTCTCTCTACTGTTTTTATCTTTTGAAATTCTGATATTTCCAGATAATACAGATTTTAAAAGATGGTTTAGACATATTTATTGAGACTGAAAAGATCCAGTTCCAATTCCCTCCCTTGGCATTTCAGCCTCTCAGGGTTTGACCCCAGATACTGTTTCCCCATTTGTGCCTCACACTCCAGTTACCAGCTTTGAAAATCCTATCTTCATAGTTTCATGGCCAGTGTACTTGTCCAGAACACCTACTCTCTTCTTCTCAGCCTCCAAGATTTTCTTCCTCTGATCTCCTGCCTAAGTCCTTGTGGGCCTAACACTTGGTTTATACCTCCTGTATTACTACTTAATGTAGTACTTATATGAGGGTAGGTTGTGAAAGTGTTAGTCACTCAGTCGTGTTGACTCTTTGTGACCCTATGGACCATAGGTCGCCAGGTTCCTCTGTCCATGATTGAATTCTCCAGGCAAGAATACTGGAGTGGGTTGCCATTCTTTTCTCCAGGGGATCTTCCTAATCCAGGAACCGAACCTGGGTCTCCTGCATTGCTGGTGGATTCTTTACCATCTGAGCCACCAGGAAAGCCCCACAAGTGTAGGTGTATGTGGTACTATCTTCCTCACATTGCCCATTATCTTACCCTGGCCTGGGACTTGATTAAACTCTTAGATTCCTGTGGGTACCATAATCTAAATTTGCCTGGGAATGGCAGGTGAGCCTTTCTAGAAATCCAGAGATTATTATAAAGTTGGAAGATGAGATTAAGGGGTAGGGAGCATTGTCACATAGGAACAATCTTTTCTTCTCAGTTCTTAGTTCTAGGTGACCAACTCAGTCTGTGGGAAATGTTACTGGTCAGCTGCGTCAGTCTGTCCCTGAAGGAGGTGCCTGACATAGAAAAATGGCTTCCACCTTCGGAAGAGTCCTCCCCAAAGTGAACAAATGTTTATTGAGGTGCCCGTCAATTTTGATTGTTTCACTTGTTCCTTTGTGAAAAAAAATAGAAACTCATTGGATAACTTATTCTTTATTATTCCGTCTATATGTTTTCATTTGTTCACTTCTTCCTGCGCTCATTTCATGTGTTCATTTTATTTATTCATTAAGCTCATGTTGTTTTTGAGAAGCTACTCTGGACCCGTCACAAGGCAATTATTCTTTCAAGAAGCCAGATTTAGGCAACACATTAGATTGAGTAATGTACCTGTTTTTTTTTTAATAATGATGAAAACATAGACCATGTAGAAACAAAATATTCATATGGCATTGTTTCCTGACAGGGCTGTGGACAAAATTTGCTATTCATATAAACACATTTCTTGGGGAGAGGTGTGGGAGGGCATTCAGGATGGAGGGGACACACATATGCCTATGACCAATTCATGTTGATATATGGCAAAACCATCATGATACTGTAATGTAATTATCCTCCAATTAGAATACATAAATGAATTTAAAAATAAATAAATCAAATATATGTAAAAAAACCATTCTGATTGAGTTTTAAAAACACAAAGCATCTTTTAGGAATAGTTTCTGGTTTCTGGGATTGCTCGCATTCTCAGAGGCTAATGAGCCCGTGTAAACACCTGCGTGTTGACGCGGGTACCCTTTTCTCTGTATCCACACTTGTCCTCTTTTCCACGTCTATCTGCAAAACAAACCCAGAGGGCCCGGTCATTTTTCTGTTCCTGACAAGTTGGGCAGGGAAGAGCAGGCCACGCTCTGAGAGCCAGGACGTGCCGCTCATAAGAAATGACACGAAGGAAGTAGGCCATCCAGAAGGAGGAACAGCAGGTGAGAACGGGCCTGGGCCGGGAGTCAGGACTCCTGGGGTCTGGTCTCCTCTCTGTGCCTGATGAACCGTGCGACCTCTCGGAGAATAAGTGGGGATGGGCGTGTAACGAAAGATTAAAAGTAGCAGCTTTATTTAATTTGTTTGTGAACATATGTTTATTTTTATTGGAGTATAGTTGCGTTACAATGTTGTGTTGGTTTCCCCTGTGACTCAGTTATATGTATGTATATATCCCCGCCCTCTTGGACCTTCCACCCACCCCTCTAGGTCATCACAGAGCTGAGCTTCCTGTGCTAAGCTGCACCTTCCCACTAGCTGTCTCTTTTACGCACAGTAGTGTATATGTGTCAATGCTCTTTAGAGTTTTAACAGCCCTCGGTTCAGATCACATTCTGGTTGAGCGGCTGTGGACATTACTTAACTCCTCTAGCTCCACGTTATCCACACCATATGGAGAAGACCTGCCGTATTCAATGGGCAGAGGGATGAACTGATCTCCTGTGAGTGAAGGATCTCGGCACCACCTGCTCAGTTTTCAACCCAGAGAAACATGACCGAGATGGTGAGAGGCCCGGAAAACATCATGTGAGGAACAGCTGAGGGGAGGAAGTTCATCTCCCTCTCAACAGAGGAGACGCAGGGAGAACATAAGTGCTGTCTGCCTTGTAGACTGTTGTGTGAAAGGGAGAGTGAGCTGAGGGCAGTGTGGGGATGCATTGGAGGCAAAGGGTAGGAATAGTGGGCAAATTCAACCATGGAGTGAACAGCCTGAGAAGTGGGGCAGCCCAGCGGGGGAGCTGGCAGCTTAGGGCCTGGGAGCCCTGGCCGTGTGGCCTGGTGGTCTGATGACTTTGGGGTGGGGGGTGTGGCGGGGGTGGGACAAGAGATCTCTCTGCCGGGAGGGAGGTGAGCAGAGCTTCTCAGATTGTCCCACTCCATGTATCCCTTCCGAGAATTCTCAGGAACCATCTGTGGGTTATTCTGTTTATCCTTGGATGCCTCTCTGAGGGTTAGCATTCTTTTTTTTTTTTTTCTTTTGAGCTTTTTCTTTTGTACTGAGGTATAGCCCTAGTGGCTCAGACAGTAAAGAATCCGCCTGCAATGCAGGAGACCTGGGTTTGATCCCTGGATCGGGAAGATCCCCTGGAGAAGGGAATGGCAACCCACTCCAGTATTCTTGGCTGGAGAATTGCATGAACAGAGGAGCCTAGTGGGCTACAGTTCCATGGGGTCTCAAAGAGTCAGACACGACTGAGTGACTAACACAATTTTGGGGGCTTCCCTGGTGACTCAGAAGGTAAAGAATTTGCCTGCAATGCAGGAAACCCAGGTTCAATCCCTGGGAATTGAAGGAAATGGCAGCCCACTCCAGTATTCTTGCCTGGAGAACGCCATGGAAGGAATTATCCATGAGGAGCCTGGCAGGCTACAGCCCATCAGGTCAAAAAGAATCGGACCCCACCGAGCACCTAACAGCTGATTAGCAATATTGTGATAGTTTGGTGAACAGCTGAAAGACTCAGCCATATATATACATGTATTCATTCTCCCCCCAAACTCCCCTCACATCCTAGCTGCCACCTATCATTGAGCAGAGTTCCATGTGCCATACAGTAGGTCCTTGTTGGTTATCCATTTTAAATACAGCATGCGTACATGACCATCCCCAACTCCCTAACTATTCCTTCTCCCTGGCAATAATAAGTTCGTTTACTAAGTCTGTGAATCTCTTTCTGTTTTTTAAGTTCATCTGTATCATTTCTTTTTAGGTTCCGCATACAAGGGATGTCATGTGATATTTGAGCATTTGGTTTTAGACATGACGGTTTGTCACTGCCAGGGGTAAGCCTCTTAATTGATCAGGGCTGTCTTTGTCCTCCCCAGACCCACATGACTCAAGCACACTTGTTCTGCTCTCCTTCTGCCTCCCAGATTTTTCTTTCACGTCTTCCTTCTTGATGTCATGGGACTGTCAGAACAGTTTGCTTCTCTTCTGAAAACCTCATCATGTGAGAGTCAGGGCTTACTCGAGTTTTCCTTCCCTTCCCTGAGGTCGTGGAGAATGTTACGGTCTTCCTTGAGGCTTTGGGACAGCCGCAGCCATCCCAGACAGGAGAAGGTGCCGTCGGGGCCCCTCCTTGGAGCAGAGCAAGTTGTGGGAACAAATGCTGCTGATAAACAGGCTTTTTAGCCCAGGTCTGGCTGGCAGAATGATGGGGATTAGGGCTACAAGCCTCGCTCTTCTCTCTGCTGCCATCAAAAGCAGACACCAGCTGTGGTGTTTCTCCCTTGCGTTTGACTTTTGGACAGCTGGCAAAGAGAATAGGCTTTTATAGATGTGGCAGAACAGGGCTGACACTTGCAACATATTTTTGTTTGTTTGTTTTCTTCCAGTTTTATTGAGATATAATTGATATACAGCACTGTATAAATCGAAGATGTACAGGTGGCTTGGTGTTAAAAAAAAAAAAATCTGTCTGCCAGTGCAGGAGCCTCAGAAGACAAGAGTTTGATCCCTGGGTCAGGAAGGTCTCCTGGAAAAGGGAATGGCAGCTCACTCCAGTATTCTTGACTGGAGAATTCCATGGACAGAGGAGCCTGGTGGGCTACAGTCCATGGGGTCATGGAGAGTCAGACACGACTGGGCGACTGAGCACACACAGGTACAACACAATGATCTGACTTACATACATCATGCAGTGGTTATCACAAAAACTACAGTGAACATTCATCATCTCATATCAATATAAAAATTAAAGAACTAGGAAAAAATGTATCTTGTGATGAAAACTCTCAGGATTTATTCTCTTAACCCCTTTCATATTTAACACACAGCAGTTTTAATATACTAATCATGTTGTACATTCTGTCCTTAGTATTTCTTTTTCTCGTTCCTGAAAGTTTGCACCTTTGGACTGCCTTCTTCCAATTCCCCTTGTCCCCAACCCTCCCCTCTGGTAACCACAAACCTGCTGTCTTTTTTTTTTATGAGGTTGCTTTTGAAGTGTGAGTGACCTAGAGCCCTATGGTGGTTCCTGTTATACAGCATAGTGATTCTGTATTTCTATACGTCTCAAAAACGGCACAAGGAGAGCTTGAATTAAGCACAGTCTGCACATGGAGCCCTCATGGGTCCCTTTTAGCTGCTACCCCTATGGCTGCTCATTCCTTATTTGTCCTCGACACTTTCTTCCTTCTCACCAGAGCCTCACAATAATCTCCATAAGGAAGGGACGGTAGGAGTGAATAGATCGATTGTACAGATAAGGAAACTGAGGCTTGGAGAAGTCATGTGATTGATTTAAACCAGACAGTCATGACGAAGGCTGGTACCCAGTGAGGAACACGTGGCTGATTTTTCAGTGTTGCGCCAGGTTCACATTACAGGGGAGGTGGAAGCTGAGTTCCTGTCCACCTGTGTTCACGTATGAGATACTTGAGAGCCTATTATGTAGAGGAGAGCCACAGTGGCAGGCGCTGGGTGGAGACACAAAGCACTCAGACACCCAGGCCTTGCACATAAACCAGTGGAAGTCAAACATGAGTAGATGAGGTTTGGGATCCTGTGTTGAGTATCCTGAGTGAGGAAGTTAGGTGCTAATGGAGCACTCCAGAGAGGCACCAACCTGGCCTCGAGAGGATAGGGAAGACGTCTGTACAATACGTGCCATCTCACTTGAGACTCGGGAGGTATTGGTTGAGGGAGGGGTGTTCTAGGAGGAAGGAGGAAAGTGAAAGTGTGTTAGTCCCTCAGTCATGTCTGAGTCTCTTTGATCCCATGGACTGTAGCCCACCAGGCTCCTCTGTCCATGGAATTCTCCAGGCAAGAATACTGGATTGGGTAGCCCTTCCCTTTTCCGGGAGATCTTCCTGACCCAGGGATTGAACCCGAGTCTCATGCATTGCAGGCAGATTCTTTACATTCTGAGCCACCAGGGAAGCCCAGGAGGGAGGATAAGTATCTGCAAAGGTCTGAAGGCAGAAGGAGCTGAAAACCTTCAGTGTGACAGGAAAAGAAAGAAAGCAGGTGCTAGTTCACAGAGAGCCCTTAGCCAGTGAGGGCTTTGAGCCTTAGCCAGTGGATGGTGGAAAGTTGGTGAAGGGTTTTAAGCCTGGGAATGTGCCCTCCTCACATCTAAGTTTTAGAAAAATCCTCCAGCTGCATGAGGAGGACGGGAGGGAGGGCTGAACCTAAGGAGAACTATTTGCTCATCCTACTCTTGCTGTGGACACATCAGGCATCCCTGTTGCCAGGACTCATCCCTCTTGGATTTTTGCACTGAGGTTGCCCCATGCTGATAGCCAGCTCTGGGCCACTGATCTTCTGTGCTTAAGCAGAGAATGAGTGTCCACAGGCAGACAGAAGAGTTTTTTTTTCTG
This sequence comes from Giraffa tippelskirchi, assembly GCF_054371585.1. Lineage (NCBI taxonomy): Eukaryota > Metazoa > Chordata > Mammalia > Artiodactyla > Giraffidae > Giraffa > Giraffa tippelskirchi. The sequence continues at coordinate 37,652,046 of NC_137284.1, read as the reverse complement.
CTTCCCCAGTTTGAGGATCTGTGTGCAAGAGAGAATTATCTAGGAGGTTAATATCAAGGTGACTTATTCTAACAAAGCCAGTGCTGGCTTGTTCTAACAAGTGCCAGCCCTAGTACACACACAAGCTAGGTGGCAAACACCTCCCTGAGCCTCATAGTCTTCGTTTGAAAAACACACGTAATAAAATGTTGCTGTTCAGTCACTAAGTCATGTCTGTCTGTGACCCCATGGACTGTATGTAGCACACCAGGTTTCCCCTGTCCTTCATGTCCATTGAGTTGGTGATGCCATCCAGCCATCTCATCCTCTTTCATCCCCTTCTCCCCTTGCCTTCAATCTTTCCAGCATCAGGGTCTTTTCCAGTCAGTCAGCTCTTCGCATCAAGTGGCCAAAGTATTGGAGCTTCAGCTTCAGCATCAGTCCTTCCAATGAATACTCAGTGTTGATTTCCTTCAGGATTGACTGGTTTCATCTTCTGGCTGTCCAGGGCACTCTCAAGAGTCTTCTCCAACACCACAGAATAATAAAATACCTTCCTCAGATCTTTGTGAGGATCCAATGAGATGATAGATGTAAACTGCCAGGCATGTAGGAGGTGCCCAGTAAGTATTTATTCCGTTCTCCTTTTTTCCTGCCTTCCCTTATCACTGATCCAGAAATCTTACAGTCAACTCCAAGCCCAATACAGTCTGACCTAGTTCCTTTCTGACCCGCTCTATTCTGTCCCTCTGGCACACTGATCGCCTTGAAGTTTCTTGAACACTCTAGACACACTCGCACCTCAGGACCCTCTGACACCTGTGTGGTTTGTTGCCTCATCTCTGGCAAGTTTTTGCTCATTTATCATCCTCTCAGTGAGACCTGCCCTAGCCACTCTCTTTAAAACTCCAATACCCCTCATCTTATTATTGCTTTCCCAGCTTTATTTACCTCTAAAGTTCTTATTACCTTCCCCAAAGTTACATAATTTAATTGTTTTTATTTTTTTTGTGTTTATTATTAATTTGTTCATTATCCCCTCCAACTGGCATATACACTCCACAAGGACAGGAAGTTTTAAATGTCTTATTCATTGCTGTATCTCCAGTGCTTAGAACAGTGTCAGGCACATAATAAGCTCTCAATAAGTGTTTGTGGAATGAATGAATGCTCGATTAGCTGTCATGATAGAACTGTCCAGAATATTGGGAGTTGGGGGAGCACCTGGGACTGAAGAGTCTTGACTGCCATCTGAGGGTTCTTCTGCAATCTGGCTGGGTAGTGACTCCCTGCTGGGAGTCTAGGAGTCAAGAGTTCCAGCACTTTACTCCTTTGTCTGTAAAATGAGGACCTTGCCCTTTGCCTCACTAAATAGCCCATTTTTATTTAAAAAACAATTTTTTTTGATGTGTGTTTTTATTTGTTTATTTGGCTGCATCAGGTCTTAGTTGCAGCACTCAGGATCTTTCATTGCTGCACACCAGCTCTCTAGTTGTGGCGTGGGTTCCGGAGCATGTGGGCTCAGTAGTTGCGGTTGTCGGGCTCAGTAGTTGCAGTGCTCGGACTCAGTAGTTGTGGTGCTCAGGCTCAGTAGTTGTGGTACTCAGGCTTAGTTGCCCTGCAGCTTTTGGGATCTTCATTCCCAGATCAGGGATGGAACCTACATCCCCTGCATTGCAAAGTGGATTCTTAACCCCTGGACCACCAGAAAGTCCCATAAATAGCCTATTTTTAGGAAAAACTTAACCCTAGAACCTTTTACGTAGAAGGACTGGTTAGCTTGTAGTTCACCTTGAAGATGTGGAAACCAACGTTTCCCCTCTTGCCCCCTTGCCAGTTTCCACTGCTGGAAAATTTATTTTTCTCCTTTGTTTGCTTCCTGTCCTCAGCTCATCAGACTTAAAAACAATCTCCCATTGAACCTGATGGCAGTGCAATGCCCAGGGACATGGTTCCCAGAAGGTGGCCTGAGTCCATTTCCTTGCCAGCCTCTGAGAGCTAAGGAAGTCACTGTGCATGAATTAAAGCTACTGTGCCTGAAAGAACTGAGACAGCTGTCCCCTGGTGAAGTTGTCTGTTTAGATTAGATTCACTCAGTCATTTACTCATTCACTTATTTCTTCACATCGAGAGACTCACAGTCAGTTGGGAGAGACGAGAGCAGACAAATCATTATAGCAGTGGAAACACATAGGTGGAGGAGGAAGTTTCTGTGTTAGTGAAGTCCTGCTACAAGAGTGTTTGTTGTATGACAACCCCAAACCTCAGTGGCTTCCAACCAAAATTATTCATTTCTTGCTTCGGTACCTACAGGTCAGCTAAGGTGGCCGAGCTTCAGGTGGATCAAGTTCTGGTCTGTCCCTGTATCTCTTTCTGGGACCCAGACTGAAGAGGCAGTGGCTAGCTGGGGCAAGCTCTTCTTGGGGCCCATGGCCAGAGTATAAGAAGCCGAGCCAAACCACACAAGCACATCCACAGCCTGTACTTGCATCACATTTATAACAATTCATTGGCCAAAGTCAGTCACAGGCCAAGCCCACCATCTGGAAGGGAGAGGTGAATACTCTGCTTACTTTAGTGGCAACATGATTGTGTTGCTCTGTTTCATGGAGGGACTGAAGAGTTAGGAATACTGTACTTGAAGTGGCTTAGTGGTAATCTGCCTGCAACGCAGGAGACGCAGTTTTGATCCCTGGGTCGGGAAGATCCCCTAGAGAAGGCAGTGACAACCCAGTCCCTTCAGTATTCTTGCCTGGGAGATCTCATGGACAGAGGAACCTGGTAGGCTACAGTCCATGGGATCACAAAGAGTCGGAGCAACTAAACAACAATGACAACAATTGAATGTGCTACAGCATTTAGCTCATTTAGTTCCAGCTGTGGAAATGAGGGAAGGCTTCTTGGAGATAGTAACTTTCATCTCGAAGGATAAGTCTTCTTCGAGACAATTAAGCGGGCAGTAATATATGCAATTTTGTAATATTGCATATGTATATATACACCCACAGATATATATATATGTATATATATGTACCAGTAGTAATAATATGCACCAGGGAAGCCTGGTGTGCTGCAGTCTGTAGGGCTGCAAAGAGTCAGACATGACTTAGCAACTGAACAGCAACAACAACAAATGCATGGGAATGCATGCTAATTTAAAAAGTGAATGTGAAGTGTTATTTTAAAATTCAAGTAGTCACTGTGGGCAATATGTAAAGAGCTGCTGCTGCTGCTGCTAAGTCACTTCAGTCGTGTCCGACTCTGTGCGACCGCATAGACGGCAGCCCGTCAGGCTCCGCCATCCCTGGGATTCTCCAGGCAAGAACACTGGAGTGGGTTGCCATTTCCTTCTCCAGTGCATGAAAGGGAAAAGTGAAAGTGAAGTCGCTCAGTCATGTCTGACTCTTAGCGACCCCATGGGCTGTAGCCTACCCGGCTCCTCCGTCCATGGGATTTTCCAGGCAAGAGGACTGGAGTGGGGTGCCATTGCCTTCTCCATGTAAAGAGCTACAGGAAGATAAAAATAAAGGTCACCAGAGTGCATGCCTATGAAGCCCAAACTTCATAAGGGAGATCAGAAAGATGCAAAAAAGAAAAGGAAAACATGTAACCAGTACATTCTTGCCCAGCTGGATGGAACAAAAGTGTGAACTCAGGAAGTTAGAGTATATTTTTAGCAGCTACTTTTGGTACAGGATGCAAGATATGCACTGCTTTCTAGCCATCATTTCATTTAATCTTGACAACTCTTGAAGGATGTCCTAATGAGAATCCTGAGCCTCGGAGCGGTTAGGTAACTTGCCTCATGTTTTGTAGTTAGATGGTCGTAGTGGCAGTACTTCCTTGTAGATCTCTTTTGCCAAAGAGCAAAGAGTTTATTCATAGATGTGTTCATAGATGTTACTAGTGTACACACTGTCTTTTATTGAGTAGGGCTGCTTTAAAATGTAGTAAACCCATGTGTTTGGTTTTTTTTTTTAGTGTCTACGATATATGCAGTACTCTGCTTGTTAAAGGACCCCAGTCCTGGAGTAGTTCCTCAAGTCTAGCCTGGCTGTGGCATTCTGTAGATCTCACTTCTTCTCATTGTGCATAGGTTCAGAAACCTTTTTTTTTTTTTTTGAGTCTTTATTGACTTTTGTTATAATACTGCTTCTGTCATAATGTTTGGTTTTCTGGCCCTGAGGCATGTGGGATCTCAGCTCTCCGATCAGGGATCAAACCCACATCCCCCACACTGAACAGTGAAGTCTCATCCGTTGGACCACCAGGGACCTCCCTGCTTATGGGCTTAACATGCCTCAAAGAAAATAGGATTCTTGCCTAAAAATGCAAAAATGCTCACTTTGAATGGTGAGGTGTTTTGAAATCCTGCCTCTTTTTCCCCCCAGATTATATACACACAGTCAGTGTTCTTTCTCCTGGGAAATGAAGGGAGACAGCTTGGTGAGTTACTCCAGGTCCAGCAAAATTAGAGGTGGGACTAAGTTGAGAATAACTGTTCTCACTATGGTGCAAACTACCTCTACCTGATAATAATTCTTCCATTATTACGGAGCACAGATACACACTAGTGGAACATCTCTGTGCATGAAGAAGTGGGCATTTGTGAATTTTTATTTCTAGTTTCCTACCGATAATCACCTGACAACTGGAATAAGGTCTCCCTGGTCTTCCTGACCTTTAGTGTGACCTTTCAGCCTAGCGTCCTGTGCGTTTATGGAGAGAACCACCATCTATCTGCAACCATCCCTTCCCTCTGTGGATCATTAAACATTGACAGGCATTTTTGTGCACTCTCCATCTCGACGGTCCTGAATTGAGTTGAAACATGTTTCATGACCCATTTTCTATTTGCTCAAGAAGCTGGCAGAACTGGTTTCCCTGATCTCGGAGACCATCTCACGTGGTCACTTTTCCCCCCAGACATGTTTGAAATCTTATAATAATGAGCAATGCTTGTTATTAATAATGAGAACCGCTGCCTGTCGCTGTCTGGTATTTACTGTCTCACGATTCCCCAGGCAGGTGACGCTCAGATACTGTGGCTGCTCATCGAGTTGACGTCGGACGGAAGAAGAATAAACTGTCTCAGACTGGCCCAGCGAGGGGGTGTGAGTAGGAATGCCGCAGAAGGAACAAGTGACCTGTCTGGCCAAGAATCTAGCATCCTGAGCGCTTTCTCTTGACATCACCCTCCAGACCACTACTGCCTCAAGGGAAAGGGCACTTAGGATTTTGCTATCAGCCACCTAAAACTTTTGCCTAGCCGAGAGAAGACGTTTGCTGCAGAACTGAACAAGATACCATTCCATTGCACTTTTTCATCCTTTGATCATCCTGGCTACGGTGACTTGTTCAGCTTGGGGAATTTGAAGCTGTGTTTTTCACTGTCAGTTTTGTGAACACTTTTCAAAATGATCGACTTAAGCTTTCTGACGGAGGAGGAGCAGGAGGCCATCATGAAGGTTCTGCAGCGAGACGCCGCCCTGAAGAGGGCTGAAGAGGAGAGAGTCAGGTAGGAGGCTGGTCCTCTGGCTGGGGGAGGAGGGGTGGTCTGTGAGAGGATGAGACACTTTGTTACTCTCAGCTGTAAGTGGTAGTTCTGACTTGGAGCCTGACTTACGGGTTCCAATTTCAGCCATATTTCCTGGACAGAACTTTCTCCTCCTTGGTATCTCTCATCCCATAGGACTCATGCCAGAAATAGTCTTGATTAAAAACCTAACTAAATGCCTTTAACTTATTAAACACTGGATTAAAAATGAGATACTCTATACAAACATATCCATATGTCTATGCTCCCCATATATATATGTATGTATGTGTACACACACACAAACACACACATATTCACTTTTTTTTTTTTACTGAATCTACTTCTTTAAAAGTGGATCATGTACTGAATTAGAAAAACGTTTTAAGTTTCTAAAGTTTTTAGAACAGAGAAGTAGCTCACATTTTTGTATTTTTGTACATGTTTGAATTGATTTCAGCACAAGTTGAAATTGGTTCTGACTGAGCCAGTTTTTCATTTGTGTCCCTTGAGAAAGAGTGACACTGTTCTTGTTGGGAGGAACTCAAACCAAATGTTCCACATCAATAGTCCTACCACTTCCACCTACTGTGGGGAAGGAGGAGCATGAGACCAGAGTGCTGAAGAAGTGGGCTTGAGTCCAAGGCCTGCCATCTATTGCCTTCGTCATCTGGGGTTTTGAAGGCAGTGAAAAGCTTCCTGAATGTAAGTTAGTCATATTCATGGCATAACTCCCATCCCAGGAGTTATCCAAAAGGCTCATGAGCCATCTTCTTACTTCCTTGGACACCATGATCATAAATAATGGATTATTTGTATCCATATTTTATTTATTTTTTCATAGTTGACCCTCATTTGAACATGGATGCTTTGTAAAAGAACATGCTGAAGTTCCCTTTAAGTACTCCAGAATGTCTGATTATGGCTGCTCATCATAATTCATGTTAAACAGTGCTTAACAGATTGCAAGGGGCTTATATGCCCATTATTTCTTCTGAGCTCACGACACTCATGCATTTGCGGTGCAGGGTGGTTTGTAATTACACCAACCTGATGTGTGAGGAAATTGACCTTGAGACAGGTCAAGTGACTCACCCAGCCTCATGCAATCCATAGATGTCAGAAGTGAGAATTAAATCCTGGCCCGCAGGTACTCATTCACTAAGTCTACTGTCCCTTCCTGAGAAAACTGTAGCAGACCAGACATCCTGGGAGCCAGCCATGATGAAAGGGGTGGCTGTCATGGACACTGAGCTGTGACTGTGACAGAAGATGCCTATAGGTGGTAGAGATCATGAGAATGGGGTTCCTTACTTGTCATGTTCCTTCCTCCAAGTTGCTGCTCCCCACTCTCAGCAAGTGGGGCGCCTCAAACTGTGTCCCCTGGAGAACTGGGAATTACACCAATCAGCCATCGGGGTCTCTTGGTAGCATTCATCCTTTACCAATCACAGTACATGAATGTCATTTTCTTATGTTCCTCCCAGCAGCCCTGAGATTTGGCAGGGCAAGGCTGTTAGACCCATTTTAGAAATGAGGGGGTGGGGGAGCAGCACAAGGGAAAAATTAGTAGGTTTTTCAAGTATAGTGGGGAATGGGAATTCCTTTAGTCTCTCAGAAGACTAGATGGAGAGACTGGGAGAGAAAGCAGTGGAGCCGAGATTGCACTAGGGCGCCATTCCTCTTCCTGCCTCGAGACAGGAACTCTCAGTATTAGCAAGCTGCCATCTTTGATTCCTCCCACTGTGGCGCTAAAGGTAAAGAACCTGCCTGCCAATGCAGGAGACACAAGAGATGTGGGTTCCATCCCTGGGTTGGGAAGACCCCCTGGAGGAGGGCATGGCAACCTACTCCCATATTCTTGCCTGGAGAATCCCGTGGAGACAGGAGCTGGGTGGGCTATGGTCCATAGGGTCGCACAGAGTGGGACACGACTGAAGCGACTGAGCATGCACGCACCGACAAGGTTTTACGTGTGATCTGTAATTCTGCTTCCTCCATCTAGCCGGATTATGAAGGTTAGAGGGAGGTTACCCTCCCTTCTACTTTAAACATACTTAATATTTTATTCTTTTTAGAAAATATTTATTATTTGGCTGTGCTGGATCTTAGTCACAGCACGTCGGATCTTTAGTTGTGGCTACAAACTCCTAGTTGCGGCATGTGGGATCTAGTTCCCTGACCAGGGATCCGACCTAGACCCTCTGCATTGGGAGTGCGGGATGTTAGCCCTGGGACCACCAGGGAAGTCCCCCTCCCTTCTGTATTTACATGGCCTCGGGGATTCCAGGCTTTTGGGTCTTCCTCGTAGTTCTCTGATTCTCTATGAGTTGGAGGTATTTCTCAGGCATCTCTGGTAAGAGCTGAAAATATCCTTAAAAATTCCAAGTTCTGCCTGAAAGTGAGCCTGGTGAGGGGTGGGAGTGTGTAGCCACTGGCACCGGCGAGTCTACAGCCGCAGCAGGAAGGCCGTGAGTCCTCTTGCAGAGGTGACCTTGCAGAGTCTCCTTCCACACACTGTTTCTGAGGACACCTCCGAAGCTGCCGCTGGCACTGCCCTTGATTCTTGCTTTTGTAAACTGATGGAAGATGGCTTGGGGTGGTAAAAATCTAGTGTGAGTCAAACCCTGTTTGCTGCTACCATTCTGGTGTGTTAGTCGCTCAGTCGTGTCCAACTCTTAGGGACCCCATGGACTGTAGCCCACCAGGCTCCTCTGTCCTTGGGATTCTCCAGGCAAGAATACTGGAGTGGGTTGCCATTCCCTTCTCTGGGGATCCTTCCAACCCCGGGATCAGACCTGGGTCTCCTGCACTGCAGGCGGATTCTTTACCGTCTGAGCCACCATTCTGGGGGCCTTCCTAATTAGGCACCAAGCAGCTTGGGTAGGCTTGGCCATGGGTGGGCTCAGGACTGAGTGCCAGGGGCACAGATGGGCAGCAGGCCCACACCCTGTTGACACTGACAGAGGCCCAGCTCATAGCCTGCTCCGCACAAGAGAAATGGGGCTCTCGAACCCTTAGCACTGAAAGGACTTGGACAGTTCTGAGGCTGTCTGCTCCCGGACTGATGGAACAAAATGCTGTTCCTTGGGCTTTTGCTTTTCAGTCCTGTTACCATCTCCTACCTGTTTGTCTTTGGTGCTTCCATCAGAGTTATAGCCTGACAGCTCTGGAAAGATTTTTGGGGTCCATATCAGTCACTTTACAGATAAAGCAGGAAAAGCCCAGAGAGGAGAAGTGACTTACCCAGAGTCACACAGATAGTCAGTGCCAAAGCCATGATAAGAAAAGCTCTTTGTCTCTTGGTTTGAGAAGAACAGTAAGGGCCCTTCAGTCAAAACTGATGTGATTTTGAATCCTCTCCTCACCGCTAAATCGACCGGTTCATTCGGTAAGTTACTTGACCTCTCTGAGCCCTCAACTCAGAGACTGGGAATAACCATAGTATCAAACTCGAAGAATTATAGCCAGATAATATAATTCTTTATCTTCTTAGCACATAGTAGATGACTGATATATTTTAATTTCCTTATTCACCACTCCACATATGCCTCTAAGGAGAAAAAAAAATAGGACAGAATTTTCTGGTTAGTGGTCTGATTCCTTAGAAGGAAATTACTCCTAAAGCTCTCAACTATTTATTAATAAAATAGGGGAATCTAATTGAGCACTCATAAAGTATAGGAAACTTCTCTGGACTAATGGAAGGGATTTTAGGGTAATTGAAACATTACCAGCCTACCAGTCCCAGCCCTCAAGGTATTTACCATTTATCAGATTATCAATTGCAAATTTAAAACCTCAACCTTGTTTCCCTAACATGATTTTGCAATGCCCCAGTTCTCCTCCAAGTTGGCAAGTGACTTTAGAGATATAAATTAGATAATTCTATTCTTAGCCTAAGCAAAACACCATTAGAAAGGCAAATCTGCCACTGAAATTCAGAGTGCTATTTCAAATGCTGATTCATTATGGACTTTGGAATATAATCCTCCTGTGGTGGTGAGGACATTACTAATGGACTATAGCACTGCTGCCCGCTAAGACCAGACACTGCCTCAGAGTCCTTTTCAGTATGGCTGTAGAGGAGAGTTGGATTTAAATTGAAATCTGTCTGCCATTCCTCATTTATCCAGGAATGCTTTGGCTTGTTCACATCCAAGCTCTTTCAAGACACTTTGGAGATGATTTATCCTATAGGTTACCTCCCATCCAAGTTTCAGGGCTTCCCAGGTGGTGCCAGTGGTAAAAGAACCCGCCTGCCAATGCAGGAGACTTTAGAGACACGGGTTTGATCTCTGGGTCAGGAAGATCCCCTGGAAGAGGGCATGGCAACCCACTCCAATATTCTTGCCTGGAGAATCCCATGGATGGAGGAACCTGCCAGGCTACAGTCCAGGGGGTCGCAAAGAGTCGGACACGACTTGGCGACTAAACAACAGCAACCTCCAGATTTCATGGATCAGAAAGTGAGTGTCGTACAGAAGTGTCCAGTTCCCAAATCACTCAACCTCTTAATGGTAGAATGTGGATTTGAACCCAGGGGAATATCCACTGTGGTATCTCTGGAGTTCAGTTAGAAGTCAGCAATTCCGGGTCACTGCACCTGCCCCCCTACCTGTAGCCACAAGTGCTAGGTCTGGTTACCTACTATGCCTCTCTACCCAGCCTGCTTTCCTCACTGCCAGCTGGAGACACTTCACAAACCAGCAGGGAAGCAGACATCAGGCTGGATTCTTTTTCTCTCTCCTGGCGGCCTCCTCCCTCTCTGTCCTCTTTTTTTTAAGAACACCACCATACATTCATAGATATAATTTTGGTCTTTTATGGTTTGAAAATGACACACTCTGGAGGTGGTATTTCCTGTGCTTTGCGTCACGCTGCCAGCAGGAAATCATTGCCCCTGGTGTCTGTACACCACCAGCGCTATGTCCCCCACCCCATAAACACACAACCACATCTAGGGTGATGGGTGTTCATGCAGTAGATACCATCTCAACCGCGACTGCATCTTGTGATCCTCAGCTGCTGCCTTAAGCCCTAGTTTCCTTGAAATGAAGGCAGTTGTCACTGAAGAACTGCCTTCCAGCACCTCTGATAGTGTTTTCTGTCAAAGCAAAGGGGAAAGGAACCAACATTTGTCCAGGATCAACATTGTACATAGAGTGTCACATTTTCCCGTTTGATCCACACAACAATGTAGCTGAACCCCCTCAACAAGGAGGAAGTGGGGTGGGCGGGTGAGGTTAAGTGCCCTGTAAGAGTGAAACCTTGCTCATCCAACTGCAAACCTGTGTTTCCCACACAATGTGCTGCCTCACAGCAGACTGTGGGGACCTGCAATGTATCCACAACATGAGTGATGCATGTTCCGTCTTATTTTTTGCTGTAATGAAATTTCACAATTTATTTCATTTTCACGTGTGTTTGTTTTCAGATTCTCTATCAAAGGTTGAATTCCTTCGTAGAAAGAGTGAAGTGTGATAGCCATCTTAGAAATCAAAACCATGTTTGGCTGTCCCCAGCAGGATGGGAAAGCAGTAGAAAGAATGTGGGTGAGGAGGCAGGCTGGCTTCTGGTCCCGGCTCTGTGTGACCTTGGGCAAACCTCTTAACCTCTCTGGGTTTCAATTAATCTCTGAAGTGAGGCCATTTGTAACTATCCAAGGTTCATCCTAGCTCTCATATCCAAAACAAACATCTAAGAGTACTTTCAAATCACCTAGTCTAACCCTCTTGCCCAGAATATACTGAGGGGTTAAAAAAAATATCTAGGGAATCAAGCAGTCAGCCTCTTTGGCCAGTCTACTAATTCTCATTATCCACAGCTGATCAGATAACATAGTCCAGGTTCTGCCTATGGTACTAGACCTTTGCTTCCTCTTGACGAGTAGCTAGAATCTGGGGTGCGCTATGTAAGTACAAGAAAGAAAGCTGTTTGAACCCAGAATGAAGGGTGTCACTGTTCTTCTGGCTTTTCTGTGGAAGCGCCCACATTCTTTCTGCACCACGGGAGTTGGCATTGGCAGTTAGACTGGCTGTAGAGTAAATATTTTATGTACAGTTCCAAGCATATACCTTGTATGCAATAGGGAATCAATGAACTAGTGGATAAGCAAATGAACAGATAAGGCCTTTAACATACAGAGGAGGCAAGATGGCCATCTTCTGCAATTGACTGAATTCTTTGGGCATCATAGTAAACCTGTAAGGGTTAAATGAGATAATGCATGTTAAGTGCCATGCATGAAGCCCAGTATAAAACACATGCTTAGTGTATATTCGCTGATGGAATGGGAGCATGACCATCATGATCTGCCTGGAGGGCTGGCAAGACAGTGTCTTCTCTAGGCTGAGTATTCTTCTGCCTTCGCTTTGCCCAGCAGCCCATGGGTATTTATTGAGCATCTTCTCTGTCCTCAGCTCTCTACTAAGTATAACGTGCAAGTGGAGAGGATGGCAAGGTATGAAAAGCGTGAGGGCCGAGAAACTTACCCTTTTTCCCACTTCAGTTGAATGGTACAACAAATAGAATATCAAATGCTAATTTGTTGGTACAATTCAAGTTCAAGAAAAATGAGAGATCAATGTAGGCTGATAGAGAAGATTTTTTTTTGAATTTTTAAAACTTGAAGTATAGTTAATTTACAATATTATATATTTTGTATTAGTACAGCATTGGGATTTAATATTTTTATAGATTATACGCCTTTAAAAGTTATGGCAAAATAATGGCTATAATTCCCTGTGTTGTACAATATATCCATGTTGCTTATCTATTTTATACACAGTAGTTTGTATTTCATAATCTGGTACCCCTATTTTGCCCTTCCCCCATTCCCTTTCCCCTTTATTATCCAGTAGTTTGTTTTCTATATCCCTGAGTCTGTTCTTGTTTTGCATATACATTCATTTGTATTATTTTTCGTTGTCATTGTTCAGTTGCTCAGTCGTATGTGACTCTCTGTGACCCCACGGACTACAACATACCAGGCTTCCCTGTCTCTCACTATCTCCTTGAGTTTGCTCAAACTCATGTCCATTGAGTCAGTGATGCCATTCAAACATTTCATCCTCTGTCACACCTTTCTCCTCTTGCCCTCAGTCTTTCCCAGCATCAGGGTCTTTTCAAGTAGTCAGCTCTTCCCATCAGGTTGCCAGAGTATTGGAGCTTCAGCTTCAGCATCAGTCCTTCAAATAAATATTCAGGGTTGATTTCCTTTAGGATTGACTGGTTTGATCTCCTTGCTGTCCAAGGGACTATCAAAAGTCTTCTCCAGCAACACAGTTTGAAAGCATCAATTATTTGGCTTTCAGCCTTGTTTATGGTCCAACTCTCACATCTGTACACAACTACTGGAAAAACCGTAGCTTTGACTATATAGACCTTTGTCGGCAAAGTGTTGTCTCTGTTTTTTAATATGCTGCCTAGGTTTGTCATAGCTTTTCTTCCAAGGAGCAAGCGTCTTTTAATTTCATAGCTGCAGTCACCATCTGCAGTGATTTTGAAGCCCAAGAAAATAAAATCTGCCACTGCTTCCACTTTTTCCCCTTCTATTTGCCATGAAGTGATGGGACCAGATGTCATGATCTTAGTTCTTTGAATGTTGAGTTTTAAACCAGTTTTTTCACTCTCTTCTTTCACCCTCATTAGTTCCTCTTCACTTCTACCATTAGAGTGGTATCATCTGCATATTTGAGGTTGTTGGTATTTCTCCCAGCAGTCTTGAATCCAGCTTGTGATGCATCCAGCCTGGCATTTCACATGATGTACTTTGCATGGAAATCAAATAAGCAGGGTGACGATATATAGCCCTGACGTACTCTTTTCCCAATTTTGAACCAGTCTGTTGTTCCCTGTCTGGTTCTGTTTCTTCTTGACCTGCATACAGGTTTCTCAGGAGATTCCCATCTCTTTAAGAATTTTCCAGTTTGTTGTTATCCACACTGTCAAAGGCTTTAGCATAGTCAATGAAGGAGAAGCAGATGTTTTTCTAGAATTCCCTTGCTTTCTCTATGATTCAACGGATGTTGGCAATTTGATGTCCGGTTCCTCTACCTTTTCTAAACCCAGCTTGTACATCTGGAAGTTCTCGGTTCATGTACTGTGAAGCCTTGATTGAAGAATTTTGAGCATTACCTTGCTAGCATGTGGAATGAGCATATTCCCCAAGTAAGGGACATCACACAGGATTTGTCTTTCTGTCTGACTTATTTCACTACCCATAGTATTCTCTAGGTGCTGAGAAGATTTTACCAGCACTGCCTAGGTGGTAGGATTCTTTTTCCTTTTTGGTCATGCTGTGCAGCCTGCGGGATCTTAGTTCCCCAACCAGAGATCACACCTGCGCCTCCTGCAGTGGAAACACAGAGTCTTAACACTGGACCACCAGGGAAGTCCCTGATGGTGGGATTTCTTTTGTAATCTGCATCTCTACAGAACTTGGGCTTTGATGTCTTGGAATCTGGTTTCATCTATAAAATATTCCAAGTGGCTAAGATAGAGATTGATTAACTCTCATGATAGGAAATATATAAATAACATTTAGTGCATTTGAAGGTATTTCCTATTTTTTTTGCTGCTTTAAAAGAGATGAACCAGAAACCCAGCCTGAGTTCTTTACTGTAATGGCTTTACTGGGAGCCTGACTCCCACAGCACTGCAGGCTTAGTGGGGCCAGAGGCTTGGAGACAGTCAATTAGGTGGGAGCAGATCAAGCATTGCCTAACAACGCTTACAAAGTGCCTTTCAGTTGAACAACAAAAATAAGTAAATAAATAATCTTATGAAGGGAGATTGGGAGTTGTTACGCTCAGGGTTTGTGGTCTCCTTCAACAAGCTCATGGCCAATGCCAGATTTCCTTCTGCATTTTCCTAATCCTCCAAGAGATGAGGTGTCCTGCCTGAACCAGAGGAGGCACTGCCATTGTGATGGAGCTTGGTTCACTCAAGCTCGGGAACAGCAGGCTCTCATCTCTTATATGACTCACACCAGGCTGGCAGCCGTGCATTTACTTTTTAACAAGTTATCCTCTTAACAGTTTCTAGGCATCAGTTCTGTGCTGGCCTCTGTGCTCGGGGCTCTTGTTAGAAAGGTGATTAGGAGGTAGTCCTTGCTTTCAAGGAGTTAGCAGAGTTGGCAGGTCAGTGTGTGAGATGGATGTGCAAACAGATCATTGGATCACACTGTGCTGAGCACTGCCCTGGAGGAGCTGTGGGAGCACGGAGAAGGGCCGGCCACCCGGTGCCCTCGGGAGTCAGGGAAGCATTCCCCGGTGAGACGGTGCATAGATCTGAGGGATGAGGGGTCACGTGCTAGACAGAGAAGTGAGAGAAAGACATCCCAAGGGGATTTACATTTACTGGTCTCTTACCAGGATTCAGGCACTGTTAGGTACTTCCAGGTAAATACTGCCTTTAGTCATCCTGGGTGTCCTGCAGAGTAGGTCTTATTTCCCCCTGTCTTTATAAACAAGGAGACTGAAGCTTAGAGGGGTACAGGAAGCTGCCAAAGATGGCATTTAAGCAGGGTCAGAACTGGAATTTGGACCCAATCTGGAGAGAGGCCAAGGCCCATGGTCTTTCTGCCACAACCTCCTGCCCTTAATGTCTGCAGAGGTCATGTAAGAGCAGTTTGGAGATCAGTGAGAAGTCAAGTGGGGAGCATGGGAGCGAGTGCTGGAAAACGAATCTGAAAAGATACTGCCTGAAGCCATGTGATCGGGGCTGCATTGGATATTCCTTCCCTCCAGAAGTGCTGAATGGACACCCACTGTTTTCCAGACATGAAGCAAAGATATATTGAGTGTAGGCCTTGCCCCTAGGGGCTCACTGTCTAGTCATGGAGAGCTGGAAGGACTTCTCTTTTCTGGTATTGAACTTAAGTGAGGGCCTTTGGGGAAGAGAAGGCAAAAGCTCCATCAGCAACTGGGGTGGATTATTTGCTCTGCTGAAAATCTAGACAATGATTCCACATGTAAGCAATATCATATGATATTTGGTTTTTTCTCTGTCTCACTTACTTCACTCAATATGACTTACTTCTCTAAGTCCATCCAGGCTCCTCTGTCCATGGGATTTCCCAGGCAGGAATGCTGGACTGGGTTGCTATTTCCTTCTCCAGGGAATTTTCCAGACCCAGGAATCAAACCCACATCCCCTGCACTGCAGGCAGATTCTTTTACCACGGAGTCATTTCACTGTTTTTTGTTTGTTTTAATGGCTGAGTGAATGCATCTTCTTTACCCATTCTTGTTGATGGACATTTAGGTTGCTTCCATGTCCTGGCTGTTAAAAATATACATGCTACTATATATAAAAATAGATAAATAATAAGGACCTACTGTATAGCACAGGGAAGTCTATTCAATACTCTGTAATAACCTATATGGGAAAAGAATCTAAAAAAGTGGATATACATATATGTATAACTGAATCACTTTGCTGTACAATAGAAGCTAACACAACATTTTAAATCAACTATATTCCAATAAAGATATGTGAAAAAAGAAAATCTGGGCAATGGAAAATCATTAGGCACATTTCATAGGAACCATGAAGTGAAGACACTCCCTTTTAGGATTTGGTGATGGGCTCTCACTACAGTGTGTGTCCGAGGGTTGTGATCAAACGTGTTTGGCATAGGGTCACTTCTTTAAGTGGAGAGGAGAGATGTTTCCAGTAGAGAGTCAGACTCTGGCTGGAAAGTGTCTCTGCAGGCACACTAGGGAGAGAGAAAACGTACTTGCCAGAACCCTGGTGACTGCCCCTCCGGCCTTCCCCTTTCCCGGGTGGGCCTTTGTGTAGCCCTTACACACAGCCCTGCCACCACCTTGGTGTGGCCACCCTGCACGTTCTCTGGCTAAAACACTTAGATTTGCTCCGTTAGGTAGTGTGTGTATTAGCTTGAATAACAATCATCAAACCCTGTTGGGTTTTTGTAGCACAGTATCTTCCAAGAGTTGAAAGTCTCCTTAAGGCTTTTATTCTACTTTATTGTAAGTACAGCTCCGTGAACAAGAAAAGATAGATAGATATTTGACTCTCATTTTATTGACATGGGTAGAGAGATGCAGAGGTTATAAGACTTGTCATTGCAGAACTGTGTTTTTCCCTCCGCTGTAAAATGGGGGAGATTTTAGGAGGGTGGTACTTGGTTTGTTCTTTAGATTTTAGCTTTTCCGTCAGCATCAGTCACTGTGGAACCCTTAGAAGCAGTATCTGCACAAATGGAATTTACCCCTGCCTGCACTCCCTACCCCACCTAAGTTTGATCTTCCCTGATCCCAGCCTGCCTTGTTGAATTCATTTTCCTAGAGTTAAGAACCAGGGACATATAGGCTTCCAGAAAAGTCTCTGATAAGTTCATTTCACTGAAATGGCAAGAACTGATGAGCCGATAATTTCCCCACCAGTTACCCACTCGGTGTTTATTAGGTGCCAGACATACGCAGAGGGTAGTGTATGTGCATTAGCTAACTTAATCCTCATAGAAATCTCATGAGGTGAGTTACTATTATTAACCCCCCTTACTTTTTAAAGATTTTTTAAGATGGACCTTTTTAAAGTCTTTCTTGAATTTGTTACAGTGTTGCAGCTGTTTTAAGTTTTGCTTTTCTGGCCACTGAGGCATTTGAGATCTTAGTCCCCCAATCAGGGGTCAAACCCGCATCCCCTGCATTGGAAGGTGATGTCTTAACCACTGAACCACCAGGCAAGTTCCTTAATCCCTTTTTAAAAATAAGGAAACCAACGCTTAGGGAAGCTTAATATGTCCTCTTTCTCTGGGGTATTTGCCTTTAAACCGTGAACACTCAAGCCTGCAGCTGAAAAGTGAATTTGCTCTTGAGAAATCTCAGGCGTCATCTTGGGATCGTGACTTAAATCTTTGAATTTTTGAAAAATGTTGGCACTGGATCCTCTGACCTTTTAGTTAAAGCATACACTGGTTAGTCCTCTGGGAGGTCTGTGGGATCTCGTAAAACATTGAGAGCTTCATTTTGGCCGTATGCTTACAACTTCTTTGTGCAGTGTCACTGTGAACTCATTTACTTACCGTGGATTCGTAACAAAATAAGTGTTTTTCCTTTTGTTAGACATTTGCCTGAAAAAGTTAAGGATGACCAGCAACTGAAGAATATGAGTGGCCAGTGGTTTTATGAAGCCAAGGCAAAAAGACACAGAGACAGAATCCATGGTGCAGATATCATCAGAGCATCCATGAGGAAGAAGAGGCCCCAGGTGGCAGGTAAGTTGATTTGGGTTAGTGCCTCTCAAGCTAGCATTTGTTTGGGAGAAGCAGTCCTTGGGAGAAGGGAAGGGTGTCAGCATCATTACTGAAATCTGGGGAGGAAAATCATTTAGGGGTGTGCTTTGCATAATGTGTGGTCCTGTAGGTCAAAATCTTCTTGCCCTGGGTTTGGATGGATGAAGTCAGGGCTAAGTGACTTAGTGTGGTAAAGAAGGACAAAGGAAGCCCTTTAGCTGGCATACTGACTTGGAGTAGCATTGACAATTGAGGCTTACAAGGGATCTGTGTGTGTGTGTGTGTGCGCTCTGTCGTGTCTGACCCTTGGACTGTAGCCTACGCGGCTCCTCTGTCCATGGAATGTTTCAGGCAAGAATACTGGAGCAGGTCACCCTGGAGGATCAAACCGACATCTCTTGTGTCTCCTGCATTGGCAGGCAGATTTTTTTTTTTTTTTTTTTTTTTACCAGCGTACCACCTGGGAAGCTCTATCAGGAATCTACCATCTCCTCTTTCTTTGGCTCTAACTTTAAAAATTCAGAACCTTTTCTCCTGAGTAGAGTAACAGGAAGAGATTAGCCTTCCTGCTCAATGACCATGACACCTGGTACTTCTTTAAAAACCAAGTACATCATTTAAGGGATTGTAAAGACAGTATTTTGGAGGCTTCTTTAGAATTCTGTTGAGTTCATTAAATATTTACCAGGTCCCTTCTCTCTAATTAACTCGGCACTAGTCAGGGTAAACCTTTACCCCTGAGAAATAGACCCTGTCTAGTTCTAACCTATTCTCAATAAGGAAATTACCTCTTCAGCATCTAATATATTACAGGTATTTGTTCCCTAATATTTCTAATTGTAGTAGCAATCTTGTATATATTATTACCCTCATTATATATGTGTAATATGTAAAATTCAGAGAAGTGAAGTAACTTGCCTAAGGTCATCAACAGGCTATGAGCACTGCATAGCATATCATAAGGAGTCAGCCCCCATCTATAAGGAGTGTGACTCTACATCAGAAGGGCTGAAATCCCAGCTCTGCCATGCGCCCTCCCAAAACCACCCAGAACTTCAGAAATCTTGAAGGGTCCCATGGGTTATACTGAGGGCTCCATTTTGCAGCTGAAGAAACTAGACTTATGAGTAGAGACACCTATGAATGTATTTGGAAATTGGGAATCCTTGGTGACTCAGACAGTAAAGAACCTGCCTGCAATGCAGGAGACCTGGGTTCAATCCCTGGGTCAGGAAGATCACCTGGAAAAGGGACTGGCCACCCACTCCAGTATTCTTGCCTGGAGAATCCCATGGACAGAGGAGCCAGGTGGGCTACAGTCCATGGGGTGGCAAAGAGTCAAACATGACTGAAGCGACTAAGCACATGTTGCTTCATCTTAATTCTTAACACTGATGGAAGTATTACTGGCGCTTACTGGCTACGTGGCCTTAGGCAAGGCTCTTGATCCCTTTGGTCTTCAATTTTGAAATCTGTAAACTTGGAAAATTGTTCCCTCCTCAGAGGATAATGCATGCAAGGGACTCAGCACTTTGCCTTGAACTCGGTCGTCACTCAGTTGATTCTAATTATCCAAGAGGTGCAGGTAGAGAGCGGTGCGTGCTCAGAGGCCAAAGAGATTATTTCCTGAAGAAGGATCACAGAGGTTTTAAGGGGGCCCTGGCATCTGAGCTAGCTTTTGAGAACTGGTAGAATTTGGCTGTATAGAGACTGCAAGAGGAGGAGGCAGTGGAGAGGAACATTCCAGAATAGAAGCATCTGTTCCCCTTTGTATCCCAGAACCCAGCCTTGAGTCAAGCCCACTGTAGCTGTTTGGTAAAGAGTTGGTAATGATGGTGTGCCTGTCCCAACAAGAACTTCCCTGCCCTAAGCATCCCCTGGCCATACACAATAAGTCCTGACCCCAATTCAGGTCAGATTCACCTAGAGCAGTCGCAAATTTGCTTTGGTCATCTCCTCACATTTAAAGGTGTGCCCATGCTCTCTGGAGACTCTACTCGTGGACAACTAACAACATAACTCCTCTTGCAGATGTATCGATAACTCTGATCTCAAGTACACAGACTCATTCGTGACTGCCTGGGTGCTCAGGGAAGACCTGACATTCAGGTTCCAGCCTTCAGAGGTTAGAGCTGATATGAGAAGTTGTAGGTTATGGAGAAGACAGATGGATAACCTTCTTGCCTTTATTGTTTCCTGTTTCAGATGAGCAGAGTAAGGACAGAGCAAACAGGGCAAAGGAAAGCTGGGTGAATAACGTCCACAAGGATGCTTTCCTCCCCCCAGAGCTAACCGGTGTTGTAGAAGAGACGGAAGAAGATGTAGCCCCAGTGAGCCCCAGGTGAGACTGAGCTCATGGGGAGAGCTGCTGCACGGGTCCTGGCTAGGTCCTGCTGTGTGTGTGCGTGCAGAGGCCACCCAGGTCTCATGGGCGTGGGGAGGAGGGCACGGATGAGAGAGTTCTGAGCCCTGATATGAACAAAGCCTGAGCAGTATTCTTTCTCAGCTTCCAAAATGTCTAACAAATCTGCATATTAAATAAAATTAAAATGTTAAGTGGTGATTTCTTCCATCACCAACTAGAGCTGTTTGTTTTTTTTTTTCTCAAATTGTTATTTGTGCTAAGGATTTCTTCAAACAGTAAATGAAAAGGTACTCCAGAATGAATGTAGAGGAATAAGTCATTTAAGAAAGAGATGAATGGGGAATTCCCTGGCGATCCAGTGTTAGGACTTAGTCACTTACACTGCTGTGTGCCCATGTTCCTTAAGATCCCCACAAGCCGCACAAATGTGGCCAAAAAAAGAGAAAGAAATGAATGATGATCAAATTGTAACAGCCTGGGGCAATAGAAGAAGTTTAAGCACAAAAACCAAACAGACGTGAATTCCAATTCTGAATTTGCCATTTATTAGCCATTTCACCATGGGCAAGTCATTTAATCTCCCTAAATCTCTTTTCCTTACTATAGATAGGAATCATACTGTATAAGAAAGATTCTGATGAGAATTACTACATAAAATACCTGGTACATGGTAGGTACTGAATAGATGCCTCTTAAGGATTCAGATTGTCCTCAATATTTCAGTCTTGCTTTTGTGTGTTTTCCATTTATCTTATCACCAGACCAATCAAAATGTACATTTGTACACCCTTCCTATGATATAGCTGATTATGAGGCTATGTTGCCCCCAGCTTTTTCAACCAAGATGATTTGCTTTTAGATATTTAAGGATCTTCCCAGTGGTATCTGTCCATTGGAGGTATAGTTTTTACCCTTTGGTTGAAGGGCAGTTACATTTTATCTCTAGCTCCTCAGTGGAGACAATTGAATCAGAATCTCCAACTGTAATAAAGTCAGTGAATTTGCTGGTGGGACAGTCACTGAGTCAGGGTCCAAGGCTGAGACGCCTGGGAAATGGGGATGTTATCAATAAAATTTGTGGGTGAGAGAGTGGGTCTATTCTATGGGCACCAACAGGCATTTCAGAGTCAAATATAAGTACTATGTTATAGGGATAATGGAATACTGAGTCTATTAAGGTACCTATTATTTATCCATTTCCCTTTTAGAGAGGACTCACTCTGTTTTCCTGGATGGTAGGCAGCACCATATCTCCCCTGCCCCCACCTAGGATGATCTGTGATGTTCCATCAAGACCCTGATACTGGAAAAGATTGAAGGCAAAAGGAGAAGGGGGTGGCAGGGGATGAGAACCTGGTTAGACAGCATCACCAACTCAATGGACATGAGTTTGAGCAAACTCCAAGAGATAGTGAAGGACTTCCTTTCCTTCTCCCAGGAACTCATTTCATCTCAAATGGCCTAAGGGACCGAGGTGTCACGGCCCTTACAGCTTGACTGAGTTTTCTTACGACCACGTGGCCTGGTGGGTAGCCCCCTTCCTTTCTCAGTTTGAGGCTGTGAATAGTGTCCACATTTGTGTCTCTGTTGTTTTTACATTTCTTGGATGACCTCAGACACATCTTTGAGGTTTTGTTCTGTATCTACCTCAGGACCAAGCTGCCTCACCAGGGTGTTGTGAGATGAAATGAGGTGTGAGAACCACTTGGCATTTCTCAGGAAGAAAGAAAATTGGCAATTTGCAGGTGGCCTCATATTGGGTTGGGAATCCCTGATGGCTCAGATGGTAAAGAATCTGCCTGCAATGCAGGAGACCCGAGTTCAATCCCTGGATCAGGAAGATCCCCTGGAGAAGGGAATGGCAACCCACTCCAGTAGTTTGACCTGGAGAATTCCATTGACAGAGGAGCCTGGTGGGCTATAGTCCTGGGGTTGCAAAGAGTCGAACACGACTGAGCAATTAACATATTATATTATTATAACACAGATGAGGTAGGCCAAGAAGACAGGAATAAACATGTTTGATGTATCCGGCATACTTTGCTCGTGACGTGGCGTGAGCGGTGATCACCCAGAAGTGTAGCAGGAGCTGTTATTTACTTCCTTCTCTCTGTGTCAGAAACTCCTGCTTTGCTCAGTGTCAGGTTCCAGCATGTTTCTCACCTATACTTTAACCTTTGGGAACTGGGTGTGTTAAGTATATTTTGGGGCCTGTACTTTTAGACTAAGTGAACTTCAATAGAATGACTCAATACCTGTCAATATTTTCTTAGTCAGGAGTCAGGGAGCGTGAGGCAACCCTGACTGGGTACTGCAGTTTCTGAAGGATTTTTTTTTTCTAATAAGCTCTGGGGCAAGAGTCCTTCTTCTGTTGTGGGCACAATTCTGAGTGCTTCTGTTTGTGAGTAATTAACTCACTGGGGCTATTCAACGTGTATTCAAGCATGAGAAGCTACCTACCTTCCTTTGGAACTGGTCTTTGTTTGCATCTGTAGCCTGAGGAAGCAGAGAGGGCTCTGATGAACAGAGAGGGAGCAGGGGATGAGGTTCTCTTCCGAGCGGCAAAGAAAACTCCAAGCGCGCTCAGCTCTAGTTCTGGCTGCTAGTCTTCGGCAGGGTAGTACTGGCACAAACAGTGGTGAAGGACTGGTGTTTGGGATTTAAGTGTTTTCTATTTCTAATTATCACAGATTGAGCCATTTAATAAAGTATAATAAAAATGAGTACTCGAAAAGTGAAATACAGATAACAACAAGGGCATGCAAAAACATAAGCCCACTGATGGTGTACTGTGGTGTCTCAGCAAATTGCTGTAACTGATTCTAAATGCATACTCTTGATGTCTGTACCTGCTGTAAACTAGTGACACACAGTTCACATACTGGCATTGGTACATGGTCCGCACTTTGATAGCACATCGTGTCTCCCCCCCCAATAATTGTGGGACAGGCACACAATAATCCCCTGGACATGGCTGAGCCATGATGGGGAGCAGAGGACGAAACTGAGAAATTTCATGTGCGTCAGATCCTGCCTCCCCAACCAGGAATAATGTGTATTTTCTGATTATAGAGGTAGGCCTGCTCTGGGATGAGAAGCCCCTCCTTTATTATTTGAGATGATATGTTCTATGAAAAAAAGTTTGAGTGCTTAGGGAAACACGGAGAGTCTAGTAGCCTCTCGACTGACCAGGGCCTTACGTGTCCCCACCTTTGGTGCTACTTTGGTCTGAAGGAGCCCAGAAGTAGACTGACCTTTTTAGTTCCCCTCTGTCTCTCCAATCTCTTCCCCTAAGGACTGGTCCTTCTCAGTCTTCTCTGAGGACTGGTCCCTCTGGTAGCTTATATCATCTTGGCTGAGAGTAAAAAGTGAGAGTGTTAGTTGCTCAGTTGTATCCAACTCTTTGAGACCCCATGGACTCTAGCCTGCCAGACTCCTCTGTCCATGGAATTCTCTAGGCAAGAATGCTGGAATGGGTATGTCCCCACAAACAGAGCCAGCCCAGATCTCTAAAAAAAATGAAAAACAAAAACAAGAGTTTCTCAAGTGTGTTCTAAGCTTCCCAACTCTTTTCTTCTCCTGGTTTCTCCTCCCACATTCTTTGCCATCCCACATCCTTCAGTTCCCTTGTGGCTGCCTCCTTTCTCCTTGGAAAGGCTCTAATGTGCATTCTGCCCTAAGCCTTACTTAAATTTTTAATAACTTAAACCAGTGTGGATGAAAGCTTTGAGCTTCTTTCCTTTTCTTGGTTGTTTCTAAAAGCTTAAAGAATTACTCTGAGAATGTATCTTGATAAGGTTCAGAAGCTTCAACTACAGAAAGCAAGTTCCTAGGTGCAAAGGAGGTTACATTAGAGGCAGTGGGCATCACACGAAGGAAGTGGTAGCCTACTCTGACTATATATAAATCAGCCCAAGTAACAGATGACAGTAATAGGTCAATGACTGCTATTGTTGGAGCAGAAGTAACAGGGGGTACTGTGTGCCAGCCTGAACCACAGGCTTAAGAAATAGGAAGCCAGATGAAAGGCTGTGTAAGAGTGAGATGCAGAGAAAAATAGGACAAAGAGAAATAGGTATGAATAGTGAAGATAGAGAAGAAGGCAATGGCAACCCACTCCAGTACTCTTGCCTGGAAAATCCCATGGATGGAGGAGCCTGGTAGGCTGCAGCCCATGGGGTCGCGAAGAGTCGGACACGACTGAGCAACTTCACTTTCACTTTTCCCTTTCATGCATTGGAGAAGGAAATGGCAACCCACTCTAGTATTCTTGCCTGGAGAATCCCAGGGACAGAAGAACTTGGTGGGCTGCCACCTGTGGGGTCTCACAGAGTTGGACATGACTGAAGCAACTAACAGCAGCAGCAGCAGCAGTGAGGCTAGAGCCATTAGTGCATAGGTTGGCTCGGTTTACTTTCAGGATATGTCTTGGAAATAAAATATTTAAATATTCTTGTTTGCAGTTGATTGAAAAATGCTGATTTAACATCTTGCTAGCACCTAGTAGCATAAATCATTCTGTAGGGTTGCAAATTCATTCTCCATGTAGTCATTCGGTCAGTCGGCCAACAGTTGTTGAGTATTTGTTGTACACAAGATGGTAGGTAGGAATTCAAAGTGGAATAAGACATGATCCCTGTCCTTGAGGAACTTATTCCAGAAATAATTATATTTAAGGGATTTCTTGAAGGATAAGAAGGATTCTATTAGGGAGACAGAGAGGACAAGACAGGCAGAGGGGATGACATTGGGGATCTGGTTTGGCTTGACATCTGGAAGGGTCTAATATAGTGGATATATTGCAGTTATCAATTACTAGTTATCACTGAGTGTCCTACCAACACCTCAAATTTCTTCTAAACTCATCTCTAAAATTCTGTTGTATGTTTCCTCTTTTCTCCATTCCCTTAATTAGGATTTCACTGTCTCTCACCTAAATTTCTGTTATAATGTCCTTATTGAATTGAACCTGTCATCTACACAGTTACCAGATCATGACTCTAAAAAGTAAACTGGATCATAAAGTCATTTAGTGGTTCCTTGTGACTTAAAAGTGAAAGTCTAGCCTTTTGGTCAACATTCAAGGCTCTTCACAATCTGGTTCCAAGTACTTCTTTTACCATGAGTGTGTGTTAGTCACTCAGTTGTGTCTGACTCTTTGTGACCCTATGGACTGTAGCCCGCCAGGTTCCTCTGTCCATGGAATTCTCCAGGCAAGAATACTGAAGTGGGTAGCCATTCCCTTCTCCAGGGGAATCTTCCTGACCCAGGGATCAAACCTGGGTCTCCTGTATTGCAGGCGGATTCTTTACCATCTAAGCCACCAGGGAAGAGAAGTTCTCAACTGTGACCTGTATGTCATAATTGCTCAAGGAACTTTTAATAATCCAGCTTCCCAGGGCTAGGTATCACTGTGCTGCTCTCTTGGGTTGAGGACCTGGGTCTTGCTCACTGCCATCCCCCAACCTTCTAAGAATATATCCAGCAATAGTAGGAACTTGGTATCTATGGACCAAGTGAATGAATGTTGTTCCCTCTCTTACTGTCCTCACCACTTATCACTACCTGACATTATATTATGTATTCATTTTTGTGTGTTTGTTCTCCCCTCCTCTCAGCTGCATGAGGAAAAAGACTTTGTCTGCTACTGCCTTTCATATTGTTCACTGCTCTCTTCCTGTAACAGACAACAGTGCCCAACAAATGTCTTGTGGAGTAAATGAATGAATGAAGAATATATGGGAAAAATATTTTAAAATTTTTAAAAAGAGAAAAACAGATGAAGAGTGAGAGATGGATTGACAGAATAGTAGATGACATAATGAATTATTAAATAGAGAATAATAGTGAAAGAGGGGTTAATGGGTAAACAAATGAGTAATAAATAATTGAATGAAGTCCTTTGGACCCCAGGGATCCAGTAGAAAAAGAGACTAAGAGAGTGAGAAAAAATTTAAGGTACAAGGTAAGAATGGCATTGATAACATCCAGGTTTTATTGCTTTGCCAAGACTGCCTCACTTCAGACATATCACCATGAGCTCTGGTGATTATAAAAGCTGGAGGAAACTTTGAGGGCTACTCTCAAGTTTGGACAACCACAAGTAAGCAGCATTCAGGTTGGAGAACTAGAAGGCATGGAAGTAGGAGGGAGCTTGGCTGCTGCAGGGGTTGCAAAGCCCATTAATCAAAAATATCCCTGGAGAACATCACCAAAATGAGTTCAGGGAGAACAGGATAAAGCCTGTACTGTGGTGTTTCTTTCCATGACATTGGCAGATTTTCCTCTGGGAATTTTCTTATGAAATGCTGTGAAAGTGATGAGTTTTCTTGCAAGCAAAATGGTGCACCCCCACCTTTCTTTGTTTTTGGTAGAATTAAAGTGCTATTTCGTTATAAGTTATCATAGTGAACAAAAAATGCTCATCTTTGAGCTTCATCGCCTGTGCTCCCGTGATGCTCACTCCTGACACCCCTCTCTCTTACCCTCTGTTGAATGGGAACCAATCAATTAACACCAGTCTTTAGCTCTGAAATAGTATTGTTTTTCCACTAGTGCTCTTTTTCCTGGAAAGCTTTTGTTTGTATATGTCTATCTCCCTCTTGCAGAGGGATTAGCTACTTGCCTTAACTCTCTATAATAAGATCAGTGTGAGGCACTTCAGTTGCTCCCCAAGGCGGGGTAGAGATGAGACAAGCTATGGGACAATGCATTTGATCTTTTGTTCTTGGACTAATTGCAAATCCAATGATGTGAATGTTTCATTTCTTGGAGGCCTGCCCTACAGAATCACTCATATTGAGCTCTTAAAAGAATCCTGCTAATCCTACAGAATCTTAGATATACCCAAATTAGTTGTGAGGGATAGTTTCACTCTGACATCAGTGTGCCTTATGGATGGATGGGAATGTTTGTGTTAAATAAATCTGTAGCGTGAACTGGGGTAGAACCAGAGAAGTAATATTTTACTTAAAAAAAAATACTGACTTGAAAGGCTGGCATAGTATATTTATGAATCTGCTTCACTCAAGCCCTGAGCCATTTCTTCATGTGTTCAAGCCTCATTGAGTGTAACACGTGTTAGCACAATGCTGGGTGCCAGGCACAGCATTAACATCTTAGGAATTCACAATTCGAAGGGAGAAATCAGCAACAGCATGAAACATGGGGAGAAAAATTACTTGAAAAATTTGCTTCTGAGTCCAGACACAGTTAATATTTATTCTGAAACATACCTCAGAAGAGAGTATGTCCGTTGTTATTTTTAACTGCTTTACTTACTTTTTTTGTTTTTTGGTTGCACCACGCAACCTGTGGGATCTTAGTTCCCCGACCAGTGATCAAACCCATGCCCCCTGCAGTGGAGTGCAGAGTCCTAACCACTGGGCTGCCAGGGAACTCATTTTTAACTGCTTTAGAAGGAAAGGCTGGTTAAGGTTCAAAAGCTTTAAAAGCTGTTACATGTGCTTGGGAGTGCTTTACAGCTGGACATACAAGCAGATGGGCTGTCCCACTGCCCAGGTGGTGTAGTTCTAAGACTGCTGTGAAGGCCTTCTTCCCCATGTGTCCCGACCAGAGTACCTGACATTCTTCTTCTAAGTCTTCAAAGACTTGTATTAAAATGCAGACACTTTCAGGAGCCAAACTCTATCAACAATATCATAGTCTATTATTTTAGTAATCTTCTTACAGTTTTGGCTAAGTGCTGTATCTAGTGTTGAGGCATCCCAGGTGGCACAGTGTTAAAAGAATCTGCCTGCCAATGCAGGAGATACAAGAGATGCAAGTTTGATCCCTGGGTCAGGAAGATCCCTTGGAGGAGGAAATGGCGATGCACTCTAGTATTCTTGCCTGGAAAATCCCATGGACAGAGGAACCTGGCAGCTACAGTCCATGGGGTTGCAAAGAGTCAGACACGACTGAGCATGCACGCATGCACATTTAGTATTGCAGGTAGTTTTTGAAGGATGCCTGAGGTCAGAAATGACAGAGCACAAGGTGTGAGCTTTGGCTTGCTGTATAGTGTTAAGAACTCATCACGTAGAAGGTATTCAGTATCTTATTATACAGGACACATCCTAAGAATACAAATCATCCCTCTGAGAGGGCTTGGAAGAAACAAAAGACACAGTACGTGGCTATAGAGAGACTGTGTTCTCTTGGGAAAAATAATGCTTCCCTTTATGAATATTTAATCCCATGATTTCAAATAGCACCAGGCAGGGAGCAAATCCCAGTTCCAAGTACCAATAAAATGTGCGGTTAAGATTTGGGACAATGAGACCCACTGCCATTGGGCTGATAGGCAAGCAGCACCACAAGGGAGGTGAGATTTGGACCAGGCTTGGCGGTGAGAGCGAGCTTGTGGGTCAAGAGAGCATAGCCAACATTTGAGGGAGGGGTTGGGGGTAGGTTGGCGGGGACCGCAGAGAGGGGCAGGGAGCCAGGTTTGGCACGAAGGTCAGTGGGCAGGAGGAGTGGGACGGTACAGGGGGTGGATGGTGGAGAATCTCCAATTCCTTCCTGAGGATCCCAGAAAGGTAACGAGCAGGAGAGGGATGTGACCAAAGTCTGTTTCAGACCATTCTAGCTTAGAGGTGGAATGCCAAAAGGATTAGGAGAGTGGAACTTTGGTGTCCGGAGGTCGAATGTGAGGCTTATACAGATGACAGGGAGGGGTCAGGAGGGGTGGAAAGGAAGTGACAGATATGAGAGTCACTGGGAAGTTAGAATCGCCCCGTCTTCATTCCAGCTCTCTTGCCATAAACCACGGCTTTACTGATTTGAGGAATCAGTGGAGTGGAGCCCAGCCATTCCAGTGCCTGTCTCTGGAGTCAGGGTCAGACACCTGGTTCACCTTCCCAGCTCTTTCACTAACTTAACCTCTCCAAGCCTCCATTTTCTCGCTAGTAAAATGGGGAGAAGTGTACATACCGCACAGGGATGTTGCAAAGGTCAACTGAGAATCAGATGGTTGCTGTGTTGATAGTTGCCCAGTCAAAGACAGGCAAACAAAACGTTGTTGTATTCCTTGAGGGAAACAAAGCCGGAGCTTAATTGAGGAAGTAGCTGCATTTTTCAGAAGCATTTTGAGGCATCAAACTCTTGTTTTAATTTTTTCTGGTTAGGCAGACTTGTGAACTGTAGTTAACTAAGTGTCCCACCCTCATCCCGTTTTCTGCTTATCCCGACCACCAGAGAACCCAGTGAATACTGTATGTTTCTGGTAGTTCCGTGTCTGATCATGTGCACCAAATGCCTCATTTCTGCCTCTCTTTTGCTTTCTGAAGAGCAGGAACAAAGACATCTTGTTTAAAACCTAAATAATGTGCCTCGTTGTAGTTTGGCAAACCACAGATTGAAAAGAAAAAAAAAAAAAAACTGGTCACCTGTGTGTGCTGCTGCCTCCCTAGCACTGGCTCATTTGGCCTTCAGTTGTTCAGCCACTCACTCACCAGCTGTGTCCCAGACACTGTACACGGTATTGGAGGGACAGAACAAGGGCCAAGATGCTCTTGAGGGGTCTCCCCGGTTACTGTGAGAGAGAAGATACATAGGCACGGAGTGAGGTTGCATTGCTCCTCATATGGTCACATGAAATCCATAGCTGCATAGGGTTTGGTAAGAGAGAGGTTGGTTTTGTCCCTGGGCAGGCGGGGACCACGTGATGTACAGCGTGGGCGGTTGGGGTGGTGGCTGGGGGTGTGCAGAAGTGGGGTTTCCAGGGAGCAGAGGAAGGAGGCTGTAGAGACGCTGCTTGTCCTTCATTCTTGGGGAGAGGGAGTGGGAAGGGAGGAAGATGGCAGGAGAGAAGGGCGGCATTTTCTCAGGTCCTGCAGTTATGCGACTGATTTATATACTAGTTGCAAGTGTTTGTTACTCAGTCGTGTGTGACTCTCTGTGACCCCACAGACTGTAGTCCTCCAGGCTCCTCTGTCCATGGGATTCTCCAGGGAAGAATACTGGAGTGGGTTGCCATTCCCTTCTCCAGGGGATGTTCCCAACCCAGGGATCAAAACTGGGGTCTCCTGCTTTGCAGGCAGATTCTTTACTGTCTGAGCTAAGGGAGATGATACAAAGCACTCTGAGAAAATGAACATGGCATCTGCTATAAGCTTCCTCATATCGCTCACTGGTCTTCTTAAAGTGACCCTCAAGAGACATGGCTTTCTAGTCCTGAGCTCTGGGCTGCTTTTATTGTGAGTTCTGTCGATGACCAGGGTCCTTTTTTCCTGTTGGCTGATAGATAACTTGATTCATGTTTGTGCTTACCTCTTGCAAGAATAGAGGCCGCCTGCCATGTGTTTTGATATTAGCCTTAATTCTGGCTCCATTGTAAGTTCTCACCCTTGTTCCCTGCTCTTTCCCTCCTCATCCTGCCCACGCCCCCCCCCCACCCCCAACTTTCTCATATCCCTGTGTCAGGCTGTGTTCCACATACATCTGCCTCATCTGCTGAAATTCCTTTCTGCAACAGTGAGGAGGGTAACAAAAGGAAGCATGGCTTCCTCAAGTGTTCAGCCTGTTCCTGGAACTACCTCTCCATAGAAACATCGGTCCAAGTGCAGAGGGAAGGAAAGGAAATTAAGCGGCAAGAACATCCAGCCCACGAGTTTAGAGACAGCAATCTTGGGCAAGACTCTCTGGCCGTGGGGCAAAGTGCTCCCCTTCCCCACCCCCAGTTCCTTAGCTTCCTGGTGAAAAGCCAGCACCTTCTGAGGTATTTTTCCAAGTCCTTGACTCTGTGATGCCACTAGGAGTTTAACCAGGGTGGAGTTTAACGAGGCACCGTGCTTTCAAGCAATAGTGACCTCACCTCTTATGCCTTGAGCCGGGGCCCCTGGAGCAGGAAGTCTGAGCAGGCGGTTTTCCTCCCTTTCCAAGGCCACTGTGACCTTCTTTGTCCTTCTTACTCAGTCACCAAGGGTTTGATGTCCTTCTTACTCAGTCACCATTCATGCGCACTGTACTCTCACCCCAGGGCTGCCCGGTCCCTGGGATAGGGAACCAGGGTCTGCAGAGTCCTCCTCTCCTCTCTGGGCCAGCTGTAGGCTCCTAACCTCCCACCATCCTCTGACTGCTCTCCTGTCCTCATCCTCTTGTATTTGAACGAGAACTCACCTGGCCAGCCTGGAGAGTCGGGGAAGATTCCCAGGAAGGTGCTCCCATCCACCATCCTCCCAGCACAGCATCTCCGTCTGCTGTTTCTGCTGTGTCATTGCCCGACTACTTGTCTCACCTGAGTCTTTTCTTCAGCTGTTTTTCTTTTTTAAAATGCTGATTTATTTGGCTGTGTCAGATCTTAGTTGTGGCACCCAGGATCTTTGTTGCATTGGGGCGGATCTTTTGTGACGGTGCCCGGACTCTCTAGTTGTGGCCTCTGGGCTCAGTAGCTGTGTGGCATCCAGGATCTTAGTTCCTTCACCAGGGATCGAACCCGTGTCCCCTGCATTGCAAGGCAGAGTCTTAACCACTGGACCACCGGGGAAGTCCCACTTTGAGCTATTTTCTACCTGAGTTAGAGTAAGCAGTGCCATTCTAGTCCTGGACCAGAGAATCTCTAAAACACTTTGGGGCCTTATTTCAGCAAGGGTGTTCCCTCTTGAGAACAATTTGCTCAATTTCTAGTCTGCATCTGATGTGAGGTCCCGACTTTGAGATGAGTTTATTTGTACAAATTTCAACCGTGAACCTCCTATGTGCCTGGCACGGTGATAAAATCTTCAAGGCTTCTGATGGATGGTTTTGCCTTGTCTCAGGCCTGCCTGTCTTTCATTCCTGTTTTCCCATTGCCTTTGCTTCACTGCTTAATCATCTCTCAGCTCCAACTCCCTCTTCCTTCCTGGCAGTTTGATTTTACAAACTTCCTCTTCTATCCTGCCTTAATAGCTTCTGGCTTCAGAGGCATGATTTATGCTTCCTCAAAGGGTAAGGTTTTATTCTCTGAATTATTGTTTCTTTTGCAGTTCCAGCGTGGTAAATCCAGCATCCACCATGATTGATGCATCCCGGGAAAACACAAGGAAGTCAGCTATATCTCCAGCCAAGGTAGATTGAACTTGGACTTTGAAAAGCTCATTTGGGGTCAGAATGCTGTTCTCTCACTTTATCAAAGCACCATGAAAAAGAGAAATCTGTAGTACTTTTTTCCCACCAAATATAGATAATTTTTACTATTTAATATAGGAAATCACTCTTTTGATGGACCTAAATTTTTTACCCTAAAGAATAAAAAGTCTGACACTATTGGCGGCTGCTTCTTTTAAGCATATGGCATGTGGCTGGTTAGTTCCATGACAGTCCTTATTCCTGTTCATGGCTTCCTGAATCCCTGTTAGAAGTCTGCTTGTGGGAGAGGGTTCTCGATTTATGAAACTACAGATAGTAAACATTGGTTTTCAGTCTTATATTCATAAAGAAAAATACTTGGAGTGGGGATAACTTAGCTCAGGATTAACATATACACATTACTATATATAAAATAGATAACCTATAGCACAAGGAACTATACTCAATATTTTATAATAACCTATAAGGGAAAAGAATCTGAAATATATATATATATAACTGAATCACTTTGCTTATACCTGAAACTAACACAACATTGTAAATCAAGTATACTTCAGTTGAAAAACAGAACTCTATTTATTGATATGCTTTCTGACATTAGAATTAATGATCATATTAGTGACTATGAAGCACTTCAAGATACCTTTTAAATCCTTATAGGAAAAGTCAGTTACAATTATATTTAGTACGACTTGAACCGATCACAGTGAGTCTCCTACGATAGAAAGAGTGCTGGTGTGAATCTGCCCTAATTAGAGCCTCTGGTTTACCCTGACCTGTGACCACCTCTTTGATGTGTTCAGGCCCAGGTTTTCTCGCCTCTGTGAAAATCTCACCTCTGTGAGATTAGATTTGAATGCCTGGTCTGGTTTAACTTTGTAAGACTCTGGAATTGAGTACATTTTACACAGTTTTGTTCTGATTTTTTTTTTTTTGGCATGACATATATATGGTGATTCTTTGCTGACCGGATTAACTAGGACCATCATTTTTCAAACATGCCAGATAGAGTTTACTGGATAAAACTATTAACTATTGCATATAATAAGCACTTGCTGACACAAAGTTGCTGTTATGACATTTAAAATGAATTTAATAAACAATATTTTTCCCCAGCAAAGGAAGAATCCGTTTAATAGCTCCATGTTGCCAGAAGATCACTTATCTCAACAAACCAAAAATGAACAGTCAAAAAATGGAAAGACTGGTTTCTTTCAGACTTCAAAAGAGGGTAAATATTATTTTTATTGAGCTAGATATTTTTATCTTTGTTATCTGTGGACTAAGGGAAATTCTCAGAGTTCCTTAAACTAAAATAGCTTTCAAGAGAAAGTGAAAAATTGTGATGGTTTTCTTATTCTTCTACTATACTCACCATTTTCCTGCCTGAGGAAAGGAAGCAGAAATTTTAGAAGCGGGAAGTTCATGCATTCCAGGCTCAGAGGTAACACTTGTGTGACCTCCATGCCTTGGGTTCCCCCTCATTGGCCTGGGAAATTTTTTGACCAGAGGCATTCAGTCATTCACTGAACACTATTTATTGGATGTCTACGGAGAAGGCAATGGCACCCCACTCCAGTACTCTTGCCTGGAAAATCCCATGGACGGAGGAGCCTGGTAGGCTACAGTCCATGGGGTCGCTAAGAGTCGGACACGACTGAGCGACTTCACTTTCATTTTTCCCTTTCATGCACTGGAGAAAGAAATGGCAACCCACTTCAGTATTCTTGCCTGGAGAATCCTAGGGACGGTGGAGCCTGGTGAGCTGCCGTCTATGGGGTCGCACAGAGTCAGACACGACTGAAGCGACTTAGCATAGCATAGCATAGCACTGTGCAGACACAGTTCTCTGTTTAAAATTAAAAGTGTTTGCCTTTAGACCACTTGACAATGTTGCAATCCTCTAATCTGTAATTATCAGCTCAGTCTCCCAGGAGCATTTGATTAGATTTGTTGCTGAACTGATTGAAGTCTGCCTCTTACAGAATTCTACCATTCTTACATTCTATTAAGAAGAAACATTAGACAATTTAATCTCTTCAAAATCAACTGTAAGAAGATTCCACAGGCATTAAAGACTGGACAAGGGGTAGAAAATTAATTTGTAATTGTTATTGTTCAGTTGCTAAATTGTGTCCAACTCTGTGACCCCCCATGGACTATAGACCACAGAAAATTAACAATTAAACACTAGGAGTTTCAATTACACTGTTTTATTTTTATTTTATTTTTTTTAATGAACTGTTAAAGTTTTATTTATTTTTTTTTTAAATTTTTTTTTAAATTTTAGTTGGGGGCTAATTACTTTACAATATTGTAATAGTTTTTGCCATACATTGACATGAATCAGCCATGGGTTTACATGTGTTCTCCTTCCTGGACCCCCCACCCACCTCCCTCCCCATCCCATCCCTCTGGGTCATCCCATTGCCCCGGCCCTGAGCCTTTGTCTCATGCATTGAACATGGAATGGTGTTCTGTTTCACATATGATAATATACATGTTTCGATGCTATTCTCCCAGAACGTCCCACCCTCACCTTCTCCCTCAGAGTCCATAAAATTGTTCTATGCATCTGTGTCTCTTATTCTGTCTCACATATAGGGTTATTGTTACCATCTCTCAAATTCCATATATATGCATTAGTATACTGTATTGGTGTTTTTCTTTCTGGCTTACTTCACTCTATATAATGGGCTCCAGTTTCATCCATCTCAATAGAACTGATACAAATGTATTTTTTTTAATGGCCGAGTACTATTCCATTGTGTATATGTACCACAGCTTCCTTATCCATTCTTCTGCTGATGGACATCTAGGTTGCTTCCATGTCCTGGCTATTGTAAACAGTGCTGCGATGAACATTGGGGTACACGCGTCTCTTTCAATTCTGGTTTCTTCGGTGTGTATGCCCAGCAGTGGGATTGCTGGGTTATATGGCAGTTCTATTTCCAGTTTTTTAAGGAATCTCCACACTGTTCTCCATAGTGGCTGTACTAGTTTGCATTCCCACCAACAGTGTAAGAGGGTTCCCTTTTCTCCACACCCTCTCCAGCATTTATTGCTTGTAGACTTTTGGATAGCAGCCATTCTGACTGGTGTGAAATGATACCTCATTGTGGTTTTGATTTGCATTTCTCTAATAATGAGCGATGTTGAGCATCTTTTCATGTGTTTGTTAGCCATCTGTATGTCTTCTTTGGAGAAATGTCTGTTTAGTTCTTTGGTCCACTTTTTGATTGGGTCGTTTATTTTTCTGGAATTCAGCTGCAGAAGTTGCTTGTATATTTTTGAGATTAATTGTTTGTCTGTTGCTTCATTTGCTATTATTTTCTCCCATTCTGAAGGCTGTCTTTTCACCTTGCTTATAGTTTCCTTTGTTGTGCAAAAGCTTTTAATTTTAATTAGGTCCCATTTGTTTATTTTTGCTTTTATTTCCAATATTCTGGGAGGTGGGTCATGGAGGATCCTGCTGTGATTTATGTCGGAGAGTGTTTTGCCTATGTTTTCCTCTAGGAGTTTTATAGTTTCTGGTCTTACGTTTAGATCTTTAATCCATTTTGAGTTTATTTTTGTGTATGGTGTTAGGAAGTCTTCTAGTTTCATTCTTTTACAAGTGGTTGACCAGTTTTCCCAGCACCACTTGTTAAAGAGATTGTCTTTTCTCCATTGTATATTCTTGCCTCCTTTGTCGAAGATAAGGTGTCCATAGGTGCGTGGGTTTATCTCTGGGCTTTCTATTTTGTTCCATTGATCTACATTTCTATCTTTGTGCCAGTACCATACTGTCTTGATGACTGTGGCTTTGTAGTAGAGCCTGAAGTCAGGCAGGTTGATTCCTCCAGTTCCATTCTTCTTCCTCAAGATTGCTTTGGCTATTCGAGGTTTCTTATATTTCCATACAAATTGTGAGATGATTTGTTCTAGTTCTGTGAAAAATACCATTGATAGCTCCATAGGGATTGCATTGAATCTATAGATTGCTTTGGGTAGTATACTCATTTTCACTATATTAATTCTTCCAATCCATGAACACAGTATATTTCTCCATCTGTTTGTGTCCTCTTTGATTTCTTTCATCAGTGTTGTGTAGTTTTCTATATATAAGTCTTTTGTTTCTTCAGGTAGATATATTCCTAAGTATTTTATTCTTTTTGTTGCAATGGTGAATGGTATTGTTTCCTTAATTTCTCTTTCAGTTTTCTCATTATTGGAGTATAGGAATGCAAGGGATTTCTGTGTGTTAATTTTATATCCTGCAACTTTACTATATTCATTGATTAACTCTAGTAATTTTCAAGTAGAGTCTTTAGGGTTTTCTATGTAGAGGATCATGTCATCTGCAAACAGTGAGAGTTTTACTTCTTCTTTTCCTATCTGTATTCCTTTTATTTCTTTTTCAGCTCTGATTGCTGTGGCCAAAACTTCCAAAACTATGTTGAATAGTAGTGGTGAAAGTGGGCATCCTTGCCTTGTTCCTGACTTTAGGGGAAATGCTTTCAATTTTTCACCATTGAGGATAATGTTTGCTGTGGGTTTGTCATATATAGCTTTTATTATGTTGAGGTATGTTCCTTCTATTCCTGCTTTCTGGAGGGTTTTTATCATAAATGGATGCTGAATTTTGTCAAAGGCTTTTTCTGCATCTATTGAGATAACCATATGGTTTTTTTCTTTCAATTTGTTAATGTGGTGTATTACATTGATCGATTTGCGGATGTTAAAAAAACCTTGCATTCCTGGGATAAAGCCCACTTGGTCATGATGTATGATATTTTTAATATGATGTTGGATTCTGTTTGCTAGAATTTTATTAAGTATTTTTGCATCTATGTTCATCAGTGATATTGGCCTGTAGTTTTCCTTTTTTGTGACATCTTTGTCTGGTTTTGGAATTAGGGTGATGGTGGCCTCATAGAATGAGTTTGGAAGTTTACCATCTTCTGCAATTTTCTGGAAGAGTTTGAGTAGGATGGGTGTTAGCTCTTCTCTAAAGTTTTGGTAGAATTCCGCTGTGAAGCCGTCTGGTCCTGGGCTTTTGTTTGCTGGAAGATTTCTGATTACAGTTTCAATTTCCGTGCTTGTGATGGGTCTGTTAAGATCTTCTATTTCTTCGTGGTTCAGTTTTGGAAAGTTATACTTTTCTAAGAATTTGTCCATTTCTTCCAAGTTGTCCATTTTATTGGCATATAGCTGTTGGTAGTAGTCTC
The DNA here is from genome assembly GCF_054371585.1 of Giraffa tippelskirchi. Taxonomy (NCBI): domain Eukaryota; kingdom Metazoa; phylum Chordata; class Mammalia; order Artiodactyla; family Giraffidae; genus Giraffa; species Giraffa tippelskirchi. Next base: position 37,614,622 of record NC_137284.1, on the reverse strand, counting down.
TTATGATCCTTTGTATTTCTGTGGAGTCTGTTGTGATCTCTCCATTTTCATTTCTAATTTTGTTGATCTGATTCTTCTCCCTTTGTTTCTTGATGAGTCTGGCTAATGGCTTGTCAATTTTGTTTATCTTCTCGAAAAACCAGCTTTTAGTTTTGTTGATTTTTGCTATGGTCTCTTTTGTTTCTTTTGCATTTATTTCTGCCCTAATTTTTAAGATTTCTTTCCTTCTACTGACCCTGGGGTTCTTCATTTCTTCCTTCTCTAGTTGCTTTAGGTGTAGAGTTAGTTGATTTATTTGATTTTTTTCTTGTTTCTTTAGGTACGCCTGTAATGCTATGAACCTTCCCCTTAGCATTGCTTTTACAGTGTCCCATTGGTTTTGGGTTGTCGTGTTTTCATTTTCATTCGTTTCTATGCATAATTTGATTTCTTTTTTGATTTCTTCTGTGATTTGTTGGTTATTCAGAAGCGTGTTGTTTAGCCTCCATATGTTGGAATTTTTAATAGTTTTTTTCCTGTAATTGAGGTCTAATCTTACTGCATTGTGGTCAGAGAAGATGGCTGGGATGATTTCAATTTTTTTGAATTTACCAAGGCTAGATTTGTGGCCCAGGATGTCATCTATCCTGGAGAAAGTTCCGTGTGCACTTGAGAAAAAGGTAAAATTGATTGTTTTGGGGTGGAAAGTCCTGTAAATATCAATTAAATCTAATTTGTCTATTGTATCATTTAAAGTTTGTGTTTCCTTGTTAATTTTCTGTTTAGTTGATCTATCCATATGCGTGAGTGGAGTATTAAAGTCTCCCACTATTATTGTGTTATTGTTAATTTCCCCTTTCATACTTGTTAGTATTTGCCTTATATATTGTGGTGCTCCTATGTTGGGTGCATATATATTTATGATTCTTACGTCTTCTTCTTGGATTGATCCTTTGATCTTTATGTAGTGTCCTTCTTTGTCCCTTTTCACAGCCTTTATTTTAAAGTCTATTTTATCTGAAATGAGTATTGCGACTCCTGCTTTCTTTTGGTCTCCGTTTGCATGAAATATGTTTTTCCATCCCTTCACTTTCAGCCTGTGTGTGTCCCTAGTTTTGAGGGTGGGTCTCTTGTAGACAGCATATATAGGGGTCTTGCTTTTGTATGCATTCAGCCAGCCTTTGTCTTTTGGTTGGGGCATTCAACCCATTTACATTTAAGGTAATTATTGATAAGTATGATCCTGTTGCCATTTACTTTGTTGTTTTGAGTTCGTGTTGAAACATCCTTTCTGTGTTTCCTGTTTAGAGAAGATCCTTTAGCATTTGCTGGAGAGATGGTTTGGTGGTGCTGAATTCCCTCAGCTCTTGCTTGTCTGTAAAGCTTTTGAATTCTCCTTCATATCTGAATGAGATCCTTGCTGGGTACAGTAATCTGGGTTGTAGATTATTCTCTTTCATTACTTTAAGTATGTCCTGCCATTCCCTTCTAGCCTGAAGAGTTTCTATTGAAAGATCAGCTGTTATCCTTATGGGGATCCCCTTGTGTGTTATTTGTTGTTTTTCCCTTGCTGCTTTTAATATTTGTTCTTTGTGTTTGATCTTTGTTAATTTGATTAATATGTGTCTTGGGGTGTTTCGCCTTGGGTTTATCCTGTTTGGAACTCTCGGGGTTTCTTGGACTTCTGTGACTATTTCTTTCCTCATTTTAGGGAAATTTTCAACTATTATCTCCTCGAGTATTTTTTCATGGCCTTTCCTTTTATCTTCTTCTTCTGGGACGCCTATGATTCGAATGTTGGGGTGTTTCATATTGTCCCAGACGTCCCTGAGGTTTTCCTCATTTCTTTTGATTCTTTTTTCTTTTTTCCTCTCTGCTTCGTTTATTTCCATCATTCTATCTTCTACCTCACTTATCCTATCTTCTGCCTCCGATATTCTACTGTTGGTTCCCTCCAGAGTGTCTTTTATCTCCTTTATTTCATTATTCATTATATATTGACTCCTTTTTATTTCTTCTAAGTCCTTGATAAACATTTCTTGCATCTTCTGAATCCTTGTCTCCAGGCTATATATCTGTAACTCCATTTTGCTTTCAAGATTTTGGATCATTTTTATTATCATTATTCTAAATTCTTTTTCAGATAGATTCCCTATCTCCTCCTCTTTTGTTTGGTTTGGTGGGCATTTCTCATTTTCCTTTCCTTGCTGAGTATTTCTCTGCCTTTTCATCTTGTTTAGATTGCTGTGTTAGGCGTGGCCCTTCTGTATTCTGGTAGTATGAAGTTCCTCTTTATTGTGGAGTTTCCTCACTGTGGGTGGGGTTGGACAGGTGGCTTGTCAAGGCTTCCTGATTGGGGGAGCTTGTGTCGGTGTTCTGGTGGGTGCAGCTGGATTTCTGCTCTCTAGAGTGCAATGGAGTGACCAGTATTAATTTTTGAGATGTCTATGGATTTGGTGTGCCTCTGGGCAGCCTGTATATTGATGCTCAGGGCTATGTTCCTGCGTTGCTGGAGAATTTGCGTGGTATGTCTTGCTCTGGAACTTATTGGCTCTTGGGTGGAGCTTGGTTTCAGTGTATATGTGGAGGCTGTTGGATGGTCTCTTATTAATTAATGTTTCTCCTGGCTTTCAGTCTTATTCTTGCAGTAGCCTCAAGACTTCTCCATCCATACAGCATCAATAATAAAACATTTAGGTTAATGGTGAAAAGATTCTCCACAGTGAGGGATACCCAGAAAGGTTCACTGAGTTACATGGAGAGATGATGTGGGGGGCGGGGTTGAGGTGACCAGGAGGGGAAGAGTGGGATTCAAATGTGGAGAGAGCAGTCTAGCCAGCAAGCACTTCCCTCTGTGCTCTCCACAGTCTGGAACCCTCAGAGTGGTTCACAGAGATACATAGAGAGGGGGGAGGAAGGTAATAGAGGTGAGCATGAGTAGAAAGGGAGGAATCAAGAGGGGAGAGAGAGATCTGGGCAGTATCCTCTTCCTGAAGTGTTCTCCGGTACCCAGAACACCCTCAGAGATTCACAGAATTTGGTTGAGCAAAGAAGGAGGAGGGTGGGAAATAGAGATTCCCTGGGGGAGAAGAAAGAGCATCAATAGGGGGAGAGAGTAATCAGGCCAGTGATCACACTCCTGAGTAAAAATGGGTCCTAAAGATTGGGTTCTTAAACGTACAAAATTGATATCAAATATGTAAAACAAAGATTAAAAATCTAGAATAGAGGTTAGACTCTTATAAAACTTACAATATAAAAATAAAAGAAAAAAGGAAACAGTGTAAAAAGAAAAAAAACAGTAAAACAGTAAAAAAAAGAAACAGTAGAAAAAGTAAAACAGGAAAAAAACAGTAAAAAAAGAAAACACAAAAGGTATAAGATATATGTATGCAGTTTGCTTCAAAAATAGGGTTTTTTTTTTGCAAGTTAATAGTGGGTTATGAAAATGAAAGTTAAAGGTGTAATAGAGGACTTGAAGAAAAAGGAAAGAAGAGAAAAAAAAATTTTTTTTTATTTAAAAAAAAAATTAAAAAAAATAATAATAATAGTAAAAAAATATATATCCCGGGCTTTCTCTGGAGCTGTTGTGAGCAGTGTGGGGTCTGCTCAGTTTCAGATAGATCCTTGTTCCTGCTTATACTTTTCAAGATCTATAGGTCCTTTTCAATGCAGTCGGTATTAACTACAGGGATTTTAATCTGTTGGCCTGTCACTTCCAAAGCGCTTCCCTCTGTTTATTTGGCTTCTGTTTGGAGATCTCTTCAGTATCTAATTTCCGCCCTGCAACAAAGGGGTGGAGGTTGTCTCTTTAGGTTCGCTTGTTCAATCGTGCTGTGGGGAGGAAGGAACACTGCAAACCTGGCGTGTGTGTGGTGAGCTCGCAGTGTCTCGGCCGCACTGGGTTTGCCCCCGCTCACGCCGTGTGTGCTTTCCCCATCTACCCTGCTCAGGCTTCAGGTTACTCAGCTGGGGAGTGGGCCGGGGAGTGGGCCCTGAGCTGCGTGCACTTCCCAGGTCTAAGCCGCTCAGGTTCAGGCTCCCGGTTACTCCACAAAGGCGCAGACTCGGTTTCGCCCACGGCTTGTGCTGTTCCTGGTCGGAGCTGCTCAGGCGGCCAGGAGTTTGGCGAGCGCGCTCTCCCCTGTTGGGGCGGTGCGGCTTATCACCTCCCTGGTCCCCGCCTCGGTTTACGGGCGCGCCCGGCTCCGGTGTGCTTTGTGTCGGTTCTGGGGAGCTGGCTTCTGGCTGCGACCCTCCCGGCGGCTGTCGACCCTCCGGGATCTCAGGCAGTCTTTGCTTAGAAACTGGGAGCCTGTTTGCAGTTTGGTAGGGGGTGCCCTCTCTGGGGCCGAGTTTGCCCCTTTCCAGCTCTGGGTGGCCCCGCCTGCCCGCTGTGTCCGGCGGGGGATGGGGCGGTCCGCAGCCGGCTAGCTCTCCTCTGGTATCGCTCAGTCCTTTGTTCTGTGAGCGGGCCGGCAGTGCCTTAGAGTTGGGCTTTTCGCGGGATAGTTCTCTCTCTCTGGCTGTCCCACAGTTTAGGTTACTATCTCACGTTAGCTCCCTCAGATTGCCCTCAGGGCACTCGGGCCCGGTCCTTACCCTAGGCAGTGCTGCCCGCTCCTCTCCGTTCAGCCCCCACTTGCTGGTGGCGGATGATGCGAGCGTCTGGGGTTCTCTGCTGGGAGTTGCTTTAGGCACGTAATCTGTGGGTTTTATTTATTTTTTTCTCCCAGTTACGTTGCCCTCCGAGATAAGAAATCTTCCCCCACACCCGCCGGTGAGAGGGTTTCCTGGTGCTTGGAAATTTCTCCTCTTTTATGACTCCCTCCCCGAGACGGGTCTCCGTCCCTAACTCTTTTGTCTCTCTTTTTATCTTTTATAATTTCTCCTACCTCTTTTGAAGATAATGCGCTGTCTTTGTGGATGCCTGACGTCGTCTGCCAGCCTTCAGAAGTAGTTTTGTGAAGTTTGCTCAGCGTTCAGATGTTCTTTCGATAAATTTGTGGAGGAGAGAGTGGTCTCCCCATCCTATTCCTCCGCCATCTTAGCCCCGCCTCCTCAATTACACTGTTTTAATATTAGTGTATTTTATCCTCTCCATTGGATACACTTTATGTAGCATAAAATATTTTATAGAAAAGAAGTCACTGGAACATGTTACCTGTTTTGTTTTTTTTTTAACTTAACTTTTTGTCAAACTTAATTTTTATTTTAGGTGTTGAAATTTTCTTTTTAGAAAAATGAGCTCATTTTTCTGGTTTCCATACATGAATTTTTTCAAGTGACTTTTGTATTTTTTCTTTACTCTCCTCAAGGAGTTTTTGAAATTTCTTAAAAAAAATTTTTTTTCTATTGAGTATAAAATACCACAAAGTGTGTATATAAAGCATAGCCATATTAAATTCAGTGAAGTTCATGCATGAATTTTTTAAAGAGTTTTTAATTAGGTCTGTACTTAACCTTCATGCTTTATTGCCTTTTAATATTTGAGCATTTTTGCTAAATGTAGATTAAGTTTATGATAGGTGTTTTAAATTAATGCATTACTCTCCATTTGGTATATCATCTGATATGTTTTACTTTTCAGGGGAGTTGTCAGAGTCCAAAGAAGACTCATCTATCCTGGATATTTCAAGCGAAAAGTTAAAGAAACCAAAGCAGACTCTTCCAGGTCCTGAGAATGGGTCCCCAATCAAGGCTCCAGTCCCCAAAGCTAGGAAAATGGTCTACAAGTCCCAGGACTTAAAGCAAGATGATAACTGGCCTTTTCCTAGACAAAGGACAGACTCCCTGAACACAAGAGGGGCTCCCAGAGGGATCCTGAAACGCAATTCCAGTTCCAGTAGCACAGACTCAGAAACGGTGCGTTTTCATCAGAACTTTGAACCCAAAAGCAAGATTGTGTCCCCGGGCCTAACCATCCATGAGAGAATTTCTGAGAAGGAGCATTCTTTAGAAGACGACTCCCCCTCAAACTCGCTGGAGCCATTAAAGCATGTGAGATTCTCTGCCGTGAAGGATGAACTGCCACAGAGTCCAGGGCTGGTCCACGGCCGGGAAGTGGGAGAATTTAGTGTTTTAGAGTCCGATAGGTTGAAGAATGGAACAGAAGATGCAGGGCTCACAGATGAGGTTTGGAATGACCCTCAGCCTTCCCAGTACACAAACGGTTTGCCTTTTCAGTTATCAGCCTCAAGCCCAAGTCCATCAAATAATGAAACAAGTCAGCCAACGACTTCTGATTCCTTTCCAATTAATGAGCACCATTCTCCCAAAGAAGTTCTAACTACAAGAGCACAGTCCACTGAGAATTCACACACCATCAATGAACACAAAACTAGCTCATCAGAATTGTCTGAAAACCCTGCTGGTAAGAGATTCATCACTACCAGGCTATAAAAACTGACCCAGTGGGCTTGGGATGGCCAGGCTAGCCAGGCAGCCTGGTAGAAGCCCATGTTGCCTTCTAGGTATTCCAGCTAAAATTCAGGCAGAAGCCACTAGGGAATGTTTATGCCTCTTAATGGGTTTGCAGGTTGTCCTCAATCACCAATAACTAAAAGAACCAGAATAGCACACTTTCTGGCACATATTACACTTCATCCTAAACAAATGTAAGTGTATCAATTATTTAGTCAAACAAATTATAGTATTTTTTTAGTTAAATCAAGGTTTGTATACAGAGTGAGAATTAAACATATGCTAATACCTTTATATAGAGTAAATATATTATTATTCACCTAATGTAAATTTATTGATCCCATTTAACAAAACTTTGGTTTCTCTTTAATTTCAGGAGAACCTTCATTTTCTTAGCCTCAAAGGATGGGAAACTAGACTTTAAATTCTTACTAGGAAAAAGCTTCGTATTGATACCATGTCTTGCCCAGGGCCTTCATCCATTTGTCCCTAGACTTTAAATGCTCTGAAGGAAACTCTCCTTCAGTTGGTGTGAGTTGAGGGGCAATGAGAGTACTGATTTTTCTTGCTAGCTCATTGATTTAGCCCTCTCTTGAAGATCTTAGAGCTCTCAGAAGATGCCTCAAACTGCTTTCTGATACCCAAATGATTACTTCATAGTTCTTGTGTTTTAAAACAGAAGCAGTGGGGAAAACAATTTTATGTACTCTCTCTCATCTTCATTAAGTCTTAATCCAACCCTATGATAATTTCTATAGTCAGGAAAATATATAGTAGCAGAGTCAAGTTTCTAAATCATTTTTCTTCTCATCCCCTATTAGTCATTGTTGCGTTGACCCTGAGTCACTTTTGCTCAGTCCCACTCTTTCACACTTATTGAGATCAATCCACTTCTTAAAGACAAAGTGTCTCCATCACCCCTCTCCTTGGACATTTTAAATAATTTGAACAAGACAGAATTATTTTTAAAATAAATTTTAAAATTAACAGGTGCTTCTTCAAACATATAAAGGAACTCATTTTAAGGAAACTTCTAAAGTTTGAGTAAACACTAACAAATAATTAGATGATGCTTACTTAAATGTTTATCTAAAAGATGAAAAAGTCCTTTGGTAATATTTTCTTTTGGTATAATCCATAGAAAAAAATCGGTAAACCTTTCTTGTTTTTCAAAATGCGCCTGCTTTCTCATAGACTACCTTTATAATTTTCTGTTAGCTATTTATTTATGCTTTCTGATTTTTAAATCTCAACTTGCCATTAAATCTGGGAAGACAACATCTTCAGTAAACCCATTTTGATAGACAGACAGGTCTTCTGGTCTTGAAGCTTATAAACAAAGTTCTGCTTATTCACTAATGCCGTGTTTTCTCCCTGCATACCACAAAAATATGTACAAGTAAATGATGGAGCATAAAAAGAAAATCAGGACCAAAAATTGGTAAACTCTAATTGTGCAAATTATGAGCGTTTAACTTAGCTCTGAGCTTTAGGATAATCACTATCACTCTCATTTAAAAAAAAAATTTTATTGGAGTATAGTTACTTTACAATGTTGTGTTAGTTTCTACTGTACAGCATAGTGAATCAGCTATATATACACATATATCCCCTCCTTTTGGATCCCCTTCCTATTTAGGTCACTACAGAGCACTGAGTAGAGTTCCCTATGCTATACATTCCATTCTCATTAGTGATCTGTCTTACACATAGTAGTGTGTATACATCAGTCCCAAGCTCACACTTCATCCCACCCCTCCTTTCCCCTTAGTGACCATATATTTGGTCTGTATGTCTGTGTCTCTATTTCTGCTTTGTAAATACACACTCATTATTATACCAGAAGAAAACAAAAGAATTCCTTAAAGGAAACAAAAACATTACCTGGCATCAAGTTTTTTAAATAACTGTTCTTGTTTTTAAAGTAATACACTTGTATTTGAAAAGTGTAAAAACATTTGAAAAGAAATATGCACAAAATAGAACAATGATCATCTGTGATATCAACTATTGCTAATGTTTCATTGTAGGGCCTTTCAATAATTTTCAGGTATGGATAGCATTTGAATTATGTTTATACTGTCCAGACTTCTTTTTTCACTAACAGTATATTACAAGAATTTTTTTGCTCATTAGTCTTCCATTAAATGGCCTAACAGAACTCTTAAAGATCTCTCAAAGGAGCTTCACCATCACTGACATATTTTTAATAGTGTCATGTGTAGTTATGAAAGGAAACTATTATCCACTTTGTGCCAGTTATTGTATAAGCCTTTGTTGTTTTATATTTAGCCAGAGTTGATAATTAAAGAGAAAATTTTGCTAACTGACATCTCCTCTGGTGCACTTGAAATGTAGCCAACTTCATAAAAAATTCAGCTCACATGATTTTCAAGAACATATATATAGCTTAGCATTTATAAGGAAGAGCGAGAAATGCTGAAACACCCACATGTTAACTAAAGGGAAAGAATACCTGAGTTCCCTCATGTGCCTGTGCCTAAGGCTCAGAGAGGTCTCAGCCTGCTTTTTCGATAGCTTAGAAAGAACTTCAACGCCCTTCTCTAGCTTCCTAGCCATTGGGTAGCAAACATCAGGCAACAGGTAGAATTTGCATTCTCTGTCAGTCCTCATTTTACTTTGTCTCACAGAAACTTCCTCCAAAGTTGCAAATTATAGAAGGGGCGTAGGGGATTGTGGAAGAGCCCTCGAGACCATGGTCTGAAACTTCAGTATACAAAACAACCACTGAGATAGCCAGTAGGAAAGATTCCTGGGCCCCATCTTCAGAGATTCTGGCTCAGTGAGTCAGGATTAAGGCCCCAGGATGCAAATATCTTTATTGTGCCATTCTGATGGTTTGGAAGGAACTCCTTGTTTAATCTTCCTTGAATGATGTTTTCCTAACTCCTGAAATCGCGTAAGTCTTTGTTACTCAAAATTATTTTTGTTCTATTCGGTTTTCGTTTTGGCCACATTGCATAGTATGTGGGATCTTAGTTGTCTGACCAGGGATCAAACCCACATGCCTTGCATTAGAAACTTGGAGTCTTAACCACTGGAATGCCAGGAAAGTCCTGTGTTTCTCAAACTTGAGTATAAGCCCTCTCTAGGGTTTATGAGTAGGCCAGTAGATAATCAACAAGAGGTATCTTCCTGGAATGTCTGTTTTATGCAAACTTTGGGAAAAATTTGGATCAGAATATAAAATCTACTTGAATTTTTAGAATAAAACAGACACTTGTAAGAAATTCCCCTCATAATTTCAGGGGCCTGTATTTACCTTCCTTTACTGTTATAGGGCATCTTTGGTAGAATATCTTAATTAGGATGGTTTATATTATAACTCCTGATAAATGCTGATGTAAACAACTAATGGAGCAAATATAAATACAAAGTGCCTTTTTAAAAGATAATGTGATTGAATAACAATTCTTTAAGCGTTCTCTTTTCTTATTTAGAAAAGCATTTCTGTGTTGCAGATGAACTGTCTCGCACTGAGCCTGAGTCATCTCATGTGCCAGACTGCAGTTCTAGAGACCATCAGCAAGGTAAGCCCCCTCTACTCCAGGCCCTAAAAGCTAAGACCTCCTCACATTCTGGTCCATATGCCACTGAGATAAGGAAGACAACTGATGATTCCATATCTAAAGTCCTAGATTGGTTTAACCGAAGCTCTCATTCAGATGACAGTGTGGCATCTCTCCAATATCCCCAAGAAATAGAGCCCAAAGAAAAAACAGATTCCAAGTCACAGATTGCTGTTGCCTTGGTAACAGATGACACCAGTCAAGAAGGAAATGGTTTGAAGGCTCTACTATCCACCAAAGTTGAATTGACACCTGTCGGACCTGATTCAACCTTCCAGGTAGAGGAACATATGCTGCCTTCTGGAAATTGCCAAGATAACAATGTGCACATCAAACCCGGATCTATTAATTTGTTCCCACAAGGCAAGGAAAGTCCGGGCATGTTGCAACCATTTGAAATCTACAGTCCAAATCAAGAGAGTAAAACTAAAGACTATAGCCAAGGTTCCAAAAACCTAGGGAAAGCAGTTGGGGTACTTCTTCCAGCCAATAACTGTTCCTACAGTGTTCACAAAGAATCTCATGCAGAAGACCGAGTTCTAGGCAATATTAAGGGTGCTGGCAGCTTAGGTAAAGAAGAACCCAAGCTTCGTGTTTACGAAAAAATTACAAGAAAGTCAGAAATAAATTTTGACTCTTCCACAATTATCCAAGAGCCGAGTTTGAAAGCCCACATAAAGGCAGAGAATGAGAGCAAAGGAAGAGATACTTCCATCCTAAAATCTTCTTTAGAACCAGAGAATATTGAGTCACCACCTGGGGCTGCCAACAGCATATCTCCTTGGAAGAAGCTTGAGGTCCAGTTACCAGAAGCTGGTGAGGTTCCCCAGAACCGAGTACAAAGAGAGAAATACAAAAGAGTGAGTGACAGAATATCCTTTTGGGAAAGTACAAAAGCTGCTGTTCATAAAGAACCCACATCTCCATTCAGTCAGGAACGACCTTCTGCTAAATCATGTCAGCCTGTGACGTCCATGGACAGTTTACCTATGGGCCATGGTAAATGTAATACTCAAGTCACTGCCAAACAAGTAATCCTAGATAATGATGGCCAAGCAGCCCATGTGTCCATTTTTTATTCCTCAAAGAAACCTAAAGAGACCAGGCCCCAAATATCAGGTCCATCCAAAAATGATCCTTCAGCTGACCAGTCAGACACAGAGTCTCTCTTTCAGAATAAGACAACTGAGCCTGTAAAAAGATTACCAGTGACAGACAGTTTGAATTCTGGAAAGGACATTACTTTCCCACCATTGCATCACCCTTCAAATGTTGGGATTGAAATGCATACCTCTTTGGAGAAAGACAGATCTCTAATTGGTGAATGGAATCCCAACTTTAACGTGATGTCCTTACAAGAAAGAATGAATGAACCCAATACAGAACAAGTCTATAATCACTCTCAATTTGAGAATTTGAGAAGGTTTTGGGACTTAGGCACCAATCCAAACCGTCAAGATAATATTGAGAAGAATACTACCACAACAAGCCAAAAAAGTTCTGTGCTTTTTAATAGTCAGAAACACAAAGAATTCAGTGACGTGACATCATCAGGAAACAGTGCCCATGAGAGAGAGATGCTTCTAAGCCAGAAAGAAATTCCGGCAAGAGAGGAAATAGAGAAATTAAATTCAAAGGGCACACTCCAGGTGTTGCCAGATGACACCACATTTCCATGGAGACCACCCAGAAAGTCTACTCATCAGTTGCCAAGATATGAGTCATCAAAGGAAAACATGGGAAAAAATACAGAATGCTTTGTTACCCCAGTGTTCAAGGAAGAAAAGGATGACTCTGACCAAGAGCTTGAAGAGATTCAAGAATCCATAGTGAAAACAAGTGTTTCATCTAAAGACTACAAAGACACACTTAATGACAGCTTACAGAAGCTGCTTTCCGAAGCCTCATCACCAGTCCTCCAGCCTTCTGGTGGAAAAGTTCATGAAACACAAGTGTTTGAACCAGATGTTTCTGAAAATAGGACATGGCCTCAGGAGACAGATTTTGCTGATCCTGAGGAAGAAGCCAAAAGGCCTAACGAGATCATTAATGAGCATATAGACAAAACAGTAGCTCCTCCAAAGGCCTATTTGAACACTTTGACTGCTAGTCTGGACAAACGCCTGAAGGAAGCAACTGGAAGCCCACCCTCTGCCTTGCAAACCAAATATGAACCTACCACCACTGGGATCAGCTTTGAGTCTGAAGAGAGTAGTGTTGATGAAAACAGGATAGAGCGGAGTCAGAACATGTCAGCCGATGAGAGAGAGAAAATGGCTTCTTTTCCAGAGGGGTCAGAAACTTGGGGAACTAGCGCTGTCTCCCAGGAAGCTCAAAGTGGTGAGTGCCAGCTAAGCCCAGAGAACTTGTTTGAGACGGCTGCAGAAGGCTCTCATCCCCTGGATCAACCTTCCTATCACCACAGAAAGGGTTCTTCCAGGGATGTGGTCCACTCTCCCCAAGATATGCCTTCTCCCAGGGATGCCCATCCTTCTCCTCAGAATAAGACACTGCTTTCTCAAAGGGAAGTTTCAGAGACTATAGAAAAAGTTATTCTTCCACCTAGACCTGCATTGAATGATGTAAAAAGCTATATTACAAAAGCTACGTAGAGAAGCTGGGTTGAGTTATCCAACTGGGCTGGAAGTAGTTTCTGGAGAGGTAAAAATAGAATTTCCTAAAGGTGTATGGGGAGAAAGTAGTGCCCCAAATTCTCTGGGAGTTATCCCACCACAGACAACAATGGGCAGCATAGCTTCAGACAGAAAGGATTTTTATTCCTTCAATGTAGTTTCTGATGAAACTCATAAAATGAGATCTTACTTAGCTGCCCAGACGTCTCCATCAGACCAAACCCTTAGCTCATCTACTTCTACCATTGCTCAATATGGCAAAGAGTTACCTCAGAAAGTGACAGAAATTGTGAGGGAGTTGATTGTTCAGTCTAAATCAGAACTTCTTGAATTCAGTGCTGCCTTAGAAAAACTACTGAAGGAAACAACTGAAACCCCTTGCGCAAAATATGACAGTGATACAAGGGGTCTTTATCTGCCAGATTTAGTAGGTGTTACTGAGGTGCCCAGGCAAGCTGCTTCCGAATTCCATCCTAAGGAAATAAAAGAAACAGTAGAAAAGTCTGAGGCTCCATCAACTACTGACAGTGCTTTTGATATTGGTTTGGAGAAAGTCCTTAAAGAAACGTCTAATGGTCATTCTTATCAGCCCCAAGTATCAGTGAAGGAAGAAAGTCCGGAGAAGGAGCCATTAGAGTCCAAGCAGGCCAGTTTTTGGGGGAAAGTGCCCCCCTTTACTGGTCAGTCTCAGAGGCCTTGGAAATCAAATGTAAGAGTAATGTTTTCAAATTTCAAGTCAACCAACGTGATAGAGTGTTGGGAAGAGACAAAGCTGTGACTGGCTTACCAGTAGATCTCTGTGGTTCTGAAAGTGGGGTTGAGATCCCTGGAACCTCACAACTTTCCGTGGACCATGAAGTAGGGACCACTGGAACCATAAAACCCCTAGAGGAGAGGGATAGTGAAAGTGAGGTTGCAGTGGTTTGAGAAAGGGCTTTTCAGGAGCCTGGTTTCAAAGTAGCTCCTGAAGCAATTAATGTGCCCAGAAATAGGCAACCCATTCCCCTCCTGACAAAGAAAGAAAACTCTGCAAAAACAAGTCCAGTTGAATTGATTCTGGCATCACCGTTTAAGAGACTAGAGAAAAAGGAAGAAAAGGGTTTCTTTGACTCTGATTTTTCAGACAGAAACATTGGTTCTAATGCGAAAAGCTGGAGAAACACCTCCAGTGAGCATTTTGAAGTTTTTCACTGATTGGTTAATGAGTTGATTTATGTAATGCTGACATAAAGGATGATATAGTTTTTAAAACTGGGATTAATTTGATAATCCCAAATGGTGCTAAGTTTGTCTTTGTACTTCAGTTCTCCCTAGATTTTCTTAATAAGAAGCTACATTTCCTGTTATATTCTTTAATCAAATGAGTTACAAAGAGATAGCGTTACCCATCAGGCAGAGTTTCAGAATCTGATTTTATTCTCACTGATCAGTGATAGAATTTTCAGATTCCAAAGATGTGTTTTAAAGAAATTTTGAAGTTTAGAGAGTACCTCTGAGACATCCAAGTGAGCTTTCCTCTTGGAAAGAATTAGAATTTCCTAATTGGTAGTCCACGCAGCAGGCTCCAGTAAGATTTGTGGCAAGAAAGTGCCGCATGTGGGGATAGATTGCCCTCTTAGGAGCAATAGTGGTGGCTGAGTACCAGGAACAAGGTGCAAGGCTGGAACTTGCCCTCAGATACCTTGAACTGTTGTGGGGTTTGTTTTTTCGTCTTCTTTCTTTCTTTCTTTTTTTTTTTTTTTTAGCTGTTCTCTTCCTCCCGTTTCTGATTACCTACAGAATCCTCCCTTCTAGGCGGTGACTCAGTGTGATGACTTCACCTGACCCCACCTAAGGGCCTTGCCTGGCCTGCTGCATTGCTTTGGCTCCAGCCTTAGCTGAGTGGAGAAGATCTTCATCAATTTCCATATTCATCTAAGTGGACTTGGGATACTGGTTTCAGCCAGGCTCTCAAAGAAAGGGCTTGTCTCAGTTTGCTCTTCAGAGCAACCTGACTATTTTAGGAGAGAAAGCCAGGAACAAATAGGGATTAGAAGTTACCTGGTTAGAGTGATTAAATAATAAAGGATGCTCCCCGGCTGAAACATTTTAACCAAAGTTGCACAACAGCTAGTGTTGATCACCTGCCTCAGTAGAAAATTAATAGAATGTGTCATTCTCTAGCTCCCTTCGGTCTCAGTAAGAACAAATGAGTTTCACTGAGTGGCTCATTTGTGAGGTTTGGGTTCCTTTGCAAGTAGCCATAGGGTCTCTTATTGAAAACTGACCAGAGATTCCCCCTATAATCCTAGTTAATGAAGCTGAAGCCTCTTTAATATTTGTAACTGGTGGGGAAAGGAAAGTGAAATACCAGTCTCTGCAAGAGTATAAGTCAGCATCTTAAACTTATTGAAGGAGACTTAACTAAGCTACCCCATGAGTTACTAGGGTAAATGGGCCTATATGAAGTGAAGGACTTGTAAATTTACACTTAACTTTGAAGACTGTTCCTGAATGTGTATAGCTGGGTTTAAGTATACCAGCATAACTGATTGAACAGCAAAAAACCTATCTGAAAAAGAAATAATATAAATGATTACCCAGACAGAGCCCAGAGATTTTAAAATTATAAGCCAAGTAGGAGGTATAAAATGGTGCATGGCGTGTGTGTGTGTTCAGTCATGTCTGACTCTTTTGCAACCCCATGGACTGTAGCCTACCAGGCTCCTCCATCCATGAGATTTTCCAGGCAGGAATACTGGAGTGGGCTGCCATTTCCTCCTCCAGGGAATCTTTCCCGACCTAGGGATTGAACCCGTGTATCTTGCGTCTCCGATATTGGCAGGCAGATTCCTTACCACTGAGCCACCTGGGAGGCATAGTTTTCTAACTTCTAACCTAAATAATTATTTTTTAAGTAAATGAATTGGGTGGAGTGAAAGTAGGGAAGAACCTGACAACAAGGCCACCTCAATTTTGATGAGCAGCCGAATATATTTGACTTGTGGCTGAGCTCTTAAGCAGCCAATACCTCAGTATGTTCCTTTAATAAAGAGAGGAGGGAATGCTGAGAGATTATGCACATGATTCATGCACTAAAGCATATTAAAGTCACTGAGAAGGTCCGTAGTAAGAAAATTTTTAAATTTGAACACAGAGCATCCCAAATCTAATTCATCTTAGACTCCATTTACTGGAGAATGCTTATTAACATTGGGCAGAACTGGGATGTGCTTCAGGAAGGTATTGTCTGTCTAGAATTGTTCCCAAGTGGATTTAACTCATTAATGGAATCATTCATGGATTTAGCAAACAGTGTTGAAGTGCCTCTTGCCTGTCACTGTTGTAGGCACTAAGAATATAACAGTGACAGGTGACAGTACCCAGACCAAGCCTTATCCATGTTGGAGTTTTCACTGTCAAAATGGAAAAATTAAAGACAGTCTAGAGAAAAAAATTTATAACATTAGATGCATTTAAAAAACAGTTTTTATTCTCCAGTTATGCCCTTTTTCTTTTTTCCTTGTGGTCCTAAAATACCTTTCATTTTTTATAAAATGAAGGTATTAGTAGTTAATAGAGACCAACCTCCCCTGCTTTAAAATGCTTTCTATTTTAAAATAAAAAGTTGACCACCTCAGGTCATTACCCAACATTTTGATGGAAATCTCACTAGCTCGTGAAACCCAAAGAGTCTATATTTGTTGATCTGGAGAATTCACCCATCTGTGTACCCAATTATATACAGATGTTAAAACATCTGAATCCTGCCTTCTGTGGTTTTCAGCTAATTATTTTAATGCTCCTAAAACCATTTTGTGGCTGTCTTCAAAAGCTAGAAGTGAAGGGGAAAGATTCAAATTTTAGAACAGAACAAATCATGTGCCTAAAATAGAGGTGTAGAAGACTAAGAGAGCACATTGCTATTAATGCGGTCATTATGTTAATCTTGTCTCTATATCATTTATGCTTACCAATATTTCTTGACCAGGGAAGTCACTTAAGGAAATAACTTACCTGGTGGCTCAGTGGTAAAGAATCCGCCTGCCAATCCAGGAGACACCGGAGATGAGGGTTAGATCCTTGGGTCAGGAAAATCTCTGAAGGAGGAAATGGCAACTTACTCCAGTATTCTTGCCTGGAAAATCCTATGGACAGAGGAACCTGATGGGCTACAGTCCGTGGGGCAGCAAAGAGTTGGATACAACTGAGCACGCACGCACGTGCACTAACATTCCTTAGTGAAGAAATTTTATTTTCTTCTGTGGACTGCCTCATAGAATGGATAAAAGTATGGAGGCTTATGGCGTAATACCTCCTTTCAGCCTACCACTTCAGTGTCCATTTATTTATTAAGAGTTTGATTATTTTCTTTTTTCGTTTGTATTGTGCAGTATTCATCGGTTTTGTCTTGTAACAGGTTCAGAAGAAGAACCCAGTCCTGTTTTGAAAATTTTGGAAAGGAGTGCTGCTAGGAAAATGCCTTCCAAAAGTCTGGAAGATATTTCATCAGATTCATCAAGTGAGAATAAAGTGTGCCCCCCTGTCCATGCCCCGATCTAAGCTGGAAAATGCTTATGTGTACTTCTGTGGCCTCGCTGCGTGCTGTTGTGCCGTGAACCCCTAAAGGAGGGGTTAGCAGATGAGAACAGCTTTTCCCAACCCAGCTAAACGGGCTCAGCCAAAAGTGGTTGGAACTTCGCTTTTAAAACAACACGTGAGGTTTGGTTACAAGTACACTAGGTTTTCTTGAAGAATCTCAGTTTAAATGTTTATTCAAGTACACTGAGTTTAAAGAGTGTGGTACCTAGTGGTTCTAGTGGTAATAGCTGACATTGATTGAGCACTGTGTGCCGAGACATGGCTAAATGTTTTATGTGCATGATTCATGTAACTGGCATAGGCAACCACATGGGGGGCCCCACAAATTGTTATCCCCATTTTACAGATGAGGAAAGTAGAGTTCAGGGAGGTAAAGTAATTTGCTTCATATCATGCAGCAGAGCTAAGACTCAAAATCAATAAGCTGTTATCAAGAGCATTTATGAGGTGATTGTATTACATATAACTGCTTCTTGCCTGATAAATTTTTGCAAGATATGGAGATGAATTCATCCCTGGCTTCAGGGACTTCGCTTTCTCTTTTATCCCTTATTTACACCCATTTCTTTTGGATAGTGGAACTATAAGCTCAAAGACTACCTGATATACAACACTCTAGGCACTCTTCCCACTGCTTTAATTGGTGAAGCATTTCTAGCGTAGTAACATAAAGCATAATGTATATAGGGACTTGTGAGCCAAACAAACAGATTTAGAGACTGTGACTTCTAGGGGTTTTGTTCTTATTCTTTCTAAGCTAAGATGTACCCCTGGGATTACAGATGGTCATGAGGAAATTTATCAAGTGCAAGTTAACCACTGCCAAACTCATATGATTAAAAATTGATCACTTTCATGTTTGGAATATTTCTATGCATCTGCAGTTGACACTGAAAAGTTTCCAATTTTAAAAAGGAAAAGAAAAAAGAACAAGCTATGCCACTAAACAGTTCTTAAAATTCAGAGATTTTCAGGGCTGTGAAGGCAGTATTCCCAATTTGGAATGCAGCCCTCACCCCACCAAAGATCTTGGAATCTCAGGGTTAGAAGGGACCTTGAAGGTCACCCATTCCAAACTCCCCCTCCAATGCAGGAATTCCCTCTAAAGCCTCAACAGGTGGCCAACCCCCCACATCCGCCTGAATGCTTCCAGAGAAGGCTAGTCCAGTCCTTTGTTGTTCAGCCCTAATTGTCCTTTCTGATGTTAGTGATGGACCCAAAGGGGGAAAAAAAACTTCAACAATTGTCCAATTTGGCAAACCTCTAGCCTGAGAAGCATGAGGCTATTGCCATGGTGCAGCTTTAAAGTACTCGGGAATGTGTAGGGTTAAAAAAAAAAACCACACCATCAGCTGACGGGTATTCCTGCACGCTCCCTTCCAAATACCGATACCCACTCTCACACTAGCCTGCCAAGATTCCACTTAGCAGCTGGTCCCCACTTACATCTATCTCTTCAGTTGACTTCCCAAGCAAGGCTCCCAGAGGCATGCACAAATGATGATGCACGCCCAGAAATATTTGTTAATGACCGTGGGTTTGGTAAGGTGTTAGTCATGGCTAGCATCTTACCCTTTCCAGAAGAATAGAGAGGCTGTTGCAGCCCCGTGCTTTCTCCTGCTGCCGGCCGATTGCTTGCTCTGAGCTAACCCTCTAACCCTTGGGAGTCCGTGTGCAGCAGTGTGCTGATGTAAGCTGCATCGGGGCTGAAATGGGAGCTCCCGCTATGGCACTGGCTCGAGTAGCTAATCTAAAGAGAAAGTATTTTGGGGAAGACATCTTGGTTGCACCCCTCACACGGCATCTTGACTAATTGCTTCCAACTCCAGGGGCTTCCAGGGACAATCTCATTGTTCTTGCTCGCCAAGGGTCAGTCGTGTTAACCATTTGTTAATTTCTCCTGCACAGATCAAGCCAAAGTAGATAATCTGCCAGAAGAATTAGTACGTAGTGCTGAAGATGGTAAATATTTTTATGTATTTGCATGTTTGTCTGTGTGTTAAGTTCTGGGGTGGTTTGGGCGGTCACCGGAACACAGCTATTAGGATAAATAGAAGAACGTCACTTGTCACTATGTGATGAATGGTGCCAAAGTTGTTATAAAATGGTTCTGACTTGGTGCATTTAATACTGTTTGTATTCTTAAGGTTTCTGCTGGTGATACTGGTGTGAAGATCTCATCAGAGACCCTTGGGAAGCAAGGGTTTCTAAAAATAAGAAATCGTATTTCTATGAGCATGAGCAGATTTTTGCTATTCTGACTTGCAGAACTCCTTGTGAAGGCAGGGAGAGTGGCATGGATTCCTGGGTTAAGTTATTCCTGTATTTGATTTTCAAGTCAGCATATAGATCTCTCAAGATTTAACGGGTAAAGATTTAAGATCAAAGGAAAGCGTCCCAGAACAAGACTGGGTATCTTGCCTCTGCTTATGTAAATAACCAAGTATAGACCAAGGGTGAAATTGACTGATTCTGAATATTAAGGAGCCAGAAGGTCTTGCAGCTTGTCTATGGATCAGGTATTATACTTGGTTCAGTTATAAAATGAATAGGGTAATCATGGGGGCAAAGATGGAAATGAGTCTGATTCTTTATGGTTCAGCATTTATGCAAATACGTAATACTTGTATGCTAGAATTTTGTTTTCTAAGTTGCTTTCACTATAATAATAAAAATGTATGTTAGCTGAGCTTTCTCTTATAAAATGAAGCAACAGAGCTCCTCAAAGGTCCTTCCTTACTTTTATGTAATGGTTTTGTCTTTTATGTTGATAACTATTTCATTGAAGTAGGTGGGGCAGCGATTTTTATCTTCATTTTACAGATAAGAAAAGCTCAGAGAAAGGAGGGGATCTGTCTGAGCTTTTGTAGCTAGTCAGTCAGTGAGAGGGTGAGGATGGGAACCTCAGCTTCACTCCTAGCCCAGTGCTCCTTCTGTTTTCCATGCCATGGCTTAATGAGTAAGAGAAAAGGAACTGAACATCTATGCTGGATGTTGGATTTTTAGTTGAACAGGAGACCTCAAAGAGGCTAAGGAAGAATTGCATTGGGGAGTGGATGGAAGCAGGCTGAAAACCTGTCAGATGTATTCTCCAGTCTTAGTTGTGAAACTGACATTTGAGCTTTACTTTCATGTCTTTTTAATCTTTCTGTTAAAATGGTATTTATTCTCAATGTTGCTCTTCTGAGTAGATCAAAAAGCAGATCAGGAACCAGACACAAATGAATGCATTCCAGGAAGTGAGTAGCAGGATCTTTCTCACAAATGACTAAATGTTGCCACTCTACATGGTGTTAAATGTACTGAAATAACTAACCCCATTAATAATGCAGCATTTATTATTGTACTAAACTCTTACAGCTTACAAAACTATTTCATTCTGACAAGGGTTTTATTTATTAAAAGCATTTTACTGCTCTGTGTTAATTCATGATTCTACTGAGGGATAGTTATATATTTTTAAAATTATTATATATATGTATATATGTATGTGTTATATATACACACATTATTGCTGAATACTATTATGATTTTGCCAGTCTCCCTGCTCTTTGAATCTTTACTTAAAATGATATCACTTGGCAGTATGGTCTGGAGTATTGGATCTCTTATGGCCTCTACAAAACACTATAGACATGAAACAATTTATAATGTATTTAGACCTAGGAAAGGACTGTACTTTGACAATTAATATGTAGTATGGCTGTGTATACCTCTCTACATTATCTATAGAAGCAAATTTTTTAATGCTCAGGGTTTAAGCTCTGAGGTTCAAAACTAAAAATAGTATAGTTCAATATATAAGGCAAGTGAACCTCTGAATCTTAGGTAGTAAATGTACACGGCAACATGGATGGATCTAGAGGGCTTTATGCTAAGTGAAATAAGTCAGAGAAAGACATATATGTGATCTCACGTATATGTGGAATCCTAAAAAACAAAAACAGCATGCAGACTCAAAGATATAGAGAATAAATGGGTATTTGTTGGGCGTCATGATGGGGTGAAAATGTGCAGGGGATTAAGTTAAAAAATAAATCATGGGAATGTAATATACAGTGTAAGGAATATGGTCAATAATATTGTAATAACATTGTCTGGGAACAAATAGTTACTAGACTTATGGTAATCATTTCATAATATATGCAAATGTTCAATTACTAGGTAGTACACCTAAAACTAACATAATACTGTATGTCAACTATGTTTCAATTTTAAAAAAGAAAAATGTATGTACACTTGTGGTAGCTCATATGTATCAACTAATTAGTATCCACCACCAGGAAAAGATAATGGTTATTCACTGTTTTCTGTTCACTCTTAAGACTGTTGTTCTTAACTGTGACTATTGTCTTGAGTACAAATAGTACGTTAAAAAGGGGTTTGTGGGGACTAGCAAAGAATGCAGATATGCTTGTGTGTCTTCTTGGCCTCCCTTTTCAGAGGTGGTTTCAAAATCCTAGGCATTGGAGGGATGAAGATCCACATACCGGCCCATAGGATTTTTAATAACAGTTTCCCAACAGTCATTGGATGTGCTAGTGGTTCTTAAAGAGAAGCACAGCCAAAAGAAGGAGCCATTAGATAGAGGAAAAGTGCTGATGCTTGAAAACAGTGACTTCTCATCTGAAATCTGAAACTCTGCTCATGAGGTTCTCCTGCCAGAGATGAAGGCGCTGAGCCTTGGCACATGACCTGACAAATTCTTAAGAACTACCTAGGAAATAAGGCCATCCAGGCTTCAGCCATTGGTGTGTGTTCTCTGTCTGGCTGCCACAGAGGAAACAAGACTTCTGTCTCTCAGTGGTGTTGGGTAAAGAGGCTTTTCCAGTTGCTCTTGAACCAGCAACTGGATACTTAAGTTTGGGCATCTTAGTTTATCTTTGTATGTTTTATTCAATATTTAGCCTGAGGAGTGAAAACAAACCATAGACATAGATGATGTATGCCTAAATATCTGTGTCTTCATTTGTGACCTCCTAATTAGCTTAGTTTTTGGTCAAGGCAAAGAGGCTAGTCAGTGCTAAATTCTGGATAAATTAATTTCTCTTTTTGTGTGGTATTTTCCAAGATGACTTTTAATGCCTGGGCTGGGGTTATTCCTTTTCTTTACTGAAGAGTGTGTTATTACCATAAAACAAAATGAAATGCATGGTCAAAACACAAATAACTAAAGCCCAGTAAACATATTACTAAACTGATTACATTTGAGTAGTAAATATATACTTTGAAACTAACAGGGAGTAATGTTATAATAAAAAAGTATTGCATACTCATTGGGCTATCCTTTGCCCTTGTAGGACCTGATCTTATACTACTTCAGTATAAGTCACTCAAATACACACCATGGGAAGTAATTAAAGCAGATTATCATCTTGTGAGACACCATAAATATATTTTGATGCATTTGTGAGCCTAAAACTAGGTGAGAGCTATTATGTGATAAGAAAATATTTAATAGTTCAAGTTTCTATTTTCCTTCATTAGATTTCTTTTAACTAATAATAAATGTACCTAATAGGGCTAAACTTAAGCCTTTTGAGTTATATGTAGACATATAATTTGATTTTTATTTATCTGTTTTCCTAGTGTCTCTACAATGAGAAAGTCAAGTCAGTATATCTATGTCACATGGAAAAGATAATTTAAAGATTTCTATCAGGTGTTTACTTGTTTAGCAAAGACTTATATAGAGCCTAATATGTGCCAAGCACTGTTCTGGGTGCCTTGAAAAATATTAAGCCATTCAATACAAAAGCTCTGATTCACCATAAGAAAAGCTTAGACATTGTCATTCTTAGACGAAGAAGAAGAAAAGTTTTCTAACTAGAGTTAAACATATTAGGAAGAGAATTCATCATCTTGTTGTGACTTCCACATACATACTTACTGTATCAAAAAGAAACTGTGCTACATTTTCATATTAAATTCTTAGAGTATCTTAACCTGAGTCATTCATACTTGGCCTTTGGATATCGCTGTTGAAATTTATCTGAATTGACAGATAGCTAAATAATTTCTATTTTCAGAAAATAATTAATTTTGAAACTGTGGTCTTTTATGATTCTGAGGGAGAAATACTCTTAACGTAATCCCAACAATCACTAAGGAATCCAACATCCTTTTAGACATCAATAGCCAGGACACTTTTATGATTGAGTTGTGTACAAAGATCCTTGCTATTCAATGAAATAGTTTTTCAGCCTGCAGCATGTTCAAAAATATATCTCAAGGAGATGAACCAATAAAGTATAGATCTTGTGGTTCAAAGATCTACTGTGAAAAAATATAAATTAAAACCAATTCATGTTAGTAATATGTTTCAGTATAATTCAAATCCAGTTCTCTAGTCCAATAAAACCTAGTGGTTTTTAAGTTCTGTTTTCTGTTTGGTTCAACTCCTTGCTAGTTCTCTCTATATAATTTATGAAAATTGCATGCTGCTTACCTTATGGTCCTGTGCATGTGAACTACTGTGCCTTTAACCATTTTACAAAAACGTCTCTGTTCATAGATGGAAAAAAGTGTGTTTTCAAATTATGCCTTATGTTTGTCTGACAATTGTGAGGATAATTTTGAATGGAAATGCTGCTGTTTAGTTTCCACAGTGTCTTCACAGCCTGATAATCAGTTTTCCCACCCCGACAAACTCAAAAGGATGAGCAAGTCTGTTCCAGCATTTCTCCAAGATGAGGCAAGTTTGTCTTTTGTACCTTCCGAAAAATGGAACCAAATAAGTGGATTTGCTATGCCAAGGTTGGTGTGTTTGCATTAAGCCATAGCAGAGACCTAAGAGGCAGCAGGGCTGACCTTTGCCTCTCATATCAATAGACGTAGTGTTTTTGGTCCTGGAAAAAAGGCAAGGCATATCTCATTTGACTCATATAGTAACTTTTTGGTGGTGAAGCCAGATTGCATACAGGGAATGTGACTTTTGTTTCAAAATATGAAACCCAGGCAGAAAAATGTTGGCATGAACTTCTCTGTAGTTTCAAGTACGGTTCATTTGCGAAAGCTTAGTCTAGATAGCATGGCTAGCTTGAAAGCATATGTTAAAATTACAAAGTATCAATGACATGGAAAACTTTAAGGATATCAACCGGGTGTAAGCACTTTATGTACATTATCTCATTTAATCTGAGAGGTGGGCACCATCAGTATCCCCAGATATTACAGATGAGGAAACTGAGATTAGGAGAGATCAGGAAACCTCACTCAGCTAAAGAGGGGCTGAACCCAGGACTGGAGTCCAGATCTGACCTTCATGCTATTAATTACTATACCTTCTGTTTCAAATAAGAACATGACTATTATCTGTTACTCGTTTAATAGCTAGTAAGTACCAGGCACTCTGATATCTTTAACTCTTACTAACAAAATGTGGTAGGTACAGTGTTTTCCATTTTATACAAGAAGAAAGAGCCTCACAGAGCCTTTCCTCAAATTCACCAGCTACTAAAAAGTAGATCTAGGATTTTAACTCAGGTTCTTTGACTTAACTAAGAATCCATGTTTTGCAGTCAGGTAATTAGAAGTCTGAGGTTTGATGTTAGACACTCCCACCCCTAGTTATGCTGCTGATTTGCTATGTGGTTATGAACAATTTCCTTAACTTCCCTGAGCACTTTCCTAGTACCTAACTCATTAGATTGTAAGATAATGCAGGGGAAACACATAGCACAGTGCTGACACGTAGTACTTTAGTGCTTGCTGTTGCTGTTGGCAGTTTTGGTCTGATTTTTCATGATGAAATAAAAGCTTCATCCTTTCTCTTAGTAGATGGAATGTAAGGAGAGCTCTGAAAACATATGAATTACATCCCTTCTCCCCAGCCTCCCGGGAACCCTTCTGTCTACACTTGAGCCTTCCATGAACTGTATCAGAGAATATTCAACCCCTGCATATGCTTAAGAGCCCACATTATAGTTGCTTTGGAAAGAAGCACTCATTCTTTGAAACAAACTCATGAGCTAGAAGCCAGAATAGGTACTTCATGGAGTTCCTGTGGTTTTATACCTTTGTAGATGTGCTTTGGTCTTGGCTGGTCATATGAAAAAAACATCTAATAATTTGAGAGGCAAATGATACCAGTTGCTGACTTTTTTTCTCGTTCCTTCAGTTTTAACCTGCTGCCTCATTGCTCCACACAAAAGATAGTCTAAATAGTTTGAATCTGTGGATCAGAGATGCCAAATTAAGCTGTATTGTTTTACCTTTCAAAGTACTTGGGGTTGGACTGAATGTTAAAGAAGGTGGGATAAAATCAGACTTTGCTTCTTTGTCCACTGTCCCTTTGAGGCTCACCATCAGTCACATTTGTTGAGTGCCAACTTTGTGAAAATCAGTGTTACAAGTCATCAAGACAAGGTCCTGTCCTTCCAATAATCACTAATGATCAAGTAGAATGTACCAGGTAGAATGTATTATGGCTGTGATAGAGGAAAATGGTCTCTAAGCATGTGGGGAGGGAGTGTGATAACAGAAACATTAAAAAGCTATGGATTTTTTCATCCTTGAGGAAGAATTCTTTTCTCATCCACATAAATCATAATTTTTTAACTCCTTTCTTAATCTGCACTAGGATTGGCATCTGTTATATTGACATGTAATTGCATGGCCCTGGAATATGTTGGCATGAACTAACCACTCCTTTGTAAAGGTGTTTCCCTAACCCAGGAGCCACTGAACTGCTCCATAAACTCTCTAACCCCAAAAGGAGCTCATTCTGAATCACAAATCCTTAAAGCTACCATCTAATAAACTATAGATCTAAATATAATAAAATGTATTATTGCCACTTTTTCTTTCTTAACCCTGGTAAATATTTCCAGGGACATATTTAAAATACATACCTTACTGCCATTTTTTAAAAATTGTTAAAATCCAATGTGGGTAGAATGTATAATTCAGTATACCTCCCTGTAGCAACAAAAAACATAAGCACAGTAACTCTATAGGAATACCTAAGAGGTGGTTTAAAATTACATATCAGTTCAGTTCACATATATGTGTGTGTGTGTGTATACACATGCATGCATATATGAAAAACTTGAAACACAGATCAGATTAGAATTGTTTTCCCTAGTTTAATAGTGTCTCAAGTAAAAGATTTGATTTTTAGGGAATTTAAGCCTATGTTACTGAGAAGAATTAGGCATGACATTTTATGATTTAAGAGTAAATATTAGACCTTTTATTGTCTAGGTAAAGATAATTTCTCATATGTATCAATAAAGTTTGCCAAGCAATATAAATGTATAATACTAAGGGAAAGCCAAGAAAGCTCACAATATGCTATCTTCTGTAGCACCTGGGGGCCACCTTGCTGGTGAAAAAAAATCACTTTGTTATTTCGGTAGCTAAACACTGCTCTCCTGCTTAAGTGGGATCCTGGGTAGACCACCCACCCCATCTTGAATACCTTCCTTGGCAGTTAGCACTGCTGTCCTTTGACCTTGGAAAATGTCATACATGAGTGGGATACCAAGATATTATCTTTATCTAAACTAAGATCTTGATCTTGACTCTTTCTGAATTTAAATTTTGTGTGTATTATATGATGTTTTGTAGAGTGATGACAGAGAGACAGATACAGCATCAGAAGGCAGTTACCAGCTCAGCAGACACAAGAAGAGCCCAAGCTCTTTAACCAATCTTAGCAGCTCCTCTGGCATGACGTCCTTGTCTTCTGTATGTAAACAAAGGCTTCGTGTTAATATCCCTCTGCTTCTGCCAACCTTGCTCTGCCATGCTCCTGCTCCTGTAAAATGGCCTTTTGTTATATTTCTAAGATTCCAGAGGCGTGAGAGTTTTGTTTTTTATCTAACCCACAATTAGCTTCTGGCTAGCTACATCTTCCTTTCTTCTCTTTTTTTTAAATCACAAGACAGTTCATATCCAAGATAAACAAATATGGTTTGTTTTGGATGTTAAGTACTTCAAAAATAAACCTAAATTACCAACAAGATGAACCACTATACTTCTCTGTGCGGCAAATGGGGTAACTATTACAAAGTCTGCTTTTATCAGGTATGATTTTATGTACTCTTTGCAGGTATGGAATTGTACCTCTCTTTTAGCAAGTCATTTATTCTGACAACTAAAAGTACTGATTCACATTAAAAGGAGAGGTGATTCTTTGCCTCATGGAAGGATTCAGAATGGGATTTTCCAAAGGAAGCTCCCCAAGTGTAGTTCTCAGATTTGATTTGGAGAATTTGACTTTATATAGAAGTGAGATAGTTTTGTGTGTGCATGTAGCATGTGTATAGAAACACATATATATAAATATGTCCACATACATTTATCCAAATATCTATGATCTGTGTATACATGCCCAGATCTCATCAGGTATGCTAAACGAATGATAAATCTGTGCTTAAATTCTTACTGGCCTTGCATTTTTCAAACTCTTTTTTAAAAAATCTATTTAAATTGAATTTCTGCTGATAACAATCAAATGTATGGCCTTGGGAAGGCTTTAAACTTCCTTCATCAATCATCCATTTTCTACCCTTCCTGACCTCTAAAAGTGTATGGCTCAGTAAGCATTTTCTTAGAGTCAGTGGATGGGTAACATAGTAAAATTCCTTTTTAGTGCCTTGGAAATTTGATAGAGCAATGTGTCACTGTGATTTGTGTGCCTGGGGTTTCTCACATCCTCTTTATTTAACATTTTAAATTCTAAGCATGCCTAAAAATGGGACTCTGAGTACCCACTACCATAAAATCACCCTGGTTTGAAATGAGTCAGCGTCTAAATAACTTTGCATTTCATACTTTTCATCTATGTCTCTTATAGGCAGTTTTTGTTAAACACCAGTCATCATGTCATGTATATCATGTCAGGTTGTCTGTGTTGGTATGCTTTTTTAATGCCATATTAAATTAGCTGCTTTTATATGCAAACTAGAGAAATAATGGCAAGCAAAGATTACACCCATGTAATCCTTGTGCTGGATTCGAGAGTGAGACAGAGACACTGCATATTTTCCGACGTTTTCAGGTCAGCGGCAGTGTGATGAGTGTTTATAGCGGAGACTTTGGCAACCTGGAAGTGAAAGGAAGTATCCAGTTTGCCATTGACTATGTGGACTCACTGAAGGAGTTGCATGTCTTTGTGGCCCAGTGTAAAGACTTAGCAGCAGCGGATATTAAGAAACAGCGTTCGGACCCGTAAGTACATTTTGGAGTCATTATTTTCTCTTAGTTACTCTTGTAGAAATTGGGAAAGAAAGAAAGAAATTGAAGGGAAGGTATGTGTGTGACTGTGTTAAAAAGGAATGTTCGGGGGAAAAAACAGGATTTGGGGGGAGAAAAAGAGTTGGGGAAAAATGCTGTTTATAGATTCATACGCCAAACTTACTAAATTATAAGAATGTCAGAGAAACACAAAGCGTTTCAAGTGGGAAGGAACCTTTGAGGTCATCTTGTCCTGATTCCTTCTTTTTTACAGATAAGGAAACAAAGGACAGAGAAGATAAGCCACTGTTTGTTTATAGCAGCACAATGAGTAACGAGGGCTTGAGCCCCGTCTCTCTCCACACTTTCAGGCTTTTTCTAAAATGAGGGACATGTTGGGCATACTTTATAGTGCTCAGTGATGCAGAGATAGTTAAGATTCTAGAATAAGGTAGTTTACACATTTAAATTATATTCTACAGAACTTTAGGGGGAATTACCAATTCATTTTTGAAAGCACAGGTTTCATGGCATTTCAGTTCAGTTATAAAAGTTGAATGACAGTCCCCACTTACCCCCATGCGGAAGTCTGTTTCTTAATTATTTTGCTAGCAGCCCAACCCTTTGTTTTTGTTATAAAAGCAGCTGGGCCCAATAGCCTTTCTTTTTTCTTTTTCCTTTTTTTTTTTTTGTTTTACATTGAATATGGCCTGATTAGATTTTTCTTTCAAAAGACAGTCTTTTTTAATTCTGCAAGCATCAAAGCCTTTTCTTAATAGATCACTAGCCAATAAAATTAAGCATCATATTAGAGGTCAGTTGTCTTCCCCCTGCCCTACATTAGTTAAGGTCAAAGGAAAAAAGGAATTCAGGGACTATCCCTTAAAAATCTTCAAAACACTTTAAAATGATCCATTCCACTGAAATCACTTAGAAGTTTAAGTATAGAGGTGTTGATGAGAGCATTTATTATATACTACTTTCGCTAGTATCATGAAATAATTATTACTATCAATTTCTAATGCATTTTTAAAAGTAGAGGTAGACATGTCACTTTTATTTTCTCTGACCTTCTTGTCTGTTCAATTCTCTTTTTAGATACGTGAAGACTTACCTGTTACCAGACAAAGGCAAAATGGGCAAGAAGAAAACACTTGTAGTGAAGAAAACTTTGAATCCTGTGTATAACGAGATACTGCGGGTACCTACAACCTCTCTGTTTAAGAAAATCCCAAATGGTGACCTATGCATTTAAAAGGCCATGTCATCTTGGGTAGTATCTCTACAGAGGAAGTCAGTCCCCAAGAGAGAAGGAAATGAATAACCGCTTTCTGAGAATTTGCTTTGTATGAGATGATACACCATGACTGTTGGATGCCTTGTCTCATGCACACCCTCCATACTCTGCCAGGGGTTATTATTATCTGCATCTCACAGATGAGGCAAATGAAGCTTAGGGAAATAAAGAAAACTGGATACATAGATGATAAAGTTGAGCACTGCAGCCAAAACAATCTCCTAAAAGCCCAATTCTGATCCTGTTATTTCTCTGCTTAAAATCTTGGAGGACTCCCATTATTAGCCTTAAGGTCAAACCCGCCCATCTTAACATGCACGCCCCTCCCTTGAGAAGCTGAGCTCCAGCCTCATCCTTCCACTTTCATCATCTTTTTCAGGTTGCCCTGATTCCTTTCTGTTCTTTGGAGGAATTACATTCTCTCACTCTGCTGGGACTTTCTCTTTCTTCAAACTGGGATGTTCTTCCCCACATGCTGTCCATAACTACTTCCCACAGCCTGAAATGCCTCTTTCTGTGAGAGGCTGTCCTTAACTCCTAGGTTTCCCTGCTGTCTGCTGCCTCAGTCTCTTTGTTTCACAATAGGTGGCGTTGACATTCAGCACTTTAACCACTGGTTTAATTGTAAATTCCACGAGAGCAGGGATCAACTCTATGTTGCTTATAAACTGTGTACCTTGTGCAAATGACTTAACCCATCTGCACTTTAGATCTGCAAATGGGAGATAAGAATAGTACCTATGTGGGACCTCCCCAGCAGTCCAGTGGTTAAGAATCCAAGCTTCCATTGTAGGTACCACAGGTTCAATCCTTGATGGGGGAACTAAGATCCTTCCTGCTGCATGGTGTGGCCAAAAAGTTTTTTTAATTAATTTATAATAAAAAAAAGAATAGTGCCTACCTACCTCAGTAGTTGTGAACATTAAAAGAGTTAATATGTGTAAAGTGATAAGTATGCATTAGTGTGTGTTAGTCACTTAGTCATGTCCAACTCTTTGTGATCCCATGGACTGTAGCCCACCAGGCTCCTCTGTCCATGTTTTTCTACAGACAAGGATACTGGAGTGGGTTGCCATTTCCTTCTCCAGGGAATCTTCCCAACCCAGGGATTGAACCCAGGTCTCCTGCATTGCAGGCAGATTCTTTACCATCTGAGCTGTAGGGAAGTCCATAGTATAGTATGCATTAAACAGTAAATGCTGACTCTTAGTACAGTGTCTTGGATAGGTACTTTAAAAATGTTTATTGGAAGGAGAGATGGCTGGATAGATGAGTGGAGAATATACCTCACTCAAATGCCCATATTCTATCTTCCTTCAAACTATCTCATACTGCCTTAGTCATGGGTAACAGATTATTTAAAATAACAAATGTGAGAAGTATTATTCATTCTCTCATTCTGGAAATTCTGTCCAAGTATTTGGTTATCCTCTGAGAAAAAGAGCGGCATTAAATTAACCATCAGTTATCCATGGGTGAATTGTCTGTGGATTTTCTGTAGCAAGTTTTTAATTACAGTTTGACTGTGATACACCTCAGCACCCTTGCTATTTCTAGGTCATCTACTTCAACCATGAACTCAGGTAAACCCAGCTCATTTAAATGGTAAACTCAGAGAAAAGCAAGTCTACTACAACCAAAATGGACATTCAAGTAGTATATCATAAAGCTAAGTAGAGATTATTTTTAGATTAGAAAGACTATTATCCCTTCCATAATTATATATAATCAAGAATTGACTACATTTCAGGTTAAAACTGTTAGGATGCCTCCCCAAAAAACAAAAAACAGGTCTATCTTTTCTTGAAAAATATTTTGTCCTTGCCGAATATCAATGATTGGAGAGTTTGTATATATTGTATATATATGGAGCAGGTGAAATATGGGAACTCTTCTGTACTTTCTTTTCAATTTGTGCAAATCTTGAACTGCTCTAACAATTAGTCTATTAAAAAAAAATACCTTGTCCTCAGGTAGAAAACAGACCATTGGATTAAACTTCATTTGTATTTTTAGACTGAATTGGATTCATGTTATATCTAGTTAGAACTAAAAACATCCAGTAAAAATTGAATAATTGGCTTTTGTTTTTAGAGCGCTATTACCAACTATGATACTTGAGCCATGATTTGCTTTTCCAGAAAGGGGAAGAAAAATCAGCTTTTGTGGAAGATGGATTTTAGCTTTTTGAAACAAGACACTTAGAATAAGATGACTTTGCAGTATTTTTGAGACTTCAAACCTAACAGATGAGAAAAATCTGATCTACACAGAGGACTTTATCTTCACCTCTATGTCATAACTTTGGCCTAAAATATTATTTACCCCTTTAATTTCCTCCTTTGAACGGCAGTATAAAATCGACAAGCAAATCTTAAAGACACAGAAGCTGAACCTGTCTGTCTGGCATCGAGATACATTTAAGCGCAATAGTTTTCTAGGGGAAGTGGAACTTGATTTGGAAACTTGGGACTGGGACAACAAACAGAATAAACAATTGAAGTGGTACCCTCTAAAGCGGAAGGTAAGTTTGGAGTTTTTTGTTTGGTTTGGTGGTTTGGGGCCTGGGATTCAGGAGAGAGCTGCTATAAAATTCCATTTTCATTCAGAATGCTTATCCATTGTTTGGGATCATCATGTCCTTTCACTCTGTCCAATAAATCTCTTAGGCTCTTTTCTATGTTTTCTAGTCTTTCTTCCCCTGTCTATTCCTTGGGCTGGCTAGTTTCTGCTAACCTATCTTTTAGTTCAATAATTTTCTTATCTGCTGTGTCTAATCTAGTATCTATCTAATATCTAGATGGATATCTATGGGTCCTCAGTTATTAAACTTTCAGATTTATATTTTCACTTGATTCTTTTTTATAGATTCTATTTCTCTGCTAAAATTCTTGATCTTCTCATTATCTTTGTGAATTTATTAATCAAAGGTACTCAAAGTATGTATCTGAAAACTCCTATATCTTAAACATTTGTGAGTCTCATCTAATTTTGTTTGGTCATTTGGCCCTTTGTTCTGGTATGCCTGTTCATTTTTTTATTGCACGCTAGACACTGCATGTGAAAAATTCTAGGGATAATTTGAGAGGGTTTACTTTTGCATTTGACACACAGAGAAAGGACACCCTGCCTCAATCTAGCCTGGTAATGACCTGACAAGAAGCTGGGGTTCGGCTTTCACATGGTCTGATCTCGTTTTTCTTTGCCCCTATTTCTAGGCTGTGGTCTTTCATGGGCTCCAACTGAAAACCTAGGAGGTAGTTTGCAGATTTTAGCATGTATCCAATTCACCTGACATGCTTATTAAAACACGTATTTCTGGCCCTGTTTCCAGGATTTCTGGTTTGGTAAGATCTGGCCCAAGAATATACATTTCTAACAGATTCTCAGGCATTGCTGATACTGCTGGCCTGGGGACCATACTTTGAAAACAATTAGTCTAGCGTGTTTTCTGAGACCATCTCTCCTTGCCAAATTTTGCCTCCCCAGCCCCGTGAAAGGCTGTGCTCAGCCTCTTTCTGCTAAGCTTATTGTACTCTCAGTTAGTACTACTCAAAATGCAGCTAATGCCTCAAAGTGGAAACAGAGAATTTCAGGCTACAACAGCTTATCCACTTGAACCCTATCTATCTTAATAATTCTTCAGCACTTTCAAATAGATTTGTTTAATCCAGTTTTTTTTGTTGTTGTTCTCAATGTGAGGGTTACTGTGATACATACAATTTATACAAACTGTTAAATATCTATACAGTAAAGCCATTCCACTTAAGGAATGGTTCCAAAATACCACATCAAAGTCACCTGAAGCCCTTATTTCTAGGTCTGCCTAAGACTTGCTAGTTAAGAATTTCTCAGAAGTTGTCAAGAACATCTCATGTTTAGCTCCCTTCCCTTATGTTTCTGACATATAGCCCTGTTTGGGCAATAAGGCTCTAAAAGACCAGAATTTGAAAGTAAAACTACCTGTTTTATAGTAAATATACATTTTTTAAATTGTATTTATTTATTTTAATTGGAGGCTAATTACTTTACAATATTGTGGTGGTTTTTGCCATACTTTGACCTGAATCAGCCGTGGGCGTACATTGTAAAATGATTGTTCAGTTTTTGTTATTCTTACAGGCATCTCCTCATCTGGTCTAAAATAATTAGCTTAATGCAGCTATTAAAATGTATTATTTGTCCCCCACCCATACCCTGGCTCTTCCTACTCCTTCAAAGAAAGAAAATACAAATAAGTTGTTTTATGTGCTGGCTGGATGACTAACCAAAATGTATGTGTTTTTATAAAAATCTAAACATTTCAGAACACCTTTCCCATCTCCAGGAAAGCCATTCTGACTTCTCTAAACTGAAAGACTTAAAATGTGTTCTGGGTACCCTGCAGAGTTTTCCAGGACACACAGTGTAGCCTTCCCAGATATCAAAGCAACAGTCTATCTGTGATGGGGAGGGAAATTTCAATCCAGGGCACTGATGGATGATACCTAACCTCAGAAATGAGGCAGATATGGCCCTGTAACAGAGCACAACAAACAGGGTGAATGCTTTGTGTCTCACACCTGCTGACATGCCTTCATTTTCCAGACAGCACCAGTTCCCCTTGAAGCAGAAAACAGAGGTGAGATGAAGTTGGCTCTCCAGTATGTCCCAGAGCCAATGCCTGGTATGTACTGATTTTCTGTCCAGATTTATGTCCTTACCTTAGCCGTTCCCTCTCCAAGGATTTCTTTGAGTTCTATGTTTTTGTTTTTGTTTTTTTCAAAGATGAAGCTCTATTTACTAACTTAGTAAGGGTCCAAATGAGTCAATCCATACTTGTAAACTAGAAAATTTTCTTTATTTTTAGTTGTGGTCAAAACACATAGCATTGAAAAAAAAATCACATAAGATAAAATTTTTCTTAACCGTATTTAAGTTGTGCCATTAGTTGTGGCTGTTGCGTGTTCACTCAGTTGTGTTTGATTATTTGTGACTCCATGGACCCCACCAGGCTCTTCTGTCCACGTGATTCTCCAGGCAAGAACACTGGGTGGGTTGTCATCTCCTCCTCCAGGGGATCTTCCTGACCCAGGGACTGAACCCTCATCTCCTGCATTGACAGGCAGATTCTTTACCACTGTACATTAGCAGTGTTAAGTATCTTTATAATGTTGTGAAGCATGTCTCTGGACTTTTTCATCTTGTCCATCTGAAACTCTATACCCCTTCCTGGTAACCACCATTATATTTTCTGTTTCTTTGAGAAAAATTCTCATTTTTTTCTCAGCCCAGTTTACAGCCCTTGTTTTAACTTTGGCCTCACTTTCCCCAAAGTTTGTATCTACACAGTGTAAATGGCCTTTCCTGTGTAGTTCTGTGATACAAATGGAACTGGAGTAGTTTTTTCCCCCCATGGGTGGGAATTAAAAGAATTTATATTAAGCCTCTAAGAAATTAGAGCTCATTTGTCCTCTACTCTCAAGATCTCATTAGGGTAGAAAGCTTTTTCTTCAAAATTACTACAATGCATCCTTGATGTTAGAGCCTCAGGTCTCTAGCACAGTTAAGGAGCAAGAGACTGTCAGGGAATGAGTGCTAACCCCTCTTTCATTTCCCACACAGTTCCCTAAGTTATTCTCCTTAAGAATTCATATGAGGGACATCTGTGGTGGTCCAGTGGCTAAGCTTCTGTGCTCCCAATGCAGGGGGCCAGGGTTCGATCCCTGCTTAGGGAACTAGACCCCGCGTGACCAACTAAAAGTTTGCGTGGCACAACTAAAGAGCCTGAATGCTGCATCTAAGACCCAGCACAGCCAAATAGATAAATAAATAGAAATAAGCATTTCTTGAAGGTAGTGGGATGACAGAAATGATGGTGAGGGCAGTGATTAAACAGAGAAAGGCATTCCAATTCAGCTAAAAAAACAAAAGGACAAGCAAAACATATCTTTAGGCCACATGGCACCCAAACTGCCATCTTGTTACATCTGGATCTTTTTAAAAGACAGATTCTTTTATATATAATTTGCATCCTATCCTTTATGATCAACACACATAGAAATTCTGCTAGTCTCATTTCCCATTTTCTCCATGATTATTTTTTGCTGGGGGAGGGGCAGGAGACCCACATGTGATGGACTCTGGCTCCTCTGAGTGTTTGCTCCTATAATAGTTTCTCCTCCCTGGAATGCCTTCCTCTTCCCCTAAACCTATCCAAGTCTTAGGTGAAATCCCATCTCCTCCGTAAAGTTTTTCCTGAATGCATTTACCCTCACTGATCACATCATTTTGTGATCAAAATGGATCACAACTTGTAGTACAGAATGAAGCAGGGCAAAGGCTAATAGAGTTTTGCCAAGAGAACACACTGATCATAGCAAACACCCTTTTCCAACAACATAAGAGAAGACTGTACACATGGACATCAACAGATGGTCAACACCAAAATCAGATTGATTATATTCTTTGCAGCGAAAGATGGAGAAGCTCTATACAGTCAGCAAAAACAAGACCGGAAGCAGACTGTGGCTCAGATCATGAACTGCTTATTGCCAAATTCAGACTTAAATTGAAGAAAGTAGGGAAAACCACTAGTCCATTCAGGTATGACCTAGATCAAATCCCTTATGAGTATACAGAAGTGACATATAGATTTAAGGGACCAGATCTGATAGAGTGCCTGATGAACTATGGACAGAGGTTTGTGACACTGTACAGGAGACAGGGATCAAGACTATCCCCATGGAAAATAAATGCAAAAAAGCAAAATGGCTGTCTGAGGAGGCCTTACAGATAGCTGGGAAGAGAAGAGAAGCGAAAAGCAAAGGAGAAAAGGAAAGATATTCCCATCTGAATGCAGAGTTCCAAAGAATAGCAAGGAGAGATAAGAAAGCCTTCCTCAGCGATCAGTGCAAACAAATAGAGGAAAACAACAGATTGGGAAAGACTAGAGATATCTTCAAGAATATTAGAGATACCAAAGGAACATTTCATGCAAAGATAGACTCGATAAAGGACAGAAATGGTATGGACCTAACAGAAGCAGATGATATTAAGAATAGGTGGCAAGAATACACAGAAGAACTGTACAAAAAAGATCTTCATGACCCAGATAATCACAGTGGTGTGATCACTCACCTAGAGCCAGACATCCTGGAATGTGAAGTCAAGTGGGCCTTAGAAAGCATCACTACGAACAAAGCTGGTGGAGGTGATGGAATTCCAGTTGAGCTATTTCAAATCCTGAAAGATGAAGCTGTGAAAGTGCTGCACTCGATATGCCAGCAAATCTGGAAAACTCAGCAGTGGCCACAGGACTGGAAAAGGTCAGTTTTCATCCCAATCCCAAAGAAAGGCAATGCCAAAGAATGCTCAAACTCCCACACAATTGCACTCATCTCACACGCTAGTAAAGTAATGCTCAAAATTCTCCAAGCCAGGCTTCAGCAATAATGTGAACCGTGAACTTCCAGATGTTCAAGCTGGTTTTAGAAAAGGCAGAGGAACCAGAGATCAAATTGCCAATATCCGCTGGATCATCAAAAAAGCAAGAGAGTTCCAGAAAAATGTCTATTTCTGCTTTATTGACTCTGCCAAAGCCTTTGACTGTGTGGATCACAATAAACTCTGGAAAAGTCTGAAAGAGATGGGAATACCAGACCACCTGACCTGCCTCTTGAGAAACCTGTATGCAGGTCAGGAAGCAACAGTTAGAACTGGACATGGAACAACAGACTGGTTCCAAATAGGAAAAGGAGTCCGTCAAGGCTGTATATTGTCACCCTGCTTATTTAACTTATATGCAGAGTACATCATGAGAAACGCTGGGCTGTAAGACACACAAGCTGGAATCAAGATTGCCGGGAGAAATATCAATAACCTCAGATATGCAGATGACACCACCCTTATGGCAGAAAGTGAAGAAGAACTGAAGAGCCTCTTGATGAAAGTGAAAGAGGAGAGTGAAAAAGTTGGCTTAAAGCTCAACGTTCAGAAAACTAAGATCATGGCATCTGGTCCCATCACTTCATGGGAAATAGATGGGGAAACAGTGGCAACAGTGTCAGACTTTATTTTTTTGGGCTCCAAAAATCACTGCTGATGGTGATTGCAGCCATGAAATTAAAAGACGCTTACTCCTTGGAAGGAAGATTATGGCCAACCTAGATAGCATATTTAAAAGCAGAGACATTACTTTGCCAACAAAAGTCCATCTAGTCAAGGCTATGGTTTTTCCAGTGGTCATGTATGGATGTGAGAGTTGGACGGTGAAGAAAGCTGAGCGCCGAATAATTGATGCTTTAGAACTGTGGTGTTGGAGAAGACTCTTGAGAGTCCCTTGGACTGCAAGAAGATCCAGCCAGTTCATCCTAAAGGAGATCAGTCCTGGGTGTTCATTGGAAGGACTGATGTTGAAGCTGAAACTCCAATACTTTAGCCACCTCAAGTGAAGGGTTGACTCATTGGAAAAGACCCTAATGCTGAGTAGGATTGGGGGCAGGAGGAGAAGGGGACGACAGAGGATGAGATGGTTGGATGGCATCGCCGACTCGATGGACATGGGTTTGGGTAGACTCTGGGAGTTGG
The DNA here is from genome assembly GCF_054371585.1 of Giraffa tippelskirchi. Classification (NCBI taxonomy): domain Eukaryota; kingdom Metazoa; phylum Chordata; class Mammalia; order Artiodactyla; family Giraffidae; genus Giraffa; species Giraffa tippelskirchi. The sequence goes on along the minus strand of NC_137284.1, from coordinate 37,576,370 downwards.
TGATGGACAGGGAGGCCTGGCGTGCTGCGATTTATGGGGTCACAAGCGATTCATGGGGCCGCAAAGAGTCGGACACGACTGAGCGACTGAACTGAACTGAACTGAACTGATCACATCATCTTTTAGAACGTCACAGTAATAACTTGGCACTTCATTCTATATTACATTTTACTGCTTTTATTGAGTTTCTGTCTCTAGCTTACCTGTAAACATTTCCCAAGCACATAGATTTCTTGCATTCCTTGTATATCCAACAGCATTCCTAGCACAGGGCTGAGCATATAATAGATGCTCATTAAACACTGATTGGTTGACAGACTGGGTTCACCCATCCAGAAAAATATGGGGTTGCAAAGAGTCAGACATAACTGAGAGATTAACACTTTCACTTTTTCCCCTCAATCCATGTGCACCCAACTTATATAGAAACTTCAGACTAAGGCCAATTTCTCAGCAATTCCCTGTCTATAATATTGGCTCTTATGTGTGTCTATACAATACTCCTATGAAATGCATAACTACTTTTAACAAGAGTGAACTATACCTAAACCAGTACCTGTTTTGGTTACTTCATACTCAAATCTGTTTAAATGCTTCCTATGAGCACTGATTGATAATGGTATTAATATTTGAAAAGTATATGCATCTCACTGAGTAGTTTTGAACATGACTATAAATGGATGATTCACATACCTAATATCTATAATCGATCTTGTTGAACCAAGCAAGACCCAGAAACAATGCTGTAATATTCTGTACTTGCAATAAATTATTTTTATAGAGCTACTTGAGCTCAATACAGCCAGACTATGAAAGATGTAATTAAGAATAGATATAATCATTTAGGATCATATCATCAAGCACTCAGTTGCATTGCTGTGCCAGACCATTTTTAGATTGGCATCTTCGGAGGCAGTACTGCCAAGAGAGGAATGGCAGTGGAATTTCATTTTCTCTCTCTCTTTCTGTTATAGGTAAAAAACTTCCTACAACTGGAGAAGTGCACATCTGGGTGAAGGAATGCCTCGATCTACCACTGCTAAGGGGCAGCCATCTAAATTCGTTTGTTAAATGGTACCAGCATCGATAATTCTGCCTCCCTCAGTTCTGCAATAGCCTGGCCTTTGCCATTTGGTTTTAATTTTCTGTAACTGTGATGCTGAAGTTCATCATTCATAGTATAAATGAAATAACTTGAGACAGTGGTGACACAAGCTAGAAGGATCTTTGACATGAACCCCCTGCAGGGCTTCATTTAGTTTAAGAGGGAATATATACAATGGAAACTGGAGAGCACACACTCAGATATATAATGTCTTCTAGGAGGTACATCTGCTGGTGAGGACAATATTCAGTACCAAAGAGTTTATGAAATGGCTAATGGTGATACCACACCCTTTGTATCATTTATGGAACATATGTATTGTGGCCCATTTGCAAAAAAGCCTTTTGCGTCAGCCTGTGAATATCTAGAAGTTATTTGATAAACAGATCCACACTAATAATTAGCTCATAAGAGCTTGAAACAGTTTGGGTTTTTAAGTTGCAAACCTTTTTCTCAGTTATAATGTAAATGCCTGGCATCTAGAAAATAGTAGCTAAACGGATGTTATTGTGCTGTCCTGATTCTCTCTACCTAATTTTATCTATATAGATTTTATCAGAAGACCAATTATAGCTATTTAAGTTAATATGACATTTTTTAGGATTTTCCCTATACATGTTCTTCACAGATGTCAACTCGTAAGCTTTTCAGCTCAGGTCAATCTCCCATTCTGAGACTAGGCCCAACCCTTCTTGTCTTTACAAGAGGCATGGTAGGGTAAATTAATTTCAACTATTACCATAAATTATATGTAAATAATCACAAATATGTAATTTATTCCCAAAGTCAAATCTAGGGAATTGGAGAGGTTTCTTTTCTTTTTCAATTCTGTACAAGACTAATTTCTTAGGCAACCACAGATAATCAGGAGTAGATTTTAGAGGAATCCTCAAAAAGTTGCTATATAGTAAATGCTAAATGCAGGTACTGAACTAAGTTGTTTGGTTAATCTGTAATTCTAATATTAACCTTATGAGGTCGGCATCACCATTCCCATTTCATAGATGAGGAAGCAAGTGTCTGAGAAGTTAAGTCAATTTGCCACAACACACAGCCAATAAGTAGCAGAGTCAGGACTTCCTCAAAGCAAGCTGGTCCACTCTAGTGCATAATCTTGCCAGCGGAATGCCTACCATTACCATCTCTCTATGCTCTTTTTTCTTCCATTTCCTCTTGCCAATCCTCAGTAGCTGAAGCACACTAAAAGCATGAGAGTTTGCTGTCTTACTCAAATGCTCTCACAATAATGTTTCCTTTTGTAGTACCATCCTTCCAGATACAAGTAGGAAAAGTCGCCAGAAGACGAGAGCTGTGGGGAAAACCACCAACCCTGTCTTCAACCACACCATGGTCTATGATGGGTTCAGGCCTGAGGATCTGACAGAAGCCTGTGTAGAGCTTACCGTCTGGGATCATTACAAATTAACCAACCAGTTTTTGGGAGGTCTTCGGATTGGCTTTGGAACAGGTAACATTTGTTACATTTTTAATTTTCCATGAGTCTAATGCTTCTGGAGACACTAGAGGTTGGTTGGTTGGTTGGTTTGCTTCCTCCTAATGAAAACAGATATTCTATTTCTGTTAAGTGTAATGAAATGAATGAGTGAAGGAATGTCAAGCTGTGTGCCAGGGACTCTAGATATGAAGACTGATGGGATACTGTGTTTGTCCACACAGAGCTTAAGTTATTGTGGGGGAAACCAGAAAAGCCTTCATCATTACCCTTTCCTGAAAAACCATTTATGGCCCTTCATGGCTAAATGTGTGCTTTGCATAATAATAGCAACTAACATTTATGGAGCACTGGTCACTTGTACCAAGTGCTTTATTTGCATTGCTGCATTTGATCTTGCATAAAACAGAAGTTCTGTGAGTTATTTCTAATGTTATACCCAGAGACACTGATGTTCCATGAAATTAAGAAACAGAGCTAATAAGTGGCAGAGCCAAGATTCAAAATTGAGTCTGTTAGACACTAAAGCTGTAACTACACTTCCTTAGAGATCACCTACTGTCGCTTTCAACCCAATGCTGGAATCCTCCCTACTGTTCCATTGTACACCTGACAGATTCTCATCTACATTTTCTATGGACAAGAAGAGAAGTCATTCTCTTGAGAGTAATGAGAATAATCCCAATTGTGGAGAGTTCCATTATCAGACATCTCAGATGATTAAACAGTTCTTTTCTTCTGTTGAGTCCCAGCCCTACTGGTGATGTTGAAACTCTTCCTAGCTGTCTCCATTGGTGATTGTAATTAGGGAATGACTCAGTTTTTCCCAATGAGCTATTTCTAAATGCAAAGCTTCCCTTTTTTGTCCAGGCAAAAGCTATGGTACTGAAGTGGATTGGATGGACTCTACTTCAGAGGAAGTGGCTCTCTGGGAAAAGATGGTGAAGTCTCCCAACACTTGGATTGAAGCAATCCTGCCTCTCCGAATGCTGTTGATTGCCAAGATTTCCAAGTGAAGCCAAAGTCCACGGGCTCCTGCACTGAAAACCACCAGACAGGTGGAATCTGATCTTGTAGGCAGAGATCCTCACCTTCCATCTGTTGCCTGGAACAAATGCTACATAGCATGTTAAAGTCAACCTGCACATACTTCTTTGGTTACAAGGACTAAAAAACTTAAATAATAACAAAATATGCAACTTAATTTGTGACTGCAACGTTAAAAGAAGATGTTTGAGAAAGCTAAGAAAATCAAAGCATTGCTGCTGCTTCAAAGAAAAAGCTGCCCCAAAAATATTAAATGTTGTTAATAAGCAAAAGTTTCCAGTTTGCCATCATGTGTTTCAAACCACAAAAGGGTTAGGAAGGCCTCCCATTTGATCATTGAAAACCCTTGCAGGAATTGAAAAAATGTTGGTTGGGAGAAGAGTGACTCAAAGATATTCCTACGAGCAGGGGAAAAAAATTAGAATATCGTGAAGATAAAGAATTTGTTCATAAGAAAACTATTCACTCTGTAGTCTCTGTTGAAATATGGAATTCCATGTTAGGGCAATGAGACTGAATTTACTGCATGTATTTTTGCTTTGAGAAGTGTTCCCTTTTCCCAATGTTGAAGTCTTATGTGCTTTGGTGCCACCCACTGGCCAAAGGTGAAATTAAGTTTTTGGCTTAATCCTAAGTTTCAAGCCTGTATTTTATAATAGGGTACCCATATATAAAACAAAAAAACAAAAACTTTGCGTATATAAGATTCTGTTTTTTTTTTTTTTTTTTTTTTTTTTGTTTTTTTTTTTTTTTTTTTTTATAAATGTATTTATTTTACTTGGGGGCTAATTACTTTACAATATTGTAATAGTTTTTGCCATACATTGACAAGAATCAGCCATGGGTTTACATGTGTTCCCCTTCCCGAACCCCCCACCCACCTCCCTCCCCCTCCCATCCCTCTGGATCATCCCACTGCCCCGGCCCCGAGCCCTATTCTTACAACTCTACTATATGAAGCAGCATGAGAGTGGTCACAAACATGATTTGCGACAAAGTTTTAATTAGAATGTAAATTGTTAAATTATACTTTCCTTCCTATGTATGTATAATTTTCATAAAGTATTTTGTAAAAACCCTTAGAATAAATTATTATGTGATTTAATGGTATTGTCAAAGTAATCTGACTTCTTATTTTAAATGAAATACTTTATGTTAGGAATCTTAAAGTCCAGGACTTCCCTGGTGGTCTAGTGCTTAAGAGTTTGCCTACCAATGCAGGGGACACAGGTTCGATCCCTGGTCCGGGAAGATGCCACATGCCACGGGGCAACTAAGCATGTGTGCCACAACTACTGAGCCCATGCACCTTAGAGCCATGCTTTGCAACGAGAAGCCACTGAAATGAGAAGCCTGCACCCTGCAATAGAGAGTAGCCCACACTCATCACAACTAGAGAAAGCCTGCATGCAACAGTGAAGACCCAGCACAGCCAAACATAAATAAATAAAAATTTTCAAAAATTTCTTTTAAAGAAGGAATTCTAAAATCTAAATTCACAAGCCAGGCTAAAGAACTTCTGGGCTAATATTTCTCCAAAGTCTTTGCTGCAACTCTGGGCATGATTTTCTCTAAACTGGAAGCTTCAGCTATGTTATTAAGAGTAGAACTTTTATTTTTTAGAAGTAGCTGAAAGCTTGGAAGGTAAGTTGTCTTTTATTCTTAAAGTTTTCCATAAAGACATTGTTGGGTCATTTAATACATGAATCATCATTCCCTGTTAGAAAGAACTCCACTAGCTCGTCATTCCCAAAACAAGCTGATGATGGCTCAGCAGGTAAAGAATCTCTTTGCAATGCAGGAGACACAGGAGATATGGGTTCAATCCCTGGGTCTGGAAGATCCCCTGGAGGGGTAAATGGCAACCCACTCCAATATTCTTGCCTGAAAAATCACAGAGGAGCCTGCAGCCCATGAGGTCAAAAAGAGTCGGACACGACTGAACAACTAAGCACGCAAGCAGGGTAAGCCTAGTTAGTGACAAGACAGTGAGATTTTAAAACAAGTATCTAACAAATGTCATTGAAAACAGCTCCAGTGCTTGCCTCTTCCCCCAAACAAATGCTAGAACCTTTGGCCCACTGGCCAGTAAAAGCAACTAACCTAGAACAACACCCTTGCCCCATTGTCTTTCAAGGTCTTTTAGGAGGTTGTTTATCTAGTTGTATTTCCTCTTCCTGTTCTGACTGTAGAGAGGGGCAAGACTAGGTGACTAGAGACACACCTCTGAGGTTGGCCTGGAACCAGAGCAGAAGTACAGACCCTGTTTCAGCCCCTGTTACTTCATACTACAAGCTACTTTCTCAGCCCTTTTTTTTTTCAGTTACCTTCTCAACCATCTGCTAGCATCCAGCCAGCTCAGAAGCACTAATGAGATTGCTTCTAGTATCTCCCGGTCTAGAGCTAGGACTGCCTGCCTCCCCTAGCCCCAGATTTGCAAAACACCAGAGTGGACAACAGAACCATCCTTACATCTACCCAAAGAACTTCCAACTGCCTCAGGACATCCAGAGAGATGTCGTGTCACTTTTTCTTTTCCCGAAAAAGGAAATATAAATCTTTGATCTCACCTGGCTGTAAGACAAATGCTAAATGGGATTTTCATGCATTATAAAGTGTGGGCCACCTGAATTCTTTAGTGAACTCAGGTTGGTAGACTTTTGATTCAGTGGGATTTTTGGCAAAGTCCCTGCTGAAAATTTTCATTTTCTTAAACTAGAGGTGTTCCCTTGGACTGCATGTTTTAGGGCTCATTTCCTTTTTTCAGAAACCCAATCAGATATAAGCCAAAATACAGTGGGTTAGTGTATGACACTTTGTTAGTATGTATGACTTTAGGGACTCATGGGTGAAACATGAGTTCCCGGGAACTCCAATACTGTCCCTTTCTTCCTTGGTGGTGGTGGATCAATCCCTAAGTAATCTCTGACTCTTGCAACCCCGTGACTGTAGCCCACCAGGCCCCTCTGTCCATGGGATTTCCCAGGCAAGAGTATTAGAGTGGGTTGCCATTTCCTTCTCCAGGGGATCTTTCCACCTAGGGATCAAACCCACGTCTCCTGTGTTGTTGATGGTCTCCTGTATTGCAGGCGGTTGCTTTTACCACTGAGCCACCAGGGAATCCCCTGACTTCCTTGGGAGTGGGAAATAGCACCACAGACAGCTCCAACATCACAAGCTCTCAGCTAAAGCACTCCTCTTTCCTAGGTTCAGCTTGAGAGAACTTTGGGAGAAACTGGCTGAGCTTGAGTCATGTCCTCACCTGCTGCACCACTCACAGTGGCCAGGAACGGATAGGATAAGCTCTTACGATTGGTCCTACCTGAGTTATGTGTCCACCCTGTGGCCAGGGAGAAGTGATCCATTTTCAGAAGAATGGGATGTTATATAGACAGGCACTGGAAAAATCAAGAGCTGGGTAGCCATTGCAATTTGTATCCCCCTCTGGTGAAAATACTTCCAAATTCCATTATTTTAAAAATGAAGTAATATTTCGAAAAGTCACTGCTGGCTTTTCCCAGAGAAGCCAACATTTCCACGCCCTCCATGACTGCTGCAGCTTCTAAATAGGTGGTAAGGATCCTGGGAACTGCATGACCTGGTAACATGGCCTTGGCATCCACCAAAGCATGATTACTGTTAGCCTAGGCCCACTTCTAGGGAAGTTACATGGACTTCTTTGTATATCTCTCATCCATACTCACCATCTAGGTTAAAAGTCCCTCAACATTTGCCTTCTCCTGTACTCTTCTTCCCATTCTGATTTTGGGATTGCTCTCCCATCTCCACACCCTCCTAGACTCATTCACTAATTTCCCTAGTTTGTTTTACAAAATAAATGCTCCCACCCATGTGATCCAGTCACACACATTCCTTCCACTTCTTTGGCTGACTTGTTCCAAAAGAACTGCCTCTCCTTCAGCCTTAAAAAAGAAGACTCTCACTCTCCACATTCAGCACTTCAATCAGGATGTGGGATCAGACTTCAGATCACTGCACCCCTGTTTTTATTGTTTGAGAAGAGTGGTGTGCTAATTTATCCATCATTCTGTTAGCAGTTATTACACCAAATGGCCATTTTTCTATTATTTGTCTCTACCATTTTACTGTAGTCATCTTAAGAGCCAGGACTGCAAACCTTGGATATAAGTTTCTCAGCATATGAATTGAATGTATGAATGAATGAATGATTAAACAACTGAATGAATGATGAACTAAAGACCATGGGCTTTGGTATCAAAAAGATCTGGATGTGAATTCTATATTACTCTCCGAGTGACTTGGGACAACCTGCTTAACCTCTCTGTGTCTTAGTTTCTTTGTTCTCTGCCAACCATGAAATGTGGATCAAAATGCCTATCTTTCAAGAATATTGTTAGAATTACATGAAGAAAGATGTACAAATGGCTAGTATTATGTAGGGTATATAGGGCTTCCCCAGTGGCTCAGATGGAAAAGAATCTGCCTGCAATGCAGGAGACCTGGGTTCAATCCTCAGGTTGGAAAGATCCCCTGGAGAAGGAAATGCAACCCACTCCAGTATTCTTGCCTGGAGAATTCCATGAACAGAGGAGCCTGGTGGTCTACAGTCCATGGGGTCGCAAAGAGCTGGACATGACTGAGCAACTAACACTTTCACTTTCATGTAGGATGTATAGAAGAACTCTGTAAATGTTAATAGTAGCTTAGACAAAGGAGATATTTAAAAACTTAAAGGTAGATGGGGGCGGGGGGGTGCGGTGCGCGGAGGACTTGTTGGACACTACTAGGGAGAACGTTGGCCAAGGTCTGTGACTTGGACCTCCCTTGGAAGGGAATACACTGAACACCTTCAGGATCAAAGATAGGTGGGGAAAAAAGGTAGAACAAAGAAAACAATCTTGGCAGAGAGGAATCAAAAGTCATTATTACTGAACTACAAGTCCTCTGAGAAGAGTGCTGTGTCTAATTTATTAATGTTCCTTAGCATCACTTCCTTCAGTCTTACAAGCTTTATTTCAGTGTGTGAAGCTTGAAATTTAAGGAAAAGCGAAGAAGCGGTGTGAGAGGAAATTTTAAAATATGTTTATGTTTTTAAAAATCTTGAAACCCACTTTCATAAACCCTAAATATCCTATAATCTAAGCTGTTGCTAAAATTTTAGTTCAGGAGATCTCCCCAGTCCTCAGCCTTGCTTTCTCTACATAAACACGAGAGTCGGGATTGGGGACAAGAGAGCTTGATTTCTGAGACCAGAAGGAAAACCTCAGACTCTTCTTTCAGATCTATTCTGCTCTACATGAAATCTGAAGCATTATAAAATCCATCCACCCATAAGTAACACCCCAGACTTTTTCCTTATCATCATGACTTGAGAGTTTAAGTCTGACCATCAGAAATAGTGATCACAGGAATAGCTAGCTCTTTGCTCTCTGCTTAAATTTTCACATCATTCAGATCAATCGAAATTTTAACTTTTTTTATCTTGCTTCTTTCAATTATCTTTCAAACACAAGCATTTCCATGCCACTAAATTACCTATAAACATGCTAATATTTAATGTCTACATAATGTTTTATTATGTATGAAGATATCATAATTTTCTTAACATTTTCTCGTTTTTGGACGTGTAAGTCTCCAACTTTTAGTTGTTATGAACCATACTTTGAGTAAAACTTTTTCTTTCAGACTATTTCTTCCTTAACAAAGAAGTCCCCAGAAGGACAATCATTAATTAGTTCAAAAGGCATACAGATGTCTTAAGTTCATAATACATGCCATCAATTGACTTTGATCACAGTAGAAGAGTACCTATTTCACTATACCCTTATCAGTCCTGGATTGTCTTAAAAATAAGGGGAAATTTATTGACTAATTTGATAGATGAAGTGTTATCTATTTGTAACTGACATTTACTGGGTCACTGATGGGGTTTGATTCTTGGCCATTTCATCCCCCTCATCTGTGAATTTGTTCATTTCTCTTTTGAGATGTTAACGCTTTATTGATTTGTACAGGCTCTTTGTAAAAATGTAAATCTATTGTCTGTCATATTTATGGTGAGTATTTTTCTCCATTTGATTTTTGCCTTCAACATCCATCCAACACACACATCTGAGTCTCCCCAAGGCACTGATCTAGTCATTAAGGATGAAACGGACACAGTCCCTACCCCTAGGATCTCAGAGTTTAATAGTGGGAGGCAGGGGCATAAATGATGAGTGCAATAAGGCTTTTAAATGCCCTGTTAGAAGTCCAAATAGGCTAGAGTGACTGCTGTAAAAGTGGTGAGTGGTCATGTATATACATGTAGTAGGGGGCAGGAAATGTTTCATGAGGGAGGTGATTCCTAACTGAGTGTAAAATGCAGTTAATGACTAAAGTGACAAGGTGGGAAAATGCATTTCAGGCAGAGGGGACACCGACAGACATGGCCAACTAAGGAAACTTCAATAGCTAGGTTACGTTAGGGAATAAAACATCAGGCAGGTCCAAAGGAAGAAAAGGCTAGAGAGATATCAGAGTCTCACAGTTTTTTAAATTATATATAACTTTTATATCTTTTAGATGTTCAACTTAGTTCAATTAAGCTTTACCATATTCATCTCTTACATAATATGTAAGCTAAGAAAGTCCTTCCTCACCCAGGGCTTCGATGCTTACCTTTATTTTCCTCTAGTTTCCATTTTTAAAAAGTATTTTATTTTTGGCTCCTTCGGGTCTTAGTTGTAACATGCAGGATCTTCATTGTGGCATAAGGGTCTTTTCATGGCGGAGCACAGGTTCTTTGTTACCATGTTCCAGCTTCTCTCTAGTTGAGGCACCATGGGCTCAGTAGTCGTTCAGGGGCTTAGTTCCCTGACCAGGGATCAAACCCGGGTCCCCTGATTGCAAGGCAGATTCTTAACCACAGTCCACCAGGGACGTCCCTCCATGTTTAATATTTTGTTTTCGTTTTAGTCCTCACATTTAACATTAAACATTTCAGATGTTTAATCCATCTGAAACTGACTTTTGAGTGTATAAGGTAAGTCTTATTTGAATTTTTGTGTGTGTGTCTTAATGTTTATCACACCTATATTGTCCATTAAGCTTTTCTCTGTAACCCTATTGTGTTAATGGGTAAAAGGGTAGTGCTAGCTAATAAAATATATTCCCAGCTGGGGACAGTGCTTCAAGAAACAAGAGACATTTCCCTTGGGTTTGTTCTTTCACTGAGCCGTGTTAATCACTCCAGGTACAAAGTTACAGCCGTTTAGGATCCTTGTTCGCAGGGTCCTTCTGCTACTTTGTATTTAGAGATTACAAATTTCTTTACAGAGCCAATGGTTTCCATAGAGGGGACTTTATTCTCATGACCACGGAAGTGGGGACAGGGAGAAGGACTATGTCACCACTGCTTGATTTGTTTACTCCCACAAGAGATTAGATGGAGTCAGGTTTCTTTCCCTGATGCTGGCTGGAAATCTAGTGGGGCTGGCATCTCTGTATAGTACACGCCAGACCCTGGGCTGTGAGAGGAGGGCTGTGATTGGCTAGAAAGGCAAACATAACCTGATCTGATTGGCTCTGGACTGGCCCTGTTGTTACTCCACAGCAGTCTGAAGGCCAGTCCACCAATCACAGGGCTCCTTACTGGGTGCACAAGCAACTGTTGGAGATTGCCAGGAGCCCCTAGCAACACCGTGGCTTTTGAAATCTAGACGGTGGGATGCTGTGCAGTCAGCTGACAGTAGAGGAGTGTGCCAATGCCTCAGGAAGAGTCGGCTCCCAGGATGGACACCCCACCCTCTGAAGAACCCTTAGATAAGCAAAACAAAAAACTGGAAGACCAGGAAGAGGAGATGGAGTTTAAGGAGCTGGATGGTCTGAGGGAAGCCTTGGCGAACCTCCGGGGGCTGTCCGAGGAGGACAAGAGTGAGCGGGCGATGCTGTGTTCCCGCATCCAGGAGCAGTCCCAGCTCATCTGCATCCTGAAGCGGAGGTCCGACGAGGCCCTGGAGCGCTGCCAGACCCTGGAACTGCTCAACACCGAGCTGGAGGAGAAGAGGCTGCTGGAGGCCGAGGAGCTGAAGGCCAAGAACCAGCAGGCCCAGAAGCTGGAGGAACGCTTTATGACCCTGGCCGCCAACCACGAGTTGATGATCCGCTTCAAGGATGAACACAAAAGGCAGAACGCCAAGCTGCGAGAGGAGAACGAGAAACTGAGGCTGGAAAATGACCAGCTCTTCAGCCCAGCGCTGAAGGCCCAGGAGGCCAAAGTGGTGCAGCTCACAGCCCGGAACGAGGCCCTCGCCAAGGAGCTGGAGACCCTGCAATGGAAGTACGCCCAGGATGTCTCCCAGGCCCAAGCCCGAGAGCAGGAGCTGCTGGAGCTGCAGAACCGGCAGGCCTGCGCCCACACCGAGGAGACCGAGGAGCTGCGCACGCAGCTGCACAGCCTCCAGCAGCAGCAGGAGGAGGCCCTGCGGCAGACGGCTAAGGCCGAGCAGGCACACAGCCAGCGGAACCAGGAGCTGCGGGCCCGGCTGCAGACCGTCACTCGGGAGAAAGAGGAGCTGCTGCAGCTGTCCATGGAGAGGGGCAAGGTGCTTCAGAACAAGCAAGCGGAGATCCGCCAGCTGGAGGAGAAGCTGGAGATGGCCGACGTGGCCAGGAGGCACGCGCTCGAGCGCTTCGAGCAAGAGGCTGTGGCCGTGGACAGCAACTTGCGAGTCCGGGAGCTTCAGCGCAGGGTGGATGGCATCCAGGCCGCCTATGATGAACTCAGGCTGCAGTCCGAAGCTTTCAAAAAGCACAGCCTGGATCTTTTAAGCAAGGAGAGAGAACTGAATGCCAAACTCCGCCATCTCTTTCCATGAGGAGGTTGTCTGCTTCCTCTGGCCTCCGATGGAGAAATCAGACATCTGTGCTTTACTATTATGGCGAAATTCAAGATGATATTCCATTTATTCTACTTTTAAGTACTAGAGACTACTCAAAGAAAAGCTACTTTACTACAGTGATGTTGTTTACTACAGTGCTATTGTAACGGTAACACTGATTTTCAGTCCTACCACCTAGAATACACGAGATTTACCAAATTTGGTTGTGTGCCTTTGAAATCTTCCTAAGTTTGCTATCAGTATCTCCTCTTCTCCTATAACTTATTCATTCTCAACCTCAGATCTCTTCAGCTGTCCTAAGTTTTAAAATTAGCAGCTCTTACTTTTCAGAGTGCAATGGGGGATGTATTATTGTGAAAAAGTGCAATGGGATGTGTTATTGTGAAAAATAGCACAATTAGCCCTTGTAGGGAGAAGGCAATGGCACCCCACTCCAGTACTCTTGCCTGGAAAATCCCATGGACGGAGGAGCCTGGTAGGCTACAGTCCATGGGGTTGCTAAGAGTGAGACACGACTGAGCGACTTCACTTTCACTTTTCACTTTCATGCATTGGAGAAGGAAATGGCAACCCACTCCAGTGTTCTTGCCTGGAGAATCCCAGGGACGGGGGAGCCGGGTGGGCTGCCGTCTATGGGGTCGCACAGAGTCGGACAGAGTCGGACACGACTAAATCGACTTAGCAGCAGCAGCAGCCCTTGTAGACAGATAGGCTTGTAATCTCCCATAATTGAGACTGTAAGCTATAATAGTTAATAGCATATTAATAAATAGTATGACTAACTTGCAGAAAAGTGTCTGATTTTGTAACTGGCCAAACAATTACTTGCCTTACCTGCTTTATGGAATATCCTTTTATTTACACTAGCCTGGAAAACAAAAATTGAGCTCATTAAGTTGTTTTCCAAAGTAGGCAAAGTTTATTATAGCCATTCTATATGAGCAATATGATTCAAATAAATAAAATCCACCTTTTAATTTTCCCTGCAAGCTTAGATAACATTCCTTTTTCTTGTTTTTTTCCCCCTTAGTAAAAATAGGATCTAGAGTTACAAAAAAGCAGATATCAGTAGTTTCATTTAATATTTCACAATATGTTAACAGACAAAAGTCCCCAATTTAGGGTAACAAGTCATACACTGCATATGATACATACAGCAACACAGAGTGATTGCTTTGTTTCTATTAAAATACTTTCTTGAAACTCTTTCCTTTTGTAAAAAAAAAATGGGAAATATATATGTATACTTACAGCATTTTTGTAGGAATACTTAAATGTGTGATGATAAAAAGATAAGTTATTACATATATTTACACAAAGTTCTTAAAGAGGTAGATATAAAAATACACTTTGTTTCCTTATTTCTCAGTATTGACATAGAAGCATTATTATGCCTACTTCCCAAGACAGATTGTAATATAGTATTTTTCTCACCCATTTAGTATAGGTGCCAAGAGATACCTAATGATATGGATTTGTTAAAAAAAAAATTCAGTTCAGTTGCTCAGTTGTGTCTGACTCTTTGCGACTCCATGAATCGCAGCACACCAGGCCTCCCTGTCCATCACCAACTCCCAGAGTCTACACAAACCCATGTCCATCGAGTCGGTGATGCCATCCAACCATCTCATCCTCTGTCGTCCCCTTCTCCTCCTGCCCCCAATCCTTCCCAGCATTAGGGTCTTTTCCAGTGAGTCAACTCTTCACATGAAGTCGCCAAAGTATTGGAGTTTCAGCTTCAACATCAGTCCTTCCAATGAACACCCAGGACTGATCTCCTTTAGGATGGACTGGTTGGATCTTCTTGCAGTCCAAGGGACTCTCAAGAGTCTTCTCCAACACCACAGTTCAAAAGCATCAGTTCTTCGGTGCTCAGCTTTCTTCCCAGTCCAACTCTCACATCCATACATGACTACTGGAAAAACCATTACTTGGTACCTTTTTAATAAACAATTTCAAGCATCGCTTGCTTTAACCTGAAGCAATTTTTAAAACCAATTTTCTCACATTTTTAATAAGATCGTGGTATTAAATACAGTTTCCAAGGATCCACCTTGCTGGCTTGAAAGGATTATTTACTTCCTTTTCACATTACCAAGAATCAGAATATAGGAGCTAATTACGGTTACCCTTGACTGAGTCCATATTGTTTATCACTGTGCAGAAGCACTTTGAATGTATTGTTCTGTTTAATCCTTAGCACCATGGAAGAAGGTAATAGCGTTCATTTCTATTTCAAAGAAGAGGAAAACTGAGATTCAGTAATTTGCTCATGATCACTGGGGAGCGGTGGTTTTGATGACATCACACTGAAAGATTTATTGACTGTCTACTGAGTAAGCTTAGGGAGCAGGGTGGGCACTGAGAATAAGCATGAAAAAGCACGTTTTCTGCCCCAGAAGAGGTCTCACATGGTCTAGGGGCAAAAGAGCAGTCACAACAGTGTAATGTGTTTTCAGAAGGGGTGTTATGAGATCATAGTGGGTAAAACACACACACTGAGCAGTTACATGCCTGAGGGTGAGGGTTGGCATGGAAGAGAGGATTGCCAGGGATGACTAACACAGGAATTGACATATAAGCTGGTTCTTTAAACAACTAGTAGAATTTTATAACGTGGAGAAAAGAAAGATTTGAGACAGCACTGTGTAGAGTCTCAGAGATTTTTTTTACAAATGTCCAGGATATTTGAGGAAATCATAAGTGGCTGTGAGGAGGTGAGGGAGAAGCTTGTCTACAATTAAAAGGAAGAGGCGAGAGGGCAGAGGAGACTGGCAAGGGCTTAAACAAGGACCCACAGGCCGGCCTGCTTCCTCTGCCTCCCATGCGGGTTCAGGCAGAGCCGTGAGGAGATTGTGCACATGGATGCCAACGGCTCTTCCTGCCCCACCCCGGCCCCTGCAAGCTCTGTCCACTTGCCCTAACCGCCGTCAGGTGGGATGGAGGTCTCTCCGGTTCACCCTTCGTGCCCAGCGTATGAGAAGGAACAGGCTCCTGGAAGCCACCCGAGGGCCATGTGAGCAGGGAATACCGGGCTCCTCGTTGAGAGGAGTGTTGGCTGGCGCAGGACTTGCCTCCGGGACTCCTCATTAGGTGGGGAAAGGTAGGGTACGTTCTCCCCACAAGGTAGGCGCAAAGAAAGGATCTGAGTTCCCCTGGTCTAAGGACAATACCATTCAAAGTCACGCTGAGGAGTTCTTGTTAGGTTGAACCATATATAATTTTCACTTCCGTAGGTCACAAATGAATAGCTACGGGGCCATTTGATAATGCTCAGTCTAATACCCTTCAGGGCTTCCTTGGTGGCCCAGACGGTAAAGCGTCTGCCTGCAATGCGGGAGACCCAGGTTCGATCCCTGGGTGGGGAAGATCCCCTGGAGAAGGAAATGGCAACCCACTCCGGTATGCTTGCCTGGGAAATTCCATGGACAGAGGAGCCAGGTAGGCTACAGTCCATGGGGTCGCAAAGAGGCGGGCATGACTAAGCGTAGGTTCTAATACCCTTCATCCTTGCTGACAAAGTCTAATACCCTTTTGAAAGATACTGGAAAGAAGATGGGTAATGAGAATTAGAAGGTCAAAGACGGATGGATGCCTAGAGAACAGCTGAGAAAAAGAACCCACAACACAAACTAAGAGGAATGTGAACCTATCATGTGTCAAGTGCTTTTCATGTCACTTTCATTCCAGCTCTTGAAGGGAGGTGCAGTGATCACTATTTTACAGATGAAAAAAGTGAGACTCAGACAGGGTGACTTGCCTAAAGCCAAGAAGCCTTGGGGTACAGGAGCGATTTGAACCCAAACTCTTCTGGCAGGACCGTTTTATTCATGTGCCACGTGCCCATGAATCAAGCACTTGGTTCCACTGCTGCCGCCTAGAGATTCATAACTGTGTGGCAAGGGGCTCCACATTTTCATGTTGGGCACTTCAAATAATGTAGCTGCACCTGCTTGCTGGCTATAAAACCCATGCTTTTCCTCAGTATACAAACCACCTTCTAACCAGCCACAAAAAGACACTGATTTCTTTCCCCTCCTTTGTGCTTCACAGCACTTTTCTGTTCTACTCTCTCAATGTTTATCTTGTATTTAATCTGTGACTCAGACCGGATTAGAGGATGGGCGACTAGTTACTGTGGAATGCTGATCTGTAGTGATGCTTATCACCGGAACAAATTGTCAAAATGTAAATCAACCACTTTCAAATTACTGCCCTTGAGGGGAAATTGAAAAAACAGAGCAACAGAACTGCTTTCTAAAGCAGACCCAGATCCCTAGTGAATTTGTGTGTGGCTTCCACAAGCAGTAACTCTAAAATGAAAATCCTTAGAACAGAGATTCGAAAACCAACTAATATGTGAGCAGTGCTGTGTAGCTGACAAGTGTGATCTTTTGTGTTACCCACTTTGTAAGCCCTTCAGTGTGCCTCTGAGGAACTTTGGCTCCCAAAATTCCAAGTGAAATAGAGAAGGAAGGAGAACTACAGGAAGAATGAACTGCCTGACTGATATTCTCATAATATTGACTCTCTTTCACTTAGTGAAAATTAAATGAAGTTAATTTGTTTCTAGTAAACAAAGTATTGATAGAAAATCTGTTTCTCCCCAACTCCACTACATGGAAATTAAACCTTTAAATAACATTGTTTGAAGGAATATCTGCCCAGGTGCTTGCTGTTCTATCCAGCCCTCATTGACTCAGTTACCTGTGGAGTGGCTGTGCCTGGGTCAAGGTGGGAATGAGTCTGTGTTCCCCACCATGACAAGATCAAGAGATTTGGGTAGACCTTTGAGATACTATCTCTTGCCATGCAAATAAAGGAAAGAGGACCACAACCCTAACTAGTCTCCCCAAAGCTGACCAGATGACTTATCTTCCATTATCATTTGCCAAAATTGGCCATATGTAAATACCTCAACCAAACATCTCCATGGGCAAAGTTGTTACCATGACTGACTGAAGCCAGTCTCTGTGACATATAGTATGTGGGGCTACCTGAGAAAAGTATGACTTTGTCAGCAAGGATGAAAGGAGATGGATGTTGGGTGGGTCACCAACAGGGTCTGCTGTACCACAACTACTTAGATTGACAGGATCTTATCAGGCTGGGAATTTTCATTTTTTTAAAATCTCAGCCTCTTAAAAAAGCTGTTGGAATTTTGGGAGGTGGCCAAGAGAAGGTTTTTCTAATCACTTGTCTGTCTCCTTAAGAACAAACTGGATATTATTTTCCAAACACTAAGAGCACCTTACTAAAGTTTAGGATCTAGGGCTATACAGATGAGTCTCCCTATTTGATGTTCTTTCCAAACTTCTGTTTATCCCACTTGGCAAAACTAATTCAAGAAAAACTTTTCCCTTGGACAGAACTTCCTGGTCATTCATTACACACTCAACTAGCTACAGTACCCTTTCCCCAGCCCCCTCACTCCCCAGTTCACCAAAGAAACTTCGCTTTTGCTAAACTCTCCCTCTTTAATGCTCTGATCTGCTTTTACTTGCATTAATGTAAAATAATCTTCCCTTTCATGTTTAACATGATTCATTACAGAGTTGTTTGTGATAGCAAAAGATTGGAAATACCCTATATACCATCAATAAGGAACTAATTAAATTGGTATACATTGCAAAGGGGGGAAAAAGGCAGAAAGAAAAAGGAAGCTCTCTATATATGAATACAGAAATATCTCCAGGATATATGTAAGGGAAAACAGAGTGCAGAATATCTATCATTTATCCTTAGTGCAAGGGAGAGAGAATGGGTGGGGAATAAGAATGTAAGCATATGTACCCCCATCTATGTAAACAAATATTGGAATAAAAGAAATGCTAGAGAGAAGTGTTTATTGGTGGTATAGAGGAACGTGGGGACAAGGATGTGGGGACAAGGGTAGGGATAGGATGTGAAGGAAACTTCTCAACTTATCCCATTTTATATCATTTGACTCTTGAATCATGTGACTTGTGTCTGCATGCTGTCTCTTCCATCATGTCTGACTCTTTGTGACCCTATGGATGGTAGCCTGTCAGGCTCCTCTGTCCATGGGATCCTCCAGGCAAGAATACTAGAGTGGGTTGCCATGTCCTCCTCTAGGAGATCTTCCCGACCCAGAGATCAAACCCGTGTCTCTTATGGCAGGCAGGTTCTTTACCACTAGTATCACCTGGGAAGCCCCACCATGTGACTGTATCACCTCTTGAAAAATATAATAAAATTGGAAATTCCCTAATGGTCCAGTAGTTAGAAATCTGTGCTGTCACTGCCGAGAGCCCGGATTCAATAACTGGTCAGGAACTAAGATCCCACAAGCTGTGCAACATGGCAATATATATATTATGTATGTAGTAAAATTAAAAACAAGGAAGTATCTTTTACATAACTATTTTCTAGTAAGCTGTATTTCTGTGTGGATGACTCATAAAGCCTACAGATTTTTCCTTCCCCAAGAACTGCGTAGACAAGACATTTTATATGGAGCCAAATATGGCTTGACAGATCCGGGTCAGGCTGTTCATCTGGAAGCTGCTGCTCTCATGAATGTTCAGCCACACACAGCTAATGACAGTGTCTTTTTCTACCCTAAGGAGTATCTCCTAATGATTTCTATTTCTCTCCTAAATTTAAAGATTTAACTATATTAACTTTTCTCATGGATTTTCACATGTCTGTATGAGACCTAAATTTTAGATTTTGGAAATCTAAAATGTTTTCCCATATCTTCAAGATATGTTTTCTCATATCTTCAAGTTTTTAGGCTTTGGCTGTTGGTTTTTTTGTTTTACTCTAACAGATGAAGAAAGATGGTAGAGGAAGAGCAGGCCAAGCCATTCTGATCCTCCAACTTTAATAACTGATTTATTTAATATATCTCATTTATGTCACATATATTTACCGAGAGCCTGTTATTCGCTAGGCACTGTGTTAAGTGCTAGGCACAATGTGAGCAACAAGAAGGCCCGATCTCATGGAACCTGCATCCTAGTAGGTGAGAAGAAAATGCTGAAGAATGGGATGGCATGAGAGTGCATAGCAGGGTTTCTTAACCTAAGGTAGAAGAGGTAAGAAACAGCTTTTCCTAGAAGTGGCATTTAAGTTCAAGTCTTAATGTGCTTTAAGTTAAAGCAATTTTGTGTATTTGAGAGCTCAGTCACTTCACTCGGGTCTGACTCTTTGCGACCCCATGGACAGTAGCCCTCCAGGCTCCTCTGTCCATGGGATTCTCTGGGCAAGAACACTGGAGTAGGTTGCCATGCCCTCCTTAGGGGAATCTTCCTAACCCAGGGTTTGAACCTGCATCTCCTGCATTGCAGACGGATTCCTTACCCACTGAGCTACCTGGGTAGCATGTGTAAGAATTGTCAAAGAGTAGAGATGAGGAAAACATGAAAGTAGTTCAGAAGCCTTCATAGGACTTCCTGTTCTTTAAGAAAATTGTTTTCACGATAGCCATACCAACTCCAGTACTCTTGCCTGGAGAATCCTATGGACGGAGGAGCCTGGTAGGCTACAGTCCATGGGGTTGCTAAGAGTCGGACACGACTGAGCAACTTCACTTTCACTTTTCCCTTTCATGCACTGGAGAAGGAAATGGCAACCCACTCCAGTATTCTTGCCTGGAGAATCCCAGGGACGGCGGAGCCTGATGGGCTGCCGTCTATGGGGTCGCACAGAGTCGGACACGACTGAAGCGACTTAGCAGTAGCAGCATACCAACTAGGGCTGCAGAATAAGCACTCAGTAGACTCTAACAAGAGACTGGTGAGATTAATCCAATTATGCACACATCCATATTTACCTCTACCCATGTTAGAAATCTGAGTCTTCATAATCTGGCTTAAGCCTCCCCTGTCCGAATTCAAATCCTTTCACTAGACCCTTTAGAATACGAAATCTATGATCAGCAAACTAGCTAAGTACAGTGAGTGAAGGGGTACATTGGCATCAGACTGCCTGGTTTCAAATCTTGTCACTGGGTGTCCTTAAATAAGATCTTACTGAGTGAAGAGGAAATCAGAGAGCTAAAATTTTTAGTGACTGAGCATTTATCCTATTTTTCCTGTTCCTATATTTCAGTGTAACAAAATGGCCCATCTTTGATGAGATAAAGTCGCTTTTCACAGAAGAATCCCAGATGGTAGGAGAATCCCAGTTAATAAATATAGTGAAATAATTTATTCAGGCACTGATCATCATTAGATGAAGCCATCAGGAGAAAGGTTAATGGAGAATTTTACTGTCACCATTTGAAAACATTGATCAATCTTAGCATCACTAAAGACAGGAAAGCTAGACCTTGTAGGCCTTCTAGTTGATGCTAGCGGTAAAGAATCCACCTGCCAATGCAGGAAACACAAGAAATGTGGACTCAATACCTAGGTATGGAAGATCCCCTGGAGTAGGAAATGGCAACCTGCTCTAGTATTCTTGCCTGGAGAATCCCATGGACAGAGGAGTTTGGCAGGCTACAGTCCATAGGGTTGGAAAGAGACACAATTGAGCGCATACACACACGCGCACACACACATGTGATGTGCCATGAGAAACAGCACTTCTTAGGAAGTATTCTGGCCAAAACTGTTGAACCTTAAGCTAAATAAACCCTAAGAACTAATTTCCCGCTTACAGGAAATATAGGGTTGAGGGTAAAGTCAAACAACACAAGAAAGAAAACAGACAAATATAGAATAATGGGACACTCAACAGGACAGCCAGAGAAGGCGATGGCACCCCACTCCAGTGTTCTTGCCTGGAGAATCCCAGGGACAGGGGAGCCTGGTGGGCTGCCGTCTATGGGGTCGCACAGAGTCAGACACGACTGAAGCGACTTAGCAGCAGCAGCAGCAGCAACAGGACAGCTCACTTGGCTTCTTCAGAAAATTAGATGGCATTGGTGAAAAGGGGTGGAGGGGTGCTGTCTTAGATTAAAAGAGCCTTCAGAGATAATAGGAATGTATAGAATTGTTTGGACCCTTATTTAATAAAGCCATCTGCAGTCAGTATCCCCTGCACTGGCAGGCTGATTCTTAGCTAATAGACCACCTGGGAGGCCCTACATCAGGATTTTCACTTTAAAATATTTCAGAAAAAAAAAAAGGCAGGGGGATGAAGCACATGTGGCAAAATTTGGATATGTCTTAAATTTGAGGAGTATATAAGGGATTCAGGGTACTCTTTTCTCTAGCTCTGTGTATGATTGCAGATTTTCAGTATTTAAAAAAATTAAAGTTAATGAAGGGCTGAGATTTGTGAAGGAAGGAGGAAGAGAAATGATTTGAAACTGGCAATGGGATGCAAGAGCAACTCCACCAAATTCTGACTCTGAGATTCCTGGGGTGAGAGATAAGACAATTTCCCATCTGAGAAGTGGAGTCCTTCCCATCAGAACAGGAAAATCCTGCAAGTCTCCAATGCCCAGACTTCTCCACCAGTTGTCTCTTCCCCTCCAAAGCAGCAAATCTCACCTTCACGGGCAGCAGCTGTGGGGCTTGATTAGTTGGGAGGCACGGTAAGTTCTTACTATTTTAATTGGTTACAAATGGTGGTCATTTTTAAATAAAATAGATCAGATCCCAGATTAGTCCAGAATATCGTAGCTCATTAATTTGCATTCACAAATGCATTTTTGAGATGAAAGGAATGGAAATACAGCCAGAACACAGAGAACTGCTTATGTACATGCAAGTATGTAGTGCTTGTAAACATAATCCTACAGTACCCTAGACGTTGCCAACCTTTTGAGTCTTCAGTTTTCATCCAATCATAAAAATCCTCTCATGGTTATAGTTCCTGCCTTTCATGGATTATGCTTCATGGGAGCACAGGCAAACTGTATTAAAATAAGCACTCTGGCCTCTGTAGCACTCTTATCCTTCTGCTATATCCATTTAGCGAAACCTCAGCCCTGATTCAGCTGCATTCCCTACCATCTCTGCTCCAACTCCCGTTATAGATAAATCCAATAGATGTGTGTATTGGCGATGAGGTACCATAAAGCCATGGTCTTTGTGGAGAATTTAATAGATTGGTACTCATCATCCATTTCAATCCCTCTTTTAATTTGTTTTTAAGGTGCTTTTCTGTATGGTGCAAACGGAAAAGCTAAAACAAAAGAAACACACACCCCAGAACTGTATTTTCAGACTCCTCTGCAGTTATATTTGGTAGATACAAATGTGGAGAGCATCTTTTCCGCCTGCTTTGGCTGTTGTTCCCAAGCACATTCTTGGAGATGTTGAGTTTTCATCCTAGTATTCATTCACTAGTTTTGTCTATCTATCATCTATCTATCTATCAAGTATAGGTGATTTACAATATTGTATTAGTTTTAGTTGTAAATCATGATGATTCAATATTTTTATAGATTATACTCCATTTACAGTTACTATAAAACAATGACGACAATTCCCTGTGTTGTACAATATATCCTTTGTGCTTATCTATTTTATACATAGTAGTTTGTATCTCTTAATCCCATATCCCTACCTTTCCCCACTCCCCTTCTCTCTCCCTACTAGTAACCACAAGTTTGGTTTCTGTATCTGTATGTCTGTTTCTGTTGTATTATATGCATTTGTTTATTTTTTTAGATCCCACATATAAGTGATAACATACAGTATTTTTCTTTCTCTAACTTATTTCACTAAGCATAGTACTCTCTAGGTCCACCCACTTTGTTGCAAATGGCAGAATTTCTCTTTTTTTATTGCTGAGTAATATTCCATTGTATACATATACATTCATATGTTGATGGACACGGGTTGCTTCCATATCTTGCCTGTTGTACATAATGCTACTGTGAACAATGGGGTGCACGTATCTTTTCAAATTAGCGTTCCCTCCCTCCCTCCCTTCCCTCTTCTCCCTCCCTCGTGTCTTTCTTTCTCTCTCTTTCTTTCTTTCATTCTTTCATCCTTTTTTTCTTTTTGATATATACCCAGAAGCTGGGTCATGTGATAGTTCTATTTTTGTTTTTTATTTGAGGATGCTCCATACTCTTTCCATAATGACTTGCCAATTTACATTTCCACCACTAGTGTACAAGGGTTCCGTTTTCTCCAATCCTTACCCACATTTGTTATGTATAGACTTTTCGATGATGGCCCTTCTGACGTGTGTGGTGATACCTCATTGTGGTTTTGATTTGCATTTCTCTAGTGCTTAGCAATGTTGGACATGTTTTCATGTGCTTCTTGGCCATCTGTATGTCTTCTCTAGAAAAATGTCTATTCAGGTCTTCTCCCAATTTTGTAATCAGTTTTTTTGATATCAAGTTGTATGAACCGTTTATCTATTTTGATATTAATCCATTATTGGTCATATCATTGCAAATATTTTCTCCAGTTCAGTAGATTGTCTTTTCACTTTGTTCATGGTTTCCCTTGCTGTGCAAAACTTTTTAGGTTTAATTAGGTCCCATTTGTTTATTTTTGCTTTTACTTCTTTTGCCTTAGGAGAAAGATCCAAAAAAGTTTGCTACTATTTATATCAATGAGTGTTCTGCCAGTATTCTCTTCTAGGAGTATTACATTCTTACATTTAAGTCTTTAAGTTCATTTTAAATTTATTTTTGTATATGATGTTAGAGAATGTTCGAATCTTTTTCTTTTACATGTGGCTGTCCATTCACTAGTTTTATGAGATACGGTAGTCAGCCCCCAAAATGGTACCTAATGATTCTTGTCTCCGTGTGTTCATATCCTTCCATAGTGAGTAAGGTCTGACTCATACGACTGATAGAATACTACAGAAGTGATTGTGATTTCTGAGGCTAGGTCATAAGATATTTGCTGATGCTTCCTTGGTGTCTTGGGTTGTTCACTCTGGGGGACGCCAGCCACATGGCAGTGCAGACACTCACACAACCTGTGGATAGGTCCACAGGGAGAAGGAACCGAGGCCTCCCCCAGGAGCAACCTATCAGCCACCTTAGAAGTAGGTGCTCTAGTTTCAGTGAAGCCTTCAGATGACTCCAGCCCAATCAAAATCTGGCTGAGTTCCATGAGAGTTTCAAAGCAAGGCTGCATAGCCAAGGCACTTACAAATTTCTGACCAACAGAAACTGCTAGAGATAAGAAATGTTTATTGTTAGTTTAAGCCACGACAATAAGCACGTAATTATTGTTTTGTTTGTTTTAGGTTTGGGTAACTTTTTAGGCAGCAGTACATAATTAATATGTGGGGTTGAGAGTCCTGGAAGCAGTGCTCTTGAAGCCAACATTCCAGCTTTGTATCTACAATTATCCCGACCTGGGCAGAGATAACAGCACCCTAGCAGGCCTGTTAGGCCACATTGCACTGAGAGGCATTCTTGATCACCTGGCCTAATGCCCACTCGTCTAGTCCTTCCAACTACTTTGTATACATCTCTATATTACAGCTTTTCCTGCTTAAAATAGCTGAAGTGGTTTCTGTTTCCTGCAACCTAATAAAAATGCCTGTCTCAAATCAGTAGCTAGACTCTAGAGGCATTCCTGTTAAGTTCAGGAATAAGGCAAGGAAATTGATTATTCACAGCATTATTTAACATCACTCTGGAAATTCTATTTAATTATAAGTCGAGATAATAAAATCAAGTATTGCAAAGAAGGAAGCAAAATTGTCATTATATGTAATAAGATGATATAACTGTTTACCAGGGAAACTTGAATAAGTGAACTAAAAATAAAGACTTAAGAAAGTTCAGCCATTGAATCTAGATAAACACAATCTTCATCATACATATTTACTCTGCCACATGAAGCATCGAAGATGAATAAAACTGAACTGGAAAGAATCTAGTAGAAAATGGTCTGGAGATAGCCTTTTCAAAATGTATCATTTCTAGGGAGAAACTAAACAGTACAACTTGAGAGCCTACAGTGATTCCCTGGTACATTTGGAGAGGCCTGCCAAATCTATTATCATGTTTAAGGAATAATATGAGTAAAGTCCTACATATGCCCAATAATTGATAAGGGCTCCTAATTAGCAGCTATTGTTATTACTATCATATTACAATTATTAAAATGATCCTTGCCTTGTAGGTCCTTATAACAGAACTATGTTGATGGAAACGGGAAAAAAAGAAAATTCAGTGAGTCAGTTAAAAATTTAACAAAAGCATCAGTAGCTTTCCTATGGAGCAACAATAACCATTTAGAAAGCATAAAAGAAGAAATAATCTAGTCCAGTATCCCTCAAAAATGCATAAAGTAACTGAGGAAAATAAATTAATAAAAGTTAATGCAATTTCCATGAAAATTCAAGCTTTTTTTTAAACTTGGAAAATTTTATAAAGTTATCTGGAGGAATGAACATTCAAATACAGATTTAAAATTCTGATAAAGACTAAAAAAAGTCTTGTCCTATGACATATTGAAATATATTATAAAACTGCAATACAAATATTACTGATTTTGCTTCCAGAATGGATACACTAATCAATTAAACAGAAGAAAAACACCAGAAATAGATCCAACTATATATAAGAATTTAATATATGGCATAAATGTTGGGACATCAGTGGGTACAAGTATGGATTCTTCAATAAACTGTACTGTGGCAGATAACTTTTTGAAAAATTATATTCTTATATCACATTTTATACTAGAATAAATTCCAATTGGATCTATTAATAAATGAAATAATCACTCATTGTTAAAAAACTTAGTAATTTATAAATAGAAGAAATTAAAGGAGTTCTAAAATATATAAGTAAATATCAATATTATTTAGTTTAATAAAGGCTTTTTCAGCTAAACATCAAAGCCAGAAATAATGAAGAAAAGTTTGATAGACTATTTAGAAATTATAGTAAAACAAGTAGTTTTAGCCCTTTCCCCCCAATAAATGATCAACTAGAGGAAAAACTGGAACATATATGAGACAAAGGTATGTTTTTCTTATAATGCAAGGGGTTCATATAAATTAAGAAGGAAAAAGACAAATATCTTTCTTGACAAACATCTCTCACTTCAAAAAAAAATGGACTAAGGCAATAGAAAGGCTAGTCACATTAGAAATCAGTTGGTCATGTGAAAAACATTCAAGCTAATAATTAAAGAAATGCACATTCACACAAAAAGATGCCCCTTTTTATTTTTAGATTGGCATACAGTATAGTAATGCATATATATGGAATTTGAAAGATGGTAATGATAACCCTATATGCGAGACAGAATAAGAGACACAGATGCGTAGAACAGTCTTATGGACTCTGAGGGAGAAGGTGAGGGTGGGACGTTCTGGGACAATAGCATTGAAACATATATATTATCATATGTGAAACAGAACACCATTCCAGGTTCAATGCATGAGACAAATGTTCAGGGCTGGGGCAATGGGATGACCCAGAGGGATGGGATGGGGAGGGAGGTGGGAGGGGGGTTCAGGATGGGGAACACATGTAAACCCATGGCTGATTCATGTCAATGTATGGCAAAAACCACTACAATATTGTAAAGTAATTAGCCCCCAACTAAAATAAATAAATTTATTTTAAAAAATTAAAAAAAAATAAAAAGAACAAATCCACATTGATGAGTGCATAGGAATTAAATGCTGTCAAACACCATTGGTGACAGATATCTTCCCATAGGTAATAAGAGTCTATGTATAAAAATTGTAGACAGATATTCTACTTCCAATAATTTGTCCTAAGGAAATCATAGGATAAGTGAACAAAGATGTTTGTGCAACATTTTAGTGTGGTATATAATAGTGAAAAATCCAATACAACCTAAGTGCTATCAGTGAGGTTGATTGACAGTTGGAAAGTTCCTGAAATGGAATTCTAGACAGTCAACAAAAATCAGTATGCAAATATATATTTGGTAGTATAAAATATGTCAACAAAATATTCACACCAGAACATTCAGAGTTCAGAGAAATAAAACAATGTATATCATATGTCCATACATAGAGAAACTCTATATTACACATCAAAATTTTAATAAGTCATTTTGGGGTAGTTAGATTATGGGTAATATTCTACTTATTTGTATATTTCTGCACTATCTGAATCTTTTACAATGATCATTATAACCAGAAAAAAAAAAAACCAATTTTGAAGTAGAGAATGAGAAGAGAGGAATGATGAAAGGGAGGGAAAGTCATTTCTGCTTCAGCTGCTTTTTTGTCTTCTGATGCTACACTGTAAAAATTCCCTTCTCTCAGTTTTTTCAGTTCAGTTCAGTCGCTCAGTCATGTCTGACTCTTTGCGACCTCATGAATCGCAGCACTCCAGGCCTCCCTGTCCATCACCAACTCCCGGAGTTTACCCAAACCCATGTCCATCGAGTTGGTGATGCCATCCAACCATCTCATCCTCTGTCGCCCCCTTCTCCTCCTGCCCCCAATCCTTCCCAGCATTAGGGTCTTTTCCAGTGAGTCAACTCTTCGCACAAGGTGGCCAAAGTATTGGAGTTTCAGCTTCAACATCAGTCCTTCCAATGAACACCCAGGACTGATCTCCTTTAGGATGGACTGGCTGGATCTTCTTGCAGTCCAAGGGACTCTCAAGAGTCTTCTCCAACACCACAGTTCAAAAGCATCAATTCTTCGGCACTCAGCTTTCTTCACCGTCCAACTCTCACATCCATACATGACCACTGGAAAAACCATAGCCTTGACTAGATGGACTTTTGTTGGCAAAGTAATGTCTCTGCTTTTAAATATGCTATCTAGGTTGGTCATAATCTTCCTTCCAAGGAGTAAGCGTCTTTTAATTTCATGGCTGCAATCACCATCAGCAGTGATTTTGGAGCCCCCAAAAATAAAGTCTGACACTGTTTCCACTGTTTCTCCATCTACTTCCCATGAAGTGATGGGACCAAATGACGTGATCTTAGTTTTCTAAATGTTGAGCTTTAAGCCAACTTTTTCACTCTCCTCTTTCACTTTCATCAAGATGCTCTTTAGCTCTTCTTCACTTTCTGCCATAAGAGTGGTGTCATCTGCATATCTGAGGTTATTGATATTTCTCCCAGCAATCTTGATTCCAGCTTGTGTTTCTTCCAGCCCAGCGTTTCTCATGATGTACTCTGCATATAAGTTAAAGAAGCAGGGTGACAATGTACAGCCTTGATGTACTCCTTTTCCTATTTGCAATCAGTCTGTTGTTCCATGTCCAGTTCTAACTGTTGCTTCCTGACCTGCATACAGGTTTCTCAAGAGACAGGTCAGATGGTCTGGTATTCCCATCTCTTTCAGAATTTTCCACAGTTTATTGTGATCCACACAGTCAAAGGCTTTGGCAGAGTCAATAAAGCAGAAATAGATGTTTTTCTGGAACTCTCTTGCTTTTTTGATGATCCAGCAGATGTTGGCAATTTGATCTCTGGTTCCTCTGCCTTTTCTGAAACCAGCTTGAACATCTGGAAGTTCATGGTTCATGTATTGCTGAAGCCTGTCTTGGAGAATTTTGAACATTACTTTACTAGCATGTGAGATGAGTGCAATTGTGTGGTAGTTTGAGCATTCTTTGGCATTGCCTTTCTTTGGGATTGGAATGAAAACTGACCTATTCCAGTCCTGTGGCCACTGCTGAGTTTTCCAGACTTGCTGGCATATCGAGTGCAACACTTTCACAGCATAATCTTTGAGGATTTGAAATAGCTCAACTGGAATTCCATCACCTCCACCGGCTTTGTTCGTAGTGATGCTTTCTAAGGCCCACTTGACTTCACATTCCAGGATGTCTGGCTCTAGGTGAGTGATCACAGTATCATGATTATCTGGGTCGTGAAGATCTTTTTTGTTCTTCTGTGTATTCTTGCCTCCTCTTCTTAATATCTTCTGCTCAGTTTTTTACTTTTCTCTTAATTCAATGGAGAGGCTCTTAAACCACGCATATTTAAACCAAAATCTTGTAATTTAGGGAAAAAATGAGTAATCAATCCATGATCTTGATTTTGCCTTAGGAGAAAATACAGTTCGATTGGATGACCAGCCACACAAAACACCTGTTAAGTCAAAGTATGGCAGAAAATTTATAATATCGAACTGTTTGCTGTTCTGTTTTTGCAAAACCTTTCCTAATGGGGCTTCCCTGGTGGCTCAGAGGGTAAAGCGTCTGCTTGCAATGCAGGAGACCTGAGTTCGATCCCTGGGTCAGGAAGATCCGCTGGAGAAGGAAATGGCAACCCACTCCAGTATTCTTGCCTGGAGAATCCCATGGACAGAGGAGCCTGGTAGGCTACAGTTCACGGGGTTGCAAAGAGTCAGACACGACTGAGCGACTTCACTTTCTCTTTCTTTCTTTTCCTAATGGGAAGGTTAAGAAATTACCTGGAGGTCACTCATTTCTTCTTCTAGATACCATCAGTCAGTCAGTTCAGTCGCTCAGTCGTGTCTGCCTCTTTGTGACCCCATGGACTTCAGCACTCCAGGCTTCCCTGTCTATCATCAACTTCCGGAGCTTGCTCAAACTCTTGTCTAGATACCATAGGTCATGCTTATTTGTGTCCCTTGCAGAATCGTTTTCATTTATTTGAGTTTTAGTGCAATGTCTTCAGTTAAAAGTTGGAGACCTTCTTCATTCATTCAACAGATATTCATCAAAGCCTACCCTGTGCCAGGTATTGTTTGGGACCTATCAGTGTCCAGATTTCCTGGAACTTGCTTTCAATCCTTCTAAGAAACAGCCAAATATAGGAAGCTATTGGTGAGGTTATCTGCTACTTTATTCAGTGTACCATTGAAAAGTTTCTTTAAGACATGAGAACAGGAAAAGCAGTTAAGGAATTCATGTATACTTTATTCATAAGCAAATAGAGGAAAGTTTGTTTGTTTGGGTTACCAGGAAGCTTAGTCTACTGTTAGCTCAACTTGAGTAACTGTACGATTTTATGTCCATCCGATTCTGAAACAAACCTTTCCTCCTTTTAGAACTCCTTATCTTTTTCATCGGTATTTTCACTGACCTTGCTTTGTAAAAATTTGAGTTATTTCACTGTTTTCTAGTGTATTTGTGAACTGCTTCAAACCTGAAATCCTTGTGGGTTTTAAGGAACAATATAAACAACACCACGAGGAAACAGACAAATCCAGATTGTGGTGCATTTTTCAAGACAACTGATCTTGTTTTTTTCAAAAAGCCAATGTGAAATGTGAACGGGGGTATTCTAGTTTGACAAATAGGAGGCGGGGGAACATAACAAATACAAGAAGTGGTTTGTGATTGGATCCTGGTTCAAAAGAACATATCTGGTATAAAAGATCATTTTTGAAGAAAGCTGAACAAATTTTGAATATGACATGAGTAATAGGTAATATTAACAAGATTGTTAATTTTCTCCAGACCGGATAATAGTAGGATGATTATGAAAGAGAATGTTACTTTTAAAGATGCATATGTAATCATGTTGAGGTGGTGTGTTTTGTCTCAAACTTTGGGATAATTCAGCAAAAAAAAAAATGTTTTACAAACATCTATATACAGATAAAGTGTATATGGCAAACTGTTAATTGTTGAGTCTGGGTTTTGGGTAGTATTGTTGAATTAGAATACTCTTTCGCATATTGTGTATATTTGTAAACTTTTTTAAACAAAATCTGGAAAAATTACATATGAATGACTTATTTACCACTTTTTTCTTCTAGTACTATGTGTTTGAGTGAAACCATCTTGTACTATAGAGTAAGGGAGGGGGCAATTTCAAAAAGGATTTGATTAGCAGTCTTAAATTCCAGGATAACTTTGATTATTCATAAATGTGGTATCGGTCAGTTCTGAGCGAGAGTTGCTTCACTGCAGGAGGAAGCTAGAATACAGAGGATAGAGAAGCGAGGGCCGAGAGAGTAGACCACCGTTTCAATAGATCCCTGGTTTGTTGTTATTTTTGCCGCTGTTACTATGACATCACTGGAGATCTGGAAGTACGCCTGGTCTACCGAACTCTCGCGATACTAGAGCACAGCGAAGCGCGAAATGCGGTGGGAGGGGCTGGGGCGAGATCGACTGACTTCCGGCCAGGCCGTTGTCTGGGTGGCGCGGTCGAGTCATCGTTGGGCCTCGCCGCTTCCATCTCCCTTCCCTGCCCCCGCCCCGGTGCGGGGGGTCGACTAGCCAAGCGGGGGTGGGAGGCGACGCGACCTTCCCTTTTCTTTCGTTCTGGCCTGCTCCCCGGCTACCCGCTCTGGGTCCCTGGGACCCGCGAGGCCCGGTCTGAGGGCCCTGGGCCTACGTGGGCCCGCCGCCGGGCCCCATGAGGCATAGCCTGACTAAACTGCTGGCGGCCTCAGGCAGCGACTCCCCGACGCGTAGTGAGAGCCCGGCGCCCGTCGCGACCTGCTCGCTGCCCCCGGACCTGACCGGGGCGGCGGAGGACGAGGGGACGGCGGCGGCCGGATCTGCCGGCCGCAGACAGCCGCGCGGCGACGAGGGCGAGTCAGAGGCCGGGAGGGGGGGCCGCGGCGGCGTGGCCGCGCGCGCGCCCTCGCCTGAGGAGATGGAGGAGGAGGCGATGGCCAGCGTCCCCGGGGAGGAGACGGAGGACATGGACTTTCTGTCTGGCCTGGAACTGGCGGACCTGCTGGACCCCCGGCAGCCGGACTGGCACCTGGAGCCTGGGCTCAGCTCGCCGGGGCCCCTCTCCTCGTCCGGCGGAGGCTCGGACAGCGGTGGCCTGTGGAGAGGCGACGACGACGACGAGGCCGCGGCTGCCGAGATGCAGCGCTTTTCGGACCTGCTGCAGAGGCTGTTAAACGGCATCGGAGCCTGCAGCAGCGGCAGTGACAGTGGCGGCGGCGAAAAGAGGCGGAGAAAGTCCCCGGGAGGCGGCGGCGGCAGCGGCGGCGGCGGCGGCAACGACAGCAACCAGGCGGCGACAAAGAGTCCCCGGAAGGCAGCGGCGGCGGCTGCCCGCCTCAACCGGCTGAAGAAGAAGGAATACGTGATGGGGCTGGAGAGCCGAGTGCGGGGGCTGGCCGCCGAGAACCAGGAGCTGCGGGCCGAGAACCGGGAGCTGGGCAAGCGCGTGCAGGCACTGCAGGAGGAGAGTCGCTACCTTCGGGCCGTCTTAGCCAACGAGACCGGACTGGCTCGTCTGCTGAGCCGGCTGAGCGGCGTGGGACTGCGGCTGACCACCTCGCTCTTCAGGGACTCGCCCGCCGGGGACCACGACTACGCTCTACCGGTGGGGAAGCAGCAGCCGGACCCGCTGGAAGACCAGGACGACTCGGCCGGAGGAGTGTGTCTGCATGTGGACAAGGATAAGGTGTCGGTGGAGTTCTGCTCGGCGTGCGCCCGGAAGGCGTCGTCTTCTCTTAAAATGTAGGGTCAAGTAATCCGCTCTTTATCCGCGTTTATCCCCTTTCAACTCCCTTACATCATGTAAAACACCTTAGTGGGACATCGTCACTGGACACATTTCAGAGGAGGAAAAAAAAAAGTAATATTGAATCTATAAGTGTTTAGCTAAAAGCATGAATGTGACACTGTAACCAACTCCTAATGATAACATGTGACTATTAAATCTCTCTGACAGTTTCTTTTTTAGGTGATTTCCTTCCTGCCAGGCTCCGTTGTAGGGGTTACAGAACAGTCGTTCCCGCCTCACCACCTGGTAAGGACCCATCTCTTCACGTAACGCTCATGCTCTGCTGCTTAGTCTACTTTAATGGGCAACATCTCAATTTGTGCGTGTGTGTGATTTTTTTTTGTTTGTTTGTTTGTTGTTTTCTTTTTCGGAAGTTGGGAGGGCAATCTAATTTGGGCCCTGTCCACCCTGGAAACAGACTTGTGCTGGTCAATAATGTACTCAAGATGCTTCTTCTGGTTGAAATAGCTGTTAATGTGTCCCCTTGTTCAGACTTGCGTGTACCTAGCTCTTCTGTCCCCAGTGTGGACATGGCCTTGGATGACATCGGTTCCAACTGTACACTGAAAGCTGCTAATAGAGATACAGTTTGGAGACAGTGACACAGGTGAAGTTGAATGGAACTTCCGAGTTGTACAAGGTGCAAATTGGAATTCCAATTTTAGAGCAACTTTTCAGAGATTGACAATAAGTACTTGGGGCATGCACAAATGTGATAGTTACTTTGCTGGAGATGACAGAAATCTCTTAAATATAAGAATGCCTTTTAGTTTTAATAGATCTAGACATACAGTCTATTCAGATTAATAGATTTTTATATGTCAACATTAGAGAAGTTGGAAATTAATATGCATACCAGACTCCTGTGTTAGTTACTTGAAGGAGGAATAAGAATGGTTAATGAAATGTTTCTTTGAGGACCAGCACAGTGATTACCCTATCACTGAGTATGAATAAATTGTTGAACACCTTTATTTTTGTTGTATTAAATTTTTAGGTTAAATTTATGTATGATTAGATATTGAAGGTTATGAAATGTGAATGAAAACGTGTAAAGTGAGGCTTCACAAAGAATCTTACTCTCCATATTTCAAAAGTATTTGTTCTATTTAAAATTGAGTGATTTTGGCTACTTAATGACACGATTGACACTTTTCCGAAGTTGGGACATAGTCTTCCTTTGAAGTACTCTGTCGTCCAGTTGTATATAGATTGAGTCATGATGTCCTTCAGTGTAAGGGACATGAAGAAATTCTTTGTGAAACATCACTGTTTGATAAAGTATATACGTATTTAGCATCCTTGTTTTTCTTTGTGCTAAAGTGGATACAGCTGTTGGGGCAGAAGAGACGGGACCAGCTGCTGGCCACATTTCCTGCTTTATTTTAAAAGGTAGTATAAGAAATGAGGAAAAAGAGGTAATATCAGGGCTTCTGCTTTTATTTTAAAATGTTCATAATTAAAAAGTATTTTCCAGCAGTCCAAAGATGTAAGTTATCTTACACATAAAATGTTTTATTTTGTTGTTATTTGGTTATGAAAATGGAATCTTGTTCTTGCACAACTGTAAATGTTTTGTTGCTAGATAATACTCTCTGAGACCTAACTTGGTCTCTGGTTTCCAGTGCATTACAGCATATTTTGTAAAATCATCTGCACTTGAGCATGAATATGGATAGTAGCCAAACTCACAACATGGAGTGATGAACCTGCTTATACCTAAGTGCAGGAGCAAGCCCCTCACAATGCAGCTGCATGGATTTTTAGTGCCTACTGAATAATATATAATATATATAAACCAAAAGTAGTTGGAAAAGTTATTTGAAATGACTAATTTGTGCTATCTTTATGGAATATGTTAAATGTAGCTTTTGAAACAGAAGCCTTGAATTGAAATTTAATTAATACTTGAACATTTTGTATATATATATATATCTTTGTATATAATTTTGTGCAGTACCAACGACAAAAATATGGTGTCATAATAAAATCAGGTTTGTTGATATTTCAGTTATGGGCTCAAAGAATTTATTCATCTCTAACATGACATTGGAAAACAATGGATGAAAATAGGAAAAATGATTGTTGTTAATGCTGTGGGTCTTAGGTTCTGGAAGCAGTAAGTGCGTTTTTCTAAAAATTATACCATTCCTTTGGAATATTTTCTTCCTAACATCAATGATTTTCCTGCATTATTTGAAGTTTTGGGGGCTGGGGAGAAACAGTCAAAGCTTTCTGAATTGGGATGCTTTGAAATTCCAAGTATAGATTTTTAGAATGTCATTTTATAAATGGCAGGTTTTGGAAATACTTGATTAAGAACTTTTGAAAATGGAGATTAGTATCAACTATTTTAAAAGCTGCTTTGTTAGGTTCCTTATGTTTCAACTGTCTTTCTTAGTTTCCATTTCATTCTCTTTTTTTCTAATTTTGGTGACTTATAGTGATTTTGTCATTTTTTGCATCAACGTCATAGTCTTGTTTTTACATGGTATTGCATGTATTTAAGACCTATCTAACAGGGACTTTAAATAAATTTGGTCATATTTATGTGTAAACACATTTTACTGTAAATGTTTGGGTTTCTGAATTTACAACAGATCTGTTTATTTCAGTATGTAGTAAACAATATCTTAAAGTGTCCTATTCACTACTTGTTAATTAAAAAAGTTATGATTAATATGAAACTGTTGTCTTACTATTTTTAGAAAATTGTGTTCTGAATGATTAGCTGGATGAAGGAGATTTCTGGAATATCATATGGATTGTTTAGAAATTTTGAGATTTGGCTCTATTTACTGTAATGGATGAAAGCAGTTTAGTATTTGGGGAGTCTTTTTTCTTTTCCTAATTGTGCCTCTATGGCAAAATGATACAGAAAGAACTAAAGATGTACCTTTTAATAGTTGTCTTCTGATTGTGACAGGAATTCATACATTAATTGAACTAACACATCATATTGACCTACTATTTCTATCATATTGACTTAATGTTTCTGCACTTCCTTGACCAAACCTAACTAAAGAGTCCACGTTTGTTAAAATGTAGTCACACCTCTGATATAATCCAACAAAGAGTGTTCAAAATATTTTAAATATTTGTTCATTTTATAATCACTAAATTAATCTCTCTCTCTTCTCTTTAAACAGCTTAGCAGTGTCTGCAAAAACGAATCTTTTCCTACAACCTGTTAACTGACTGGACTGATGGTAACAAAGTAATTGTGGGAGCCATGTCGGTCAAAAATTTGGCATCTGCTGAAAAAAATGAATGCCATTTTCAAGTTCCCAAATTACTTCTATACTGATTTCACTTTCCAGATTTCACTTTCCAGAAATGGAGATATGAAAAGATTGTCTGGAATCCTTGAAAGACTTAATAGGAATACATGAGACTAAGTTAATTTTGGAACAAAATTATACTTTGTCTTTCATGGGAGTGATACTCAGTTCTTTGCATATCTTTTAAAAATTGTAACCATTGGAGAAGAGATTGATAGTATTTCATCAAGGAATATTAGATTCTTTTCATAATCAAGAGCACATTCTATGGAATTACATTTAGTGCAGTAGAATTAACATAAACAGGCCATCAGTGATCACAAGGCCGTATCATGAGTTTGTATTTATTTCCTGGAACATGAGATCTAATCTGAAGTATAGACAGAACTTGCTGAGTAGAATATAAAAGTTAATGTAAAGTCTTTAACTATAAAGAGTAGTCTTTTTAAATAGATGCATTGATTTGTCTGTATATCTTTGAAAAATTGATTATGATTAAATGTATGGGTAGTTAATTACAATTCAGGGTAATG
The DNA here is from genome assembly GCF_054371585.1 of Giraffa tippelskirchi. Taxonomy (NCBI): domain Eukaryota; kingdom Metazoa; phylum Chordata; class Mammalia; order Artiodactyla; family Giraffidae; genus Giraffa; species Giraffa tippelskirchi. Next base: position 37,539,787 of record NC_137284.1, on the reverse strand, counting down.
CCAAGATGTGTGGATTCTGAGGTTTTGGCTTCTTGAGCTTCCTCTGAGGACATATTAAAATTATTTTGAGGTTTCTAATGAGTGGTATACTAGTTTCTACTGTTTTATATTAAAATTTCTCTAGTATGAAAGGCTTTTTAGCATTCTGGATGATGGGAGTGGTTTTTTTTTTAAACAGAATATGGTTGTTTTACTTATTTGAAACATTTTTCCAGTTCATTACAAGTGTGAAAAAACACTCAAAACTCTGGTGGTTTTATTTCATTTTTGTTGGATTATGTTAATACATTCTTTTACCTGGCCTAGACTGGCTCATTTTGTCTTACTCATTTCAGAGGTGTGCAGATGGTAGAAGTGGGAGGGAGTAGGAGATAGGCTCTTATTTCTTCTCTCTCCAAAATGATTTGTCATCATAATTCAGTTTGATTATTGTATGGTGATACACAAGATTGATTAAATTCACTCAGTTTCAAGTTTATTCAGTGTCTGATACCAGGCAGCAAAGAGTGTTCTCAGTTATACTTACGTGATTGATGGATGCTCCTACATATTCAACAGTACAGCTGGTTGTGTTGTAACCAAAATCAGGTAGGCATCAACACTATTTGGTGACCATAAGTGCTGCTTCGATAGAATAGAGTGGATAATTCACTGATGAGTGAATGTTTTAAAATACGTAATTACCTAGTTCCACATTTGGGAGGTATACTTGTAAGTTTTCACTAGTCTAGGCACAGTTTTAAGCTAAGTAAGATGACTGTTTAAGTTGAATAGGTTGTAGAATATTTTCAGGTATTTAGTTTCCCCCCCCTGACTATCAACACAAAAGTTTTGAGACCTTCCCAAATGGTTATGTTTTTATATTTTACTGTGCTGTTTTTTATTGAGAAACCAGGTGGTTACTATCTAAGCCAGGAATCAAAAAGGAGATGTCCTCCATTACATACTTGTAAAGTGTTTGCTTAGCTAGCACAGTATTTTATACATATTTGAATTTGAATACCTCAATAATCTGCCAGTTACTCCCTGTTGTCTTATAGTGCCAGACTGAGCTCAGAGCTCCAACCTAGATAGCAAGCGGTTATTTACATTCAGTTTTAAAGTGCAGAAAAATGAAACTGGAGATACTTTAAATTTTATTCCAAAAGTAAATTACTTTATCATTAACAACAAATCATGTAAGGAAAACTATATATTTTTTTAAAAGGTTAATAGAAAGTTGCCCTTTTCATTGCTTTGGTTACTGATAATAGTGTTTTTATTCCTGGTTTTTTACCTTTCTCCAGTTTGTATATTCAAGATTTCATAGCCATTTTCCCCACTTTTTAAAAAGAAAGCAGATCACAGTGCTTTATTAAAATTTTTCTAATAATTTTTTATAGTTTTTTTTTTTTTTTTTTTGCTGTGTTGCAGCCTTGTGAGATCTTAGATCCTCAACCAGGGATCCAGCCTCGGGACCTCAGCAGTGAAAGCATGGAGTCCTAACCATAGGACTGCCTGAGAATTCCGTTTTTTGTAGTTTTGTTGACCCAAAATTTGTTGAAAATCTTTTGCTCAATTTTCAGTTAATCTGATTAAAAAAATCTAGCCACTTGGTGTTTTGAACATTTGTGTAGCTGTTAATATATACAGATTTGAATTTTATTTGTGGCTGAGCATCCTTTAGAATGTGCCATTAAGTTCTGTATCTCTCCTTTATAGTTCCTGGACCCTTTTGGCATCTAATGTACCACAGTCGGGGGTTTACAAATTAATACCTTAAGTATAGTATAACATGAGCCGCCTTTTTTAAAGCCAAATAACTACACAGAACAAAGAAAGGTTTAAAATTTTTTTTTTTTTTTTTACTGTGACAGAATTGATGAAATAAACTATTTTCCTCTCTGAGGCAGTGTTCTTTAGGTCTTAGCTAAAAATGACTGTGTCTTTAAATTGTAATGCAGATCATAGAATGTTCTTGCTAATTTTGCCCCTGACCAAAAATTTTGGTTAAGTAAATTTGTAGCAACAGGCTTAAAATACCAGTTTTTTGGCCTGTGTTGCCTGTTTCTACTGATTGAGAAGGTGATTTAAGAAAAATATGGTAGAGGACAGCTGTAAGAAAATCATTTTTGGTTGCAGAAACCATTGTAAATTGTTACGTTTACAGATGGTGGTATGCTAGGGAGTAAGTACTGCCGGAATGTTTAAGTAAGGAAACAGTTTGTACTAAATTATCAGTATAGTTACATCAGTGGGTTTTGAACTAAGTTCATTACACTGTGCTCTGTTTTTAAGAAGTCTGATTCAGTAATTTAGGTTTCTTATTTTTGAAGTCAGGAATTTTATTGGGGTTTTCTTACTGTGATGAGTAGAACCATGCTTTCAATAAAAGTGAGAATGCATATAAAATATATAACTTGGGTCAGAGCTTTGTCTAGATATTTTAGCTTATAAAATAAAGGGTTTGTCTTGTTTTTAGCCTTTTATATATATATATATATATATATATATATAATTTCCTAGTTGTTAAAGTAAAGCATATTCATTGCAGAAAACTGGGAATATCCAGAAAGGAATCAAGATGAAAAGAAAAATCAGCCATAATTCTGTAACCCAGAGAATATCCATAGTAAAATATAGATTCTTTTGCCTCATAATTGGGATCATTTTTATCAAATGAAGTTTGATAGGGAATTTTTTTTTAACATAATCTGTTTTTATTAGGTGTTTGACTTGGTTTTCATTTAGCCCTGCCACATGGCTTGCTGGTCCCTGGATTAATAAACCTGCACCTTCAGCAGTGAAAGCACTGGTTTGTGCATGCTAAGTCACTTTAGTCATGTTCAACTCTGTGACCCCATGGACTGTAGCCCCCCAGGCTCCTCTGTCCATGGGATTCTCCAGGCAGGAATACTGGAGTGGGTTGCTGTGTCCTTCAGGGGATCTTCCTGATCCAGGGATTGAACCCGCAGCTTTTGCAGGTAGAGTCTTTACTGCTGAGCCACCAGGGAAACCCCTAACTACTGGACTGCCAGGGAATTCCCTTGTATTTATAAATCGAATTTTAAATCTTTGGCTGTACTGCTTTTTCTTTACTGGATGCTGAAAGTCTATTCCACTCCAAGCTGCTTTTTTAAGGTGACAGGCTAAATGTTTTTATATAATTTTAAATAGCATAAGACTAACATGTATCACTGTATTTAAAAAGGAATAGTTAAGATGCTTGTGAATAATACTCTAGGGTGACACAGTATTTGGTATGATGCTTGTTTCATAAGCAAGTGTTGATCTGGATCTTGTCTAATGCCAAGGATATTAGCTAGGTATGGCTTAACAAAAAATTCAGTTATTCAGGTGCACTAGTCACATTTTGGGTGCTCAGTAGCCACACATGGCTAGTGCTAACATGTTATCAGTCATATACAGTATAAAAATATTTCCTCATCAGTTTTGTTGGCCAATGGTGATTTGTGTTTGTTTAGTCGCTTAGTCATGTCTGACTCTCTTGCATTCCCATGGGCTATAGCCCGCCATGCTCCTCTGTCCATGGAATTTCCAGTGGAGTAGTGGAGTGGGTTGTCACTTCCTCCTCCAGGGGGATCCTCCTGACCCAGGGATCAAACCCACATCTGCATCGGCAGGTGGATTCTTTACTGCTAAGCCACCAGGGAAGCTCAATGCTGATTTAGGTGCTGTCAAATAAAATGGTTTCAAGAATTGAGATGAAAAGTTTTAGGAAGGGAAAACAACAGGTCATTTCAAAAATTTAAATAATCTATCTTAGGAAGTCAGGAATAGATTGATATTTCAAAAAACAAAACCAGAAACAATAGGAAGAACATGGCTACTCTTTCAGGGCTTGATGTTAGGTGCTTTAACACTGAACTACCAGGGAAGCCTATCATTAGGACAGCTCGATCTAAGCCTGAATAATCTGGCAAGAATATTGGAATTGATCACTGTGAGGAATGAGTTGTTTTTAGCTGACCAGGGTTTGAAGTGTGGCGTCTTAACCACTAGACTGCTAGAGAAGTCCCAGGAATGTTTTTAAATATGTTCTAAGAGTCTATGAATAATACCTATGGAAAACAGTGAATTAAGAAAATGAATAACATTTCTGTAGTGTGTTGATACCTCTCCACCCCCTATCCCCCATTTTCATTCCTGTTTGGATTCTTTGTTTTTAATGAAAACTGCTGTATGGTTTTTTCCTGTGTTACAAACCAAAGTGCTTAAAATAAAGGCGTAGAGCAAGTGAATGGGGGAGAAAGCTTTGGGAAAACAAGGAAGTTAGGTTTTTATCTAAGTGGACAGTGTTGAATACTGTAGATCCCAGAATTGTACCTTATGTACAAGTCTGTTTATTCATAATTAGATGTAGGTTATTTTTATAGTTTTATTTTTGTGTACAGATTTGCTTAACAATCACTCAGTTTCTAGGCCAGGTTCTGGTAACTGAAGAGCCTTTACAAGTAGTTTATATTGTCTAGACCCGAGGTATGCAGCAAACCCAGTCTGGAGCAAAATGGGAAATAACATCTTTCTAAAGACAGGCTTAGAAATCCTAATCCAGTAATTTAAGATGTTTCCTTTCTCCGGTAGCAGGGCTGAATTGTACCTGTAAGAAAACATTGAGACAGTTTACTAGAAAAGATAGTTAACATTAAGTGACAAATTTATGTACAACATATATTAATTCCGGAAGTCTTAAAACGAGCTTAGGGTAAAGATTAAGGTAATAGCATTCTCTTCCACGTCTGTTAGTCCTAAAAACTGGCCTTTTGTCTTTTTTTTTTTTTTCCCATTTTACCTCTGAAAGCTCATAGGTTGTTTGGTACAAGAGTTCATCAGAGAATAACTGAGTTATTTTGGCTTATAGCTACACATTTTCTGATGGAATTTTCTTTTAGAAGAAGTACACAAACTCTTAACATTATGCATATAATATAGCTTTCACACTAGTCACATTAGTACTGTTTGCAGCTTCATGTTTCGAACCAGAACCTCACCCCCAAGAGGTTAGTGTGATAAATTTCCAGAAGTGTTTTCAAATTCTTGACAAGTATTCTTTGATGGCTTGGAAAAAACAAGTCTCATTAATGCTTTCAAATCAAACAGGTAACATTCCCTAAATAGAGTGTACTTAAGTTTTTCAATAATTATGGAAAATAATCCTACCTAGCTGCTAGGCCACCATTCACAGGGATAGCCAAGAAAACAGGGTACAGGCCACCGAAAACAAGACCAACCAGTCCACCCCGTGTTATGGTGCAGGTTTCACAATGCAGATCACCTAGGAAACAAATGAGTTCTGCAGATGGATATTCAAGCAAACACTTCAAGAACTCAAGGTCCCCTTATATGTATCACAGATAGGCAATTTTCAAGCAGTAATACAGCAAATGCATTTCTACAAGGCATGTTAAAAGGTATACATATGGATAATTAAAATGAGTAACTGATAAAACCATTTTAGGGAAAACTCCCTAATTTATTTTCTATTTGAATATAATAGTTTGCACTGCCTCTAGTTTTCTGCACTTGTATTAGCAAACCTGAGCTAGTATTTTTGTCTTTAAGAAACTTTTTTAAACCCGTGGGAAATCTGTTTTAACAATTTAATTCATCTCGCATTTTTACATTATATAGTCTGGTTTTATTTTTATAAAATTATTCATTTTCAAATTAGTACATGGTGCTAGAAAGTTAACTTCTGTTTTCACTCATTCTGTTCACGTCATTGTTTCCCTGCATATCAAAATTCTTTCCACAATGATCTTGGGGATTCAAACAAAATGCTCATCCAATTTAAACAAATCTGAAGTAGCACTTAAGAGAATTTAAATGGACTGCCTCCTTCCCTACTACCACCTGTGATTTTTTTTTTTTTGAAATCATAAATCCTTTAATGATTTAGCTGTACTTGGAGCACTCAGCAAATATTGTGAACTGTCCAAAGGGAAACAAGTCTCCATGTATTTGATAACTACTGTACATAACACACACTTGGTGCTTTTTGATTTACTACATAAAGGTTCCCACAAAATTTTTTTTCCCTTTAAGAAACTATAACGTTAAGGCAGTCAACATTTTTAAAAAAGTTTCCAAGTATTTCTTACTAAGCACTGTGGGAAAGATAAGTTAGATAAAGCTAAGTATTTAGCATTACTGCGTATGTATCTATTTTACTTGTTTGGTAGACCAAACTAATATGAATTAATTGCAGCTTTACAGAGGCTAGCAAGGTTCAGTCTTATCCATCCACATCTGACAGATGTACGCTGTGACTACCTTAAATCATAAAGCTACTTGAAGGATTAACAAGGTACAAAGTGAACTCACTGGTGATAGTGAAATAGAGCTTACCTGTATTCAAAGGTAAACTTACAAAACCTTTGTAAGATACATTTGCTGTCAAAAATGGGATCACTGCCATTGGTAAACCAGCAGCTATACGAGCCTGTGTCACATGTAAGATACGTCGAAAAAGACTATTTGCTATTAGGCCACAGAGAGCAGCATTAAGTCCAACATACGTTGATCCATTTTCAAGCAGATTCCTGAATGGGTGAGAAAAAACGGTAACTTTTTGCTCTATTGTGTATGTAAGCTCTCCAAGAACAATTCTGGCATATGTTACAGAACTTAATCAGGATTTTAGGATCATATTTATATCTTACAGCTCTGTAAAACAAACATAAAATCATTGTTTTACATAGAGATTTTTATTCTAAAAGGTTCTGAATTTGGCCAACACATTAAGGATGCAGTGGTACAATTTGTTTTGTGATTTTGCAAAGGGTATTGGTATGGAAATTCCCCCTGCCCCGGGACCCCTATATAGCAGGGAAGAGCCTCTGAACTCGAGGCTCCTGCAATGCTCAGTACTTCTGTAGCACAACACATTATAAACCAGTACTGTCTTATCATAGATTTACATGTCAGCCTTCCCAACTAGTCTGTAAACAACTTGAAGACTGTGGCTACAAAGATACAAGTATCTTGGTTTCAACAGCACCTGACACACACAAGGGATTCAATAAGGTGGAATTGATGTTTCCTATTAATCTTCCTTGAAGCATTAGAGTCAGGGTTGGGGCGGGTGGAACAGTACTAACATTTAAGGGATCCTCTATGCTAGGCACTTCACAAGAACTCATTGAAATAAAAATGTTTTGGGATAGTAAATGGTAAAACTGGTTTTTAAGCATGGTATGTGTAAGTTTTAAAGTGCACGTTCTATCCATTCTTTAGTTTCAGGGGGAAAAATAACCCTAAAACTGCTGAACATCGAAATACTCCAATTCAGACTCTTCAGCCTACCGTTTAACTTTTTTACTACCTGCCTTGCCACCTGTAACACAGGCATCAGTCTCTCAGTTTTCTTATTACTCTTAATTAGCCAGACTAACCATACAACACCCCCTCTAACTACTATGGTTAACAATCTTAGGACAGCTTTTCTAGGAATTCCTAATTGAGCTTTCTACATTGTATAAGATATTACTTCTCTTACTGGTCACTTTGTAATCATAATGGTACTTGGCATTTAGTCACCGAGCACCTTACTGCATATAGCACACTTGGCTATGAAGGTACAAAAATTATCTACCTTCAGTGTTTTCATAGTTTATTACTGGAGACTGAAAGATACATAAACTTGAAATCGAACAGAAGTGTACTAAAACAGTAATGGCAGTACAAACGAGGCAGTTTAGAAACTTAGGGTACATAAGACAATATTTGTGATGAGGGCCTGGAGAACTACCAAACAGTAACAACAAAATATGAATATGAATATGAAAACATTCATAAAACATGAATATGAAAATACCTGTATATTTTTGTAGGAGCTAAGGGAGTGGGAAACTTAAGCATTTCCTCTAAAATACTGTTATTTTCATAATAATACTGTGAAATACATATTATCTTCAGTTTTAGTCATGGGAACAAATACTAAGGTAAATAACTTGCCCATATATATATTATTATATACATTATAATATGTTGATATATTAATGTTAAATATTAAAAATTACATAAATAAGTCCCTAAATATATCAAGGAGTGTAACTGGAATCTGAATAGTAAAGTTTGCTGTCTCCCGATCAGATTTTAATTTCCTGTGGCTTAAAGTCACATTGTTTAGTTAATAATTCAATAGAAAATTGTTATCTAGCAGATCCACAGCTGGTCACTGTTCCCAAAAAGTGCCTATACAAATTAGAAAGGTGAACTCAAGATTTTTTTGGAAAGATAAAAAATAACTAGATACATGAACAAATGAAATATAAGATCAGAAATAACAAGTGGCAATGAAATTTGTTTCATGAAATTATTTTGTAGATTAGAAAGTGAAGTGTTTGATATTCAAGCTTAATACACTTTTAAGAACTTTTCAAGTAACAAACCCATGCCTGGGAAATCCCATGGACAGAGGAGCCTGGGAAGTTACAGTCTATGGGGTTGAAAAAATTGGATGTGACTTATCGACTAAACAACTGATAATATAAGAAATAAGGATTCAAACAGAACTAGGATACATAAAATAGAAACAGGAAAAATAGGCAACAAGGGAAAGATGGAGGTGCTGCCATCTGCCCTGCTTAGGTGCCAGGGACTGAAAAGAGTTTACTTCCAAACTAAAGCTTGCTTTGCAGTTCTATCTCACTTCCCCATTGCTTATTCTAATTTGGTGAATGTCCCAATAGCACATCCTACTTCCTTCTCTTCAAGGCTGTCACATCTACCCTTCTTTGTGGCTTCGTGGCTTTCCCTTCCTTACTGGCCTGGAAACATGGGTACACATCTTTTATTTGCTTAAAAAGGTTTTCTGTTTTACCTCTGGAAAATAGTAACTGTGTATGTCTTGTGTGGTGGAGGGGAGGAGAGTTGGATATACAGCTTAAAAAAATCTCACCAAGTCCTTATTACTGCCCGTGGGTTTATAGGTTCTCCCTTGTTTAGCTGGTGTCAGCAAGACTGGAATTTGTGCAAGACGGTAAGATTATACTTCCAAAATGTATTTCAAATCCATCCTTTTTTTCACTTCAAACTGCCATCACCACTCACTGGGATTACTATGCCAGTTTTCCTACTGGTGGTCTTACTTCCTTTTCTCTCCTACCTGAAATCTGTTTTCCAGAAAACAACTGGAATGTTCTTTGGAAATGTTAGCTGGGTCATTCCCTGCTCAAAACTCTCTTTCTTCAACCTTATGCCCACTTCCCTTATAATTTAGTAACACTGGTTCCTCAAATATGACAGACTCTTTGCTGTTGCCTGTGCATATGCATATGCCATTCCTTCTCCGATTTTCAGTTTAAATGGAATGTTAGAGTGGCTGCCTCCAAAGGAGATCTAAGAACATTTTGTAGGGACTGCAGTTCATTCAGTGTTGTCTTCAAAGATCAGCATGTTTCCTATATAAATTAATAATACCTTAATGATCTTTTAGCCATGATCCCATTTCTCTGAAATTTCTTGTCTAGCTATGTGTGTTACATGGCACTATCAGACTGGTAAGTGTAGTAATGAATTGAGTGTGGTAAGAGTGGTAATGAATTGAGAAAGAAGACAGTTTTAAAATCTAAAATTTTGTTATTAAGTCCATAAATACATATATTTGTCTCTACTCTAAGCCAAATGGAACAACTGAGAACTATTAGATGTCCAAAGGAACGAATTTAGCCTTGACTTCAAGTAAAATGGCTAATCTCTCTCATCAATGCAAGAAAAATCTCAATTTCTTTTTGATAGTGTATGTTGTTTATAGTCAAACTAAATTGAGATGAATCAATGATGAAAATCCACCTGATACAATTTTTTAAAGTAAGAAGGTATCTTACCTTTCTGCTTCTGGGAGTTGGTTAATTTTTCTGGCTATGATATCAGTTAAGTTCTCCTTGATGATAGTACCATCTGGTTCATGATTTTCCATCTTGAGCCTTAAATTAAAATGTCATTTTTCAATAATGTGTATCTATAGGAAAACAGCAAAAGGGCTTATAAAAGCCTTCTGAAGACTATAAATATTTAGTTCAAAAAAATTAGCCATAGCTTCATCTCATAATCATCAATTTGATTATGAAACTGATTAGCATAACCACCTCTTCCTCCAAACCTCCACAATTCTATGTGAAACAGAAACCAGAACATGGACGACAACACATGAAACTTTCAGAAAACACAGAACATTTTTGTGACCCTTAACAATGTCATAAATTTGCAAAAAGCACTAACCATAAAATATATAAAGTTAATTTTAAACTAGTATTAACCAGTTAAAATGAACTCATTCATAGATACCATAAAGATAAGCCAGTGGTAGAGAAAATGTTTGCACTATCACTGACAAAGGAGTCATTGTTGGCACTCAGAATATGTAAAGTACTAGAAATCAGTAAGAAAAAGGCAACCAACTCAATAGAAAAATTGACAAAAGGTGTTAACAGGCACTTCTCTTTGCAATCCCATGGCCTGTAGCCCGCCAGGCTCTTCTGTCCAAGGGATTCTCCAGGCAAGAAGACTGGAGTGGGTTGCTATTTCCTCCTCCCAGGGATCTTCCCGACCCAGGGGTTGAACCTGTGTCGTTCATGTGTCTCCCATGGTTCCTGCCTCCCAGGCAGATTCTTTACCACTGAGCCACCAGGGAATTCTCCTGAATTTGAAATTGTAACAGAGGAAAGCCAAACAGCCAATAAATATGAAATATGCTTAACCACTATAATCAGGGAAATAGAAATTAAATTTCAATTACTGGTAAGAATGTGGGGTAACAGAAACTCATATGCTGGTGGAAGCATAAATTGTATCCAATTTGGGTACAACCGGGCTTCCCTGGGGCTTCCCTTGTGGCTTAGCTGGTGAAGAATCCGCCTGTAATGTGGGAGACCTGAGTTGGGTAGCTGGGTTGGGAAGACCTTGTGGAGAAGGGAAAGGCTGCTTACTCCAGTATTCTGGCCTGGAGAATTCCATGGACAGAGGAGCCTGGCAGGCTTCAGTCCAGGGGGTTGCAGAGAGTCGGACACGACTGAGCGACTTTCACTACAACCACTTTGGAGAAGAATTTGTTATTTAGTAGGTAGAAGACACTAGCAATTTCACCTCTACCCTAGAGCAGAGGTCAGCAAACTTCTCTAAAGGGCCGGATAGTATATATTTTAGGCTTTGTGGGTCACATAATGGTCTCCGTTGCATACTTAGAAAAACAAAACAACAATAAAAAAAACTTTTAAAACTTTAAAAACTCATTCTGGCTGGCTGCAAAGAAACAAAACAAGAACCTTCCTTTGGTCCACAGGCAGGTAGTTTGTTGACTTAGGCACTAGTTGAAGTGAGTAAGAGAGTAAGGGAATAGGTGAATGATGAATTTTAGCCTGAAGATTTAGTTCATTAGATTTAGCTCATTACATTTCAAGGCAGCAGAGTTAAGCAAAGCAAAAGTTCAGAAAGAATGTACTACATTATTAAGTAATTTTCTTGGTTCACTATTTATTTGCTAGAAGATTAATTTATAACACTTAACAAATTTTACTGGGTAGCCATTAGCTGCGTTGGGAAATGTTGAGTGCACTTAATTTGATATCCTTCAAGTTACGGCTTCGCTGATGGCTCAGTGGTTAAGAACCCACCTGCTAAGGCAGGAGATACGGGTGGAGAAGATCCTCTGGAGGAGGAAGTGGCAACTCACTCTAATATTCTTGCCTGGAAATCTCACGAACAGAGGAGCCTGGCAGGCTACACAATGTAGCAACTAAACAAAGTTCAGGTTGTACAGCGCAGGCTTGGAAATTTATGTCTCGGTTTCCTAGACTCAAACTTTTTGAGGGCCTTGGTTACAATAACATGATAGGATCTGTGACCTACAGGAACGCTGAATAATTTTATGTTGGCGGGGTGGTGGAAAGATATAAAAACAAATTCAGTATATACAAAGTGTACAGTGTATATGTCTGAAATGTTTCACCAAAAAGTCCCGCCTAATGCTATCACTAGTTTTCTGTTCTATGCTCTGCATACTGCTGAGGTTCCTGCTGTGAGATAGCCATTTCTAAAGTGTGGCTATTAAAAGTCACCCTTAATTTGGTCCGCAGTAGGTCAGTGTATCCTGGTTATTAATAATATATCCACACCTAAGACAATGAATGCCACGTTTAAGTATTACAAACATTTCAAAAGCCTTTTGCATTAGTTATCTAAGATAGCTCCCGAGACAATGAGGAAAGTGGGGCCGATGAAAATTAAATCAGGCCAAGGTCACCGGGTAAATTGGCAGTAAACCTGGGATTAAGTTCAAGCACAGGTTTCCAACCTCTTCCCCTCTCCCGCCCCCGCCGCCAGAGGCTTAATTTCAATATAAGATCTTTTCTTCTAGGGTGGAAAGTGTAGGGACGGTCGGGCCGATGGAACCGACTCCTCTCCTCTCGCTGTGACTCAGTCCTGGGAGCTTATTTCCACGCTGCGGCAGAACAGCGCGTCAGCCCGCTGCGCATCTCTCAGCCCCCGCCGGCGCCCCTCTTCCCGAGCGCCGGTACCTTACGCGCTCCTCCCAGCAGCCGCGGCCTCCGCGGGTCTCCTCCGGCCCCGCGAGGGCTCACGCCACGATCCGCTCGAGTCGCCCGGGCGCGGCCATTTTGAGCGCCACGTGACCGGCGGGAGCCGGGTCGGAGCCGGCGGCGGACTGGGTTTCCGGGGCCGAGGTTGCGCTCGGCCTTCCCGCAAGTGGGCGGCGCTGCGCCTCAGAGGCCGGAGGTTTGGGTACCCAGGAGTGTACCGGTTACAACCGGTCTCCACCTCTCAGGATACTGACTGCGGAAGTTGTGAGATTTCAGTATGAAAACTGAGTGACCTGAAACCGTCCTATTCGTTGAAACTCTTACCTTGGGTACGTTACTTAAAATTTCCTGGCCAATAGTTTACACGTCGTGTACTGACACGAGGGATATATATATATAATTACACAGCCCTCGGCATACGAGATAGATCGTCGGTTAAAACGAAGTTTAAAAGTACCTGAGATTTCTTTGCTCCATCGATTTTCCGTTCTACCTTGGATCTTGAGCTCCTGGTGCGGTTTGGTTGATGATGCCACCATAATCTGAATGCCTGAAGAGCAGCAGGAGCTTGTTTTCTCTGTATTGTTTATGAAAGGAGGATTAGGTGAATGAGGCGAAAGAAAAACTAGTAGAGCAAAGGAGTCTTGTGGCTCCATCAGTCAGAACAATTGAGGACGAAAGTCTTGGACCAAACCTCCGAAGGCCTCTGTTTCCCAACTCCTCGCATCCTGTTTCCTCACTTACCAAGCAGGAGGGGGGCACTTTCCTCTGTTAAAAAGCAGGAGGGGAAACAGTCTCATTGGTTATTTTGTAAAGCTGCGAGGATCCTGTTAAAGCTGTTGCCGAAGTTGTTGGGAAAATAATTGAGCTTTATCTAAGGATAAAGTGGTATTCACGATAAGGGGGGGTGGGTGGGAACTTCATAGGAGACGTGAGCAGAAGACCTCTCCCCACCCCCTTCGCTGAGAGGGCTTTATCTACCGTCAAACTCGCTTGTCAGTGAACCAGAAAATAGAAACAGGCCCTCGTATTTGGAGGTGGAAAGTGGGTGTGCATCCCAGCTGGAAAGTTTCTGAGGTAAATGAGAAAGTTTGGGAAAACCAGACTGTGTGTGTGTGTGTGCGCGCGCGCGCGCGCGCGTTTCCCCCCTAACTTTCTATACTCTTATTCCAATGTCATTTTCAGTGGTTTGAAGCTAATTTGAAGTTAATAAGTGTGCGTGCTGTACAATATCTGAAGCAAGCCATTACAGAATAATAAAAGCAATTTTGTACGTTGAGATTTTATTAAAGAACTGTTCTTTCAAGACAGGATGAAATGTCAAATTCATCTGAGATTTATTGTCTTAAATTGTTCATAGTTTTTCTTTTATTTTTCTCTAAAATCTGTAGTGAGGCCACATTTCTTTCTTATTTTTGGTCATTGTGTCTTCTCTTTTTTATGTCTGATCAATTGGGCTAGTAATTTGTAGTTTTTTTTAATCTTCTCAACTAGTTTCATATTTAATTGATTTGTTTGTTTTGCTTTTTTCTGTTTTCATTTTGATTGTATTCTGCTCTGTTCTATATTTATTCCTTATTCCTACCTGAGATTTAAGTTGGTCCTCTTTTTGTAATTTCTTGAGGAGGAATCTGAGATCATTGGTGTGAAATCTTTTTCTACTCCATATGTGAGTTTAATGCTATGAATTTCCCTCCAAGTACTACTTTAATTCCGTCGTGGCTCAGTGGTAAAGAATCTGCCTTCTAATGCAGGAGACACGGGTTTGATCCTAGGATTGGGAAGATTCCTTGGAGAAGGAAATGGCAACTCACTCCAGTATTCTTGCCTGGGAAATCCCGTGGACAGAGGAGCCTGGCAGGTTACAGTCCATGAGGCGCCAAAAGAGTTGGAGACAGCTTAGCGACTAAACAACAACAACAACAGATTTTGAAACACTGTTCACTCTTTTAGTTTAGTTCTAAATACTTTCTAAATCTAGATCAAATCCCTTATGAGTATTCAGTGGACGTGACAAATAGATTTAAGGGACTAGACCTGATAGACAGAATGCCTGATGAACTATGGACAGAGGTTCGTGACATTGTACAGGAGACAGGGATCAAGAAAATCCCCATGGAAAAGAAATGCAAAAAAGCAAAATGGCTGTCTGAGGAGGCCTTACAGATAGCTGGGAAGAGAAGAGAAGCGAAAAGCAAAGGAGAAAAGGAAAGATATTCTCATCTGAATGCAGAGTTCCAAAGAATAGCAAGGAGAGATAAGAAAGCCTTCCTCAGCGATCAGTGCAAACAAATAGAGGAAAACAACAGATTGGGAAAGACTAGAGACCTCTTCAAGAAAATTAGAGATACCAAGGGAACATTTCACGCAAAGATAGGCTCGATAAAGGACAGAAATGGTATGGACCTAACAGAAGCAGAAGATATTAAGAAGAGGTGGCAAGAATACACAGAAGAACTGTACAAAAAAGATCTTCACGACACAGATAATCACGATGGTGTGATCACTCACCTAGAGCCAGACATCCTGGAATGTGAAGTCAAGTGGGCCTTAGAAAGCATCACTACGAACAAAGCTGGTGGAGGTGATGGAATTCCAGTTGAGCTATTTCAAATCCTCAAAGGTGATGCTGTGAAAGTGCTGCACTCGATATGCCAGCAAATTTGGAAAACTCAGCAGTGGCCACAGGACTGGAAGAGGTCAGTCTTCGTTCCAATCCCAAAGAAAGGCAATGCCAAAGAATGCTCAAACTACCGCACAATTGCACTCATCTCACATGCTAGTAAAGTAATGCTCAAAATTCTCCAAGCCAGGCTTCGGCAATACGTGAACTGTGAACTTCCAGATGTTCAAGCTGGTTTTAGAAAAGGCAGAGGAACCAGAGATCAAATTGCCAATATCCGCTGGATCATCAAAAAAGCAAGAGATTTCCAGAAAAACATGTATTTCTGCTTTATTGACTCTGCCAAAGCCTTTGACTGTGTGGATCACAATAAACTGTGGAAAATTCTGAAAGAGATTGGAATACCAGATCATCTGACCTGTCTCTTGAGAAACCTGTATGCAGGTCAGGAAGCAACAGTTAGAACTGGACATGGAACAACAGACTGGTTCCAAATAGGAAAAGGTGTACGTCAAGGCTGTATATCGTCACCCTGCTTATTTATCTTATATGCAGAGTACATCATGAGAAACGCTGGGCTGGAAGAAACACAAGCTGGAATCGAGATTGCCGGGAGAAACATCAATAACCTCAGATATGCGGATGACACCACCCTTATGGCAGAAAGTGAAGAAGAACTAAAGAGCCTCTTGATGAAAGTGAAGGAGGAGAGTGAAAAAGTTGGCTTAAAGCTCAACGTTCAGAAAACTAAGATCATGGCATTTGGTCCCATCACTCCATAGGAAATGGATGGGGAAACAGTGGAAACAGTGTCAGACTTTACTTTTTTGGGCTCCAGAATCACTGCTGATGGTGACTGCAGCCATGAAGTTAGAAGACGCTTACTACTTGGAAGGAAGGTTATGGCCAACCTAGATAGCATGTTTAAAAGCAGAGACATTACTTTGCCAACAAAAGTCCGTCTAGTCAAGACTATGGTTTTGCCAGTGGTCATGTATGGATGTGAGAGTTGGACGGTGAAGAAAGCTGAGCACCGCAGAATTGATGCTTTTGAACTGTGGTGTTGGAGAAGACTCTTGAGAGTTTCTTGGACTGCAAGGAGATCCAATCAATCCATCCTAAAAGAGATCAATCCTGGGTGTTCATTGGAAGGTCTGATGTTGAAGCTGAAGCTCCAATACTTTGGCCACCTCATGCGAAGGGTTGACTCATTGGAAAAGACCCTAATGCTGGGTAGGATTGGGGGCGGGAGGAGAAGGGGACGACAGAGGATGAGATGGTTGGATGGCATCACCGACTCGATGAACATGGGTTTGGGTAGACTCCGGGAGTTGGTGATGGACAGAGAGGCCTGGCGTGCTGCAATTCATGGGGTCGCAGAGAGTCGGACACGACTGAGCGACTGAACTGAACTGAACTGACTTTCTAAATTCTCTCTGCTATTTTCTTTGACCTGTGAGTTTCTTGGAAGTGTGTTACTTTCCTAATGGTTCAATACCTTTCTGTTATTGATTTCTAATTCTATTCCACTGTGGTCAGAGAATATA
The DNA here is from genome assembly GCF_054371585.1 of Giraffa tippelskirchi. NCBI lineage: Eukaryota > Metazoa > Chordata > Mammalia > Artiodactyla > Giraffidae > Giraffa > Giraffa tippelskirchi. The sequence goes on along the minus strand of NC_137284.1, from coordinate 37,523,078 downwards.
CTTTGTATGACTTGATCCTTTTAAATTTATTGGTATTTATAGCCCAGATTCTGATCCATCTGTGTAAATGTTTCATGTGTGATTAAAAAGAATGTATATGCTGCTGCTGTGCCAAATTTTCAAAAACATCAATACCATAAGTTGATTGATAGCGAAGAATTCTTTATTCTTTCTGAATTTCAACCAACTTGTTCTGTCAATTATTGAGAGAAGGTTATTAAAATCTCTATTACGGGAATTGTTCTGTTTCTCCTTTCATTTCTGTCAGCTCTTGCTTCATGTATTTTGAAGCTTCATTATTATATGAATAAACATTTATCTCTGTATCATTATGAAATAACCTTCTTAATAATTGATAATATGCTTTGCTTTGCACTTTATTTAATATTAACATAGCCACTCCAATAACTTTTCTTTCTTGTTTTTTTGTTCACACCAGGTGGCATGCAGGTTCTTAGTTCCACGACCAGGGATTGAACCCTATGCCCCCTGTTCTGGAAGCATGGAGTCTAACCACTGGACTCACAGGTAGTCCCTCCAATAACTTTCTTTTGATTAGTGTTAACATGACATAGCTTTTCCTATTGTTTCACTATTAATCTGTTGGTGTTTTTATGCTTAATGTAGGCTTCTTATAGGTAGTATATAATTAGATATTGTTTTTTAAAAATCAAAATTGACAATTTCTGACTTTTAATGAAGAAGGTGTCTAAGCCATTTATATTTAAAGTGATTTTTATATTCTAGGGTCTTAAATCTATCATCTTGCTGTTAATATTTGTTTTCTATTTGTTTCATATGTTCTATATTCTCCTTCCCTTTCTTCTGCCTTTATTTTTTGAAGTGAATATTTTTAAATTCTATTTTATTTCTTCGTTGACCTATTAGGTATAATTCTTTTAGAAAATGGTAACAGTTGTTTTAGTATATACTGTCTACCTCTCTGTTAGTTTACACAGGCTACCAGGAAAGTATCACAAGCTTTGTGGCTTAAAATAACAAATTTATTCATTCACTATTTTGGAGGCTAGAAGTGTGAAATCAGTGTATTAGCCAGATTAGTTCCTTCTGGAAGTGCTGAAGGACAGTCTGTTCTATGCTTCCTTCCTAGCTTCTGGTGGTTTCTAGCAATGCTTAGTATCTCTTCACCTGTAGAAGTATTGCTGCAATCTCTGCTTTTATTTTCATATGGTGGTTCTCCTTGTGTCTTTATGACTTACTGTGGCCTTTCCCTCTGTGTGTGTCTGTGTACCCAAATTTCTCTTATCGTATAAGGACACCATTGGTTAAGCATTCACCCTAATCCCATATACCTCATTTTAACTTAAATCTGCAGAGATGCTAATTCCAAATAAGGATATATTCACAGGTACTAGGGATTAGAACTTGAAAATGTATTTGGATGGGGGTCACAATTCAACTCACAACAGCAACTTTAACTTGTCACATTCTATCTTATCTGCCTCCTGAAAAATCTTTATGCACGTCAAGAAGCAACAGTTAGAACTAACATGGAACAACAGGCTGGTTCCAAATTGGGAAAGGAGTACATCAAGGCTGTATATTGTCACCCTGCTTATTTAATTTCTATGCAGAGTACATCATGAGAAATGCCAGGCTGAATGAAGCACAAGCTGGAATCAAGATTGCTAGGGGAAATATGAATAACCTCAGTTACGCATGTAACACCACCCTCGTGGCAGAAAGTGAAGAGGAACTTGATGAAGAGCCTCATGATGAAAGTGAAAGAGGAGAGTGAAAAAGTTGACTTAAAACTCAACATTCAAGAAACGAAGATCATGGCATCCGGTCCCATCACTTCGTGGCAAATAGATGGGGAAACAATTGAAATTGTGAGAGACTTGGTTTTTTGGGGCTCCAAAATGACTGAAGATGGTGACTGCAGCCATGAAATTAAAAGACATTTGCTCCTTGGAAGAAAAGCTATGACCAACGTAGACAGTATATTAAAATATTAAAAAGCAGAGACATTACTTTGCTGACAAAGGTCCGTCTAGTCAAAGCTATGGTTTTTCCAGTAGTCATGTATGAATGTGAGAGTTGGACTATAAAGAAAGCTGAGCACCAAAGAATTGATGCTTTTGAACTGTGGTGTTGGAGAAGACTCTTGAGAGTCCCCTTGAACAGCAAGGAGATCCAACTAGTCCATCCTAAAGGAGATCAGTCCTGGGTGTTCAAGGACTGATGCTGAAGCTGAAACTCCAGTACTTTGGCCACTTGATGTGAAGAACTGACTCATTGGAGAAGACCCTGATGCTGGGAAAGACGGAAGGCTGGAGAAGGGGATGACAGAGGATGAGATGGTTGGATGGCATCACTGACTCAATGGACATGAGTTTGAGTAAACTCCAGGAGTTGGTGATGGACAGGGAGGCCTGTCGTGCTGTAGTCCATGGGGTTGTTAAGAGTCAGACATGACTGAGTGACTGAACTGAACTGATCTTCAAGTGATATTATACCACTTTATAAGTGAGAATGTTACCACGGTATACTTTCATTTCTTCTCAGTCTTTGTGTTATTGTTGTCATTCGTTTGCTTTCATACATGCTATAAACTACACACCACATAACCATTTTTTGATGTCGGTAGTGATTTGTCAGTGAAATAACTTTTTAAAACTAAGAAAATTTATATTTATCCACATATTTTTCATCTCTAGTGTTTTTCTTTTTCTTTTTTTTATAGATTCATTTACATCTGGTATCATTCTATCCAAAGTATTATCTTAGAAAGCAAATCTTTTGGTGATGAAATCTTTCATATTTTGCAAGTCTAAATAGTATTTGGCTCTAGTTTTAAAAATTGTGGTAAAGAACCATATCACTAAATTTACCATGTTAACCACCTTAAAGTGTATAGTTTAGTAGTGTGAAGTATGTTCACATTGTTAAGCAATAGATCTCTAGAACTTTTTCATTTTGCAGCCCTGAAACTCTGTACCCACTAGATGCTAATTACTTCTCTTCACTCCCCTCAGCCCTTGGTAAACATCTTTCTGCTTCTATGAGTTTGACTACTTTATATACTTTCTGTTAGTGGAATCATACATTATTTGTCCTTTTGTGACTGATGTATTTTATTTAGGACAGTGTCCCTGAGTTTTATCCATTTTATAGCATGTGACAGGATTCCTGTCTTTTTTAAAGAGTGAATAATACTACAGTTTGGGGCTTCCCTGGTGGTTCAGACAGTAAAGAATCTGCCTGCAATGTGAAAGATCTAGGTTCAGTCCCTGGGTTGGGAAGATCTCCTAGAGAAGGAAATGGCAACCCACTCCAATATTCTTTCCTGGGAAATCCCATGGACAGAGGAGCCTGGCAGGCTACAGTCCATGGGGTCACAAAGAGTCAGCACAACTGAGCGACTAAAACTTTAACTTCACTTTCAGTATTATAGTTTATGAATATATGTGTGTGTATGTATACATATACCACAATATCTTTTTAAAAATTATTTATTTTGACTGTGTTGGGTCTTTGTTGCTGCATATAGGTTCTTTGTTGTGGTGTGTGGGCTTCCTTAGTTGCTACTCATGGGCTTAGTTGTGGTATGTGGAATCATAGCATCACCGACTCAATGGATGTGAATTTGAGCAAACTCTGGGAGACAGTGAAGGACAGGGAAGCCTGGCTTGCTGCAGTCCATGAGGTTGCAAAAAGTTGGACATGACTTAGTGACTGAATGACAACAATATGTCCCTGTACAGGGATCGCCCCTGGACCCCCTACATTGGGAGCACAGAGTACTTGGCCACCAGGGAAGTCACTACACCACAGTTTCTTTATCCATTCATCTTTTGGTGGATGTTTGGGTTGCTTCACTTGGTTGTTGTGAATAATGTTGTGATGGATATTGGTGTGTAAATATCTCTTCAGCATCTTGCTCTGAAGTCTATTGAGCTATATACCTGGAAGTGACATTGGTAAGAGAGTAAATCTTAAAAGTTCCCATTCATAGAAAAAAAAATTATATATGTATGTAGTGATGGAGGTTACCTAGACTTATTGTGGTAATCATTTTGAAATATATACATGTATTAAATCATGTTGTGTGCCTGAAACTAATATGATGCTGTATGTCACTTATGTCTTTTTTAAACAGTTTTTTAGCTGAAATATAGTTTACAATGTTTCAGGTGTACAGCAAAGTGATTCAGTTATACATATATAATAAATGCATATATGCTCTTTTTCAGATACTTTTCTACTATAGTTTATTGCAAGATATTGAATATGACTCCTTGTGCTCTGCCATAGGTCTTCATTGTCTGTCTGTCTTATATATAGTAGTGTGTATCTGTTAATCCCAAATTCCTAATTTATTCCTCCCCTTTTTCCCTCTTTGGTAACCATAAGTTTGTTTTCTATGTCTGTGAGTCTATTTCTGTTTTGTAAATAAGTTCATTTGTATCTCTTTTTAGATTCCACATAGAAGTGATATCATATGATATTTGTCTTTCTGTTTCTGACTTTACTTAGTATGATAATAATGATACTATCAATTTTGTTGTAATGAAAAAAGAAACCAAAATGTAAATACATGATTAAAACTTTGTCTTTTACCTTAAAATATAAATAAATAGGAGTTTCTGTGTGCGAAGAGGGAAAAAAATGGAAGACTGTTTTTGTCAGCTGTGGTGAATGTGACTTCTGTGTAACTTGCCATAGAAAGGGTGGAGCGTCAGAGGAGAGGTAAGTCTTGCGGTTGGATATGCTCAGCAAGGACACGCAGGAGGGTCCATGGTGCTTTGCCTCTACTGGTGGTGACGTGAATTGGTTCAAGCACAGTAAAAGGGATTTGGTTTATACTAAACAAAGTGAATATATTTGGATTGAAATTTGAGGGATTTTAGTTATACCTATTAAAGAAACAGATTTAAATTTAATTTAGTATAATATATGGGTCAGAATATATTTGAGTAAAGTACATATATATATTGAATAATAAACTTGAAAAAAAGAGTACAGCATTTAATTTCTATATATTTGTGGTTTTCCTATTTTTCTTCTACTATTTATTTCTAGTTTCATTTCGTCGTAGCCAGAGGAGATACTTTATATAATTTCAGTCTTCTTAATTGTGTAAAAGCTTGTTTTGTAGTTTAACATGTTATCTGTCTTGAGAATGTTTTATATTTTGATTCTCTTCTCATTTTCCTTTGTGTAAATTATATAGATATTTTCTTTGTGATTACCACTGCAATGACATGAAACATCTTAAAATTATAACAATCTATTTTAAACTGATACTGACTTCAGTTTCCTGTAAAATCTCTTCTTCTTTATATCTCTGCCTTTCTCATTACAGGCACACCTTGGAGATTGTGACTTTGGTTCCAGACCACCTTAATAAAGCAAGTATCACAGTAAAGCAAATCATACAAATTGTTTGGTTTACCAGTGCATATTAAAGTTACATTTACACTGTATATAGTCTATTAAGTGTGCAATAGTTTTATGTCTCAAAGAAGGTAATGGCACCCCACTCCGGTACTCTTGGCTGGAAAATCCCATGGACGAAGGAGCCTGGTAGGCTGCAGTCCATGGGGTCGCTAAGAGTTGGACACGACTGAGTGACTTCACTTTCACTTTTCACTTTCATGCGTTGGAGAAGGAACTGGCAACCCACTCCAGTGTTCTTGCCTGGAGAATCCCAGGGACAGCAGAGCCTGGTGGGCTGCCGCCTATGGGGTAGCACAGAGTCGGACACGACTGAAGCAACTTAGCAGCAGCAGCAGTATTATGTCTTTAAAAACGATGTACATGTCTTAAAAAGACCTTATTGCTGAAAAATGCTAACCATCATCTTAGTCTTCAGTGGATTATAGTCTTTTTCAGGTGAAGGGTTTGAAATATTGCAAGAATTACTAAACTGTGACAGAAAGACATGAAGAGAGCAAATACTGTTGGAAAAATTGTGTCAGACTGGGTTGCTACAAATCTTCAATTTGTACAAAACAAAGTATCTACAAAGCACAATAAAACAATAAAATGAGGTACGCTTATATATGTTATTGACGATACAGTTACTTCTTTTATATTGCATACCATTAACATAAATTTACAACAATTTTTATGCTTTTGTATCTTAAATTCTATATTAGATTGTAAAGTGATTTATACATATACATTATCGCACTACAGAATACTTACCTTTACCAGGGAGTTGTATACTTGTGTGTGGTTTTGTGTTGTTGCTTATAGTCCTTTTGCTTTAACTGGAAGGATTCCCTTCAGCATTTTGTAGGGTGGGTCTAGTGGTAAGGAATGCCCTCAACTTTGGTTTTTGTAGGAAATTATTTCTCCTTTGTTTGAAGAACAATTTTCCAAGTCATAGTATTCTTGGTTGGCATTTTTTTCTTTCAGTACTTTAAATGTATCATCTTACTCCTTTCCAGCCTACAGAGTTTCCACTGAGAATTCTGCTTAGAATCTATTAGTAGCTCCTTTGTACATAACAAGTTGTTTTTCCCTGTCTGCTTTTAAGATTCTTTGCCTGTGACTTTTGACAATTTGATTATAATGTCTGTAGATTTGCAAACTGGCCCCCACGCAAGGAGGGCAAGGAGAGACTGATGAATGAAGCAGACCACTTCATCTTGGTAGGTGACAGTTTTATTAAGCAAGGGAATTTACATACAGGGCTTATCTTGGGCGGCTGCAAGGTGAGTCGATCTCCACACACCTGTCAGAATCTCTAAGTTTACAGAGTGGCCTTAATTGGGTTCAGTCATATATACTATCTGGATGGTCTCAACAACACTGCTGTCTCAAGGCTGTATTTTCAAGGGTAGAACGTGCATTTTAAGGACAGAGAGTGGAAGAGAAGCCGTTTTGCCCTAATCCAGCTCTCTGGTCAACCAGTGGTCATGTCTTCTTGATTTTCTCTTTCAGCAACATGTCTCATTGCAAATCCCTTTAGATTTTTCCTAACTGGAGTTTCTTGAATATCTTGAATTTGTATGTCCACTTCTCTCCTCAGATTTGGTAAGATTTTGACCATTATTTCTTCTTTCTTTCTTCTCCTGCTGGGATTCACATGATGCATATATGGTTCCATTTGATGATGACCCCAGAGTGCTTTAGGCTCTCTTCATTTTTCATCATTCTTTTCTTTTTTCTTTTCTCCTCCACAAACCCCCCCCGCAACCCCCAAACAACTTTTGCAGTCAAATGCTATACCCCTGAGCTATACTCCCCCCCAAAAAAAATACTTTTGAAGGTTGTGTCTTCAAGTTCACTGATGATTTCTTCTGATTTCTTGCCTTTGCTTTTGAGTCCCTTTAGTGAATTTTTCAATCTAGATATTGTACAGCATTCTTAAGTTCTAGAATTTCTGTATGGTTCTTCTTCATAGTTTCCTTCCTTTATTGATTTTCTCATTTTGTTCGTTGCATAATTTCTTGATTTCAGTTAGGTGTCCCTGTTCTCTCTTAATTCATCTAGCATCCTTGTAACAATTTTTATTTTTTTGCTAATTAATACATTGCTGTTTGTTTCATTAGGGTTAGTTTCTGGAGATTTAATTTGTTCCTTTAAATGTGCCTTTTTTCTTGTTTCTTTATATGGCTTGTTACTTTTTATTGGGACTTGAGCATGTGGAGAAGCAGGCATCACTCCTGGATTTTTCAATTTGCAATTGTATAGGGAGAACTTTTTCCACTTAGCCTGGCTAGTGATTCTGGAGGCCACTCAAATATTTTCTGGGGCTAGATACTCTCTGTGCTTTAAGAGGTTTGCTAATTCTTCTTGAAAGCTCCTGATGGAGGGTCTCTTTGATACTGTGGCCTCTTTGGTGCTGTAGTAAGCTGCAGTTTTGGATCTCTACCTAGTCTGTCTGGTAATGGAAACTGGTGCACACTGATGGTTGAGTTCTTAGGTATCCCTAATCTGGCCCCTTCATTTCTGTCAGTACTTGGATTCAAGTGAGATGGAGAATGGTCCCTCAGGCAGCCTCCTTAAAAGTCAGAGTGATGGACATAAATTCTACTTGTTTCCCTCACCAGGGAGAGTATGCAAATTGAGGTTTTCCTCCTAATGGTACCACACTGTATGGGCAGTAAGGGTTCTGGCAAGAGAAAGTGCAGTGAATTTTCCTGCCAACTTTGAGACAGTTGGCTTAGTGCTCACCTGGGGTGCAGGATCTTTTTTAAAAAGCTCATTTTATTCATGTTTAGTTGATTTATATATATTGTTGTACAGTTGCTAAGTCATGTCTGACTCTTTGTGACCCCACGGGCTGCAGCATGCCAGGCTTCCCTGTCCTTCACTTTCTGCCAGGGTTTGCTCAAACTCATGTCCATTGAGTCAGTGATGCCATCCAACCATCTCATTCTCTGTCACCCTCTTCTCCTCCTGCCTTCAATCTTCCCCAGGATGAGGGTCTTTTCCTGTGAGTCATCTCTTCGCATCAGGTGGCCAAATTGGGGCTTTAGCTTTAGCATCAGTCCTTCCAATGAATACTTAGCGTTGATTTCATTTAGAAGTGCCTGGTTTGATCTTTTTGCAGTCCAAGGGACTCGCAAGTCTTATCCAACACCACAATTCGACAGCATCAGTTCTTCAGTGCTCAGCCTTCGTTATAGTCCAACTCTCACATGTGTACATGACTACTTGAAAAACCATAGCTTTGACTATTAAGAACCTTTGTCAGCAAAGTGATGTCTCTGCTTTTTGATACACTGTCTAGGTTTGTCATAGCTTTCCTTCCAAGGAGCAAGCATCTTTTAATTTCATGGCTGCAGTCACCATCTGCAGTGATTTTAGAGTCCAAAAAAATAAACCTTATCACCATTCCCACTTTTCCCCCATCTATTTGCCATGAAGTGTTAGGACCAGATGCCGTGATCTTAGTGTTTTGAATGTTGAGTTTCAGCAAACTTTTTCACTCTACTCTTTCACCCTCATCAAGAGGCTCTTTAGTTCCTCTTTACTTTTTGCCGTTAGAGTGGTATCATCTGCATATCTGAGATTGTCGATATTTCTCCCAGCAATTTTGATTCCAGCTTGTGGAATCCAGCCCAGCATTTCACATGGTGTACTCTGCATAGAAGTTAAATAAGCAGGGTGACAATATACAGCCTTGATGTACTCCTTTCCCAATTTTGAATCAGTCTGTTGTTCCATGTCCAGTCCTAACTGTTGCTTCTTGACCTGCATACAGGTTTCTTAGGAGACAGGTAAGGTGGTCTGGTATTCCCATCTCTTTAAGAATTTTCCACAGTTTGTTGTGATCCACGCAGTCAAGGTCTTTAGCATAGTCAATGAAGCAGAAGTAGATGTTTTTCTGGAATTCCCTTTCTTTCTCTATGATCAAGTGAATGTTGGATATTTGATCTCTGGTTCCTCTGCCTTTTCTAAACCCAGTTTGTACATCCAGAAGCTCTCGGTTCACATACTGTTGAAGCCTAGCTTGAAGGATTTTGAGCATTACCTTGCTACCATGTGAAATGAGTGCAATTGCATGGTAGTTTGAACATTCTTTGACATTTTGCTTCTTTGGGATTGGAGTGAAAACTGACCTTTTCCAGTCCTGTGGTCACTGCTAAGTTTTCCAGATTTGCTGGCATATTGAATGTAGCACTTTTACAGCATCATCTTTTAGGATTTGAAATAGTTCAGCTGGAATTCCATCACCTCCAGTAGCTTTTTGGTAGTAATGCTTCCTAAGGCCCACTTCACTTCACATTCCAGGAACTCTGGCTCTAGGTGAGTGACCACACTGTTGTGGTTATCCAGGTCATTAAAATCTTTTTTGTATAGTTCTTCTGTGTATTCTTGCCACCTCTTCTTAATCTCTTCTGCTTCTGTTAGGTCCTTGCCATTTCTGTCCTTTATCGTGCCCATCCTTGCCTGAAATGTTCCCTTGATATCTCTAATTTTCTTGAAGATATCTCTAGTCCTCTATTTCTTTGCATTGTTCACTTAAGAAGGCTTTCTTATCTCTCCTTGCTATTCTCTGAAACTCCACATTCAGTTGGGTATATCTTTCCCTTTCTCCTTGCCTTTTGCTTCTCTTCTTTTCTCAGCTATTAGTAAAGCCTCCTTAGACAACCACTTTGCCTTCTAAATTCTTTTTCATATTCTTTTCCATTATGATTTAGCACAGGATATTGAATATAGTTTCCTGTGCTCTTCTGTAGGACCATGTTATTTATCCATTCTGTATTTAATAGTTTGCATCTGCTAATCCCAAACTCTCAATTTTTCCCTCCCCACAACTCCAGATCTTTGGCACCCACCAGTTTATCGTCTGTCTGTGAGTATGTTTCATAGATAAGTTCATTTATGTCATATTTTAAATTCCATGTATAAGTGATATCACATATTTGTCTTTGTCTGACTTCACTTAGTATGATAATCTCTAGGTCCATCCATGTTGCTGCAATGACATTATTTCATTCTTTTTATGGCTGAGTAGTAGTCCATTGTATGTATGTACCACCTCTTCTTTACCCATTCTTCTGTCAATGGACATTGAGGTTTAATTAATCCTTACAATTCCCTCAAGACATAAATATGACTCCCATTTTACAGATGAATAATGGGAAAATTAAACAGGTTTAGTCATTTTACAAGTCCTTTCAGGTGGAATTCAAATGTTGGGACACTAGGTGTTGGGTCCAAATCCTTCTCTCCTCAGGAAGGAACTGGGATTTTCAAGTTTCCCCCGATAGTGTGTCATTCAGTTGGCAGTGGGGCTTATGGCAAGACTGTTTCTCAGCCTTTCCTACATATTTTGTTGTGTACATTTTCTTGTTTGCCTAATATGTAGGAGTTGCTCAGCTAGTTTTCTAGATTTCTTTTTTTTAATTAATTTTTATTGGCTGTAGTTGCTTTGCAATGTTGTGTTAGTTTCTGCTCGTGAATCAGTTATATGTATACATATATCCCCTTTTTTTTAGATTTCCTTCCCATTTAGGTCACTATAGAGCACTGAGTAGAGTTCTCTGTGCTGTACAGCAGGTTCTCATTGGTTACCTGTTTTATACACAGTAGTGTATATATGTCAATCCCGGTCTCCCAATTCATCCCACCGCCTCTTGCCACCTTGGTATCCATACACTTGTTCTCTACATCTTTGTCTCTATTTCTGCTTGCCAGATAAGTTCATCTCTACCATGTGTCTAGATTCCTCATATAAGCATTAATAGACGATATTTGGTTTTCTCTTTCTAACTTACTTCACTGTGTGTGTCAGTCTCTAGGTCTACTCAGGTTCTCTGCAAATTGCACAGTTTCTCTTTATGACTGCATAATATTCCATTGTATCTGTGTACAGCATTGCCTTTATCCACTCCTCTGCTGATGGACATTTTGGCTGCTTCTGTGTCCTGGCTGTTGTGAACTGTACTGCAGTGCATATTGGGGTGCATGTATCTTCCCAAATTATGCTTTTCCCTGGGGGTATGCCCAGAGTGGGATTGCTGGGTCATATGCTAGTTCTAGTTTTAGTTTTTTGAGGAATCTCCATACTGTTCTCCATAGTGGGTGTACCAACTTACATTCCCATTAACAATGTAAGAGGGTTCCCTTTTCTTCACACCCTCTACAGCATTTATTGTTTGTAGATTTTTTGATAACGGCCGTTCAGACTGGTGTGACCTGATACCTCATTGTAGTTTTGATTTGCATTTCTGTAATAATTAGTGATGTTGAACATCTTTTCATGTGTTTGTTGGCCACTGGATTTCTTTCAGAGGGATTTGCTCTCTGTGTAGTTATAGATTCAGTGTGTTTATGGGGGGAGATGAGTTTAGGGGCCTGTTGTGGCACCATTTTGATCTGGAAATCATTGATCTGTGGTTTTATAGATTTTATCAAATTGGGAAAGTTTTGGCCATTACTATTTCAAACATTTTTTTTATCGCTTCTTTGTCTTCAGTTATAGATATATTAAGTCTACTCACTAATACTATGCTAGTTTTTTTCAGTTTTATTTTGAAGTTGCTATTGTTATGTCTTTTAAGTTCGCTACTCTTCTGCTATGTGTAATCTTGGGGAGGCTTTTAGGGGGCCTTGTTACTTTAGTGAAGCTGGTGGTATTCAGGGCTACCAAGATTCAATTATTCATACTTATTAATGATAGTATGACTTTGAAGAGGATAAGATGTTGAAAGTAGAGGAATATGTGTTATGTATATTTGGAACAATTTTCCTTTTTTTTTAATGAGGCCTAGGAAGGTAAGTGAACAGGTTCTATGAAATTCAGCCACATCTGTAGAATATAATTTCCTCATTATTAGATTGCTGCTTAAGCTTGGAAATTAAAATGCTCAATAGTTTATACATGCCAATATAATTGTTCAAAAGCAGGAAGAAAATCAATATTATACAATACACTGCAAGCAATACAATGTGATACAGTAAACACAAAACAGGATAATCACATGGCTAATAAGGCAGTTGGAGGAAATGGAGGGGGAAAATCCAAGAGAGAAGGTAAGAGGTTATAGTTGGGACCATATCTTGGTCATTGTTATGTGACTCAGGGAAAACAGACAAATGTAAACACATTTATTGAGCACCTTCTATAGGCCAGGTATGGTGTGGTTCCATTTTGATAACCTTACTGCAAAGCAGTCAGAAAGTTTAGGTAAATTGCCCAACATGTGGTATACAATGTTTCTCATACACTACGTCTTAATATTAGCCGAATAAATGAATATGTATTCAAATGAAAGTTATAAATTTTCTTTGCTGTGCTTCTTTCTAATATTTCCTAGAAAAATGGTAAACTGAGAACTACAGGCTAGGGAAAGGACTGTATTAGTTGATGTGTGATAATGGCAGTAGTAACACCAGTAATGTCAGTAACATCTTATGAGTTGGCCACAATTTTGATTTACATATATTAACTCATTTAGTCCTGACAACACTATGAGGTAAGTAGTCTTTATTTCTCATTTTACAGATGAGGAAACTGAGGTGCAGAGAGGTAAGATAGCTTATTCAAAGTCATCCCATTGGTGCATAGTAAGGCCAGGATCTGAACTTTCAGAAGGGAGCTCCAGGCTGTACTTCACACCTCTGAACTATCTTGCCTCTAGAGACTTGCTGCCTTTCTTCACTGTGGTTCACCTAGTTTTACCTTTGGGATCAGGCTCAGATCAAGATTTCCTTAATTCCCGTTTATGGCCTCTTACAGCCACTTTGGCTCCAGATGGAGCCAAAGCAAAAACAATACCCAGCTGTGGATGAGACTGGTGATAGAAGCAACGTCTGATGCTGTAAAGAGCAATATTGCATAGGAACCTGGAATGTTAGGTCCATGAATCAAGGCAAATTGGAAGTGGTCAAACAGGAGATGGCAAGAGGGAACGTCAACATTCTAGGAGTCAGCAAACTAAGATGGACAGGAATGGGTGAATTTAACTCAGATGACCATTATATCTACTACTGTGGGCAGGACTCCCTTAGAAGAAATGGAGTAGCCATCATGGTCAACAAAAGAGTCCGAAAGGCAGTACTTGGATGCAATCCCAGAAACGACAGAATGATCTCTGTTTGTTTCCAAGGCAAACCATTCAATATCATGGTAATCCAAGTCTATGCCCCGACCAGTAATGCTGAAGAAGCTGAAGTTGAACGATTCTATGAAGACCTACAAGACCTTTTAGAACTAATACCCAAAAAAGATGTCCTTTTCATTATAGGGGACTGGAATGCAAAAGTAGGAAGTCAGGAAACACCTGGCGTAACAGGCAAATTTGGCCTTGGAGTACAGAATGAAGCAGGGCAAAGGCTAATAGAGTTTTGCCAAGAGAATGCACTGGTCATAGCAAACACCCTCTTCCAACAACACAAGAGAAGACTCTACACGTGGACATCACCAGATGGTCAACACCGAAATCAGATTGATTATATTCTTTGCAGCCAAAGATGGAGAAGCTCTATACAGTCAGCAAAAACAAGACCGGGAGCTGATTGTGGCTCAGATCATGAACTCCTTATTGCCAAATTCAGACTTAAATTGAAGAAAGTAGGGAAAACCACTAGTCCATTCAGGTATGACCTAAATCAAATCCCTTATGATTATACAGTGGAAGTGACAAATAGATTTAAGGGACTAGATCTGATAGAGTGCCTGATGAACTATGGACAGAGGTTCGTGACATTTTACAGGAGACAGGGATCAAGACCATCCCCAGGGAAAAGAAATGCAATAAAGCAAAATGGTTGCCTGAGGAGGCCTTACACATAGCTGGGGAAAGAAGAGAAGCAAAAAGCAAAGGAGAAAAGGAAAGATACTCCCATCTGACTGCAGAGTTCCAAAGAATATCAAGGAGAGATAAGAAAGCCTTCCTCAGTGATCAATGCAAAGAAATAGAGGAAAACAACAGAATGGGAAAGACTAGAGATCTCTTCAAGAAAATTAGAGATAACAAGGGAATATTTCATGCAAAGATGGGCTCGATAAAGGACAGAAATAGTATGGACCTAACAGAAGCAGATGATATTAAGAAGAGGTGGCAAGAATACACAGAAGAACTGTACAAAAAAGATCTTCATGACCCAGATAATCACGATGGTGTGATCACTCACCTAGAGCCAGACATCCTGGAATGTGAAGTCAAGTGGGCCTTAGAAAGCATCACTACAAACAAAGCTAGTGGAGGTGATGGAATTCCAGTTGAGCTACTTCAAATCCCCAAAGATGACGCTGTGAAAGTGCTGCACTCAATATACCAGCAAATCTGGAAAACTCAGCAGTGGCCACAGGACTGGAAGAGGTCAGTTTTCATTCCAATCCCAAAGAAAGGCAGTGCCAAAGAATGCTCAAACTACCGCACAATTGCACTCATCTCACATGCTAGTAAAGTAATGCTCAAAATTCTCCAAGCCAGGCTTCAGCAGTACATGAACCGTGAACTTCCAGATGTTCAAGCTGGTTTTAGAAAAGGCAGAGGAACCAGAGATCAAATTGCCAACATCCGCTGGATCATCAGAAAAGCAAGAGAGTTCCAGAAAAACATGTATTTCTGCTTTATTGACTATGCCAAAGCCTTTGACTGTTGGATCACAATAAACTGTGGAAAATTCTGAAAGAGATGGGAATACCTGACCATCTGACCTGCCTCTTGAGAAACCTGTATGCAGGTCAGGAAGCAACAGGTAGAACTGGGCATGAAACAACAGACTGGTTCCAAATAGGAAGTGGAGTCCGTCAAGGCTGTATATTGTCACCCTGCTTATTTAACTTATATGCAGAGTACATCATGAGAAATGCTGGGCTGGAAGAAACACAAGCTGGAATCAAGATTGCCGGGAGAAATATCAATAACCTCAGATATGCAGATGACACCACCCTTATGGCAGAAAGTGAAGAAGAATTAAAGAGCCTCTTGATGAAAGAGGAGAGTGAAAAAGTTGGCTTAAAGCTCAACATTCAGAAAACTAAGATCATGGCATCTGGTCCCATCACTCCATGGGAAATAGATGAGGAAACAGTGGAAACAGTGTCAGACTTTATTTTTTGGGGCTCCAAAATCACTGCAGATGGTGATTGCAGCCATGAAATTAAAAGACGCTTACTCCTTGCAAGGAAGGTTATGGCCAACCTAGATAGCATATTTAAAAGCAGAGACATTACTTTGCCAACAAAGGTCTGTCTAGTCAAGGCTATGGTTTTTCCAGTGGTCATGTATGGATGTGAGAGTTGGATGGTGTAGAAAGCTGAGTGCTGAAGAATTGATGCTTTTAAACTGTGGTGTTGGAGGAGACTCTTGAGAGTCCCTTGGACTGCGAGAAGATCCAACCAGTCCATCCTAAAGGAAATCAGTCCTGGGTTTCATTGGAAGGACTGATGTTGAAGCTGAAACTCCAATACTTTGGCCACCTCATGCGAAGAGTTGACTCATTGGAAAAGACCCTAATGCTGGGAAGGATTGGGGGCGGGAGGAGAAGGGGACGACAGAGGATGAGATGGTTGGATTGCATCACCGACTCGATGGACATGGGTTGGGTAAATTCTGGGAGTTGGTGATGGACAGGGAGGCCTGGTGTGCTGTGATTCATGGGGTAGCAAAGAGTCGGACACGACTGAGCGACTGAACTGAACTGAACTGAACAGCCCCTTTGACAAGTACTGCTTTCCAAAGCCAAAGGAAAATATTGACACACTTCCCTACCTTTTCCATTGTATAAAAGGCAAATTGAAGTCATGGGGTAAGGGACAAATCTCTTCTGCTTTCCGTTCGCAAGGGAAGTGAACATATAAGTCAGTCTTGCTATTTCCCAGATTACTATCTCGGGATATGAAGAAGCAAAATACCCAGAATTTACAGATAATTTATTTGATTTACAAATCAAATGGGTGAAAAGCATGAACAGAAAATTCACAAAAGAAAACAAGAGGCCAGTACCTTTATTTCATAATCAAATTTAGCTAGATTCATTTTTATGTTTTTCTTTTTTTCTCAAGATTGGAAAACTTTAAAAAGATTGATGTAGCTGAAACTGGAGAGGGACAGTCAGGATGTGAGAGGGGTCAGAGACAGTGAAAAGGTAGTGGGATTGATGGATTATACATTCTGGTAAAGCCAAAGTAATGTGGTGTGAGAAGGAAAAAATGGGAAGGACAGGAGGTAGTGATCAGAATATGGAGTTTTATAACTGAGAATGTGAAGAATTTGAGTTTATTGATAATGATAGGGTCTAGAGAAACATAATTAGATAAAAATACATGCCACATTATGTAGGACTTCCCAGGGGGTGCTAGTGGTAAAGACCCCGCCTGCCAATGCAGGAGACCTAAGAGATGCAGGTTTGATCCCTGGGTCGGGAAGATCCCCTGGAGGAAGGCATGGCTACCCACTCCGGTATTCTTGCCTGGAGAATCCCATGAACCGAGGAGCTTGGCGGGCTACAGTCCATGGGGTTGCAAAGAGTCAGACACGACTGAAGTGATCTAGCATGCACATGTGTATGTAACTTAAAATTTCCTAGTAGCTAGATTAAAAAAAGAAGCAGATAAAATCAATTTTAATGTATTTTATTTATTTAACCCAGTATTTCCAAAAGAGTAACGTTTCAACATGTAATCAAGATTATTGAGATATCTTACATTGTTTTACATAGTAAATCTTTAAAACCTAATGTGTATTTTACACTTACAATGTATCTCAATTTAGACTAGTCACATTTCAAATGCTCAGCAGCCACAAACGACTAATGACTATTATATATTGGATGGCACAGGTCTAGAGTATGACCATGGGAATAAGTGGTATGATAGAGAGGCCAAGGTGTTGAAAGGGTCACCTGTGTGAATACTGGAATCACTAATGTTTTTTAGTCACTAAAAAGCACATATTAGACGTATATGAAATGAGTTGGAAAACTCTCCAAGATATACAGTGAAGTGAAAATTAATTTCCAGTATAATATGTAAGGATAATACCATTTATTTAAAAATTTGTAAATTGCAAAAGAAGACTATAAGGAAAGAGTCGTGCTAACTTAGTAGTTACCTCTGGAGAACGGAGTAGAAAAGAGAACGGAGTAGAGATAGGATGGAGTGGGTGTGAAGGGGGACTCTCATGTCTCACTTTTTTATTCTTCTGGATCATTTGAATATCTCACAATGAGGTTTTCATGTACTTGTTGCTTAATAATTTTAAGAGTTAATACCATTGATGTAGTTATCTACTTGACTTGGTTCCCTCTCTCCCTCCTTTCACCTGCCTTTTCCTCAGTTTCAAGTATCATGAATTATTCTGAGAATAGAAGCTGAATGGCTTACTGGCCTTTTTTTTTTTTTTTAATTAGCAGGAGTGTATGTGTTTCAGATTGTTATATTTGATGCTGTAAAGCACCTTGTTAAGATTTCCATTTCTGCTCTAGGTTGCTTGGGACCTCAGATGACCAAATCCTTAAATCTCAAGATGAACACGATTAAGACAGAGAATAAGCTATGAGATTCCATTGCATGTCTTGTTCTTTTCATCAGTGTTCATTTCTGGTACTAAGTTTCCTTAATTAAATGTGTAGCTCAGGAATGCTGTAGCAGACTTAAAGAAGCATGCTGTGACGTCCTTCTTTAGATTAATCTTCTTGAGGGCAAGGACTGACTCTTTGTACCCTTGGTACCTGTATTAATTAATAGCAAATAGGTACTCAATAAATGTTCTTTCTTTCAAAAATATTTATTTGGCTGTGCTGGGGCTTAGTTGCAGCACACAGGCTCTTTAATCTTCACTGGAGCAAGCAGGATCTTTAGTTATGGCATGTGAACTCTTTTAAGTTCCAGCATGTGGGATCTAGTTCCCTGACCAGGGATCAAACCCAGGCTTTCTGCACTGGGAGCATGGAGTCTTAAAAGTCCCTAGACCACCAGGGAAGTCCCAATAAATGTTCTTTAAATAGCATAGTGAAGATAATTTGTTAATGATGAAGAGCTACTAAGTATACTGAATTAGAGTTTAGATGAATGGGCTGTTACATTATTTCTATATTGATTTCTTGTGAACTTTCAACTTTCCCTTCAAAATTTAGGACAATGTCTCTTTTCCCCATAGCTTTCCCTTCTGCACAAGTATTTAACAGCTACATCCTCAGTATGCTCACAGAATTACAGGTGTACCTCTCAAACCCTCTCATGCTGTGTGTTCACATTTCTAACTGTGAGTTTCTTCTGGGTAAGGACCATTTCTTATTAAAAGTAACAATGTCTGAGACCTAGCAGGTGCTCAATAAATGTTTATGAATGAATAAATATATAAATGTATAGATTAGACCTTGGGGCCTCAAGCCCATTTCCACATATAATAATGAAACAGAGACAAAACCTACATTTATTTACTGATATTTATTAAGCACCTGCTGTATACTGGGCAAAAGGAAAAGAGACAAACTGTCTATCCAGAACTATTTCTTAACTCTTTCAGCAATGCCTGAGTCCTTATAAAAAAGTTCATTCAGCTGATTTAGTGTCCATTCATTCTTTGGTTAATCTTCATGTACAGTTTTCTCAAGTGTACTTTCAAATATTGCATAGTGCTGCAGACCATGAAATATTCCAAAGGTTGTCTGAAGGATGAGAGGGATTACCATTACTTTTATCTCTGTATGACAAAGCAGCAGCCAATGAAGTAAAACCCTTCCTTTTGGTGGCAGGGGAACAGTATGATACCTAAAAAGAAATAAGAGTTAAGGACTTCGTCTGGATGTAAATTCTATGGAACATTTGTTGATTTCTCCTAAACTGATCATTTCTGTTCTAGATCTCTCATATAGAAAGCAAAAAGGGTTAAAATTAGCTATTTAAAATACAAAACCATGATATTTTAATTAAAATGTGTCATTGGCAGCTAAAGAATAAGGAGAATTTATTAACATTAAAAAAAAAAAGTAGGGAAGGGAGGAGGAGAAGGAAGAGAAGGAACAAGAAGATGGACTTACTTGAATGCTAGACGTCCATTTTTAGAAAAAGCCAAAGTAGTGGGATATAAAACACCACATGCTATGCCAATCAGTGAGCTTCTAAGAACACAATTTTCCTGGCTTATATTACCTGGAAAACAAAAGTAAATTTGGCTATTAAGAGTCTTGGGTTCTTATACTGTACTTATTTGCATTGTCCTCAACCACAGCAAAATAGTTGAAAGAATGCTAGAAATTCAGTGTATGGCACAATATACTGAATGAATCAAATTTTTAAAATGTTTTTATTACACTTTATATAAGGATAAGTTTACCTCTTACTTATACAGCTGGTGCAGAAGCAATTTCATAATTAAGAATATTAAACTAGCAGACCAGATATCTGGATTCCAGATTAGTACATTTATATTGTCTATATGTCAGTCATGTGCTAGGGAAACAGTGTAACACAAGAGACCCAACCACTGATCTTCAGGTCAAGTCTACTAAGAAATGCATTAGACAAATATTTAAACAAATATCTTAAATGTGCACATGCTTTGAATGTAAAATGAATAGAGAATTTATCAGAAACTTAACCTAACCTGAGGGAATCAGAGAATTCCCTGGAGATGAAGTATTTAATCAGGTACCTGATGAACAGGGATCACAGATTCCATCAATTACTAGCTATGAAACCTAAAGTACGGGGAGGAAGTAGGAAGTAACATTAGAAGCCCATAATATACCAGATACTATGCCAGGCATTCAGCATACACTATCTTCATTTTTAAAACAATCTTGAGGTGAGTACTACTAGTCCTAATTCATAGATATAAAACAACTGAGTCTCTTAAAACAAGCAAGTCTCTTAAATGACTTGCCCAGTTTCACAAAACTTAAGTGAAATATGTAGTATACCAAAGCCTGCTTTTTTTCTAGTATATTATGTTGCTTCTTAGTGTACCTGAACATGTCTCAGCTTAGTATCTTACCTGTTAAAAAAAGAAGCCACAATACCATTTTCCTGGTATTTAAACAGGAAAATATATGTGAAGGTACTTTTGTTAGTGGTAAAGAAATATACACATGTAAGGGATTATTATCAGCAGTAGCAACAGTATATGTTAATAAGTACTTTTACTTAGATATAAACACCTGATATTTAAAATTTAAATATGAATTTAAAATTACCTGAACACAAAGCATCTGTTACAAGCAGCTTATAAGAAACTATGGTAGACAAAAATGGAAGTGCAGTCAATGATGCATATGTCTTCAAAACATCATGTGTGACCTTCAAGCGATGTCTGAAAATGAAGTTTGTCAACATTCCAGAGAAAGCAGCTGTTGTTCCAAAAGTCAGTGTTCCATATATATTTAAAGTCCTAATTGGAAAAACAGAGTCAAAGTTAAGTTCAACATAATACTCTTGTAACAGATATATCCTTTCCTGTATAGTCATTTGTTATTACATATGTATGCAACATCACATTTTTCTTAAGCATTTACTCTGTGAAAGGTATTTTCTTTGTACTAAGGATGGAGCAGTGAATAAAGCCGGGAAAAAAAAAGAAAAAAATTCCACCCCTCATGGCAATTGCATTCCAATGAGAGGATAATATAATTCTCTTTCTGAGAATAGAGTAGTTCTAAGATGGAGCTCTTTTAAAGAGAAAATAAATTTTGGCCAAAAGTAAGTATGAGTATGTTCCAATGTAGCCAAATTTTATGAGCTAGCTAAATCCAAGAATACTATTCTTTCTACTGTAAGAATTAATTTGCTTAAGGTCATCTGAAAAAAGGTGACATTTGGTTAGGCCTTCTAGAAAATAATATTTCTTAAGTAGTCCAGAAGGATTTAAAGTATTTCCAAAACTTCAAAGAAATTTGAAAGATCTAGTTTTGCTTATTCTGACTCATACCTAAATCCAGAAATGTTGAACAATTCAGATTAACATCAACTGATTTTATTCTTGAGCTCTATTAATCTAAAAGTCAGAATGGTAATGTGAGACTATATGTACATCATGGAATCCTATATTCCTTTTTGCTGAGCTCAGCAGTATGGCTGAGGTAAGAAATTCTAAACAATTTAATTATAATCGATAATTAATATAAGTAGTCCTCAAAATGGTGTTCTCTTGATTACCTTTAATTAAAACATGCTTATTGCACAGATAACATTTCAACAATTTTAGAAACAAAGGAATTTCAAGAGACAAAAGAAATTATCCAGTCTCAGTATTCTAACAAACCTCTATTTTCATCTGCTCATGTTTCCTTCCAGTTCTTTTAACTCAATACAGTTAATAGGCTCTTAGATACCTAGAAACCATGGCAATACATAAGATCTACAAATAAAGTTATTGACTTTCAGTCTGGGTGTGTCTCTTACTTTTCTTTTCTAAGGCATTCAATTTTTTTTTCTATGATTTCGATGACCACTGGTTTTCTGAGTTTTGCATCTCCTAGAGAAGGCCTGGACTGACCATGTGTGTATGTTGGTATCTTGATGTCCTGGAAAACACAAAATTCAGAACCATAGTAGCTAATGATGTTAATATTAAATCTTATAAATTCTACAGATTCAGATTAAAAAACATTTAGACCCTAGGAAAGTATCAAGTACTGTCATCTGCTTTCACATCCTTTGTTAATGATTCCTTCATTGTTTAGTGGGTTCTTATCTGTTAGACAATGGCTTTTTGATTCACGTAATAACTTTGAGAAATTGGTAGGAAAATGGTCATCTCTCCTTTTATGGATGAGACAAACAAGGTTCAGAAAGGTTGACTTGCCTTAGGACTTGATGTAGAAAGATTAAGTTACTTAGGTATTTTTGTTTTCCTTACCATTTTCCCTGAAGGTAGCCAGGCCCGTTGTAGTTCTCCACACTGTAGCTTTTTCAGAGCTGAAAATAAACAGTAGCTACCTGTTGACAACTATTTTTATCCTCTGTCTCATGAAAGCCTGAGTTTTGGAGATTATACTGGGTTTGGTGGAGGTAGAAGCAGGAATTTCCTTGGAGAACAGCGAGAGTGAACATCAGGAGGAGGGACACCTTCCAGACTAGGAAGAGGCAGTGGATGGCTACCTTGGATTATGTAAGTTATGTATCTAGCTCGTGAGGAGCACCTGGGGTGGAAGTAGGGCCTTTTCTGGAAATTGCTATGTGGTAATATCAGGGGGCCTGGACCTAAGGCACTTGACTCCAAGGTTGGAAAGTTCCTGTCTCCCAAGTGTGATGCATAAAAAGACAGTTGCTAATATCGAGGGACCGTAAGCTTTGGCCAGTAGCATCTTAACAGAAGGTAAAAGTTGCTCAGTTGTGCGGCTCACTCATGTCTGACTCTCCCATGAACTATCCAGTCCATGGAATTCTCCAGGCAAGAATACTGGAGTGGGTTGCCATGCCCTCCTCCAGGGGATCTTCCCAACCCACGGATAGAACCCAGGTCTCTCGCATTGCAGGTGGATTCTTTACTGTCTGAGCCACCAGGGAAACCCAAGAATACTGGAGTGGGTAGCCTATCCCTTCTCCAGCAGACCTTCCCAACCCAGGAATCGAAGCGGGGTCCCCTGCATTGCAGGCAGATTCTTTACCAACTGAGCTATTAGGGAAGCCATCTTAACAGAAACCAGTGGTTAAAAACAAAACAAAACAAAACTAGGCTTTCAGAAAGGATCCTTTCTAAATGTTTTGCTCTGGGTAAGACTCTTAGATTTTTGTGAAAATTCTTAATAGTATTTGTTACATCGTTTGGCAAATTGGCAATATGGGATTCCAGATTAGCCAGTTAATAGATTAAAAAAAAATCTATGTTCTTCACAATTTATATGAATCCCTATGTTAACAACATTTGTGGTCAAGGGCAGACTCATAAGTCTCAAATTTCAGGAGTCCTGGGCAAGAGAATCAGAGTGGATTAAACATAAAGGACATAGAAGAGACTTAGTAAGATTTTAAACCTTTTGTGTGCACAAGAATCACACGAGCAGTGTACTTGAAATGCAGTCTCTTGAGCTCCCTATTGAAATATTTGGGTTCAGCAGGAGTAGACTCTAGAAATCTGCACCAGTGATTCTGAAGCTGGTAGTCAAAGGGACACATGCTGAACATCACTGTAATATTCATTTCCTGAATAGTGATATGTATCAACCCTGACCTAACTAATGAAAGGTCAATTCAAACATTGTATCAACATCCTGAGGGTGACTGGATGAGATGGTTGGATGGTATCACTGATTCAATGGACATGAACTTGGGCAAACTGGGAGATGGTGAGGGACAGGGAGGCCTGGTGTGTGCTGCAGTCCATGGGGTTGCAAAGAGTCCGACATGACTTGACCACTGAACAACAATCAACATCGTGAAGGTATGGGTTTTCTTGAATATTTGTATGGTATTAAACAAAGAGTAATAATGGACCAGTTTCTTTCTCTATCAGTGAAGAACTATAATCAGGCCAGTTCTTTTGCTTTAAAATATCTGGGAAGACAGGAAAAAAAAGGTAAAATATTTTATAAATTCCAATTTCTCACAAATTAGATTTAATCTTTTGCCTCTCTCTGACATCTAAATGGCAAATGGAAGAAACAAGATAGCAGTATAGAAGGTAGATTCTATATCTAATCCATCTAATGTACATGAAGGCAGATGTCAGTAACACGATAATCAACCAGAAACTTGGGAAAACTTTTTGTTTCCCTGTCATCGAATTCACTGAAGTCCCTTATTACTCACAAAGAAAACTTTCAGGCAATGCCATGTGCCAACTTCCTAGCTCGTCTACATCTCAGTATATAGTAAACACAAACGTCCAGAATTATCCTAAAATACTGAAACAGGACAGCAAATGTTTACTGCATACCTAGTTTTCCTAAGGCACTGTTATTAAAGCAGAGAAATATACTGATAACTTCTTGACAGAATTTTTACAAGTACTGAAATGTACAGATTTTGCTATAACTCACATTTCATCTAAAAAGTAACCAGTTCAAGGCCACTCAACTGGTCACCACAATTCAATTACACCAGTAATACTGCACGATGCAGGCTTATAACTTTCAAAGTATCTTATGGTTTTGTAGTGCTTTTATGTGTATTATTTCACTTGACTTTTGAGAATTTTATTCATCAATCATTCATCATTTACTCAAACATTCACCTGGTATTTGAAAGTCCCCCAGTTAAGCAAGATGTAGTCTTGTCCTCAGAACACACAACCAGGGCAGAAGTCAGGATAGAATGGCAGAGGGTTTAAAGTACAAAGGCCCCGAGACAAGAGAAAACAGGCTCCATCATTCAGGACTAAAGTTGAGGTCTCCTACTTTCTCCCTACCTCTTTTCAAAGCAACTGGGGATTTAAACGTGACTTGCATGGAGTTGGCAACTGTCCTGATTAGACTTTCAGATCCCTTTTACGTGCATCATTTCAGAAGAGTGCGCCAGCACTTGAGGTAGCAGAAATCACGGACCTTAGCACCCTGGGTTTCCGCCTACCTTAGGCACTTCCGCAGCTCCCACCTGCACCCCACCGGCAGCAACACGCACGTCGTCTCCAGCCTCACGCCCGAGCGCCGCCATCTTGGCAACTCACGTGACTGGCGGTGGGCGGGGACGCAGGGCTCTCGGGTCCGGAAGGGTCGCAGACTCACGCCTAGCCCCGCAGCCCCGGCCAGCCCTGGCCCAGTCAAAAGCCGCGGCCTCCGTCCTGGCTGTGATTGGGCGCGGTGTCTGGAGGCGCTCATTGGCCTCAAGGAGGGCTGGACGCCCGTGGGCCCGCCCCTGCCAGGCCCTTATCCCCGGCTTCTGCTATTTGTGAGCCTGGCTCCCTCGTTCTCGCATCCCGAGGGAAACGTGGGCCGGTCCTCGCGCAAGGATGTGGCGGCGCGTGTTTCTCTCCTCAGGGCACCTCCGTTAGCTGTGGCCGAGCTGCCCGCCCCCTTCACTTCTTCAGGGTGCTCGCCCCTCTGGCCCAGCCCGTGTGTTAAGGCTCCAGCTTCTTGGGTACCTCCTCCCTACAGCCCCCAACCAGCCGCCAGAGCAGCCCCGAGTTGCCTTCTCCCCTCACTTGTCAGCGTCTCCTCTTCAGTCTCTAGTCCCCTCGCATGCCATCCGTTCACCCCGCTTGGGAAGGGGCCGGAGAGAAATTTGCCCCTACACTCCCGTAGAAGACCCCCCACCCCCGCCAGCCGATGTTTCGGGGTTGGGGGGAGGGCGCTGCGCGGAGGCCTGGCGCCTTTTTGTGCACATTCAGTGCCCGGCAGTGTCTCCCAGACCAGCAACCCCCGACCCTCCCGTCTCCGCGTCTTAGAGAAGCCAGAATCGCGAGTTATATAATTTCTAGTGCTGCTGTTTCTCCTGCCTGAGGAAACACTTCATCGTGTGGAGGGGTGCGGGACGTTTCTGTGCTCATCTCTATAAGAACGGGGTGTGGGCAGAGGGGTGGCCAGCGGTAGCAGAGGGATTTCTGGTCTTTTCTGTGAAAGGAAGGTGGGTAGTTTGGAGAGAGACTGAGAGAAAAACGGTGGATGTGGAAGCCACGCAGCCGAACTCTCTCCCATTTAGGAAACCGCGAACCGTTTGCCCAGCTTATGCTCACATGCCTAATACTACTACAGCGTCTCAGAAAACACCTTTGGGGGAAGGTCTGACTTGTCTCGAGCAGTCTCAGTGTTTTTCCTCGCCGGATAGGGAGCTGCCTGGATGCGAAGAGATGGCATGATTTGACTGACTCCAGTGTGAAGAAATCTTCGCCAACTCATCCTGCATCAAGTGCCCATTGAGTAGCACTGTCACTTTAATGTCTCCATGCCAAGGGATTGCTTTCCTTCTTTTCAATCCTCTCGGTTAATACATGGGAGGATCAGAATCAGAGGGGCATTAAGGATCAAGCCTGAGGGGCTTGGAGAGCACAGAAGAAAAAAAAAAAAATGAAAGTGACAGCAAGCTGGATCCTGTCTCACTGAGGGGGTGAGATCCGGAACTTCGGGTCCAGTAAATAGAAAAGGGCCTTTCAGTCTGGGTTCTGCCCCCAGAAAACTGTCCAAACTCACCCCACCTTTTTTAGAGACCATTAAAAAGGTTTTAAAAGTATTTTGGGGAGGTGAGGGTTTTAAATTTTTCTCTAAAGAATTTGAGGGTCTTTATCATCAACCAGTTCATCTTTGATCATGTGTTGAGTAATGAGACAGCTGTGTAAATTCGTTTTGTGCCTTAATTGAGTTAGTCATTGAACTCCAAAGATACTGCTGCGTAAAGAGGAGTTTTAATAATGTTTTCTATGCTTACAATAATTTTCTTTTTAAACAGAATAACTATTTTGGAAGCATTAAAAAACTTGAAAAACTCAAAAGCTATTTTTCTTTAAACTCCTTGGGCACTGTCAAAGTTTGTGGAAAAAAATAGATCATTTTTTCTTTATTTGAAAGAGAAGACAGCCTGGATTTCAAACAGCCAAGAGGTTTGCAACAGTTACCTGGCCCTTGGCCTCCATCCAGCTGGATCAAGTTGAGACCTGAAAAGAGCTCTTGAATCCTGTGGCATTGGAAAGACCCAAGAATGCCAGTCAAGAGGAAAGGTGGGCTATGAGGTTTCCTGTATATGTTTGTCCTTTTTCTTGGTTCTGGTATTTGCAGTTTAAATTGTATTCCATTTGAGAGTAAAATTTTGCTTGGGGTGTAGTTCTTAGAATAATGTCTTTTCTGTGGTGCATCATTCAGTAATACTGTTTTGCTAAAAGGAAGTGAAGTAGGGCTATCCTATTTAATTATAGACATTTGTGGTTTCCAAGTCAGGTGGTCTAAATCGTTGTTTTGTAATCAGCGTAAATTTGATACCATAGGTTTGGGACTTTCTTTCGCTTGTTTTCTTAGCTTGTTAAAGATGACTTTTACATGGTCTTTAAAAAAGAAACATGCCCAGTGCAGCTCCTCTTATGGCTTAAATATTTATCAAATGAATTACATAGTTGTAAAAGATAACAAAGTTGCTTGCAGTGTACAAAATTGTAGACTATCTTTTGATTAAGAATAGATTTTATGTTTGGATTTACTCTGATGTAAGTCTTCCCTTTTGTGGGAAAGCACAACTTTGGTAACTGCTGTGTATGCATTATCCAATAACAGTACTGGCAAATTCCCCAAATGAGGTAAACACTGCACTCCTCCCCCACCAGTTGATCAAGATCTGGTGAGCTGCTGAAGTATCCTATATATACCTTGGGATTCTCTTTAGCCTAGATTTACCCCAGGTGAACCTTATTTCTAAGGATCCTTGTGAACCTAGTTTTTTTTTTTTGATGTGGTATAGAAGACCTAATCGACTATAAAATATTTTTTTTAAAAGAGTTTTAAACTAAAATTTGTATCAACACTCTTGAACTCCACTGCAGTAGACTAGTGTGGATCCAAATGTTGACCAGTTATGGGAGTTCTGCAGTCTGAAACTCAAGCTTAGGGTGAAGGTTAAGGTACAACCTAGCTCCGTATGATATTTAATCATACCTTTGGATTTGGAAGGTGCATTGAGGAAACTTAAAATCAGATTCTTTATCCAACTGGTATCTCGGGAGATGGGCAATGGTATGTAATACCTGTGAAATGCCTAGACAGCTAGTACACTGGGATTTTAAGACTGGGCTTGTTTCCTCTTCCTGCTCTCCTCCATAATTACTGAGAGAAGTAAACTCTCCACGAAGTTTTGGAACTACTTCTGCCCAGACCTGACATCATTAGTTTATTTGGAACAAGGATGGTTTGGGGAATGTAGCCAATAAATGGTATGTCTCTTTGACTTATTTGGCATGCAGGATATTTTTATTCTTCCTACCATTTATTGTGCTGTAGTTAGTGTCCCTTTTGGATTTGTTTTAAACTAGTAATTGAATTAAACACTGCGTGTGTGTGTGTGTGTGTGTGGTGCATGTGTGTGGAGAATGAGAGGGATGAAAAGGTATCTGAGAAGAGAGATGAGGAAGAGCATTGATGTTTTAGGTAAAACTTAACTGATCAGGGTGAACTTAAGGTTTCTAAACCCAGCAGACTGAGTTTGTTAAAAGTTCCTACCTTTAAAAGAAGTTATGAAAATTGATGATACATTATTGAAAACCATACTTAAGGAGAAATAATTTATTTCCTTCCTCTTTTCTTTCCTCCCTTTCTCTTAAAACTGTTAGTACTAAGATATATATTTTAAAATATTATAGACCGCTAACCAAACAAGTTACGACATGTACATTATATTTTTGATTAGCTAAGCTTACTGTCTGTACTGTTCTATAACATACGTAAAACAAATACTTGAAAGTATAACCTAGACTTATTCTTCAAGGAGCACAGTCCTCTGTCATCTTAAATCTTTTTTTCTTTCTTCATTGTTGTTGCATGTAGATAGGATGGAAGAGTTGGCTTCATGTAATTTTAAGCAATAACCATCCTTTTAGAACCATATGTTTATACATTGTTGAATATATTCTTACTACAATAAGAAAATTTCATAAGACAGATTTCTCACTTGTTAAATATTTTGTATGTTATTGTGAAAGTAGAGAGTGCTTTCTCTGATTGGTAACGTGAACCACGGTGGGAAATGGGAATGGGTGTGACATCTCACTAAGTACATTTTTCTTTTCTTTTTTTTTTGGTGTTCCCTGACCAGGGATTGGACCCATGTCCCTGCAGTAGAAGCGTTCTTAACTTCTGGGCCACCAGGGAAGCCCCTAAGTACATTTCTAGCTGCTATTCTTGACTGTTCTTAGATAAGCCAAAGCTACTGCTGCTGCTGTATCTCAAACCACTATATTCACTGCTAGTTTGTTTTATGACATTACTTAACTACATCTTCCACTCACTTGCTTCACATTTTTATAGATTTCAGTTTTATCAACAGAACATGTCATTTCTTCTTTAGAGATATTTTTCTCCCAACAGTTGCTTTTCATTCAGTATTCTTTTTTCTACAGTAGTAATTTGATTTTTGATTTGCTCCTAGCTAAGCCTTTTTGATATCTTTGACCTATTTTAAATTCTGAAAATTCAGGGCTGATCCAACATAAGTTGTATCAGAGTTCTCTGATATGATGCCAGATCATGATGTATAGTAAGGGGCTATTTCAGCAAGACTTATGAATTGATCTGATTTCATGTTAGATTGATGCAAGAAATAAAAGTTAATGATAGTTGTGTTCTCCCCTGTGCTTTTTGCAGAAAGCTGCTTTTTTAATGATAAAATATGTTTCAACAGAATTTTTTAGTACATTGCAGTACATTTTTTGAGCAATTTTTTTGTTCTCTATTGTCATTAAACATATGGGGAAAAAAATCAGTGCTTTTAATACTTTGAGACTGATGCTTATTTCATTTCTCTGTTTTGTAAATATTGTGCTATTCTGTGCTTCTTTTAAATTAGTATAGAAGTCTATCTGATGTTATTAATATACATGACATTTTATTTCCTTTGACTTCTTTTTTTGCAGCTATTCTTAGTGATGTAATGCAGTGATGTAATGTATCCTATCTAGTGAAACTTAAACATGATCATTTTCATAATTCATTGGTTAAATATTGTTCTTTTTAAAGGAAGTTGAAGAATATTGTGTAATTGGAATCCCAACACATGATACTGCCATGTATCATATGGACATTCTTGAAATTGAGATTGTTGTTTCCTGGGCTTACACTCTTTCCTATTGGTTGACTGTATACTTCATAAAAGTGTCATATTTGTTTATTCTTCTTTCCCCTCCTTCTGGGAAGGACTTACAACTCTTAAGTTTATTGTTTCCTCAGTTAAAATTTTCTTACTTGTTTCCTGCACTTTGTGGCTTAATTTCTTTTTTGTAGGATCTCGCTATTTTATATTTGCCTTTCATTATGTGGGTGTGGGCTTCCCTGGTGGTTCAGTGGTAAAGAATCTGCCTGCCAATGCTGGAGACGGGGGTTCGATCCCTGGGTCAGGAAGATCCCTTGGAGAAGGAAATGGCTACCCACTCCAGTATTTTTACCTGGGAAAACCCATGGACAGAGGAGCCTGGTGGGCTACAGTCCATGGGGTCGCAAAAGAGTTGGACATGACTTAGCAACTAAACAACAACAACGATAATAATCTGGGCATATTCTTTTTCCATCTCTAGCTTTTCTTCAATTATTAAAATAATTTTTTCAGATGTCTAAAAAGGGGAAAATATGTAACTAAATTTATTGGCTCTACCTGAGTAGCTATTTTATCCCTTTTGTATATACTTCACCAAGTTTCTGTTTGAATTTTTGTGTTTGCCATACCAGGGTTATATCCAGATGCTTTTTCCATTTCAGAAAAACTTGCTGTTTTTTCTTTTTCCAAGCTAGTACAATTTAAAAGTTAAGCCCCAAATCTTCCCAGAGAGGGATGGGAAAAGACAGTTTTCAGACTTTTGTAATTTCTGTAAATCAAAATAACTTCCTAAAGATTTTCTTAAATTTGAAATCCTTCAAAAGGGTCATCTTGACTTTGGTTGAGAGAATTGTTAAAGTCATGAAGCCACAGACTCTTGATGTTGGAAAATACTTATCAATTCAGGAGGCATCTTGGAATGATAAGAGATCATTTTGGAGAGAAAAATAGAAGAATACTCTGTATTAAAGTACTGATTGGGAGTATGTTATGAAGCAAACAGTAGGCATGGTGCGAAAATTATTGTTAATTGAATTTATTTTGTAGTTCTTATGTATAGGGAAAGTTGCAAATGATATGCTAATAAATTGATACCATACACTATTTGAACTGTTAGGTTTTTGGGAAACGGTCCAAGTGCTCCGCTCATGATAGAATATTTGATCTTTCTTTAAGGCCTCTGATTGGTTACATCTTTGGATAGAAAAGTCTAGTCAATGAGAAGATGTACACAAAATATTGGACTTTTAAAACATTGAATTGAGATGTTTCACTCATTTATGTCTTTGCCAAACAATTAATCCCTCACTCTTCTATAACAATACATTCCGTAAACTGTAAGAATGTTCTTTTCTCTTTCTTAATTATATACTCTCATTATATTCTCTTATTTCTTAATATTTACCATGTAGCCACATCAGTGGCTACAAAACGGATATGTTTTTAGTATAATGCTGAGGTGCATAAAATCATTTTTTTTTTTAACTGGGGCAAGAGGACGTGTCCCCCAGCTATAATTCCTGCTCAGGAATTTGTAGCAGTCAAGGCACGAGGGCTCAGTATCCTCAATGTAGGTTGCTTTGTCAGCAAAGGATCATGAGTTTTACCCAGTCTCTTCTGTCCAGTCAGTCATTCTGAATTCCAGGTAGTAAGCTTTCTGCATAGGTTTAGTTTTTAGTTTTTCAAAGCTATTTCAAGAATTATGGCCCAGTCACCTCCATTATGAAACATTTCTCCTGACCTCATTTGTTTTAGGACTTAAGATTCAAGTGGAAATGATGTATTATAAAGTAGAAAATCCTGTGAAAATAAATTATTAAGTTAAAACTTCCAAAGATTATGAGTAAGATTGTGTATCCTATTTCTCCTGATGGCACATCTTACCAGCCATTAAAGCCCTAAGTCTGTTAGCGCAAGTCTCTGAGGGGTCTGTAGGGTGTGTGTCATTTTGGAGAGCTGTGACATCTTTATCATTGCAAGTGTGGTGAGACCTGAAATAAGCCTGTTAAGTCCTGTTCTATTTCAAATACCATATAAATAATAAACTAAAAATTTATTTTAGAAGGCAAACTTGTGTACGTATTTAAGGAAATAGCTTTCCTCCCATTTAATTATTCAATCGTTTATCCATTCAACAGAGATTTATTGAGTGCCTGTTAATACCAGGCACTGTGCTAGGTGTATGTTTTGCAGTGGCAAACAGTATTCAGTCTGACTTTATGATGCTTAAAATTTATTAGGGGACAGATAGGGAAAGAGGCAATTTCAGTGTTGCATGTCACATCCATCATCATCAGTTGCAGTGATGTTGTGGGTGAAACCTAAACCTGGCTTAGAAGACCTGGCTTCCAGAAGAAGGGACAAGATTAGATAATCATTGACCAGGACTCTCATTCTATAGATTTAGATGTGTAAGAAATATCTTCATTTCCACAGTTCAGCTTTGTTTCTGACTCATAATTCCTAAGTTATGGGCAGAGTCACTACAATCCTTTTTGAGGTTTTCTATCTTTCCTGGGGTTATGGTAGGGCTCCATCTGGCATGGGGTATACGCTGGTCATTGATCATCTGAGTGTAACAGTTTACCTCTGAGTCATGACTTGTTTTGTCTAGATAGTTCTTTCTGGTCTAGCAACAATTGCTACTTCCAAGACATGGATTAACACCCCCCGCCCCCCCCCCCCCCGCAGAATTTCTGTGTTTCTGTTTGCCTAGCTGCATAATGTTGCTTTTCCTCTCTGGGGTCTCTCTGCCTCTCAGGCAGTGCTGCCAGGAAACAGCCTAGATACCTGCGGCCTTGGGTTCCAAAAACTTCTCTTACTTTTCAGCTGAGAAAATCTTTTCCTGGACTGGGGAAGGGCTAGAAGATGTTCCTGTCTCTGCGTGTACCTGAGAATCTCTCTTTGATCTATGAAACAAACTCTTCTTTTATTCAGAGGGTTTAGGCTTTTGGAAAGCAAAACTGGAATAACTATAAAATTCCTTCGGTTTCCTGTCCTAGTACATACCTCTCCTGAGGCAATACAATACAAAATCAGTCACCAGCTTGAATAAAAAGAAAGGAAATGGGAACATGTAGGGAGAGAAAAAAATTAACATCTCTAAGTGCCAGTCTCCCTTGTGTACTTGGTCACATGCCTTCTTATGACAGTGCCACCAGGTGACCTTGTGAAAATCATATAATCTTTCTGAACCTGTTTCCTTTTCTGAAACAACATTAATAATATGTTGTTTCTTTTCCTCATCAAGTAAGATAATGTATATGAACTTTACTTTTATAAAATAAAGTTAGTGATAGAATTAGGACAGGAAGCTTATCCATTGTTCTTTGCATTGTATGAGTGTGATGTTCTTAGATCCACTGAATGGTGTCACGGTGCAGTGGAGGAGAGCCCTCAGTTGGAATCCTACCTTTTCCATCAGCTGGATATGTTATCTAAAAATCAACAGATTTAGCTTCAAACTTCTCATCTTAAGTTATAACTGCCACGGATAATACCCAAGGGGCTTCCCAGATGGCGCAGTGGTAAAGAATCTACCTGTCAATGTAGGAGATGCAAGCAACATGGGTTTGATCCCTGGATCGGGAAGATCCTCTGGAAAAGGAAATGGCAGCTCACTCCAGTGTCCTTGCCTGGAAAATACCGTGGACAGCCGAGCCTGGGGAGCTGCAGTTCATGGGGTCGCAAACAGACACGACTGAGCGACTGAACACACAGAGTAATACTCAACTCTTAGGATTCTTGAGACAATCAAATAAAAACACCTAGCCCATGTGAAAATTGTTTTGAGAATAGGGAAGTGCTACAGATGCTTAGCAGAATACTTTTTCTTTTTGTTCCAAGGAAGAGGAAAGCTGTGTTCAGAGTCAGAATCTCCTTCCATCAGTTGTCTGGGTCCAGCTTCGTGGTCAGCTCCTGGAGTAAGCCTGCCCAGATGTGGCAGGTACACATCTGGTTACAGAAAAGAAGTGCCACAATGTGCTTTCTACTTTTTAATAGACTAGGATAATGTTCTTATGAGTTATTTCTTCTCTTTCAATGTTGCTAAAGTAATTTAAGCCATTCAGTATTTACAAAATGGTTGCAATCTTTTGATCTGCATTAAGTCTGGCCATACGTTTTCCCCACACTTCAAATTCCAAGTTTTTTCTATTTTTTCATCTTTTTTTTTTCTAGTTTGTTACAACTGGAACAAAGCATTTTTCAGTATTCTGCTGAAGATGCAGTTTGCTGTCTTTTCTATTTGTTACTATTTTAAACTTATACTTTTCTCATTTTCTCTTCAATAATTCTATAGGAAATCTGAAAGCATGACATATCTGAAAGGTGGCAACATAAATTCACCATTTTAGTTTAATACCTTTTTGTGTCAGTAGGGGAGAGTCTTATCAACAGATGCTTGTTGAAGTATATTTAAAAAAATTTAGGAGGAGAAGTAAAATATAATTACAGAAAATAACAGAAAAAAGGACAATTACAGAAAAAAGAAATACCATGATCCTTTCCCAGAAAGTTGAATTTCAGTATGGCATAATACTTAAAAGTATGGGCTTTGGTGCCAGATGGACCATGGCTTATGTCCTGGCTCCAGCACTTACTGCTTGTGTCACCTTGGAAGAAATGAAGTTACTTCATTTCTCAGTCTGTTTCCTCATTTGAGGAATGTGTATTTCTTGGGGGTACTTGGGAAGATTAAATAAGGTGATCCATGTAGAATACTTAGCATTACTCAACAAATGCTAGCTAATTTTATTAGTAATAAAATGATACCTTTGTTTTTATCACCTTGGACTTTATATTTTAATATTAAAGCATCTTTTTAAAGGCCTAGTATCAGGATAACTTTTCTGTTGGCATTCATCATTTTAGTATTTTCACATGAGTATTCATCATTTTATTATTTTCATATGAGTATCCTTTATATGGGGCTTCCCTGGTGGCTCTAGTGGTAAAGAATCTGCCTGCCAGTGCAGGAGACTCAAATTCTATCCATGGATTGGGAAGCTCCTTTGGAGAAAGAAATGGCA
Organism: Giraffa tippelskirchi; assembly: GCF_054371585.1. NCBI lineage: Eukaryota > Metazoa > Chordata > Mammalia > Artiodactyla > Giraffidae > Giraffa > Giraffa tippelskirchi. The sequence continues at coordinate 37,488,008 of NC_137284.1, read as the reverse complement.
ACTCACTCCCAGTATTCTTGCCTGGGAAATCCATGGACAGAGGAGCCTGGTGGGCTACAGTCCACCAGAGTTGTACATGACCTAGCTACCAATTAACAACAGATCATTAATTTACAAAATAACAAAAATGATAATGTTAACAGTAAGAATTAAGCATATATACTTCTCCAAAGAAGTGTGTGTGTGTGTGTGTGTGTGTGTGTGTGTGTATACACTTTTATTTGAGGGACTTCTTGGGTGGTTCAATGGTTAAGACTCTAAGCTTGCAGTGCATGGGACACAGGTTCAGTCCCTGGTCAGGGAACTAAGATCCTGTATGCTGCATGACTTGGCCACAAAATTTTTTTTTCAATTTGCTGGTCATAATGGCATATAAGTAATGATCAAAAACTGTTCAGTGTTGGATATATTCACTTCAAATGGCACGAGAGGGGGGAAATTGTCATCATTCTTTCTTGTTTCAATTGATACATAGCATACTGTAGTTAAAATGATCTTTATAAAACTTTAAAAATGGTCATGCTCATCTTTATTAAAAAAATTTTCCATGGCTTCTTATTCCTTCTGCAGGAAAAGGCCAAACAGTGTGATCTGTATGGTATCAATTTTCTTCTGTGTTCTCTTGGCACCTGGCACCTCATCATAGCATGACCACACTCTGTTTTAATCTTTTACTTTGTTTAAATTTTCTACTTAATTATCTTTACCTTCAGACAGAAGACATCCCTGAGAGGGTAGAATATTTATCTTTAGTATTGAGCGACTAAAGTCTAGAGCATCGTAAGATAAATATTTGATTAAAGAATGAAAGAACTTAGTATCTCTATTAGATTTTAAAGGTAGGACCATTTAAATTTATGTTATAAATATAATTTTATATTAATAAACACATGTAAAAAATAGAGATTCAACTTATAACCCTAGATTCTAAAATTCAGTGATAAAATTATGTCTGATTGGTCAAGTTTTTTTTTTTTTTTCCCATAGAGATATGCTCAACTGTTTCTGGAGGATTAGTGAAGTGAAGTGAAGTTGCTCAGTCGTGTCCAACTCTTTGCAACCCCATGGACTATAGCCTACCAGGTTCCTCCATCAGTGGGATTTTCCAGGCAAGAATACTGGAGTGGGTTGCCATTTCCTTCTCCAGGAGATCTTCCCGACCCAGGGACTGGACCTGGGTCTCCCGCATTGCAGGCAGATTCTTTACCGTCTGAGCCACCAGGGAAGCCCAGTTTCATGTATAAGAGGCAATATAACTTCTCAGTGGTGGGAATCAGATAATGCATGGGAAAGTTCTTTCTAAACTGTGAAAGTGAAAGTCGCTCCGTTGTGTCTGACTCTTTTTGACCCCATGGACTATACAGTCTGTGGAATTCTCCAGGCCAGAATACTGGAGTGGGCAGCCTTTCCCTTCTGTAGGGAAGCTTCTCAACCCAGGGATCGAACCCAGGTCTCTCGCACTGCAGTCGGATTGTATTTAAAGGAATTTCAAGATTTGAAATGATTTGTGTATATAGTTTACCATTTCCTCTATTATACTTTGATCTTAGTTTTCTGAACAATACCATCACATGTTCTATAATTCTTCTTAGTTGTGGCAAATAATTTTATGTTATCTTTTCCCTATCTAAAAGTTCATGTTAGCAATATTGCTATTTTAAATTAAATCACCTGTCCCAAATTATAACTTTTTGGCAATGCTGTTCTTAAACCAAAGACAAAAGAGTTGAACTTTAATTAATAGACACGTGATTACCTATAATTCCAATTATGTAACGTTGACTATATCCTTTGGATTGCATATTTCATCTGAAATTTTTATTTTAAAAAATGATTTCCCTGTTATTTCCTTCTGTATCTGCCTTCAGGTATTCCAAGTTTAGTTTTGTCCTTTCAGTAGACTCTGGAGTCATATGAATATAGATTTCCTTTAACAGAGAAAATAAGACAATTGAGATCATTATATTGGCAGTTCAGGTGGAAAAAAATCTCCATTTATACCTGGTTTAATTTGAACAGCAGTCAAGGTATTAGTCCCAACTTACTTGGGTAATTCTCAGCTTTCCACTTTATTCAACATCTGGTTAGGGATCTTTGACTTATACAACAAGATCCTTGTTATCTTTTGTCTTCTTTATTTATCATCTTTGTATAGGTATATAGTTTTCTGTTACCTTCACATTCAAGCTTTTGTTAATCAGAAACAAGAATTTAATCAGAAATGGAATTAACACCAGATGGTGATCATTATTGATGTCAAAAAGAAACTTGCAAAGGCAACCACAATTCCAGCATTAGATGCTGGCATGCAAAAACCTAAGTTCTCTAAGACAGAGACCATATTTGACCATTTTTATTCATTTTTATTATATTCTGCTTTCTTGTTTTATGTGTCAGATTTTTCTTGTACAGAGATAAGAGACATAATAAACTGTTAGTTTAGAGGCCATCTAGATAAGAAAGCCTTCCTCAGCAATCAGTGCAAAGAAATAGAGGAAAATAACAGAATGGGAAAGACTAGACATCTCTTCAAGAAAATTAGAGATAACAAGGGAATATTTCATGCAAAGATGGGCTCGATAAAGGACAGAAATGGTATGGACCTAACAGATGCAGAAGATATTAAGAAGAGGTGGCAAGAATAGACAGAAGAACTGTACAAAAAAGATCTTCACGACCCAGATAATCACGATGGTGTGATCACTCACCTAGAGCCAGACATCCTGGAATGTGAAGTCAAGCGGGCCTTAGAAAGCATCGCTATGAACAAAGCTAGTGGAGGTGATGGAATTCCAGTTGAGCTATTTCAAATCCTCAAAGATGATGCTGTGAAAGTGCTGCACTCAATACGCCAGCAAATTTGGAAAACTCAGCAGTGGCCACAGGACTGGAAAAGGTCCATTTTCATTCCAATCCCAAAGAAAGGCAATGCCAAAGAACGGTCAAATTCCTGCACAATTGCACTCATCTCACACGCTAGTAAAGTAATGCTCAAAATTCTCCAAGCCAGGCTTCAGCAATACATGAACCGTGAACTTCCAGACATTCAAGCTGGTTTTAGAAAAGGCAGAGGAACCAGAGATTAAATTGCCAACATCCGTTGGATCATCAAAAAAGCAAGAGATTTCCAGAAAAACATCTGTTCCTGCATAACTGACCATGCCAAAGCCTTTGACTGTTGGATCACAATAAACTGGAAAATTCTGAAAGAGATGGGAATACCTGACCATCTGACCTGCCTCTTGAGAAACCTGTATGCAGGTCAGGAAGCAACAGTTAGAACTGGACATGGAACAACAGACTGGTTCCAAATAGGAAGTGGAGTCCGTCAAGGCTGTATATTGTCACCCTGCTTATTTAACTTATATGCAGAGTACATCATGAGAAATGCTGGGCTGGAAGAAACACAAGCTGGAATCAAGATTGCCGGGAGAAATATCAATAACCTCAGATATGCAGATGACACCACCCTTATGGCAGAAAGTGAAGAAGAATTAAAGAGCCTCTTGATGAAAGTGAAAGAGGAGAGTGAAAAAGTTGGCTTAAAGCTCAACATTCAGAAAACTAAGATCATGGCATCTGGTCCCATCACTTCAAGGGAAATAGATGGGGAAACAGTGGAAACAGTGTCAGACTTTATTTTTTTTGGCTCCAAAATCACTGCTGATGGTGATTGCAGCCATGAAATTAAAAGACGCTTACTCCTTGGAAGGAAGGTTATGACCAACCTAGATAGCATATTTAAAAGCAGAGACATTCCTTTGCCAACAAAGGTCTGTCTAGTCAAGGCTATGGTTTTTCCAGTGGTCATGTATGGATGTGAGAGTTGGATGGTGAAGAAAGCTGAGTGCCGAAGAATTGATGCTTTTTTTGAACTGTGGTGTTGGAGAAGACTCTTGAGAGTCCCTTGGACTGCAATCCAACCAGTTCCTCCTAAAGGAGATCAGTCCTGGGTGTTTATTGGAAGGACTGATGTTGAAGCTGAAACTCCAATTCTTTGGCCACCTCATGTGAAGAGTTGACTCATTGGAAAAGACCCTGATGCTGGGAAGGATTGGGGACAGGAGGAGAAGGGGACAACAGAGCATGAGATGGCTGGATGGCATCACCGACTCTATGGACTTGGGTTTGGGTAGACTCCAGGAGTTGGTGATGGACAGGGAGGCCTGGCGTGCTGCGGTTCATGGGGTCACAAAGAGTCGGACACGACTGAGTGACTGAACTGAACTGAACTGAGATGCTTTTAATCAATAGTGTCTTCCCTGGGTAGTCGCTCAATAAATATGTGTTGAAAGAATTGGTTAAGGTCCCTTTACCTAGTGACTTATATCTGTAGATGTGATTATGGGAATGCTATCATGGTGTGCTGCAGTTCATGGGGTTGCAAAGAGTCGGACACGACTTAACTGAACAACAGCAACAATAAGAAAGAATGAAAGCTAAGAAAGTGTAGACAGTATTTCAGGCAGTTTGCTATAGAAGGGAACAGAGAACTGGGGACAGTAGTTAGTTGGAGAGGCATTAAGGGTAAAGGAAAGTTTCAAAAAATCACTGCTCTTAACAGTTTTATTTGTATGCTGAAGGGAAGGATTGGAGAGGAAAACAGTTGATGATGAAGCTGTGTCCTTGAGTAGGCAAAAGAAAATAGGCATAGGTGCTTAAGTAGAGGAGTTGGCATTAGAGAGAAACAAATATTTTATCCATAGTAACAGGGAGAAGGCAGGTTATAGGGGTGCAGCTACAGATAACCTAGTGGATATTAGGTTAGGAGCTTGTGTAAGTTCTCTTCTGATTTTCCACAAAATAAAAGCATGATCATCAGCTGAGGATAGCTGTGGGGGTAAAGAATTGGAACGTTCAGTAGAAAAATATGAATTACTCTTATAATTGATATTTAGTCTGTGAAAGTGGTAGATTTGGAGGGGGAAAGGCTGTTAAAATTCAAAGACAGTTGTCTTTGTGGTAATGATTGTAATCATTTCACAATATATACATATATCAAAACTTTCTGTTGTACACCTTAACTATATACAATTTTTATTTATCAATCTGACCTCAGTAAAGCTGGGAGAAAATGAATGAATCTCAAAGCAGGGAAGTTTTGATGAAGATTCCCCATATGATTAAAAAATACACGATAACAAGAGAAGAGCTCTGGTCAGGTGGAGAAGTGCCAGGAATCCCTAAAGAGCCTTTTGAAGGAAGTGACACTGACTAAAGGTAAAACTCTTACTCATGACAGAATCTGAGCAAGGATGAAATTGTGGAAAACCAAACCTGGTGTGCTGCAGTCCATGAGGTCGCAAAGAGTTGGATACAACTGAGCGACTGAACAACAGTGGTAATTCCAGTCAGCTTTCATCCAAAATGATACTGATAAGAAACTTCATAATGTGCCTTCTCTATGAAAAGTTTGTATTATATTAGTTCCTCAGACAGGAACTCCTCAAACAGAACAAATAGAAATATATATAAATCATATAAAGAGGAAAATTATCAATGTAGTATTTAAGATTGTGGTCTGAACTTTATTGCCACTTTCTTCAGAAGCTTTCTAAACATGATTTTATAAAATACAAGTCGATGATGAAAGCAGTTGTTTGTTGGTTAAGATGACTCTTGCCCTTTCTCATAATACTTTTCAGCTCTGAGGAAGTGTTGTATTTTATATTCTCAGTGTTCATACATAAGTATTATTGGTTAAAAATATGTGACTTGACATTCTTCAAACAGAACTTAATTTTGGAATAACTAAATTGAGTCTTCTCACTTCCAAAAAAAAAAAAATTGTCACCTACTACACACAAAGACACTGCCACTTTGGTGACTTTTTCAGGGATATTTTGTTGTGTGGGCAACTAACACTTTGTTTTGTGGGCGATTTGAGAAGCCATAGTATAACAGTGCATATTAAGAATGCCTGTAGTATTTGTGTTGGCAAAATGGTTTGGAAGAAGAGTGACAGTGATTACTTTTAATTGTCAGAGATGGTTTTATGGAATAGAGAGCATTTGTGTGTGTGTGTATGTGTATGTGTGTATGTGTGTGTGTTGGTCGCTCAGTTGTGTCTGACTCTTTGGGACCCCATGGACTGTATTCCACCAGGCTCCCCTGTCCATGGAGTCCTCCAGGCAGGAATACTGGAGTGAGTTGCCACTTCTTCTCCAGAGAACATTTGAGTTAGGTCCAAATTAAGGGAAGATAAGTTTTCGGTTGACTTCTTGATTGCTTTCTATGCACTAGGTATTGTACTAAGCATTTTGTAATATAATCCTGCTACTTGTAAGGCAACAGAAGCTCAGAGAGGTTAAGTAACTTATTGAAGGTCACACAGCTAACAAATAGGTTTCAGACCCAGACCTAGCTAACAATAAACTCCTTCCAATGTAGCACACTAATTCAAGGAGGAGAGAGTGGTATGGGGGAGGATATTCCAATACAGGGAGCAGGAGGAGCAAAGAAAAATGCAGAGGTATAGAAAGTGTGTGTGTGTATGTATGTGTGTGTGGGGGGGAGTGGAGAGTGAAAGAGTAATCCACTGTGACTTTGGCACTGTGTGTATATGTGTGAAGGGGGTGAAATAATATATAGTGGAAAATAGAGACTGAAAATAATAGCTTGTAAACAGCTCATGGGATGGTGGTCTCAAAAGTTACATTAAGGAATCTGGACATTATCTTGTAGGAGGTCACCAGTTTAAAGATAGTTTTCCTGACAGAGTCTTATCTACTGTGTGAATATCAACTGGTCGGCATTCCATTTGGACCTTTGCCTTGTTTCATAGTTGCAAATTCTTTTGGAAGACAATAGAAATAAAAGTGGGTTCTTAAAATTGAATTCATTGTAATTATCCATTTTAAAAGTAGTTTATAGAATTCCTGATTAGTTATTATTCTGTGTTATGAAATTAGGAATACCACTAGACAGTAGTTTAATGTTAGCTTACTGTTTTTCTGAGACCATAAGATAGAATTTTAAAATCATGTTTTTCAGATACTGACCGAGCTTTGTCATTACTGGAAGAATACTGCAAAAAATTAAGGAAACCAGAGGAGCAGCAGTTGAAAAATGCTGTTAAAAAGGTGATGGGCATCTTTAAGAGCAGTTTATTCCAAGCTTTGCTAGGTAGGTATTAAAAATTATTCATCATCTTCACAATTAGAATTGGGCTTAATAGTTTGAATAATGTTGTCCGAGAACCTGATGCTAACCAAATTTGAAACTGAAATATTTTTCTTGATATCAGGTAGAAGAAAATATTTTTTTTCATTTTCTTATTACAGCTTATCCTGAAAAAGAACTACTATAAAATGGAAATAAATATATATGTTAATATATAAAAGTATTGAAAGAATGTTTTCTATAGGAAGACAAGTAAACACAGGAAAAAGCTGCAGTAGTTTATTTCAAAAATTGAGGAAAAATGTGCTAGAGAAGGAAGTTGCTTCCTTCTGGAGAAGGACTTGTCTGACATGAAAAGTGATGGGTCACATTCTATTCAGTTACGATTATAGTTCTAGTCTTACCTTCTTCTTAAGACAAAACTTAAAACTATTTTTCATCTTTTTGCTTCTCTCAAAAAATCTCATGATTCACACTGAAAAATTTATTGATGAAGATTTCAGTACTTTGTCAGTTTTTCATGAATTGAGCTACATAATGTTTAACCTTCTGTTTATTCTTGAATTTATGGTTTATTTATGTATATCTTTATACATACATTTTTGCATTTATGCAGATAATTTTTAATTCTTATTTTAGAATTGAACTAGTAAAGATACAAATACTTCCCCCCAACAAAAACAACCAACAATTTTAAAAAGGACTCAATTATAGATTCTGCTAGATTTAAACAGTATATTTTAAAGAAATAATTGAGTCTACTAGACATTATTATTACTTTTTTCCAGGTCTGATGGTTACTGATATAAAAATTAAAAATGTGAATTTATGAGATATTGAAAATATTTTGTGTTTTTATTACAATGAATGTTTATACTTATTGACAAAACTATAACTCTATGGTTTAAATATATTTAAGAAACCATTCCTTTTTGAAAAATTGAAAATCAGTCTATTGAATAAAAATAGTAAAAGCTCTATAGGATTATTTTGTCTGTGGATTAATTTCTTTGAAATATTCTTTTATGGCTAGTAAGAATTAATGACACACATAACTATAATCATCTTAGTTGGTATTAAATAAAAACAACTCTAAATGGACTCAATGGAATTTAAATAAACCCTGTCATTAGAGAATAGTATTTTAGAGAACAATTATTAAGCAACAGATTTCTCAATTAAAAATTAATAGTTTTATTAAGACCATTAACTGAATGGCCATACCTCTAAATAGATTTGTATGATGTGCTTAGGTAAGATTGGGCTACGTCTTTTGATTGAGTTTTTGAGAATTTTATTTAGGAACAATATTGTTGAATGCTTTCGATAATTCTACTAGGATAATGTATTCATTTGGCAGTGCAGCATCATTATATGAGGAATAAAAAGACGAATGACAAAGAGTTGTATTTTGCCATTGTTTTAAGTGAGTGATAAATATCTTGGCAGAAAGCCTATAGTGTAGTTGGAATTTCTCTAATAAAAAGGCCACAGTAATCTGTAAAAAGCTGTTATGTAAGTAATCCTGATGCCCAGCTTTGAATGGATAGATTTGTTTTGGCTGGCCTTTTAAGTCTTTTTGGAATAAACCAGATTGCAAAGAATGGAGCAATACTATACAATGCAACATAATTTTCTATTGAATTTTGTGTGGGTTACTGACTTATAATTATTGAATGCTTGGTTGGTCTCACTGTGCATTTTTTTAAGGACCCAAAAAGGAAAAACCAAGTAGCCCTGTGTATCCTGAAGGGGATTGTATCTTTCTAAAAGGATAAGTAGGGAATCATTGATAAATGGCATTATTTATGCTGTATATTTTGCTTTCTGTTTCAACCAACTTCCCTTCCCCTTCCTTTTTGTTGCACATAATGGAAAATAGTGGCTTTAACCCATTATTCTGATAAGCAGATAGTATGTTGAAATAATACCTTGCATGAATCTCAACTGAAGAAAATGGAAGGCACTCATAGTGCAGAAAATCCAATACAAATGTATAGTAGAGTAAAACACTGTTATTGCAGAATGTGCTGTTAACATTTAAAAGTGACTAGGAAACCAGGTCTTCTCTCCGTAAATGAAAAGGATCACTTTGAAAATAAATAATATCCTTCTTTTGTAGTCTTCCATCATATGCTGAAAAAAGAAAATGCAAACACTAGTTTATCTTAGATGGTATAATCTTTGAGCACAGAATTCTGTCTCCATAGCTTTGATCATTATTATAGTGCATAAAAGTATTTTATAAATGGGTTCTGTGATAATAGGATGGAGAGTGATAACAAAGGTATTGTTTTTTTATTTTTAAAATATAACTTTACCTGATTATAAGTATGCTGTGCTTAGTCGCTCAGTTGTGTCCAAAGCTTTGCGACCCCAGGGACTGTAGCCTTCCAGGCTCTTCTATCTGTGGGAATTCTCCATGTAAGAACTCTGGAGTGGGTTGCCATGCCCTCCTCCAGAGGATCTTTCCAACCCGGGGATTGAACCCAGATCTCCCACATTGCAGGTGGATTCTTTACTGCCTGAGCCACTACGGAAGCCTGATTATAAACATAATATATGCTAATTATGGAACATGTTCAAAACAAAGTAAAAGAAAATAAAACCCAAGGGTAAAATGCATGTCTCTTGTGATAAACAGTGTGAATGATGAACTGTTTGATTCACTTTCTTCCTTCTTGCTCCTTTAGTCCCTGTATTCTGTTTTGATTTTCTATTTACGAATAACTGAAAGTATAAACAACAAGACCTTAACTTCTAAAAAGTTAGTAATTAACATTCATTAATACACAGAAAGAAAAATGCCTAAAATAGCAAAGCTGCACACTGCGATTTTAGGCGTAGGGTGACATCTTGTGGAAATACTAAGGAAAATGTTTTCTCCAGTGGATGGTTATAGTTTTATGATGATTGCACTATTAACACTTTTCAGAATTTGAATATAAGTGAATTGGAATTCCATGGTATTTTACAACTTAATTTAAGTCTCTCCCATTTAGCACAGCTAAAGCAGTCAGACTTTCAAGGGACTCTATTCGGTTATTTACCCTTTGTTTAGGAGCAAGATGGAATGTTTTTCTTTTTGTACTTCTCTGCCAGATCTACTTTGAAAATTTAAAGATCTGTGTTAGCACCATAATTATCTGTAAAGACCATTTAAATCGTGTAATCGGTTAGTTCATTTTTGAGTGATGTACCACGAAATTTCTTTGCTTTGATACCTTATTGAAAATTGCCTTATTTATTTATTACTTTTATGTACCAGTATGGACAGAAGTATGTATGTATATTCAGTATGTTTCAACCCCTTCTAAAATCTTGTTAGCATTGTTTATTTAATTTTGTTTTCTCTTACTTCACTTCAGTGTTTGAGGGGGAATCTGGGGAGAAGCCTTACAAGAGAATAGGCAGTAAAGTGATTGTTTTCTGACAACTCTGCTGGTAGCATAGCAACATCTTAGAAAAGAACATATCTTGCTTTATGGTGGCTGAATGTCAGATTTTGTGTTAGAGTAGAATATTTTTTATTTTCATAAACATAAGTATAGGCCATATGGATACTTGAATTATTATAGAGGTGACACAGTAGATATACTACATATTGGGATTTATCATCTCCTTGTTGAAACCTTGCACCATGTCCCTACCTGTAAGCAGGTTTAACCAGCCCTTTCATCATGTCTCATAGCACTTTGTTCATATTACTATAAAGCACTTGTTTTGTTGCCTTATGACAAATTGAGTATATTAGTGTTCCCTCAATAGAATGTGATAGCTTGAGAATTGAGGTTATATCTATTTAACATTTGTACCCTCAGTTTGTGGTCATTTAATAATAATAGGTCATCAATAAATTTTATTTATTTATTCAACAATTAATTAAAAAATACCTGTTGTGTGTTACACATTATGCTTGACAATAGGGATATAACAGTAAAGTATCAGTTCAGTCCCTCAGTAGTGTCCAACTCTTTGAGACCCCATGGACTGCAGCATACCAGGCTTCCATGTCTATCACCAACTCCCAGAGCCTACTCAAACTTACGTCCATCCAGTCGGTGATGCCATTCAACCATCGCATCCTGTGTCGTCCCCTTCTCCTCCCGCCTTCAGTCTTTCCCAGCATCAGGGTTTTTTCAAATGAGTCAGTTCATTGCATCACGTGGCCAAAGTATTGGAGCTTCAACTTCTAGACAGCATATTAGAAAGCAGAGACATTACTTTGCCAACAAAGGTCCGTCTAGTCAAAGCTATGGTTTTTCCAGTAGTCATGTATGGATGTTAGAGTTGGACTATAAAGAAAGCTGAGCACTGAAGAATTGATGCTTTGAACTATGGTGCTGGAGAGGACTGTTGAGAGTTCTTTGGACTGCAAAGAGGGTGAATGTTAGGTTCTTAAATACTGAGATCTACTCTGTTCTTGCTTAATTTGTTTACAATACCCATTTCAGTAGAAAGAATGCAGGTATTTCAGTTATTACAATTTAGTAATAATAATTAATAAGGCATTTATCAGGTATTTACCTACTTACATGGACATGTGCAGGTGGATGATATTAAAACCAAATTCCTACCCTTGAGGATGTTAAGGTCAGTTAGGAAGGTAATATTCACATATATACTAACAAGTATTACACAGGATATAACCGAGGCTTAAACTCTGGAGCTTAGACCAAAGTGCTGTACGAGTCCAGAGAAGCATGGATTCACTGTAGATTGGTGTTGCTGGGGAAGATTTTTTTTTCACAAGATGTAAACTTGAGCTGGATCTTGTCAAAGACAGGATTTGGGTAGGAGAGGATAGAGAAGGGCATTTTTTCCCCATCCATTTATCTAATCATCCACCTATCCATTTGTTTATTCAAACACTGAACACTGTGCCAGATATAAAACTGGAGAGAAAAGCATTAAATGAAATTGCATGAATAGTTTATATTTACCATTGTGAAAATGCTACAGTGGTGAAGTAGAGAATGTTGTAGGTGAGAAGCTTAACTTTAGCAGTGGAATCAGGGTGAGCTATCTTAGGGAAGTGGCATTTGAGGTGATGACAGATTCATAGAAATCAGAAGGAGAGTGAGGAAATAGATGTGACTTAAACAGGGTTCAAGATATTCTTGGCGTTTATGCTTTAAAAATGTTCTCTCAGAGCTGGCTAAAGGATTGTATTTGACTTAAATTTCTACTAGAGACTTGTTTAAGTTTGAAGGTACACTTGAGAAACAAGAGTGGTAAGCAGAAAATGGGGCCCAAACAGTTCTTATAATTCCCTTTGTTAAACGACTATATACTGAGTGTGATTAGTTGTGTGCTTTATGTCAAGCAGGATCAAATATTTCTTAAGTTAATTTTGACACTTTCGATTGGGTGCCACCAAGAAGTTTGTCTCTGGACTTTTTATATTTACTGCAGGATTTATGTCACCAGATGGCACCATTTAACTAAATTTATGTACTATGGATGCTTATAAGGCTGATTGTTTTCAAATGAAGAATGTTTTTATTTGTGCTATAATATAAATAGCCCCAAATTAATTTCTTTTGATAGCCTATTGGACTTCTATACACAGTAAGGTAATGAAACCCCAAAAGTTTGTTGGGAGCTTGAAAGCATCTGGTAATTTCTGATAAGATACATAATAAATGAAAATTTGGTGATGATCACTATCACTAATATATGGAATCTGGTGAAAAAGAGCACAATAGGCTACCCTATCTAGATTTTCCCATAGCTAGCAGAGTAATATTATGAATATTTTAGCCTTGAATTTAACTTTCACATATAGGGAGTTGATATCTGTAATAACAAAAATACAGAGAAGATTCTAAAAGGTTGTTTTAGAAATAAGCCTCTTCAAGATGTTTGGAAATATCATGGTAGTAATACATTAAATAATTTTGTCAATAGAGTATATGTTCTCTTGAATTGCGGAACTAATAAAATTAATAGAAAATGATATAGAATTCTTTCTTAGTATAAACATTTATCCCAAGGAAATGAATATTTGTTCTTAGTTAAAGACTTCCTTAATGTTTTCCCTGCCACTAAGCAAAATTAGTTACTTTCTCTCTTACGTCCCTATAGTATTTGTTGGCATTTCTGGTATAGTGGATACTTTGTTGTATTATTATTAGTTGATTAATTGTTGGCCTCCCTCAATAGACTCTGAGCTTCTTGCATACAGGAACTGGTTCTTATTCAGTGTGTAGCAGTGTCTGCCATGGAATAGTCCATCATTAAATTTCTTCATTTGACAGAATCTGTCTTGAACACCTCCTATTTAAGAGACACTCAGGCTCTGGGGATTTAGTGAGAAGAGAGATGTAGACCCTATTGTCATGAAACTCAGGGTCTACTAAGGGAAACAGACAATTAGAATAAGTACAGCTGTGATAAATACTTTGAAATAGTTATTTGGGTCAAATAGTAAAATAAGGAATTACTTCAACTAATATAATTCGTATTATTGTGGGTTGTATTTGTTTAAAAATGTTTAGATACTATTTGTTAAATGAAACCTTGCAGTAGTTTTCTGTTATCCTTGGAATGAAATTTGAACTTCTCACCTGTAAGGCTCCCTATCATCTCTACCTACCTGTCATCTCTTAGCACTCTTCCCTACTCTATATTCCAGCCAAAATAGCCTTCTCTCTGCTCCTAAATGCTGCCCCAAAGCACTTTACATGCTTCCCTTTTGTTTGGAGTACTTTCTATCTAGATCTTTGCCTAACTAGCTTATCTCATCGTTTAAGTCTCAGTGCTTTGAAAATGCCTTTTCACCTCACTTCTCACCTCTGTCCCACCCTCAAGTCACATCTGTCACATTACCTGTCTTATTTTTGTCACTGTATGTATCACTATGAGAAATTTTGTTATGTGTTTTTTATGCGGCTTTCTCCGCTAGAATGTAAATTCCATAGGAGCAGCCATCCTGCCTGTCATAATCATTGCTGTATCTTTTATATTAGCTTGGTGCCTAGAACATAATAGCCATGAAATAAATATTTGTTGAATGAATGAATGTGGCTGCATGCCTAGGTCTCTGTTAGATTCCTGTTTAAGTTAGAAATAGACTCATTTGAAAGGAGAGAAAATCTTAAATAAGTAGTGTTTTTGTTTTTTTTCTTTAGGTAGGCAGTTGCTAGCACTAAGTGAGCATAACAGAAAAGTTCCAGCTGGTGTGTCTATGACTGGGAATTATAACATGACTTTAGGAAGGAGCGTAGTGCTTGTAGAGCCCAGGGCAGGTGTTGTCAGCCAGGCAGAGCGCCTGGAACTTTGCCTGAGCCAAAAGGATGAGTCCCAGTTACCACCAAGCAGACTTCTGCATCAGAGGCTGGGAGTATGCCCAATGAGCAAATGGACAGGGACATTGCTCAAGGGCCAGAGGAGCTAGATGACAGTTTGTTGATCTGGTGAACCCAACCTATTTCTACCCCATGACTATGATGGCAGAAAAAAGCACTGTCTCCCCCCAGAACTGTCTATGCTTATATAACTAGGCATTATTTTAGGAGAAGCAGGAGAGGGGTAGGCTATATGAATGAACAGTTTTATCTGAGACTTTAAATTATTGAGCCAGACTACACTTTAAACTGTATTGAGTGGCCACTTTTCCCATTTAGCTGGTGACTGAGGGCTTCTGAAGCAGCTGAGTAAGACACAGACACAGTTAAGAGCTATGTATTTTGTTTGCCACCATGCCACTTCTACGATGGTGTGGTATAATTTGTGTGTGTGATCCTGCAGTACTGACCCATACATCTCAGTGTTGGTACTTACTTCATACTACTTTCCAGTTTGGTATTGAATGTTGAAAAGCATTAACCACAAGAAGGAACAATGGAAAAAAGAAATAACTCACAAGTATCTTATAGAGAAAGGGGCTTCCCAGAAGGCGTTAGTGGTAAAAGAACCTGTCTACCGATGCAAGGGACGTAAGAGATGAGGGTTCAATTCCTGTGTTAGGAAGATCCCCTGAGGAGGGCACGGCAACCCACTCCAGTACTCTTGTCTGGAGAATTCCATGACTAGAGGAGCCTGGTGGGTTGCAGTCCATAGGGTCGCACAGAGTCAGACATGACTGAAGTGACTTAGCATGCATGCACATCTCATAGGGGAATCTTTTTGTTGTTGTTGTTCAGTTGCCAAGTTGTGTCCATCTCTTTAGGACCCCATGGACTGCAGCATGCCAGGCCTCCCTGTCCCTCACCGTCTCCCAGAGTTTGCCTAAGTTCATGTCCATTGATTTGATGATGCCATCCAATCATGTCATCCTCTGTCACTCTCTTCTCCTTCTGCCTTTGTATAAAGAGGCAAGAAGAGGGAAGCCTTTGCCTTCATCCTGTTAGCTCTGGTCCCTGGCAAAAGATGGAAGTGGTGGAGAGTGAGGAACGTTGATCTACCTTTGTTTACGTAAGTCTTTCCTAAGAGTTGCTTAAGAAAACATTTCTCCTCTACTTTATTTCTTGCTCAGAAGCCACAGAACTTCTTAAACTGTGTTAGGAATTCCAAACATTGCAGTAATAACCACACAGCATGAATTTTCCTGGTTCCTAGTTTTAGAGCTTCTAAGTTTCACTTTATATTCAGTTTCCAGTTTGCTGTCAAAATAACAAATTTTCATAAAACCGTAAGATTAGAGTTTTCTTTGCAGAACCATATACATGCATATTGAGTCATCAAATGTACCCAGAACCACCAAATTCCAGTGGGCATGCCAGTTCTTACAAATCTAGTTAATCACGAATCCCTTAAAAGTTTAAAGCATTTTTAAACTGACAGAAACAAATTACACTGAATATTAAATAATGCATTCAGAAACATGTTTGGTTTTAAAAATAAACCATTTGAAAATAAACTATTAAAAAATAAACCTTCTTTTTTAGAAATAGTTGCTGCAGGAGTTTTTTGAAGACGGGTTTAAGAGCTCTTCAACTGATCAAAATAGGACAATAATTATATATATATTAATGTGACTTAGATTTCATTAATTGAGGTACTTAATATCATCAACAAAACCAGTTTATTTAAGGTGCAGGACTCCAGTTAGTAATTTTTCAGAATATATGTTCACTTTCTTCTTGCTTTCTTCCTTATACAAATTTAATTTTTTTAACTCTATGTTTTCTAAAAATGGAAGCCCTGGAGATATGGAAAATTTAACACATTTAGTAGGGCTCTCTGCAGGTACTAAACAAACTTTGGTACAGGATACTTCCATTTCCTGAGTCTGAGTGTTTATTATTGTAACATGGAAGAGCTGGACTAATGCAATGACTTTCTTTATAAACATGTATGATTATGAAGAGGAATATGACTCTGCATATTGAATGAAGTATATAGGAAAATGGACAGCAGTTTTCTGCATAATAATTTCATATTTTCAAATTTGAATGATTGTCATTATTTTGCCTTTGGTTTTGGATAGTCCAGTTCCTCATATCAGTTTCTTGATCTCTGTTCTAGTAGTAATCTCTTCTTCACTGTATCTCAACCACCCATTCTTAAATTTTACTCTGTGCATCTTAACATTATTAATAACTATACTCTTTTAAAATGTCAGGTTGTAAACATACTATTCCGTGACCATCACTTATCACCTTCTATTGATACAGTTCATTTGTGTATCTCCCATACTAACCATTCTTTGATCCCATAAGCACTGCTAAATCAGTAACTCCACAGTTTTATTTTCATGATCTGTTAGCAACCATAAGTCTTCAGGTCCAGCTTAAAATAACATGATTCATTGCTATAATTAATCATTTTGTATACATCTTCAGTTTCTTTGTTGTCTGTCCATCTGCTGGCAAAAACCAACCTCTCATTAAACTTACCTCTGTCTATTCCATGTCTGCCCCGTTCCAACTAAATGTGGCTGGAGAAATACATACAACCTTGTTAACTGGTTCCGCTTTAAATTATGACCAAAAAGCCAACTATGTTTCTTTGGACAGTTCACTTTCTTGTTCCCAGGGAGAACATTTCATACCTTTTCTTCCTTTTCAAATGTAATACACTAAACCTTCTTCAACTTTTAGCTGCTGACCTTTCTTCTTACTTTATTGAGACAATAAAAACAATCAAAACAGAGCTTCCTCCTCTTTTCAGTATTTGATCTACCTATATCAGTATCTATGTGTTTTGCCTTTTCTTTTGTTAATGTGAATAGACTGTCTCTCCTTTTATCTAAGACTAAATCCTCTTCTTGGATAGAGTATTAGTGTCCTGAAAGGTAACAGAAAGCCTTCTCAAAGTTTAATTTCGAATTTGTTTACAAAGAGATGGGAAGAGTTAAGGGAATCAACCAGGGATGGAAGCACTTGGGGACTAGGAACAGTGGGAATCTTGAAGGAACAGGGAAAGCATGTGAATTATTAATATAACACAAATAGAACTATAATTGTTAGAAGGGCTGCTTGAGAAGAGCTATGGCTTTAGGAAGAAGATAGCCACTGCCAAACCACCACCCAGCAAGGAAAGAGCTGGACAAATGAACATCCCAACCCCTCTTTCCTTCCTTCCCTAGTCTTCTGCTGGTTATATTAGTGGACCCCAATAGAAAGCCAGAGGACAAGGGAGCTGGGTGACAGAGTCTGTTAAGGTCAGCTTCCCAGGACACAGTGCAGGGTGAATAGGGGAAAAAAGATGACCTAGATGGGCAAACAGAGAAGATTAATGCCATGTTATGTCTAGATTTTTCAAATCTAGACAAGAATCAAAGAATATGCTATTGTAATTATTCCTCCTCTCTTTGCAATTAATACTTACCTTTCTATTTACTTACTCTTATTAGCGCACAAATATCTCCTCTTAAAAGGAACATTTTAGAGTAAGGGTTAAGAGTATGGACCCTGGAGCCAGATGGCCTGGGTTCATATCCTGGCTCCTCTGCCACTTACTACTTGTGTGACTCTGAGCAGATTTGATAACTGCTTTGTGCCTCAATTTCCCTGTCTCTAAAATAGGGACGGTAGCAAAAGTACCCGCCTCGTAGGGTTGTGAGGATAAATAGGGTTTTTATGGTTGATTGTACTGTTCAAACTTTTTTTTATTTTTAATTTATTTTTTATTGGAGTTGATTTACAACGTTATGTTAATTTTGGCTGTACAGAAAAGTGACTTAGTTATACACATGTATGCACATATACTACATTCTCCTCGTCGTCTCCATCTCAGTAAATGTCATCGTTGTTTTCCCAGAAACCTAGGAGTCGTCATGGGTTTTTCTGTTTCTTTCACATTTTAATACAGTCCATCTACAAGTTTTGTTGCCAAATTTTCAAATTAAGTCTAGAATCCTACCAATTCCTACCATCTCCGGAATGCCATTGTGGTCTCCGCCACCTTAGTCTCTTTAGTCTACAGCAGTAGTTTCCTGACTGATACCTGTTTGTTTTCATTCTTGGCCCAGTCTGTTCTCTTCATAGCATCCACAGTGACCTTTTGAAACAAAAGATCATTTATCTCACTACTTAAAAACCCTCCATTGGTTTTCTGTCACTCTCAAAGCAAAATTTAAACTCCTTATCATGACTGTAAGCCCTTATATAATTTGACTCCTGGCTAGTCTTTCACCTCTTCTATTAACATTCTCAACGTTGCCTACTCCCTCCAATCATGTTGGCCTTGAACTTTTCCTTGAATAAGCTTTCTGCTTTAGGGCATTGTACTTGCTATTTCCTCTGCCTGCAAATGTTTGCTCACTTTCTCACTCATTCAAGTGCTGTCCAATTGCCCTTTCCCAAACCCCTTCTCTAAAATAGCCACTCTTCTCACTTATTTTTTTTATTACTGTAGTGAATTTTTCTTTATCGTACTTACCAACATGTATTTATTTGTGCTACTTATTTCTGATCTTTGCCTCCCAACTATAATGTAATCTCTTTGAGGGCAGGGATTTGGTTATCTTATTCACTCCTCTAATCCCAAGGCTTACTCAAGTTTATGGAGTATAATAAAAGCTAATATAATTTGGTGCGTGAAGGAAAAGCTAATTTACTGTTGATGGTCAACTTTCAAATTTTGGCAAGATAACTGCATTAACTTTTTCTTTGTTTTTGCTTTTTGTTTAAAGTCAAAGTTGTTAGATTCTTAAGTGAAAAGTACTGTGTGGAGAAAGATATTCATTTAAAAGAGCCTTTTGTGTTTGCAATATTTTATAGTTAATACTGTTGGGATTTTGCATTTGTTTCCAGGGTTTTTTTGTGCCAAGAGCTCAGGGCATTGAAGAATGTGATATAAGAGGTCAGAAAAGTACATTAGGTTAATTATGCTACTGCATTGTCAGGCAATCTCTTGGAGTTTGCTGGTGTGCAGTGATCAAAGCAGCATCATTTAAAATCTCTAGACCTATTAAAACATGCAAATTTTACTTGTTTACATGTCTTGCTCTTTTTTGAGGTTACTGCTGATAATAATGAAAGAAATTTATGATATCTTCTTTACTTTGAAAATTTAACAGAATAAAAATATGGATTTCTGTTAATAATATGACTTAGTTTCTAGTATTTAAGGTAGAAGACCTCTCAGATACTGTTTTCCTTTCCTGTTTTGAGAAACGTAAAAGTACCACTTAAAAATGTATTTACTGATACTATTATTCTTTATGATGTATTTTCCCAAGATTTTCATTAATGTATTTGTTAGATGAACAAATATCTATGGAGCACCTATGTGTGTCAAACACTGATATAGATGCCTGAAAGATATCAGTGAACAAGATAGGCATTCCTGGTCTCACAGAACTTAAAGTTAAGTGGCAAAATATCAGTAATATACAAACATAGAGAAAAATAGGCAGGGAAAGGTACTAGAAGAGTACCATGCAGGAGGAGAGGGGGCTTCCCAGGTGGCACAGTGGTAGAGGATCCACCTGCTAATCCAGGAGACAAAGGAGACCATGGGTTTAATCCCTGGGTTGGGAAGATCGCCTGGAGAAGGAAACGGCAACCCACTCCAGTATTCTTGCCTGGAAAATTCCACAGACAGAGGAGTCTAGCGGGCTACAGCCTATGGGGTCACAGAGTCGGAGACTGAGCAACTGACCATGCATGCACGCCATGTTCTCAGTAGACTTATGTTACTGATGTGTGTGTTTATGGAAGAGGAGAAGGGTTAGTATTAAATACAGTAGTTAATAAGTCTTGTTTGGGAGGACATTTGAATAAAGACTTGAAGGGGTTGAGGGATTGAGTCCCCATATGGCTATCTGTAGAGTAAAGAGCAGGTGCACAGGACTTTGGGGTAGGAACATGCATAGATTATCCCAGGAATAATGGAATCCAGTGTGATGGACTCAGTCACTCTTGATTGAGAGGCAGTGGTAGGAAATGAGCTCTGTTATGGTAAGAGGACAGATTATGGAGGAGGTTGTTGGCCATTATAAAGACTTTGACTTTTACTGTGAGTGAGTGATGAGTCTGTTGGAGAGTTTTGAGATGATACGATCTGACTTATACTTAAAATGATTAATTTTGCACATTGAGAACTGACAGGATGCAAGGAAGAATATGGAAAAGATGAAATCAGAGTTCATTGTAATATTCCAGGTAGAGATGACTGTGGTTTAGATCAGGGTGTGGCAGCAGAAAGAGTGGTGAGAAGTGGTTAGATTCTAGATTTTGAAGGTAGCCCTAATGAGATTTGGTAATAGATTGGTGTCAGGAATGAGAAAAATGGGAGTATTAAGGAGGAATCTTTTCTTATTGTTGTTGCCTGTGCATCTGGAGAAATGACATCCCCATTTTCAGAGATGAGGATATCTAGGAAAACAGCATATTTGGTGGGTGGGGTGAAAAATCAGGAGTCAGATTTTGGAGGTGTGAAATTTGAGATGCTTACTAGACACCCATGTGAATATATTTTTAATTTAACTTTTAAGACTTCTGGAATTGATTTATCAAGATAATTTCTAATGTAACAGAAATTAAGATAGAAATAGATGACTCTTGAAATTAGAGTTCTTGACTGAAAATAACAAACACCATGTAACTTATGTAGAAAAGGGATTTATTTTAAAGATACAAGATATCTTATAAGAACTGTGGGAAGGCTGGAGCTCAGACTCAGACAATAGATAGGAACCAAGAAATAGGAAGCACAGTCAAGATCAACAGAAAGAGTGTTCAGAGGATACTGGCTTTTTGCCTACACCAGTGATTATTAGCCATCATAGAGCTAGACTCTGGCTCTTTAATACTCGTCACTGTACCTTACAATCTTCATTCTGCCATAGCCATCATAAGCTCTTTTTGATCATCCCAGTACCCAGTGCTCGTACGTGCTCAGTCGTGTCTGACTCTTTTTGACCCCATGAACTGTAGCCCACCAGGCTTCTCTGTCCAGGGGATTTTCCAGGCAAGAATACTGGAACGGGTTGCCATTTCCTTCTCCAGGGGATCTTCCCAACCCAGGGATCAGAGATGTCTCCCCTGTGTCTCCTGCTTTGCAGGAGGATTCTTTACCTGTTGAGCCATCAGAGAAGCCCCATCGTGGTGCTAGTGATAAAGAATCCCCCTGCCAGTGTAGGATATGTAGGAGATGCAAGTTCCATCCCTGGGTCGGGAATTTCCCCTGGAAGAGGTAATGGCACCCAGTATTCTTGCCTGGAGAATCTCATGGACAGAGGAGCCTGGCAGGCTACAGTCCATAGGGTCGCAAAAAGTCAGATATGACTTAAGCGATTTTGCAAGCACAGGACTACTGAGGCACTATATGACGATTAAAAGCCCTGCTTGGTTATGAAATATGTAAATATAGCTGTGACTTGATAAGATAAATATTTGATCTCTTTTCCCCCCTTCCTTAGTATACAGATTATAAAAGCCTTGGAATCTCCAAACTAATGTGTCCTTTTGTTTGTTAATGAAATGATGGATGGCTGGTGACTCCTGGATAGCCTCAGGATGGGGGCTGGTTGCTAAAGGAACCAGTCTTCAAACTAGAGGGCTGGGACCTTCAGCCCTACCCCATGACCACTGGAAAAGGGAGAAGGGCTGGAGACTGAGTTCAGTGACCAAGTGGTGCTAGTAATAAAGAACCTGCCTACCAATGCAGGAGATGTAAGAGACACAGGTTCGATCCCTGGAGTCAGGAAGATCCACTGGAGGAGGACATGGCAACCCACTCGAGTATTCTTGACCGGAGAATCCCATGGACAGAGGAGACTGGCCAGCTACAGTCCATGGGGTCGCAAAGAGTCGGACATGACTGAAGCGACTTACCATGCACGTACCAGTGGGAAATTGTTAATCAAAGATGCCTGTTTAATAAAGCCTCCATTGTTGTTCAGTCACTCAGTCGTGTACAGCTCTTTTGTGATCCCATTGACTGCAGCACACCAGGGTTCCCTGTCCTTCACCATCTCCTGGGGCTTGCTCAAACTTATGTCCATTGAGTCAGTGATGCCATCCAACCATCTCATCCTCTGTCATCCCCTTCTCCTCCTGCCTTCAATCTTTCCCAGCATCAGGGTCTTTTACAATGAGTCAGCTCTTCGCATCAGGTGGCCAAAGTATTGCAGCTTCAGCTTAAGCATCAGTCTCTCCAATGAATATTCAGGATTGATTTCCTTTAGGATGGACTGCTTTGATCTTGCTCCAAAGCCTCCATAAAAGTCCCTAAAATACTGGCATTGGAGAGCTTCTGGATCGGTGAATATTGTGGGACTGAGCCCTTAACCTGTGGGATCTGACGTTAACTCCAGTAGATAGTGTCAAATTGAATTAGAGGACACTGGTTAATGTTCACAGAGAGTTGTGCAAGTTGGAAAACTTGCACACAATTGGAGTCTAGAAATATTTCAAGTGTTGAGATAAGGGGAAAAAAATGGAGTTTTTTTTTTTTTTTTTTCTTACACCGACACTCTACCTTGAAAAAGACCTGAAGTTTGCTTGTCGAAATGAATTTTGTAAGGATGGCAGCTTGTGAGTCATTATGAAATAAGTGGTAGAAGGATGGTTATCTGAAATTAGACAAAAAATTGTAATATTGGATGTGGATGAATGTGACTTATAACGCATGCAGTGAATCGAGGTACCTTATAGAAGTTTGAGGTGTGTGCATATGTGTATTTTGTATAGTCCTAATTGGACTGATTCATTTGGGTGCAGTTCCTTTCATTCACTCCTGTTTCTTTCAGAGAAAATTGTGGTGGGCTTCCCAAAAGGAAGTTATGAATAGGGACTTGCGTGGGATATAACTTCTTGGTTATTTAAAGAAAGGTTGATGTATAGGGGGCAAGGAGAAAAATGTGGAAATTGAGGCAAAAGAAGGAGAGAAAATCAAACAATCTCTACTTGGTAAAAATGTGGGAAATTTTTTAAAAGATGGGACTTTTTGAAGAAATACAGATTTAACATCTTGGAGGGTAGATTTTTATCATTCTTTTTCTTTTTCTCACTGTGTGTTTTGTACAGATCTAAAAGTAATTTCATTGTTGAGTACCTTGAGTATGCAAGGTATTATTCTAAGCTCTTACAAGAATTATTGATAAGTCTTAAAACAATAATGTTCAATAGTTACTATTATTTCCCAAATTTGATGAAAACTGTAAACTTCTAAGTTGAGAAACTCAATGAACCCTAACTGAATAAATGCAAAGAAAATCACAATAAGGCACATTATAAATTGCTAAAAAGCAGCGATAAAGAGAAAATCCTGAAAAGGAGCCAGAGGAACAAAAACACAGCTGTCTTGTCAGAAACTGTGTAAGCAAGAAGACAGTGCAATGACATGTTAAAATTGATGAAAGAAAAAAAAACTGTCACACCAGAATTCTTTATTCAATAGAAGCATCCTTCAAGAATGAAAGCAAAATAAAGATTTATTTCAGACAAAAAAAAAACCAATTTTGGGAGAATTGATTGTAAGCAGACTTACACTGTAAGAAAAGTCAAAGAAAATTCTGTAGGAGGAAGGCAAGTAATACAGGATTGAAATTTGAATCTGTGCAAATAAACAACAAAATAGTAAATGAATGGGGAAAAAAATTACCCCTTATTTCACAATTTCTTTAAAGATAATTGATCATCTAGAACAAAAGTCATAGTAGTGTATCAAATAATATATAACAGTAATACTATGGAAGACCACAGGAAGGAATTGGAAGTAAACCATTGTAAGTTTTATACTGTATTTGAAGTGACACAATAATATTTGAAGATAGACTGTGATAAAAATGTATACTGTAAAATTTAGGGAAACCACTAAAGTAATAAAACAGATATAACTAATAAGCCAATTGTGAAGATAGATTTCTAAAAATACTTAGTAATCAAAAATGGAACATGAGAAGAGAGGAAAAAAAAGCATCTGAGAAAAGATGCTGAATGGTCTAGTGGTTTTCCCTACTATATTCAATGTAAGTCTGAATTTGGCAGATCTGAGCCACAGCCAGCTCCTGGTCTTGTTTTTTTTTTTTTTTTTTAACTGATTGTATAGAGCTTCTCCATCTCCGGCTGTGAAGAATATAATCAATCAGATTTTGGTATTGACCATCTGATGGATGTCCATGTGTGGAGTTGCCTCTTGTGTTGTTGGAAGAGGGTGTTTGCTATCTACTCTCTTAGCAAATTTCAATTATACAGTTCAGTGTTATCAACTGTAGTCACTATGTTATACATTAGATGCTTGCACCTTAATCATCTTATAGTTGAAAATTCGTAACCTTTTACCAGTCTCTGTTTCCTCCCTTTCCCTCAGAAACCTGGCAACCACTTTTCTATTCTTCATGTCTATGAATTTGACTTAAAAAAACAGATTCCATATATAAGTGATACCATGTAGTATTTTATCTTTCTCTGTCTGGTTTATCTCACTTAGCATAGTATCTTCAAGTTTTATCCATGTTGTCACAAACAGCAGAATTTCCTTCTTTCTCATGGCTGAATAATTACACACACAACACATCTTCTTTCTTCATTAATCCATTTATGGATTAACACTTATGTTGTTTCCATATCTTGAATGCTGTGAGTAATGCTATAAGAACAAGAGAGCAAAGTTATCTTGCAGGTATCCTGTTTTTGTTTCCTTCAAATATATACCCAGAAATGGGATTGCTGAATTATATGATAATGCTATTTTTAATTTTTTTGAGGAACCTCCGTGTTGTTTTCCATAGTGGCTATACAAGTTCACCTACCCACCAACAGTGCCCAATGGTCAAAGTTTCCGTTTTCTTCATATTTTTGCTAAAACTTATTTGCCTTTTTGATAATAGCCATTCTAACAGGTGTGAGGTGATACCTTATTGTGGTTTTGATTTGCATTTCCCTGATGATTAGTGATGCTGAGTACCTTTTCATGAACCTGCTGGTCATCTGTATGTTTTCCTTTAAAAAATGTCTGTTCAGTTCTCTGCCCATTTTTTAAATCAGATTGGTTTTTTTCTATTGAGTTGTTTGAGTGTCTTATATACTTTGGGTATTAATCCTGTACATGATATACGATTTGCAAATATTTTCTCTCATTCAGTAGGTTACGTTTTCATGCTGTAGATTATTTCCTTCACTGTGGAGAAGTTTTTTGGTTTGATGTAGTCTCATCTGTTTATTTTTGTTTTGTTGCCTTAGGTTGTTATGTCAGATCCAAAAATCACTGCCAAGATTAATGTCAAGGAGCTTACCCCCCTTGTTTTCTTCTGGGAATTGTGTGGTTCCAGATTTTAAACTTTAGTTATTTTGAGTTAATTTTTGTATATGGTATAAGGCAGGCCTTACGTGGCTGTCCAGTTTTACATTTACTGAAGAGACTATCCTTTCCTTGTTGTGTATTTTTGGCTCATTTGTCCTTACTGTTGCCATTTGGTTTGTTTTCCAGCTATTTGGAATTCCTTTTTTGCCCCCTTCTTCTCTTTATCTCTGCATTTGTGACTTGATAATTTTCTGTAGTGCTGTGCTTAGATTTATTTTTCATCCTTTATGTATCTATTATAGGTTTTTGGTTACCATGAAGCTTATATAAAATATCTTATATATTTTAAGCTGATAACAAGTTAAAACACATGCAAAAGTCCTGTTTTTTACTCTCAGTTCAGTTCAGTTGCTCAGTTGTGTCTGACTCTTTGCAACCCCATGGACTGTAGCACTCCAGGCCTCCCTGTCCATCACCAACACCCAGAGATTACTCAAACTCGTGTCCACTGAGTCTGTGATGTCATCCAACCATCTCATCCTCTGTCATCCCCTTCTCCTCCTGCCTTCAAACTTTCCCAGTATCAGAGTCTTTTCCAGTGAGTCAGCTCTTCATATCAGGTGGCCAAAGTATTGGAGTTTCAGCTTCAGCATCAGTCCTTCCAGTGAATATTCAAGACTGATTTCCTTTAGCATGGACTGGTTGGATCTCCTTGCAGTCCAAGGGACTCTCAAGAGTCTTCTCCAACATCACAGTTCAAAACCATCAATTCTTCGGCCCTTAGCTTTCTTTATAGTCCGACTCTCACATCCATACATGACTACTGGAAAAACCATAGCTTTGACTAAATGGACCTTTTTTGGCAAAGTAATGTCTCTGCTTTTTAATATGCTGTCTAGGTTGGTCATAACTTTTCTCCCAAGGAGCAAGCATCTTTTAATTTCATGACTGCAGTCACCAACTGCAGTGATTTTGGAGACGCCAAAATAAAGTCTGTCATTGTTTCCATTGTTTCCCCATCTATTTGCCATGAAGTGATGGGACCAGATGCCATGATCTTCATTTTTTGAATGTTGAGTTTTAAGCCAGCTTTTTCACTCTCCTCTTCACTTTCATCAAGAGGCGCTTTAGTTCTTCTTTACTTTCTGCCATAAGAACGGTGTCATCTGCGTATCTGAGGTTATTGATATTTTTCCCGGCAATCTTGATTCCAGCTTGTGCTTCATCCACCTCGACATTTCTCATGATGTACTCTGCATATAAGTTAAATAAGCAAGGTGACAATATACAGCCTTGACGTACTCCTTTCCCAGTTTGGAACCAGTCTGTTGTTCCATGTCTGGTACTAACTGTTGCTTCTTGACCTGCATATAGATTTCTCAGGAGGTGGTAAGGTGGTCTAGTATTACCATCTCTTGAAGAATTTTCCACAGTTTGTTGTGATCTACACAGTGAAAGGCTTTGGCATAATCAAAAAAGCAGAAGTAGATGTTTCTCTGGTATCTCTTGCTTTTTCAATGATCCAGAGGATGTTGGCAATTTGATCTCTGGTTCCTCTGCCTTTTCTAAATCCAGCTTGAACATCTGGAAGTTCACGGTTCATGTATTGCTGAAGCCTGGCTTGGAGAATTTTGAGCATTACTTTACTAGCGTGTGAGATGAGTGCAATTGTGCGGTAGTTTGAACATTCTTTGGCATTGCCTTTCTTTGGGATCAGAATGAAAGCTGACCTTTTCCAGTCCTGTGGCCACTGCTGAGTTTTCCAGATTTGCTGGCATATTGAGTGCAGTACTTTCACAGTATCATCTTTTAGGATTTGAAATAACTCAACTGGAATTCCATCACCTCCACTAGCTTTGTGTGTAGTGATGCTTCCTAAGGCCCACTTGACTTTGATTCCAGGATGTCTGGCTCTGGGTGAGTGATCACATCATCGTGGTTATCTGGGTTGCGAAGATCTTTTTTGTATAGTTCTGTGTTTTCTTGCCACCTCTTCTTAATGTCTTCTGCTTCTGTTAGGTCCATACCATTTCTGTCCTATATTGTGCCCATCTTTGCATGAAATATTCCCTTGGTATCTCTCATTTTCTTGAAGAGATCTCTAGTCTTTCCCATTCTATTGTTTTCCTCTGTTTCTTTGCACTGATCATTGAGGGAGGCTTTCTTGTTTCTCCTTGCTGTTCTTTGGACCTCTGCATTCATTCTCTTTTATTCTTGTTCCTTTTTGCTTCTCTGATGGAGTGAATTCCATTGCCCTGTTTTCAAGTCTGCTATTGAATCCTTGTATTGAATTTTTCAGTACAGGTATTATACTCCTCAGCTCTGTGATTTCTGTTTGGACTTTCTTTATATTTTACATCTCTTTGTTGGAATTCTTACTTTGTTCATGAACTGTTCCCCAGACTTCCGTGAGATCTCTATGAACATTATTTTGACTCTTTATCAGGTATATCACTTATCTTTTTTTTTTTTTAGGTCTGTTTCTGGAGTTTTGTCTTGTTCTTTTGTTTGGAACATATCCTTCTGTTTCTGTATTTTCCTTGACTTCCTGCGTTAGTTTCTGTGTGTTAGATAAACAGCCACATCCCTCAGTCTTAATGGAGTGGTCTCATGTAGAAGATAAACCTTGTCGTTCAGCCTGGCTCTTAGCCCGTGGTTGAGTCTCAAACCTTTGTGGTTGTTGAAGCTGCTTTTGTTTTTCTTAGTGGTTCTCAGTAGATGAGAGTATGCTGAGAACTTTCAGTGTCCCGAAAGTGAGGGTCTCAGCTTTTTTTTTTTTTTTCTAGTTTTTTTTTTTTTTTTTAAATAAATTTATTTATTTTAGTTGGGGGCTAATTACTTTACAATATTGTAATAGTTTTTGCCATACATTGACATGAATCAGCCATGGGTTTGCATGTGTTCCCCTTCCCGGACCCCCCACCCACCTCCCTCCCCATCCCATCCTTCTGGATCATCCCATTGCCCCGGCCCTGAGCCCTTGTCACATGCATCGAACATGGAATGGTGCTCTGTTTCACATATGACAATACACATGTCTCAATGCCATTCTCCCAGAACGTCCCACCCTCACCTTCTCCCTCAGAGTCCATAAAATTGTTCCATGCGTCTGTGTCTCTTATTCTGTCTCGCATATAGGGTTATCGTTACCATCTTTCAAATTCCATATATATGCATTAGTATACTGTATTGTTGTTTTTCTTTCTGGCTTACTTCACTCTGTATAATGGGCTCCAGTTTCATCCATCTCAGTAGAACCGATTCAAATGTATTTTTTTTAATGGCTGAGTAATATTCCATTGTGTATATGTACCACAGCTTCCTTATCCATTCGTCGGCTGATGGACATCTAGGTTGCTTCCATGTCCTGGCTATTGTAAACAGTGCTGCGATGAACATTGGGGTACACGCGTCTCTTTCAATTCTGGTTTCCTCGGTGTATATGCCCAGCAGTGGGATTGCTGGGTCATATGGCAGTTCTATTCTCAGTTTTTTAAGGAATCTCCACACTGTTCTCCATAGTGGCTGTACTAGTTTGCATTCCCACCAACAGTGTAAGAGGGTTCCCTTTTCTCCACACCCTCTCCAGCATTTATTGCTTGTAGACTTTTGGATAGCAGCCATTCTGACTGGTGTGAAATGATACCTCATTGAGGTTTTGATTTGCATTTCTCTAATAATGAGTGATGTTGAGCATCTTTTCATGTCTCAGCTTTTAGCTGCAAGCTGATTAGAATCCGAACCCTCCGACAGCAGTTTTCAATATGTGCAAGTAGATCTGTTGTAGGGAAAGACTGGGAAATGGGCATTTCTCTTTGTTCCCTTTGTCCAGAGCCCAGGGGGATAGTAGATTAAGAATTGCTTTTGTGTTTTCTGCAGTCCTGTGGGACCCACAAACACAGTCCCTGTTGTTCACCAGAGCCAGGAAATCGAAGTGTGTATCTCTTGCTGCAGTGTAACAGCCAGTGTGCCAGATGTGTACAAGCTCCTTGTAGGGTGATAATGGTGATTTGAAGCTGGCTACAGGTAGAAGGCAGAGTGCTGTCTGCTGGCTTCCCAGGTCTCTGGTGAGGAGCATAGTCTGTCCCTAGATACACACTAAATTACAAGTCTGACCCTCAGACAGCAGTTTTTCAAGTATGCTTAAGGCCTCTTTCAGAAAAGACTGGTAAAGGAGCATTTCTGTTTGCTTTTTATGCACCGAGCTATGGGAGAATAACTGATTAAGTAGTGTTTGTTTATTTGCTATAAGTTCTTTGGAGCCTGGAATTGAAGCCTCACTGGCCACCAGAGTCAGGTGATCAAAGGGTAAGTCCCCTGGTCGCAGCTGTAAAAGCCACATGCCAGATATGTGCACAAGTTCCTTTCAGGGATACACTGGTGACCCAATCAATGTGACTTTTACCCTCATTTTCCCAATGTGTGGTAAGCACTCAGCTAGCTTTTGAATGTTTTAGAGGGAAGTCTTCTGTGTGTAGGTGTAAGTTTATTGTGTCCACTAGAGAAGGTGAGCTGAGGAGCCTCCTAGGTTATTTAGGTTAAAACCCTTTTGCCCATTTCAAAATTAGGTTGTCTGTCTTCTTATTACTAATTTTTAATTGTCATTTTCCATTTTGGATACATGTTTTTTTTCCCGATGAAATAATTGCAAATATTTTCTGTGGTCATTAACTTGTCTTTTACTTTTACAATGGTGTGCATTAAAGGTGGTTTATGGTTTTGATTGTGTAATTTATTGAGTTTTTCTTTAAAGACTCATGTATTTGGTATCATATCTAAACACTCTTTCCTAACCTAAAATGGTGAATGTTTTCTTTCTTTTAGACATTTTAAACTTTTAGCTTTTACCTTCAGGTCTGTGATCTGTTTTGGTTTTTGTTTGTTTTTTTGCTTTTGACTGCACTGTACGGCTTGTGGGATCTTAGTTCCCTGACCAGGAATTAAACCTGGAGCCCTACCATTGAGAATGCCAAGTCCTAACTAGTGGATCACCAGGGGATTCCCAGGTCTGTGATCCATTTTGAGTTAAGATTTGTATATTATGTGAAGTAAGGGTCTAATACCTTCCCTCCCCCCTCTCCTTTTTCCTTACAGATTTCTAATAGTCTCAACTCCATTTGTTGAAAAGACTGTTCTTTCCTCATTGAATTGCCTGTATGCCTTGTAAAATAGACATCTATTTTATTTCTTGGAAGAATGAGACAATATTCTCTGGTCTTTTCTAGACCTTGACAACTAATTTTTCAGTTTAAATTTCAAAGGCTTTTCTGTTTCCAGATGATGATGTCTCTAGGAAGTACACAAAAAGTTACAACCACATGATTATTTAAATAACAATTAACTTTGTTAACTGATTGGAAAAACTGATTGTTATTTTTGACCTAGTCATAAGAATTTAGACTCTAGAATTCCAGTATTCAGATAATATTCTACTTAAGAGCAAAGCAAACCTATTTATATTTAATCAGAGGATTATTTATTTGAAGTTCAGAGCAATACGATTGTGTGAAAATATATATGTATGTATATATATGTGTGTCGGAGAAGGCAATGGCACCCCACTCCAGTACTCTTGCCTGGAAAATCCCATGGATGGAGGAGCCTGGTAGGCTGCAGTCCATGGGGTCGCTAAGAGTTGGACACGACTGAGCGACTTCACTTTCACTTTTCACTTTCATGCATTGGAGAAGGAAATGGCAACCCACTCCAGTGTTCTTGCCTGGAGAATCCCAGGGACGGCGGAGCCTGGTGGGCTGCCGTCTATGGGGTCGCACAGAGTCGGACACGGCTGAGGTGACTTAGCATATTAGCATATATATATGTGTATGTATATATATATATACATACACATATATATATATATATACACACACACATTCGCTTGACTTGATTGTTTGTCTTTCAGGTAGATAATAACTCCTGTATGTACTTTTTAGATTTAGTTTCTAATACATAAACTTGTGATATTATGCACTATGTTTGTGAGAATAGACTGATTTATTTCTTATACACTGGTTCTCTCACAGCTGTGTTACTGCTAACTCATAGTTGTTGTTCAGTCACCAAGTTGTGTCCGACTCTTTGTGACCTCATGGACTGCAGCCCTCCAGGCCTCCCTGTCCCTCACCATCTCCTGGAGTGTGCCCAAGTTCATGTTCATTCCATCAACAATGCTGTCCAGCCATCTCATCCTCTGACTCCCTCTTCTCCTTCCGACCTCAATCTTTCCCGGCATCAGGGACTTTTCCAATGAGTTGTCTGTTTGCATCAGATGGCCAAAATACTGGCGCTTCGGCTTCAGCATCAGTGCTTCCAGTGCATATTCAGGGTTGATTTCCCTTAAGATTGACTGGTTTGATCTCCTTGCTGTCCAATGGGCTTTCAGGAGTCTTCTCCATCACCAGGATTTGAAGGCATCAATTCTTTGGCGTTCTGCCTTCCTTGTGGCCCAGCTCTCACAACCATATGTGATCGCTGAGAAGACAATAGTCTTGACTATACAGACCCTTATTGGCAGATCTGTGTTTTTCAACACACTATCTAGGTTTGCCCATCGTCGTATGGCAACTCATAGTACCTTGGCTATAATTTTATCATTTTTTTTTTCTTAAATGTGTTCTGTTTCATTTTACTTTTGATATTGTTGAGGCTGATAAAAAAAAAACTTCTCCCTATTACCACACCAGAGGGTGTTTTTTAAAAAGGTTTAAGATTTTGAGATTTGAGAAACCTTGCTTTTTTGCTGGAGTTGGTTTTCTTTACATCTAGTAGCTTCAATGTTTAAAAAACATTTTGTATGTTTACCTACTTAAAATAGTTATGCCAAGTTTTGAGCTTTCGTTATATACAATTTGCTGTTTAGTTTTTGCTTTTCAGTGAATTTAATCATCTAATAAAATGTATTTTTAAAATCTCTCTACTGAGATAACTGTAAGAGAGAATGTACTTTGTAGTGAAGCTTTGCCCAAAGTTAACTCATTTATAGAAAATTCTGAAGGCTGTACTGTGATATTGTGAGGCTTTTTCTGTTATTTTGCTGTTATTCTGATTACTTGGTGCACATGGGTGGGCTTATAATATTTAAGTTGTTAAATCTTATCAGCTGTCCAGTTCGTCACATCTGCTAACACATCTGTGCTCTAGATTCCCTTAGGCTTTTTAATTTTAGAGAAACAATTCTTAGTTAGAACATTAATTATACAAAAGGTAACATAAAACTGTTAGTGTGAAGAAGTGTTTTAAGATCAAAAGGCCTGATGACATGTTTATAAAATTCAATTTGCAAACACTAAGAAGATTTCATGGAAAATAAAAACCAATTTGACTTGTAAAGAACAACAATTTCAGACT
The DNA here is from genome assembly GCF_054371585.1 of Giraffa tippelskirchi. Lineage (NCBI taxonomy): Eukaryota > Metazoa > Chordata > Mammalia > Artiodactyla > Giraffidae > Giraffa > Giraffa tippelskirchi. Next base: position 37,454,894 of record NC_137284.1, on the reverse strand, counting down.
GATGTAATATGCTATTATGAAAGACCTGGAAAGTTATAAATTATGAAGAAATCATAATATAATCTTGTTTAAAAGTAATTTTGATCCATTACAGTGGTTTTCAAAATTTGAATTTTTTAGAATCCTAGAGTCAGTGGATGAGTATGGACAGTGATAGGGAGAATGCTAAACCATGAGAAGCTAGGTTTTCCATCTAAATTTTAACTGGAGTAGATCTTCTTGGCTTTTACATCATGAAATTTTGTATAAATGTAATAGTAAATACACAGTGAAGAGACTTTTTGTATTTGATTTTCAGAATATTACATTAGATATCCACATAATTTCTATTTCAACAACATCTCAGTGTAAATCTTATGTTTAAGTAAACAACAAATTGTTACAAAATTATTATGTGACAACTCATTATCATTAGTTTCAAGAGTTGCTTGCTGGATATTTTAGTTAGATTAATATAAATAACTAATATAGAACAACTTGAAGTTACTCATGATATAGATCTGTATAAAAGGTATACTTAAGCATTTAAGAATTCTCTGATGTAATTTAAACATAGAGTTCTGGAGGTGGCTTGCTAATGTCTTATTTAGAATTTTGGTGTCTATGTTTATATGTGCAGTTAAACTATAATTTTATTTTCTCACACTGTTCTTGTACAGTTTTTATACCAAGTTTTCATTGGCTTCATAAAGAATCAGGGAAGCTTTATTTTCTGTTCTCTAGGACATTTTGTGCAGAAAGAAGAAATTTTTAGTTCCCTGAAGGTGTGATAAAACTTGTTTGTGAAACCATTTACTGTGGTGTCTTTGTAGGTTGGTTTTGTGACTTCTTCAGTATCCTAAAATGGTTATAGGTCTGTTTAAGTTGTACTTTGCTCTTTAGTTAAAGTAAATTCTGTTTTTCCAGGAAATTATCCCCCTTGTCCATGTTTTAAAATTTATTGGCTTAAAGCAGTTCATACTGTTCTCTTATGATCTTAAATCTCTACTTATAATGAAGTCTATTTGTTATTTCTAGTACTGTTTATTTTTGTTTTCTCTCAACTTTTTTTGTGATCAATATGATCAGAGGTTTGACAACTTTTTTATTCTTTTCAAAGACATATTTTTTGCTTTTGTTAATCTGCTCTCTATTAGTCTTTGCTTTTTCTATTTTATCAAATTTGATTCACATGCTTAGAGTTGAATTTTGGCTAATAGTTTTCTGAGTTTTTCCTTCTCTAATATGTTTGTTGCAACTATAAGTCTCCCTGTTAAATTCACTGTATCTGCAACCCACATATATTCATTGGTATTTCATGTTAATTGGTAGATATTTGATATATCTGTAATGAAGTAGAAATTTAAATAATGAACTGTGTAATTTCTATGTAATATAATTTAAGGTAAAATTTTAAGGTAATTTTAAAGTTGACTTTCTTTTTCTCTTTGATCTTCAATTTTATTGCTTTACATTCTTTCTGCACACTAAATTTTGTTGTTTCCTATTTGTTGAGAGAGATGATTGTAATCTGTTATGTGGATAATTTTTGTGACTGCTTAATGTGCACATGAAAGGAATATTTTTCCTTAATACTGCCTTTTATATTCCACTTCTTTTTTGTATGTAGTTTCCTTCACATATCATTTGGTATCTTTCAGCTTATTAATGTCAATTTTTTAATCTGAAAATGTTTTAATTTTATTATAGAATGTTGGTTTAGCTAGAAATCTGAGTCCTTACTAAAAATCCACTTAAAGGCTTAATTTTAACCTCTTTGAACTTTCAGCCTTCTCTAACCTCAGCTCTATCTCCCACTTCCCACCTCACTTGTCTTAATTTTAAAAATAGCATTTATTATAGTAATAATTATGTATTTTATATATTTTTATGTTTATTACTTATCCTCTGAGATATTATTATTATTTTTTTAATTTATCCTCTGCATGAAGGCCAGGGTGTTTTAATGTGTTATTTGATATATTCCAACACTTAGAAGAGTATCTGGCACATAAAAAGTATATGGGTAAAAAGTACTTAATGGTAATCACTGACTGACAGAAAAAGTAGCTTAGATTCTGGGTTCATATTGATTTTATATTTTTACTTGTAGATATTATTCTTTTCCTGTCACCAGGATGTGGGCTCTGTGAAGGCAATAATTGTTTTGTTCACTGCTATATTCCCAGGGCCTAGAACAGTGTCTGGCATTCAACAAATATTAGTGAATTAATGAAATGATAATTAGGTTACTTTTTATCTAATCGATTTTCTGTTGCATTCAGTGTGTCTTTTCTGTGAGTTTGCTCCTAGCAATTTTTTTTTTTGGTCTTAAATTATCTTCAGTATTGCATTCCAGTGATGTATCAGAAGAGAAAAAAGGATTTGTTTGAAATTTTTTTGCATAGGATTCATTTGCTTCCTCTATCTGATCTTGTTTTTCATTGATTATGGCAAATTCTTATCTATCATCTATTCAGTATTTGCTTTCTTATTTTCTTTTGGAACTTCCAATTTAAATAGACATGATTGCCTTTTTCATTCTATTCTCCATGACTCTCATCCTTTTGTTTGTGTTTTCTGTTTCTTTATTGTGTTGCATTCTGAGTAATTTTCTCAAGTCCATCCTCCCATATAATAATTTTCTATTCAGCTGCATATGATCTGATTAATACATACACTGAGATTTTAAAATGTTGGTGATTTTTTATTTCTAGAAGTTTTTTTTTTTTTAATCATTTGTTCTTTATCATGAGATTCTGATGTCTTCTTTTAAAAGTTTGTTTTTATTTCTTCTTTTATCTTTTAAAATACATCCAAGAATATATATTTTTTAAATCTCAGACTGTTTTATTTTTTTAAGTTTTTTTTTGAGGGGGAAATGTAAAAATTGTCTTATTTGTTATGTGTTCATTTGTTTTTACTCATTTGTTGACTCACCATTATGGTGAATCAGGTCCTCATATGACTTGTATCCTTTTATCAGCAGTTGATTTTTCCATGAGAGTACATTTGTTGTAGAAATAGCTCTAGAGATGAGTTTTACTTTTGCTGGGTGCTCTAGGAGTTCTACTGATCTGAGGTCAGTTTTAAAAAATTTCTTGGTTTGGGACTTTTGCTCCTCATTAATGTGTAGGATTAGACTTTTGATTTCTCATGGGAGACTTCCCCTTTCTAATCAGCACTCAGCAGTGGTAAAATTCTCCTCACTGCCTTGGGTTGAAAGCTTTAGGCTTTAAAAAAAACCCATTTTATGAATAGGAAACTTTCACTTTTTAGTAAAGGAAATTTCATTTCAAGATCTTGCCTCAGTCCCTGCATAGGCATTAAAATTGTGACCCCAGGCTTTTGGATTATATTATCTGGGTAGAATATTTCCTTTGACTACTTAAGTCACACCATCTATAATTATTGTTATGACTTGAGTTCCCTCTGTTTCTCTTATGTTGGGGATTTCCTCTTCTTTTTTTAAAGTTTTTTTTTTAGCTTTGATACATCCTTAATATTTGGGAACTATATTTTATGCAGCATTTCATATGTGTTTATAGATGGAATAAGATCTTCAGTTGCTCAATCAGGCACATTGTTACACTGCAGGTCTTGAATAGGAATACCATAGTACTGAAACAAAAAAAATTTGGAAATTAAATGGAAATCTGGATTTGCTATATTTTCCTACCATTATGTTCAACATCAGCACATTAGGTTCAGCTAAACAATATCATGTGTCATAAAATTACTATTATTAATTTGCATGTTAATGTTTTATAGCTGTATGTATTTTTAATTAGTAGATTTGTGTAATTTTATTTGTGAAGGAACCACATGCATAATGTTTTGTCGAATTTTGTTTGTACTTAGATTGAATAAAATATGAGTATTGGAGGTCAATTATAATTATTTTTCATTTAAAAATAATTTTTAATTTAAAAGACCTAAATCTGAGAAATACTGCACTAATTGTGATGAGAAAATTTATGTTTAGAGACATTTGTACTACATTAAACTTTGATTTTTCTCTTAGCTCTTACTGATATTGTATATTCATCTTTTTGGGTAACATAATGGCTTAGTCATTACTCTCTCATATTTCTATACCTATAGCAAATTTGTTTGTAAGGTATACACTGTTTAGTATATACATATATCTGGTATTTACATGTATTAATATTTTACTGCATCACTCATGTCCCATAGGAATGAGCACTGATTTTTTCAGAATTATTTGGGAAAGTTATTCAAAACATCAGTTCAGTTCAGTCACTCAGTCGTGTCCAACTCTTTGTGACCGCATGGACTGCAGCATGCCAGACCTCCCTGTCCATCACCAACTCCCAGAGTTTACTCAGACTCTTATCCATTGAGTTGGTGATGCCATCTAACCGTCTCATCCTCTTGTCCCCTTCTCCTCCCACTTTCAGTCTTTCCCAGCATCAGGGTCTTTTCAAATGAGTCAGTTCTTTGCATCAGGTGGCCAAAGTATTGGAGTTTCAGCTTCAGCATCAGTCCTTCCAATGAATATTGAGGACTGATTTCCTTTAGGATGGACTGGTTGGATTTCCTTGCAGTCCAAGGGACTCTCGAGAATCTTCCCCAATACCACAGTTCAAAAGGATCAATTCTTCAGTGCTTAGCTTTCTTTATAGTCCAACTCTCACATCCATACATGACTACTGGAAAAACCATAGCTTTGACTAGACGGGCCTTTATCGGCAAAGTAATGTCTCTGCTTTTTAATGTGCTGTCTAGGTTGGTCATAACTTTTCTTCCAAAGAGCAAACATCTTTTAATTTCATGGCTGAAATTACCATCTGCAGTGATTTTAGAGCCCCCCAAAATAAAGTCTGTCATTGTTTCCATTGTTTCCCCATCTATTTGCCATGAAGGGATGGGACCAGATGCCATGATCTGAGTTTTCTGAATGTTGAGTTTTAAGGCAGCTTTTTCACTCTCCTCTTTCACTTTCATCAAGAGGCTCTTTAGTTCTTCTTCACTTTCTGCCATAAGTGTGGTGTCATCTGCATATCTGAGATTGTTGATATTTTTCCCGGCAATCTTGATTCCAGGTTGTGCTTCATCCAGCCTGGCATTTCTCATGATGTACTCTGCATATAAGTTAAATAGGCAGGCTGACAGTATACAGCCTTGACGTACTCCTTTCCCGATTTGGAACCAATCTATTGATCTATGTCCAGTTCTAGCTGTTGCTTCTTGACTTGCATATAGATTTCTCAGGAGACAGGTCAGGTGGTCTGGTATTCCCATCTCTTGAAGAATTTTCCACAGTTTGTTGTAATCCACAATAATCAAAGGCTTTGGCATAGTCAATAAAGCAGAAATAGATGTTTTTCTGGAACTTTCTTGCTTTTTCGATGATCCAGCAGATGTTGGCAATTTGATCTCTGGTTCCTCTGCCTTTTCTAAATCCAGCTTGAAATCTGGAATTTCACAGTTCACATACTGTTAAAGCCTGGTTTGGAGAATTTTGAGCATTACTTTGCCTAGTGTGTGAGATGAGTACAATTGTGTGGTAGTTTGAGCGTTCTTTGGCATTGCCCTTCTTTGGGTTTGGAATGAAAACTGACCTTTTCTAGTCCTGTGGCCACTGCTGAGTTTTTCAAATTTGCTGGCATATTGAGTGTAGCACTTTCACAGCATTATATTGTAGGATTTTAAAGAGCTAAACTGGAATTCTATCACCTCCACTAGCTTTGTTCATAGTGATGCTTCCTAAGGCCCACTTGACTTTTCATTCCAGGATGTCTGGCTCTAGGTGGGTGATCACAGCATCGTGATTATCTGGGTCGCTTAGATCTTTTTTGTACAGTTCTTCTGTGTATTCTTGCCACCTCTTCTTAATATCTTCTGCTTCTGTTAGGTCCATACCATATCTGTCTTTTAGTGTGACCATCTTTGCATCAAATGTTCCCTTGGTATCTCTAATTTTCTTGAAGAGATCTCTAGTCTTTCTACATATCATTTATACTTCACCTCTCCCAGACATACTGATTGATAATGCACTTAGGATCCTATCTTGAAACTAACAAGAGGCTGCTAGGATTTTAAGGAATATGATTGTGCCAATTTTCTTTTATATTTTCTTTCATGACCATAAGATGATTGTTTCTGAAGTTTTTCGTAGGATACAGGTGATTTAACTTATCCCTTCTATTTAGACATTTGACTTTCAGTACTCTAATGCCCATCAAGTCAAAGGATATGGCCTTGAATATGACACAGAGTAGGATCAAGGAAAGCATTTTCAGTGTTTACAGTAAAGAGGAACCAACTTTGAACTTAGGAGTTATCCAGAGTGGGCCTCTTATGATGCAGAATAGCAGGGAGGGATTTACCTTACCCAAACCAGCCAGTTGCCATTCTTGGTAGCGAAGATTGCACATCAGTGTTTCAGCTTTGATCCAGTTCCACCTCTGTGGGTCATCTAGCTGATCCACTTACATCCCTAGCCATGATTCTCAAGGACTTCTGGTGTTAACTGCATTTGGTAGCAAGCCAGACAACCCAACAGAGCCTAGAAGGTCAAAATGGATAGACAGTTGTTTCTGCTGTCTACCTCCAACATATCCAGTACCTCCAGCCTATCAAGTTCCCAAGAGACACTCTCAAGATTAACTTCCTCATTGACCATCTCTGTCTCATGGACAAGCTGCATCTTGGTGGTGGTGGACAAGCTCACCAAAGATGACAATTTTCCTTTGTACCTTTTTAAAGTTTTTTTCTTTGTAATTTAGAAATGCTCTTTTTTAATATTTGTAAAATTTACATTTTTGTTGTGAAATATTCAGACCTAGAAAAGCATAAGAAGATTAAATCACCTGTAGCTAAGCCTAACAGTAATATCACTTAGACATAGTAACTGTCTATCCATATTGATGGATATTCTTTCAAACATTTAACTTCACATATATACAAACACATAGGTACATATATATCTTTTATGTATCTGACTGATATATTTGACAATTTTCATTTCTTTTTAGATGCCTTTGGGCTGGAACTGACTTTTTGAAACATTAATTCAATATTGAAATTATTTACTTTGACATTTTAGGCTGCAGAATGTCATATCAAATGGTTGTGCTATGACACAAAAAAGAAGAGGAAAGAATCATAGGATTATAGCGTTTAAGATCTAAGAGACCTTTGAGAACTTTAAGTCCTACTCTAAAACCCACAGCTGACAGGTCAGCATTTTTTCCTGGTCTCCATGTTGTCATATATTATGCAGAATTACGAAAGAAAAAAAAAGCTCTTATTGAAGATAGGAGCATTTACTTTAAAAGATGAAGCCTCACTCATGAATTTCCTTTCCATAAAAACTAAAATTCCTCATTTTGTTCTGTTGTAACTTCAAAGCATCTTGCATAGTTCATTGACTAGTCAAATGCATAGACCTTATCCCAATTTTTTTACAATTTAATTTGAACACACAATTTTGTGTAGGTCTGTGGTGGGGGGTTCTTCAACATAATGCATCTCCAGAAGATGGCTTAATAATGGAGGAGGTACCACTTTTAATTCTTAGTTAGGTTGAACTCAGAAGTAAATTTAGATTTATAACTGACGTCTTATTGAAGTTACCTAAAATGAGGAGGAAGTAAGGAAAAAGAAATGAGAAGAAAGCACCAGCAGGGCTAAAAAGTAGCTGCTGTTTCAGAAAGAATTTATTTTTCTTTCTCAGTAGGTATACATGTGTGGGTGAGTTTTCACAATCCTGAAGTTGTTGTAAATAAATTAGCTGTAAAGCAGTCACAGATTTTTTTCTTAGTTTTCTAAATTACTTCAGTTATCAAGCTGAGAAGTCTGTGGGACTTTTAGTAACAGCACACTGTTTCATATTATGATTTTTTAAAAGCAGAGACAGAGAACAACCCAAATAATTCCATTTACATCTGAATTGAATTCTTAGGGCGTTTCCTGGATTTTATTAGCAATTCAATAAGGAGCCTAGTATTAGGAGATATGGAGTAATTACAAAAGAATGGGAAGGATAGAAGTAAAAGGGCACTGAATTCATAATGCAGAATTTAGCTGAAATGATCAGTTTTTTGTGATTAGAGGGTGGTGGATAAAATTTTAATCCTTCGAAGTAATTTCTGTGGATTCAAAACTGAGTATTTTTTACACTTAATCTACTAATTGTTCCACCACAAATGTCAAATCAGTAGAAGTTTTATAAACCATCTCAAGGGATCTGAGGGACATTTTGTAAGTCACTTACTGACCCAGTTTTCATAAAGCCCATTAGTGTATCTTATAATAATAGATATTTATTGAAGATTAAATAGATATTTATAAACAATGATACTCATTAGCTGTATGAGAATGGACAAATAAGTTACTTTTTTTAGGCCCAGTTTCCTTACCTGTTAAATGAAGAAGTGTTGTTGAATGCAGTTTCATGTGCTGATGCACAGTGAGGTCAAACAAACCTCAGATTTTGGAGCAGAGAAAGGCTTATTGCAGGGCCAAGCAAGAACAAGTGGCTCATGCTCAAAAAACCTGAACTTCCTGATGGTTCTCAGAGAAGTGTTTTTATAGGCAAAATTTGGGGTGAGGGCTGCAGGGTTTGTGACTTTCTTCCTGATTGGTTGGTGGTGTTAACAGGGCAATGTTCCAGGAGTCCTGTGGTCAGCCTGAAGTTATTGTCCTCCACCTGGGTGGGGGCCTTTGTTCCTGCAGAAGAACTGACATACATTGTTATGTGTATTCCTTGGGGAGGAACCAGTACCCTGTTTTAATTGCTGCACTGTTGTTTCTTGATTGCTTCTCCTTTGTTTCTGCATTTCCTTACTTCTCTGATTAGAAACTGTTTGAATCTGCTGGACTCATGGAGGTCTCAGATGCTGAAGCCTTTTTCCTACAAACAAGAAATGGGAGACATGGAAAGGCTTTTGTACTCAGGAGGGCCCCACAGGGTCCTGCTCAGTTTCAGAAATTAGCCTAAATTATTTCTAATATTCTTTTTAGTTCTAAGTTCTGTGAAGTCATTAAAAATGAGGGAAATAATCCAATATGTAAATGAAAGTAATCCATTGTGATTTAAGGCTATAAGTACATAGATATTATATTACCTAGTCCAAGCTCACTCTGCTCACCGCATGAGAGGCCAATAAATCTGAGGGACAAGGTGTTGAGGCAAGGAATACAACTTTATTTGGAAAGCCAGCTGATGGAGAAGATGGCAAACTACTGTCTCAAAATAACCATCTTGTCAGGGCCTGGATGCCAGGTTCTTTAATGGATCAGAGATAGAAGGATGTGAGGGAATAAAGTAAAAGGATCATTTAATTCTTGCAAGCATCTCCTAAAATGGCAAGCCTCAGACAAGGGGATGTGTTAGTTTCATTTCCTTACAGTCATTCATAGGTGGGCAGGGTCAGATTATCTCCCGGTGAGCTAAACTAAGGCACTTTAGTTTAAAGGTAAGGCAGAGGGGGCAGGGTTCTCTGAGGCAGGCCATTATGTATGATTATAATAACAGAAATGGCAAAAACAAGGGTTAAAGTCCCAGAAACAGATTCAGCATGGAGTCAAAATTAACCCTTCCTGGTTATAGTTATATCCTTTCCATTCAGATTAGTGGTGGTCTCAATCATAGTTTTTGAATCTGATACGATTATTTCTTAGCTTTCTACCTTTCATAAGATAAGGTCAGAACTCCTCAAGATGGCACATTTGAGCAACTTATGCTTTCTGTAATACAACCCCAACTTGTCTTTCTTGCCTTCTCTCTTAAAACCCCTGTGCTACAGGCATATCAAACTCTTTTCATTGGTTATGTTTTGATTAACAGCTTATTGGGATATAATTCACATACATAAGCTTCACCCTTTTAAAGTGTGTATTAGGTTGTTTTTACTATGGTGTATTCACAGAGGATTGGAGCCATCATCACTGTTTAATTATGCTTAGATCTGGATTGTGTGAACTATCAATAATGTATCATTTAACATACAGCCTTCTGTCTCAAAATCCTTACATAACTGTGCCTTGACTTCTAATGAGTGAAACAGTTCTTGGAGCTTTCTGAGTTGCTTTTCCCAGGTTATAATCCTCACATTTGACTTGAATATAATTTTCTCTTTCTTTTTTAGATCAACTGATTAATTTTTCATCGACATCTGAAATGATTCTCCTCCTTATGGTCACAAAAGTTAGGTAAACACTCCACAGCGCCATCCTGCAAAGCAGACAAAAAACTCCAAATTCCTTAGCATAGCCTACAAAGCTCTCTATGATCTCTTCCCCTTTCTCAACCATTTCTTGCCATGAGTCACAGCCTCTTTCTGTCCTCTACTCAAAATCAGGTGGAACCAAAAGCACACACTAGCCAATTAGAACTAAAATCACAGTAGATCTAGCTTGGCATCTCTGACTTTGAGCTACATAATTTATTTTCATATATTTCAAGATAACGTGGTTGTAAAAAAAAGTATATTCTAAATAACACGATGCATTGTTTTTTTTGGTTTTTTTATTTTTATTTATTTCTTTATTTTGACTGTGATGGGTCCTTGTTGCTACTCACAGTGCTTTCTCTAGTTGAGGCGAGTGGGGGCTACTCGTCATTGTGGTGTGCAGGCTTCTCATTGTGGTGGTTTCTCTTGTGAAGGACAGGCTCTAAGTGTGCAGACTTTAGTAGTTGCAGCATGTGGGCTCAGTAGTTGGGGCTTGTGGGCTATAGAGTGCTGACTCAGTAGTGTGGTGCTTGGGCTTAGTTCCATGGTATGTGGGATCTTCCCTGATACTGGGAAGGATTGAGGGCAGGAGGAGAAGTGGGCGACAGAGAATGAGATGGTTGTATGGCATCACCCTGACTCAATGGACATGCATTTCAGCAAACTCCAGGAAATAGTGAAGAACAGGGAACCTGGCATGCTGCAGTCCATGGGGTCATAAAAAGTTAGACATGACTTACTGACTGAACAACAGCAACAGGGATCTTTCCAGACCAGAGATTGAACGGATAATCCTTGCACTGCAAAGCAGATTCTTAACCATTGGACCACCAGGGAAGCCCCCGTATTTTTTTGTTTGTTTGTTTGTTTGTTTTGTGGGACTTATAGCATAAGGTTAAGTTGGGGGAAAGGTATGGGCATCAAAATTATGACTTTGGTTTCAGGATAATTTATTTGTAATCCTTTCTGAGAGAAATTAATAACTGGGGTCAGATATCTATTAAGGGTCCTCTTTAATAGTGAACGGAGAAGGCAATGGCACCCCACTCCAGTACTCTTGCCTGGAAAATCCCATGGACGGAGGAGCCTGGTAGGCTGCAGTCCATGGGGTTACTAAGAGTTGGACACGACTGAGCGACTTCACTTCACTTAATAGTGAAACTGTACAATTCAGATGAGACTTGAACCCTCATATGGGACTCAAACCCACACTAAACCCAGATTGGGTCTTGAACCCAAGCTCAGGTTCTTTTATGTCTCACTGCAGAAAGAATTCAGTGAGAGACAAAGTGATAGATAAGAAGTGGATTTATTTAGAAAGATACACATTCTATAGACAGAATGTGGTCCACTTCAAAAGTTGAGAACAGCCTTGGAAGAAACACTTCACAGAGTATGGGCCATCTCAGAAGGCAGGAGGGCTTGAAGCAGGGGGTGGTTAGTTTTTATGGCTGGATAATTTCATAGGCTAGTAACTGGGAAGATTATTTCAACTATTTCTGGGAAGGGGTGGGGATTTCCAGGAACTTAGCCACCACCCACTTTTTGGCCTTTTATGATTAGTCAGAACTGTCATGGTGCTGGGGGTGTGTGTCATTTAGCATACGGTATTACAATGAGCGTATAGTGAGTCTCACAGTCTACTGGAAGTCAAATCTTCTACCATCTTGGATCTAGTTAGTTCTAGCCAGTTTTTGTCATGTTCTATGGCTGTGTCATTCTTTTAAAGATTCTGTCCTACTCCCTTCTCTCCTGTTTCAGTAGGTTCATTGGTTAAAAAAAAAAAAAAAAGAATGCTTACCTTTTTGCTCTTTAAATTGGGAAAGTCTTTTCTTTCAAAAGTGGTGTTGATAGACAAGGTTAAAAAGGAAGGGAATGAGGTAAGACAGCGCTAAATGCTACTTTACTGGAAATTATGATCTGTGCTATCTGTAGACCATTTCTTATGGGCATCAGTGGCTAGTTTGTCTATGACACTCATGTACTTGAAGCCTAGAACTGTTTCTGTTCATTGGTGGAGGAAATGGATATAAAAGTAAATGAATACGTAATATTTCTAAATGAGAACTTTTACAAAATCAGGGAAAGTGTCTTGGAAAAAGTGTCTAAGAAACTGCTAGAGCTAGCTTCCACAAACTTTCTGTTGTCTTTTTTTCAGGATCTTTCAATTTCTGGATGAATTATAATAATGAAAAGATATACTAAACCTTAGGTTACTTTTAAACTTGTGCTTTTATTTCATATTTAAGAGCACTTTTTTTTTTTCATATGCTATATAATGTAGAGGACCCTGTAAGTGAGAACCTGAAAAGCTGGGGATTGTGACATTCAAAAATCTTCTTTTATTGTATGTAAATTATATTAAAATAACTTTTTTCTTTATATTGGCTCTCTCTAGCAGTGGTGGTTAAATATCCACATTCTTCAGTCAGATTCTCTGGGTTTGTTATTGCACCTCTTTCAGAATTCTACCTGTGTGACCTTGGGAAAGTTGATGAATATTTCTCTTCCTTAGTTTATTTATCTATAAAATGGGTACCATATTAGCATCTTCCTAATAGGGTTATTGTGAGATTTAATGTAATTCATTCAAAAATTATTTAATAGTGACTTATCAACTCCAAGGTGCAGAGTAAGTCTTTCTTTCTAATTTTATCTCTTACTGTGTGTCTTACCCTACTCCTCTGCCTCCATGGAACTTGATTCAGTCACAGGCTCACTTTATTGTACTTCCATGCTTTCACAGGTTCACACTTCCTCTTTTGTTCCTGTGGCATACAGTCTTAGGCCATGTTTTCTCCTCCCACTAGATGTTATGTCTTTAGGCTTCTCAAGTGTTTTCGTTACTTTTTAAAAGCCCCTCTCCTGTGACAACAATCACAGCCTACTTTTTATTTTTTGCCTTTGAGTCTGGCATTATTTCTTTATTGTCTGAAGAAGAAGGAAAAGTGTGAAAAGGAGGAAGGGAAGAGAAACAGGAAGAGGGTGGAAGAGTTAAGAGAGAATAAGATAAAAGGAGAGAAGTACTTGACTCAAAGTATGCGCTTAACATATATTTTTGAATGAATAAGAATTGTTATATGCATATAAACATTTTGCGCTTAATTTCCTCATTTAAAATGTATAATATTCTCTAGCACATGTTGGTTTTGTGAAGATTAATGAATATCCAAAAATTAACATATAGTCTAATTCGCTCTATTGGATTGTGAGCTTTTGGGTGAGAGACTCTTAATTTTTTCAGATACGATTCATTTTTGAATGCTCTGATGTGCTGGTGCAAAGCAGATACTTAAAAAAATTGAGTTAAATATTGGCTTGGCTTACTGAGGTTGCAGAAATTAGGGTTGGCACTTTTTATTGTTTTCCATTCACCTTATTTGGCACAGTCTTGTCTTGTGATCCTGGACTGAGAGCCTGGTGATGATGCGCATGCTACAACACTTGAAAGGGCCTCTCCGACAGCAGGACTTAAGTATACTGCTTATTTTGGAATCCAGGATAATGGAATTATAGCAGTATTATTGTTTTACAATTCTTGTTTTAAAATTTGGGTCACAATTGGTATTATGTTTATAACAAACAAATGATTTTATACACTTGGCATTTTAAAATAATGATTTTATAAATGCTTTTAAAGAGAAAAATAGGAGAACATCTTATTCAAAGAGTTATTTTTACTTTATCATTTTTTTTAAATCTAATTTTTAAAATTTTATGTATGATGGAATTAAGGGAAGGGCAAAAAGTTGATGAAGATGAATAAGTCCTGAGTTGTCCCCTAGCCTTTCCCACACAAGGGATCAAGTACAGGAAATTGTAATACAACTGTGTCCAAGTGATTGGATCTAAAAATAGTAGTAAGTAATAGTGTAAGAGTTGTGTAATGCACAGAAGGACAAAGCAGTCTAACTTTGCCTCTAACACATAGCCTCAGGTAAGTAGACTCAGGAAAGCGATCTTGGCCATGAACTATTGAGGCTAAAAATGGAAGTGCTTTGAGAATGGTAGCTGAAAACAAAGCAGACCCAAAGCAAACTTTGGTGTATTAATACCTGGCATGTACAATGCTTTTAAAGAGAAACAAACTTCATCTCTGCTAGCTGAAATGAGTGCATTAGGAAAAAACCCTCTCTGGGCTAATCTTCCCATAATAGTACTTAGCTTTAACAGAAGGTTATCGATAACTTTGTATAAAGAAAATGGATCACAGCCCTACTGCCAGTCTTGTGAGGATGCATTACTTCTTGTTTAGTCACTAAGTCATGTCCAGCTCTTTGCAACCCCATGGACTGCAGCATACCAGGCTTCCCTGTCCTCTGTCTTCTGGGGTTTGTTCAAACCCATGTCCATTGAGTCGGTGATGCTATTAAACTATCTCATCCTCTGTGGCCCTCTTCTCCTTTTGCCTTCAGTCTTTCTCAATATCAGGGTCTTTTCCATTGAGTTGGCTCTTTGTATCAGGTGGCCAAAGTATTGGAGCTTCAGCATCAGTCCTTCCAATGAATATTCAGGGCTGATTTCCTTTAAGATTGACTGGTTTGATATCCTTGCAGTCCGAAGAGATCCTTGTATTACTTGATGCTGCTGCTGTTGCTAAGTCACTTCAGTCATGTCCGACTCTGTGCGACCCCATAGATAGCAGCCCACTGGGCTCTTCTGTCCCTGGGATTCTCCAGGCAAGAATACTGGAGTGGGTTGCCATTTACTAGTAGACAAAGTCCAGCTTATCTCCCTGTCTGGGAGCTTTTGTATATTGTATAAAATGCATATCTGTATACATGCCCCTGGAGAGACTAGACCTAAAATCTTTGAGAAAAGGGCAGTTGGCAAAATAATCCAAGGGATGGAGGGTTTTATGTGTAAAGGTATTTTAATAGAGAAATGGAAAGGTAACTTGAGGACATTGATCATAGTCATTAGTGTTTTAAGGGGTATAAAGAGCATGAGTAGACTTATTTACCAAAGTCTTATTTACCAAGAATGCTACATTTGAGGAGAACTTTTTAAAACAAAAATCATTCTAGAAAAAGAGAACATTTCCCTTTTAATACCAGATGCAGTGGGACTCAATACTTGTGGCAGGTGAATAAGGTAAAACTGTAGATATTTTCAGGGTGGATTTAAGTAGATTAATAATGGTAATGGTCATTAGATAGACTTTATATATAGTCATATTAGGCTGGGTACTGCTTCAGCAATAAATAATTTCTGAGACCTCCATAGTTTCAAATACCACAGGGTTATTTTTTGCTAATAATACATATTTATAATGTGTCAGTAAGGAGAGGTGGGAGCGATTCTTTGTGTAAGTATACATATATGTATATCAATAGCTATACTTATTTTCATTACTGTATAGTATTCTGTGGTATGAATATTCCACAAATTATTCAGTTTCTTGTCAAAAAAGCATGTGAATTGTTTCTAGTTTTGTTGCTAAGAATATACTTGTACATATCCCTTGATTGACACATGCACACGTATTTGTTATTTATGTGCTTTCAAAAAGGACCAGCTGCATAATTTGTAGGGACCAGGGCAAAATGAAAATGTGGAATCTACTGATGAACATTTATTAAGGTTTCAAGATGGCTATAGCAGTGTGTTAAGCTAAACATGGAACCATTTAGGTTCAAGGTCCTATGCGACTGCACAGGTTATATGCCCATGAAAGTGCTGGGATTTGGGGAATTATTTACTGCTGCAGCATTACTCATGGGGATTTTAGGAGTAGAATTGCTGATTCATAAGTTATGCATGAATTCAACTGTTGGATTATATGACAAAATATACCAATTTGCAGTACTTTCAGCAATGTATGAAAATTCCTTTTGTTCCACATCTTTGACAGCATTGCCAATCTTGAAAATTTGAGACACCCTTGTGTGGTCTGATTATATCTCACTGCATTTTGTTTTGCACGTCCCTAATGATAAATGAAGTTGAGCACCTTTTTATACGTTTACTGTTCATTTGTATATCTTTGGTGAAGGCTTTATTTAAGAATCTTGTCTCATTTGTTGTTTTTTTTTTTTTTTTTTGGTTTAACAATGTCAATTAGGAAAACTACAGAACAGTCAATAGGTTATGTATGTGTATATGTACATATATATGTATGTATGTATGTATTTATTGGTTGTCTCCTGTCAGCTTTAATTTGTTTATTTAAAAAGTGATTTACTTCCTAGTGAAAAAAGGCCTAAATTAGAATCAATAAGTATTATTACATTTATATTTTGTACTTTCATTAAAAATTTTTATTTTGGACCTCTTTCTTGTCAGCATGCATAGGAAAAAATGAATACAAATGGCAGAAATGTGATTATCTTGGTTGAGCAACAAGAAGGCCACTGTGGTTGGAGAATGGAGGAGTGTGTGGAAGGAAATGAGATCAGATAGGTAGTTGAGTGAGATACCATAAGGTCTTATAGACCATTGAAAGAGCACTGTTTTTATTTTTACTGGAAAAAATCTGGAAACTTCTGGAAGATTTTGAACGCAAGTCAGATGATTGAAAGAAGTGTACTCATTTAGCTTTTTTAACTCAATATATCATTTTTTAAGATTAACATGTCGGTGCATATATCAATTTTTATTTCTTTTTATTTTATAATAGGGTTTCATTGTGTGAATATACCACAAATTGCTTATCCATTTTCCTGTTGATGGAAATTTGGATCATTTCCAGATTTTTTGCTATTATAAATCCACTGTGCACATTATTGTTAATTTTTTATGCACACATGCTTTCGTTATCTTGAGTATACTTCAAGGAAGAGAATTGCTCACTTATAAGCAGGGTATCCAGCCACCCTGATGTGCTTGAAACTATCACCCTCATTTTAGCAAAGAAAGCCCCACATCTCTGGAAGCTCTTCAGTTCAGTTTAGTCGCTCATTCATGTCCAACTCTTTGCGACCCCATGGACTGCAGCATGCCAGGTCTCCCTGTCCATCGCCAACTCTTGGAGTTTATTCAAACTCATGTCCATTGAGTCGGTGATGCCATCCAACCATCTAATCCTCTGTTGTCCCCTTCTCCTCCTGCCTTCAATCTTTCTCAGCATCAGGGTCTTTTCCAATGAGTCAATTCTTCTCATCAGGTGGCCAAAGTACTGGAGTTTCAGCTTCAGCATCAGTCCTTCCAATGAACACCCAGGGCTGATCCCATTTAGGATGGACTGGTTGGATCTCCTTGCAGTCCAAGGGACTCTCAAGAGTCTTCTCCAACACCACAGTTCAAAAGCATCAATTCTTCAGTGCTCAGCTTTCTTTATAGTCCAACTCTCACGTCCATACATGGCTACTGGAAAAACCATAGCTTTGACTAAATGGACCTTTGTTGGCAAAGTAATGGAAGCCCTTAAGGCTTTCTAGTTAGAGGGTAGATGTATCTTTAACTTTACAAGTGGTTTTCAAACAGTTTTACGAGATAGTTATACTAGTTTACACTCCACTAGAAGCATACAGAGCTTCCCAGGTGGCTCAGTGGTAAAGAACCTGACTGCAGTTCAGAAGACAAAGGAGATGTGGGTTTGATCCCTGGGTTGGGAAGATCCCCTGGAGGAGGGCATGGCAACCCACTCCAGTGTTCTTGCCTGAAAAATCCCATGTACAGAGGAGCCTGGCAGACTACAGACCAAAGGGTCGCAAAAAGTCAGACACGACTGAGCACAAGCATGGCCTGGAACCATACAGTGTGCCAGACATTGTGTGTGGTTATGAAAATTCAGTGGTGAGTCAGATGGACGAGGTCCCTACCCTCATGGAACCCTCATGTTCTGGGTGGTAGATAAACAGTGAATAAATGATTACAAGTAGGTTGTCTGAAAATCTGCTATTAAGCGGATGTATTTACGTGAGCTATTATTTTTGTGTTTAAAAATATATTTGCAGGATGGACTTAATCCTTAGGAAGCACGTCTGCTCCCTGATATGATATCTAACAGGAGTACTGCAATTAAAGCAGAAAACTTTTGTACAGTATCAGATGTATGAGACTGAATTACAGCCAAGAAGTTGTCCGTTTTAGGCCTGGCTCATTCAAAGGGACTTCAGTATAATTGTTCAGGGTTAGGAGGAAGCAGAGTATCTATGGCCACTGATTTCTTGTGCCTGAAAGATTCTTCTCTCTAGTGTTAGTTGCTCAGTCATGTCTGACTCTTCACAACCTCGTGAACTGTAGCCCACCAGACTCCTCTGTCCATGGGATTCTTCAGGCAAGAATACTGGAGTGGGTTGCCTTTTCCTTCTTCAGGGGATCTTCCCAACCAAAGAATTGAACCCAGGTCTCTTGCATTGAAGGCAGATTCTTTCTCATCTGAACTACCAGTGAAGTCCTCCTTCTCTCTAGACTTCTTGCTAATTTAGAACTTCGAGTCATCACTGTTGTTTCTCCCACTGAAGAGGGTTCAGAAACAGTGAACTGGTCTGGGACTCTCCACACATCTTCGTTATTGTTAGCTTGTATTTTCAGTTTGCTTTTTCCCATAGTGCCTGCAAGTTTTCTGTTTTTCCAGATGGTGTTCAGCAAATAAATATCTTTTATATTGTATCAAGAGCATCACTATTCACCTGTATCATATTGTTTGTATCCTAAATTTAAAACACTTGATCTGACAATACTTTTTTATGAGTTTTGATCTAAGAGCAATTATATGCAGACATTTTCCCCCCAGGCATTATGACTTAGAAAGATTTTGAAACAATCTGAAAGTTAAAAAGCATCACCTACCAAAAAGTTTCAACCAAATGAGTTCCTGATTTTCACTCTCAATTTTGAGATTGCTTGAGGCTTATAAAATTCTCATGTCAACAAAAAGTGGAAGATGTTTTGTGTCTTAGGTAGAAATATTTCCCAAGTAATAAGGAGATCTATAAAAGCAAGGCATAAACTTAAAGCCTTGTTCCTATCCTTTAGGGCTAAATTTCTATGTTTCCGTAAGACTTTTATTCAGTTATAGCTTTTATCACATAATGAGCTGAACACCTTTCTGTTGCTTCAATTAGATGGTAATTTCTTAGTAAGCAAGAACCAGGTCTTGAGAAAGTACCTATTATAGTGCCTAGTACATAATAGAGTCAATGTGTAGTGGTTCCTTGTTTTGCAACTGTAACAGTTTTCTATTGCTGCTGTAATAAATTACCACAAATTTAGCTGTTTAACACAACGAAATTAATTTTCTTATAATTCTGGATGTTTGAAAAGTTAGATTAGTTTCCCTGGGCTAAAGTCAAGGTGTCTGCAGATGGTGATCTTTCTAGTGGCTCTAAAGTGAGTATCCGTTTCCTTGCCCTTTGTAGCTTCTCTGTTCCTTGGCTTGCGGCCTCTTTTTTCATCTTTAAACTGCATCCCCCCAGTTTCTGCTTCCATCATCCTGGTACCATCTCTGACCCCCTCTGTAGTCCTCTTATGAGGACTATCGCGATTACACTGGGCCCACTGAATGATCCAGAATAATCTCCTATCTCAGTATCTTTAATCACATTTGAAAAGTTCTTTTTATCATGTAAAGTAACATTCATAGGTTGTGGGTATTTAGTCATGAACATATTTGGGAGACCATTATTCAGTCTACCTCAGCAACTAGCAGAGAGCTTTGTATTTTGTAATTACTTAATATGTGTTTTCTGAATTGTTTGTTATATAACTTTTAGTATACTTTTGCTTGGGAATAGAAGTTTTATGGTTTTGTTTTGGTTTCTTGTAAAGAAGTCTCAGACCAATCTTTTCCTGTATTCTTTAAAGAGCTTTGTTCCATAGAGCTCTTATCTTCTCTTATCTATAATGAAGAGGTTTTGCTTCTCTTTAGTTCATTTAAATGCAGATATTGATTTGTTGAAATGTGGTCCTTTCTCCACTTGGTTCTGTATTATTTCTTTTTTCTCAATCATTCTTTCAAAACCCTTCACTATTCCTGATATATAAAATAAAAATGAAGATTTTTCTGTCTTGGTGAACAACTTTTCTGTATCAAAATGGTATATGCTTTTTTTTTTTTATAATCGAAGCACAGATTAAATGTTATCTCCTTCCTGAGACTCAGTTTACTTCACAGAAAGAAAGGAACTAACTAATGAGTATGCTTTATACACATTATTTAATTTCATCACATTTTCTGAAAAAATGATGATCAGAGAGGTCATATCATGTGTTTTGCAGTAAGTTGCAGAGCAGTAATTTAAAACCAGGTGTTTGTGGAAGACTGTGCAGCCTAATGGTGGGGATTGTACTTGAAAACAAGTCCAGCTTTAACCACTGTGCAGCTTTATCAGCTGAATAGGCATAATAATAGTAACTTCATAGTACATGTCTTTATGTGAAAATTCAGTCAGGCGTGAGCGAGTATATGGAACTCTCTGTACTTTTTTCTCATCTTTCTGTAAATCTAAAACTGTTTTAAAAATAAAGTCTATTATTTCAAAAAGTCAGATAATGACTGTAGAGTACTTTGCATAGTCTTGACATATGTTCAGTCTTTGACTATGGTTTTTATTATGACTTCTCTCTTTCTGTTACAGCATGGTTTTCAGTCCAGATTAATGCTTCTCCTTTGAACTCCTATAACATTTAATAGTGTATAGTATATAATTTATGATTTTACAGGTTCATAGAATATTAGAGTTGGAAGGAGTCTTAAAGGTCAACAGTCATATGAAGAAACTGAGGCACAGAGAGGACAAATAACTTGTCCAAGGTCATACAATATTACATATGTTTTCTATAGTTTATTAATAAGCTATAAGGCTATTTACTGATTTATTAACATCATTATTTCTGTTCTTTGAAATTTTCAAATGAAATGTCACTAACTGTTAATCCTGAAGTAGGTAACAATGGAATTAAATTGTTAGGCATAAATTATTATTTAAGTTTCAATCCTTTACTCCTTAAGTTTTTTACTTTATTAGGGTACAGATAAGTTTAAGTCCTTGAATGGATTCCCAATTTTTGACCAATGATCATGAAATACGTTTGTACTCCTTTACATATTTCTTCAAAAATTTTATCTGATCTTTTTTTTATTCAAAAACTTTAATTCCTTAACATAATTTTTTTTTCACTTCTAATTTGGGCAATCACTTGAACTAATAAAATTCAAACAAAGAAAAATTCACTCATTGAAGTTTTTTCCTTTTTTATTAATATTTATTATTTATTTCCCAAGCCATATAAAACCCAAGTGGCTTTGCCTAAAAAATGTAGTCTTGAATATGAACCAAAAGAAAAAGAAGAGAAATATCATGGATTTAAAAAAAACTTGGGCCAAATTTTTTGCTTGAGGAGTCAAGTTTGAGACATCAAGACTTGATCAAACAAATAGTATTTGACATGAACATATCAGTTGGAACTTCAAAAGTGATTAGTTCTACCAAGTTTTTTATTAATGGAAATGTCTTCAGTGAACACGTCTATTTCACTAGTGTGTCTTTTTTCCTCTTTAATATAAACTCAAAAAGGTATAAACCCCTGCTTTCTAATATCTCTTTTCATGTTTTGATCTCTAGTTAGATCTGCACACCTTACTCCAGGCTTATACCATTCACCTTGCTCACATTACTGATTTTACTGTCATGCTCTTAGAAGTGTTCTTTTCCTTTTTTTTTTTTTTAATTACAGAAGCCATCATTTATTTGACATAGCTGATCTTTAACCTGTCGATTTTTCTAACTAGTCTTCATCATTATATAAGTCTCCTGTATCTGATTAGTTACCAAGTCTTACCAGTTATTTTTCTATGTATCTTTCATATTTTTCCTCTGGTCCCCATCCTAATTGTTCCCTCTTTAATTGAGATATTTAACTGTTTTCCTTGAAAGAATTTAAAAATTGCCTTCTGGGTCTTTCCAACTACTAGCTTCTTCTCCCTGACAATGTGTCTTTCATACCCTCACAGAGTGATGTGTTTAGAACACAGATTTTGTTAATGTCCTTCCTGTCCTATATCATTTGTAATAATAATAGGTGCCATTTATTGTTTGTATATGTGTGTGTGTGTGTGTGTGAGGCAGTTTGCTATATGCATTATAAACATTATCTTTAATTCTGATACCATATCTGTGAGGGAGATTCTATTATCCCCGTTAACAGATGAAGAGATTTAAGGCTACTGGTAGTTAAATAATCTTCCCAAGTTTGTACATATGACTGGTGGATATGAAATAGGGCCTAGATATACATAGATCTAAACCTTTCTTCTGTCCATGTAGTTTGTTCCCTTTAGGATACAAACATTAACTCCTTGGCCTAGCGTATGAGGACTTTGATGATTGAACTCCTATCTACCTTGTCAGCCTGTTCTGCTAATTATGCTGTTTTCTTTATTGTGCCATACACTGCAATGTTAAGCTTGTCATTCTTCAACTTTTGCTGAGTACCCGCTTAGAGACAGGGCCGGGGATTATTTAGGGTACTAGATGTAACAACATGAATAAGCTTACAGTCTAGTAGAGGAAAGAGATGTGAACCAATAAATCTAATGTAGTACATGCAATTTTAAGTGCAGAGGAGAAATACAAATACTGGAGTGGGTTGCAGTGCCCTCCTCCAGGGGATCTTGCCAACCCAAGGATCTAACCCACGTCTCTTCCATCTCCTGCTTTGGAAAGCAGATTGTATACCACTAGCACCACCTGCGGCGAAGGCAGTGGCACCCCACTCCAGTATTCTTGCCTGGAAAATCCCATGGACGTAGGAGCCTGGTAGGCTGCGGTCCATGTGGTCGCAAAGAGTCGGACACGACTGAGTGACTTCACTTTCACTTTTCACTTTCATGCATTGAAGAAGGAAATGGCAACGCACTCTGTCTTTGCCTGGAGAATCCCAGGGACGGGGGAGCCTGGTGGGCTGCCGTCTATAGGGTGGCACAGAGTCGGACATGACTGACGCGACTTAGCAGCAGCAGCACCACCTGGCAGCCTTACCACTTGTGATGTAGTATCCTTCAGCAAGTTGGTTAACCATGTCTTACTGTAAAATAGAGGATAATTATAGTGTTTATTTTATTGTGTTGCTACAAGGCCTATATGACATAGTACATGTAAAGTGCTTAGCACAGTGTCTGGCATGTAACTGGTGTAACTATGCACTAGTATTACTTTTAAAATGTTTCCATGAGCACTAGGAAACCAATAAAGGGTCATGGGATATGTCCATTGGTAATATTCCATGACGGAAATTGCATGGGGGAAGTTTTTGTATTAAAGCATATCGATCTATTTAGCCATCAATATTTATCAATATATATATATTGATACATATATCAATACTTTATCTATATCAATATATATGATATATATATCTATATCTCTCTCTCTATATATATCATATATATATATATCTCATATGGGCTTCCCAGGTGGCACAGTGTTAAAGAATTACTTACCAGTGCAGGAGATAAAACAAGCGTGGATTTGATCCCTGAAGCAGGAAGATCCCCTGGAGTAGGAAATGATAACCTGTTTCAGTATTCTTGCCTGGAAAATTCCTGGGACAGAGGAGCCTGATGGGCTGTAGTCCCTGGGATTGCAAAGAGTTGAACATGACTGAGCGACTAAGCACACTCGCACACACACACACACAGATTGATACAAGTGTTACAAAATAATTAATTGACCCATGGTACAAACAGGGCAGGCAGTTGAGAAACAGTTTTTTCATTCATAACACTTAGTAAATATTTAAAGAGCTATTTTCTAACTTCAGTGTCAAATTGAACATAAAGTAATTTTAAAAATTCTTTTAAAATTAATGTAAGCTTGTCCAGTGAAGCATTATCTCAATAACATATTTTTGAAATATTCAGTGTAGAGCCCCAATTAGTATCTAATGCTAAATTGCTATGGAAAATGAGCATCATATTGGATTTGCAAACACTTTAGTCTCATTCGGTTTTTAATATTTCACGTGTATTAAATGCAGTTATAGACACCTCACATTCATTCTAGCCCAAATATTAGTTTATTAAAAAATTAACTTTATCATCCTCTTCCATCATTGAAAGGCAATGTTTATTTTGAAGACTCCCCCATTGCTTATCAGCTTCCCAGGTGGCTCAGTGGTAAAGAATCCACGTGCAATGCATGAAATGTGGGTTCAATCCCTGGATCAGGAATATGCCCTAGAGAAGGAAATGGCTTTCCACTCCAATATTCTAGCCTGAGAAATCCCATGGACAGAGGAACCTGGTGGGCTACAGTCCATGGGGTTACAAAAGAGTAGGACAGGACTTAGTGACTAAGCAACACTCGTTGCTTATAGAACCTGTCAGAATGCCCTTTTTAAACCACCTATGTGTGAAATCCTCCACTAAAAAGCTTTCAGTGCTGCTTTTATTTCCCCTGAAATCAAGTGCAAAATTCTTGGCATGGTATTTTGAGCCTCTGTTAACTGGTTCTCATCTACCTCTTCAACTTGATTTAGCCAGTGCTGTTCACTGTCTTGGGCTTCCCTGTAGGCGCAGTGGTAAAGAATCCACCTGCCAGTTTAACAGATGCAAGAGATACAGGTTCGATCCCTGGGTCTTGAAGACTCCCTGGAGGAGGAAATGGCAACCCACTCCAGTATTCTTGTCTGGAAAATTGCATGGACAAAGGAGCATGGTGGGCTACAGTCCATGGGGTCACACAGAGTTGGACGTGACTGAGCATACAGCACACTTGACACTCTTGCCTTGAGTGCTCCATTACTTTTGACCTTTCCTTGGTGTGTATTGTTTTATCCATTTGGGTGCTCTTTTCCCCTTCTGAATGCCTAGAGCACTTTTACTTGTTTTTCAAGACAATTTGAATTTCACGTTTTGAAGCCTTCTCTAAATTTCCTGGTGGAAAGTGCTTTGGATATAGATACTTTACATATTCTTCCTATAGCATTTTCACAATGGATAGTTATCATTCCTTATCATTTTTAAACTATGCATTATTTATTTTAAATAGAGTTGCTGAATACATGTTTAAAGTTTGGGTGGTGTCTCTTTCTGTGGTTTAGCTTTATTTTCATATGCCCTTTATTGCAATGTACCTGAGTTTTGGATCAGAGTCACTCTTTTTACTGGTCAGAGTTCCCATACGGGGCTAGTTTCCTGGACTTCCTACTACCAGAGAAGTTGGAGAGCCTCTGAGGAGAAGAAACCTGTGAATCATATTTTCTATACTAAGGAAACTCATGGAAAATATACTTTTGTTGTACATCTGTCATCCTTTTGAATCCTTTGAGTGGAAGGTTTCTGAAGCTGTTGCGAAGACTCAGGAACAATCCATAGAGTTATCTATATTTGTGACAAGGTGGACTCTCAAGGCAATATTGAGAATAATTTGGTGGGCCTGACTGTTCAGATTACTGAATTACAGTAGAAAGTATAATTTGATTGTTGAAATATAGAAGACAACATGTGAAGTCAGGTTTGCAATTCACTTACTTATCTTGATCTGGTCTATCCAGTAAGAAGATTATTCTGAATAAACCTTGATTATCCTAACTTTAAAACAATATCTTGTTTATACAAAGGGATAAGTTCACAGAATATGAATTCTCTAACTAAAGCAGATCGTGTAGGGCAGAGGACCTAGACATTTTATGGTGGCAAGAACCTAGATATTTTATGGTGGAGAGAAGCTGAGTAGGTGTAATTAATATGTGGTCAAGAAGTTGGGCTCTGGAGTCAGGCCTGAGTGAACACTTGTTCCACCGCTTGTCAGCTATGTAAATTTTGACAGTCCGAAACTATCACCTCAGTTTTGTAAACTTCTTAACCTCTAAGCTTTGGTTTCCTCATTTATAAAATGTGGATAATAACACTATTTATCTTAATAAATGCTTAATTTGTATACCCTGCACATAGGAAGTACTCAAACTGATAGGAATTATCATTATTATTAACAAACTGTGAGCAGTTGTTCATATGTTAACTTCTCAGTGAGGTGGAAAGAACCAGCTGGGACTTGGCATGTGGGACCTGTCAGTTATTTTGTTAGTGAAGTAAATGTAAGAAGAGGATCTGAAGAAAAGGAGGAACAAGGAACATTTTAGTTGTCTGCTCCTGCTTTATGATGGTGTTATTTTTATTTCTGTGTGATTGGGACACAGTTATTTTGTTAGGCTGCCACTCATCTAGTAGAAGTTTATGAGGTTTTGTGAATATTCTGTCTGTAAATGGTAATAAGAATTTAGATTTGGGAGATCTGGTTTGTGATGAGTTAAAGTTCTATAATAAATCATTATCACAGTCTAGATATAGTCCAAGTCTTTTTTTTTTTTTTCTTCAGAACAAAAGACAAGCTTTATTTGAGCATTAAGTTGCAATGTTGTATGCCAAGGTAGTTGGCAAGAACTTGGAAACTAATACTCAGTATTTCGTAATAACGTATGACAAAAAAGAATCTGAAAAAAAATGTGTTAATGAATCACTGTGTTGTACACCTGAAACTAACACAACATTGTAAATCAACTAGACTTCAATTAGAAAAAGAATGAAAGTTCATCAATCAATTGAAAAAACAGAATTGGGAGAGGAGGCCTGAATTCTAGCCTTAACTTGGCTATTAACTGTAGATGTTAATTGGTGCTTATTACAGATCTCTTTTCCTGAAAATGGACTTGTTTATTAATGTATAGTCCAAGTCTTATACAAAGTGACAAGAAAGAAACAGAATCAACTCTTCTTAATTGCAGAGTAAGGTTATGTAATTTGTTTTAAAATAACATTAAAAATTTCTGTAATTTGTAGGGTGAAATCCCAATAATTGTACTGATTGAATTCTATTTTCCATTTATGTATTCTAATCAAACACATTGATCCTCACTATTAAATCTTAATATAATTTGGCCTTTTGAGAATATCAGGGGAAAAATGTCAATGGAGGGCTTAATCAAGGAAGAAAGCTTAAATATGTTGTTCTTCTGTTCTGGCTTGGGGAAGAAAATTAATCTACTTACTCACTGACTTTCTATCCCTATTCAAACATACAATGTTCTTTTATTTCTCTTGAATGTTATAGATTCATTTTATACTGTATATCTTCCTGTATTATTTTGAATTTAAAATAGAGCTTAATTGGACAAAAGTTAGCACTAGAGTGCAAGTATATAAAGACCCAGAGTGTTCGCTCATTTATATTTATATTAGTATAGTGACTGATGAATACATGTTTACTGATGAGTGAAGTTTTAGGCAAGTGTGTGTATATATATGTGGAGAATGGAGGGGAAATGAATGAAAGAAAATGTGCTCTTAATTAGTGGATATAAAAGATAAATTATCACTTTTAGTAATTATTATTATTGTTGTTCTTAAAATTCCTTTTTAAGAGTACATTAGTTACATCTAATCATGATGGTTCATTGAAATGTTATCATGAGCAATGGTAAAATAGATGGATGTAGACACTTAAATAGAATTGACATCCATGGCTTAATGTCTGTTTTGTTTTATCTTATCTGTGGATGACAGATATTGGCTATTCTTTCATTGAAATTTTGTTTTATGTAAGAAACAGAAATATATTTCCATGTACTATCCTAGTACTTTTGTTTCAGATGAGTTGATTTGATAATCATGTTTATATCTGAGGAAAAAAGCATATGTAAAACAATGTACTGGCTCTTTTTACATACATTTCCATCTCTTGCTGGAATTATAGGATTAGTTTTTAGCATTTTCTACACTGTAGTCAGAAGTTTTTTTTTTTTTTTGGCTGTGCTGTGTGGCATATGAAACTTAGTTCCCTGACCAGGGATTGAACCCATGCCCCCTGCATTGGGAGCATGGAGTCTCAACTGTTAGACTGCCTAGGAAGTTCCCAGAGGTATCTTTTTAATGCATATTTGATTCTTGCTCTTTTCCTTTTGTATGTGTATGTGTGTATGGATATACACACACAGACAATTTTCATATATGTCCTTAAAAATATCAAAGCCAAATACAAAGAATAGTCAATGTATTAATATTTCAAGCATGCTTTGGAAAAAATGCCAATATAGTTAGCCAGTGTTGGGCTATATATAGTCTGGACTGCTGAGCTTTGGTTTTATCTTATACCATATCTCTTATCCTAGACCCACATGTAAGAGGCAACTTTTTGAACCTTAAAATTTTTTTTCAGCTTTATTGAAGGTATAATTGACAAAATTATAAGATGTTCGCAGTGTATGTTGTAATGATTTGATATATGTGTACACTGTGAAAGAATTAGTTAGTATTTGTATGTGTGCTAAGTCGTGTCCAACTCCTTGTGACCCTATGGACTGTAGCCTGCTAGGTTTCTCTGTCCATGGGATTCTCCAAGCAAGAATACTAGAGTGGATTGCCATTTCCTCTTCCACAGGATCTTCCAGACCCAGGGATCGAACCTGAGTCTCTTGTGTCTCCTGCATTGGCAGGTGGATTCTTTACCACTAAGGCACCTGGGAAACTCCATGTAATTAATATATCCATTGGTATATATGTTTATATCCATCACCATGTATCTATTACTATATACACACAGACATATCCATCACTATATACACACACACACATCCATCACTGTATATACACACCCACACTCATAAGTGTGTGTTTGTGTATACACACTTTTTTAATTTATAATTTTTTGGTGAGAACATTTAAGTTCTACTCTCTTAGTAAATTTCATTTCTACAATACATTGTTATCAACTGTAGTCACCTTGTAATACCATACACCCTTAGAACTTATTCATTTTCTAGCTGAAGGTTTATATCCTTTTACCTACCTCTCCCTATTTCTCCCAACCCTTAGCCTCTGGGAATCACTTTTCTACTGTCTACTGCTACGAGTTTGAGTTTGACTTAAAAAAAATTAGATTGCACATTTAAGTGAAATCATGCAGTATTTGTCTTTTTTTGTCTGACTTAATTCATTTAGTGTAATGCCCTCAAGGTTCACCCATGTTCTGAATGGATAACATACCAGTGTGCATGTCTTCTTTATCCATTCTATTCATGGGGTCACAAAGAGTCGGACACGACTGAGTGACTGAACTGAACTGTTGATGGAGATACAGGTTATTTCCTTGGCTTGGCTATTGTGAATAATACTGCAGTGATCATGAGAGTGTATATATCTCATCAACATCCTATTTTCTTTTCCTCCAGATATATACCCGGATGTGGTTTATCATATGGTAGGTCTATCGTTAATTTTTGAAGAATCTCCATATTGTTCCATTGGGGCTGTACCAATTTACATGCTCACTAACAGTGTACAAGGGCTCCTTTTTCACTTTAGCCTCACAAACACTTATTATCATTTGTCATTTTGATGACAGTCAGTCTAATGATGATTAGTGATATTGAGCACCTTTTCATGTGTCTATTGGCCATCTGTATGTCTTCTTTGGAAAAATGTCTATTCAGTTTCTCTGCTCATTTTTTCAGTTATATTGTTTTCTGCCATTTAATTGTGTTGGTATTATATCTTTTAGATATATATTAGCTATTAGCTTGGGCTTCTCTTGTGGCTCAGCTGATAAAGAATCCACCTTCAATGCCAGAGACCTGGCTTCAATCCTTGGGTTAGAAAGATTCCCTTGGAGAAGGGAAAGACTACCCACTCCAGTATTCTTGCCTTGAGAATTCCATAGACTGTATAGTCCATGGGGTCACAAAGAGTCGGACACGACTGAACGAACATACAGTGTTCTCAAACGTACTTTTATTAGCTATTTTCTTAGTGAGTTCTGAGAGCTTCTGATAGCCAGAACATTACAACTTGTCATGTTCCAAAGGGGAATATCTCAGTAGCACCGGGATTTAGGTTTTTTGTTGTTGTTCAGTTGCTAAGTCATGTCT
The DNA here is from genome assembly GCF_054371585.1 of Giraffa tippelskirchi. Lineage (NCBI taxonomy): Eukaryota > Metazoa > Chordata > Mammalia > Artiodactyla > Giraffidae > Giraffa > Giraffa tippelskirchi. The sequence goes on along the minus strand of NC_137284.1, from coordinate 37,424,904 downwards.
GACTCTTTGTGACCCCTTGAACTACAGCACGCCAGGCTTCCCTGTCCTTTACTGTCTCCCTGAGGTTGCTCAAACTCATGTCCATTGGGTCAGTGATGCCATCCAACCATCTCATCCTCTGTTGGCCCCTTTGTCTCTTGCCCTCAATCTTTTCCAGCATCAGGGTCTTTTCCAATGAGTCAGTTCTTTGCATCAGGTGGCCAAAATATTGGAGTTTCAGTTTCAGCATCAGTCCTTCCAAAGAATATTCAGTGTTCATGTCCTTTAGGATTGACTGGTTTTATGTTCTTGCTGTCCATCCTAGAGGCCATACCCTGAGGCAACCGCTTTTAAAATATGCAAGTAAATCTCTTTGAGGGAAAGACTAGAAAATGGCCATTTCTGTCTACTCCCTCCTTACTGAGCCCTGGAGTGACATCTGATTAAGAAGTATGTTTGCTACAGTCCTATTGTACCTGTGAACGCAAGTCCTGTTGACCAGATGATCAAGGGATGCATTTCCCGGGTGGCAGCTGCAAAATCAGGGACTCCTGACATGACTACAGCTTGTTCCAGGAAGACTCTGATAACCGTTGGCTGGCCAGTGTATGACCATGGAGGTGGTCTGGGGAGAATTGTAGTTGACTCCCACATATGTGTTGAATTAGAAGCCTGACCCTTAGGCTTCTGCTTTTGAGATATGCAAATTGGTCTCTTTCATGGAAAGACTCAGAGATAGGCATTTCTGACTGCTGCCTCTGTGCTGAGATTGGAATAGCCAAACTCTTTGCTGCAGCCCCATTGAACATGTGAATGCAGGCACCTGCTGGCCACCAAAGCCAAGTGATCAGGGGGTGTGTCTTATGTGCAACAGTTGCAAAAGCTAGTGCTCCAGACACGTAGTGCAGAAACTCCTTTTAGGGAGATACCAGTGACCTGGAATAGGGCAGGAAATTGTGGAGTTAGCACCAGTAGTTTTGCCTGATGTCTGGGGAAGATCACCCTGTGCTAATTAATGAGCCTAAATCTCAGGCTTTTAGTTTTTGAGATATGCTAATATATCTCTTTCAGAGAAAGAATGAGATGGGCATTTTTGTCTGCTGACTCTGCACTGGGCCCTGTTTCAGTGTGTTATTTTCTTGTCTGTCTGATTTGTAGGAGTCACTCAGCTAGTTTCTGGATTTATTTTTTAAAATATTTTAATTAGTTAATTGAAATATAACTGACCTTCAAAACTATGTTAGGTGCACAATATAGTAATTCCATATTTCTGTATATTCTGCTTTATGTTTGTTGATTTGTTTTGCCTTTTTAGTTACCACATAAAAGTAAAATAATACAGTATTTGTTTTTCTCTGTCTAACTTGTTTCACTTAGCATAATACCCTCTAGGTCTACCCATGCCATTGCTTTTTTAATGTCTGAGTAATATTCCATTACTCAGAATACTAAGTATTCATTACTCAGAGAGCTGGACAATAAAAAAGGTTGAGCACCAAAGAATTGATGCCTTTGAACTGTGGTGTTGGGGAAAACGCTTGAGAGTCCCTTGGACAGCAAGGAGATCACACCAGTCAATCCTAAAGGAAATCAACCCTGAATATTCATTGGAAGCACTGATGCTGAAGCTGAAGTTTCAGTACTTTGGCCACCTGATGCCAAGAGCTGACTCACTGGAAAACACCTTGATGCTGGGAAAGTTAGAAGGCAGGAGAAGAAGGGGACGACAGAGGATGAGATGGTTGGATGGCATCACAGACTGAATGGACATGAGTTTGAGCAAACTCCAGGAGATAATGAAGGACAGGGAAGCCTGACATGCTGCATCTATGTGGTCACAATGAGTTGGACATGACATCGTTTGAACAACAACAAATATTCCGCTATATATATACCACATCTTTATCCATTCATTTATCAGTGGACACTTATGTTGCTTCTGTATCTTGGCTATTGTAAATAATGTTGCAGTGAACATTAGGGTACATATATCTTTTTGAATTGTTATTTTTGCATTCTTTGAAAAAATACTCAGAAGTGGGATTTCTTTGTCCAGACATAGTTACTTCTTGAGGACCTCCATACTGTTTTCCATAGTGGCTGCACCAATGTATGTTCTCAATGACAGTGCTGGAGAATTTGCCTTTCTTCACATCTCTTGTTTTCTTTTTTGAAAATTGTCATTCTGACATGTGTGAGGTGATATCTCATTGTGGTTTTGACTTGTATTTTTTTTTAATGATTAGTGATGTTGAGCATCTTTTCATGTGCCTATTGGCCATATTTATGTCTTTTCTGGAAAAAAATCCCATTCAAGTCCTGTGCCCATTTTTCAATCTGGTTGTTTGGGCTTTTTTTTTTATGTTTAGTGGTATGAATTCTTTATTTTGAATATTGACCCTTTGTTAGATATATCATTTGCAAATGTCTTCTCCAATTCTGTAGGCTGCCTTTTTGTTTTGTTGATAGTTTCCTTTGCTGTGCAAACACTTTTTAGCTGATGTTGTCCTATTTATTTTTGCTTTAGTTTCTCTTGCTTGAGGATATATATCTAACGAAATATTGATAAGACTGGTAAGAGCCTACTGCTTATGTTTTCTTCTAGGAGTGTTACAGCTTCAGGTCTTACATTTAAAATTTTAATCCATTTTGAGTTATTATTGTGCATGGTGTAAGAGAGTAGTCCATTTTTCCTTTTTCCTGTGGTTGTCCAGTTTTTCCAACAGCATTTATTGAACAGGCTGTCTTTCTTCATTGTATATTCTTGTTGCTTCTGTCATAGATTAATTGTTCTTATAAGTGTGGGTTTATTTCTGGGCTCTCTGTTCTGTTCTGTTGATGCATGTGTCTGTTTTGTGTCAGTACCATACCCTCTTGATGACTATAGCTTTGTAGTATAGTTTGAAATCAGGGAATGTACCTCCTGCTGCTGGTAGGTGGAACTGAGTCCCTTTGCAATTGACAGTGCAGCCTGGGGTTTCCTGGGGTTAGTGCTGGCCCACTAGTGGAAACAGCTGAGTCCCCATGCACGTAGCTGCTTGGCATGAAGGGTCCCAGAACTGGTGCTAGTGGGCTGTTGGGTGGATAAGCCACCTGGCACTGTTGGGCTAGAAGGAGGATTACAAAATGATGTTTGTTAGCACCAGTGTCCTTGTGGTAGAATGAGATCCCTGCTTTCATTGTGTATGTCCCCAAGAGGCATCCCAGTTGTCTCCTACCTCTCTGGGAGACTCTCAAGATCAGCAAGTGGGTACACCCCAGGCTTCTTCCAAATTACTACCTGTCTGATGATTCCAGAGCATGTGAGATTTTATGTGTGCCCTTCAAAATCAGAGTCTATTTCTTATGACTCTCTGGCTCTCCCATACACAAAGCCCCACTCTTGCCTTCAAAACAAGACATTCTTGGGGCTTGTCTTCCCATTGTGGGAATCCCAATCAGGGGAGCCCAATGTGGGGCTCAAACCCCTTACTCTTTGGGGTAACTTCTGCCGTTGTGATTATCCTCTCATTTGTAAGTTGCCTATCTTGAAAGTGTGAGTCTGTGCTGAATTTCTACCCCTCCTACTCTTTTTGTGATTTCTACGTTTTATCTTAAGTTGTAAAAAGTCTTTTTTGTTAGTCTTCAGGTCATTCTCATAGGTAGTTCTGTAAATTGTGATTTTGGTGTGCCTGTGGAAGGAGGTAAGCTCAAGATCTTCCTGTTTCACCATTTTGGTCAGTCCTCTCTAGATTCTGGATTTCTTTCAGAGAGAATTATTCTGTGTGTAGCTGTAGATTTGATGTGTCCATGGGAGAGGAGTTCAGGACCATCCTATGTAGCAATGACCAACCAGAGTGATTTACTTAGATTTATCCACCAACTGTAGGCTTTCTTCTTCCTCATTCTTTCTTGTACCTTATGTTTTTTTTTTTTGTGTGTGTGTGTGTAGTAGTTTTTTTTAAACTGTCTCAAATTTTGCTCTATGAAGTTGTTTTACTCTCTTGAAAGATAATTAATCTTAGTGTATAATTCTAGCTTGATAGCTATTTCCTCTTAGCACTTTAAAGATATATTTAATTTTTTTTCTGATTTTTTTCTTGTTGCTGTTGAGAAGTTATTTCTTTTTTAGGTAGTTTCTTCCTCTTTGTTATTAATATTTTCTTTTTGTCTTTGGTTTTCTGAAGTTTTAATGTGATGTATCATGTTCAGGATTCATGTCTTTTATGATTCTGGAAAATTACTACATTTATCTCTTCAAATACTGCTTCTTTCTTATTATTTCTTTTTGAACTCCAGCTATACATGTTAGATTTTCTTCTTTTATTTTCATAACCCATAACTTTGGTTTTATATTTTTAATCCTTTTATATCTTGGAGTTGAATTTTTGATAGTACCATTATATTCAGTATCTATTTTACTAATTTCTTTTGGGATAGGCTTATATTTTGTTAAGTAAATAAGATGTTAACTATTTGGATTTAAGTAGAAGAAGAGTGTTAAGTATCTGGATGTGAATACAAGAAAAAATATCCACAAGTTCCATAGGAATATTACAAAATTAAAGGTGATTCAGTTCAGTTCAGTCACTCAGTCGTGTCCGACTCTTTGCAACCCCATGAACTGCAGCATGCCAGGCCTCCTTATCCATCACCAACTCCCAGAGTCTACCCAAACCCATGTCCATCGAGTCAGTGCTGCCATCCAACCATCTCATCCTCTGTCATCCCCTTCTCCTCTTGCCCTGAATCCTTACCAGCATTAGGGTCTTTTCCACTGAGTCAACTCTTCGCATGAGGTGGCCAAAGTATTGGAGTTTCAGCTTCAACATCAGTCCTTCCAATGAACACTCAGGACTGATCTCCTTTAGGATGGATTGATTGGATCTCCTTGCAGTCCAAGGGACTCTCAAGAGCCTTCTCCAACACCACAGTTCAAAAGCATCAATTCTTCGGTGCTCAGCTTTCTTCACCGTCCAACTCTCACATCCATACATGACCACTGGAAAAACCATAGCCTTGACTAGATGGACTTTTGTTGGCAAAGTAATGTCTCTGCTTTGAAATATGCTATCTAGGTTGGCCATAACCTTCCTTCCAAGGAGTAAGCGTCTTTTAATTTCATGGCTGCAGTCACCATCAGCAGTGATTTTGGAGCCCAAAAAAATAAAGTCTGACACTGTTTCTACTGTTTCCCCATCTATTTCCCATGAAATGATGGGACCAGATGCCATGATCTTAGTTTTCTGAACGTTGAGCTTTAAGCCAACTTTTTCACTCTCCTCTTTGACTTTCATCAAAAGGCTCTTTAGTTCTTCTTCACTTTCTGCCATAAGGGTGGTGTCATCTGCATATCTGAGGTTATTGATATTTCTCCTGGCAATCTTGATTCCAGCTTGTGTTTCTTCCAGCCCAGCGTTGCTCATGATGTACTCTGCATATAAGTTAAATAAGCAGGGTGACAATATACAGCCTTGACGTACTCCTTTTCCTATTTGGAACCAATCTCTTGTTCCACGTCCAGTTCTAACTGTTGCTTCCTGACCTGCATACAGGTTTCTCAAGAGACAGGTCAGATGGTGTGGTATTCCCATCTCTTTCAGAATTTTCCACAGTTTATTGTGATCCACACAGTCGAAGGCTTTGGCATAGTCAATAAAGCAGAAATAGATGGTTTTCTGGAACTCTCTTGCTTTATTGATGATCCAGCGGATGTTGGCAATTTGATCTCTGGTTCCTCTGCCTTTTCTAAAACCAGCTGAACATCTGGAAGTTCACGGTTCACGTATTGCTGAAGCCTGGCTTGGAGAATTTTGAGCATTACTTTACTAGCATGTGAGATGAGTGCAATTATGTGGTAGTTTGAGCATTCTTTGGCATTGCCTTTCTTTGGGATTGGAACGAAGACTGACCTTTTCCAGTCCTGTGGCCACTGCTGAGTTTTCCAAATTTGCTGGCATATCGAGTGCAGCACTTTCACAGCATCACCTTTGAGGATTTGAAATAGCTCAACTGGAATTCCATCACCTCCACTAGCTTTGTTCGTAGTGATGCTTTCTAAGGCCCACTTGACTTCACATTCCAGGATGTCTGGCTCTAGGTGAGTGATCACACCATCATGATTGTCTGGGTCGTGAAGATCTTTTTTGTGCAGTTCTTCTGTATTCTTGCCACCTCTTCTTAATATCTTCTGCTTCTGTTAGGTCCATACCATTTCTGTCCTTTATCGAGCCTATCTGTGCATGAAATGTTCCTTTGGTATCTCCAATTTTCTTGAAGAGATCTCTAGTCTTTTCCAATCTGTTGTTTTCCTCTATTTCTTTGCACTGATTGCTGAGGAAGGCTTTCTTATCTCTCCTTGCTGTTCTTTGGAACTCTGCATTCAAATGGGTATATCTTTCCTTTTCTCCTTTGCTTTTCGCTTCTCTTCTCTTCCAAGCTATCTGTAAGGCCTCCTCAGACAGCCATTTTGCTTTTTTTCCATTTCTTTTCCATGGGGATTTTCTTGATCCCTGTCTCCTGTACAATGTCATGAACCTCTATCCATAGTTCATCAGGCATTCTGTCTATCAGGTCTAGACCCTTAAATCTATTTGTCACTTCCACTGTATACTCATAATGGATTTGATCTAGGTCATACCTGAATGGTCTAGTGGTTTTCCCTACTTTCTTCAATTTAAGTCTGAATTTGGCAATAAGCAGTTCATGATCCGAGCCACAGTCTGCTCCCGGTCTTGTTTTTGCTGACTGTATAGAGCTTCTCCATCTTTGGCTGCAAAGAATATAATCAATCTGATTTCGGTGTTGACCATCTGGTGATGTCCACGTGTAGAGTCTTCTCTTGTGTTGTTGGAATAGGGTGTTTGCTATTACCTGTGCGTTCTCTTGGCAAAACTCTATTAGCCTTTTCCCTGCTTCATTCTGTACTCCAAGGCCAAATTTGCCTGTTACATCAGGTGTTTCTTGACTTCCTACTTTTGCATTCCAGTCCCCTATAATGAAAAGGACATCTTTTTTGGGTATTAGTTCTAAAAGGTCTTGTAGGTCTTCATAGAATCGTTCATCTTCAGCTTATTCGGCATTACTGGTTGGGGCATAGACTTGGATTACCGTGATATTGAATGGTTTGCCTTGGAAAGGAACAGAGATCATTCTATCGCTTTTGAGATTGCATCCAAGTACTGCATTTCGGACTCTTTTGTTGACCATGATGGCTACTCCATTTCTTCTAAGGGATTCTTGCCCACAGTAGTAGATATAATGGTCAATTATATATATAATTATATACATAATTATATATATAATGGTGAATATCAAAAATATATAAATTTTAAAGTTGGTGAAAAAGCAATTTGTTCAAGTCACACAATGGAATATTATTCATTACTCAAAGTGAATTATCTATAGCTACATAATTGTATCTGTCAATATATATCATATATTTATTGTGTATTAATATGAATGAATCTTTTAGCAATATACTTTTGAAAGAAAAAATAAATATATGCAGGTTTTTACATGGTTTTTAAAGTTAAAAGATACTTTGTAAGAGTTCACACCTGTATTCAGATACACACAATAAAAATGATGGAATGATTAAAAGAGGTTTAGAATAGTGGTTAACTTGCCTGGGATCAGGCAGGGAACAGAATGAGGCCAGTCCATCTAGGTAGATGCAAGTTATTGTCAGTGTTCTAGTTTCCATGTTAATGGTGCTTTCATGGGTATTTATTATGTTTAAACAAATAAACAGAAATGAAATGTATAAAGGTTTTGCATGGGTCAATAATGAGAATATGACATGGATCACAAATTGTATTGAATCCAGTTTTGGTCTGTTAAAAGCAAAATAAAGTAAAATCAGGCAGCAGCCAGATGAGGAAGTGGGATAAACATGCTTCAGGTTAGGCAGCAGTCAATATGTAGGTCTTTTATTTGGAAAACTTTGAGTGAATATTCTAGGAAGTGGCAAAAGGCCAGACTGGAGTGAAAGCTTGAAAGAGGACAATGGCCTGGAATATGGCTGGAGAGGTATTCAAGTGTAGGATCTTGCAGGATCCTGTTTGCAGTGTTAATTTGTTTGGATTTTATTCTAAATACATTAGGAAGCTATCGATCAGTTTTATGCAAGGGAGAGATGTCATCAGTGACATCTTTTTTTTTTCTTAAAAAGTTAGTTTGGCTGAAGTGCATAGAATGAATTATAGTGGCACAATAGTGAAAGGAGAAAGGGGGACTAGAGACGATTGAGTGGCACAAGTAGTGGGTGAGCTTTTCTAAGGTGGTAACTGCAGAGAGGTGGGCAGACTGAGAATTCAATGGGAGGTGTTTGATGTGAAGACATAAGAAGAATTGTGGGTGACAGAAAAAAAATGTAGATTTTAGAACTTTGAAAAAGGGTAGAGCTGGGTGGGTGGATCGATTCTTACCCAATATTAATTCCAGCTCAGCCTAATACAGTTGTGTCAAGTTTAGCTTTCCATTTTAGGCCAAAGTGAGTGAAGTGAAAGTCGCTCAGTCGTGTCCAACTCTTTGCGACCCCATGGACGATACAGTCCATGGAATTCTCCAGGCCATAATACTGGAGTGGGTAGCTCTTCCCTTCTCCAGGGAATCTTCCCGACCCAGGGATCAAACCCAGGTCTCCCACCTTGCAGGCGGATTCTTTACCAGCTGAGCCACCAGGGAGGCCCAAAGAAGGAAGGAAATGAAGGTGAGATGGGGAAAGAAGGAAGAGCTGTGTAAGGGAGTCTTTATTCTTTCTTGTTGAACGTGAGCATTGGGGTTATATTATACTGCAGTTAGTAATAAAATGAATAGTAATTTCCATCTTACAACAGTTTTTAGACTTTATAATTTTAAAGTTATTTCCTATAAACTTCAAGGACCATCGACCTATGTCAAATGTTACTGTGTTTAGTAATGGTCATATAAAATGTTAGATGTGTTAAAGAGGAATAAGAGATCTGAATTTGATTATTTTCTTTCTGTAGACATGTTTAATCCATAAACCAAGAGGTTTACTGTGGTTATAGTATGTGGGTGTTTTGGAACAAAAGTAATTCCAACATTATCCAGATGAATAGACAGTAACAAAAATGAGCTTATTTCTGAGCAAGGCCTTAATTGGGCTGGTGAGTATTTATTTCCTGACACATTCCTGTGACTTCTCCACATGTGCAGAACAAATATCTCTGACCCATATATTACTATATTCATACTATATTCATTTGATGTATTTTCTAAAGTGATTCAGTCTCTTTTAAGTGGCCTGACAGCAAGATACTGGTCCTAGGCCTGATTCTTTGCAATTTTCTTCAGTGATTTAAGTGATGGAATAGAGACCGTGAACAACAAACTCGTGGATGGCAAGTTGTCATCACCTGATCCACACACAAGTGGATCATTGTAAGCACTGGGTTAGAATGCAGATGGTTCCAACCAAATGGAAAAGAAATTTCAAATGGAACAAGTTCAAGTTTTGATAGGCGATTTATCGATACCATGTGATATATGATAGAGAAGAATTTGACATTAAAATGAGAAGAGGCCAAGGACTAAGGGATTGTCGAATGTCAATATGCCAACTGGAGAACCCACTGGAAGTGGGTGTCACATAGACTTCCTTGTATACCAAGTATTGTGTGTTTACTCTGAGAGTATGATATGAAGAAGTTGTGCTAGTGTAACACGTATCACATTCAGCAGAGATAAGCCAAAGATAGTGCTTTATTAAGTGATGGTTTTCTTCACTTTTGATGGTGATAGCAAAGTAGACACTGTTTTACTTAAGGTATGTAATGTATAAATATGGTTCTATTATCTATAGTAATAGGTCATATTATATTATTTATAGATACAGTATCACCCACTTAATGAAGATAATAAAATATTAGTTTTTAATATCTCAACCTGTGTTCTAGAATAAGAACTCTGTGCGTTTTACTCTACAGTTAACTTTAGCATATATATTCACTGCAACTAATGCTTCCCTGGTGGCTCATACAGTAAAGAATCTGCCTGCAATGCAAAGGATCGACCTGGGTTCCGTCACTGGGTCAGGAATATCTTTTGGAGAAGGGAATGGCTACCCACTCCAGAATTCTTGCCTGGGGAATTCCATGGACAGAGGAGCCTGGAGGGCTACAGTCCAAGGGGTCGCAAAGAGTCAGACACAACTGAGTGAGTTAACACTTTCACTTTCAAAATACTTACCAATGTCTTCTAATGTCCTCTATTTACTTTGCTAAGGTAGAGATGAGAATACCAGTATGGCCAATAAAATAGTGTTTATTCTGCTCCAGAATAGAGTACTTTGTCGTATTCTTTCTCGGATTCCTTCAGGCTTGTCCCAGCAACTGTCTTTCACTTTGAGCACTCTTTCTCTACACTTACACTCTTCTTGTGTCTTGACGATGGACACTTGTTGATTGCGGTCCAAACTGAAAATGAATCTCCTATTTTGTAACATTATTATCTTCCCCTGGGAACATCAGAAGACAGTAGTTGAGTATAATTCTGCACATTGGTATGAGCAATGAATACTTCATTTTGAAGCTTCAGGTTTTAAAGTGTTTTGTGAAGTCCCTTTTTGGTGTTTAAATAATTGACTCATTGAACCTGAGGGATGAAACCTTAGGGATTGCTTGTTAAGATGTGCATAATCTCTTGTAGACCTTTTTGAAAGGTGATCATTTAGGTTCTACTTGATTACTAGTTGTAATGAGATGCTCAGTCTCTGAGGAAGCCTGTTTTATTGTTAGATTAATTTAGTGGTTAAATTCTTATAATTTTTCTTAGGTAGATATTGAATTCTTGATGTTAATAACTCTAACTTATTGGCTTCTTATTCTTATGATAAAGACAAATTCCTTTTCATAGCCTACCAGTTCTTCATTTCTGACCCCTGCCTGCGTCTTCAGCCTCTTATTGTATGATTCTTTATCATACAGTAGTTCCAGCCACAGTAGATTTTTAGTTTTCCTTTCTTTGCTTTATTATTCCTTAATTTCTCTGCATATGATGTTCCTTTATCCTAGAAAGCTCTCTTCCCAGTCTCCTTTCATCTTTCACTAAATTAACCTTTATTTTTAGATGTCAGCACAATTATTTCTTCAGTGAATATGTCCATGACCTTCTTGATTAGATAACCCCCTCCCCTTGCAGTTATATGTACTCGTGGTGCTCTGTACCTCTTCTTTGTAGCTTGTACCTTAATTGTGATTTTAATTAATCAGTGATTAATAGATGAATGTCTTTTTGACCTATTACCCTTGTGTTTTTGTTCATGGTATGTGGTTAGCACTTAGCTCCCAAGTGTGAAATAAATATTTGTTGAATGCAATCATCATAGGTCCGCCTGTACGTTACATAGGAAAATTTCACTTCCTCTGTGTGATGATGGTTCAAAAATTTTAAGACAGCTAGAATGTTTTTCTTTCTTTCAGAAGTTGCACATTCCCTGTCCTTAAGTTGTCTTTCTTGTGATAAACCACAGCCCTTCACTGCTCCTCTGCATGCATTCATGTTAGTCAGTGTGCTTTGTACAGTGAGGCAGCTGGTTCTGAAAATAATGCTCCGAAATTGTCAGAATGCCTTTAGGTTTTAGAAATCCATGTTAGAATAAGATGCAGCTTTTTTGAGCTGAACTAGTCTCTAGAGTGTGATATTTTAAGCTTTTGGTTCATCCTACATGCACTAATTTAACTTCTATATAGGCTATCTTTTAAAGAAGAGAAATCCATTTCTGTAAATCTTGAAAATCATTGTTTTGTGTAAGTTAAACCATGAGCTTCCAAATCATTAATAAGGAATAAATAAATAAGGAAGTAAAATATTTATTTTACTTCACAGTAAAACCCTACTTTTATTCTTTCTTGTGTTTTAGGAGGAAGCAATGTAAATAGTGGGAATATACAAATTAAAGACCTTACATAAACTATTACTTTTTATATTTTTCAGCATAAAGATAGTAAATACACATATATGAGTAAGGCATTGTTAGCCTTTCATATCTAGATTAATTAACAGTTTAACAAGTGTTTATTGATTGTCCACTACTAGTCGTATTAAGCTAGATACTGTTTTTATGTCTTGGTATAATAACTTATTTTTTTGGTTATAAAATTAATACACACTTACAGTAGACCATTTTAAAAATAAAGAAAACATAAAGATATTTACATTCTATCCAAGTATAACTACTGTTAAAGCTGTTAAAGCTTTGGTTCATTTATTTTCATTTTTATGTTAATCCAATAAATATTGAGTGAATACTACTTGCTAAAATATTAAATGTGTCAGATGATGCACAATAAAATATAAATAAGTAGGGAGCTAAAGGCCAGAGAAGGCAATGGCATCCCACTCCAGTACTCTTGCCTGGAAAATCCCATGGACGGAGGAGCCTGGTAGGCTACAGTCCATGGGGTCGCTAAGAGTCGGATACGACTGAGCGACTTCACTTTCACTTTTCCCTTTCATACACTGGAGGAGGAAATGGCAACCCACTCCAGTATTCTTGCCTGGAGAATCCCAGGGACGGTGGAGCCTGGTGGGCTGCCATCTATGGGGTCTGAAGCGACTTAGCACTTAGCAGGGAGCTAAAAATTGTTATAAAAGATAGAAAGAAGACATTTCTGAAAAAGTGACTTTGAGCAGAGAACTGAAGGACTCTCTCAGCCTAGGTATGGTTCTAGAGTGAGTCAAGCAGAGAGAATGGGAATGCAAAGGCCCTGAGGCAGAAGTATGCATGACATATTGGAGAAATAGCAAGAATGTCAGCGTGGCTCCAACAGAGTCAAAGAGTGGCAAGATTTGACTTATATATTAAGAGACCCACACTGGATACTCTATGAAGCATAAGCTATACAGAAGGAAGTAGAAGTAGAGATACCAGTTAGGAGCCTACTTTAATGACAGGAAAGAGCATATAGTGAATTAGACCAAAGAGGTGAGAAGTAGTTAGATGCTGGATATATTGTGATGATAGAGACATTGGGAGTTGCTAAAGGATCCTAAGTGAGAAAGTGAGAGAAAGAGAAGTATCAAATAAAGCTTATTTTTATTCTCAGTCTTTTAAAATTTAAAAGAAGTATGATAATGGAAAGAAGTATAAAACATAGCTAGATATTACATATTAATATTAAAGCAAACATCTGTGTAACTATCATACAAATAGTTACACATAAATAGAGCACACAATAAATTGAACACTACCACTGCCCCAAAGCCTCATTTTGTGTTTTCCCCCTTCCTATTTTCTTACTCTTAGAAGCATCCATTATTCTGAGTTTTGCGTTTATCACTTTCTTGCTGTTCTTTAAACATTTATCACTAATGTATGCATCCATAAAATATATATTTAGTTAGCTTGTTTATTAAAATTATATAAGTTGAATAACACTTTATGTATTCTTTTGGGTTTTTCTTTCATACAGGATTATGTCTATGAGGTTCATCTATATTGTAGGGAATAGTGTTAGTTTGTTCATTTTTATTGTTGTAGTATTCCATTGTATGACTATGCCATAATGTATCCATTCTTCAGCTGCAGACAGCTGTGAAGTTTTTTTGTATTAGTATCCTGGTTCACATGGATTTTTCTAGGGACGTTTTCTAAGAGATGAATTGTTGGATTTTAGAATAAGTGATCTTTCTACTTAACTAGTATTGCTAAGCTGTTTCCAAAGTGGTTGTACCAGTTTAGCAGTGATTTCACATTATTCTACATCTTTATCCAAACTTATATTATTATTAGGATGGTACAAAAATAATTGTGGTTTGGACCATGAGTTATCATTATAACTAGGCTCAAACATATCTTTATTAATCAAAATAAGAACCATTACAATCAACACATTTTTGCCAATGAGAAATAAGTTTGTTTATTCCTATAGCATAAAAATCTGTGCTTCAGGAGTCTATGAGCTCTTGCAAAGCATTCTGCCTCCTGCTGGTTGTGGAAGTGTTTTTCCTGCAAAAAGTTGTCGAGATACTTGAAGAAATACTTGTCAGTTGGAGAGAGGTCAGGTAAATACAGTGGATGAGGCAAAACTTCATAGCCCAATTCATTCAACTTTTGATGTGTTGGTTGTGTGATGTGCAGCTGGGCGTTTTCACGGAGGATTGGGCCCATTCTGTTGACCAGTGCTGGCTGCAGGCATTGCATTGAGCATACTTCTCAGATGTAATAGTTTTGTCAGGATTCAGGAAACTATAGTGGATCAGACAGGTAGCAGATCACCAAACAGTGACCATGACCATATTTTGGTGCAAGTTTGGCTTTGGGAAGTGCTTTGGAGCTTCTTCTTGGTCTAGCCACTGAGCTGGTCATCTCTAGTTGTCATATAAAATCCACTTTTCGCTCCATGTCACAATCCAATCAAGAGATGGTTGTTGTTGTTGCAAAGAATAAGAGAAGATGACACTTCAGAATGATGATTTTTTTAAATTTTAGATCAGCTCATGGGGCACTCACTTATTGAGCTTTTTCACCTTTCCAGTTTGCTTCAAATGCTGAATGGGCATAGAATGGTTGACGTTGAGTTCTTTGGCAACTTCTGGTGTAGTTTAAAGAGGATCACTTCGACGATTGCTCTCAGTTGGTTGTTGTCAACTTCCTATGCTGGCCACTGCACTTCTCATCTTCAGGGCTCTCATATCCTTTGCAAAACTTCTTGAACCACCACTGCATTTTGTGTTAGCAGTTCCTGGGCTAAATGTCATTGTTGATATTGCAAGTCGTCTCTCTTGCTTTACAACCCATTTTGAACTCGAATAAAAAAATTGCTCCGATTTGCTTTTTGTCTAAAATCATTTCTGTAATATAAAATAAATAGCAAGTAATATTAGCAAAAAAAAGACATAAAGTGAGAAATGCACATTAAGATGATGTATAACATAACAACAGTTATTTAAGAACGTATTCCAATATCAAATGGCAAAGGTCAACAATGTAAAACTGCAAGTACTTTTGCATCAGCGTAATAAAATTTTTGTCAATCTAGTGGATGAATATTGCCTTCTTGTAGTTTAATTTGCATGGGTTTGATTACTAACAAAGTTAAGAATTCATTCATGTTTATCGGCTGTTAGTATATTATTTTTTGTAAAGTGCCGGTTCCAGCGTCTTGATCACTTTTCCACTGGGCTGTCTTTTTGTTACTGATTTGTGGGAGTTGGTTATTAAATCCATGAATTAAGCTCATTATTATACATAATAAAGGTATTCTATTCCATGAAATGTTTTTCACTATTTTTATAATATCTCTTTTACTTTATGGTTGGTACTTACTGTGTTTTGTTCAAAATTTTTTCTACAACTTGAGATCGTAAGTATGTCCTTCTATATTTCTTTAAAGAGCTTACTTAATAAATTTATCTTGCACATTTAGGCTTAACTTTTTCTTATGCCCAAACTCTTTAATGGTTTATTTTGCAAATGTGCTTCTGAAATACTTAATTTATCATTTTTACGAGGTTCATTAATCTTTGGACTCTCTAAAGATAAAATACACTGAAGACATTTTCCAGGGATATTTTTAAAGCTTATGTAATATAGAGAAAGTATGTTAGCAACCTAATCCAGGACACTGTCTCACTTTAAGGATTAAAAAATTTCTTTCTAAATTCAAGCTCTGCTTATTTTCATTTTATCTTCTTGTTTGTATATGCTTTTTTTTTTTTTACTTAAAGCAGTGAAGTGTATGAACTAAAAACTGTGGTTCAGTCTTTCCCAGTAGCCACATCAACCCACAACTAAACAAAGAGAACTGTTTTGCTCAGAAAATTACTATTTCGAGAAAAAGTATTTTTTCTAAGTGTTTATTTCTCCCCTCACTTGGAGTATAGATAAGTTACCAAAAACTCAATAAATACTATAAAGGATAAGAAAATAGGTCAAGATGAAGAATAATGGGGTTGTTTTAGATACTGTCACAGAAGGCTTCTCTGGGGAGGTGACATTTAAACAGAAACTCTTGAGACCTGAGAAGATCTTGGAGAAGAGAATTCCCAGCAGAGGAAATAGCAACTTCAAATGCTCTAAGATGGAAATGAGCAAAGTGATGTGGTTGGAGTGGAGTGCAGTTGTAAATTTTATTCAGTTTCTACTTATACTTGAAACTGTTCTCAAAATCAATTCTAAACCTCTTAAAAAAACAAAAACCTAATGTGATGCA
Organism: Giraffa tippelskirchi; assembly: GCF_054371585.1. Lineage (NCBI taxonomy): Eukaryota > Metazoa > Chordata > Mammalia > Artiodactyla > Giraffidae > Giraffa > Giraffa tippelskirchi. The sequence continues at coordinate 37,408,765 of NC_137284.1, read as the reverse complement.
GCTTATATACTGCCATCATATAATCTTTCTCAAGTGCTTTTACCAACTCATCAGTAGCCTGTTCATAAACCTCCTGTTTAATAGTTGTTTCTATTATTTATTGATGTCTGTATTTATTGTTGACCTGTCAATATGACTAAAGAAAGTCATTAACCATGGTCAGTTAAGTTAATCCTTGTTGTTTTGACTTTGGGATATGATACTTAGAATTGTCTCATTGAGGAGCCTCTCCATAAAAATCAGCATCATTAGTTTGGAATGCCTGACATCGAAGCTTTCACTTTGGGGCACATATTTGGAACCTTGTCTTTTTTTACTTTCTATACCTTAACAGTGTGGCCTGTTTCCCTCTATCAGCAGTTTTTTGAGCCACTTATGTATTTCACCCAGCTGCCAAAAGAGGATGACTTTATTCATGTGAGGTAGGCACCTTCTCAGGGCGACTCAGTGAGTTTTAGTATGCCATGTAGCCATACTGTCCAAAGCATACCCTACAAATTTGGTGAAAAGGCGTAACTGCTTTCATATGACATGGAAAAAGCAATCAGAAATTTAATTTAATTTTTATATATTTATTTTCTGTACTTTAAAAGGAACTTGAAATAACGAAAAGTAATATGAATTTAAAAAATGTAAACAGAGTATCAGTATTAAAGGCAAATGAGAATACAGATGAGTGGGGGCTACTTTAGTCATGCCTGTGATGATTAGAACTGTAGTACAGTATGCTAAGTACACCTTAGTGTGTCCAGTCATCTTCATCCATTTGAATAGTTCATTTTCAGTTACAAATGATCCATGTAGTTAAACAGCTTAATGAGTAGCACTTTTCATCTTAATTTTGACTGTATCTATGGGACATCACTCTACTGATACAGGCTCTATTTGCTGAGTACCTTCTGTGTGCCAGACATGAAACACAAACATGAACCTTTTCAGAATTTGATTGAGAAAGAATTTTACAAATGATGGGATGAAGTTTATAGGATTTTTTTTTTTTTTAGTCAAAGCAGCTTCCATTTATTTACAGTTTTGAAACACATTTTTCATGACTTAGCTTCCTAATAGAGCAAAATGGCAATGAAAGGTAAACTTCATCAAATACTAAAATTATATAATTTGATCAGGAGAAAAATTAGATACTGGTTAAGTGAATTGACATATGTTTTCCTTTTCTCCCTTGAAAGATTTTATTCAAAACCTGAAATAAAGTGGTTTATTTCAGATCACACAATCATGTTTCTTCTCATCCATGGATCTCAGAACTTTTTCATCATGGTTTTGAGGAGGAGCAACCAGTCTTGAGTTGATGGGACCAGCATGATCCAGAAGGACCCCATGACAGCACAGCCATGCTTTTAGGACCAAATTCCCACAGCAGAGAAGCAGGGAGTACCTAGAGGGTACCTCTGCTGCTGCTGCTGCTAAGTCGCTTCAGTTGTGTCTGACTCTGTGCGACCCCATAGACGGCAGCCCACCAGGCTCCCCCATCCCAGGGATTCTCCAGGCAAGAACACTGGAGTGGGTTGCCATTTCCTTCTCCATTGCATGAAAGTGAAAAGTGAAAGTGAAGTCGCTCACTTGTGTCTGACTCTTCACGACCCCATGGACTGCAGCCTACCAGGCTCCTCCATCCATGGGATTTTCCAGGCAAGAGTCCTGGAGTGGGGTGCCATTGCCTTCTCCGTATAGGATTTTATAAATGAAGAAAATGAGGTTGAGTTAGGTTAAATGACTTGCTATCATCACACACCCAATGAGGCAGAGCCAAGATTTCAACAGAGACCTGAGTACACTTTTTTAATGAAGAATCTTCAAAAAAAGTTGTTTTTATTTCCAAATTTTTATTTATTTTTGACTGTGCTGGATCTTCATTGCTGCGTGTGGGCTTTCTCTAGTTACAGAGAGTGGGGGTGACTCTCTAGTTGGTTTGTGGGTTTCTCATTGCAGTGTCTTGTCTTATTGTGGAGCATGGCCTCTACAGCATATGGGCTTCAGTAGTAGTGGCTCATGGGCTTTGGAGGGCTGGCTCAGGAGTTCTGTCACATGGACTTAGTTGACCTGTGGCATGAAGGATCTTCTCGGACCAGGGGTTGAACTGGTATTCTCTGCATTGCAAGGTGGACTCTTAACCACTGTACCACCAGGGAAGCCCTGCTGCTGCTGCTGCTGCTAAGTCGCCTCAGTCGTGTCCGACTCTGTGTCACCCCATAGACGGCAGCCCACCAGGCTCCCCCATCCCTGGGATTCTCCAGGCAAGAACACTGGAGTGGGTTGCCATTGCCTTCTCCAAGGGAAGCCCTAGATCTGAGTAAACTGAAGAAGTCTCTTTTTACTATACCATCCTGTGTTGAATATTTCTAAGAAGTTTTTCTTAAATGTGCATGTGGCATTTTTTTAAACATGTGTGTAGTATAAACAGTACTTAAATATGACATTTAGTTTTTATTCCTATGTGCAGTTGAAAAAAAGTTTCAAGACTTCAGACTAGTTTTTGATGTAGTTATCACTGTCATTTGCAGTCCACTTATTTTCTCATCAAATTGTGTGTGCATTTGGTAAGACCACTTACTCCTCTGGGTCTTATTAAGAATTTATATTGTTGAATGTTCTGGTGACAAAACAGTTAACATTTGGGAATATTTTGTTTATTGGTTTAAAAATACTTAAGTGTGTTATGCCCTCACACCACATGAACATCTCTAAATAAGATACATTTTATTTTGTACATTTCAAGCTATATTTAAATGTTACTATATTGCATTTATTCTTTTGCAACTTGTATTTTTCATTTAATATTATATCTATGAGATTTATCCTTATGAATACTTCTAGCTTGTTCATTGTTTTTTTCTCTGCTTCTTAGTATTACATTACTAAAAGCATTCTAAAATTTACCTGTCCATCCTGTTTTTGATGAACATTAAGTTGTTTTCACTTTTTCTTTACTATAAATAATTTGAGTAAAGCATTCATGTTGTAAATATGTTTGAGGTGTGTTTTCCATTTTACATTGTGAAATGATTGCTTTAATATGGTTAGTTACCACATCCCTCACTCACATAATTATATTTTTTTTGTTCTTGTTATAGTGAAAATATTTAAGATTTATTTTCTTATCAACTTTTAAGCACATAATTTGGTATTATTAACTATAGTCACTGTGTTGTTGTACATTTGATCCTCAATTATTCCTCTTGTAACAGGAAGTTGGTACCCTTTGACCAATATTTCCTCATTTTCCTCAGCCCCCGACTCCCACCAGCCACTGGGAATGGTTAATATGAGTTCAGCTTTTTTAGATTTCACATATTAGTGATCATACAGTATTTGCCCTTTTCTCTTACATGTTTCACTTGGCATAATGCCCTCCTCATTCACCTATGTTGTCACATATGGCAAAATTTCCTTCTTTTTTATGACTGAATAATATTCCATTGTCATATACACCATATTTTCTTTATCCATTCATTCATCTGTGGACACTTCAGTTCTTTCCATTCCTTGACTATTGTGAATAATGCTGCTGTGATCATGGGGTACAGATCTCTATGAGATAGTGATTTAATTTTTTTCAGATAAATACCCAATAGAATTGCTGTATCATATGGTAGTTCTGTTTATAAGTTTTTGATGAACCTTTATAATGTCTTTCACACTGGTTGTACCAATTTGCATTCCCAGCAGCGATGCACAGGGGTTCTCTTTCCTCTATATACTCATTAGCATTTTTTATCTTGTCATTTTGTTAATAGCTATTTTATCTGATATGAGGGGATATTTCACTGTGGCTTTGATTTACATCTTCTAGATGATAAGTGATGTTGAATCCCTTTCCATGTACCTATTGGCCACCTGTATGTCTTTTCAAAAATTTCTATTCAGGAATTGGAACTTGAGCCTAGAATAGTCTGACAAAGTACACATTGGGGATAAAGCAATGGGTTATTAAGAAATTAAGAATGGTAACATATCATGAGCACAAAAATGTTTATTGTCTGAATGAATATTCTATATGGTGTTACACAGTAGTGCTATAAAGATTAGTGTCATCTGTGGGCTTGGAGTGGAAAAAGGGAAGAGTTCATTCTTTGTTGTAATTTGAAATCTTTCATGTATAAAATGAAGCTTGAGGATTGGGGAAAATCCAGTAGGTTAGAATGAAGTGAGAATTGACAGAAATATCAAAGGAGGCAAACTGGAGCAAAAAGGGCTAATAAACCAAAGTCCTAAAGGTAAAGAAATTAAAACCTTAATTTGGAGTTAAGGATAAAGGGAATTGGAGAGTAATTTGGCTTTGAAAGGTGAAAGTGTTAGTATCTCAGTTGTGTCCAGCTCTTTGCGATCCCATGGATGGTAGCCCACCAGCCTCCTCTGTCCATGGAATTCTCCAGGCAAGAATACTGGAGTGGATAGCCATTCCCTTCTCCAGGGGATCTTACTGATCTAGGGAACAAACCTAGGTCTCCTGCGTTGCAGGCTGATTCTTCACCATCTAAGCCACCAGAGAAGCCCAGTTTGCTTTCAGTTCAGTTCAGTTGCTCAGTCGTGTCTGACTCCTTGCCACCCCATGGACTGCAGCACGCCAGGCCTCCCTGTCCATCACCAACTCCCGGAGCCTACTCAAACTCATGTCCCTGGAGTCGATGATGCCATCCAACCATCTCATCCTCTGTCGTCCCCTTCTCCTGCTGCCCTCAGCCTTTCCCAGCATCAGGGTCTTTTCAAATGAGTCAACTCTTTGCATTAGGTGGCCAAAGTACTGGAGTTTCAGCTTCAACATCAGTCCTTCCAGTGAATATTCAGGACTGATTTCCTTTAGGATGGACTGGTTGGAACTCCTTGCTGTCCAAGGGACTTTCAAGAGTCTCCTCCAACACCACAGTTCAAAAGCATCAATTCTTCTGCCCTTAGCTTTCTTTATAGTCCAACTCTCACATCCATACATGACTACTGGAAAAACCGTAGCTTTGACTAGATGGATCTTTGTTGACAAAGTAATGTCTCTGCTTTTTAATATGTTGTCTAGGTTGGTCATAACTTTTCTTCTAAGGAGCAAGCATCTTTTAATTTCATGGCTGCAGTCACCATCTGCAGTGATTTTGGAGCCCCCCAAAATAAAGTCAGCCGCTGTTTCCATTGTTCCCCCATCTATTTGCCATGAAGGGATGAGACCAGATGCCATGATCTTAGTTTTCTGAATGTTGAGTTTTAAGCCAACTTTTTCACTCTCCTCTTTGACTTTCATCAAAAGGCTCTTTAGTTCTTCTTCGCTTTCTGCATAAGTGTGGTGTCATCTGCATATGTGAGGTTATTGATACTTCTCCCTGCAGTCTTGATTCCAGCTTGTGCTTCATCCAGCCTGGCATTTCGCATGATGTACTCTGCATATAAGTTAAATAAGCAGGGTGACAAAATACAGCCTTGACGTATTCCTTTCCCAATTTGGAACCAGTCTGTTGTTCCATGTCCAGTTCTAGCTGTTGCTTCTTGACTTGCATACAGACTTCTCAGGAGGCAGGTCAGGTGGTCTGATATTCCCATCTCTTTAAGTTTGCTTTAGTAGAGAATAATTATTGGAATTAAGACTGGACAGTAGGTTGCAGTCAAATTATGTTGAATGTTAGATTCAATTAAATAATATAATTGAGAGTTTACTGTGTTCCATACTATATTTGCTAAATCTTTCCTTTCTCCCTCACTTTTTCGTACAACCTCGATCCAATCTGTTAGGCAGTGGTTCAGAAACATCTTCAAAAATGTGATGATATCTCAGCACTTCTACTAGTTCCTCCCTAATCCAGCCATCATTATCTCTCATTTGTATTATTGTCATATTTTATTGACTGGTCTCCTGGTTTCCTCCTTTATGTCTGTTAGTTATCAAAGAGCAAACAGAATGATCACAATAAAATGAAAGGCAAATATCTCCACTGCTTATCTTTTTTAAAAAAATTAATATATTTTTAAATTGAAGGGTAAATGCTTTACAGAATTGTGTTGGTTTCTGCCAAACATCAACATCAGTCAGCCATAGGTATACATATATCCCCTCTCTCTTGAACCTCCCTTCTACCTCCCTCCCCATCCTAGCCCTCTAGGTTGTTATGGAACCCCAGTTTGAGTTCTGTGAATCATACAGCAAAGTCCCATTGGCTATCTATTTTACATTTGGTAATATATGTTTCCATATTACTCTCTCCATACCCTCTCCTTCCTCCTGCCCCCCTGCCATGTCCATAAGTCTCTTCTTTATGTCTGTGTCTCCATTGCTGCCCTGCAAATTATTTCATAAGTACCATTTTTCTAGATTTCATATATATGTGTTAGTATATGATACTTGTTTTTCTCTTTCTGACTTACTTCACTCTGTATAATAGGCTCTAGGTTCATCCACCTCGTTAGAACTGACTCAAATGTGTTCCTTTTTATAGCTGATTAATATTGCATTGTATATATGTGCCACAGCCTCTTTATCCATTCATCTGTCGATGGATGAATCTAGGTTGCTTCCATGTTCTAGCTATTGTAAATAATGCTGCAGTGAACATTGGGGTATGTGTGTCTTTTTCAACTTTGGTTTCCTCAGGGTATATGCCTAGGAGTGGGATTGCTGGGTCATATGGTGGTTTTATTCCTAGTTTTTAAAGACATCTCCATACTGTCTCCCATAGTGGCTGTATCAGTTTACATTCCCACCAACAGTGCAAGCGAGTTGCCTTTTCTCCACACCTTCTCCAGAATTTATTGTTTGTAGACTTTTTGATGATAGCCATTCTGACTGGTGTGAGGTGATACCTCATTGTAGTTTTGATTTGCATTTCTCTAATAGTGAGCGATGTTGAGCATCTTTTCATGTGTTTGCTAGCCATCTGTATGACAGCATATTAAAAAGCAGAGACATTACTTTGTCAACAAAGGTCCATCTAGTCAAGGCTATGGCTTTTCCAGTAGTCACGTATGGATATGAGAGTTGGACTATAAAGAAAGCTGAGCGCAGAAGAATTGATGCTTTTGAACTGTGGTGTTGGAGAAGACTCTTGAGAGTCCCTTGGACTGCAAGGAGATCCAACCAGTCCATCCTAAAGGTGATCAGTCCTGGGTGTTCATTGGAAGGACTGATGTTGAAGCTGGAACCCCAATACTTTGGCCACCTGATGTGAAGAGATGACTCATTGGAAAAGACCCTGATGCTGGGAAAGATTGAGGGCAGGAGGAGAAGGGGACGACAGAGGATGAGATGGTTGGATGGCATCACCGACTCAATAGACATGAGTTTGAATAGGCTCCGGGAGTTGATGATGGACAGGGGGGCCTGGCATGCTACAGTTCATGGGGTTGCAAAGAGTTGGACACGACTGAGCGACTGAACTGAACTGTATGTCTTCTTTGGAGAAATGTCTGTTTAGGTCTTTTCTCCACTTTTCATTGGGTTGTTTGTTTTTCTGGTATTGAGTTGTATGAGCTGCTTGTATATTTTGGAAATTAATCCATTGTCAGTTTCATTTGCTATCATTTTCTCCCATTCTGAGAATTGTCTTTTCACCTTGTTTATAGTTTTGTTTTTTTTCTCTTGTGCAAAAGCTTTTAAGTTTAATTAGGTCCCATTTGTTTATTTTGGACAGGGAGGCCTGGCGTGCTGCAACTCATGGGGTCGCAAAGAGTCAGACATGATTGAGCGACTGAACTGAACTGAACTGTTCATTTTTGTTTTTATTTCCATTACTCTAGGAGGTGGGTCATATAGGATCTTACTTTGATTTATGTCATCGAGTGTTCTGCCTATGTTTTCCTCTAAGAGTTTTATAGTTTGTGGTCTTACATTTAGGTTTTTAATCCATTTTGAGCTTATCTTTGTGTATGGTGTTAGGAAGTGTTCTGACTTCATTATTTTACACGAAGCTGTCCAGTTTTCCCAGCACCACTCATTGAAGAGGCTATCTTTGCCGCATTGTATATTCTTGTCTCCTTTGTCAAAAATAAGGTACCCATAGGTGCATGGGTTTATCTCTGGCTTTCTTTTTCTGTTGGTCTATATTTCTGTTTTTGTGCCAGTTCCAGACTATCTTGATGACTATAGCTTTGTAGTATAGTCTGAAGTCTGGAAGGTTGATTCCTCCAGCTCCATTCTTCCTTCTCACGATTGCTCTGGCTATTTGGTGTCTTTTGTGTTTCCATACGAATTGTAAAATTTTTTTGTTCTAGTTCTGTGCAAAATGCCTTTGGTAATTTGATAGGGATTGCATTGAATCTGTAGATTGCATTTGGTGCTATGGTCATTTTCACAATATTGATTCTTCCAACCCAGGAACATGGAATATCTCTCCATCTGTTTAAGTCATCTTTGATTTCTTTCATTAGTGTCATAATTTTCTGTATATAGTTCTTTTGTCTCCTTTGTTAAGTTTATTCTTATATATTCTTTTTGTTGCAGTGGTGAATAAGATTGAGTCCTTGATTTCTCTGATTTTTCATTGTTAGTGTATGGGAATGCAAGTGATTTCTGTGTATTGATTTTGTATCCTGTGACTTTGTTAAATTTACTGATTAGCTCTAGCAATTTTCTGATACTATCTTTAGAATTTTCTTTTTCTTTTTTTCAGAGTTCTAGGACTTTTAATTTGTCCCAAAATTGCTGAAGCAAAAATCATGATAAAACATTCTGCTTTCCTTTACACCCCCCAATGCAAAAAAAAAAAAAAAAAATCCTCTGTAGGAAAAAAAATAGTTTTGTACATGGGAAGAAACAATATAAATTCAAAACTTACAGATAAGGGTTAGCTCTATCACTCATCTCTTTAAAAAGTTTATACGAATATCCAGTCAACACCAACAGGGTTATCTCCCTTGAAATGTTATCTCTACGGATTTCCAAGTAGACCACAGGGCTGTATACTGTCTTGGAATGTCCTCAGAAGGCTCTGTCATTGATCAGGTAACAGAGTAAAAACTCCAGAGTCCTTTCTTTCAAATGGAAGAGGGAGAGACAGGGATAGAAGAAACTATTCAGACTTCATCTTCTTTCCTTGTGCGTTGTGGTCTCCTCCTCCTCTGCCTCCTCGGAAGTCTCCTCATCCTCCAAAGCCTCCCCAGCCTCTGCCACCAAATCCACCTCGGCCACCTCTGCCACCACCTCGACCTCCAAAGCCACCTCCGCCTCCTCCTCGGCCACCAAAGCCACCTTCACCCTTAGGTTTGGTCCAGTCCAAAGTGACTTTGTTTCCATCGATTTCACCATCTTCCATGGCCTCCTTGGCAGCTTTGGCATCTTCCTCGCTGTTGAAGTCTACAAAACAAAACCCTTTGGAGGATCCAGTCTCCTGGTCAGTGACTATCCTTGCTCGAATAGATCCATCAAATGATTCCTTTAACATCTCTTCTGTGGTATCCTCAGAGAGACCTTTGACAAATAGAGTTTTGGATGGCTGGCTTCTTGCATTAGGTGATCCCCCGGGTCCTTGCAACTGCAGTCTGCTGGCTCTGCCCTCAATTTCCCTTTTATTACATGAATGTAAAGCTTCTTTAGCATCTTCAAATGAAGCAAATTCTATAAATGCATACCCTTTAGATTTGCCATTTTGTTTCTGGGGCACCTTGATATGAGTTGCCTTCTCAAATACTTCCTGAAGAGTTTCTTCCGTTGCACTATAGAAGAGGTTGCTTAAAACCAGGGTTTTTGATTCACCACTCCAAGTGCTATTCTTTCCACCTCTATGGTCTTGATTTTGACCTTTCTCTCCGGTGTAGTACAGAGAAATGGATTGCCCATCTGTCTCTGTTCCCTGCCTTTCTTCCAAGGTTTTTTCTGCATCAGCTTCTGTCTTAAATTCAATATAAGCAATCCCTTTACTCTTTCCATCCTTGCTGACTAATCTGATCTCCACAGCATCTTCAAACACTTCTTTTAATTCATCCTGAATAACTTTGTAAGGCAGATTTTTAGCCAAAAGTGTTCTTGCATCTCGATCTTTCTTACTGTCTTTTCCCTTTGGTTTTTCTAGTTTAATTTCATCGCCAAAGACTTTTAAACCAGTGAGTTCCAAGGCTTTTTCCAGGTCTTCGGCAGATTCAAAATCCACATAGCCAAACTTCCTAGACACACCAATTCTGACATCGACAACAGCAAGATCATTTTTAGCAAAAAGGTCACTGATACCCGTTTTCAATTCAGGAGCAAATTTATTGAAGTTCAGGTTTCCAACAAAGAGATTGAAAGATGTAGTTGGTTCTGTGCCTTCCACTTTTTGTTTCTTGGCTTCAGGAGCTGCCTTTTGTTTGGCCATTTCCTTCTTTCGTTTTCCAGGTGCTTCTTTGACAGGCTCTTCTTCCTCTTCCTCCTCTTCTTCCTCCTCCTCCTCTTCATCATCATCATCCTACTCCTCCTCTTCATCATCATCATCCTCTTCACCTTCATCTTCAGCAGCGCTCTTGGCCTTCACAGGGACAGCTTTTACTGGAGGTTTCTTTCCTTTGGCTGGTACAATTTCCATAGGTTCTACTTCAGAGTGATCTTCGTCCTCCTCCTCCTCATCGTCTTCGTCATCTTCATCCTCATCATCCTCATCATCTGTGGCAGGAGCAGCACCAAAAGCAGCAGCTGCCTTCCTTACTGCTGGCTCATCCTCATCATTGTCGTCTTCCTCTTCACTGTCATCTTCATCTTCTTCATCACTGTCTTCCTTCTTGGCGTTCTTGCCGTTCTTTGCTCCCTTGCTTGGGGCGGCTGCTCTCTTCTTACCAGAGGTTGCTACCAGTGCTTTACCTGGGGTGGCTCCCTTTTTGCCAGGTGTTACCACTGCTTTGGCAGCTGTAACTGTCTTCTTGGCTGGCGTAGCTGCTGCCTTTTTGCCAGGGGTGACAACTGCTTTCTTTGTCGGTGTGGCAACTGCAACCTTTTTTGTTGGGGAAACCATCAACTTTGCTGGAGCTGTGGTAGCCTTCTTGCCTTTTTTCTGAGGGATAACAACCTCTTCTCCACTCTCTCATTGTCTTCATCTTCTGACATTTCCTCGTCTTCACTATCTTCTTCTACCTCCTTTGGGGGAGGAGCCATTTTCTTGGAGTCACCTTGATTTTTATCGGCCTTGGCGAGCTTTACCATGATGGCGGCTTATGACGGCGGAGTGTGTGGCGAGCGAGTGGCACAGACGAGCCCAGAGGAACCTAAGCACCGTCGATGGCGGCCGCTAATCCCTGAGCGCGTACACTTGGCTGCCAGGTAGCGCTCGAGACTAAGGCGAAAGCTAGAGTTTTCTGTGTACGGTATCGTGTCATCTGCAAACAGTGAGAGTTTTATTTCTTCTTTTCCTATCTGGATTCCTTGTATTTCTTTTTCTTCTCTGATTGCCTTAGCTAGGACTTCCAAAACTATGTTGAATAACAGTGGTGAGAGTGGGCACCCTTCTCTTGTTCCTGGTCTTAGAGGAAATGCTTTCAGTTTTCACCTTTACTATATTGAGGTAGGTTCCTTCTATGGCCATTTTTTGAAGAGTTTTTTTTTTTTTTTTAAATCATAAATGGGTGCTGAACTTTGTCAAAGGCTTTTTCTGCATCTGTTGAGATTATCATATGGTTTTTATCTTTCAGTTTGTTAACGTGGTGTATCACACTGATTGATTTGCATATACTGAAGAATTCTTGCATCTCTGGGATAAATGAAAGGCAGATCTCTCCACTGCTTATCTTAACAGCCAAGATCTTTATAGATCTTTACCCAACCCCTGTTACATTCCCTTAACTGAGTTCCTACTATCCTAACTCTAGGTACTTCTCATTCCTTAATCTTTCTTCTTCAACCACATGGGACTTCTTGTTCTTCATATATCCTGGGTTTTTGGACTTATTTCTACTGCTTAGAAATTTTGTTCCTTCCGATAGCAGTATGGTTTGCTTCCTCATCTCTTTCAGGTCTTTGTTTAAATATGACTGGTATGAGCCCTTCCCTGATCATCCTACTTAAAATTGCATTGTTTACTTCTTGGAATTTTTATTCCCTTTTGCTGTTTTATTTTTCTTTCTTTCTTTCTTTATTTTAATTGGAGGCTAATTACTTTACAATATTGTAGTGGTTTTTGCCACACATTGACATGAATCAGCCATGGGTGTACATGTATTCCCCATCCTGAACCTCCCTCCCATCTCCCTCCCCATCCCATCCCTCAGGTTCATCCCAGTGCACCAGCCCTGAGCACCCTGTCTCATGCATCGAACCTGGACTGGTGATCTATTTCACATATGATAATATACATGTTTCAATGCTTTTTCTATGCAGTGTTTGTCACATTTGACAGTCTGTATTTTGCATCTTTGTTTTCTCCCTGCCACCAAATGTCAGGGATTTTATTCCTGCTCTATCTGTAGAATTTGGAACTTGTTGACTGAATGAATGACTATAAAGAGTGTTGAATGCATATATAATGGCTCATTCATCAATCAGAAGTGGGTTGAGCACTCTCTTCTCACCAGCTTAATGTATATGTCAACTATAATAATCTTAATGCCTTTCCTTGGAATGTCCCTCACTCTTTCATGCCTCCCTGACTTTGATTGTGCTGTTCCTGTAACCTGCATTGCTGTTTACTTACCTCTATACAGAAATCTCTTTATCATCATTTAAGACCCAGTACAAATGCTCTTTTTGAAACTCTTCACCAGTAGTGCTTCCACGCTCAGACATAAATAGATTTTTTTCTTTGTTATAGCAGCATTATTCACTTAATTCTACTAGGGCAATTATATTTTATTGAAAATACCTTTTGTCCCACCTGGCCCTCCCCATGCATCTTCTCTAGGTCAGAGAACTATTTGTTTATTTCTTTAAATATTTCTACTTGTCTTAATGCATGATAGATATCTTAGGTGTAGTAAGTGAATATGGAATTTTTTTTTTTTTTTGATTTGCATTCACTGTAGTTTTTATTTGTATTCCTCTAATAATGAGCAGTATTGAGCATCTTTTCATGTATTGGTTGGTCATCTGTTTGTCTTCTTTAGAGAAATGTTTGTTTAGGAATATTTTTGAAAGAATGAAAGTGCTGGAGATAGATTTTAAAGAATGTGTTCTATTATTCTTATGGTATAATCCTACTAAGGCTTGTAGAGATAGTTTGAGATAGCTACATATCACTCTCTTTTGGCATCCTGATAGTGTCACATGACATAAACAACATAATTTGGAGCTTTTCTCATGGCACAGAGGTCACTTGTGAGAATGATATATTTTCGGTAGAGACTCTAAATCCTGGTTATCCAAGAAGCAGGGATGCTAAATGGATACAGTTAGACAGTGACCTATTTCTTTAGCCTCCTTATCGAAAAGAAAAAAAGAGATTGAAAGATTGAAATCACAAAAAACAAAATAACAACCCCCCCCAAAAAAGATCATGTAGTAATTTAACATTTGTTACTGAAAAGCACTAGCAAGAAAAAGAGATTGGAAACACAGGTTAGTAAATGCTATTTATTCTCCAACATCTGTAGAAAAACTACTACATGAGTGCTAAGTCATGTCCGACTGCTTGCACCCCACGGACTGTGGCCTGCCAAGCTTCTCTGTCCATGGAATTCTCTAGGCAAGAATACTGAGTGGATTGCCATGCTGTCCTCCAGGGGATCTTCCAAACCCAGGGATGTCTCCTGCATCGGCAGGCGAGTTCTTTACCACTGGCGCCACCTGGGAAGGCCAGAAAAACTACTGTTACTGTTTATTCTCTAACACCTGTTGTCTTGTTCCATAGTAATTTCTGAATTTTACCTTATTTGAATTTTCTGACTGTTTCTTTTTTGTCTTATACCTTTTGTGTCTTAAATGTTTAAGAAATCCTTTTCTGCCTTCAAGTCAAAAACATATTCTATTGTATCCTCCCTTAAACTTTTTAGAGTTTTGCCTTTCAAACACAGGTCTTAAATCCATGCAGAATATATTTTTGTCTATGTATGAAAGTATTGTTTTGATTTTATATTTTATCATATAGACAGCTATATCATATAGCGGGCATTCTTTCTTGTTCACTTCCTTAAATAAGATACCTTAACCTTTTATCAGGCTTCCCTGGTGGCTCAGACGGTAAAGAATCCAGCTGTAGCTCTCCTTTTGGCTGCGGCGTGAGAGTGGAGTACGATCTGCGGCAGCCGGATTCATGGCAGGACAGGCATTTAGAAAGTTTCTTCCCCTCTTTGACCAAGTATTAGTTGAAAGAAGTGCAGCCGAAACTGTAACCAAAGGAGGCATTATGCTTCCAGAAAAATCACAAGGAAAAGTATTGCAAGCAACGGTGGTAGCTGTTGGATCAGGCTCTAAAGGAAAGGGTGGAGAGATTCAACCAGTTAGGGTGAAAGTTGGAGATAAAGTTCTTCTCCCAGAATATGGAGGCACCAAAGTAGTTCTAGATGACAAGGATTATTTATTTAGAGATGGTGACATTCTTGGGAAATATGTTGACTGAAATAAGTCACTATTGAAATGGCATCATGTGAAGCTGCCCATTCCACTGAAGTTCTGAAATCTTTCATCATGTAAATAATTTCCACATTTCTCTTTTATAATAAACTAACGATATCCAAGCTAATGACATCAGTGTCTAACATTTAGTTTCACTGTACTGGTATAAACATTTCCAAAAAAAAAAAATCCAGCTGTAATACAGGAGGCTCTAGTTCAATCCCTGGGTTTTGGGAAGATCTCCTGCAGAAGAGAACCCACTCCAGTAATCTTGCCTGGAGAATTGCATGGACAGAGGAGCCTGGTGGGCTACAGTCCATGGGGTTGCAAAGAGTTGGACGTGACTGAGCTACTAGCACTTTCATATTTTTCACTTTTCACAAGTTTTTATCATGAAGTAGCATATTTCTTAGTAGATTCACTTTCTTATGTATTAGAATATTTCCTCATTTGCTAAAATATCTTCCCTTCTCTCCCCATATAATTGGGGCTTGAAAGGGGGTATGTACTGTGGCTAAGAGATGGTCTTTAGAATCAGACAGTCTGGATTCAAATCCTGGACCTGCTGCTTATAAGCTGAGTGCTATTGGGCTTCTCTGGGCCACAGCTTCATTTGTAAAACAAGAATGAAAATACATCAGAGGCAATTGTAAATGTTAAATAAGCTTATATATATAAGCTTATAGTTATAACCTTGGAACTTTGAAACACAGTCAGAAATCTTGTTACATGGTATTATTATCTTTTTGAGATAACTCTATATGTTTTTTTCTTTAATTTGTTGATTGGAGAAGTTACAGTAATTTTATTGGCAAAGCACCCTGTATTCACAGATTATATGAGGAAAAAAGAAAGAAGTGAAAGTGTTAGTTGCTTAGTTGTGTCTGATTCTTTTGACTCCATGGACTGTAGCCCACCAGGCTCCTCTGTCCATGGGGTTTTCCAGGCAAGAATACTGGAGTGGGTAGCCATTGCTTTCTTCAGGGGATCTTTCTGACCCAGAATCAAATTTGGGTCTACTGCATTGCAGACAGATTCTTTACCATCTGAAACACCAGGGAAGCCCTAGATTATGTGCTATAACTAAAAAAGTATATTACTAGAGTATTTGTTGTTCAGTCATGTCCAACTTTTTGCAGCCCATGAACTTCAGCACTCCAGGCTTCTCTGTCCTTCACTGTCTCCTGGAGTTTGCTCAAACTCATGTCCATTGAGTCAGTGACGCCATCCAACCATCTCATCCTCTGTTGTCCTCTTCTCCTCCTACCCTCAATCTTTCCTAGCATCAGGGTCTTTTCCAATGAGTTGGTTCTTCGCATCAGGTGGCCAAAGTATTGGAGCTTTAGTTTCAGCATCAGTCCTTCCGATTAATATTTGGGGTTGATTTCCTTTAGGATTAGCTGGTTTGATCTCCTTGCTGTCCAAGGGACTCTTAAGAGTCTTCTTCAGCACTACAGTTCAAATGCATCAGTTCTTTAGCACTCAGCCTTCCTTATGGTCCAACATTCACATCCATACATGACTACTGGAAAAACTATAGCTTTGACTATATGGACCATTGTTGGCAAAGTGATGTCTCTGCTTTTTAGAACACTGTTTAGGTTTCTCATAGCTTTTCTTCCAAGGAGCAAGCATCTTTTAATTTTGTCACTTCAGTCACCATCCACAGTGATTTTGGAGCCCCCAAAATAAAATCTGTCACTGTTTTCACCTTTTCCATGTCTATTTGCCATGAAGTGATGGGACCGGATGTCATGATCTTAGTTTTTTAAAATGTTGAGTTTTAAGCAAGCTTTTTCACTTTCCTCTTTTACCTTCATCACGAGACTCTTTAGTTTCCTCTTTGCTTTCTGCCATTAAAGTGGTATCACCTGCACATCTGAGGTTGTTTATATTTCTCCTGGCAATCTTGATTCCTGCTTTTGGGTCATCCAGCCTGGCATTTCGCATGATATACTCTGCATATGAGTTAAATAAGCAGGGTAACAAAATACAGCCTTGTTATAATTTTGAACCAGTCTGTTGTTCCATGTCTGGTTTTAACTGTGGATTCTTGACCTGCATACAAGTTTTTCTGGAGACAGGTAAGGTAGTCTGGTATTCCCATCTTTTAAATAAGTTTCCACAGTTATTCTGTGATCCACACAAAGGCTTTATAGCATAGTCAGTGAAGCAGAAGTACATGTTTTTCTGGAATTCTGTTGCTTTCTCTATGATCCAGCAAATGTTGGCAATTTGATCTCTCATTCCTCTTTCTTTTCTAAACCTAGCCTGTACATTTGGAAGTTCTTGGTTCACATACTGCTGAGCCTAGCTTGCAGGATGTTGAGTATTACCTTACTAGTAAGTGAAACGAGCTCAACTGCATGGTAGTTTGAACATTCTTTGGCTGTAATTCCCTCCATGGATCACAGCTTTGTCTTGGCAAAGGGGCTTGCTTGGCTCAGTGAAACTATGAGCCATACCGTGCAGGGCCACTTCAGGTGGATGAGTCATAGTGAAGAGTTCTGACAAAAAGTGGTCCACTGGAGGAGGGAATGGCAAACCGCTCCAGTATTCTTGCTGTGAGAACCCCATGAACAGTATGAAATGGAATGTTACTAAGCTGCAGAAAAGAATGAAATAATGCCATTTACAGCAGCATGGATGAACCTAGAGTATCATACTGAGTAAAGTAAGTCAAACAGAGAAGCAGAAATATTGTATGACATCCCTTATGCATGAAATCTAAAAAAAAAGACATACAAATGAAAATATTTACAAAACAGAAATAGACTCACAGACAACAACCTTACGGTTACCAAAGGGAATAGTGGGGAGGGAAGAGAGGAAAGATAAATTAGGAGTTTGAGATTAAGAGATACAAAACAACAAAGACCTACTGTATAATACAGGGAACTATATTTGGTATCCTATAAACCTATAATGGAAAAGAATCTGGAAAAATCTCTCTCTCTATGTATGTCTGTATGTGTGTGTGTGTATATACACACACACATGCACGTATACATCCACATACTTTCATAGAGCTATAGATATAGGAGCCAGGATCCAAGACTCATCCTCTGAGAACCCACCCACCTGTGGCCAGCCGCCTGCCTCTTCAGGACTGCCATGGCTGAGGAGAGATGGGCTGTCACAGGTGGATACTTTAGGGTGATAGAAAGGATAGGGTGGGCTTTCATAGTGGAATAAAGAAATGATTGAAAATGAAAAAAAAGAATGTATATATGTGAAAGATAATATATGTAACTGAATCACTTTACTATTCACCTGAAACTAACACATTGTAAAATAACTATACTTCAATTAAAAAATGGTTTAAAAAAGTCATCCTTAAATTTTAACATGCGTTTTTGACTCAGTAAACTCTGAATTCAACCAAAATCTCTACCCTTTTCCTAAATTATACAACACTTCATCTTTTTTATTTCTCCTTTCGTAAACTGCTTTTTATATTATTTTCACCTTAGTTTTGAAGCCCTTAAAAAGTCATTATTTTATTAATATGCTTTTACAGTCAGTGCTTTTTCAAATTTACTCACATGTTTATTAACTTATTTCTTCATGCTGGCCTCTTTTTTTTTTTCTTCAGTTTATTTCTTCAGTAAGTATTTTCTTTAATAGTTGTTTTAGCAAGTATACACTAATGGAAAACACTACCTTTGCTTGTTTGAAGCTAATTTTCTTTCTGCACCCTCATATCATTATGTAAATGAGTACAAATTTCAGTATTGATTAGTATTTTCCCTCATTTTATAGATACTAAATCATCTCATGTCTGTCTTGCTCTTAAGAAGCCATATTATAGTTCATGGTAGGTAATTTTTTTTAAATCAAAAGTTAATTTTTAAAAACTTTGTTATTTATGGTTTATCTCTTTATTCATTTTTACTTGTGTGTGCTTAATCAGCATTAAAAAATCACATTTTAAAAATCAGTTATTGAAAAATTTCTTTCTTTAACTCATTGAGTATTGCCTCTCCTACATTGTTGCTATATGTTTTCTGGTACTTCTCTTAGACATATGTTGGCCTTGATCATTCTAATCTTCATATCTCTTAACCTTTCTTTGTTTCTTTTTATCTCTTTATCTCTCTATATTGCATTATGAGTAAGAATCTTACATTATGAGTAAGAAAAAAAATCTTGTTTTTTTCCCTTCTTCACTAATGTTTCTGTGAGTGCTGTCTAATAAGTTTTCTGACCTGACCCAAAGCATTGAGTTTATTGAGTTAATTTTAATGACTCATATTTTTCATATTTAGAATTTCTCTTTCTTTTCCAAATTTTCCTGTTTTTTTCTTCATGCCATCCTGTTTCTTCTTTATGGTTTTATAAGTTCTTTTATCTTTTTTAATCAATTTAAATTCTTCTGTTTTAAAAATAAATTTCAAATTGTTCTCTTTTCTCAAGTTTTGGGGTCTCACCCTCCTGTTTGATGTTTCTGCTGTTTTCCATGGTGGATTATTTTCCCATGTGTTTGTGAATTTAGATGTTAAATGATAGATTTTAAAATCTATGTTTATAAATACTATCCTGGATGTAAACATGAGGTTTCTGGAGCAGAGACCAAAGTTATTATTTCTTTTTTTAAAAAGTTTCTTAAGTTCAATGCTGTTATTTCTTTTATTACTAACTGCATTAGTTTCTTTGCCCCAGTTCTTTCCTCCTTCTAGGGTGAAACGGTTAGATAGCATCACCGACTCAATGGAACTAAATCTGAGCAAACTCTGGGAGATAGTTAAGGACAGGGGAGCCTGGCGTGCTGCAGTTCATGGGGTCACAAAGAGTCAGACACTTAGCAGCTGAGCAACAGCAGGGTGAGGTGATGAGAACCAGAGTCACTCTACATGTACTAAAGTCTGTACTGCAGGAGAGAAACGCTTTAGTTATGATTCTAGCCCTTTGTGTAGGATGGTTTAAATATTTATAGCTGTCACACCCCCTAGGTGAGAGAGAGGGTTAGAAACCTAATCTCTCTAATGTATACAAGAAGAAAGGAAAGAGAAAGGCAAGGTTTCTGGGTTCTTACCCTTTGGAATGTAAATACATGTCTCCAGGGAGAAGATAAGGCTACTTACTGTCCCTGGGCTTACAATGCCTGGAATATCTCTATGTCTCATCCCGCTATGAAAGCTGAACACATACTCCCAGGAAGGTAAATCTCTCAGGAGTTCTCTCACTACTCAGTCATCATTTAACTTCTAAGACTTGGTATCTAACTCAGCATCCAGTAAAATTTGCTCAGAAAGCCCTAACCGTGTAGAAACATGAAAATACTCATTTCCTGGCAATAACATCTTCAGTGGAACTTTTTTTTTTTTCCTCCTGTGGGGATCCCACGTGGCTTACCTTATAAGAATTTGTGTCTGCAATGGTTTTGCTTTTGCTTCTTCCCAATGCCTCAGGGATATCACTGAGTCAGGATTTTTTCTGTGTGTGTATTAAGTTGGATTGGGGGTTTCTATCGAAAAACAGGTAGTTTAATTTGTTTTCCATGCCTTTGTGATTCCTCATCTGAGGCACTCTACCTTCCTTGTAGATATCTGGGGAGAAAATGCTGTAGCAGAAGGAATAGCAAAAGCAGAACTTGCGAGGGGCCCTGTGGCTGGAGCAGGAGTGAGTGACAGACAGACAGAATGGCAAGAATGAAGTTAGAGAGGTAGTGAGAAGATAGGCGGAGCTTGTAGGGCTTTGAATTTTATGCAAAGTAATAAGGGAAACCACTGGAGGACTTGAAACAGAGGAGGGATGTAATCTGCCTTTTGATTTAAATGGGTCACTTTCACTGTTGTGTTAAGAGTGGGTTATATAGAAGGATAACTGGTAGGATTATCATGTACAATACTGATTCCTTTCAGCCGGTAAGAGAGAAGTTGACTTCTTTTAGAGCTCCATGGAAACCAAATACTTAAGGCAATCAATCCTTGTTGAATGCTTTAGTGGCTTTAGTTGAAAAATAGGTCACTGGCCTGCCACATCATATAATAATAACTACAAACCTCATACCCTCACCGCTATAGGAGAGGCTGCTGTCTTCTAACTGAAGAATGCTGGTGTTGATGGAAGAGGGTTGAAGGCCAAGTTTCTGCCATGACATGATTACTATATTTGTATCCCTCTGTGATCATACCAGGGTAGAGATTGGTGCCTTCCTACTTAGGTACCTTAAAAGTTCTCCAACCCAGTGGCTAGAGTTTGATGTCCAGTCTTGTTAGATCCTAGTTCATTACCTCAAAATTCGGTGGGCAAAGAGGAACTCATGCTAACACACATGCTAGTTTCTTTTGCTATAAGTTTCCTGAAATAAAAACTGCTTTAGAAGGCTTGGTGTTTGATTGCTTGCTTTTGTTTTCATGACCAAGACCCAAAGGGTGGGATAAGGGTGGAGTATGGGTAGGAGCAGGGAGACCAATAAAGTAGCTATTGAAATTACTCAGGTAAGAGAGGGTGGCTTCTTTTACCAAGGTAGTGGGGCAGAGGTAATGAGAAACAATCATAGTTGAACTGTATTTAGAAGGAAGAGCTGGTAAGATTTACTGATGGAATGAAAGAGAGAAAGAGAAGAGTTATTAAAATTTCGTGGCTCTTGTTTTGCCCAGTTGGTGGAAGTGAGGTCCCATTTATTGAGGTGAGAAGAATGTACACACTCAGTTAAGTATATATTGAATGAAGTAATAAAGGAAAATGAGTAGAAGATTAAAAAATGTGTGTAAACACAAGATGTTGTACCATCAATTTGTTTTTGGTAACTAAACTACAAGCTCCAGGAAGGCAGAGTTCACCATTGTATATCTAGCAATGAATATGGTTCCTTGTATATAATTTAGTCTGTGTCTCTCTGTCTGTCTGTATCTCTGTCTCTGTTTATATATGTGTATGTATTTTGAATAAATGGATGGATGTAGGAATGAAGAGGTGGATGAATGTGATATACTTTGCTCTTTAGGCACTGCAGAAGTGTCACCATGAACACTGATTGAATTGTCTTGGTATCAACGTAAGTCCTTTTTTGGATTGGGAGATGCTTATTTTTTGTCCTTTTGTGCTTATGGTCTTAGCACAGCATTATAAGTCAGTGAGACTAATCTTTCAGTATTCAATACAGCAAATATTTTCTGTCAAGAGGAACTTTATTGTGCAAATACTGCAGAAAACTGCAAATTATCACTCTGTTTCTATCTTCTCCTGATAATAATAATCCTTTCCCCTTAAAAAGTTACTTAGCATTTAGAATATGTTCACAATTGTATGAGACATGCAGGGTAGGCATTATTAATAGATGTTTTAGCTAAGACAGATCTGAGATCAGAAGAGTCTTGCTCTAGGTTCCAGAACTAGTAAGCTATGATGCCATGATTTAAATTGAGTCTACAGTTTATTCAACTAAACCAGTTGTAGCAGTGATAGCCTCAGTATCTAAAGTGAAGGACTTTTTGTTGGGCACAAGAGAGCTGTGACATACCCAGGGAGGTGATATAACTGACAGAGGTTTGAATCCTGGTCTAACATTTCTTTAACAAGTTATTTTATTCACTTCTCTTAAGACTCAGATGGACTTCCCAGGTAGCACTAGTGGTAAAGAACCCTCCTGCCAATGCGAGAGATGTAAGAGATGTGGGTTTGATCTCTGGGTGAGGGAATCCCCTGGAGTAGGAAATGGCAACCCACTCCAGTATTCTTGCTGGGAAAATTCCATGGACAGAGGATCCTGGCAGGCTACAGTCCATGGGGTTGCAAAGCGTGGGACACGACTGAGTGCACACCCACACAAGACCCAATTTACTTTTCTGAAAAATGGGTACAAAATGACTTTCTCAAGGGTTTCTCTGAGATTTGAATAAGATAGTATATTAAATACGTAGTAGAATACTTGCATTATAGTTAGTACATGTGAAGAACTGACTCATTTGAAAAGACCCTGATGTTGGGAAAGATTGAAGGCAGGAGGAGAAGGGGACAACAGAGGATGAGATGGTTGAATGGTATCACTGACTCAATGGACATGAGTTTGAGTAAACTCCGGGAGCTGATGATGGACAGGGATGCCTGGTATGCTGCAGTCCATGGGGTTGCAGAGTCGGACTGAGCAACTGAACTGCCCGACATTCGAAGAAGATAGTACCTGACATTATTATTGCATGCTCATGCCCTCTCCATTTGTACTCTCTGGTGTAATCAGTGCCAATATCTGGGGGCGATTGCTCTTTTCTTTTTTATCTGCTCCACTCATTTCTCATGTCTTTATCTTCCTTTTCTCTCTCCTTAACTTTTCATGGTATATTAATCTACTATGAATCTTCTGCTGTTTTCTGTTTGTGTAGACATTATTTGTTAATGACACTTCAAAATTCTGAGAGATGTTCAAGAAAAACACAGTGTTGCCTATTTTTCTCCTAACTGAATTTTTGTTTTTTATCAGTATGCAGTTTTTATTGACTTATTAAATTAGTGTGAGGGCCCTGAAACAAAGTATATTCAATCTTAGGTGTTCTGTAGATCATCCAGATTGTTTTTCATTCTTAGCTCCAAAGCATGACCCACACCAGCCCCAAACTCTGCATATGGAATGTATCTAATTGGGATATTGAACTCATAAGCTTTGGCAATACTGTCCATATCCATTCAGTTCAAATCAATAAACATTTATTGATCTCCTAGTGTCAGCAATTGCATCATCTGCAAGTAACAGAGACCTCAATATTGTGCTTGATGAAATAAAACATTTTTCCCTTCAAAACAAGAAGTCCAGACGAAAACAAGCCAGGACTGTTACAACGGTTCCATTATTTTATCAATTTTCCAGCTTCTTACTATCTTTCTTGTCCACTATTGATAGTGTGTAGCTTTTGTCTTCATGCCTGTCATCTCATGAAGCAAGATAGCCACTACTCCAGTGTCACATGCAAATTGCTCCCCAGAGTGTAATAAATAAGGAAAAAAATTGTCAGTATTAAATGAGGAAAACAGAATCTTTTCTTGTGTCCGTTATCTAGAACTGAATGACAATCACATAGCTCCTCTATCTGAAAGGCCATCTAGAAAAATATTTTAGCAGGAAAAAAAACATAAAAATGGATTTTGGGCAGGTAACTGGCAGCATTTGTTACAGCTGTGTTGTGCTTAATGCTGGAACAATATAAGGCTAAAAATGGTGCAGGTCTTCCCTTTCCCATAGTCTAGTAAAGGAAAAAGCAGAAATTATGAAAAGAAATGCTGATGAACTGATAATAATAGTTGAAATGTAATGTGATGGGGACACACACAGAGGAGGGGAAGGACTAACTTAATTCTCAGTTCCTCTCCCCAGTAGCTACTGAAGCTCTGTCACTCTTAGAGATACAAAGAGTGAAACAGATTTCTTCATGTTGAGGAGAGTATTGGCCTACTAGGGCTAACGTAACAAAATACCAGACGAGGTGGCTTAAATAACAGAAGTTTAGATTCTTGTTGTTCTACAAGCTGAAAGTTCAGTCTCACGGTGCCAGTATTGTTGGTGTCTGGTGAAAGCTCTCCCCTTGGGTTCCAGAGAGCTGACTTCTTGCTATCTGCTCACATGACCTCCTTTTAGTTCTCGAGGAAGGAGAGAGAAGAAATTCTATGATGTCTTTTCTTATAACAATACTTACAGTGTCAGATCAGGGCTCTACTCTTATGACCTCATTTAACCTTAGAAGTCAGGAAACACCTGGAGTAACAGGCAAATTTGGCCTTGGAGTACAGAATGAAGCAGGGCAAAGGCTAATAGAGTTTTGCCAAGAGAATGCACTGGTCATAGCAAACACCCTCTTCCAAAACACAAGAGAATACTCTACACGTGGACATCACCAGATGGTCAACACCGAAATCAGATTGATTATATTCTTTGCAGTCAAAGATGGAGAAGCTCTATACAGTCAGTAAAAAAAAGACCGGGAGCTGACTGTGGCTCAGATCATGAACTGCTTATTGCCAAATTCAGACTTGAATTGAAGAAAGTAGGGAAAACTACTAGTCCATTCAGGTATGACCTAGATCAAATCCCTTATGAGTATACAGTGGAAGTGACAAATAGATTTAAGGGACTAGATCTGATAGAGTGCCTGATGAACAATGGACAGAGGTTCGTGACATTTTACAGGAGACAGGGATCAGACCATCCCCATGGAAAACAAATGCCAAAAAGCAAAATGGCTGTCTGAGGAGGCCTTACAGATAGCTGGGAAGAGAAGTGAAAAGCAAAGGAGAAAAGGAAAGATATTCCCATCTGAATGCAGAGTTCCAAAGAATAGCAAGGAGAGATAAGAAAGCCTTCCTCAGCGATCAATGCAAAAAAGTAGAGGAAAACAACAGACTGGGAAAGACTAGAGATCTCTTCAAGAAAATTAGAGATACCAAAGGAACATTTCATGCAAAGATAGGCTCGATAAAGGACAGAAATGGTATGGACCTAACAGAAGCAGAAGATATTAAGAAGAGGTGACAAGAATACACAGAACTGTACAAAAAAGATCTTCACAACCCAGATGATCACGATGGTGTGATCACTCACCTAGAGCCAGACATCCTGGAATGTGAAGTCAAGTGGGCCTTAGAAAGCATCACTATGAACAAAGCTAGTGGAGGTGATGGAATTCCAGTTGAGCTATTTCAAATCCTCAAAGGTGATGCTGTGAAAGTGCTGCACTTGATATGCCAGCAAATCTGGAAGACTCAGCAGTGGTCACAGGACTGGAAAAGGTCAGTTTTCATTCCAATCCCAAAGAAAGGCAATGCCAAAGAATGCTCAAACTACCGCACAATTGCACTCATCTCACATGCTAGTAAAGTAATGCTCAAAATTCTCCAAGCCAGGCTTCAGCAATACGTGAACTGTGAACTTCCAGATGTTCAAGCTGGTTTTAGAAAAGGCAGAGGAACCAGAGATCAAATTGCCAATATCTGCTGGATCATTGAAAAAGCAAGAGAGTTCCAGAAAAACATCTATTTCTGCTTTATTGACTATGCCAAAGCCTTTGACTGTGTGGATCACAACAAACTGTGGAAAATTCTTCAAGAGATGGGAATACCAGACCATCTGACCTGTCTCTTGAGAAACCTGTATGCAGGTCAGGAAGCAACAATTAGAACTGGACATGGAACAACAGACTGGTTCCAAATAGGAAAAGGAGTCCGTCAAGGCTGTATATTGTCACCCTGCTTATTTTACTTATATGCAGAGTACATCATGAGAAATGCTGGGCTGGAAGAAGCACAAGCTGGAATCAAGATTGCCGGGAGAAATATCAATAACCTCAGATATGCAGATGACACCACCCTTATGGCAGAAAGTGAAGAAGAACTAAAGAGCCTCTTGATGAAAGTGAAAGAGGAGAGTGAAAAAGTTGGCTTAAAGCTCAACGTTCAGAAAACTAAGATCATGGCATCTGGTCCCATCACTTCATGGGAAATAGATGGAGAAACAGTGGAAACAGTGTCAGACTTTATTTTGGGGGGCTCCAAAATCACTGCTGATGGTGATTGCAGCCATGAAATTAAAAGACGCTTACTCCTTGGAAGGAAGGTTATGACTAACCTACATAGCCTATTTAAAAGCAGAGACATTACTTTGCCAACAAAAGTCCGTCTAGTCAAGGCTATGGTTTTTCCAGTGGTCATGTATGGATGTGCGAGTTGGACGGTGAAGAAAGCTGAGCGCTGAAGAATTGATGCTTTTGAACTGTGGTGTTGGAGAAGACTCTTGAGAGTCCCTTGGACTGCAAGGAGATCCAATCAATCCATCCTAAAAGAGATCAGTCCTGGGTGTTCATTGGAAGGACTGATGTTGAAGCTGAAACTCCAATACTTTGGCCACCTCATGTGAAGAGTTGACTCATTGGAAGAGACCCTAATGCTGGGTAGGATTGGGGGCAGGAGGAGAAGGGGATGATAGAGGATGAGATGGTTGGATGGCATCAACAACTTGATGGACTTGGGTTTGGGTAGACTCCGGGAGTTGGTGATAGACAGAGAGGCCTGGCGTGCTGCACTTCATGGGGTTGCAAAGAGTCGGACACGACTGAGTGACTGAACTGAACTGAACTGAACTGAACTTCCCTAGAAGGCCCCGTCTCTAAATACAGCCTGACTGAGGGTTGGGGCTTCAACCTGTGAATTTTGTGAGGACACAGACATTCTGTCCAAAGCACGCAGTTATCAAATGATAGATTGACATGTCCTCATAGCATTTTTCATCAACTTTCTGAGGCTGAGTATGGCTTGGAAAAGTGAAGACAGAGGTATTGGAGGTAAGAATCAGGGAATATTTTTCCTGGTCTAAGTAAACACAGTAAAACCATTAAAAAATGGTGTAGTCTCTCTCATCTCTGGCCTCCCTATTTCCAGGTGTTCAAGGACTTCTCTCTCTAACAGCATTGCTATGATATAGACTCTCAGCATGGCAACACACTCAGATTTATGTATAATACAGATCACCCAGGAAACTGCTAAATTATTTTTTGCCCAGTGTCATATTTTGTTGTCTTATCTTTCCTTGTAGAAATAAGGTTTGTCACAGTTGTCAATAAACCTGAAATAAGGGAAAAATATGTTTTGTTTTTGTCTCAGCTATCTCCTTGTTTTCCCTCTTCTATTCATTTTGTCTAGCATCTTGACACATTAAAATGGAGTATATAATAAACTTGAGGCTGAAGAAAAAAATCCAAGAGAGGAAAAATGACCGGAAGGGTATTTTACATCAAATAGGGAGAAATGATCTTTTTTTTTTTTTATTGATGCACAGGTTTTATTTGATATGTTTAATAGCTTAGAGATATTTATTATATTGATATATTTCCATATATTGATATATGTTTGATTCTTTTTTTTTTTTTATAAATTTATTTATTTTAGTTGGGGGCTAATTACTTTACAATATTGTAATAGTTTTTGCCATACATTGACATGAATCAGCCATGGGTTTACATGTGTTCCCCTTCCTGGACCCCCCACCCACCTCCCTCCCCATCCCATCCTTCTGGATCATCCCATTGCCCCGGCCCTGAGCCCTTGTCACATGCATCGAACATGGAATGGTGTTCTGTTTCACATATGATAATATACATGTAGAAATGATCTTAATATTTCTCTATTCTGTAGCCTTTCTGTCTTTATATATGCTAGATTCCCTAGTATATAAAACTTCCATAAGAACACAAGTTCAGCTTAAATAACTGCTGTTTCTATATGAATAGTAAAGTTTAGAAATAGAAGCTGCTAAAAAAATGTATTTGTGGAAGTTCTTTGAAAAATTACTCATTTTCTAGTGTAGTCCAACAAATAAGCACTACCAAAATTTAAGTTAGAGTAAAACAAAAGAACCCAAAAACCAAACAAATGAAACTTTACAATCCCAACTCTCCTTCCTAAATGAAAATTTACCACTAGCAGCACCAATAACAAGCCTCACAAATAAGCATAAATTAACAAACTACCTAATTATGTTCTTAGTTTTTAGAAGCAGAAACTTGCAAGGCTTTCCATAAAGAAGAGGCAACTAGAACTTCTCTTCGTGATCCTTCAGTGGAGAGCAGTTGTGAACAAATTTGGGCAGGGACAATGCAGACTGATCAAAATATGGAAAAGTGAAGGCTGATTCTGTAAAATAAGAGTATACGTTTCCAATATGCTAAGGCCCAGAGTGAATGGTAAAGAAGGAATTATGGTATAACCAGGTGTTCTCAGTTTCCATTCAGAACTACATAAAAATCAGCAAAATAAAAAAGTAAAATCTAAATGTACTAGTTGCTTATTGTATAACTGATGCTGTGCTATATACTATGTATGTATTATCTAGTTTTGTTGTTATTTAGTTGCGAAGTGAAGTGAAAGTCGCTCAGTTGTGTCCGACTCTTTGCGACAGTCCATGTAATTTTCTAGGCCAGAATACTGGAGTGGGTTCAATTCAGTTCAATCACTCAGTCGTATCTGACTCTTTGTGACCCCATGGACTGCAGCACGCCAGGCTTCCCTGTCCATCACCAACTCCTGGAGTCTGCTCAAACTCATGTCCATCGAGTTGGTGATGCCATCCAACCATCTCATCCTCTGTCATCCCCTTTTCCTCCTGCCTTCAATCTTTCCCAGCATCAGGGTCTTTTCCAGTGAGTCAGTTCTTCACATCAGGTGGCCAAAGTATTGGAGTTTCAGCTTCAGCATCAATCCTTCCAATGAATATTAATTTACTGGTTGGATCTCCTTGCAGTCCAAGGGATTCACAAGAGTCTTCTCCAACACCACAGTTCAAAAGTATCAATTCTTCAGCGTTCAGCTTTCTTTATGGTCCAACTCTCACATCCATACATGACTATTGGAAAAACCATAGCTTTAACTAGACAGACCTTTGTTGACAAAGTAATGTCTCTGCTTTCTCATATGCTGTCTAGGTTGGTGATAGCTTTTTTCCAAGGAGAAGAGTGTTTTAATTTCATGGCTGCAGTCACTGTCTGCAGTGATTTTGGAGCACAAGAAAATAAAGAGCCTTTCCCTTCTCCGGGGTATCTTCCCACTCAGGGATCAAACCTAGGTCTCCTGCATTGCAGGTGGATTCTTTATCAGCTGAGCCACAAGGGAAACATTTAGTTGCTAAGTCATGTCCCACTCTTTGCAACCCCATGGACTGTAGCCCTCCAGGGTCCTCTGTCCATGGGATTTCCCAGGCAAGAATACTGGAGTGGGTTGCCATTACCTACTCCAGCGGGTCTTCCTGGCCCAGGGATCGAACCTGTGTCTCCCGCGTCTCATGCATTGCAGGCGGATTCTTTACTGACTGAGCTACACACAGAGGTATCTGCTAAGAAGCATGTTGGATGGAAGCTGCAAGTAGGAGTCAGGATCAGTATCCAAAGCATGCAAAGTAATGGAAAGAGTGTTGTAGACAGAGGTAGAAAATGTTAAAGTTTCAAGGCTGGGGAAAATTTGGTGTGTTTGTATATCTGAAAGAAAGCCATCATGACTGATGTTTAATAACAAGCCTGATGAAGTAGGCAAGGCTAGATAAATAAGACTTTTCTTTTATGCCAGATAAGGAATTTTTTTTTTTTCATCCTAAGGGCATTAGGAAGTCTTGAAGCAGGAGAGTGACATGATCCAGTTTAATATTTTAAGATTAATTTGGCTATTGTGGATTAGGGAGTGAGTGATGGTTACTGAGTGAACAGTGAAATCTGATTGTCTGTTGTAGTAATGTGAAGTAAGAGATGGTGGTGGTGACTTAGCCTGGTGGTGGAGACAAAGAGAAGTGAAAGCTTCTGATAAGTCAAATAAGACTCATGGAAAATAGTAGATAAGTTAGACCTTTGTGAAAGTATTTTCAGTGTCATGATGGGATGATTGGAGTAGATTGAGGAGTGAACTGAGTTCACTTAGCAGCAAAGTTGCAGATAAGGTGTTCTGGTAAAACCTCAGATGTAAAATACTTACAAATACTAGGTAGCATACCAGCAAGACTTTTAAATGCACAAGTGAGCTCATCCTAAATAAGGGAAGTCCCTGGAGGCAAGAGAAGAAAGAGAGTTGGAAATCAAAGTTGTAGGTGGTTGCTGATATAGCTGTCCCTGAAGGTGTTTGCTGATTTGGTAATCTACTTTTTTCTTTAATTTTTAAAAAATGTTAAATTATCTTTGGCTCTGCTGGGTCTTTGTTGCTGCATGCAGGCTTTCTCTAGTTGTGATGCGCCCAGGCAGCTCTTCGTTGAGGTGTGTGTGCTTCTCACTGCGGTGGCTTCTCTTGTTGCAGAGCACGGGCTCTAGGGTGCACGCTGCCTTCAGTAGTTGTGGCAGATGGGCTTAGTTGCTCTGTGGCATGTGAAATCTTCCCTGACCAGAAACAAACCCATGTCCCCTATATTGGCAGGTGGGTTCTTAACCACAGTGCCACCAGGGAAGTTCAATAATCTACTTTTAATGACCACAGCAATGCAGGAGAAAAAGCCCTGCAGTCACACAGGTGGGGAGAATACACATAAGACTATGTCTTTTACTTTATGATTAATATGAGAGTAAAGTCAAAAAAAAATAACTCTTCCTGTCAACTAAGGAAGGTTAGAAGGCAAATTGTCTCCTGCCTTGGGCTCTGAGAAGAAAACAAGAGAAATATCTGCCTTGAGAGCTGATAACTGCTTATATCACTTTCAGATTTTATGTCCTTTTTGTGGCCTGAGCAATCTAGAGCTGAGAAAACAAACAAACAAAACCTGAAATAGTTCCAGTTTGATAGCACTCTTAGGTGACTGGCAGAAGCAAATGCATATCATCCTTCATTGAGTGTGGCTTCAGTCCAGTCTTGTCCTTCATAAAAAGTTTTAATACAATAGGAATTGAGAATCCAAACTACAAGATAACTGAGAAATAAGTTGCCATGAGTGAGATATAACAGACAATATTCCTAAGCTCTTCACATAATGTTTAAATAAAGGACAGACTCTCCAAGAAATGGACAGATTCAATAATAAAGATTCAACAGATTAGGACGTACAAAATAGAACTTCTAAAAATGAAAATTATGATTGCAATTAGAAAGTGGATGACATAAGTGAAGATTAGACTAAAAAAAATTAAAGATTAATGAAATAAAAAATGGAGTTGGAGAAATTATCACAAAGAGATAAAAAACATGAAAGAGTTTAAGAGATGTGGAGGTTAGAAAGAGGTGATCTGACATGTCTCATTGGAATTCCAGAAGAAGAGACTTGAGAAAATGTGGCAGAAGCACTTTGCGAGACCCGGGTGAGAATATTTCAGAATTGATGGAAGACATAAAAATTCTCCATTTCAGGGAAGCATAAGAAATCCCAATCAAGAAAAATAGGAAAGAAGAAAGGATGTAAATTAATGAGCCAAATGTCCAATTTAGGAAGTTAGAAAAAGAATAGGATAAACCCAGTAAGTGAAAAAGAAGGAAATAATAAAGTGGAAAATATACCGGAAAAGAAGGCAAACAGAATAAAGGTAAGATGAAAGTCAATCAGTTTCTGAGCAGTTTAATAACACAGAGAGGGAGGCAGGAGGGATGAAAGAGGAAAGGAGAGAGAGAGAGGAAGGGAAAGAAAGCAAGCAAGCCAGAAGAAAGAGTTTAGGAATGAAAAATTCAAACTGCTTTAAATGTGTAAGGGTTTGATAAGCTAAAAGGAAAGACGGGATCAAGGCTGAGTGTGAATGGTTCAAGTAGAGATGTAAAGTGGATTTATGTTGCTGTTTCCCTGAAAGCAATTAAGGTACATTTGGAGTCTTGTGTCCTTAAACCATTCCTTTATCTGAAGCTGTTTGCCTGGGTCCTAAATAGAGGCTTCCTATCTGTACGGAAGTGATTTCGATCCTCCAGGCAAGAGTGGGATATTTCATTCTTACTGATATAATTTCAAAAGCAGTCTCTCATCATCTGTGATTTTAGAGTACAAAGTTTCTTGGTGAAAAGCAGTCGTCATTCAAAGAAAGGAGTTGTTATGATCTGTTATAGCTGGAGCATTTTCTTGGGAGAAGTATTGTTTCCTATTAAGTTTGCAGCAGGCTTTATCTGGGTCTATTATTCCATTGACATGAATGACTGGGCAAATTTGTGGTGTCTGGATTTTTTTTTTTTTCACTTTCTCACTCCAAATCTGGTCTCAGGGCCTCTGCTCATCATTCGAAAGTTTAAGGAGAATTGAGGAAATACCAGAATATTGAATTTAATAGTTTTAAAGAGAATAGTTTCCAGAAACTAGCAAACTTTATGTTGTTCCTTGTCAATATTCTTGATGGGAAATTCACCGATATCTTTTGTTACAGGGTTTTTTAGATTGGTAGATCTGGAAAATTAGTCCTCATCTTTGTAATGTGCTTTAGAGTATACAGATTGCTTTAATTTTGATTGTGTCACTTGATTCTCACTATGAACTTCTGAATTTTCATGTTAGGAATTGAGGTTAAGAAAGGCTAAGTAATTGCTTACAGACAGATTTATCTGTCTGTAAGTTCTATGATTTATTTGTCTGTTGATCCATGCTGCCTTCAAGTTCAAATAATTCTTATAATTATTGGACATTTGGGAAACCATTTGCAAGGAGCAAGGTTGATATCAATTTGGGGTATGCTTCTTTTTTGTTTATCTATCTCAAAATTATTCTTTTCCGCTCCCCATTTTTATACAGCTCTAATTTCAGTTAAAGTTCTAAAATGAAAATTCTCAAGGGTTCTCCAACCCTTAGTATTTAACCACATTCATGATTTTGTTTTAAGCTTCAAACTTTCACATGGGTGTGTGGAGTAATGAGTGAGGGACTGCAAATAAATAATGAATGTACATTTGTTTTCCAGGGCTGCTGTAATAAATGAGACAAACTGGCTGACTTTAACAACAGACAGAAATTTTCTCACAATTCTGGAGGTTAGAAGTTCAAGATCAAAATGTCATAAAGGTTGATGTCCTCTGAACCTCACTCCATGGCTTTCAGATGGCCATCTTTTCTCTTTGTCTTCAAGTAGTCTTTCCTCTCTCTGTGTGTATCATAATCTCCTTTTTTAAAATAAGGACACTCCTCTATAGGATTAGAGCTCACCCTAATGACCTTGTGTATGCATGAGTGCTTAGTTGGTCAGTCATGTCCATCTCCTTGTGATCCTATGGACCATAGCCCACCAGGCTCCTCTGTCGATGGAATCCTCCAGGGAAGAATCCTGGAGTGGGTTGCCATCCTCTCTGTTGGGGATTTTCCTGACCCAGAGGTCACCCGTGCCTCTTATGTCTGTTGCATTGGAAGGCCAGTTCTTTACCACTATTGCCACTTGGGAAGCCATTTGACTTTCATACCTCTTTGAAAACTCTGTCTCCAAAATCAGATTTTTAAGTACTGAGAGTTAGGATTAAAAAATAAGAATTTGACTGGGACACAATTCAGTTCCTGACAAGTATGTTGTTTATTATTGTATTTCTATCTGTTTCTAGGGCTTAGTATTTGTTGAATGAAAAAACAGAAAATTAAATTATCAAGATGAGAGGTTTGAAGACTTAAAATGAGAGGTGCACAATTAGTTAGGCAACTAGTCAACTGGATGGCTGATTAGAACTGCTGTATAGTGAGTGACTTCACTTTCACTTTTCACTTTCATGCATTGGAGAAGGAAATGGCAACCCACTCCAGTGTTCTTGCCTGGAGAATCTCAAGGATGGGGGAGCCTGGTGGGCTGCCGTCTATGGGGTTGCACAGAGTTGGACACGACTGAAGTGACTTAGCAGCAGCAGCAGCAGCTGCAGCATAGGGTTAACTGGGATATGGCGAGAAAAAGCATGTAGTAGCAGAATTTTAATTGCTCTTTGGTTATAAAATTTCCAGTGTTATTTTTGAGGCAAGGACATAGTACACTTAATATTTGATAGCAGCCAAGATACTGTAAGTTAGTGGGACACTTTCCCTCAAAACTGGATAGTTTAAGGTGATCTTCCAACTTTTGGAACAACCATTTCTGACTTCAGCCATTCACTTTTATATTCCTTCTAATTAGTGTGTAGTCAAATTTTTATGTTTTACTTAGCAAAGTCAAATTACCTGAAATAAGAAAACAAAGGGCTAAATTTCTCATATGAATAGTTAAATTTAGAAGCCAACTTAGTTATGCATAAAAGATTAAGTGGAGCGGTTACCTACCAATAATTATGTTATAATTTGACTTTTTATATAATCAATGCACATTCTGTTGTGTCTTCTCTCTAAATAATGTAAAATTGCCATGATTCATTAGTTCATAAAGGTTTTGTTAAATTGGTAGAAAAAGTCTTTAATATTAAAAAATCTTTTCTGAAAAGTTTTTTAATTTAGAAATGAATTTATATTCTAAATTAAAACATATATTTAGCACAGTGAAAATACTCTGTATGATACCTTAATGAAGATATATCATTGTACATTATTGTTAAACTCATAGAATGTATAACACCAAGAGTAAGCAGTAATGTAAACTATAGCCTTTGGGTGACTATGATGTATCAGTGTTGGTCCTTCAATTGTAAGAAATATACTACTGTGATGGGGGAATATTGATAATGGGAGGAGCTATGTATGTGTGAAGGTAAGAGGTATAAGGGAAATTTCTATATCTTTCCTTCACACCCCAAACTGGTGTCACTGAGTAATACCTTTTCTAATGTGGCTTCATCAGTGGAGATAGCATGGACATTAGCGTTAGGTCCATGTGGGTTTGCATTGTGATTTCATCATTTATACTGTATGAGCTAGTTCAGTTTTTTAAGCCTTATGAGTCTGTAAAATATGAAAAATCCTATCCTTTCAAAGTTGGAGGATTAAATAAGATGCTTATAAAGTGCCTAGAACATTTATCTCATCAATACTATTTACTAAATAAATGGAAGTTATTATTATAATTGTTTTTAACCAAGTAACTTTTATGAGAATTTCAAAGCAGTGTATCTTTATCATGATAAGAATTAATTTTTTTAAGACTCTGAGCAACATTTTGCAATCTAAAAGTAAAATATGACTACTTTTCATTAGAAATCTATAACAAAACAATTTCCCTCAAAGTTAACATTCAATGACCTACTATTTCCTGTGTTAATTAATAGAGTGTATTTTGGATTTGATGTGTCAACATGATGGGATGGATTGTGCATTTTGTGGAGGCATGTTAATTGTCAGACTAGAATTGCCTAGTGAAGTTAAAAGATCTTTAAATGTTCTCAAACATTTTGTCTTTAATGTGTCTCACTTTAAAGTAGCTCTAAACACTATACTATTTTTCAAACAGATGAATTAAGAAGTATGATACTTTGTAAGGTAAATTTTTTTCTTTTACTCAAGGGGTAAAGAATTTTTTTTAAAAAGTCACAAGTTATATTTTAAGAAATGGGACATCTGTACTGTGCTCAGATGTCATGTTCGACTCTTTGCGACCTTGGACCGTAGCCCGCCAAGCTTCTCTGTCCGTGGGATTCTCCTGGCAAGAATAGTGGAGTGAGTTGCCACTTCTTCCTCCAGGGGGTCTTCCCAACCCAGGGAATGAACCTGAGTCTTTTGTGTCTCCTGCTTTGGCAGGTAGATTCTTTACTACTGATGTTACCTGGGAAGCCCACATGGCTTTGGGCAAATTGTGTATTATCTCTGAGCCCCTTCATGTAGAGTGGGTGCAGTGCTCCCATTACATAGAATCTTTCAAGATACTGAATTTCTCAATAACATGCTGTTTAAGACATACCAAGTACAGAGTTTGTTGGGGAAATTTGTACAGGTTGTCCGTCATTGTTTTGTCCACATTTATTCCCTGGATTTCTGGTGTTTTATCTGTTCTTTTGCTTTGCTTATTCTGCTTTTGCTTTAATGTTTTAAATTCTGCCTCACAATCCATTTTATTTTCTCATAAACATATTATTCTTTATATTATATTATTGTATTTATATTCTTTTTTTTTTAAATAAATTTATTTATTTTAGTTGGGGGCTAATTACTTTACAATATTGTAATAGTTTTTGCCATACATTGACATGAATCAGCCATGAGTTTACATGTGTTCCCCTTCCTGGACCCCCCACCCACCTCCCTCCCCATCCCATCCTTCTGGATCATCCCATTGCCCTGGCCCTGAGCCCTTGTCACATGCATCGAACATGGAATGGTGTTCTGTTTCACATATGATAATATACATGTTTCAATGCTATTCTCCCAGAACGTCCCACCCTCACCTTCTCCCTCAGAGTCCATAAAATTGTTCCATGCATCTGTGTCTCTTATTCTGTCTCGCATATAGGGTTATCGTTACCATCTTTCAAATTCCATATATATGCATTAGTATACTGTATTGTTGTTTTTCTTTCTGGCTTACTTCACTCTGTATAATGGGCTCCAGTTTCATCCATCTCAGTAGAACCGATTCAAATGTATTTTTTTTAATGGCTGAGTAATACTCCATTGTGTATATGTACCACAGCTTCCTTATCCATTCGTCTGCTGATGGACATCTAGGTTGCTTCCATGTCCTGGCTATTGTAAACAGTGCTGCGATGAACATTGGGGTACACGCGTCTCTTTCAATTCTGGTTTCCTCGGTGTATATGCCCAGCAGTGGGATTGCTGGGTCATATGGCAGTTCTATTCCCAGTTTTTTAAGGAATCTCCACACTGTTCTCCATAGTGGCTGTACTAGTTTGCATTCCCACCAACAGTGTAAGAGGGTTCCCTTTTCTCCACACCCTCTCCAGCATTTATTGCTTGTAGACTTTTGGATAGCAGCCATTCTGACTGGTGTGAAATGATACCTCATTGTGGTATTTATATTTATATATTTATATTTATAAATAAATATAAATAAAGAATATTTATATTCTTTTTATAGCCTTTGAATTTCCTTCTCAGTCTACATTTCTGTGAATTTTCACTATATACTTTGTTTTGTTTTCTTTATTGTGCTATTTTATCTTCAGTAAATTCATTTTTAAATTTTTATTTCATTGGTTTTTATACTTTAATACTTCTAGGTTAAGTCTGATTTATTGCATCTCTTTACTTTCTCTTCTTATTTAAATATTTTCAGTTTAGAAAAACACTCATGTTTAGATCTTATTTTATCTTGCCTACATTCTTTTTGAATTTATTTTTGCTTCATTCTAGTTCATTGTTTTTTCTCATCATTGAATTTCTATAATTTATTCAATTTACCTTCTCTTTTTATGTTTTATTTTACTCTGAAGTTTATTTGTTAAGTGCCATAAAACATGGGTTTAGGATGGTAGAAAAGAGAAACTGTGTACGAAGAAGGGGAGTGATCAGGGGCTGTCTTCCTCCTGGTAGCTTCTGTTGTTTCCCCTGGCTCTCTCTTATAGATATTTCATCACTTTAAAGAAGGGATTTTAAAAAGCACCACTGCAGGTGACTCATCAGATTCCAGGTGTCTCAGTAGATATAGGGGTTTAGTTTCCCCAGGGCAGGGCTTATTCTTTCTGTGCAGAAGACACACTTAATTTATTGTAACAGTGCCTCTTTCCGACATCCCACATACGCTGGACCTCTACTGGGAATGGAATGTTATGAAATATCAGCTGTTTGACAGCTGTAACCATTAGATTCTGAGGAAACTGTGCCAATGGCATACCCTAATCCAGAAGGAGATGGTAGGCAGGGGGTGATTTTCTGGAAAAGATCTCTGGTCTGACCTTCATGAGAAAGCTGATAGAAAGAGGTACAGTAACCACCCATTTCAGACATCTGACTTTGACCATATGTAAAAGTGAAAGTGAAAGTGAAGTCGCTCAGTCGTGTCCGACTCTTAGCGACCCCATGGACTGTAGCCTACCAGGCTTCTCCGTCCATGGGATTTTCCAGGCAAGAGTACTGGAGTGGGGTGCCATTGCCTTCTCCGAGAATTCTTATAGTTTTATTCAATTCCTTGCTCCCTGACTATAATCTTCATAAAAGTAGGAAGGATGTCTATGCTGTTCATAACTGCCCCTTGGTACTTAAAACAAATGTTAATACATAAGCAACAGAATAACCCAAGAATGCATTCAGATGTGGTATTCACAGTATTGAAAATATGTTTACAGACTGAAAGGCAAAGTCTCAAACCACAGTGACAAAATCTCAAGTCAAAATACTGTTGGCTAGTAGATGTGAATTTAATAATCCAGAGTGATTTCAAGGAATTCCACATAAATCTTAGGCAAAAAAAAAAAAAAAATTCTCTTTAAAGTCTTAGCTTTTCATTTATTCAGGACTTTTTACTGATTGCCTGTTTTCTTCAGGGACTGGCTAATTAAAAGTCTTATTACTAATCCATGTTAAGATTCTCTAGCTCAGGGATTTTCCAAAATCAGAACAACTGACATTTGGGACTGCTTATTTCTTTCTTGTTGGGCTCTCCTCTGCCTTGTAGGCTGCTTAACAGAATCCATGGTGTCTACCCAAATAATAGTAACATGCAATTGTGACAACCTAACATTTATCCACATATCAACAATTGCCCTCTGGAAGGAAAAATCACCCCCAATTGAAACCACTGTAGTGTAAAAAATAAATGAGACATTGCTCATGATAAAATTTGTATTTTTAGTTATGATGAGAAACATATGTAAACATACCTCTAAAACAGTGACTAGGAAGAAGCTGCCCTTCTCAGAAACAGCTGCACTTGACAGATTCACTGATGAATTCCACATTGCCAAATCTAATGCATAGTTTTTGGTTCTCACCTGTCTTGCACTTATAGAAACATTTGCCAGATTGACAACTTCCTGTTTCCCCAGTTTCTTCTCTCGATTTTCAATATAACAAAATTTCCTGGATTTTCTCCAGCCTCACAGAGCTCTTCTTAGTTTCCTGGGCAGATTCCTATGCTTCTATTCTCTTTTCAAATATGAATGATCCTTGAGTCTTAGAGCTGTCTTCTCTCTACTCTTTTCCCAACTGATTGCATGGGTTTTCATGAGTTGAGATTCTATCTATAGATGGACAACTCAGATTTTATTTGTACCAAACCTCTTAGCTGAAGTCGCTCATTATCAATAATTTTTTGAGCAGTTCTTATGTACCTGAGGATCAGGTACTATTTTAGGCAAGGAAACAACATACATAGAAAATTTTTGGTAGAATTACACTTTTAGTGGTAAAATGGGCAATAAAATATGTAAAATACATGAAATTTCAGATAGTGATGAGGGCTTTAGAGAATAAAGCATGGAAGAGGGACAGTGTGCCAGGTTGAGAGAGCATTGCAATTTAATATAGGATGGTTTGGGAAAGTCGCACCTTTGAAAAAGTGACTTTTGAGCAAAGACCTACAAGAGAGGAGGCAGTGAACAAGTGAGTATCTGAGAAGAATATTCCAATCAAAGAGAATAGCAAATGCAAAAGCCTTACAGTTGCTCTGTGTAGCTAATGAGTTTGGGTCTGAAAATTGGCTCAGGTCTGAGAACTGAGAAGAGAGTTTGGCTTTTTATTGGAGAAACCACCGTCAGCCTCCTGCTTCTCTGTTCTTGCTTTTTGTGATTATGTATGATAAGCAGCATTCTTACTGGCATCCCCTCTTTTTTGCCCTTGTGGACACCATGCTCTGTTAACCAACCTCTAAACCTCCTAGTGTGTCCAGCCCCTTGGCTGTTCCTCTGACAGTGTCACTCATTACAGTAATTGCTGCCTCCTGCCTTCTGGCAGTTATATGCTGCCACTTTGCCAACTCTGTGACCATCTAGCCTTTCATTATTCCAGCCCTGTGAAGAACCACTGCTGAATTTCTTAGTGATGCTGATGCCCCTCTTACTAGTACCTTGCTGATGGCCTCACTGAATGATGTGTTCTGTGGGCCTTTGTGTGCAACATAGTCCAGAATCCACTGACCTTTTAAAATATGTATGTTCCAGTATGCTCACTTTCCTTAACCTCTTTGTGCCTGCTTCTACCTTCTTTTAGGGAAGCATAGGCATTTTTGCTTTACTGAAAGTTACTATTGTTTTTCCCAGGCTTCTCAGTGCCAGTGAAAGTTTGCCCCCATTCCTGCAGTTCCTGGTTACGTTATTCAAGCTAATGTCTAAGTGTCTCCAAGACAAAGAATTCTTGCTTATCTACTTTGACATTCTAGCCTCCTTATCGAGTACTCTCTAAATCTAATTCCAGGTGTACTTCCTTGGTTCCTGCTAGGGTATGCCAGCTAGTTCTTATGATTCTTTACAGATATTCTTTCCTCCTTTACCAGGCTCAGGACGTCATTAACTGGGCTTACTGCTAGTTACTGCTCTGCCAGCGAGAAGAGGTTGGGGCAGCTCTTGGGGGAGGGGTATCTGTTTCCTTGTGGAAGAGAAGCACCATCCATATCCTGCTAGTCACAATTTAGTCACGTGGCTGCATCTAACTCCAAAAGAATCTTGGTAATGGAATCTGTGTCCTGATGAAGCAGAGATAATAGGTTTGGTGTGCATGTAGTTGATTTCTGCCAAAATGTCTCTACAAATTAAAAAGGCACATTATCCTGTAAAGAAATGAATCTTTTCCAGCTCTTGACACGTTGCATTTTAGGCAAAGAGTAATTTCACTGGATTAATTTTCTTCTTGCATAGCAGTCGCTGCAAATGTTTGGTCAAGCCTACTTCCCACCAGTGCTTCATACCATCCCTGTTCACTGGATTTCAGTATTTTTTTTCCAGTTTATATTTTTAGATTATGTTTCATATGTTTTAATTAGGTTTCATCACATATTTTTGTGTTTCTAAAGGATTTTCTATATTGGTAAGTTTTAAATTGGGATACAATTTTTTCCATTGTAAAACAGCTTGAGTTAATAGGTGAATGACATAGAAGCACTGCATATTGGTCAACATTGTATAATGGAGGATATGTTCTTGAAAGGTTGATTCTCAAATTATACTTAACCATTAGAAGATACTTAAAATTGGAGATTTGATACAATAGCAGATAGGTAGTAGGAATGTAAAGAGCTAGAAGAGTTTATAGCCTTCAGTTGTCCTAGTAATGATTCATATACAAAAGAACAGCTTGATGAAAGATGAAACAAAAAAAAATCATTAGTATGAACATATCCTCTCAAAATGCAGTAAGGCCTAATTTAGCAGGTAACAAGCCTCATCTTTTATTAGAAATCATTTTAGAAAAAATTCCCTCATTTACAGAACTTTGCTTATTATTCTGATCATTTGACATTTAAATATGGTATGCATCATCAGTGTGATTTTTTTATGAAGGGGAACAATATTTTAATTTTAATTTCACACATGAAGAAACAGAGGTGTATTGACTGTGTAGCATGTACATCTGGAATGGCATTTTAATGGATTCCTTCTGACTTTCAGGCTTAATGTTTCCATATATCATAGATTAAATTTAATCACAGACTACTAAAGTTGGAAGTGATCTTAAAGAGGGGCTCCCTATTATAACTGAGGAAAATGAGACTCAGAGAGACTTAATAACTTGATTATTACACACCTTGTTCACCCATTTACCACATAGGTATGTTTTATGTCCTATGTAACCAGTACTATATTCTAGTTATTGTGCTAAATTCTGAATGAATAACAGTGAATTCTACTCTCAATGGACATGTGGTTTGAGATTGATGGAGGAGATTGACATCTTAAGGAATATTAAGAGAATAGTTGATCAAGACTTGGTGATGGATCTTAAGCAGAGGAATTTTCTAATCCAACTTGTATTTTATAAAGATTATACTCGTTGTAGTAAGGAGATTATTTTTCCTTGTGCTTTTCTCTATTCAGAACATTTCAGTTTTTTTTTTCTTCTTATGGGAAGTCTTTCTTGGTACATCAGTTTATATTATTTGCTATTATTGTATGATGTCATTTCTTTGTACTTTGCCTAACAACTTACTCTGAAAGAAAACCCTTTTGTTATCTCTCACAATTTCTTAATTTTAACTTCGTCATCCCAGTTAGTGGTACCACCATACACCCAGGTTTCTCATCTTAACTGCTGACAGATCAACTTAAATTCCTCATTCTCCTCACACATCCAATCTGTTATCAAGTTTCACTGACCGTACCTTGCATATATTTACACTTCTTGCATATTCCATTGCTACTACTCTAGTCCAAGCCACCATTATCTCTTGCTTGGATTGCTTTTGTGGTTGCATTACTGGTCTATCTAGTTATACATTTGCTCCTGGAATCAATTTTTTCCACAGTAGCCTGAGATCTCCTTTAAAAATGTGAATTTTATCATTTTATTTTCTTGTCTTAAACTTTCCATGGCCTTCCATTGCATTTAGGGTAAAATTCAAGACTTTACCATGCTCTGCAAAGCTCTACCTGGTAATTCTCTACAAGCTTTCTGACCTCATCACCAGTTCTTCCTTTCTTGTTCAGTGTGCTTCAGCTTGTCCCTGTCTCAGGTTTTTTACACTGGTTCTTTCTCCTGCATAGGATATTCTGTCTCTGGATCTTTTCAAGGATGATTCCTTCTTATCATTCTGGCCTTAATTCAAATCAGAATCAAATCATTAATCAGCCTTCTTCAACTTCCCAGACTATTTCGACTTCCTGACTTTTCCATTCATTTTTTGTCATCAGTTCAGTTTAGTCATTCAGTCATGTCCCATTTCTTGAAGAATTTTCCACAGTTTGCTGTAATCTACATAGTCAAAGGCTTTGGTGTGGTCAATAAAGCAGAAGTAAATGTTTTTCTGAAACTGTCTTGCTTTTTCAGTGATCCAATGGATGTTGGCAATTTGATATCTGGTTCCTCTACCTTTTCTAAATCCAGCATGAACATCTGGAAGTTCACGGCTCACGTACTGTTGAAGCCTGGTTTGGAGGATTTTGAGCATTACTTTGCTAGCATGTAAGATGAGTGCAATTGTGCGGTAGTTTGAACATTCTTTGGCATTGCCTTTCTTTGAGATTGGAATGAAAACTGACTGTTTCCAGTCCTTAGGCCGCTGCAGAGTTTTCCAGATTTGCTAGCATATTGAGTGAAACATTTTAATAACATCATCTTTTAGGATTTGAAATAGCTCAACTGGAATTCCGTCACCTCCACTAGCTTTGTTTGTGTGATGCTTCCTAAGGCCCACTTGACTTTGCCTTCCAGGATGTCATGGTTATCTGGGTCATGAAGATCTTTTTTGTACAGTTCTTCTGTGTATACTTGCCACCTCTTCTTAATATCTTCAGCTTCTATTAGGTCCATAACTTTTCTGTCCTTTATTATGCCCATCTTTGCATGAAAAGTTTCCTTGGTATCTCTAATTTTCTTTTTAAAAAAAATTAATTTATTTTAATTGGAGGCTAATTACTTTACAATATTGTAGTGGTTTTTGCAATACATTGACATGAATCAGCCATGGGTATACATGTGTCCCCCATCCTGAACCCCCCTCCCACCTCCCTCCCCATCCCATCCCTCAGGGTCATCCCAGTGCACCGACCCTGAGTGCCCTGTCTCATGCATCGAACCTGAACTGGCGATCTACTTCACATATGGTAATATACATGTTTCTTTTTTTTTTAAATAAATTTATTTATTTTAGTTGGGGGCTAATTACAATATTGTAGTGGTTTTTGTCATACATCAAAATGAATCAGCCCTGGGTTTACATGTGTTCCCCATCCTGAACTCCCCTCCCACTTCCCTCCCCATTCCATCCCTCTGGGTCATCCCATTGCCCCAGCCCTGAGCATTTGTCTCGTGCATCGAACCTGGAATGGTGTTCTGTTTGATAATATACATGTTTCGATGCTATTCTCTCAGAACGTCCCACCCTATATACATGTTTCAATGCTATTCTCTCAAATCTCCCACCCTCACCTTCTCCCACAGAGTCCAAAAGTCTGTTCTTTACATCTGTGTCTCTTTTGCTGTCTCGCTTATAGGGTCATTGTTACCATCTTTCTAAATTCCATATATATGCGTTAATATACTGTATTGGTGTTTTTCTTTCTGATTTACTTCACTCTTTGTAATAGGCTCCAGTTTCATCCACCTCATTAGAACTAATTCAAATGCATTATTTTTAATAGCTGAGTAATATTCTATTGTGTATATGTACCATAGCTTTCTTATCGATTCGTCTGGCGATGGGCATCTAGCTTGCTTCCATGTCCTAGCTGTTGTAAACAGTGCTGCAATGAACATTGGGGTACATGTCTCTTTCAGTTCTGGTTTCCTCAGTGTGTATACCCAGCAGTGGGATTGCTGGGTTGTATGGGAATTCTATTTCCAGTTGTCTAAGGAATCTCCACACTGTTTCCATAGTGGCTGTACTA
Source organism: Giraffa tippelskirchi (assembly GCF_054371585.1). NCBI lineage: Eukaryota > Metazoa > Chordata > Mammalia > Artiodactyla > Giraffidae > Giraffa > Giraffa tippelskirchi. The sequence goes on along the minus strand of NC_137284.1, from coordinate 37,364,589 downwards.
GTTTGCATTCCCACCAACAGTGTAAGAGGGTTCCCTTCTCCACACCCTCTCCAGCATTTATTGTCTGTAGACTTTTTGATAGCGGCCATTCTGACCGATGTGAGATGGTACCTCATTGTGGTTTTGATGTGCATTTTTCTGATAATGAGTGGTGTTGAGCATCTTTTCATGTGTTTTTGTTATCCATCTGTATGTCTTCTTTGGAGAAATGTCTGTTTAGTTTTTTGGCTCATTTTTTGATTGGGTCATTTATTTTTCTGGAATTGAGCTGCATGAGCTGCTTGTATATTTTTGAGATTAACTCTGTCAGTAGCTTCATTTGCTATTATTTTCTCCCATTCTGAAGGCTGTCTTTTCACCTTGCTTATAGTTTGCATTGTTGTGCAAAAGCTTTTAAGTTTAATTAGGTCCCATTTGTTTATTTTTGCTTTTATTTCCATTACTCTGGGAGATGGGTCATAGAGGATCCTGCTGTGATTTATGTCAGAGAGTGTTTTTCCTATGTTTTCCTCTGGTCCTACATTTATATCTTTAATCCATTTTGAGTTTATTTTAGTGTATGGTGTTAGAAAGTGTTCCAGTTTCATTCTTTTACAAGTGGTTGACCAGTTTTCCCAGCACCACTTGTTAAAGAGATTGTCTTTTCTCCATTGTATATTTTTGCCTCCTTTGTCAAAGATAACATGTCCATAGGTGCGTGGGTTTATCTCTGGTCTTTCTATTTTGTTCCATTGATCTATATTTCTGTCTTTGTGCCAGTACCATACTGTCTTGATGACTGTGGCTTTGTAGTAGAGCCTGAAGTCAGGCAGGTTGATTCCTCCAGTTCCATTCTTCTTTCTCAAGATTGCTTTGGCTATTTGAGGTTTTTTGTATTTCCATACAAATTGTGAAATTATTTGTTCTAGTTCTCTGAAAAATACTGTTGGTAGCTTGATAGAGATTGCATTGAATCTATAGATTGCTTTAGGTAGTATACTCATTTTCACTATATTAATTCTTCCGATCCATGAACACAGTATATTTCTACATCTATTTGTCTAATCTTTGATTTCTTTTATCAGTGTTTCATAGTTTTCTATATATAGGTCTTTTGTTTCTTCTACGCAGTATATCTTTCCTTTTCTCCTTTACTTTTCACTTACCTTCTTTTCACAGCTATTTGTAAGGCCTCCTCAGACAACCATTTTGCTTTTTTGCATTGCTTTTTCTTGGGGATGGTCTTGATTCCTTCTCCTGTACAATGTCATGAACCTCCGTCCATAGTTCATCAGGCACTCTGTCTATCAGATCTAGTCCCTTAAATCTATTTCTCACTTCCACTGTATAGTCATAAGGGATTTGATTTAGGTCATACCTGAATGGTCTAGTGGTTTAATTTTTCCCTGTAGTTGACATTTAATCTTACTGCATGGAGATCAGAAAAGATGCTTGAAATGATTGTCTGAGCCACCAAGGAAGATAGATTTATGGCCCAGGATGTGATCTATCCTGGAGAAGGTTCCATGTGCACTTGAGAAAAAGGTGAGATTCATTGTTTTGGGGTGAAATGTCCCGTAGGTATCTCAATTAGGTCTAACTGGTCCATTGCATCATTTAAAGTTTGTGTTTCCTTGCTAATTTTCTGTTGAGTTGATCTATCCGTAGGTGTGAGTAGGGTATTAAAGTCTCCCACTATTATTGTGTTACTGTTAATTTCCCCTTTCATACTTGTTAGCATGTGCCTTACATGTTGCAGTGCTCCTGTGTTAGGTGCATATATATTTATAATTGTTATATCTTCTTGGATTGATCCTTTGATCATTGTGTAGTGTCCTTCTTTGTCTCTTTTCACGGCCTTTATTTCAAAGTCTATTTTATCTGATATGAGTATTGCTACTCCTGCTTTCTTTTGGTCTCCATTTGCATGAAATATCATTTTCCAGCCCTTGACTTTCAGTCTGTATGTGTCCCTTGTTTTGAGATGGGTCTTTTGAGGTGGGTCTTTTGTAGACAGCATATATAGGGGTCTTGTTTTTAATATACATTCAGCCAGTCTTTGTCTTTTGGTTGGGGCATTCAACCCATTTACATTTAGGGTGATTATTGATAAGTGTGATCCCGTTGCCATTTACTTTATTGTTTTGTGTTCGAGTTTATAAACCTTTTCTGTGTTTCCTGCCTAGAGAAGATCCTTTAGCATTTGTTGAAGAGCTGGTTTGGTGGTGCTAAATTCTCTCAGCTTTTGTTTGTCTGTAAAGCTTTTGATTTCTCATTCATATTTGAATGAGATCCTTGCTGGTTATAGTAATCTGGGTTGTAGGTTTTTCTCTTTCATCACTTTAAGTGTGTCCTGCCATTCCCTTCTGGCCTGGAGAGTTTCTATTGAAAGATCAGCTGTTATCCTTATGGGAACCCTCTTGTGTTGTATTATTTGTTGCTTTTCCCTTGCTGCTTTTATTATTTGCTCTTTGGTTTGATCTTTGTTAACTTGATTAATATGTGTCTTGTGGTGTTTCACCTTGGGTTTATCCTGTTTGGGGCCTTCTGGGTTTCTTGGACTTGGGTGGCTATTTCCTTCCCCATTTTATGGAAGTTTTCAACTATTATCTCCTCGAGTATTTTCTCATGGCCTTTCTTTTTGTCTTCTTCTGGGACTCCTGTGATTCGAATGTTGGGGCGTTTAACATTGTCCCAGAGGTCTCTGAGGTTTTCCTCATGCTTTTTTCCTCTCTGCTTCATTTATTTCCACCATTCTATCTTCCACCTCATATATCCTGTCTTCTACCTCAGTTATTCTACTGTTGATTCCCTTCAAAGTGCTTTTGATCTCAGTTGTTGCATTATTCATTATTGATTGACCCTTTTTTATTTCTTCTAGGTCCTTGTTAAACATTTCTTGCATCTTCTCAATCCTTATCTCCAGGCTATTTATCTGTAACTCCATTTTGTTTTCAAGATTTTTGATCACCTTTGCTGTCATTATTCTGAATTCTTTTTCAGATAGACTCCCTATTTCCTCTTTTGTTTGGTTTGGTGGGCATTTATCATGTTCCTTTACCTGCTGAATATTTCTCTCCCTTTTCATTTTTTTTAGATTGCTCTCTTTGGGGTGGCCTTTCTGTATGCTGGAAGTTTGTGGTTCCTCTTTATTGTGGAGGTTGCTCCCTGTGGATTGGGTCGGACAAGTGGCTTGTCAAGGTTGCCTCGTTCTGGTGGGTGGAGCTGGATCTCTTCTCTCTGGAGTGCAACGAAGTGTCCAATAGTGAGTTTTGAGGTGTCTATGGGTTTGGTGTGACTTTGGGCAGCCTGTGTTTTAATGTTCAGGTCTATGTTCCTGCATTGCTGGAGAATTAGCATGGTATGTCTTGCTCTGGAAATTGTTGGTTCTTGGGTGGAGCTCGGTTTCAGTGTAAGTATGGAGGCTTTTGGATGAGCTCTTGTTGATTAATGTTCCTGGGAGTCAGGAGTTCTCTGGTGTTCTCAAGTTTTGGATTTAAGCCTCCTGCCTCTGGCTTTCAGTCTTATTCTTACAGTAGCCTCAAGACTTCTCCAGCCATACAGCACTGATGATAAAACATCTAGGTTAATAGTGAAAAGATTTTCCACAGTGAGGGACACCCAGAGAGGTTCACAGAGTTACATGGAGAAGAGAAGAGGGAGAAGGGAGATAGAGGTGACCAGGAGGGGAAGAGGGACAGTCAAAAGGGGAGAGAGCAAGCTAGCCAGTAATCAGTTCCCTAAGTGTTCTCCACAGCCCAGAACACCCAGAGAGGTTAGAAAGAGAAGAGAACGGGGAGGGAGGAGATAGAGGTGATGTGAGGGAGAAAAAGGAGAATCAAAAGGGGAGAGACCATTCAAGCCAGTGATCACACCCCTGAGTAAAAATGGGTGCTGAAGATTAGATTCTTAAAGGTACAAAATTGATAACAAATACCAAAAAGCAAAGATTAAAAATCTAGAATAGAGGTTAGGCTCTCAAAAATACAATATTAAAAATACAAAACAAAATCAATCACAAAAATTATAAAAAATATATATGTGAAATTTGCTTTAAAAATAAGGTCTTTTTTTGCAAGGTAATAGTAGGTTATAAAAATGAAAATTAAAGGAGTAATAAAGAACTTAAAAATAAAAAAATAAAAAAATGATAATAGTAAAAATATATCTAGGGATTATTCTGGAGCTGTTGAGGGCAATGGGGGTCAGTTCAGTTTAGGATAGTTCCTCATTCCAGCTTATAGTTCTTCTCAAGGTCTATAGGGCCCTTCCAATGCTTAGTCAATGCTAACTACAGGGTTTTAATCTGTTGTGCCTGTCACTTTCAGAGTGGCTCCCTCTTCTTTGTTTATTTTGACTTCCTCTGTTTGCAAGTCTCTTCAGCATCTAATTTGCACCCTGACACAAGGGGGCAAAGGCGGTCACTTAATTAGGCGCACTTGTTCAGTTGTGGTTTGGGGAGGGAGGAACACTGCAAACAAACATCACTGGTGTGTGTGGGGAGTGCTCGCAGTGTATGGACCACACTGGCTTTGCCCCAACTCATGGCGTGTGTGCTTTCCCCCCACTCATGGCATGTGTGCTTTCCCCCCACTCATGGCGTGTGTGCTTTCCCAGTCTACACTGCTCAGGCTCCAGGTTGCTCTGCAGGGGAACTGTCCAAAGCGGGCCCTGGGTTGCATGCACTTCCCAGGTCTAAGCTGCTCAGGTTCAGGTTCTCAGGTATTACACAAAGGCACAGACTTGGTTGGGCCTGCGTTTTGTGCCCTTCCCAGGTCCAAGGAGCTCAGGTGACCAGGTGCTTGGCAAGCGCACTTTCCCAGGTGGGCTATGTATCTTAATCACCTCCCAGGTCCTGGGCGCTTGGTTTCCTGGGTTTGCCATGAGAGCGCCGTCTCAGGTGTGCCGTGTGTGTCCCCTGGGGAGCTGATCTCAGGCTGTGACCCTCCTGGCAGATGTCAACCATCCAGGATCCCAGGAAGACTTGGTTAGCAACTGGGAGCCTGCTCACAGTTTGGTGGAGGATGCCATCTCTGGGGCCAAGATTGCCCCTTGCCTTCTGGCTCTAGCTGCTGCCTACCTCTCTAACTCCAGCAGGGGGAGGGGCTGGTCTGCAGCTGGTTAGCTCTCTTCTGGTGATCACTCAATCCTTTGTTCTGTGAGCATGCCTGGCTGTGCCTTAGGTTAGAGCTTTTCGTGGGAAAGTTCTCTCTCTCTCTCTCTTTTTTTTCTCTCTCTCTGGCTATCCCAGGTTGCTATCTCATGTTAGCTCCCTCAGATTGTCTTCAGGGCATTCAGGCCCAGTCTTTACCTTAAGCATGCAACTTGCACCTCCCCCACTTGCTGGTGGCAGACGCAAGCATCTGGGCTATTTCTCTGTTGGGAGTTGTGGTTAAGGCACGTATTCTGTGTTTTTCTTTTTTTCCCCTCCTAGTTATGTTGCCCTTTGAGATTCCAAAACTCCCCACAGATCCGCTGGTGAGAGGGTTTCCTGGTGTTTGGAAACTTCTTCTTCACGACTCCCTCCCCGGGATGGATCTCTGTCCCTAACTCTTTTGTCTCTCTTTTTGTCTTCATATTTTGTCCTACCTCCTTTCGAAGAGAATTGGCTGCCTTTTTGGGTGCCTGGTGTCCTCTGCCAGCATTTAGAAGTTGTCTTGTGGAAGTTGCTCAGCATTCAAATGATCTTTTGATGAATTTGTGGGGGAGAAAGTGGTCTCCTTGTCCTATTCCTCCACCATCTTTAGAGCCGTTCTCTAATTTTCTTGAAGAGATTTCTAGTCTTTCCCATTCTATTGTTTTCCTCTCTTTTTTTGCATTGATCACTGAGGAAGGCTTTCTTATCTCTCCTTGCTATTCTTTGGAACTCTGCTTTCAAATGGATATATCTTTCCTTTTCTCCTTTGCCTTTACCTTCTCTTTGTTTCTCAACTATTTATAAGGCCTCCTCAGACAACCATTTTGCCTTTTTGCATTTCTTCTTCTTGGGGATGGTCTTGATCCCTGTCTCCTGTACAGTGTCACGAACCTCCGTCCATAGTTCTTCAGGCACTCTGTCTATCAGATCTAATCCCTGGAATCTGTTTGTCACGTCCACTGTGTAATTATAATGAATTTGATTTAGCTCATACCTGAAAGCAAAAAGACCAAATGGTTGTTTGAGGAGGCCTTACAAATAGCTGAGAAAAGAAGAGAAGGTAAAGGCAAAGGAGAAAAGGAAATATGTACCCATTTGAATGCAGAGTTCCAAAGAATAGCAAAGAGAGATAAGAAAGCCTTCCTCAGTGATCAGTGCAAATAAATAGAGGAAAACAATAAAATGGGAAAGACTAGAGGTCTCTTCAAGAAAACTAGAGATACCAAGGGAACATTTCATGCAAAGATGAGCACAATAAAGGGCAGAAATGCTATCGACCTGAAAGAAGCAGAAGATATTAAGAAGAGGTGGCAACAATACACAGAAGAACTATATGAAAAAGATCTTCATGACCCAGATAACCATGATGGTGTGATCACTCACCTAAAGCCAGACATCCTGGAGTGCAAAGTCAAGTGGGTCTTAGGAAGCATCACTATGAACAAAGCTAGTGGAGGTGATAGAATTCCAGTTGAGCTCTTTCAAATCTTAAAAGATGATGTTATTAAAATGCTGCACTCAATATGTCAGCAAATCTGCTGAGTAGCAGTGGCCACAGGACTCGAATAGGTCAGTTTTCATTCCAATCCCAAAGAAAGGCAATGCCAAAGAATGCTCAAAGTACTGCACAATTGCATTCATCTCACATGCTAGCAAAGTAATGCTCAAAATTCTCCAAGCCAGGCTTCAGCAATATGTGAACAGTGACCTTTTAGATGTTCAAGCTGAATTTAGAAAAGGCAGAGGAACCAGAAATCAAATTGCCAATATCCACTGGATCATTGAAAAAGCAAGAGTTCCAGAAAAACATCTGGTTTTGCTTTATTGACTATGCCAAAGGCTTTGACTGTGTGGATCACAACAAACTGTGGAAAATTCTTCAAGAAATGTAATACCAGACCACCTGAACTGCCTCCTGAGAAATGTGTATGCGGGTCAAGAAGCAAAAGTTAGAACTGGACATGGACCAACAGACTGGTTCCAAATCGGGAAAGGAATACATCAAGGCTATATATATTGTCACCCTGCTTATTTAACTTCTATGCAGAGTACATCATGCGAAATGCTGGGATGGATGAAGCACAAGCTGGAATCAAGATTGCTGGGAGAAATATCAATAACTTCAGATAAGCAGATGATACCACTCTTATGGCAGAAAGTGAAGAACTAAAGAGCTTCTTGATGAAAGTGAAAGAGGAGAGTGAAAAAGTTGGCTTAAAACTCAACATTCAGGCATCTAAGATCATGCTATCCGGTCCCATCATTTCATGGGAAATTGATGGGGAAACAGTGGAAACAGTGAGAGACTTTTTGGGGGGCTCCAAAATCACTGTAGATGGTGACTGCAGCCATGAAATTAAAAGACACTTGCTCTTTGTAAGAAAGGTTCTGACCAACCTAGACAGCATATTAAAAAGCAGAGACATTACTTCATGAAAAAGGGTCCATCTAGTCAAAGCTATGGTTTTACCACTAGTCATGTGTGGATGTGAGAGTTGGTCATAAAGAAAGCTGAGTGTCGAAAAATTGATGCTTTCGAACTGTGGTGTTGGAGAAGACTCTTGAGAGTCCCTTGGGCAGCAAGGAGATCCAACCAGTCCATCCTGAAGGAAATCAGTCCTGAATATTCATTGGAAGGACTGATGCTCAAGCTATAACTCTAGTACTTTGGCCACCTGATGTGAATAACTGACTCATTTGAAAAGACCCTGATGCTGAGAAAGATTGAAGGCAGGAGGAGAGAAGGTGAGGCAGAAGGTGAGATTGTTGGATGGCGCCATCGATGCAATGGACATAAGTTTGAGTAAACTCTGGAAGTTGCTGATGGACAGGGAGGCCTGGCGTGGTGCAGTCCATGGGTTCGCAAAGAGTCAGACCTGACTGAGTAACTGAACTGAACTCAACTGATTTTGTACTCCAAGGCCAAACTTGCCTGTTACACCAGGTATCTCTTTACTTCCTACTTTTGCATTCCAGTCCCCTATGATGAAAAGGAAATCTTTTTTTGGGTTTAGTTCTAGAAGGTCTTGTAGGTCTTCATAGAACCATTCAACTTCAGCTTCTTCAGCATTACTGATTGGGGCATAGGCTTAGATAATGTGATATTGAATGGCTTGCCTTGGAAACGAACAGAGATCATTCTGTCGTTTTTGAGATGGTGAAGGAGAATGATATGCGCTCATCTTCTGTGAGAACTCCAAAATTACAACTCACTGTTGAACAACCATCGACAGGGGAATGTTGGATCCCACCAAAAAAAGATACCACGCATCCAAGGGCAACAGAGAAGCCCCAGCAAGGTTGTAGGAGGGGTGAAATGGTGTTTAGAATCAAGACCTCATACCTGCCAGAGACACTTGGAGGGCTCAGATAAAATCTTGTGTGCACCAGGACCGAGGGACCCTACAGAGACTAAGCCAGACCTGCCTTAGTGTATCCTTTTCATCATAGGGGACTGGAATGCAAAAGTAGGAAGTAAAGAGATACCTGGTGTAACAGGCAAGTTTGGCCTTGGAGTACAAAATCAGTTGAGTTCAGTTCAGTTACTCAGTCAGGTCTGACTCTTTGAGTGTATCCTGCAGAGGAATGGGTCAGCAGTGGCCTGCCGCAGAGGCAGGAGCTCTGTGTGCAGCAGACCTGGGTCACATAGCATGTGGCTTAAGCCCTCTTGGAGGAGGTCACCATTAACCCCACCATAGAGCCTCCAAGCACACAACCTACAAACTGCAGAACAATTATACCAAATAAATTCTCACACTGTTAAGAAAGTTCTAGGACCCACAACAGATTTCCAACCTGGGCATATGGCAAAGGTACTGAGAACCCCCAGAAAATTTGACTTTGGAGGCCAGTGGGATTTTATAAAACTTCCACAGGACTGGGGAAACAGACTCTTGGAGGGCACAAACAAAACCTTGTGCACACCAGGACCCAGGAGAAAGGAGCAGTGACCCCCCAAGAGACTGAACTAGACTTGCCTGTGAGTGACCAGGAGTCTCCAGAGGAGGCGTGGGTTGGCTGCAGGGTTGGGGGCACTGACTGCAGCAGTGTGTGCATGGGAACTTTTGAAGGAGGTCACTATTATCTTCATTACCTCCACCGTAGTTTGGTCTCTTATGAGTTGGGGCTTCCCTGATAGCTCAGTTGGTAAAGAATATGTCTGCAATGCAGGAGACTCTGGTTTGATTCTTGAGTCAGGAAGATCCGCTGGAGAAGGGATAGGCTACCTACTCCAGTATTCTTGGGCTTCCCTTGTGGATCAGCTGGTAAGAATCCACCTGCAATGTGGGAGACCTGGGTTCAATCCCTGGGTTGGGAAGATCCCCTGGAGAAGGGAAAGGTTACCCACTCCAGTATTCTGGCCTGGAGAATTCCATGGGCTGTAGTCCATGGGATCACAAAGAGTTGAACATGACAGAGCAACTTTCGCATAGTTTGGTCTCAGGTCAAACAACAGGGAAGGAACACAGCCCCGCCCAGCTGCAGAAAATTGAATTAAAGACCTACTGAGCATGGCCTGGCCCATCAGAACGAGACTTAGTTTCCCCTACAGTCAGTCTCTCCCATCAAGAGACTCTCATAAGCCTCTTATCCTCATCCATCAGAGGGCAGACAGAATGAAAACCACAATCACAGAATACTAACCAAACTGACCACATGGACCACAGTCTTGTCTAAATCAATGAAACTAAGAGCCATGCTATGTAGGGCCACCTAAGACGGGCAGGTCATGGTGGAGAGTTCTGACAAAATGTGGTCCACTGGAGAAGGGAATGGCAAAGCACTTCAGTATTCTTGCCTTGAGAACCTCATGAACAGTATGAAAAGGCAAAAAGATAGGACACTGAAAGATGAACTCCCCAGATCAGTAGGTGCCCCATATGCTACGGGAGAAGAGTGGAGAAATAACTCCAGAAAGAATGAAGAGATGGAGCCAAAGCTAAAGCAATGGCCCATTGCAGATGTGACTGGTGATGGAAGTAAAGTGCGATGCTGTAAAGAACAATATTGCATAGGAACCTGGAATGTTAGGTCCATGCATCAAGGAAAATTGAAAGTGGTCAAACAGGAGATGGCAAAAATGAACATTGATGTTTTAGGAATCATTGAACTAAAATAGACTGGAATGGGTGAATTTAATTCAGATGACCATTATATCTACTACTGTGGACAAGAATCGCTTAGAAGAAATGGAGTAGCCCCCATAGTCAACAGAAGAGTCCGAAATGCAGTACTTGGGTGCAGTCTCAAAAACGACAGAATGATCTCTGTTCTTTTCCAAGGCAAACCATTCTTCATTGTATCCCTGATTATTATATTTTAATAGAACCTGCCATTTTTTTGAAATTATCCTGTTTTTAAAATTAAAAAATTTTTTTCTGAGAGCAGGATCCTTGTCTGTTGTTCACTTAGTAATATTCTCAGAAACTAGAAAAGTGCCTTCACATACCATTGGATGCTTAATATTAACATTTTTTAGGTGAATGAATCATGGCATATACCCATTTTGTGCTATTAATAATTCATCTCTCTCTGAAAACTGTGAACTCCAGAATAGTGGGAACCTGCCTTTAAGATCCTCAATAGTAGGAACCATGCCTGCCTTGGTCACCATTGTATATTGAGTTTAACATATAATAAGAATTTAATAAATATTTATTGACTAAATGAATAAATGACCAGTTCATTGATTGAGACTAGAGTCAAAGAGGTTACTTTGGAGATTATTGCAATGATCAGTTGAAAGATAATGAGGCCCTTAACAAAATCCATGGCAGAAGGGAATGAGAGATTTAAGAAATGAGTAGGAGGGACTTTCGTGGTGGTCCAGTGATTATGACTCCCAGCTTCCACTGCAGGGGTTGCAGATGGAATTCCTGGTGGGGGAAACTAAGATCTCACATGATGCATGCGGTACAGCAAAAAGGTAAAACAATGAAGAAAAAAAGAAAACAACACAGGAGATGTTCTGGAGAAGACTCAGTGCATATTATAAAGCATTGGTTGTGAAAATGGAGGATCAAAGTTTGGGTGATAGTGCAGATTCACATTTACAAAGATAGGGAAGACAGGCTTAGAGTAGACTGGATAAGGTGAAGAAGTGAGGTGAGGTAAGTGAAGAAAGTGGTGAGTTTAGCTTTGTACTTGAGCTTGTGATGCCTATATGTTATCCAGCAGAAATTTTAATGTTAATAATATACACAGTTGCTCAGAAGAGATGTTTAACTGGCTTTATAGATTAGTGTGGTAGGAGGAGGCAAAAGGGAGGGGGACTGTATCATGAAAGCTGAGGGGGGAAATGACAAGAATGAAAGAGTGATTGTTAACAGTATCAAATGATACAGAAAGTTTTAATAAGTAGAAACTACAAAATGTTCATTGGATTAAAATTAAATTCAAATCTATTGATGATCATATGAGAACAATTCCAGTTGAGTGATTAGGGAGCTACTTAGTGACAGAGACAAGGGTAGAATTCATTATTGCTGCTTGCTCCATGATACCTGTTCTGATCCTTTTCCAACCAGGTGTAAACTTTCCTCTTTTTTTAAAAAAAGCCCCATTGCACTGATTATATTCTGTCTCAGTGTTTCTTTCTGACTGCTAGTTAGGGAGACTTTTGTTTTATCATTTAGATTTTTAAATGGAAGATGGGAAAAGTCCCATTACTAAACAGTCACACACACACACACGTGTGGTTTAAAAGGATTATAAATGCCTGTTGCAGATTAAAGGAAAACTGGTACATTTTGAGATGCAAACATGTGCTGTTCAAGACGCAAGTGAATGCATAGACTCTGCTTAAAATGACAAGTAGCCCTTTCTGACATGCCCAGAGTAAACATGATTTCCTTTCAATTGTAATTTATTCACTAGGTAGTGTTCTTATCCTTCTGTTTGTCCCTCATTTCATCCCTGAATCTCTTCTCATTTCTGAGATTTATTTCGTCTTTAAATTACCCACTCATTCTATCTCTATATTTAAACCAGTCTGAATTTTAATCAATTTCTGACCCCATTCTTTGTCCCCCACCCCAATCCTTGACCTTGTCTCAAAGGGTTGAGACTTAGGGATGATGTACCTATCTTAACACCTAGTAGACAGTAATCATAAAAGCTGAAAGCTTAATTATTTGCTTTTAGGTGGGGTCAAAATGTCCCAGTACCAAAATGTCCCTGAATGAAAGCTCCAGAGTTAAATGGATGGCAGGATGCCACTGTGCTGCTCAGAGGTATCTACTTGAGATCTGATTAGCTTTGAGTTTACTGAACCAAGTTATCCACTTCGTAAGGTTACCTAGATTCAACATTTCATAGACTTTATAACACCAGTGTCTGTAGGTTCTTACAGGAATCCCCATTCTACCTGCTGTGCTTTTATACCCACTTATAGAGAGGCCAAATCTATCTCCTAATATGTTGTTAGAGATGAGTGTATATGATGAGACTCTGTTTGTGTTTACTTGTTTTTTCACTCTTAAAGAATCATCATTATAAAAAGTTTGTCCTCATTGAGAGACCTATGTTTTTAGAACTCTATTTTCAAAAAAAATCAGTAGAATTGACCATAAAGATACTTCTGAGCTAGTAAACTATCAGTTCAGTTCAGTTGCTCAGTCATAGCTGACTCTTTGCAACCCCATGGACTGCAGCATGCCAGGCTTCCCTGTCCATCAAACTAAAGTAAACTGTAGTTTGATGTAAAGCTTCTGCATTAGAAACTTTATGCAGCATATTAAATAGCTTCTCAAGAGCATATTCTTAGGAAAATGACAGACAACAGCCTGTCTCATGGGAGAAGTAACAAAAATGTCTTAACAATATAGTAAAGTAATTGATGATTAGAAGAGGGAGGGAATGAACATTTATCTCGTGTTTGCTATGTGCCAGTCATCTTAAATATGTTATCTTGTTTGATCTTTATCACAGTCCTATAAAGTTCTATTATTTTTATACAGATGAGGAAACTGAGATCCAGCAACTGTTATATGATTTGCCCAAGGCCGCACAGCTGACAATAGAAGGGAGAAAAAGCAGACTTTTAGAAACAATAATGACTAGTAATTATTTTTGTGGTGAACATGATTCTAAATGCATTATATGTATCAAAACTTTTTTTACAACAGTGTGATAAAGTAAATAATATCACAGTTTTACAGATGAGGATCTTAAAGCACAAAGAGAATAATTAACTTTCCCAAGTTGAACACGAAGAGGAAGAGGTGGAATTCAAGTCTGTAAACTCAGAGCCTTTGTATTTTACCTAGTAAGATAAAATGCTTTTGCCATATGCTTATTGTTTTATTAATAAAAAATGATATAAATGAACTTATTTACAAAACAGAAAGAGACTCACAGACTTAGAGGATAAACTTATGCTTACTGGGTGGAAAGATTGGGAGGAGGGATAGATTGTGAGTTTGGAATTGACATGTACATGCTGCTATATTTAAAATAAAACTTACTTTCCATGAGTAAGGGCTTGCCCTATGGCTCAGCTGGTAAAGAATCTGCCTGCAATGTGGGAGACCTGGGTTCGATCATTGGACTAGGAAGATCCCCTGGAGAAGGGAAAGGCTATGCACTCCAGTATTCTGACCTGGAGAATTCCATGGAATGTATGATCCACGGGGTTGCAAAGAGTCAGACATGACTGAGAGACTTTCATTTTCACTTCCATGAGTGAAAAAATAAACAAAAGAAAGGAGTGCACTAACCTGTAGTTCCTATTCTCCTTCCTTCTAAGACCAGTTCTCACTTCTTGTCTCCAGGCAGTTTCTTTTTTGCTTTAAGTATTTATAAAACAAGGTTTTCTAGTATGCAGTCTGTCTTTTTAACCATTACTTTATACTCTGTTAATACTAGCTGACTTTTTTTTTTTTATACATGTTGTTTCCTTTAATCCCAGCAGCAGCTCCATAAAGTTATCATCTCTGTGTTAACTGAGTAAACAAAGACTTAAAGTGATAAAGTAACTTGCCTAAGTTCATATGGTAAACATGATGCAGATCCAGAAGTCAAGACTAGATTTGGATGACTCATACATTGTTGGTGGGAATGTAAAATGCCACAGCCACTCTGGGAGAGCATCTGATAGTTTCTTATAAAATTAAACATGAAATTACCATATGTTCACCCAAAATCCTACATGTAAATGTTTGTAGCAGCTTTATTTGTAATAGTCCAAATCTGGAATCAACCAAGTATTCTTCAGTAGATTACACAGTCTATGACATATTCATACCATGGAATACTACTCAGCAATGAAAAGAATGAACTACTGATAAACACAACACAATAGCTAGGAGATTCAATAGCTTGGATCTCCAGGAAATTATGCTGGGTAAAAAAAAAGGCCAATATCAAAATGTTACATACTGTACGATTTCATTTACATAATATATTTGGGATGGCAAATTTTAGAAATGGACAGATGAGTGGTTCTAGGGGTTAGAGATGGAGGTGGTGGGGATGGAGTGAAGTGAGGGATTGTGAAAGGAAGGGCATGAGAGATCCTTGTGGTGATCCAGTATCTTGACTCTGGTGGTTGATGCAGAAACCTGCACATGTGATAAAGTTATATAGAATTAAATATGCATGCATGAACATGAACACACACAGGTGAGTTTCAGTAAAACTGGGGAAATATGAATAAAATCAGTTGATGGTATTATTGTCCATGTCCTGGTTTTGACATTGTACCATATGTGGTATTGCACTATTGATTTTTGCCTATAGTTGGGGGAAATGGTGTAATACACAAAACATCTCCATATTATTTCTTAAATGCAATGTGTCAATCAAAGTTTCAGTTAAAAATGTGTCAGGGCATGAGTAGTCCTATAGAAAAGAAGACAAACGAGAAGTACAACAGCAGTTAAATAAAAAGAAAATTCTATTAAAAAAGTATTAGCTTTTATATGCTTAAACATTTTTAGAAGATACTCTGTGTGTGTTAGTCACTCAGTTGTGTCCAACTCTTTGCAACCCCATGGACTGCCAGGCTCTTCTGTCCATGGAATTTTCCAGGCAAGGATACTGGAGTGGGTTGCCATGCCCTCCTCCAGGGGATCTTCCCGACCCAGGGATCGGACCCAGGGATCGAACCCAGGTCTCCTGCATTGCAGGTGGATGCTTTGTCTGAGCTACTAGGGAAGCAGAAGGTACTCTGAGTGAGTACAAAATATTGATGATAGTTATCTATAGATGAAGAATTATAAAATTATGAGTAAATTTCTTCTTCATTTTCCCTTTCTCTTTTTCTTTTAGTTGCATGTGTCTTTTTTTCCTAAATTAATTTGTATTAATTAATTTTTCTTCTATAAAGAAAACTTGAATCTGTACTGGTTACAAAATACAAACTAGGTTTGTTTCACTCTAAAATCTGTGCTCTTAAGCATCATGTGAGGAAATTAATAACTGGATTGTTGAATAGAGTTTATATATATATATATATTTAGGCCATAGTATTTTGACAGTTTTGTCCCATTTGCACCCAAACCCAGTGACATGAGGTTAAATCTGAGTTAGAAAATATTTTGGGATCTATATGGATAAACCAGAATTGGTAAATTTTGTTTAATTTTATAATTTAGATCATATTGCATCATGAGTATCTCCCCATGTTACTAAAGTTTTACAAAACTATATTTTTAATAAATTTCACTCTCCTTTTCACCTTCATCAAGAAACTCTTGAGTTCCTCTTCACTTTCTGTCATTCAGGTGGTATCATCTACATATCTGAGGTTATTGATATTTCTCTCGGCAATCTTGGTTCTAGCCTGTGATTCATCCAGCCTGGCATTTCACATGTAAGTTAAATAAGCAGGGTGGCAATATACAGCCTTGTCATACTCCTTTCTCAATTTTGAATAAGTTTGGTGTTCTGTGTCTGGTTCTAACTGTTGCTTCTTGATCCACATACAGGTTTCTCAGGAGAGAAGGAAGGTAGTCTGGTACTCCCATCTCTTTGAGAATTTTCCTGTTTGTTGTGATTTATACAGTCAAAGGCTTGAACAGAGTCAATGAAGGAGAAGTAGATGTTTTTCTGGAATGCTCATGCTTTCTTCATGATTCAATGAATGTTGGCAGTTACTCTCTGGTTCCTTTGCCTCTTCAAAACCCAGCTTGTATATCTGGAAGTTCTTGGTTTATGTACTGTTGAAGCCTAGCTTGAAGGATTTTGAGCAGTACCTTGCTAGCATATGAAATGAGCATAATTGTGCAGTAATTTGAACATTCTTTGGCATTGCCCTTCTTTGGGATTGGAATGGAAACTGACCTTTTTCAGTCCCATGGCCACTGCTGAGTTTTCCAAATTTGCAATATATTGCTAAGTTATATTCTAATTTTTTTTCAATTTAAAGTGTTACCAGTAATGTGTGAGTGTACTACTTTTACCATAACCTCACTAAGATTGAGTGTTAAGAATTAAACATTGACTATAATAGGTATTCAGAGAAGGCAATGGCACCCCATTCCAGTACTCTTGCTGGAAAATCCCATGGACGGAGGAGCCTGGTGGGCTGCAGTCCATGGGGTAGCTGAGTCGGACACAACTGAGTGACTTCACTTTCACTCACTTTCATGCATTGGAGAAGGAAATGGCAACCCACTCCAGTATTCTTGCCTGGAGAATCCCAGGGACAGGGGAGCCTGATGGGCTGCCGTCTATGGGGTTGCACAGTGTCGGACACGACTGAAGTGACTTAGCAGCAGCAGCATAATAGGTATTTCCTTTATGTTAAATTTTTATTTATATCCTTGTTCTTTTAACTTTCAACATCTCCATGTTGTTTTAATATGCAGTTGCTGTAGACAGGAAGTTTGTATCCCTCCCAAATTTATATGTTGAAAACCTAATGCCAGCGTGATGGTGTTGGGAGGTGAGGGCTTTGAGAGGTGAGTAGGTCATGAAGGCAGAGTCCTCATGAATGGAATTATTAATAGTTCCCTTATTATAGAAGTTCAAGAAAGCTCCCTTCCCCCTTTTGCCGTATGAGTGTACAATGAAACTGTTAGTCTGCAACCCAGAAGGGGGCTCTCACCAGGACCTGATCATTCTGGCACCCTGTTGTGGGACCTCTATCCTTGAACTGTGAGAAATAAATTTCTGCAGTTTGTAAGTTATCCAGTCAAAGGTATTTTGTTCTAGCAGCTGACTAAGATAGCCCAGTATTAAATAAGCTTCTTTGAAATTTTAGATTTTATAGTTTTAGAGTTTATAAACTAAATATTTTCCAGCTTGTTTTTTTTTCTTTTTATTTAAAAAATACTAATGTTTCATATTTAATGAATTAACAATATTTTATTTGTTAGATGTTCTGCTTCAGACCTCAGAAAATAAACATCTATCAAAAGACCTGGAAGCAGTCTATTCCGGTTTCTGTAATTTGCAATCTGATATTTACTTTTCGATTTTTTTCTGGTTTCTGGGGTAAGGTATGGATTTATGTTTTTTCGTGCTCTAGAAGAACTAAGTCCAGTGGATAAAGACAGCCATGGAAACAAACTAGCAGCCTGCTATGGTGGATGATTATGAGCTTTGGAGTTTGTTACATCCGTTTTTGTATGTTTATTCTTGGATAAATTTGTTAATCCTAAATCTCTATTTCCTTATTTACAAAATGGGAATAATAATAATACTTACCTTAAGATTGTTGTGATCTTGTAAAGTACTGAAAACAGTACCTGGCATGTGGTAGGCACTCAGTTAATGCCTGCTATTTTTATTACTACTGTTATTACTACTACTACTATTATTGTTATCAACAATATGGAATCCCTGTTATTGCCTAAGTAAAACTTGCTCCATAACTAAAACTTAGATGCTGTCCTTTCAGTCTTATAGGCTGCTAGGAGAGATAAATAGCTTTGAGCACATACTCGTAATTGAAGTTAGAAAGTGAACAGTATCGTAGGAGAAATATAAAAGTTTATTGAAAATTAAACGTAGAAGAGGACTTGAATGTCAGGTTAAATTAAGACTGTTCTACAGACAGGGTGGTTGGCATTGACAGTTTCAGATGAGACTATGATATGCTATGTGTGTCTTGTCTAGTAAACTAAAAACTGTTTTAGGGAAGAAGCTGCATAGTATTTTTCATTTATTCTAATTTATTTAATTTTTAATGTTTGAAATAATTTTGACTTTGAAATAATTTTAGATTTACAGAAAAGTCACAAAAATAGTACATAGATTTCCTGTGTATCTTTCTTTACCTGTTATTTTTGAGATCTTAACATTTTATCATGTTTATTTCATCATTCTAAGATTGCATGTTGTTATTTTTTTCTGGTTGTAGTTGCAGACATCATGCTTTTTTATCCTTAAATTCTTACCTGTGTATTTCCTAAAAACAAGGCCATTTACTTACACATTTACAGTACAAGCAGGCCTCACTGATAGCTCAGTTGGTAAAGAATCCGCCTGCAATGCAGGAGACCCCAGTTTGATTCCTGGGTTGGAAAGATCTGCTGAAGAAGGGATAGGCTACTCACTCCAGTATTCTCAGGCTTCCCTTGTGGCTCAGCTGGTAGAGAATCCGCCCACAATGCAGGAGACCTGGGTTTGATCCCTGGGTTGGGAAGATCCCCTGGAGAAAGGAAAGGCCACCCACTCCAGTATTCTGGCCTGGAGAATTCCATAGACTGTATAGTCCATGGGGTCGCAAAGAGTCAGACATGACTGAGGGACTTTCACTTCACTTTACAGTACAAGCATCAAAATTAGAAAATTAACATTAATATAGTAATAATTTCTAATTCGCAGATCTTATTCAGATTTTTCAGTTATTTTACTAATGTTCTTTATGTTCAAAGAAAAGAAAGTCTAGTTCAGAATCCAACCCAGGATCACATATTGCATTTATTTGTTAAGTTTCTCCATTCTCCTTTAATCTGTAATGGTTCTTTTGTTTTTTTATGACCTTGACATTTTGTGAAGAGTGCAGGCCATTTATTGTAGAATTTTTTTCAGTTTTGGTTTGTCTGATCTTTTCTTATGATTAAATTTAGGTTGTGCACTTTGTGCAGGAATACAACAAAAATGATGTATCCCTCTCAGTGTATCACATCAGGAGGCACATGATATCAATTTGTGCCATCACTGATGATGTTAACATTGATCACTTGATGAAAATGGTGTCAGGTTTTTGTAGGTTACTATATTTTCCTTTTTCATTCATAAGTGTTTTATGAGGAGATACTATGAGACTATGTTAGTACCCTATTAATGTTTCTTGTCAAACTTTCTCCTACTAGTTTCAGCATCCATTGGTAATTTTTGCCTGGAAAAATTACTAATATAGTGGTTGAAATGGTGATTTTTCTAATTTCATAAATCCTTCTACATTTGTTAGTTGGCTTTCTACTGTATGAAACAACTTTCACTGCCCCCCTCCCCCTTATGTACTTATTTATGATTCTTATTTTATTCTATGGTTTGTAATCAGTATTAGGGCTTCCCAGGTGGCACAGTGGTAAAGGATCTGCCTGCCAATGCAGAAGACTCAAGTTCTATCCCTGGGTTGGGAAGATCCTCTGGAGGAGGAAATGACAACCCACTCCAGTATTCTTGCTTGGAAAACTCCGTGGACTGAGGAACTTTGTGGGCTACAGCTCACGGGGTTGCAAAGAGTCAGACACAACTGAGCAACTGAGCACTAACATAATTTATTTTCATGTTCAATTTGTCCCAGATTTGCCACTGGGATCCCTTTTAAATGGTGTCTTATGTCATTTAGATATGTTATCATTATTTGAGCTTTTACAGAGCAGAATTATTTTATATATCTTTTTATGCTTCATTGTTTTGTACCTAGTAGATGATGAATAAATAATTTATGAGTGAATAAGTACGCGTTTACATCAACTGCAGGTATATAAGTGGACATACTGTTTGTTTTTCTTTCTTTGTGTTTATACATATGAGTATAATCACTCCTTCCATGTAGACCTGGACAAAAGAAAGTCTCTGGTCTTGTGTTGCAAGATCCTTATAGATTACTCTTCAGGTGTCTTGAAGTCCATCTAAATGCCCCTCTTCATTTCCAAGCTTTCTGTTTCCTTTCCCATTTTATGCTTTCTGTTTTTATTTCTCCATTTTGTTTCCTTTACTTTAAAACTTCTGTAGCTGCACATTCCATGTACTGTATTGTATTACTTATGTCACTTTCTCTTCTTTCCAACTGTTCATCCCCCTTTGTACTAATTCTCTCGACATTTACTTTCCTGTTTTCTGCTCTGTAGAGTGTTCTATCACCTCTCTTCCTTTCATTTCCCTCCCAATTTCCTGTTTCCATTCTCTCTTTCCAGTGGGATAAATGATCTCTGCCTCCTTAGGAGGTCCACTAGCTGTTAGGAGGGTTTGCTTCTGGAAGTAAACCTGCTCTGGTTTTTCTTCAGTTTATAGCATCCCTCAGCTGAAGCAAAGAGTGACAATGATAAGCATCAACCTGCTCCAAATGACTAGAGCTTGCTGTTTTAGTTTTTATAAGCACTGCCATTAACGTGTGAGTAAATCTGTTAACACAGACTCCATCAGGCAGCGTTAGGAGTCCCTCCTCTATGCTTTCACTAACACCCTCTATCAATCCCAACACAGCGCTTACTCCACAGAAGTGTAACTATTTGTTTATTTGATTGCAAGTTTTGTGAGGACTTGAGACTGTATTTTCTTAAACATCTACATTTTTTAGCCTTTATCACAGTGCATTTTTATGACAAATACTTCCCTTGTTAAATACACGTTAGGTAGAGCCTTTGATGTACAGTTGCACATGTTTGTACTACACAACCCTAGGGGACACCATTCATATCACACACGTTTTAAATAAGTATTTTCATTATAGTTCCTAGCAGATGGTAGTAAAGCATCTAGTTATAAGATAAATCATTGGATTATGACAATTTTCCAACAGATGAAAGTCAAGTTTTTGAGGAAACGGCACCTTTTTTCAAGTTTACTCAGAAGTGCCTTATGAGTCCCTGATTCGTATTTAACCTGTATTTATTAATAACCCATTTCTGAGGATTGCATCTGGTTTATTTTGCTGAAGGCAGGTCTGCTACTTTGAAGAAGGTGAAATGCAGCATATCACTCATTTAAAAAATGAGGGACTGATTCTTCTATTGGGAGAAAAAGCCTCTTCCCCCCCATTTGTATTCATTTATGATTTCCTCTTCTTTATTTTCACTGACTTGCCAACTTCTTTTTTTTTGTCTTTGGCCTTGCTGTGTGGCTTGCAATGATCTAAGTTCCCTGACCAGGGATCAAACTCATGCCCTCAACAGTGAAAGCACAGAATCCTAAACACTGGACCACTAGGGAATTCCCTTGCCAACTTCTTATTCCTGTCTAATGTGTCAGTCAATAGAGCAGTAGTCATTTATTTGAGTATATACATATCAGTGCCACTGAGAATACCAAGTGCTTACACCATACCATATACCCCAAACCCACACCCATTCACATAAACATTGCTACCTAGGATCAGATTGTATCTTTCGGTCTCAAGATGTAATCCTGTCCATCTCAATTCTCTCCTCCAGTTTAATATGCATTGAATTGAGCAGTTCTGTACATCCAGTGATAACAATGAGCAACATTTACTGATTACTTCCTATGTTCTGAGAGTTTTTACTTACCTTTGTTGTTCCCCTTTGGTATATGAGAAAACTTCGGCATAGAGAGTTCAAAGAATCTTCTAAAGATCAGATAGCTGTGGGAGAACTAGAGTTCAAACCCGGCAACCTGTATTTTTCTCCCTAAATATACACTGCCTCCCACTGACGTTACTCTTGATAAGTTTAATAAAAACTGTAGAAAATGCTTTCAAGATTCTTTAGCATATAAATAGGCCTATACTAGAATTGTTATAACACTTTTCCTTCTAACACATTTCATTCCTTCTATGTAGATTCTTTTCTCTATTCCATTTGTTTTCTCTTTCTTCAATGTAAAATTCAGACTGATAGTAATAGCAAACTTTTATATGCCGCTTTCTCCCAACCAAATTTTTCAGATATTAATTATTTTAATGCCCACCATTATCTTGACTTAGATGATTTCATAGTCCCCATTTTAGGGAGGAGAAACTACCCAAAGTCACATACAGCTAAAGTGGACCTTAGAAGCCTTTGAACTCAAGTATTGTAGGCTTCCCTGGTGGCTCAGATGGTAAAGAATCCGCCTGCAATGCAGAAGACCTGGGTTCAATCCCTGGGTTCGGAAGATCCCTTGGAGAAGGAAATGGCAACACATTCCAGTATTCTTGCCTGAAGAATCCCCATGGACAGAGGAGCCTGGTGGGCTATAGTCCATGGGGTTGCAAAGAGTCAGACACGACTGAGTGACTAACATTTTTACTTTCAGTGTAGGTATAGATTCCATGTGCTTACACTTTGTCCTATGAAGTGAAAGTTGCTCAGTCAGGTCCAGCTCTTTGCAACCCCATGGACTATACATTCCATGGAATTCTCCAGGCCAGAATACTGGAGTGGGTAGGGGATCTTCCCAACCCAGGGATCGAACCCAGGTCTCTCACATTGCAGGCCGATTCTTAGCTGAGCCACAAGGGAAGTCTACACTTTGTACTACATGTGAACAAAATTCTACATAAAGAAGGACTCTGAAAGAGTCTCTTTTATGTGACTGTGTGGTCTTGGGCTAATTACATTATATCCTAGTTTTCTCATATGTAAGATAAAAGTTTGATTTAACTAGTATCTACATTCAAGATGGTCAGTCCATAGATAGGAAAAAGTCCTGGAACTAGGTAGGACATCTACACTCTAAGGCCTCTTAACGAATAACCAGTGGTGTGACTTTGAGTAATCCATTCGATTTCTCAAAGACTCAATTTTTTTTGTAAAATGGAAATAATTATCCCTACTCTTCACCAAATTGTTATAAGAACTCATTAAGAACAGATAAGATGCTGTTAAAGATTTCTATAAATATTAGACATTATATATCAGACATTGTATATAAGTAACATTTGTTGCAGAATCTTAATGATGAGTGATGCACAAAAAAGATAATAAACATGTAATTTTTACCATTCAGAAATAATCACTGTTAACATTCTGTGGCATACACTGTCAGGTATTTTTTGCTCTTATGAATATGAAACAGTTGCTGTCAGTACCCCACCTGTATTCCTCCATTCGGACTTTTTCACTGAGTGCCAGAAGACTTTCAACTGCCAACGTATGCCTCTCTTTATGTGTGTGCCATTGTGCCCGATGGCTTTTTTAGGAGCCACAAGAAGACTGCTCTGCTCAGGAAAGACAGACAGGGACAGGCTGCAAGTGCCTGGAAATTAACACCTCCTAGGAGCAGCCTTTAACCCACGACTGATCCGACTTGGAGTATAAATGTTATTCCATCCCTCTTGCTCCTTGTGTGGGACAATTCTGTGTTCTGGTCTGTTTCCCTGTATGATTAGGCTCCAGTTGTTCACTGCAGTAGCTAGTTTGGTAACATACTTTTTATAGGGTGCCTTTTCTTGCCTGTGTCACTCTCCACACTGCCCTAATAAATAAATTGCCTTCTTATTCTTTTCTCCTGGCCTACTTATGAGGGAATCTCAGAGTTACACATGAAAGAGCATGATCTGACATACAGTAGTTGTTTATTATATCCATTCGGATTCTTGTTTTATATAGAAGGAAATCTAAGACTGGGTTTGTGGTTGAGCAAGGGTTTGAACCCACAGGTTTGAGTCCATGTTACTGTTTTAGACAGTAAAGAATCCACCTGCAATGTGGGGGACCTGGGTTTGAACCCTGGGTTGGGAAGATTCCTAGGAGGAGAGCATGGCAACTCACTCTAGTCTTCTTGCCTGGGGAATCACTATGGACAGAGGAGCCTGGCAGACTACAGTCCACAGGGTTGCAAAGAACTGGACATGACTGAGCAGCTAAGCACTGTTGTTGTTTAGCCACTAAGTTGTGTCTGATTCTTTTGTGACCCCCATGGATTGTAGCCTGCCAGCCTCCTCTGTCCATGGGATTTCCCAGAGAAAAATACTGGAGTAGGTTGCTAATTCCTTCTCCAGGGGATCTTCCCTGATCCATGGATTTAACCCACGTCTCCTGCATTGGCAGGCAGATTTTTTTTTTTAACCACCGAGTCACCAGGGAAGCCCTTGGCACTGTAGCCTGAGCTTTAACTAATTCTGATGCCTTTGGAAATATACTCAGAAGAACAGCCTCCTAAATAGTGTTTTCTACTCTTGGTTCTACTATCTTTGAGTATTGTGGATTAGATTATGTACTCTGCTTAGAAATTTGCGAAATTTTCCACTTCACTTTAGTAAAACTGAGAGTTTGTATAATAGCTATAGGACTGTACATGATTTGGCCTTCTACCTCGTTTCCCATGATTTTTCTCTCCCTCACTTTGCTCCAAGCATACTGGCTTCTTGGCTTTTCTGAAATTGCTAACCATTCTCATGCCTCCAGACCTTTGCATTTGCTGTTCTGTGTTCTTAACCCTGTATCTGCACAGCTTATCCTCTGTCTCTTTATGTTTCTGCTTAAATGTTACCTGCTCAGTGAGGCCTTCCCTCGCAATCCTGTTTACAACTGAATTTCCCCTGTGCTAGTCTCCCATGTTTCTCATTTTCCCTTCTTTGGTTTTTTTTTTTTTCCATAGTACTTAACATCTTCTGATAAACTATATATTTCATTTTAAAGACTTATCTACTGGACCAGAATGTAAGCTCTTACAAGAACATTATTATTCACTACTGTGTTTTTAGTGCCCAAAACAGTGTCCTCAATAAATATTTGCTGAATGGTGAATGAATAAGGTTCATGCTGATGAGTATTACTGTTGAATGCCAGAGGAGTTTTTCTGAATCTCAGCATTTTTTGCTGGCCCTGACCAGTTGTATCCTTATGGTTTACCCATTAAAGCTGTAATTGGGTTTTCTGTCTCAGTGACATGATGACACATTATAGCAGCTGCTTGGACTTAAGAGAATTCAGTTTTGATAGGCTGTCCAGTGCTTTTGAGTGTGCTTTCAGTATTCTAATTTGTTTTGGGTTTTTAGAATTTCCTTTGGGACTTTCTTCCACTTCCCTTGAATGCTGACTCTCAGATTCTCTCTTGCAGCTTGACTCTTTTCTTAGTGATATTTATCTCAACTTATACAGGCACCTCAGGGTTTTTTTTCCCCTTCTTTTTCCTCTCACAGTCTCTGTCAGAGAGGATTTATTACACTTCAGTCTGCTTTCTCATACCCTGTCACAGATATTTGGATATAATTGTCTAATAGTCTCATGAATAAGTTTTCCATTCAGAACCTGAGTGTTGGCACTCATAAATCTGTCCTCTCTGTATGCATTGTGTAACTCTATAATTGAAGAATAAATTGTGTGGAAACTCAGTACTGCCTATGACCTATGATACAATTTACTATGGTGAGTAGATGAGAACTGTTGTTTAAAAATGGGTATATTCAGTTTAGTTTTTTTTTTCTTGAAAATGAAACACAGTTGGATCATCTAGATTGATACTGTGGTAGTACATTTTGATAATAAAACTTTAAATCACACCTTCAGATCTAGGTTTTTTTTTTTTGAGACTTTCTTTCTCTGATTCATTTACATAATTTTTCATCAGTTGGTATGATTCTGGACTCATTACTTTCCTTTCATTCTCCTTTGGAGTTACCCTAACTTATAGATATAGTGCTTGAGCTGGTGAAGGGCATGGGCTATGGATTCACATAAATTGTATTTGAACCCATTTCTGACAGTGATTATCTCTGTAACCTTGAACAAATTACTTAACTTCCCTGAGTCTCAGTTTTGTTCTCTGTATGTATTATGAGAATAATAATAATGATACCTACTTTATTGAGTTGTTGTGGAGATTAGTAGCAGTGCATATGAAATACTTGACATCGTGTTTGGCAGATGGTAAGAAAGAATTCAAAAGGCAGAAAAGCCAGAGACCAAATTGCAAATGTCCGTTGGATCACAGAAAAAGCAAAGAGTTCCAGAAAAACATCTACTACTGCTTTATTGACCACACCAAAGCCTTTGACTGTGTGGATCATAACAAACTGTGGAAAATTCTTAAAGAGATAGGAATGGCTCCTGAGAAATCTGTAAGCAGGTCAAGAAGCAACAGTTGAACCAGACATGGAACAATGGACTGGTTCCAAATTGGGAAAGGAGTGTATTGTCACCCTGCTTATTTAACTTCTATGCAGAGTACATCATGTGAAATGCCAGGCTGGATGAAGCACAAGCTGGAATCAAGATTTCAGGGAGAAATATCAATAACCCCAGATATGCAGATGATACCACCCTTATGGCAGAAAGTGAAGAGGAACTGAAGAGCCTCTTGATGAAAGTTAAAGAGGAGAGTGAAAAAGCTGGCTTAAAACTCAACATTCAGAAAATGAAGATAATGACATCTGGTCCCATCACTTCATGGCAAATCGAAGTGGGGAAACAATGGAAAGAGTGAGAAACTTTATTTCCTTGGGCTCCAAAATCACTGCAGATGGTGACTGCAGCCATGAAATTAAAAGACGCTTACTCCTTGGAAGAAAAGTTATGACCAACCTAGACCTCTGCATATTAAAAAGCAGAGACGTTACTTTGCCAACAAAGTTCTGTCTAGTCAAAGCTCTAGTTTTTGCAGTAGTCATGTATGGATATGCTGCTGCTGCTGCTAAGTCATGTCAGTCGTGTCTGACTCTGTGCGACCCCATAGACAGCAGCCCACCGGGCTCCCCCATCCCTGGGATTCTCCAGGCAAGAACACTGGAGTGGGTTGCCATTTCCTTCTCCAATGCATGAAAGTGAAAAGTGAAAGTGAAGTCGCTCAGTTGTGTTCGACTCTTCACGACCTGATGGACTGCAGCCTACCAGGCTCCTCCGTCCATGAGATTTTCCAGGCAAGAGTACTGGAGTGGGTCGCCAGTGCCTTCTCCGTATATGAATGTGAGAGTTGGATGGTAAAGAAAGCTGAGCACCGAAGAATTGATGCTTTTGAACTGTGGTGTTGGAGAAGACTCTTGAGAGTCCCTTATACTGCAAGGAGATCCAACCAGTCCTAAAGGAGATCGGTCCTGAGTGTTCATTGGTAGGACTGATGTTGAAGCTGAAACTCCAATATTTTGGCTACCTGATGGGAAGAGCTGACTCATTGGAAAAGACCCCGATGCTTGGAAAAATTGAAGGCAGGAGGAGAAGGTGATGACAGAGGATGAGATGGTTGGATGGCATCAGTGACTCGATGGACATGAGTTTGAACAAACTCTGGGAGTTGGTGGACAGGAAATCCTGGTGTGCTGCAGTCCATGGCATCACAAAGAGCTGGACACAACTGGGCGGCTGAACTGAACTGAAGAATTCAATGCTTGTTAGTTGTTTTTAAATATAAACACAAAATACACGTGTGTATTGACTAGAAGCAATCTGCATGCTCTCTCCATTCTCCATGTAAACTTTAATCTTCCCCCATGTTTTTTAGTTGCTTTTAGGTCCTTAAGTGTTATTACATAGAATAGTTATTAAACAAATAATTCACAGAGGACAGACTCTTAGGCATAGGGACTTCTTGTCTATGCTGTACTTTTTTGTCTATTAGTTGCTTATTCCTTAGAGACTGTGGTCTCTTCTTTATATAAGTTAGACTCATGTTGTGGCATTCTATTCATATCACCCATTTTAGGAAAGAAAAATTTAAAATCCAGCATATAAGTGGAAGAAGTAGTTCAAAGCAAATGATGCTTAGGGCTACCTTAACATACTACCTGTATTTCTACATACTCAGGGAAACTCAGTGGTAGAATAAATGGATTGTCATTCAGCAGTTTTAAAAAGTGCATTGTATTTTTCATTGTTTTCCCTCTTCCAGCACTCTTCTCCATCTAGGGGGAATATATATCATTCCTCTGGAATTTCAAAGGATTTTCTACAGTCCTTTGTTAGAGGATCTTTTTACAGTCCCAAGAGTGTTAATTTGGGTGTAGAATCAATATAACAAGAATTGTTTTCCTTTTTTACAGCCTCTTAGACATGCTTATTCTCAAAATGTTCAAAGTGACCACTGAACGTATTTTGAAAGTTAAGAGTTATTAGCATGTTTTATTGGAAAGAGCAACTTGGTATAGACTCTAAAAACCAATTTTCAAATTTCAGTAATGTCTATATGAGATCACATTTGCCAGAACTGATGCTGTCCGTTTTTTTTCTTTTTAATTAGAGGAAAATTGCTTTTCAATGTTGTGTTGGTTTCTGCCATACCGCAACACAAATTAGCCATAATTGTACACATATTACCGCTCTCTTGAGCCTCCCTCCCTTTACCCCATCCCACTCCTCTAGGTCATCACAGAACACCAGGCTGGGCATCCTGTGTTATATAGCAGCTTCTTACCAGCTATCTGTTTTACACATCGTAGTGTATATATGTTGATGTTACTTTTTTGATTCATGCCGCCCTCTCCTTCCACCACTGTGTTCAGAAGTCTGTTCTCTATATCTGCATCTCCATTCCTCCCCTACAAATAGATTCATCAATACAATTTTTCTAGATTCCGTACATATGTATTAACATATGAAACTTGTTTTCCTCTTTCTATTTCACTCTGTATAATGGGCTCTAGGTTCATCCACCTCATTAGAACTGACTCAAATTTGTTCTTTTTTATGGCTGAGTAATATTACATTGTATATATATACCACATCTTTATCCGTTTATTTGTTGATGGATATCTAGGTTGCTTCTTTATCCTAGCTATTGTAAATAGTGCTGTAGTGATCATTGGGGTACATGTGTCTTTTTCGGTTACGGTTTTCTCAGAGTGTATTTGCAACAGTGGGATTGCTGGGTCATATGATAGTTTTTTTCCTTTTTTTTTTTTTTTTTTAAGGAATCTCCATGCTGTTCTCCATAGTGACTATATCAATTACATTCTGACCAACAGTGCAAGAGACTTCGCTTTTGTCCATATTCTCTCCACCATTTTGCTGTTCTGTTTTTTGAGAATCTCTTTTCTCTTGGTTTCATTGGTACAACTTTTATTAGGTCTGCTTTAAATAGATGCCATCCTGTGCTCTCCTCACACCCTGTGGACTCTATTGTAGAACCTGTGCAACAGTTTTGCAAGTGTCTATTTGTCTGTGGACTCCATTTGACAGCATTCCTTTCACAGAAACTATCATATTAATATTTATATCCTTACTCTCTGGCAAAATTATGGCTCAGTAAGAGTGAAATAGTTGGAATAGTTGGAAAATTTTATATAAATAAATTCTTGTTCATTTTCAGTCTCCTTTGAAGGCTACAGGTCTTTTAAGCCATTCAATGATAGTGTTTCTAGGACCTACACCTTTGGTTTTCTGAATTCACCTCTATGTAGTCTCCTAGAGTCATCTTACTTTCTTCTATTTTATTCCCATATATGCCAACAACTCTCATATGTTTATCTCTAATACTTATCCCTCACCTGAGGTCAAACTTGTATTTCTATCTTTCAGGTATCTTTACTTGAATCCTACCCCTGTGTTTAATCCACAGTAATTTAGGACCTCCAGAGCTTCCTTTTTTTATAAAAGAGTTCAAGCTACACTTCAGTTTCTTTCTTTTTACACGTCTATAAGCGTCTATTAGTGCCAAGCTGAAAATG
Organism: Giraffa tippelskirchi; assembly: GCF_054371585.1. Classification (NCBI taxonomy): domain Eukaryota; kingdom Metazoa; phylum Chordata; class Mammalia; order Artiodactyla; family Giraffidae; genus Giraffa; species Giraffa tippelskirchi. The sequence continues at coordinate 37,334,812 of NC_137284.1, read as the reverse complement.
AGCAAGTTAGAGGCTTGAAGCTTTATATAGTTCTTCTCTTCCCTCACCCACCGTATCCCATAACTCATCAGAACCTTAGAAATATCTCTTGCCTTGACCTCTAGTTCTCTATCTTCATGACAGTGTCTTGTTTCAGGCCTCTCTCTTCTTTTTTATTTGGTCATGTGGCATGTAGTATCTTAATTCCCTGACCAGGGATTGAACTTGGGCCCTCTGCAGTGGAAACACAGAGTTTTAACCACTGGACTGCCAAGGGAGTCCACCTCTCTCTTCTTTGGCCTGCTATATTGCAATGGCTTATCACACTTGGTCTTTTTGCCACCAGCTTCTTCCCACTGCACTCTGTCTTCCACATGTCTACCTGAAGCACTTTCTCCCCAAACCAATAGACTCAAGCCATCATCCTACTGAAAGAACTTTGTCGGTTTTCACTTCTTCCTTTCACCATGTGATATTAACCTGTTTCTCCAGTTGCACTTCCCATATAGCACCAACACAGACTCTAGACTGTAGTCACATTCAACTTCACTTTTCCCCTAAGCCAGGTTCTTTTATGCTCTGTGTCTATATCCTTGCCCTCTCATTTGCCTGTTATGCCCTTCTCAGCTTTTTCTACCCAACTTAAATGTTACCTCTTTCGTGAAGTCTTTCCTGAATATTCTATCACTCTGTTCTTTATTAACATTTTATCCATTTATGTTCATGTATCTATTTCACACTAGATTATTGAGAATATGGAACTTGCTTTAATCTATTCTTCAATGCCCAGGCCTTATTCAGTGATTTACTGCTAAATAAATGTCTGTTGAATTAATAAGATAGTGACTGAATATTAAGTTGCATTTTCTCAGCTTTTGGAGAAGTTAACAATTGTTTGAACCTTCTTTAGCACTAAGCCGGAGATGCTCACACATTTCAGTGTGTTTTGCCAGGGTCAGGGCCTGACATCTGCTGCAGGTGGCACAGACATCAGTGTTGTCTTTTGCTGTCACTCACCTGCTGTGTGTTGCTTTAGCTCCCAAAGCTTCACACTTTCCATCTGAAATTGGCTATTGCTATGCTCAGTGGCTTATAAAAATTTTTAGATGGGTTAATGCTTTTTAATCTGTTTCTTTCATTTGTTTTTAAACTACCTTCAAGTATACAAGTCTAACTGTTTTTTTGAACTTTTAAGCAAAAGATAAAAGACATAGAAGCAGAGCAAACAAACCTGTCTTACGCTCATTTATAGAATTTTTTTTTTACTAGAATTTGTATTTTCTAAAGATTATTAGATTTTAATACCCATTCTGCATTTATTGACCTCAGAATAACATGGCCCCTTTCCAACATTACTGGCTTGAGAGGAAGTAAGAGGTTGCCCTTTTGCACGTGGTGGTCAGAAATTAGCCGATATTCATGATTCACTATCGAGGTCATAAACAAAATACTTGGCTTCCTGACAGCTGCATAAGTTACATTGTTTACCATCGACAGCTGCCAGACTTAGTATGGTTACTGGCAGCTGACAAAGCTTGAAGTCATACAGTGGCCCTTCCTAAAACTTATTTTTGACAATGTTATACGTTGATTGCAGTTAAATTGGGAGCTCACTAGTAGCGCATGTATTTAAATGGGAAAACTAAGCCTAACACTTACTGATTTTTCAGAGAAATTGAGAACTTCTCCTGGTCCAAAGTATTGCCCAATTTTTGGACTGGTTAATTCTGAGGTGAAATGGACTAAATACCATCTTCTGTTTTCTTACTAGAACAACTGCTTGAAACTAAGGCAGTTAATAAAATGTTGTGAAAAAATTATGGAGAAAGCTTTGCAATAGTTGATGTGCTGCAAAGTTCTTCACAAAGATGAAGTGTTTCTCATAAAATAGAAGATTTTTCACTCTAATTTTTTGTTTTTTTGGTTAGTTTGGTTGCCTTTCTGCTTTCTTTCTGGCCCTTTCTCTTTCCTCCTGTTATAGTTCCTTCCTTTCCCTCCTTCTTTTTCATAAATATTAATCATCTTTTTTTGTGTGTGTGTGCTAGTCATTGTATTGGACACTGTGACAGTTACAAGGGAAATGAAAAGATAAACTCCCTGCTTTTAAATGATCTAATAATTTAACGAGGAAAAAAAGGCCTATATACATATCATGTAGGAGAGTGGAAAAAGTGGGAACCAAGGTGTTAGGGAGAGTTTTAAATGTGGGCTGACTCTAAAACTTCCCCTACATCTAATATATTTCAAACTAGAATAGTGATGTGGAGAGGTCACTTTAATGTAGTTTAATTATTAAAAACAAACATTTTTTAAGCTAAAACTTCTTCATATAGAAGTTCTAGATAGAAGTAAACTTATTTTATTTCATTAGAGGATATTACTTTCCAAAAAGTAAGGGTATGTAACAATGGGATGAGTATCATAATGAAGAAGATGGAAGTATGAAAATAGAATTTTGAAAATTGTTGGCCAGGGATGCCATAGAGTATATTTCTACTCTGGCTTGTAATTTGAAGTAAATGATCCTTACATATTCTTATGTCTCTCTTATTTTATCACTCATAACTCAGAAAGCTAAAACATAAGGTGGTTGTAATATTTGTTAATGTTCAGCCATACACACAAACTGCACAGTAGTTGATACTAGAATTCTCCTTAATTCTTTATATTGTTCTTTAACTATCATGAAATTATGTGTTTTCCAGATATTGACAGAAGATTTATCTCTCTCCCTCACCATGTATGTGTGTGTATGCATGTATAAATATATGTATGTTATGTATGTAGGTATCTATAGAGAGAGGGAGAAATGTATCTGGGAGAAATAATGGGGGTAGTTTAATTTTAGATCTTAACAGTATGACCTATATCAATAGTCATTATAGTTTCTATTTATTATTTATCATGTGTTTACTAGGTGCCAGGAACTTTGGTTCACATATATTATTTAATCTCACAATGTCCCTATGAATTCATTCTATTTTACAGTTAAAGACCAATGAAGAAAAAAATGAGAAAAAGCACATTAGAAGTCATTAGGAGTGCTATCTCAGGAAATAGGGTACCTGCATTCAAATCTTAATTATATCACTTATTAGTCGTGGTGTTTTATCAAGCTACTTCATCTCTCTAAATGTGTTTTCTCATTTTTAAAGTGGAATCAATAGTAATACCTATACATGGAGTTAGTGTGAGGGTTAAACAAGTTAACATATTAAAGTGGTTAGAAAAACAGGTGGTATGTAAGCATTTTTATTACAAGCCTGAAATCAAACAACTAGAAAGTAGTAGGCCACAATTTTCAGATTCCAAGGCCTGTGGTTCTTTCACAATTTCATATTGCTTCCCAGACATGTCCCATTGGATCACAGAATTTAAAAAGGGAAATTGTCAATAATTGACAAAATTACTGTTTATTTATTGAAGAAAAAAATCTATAAAAGGACTCTCATTTAAAGGACTACTTTTCCTTGGGAGTGAACTCTGGCATCTCAAAGGCTGTTAGTACTAAGCAGCAGCTCACATGTCACTTTTCAGGGACTTTGGAGTAGAATGAAGAGGAACTGTTATCTTGAAAGTGAGATACTATGTTTCTTCTTCAACAGGGATTTGAAATTTTGCTAGTTCTTAGGATCTTCCTGAGTTAGAGTTCGGTTTTCTCTCCCCAGCTGTTCAGAGCACCTGTTATTTCTATGGCTCTGCTTTCTTTCTGTTCTCTTTCAAAAATCCTTTCTGGCCTCAGTGGTGGTGGTGTCGTGGGGATAGCCTTTTAAAACCACCACTTTCACAGCCTCAGCACAGTTTGCCTAAGAAGTATTTTAGGGATGAAATCATGAAGAATGTAATGATGTGAATAGGCTAAAATATTTGGTTTGTGACTGCCCTTGTGGCTCAGCTGGTAAAGAATCTGCCTGCAATGCAAAAGACCTGAGTTTGATCCCTGGGTTGGGAAGATCGCCTGGAGAAGGGAAAGGCTACCCACTCCAGTATTCTGGCCTGGAGAATTCCCTGGATCTGTAGTCCATGGGATCACAAAGAGTCGGACACAATTGAGTGACTTTCACTTCACTTCACCTTGGTTGGATCTTGTGTGAGAAATTCATATCAGTTTTGGAAGTCTGATTTTTTTTTTTTTTATAAATTTATTTATTTTAGTTGGGGGCTAATTACTTTACAATATTGTAATAGTTTTTGCCATACATTGACATGAATCAGCCATGGGTTTACATGTGTTCCCCTTCCCGGACCCCCCACCCACCTCCCTCCCCATCCCATCCTTCTGGATCATCCCATTGCCCCGGCCCTGAGCCCTTGTCACATGCATCGAACATGGAATGGTGCTCTGTTTCACATATGACAATACACATGTCTCAATGCCATTCTCCCGGAACGTCCCACCCTCACCTTCTCCCTCAGAGTCCATAAAATTGTTCCATGCATCTGTGTCTCTTATTCTGTCTCGCATGTAGGGTTATCGTTACCATCTTTCAAATTCCATATATATGCATTAGTATACTGTATTGTTGTTTTTCTTTCTGGCTTACTTCACTCTGTATAATGGGCTCCAGTTTCATCCATCTCAGTAGAACCGATTCAAATGTATTTTTTTTAATGGCTGAGTAATATTCCATTGTGTATATGTACCACAGCTTCCTTATCCATTCGTCTGCTGATGGACATCTAGGTTGCTTCCATGTCCTGGCTATTGTAAACAGTGCTGCGATGAACATTGGGGTACACGCGTCTCTTTCAATTCTGGTTTCCTCGGTGTATATGCCCAGCAGTGGGATTGCTGGGTCATATGGCAGTTCTATTCCCAGTTTTTTAAGGAATCTCCACACTGTTCTCCATAGTGGCTGTACTAGCTTGCATTCCCACCAACAGTGTAAGAGGGTTCCCTTTTCTCCACACCCTCTCCAGCATTTATTGCTTGTAGACTTTTGGATAGCAGCCATTCTGACTGGTGTGAAATGATACCTCATTGTGGTTTTGATTTGCATTTCTCTAATAATGAGTGATGTTGAGCATCTTTTCATGTGTTTGTTAGAATGGAACTGGAGGAATCAACCTGCCTGACTTCAGGCTCTACTACAAAGCCACAGTCATCAAGACAGTATGGTATTGGCACAAGGATAGAAATATAGATCAATGGAACAAAATAGAAAGCCCAGAGATAAACCCACGCACATATGGACACCTTATCTTCGACAAAGGAGGCAAGAATATACAATGGAGAAAAGACAATCTCTTTAACAAGTGGTGCTGGGAAAACTGGTCAACCACTTGTAAAAGAATGAATCTAGAACACTTCCTAACACCGTACACGAAAATAAACTCAAAATGGATTAAAGATCTAAACGTAAGACCAGAAACAATAAAACTCCTAGAGGAAAACATAGGCAAAACACTCTCCGACATAAATCACAGCAGGATCCTCCATGACCCACCTCCCAGAATATTGGAAATAAAAGCAAAAATAAACAAATGGGACCTAATTAAAATTAAAAGCTTTTGCACAACAAAGGAAACTATAAACAAGGTGAAAAGACAGCCTTCAGAATGGGAGAAAATAATAGCAAATGAAGCAACAGACAAACAATTAATCTCAAAAATATACAAGCAACTTCTGCAGCTGAATTCCCGAAAAATAAACGACCCAATCAAAAAATGGGCCAAAGAACTAAACAGACATTTCTCCAAGGAAGTCTGATTTTTATCATTGGAGCTTCCCAGGTGGCTTGCCTGCCACTGCAGGAGACACACGAGATATACGTTTGATCCCTGGGTCCGGAAGATCTTCTGGAGGAGGAAATGGCACCCCACTCCAGTATTCTTGTCTGGAAAATTCCATAGTCAGAGAAGCCTATGGTGGGCTATAGTCCATGGGGCTGCAAAGAGCCAGACACGACTGAGCATCTGAGCATAGTGTGTTCATCATTAGACTGGAAGTTCCTTACCTACAGATTTGCTTTGAAAGTGAAACTGAAAGTCACTCAGTCGTGTCTGACTCTTTGCGACCCCATGGACTATATAGTCTATGAGATTCTCCAGGCCAGAATACTGGAGTGGCTAACTGTTACTTTCTCCAGGGGATCTTCCCACCTCAGGGATTGAACCCAGATCTTCTGCATTGCAGGCAGATTGCAGGGAAGCCCAAGAATACAAGACTGGGTAACCTAACCCTTCTCCAGTGGATCTACTTGACCCAGGAATCAAACTGGGGTCTCCTGCATTGCAGGTGGATCCTTTACCCGCTGAGTTACCAGGAAGAAATCAATTTTGGTTACAATTCTCATTTCTATTTGTTCATCCTTGTACAGAGCTTTATAAAATTTAGAGGAAATAACTCCCTGGCCCTGTTAAATATTAGTAAGAGCTGTTTTTATTTAGAATTCCTTTTAGGCAAAGGATACAAAGTGGGTGGGCTGGACCTATCTTTTTTTTTTTTTTTAATAGTTGCTTTACAGCCATTTCAGCTGCACCTTCCAGTGACAGGAAAGAAATGCCTGTGGTGCATAATGCTGTGCTGCAGCCTGGGCTACAGCCCTCATCTCTTATCTCCAATTCAAGCACATCTTGGGCTTCCAAAAAACAATTCCATCAGGGTTTTCTGCTAAAATGTTGTTTGAGTCAGATTAGTTACGGAGAAGGCAATGGCACCCCACTCCAGTACTCTTGCTTGGGAAACCCCGTGGACGGAGGAGCCTGGTAGGCTGTAGCCCATGGGGTCGTGAAGAGTCGGACACGACTGAACGACTTCACTTTCACTTTTCACTTTCATGCACTGGAGCAGGAAACGGCAACCCACTCCAGTATTCTTGCCTGGAGAATCCCAGGGACGGAGGAGCCTGGTGGGCTGCCGTCTATGGGGTCGCACAGAGTCGGACACGACTGACGCGATTTAGCAGCAGCAGCAGATTAGTTAATTTTTTAAATCACAATTCCTGTATAAGACAGTTTTGTCATCCTATATTTTCGCAGATGCAAAACTTGAAACTCAAATTTGGCCAGTAAATTACTTATGATTAAGTCAGGAAATTAAGGAGTTGTAGAACTGTAACAAATTTGTTGACCATAAAGAACAGATTTATCTTGTTAAGCCATTGTAAATAGAGGGCAGGGCATGGGGAAAGAGTGTGAAAAGGGAGAAAACCTACATTTATTGAGTTCTTACTATGTGCTAAGAATTTAGCATTTTTGGCCTCATTTAATTCTCACAATAATCCAGTTACCTAAATATTTTGATCTTCATATTAGAAATGAGATAACTGAAATTAAGATTCAATAATTTACCTCTGTTTGATTTATACATGAGGAATTGAAATTTGAACCAAGGCAAGTCTGAATCTATGCTCAAGATGAGTGACTAATATTTTTGATGCTAATTCCAATTAATTGTTTAATCAATTGTCTTTGAGGACCTGTTTCATGCAATGCTCTCTAGTAAGCACTTTGTGGGAAACAAAGATGCCAGCAAAGATGGACTAGCATCAAATCTCAGACCTTCCACTTATTGGTGGACCTTGAACCATTGATTTACCCTCTTCAGTCCTCAGTTTCTTCATCTTAAAAGAGGAATAATATCTTTTAGGATTGTCATGAGCATTAAAGCTGATGCACTTGATACTCTGTTGAAATTTCATGCATATTATCATTATGGGACTCACTATTTAGCAAGGGGAAAAAATACACAAGTGCACATATAACTGTGAGAGCCATTAGTAAGAAGTATCTTCAAGAGATGAAAGTTCTAAGAGAAAGTTTACTTCAGCCTAATCCTGATTGAAAGGGGAGAACCAGCAGTCTTCATAAAGGAGGTAGCATTTTGAACACTGAAGGTTTGGGAGAATTCGGATATGAGAGAACAGCATCTGAAATAGAAGTAGCATATTTAAGAAAGCATGAGAGGTTTTCAAGGAAAAGAGTGAGTCTAATTTGGCTGAACTGTAGGGATCTCATAAGGACCTTATAAACTGTAGGACTGGAAAGATCAGTTAGCTTTAGGCTGTGGATAAAAGGAGATAGGGCTTTATTCTGCAAGCAGAAGGGAGCTATTACTAGTCTTGAGCTATTCTTTTTCTAAAACACATTGTTATTACTAAAATTTTAAGTATTAAATTTCATTTGAAATACTGAAATAGGACATTATGGTGGTTGATTTTAGAAAATTGGACACTTTCCTTACTGTGTTCTAGTTTTTGCAAAATCCTTCACCCATCCAAGATCCTTTTAAATATTAGTAACAGCCATTTTGATTTAGAAATCTTTTTAGGCAAAGAATGCAAAGTGGGTGGGCTGGACCTATTTTTAAAATAGCTGCTTTGCATGCATACTCCGTTGCTCAGTTGTATCTGACTCTTTGTGACCCTTTGGACTGTAGCCCACCAGGCTCCTCTGTCCATGGTATTTTCCCAGCAAGAATATTGGAGTGGGTTGCCATTTCCTTCTCCAGGAGATCTTCCCTACCCAGGGATCAAATTTGGGTCTCTTGCATTGCAGGCAGATTCTTTACTGCTGAGCCATCAGGAAAGCCCCCAATAGCTGTTTTATTGAGATATAATTCATATGCCATACAAATCACCTTTTAAAGTGTAAAATTCAGTGGTTTTATCAATATTCACAGAGTTGTACAGCCATCATCACTATCTAATTCCAGAACATTTTCATCATTCCTCACAGAAATCCTCATAGTCCTTTCTTCAGCACCTTGGCAACTACTAATCATTTTCTGTAGATTTGTCTAATTTAGATAAATGGAGTCATTTAATAAGTGATCTTTATGACTGGCTTTTTTCACTTAGTGTAATGCTTTCAAGGTTCATCCACATTGTAGCATGCATTAGCACTTTATTCCTTTTAATTGCAAAATATTATTTCATGGATAGATATTTCATGTATAGATACTACATATTGTTTATCCATTCATCAATTGATGGACATTTAGGTTGTTTAAAAATTTTGGCTGTTATGAATAATAATATGTGTGCAGGCTTTGTGTGTAGACATATATTTTTATTTCTCCTGAAGTGTGTACTTAGTAGTAGAATTCCTGGTAACTCTGTGTAACATTTTGAGGAACTGCTAAATTTTTACAAATTGGCTGCAGCTTTTTTGCCCATACCAATGTCTTTCCAGTTTCTCCATATCCTTACCAACACTTGGTTTTACTCATCTTTTATTGTAGCCACAATTTTTTGGTGTGAAGTGTATCTTTTCGTTATTTGATTTGAATTTCCCTACTAATGATGTTGGGCATCCTTTCATATACTTGTTGACCATTTGTATGTCTTTGAAGAAATATCTGTTCAAATATTTGCCCATTTAAAATCAGGTTGTTTGTCTTTCTGTTGTTGGTTTGTAATAGTTCTCTATTTATTCTTGATAATGTACCCTACTCAGATACATTATTTGTAAATATTTTCTTCCATCTGTGTATTGCATTTTGATTTTGTTGATCTTTTCATTTGAAGCACAAATTTTGATGAAGTCTTTTTGTTTTTTCCTTTGATTGCTTGTGCTTTTCATGTCATATCTGAGAAACCATTGCCTAACCCAAGGTCATCAAGGTTTATACTTAGGTCTTCTTCTAAGAGTTTTATAGTTTAGGTTATTACCTGTACGTCTTTGATCCATTTTGAGTTAATTTTTACATGTGTTGTGAGGTTAGGGGTTCAGATTCATTGATCTGTGCGTGAACATTTAGTTTTCTCAAGACTATTTGCTGAAAAGGCTGTTCTCCCCATAATCTTTTTCAAGATTGTTTTGATTATTCTGGGTCACTTGCATTTACACTTGAATTTTAGGATCAGCTTTTCAATTTCTGCAAAAAAAGAAAAATTGAGATTTGTATAAGGTCATGTGGAATCTGAAAACTAGCTTGGGGAGTATTGCCATTATAACATTATTATGTCTTCCAATCCATAAATATGAATTATCTTCACATTTCTTTAATTTTTTCAACAAAGTTTTATAATTCTCTATAAGTAGAATTTTAAAAACTGTTTTTTCATGTTACTCATTGCTAGTTTATAGAAATGCAGTTGATTTTAATATATTGATCTTGTGTCTTGCAACCTTTTTTTTTTTTTTTAAATATTTATTTATGTATTTATTTATTTATATGGCTGCACTGGGTCTTAGTCGTGGCATGTGAGATCTAGTTCTCTGACCAGGGGTAATCAAGGGCTCCCTTTGTTGGGAGCCCAGAGTCTCAGCTGTGGACAGCCAGGGAAGTCCCTGGAGACATTGCTAATTGTTACAATGAATCACGTGTGATGGGAGTGGAGGGTGTTATGATATCTAGTGAGTTGAGGCCAGGGATGCTTCCAAATGTCCTGCGATGTTCAAGACAGCCCCCGGAAAGATCTGGCCCCAAAGGGCAGAGGTGCTACAGTTTGGAAATTCTGGGATAGCTGAAAGGTCCGGTCAACCTAGAATGGGCTGTGCAGTCTGACAGGTATCATTGGCCGAGTGACTGCTCCCAGGTTCTGTGCTTCACTGTAAAATAGAATAAAACCACGCAGGTCTTATAGGGCTGTTCTGAGAACACAAGCCCGGCACCTCTGTTGACGTTAAAAATAAAAGTTATTTTACTAGCAAAGATGGGCTTATAGGGGAATAGCATGGAATTGCAATTCCGGACAAGCAAGCTACAGCAAAAACCATAGGCAAGTCCAATGACTAAAAAAAAATCAGACAAGGGGACTTATTGGTGGTCCAGTGGATAAGACTCTGTGCTGAGAGCACAGAGGGGCTGGGTTCAATCCCTGGTAGGGGAACTAAGATTCCACATACCACAGCTAAGCCCATGATGCAACAAACACCCAGTGCAGCCAAAATAAATGAATCCATTCAGTTCAGTCGCTCAGTCGTGTCTGACTCTTTGTGACCCCATGGACAGCAGCACACCAGGCCTCCCTGTCCATCACCAACTCCCGGAGTTTACTCAAACTCATGTCCATTGAGTCGGTGATGCTGTCCAACCATCTCATCCTCTGTCGTCCCCTTCTCCCATCTTCAGTCTTTCCCAGCATCAGGGTCTTTCCAGATGAGTCAGTTCTTCGCATCAGGAGGCCAAAGTATGAGAGTTTCAGCTTCAGCATCAGTCCTTCCAATGAATATTCAGGACTGATTTCCTTTAGGATGGACTGGTTGGATCTCCTTGCTGTCCAAGGGACTCTCAAGAGTTTTCTCCACACCATGGTTCAAAAGCATCAATTCTTTGGCGCTCAGCTTTCTTTATAGCCCAACTCTCGCATCCATACATCACTATTGGAAAAACCAAATAAATGACTAAATAATCATTTTTTTAAAGGAGAGGGTCATTATTTTACAGAGAAAAAGGAGGAAGCTGAGAGGCATTGTTTTAGGAAAATCCATCGGAGAAAAGAGAGAGTTCAGGTGATGACAGTTTCTCATTGGCAAAGTTCCTGGGGTAGTCGATTTCTGCCGGAGTCCAGCTCCAGCAGCCAGGGAAACGCCCTGAAGGGATGAACGGGGCATAAGTGTGAAACTCAGTAGATAAAGCAGAAACACTTTGGTTGAGTATTCTGAAAAGGCACGGGGCTAATAGACAAATCAGAACCAACAGGCATAAGCACATGGCTGCATTAATCATTATTGTAAAAAAGGATCCATGGGAAAGTTATCCCTCTAGATTTTTAAAAAGGGAATTAGAAAGCCATTGAGAGGAAAAGTCAGACTCTGCCTGGTTCATATTCTGGATATTTTGATGTAACTTAGAAATATCAATACTAGAATCTGAGTGATTCCAAACGCCTAAAATATGGTTTCTAATGTGTTCCCAAGAATGCACAGAATCATTCACTTGTAGAGGGGTAATGTACATCTATTTAAATTCAGCATGGCACCTTAAAGACAACTTAATTTTTAAATTTGTAATTTCTTGCCCTACAAGCAGGACTGCTTCTTCTAAAGCATTGACCTTATTTTCTATCTTCCTATCTATAATTTCCTGTGTAGCAAGAGCTACGGAGACATTTTTGGACAGGTGATCGACAAACGAGGCAGTATGCACTTGTTTTGACAGGGCAACAGCAGAAACCGTAACTGAAGCAATTGTGGCAATCAAGGCAGTTATTCCCACAATCAGAGCTGCAATGAATCTCTTAGGTCGAGAAATTAAGCCATTAAATTCATACAAAACTTTCAATGCATAATCATCAAACCATTGTCCCTCTAATTTTACAGGAACCATCAAATATGGTGGTTGCTTTACAATCATCACAGCCTTATAATTACTATAATCGTTCCCATCAACACAATTTGATATAAAACAATTCACACATTCAACATTATAAACAGTTTCTCCTTTAAGAACTCTCAAATCATTCCGATTTTTGGCCAACAGAAAGGCATAGGGAGAATGCATGCAGGCCCGTACAATATATCTTTGTTCATTTAAAGGTCTGTGTAAAATCACAGGTGCCATAGCAGCCAATGCTCTCCATAATTCAGGTTGTATGGGACCTATTTCATTGAAACTCACTAAGGGAGGAACCCATCCATTAACATGCCACCTAGTAATTGCTAAAGGATAAGGGATAAATGAATTATTTCATATGGATCTATAAGGTTCTTCAAAAATTAAATTTAACCATTGATCCAAAAGATAGGGGCACCCCCATTCAATCAGAGGATGTCTGGTGGCAACAATGGGAATAAATAATTTTAGGGCATACATGCATTCTTTCCAACGAGAAAAGCCAGAAATTTTGCTTATACTTTCCCAGGCCTGTAGTCCTTGTTCATCAGAATCCGGGGTGGGGAGTGCACAGCTCAGAAAGTCCTTTAAATGAGGGGCTGCCTGTTTTATGGCATCATATTGTCTTTCTTGCGCCCCCAGCATCAACAGCTATAAGGACCAAAAGTCTCTCTTGCCATTGCTTCTCAGAGAATCAGTAAGCATGCCTTTCAAGGAAGTGCTAACACATCCATTCAAAACCGGAGGAAGGTGTGACAAAGCAAATAGGTGGATAAACGGACACGCCTGAAAAATTGAAGGGAGCGCTGACCACTGTTTTAACATTATTAGGATAGATGGAAGCCCCGCCCAAAAGATGAGTATCATTAACAAAAACATGAATGGGCTCAATTATCCAATCTACAGGCTGGAAAAAAGGTGGATTAGGCAAATAGGTCCAATGAACTTTTTCTGCGCTGGAGGGCCTCGGCTGACAAGCCAACACAACAAGCATAGCCACAAACATTACCATAGGAGTGGCCTCATATCTCCCCCTTTCTATTAATTCTTCAGCCTGCTGAGCGAGGTGTTTCAGCTGGCCCCATGTTGGCACCGTGCTGGAGGTAGTTGCTTGAGTACGATGACGGCGACGAGGTGGAGCAGAATACGGTTGGACTCCATCAGCATGTCTCTTTTGAAGTGCCAGGTGCCTGAAGCGATGTACTAGCAGTGAAGCCTCAGGTGAAGGGTCACCAGCCCTTCGGCTTTCTTTGGTCCCCTCAGGTCCGGACTCGACAAGCTTCTGATCTCGCCAATATCCTTCAGTCCCAGACTCCAGGACTCCAGGGATCTCAGCGACCTCAGTGGTCTCTGTGGTCTTGGAGATCTCATGGGGCTGGACATGTCGAATCAGTCTGTCGGGAATCTAAACAGGAGAAGTGGAGTCCCTTCAGGTGTTCTCTGTTTGGGGGCCACTTGCCAGAGTCCAGCTCCGGCAGCCAGGGAAATGCCGTGAAGGGATGAACGGGGTCAGCGAACGAAAATGATGCAGTCTCTCGCTCAAAGCACTGGGCTGCATCCAACCTTTTAAACTTGTTCATTAGTTCTTTCAGTTTTATTGTGTTTGAATTACTTAGGATTTTCTCTGTACAGCATCATGTCACCTGTTGCTGGAGATAATTTTACTTCCCACTTTTCAATCTGAATGTCTTCTATTTCTTTTTCTTGCGTAATTTTCTTGGTTAGAACCTCTAGCATAATTTTGAATAGAAGAGAGAATGGACATTCTTGTGTTATTCCTGGTCTTAGAGAAAAATCTTCCATTAAGTATGATGTTAGCTGTGAGTTTTTCATGAATACTCTTTATGTCAAAGGGGCTAGGTCTTGATTTTTTTTTTTTTTGAGTCCACCTTTTTAAAAAAAAACATTGAAGTGACATGTAAAAATTGGAGATTTCACACAAAAATCTAAATTTCTGGCTTCTCTTGAAAACAACAACAACAAGAACAACAACAAAAGATCTAACAATGACAACACTTGGCTCACATCTGTACATGGCTACAATGACTAGGGCCTCCTTTAGGTGAATGGCTACACTCTTCAACTTTGTGTCTGTGGCTGTTGCATTAGAGGATTTCTGATTTTGATGAGAGATCTGGATGATTTACAAGTTTAGATCAGTTAGTAACAATTCTGGACTCCTATGAATTGAGTCATTACTAAGGTTATCCTCAATAACTTTTGTAGAAATTAATTGGCTTTTAATGTGAAAATCCAATTTGATGTATAATGTTTCTCTGTACCTTTCTTTTTTATAGTCAACTTTAAATATTCCTGTATTCATTATCATTGACCAGAATTTACTTTCATGAAAAAGAAAACTTATATGGAATTCACTTGGATGCAGGGATTTGTGAAAATCAAAAGTTGAGGGAGAATTTGAATGCAGTAACATTGTAGTATATCATTGGCAGAACCACTCTATGTATGGTAAACATTTTACAAAGAAAATGTCTCTTTTTTATATCTCTAGAATCTAGCACAGTGTCTGGCACTTGGTTGCCTCACTAAATTTATGTTGAATGTATATTACCTGTTGGTAGTATGTAGATGAGGATTTCTTATGTGTGTAAAACTCCAGGGACAATAGTTTATGAAAAATCAAATGAAGTAACTTCTATGTTTTGATGACACATAGGAAATAATATTTACCTTCTTTTATGTAATTATTCCACGAATATAACTTGTAGGTGATAGGGCTAATAAGCAGAAAACTTGATATTTTGTGACATAGTAAAACAAAGAGCTACTGATTTTTTTAATTAAAAATATTTTCTGTAGGTAAAACCTATGGCTGTTAATATTTAGTGTTTTAGGGAGTTAGGTGAGGATAAACTCTTTGTCATGTCGTATATGATATTGCAGAGGAAAACAGCAGCCAGGAGATGTCTTTTGAATGTCTATAATATCATTGCCAACCACTGACTCTAGGCTTCTGTGTAGTGGAAGAGCCTGAATTAGATAGTTTTTATTTATTTCCTGAAAGTAATATACCATGATTGCACCAGTTGCCTTTATAACATTTATGTTTCATCCTCAGTGGCACCTAAATGGCTTTGACATTTGTGTTACATCCCAGAGTGCACATCTTGGAGCTCAAAGAAGAGAATTGTGCTGGGTAGCCATCATATATTCCATGGAGCAATGGGTGTGAAAGCAAATTATATAGTTCATTTCCCAAGTTAAGCCAGCCTTCTTTTTGGAGGAACATGTAGGGAGATAAAGCAAGGGGATGATTTTTAAAATTAATTTATTTTTGGTGATTTCAGTATTACGTGCTACATACTTTTGAAAAGATCTTGTTTAAACCTAAAGACAGGATTAAAAGTCAGCTGTTAGGAAGGAGTGTCTGTGGTCATATGTTTGGTAAGCTGGTGGGAGCAAGAGACACAGCTGAAGATTCAATCAACTAGTAGCAGATATTTCAGTTTAGAAGTACAAGTTCATCCCATTCTTCTAAGCATTTTCATGGAGTCCAAGGAAGTTCTAGTTCACTGTAAGTTAATTTATTTTCCTATTGACCTATTTAAGGTAAATGGGACATGGCTAGTGATTTGAAAATTACCTTGATCATTTGCTCACAAATATTGAGTTTTGGAGCGCTCATATATTCTTGATTTGCTTGTTCTCTGTACTACTAAAATCATTTCTACATTTATGATTATAAAATCAGGGATTTAAATACTGAAAGGCAGCTGAAAAATTCTCTAGTAACTTGGAGCTTTACTAAGAAATTATATATGTGCATTTCTCTTGTGAAAATGCCTGTATTGTAATTTGATTGGTAACTTCATGAAAAGATACATTAAAACTCTTATATGTGTAACAAACTTGTAATCTGGTTTGCCATTTTGTTGTGATTTGAGTACTAGATTGCAAAATATCTTAATGGTATGTATTGAATATTGATCTAACTAGGAACTTTGAAGAAAACATTGTCTTTTTTCCCTAAAATGATGTTTCCTATGTGATTGAGTTAGAGTAGCTGCAAACACTAGTTTTCTTTGTACTAACATGAGTTAGTTCATATTTTTTCTTCCAACATATATGAAGTTATTTTAATAGCTAAGGATGGTGACAAACTTAATAATTAATCATTAATTAATTATTAGTGATTAAATGAAGTGCTGTAAGTATACTGAATAGTTTATGTGGCTTATCTCATTTGGTAACTTTAGGAGATAAGTGATAATTTTCACTATATAAGGAAATCAAGATCAGAATACTTAAAGTTTCCCAACTTGTACATGCTAGAGGTGGTATTTATATCCCTGTCTATCTGTATGTTTGTCAACCTGATCCCAAAGTTGACGGTATTAACTGTTACTAGATTGTACTCCATGAATAATCACACAGCACACAGTAGTATTGCGAGTTCATGTCAACCAAAGGAATGAAAACACATTCAGGATATAGAAATTGTTTCTTCAGTTTCTGTTTGAATTGCTGGGAATTGTCACTAAGCTCATTTCAGAGGCAGAGAAGAAAGGACAGCATTTTCCATCAGGTTTCTGTAAATCATGTTGAGTCTGCTGTCTTTACTGTGGTGCAATAGTGGCATCATGTATTAATCTACATTCCAGAAATATGTGCCCCAAAGAGAGAATGTGTGGGAACAGCTGGTAATGGCAGCTGTAGGTAGTAAACACAAGAGACAAGCTTCAGAGTTCAGTCCCTTCTTTCTGCATATATCCCCTTTGTGTATAAAAAGGAGGAGTTAATTATGTGTGCATACACGCACACACATTGTACTTAGCAAAGAAACAGAAGCATCATGATATTGATATTCATTTTTAGAATGTTGATACAGAAAGTACCTCCTTTGGGGACTTAGTTCAGTCACTAAGGAAAGTGAACAAATTTGAATGAATTTGCTTTCAGAGTAAGGAACAATATCTTTTTTAGTGCTATATTCCCAAAGTACTTGTAACAAATTCATAATGCATGCATGTGTTGTAGCCTGCCAGGCTCCTCTTTCCATGGGATTTTCCAGACAAGAATACTGGAATGGGTTGCCATTTCCTTCTCCATTTAAATGTATAAGGCTCAATAAATATTTGCTGATTAATGGATTGATTGCCCTGTCTCACATGGCTGGCAGTGGCTCAGGCTATAACCTGAGTCTTCTGACATTCAAGTTCAGTGCTTTTCTTACCACACTGAGCTGCTTATGTTCCCAACTCAAAACAGTAACTGCTATCTTATTTTGAAAGAAGGAAATTGAAGATTTAAGAGGTTAAGTAACTGGCTCAGGTTCACACAGGTAGGCCATGGGTAAAGATGGTCTTAAAGCCTAGTCTGCTTGATGCTAAAATTTTTGTTCTTAGATGCCACACCACACTGCTGGATTCTAGAACATGAAGTCACATCTTATAGATGTAATTTGTACTAGTATCTTAAAGCCCTCTACAAAAAGAGAGACTGCAATCTCATTTTTGACACTTTGGAGTTGAGTGGTTAAGAATGAGGATTCTGAGCCAGATTCAGAGTTTAAATTCCAGCTCTGCTACTTCACATGACCCTGGCTGAGTTTTTCTATGGCTCAGATTCATCATCTGCAGTGGTGGTAGTAATAATACCTATCTCATAGAGTTGTTGAGACCAAGTAAACATGAGGGGCTTAGACCAGTGCTTAACATCCAGTAAGCCTCACATGCATTATTATTATTTCCTTGAGTGTTCATTTCCATTGGGAAAAATTTATCTCGTTGCCAGTGGAGCTTAATCTTGTTGTCCTCTCTTGTTCTATCCTCTGGAGAGACAAAGATATGTAGGGTATCACTCTCATTGCACACTACAGTCTCTATTTAATTATCATGATGAAGTTATTTTTTACTCTTTTCTAACAGGTTTCTTAATCTTTAAACAAATACCTGACTTCCTCAGTTCTTATACTACAAGGAATTTTCTGTATTTAAAGTAGGAAATAACATGAATACTTAGAGGATAAGAGTGTTTATTTTCATATGGTGCTCACAGGGCAACCAAATTTATTATTATAGCAGGGAGTAGACATTTTTTACATTACCTTGAAAGAACATGTATTGTCTTGCTTAAAATTAAGCTGTGTCTTATGGATGATATAGTGAATAAACATTGGACTTAGAATCAGAGAACCTGCATTCATATCTCAGTTGACATTTATCCGTTGTGTGTTCTTGGAGGAGGGAGTCTTCTAAGCCTCTTTCAGTCCCAATTTCCTGAACTGTGAAAGAACATAATGGTGACTGCTATGGTTACCTCATAATGTTTGGTGTTAACCAAATAATACTTTATTTTTTTCAAGGCCCAGATTCAAATATCACCAGCTCAGTGAAGCCTTCTCTGACTCCATTAGTTAGATTACATCTCTACTCTCTCTGTATTCCTGTAGTACTTTTCATCTCTACAATATTCCATTTCTTTGAATCAAACAGGTGATATATTTCACTGGATTATAAGCTCTTTGTGGGTTTGTATTCATCTTTGTTTTCCACAAGCTATCTGATATAGTGCCTTGTGTCTGTGCTCTATTGCATTTATGCAGTGGTACTTTGTAAACTGAAGTATATACAAATGTAAAATATGACTAATATTCACTTATATTGGAAACTCCTCTTTCTCATGGGTTTATTTTCTGACTTACAGTAATGTAATTCCATGTCTAATCAGACTTTTCTCTGCATCTCCTAATACCTTATCTTGGGAAGCATCAACTGGGAGCATGATTAAATTTTTATTAAGTTCCTGAATGCAAGTTGTATTGTCCTAACTGCTGTCCAAATCAAATCGTCATGGTTTCTGCTGTACAAGAGCACAGTCAAAAATGATCAAATGTCTGCATGCAAGTTATGTTGTCCTTGATAAATTGAATTAAATAATCAGACCAGTGATTTCTAGACTTGTAGTATAAGGAAGAAATACTTGTATGAATGCTCTTACAATGGACTACTCAAAACTATTGAAAAACAAAACCACACTGGTTGAATATATAACATTTTTTCCCCCTAGAATTATAACTGAAATGAGTAGTTTTAAATTTGGCTGTTTGATCTAAGTCCACTATGTAAGAAACTTTCACATCACTTCTTATTTGTGGAAAATCTATGGGTATTAAACTTAATGTAAGTTTTTGATATCATCCCCTGGCAGTTATATAATAGATTTTGCCTGTCCTATAATATTTTACAAGATCATAAAGTTACTCTTCTGTGAAATTTGATCAATTTGGTCAGAAATGAAGATGTTTTTATTAAGTTTCATTATGGTTAGAGAAGCAAGACCTTTATGTGTGAATGTAGAAAAAATGTTTTAAAATATAAAAATAAAAGTATAAAAAAGAAAGGAAATAAAGGGGATACAAAGAGAAAAGAAAAGAAAGGAAAAGAAGTGAAAAGAGGGCTTGGATGTATATATTTGTTAATTTGTTCTAAACTATAAGTATATATGATATGTGAAGTTTAAATGCTTATGAATGATTGAATGAAATCTCATCAGCTCAAAAGGCCTAATGTATCATCTAAGTCCTTAAAACAGTTAGAAGAGTGTTTTGGGTTTGATGATTATGTTTTCAGAGGGTTATGTGTATATGTATGTGTGTGCATAAAAGAAATAGCACAACCATGTTTAACGATTAACAGTTATTAGGAGTTTATATAATGCAGTACTCTAAGCATTTTATATTTAATCCTCTCAACAACCTTGAAATGTAGGTGCTATTATTATTTCCATTTTGTAGATGAAGAAATAGAGAAGTTGAATAACTTGCTGAAGATCTCACAGCTAGTGAGTGGAAGGCTCTTTATTTGGTCTTCCTGATGATGGCAGTAACATTTAATTGAAGTTATCAGTTAGGGTCTAATCCATCATGAAATCTTGCTCTTTAGAGACGTTTAGTACTTTAGAATTTATAAAGTCAATAAAAATAACTCCCTCTCAATGGAATGTGAAGGATAAATTATTTATTACAGAGTTTAATATAATTATATACACTAAATCCTAAATAATATGTATGGGGGTTCTGCTATGTAATGTTATTTCAAGAAATTGGTGAAAATATTTGTGTCTGGCTGAAAAAAATGGCACTGTATTAGTCTGATTTAGGTTTTACCTTGCATTTCTATTGTTTGCCTTCTATACCTATACTGCACTGGTTCCTCATTGTTCTACAGTGACATGAATGCTTCGTTACATCTGAAATTTCTGTAAAAACAACAAAGATCTTTTAGCTTCTATACTTCAAGCTCAGATTTCCCTGCAATTCTTGATTTAGAAAAATTAAAATGTACCGAGAAGTTAAAAGAGTAGCACAAAAAACATCCATATACATTCTTAGATTGTACACGCATGCATGCTATGTCACTTCAGTTGTCTCTGACTCGGCGACCCTAAGGACTGTAGCCCACCAAGTTCCTCTGTCAATGGGATTCTCCAGGCAAGAATACTGGAGTGGATTGCTGTGCTCTCCTCCAGGGGATCTTTCCAACCCAGGGATTAAATCCGTATCTCTTAAGTCTATTGCATTGGCAGTTAGGTTTTTTACCACTAGCACCATCTGGGAAGCAAATTCTTTGATTACCCAATTGTTGATATTTGGCCAAAGTTGCATGCTTTCTCTCCATTTGTGTATATATTTGCTGAGTAATTTGAAATTTAATTGCAGATATCATGACATCCTAATGCTCAGCATGTATCTCCTAAGTATACAAAAGTTCTGACAGAATACCTTGATCACATTTTCTGTTTTCTCCTTTTTATAGATGTATATGATTATTGCTTGTGGTTTTCTTTTCAGTTTTGAAATGTTTTATGTTTTATTGGACCAACAATGAAAGAGGATTCTTTATAGGCAGGGTAGGTACTTGGGTACATAGCTAGATTTCTTGTTTGGGTACCCTCATTTATTGGTGTAGTAAAGTACATTTGAGGCTTCCTCCATGGAGTTGCAGAAAGTTGGACATATGAAGCTACTTAGCACAAAGTGCATTTTAAAAGTATTTGGTACTACAGATGAATGTATGTGCAAAACAGACTCACAAATAAAGAAAACAAACTAGCAGTTACCAAAAAGGAGAGGGAATGGAGGAGGGCAAATTAGGAATATGAGATTGAGATACAAGCTACCATGTATAAAATAGATAAGCAACACAGATATATAGACAGGGAATTATAGCCATTTTCCTGTAATAACTTTTAATGGAATGTAGCCTGTGAAAATACTGAATCACTATGCTATATACCTGAAACTAATATAATATTGTAAATCAACTATACTTCAATTTTAAAAAAATTGGTGTTTTGTTTCGGGTAGGAGTGGGATTGGTATACTTCTGATTTTGTTCTTCTCTTTTGTTTGTATAGGGCCCTTAATTTCTACCACTTGCTTCCTTCTTTCCTTATAATGCCACACCTCCAGGAGACTTCACCTTCCAGGTTACCTTTCTCTTTCTGCTCCAGAAGTGGATTGAACCTTCACTAAATTTCTGCAATTCTTATATAATTATGTCCTGGACTTGATCCTTAACAATCTCTGCCTTCTGGCTGCAGGAGATCAGAGTGTCTTTCTACATTGCTAGGAAGTTCTGACTTTTACAATTTGTCTTAATTTCTGATTAATGACTCTGAGCTTTGCATTCTTTCTTCAAAGCTTTGATTGCACTCAGTAACATCCATTCAAATCTTTTGTTCGTATAATTATTATTTCCTCTAAACCTCTTGCAAGACTGAGACATTGTACCTGCCAGTGTATTCCCACCCATGTTTTTCATGCCAGCTGACCACAGGTGAATGTTTTAACAGTTCCAGGAGTTATTATCAGTTATTCTGCCTACCTACCTCCAGTATAGATGTTCTCATTGCCAGCTGGATGGTGGGTGCTAGAGCTCAAAAATTCCATTTTATAGTTTGCTTTTTTTTTTTCCCAAGAATACTCCTTGTGCCATCTCTCTTAAGTCAGTGGCCCTAGGAAACAGATTAAGGGATTGAGAATTTTCATATCAGAAACTTTCCTGAGGCGTGCTCTCAGAAGATACCTATGAGGGAGTAAGGACGTGAGAAGGCAAGTGATGAGTGGAACTGAAAAGTGGTTACCAAACAGTTTTCAGTTGATGACCATGAGCCTTGGAGCTTAGATTTTAGCTTATCCTAAATTGAGGCAAGGTGACCAGATCGCACATTGACCGGTCATTGGATACCGGATACCTGTGGGGAAGGGATGTGACTCTGAGTTAGAGAGCTCTCTTTGAGCTGAGGGAAATTTCTAGGGAGGGACTCAGATATGAGCTGTTAGTAGTCAACAAAACTGGCAGCTGGAGATTTGAGGGCCTTTGTTTTGGTGGAGAGATGTAGGTTGTTCACTACAGTCTACACTAGAATATGTAAGAGAGAAAGTAGGAGGACCTATCAAAAGGTCAGTGAAATACTTTAGATAATGATAGACTGGAGTTTGGGAAAACAGTGGAGATAGTGAGAGGTAGTTTGATTTGGGATATATAATATTTCAAAGAATTTGCCGTTGGATAAGATGTCAGAGGAGAAAGGGATAAAGGTTGTCTTTTAAGATTATGGCCTGAACAATTGTAAGAATAAAGTTGCCTCATCAATTTAATGAGAAGTGATGGCTAGTGTATTTTGTTTCTTTGAAGCAGTTGTGTTAGCTGAAGAATATAACATCTTTTAAAAGTAATTTCTAGCTGAAAAAAATATGGGCTTATAACTTTCTGTTTCTACAATATAAATTGCCAAAATGATCCAATTAGAAATTTAAAAATTGAATAGACTCATAACCTTGGAATAAATTAAAATTTTGTCAAAGAATTATCTTTATTTATTTATTTTTTAATGAAATAAACTTAGGTAAGATTAAATACTTTAAAACTTTCCAAAATTGGTAATTCTCATGAAAAGTACCGATTTCCAAAGGAATGAAATAGCAGAAAATCTTTCTAGCTTTAAGAAAATGGCTTAACTCTGATATCTAAACTGAACACAGATAACGCTAAAAGAAGAAAATACAGATTAATCTCACTTGTGAATGTCAATGAAAAATCCTAAACAAAGTACTGATAAATTCTAACTCAAGAGTATATTGAAGATGTCAACAAAACGCTAGCAAAGGAGTTCCTACTTTCATCTCCCCCCAGAAACATCATTTTGAATAACTGTCTACACATGAAATAATTTCATAGGAGCTAAGGATTCTAGATGAAGGAATAGATTATACCACCTAAATGAAGCACAGAAATAAGAAAGAACACACTGAGAGGGATAGGAAAGACATCACACCCATTAACCCTCCCCCAAACCAGAGCAACCTAGACAGCATATTAAAAGCAGAGACATCACTTTGCCAACAAAGGTCCATCTAGTCAAAGGTATGGTTTTTCCAGTAGTTATGTATGGATGTGATAGTTGAACTATAAAGAAGGCTGAGCGCTGAAGAATTGGTGCTTTTGAACTGTGGTGTTGGCGAAGACTCTTGAGAGTCCCTTGGACTGCAAAGAGATACGACCAGTCCACCCTAAAGGAAATCAGTCCTGAATATTCATTGGAAGGACTGATGCTGAAGCTGAAATTCCAATACTTTGGTCACTTGATGCGATGATCTGACTCCTTGGAAAAGACCCTGATGGTGGGAAAGATTGAAGGCAGGAGAAGAAGGGGACGACGGAAGAGGAGATGTTGGATGACATCACCGACTCGATGGACATGAGTTTGAGTAAACTCTGGGAATCGGTGATGGACAGGGAAGCCTGGTGTGCTGCAGTCCATGGAGTCACAAAAAGTTGGACACAACTGAGTGACTGAACTGAACTGAAACCAGAGCAGCCCAGCCCAGAGACAGGTCCCATGGCATTGGGCTCTCCGAGGGCTCCCAGGAACCCAGGCACTTCTCCTTCTGGTGCTTGCTGGCTCCAGGAGCTCCAGTAGGCTCCAGTAGCCTCAGGGAGTGACAGCAGGCTGAAGATGTGCTCCTGTGAATCCAGGCCCCTGGCTCACCCTGGTTCCTGTTTGCTCCAGCAGTCCAGGGTGGCTCCTGCAGCTCCTGGAAGATACCATAGGACTAGGCTCCTGGTGGAGTCCCATGAACCATTGAACCATGTGAACCATGACCACATGGCTGACCTTGGTATCTACGAGCTTCAGTGTCATAGGCAGTTCCAATGGATCCAGACTTTCAGAGGGCTCCTGTGAACTCAGGCTTCCCATCTATCCGAGGTTTTGGCTGGCTCCAGCAGTCCCAGACAGTTCAGTGACACAAGGTGGTTCTCAGTTCCAGACAGTTTCTTAAGATCCAGGATTCCAGTGGGCTTCCACAAACCCAGACTCATGACCCATCCCAGCACTGGCCGGTTGGTTACCTTGGCTTTAGCAGAATACTGCGCCCTTAGACTCCCAATTAATGCATGTAAACCTAGGCTCCAGGACACTTTGAACCCAGGGTATCTGTGGGATCTGGTAGCAGGCTGATTACAACTATCTCAAGCTTTCAATTCACCTCAGAACTGGACTTCCCATGGACTCAAGCAGCAAACTTGCTTTCAGACATTACCAGACTGCCTACCTAGAATCTTTGGACAAGTTGAGTAATGAAGTGCTTCACCTGCTGATGGCAGTCTGTACAGAATAGAAGAGATTCTTGAATCCATAGACATCAATGCAAGGCCACAAGGATCTTGAATAATCAAGCACACATGACATCACCAAAACAAACTAATAAAATTTCAGTGACTAACCTAAAGAAATAGAGATTTATGAGCTGACTAATATTCTGAAGAGCTCAGAATAATCCTCTTAAAGAAATCCAGTGAACTAAAAGAAAACATGGACAACTAAAGGAAATTAGAAAAAAAAAATGCATGAACAAAATGAGAAGTTTTTTTTTTTTTTATAAATTTATTTATTTTTAGTTGGGGGCTAATTACTTTACAATATTGTAATAGTTTTTTGCCATACATTGACATGAAAATGAGAAGTTTGACAAAGAAATAAAAACCACTAAAACAAAAAAGCAGAAATCTAAGAGTTGAAGATTATCATGACAGAACTGAAGGATTTAATGTAGGCTTTCAACAACAGACTTAAACAAACCGAAGAAAGAATTAGTGAACTAAAAGACAAGTTATTTGAAATCATATAATCAGAGAAGATATGGAATAGTGGTGAAAGAAACAGTTGGGATATTACTTGAGTCCCAGTAGAATAAGAGAACGAGAAAGAAGAGAGCTCATAAAAAAAAAAAAAAGAAGCTGAGAATCCCCAAATCTGGGGAGAGATTTAGATATCCAAGTTCATGAAACTAATCAGTCAAAATTTCAACCCCAAACAGTCTTCACTAAGGTACATTATAATAAAACTGTCTAATATCAAGGGCAGAGAGAGAATTTTAAAAGCAGCAAGAGAAAAAATATTGTCACATAAAAGGAAATGTTCATATGGCTGCTAAAGGATTTCTCAGTAGAAATCTCTCAGGCCAGGACAGAGTGAGGTGATGTATTCAAAGTGCTGAAAGAAAAAAAACAAAACAAAACTGCTAACCAAGAATACTTTACCCAACAAACTTGTCTCTATGAATTGAGCAAGAGATAGAATTTCCCAAACAAAAGCTGAGAGAGTTTGTCACATCTAGACTTGCTTTATAAGACATGCTGAAAGGAGTTGTTCCAGCTAAAATTAAACGATGCTAATTAGTAGCAAGAAAACAGGAAAGTATATCACGCTGGTAAAGGTTAATTTATTGTCAAATTCAGAATATTCTAATATTGTGAAAAGGTGGGGACAGTAATCATTTAACTCTGGTATAAAGGATTAAACAAAAAAAGCATTAAAAATAACTATAGCCACAATAATTTGTAAATGGATAAATAATATAGGAAAAGGTAAATTATTTTAAAAAATTGTCAGAGACTAAAAGGATAAAGCTTTGTATATGATTAAAGTTATATTGTAGTTAGTATAAAGTCAATTTTTGTAACTAAAAAGATGTTTTATGTAAGCCTCATGGCTTACAAAGCAAAAATGTTCAGTAGATAATACATAAAAGATAAAGAAAATGTCCTCAAGATGGTAGAGGAGTAAGATGGGGAGATTACCTGCCTCCCCATAAATACATCAAAAATTCATCAGAATGTAAAACAAATCCTACAGCACAACTTCTAAATGATCACAGAAGACCCCATATCTCCAATAAAAGGGAATCAAAGCATACAATTACAAAAAAAATAATCAACCCAGAAAGAAAGACAACACAATAGGAAGACATGAACAAGGTAACTACAAAAAGCCAGAAAAGAATAAAATGGCATTAATCAACCTTACATATCAATAATTACTTTCAATGTATTAATAATTGGATTAAATTCTCTAATCAAAAAGCATAAAGTGGCTGAATGGATTAAAATACAAGATCCAACTGTTTGCTGTCTACAAGATACTCATTTCAGCTTTAGGGACACACAGAGATCGAAAGTGAAGAGATGGGAAAAGATATTCCATGCAAATAGAAAACAAAAGAGAGCATGAATACCTGTACTTACATCAGACAAAATGGTTTAAGTCAAAAACTGTAACAGACAGAGAGGTATTAATATAATGACAATTCAAGAGTGTATATAATTATAAATATGTATTCATCAAGCATTACAGTGCTTAAATATATTAGGCATAAATGGTAACTGATCTAAAGGGAGAAATAAACAAGGATACAGTAATAGCAGGGGATTTCAATACCCAAATTTCAACAGTGGATGAATCATTCAAGTAGGAAATCAATAAGGAAACGTTAGACTTAAGGCATATTTTAGACCAAATAGAAGTAATAGACATATATAGAACAGTTCATTCAACAGCAGCAGAATACACATTCTTCTCAAACTTATGGGGAACATTCTCTGGGATAAATATATATTAAGCCACAAAACAAGCCTTAGCAAATGAATGATAATTGAAACCACACCAAGTATCTTTTCCAACCAAAATGGCACAAAATTAGACAGTAACAGGAAGAAAACTGGAACGTTGACAAATATGTGAAATCAAGCAACACACTCCTGAATAATCAATGAATCAAAAAAGCAATTTAGAAATTTAAACATTCTTGAAACAAAAGAAAATAGAAATACAACATACCAAGACTTATGGGAATTAGAAAAGCATTTCTAAGAGTGAAGCATTTAGTGATATATGCTTAGATTAAGAAAAAGAAAAGGCCTAAAATAAGCAACTTACCTATACAACTCAAGGAACTAAAGAAAGAACAAAGTAAGTCCAAAGTTAGCAAAAAGAAGGAAATTACAAAGATCAGACCTGAAATAAATGGAATGGAGAGAGTAAAAAGATCAATAGATCTAAGAGCTGTTTTTTGGAGAAGATAAACAGTGTTGGGAAACCCTCAGTTAGACTAAGAAAAGCAAAGAGAAGACTCAAAATCAGAAAGGAAGGAGGAGACATTATAGTTGATACAGCAGAAATACAATGGTTCATGAGGCTGCTATGAACAGGTATGTGCCAAAAAACTGGAATGACCTTGAAATTAATAACTGCCTAGAAATGTACAACTTACCAAGATGAAGTCATGAAGAAATAGAACAGGCCAATTACTAGTAAGAGAAAAAAAAATCTCCAACAAAGAAAAGCCCAGACCAAATCGTGTCCTAGTGAGTTCTACTAAACATTTAAAGAAGAATTAGCACCACTCCTTCTTAAGCTCTTCCAAAAAATTAAAGGGAAGTGAACATTTCCAGACTAATTTTATAAGGACAGCATTAATCTGATACCAAAACTGGATAAGGACATGAGAAAATAAAGCTATTTACAAGCTAATATTCCTGATGAATATAGATGCAAAAATTCTCAAAAACAAATACTAAGAAGCTGAATTCAATAGTATATTGAAAGGATCATACACCATGATCAAGTTGGATTTATCCCTGGGTTGCAAGGTTGATTCAACATATGCAAATCAGTAAATGTGATACACAACATTAACAAAATGAAGGATACAATCATGATTATTTCAATAGATGCAGAAGGCACAATTCAATAACCTTTCATAATAACACTGGATATAGAAGGTATGTCAGTTCAGTTCAGTCGCTCAGTTGTGTCTGCATCTTTGCGACCTCATGGACTGCAGCATGCCAGGCCTCCCTGTCCATCACCAACTCCCGGAGTTTATTCAAACTCTTGACCATTGAATCGGTGATCCCATCCAACCATCTCCTCCTCTGTCATCCCCTTCTTCTCCAACCTTCAATCTTTCCCAGTATCAGGGTCTTTTCAAATGAGTCAGTTCTTTGCATCAGGTGGCCAAAGTATTGGAGTTTCAGCTTGAGCATCAGTCCTTCCAATGAATATTCAGGACTGATTTCCTTTAGGATGGACGGGTTGGATATCTTTGCAGCCCAAGAGACTCTCAAGAGTCTTCTCCAACACCATTTTTCAAAAGCATCAATTCTTCGGCCCTCAGCTTTCTTTATAGTCCAATTGTCACATCCATACATGACTACTGAAAAAACCATAGCTGTGACTAGATGGACATTTGTTGGCAAAGTAATGTCTCTGCTTTTTAATATACTGTCTAGGTTGGTCATAGCTTTTCTTCCAAGAAGCAAGCGTCTTTTAATTTCATGTCTTCAGTCACCATCTGCAGTGATTTTGGAGCCTAGAAAAATAAAGTCAGCCACTGTTGCCACTGTTTCCCCATCTATCTTCCATAAAGTGATGGGACCAGATGCCATGATCTTAGTTTTCTGAGTGTTGAGCTTTAAGCCAACTTCTTCACTCTCCTCTTTCACTTTCATCGAGAGGCTCTTTAGTTTCTCCTCACTTTCTGCCATAAGGGTGGTGTCATCTGCATATCTGAGGTTATTGATATTTCTCCCGGCAATCTTGATTCCAGCTTGTGCTTCCTCCAGTCCAGCGTTTCTCATGATGTACTCTGCATATAAGGTAAATAAGCAGGGTGACAATATATAGCCTTGACGTACTCCTTTTCCTATTTGGAACCAGTCTGTTGTTCCATGTCCAGTTCGAACTGTTGCTTCCTGACCTGCATACGGGTTTCTGAAGAGACAGGTCAGATGGTCTGGTATTCCCATCTCTTTCAGAATTTTCCACAGTTTATTGTGATCCACACAGTCAAAGGCTTTGGCATAGTCATCTATGTCATCTATGCAGAAATAGATGTTTTTCTGGAACTCTCTTGCTTTATTGATGATCCAGCGGATGTTGGCAATTTGATCTCTGGTTCCTCTGCCTTTTCTAAAACCAGCTTGAACATCTGGAAGTTCATGGTTCACGTATTGCTGAAGCCTGGGTTGGAGAAATTAAGCATTACTTTACTAGCGTGTGAGATGAGTGCAATTGTGCGGTAGTTTGAGCAATCTTTAGCATTGCCTTTCTTTGGGATTGGAATGAAAACTGACCTTTTCCAGTCCTGTGGCCACTGCTGAGTTTTCCAAATTTGCTGGCTTATCGAGTGCAGCACTTTCACAGCGTCATCTTTGAGGATTTGAAATAGGTCAACTGGAATTCCATCACCTCCACTAGCTTTGTTCATAGTGATGCTTCCTAAGCTCCACTTGACTTCACATTCCAGGATGTCTGGCTCCAGGTGAGTGATCACACCATCATGGTTATCTGGGTCGTGAAGATCTTTTTTGTACAATTCTTCTGTGTATTCTTGCCACCTCTTCTTAATATCTTCTGCTTCTGTTAGGTCCCTACCAGTTCTGTCCTTTATCGAGCCCATCTTTGCATTAAATGTTCCCTTGGTATCTCTAATTTTCTTGAAAAGATCTCTAGTCTTTCCCATTCTATTGTTTTCCTCTATTTCTTTGCACTGATCGCCGAGGAAGGCTTTCTTATCTCTCCTTGCTATTCTTTGGAACTCTGCACTCAAATGGGAATGTCTTTCCTTTTCTCCTTTGCTTTTTGCTTCTCTTCTTTTCCCAGCTATTTGTAAGGCCTCCTCAGACAGCCATTTTGCTTTTTTGCATTTCTTTTTCTTGAGGATGGTCTTGATTCCTGTCTCCTGTACAATGTCATGAACCTCCATCCATTGTTCATCAGGCATTCTGTCTATCAGATCTACTCCTTTAAATCGATTTCTCACTTCTATTGTATAGTCATAAGGGATTTGATTTTGGTCATACTTGAATGGTCTAGTGGTTTTCTCCCCTTTCTTCAATTTCAGTTTGAATTTGGCAATAAGAAGTTCATGATCTGATCCTCAGTCAGCTCCTGATCTTGTTTTTGCTGACTGTATAGAGCTTCTCCATCTTTGGCTGCAAAGAATATAATCAATCTGATTTCAGTGTTGACCATCTGGTGATGTCCACGTGTAGAGTCTTCTCTTGTGTTGTTGGAAGAGGGTGTTTGCTATGACCAGTGTGTTCTCTTGGCAGAACACTGTTAGCCTTTGCCCTGCTTCATTCTGTACTCCAAGGCCAAATTTGCCTGTTACTCCAAGTGTTTCTTGACTTCCTACTTTTGCATTCCAGTCCCCTATAATCAAAAGGACATCTTTTTTGGGTGTTAGTTCTAGAAGGTCTTGTCGGTCTTCATAGAACTGTTGAGCTTCTTCAGCGTTACTGGTTTGGGCATAGACTTGGATTACTGTGATATTGAATGGTTGCCTTGGAAACGAACAGAGATCATTCTGTCATTTTTGAGATTGCATCCAAGTACTGCATTTTGGACTCTTTTGTCGACCATGATGGTACTCCATTTCTTTTAAGGGATTCCTGCCCACAGTAGTAGATATAATGGTCATCTGAGTTAAATTCACCCATTCCAGTCCATCTTAGTTCACTGATTCCTAGAATGTTGATGTTCACTCTTGTCATCTCCTGTTTGACCACTTCCAATTTGACCTGATTCATGGACCTAACATTCCAGGTTGCTATGCAATATTGCTCTTTACAGTATCGAATCTTGCTTCTATCACCAGTCCCATTCACAACTGGATGTTGTTTTTGCTTTGGCTCCATCCCTTCATTCTTTCTGTAGTTATTTCTCCACTGATCTCCAGTAGCATATTGGGCACCTACTGACCTGGGGAGTTCATCTTTCAGTGTCCTATCTGTTTGCCTTTTCCTACTGTCCATGGGGTTCTCAAGCAAGAATACTGAAGTGGTTTGCCATTCCCTTCTCCAGTGGACCACATTCTGTCAGACCTCTCCACCATGCCCCGTCCATCTTGGGTGGCCCCATACGGCATGGCTTAGTTTCATTCAGTTAGACAAGGCAGTGGTCCACGTGATCAGCCTGGCTAGTTGTCTGTGACTGTCATTTCAGCCTGTCTGCCCCCTGATCCCCTCTCTCAGTGCCTACCGTCTTACGTGGGTTTCTCTTACCTTGGACACGGAGTCTCTCTTCACAGCTGCTCCAACAAAGTGCAGCACCATCCCTTACCTCGGACATGGGGTAGCTCCTCTCGGCTCAAAACAGTTTAGTACTGGCATAAAAATAGACACATAGATCAATGGAATAGAATAGAGAACGTAGAAATAAACCCATATATATACAATCAACTGTTGTTTGGCAGTAGAGCCAAGAAGACTCAATAGAGAAAGGATAGTCACTTTAAAAACTGATGTTAGGAAAACTGGATAGCTACTTGTTAAGGAATGAAATTGAACTCCTTACACCCCTCACAAACTCACTCAAAATGAAGACTTAGATGTAAAAACTAAAAATGTAAAAACTAAAACTGTAAAGCAACTAGGAATTAATCATAGGGGAAAGTTTTCTTAATTGGTCTTGGTAAAGATTTCTTGGATATGACAAAAAAAGTGCAGGGGGCACCAGAAGAAATAAACAAGTAGGACTGTCTCAAGCTAAAGATTTTCCACACAGCAAAGGGAACAATAAGCAAAATAAAAAAGCATACTGTGGAATGGGAGTAAAGATTTCCAAACAGTATTTCAGATAAGAGGTTAGTATCCAAAATATATGAGGAAATCATACAACTCCATAGGAAAAAAACCAAACAATACAATTAAAATATGGACAAAGGACTTGAATAGTTTTCCAAAAAAGACATACAACTAGCCAACAGGTACATGAAAATGTACTTGAATTACAAATCATTGTAGAGATGCAAATCAAAATCACAATGAGATATTACCTCACACCTGTTATCAAAAAGACAGGAGACATTAGTGATTGATGAGGCTATGGAGAAAAAGGGAATGGCTGTTCACTGTTTTTGCTGGTGGGGGTGCAAATTGGTACAGCCACTATGGGAAACAGTATGGAGGCTCCTCAAACAGTTAAAGATAGAACTACCATTGGATTTAGTACTCCCACTTTTGGGTATATATCTCAAGAAAATTAAAACACTTTTTTTTTGGTTTTTGAACTATAGTTCATTTACAATGTTGTGTTAGTTTCAGGTGTACAGCAAAATGACTCATATATATATGGAGGAAGAAATGGCAACCCACCCCAGTATTCTTTTTTTTTTAAATAAGTTTATTTATTTTTGTTGGGGGCTAATTACTTTACAGTATTGTAGTGGTTTTTGCCATACATTGACATGAAGCAGCCATGAGTTTACATGTGTTCCCCATCCTGAACCCCGTCCCACCTCCCTCCCCATCCCATCCCTCTGGGTCATCCCATTGCCCCAGCCCTGAGCATTTGTCTCATGCATCGATCCTGGAATGGTGTTCTGTTTCACATATGATAATATACATGTTTCAATGCTATTCTCTCAGAACGTCCCACCCTCACCTTCTCCCTCAGAGTCCATAAGACTGTTCTATGCATCTGTGTCTCTTATTCTGTCTTGCATATAGGGTTATCGTTACCGTCTTTCAAATTCCATATATATGCATTAGTATACTGTATTGGTGTTTCTGTTTCTGGCTTACTTCACTCTGCATAATGGGCTCCAGTTTCATCCATCTCAATAGAACTGATTCAAATGTATTCTTTTTAATGGCTGAGTAATATTCCATTGTGTATATGTACCACAGCTTCCTTATCCATTCGTCTGCTGATGGACATCTAGGTTGCTTCCATATCCTGGCTATCGTAAACAGTGCTGCAATGAACATCGGGGTACACGCGTCTCTTTCAATTCTGGTTTCCTCGGTGTGTATGCCCAGCAGTGGTATTGCAGGGTCATATGGCAGTTCTATTCCCAGTTTTTTAAGGAATCTCCACACTGTTCTCCATAGTGGCTGTACTAGTTTGCATTCCCACCAACAGTGTAAGAGGGTTCCCTTTTCTCCACACCCTCTCCAGCATTCATTGCTTATAGACTTTTGGATAGCAGCCATTCTGACTGGTGTGAAATGATACCTCATTGTGGTTTTGATTTGCATTTCTCTAATAATGCATGATGTTGAGCATCTTTTCATGTGTTTGTTAGCCATCTGTATGTCTTCTTTGGAAAAATGTCTGTTTAGTTCTTTGGTCCACTTTTTGATTGGGTCGTTTATTTTTCTGGAATTCAGCTGCAGGAGTTGCTTGTCTATTTTTGAGGTTAATTGTTTGTCTGTTGCTTCGTTTGCTATTATTTTCTCCCATTCTGAAGGCTGTCTTTTCACCTTGCTTATAGTTTCCTTTGTTGTGCAAAAGCTTTTAATTTTAATTAGGTCCCATTTGTTTATTTTTGCTTTTATTTCCAATATTCTGGGAGGTGGGTCATGGAGGATCCTGCTGTGGTTTATGTCGGAGAGTGTTTTGCCTATGTTTTCCTCTAGGAGTTTTACAGTTTCTGGTCTTACGTTTCGATCTTTAATCCATTTTGAGTTTATTTTTGTGTACGGTGTTAGAAAGTGTTCTAGTTTCATTCTTTTACAAGTGGTTGACCAGTTTTCCCAGTACCACTTGTTAAAGAGATTGTCTTTTCTCCATTGTATATTCTTGCCTCCTTTGTTGAAGATAAGGTGTCCATAGGTGCGTGGATTTATCTCTGGGCTTTCTATTTTGTTCCATTGATCTATATTTCTATCTTTGTGCCAGTACCATACTGTCTTGATGACTGTGGCTTTGTAGTAGAGCCTGAAGTCAGGCAGGTTGATTCCTCCAGTTCCACTCTTCTTTCTCAAGATTGCTTTGGCTATTCCAGGTTTCTTATATTTCCATACAAATTGTGAAATGATTTGTTCTAGTTCTGTGAAAAATACCGTTGGTAGCTTGATAGGGATTGCATTGAATCTGTAGATTGCTTTGGGTAGTATACTCATTTTCACTATAATAATTCTTCCAATCCATGAACACGGTATATTTCTCCATCTGTTTGTGTCCTCTTTGATTTCTTTCATCAATGTTGTGTAGTTTTCTATATATAATCTTTTGTTTCTTTAGGTAGATATATTTCTAAGT
This sequence comes from Giraffa tippelskirchi, assembly GCF_054371585.1. Lineage (NCBI taxonomy): Eukaryota > Metazoa > Chordata > Mammalia > Artiodactyla > Giraffidae > Giraffa > Giraffa tippelskirchi. The sequence goes on along the minus strand of NC_137284.1, from coordinate 37,300,254 downwards.
ATTTTATTCTTTATGTTGCAATGGTGAATGGTATTGTTTCCTTAATTTCTCTTTCTGTTTTCTCATTATTGGAGTATAGGAATGCAAGGGATTTCTGTGTGTTAATTTTGTATCCTGCAGCTTTACTATATTCATTGATTAGCTCTAGTAATTTTCTGGTAGAAGCATTAAGGTTTTCAATGTAGAGGATCATGTCATCTGCAAACAGTGAGAGTTTTACTTCTTCTTTTCCTATCTGTATTCCTTTTATTTCTTTTTCAGCTCTGATTGCTGTGGCCAAAACTTCCAAAACTATGTTGGATAGTAGTGGTGAAAGTGGGCATCCTTGCCTTGTTCCTGACTTTAGGGGAAATGCTTTCAATTTTTCACCATTGAGGATAATGTTTGCTGTGGGTTTGTCATATATATAGCTTTTATTATGTTGAGGTATGTTCCTTCTATTCCTGCTCTCTGGAGGGTTTTTATCATAAATGGATGCTGAATTTTGTCAAAGGCTTTTTCTGCATCTATTGAGATAACCATATGTTTTTTTCTTTCAATTTGTTAATGTGGTGTATTACATTGATTGATTTGCGGATGTTAAAAAAACCTTGCATTCCTGGGATAAAGCCCACTTGGTCATGATGTATGATCTTTTTAATATGATGTTGGATTCTGTTTGCTAGAATTTTATTAAGGATTTTTGCATCTATGTTCATCAGTGATATTGGCCTGTAGTTTTCCTTTTTTGTGGCATCTTTGTCTGGTTTTGGAATTAAGGTGATGGTGGCCTCATAGAATGAGTTTGGAAGTTTACCATCTTCTGCAATTTTCTGGAAGAGTTTGAGTAGGATAGGTGTTAGGTCTCCTCTAAATTTTTGGTAGAATTCCACTGTGAAGCCGTCTGGTCCTGGGCTTTTGTTTGCTGGAAGATTTCTGATTACAGTTTTGATTTCCGTGCTTGTGATGGGTCTGTTAAGATCTTCTATTTCTTCCTGGTTCAGTTTTGGAAAGTTATACTTTTCTAAGAATTTGTCCATTTCTTCCAAGTTGTCCATTTTATTGGCATATAGCTGTTGGTAGTAGTCTGTTATGATCCTTTGTATTTCAGTGTAGTCTATTGTGATCTCTCCATTTTCATTTCTAATTTTGTTGATCTGATTCTTCTCCCTTTGTTTCTTGATGAGTCTGGGTAATGGCTTGTCAATTTTGTCTATCTTCTCGAAAAACCAGCTTTTAGTTTTGTTGATTTTTGCTATGGTCCCTTTTGTTTCTTTTGCATTTATTTCTGCCCTAATTTTTAAGATTTCTTTCCTTCTACTGACCCTGGGGTTCTTCGTTTCTTCCTTCTCTAGTTGCTTTAGGTGTAGAGTTAGGTTATTTATTTGATTTTTTTCTTGTTTCTTGAGGTAAGCCTGTATTGCTATGAACCTTCGCCTTAGCATTGCTTTTACAGTGTCCCATAGGTTTTGGGTTGTTGTGTTTTCATTTTCATTCGTTTCTATGCGTATTTTGATTTCTTTTTTGATTTCTTCTGTGATTTGTTGGTTCTTCAGAAGCATGTTGTTTAGCCTCCATATGTTGGAATTTTTAATAGTTTTTTTCCTGTAATTGAGGTCTAATCTTACTGCATTGTGATCAGAGAAGATGACTGGGATAATTTCTATTTTTTTGAATTTACCAAGGCTCTATTTATGGCCCAGGATGTGATCTATCCTGGAGAAAGTTCCGTGTGCACTTGCGAAAAAGGTGAAATTGATTGTTTTGGGGTGGAAAGTCCTGTAAATATCAATTAAATCTAACTTGTCTATTGTATCATTTAAAGTTTGTGTTTCCTTGTTAATTTTCTGTTTAGTTGATCTATCCATATGTGTGAGTGGGGTATTAAAGTCTCCCACTATTAATGTGTTATTGTTAATTTCCCCTTTCATACTTGTTAGTATTTGCCTTACATATTGTGGTGCTCCTATGTTGGGTGCATATATATTTATAATTGTTATATCTTCTTCTTGGATTGATCCTTTGATCATTATGTAGTGTCCTTCTTTGTCTCTTTTCACAGCCTTTATTTTAAAGTCTATTTTATCTGAAATGAGTATTGCGACTCCTGCTTTCTTTTGGTCTCCGTTTGCATGAAATATGTTTTTCCATCCCTTCACTTTCAGTCTGTATGTGTCCCTGGTTTTGAGGTGGGTCTCATGTAGACAGCATATATAGGGGTCTTGTTTTTGTATCCATTCAGCCAGTCTTTGTCTTTTGGTTGGGGCATTCAACCCATTTACATTTAAGGTAATTATTGATAAGTGTGGTCCCGTTGCCATTTACTTTGTTATTTTGAGTTCGTGTTTAAACATCCTTTCTGTATTTCCTGCTTAGAGAAGATCCTTTAGCATTTGTTGGAGAGCTGGTTTGGTGGTGCTGAATTCCCTCAGCTCTTGCTTGTCTGTAAAGCTTTTGAATTCTCCTTCATATCTGAATGAGATCCTTGCTGGGTACAGTAATCTGGGTTGTAGATTATTCTCTTTCATTACTTTAAGTATGTCCTGCCATTCCCTTCTAGCCTGAAGGGTTTCTATTGAAAGATCAGCTGTTATCCTTATGGGGATCCCCTTGTGTGTTATTTGTTGTTTTTCCCTTGCTGCTTTTAATATTTGTTCTTTGTGTTTGATCTTTGTTAATTTGATTAATATGTGTCTTGGGGTGTTTCGCTTTGGGTTTATCCTGTCTGGAACTCTCTGGGTTTCTTGGACTTCTTTGACTATTTATTTCCTCATTTTAGGGAAATTTTCAACTATTATCTCCTCGAGTATTTTTTCATGGCCTTTCCTTTTATCTTCTCCTTCTGGGACTCCTATGATTCGAATGTTGGGGCGTTTCATATTGTCCCAGAGGTCCCTGAGGTTTTCCTCATTTCTTTTGATTCTTTTTTCTTTTTTCCTCTCTGCTTCATTTATTTCCATCATTCTATCTTCTACCTCACTTATCCTATCTTCTGCCTCCGTTATTCTACTGTTGGTTCCCTCCAGAGTGTCTTTTATCTCCTTTATTTCATTATTCATTATATATTGACTCCTTTTTATTTCTTCTAGGTCCTTGATAAACATTTCTTGCATCTTCTCAATCCTTGTCTCCAGGCTGTTTATGTGTAACTCCATTTTGTTTTCAAGATTTTGGATCATTTTTATTATCATTATTCTAAATTCTTTTTCAGGTAGATTCCCTATCTCCTCCTCTTTTGTTTGGTTTGGTGGGCATTTATCATTTTCCTTTACTTGCTGAGTGTTTCTCTGCCTTTTCATCTTGTTTAGATTGCTGTGTTTGGTGTGGCCTTTCTGTATTCTGGTAGTTTGAAGTTCCTCTTTATTGTGGAGGTTCCTCACTGTGAGTGGGATTGGACGGGTGGCTTGTCAAGGCTTCCTGGTTGGGGGAGCTTGTTTTGGTGTTCTTGTGGGTGGAGCTGGATTTCCTCTCTTTAGAGTGCAATGGAGTGTCCAGTATTGAGTTTTGAGATGTCTATGGATTTGGTGTGCCTCTATGCAGCCTGTATATTGATGCTCAGGGCTATGTTCCTGCGTTGCTGGAGAATTTGCGTGGTATGTCTTGCTCTGGAACTTATTGGCTCTTGGGTGGAGCTTGGTTTCAGTGTAATGAGTGGAGGCTTTTGGATGATCTCTTATTAATTAATGTTTCCTCTGGCTCTCAGTCTTATTCTTGCAGTAGCCTCAAGACCTCTCCATCCATACAGCATCAATAATAAAACTTTTAGGTTAATGGTGAAAAGATTCTCCACAGTGAGGGAGACCCAGAGAGGTTCACTGAGTTACATGGAGAGGTGAAGGGGGGGGGGGGTTGAGGTGACCAGGAGAAGAGGGGGACTCAAATGTGGAGAGAGCAGTCCAGCCAGTAAGCACTTCCCTCTGTGCTCTCCACAGTCTGGAACCGTCATAGAGGTTCACGGAGATACATGGGGTTGGGGGGGGTGAAGATAATAGAGGTGAGCATGAGTAGAAAGGGAGGAATCAAGAGGGGAGAGAGAGATCTGGGCAGTATTCTGTTCCCGAAGTGTTCTCTGGTGCCCAGAACACCCTCAGAGATTCACAGAATTGGGATGAGAAGAGAAGGAGGAGGGTGGGAGATAGAGGTTCCCTGCGGGAGAAGAAAGAGCGTCAACAGGGGGAGAGAGTAATCAAGCCAATAATCCCACTCCTGAGCAAAAATGGGTACTAAAGATTGGGTTCTTAAATGTACAGAATTGATATCAACTATGTAAAACAAAGATTAAAAATCTAGAGAAGAGGTTAGACTCTAAAAAAATACAATATAAAAAAAGAAAAAAATCACAAAAAGTATAAGATATATTTATGCAGTTTGCTTTAAAAATAGGGTGTTTTTTTTTGTAAGGTAATAGTGGGTTATAAAAATGAAAATTAAAGGTGTAATAGAGGACTTAAAGAAAAAAAAAATGATAATGGTAAAAATATATCCAGGACTTTCTCTGGAGCTGTTGTGAGCAGTGTGGAGTCTGTTCAGTTTCAGATAGATCCTTGTTCCTGCTTACACTTTTCAAGATCTATAGGCCCCTTTCATTGTAGTCGGTGTTAACTACAGGGATTTTAATCTGTTGGCCTGTCACTTCCAAAGTGCTTCCCTCTGTTTATTTGGCTTCTGTTTGCAGGTCTCTTCAATGTCTAATTTCCGCCCTGCCACAAAGGGGCGGAGGTGGTCTCTTTAGGTTTGCTTGTTCAGTCGTGCTGTGGGGAGGGAGGAACACTGCAAACCAATATCACTGGAGTGTGTGTGGAGAGCTCGCAGTGTCTCGGCCGCACTGGGTTTGCACCCGCTCACGGCGTGTGTGCTTTCCCAGTCTACCCTCCTCAGGCTTCAGGTTACTCAGCCGGGGAGTGGGCTCTGAGATGCGTGCACTTCTCAGGTCTAAGCCGCTCAGGTTCAGGTTCCCGGGTACTCCACAAAGGCGCAGACTCGGTTGGGCCCGCGGTTTTTGCCGATCCCTGGTCGAAGCAGCTCTGGCAGCCAGGAGTTTGGCGAGTGCACTCTCCCCTGTTGGGGCAGTGCGGCTTATCACCTCCCTGGTCTTCACCTCGGTTTACGGGCGCGCCCGGCACCGGTGTGCTTTGTGTCAGTTCTGGGGAGCTGGTTTCTGGCTGCGACCCTCCCGGCGGCTGTCGACCCTCCGGGATCTCAAGCAGTCTTTGCTTAGAAACTGGAAGCCTGTTTGCAGTTTGGTAGGGGGTGCCCTCTCTGGGGCTGAGTTTGCCCCTTTCCGGCTCTGGCTGGCCCCGCCTGCCCGCTGTGTCTGGTGGGGGATGGGGCGGTCCGCAGCCGGCTAGCTCTCCTCTGGTATTGCTCAGTCCTTTGTTCTGTGAGTGGGCCGGCAGTGCCTTAGATTTGGGCTGTTCGCGGGATAGTTCTCTCTCTCTCTGGCTGTCCCACAGTTTAGGTTGCTATCTCATGTTAGCTCCCTCAGATTGCCCTCAGGGCACTCGGGCCCGGTCCTTACCCTAAGCAGTGCCGCCTGCTCCTCTCCGATCAGCCCCTACTTGCTGGTGGCGGATGTGAGCGTCTGGGGTTCTTTGCTGGGAGTTGCCTTTAGGCACGTAATCTGTGGGTTTTATTTATTTTTCCTCCCGGTTATGTTGCCCTCCGAGATTCGAAATCTTCTCCCAAACCCACCGGTAAGAGGGTTTCCTGGTGTTTGGAAACTTCTCCTCTTTTACGACTCCCTCCCCAGGACGGGTCTCCATCCCTAACTCTTTTGTCTCTCTTTTTATCTTTTATATTTTGTCCTACCTCCTTTCGAAGATAATGGTCTGTTTTTCTGGATGCCTGACGTCCTCTGCCAGCGTTCAGAAGTTGTTTTGTGAAGTTTGCTCAGCGTTCAGATGTTCTTTCGATAAATTTGTGGAGGAGAGAGTGGTCTCCCCGTCCTACTCCTCCGCCATCTTAGCCCAGCCTCCACTCCAGTATTCTTGCCTGGGAAGTCCCATGAACAGAGGAGCTTGGAGGGCTACAGTCCTTGGGATTGCAAAAGAGTTGGATATGACTTAGTGACTGAGTGTGTACACATGTTCTTTACACACAGCCTGTGTGGTTTTGCTCATCTCATCTCTCTCACTTACATATATGTGTGTGTGTGTGTGTGTGTATAATTTACCAGATTCTTTTCCATTATAAGTTATTACAAGATACTGAATATAGTTCTCTGTGCTATACAGTATTATTCCTTGTTGACGTGTAAGATATATCTATCTTACATACAGTAGTGTGTCTCTTAATCCCAAATTTATAATTTATCCCCACCTTTCCCTTTTGGTAACCATGAGTTTGTTTTGTATGTCTGAGAGTCTCCTTCTGTGTTTTAAATAAGATAATTTGTATCACTTCTTTTTAGATTCCAGAATAAGTGATATATAATAATTTGTCTTTCTCTGTGTGACTTACTTCATTTAGTATGATAATTTCTGGATCCATTCATATTTTTGCAAATGGCATTATTTCATTCTTTTTTATGGCTGAGTATTATTATATTGTATTTATGTGTATAAATACAAATATACATACACACATATATATACCACATCTTAGGTTACTTCCATGTCTTAGCTATTATAAATAGTGCTGCAGTGAATATTGAGGTGCATATATCTTTTTGAATTAGAATTTTGTTTTTTCTGGATATATGCCCAGATTTCTGGATCGTTTGGTGTCTTTTTTTTTTTTTTTGGTAAATGTATTTTTAATTCTATCAAGGAACCTCCATACTATTCTTCATAGTGGCTGCACCACCAATTCACATTCCCACCAACAGTGTAAGAGGTTTCCCTTTTCTTCACACTCTCTCCAGCATTTATTATTTGTAGACTTTTAAATGATGGCCAGTGTGAATGATGTGAGTTGATTCTGTAGTTTTGATTTGCAATTCTCTTAAAATTAGTGATGTTGAACATCTTTTTGTGTGCCTGTTGGCCATCTGTATGTTTTCTTTGGCAAAATGTCTATTTAGGTCTTCTGCCCATTTTTTTGATTGTTTTTTTTTTATATTGAGCTATATGAACTGTTTGTATGTTTTGGATATTAATCCCTTGTTGGTTGCATCATTTGAAATATATTTTTCTCCCGTTCTTTAGTTTTTTTGTTTTGTTTATAGTTTCATTTGCTGTGCAAAAGCTTTTAAGTTTTATTAGGTCCCATTCATTTATTTTGCTTTCATTTCCATTACTCTAAGAGATGTGTCCAAAAAATACTGCTGTGATTTATGTAAAATATATTCTGCCTATCTTTCCCTCTGGAGTTTGACAGTATCTGGTCTTACATTTACATCTTTAATTCATTTTGACTTTATTTTTGTATATAGTGTTAGAGAATGTTCTAATTTTATTCTTTTATATGTAGCTGTCTAATTTTCCCAGCACCACGTATTGAAGAGACTGTATTTTCTTCACTGTACTTTCTTGCCTCCTTGGTCATAGACTAACTTGTCATAAGTGTGTGGGTGTATTTCTGAAGTTTCTGTCGTGTTCTGTTGAGTTAGGTGTCTGTTTTTGTGCCAGTACCATTCTGTTTTGATTATGGTAGTAGTATAGTCTGAAGTTAGGGAGTGTGATTCCTCCAGTTTTGTTCTTCCTACTCAAGATTGTTTTGGCTATTCAGGATCTTTGTGTTTCCATACAAATGTTAAATTTTTGTTCTAGTTCTGTGAAAAATGTCAGTGGTAATTTGATAAGGATGCATTGAATTGCAATGCAATCCCTGTAGATTGCCTTGGGTAGTAAGCTCGTTTAAAGAATATTGATTCTTCTAATCCAAGAACACAGTATATTTTTCCATCTGTGTTGTCTTCAGATTTTTTGTCAGGGTATTATAGTTTTCAGAGTAGAAATCTTTTGTCTCCTGGATTGGTTTATTCTTAGGTATTTTATTCTTTTTGATGCAAAGATAAATGGGACTGTTTCCTTAAATTCTCTTTCTTATATCTTGTTATTAGTGTATAAAAATGCCAAAGATTTCTGTGTATTAATTTTTGTTCTGCCACTTTACTGAATTCATTAATGAGCTCTGGTAGTGTTCTGCTAGTTTGTTTAGGATTTTCTATGTATAGTATCATGCCATCTGCAAACATTGACAGGTTTCTTCCTTTCCAATTTGATTTTCTTTTTCTTTTTCCTCTCTATTTGCTATTGCTGCTGCTACTGCTGCTAAGTCGCTTCAGTCTTGTCCGACTCTGTGCGACCCCATAGACGGCAGCCCACCAGGCTCCACCATCCCTGGGATTCTCCAGGCAAGAATACTGGAGTGGGTTGCCATTTCCTTCTCCAGTGCATGAATGGAAAAAGTGAAAGTGAAGTCACTCAGTCGTGTCTGACCTTTAGCGACCCCGTGGACTGTAGCCTACCAGGCTCCTCCATCCATGGGATTTTCCAGGCAAGAGTACTGGATTGGGGTGCCATTGCCTTCTCCGTGCTATTGCTAGGACTTCCAAAACCATGTTGAATAAATGTGGTAGGAGTGGGCATCCTTGTCTTGTTCCTGATTTCAGAGGGAATACTTTCAGCTTTTCACCATTGAATATGATGTTAGCTGTGAAGAGGGAACAGCATCTTAAAGAGACATTTGCACTTCTATATTCATTGCAACTTTATTCACAGTATCCAAGACCACTAAGTGTTTATCAATAAAGAGGATATATACTGAAATATTATTCACTATAAGAAAGAAGGAAATCCTGCCTTTTGTGACAACACCGATGGAGCTTGAGTGAATGATGGTGTGAAATAAATCAGACAGAAAAAGACAAATACTGTTGCTCTCACTTATGTGTACGTGTGTTAGTCACTCAGTCATGTCCGACTCTTTGCAACCCCGTGGACTATAGCCCTCCAGGCTCCTCTGTCTGTGGGATTTTCCAGGCAAGAATACTAGAGTGTGCTGCCATTTCCTTCTCCAGGGGGTCTTCCTGACCCAGGGATTGAACCCTGGTCTCCTGCATCGCAGGCAGATTCTTTACCATCTGAGCCATCAGGGTAGCTCTCACTTATATGTGAAATCCAAAAGAGCTGAACTCAGAAGTAGAGAGCATAATGGTGGTTGTTGGAGGCTGAAGGGTGGGGAAAATGAGATGTTGGTGAAAGGGTACAAAGTTCTAATTATTGGATGATAAATCTTGGAGAGCTAATGTGTAGCCTGATGACTAATTAATAATACTATACTGTCTTGAATTTTTCACTATACATACAAATGGTAGTTATGTGAGGGAATGGAGGTGTTAACTAACCTTATTGTCATAGTCACTTTGCACTATATATGTGTATCAAATCATTACATTGTATATCTTAAACTTACATATATTTTCTGTTAGTAATATCTCAGTAAAGCTGGTGTGAAAGTCACTCAGTCGTGTCTGACTCTGCAACCCCATGAACTATACAGTACATGGAATTCTCCAGGCCAGAATACTGGAGTGGGTAGCTTTTCCCTTCTCCAGGCAATAAAGCTGGGAGGAAAAGTAAATTATAAAAAACACCAAGGAAGATTTATTCTGCAAATGCAATTGGAGTTACTATTAGGAAATCTGTTGTGTAAAATGGTAATGGCACAAAGAAAATAAGAAACAAGTTTAATAGGTAGTAATCCTAGCTCATGTTTTTTGAATCCTATAGTGAGCTATGTTTTAAGTACTATTTTAAATGATGTATATAATTTACATACAAACCTAATGAGGAAGATAGTCTTTTTATCTTCATATTTTAGAAGAGAAAAATGGAAAGATGCAAATAGTTTAGTAACTTTCTCAAATTCTATAAACTGAGAAAAATACCAGTAATATTAAAGCACTCTGCTAGGTTGCCTCCCAATAAATAACAATAATAGTGCTATAATGTTTATAATTAGCTAACATTTATCAAGTGGTTACTATGTGCCTCATACTACTATAAGCACTTTGCGTTAACTCATTCTCTTTATAATGATATGATGCAGATATTATTGTTACTGTTCCAATTTTATAGATAAGGAAAATAAGATAAAGGTTAAGTAAATTTCTCAAGATCAGCCCCATACTTAGTGGTGAGTGAGGATTTGATACATGTAATCTGCTTTCATACCAGCTATTATACCATCTCTGAAACACTTTGACCTTCATTATAGATAATAAACAAAAGAAAACAATGCAAAACCAACCAATCAACCAAAATCTATATTAAGTTAAAGGGATTCTCCCTTACACTATTTTTTTAAAAATCCATCAAAAATTACATACTATATTTTACTTCCTGTAGTTTTTTTAAACACTAACTATATTAACATTAAATTTAGTAGTAGGGTATAGTTACATTAAATGGACACCGTCATTAAAACAGCTTTTCTGGAGATATACTATAAAATATGTGAAAGCTATTCAGTGAGAAGAGGAAAGCCACACTGATGCATACTTGGGATGAAGTCATGAATAGTGAATTTATAAAAATAAAAATATTAATTGGTGATTTCAAAAAAGTTTAATAAATACATCTTTAATAATTGTATTTTTCAAAGATTATGAAAATAAAAGGATCTAAGAGTGAAAATATATTAAAACAAACAATTTTCATGATGGTGGGAATGAAAATAAGTTTAATATTCTGGCTATATATAAATCAAAAACTTAATACTTTAAGTCTCTTAGCCAACAAATACCATAGGAATTAATGTTAAGAGCAAATATTTATGCATAAGAATGCTAATTTAAGCATTTTTGTTTTTAATAGTAATATAGTAAACACTATTTGAATGTTGAATAACAAGTTATTGGTTTTTAAATTATGCTACATTCATTTAATGGAGAAAGAAATGGCAGCCTGCTCCAATATTCTTGACTGGGAAATCCTATGGACAGAGGAGCCTGGCGGGCTACAGTCGATACGGTCACAAAGACTTGGACATGACTTAGCAATCAAACACACACATTCATGTAATGGGCTGTATTCATTTAATAAAGACACTAACTGACTGAGATTAGACTCTTGTCCTGAGTTTCTCCTGTTTCTAATGTCTCTTTCAAACTTATGACATCATTTTATTTGATTTTGGCCTAATAACACTCTAGAGTAAATAATTTTGTTGATAATATTCTTTTAAACAGTCATTTATTATCTTTTTTTTTTTTTACAAAGAAGAAATAAGTCATTGGTTTTAGTTATGGAATGAGGTGTAAGGGAAACAAGTTGGGCAGGAATGGGAATGGTATTTGTAAAGATAGGGTGAAATAATGAATATTGAAGGGCTGAATAATTTATGTTCCCTTTAGAGGAGGCACAAAAAAACAGAATTAATGTTCCATTTATGTGATTTATTTGAGAGATGATCCCAGGAAGCCCCACAAGAACAGTGAGGAAGTTAAGACAGGGAAGGTAGGTACCAGTAAAGGGTGCATTGTCAAGCTGGTTTCTTAGTCACAATGAGAACTCAGGAGTCTGTGTAGCATCAGCCAGCATCAGTTATTCTGTTACCTCCTCTAGTGACAAAGCAGCTAGAATATTTATATACCAACTTCTGTTGCTAAGGGATAGTTAAGGTTTGCTCTTTAATTAATGTTTATTGTTTCTGTGGCACTCTCAGCCTGCCCTCCACAGTGACAGAAAAGGTGCTGGTTCCAGGGAAGAATGACTTGCACCATAATGATGAGGCCAGAGGGGATATGGTTGGGGTTTTGAGTCTCTGCTGCACCATCCTAACAACATCTTTTTAAATAGATGGCATCCACAATTTGACAAATTAGTAATTTTTTAATATAAGTAGAATAACAACAACAGAATCTCATCACAATATTTGTCTGTTAAGGAGAATTTGAAGAAGCAGGTTAGCTGGACCTCAATCAAGATGCTTATTTACTGAAGACATGAAATCATCTTGCTGTAACTAGTTCATCTATAAATTATTGGTTCTCAGAAACAATTGCTAATACAATTGTGTCTGCTTGTGGGTAAATCTTCTATTAATAATGGAGAACATGATTTGTTTTAAGATCAGAACTAAACTTATTTTTAATCTTATGAGCCAGTCATCTGCAAACCACATGAAAAATGATGCTGTCAACTTGTAAAATACAAACTAGAATTTCCTTGCATTGCATGGGAAGAGGGACTCTGAATTTATCTTCAATTACTTCTTGTTATATTCTGACAACTATATGAAAAGATAAATGAACATTTCCATGTTTTATAAGTATTAAAATTCCAAAACATTGAAAAATTGTTCCAAATGGCTACATGCTAACATGGTGTCTGGTACACATTAGGTACTTATAAGTTACTTTTTGAAACTCAATTTCCATTAGCACTGAACTCTCTGGGTTAGATTAATCTATTCTTTTATTTATTCTGAAAATGTTGAGTATCTACAACATGTCAGTGCTGATTTAGTATTTTAGCTAGATGGATGTCTGTGTATTATCTGGCACAGATAAATAAGTTAAATCACTTAGTGATGTTATACAACATATTTAACCATAGGAATATCCTACATGCAGAGGAAATCTTCACCCTTATTGTAAATTTTAGATACTTATTTTTCTTTCTAAATCTGTTCCTCTGTCTATTCAAGCCTCCCTTCCTTTCCATTCCCCTTTATTAGTCTAGCAGTTTGACAGCTTGCTTAACAGGAGAATAACTCACTAAAACTTTCTGGGAAATTTACAGATTACAGAGAGAGGGTGGTGCTCCCCTGGTGGCTCAGATGGTAAAGAATCTGCAGTGCAGGAGACTGAGGTTCAATCCCTGGGTTGGGAAAATCCCCTGGAGAAGGAAATAACTACCCACTCCAGTATTCTTGTCTGGAAAATCCCATGGGCAGAGGTGCCTGGTGGGCTGCATTCCAAAGGGCCACAAAGAATCGGACATGACTGAACAGCTAAGCACCTCCAAGCACTGTATACTTTTATTCTAAAACTCTTGTTTTCTGAATTATTTGAAACCTGTGTTAAAAATTAGATCATGGGATCTTTGAGTTGAGAGGGGACTTTGTCCATCTAACCAAATCCTCTGTGCAAATTCAGGATTCCTCTGTATAATAATGCCCTAGATATAGTCTTTTGTTCTGTTTCAGTACAAACAAGGAGCTCATATGGAGGGAATGGGTCTCTGATGGTTTTCCTCATGTTGAGCTGAAGTATCTGTCCTGCTCTAAGTTCCACCTTCTGGAGAACATCTGGTTGTATAATTTACTTCTTTCACATTATAGCTCTTCATTATAGCTCCCACTCTCATTTCTTCCTTCTCAAGTCTTTTTTTTCTCAACTGAAGTATCCTTAGTTCTCTCAGCTGTTCCTCATGTATTTTCTAGATAATCATTCTAGTATCTTTCTTCTTGATATATCCAAGTTTGTGAAGTGTCGTACTCAAAAGTGAACTTTGAGTATGGTATATGCTGTATAGAGTAAGATGATGTGCTCTTTTCATCTGAATACTGTTGTCTGAAAAAGAAACTACTACTTTTGCTTAGGCAGTAATCATGGTAATTAAGACTGGATTTAGGAATCAGATTACTGCCTTTGGATTTTAGTAATGCCCTTTTCTAGGAGTTGAAGTAATGTCTTACTCTTTCTAAACTTCTCTTTCCTTGTCTATAAAATGGGGGAGGTTAATATTATGTGTATGGTTAATTTTATGTGTATGGTTAATTTTATGTATATGGTTAATTATGTGTATGGTGTTAATTTTAATGCCTACCTTGTAACAAACTCATGTAGATTTTAGGATTAAATGACATAATACAGATTAATCTTTTGGTACATTACTATTAGATGGCTTCCCACCTCATTTAGGGTAAAATCCATAATTTTGTCATGGTCAATAAACACTATGTACAGTTTAGCTTCTGTTATTTCTCTAAATTCATGTCTAATGTTCTGTTCCTTGTTCGCTCTGTTCTAGACACATTGGACTGTACTGCTCCTTGATTCACAGGGCAAATTTCCACCTTACTCTGGTTCTTGTACTCAGTTACCTGCATGGCTTACTTCCTTACCTCCTTTAGATCTTTACTCAAATATCCCTTACTCAATGAGGCTTTCTCTGGTCATTATCTTGCTTAAAATTGATAACCTCAGCCTTCCTCTCTGCCCCAACACCCTCCATGTCCCTTCCTGGCTTGAGTTTTTCCTCATCACGTAACACCAACTCTCACTGATGTGTTTAAATTATTTATGTGTTTATTGTCTGTGTTCTATGTCCCTGATCCTGACAAGGATGTTAGTTTCATGAATGTAGGAATTTTTTTCTTTGTCTGTATTCTTCATTGTTGTAGCCCTGGAACTCAAAACAGCAGCTGGCATAGTATTGCTGTTCAGTAAATCTGTACTAGTGGACTTGGGACTGTGATTTTAACAGATTTATAACAACGAAGTTTTTTTCACTCAGATGTATTGCTTCCCATAGGATTCATCTAGTGCTTAGATTTAAATGAATCAAAATCTAGTCTCTGTTAAGTGGTCATTTGGGTGGAAGGCTCTTGCAAAACTCCATAGAATTATACAAAAATTATACAAAAATGTGTAGATTTTGTTCAGATATCTCTGATGTCTTTACCATGCCTGGCATACCTGGCAGGGGTGGGGATGTTTTGAGTCTTAAAGTGATCATTTTTATCTGTTGTCATGGTTTTAATAAATTGATCTGAAGATCTTTAACTTAAGTGTCTTCAGTCAGATCTTTCATCTCTTCAGAAGGTATTAATTTTTTAGACAACCAAAAACAAATTCAGATTTCTCCAATAATCTTTACAGACTGTTCACTGTCCTTATACATGTATGTTTGGTTATGAATTTCCGACAATCTAATATCTACATTCCAACAATTTCACATCTACAAGTGCAGACTGGAGCCACATAACAATGAGTCAGACAACCTAAGTTCTACCATCTACTAACAGTGTGACAACCAGGTATTTTTTTTGTTTTTACTTCCCTGTAAAATAAATAATATATACGGAGGAACAGTTAGAAAGTAGTAAGTATACAAAATATGGTGATATTTCTTTAGTTAACCAGCATTTCCTTCTAATTAATGTGGTATTAGTTCTTTTATGCAAGTCATTATGGCAGATTATTGTAATGGTAGTATACGAATGATATAAAGTTTTTTTAAAAAACCTTAATTTTTTGGGTTGGGAAACTCTGGCCTTTAGAATGGCATCCTGAATTCTCTTTGTGGTTTTCCACACTCCCGCCGGCCTAAGCTTGACCCTGTTCCCTCTTGACCCTAAATGTTTTTATGCCTCTTATGTCGCTGCTGCTTTGGTTCATTGTCTTGTGATAGCTCCTCCTACCATATCAATCCTAAAGGAAATCAACCCTGAATATTCAGTGGAAGGACTGATGCTGAAGCTGAAGTTTCAGACTTTGGCCACCTGATGTGAAAAACTGACTCATTGGAAATGACCCTGATGCTGGAAAAGATTGAAGGCAAAAGGAGAAGGGGACAGCAAAGGATGCAATGGTTAGATAGTATTACCGACTCAATGGACATGAATTTGAGCAAACTCTGGGAGATAGTGGAGAACAGGGAGCCTGGCGTGCTGCAGTCCATTTTGTCGCAAAGAGTTGGACACGACTTAGTCACTTAACGTCAATGAAGCCATATCTGTTTATACAAATTCTGTCATTGTAAAGCTCAGCTTAGGCTTCCCTAGTGTCTCAGACACTAAAGAATCTGCCTGTGATGCAGGAGACCTACGTTAGATCCCGTGGGTTGAGAAGATCCCCTGGAGAAGGGAATGACTACCCACTCAAGTATTCTTGCCTGGAGAATTCCATGGACAGAGGAGCCTGGTGGACTATAGTCCATGAGATCGCAAAGAGTCAGACACAGCTGTGACACACACATACACACACAGCTCAATTCAGTGCTGTATCTCCTCTGTGGTCTTTTTTGATCCCCCTATGATGATAATCAGTTTCCATTTTGACCTTACATAGTAACTTGGGACTTCTATGAGTTTCCTGAAATAAAATAATGTACATCAGCAACCCCTGTCTCCAACCCCACTCAGTGCTTCCTACAGCTTATCTCCTACTGTCCCCCCTCACTGCCTTCTAAGAGCTCTGGTTTTCTTCTTGTTCCTTGAACATGCCAGGAATTTTTCTGGTTCAATTTTTGCTTTCTATTTCCCTTGCCTGGATGATTTTTTCCTTCAGATATCCTTTTGACTTGCCCCTCGTTTTACTTGAGACCTAACTAATAATTAATTGTTCGAGAGGCCTTGTCTGACCACCCTATTAAAATGGCACCCACCGGATCACTCTGAAATTCTTTATGGTGTTTTTTTTAAACTATATCATTCCCTGATATTGCACTATGTATTAATGCATTTATATGTCTGCCATCTGTCTAACATATAGAATGTAAATTTCAAGAGGATAGGAATATTGTCTGTTTTGTTCATGGCTCAATTCTTTTTTGAGAAGAGTATGTGACACTTGGGCTTCCTGGGCAGCTCAGTGGTAAAGGATCCACCTGCAATGCAGGAGACTCAGGTTCAGTCCCTGTTTCAGGAAGATTCCCTGGAGAAGGAAATGGCAACCCACTCTAGTATTCTTACTTGGGAAATCTCATGAACAGAGGGGCCTGACAGGCTATAGTCAATGGGGTTGCAAAAGAGTGAACATGTCTTAGTGACTAAACAGCAACAACAACATGTGACATTTAGTAGGTATTCAGTAAATATTTTCTGAATGAATGAATGATGAATGAATAAATAGAACTGGCTTTACTAACATAGTTTCCTACCTCCCCACTGTCCTGGAAACATTTGAAAATGGTCTGAGTTTGAATACTTAACCCTCTTATTAATGCCCTATTTAAAATAGGAAATTAATGAACAGAAAAAAAATGTATATATGAAAATTGATACTAGTGTGTTTAAGTGAAAAACTGAATATAGAAACTGTGATTCCTCATTTTATACAAATTCCACTCTGTTGGATGTCCTTCTCACCACTCACAGCAGTTAGAGTGTAGCAGCTACTGTTAATGCTTCTGTCATTGTTATTTCATTTCTGATGTCCGTCACCTGTTGGAGAACTGCCTTCAGCCTGTTGGATGCCTCCTTTCTGCTCCTTCCTTCTACTGGAGGAAGCTCTTAACCAGTGACTTAACAATGTGACTTTATAAATAGTTCAACGGCCCTGGACCCCTTGGAAGGACTCCATACATGTTTCTTGGACTGTTTTCAGAGCCCCCCATGGATTTCAACTAAAGATACCACCTGTCAGATTGTGCTAAATACTGTACCCTTGTGGTGCGGCCTCTTTCCTTTTAAGTCTTGCTTTCCTACTCCTCTATGATGCTTTTCTGAGAACCACTTTTTATTTTTTTATTTTTTTAATAAATTTATTTATTTTAGTTGGGGGCTAATTACTTTACAATATTGTAATAGTTTTTGCCATACATTGACATGAATCAGCCATGGGTCTACATGTGTTCCACTTCCTGGACCCCCCACCCACCTCCCTCCCCATCCCATCCCTCTGAGTCATCCCATTGCCCCGGCCCTGAGCCTTTGTCTCATGCGTCGAATGTGGAGTGGTGTTCTGTTTCACATATGATAATATACATGTTTCAATGCTATTCTCCCAGAACGTCCCACCCACACCTTCTCCCTCAGAGTCCATAAAATTGTCCTATGCATCTGTGTCTCTTATTCTGTCTCACATATAGGGTTATCGTTACCATCTTTCAAATTCCATATATATGCATTAGTATACTGTATTGTTGTTTTTCTTTCTGCCTTACTTCACTCTGTATAATGGGCTCCAGTTTCATCCATCTCAGTAGAACCGATACAAATGTATTTTTTTAATGGCTGAGTAATATTCCATTGTGTATATGTACCACGGCTTCCTTATCCATTCGTCTGCTGATGGACATCTAGGTTGCTTCCATGTCCTGGCTATTCTAAACAGTGCTGCGATGAACATTGGGGTACATGCGTCTCTTTCAATTCTGGTTTCTTCGGTGTGCATGCCCAGCAGTGGGATTGCTGGGTCATATGGCAGTTCTATTCCCAGTTTTTTAAGGAATCTCCACACTGTTCTCCATAGTGGCTGTACTAGTTTGCATTCCCACCAACAGTGTAAGAGGGTTCCCTTTTCTCCACACCCTCTCCAGCATTTATTGCTTGTAGACTTTTGGATAGCAGCCATTCTGACTGGTGTGAAATGATACCTCATTGTGGTTTTGATTTGCATTTCTCTAATAATGAGTGATGTTGAGCATCTTTTCATGTGTTTGTTAGCCATCTGTATGTCTTCTTTGGAGAAATGTCTGTTTAGTTCTTTGGCCCATTTTTTGATTGGGTCTTTTATTTTTCTGGAATTCAGCTGCAGAAGTTGCTTGTATATTTTTGAGATTAATTGTTTGTCTGTTGCTTCGTTTGCTATTATTTTCTCCCATTCTGAAGGCTGTCTTTTCACCTTGCTTATAGTGTCCTTTGTTGTGCAAAAGCTTTTAATTTTAATTAGGTCCCATTTGTTTATTTTTGCTTTTATTTCCAATATTCTGGGAGGTGGGTCATGGAGGATCCTGCTGTGGTTTATGTCGGAGAGTGTTTTGCCTATGTTTTCCTCTAGGAGTTTTACAGTTTCTGGTCTTACGTTTCGATCTTTAATCCATTTTGAGTTTATTTTTGTGTATGGTGTTAGAAAGTGTTCTAGTTTCATTCTTTTACAAGTGGTTGACCAGTTTTCCCAGCACCACTTGTTAAAGAGATTGTCTTTTCTCCATTGTATATTCTTGCCTCCTTTGTTGAAGATAAGGTGTCCATAGGTGCGTGGGTTTATCTCTGGGCTTTCTATTTTGTTCCATTGATCTATATTTCTATCTTTGTGCCAGTACCATACTGTCTTGATGACTGTGGCTTTGTAGTAGAGCCTGAAGTCAGGCAGGTTGATTCCTCCAGTTCCATTCTTCTTCCTCAAGATTGCTTTGGCTATTCGAGGTTTCTTATATTTCCATACAAATTGTGAGATGCTTTGTTCTAGTTCTGTGAAAAATACCATTGGTAGCTTGATAGGGATTGCATTGAATCTATAGATTGCTTTGGGTAGTATACTCATTTTCACTATATTAATTCTTCCAATCCATGAACACGGTATATTTCTCCATCTGTTTGTGTCCTCTTTGATTTCTTTCATCAGTGTTTTATAGTTTTCTATATATAAGACTTTTGTTTCTTTAGGTAGATATATTCCTAAGTATTTTATTCTTCTTGTTGCAATGGTGAATGGTATTGTTTCCTTAATTTCTCTTTCAGTTTTCTCATTATTGGAGTATAGGAATGCAAGGGATTTCTGTGTGTTAATTTTATATCCTGCAACTTTACTATATTCATTGATTAACTCTAGTAATTTTCTAGTAGAGTCTTTAGGGTTTTCTATGTAGAGGATCATGTCATCTGCAAACAGTGAGAGTTTCACTTCTTCTTTTCCTATCTGTATTCCTTTTATTTCTTTTTCAGCTCTGATTGCTGTGGCCAAAACTTCCAAAACTATGTTGAATAGTAGTGGTGAAAGTGGGCATCCTTGCCTTGTTCCTGACTTTAGAGGAAATGCTTTCAATTTTTCACCATTGAGGATAATGTTTGCTGTGGGTTTGTCATATATAGCTTTTATTATGTTGAGGTATGTTCCTTCTATTCCTGCTTTCTGGAGAGTTTTTATCATAAATGGATGCTGAATTTTGTCAAAGGCTTTTTCTGCATCTATTGAGATAACCATATGGTTTTTTTCTTTCAATTTGTTAATGTGGTGTATTACATTGATTGATTTGCGGATGTTAAAAAAACCTTGCATTCCTGGGATAAAGCCCACTTGGTCATGATGTATGATCTTTTTAATATGATGTTGGATTCTGTTTGCTAGAATTTTATTAAGGATTTTTGCATCTATGTTCATCAGTGATATTGGCCTGTAGTTTTCCTTTTTTGTGGCATCTTTGTCTGGTTTTGGAATTAAGGTGATGGTGGCCTCATAGAATGAGTTTGGAAGTTTACCATCTTCTGCAATTTTCTGGAAGAGTTTGAGTAGGATAGGTGTCTCTAAATTTTTGGTAGAATTCCGCTGTGAAGCCGTCTGGTCCTGGGCTTTTGTTTGCTGGAAGATTTCTGATTACAGTTTCGATTTCCGTGCTTGTGATGGGTCTGTTAAGATCTTCTATTTCTTCCTGATTCAGTTTTGGAAAGTTATACTTTTCTAAGAATTTGCCATTTTCTTCCAAGTTGTCCATTTTATTGGCATATAGCTGTTGGTAGTAGTCTGTTATGATCCTTTGTATTTCAGTGTAGTCTATTTTGATCTCTCCATTTTCATTTCTAATTTTGTTGATCTGATTCTTCTCCCTTTGTTTCTTGATGAGTCTGGGTAATGGCTTGTCAATTTTGTCTATCTTCTCGAAAAACCAGCTTTTAGTTTTGTTGATTTTTGCTATGGTCCCTTTTGTTTCTTTTGCATTTATTTCTGCCCTAATTTTTAAGATTTCTTTCCTTCTACTGACCCTGGGGTTCTTCACTTCTTCCTTCTCTAGTTGCTTTAGGTGTAGAGTTAGGTTATTTATTTGATTTTTTTCTTGTTTCTTGAGGTAAGCCTGTATTGCTATGAACCTTCGCCTTAGCATTGCTTTTACAGTGTCCCATAGGTTTTGGGTTGTTGTGTTTTCATTTTCATTCGTTTCTATGCATATTTTGATGTCTTTTTTGATTTCTTCTGTGATTTGTTGGTTCTTCAGAAGCATGTTGTTTAGCCTCCATATGTTGGAATTTTTAATAGTTTTTTTCCTGTAATTGAGGTCTAATCTTACTGCATTGTGGTCAGAGAAGATGGCTGGGTGATTTCAATTTTTTTGAATTTACCAAGGCTCTATTTATGGCCCAGGATGTGATCTATCCTGGAGAAAGTTCCGTGTGCACTTGAGAAAAAGGTGAAATTGATTGTTTTGGGGTGGAAAGTCCTGTAAATATCAATCAAATCTAATTTGTCTATTGTATCATTTAAGGTTTGTGTTTCCTTGTTAATTTTCTGTTTAGTTGATCTATCCATATGCGTGAGTGGAGTATTAAAGTCTCCCACATTATTGTGTTATTGTTAATTTCCCCTTTCATACTTGTTACTATTTGCCTTATATATTGTGGTGCTCCTGTGTTGGGTGCATATATATTTATGATTGTTACGTCCTCTTCTTGGATTGATCCTTTGATCTTTATGTAGTGTCCTTCTTTGTCCCTTTTCACAGCCTTTATTTTAAAGTCTATTTTATCTGAAATGAGTATTGCGACTCCTGCTTTCTTTTGGTCCCCGTTTGCATGAAATATGTTTTTCCATCCCTTCACTTTCAGCCTGTGTGTGTCCCTAGTTTTGAGGTGGGTCTCTTGTAGACAGCATATATAGGGGTCTTGCTTTTGTATGCATTCAGCCAGCCTTTGTCTTTTGGTTGGGGCATTCAACCCATTTACATTTAAGGTAATTATTGATAAGTATGATCCCGTTGCCATTTACTTTGTTGTTTTGAGTTCGTGTTGAAACATCCTTTCTGTGTTTCCTGTTTAGAGAAGATCCTTTAGCATTTGTTGGAGAGCTGGTTTGGTGGTGCTGAATTCCCTCAGCTCTTGCTTGTCTGTAAAGCTTTTGAATTCTCCTTCATATCTGAATGAGATCCTTGCTGGGTACAGTAATCTGGGTTGTAGATTATTCTCTTTCATTACTTTAAGTATGTCCTGCCATTCCCTTCTAGCCTGAAGGGTTTCTATTGAAAGATCAGCTGTTATCCTTATGGGGATCCCCTTGTGTGTTATTTGTTGTTTTTCCCTTGCTGCTTTTAATATTTGTTCTTTGTGTTTGATCTTTGTTAATTTGATTAATATGTGTCTTGGGGTGTTTCGCTTTGGGTTTATCCTGTCTGGAACTCTCTGGGTTTCTTGGACTTCTTTGACTATTTATTTCCTCATTTTAGGGAAATTTTCAACTATTATCTCCTCGAGTATTTTTTCATGGCCTTTCCTTTTATCTTCTCCTTCTGGGACTCCTATGATTCGAATGTTGGGGCGTTTCATATTGTCCCAGAGGTCCCTGAGGTTTTCCTCATTTCTTTTGATTCTTTTTTCTTTTTTCCTCTCTGCTTCATTTATTTCCATCATTCTATCTTCTACCTCACTTATCCTATCTTCTGCCTCCGTTATTCTACTGTTGGTTCCCTCCAGAGTGTGTTTTATCTCCTTTATTTCATTATTCATTATATGTTGACTCCTTTTTATTTCTTCTAAGTCCTTGATAAGCATTTCTTGCATCTTCTCAATCCTTGTCTCCAGGCTATTTATCTGTAACTCCATTTTGCTTTCAAGATTTTGGATCATTTTTATTATCATTATTCTAAATTCTTTTTCAGATAGATTCCCTATCTCCTCCTCTTTTGTTTGGTTTGGTGGGCATTTCTCATTTTCCTTTCCTTGCTGAGTATTTCTCTGCCTTTTCATCTTGTTTAGATTGCTGTGTTAGGCGTGGCCTTTCTGTATTCTCGTAGTATGAAGTTCCTCTTTATTGTGAAGGTTCCTCACTGTGGGTGGGGTTGGACAGGTGGCTTGTCAAGGCTTCCTGGTTGGGGGAGCTTGTGTCGGTGTTCTGGTGGGTGGAGCTGGATTTCTGCTGTCTAGAGTGCAATGGAGTGACCAGTATTAATTTTTGAGATGTCTATGGATTTGGTGTGCCTCTGGGCAGCCTGTATATTGATGCTCAGGGCTATGTTCCTGCGTTGCTGGAGAATTTGCGTGGTATGTCTTGCTCTGGAACTTATTGGCTCTTGGGTGGAGCTTGGTTTCAGTGTAATGTGTGGAGGCTTTTGGATGATCTCTTATTAATTAATGTTTCCTCTGGCTCTCAGTCTTATTCTTGCAGTAGCCTCAAGACCTCTCCATCCATACAGCATCAATAATAAAACTTTTAGGTTAATGGTGAAAAGATTCTCCACAGTGAGGGAGACCCAGAGAGGTTCACTGAGTTACATGGAGAGATGGGGTGAGGGTGGGGGTTGAGGTGACCAGGAGGGGAAGAGGGGAATTCAAATGTGGAGAGAGCAATCTAGCCAGTAAGCACTTCCCTCTGTGCTTTCCACAGTTTGGAACCCTCAGAGTGGTTCACAGAGATACATAGAGAGGGGGGAGGAAGGTAATAGAGGTGAGCATGAGTAGAAAGGGAGAAATCAAGAGGGGAGAGAGAGATCTGGGCAGTATCCTGCTCCTGAAATCTTCTCTGGTACCCAGAACACCCTCAGAGATTCACAGAATTGGGTTGAGACGAGAAGGAGGAGGGTGGGAGATAGAGGTTCCCTGCGGGAGAAGAAAGAGCATCAATTGGGGGAGAGAGTAATCAGGCCAGTGATCACACTCCTAAGTAAAAATGGGTCCTAAAGATTGTGTTCTTAAATGTACAAAATTGATATCAAATATGTAAAACAAAGATTAAAAATCTAGAGTAGAGGTTAGACTCTTATAAAACTTGCAATATAAAAAAAAAGAAAAAAGGAAACAGTGTAAAAAGAAAAAAAAAACAGTAAAACAGTAAAAAAAGAAACAGTAAAAAAAGTAAAACAGGAAAAAAACAGTAAAAAAAGAAAACACAAAAGGTATAAGATATATGTATGCAGTTTGCTCCAAAAAAGGGCTTTTTTTTTTTTTTTGCAAGTTAATAGTGGGTTATGAAAATGAAAATTAAAGGTGTAATCGAGGAGTTGAAGAAAAAGGATAGAAGAGAAAAAGAATTTTTTTTAAAAAATTAAAAAAAAAAAAATAATAGTAAAAAATATATGTATCCCTGACTTTCTCTGGAGGTGTTGTGAGCAGTGTGGGGTCTGCTCAGTTCCAGATAGATCCTTGTTACTGCTTATACTTTTCAAGATCTATAGGTCCCTTTCAATGTAGTCGGTATTAACTACAGGGATTTTAATCTGTTGGCCTGTCACTTCCAAGGCGCTTCCCTCTGTTTATTTGGCTTCTGTTTGGAGGTCTCTTCAGTATCTAATTTCTGCCCTCTTTTGAAGATAATGCGCTGTCTTTATGGATGTCTGACGTCCTCTGCCAGCCTTCAGAAGTAGTTTTGTGAAGTTTGCTCAGCGTTCAGATGTTCTTTCGATAAATTTGTGGAGGAGAGAGTGGTCTCCCCGTCCTATTCCTCCGCCATCTTAGCCCCGCCTCCTGAGAACCACTTTTTAGTAACTAATTTTCACATGAATTCTATTTTCAGGGTCTACTTCTGGGGAATCCAATCTCAGGCAAAGGGAGGAGGTATCTTTTTTTAAAACCTTATTTTATGTTTTGTATAGCCAGTTAACAATGTTGTGATAGTTTTCAGGTGGACAGGAGATGGGTTCTGCCATACATATACATGTATCCATTCTTGCCCAAACTTCCCTCCCATCCAGGCTTCCACATAACATTGAGCAGAGTTCCCTGTGCTATACAGTAGGTCCTTGTTGGTTATCCGTTTTAAACGTAGCAGTGTGACATATCTATCCCAAACTCCCTAACTATCCCTGCCTCCATCCTTCCCTCTGGCAACCATGAGATCCTTCTCTAAGTCTGTGAATCTGTATCTGTTTTGTAAATAAGTTCATTTGTACCATTTTAAAAAATACTTAATGTATAAGGATTGTCATATGATATCTGTCCTTCTCTGACTTACTTCGCTCAGTATGACACTCTCTACGTCCATCCATAATGCTGCAAATGGGATTTCATTCTTTTTAATGGCTGAGTAATATTCCATTTTATATATGTACCACATCTTCTTTGTCCATTTCTCTGTCGATAGACATTTAGGTTGTTTCCATATCTTGGTTATTGTAAACAGTGTTGCAGTGAATACTGGGGTGCTTGTATCCTTTTGTACCATGTTTTTTTCCTCAAATATATGCCCAGGAGTGGGGTTGCAGGGTCATATGCTAGCTCTGTTTTTAGATTTCTGAGGAACTTCCATAGTGTTTTCCATAGTGGCTGTGTCAGTTTACATTCCTACCAACAGTGTGAGAGGGTTCTGAGAGTGGGTATCTTTATAAGTTGGCTTTCCCATTGGCCTGTGCTGTGAATTAGCTAGCTTGGAACCTTGGTTCTTCATCTGAGAGTTCAGATATGAGTAACATCTGTGGTTTTTCTAGGACCCAGAGGAAACTGGTTGTATCCTTGCCTGTGTACTTGCCTTCTTAGATATTGAAATCTTCTGTTTTTCCTATAAACTTAATAGGAGAGAAAGAGGGAAATAGAGTTTTGTGTGTATGTGGGGCAAGTAGTAGGCATCTTTTCCTTTTTTTCCAGGAATTTACTTCTCTATATTACTCTCCCCACCCCACCCCAATTCAAAAGTCATTAGAGTTTCACCTTCTTCTGTTCACCTGTTTCCCCCTTCCCTATATTTCCTCTGTCATACCATGTCCTTTATTAGTGAAGAGTATTATCTAAGCTGTCAGCTTTCTGATTATAGTTCAGCATAATTACAATTATGTTAAGCAATTATTTGTTATGCATGTCACCTCTAGTTGATTGGGAGGTGCTTAAGGGAAAGGTACATGACTTACTGATCTTGTTTTTCCCATGGTGCTCAACATAGCATTTGACATGTGATTAAATATTTCTTAAACAAATTATAGTGACTAAATTGATATTGAAAGTGCATATGTTTGAGTAAAGTTTTTTTCCTAATCTCATCACACCCTCATCTCCTAAAAGAATAATTATTTTCCTCTTTGAATTTGAGGACTTATGGTTTGTTTTGTTAATTGTCCATTGAAAGCAGGCTTAAATTAATCTGCTTATACTTGACTACTTTGTGGAATTTTATGACGACTCATTTGTTGAGTGGAGATCTTTCTGTTCATCTAATGCTAATTACCACCCATCACTAAACTATTCTAGAGCTTGAAGATGTATTTCATTAAAGAGATTCTAAAGTAAACTTCACTCTTTGGGACAGCAGGTTAAAAACCAGCTTAATGAGATGGTTAAATTATTAGTGTAATAACACCTTTGCACAGTCTAAAGATGATCAAGGTTTCATCTGCTTTTTACTCAGTAACTTGCTGAAATTGCATTCTTGAAGGTTGTTTAAATTTTTAATTCTTATATGAGCAAATGGAAAAATCTAGCCAAGTTTGCCTAGTCAACATTCAGATAAAGTTCAGAGTAGAGAGTTCTGAAATAGAGACTTAGATACAGAAAAGAAAAACAGTGATTACCTTTGAGAAAACAGTGCCATTTTTTTTTTACAGCCAAGGAGGCCAACAAAAAGTTGTTAATATTCAACTATTACCTTATTAAGAGAAGTACAATCCCTCCTTAAGTTGTATCTGTGCACATTCAGCTAACAATTATTTAGTAAATATCTACTAAATAAGGGCCACTACTATGCTGACTGTTCAAAAGAATTGAAGATCCAGTGTCTGGTTCCAGTTAGGAGCTAACAGTCTAGTGGGAAGACATTACTTGAAACAACAGTGAACTTTATAAACTAGTGTATAGAAACGCTACATTATACTGGCTCTGATTATTATTCCTTTAGCTGTTTTAGTCTAACACCTTATTGTTCCTTGCTCATTGTCAACAGTAATAGTCAGTGTGTGAAGCATAGTTAATGCTCATTTATATGTTGTCTGAGTGAGTGAATAAATGAAAGACCCAGAATCTAAAGACTATAGAAAATCAGAGGGGAATATGGGGTCAAAAAATGAAGATCGTGTCATCCGGTCCCATCACTTCATGGCAAATAGATGGGAAAACAATGGAAACAGTGACAGACTTTATTTTCTTGGACTTCAAAATCACTGCAGATGGTGACTGCAGCTGTGAAATTAAAAGACACTTGCTCCTTGGAAGGAAAGTTATGACCAACATAAACAGCATATTAAAAAGCAGAGATATTACTTTGCCAACAAAGGTCCATCTAGTCAAAACTATGGTTTCGCCAGTAGTCATGTATGGATGTGAGAGTTGGACCGTAAAGAAAGCGGAATGCTGAAGAATTGATGCTTTTGAACTGTGGTGTTGGAGAAGACTCTTGAGAGTCCCTTGGACTGCAAAGAGATCCAACCAGTCCATCCTAAAGGAAATCAGTCCTGAATATTCATTGGAAGGAATGATGCTGAAACTGAAGCTACGATACTTTGGCCACCTGATGTGAAGAACTGACTCCTTGGAAAAGACCCTGATGCTGGGAAAGATTGAAGGCGGGAGGAGAAGGGGATGACAGAGGATGAGAAGGTTGGATGGCATCACCGACTCGATGGACATGAGTTTGAGCAAGCTCCAGGAGTTGGTGATGGACAGGGAAGCCTGACATGCTGTAGTCCATGGTGGTTACAAAGAGTTGGACACGACTGAGCAACTGATGATGACTGAGCAACTGAACTGATGGGGTCTGGAGTAGTCAGTAATGTCTGCCTGTGGAAAGTATTAATTAGATTGAAAACCACATGGGAAACTTTAGTAGAAATGGGGCAAACACAATAAGGGGGCTGTGGCTGTCCATCAAAATTCTCAGAACTACAGGACTACAAATAATAAAGCCATATTTATTTTGGTTTCGTATCTTTATCTGAATTGTAGCTTCTCCCCCTCCATTATGGTAATCCACAAGGTATATCACAGCTCTGCAGTTTCTCTCTGAGGAATGAGGGGTCTGAGTCCCATAATGGGAAGATGAGCCCATAAAATGTCTTTCTTTGAAAACCAGTAGAGCTTACATGCAGGAGAGCTGAAGGGCTGTAGAAAACCAAGAGTTCACTCTTAAAACTGTGCCAAAACTCACACATTCTGAGTCCCAGGAGCTTGAGCAGTGCTGGGCTCAGACCCACTTAGTGATCTTAGAGAGTCCCTGGAGAGACAAAGGGCAGCTGGGAGTCCTCCCAGGAAATGTGATGCTGGTGACAGCAATTTTTGTGATCTTGTTCTATAGGGCTGACACCTATGCTGGTGGGCACCATTTTTGAATCCTCCCTTTAGTCTGTTAGTGCCAGAGGCCTGCCTGCCCACTGTTGTTCCCATGGAAGTCACTTACTGACCACACAGTAAGATGGCCAGCTGTGTTGGGGGCCTACCAGGCCCAATACCATGCCTGCAGCAACCATAGGAGGCCAGGGTCCAGTCCTGTCTTCCAGCATGCCCACAGCATTTGGTTCCACAACAAGAGAAGAAAGCATGCAACTCGAATAGGTAATAATCCTGGAACATCTGACTCTAGTGGCCAGAGGGGAACATGCTGCTGGGTCCCATGTGTGCTTAGTCACTCAGTCATGTCTGACTGTTTGCGACCCCGTGAACTGTAGTCTGCCAGGCTCCTCTGTCCATGGGGATTCTCCAGGCAAGAATACTGGAGTGGGTTGCCATGCCCTCCTTCAGGGGATCTTCACAAGCCAGGGATTGAACCCAGGTTTCCTGCATTGCAGGAGGATTCTTTACCATCTGAGCCACGAGGGAAGACATATATATATATATATATATATATATACATAAGATCACTTCTCCAAAGCCAGGAGATATACAGATCTACCTAATACATATAAATAAACACAAATGATTAGGCAAAATTGGGAGTTAGAGGAATATATTTCCAACAAAAGAACAAGATAATACCCAAGAAAAAGATAAATGAAGCAAAGGTAAGCAATGTACCCAATAAAGTTCAAGGCAATGATCATAAAGATGTTCACTGAACTTGGGAGAAGAATGGATGAACACAGTGAGAACTTCAATAAAGAGTTCAGTTCCCTTTAGTCGTTCAGTTGTGTCTGACTCTGTGTGACCCCATGGACTGCAGTACTCTAGGCTTCCTTGTTTATCACCAACTCCTGGAGCTTGCTCAAACTCATGTCCGTCGAGTCAGTGATGCCATCCAACCATCTCATCCTCTGTCATCCTCTTCTCCTCCCGCCTTCAGTCTTTCCCAGCATCAGGGTCTTTCTTTTTTTTATAATTTATTTATTTTAATTGGAGGCTAATTACTTTACAATATTGTGGTGGTTTTGTCATACATTGACGTGAATCAGCCATGGGTGTACATGTGTTCCCCATCCTGAACACCCCTCCCACCTCCCTTCCCATCCCATCTCTCTGGGTCATCCCAGTGCACCAGCCCTGAGCACCTGGTCTCATGCATCAAACCTGGACTGAAGATCTGTTTCACATGTGATAATATACATGTTTCAATGCTATTCTCTCAAATCATCCCACTCTCGCCTTCTCCCACAGAGTCCAATAGACTGTTCTATACATCTGGTCTTTTCAGATGAGTCAGTTCTTCACATGAGAGGGCCAAAGTATTGGAATTTCAGCTTCAACATCAGTCCTTCCAGTGAATATTAAGGACTGATTTTCTTTAGTATTGACTGGTTGGATCTCCTTGCAGTCCAAGAGACTCTCAAGAGTCTTCTCCAACACCACAGTTCAAAACCATCAATTCTTCAGTGCTCAGCTTTGTTTATAGTACAACTCTTACATCCATACATGACTACTGGAAAAACCATAGCTTTGACTAGATGGACCTTTGCTGGCAAAGTAATATCTCTGCTTTTTAATATGCTGTCCAGGTTGGTTATAACTTTCCTTCCAAGGAGCAAGCGTCTTTTAATTTCATGGCTGCAGTCACCATCTGCAATGATTTTGGAGCCCAAGAAAATAAAATCTCTCACTGTTTCCATTGTTTCCCCATCTATTTGCCATGAAGTGATGGGACTGGATGCCATAATCTTAGTTTTCTGAATGTTGAGTTTTAAGCCAACTTTTTCACTCTCCTCTTTCACTTTCATCAAGAGGCTCTTTAGTTCTTCTTTGCTTTCTGCCATAAGGGTGGTGTCATCTGCATATCTGAGGTTATTGATATTTCTCCCAGCAACCTTGATTCCAGTTTGTGCTTCATCCAGTCTAGCATTTCATATGATGTACTCTGCATATAAGTTAAATAAGCAGGGTGACAATGTACAGCTTTGAAGTACTCGTTTTCCTATTTGGAACCAGCCTGTTGTTCCGTGTCCAGTTCTAACTGTTGCTTCCTGACCTGCATGCAGATTTCTCAGGAGGGAGGTCAAGTGGTCTGGTAGTCCCATCTCTTGAAGAATTTTCCACAGTTTGTTGTGATCCACACAGTCAAAGGCTTTGGCATAGTCAGTAAAGCAAAAATAGATGTTTTTCTGGAACTCTCTTGCTTTTTCTATGATCCAGTGAATATTGGCAATTTGATATCTGGTTCCTCTGCCATTTCTAAATCCAGCTTGAACATCTGGAAGTTCACAGTTCATGTACTGTTGAAGCCTGGCTTGGAGAATTTTGAGCATTACTTTGCTAGGGTGAGATGAGTGCAATTGTGTGGTAGTTTGAACATTTTTTTGCATTGCCTTTCTTAGGAATTGGAATGAAAATTGACCTTTTCCAGTCCTGTGGCCACTGCTGAGTTTTCCAAATCTGCTGGCATATTGAGTGCAGTACTTTTACAATATCATCTTTTAGGATTTGAAATAGCTCAACGGAATTCCATTACTTCTACTAGTTTTGTTTGTAGTGATACTTCGTATGGCCACTTGACTTCACATTCCAGGATGTCTGGCTCTAGGTGAGTGCTCAGACCATCGTAACAATAAAGAGTTAGAAAATATATAAAATAACCAATAAGAGCTGACATGCAATACCTGAGAAAATGCACTAGAGGAAATCAGTGGTCGAATAGATGATACAGAAATGTGAAGCAGTGATCTGGAAGACAGAACAGTAGAAGTCACCTGGGCTAAACAGAAAAAAGAAAAATAATTTTAAAATGAGGACAGTTTAAGAGACCTCTGGGAAGACAACAAGCACACTAAGATTCGCATTATAGAGGTCCCAGAGGGAGAAGAGGGAGAGAGAGTGGAACAGAATTTATCTGAAGCAATAATAGCTGGAAACTTTCCTAACATGAGGAAGAAAGCAGATATCCAGGTCTGAGAAGCACAGTCCTAAACAAGAGAAACCCATATCTAGACATAGTATAATCAAAATGGCAAAAATTAAAGAGTGAATTTTAAAGGTAGCAAGGAAAAAGCAACTAGTTATGTC
This sequence comes from Giraffa tippelskirchi, assembly GCF_054371585.1. Classification (NCBI taxonomy): domain Eukaryota; kingdom Metazoa; phylum Chordata; class Mammalia; order Artiodactyla; family Giraffidae; genus Giraffa; species Giraffa tippelskirchi. Next base: position 37,269,177 of record NC_137284.1, on the reverse strand, counting down.
CCAGGAAAGTCCTATAAGGCCATCTATTGATTTTTCAACAGAAACTTTGCAGGCCAAAAGGGAATGGCATGATACATTCAAAGTACTGAAAGGAAAAAATGTACAACCAAGAATGCTTTATTGACCAGGTTATTATTCAGAATTGGAGAGAATTTCCCAGATAAGAGAAAGCTAAAGGAGTTTATCACCCAGAGCAACCTTACAAGAAATGTTAAAGGGTCTTCTCTAAGCAGTGAAGAAAAGGCTATGACTACAAGTAAAATAATTATGAAAAAAACATCTCACTGGTAAAGACAAACATTTAGAAAGGTAGTGGATCAACCCCTTACAAACCTAGTAGGAAGATTAAAAGACAAAAGTAGTGAAATCATCTTTGTCTACAATGAGTTGTTAAAGGATACACAAAATTAAAAGATGTAAAATATCACAACAAAAAAATAAAATATGAGGGGGACTAAAAATATAGGACTTTTAGGAAGTATTTGAACTTATGTCAAAATAGGCTACTGTATACATTAGGTTGTTATATATAAATTTCATAGTAACCACAAAACGAAAAACCTGTAATAGATACACACACACACACACACAAATAAATATGCACAAAAAAGAAAAAAGAAAATATACATGATGCTAAAGATAGTCATCAAATCACAAGGAAAGAGAACAAAACAAAGGGACAGAGAAAAACTACAAAAGTAACCAGAGAACAGTTAAAAAATGGCAGTAGTTACATACCTATCCATAATTACTTTAAATGTAAATGGATTAAATGTTCCCATAAAAGACATAGAATGGCTGAATGGGTTTTAAAAAATGAGCCATATATATATACTGCCTATAAGAGACTCACTCCAGATCTAAAGACTTTCACAGACTGAATGTGAAGAGGTAGAAGAAATATTCCATGTAAATGGAAGCAAAAACAGAGCTAGGGTAGCAATACTTATTACAGACAAAATAAACATTAAAAACTGTAACAAGAGTTTACAGTTCAGTTCAGTCACTCAGTCATGTTCAACTCTTTACAACCCCATGGATTGCAGCACGTCGGGCCTCCCTGTCCATCACCAACTCCCAGAGTTTACCCAAACTCATGTCCATCGAGTCGGTGATGCCATCCAGCCATCTCATCCTCTGGTGTCCCCTTCTCCTCCTGCCCACAATCCTTTCCAGCATCAGGGTCTTTTCCAATGAGTCAACTCTTCGCATGAGGTGGCCAAAGTATTGGAGTTTCGGCTTCAATATCAGTCCTTCCAATGAACACCCAGGACTGATCTCCTTTAGGATGGACTGGTTGGATCTCCTTGCAGTCCAAGGGACTCTCAAGAGTCTTCTCCAACACCACAGTTCAAAAGCATCAATTCTTCAGTGCCCAGCTTTCTTTATAGTCCAACTCTCACATCCATACATGACCACTGGAAAAGCCAAGCCCTGACTAGACAGGCCTTTGTTGGCAAAGTAATGTCTCTGCTTTTTAGAACAAACTGATTACTAGTAGTAAAACTGAATCTGTAATCAAAATTCCTCTAACACCATCAATGAGCTATTAGATTAAGAAGAAATAGTCTGTGTACACACACACATACACACAAAATGGAATATTACTCAGACATAAAAATAATGAAATTCTACCTAGAAGATACTAAGCTTAGTGAAGTAAGTCAGAGAAAAAACAATACTGTATAATATCACTTATATGTGGAATCTACAAAATGATACAACTGAATGTATATGTGAAAGAGAAACAGGCTCAGAAACAGAAACAAACTCACCCACATTGGAAGCAAACTTGTGGTTACCAAAGGAGAGAGGCAAGAGGTAAGGGACAAGTTATGGATTTGGGATTAATAGATGTAAACCATTAGGTGTAAAATAGTTAATCAAGAGAGATTGTACAGGAAATTATGGCTGTGCTGTGCGGGGCTTAGTTGCTCAGTTGTATCTGACTCTCTGCTACCCCATGAACTACAGCCTGCCAGGCTCCTCTGTCCATGGATATTCGCCAGGCAAAAATACTGAAGTGGGTTGCCATGTCCTCCTCCAGGGTATCTTCCCAACACAGGGATTGAACTCAGGTTTCCTACATTGCAGGCAGATTCTTTACTGTCTGAGCTACCAAGGAAGCCCAAGAATACTAGAGTGGGTAGCCTATCCCTTTTCCAGGGGTTCTTCCTGACCCAGGAATTGAACCAGGGTGGATTCTTTACCAGCTAAGCTACAGGGAAGCACTGGAATTATGCTATTATCTTGTAATAACATATAATTCAGTGTGATCTGCAAAAATACTGAATCATTATACTGTATACCTGAAGCAAGTATAATATTGTAAATCAAGTAAAATTTAAAAAACCTCCTAACAAGACTAGTGAATTTTACAGGTGAATTCTACCAAGCATTTAAAGAACAATTTTAATACCTATTCTCAAACTATTTTGAAATGCTGAAGAAGGATATCACTCTCAAATTTATTCTATGAGACTAGAATTACCCTGATAGTAAAACCAGAAAATGGTGCCATGGGGAAAGAAAATTATAGTCCAGTATCACTGATGAACATATATTTAAAAATTCTCAGCACAATACTAGGAAATGAATTAAAAATTCATTAAAAGGATTGTAGAACAGGATCAAGTAGAAGTTATCACAGGGATGCAAGAATGTTTTAGTATCTGCAAATCAATCAATATGATATACTACATTAACAAGATGAAATATAAAAATCATATGATCATCGCAGCAGATGCATAAGAAGTTTTTGATGAAATCCAAAATCAATTTATGATAAAAACTTTCCAAAAAGTGGGTACAGAGGAATATATTTCAAAAGAAAAAAGGCCATATGTAAAAAAATACACAATTAATATCATATTCAACAGAGAAAAGTTGAAAGGTTTCCCTCTAAGATCAGGAGATCAGGAACAAGACAAGGATGCCCACTCTTGCCACTTTTTTCAGCATACTATTGGATGTCCTAGCCATAGCAATCAGGCAAGAAAAAAATATCGGCATGCAAATTTGAAAGGAAGAAGTACGACTGTAACTATTTGTAGAGTGCATGATATTATATTTAGAAAACCCCAAAGATTCTCCTGAAAAACTATTAAAACTAATAAATGAATCCAATAAAGTTGCAGGATGCAAAACTAATATACAGAAATATGTTGCATTTCTAAACACTAATAATAAACTATCAAAAGAAAAATTAAGAAAACAACTTCACATACAATTGCATTAGAAAGAATAAAAATAGCTAAGATTAAACCTATCTAAGGAGATGAAAGTTCTGTTCTCTGAAAACTTTAAGACGATGAAAGAAATTGAAGACACAAATAGAAAAATATACTGTACTTATGGATTGGAACAATTAATATTAAAATGTCCATACTACCCAAAGTAACCTAGAGGTTCAATGCAATCTCTATCAAATTATCAATGGTATTTTTCACAGGTTTAGAAAAAATCCTAAAATTTGTGTGGAATCACAAAAGACCTTGAATAGCCAAAGCAATCTTGAAAAAGAAGAACAAATATGGAGGCATCATATTCACGAAACTGTATTAATTAAGACAGTATGGTTCCAGCACAAAAACAGACACATAGATCAATGGAAAAGAATAGTGAGCCAAGAAATAAATCTACACTTACATGATCAATAAATCTATTACAAAGAAGCTAAAGTACACAGTTGACATTTAAACAGTGTGGGATGTTAGGGTCACTAGCTTTCTGTGCAGTGAAAAATCTGAGTATGACTTTATGGTTGACCTTCTGTATCTGTGGTTCTGTACCTGCAGATTCAACCAACTGTTTACAGTGCACTGCTGTAGTATGTATTTAATGGAAAAAATCCATATTTAAACAGAACTACACCATTCAATCCTGTATGGTTCAAAGGTCAACTGTATAATAGGGAAAAAACAGTTTCTTCAACAAGTCTTGTTGGGACAACTTGTTAGATACATACAAATGAATAAACCTGTATCACTGTTTCATATCATATACAAAAATGAACTGAAATGGATTAAAGACTTCAGTGTAAGACCTGAAAACATAAAGCTCCTAGAAGAAGACATAGGCAGTAAACTCTTGACATTGGTGTTAGCAATATCTTTTTGCATCTGTCTCCTCAAGCAAGGGCAACAAAAGTAAAAATAAGCAAATAGGACTATAGCAAATAAGAAGCTTTTACACAGCAAAAGAAATCATTAACAAAACAAAAAGGCAACCTATCAATTAGGAAGTTCAGTTCAGTTCAGTCGCTCAGTCGTGTCCGACTCTTTGCGACCCCATGAATTGCAGCATGCCAGGCCTCTCTGTCCATCACCAACTCCCGGAGTCTACCCAAACCCATGTCCATCGAGTCACTGATGCCATCCAGCCATCTCATCTTCTGTCGTCCCCTTCTCCTCCTGCCCCCAATCCTACCCAGCATTAGGGTCTTTTCCAACGAGTCAACTCTTCGCATGAGGTGGCCAAAGTATTGGAGTTTCAGCTTCAACATCAGTCCTTCCAATGAACACCCAGGACTTATCTCCTTTAGGATGGATTGATTGGATCTCCTTGCAGTCCAAGGGACTCTCAAGAGTCTTCTCCAACACCACAGTTCAAAAGCATCAGTTCTTCGGCGCTCAGCTTTCTTCACCGTCCAACACTCACATCCGTACATGACCACTGGAAAAACCATAGCCTTGACTAGACGGACTTTTGTTGGCAAAGTAATGTCTCTGCTTTTAAATATGCTATGTAGGTTGGCCATAACCTTCCTTCCAAGGAGTAAGCGTCTTTTAATTTCATGGCTGCAGTCACCATCAGCAGTGATTTTGGAGCCCAAAAAAATAAAGTCTGACATTGTTTCCCCATCTATTTCCCATGGAGTGATGGGACCAGATGCCATGATCTTAGTTTTCTGAACGTTGAGCTTTAAGCCAACTTTTTCACTCTCCTCTTTCACTTTCATCAAGAGGCTCTTTAGTTCTTCTTCACTTTCTCCCATAAGGATATGTCTGATATGGATATCCAGTGGTAAATATCCAAAATATACAAAAAAATCTCATAGTGCTCAATATCAGAAAAGCAAGAAGCCAACCACCAAATTCAATTAAAAAAATAAGCAGAAGACCTGAATACATATTTTTTCTGAATAAGACATACAGAGACCCAACAGACCCATGAAAAGATGCTCAATATCATTAATCATCAGGGAAATGCAAATCAGTACCACAATGAGATATCACTTCATACCTGTCAGAATGGCTTTCATCAAAAAGAATGACAACAAACAAGTCTTTGGGAAGTTGGGGAGAAAAATGAACTGAATGTAAATTGTGCTAACCACTGTGAACAATGGTGGTTCCTCAAAAAATTAAAAATGCAACTACAATATGATCCAGCAAATTCATTTCAGGATATCTAGCTAGAAAAAAATCATTAATTGAAAGAGATGTATGTACCCCTATGTTCATTGGAGCATTATTTACAATAGCAACACAGGTATCCATTGATAGGTGAATAAAGAAGATATGGTGTGTGTGTGTATATATATGGTATATACATAATTTATATATGCTGCCGCTGCTGCTAAGTCACTTCAGTCGCGTCCAACTCTGTGCGACCCCATAGATGGCAGCCCACCAGGCTCCCCCTTCCCTGGGATTCTCCAGGCAAGAACACTGGAGTGGGTTGCCATTTCCTTCTCCAATGCATGAAAGTGAAAAGTGAAAGTGAAGTCGCTCAGTCGTGTCCGACTCCTAGCGACCCCATAGACTGCAGCCTACCAGGCTCCTCTGTCTATGGGATTTTTCCAGGCAAGAGTACTGGAGTTGGTTGCCATTGCCTTCTCCATTTATATATGAGGAATATAAATATTACTCAGCCATCAAAAAGTAAATCTTGCCATTTGCAACAACGTGGATGGATGTAGAGGGAATTTATGCTAAGTGAACTAAATCAGACATAGACAAATACTGTATCATCTCACATATATGTGGAATCTAACAACAAATGAAACAAAATATGAATAAACTCAAAAATTTGGAGAACAAAATCGTGGTTGCCAGAGGGAAAGGAAGAGGCAAATAGATGAAATAGGTGAAAGGGATCCAGAGATACAAAGTTCCACTCATAAAATAAGTAAGCTATGGAAATGTAATGTGTAACATAGGTAATAAAGTCAACAGTACATAACAATTCTATATGATAACACATGGTTACTAGACTTACCATGGTGATTATTTCTTAAGTTATATAAAAGGTGGAGCACTATGTTGTACACCCAAAAGTAGTATAATTACTGTTGTTGTTGTTCAGTCACTCAGTCGTGTCTGACTCTTTGTAACCCCATGGACTGTATGCCAGCTACACCTCAATTGATAAAAGGAAAATAAGTAGCTTCTTTTCTTTAAAATATTCTATAAGGTGTTTCATTAATTTAGTCTGACAACTCCCTACATTTCAATTATTCTGTCACTTGAGTAGTTTTTGTAAAACAGAATCCTGATCAAATTATTCCTTTGTTAAAAGCCCTTATTGATTCCCTATGATTTTAAGATAGAACTTGATGTTCTTAGAGGAATGAGAGAATGAGATTATGAGGCTTACAATATGTCAGGCACCATCCTAAGTGCTTTCCATATACTATGTAATATAACATATAGGTATATAATTAATTATATATAATTATTTTAAATAATTCTTACAACTTTCTTATGCGGTAGATACCATTATTAATCCTTATATGTGTGGAGGAAAGGTCAGGTTAGATAGATAAGCCAGTTGGTCATAGGGGTAAAATGTGGTTAAGGCTGGTATCCCAAGTCCAGATAGTGAAACTCCAAAGGCCAAGGTCTTAGCCACTACATTATATTGACTCCTGAGAGGAAATAAATATCTAATATCATCAGGTTAAAATACCTTGATACATCCATCATATTACATGAAGACTGTCTAATCAAAGTGAAAGTTGGTGACTGCCAGTATTTACTTCTGTGATTCCCCCCCTTTTTTTTTTTTTAATTTTTTTTTAATGTTTCTTTAGCTAACAACTTTCATTCTATTATTTTTAAGAAGTAATTTAAGGTCAAGTGCCATGCTCTAGAAATCATTTCTTTCCTCCTCCCTTTCTTCTTTTCAAGTAATTTTTCATATCTGTGTATGATCCACTGATCTCCATTTCAGGGTTTAATTCTCAGAGACTGAGTCTTTTCCTCTGTTTATTTTCTTGAGGGTAACTTTTGTTATAGTAGCTAAGAATGTAGATAGAATTTTGAGCCAGACTGCTTGGTTTGAATCCTGACATTCCTATTTGCTAGCTTTGCAACCATGGGTCTTTCTGGGTCTCATTATCTTCATCTGTAAATTGGAGGTGGTGGGGGTAATAGTATTTACCTCCCAAGTCTGTTGGGAGGATCAGATATAATAATCGTTAAAACAGTGCCTGGTATGTGGTAAAGACTACATGTACAGTTGTTGTATATTCTGTAGATCCTACAAGAAAGAGCTTTTACCTGAATAATGAATTATCCATTATTGACATGTAAGAGTGTCAGGGAAAGAGGAAGCCAGTAAACTAGACGAAAAGAGTTGTTGTCATAGACAAGAATAAAACCAGTTATAGTAGTGCTGCCTCCAGCTAATAGAGAAGGGGGATGAAAGGAGTCTAAAAAGGTTGCTCTCAAACCTCATCCTTTTGGGACTGTACATAGGGAACGGGAAACACAGGCTGCTCTGTAACTTACTTTCTCACCTGCCCATTTGAAAAAAAATCATCAAATAGTAATACTAATAGCCGCAATTTATTGAGTGCCTATTTGGTGCCATTTTTCACAGAAAGATGAGGCCTAATTAAGTTCTGTAAATTGCCAAATATTACACATTGGAATCTGAAACATAACTTAGACTGACTTCTGAACTCAGAAAATTTCCAGCAGGAGGCCTTGTTTCCTAAGTCTTTTAACCACATTCTGGAAACACACTGTCCAGGAATGGGGAGGAGTGATTGAAATAAAGTTTACTGGACAAGGTGAAAACAATAATTATATGTGTTATATATAAAATCTATAATTCTCTTTTGGTTTCAGAAATATTTCAGGTGCCTCAATGAATGAGTATATAGGATTGGTCAAAAAGTTCATTTGGGTTTTTCTATAACATCTTATGAACTTTCTGGCCAACCCAATACATTTAATAAATTTTAATTTAGGGGCTACCATGTACTAGGTGCTGCTCTAGATATAAAGCATAACATAGTAAACAAATAAGCATGATTCCTGTTCTCCTGGAGTTCTTAGGTACAAAGAAAAGAATGCTGTCCCTTTTGTAAATACAAAGAAAGCATGAGATTATTGATCGCTAGTACATGCTCAAGGAGTAAAATGTTCCCATAGAACAGAAACTCGCATCATTCTTTGTCATGAATAAACAATTTGTGATTCTCTTGTTCTGAATGACTCACTAGAATAGATCTACTTCAGACTTACAAAAATGGACCTCTATCTCATAATAATTCCATAAATATTTTTTTGTTCTCTGGGAACTTACATTTTCTTCTTGGATTCTCATCTGTCAGTATCAAATGTAATTCCCTTTCTTCATCGTTATGCTTAAAAAAAGGACAAATTCTGTTATTCCTCAGTTTGAAACAATTTAGACTACACAGTATCACACTGTGTTAATGGTAAAAATGCTTCTGAATGGGAAAAATTATTCAGCAAGGGCTTTATATAAACAAGAGCAAAAAATACTGTGGAACTGCGATGAGCTATAGCAGATGAAGATAAAGAGGATTCTGTGTATTTATACTATAGTTTCTCAGAAAAAGGCACCAAATGTGGAGTTTGTGGCTCTCCTGCCTCTTTTCCTTGTAACTTGTTGTCTGCAATATGAAATTGGCTTTGATATTACTAAATGGATAGCTCAAGCAGTTTGTAATGAGATTCAGATTCTTTCATCTTTAAGCTTCTGGTTCTAAAGAGACAAAGCTATTACTCTCTGATGGGTGTTTGCTGATCTGTGCAAGATGGGTCACGGCCCAGCTTCTCAAAGGCAGATAGATAGATCACTGAAAAGTTGATAAATGGTGGGAAAGGACAATCTCATTAGCTAGATCATTAACAATTTTGTTTTTAGAGAAACCCAAGGGTGACTAAACATGGAGATTAAATTCTCAGCCTTGGAGAGTAAACAAGACCACATTAGCAAGACATTGTGAAAATTTCTTACCCTACTCCTGCCTTAGATGGGGTGTGGGATGGATTGATACTGTACTATCTAGAAACTTTCATAAACATTTCTTTAAAAATAAAAAATACAATTCTTTGTCTTTAAAGTTCATGCTTCAAATAGAAGTACAGCTTTTCCTTTATAGTTATGCACATAAATCTCACCATCATGTCCCAGGAGAAAATCTATTTTTACTGCATCAGCAACTAAGCTGTTCTGAGAAACCTATTTCTTTCAAAAATAGCAAGTAACAAATAAAGTTTTAGAACGAGTTTTGTTAAATATTCTTTAATATGTTAAGTTCACACGGATCATATTTGACCATTATTTTTCAAGTTAGGTTTTTTGGAAAAAAAGCAAAATAGTAAAGAAAAATAAAATATTACTCAAAATAATCCCCACCCCATTTCAGAATGTTTTAAAGTAATTGAATGATCATCCACCATGTATTAGATTTTAATTTCATTAACACATTAGTCAAATCTTTAATGCATAGAAAAATGCTTTGCATGTAGTTAAAACTCAGTACATATTCAACTTTTCATTCAATCAGTATTTATTGAGTATCTCCTGTGTGCTGGTTACTAAAGTTTTGGAGTATAATGTATTCAATAAAAGCCTCCTTATTCAATGGTGAGTATAAAACATATTCTCAAAATACCTTTTGGAAAAAACAAGATAAGTAGCATGATATAGAGTACTTAGAAAATTCAAAGTCCTGGGTTATAATTTGAGCAAGACATTTTCTTTCTGTTTTGTTTTTCTCATTTGTTAAAGGAAAGGATAAGAGTTAATTGTTTCTCAGTTTTGTAGTGGTCTTTGTTCTAAGACATGTGTGAAATATGGAAGAGACTACCCCAAAATATTTGAGGAGTGAATATTCATTAGTGTGTGTGTTGGGCAGTGGTGGCGGGCGGGAAAGAAGATGAAGAAGAAGCAACAGAAGGGGAAAAGTTGGGGGAAAGTAGGGAGAAAAAAGGAGAGGAGGAAGGGGGAAGTGAGAGGGAAACATGGAAACAGTGACCATTCAATGTGGCATCTCCTAGGAATGATTTGGCAGTTGCTCAACACAATGCCAGCATGCCAAGAATTAAGCCAAAGACCAAAAATGATATCCATCCCTTGGGGAAGTTAGACCCAATTCAGATAATTAATATGACACAGGCTGTCATAAAAGCTAAATGTATTGATGCCTCCATGAGATGAAGCCCACAAATTAAAAAGCTGGAGGTATGGAATGCCTCTGGGAAGAGGGGGAAAGAAGTAATGACTTTATGAGAAGATGCAGCCGTGGAGATTTGTAGACATCCTTTTTGTTCTCTTCAGGTGGAAGAATGGCCTTCATATATCTGGGTTTGCAGTAATTATATATATAATACAAATAAATATCTTGCTTAATGTGGTTGATATATAGGAATCAATAAACACTTAAATCATTTTGTCAAGTTAGTTGTAATTTATATCATATTTTCACTTATGTCTTGGAATAATTATCTCAAGACATGAAGTTGCTTTGGCCTTAAAGTTTTGTGCTATGTAAGGATTAAAAGTTGGGAAATAACTTTTACGCTTCATGGATCACAGCCATGTTTGGCGAAGAGGCTTGCATAACTCAATAAAGCTATGAACCATGCTGTGCAGGGCCACCCAAGATGGATGGGTCATAGTGGAGAGTTCTGACAAAATATGATCCACTGGAGAAGGGAATGGCAAACCATTCCAATATTCTTGCTGTGAGAACCCCATGAACAGTATGAAAAGGCAAAAAGATATGACACTGAAAGAGGAACTCCTCAGGTCAGAAGGTATCCAATATGCTACTGGGGAAGAGTGGAGGGCAGTCACTAATAGCTTCAGAAAGAATGAAGACGCTGGACTAAAGGAGAAACGATGCTCAGTAGTGGATGTGTCTGATGATGAAAGTAAAGTCTGGTGCTGTAAAGAACAATATTGCATAGGAACCTGGAATGTTAGGTCCATGAATCAAGCAAGGTAAATTGAACGTGGTCAAACAGGAGAAGGCAAGAATGAACACTGACATCTTAGGAATCAGTAAACTAAAATGGACAGGAATGGACAAATTTAATTCAGATGACCATTATATCTACTAATGTGGGCTAGAATCCCTTAGAAGAAATGGAATAGCCCACATACTCAACAAAACAGCCCAAAATGTGGTACTTGGGTGCAGTCTCAAAACCAACAGAAAGATCTTGGTGTGTTTCCAAGTCAAACCATTCAGCATCACAGTAATCCAAGCCTATGCCCCAACCACTGATGCTGGAGAAGCTGAAGTTGACCAGTTCTATGAGGATCTACAAAACTTCTAGAACTAACACCAAAAAAAGAGAAGATGTCCTTTTCATCATAGGGGGTTGGAATGCAGAAGTAGGAAGTCAAGAGATACCTGGAGTAACAGGCAAGTTTGGTCTTGTAGTACAAAATGAAGCAGGGAAAAGGCTAACAGTTTTATCACAAGAACACACTGGTCATAGCAAACACCCTCTTCCAACAACATAAGAGATGACTCTATATATGGTCATCACCATATGGTCAATACAGAAATCAGATTGATTATATTCTTTGCAGCCAAAGATAAAGAAACTCTATATAGTCAGCAAAAAGAAGACCTATAACTGACTGTGGCTCAGATCATAGCTCCTTATTGCAAAATTCAGGTTTAAACTGAAGAAACTAGGGAAAACCTCTAGGCCATTCAGGTATGATCTAAATCAAGTCCCTTACGGTTATACAGTAGATGTGATGAATAGATTCAAGGGATTAGATCTGTTAGACAGAGTGCCTTAAGAACTATAGAGACAGGTTCATAACATTGTATAGGCAGTGGTGACCCAAACCATCCCAAAGAAAAAGAAAAATGCAAAAAGGCAAAGTGGTTGTCTGAGGAGACATTGCAAATAGCTGAGGAAAGAAGAGGAGTGAAAAGCAAGGGAAAAAGGAAAAGATATACCCAACTGGATCCTGAGTTCCAGAGAATAGCAAAGAGAGATAAGAAAGTCTTAAATGAACAATGCAAAGTAGAGGAAAACAATAGAAAAGGAAAGACTAGAGATCTAGTCACAACATTTCGTGCAAGGATGGGCATGATAAAGGACAGAAATGGTAAGAACCTAATAGAGGCAAAAGGATAAAGAGATGGCAAGAATACACAGAAGAGCTATACAAAAAAGATCTTAATGACTGGGATAACCATGTTGGTGTGATCACTCACCTAGAGCCAGACATCCTGGAGTGTGAAATGAAGTGGGCCTTAGGAAGCATCACTATGAACAAAGCTAGTGGAAATGATGGAATTCCAGCTGAGCTATTTCAAATCTTAAAAGATAATGCTGTTAAAGTGCTGCACTCAATATGCCAACAAATTTGGAAAACTCAACAGAGACCACAGGACTGGAAAAGGTCAGTTTTCATTCCAATCCCAAAGAAGGGCAATGCCAAAGAATGTTCAACTAACTGCACATTTGTGCTCATTTCACATGCTAACAAGGTAATGCTCCAAATCTTTCAAACTAGGCTTCAACAGTACATGAAAACCAAGAAATTCCAGATGTACAAGCTGGATTTAGAAAAGGAACAGGAACCATAAATCAGACTAGAGTGAAAGGCTGGCTTAAAACTCAGCATTCAAAAACTAAGATCGTAGCATCTAGTCCCATTACTTCATGGCAAGTTAAACAGGAAAAAGTGGAAGCAGTGACAAATTTTATTTTCTTGGGCTCCAAAATCACTGTGGATAGTGATTGCAGCCACGAAATAAAAACGCCTGCTTCTTGGGAAGAAAGCCATGGTAAGCACAGCATATTAGAAAGCAAAGACATGATTTGGGTGACAAAGGTTTGTATAATCAAAGCTGTGGTTTTTCTCATAGTTATGTACAGATGTGTCAGAGTTTGAATATTAAAGATGGCTGAGCACTGAAAAATTAATGTATGAATTGTGGTGCTACAGAAGACCCTTGAGAGTCCCTTGGATTGCAAGGAGATCCAACCAGTCAATCCTAAAGGAAATCAACCCCAAATATTCATTGGAAGGACTAATGCTGAAGCTCCAATACTTTGACCACCTGATGTGAAGAGCTGACTCATTGGAAAAGACCCTCCTGCTGGGAAAGACTGAAGGCAAATGAAGAAAAGGGCAACAGAAGATGAGATGGTTAGGTGGCATCACTGACTCAATGGACATGAATTTGAGCAAACTCTTGGAATTAGTGAAGGATAGGGAAGCCTGGCATGCTGCAGTCCACGGGGTTGCGAAGAGTCACTTAGCGACTGAACAACAACAACAACAACAACAGCAACATCTTTTCTTTTTTCCCTTTGGTGTTTGGATATATAGTGTGGTAGGACAGAGAAGAGGAGGCTAGAGAAAAAATGAATAACAGGAGAGCGCTTAACAGTCCTCTTACTCCTCCAAGTGAGGTAGTGACTCTATCATGGTTTAGTTTTTACAAATGATAGTGTGCAAGCAATGTTCTGTTATAGGTTATAGATTTAGGTACATAATTGTTTCCATCAGTCATTTTTAATCAAGTTTTTATTTTTAAAACCTGAGTTATAATATGCATTGTTTAATGATTCAGATCATTCTACAAGTTCAGGTCTACAGTGATCTTTTGACCCTTCTTTCTGTCATCTCTTGCTCACCAGAAGTTACCAGTTTTAACTGTGATGGCTAATTCTTTTAATTGTTCTTATCTATCTCTTTATCACAGAGTAACACACTTCTACATCTACTTCATATCTTCTTTGTCTTTTTAAAAGGATTGTCTATTAATTTCCTGCTCCAGAAGATGGAGATATTACCCTTTTTCATAGGAAACTTCTTCCCCAAATACACATGTACCCATTTTTGCTTTCTATCCTCCTCTTCTCAACAAGGATTCAGAAGAAGAATAAGGATTCAGAGAGGGCTCCCTCGTGGCTCGATGGAAAAGAATCTGCTTGCCAATTGCAAGAGATACAGGAGACATAGGTTCAGTCTGTGGGTGGGGAAGATCCCCTGGAGAAAGATATGGTAACCCACTCCACTATTCTTGCCTGGGAAATCCCATGGAAAGAGAAGCTTGGTGGGCTACAGTCCATGGGTTTGCAAAAGAAATGGACATGACATAGCGACTAAACAGTAGGAACTTTTCTTCTGAATAAGGGTACATTGTAAGTTAGGTTAAATCAATATTTGTGTGTGTGTTTGTGTGTGTCTATGTAAACCTCATATACAGCTAAGCTATGTAGTATAATTTAATTACTTTTAATGTTCCTATCAAATTTCCAACATTTGTTGGATCATTGAAAAAGCAAGAGAGTTTCAGAAAAATATCTACTTCTGCTTTATTGACTGTGCTAAAGCCTTTGATTCTGTGGATCACAAAAACTGTGGAAAATTCTTAAAGAGATGGGTCTACCAGACCACCTTACCTGCCTCCTGAGAAATCTGTATGCAGGTCAAGAAGCAACAGTTAGAATTGGACATGAAACAACAGAGTGGTTCCAAACTGGTAAAGGAGTATGTTAAGGCTGTGTATTGTCACCCTGTTTATTTAACTTCTATGCAGAATACATCATGCGAAATGCCAGGCTGGGTGAAGCACAAGCTGTAATCAAGATTGCCAGGAGAAGTATCAATAACCTCAGATATGCAGATGACACTACCCTTATGGCAGAAAGTGAGGAGGAACTAAAGAGCCTCTTGATGAAAGTGAAAGAGGACAGTGAAAAAGTTGCCTTAGAACTCAACATTCAGAAAACAAGGATCATGGCATCTGGTCCCATCACTTCATGGAAAATAGATGGGGAAACAATGGAAACAGTGAGAGACAATTTTTTGGGGCTCCAAAATCACTGCAGATGGTGACTGCAGCCATGAAATTAAAAGACACTTGCTCCTTGGAAGAAAAGCTATGACCAACCTCAGTTCAGTCGCTCAGTCGTGTCCGACTCTTTGGGACCCCATGAATTGCAGCACGCCAGGCCTCTCTGTCCATCACCAACTCCCAGAGTCTACCCAAACCCGTGTCCATTGAGTCGGTGATGCCATCCAACCATCTCATCCTCTGTCGTCCCCAACCTAGACAGCATATTAAAAAGCAGAGACATTACTTTGCCAACAAAGGTCTATCTAGTCAAAGCTATGGTTTTTCCAGTAGTCATGTATAGATGTGAGAGTTGAACTATAAAGAAAGTTGAGCAACAAAGAATTGATGGTTTTGAACTGTGGTGTTGGAGAAGACTCTTGAGTGTTGCTTTGACTGCAAGGAGATCAAACCAGTGAGTGGTAAAGGAAATCAGTCCTGAATATTCATTGGAAGGACTGATGCTGAAGCTGAACCTCCAATACTTTGGCCACCTGATGTGAAGAACCAACTCACTGGAAAAGATCCTGATGCTGGGAAGGAGGAGAAGGGGACAATAGAAGATGAGATGGTTGGATGGCATCATCGACGCGATGGACTTGAGTTTGAGCAAGCTTCGGGAGTTGGTGATGGACAGGGAAGCCTGGTGTGCTACAGTCCATGGGGTTGCAAAGAGTTGGACACAACTGAGTGACTGAACTGACTGACTGATGCAAAGAACTGACTTATTGGAAAAGACCCTGATGCTGGGAAAGATTAAAGGCAGGAGGAGAAGGGGATGACAGAGGATGAAATGGTTGGATGGCATCACTGACTTGATGGACATGAGTTTGAGCAAGCTCTGGGAGTTGGTGATGGAGAAGGAAGCCTGGTGTGCTGCAGTCCATGTGGTCTTAGAGTTAGACATGACTGAGTGACTGAACTGAACTGAATTGAATATTCCCATTGACTTTTTTGTTTTCCTTTCAGTTAATACTTCACTTTTTTTTCCCCCATTTGTTGGCTATTTTATGTACTGATCACTAATTTAAATCCAAACTCTCTAATGATGTCAGATTTGTCTCAGTACATTCTCATTGGGTATTCTATTGTATTTATCTACTTGATGACATCTCAGTAGCTTTCTGATCTGATGGATCTTCCATTGTAGACTCATTGATCTTTATCCCTGGTTTACAATTCTTTACCTGGAATCTTTCTTTTCCATTATCCTGGGGATTCCTTTTTACCTCCCCCTTGAGTTGGAGCTCTTATTTCCTGTGTCCTGTCTTTTCCCTCTTATTGATTTATTCTTATACTTGGCGGAACATCCAGTAACTTCTTTATAAAAGATTCATATGAGGTACATTTTGTGAGATTTTTCATATCTTTAAATTACTTCATGCTTATTTGTGTGGCTGGGTATAGAATTGTAAGTTTGAAAATACTTTTCCTCAGAAATTTGAAAGCATTTTCCACTGTTTTCTAGCTTCAAATGTTGCTATAGAGTTCTTTGTCCTTATATTAATAATTCCTGATCTTTTGTATGTAATCTGTTCCTCTCCAAGTCCTTCATTCTTCCTCTGGGAAGCTTGTAAGATATTTTCTTGTCATTACTATTTTAGAATTTTATAATGATTTTTTTTTTTTTTTTTTGGTGTGCATTTTATGCATTGGCTGGGTACTTGAGCAAGCTCTTTAAGTTTGGAAACACATGCCCTTCAAGTTTAGAAAGGTGCCTTAAATTATTTTGTTAATGATCTTCTTTCCTTTATTTTTTCTGATCTTTCCAGAAATTCTGTTTTTCAGATATTGGACTTGCAAGATGGGTCATCTGATTTTCTTAGGTTTTCTTTCTAGATTCCATCTCTTTTTGTTCTACTTTATGAGTGGTTTTCTCACTTCATCTTACAGTCTTTCTACTCAGCCTTTGATTTCTGTCATCATGTTTTAGATCATTTTTGTTCTTTGAACCAAATTTATAAAATCTTCTTGTTTTATTAATGCAATATGTTCTCATCTGGCAGAGGCTCCCAATGATTATTTTTTGAAGCTTCCTTTTCCCTTTTTGATCTCTGCTACATCCACATTTTTGTGCTTGTGTTTTTATAGTCTGTCTTACAGACACATTCATCAGATGTTTGGTGATCTTTGATTGTCTGCTTGTATTTAAACCAGGGCATTAAAACCTGGAGAAAACTTTTGAATGTGACTTGCTAATCATGGGCTTCACCATAGGTGTTGTGGCGGAGTTGTTTAATTGGGGAAACTCCAGTGTCAGCATCTTCTGATCCTTTTGGAGGGGCTGATCACATTCTGCAGAGAAAGACTTTCCAGTACCTTTCCTGAAAGGTACAAGCCTGTCTGGTGTTCTGGTAGTTGGGGAAGAGGCCCAAGGTGTGCAAATGTTCATTTATTTTCTATGTTTTACTTTATGGTATCTCACTCACCTTTATCTGTGTCTTCTCGCCTCCCAAACTCTTTTTTCCATGCAGAGAATAAATTCCAATTTTCTACTAGTGGGGAGGGACAGCCGTCTGGTACATAGCATTGGGGAAAGGATCTAAGGTTCTAAATGCTTCTCGGATAGGTTTTCAGAAAGACTCTTCTGTTTTAGCCCTTTACTTCAAGAATTACTTAGTGCTGGTAATTCCTGATACTTCTGAAGATTCTTAAAGATGAATTTGGTTGTTTGCTTTTTTCCATTCCTTCATTAAGTGTTCTAGATCAGTTACTGTTTATCCTGTTGCTTTCTGGCATCTGCAATTTTGTGTCTGTTTTCTCATTTCCTATTCTCTTTATCTCTGCAAATTTATGCATTTTGAAAAGCTCATTGCCAACGTCTTATTTCAGAAGGAAGTGAAAATAAATGCATGTCTTATTTTCTCACAGAAATGCCATTGATTCTTTAAACTGGAGTTCAATTCACAAGTGGTACAGTTCCTTTGACCACAGTCCAGTGGTCTATAATGGGGAAGGGAGTCTTTTCTTGTAAGCTTTTAAAATTCAACTGCATCAGCCTCCTCTCTCATCCTTTGGTGTCTTTTTCTCTGGAGTTTCCTCAGTGCATTGCTACCCTCTTATTTTTTTCTCCTTTATCTTTCTGTATTCTTGGTTCAGAATGCCCAAATACTCTAAACTTCTGAGTTTGAAATTTAGAACTTTCCATAATACATGCCCCTGTTTGTTCTCTCTATGTAATATAAACGCTTTGCTTCAGCTAGTCTTGTTTCTCTCTGTCACTCTTTCCTTTCAGTTATCTCTTTGTTTATCAGACATCTGTAAACACTTGTTATATATTCTCTTGTTAAAGATTCAAAAATGAATCCTTGTGATGCTTGCGATCTAATGAGAGATACAGATCTAAACAGTTTAATGCTCCGACATAGTATAGGTGCTATAATAAGATACTGACAGAATACTAAGGGGCTACTTGGGGACAGGGTCAAATCTCTTGTGGGAAGGTAAACAAAGGTCTCACTAATGAGGCATATTTGGCTTGATTCTTGCAATGTAGTCTCTAGGAGGTCTTAGTGCTAGGACTTGGTGAGAGAACAGACTCTCCAGATGGCGTGTGCTGCTTGAGGAAAGTGAAGGGTTCAGTGCAAATGATCTTGGTGCACTGGGGCAAATATAGGAGTCATGAGGATGGAAAATGATGGGGGGGGTCCAAAAGGGTGGATATTTGTACTTTAGAAACATCACTCATGTAGAAATGAGGAGGGTAGATTGCATGGATATTCTTCCCAGTCGGTATGTAATAGCATTTCCATTGAATTCTCAAATCATCCTTCTTTCTCATTCCAAATCTAGTTCACCCTTCAAGTTCCTTTCTTTTTCTTTTTAAAAAATTATTTATTTTTAATTGGAGGATAATTGATTTACAATATTGTGTTGATTTCTGCCATATATCAACATGAATCAGACATTCATATGTCCCCTCCCTCTCAACCCTCTCTCTGAGGCTTGATTCCATGGGGTAGCAAAGAGTTGGACATGACTGAGCGACTAACACACACACACACACACCCACACACACCTCCCACCCCATCCCACCCCTTGAGGTTGTCACAGAGCACCAGGTTTGAGCTCCCTGCATCATACAGCAAATTCCCTCTGGCTATCTATTTTACATATGGTCATATATATATTTCAGTGCTACTCAGTCGATTCATCCCACCCTCTCCTTCCCCTACAAGTCTTCACGTTCCTTTATATAAAGCCTTTCTGAAAAGTTCTAGCATGTATACTCTTCTGTTTTTCCTTAGACTTATTTTGGCTGCCCTGACTCTTCATTGCAGTGCATGAATTTTAGTCGTGAGGCCCTGGCTTCTGTTATGGCATAGTGGCTGCTCAGCAGTGTACAGGCTTTGCTGATTGTGATGTGTGGGCTTCTCTTGTGTGGACCATAGGCTTGGTTGCCTCCTGGCATGTGGGATCTTAGTTCCTAGACCAGGGACTGAACCCATGTCCCCTGCATTGGCAGGTAGATTCTTAACCACTGGACCTCCAGGGAGGTCCCTTCTTAGACTTTTAAAATGTGAATTATACTACATAGCACTTGAGTATATATATATATATATATATATATATATATATATATATATATACACTTGTAAGCTTGATACTGTTTCCTTTGTGTGTGCGTATGTGTGTGTGTTCTGTACCGCTTGTCTCTTTAATAAATGTGCAGTCTTCTATATTCAACTCAGTTCAGTTCAGTAGGTCAATCATGACCGACTCTTTGCGACCCCATGAATCGCAGCACGCCAGGCCTCCCTGTCAATCATCAACTCCCAGAGTTTACCCAAACCCATGTTCATCGAGTTGGTGATGCCATCCAACCATCTCATCCTCTGTCGTCCCCTTCTCCTCCTGCCCCCAATCCTTCCCAGCATTAGGGTCTTTTCCAGTGAGTCAACTCTTCGCATGAGGTGGCCAAAGTATTGGAGTTTCAGCTTCAACATCAGTCCTTCCAATGAACACCCAGGATTGATCTCCTTTAGGATGGACTGGTTGGATCTCCTTGCAGTCCAGACTAATATAGTCCTGTGTATAATGTGACTCAACAGATATTTGATTTTTATAGCATTGATTAAAGAAATATGTAGTGAGATACCACTCTATGCCAGGTCTGTGACAAGTTCTGTGATAGTGCATGGGTAAGGGTACCATCTCTGTCCATAAAAGAGGGTAGAGTTCAATTTTTAAATATACCTAAAATATAATTTACTGCTTATAGCCTTAATAACCACAACCAGATTCTGATTTACTTGTTCTCTCTCCGCCGTTTAAGGCCCTTATGACAGCAGAGTTTTTTGTTTTTCTTTTTTTAGCTTTCCCTTACACATCAGTAGAGTTGTGGTGAATGGCTTGATACTGCCTTTCCTTGGGGTGTCATTTTAATTAATAGTCCCTTTAATTTGAATTTTTTGGCATACAGGTTGCAAATGAATGTAAGAATTTTAAAACTAAATTTATTTATGAGCTGAAAGAGTCAGAGTATTTTAGTTTTTTTAATCTATTTTTTTTCAAATTTGGCAATAAAGAAGATACTCCAGTTTACTGTAAGTATAAGAGAACTATGAATAGAAATTGGAAGTACATTCTAGGATAGAATTGTGATTATTTAAACCCTATGTGCAGTAGCCAGCTTTATCTTGATAAAGTGCAAATCATGGTTCTAACCTCACTTTAATTTCTCTCCTTTATTTTTATTTTTTTTTGGTTTAAAATATTTTAGAATTTGTTTTATATTTCTAAGACCAAAATTCTCTTAGGAAGCTCATATATCATCTTAATTTATGTAGAAATAAATGAAAATATATTATGAGGTGCATTTAACCTTTTAGGATTATTTAGAGGAAGATAGAAGACATTCTGTATTATGAACATTGTTGTACTCATACATATTGCAAGTGCCATTTAAACTTGAAATGCTATATGATTGTGTTATCTAGTTATATCTTTGGCAAGTAAATTAAAAACTTAGTTAAGGGGTTCCATTCTTTAGTTAGTTGAGATTTGGTTGATTATAGTTTGACCATTATTGGCTAATTTTTGTTGAGTATCTACTGGATACAAGAAGATATCAGAGGTCCTTAAAAGTGGATGACTTGCTGCTCCACACAGGTCATCTGGGAATTCTTCTTTTATTTTGGTTTTTGTGCCCCATCATACATCTGATGCAGGTTCAGTGAGCTTATATCTCACACTTGCAACCTTCTCAGAACCATTACCCTTGGGCCATCTGAGCAGCTCACCTTGAAGCCCTCCTCTCAACCCGTTTGTCTGGTAGGGGATAATCCAACATGTTCTTTCACGGTGCCTGTCCATCCCCCGTCTTGTTTCTCTGATGTACTATTGGTTATTCCTCAAATAACTTAATAAATTGCATGACACTAATCCTCGTCTTGGCCTTCCCAGGTGGCTCAGCGGTAAAGAGTCTGACTGCAATGCAGAAGACACGAGTTTGATCCCTCGGTTGGGAAGGTCCCCTGGAGAAGGAAATGGCAACCCACTCCAATATTCTTATCTGGGAAATTCTGTGGTCAAAAGAGCCTGGTGGGCTACAGTCCACGGGGTTGCAAAAGAGTTGGAGATGACTTAGCTGCTGAACAACAATAACAGTTCTCCTCTAAGGTTTTTCGTCTAGAGAACTCAATATATGGCAGTTGATATTTGAGAAAAGAAGGAATGATAGTTGTAATAAGCTTTGAAGAAAGCAGATCTTGTACTGGAGAGAGTGATCCAAGATTTCAGAGAGAGGCTTGAGCAGCATCAAAAGCTAGACTTTTTCACAAAAATGCATCATCAGAGCAGCCATCAGGGCCATGTTTCCTAACATTCCTCAGTTTCCTAAGTTCTCTAAGTTTTCTTCTTATAGAAGGGCCTGATTGCCTTCCCAGAGGAAAAAAATTAGCACACTGTATTGAAGAGAGTTATAGCGAATTTATTTACGTTGTTGTTTGCATATAGTTGCAATTGCTGTCTAGGATTTCATCCCATATTCAGGTTGTATAGAAATTGATAAGAATCTTGAGGCAGTAGCAATTAGTATGAATGAAAAGAAATACACATAATGACACCGTTGAATTGGCTGAAGTGGGGACCGAGTATTGGTTAAAAGGACTCTCAAGGAATCATTCCCGAGGATTTTTGAAAGCAGTCACCCAGGAAAGTAGTCCTGTCTCATGGAGTGTTTTACTGAGTCACAAATGCATGCAGTGATTTTTGCCCTGGGATGTAACTTGCGCAGTTATTTCCAACTGAGGAAATGTAGACTCTGGTAGGTTAAGAAAGAAAGAAAGTGAAGTCGCTCAGTTGTGTCCGACTCTTTGCGACCCCATGGACTATAGCCCACCAGGCTCCTCCATCCATGGAATTTTCTAGGCAAGAGTACTGGAGTAGGTTGCCATTTCCTTCTCCTGGGGATCTTCCTGGTCGAGGGATTGAACCTGGGTCTCCCACATTGCGGGCAGACGCTTTACCATCTGAGCCACCAGGAAGTGAGCTGGGATTAGTAAGTGACAGAATCAGGACCTCACTTTAGATTTTTTTCAGTCACTCTTTTATTCACAAATATATATTGAATTAGTTATAATTTGATGAGATTAGATACAGCTAAGCACAAATATTAAGGTGGATCTTAAAGGACAAGCGGAAAGGGTGGTTGAAGTTAGCATGACTTTTAAAGTAAAGGGACATGAATAAAGGACAGTCCGCTATGTCCAGTGAAGTGTGAATAGTTTGGTATAGCTCCTTTGGAGTATGTGGCTTTGTGGTCACAGATGAGGCTGAATTGCCACGTAGAAACTGGACAATGAAGGACATTGTATGTCACGTTCAGAAATTGGAATTTTATCTTGAAAGGGATGGTGATTGACTGAAGGATTTTAAACAAGGAAATAAATGGATCAGATTTGCATGTTAGAAGAATACTGTCAGCAGTGTGGAAGCATTAAAATAATTCAAAGGAAAAATAATGAGAACCTGAATTAAGATGTATTAATGGAGATAGAGATGAAGGGAAGTTTGGAGAGATGCTTAGAGATATTTGGGTTACTCAAGAATGGAAATCATGCCTCCAAGAGAAGGGCAGTATTGAAGGAGTAGGTTGCTGTTATGGGAAAGTCTTAGAGGAGAGGAAAGCGACAACAACTTCACTTTTAGGCATGTTGAATAGTCAAATGCCTTGGTATAGTTTCCTGATTATAAGTTCATTCAGAATGCTTCTTACTATACCATGCCACCAATGGGAAAAAACCAATAGTGGCAAAATAGAGTAAGAATGAGTAAATTATGTACATGCATATTTATGTTGTTTCTTTGATTTGAAATTTTTTTTTTAAATTTGAGGTGAGGAATGGTGGTCTGACATCCCTTTTTATGTGTGACTGTATTTTATTGAAAATAATTTTCTTCCATGGCACCTCTGTGATTACTTTGTCTGCTTCTCTGCCCTTTGATCAGAGCTGCCATGTTTCCCAGGCTCTGTCCTCTTGGCTTTATTGTCTTTTCCTGTAACTTCCTGCCCCTCTGTCTGCCTTCTTCATTCACTGTCTGCCTCTAGCCTGTTAAGGAATGGATGCCTCGCCCGTGATATAACTTACTGTTTTTGATATCTTACTGCAGCCTCATGAGTTCTTATCTGTCTAATCATAAAAACCAAATTTGGTATTTTTAAAAGCAATAGTGTATCATGGGTGATCAAATAACTTTTGTTGTTGAGAAGACACTGTATAGGGAAATAGTCCTTGCCCTACAGGGTAACAAATCTTTGTGGTCTTCTTTATATAGCTTTGTCTTCTAATTTTTTTATCAGGCCAATGGAGGTAAGAATTTCAGGTAAGCAGAAAGAGCAATGGAAGAGGAGTAGTTGCTGCTTCTTAGGCCAGTTGAGATATTTTATGGGAATAAGAGTTATAGACCAATGAAACATGGGCTGATGCAGTGGGCATGGATTTATTACACAGACCTGGTGTGAATCTTGGTTCCATTTCTTCTAGCTATATGATCCTGGGAATCATATAGTTATTAAACTTCAATTTGAAGCTTCAGTGGAAGCACTCCAAGCTTCAATTTCTTCATGAGATTGTTGTGAAATTTAAAATAAATAATATATGAAAAAATATGTACTACTTGACATCTAGCAGTACTTCAAAAACACGTGAACTTCTTTTTCTTCTTGAAGTCTCTCTCAAGTTACACAACTATTGTACCTTCGTATTCTGCTGAATTGTAGAGTGTTTTTCTTGAGGGTGGTAAGCAGAATTATGCCCCAAGAGTACTTAACATGCCGGTACTCACACTCCATGGATCACTGCCTTGTGAAAAAGACAAAATTAGGTCTGTGTTTCACACCGTACAAAATCATTAATTTCTAATGGATTTTGTATCTAAACATAAAACATGAGGTCATATAAGTACAAAATTAAAATATACACAAATTTCTTTTTCATCTTATATTGGGAAAGTCTTTCTACTTTGACTCAAATTCTATCAACAATAAAAAGAAGGTGTATAAATTTGACTACGTAAAGATAAACGATGACAACTAACAATAAACAAAGTTAAAAGCCATCTGACACACTGAGATAAAATATTCACAACCTGTACCATAGACAAAGGCCATGTTTTTCATACGTAAAGGACTCTAAAAAATTAAGGTACAAATGACTGTAAAACCCAGTAAAAATGGGAAAAAGACATGGACAGAAAAGTCATAAAAAAGGATAAGAAATGGTAACTTACACTGAAATAATATTTTTCCCCTATGACTGGAAAACATTTAAAAAATATGACAACATATTCTGTTACCAAAACTGTGAAGAAACAGGCACTTTCATACATTGCTGGTGAGAATGCAAATTGATAACACCTTTCTGGAGGGAAATTTGTCAATACCCAACACAATTATAATGTATTTGTCTTTCAGTTGAACAATCTGCCTTGTAGGAATTTATCTTAAAGTTATCCTCCAGAAAACCAAAAATGTTTGTGCAGAAGGTTATTCATTACAGTATAGTTTGTCACTGAAAAATATTGGAAACAACTACAATATCCACTCCAATATTCTTGGCTGGAGAATCCCATGGACAGAGGAGCCTGGTGGCCTAGTCCATAGTGTCACAGAGTTGGACACAACTGAAGCGACTTGGCATGCACACACAATATCCAT
Source organism: Giraffa tippelskirchi (assembly GCF_054371585.1). NCBI lineage: Eukaryota > Metazoa > Chordata > Mammalia > Artiodactyla > Giraffidae > Giraffa > Giraffa tippelskirchi. The sequence continues at coordinate 37,243,930 of NC_137284.1, read as the reverse complement.
ACAGAAGACAGTGTTTAAGTTATAGTACTTCCACATGAAATACTCTGTCTGTTAAAACATGATAAAGATGACTATGAATTGACAAAGTATGATTTTTCAGGACACACTGTTTAGTTAAAAACAAACAAACAAACTGAAGGTCAAAAATGACAACTCACTTCAGTATTCTTGCCTGGAAAATCCAATGGATACAGGAGCCTGGTCATAGTCCTTGGGGTCACAAAGAATTGGACACGACTTAGCAACTAAATAGCAACAACAATATTCTATCCTTCATATAAAAAAGGAGATCCAAGAAAACACACAGATATTTATGTGCAGAATAAATATAGATAGGATAAATCAGAAACCAAAGAGATTGTCATTTACAGAGGGTGAGTGGGAATGGGATGGAAAGAAGTGAGGAATGGTAATAGGGATATGATATGCTTCACTGAGTTCATCTTTTTGTGTAACTTTCTTAGAACTATAGTAATATTTCATATACCCTCATTTTTCTTTATTCCTAATCCCTTTACCCTATTTTATTTTTTCCAGAGCACGTATCACCACTGGACACATATCATATATATTAATTTATTTTATATAATTCTTGTATTTTTTTGCCCTCACATATGAATGTAAGCTCCATTAGAATGTAGGCACTTAGGTATCTAGGTATCCCTGGTGGCTCAGATGGTAATGAATCTATCTGCAATGTGGGAGACCTAGATTCGATCCTTGGGTCAGGAAGATCCCCAGGAGAAGGGAATGGCAATCCACTCCAGTATTCTTGCCTGGAGAATCCCAATGACAGAGGGGCCTGGCGAGCTACAGTCCATGGGGTCGAAAAGAGTCAGACACGACTGAGTGACTAACACACTTTTCCTTTAGAGTAGGGACTGCATCTGTCTTTTTTTTTTCATTCACTCCTATAATTTCTGTGCTTCTCAACCAGCTTCTGTTGAATGAATAAATATATTTTTTTATTGAGAGGGTGCATCGAATGGAAGTACAAACGCTGAATCAAGAGTAGGATGTATCTGAGTTCTTAGGTTACCTCTGATATTTATAAATTCTGAAAATTTAGGCAAGTGTTTAATTTCTCTGAGCTTCAGATTTGTTATCTATAAATTTTGGCAGCTGGACTATAAATAATCTAAGGACTTTTCTTTTCCTAAGCAGTGCTTATGATCCTATATGTCTTCATTCTTTTGACTCTTTCCCAGATGTTTTGGTCACAGTGTATGATAAGGTGTCTGGGGGCTGATGTTGAGGAGTCATTCTGTAAGGTGGCATGGGCTGGTAGTACATGGCTTCTTTGTTCAGGCAGCTGTAAAATATATGAGTATCTCTCAGAACATGGTCTAAGAACTTCTTCTACCTACATCAGTGCCCTGGGTTTTCCCCATGAAATGAACTATTATTGACTACCCCCAAATGATTTTTTTTCCCCTCACAACTAACATTGTAAAGCTGTAAATTTTGACTTAGGAATGATTTAAAATCACCCTAATTACAAATGAACAAAATTAATGGTTGTAGACTCTCTGGATTTCAAGCTGCAGTTGAGATCCTCAAAGACACATTGTGTTTTAAAGCTGTACTACTTCAGAGCTAGAGAGTACAAATAGAGTTAAACTGTCCTGAGTATGCTATTTGTGCTATTGAATGCAAGCTAGACTTTCTCCATGAATGGTGCCTCTGTGAACTCTCTTATCAGAACTCTTTGGTTACTTCTTCCTTAAAAATGTCTAAACTACTGTGTACCATTTCTCTTCTCTACAGAGCTTTACAGATGATAGCTCCTTACAACACAAACTTCATAATTCAGACAAATTGCTGAAACTTCACCTTAAGAGGCTTTTCTTTAAATTACAAAGGACAGTGTTTAAATAGATTGTATCATGTTGCCCTAATAAACATTGATAAAACAAGGTCCCAGAATTATTGAATAAATATTTGTACTATTTAAAGCCTAGGAGGGCATGGCAACCCACTCCAGTATTCTTGCCTGGAGAATCCCCAGGGACAGAGGAGACTGGTGGGCTGCCATCCATGGGGTTACAAAGAGTCGGACACAACTGAGAGACTAAGCACAGCACATTGAAAGCAGTGAAGAAAATCACAATGAAGGAAGTACTTATTATAACATTTCATAAAGTTAATGGCCCATACGAATATGCTCCAAGTTCACTATTGGTAAACTTCAGTATTAATAGTTTCGGATGGATTTGGAAGGGACATTGCTGTATTTCAACTTAGTTTTGGGAAAAGGAGAGATTTTTAAACATTCTTGAATTTTTTCCATTACTTATTAAAGTTATAAGCCTTTGTGATTTGGGACTAAGAAATAACATATTACGTGGTTTTATTTTAGGCTTAAAGGAATTGCCTAGCTGTGCATTATCCTGAAGTAGGGGTGTATAAAAAGAAACAGATCATTAAGTTAGAGTCATTAGAAAAATAACATTTTTTATTTAAAAATCAAAATGTAATTAGTCGTTTCAGTGTTTCTTGTTTGAAATAACTTGCTGTCATTAACAGAATAGTGGAGATTAACTTGTGTTGCTTTTGTTAATGATGGCTTTATTTGTGGGTAAAATAAACAGTGGTAAATGATCATGTAATCATGTGCATGATGTGATAAACTTTAATATCTTTAATCTATAATTGACATGGAGTTTAAAAAGTGTTTATTTGTATTTGTTTGCCTGCGTTGGGTCTTAGTTGTGGCACATGGGCTCTAGTTCCCTGACCAGGGATCGAACCTGGGCCCCTTGCATTGGGAGTGTGGAGTACTAGCCACAGGACCACCAGGGAAGTTCCCTGTCATGGATTCTTAATCTCAACAGTGTGCCCTAATTGGCAGAAGTGTTTAGAGGGTGGCCAGCAGGGGTGGTGCACCAGGAGTGGGGAGGGAAGGAGGCAGAAGGTAAAGATACCCCAACCATGTTCAACTTTCATGTTTTCTTATGGTCTACCTTTACTTTTGGAATCATGAAATTATTTTTCTTAGAAATTTTTCTTCTGTTTGCTTTCCGCCAAAATTTTTCCTTCTCTATTCTTTTCTAGTCCAGTTGTTTTTATATTTATCTTACTTTTCTCTCTCCTCGTATGTCAACCATGTATAAGCTACAGAGTCTTTCAGGAAATATTTTATCAGCTCAAAGATATTGAAAGATGAGAACTTTGCCAAGGTAAAGCAGCCTGATTTCTTTTCTGTGCTGCTTTCCCAATGTATTAAAAAATGGACTTCCATCCTCTTCCTACTCATTAGCATTGTGGACTATTTATATCACAAGTCTGCTGGGCTTCTGGTACTTGATTATGTTTTTTAAGCACTTGACTAATATTGAGCCAGAGCCTCCAGTTCTCAACCCATAATTTTGGGGGATTGATTTGGCTGTCCTGAAAAGCTGCATTAGCCTTTCTGTCTACCAGGACTCCATCAACCATGGGAAGAATTAGTTCTCTGATTCAGTGATCATTTAGGGATGCCAATAAGCTGGTTTATTTCATATACAGCTGACCTTAAAACTATGCATTTTATAAAACTGCAAGTTATTGATAATCCACTCAAATTAAATTATGCTTCCATTACTGTTTATTCACTTCATTCTTTATTGAGTCCCTAGAAATATTGGAAAGTGCATAAGAGCTTCCTAAATGTGCAATTCTTCTCCCTTAGGAAGGAAAAAGAGGAAGGGAAAGAGACCATATTCTCATTGCATGTAGTACCTACCACTATTTTAGCAGTCACAGTATTTTCTTCAGATAGGAACTTGTATTTACCACCAAGCCATGAGATTCTTGAGAGAAGATCCTTGAATTCTTCTTTCATTTTTTTCTAGCTTAGGGTCTACAACATACTGGAGAAACAAATATTTTGCAGGCACAGAACTGTATCATCAGTCTTCTTTCAGAGCTGTGATCCTTTCTACCTCCCAATTTGAGGCTCCTGTGGTTTCTTTTAGAGGTTCTATGGATGTTGATTGTTTACAGTTCTTTTTGTATTCACAGATGGAGAAGGTGGAGTGTTGGTTACTCAGTGATTTTTAGTTAGAGTAAAGGATTAATACTAAGCACTTGAATGGTTTTGCATTCTTTTCCAATAAAGGTCAAGATGTGTGGCTCCTCCTACAGCTTTATCATATGCTCTTCTCTCACTCTTAGGCCACTGGCACTCATTCAGATCTTCAACGGAACCGTGTTGCTTCCCTTTCCTCTGCCTGGAATATGATTCCACTGTCTTCATTCTGCCCATCTGTCATCTTTCACTTTGAAAACTGTTATTCATTCTTTAGCTCTCACCCCGGAGAAGGGAAGCCTTTCCTGATAACCCACAAATGGTCATGTTCCCCAGTTGTGCTGTATTTTACCTTTTCTACATTGCACTTACTGTAGTTTTCATTTATTTATGTATGTATTTGATTATTTTTGTTTCTCCCACAAGATCGTAAATTCCAGGAAGGTAAGGATCATTATTTTGTTTATAACGTTATCCCCTGTGTCTTGAATAGTTCAACTCAATGTATAAAATGGTACTGAAGAAATAAAAACCCAGTTGTGTTTTGTCTTGTTTTTTTTTCTTTTCCCCTGGCAGAGTTTCCCATGAATGTAGTGGGAAGGCCTTCTGTGTAGATAGAACTGAGTTCATTCTGACTGCTCTGCTTAAGTCCCTAGCTGCATCCCCTTTAACCTTTGCACTTCTCAGGCATTGGCTAAGAGCAGGAAATAGGCACAGGAAAAAGAAAGTTTTTTTTCGTTCATATTCTGTTGCGTCATCTGTAATATACACTCGTTCCTCCTCTTTCCTGCTACCTGTACACTCCTCCTGCCTCATTATTTTAGCACTTTGAGGTTTCAAGATAGTGTCTCAATGCCAACATTGCTCCTACCCGGTGGAAAACAGTACCAGATATTTTGAAATATAATTCTTAGAACTCTGGCCAACCAAAGGCACAAAGAACTGAACGTCAGGATGCTCAAATTAATGTTTAGATTATAGAACTCAATCCTTCTAGTTTATGAAGGACTATTTATAAATAGAAGTAATATTAAATTAACTAGTATACCACTTTAGAAACAGTTTAGAAAATTATCTGTTTCTAATTAGAAACAGTTATCTGTTGCATAATAATAGTTTATGTTGTAGATATATCTGACTGGATTCACAGATCAAAAAAAATGTACCCCTTTCTGTTACACTTGTTTAAAGCTCAAGTCCAAGTAATAAGTGTTGAGCAGTAATTTGATCCTTTAAAGTTTTTCCTAGTTTGAACTGGGGTCAAAATCATCTTCTGAGTGAGAAAGGACATAGCTGGAAACTGACAGAGAAGTCAGGTGGGGTGTGAGCTGAAGAAAAGCAAGAGAGCCTTCCGCACTGTTACCGGTGAACATTTTATCAGTCCCTGTGTTTTTCCGAATGTTGTTCTGCTCTTCTGATCGTGGAAGGTGGAGAGGCAGTTTCCAAATGTCTTGCATGGTCTTTTGGAGGAAATCGGAAACAAAGTGGCCTCATACCTCTGTGCCCCGGATCCTAGAGAATTGACACCCTAATAAGACAGCTATGGGGTAAGCAGCTCAGGTGGATAATTTTGCTTTGAAGAGCCATGAGAGCTGCCTTAAGAGGTATTCCGTCCCTGTCTTGAGTTGAGATGCTGACGTCTCCTTTGCTGTGGCCTGATGCATGGCGCTGTGCCTGTATTAGTGTAGAGCAATCCAGGAATAGGAAGTGGCTTGTTGCAGAGTAATCTTACTCCAGGTTGTTAAGACTCTGGGGTCAGGCCACTGCTGAGCCCTCCTGCCAACCCCATTCCAAATGTTCGGCAGAGCTGAGCTTTTTATGAGGCTATCTCACAAGTGATTGTACCTCGGGAGTCATCGCAGCTGGAATGGTTGTTTACCAAACTGATTAAAGAATCAGTGAGACAGAACAGGGTGGTAATAATGGCATACAATATTGGACAGCTTTTCATATGCTTATTTACTGTCTGTATACATTTTGGGGAAGATGGTCAAATATTTCCCCAACTTTTTATTTGAGTTTTCTATTTTTCTATGGTTGGGTTTTAAGACTTTTTGGGGGGTATATTTTGGTTTCAATTTTTTTTATCAGATACGAGGTTTCCAGATATCTTCCTCCAATTTGTGGCTTGTCTTCTCACTCTCTTAACAGTTTAAAGAGAGAAGTTTTTAATTTTAATAAAGTATAAGTGATCAGAAAAAAAAAAGAACAGGATGGTAAGACAGTTGAATGGGGAAAGACTTGGCACATGCTGACAGGAGAAGCTAGCAACATTGACGGAATCATAGTGTTACTGTGGGAGTCATTGATATATAGAGGCAAGTACTTGGAGAAGTTGGAAACTCAGCAATGATCCTCCCAGAAACCTGTTCTTTTGCCAGCAATATTACTCATACTCCCCTAAATGTCTTTCTCAGGTTGGAGCTCTTAACATTTTTTGCATGATTATTATGACAGACACCCTATACATAACTTGACATCCTCACAACCCTAGAAGATTGGACCTCCAGGCTTATATTCCTGTAAGTCTTTCTTGCCAATCCTGTGTGTCCTGAGTCACTTTTGACTTCCCAGGCTTAGATGAAATGACACAGAGTTTGGGATCTGGCTTCTGTAGCAAGCCACTGGGAACTGGATGACATGACACAGAACTATGGAGGAATTAGCTCTGTGTGAAAGTGAGATGGGAGACAGAGGTGAAGTACCGGGTAGACACTAACATGTTTTCAAACTGTGGTGCTGGAGAAGCCTCTTGACAGTCCCCTTAACAGCAAGGAGATGAAATAAGTCAATCCTAAAGGAAACCAACCCTGAATGTTTATTGGAAGGACTGATGCTGAAGCTGAAGTTCCAATACTTTGGCCACCTGATGCAAAAAGCTGACTCACTGGAAAAAACCCTGATGCTGGGAAAGACTGAGGGCAAGAGAAGAAAGGGGCATCAGAGGATGAGATGGCATCATTGACTCAATGGATTTGAGTTTGAGCAAACTCAGAGACATAGTGAATGACGGGGAAGCCTGGCGTGCTGCAGTCCATGGGATTGCAAAGAGTCGGAATGACTTAGCAACTGAACTACAACTCAGTGAACTACCTTGTGGTATGATTTCTTTTTGCAAATCTTCCAAAGTAATACCCTGTGGTGAGAGACCTACTTAGGGCTCTTCATGAAGTTAGTGTAATGATGTATTACACTGCACTGCTTTGCATATTTCTTTGCTCTCCCTCCTGTTTTCCCTCACTGCTCCCCCTAAATAAAGGGCTTCTGTCTTCTAAAGAAAGTATCAGTCCTTTAACAGCTCTTAAGTTCTGCTTTCTGAGGAGGTGACGTAAGACATACTATCATCTGAAATTTGGCAAAATTAAGATATATATCATTTACCTTATAAATATTTATTCTCGTATTGAATCTTTTCCTAGGTGGCGTATTATTCTCTCCTTCATATAGCATCTAATCCTATCCACAATATATTGACATTTTCAGAAGTTGCTTTATTAGCAGTGAGATTGGAGTTGGCTTCATTTTTCTATGATATCATGCACAAATATTTTAGACTTTAAAAAATATTTAAAAATTAAAAAAAATATTTTGGACTTCAGAACTGAATAAAAATAATTCTTTGCTTATGTTTGTATCTTTTATATATCCTGGAAATTAGGAGCTGATTTTATATCCATCATATTGCTTATCACAGCGCCTGGCACATGGCATATTCTCAATTAATGTTTCTTGAATGAAAGAATGATAATAATATCAAGCCACTAAAATATAGAAGCAACTCTGTTCTTCCTTAAGTTTCTTTCCCCCCATTGGACCATTTCATAAGTTTTCTATGCTTCTCCTCCTTATACACAACTATTGAAATGTTTAACCCAGAGGGAGTTGATTGTGCTATTTAAGTTTTTCAGGAATTTTGTTGACTTCTTGTTATAGATCAGATTGATTTTTAAATTACTTTGGATAGACCCAGTGAGTTTTGCAATTGAGGTCATGTATTTGAAGAAAGATATTATCTCAGTAGGATTGTAGTTATTGCTCAAGATTTTTCAGCTGCTGAATATTAAAAGAAAGACACATCAGTAGGCCTGTATCAACAAATACCAACCAAGAAATAAATTCTTTTGGTTTCAAGTATGCTGCCATTTGGAATGATGAATCAATAGAGTCATTCACATTTAAATGCTAAAGATTAAAGATTATTTTATACTTCAGGTAGTACCCTTATTGGGATGCTTTTGCATGAAAAACACTATAAACACCTTGACTATTTGATATAGACTACAATACATTATTTCAATCTCTAATTCTATTTAAATGTTCATAAAGAAGTATGGAGATCTTTTCATTTGCTGGGAAATTCTACAAGCTGTTCTGTCCTTGCATTAGTTAACACTAGCTGCTGTAACAGATAAACTCCAGATCTCAGAGGCTATACATTATAAGCATTTATATCTTTTTTGCATCAAAGACTAATGGAGATGTACATAGTTAGGTCGTTTTCACTCCAGAATTAACTGAAGAATTTAATCTTCTTTCATCGTGTCATTCCACCGTTTGCCATCTTCAGCAGGAGGTTGGAGGAGACTCTTATGGTCATCTGCTGGATAATTTCCATTCTAACCAGCAAAAAGGGTAAATAAAGAAGGGGGTCACTTGCAAAAAGTTACTATTGGCCGGGTGTAGACGATGTGGAGCTTCCCAGGTGGCGCTAATGGTAAAGAACCTGCCTACCAATACAAGACTTAAGAGATGCAGGTTTCATCCCTGGATCAGGGAGATCCCCCCGAGGAGGGCATGGCAGCCCACTCCAGTATTTTGGTCTGGAGAATCCCGTGGATGGAGGAGCCTGGAGGGCTACAGTCCATAGGGTCTCAAAGAGTTGAACACGACCGAAGCGACGTAGCATGCATGCATGCACACCATGTGCCTAATTCCCACCACCATTTCACAAGCTAGAACTAAGTCACATGGCCACGTCAAAATGCCAGGAAAGCTGGGAATTATGACATGGCTGTGTGTTCAAAAGGATTTTGGTGATGACTGGCAAACTCTGACAGTTCTTAAAGAGTGTTGATCTTAAAGTATTAGAGGTAGCCTGACTAGCTCAGTTGGTAGAGTATGAGATCTTAAAGGATTTGAGGGCATTTTTTGAAGATTAATCATATCTCAACATTTTCCCAGTGTTTTTCTTTCCAAGTTGCATTAATCAATTTAATGGTAAAGGCTGCTTGCTCTATGAAAACAAAACGAGGTGGGTATCAGGCTTCATAGGCAAAGAAATTCTAGAGGGTTGATGTATCTTGTGTGATTTTTTTCTTTTTGACCCTAAAATATTTGATTTTTCAAGCTCCTAAGTGGGTAAAAACATATTTTAATAAGTGGATGGGTTTTTTTAATAGTCTGAATTCTTGTTTACCAGACTAAAACTGCAACTTTAGGATCTGGAAACTTAGGAATTTGGAATTCTTTCCTGTGTCAATATGAGTAAATCATATCTCAAAATAATGACCTGTATCTAATTGAATATTTACAACACCTCAAAGAATGTCAACTATGATAATTTTGTAAATTATAATTACTGGTTTTACAAATCCTAGATATCTCAGTTTTAGGGTTTCCTTATGTAGATTTGACATTGGCTGCCTAAATAACATGGACAGACTGTAGTTCAGTTCAGTTCAGTTCAGTTCAGTTGCTCAGTCGTGTCCAACTCTTTGCGACCCCATGAATTGCAGCACGCCAGGCCTCTCTGTCCATCACCAACTCCCGGAGTCTACCCAAACCCATGTTCATCGAGTCGGTGATGCCATCCAACCATCTCATCCTCTGTCGTCCCCTTCTCCTCCCGCCCCCAATCCTACCCAGCATTAGGGTCTTTTCCAATGAGTCAACCCTTCGCATGAGGTGCCCAAAGTATTGGAGTTTCAGCTTCAACATCAGACCTTCCAATGAACACCCAGGATTGATCTCTTTTAGGATGGATTGATTGGATCTCCTTGCAGTCCAAGGTACTCTCAAGAGTCTTCTCCAACACCACAGTTCAAAAGCATCAATTCTTCGGCGCTCAGCTTTCTTCACCGTCCAACTCTCACATCCATACATGACCACTGGAAAAACCATAGCCTTGACTAGACGGACTTTTGTTGGCAAAGTAATGTCTCTGCTTTTAAATATGCTATCTAGGTTGGCCATAACCTTCCTTCCAAGGAGTAAGCGTCTTTTAATTTCATGGCTGCAGTCACCATCAACAGTGATTCTGGAGCCCAAAAAAATAAAGTCTGACACTGTTTCCACTGTTTTCCCATCTATTTCCCATGGAGTGATGGGACCAGATGCCATGATCTTAGTTTTCTGAACGTTGAGCTTTAAGCCAACTTTTTCACTCTCCTCCTTCACAATAAACTGTGGAAAATTCTGAAAGAGATGGGAATACCAGACCATCTGACCTGTCTCTTGAGAAACCTGTATGCAGGTCAGGAAGCAACAGTTAGAACTGGACATGGAACAACAGACTGGTTCCAAATAGGAAAAGGAGTACGTCGAGGCTGTATATTGTCACCCTGCTTATTTAACTTATATGCAGAGTACATCATGAGAAACGCTGGGCTGGAAGAAACACAAGCTGGAATCAAGATTGCTGGGAGAAATATCAATAACCTCAGATATGCGAATGACACCACCCTTATGGCAGAGAGCGAAGAAGAACTAAAGAGCCTCTTGATGAAGGTGAAGGAGAGTGGAAAAGTTGGCTTAAAGCTCAACGTTCAGGAAACAGACTGTAGATGCAGGAGTTAATATGCATTCTTTACTCTTTTTTGAAGTATAATTGACCATAGAGTTGTAAGACATTTAAAGTGTACATCATGTATACATATGTTTTGTGAAAGAGCAAATGAACACCTTTCATATTTGTCATTCTTTTTTCCCCAGTGAGAACAGTTAGGTTCTAATCTCTTGGCAAAATTTAATTATACAATATAGTGTTATCAACTATTTTCACCACATTATATATTAGATCCTCAGACCATATCATCTTACAAACAGGTTTGTGGTAGTATCCATTCTTGATTCATAAATGTATTTATTCATACAAAAATGAATAAGACACAGTCTTTTAACAAGACCGAAACTTGTACGTGAGACAGTTAATAAATACAATGCCATGTGGCACATTTACTAGCGAGGAATTAACAAGAGTCTGGTTAAAACACAGATACAATTGTCTTGAAAGGTGATTAGAAGTTTGATCTACAAGGGAAAGGGAAAATACTTTTTTTTTATAGAGATACAAAGTATATACAAAAGCCTAAGTCATGAAAGAGCATGGTATGTTTAGTGAATGTTGACTCCATCCAGGTAGCTAGAGAACAGTGGAGCTACTGGTATTTTACAGTTCTCAGTATGCCTCAACATACACCAAGGAGTATGACTTGGGTTTTGAGAAGGGCTTGAAATTCCATTAAATAAAAAATAATGAAAATTGCTTGAAAAGTTTTGGAAGGATGTGTGGGATGAAATACAACTTTGGAAAGATATGAGTGAGCTCTCCTGAAATAAAGGACGTGAAATAAAGGGTATAAATTTAGTCTTATGGTCCAGAGGAAAAAAATAAGACTAAGGGATGCAAGTTATCTTGAGGTTTCATCTTAAAATGTGCAAGACTTCCAAGTTTAGAACTGTCCAGTGATGGCACACTTCACCTCAATGTGGATGACTAGAAGGCAGATAATCCTTTGTCAGATTATTATAAAGGAGACTGTATGTTGACTCTAAGGTCTTATGATTCTGGGAAGTATTATAACTTGGATTCTTTAACTGGACTGTGTTGATCGAATCCAGGCTTTGCAACTTTCTATAGGTGTGGCTTAGTGGCAAGTGATTTAAACTTTGCACATATGTAAATAAGGATATTATAGTACTGCCCTTGAAGAGTGTTCCTGAAAGTTAACTGATATAATCTATGTAAAATGCCTAGCATAGTTTCTGGCAAAAGGTAAGCATACTATAAATATTAATCATTTTTATCATCATGTTGTGGCTCAGAACAAGCCTCCCCCAAATATTCCACAATGGCATATTGATTACTTTGAAGTGTAAGTTACTTGAGAAATAGCCAGTGCAAGAAGAAAATTCTGACACTTCTCTGTCTCCCTGAAAGTGGGAAATAAATCACCCAGGTGAAAGGTGCTCTCCATGCATCTAGAGTATTAATAGAGGAATCCACTTTTCCCCAGAGATGGGGAATTGGGAGCTAAGAAGCCTGTATAAATGAACTTTGTTGTTTTAATTTACTACCCTAAACCCAAACTCTGTTTAGATTCTTCACTAAGTACCTGAAACCCAAGTTTCCTTGTCTTGCCAATTCCTCACAAATTCATTATTTTTTTTTTTATCTAAACAGTATAAAAAACTGCCTGCTTTGCCCACTTTTTACGTTCCATTTCTGTGAGGCCTTTGTGCACACAAGTTAAATTTGTTTTTTTCCTGTTTATCTATGTCAATTTTCTTGTTATTCCAGCCACAAGAACTCAAGATGGGTAGAGGGGTAAGTTCCCTCTCCCCAACACCAATCATTATTAGATGCTTGATAAATGAGCCTTTGTTATGTTTAGTGACTTATGATCTGTAATGAACAGCACTATTGAAGAGCAAATATTGGTAAACATTTTCTATAACTGGCCCGATAGCAAATATTTTAGCATCTGTGGGTCACTAAGGGACTTTGTTGAATATTGCTGTTTGTTTGTGTTTGTTTGTAGTTTTACACTTCAGAAATGTAAAAACCATTTTCAGTTCATATGAAAGTAGGACTGTGGGGCATATTTGGCATATGGCTACTGACCTCTGATGTATATAAATAGAAAAATTAACCAAATAAGAAGCATAGAATTAAGAGAAAGCAATTGTGTTCATTAATAAGTTAAGGTGAAAATACTGATATTTACAGAGCATACATGCATGAGTGGGATGTTGCAGGTCCTGACTTGGATGAGGAAAGAAGTGCTTGCATGATGGAGCTACTTAGATTGAAGAGGAAGAAAGTAGAATCACAAAAATTCCTATTATAGCATCAGATATAAATGTTATGTAAGAGCCCCAAAATAGCACGATGGCTGTAAACATGTCGGATATAAAAGCCAAGAGCCTAATTACAGTTCTCATCTAGTCTAATCCTGTTACCATTAGCAACAGGGAGATAGCATCTGGGTTTGTTATCCCACTAGTCTGATTTTTCTAGCTTTTCTCTCCCCTAGCAGTTGCTACCACTGTAGAGTACTGTAGGGACAGAGATATCCAAAGACATCTGCTGGTTGTTTCAGGCCAGGCCTCCTGGGGTGAGGGGACAGTCTCTTGGTAGACTTTTTATAGGTCATGATTTGTTCCTTGCTTTGGAAATCCTACAATAAATTTTTAGTTCATTCTTTCAAAGCAGATTAAATTCTGGAAATAGATCCTTGCTAACCTATTTCCATAAAGTGTGCTTGGCTCCAGAATAAGATATTGTTTTTACTATTCATGTTTCCCTGCACCCACATCTTGTCCTGCTGTCACCAATATTATTTCCACTCAGGAAACCAATTTAGCACAGGTTGCTTAGTTAGCAAAGAATTGGACAAAGAGGGTTAATATATTCTTAAGGAATATGTATCTCAAGCTAAGGCAGCCTGATGGATTGCTTTTCTCTATGCTAGGGATATTTGTATCAAGACCTAGGAATCAAAGAACTTTTCTGTCTAGATAGTGTTGAATTAAGACTGACAAACTCTTACTCCCCAGTTCCCTTTTCTTTAGTCACCAATACACTATTGCCTCCAATGCAACTGGATATTTTATAGCTTTCTAAAATAATTGTGTGAACATTTTAGAGCCTACTATGTGTCAGGTTATTACAGTGAGAATATGGTGATGAACAGAAAGAAAATTACTGACCTTCAAGGAACTCAGTTAAATTTAGTACTAAAATGACTATGAGAGAGCATAGACATGCACAGAACACTGAACAAGGGCACCAGACTCAGCCAGCAGAAATTAGAGTAAAATGATACTGGAGGAGTTCGGGAATAAGAAGGAGAAAACCTTTTCAGGCTGAGAGAACAGTATGTGTAAAGGAAGGTGGTATAGCATGCCCAGCTAGCTACTAATAATTTTGTGTGACTCAAGTGATGGGTGGAAGTAGGGAAGGTGCCAGATTGGAAGAATAAAGATGTGAGCAGTGGCCAAGTTATGAAGGCTCATATATTATGTTCATGAGTTTATGTTTCATCTAAGTGGCAGTTGGGAAACTTCCCTTGGGGTAAATTGTTTCTGCAGATCAATGTTTTAATGGTTGATAACTTCCTTTTACTAGAGGATGACTTTTTAAATTTTGGTTTAAAACTTTTTATTTTTTATTGAGTATAGCCAATTAAAAATGTTATGATAGTTTCAGGTGAACAGTGAAGGGACTCAGCCATACATATACATGTATCCATTCTCTCCCAAACTCCCCTCCCATCCAGGCTGCCACATAACATTGAGCAGAGTTCCCTGTGCTGTACAGTATGCCCTTGGTTATCCATTTTAAATATAGCAGTGTGTATATGTCCATCCCAAACTCCCTAACTATCCCTTCCTCCTTCCTTCCCCCTAGCAACCAGAAGTTCATTTTCTAAGTTTGTGAGTCTCTTTCTCTTTTGTAAGTAAGTTCATTTGTATCATTTATTTTTAGATTACACATATAAGGAATGTCATATGATATTTCTCCTTTTATGACTTATTTCACTCAATATAATCTCTAGGTTCATCCATGTTGCTGCAAATGCCCTTATTTCATTCCTTTTAATGGATTAGTAATATTCCATTGTATACAATACCACATCTTCTTTATCCATTCCTCTGTTGATGGACATATAAGTTGCTTCCATGTCTTTGTTATTTTAAACAGTACTGCAATGAACATAGGGGTTCATGTATCCTTTCAGATCATGTTTTTCTTTGGGTATATGCCCAGGAGTGGGCTGCAGGGTCTTATCATAGCTCTATTTTTAGTTTTTTAAGGAACCTCTATACTCTTCTCCACAGTCATGCATGCATGCTAAGTAGCTTTTTAATCCTATGCAAATGAGGAAGATGGAGTAAATATGTCTTAACAATAATCTAGTCTTACGTAGCAATAATACTAATAGCAACAACAGTATTCCTTTGTGAGGATTAAATGAAAAATAGCATAGGTAAACTAGTCAGCATAGAATAATCCTCATATAAAAATACTATTGTTGCTATGTAAGACTAGATTATTGTTAAGATATAATCACTCCAACCTCCTCACTTCCATGGAACTAACATTTTTGTGTGAGGATTAAATGAAAAAGAATATATGTAAACTAGTTAGCATAGAATCTGTCATATAAAAAGCTTTTAATAATTGCTAGCTATCATTATTATTTAAGGGATTAGATCTGATAGAGTGCCAGAAGAACTATGGACAGAGGTCTGTGACATTGTACGGGGAGGCAGTGATCAAGACCATCCCCAAGAAAAAGAACTGTAAAAAGGCAAAATGTTTGTCTGAGAAGGCCATACAATAGCTGAGAAAAGAAGAGAAGCTAAAGGCAAAGGAGAAAAGGAAACATACCCATTTAAATGCAGAGTTCCAAAGAATAGCAAGGAGAGATAAGAAAGCCTTCCTCAGCGATCAATGCAAAGAAATAGAAGAAAACGATAGAATGGGAAAGACTAGAGATCTCTTCAAGATAATTAGAGATACCAAGGGAACATTTCATGCAGAGATGGGCGCAATAAAGGGCAGAAATGGTATGGACCTAACAGAAGCAGGAGATATTAAGAAGAGGTGGCAAGAATACACAGAAGAACTACACAAAAAAAAGATCTTCATGGACCAAATAACCACGATGGTGTGATCACTTACCTAGAGCCAGATATCCTGGAGTATGAAGTCAAGTGGGCCATAGGAAGCATCACTATGAACAAAGCTAGTGGAGGTGATGGAATTCTAGTTGAACTATTTCAAATCCTAAAAGAAGATGCTGTTAAAAAGTGCTGCCCTCAATATGCCAGCAAATCTGGAAAACTCAGCAGTGGCCACAGGGATGGAAAAGGTCAGTTTTCATTCCAATCCCAAAGAAAGGCAATGCCAAAAAATGTGAAAACTGCTATACAGTTGCACTCATCTCACATGCTAGCAAAGTAATGCTCAAAATTCTCTAAGCCAGACTTCAATAGTATGTGAACCAAGAACTTCCAGATGTTCAAGCTGGTTTTAGAAAAGGCAGAGGAACCAGAGATCAAATTGCCAACATCCACTGGATCATCAAAAAAACAAGAGAGTTCCAGAAAAACATTTAATTCTGCTTTATTGACTATGCCTAAGCCTTTGACTGGCTTATTGTGGATCACAATAAACTGTGGAAAATTCTTAAAGAGATGGGACTACCAGACCACCTTACCTGCCTCCTGAGAAATCTGTATGCAGGTCAAGAAGCAACACTTAGAACTGGACATGGGACAACAGACTGGTTCCAAATTGGGAAAGGAGTACCTTAAGGCTGTATATTATCACCCAGCTTATTTAACTTCTATGCAGAGTACATGATGAGAAATGCTGGGCTGGGTGAAGCACAAGCTGGAATCAAGCTTGCCAGGAAGTGTATCAATAACCTCAGATATGCAGATGATACCACCCTTATGGCAGAAAGTAAAGAAGATCTAAAGAGCCTCTTGATGAAAGTGAAAGAGGAGAGTGAAAAAGTTGGCTAAAATTCAATATTCAAAAAATGAAGATCATGGCATCTGGTCCCATCACTTCATGGTAAATAGATGGGGAAACAATGGAAACAGTGAGAGACTTTATTTTTGGGGGCTCCAAAATCACTGCAAATGGTGACTGCAGCCATGAAATGAAAAGACGTCTGCTCCTTGGAAGAAAAGCTATGACCAACATAGATAGCATATTAAAAAGCAGAGACATTACTTTGCCAAGGAAGGTCCGTCTAGTAAAAGCTATGGTTTTTCCACTAGTCATTTATAGATGTGATAGTTGGACTATAAGGAAAGCTGAACACTGAAGAATTGATGGTTTTGAACTGTGGTGTCAGAGAAGACTCTTGAGAGTCCCTTGGACTCCAAGGAGTTCCAACCAGTCCATCCTAAAGGAAATTAGTCCTGAATATTCATTGGAAGGACTGTTGCTAAAGCTGAAACTCCAATACTGTGGCTACCTGATGCGAAGAACTGACTCATTGAAAAAGATCCTGATGCTGGGAAAGATTGAAGGCAGGAGGAGAAGGGGACGACAGAGGATGAGATGTTTAGGTGGCATTAACGACTCGATGGTCGTGAATTTGAGTAAACTCCGGGAGTTGGTGATGGATAGGGAAGCTTGGTGTGCTGCAGTCCATGGGGTTGCAAAGAGTCGGCACGACTGAGCGACTGAACTGAACTTATTATTTTTTGTTAGATAGTAAATTTAAATAATTTTGTGTATTTGTCAGTTCTGAGAGGAAATGAATGGCATTCCCAAAGATTGAATTGAAGATAATTTATTGGAGGGATTATTGGAAGGATTATTGGAGGGAGAGATAAGCATGCTTAAAGGAAATCATAAAAATTTGGAAGCTAATACTACTAATAGTCCTGCAAGACAAGATTTTACCAGGATTCAGTAACAGCTTCAGCTGTAGGAGAGCTGTTGCCTCTTTGGTGCTGTGGTCTTAGAGAAAAGAACACAGCCAACTGTCCAAACCTTGGCCTGGCAGAGATGGGGCTGGTGGAATAAATACTTTGAAGTTTCTCTCCTCTTTTTCTTTGATTTTCTGCCACAGCCTCACATTAGCTGATCTCAGCCAGAAGCCAAAAGGCAAGTAATCTTAATGACTTAGCCTTTAGAAGTCAGCATCCCGGTTTACAGAGCAAGGAAGAGAAAAGTAGGGAATGGATATGAAGCGGCAAACAGGATAACAAGCATACTTTCTGAGTCAGTGAGTTTTCAAATGAAAAATACCCCTTTTCTTCTCTTTAGTACTTTTTTCTTTTTGTAATTAGAATCTATCTTATCAGAAAAATTTGTTGCTTTCTCTTCTTTTTTATTTTGTTGTGAGGACATATCAGTACCAAAAACATAATAAGCCTAAAATGTCAGTGGTTTCATTATTCACCTAAACACAGAGAAAACTGTGGCTGAATAAGGGACCAGCCCAGACAACACATGGATAAGGGACAGAATCAGTAGAGAATGTCTTCTTACAGTTCTGAAATTGGATCATTACTGCTGCAGAATCAGAAGACACCTCTTCCCTCATTGCTTTTAGAAATTATTTTATGCCGTGGAGTGATTCAAGATAACTGTGAAATTGAGCAGAGAGTTCATCATGGTTTAGAGAAAAAGGACCTCATCATGCATTTGGCCCATCTCTGCTGTCAGCTAGCCAAAATCTGCTGAAAAATGCTAGAAAAGTATTTCCCAAAAGTAAAAGTAGTTCTCTTCATATTTAAATACTACACTAACTAGAAAGAATTTTTTTTCATGTATTTAGAATCTGTGCAGAAATTTTCTTTTTTTTTTCTGTATGAGCTGTCAAACGGTATTATTGTTATTTTTTCTGTAGCTCTAAGGCTCTGTTATTATCTGTCTCAAGACTGTCTTCTGTTTCTTAGATTTATGTGTTATGTACTTTTTGTTTCTTCCTTAGTTTTATTCTGCCCTGGGTTTTGTGTGTGTGTGTGTGTGTGTGTCTGTGTGTTTTGGAGGGGGATACTTATTCTGACAGATCGTAGTCACAGGTATTCATTCATCTATTTAACAAATATTAGTGGAATACATGCCTTGAGCCCCGGAGACAGGGCAGCCTCTGCTTTCATTAAATTAAGTAGATGACCAACCTATCTTTCTTTACGTGTAATATTTTATTCATTTCTGTTTGCTACTTTCTTGTGTTTTTTTTTATTTCTCCCTCTGCCATCTCTGAATTTTTTCTTGAGATTGTATTAATTTGTCGTGAATTCCTAGATTTATAACTCATTAGTATAAAAGGGCCCATTTCTTCACTAGATCAGTCAAATTTAGAGCTAAGGACCCTTTTAGCTTTTCAGGTTGAAAGTAATGCTAACATTTAAAAAGACCAACTGCTGACCTGCATGTGGCCAGATTTTCACTTACAGTTTCCAAAAGATTGGAAGGTTTATTTGGGCCCACTGAACAGAAAACAAAGTAAATTTGTACAGTTTGCAGTTAAAGCCTAGAGCCTGGTACTAACCATATTTCTTTAATATACATCTCAAATATTTATATTATTGCTCCTTCTTAGGTCAGGCATTTCATAGAACATAAATTCTACAAGAGTTGGAGCCTTGTTCTTTGATAGTACATAGAATAGTAACAGTTACATAGAAAGTGCTCAGTAATAAACATTTTTTTGTGGAATAAATGGATCATCCATGTTGATGGTATCAGAGAGACTTATAGAAGAGCCCAAAACTAGGAAGAGGGGAAGTAAACTCACATCTTATGAACTATTATGTGCTAGTTACTATTCTATATATAATTTAATTTATTCTTACAATAATCCTATGAGATGATTATTTCCTTTTTTTATGTGAGGAAATTGAATCTCATAGAGGCTAAGTAACTTGGCCAAAATCACACAGCCAGCTTGTGGCAGAAGTGGAATTAAAGCCTATTTGGCTGATCCTAATGTGTATCTTCTTCCTCTTCTATATTCCTTACTTATGGCCCAGGGATAAATGAAATAAGGAAACTAGATCTATAGGTGAAGGGGGAGTTAAATATGTACTAAGAGCTGCAGATTTTCTGTGACATTTAAAACATGTTTGTGGTTTTCTTTCAATCATAGTATAAAAGAAACAAATTTAAAACCTTTTTGGGATTGTCTGTATAAAAACTTTATACATGAGCACTGCTGAATGATTTCCTGGAAGGCCTGTATTTGTGCTTGTATTTACAGTTTCATTGAAGGCAAGTGGTACTCGTTAAACGTCACAGCCTATTGTAAAGAGAACAGAGGTGGACTTATTCCATAATAACTGTTTTATACCAAGCTAAGGCTAAGTGATATCAAGGCATGGTTAACAAAAGAATTTTCCCCACAATAGTGAGTCTCCTTGAGTTGAAAGTAGCAGCTTAGCTTCAGCAAAACATGATCATTCATCATATTGGGTTAATGTTAATTTGAAATTTATTGGTTTTGGTGTTTTGATTTGTAATTTTCAATTTTTGTGGTTTTACAGGAGTTAAAAGCATAAGTAGTTTATGTCTAGTTTTTTTTTTAAATTAGTTTATTTTCTATTTTTAACTTTACAATATTGTATTTGTTTTGCCATACATTGACATGAATCCACCATGGGTGTACATGTTTTCCCCTTTGTGTGTTCTTAAATGATTCTATAATAAAAAAGTCTTGTCAACATGATAGTGTTTTCTATTTCAATTTCTCTCTTTTAAAATAGATATCACTTTATTCAACTTTGAAAAGCAGTGATACAGTTGCTTGTGATCTAGTATGTATCTCTCATTTGATCATAAATTTCTCAAAAACAGAATCCATGTGATACTCATTTTACAATCCCTACTCTGCCTCCTGATACCTAATATGTGTATGGTTTCAGCCTGCAAAGGTGGTGAGTGGATGGTGTTGGGGTGTGGGGAAGGGGTATAGATAGTGTCAGGGTGCAGGAGTCATTCAGTCATCCAACAAATATTTACTCATAGTCTATAATTCCAGGCATTGTTTTTACAGCAGTGAACATGACTGGCCAGGTCCTTGCCCTCATGGAGCTAACATTCTGATAGAGAGAAGATAGACAATATATGAACAAATGCATATGGAAATAAAATGCTTACATATTGAATAAGTGCTGTGGGGAAAGAAATAATTTTCAGCACTCCATTGATGCTAATGTTGTTAAGGTCAGTAATAACCTCAATGTTGCCCAATCCATTGGCTGCTTTACTGTCCTTACATATTTTGCTCAATAGGCATTTAGTACTGAAGTTTGTTTTTTTTTTTTTTAATATTGAGTTGTGTTAAATGACTTGGACCTTGAGTCATTCTCTACTATGCATTTCCTCAGAACCTAGGTTTTTTGTTCTTGACCCAGATTGCTTTATGGTTTTCTTAAAATAAGTTTCAAATTTATGCCAAATTTCTTCAGGGAGACTGCAAACAACTTGAGAGCAGAGGTTCTCTTCTGTTTCTATGTACCTTGATTTGACCAATTGGTCTCTTCTATGGTTTGCTATTTTTTTTTTTGTAATACTTATTAAACTTTTTATTTTGTATTGGAGTATGACTGATGAACTACGTTGTGATAGTTTCAGGTGGACAGCAAAGGGCTTCAGTCATACATATATAGTTTTGGTTTTAAACTGTGTTCCTCGAAATTGTCGAGTTTCACAAATCTGACCAAGGCAGGATCTGATGTGTCTGATAGCCAGGTTCCATCTCTTCAAAAGACCTTCCTCTCCTCTCCTCTCCCTTTCTCTCCTCACGCCCTCTCCCATTCCTATCCCTTCCCTTCCATTTCCTCCCCTTGATTAAATTTATTCCTAGGCCTTTTATTCTTTTTCATGTTAATTTAAAAGGGATTTTCTTGTTTTCCCTTTCTGATAATTCATTAGTATATATGAAAGAAACAGACTTTTGTATATTAATCTTGAATCCTGCAGCTCTACTGAATTCATTTATTCCGATAGTTTTATAGTGAAGACTTTAGGGTTCTCATAGTATTATGTCTATTGCACATTGTAACTGTTTTACTTCTTCCCTTTCAATTTGGATGCTTGCTTTCTTTTTCTTGCCTGATTGCTTCGGCTAGGACTTCCAAAATTGACGTGACGTGAAAGTCGCTCAGTCGTGTCTGACTCTTTGCAACCCCATGGACTATATATAGTCCATGGAATTCTCCAGGCCAGAATACTGGAGTGGATAGCCTTTCCCTTCTCCAGGGGATCTTCCCAACCCAGACATTGAACCCAGGTCTCCCCCATTGCAGGTGGATTCTTTACCAGCTGAGCCACAAGGGAAGCCCTTCCAACACTATATTAAATAGAAGTGATGAGAGTGGGTATCCTTGCCTTGACCCTGATTTTAGAGGAAAACCTTTCAGTGTTTCATCACTGAGTATGCTGACAGCTGTTTGTTTGTAATGTTGAACTATGTTCCTCTATGCCAACTTTGATGAGTTTTTATCATGAATGAATGTTGAATTTTGTCAAATTCTTTTTTTGTATCTATTAATATGATCATGGATTTCCTGGGTGGTTCAGACAGTAAAGAATCAGCCTGCAGTGTGGAAGACCTGGGTTTGATTCCTGGGTTGGGAAGATCCCCTGGAGAAGGGAACAGCTACCCACTCCAATATTCTGGCCTGGAGAATTCCATGGACAGAGGAGCCTGGCAGGCTACAGTCCGTGGGATTGCAAAGAGTCGGACATGAATGAGCAACTTTCACTTCACTTCACTTCATTTATATAATCATGTGATTTTGATCCTTTCATTTTGTAATGTGCTGCATCACATTGATTTGCAGATATTAAACTATATTTGCATACCTGGAATAAATCCCACTTGACCACGTTGTCTGATCCTTTTCATATATTATTGAACTTGATTTGTTAGGATTTTTGCATCTATATTCAACAGAGATATTGGCCTATACTTTTTTTTTGGTATGTGTGGTTTCTTTGTCTGGTTTTGGTATCAGGGTAATGGTGATGCTGTAGAAAGAATTGACGAGTGTTGCCTCTTCATTTTTTTGGAATAGTTTGAGAAGTGAAGTATTGACCCTACTGTACTTTTATCTTTGGTGGAATTTTCCTGTGAAGTCATCCAGTTCTAGACTTTTGTTTGCTGGGAGTTTCTTGATTACTAATTCAATTTCACTACCAGTGATTGGCCTGTTCAGACCTTCCTGATTCACTTTTGGAAGATTGTATGTTTCTAGGAATTTATTGATTTCTTCTGAGCTGTCCAAGTTGTTGGCATATATCTGTTCGTAATATTCTCTTATGACTTTTTGTATCTCTGTGTTATCATTGTTATTTTTCCTCTTTCATTTCTTATTTTATTTGGGTTCTCTCTTTTCTCTAACGAGCCTGGCTAAAGGTTCATCAGTTTTGTTTATCTTTTCAAAAAACTGCTCTGGGTTTCATTGATCTTTTCGGCTTTTTAAAAATCTCTATTTTATTGATTTCCTCTCTGATCTTTATTAGTTCCTTCCTTGTGCTGATTTTGGACTTTGTTCTTCTTTTCTAAGTACCTTAGATGGGTAGTTTAGGTTGTTTTTGTAGTAGCTTTCTAGCATTTTACCAGTGTAGTTGGAAAGAATGATTGATGCAATTTCCATCCTCTAGAATATGTTGAGTCTCATTTTGTGGCCTAGCATGCAATCTCTCCTAGAGAACATTCCATATGTGCTTGAAGAGAATGTGTTTTTTGCTGTTTTGGGATGGAATGTCCAATAGGACATCTGTTACGTTCAGTTGGTCTAATGTGCATTTAAAACCACTGTTTCCTTATTGCTTTTCTCAGTAAATGATTTGTGCATGGATATAAGTGGGGTGCCAAAGTCCCCTACTATTATTTTATCATTGTCAGTTTCTATCTTTATGTGTATTAATATTTGCTTTGTATACTTCCGTTCAGTTCAGTTCAGTCGCTCAGTCGTGTCCGACTCTTTGCGACCCCATGAATCACAGCACGCCGGGCCTCCTTGTCCATCACCAACTCCCGGAGTCTACCCAAACCCATGTCCATCGAGTCGGTATGCCATCCAGCCATCTCATCCTCTGTCGTCCCCTTCTACTCCTGCCCCCAATCCTTCCCAGCATTAGGGTCTTTTCCAGTGAGTCAACTCTTTGCATGAGGTGGCCAAAGTATTGGAGTTTCAGCTTCAACATCAGTCCTTCTTATATACTTAGGTTCTCCTATATTAATATATGTTAATAAGTGTAATATTCTCTTGTATATATTTTTTAATCATTATATAATGTCCTTTTTTGTCTTCTGTTACAGACTTTGTTTTAAAGACTACTTTATCTATATGATCAGCTTTCTCTTTGTTTACATTTGCATGAAATATCTTTTTCCATCCCTTCATTTTCAGTATGTGTTTACCTTTAGCTCAGGGACTAACACAAAGTTAGTCTCTTGTAGGCAACTTATAGATTGATCTTATTTTTTATCTAATAACCACCTTATATCTTTTGATTGAAGCATTTAGTCCTTTGACATTCAAAGCGATTATTTATTGCCATTTTGTTGCTTTTTAGTTGTTTTTGTAGTTTTTCTCTGATTTTTCTTTTAGTTTCTTCTATTGTAGTTTGATTTTTTTTTTTTAATGTTATGCTCTTGTGGTTACCAGGGGTTAATATAGGTTGACCTATAACTATATCTACTTGTTTTAAAGTGATAGTCATTTAAGTTGAAACACATTCTAAAAGATACAAATTGTTTTACTTCCTTCCCCCATGTTTTGTGTTTTTGATGTCCTATTTTACATCTTTATGTCTACCCCTTACTGTTTTTATAGTTAGAGTTGGCTTTAAAATTTTTGTCTTTTTATCTTTATACTAGCTTATTTGAGTGGTTGATCTACTGCCTTTACTGCATACTTGCTGTTATTATGGATTTCCCCTTTCCTATAGATACTTATTTGTAGCCTTTTCTTTTCCATTTAAAGAAGACTTGTTAATATTGATGAACCCAGTGATGACTTTGTTGAGTAAAGTATCTTAGGTTTTAGGTTTTCTTTTTCAGCATTTTAAATACATCATGCCACTCCTTTCTGGCCTTCAACATTTCTGCAGAAAAATCAGCTAGTAGCCTTATGAGGGTTTCTTTGTAGATGACTGTTTTTTTCTTGCTGCCTTTAGAATTTTTTTTTTTAACTCTTGCCATTTTAATTATAATATGTCTTGGTATGGGGCTTTTAAAATTCATCTTGTTTGGAACTTTCTGCTCTTCCTACACCTGAAAATCTAGTTCCTTCTTTATCTTTCGGAATTTGTCAGCCATAATTTCATCAAATACATTTTCTATCCTTTTTGTCTCCCATCTCTATCTGAGGCCCTTGTAATGCAAATGTTAGTATGTTTAATGTGTCCTAGAGCTTCCTTCAGTTATCTTTATTTTTAAAATATGTTCTTTTTGCTCTTTTAATTGGGTGATTTCCATTATCCTATCTTCCAGATTGCTTATGCATTCTTCTGTATCATCTAGTCTGATACTAAGTCCTTCTAGTGTACTTTTCATTTCATTTATCATATTCTTCAGTTTGATGGTTTTTTTTTTTTTATATTTTCTAGTTCCTTGTTAAAATTCTCACTGTGTTCGTCTATTCTTCTCCCAAATTCAGTCAGCATTCTTACTTCTGATGCTTTGAACTCTATCTGGTAAACTATTTGTAGTGTTTTTCAGGGTCTTTTTTCTTGTTCTTTTGGTTGAAACATATTCCTGTGTTCTCATTTTAACTTTGTCTGTCTCTATAAAATTAGATGAAACAGTTACCTCTTCCAGTCTTGAAAGGGTGTCCTTCTGTGGGAGCATCCCTATGCAGTTTGCATGTGTCCAGTGGCTTTGGTGGGGGAGCTGGATCTGAAGTGAGTGCGGGTTATATCTTTACCTGGGCTGTGCTAGAAACCGTTATCCCACCTTAATGGGAGGTAGGACTGGAGATGGAAGGGCTACAGTCAGAGCCAGGTGGAAGCCAGGGCTTCTCTTGTGCTCACAGGCTGTCCCCTCCCTACTGGGAGTGAGGTCAGTGCCCAAGATGTTGGTGCAGAAGACCAGAGGGCTAGGTCTGAGCTTATTTCATTCCTTCTAATTGTGTACACTTTCTTTGGCAATGGTACCTCTGTTCTTGTGCAGAGCAGCATCAGAGCTGGAGCAGGCTGGGGTGCACACTAGGGCGGTCATGGAAAACCAGAGTCCAGGCAGTTTTCAGTCTGCTTCCTCTGCACTATTCCTGGGAGTAAGCAAGCATGTACTCTGCTTCATGAGCAGAGTCTAGGTTTCTTACAGCCCTCTGGTAAGTCCCATTGGTTTTCCAACCAGCTAAGGGTACTCGTCTTCCTAGTGGTGAACCCCTGGGTGGGGTACCTAATATGTGGCTCAAACCTTTCACTGCCTATGGATAATAACTGAAGCTGTGATAGCCCCTTCCTCTTTTGTTGCCTGCTAAGGGTGTGGATCCAGAGCAAGAGTTGATCCACATGTAGGTGTATTTTTGATGTGTGTGTTGAGGGAAGTGAGTTCATAGTCCTTCTTTGCCATCTTTTTTTTTTAAATTTATTTATTTATTTTAATTGGAGGATAATTACTTTACAATATTGTGATGGTTTTTGCCATACTTCGACATGAATCAGCTATGGGTACACATGTGTCCCCCCCATCCTGAACCCTCCTCCCACCTGCCCCCCCACTGCATCCTCTGAGTTGTCCCAGAGCACCAGCTTTGAATCATGAAGTCACTGCTTCATGCTTATGACTTTTGTATCAATCTGGCTAGCAATGTGGCTTAAGTAGAGGAGGTGATATGTAGGGGTTTATGTACATTTATATGGATATGGAGAGCACTTAATATTTATTGAATTGCATAGACCAAGATATTTACATATATGTCCCCATACTCTAATTTTATTTTCTCCTCCCTGTGTTATTATTTCATTCCCTATGGTCAAAATTACCATTCCCTATGGTCAAAAAAGCAGAGACATTACTTTGTCAACAAAAGTCCATCTAGTCAAGGCTGTGGTTTTCCCAGTAGTGATGTATGGATGTGAGAGTTGGACTGTGAAGAAAGCTGAGCACCGAAGAATTGATACTTTTGAACTCTGGTGTTGGAGAAGACTCTTGAGAGTCCCTTGGATTGCAAGGAGATCCAACCAGTCCCTCCTAAAGGAGATCAGTCCTGGGTGCTCTTTGGATGTTGAAGCTGAAACTCCAATAGTTTGGCCACCTGATGCGAAGAGTTGACTCATTGGAAAAGACCCTGATGCTGGGAAGGATTGGGGGCAGGAGGAGAAGGGACGACAGAGGATGAGATGGTTGGATGGCATCACCGACTCGATGGACATGAGTTTGGGTAGACTCCAGGAGTTGGTGATAGACAGGGAGGCCTGGCGTGCTGCGATTCATGGGGTCACAAAGAGTCGGACACGACTGAGTGACTGAACTGAACTGAACTGATGGTCAAAATTAATGAAGAAAGATGATGAAGCTAATACACAGTGAGATGCCAGAGATATGATTAAAATAAATCTGAGCAATACTTCAGAGGTTTTTAGAAAACATAACTTTAGCCCTTGGGATTCGAATATCAACCCTGAGTGTACTTTTTAGGTTCACAGCTCCACCTTTCCTGTATTCAGTTTTCCTTAAGTAATGAGGGTTTGCTGTACAAATTCAGGTGTGAGTAAAATAGGCTGGAATCTCAAACACTGTATGAAGCCTGAAATACTTTTCAAGACATAAATCAAGCTCTAATTCAGGATAGTGAGTAAGAGCAAGGATTCTAGAATCAAACAAATGTAGGTTGAGAATTCCAGTTCCCCCATAAAGGAGTCTTTGTGTACTTCCCTTAACTTCTTTCTGCCTCAGTTTTCTCATCTGTGAAATGGAGATAATACTAGAACTAAACTCATAGGTGGTTGTAAGATTTGATGGAATAATATGCATGAATTTCTTACCATATCTGGAACATAGTGAGGCCTCAATAGTGTAAGCCATTATTGTTTGTTGTTGTTGTTATTATTAACTACTGGGTTTTACCTGCCATACCCTCAGCAGCAATGCTCCCAACTTTGATCTCTACTACCGTGCTAAATGGAGCTTTGTGTTTTGGCTTCAGTTCCTTCTACCATTATATTAACTGGGTTTTTCTACTTTATTAAAAAACAAACAAACTTTTTAAGTGAGAGGAACTGATTGGTTTAGTCTGTCACCACCCCTACAAGGCAGAGTTCTTACCCTAGGTCATTTTGTAGCCTACTGGCCAGTCTAAAAATTGACTGATTGGGGGTCAGGTCCTCAGCAATCACCAGGCAGGCTGGTATAACTTGTGAGCAGGAAATCCCTCTGAAGGGGAATGTAGGTCTGGCAGGCCTTCTGATGCTTCCCAAAGAGGGTGGGCAAGCTCATACCTGCGATGTGGCTTGAAGGGGTGTACAGAAAAAAGAAGCCAAATTGTAACACTTTGGTTAATAACAAATATGGTGCTTAAATGAATCAAAGATATAGTGTTTGTTTAGCTAATAGCATTATTAGTGAGTTTGGGCAGCCAGGAAAAAGAAGTTTGGAAATAAAACAACAGACCAAACACAGGTCACTCAGGGCAAAACCTTTTCTTGTGATATATGACAAGAGTCTGTCCAAGTTTCTGACAAACAATGTTACCTAAAGAGGAAGAGAATGTAGAGTCAGCCTTTCAGAAATCTATTGACACTAATCTCCTGTAAATTATAGGTGGTTATGTAGCACTTGGAGAGATTTCTTCCCATGACTCTGACCTCAAGTGCTCTCAAGATCATTTTGTGCTGAGCATTTCTACTCTACCATTTGTGTTAATTCTTTTAGGCTAAAGGTGGAAAAATAAATGGTAACCCTGTTTTTTGTTTTTTTGTTTTTCAAATGAATCAATTTGATGATAGGGAGGGATGGACATTTTTCTTCAATCTACAAAACCAAGTCCTAAAACTCCAACTGGAAGAATTGTGACAGCTGATAGTTGCTTTGTATCCAGTAGAGATAAAGTTTTGACGTACTTGGCATTGGACTGCACAGTGATGGTTAGAGGTTTATTCCTATGTTTCTAGATATGGCTATAGTAATGACTATAGTGGAAAGCTTGGAGAATCAGAAAATTCAAGTCCTGGTTGAGTCAGGACTAGCTTTGTGTTCTTGGTGAAGTCACCATAACTTACCAGCCCCAGGTTCATCATCTGTACAGTGCAGAGTTAATAAGATGATTTTCATCCCTCTCACAGTTCTAGCAGCACATGATTCAGTTTCATAACTTCTTTTATTTTTTTATATTGGTCCATTTAATCTTCTGTTTCTAGATCATGCTCTGCAGTTTTATGCTTCTGTCTTTTGAGCCATATATATTCTTTGCTCATTCATTCATTAACTTCTGTATCCATCTTTACATTTATTGATTCTCTAACTCCATACTTATTGAATATAAGCCATTTTACTAGCAGTGATGGTGCAAAATTTACTGACATGCTCTCTGCTTTCTAGATCATAAAAGTCAGCTCAGAATACAACCATATCTCTGCCTGCCTCTCCAGTCTCATCTTATACCTTTCTCTTTCGAATTTCGTGAATATATTTGCCATGCTTTCTTGGGTTTCTGCACATTCTTCATCCCTTCAAGTCTTCTGTTCCTAAATCCCTATACCTGAAAATGCCTACTCATCTTTAGGTTGCGTTCAAAAGTTCTCCCTTCTTTGGAAAATAAACTCCCTGGGTTAGACTTTCTATCATGTACAGTTGACCCATGAACCATAGAGGTTTAAACTGTGCACATACACTTATATGGATTCTTTGCAATAATAAATACTGTAGCACTACTCAATCCATGGTTGGTTGAATCTGCAGGTGCAACAACCATGCATAAGGAGGAACCTTGGCTAGAGAGGAATGACTATACTTATGTATGGAGTTTTGACTGGGCAGAGGATTGGTTCCCTTAATGCCTACTTTGTTCAAGGGGCAACCATATTCTCATTAATTATGCTTTCTACTTCTAGCCTTACATTCATGATATTATAGTAATAACTTGATTAAACCATTACATATGTCCATAAAGCAAATTTTAATTCTGGACAATATGAATGTACCTATGTCCCCAAGGATGCTTCAGAATTCTTATTTTCCTTTCCCACCTATCTCTTCATATGCATTCCACCTCTGATGGACATAGGATTTCTCTCCTTTGTGGTCTTCCTACTTCTCTCTTTATTCTCCTTGTCTGTTTAGCTTCTCCTTCAGAAGAAAATTTTCTTATTGTCCCCTGAGGCATTGGAGGGGCTGTTGCATTTTTAGGTCTTTGAAGGTTACTTTAGACCCTTACATATTTCAAAGTGAAAAATCTTCCAGACAAACAAACCATTCTATGCCTAACCTGTTGTAAGTTTAATATGCTAACTGTGCTAATAAACATTTTGTTTCTTTGCTCCTCAAAAAGCAAGAGAAGGGAAATAGAGTGAAGGTAGAGAAATTTGTTTTGACTTATTAAGTATTCTTTTTTTTTTTTCTGCGAGACTTTTGGTTTTTATCAAGACAGAGACCAATCTGTCTTATTCACTGCTGTATTTCCAGTGCCAGGTGCACAGTATATGCCTAATAATATTTGTGGGATAAATGAATGAATGAATGAAAGGTGAAAAGCATATATTAACAAGTTGATTTTTACCCCACAATGTGAGATGCTCTATACGATATCCCTATTTGGGTATATTATATTCAAAGATGATAATGTATGTATTACAGTTTTATAAATCCCAAAACACTCTCTAAGATATTGATAAGCTCTGTACTGCAGTGGTTCTCAAACTATGGCCCCTGGATCAACAGTATCAGCATCACATGGATATTTATTAAAAAAGTAAATTTTGAACTGCAGTTAAACCTACTGAATCAGAAATTCTAGTTGTGTGACCAGTAATCTGTTTTTTAAATCTACTCTTCAGGTAATTTTGGTGCATGATAAAATTTGACCACCACTGCTCACAAGGGATTAAAAAGTGGAATGTGAATTGGCTTATAACTTTGCAAAGCTTAGATGTAAGGAGATAAAGCTTTTATATCAGTGACATGGACTGTAAGAATCACAAGATAAATGCAAAGTGCAAAGGCAATAAAGGGGAGGAAGGATGAAATGACTTGTGGTGGAACAGGCTTCAGGGAGAAAGAACATTTGAGCTGGAACTGCTGAGTCATGGTCCATAAAACTCTCTAGATGAAGAGAAAAACAAAATAAACAAAATCTCTGCAAATCCAGCACAAAACAAAATCCTATAATTATTCTAGACATTAAAGGTCAGTTTGTAATAATTAAGACCACACTTTGGAGTTAGACATATGTGGTTCCTATCCTGGCTCCAAAAATTATGAACTAAGCTAGCTGGGCAAATTTCTTAACCTCTCTCTCCCTGAGTTTCCTCTTTTGTAAAGTGGGTAAAAGAATAGTTCTATGTCATAGGATTTTGGAGAACAGTAAATGAGATAATGTACATGTAATGCTTAATGTGCTATGGTAAAGCCTTGATAAATAGTAATAGTATTACTAACACAGAAATAAACTATTGAATTTTAAAAGTTGTGTCAGGGGTCTTCAGCTAGTCAACCAGGAAGAATTTACATCTTCT
This sequence comes from Giraffa tippelskirchi, assembly GCF_054371585.1. NCBI lineage: Eukaryota > Metazoa > Chordata > Mammalia > Artiodactyla > Giraffidae > Giraffa > Giraffa tippelskirchi. The sequence goes on along the minus strand of NC_137284.1, from coordinate 37,212,536 downwards.
GTGTCCTAGATGTAATTTTCATTCTTTTTTATTTTTGAAAAACATTTTTAATATTTATTTTAAGACATTAAAAAAAGCTTTGAAACAATCTCAAACTTGAATGGTCAGTACAAAGTGTTTTTTTTTTTTTTTTTGTATTGCTTTTTTTATCACTTCAGCCGTTGGAGAGTAACTGGTCAACCTGTTCTATTACTTCCTGATACATTAGTACTTATTTCCTGTGAACAAGGGCATTTGCCTATGTAACTGCAGTGAAATGAACAAAATCAGAAAATTGACAAGTATCCCAGTATTGTGTTATACTGAATAATCCAGTTTAGAACTACACATAGCCTTTAGGTGTCGTGTCTTTTTAGTTTCTTTAAATCTGGAACGTTTCCTCAGCCTTGAATTATTTTTTGTGACTTGGATGCTTCTAAAGATAGGAATATCACATAAGCAAGGCTGTGTTCTTTTTCCTATATCCTCTCAGGTGTCTCATGACTGTATTTGCTCCATTTACTCGTGATGTTCGGAGAAGGCAATGGCACCCCACTCCAGTACTCTTGCCTGGAAAATCCCATGGACCGAGGAGCCTGGTAGGCTACAGTCCATGGGGCCGCTAAGAGTCGGACATGACTGAGCGACTTCACTTTCACTTTTCCCTTTCATGCACTGGAGAAGGAAATGGCAACCCACTCCAGTATTCTTGCCTGGAGAATCCTGGGGATGGTGGAGCCTGGTGAGCTGCCGTCTGTGGGGTCGCACAGAGTCGGACACGACTGAAGCGACTTAGCAGCAGCAGCAGCAGCAGCAGTCGTGATGTTTACTTTGAACACTCAATTGATGTTGTGTTCCAGCTTTTGGGCTTGTGAGGTTACTCTTTTCCATTTTGTGTATGTTTATGTATATATGTGTTTACATTTATGTGAATATTTATGTCTATTAAAACCATAAGTTCACACTGATACTTCCAGTTTCAATCCAATACCCATATAGTTCATTGTAGTTTCTCCATTTCCATATTTTGACTCTATTTTCCGATAAATTCTCATCATCTCTATTTTACTTACTTATTTGGTAAGTCTCCTTATTTGTAACCAGTCTCATTATCACTGCTGAGGACACATTTCTTACCAAACTTAGGTTCTCACAACCCTCACTGGGCCAACCCTTTCCAAGGTTGACCTTCTCACTCTTTGTAGCTGAGATAAAGCATCCCAGGCTCCACCCACAGCCTGGGTGCCCTCTTCATAGAAGTCAGCTTTGACCCAGTGCTCCAACAATATCTAAACTGTATGGCCCTCTTCAACCTGTTTTGGTTCCAACAGCTCACGTCTGGCTGCATCTCTGTGAGAAGTCCTTCCTCAGTCTGACTCTGTAACGGCTTTGGGCTGCCTTCACATGTAGACGCCCTCCTCACTCTGCTTGAGTTCTGGTGCCCTGCTCTGAGCCACCTAGCTCCTCCGCTCAATCTCCTCCACCACCAGAACAGACCTTGCTCTACTTTACCTAATGGCTTTAGAACCGAATTGTCCTTGCTTGCATTAAAAATGCATAAAAGTATGCATTACTGCCATAATAAAAAATTTAAAAAAAGAACTGAATTGTCTGGGAGGGAAGGGAAGGAGAGAGAAGAGAAAGGAAAGGAGAAAGGTGATGGGGAGAAGAAGAGGAAAATAAGAACTCATAGATGTATTTTTTCAATAAAGCAAGAGTAAGTATTACTATTTTCCAAAGACTGTGAATAGAACTACTAGCATGAAATTTTCCTTTTCTGGGAACAAGCAGGATAGCCTTCTGGTTTGATTATGGGGTCTGTATGGCTTTCCAAATGTTTCAGGATTATTACACAACATTAGTTAGTCTATGAGAGAATAGCAGAGCTTCCTGTCACACTTGTAGACTGAAATGGATTGGATAGTTCTTGTACTATAGCTATCTACAAGCTGCCTTTCCACCCCTATTTCAGAACAAAAGGTAGTATACATTATTTAGCCAATATAAAAGTAAGGTAATAATAGCTTCTACATACAGAGTGATCTTCCCAGGTGGCTCAATGGTAAAGAATCTTCAGGTTTGATACCTGAATTGGGAAGATCCACTGGAGAAGGAAATGGCAACCCACTCTAGTATTCTTGCCTAGGAAATCCCATGGACAGAAGAGCCTGGTGGGCTACAGTCCATGGGGTCACAAAGTGTCTGATACGATCTGGCAACTAAAAAACAACATATACAGAGTAGCATATTTTCTAACCTGTAATTTTGTATTTGGGCATATGATTTTCCCTTATGCAAACCTTTTAGATACTGAGGAAGTTGAGACAAAAGGGAGGTGACATGTTCAATGTTTCTAGATTTTATTTTTCTACAATTTCATTTAAGCAGTATATTTTAATGAGATTACTTTGCACAGTAGATCATAAGCTTGATCTAATATAATGGATACCTGTGCTATAATATGCACATATGATAATTAATTGTACATAGTTAATATGATCTATCCACTCTAATAAATTATAATTACATCTTTTATGTATAATAATATAATTATATATAATGGAAATTATACCATATTATAATAAAATATTATCATAAATTTTATAGGGGTATATTTTCAATAATTTTTACACTCTAAAATTGGTCTTTCAGGTATATTGGTACACCGGTGTTGCAAAGCAATGTTCTTTTTAAGATTAGCCATCAGCTGTCACTTCTTGGAGCAATTCCAAATGAGATGATTACAGACTGCCATTTAAATCAGTCCTTTTGGAGGAGAGGAATGTGATACTTTTCTCAAGTGGTAGTTGACATTAGGTGTTTAATCAGCCAAAGAAACACCCTTCACCTCATGTTACACATAGAATAGACTAAGCTTTTGATATTCATCAATAAAGCTCTGTCTATATAGTGTTGTTTTATGATTCAGAACTGTATTTCCAAAATAAAAAAAAGTAAAGAACAAAATGAAACAGATTGAAAATAACAAAAAAAATTATCTGGGCAAGTTGTAATAAGAACCTCTGTATACCAGACTTGAGGAGATTAGAGGGACACTATCTTTTAGCATATCAGAGACAGAAGTTTGTTTTCCTACTTAACACATGTCTCTAGATAAAACTCCCTCTGTAGACTGAATACTTTCTGGCCTCATCTGAGTTGGTTAGTTGGATTGATTATAAAGTTGTATAAAATCACCATTAAATAGAATATTGAGTAAATCTATACGTATGTGCCTGATAGTAAAGTTTCCACCACAGTCTGATTTCTTCTTTTTTTTTTTTTTTACTTTACAATATTGTAATAGTTTTTGCCATACATTGACATGAATCAGCCATGGGAGATTTCTTATGTCATACCTATCTTGCCATTTTTTCTCCTCTGCTTCTTCAGTTCGGTTCAGTTGCTCAGTCGTGTCTGATTCTTTGTGTCCCCATGGACTGCAGCATGCCAGGCTTCCCTGTCCATCACCAACTCCTGGAGCTTGCTTAAACTCATGTCCATCCAGTTGGTGATTTTCTCTTAAAGTCATCTCCAATTTACAGGGGAAAATTGTTAGAATATTACTGCATAACTAATATTTATTGAATACCCTGTATTCATGGTGTATGTAAAGCAAAACTGAGTTGTTGATGCTAATTATGTAATCTGTAGTAACCTGTTTTTTTAACGTTCAAAATTTAACATTGTCTCCAAGCTTAACTATCTTGACGGTCTATTGCTAACTCTATGCAGAAGTGTCTTTGCCTCCCTTTGATTTATATCAGCTAGGAAGATATGGTTCCTGAAGCCCAAACTCTCATTCTGTTTGAGTTTTTGCTGATGGGGAGAGAAATTCAATAACTTCTGCTTAGTAGTGTACAGCTGAGATTAAAGCATTCTGGGTAATAGGCCTTGGAAAGTTTTTGAGTTTCTTCGGTTTGATTTTCCTTCCATCTGGTGATCTGTAGAATTTCCTAAATGATATTTTAGTCATGTTTTTATAATAAGATATGTTTGTTTTAGCATTGATATCATTCAATTAACCCCTGTATTCCAGTAGGCATATTTCTGAGCATGTTGTAGCAAAAAGGCTGTGGCTTTTGTGTCAAATCTGGATTCCAATTCTAGTCTGACTGCCGCACAGCCCTGTGACCTTGAGTGAGTCTCGGTTTCTCCATCTTTAAAATAGGTGGAATAATAATAATGCCTCATAATATGATGGCAAAGACTAAGTGAAATAAATGATACTTTAAAGTGTGGCTGCCTAACATATGGTGGAGAAGTGGCAAATGCTAATTTCTTCCTTTCCTCCTTCAATACACAAAATCAAGACTGGAAGATACATGGCAGTGGGGAGAGAATGTGGAATTTATTTAAAAATACGTAGTTTAAAACTAAGCTCATGCAAGATTATAGTTACTTATCTTTCTGAGATTTGTAAGTTTACATGGTGAACCTTTGTGAGGTTAAAAAAGGATGCAAAACATTCCTTTATCTTGGATGATCAATATGAAATTGAAGTTTAATTATCTTTTAGATATAGAATAAGACACACCCGGTGGTGGTTTGGGAGTTAAGTATGTCCGCGTTGCTGCTGCTAAGTCGCTTATAACGAATGTCTTCTGTCTCTAAGGTTCCTCACATCTTCCAACTTCCCTGCTCATGTCTTGCCTACCCTGGGTTCAGCGACCAGTGAGATTCAGCAAGATAATTGGGTAGTCAACAGGATAGGATACCCAGCAGGTAGGGGAGCCTGAAGCTCCACAGAAGCAGTGTCTGCATGTGCTGGAGCAAGAAATGCGTGGCGTTGATGAACCCAGCACCTCGGACAGTGAAATAATAAAGGATGATGATGTGGGCTGTGACCCTGAAGATACAGACCCGTGATGTGGGCTGTGGATGCCACAAAAGTCCCCTTTTTGAAGTGGTTGGTCTGGCGCCTGTGGGGGTTTTTGCAGGTCCTTACTGAGAGAAGTAGAGGAACTATAAAGAAAGCTGAGCACTGAAGAACTGATGCTTTTGAACTGTGGTGCTGGAGAAGACTCTTGAGAGTCCCTTGGACAGGAAGGAGGTCAAACCAGTCCATCCTAAGGGAAATCAGTTCTGAGTATTCATTGGGAGGACTGATGCTGAAGCTGAAACTCCAATACTTTGGCCACCTGATGTGACAAACTGACTCATTGGAAAAGACCCTGATGCTGGGAAAGATTGAAGGTGGGAGGAGAAGGGGATGACAGAGGATGAGATGGTTGGATGGCATCACTGACTCGATGGACATGAGTTTGAATAAGCTCCGGGAGTTGGTGATGGACAGGGAGGCCTGGTGTGCTGTAGTCCATGGGGTTGCAAGGAGTTAGACACGACTGAGTGACTGAACTGAACTGAAGAAGGATGGCATGTGAGATGAGGTTTTGAAAGTGTGAAGACCCGGAAGGGGACCTGAGGTGGCAGGGGGCCCATCCAGGTTACACAGATGCAAATGTGGGCTGATTTGTGACTGTAAAGGCTGTGTTCTATGATGTAGATTTAGAATAGTATCTTGTAAAGGCTGTGTCCTATGAGAACAGTGTACTGTAAAGGCTGTGTCCTGTGATGTAGACTTAGAACCCTGTTCTGTAAAGGCTGTGTCCTGTATTGCTCTTGTGCCGCGGGTCAGCGTTACTCTCCTAAGGAATATTGCGGAAGATGTTCATGTGGACTGTGAGGTGAGAGACCCCGAAGGAGTGGAATGTAGGGAAAGAGCAATTGGCAGTTGGTGGTGCTCAAGGCCTCTCGCCCCACTCCACTCGTGCCCTACTGCTGGGTTCATTTGTGGCACTGTGCATGCGCACCATGGTGTGGGTCTATATAAGGACCCCCTGAAAAGCTCTTGTTGAGTCAGGGTCGAGGTGAGTCTGTGTTGCGTTGTGTTGCATAGTCGTTGTTCCTGCTGTGTCAGCCATTAGAGAGTAAAGCATGTCCGTCTTGCTGCTGCGAATAAAGAATGTCTGCAGTTCCTGTTGCTCTGCACGTCTTCTTCCAGCTTCCCCAGTGTGCCTACCCTGGGTTCAGCAAACAGTGAGATTCAGCAAGATCCCAGAGCTATACAGTATGTCCCCATTAGTTATCTGTTTTATACATAGTATCAATAGTGTGTGTGTGTTCCTCTCAATCTCCCAATTCCTCCCCCGTCCCTATTCCCCCTTGCTGCTGCTGCTGCTAAGTCGCTTCAGTCGTGTCTGACTCTGTGCGACCCCATAGACGGTAGCCCACCAGGCTCCGCCGTCCCTGGGATTTTCCAGGCAAGAATACTGGAGTGGGTTGCCATTTCCTTCTCCAGAGCATGAAAGGGAAAAGTGAAAGTGAGGTCGCTCAGTCGTGTCCGACTGTTAGCGACCCCGTGGACTGTAGCCTACCAGGCTCCTCTGTCCATGGGATTTTCCAGACAAGAGTACTGAAGTGGGGTGCCATTGCCTTCTCCCTTGGTATCCATATATCTGTTCTCTACGTCTGAGTCTCTCTACTTTGCAAACAATAGCATCTACACCATTTTTTGAGATTCCACATATATGCATTAATATATATTTGTTTTTCTGACTTACTTCATTCTGTGTGGCACTCTGTAGATCCATCCGTGTCTCTACAAATGACTCAGTTATGTTCTTTTTTATGGCTGAGTAATACTCAATTTTTTTAGGTGGAAAACACTGAGGCTTAAAAAATTTAAATGTCCCGCCACAGGTCACACATTCAGGTAAGTAGCAGAGTCAGGGCCTGACTTCAGCGCTCCTGTGGAACTTCTATATTGCCGTACTGCTTCACTTATGCATAACCGCTATGCCTCTCCTGTCACATTCTGCACTTTATACTTTGTTCCACTTTGAGTTTTTTTCCTCTGCATATTTCTTAAAATGTTCCTGGATATTTCTCAATGCTATACGTATCCCTAATATTTCCTAGTCACCTTCCAGTCTTCTAAAACTTTATCTTTTGATACAATTTCAAGCCTATGGAAAAGTTGCAAGAGTAGTACAGGGAGCTCCTGTATCTTTACTCAGAGTCACCAATTGTTTACATTTTGTCTTATTTGATTTATCATTCTTTAACTATATGTGTCTCTCATTCTTTCTATATTTATATACATAATACTTATATGTGCATATTTTTAATGAACCATTTGAGAATAATATGGGGACCTCAGGCTCCTTTATCACTAAATAATTCAATGTATATTTCCTAAAAATGAGAGTATTTTCTTAAATACTGCAGTTATCAAAATCAGGAAATTTAACATTATACAATACTGTTGCCTAATGCACAGTCCATATTCAGTTTCAGTCATCAAAATGTTTTTTATAGCTGTTTCCCTAGTCTAGGATCTAGCCAGGATCACACATTATACTTAATTGTCATGCCTTTTTAATCCCCTTTATTTTTTATCTTATTTTTAAAAATATTTTTATTAGAGTATAATTGATTTACAATGTTGTGACTTTCTGCTGTACAGTAAAGTGAATCAGTTATGCATATACATATATCTACTCTTTAGATTCTTTTCCCATATAGGTCATTGCAGAGTATTGTGTAGAGATCCCTGTGTTATACAGTAAGTTCTTATTATGTATTTTATATATAGTAGTGTTGTGCATGTATGTGTGCGTGCTCAGCCACTCAGTTGGGTCTGACTCTTTTGCGACCCCTGGGTCTGTAGCTCACTAGTCTCCTCTGGTGAGGAAATCTTGATGAGATTTCCCAGGCAAGAATGCAGGAGTGGGTTGTCATTTCCTCTTTCAGGGCATCTTCCCAACTTTGGGATCGAACCTGTGTCTCTTGCATCGGCAGGCAGATGCTTTGCTACTGTACCACCTGGGAAGTCCAGATAGTAGTGTTTGTCACCTTTAGTTTGCAATTTCTTTAGCTGAATATTTTTGAAGATTACAGGTCAGATGTTTTGTAGACTGTCCTACAATTCGGTTTCATCTGACATTTTCTTAGGAATAGATCTGTTTATTGTACTGTGAAAATGGTCTTGATACATGTGAGAAACATTATATACTTGAGGACATCTGACATTTTCTAATGATTGGATTCAGTTTATGCACTTTAGGGGAGAGTGACACGAATGATGCTACATCCATCTTGATGGTTGATTGTAAGAGGCCCCCAGGGCCAGTTTGTTCTAATTTGTGGGGAGATAACTTGAGACTATGCAATGTTCTGTTCCTCGCCAAATTTTTACACACCAGTTGCAGTATCCATTCTTGATTTTCTAATTCCATCATTTCTTCCATATTTATTAGCTGGAATTCTCCTATAAGGAGATTTCCCTTCTCCTCCATTTAATCATTTATTTTTATTAAGATGAACTCAGATATTCTTATTTTATTCAATAGGTTATAATCTATTACTATTAATTAATTTTAAATGAATTTTTGTTGGAGTATAGTTGTTTTATGATGTGTTAGTTTCTGCTGTACAGCAAAATGAATTAACTATATGTATACATATACTCCTCTTTTTTGAATTTTCTTTATATTTTATTACTATTAATTTATTTTAATGGTCAAATTGTTCCAGATTTGGTTGGTAGGAGCCTCTTTAAAATGGCTTTCATGTCTTTTTGATCCTTTGCCATGATTTTTTGGGCTTTCCGGGTAGCTCAGCTGGTAAAGGATCCACCTGCAATGCAGGAGACCCCAGTTTGATTCCTGAGCCAGGAAGTTCCCCTGGAGAAGGGATAGACTGCCCACTCCAGTATCTTGGGCTTCCCTGGTGGGTTCAGATGATAAAGAATTCACCCGCAATGTGGGGGACATGAATTTGATCCTTGGGTTGAGAAGATCCCGTGGAGGAGGGTGTGGCAACTCCTCCAGTATTCTTGCCTGGATAATCCCCATGGGCAGGGGAGCCTGGTGGGTTACAGTCCATGGGGATCAGAGTCAGACACGACTGAGCGACTAAGCACAGTACAGGATTTTTCAGCACTTCCTTACTTTCTGGTGAAACAGAAAGTCCCAGGTTCATCCTTATAGTTTCACTGCTCTAGCTCTAGAGTGAGCCTTCATCCAAAAACCCTGGTTCCTTTTTGCAGAACAAAGTATTTTGAAACCAACATTCCCTCTCTCATCCCTTTTTTCCTTCCTCCCTCTTTTCCATTCTCGCTCTCTTCCATTCTTTGCCTCCCCCCTCTCTCTCCCTCCCTCCTTCCCTCTTCCCTTTCTTCGAATGTTTTGTCCAGGTGTGGAAAAACCCCAGTCACATCAGAACATTGTGGAAATGTGTTTGAGTCTTTAGTATGCAAGCATTTCCTGATTCTCTGGTCTTGCTTCTTCAATATATATTGGATTTGATCATGTATTAATGTTAGTCCATGGACTCTGGGTTTCACACTCATCCCTGCTAAGTGTGGGCCCTTTTGTCCCCTAACTTGGTGCTTGATTGGTACCTGTCATTGATGTTGCTTTCACTCTTTTTTCTTGGCTCCAAAATTTAACTTATGTTTTCTTTTCATCCACATTTAACTTTAGCCCACTCCTCATTTTCATACTTATTCTTCTGGTCCCAGGTAATATCCTTAAAAAATCTTGACTGGCTGCCAACCTAAGATATGACACTTACTCTGCTGATGAAGCCTTTATGAGAAATTCTGTTACTGTGCCTCTGTGTCTAGTAGTTGGGCTCAAATGGACCAAGGCAATGATGAATTTTTACTTTGCAAAAGCATGGTATCTGGATGCAACATAAGGATGGTGGATGTGAGCATTTGTCTGGCTCCCCAAATAGAACCAAATGTTGAGGAAAGATTAATGGAACACCAAGGTTGCACTTTGTAACATCTTTAAATATAGCAAAATCAACTGTGTTATACTTTTCGGCTGAATTCATAATCAGGTGTAAGTATGGAAAATCCTGCAGAGAAAAGAGATGCTGGAAACATATTTAAAACATATGTTTTAAAAGAAGACACAGTTTACAAAGATTACCATCTCCTTATTGAAGCTATATGTGAGAATCCTCAGCTGATTTCAGTGAATTCTTGGGATTAAACAGCTTTGGTGAGTTATAACTATATCTTCTAATCACAAAAAACCAAATGAGCCAATAATAATGAGCTCCAAAGAGGTTTCTGATTGGCAGTCTGGAGTGGTGACTGTAATTCTTCCCTTGAATACTACGTCTAGGAGCATGAAAGCTAAGATTGGAAAGCAAAAAAGAGTCTCCCCAGTCACTTTTATTTCAGCCTTAAACATCTTGCATTCTGGTTACTTTTTTGTTTTACTGTGGTTAAGTAGATAATTGCAGAGCAACTTGTGAGTCGTACAAGGAAAATAATCTTGTGATCTAAGTCATATTTTCTTAATTCAAGTTGTGTAAAAGGAAGTCCATTTCTCCATCATTTACCATATTTATAGTTTGTCCGGTGAATCTGAACCTTAAAAAAAGTCAAATCTCCTTCAAATGAAACAAGATTCACCACTTCTGAGGATATTAAAAGTAAGTTCCTCACATGCTGGAAGGCATATCTCGGGATCCTGAAGGATCATTTGAAGAAACAACACCATCACTGAAATAAGTATGTCATGTCAGATTGTCTCTGCCTGGAAAAAGATAAAATCTTTTGAGTCTATGGGTTGTTAAGGGTGTGCTTTAAAAGACAGCCCTATTCACTATGGATTCTCTTAATGATGCTATTTGACAATTGAAGACCCGGCTGTGCCAGAATCATCTTTTCAAAGGCCAGATCTCATCATTATGGAATGTAGGTTAAAACAAAAGCAGGAGAGTGGGCTGAATAGAGACTGACTCAGCTACCATTTAGAAGTTGATTTAGAAGATGGAGAAGCTCTATACAGTCAGCAAAAACAAGACCGGGAGCAGACTGTGGCTCAGATCATGAACTCACACCCAAAAAAGATGTCCTTTTCATTTTAGGGGACTGGAATGCAAAAGTAGGAAGTCAAGAAACACCTGGCATAACAGGCAAATTTGGCCTTGAAGTACAGAATGAACCAGGGCAAAGGCTAATAGAGTCTTGCAAAGAGAACGCACTGGTAATAGCAAACACCCACTTCCAACAACACAAGAGAAGACTCTACATGTGGACATCACCAGATGGTCAACACCAAAATCTGATTGATTATATTCTTTGCAGCCAAAGATGGAGAAGCTCTATACAGTCAGCAAAAACAAGACCGGGAGCAGACTGTGGTTCAGATCATGAACTCCTTATTGCCAAATTCAGACTTAAATTGAAGAAAGTTGGGAAAACCACTAGACCATTCAGGTATGACCTAGGTCAAATCCCTTATGAGTATACAGTAGAAGTGACAAATAGATTTAAAGGACTAGATCTGATAGACAGAGTGCCTGATGAACTAGGGACAGAGGTTCGTGACATTGTACAGGAGACAGGGATCAAGACAATCCCCATGGAAAAGAAATGCAAAAAAGCAAAATGGCTGTCTGAGGAGGCCTTACAGCTGGGAAGAGAAGAGAAGTGAAAAGCAAAGGAGAAAAGGAAAGATATTCCCATCTGAATGCAGAGTTCCAAAGAATAGAAAGGAGACATAAGAAAGCCTTCCTCAGCGATCAGTGCAAAGAAATAGAGGAAAACAACAGATTGGGAAAGACTAGAGATCTCTTCAAGAAAATTAGAGATACCAAAGGAACATTTCATGCAAAGATAGGCTCGATAAAGGACAGAAATGCTATGAACCTAACAGAAGCAGAAGATATCAAGAAGAGGTGGCAAGAATACACAGAAGAATTGTACACAAAAGATCTTCACGACCCAGATAATCACGATGGTGTGATCACTCACCTACAGCCAGACATCCTGGAATGTGAAGTCAAGTGGGCCTTAGAAAGCATCACAATGAACAAAGCTAGTGGAGGTGATGGAATTCCAGTTGAGCTATTTCAAATCCTGAAAGATGATGCTGTGAAAGTGCTGCACTCAGTATGCCAGCAAATTTGGAAAACTCAGCAGTGGCCACAGGACTGGAAAAGGTCAGTTTTCATTCCAATCCCAAAGAAAGGCAATGCCAAAGAATGCTCAAACTACCGCACAATTGCACTCATCTCACATGCTAGTAAAGTAATGCTCGAAATTCTCCTAGCCAGGCTTCAGCAATACATGAACCGTGAACTTCCAGATGTTCAAGCTGGTTTTAGAAAAGGCAGAGGAACCAGAGATCAAATTGCCAATATCCGCTGGATCATTGAAAAAGCAAGAGAGTTCCAGAAAAACATCTATTTCTGCTTTATTGACTATGCCAAAGCCTTTGACTGTGTGGATCACAATAAACTGTGGAAAATTCTGAAAGGGATGGGAATACCAGACCATCTGACCTGTCTCTTGAGAAACCTGTATGCAGGTCAGGAAGCAACAGTTAGAACTGGACAAGGAACAATAGACTGGTTCCAAATAGGAAAAGGAGTACATCAAGGCTGTATATTGTCACCCTGCTTATTTAACTTATATGCAGAGTACATCATGAGAAACGCTGGGCTGGAAGACACACAAGCTGGAATCAAGATTGCTGGGAGAAATATCAATAACCTCAGATATGCGGATGACACCACCCTTATGGCAGAATGTGAAGAAGAACTAAAGAGCCTCTTGATGAAAGTGAAAGAGGAGAGTGAAAAAGTTGGCTTAAAGCTCAACATTCAGAAAACTAAGATCATGGCATCTGGTCCCATCACTTCATGGGGAATAGATGGGGAAACAGTGGAAACAGTGTCAGACTTTATTTTTTGGGGCTCCAAAATCACTGCTGATGGTGATTGCAGCCATGAAATTACAAGCCGCTTACTCCTTGGAAGGAAGGTTATGACCAACCTAGATAGCATATTTAAAAGCAGAGACATTATTTGCCAACAAAAGTCCGTCTAGTCAAGGCTATGGTTTTTCCAGTGGTCATGTATGGATGTGCGAGTTGGACGGTGAAGAAAGCTGAGCGCCGAAGAATTGATGCTTTTGAACTGTGGTGTTGGAGAAGACTCTTGAGAGTCCCTTGGACTGCAAGGAGATCCAATCAATCCATCCTAAAGGAGATCAGTCCTGGGTGTTCATTGGAAGGACTGATGTTGAAGCTGAAACTCCAATACTTTGGCCACCTCATGCGAAGAGTTGACTCATTGGAAAAGACCCTAATGCTGGGTAGGATTGGGGGCGGGAGGAGAAGGGGACGACAGAGGATGAGATGGTTGGATGGTATCACTGACTCGATGGACATGGGTTTGGGTGGACTCCGGGAGTTGGTGATGGACAGGGAGGCCTGGTGTGCTGCAATTCATGGGGTCGCAAAGAGTTGGACACGACTGAGCGACTGAACTGAACTGAAAGACAGACTACTGAAATAATTCCTTTTGTGTTTCTAGATAATTGAATCTGAATCTGTTAGTCAATAATGTTCACTGAGTAATTATTGTTACTTTTCAATCAACAGAAACCAATTTGCTTCTCTTGCTGGGATTTTCCCTGACCCCTCACTCTGAAAAAGAGAATTGTAATAACTCAGTAAGAGATGTTTGAAGTGAGAGAATGAAGCCTTGGGTTCTAATCACAGAGGTGCTGTTTCTCAAGCCCAGTTTTACTGGTGATTGAGAAACCACTGACACTGCTTGGGAGCTTGTTAGAACTGGAGATACAAGTTCCATTCCTGACTTTGATCATAATTTGCATTTTAACAAAACCTCTAGGTGATTGAGATTCATGTGTATGTCAGAGATGGAGAAACACTCATTTGTAAATTTGACAGTAATTTATAGACTATTTAAAAAATAACTGTGATGTTAATATGGGTATGCCTTCAAGAATTAGAGAAATTTATTTAGAATGTATCCTTAGAGGTGGCAAAACCTTTTTCATTTGAGGGAGGACAGTGCAAAATAAAAACTGCTAGCAGTTGTAATCAAGTAGTCAAGTCACATAGAAACATAATCCAAATTATGTGCAGGTTTTCTGTAGTCCTGAGTGTGAAAAGATTTGACTCTATTCACTGATTTTTCTTCTCTTTGAGCTTTAAATAGAGAGGTAATGCAAATAAGCTAAAATTAGTAAGCCTTCATTGTGTGTTAGTGCAAAGAATGATGCTAAATAGTAGAGAATATATGGCTAGTTCTGACATTGTCTTCATTCCTAAAAACCTTCATTACTGAAAAATTACTTATTGAATTGAAATGTTGAGTTGAGAATAGATGGGTGAACAAGTACTTCTAATGTAAGGTAGAATAAAAAATAACTATTAAATAGATTTGAGCAATATTTTGTGGGAATGTGAGGAAAGAAGTGGCATTGTCTACCTTCCCCATCCCCCACAATTCCCAACACAAACATTTTTCTTTTTCTTTTTAAACAGGATAAAAGCATACAAATTTACTTGTTTTACATGACATGGAAGTCTTCATTAGGAAGTGAAAACCCATAGACGCTGTTAGAGCTGGGTGTTTTATGCTGGATTTGATGAAGAGTGGACAGTCATGGAGGAAATGTAATAGTTAAGGGGTTAGGAGGTAGTTGTAGCAAACTAGGAAAGACTTATCAAAAAGGCCTGTCTGTTAGGTTTCTCCCTGGCATCCTTTTGTCTTCAGAGACAAACGTTTTTCTTTATGGTAATTGATGTTTGGGTGTTCTTACTCTCACATGTCCTACTCAATTGAACTCACTTTCAGTAAGAAAAATTTCTATTCTGATGGCGTTTCATGTTTAGATCTCTTACTTCCAATATCCTGTTTATAAGGGCATAGTGCTGGGACTGGGTATTGCAGAAAGGTACCCAGAGAGAGGATTTCGATATGTAGGAAAGGGCATCTGGGCCTCGGGAAGAGTCAGGAAGTGGTGTTGGTAGTTGTGATGGTGGGGATACAAGAGGGTGCCAAAAAGAGATGCCTGGAAAATGACACACTGATATATGCCAGATGTTCAAAAAAATAATACTATTCTGAAGTAAAATTTGACATTGCTTGCAGAATTAGCTTCCAATTTAAGTAATCTGTGACTTAAGATGCCTTTCTTCCTCTCTAGTAGTTGCTTAGACAGGGAGTATAAATAGACAAAAGCGTGAAATAGACCAAACACTTCATCAAGTTTAGGGTAATAAGTTAATTAAGATTTTCAAATTAGGTATTAAAATACTGTCCATCGTGTTTTCCTAAATGTGATCAAGTTACTGGTATCCATTACGTGTCAAGGTGTAACTTGTTGGTATGTTAATACGTATCATATGATACGTATTCTTCTATTTCTGGATAATTTATACACCTAATATTTCAAAACTTGGCAACTTGCAAATGCTGCTTATGAAACAGTGTTTATATCCTTAAAATTGATGTAAAGAAAAAAAAATCTCAGAATTTGACTACCTGAAAAAATTGTTTTACTCAGTATGTCATTATTCTTTAGAAAATATGTCTCTGCAGAAATCTTTATAGAAATTCTTTGTTTCTTTTTAATTAATACTTGAAGCCAGGTAATGTAAACATGTCTTGTTCTGGGGATTTTACATTTTAAAAATTCCTTATTCCACTCACTTTTGTCAACTCAATACCCTACCAACCCTTACAATGCTCAAAAATATGGAAAGGATTTATATGATTTTATATCTGTATAACTTTTACCTTCTGCTCTTACACATTTTACATACATGACTTCACATCCTCTTTATTGCTAGTGGCAGAATAAATTTGTAGTTGTGCATGAAATTTGAGAGTAACTTTTTAGAATATATCAGTATTTATGAAATACTCAAAATTTTTCTTCAATATTTAAAAAAGTATAATATTTATACATGTAAAAAAGCATATCTAATTTATATATTATATATATATATATATATAGCATGGTAATAAAATAAAATTTCTGATATAAGCCCCCAGATCTGGAACTGAAATACCTATGTGTTCCTCTTTTATCCCATTTTCCTTCCCATTCCTTGCACTGTGGTAATTACAACTTTTCATGTGCTTCTTTGCTTTGATCTTTTTTTTTCACATATATTTATTTGTACGAATGCCTGAAAATATATAGCTTAGTTTTGCATGTTTTTGAACTTTACAAAAATATTTTGTACTGAGACTTGCTTTTTTTCATTCAACATTATGTTTCTAAGATTTGTTCATGTTATTTTGTGATACTATATAGTTCATTCATTTTGGCTGTTACATAAATTCCATTTTGAGAACATACCATATTTATCCACTTTTTTGATGGAGATTTTTTGCTAATTTTTTGCTCCCATAATCTGTGCTGCTATGAACATTTTGGTTTGTGTCCTGATACATATGTGTAAGAGTTTATCTATAACATATACTGAGTAGTAGAAATGCTGGATTACAGAAAAAAAAGGGTGAATTTTACAAGACAATACAAGATTATTTTCTAAAGTGGTCATGGCAATTCAGACTCATCAGGAATAAATGTTACCATTCCTTCATAGATTTTTTTCTTTTTTTAATTGAAATATAGTTGACATGTGCTGTGCTGTCGCTTCAGTCATGTCCGACTCTTGGCGACCCTATGAATTGTAGCCCAGTCTCCTCTGTCCATGGGAGTCTCAAGGCAAGAATACTGGAGTGGATTGCTGTGTTCTCCTCCAGGGGATCTTCCAGATCCAGGGATCAAACCTGCATCTCTTATGTCTCCTGCATTGGCAGGCAGGCTCTTTACCCCTAGTGCCAACTGGGAAGCCCACAGTTGACATATAATATTATGTTACAGGTATACAATATAGTGATTCATAATTTTTAAAGATTATACTCATTTATGATTATCAAATATTGTCTATGTTTCAAGTGGTGTACAATGTATCCTTGTAGCTTATTTTATACCTAATAGTTTGTATCTCTTAATCCCCTGCTCATATATTGCCCCTCCCCTCTTCCCATTCCCCACTGCTAAGTACTTGTTTGTTCTCTATATCTGAGAGTGAATAAACTTATCTAAGGAGGTAAAACATCTGTACTTGGAAAACTATAGGATCCTGTTGAAAGAAATTGAAGGCGACACATACAGATGGGAGGACACACTGTGTTCTTGGATTGGAAGAATTAACCTTGTTAAAATGACCATACGACCCAAGATAATGTACAAATTCAATGCAATCCCTATCAAAATACCAATGACATTTTTCACAGAACTTGAACAAATAATTTTAAAATTTGTATGGAAACACACACACAGACACAAAACAGCCATAAACAATAATAGAGCTGGAGGAATTATTCTCCCTGACTTCAAGATATACTAAGCTACAGTAATATTTTAGCCAATATTACTGGTGTAGGTGGTGTTTGGTTATGATCTTAATTTGCATTTATGATCACAAATGAGATTGAGAATCTTTTCCCTTATCAGATTTATCAGTGATACATGTTTGCTGTGAAATATCCTGTTTATATTTTCCCACCCATTTTTTTTCTTTTGGTTTGTATGTCTCTTCCTTTTTGGTTTTTACACACCCGGATACTGTCCCTTTGCCTGTATGATATGAAAATAACTTCTCTCAATTGCATCTTGTCTTTTTCACTTTCTTTATTGAGGTGTAATTGATATATAATAAACTGCACATATGTGAAACAATGATTTAATGTTTTGATATAAACATACACTCCTTTATAAACTCTCCCACTCACCCTTTCCTGCCAAACCTCACAGTCCTATTCCCAGGCAACTACAGAATTGTTTTGTCAATATAGATTAGTTTGCATTTTCTAGAATTTTATATAACTGGTATTATAAAAGATGCATTCATTTTTCACTGACTTCTTTTCCTTGGCGTTATTTTGAAATTCATCCATGTTGTGTGTATCAATAGTTTGCTTCTGTTTTTTTATTGATGAGTAGTCTTCCATTGTATGGGTATCCTACAGTTTGTTTATTCATTGATCTATTGATGGACATTTGGATTGTTTTCAAATTTGACTTTTTACATGAATGTATATTTCCTTCCCCTTAGATGAGTATCTAGAACAGTGATGATTGGATTATATAGTAGCTATATATTTAACTTTTTAAGAAATTGCCGAACATTTTCAAACTGGTTGGACTGTTTTCCATACTCACCATCAGTGATCGAAAGTTCTACTTCTTTAGGATCACTGTCAGTTCTTGGGATGATCAGTTTTTAAAATTTTAACCAGTTTAATAAATATGTAGTGAAAATGTAGTAGTATCTCATTATGGTTTTAAAATTTTCTTTCCCTAATGATTAATGATGTTGAATATCTTTTCATGTGCTTATCTGCTACCTCTTACTTTCTTGGTGAAGTGTGTGGTCAAATCTTTCACCCATTTTTCTATTGGATTCTTTGGCTTCTTTTTGTTTTGAGAGTTCTTTATGTATTCTAGATGCAAACTTAAAAAAAAGATAAGACATGTAATTTGCAGTGGAATGCAGTCCCTCCATAATAGTTTTCTTTCAAGATTTTTAAGTTGTTCTTCTGTCATCCAGCCTCCTTATTGCTACTGAGAAGTCTGATTAATCTTTTCTGTGTGACTGCTTTTAAGATCTCTGCTTTGTCTTTGGTGTTATGCTTATTATGCTGTGTCTAGGCCTAGGCATTGTTGTTGTCAGCTGTTCAGTCGTGTCTGACTCTTTGCTATCCCGTGGACTGCAGGATGCTAGGGTTCCCTGTCCTTCACCATCTCCCAGAGCTTGCTCAAACTCATGTCCATTGAATCAGTGATACCATCCAACCATCTTGTCCTCTGTTGTCCCCTTCTCCTTCAGCCTTCCATCTTTCCCAGTATCAGGGTCTTTTCTAATGAGTTTGCTCGTTGCATCAGGTTGCCAGAGTAGCTTTTATTTATTCTCTTTTTTTATAAACTGTTACTTTCAGGACCTGAGAATTCATATTTTTATAAATTCTAAAAATTTGATATCCATAGCCCTTTAAATGTCATTTTTTATTTATTTTATTTTTCCCCTGAAGACATCTATTAGAAAAGTATTGGACATTCTAATCTATATTCTGTATATTCTAATATTTCTCTCACATTTTCCTTTCAGTTTTCTCTTATGTTGCATTCTGGTTAATTTCTTTGGGTATATATATTCCTGTTCTACTTTGTTTAGTCTGCTGTTTAACCCATCCATTGAGTGTTTTTAAAATAATGACATATTTTCTTTCATTCATTCATTCATACCAATATAGATTCTTGGACATTTATTTTATACTTTGGATATAATCCAGTCCTATGTTACATATATATTTACTCAAATTGCTTCAGTTTTGGCCAGTTTGGCTGCTCTTTCATTTAACTTTTGTGTTGTTTTGACATGCTCCATTGTAGTAAATTTTTTTTATACCTTTATTCATTTATTTTGCAATATAAATTTATTTAATTGGAGGCTAATTACTTTACAGTATTGTATTTGTTTTGCTATACATTGACATGAATCCTCCACGGGTGTACATGTGTTCCCCATCCTGAACCCCCCTCCCACCTCCCTCACCATCCCATCCCTCTGGGTCATCCCAGTGCATCAGCCCCGAACACCCTGTATCATGCATTGAACCGGGACTGACGGTTCATTTCACATATAATAATATACATGTTTCAATGCCATTCTCCCAAACCATGCCACCCTTGTCCTCTCCCACAGAATCCAAAAGACTGTTCTATACATCTGTGTCTCTTTTGCTGACTCACTACAGGGTTATCATTACCATCTTTCTAAATTCTATATATATATGCATTAGTATACTGTATTGGTGTTTTTCTTTCTGGCTTACTTCACTCTATATAATAGGCTCCAGTTTCATCTACCTCATTAGAACTGATTCAAATGTGTTCTTTTTAATGGCTGAGTAATATTCCATTGTGTATATGTACTACAGCTTCCTTATCCATTCGTCTGCTGATGGACATCTAGGTTGCTTCCATGTCCTGGCTATTATAAACAGTGCTGGCATGAACATTGGGGTACACGTGTCTGTTTCAATTCTGGTTTTCTCAGTGTGTATGCCCAGCAGTGGGATTGCTGGGTCATATGGCAGTTCTATTTCCAGTTTTTTGAGGAATCTCCACACTGTTTGTTCTCCATAGTGGCTGTACTAGTTTGCATTCCCACCAACAGTGTAAGAGGGTTCCCTTTTCTCCACACCCTCTCCAGCATTTATTGCTTGTAGACTTTTGGATAGCAGCCATTCTGACTGGCGTGAAATGGTACCTCATTGTGGTTTTGATTTGCATTTCTCTGATAATGAGTGATGCTGAGCATCTTTTCATGTGTTTGTTAGCCATCTGTATGTCTTCTTTGGAGAAGTGTCTGTTTAGTTCTTTGGCGCGTTGTTTGATTGGGTCATTTATTTTTCTGAAATTGAGCTGCAGGAGTTGCTTGTCTATTTTTGAGATTAATTTTTTGTCTGTTGCTCCTTTTGCTATTATTTTCTCCCATTCTGAAGGCTGTCTTTTCACCTTGCTTATAGTTTCCTTTGTTGTGCAAAAGCTTTTAATTTTAATTAGGTCCCATTTGTTTATTTTTGCTTTTATTTCCAATATTCTGGGAGGTGGGTCATAGAGGATCCTGCTGTGGTTTATGTCGGAGAGTATTTTGCCTATGTTTTCCTCTAGGATTTTTATAGTTTCTGGTCTTAGGTTTAGATCTTTAATCCATTTTGAGTTTATTTTTTGTGTATGGTGTTAGAAAGTGTTCTAGTTTCATTCTTTTACAAGTGGTTGACCAGCTTTCCCAGCACCACTTGTTAAAGAGATTGTTTTTTCTCCATTGTATATTCTTGCCTCCTTCGTCAAAAATAAGGTGTCCATAGGTGCGTGGATTTATCTCTGGGCTTTCTATTTTGTTCCATTGATCTATATTTCTGTCCTTGTGCCAGTACCATACTGTCTTTATGACTGTGGCTTTGTAGTAGAGCCTGAAATTTGGATTGGGGAGCTTATTCTCAAGATACTCCAGGCTCATCTTGGTATATTTTCTGCCCTAGTACTAGGATCAACCATTTTCCCCCAAAGCTCTGGTTTCCTTTATTGAAACCAAGATCTGGTTCCTATGTGTGCCGGTTGCTGTTGGAGTGTTCTTGCTGCCAGGCCCTCTCAATCTAGAAAAATAAGACAGCTAGGAAATATTAATACACATATTTGATTTCTGTTTCTATTCATATTTTCTTTATCCTTCTCTCCCTCCTTCCCTTCTTTCCTTCCAAACTTTTGAATTCATATAGATACTCCCAATTCTAACTTAATACCAACTGTACTTATTCATTACCCTCTTCCATTTGTTAGAGAATGCTATATTGAGGTTAAAGTCATTATTGTAGGCCCTTTCATCAGACAGGGTGAGGGAATATATATCTTTATAGTCAGACATGACTGAGCTACTGAACAATAACAAATACTAACCTATATATATGCATATGTGTATTTCTATATGTATCCATTCGTATTTCTGTTGAGCTAAAAAGGAGTTTATAATGATGTCTTTAATCCAAAATCATATGACTCATTGTACAATACCCTACCCACCCACTTTTTTGTTTGTAACTTCCTACTCGAACAGTGAGAAACCTGGTTCCTACCATCTACCATCCATTTACTTAATTGTTCATTTCTGGTTATATATGTACAGTGACTTCAAAATTGTTAACTTGTATTCCGTGAGACACAAATTTACCAACTCGAGTGTAGACTGGGATGCTTTTGTATAAGTTTCTTTGTCTTTGGTTTTACAGTCTCTGCTCATATTCGGGTTACCACCTTTTTCTCCTACTGCCTTCAGTGAGGTTATTTCATTCATCTGTGGTATGGTTAGATTCTTTTGTCACAGTCTGCTTTTCGTCTTGGGATTCCCTGGCCTCCTAAATGATTTTTAGAATTTGCATATGTTATGGTTTATTCTTTGTGCTGTAAAATTCTTTGGATTTTGACAGATGCTTCGTGTTAGGGGCCAACCAATATAGTATCATTACAAAATATTTTTATCACTCTGTGCTTTACCTATTCACCCCTCCTCCCATCTCCTAGAACTTCTGGAAATCACTGATAGTTTTATTGTCTCTTTAGTTTTTTTTTTTTCAAAAATTATATAAATGGAATCCTATAATATGGAGCCTAGCTACATGCCTGGCTTTTTTAAACTTAGCAATATACCTTTAAGACTCATCCATGTTTTTATCTAGTTTGATAACTCATTCCTTCTTATTGTTAAATAGTATTCTATGTATTACAGTTTGTTTATCCATTCACTAATTGAAGGACGTCTTAATTCTAGTTTTTGCAGTTCTAAATAAAGTTGCTATAAGAATTCTCATACAGGTAAAAATGGCAACTTTTAGGATTTCTTCTGGTTTTGTTGTTTTTCTTTGCATACGTATTTATGTAGTTCTTTTTTATTAATTAATGTATTTATTTTTGGCTGCACTGCATCTTTGTTGCTGTGCACAGGCTTTTTCTAGTTGCAGCAAATGGTTGCAATGGTTTCTTTTAATTAGCAAAATCTTCCATATACTCATGCATGAAGAAACTGTCTCTGAGGTCATACATGACATGTTGATTTTTCTCTTCCATTTTCTTTACAGATATTCAAGAATTTTATGAGGTAACTTTGCTAAATTCTCAAAAGAGCTGTGAGCAGAAGATAGAAGAAGCCAATCAAGTTGCACAGAAATGGGAGAAGACATCCCTTCTTGCTTCATGCCATGACAACCTTCAAAAGTCTGCAGAGGTACATTATTGAGAATTTTGAAAGTACTAAATATTTATTTATACCAGTAAATACCAAAATTATTTATACCAGTAAAGAAGTAGTAGTTGTTAGTAGTGGTAGTTTTAGCAGTAGTAATCATTATTAACAAAAGTTATCAAACAATAATAATAGTTACATACTATACTGCCAGTATTACATACCAACATTACATACCATACTGTATACAATATTTGCATATGAAAATTCAGATTTTGCCAAAAGATGAAACCGGGCATAGGAAGAACATGGCTCTTCATGTTATGTAAGTGAGTTCTGTCATGAATATTGTCATTGTTTGAGCTGACTCAAGTATCAGGCATTCTGGAATTTCAGAACATGCTCTGATGCAATGGGGGAAGGAGACAGACAGCGAGGTTGGAGAATGTGGTCTAAGACTGTGATCTCTGAGGTAGAGTCATGTATCCTGGGGCAAATAAAACAATTCAGTGGGATATGGGAACAAAATAACAGAACTCTCATTTATATTGCTTTTTATTACATTCTTTATAACCTTTTATATTTAGATAATTTATAACATGTTAACAGTAACACATGTACATTTAAGAGTAAATATAAAGCTATTAGAATTGTATTTGCTCAAATGGTTTTTTTATGGATGGGATTATGGGATCAAAAGTTTGAAGACTACTGTTGGGCTTAATAATTACCAAAGAGTAAGGCAAGTTGAGGTATATCTCGTTTTCATAGCGTAGGGTTAATATGGCAGCAGGAACTGATCAATGATGTTTTTAAGTGGCAGTTAGTACTTTGAAGGCAGATAGTGTGTGTTGCACACACACACACACGCACACACACAATCTGTCAAAATTGGGGTTGTGGAGCTGATTTGGAAACTGCATTGAATCCTAGTGCTAAATCAATGGCACTTTGATTGCTGAGTGTTTGAATTGTTAAGTTTGAGACCTATGATACACTTTCCAGCCTGCTCAAAACTGATTTGGAAACTGGGTAAGACTGAGGCTAATGATCACCTTGATTCCTTGAAGAATAAGTTCACAGTAACAGTATGTGTCAAAGCACAGATACCTACCATGTGAAGTTTATAAAGTACTTAAAAGCATTAAAACATCTTAATTTCAATCCCTAGAAGTAATTTGACTTCTTAATCTTTTTTTCTGTACAAATATATGTATGGAAAACTGGGACAACAACTTGGAGTGTGTGTGGATGACTTTTAAATTGAATGCTGTACTGATAGTATTTATCCATATCACATCAATAAATATCTTTGAAAATATTTTAATGACTATACAATATTCTACCATTTAGAACTTACTTAAGCAGTTCTCCATTAAAAATTGAGGCTATCTCCAGTTTTGTGCTATGAGTAATGTGTAATGGCTATCTGTGTATATAAACCCTTGTGTTTTTTCCAATTATTTCATTAGGGTTGATTTTTATAAATGAAATTATTGAGGCCAAGGATATTGATGTTTTTAAGGCTCTTGTTACAAATTCTCAAAGTGCTCTGCAGAAGTGCTATCAGCAATGTTAGAAAAGACAAATTTACCTATATTCCTAGTAACATTAGTTATTTAAAATATTTTGTCAAATTAATAGATAACATTTGTTACTTAATGCTTTACGTTGCAATTATTTATTATTGAGACTGACCTGTATTTTCTTATAGTTGTTGGCTTGTGTTTGTTTTGTGATTTATTCAAGCTTTGTCCATTTTTCTAAGTGATGCTAGAATTCTTATGGTTTTACAAGAGCATTTTATTTATGAAATATGTCATCTTGCAGTATTTCTAGTTTATTGATTACTGATAATTTTACTTATATGCTTTTTGGAATTCAAACTATTTAAAATTTTTATTTGATAAAGTTTACCACCTTTTTTGTTTCTATTCTTCTTTCTTTGCTTTTGCTTCTCCATTCCAGGTTTAGTTAACTATTCTATTTTCTTGTAGTCTCTTATTGCTTTGATATTTTTTCTTTTTGAATTTTGTAAATTTCTGTATGTGTAGTCCAACACATATACCTAGCTTTGTATAAAATATCAAAGATATGCTAAAGTTCCCTTTTTAAAAAGAACTCTTTTATTTTTGCATGTCTTTTCTTTACTTGCTTCCTTCCTATGTTGCATTAGCTCTACCCTCCCCACATACAAGGTAACGCATCTTAATAACTTAGTGTGTTTAATCCTTCTTCAGTCATGTAATATGTATTCATATATAAATATGTATTCATATATAAAGTATATGTAAATTATATATATTCATATATAAAATATATATGTTTATATATATATCCATACTGCAATATGTACACATATATACACATAGAAACTTGCACAATAATGGTTTCTCAAAAAACTTTCATGTTATTTGAATGCTTCTTCAACTTGTCTGGCATAGCTGTAATTCATTCTTCTCATGGATGCTTAATTTCATAGTATGAATATGTCTTCAGTCATTCCCCTCTTAATGGTAATTTAGTGTTTCTGGTTTTCTGCTACTATAAATAGTGCTGCAATCTGATGATTGCATGTACAGTCAAACTTACTGATGCTTTTTGTATCTATAGGATAGATTTTCAGGGATGGTATTATTGGCTTCATGGTATGCATATTTTTATTTATTTTTTCCCTTTTCTTTTTTTTAACTTATTTTAATTGGAGGCTAATTACTTTACAGTATTGTAGTAGTTTTTGCCTTCCATTGACATGAATCAGCCATGGGCATATTTTTAATTTAAATAATATTGCTGGACTGATTTCACCTTTCACATTTCTGCTGACATTGCATGTTGGTACAATTTAACCTCATATCCTTCACAACAGAAGGTGTTACTGCTCTTCTTAATTTTTGTCAGCTTAATAAGCTTAGTAATAGTTCATTTTTAACATAATTTCCAGTTCTCAGACTACTGGTGAATTTGAGCATTATTTCATATGTTTGTTGGGTATTTTAATCTGCTATTCTATGAATTTATTCATATTCTTTTTCTCACTTTTCTATTGTGTATCTCTGTTTATTTGTGTGGGATTTTTGTATATTCAGATTATTCAATTTAGACAATATTGCTGTATGTAGATTTTCTTAGGGATAAACGTTTTCCACGAATTGATTCATACATATAGTGCCTTTGTTTTATGATTAGTATCCTTTCAACAAATACATCAGCTAGAAGACTTATTAAAATAAAACCCTTAGGCTGTTTATTCAGCAGTTATATATAAGATTATTTGATTGAGTCGATATAACTCAGGACTTATAATTGGTTTATGAACAGATGCCAGCAATATAGGGAAGAATAATGGGAAAAAATCCACTTGGAAATTAGACTTATTCATTTTCAACATCAAAATGAAGATAGGCAAAATATACTTAATATAATACAGGTTTTTCCACATTCAATTTTAGCATTTCTTTTAATGCAATTCAGCATATCTTATAATCCCCTGCTGGAAAGTTCTCAGTCTATAGTGATTTGGATATTGGCCAGTTATATATAAAATATATGAACACGAACACACATTAACTCCAGTCAGTATGCTTTTAGGTGAGTCCGATTGCTCTTCCTTAATGGGGTATGTGAGGCAAAATGACAGGTCTTACTGAAGATGGAAGTGGGAAGAGGGGTAAAATATCTTTATTTGGGGTTTCTGTGACCTGGGCCAGGATAACTGAAAATCTTGCCCTGTGGGGGTCAACTTTCCAAAGGCTAAGTTTGGAAAGTGAGTCCAAATTAAATTGATGCTAAAATAGTCTAAGTGAAGAACAGCAATTGAGAAATGGAGGGAAAATGGAGTTCATAACCAGAAAAGCTTAGACTAACATTAGGTAGATGCTGAGGATTGAGTGCAAATACTTGTCATACTTTTTAATTCTCACTTTGTATCCCCTCCTGTGAACAAACTGAGTTTATTTAAAGCAGCTGGGAAAGATATGTAAGCTCTGTAAGGACATCAATCATAAATCTCCATTTTCTCTGGTTCCTGGGCACCCACAAGAATGTTTATCACATTATAGGCTCAAGAAGTATATTTTAAACCAGAAAAAAGTCCCTCTATGCATCTCTGGTTCCTAGCTTCAGTCTGGTTGTGAGATGCCTTGTGTATCCCGTTATGCTTCTTCTTTTCCGTTCTCTTAGTTGAGTCTCCCCATGATGTAGACTACAGTGGGGAATAAATTGGTGTACCTTAGTTGATCAGAGCTGGCAAAGGAAGTCATGGATAATACCTTCTGAATCAACAAAAATGATATTCTATATTATTGGTACATTGGCTCTAGAAACAGAAATTTCAAAAGTCGAAGGTCTTACCACTAAGATATTGCTTCCTGTAATATCCTGATTAGGAGTTTCTCCCATGACTCAAGTGGTAAAGAATCTGCCTGTACTGCAAGAGACACAGGAGACTCAGGTTTGATCCTTGGATTGGGAAGTTTCCCTGGAGAATGATATGGCAACCCAACTCAAATATTCTTGCCTGACAAAGTTCCATGGACAGAAGAGCCTGACAGGCTACAGTCCATATGGTCAGAAAGAGTTGGACACGATTGAGCACACATGCACATATATGTACTAGTACATTTATTTTTAAAAAGATTTTAATTAGACACCCATAGCCTTTCAAAATCTTTGACAATGGAAGAAAATGCAATAGGAGCTATCTTATCACCACTGTAGTCTACCAGTCTGAGGCAAAAGTCAAGAGTAGTGGTTGAAATAATTATTTTTTATGGATTCAGTATTTAACTTAGTGTTCTGATGTTTTTGGGTTTTTTTGTGTTAGTAGAGTCAAATCAATCCCTTGAAGTATTTTGACAATGTAAAGACAAAATCTGGTAGCATAAGAATGAATATTTCAGAGCAAATAACCATTGGATTGGATATTTTAAAGACATCTTCTGACTACAATATGTCAGTGTTACTTTATTGCCAAGGAAGTGTTGCTATTCCAGTAGAAGGCTCCACAAGGAAGGACACCATTGTACGCTGTCTAGCATAGTGCCTGGCGCAGATGAATATTAAAGAAATATGATAAGGCATAGAAATTTTAACTTTATTTTTGTGTAGATCAACATGATCTTAGTATGAAGCCTTAAATCTGCCAAGAGGCAGAAAATACAGTCTTAGTCAATTCTAGGTTTTCTTAAAAGCTTTCTGCTTTATACTTAATCACTCCCCCACTTTTCCTGTACAGTCTGTTTTTTCTCATAGGGAACAATTCCCTGGGGGCACATAGTCTGCCACTGCATCTCAGAACAGAGACATTGTGTAATATTGTACATCAGTGTGTTGAGGAGAGTGGCTCAGTGACTACTGATGGACTGAATAACGTTGATGAAAAATTCATGCAAGGAAGTGATACTGAGCAGGACCCTGTGGAGGCTCCTGGGCACAAAACTCTACCTGTGTCCCTCATTTTTGAGTTACAGGAAATAGGCTTAATTCAGCCTCCATGACATTCTCTGGGTTCTAAGAGTCAGGTTCAAATAGTTGTTAAGTAGGAAAGGGAGGAAATGTAAGACGGGCCTGGAGCAGTCAAGAGAAGCAATAGTGCAGCCTTGGGGCAAGACCTTGGTTCTCCATCAATGGGTACAATAACTTTGAGATGTTTTGTAGATGCTGAAACCCCCATGGGGTGGGAGATGTTAAAGTCAACAGTGGTCTACTGTCCACAAGCAAGTAAACCCTAGACCAGTGGGAACCAGAAGGTTGATGTTGCTGACTTCCACTTACCTCATTACCAACCAATCAGAATAATGTCCATGAGCTGATCACTCCCTCTTTGAACCATTACTTTAAAACTTCTCACTGGTACCTGCTCCAGGTTGGGACACACAGTCTCGAGGGCACTAGCCTGCTGTGGCCCCCTTTGCCTGGTGAAGCAATAAAGCTATTCTTCTCTACTTCACCCAAAACTGTGTCTGAGATTTAATTTGGTGTCAGGGTACAGAGCCAAATTTGACTTCAGAGGCATTGTGGTCATCGGTCAGCATCCGTTATGAGATAATTCCTGTTGGAACTTTTCCTTCCTAATCTTTGGTAGTCATCACTCCTTTAAGTTGGCATTTGTAGCTGATGCATATTTCCTACCTGGTCTCCAGCTTTAAGGTTCACTTTACCATCTGTTCTTCCTCTTCATTCCAACCACAAAGAGTCTTCACTTAAAAAGAAAATCACCACCAGTACATCTCATAGCTACATGGGTGAAAACCAGCAAAATGAACATTTGGCTGTTTCTTGCTCTTTGGGCGCACAGTGGGATCTTGTGAAGCTCCTTAGGATTTACTCTCTGGATTTTCTTCTACTGTTGTTTCTGGTTTATTCTCCTGTGCCCTTTTGGTGCCAGGCAACTTCCTTAAAGGCTTAGGGTTGGGAGAAGGATGCAAGTTGAAGTGATTCTAATCAAAATTTTCTTTTTCTCTTCTTCTCTCACTCTTTCACGTGAATTTTTTTTGTTCAGAGAGAGGTAGAGTATGTATATGTAATTGGGAAGAAACAGATTCTACTTGACTGCATATTCTTACAAATCCAGTCTTCTGTCTGGACTATGGCTTTGAATTTAAAAACAAAAATACTGTGTCTGTGCTTTCTGTTCTTATCCCCACTGGAAGTTCTGGGGACCTCTAATACAACAACTCAAATGTGGGATGGTTAGGGTGAAAAGAATTGGTGAGGAATACCCATTATTAATAAGTCATTCTATGTTTCTGCAACAGATGCAAAATCTTTCAGCAAAGATTTTCTTCATTGGTAGTAGCGCAAATCCTAAAACTTGAATCTTAATGCCTGACTTGCTGTGGGAAAACTTGCTATCAAGAAAAAAGGACAGTAGATAGAAATTTCTTAATCAGGTTCTGAAAAATAGGAAAAAATAAAGTGAAACCTAAAAGTCTCAACAACAGTTTTTCCCCCCTTGTTTTATTGGAGTACAATTGACATACAGACTGTGCAAGTTTAATGTATACAGCATAATGACTTCACTTACCTATATTGTGAAGTGATTACCTCAATAAATTTAGTCAACATCCATTACTTTATATAACTACCCCCCCAAAAAAGAAAAAAGCAGTTCTTGTGATTAGAACTCTTAGAATGTATTCCCTTAACAACTTTCAGATGTACCGTATAGCAGCATTACATTGTAGTCATGTTGGAAATGCTCTCAAAAGGTGTCTTGGGAATAAGACAATGGAAGATGGCTTAGTAAGGCAGTCTTCTGCAGAAGGGTGTCCGACAGTCAAAGGTCTGGGAGCAAGCACACAGGGTGGAAGTCCCCTCCATTGTTGTTCCTGAGACGCAGATTTCCTCCTCCAGCTCCTCTTAGGCTGAGAGTCACCGACACGATCTTCCCGGATGTCACCTAAATGTTTGATTGGGTGATTTGTATTAACTATTTTCCCCATCCTTTTAGTTCTTTGTGCACGTCCAGGATAAAGCCCACAAAATCAACCTGCCGAGACAAAGCCTGCTAAATTAGACCACCAAAACATTCTTGTGAGGAAGGAAAATCAGAAAATGAAAGGAACAAAGGATTGGCAACTAGCTGCCATTTTTGGAATCTTATTTATAAGCCAGCTATATACCTTTCTGTTCAACTGTTCTAAGAATGTTGAGTAGAATATTCTATTCTGTTCAACTGTATCTAAGAATGAATCACCTTTTATTTCTTATAACTTCTCCTTTGATAGAAAAGATCATATCTTTCTTACAGTCGTCATGTTGTACATTACATCCCCGGTATTTAATTAACTTCTAACTGGAAATTTGTACCTTGTGAAACCTTTGTTTGTAAAAGATAATTGTGAAAAATGCTGCACATTTTGCCTTGCCATTTGACTCAGTAGTTCTTTGATATTTTGGGCTCTTTGTTATTCTCTCTCTACTTCAAAATTTTTGCTATAAAAAAAGTCAGAAATGATGGAAAATAAGACTGGAATTTTGTAGCATGTGGTATGATATTGTGTCATACTTAATATAATTTTAAGTGACTGACTTTCTACTGCTCTGTTTTCAAACGGTGTACATGAGATCTAGAAGCCTTCACAGAGGTGAGGGCTTTAGCATTTCTGGTAGAACATTAAACTGACTGTGTCAAACTCCTTTGTCAAAACCTCCCAGGATCTTCTCACACAGAGTAAAGGTTACATTCCTTAAGAACTGGGACCCCAGTTACCTCTCAGATCTAAACCCTGCTCCTCACTCACTCCTGTCCCTCCTCCCTAGCCTCTTCACTGCTGCTCAGACACTTAGAGCTTTGAATTTTTCCACTTGATATGTCCTTAGGCTGAAATGATATTTCTCCATAGAGCTGCATGGGGAAGGGGAGTTGCCTCTTTCAAATCTTTAATGCCACCTTCTCCTTGATTCCCACCTCGTTCTATTAAAAATACCCTTTTCATATGGCCAGAACCGCTGTTATCATTCCTTGCTTTGTTTTTATTCATAGCACTTTTCATTATCCATCAGAGAGGCATTATGTTGTTGTTGAGAGCTAGCTACTGTGAGACCATTTCAGTTTGAATCCAAGTTCTACCACTTACTGGCTGAGCGTTTTTAAGAAATTACTTAATCTCACTATATCTCAGCTTCTTCCTCTAAAATGCAATTGTCATAAAAATTAAATGTTTGTTTTCCCTCATGATGAAATATTAGCTGCATGAGGGCAAGGATTTTTGTCTGTTTGGTTTATTGCTTTTATTCTAGCACCTAGAATATCTCTCGCATTTTATCAATTACTTGTTGAGAAGTTTAGCTTTATGATTTTGGCTTACAGCAAGTTTTCCTAAGAACAAATATTCTAAAAGTTTGCGCCACCTTTTTAGCCAGGACCATTTGAATCTTCCATGACAGCTAGCTGTATTTTTAAAACAAATGCCTAGAGCAAGCGATAGTTGATAGAATGACTCACTCATCCATTAATTCTTTCATTTAAATATTTATTGTCTAAGCTACTGTTCTTTGTTAGACTCTGTGGTGGATACATTAACTGGGAGACTCTGAAATGTAAAAAATAGATTTTTTTTTTTTGTTGACCCCGACCTCAAGAGGCTTGTTTCCCAGTTGAGTGTCTGGGCTTTTAAGGATGATTCCATGGAGATGGAGACTGGAGCACTAACATTATAGTCAAACATATGACTGAGAAGAGTTAATTTTGACTCCATGCTGAATCTATTTCTCTGGCTTTAACACTTGTCTTGCTGCTTTTGTTATTATAAGCATACACAATGGCCTGCCTCAGGAAACCCTGCCCCCCTCTGCCTGACCCTTAAACTAAAGTGCTTTTGTTTAGCTCACAGGGAAATAACCTGAACCTGTCCACCCAGAACTGTGACATCCTTAAGTTCCTTGCATAGGGAGTGGCGCCACTTGTCAGCTTGGCTCAGAAATTCACATTGGGAGGGCCAGAATCAAGGATAGCTGTGACCTCATTTTTCATTGATATGGCAGGAGATATTCCATTTCACACCACCTGTGAAATGGCTATAAGGAAATGAAACAAACATATCCGCTTGCCTGAAGCTTGCCATTCTAGGAGATATTTGCCAGAATTAAATGGTCTTTTTACTCTGTTTTCCTCACCTCTTCCCGTCTCTGACCCATAAAAGAACCTGGTATCCAGGCCCCTGTGCTGTGTGCTTAGTCGGTCAGTTGTGTCCAACTCTTTGCAGTCTCATGGACTGTAGCCCACCAGGCTCCTCTGTCCATGGGGATTCTTCAGGCAAGAATACTGGAGTGGGTTGCCATGCCCTCCTCCAGGGGATCTTCCCAACCCAGGGATCGAACCCAGGTCTCCCATATTGTAAGCAGATTCTTTACCATCTAAGCCACAAGGGAAGCCCCAAAATACTGGAGTGGGTAGCCTATCCCTTCTCCAGGGGATCTTCTGAACCCAGGAATTGAACAGGAGTCTTCTGCATTGCAGGAGATTTCTTCACCAGCTGAGCCACCAGAGAAGCCCAACCAGGGCCCTACAAGATGGTTATGTTGAGACTTTAGTCTGTCATCTTCTCGGTCAGCCAGTTTTCCAAATGAAATCATATTCCTTGCCTCAACACCTCATCTTTTGGATTTATTGGCCTATTGTGCTGCAAGCAGAATGAGCTTGGACTAGGTAACAGGTTGTTATAGTTTACTCCTGACACTTACAAGTTATATGACCTTGAATAAGTTATTCAACCATTCTAAGTTGTAGGTTCTTAATAAAGCAGGGAAAATATTTGTACCTTCCCTAAGAGCTTTGAAGTTATTATATGAAATTATCCAGGTGATGTGCTTATATAGTGTCTGATACATAGTAGGAATTCAATGATTTTTGTCTACTATTACTATTGCCTTGAAGGACAGACAGAGTATGTAGAAATCAGCAAAAAGGGCGCTAAGGTAATAGGGGACCAGATTACGTACAGTCTTATAGGCTATTGGGAAGATTTTACTCTGAGAGAAGTGAGAAACCATCAGATGGTTTTGAACATATCAGTGACTTAATTTGACTTTCCCCAAAGTCATGCAGAATCTTATGTTTTTAGAAATTAGAAATGTATTTTATTTTGGCCTGAGTTGGCTTGACTCATTAGTTTCCACAGGCTTCTTTCCTGTACCTCTATATTTAGTGTATCTTGAAGTGGATATCAGGGACAACGGAGTCACTGTTTTGGATCCTATAAAGTCCCTGTAGTGTCCTGATGACTGATTTCTCCCTTGAAACAAAATCAGATGAGCCCCAAAGTAAAAGCTTTGACATAATTTTAATAGTATGTAGTTTTAAAAATACCTAGAGGTCAAGGTTTTAGAGTTTTCTTGACTTGAGATAAAATGACATTTACTATTTGTGTTCAGCTTGGGATCATTTTAAATATAAGCTTCACCTACTAGTTCTTGAAATGTCATATTGGGTGCCTACGGGAGAGATCTCTCTTCTTACTTCCTCAGCATGTATGTGATAAAATTCTACCTGTTTAACATAAAGTCTGATTTATAGAAGGTTTTTGGAAATGTAGGACAATTTTTTTTTTTTGCTGCTGCCACCCCCATTAAAATATTTAACCTGTAATGTGTGTTGATCGGGCTTTCCCGATGGCTCAGACAGTAAAGAATCCACCTGTGATGCAGGAGACCTGGGTTCGATCCCTGGGTTCAGAAGATCCCCTGGAGAAGGGAATGGCTACCCACTCCAGTATTCTTGACTGGAGAATCCATGGACAGATGAGCCGGTGGGCTGCAGTCCATTGGGTCACAAAGAGTTGGACACGACTGAGCTATTAGGCACACATGTTGTTGGTATCACAAGTAGCAGCAACCAAGTTGTAGCAGAGCTGTTCTGTGTTGAGCTGTTGAAGTTTTGAAACAAGATGGAAATTATTTACTCAGCCTTTATTTTAGGAATACAACAAAGACATTCCTTGTTTTAAACATTTTATAATTTGTGGTTAGGTTTTGTTTGTTTCTTAGGTGATTTTTCCTGAGCTGTGATTTCTCTCTCTTCTATTTTTTTCTTTACTGAGGCAATATTGCTCTCTTACCTGCTAACACTGTTTTAACTGATTTTAGCTCCCAGGTATGGTGAGTTTTCTATCTTTGATTCTTTTGTGAAAGAAGTGGACATAACATCCTCCCCACTTCTGCTTTAAGTGTTTATATATATTATTTTTTATACACTCTCTTTTTTTCAACAGAGATTGTGTGACTGAGCTGAAGCCTGCAGTTCTAACTTGGTAATAGAAAGAAAGCATTTTTATATTACTGAACAATTACTAAACCATGTTGCAGTAACAGCCTTGGGCTGGGAAGGAGGCAGCTTGGCAAAACAGAAAAATCGAGCCATCTGAGAACTCTGTGTTTAGATTTTGGTTTTGCTGTTTGTTGATTGTGTGCCCATGGACAAATTACTTAACCTCTGTGTACATCAATTCCTTTATCTGTAGAATGTTAAAATAATAATAATGCTTACCTCATAAGATTGTTGTGAAGTATGAATAATACATAAGGCATGTAAAGTACTTAGTACAATTCCTGAACCTAGTAAATACTCCATAAATAGTAGCTATTTTGATATGAGCTTATGGAAAGTCCTTTCACATCTTTCAGTCTCATTTACTTCATCAGTAGATGGAGGAAAAAAATGCCCCTGAATATTAAGTTCAGTTGCTCAGTCGTATCCCTCTCTTTGTGACCCCATGGACTGCAGCACTCCAGGCCTTCCTGTCCATCACCAGCTCCCGGAGCTTACTCAGACTCATGTCCATTGAGTCGATGATGCCATCCAACCATCTCATCCTCTTTCATCCCCTTCTCCTCCTGCTTTATGTCTTTCCCAGCATCAGGGTCTTTTCCAATGAGTCAGTTCTCACATCAGGTGGGCAAAGTATTGGAGCTTCAGCTTCATCATCAGTCCTTCCAGTGTGTATTCAGGGTTGATTTCCTTTCGGATGGACTGGTTTTATCTACTTGCAGTCCAAGGGACTCTCAAGAGTCTTTCCCAACACCACCGTTCACAGGCATCAATTCTTCGATACTCAGCTTTCTTTATGACCCAACTCTCATATCCATACATGACTACTGGAAAAACCATAGCTTTGACTGTATGGACATTTGCCACTAAAATAATGTCTCCGGTTTTTAATATGCTGTCTAGGTTGGTCATAGCTTTTCTTCCAAGGAGCAAGTGTCTTTTAATTTCATGGCTGCAGTCACCATCTGCAGTGATTTTGGAGCCTAAGAAAATAAAATCTGTCACTGTTTCCATTGTTTCCCTATCTATTTGCCATGAAGTGCTGGGACCAGATGTCATGATCTTCATTTTTTGAATGTTGAGTTTTAAGCCAGCTTTTTCACTCTCCTCTTTCTCATCTAACTCTTGCATATTGGGGAGAAGCAAATAAAAGGATATATAAAAACTTTGAAAACTGAATTGTATAAAACTTCATTATGTTAAAATGTGTGGTAAAAATAGGATTTTGTTTTTTTCGTTCATCATTCCTCCCTGAGGATTCAGATTAAATAACAGATGAGAAAGTATTTTACAAAGCAGAATTATTATGTGAATATAAGATAATTTTACTATATGTCTTGCAAATATCTTCTCGTATGCCCATTGCTGTTACTTGGAATTCTTTCTCTGGGTTTTTTGACGGGGCTGAAGAGGAGAAAGAGAGTATTAGTAATTCCTGTTAAAATATGTATACTTGCTGTAAGACAATTAAGACAATATCTTGCATGAGCTTGTCAGAGCTCCATCAGTTCAGTTCACTTCAGTCGCTCAGTCGTGTCCGACTCTCTGCGACCCCATGAATTGCAGCACGCCAGGCCTCTCTGTCCATCACCAACTCCCGGAGTTTACCCAAACCCATGTTCATCGAGTCGGTGATGCCATCCAACCATCTCATCCTCTGTCGTCCCCTTCTCCTCCCGCCCCCAATCCTACCCAGCATTAGGGTCTTTTCCAATGAGTCAACCCTTCGCATGAGGTGGCCAAAGTATTGGAGCTTCAGCTTCAACATCAGACCTTCCAATGAACACCCAGGATTGATCTCTTTTAGGATGGATTGATTGGGTCTCCTTGCAGTCCAAGAAACTCTCAAGAGTCTTCTCCAACACCACAGTTCAAAAGCATCAATTCTGCGGCGCTCAGCTTTCTTCACTGTCCAACTCTCACATCCATACATGACCACTGGAAAAACCATAGTCTTGACTAGACGGACTTTTGTTGGCAAAGTAATGTCTCTGCTTTTAAACATGCTATCTAGGTTGGCCATAACCTTCCTTCCAAGGAGTAAGCGTCTTTTAATTTCATGGCTGCAGTCACCATCAGCAGTGATTCTAGAGCCCAAAAAAGTAAAGTCTGACACTGTTTCCACTGTTTCCCCATCTATTTCCCATGGAGTGATGGGACCAGATGCCATGATCTTAGTTTTCTGAACGTTGAGCTTTAAGCCAACTTTTTCACTCTCCTCCTTCACCTTCATCAAGAGGCTCTTTAGTTCTTCTTCACTTTCTGCCATAAGGGTGGTGTCATCCGCATATCTGAGGTTATTGATATTTCTCCCAGCAATCTTGATTCCAGCTTGTGTTTCTTCCAGCCCAGCGTTTCTCATGATGTACTCTGCATACAAGTTAAATAAGCAGGGTGACAATATACAGCCTTGACGTACTCCTTTTCCTATTTGGAACCAGTCTGTGGTTCCATGTCCAGTTCTAACTGTTGCTTCCTGACCTGCATACAGGTTTCTCAAGAGACAGGTCAGATGATCTGGTATTCCCATCTCTTTCAGAGTTTTCCACAGTTTATTGTGATCCACACAGTCAAAGGCTTTGGCATAGTCAATAAAGCAGAAATAGATGTTTTTCTGGAACTCTCTTGCTTTTTCGATGATCCAGCGGATATTGGCAATTTGATCTCTGGTTCCTCTGCATTTTCTAAAACCAGCTTGAACATCTGGAAGTTCACGGTTCACATATTGCTGAAGCCTGGCTTGGAGAATTTTGAGCATTACTTTACTAGCATGTGAGATGAGTGCAATTGTGTGTTAGTTTGAGCATTCTTTGGCATTGCCTTTCTTTGGGATTGGAACGAAGACTGACCTCTTCCAGTCCTGTGGCCACTGCTGAGTTTTCCAAATTTGCTGGCATATCGAGTGCAGCACTTTCACAGCATCACCTTTGAGGATTTGAAATAGCTCAACTGGAATTCCATCACCTCCACTAGCTTTGTTCGTAGTGATGCTTTCTAAGGCCCACTTGACTTCACATTCCAGGATGTCTGGCTGTAGGTGAGTGATCACACCATCGTGATTATCTGTGTCGTGAAGATCTTTTTTGTACAGTTCTTCTGTGTATTCTTGCCACCTCTTCTTAATATCTTCTGCTTCTGTTAGGTCCATACCATTTCTGTCCTTTATCGAGCCTATCTTTGCGTGAAATGTTCCCTTGGTATCTCTAATTTTCTTGAAGAGATCTCTAGTCTTTCCCAATCTGTTGTTTTCCTCTATTTGTTTGCACTGATCGCTGAGGAAGGCTTTCTTATCTCTCCTTGCTATTCTTTGGAACTCTGCATTCAGATGGGAATATCTTTCCTTTTCTCCTTTGCTTTTCGCTTCTCTTCTCTTCCCAGCTATCTGTAAGGCCTCCTCAGACAGCCATTTTGCTTTTTTGCATTTCTTTTCCATGGGGATTTTCTTGATCCCTGTCTCCTGTACAATGTCACGAACCTCTGTCCATAGTTCATCAGGCATTCTGTCTATCAGGTCTAGTGCCTTAAATCTATTTGTCACTTCCACTGTATACTCATAAGGGATTTGATCTAGGTCATACCTGAATGGTCTAGTGGTTTTCCCTACTTTTCTTCAATTTAAGTCTGAATTTGGCAATAAGCAGTTCATGATCTGAGCCACAGTCTGCTCCCGGTCTTGTTTTTGCTAACTGTATAGAGCTTCTCCATCTTTGGCTGCAAAGAATATAATCAATCTGATTTTGGTGTTGACCGTCTGGTGATGTCCACGTGTAGAGTCTTCTCTTGTGTTGTTGGAACAGGGTGTTTGCTATTACCAGTGCGTTCTCGTGGCAAAACTCTATTAGCCTTTGCCCTGCTTCATTCTGTACTCCAAGGCCAAACCTGCCTGTTATGCCAGGTGTTTCTTGACTTCCTACTTTTGCATTCCAGTCCCCTATAATGAAAAGGACATCTTTTTTTTTCAGAGCTCCATATTGACATTTAAATAAGAGCAGAGGTTTTTGTTTTGTTTTGTTCATTTATCTCTTTGAGACAGTAGAAAAAAAGTAATTATTTGAGGTGGAGAATCTGGTAGAGAGGGGATAAATGATGATAAATGGGAATTAAAGATGAATGGGAGAGATGTAGAGTGGAGAAAAGAGGCAGAATTAGAGAGAAGGGACCTTAAAGGTTCATACATAAGCTTTAAACTACTAGTTAATCTTTTTGTTATACCACCTTGGCAAGAGTTACAGAAATTAGCACTTGTAAGGAATAATGAAACTGTCTTCCCTCCTGTTCCCCATCCCTTTTCTCCCTTTCTCCCCACCCCCCTCTTCCTTCCTTTTCTTCCCTTCCCTATCACTTATAGAATATCTATTTTGTGTAGTGTCTTTAAGCTGCCACTTGCCTTTGCACACAACTGGTTTATAAAAATGAACCTCAGAAACACCTTCTTTATAGCCTCGGTTCTACCCAATTCCCTTTGCTTGTACCTTTCACTTGATTGTTTCTTCCAATCTTCTAGTTCCTGATGTGAAGACTAGTTATTCTCTTCTCCTTGGGCTTGATCTCTTTCTTTGGTAGTGGTGGCTGTGCATACGTGCTCGGTCATGTCTGACTCTTTGCGCCCCGACTCTACACTGGAGCCTGCCAGGCTTCTTCTGTCCATGGAATTTTCCAGACAAGAATACTGGAATGGGTTGCCATTTCCTACTCCAGTGAGTCTTCCCCACCCAGAGATCTAACCCGCATCTCCTACATTGGCAGGAGGATTCTTTACCACTGTGCCACTTGGGAAGCCCTGTTTTTTCTTTCTATCAGTTACAAAGATGAGGAAGACCAGGCTCCTTTTTGATCTTATACTTTAGTCAGAGTAACAGTGTCTCATATGTGTAGACCATTACATGTTTGAAGATATCACTTATCTTAGTTGATTCTCATAATGGCTTAGTGAGCCAGGTAAAGTTGATGTCACCATCCATATTAGAAATGAGGAAGCTGTGCATAGGCAACTTGTCCAGGATCATGTTTTTAGAAAGTGAGGTAGTTAGGAGTTTGACTTCAAGGCAGGGATTTCCCCATGACACTATAGGAGAAAAAGAGCAGTTTTCACTAGAATATTGGAGATGGTTTCATGGCTAGGTAGCTTTAGCACTGGTCTTTGTGTTATGCTTAAGGCTTTGGTTGAAGTGACAAGTATTCCAGATATAGAAAACTGATCAAAAACTTGAAAGAGTAACAAAACTTTTTGCCTATAATTCAAGTCCAGACTAGGCACTTCTGACGTATTATTTTCTAATCTTTATAACAATCCAGCAAGGTAAGCATTTTATTGATTGCTCATCTTGTTTTAAATAGAATTTGAGGTGGTAGGTAGATATTATTATTTCTAATTTGCAGAAGATGAAACTAAGCCTCAGAAAAGTTAAATAACTTGATCAACATCAGCTGTGGTGTCATGAGGATTGATAAACACATGCCTGACATCCCATGTCCCTTCCTAGAAGAGAGCAGAAGGGCTTTATGGATAGTGAGCAGTCAGGTTCAGCAGACAGGGGAGGCGAGAATGAGACTGATGGGTGATTTGAGCTGATTGAAAAACTTTAATTAAACAGAGTTTAGATACTCTTCTTTAGACAGTTGTGAGCCATAGAAAGTTTTTGTGTAAGGAAGTAGCACTATCAGCTATGCTGAGGAGGGTTAAACTGGCAGCATCACACATGGTAGATTGGAAAAGGGAGCAACTGGTGACAGGGAGACCAATAAGGTGGCTACTGCATTAGAAAATATTCAACCGAATACCTGGAGAATTACGTATTTCCCTTCTTAAGGATACTGAATTTTTCTTTACAAGCATCATTTCTCCTGGGTAATAACTTGACTTGTAAAGAACAAAATTGTGTCAAATTTAGAAAATGCAGTCAAACTAACTTGTAACAGAAAGGACAATCCAAGCGGCA
Source organism: Giraffa tippelskirchi (assembly GCF_054371585.1). Lineage (NCBI taxonomy): Eukaryota > Metazoa > Chordata > Mammalia > Artiodactyla > Giraffidae > Giraffa > Giraffa tippelskirchi. Next base: position 37,172,241 of record NC_137284.1, on the reverse strand, counting down.
AAATTAATTACCTAGGGAAACCTGTGAGTAACTTATGGAGCTGGTGGTTACTTTGCTGAGGTTGAATGTTAGCTCAGCTTTTATCTCTGCATAATTTAAAGTAATAATTTTCTTTGGAGGATTCTAGCTAATCTTCCAATAGTCTGATCCAGAACAGTGAAAGTAACTCAGTTTTCTACCTAATATTGCTCAAATGTAGTGAAAGTGGGTCATATTCATACTTATTAGAATCACTGGACCTTAAATGATATATTATTGAGATAGTATATAGATATTTAACTATAAAATTCCACTAATTTTAGTCACTTTGAAATTTCTTTAAGTTTGCTCTTTCTCTCTATTCACAATGCCACTGATCCAATTCAGTCTTTCACAGAATCTTGCTAAGAGATTTCACAACAGGCTTCAAATTGATCCTCATAATTTAGTCTTTCCTTTTGTAGCTCAACCCCCATAATCCAACAGTTTAAAAACTACCTATTGATCCTTATTGATTACTGGCTGTTGTTCCATTTCCTTAACATAGCATTTACCTTGGTATAGCCTTAATAGTCTGGCCCAAATTCAAGTTAAGCCTAACTTAAGCCTTGTTCTTGTTATTTCTTCTCTCTGGAATATTCGTCCCTTTGTTTTCATCTGGAAATTTCCTACTTTGATCTTTTAAAGGCTTAGTTGTCTATCACCAGTCTTCTAATGACCTCAAGAAGAACAGATTCTTCTCTGCTGTGTGCTGCCCAAGGCCTCTGTTAGAGTGTTCATTGTATTTTATTAGAACTAGTTGCTCAAGTGCTTCACCTGTTAGATTTTGAGCAGCCTGATAGCAAGTATTAAATTTGTCCATGGTGCTTTCCTGCTAGCTCAGTTGGTAAAGAATCCGCCTGCAATGCAGAAGCCCGGGTTTGACCCATAGGTCAGGAAGAAACCCTGGAGAAAGAAATAGCAATCCACTCCAATATTCTTGCCTGGGAAATCCCATGGACAGAGGAGCCTGCTGGGCTATAGTCCATGGGGTCACAAGAGTTGGACACAACTTAGCAACTAAACTACTGTACAACTGACTATACTGTTTTTGGTTTGTTTTTTTTCCTACAGATTGTTAGGCAATATGTATTCAATAAATGTTTATTGAGTGGGTGATTGACTATATTTTCCTTGATGTATGAGAAAAATGTGATGTTTTTCTGTCTATATATAATATAGATAGTAATGTACTATATACTAATGTACTACTATACATTCCTGCATATATTACTATATATATGTACATTACTATATATATGTATGTCATACTAGAAGCATGTCTTGAAATTTCTTGGTTGATTCAGGGAAAAGATACTAGTCCTAGATAAGGAAATTGTTAAAAGTATAAAAATGAGTCATGGTGGTTAACAGCTTACTGTGTCCTTTAAAGTAATTATTGTGTGGCAGAATATAAGACAGTTATGGGCTTAAAATGATGTCATGTACTTCTACATCTTTCCCTATGCAAGAACCTTTTAGCAGATTGGGTTGCTATCAGAGTCAGGGATGTTACTGGGTCATTAGCAGTCTTAGAGAGAATGGTTAGGTTGGAGGGACTATTCTCTTTCCTGCTACAGACTTGATTTGGGTTGATAGCTCACCTCTTTTAATAACTTGTTCTCTTTAAAAATTCATTTTTGCCATTTTTGCAATTATGCGGTTTTACAATGACAATGCTTATTCAACAGGCAGAGTATCTTGACAAAAAAGATGTAGAAGTCTTCACATTCCCTCAAATTTTGCTCCCATAGAGAAAGGAGCTTACAGTATATGTAAGGAGTCAATCCAGTTCTAAGATATTATGGTCAGGGAATGAGATTTGTTCATGAGGTAGAACTATCAATAACTTGATAATAAAAATGCAACTGTGAAAAATATTTCAAATATTGATACTCTACAAGCTTGATGTCATACCATCTGTATAACACGAGGTGTAACCTGTATAACATTAGGTCCAAGGAAGTCTATCTGCCTAATACTTTGTCCATGGAGAGTTTATGTGGAAACCTCACAGGATTTGTTATTTTTATCAAGAAGTATATTATTGCTTTGAATCAGCTTAGTATTTTTTTCTCTTAGGGAGCTTAGAACTTTCCACATTGTATTATAGTGATTTGGGAGCAGGGTAGAAGTCCCTTACAATATTATGGACTTAGGAAGTGTTCCGTGTGTATGGCTTGTATCCCCATATTAGTACTAGTTCACATCCCTGCATAGAACAGCCATTTAGTAAATGTTCATACAATATATAAATTTATTATATTATTGTCTGATCTAAAAGCCCTATAGTTTTGAAGCTATTTAAAAATATGAAACTGGGCAGTAGCATGCACTCTAAGTCACTTCAGTCGTGTCTGACTCTGCAACCCTATGGACCGTAGCCGGCTAGGCTTCTCAAGTCCATTGGATTCTCTAGTCAGGAATACTGCAGTGGCTTGCCCTGCCCTCCTCCAGGAGATCTTCCTGACCCAGGGTTTGAACCCACAATTCTTATGTCTCCAGAATTGGCAGGCAGGCTCTTTACCACTAGTGCCACCTGGGAAGCTTCAATTGAGAGTGTTCCAGAAAATTTCTGATATATGATTATCCAACTTGTAACACTGGATCAAGAACAGATTCTAAGGTGTCTTGGGGATTACGAAGTCTATGTGAATGTACTATTAAACATTTTATGAAATTTCATATATTTTACTGTTCTCAGCTATTTCATTATTAGTAATTGTATATGACATAATTGTATGTATGCAGCTGTGATTTAAAGTAAATTACACAAGATCATGGCTTAACATATGAATAGCCCTTTGTTACTTACTTAAAGAAGGAAAGTTATTTTATTTTTTAATCTGTCATGGCCATCTTGCACAACGTGGTGAAAAAAGGAATCAATATAATACCAGGTATCATTCCAGCAGCAAAGCATAAGAAGTTCTCTAGTACAGAATCTACAAGAGTAAGTGAGTCATAAACTCAAAACCATTAATGCGTCAAGTCATTGGCTACGCTGATTCTTAAAGAAGTGTATAACACAGAACATTCAGGAGATTTCTTTATAGTACTGTGGTAGTTTTATGTGCCAATTTATCTAGGCTATAGCACCAAGTTATTTAATAAACACTAATCTAGATGTTGCTGTGAAGGTATTTTGTTCACATGGTTAACATAAAACTGGTTGACTTTAAGTAAAGAAGATTACTCTTGATAATGGGTGTAAGCCTCATGAAATTATTTATAGTTGAAGGCCTTAAAAGCAAAGCTGAGATTTTTCAGAGAAAGAATCCTCCCTCATGATTGCAGTACCAATCCTTGAGTTTCTAGTCTGATGGTCTGTCCTGCATATTTCAAACTTGCCAATCTCCAGGATTCCAAGAGTCAACTCTTTAAAATGAATTTCTCTTTGTATCTCTGTCTTTCTCTCCTATTCTTTTCTCTGGAGAACCCTAACTGATAGAAGTACTAACACATTTAATAAAGGCTTTGTCACTTTGTTCTTTTTCTTTCTTTCTTTTTTCAGTCGCTGTCTTGTTTAACTCTTTTATGACTCCATGGGCTGTAGCTCACCCGGCTCCTCTGTCCATGGAATTTTCCAGGCAAGAATACCAGAGTGGGTGGCCATTTCCTCCTCTGGGGGATCTTCCCCACCCAGGGATGGAGCCCGCATTTCCTGCATTGGCAGATAGATTCTTTAGCACTGAGCCACCTGTGATGCCCAGGTAATTCTTAGGTAGCACTTATTATATTCCAGGCATTTATCTAAGCACTTTACATATATTAAATCATTTAATTCTTATAGCAGTCGTGCAAGATAGGTATTATTGCTCTCGTTTTACAGAAGAATAAATTAAGGTGCAGAAAGTTTAAATGACTGGACCAAGGTCACACAGCTAATATGTAGAGGCATTTTCTGAGGCAGTCTAAAGCAGAGAGTGTAGGTGGAGCAGATCCAAGCTGAAAGTTACAAGGAAGAAGTTGAAAGCCAGGAGGCTGAGCATCACAATGCAAATAAAATTTCAGCAAAGAAGTAGTGGGCTTGTAATTGAAAAGATCCAAGTGAGAACTAGAATGAACTAGAATAAAGTGCCTGGGACACTTTAACAGGCCAGTAGCTGCAGGGTCTGAGTACTCTTGCCTGGAAAATCCTTCATGGACAGAGGAGCCTGGTAGGCTGCAGTCCATGGGGTCGCTACAAGTCGAACAAGACTAAGCGACTTCACTTTCACTTTTCACTTTCAGGCATTGAAGAAGGCAATGGCAACCCACTCCAGTGTTCTTGCCTGGAGAATCCCAGGGACAGGAGAGCCTGGTAGGCTGCTGTCCATGGGGTCGCACAGAGTTGGACACGACTGACGCGACTTAGCAGCAGCAGCAGCAGCAGCTGTAGGGTTGGAACATCAGGCTACCATGAAAGTGTAAGATTGAGATGTAGAGTTTACTGTTTTCATTATGGGACTGTTCTAGTTGTTAGAGAGTTCTGCCATGATGGAATAAAAAGCATGCATTCTTAACATTCTACCATTACTTGTAATCCTGCAACACAGAGCAAATACACATTCTTTGCCATCAATTTGAAAACCATCACTTATCCCCTTATTCTACTCTCAACCTTTCCTACCAAGTATTTTATCTGATACAGGTATCACATAGAGCTTTTTGAGAGACATTAGCAGTCCCAACTATGTGCTATTTTAAACATTAAGTAAGAGTATAAGAATAGGTTGATAAACAGTGAAGTATCTACCCATGCTGTAATGATGCTAACTGAAATAAAATCATTTGGATGGGGCTTTCTGAAAGAAGGGATGGTAACAACTTAGCCACATTTAGCTGTAGCCCTAGAATAAACTATACAGCTTTTGGAAGCCCTATTTGGATGGGACTTCCTAGGTGGCTCACTGGTATAAAACCTGCCTGCCACGCAAGAGACACTAAGAGATGCGGGTTTGATCCCTGGGTTGGGAAGATCCCTGGAGTGGGAAATGGCAACTTGCTCTAGTATTCTTGCCTGGGAAATTGGTAGGCAGAGGAGCCTTGGAGGGCTACAGTCCTTGGAGTTGCAGCGTCAGACTTGACTGTGCAACTTCGCACGTACACATGCATACAGCTTTACTCATGAGGAACGTGTCAGTAAAAACTGAAAAAGTGCTTTGAGGAGCCAGAGCTAATTCTACACTCTCTTGGAAATTTGTTGGGATTGAGTTAAATGATGGAAATCAAGTGCTTGGCATACTGCTTATCAGTAAATACCTCCCCTCAAATGAAAATTATTAACCATAGGGAGAAATTTCTATTGGCAGACACACTCATGATCCTGAGAAGTGAATTGTCACAGTTTATAGTAAAAAAGCCAGGGAAAGAAAAATCCAAAGCAAAAAACAAACATAAAAGCGTAAAATGTGCCATCGTCTGAGACTATGGTGCATGGGGTTAGCTGGCTGAAGCAATTATTCTCCTAGAGTAGAGAAATAGTGAATGTTTAAAATAGTTTAAATTATTTTAAGTGTGATTTCTTTAAAAAGAAAGGAACAAACATTTTAGAAAGGCTTCTATGAAAAATAAACTGAAATCTTTATTTTAAAGGATTAAACTCAAAGATACCTGGGAAACTCTGTAAAATGATTATTCCACATGGTTTTAGATCGCTTGATGTTTGTTTGGCTTGGATTGGTTTGGTGTTACTGTGTCAGATTTTTTGACAACAACATGAGCATCTTGTATGGGGAAATGAGTGAGAGTAGATCCTTGCCCTAAAGTAGGTAATTATCTAGAAGGAAGACAGATATGTACTCAAGTAGCTTAATATCAAGTGCTAAAGTAGAGATGGATGCAAAACTTCATGGGAACACAGAGCAGGCTTATTAAATATGAATTATGTAACTGCTGCCAAAGAAATCTTGAAAAAAATGTTACTACCTAGAACTGAAAGTTCTTGTTCTCTAGAACTTGTAGAGCAACATCAAATGGCTTTATTTTCTAACGTTTTGCTGGGACTATGATAGAAATGACTCTCTATTGAGACAAATAGTTTTTCATCACAGATGATTGGTTCTGAGTAACAGAAAGCAAAGTGGGCATAAGAAACACTTAAGCAATCATTTCTTCACTCTTTCAGCACATGTTTATTGAGTGTTTAGGGTTCTCACTTTGTGCCTCATACTAAGGATATAAGATGGATGAGAATCCAGTGTTTGTAGTGGGAGCTAAGTGCTGCTTATGGAAGGAGTACTGACATGGGGCCAAAAGGATCATGCAGGAATTCTGCTTCCTCTACTTAACAGCAGTGTGATTTCGAACCTCCTCCTCTTAACCTGTACAATGAGAATAAAAATATTTGCCTTCATAATTATTTTAAAGGTGGAGCTGTAGAAGTAAAATACCAAATTTGTTTTGGTTTTGGCACACAGTACATGCTCAATAAAGGGGACCTATGTACATGACAGTGTTTGTCTTTAAGAAGCTTATAGTCCAGTGGGGCAAGCATCAGTGCAATCTAACATTAATTGTTGTTTAGTCGCTAAGTCATGTCTGACTCTTTGTGACCCCATGGACTGTAGTCTACTAGGCTCCTCTGTCCATGGGATTTTCCAGGTAAGAATAATGGAGTGGGTTGCCATTTCCTTCTCCAGGGTATCTTCCTGACCCAGGGTTTGAATCCGGGTCTGCTGCCTTGGCAGGCAGATTCTTAGGGAGTGCTTAGTTTGCTATCTAGATAAAAAGAGGGCTTCGTAGAGCAGGCAATTTGAAAAAAAAGTCTTGAAGAATGCAATGGCAGTAAACAGTGGGTGGAATTTCTAGTAGATGGAGCACTATTTCCAAAGGTATTACATTTGAAAGAGAAAGCATATCTTTTTTTCCCCTTGTGGTTGCTGTTCAGTCACTAAGTTTTGACTGACTCTTTCTGACCCCATGGACTGCAGCACGCCAGGCTTCCCTGTCCTTCACTATCTCCCAGAGTTTGCTCAAACTCATGTCCATTGAGCTGGTGATGATATCCAACCATCTCATCCTCTGTCGCCCACTTCTCCTCTTGCCTTCAGTCTTTCCTAACATCAGGGTCTTTTCCAGTAAGTTGGCTATATGCATCAGGTGGCCAAAGTATTGGAACTGCAGCTTCAGTATCAGTCCTTCTAATGAATATTTGAGGTTGATTTCCTTTAGTATTGATGGGTTTGATCTCCTTGCAGTCCAAGGAACTGTCAAGTCTTCTCCAGCACCACAATTCAAAAGCATCAATTCTTCGACACTCAGCCTTCTTCGTGGTCCAACTCTCACAACTGTATATGACTACTGGAAAACCATAGCTTTGTGCAGACCTTCATTGACAAAGTGATGTCTCTGCTTTTTAATACACTGTCTAAATTTGTCATAGTTTTCCTTCTGCATAGCTTGAGCACAGAGTATGTGTCTGTCTGATGGAGTGTGGATAGAACCAGATTGTTAAGAACCTTACATGATTTCTATGGATTTAGGTAGTGGGAAGCAATGGAAAGATTTTAAGCACAAAAATAGTGCAGTTCAATTATAATGGCATGTGGACTGTTAGGAAGCAACATCCATGAGGCCTAAAACAACAGCAACAACAAACCCCAAAAAAGTAACTTTCCTTGTGAGAAATCCCAGTTGCAAATACTGATTTTGAAGGGGCATTCTCTTGTAGTCTCAGAAGGAGCCACTCTCTTGGAGGCCTTGAGAGATTTCATGTGGATATAGTACTGTAATCTTCGCTTGGCTTTGGTCTTTTTAGCTAAAATGGTATCCTGTGCATATTAATGGCCATCAACAGTGCTTATCTATGGGTTTGGTGAATATAGTGTAGAAAAGCTGAGTATTAACCACTCTCAAACAAAAATATACCTAATGTTGAAAAGTATCTGGCATCTTAAATGTCTGTCCTGTTGTGGTAGCTTTCATATCTTTGAAGTTCCTTTGATAGGAAAGACGCATGAAGGATAGGAACAGGCAAATATACGCTTTGTTCCCAGGTGGGCTTTGGGCCCCCCAGCTTCGGTTATGTCTCCTACTGAAGTGGGTGGTACTGTGTAGAGTTTGGAGGTCATCTGTCTTACTTATAAGTAGGCCTAAGGCCTACGTAGAAAACTGGCTGAACTCCCTTTTTGGTATATATGTTTAAGGACTTCATCTTCATCTCAGACCTTGCGATGTTACTATTTTATGATGAGAAGAGGCAGTTTTAGATAAACCTATGGAAAAAAATTTCCGAAGAAGAGGAAAATATGTCTCCATAAGGCCTAGAATATCAAGCTTTAATTGGATATTTATACCTCTTGAGACTTTCTCCTGAGATTTATCCTTGGTTTCTGCTTGATTTCTAAGAGCCAAGGGATAGGAAAGTGATATTCTTTTTAATAAAGTGGAGATTACAAGCTTTTATTTTTTAAACTGCACCTGATGCATGAGATGAGAGACTCTACCTGCAGTGAACTTCCCAAAGAGAAAACCTCAAGAGAGACTTTAAATAAAAAGACACCATTTGGATCCAACAGCTTTTAATCTCTTTCATCTGTACCCTACCTCTTTTCTCTGCACCCCCTGACCATGTGGAGTGGGGTGGCCTGTCTAGAGTGGAGACATCTTTGTGTCTAATCCTTCCTGATCCTCAAGAGCTTCTGCCTTTTTTGTTAATTCAAACATTTTATGGGTTTCATAAATTCAGACTTTTGGATACAACACAATTGCCTATTATAGAAGAGTTTTAGGGAGAGTGTACATTGATCTTTTAATTATTTTCTCTTAGAGGTTTTCTGAGAACTATTACCTGGTACATTCCTATAAACATTAAACATATACAACTGGGTGACTACTTATCTTAAAAGTCAGTTCTATAAAGGTGTATTGAAATTCATTGTGGTAAACCAAGATCCTTAGGGGTTTGCATCCTCATAGCAAAGTCACATAGCCTAAGAAATAACATTCCATTTCCTTGAATTTTGTCCTTTAAGTAGAATATTTTTAATAGGTATGATATTTTGGGTTGAATATTTTTCTAAAAATCTATTTGAGGTTGTACCTCGACCATTTCTTGTTTACTGGTTCCTGTTACTTAAATATTACTGACACAAATAATAGGAATTACAAGATTAAATTTTTTCAGTTTCAGTTTGAAAGGGATAAAGAATGATAGAGAGGGACATATTAAATCAGTGAATCAAAATCATCTGTATCTAGTATAGCAAGTAAAGATTTTCAGAAAATTTGTTTGCTGTGGAAGAAAGTAGTGGAAGACCACAGAGTATGTCTTACTCTAAATTTGGTCTTTTGAGACCTAATTTTTTAAAAGGAGGAAGACACTCCTTTGTTAATGTGAGGCAGATGAAAACCTCTCTCAAACTGTTCATAAGACCACCACAGTCAGTTCCTGGGTCCTCAGAGTAAAAAGACATATAAGAGCCCTTCTGCAGAACCAGCTATTCAAAACCTCATTTATATCTTGATTTAATAATATTGTCTGGTGGCCTCTGGTGTATTTCTTAATCTCTCCAAACCTCAATGTCCTTGTTTGTTTAATTCTTCAAAGGATCAAATAATATTCTATATGAATGCAGTTTATAAACATAAATCCTCTACAATATTGTTTTTGTTTTAATCTTCTGAAAGAGTTCCTTTCCTGGGAAGGTAAACTCAACTACAGCTTTAAGAGAGTCCACGTTTAACATGAGATGACATTGGTTCATCTACCACCTTATTGTACAGGTAGATTTAGGAGAATATTGCCTATGGAGTTCCATGGTCATTTCTCAGACTTATGTGTAAGTCTGAAGCAAGCTCTTCGATCCTTCTCATCCCTATCTTTATTAAAACAAGCTTTACTTCATTGTTATTTAAAAAATCTAATCACATTTTTTTCAATAGGAAAGTATGATGAATGATTGCGACATCTCTCATAGACACAACTGTATTGTATTTATCTAGTTTATCTTGTTTCAGAAATTCTCCAGATATAAAAATCTAACATTGATTCTCAAATGTCTATTTTGTTTCTTATAAGCAACTGTATCATGTTTCCCTTCTCCATGTACTTCTATTTAGAAGGCACTTCTAAGTCTAACTTCTTTCATTCTATTTTGAAGAGATTTCGTTTGACCAAGAAATATTACCCTTTTCAAGCTTGATGTGCACATTTGCATGCCAATAAATGGGATGTGATTTTTACCTCAGGGCTATTTTCAGAACAGTGATGATTTTGGGGTTCTCAGAAATAAGCAAATTTGTCTCTATAGCTCAGGATGTACTTTTTGTATCATTAGGCATATGTGCTGTATACAGCCCACATCAATCTTTATTTTACATCCAGAATGGCTGAGATCATTTTATTCCTTTCTTCCCTGTTTTTTAATTTTATAAATTTAGCTCACATGTGAATTGTTTCTGTTTTTCTTTTTTCAGCTGGATTAATTTATTGTACTGCATTTATTAGTCTATTTAATCACCTGAAGAATTTTGAGTTAGGTTGCTATAATCATTCAGGTGATTATAAATTATTTCATATTAGATAGCTTATCTGAATACAGATTTTTTCTGATTGTCTCTTGATCTGATGCAGGAACTGTTGCACATAATAGTATTGAGAGCTTCTATGTAAGTAATACACCACACCTAACAAAGAAATGGCAACAAAAATAATAAATCAGACTTTTTTTTTATTGAAGTATAGGTGATTTACAATGTTATAGTAGATTCAAGTGTATTGCATTGGGATTCAGTATTTTTACAAATTATACTTAATTAAATTGCTATTACAAAATAATGGCTATAATTTCCTGTGCTATACAATATATCTTTTTGCTTTTCTGTTTTATACATAGTAGTTTGTATATCTCTTAACCTCTTACCCCTAATTTACCCCTCCCTCCTTCCTTCTCCTCTTTGGTAACCAATAGTTTATTTTTTGTATCTGTGAGTCTGTTTCTGCCTTGCATATACATTCATTTCTACTACTTTTAGATTCCTCATATAAAGGATAATCATATAGTATTCGTCTTTCTCTGTCTGACTTAGTTCACTAAGCATAGTATTCTTTAGGTCCATCCATGTTGCTGCAAATGACAGAACTTCATTCTTTTTTATGGCTGAGTAATACTTCATCATATATGTTGTTGCTGTTCAGTCTCCCAGTTGTGTCCAACTCTTTGCGACCCCACGGACTGCAGCATGCCAGGCTTCCCTGTCCCTCATCATCTCCTGGAGTTTGCCCAAGCTATTGTGTATTTGTGTGTATAAATATATACACCATGTCTTAATCCATTCATCTGTTAATGGACACTAGGATTGTTTCCATGACTTGGCTTTTGTAAATAGTGCTGCTATGAACATTGTAATGCACATATGTTTTCAAATTATAGTTTTCATTTTTTCCAGATATATACCCCGGTGGAATTGCTGTATCATATGGTAGTTCTGCTTTTAGTTTTTGAGGTATTTCCATACTGTTTTTCATAGTGGCTGCTTCAGTGTATATTTTCAACAGCAGTGTAGTAGGGTTCCATTTTCTCTACATCCTTGCCGACATGTATTACATTGACATTTAAAGTAGCTAATGAAAAGTATGTATCTAGTGTCATTATATTACTTGTTTTCCAGTTATTATAGTTCTTTTCTTTCCATTTCTTCTTTTTGTTTTTTCCCTTGTGATTTGATGATTTTCTTAGTAGTATGCTTGTGCTCCCTTCTAGTTTTTGTGTAACTGTTCTAGTTTTTTGATTTCTGATTACCATGGGGTTTGTATATATTGACATATACTTATATCTACTTGTTTCAAATACACCACACTTTTCTGTAAAGATTCTATTAATAATTTTTTTAAATGGTCAAAAAGTATAAGGCACTTTTCTTCTTCATTCCTTTTTAGATGTAAATGCTGATAATGTTCTTGAACGTTCTTTGCCCCTAATTCTTGATGACCAGTGATAGCAATTGTAGGGAAGCCTGGTCTCAGATATCCAGGATGCCTGGTTACTTGCAGCATGTTTTTTGCTTCTGTCTCCTTTTTTCTGCTGACTTTCCCTCTTTTTGCCTTTATTCTTTCTTTTTGTATTTCTTTCAGTATGTCTGCCATCCTTCCCTCTAGCAGTGAAATAGTTTTAAATTTGTCCTTCAGTGCAAAGACATTGGAAATCATTTTCAAGTTTAAAAGGTATTTTCAAATTTAGAAGCTTAAGAGATATGTTTACATTCTAAGGTTTGATATTGCTCTTTTGATGTACCTAAGATTCTGTTAATTTAGATTGCCTGATATTATCAGAGGCATAAGGTAGTGAAAGATGTAACTAGAAAATTGGGTGACAGAATTGAAGTGTTTCCAAATAGATTATAACTCTTTAATTTCCTCAGTTCTCTGAAAATTAAAGGTTTAGAATTTTAAGTGAAAATAATTTAAATGTTTAAGCATTTTAAGAAAAGTAAAGCATTCTCTGATGCTAATTTATATACATAATTATTTATGTGTGTTCATGAAGCTGTTCATAGCTTTGAGCCAGTTTGTTGTTGTTTAGTCACTAAGTTGTGTTAGACTCTGTGACCCATGCTCCTCTGTCCATGGGATTTCCCAGGAAAGAATACTGGAATGGGTTACCATTTCCTTCTCCAGGGCATCTTCCTGACCCAGGAATTGAACCTACACCACCTGCTTGGCAGGTGGATTCTTTACCACTGAACTACCTTGGTACTCCAAAAGCAGACGAGATTAAAAAGAGGTGCCAAGAATACACAGAAGAACTATGTAAAAAATGTCTTAATAACCCAGATAACCATGATGGTGTGATCACTCACCTAGAGCCAGACATCTAAGAGTGTGAAGTCAACTGGGCCTTAGGAAGCATCACTATGAACAAAGCTAGTGGAGATGATGGAATTCCAGCTGAACTACTCCAAATCCTGAAAGATGATACTATTAAAGTGCTGCACTCAATATGCCAGCAAATTTAGAAAACTCAGCAGTGGCTACAGGACTGGAAAAGGTCAGCTTTTATTCCAATCCCAAAGAAAAACAATGCCAAAAAATGATCAAACTACCGCACAACTGCACTCATCTCACATGCTAGCAAGGTAATGCTCAAAATCCTTCAAGCTAGGCTTCTGCAGCACATGAATTGAGAACTTCCAGATGTACAAGTTGGACTTAGAAAAGGCAGAGGATCCGAGGTCAAATTGCCAACATCAGTTGGATCATAAAAAAGAAAGGGAATTCCTGAAAAACATTTGCTTCATTTACGATGCTAAAGCCTTTGACTGTGTGGATCACAACAAACTATGGAAAATTCTTAAAGAGATGAAAATACCAGACCACCTTATCTGTCTTTTAGAAACCTGAATGCAGGTTAAGAAGAAACAGTTATAACCAGTTATGGAAAACTGACTCGTTCAAAACTGGGAAAGGAGTATGACAAGACTGTATACTGTCACCCTACTTACTTAACTTCTTTACAAAGTACATCATGTGAAATGATGGGCTGGATAACTCACAAACTGAAATCAGGATTGCTGGGAGAAATATCAACAACCTCAGATATGCAGATGACACAACTCTAATGGCAGAAAATGAAGTAGAACTAAAGAGCCTCTTGAGAGTGAAAGAGGAGAGTAAAAACACTGGCTTAGAACTCAGCATTCAAAAAAGTAAGATTGTGGCATCTGGTCCCATCACTTTATGGCAAATAGAAGGGGGAAAGTAGAAGCAGTGACAGATTTTATTTTCTTGGCTCCAAAATTGCTGCACACAGTGACTGCAGCCATGAAATTAAAAGACACTTACTCCTTGGAAGAAACGTTGTGATAAACCTAGACAGCATATTAAAAAGCAGAGACATCACTTTGCTGACAAAGGTCCATCTAGTCAAAGCTATGGTTTTTCCAGTAGTCATGTACAGATGTGAGAGTTAGACCATAAAGAAGGCTGAATGCTGAAGAATTGATTTGTTTGAACTGTGGTGCTGGAGAAGACTCTTGAGAGTCCTGTGGACTGCAAGGAGATCCATCCAGTCAATCCTAAAGGAAATCAACCCTGACTATTCACGGAAAAGACTGATGCTGAAGCTGAAGCTCCAATATTTTGGCCACTTGATGCCAAGAACTGACTTATTGGAAAAGACCCTGATGCTGGGAAAGAGGTAAGGCAAAATGAGAATGGGGCAGCAGAGGATGGGATGGTTAAATAGCATCGCTGACTCAACGGACATGGATTTGACTGAACTCTAGGACATAATGAATGTCAGCAAAGCCTGGCGTGTTGCAGTCCACGGTGTCACAAAGAATCAGACACAACTTAGAGACTGAACAACAACAATAATATTTAGTGTTTTGAATGTGGGGATATGAATATCCACATGTTTGGGTGTGGATATAATTTCCTTTCTGTTAATGTGTTAGCATTAATTATGGTAAATGGGTTCAAAAGAACCCAAACACTAGCAAGCATTAGAAATATCTATTAGTATTGTGATTTCAATGGATTTAGGTAGGAATCCTTTTTATTATAAACCCACAAAAAGGTTATATTGAAAATTTAAGGCCATATTATAGAAAATGTACCTGAGATATTTAGTGACTATTGTGGATGACTTGTACCAAAAGATAGTTATTTAATATTTGTTTGATTCAATTTTATAAATTATTTAAGACCCCCAACCAAATGAATTACAAATAATTATGATTATCAGAAATACAAATGATAACTGATGTTTGAGGAAAAAAAGTTCCTCAGTAATTAACTATACCAAGATTCCTTTGAAGTCAAGTTCAGTTCAGTTCAGTCACTCAGTCATATCCGATTCTTTGTGACCCCATGGACTGTGGCATGCCAGGCCTCCCTGTCCATCACCAACTTCCGGAGTCTACTCAAACTCATGTCCATTGAGTCGGTGATGCCATCCAACCATCTCATCCTCTGTCATCCCCTTCTCCTCCTGCCTTCAATCTTTCCCAGTGTCAGGGTCTTTTCAAATGAGTTTGTTCTTTGCATCAGGTGGCCAAAGTATTGGAGTTTCAGCTTCAGCATCAGTCCTTCCAATGAATCACTCAGGACTGATTTCCTTTAGTGTGGACTGGTTTGATCTCCTTGCAGTCCAAGGGACTCTCAAGAGTCTTCTCCAACACCACAGTTCAAAAGTATCAATTCTTTGGCACTCAGCTTTCTTTATAGTCCAAATCTCACATCATACACGGCTACTGGAAAAACCATAGCTTTGACTTGACAGACCTTTGTTGGCAAAATAATGTCTCTGCTTTTTAATATGCTGTCTAGGTTGGTCATAACTTTTCTTCCAAGGAGTAAGCGTCTTTTAATTTCATGGCTGCAGTCACCATCTGCAGTGATTTTGGAGCCCCCCAAAATCAAGTCTGTCACTGTTTCCACTGTTTCCCCATCTATTTACCATGAAGTAATGGGACCAGATGCTATGTTCTTAGTTTTCTGAACATTGAGCTTTAAGCCAACTTTTTGGCTCTCTCCCCTTTTTTTTTTTCATGTAGTCAAGAGCTAGAGTTACATGTTTTCAGCTTTTCAAGAATTATTTCATAACTTTTTTCCTGATTTTTAAGACTTTTTTCTAATAACAATATAGTAACATTATGTAATAACATAAAAACAGAAAATATTAATGTGCCTAAATTAAAAACAGAACGACAAAGCAAATCACTAATTATGGCATACCACAAAATAAGCAGTGGGCTTTTTAGGGATGTCTAGAATATTCCCATGTAAATATATGCATATTTTTGTTTACAAAATTATAAACAAAATATACTGATTTGTCTGTTTTTAACTTAGTAGTATATTATAGATATTTTTTGATAATTTTGCATTTTGATATTCTTTTCCACATGATATTTAATGAATTAGTAATAATTGTGATAATAGGTACTTTATGTTACCAGTTTCCTATTATATTGTATTAATTTACAGTATTTCACTTTATAAATAATCCTCCCATAAAATTGCTTACATATCAACTTTGATATATGTGATTATTTCCACATATGATTATTTTCCTAAGATAAATTCCTAGGAGTGGAATTCTGGGGCCAACCACGTCTTTAATTTTTACTTCCATTAGATTGTGCTTTTTTCTCTCAAATTTTAAGAAACAAGTTAGGTTGGTTTTTACAGTCCCTCTTTTCTGAGACAGTTTTAATTGCTAGAGTGATAGAGTCCATAGTTTAACCTAGATATTCAAAGTCTCATATTTATACACACACAAACACACAATTCTTTACCAGTTCATGCTTTCCTTTACACACACACACACACACACACACACACACACACACTCTACCAGTTCCTGCTTTCCTTTCCTCTTGCTGTTTGTTCTTGGCCACTGACTTCTACTGTGCAAATTGACATGTAGGAACTTAGTATATATATTGGAATGATTTTTCCAGCATCATTTCTTAGCTGTCCCTTTCTTCTACCACATAGAATGAGTTGCAACACCTTCTCTGGACATTAACCAGAGGCCATCCTCCATCTTACTCAGCTGACCCAGTGCTGCTACTCTGGTAACCCTGACTCGGAAACTTTAGTTTTTACATCCATTTGTGAATACTTTCTTGTGTTGGTGGTACAGTTGGGTTAACTTCCCCATTTCAATTAAGGCTGAGATCTCAGTGCCTTTTTTTTTTCTTTCATTATCTCTGTTTGCATTCTTTGCTTCCACCAGCCTTGGCCTGAGGGAACTCCATCACTGGGCACTGGTCTTTGCTTTCTTACTAGACAGGAAAATTTAGATGAAGAAGCAAGTATTTAGCAGATCCAAGTTTTGTATGACCTAAAGATTTTATAGCTTGGGAGCCTCTCTTTCATGTAAAGAATATAAAATTACCAATATGACATTAGGTAAGAAAATGAGTATGTATATAGAATAAAGATGTATCATGATGTATCAATTATAAACTTTAGAAAGTGAAAGGTAACTGCAAATATCACAAAATCATGAAATAGTACATTATATTTTAATTGATTGTGACTTAACATACTTCTATCACCCTTCCCCAGTGGCTCAGCAGTAAAGAACCCGCCTGCAGTGCAGGAGCTGCAGGAGACTTGGCTTTGATCTACGGGTCAGGAAGGTCCCCTGGAGGAGGAAATGGCAATCCACTCCAGTATTCTTGCCTGGAGAATCCCATGGAAAGAGGAGCCTGGTGGGCTACAGTCCATGGGGTCGCAAAGAGTCGTACACAACAGAAGCAACTTAGCATGCATACACTTCTGTTATACATTCCCCTCTTATTTTTTGGCTAAATACTCAGCAACAATACTCTTAATAAGACCCCAAACTTGTAATATTATTTTCTATAACAGAATTGAAGCATCTTTTCTCGGGTGTGGTTGGTCAAACTTTGGATTTTTTGTTCATAATTTTGAAAAGTTTCTTTCAGTTTTATCAGTTATTTATAATTTGATATTAGTAAAATTTTAAGACATTTTAAGATCTTCAAATTTGGGAATAATGTATTAATTTTTTCATATATGAGCTATTAGAGACATGCTTATGATTTATTGTTTTTGCTTAAAAAGAGTTGTACTGTTTAAGCACAAGGATTCTGATAATGTCTATTTCATTTTATTCCTATAAAAAAGAAAAAAGTATGGACCATTTGTAATTGTCTGCTGCATTATCAAGTACAAACCTGGCAGAGTAAGAACTTTCATCTTGACTTGGTGTTAATGAAAACTTAAAACTGAATACATATTACATGTCTAATGATTGGAAGTCTTTTCCACAGACTAGTTCTGATATCATGTATTCAGACCTTTTTATTTCCATCTTTTGCACACTTCTGGTTCCAGGCATCAGAGGACATGCTTATATCACTGTGGCTCTGCCATAGAGAATGGTAGGAGTGTACCTGGAAACCATTTTTATACCAGGAAAGCTAACAATGTAACTCTTGATAGAAGTGACTTTGAACTTTTTAAGTCAAGTCTGTTAAATTCAAGCTAAATGTGTTCCCGACTCAGTAATTCCTTTGCTAAATCTTCAAGATGCCTTTGGTCATTCCAGTGATACTTTGTATATGGGGAATATAATGGAGAAACTAGAGTGGAAAGACACAAAAATCTTAAACATTTATGGTTAAAACATCTTATATTTTTATAAATTTTACAAAAACACAATCATGGGTATAGTCTTAGGATTCTTCCTAGGCCTTGGAGGAAGCTCATCTCAGAGAAGTGTCCTGAAGCTTAAAGTTCACTAGCTTTACTAGCTGTGCCTTTGATTATTTCTCTTATCAAAGTTAATTTTGGTTAACTGTTTATATTTTTCTTCTACTAAATTGTAAGCTTGAGTATCTATTCATCTTTTTATCTTTAAGTGCCTAAAAGAGGTCTGGGGACATAGGAAGTGCTAAATAATTATGTTTTAAGTATTGCATGAATAGTACCTTCTTATTAGTATAGGATGCAATCAGTCAGCATGAGATTCTCCTCTAAACCTGGGCAGTGAATTTCTTGTGACTTACCACAAGAAAAGTACATGCATAACTTTTTATGAAACCAATGCTCTAACCTGTGAGCTGCAGAGTCTCAGCTGCATGTACAACTTTTTAAAGGGTTAATTTCTTTAAAAATCAGTGCCAAATATAATTGAGTACAAATTTTGAGATGGAAGCTTTGTTATAATAATTTGCTAAACAGAATAAAGATGTGTATTTTAATATATTGTACATTAAACTTATCCAGTGACTGATGCATAGCACACAGACAGTAAATATGTTTATTATTCATCCACACAGAGCATTTTCACTGCCCTAAAAATCCTTGAGCTCTGTCTATTCTCCCCTTCAACCAACCCTAACTCCTGGCAACCACTTGTCTTTTTACTGTATCTATAATTATGTTTTTTCCCCAAGTGTCATATAGTTGGAATCTTACAGTATTTA
This sequence comes from Giraffa tippelskirchi, assembly GCF_054371585.1. NCBI lineage: Eukaryota > Metazoa > Chordata > Mammalia > Artiodactyla > Giraffidae > Giraffa > Giraffa tippelskirchi. The sequence goes on along the minus strand of NC_137284.1, from coordinate 37,153,332 downwards.
GCCTTTTTAAATTGACTTCTTCCACTTAGTAGTGTGCACTTAAGATTCCTTTATGTCTTTTCATAGTATGACACCTTCTTTCTTGTAAGTGCTGAGTAATTTCTTAGTCTGAATGTACCACAGTCCAACGCTGTTACTTAAGCTACATCTATACTAGCAGGTAAATATTTCCCAGCATCATAAAAGAAGTGGATTAACATAGAGTTGTAACTAGTTTTCAATCTCATGGCACATGACCATTAACTATGATATATCTGAAAAAATTACACATGGTTCCAAAAGAACATAAGAACTCTAGAAATAAAGCAGTAAATATAGTAGTTCCCAGCAGAATTAGTCAAACCTAAGGCATTCATAAAGCATAATTTATTTCCAACATTTAATTGTGGAACTGCTTTTTCTTTTAATACTTATGGTGTCCACACTCTCTGAAAAACATTCCTAGAAATAATTTCACTAAATATTTTTGAAATTTTAAAATATTCTCCAACATTATTGACAAACCTGTGTACTAAATATTATCTCTAGAATTTGTTCTCTGATGGAAAGATCCCCCATTCTGAATCTGTGACACCTTGTCTTTGGTTATCAGATTATCCTTAAGCCCTCCAGTGTGGCCGTAGGAATGATGCAAAATCATGCTATAGTTGTGTGTTCTCATGTGGTAATTATTCCTTGCTTAGCTTTCTGACATTCTCACCCGTAAGCACATCCACTTATCTTTCCATATTTGGGCTTAGTAACCTTGCTTTGGACTGCCTGCTTTTAATGCAATGACAATCTCTTTTGAACAAAGTCGCTAGGAATCTCTGTCTCTTCTCACATTGCCATTTCCACCCTCAATTTTACTCCTCTCCCAGTCGACATCTTCTATACTGTGCAGTTGTGATTGTAAGCTGCTGCACTCTAATTCATATCCCTGTGACATGGCTGTCCAGGAGAAAGGTCAGAAATTTTTGTGTTGCTTTTGAAGCATGTCTTTAAATATTCTAAATTTTTTGAACTGGAGAAAAGCTTTAACTCAAAAAATCTGTCATGTTAAAGTGACGTCAAGTGAAAGTCACTTGGTCGTGTCCAACTCTTTGTGAACCCCATGGACTATACAGTCCATGGAATTCTCCAGGCCAGAATGCTGGAGTGGGTAGCCTTTCCCTTCACCAGGGGATCTTCCCAACCCAGGGATCGAACCCAGGTCTCCCACACTGCAGGTGGATTCTTTACCAGCTGAGCCACAAGGGAAACTGAAGAATGCTGGAGTGGGCAGCCTATCCCCACTATGTCATGTGGAGAACTTTTAACTGAATGAAGTCAGGAATGGAAGCACATTACAACTTTAATAGTAGTCTTAATGGACTTTGCAAGAGTGGTTGCAACCAAAAGGTGTAAACGTGTCGGCATGGCATCAGAGCTAAATAACGAGGCAGTGAGAACATGGACAGAGGCTTTGCCTTTTCCTAGGTAAGGCATTGAGCAGATTAGGCCTCAGTTCCCTTGGTTGTAGGGCTTCCCAGGTGGCGTTAGTGGTAAAGAATCCACCTGCCAATGCAGGAGACACCTGAGATGCGGGTTTGATCCTTGGGTTGGGAAGATCCCCTGGAGGAGGAAATGGCAACCCACTCCAGTATTCTTGCCTGGGAAGTTGCATGGGCAGAGGAGCCTGTCAGACTATAATCCATGGAGCCGCAAAGAGTCGGACATGACTGAACGACTGAGCAGACATTCTTGGTCGTAAAATGTCATTACGATGGCATTATGCTCATCCTAGCTATCTCACATGGTCTAGTGAGATATTGAGAATGAAGGTGCTTTGAAAAGAAAAATGTGATGTACGGATATGAAAGATGATGACTATGTATCTGGTCTATAGTTCTAGGTTGGAATGCCAGGGAGTCCACTGGCAATAATATATAGAAGATTGGCATCTGAGATCAGAGAGCTGAAATAAATAAGGTCCTAAGCTTCTTTAAGCTGGCGGGTTACAGAAAATGATGAATGCTTTCAAGACAATTGAATTTGGAAAGAGACCAAAGGAACAATTGGAAAATGCTGTTTGAGTTGCTGAGATATTGAAATTCAGGGACTAACAGAATTATCTAATATATAGTCTTGTGATTTAAAAAGATGATGAGCTAGTCTGTATATTAATGTTCATGCTTAGGATATCAAGCTAAGCCTTCAATTTCTTTGTTAAACTGGGATAATCAAACTTCTAGGGAGCAGGAACATATTCTTTTGTAAGTTCTTTGGCTATCTCTTGTCTCTGAAATTAGAGCAGCCTTTGGGTATGAGTAGGAAAAAACTACATCCCCCTGCAACGTCTGGAAAGCTCTTTGTCACCTGAAGTATAGGTGTTAGTAATTACTTAACGATAAGATAATTGAATAAGTAAAACATATAATTTGTTAGTGATGAATGATAAGGAAAAAAATGAAGCAGGAAGGGGCTATAGCAAGTGTCTATGTAATTTTGAATAGAATGGCCAGGCAGGACTCATTGAAAAGATGGTAAAGACCTAAAGGATATTTTTATGGTTCACCGATGAGTCACGCTTCATTCCTTCCTATACTAATTTTACTAATCTCAGGTCCAGGAGGAGGTGGGTGGATGCAGCAGTAGTAGCATTACCATTGAGCCACAGTATTGGCTATTGATATTAAAAACAAATAAAAATGTATTTTTTTTTCACTGTTTCTTCTTTTAATATTTTATCAATGGTATGGCTAGTGAAAGGGCTACATTTAAGTTATATTCAGGATAATTTGGATAAACTGCATACAACAATTTTTAAAAAAATGTGATTAAGTAGGACTTCTATTTTTATAAATGGTGATACAAGAAAGCAGACTAAACGTTATTTGATTTGAACATTAAATTTTATTAGCATAAAATATGTACTTTGTTATTTTAGTGATTGATATACATGAAGTTTCAGGATGCCATTCCAGCTTACATATGTTTAGAAGAGATTCTGGAATGGTATTCTAGTGGACTCCCCAGCTAAAATTAACAATGTTCTTTAATTATACTATTAATAAATGCCTAGTTACTGTGTAATATTAATTGGATACATGTGTTAGATATTGATATATATTAATATTTTCTATCTTCAGTTTGGATATAGACTCATTAATTTTATTATCCAAATATATAATTATATAAGTATCATAAATTTATGCAAATCTTATGTATTTATTATATGACTACTATCAAAAACAAGTATTCTCATGAAACTACATCATAAATTTAGTTAATGATTCTCCATTATACTCATTTAAACCTCCATGTTTGCTTTATTTTATCTAGTATATAGAACTAGATAATATAATATATAATTGAGAGAGAGAGAAAGAGAGAATCATCATAAAATGGTAACTTAAAAAATCTGCATGAAGGGTATATGAGAATCCCTTGTATTATATCTTGCAGTGTTTCACTAAATATGATATGATACTAAAAATACAAAGTTTTAAAAAGTGCCTCTTCATTTATTGATTGTTTCTTCGGAAATGAATAACTTTGCTGCACTGTCTTCTAGTGTTCATTGAGTCTAGTCTGATGTTTGTTCCTTTTGTGAATAAACCTTGAATTCTATATCCATTTCTTTGTTTCTTGAATACTTTCTTACTACCTATTTTTGAATTTTAAACTTTTGTTGATACTGTTATACGCATTCAAAATGGATCCTTCAGCAAAACAAAGATCCCTGCCATTCTGGAGTTTTCATTCTAGCCAGGTGGATGGGCCATGGGTAGGGAAAGACACACTAAAAGTAATAAATACATAAATAATGTAGTTTGTTGAAAAAAGAAAATTTTTATGGAAAAACAAAGTACAGTAGGTAAAGGTGAGCAGTATTTGAGTGGGAGTGTGTTGCAATTTTAGATATGGTAGGGTAGGCACTGTAGAGTATACAAAAAATGAGCAATGTTGAAGCAGGTGAAAGAACTACCTGTGTAGTTATTTAGGGAAAGAGCTTTGCAAACAGAGACAGCAACCAGTCTAAGAATTCTTAGGAATATGCCTTCTTTGTGTCAAGGGAAACAGAGAGAACAGTGAGGCTGGAGTGGAGGAGATGAGAGTAGAAGCAGTAGAATCTAGGAGGTGAACTCAGGAAATGGAGAATGCGGTCATCTGGCCTTGTTTCTGTTGGTTATTTTACTGACTGGCTTTTGCTCAGAGCACATGGGTATTTATTGCAGAGTACTGAGCAGAGAGGTGATGTGATCTGCCATAATTTAAAAGGATGACTCTGCCTGCTGGGTGGAGAATAGTTTTATAGAGGCCAAGGGTAAATGCAGTCTAGGCAGATTAGACCATTGCACAATCCAGGTAGGGACTGTTAGTGAGTTAGATCAGGGTGGTAGCAATGGAAGTGATGAGCAGTGTTAGGATTCTTTATATATTTTGAAGGTAAAGCCAGCATATTGCCTAACCTTTTAGTCTGGGCTGTGAAAGAGAGCAAGAAGTCAAGAATGTCTTCAGGATTTATGAGCAATAGAAAGAAGGAATGGAAGTGGAGGAAGTGGAGGAAGCTGAAGTGGAGGAGGCCAGGATTAGAGCAAGTTTGGAGATGGGGAAGATATGACATTCCAGTATCTATGGCTGAACATGGAATTCCTATTAGATGTCCAAGAGGCAATGTTAAAAACTTAGTTGGATATACTCAGCCAAACTATTGTTCAAGGCTAATATGTGTCTGAGATTTTCATTCCTTTCTTGATGCCCTATTTTTATCTCCAGAATCTTGAATCTTGTCTTTATTGTAGGGTTCTTAAATTTCACAATGATGAATGAATTTATTAACTTATTTTCATTATTAGAACAAGTAAATTTTTGAAGCATAGGATTCTATTTAATTCAAAACCATGAAGCCTATCTATGATGTTATGCTGCAGGCTTTTCAGGATAAATAAAAATGAATGGATTGAATCCTTTGGGATACCTTTTCCTAAAGAGCCCTTGTGAAAGATGAGAAACTGTCCCATGATCAACACTTGGATCACTGGCAAGAGTTCTGATTACTCTTACTTTGATACAACTACCATCATACGGTGTTTAATTTCACAGAAACCATCAAATCATATCACTTATTTGATGGCTCTGTTACATAAGTTGCTCAGTAGAGACTTCCTGGCACGTACTCATTTGTCTCTGATCATTGACACACATAATAATTTAACTGGAGTTATCTGTTTTCTTCACGCTATACTCAAGCACATTTCATTTTAGTATAATTAATAGATATTTACTTTTGCTGCCAAAAGCAAAGGTACCCCTATAGCAATCTGACTATGATTATCATTTCCTTCCTCTGGCCCTTGCCATAAATTCATTACACTGTCCCATTATGGTTGCCCATTCATTTCACAGCTATAAGCAATGACACATACATTTCTTTTTAAACCACATATGTTGATTTCCATGTTGTTGCCCCAGTGCATAAATAATGCTATAGTGTATCACTGGTAGATGAATATTTCACTGAAGCAGTTGCTGATGCTTAAAATATAAATGATATATGCACATTCCTTTGCTTTTCCTCTCCTTACATAGATTTTTACCACTAGCCAATGATGACTGAATGTTCAACACCTAGAAGAACTGAAGTACACCTGTGTAACTTCTAGATCATTTATGACTGAAGGTTGACGTCTAAAAGAAATTGTTAGCTCTCAGGAGAAATAATACAATATGGAAACTTTGGTAGGCCTCTCTCTTAGATTAGAGAAATAAATCATCTAGATTTGTAACTATATAAAGCTGAAAGCTATACCCCACCTGAAAAAATGTGGGGTTGTTGGGAAGAAACTAACATTTTAGAAACAGTTCATCTATAACCTCGCTGTGCAAGGTATATTACATATATTATTTCATTGAAACTATGGCAACTATAAGAAAGAAATGATGCTGTTTATTTTCAAGATAAGGGAACTGAAGCTAAAATATTTAAGAAATCTATGTAAGTATCATAGTAAAGTAGGTGACTTGGGTTTCAACCCCAGCTGATTTTCTGTGTCATTCTGCCTTTCAGTGCCCTCACTTTAGCATTGAGGGAAATATTTAGAGATATTTAGTGAGTTATTCAAAGTCAGGAAGGTGGTTTATGGAAGAGCTAGATTTAAAAGCCCGAATCTCTTTAGGCTGTCCTATCTTCTACATTATTCTATCTCCTTGTAAAATTCTATACTTCATAATACTGAGAATTTAACCTTAGTTTAAAATTACAGGAAATTCCACAATTTGATTCCCTCCCTCCCCCTTCCCCGGAAATACATGATCCTTGCTTTAAAAAATAAATATGTAAAATTATGAAAAGTAAGTAAAATTGGCATCACTGATTCAATGGACGTGAACTTGGGCAAACTCTGGGAGATAGTGAGGGATAGGGAGGACTGGTGTACTGCAGTCTATGGGGTCACAAAGAGCCTGACAAAGCAACTGAACAACAACCAAATTATGAAACAACTTAACTCTGGTAATAAAGATGCTCTTTTACTGCTTGTCATGTGATACTTTTCTCTTTAATTTTGGAGTAAAAGACCTGTTTCGTGTGTCGGTAAGGGCTACTGCTGCACTGACCCCTTTAGACAGAAAACAGAGGGCTGGGGAGCTTGAGTGGATTCTCCAGGGAAACATAGCTGTTTAATAAATGATAAGCTGCCATAAAAGAAGAGACCAGTGGTAACTTGTGATCACTGGAGAAAATTTTTAGTGAAATATTTCCAACTTTAAGTAAAGAAATTATTCATTCAACCCAGATTTATCTATTGAATGTCAGCTTATACACCATATGCTATATAGATCTAAGGATGCAAAATTGAGATAATTTCTCAATTTAAGAAGCTCAATGTCTTGTCAGAATAGAAGACACAGAGGAGTAAATAAACAGTTATAGTTCTGAATCCTGTTCCTGATAAATACAAAATTGGTATAGGCTTCTCGTTTACTCCCTCAAGGTCAAGAGATAATAAAAATTATAAGAAACCCATGGGTAAGCAGATGGATGTTTGAACTGTTGATGGTAGGGAGATAGTTGTAGCCTAGCCCAGATTTGGCCAGTGAGGCTACATGAGATTAAACTAGGGTAAGAAACCACTTGAGTTCTGCTCTTTCTTCTTCTCTGCCTTTGTCTTGGGACTTCCAATACCTGACTGGTTACTGTGGGGCTTGACAGCTACACCTCAGACTTCTGATACCCACTTACTTGTGGTTGGAGCTTTATTAATTTGGGGTATTGCTTAGATACCCAGAGCAGAAATATAAACTCACAGGCAAATGCAATGAGACATCTGAGGAGCATAACTTCTTTAAAAGAAAAGAAAAAAGGCTACACACATAAGTTACAGATGCCATGCAAAGCAGAATTGTTACAACAGAAGGACAAGAATTTCAGATAAGCATGCTGCTGCTGCTGCTAAGTCGCTTCAGTCGTGTCCGACTCTGTGCGACCCCATAAAGGGCAGCCCACCAGGCTCCCGCATCCCTGAGATTCTCCAGCCAAGAACGCTGGAGTGGGTTGCCATTTCCTTCTCCAATGCATGAAAGTGAAAAGTGAAAGTGAAGTCACTCAGTCGTGTCCGACTCTTCGTGACCTCATGGACTGCAGCCTACCAGGCTCCTCCGTCCATGGGATTTTCCAGGCAAGAGTACTGGAGTGGGGTGCCATTGCCTTCTCCGCAGATAAGCATAAAACCCAGTAAAAAATTAAAATATAAAAAGGATCCAGATATTTTGTATCAGAAATGTAACACTTGAAATAAAGAGCCCAATAAGTAGAACGGGGTAAATAATGGAATGAATATAGCTAAAAAGGATTAGGAACTTGAAAGCAAAGAGTTGTTCAAGGAAGAAGCATGAACAGCCTAATACACAGAATATGTAAATAAAAATTAAGAGAAATAGAGGATAGAAACTGAAGTGCCAACATTTGGATAGTAAAAGTTCCAGAAAAGTGAAAACTAAAAATACAGAGGTGATTTTTGAGAAAGTAATGGAGATGGATTCCACAGAAGTAAGACTTAAGAAAGGTGACAAGCCTAAGAATAATGGGTCTGAAATACCAAACTGCAAAGATAAGACGCACATCAAAAAAATTACAAAAAATAACAAGAAAGACAAAAGGAAGTCTATAGAAATTTACAAGGAGAAATAGTAGATCATGTTGATTGTCGATAGCAATATCGATGCAAGAAAAAGACTTTGAGCTGAGTATGAAGTTGAAGTACTGGTCTGTAATCTATTTCTCTTTCAAGCTAATACCCATTTATACATGTATGGTAACTGACCTTCTAATAGACATAGAAATGATATTTGCTAGGAGGAGAATCCATATATGGAATGTTCTTTTCACTGTCTCTGAGATAGGATTGCTTATGATAAATAAATTGTAGTCTATCAATATTTGGGACATAGCTACTCAGAAAATATCATGTTAGCCCCATAATTATCTGGGGGTACAAAATGAATGTTTTAGAACCTAAACATTTTTAAGTCTCAACCCTAAGCACCTCATCATTCTGGCTAGCAGAGAAGGCAATGGCAACCCACTCCAGTACTCTTGCCTGGAAAATCCCATGGACGGAGGAACCTGGTAGGCTGCAGTCCACGGGGTCGCTAAGAGTCGGACATGACTGAGTGACTTCACTTTCACTTTTCACTTTCATGCATTGGAGAAGGAAATGGCAATCCACTCCAGTGTTCTTGCCTGGAGAATCCCAGGGACGGGGGGAGCCTGGTGGGCTGCCGCCTATGGGGTCGCACAGAGTCGGACACGACTGAAGCGACTTAGCAGCAGCAGCAGCAGCAGCAGCATTCTTCCTAGACAGTGTGTCTAATACAAGACGTAAGGATTTGAAGAGCCACATGGGATGTCTTAGATCTCTCCTTGATTTACTTGTGCCTCTTGATTGCTTCCGTCCTTAAAATTATTAGCAAAGCTCAGTTCAGTTCAGTCGATCAGTGATGTTCAACTCTTTGCAATCCCATGGACTATAGCACGCCAGGCCTCCCTGTCCATCACCAACTCCAGGAGTTTACTCAAACTCATGTCCATTGAGTCGGTGATTCCATCCAACCATATCATCCTCTGTCGTCCCCTTCTCTTCCTGCCTTTGCCTTCAGTCTTTCCCAGCATTAGGGTCTTTTCCAATGAGTCAGTTTTTTGCATCAGGTGGCTGACATATTGGAGTTTCAGCTTCAGCATCAGTCCTTCTAATGAATATTCAGGACTGATTTCCTTTAGGATGTACTGGTTGAATCTCCTTGCAGTCCAGGGGACTCTTAAGAGTCTTCTCCAACACCACAGTTCAAAGGCATTAATTCTTTGGCACTCAGCTTACTTTATGGTCCAACTCTCACATCCATACATGACTACTGGAAAAACCATAGCTTTGACTAGGCGGACCTTTGTCGGCAGAGTATGTCTTTGCTTTTTAATATGCTGTATAGGTTGGTCATAACTTTTCTTCCAAGCAAAGAAAAGCTCAGTACTGGATAAGATCTGGATAATAGAGTCTTATGAGTTTGATTTGCTGATTCTTTACATTACCACAGAACTTAGAATTTTATGTCCCCATCTAATCATCAGAGGCAAAGAAAAGAATATCCTTAAATATGATAATATTCCTCTTATACACACACACACACAAAACCTAAATTGAGAAATGTTAGAAACATTCCCTTTAAAGTTGAGAATTGAGACAAGAATGGTCATTATCACCAATTCTAGTTAGCAGTGTTATAGGAGGTCCTACCTAATTATAAAACAATAAAAAGAAATTAAGGACCTAAAGTTTGGAAAGGAGGAAATTAAAATTTTTTGGTAGATGATATGATTGTCTACTGCTGCTGCTGCTGCTGCTGCTGCTAAGTCACTTCAGTTGTGTCTGACTCTGTGCGACCCCATAGACAGTAGCCCACCAGGCTCCCCTGTCTCTGGGATTCTCCGGGCAAGAACACTGGAGTGGGCTGCCATTTCCTTCTCCAATGCATGAAAGTGAAAAGTGAAAGTGAAGTCACTCAGTCATGTCCGACTCTTCACGACCCCATGGACTGCAGCCCACCAGGCTCCTCCGTCCATGGGATTTTCCAGGCAAGAGTACTGGAGTGGGCTGCCATTGATTGTCTACTACTAACTACGAAATCTATAAGAAATCTATAAACAAGTTGATAGAAATAATAGAGTTTAGTAAGGATCTGAATATAAAATCAGTAAGCAAAAATCAATTGTATATATAGACATTAGTTACAAATAACTAGACAATATAATTTTAAAAGGGGTTCCCAGGGGGCACAGTGGTAAAGAATTTGCCTGCCAATCTAGGAGATGCAAGAGATGTCGGTTCAATCCCTGGTTGGGAAGATCCCCTGAAGTAGAAAATGGCAACCCATTCCAGTTTTCTTGCCTGGAAGATTCCATAGACATAGGAGCCTTGTGGGCTATAGTCCATGAAGTCACGAAGAATCAGACATGACTGAGCATGCAAGCACACACATAATTTTAGAAGGCATTATTTATTTACTATCGCAACAAAAAAATATTAAAAAATTAGGAAACTTTATTGAGGCATTAATAAAATCAAAAATAAGTAAAGATATCTATTATGTTTATGAATAAGAATATTTAAAATGAAATGTCAATTTTTCTACAAATTGACCTATATAGACAATGACATTTACAAAATTCCCAGGAGTATTTTTCTTGAAATTTAATAACCTGATTAAAAATTTAAATGGAATACCAGGTGTCAAGAACAGGCAAGATACTTATAAAGAAGATTAAAGGGGGGGTGCCTCTTACCACAAGGCACTGAGAATTATAAAGTTATAATAATTAAGAGAGCATGTTACTGTCCCTAGTACTGATAAATTGACTAAGAATGAAGGATAACCTGAAAACACTTAATGTATCTGAAACTTTGATGTATAGAACTTGCAGTATAATAGATCAATGGAGACAGGAGGAGTTATTCAATAAATTTTTTATACACATGGGAAAGAAAGTTAGATCCTTATTATCTACCATGCACCAACATCAATTCCACATGGATGAAGAATTTAAATATCAAAGTAAACCTTTAAAGCCTTAATATATATATATATATAGTTAATATATAAAATATATAGAAAGATAGGGAATGATTTTTAAAATACAAGAAAAGTTAGCCATATGGAAGAGGTGATAAACTTGCCTTTAAAATATAATAACTTTTATTCATCATGCCAAGTTAAGAAAGTGAAAAACCAAGTTACAAGCTGCAAGATGTATACTGCTGCTGCTGCTGCTAAGTCGCTTCAGTCGTGTGCGACTCTTTGCGACCCCATAGACAGCAGCCCACCAGGCTCCCCCATCCCTGGGATTCTCTAGGCAAGAATACTGGAGTGGGTTGCCATTTCCTCCTCCAATGCATGAAAGTGAAAAGTGAAAGTGAAGTCATTCAGCCGTGTCCGACTCTTCGCGACCCCATGGACTGCAGCCTACCGGGCTCCTCTGTCCATGGGATTTTCCAGGCAAGAGTACTGGAGTAGGGTGCCAATGCCTTCTCCAGCAAGATGTATACAGTACACATAATTAACACAAGATCTATTTCACAAATGTTTGATGAACAACATATTAATAAATGCTAAGTGACTCAAAATCAGACATTTTGCAGATAAGGAAACACATGTGGTCAATAAGTATATGAAAGAATATTAAGCTTTATTATAATCAGGGAAAAGCAAAACAGGACTAAGATGAAATACCACTTTTATCCATTTAGGTGGGAAAAATAGACTAGCAATACCAAATAGAGAGGATGTGGAGTAGCAGGATCTCATGTATTACTGGTGAGAGCATGAATTGACATAGAAAATCAGTTTGGCATTATCTCATAAAATTGAATAATTGCATATACTGTGGGCCAGCATTTCTAGTCCTAGGTATATACTGTAGAGAAACTTTTGAGAATTTCATACAGGAGACATTTACAGAAATATTCTTGGTATGCCACCATAATAAAGACCTGGAAATTACCTAAATGCCCATTTACAGAATAATGGTTATTATTGTTGCTGTTGTTCAGTCACTAAATTGTGTCTGACTCTTTGTGACCCCATGGACTGTAGCACACCAGGCTCCTCTGTCCTCCACTGTCTCCCTGAGTTTGCTCATATTCATGTCCATTGAGTCAGTGATGCTATGTAAACCATCTCATCCTATGCCACCCACTTTTCCTTTTGCCTTCAATCTTTCCCAGCATCAGGGTCTTTTCTAGTGAGTCAGTACTTCGCATCAGGTGGCCAAAGTATTGGAGCTTCAGCATCAGTCCTTCCAGTGAATATGCAGGGTTGATTTCCTCTAGGATTGACTGGTTTGATAGGGACTCTCAAGAGTCTTCTCCAACACCACAATTCAAAAGCATCAATTCTTTGGTGCTCAGCCTTATGTATATTCCAACTCTAACATCTGTACATGACTACTGGAAAAATCATAGTTTTGATTATGTAGACCTATACTGGCAAAGTGATATCTCTGCTTTTTAATATGCTGTATAGGCTTGTCATAGGTTTCCTTCCAAGGAGTAAGCGTCTTTTAATTTCATGGTAGCAGTCACCATCTGCAGTGATTTTGAAGCCTAAGAAAATAGTGTTATGTTCATGCAATGAAATAGTAAATAGTATTCAAAATTAAACTATAGCATGAGCAAAAATATGAATTAACTTTAATAATGTACTATTGAATTAAAAAGGGAGTCCCAAAGATTGCATATGTATAAAAGACTTTCATAAAATTAAAACCCACTAATTCTAAATGATTCATTCTTCTCAGAATATACATGAATATTCAATTTTATATAGGTGCGTGTATATATACATATACATGTTTAATGAAAGTCTATGTGTAAATATATGTAAATAACCACATATAAATAAGCACTTTTATGTATAAAGCCAAGGAAACCTATTTTACAGTTCAGGATGGTAGTCAGAACTTTCAGGGGCTGGGATTGTGAACAGCCCCCAAAGTAAACAGAAGTTATTGAAGATTTTCTAGGTTCTATTTCATGTTTGTTTGCTGATATTGTATTACAAAAGAGTAAAGAAGAAATAAAAGAGGGCCAGGTAAAGACCAGGCATGAGAGCGTGTCATGAACCAAGGATGGTAAACAATCTAATTTGGGGTACTTGAATCACACACATACACACAAACCTAAAATACTATAGCAGTATTTGCTACGAAATGAGTAAGTACAAGTTGTTATGGGAGTACGGGAAAGCAAAATTTAATCCAAAGTGGATGAAAGAAGAATCTGGAAATAGCTCCCCCAAAAGAGGATGTCTGACCAAAGTATTGATAACTTTTACTGTGCACATTCAGTGTCAGAATTAAAATTCTCCAAACCAGGCTTCAGCAATATGTGAACTGTGGACTTTCAGATGTTCAAGCTTGTTTTAGAAAAGGCAAAGGAACCAGAGATCAAATTGCCAACATCTGCTGGATCATCGAAAAAGCAAGAGAGCTCCAGAAAAACATCTATTTCTGCTTTATTGACTATGCCAAAGCCTTAGACTGTGTGGATCACAATAAACTGTGGAAAATTCTGAAAGGGATGGGAACACCAGACCCCCTGACCTGCCTCTTGAGAAATCTGTATGCAGGTCAGGAAGCAACAGTTAGAACTGGACATGGAACAACAGACTGGTTTCAAATAGGAAAGAGAGTACGTCAAGGCTGTATATTGTCACCCTACTTCTTTAACTTGTATGCAGAGTACATCATGAGAAACGTTGGGCTGGAGGAAGCACAAGCTGGAATCAAGCTTGCTGGGAGAAATATCAATAACCTCAGATATGCAGATGACACCACCCTTATGGCAGAAAGTGAGGAGGAACTAAAGAGCCTCTTGATGAACATGAAAGAGGAGAGTGAAAAAGTTGCCTTAAAACTCAACATTCAGAAAACTAAGATCATGGCATCTGGTCCCATCACTTCATGGCAAATAGATGGGGAAACAGTGGAAACAGTGGCTGACTTTATTTTTCTGGGCTCCAAAATCACTGCAGATGGTGATTGCAGCCATGAAATTAAAATATGCTTACTCCTTGAAAGGAAAGTTGTGACCAACCTAGACAGCACATTAAAAAGCAGAGGCATTACTTTGCCAACAAAGGTCCATCTAGTCAAGGCTATGGTTTTTCCAGTGGTCATGTACGGATGTGAGAGTTGGACTCTAAAGAAAGCTGAGCACAGAAGAATTGATGCTTTTGAACTGTGGTGCTGGAGAAGACTCTTGAGAGTCCCTTGGACTCCAAGAAGATCCAACCAGTCCATCCTAAAGGAGATCAATCCTGGGTGTTCATTGGAAGGACTGATGCTGAAGCTGAAACTCCAATACTTTGGCCACCTGATGCGAAGAGCTGACTCATTGGAAAAGACCCTGATGCTGGGAAAGATTGAGGGAAGGAGAAGAAGGGGACGACAAAGGATGAGATGGCTGGATGGCATCACCGACTCAACGGACATGGGTTTGGTTGGACTCTGGGAGTTGGTGATGGACAGGGAGGCCTGGTGTACTGCAGTTCATGGGGTTGCAAAGAGTCAGACACGACTGAGCGACTGAACTGAACTGAACTGAACAGTGTCAGATACTATTCTAAATATATGTGCTGACTCTTTTAATCCTCACGATGATAAGTACTTTTATCACATTTACTTTAACATGTACATATCACTTAAGTAACACTGTCAGTCAACCTAAAAGTGGCTATTAGTCTCTGAGATGGTTCTTCTCTCCCACATACGTGGTATTATTATTATTACTGTTATTGGATTCAATTTTAATTTCTTTTTCCCTCATCAAAGTTTGAGGGTTTTGGCAGTATGACCCATGTCCCATTCAGTGTTCATTTCCAGACCTAAAACAAGGTCTGAAACACATTATGTACTCACTAAGTGTTCATATCATGAGTGAATAAATATATGAATGAACGAAGCTTTTATAGTCTTTTTTTTGTTTTGTTTTGGTGAGGGGACAAAGAGGGACCAACATGTTAACAATATGCTATAATGCAAGATATTTGCTTCCAAAGAAATGTACAAAGATCATGACCCATTGTGAGAAATCATGTAAAATTTCTTAGAAGTGCTGTTTTAAGGAGTTGTAATCCCTATTTTGTCAGGGAAAATCTGTTGCTATTGAAAAAAATTGAGAATGATGCTAAATAGGTCAGCAACTCATAATTACTTAGCCAAGACTAGTTATCTCATAGGATCTTATATAGATGTAGCGTACGACAGATTAAAAGAAATGTTTCAATGTAGTAAAATTTAATGCCATGACGTCTCTAATATAACATAAAATAAACCAACACATTAGATTATCTAAAGTTAAACTAAGGAGGATGGTGTGGGGAATAGGAGTAAAGAAAATCCTTGAAAGCACAGTGATGGAAAGAATTCCCACACAGCTGGGAGAGGTAGTAGTGGGCATCAGTGCTTCCAGCCATTAAGACTGGATGAGGTTCTTAGTGTTGTGAAGGTCCAATTCAATCAAGATCCTGTGAGAGCACAGAACAATGGGTGGTTTTACTCATCCTGCAATCCTTAGTCCCCCTATCTAGCTTGAGTCAGGTCATCATGAAAAGAATTCATCTACCCCCATAATAATGAGTGATTGTCCATAAAGATGAAATTTCCAAACTCTGTTGAATGATGAAAAAAATCAATATAACACACAGATTAAGAACATAGATTCTAGAGTCAGTCTGTCCCAAATCTAATTCTACCGCTTGTTACTTAAGTGATCTGTACATGTTAAAATAAATGTAATAATGGTACCTATTATTGTAAAGATTAAATGAATCAGCACACATAATATACTTAGAACAGTGTCTGACACATAGACCATGGACAATGAAAGTTATCCATCAATACTATAGCTTAAAACCCCTTTCTTTGGAAGGCTATTTTCAGATTCTTCTCTTCATTTTGACTTAAGTGCTACTTTGCTATACTCCCACAACTTCTTACTCATCTCATGACAAATACCATTATTTGAGATTTGTGTGTATGTGTATGATTCAATTTCCACAAATTGGATCGATTATAATCATTGATTCATGACACATTCTCATCCCTGGTCTTTGCATGGCCCTCTTTTTTTTATTAAATTAATTTATTTTTTATTGAAAGATAATTGCTTTACAGAATTTTGTTGTTTTCTGTCAAACCTCAACATGAATCAGCCATGGGTATACATATATCCCCTCTCTTTTGAACCTCCCTCCCATCTCTCTCCCCACCCCACTCCTCTAGGTTGATACAGAGCCCCTGTTTGAGTTTCCTGAGACATACAGCACATTCCTGTTGGCTATCTATTTAACATATATATACGGAATCTAGAAAAATGGTACTGAAGAATATATTTACAAGGGAACAATGGAGAAACGGACATAGAGAATAGACTTATGGACATGGGGAGAGGCTAGGAGAGGGTGAGATGTATGGAAAGAGTAACATGGAAATTTACATTGCCATATGCATGGCCCTCTTTTATTCTTTCCTTTCTCTTTTCTTTTATCCTTAGTCTCAGAGAAGTTCTTTAAGACAGGCAGGCAGGAAGAGTCAGGCAAAGAACAGGGTAAAGAGGGTAAATGTCTCATTGTACTTCATGTTATCCTAAAGGCACGTGCTCAAAAATTCATTAAGGAGTCTTAATTTGTTTGTTCAACAAAGATTTTTGAGCCATTATATGCTAGGGACTTGAGCCAACAAACCAATTACTGTAAGGCATCATTATTGACCTTAAGTATTAATAACTTTAAGTAAGGCAGAAGAGCTTATGCATGCATGCTAAGTTTTTTCAGTCATGTCCGACTCTTTGCGATGCCATGGACTATAGCCCACCAGGCTTCTTTGTCCATGGGATTCTCCAGGCAAGAATACTGGAGTGGATTGCCATGCCCTTCAACAGGGGATCTTCCTGACCCAGGGATTTAACTCGCGTCTCTTGCATCTCTTGCATTGGCAGGTGGGTCTTTTACCACTAGTGCCACCTGGGTATCCCAGAAGAGCTTGTAATTAATTAATAATAATCCCATGGCTTCAAAAGTTTACTCATATTCAGTGAAATAATGACATACTTTTAGGCTGACATCAGAGATTTAATATCTGTTTCTTCTGTTGTTAGTGGCAGATCATTCCACAAAGGAGAACAATTAAAAATGAAAAAAGAAAGTTTCCTCTTATTTCAGCCTGTCTCTGACATGGTAACTAGCCATGTGCTCACCTGTTACACACATTTTAATTAGTTTTTCCTCTGCTCAGGCTCTTTAAAGGGTTTTTGTAAAAATTTCTTTGTTAAAGCATCTCACTTATTTCTATACTAATTAATCAGAAAATTCATTTATTTCTCCCCATTTTGGTCATTTATCAGAGAATGGACAGTGTGAGAACTTTCCATGTAAATTTATGAAAGCTCAGTCTGCATTTCTTTTCTGCTATGGAAGCAATAATTACTTTATTGTTGGATCTGACTCTGGCACTTCGTTGGTGACATTTTGCTTAGTCAGCAGCATCTTTTCAGGTGCTGGGAATGCTGTTTTAGCAATGGATTAATGTGTGAGATTCACATGACTCTCATCAAGTTTTGCTTCTATGGGCTATACATCTCCACATACGTTCATGTAGTTTCTAGGAATCTTTAAACATGAATTTTCACTGGTTCTTGGCAACTTTGAGGGGAAAGGTTGTATTTGTTTTAATTTTAACCCATTGTGTCCTCACAGAAATATTTTCCTATAAATGAAGTGTTTAGATTCCTGAAATGGAAAGAACAGAGAGGTGGGATGAAATCTCAGTCTGTTTCTTTTTCAATGTGAACTTGGACAATTTATCAAAAATTTTGGAACCTTGATTTCCTCATTTGTTAAATGTACATTGTAGGATGAATCTTGTATAGCTATTTGAGGTTTACTTAAGAACATACATAAAATATCTAACACATAGTGGGTGTTATGAACTGAACTGTGTCCCTCCAAAATTCTTATGTTGAAGTCCTAATCTCTAGTACCTCTGAATATGACTGTATTTGAAAATAGGGATGTTAAAGAGGGCATGAACTTTGTCTCTCATCTGATCTGACAGATGTTTTTCAAAGGAGAGTTTTGAGCATGCAGAGATACCCCAGGGCTGTGCATGTAGGCAAGAGGAGAGTGACTGAAAGCTAAAAAGAGAAACCTTGGAAGAAACTAACTCTGCCAGCACCTAGATCTTGAACTTCCAGCCTCTAGAACTGTGCAAAAATTAATTTCTCTAGTTTAAGCCTCCCAGTCATTCATATTTTGTTATGAAATCTGTAGCAAACTAGTATAGTTGGCACTCAACAAATAGAAGCTTTCATTTTATTTTAATTTTTAGAATGTTGGATTTGGAGCCAGCGAGCCTGGTGTGGAATTCTCTGTGCTTCAGTTTCTTCATCTGTAAAGTGGAGTGAATAATATCTTCATTATAGTTAGTTGTAAGGATTAAATTAGTCAGTGCATATAAAGTTCTTAGCCTTATGTCCACTGAGTCGATGATGCCATCCAAACATCTCATCTTCTGTTGCCAGGTTCTCCTCCTGCCCTCAGTCTTTCCCAGGGTCTTTTCCAATGAGTCAGCTCATCACATCAGGCGGCCAAAGTATTGGAGCTTCAGCATCAGTCCATCCAATGCATATTTAGTGTTGCTATCCCTTAGGATTGACTGGCTTGATCTCCTTGCTGTCCGAGGGACTCTCAAGAGTCTTTTCCAGTACACAAGTGTTAAAAACATAATTGATATGTGTATAGGCTTTTATATATGGAGGAAGTCTCTTGACTTGTGTTTCTACTTTCAATAAGTGTCTCATAAAATATATTCTGTATATTGCCTGGGACTAGACTTCCAGAGTAGAAGGCAATGGCACCCCACTCCAGTACTCTTGCCTGGAAAATCTCATGGACGGAGGAGCCTGGTAGGCTATAGTCCATGGGGTCGCTAAGAGTCGGATACGACTGAGCGACTTCACTTTCACTTTTCCCTTTCATGCACTGGAGAAGGAAATGGCAACCCACTCCAGTATTCTTGCCTGGAGAATCCCAGGGACAGTGGAGCCTGGTGGGCTGCCGTCTCTGGGGTCGCACAGAGTCGGACACGACTGAAGCGACTTAGCAGCAGCAGACTTCCAGAAGAGATCCTTTGATTATTTACTGCTCAGCAGTTTTTAGTGGCTCATCATTAACAATGAAATGATCTCTGTATTATCTATGTTGGTATTCAAAGCCTTCAAAAATCTAGATCCTAACTGCCTTTCCAGTTTCAATCCTTTAATTCTTCTCCCTATTGTGAATTCGCTTATTTGTACTACTTATAAATGCTTATAAGTGATCATAAGTTTTTATGTTAGCTTACTTATTGATCTTCTCCTGAACATTCTCTTTTCTTACATAGTTTGATTCAGACTTTTCCTTCTACCTGTAATTCTTTCTATATTTATCTATCCCTATTAAAATCCTAATTGTTTATTAGGTTTCAGTTGGTCTTTGACATTTTCCTTAACAATTTTAAACAAAAATGAGTTTTGCTTGCACTTCTGGATTTTTGTTACTATGATTGTTGACTTTAAAGAGTTGTTGAATGCATAAAACATGGATATATGGATAGATCAATGAATGAAAAGATGGATGGAAGATCTTACAGGCCTACAATCTGTGTACCTGTGTTTCTATCAACTTACCAAGAACATTTTTTATATTCTATTTTATAAACTCTTGAAAATTCTAACTGCCATCAAAGATTAGACACTTTTGAAACAAATTATTGCTTTCAGTGAATGACCTAATAGTATTATTTTCCCTCTTTATCTCTGCTTTCTACTTAAATATACTGGTCAAAATTTATTTAGAAATGATTGCATCTGCATTATCATATGCCTAGTGCTTAAATTGAAATTGAGAATTTTTGAAAGTTTGTCTTCATTAAAATACCAAGCTGAACCTGTTTTTAGCCTTCCCTAATATTTGTGAAATTGAATGAGTAGTTAGGTAGATGTGTGTATAGTAGCATTGTAATTTTCTTTTCTGACAGGGACATTGGGAAGGTTAATTAGTCCCTGTAATGACTTTTGTCCCCTTGATGAAAATACTCCATGCAAATACAGAGTGCAGAATAATGAATTCCATTAAAACCAGAAGGGTTGTATTGTCAGTGACTGTTGATGGATTTAAAAAGTTGTTCCAGAAGGAAGAGAATCTGAAACATTACTTCTAACCCCAAGGCATGGTTTTGAGCTGAACATCTTAATCCAAGGTCTTATGATGACCATGTTTTCATTCAGCTGAGACCATCATCTAGTAGATAGAATTATGGACTTAAGACTTTAATGGCCAGATGGAAAGAATGGGAGAAAATATCTTTATTTCCCTGTCTGGTACCCACAGATGCCTCATTTAATTATTTACTTAAAACTCATCATTAAGTGTTTCATCTCCTACTGATAGCAGGTACATTGCTAAACTCTCAAGTTACAGTATCTTGGTATAAGCAGATCCTGCCCTTAATCTGCATGATCTGGGTCTGTATTTCAGAATTTCATTCTCATCTTCTTGTACTTAGAGATAATAAATATTCTTGCTTTGCACCCTGTCTAGTGGCTTCTTTCCAACAACATTAGAAGTAGGTAATACAGAATGCCATTGTGTTTTCGAAAGGTTTGGAGGTTCAGGAAGATGCTTGGGTTGCTATAACAGAATATCACAAACTAGGTGTTTAAACAACAAATACTATTTCTCACAGCTCTGGGGACTGTAGCATCCAAGATCATGGTGAAGACCCACTACCTTGTTTATAGATAGTCTTTGTCTTGTTATATGGTGGAAAATAGAGAGAGTAAGCAAGATTTCTCTTGCCTTTTCTTATAAAGTTGCTAATTCCATTGTAAGTGTTTTACCCTCATGACTTAGTTACCTGCCAAAGTTCCAATTTCTAAATATCATCACTGGGGATTAGAGTTTCAGTATGTGTATGTTGGGAGTGTACAATCATTCAATTCATTGTAGAGAATAAACATTTTCTGAGTATCTGGTATATCCTAAGTACTGGACCTTGTATTTTATTAACTTGAAAAACTCCCACTGACATTATATTAGGCATCTTTGTTATGAGGTATACTTTCTAAGGAGAGATAAGAAAGCCTTCCTCAGTGATCAATGCAAAGAAATAGAGGAAAACAATATAATGGGAAACACTAGAGATCTCTTCAAGATAATTAGAGATACCAAGGGAACTTTTCATGCAAAGAAGGGCACAATAAAGGACAGAAATGGTATGGGCCTAACAGAAGCAGAAGATATTAAGAAGAAGTGGCAAGAATACACAGAATAACTGTACAAAAAAATCTTCATGACCCAGATAATCATGATGGTGTGTTCACTTACCTAGAATGAGTGTGAAGTCATCCTGGAATGTGAAGTCAAGTGGGCCTTAGGGAGCATCACTACGAACAAAGCGAGTGGAGGTGATGGAATTCCAGTTGAGCTCTTTCAAACCCTAAAAGATGATGCTGTGAAAGTGCTTCACTCAATATGTCAGCAAATTTGGAAAACTCAGCAGTGGCCATAGGACTGGAAAGGTCAGTTTTCATTCCAATCCCAAAGAAAGGCAGTGCCAAAGAATGCCCAAACTACTACACAATTGCACTCATCTCACATGCTAGTAAAGTAATGCTCAAAATTCTCCAAGCCAGGCTTCAACAGTGCATGAACTGTGAACTTCCAGATGTTCAAGCTGGTTTTAGAAAATGCAGAGGAACCGGAGATCAAATTGTCAACATCCACTGGATCATCGAAAAAGCAAGCGAGTTCCAGAAAAAACACCTACTTCTGCTTTATTGACTATGCCAAAGCTTTTGACTGTGTGGATCACAATAAACGGTGGAAAATTCTGAAAGAAATGGGACTACCAGACCACCTGACCTGCCTCCTGAGAAATGTGTATGCAGGTCAAGAAGCAACAGTTAGAACTAGACATGGAAAAACAGACTGTTTCCAAATCGGGAAAGGAATATGTCAAGGCTGTATATTTAAGGTATATGCAGAGTACTTCATGAGAAGTGGTGGACTGGATGAAGCACAACCTGGAATCAAGATTGCTGGGAGAAATATAAATAACCTCAGATATGCAGATGACACCACCCTAATGGCAGAAAGTGAAGAAGAACTAAAGACCCTCTTGATGAAAGTGAAAGAGGAAAGGAAAAAAGTTGGCTTAAAACTCACCATTCAGAAAACTAAGATCATGGCATCTGGTCCCATCACTTCATGGCAAATAGATGGGGAAACAGTGGAAACAGTGACAGATGTTATTTTTGGGGGCTCCAAAATCACTGCAGATGGTGACTGCAGCCATGAAATTAAAAGACACTTGCTCCTTGGAAGAAATGCTATGACCAACCTAGACAGCATATTAAAAAGCAGAGACATTACTTTGCCAACAAAGGTCCATCTATTCAAAGTTATGGTTTTTCCGTTAGTCATATGTGTATGTGAGATTTGGATTATAAAAAAAAAAAGCTGAGTGCCGAAGAACTAATGCTATTGAACTGTGCTGTTGGAGAAGACTCTTGAAAGTCCCTTGGACTGCCAGGAGATCCAACCAGTCCATCCTAAAGGAAATCAGTCCTGAATATTCATTGGAAGGACTGATGCTGATGCTGAAACTCCAATAGTTTGGCCACCTGGTGCAAAGAACGGACTCATTTCGAAAGATCCTGATGTTAGGAAAGTTTGAAGGCAGGAGGAGAAGGGGATAACAGAGGATGAGATGGTTGGATGGCATCACCGACTCAATGGACATGAGTTTGAGTGGGCTCCTGGAGTTGGTGATGGACAGGCAGGCCTGGTGTGCTGCCGTCCATGGGGTCGCAAAGAGTCAGAATTGACTGAGTGACTGAACTGATACCTTCTTCTATCACCGAACTTATTTTGGTGGTGGTGGTGGTTTAGTCGTTAAGTCATGTCCAACTCTTGTGACTCCATGGACTGTAGCCTGCCAGGCTCCTCTGTCCATGG
Source organism: Giraffa tippelskirchi (assembly GCF_054371585.1). Taxonomy (NCBI): domain Eukaryota; kingdom Metazoa; phylum Chordata; class Mammalia; order Artiodactyla; family Giraffidae; genus Giraffa; species Giraffa tippelskirchi. Next base: position 37,130,265 of record NC_137284.1, on the reverse strand, counting down.
GGATTCTCCATGCAAGAATACTGGAGTGGGTTGCCATTTCCTTCTCCAGGGGATCTTCCTGACCTAGGAATTGAACCCAGGTCTCCTGCATTGCAGGCAGATTCTTTACCAACTGACCAGAAGGGAAGCAAACTTATTTTACTGGTGTTTACTTGTCTGTTTCTCCAACTACAGGGTAAGCTCTTTAGGACAGGGGCTATGTCTTATCTTGTTTCTTTCTATATCCTCATTATATAGCAGAGTGTTTGGCATGTTGTAGGAACTCAACTAATATTAATAAAAAATTTACAATGTCCCTTAATCTTCTCATTGACATACTGATCTCTCTGCATTTTATTTATTTTTTTTTTTTACATTTCAAAATAATTTAACATTAAAAAGTTTTTAGCATAAATACACAACATGAATTTTAATTTTTTCACATAAAACATGAAGTTACCCTATTTCTTTACTTTGTAAAATTTTGTACTACATTAATAACCAATCTAATTGAATTACAGACTGGATCCTAATTTAAAAACAAAAGAAGTTCTTTCTTTCACTGATGACAATTACTATAGAAAATGTAAAAGTATGAATAAAAGTGGAAAGAAAGGGAAAAAAACATAAGCTTATCCATAACATCTCAAATTATGCTTTAAGGTGATGTAACAATTAAAAAATGTTTGTATAAAAACTGTGCCAACTTTTCTCTCTGCATTTTAAAATGGCAAAGCTAATAGTCTTCAAAATTATTATAAAAATCAGATGAAAGTTGCCTTTAGATGAAGATGGCATATTGAAACTACAGCACAGATTTTCCCTTTCCCAATAATAATTGCTAAAGCCAAAAACAGTTGAAACTAATCGGCAGTGACATGCACACCCACCACTCCACCACCACCAAACAAAGGGAAAGGGGATACTCTGTGGCAACAGTCTTGAGGTACTAATGGCCAAGGGTGGGCAAGAAATGTTTTAGAGTGGAATACAGATGTGCTGCAGAGTTTGGCCTCTGGTGACATCCAAACCCCTTACCTATAGTCTTACCTACACTATCACCCCTATCTCCAGTAAGAACCTAATTAGTAAGTGATTTATAAGCAAAGGGTACTGGAGATAGCTGCTGAAGAGAAACCACTGAAATGATAAAGTAAACATTAGGCGGGCTCTCTTTGTGGAAAGTAAAGGATTCTAGGGAAACCATATGAAATGTAGCATTAAAATTAGGAAAAGTCAATCCTAGGGTAAGATATTTAATAAAATCTCTGAAGAGAGAAGGATCAGTTTTACTCCAAAACCTCACTCTGCATAGTCTAGTTTTTCTCCTGTCTCTTTTATTCCCCTGAGGATAAGAAATATCCAGAACTCATACTGTACCTAGGGACAAGAATGATGGGATAGTACCAAGAAGTCATCTGCATCATATCAGAGCAAAGAGAATGATCAGTGGAATGCCATTTAAAAAAATGGTAAGCTCCTCAACTACTACAACAAAAAGAAATTAAAGGTATGAAAAGACAAAAATTCAACATAGAATTAAATATAGCTCATTGGCATAAAGAAATTTATGCTGTGCAGAATCAAGATCTCCAAACTGGAGTTTCTGTTTTACTTATTCTCTTTTTTCACCTAGAGACTTATTATGTTGTATTGCTCAGCTATAAAATTATCTGTGGCACCAAATAAAAGTATTTTTGGAAATTGTCATAAGTACTGTTATTTAAGACCTCATAAAACTGTGATAGGATGATAGGGCTTCCTATATTTCCATGTCTATAACATATTTCTGATATGGAAAAATCCAGGTAGTTATTTTATTTTTGCATATTGCAATATTCTGAATTCAGATATAGTATAGATAGAGACAGTGAGAGTGATGTCAAATTTTGTTTAATAGCCTCACTACTTCTATCCCTTTACTATTGTAAAAGGTAAATTACTATCATAAGAGAAAAGCAAAGAAAGGATCCAAAAGAAAAATCGAAGGTATTGGTATTTAATATTTAGATAACACATTCATGGAAATGTTGAATTCTGCCTGTCTGCCTGCCTTATCTGTATACCTACCTACCTACCCAGCCATTGTTCTTTGAATGAAGCAGTGAGACTGTTGTCCTGGAAAGGTGTATTTGTTTGGTGTGTTTGTTTAATCCAACCCTTTGTTTGGATTAAAAATAAATTCAGACTTTTGGGAAAAAGAAAATATGATTTACCAATGATTTGATAATAACTGACTTTGCTAATTAGATTGTTTTGTGAGCATTTCCCATTAATTGAAGTGGGCTAATTTCACTCCAAGATTTTGAAGAAAACATAAGCTATCAAAGAAATATTGTTCATAGGTGATGGATAAGGGATATCAGGCTTACCTTTGTGCCATAAACATGAAACAATTGTAAAACTGGACAAAAGGCATAAAGCTGCTGTTCTGGTGCACTTGGCAACAGACAGCACAAGGCAGTAATCCTAAAATAGGTGTTTTACCTAAATCCTAACATTCGGCCTGGCAGACAGTAACAGTTTTAAAGAGTAGAAAAAAGTGATATTGGAGCTTATTTCTGCTGAAGTGAATAGAATTTGCAGGGTAAAATACTAGAAGTGAGAGAACTACCTTGAGAAGGAACTCCAAAAATCTGCATGAGAAATACCACTAAGTCTTACTGAAACAAGGATGCACAAATGCAGGATGAAATTTAGTGAGGCCTGGTAAAGAACAGCTTAAAGTGTCTCTGTACTTTAAGAAGTATTAAAGTAAAATTCTTCAGAATGAAAGAAAATGACACCAGAAAGAAGCTCCGATATCCATAAGTGAATGAAGAGTACTCAAAATGGTAAATATGTGGCTAAATATAAAAAATTTTGTCTCAATTCTTAATCTCTTAAAGTACTATTAACTCTTTAAGGCAAAAATAATATTCTTGTGTTTTTGATTCATAAAACAGAAAAATGTATAAAAAACAAGAACGTAAAAGCCAGAAGAAGAGTAAATGGACGTTACTATTGTAAGGCTGTTACATTCATCTGTGAGATAGTTTAATATTAATTTGATGTAGACTATGGCGCTAGTGGTAAAGAACCCGCCTGCTAATGCAGGAGACGTAAGAGACGTGGGTTGCATCCCTGGGTCAGGAAGATCCCCTGGAGGAGGGCATGGCAACCCACTCCAGTATTCTTTTCTGGAAAATCCCATGGACAGAGGAACCTGGCAGACTGTGGTTCATGGTGTCCCAAAGAGTTAGACATGACTGAAGCGACTTAGCACAGCACAGATAGTTTAAGGAAGGATATTATGATCCCTAAAGTAACTAAAAATACAAAGATATAGTAATATAGCTAATAGAGAAGATAAAATAAAATACTATTTATGTTATTTATACATATAATTTAAACCCAAAATAAGATAAGTCAAAAATGGAGAACAGTGTGGAGATTCTTCAAAAAGCTGGAAATAGAACTGCCCTATGACCCAGCAATCCCACTGCTGGGCATACACACTGAGGAAACCAGACTTGAAAGAGACACGTGTACTCCAATGTTCATTGCATCACTGTTTATAATAGCCAGGACATGGAAGCAGCCTAGATGCCCATCAGTGGATGAATGGATAAGGAAGCTGTGGTACATATACACAATGGAATATTACTCAGCCATTAAAAAGAAAATCCATTCGAATCAGTTCTAATGAGGTGGATGAAACTGGAGCCTATTATACAGAGTGAAGTAAGCCAGAAAGAAAAACACCAATACAGAATACTAACACATATATATGGTATTTAGTCAATCGGTAAAGATAACACTGTATGTGAGACATCAAAAGAGACACAGATAAATAGAACAGTGTTATGGACTCTATGGGAGAGGGCAAGGGTGGGATGGTATGAGAGAATGGCATTGAAGCATTAAATTATCATATGTGAAACGGATCGCCAGTCCAGGTTCAATGCATGGGATGACCCAGAGGGATGGGATGGGGAAGGGGGTGGGAGGGGGCTTCTGGAAGGGGAAAACATGTACACCCATGGTGGATTCATGTCAATGTATGGCAAAACAAATACAATATTGTAAAGTTAAAAAATAGAAAATAAACTACTTTAATAAAAAAAAAAAAAAACGAAGATGGGACAAATAGAAAACAAACAGCAAATGGTATTCTTAAATCCAGCCATATCAATAATTACATTAGGTATAAACAGGCTAAGAAGTATAATTTAAAGTCTGCTGTGCTGCTGCTGCTAAGTCACTTCAGTCGTGTCCAACTCTGTGCGACCCCATAGACAGCAGTCCACCAGGCTCCCGTCCCTGGGATTTTCCAGGCAAGAGTACTGGAGTTGGTTGCCATTGCCTTCTCCACAATTTTAAGGCAGGGATTGTCAAATTTGATTTAAAAACAAGACCCATATACATCTTTTTTTTAAATAAGAGAATAGTTTAAATATAAATATGCTAATAGGATAAGAATAAGAATATGAGAAAAAAATATAAACCATGCAAACATCCATCTAAAAGAAAAAGCTGAGTGGCTATATTAATGTCAGACACAGTAGATTTATTTATTATTTTTAAAAATTTATCTATTTTAAATGAAAGAAAGATGACTATTTTTAATGATAAAAGGTGCAATTCACAAAGAAGATAGACATGATAAAACAGTAGACACCTAACAACAAAGAAGCAAAGATACATAAAGCAAAAATCAAAAGAGATTTAAATATAAGAAGTATTACCAGAGATAGTGAGGTGAATTTCATGATAATAAAGGGAAATTAAAATGTCTCAGATGTCTTGAACCTTTGGTAAAGGAGTCACTAAAAACCCCTCATCTTAAATGAGAAGCATCCTAAAATACACATTTCCCTGCTCCACTGGGTTTAAACATTTAAAAAATATTCCTTCATATTTGCTTCTCTGATTCTTGTCATGCAATTTTTTCAGATAAAATGCTGTTTCTCCTCCCTCAACTCCTTTGCTATGTGACAACCTCCCTATTCTTCCTTCAGGGAACAGCTCAGGTATAAAGCAGACCTCACAAGTCCCTTTTGGTGACTTCATCATATTTAACCCTTTACTACTGTTAGTCATCCAATAGATATTTACTGAGCTCCTACAAAGTACTAGGCATTGCTCTAGACCCTGAGGATACAACTGTGAATAAAGTGCCTCCTGGGATATAGCGGATAGGGAACAGAATATCAGTCAATAAATATGGAGCATGCCAGGCAGTTATACATGCAATAGGAAAAAATTAGGTATTTAGAAAATGTCATGAAGGTATGGTAATGTAAGGCATCTCTGTAAAGGTGTCATCTTTGCAGACTTGGAGAAAGTGATGTGGCATTTTCAGATAGCTGGGAGAAGATCATCCTAGTAGAGGCAACATGTACAAAGGAGCTAAGTCAGCAGTATGCCTGGTTACTTTGTGAGGCAGGTAGGGTAAGAGAGTGGCCAGAAGGGAGTGAGACAGACACAGGCTCATAGCAGAGGAGGCCAGAGGGTCGGGGGGCCACATACCAGATGGTGGATGCCTCGTCATGGACTGAGAGGCTGTTGGAGGGAGTTTTGAGCATTTCTGACATTTTCTATGGTATCACTCTGGCTGCAGTGTACAGATTGAATTCCTTATCCCTTAAGGTAGCTAAGAAAGGATTTTGCAAGGCAGACAGAAAATACTTACAGATTTATTGGCCTATCCCCCAAAGTAGATTTATGTCCGTGCCTTTTATGTGCCCTGTTAGTGATCCTTTGAGCTATTTAGAAAGATCTTTGACATTCATCCATGAAATATTTTTTTAAGATAGTCATATGTCTTATGAGTGACTAAAGAGGTAAGTAAGCATTGTATATTTTTACAGTTAATGGAAAAACAAAGCAACAACACATATCCATTAAACCTGTGACAGGAATACCTACAACTTTTTTCTTCATTAAAATTTCTTTTTCTTAGCTTCAGATTAAAAGCAGGCGATCTTTGCTTAAAGCATAATTAATTTTGTTTATAACTTATTTGTAACACACTTATTATTTCCCTTGACTTTAGGAGTTCTGGTAATATTCTCAATTGATTGATTATCACTAGAATGACCCAGCAACCTTCCTTTAATAGATGCTATTCATGTTTTATTCCAGTTTCTAGTTTTGCCTTTAACCTTCTGTGATAAGGCAGATATTGGGAATGGTTTTCACTTAGTGTTTCCACTCCAGTGCTCCTCTCTGACACTGTTCTGTCTTTTTCAGCTGCTTGAGAAAGAAGCCAACGTGTCTAAATATACTGTTGACTAAGAAGAGTTAAAAGCTTCACCAAAGACTTGTAACTTTGATGTATAATCTTCCTTTTTTTTTTTTTTTTAACTATCACAGGCAGTATCTTTGGTTGATTCCTCAGTGTTAGCTCTGGAGAGTCTTTTCTATAAGTTTTTATCACTAGGAGAGCAAGGATAGGGTACAACCTCTGAAGTGTTCACAATTGCAAATCATAAGATAAGAATTTTCAGAACTCAAGAACAAGCCTTCTCTTTCCATCATGTTACCCTTATTTACTTTAATCGCTCATTCCAACACATCATGCTCTCAAGTTTATTTTGCCAGTTTCTACTGTGTGTTCTTCTGTTTCCGCACTTATGAATTTGTGGCATATTTATTCAAATTGTGTTACTGTATCTCAGTATTTTGTCCTGCAATATTCAAAAAGGGAAACTTAAGGGAATCACTTATTTTGTCATAAATATATTTTTCATCTTCTTGCTGATTTGTTGTGAATGATTATGGACAACATGCTGGCTTTTCTTACAGTCTTCCCTTTATTGGGGGCATTTATCCATCCATTCAGCCATCTAGCTACTCAGCCATCCATCCATCCAGTCAGCCATCCAACCAGCCACCTGTCTACAAATATGCTATGTAGTTTTACTAAGTTTCAGGCACTGAGCTATAAAATTTGATACAAAATGAATGAGAATTATAGGTGTTTCATAAATGTTTGTGGTTACAGCTAAAACAAAGATTTTTGAATCCATTGCAACTCAGTTTCAACAATATTTCTATTTTTATTTTCACTTATGAATTCATTTAACAAATGGTTAATCAGTGTCTACTATAGGCCAGTCGCTGTTAGAGGTTAGTATGTGAGAATGAACAGGGATGGTGTCTGCCTTTCAAAGAGTTATGGTTTAGTGGGAGATAAAGAAACATAACAGACTTTTATGTCACAAAATGAAAGAACTATAAGAGAGATCCGTACAGTGTTCTGACAGCCACCAAGGGATAGGACTGACTTACTCTAGGGCAGGAGGGAGACAGAAAGCCTTCAGATGAGGTCATATTTAAGTTGGGCCTGGTTCTTGCAACTCAAAATGTGATCAATAGACTAGTAGTAGTAACAATTGTTCCCAGCTGTTACCTGAGAATTTGTTAAAAATGCAGTTCCCAGGCCCCAGGCCACACTGATGAAGTCAGGATTTAATTTTAATAAGATCTTCAGCTTAACTGTAAGCACAATAAAATTCGAGAAGCATTGGTTTAAAGTAAGAACACTTTGGCAGGTGAAGATGATTATTGTTTAGTTGCTAAGTCATGTCTGACTGTTTTGCAACTCCATTGACTGTAGCCCATTAAACACCTCTGTCCATGGAATTTCCCAGGCAAGGGTACTGGAGTGTGTTGCCATTTGCTTCACGAAGGGATCTTCCCAACCCAAGGATCGAGCTTGAGTCTTCTGCATTGGCAGGTGGATACCTGGTGGGTAAGTCAATTTAAACAGAAAAGCAATCACAGAAATGAAGAGGCACATGGCATGGAGACAGATGGAACATTTGTTGTGTTATATCTTAAGGTGCATCACAGAAAGGAAGGAAGAGGAATTTGGTAAAACACATGAGTACCAGGATGAGAAGGACTTACATGTTATGTAAAGAATTTTAACTCTTTCTGAGCCATAGGTTACAATTGAAAGTTTATAAGCAGGTAAGTGACATGATGCTTTAGAATGACAATGAAGACATGTGAAGAATGGATTAGAAACGAGTTAAGGTACATGTGTCTCTTTCAATTCTGGTTTCCTCGGTGTGTATGCCCAGCAGTGGGATTGCTGGGTCATATGGCAGGTCTATTCCCAGTTTTTTAAGGAATCTCCACACTGTTCTCCATAGTGGCAAAGAGGCACATGTACCCCCAATGTTCATCGCAGCACTGTTTACAATAGCCAGGACATGGAAGCAACCTAGATGTCCATCAGCAGATGAATGGATAAGGAAGCTGTGGTACATATACACAATGGAATATTACTCAGCCATTAAAAAAAATACATTTGAATCGGTTCTATTGAGATGGATGAAACTGGAGCCCATAATACAGAGTGAAGTAAGCCAGAAAGAAAAACACCAATACAGTATACTAATGCATATATGTGGAATTTGAAAAATGGTAATGATAACCCTATATGCGAGACAGAATAAGAGACACAGATGCATAGAACAGTCTTATGGACTCTGAGGGAGAAGGTGAGGGTAGGACGTTCTGGGAGAATAGCATTGAAACATGTATATTATCATATGTGAAACAGAACACCATTCCATGTTCGATGCATGAGACAAATGCTCAGGGCTGGGGCAAAGGGATGGCCCAGAGGGATGGGATGGGGAGGGAGGTGGGAGGGGGGTCCAGGAAGGGGAACACATGTAAACCCATGGCTGATTCATGTCAATGTATGGCAAAAACTACTACAATACTGTAAAGTAATTAGCCCCCAACTAAAATAAATAAATTTATTTGGAAAAGAAAAAGAAATGAGTTAAGGGAAGGTCTGCTGACTCCCCATGCACTGGAGAAGGAAATGGCAACCCACTCCAGTATTCTTGCCTGAAGAATCCCAGGGATGGCAGAGCCTGGTGGGCTGCCGTCTATTGGGGTCACACAGAGTCAGACACGACTGAAGCGACTTAGCAGCAGCAGCTGCTGACTCTCAAGAAGTTATTTCAGATGAGAGAACTGAAACTAACTAACAGTGAATGTTCAGAGCAGGGGTTGAATTCAAGAAATATGTTGGAATTTGAAATAATGGAAATTCATGTTTTACTGAATGAAGGAGATGAGGAATGAATCAGAGATGACTCAGAGATTTTAACAATGAGTGTCTGGTTGGTAATTGCATTGAGGAGTAGGGAAGTACAAGATATTCAGATGGAGATGCTTAGGAAAATGGTTTGAAAGCTCAAACAGGGTTGTGATTTGAAACGGAGAGAAGGGAATCAGAAATTGAAAGATGGAAGCTAAGAAGCTGAGGATGTTTGAGACCACCTCTAGGGTTGTTGTTGTTGTTTAGTCATTAGTTGTATCTGATTGTATCTGATTCAGTTGTATCTGATTCTTTAGCGACCCCTTGGGCTGTAGCCCTCCAGGCTCCTCTGTCCATGGCACTTCCCAGGCAAGAATACCTGGGTGGGTTGCCATTTCCTACCGAGGAATCAAACCCATGTCTCCTGCATTGTCAGTTTCTTTACCACTGAGCCATCTGGGAAGCTAGCAGTGAAATAATATCTGCCCCAAATCAATGTGAAACTGCTTTGGATTGTGAATAAACAGAGAGAAGAAAAAGAAAGAGAAAGCTGTAGCCTGAAGAAGAGGTAGAACTCAAGAGATAGTAGGGAAGGAATCAGTGGAGAAGAGACTAAAGTAAAAACCCAGGGGAGGTACAAAAACTGGAACCAGGAGGTAAGGTCAGTCAGTTCAGTTCAGTCACTCAGTCGTGTCTGACTGTTTGTGACCCCATGGACTGCAGCACACCAGGCTTCCCTGTCCATCACCAACTCCTAGAGCTTGCTTAAACTCATGTCCATTGCGTCGGTGATGCCATCCAACCATCTCATCCTCTGTCGTCCCTTTTCCTCCCACCTTTAATTTTTCCTAGCATCAGGATCTTTTCCAATGAGTCAGTTCTTTTCATCAGGTGGCCAAAGTATTGGAGTTTCAGCTTAAGCATCAGTCCTCCCAATGAATATTCAGGAGTGATTTCCTTTAGGATAGACTGGTCCCTGAAGGGCTGAGATTTTAAGATATGGGCAAGGTGTGGATTGAAGCTGGGAGATGGAAAAGAAGGGATTTGGAGCTTTATGACTGCTATTTTCTCAATGAAGTAGGAAGGAAGGTCATTGGCAGAGTGTGGGCTGGGACGAGATCTGATGAGAATGATGAAGGTTTATAATGGCCACTTTTGGGTATGGAGAAGTGGCTGACTAGAGAAAACGAAAAGGATTGCTGGGCAGTTCTGAAAGCCTAGGAGAGGCTGGAGACCGTAAATAACTTGTTCTTTTCTCACTCCATCATTCTGTGACAGCCCCTCTCTTCCCTCCTGCGTGCTTTTTTTCTTTTATAGTTCGAGCAGGAAATAATTTTCCAGTAAATTTAAAGCCTAATTCAGGCAGAAGAAAAACTAAGGCTTGTATTTCAGACACCTAACATAAATCTACTTGAGGTTTTATGTTTTAATTAATTGACACTCTTCCCTAATGAAAGTAAGCACATGTTCATTATTTAAAACTTGGAAAATAAAGAAAAATAAAAAGAATTTAAAAATGACAAAAAAGTGAAAAGAGAAGGATACAAGGGAGTTTAATCTATGATTAACACAATCATGTAAAATAAGCAAGCAGACAAATAAAATTGTGTTTAGAGAAAGTACTCGAAAGAAAAACGTATCGATAATCATTTTCTCAGTGGATGATATTATCCTAAAGGGTTTGATGAAAGCTTTTATGTCACCCTTCAGAAAATATTTTCTAGCAACCTTTCCTGCTAGTATTTGATCCCAGTTTTTCTTTTGCATGAAGTTTAAACAGCATAGACTGTAACAGGATTTTACCTGGGGAAAATTAATCAGTGCAGCTGCTACAAACAGCGCAGTCAGCCTTACATTTCCCCCACACCCAACTGGCAGAGGTAAGGACTCAAGATGGCTCAGTGGGGAAAGAATCTGATTGCAATGCAGGAGACACAGGTTCGATGCCTGGGTTGGGAAGATCCTCTGGAGGAGGATATGGCAACCCACACCAGTATTCTTGTCTGAGAAATCCCATGGACAGAGGAGCCTGGTGGGCTACAGTACAAAGGATCTCAAAGGATTGGCCATAACTGAGCAACTAAACACACCCATATAAGGACTCAAGAACAGAGTCTGAAAAGGAGGAGGAAGCATTGTTAGCTTGTTTTAAACAAAAATATTGTTATGTCTTTGAATAATTGTAAAGTACACTTAACAAGCAACATGAAACCTGCTCTTACCATGAGTGTGAGAGCTATTCTCCTTCCCCTCCCCTGTTGCTTCAGATTCCACAGCTGACTTCTGTCAGTTATATCCTCAGGCAGATGAGGCTCCAGCATTTCGTACAGGAGGAGGAGATTTTAGGAGTGTAATAGTCTCAAACACCGATGTAGTACTGTCTATGTGTCAAGCAGTATTCTAAGTATTTTACATAGATTAATTTTATTTAATCCTCACAACAAAACTGAGACATAGAGAGTGCTATTATTTCCACTCTGAAAGTAATGAAACTGAGGCATGAAGAGATGCAGTAATTTGCCAAGATCACATTCTTTAAATAGAGGAACTGAGCATCATACTTAAGTAGTCTGTCTCAGAATCCTGTTCAAAATTCCTGCACAATAAATGTCTGGAAGGGTAGCTAAGTGGTTTGCCTTGAATTTATGTTGTAAGAACACATATTGCTTAGAATGTTTATTTGGTGTGCTCTGAGAATTGGTTAAAGTTCTCTCAACTCCTACCCCTACTCCACTTTCAACATGGAACCTTGGTATTATGAAAGGGGCTTTACTGGTGAATCTGCCTGAAATGCAGGAAACCCAGGTTCGATCCCCAGGTTGGAAAGATTCCTTGAAGAAGGGAATGGCTACCCACTCCAGTGTTTTTCCATGGACAGAGGAACCTGGTGGGCTACAATTCATGGGGTTACAAAGAATCAGACATGACTGAGCAACTAACACAACTGCTTTCTAAATTTTCTTGATTGTCACCATGAAGTAATCCAGATCACTTGGTAAAGTCTAGTAGTGTAATCTTCTCTGTACTCTAGATTCTTATCATGATATTAACTGCCATTCTCCTGGTCTTCTCATCTTCCTGAAAAGGACTAGCTTGATTTAGGTGCTTCTTGCTTTTCCAAGCTTGAAAATTCTTATGGCATGGCTGTTTAGCCCTATGTCCTTAAAATTATAAATAATTCTTTAGCTGCTTCTAATCATTTAAAGTTTATAGAAATTAAATGCAGATTGTATGTTTAAATTACCAGCAAATCTCCTTTCTTGGTATTAGATTGGCTTGACACACTCAGTGCTGTCTTTCTTGCCTTCTTGACTTCTTTGACTGCTTCTTGTTTAGTTTCCAGGCTTAGAATGGTTGCTTGTCTGTTCCACCATTGAGAACTCTGGAATGCACACTGGTGCTGTGTTCAGGGTTCTCACAAGCTACTGGATGGAAAAAAGAGAGTAGTAAAGGTATTCTGGGAAAGACTGAGGGCAGGAGAAGAAGGGGACAAAAGAGGGTGAGATGGTTGAATGGCATCACTGCCTCAATGGACATGAGTTTGCGTGGACTCCAGGAGTTGGTGATGGACAGGGAGGCCTGGCGTCAAAGAGTCGGACACGACTGAGTGACTGAACTGAACTGAAAGGTATTCTGCTGGTGCTCATGTCCTTGGCAAGCTAGCTTGGCTTTCTGGTTAGAGTTGACCTTTAGGTCTCCAGGTGTGTTACCGATAGGACCATCTGGAGAAAATGTTAGAAGGCAGAATGGTGCATGGTAAAGAGCAGTATCTTCAGCATTGAATCCATATCACAACTTAAAATGGTAACATCTCACTCCCTCTCTCACTGCCACCTGTCCTTGCTTCCCTCCTCCTTTCTCTCTCCCTTTCACTTCATTCCCTCTCTTTTCCCTTTTTACTCTCCCTATTTCTATGATAAATATAGCATAGCTGCAAAAGCACAGGTTCTGAAGTTAGATTTCCTGGGTTCAAAGCCCAGTTTCACCCCTTTACAATCTGTAAATGGATCCAATTAACTACTTTGGGGCTCATTTTGCTTTCCCCCCCAAAAAAAACTTTCTCGTGAGGCTGGTATGAATATTAGATGAAATGATGCCAGTAAAATGTTTAGAATAGTAAGTTACTCATTAAGAACTTAATAAATGTGAGTTACCATTGTGAATATATCTCTCTTTAGACTGTAAGTTCCAGAAGAGTGGATATTTTCTTCACTAGGTGTGTCCAGTGCTGAGTAGTATAGTTCTTCATAAATATTGGTTGAATAAATAAAAGTTGAATCTACCAGTAAGTAGCTGTGTGACTTAGGACACATTATTTAACCTCTTTGAAAATGAGTGCTGGGTGTTTGGGATATAATGTATAATTCACAGGGTTGCCAAAGAATTTCATGGGATAAGAATAGAAAGGAGGCACAAGAGCCCAGAGTTTCAGAGCAAAGGCTTTGAAGTCAGGCACAAATAGGTTTGAATCTTATTCTCCAACTAGATATGACCTTTAATAAATCACTAAAATCTGCAAAATGGAGATCATAATTTTTATTTCAGAAGGTAAGGATGAAATTACACATGTATATACTTAGAACATTGTTTTCTTAAAATAGTTGGTTATTATGGGAAAGGACTTTGTAAGCTTGAGATCACCATTAAAACCGGTTTTGACATTTTATTAAATAGAGCATTTTTATTTAAATTCTTCCATCAGGTGGCACCAAGTAAGAGCCTAATGGTATCCTCAAAATTTAGACAAGACTGGAGAGAATCATGAAATAAAATTTTTGTTTGAAGAAAGGACTTCAGTGGTGATTTTGACAAGACAAGTTGAGATAATTCAAGTCTCATAGCTAGACTGATATACTGTCCTACAAAATAAATTTTTTTTAATTGGTAGAAGTGTGATTTGCCTAAAAACTAAAATTTATTTATTTATTATAGTCCAGATACATACGTTGTTTCTACTTTCCTAATGATAAGGAACAGAGTTGAAGGACACTAAGAAAGGTTTGAGTTTTTATATTTATTGAGCATAGCAAGTTTTTTTTGTTTGTTTGTTTGGAGAAACTTATTTTCTTAAGAACTCAAAATATTCCTTCTGTAGAAACCAGGAACATGTTTTGCAGTAACCACTTAGTTGACAATGGAGAGAGGAAGAACATGCTGATCTCTTTGGTCTCCTCCATTATCCCTCAGACCTCACTTTTTTACTGCTCTCCCCTTATTTTTGGACTAGTCACCCCAGCCAACTTCTGTATCTCTCACACCCCAAGCACCCTCCTTTCCCAGGGCCTTTGCTTTCACTGTTTCTACTATCTAGACTGTATTCCTCCAAATAGTCGTAAGGCTAACCTCTCACACCTCCTTTAGATGTTTAAATATCACCTTGGTGAAGCTTTCTTTAATCATCTCTTTTGATATTACAGTATCCCCAGCTCTACTCAGTTTTCCCATCCTCATTATCAGCTTGATACTTCTCCACTGCACTTACCAAAATTTGATAGTATGTGCAGAATTTACTTGTTTATTTTGTTTATTATCTGTCTCCCCTTTCCTCTTCAGTGTCACCTTCATAACAACAGAAACTTTGCTTTGCTTTGTTTACTGCTATATCCCTAACACTTAGAATGGTGCCTGGCATGTCATAGGCACTCAGTAAATATTTCATGAATGAATGAATGAGCTTTCCAAGTTAAGATTAAAAAAGAAACAATTGTAGTTTCCTGTGGGAAATTCCTGTTTCATAAATAAGTCTTTGACCTACATATCAGATCAAATGTGGTTGGGCAGGTTACTTAGGTTCTGTGCTCCAAATGGAGAATTCAGAAAAAAATTTCTCTCTCCAGTTGTAATGTAATAGACTAGGTTAAATACCACTCATCCAAAATTCATGTCCATCAAGAACTGTGAATGTACTCTTATTTGGAAATTGGGTCTTTGCAAGTGTAGTTAAGATGAAGTTATACTGGATTAGGGTGGTCCCTAGTGGGGAAAAAGTGGAAACAGTGACAGAGTTTATTTTCGTTGGGTTCCAAAATCACTGCAGATGGTGACTGCAGCCATGGCAGTCAAAAAAACACTTGCTCCTTGGAAGAAAAGACACTTCCAAATTGACATTTGCACCTTGGAAGAAAAGCTGTGGCCAACCTAGACAACATATTAAAAAGTAGAGACATCACTTTGCTGACAAAGTCTGTATAGTCAAAGCTATCATTTTTCCAGTCATGTACAGATGTGAGAGTTGGGCCACAAAGAAGGCTGAGTGCTGAAGAATGGATGATTTTTGAATTGTGGTGCTGGAGAAGACTCTTGAGCGTCCCCTGTACTGAAAGATCAAACCAGTCAGTCCTAAAGGAAATCAACCCTGAGTATTCACTGGAAGAACAGATACTGAAGCTCCAATACTTTGGCAACCTGATGCAAAGAGCTGACTCATTAGAAAAAACCCTGGTGCTGGGAAAGATTGGGGGCAGGAAGAGAAGGGGGCAACAGAGGATCAGATGGTTGGATGGCATCACTGACTCAATGGACATGAGTTTAAGCAAACTCCAGGAGATAGTGAAGGACAGGGAAGCCTGACATGCTGTAGTCCATGGGATTACAAAGACTTGGACACAACTTAGCAACTGAAGAACAACTAATCCATAGGCTGATGTCTTTATAAGAAGAAAAAAATTTGGACACAGATGCACAGGGGCTTCTCTGGTCGCTCAGCAGTAAAGAATCTGCCTTCCAATGCGGGAGACATGGGTTTGCTCCCTGGGTCAGAAAGACCCCTTGGAGAAGAAATGCAATCCACTCCAGTATTCTCGTCTGGGAAATCTCATGGATAAAGGAGCCTGGCAGGCTACAGTCCATGGACACCACTTAGGTACTAAACAACAGCACAGGGAGAATGCCATGTGATGACAGAGGCAGAGATTAGAGTGATATATCTACAAGTCACAGAATACCAAGGATTGCCAATAACTACCAGCAACTAAAGAAAGGCAAGGTAGGATCCTTCACTAAAACCTTTAAAGAGAGCATAGCCCTGCTGCCACCCTGACTGTGGGCTTCTAGCCTCCAGAACGATGAGAAAATAAATTTCTGCTGTTCTCAACCAACAATTTTGTGGCAATTTGTTATTGCAGCCCAAGGAAACTAATACACATAGAAATAGGGTTCATTCATTCAGTCCTTAATTCATCGTGCAAACGTTGAGCATTAGACCCTGTGCTATTAAGTGATGATAAATGACCCAGTTTTCTCCCTGTCCTCAAAGAGCTCATAGTTGAGTGTCTGAGACCAAGAATAAATGGAAATTGTTGTAACGAAAGTGCTATAGGAGAGTGCACAGAAAATGAGCATATAATTAATCAAGCCTGGGGAAAGGGGGCATAGAAAAGACTCTTCTAAAGGGGTAATTTTGAATAAGATTATAGAATAATCTTATTCTGTAAGACAGAAAATAGAATAGCTTTTGTAGACAGAGAAAAACATATGCAAAGGGACAGAAGCAGAAGAGAATGTGGTGTAATTTAGGACGTGCCTGCAGTTGGTTTCTGCTGCAGTTGCTTGTGGTGGTTGCATGGGGTATGTTGCAGTAGGAATATGATGTAATAATTCAGGTGATAACCTAAAGAGAGTTCTAACTAGAATAGGGTAGGAGAGTCTTCCGGAAATCAACTAATAGTTTAGAGCTATGTAGGATTCTAGGGTTATCTTGATTCTGGTGCTTAGTTGGATTGGTTCTGGATAACGGTGAGAAAAGGATGTTTTAAGGTAGGAGCCTTTGTAAAAGCTTGTAATTCAGAATTACAATTTTTAGCCAGTGTACGTGATTCAGTTTGTGTGTGTGTGTGTGTTGGTGTGAGATGCCGGGTAATGGAATCCGAAAGATACCTGTTTTAAAGATATGACATTTAAGAGACAGTGTGGGAGTAAAACATGCATTGGATTGCTATCTGGAGTCTGAGTTCATATCATAGTCATGTTTGTTTTTGAACCTTATAATTTTATCTTTTGAAGTCTTAGTCTCCTTTGAAAGTTAGTATTTGTTTCACCAATATCACAGAATTATTGTTAGGATAAAATGAAATAAAGTATTCAAAAATTCTTTCAACTCTTTTTTTAAGAGATTTCAACTCTTAATAAGCAGTATACAAATGTGAATTATTATAAGATATTTCACCCACAGTGGGGGCTTCTCAACTAGGCAACCAATTCTAAGATTTGATGATGTACATTTCTATTTAGGCAAGCCCCTAAACCAGTATACTTTGTCACCATTTTCCAGACATTCTAATGCCATGAAAATCAACCTGAAGTCCTACAAGATTTTAAATAACTTGAGACAGGGAAGCTGAATAACTTCCTGCTGACTTTCTCATAACTTCCCACAAACCTGGCACAAAATTTCTGCTCAAAATCCTTTGTGGAGACATGAGTAAATGAACAACAACAAGAAAGATAAATTAGTGACATTAAATATTTTTGTAGTTGCACTGTTGGATTTTAAGATTGTTGACTCCTTTCAGGTCATCTACATTATTATTTCTATGACTTAAGATTTATTTTCTGCTGTTGCTAAAAACTAATAAAAATGTAAAGTCTGAAGTGACCAAGACTAGCTAGTTATATGCTCTTGTGTTATCCTGCTGGCTTTCTCATTTTAAAAAAATTACGTTGTAACTGCTTTTTTATTTCTATTTTTCTTAACTTCCAAATTATTTTTATATCATAATCTGTTTAGTTGTTCTTCTCCTTCACCTAACTCTAAGCTCCTTAAGGATAGACATTGTGTTTTGTTTTTGTTTATATTTTATGTCTTTGGCTCATAGAATGTATTCATTATATATAGTTGTTGAATAAATGAAATTACTTGAGAAAAAGATTTTCACAGGATTCAACAAACATTTATATTTAGTTTCATCAGTAAATAATACTTAAACACTCATATTACCATTATAAAGACTGAATTGGTTCATGAGTTTTAAATGTACACAATAGACTTAACGTCAAACGTGGCCCCCCCCCAAAAAAGATTCTAAAAATACTCAAATGTTTCAGCAGGCTGGTGTTATAAATCTGTGTTTACAGAAAATCGTGTTTGATTTATTCATTGCTCCTAATACCATTCTTGGAATTTTTATTTTAGTTCTTTGAAAAAGCAATCACATTCTTAACTCAGTCTGTGCTGTGAAAATAGGTCACTGTGATAGGTCTTTCAGAACAGAAATACATACAGAATTGGTATTTGGGGCTAGATCTGATTTGGATAAGTTCTCATTGTAAAAATATTATAGTGCAGTTTATCTTACCCATAAACCTGTCTATATATGATAAGAGATTTACCATTCAGAACAGTTAGACAAGGGGAATTGAAAAACCTTAGCCACAGATCTATTAGTAGCTGAATATTTATTTTAGAGTATTTCTTAGTTATGTTCAAAAAAGAAAACAAAGCAAGTTTCCATATTTGTAAAGGTATATTCAGCAAAAGTTTAAAGGTACTTCTATGGGAATCTCCAACATGCTGAGCCAAGTCTTGTTGCCTGCAGTTAAGTCCTAAAGACTAGCATAGGGAATTAAAAAAAAAATATTTTGTATTGGAATATAGTTGATTAGCAATATTGTATTGGTTTCAGGTGTATAGCAAAGTGATTCAGTTATACATATACATGTATCTATTCTTTTTCAAATTATTTTCCCATTTAGGTTATTACAAAGTATTGGGCAGAGTTCCCTAGCACAGGAAATTTTTTAAATCAAAGTAAAATTTCAGGTGGGAGAAGAAACAGATGTCACAAAGAGAAGACTAATTAATTGGGGAGGATCATTCTAGGCCTAAGAAAAAGTGTGAGACTGGTGATAGGTGACAAAATAGGAGTCAGGTTGGTGAGTTTGATAAACCATAGTAGAGTATAATTTGACAGGGAGATGCAGGGTGAGATGGACAGGGGAGAAGTTTGACCTTATTCTTTATGTTGTGGAAGAATTTTGAAATGATTTTGCAAGGTGTGGTAGGGATGAGCCATTTACTTTAGGGATGTGAATTCTGAAATATGTGAAAAATGGATTTGAGAGATTGAGAGGGCAGGAAATAGGCAGAACCATGAGACTGCCCCGGTAGGCAAGGTCAGAGCTCAGAAGGAGTTTAACTAGAGAGGTAGTGGTGGGAGTGGATGGAGGGGGCAGATGCCGGAGACCGGGCAGAGGGGAAATCTCCACATTCAGCCTTTATGGAGTCACAAAGGACATGGAAGTGAGCCTCATGGGCAGAATTTTCTTGTTTTGCCTTAGAATTTAGCACAGTCCTGCAGCTAAGCTCTGATAGGATGATGAATTTCCAGAAAGAGCGCCTGGGATGCAGAGCTCATATCCTGTTTTGTTGTTGGGGGTTGGACTCGACTTGGGCCAAGGAAACACAAACTGAGGGCAAAGGCAGTATAAATTGTCTCCCCTCGCAACCCTCCCTTTCTCCTGACTCTTCCTCATGCGAATAAGCTTCTGCTCTGAGGATCCTTTCAGGGGCAGGAAGCTAAACTCCTTCCAGGGCATCTGAAGATATATAAGTACTGCACTCCGAGAGACTTTTTGGAATCATTGTGCCAAGTCCTAATATTTTGACATTTATCTACATTTTTTCTTTCTCCTTTTCTTTACTCCTTGCTTGTGAGGTCACATAAAGCAGTAGTAAATATCCAGACAACAAAGAAATAAGGAAGGAAGTTAACAGATAGATATGTACTCTATATAATTAAAGCCAAGCTTACCAATTCACCTTTTTTAAGGGGGCAGTGAGCAATTGTCACCTTATTCTGGCAGGTTACTTGCTAATTTCAGACCTTGAAGACACAAAGGGACAATTGAGGTAGTCCGGTGAGAAAGTCTTTTATTTGATCCAGTGTTCCTCCCTCCTATTAAATAGAAATAGCAGTCATCAATTAGTTGTGTGACTTAAATGGCATTTAACTTCTCAGTGTCTTAGATGCCCAGTCCAAAAAGCTTGTAGTGCAGGAAAATAAGGAGATAATAGATGTGGAGAGTGCTTTGAAATTTTTGAGAGCCGATGCAGAAATGCAGAGCAGCGTTTTTTGTAACTTCTAAAGGCCTGATTGTGGCAGATTTTCAGGTTAGATTGATTTACTCAACCACAGATTTGTTTGTGCTCTACACTTTTCCTGGCATTAGTGGTTATTTTCCTGTAAGTCAGTACAGTCTGTCCTCAGTGATCAACAGATCAGTTGTGATGAGAGATAGAAATGGGACTCAGACCCAGGCAACGCTTCTGACTCAAAGTCCATTCTCTTCTTATGGCGCTTTTGCAATCATAGCTTCTTGTAAAGTGTGTGTGTGTGTGTGTGTGTGTATGTGTGTGTGTGACAGAAAATGAATGTGTTTACAAAAATGTAAATGTACACTTGAAACTTTATAAACTAAAATCAACTCCCCTTCCCTTTTCCTAACATTTTTTCATTCCCTTCTCCATCCCTTTAACCACATTCATCTTCCCCATCTTCTTTCTGTTCATTTTTCTGCTTCATATAAGTTGGTAGTAGCATGGATGGTGACTGCTAACTTATAGGGGTTGGTATAGTAGAAATTTAATATAATCATTTTCTGTTTTCTTTTTCCCCTTGTTTAAAAGAAGCTTGTTCGCTTCCAACAAAAAAATAAAAAAAAAATAAAAGAAGCTTGTTGTTTGAAGAATTTTTAATCCTCTTCTTAAAACCATGCTTTTCACCTGTGCATTAAAACCACCCTCCTATCATCTCAGGCCACATTAACCTATCTTCCAGGGACTCTCTCCAGCAACTGGTATCACTTGTAGCAGCTGTATTTTTGGATTTCTCATAGCCTTGTCTCTTTTCTTGCAACTGCTTGAAGTTGCACCTCCCTGATCCATTACGCAGCCACTTCTTCAGATATTCTTGTTTCCCTCCTGAGTCAGACAATGGCATCAGCTGGCAATGAGCACCATGCTGCAGTGGGAGAGGACAGCTTGAAGTTAGAGAGGCAGGGGAAGCAGACAGAATCAGGCCAACTTCACCTTTTTAGAATGGATTTGGTTATACTGAAATAAGTGGGGGATTATCTGGAACTTGAACTAGATATATCCATTAGTAAATAAAAATATCTGATTCCCTACTTTGTGCAAGGCACTCTTTTTAAGTCTTGTATCCCAAAACATACTTTTTGGGATACCTAGAGCTCAGCAAGAGAGCTAAACATGGTCATTGTGTGTGTGTGTGTGTGTGTGTGTGTGTGTGTGTTAGTCTCTCAGTTGTGTCCAACTCTTTGGGAACCCATGGACTGTAGCCCGCCAGGCTCCTCTGTCCATGGGATTCTCCGGGCAAGAATATTGGAGTGGGTTGCCATGCTCGTCTCCAGGGGATCTTTCCAATCCAGGGAACAAACTACTGTGGGCAGATTCTTTACGGTCTCAGCCACCTGGAAAGCCCCAAACATGGTCATTCATAACTACAATTCAAGATAGAATGTGTATGACATGTTATAATGTAGAAGAATATAGCATAAAAGGGATAGAAGTTGGATGACTGAATGGATGGAAGGGATTTTAAAGGACTCTCTGGAGACAGAAGTGCCTGGTAGGACAGAGTTGAGGAAAAAAAAATGGGGAAGAAGATATATAAGACAACTTTCATTAAAGGGAGTTTAATTCATCTGTCTCTTGAACAGAAAGCAGGTTTTTCAAGCAGTGACTGTTGCAGTCCGTGCTTACCCAGAACTAGAGAGTAAAGAAGCCCAGCCAAAGTGATTAGAAGAAGCAGGAGAGGTGACCAGTCTGCCAGGATGGAAATAAGAGGATCATTCTTTGTTGCATCCAAATCTGAGCTCAGTTAACATCTGGGACTATATGCTTGTCTGTGACAAGAGTGGTGAACATGTACCACTCTTCATTACTTTGAAAAGCTTCCACCTACATCATGATTGGATATGTGGACAGAAGGAGTGTAAGAACTATATTTAAAATGCTATGAAAATTCAGATATGGGAGATAATTTAACAGTTGAGTATATGAGGGAAAATATTTTGCTTCATTCATTCATTTTAAATTTATTCATCCATTCTTCCATGTAAGCCATTTGAGAAGTACTGTTTGAAACCATCTTGTCATCAAGTGCTGGAAATACAGTAGCCAATATAACAGATGTGGTTCTCTCGTGGAACTTATTGTCTACTAATAAGACCATTCACAAATGACTAATTACAATTTTGACAGCATATTAAACAAGGGCCTGGGACTTCCCCAGAAGTCCAGTGGTTAAGACTCCGCACTTCCATGGCAGGGAGCGCAGGTTCCGTCCCTCAGCAAAAAAAACAAAACAAAGCAAACCAGATCCAAGGGACTAGCCTGGTCTTGAGGGAATCAGACAAGTGTCCATAGAGTAGACAGAACTTGAGGTGGACTATTTTTACAGAATTGAGCTAGAAAAGTTTTAATAATATCACTGATTCACACATTGTTTTCCTAGGGCTTAGAACCATAGCCTTTCAAAAAACATTCAATTTCACTTTTGTGTAGTTTATCAGTGTAATATTGAGCAGTGTACTGCTATGCAGTAAGAAATAGTCTTCACTTTCCTTTGTATACCTGAAGAAAATCTTCACAGGGTACATCTGCTTCTAAAGCGATCTTGAAGGCAAAGTCAGGAAGCTTTGTTTATTGAAGTTGAATTACCTTTTGTATAATTCATGGGATATTCACAATGCTTTACCATAAATATGTATATGATATAAATTTTTACATGTTTATGCAGTGTTATTTGTGCACCATACATTGTGAATACTTTTAATAATGCCTTGGCATAGTTTATTTAAATTACTTGTTTAGATGTTTATCTTTTCTTCTAGATCCTTGATTTATGGAGTACTTAGCATAGTGCCTAGAGGAAAGTAGCTCTCAGTTTCTTTCATGAATGAATTAAATTAATAGAAGGCAATATTATATGTGCTCATTCGTGTCCAACTCTTTGCAGTCCCATGGACTGTAGCCCACCAGGCTCTCTGTCCATGGAATTTTCCAGGCAATACTGGAGTGGGTTGCCATTTCCTACTCCAGGGGTTCTTCCTGACTCAGGGATCACCCTGCATCCCTTGCATCTCTTGCATTGACAGGCAGATTCTTGACAACTAGCGCCACCTGGGAAGACCAGTGCTATTTCTCATTAAAAGTTATTTTTTAACGATGCTTTGCAAGCATAGATTTAAATGATCTAGATATAACAGTAATTGAAGTAGACCAAGTTACTTTCATGAGGTGAGGGAGGTAGGCAATTAAATATAAACAATCACGTTATAAGTTTTATTGTGTTAGTTCAGTTGCTCCAAGAAGCAAATACACACTAAGATAGGATTAAATGGTGTAAGAGAATTTGTGGGGGAGATACCTATGAAGACCTTGATGCTGGGAAAGATTGAGGGCAGGAGGAGAAGGGAGTGATAGAGAATGAGATGCTTGGATGGCATCACCGACTCAATGGACATGAGTTTGAGCAAACTCTGGGAGGTAGTGAAGGACAGGGAATCTTATCTTGGTGTGCTGTAGTCCATGGGGTTGCACAGAGTCAGACACCACTTAGCAACCGAACAACAAATAGCAACCTGTGAAGAATAAGGGGAGGGAATAGGAATGGACAAGGAAAACCTTCAGGGAATGATGCAGGTCTGAAAACTGAAAGGAAAGGGGGAAGTTAGGTTTGGGGAGGAAGAATCAGAGAGTACAGCACAGTTCTACGAACGTTTCAGCAAGGTCAGTGGAGAGTCTCTGAACTAAAGTTGCCTGGTACAGGATTTCTGAGCCCCTTGGGAATCGGCCTTTAGTACTGTTCTTCTCAGTTATGGGCTGGGAGCAGCCCAGGGGAAGCATGGCCTCAGACATCACAGAGGAGAAACAGACAGCTGGAGGTATCAGTCAGTTTGCTCTCCTGGAAACTTCGCTTGAAGCAGATGTGAATGGCTCATTTGTACCACCGTTACAGTTATGAAGGAAAAATAGAGTAAGAAAATGTATGAAGAATAATGTTGCCATTTTAGGTTGTTTGAACTGAGAAGGCCTTTAGGACAAGATAACACATGAACATAAATCTGGGTAAAAAGATAAGGAAGAACCACGTGGAAATGTTTTTAAGGTGTTTCCAGGCAGAAGGAAGTGCAAACAGAAAGGAGCTGAGTAGGAGTATCCTTGGATTTCATGATAAGGAAGGAGAAGATCAGTGTGTCTGGATTAGAGTGAGAGATGGGTAAAAGGGATTTTATTCATCCATTCAACAAATACTTATTGGGTGCAATTCTGTCCTGGACACTCTTCTAGGCACTGGGGATTCTGAAAGGAACTAAACAGGCTCCAAATCCTCTTCCCTTACTGGATTTAAATCCTACTGGGGAAGACAAGCAATCAGCAAAGTAATCAATTAGATAGTGATCAATGCTGAGGAGAGAGAGTACAGTAGGGATGGGGGATATGAAATGTTGAGTAGATGGAGAGAGTGGTAAGGCAGGCCTTATTAAGAAAGTGAGTTTTTAATAAAGATCTGATAAAAGTGAGAGGGCAGACTAGGCAGCTATGAGATAGAGGGATATTCCACATGCAGGAAGAAAAAAATACCCACAAAGCTTTGAGGTGGGAGTCTGTCTTGTATGATAGAACAGTCAGGAGGTCTGGGTGAATGAAGATGGGAGTCAGTGAGGGGAAATAGGAGATGGAATCAGAGAGGTATTGGAAAGCCAGATTCTGAAGAGCTTCTAGATCATATAAATGAATTTCAGGTAAGGGGGCATGTTTCTTTGTGCCATAGGTGAAGAGAGGCACCGGGGACATTGAATCAAAATTGTAAAAATAGTTCTGCTCCCTAGTTTTCCATGCCTCCTTGTACTAACAGCTTTGCCTGGTACAGGAAGGATCAGTGCTGTGTGTATGTGTTTGTGTGTGTGTGTTGTTCAGTCGGTTCTGACTCTGCTCCCTAGTTTTTCATGCCTTTGTGTAGCAGCGGCTTTGCCTGGTTTAGGAAGGCTCAATGCTGGGGCAGGTTGCCAAAAGAAAAGTGATGTCAGTTCAGAAACAGAGAGTGGGGGAAATTGAACTTAACAGGGTAGGTACTTATATCCAGTAATAAAGTATTGCATCTTAGAATTGGAAGGATCTTTGATTGAAGAAGTATGATCTTTTAAGTTTACTGGTTAAGAAACAGGAGCTTGATGAGAAAAAGAGAGACCAAGGTCACAGAATCCGTTTGTGGAACACCCAAGACTGGGACTTGCATTAGAACTCTGAACCACAGCGGTCTCTCCTCATGTGTGTTAACCCAGTGTGCTTGCAGAGAGGTTAAGTGCATATTGTGGGAGGATTAATGAGAGTGTGCAGATGAGCTTGTTTTTCACGTCAGCCTTTTTCATTAAGCACTAGAACAACTGGCTGACTCCTTTTTCTCACCTCTCCCTGGAGAGCCCTTCTATTCCTCCCTTGCTGGCAATTGCCCATTTAGGTTATAAACTCACTGAGAGGAAAGTGTGCTGGTTTTGTGATTCACCTCTTATTAAGACCTCCCTCATCCTCTGGTAACTGATTTTATTTGACTGATAATTGCAAATCATCGTATAATGTTAATAATATTAGTCTCTTAAATGAAATTCATTTAACCTGGCTCAGCAGATATTTTATGTATGTTATCACCCTATGGGGACCACTAGAACTGATAACCCAGGAAAATGTGATCAGTATGAGGTTAAATGGAAATAATATATAATAACGCTGGCTTGACACTGGGGTTTCGAATTGGGAAACCATATTCTAAAATGCTCACTTGCAGTAGGTGGTCTTTGTCATGATTCCAAGGAAATTACATTCAAATTGTGTTGTGTTCTTTGCCATATGCTTGTTAACATAGGTATCTTAATGGCACACCACTGTATCAAATAGTATATGTGAAAAGGAAGGTGAAATTTGAAATTTATTTATCTTAGTCACTTGTGTGCTCATGAGAATATGGTATCCTCTGCCAAGGTCACATATAGTCAGTCATTTATTTATTTATTCAGGGGCTGTGCCATACAGGGAAGATATGTGCTTTGGAGTCAAGAGTGTCTAGTTTGAATTCTTGTTTTATAGATTACTACTGTGTGACCTTAGGTAGGTTACTGAATACCTTTGAACCTCTCCTTTTTTCAAAAATAAAATGAAAGTCTATTTTGTATGGTTGTTTCAAGAATAAAATTAAGTACATTTTATAAACTGTCTAATTACAAGGCCTACCCATAGTAGGCACTTCATTACTTGTAGCTATGTACCATTACTAGTAGGATTAGTATAAACAGAGTACTGTGGAAACTCAGAGAAGATAGTGAATGTTTGAGGAAATCAGAGAGGGCATCTTGGAGGAGGTGATTTTTGATATAGGGTTTAATATGAAGCCGTTTGCCAGAGGCAGAGGACATGGAAGGGTAATCAGGCAGAGGCAGTAGTTTGGCTGGAGGCTAGGTATAAAGATTAGGATGGAAGGATAGATGAGTGGGTGAAACAGTTCACTTATAGTTTGATATGGGCTTCTCAGGTGGCTCAGATGGTAAAGAACCCACCTGTAATTCAGAGACCTGCGTTCAATCCCTCAGTCAGGAAGATCCCCTGGAGAAGGGAATGACTACCCACTCTAATATTCTTGCCTGGAGAACTCCATGGACAGAGGAGCCTGGTGGGCTACATTCCATGGGGAAGCAAAGAGTCAGACACAACTGAGTGACTAACATTTTCACCTCCACTTTCATGACTTGAGTAGTGATAGGAAAGTTGTACTTTTCACCCTACTTATAAGTATCTCCTTCATTTAAGTCCAACATATGCATGTGTGGAGTATAAAGTTGAATTGTTTAAATGTTTCTTTCAAAGTGCAAAAGCTCTTTCAGAATGTATAATTGATCAATATCAATCTACTTTAAATGGAATTCAATTATCAGTTAAATTTAATACATCTGTGTGCCAAGCATGGTGCTAATCACTGAGAAAACTATAATTAATGAAAGGGATTGAATTTTGCCTCAAGAAACTCAGGATAATGGGAAGGCCAATCCGTTAATGAGTACTTCAAGTGTTATAACTGGGGAGTAAAACTGTACAGTAGAAGGGGTGTTGCTTGAGCTAGAGCTTAAAAGATGAATAGAATTCCCAATTGTTTTTAAAATTCATTAATATTTTAGAGAGAATTTGTTGAACATGATTTGAATAGCTTTTGTACCTAGAAAGTTCCTTAGGTAGGCCAGGAAGTGGGGCTTTTGCTTCATAGTTACACCTTTGTCTAGCCCTATACTTAGAAGAATAATGCAATTGTTTGTATGGTCAGAGAAGACATCTGAGAGTATAAACTTTATTTTCCATGCTCATTAGCACAATAGGTGTGTGGTTGATGTTTGGCATGTGAAACATGAATTATGCATGAGCAATAGGGGTGAGATGTTGTCCTGATAAAAATTTAATTACTATACACTGTATTGCTGATGGGACAGTCAATTGAGTAGCACTGACAAGTTGTCTCAACAGTGAAATGTGTTTGATGAAATGTCCATTCAATGACAAGATAATGAATTATCCCACTAGAACTATGATAATTGTAACTTTGAAAAACAACTGCCAAAAACAAGTTGAACTTACATAGGTGAACATGTGAAATAGATAGCCAGTGGAGGCTGTTCTGTTTCACAGCTCAGCTTGGTGCTCTGTGGTAGCCACGAGAGGTGGGGTTGCTGGGGTGGGAGGGAGGGTATATATGTATACTTATAGCTGATTCATGTTTTTGTACAGCAGAAACAGAACATTATAAAGCAATTATATTCCAATTTAAAAAATGATAAATGTTATAACATGACTAAGAATAAATGTGATGCTATTGAACTTTAATAATAATAATAAAATACTAGAACTTACCAGTCTTTAAGAAGGAGTAGAGTATAAATCTAGTGCAGTGCATGTGTGTTCAGTCATGTCCAACTCCTTTGTAGCCCACCACGGTCTTTTACCCATGGGATTTTTCCAGGCATGAATACTGGAATGGGTTGCCATTTCAGTCTTCCCGACCCAGGGATTGAACTCGCATCTCCTGCTTCTTTTGCACTGTCAGGCAGACTGAGCCACCGGGGAAGCCCAGAATATAAATCTATCCATTTATAGAATCAGCTGGTTTCCCATTTTATTTTATGAAGCCTGGAAATATCTCCTCAACATTTATTGGGATGAAATAAAGCAAACATTTACTGTTTATATTCCATGTACTTGCTGCTTTCACTATCATTAAGTCAAAGCAATATCAAAAACTCCATTTTAGCCAAAATGGAATTTGAGTCTCAAAGTAGATAAATGATTTTCCTGATGTCACGTGGTTTGAAGGGGG
The DNA here is from genome assembly GCF_054371585.1 of Giraffa tippelskirchi. NCBI lineage: Eukaryota > Metazoa > Chordata > Mammalia > Artiodactyla > Giraffidae > Giraffa > Giraffa tippelskirchi. The sequence goes on along the minus strand of NC_137284.1, from coordinate 37,101,864 downwards.
AAGAACTAAAATTCCAACACAGGTCTACCTGGTTTAAAATTCTTAGGTCTTTCTACTATAAACCATTGCCCCTACTGGTTATTGAATAAAAAGAATGCAAATATTTTGCATTGCAATTTCCAAAATTGAGAATAAAAAGATTAGGCCTGTATCTCTCTAATACAAAGAAAATATATGGTTGAACAGATGACTAAACCACACTTTGATTTCTTTCTTAGCTAATACTTACTATCTGGATCAGCCTTTCCTAAATTTGGTTTCTCATTTGAATCCCTTGAGTGAACTTTTAAAAATGCAGATTTCAGGGCTCACCACAGAAAGAGTCTGCATTATTAGTACAGTATGGGACATATTTTATAATGTAGCCTGTATGCTTGTGAGGTGTACCCAGGTTTAGGACCTACAGTGTAGCCATGTGATGAGTGGCTTACTGTTTCTACTTACTTGTGCCTCATTGTATGTGCAGCTGCCTAGAGCCGTGGTAAAAGCTCTATTTGATTTTTTGTTTTTCTTATTTTATGAAAAGTATAATATTAGGAAAAGGACAAGTTTTAATCTCTCACAGATAGTGCTTTCCATAGAGAAGTCAATGAGCCATCTACATAAAGTTTGGTAGTTGTTAAAAAGTTGTTAAAAAGTAGATCTATTATAAGAGAGGGAGATTTTTAGAACTAATATTTATAAAACTTGAACTAATATTTATAAAACTAAGTCAAATAATAGCTGAGTCATAGTTTACCTACGGTAAAATACATTTTTCTTAAACACTTGGTTCAATAAACTTTGTTATTTGTGTACATTCAAAACCACTCTCCAAAACTTCTATCACCTTAGAAAGTTCTCTGTCCCCTCTGTCCAGTCACCTCACCCATAACCCTCAGACTCATTTGTCACCATTGATTAGTTGTGCCTCTTCTAGAACTTCATGTGAATGGAATCATATAGAATCTGTGCATTTGTGTTAGACTTCTTTTGCTTAACATGGTGCCTTTAGTTCATTGATGTTTTTACGTGCATTAGTATTTTATTCCTCTTTATTGCTGAGTAATATTACATTGGGTTAATATAAAACAATTTGTTCATTTATCTGTTGTTGAGCTATTTGCAAATTTTGGTTATTATGAATAAAGCTACTATGAACATTTTTGTACAAGTCTTTACATACACCTAAGTTTTCAGTTCTTTTTGGTGACTACCAAGACATGGAATTCCTGAGTTGTGTGATAGAGTCTTTTGAATTGTGATGCTGGAGAAGACTGTTGAGAGTCCCTTGGACTATAAAGAGATCAAACCAGTCAATCCTAAGAGAAATTAACCCTGAATGTTCACTGGAAGGACTGATGCTGAAGCAACAGTATTTTGTTCATCTGATGCAAAGTGCTGACTCATTGGGAAAGACCCTGATGCTGGGAATGACTGAAGGCAAAGGGATAAGGGGGTGGCAGAGGATGGGATGGTTAGATAGCATCCTTGATTCAACTGAGAAGAATTTGAGCAAACTCCTAGAGATGAAGGACAGGGAAGCCTGGTGTGCTGCAGTTCATGGGATTGCAAAGAGTCAGACATGACTTAGCTACTGAACAACAACAACAGGATAGATGTATACTTAACTTACAAGAAACTGCCAAATAATTCTCCAAAATGACTGTACCAGTTTACACTCTCAGCAGCCATGTATGAGAGTTCCAGTTGTTCCACATCCTTGATATTTGGCATAGTCAGTATTTTTTATTTTAATCATTTTAATGCGTTATAAATGCATGTCATGTTTTTAAAGCAAAAATTAAAAAGTAGTTTTCCATCTTAATCACAAATCAATTTAATAAAAAAACAGTTAAAATGGTGGACAATTAATATCTACATTCTGATAAGCATTAGAGGACAGAGGGAAGCAGAAAGTAGATTAGAGCTATACCAAGGAATAGCTCTGAATTGAGAGAGAAAACTAGTCTTTATTTGATAACAGTTAATTGCAGTGATTGAGCTGTTTACCTTGGATTTAGAGGATTATATTACTTTTAACTCTTGATCTAATTTATGTCTGTAATTTGGGTTCAAGTTTATGAAGTAGATATTAGCTGTTTAATGTTTTATATACCATTACTTTAACAAAAGTTACTAATTTTGAAAAAAAAAAAGACAGGAAAAATCAGATTGCTGAAGACCTGCTTGATACTGGTAGTGTTTCATGCCTAAGAAGTGACTAAAACGTGCATTCCTAATCAGCACCAGTAATAGTGAGAAATTTCTATTCTTTTTTGTTTCTTTAGGTCCTTAAAACCCAGTATCTGTTTTATACTGACAGTACAGTTCAGTAAAGCTCCCCAGCCACACTAACCACATTTCAAGTGTTTAATAGCCACATGTGACTAGTGGCTACTATATTGGGCAGCTCAGCTCTAGATATTGACTTAGTAAAAACTGCAGACAGACTTATAGAAGTTTATAGTTTGGTCTTTCCAACAAAAGTTCCAGAAGGAATATTTCCTTTCCACTGGGCCTTCAAATGGTTTATTCAGAACCTTGTGAAAGGGTTCAGATTCCCTGAAAGTATCTGAACACTGTCATTATGACAGAACTGCTTTTATTGCACACTTATTCTATGGTAATGCTTTATTCATTATCCCATCTGAGTCTCACAACAAACTTGAGGAATAGCATTATTCACAGTTCACAGATGAATTAACTAACTTAGCTCGGAAGGGTTAAGCAACTTGCCAAATGTTATACACATGTTACAGGTTTCCCTGGTGGCTCAGTGGTCAAGAATCTGCTTGCCAATGCAGGTAGATCCTCTGGAGAAGGAAATAACAACCCACTCTAGCATTCTTACCTGGGGAATCCCATGGAGAGAAGAGCCTGGCGGGCTACAGTCCATGGGGTCGCAAGATTCAGACTGGACTTAGCGACTAAAAAATAGCATACACGTGTTAAGTTTTCATTGTGTTCTTGAGGGGGTCTGGTTGAGACATCTCTGCAAATATTTAAGAACCTCTGCTCCCCATACAACATTATAAAGCAATTATATTCCAATTTAAAAAATGATAAATGTAATAACATGACCAAGGAGACCTAGAGGTCTGAAGTGATTTGCCCGTTTTACTAGTTAATAGCAGATTCAGAGCTTGAACCTAGATCCCTTAACTCCTAATCTAGTGTTCTTTCTATTATCCTGCTTTGTAATAGACGTCCTTCTATGACCACTAATCCCAGCACCTTCACACGTTTTTTCTTTATAGAAGACTTTATCTCAGATGTTTGCTAGGCGTGAATCTAATAAGATTCATATGCACAAAAAATATGATTCATCTGTCATTTATAATCTTTAAAAAATTTTTTTTTACCTCATTCTTTTTAAAAGCTATGCATCATTCTATAAGGGTGTACCTTAGTTTATTTGAGCAATTTTTCTTAGAGAAGTAATATTTTGGCTATTTCTGATTTTTCACTATTACAAACAATGCTGCAATGAAGAACCTTGACCAGGTATCATAGTTAACTATGTGAGTATTTTTTCAGGATAGATAACCAGAAAGGAAGTCAAGATTTTAGTAGAAATAGCCCTCCTAAGAAATTGTACCCATGACTATGTCGCCAACACTGGATATTACCAATGTTTTATTGTTTTTGTTTAAATATAATTGATATATAAAATTATAGTAGTTTCAGGCATACAGCATAATGATTCATTCAGTTTAGTTCAGTTCAGTCGCTCAGTCGTGTCCGACTCTTTGCGACCCCATGAATCGCAGCATGCCAGGCCTCCCTGTCCATCACCAACTCCCGGAGTCTACCCAAACCCATGTCCATCGAGTTGGTGATGCCATCCAACCATCTCATCCTCTGTCGTCCCCTTCTACTCCTGCCCCCAATCCTTCCCAGCATTAGGGTCTTCATTATATGTATAAACTGTAAAATTGTTACCACAATAAGTCTAGTTAATACCCATCACCATGCATAGTTAGAAATTTGTTTGCTAGTTGTGAGAATTTTTAAGATCTGCTCTCTTAGCCGCCTTCAGATATATGAATACAATGCAGTTTATTAACTATAGTCATCATGCTGTACATTACACCCCCAGGATTAATGTACCTTTTGACCACTCTTATCCATTTTGCCTAGTCCCCACCCCTACTCCAGCAAACACCAATCTGTCTCTGTATTTATGAGTTCAATTTATTTGTTACATTCCACATATAAGGGAGATTGTATGATATTTGTTTTTTTCTGTCTGACTTACTTCATTTAGCATAATGACTTCAAATGTTTTTGAAAATGACAGGATTTCTTTTGTTTTTAGGCTAAATGATATTTTATGTATCTCTCACTCTAAATATATGAACACTATCTCTCCCTCATTTTCTTTATTCATCCATTGATGGACATTTAGGTTATTTCCATGTCTTGGCTATTGTAAATAATGCTGCAGTGGATATGGGGGTGCAGATATCTTTTCAAGTTAGTGTTTTTGTTTCCTTTAGATAAATTCCCAGAAGTGGAATTACCAGGACACGTGGTAGTTTTATTTTTAATTTTTGAACAGTGTCCATACTTTCTGTAGTGGCTGCAGCAATTTACATTCCTGCCAACAGTGGTATTCTCTTTTCTCTCCATCCTTCTCAGCACTTGTTATTTCTTGTCTTTTTGATAATAGCCATTCTAAAAGATGTGAGGTGATATCTCATTTTGGTTTTGATTTGCATTTTCTGATTAGCGATTTTGACTATTCTTTGTGTACCTGTTGACCATCTCTCTTGTTTTCTTTGGGACAATGTCTATTCAGGTCTCCTCCTGATTTTAATTGTTTATAAGTTTACTATTGAGTTTTATGAAGCTTTTACATATTTTGGATGTTAATCCCTTATCAGATATGTGATTTTTAGATATCAATATATTCTCCCATTCCATAGCATAATTATGAAACTTTTACCTTGTTATATGATATTTTAATTTTCACTGTTTTCATAAATACCTTATTTAATTCTTTGAACAGCTTTGCATTATAAATAAGCTAAACAATATGCCCAGTACCCTGTAGGTCATAAATGTCAGGACCTGACTGGAATTCAGGGCTTCTGACACCCAGGGTTGTCTCTCTCACACAGTGGCCTGAAGCCTCCCAATCATGGAGACTGTTCTAGTTGTTCAGAGCCTCTGTTTCCTCATTTGCAAAATGAAGGACTTGACCTTCACTTTGGTATTTGACCCTTAAATCCCTTATCTCCTTATGTCTGTGACTTTGTCTTTCAACTCCATAAATAAAAGATTGATTTAAGGAAAATATAAATTAATATGGTTGTTTTCTTTTACCGTTAATCCTTTCGCCTTTCTTAAGTAATTGTCTTAGGTTTTCACTGAATAACCAGATTTCCTTTATACTGAAAATATAGGTTCTTCATGTGAGTCTAGAAGCCAATGGTTGAGTTATAAAATGTCTGTCAGTCTGTTACTATTTTATGCAAAATTTTCTGTGTATGCAGTTATGTGTATTTTCTGTGAAAGAGTTCAGAGTTTTTATTAGATTTTCAAGGATGTCTTAAGAGCAAAAAAGAAAAAATAGAGCCTTGAATCTAAAATGTGACTTGACTTTTCACAGTGTAACACACACACATCATTTTAGTAATATGTCAGCTGTAAAAAGTGAGGTTCAATTATATCTGAAAAAATTCTACCAAATTATATGGTTCTCTTATTACATAGAGGTCTACCAATTTTGTACTCCTGTACTTTGCCATAACCACGTTTCATGAGCCACTTTAAATCTACCCTCAGTTTTCTTTGATCTTTACAAGGTAGAGAGAAACTTTCAGACTTTGTATAGACATAGCCATTCTATTGTGTTTTATGAGTGGAATATAAGGTGACAAAATGAAATAGGTACAGTTGATTGCTTTAATGTGAATCTCATAGAATGATGCGTACACTTGATTTCTGTCCTCTCTCAAATATTACTTCTTTCCAGAGAATTGTGTATATGAAGATTGAATACTTTCTTTTGTATCTAGTTAGGGGAAATTGTGAGAGAAAGCTACTTTTTCCTTGCATTTTAGATAAAGTATTCTAGTTTCATGATAATTATCCATATTAACTGTATAGCTGTTCTTAAAACACTTCAGCTGTTGTACCAGTGAAACCACCTGAATTCTAACAAGTAAATGCTCAAGTTAGCTTCTGCTCTGGAGGAAAAAATGTTGGCTCCAGTGGTGCTCTAAAGCTCGCTTGTCATCAGCTCTTGAAACTGATTTTTAAAATTTTCAAGGAATTTTGCCACCTGCTCAGCATCATGTTGTTAGCTTGAAATTGGTCATGGTGGGAGTATTTATACCATGAAAATAAGCAGCCTCCACTATTAATCAGAACTCCTGTCCACTGGGAACTGCACTGGTAAACACTGACCAGCACACCCCTGTTAGGATTGCATGCTTTGCGTGTTATCCGATTAGCAAACCCTGGAGAAAATTCAAAATAAGGCAAAGTTTGAATAATTTCTTCTTAAATTCTACCTCGGTAGAAATTCACACAGAAGAAAGCTCCAGTCTCTGAAGTGCCTGTGTCAAATACTTCTGATTTGTTGTCAAATTGGAAAATGATAAAAGTACCACTGGAATAGAAGTCAAGGGGTTGAGATTCAAATTTCCTCTTTGTTACTGATTTTATGACCTTGAACAATCACTTCACCTTCTGTGCTCCAGTTTCTCCAAGTGTAAAGGAGGTAGAACTGGGTAGCATTTGCTAGTCTTTATGAAGCTACCTAGTATAAGAGTTCTCATTCCAAAGGAAAAATGAGTAATTTAGAGTCATGTTACAATAGGTTGGGGTTCCCTGGTAGCTCAGCTGATAAAGAATCTGCCTGCAATGCAGGAGACCTCACTTTGATTCCTGGTTTGGGAAGATCCCGTGGAGAAGGGATAGGCTACCTACTCCAGTATTCTTGGGCTTCCCTAGTGGCTCAGCTGATAACTCACCTGCAATGCAGGAGACCTGGGTTTGATACCTGGGTTGGGAAGATCCCCTGGAGACAGGAAAGGCTACCCACTCCGTTATTCTGGCCTGGAGAATTCCATGGACTGTATAGTCCATGGGGTGGCAAAGAGTTGGACACCACTGAGGAACTTTCACTTTCACTTTCCTAGAAAGTGTCTGATAAGTTGTTATGAAAACTTAATTAGAATTTCATGAATGCATAGGATGATGTGAAAGACATTATTCCTAATCTCCTACTTCAAATTATGATGTTATTGAAAGTAATCTTATTGTTTATTGACTGACTTTATAATAAGTAATTCAAGATGAATTTATAAAATAAATTTGTAATAATAAAAATATCACTATTTTTTTTTTCCACAAAACAATTTGTTTTTTTTTTTAAAAGGTACAATACTGCTCCCTCATGGTCTTGAGACCACGAAATCTATTATCACTAAACAAGTATTAATTATTTTAGATGAAATATTAACCTGTTGTAAAGTGAAAGTGAAAGTCACTCAGTAATGTCTGACACTATGTGACCCAATACAGTTCATGGAATTCTCCAAGCCAGAATGCCGGAGTGGGTAGCTGTTCCCTTTTCCAGTGGAGCTTCCCGACATTGCAGGCAGATTCTTTACCAGTTGAGCCACAAGGGAAACCCAAGAATACTGGAGTGGGTAGCCTATCCCTTCTCCAGTGGATCTTCCCGGCCCAGGATCGACCCGAGGTCTCCTGCATTGCAAGCGGATTAATCTTTACCAACTGAGCTATCACGGAAGCCCCTTTCTAGGAAATGCACTTTCAAAATCCCTGTCTAACTAGTTTAAGCAAAAACATTTTAAATGCAAGAGTGGTGGAATTACTGAAGCAGCCTACTGAGGAAGTAGATAGTTAGACCTTGATTACAAAAATGATTAAAAAAAAAAAAAGTATGCACCTTGGACATGCGGAGACCAGACCACACAATCCCTATTTCACTTGTATATCACAAAAATCATACAAAATAGATTTCTCCCCACCTTTATTAAGGTATAATTGACAAATAAAATTTGTATATATTTGAGGTATCAGTTCAGTTCAGTTCAGTTGCTCAGTCGTGTCCGATTCTTTGAGACCCCATGAACCACAGCACGCCAGGCCTCCCTGTCCATCACCAACTCCCGGAGCCCACCCAAACCCATGTCCATTGAGTCGGTAGTGCCATCCAACCATCTCATCCTCTGTCGTCCCCTTCTCCTCCTGCCCTCAATCCTTCCCAGCATGAGGGTCTTTTCAAATGAGTCAGCTCTTCGCATGAGGTGGCCAAAGTATTGGAGTTTCAGCTTCAACATCAGTCCTTCCAATGAACACCCAGGACTGATCTCCTTTAGGATGGACTGGTTGTATCTCCTTGCAGTCCAAGGGACTCTCAAGAGTCTTCTCCAACACCACAATTCAAAAGCATCAATTCTTTGGCACTCAGCTTTCTTTATAGTCCAACTGTCACTTCCATACATCAGCACTGGAAAAACCATAGCCTTGACTAGATGGACCTTTGTTGGCAAAATAATGTCTCTGCTTTTTAATATGCTGTCTAGGTTGGTCATAACTTTCCTTCCAAGGAGTAAGCGAAATATGATATTTGATGTAATATATGTATACATACAATATGTAATATACATATACATATGTAATATAATATACATATACAGAAATACATATACATTGTCTTCCCTGGTAGCTCAGATGGTAAAGAGTCTGCCTGCAGTGTGAGAGACCCAGGTTCGATCCCTGGGTCGGGAAGATCCCCTGGAGAAGGAAATGGCAACCCACTCCGGTATTCTTGCCTGGAAAATCCTGTGGACAGAGGAGCCTGGCGGGCTACAGTCCATGGGGTTGCAAAGAGTCAGACACGACTGAGCAACTTCACTTAATTCATATACAAGTAAATTTTATTACGCTTATTCCACAGATGAGAAAACAAGTCCAGAATAATGTGTATGTAAAGGATGTTAAAATGATACATTTGAAAAGTGAGTTATTTGAATACCATGCCTGAGAACCACTTAGATGACTGTCCTACATCTGACGTTATGATATGAGTACTGGATAGCTGGAGATTAGGAGAGATTTGGGGAGAAATATTTTTTTGTTCTTGCCAGCCTCCTCCAGGTCCTCAAGTCTAGTGAGAGTTTTAGTTAAGGAGAAACTTGCCTAAACTCTCCATTATTCTTTTCTGTACTCCAACAGTGAAGGGGTTAGAAACTTTGGTAGAAGCTAATTTTACTATATAGATGAGATTTAATTACTAGACGGACACAATGTTGACATTTAAAGTGACTATAGAATTTTTTTTTTTAATTACCAAAGAGTGAGCATAAATGTCATGGGACTGCCTGAGTTTCTGTCCAATGGCAAAGAACTTCCCACATTGCATAAGTTTAAAGCGAAAATAGGAGAAACTATAAATATGCTTTATGATTTCATCCATAAGTCTTGCTTGTCTGATCCACTGCTTCAGAGAGGTTAAATGATTTAACCAAAAGTATACACAGAACAGGTGTCTGATTGTACACATTATAAGCTAAAACTCACCTCATTTATATGTTCAGTTCAACTATAGATGGTGGAAGGAGGCCGAGAACCTACAGGTTGTGGCCCCTGAACTCAAGGAAACAAAGGAGTTAAGGTGAAGCAACCAGTGAATAAAGTTCCAATGTATAGTTTGATTATAAGCTCAGAAAGGTTTAGAGAAAGGAAGACCCAATGTGGGCAGGAGTAGTTGCAGAATCAGTTATATAAGATAAAGTAGGATATATATCTATATCTATCCAATGTAATATTCATCAGCCATACAAGGGAATGAAGTACTAATACAAGCTGAAACATGGGTAAACCTTGAAAACATTACACTAAGTGGAATAAATAGACATATAAAACATGTATGATTCCATCTGTATGAAATGTCCACAACAGGCAAATCCAGAGAGATACGAAGGTAGATTGCCAGGGACTGGAGGAAGAAAGGATAGGTAATGACTGCTCATGGATACAAAGTTTCTTTCTGGGGTGATGAAAATGTCTGGAAGTAGATAGTGGTGATGAGAATTGGCTAAAAACCATTACTTTGTACACAACAAAAGATCAAATTTTATGATATGTGAATTATCGTCATCATTGATCAGTCACTCAGTCCTGTCCGACTCTTTGTGACCCCATGGAATGTAGCTTGCTAGTCTCCTCTGTCCATGGGATTTTTCAGGCAAGAATACTGGAATGGGTTGCCATTTCCTACTTCGTATGTGAATTATATCTCAATTTAAAAAGGAAAACAGGCAGTCTTTAGAGATGGCAACAGAGGTGGCTCCTGAACTGCCCTCCCCCCATATACACACTGAATGATTAGTTCATGTAGTTCCCTCCAAAAGACATCCAGAACCTGAGTGGCTCCTATATATTGGAAAGTTAGAAAATACACACATTGAAGTGGATCGGAAATACTAAGACATACTCTAGCTGTAAACCACACCTCTGGCACAGTGTCATTCAACTGAGAGGGAACCCCAACTCTAGCTTCTCCCTGATGAGTGAGGGGTTAGGACCTCACATATAGAGCTCCAACTTCTAAGGCTCCCACCCAAGGGATGGGCCCCCAAAACACCTAGTTCTGAAAGCCAGTGGAGCTTGCATCCCTGAGACCCAGAGGCCTGTAGTAAACAAAAAAGCTGTTATTCATGGGAGTTCAAGCACTCTTTAGGCTCAGCTCAGGAGTAGGCAAAAAAAGTCCATCTCCCAGTTCTTCTCTGATTAGGGTTTATTTGCTTACTTTAAAAGCTGCTATCTGAGGGGTCAGCCTTCTAATTTAGTGAGTGTCTAGGGGCTCACTGCCATCCTTCTTTGTGCTCTCCCCCTTTAGCCTTCTCTTGGTAACTAGTATCTCCCTGGGAGGAGCTTGTATTTACTTCTGGCACTCTGGCTTTTCTGGCTGTTGCCTGAGGGATGGATCCCTGGATCACCTGGCTCTAATAGCCCATGAGGATTTATTTAGGAGTTCCACAGGACTATAGCAAGCAAAGAAGCTCTAAACATGCTCAGGAGCATATGTGACTGTTTTCAGCCACGAGAAAGGAGGAAATCTTGCATTTGTGACAACATGGATGTTTTCACATACTGCTTAGTGAAGTAAGTCAACCAGTGATCAACAAATATGATACTATCTCACTTATAAGTGGAATCTAAAAAAAACACAAACTCATAGAAGCAGTAGGATAATGGTAACAAGAACCTAGGCTGTGGGGAAAATAGAGAAAAAAAAGAAGTGAAAGTGTTAGTTTCTCAGTCATGTCCAACTCTTTGCGATCCCATGGACTGCAGTCCACCAGCCTCCTCTGTCCATGGAATTCTCCAGGCAAGAATGCTGGAGTGGGTTGCCATGAAAATGGGGAGGTATTGGTCAAAGAGTAAATACAAACTTCCACTTTTTAAGTAAGTTCTCGGCTTCCTAATATACAGCGCAGTGATTATAATTAATGCTGTAATATATACCTGTAAGTTGCTATGAGAGTAGATCTTTGTACCATAAAGAAGAAATGGTAGTTAGTGATGTGATGTAGGTGCTCACAAATGCTGTGGTGCTAATCGTTTAGCAATATGTAAGTGGATTGAACCATATGTTGTACAACTTAAACTTATGCAATGTTATATGTAAGTTATACCTTAATACAGCTGGGAAAAGCAAAACAAACAGAAAAAGAACAGTCTTGTCTTATACAAAGGCTTATTGCTTTCTACACTGATCTAAGGAACTTGGATAAATTGAAGTGGAGAACAGAGAGTGCGGTGTTTTTATGCCAATTCAGGCATCTGAGTGTAAGATGAGTTCTTGATTCAGGGAGACGGCAGGAGGAATGAGAGGAACGACAGGAGATGAGGAATCTCAGAGAAATTTCAAAGGGAAAAAATAGGATTTGATGTTATCTTGAACTCTAATGGAAATTAGAGGAAAAATTTGGGTCTCCTGGTTCCAGATTAAATAAGATAAAGAATGTAAGGTAACTGTCATAGTTTTAAACATTTAATAAGTGCCTATTAAATGTTAAAATTCTCTTCTACTTCCTACTGCAATGACTGTTCCACTTATCTTCATTTCAAGGGTCTCGGATATGTCACTGTAGTCCCTGGCCATTCAGGAACTCCTGTGGTTCCTCACCTAGGTCCCCTTTGTTTTGTGCACTTGACCTCCATACCCCATTCTTTAAAGATAACTAATACTGTGTCACATCCCATCAGGGTTTCTCTGTGGATTAAGTTAATTGTGCAAGTTTATAATGGTAGTAGTAACTGCTATTTTTATGAAGTAATTACTATGTACCAAACACAGTACAGGCTTTATATCTTTCATACTTAAAACTTTTGAAGTAGATTTTATTATTCTCATTTTACAGGTGAGGAAACCAAGGCACAAAGAGATGAATTCAAGTGTCCAAGGTCATAATACTATAAGTGGAAAGGATGTGTTATCACCCCTAAATCATTTTGTTTCCAAATGTACACTTTTTTTAATGTTTATTTTTTTAAGTTATGAAAGTATGATAACACATTTACAGGAGACTTGGAAAATACAGAACAAGTTACCTACAGTTCCACTATATATTGCAATTATTTTTTAAGTAGATAAACTAGGATTTTTAGTTGGAGTTTCAATATCAAACTCTCAAAAATTGATAAAGTGATTATACAGAAAAGTAGAAGGATATAGTAGACCTGAAAAGCACTGTGAATCAATTCAGCATAATTAAGATTTATATAATTTTCACACAACAGTAGGATACAAATTCTATACAAGTTCCCACAGGCTGTAAACTAGGAGACACTGGAACATATCCAGGCACATAAAACAAGGTACAAAAATTTGATGGTCTAAAGGTATTGAAGTCATACAGAGTCTGTTCTTTTATCGCTGTGGAATGATGTTAGAAGGCAATATCAAAAGATATTTGAAAATGACCCACATATTTTCAAGTGTAATATGACATTTACCAAGAGATATCCTCTTTGTAATCTCAGTTGATAGTGTTCCCCAACAATTAGACCTAAATTCTTGTCTCATCTCTAATCTGCCTTACTAAACATATAAATTTGTTCATTTTTGAACAAATTTCGTTCATTTGATCATTAAATGTAATAATCAAATTGCGTTCTAATTCTAGTTCATCCCCTTCCTATTTCTGTAATGTTGGCTGAGTTAGTTTACTTCTCTCACATGTTCAATGTCAGTGATAAATTTTTCGTGGGATATTTTAAGATAACTACGTTTGGGAAACTTAACACTTCTGAGTCTCACAAGGCTTAGGATAATATGTAAATAATAATAGCTACCTCTCAAACTTATTTTAAGGATTAAATAACGTGTGTAAGGCATATAGTAGGTATTCAATATGTGTAGTTCAAGTGTGCTGGAATGTCTGCCTATCTATTGATGGTAAGGCTATTTCCATCATGTCTGTGCTTGGGGAAAAAACATGGATAACAAACACACATACTTGGTTATACACTGTGTGTGAGATATAGCTTTGAGGGAGAAAGGCTGAGAAGTCTCATTGTAGCAATTTGCTGTCACAGTCCCAGGGTTTCCTTCAATACCCCTGAGAAAGCCATTTCCATGCACTGGAAATTAGTGACGGGATAAAGATTTTCTTGGCATGAATTCATTTGGGAGCATGTTAATAAATTTTTAATCCTAGTTAGGACTTTTTTCTTCCTTGTATTTCATAGAGATTGATCTTTGTGGCCAGTGGAACTTGAAGGGACCTCGTGAGAAGCATGTGTGTGCACGTATATATATGTGTGTGTGGGGGGGGCAGAGTATGACACAGATGGCATAGTATTGGTTAAAGGAAACAGATTTAACTTCTGGTATTCAGCTCCACTACAGGGTACAAAAATGTCCTGGCAAAGAGTATAGAAAGTTATGCATACAATTTTGACTCAAGAAATACTTAGGTCCAGATTTTCTGATTCTAAGAATGATTAAACACATAGTGTATGAATGTCAATAATTTTAATAGGACTATGCCAGTAATTTTGCTCAAGGGAGAATTTTCTGGGGTAAACTCTGTTAAACTAACAATCTTTTTTGTGAATTTTTCTATACTGAATATATATATATATATATTCTGGTACCTGAACTATTAATGGTTCCTTGTTTGCTGGAGTGAACCAAACTTTCATTCTTAGAGGATCTGTACCTTTAACAATCCTGAATGTGTTAAATAGTTTTAGTTTTCCACCAACTTTCATTTTTTTAGCTTTATTGAAATTTAATATATATACCATGAAATCCATTGTGATATATATAATTTAATGATGGTTTCTTGTAATAATTTTTCAAATTATCATAAAGTAAATATGAAAGTTTTATTATACAGTTCTATGAATTTTAATACATGTAATCATGCCGTAATCAAGATACAGAACAATTCTGTTACCCCCTAAACTCCCTTAAGTTAACCTTCAATAGTCACACCATCTCCCCTCTTTTAGTCTATAGCAACTATTAATTTATTCCCCATTGCTATAGTTTGGTCTTCTCAAAGATATTATATAAATAGAATCATAGATTTTGTAATCTTTTGAGGCTAGCTTCTTTCACTCAGCATAATGGCTTGAGATACAGCCATTATTGTGTGTATACACAGTTTGAATTTTTAAATTGCAAAGTAGCATTACATTGAATGGATGTACCATAGTTTGCTTATTCATTCACCCACCAACTATTTGTGTTTTTTCAGTTTGGGTGATTATGAATAGAACATTTATAAAATGTCACATACAAATTTTGTGTAAATATAAATTTTCATTCCTCTAGAGTATATATCCAGGAGTGGGCTTTCTGGGTAATTTAATAAATGTTTGTTTAACTTTATAAGAAACAGCCAAACCCTTTCCAGATGACTGGGCCAGTTTGCCTTCCAACCAGGAATGTGTGAGAGATGTAATTACTCTATATCCTCACCAGTACTAGCTACTGTCAGTGTTTTTTGTTTGTTTGTTCTATCTATTTTAATAGGTCTGTAGGTAGGAAGTGGTATCTCATTGAGTTTTTATTTGCTTTTCCTGATGGATAATGATGCTTTTCATGTGATCATTTTCTATTCGTATTATCTTCTATGGTGAAGTAACTGTTCAAGTCACTTGTCCATTTTTAAGATTGAGTTGGGAAGTTCTTTCTGTATCCTGGATTCAAGCCCTTTTGTTGGATATGTGATTTGCAAGCATTTTTTCTTAATTTGTGTCTTGTTTTTCATCATCTTAAGTCTTTCAGAGAATAGAAGTTTTAAATATTTATAAAGCCTTGTTTATCACATGGGCTTCCCAGGTGTCTCAGGTGAAGATTCCACCTGCCAAGCAAGAGATGTGTGTTCAATCTCTGGGTCGGGAATATCCCCTAGAGAAGGAAATGGCAACCCGTTCCAGTATTCTTGCCTGGGAAATCCATGGACAAAGGATCTGGAGGGCTACAGTGCATGGGGTCACGAAAGAGTCAGACATGACTTAGCAACTAAACAACAATAATTTATCACGTATTTATTTTAAGAATTGGGCTTTTGTTGTCATATATGTATAAACTCACCATAGAGTTTTAAATTCTTGCTTCTGTTTTGAAGCCTGGCTTCTTAGAGATCACCCCAATAGCTGGTTAGAGTTCATGTCTAAATTCGTTAAGTCCATAAGGCTTCTACCCTCCACTGATGGATCTGTGTTTGGGTTGAGCAGTCCATTTAGTGTTCAAGCAGTTTACAAGTCAATGTTAAGTTTTATTTTCTTCAGGCATTCTCATGTCTCCTCCGCACCTGTGCTCTGTATTCAGCCAGGGATGGTTGGAGAGGCCAGGGCCCTGTCTGGTCTCCCCTTGTCACTGAGCTGGACCCCATGAGACTTTCTGGGGAGAGACTCCTCCTCCATATTCTCTACTGTAGCTCCTCTTTAATAGCTCCAGTTAATAGTATCTGATGCACATTTCCTGTGCTGTTTTACAGACCTGAAAGCCCCCACCAACAGAAGATGTTAATCACTTGATGACCATAAGCAATAGCTCCCAGACCTAACAGAGCCTAAGGATTAATAGTATTAACCCTGTGACACTGCCCTGTTACCTCATCATCAACCAATCAGAGAATTGTACAGAAATTGATCACATACCCTGAAACTCCCCTCCCTCATCTTGCCTTTAAAAATGCTTTGCTGAAACCCACTGGGGAGTTCAGGCTATTTGGGTACTGACCGCCTAACTCCTTGCTTGGTGCCCTGTAGTAAAGGCTACATGTTCCTTCACCACAAATGGGTGTCAATAGATTAGCTTTACTGCACGGGGGTGAGCAAACCCAAGATAGGCCGTTGCAAGGCTTTCCTGTCAGCCAAGGCTGTATGAATAGCTTTTCAAAGCCCTCTATGGCTATTTCATTTCCTTGGATCTTCCTGTTAAACTTCTGACTAATCTCCTGGTGTTTTGCATACCCAAGCCTGTACCTCAGCCTCAGGTTAGCCAAGCTACTGGCTTTCTCTGTTTACTTGCTACAGTTGTTGTTTAGTCGTTAAGTCATGTTTGACTCTTTGTGACTCCATGGACTGCAGC
The DNA here is from genome assembly GCF_054371585.1 of Giraffa tippelskirchi. Lineage (NCBI taxonomy): Eukaryota > Metazoa > Chordata > Mammalia > Artiodactyla > Giraffidae > Giraffa > Giraffa tippelskirchi. The sequence goes on along the minus strand of NC_137284.1, from coordinate 37,085,282 downwards.
ACACCAGGCTTTCCTGTCTTTCACTATCTCCCGGAGTTTGCTCAAACTCAGGTCCATTGAATCAGTGATGCCATCCAACTCTCTCATCCTCTGTCGCCTCTTGCCCTCAATCTTTCCTAGCATCAGGGTCTTTTCCAATGAGTTGGCTCTTTTCATTAGGTGGCCAAAGTATTGGAGCTTCAGATTCAGCATCAGACCTTGCTATAGAGATTGCTGCTATTACTACCAGTGTCACTGGGTGTGGATTTTTTTCATGTTCCATTCCAAATCTAGTGTTTCCCTTTGGGTAGCAAAGATACTGTTTTCTTTTTCTTGTTTTTAAATAACTTTTCCCATTCTGCTAGAACTACTAAACTAGCTGAGCTGGGAGAACTAGAGATGGGAGTAGGCCCAGCAAGAGTGATACTAATTTCTACTGTTCTTATCTCATGTTGAGTAGTTTTTTGTTTTTTTTTTTTTAATTATAAATAAGCATTTCTCAACTTGTATGCCTTTGGTCCATTTCCATAGTCCTAAAATGGTCATCTTCAGCAGTTTTGTCTAGTTTTATTGTTGCTTTGTAAAGAGGGCACTTCACTATTCTAGAAGTCCCACTGAAACCGTGTAACTCAGACTGAGACTTGAAACCCTTATGCTGAGACTCAGGCCCAGACAAAACCCAGATGTGGACTTGAACCCACAGTGTTTTAACTGACATTACACACCTAGTCTTAAGATTTAATGAAGTTTAGGTTCTTGATGTCTCATTGCAGAAAGAATTCAGTCAGAGATAAAGTAATAGGTAAAATAGGTAGGAAATGGATTTACTTAAAGATTAACTGATAAAGACCAATAATGTTAATCTCTAAATTATATTATTATGTGCAGTATTGGCCATCTCAGAAGACAGGAGTGGCCCCAGAGTATGGGGTTGTCAGTTTTTGTAGGGGTTGATAATTTCATAAGCTAATGAGTGGGAGAATCAGTTCAGTTCAGTTGCACAGTCATGTCTGACTCATTGCAACCCCATGGACTGCAGCATGCAAGGCTTCCCTGTCCATCACCAACTCCCGGAGTTTACCCAAACCCATGTCCATTGAGTCGGTAATGGCATCCAACCATCTCATCCTCTGTTGTCCCCTTCTCTTCCTTCCCTCAATCTTTCCCAGAATCAGGGTTTTTTCCAATGAGTCAGTTCTTCGAATTAGGTGGCCAAAGTATTGGAGATTCAGCTTCAGCATCGGTCCTTCCAGTGAATATTCATTGACTGCTTTGATCTCCTTACAGTCCAGGGGACTCTCAAGAGTCTTCTCCAACATCACAGTTTCAAAAGCATCAATTCCTCTGTGCTCAGCTTTCTTTATGGTCCAGCTCTCACATCCATACATGACTACTGGAAAAACCATAGCTTAGACTAGATGTACGTTTGTCGGCAAAGTAATGTGTCTGCTTTTTAATGTGCTGTTTAGGTTTGTCATACTTTTCTTCCAAGGAGCCAGTGTCTTTTAATTTCATGGCTGCAGTCACCATCTGTAGTGATTTTGGAGCCCCCCAAAATAAAGTCTGTCACTGTTCCCATTGTTTCCCCATCTATTTTCCATGAAGTGATGGGACAGGATGCCATGATCTTAGTTTTCTGAATGTTGAGTTTTAGGCCAGCTTTTTCACTCTCCTCTTTCACTTTCATCAAGAGGCTCTTCACTTTCTGCCATAAGGATGGTATTATCTGCATATCTGAGGTTATTGATATTTCTTCCAGCAAACTTGATTCCAGCTTGTGCTTCATTCAGCCCAGCGTTTCTCATGATGTATTCAGCATGTAAGTTAAATAAGCAGGGTGACAATATTCAGTCTTGACAATTTGGAACCAGTCCATTTTTCCATATCTGGTTCTAACTGTTGCTTCTTGACCTGCATGCAGATTTCTCAGGAGGCAGGTAAGGTGGTCTGGTATTCCCATCTCTTTAAGAATTTTCCACAGTTTGTTGTGATCCACACAGTCATAGGCTTTGGTGTAATCAATAAAGCAGAAGTAGATATTTTTATGGAACCCTCTTGCTTTATCGATGATCCAATGGATGTTGGCAATTTGATCTCTGGTTCCTTTGCCTTTTCTAGATCCAGCTTGAACATCTGGAAGTTCACAATTCACATACTGTTGAAGTTTGGCTTGGGTAACTTTGAGCATTACTTTACTAGCATGTGAGATGAGTGCAATTGTGCGGTAGTTTGCACATTCTTTGGCATTGCCTTTCTTTGGGATTGGAATGAAAACCAACCTTTTCCAGTCCTGTGGCCACTGCTGAGTTTTCCAAATTTGCTGGCATACTGAGTGGAGCATTTTTACAGGATCATCTTTTAGGGGTTGAAATAGCTCAACTGGAATTCCATCCAGTTGCATGGGAGAATAGGTAGGGGATTTCCAGCAATTGGGCCACTGCCCACTTTTTGGTGTTTATGATTGGCCTTGGAACTGTCGTGGTGCCTGTGGTTGTGTCATTTGGCTTGCTGATGTGTAACAATGAGTGTATACTGAGGCTCAAGCTCTGTGTGTATGCATGCTGAGTTGCTTCAGTCATGTTCAACTTTTTGTGACCTTATGGACTGTAGCCCACCAGGCTCCTCTTTCCATGGGATTCTCCAGGTGAGAATACTGGAATGAGTTGCCATGCCCTTCTCCAGGGGATCTTCCTGACCCTGGAATCGAACCTGCGTCTCTTTTCTCTGTATTGGCAGGCAGGTTCTTTACCACTAGCACCATCTGGGAAGCCTGAGGCTCAAGGTCTAGTAGAAGTTAACTCATTTGCCATCTTGGCCCTATTTGATCCTAATCAGTTGATGTCATTTTCTATGTTGTTCCCTGCCCCCTTCCCTCCTATTTCACCACCTCCATTTCTAACCTTTTAAATTTTATTCTTATTTTAATGAAATTATTTTAACTTGGATCATTTTTTTACTCATAACTTTCAAGACAAAAATTTGACTCATTTATATTTCTTGTCCATGTAAAATTGTACAGGTTATAGCTCTGTCATGGTGAATTTACACTGTTGTTTGTGAGCATGTACCACGTTTTCTTTTAAGTCAGTTTTCCCATGTCAAATTTTATAGATCTAAATTTCTTCAGTTTAAGGCAAGAATAATTTTATTATGTGCATGTTAGCAATTATCAGTCTTAAATATTTTCCCCCCACCAAGATCAGATTTACTAATACTCGATATTACTGTTGAGATGTGATTCCATGTTCAGTTTTTGAATCTAAAAGATACTGCAGTGTTCATCTTAGCAATTATCCTGTAAATGGCTTTTAAAAATGTTGACCATTTCTGTCAGTAATATCACTGCAGTATCAAAATATCCATGGGTTCAAAAAATCCTGCTTTAATATGAAAATGCATGGTGTACTTTGATATATACTTTTAAAATAATTATATAGATTTGCTGATTTGATTTGGTATAATTTAAAACTATGTTTTCTTTACCTACCTTTAATAGTTATTGATTAAAGTGATTATATCAACTTGAAAATGAAATATATAATGAATTTAAACCTGGAACCCAAGAGTAAGTGTGATTTATAATTGGGAGGCTAAAGTTTGAACTGACTGAGACGCTGCTGTGATAGTGAAAAGTGAAAGTGGATTCGTTCAGTTGTGTCCTGCTCTTTGTGACCCCATGGGCTATACACTCCATGAAATTCTCCAGGCCAGAATACTGGAGTGGGTAGCCATTCCCTTCTCCAGAGGATCTTCCCAACCCAGGGATTGAACCCAAGTCTCCCACATTGCAGGCAGATTCTTTATCAGCTGAGCTACCAGGGAAGCCTGACATTGTTATGGGTGTGATTAAAAACAAGGCTAAGCAGACAATTCTTCATCATAGGTCAAGATGTGGCAGTAATACTGGAACTATTGTAGCATACGTACCTTAATACCTATGCATACTCTTTTAAGAAATATCCCGTTTTAACTTTTCCACAAATAGACCTTTAAATGTTCCTCAAAGGTGAATTAGACCTTTTTATAATGCAAATCAGCAATTCTCCAATTCTGTGCTTTGCGTTTATTTATTTCTTACATTATTTATTATATTATTTCATTTATTAAAACTATGCAAACATTTTTTTTTTGAGTACTCTTTGTGTGTGTACTTAATAGACATGCAGTCATGGCTTAAACCTGCCTTATCCAATATAGTAATCACAAACACATGGATTGAGATGTCAATACATATAAAATGTGTTATAGATTTTAAAGACAGTACTAAGAAGTGTAAAATATTTCAATAATTTTTACATTGATTACATGTAGAAATGGTGGTAATTTTTAAATATATTGAGTTAAAACCCATGAAGTTGTTCAGTCATGTCTGACTCTTTGTGACCCCATTGACTGTAGCCTTCCAGGCTCCTCCATCAATGGGATTTCCCAGGTGAGAATACTGGAGTGGGTTGTAATTTCCTTCCCCAGGAGATCTTCCTGACCCAGGGATCAAATCTGGGTCTCCTGCATTGCAGGCAGACTCTTTACCATCTAAGCCACCAAGGAGTTTTAATTAAATCTACATTAAAATTAATTTTATTTCTTTTTACCTTTTTTACATATATCTGGGCTTCCCTGGTGGCTCAGTGGTAAAGAATTTGCCTGCCAATGCAGAAGATGTGGGTTTGATCCCTGATTCAGGAAGATCTCCTGGAGGAGGAAATGGCAACCCACTCCCAACCCAATATTCTTGCCTGGGAGATCTCATGGAAAGAGGAGCCCAGCAGGCTACAATCCATGAGATCACAAGGCGTTGGACTTGACTTAGCAACTGAATAACAACAAGAGCAATGTATATTTACTGGAAAATTTTAAATTTTTTATATGACTGAAATCTGTGGTTCACATTATATTTCTGTTGGTCAACAACTACAGTGCAGGCACAGAAGAGTTACCAAAGGTTTCATAGTCTAAAGGGGAAACAAACCAAAGAAAAATTTTCAGTGACTGGCTAAGTGATAAAGAACATGGACTTTGATGTTTCATTGGACCTGGATTCAAGTCTCTTTTGTATAACTTAATATGTGATTTAAATCAAGTGACTTAATCACTGTGTCTCAATTTTCCTTACCCATAAAATGACTTTTTACCATTTTCCTGATAGAGCTTTTGTGACAATTCATTGAAATACAAGGGCTTCCCTTGTAGCTCAGTTGGTAAAGAATTTGCCTGCAATGCAAGAGGCCCCGGTTGGATTCCTGGGTTGGGAAGATTCCCTGGCGAAGAAAATGGCAACCCACTCCAGTATTCTTGCCTGGAGAACCCCATGGACAGAGGAGCCTCGCAGGCTATAGTCCATGGAGTTGCAAGAGTCAGACACGACTTAGTGACTAAACTACCACCATTGAAATACTACTTGAGAAGTACTTAGCAGAGTCATTGGAATATGGATAATGCTTAATAAGTAACAGCTGTTATGATGATGGTGTTATTTATGTCGTTTTGATGAGAATTATGGCACTTAGCTGTATGTGCAGAGTGCTGTGAGGAGAGAGGTGAGGGACACTTGGATCAAATGGGTAGACCATGGAAAATGACTTCTAAACTGCATTTTAAAAGATGATTAAGAACCAACCAAGTAGACAGAAGTAACGAGGGAAAAGTGTGAATGGCAGTGGGAAAAATTATTACAAAAATGCATGAAGTCATGAGAAAGCTCACCTTCCCAGTGAGATCCTCTACATAAGCATAAGAAAAGTGATGAGGAAAATTGAAGCCTGTCACTAGAAAGCAGCTCCAAATACCTAGTTATGCTGCTAAAAGTGGTGTGTGTATATGTGTGTGTGCCTGTGCACACAGAGGCATGTTTATAATATCAGAAGACTTTCTAAATATCCAAATTTATCATATACTTCAACTCACACCCTGCCAACCTCTAAAACCAGGTAAAAAGGACATAATAAATTTGATTCATCAAGTAAGGGAGAACTTCTTTAAGAATAAAAAGCAAACAGACATTTTGTTAAAAGATTAAAAGAATAAAAGAAACCTAAACATGATTGAGGATGTTATTTTGAAATAGGCTTTTGCACCATTTCCTGCAAACTAAATTGTGTCTTGGTGTATCGATGCCAAAAAGCAAGCTGAACTGAAAATACAAATGCTCCCAATTTAAAATCACCCATTGGAAATAAAAGAAAAAGCAGACAAAATAATGAAACACTTTAATGCTTATAGATAAGTTCTATTTGGAGGATATTTTAATAAGCAAATGTTTATTTTAGTTGCTTAGAATATTCTCTTGGATTCTAGATACATAAATCTCTACCCACGTTCCCTAGTTGCCATAACAACTTGATGCATTTGTTCTCTTGTGTCATTTTTTATCACATCAATTTTTTTCAACTTTGGTTGCTAGGATAACAGTATAGTTGTTAAATTTATTCTATTCACATTTTGTTCTACTGGCAACTGGTAATTTACTTTTATTTTTCTCTGAAGAAGCCCATATTATAGTAGTGGAATATGGAAAATAGTGGCCTAAATTCTAATACAAGTTAATATGAAAATTTTAATTATGTACATTAATTTATGCCCAGATGTTATTACTTTTGTGACATGGAAGATGGGTAGTGATTTTCTCATTCAAATCTGAAGAAAGAACCACCTTTGCTGTGCAGGGTGAGGGAAATAGACCGTTGGAGTTGTAATTTATTTCCATGCATGACTTCATCCAGTCTTAGTTCTGGGAAACTGGTCGTTTCAAGAAATAGTCACATCAGAACGTCAGTTGCTGACTCCTTTAGTAACTACCTTGCCTCACTACAAAATGTGAGCTCATTTATTACAAAGAATGAACCCTGACTTAGTAGCAATCCCTAATATATGCTATGTTTTTGTTTTAGTTGCTAAGTCATGTCCGACTCTTTTGGGACCCCATGGACTGTAGCCCACCAGGCTCCACTGTTCATGGTACTTCCCAGGCAAAAATATTTTCCAGGCGAAACGATTTTCCAGGCAAAAATTTCCCAGGAGTGGGTTTCCATTTCCTTCTCCAGAGGGTCTTCCTGACCCAGGGATTGAACCAGCATCTCCTGCGTTGGCAGGCAGGTTCTTTACCACTGAGCCACCAGGGAAGCCCAATATATGCTGACCCACCTCTAAAACATGATCTCTTCTATCAAAAGTCTTATTGTCCTGAATTAGGTGTTGAGGATATAGGGCTTTACCTACGTTTGTTTCTATTTATTTAGCTAATGCCCACAGCTTCCTCTGTTTTTATTGCTTTTAATGATACTTTCATGAAAACAACTAATTACATCACTTAAAATTAATGATATTCTGGTCCCTTCTAATTCAATTGTTACAATTTGGACAGGCTGGGTTGGGAGGCATGCCAGAGTGTAAGGGGAAAAAGGCAAGTGACTAGGGTCAGAGACTTGGTTAGACTTTAATAATTACTGGCTGTGTTACCCTGAGTAGTTGTCTGCTGATTCTTAGTTATCAGAAGTGAAAAACAGGAATGAAAATAATTATCCCATAGATCTTTAGGGAAGGAATTCGGAGAGACTATATTCAAAAAGTGTTAGTTGCTTAGTTGTGTCCAACTCTTTGTGACCCTGTGGACTGTAGCCTGCCAGGCTCCTCTGTCCATGGAATTCTCCAGGTAAGAATACTGGAGTGGGTAGCCATTCCCTGCTCCAGGGGATCTTCCTGACGCAGGGATCAAACCCAGGTCTCCTGCATTGCAGGCAGCTTCTTTACCATCTGAGCTACCATGGAAGCCTCAAAAAGCCTTTAGTATAATATACACCACATAATAGATGCTCAAAACATCTTTGTTGCCTCTTCTCCTATTCCCTTCTACTGAGGCCAGTGAGAGTGAGAAGCAGAGACCATTGACATTCCAGTAATGTCATGAGTATAAGAGCAGCCTCCTTTCTCAACCAGTAATCTAATTTTGAGAGGTAAAAGGGAGCCTGGCTAATTTGAAGTTAATTTGGATGTGAATTGCTGTTCCTGATATCTCAGCCTGCTCAGTGCAGTAAGTGAGGGGTATGGTAGCAGGAGCCTCCAGGAAGCCATAGTATTCAGTGTTTTATGTTTTTGTAAGGGTGTTTATATTAGAACATGGACCCAACCACAGTCTGATGTTTTGTGCAATAAGAGAAATCCTCCATGCACAAGGCTTTGTCATTGGTGAAAGTGGCTCAGTCGTATTTGACTCTCTGCGACCCCATGGACTGTAGACCATCAGTCTCTTTTGTCCGTGGAATTCTCCAGGCAAGAATACTGGAGTGTGTAGTCGTTCCCTTCTCCAGGGGATCTTTCCAACTCAGGGATCAAACCCATGTCTCCCACATTGCAGGTGGATTCTTTACCATCTGAGCCACCAGGGAGGCTCATTGTCATTGGATCTGGAGTCAATTTTTGGCTCTATTTTGAGACCTTGGAAAAGTGACCCAACTTCTTAAAACCTCAGTGAGCCATATATATGTAACTTACTAATCAAAACATTAATTGAGCACCTATAGATAACATGTACTTTAGGGTTTCTTCCTTGGTGGCTCAGACAGTAAAGAATCTGCCAGCAATGCAGAAGACCCAGGTTCAATCCTTGGATCTGAAAGATTGCCTGAAGAAGGGAATGGCTACATACTCTAGTATTCTTGCCTGGAGAATCCCCACAGTCAGAGGAGCCTGGTGGGCTATAGTCCATAGGGTCGCAAAGAGTTGTACACAGCTGAGCGACTAACACTTTCACTTTATTAGTGTCACAGGTAATAAATGTAACATACTTTCAATAAATGTTTTTAATACTTGACTAGTGTGGCTGATGATGGTATTAATAATAATGACAATGTTGAATGGCAGTGTTGGGACTCTGGTTTACTTGCCTGGGAAGCAGTGCAGACTTCTATCCTTTCAGGAAAAAAAAGAGGGATTTAGGAGAACAAATGAGTGCTCGGAGCTGATTGCAGGCACAATGAATCATAGACTTAAGACAATAAGGCAAATACCTGCCATCTTCAGTCATTGGTGAATTGTTGTTGTTGTTGTTGAGTTGCTAAGTCATGTCAGACTCTGCAGCCCCAGGGACTGCAGCATGCCAGGCCTCCCTGTCTCTCACTGTCTCCTGGAGTTTGCCCAAGTTCATTCATAGGTGAATGTGAGAATGATAATATTCTGCCGGGCTTGGTCCAAACTGACTCCAGAAATGAGAGTGCTGTGTCTCCAGATTGAAGAAACAAGTGTCTTCACTTGAGAGGGACTGAGGAGGCAGGAACTGACAAGTTACTATGAACTTATTCCTCTCAATGCCTAAAGCACTCTTGAGTAATAAGCCAGAGCATTCAGGGAGATGCATCGACTCTGTCAGGCCACTAGGGTGTCGTTTAGAATCTCTCTGCTGGAACAATGGAGACATATAAATTTCAACCCACATTCTCGGGTTGCCATGGTAACTTGATGTACTTGCTTTGAAGTATCTTTTGTGTCCCCCCTTTTTTCTTTCCTTTTAAAAATACATTTGTGCTTGTAAGTCAATCCTCTTCTCTCTCTGTCCTCTCCTCTCCTCTTTTTCTTTCTTTCTCTCTGTCTCACATACACACCCAGTGCCAGATAATTATGTTAGAAAAGGGATAGATTTCTAAAGCCTTTCCATTGAAAAAAAAAAAAAAAGAAAAACAGATTGTTTATCTTAAATAAAACTTGTAGAGTAGGTGGTTCATTCCTCAAACAGCTAACTAGTTTAATATTTCCTTAGCAACTGAAGTGTAGTAGACTGAATAAACAGTGTAATTCTCATTGCATTTTCTTCTCCACTTGTTTACTTTAACATATTTACATTGTGATGAGAAGTATGCTTCAGTGTAAAGAACAACAGGAGACCTGGGCTTACATTCAGACTTTAGTTATCTCTTACCTGTGTGACCTTGGATAAACTAATTGACCACTCTGAGCTGCATGTGAAAATGGGTCGATGGTACCTTGTAAGATATTTGGAAGAAATAAATTGAGATCAGAGAGGCAGATTACCTAGAGTAGGTCCTGCTGCTACTGTTGACAAGTGCTCAGTTGTGTCCAACTCTTTGAGACCCCATGGTCTGTAGCCCGCCAGGATTCTCTGTCCTTGGGACTTTTCCAGGGAAGAATAGTGGAGTGGGTTGCCATTTCCTTCTCCAGAGTAGATCCTCAGATATTATAAACAAATGTTAATTTTTTTTACCTCTAACCAACTAACAGAATGTATTTGAAAAGCAAAATCTTTTCTGATCTCACTCATTAGATGAATACATGTTTTCTTTTTTCTCATACACATTTCCACATCACAAAGATGAATTAAATACGACAATATGGGAAGCAAATAGTAGTTTCCTTGCCTGGATACTCACCATGTACATAACTCACAATGGAAAAAGGCATTTCCTGGAAGTCTCCAAGGGAAGCGGACCTGTTGTTACATTCAGTTATGATCTTTTGCCTAGGTCTTTACCTGATTAAAAATATCAAACTAATAGCAAGGCGATTTAGAAACTGTTCTACCTACTGAAAAACAATAGTCACCACCACAACAAAATTTCCCTTTCATGTAGGAAATGGCTGTGCTACAAGAACATCCTAAATATACAAATATATTTAATCAGAGGCTGTAGGGAAGCAGGAAAATAACATTAACCATGCAGGCAAAGGGCTTTTGTCAATCTGTGAGTGCTGCTATTGCTATGCATTTGTGTGTGGTATCGACAGCAAAGAAATAGCAAGGGGATAGAAGCAAAATTAAACCTTAAAAGGAGAACTGCAGTTATATGACACGGCACCTGCTTTTTAAAAGTATTGGGTCTTTTAGAGAGTCACAGAAAACTAAAGGAAAGAGATCACAAGGAAAATTCTTAAAGAGATAATATTCAAATTATAATAATTTTTAAAATATATTTGTAACAGGGAAAACAAGTATAAGAAGAGAAATAATTTCTCCTTTAGTGCTAGTAAGATAGAGGTATTAAGTGAATAAAATGATTTAATAAGTATTTGACAGATTTATCAATAAAATAATATTCCATTGAACAATTGAAGAATTATTTGATTATAATTCAGAAAGAGGATAAACTTTGGAATACAATTAAACCAAATTAGAATCCTGTAGTTTGAGGCAAGTGATTCAACCCTGATAAGCCTCAGTTTCTGTATATGAGATAGGAAAAATGAATTCCAGTGTAGGTCCTGGTATGAAACTTTGTGTAAAATTAGACAAATCCTTTTGCCTCTCTGGGTCTTTTTCTCTGATGGAGAAAAAAGGGAGGGAGTTAGTCTCCAGGTGGCTGTTACCATGAGTATATACCTACAGCTCTAATATTCCGAGGCTCTATTTCTATTTAGTGCTGATAATTTACTCCAGTGTTGCAGCTAAAGCCATTAAGGGCTTTATTTTTAGGCTTCTTCTGAAGCCACAGTTTAGGCTGGATCCAGAAATCAGATCCTGAAGGTAACAAGAGAGGGCAGCTTGTAAGGATTTCAGGTCTTTGCCATGCACTACTGTATCTTCTGTGCTTCCCCAGTGATTCAGCAGTAAAGAATCCACCTGCAATGCAGGAGACGCAGGAGATATGGGTTCAATCCCTGGGTCAGGAAGATCCCCTGGAGGAGGGCTTGAAAACCCATGCCAGTATTCTTGCCTGGAGAATCCCCATGGAGAGAAGAGCCTGGTTGGCTATAGTCCATAGGGTTGCAGAAATGGATATGACTGAAGTGACTTAGCCTGCATGCACTGTATCTTCTAGAAAATACACAGTTTATTTGTCCCTAAAGATCTGAGTGTTGATAGTCAGGTAACAGAGTATCCCCAGTACTCTAACTTGCCCTCGTCCTTAGTTAATGACAGGACTTTGTGGTTTTGTTTCTTTTTCTTGAACATTAATAAAGCACATACTTTGTGCCAGGCACTCTATAAGGCTCATTAAAGAAGGGTTTAATAAAATAACATACAATATTACTCATTGTGAAAAATATAGAAATATATAAATGTCATCTACTATGAAAGTAACATTCAAAAAACTAAGATCGTGACATCTGGTCCCATTACTTCATGGCAAATAGATGGAGAAACAGTGGAAACAGTGACAGACTTTATTTTCTTGAGCTCTAAAATCACTGTGGCTGGTGACTGCACCCATGAAATTAAAAGACACTTGCTCCTTGGAAGAAAAGCTATGACCAACCTAGACAGTGTATTAAAAAGCAGAGACATCACTTTGCCAACAAAGGTCCATCTAGTCAAAGCTATGGTTTCTCCAGTAGTCATATAGGGATGTGAGAGTTGGACCATAAAGAAGGCTGAGAGCCAAAGAATTGATGACTTTTGAACTGTGGTGTTGGAGAGACTCTTGAGAGTCCCTTGGACTGCAAGGAGATCCAACCAGTCAGTCTTAAAGGAAGTCAGTCCTCAATATTGATTGGAAAGACTGATGCTGAAACTGAAGCTCCAATACTTTGGCTACCTGATGCAAAGAGCCAGCTCATTAGAAAAGACCTTGCGGCTGGGAAAGGTTGAAGGCAGGAAGAGAAGGGGATGAGAGAGGATGGGATGGTTGGATGGCATCACTGCCTCAATGGACATGAGTTTGAGCAAGCACCAGGAGATTGTGATGGACAGGGAAGCCTGGCATGCTGCAGTCCATGGGGTCACAAAGAGTCAGACATGACTGAGCAAATGAACAACAACTATCACAGTATTCAGAGGTAATCACAACTATATTTTGGTGGATTTTTTTCTCAATATTTGCGTGTGTATGTGTGTATAAACAAACTTTTGAGTATCATTGGTATATATTCTTTTGTAACATACTTTTTTCATTTAAAATATTTCCACCAACAATTTTTATGTTCATAAAGATTCTTTGATAGTATAACCTTTAATACATATGTAACAGTTTATCATATGACTATACTGATTCACTGAAGAATAAATAGGACAGTCACTTAAGGATATGGACTTTGGAGTGAGACTGGGTGGAAAACACAGCCACACCTCTTTACTAGCTATATGTTCTCAGATAATTTATTTAACTTCCCCAAACCTTAATTTCCTGATCTATAAAATGAATGCAATAATAGTATAAGACCTGATAGACTTATACTGTGATGATTCAGTAAGTTAATTCTTATAAAGCATCTAGAGGCCAAGCAGTCAATAAATATTAATTATCATTCTAAATGTTTATTTTGTCCAGTCTGGTATCTATTTTAAATAGATAAACTTAGTTTATTTGCATTTATTATAGGTCTCAACATATTTAGACATATCCTGTCATTTTTGGACATAATTTTTTATTCATTGACAATCCTTTTTCTCTCTTATCCTTCATTTCTATCTCCTTTTGTACTGCAAATGCTTATATATTTTCTTTCTATCTTTTCTTCTGCTGTTTTGGAAACTGTTGATCGTATTTCTATTTTTTATTGGTTATCTTTTTGACATATACAATAATCAATAAATTACTCTAAGAAACATGAAGTTAGTAAGTATGATTCTCTCTGAAAAACTTAAACATGTTGAACACGCCATTTTCCCAATTTTCTACCCTTATTTGAACATAAAAATTATTTTTTAATTTAAAATCAGTGGCTTATTAAATTCATGATAACTTGTATTAATTTCTGAGTTCACTCTTCTTGCTTAACTACATCCTTTAATAATTTTTTTTGTAAAGTACTTGATTATTTTTCTGGCCACGCCAGAAGCGTGGCCGAGAGGAGCTAGGCCAGGCCGGGGGCCGGGGGCGGCGGCCGACAGGGGCTAGGCCGGGCCAGGGGCCGGAGGCCGGGGGTGGCGGCCGACAGGGGCTAGGCTGGGCTGGGGGCTGGGGGCGGCGGCCGACAGGGGCTAGGCCGGGCCGGGGGTTGGGGGCCGGCGGCAGCGAGAGGAATTACCCAAGGCACAAGGTAAGAGAAACCCAAGTAAGACGGTAAGTGTTGCGAGAGGGCATCAGAGGGCAGACACAGTGAAACTAGAATTACAGAAAACTAGCTAATCTGATCACACAGACCACAGCCTTGTCTATCTCAATGAAACTAAGCCATGCCGTGTGGGGCCACCCAAGACGGATGGGTCATGGTGGAGAGGTCTGACAGATTGTGGTCCACTGGAGAAGGGCATGGCAAACCACTTCAGTATTCTTGCCTTGAGAACCCCATGAACAGTATGAAAAGGCAAAAAGATAGGACACTGAAAGATGAACTCCCCAGGTCAGTAGGTGCCCAATACACTAATGGAGATCAGTGGAGAAATAACTCCAGAAAGAATGATGGGATGGAGCCAAAGCAAAAACGATACCCAACTGTGGATGTGACTGGTGATAGACGCAAAGTCCGATGCTGTAAAGAGCAATATTGCATAAGAACCTGGAATGTTAGGTCCATGAATCAAGGCACATTGGAAGTGGTCAAACAGGAGATGGCAAGAGTGAACGTCAACATTCTAGGAATCAGTGAACTAAGATGGACTGGAATGGGTGAATTTAACTCAGATGACCATTATATCTACTACTGTGGGCAAGAATCCCTTAGAAGAAATGGAGTAGCCATCATGGTCAACAAAAGAGTCCAAAATGCAGTACTTGGATGCAATCTCAAAAGCGATAGAATGATCTCTGTTCGTTTCCAAGGCAAACCATTGAATATCACGATAATCCATGTCTATGCCCCAACCAGTAATGCCGAAGAAGCTGAAGTTGAACGATGCTATGACGACCTACAAGACCTTTTAGAACTAACACCCAAAAAAGATGTCCTTTTCATTATAGGGGACTGGAATGCAAAAGTAGGAAGTCAAGAAACACCTGGCATAACAGGCAAGTTTGGCCTTGGCATACAGAATGAAGCAGGGCAAAGGCTAATAGAGTTTTGCCACGAGAACGCACTGGTAATAGCAAACACCCTATTCCAACAACACAAGAGAAGACTCTACACGTGGACATTACCAGATGGTCAATACCGAAATCAGATTGATTATATTCTTTGCAGCCAAAGATGGAGACGCTCTATACAATCAGCAAAAACAAGACCGGGAGCAGACTGTGGCTCAGATCATGAACTGCTTATTGCCAAATTCAGACTTAAATTGAAGAAAGTAGGGAAAACCACTAGACCATTCAGGTATGACCTAGATCAAATCCCTTATGAGTATAGAGTGGAAGTGACAAATAGATTTAAGGGACTAGACCTGATAGACAGAGTGCCTGATGAACTATGGACAGAGGTTCGTGACATTGTACAGGAGACAGGGATCAAGACAATCCCCATGGAAAAGAAATGCAAAGAAGCAAAATGGCTGTCTGAGGAGGCCTTACAGATAGCTTGGAAGAGAAGAGGAGCGAAAAGCAAAGGAGAAAAGAAAAGATATTCCCATCTGAATGTAGAGTTCCATCCAAAGAATAGCAAGAAGAGATAAGAAAGCCTTCCTCAGTGATCAGTGCAAAGAAACAGAGGAAAACAACAGAGTGGGAAAGACTAGAGATCTCTTCAAGAAAATTAGAGATACCAAAGGAACATTTCATGCAAAGATGAGCTTGATAAAGGACAGAAATAGTATGGACCTAACAGAAGCAGAAGATATTAAGAAGAGGTGGCAAGAATACACAGAAGAACTGTACAAAAAAGATCTTCACGACCCAGATAATCACGATGGTGTGATCACTCACCTAGAGCCAGACACCCTGGAATGTGAAGTCAAGTGGGCCTTAGAAAGCATCACTACGAACAAAGCTAGTGGAGGTGATGGAATTCCAGATGAGCTATTTCAAATCCTCATGGATGATGCTGTGAAAGTGCTGCACTCCATATGCCAGCCAATCTGGAAAACTCAGCAGTGGCCACAGGACTGTAAAAGGTCAGTTTTCATTCCAATCCCAAAGAAAGGCAATGCTCAAGAATGCTCAAACTACCACACAATTGCACTCATCTCACATGCTAGTAAAGTAATGCTTAAAATTCTGAGATTCATGGCATCGCTAAGAGTCAGACACGACTGAGTGACTGAACTGAACTGAAAGACTGTTATTTGGGATATTTTGTTAAGTGTTCTAGGCATACTTTATTAAAACATTTTGTTATTCTCCTGACACTTTTCTTCTCTCAGAAGAATTACTCTGTTTCTAGCTCAGAATTCTGTAGCCAGTTGTTTAGTGTCTGTCTTCTCAATTTGGTAGTCTGCAAGGGAAAGGAAGTGACCTTTTTAAGCATAATGACCCTGATTTACTGAACAGTGATTTTCTTATGATTGGCAGAGTAGGTGGTCAATATATATAAATTGAGTAAACAAATTTAAAAATTCAGATGAAGCAATCATTTTTAGATTTTAAGTCTAGACTAGGTCTCAGTCATTAATATTTTCCTTTATTCTTGTCAGTGATAGAATATGGTTGCTGCTGCTGCTGCTGCTAAGTCGCGTCAGTCGTGTCCAACTCTGTGCGACCCCACAGACGGCAGCCCACCAGGCTCCACTGTCCCTGAGATTCTCCAGGCAAGAATACTGGAGTGGGTTGCCATTTCCTTCTCCAATGCATGAAAGTGAAAAGTGAAAGTTAAGTTGCTCAGTCGTGTCTGACTCTTAGCGACCCCATGGACTGCAGCCTACCAGGCTCCTCCATCCATGGGATTTTCCAGGCAAGAGTACTGGAGTGGGGTGCCATTGCCTTCTCCGTAGAATATGGTTAGAAATTCTTTAATAAGACTTACTTACTTTCCCACGTGGCCCATCTTTGTTCCTGTTACTGATGATGATGATGAATGGTGTGTTTTCTTTTCTTTTCTTGTCTTCTTTTGGATTAATTGAACATTTTTTGGAATTCTGTTTTTATTATCTCTCTTAGGTTTAACCGTCAACAGGTGGTTGACCTAAGTGTTTAAAATATGGAATCCTTATTTTATCACACTTACTATTATGAGTTAATATTTTGCCACTTCACATGTAATGTAAGACTATTATAACAGTATAACTTCCATTTATCAATGTCTGTTTTTTGTGCCATTATTGTCATGCATTTTACTTCTACACATACTATGTTTAGAAACCCCCACATACATTGTTGTTATTTTGTTTTTAAAAATTTTAAAGAAATTAAGTCATAAAGGACAAATTATCTACATGTTCATTATGTCTGGCTTTCTTCATTCTCTAATGCAGATCTGAAGGTCCATTTTATATCATCTTTTTTTTCAGTTTAAAAAACTTTCTTTAATATTTCTTGTGTTAAGGTCTTTTGCTGATGAGTTTGCTCAAATTTTCTTATGAGAAAATGACTTTACTATGCTTCTATATTGAGAACACTATTTTTGTTGTATATAGAATTGCAGAATATGAGGATTTTTTCCTTTTATTTCAATACCTTAACAGTATTGTTTCATTGTATTCTGGATTACTTTGTTCTTGATGAAAAGTCAGTTCTTACTGTTCATCATTATGAAATGTGTTTATTTTATTGATAGCTTTTATGATTCTAAAATTCATCTTTGGTTTCCATTAATGTGACTATGATGTACCTTAGTATAGCTTTCACTGTATTTATCTTGCATGGGGTTTGTCGAGACAGTTGGGTATCTGGGTTTGTATTTTTCATCATATTTGGAAAAAAATTAGCCACTGTTTCTTTTTTTAATTAATTTGTTTTTTATTGAAGGATAATTGCTTTACAGAATTTTGCTGTTTTCTGTCAAACTTCAACATTAATCAGCCACAGGTATACATATACTTCCTCCCTTTTGAACCTCCCTCTCATCTCCCTTCCCCATCCCACCCCTCTAGGTTGATACAGAGCCCCTGTTCGAGTTTCCTGAGCCACACAGCAAATTCCTGTTGGCTATCTATTTTACATATGGTAATGTAAGTTTCCATATTACTCTATCCATACATTTCACCCTCTCCTCCCCTCTCCCCATGTCCATAGTCTATTCTCTATGTCTGTTTCTCCATTGTTGCCCTGTAAGTAAATTCTTCAGTACCATATTGCTCAGCCATAAAAAAGAACACATTTGAATCATTTTCAAAGAGGTGGATGAACTTAGAACCCATTATACAAAGTGAAGTAAGTCGGAAAGAGAAAGATAAATATTGTATTCTAACGCATATATATGGAATCTAGCCACTATTTCTTTAAATATTTTTCTATACTAATCTTTCTTTACTCTTCTTCTGAAACTTCAGTTACATTTATATTAGACTGTGAGATATTTTTCTGCATCTTCAAATTCATGGGTATTTTCTTTTGTAGTATCAATCTCCTGTTAAGCCCATTCAGCATTTTTTTCAGTATTTTATATTAATTTTTAAAATATTTTTTAAAAATATTTTATTTATTTTTATATATTTTTTTATATTTACACTTTCCTTTGCTAATTTTCTCCCAGCTGTTTCACTCAGTGTATTTAGGTTATGAAAAATTCTTAAACATGTTTGTTATCAGTGTTTAAAAATCTTCTTTAGTTAATTCTAACATTTTGACACATTTGGAACATTTGTGTTGATTTGGCTTTTACCTCTTGGTTACAGGTCACATGTTTCTTCTTCTTACATAACTAGTAAATTTTGATTACATACTGCATTCTATGCACTCTTCATTCTGAGGGTTTGGATTTTGTTAACCTCCTTTAAATAGTGTTGGATTTTAGTTCTGGCAGGCAGTTAATTTACTAACAAGTGAGCATGTTCCCTTCAAGACTTTTTTTAAAAAAATATATCTATTTTTTACCACAGTGATTTTCCATTTAAACATTATTTTTATTTTATACTGGACTATAGTTGATTAATAACGTTCTGTTAGTTTCAGGTGTACAGCAAGCTTTCTCTTTCTCTGTCTCTGCATGGGATGCATTTTAGTAAGTCAAAGACTTAAGGGAAAATGCATTCCAATATACATTAGATGCTGACAAATACTATTTTATACCACTTATATGAGATATCTAGAATAGACAAATTGGTAGAGTCTAGAAAGTACATTGTTAGATAACAGGGCTCGCGGGATGGGGCATGAGAGGAGATGGGAGTTAGTGTTTATTGGGACAGTTTCAGTTTAGGGAGCTGAAAAGTCTGGGAGATGGATGATGGTGAGAGTTGCACAGCAATGTGAACGTACTTAGTGCTATTGAACTGTGCAGTTAAATATGGTTAAAATAATAATGTTTTCTATTTACCACAATTTAAAAAAAAAATTAAAAAGAAAGAGTTAAGGGAAACTCTACACAAATTTCTGGAGCACCTTCTGAGATTTCTCCTTTAACAGCTCTGAATTTCAGCTCAGAGTGGCCTCTGTTCATTACTTTCCTCTACTACCTTTTCAGATCAGCAAGTAACTCCAAGCAGAAAGAGAAATTGTGTGGCTCACCTCTAAGTTTCTGTTTGCCTAGGGAATCACAGTCCTGTGTTGCGTATTGTCCAGAATCTGAGGTGTTGCTTCATATATTTTATCCAGTTTTATAGTTGTTTATGGCAATTAGTCTTACCCAGTACTAGGTATTACACTATGACTACAAACAGACATTTTTGTCGTTGTAAAACCTTAAAAAGTCTGACTGCAATGCGGGTGTCAAAAAATGAGAAACATTTTTTTTTTTAATTTCTTTCTTTTTAAATTGAAGGACAATTGCTTTATAGAATATTGTTGTTTTCTGTCAAACATCAACATGAATCAGTCATAGGTATACATATATCCGCTCCCTCTTGAATGTCCCTCCCATCACCCTTCCCATCCCAACCTAGAGGGGTTGTTTGACAGAAAAGAACAAAATTATGAATGAATATAGAGTTATATCTAGGATATACCATAGAAGTAAAAAAAGCAAAGGTTCAAAGAATATCTATAATATGCTATTTTTCATGTAAAAAAGGAGAAATAAAAACATATGTATATATTTCCTCATTTGTGTAGTAGTCAAAATAGGAAGAATAAGTTAGATGTTAATGGTTTTGGTTAAAAGATATTATTGGTATTGATCAAAGTATGATGACATTGAAATAAAAACAGTAGAAGGAGAGTAACTCTGATTATTCTTTTTTATATAGTTCTAAATTTTAGAAGCACAGTAATATTTCACATAAGAATAAATAAAACCAAAACGGACTATAAACTAGCAAATGAGCCTAACTATTACAGATGAATGATATAAGCGTCTTGGAGAGAAAGAAAATAATTAACTTTGAAAGTCAGAACTTGACTGTTTTCACTAAAGTTAATGGTAAAATGATGAACCTTTAGTTAGGTTTTTGGTTTTTTTTAATTGTTTTTTTACAAGGCTACAAGTTAGCAATTTCAAGATGCTTTTTGTGTTTTCCAAAATTTAATAAATAAGTATATTGTGGATATTACACAGAGGAGGAAGATCAATAAGAGCTCTCTCTCTCTCTCTGAATGTATTCACATGCATTCATAAATTTGTAAAATTTCTCTTGCTGTGTCTTCTAAGAGGGCCTAGAAACGATGGTGCTCAGTAACAATGAGAACTAGGCCTCAAATTTTGTTTTCTAAATAGCAGTCTCTATCAAATGGAACCAGAGCTCCTTGGAGAAATGGCTGACTCTAAGGCTGAGACAAAGAAAAAAAAGTAGAAGATGAGCCTGGAAAATCTTGCTCTGCTGGGAAGTAAAAAAATGCTCAAAACCTAATGACAATATTCAAACAGACACAGGGGCTAACTTGAAGAGAATCCTGTTGGCCAAATTTTGGACAATTTGAACAACAAAGTAATTAAATACAGTAACAGATTGTAATCCATACAATAAAATAAAAATCCATGAGTTTATACTGGTAAAAAAAGTATATGAATTAATAAACAAAGGAGAATAAAAAACTTCTTTATGGGAGAATGCCAGCTAACCAAGTATCGAAGGAATGAAGGTTTTTAGAAAACCACCCTGGCAGCCCCCATAGTAGTAACTGTTTCAAGCAAGAATCATCAGTGAATATTAAAATGAGTGAATGAATGTGGGTGAAACACAGGATGTTTATCTAAGCTCAAAGTATCTTCTACAAGATTCTTAATTACACAGGGGAAGATAACTTTCCTGGGAAGAAACCTGCCAGAGCCATCCTCACCAAGTGATCAGCAGTAACACTGCCATTCAGTGGGATAAACCGACGGCATGTGCCTCCGGATAAGTGGCATACTGAGAAGCACACATTATCACTTCGGTGATAATTTTATGAAATATGTATAATCTGAATTTATTCATAAGGAAGAATTAGCTAAACCGAAATTAAGAACATTTGGCAAAATGTCCGATACTCTTCAAAATATCAAGGCCTTAAGAGACAAAGAAAGACTGAATTGTTCCAGATTAAAGTAAAAATACATCAAAAATAATGTCACAAATGATCCTGGATTGGATCTTGACAAAAAACTAATGACATCGACAGGATGATTGGTAAAAGTTGAATAAAGTCCATGTATTAGATTGTAGTATTGTTTCAATGGCATTTTCTTGGTTTTTACAGTGTTAATATTTTAGAAATGTGTGTGAGAGAAACAAGGTGTTTTTTGTCCTTTTTTGCAACATTGTGTCAGCCTGAAATTTTTCTACAATGTGTTTTAAAATTAAGGAAAAATATGAGCAGTAAATAAATAAGGTCAATACGTCTGTGTGAGCTTTATTTTTTAAAATATTTCTCCATTTTGACTCCCCTCCTTCCCTATCATATCTCCCCTCAACCCTTCTTTGGTTTCTTATTTCCCATGAGAAAATCTAAATTCTTTGGCTTTATGTGTAAAACCTTTCTAAACTTGCCTCTGCTTACTTTTTTCTATTTTCTTTTTTACAACTCCTTGCCTCATGGTTTAGCAGCACTAGATTCTCCAGCTACCTCATCCTGTTTTATCGTCCTGTGTCTGGCATAGTACATGCCAGGATATGTCTGGCCTGTGTCCTGTGTCTTGTTTATCTGGCAACTTATTTTTCCATGGCATCCTTTGCTTGTTTCTAACACTTTAAATTGAAATTATCAGTTTATATAATTGACTCATCTACTTCACTCTGTTTCTTAAAGGTCTGGCATAGTAAACATTATTTAAATATTCATCGAACTGAACCTGTTTCGAATTTCCAAAACACTTTATCTGTATTTCTTTTTTGATATGCAAAGTCTTCTACCTGATTTATAATGATTTTTGTATATGTCTCATTTCCTTTCTTACATTAATTTTTTTTTGTTTATGAAACACCTCTTATCTGTGCTTTCCTCATAACATCTAGTTCAATACCTTGTATGTAATATACTTTAAAATATGTTTATGGAATCAACAAAAAGATTGAGGACCTTTTTTTTTTGAAAACTGAGTATTTAGTCTCTTGAGCTCTTAGGTATTGCCTAATTTTGTTTCTTCCTGGCCACCTTTTCAAGGAACTGTAAGGCTTTTATCTTCAGGGCAGTCACTATGGAGTTTACTATTATCAGCAAAAGAAAATAACTTAGTTTAAATTCATCAGTTGTTTGCAATGCTGAGGTAGAGTCTGTGAGGCAGCAGCATGACGTTTCCTATGACCTGAAAGGGTATTCAACCACACACTTCCGTAGATTGTAGTGCTTCTTATATCTGAAGAGAATATTATGCTGCTCCTAAGTCGCTTCAGTCGTGTCCGACTCTGTGCGACCCCATAGATGGCAGCCCACCAGGCTCCGCCGTCCCTGGGATTCTCCAGGCAAGAACACTGGAGTGGGTTGCCATTTCATTCTCCAATGTATGAAAGTGAAAAGTGGAAGTGAAGTCACTCAGTCATGTCCGACTCTTAGCG
Source organism: Giraffa tippelskirchi (assembly GCF_054371585.1). Taxonomy (NCBI): domain Eukaryota; kingdom Metazoa; phylum Chordata; class Mammalia; order Artiodactyla; family Giraffidae; genus Giraffa; species Giraffa tippelskirchi. Next base: position 37,062,544 of record NC_137284.1, on the reverse strand, counting down.
ACCCTATGGACTGCAGCCTACCAGGCTCCTCCGTCCATGCGATTTTCCAGGCAAGAGTACTGAAGTGGGTTGCCATTGCCTTCTCCGAAGAGAATATTATAGAGGGAAGTAAAATTGGATGCCTTATATATACAAAGGCTAGAAAATATTAAATAGGATTGGGCTCTGGAAGAGCCCGAGTGTGATATGCTTCAGGCTAATCTGCATGGTTCACATGCATAGAGGATAAGAAAGGGCAGTGCTGCCCAGTGGCCTGGTGTCTCCCAACCGGTTTAACTTACTTTTTTTGAGTCTGTAAGGCTTTTGGTCCCTGAAAGGACACAGATTTTGTGCATGATGCTCACTAGTATTAACATTGATTTTCGCAGAAAAAAATTTCTGGTTTGAGCATAATAGTATAAATCAATAAATAACCAAGCAAATAGATCTACAAAACAGTTAAATATGATGAGTGCTTATTTACCTTACTGATTTAAAAAAGAAATTTACCATACAATTTTTATCAATGGAAAACCTTTCTGATATATAAAAAGATAAATCTGTTTAAAGTTGATAAATATTTGTCAAGATACTGTATAATGCAGAATAAACCTGTGTAAACATTGTGTAATTAAATAATTCAGTAAATACATATGTATTTTTATTGTGTGCATGAAGGATATGGAGATAGAAGTACACTCATTGTTTTCAAGGGTATTAAAATATAGTTGAGTAGATAAGATAAAACTATAAATAATGTTAAGTTTTCCTTTGGTTTGTGTTCTAAGTTGTTCTTAAAGCAAACCAGGTAGACTAACCATTATTAAAGATGTAAAGGGAAAATATATATCCTGAAGGCATCATGGTATGAGTGTTCCATATAGCTGGATTAAGGAAGCACTGGCTTTGTGGAAGACAGCGGAATATGTCCTTAAGGAAATGGGTAGTGGCGTTGCCAGAAATGGGGTACTCAGGAGTGGAAGTGGGTTCTGAAGAGAACATGATTTCATTTAGATTGAACAGATTTGGGGTATCAGTGTGATTTTTAGAGAGAATACAAGCAAGCAATTGAAAATGTAGGAACAGAAGTTGGAAAAAAGGTCCTCTAGATTTGAATCATCTGGAAGTGAGTATTGAGGAAGGATTAGATGAAAGGAATTTTGGAGTAATAGCTGAGCTCTGGGAGGCTAAAAAGAGGAAGAGGCTGATGAAAGGGAGGGAACAATTAAAGATACAGAGTATCAACAAGGAGAGCTGATGTGCTTCAAATATAGAGGTAACAGTTTCCAGAAGGAAGAAGTAGTTAATGGTATGAAATGCTAGAGAAAAGTGGAAGACAGTGAGGTCTGGGATGTCCTTGCTTAGTTGTGTGTGCTAAGTTGCTTCAGTCATGTCCAAATCTTTGTGACCCTGTGGACTGTAGCCCACTAGGCTCCTCTGTCCATGGGATTCTTCAGGCCACACTGGAGTGGGTTACCACTTCCTTCACCAGGGGAATCTTCCTGATGTAGGGATCAAACCTGAGTCTCTTACATCTCCTGCATTGGTAGGCAGGTTCTTTACCACTAGCCCCACCAGGGAGTTTTAACAGTGCAGTATTCAGGAAACAAATAACATTCAGGCATTAAAACAGAAGTCACAAACTTGCTGTCCTTATGCACACTCGTGCCTAAATTTGTATTTTGTTTGGTCTGTTCTGTTGTAGCTCAGTGGAACTTTAAAGACATATGACTTTTGCCAATATTAAAAAAAATAAAGATACTTCACATCCAAGTTCAGACTTCCAAGTTTTCTTGAAAGTTCTAAACATCTGGCAGTGCTGGGTCTGGGTTTCCTCGTTGCAACAAAAATGCCTGAAAATGACTAGACACCCATTAGACAGGTCATGAGCTCCCCATTTTAGCAAAGAACATCCATGTCTTCCTAAATATTGCCTATACCTGGTTCATTTTACTTATTTTAAGCACGTGAAACTATTTGACATTTTGACATCTAGATCAGTGGTTTTTCAGGATAGGTTGTGTCAAAGTTGCACAAGAAACTCAGATTACAGGACCCTACACCAGGTGTTTCTGATTCACTAGGTCTAGGGTGGATCTCAAGAATTTTTCTTTCTAACGAGTTTCCAGCTAATGCTATTGCTGCTAATCTGGGGACCAGTTTGAAATGTTAAAGGGTGAATTGTAGGGAAGTAGTTCAGAAATTTAGTGCAGTGGTTAGGTGCATAGACTTTGTGTTCACATAGAACTCGGTTCGTCTTTTCAATCCAGGAAATAAGGGTGATAGAGCCTATTTCATAGACTTCTGTTTTAATTTACATGAGACAATGAATGTAAAATATGTATGCATATCCTCAAAGTCCCTAGCTTATTGTAACTTGTCATTAAATAGTTCTATTTTTGTATTGTTGCTGTTGTTATTGTTTAGTCACCAGTCATGTCCAACTCTTTGCAACCCCAGGGGCTGTAGCACTCCAGCCTTCCCTGTCCTTCACAATCCCTCAGAGTTTCCTCAAACTCATGTCCATTGAATCGGTGATGCCATCCAACCATCTCATCCTCTGTCTTCCCCTTCTCCTCCTGTCTTCAGCCTTTCCCAGCATCATGGTCTTTTCCAATTGCTGCTATTACTGCTGCTGTTATATCTTTTAAGAATATTGACTCTGGGAAAGAGAAGGTCTGTGGTACATTACTCATTTTGGAGCAAGAGTGATCAGGGTCTTTTTTTTTTTTTTTAAGAATGAAGTGTAGAAATATATGAGAAAATTTCTATTTCTGTAATAGCCAAATTGATGGGAAGTAACCAGTGGAAGGCATATGGTAGGAATAGAAAAAAAGAAAGAAGCATAGAAATGCAGTCAAGGTATTGAGAATTAGGAAGTATATATGGGACACCAACTGTTACAAGGTAGGAGTATTGGAGATTCGTAGCATCCCACTCAGCTTTGGGATGCTTGATAAGAAGGGAAACCTTATGCAGTGGGTGTCATTATCTCCATATTTTAGATGACAAAAGTGAGATTCAGAAAATCTAAATATTGTTCCATTCCACACAGCTAGAGGATGGAAGAAAAACTCATTTCTTCCTTGCTCTAAGACCCAAGCTCATTCTTTCTGAGCAAGATGACTTTCACAGCCAGATTTTTTGCTATCAGACACTCTTGCTTCTCTTGATAAATTTTCCTTGTCCTGAGAATTATTTCAATGTCATATCCTCCAGGAAGCCTCCTTTGATTGCATAATCTGGTATAGATGATCCTCTTATACTTTACATCTATTATTATAATTAGCACATTGTATTATAAATTAAATACTTTTATATCTATCTGTCCTGTTAGAGCTCCTTGGAGGCTCTACGGTATATCTGATTGTTTCTGAATTTCTAGGGGTTGATAAATATTTGTTTAATAGGTAAAAAAAAAAAAAAAGATTAAGCTAGATGAATACATGGAGGAACAAACAAACAGGGAAAAGGGACTTTGATCTGGCTCAGAAGGATGTTGAACTCAGCCATCTCAGGATGCTCAGGTAGCCCTGTGTCGGAAGCAGTCATTTCCTTCGTGCTCAGTCCAGGATGATGGATGTGCTGCCATGTTTGGTATGACGAGCACAGGCAGCAGTGGCCACAGTGCAGCCTCAATCAGCTTGATTCCAGTTGGTCTCCTCAGATCCTTATTGTGGGCATCTCTGATTTGAACAGTTCATGCCTCCAGGGAGGCCTGTGTTTCATTTGTCAGTCTGCAGCATTCTAAGACCAAACATTTAGGTCATTGACAACATCCCAAGAGTCAGAGGATATAGCAGGGTTTATCAGGAAGCATCTGGAGAAGGGATTGGCAACCCACTCCAATGTTCTTGCCTGAAAAATTTCACGGATAGGGGAGCCTGATGGGCTATAGTCCCCATGGGGTCACAAATTGTTAGACACGACTGAACAACTAACAGACACACACATCAGGAAGCATGTTGGCTGGAGTTTTGTGAATGACCTTAAGTTCTGGCCCCTGAGTGGAGAGAACACATCTATTTTCATTTCCATGTAGCTGGAACTGAGGACCAACAGCATCAGCATCCTAGTATGGACACCATTGGTTTTAGTTTAGCTAAATTGTTAGTGAAGCAAGCCCCGGTATTTGGTGAAGCTTTCATGAATTGGGGACCTCACTGAACCAGCAGCTTTGCTTCAGGGGATTTTGGGTGGAGGCTGCCTCTCTTTGCCAGGGGTGAATCAACCCGTGTCATCCATAGAGACCTGTATCTCAGAGGAGTCATTTAAGTTGTGGGGCTACAAAGGTAGACAGTGGACCACAGCTTGCCAGGAGCTTCCAACATAGCCTGTTGATCTGGGTCTCAGTTTAAGGGTGCTGATTTGTGTGTTGGCTGATAATGAAGACTGAGTCAACTGTCCAAGTAAGACCATACTCTCTCTAGTACTCAAAGTCTGCTAAGGTGCTGAGCCTCCTTTATGATGCTTGAGACTAAAGAGACAGCTGTCTTTCCTTGACTGCTAGAGGAAACTTGCCCAGATAGTTCCTCAATTTTGTCAGAATTCGTTATTCACTCCTGCTGGCTGAAATTTCTGACTTGCCCACTAATAGCACTTATCATCTATACAGTAACAACTTTGAACATCATCAAGTAAAGCCACTCCATGCTAAATCTTCATGGCAAATAGTAGAGGAATTCAGGTATTGAAGAGGTACTGTAAACATATTAAAGGCCTTGCCATATGAATATAAATTGGTCTTAGACCTTGAATGCCAGTGGAACAGAAAAAAAAAATGATGTTGGAGAGATAGCATACCAAGTGCCATCAGTCAGTGAAGTGGATTTAGTTGCAGTTACAGTGTTTGGAATGGGCTTCCCGGGTCGCCCTAGTGGTGAAGTACCCACCTGCCAATGCAGGAAATGTGAGAGATGCAGGTTCTATCCCTAGGTCAGGAAGATCCCTAGTGGAGGGCATAGCAACCCACTCCAGTATTCTTGCCTGGAGAATCCCATGGGCAGAAGAGCCTAGTGGACTACAGTCCATTGAGCCACAGAGAGTCAGACACGACTGAAGCAACTTAGCGTGTACACACACACAATGCTTGGACTAGCTGAGGCTATAGGATCAACAACTAAAGCCACTTAGCAGTCGTCTACTGTAAGCCTTCAGCTCCCATTAGCCTTTCTTGGTGTCCAAACTTGGCTGTTATTTTAAGATACTGCATCTTGTGCTATCCCTGCAGGCTTTTAAGTCCTTGAGGCTATGATTTCACCCTTTTCTCCTGAGATTCTGTTGTTTCTGCTGGACTATCTGAGAGAAAAATAGAAAAAAAAAAAAGAATTGAGGAGTGATTTACATGTTCCATTAGCATTTCCCTGCATTAACTCACCCTGATTGGGTGAATCCCCTCTGGACTTTATGAAATTTGCAGTGAAATGTTAATACCCATTGTATCTTCAGCAGTGAAAGCTGCTTGAATGATACATTGATGATACATAAATCATACATTGACTCAGCCCAAAGGGCTGCATACACAGGGTTGTTAAGCTTTTCTTCCCCATGCTGAACCCTGCCTGAACTCAGTCAGCTGAATCCTGGTGCTCCTGTCTCCATCCCAGCAGATTGTGATTTGGTTGCCTATGGGACAGAATTGTAAAGTTTTAAGTCCTTACCCTCTGCAGAGTTCTTAGCATATTTGAACAAGTATACATGACTTAGCACATATGCATATGATCATTATTCCCTCTTGAGAGCAGAGAAACGTTGTTTAGTCACTAAGACCTGTCAGACTCGTTTGCAGCTCCATGGACAATAGCCCACCAGGCTCCTCTGTCCATGAGGTTTTCCAGGCAAGAATACTGGAGTGGGTTGCCATTTCCTTCTCAAGGGGATCTTCGTAACCCAGGGATCAAACCCACATCTCCTGCCTTTGCAGGCAGGTTCTTTACCGCTGAGCCACCTAGGAAGCCCTTGGACAAGTGTACATGACCATTATTTCCTTTTGGGAGCAAGGAAATTTTTAACTCCCCTCATAATCTTTTTTCCTCTCAAAGCATCTGAGGTGAAAGTAAAAGGGAAGGAGAGTGAGAGCAGCTCTGTAGCAATAAGCAAGGCACATTTACTCTTGATTATGGGTGGTGTGGAGGTGGTTTGCAGCTCAATGAAATGAACACTGTGATCCACCCAAAGTCTTATATTAGCAACAGTGCCATCAATACTGCCAGTCTACAGACTGGCAGATTAAACACTTGCTGCTCTGGGGACATAAAGGTGCAGGGGTGAAGAAGCCACTTGCCAGTGCAGGAAATGTGGGTTCGATCCCTGGGTCAGGAAGATCCCCTGGAGAAAGGAATGTCAATCCACTCCAGTATTCTTGCCTGGAAAATTCCATAGATGGAGAAGCCTCCTGTGCTACAGTCTAGAAGGTCATAAAAAGTCAGATGCAACTGAGCACACACACACCCACCCACACAAACTGTACAAAGCTGCATCACCATATAGAGGCTCTCAATGAGAGCCTGATAAGACCACCTGAGTTAAGCTGCTGAATGAGTCTGCAGTCACCATTGCTGCCTGTACTCATCGTCATGCCCAACATGGTAGCACAGTCACCATCCCAGGCTGAGAACAAAGTAAAAGACTCTGTTTCTGAGTCAGAGGTTCCATGGGTATCCTCAAGAGGATGAGCTTGACATTCCTCTTAGCCAGATCAGACCCCTTCTTCCTTGTTTGTTCCTCCATCTAAACATCCATCTAGTCATCTAATTTAATCTTTTATTTTTTATTTATTAAACAAATATTTATTTTTATTCATTCAATTGGTGTCCGACTCTTTGTGACCTCATGGACTGCAGCATACCAGGCTTCCCCGTCCTTCACTGTCTCCTGGAGTTTGCTCAAACTCACGTCCATTGAGTTGGTGATGCCATCCAACCATCTCATCCTTGGTCACCTCCTTCTCCTCCTGCCCTCAATGACTGACCCCTGAAAATTGAAAAATAATAGGATATACTGCCAGTCCTCCAAGGAGCTCCAACAGGACAGACAGTTCTATAAACATGTGATAGATATAAATAATGGGGACAGAGAAGAGGAGCATCTACAGCCATACTGCAATTGTGATTTCTGCTCACCGTGGTTTCAAATTTCTCTTCTTTAATAATTAGTCTAGGTACATTTCTCCATAACTGTTTCTGAAAGGGGTCATCAGTTTCTGCTCACCCTCTCGGAAAAGTTAGTCACAGTCAGGACAAAGTTTGGGGAGTGTCTTTGAGTTTATTTCCCAGTACTCAGCCTGCAATCACTTTGTAAACTCTTCCTCATCAACAGGCATTAAAGCAGAAGACCATCATTACGCCGTTAAACATACAATTTGGTCAATATGTTTGCTACCAATTCCCAGAGATGGCCCAGAAGTCCTCCTTATCACCCTGCAAGTCTCTGATTCTTCCTATTCCAGAAAACCATGCATCTGTCAGCATTCTATCCTTGTCACCACAGTTATCGAAAACTGTGAAGGGTCTAATACTTTATCCAGCTTGCAAGCCAAGAACCCTGTTATAGTTTCATAGATGCTCTCAGAAGATTCCCAGGACAAAGACAAAGGACTTTATTTTCCACCAGAGCAGTAACCAGTGTTTTCTTGAATGGGTTCCTCAAGCCCCCATTCCTACAGGACAGTGTAAAGATGGCTAAGCAACACATTTGAACATAATGGAGACCGAATCACAGTTCAGGGAACACAGACATTTTACACAGGTCAGTAAGGAATACTATCCTTAGCTTTGGAAGTAGACTTTATTTCTACCACCCAATGCTGTAGTGAGATAGACATCCTTGGGAAGACAATCTGAAGAAAAGACAGTCAGTGCCTCTGCTTATTCTGAGGGTGCCGATAGGTACCATAGAGATTCCTGCAAGTGTGGAACTTACGGAAGCTGAGATCAACCTTTCTATCTTCACCTTCCCATTAACCAGGTTCAGCTTTTACAGATCATTAATTTACACTCAAATAATCCAAATTCAACACTCCCTGGTACAAAAACTTTGAAATTTATAAATTTTCCTTTGAATGTGTTCTCTTTGGGAACAATATAAAAATGGATTAGACAGTGCCGTCATATCTTAAACTGACATAGAAAGTGAAAGTTGCTCAGTCACGTGTCCGACTCCTTGTGATTCCATGGACTGTAGTCCATGGAATTCTCCAGGCCAGAATACTGGAGTGGGTAGCCTTTCCCTTCTCCAGGGGATTTCCTTACCCTGAAGGGATCGAACCCATGTCTCCTGCATTGCAGGCAGATTCTTTACCAGCTGAACCACAAGGGAAGCCCAAGAATACTGGAGTGGATAGTTTAGCCCTTCTCCAGTTGGATCTTCCCGACCCAGGAATCAAACCGGGCTCTCCTAAGCAATATCTAATAATATTTACTGAGGTCTTAGACATTTTAATATGCATATTAAAAGTTTGTAAAACACGAACTTCATATTGTAGAAATCAAGAAGTATTGTTTTCTTCAAACTTTATTTTTAGCTTACAGTTTGCAGTAAACAAAGGAAAATGCTTCATGTATTGAGCAAAATAAAAGACAATCAGTGTTTTGCAAATGAAACTGACAAAAAGACAAGTGTAAGTGTTAGAGCATTTTCTTTGTTTCTATGTTTAACAGGCAAGATATGCCTTGTCTTCTGTAGAGTATAATCTAATTCCTGGCTTTGGCCTGATCAACATATTGGGTTCTCCTGCTACTGAGCTGACATCAGCTGTCTATCATTTTGAGTAGTTGTGTATGTTCATTTAGAAAATATTGTTTTCTGAGTTTTCGTGTATATTCTTTTTTTTTTTTTTTTATAAATTTATTTATTTTACTTGGGGGCTAATTACTTTACAATATTGTAATAGTTTTTGCCATACATTGACAAGAATCAGCCATGGGTTTACATGTGTTCCCCTTCCCGAACCCCCCACCCACCTCCCTCCCCCTCCCATCCCTCTGGATCATCCCACTGCTGGTGATCACCAACCGTTTTGTAAGCTACTTTTACTGAAAAGAGTGTGTGGATCTGGCTGCTCACTGCTCAAAAGCCAATAGACAGGCCAGGTTAGTGGAAATGAAAGTTTGCTTTATTTCAGATGCTGGAAACTGGGGGAAGGGGAGGGTGGAGGACATCTGTCCAAAGGCCGACTCCCACCCCAACAAGCAGGGTGTGAGAGCTTTTATAGACATGGGTGGGGGGGTTATGTGCAGAAACAGCATAGTCATCTCTAACAGTCATCTTCAAATTTGTCACCCGTGGTCTGACCCGCACCACCTTGATTGTTTTAGGTACAGTTAATCTTTAGTTCCAGGGTCCATTTGTTTCTGTTTCTGTGTGGTCAGTTCTCAGAATTGTGGCAGCCCATGTCCTGGGTACCATCTGGTCATCAGAAAGTTAACTTCACCTGGTGTTTTGGTATCTGTAAGACAGCTTGTAGAATAGGGCTGAGAATATTATCTGTAGCCTTTGAGAAAGAACTAAAGGTCCTTGACTATGCTTATTGACTACATTATTATTATTTAGTCTCCTTTGACTGTTTTCCTCTGTTTCAGCATTTCTCACTTCTCTGCTTAAACATTCTTTAAAGTTTTCCACAGACAAAAGGCAGGCAGAGGACATGGTGAGGGGGACACGGACCATATAGCCCTGCTCCATTTCACTACTTTCCTTCTCTTTTATCCTGCCTGGTTCAGGCCTTTCAGAAAAACCCTCACACTCCCCTTTGGTGATGGTTTTCAGGTTGTATTGAGCTTTGGGGGCAATAGCTTCCCCTAAGCAGTCTGAAAACACTCCAGTCATTCTTTTTTTGTGTGTGTGATTGTCATCTTGTATATTTATTCAAGACAAGGAATCAAAATCCGTCAGGTACAGGGTAATGTTAAAGAGGTCAGTGTTTTATGTGATAAAACCAAGAAGAACTTGAGTCCAAGGAAAGTCAGTTTAAGTATTTTATTGATTGGCAACCTCAGATTTAATTTATCTCTGATCAGTTGTCACAAGGTGGCCCTTATTTACTGTTGCCCAATGATGTAAAATAGGGCTTTCCTGATGGCTCAGAAGGTAAAAAATCCACCTGGAATGAAGAAGCTGCAGGTTCAATCCCTGTATCAGAAAGATCCCCTGAAGAAGGAAATGGCAACCCACTCCAGTATCCTCACCTGGGAAATCCCATGGACAGAGGAATCTGATGGGCTACAGTTCATGGGGTTGCAAAGAGTCAGACATGACTGAGTGATTAAACAAAACAAAACAAATAGTGTAAAGTTGGTTTCCATTCTTCCTTTTATTTATAAAGACACGAATTTAATCATGAAATATTTGAAATCATGATTTCAAATAGTCATGAAAATAATCAAATAATCATGAAAATAATGAAATTAAATTATGAATATTATTATGAACATGTATTAAATATTCAAGGCACACATAGAATTCTTTGGGGATATTATTTCATAGGAATTGCATTTATTGAGACTTCTTGAAATATCCCTTCAATGATGATTTGTCTTGTCTTTCTTCTACAGCTTCTGTTAGCAAGCAAAGGCAGTTGTCATTATGGCTCCATATGTTGTCAAGTGGCAGTCAAATATAGGGTGATATGTCTGTGATATTCACTGAGTGGTAAATGTCAATGAAGGAACAGTTTCTCTGTTGATTATTGTTTATAACCTGGACTAATTTTCTGGCACTGCCAATTGAATGAGCCTCCTAGTGTTAACTTGGGCTTGGCATTGGACAGAGTTCTGAGTCTGTTCTGAGTATGAATTTTGATCATTGCTGTGAGGAGTTTAGTAAAATAAGAAAGGTTGTATGGTGAATTGTTCTTCTCTTATAAAGAAATCATGGAACTTAGAGCTAAATTTAACTACTGGCCTGTTCATGGAATGTCTCTGTTACTGCTAAGTCGCTTCAGTCGTGTCCGACTCTGTGCGACCCCATAGACGACAGCTCCCCAGGTTCCGCCATCCCTAGGATTCTCCAGGCAAGAATACTGGAGTGGGTTGCCATTTCCTTCTCCAGTGCATGAAAGGGAAAAGTGAAAGTGAGGTCACTCAGTCGTGTCCGACTCGTAGCGACCCCATGGACTGTAGCCTACCAGGCTCCTCCGTCCATGAGAGTTTCCAGGCAAGAGTACTGGAGTGGGGTGCCGGTGCCTTCTCCGATGTCTCTGTTAAGGACCATTGTTTCTGTTGAAAAATTATTTTGTTTAACATAAAAGGTGTTATTTGGGCTTCCCTGGTGTCTCAGCACTAAAGAATACATACCTGCAATGCAGAAGGCACTGGAAATGCAGGTTCCATCCCTGGGTTAGGAAGATCCCCTGGAGGAGGGCATGGCAACACACTTCAGTATTCTTGCCTGGAGAATCCCATGGACAGAGGAGCCTGGTGGGCTACAGTCCATGGGGTCACAAAGAGGCAGACATGACTGAAGAGGCTTAGCATGCATGTGCACATGTAAAACGTATTATTTAAACTATTTCAGATTGTTGTAATATGATAAATGTGCTTCCAGGAAAGGAAATCATCTAATTTGGCAGTGGAACTATTCTTTCCCACAAGGGGAGAGGAAAGGTGGATGTCTACACTGGACTCATGAATACTTAGAAGACAAATTTTTAGACTTTCTGGCTGTCAAAGAGGATATTTGTATTTTTGCTTCCTGAAAATGAAGTCATCAGGCTTTAGTAGGATACAAATGTGCCAACTTGTCCAACAGATAAATTAAATAAGTGCTGAGAAGTATATTAGGAAAACTTTTGTGTTTTTATTATGGGAAAACATATTGCTAGCCTAGCCTATGCTATTTAAATTCTAAAAACTTTAGTTTCTTTATCTTACAGGGTACTTAAGAGATTTTAATGAAATCTTGATTATTAATGGGTTTAGTACTGCCTGATAAATAATTTTTGTTCTATTGCAATGAACTGCTAGTCTTATATTTCTTTTATTGGACTCTATTAGAAATAGTTCTTAGGGTTTGCTTGGATTCATGCCTGTGTTATATAACAAAGAGTCTGAATTTTTGTTTTCTTCCCCTGGAAGCCACTTGATGAAAAGAGGATCCTCCTTGCCGATTTCTACTTTTTTGCTTAAACTAAGTTCTGGTTGAATTAAAATAAGTATCACTGAGAATTTCTTAACTATCTTAAGGAAAAAATCTGACAAAAGAATAGTCGTGATTATTGTATATATCTGCTGGATGCAGATAACATGCAACTGAAAGTTGGGAAACTCACTTGGCCAATCTATGCCTCAGTTTCCTAATCAAAAGAGAAGGACTTAGACTAAATAATATATGGGTCCTTTTAAGTTACAATAACACTTCGATAGAATAAGGAAGTTACAAATGTTAGAGAATCTCAACATTGCCCTTATGTTTTTAGACTAAAATGTAACTGTTAATGTACTATGTTGAAAATACATGCCATCCTATTAAGAATAATTTTGCAATTTAGCTGTGTTTCTCTATTTTCTGTCCTTGCCCATATTTATAAGGAAATTTCTTTTTCTTGATGCCACTCTGCCATGGGAAAGAAGGTTTCTGATGGTTGTTTTCGGAAATGAGAACAATTTTCATGTACATTAGATGCTTTCTATTGTCCTTATTTTAAAAATGATGGTTTTCAGTTAATCTTCATAGAAGGCTAAGGTGAAAAATACTACAGAAATAATAAGCTTTCTGGACTTTTAGCAGTAATACTAGATGCCAGAATAATTGGAACTATATCCAAGTTTTGAGTGAATATAAATTAGAAATCTAGCATTCTATTCAGTGATTTTTTAAAAAAATAATGAAGCTTGAAACTTCTAATCCAATTCTGAGAATATAAAGAAATAAATACTATGTTGTAAACAAAAATCAGGAAATTAGCATGTGATACAGTATTAACTAAAGTACAGATTTTGTTCACATTTCACAAAATTTTATGCTAGTGTCCATTATTTGTTTTCATACCTTATTCAAGATTCCACAATATATTTAGTTGCATTGAGCAGTTTCAACTGAATGCAACAAATTTTGCTATTTTCTCGTTTCATTTTTATTCTGTTACAAATATTTTTTTGTTTTCCTCATTATAGATTCTTAGATACACCCATCATTTTTAAATGGACATTTAATTTCCAAATACATGGAATTTTTAAAGTATCTTTGATATTAATATCTCATTTTGATGTTAATTTCTCATTTAAATGCTTTCTTCTCTGCAATCACCCTCTGTATATTTTTTCAGGCTTCTAACTTTATTGATGCTTTCAATGGCTAAGTCAAATATCTCTCTTGGTAAATGTCACATTGCACTTTAAAACATTTTTTGGGGTTATTTTCAAATATCTTTTGATATTGATTCTAACATAATTCCACAGTGATAGGAGAACAGATTCTGTATGTTTTCAGTACCTTTAGACAATGAAATTATTACACCTTGTTGTATGTCTCTGGATATGTTTCAATGACTCCTGATTTATAGTCTATGGAAACTTGAATAGGATTTGTATCCTGGTAATGTGTGAAAATTTTATAAATCTTAATTATGTTGAATTGGTTCATAGTGATTTTAAGGTCTGCTGTATCCTTCTATTTTTCTATTTGTTCTGTTAATTTTGAGAATTTGTTATTGAAATTCTAACTAAAAATCTGAATTTATCTACTTAAAAATAATATATAGTGGACTTCCCTGGTGATTTAGACAATAAATAACCCAACTGCAACTCAGGAGACCCGGGTTCGATCCCTGGGTCAGGAAGATCCCCTTGAGGAGGGAATGGCTACCCATTCCAGTATTCTTGCCTGGAAAATCCGTGGATAGAGGAGCCTGGTGGGTTACAGTCTATGAGGTCAAAAAGAGTCTGGACACGATTGAGCGACTAAGCACACATATGCACACATAGTGGAACTATATGTAACTTTGTTTTATATTTTCCAAGTCTCTTGTAAGTGTGTTATCATACTTTCATAATTTAAAAAAGAAAAAAGAAAAAATAATACTACAGAATCAGGGAATTCAAATTTTGGTGTTAATCCAGGGCAGTGATTTTCCTCAGTCTTAAATCTTGTGTAATTATGCAGATGACATTACTCTCATGGCAGAAAGTGAAGAGGAACTAAAGAGCCTCTTGATGAAGGTGAAAGAGGAGAGTGAAAAAGCTGGCTTAAAACTCAACATTCAAAACATGAAGATCATGGCATACAGCCCTATCACTTCATGGCAAATAGATGGGGAAACAATGGAAACAGTGACAGACTTTATTTTCCTGGGCTGCAAAATCACTGCAGATGGTGACTGTAGCCATGAAATTAAAAGGTACTTGCTCCTTGGAAGAAAAATTGTAGTCGCTCAGTTGTGTCCGACTCTTTGTGACCCCATGGACTGTAGCCTACCAGGTTCCTCCATCCATGGGATTTTCCAGGCAAGAGTACTGGAGTGGGTTGCTGTTTCCTTCTCCAGGGACAAAACTAGACAGCATATTAAAAAGCAGAGAAATTACTTTGCCAACAAAGGTTCATATAGTCAAAGCTATGGTTTTTCCAGTAGTCATGTATGGATGTAAGAGTTGAACCATAAAGAGGGCTGAATGCTGAAGAATTGATGCTTTTGAACTATAGTATTGGAGAAGACTCTTGAGAATCCCTTGGACTGCAAGGAGATCAATCCTAAAGGAAATCAGTCCTGAGTATTCATTGGAAGGACTGATGCTGAAGCTGAAGCTTCAATATTTTGGCCACCTGATGGGAAGAACCAACTCATTAGAAAAGACCCTGATGCTGAGGAAGATTGAAGGCAGGAAGAGAAGGGAATGACAGAGGATAAGATGGTTGGATGGCTTCACCAACTTAATGGATATGAGTTTGAGCAAGTTCTAGGAGATGGTGAAGGACAGGGAAGCCTGGCATGCTGCAGTCCATGGGATCCCAATGAGTTGGACATATTTGAGTGACTGAACAACAACAACAGCAAAATCTTGTGTACTGCTGCTCTGCTAAAAAAGAATCTATCATCTGCTGGAACATCTTCAGTTATATATCTGTTATATATCTAGGATATTTACTTCCCAAAGTAATTCATTCCATCTTGGCAAGTGTTAACTATTATGTGGTTATTCTTATTAAACTCAAGATTGTTGTTTTTCAGTTGCTTATTCATGGCTGATTCTTTGTGACCCCATGGACTGCAGCACGCCAGGGTTCGCTGTCCTTCACCATCTACTAGAGTTTGTTCAAACTCATGTCCATTGAGTTGATGATGCCATCCAGCCATCTCATCCTCTGTCGCCTCCTTTACCTCCTGCCCTCAGTCTTTCCCAACATCAGGGGCTTTTCCAGTGAGTTGGCACTTTGCATCAGGTGGTCAAGTATTGGAACTTCAGCTTCAGTGTTAGTCCTTCCAATGAATATTCAGGGTTGATTTCCTTTAGGATTGACTGGTTTGATATGATGTTCAAGCTATTTTAGCATCAATTGTATTTTCTATTTTCCAGTGCTAGTGATAGTTAAGAGGCAAACTTTGTTAAGTATCTAGACTTAATGGGAGAGTTTTTAATTTATTTATTTAATGGACTACTGTGGTTAAGTCTGGCTGATTTTGTGTACTAATTTAAAGCATGCAGTGTAATTAACCCTCATTTCCAGGTTGATGAAGATATTGTGCTTTGTCTTTGAACATTTTGTAGTGCCTCAGAGTCAGTGTTCTGCCTTTTAAAGATTAATGACTGGACTTCTGTACCAGCATTTCAGGAAATCAGGGTTTTTTTTTTTGTTGTTGTTGTTTGTTTTTTGGGTTTTTTTTTTGTTTTTTTTTGGTCACTAACTGTGATATAGGCATAAAACTGTTTTTAGCTAGTCAATCCAAAAGACTACAGAAATGAGATTCTGATCATTTGGTGTATCTGTATTTAGGAGCCTGGGTTTTACATGTTTGGAAACAGTGAAGTGTACTCTGCTTAAATATAGAACACAGAGGTAAATACTTGGAATTTACGGTATTTACTCTCTGGCTCATGAGTTCAGAGATTTTGAAAGTGCAGTAGGTCACCAATGAAACTATAATAAGATGGGACTTGGAGTTAGATGATCAAGATTCACATCCTGGCTTATCTACTCAGTCAAGGGAGTACCTTCCATGCACTAGTTTACCAACCCAGCAGGTATCTAAATTTGGGCAAGTCAATTTTCTAGGCCTTAGGTCCATTACTTGCAAAATTAAACTTAATTCACTGGTTGTAAATACTTAATGATAATAGGTACATGAGTGTGTCTAGTCACAGCCTGCTTAATAAAAAAGTTAATGCTGAATCTGAAAGCTATATTATATACATTTATACTGTGGTTAGTGTAAATCACTTTTTTATAAAACAAGCTATATTAAAAGAATAGATTGCAATTTTATGTTGACCTGACTATAACTATTTTTTTTAAATAGTTAATTTTTTTTTTTTTTTTACAATAGGATCATTGTATTCATTCATTCAAAAAATCTGCATTTAGAATCTGCTGTGTGTTGGGCACTATTCTAAACACTGATGATGCAGTCATGGACAAAACAAACTTTTTGTTCTTAGGAATAAATTTCAAATAATAAAAGAGTAAAGAATGTAATTTCAGACTGTGGTAATTTCTAAGAAGGAAATAAATAAGATTATTTAATGGAGAATGATGGAAGGGAATCTAATTTAAGGAATTTAGGTGAAGAAGGCTTTACTGAAGTGGTAAATCTAAGCAGACACCTGGATGAGAAGAAGGAGCCAGCCATGTGAAAATCCAGGGGAAGGGAGTTTCTGTCTAAGGGAACAACAAATTCAAGGCCCTGAGGAAGAATGAGAGTGAGATGCATATTTGAGGAAGAGATATCAGGCCAGTGTAATGGATTGTAGGGAGGTAGAGTGTGGAAGGGCATTTAGCAGTTCCATTGAGGTTATTTGTATTAATTGGAAAGCAAAATTGCATTTCAAACCATGTAGGTTTTTTGATTTGTGGCCTGTGCACAACTGTTTGAATTTCTGTACTCTGTTCAACTCATAACATTAGACATTGTGGGAAAAATTGTCTCATAAGGAATATACATGCTATTCAACAAATTTTATATAAGCCGATTTGTTACGGAAACAATTTTTATAGGATGACTTCATGATTTATAGTTTACTGTACATAAGTATCTAAATTCCAAAGGTGTTTTGGATTTTGGTGACTATCGTGAAGGGGGTTACATGGTTATCAATTAGCTACCTTCCAATTCCTTTATTTAAGCAAAATTGATGTATAGTTCTGGTCTGTACAATGAAAAAACATTAGAAAGTAGGTGAAAAAGTGAACATTTCTTGATTTCTGATTCACTAAAAATTTTTCTTATTTAGCTTTTATGTTTCTCTTAAAAAAATCACACATTTTACATATGTAGAATACATAGACTCCTGCCTTCTGTGATTCAATTTCAGGATCTAGTACTATCCAGATATTTTTTCATCATGGGAATTCTTTGGAAAACAATCCTTTTCCAGTTGATTCTAATTTCCAATTTGCCTCTGGAGATTTTGGAAATGAGGGCAGGCATTTTGCCATGACCTGCCTGCAGTCTATTTATTTTGCTAAGTTAACAAGCTTTGCAGATGTCATTTGTGTGCCTGCTGTCCTGGGCAAATGGGGGAAAGAGACGGTGGGATTAGAGTCTACAGGGGTAGATTTTTTTTTCAGTTATTTTTCTTAGAGATAATCTTCCTTTTGGGGAGTACATTCCTTCCAGGTTGCTCCCAAAGACCTTATAAGCTATGTAAGCCTTAGTATAGCAGCCCTGAGACATACTTGTCTTTTTAGGGGGATTGCAAGTTGTTTGTAATTAGTCTACATGGAGTCCAGGGTACCTTTGTCTTGTTGTTTTACAGTCGCTGAATTGTGTCTGACTCTTTGCAACCCCATGGACTACAGCACACCAGACTCCTCTGTCCTTCACTATGTCTTCGAGTTTGCTCAGGTTCGTGTCCATGGAGCTGGTGGTGCTAGCTAACCATCTCATTCCCTGAGAGATGGATCCCTGAGAGATCCCCCTTCTTCTTTTGCCTTCAGTCTTTCCCAGCATCAATGTCTTTTCCACTGAGTTGTCTCTTTGCATCAGGTGACCAAAGTATTGGAACTTTAGTTTCAGTCCTTCCGATGAATATTCAGGGTTGATTTCCTTTAAGACTAACTGGTTTGATCTCCTTGCAGTCCAAGGGACTCTCAAGAGTCTTCTCTAGCATTACAATTTGAAAGCATCCATTCTTCGGCATTCAGCCTTCTTCATGGTCCAAAACTCACATCCCATACATGACTACTGGAAAAACCATAGCTTTGACTGTATGGACCTTTGTCAGCAAGACTTTGGCTAGAGATGGGCTTTTGGCTGTGTCTGTGCCATACTCTAAAGTTGAATCCTGAGAGGCAGAAACTGCCTCAGGATTTGAAGTATGATGAGATGGAAAGCACAAAGACTTTGTACTTCAGGTTGGAGTCATGTAGGTGCTGTGACATTTGGGGAAAACTGTATAATCTCTGGGAGCTTCAGTTTCTTCATCTATGAAATGAGAATTGTATTTCCTTTCTGCAAGGTACTCTGACCATCAGAGATAATATGCATAATGTATCTGCCACAGTACTTCAGATAATAGCCACTTGATAAATTATTGCTATTAGTGATAAAATGCTTTTATTTATTACTGTTTTTCTATCATGAGGGCAATTGCCTAGTTTCAGCAGCATGCTGTGGCTGTTGCAGCTTTAGCAAGAAACTGCCCTTTTGCTTTATAAATGGATTGTTCCAAACCAACATTCTTGCATCAGACTGGATTTACCAAAAAATATATATGTAGTTGCGTATATCTTCAGCTACGTGAACTAATCTAATTCTCCCTTAAATATATATATAATTATTTTATTATCTTGGAGTACAGAATGAAGCAGGGCAGAGGCTAATAGAGTTTTGTGAAGAGAACGCAATGGTCATAGCAAACACCCTCTTCCAACAACACAAGAGAAGACTCTACACGTGGACATCAACAGATGGTCAACACCAAAATCAGACTGATTATATTTTTTGCAGCCAAAGATGGAGAAGCTCTATACAGTCAGCAAAAAGAAGACCGGGAGCAGACTGTGGCTCAGATCATGAATTCCTTATTGCAAAATTCAGACTTAAATTGAAGAAACTAGGGAAAACCACTAGACCATTCAGGTATGACATAGATCAAACCCCTTATGAGTATACAGTGGAAGTGACAAATAGATTTAAGGGAGTAGATCTGATAGACAGAGTGCCTGATGAACTATGGACAGAGGTTCGTGACATTGTACAGGAGACAGGGATCAAGACAATCCCCATGGAAAACAAATGCAAGAAAGCAAAATGGCTGTCTGAGGAGGACTTACAGATAGCTGGGAAGAGAAGAGAAGCAAAAAGCAAAGGAGAAAAGGAACGATATTCCCATCTGAATGCAGAGTTCCAAAGAATAGCAAGGAGAGATAAGAAAGCCTTCCTCAGCGATCAGTGCAAACAAATAGAGGAAAACAACAGAGTGGGAAAGACTAGAGATCTCTTCAAGAAAATTAGAGATACCAAAGGAACATTTCATGCAAAGAAAGGCTCGATAAAGGACGGAAATGGTATGGACCTAAAAGAAGCAGAAGATATTAAGAGGTGGCAGGAATACACAGGAGAACTGTACAAAAAAGATCTTCATGACCCAGATGATCACGATGGTGTGATCACTCACGTAGAACCAGACATTCTGGAATGTGAAGTCAAGTGGGCCTTAGAAAGCATCACTACGAACAAAGCTAGTGGAGGTGATGGAATTCCAGTTGAGCTATTTCAAATCCTGAAAGATGATGCTGTGAAAGTGCTGCACTCGATATGCCAGCAAATTTGGAAAACTCAGCAGCGGCCACAAAACTGGAAAAGGTGAGTTTTCATCCCAATCTCAAAGAAAGGCAATGCCAAAGAATGCTCAAAGTACTGCACAATTGCACTCATCTCACATGCTAGTAAAGTAATGCTTAAAATTCTCCAAGCCAGGCTTCAGCAATACATGAATGTGAACTTCCAGATGTTCAAGCTGGTTTTAGAAAAGGCAGAGGAACCAGAGATCAAATTGCCAATATCCGCTGGATCATTGAAAAAACAAGCGAGTTCCAGAAAAACATCTATTTCTGCTTTCTTGACTATGCCAAAGCCTTTGACTTTGTGGATCACAATAAACTGTGGAAAATTCTGAAAGAGATGGGAATACCAGACCATCTGACCTGTCTCTTGAGAAACCTGTATGCAGGTCAGGAAGCAACAGTTAGAACTGGACATGGAACAACAGACTGGTTCCAAATAGGAAAAGGAGTACGTCAAGGCTGTATATTTTCACCCTGCTTATTTAACTTATATGCAGAGTACATCATGAGAAACGCTGGGCTGGAAGACACACAAGCTGGAATCAAGATTGCCGGGAGAAATATCAATAACCTCAGATATGCAGATGACACCACCCTTATGGCAGAAAGTGAAGAATAACTAAAGAATCTCTTGATGAAGGTGAAAGAGGAGAGTGAAAAAGTTGGCTTAAAGCTCAACGTTCAGAAAACTAAGATCACGGCATCTGGTCCCATCACTTCATGGGAAATAGATGGGGAGACAGTGGAAACAGTGTCAGACTTTATTTTTTTGGGCTCCAAAATCACTGCTGATGGTGATTGCAGCCATGAAATGAAAAGACGCTTACTCCTTGGAAGGAAGGTTATGGCCAACCTAGATAGCATATTTAAAAGCAGAGACATTACTCTGCCAACAAAAGTCCGTCTAGTCAAGACTATGGTTTTTCCAGTGGTCATGTATGGATGTGAGAGTTGGACAGTGAAGAAAGCTGAGCGCCGCAGAATTGATGCTTTTGAACTGTGGTGTTGGAGAAGACTCTTGAGAGTCTCTTAGACTGCAAGGAGATCCAATCAATCCATCCTAAAGGAGATCAGTCCTGGGTGTTCATTGGAAGGACTGATGTTGAAGCTGAAACTCCAATATTTTGGCCACCTCATGTGAAGAGTTGAGTCATTGGAAAAGACCCTAATGCTGGGTAGGATTGGGGACAGGAGGAAAAGGGGACGCCAGAGGATGAGATGGTTGGATGGCATCACTTACTCGATGGACATGGGTTTGGGTAGACTCCGGGAGGTGGTGATGGATGGAGAGGCCTGGTGTGCTGCGATTCATGGGGTCGCAAAGAGTCAGACACAACTGAGCGACTGAAGTGAACTGAATATATTTTTATTTCATGTATGCATATATATATGGGTACTATATATATATATGTTTATATATGTACTATATATATATGTATGTATATATATGCTTTTCAGTCACTTCACTTGTGTTCGACTCTTTGCAACCCCATGGACTGCCAGCCTCCTCTGTCCATGGTATTTTCCAGGCAAGAATACTGGACTGGATTGCCGTGTTCTCCTCCAGGGGATCTTCTTGACCCAGGGACTGAATCTGTGTCTCCTTCATTGCAGCCAGATTATTTACTGCTGAGCCAGCAAGGAAGCTCATATATATATATATATATATATATACACACACACATATATATATATGCCCATATCAATTCAGTTCAGTTCAGTCACTCAGTTGTGTCCAACTCTTTGCGACCCCATGAACCGCAGCACGCCAGGCCTCCCTGTCCATCACCAACTCCCTGAGTCCATCCAAACCCATGTCCATTGAGTCTGTCATGCCATCCAGCCATCTCATCCTCTGTCGTCCCCTTCTCCTCCTACCTTCAATCTTTGCCAGCAACAAGGTCTTTTCCGGTGAGTCAGCTCTTTGCATGAGGTGGCCAAAGTATTGGAGTTTCAGCTTCAACATTGGTCCTCCCAAGGAACACCCACGACTGATGTGTTTTAGGATGGACTGGTTGGATCTCCTTGCAGTCCAAGGGACTCTCAAGAGTCTTCTCCAACTCCACAGTTCAAAAGCATCAATTCTTCTGCACTCAGCTTTCTTTATAGTCCAACTCTCACAACCATACATGACCACTGGAAAAACCATAGCCTTGACTAGACGGGGCTTTTTTGGAAGAGTAATGTCTCTACTTTTTAATATGCTATCTTGGTTGGTCATAGCTTTGCTTCCAAGGAGTAAGCGTCTTTTAATTTCATGGTTGCAGTCACCATCTGCAGTGATTTTGGAGCCCAGAAAATAAAGTCAGTCACTGTTTCCACTGTTTCCCAATCTATTTCCCATGAAGTGATGGGACCAGATGCCATGATCTTAGTTTTCTGAATGTTGAGTTTTAAGTCACCTTTTTCACTCTCCACTTTCACTTTCATTAAGAGACTCTTTAGTTCCTCCTCACTCTCTGCCATAAGGGTGGTGTCATCTGCCTATCTGAAGTTATTGATATTTCTCCCAGCAATCTTAATTCCAGCTTGTGCTTCCTCCAGCCCAGCGTTTCTCATGATGTACTCTGCATACAAGTTAAATAAGCAGGGTGACAATATACAGCCTTGATGTACTCCTTTTCCTATTTGGAACCAGTCTGTTGTTCCATGTCCAGTTCTAACTGTTGCTTCCTGACCTGCATACAGGTTTCTCAAGAGACAGGTCAGATGGTCTGGTATTCCCATCTCTTTCAGAATTTTCCACAGTTTATTGTGATCCACACTGTCATAGGCTTTGGCATAGTCAATGAGGCAGAAATAGATGTTTTTCTGGAACTCTCTTGCTTTTTCAATGATCCAGCAGATGTTGGCAATTTGATCTCTGGTTCCTCTGCCTTTTCTAAAAACAGCTCAAACATCTGGAAGTTCACTGTTCACGTATTGCTGAAGCCTGGCTTGGAGAATTTTAAGCATTACTTTACTAGCATGTGAGATGAGTGCAATTGTGCAGTACTTTGAGCATTCTTTGGCATTGCCTTTCTTTGTGATTGGGATGAAAACTGACCTTTTCCAGTCCTTTGGCCACTGCTGAGTTTTCCAGATTTGCCGGCATATCGAGTGCAGCACTTTCAGGATTTGAAATAGCTCAACTGGAATTCCATCACCTCCACTAGCTTTGTTCGTAGTGATGCTTCCTAAGGCCCACTTGACTTTACATTCCAGGATATCTGGTTCTAGGTGAGTGATCACACCATCGTGATCATCTGGGTCTTGAAGATCTTTTTTGTCCAGTTCTTCTGTGTATTCTTGCCACCTCTTCTTAATATCTTCTGCTTCTGTTAGGTCCCTACCATTTCTGTCCTTTACTGAGCCCATCTTTGCATGAAATGTTCCCTTGGTATCTCTAATTTTCCTGAAAAGATCTCTAGTCTTTCCCATTTTATTGTTTTCCTCTATTTCTTTGCATTCATCGCTGAGGAAGGCTTTCTTATCTCTCCTTGCTATTCTTTGGAACTTCGCATTCTAATGGATATATCTTTCCTTTTATGCTTTGCTTTTTGCTTCCTGTCTTTTCACAGCTATTTGTAAGGCCTTCTTCGACAGCCCATATAAGCCTATATATATACATATATATATATATATATACATATATATATATAAAATATTACTGGAGCTGTGATCATTGATCATTGTTTCACCCCTAAATATTTATTTTGTATCTCTTAAGTGCAGGTACCATGTTAGTTGCCAGAGATATATATTGTATCTATCCTCAGTGGGGTTAGATTCTAGGAAAATAAATACAGAATATGTTTTACTACAAGGTATTTTTTTCCCTGTTGGAAACACACAAAATAAAAGTAATGCACTTACTTGGCTAAGGTATAGACTTAGTGCAGGTAATTTATAATAGTAATTTTCTGGTATCAGACTTCCAGTGGTAAGTTTTACTAAAAATCAATATGTTCCTGCCTTGCTAACCAGAAACCTTAACCTTAAAGAATATCAAATAAAGCAGTTTGCAGGCTATGATTTTATATCTTGCCAAACACTCCTTGTGAAATCATGGGACCAATTGAGCTGTGTATCAATTAAAAAAAAGTGCTTCAAGTTGATGTCTTGTTAATTTTAAAAATAAAGGAAAGTTTCCCTTGAGGTGGAGTAAATTACCTTCTATCATCTTTGTATCTGAGGAAAATCAATGGAAGGCAGGTATACACAAAATAGAAATCTGCACCATAAGTAGAACTACACTTCAAAATGTTACATATTTAATTTTGTCTAAACATACAGACATTATCCAATTAATCACCTGTGGTAAGTGCAACTCAATGATTATAGAACATATATATTCTATATGCTTTTATAGCACATTTGTACTTTTTTAAGAACAAAAGTTCAAGCAGGGTAGGAGAATTGGACGACTAAGATGGATATGTATATACCATTGACACTGTGTATAAAAGAGATACCTAATGCTATGCTATGCTATGCTAAGTCGCTTCAGTCGTGTCCGACTCTGTGCGACCCCATAGACGGCAGCTCACCAGGCTCCGCCGTCCCTAGGATTCTCCAGGCAAGAATACTGGAGTGGGTTGCCATTTCTTTCTCCAGTGCATGAAAGGGAAAAGTGAAAGTGAAGTCGCTCAGTCCTCCGACTCTTAGCGACCCCATGGACTGTAGCCTACCAGGCTCCTCCGTCCATGGGATTTTCCAGACATGAGAACATGCTATATAGCAGAGGGCACTCTGCTTAACCTCTCTGTGGTGGCCTGAATGGGAAGGAAGTCCAAAAGGGAGCGGATGTCTGTGTATGTATGGCTGATGCATTTTGCTGCACAATAGAAACTAACACAACATTGTAAAACAATTATACGCCAATAAAAATTAATTTAAAAAGAAAAAACATATATAAATGCTGCTCTTTTTTCCCCCAAGCAGAGATTGCATGTTCAATTTGTGAAATGCCTGCTTTAAAATACTTTTATTTAATGAAAGCCCTCTGGATATGTGTTCATGTAAACTGAATGCAAAAAAGATGAACGATATTATTGATTCACTTCCATTTAAATATAATAGAGTACAGAGAATTCTTCTTCCTCACAACTTCTAGCTAACTCCTGTGGGTCCTTCTTAACTCAGCTCAAAGGTTCTTCTCTAGAAAGCCTTCTCTGACTCCTTCACTCTGTGTTAAAAACTTGTACTTGTGGTTCTGAAACACCGGAAGTGCTTGCTGTACTATACTTTAGTTGCTGAAGGCAACTTGAGGGCAAGGATTCTGCTGGGTTGTGCTCACCCTGGTGTCCCCATATAAGTGCATACTGTGGGAATGGGAGTGTAGAAACATGCCTCAGGAGCTCATGGCCTAGTAAGTGATACAGACATTAATAAAAAAAAAAAAATCGTATAGTGAGTCCTCAACAAACATGTGTTGAAAGAATGACTTAGGAAGTTTATATGGTATGTCAGGAGCTATGCTGGAGGAATTGCCTTTCTGTTCTGCAGGTCTTTATAGTTTACAAAGTGTTTTCATTTGTGATTAGCCAGAGTCTAAAGAATAATCAGGCTTCCTGTGCCAGCTTGCCCATTTCTTAAGCTTTCTCTACTATATGTGAAGTGAAAGTCGCTCAGTCATGTCCGACTCTTTGCGGCCCCATGGACTATATAGCCTGCTGGGGCTCCTCTGTCCATGGAATTCTCCAGGCCAGAATACTGGAGTGAGTAGCTGTTCCCTTCTCCAGGGGATCTTCCCAACACAGGAATCGAACCCAGCTCTCCCACATTGCTGGTGGATTCTTTACCGTCTGAGCCACTAGGGAAGCACTTTCTGTATTAAAAGAAAATGAAATATAGTTCCAAAGGTACCTTTCTTCCAAGGATATCTTGTAAAATATCTATCCTTCTCTGCTACCCAATTTACTTCTCTGTCTTTCTGATCTCCAGCGGTCTCTGTTCTGATCATGACTTACAAAGGCCTGGACTTTCAGTAAGTTACTAGGTACCTGTCCTTGGGAAGTCATTTAAGCCTTCAAGCTGGACATTCTCACCAGAGAAGGTCACAAGTGCTTTGCAAATTTAAAGTGCAATAGGAACATAAAGCCTGATTAGTTTGAAGGTGAACTGATAATCAGTATCAACTGTGTATTAGATGGTTTGGTTCTATCAGGGAAGCACTTTGATACTTGGAAATGCTCAAGGTTGTGATGTTATACATACTCTGAGACAAGCTTAGAAAGTATTGAATTAAATTAAGCATCATGGTGATGTAATAAATGGGGAGGTGAATAGGCAACATGGTGCTTTTTTAGTATTTCCATATAATGAACCCCAGAAGACAGTTATCTAATTGAATGGACTAGAGCATGGGTTTTATTTGTGTTGTTTAACTTGAAAATTATCGGAAGTTTATTACACCAGTAGGGTAAGAGTTCAGAGGAAATTATCTTTTAATCATAGATAATTTTGTGCCATTTTTCTTCTCTGAACACATATTTGATTTGCTATGAATTTTAAATTTTTGAATTCTTTAGAAACACTGCTCTCATTTTGGTAAGATAATGGCATGTCAGTTTCTGAGACATTCTTCTGTTTAGCAATCAGGAGAATATTGAGATGAGAACCTGAAAAATTCATGAAAGGTAGAAGAGTCTTACATGTTCACACATTTTCAAATTATTTATTGTAGGAAATACACTTTTTATAAAAAAGTAAGAGGGATGGGAGAGTTGTGGAATGGTTCTACTGGTATTTAAAGAAGTGATCCTAACATACGGGTCCCAAGACATTTTCTCTTGTCATTCATGGGCCAGTTGACTTTTTTTTCCCCCAGTGAGAGGGAAAAATGATTTTCCATGTTTATTGGTCAGTCAGTGCTTTCCATTCTGACACTCACTTCTCTCTTATTCCCGCCTCCCCCCCCTTCTCTTTCTACCCTGTTTCTTTCTGTTTCAAGTCTGTCTCTGCCTCTGTGTCTGAGGATGAAAAAAAAAGTATATTATTATCCAGAGTGATGCTTGTCAAGCGCCTCAGAGGCAATCTCTGCAGCAGTTTCACTGGAAGAAAGGGAGGGATTTGGGGAGAAGGGGGAGGGTTAATCATTTGCTGTTAAAACCCGCAGAAGGGAACACAGAGCTCTGCCCACATAATAAGTGCCTGCAGGCAGCTAGTGAAGAGGGAAAAGTTTGGGAAAACTCATTTTTTGTCTCTCAGATTGTGGAACTTCTGTAAACACTTTGAAACCTCCTCCCACCTCGATTTTCTAATATACTTATTTTTCGAGATATTCAGGTTGTTTGTGTATGCTCATATGTCAGAGAAGGCACATATGGGTACACAAATAAAAGAAGAAAGCTGACATTTTCTAAGTGTAGCCTTCAAACCCTCAGTTTTTAAAATCGGTACCTTTTCCAGCTGTTAGTCATTTGTAAGCTGTTGCCCTTGTAATTGCAAGTGAGTTGAGATGTGATGCATGCAGTGCCGCACGCACCTTCGCTTTTCAGTCATATCTTTGGAGTCATTTAGACTGCCGGGAATCATGCTCATAATAAATAGCTTTTTATTACCCAAAGCCGCTGTTCCGGCAGCAGAACGCCAGCCCTCTGATAGATGGGCCGCGGAGTTTTTTGTGTTGTGCTTACTCAGAGTTGTTAGCAGCAAAGAGGAAGGCAGCTAAGGGGGGACTTTGGCAGAGGAGATCTTATGGGTAGACTGAAGCCGCAGATCAGAATTCAGAAACGGGAACGAGAGCTGAAATGTGATTCTCTGGTGCTTGGTGTAACACTCCTCTCCACGCTAGAACTGTGCGAGGCGCTCCGGGAGCCTTGTTCCGATCACGGAATCCACTAAAGGACCATGCAGCCGCGGAGCCCCGAAAGCCGTCGGGAAGTTTTGCCGGAGCTGATTTCTAGGGGATTTTCCGGTGCCTAGGAGAATCCTGCATGCCTTGAGCTCTATGGAGGAGGGCTCGAGTTTCCCATGAGGGGCCCCCTTGGAAAAGCCGTCTGTGCAGAATCCAGGCTCTGCTTCTTTCTGTGTGCTCTTTACCGAAAGGCTTTTCTCACCTTTGCTGGTTTGCTGGTGTGATTTCCATGTGCTGAGTCCTGTGTAGGGATCCAGGATGGATTGCCTGTGCATTGTCACCACAAAGGTAGGATAGGAAGCAGAGCTGTTGTCGTGTGCAGCGTTTTTCTATTCTTATTCTAGTCCTGTGATTAAACAGCTCTGGTTGGTGCTGAGAGTTCATGAGATAAAATGATTAGTATAATTTACTTTGCTGGGCATTTTGTTCCCCACGAGGGTCTGAGGGTCCAGTCTTTATTGGTTTTCAACTTCTTAAAGTGATATTGTGTGTTTGTGCAAATGAAAGGAGAATGTGCCTGTGCTTTTTATGGCAGGATTTGCTTTTGCATCTATTTATAGCTCAATATTAAAATATCTGTAGTAGTATTGTAGCTCAAACATCATTTTAACATAACATATCAGGGTAGTCTTTCTGAGTGTGTTAATTAGCTTTTCATTTAAAGACCATGTCTTCTATGCTTGAGGAAGCCAATCAGCTTTACTGTGGCTTGACATATTGTTTCTGATTGGAGAATTCTGATATTCTGCATTTTAGTGATTTTTTAAAGAAAAATTCTTTAGACTCTGATTTGAAACAAACAAACACAGTATTTAATGTTGAAATGCTTCTATTTTGTTAAGCAAATTAAGTATTTGTATTATGAGAAATAGAAACAAAAGTGGGTGAAATAAAATGAATAGGCAATTCTCTTATGGGTTTACAGAAAGTAGCTAAACATTTCAAGCCCATTTTATGTTATTCTATCAGTCCCGAACAATGTATTTCAATTTTATCATCATTGGTTATTTGAATAGAAATTACTATTATTTTTAGAAAAAACTAATTAAAACACATTAATTCATTAACTCCCTTTTCATTCTGCATTTAAGCATAACATCAGTTAATTTGAGCTATATCTTTTAGTATCTCACATTGATTGGGCATCCATTAAAAATGACAAAATCAATCGCTTAGTGCATGAGACTCATAAGTATAGATTTCTCACTGTGATCCCCTTTCATCGCTAAAGAAAAGATTATTTATAATTTTGAACCCAGCAACCAAGCTCTCCATAGTATGACCTTAAGTTTTTTACTTTTATGGCTTATATTTCAGAAAATCTTAAGGGGTATCTTCCTATAAGGCCTAGTATCACATGGTAGCTTCAATTGATGTTAATGGACTTGAAGCCTAAAACTTCCAGTTGGGTTAGTGGACCAGGCCTCAAAGTTAGATGAATACCTTCTTTTATTTCAAAAAATTGCCAAGCATCTCATTCAATTTTTCCAATTGTCAGTGAAAACAAACTAAAATGATTTTTTTAGAAAAGGTAAGTGGGAGCTTGTATTTCCTTATATGATCCAGGAAATAGTCTCTGAAATATGTTTTACTTTTCCTGAGGTGTTACACCTGGTGTTACTTTTCTTAAGAGAATGCTGTCAAATCTGACCTACATGTATTTCATAATTATTTCAAAATCAGAATAATTGAAGATACTATAAAACATAATTAGTACTTTAAAAATGTTATAAAAATTTATTAATTAGAACTCAAAACTGGAAATCTATTGCATTAAACAAAGTAAATCAACACTGAAATCTGTTTCCTCAATTTGAAAAATATAATCTAATTAAAAAACATATCATGTGCTATATATCCATTTATCAGAATATTAATGACTACGAGTATAAGGTAAGAAACATTATTATTCTGCTTTAAATGCTGTATCAGAAATAAATGTTATTATTACAGCATTTTAATTTATCATGTAAATTATATAATTCAACAGGATAAATATCCATGTGAGATTTCATGAATATTCTGAATTAATTATGTTCATGAATATTTCTAGGGTGGCACATGTAAACCTCTCTAGAACAGAGCTACTTATAACAAAGTTATATTATGATGTTTGAAAGTGAAAGTGAAGTTGCTCAGTCGTGTCCGACTCTTTGTGACCCCATGGACTGTAGCCTACCAGGTTCCTCCGTCCATGGGATTTTTCAGGCAAGAATATTGGAGTGGGTTGCCATTTCCTTCTCCAGGAGATCTTCCCGACCCAGGGATTGAACCTGGGTCTCCCGCATTGTAGGCAGATGCTTTACCGTCTGAGCCACCAGGGAAGTCCTATTATGATGTTTAAATGGTAATTAATATATGGTTGATTTAAAAGCTGCATGTGGGTGAGGAGACTTCCTCAAGGACTTCAGAATGCAAATCCTGTTCGCTTCAGCCACCTCCAGTGATACTCTTTTTTTTCCCCCAAGTGACTATGTACTTGGGATGCCCTTGTTCCACTTTCCTGGACTTTTTGGAAGGAAACTTGTCAACAACTTGGAAATTTTACTTCTCAGTTCAGCCCCCATCACGTTCTTCTCCACAAGGAGTCCACCTTCTAGCACTTCTGGCTGAGAGGTTTCCTTCAAGTTTTGCTTTGTTGAAGCTTTCTGTGAGACTGGAACTGCTGACTAACTCTCTGGTCTGTCCAGGCTCAACCTCATCTACAGCACAGCTCAGTGAGCACACCTGACCACCACTCCCATCAGTGTTCAACGGCAGGAAGCACAAGTACTTCCGCTGGCTCTCTTCTTTCCTTCCTATCTTGGCATGAAATGCACTTAACTGTCCCCTTACATCCTATGACCTCTTGGCTCTCTCCATTCTCCCTTCTGTTGTACACACTGTGGAAATAAATTCCTTTTCATAGCTTGCTACATAGTCTTAAGAATAATGTTAGAAGATTAATGAAGGAGAGATTATGACAAATCAAGACAAGGCACTGCATAATGGCAATATAAAAGGATCCATTAGACATACCAGAGAAGTGTTTTTCTTTTTCATTTTTCTGCATGTAAAAGGCAGGAAATGATTATGGCCTGTTTCATAATAATCTAACTCTACCCCCTCCCCCCACCCCCCGATAAAGTAATCGTAGATCTCACCCATATGACTCAGATTGCTTAAGGTCTTAAGTGCTCCAGTCTGACCAGACTGATTTGCAGAACCTTATAGTTTTGGGGTAAGATATTTTTGGCTAGAAAATCATCAGAGCAACTGAAAACTCAGATTTTCTTTCACATGGATCCCAAGGTCATTTCTGATGTTAAGATAACTCACTTGTATAAGATTGAATCTTCTCTTTTGAGTGTTTTTGTCTGGGTTCCATTTCAGCCCTTTTGTCACAAATGTCACTACTGAGAAAAGAGAAGTGACATGACTTAGTTGAAGAGCAGAGCTCTGGTGCAAGACTTAGATTTAAACTGCTGTTCTCACACGTACTGACTTTAGAACTTGAATAAGTTTTTAACTTCCCTGAATCTCAATTTCCTAATCTGTGAAAAAGATATGATATTACATATATGTAAGTGATGTTGCAATGGCACCCCACTCCAGTACTCTTGCCTGGAAAATCCCATGGACGGAGGAGCCTGGTAGGCTGCAGTCCATGGGGTCGCCAAGAGTCGGACACGACTGAGTGACTTCACTTTCACTTTTCACTTTCATGGATTGGAGAAGGAAATGGCAACCCACTCCATTGTTCTTGCCTGGAGAATCCCAGGGACGGCGGAGCCTGGTGGGCTGCCATCTATGGGGTCGCACAGAGTCGGACACGACTGAAGCGACTTAGCAGCAGCAGCAAGTGATGTTGCAGTAAAGTATTGTAAGTACCTAGCACAATATCTGCATAATGAAAAAATTAACTAAGGGATAATTTATTGATCAACTCCCAAGATATACCTTTAATTTATCCCTTTCTTTGAATATGGTCATTGAGAAAAATGTGGTCATCCCAATAAACACAATTTAGTAACTGATATAACATGTTTTATAGAGTGGACAGTTCTTAAATATGTCTTTAATAATTAAAATATAATAATCCCAATGATTGTGATAGCTAGAATACAAGGCTTCCTTGGTGGCTCAGTCAGTAAAGATTCTGCTTGCAATGCAGGAGACCTGGGTTCCATCATCCCTGGAGAAGGGAATGGCAACCCACTTCAGTATTCGTGCCTGGAAGATTCCATGGACAGAGGAGCCTGGTGGGCTACAGTCCATGAGGTCACAGAGTCAGACACCACTGAGCACCTAACGCACAGAAAACAAGGAAAATAATGTTAGCCTCTGTTAAGCGAGAAACATGCTGTTAGATGATTGGTCCATAGGACAGCAGTTCTGGATAGCAGGCAGAATATTTTGGGCTAAATTTAATAAAATGTGAACAGTTGGTAGAATTTTTCTCTTGCTATGTAGGAATTCTCAAGTATCATATGTAATAGCATATGGGATTTGATACAAGAACAGAAGAAATGTGAAACTGTGAAAAAATCAAAGTAAATCTGTACTTTGTAACTTTGGACACCTAAAGGCATCTGGGCATCAGTGTCCCTTCCTGTAAAACAGGTGTATATTAATGCATTTCTGAGGTCCTTCCTTTTTCTATCCTAATCTAATGTTATTCTAAAGTATATTATCTCTGCAACTAAAATTATTCATGTACACTAAGTATCTTAAAAAGTAGTAGTGGGTGAATCATATTTCAGGTGTCCATTAATTAGACATTTTTTATTTTTATTTTTTTAAATAAATTTATTTATTTTAGTTGGGGGCTAATTACTTTACAGTATTGTAGTAGTTTTTGCCATACATTGACATGAATCAGCCATGGGTTTACATGTGTTCCCCTTCCTGGACCCCCCTCCCACCTCCCTCCCCATCCCATCCCTCTGGGTCATCCCTTTGCCCCAGCCCTGAGCATTTGTCTCATGCATCGAACATGGAATGGTGTTCTGTTTCACACATGACAATATACATGTTTCAATGCTATTCTCCCAGAACGTCCCACCCTCACCTTCTCCCTCAGAGTCCATAAGTCTGTTCTATGCATCTGTGTCTCTTATTCTGTCTCACATATAGGGTTATCATTACCATCTTTCAAATTCCATATATATGCATTAGTATACTGTATTGGTGTTTTTCTTTCTGGCTTACTTCACTCTGTATAATGGGCTCCAGTTTCATCCATCTCAAACATAGGCAAAATACTCTCCGACATAAATCACAGAAGGATCCTCCATGACCCACCTCCCAGAATATTGGAAATAAAAGCAAAAATAAACAAATGGGACCTAATTAAAATTAAAAGCTTTTGCACAACAAAGGAAACTATAAGCAAGGTGAAAAGACAGCCTTCAGAATGGGAGAAAATAATAGCAAACGAAGCAACAGACAAACAATTAATCTCAAAAATATACAAGCAACTCCTGAAGCTGAATTCCAGAAAAATAAATGACTCAATCAAAAAATGGGCCAACGAACTAAACAGACATTTCTCCAAAGAAGACATACAGATGGCTAACAAACACATGAAAAGATGCTCAACATCATTCATTATTAGAGAAATGCAAATCAAAACCACAATGAGGTATAATTAGATATTTTTTTAAAGTTTTAAAAAATCTGTAAAGACAGTTGCAATGTGGTGGCTCAGTGGTAGAGAATCTACCTGCCAATTCAGGAGATGCAGGTTCTATCCTTGAGTCGGGAAGATCCCCTGGAGTAGGAAATGGCAACCCACTCCAGTATTCTTGCCTAGAAAATTCCATGGACAGAAGAGACTGGTGGGATACAGTCCACGGGGTCACAAAGAGTTGGACACAACTGTGCACGCACACACACCCATATTAGGTTATTCCTATAAATTTTTTAAAATTAGTTTATTTATCTATTTTTTAACTTTACAATAATGTATTTGTTTTGCCATACATTGACATGAATTCACCATGGATGTACATGTTTTCCCCTTCCAGAACCCCCCTCCCACCCCCCTCCCCAACCCATCCCTCTGGGTCATCCCAGTGCACCAGCCTGAAGTGCCCTGTATCATGCATTGAACTTGGACTGGCTATTCGTTTCACATATGATAATTTACATGCTTCAGTGCCATTCTCTCATATCATCCCGCCCTCTCCCTCTCCCTCTCAGAGTCCATAATACTGTTCTATTTATCTGTGTCTCTTTCGATGTCTCACATACAGGGTTATCTTTACCAATTAACTAAATACCATATATATGTGTTAGTATACTGTATTGGTTTTTTTCTTTCTGGCTTGCTTCACTTTGTATAATAGGCTCCAGTTTCATCCACCTCATTAGAACTGATTCGAATGGATTTTCTTTTTAATGGCTGAGTAATATTCCATTGTGTATATGTACCACAGCTTCCTTATCCATTCGTCTGCTGATGGGCATCTAGGATGCTTCCATGTCCTGGCTATTATAAACAGTGCTGCGATGAACATTGGGGTACATGTGTCTCTTTCAGTTCTGGTTTCCTCAGTGTGTATGCCCAGCAGTGGGATTGCTGGGTCATATGGCAGTTCTATTTCTAGTTTTTTGAGGAATCTCCACACTCTTCTCCATAGTGGCTGTATTAGTTTGCATTCCCACCAACAGTGTAAGAGGGTTCCCTTTTCTCCACACCCTCTCCAGCAATTTATTGTTTGTAGTCTTTTGGATAGCAGCTGTTCTGACGGGCATGAAATGGTACCTCATTGTGGTTTTGATTTGCATTTCTCTGATAATGAGTGATGTTGAGCATCTTTTCTTGTGTTTGTTAGCCATCTGTATGTCTTCTTTGGAGAAGTGTCTGTTTAGTTCTTTGGCCCACTTTTTGATTGGGTTGTTTATTTTTCTGGAATTGAGCTGCAGGAGTTGCTTGTATATTTTTGAGATTAATTGTTTGTCCATTGCTTCGTTTGCTATTATTTTCTCCCTTTCTGAAGGCTGTCTTTTCACCTTGCTTATAGTTTCCTTTGTTGTGCAAAAGCTTTTAATTTTAATTAGATCCGATTTGTTTATTTTTGCTTTTATTTCCAGTATTCTGGGAGGTGGGTCATAGAGGATCCTGCTGTGGTTTATGTTGGAGAGTGTTTTGCCTATGTTTTCCTCTAAGAGTTTTATAGTTTCTGATCTTAGGTTTAGATCTTTAATCCATTTTGAGTTTATTTTTGTGTATGGTGTTAGAAAGTGTTCTAGTTTCATTTTTTTTACAAGTGGTTGACCAGTTTTCCCAGCACAGGTGAGTGGATTTATCTCTGGGCTTTCTATTTTGTTCCATTGATCTATATTTCTGTTCTTGTGCCAGTACCATACTGTCTTGATGACTGTGGCTTTGTAGTAGAGCCTGAAGTCAGGCAGGTTGATTCCTCCAGTTCCATTCTTCTTTCTCAAGATTGCTTTGGCTATTCGAGGTTTTTTGTCTTTCCATACAAATTGTGAAATTATTTGTTCTCGTTCTCTGAAGAATATCGGTAGCTTGATAGGGATTGCATTGAATCTATAGATTGCTTTGGGTAGTATTATTCCTGTAATTTTTAAAATAATTACATGATGGTACTGTCAGTTGTTAATATGTGTAACAGGTTGATGTGCATAATAAAATTCAAATAGCAGAATGAAATGTGGACCAGGCAGCATGAAAGTGTGTTTTATTGATGTCAATACTACATCTGTTCTGTAAATAACACTTTTTGTATTCATCAACCCACCACCTTTTTAAAAGAATTAGAGTCCTTTAGAATTTCTAAGAGGGAATAGCTGTTGCTGGGCATTTGAAAGATATTTTTGCTAATGCTAATACGTATTATTTATTATTTTTAATAGAAAAGGGGTTATGTTGTACTCTTATAAATGTATTAATCATGGAAGTATTCCCAACTATAGGTTTTATTTCTTTTGGAGGGGAACTAAAATAATATTTATTTTCTAGAAGAGCTTTATGTAGAGAAAATGAAACAAATCACCGAGGCAACAAATGTTTTCTCCGAGTGGCTCTGTCTTCATCGACAAAGCTATTTATTCATGCGGTTATATAGTTGCATCTGCTCTCATGCAGCTATAGAAGCAGCTCATCCATTCATTCATTTTATTCATTTAACAAGTATTTATTGAATGCTTAATATGTGCCTGACACTGGAAGGCATGGGGATATAATGAACAATCTGTTCTTGTGAAACTTTTAGTCTAATGGGAAAACAACCAATTATAGAAATAGCAATGTGTAATAGGAGAGGGCTACCTAAAGAATCTGCTGGGTTGGATTACAGCGTAGGTAAGGGTTTCATATCAGGAAAGGGTTTTCTGAGGAAGTGACAATTAGACTGATACACAGAGTGGAGGGCACAATGGGGGAAATAGTGTTTTTGGTCAAGTCCCAGATGTGACAGATTGCTGGAAGAGAGAAAAGTGGGAGAATGGCGTATCCCAGTGTGGCTTGGATGTACGGTATTCACCATGAGTATGAAGATAACAAAGGATGCAGAAAGAGTAGAGACCCAGTCATAAATATCAAGTTGATATATTATCTTAAAGGAAATAGAATTTTCCTTCCATCATTAACCCTGGTCTCAAATCCCAGTTTGCCCTGACTTCTCACCCATTTCATTTCTCTGATTTGAGCTCTCTCCTATTATCTGCCACATCCCCCTTTGCTCATCCTTAAGCCTGTTCAGTAAAAATAGTGGTTTTACCTTTCAGTAACTAGATGACCTTCTCTGAAATGTAGTTTTCTCGTCTATAAAATGGTCCATATCTTTCAGGATTGTTTTGACAATAAGAACTATAAAGTCGTTAGCATGTTATGTTGTAGGGATGTGTTACTTTTATTTAATTATGGTGCAAGTGGGGGGCCCTGTGGAGGGCTGCAGTCTTACCATCTTTTTGTCTTTTCATGATGCTCTTCTCATATCTTTCCTGCCAGTGACATTGATCCTGATACCTAACATCTCAACCAAGCATCTGTAATGTAGCAGGTCCACTTAACAGAAACTGGAACAGGAGGCTTAATGGATCAGGAAAAATCTACTGGGTGGCAGAAAGAGACAGAAATACAGCTAATAGTAGGGAAGTTTTAATAAACTCTGGCCTTTAGTATAGAAAAGAAGGGACAAGAGCCAATGTGAAAAGATTTCATGACTACATTAGTAACCTGGGATTAACCATTTTAATTGTATAAAACACTTTAGCATATTAATTACATTAATATAATAGCTTAAATTTTCTTTATTAAGTATACCATACAACTCCCAGAATGATCAATCTAATATACACATCCAACAGCGTAACTCTCACATGGAGGCCCTGCTTGAATTCAAGATGAGCGATTGTCCAAATTCTTACCTTAGTACATAGATCGCCCTGGACCTAGTACGTCAATTCTTCTCCTGTCTCATCTTCCATCATTCTACTTTGTATTTTATACTCCAGGAATGTTAAAAAAAAATTAATGGACCAGACTACTTCTATGTCTATGCTACTTTTTCTGTCCTTCCTTAAACTCATTGGCCCATTGGCCTTGCTGGCTCTGCTCTGTTCTTTGAAGGCGTTAGCCATGTTTCTGCTTTGGAGACTTGCACTTACTAGTCCTCTGTCTAGATGGTGTCATCCATCTGTCTCAATCTTACTTATCTTCCAGGTCTGGCTGTTCATGGCATAACCTTTCCTAAAATCTCTAGTTAGATTTTGTATACGTAATACCTGGGACATATTTCTGACATGGCGACAACTTAACTCCTCAGACCATCTAAGAAACAACAAAGCAGCTTCTTAGAGCGGATTCAAACCCACGTCTTTGTCACTGATGTCTGTACTCCTCTCCCCTATCATTGTCTCTTGGTTAAGTAACTTCAAATTTGTATGTAGTTAAAACATACTCTTGATACTACATTTTGGATTTCATTCCTCTCAACCTAAACAACTAATTAAATAAAAATAATATACCCACATAATGGTTAATTTAAAGTTATTCATAATTGTAGATTTGTATTTTTTGGACACATATCTGTAGCTTGTAAAAGTAAACTTTTAGAAATGGAATAAAAATGTATCATATGAATCATACCAGTCATCTGTTGATACAGTTGTAGTAAATAGTCTTTCCTGCCAAACCTGATTACCAGGATGTTATTCACAACATCAGCCCTTTCTTGACACTATGAGTAAAAGCTATGTGTGTTGTGAAGAGCTGTGAGTTTGGGAGGATTATCCTTTATAAGACTTTTAGGTAAATTACATTTTATGGGTTTGCAAAGTAAACAAGTGCAAATCACATTTTGCAAGTCAAATAACATTTAAGCACATTAATTGTGTTCAAAATTTTTAAAATGTATAACTGTCTTTATAAAGTATAAAGTAATTTATCACTTCCTTTTATTATTTACCCATTATTTCATCTGAATGTTTGTAGATAAGATTTTCTTAAAGTGGATTATCCATGATTACAGCTTTCTGAGAGACCTGTCTCATTGACCATATGCATGTTTCACCAAAGACAATTTGGGAATGTGTGTTGGATCATGGTTCAGAAAATAAAGTTATAGATGTGGATTTGCCATTTATTATGTTAGTAATTTTAGTCAATTCAGTTTACTCTCCCTGAGTCTTATTTTCTCAAGTCTGAAATGGGGATAATAAAACTGACTTATGCGTACTTGCTTCACAGGATTATTGTAGAGAATCAAATGAGTTTATTTAAAAATTATAAAACACTTTAGACATGGAAAGGATGACTAAAATTATTGAAAGGAGGAAATCCTAGTGTAAATTGAAATCTTTTATACCATTAACATACTGGGAGGTGGAAACAAATGAGAGCTGTATCCATCTATGTGTTAGAATTAATTTTATGTTAATTACAGGGACCCAAGCAAATTGGCCTTACAATGATTGGGTCTCCCAGAAAACTGAGTATTGGGCATTTGGACAGCAGTTGATATCCACAACTGAATTTGGCTTCGAGTGGCTGCACAGTATAGGGTTTAGAAGTGTAGCTTTTGGAGTCAGATTCTTGCTGGAGTCCTAGTTCTTCCAGTTATTAGTTCTGTTGTCTGGGCCAAATTACTTGACCTAAATCCCAGTTTCTTTATTTGTAAAATGAAATAAAAATAAGCACTTCAAAGGGGTGTTGTGAGAATTAAATACAATATTCATTGCCTCCACAAATATTTTCTGAGTGCATACATGTGCCAGGCAGTATTGTAAGCAGTGGAAATGTGACAGTGAATAAAGCAGACATGGTCCCTGCCCTCATAGAACTTACGTTATAGAGTGAAGAGACTGGCCCTTAATAGGCACACAGATAGTAAACATGATAGCAATAGCTGCTATAATTTAAAAAGCTGAGAAATGGAATATAGAAAGACAGATGAGTATAAGAAGAGAGAAAAGCTCTGTTAGATAGGGTGGAAAGAAATGTTCGTTCTGAAAAAGTTCTGGGACCTTGAAAGGACCAGCTTTATGAAGATCTTGGGAAGAACATTCTAGGCAAGCGGGACAGCAGGTATAAATATATACGTAGGGCTTAGTATAGCAGCTATACATAATGTATGGTCACCGTATAGCTGTGAATTTTTCTGTTTCTCCTTATTTTCCCCTTTCCTTTTCTCTTATTTAGAGAATCTGACATTTAAGGATAAATTTCAAAGTACAATCACTAACTCAACAAGTCAGTTGCCATTGTAGTGGCAAATTTTTATTACGTAGTCATGGTGATGGGGATTTCCTCTGGGCTTTCGTGAATCTTTCCCAGATTAATAGGTGTTTATTGATGAGAAAAAGAGACCAGATATTTTAACCTTTTCTACTGTACATTCAAAATTAGTACCAGGTTTGAAATCCTATGAAAATATTCTCCCCCAAATACATCTATTTCAATATTCCTGCACACAATATCTATTTCTTTGCATCTAAGTAATTCAGTTCTTGAACTAAACTTTCAGAAGACACCAGGTTTTGTGAAAAAGTGGTTTAACAGTAAATGAATAAATTCTTAGACTTTAGAGTTCTATTTACCCATTAAGTAATCTTAAGTCAAAGTTCCAGGAAAACAGCCATTCTTTGAAGCCCTCTGAGCATAAATCATTCTCCTACTCTATTGTCTGATCATTAAATGGTATGCTCCTTTCTTAGTTGTTATGGTTAGATAAATGCAAGTTGTTCTATCCTACCACAATGCCATTTCCCAGTTGTTATTGTTAGAAAAGTGGGAATTGATCTTGGTTTTTATTTTCCCCTAAGTTTCAATCTATCCCAGTTCCCATTCATTCTTCCTACCTTCCCCCTCCTTTTGCCCCTCTACATTTTTTTACACTGTTAACTGGGACCTTCCTTACAAAATAAAAATACATGCACACACATACCTGTGTGTATACTTTGTGTGTATGTTGCAATTCTGGTTAATACCCTTCAGGAGTTCCCAGTACCCTACTTCCTCATTATTCAAAGTGTGGTTTGTTGACCAATTTCAATGGCATCCTTTCAGAGCTTGTTGGAAATGCAGAATCTTGAGTCCCATGCTAGAACTACTGAGTCAGAACTTGTGTTTTAGCAAGATAACTAGATGATTTGTATACTCAGTTGCTTTTGCACCCTTGGATTTAAGAATTGGCTTATTGGATAAAGTTTATATAGCTTAACCTCACATACATGGCCCTCTTTGCTCTGGCCCTTGTCTAACTTTTCTGTCTCTGATCCCGTCACTCTTCATGCCTTAGATTAAACTGTAGTCAGTTATATTTAGCTCCCCAAACAATCTGAATTCTGTTCTGTTTCTATGCACCTGCTTTTCTTTTTGTCTAGAATGCTTTTCAACTCTCTAGCCTATGCTTTCTTAATAAGCTTTTCTTTAACCTTTAAGGCTCAACTCAAATGCAGATTTCTCTGTAAATATCTTCCTTGATACTGTTCTCCTGAACTGAGCTAGTCACTATTTGTGTCCTGAGTATGAGGTCTGTGTCTGTGTGAAAGTGAAAATCGCTCCATCGTATCCGACTCTTTGACCCCATGGACTGTATAGTCCATGGAATTCTCCAGGCCAGAATACTGGAGTGGGTAACCTTTCCCTTCTCCAGGGGATCTTCCCAACCCAAGGATCAAACCCAAGTCTCCCACACTGCAGGCAGATTCTTTGCCAGCTGAGCCACAAGGGAAGCGCCAATCTGTGTAATAGTCATCATCTAGTACAATTAGTTTTTACACATGCGTATCTCTTGCTAAAATGTGAAGTCTTTGAAGGTGGTAGGGAAGTTATTAGTCCTGTTTACAGCCACTGATCTAGTATGGTGCTGACAGGTATACCATAAGTGTTGATTGATTCTTTCGTGTACAGACATTTGGTAGACATTGCTGACTAAGTAAATGAACTAGGAAGGAAGTGGATGGAGGCACTTCCTTCCTGAAACTTATACACACACATATGTGTATGTTTATATAGCATCTACGTTACAAGAAATACTGGTAAAAGGTTTCTTTGTATTATGATCGATAGAATGTTCAGTTGATAGACAGGTGATTGGTGAACTTCTCTGTGAATGATTGCTGGACCTGAAATGATACTTGAAATGTCATTTTAGTATAAAAGAAATGGGATAAAAGAGGTAGAAGTCCTCACATGCTCCAAGAAAAATGGCAATGGATCACATCTATGATAAAGAACTTATAATGAGCATC
Source organism: Giraffa tippelskirchi (assembly GCF_054371585.1). NCBI lineage: Eukaryota > Metazoa > Chordata > Mammalia > Artiodactyla > Giraffidae > Giraffa > Giraffa tippelskirchi. Next base: position 37,021,086 of record NC_137284.1, on the reverse strand, counting down.
ATTTAAAACTTTAAGATTCAAATATGAAAACACTTGTAGGTCAGTAGCACATTTGTATTAATATTAAATAAAAGCTAAAGCAGCCAGATCAGATTTTCAGTTTGATAAAAGAAAAGCCAACTTATATCTGTTTAGCTTCTCAGAGATTCCATATAATATGATACTTAACCTAGTTTTAGGGGAAATTAGTTGACTTTATAATATGTATATAATATATTTAGTATAAATATATTATGCTGCTGCTGCTGCTGCTGCTAAGTCGCGTCAGTCGTGTCCGACTCTGTGCGACCCCACAGACGGCAGCCCACCAGGCTCCTTCGTCCCTGGGATTCTCCAGGCAAGAGTACTGGAGTGGGTTGCCATTTCCTTCTCCAGGGCATGAAAGTGAAAAGTGAAAGTGGAGTCGCTCAGTCGTGTCCGACTCAGTGACCCCATGGACTGCAGCCCACCAGGCTCCTCCGTCCATGGGATTTTCCAGGCAAGAGTACTGGAGTGGGGTGCCATTGCCTTCTCCAAAATATATTATAAAGGTCTAATAATTTTGATTATATAGTATCAGTTCAGTTCAGTTCAGTTACTCAGTCATGTCTGACTCTTTGCGACCCCATGCACTATAGCATGCCAGGCCTCCCTGTCCATCACCAACTCCCGGAGTTTACCCAAACCTATGTCCATTGAGTGGGTGATGCCATCCAACCATCTCATCCTCTGTCGTCCCCTTCTCCTCCTGCCCCCAATCCTTCCCAGCTTCAGGGTCTTTTCCAATGAGTCAGCTCTTCGCATCAGGTGGCCAAAGTATTGGAGTTTCACTTCAAGATCAGTCCTTCCAATGAACACCCAGGACTGATCTCCTTTAGGATGGACTGGTTGGATCTTCTTGCAGTCCAAGGGACTCTCAAGAGTCTTCTCCAACACCACAGTTCAAAAGCATCAATTCTTCGGTGCTCAGCTTTCTTCATCATCCAACTCTCACATCCATACATGACTACTGGAAAAACCATAGCCTTGACTAGATGGGCCTTTGTTGGCAAAGTAATGTCTCTGCTTTTTAATATGCTGTCTAGGATGGTCATAACTTTCCTTCCAAGGAGTAAGCGTGTTTTAATTTCATGGCTGCAGTTACCATCTGCAGTGATTTTGGAGCCCCCCAAAATAAAGTCAGCCACTGTTTCCACTGTTTCCTCATCTATCTGCCATGAAGTGATGGGACCAGATGCCATGATCTTAGTTTTCTGAATGTTGAGCTTTAAGTCAACTTTTTCAGTCTCCTCTTTATATAGTATATTTTAGTATAAAACATTAAAATTTGTCTTAAAGCTGTACCATAGAAAATTTAAAAGTGGCTTATTGTCCTAAATCAGTAGGTCATAAAATAATTGAAGAAATAATAAAAGTTGGTTTCTTTTTTCCCCCAAAGCAGGATGCATTAGATTGCACTCAGCTTTCAGGATACAAACTTGTCTAGGAACGGAATATGAGTTCACAGCACTTTTGCCTTTTTTTTTTTTTTAACATTGCTTTGCATTTTAGAGAACAAAGTGTATCAGTACCATTGAATGGTTTTACCCCAAGTAACCTCCAAAAGGAACTTAAAAAAACATAATAATGATTACTGCTTGGAATTTATCCAACTAACTGTAAAGATGACATCAGCACTATGCAAACAGAGCCCAAAATAGGTATTCTGTTATTTTGTGGTTGAGATAGGAGTTAAAATTTTTAGTCACTTTCAAACATGTTCTTAAATTATTCTGAAAACTCTAGATAGAAATGTCTCAGAGTAATCAATTGCTACTTTTTCATGTAGCAATAAAGGTGACAACCGAGATTCTCCCTGAAGACCACTTGCACATATTTTTTAAAATTCCAAAAGTCAATTTTAAAGATGAGTCATGTCATTTATTACCCATATCAGCAAGAATTGTTTTGGTCTATAAAACACAGTTGAAATAGTGTTTAAAAAATTAACCTCTCCTATAGTTCAGATTTGTACAAAGAGATATATAATTTATCATATTGTATTTATGTTATCTCCAAATAAAGTAAATTGCTTATTTTCAAATATAGTTCTAAGTCGAAAATGTGAAGAGGAGTTAGAGATTTTCTTGCTAATATAAAATATTTGAAAATCCTTTGCTAAAGACACCGTAAATAAAAACATTTAGCAAAAAAAAAGAAATTCTCCTTCCCTGGTCTTTGTTATGACTCCTCTAGGATTTCAAGCTATGGTGCTATCTTGCTAGTCCTTTAAAATAAAACTGTCCTGAATTAATACACATGTAATTTACTTAGCAATCTGAAGTTCTGTTTAAATTGAGGACAGGTCTAATTGTTAGTTCTTCCTGGCTGACTGCTTGATGTTGGCTATGGTGCCTGATCTACAAACGCCTGAACATTCTTTCATTGATTAACATTTGTCCAAAAACATATATTCATAGGTGTCAGAAAGACAAGGCACATACAAAAGTAATATCCATCTACCCCCCTTTTCTTTGTGTTAGGCTTTGGCAGAATTTTTGATATCTGAGAAAAACCTCTGACAAGAGAGAACTAGGTACATTTAAAGTGATGGCATTCTGTGTGTACTTTTCAAAAAACACTGTCCAATGTAAATGCAATTTTTGGAAACTCAAGAAAATTATAAGAACAAATTGATATGAACTGCATACTTAATAGGTTGTAATTATGTCTTATCAAAAGCTCAACTTTTTTAATCCTTTATTCTTTAGAAATATGGTAATTGTCCCCTTTCCCCTGTAGTTAATTATAAATTTCAGGAAGAATTAAGTCAGCTAAAACTCTTCACTGTTTTTTCTTTGTCTCTATGGTAGCAGTGAAAATAGAAACGAATTGCTTTGATCTTGTTTCTGAATGGCATTTCTTTCCTCAAAGGATGGACCTTATTTGGCAGACCTGAGATTTTAGATATTTTTCATTAGCTGTTTATTCAAAAGAGGTGTTTTTTACAGATGAATTTTAAAATGTGTCAGGAAGAAAAATGTAGCTTATTTTAAAAATCACAGACTTTGTTTCCACAGAAGTTTGTAGTTTATGATATAATAGATCTGCCAATGAAAAATATTCATTGACTATGGTAGTAGATAATGTTCAAAGTTTCTTTCTTGCAAGGAGAAAAGTACAATTGTAGTTCATTTCTCTTGTCTCATCCTATTATGTCAGTAGGATGCAGTGACAGCATGCAAATATCAATGCCATTTAAAGTATTTTACAAGACTGTATTTTTAATCTTGCATTTAGAAGCTTAAATTACTCTATTGAATCTAACTCTACATAGCAATAATTCAACTTTGGAGATTTCTAGAGCTTCAGGAATTATTGGGAGATGCTTCCACAAAATTCTATAATACAATATATTTTTTAGAAATATTTACAGACCAATTATTTCAAATATGTGATACCAGACTGCAGAGCCAATTCTAGCTCCCACATTTAGTCATCCTAAAACTGTTGCAGTATTTCAGATGTTCTTTCCAACTTAAATTGAAAACTTAGATTTAAATTTCCTGATGTATGTAAAGTACTTTGTTATATGCGGGAGACCTGGGTTTGGTCCCTAGGTTGGGAAAATACCCTGGAAAAGGGAAAGGCTACCCATTCTAGTATTTTGGACTATAGAATTCCATGGACAGTCCATGGGGTCGAAAAGACTCGGACACGACTGAGTGACTTTCACTTTCATAGATTTTTCTCATTTAATTTTCATAGTAAACATGTGAGATTTGTGAGCTACATATTATTTTATACTTGGGGTGAGAAAATAGGCTTAGAGAAGCTAAGTGGGATAGGAGGAAAATCTCTGTTTAATAAGATAAATATAAATCTTATTAATTTATATGTCTATAATTAATAAATGTATTTTACTATATAAATAAATACACTTCTGGTTAGAATGTATATTGGACCCTGGGTTAAATATGTTCCATTAATATTTTATATAATCCTTCCAATAATCCTTTAAACTGAGTATTATTCTCTCTACTTTATGGATGAGAAAACTGAAATTCACAGAGTCTAAGAAACTTATTCACAGAGCTAAAAAGCGACAGATTTAGCATTCTAAATATGGATTCTAAAACAATGGATTCCTCATTGTTTTAAACGCTTTCTTCCACTGCCCTTCAGGATAAGTAATTTAATGTTAGAATGAACTAACAACTCACGTCAAGTATCTGGCATCTAATCGTACTCAATAAATATTATTTTATTATAGACCTAGGAAATGCCTTCTTCCAGGGCCCTCTCTCCATTGATGCCATAAAATAAGTTACAACAGTGACTCTCATGTATAATAAATATTTAAATGTGGTCTGCTTTGAGCATTCAGAGCTTATACAACTCATCATTGTTAATTTATCCAGGTAGCCACATGATTAGAAAATATTTTAACATGGCATATTTAATCCTCTTATGCACTGGTTAGCACCTCTGCTAACCTAGGCAAATGCCTGCTTGGAGAGTCACAAGAGATTTTGGAAAATGTGATCATGACTCAGCATTGCCATCACTGTCTACTGAAAAACTCTCTCAGCTTTCAGCATCGTTTGGAGAATGGGTCAGCAGCATTTTTCTCATTTGCAGAAAGCTGAATGCATGATTTCCCAGCACGATGTCAATCTTACTAAGGATTTCCTTAGCAACTAGTTAGGCCAACTCATTTTAAACATCTTGACACCTGAGAAAATATTAATAAAAGGAAGCAAGTACGAAGATAAGCCCAGGAAGGGATAAAGTTGAATATTGAGGAATTAAGCCCAAAATTTAATGAGAAGTGTTAATGCTGACCACGAGTGGGTTTATCATCTGTAATTGGTATCTTGAACAAGCAGGATGTAGCACTAGAAGCCTCCTTATTTGGGCTCTCCGTTGTTACTTAAAACTTCTTAAATCAGAGTACAGTTGATGAATGATATTGTGTATTATATGTGTACAATATAGTCATTCACAATTTTTAAAGGTTATACTCTGCTTATCGTTTTTATACAATATCTATATTTACTGTATTGTAGAATATATCCTTGTAGCTTATTTTATATAAAGTTGTTTATTTAAAGCTTCTTAGAGTCAGTGATCCCTATTTTGCTCTCTAGGTGAAAACTCAGGCAGTCCATGACTTTCCAGTCACTTGCAAAGACTTGAAAGTCCTACAGTCACTTAAAATCACAAATAGAGCCTCAATTAAGTAATTAAAATTATCCAGTCTCAAATATTAATCAGAACTCTGAACACTTTTCCCAGTTAAATATTCTCTTTTTCTTACTGTGGGGTCTTCAGATAGAGTGTCTGCTTTGGGGTACTTCTATAAGTAGGGCTAAGTTTTTTTTTTTCTTCTTTCTCATTTGCTAGCTGGTTATTGATCCCTCCGGGTTTGAAGCATGGTAGGGAAATAAAAAAAGGAGAGCAGGAAGTTATTATGATGGGATTGTTGTAGTTTTTGCTGTCTGAGCCTGACATCATAATCATAATCATAATCATAAAAACATAGAAAATAGCTGACACTTATGTAACATTGATTATGTCTAGAAATAATTCTAAGCACTTGTATTAATTCTTTTAATCTTTATAACTGAGACAAAGAGAGTTTAGCAATAGACACTGGGTCATCACTGTTGTGGGTCTTAGGGAGCTTCTCTTTCTGGGCCTAAATTTCCTGTGGGGCTACCTTGGTGGCTTACTGGTAAAGAATCTGCCCACCAATGCCAGGAGACACACGTTTTGTCCCTGGGTCAGGAAGATCCCGTGGAGAAGGAAACGGCGACCCATTCCAGTATTCTTGCCTGGGAAATCCTATGGACAGAGGAGCTTGGCAAGCTATAGTTCATGGGTGGCAAAGAGTTGGACACAACTGAGTGACTAACACTTTCTATGCATCTTTATGGCAGATTAGGAAACTAATTGGATGAAAACTTTTATTTAAGTACAATTATTTATATACATATGTGTATACACAAACATGTATGTATGGATGAATGTATATATACACATTATATAGTTCTATAAAATCAATGATTTGAAGGTATCCTAAGAGTTGTGTTTTTCCCCCAATTTTTTGAAATTTATGTAAATATACTAAAGCATATATTTGACTAGAAGTCAGCAAATGTGTTTTCTAGTAATTTTAGTAAGCATTAATTCTTAAATAGTGATGTTTGCAATAAGTCATCCTTTAAATATAATTATTCCTTACATTTATAGCATACTTTACATCTCGCAGTATATTTGCAAACACAGTAGTACAGTCATTTTAGTTCTGCCATGGCACTTAATTTTGCCCCTTGGAAACATCATGTTTTAATCTCTTTTTCTTTGTCTGTCAAACACCTGAGAGTTTCAGAAAAGATGGGAAAGACACCTTACGTGCTTTTTCAGAGACCAAACTCACGAGAACCTATTGAGTTTGGTTTTTTTTTTTTTTTTTTTATGGGATCAAGGTTGGATCCCTCCAGGTCCACCCTGTGGCAGGTCTCCCTGCTGTCCATAAGCCGTGAAGTAGAAATAAATGAGGGGAATGGCTGAAGTCTGCTTTCCCTGTAGCATAGACTCATACTTGCCCTCATTCCTAGGTTTTTGTGACCCAAAATCAAGGGGTTTCCTCACCAGGTCCAAGGACACCTTGATTTACTATCAGCTGGTGCATGGCACGCTTTTAGCTGGAAGGCCCTCTACTCATCCTTTCACTCCTAAAATCTTCACTAGAAAACTGAAGTATCTTCTCTATAAAGCCATACCTGACTCAACCAGTCAGAGTTCAAGAGTCTATCCTTTGGCCTCAGTTTCTCTGTACCATTTTTCAGGGTCCTTGCTCATCCCTTACGCCTGACCCTAAAAATGGATGAGATAGATCTTTTTAATCTGTCCATGTCACATTTTATTGATATCGTATGGTGTACCATATACCAGCTTTCATGTTGCTTTATAATTTCATGTTTATTAGTGGCCCTTTTCGTTGGATTGAGAGCTTCTCTAGACATAGACTGAGTCTTGATATATCCTTATTTCTAAATAATACAATAGCTAATTTCTTCATGAATATTTGTTGACTAAATGAATAAATGAATGAGTGGTCCTAGTTTTTAATCCTGTTTTAAACATAACATGCTGCATTGTATCTCCTAAAATGTTGGGTGCATTTTTTTGTTGTTGTTGTTGGGTGCATTTTAAGAGAGGATTTAAATTTTAATATCTCTAAATTCTGTTACCTATATATATATATATATACCAAGCATGTTTGAGAAATGAGTGGCTGAATAAATAAGTGAAGAATATGTGTTTGGTACTATTATATGACGCTTCTGAACATAGGAAAAAGCTCTATGATTATGAGAATCATTTTATTATGAATAGAACAACAAAGATTTTTAGTTTTTTTCTCTGCTTTTAGAAGAACATGCTGTTTTGAATGAAGTATTTAGGTCAAAATTTTATTTGGATGTATCAATTCTTATTCTGCCACACACAAACTTGTTCTGAGGATTAAATGACTAAAATGTCACTTTGTTGTTGTTGTTAAGTTGCTCAGTTGTATCCGACTCTTTTTGCGACACAATGGACTGTCTCCCACCGGGCTCTTCTGTCCATGGGGTTTCCCAGTCAAGAATACTGGAGTGGGTTGCCATTTGCTTCTCCAGGGGATCGTTCTGACCCAGGGATCGGACCTTCATCAGCAGGCGGATACTTTACCACTGGGGAAGCCCATACAGGCACTAGTATAACTCCAAAACACTCTAACAAATGTAAGCCTCTGATACACAAAAAATTTCTAAAATTTTGGGGATGGAATGGGTTGAGTAAAAGGTCTTTATAGAGTTTTCTTGAAATTCTTTGTGGTTACATATTTATGTCATCAATCTGAGATGTAATTGTCCAGCATATTTGGCTCATTTGCTCAGGATAGTCTAGAATGAAATATGTCAAGATAATTAAAGTCAGAAAAAGACAACGAAGGAAGATGAGAGAGTTGCAGACAGCATAGTATTTTAAAAAGACCAAAACTCAATGGATAATTTTGTCTGTTGAGGCAACATGTTTTTAAAAGTTAGCTTTTCAAATCCGTAAATCCTGGTCAAGTCATATATCAACAGTCTAGAGGCATAAATATTCAGTGTAGATGGATGAGAGGGAGAAGGGAAAGTGAAATCTGTCTTAAGAACTGCCTGCCTGCAATGCAGGAGACCAGGCTTGATCTCTGGGTTGGAAAGATTCCTGGAGAAGGGGATGCAACCCATTCCAGTATTCTTGCCTGGAGAATCCCATGGAGAGAGGAGCCTGGTGGACTACAGTAGCCCATGGGGTCGCAGACAGTCTAAACACTTTCACTTTCAAAACACCAATGGAAAGCCCTTAATATCTGAAACTCAGGTAATAGTGAGACAAGAAACTCAGAGAGAGTTCTATCTTTCTTTACTCCATGGTATATATCCACAGAAGTCTAGACACTCCTTATTTATGCCCCCCATCACATTTTATGAGTACTCATATTCCTCCATCTAAGCACAGCTCACTTATTTATTAAATTTTTCCTCTTTACCATGTGTTCCATAAAAATATACACTATCTAGATATAAAAAAAGCTTATTATTACTACTATTACTAGTAATAACTATTATGAATTACTACAAAAGACACATTCTTTACCACTGAAATTATTTGGTATGACTTCTTATAATTAGAAATAATAGCTAGCATTTTAATAATGCTTTCAAATTTCAAAAAGCTTATCTTTATATGTAGGTAAATTATATTTATCTGACTTATGCTATCAGAAAAGGAAAATAAAATTGTCCTTTTACTTTTCACGTCCTTTTTCATAATGTCCTTGCAAATTGTGATAGTTATCTGAAGCAAATCTTTATCATCTGAGAGCAGTCCTATGAGTTAGTATATGCTGAGTCACTCAGTCATGTCTGACTCTGTGACCCCATTGACTGTAGCCCGCCAGGCTCCTCGGTCCCTGGAATTTTCCAGGCAAGAATACTGGAATGGGTTAACCATTTCCTTCTTTAGGAGATCTTCCCGACCCAGGGATTGAACCTGCATCTTCTGCACTGGCAGGTGTATTCTTTACCACTGAGCTACCTGCGAAGCCCTGTGAATTAGGCAAGATACTACCTCTGTTTTATGGTTATGACTACGAGACTCACAGCACCTCCTGGCAGCAGGCATGTGGTTGAGCTTAGCTTGAAATTGTGGTCACCTGACACCAGTCCAGGGTACCTTACATACCCTGTTGGTACTTTATGTCATATTTTGATTTAAACAAGAATACTGAGCCTGGAGATTGATGATCTAAGTGTATTTTTTTTTCTAAGTGTATTTTTATGGTGACTTTATCAATAATCACTCAAACAGCATTTCAGAGTTTAGCGATGCCTTAAAAATAAATCACCTAAATAAAGGTTGCTCTGAAAAGCTTACAAATCACAAAATAGGATTCTTAGCACAAGTACTGAATTCAATACTTTGTTCCAGTTAAATTAGACATGTTAGGATCATTGATAAGATAAAATCATGTTAGTTGATGACATGTCTTAAGCTCCATTAAACAGAAAATGAAAAATACGAGCTTCTCATAGAAGTAGCATGCATGGGCTGCAGAGTCAGTCAGATTTTTGCTGTAGTTTCAGTTATGCTGCTTTTCTGTAGGATAACTTATAGATGAGTTTCTTATCCTCTGTGAGCCTCAGTTTTCTCTTCTGTCGAATGGGCATAGCAATACTTCTATCTATATTTGTTTTAGCAACGAGTGATAAAATACTGAATCCAGAATAATCTTTAGCATATTTAGTAGTTCAGTAAATCACATCTGTGGTTTATATGATTATTGCTAATATTGTTAGTAATTTTTATGTATTATACTTGAGTGTACAATAAAATAAAAGATAAAAGTTTTGTTACAATCATTTCCTCCCCTCTTAGCACTAATCAGAGCTCTTATTACAGGATGGAGCTGTATTGCTGGTTAAAAGAAAGCACTTCATTTTCTCTAAAAGGCCAATTAGCATTGAATTTATAGGAGTTACAACAGAAGAATAGGTTAGCCTGAGACATTTCTTATGTATCTCTTAAGTGAAATATCTCTTATATGAAAAGTAGTGCCTGGCAAATGGTTTAGAATATTAAATCTCTGTGCTCCTGGTTTCAATTCTTTGCACCTCAGTCTCTGATCTGACAAGAAAAGCCTTGAAAATCTATCCTGTCCAACTTTACTTTCTCTGGTTCTATGAAATGCCCTAGAGAGATCTTCACTACTAGTTCACAGTCTGGAAGGAGAGATAAGTAAACACATCTTTCTGTTACTTGACTCAAGTGATCTCACAGGGATACAGGATGTATCAGGGTCCTCGGGGAACCCAGAGGAGAGACCAGGTCTGCCTGTGGCTTTGGAGGCTTCTCATGTAGTTTCCACCGGGATCTGAAAGGCCAGCTACTGAGAAAGCCTGATTCCAAAACCCCAGGATTTAGAGTAATACAACAAATCAAAAAATAGTTTCTTGGGCATTGATAAGAGTAGAAATAACATACCTTGTTTCTTTCAGCACTGCATCAAAAAATCATTCTCAAAGATTTCTCCGGTACTTGTAAATATGGCAATAAATATGTTGATGATAAACCTATCAACAGGTGTATATTGCTGTACATAGTATATAGAACATAATATCATTTTTATTTATTTGCAGCAAAACCAAGGCAAGTGCCCAGCCCAGAATTGTTCGGTGGAAGGTCCTGCTTGGATGCCTGTTCACCACTGTACTGTAAGTTGCTTGGATTATTCTAAGATTGGCCAGGTTAAGAGATAATTATTTTTATATTTTGGAACAGCCTTCATGGAATGTGCTAGAATACACTCTGAAATTCTAGACTTCAGCAGACCTTTTGCAAGGAGAAAGAATGTCTTCTCAGAAAGCTCTTCATTTAAGAAACACCTGTGATTAGGGATTGCATGTATTTCTTTTTGGAGTGAAAGCAAATTGCAAAGGATTTGTCTAAATGCATTATTGATGGTTTACAATTGAATAGTCTTTGAAATGAATATATTTGCCCATTTATTTTTTTCAGTAGCTGCATATTCATGAATACTTGATTTTAGATGCCTTAGAGAAAGATTCTTTCTCTTCTTCCATTCTTGTGTTGACTGTTTAATAGTGATGAGTACACGGATTTGCAATTTTCAACTCTTTGTGGTATAATAATAGACTCTGCATTTGTGTGAAATCTTCCATCACAGAATTTTCAAGTGCCTTAGAAACAAACAGGTACTATGTCATGATTCCTGTGTAGCAAATGGAAGACTTAAACGCAGAGGAACTAAGAACAGTGCACGAATTGTAAGGCTGGGAATAGATTCTAGACACCCTGACTATACTTTCGTGAACTCACTCCGCTACGCTGTGCTCTGAATAAGTGAAGAAAGTGACTGATTCATATGATTCTCTCTTATACATACATTGCCTGATAGAAAGGACAGTGGTTCCTCTGGGAACTGTGTGTGCTGTAACTGACAGTTTGCATGTCATGAAATAATTTGTGTGTGATGAGGACAAAATGTTCAGAAGTTCCTTTTGAGACATTCCCCTCGTTTGACCTACCTTGCAGGCAGTGTAAAGTGATATGTGGAACTCTAATAAATACCCTCATCTTTTGTTGAGGTGCAGGCTTCTGAAAGGCGCAGCTGCACTATCATAGCATGACTGATGGCTGTGTTAAAAGGCAGTAGGTCTGGGGGAGCCTGCTTCTCACACAGATTGTGTGAGAAAACGGAAGCTTGTCTCTTTGTCTTTTGTTTATCTGTGGAAGATGAGATAGTGGGGCCACCTTTAATGAAGGAGAGATGATGGTGCGAAATTTTGGAGGCATTTTTGCGGTGTGGAGGCAGCCGAGACTCGCTCGAGACTCAGAGAATAAAAATGTCACAATTTTGTGAGCAGATGGTCAGAAGGGAGTGTATGCTTAGAGACTCTGCTGATGCCAGAAAAAAGATAAGCTTTAATAATTTTATTTCTTCATCAATCACTGCTTTTATTGTATCCCTGATGATATTATTTCAAAATTACTGATTTATATGTCCATTTCTCCAAGGAAATCATGTACTCTTCAGGGTCCTAGTATACCTACATCTAGGTAAATCCCTGAGTTCATGGTAGGAGCTCTGTGAGTGTAGATTTAATAAATACATCTTCAATCTCTTGATTTCCTCTTTATAATAATAAGCTTCAGTAAATATTTTGCAACCTTCATATTTCTTGCTGAAGAAGAATAAATATATATTTTACTTTCTTAGGTGGTTTCCATTTATGACCATCAGGTGTCCTTTTATACTTTTTCCTTCAGAGTGTATGTTTTGAGGAATTTTGCTTTCACACTAAACAAAATTTTGTCATTTGACTCAGCTGTGTCAGGCACTATGGCAGTTGCTAAAGATGAAAGATAGATAAGATAGTGATCCCATTTTATCAAACACATTCAGGTATTCCAGTTAATAGCTGATCCTCCAGTATATTGATAATTCCAGCTCCAAATAAAATAAATTTGACATTATAGTTACTTTGTATAGTCTTATTGCAGGTAAATCCATTATTAGCAATCTGTGTCTTATGGTTTAGCAAAACAGTTGAGCCTTCATTATTGCCTTGGAGTTGGACCATTGAGGATCTGAAAATCCCAGGTTGTCTCCCTGTTGTAGGACACTAAAAATCAAATATGGAGATGACTACATTTAAGACCCTTCCTACCCAGCATTAGGGTCTTTTCCAATGAGTCAACTCTTCGCATGAGGTGGCCGAAGTATTGCAGTTTCAGCTTCAACATCAGACCTTCCAATGAACACCCAGGATTGATCTCCTTTAGGATGGATTGATTGGATCTCCTTGCAGTCCAAGGGACTCTCAAGAGTCTTCTCCAACACCACAGTTCAAAAGCATCAATTCTGCGGTGCTCAGCTTTCTTCACCGTCCACCTCTCACAACCATACATGACCACTGGAAAAACCATAGCCTTGACTAGACGGACTTTTGTTGGCAAAGTAATGTCTCTGCTTTTAAATATGCTATCTAGGTTGGCCATAAGCTTCCTTCCAAGGAGTAAGCATCTTTTAATTTCATGGCTGCAGTCACCATCAGCAGTGATTCTGGAGCCCCAAAAAATAAAGTCTGACACTGTTTGCACTGTTTCCCCATCTATTTGCCATGAAGTGATGGGACCGGATGCCATGATCTTAGTTTTCTGAACGTTGAGCTTTAAGCCAACTTTTTCACTCTCCTCTTTCACCTTCATCAAGAGGCTCTTTAGTTCTTCTTCACTTTCTGCCATAAGGGTGGTGTCATCTGCATATCTGAGGTTATTGATATTTCTCCCAGCAATCTTGATTCCAGCTTGTGTGTCTTCCAGCCCAGCGTTTCTCATGATGTACTCTGCATATAAGTTAAATAAGCAGGGTGACAACATACAGCCTTGATGTACTCCTTTTCCTATTTGGAACCAGTCTGTTGTTCCATGTCCAGTTCGAACTGTTGCTTCCTGACCTGCATACAGGTTTCTCAAGAGACAGATGAGATGGTCTGGTATTCCCATCTCTTTCAGAATTTTCCACAGTTTATTGTGATCCACACAGTCAAAGGCTTTGACATAGTCAATAAAGCAGAAATAGATGTCTTTCTGGAACTCTCTTGCTTTTTCGAAGGGTTGACTCATTGGAAAAGACCCTAATGCTGGGTAGGATTGGGGGCGGGAGGAGAAGGGGACGACAGAGGATGAGATGGTTGGATGGCATCACCGACTCAATGGACATGGGTTTGGGTAAACTCCGGGAGTTGGTGATGGACAGAGAGGCCTGGCGTGCTGCAATTCATGGGGTCGCAGTCGGGCACGACTGAGCGACTGAACTGGGCTGAACTGAACTGAAGATCACAAGTCTGAAGGGCCAACACTGAAATCTGATGTTCAGTTCTATGATTAGGTGAGAACATCAAAAAGATGTTTCTTCTTGTTCCTGCTTTAGAATTGGGAGCTGCTGGTTACATAGATTTCCTTTGCCGTTTGCTTAAAAGTAATAGTGAGTTGGCCAAGAGATTCATTTGGGTTTTTCCATATGATGTTACAGAAAAGCTTTTTGGTCAACCCAATACATTTCCCAGTGGGGCAGACACTTTCTGCAGGAATTGTGCAACCCATAATGGTTCTACTTTCTCTAACTGTAATTTTCTTTCTCTAAGTCTAACTTTCTCTTTCTGTAACTCTATTCTGCAAAGGTGGGCGTGTTTGGGCTCACAGCCATGTTTGGGCTCTCTGTCTGTCCTGGGCCATGACTGACTGAATCAGAGCTAAATATTTGATCCTAGGTGAGCCAGTTGGATTCTGTCTCCTGGGTGTTTGAAATCTGTACCAGAGAGATATGAAACTGATAGCCGTCAATATTGAATCATGTGAATGACAATAGTTTGGGAAACATCCTGTGAACCTCAGTTGCTAAAATTCCTTGAGCTGCCATGTATTGGCCCTTTGAGATTTTGCTTACTCAGATCTCTCTTTGATTTTGTGAAAAGGTCCCAATAACCTGCTGATAATCAGTAAGATACGTTTTTATGTTAAGTTATCTAGATTTTTTTTCCTTTTTTTGATAACTGTAAACTATTTTGTATTAGGCTATGACTGATTAACAATGTTGTGGTAGTTTCAGGTGAACAGCAAAGGGATTCAGCCATACATTTACATATGTCCATTCTCCCCCAAACCCGCCCCCACCCCAATCCAGGCTGGCACATAACATTGAGCAGAGTTCCATGTTAGATTGTATTTTGTTTGTTTTGAGGAATTTATTGTCCTTTGATTTATTTACAGCCAAAAAGTAAATAAAACTCCCTTAACTAATATCCCCTGGTCAGCAACATTTATGGAGCTCTTGCTAGAGTTAAAGTTGATGTAATGAGTAGTAATCTCAGACAGAAAGAAGTACTCAGAATTGTGGGATTTTGGTAATTTATAATAGTCCATCCATTTCAGTGTTTGGTTATATACAATAGCTGGGTACATAAAAATGAGCAAGGAGTAATTTGGTAATGACTTAATCCACATTCTAAAGTGAGAAATATGGATAGTTAACTATACAGTAATAAAAAGCATCTTTACATAACAAAACTGTATAAGATATGTAAAGTGTGCTGGTATTAATTTTCATTTTCTCATCTCTCAAGAAATAGAAAAAATCTTAGCCTCCTGTGTTTAAGAGAATGTCTTATTGGCCTCAAATCCCCCATGGGCTGAAGCAGGTTATAAATAAATTAATACATACTTGCATTCATAATAAATAGATAGTTTCCATTACCTTTGTGCGTTTTTAAAATTCACTTGATTCTTTCCTACATTTCTCTCCCTATTGCCTCATTCTTTCTTGGTGTTTTGTTCTAGGATGATTGTATCCTTATAATTGGGCTTTATTACTTTTTTCAGAACAATCCTGGTCTTTGTGTGTTCATTTGCCCTCAGGTTCATTTTAAATGCAGAGCTTTTGTCACTGGTTTTTCCAAGAAAACTTATCCCTCCAAATTGCTTTGCAAATGCCTGACAACAGCTACCTATTGCCTTGAAAATGACTTCTATTACTTATTGCTCATTCTCTTCTAGGAGGCTCTCTTTTTTGGTACTCCACATCTCTGTAATAATGGGACCAAGAAATATTTTTAGAGACTTTTTCTTTTAGACAGAATTACAGTGTACAGATTGTGATTCAAGCTGGATAGAAAATTTACTTCCAGTAATTATACAGAAACATGGACATATTTAGAATTCCTGAATAATTGTAAGTGAAATATCTTTTCTAGTGAGAAGTGTGACAGTTTTATTGTTTACTTAACTCTCCCTCTATAGCTATATTAAACACTAGAATGATAGCCTTCCTCACCTCTACACTTTAAATTTAATTGGGTTGCATGCACATTGGTTTGTATATCACAACTATGAACACAGTGATTACCTGAACCCCTGCCACTTATTAACAAATGAGAAGAGACCCATAGGTTCTGGAACTCAGGTGAAGACAGGCAGGTCTCTGAATCTGGAGTGAAATAGGCTAAGGGTTAGTTTTTGGCAGTTGAAAATAAAGAACCTTCGACTTGACCAGCTGCAGGACGCTTGACCAGCTGCTGCTGTTCAGGGCAGGTCTCTGGTCCACTCAGTTTGATTCTGGCCTATGCCTGGGTTGAGTCACCTCAAGGAATGTCCCCAAACACAAGCCTTAGTTATTAAGCATTACTCAGAAATGGCTGTAACATATTATTTTATTGATTGGACATGTGATGTATCAATACATAGAATAATTGTGTGCTTGCACACACCTTAATTCCTGGAAATTTAAAAAGAGTATAATGAGAGGAGTTTCTAAAAGCTAAGTTGAAAACAAAATCTCTGCTATTATGGAGCTTATCATGGATATTGTTATATCTACATATCTCTTTTGTTATATAATATTCACCTATAAATAGATACGGGAAATATTTTCAAAAATAATTTAAGCATTTGCAAATATTATAACACTGTACTCTGAATATATCAATTCTCATTTACTCATTCAAGAAGCACTTACTGAGCATATTTTATAAGTTGTAAATGACCCTTCAATTCCTCAGGATAGAACAGGGAACAAGCGTATAATCATTGTAATGGGTAATACATGCTATATAATGGTCTATAGTGCATGCTGAGTCAAAAAGTCATTTCCAACTCTTTCTGACCTCATAGATTGTAGCCTTCCAGGCTCTTCTATCCGTGAGATTTTTCAGGCAAGAATCCTGTAGTGGGTTGCCATTTCCTTCTCCAGAGGATCTTCCTGACCCAGGAATCGAACCCTCATCTCCTGCATTGCAGGTGGATGCTCTACCACTGAACCACCTGGAAAGCCCATGGTCTGTAGAAAAAACTATAAATTCTCCAAATGGAGATTTACCTCAAGATGGATTTTAGAAGAGAAAAGATGCAATATTTGATAATAGTTAAGTATAAAAGCTTTAGAACTGAATAAGATTTGTGTTGGGCTTCCCTGGTGGCTCAGATGGTAAAGAATCTGCCTGCAGTGGGGTCACTAAGAGTCAGACATGACTGAGCAACTAACACTTTTGCTGTTTTTACTTCAAAGTTTGTGTTAAAATATGAATTCTGCCACTTACTTGCCTTTATAACTTTGAACAATTTGCTTAATCTCTCTGAGTTTACACATGTAACAAGATATTTTGAGATTTACATGAGATAGTGCATAGCAAGTGTTAATACACACCTGGCATATGGTAATTGCTTGAAAACTGGTAAAAGGAAAAAAAAATAGGTCATTTTAGAAGAAAGTGATGGGGGATGAATTGGTGAGGGAAAGCAAAAAAACAGGCAATAAATCATCATTAACTGAGTGCTCTTTATTTAGAAGGGCACTTTCTTCTGAAGGGCTTCCCTGGTGGTCCAGATAGTTAATAATCCTCTTGTAATGCAGGAGACATGAGTTCAATACCTGGGTTTGAAAGATTCCCTGGAGAAGAGAATGGCTACCCACTCCAGTATTCTTGCCTGAAGAACTCCATGGACAGAGGAGACTAGCAGGTTACAGTCCATGGGGTCGCAAAGAGTCAGACACAACTGAGTGGCTAACACTTTCTTTTGAAAGGAATTCAGGCTGGGACATGAAGTTTCCATGAGTTAATGTACAACTCTTTACGACTATAAAAAGAGAAATCTTGAAGCTCTTGAAGGTAAACATTTGCCCTCTGACAGGAAAGAACTGATGATATGGAGTGTCATATTGAGATGTTTGTATTCTGAGTAATATAAAGCCATTTTTGAAGAGTGGGGCTAGATACTCTTTTTAATTTAAAAGCATATGAACAATTTCCTTACCATGCCTCTCTAGATTATGAAAGTAATTTTTCTCTTTTATGAGAAATCAATAAAAACAGACCTTCCTCTAAGAAACCAGAGGAGATGTTCTTTTAAAGTGTTAATTGTTTCAGCATGTTCTCCCAATCCACCTCCCATTACCCACAGTTGGATCATACACTCTAATTGAAACCAGTTAATACAATGTGCATAAGCTCTGCTATACTAGTATAAAGCTTTTTTTCACTTTGTTTTGGTAGCTCCTCCGCCCTTTCTTTCCTCCACAGTTCTTTGTGTGACTTCATTTTGTATACCACCCAAATAAATACACAGACCATGGCACTAAGAAATGTCCAACCCAGTCATAAAATAAATAATGTTGTGTCTGTTTTCTGAGTGTTTGCAGAATTCTTAGGAACGCAGAACCTTCTGGGCCAACTCTGCTGCTGGGAAATTACACCCAGGATGACTTTGATGGGTATTGTCTTCCAAAGACTGGATATGATTCTTATTTCTTAGGATAAGGATTTCATACTATCAGTGGTTAATTCCCTTAGAGAACAAAAAGTTAGAATAAAATGATCACAGCTTTAAGAAAATTATGGAAAATTATAGAGTACAGGGCCTTAAATTGGTCTAAACTAGGATTAGAGTGCATCTGGCCACAGGGGTGGTAGCCGTGGAGTTAGAAAAGAATCCAGAGGGGAAATTATCTTAGAAAAATCACAGTGCACTTTAAGAAATGTGAGCTCTGTGCAATGGCTCTGATTCCAGCTTGGCTGTAGTTAGGGCTTTGAATCAAGGAAAGTATGAGGAGAACTAGGTTGACACATGGATACATTCTTTTTTTTCTCCTCTCTTCTGGCCCTTATAGTACTTTCGGCTTATACTGATTTCCTCTCCAGGTTTGAAAGAACCTTCTGGGAGCTGCAGCTGCGGTTGTTGTTCAGTTGCTAATTCATGTCCGACCCCATGGGCTGCAGCACACCAGGCTTCCCTGTTCTCTACTATCTCCCAGAGTTTGCTGAAGTTCATGTCCATTGAGTCGGTGATGCTATCTAACCATCTCATCCTCTGCCACCGTCTTCTCCTTTTGCCTTCAATCTTTGTTACACTGATCTTTGAAACATACTCAGAAAGGGAACCCATGATATTTATGGGGGAGGGGCTATTGGTTCATGTGAGAGAGGAAAGGGCATTTCCAGTGAGCACACATAAAACTACACAGAGTAAAGAAGAAGGCATGTAAATATGTGCCCAGTGTGCCCTGTGCAGAGATGAAGGTTTCGCATCCTGAGGTATTAATGTAAAGGTTTCTTTATGGATCTTCAATTCCATTCCATTGATTTATATCTTTTTCCAGTGCTCGCTCTGTAGTAAGTTTGAAACTGAGAAGTGTGCATCTTCAATTCTGTTCTTCTTTCAAGATTGTTTTGGATATTTGGGGTCCATTGCATTTTTATATGAATATAGAATCAGCTTGTCAGTTTACAGAAGAGTCATCTGGAATTTTGATAATGATTGTTCTGAATCTGTAGATTAATTTGGGGAATATTGCCATCTTAACAATACTAAATTTTCTGATCCAGTGAATGCTTTACTCTTTATTTAGGTCTCTACTTCCTTTCTACAATGTTTAGTAGTTTTTGGAGTACCAGTTTTTGCATTTTTTTGTTAAATTTGTTCCCATTTTATTATTTGCTATGCTATAAAATGTCTGTTTCCTTAATTTCACTTTCAAATTCTTCATTGCTAGTGTATGGAAATACAATAAATTATTTACTTATTGTTTGTGTACCCTGTAATATTGTTGAACCTCTTTGTTCTAATAGCTTTTCAATGAATTCCTTAGGAGTTTCTGTATATAAGATCATGTTATCTGCAAAAAGGGATAGTTTTGCTTCTTCCTTTTCAATCTGGATGCTATTTCATTTTCTTGCCTTGGCAAGAATATTCAGTACAATATTGAATAAAAGTGGGACAAGCAGACATTCTTGTCATGTTCTTGCTTTTAGGGGAAAGTTCAGTGTTTCATTATTAAACATAATATTAGCTGTGGAATTTTTATAGATGGCTTTTATCAGATCAAGAAAGTTCCCTCTGAGTCCTAGTTTGTTGAGTGTTTTATCTTGAAAGAAGGATTTTGTTTATTTATGTGTTTGTTTTGACATTTGTTTTTAATACTTAAAATTTTCATGTGCTGTAAGAATGCCTTGACTTTCTATTGAGAACACTACGCAAAACTTGTCTAGGATTCCTGAAAGTATAATCTACCTACTCATAGTCTACACCTGCCTTTGCCCTTATTTGACAGGTAAGAAAACTGAAGCTCAGAGAGGTGAAATATTTTTTTTGGCTTTGCAAAAACATATTTTTTGGTATTTTTAAGTGCCCAATCTGGTGCTATTTCTGACATAATTCACTGTCTCTCCTGAGGAAATATATTCTCTTGAGCTTGCTGTGAACAATTCAGTTCAGTTCAGTCACTCAGTCATGTCTGACTCTTTGCAACCCCATGGAATGCAGCACGCCAGGCCTCCCTGTCCATCACCAATTCCCAGAGTTTACTCAAACTCATGTCCATTGAGTTGGTGATGCCATCCAACCATCTGTGAACAATAATGAATTCAAAAGAGACTGGTTTTTTAGTATCTGTGCTTTATGTCATGAAAGGTGCCACCTGGATTCTGTACATTGAATGTTGGATAACACGGCATTGCTGGACATCCATATTGGCAGCCACATTAGCACATTTGAAGGTCTTCCTTCACAGCACCAGCAGGTTGTCTATTGTCATATGACTTATTTGGAGAAGAACACCATGTAGATAACCACTATACAGAGAGTTATAATAAACCTGACCATTTAGGAATTTAGTTATGTCCTTCCATTCAGAGCTAATGAAATTTTAATAATGGATTTTCTTTAAAAGGATTTCCAGGCTCTATCTTTCTTTTTCTTGGTTTCATCATTTGATATAAGAATTAAATATGAAATTTTCTCTCAGAGATCATTCCATGATCTATAAGCTGCAAGATTGTTTGTCACAGGCTTGCAGAGGGATGCTAATATAGAATATGGTGCTTCAATTATTTATAAATGATTAAGAGCAATGCTGTGATAGGTCTATGGATTTTCTAATTCAAGGGCTTTTTCTCTGTGTCCAGAAAAGCCCCTGGAAAATTTTTTTGTTTCCTCTGACATCGAGTTAAGGAAGCTTCAGCTGTATCTGCTGACCAATATTTTATTTATTTAGTATCCAATAACCTCAATTATGTAGTATAAACTGAGAATCATCTGGAAGTAAATATCATGTTGAAGTCAACTAAACCAATATTTGAAAGCTCACAGCTTACTTACAGGACGTCTACCTATTTTGTGACCTCACTGTGTGAGCTTCTTCTTATTTCTCAGGCACCTGTGTTTGAACAAGAGAGACCCATTATACCTTTTTTTCTGAGCCTATTTGGGTACATTTCTAATAATCCTGGCTTATTGAATACTGGTGCCTGGAAAATCCCATGGACGGAGGAGCCTGGTAGGCTGCAGTCCATGGGGTCGCTAAGAGTCGGACGACTGAGCGACTTCACTTTCACTTTTCCCTTTCATGCACTGGAGAAGGAAACGGCAACCCACTCCAGTATTCTTGCCTGGAGAATCCCAGGGACGGCGGAGCCTGGTGGGCTGCCGTCTATGGGGTCGCACAGAGTCGGACACGACTGAAGCGACTTAGCAGCAGCAGCAGCAGCATTGAATACTGGAGTGGGTAGCCTTTCCCTTCTCCAGGGGATCTTCTCAATCCAGGGATCATACCCAGGTCTCCTGCATTGCAAGCAGATTCTTTACCAGCTGAGCCACAAGGGAAACCCTAATAATCCTGGCTACATACTATCTAAACCATTAGAAGGTCCAGATAATTAGAATAGGTGTATGGAAATTCAGGAGAAAGCATTAATAAGGCCTGGTATATTAAGATCCATGGCGAGTGGCAGACAACAGTGAGGAAAGAAGTAAACATTAAAAATAAGCACAAGCTCTTAAACTCAATGAGGTAAGTGAGTGGTGAGGCCTGGGTTCTTTGCAACTTGATATTTTAACTGATGTTCATAAATGTTGGCCAGGAGTCAATAAAAATCTAAAATTATGTACAGTGATTTTTTTTTTTTTGAGAAGAATTACCTTTGTGACTTCTAACAGCAGTTACTGAAACATTTGGAAAGTTTTTTAAAATGTTCAAAATACAAAAACATATTATGCTTCAAAGGATAAACTTTAATTATCTCGTAGATTCATGTTTGAAAACACCTCTTTCTTTGATGGTTTTGATTGATGAGCAGAGAGCTGGCATGCTTCAACGTGTACAAACTGTCAGGGCAGTGGATTCTTCTCTTCTCAACTTAAGTAGTTGAGTTAGTTGTTTGAGTTTGTGGTGGAGGCAAAGGTGGTATTGAGGGAGTTAGAGAGACTGACAGCAGAATAAGGAGTCCTGGTGATACGTGAAAGATTTGCCTTGGGTTTTCTAGTGTCACTGATTTTTAGCAGTATAAGATATTGGCACATGTTGGCAATTACATGAGCTTCTCAGTGTAGGTAGCATTCTTCCTATTGAACTTTGCCTTCATTACTTAAGGAAGCAGTGTTACATAGTAACAGGGGCATGAGTATTGGAGTCAGGAAGAGCTTGAGATCTCCTTTCTCTCACTAACCATATGAACTTCAGTAAGCATTTCAACAACTCTTTGTCTCCCTTACCTCATAGGTGAAGTAAGAACAATTAACAGATACCTACCTTGTAAGACTATTTTCAGAATTAAAGACAATATATGCTATATGCCTAAATTAGTGTCTACTATGTTAGCACATAGTAGGCATTTAAATACATGTTGATTTTGTTATTATTATGGCATTCCTGTTTTCGGCACAGTAGAATTCTGAAAATGGTTACAGCTTGAGATCTGTATTTACCCCACCAAGGCATTTGAGCAGTAAACTCTTGATAGGATGACCTACTTTCGTCTTACCTCAGATTTTAGATGTAATTGACAGGTATAGAGTTTGAATATTTAAATGAGCAAATTTCATTTTAAAAAGCATAAAGGTTTGATTTTTTGATAGTGATTTCTAATATAATTTCTATGTCTTTGAAAGTCATTTGTGAATTCAGTACCATTTCTACAGTATTTTTTGGCCTGTTGAATTCCTAAAAAGTATGATGAGAGAATGGGCTTCAGCACTGAGGAGTGAAGGTGCCTCTAAAACATGCATGATTGGTTGGGTTGTGGAGTGCTGTCTTGTGCAGTTGCGATGGAATCTCCCTTCCTTTTCTAGTAACAAAGTTAATGAGTGTCTTATGAACTCCTCTGGGTTCCTTTCCCTAGCTATTATATTATCCCCTTTAATTGATGTTTTTAGATCATGTGGAACAAATAGAGACATTATCAAGTATTGATTTGGGTATTGGTGCTGTTCATAAACCAGCTACAGTTATGAGTCATGAATGACAGCTCTTCCAAGTGAATAATCCTACCTTGAAAACCTCATACTGCACACATCTCCTTGAAGGAACTTTTCCTACAATAATATTCAGGGGAATGGGGATATTGCACAAATTTAAATGAAGGTCATACAACACATGAACAGGAGTGTACTCCATGTAGTAATGCTTATAGGCTTTAAAAAATATTTGTTCTTTGTGTATATTTTATACATTAAAAATTATTTATTGGGCTTCCCTGGAGGCTCAGATGGTCAAGAATCTGCCCGAAATGTGAGAGATCCAGGTTTGACCCCTGGGTAGAGAGGATGCCCTGGAGAAGGGCATGGCAACCCACTCCAGTATTCGTGCCTGGAGAATTCCATGGGCAGAGGAGCCTGGTGGGCTACAGTCCATGGGGTCACAAAGAATTGGACATGACACAGACAAATTATGTTTCATGAATCTAGAAATCCAAGGACATAACAACAAAGCAATGTTATTTAAATAATTGAATTACACAAAGAAGATATGAAGTTATTTTTGTCAGTCTTTATTACACCTGCTTACCTTTCTGACTTTCTGTGCTGCTCTTCTGATTGTGCTTGTCCCCTGCTCAGACTTGCCTCATTAGATTTAGCCCCAGGTAGTCCAAACAGGGGAAGCTGTTCCACGAGGCCACGTCTGTAGCAGCAGCCAGCTTCCTACGTCCAGTGCAGAGTGGGTGTCAGTGACAAACCTCTTGAAGCAGCCTCCAGCGACTTCGGATCTCTGTGGATTTGTACACATGTTTGGACAAACTTGGCCTGGAGAAGAGTTTTAACAGTGCTTGACACAGAAATGGAACATTAACTGCTGCAGCTCCTCAAGGAAGTCCTGTTGACAGCAGGCAGCAGAGTCCGCTGACAGCCTCATAAAAACAGCCCCTCCCAGCCTGGATTAATGGACTGGCTTCAGCAACAAAAGGTACAACAAATGCATCTAATCAAAACCCCAAACCTAAGCATGGTTGAAGAAGGTGGCAAAGGAGCCGATTTCATAACAACCACTCTTCCTTTATAGCAATGAGAGAAAATGTATATAAACATTTGAGTACTTCATTTACTGACCCATATATTTTCAACCAACTCAGAACAAACACCTCATTTAAAAAATCAATGCCATTCAAGTTTGGATTGGCTAAATCTCCCAACTACGGGGAAAGAAATGCTAACTGATCTTGAGGGCTATTTTAGATTGCATTTTGGTGAAGTAAAAAATTTACATAATTTAATATCCACAGCTTAATTAAAACAGCCTATAAATATCTTCTCTCTAAATATGCTAATCCTTATGCTGTTGAAAGAATCAGTTTGTTTCTGCAGTGTATTTGGTCATACACCATTGTTCTTTAGGTTGTGTCAGCATTTTCATTAAAAAGTTGTGATCTGTTTATAACTCGAAAACAGAAACATCTTCTGAGCTAAAACTTAATGTCCAAGGTCTTCATCCAAAAGCAGTTTTCTAAAGTACACACAGAATGGAAGCTTTATGACTCTGTGAAAGCTTGAGGTCTATAGGAAGACTTATAAGCCACCACCTAAAGAATCTCATCTATTTCTGTGCATCAAGACAGCCCACAGAATGTGGGAAAGAAGCTAAACTGTGGAAGGAAACACAACCTCTTCTGACACTGTGCTGGAATATCAGAATACATAGGGCTATTCCTGGTTGCACTGCTTGAAGGATACTGGAAGGATCGTGGATTCTGGCACCTCCTGTAACTGGGTAGAGTCCTGCCTTTACTGTTTACTTGATTTGGGAAATTCCTTCTGAGCCAGGTGTGTGGATTGAATGAAATGACACACAGAACTCCTGCATACACTTCATTTTCTTCTCTTATGATTTGTGATGTTGTCTAAAACCACTGACTTGCTTTTACTCCATTGTTTGTTATTGTTGTTCAGTCGCTAAGTCGTGTCTGACTCTGCAACCCCATGGACTACAGCATTAGAAGAAGCTGGGCTTCCCTGTCCTTCACTGTCTCCCAGTGAAGGTTTTGCTCAAACTCATGTCCATTGTGTTGGTGATGCCATCCAACCATCTCATCCTCTGTTGCCCCCTTCTCCTTTTGCCTTCAATCTTTCCCAGTATCAGAGTCTTTTCCAGTGAATCTGCTCTTTGCATCAGGTGGCCAAAGTATTGGAACTTCAGTCAGCATCAGTCCTTCTAATGAATAGGTCACCACTAAAGAGTGTAAGGACATGTCACACAATTGTAGAGTAGGTAGAAAATCACCTGTTTCTTCCCCGCCAGTCCCTAGTTTGGGGACTTCCTTTGCTTTCTGTAGTCTTACACTATGTAGACAGGAGCCCACACTGCCCAGCAAGTCAATATGAGCAGGCGTTCTTGTCAAGGAAAGCCCTTGGCAACAGAAATGTGGCCTTTTGTAGATAAAGTGAAATGTTCTCTTTACAACTGTCTATTTAAAGAAAAAACAATTGAAAGTAAGGAAAATTTTAAATTTTCTGTTGTCAGAGGAACCGTCCTCTTGACAAGAGCTAGTTCATTATCTGAACATGTGTTATTTAAACAAGCCTCAGTCTTCTGTACCACATCTCCATTATTTTTTAGGCTCATTAAAACCTATTTATCCATCTGCCTTTCCTCCCTTCATTAATTCTATAAATATTTACAGAGTGCCTACTATGCCCCATACACTGTACTAAATCCTGTAAATTCATAGTGTGAGGAAACTTACACAGTTCCTTCCCTTGAGGAAGAGGCAGCAATAAATTAAAGAATCTTATAAATGAAGATAAAGTGATTTGGGTGAGTGCTGCAGAGGAGATGTACATGGTGCATTTGGAGTGCTTTTGAGGACATCCTTATGTCGAGAAGGGGGTTAAAGAAGCATTCCCTAAGGGGATGCTGTTGTTGTTCAGTTGCTAAGTTGGGTCCGACTCTTTGTGACCCCATGGACTGCAACACACCAGGCTTCCCTGTTCTCTACTACCTCATACAGTTTGCTCAAGTTCATGTCCATGGAGTTGGTGATGCCATCTAACCATCCAAGTGGACGCTAATTAAGCTTAAGTTTTAAAAGTAGGATCAAAATTGGGGAAGGAAGAAGAAGAGATTTATTCGGGAAAAGGGAAGCATACATACAAGGATCCTCTCTCAGAAGGGAGAGGAGCTGTATAACCGGGAGGGCTGGAGTGAGAGAATACAGGGGCAGCTTGGTAAGAGAAGATTGGAAAGGAAGACACAAATCATCTAATATTAAGGATTTCATTGAATTATTTTAAGTAGATTAGAGTGAGGGGAGTGAAGCAGGTAACATGGTCATATTTGAATTTTGAAATCATCACTCTTGATGTTATGTGGAGAACAGATGGGATGATGGGAAAAAAGTTGCTGGTTAAAAACAAAACAGACTGACTGGCACACAGAAGAGGCTCAAGAAACATCAGCTATTATGATCATTATAAGTAAAATGGACTCCCATTTGTTTTGACCAGGAATTTTAATCAAATTTATAGAAAAAAGAACTAAAATATAAATTATTAGGACTGTTTCATTTGTAAGTGACCAAGGCTTCTCTCATTATTGCATTTCACTTTATTGTACTTGGCAGATACTGTACTTGTACTTTTAACAAATGGAAGATTTTGTCAACCTGGCATTGTCAGATGATGGTTAGCATTTTTTTAGTAATAAAGTATTATTAAATTAAAAAAAAACCAGAAAACTACTTATGAAGCTTTTATGAGAGTCCAGGCAAATGATAGTGGTAGCTTGAATTAGGGTGGTGGTGGAGATGGAGAAACAGTGAACAGATATGAGACTTTTAGGTATAAACATTGCAGGACATAGATATGAATTGCTTATAGGAGTGGTAAGAAAGAAAGTCAAAGTTGACTCCTGATTACCTGTGTTATGTGAAACAGTTGGTAGAAGTATCATTTACTGAATTTGAGAGTGCTACAAAATCTTCATTTCTGTAGAAAGATCAAGATATTCATTCTGGATAACTTAAGTGTGAAGATTTTCATTTTATTCATTTATTTAATGAAGTACAGTTGATTTATAATATATTCATTTCAGGTGTGCGACATAGGGATTCAATGTTTTTATGGATCACACTCCATTTAATGGTATTATAAAATAATGACTATTTCCCTGTGCAGTATAATACATACTTGTAGCTTAAACACTTAATACATACTAGTCTGAACCTCTTAATTTCCTACCCCTATCTTGCTCCTCGTCCATGCTTTTCCCCCACTGGTAGCCACTAGTTTGTTCTCTAAATCCAGAGTCTGTTTCCGTTTTGTTATTCTTTCATTTGCTTTATTTTTCAGATTTCACATACAAGTGATTAAATATTTGAGTTTGTCCAACTTATTTCAGTAAGCATAAAGCATAACACCCTCTAGATTCGTCCATGTTGTTGCAAATGGCAGGATTTCACTCTTTTTAATGGTTCAGTAATATAGTTATATGCACACACACACACATAATCACACATACCACATCTTCATCCATTCATCTGTTGATGGACACACAGGTTGCTTCCTTATCTTGGCTTTTGTAAACAGTGCTGTTAACATTGGGGTACATGTATCTTTTTGAATTAGTGTTTTCATTTTTTCTGGATATGTAGCTAGGGGTAGAATTGCTAGATCATATGGTAGTTCTGTTTTTATTTCTTTTAAGGAACTTCTGTACTGTTTTCCATGATAGTTACACCAATTTACATTCCTACCAACATTGTACTTCTCCACAGTGTCTCCAACATTTGTTGTTTGTAGACTTTTTGATGATAGCCATTCTGACATGTCTGAGGTGTTTTTTTATTGTGGTTTTGATTTATTTGCATTTCTCTGATAATTAGTGATATTGAATATCTTTTTTTCCATGCCTGTTAGTCGTCTTTATGTATTCTTTGAAAAAGTATCTATTCTTGTCTTCTGCCCATTTTTTGATTGGGTCATTTGTTTTTGATATTGAAGTGTATGAGCTGTTTACGTATTTTGGATATTAACCCCTTGTTGGCCATATCATTTGCAAATATTTTGTCCCATTCAGTAGGTTGTTTTTTTATTTTGTTGATGAGAATCCTTGGCTGCAAAAGCTTTTAAATTTAAATAAGTCTCATTTGTTTATTTTTGCTTTTATTTCTTTTGCCTTAAGAAACAGATTCAGAAATATACTGCTGCAACTTATGTCACAGAGTGTTCTGCTGATGCTCTCTTCTAGGAATTTCATGGTTTCAGGTCTTACTTTTGGGGTTTTAATCATTTTGAGATTTTTTTTTACTCTGATGTGAGAAAATGTTCTAATTTAATTCTTTTGCATGTACCTGTCAAATTTTTCAAACACTACTTACTGAAGAGATTATGTTTCTCCATTGTATATTCTTGCTTTCTTTGCTGTAGATTAATTGACCATAGGTGCGTGGGTTTATTTCTGGGCTATCTATTCTGTTCCATTCATCTATGTGTCTGTTTTTGTGCCAGTACCATAATGTGTGTGTGTGTGTGTGTGTGTGTGTTTTATTTTAACACATCTTTCATCTTTTTGGTTAAATTTATCCCTAACTCTTTTATTCTTTTTGATGCTGTTGTAAATGGGTTAGTTTATTTATTTATTTATTTTTGATGGTTTGTTTTTGGTATATAGAAACACAACTGACTTTTTGTTTGTTGACTTTGTAAACTATAACTGTACTGAATTGTTCATTACTTTTAACATTTTTTTGGTGGAGTTTTTAGTTTTTAAAAAATTTTATTGAAATATAGTTGATTTACAAGTGTTAGTTTCAAGTGTAAAGTGATTCAGTTATATCTGAAGTGAAGTGAAGTGAAGTGAAAATCACTCAGTCATGTCCGACTCTTTGCGACCCCATGACTATACAGTCCATGGAATTCTCCAGGCCAGAATATTGGAGTGGGTAGCCTTTCCCTTCTCCAGGGAATCTTCTCAACCCAGGGATCAAACCTGGGTCTCTCGCATTGGAGGTGGATTCTTTACCAGCTAGAATACTGGAGTGGATAGCCTATCCCTTTTCCAGTGGAGCTTCCCAACCCAGGAATCCAACCAGGGTCTCCTGCACTGCAGGTGGATTCTTTATCAACTGAGCTATCAGGGATATATCTATCTATCTGTATATACACATTCTTTTTTTACATTCTCTTCCATTGTGCTTATTCGGGCTTCCCTGTTAGGGCTGGTAAAGAATCTACCTGCAATGCAGCAGACCCCAGTTTGATTTCTGGGTTGGGAAGATCCCCTGGAGAAGGGAATGGCAACCCATTCCAGTATTCTTGGGCTTCCCTGGTGGTTCAGATGGTAAAGAATCCACCTGCAATGCTGGAGACCTGGGTTTGATCCCTGGATTGGGAAGATCCCCTGGAGAAGGGAATGGCAACCCACTCCAGTATTTTTGCCTGGAGAATCCTCATGGACAGATCTATCTATATATATACATATGCTTTTTTTACATTCTCTTTCATTATAGTTTACTAAAAGATATTGAGTATAGCTCCCTATGCTGTATATAAAATATATATTTATACATGAAATATACATTTTATGTATTTTTAAAATATATATTTTACATTATATATATGTGCATTTTAATCCCAAAGTCTTAATTTGTCCTTCTTTCTCCCTCTTCTTCGGTAACCATAAATTTGTTTTCTATTCTCTGAGTCTATTTTTTTGTAAATAAGTCCATTTGTATTCCTTTCTTTTTTTAGATTCCACATATAAGCAATATCAAATGATATTTGTCTTTCTCTGGTTTACTTCACTTAGTGTGATAAGCTTTAGGTTCATACATGTCACTGCAAATGCCATTATTTCATTTTTTTTGGCTGAAAAATATTCCATTGTACATGTATACCACATCTTGATCCGTTCACCTGTTGATGGATATTTAGGCTGCTCCCACATCTTGACTATTGTAAATAGTGCTTCTGTGAACATTGGGAGTGCATGCATGTTTTCAGATTATGTTTTTCTCTGGATATATGCCAAGGAGTGGTTTTATAGGATTGTATGGCAACTCTATTTTTATGTTTTTAAGGAATTTCCATACTATTCTCCTTAATGGCTTTATTAGTGTATGTTCCCAGCAACACGGTAGTAGAGTCCCCTTTTCTCTACCTCCTTTCTAGCATTTATTATTTGTAGACTGTTTGATGATAGCCATTCTGGCTGAGGTGAGGTGACACCTCACTGTAGTTTTGATTTGCATTTCTCTGATCATTATCAATGTTGAGCTATATTTTCATGTGTCTTTTGGCCACCTGTATGTCTTCTTTGGAGGAATATCTTTTTAAATCTCCTGCCCATTTTTTTGTTTATTTTTTTTAATTGAGCTGCATGAGCTGTTTGTATATCTTAGAGATTAAACCCTTGTCAGTTTCACTGTCTGCAAATATTTTCTTGCATTCTGTATGCTGTCTTTTTGTTTTGTTCATGATTTTATTTGCTGTGCAGAATCTTTTCAGTTTAAATAGAGTTTAGTAGATTATTCAAAAGGAGGTCACTGATAGAGTAGTTTCAATAAAGTAGTTGGTGATGAAGAAGGTTTGGAAAAATAAGATGTTTAGGCTAATAAAATCTTGTGCTTCATTGAAAAATGCTGATGGAAGGTATTATTAGAGTGAGCATTAAATATGTAAGAGAGAAAGCCTAATCACTATAAATGTTTCCTGAGAAGCTGGAGATGGATGAGATCCATAGACAGTGTGCCATGGTTGATCTCTAATATATAAGTGCATATGCTTACATATAATGTATGCAGATATTACTATGTGTACATGTTTATGGTGGAAAATTGAGAAAAATTCAGTTTGATGGCTTCTGTTTACTTTGTGAAATAGAAAGTGAGGAATCAGTTTGTTTACTGAGAGTGAGAGGAGAGGTGGAGAGAAGAGTATTAAGTGTTGAAACTATCACTACAGAGAATGGGAGGATGATTAACCAGAGAGAGGAAATGAGACTGCCTAGAGTTCCTTCAGAGTGCAAGTAAAAGTTTACTCCTCTAAGGAAAGTGCTTTCTGACCAAGCCCACTCCGCACAGTGGTCACTGTTTTGAATTCACAGCTCTTATACTACAGAGGCAGCCTTGATCACATCATACCAACTGACTTGTCACATATTGGATGCTTCTTTGGCTCTTTCTTACATGCATCTCTAATCTCTGCAACAGAAGAGGGCAACTCAAGGGCACAAAACATGGCTCCTCAATACCTAGTAGAATACTGTGCACATAATAGAGATTATTAGAGCTTATAAAATCTAAAGCATTATTAAGCACTTGTCAAATATGGATAATCTATACTGTGACCTCAGAGCAAAGACACGAGTCCTTGTTTTATGTATGGCTTTATGTAATAAAATATAGAGATGGTCATCCTCACCTTTTTCAATGAAAACATGAGTTCTTGTTATCCTTGAAGACTTGGTCTAAGAATTGTCACTTTGAAACCTCTCCCAACCTTCAGGTACTATCATTGATTCCCACTAGAGTTATTATAGCATTTTTCACACTGAAGAACATCTCAATGTTCATATTATTCTCTTCCCCGTTGGTCTGATTGTTTGCACAAAGTAGCTGAATCTTACTTAGCTTTCATTTCCGAAAGGCTTGCCTGCTGCTGCTGCTGGTAAGTCGCTTCAGTCATGTCCGACTCTGTGCAACCCCATAGACGGCAGCCCACCAGGCTTCCCTGTCCCTGGGATTCTCCAGGCAAGAACACTGGAGTGGGTTGCCATTTCCTTCTCCAATGCACGAAAGTGAAAAGGGAAAGTGAAGTCGCTCAGTCGTGTCCGACTCTTAGCGACCCCCTGGACGGCAGCCTACCAGGCCCCTCCGTCCATGGGATTTTCCAGGCAAGAGTACTGGAGTGGGGTGCCATTGCCTTCTCCAAAGACTTGCCTAGGGCATAGTATATACAAGATGCTCATTAGAAGTTCTTGAAGTTGAAATGCATGGAATTCAAAAGAGGAACACAACAGAAATCAATATTGATTCTCACGATTGACTTCAATTCCAGGAAGACCTGTTTCTCTCTCAGTTCTCTCTGTTACCATTTACCAAGTTGCTTAAACCAGGAACTCAGAATTTCCTTTAATTTTTCCTTTTTTCTCATCTTCCACATTCAATCCATCATCATTCTAGTCAAATCTACCTCCAAAATATTTCTAGAATTCAGTTCTTCAACTTTGCTGATACCATCAGTGTCTAAGCCACCATAATCTTACTTGGACTATGAAAATTTAATTTGATCTTTCATTTTCATCTGCTCCTCCCCAACCAGCTAATATTCACACATCAGCTGAAATAATCTGAAAAAATGCAGTTCTGATTATCTCAGCTCCCCTTCCATACTCAAAACCTTTTAATGGCTTTCCACTGCACTAATGATGTATTTCAAACTCCTTAATGCAGTGTCAAGTCCTTGCATAGTGTTGCCTTTGCCTGCCTCTAGTTCACAGTATGACAGTCTTTCCCTCACTTAGTGGCTCTAGCTACAGTGATTCTTTTTTTTTTTTTTTTTTAAGAAGGCTCCAATGGCTTCCTGCCTAAGAAACTTGGTCATCACTGTTTCATGTATCCAGTACATTCTTTTACACTTATTGACTAGCTCCTCTTGGTCTTTACATTTCAACTTAAACATTACTTTTTCAGAGATGTCTTCTCCTTCCATGGGTTTCTCCTGGGGAATTTCTCTCTCTCTCTACTGCTATTTACTTACTGTTTTTCTTCATAAACCCTTATCACAATTTCTGTATTATTTGCTTCCTTGTTTATCATATTATAAATTGTAAGCTCTTTAATAGACAGGAATTTGTCTACTCCATTTACTGTAGTATATCTGTGGCATGGAGTTCATTATATATTTGTTTGAGGAATGAATGCCTGGATGCATCTAATGAGTTTATAAGAATGAATGAATGAATGTGTAAATGAATAAAGCAGGCAGAATAAGATAGCTTGACCTCACAGGGTTATTGAAGGGATAATATATGCTAGAAATGAACACAAAGAAGTTTGGAAAGCAAACTATTTGTTATTATTAAGTATTTACACGTTAAATTTGCCAAATCCTGGATGGCTTCATTGCTTCATATTTTAGTTTGCTTTTGTGCTGTGAATAAAGATTTAGAGCATTTTTCAGTATAGATTTTCTTGTCACTCTTGCTCAGAAGCAGGCTATTGATATGCCATAGTTAATTAATTGAAACAAATTTCTTAATAAAAGTCAAATCTTATGACCTTTGGGTGATTTGTGTATTTGTGTGTGTGTGTGCACATGGTAATGCATACTATTAATGTTAAGATGTGTACATCTTACAGAGAAGTGTGATGTGCCTTTTCTTTTTGATTGTGGAATGCTACTTTAGCTTAATTGAATTGTTTATCTTTAGACAGTGAGATAGTGAGAGCTACTATGTCTTCATGACAAGTAATATTTGGTATTATTGTTTCTCTTGGGTTTTCTTTCTTCACTCAGTTGTTCATTCTTTTTGGTGGTCTGGATTTGCTTTTGCTTTGAAATTTCATATAAAAGGCCACCTAATGTAATATTTTTATCAAAAATCTAACAATTCTTTCATTCTTCTTAACTATTGTTTCTCTTCCTGTGTTCTGTAAACTGTGGATTCTTGAGAATAGCTTACATGACCAATACAATTTTATGCATGGTATAAGAAGTGGAGGAAAATCCTAACAAAAGTAGATAAGTGACTTCAACTCCATGAAGCTAAAAATAAGTTCAAATTTATTATAATTGATGAATTCCAGAATCTTGGTTCTGCTGATTTACACTGTAGCCTAGATTAGACCTCAACTATGAGGAGAATGTCAGAATTATGGAAATCGAGGCAGTTAGATATAACATACTTTGATGAATTAAAAGCACATAGCTGGATAAGGGTATTATTTTCTGTTGTCCCAAGGGCACAAGATTTTTTGACCAAGGCATTCTGAAATAGAAAATACTCATGATTTGTTTTAATTACAGCTTTTCTCTCTGCAGCCCAGTCATACAAAATTCACAATAATGCCCATGAGACTTTTCACTTATTCAGTAGACATATATGAATTATGTGTTATAACAAAGGACTTTTTAAGGAAGATAAGGTAGTAAAGTGTTTTTTTTCTTTTAAATTAGTTTATTTTCTATTTTTTAACTTTACAATATTGTATTTGTTGTTTTAAGAGCACTGACTTTGGAGTCATAGTTCAAATTCCTCTTAGCTATGTGATGTTGAACCTGTAGTTAATCTTTTATGTAATTTTATTAATTCACCTATGTGATAACTTTTATGAAAGAGTTAAGAAGATGGAAAGAAAATATTTTCTTCACATTGATGCAATTGAATTACATTACATAAAACTCTTAACATAGATCCTGACATGAATAAGTACTTGATGAATAATAACCACTCTTAGTCTAGTTCGTTTTCTTATTCTGTTTTTTTAAATAAATATGGTTATTTTAGGAAAGGTAACATTTCATGGTCAGATCATAATTATAAAATTTAAATTAAATAATTTTGATGTAGATGTAGATGAAAAAATGTATTGAGAAGATGCATAAGACAAAGTAGTGGAAGATGACCACCCTATCCCACTGATAGCACTTATTACTTTGAAAGGCAGCCATTTTGTTGTTGACTCTAATATTGAACCCAAACTTGCAACCAGATATTATGCCCATTAGTCCTTGTTATTTTGTCTATACAAACACAGTCGATTCATGATCCATGAAGGCCTGCAAGAGCCTGCAGTAGCATGGCATAGCAAGGAACTGCATGTTTTCTAAGTAGCCAGAACAAAGGTTGAAAATTATAGAGATTTCCAAGAAAGGACAGATAGGAGCCAAAAATTATGGACAGCTTTGTGTAACTAAGATGTCTCTACTATACATGGTACAAATTACCTGAGAGGAAAATACATTAAGCTCACCTCAGCAATTTCTGTAATGACATGGCATCCTTGGTTGAGCGGTATTGAAATCACTGCCCAGCTGTGAGCACTGTGCCTTAAGTTAGTGTTAGCTTTTCATCATGAGAGACAGAGAATAAATGCAGGGAGTTTTGCCATGTCCTCTATACAAATGTATTTCTTTTCCATGTGTGTTTCAAAAACCTTGTGGGCTTAGTCTCCTAAAATTGGACATATATTTCTCAATAGAGGGATGTAAACATGTTATATCTTGGAGTACTATGATAGCATAATTTTTTACTTTGCTTGGGGGTGGGGATGGGGAAGGGTGTAATATCCCTCTTTGTTATTGTTCAGTTGCTAAGTTGTGTCTTAACAAGTAATAATTCAGCAAACTATATACAAACACTCTCTTAGATATCTACCATATTAGAAATTTGTGATCTAATTGAGAGGGCAGAACATAAACATACGAAGAGATAAAGAACAATCATAGGCAGGAAAAGTTAAGTTACAAAAGAAAAATATGGACAGTTTTTCTGCAGATATTCAGAGAAGGAAAGAACACTTTCTTAGTATCATCAAATGCCTTTGAGATAGGATCTAGGAGTTTCTATATTCCTAAAACTAATTTTAGAAATGCATAACTAAAAAGACTTGTATGAAATGATGGACTGCTTTCTTGAGTTAGGATGACACTATGAATTGATGGCAGTCCAGGCAAGGTACAGTACAGCTACAGGGCAAGGATGCTAAATGCCACCATATATTTCTTAGTAATGCAGTGGACAGTGTTGTCATCTTGCTCCCTTTCTACTTTAGTCCCTTAAAAATTATCTATGAGTAAAATTGTGGAAAAGTAACCAATAGAATTAAGAGTCAAAAGTTTCTTGGCAGGTAGATATCCAAAGTCTGAATGGTAGGGATCACCATCCCGTCACACTCTAGACCGAACTAGAAATTTACATAAAACACATTATTTTAGTAGCTCTGAGGATATTTGCAGAGCTTTGAGGGGCTCATTTGGTTATTCAAGAGCATATCATTTTCATCAATTCCTGTTCTTTCTAATCAAAATGCTCGATTTACAATATTATTGAGTACACATATGTGCGAAGCAGGCTTCCCAGGTGGCACTATTGGTAAAGAACCTGCCTGTCACTGCAGGGGACCTGGGTTCGATTCTTAGTTTGGGAAGATCTCCTGGAGAAGGATATAGCAGCCCACTCCAGTATTCTTGCCTGGAGAATGCCATGGACAGAGGACCCTAGTGGGCTACAATCTG
The DNA here is from genome assembly GCF_054371585.1 of Giraffa tippelskirchi. Taxonomy (NCBI): domain Eukaryota; kingdom Metazoa; phylum Chordata; class Mammalia; order Artiodactyla; family Giraffidae; genus Giraffa; species Giraffa tippelskirchi. Next base: position 36,984,516 of record NC_137284.1, on the reverse strand, counting down.
TTGGGTCGCAAAGAGTCAGACACGACTGAGTGACTAACGTTCACTTTTTTTCACATGCTAAACATTGGTCGCTGGAAGCATTATGGTGAGCCAGTCCTTTCAGTTAAGGAGTTGACATTTTCCCATCAGAGGTGGAATGGTAGGTTATGTCTATCTATTATTGAAGGGTAATGGATAAAGACATGGACTTGCCCTGCCAAGAGAGGCATCCATATAGCTATTCTCTAGTTGTATTGCTTAGATTTAGTTCATAAATTTCTCATCTGCCCAAGCCATGGTGGTTGATCTCACTGTTTATTCATACTGTTTATATCAAGGGATCTCTGAAGGCCACCCTTAATTCTACTATATATGTTCCTAGTCCATTCACTGTCAACTCTGTAATGACTATTTCACTCCTCCACTTTCCTCAAAACTCCATTCTCACTCTCAACCGAAATTCTTGCTTTCTATTTCACTGAGAAAGTGGAAACAACCAAAAAAGAACATTCACAAAGTTCTATCCCCAAATTCTCTGCCCTGCTTTCATCTGTACCCACATATTTTAACGTCACTTCTAAGACCCTACCCCTTGTTACTAGATCTCATCTCATCTCCTCTTTGCTTTCTGAAGACAGTTTCTCTGGAAATTCTCTACTGTTTATCTCTCATGCATCAATTTTTTCTTTCTATGGTTGTCCTTTAGATACTTGCTATAATATCTTTCATTTTGAAAAATCACTTCATCTTGCATGCCCTCCCCACTGCTGTCCCACTTCTCTGCTTTATTTTGTAGCAAAATCCACAAGAAGTATCCATGTTCCTGTTCTGTATCTTTCATTCTTGTCTTCCCGTTCTTAACTTGAACTGACTCAATTGAGATTTTTGTTTCTGATATGCTGCCAAATCACTTTTGACAGGGTCACCAAGGATTTCCATGATGACAAATCCAATGGATGAGTTCTCAGTTCTTAAGTTATTCCCATTCAGTATCCTTCCTTGAAAGACTTGCTTCATTTGGCTTTGAGGTATTTCTCTGTCTCTCCTGGTTCTATTCCTACCCTAGTAGCTACTGTGGCTCTGTCTCTTTCAGTGGTTCTGCCTCATCTCCTTACTTCTAAATTTCAGAACACTCTATGGCTCAGTTCTAAGACCTCTTCTTTTCTTTATGTATGCTCACTCCCTAAATGATTTTCCTAGTCCCTTGGCTTTAAATTCTGTCTATAAACTGATAAGGCCCAGATTTATGTTTTCAATCTAGAATGCCCACTTGATCTCCAGATTTATATATTCAACAGCTTACTGGACATCTCCACTTAACTCTCTAATGGGCATTTCAAACTTGTCCAAAACTCAATTAGTATATTTTCTACTATATTCATTTCTCTCACAGTCCTTCAAATATCAGTAAATGGTAACCTTTTCTTTCTACTTGCTTAGGCCAAAAATACTGAAGTCACCCTTGCCCTCTCTCTTTCTCTCACCCTGTGTGTCAGCAAACCCTGGTGGCTTTACCTTAGAAATGTCTCTAGAATCGGAACATTTCTTACCACCTAATGGCACCCCACTCCAGTACTCTTGCCGGGAAAATCCCATGGACGCAGGAGCCTGATAGGCTGCAGTCCATGGGGTTGCTAAGAGTCGGACATGACTGAGCAACTTCACTTTCACTTAAGCTTCTTTCACATTGGTCCAAGCCATCTTCTTCTGGATTACTGTAGTAGCATTCTAACTTTAAAAAAAAATTACTTTTTTTTTTTGCTCATCTCCAACAATCTGTACTCCTGTAAAAAATGAAATTCTGATTATGCCACTCTTCTGTAAATCCTCTCCTGGACTCCGATCTCACTGGAAGCCAAAGCTGAAGTCTTTCTAGTTGTTAATATAGCCCAGCACACACCCCTTCTTCATCTACTATTTTCCCTTTTCCTTCACTCCACTACAACCAGTCCTTCTAGAATATTCTAGACATGATCTCCCCCAAAGCTTTTTCCTCTGCCTGGAATGTTCTTCCTCTAGATATCCACATGGCACATTCTCTAGCTTCCTTCTGATCAAATCCAGTTACATGGTATTAGTGAGGACTTCCTGAGTGGCCCTATGTAGTGCTCCTCCACACATAAACAGACATAGGCTGCCTGTCATTTTTAGCTTGTTTTATTTTTTATTCATAGCATTTATCACTACCACCATCTTATCTATTTGTTTAACTACTTTTCCCAATAGAGTACTATACTCTGTATAGTACTGTAATTCAGGGATTTGATTCATCATTTCATATAGTTTTAACTCTGGGCATGAAATAGTACCTGACTCATACTAAGTGTTCAGTAGATTTTTTTTAATGAATAAATCTCTCAAATGAAGGTAGTAATATCTGCATCGACATTGGCGTGATGATAAAATAATATACTGCATATCGTTGTTCAGTTGCCCAGTCATGCCTGACTCTTTGCAACCCCCTGGACTATATAGCCTGCACAGTTCCTCTGTCCATGGGATTTTCCAGGCAAGAATACTGGAATGGGTTGCCATTTTCTTTTCCAGGGGATCTTCCCATCCCAGGGATCAAACCTGCGTCTCCTGCATTGGCAGGCAGATTCCTTACCACTGCACCACCAGGAAAGCCATGTACTATATATTAACCCACTTAAAAAAAACCTGCAGGCCCATAGTGTGTTGGCTTTTATTGCTTCTTAGATCCTGCATGATTGTGGAATGCTGCTAAATAATGTTCATAGATGGTCCAGCCTTGCCTTGAGGAAATCAGAGATTGCATGTCTCAGTCATACAAAATGGAGACTATCCCTGTAAATGGAAACAGAAACTGCAAGCCAAGAACTGGTCTACATATGTAAGGCAGGGGAAAAAAACTGTTGGATTTTCTTTTTTTTAACATATTCCCCACACAGAGATAAAAATAGTGTCAGCCTTGAACTTGAAAGATGGCATTATATGTGCAGTAGCACATTTTTCATTTTTGTGTAAAATTTTTGACAATTATGATGTTAAATGTATTTTTAGCCTATAGATTTGCATTAATATTGAGTGAGGCTTTAACTTTCAATTCAGTGGCATTTAAATTTTATACTTTTAATTTTGGAGCTGATTTCCTTTAAATTCCAGCAGAGAAGTTAGAGGGGAAAAAAATTCAGGAACTAGGCATTTGAAAATTTTATTGTCCAGTGGCTCCAGCAATATAGGCTTTTAAAGCAGTTACCTGGTTCGCATTTGTTCCTAGCACTCCTTTTATTTCCTATGAGGGGCTCCTGAAAAGAAATAATGTCCCAGATGAAACTTTAACCTCCTATAAGGAGTCTTCCCTGTCACTTTTCTCCATAGGTAGGAGTGAGAGCTCTTTTCTCTCAAACCCTAACCCTAAACGACAATACTTTTTCATACTATCATTATGGTGAACATTCTATTGATTATGTATTTGTAAAGATCAAGTTTCTTGAGTATGTTGATATATAGTCAACAAACTGAGTTGCTGAATCTTTGTCGAGCATTGTCCTGGGACTGTGGGTACAAAGATGTATAAAACATGGTCTCAGTGACTTTGTCCCTTCACTAGACTGTGAGTTCTTCGAAGTTTGGTGACAGAGGCTCTTATCTTTCTATGCCTGATAATTGATGTTGTTTAGTTGCTAAGTCATGTCTGAGTCTTTTGTGACCCCATGGACTGTAGCCCGCCAGGTTCCTCTCTCTGTGAAAATTTCCAGGCAAGAGTATTGGAGTGGGTTGCCATTTCCTTCTTTGGGGGATCTTCCTGACCCAGGGATCGAACCCCTGTCTCCTGCATTGGCAAGTGGATTCTTCACCCCTGAGCCACCAGGGAAGGAAGCCCCATGCCTGGTAATTAGCATAACCCTAAATAAATATATGCAGAATGAATGGACAAGTCTCCTGGTTAGAGCAGGAAGTTCTTGAGGACAGAATCATCAACGTGTCTCAAGTGCTTAAAGTAGTGCCTGGCACATAATGAAAGCTCAGCGATGTTGTGTGGAAGGTAAACAGCGAGCAGTAAAGGGCCATCATCCATTCTGGTTTCTCAGACAAGCCAACAGTAAAGAAAGAAACTGAGCAGAGAATCTATAAGGCCTCTTGGCTCAAATTAAACTTTTAATCAGTGCTTCTCTGGAGACTCTTTTTGTTGTGTGCTTCCATATGTAGGTAACTAGCAGAAAAATACTCTAGACTGAGCAGCTGAGTGAACAGGGCATAACTAGTTGCCCAGCAGATGCTGAGCTTCACTGAGGAGGGGCCACATTTACGGGCTGATGCTCTAAGTCAGTTCTCTTGCACACCGTGATTACATGTCCATGACACATGAAATTACTCTTGAAATTTGGGACAGGTTTGGTGCCTGAAGGATTTGTCAAAACATTTCAGGGATGTCACCTCCTGGTGGGTGAAGAAAGTTTGGAAAGTTAATTGGCTATTTCCTGACTGAAGCCTGAAAATTGAAATGAGGAAGTGCTTCCCAGCATGTACCCATTTTCAGATATTATTAAACCTTAATTAAGTTGTTTTGATTTCATATGGTACTTTTAATCAACAGTTTCCTGACTAGCCCATCCAGACAAACCCATGTTGCCTCTCAGCATAGTGAAGAAAAATACTGTGATTCTTGCATATTTTGAATGGAATCCATAAATCTTTGTAAAACTGCTAAGCTCTTTGAGATTCTAGATACACCTTACTCATTTGTGTGACTTCAGCTATACCATACTTTCTAGTAACATGGAAAATAGTCATTAACTACTTTGATTAAATAGTGATCAAGAGGCCAAGTGTATGAATGAATACATTCATTTATGTGAAGACTTGAGATTATCAGGGGGAGGGATATTTTAAGTGAAATTACTAAGTAAAATGGCAAGGGGGTGTGAGTGTTCCGGTATTCTCTTTGGTGTAATTTTTAGTTCATAAACTAACACATGAAAACATCTGCCTTGTAATAATTAATGGGCTACAGTCATGGCCCTCTTGACTAGAATGCCTAATTAGGTTTATTCCCAGAGATACCATTATTACCAGTTTGGTATGTATTCTTCTAGACCTTGGTTTTTGCAAATAAACATATATAGTCATCCCTTGGTGCCTGTAGGGGATTGGTTACATGACCTGCGGCAGATAACAAAATCAGCAGTAGTCACTCCCATAGTCAGCCCTCTGTATTTGCCATTTTGCATCTGGGATTCAACCAAACACAGATCACGTAGTACTGTATTTAGTATTGAAAAAAATTCATGTGCAGGTGGACTCACACAGTTTTGAACTCACCCTGTTCAAGGGTCAGCTGTGTGTGTGCATGTGTGTATGGATATATATGTGTGTGTGTGTGTGTGTGTGTGTATCTCCTCATAAAACATATAGTAAAGTTGTATGTGTGTGTGCGTGCATGTTTAACTTGTTAAATAAGTTATTACATTATTATGTTTTTTTAATTTGCTTTTCTCACTCAATGGTATGTTTAAGATCTTTCCATGTGGGCATAGTTGAATTTGCTACATTGTTTTTGACTACATGCATGCTATTCTAAGTAGTACAGCCCTAACACACTTTACCTATTTCCTACTGAAAGCAATGCAGATTGCTAAGTTTTCAAAGGTTTAAGGAATGATGCAGTGAACATCCTTAGACATGCATACTTATGTATGTGGTTTTCTCTTTTTAGAACTAGAACTAAAATTTTTAGACCCCTTAGTGTGCATGTTTAAAGTTTTAAGAGCTACTACCAAATTTATTATCCAAAATAGATGATACCAATCTACATTCTCACTAACAGTGTGAACAATATGTACTTCCTCATACCCTTACCGCTATTTTATTTTATAAAAGTTTTTGATTGTTGCAAATTTGACTGGGTGAAATGACATCCTGCAAGAGTTTTAATTCACTTATCTTGGAATACTTCTCTTGTAAGATTGAACATCCTCAGGTGTTTATTTCCTAGTTCTATTTTCTCTTCCATATGTATTCTGCCTCCCTTTCTAGTTCTAACTTAATAAACAGTGGAAAGGAGCACATGGCAACCTCAATTTAGGCTCAGTTAGGTTTAATCCAACCTCAATCCTCAGTCCTTAATCTAACCTTCTTCCGTGGAGCATTTCCCTCTTGGTTTATTTGTTCATTTATTCCTTCATTTATTAGTCAAATTCATATTGAACACACACTGTGTGTCAAGCATATACTAGGTCTGGGGTAATAGTAGGAAACAATCATAGTTTCTCCACTCACAAAGCTTACACTGAGCAGGAAGCATCAGCTAGTGGCTCAAACTCCTTTCCACATTCCTGACAGTATTTCTCACAGTAATGTTGCTAACTTTTACAAAGCTATTGATGTTTTACTCATTGTTTTCTCTAAAAGAAGATGCAGTATTTTTCTACCATTAACATAAATACCCGTCTTATGTTTGTGGTTTAAGGTTGTTCAGATATATGTATAGAGGAATGAATCTTTTGCTGGAAGTTATGTTTATCACTATTATGAATTTACAAAAATTGAGTTGACCAAAAAAGTTCATTTGGTTATTAAATACATTGTTCAAGAGAGTTCTTGGTGAAAATGAAAAATGTCTTTTATTTTTGCTTAAAACCAAACAAACTTTTTGCCCAAACCAATAAAAAGAAGCATAGTTAATTATCTCATGATTCCAGCCTGTATCCTTAAGGATACAGTTTTGTCCCAGTTAATCATGCATAAGGCAAGTCATCGCTTTCTGATTGTAAGCACTTGCTGATTCACTAGCAGAGTGGTTGAAATGGTAACCCAAAGATGCTTTGTCGTAAAACTTCAGAAGCAATGTCCTGTGCCAGAAAGACTTAGTCAAGCATTTGGTTTAGTGCCACTGTGTTTATTGCCATCTTGTGTATCAGAACATGATACGCTCAAGAAAGCACAACTCAAACCAGATTCACAAGTGATGCTAATGAGATGCATACAGACAGAGCCACATGGATGCGAAGATAAGAACAAAATATCCATGGGATTCTGGAAATAGTTTTGTCTGCAGTTGCCTCTGTCACCCTCATGGTAACCTGGTAAGGTAGATATTGATATTCCAGTTTTACAGAGGAGAAAAATGAACTTGAGATAGGTTAAGAACTTGCTAAAGGATATATAGCTTCTCAGTGGCTAAGATGGGCTTTAAACACAGGTTTGTCTGGTTCTGTTGTCTGGCTTCTTCCTCTGGGCTATTGCTGGGGAAGCTGAAAATCCACTATTAGTTCCACCATCAGAGAGGAGACTGAGGGCTCCTGGACTGACCTGGCAGACAAGTCACTATGGTTTCATATGCTGGGTCTGCCTAAGACGCTAACGCCACACAGAACGTGAGAAAAGTAAACTAGGGGCCTGTAGTCTTCATGAATATATCTATTTTTATCTCTCCTTGGTTAATGTTGCAGAAGGGAAAATATATTTTTTTACATTTAGACACAAATATATTTACTTGATACATCTATGATCAGTTTTGTTCTTTTGGTTACCTTCTCTCATGTTTTAGTCAGATGAATACACATTATTATCTAAAAATAGTTCTGTCGTTATTTCAAAAGATAAAAAACACTCTCATTTTTGACACTAACATGAAATGAATATCCTCATTTTGAATGTGCTAGGCTGTTGATTGTTCTGTGCCCTGATGAAATATGAAACCTTTGTGACCCATTACCCAGAATATTTGAAGATGATATTCAAATGATGAAATGTCATATATATGAATGACTGATCAATTTTCTTAGCCACATTTGTGCATGGCATTTACTGATATGTTGCTAAGAAAAAACTGGCAGCATGTAGACTTTGATTTTTGCAACAGGGTATGTTGGTTAAAAGCGCGGGCTTTGGAAACACACAGACTTGGATTTGTACCCTGTCTCTTCCGTGAGCCTTGTGACCTCCTACAAATTACTTGACTTCTCTATGGCTTAATTTCCTCATTGCAAAAGATGATGAGAGAAAAGTCTGTTCTGTAGTATTTTGAGGATTACATGAGGGAATGCCTGTAGAGCCCTTGGCAAGAAGAGTGTGCTCAGTATATCTCAGCTATTATTATTATTATTATTAGTTTAAAAATTAACTGAAGGATAGTATCCTTACACTGTAGTCACTGGAATACCTGCATGAGGATCAACTAGAAACTTTGCTTAGAGAATCAAATTTCTGGGTGCCAGTCAGAATTCTCGATTCAGAATCTCTGCCAGGAGGGTGAACATAGGATTGGCACAGTAGCACTCACTCATAGAGCTCATGAACACCGAAGTTTGAGGAGGACCGCCCTGGGAAGACTGGGAGAAGTAGTGCCTTATGCTCTGGTTCAGCCGCGTTTACAAGTGACTGCCATATGCCAGGACCTGCCTTAGGGATATCGGACATGAACAGGATCTTCACTTCTCAAAATCAGAATGAAAGAGAACAACAGCTTTTGCTTCTATACCAGGTATAACTGTTGCTCCGAGGACAGTGAGATGCAGATCATTTTCTATTCATATTTTATTGGAAATCCACCAATGCTCATAAATCCTTCTTTGAGTGATGTAGAGATGCTAAGGTTAAATGTCTTCCCACTCCATTTTTGTTCTGGTGTGGACTGAACTATGTGCATAAAAAGTTTTCATCTGTGTGGTGGATCACATAAAAACAGGGTTGGATGTCTTGCTTCTTTTTAGAAATACGTTTTTAGAGAAATCGTTTCCATTTCTGTGTAAAGGAGAGATATTGTAAGGATAGTTAATGCAATTGTTTAGCTTCAAGGCTTAGTCCAGTCTATTCCAAACATAGGAATCTCCAGAATTTAAATTGCTTTTGAAATTGGACTTTAAGGCATGTTCTTTCCCTAGAGTGCTTGTTTTTGTTTTTGTTTTTTTTTCAAGTTACAGAGGTCGGTTTATGGTTGGATTGCTTCCATTTAGTAGAGACACAGTAAAATTTTTTTGCAGTTGACTTTCACATAATTTATAGAGATAATTTGGCATGTCCATGAACGTCATCAGTGAAGCAGTTGCACATTTTCAGTGAAGGTAACATTTAAGAACTGGATGCATTTATATAAATAAAACACATCCAATTCTTGAGATATCTGTCATCTTATCACTCTCAAATAATAGTTGACATTTATTTACTGTGTTACTATCTATAGTGTGGTTTTTCACACATTGCATTTGATCAAAACAATAGTTCTTTTAACTGATCCGCAGTCAAGTTTGCTTTACCCTTGAGACATTTTGTCTGGCCTGGGTTGGAGTCAACCTATGAAACAAGAGGAATCCTCATCTTAGTGCCTGTGTCATTCTAAGGATCAGTTCTATTTTTATACACATACTCTAGGCTGCCACAGAATGATAAAGTCTAGTTTCCAAGTTTTGAAAGTAGTATTAGAAGAGATGAAGGTAAGAATAGATTCCTACCCTCAATAGCTGAGTGAATAGTTGCTCGATAGTGTTCTAAGAACTTGATGAACTTGTTTAATCCTTGCAACAACTTTGTACATTAGGCAGTATTATGGCCGCTTTACAAATGAGAAAAGAGAGTTGCAGAGAGATCAGGAAATTCTCTCAAGATCACACAGCTGAAAAACAGTAGTGCTAGGATTAGATCTTAGGAAGCTGGCTCCAGGGTCCATGCTTTTCATTGCTATTTGTGATCTTCTCCAGCCTGATTCTGAATAGGAAGAAAGTTTCACAGGAACCTAAATACCAACATGAAAGTTAAAAATTGATGACACTATTAGAAATTTCACAAAGCAAAAGTTATAAATTTTGTAAAGATTTAGAGCAAGGAAAGTAACTTGGGGATAGAGCAGATAGAAGATTGGCTCTCTGGAGGGTGAATAGTAAGTGATTATATGTAGCACAGTGTAGTGAAGAAGCAAAGTCTTTGGAGTGAAACAGACCTGGGTTCATTTTCCAGTCCCTACACATAGCTATGGGACCTTATGCAAATAGCATCAGTTTTTTCAACTATAAAATATTAATAATAGTACCTATCTCACAAGATTTATTTTTAGTTGGAAAGATTGGGGATGGAAAGATGGGTAGGATCCTAGGAAACAGCCGGCACAAAAATCAGAAAGGCAGAAATGCTTCCAGAATCATTTGAGAGGCTAGATCATCTGATGTAATGGAAGAGCTAGGATCTGTATGGGAATAATGGAGAGATGTGAAAACATGGTTTGGAATCAGAGTAGTATAAGTCTACTGATGCTTAAGATTTTAGGGCTTGGCAGATATATTTGGTTCAACCCCTTACTCCCTATCTAACTTGAGTGTGGGCGTGTGGTGGTGTAAACTCTGTCTCAGTTTTCTCATCCATAAAATTAGGACTAAGTAAAATGAAATATGTAAAAATTTAAGCCTAGTTTGTGACACATACGTAATGGTCAGTTATCATTATGTGTTAATATTACTATAAGTGGTAGTAGTATTCATCAGGATATATATACATGTGTGTGTGTGTGTGTGTGTGTATTTTTGTTTCTGTGTGTGTGTGGAGGGGGACTTCCCTGGTGGCTCAGTGGTAGAGAATCTGCCTGACAATGCAAGAGACACAAGTTTTACCCCTGGGTCGTGAAGATCTCCTGAAGAAGGAAATGATAAAGCACTGCAGTATTCTTGCCTGGGAAATCCCATGGACAGAAGAGCCTGGCTGGCTACAGTCCATGGGGTTGCAAAATAGGCAGACATGACCTAGCGACTAAACAATGTGTGTATGTGTGTGTATTTGTCCAAAGGAATTAGTGAAAGTTATGTTTCTGAATAAAGTGCTGTCAGTCTACAAGATAAATTGAAGAGGACTCAGGGAGAGGGTAGGGCCAGGATATCTGTTAGATAGGGTGGGCAGGGAAAGCTGAGCATAGTTGAAAAGAAGGAAATCTGGTGAGATACCTTTAGAATCCTGACAGCTAGACGAGAAAATTTGTGGCCGTCTGGGTGAGAATAGGCTTCCCAGGTGGCACAGTGGTAAAGAATCTGTCTGCCAAGCAGGAGATGCAAGTTCAATTCCTGGATTGGGATGATCCCTTGGAGGAGGAAATGGCAACCCACTCCAGTGTTCTTACCTGGGAAATCTCATGGACCAAAGGGCCTGGCAGGCTACAGCCCACTGGGTCACAAAGAATCAGACACGACTCAGCAACTAAACAACAACAGCAACAAGGGTGTGACTGACTTACTGCTGGGCTGATAGAAATGGAGAAGCCAGGAAGAAGATCTGACCTTTAGGGGACAATGAGTTTTATGTGAGAGGTGTTCAATTTGAGTCCACAAAATAATCAAGCAGATAAAAAATATTGAATTGGAGGTTTACAATATATGGTTGGAGTTCCTGGGACAAACCATGGCTGAAGGTAAATATTTAAAGGCAAATATTAGAAGTAATAATTTCAGCTGTAATTGTGGAAAAATTCTTACTAATTATTCAAAATATTTATCTATCTTTTTACCAGTGTTTAAAAAAATGACAGTTACATTTTAAGACCAAAGATACCAGTGTGTTGCTATTTGGGTACTATATTTTCATGTGGCGCTAGTGGTAAAGAACCCACTTGCCAGTGCAGGAGATATAAAAGATAAGGGTTTGATCCCTGGGTCAGGAAGATCCTCTGGAGGAGGAAATGGCAACCCACTCTAGTATTATTACCTGGAGAATCCCATGAACAGAGGAGTCTGGCAGACTACAGTCCATAGCATCACGAAGAGCTGGACACAACTGAAGTGACTTAGTATGCATGCGTGCATTTCTTGAGTGACAAATGACACATTGGGTTATATCCTGGATACTGACAACAGGAAATGTGGATTGGATCCCATGAAGCAAAAAGAGTCATAGAATGAATGTGGTGTTTATTCTGGAGAAGATGTAAATGGGTGTTATGTGGAAGAGGAGAAGGATTTATTCTTCATGATGTAGGGAAGAAAAGGATGAAAAATCCTGTGTTTTCAGTATGAATAATAATTTCTTTAATGAATGGGGAACTTCTCTTAACTGGCCACATTCTAGAAGGGTTGAGATGAACACTTCTTAAAATATAGGAGAGAGGAGACTTACTTTGTGGATAGGAGAACTGAAGATTTATAGCATCCCAGTAAACTCTACAGCGTGATTAGACTGGCTTTTGGGCTGATTGCCTGGAACGAAGTGGTGGGTATTCCTAAAGTAACTAAACAAGTATTTGAAAAAGATAAGAAAAGGATAATGGGAAGAGGGTATTCATTTTCAGTTGAAACAGAATGACTGGAGGGATTTCATTGAGCCAAGATGAGGAAAGTGGTGAGTGTGGAGAGTCAGTCTTGTTCATGAGCAAATTCAGAGAAGAAAAAAAGGAGGCGAATGGGAAGAGGCATTCCTCATAAGCTTAACTTGGTGTTGACTTCAGTCCAGGTTAATTGTTGTCCAGTGACAGGTTAAGTGGGAGTGAGGGTAAGGCTATTCTTTTTTTGGCATGAAGCTAGGAAAAAAGGGAAAAATCCAGCCGAATATCATGATAGCTTACCTCCATTCTTAATCTGGTGGCTACCTGTGGTAGAGGTAGCATAACAGGGTAAAGAACTCCCCACCCACCTGTTTATTCAGTAACTGCCAAAATGCCAAATATTATATTCTAGATGTGCTCTCTTTCTACGTGTGTGTGTGTGTGTGTGTGTGTGTGGTGTTTAGTCACTAAATCTTGTCTGACTTTTTTGTGACCCTGTGGATTGTAGCCTGCCAGGCTCCTCTGTCCATGGGATTTCCCAGCAAGAATACAGGAGTGGGTTGCCATTTTCTTCTCCAGGGGATCTTCCCAACCCAGGGATCAAACATGCGCCTCCTGCTTGGCAGGTGGATTCTTTGCCACTGAGCCACCTGGGACAGTATTTATGTGTACCATGTACATATATATGCCCATATATGTTTCTCTGTACATATGTATGCCCATATATGTTTCTCTGTGTGTATATGTGTGTGTATATCTCTCAGCCTATTTTATCCCAGTATCAATTTCTAGAGGAGGATATTACCTGTATTTTACCAATTAGGAGCTAAAACTCTTTTACATAGTTTTTGCTCAGAGTCTCATAAACTAGTTAGTAGATACTGAGAGTATCCAGATGTTGGTCAGCCTGATGATAAAACAGCATGTTCTTTGAAGAAAATTGGGTAGCTAGATTGCAGTATCTGGTTTAATATCCTGAATTTGCCTCCACATCTTGTGCAACCTTGGGCCAGTCATTTAGCTAACTGGATCTCATGGTCTCCTCTGTGATGAGAGGGCACTTGCCCTGCCTGTGGGTTTCTGTCGAAGCGGAGATGAGAAGTTCCAAACCTGGAGCCAGCGAGGATTTTTAAACAAGGGAGAGATATCAAATTTACATTTTACAAAAATCTGCTAGATAATGTGGAAGATGTAGTTGAGGGGGCAAATATATTCCTAGAGAGCCTGTGAGAAGTAATGTTCTTGATAATAAATAGTTTATTCCCCTAGTATGGTGGAATAAAAGATATAGAATAGAGGACATGCTTAAAAATATTTAGTACAGTGTTTCTCACTATTTTTTCATTATCACTGCCCACCATAGGAGACTAGGAGACTTTTTAGACATTTTATCCTAACTGACTCCCTGATAAGTGAAATGTTAATACTACAGGCATACTGCAATATCTATTTATGTACAATATGCATATTGTGTTTTATATAAAGAATACTTTTTATCCTCTTTATTAGGTAGGTGCAGAGAGAGAGATATCTATTTATTTAAAGAGATTGGCTTACAAGGTTGTGGGAGTTGGCAAGTCTGAAATTTGTAGGGCAGGTTGGCAACTGAATGTGTGTGTTGCAATTTTGAGGCAGAATTTCTTGTTCAGGCTTTGCTCTTAAAGCCTTCAACTGATTAGATGAGGCCTGCATGTTGTAAAGGTAAACTGTCTACTTAAAGTCAACTGATTATAAATGTTAATTATTCAAAAATACCTTCACAACATCTAGGCTAATGTTTGACCAAACAACTGAGTACCATAGCCTAGCTAAGTTGACACATCAATTTAACCATCACTCTCTCTCTCTCCAAGAACCAATTTGCACTCCCTTGGGGGTGATATCACCCCTGTTGAGAATGCATGATTTAGGATATAAGATAGCAGAATGTACTATATATTTGATTAATTTATTGATCGAACATATGAGGAAAGAAATAGAGACACACTGGAGTTGATTTCCAGATTTTTAACTTGAGCAACTGGACAGATGGTGGTGCAATTCACCTAGACAGGAGAAGCAAAGAAAGGGTAGATTTGATGTGGACTATAATGAGATTTATATACAAGCACCTGTGTATTTTACATGGATACTTTAGCATTTTCATTCATAAGTCTCTCTGATGGTTACACCTTGAATTGAATAAAATTTATTAGAAAATCTTTTGAAAAGATAAAATGGTTTATATATAAACTCATTGATAGTGTGATTTACTCACGTTTAGCATCCAGGTCTGAAAGAGCTTCTGGAAATATTTGGTATCATTTTCTTGCCTCTATTATATTTTCACTATTTGGATACAGGCAACAGGATATATCTGCTGAGAACAAAAGTGTTAATTCTGTGACAGACATTTAATTTCATCCTCATGTTTATCTTGCTAACAAACATGCACGTGCACTAACCACTGTCTGCTTTCTGTCAGTATTACTTTTTATTTTGCTTGCTTCTCAACTGAATTGTGGGCTCATGAAGGAAAGGAATAGTGACAACTGAGTCAACAGATATTTAGGGTCTAAAATCATCATTTTTTTTTGTTTCCAAAGAACCCAGATGAGTGCCTTGCATATGTGTGCTTAATTGTTCAGTCATGTCTGACTCTTTGCAACCCGATGGACTGTAACCCACTAGGCTCCTCTGTCCATGGAATTCTGTAGACGAGAATACTGGAGTAGGTTGCCATTTCCTGCTCCAGGGAATCTTCCTGACCCGGGGATCAAACCTTCATCTCTTGTGTCCTGCATTGCAGGTGGATTCTCTATGCACTGAGCCATCAGGAAGCAAATAAATGTCAAATCTTTGTTGAAGTGCAAGTTGTGACACAGTGAAAGTTCTATAAGCACTACAAATCATTGCTTCTTATCAAAGCACTTTTATACATTTATAAAGCACGGGGGATTATTTCTAAAACACAACCTAGATTTTACATTTTACTCAAGAAAGAATAGGAAAAGCTCACTGAACAGCCTGTAAGTTAGAGAGGGCCATATATATATATGTAGCCTTTTAGTGCCAAAGTCTATTCTTCATAACTTAAAACTATTTTGTTTTGTGGAAATAACTAAGCTGATATTCATATCAGCCTTTAAAAATCATTTTGGTTGTAAGTGTGCCATTTTTCAATGTGATAGCCTCATTATGTGTGGAATCTATATCAAACTTTTAAGGCGTTCCACAAAGTAATATCAGCTCCATGTAAAAGATTTACTACTCTGTCACTTAACATTGGGAAAATAGAAAGTGTATATTTTGTAATAATAGTAAGAACCTTAAGCTGTGGACGAGAGAAAAATTCAGGATTAGTTTTGGTCATTGGTCAGGTTCCACAGAAAAGAGTCTCAAAAATTAGCCCCCAACTAAAATAGTTATTAGTACTAAAATAGTAATTAGCCCCCAACTAAAATAAATAAATTTATAAAAAAAAAAAATTCTGAGATCTGTATGCATGAGTTTATGAGGGAATGCTCTAGGAACTACACCTGGGAGTGGGGAGGGACCCAGAATTAGGCAAAGGGAGATGAACCAGCATCCAGTTGTAACAGAGGCCTTGGCTGAGCCTCCAGGGAGCTTTGATCCTGGAATGGCTCTTCAGAGCCATGTCATCATCACGCAAGGTGTGCTGAGTCATTGTACCGCCACATCAGCTAGTAATTGGATGCAAGTTGCCTAGGGGTGGGGAAATAATTTTTGTCAAGGTAACTTCCTCAAGAGAGAGGGACTCAGCTGTGAACCTTAGCAAAATGAACACTCTTATCGTCTGGGGGAATGAGTGTGTTGATCCTGAGTTTAGGATGCAATATACATCAGTGCTTACCACAAATCCTCAAAATTTTGTATAGTTATCATCGTTCTCCAATTTAGAATTTTTAGAATTTAGAATCTGAGTTTTAAAATTTAGAATTTTTTGAAATTTAGATTCTAAATTTTAGATTTTAGAATCTCTATTTTAGAATTTAGGATTTTCACTTGTCTAATGTCTAGATGCTTTGATTAAAATGTGTATTGAATTAATTTAATTAATGTATGTATAAGTGAATTTCATGATGTGTTATTCCAATTCCATCTCCACTCCCACCCCTTTCTGGCAGACTTATTAAAAAAATTTGAACTGTTGTATACTGCTGTAGATCTGTTACTTGGGTCCTTATTTTTCTGTGATATTGATTACTCAGATCAGAAGCCACAGCTTAGTTGTGATGAGAGTATTCACTGTTTCTAACTTCTGGCTTCAAGTGTTTCAAAGTCAGGTCCATATACTATGCCCTTTTCATTTTAGCAGATCTGCCTCTTCAATTAATTTAGTGACATAACTTTCAAAGCATTTATTTCTTTTGCCTTATTAGATCTCTGTGAAGTAATAGTTAATATCATGGATTTGCATATAAAGCAAAAATAATCTAAATACAAGCTAACAAGCTGTATGACCTTGCATAATAACTTACCTTCTCTGAGTCTCAGTTTTTCTACAGGTCTGTAATATTACTTATCTCAAAGAGGTAAAAATTTAGCACAGTATTTAGCACATAAGAGGCTTTCAATAAAAGGTGCTTGTATTATTATTATCTTTTCAACAACCCAGTGTTGTGAGTGAGGTGGGAACCACTAGCCTTAATTTGCATATGCAACTTTAAAGTAGAAGACACTATTTAAATACAAGATATTTTATTACTTTTATAGCTGGAAGGTAGTAATCAAACATCATTTAAGCCTTACTTGTTTCCTACATTTTTCAGTTGTGGCACTGATATAGGGTTTCATCCATAACAACAAACAACAATCTGTAAAGTAACAAACTTTATCTTTGGGGCTTCCCTTTACCTGGGGGTAAAGAATCCATCTGCCCGTGCAGGAGATGCTAGAGACAAGGATTTGATCCCTGGGTTGGAAAATCCCCTGGAGGATGGCATGACAACCCACTCTAGCATTCTTGCCTGAAGAATCCCATCGAGAGGAGCCTGGCGGACTATAGTCCATAGGGTCACAAATAGTCGAGCACAACTGAAGTGACTGAGCACACATGACATAAAAGATTCTTATCCTATTTTCTGAATTGCTCAGAGAGCATTATAAGAACATAGAGTCTGAACTCTGCTTAATTTCAGATAACTAAATCGAAAAAGGTGCCATTTCAGGTTTTATCTGTACAATAATGGCAAATCCCTGCCTACTTACTATATTATAACCTCCAGAGTGACCCCTCTTTTTATAAGTTATGCTCGTCTTCAATCATCTGGTTGTACTAACCTCAAACCCAACAGCTGAGTCATCTAAGTACCGAATGGGGGAAAATTCTAGTGTCACATGATACTTTGTTAGAAGCAAAGTGACTTAGGCATTGGAACACTTGCCTAAGGAAGAAATTATAAAATAGAGTGAATTGAAATGATACTCAGAGAGCAAAACTGTTGGGAAAGTTAATGGGGTCAATGCCTAGTTATTTTTTGCTTTAGACTTTCTAACAGTTTTTTATCTACCAAAACAAAAATGAGAAAAATACAATATAGAAACATATTTTAAAAGTATTGAGATAACTTAGTAATAATATTTGTTGCTCACAATTATTCAGAATTTGATCAACAGGATTCATGTTAGTATGAATAGTTCAAATTATTTATATGTTTCTAGGAAGGACAAAAATGTGAAATATTTATATCCTAATCATCAGCTTCTCCTTTGGGAGGAAATATTAAATTTCTACAGCTTTTACTGCCTTTCTCTTTTAAGATTTGACTGACTTGTTGCCCTTCAAACAATATGACACTTTGTCTCCTGAGAGATATCTCCTCAGAAGAAGGGTATTGGTTGCTAGGGTCAAAGCTTAAGTTGCCAATTTTGTATCTGCAGCTAGTCAGTTCAAGTAGCTTGTGGGGAAAAACATAGCAAAATAATTCAAATCATTTGTATCAAGTCTTGAAAATGATTGTAGAAAATGGATGCCATTACAGAAGGAGAAGAATCACAATGAGCCAGACAGAAATTTCAATAAAAAGAAAAAAAGCACAGGCAAGAAGGACAAAATAGGCACATGGGACTACATCAAACTAAACAGTTTCTACACAACAAAGGAAACAATCAACAGAGTGGGAAAAACACTAGAGAAAATATTTGTAAACCATGTATTTGATATAATGGGTTATGCAGCGTACATCATGAGAAACGCTGGGCTGGAAGAAACACAAGCTGGAATGAAGATTGCCGGGAGAAATATCAATAACCTCAGATATGCAGATGACACCACCCTTATGGCAGAAAGTGAAGAAGAACTAAAGAGCCTCTTGATGAAAGTGAAAGAGGAGAGTGAAAAAGTTGGCTTAAAGCTCAACATTCAGAAAACTAAGATCATGGCATCTGGTCCCATCACTTCATGGGAAATAGATGGGGAAACAGTGGAAACAGTGTCAGACTTTTATTTTTTGGGGCTCCAAAATCACTGCTGATGGTGATTGCAGCCATGAAATTAAAAGACGCTTACTCCTTGGAAGGAAGATTATGGCCAATCTAGATAGCATATTTAAAAGCAGAGACATTACTTTGCCAACAAAAGTCCGTCTAGTCAAGGCTATGGTTTTTCCAGTGGTCATGTATGGATGTGAGAGTTGGACGGTGAAGAAAGCTGAGTGCCGCAGAATTGATGCTTTTGAACTGTGGTGTTGGAGAAGACTCTTGAGAGTCCCTTGGACTGCAAGGAGATCCAATCAATCCATCCTAAAGGAGATCAATCCTGGGTGTTCATTGGAAGGACTGATGATGAAGCTGAAATTCCAATACCTTGGCCACCTCATGCGGGGAGTTGACTCATTGGAAAAGACCCTAATGCTGGGAAGGATTGGGGACAGGAGGAGAAGGGGACGACAGAGGATGAGATGGTTGGATGGCATCACTGACTCGATGGACATGGGTTTGGGTAGACTCCAGGAGTTGGTGATGGATGGAGAGGCCTGGCGTGCCGCAATTCATGGGATCGCAAAGAGTTGGACACGACTGAGTGACTGAACTGAACTGATCCAAAATACATGAAGAATTCCTACAACTCAATAGCCAAAGACCAACTAACCTGATTGAAAAATGGACAAAGGACTCAGATCTTTGTCCAAAGAAAACATATAAACGTCCAGTAAGTATCACATGAAAAGACACACAACATCATCAACGAAATCAAAACCATAGTGAGATATCACCTGGCACCTGTTGGGACAGATGTTATAAAAACAAAGCAACACAAAATTCCAGAAAAGAGCAAGTGTTGATGACAATGTGAGAGAAATAGGAGCCCTTCCTTGAGCACTGCTGGTGGGAATGTAAAGTGATGAAGCCAATATGGAAAACAGTATGAAGTTTCTCAAAATATTTAAGAAGTAGATCTATCATATGATACAGTACTTCTGTGTACTTATCCAGAATAATTGAAATCAAGATCTTGGAAAGGTATCTGTACCCCTATATTTATTGCACTGTTATTCACAAGAGCCAAGAAGTGAAAACAACTAAAATGTCCATGAATGAATGAATGGATAAGGATTATATGAGATACTCATGCAATGGGATAGTATTCAGCCTTAAAAAAGAAGGAAATTCTGTCATATGCTACAACATGGTTGAAACTTGAAGACTTATGCTAATTGAAATAGACCAGTCACAGAATGACAAATATTCCATGATTCCACTTACATGAAGTATCTAAAGTAGATTTATTATTACATAATCCAATTAGTTGAGAAAACTGATGATCTTGTTTTCTCCTTTTCACTCTCTTACTTTCAAAATCTTACTGCACCAGCTAAAGCTTCAGTACAATACTGAACAGACATGATGATAGCAAACATTTAATCCTGAGAGAGATCATTTCAATATTTCACATTAATATAATGTTTTTAAAATGTTTTCAGACTAATATAATTCACTTCTATTTCTAGTTTACTGTGATTTTTTAAGAAAAACCATGAATGAGTATTGACCTTAATAAAATACACTTGCTGCATCTGTTGCGATGATTGTATACTTTTTTTTCCCCCTCTGTTCTGTTAATTGCATTGGTTGATTTTTTAAAGTTAAAACAAGCTGTGTTTTCTTAAATAAACCTAACTTGGTCATGAAGTGTTATTTTTTTTATATGTACATGTTTCAGATTTGCTTTTTTTTTTCTTCCATGTTAATGAGAAAAATTGGCCTGTAATTTTTGTTTTTTGTAATTTTATTTTGTTATTTTGGTGTCAGTTATGCTGGCCTCAAAATAAATTGGGAAATGTTTTATCTTCTCCTGTCCTCTGGAAGTTTTTTTAAAATTGACATTTATCCTTACTTTCATATTTGAAAGAATTCACCTTTGAAGTAGTTTGGGTTGGAAATTTCTTTCTAAAGAGACTTTAAATTAATAATTCAAATTCTTTATTAGAGATCAGAAAATGCACATTTTATGTTTAGTCTTATGTTAGTTTTGATAAGTTTTTCCCACTGAGGATTTCTCCATTTTAACTAAATTTTGAACTTTAATTGGCAGTTTATTGTTCAGGAAGATCCCCTGGAGAAGGAAATAGCAACCCACTCTAGTATTCTTGCCTGGAAAATCCTATAGACAGAGGAGTCTGGTGGGCTACAGTCCATGGGGTCTCAAAGAGTTGGATATGACTGAGTGACTTCACGTTACTTTACTTTATATTGTTCATAGTGTCTTCTATAAAATCCAAAATGACATTCCACTTTTCATTCCATATATTAGTAATTTGTCACATTTATTTTCTTGATCAATCCCCCTAGGTGGTTATAAATTTAATTTAAAATCGTTTCTAATTACCACCTTTAGGTTGTCTTGATTTTTTTTAAATTACACATTTATATTCCATTAGTAACTGTTCTTTTTAATCCTTATTATCTTCTTCCTTCAATTTTTTAAGTTTTAATTCTTGTGCTTTTCCAGGTTTCTGAGTTGGAAAATTTGGTTTTTCAGACTTAAAAAAAAAAGGATGTATTTAAAGCTATAACCTTTCTTCTAAGGACTTAAAGTAACAATTATTGTTTCATGTACCCAATATTCATTTAGATTTACCTATGTATTTTCTTTTAAATGTAGTAGTGTATGGATGGTTATATTTATCTGTTTCCCCCTGACCCCTACCCTTGCTTTCCCCTTTGGTAACCATAAGTTTGTTTATAGGTCTGTGAGTCTGTTTCTGTTTTGCAGATAGGTTCATTTGTATCATTATTTTAAGATTGCACATGTAAGTGCTATTCTCTAGGTCCATCCATATGATACAAATGAAATTATTTCATTATTTTTTATGTATGATAACATTCCATTGTAGAGAAGACTCTACACATGAACATCACCAGATGGTCAACACTGAAATCAGATTGATTATATTCTTTATAGCTAAAGATGGAGAAGCTATATACAGTCAGCAAAAATAAGACCAGGAACTGACTATGGCTCAGATCATGAACTCCTTTTGGCCAAATTCAGACTGAAATTGAAGAAAGTAAGGAAAACCAATAGACCATTCAGGTATGACCTACATCAAATCCCTAATGATTATACAGTGTAAGTAACAAATAGATTCAAGGGACTAGATCTGATAGACAGAGTGACTGATAAACAATGGACAGAGTTTCGTGACATTGTACAGCAGACAGGGAGCGAGAACATCCCCAAGAAAAAGAAATGCGAAAAAGCAAAATGCCTGTCTGAGGAGGCCTTACAAATAGCTGTGAAAAGAAGAGAAGTGAAAAGGAAAGGAGAAAAGGAAAGATATACCCGAATGCAGAGTGCCAAGAATAGCAAGGAGAGATAAGAAAGCCTTCCTCAGTGATTAGTGCAAAGACACAGGAAAATAACAGAATGGGAAAGACTAGAGATCTCTTCAAGATAATTAGAGATACCAAGGAAACATTTCATGCAAAGATGGGCTCAATAAAGGACAGAAATGTATGGACCTAACAGAAGCAGAAGATATTAAGAAGAGGTGGCAAGAATACACAGAAGAACTGTATAAAAAAGATCTTCATGACCCAGATAATCACGATGGTGTGATCACTCACCTACAGCCAGACATCCTAGAATGTGAAGTCAAGTGGGCCTTAAGAAGCATCACTATGAACAAAGCTAGTGGAGGTGATGGAATTCCAGTTGAGCTATTTCAAATCCTAAAAGATGATGGTGTGAAAGTGCTGCACTCAATATGCCAGCAAATTTGGAAAACTCAGCAGTGGCCACAGAACTAGAAAAGGTCAGTTTTCATTCCAATCCCAAAGAGCGGCAATGCCAAAGAACGCTCAAACTACTGCACAATTGCACTCATCTCACACACTAGTAAAGTAATGCTCTAAATTCTCCAAGCCATTCTTCAACAGTATATGAACTGTGAAATTCCAGATGTTCAAGCTGGTTTTAGAAAAGGCAGAGGACCCAGAGATCAAATTGCCAACATCCACTGGATCATCAAAAAAGCAAGAGAGTTCCACAAAAACATCTATTTCTGCTTTATTGACTATGCCAAAGCCTTTGACTGTGTGGATCACAATAAACTGTGGAAAATTCTGAAAGAGATGGGAATACCAGACTACTTGACCTGCCTCCTGTGAAATCTGTGTGCAGATCAGGAAGCAACAGTTAGAACTGGACATGGAACAGCAGACTGGTTCCAAATAGGAAAAGGAGTATGTCAAGGCTGTATTTTGTCACCCTGCTTATTTAACTTATATGCAGAGTACCTCATGAGAAATGCTGGGCTGGATGAAGCACAAGCTGAAATCAAGATTACCGGGAGAAATATCAATAATGTCAGATATGCAGATGACACCACCCTTATGGAGAAAGTGAAGAAGAACTAAAGAGCCTCTTGATGAAAGTGGAAGAGGAGAGTGTAAACGTTGACTTAAAGCTCAACATTCAGAAAACTAAGACCATAGCATCCGGCCCCATCACTTTATGGCAAATAGATTGAGAAACAGTGGAAACAGTGGCAGACTTTATTTTTTTGGTCTGATGATGATTGCAGCCATGAAATTAAAAGACGCTTACTCCTTGGAAGGAAGGTTATGGCCAACCTAGATAGCATATTTAAAAGCAGAAACATTACTTTGCCAACAAAAGTCCGTCTAGTCAAGGCTATGGTTTTTCCAGTGGTCATGTATGGATGTGAGAATTGGACGGTGAAGAAAGCTGAGCGCTGCAGAATTGATGCTTTTGAACTGTGGTGTTGGAGAAGACTCTTGTGAGTCCCTTGGACTGCAAGGAGATCCAATCAATCTATCCTAAAAGAGATCAATCCTTGGTGTTCATTGGAAGGACTGATATTGAAGCTGAAACTCCAGTACTTTGGCCACCTCATGCTACGAGTTGACTCATTGGAAAAGACCCTAATGCTGGGTAGAATTGGGAGTAGGAGAAGAAGGGGATGACAGAGGATGAGATGGTTGGATGGCATCACTGACTCGATGAACATGGGTTTGGGTAGACTCCAGGAGTTGGTGATGGACAGGAAGGCCTGGTGTGCTGCAATTCATGGGGTCGCAGAGTCGGACACGACTGAGCGACTGAACTAACTACTCTTGCCTGTAGAATCCCATGGACAGAGAAGCCTGGTGGGCTATAGTCTGTGGGGTTGCACAGTTGGACACAGCTGAGCACACACACATACAGTTTTTAATTGAGTTGTTTTTGTTTGTTTGTTTGTTGTTGAATCATCTGAGCTATTTGTATATTTCGGAAGATAAACCTTTGTCAGTAATATTGTTTGCAATTGTTTCTTCTGTAGGTTGTCTTTTTATTGTGCTGATGGTTTCCTTTGCTGTACAAAGCCCATAAGTTTGAATAGGTCCCATTTGTTTATTTTTGCTTTTATTTCTGTTGCCTTGGGAGATTGACCTAAGAAAACATTGGTACGATTTATGTTAGAGAATGTTTTGCCTATGTTCTCTTTCAGGAGTTTACGGTTATTTATATTCAAGTTTTCAAGTCATTTTGGGTTTATTTTTGTGTATGGTGTTAGGTTTTAGTCTAACTTAATTGATTTACATGTGACTGTCATGCCTTCCCAACACAATTTGCTGGAGAGGACTGTCTTTTTTCCTTTGTTGAATATTCATCTACCATAGGTATATAGGTTTATTTATGGTTTTTCTATTCTGTATAATTGATACGTATGTCTGTTTTTTTGCCAGAACCATGATATTTTGATTACTGTAGTTTTATAGTATTGTCTGAATCTGAGAGGATTTCATATATGTAGTGTACTCTTGAGAAATTCTCTATCTTTTTATGTTGCAAAATTATCTTTTAAATGCATTTTATTTGACATACAATATATACATAGAAAGTACCTCATCTTAAAAGTACCATTTATTTTCTTAAACATATCAACCATGGTTACTTCAAGTGCCATTTGTAAAAATTCTAATATCTAAATAAACTGTGCGTATGTTCTGTTTTCTACTTTTTCTTTTATTCTTGTTTATTCAGTTCAGTTCAGTTGCTCAGTCATGTCCGACTCTTTGCAACTCCATGAACCACAGCACGCCAGGCCTCCCTGTGCAGGATATTAAGTTTTTTATTGAATCAGTTCAGTTGCTCAGTCATGTCTGACTCTTTGTGACCCCATGGACTGCAGCACACCAGGCTTCGCTGTCCATCAGCAACTCCCAGAGCTTCCTCAGACTCATGTCCATTGGTGATACCTTCCAACCATCTTATCCTCTGTCGTCCCCTTCTCCTCTTGCCTTCAATCTTCCCCAGCATTAGGGTCTTTTCCAGTGAATCAGTTCTTCACATCAGCTTCAGCTTCAGCATCAGCCCTTCCAATGACTATTCAGGATTGATTTTCTTTAGAATTGAATGGTTTGATCTCCTTCCAGTACAAGGGACTCTCAAGAGTCTTCTCCAACACCACAGTTCAAAAGCATCAATTCTTCAATGCTCAGCTTTCTTTATGATCCAGCTCTTACATCCATACATGACTACTGGAAAAACCATAGCTTTGACTAGACAGACCTTTGTTGGCAAAGTAATGTCTCTGCTTTTTAATATGCTCTCTAGGTTGGTCATAGCTTTTCTTCCAAGGAGCAAGCGTTGTTTAATTTCATGGCTGCATTCACCATCTGCAGTGATATTGAAGCCTAAGAAAATAAAGCCTGTCACTTTATTTTCCATTGTTTCCCCATCTACTTTCCATGAATGACAGTTATTATATATGAAAAATTATAGAAAATCTGAATGACATCATCTTCCGTTAGCTTTTACTTTTGCTTTTAACATATAGGGAGATTAGTTGTCTATCATTTTCATCCAGATATGGACTGTGCTGAATAGAGGACAGAGTTTTAGTTTTTATGAAGGTGCTGTTTTCAGTTCAGTTCAGTTCAGTCGCTCAGTCGTGTCCGACTCTTTGCGACCCCATGAATTGCAGCATGCCAGGCCTCTCTGTCCATCACCAACTCCCGGAGTCTACCCAAACCCATGTTCATCGAGTCGGTGATGCCATCCAACCATCTCATCCTCTGTCGTCCCCTTCTCCTCCCGCCCCAAATCCTACCCAGCATTAGGGTCTTTTCCAATGAGTCAACTCGTAGCATGAGGTGGCCAAAGTATTGGAGTTTCAGCTTCAACATCAGACCTTCCAATGAACACCCAGGATTGATCTCTTTTAGGATGGATTGATTGGATCTCCTTGCAATCCAAGGGACTCACAAGAGTCTTCTCCAACACCACAGCTCAAAAGCATCAATTCTGCGGTGCTCAGCTTTCTTCACCGTCCAACTCTCACATCCATACATGACCACTGGAAAAACTATAGCCTTGACTAGACAGACTTTTGTTGGCAAAGTAATGTTTCTGCTTTTAAATATGCTATCTAGGTTGGCCATAACCTTCCTTCCAAGGAGTAAGCGTCTCTTAGTTTCATGGCTGCAGTCACCATCAGCAGTGATTGTGGAGCACAAAAAAAAATAAAGTCTGCCACTGTTTCCACTGTTTCCCCATCTATTTCCCATGGAGTGATGGGACCAGATGCCATGATCTTAGTTTTCTGAACGTTGAGCTTTAAGCCAACTTTTTCACTCTCCTCCTTCACCTTCATCAAGAGGCTCTTTAGTTCTTCTTCACTTTCTGCCATAAGGGTGGTGTCATCCGCATATCTGAGGTTATTGATATTTCTCCAGGCAATCTTCATTCCAGCTTGTGTTTCTTCCAGCCCAGCATTTCTCATGATGTACTCTGCATATAAGTTAAATAAGCAGGGTGACAATATACAGCCTTGACGGACTCCTTTTCCTATTTGGAACCAGTCTGTTGTTCCATGTCCAGTTCTAACTGTTGCTTCCTGACCTGCATACAGGTTTCTCAAGAGACAGGTCAGATGGTCTGGTATTCTCATCTCTTTCAGAATTTTCCACAGTTTATTGTGATCCACACAGTCAAAGGCTTTGGCATAGTCAATAAAGCAGAAATAGATGTTTTTGTGGAACTCTCTTGCTTTTTCGATGATCCAGAGGATATTGGCAATTTGATCTCTGGTTCCTCTGCCTTTTCTAAAACCAGCTTGAACATCTGGAAGTTCACGGTGCACGTATTGCTGAAGCCTGGCTTGGAGAATTTTGAGCATTACTTTGCTAGCATGTGAGATGAGTGCAATTGTACGGTAGTTTGATCATTCTTTGGCATTGCCTTTCTTTGGGATCGGAACGAAAACTGACCTTTTCCAGTCCTGTGGCCACTGCTGAGTTTTCCAAATTTGCTGGCATATCGAGTGCAGCACTTTCACAACATCACCTTTGAGGATTTGAAATAGCTCAACTGGAATTCCATCACCTCCACTAGCTTTGTTCGTAGTGATGCTTTTCAAGGCCCACTTGACTTCACATTCCAGGATGTCTGGCTGTAGGTGAGTGATCACACCATCGTGATTATCTGGGTCGTGAAGATCTTTTTTGTACAGTTCTTCTGTGTATTCTTGCCATCTCTTCCTAATATCTTCTGCTTCTGTTAGGTTCATACCATTTCTGTCCTTTATCGAGCCTTTCTTTGCATGAAATGTTCCTTTGGTATCTCTAATTTTCTTGAAGAGATCTCTAGTCTTTCCCAATCTGTTGTTTTCCTCTGTTTGTTTGCACTGATCGCTGAGGAAGGCTTTCTTATCTCTCCTTGCTATTCTTTGGAACTCTGCATTGAGATGGGAATATCTTTCCTTTTCTCCTTTGGTTTTTGCTTCTCTTCTCTTCCCAGCTATCTGTAAGGCCTCCTCAGACAGCCATTTTGCTTTCTTGCATTTCTTTTCCATGGGGATTTTCTTGATCCCTGTCTCCTGTACAATGTCACAAACCTCTGTCCATAGTTCATCAGGCACTCTGTCTATCAGGTCTAGTCCCTTAAATCTATTTGTCACTTCCACTCTATACTCATAAGGGATTTGATCTAGGTCATACCTGAATGGTCTAGTGGTTTTCCCTACTTTCTTCAATTTAAGTCTGAATTTGGCAGTAAGGAGTTCATGATCTGTGCCACAGTCTGCTCCTGGTCTTGTTTTTGCTGACTGTATAGAGCTTCTCCATCTTTGGCTGCAAAGAATATAATCAATCTGATTTCAGTGTTGACCATCTGGTGATGTCCACATGTAGAGTCTTCTCTTGTGTTGTTGGAAGAGGGTGTTTGCTATGACCAGTGCGTTCTCTTGGCAAAACTCTATTAGCCTTTGCCCTGCTTCATTCTGTACTCCAAGGCCAAACTTGCCTGTTACGCCAGGTGTTTCTTGACTTCCTACTTTTGCATTCCAGTCCCCTATAATGAAAAGGACATCTTTTTTGGGTGTTAGTTCTGGGAGGTCTTGTAGGTCTTCATAGAACCGTTCAACTTCAGCTTCTTCAGCGTTACTTGTCGGGGCATAGACTTGGATTACTGTGATATTGAATGGTTTGCCTTGGAAACGAACAGAGATCATTCTGTCGTTTTTGAGATTGCATCCAAGTACTGCATTTCTGACTCTTTTGTTGACCATGATGGCTACTCCATTTCTTCTAAGGGATTCTTGCCCACAGTAGTAGATATAATGGTCATCTGAGTTAAATTCACCTATTCCAGTCCATCTGAGTTCGCTGATTCTTGCCTCTATTCCTATCCATAATCTTAACCCTAATCCTAACCTTAACCCTGTGATGTTTATCAGTGCATTCCCTCATTGGTGAGTCTTGAAGCCCAATTTTTGCCTCCCCAGCAGTGTCTGATTTTTAAAAATTCCGCTTAGCTTCTCAGAAGCTTCTCTCTTCTCAACTTCTTAGTCTCAGTCCCTGCCCTGCCTTGAGAGAAAAAAAAATAACACATAGTACTAACCTCATTTCTTTGCTCTTTCCTTTACTGCAGAATCTTGACTCTTCAAGTCCCAGCTTTATTTTAACCCTCAACTCCATTTTTTTCTTGAGACTGCCAAACACTTTACTCAGCAGATATTTTCTGCACAGCTTTCTGTTTAGTTCTTCAGCCTCCTGGTTACAAATAGTAAAATGCTTTGTGGAGAAAAGAAGTGCTGAGCCCACCAAAGTGAGTTTTCTTCTCTCAGGGATTCTGGTCCTTCAAGTTCTGGATGTCTTGGTGGCTCTTTGAAGACTTCAAACACCTTAAAAAAAAAAATACAGCGTTTTGAGTGTTTCCCAATGGGAGGTTTGGAATTTATAAACTAGTCCATCATAGTCAAAAATGGAAGGTCTATCTCCCTCTGTCTCTCCAATTTTAAAAAATATGTATTTAAAAATAAAATATATAATGAAGAAAATTTTTCTTCTAGATGTGATTATATAAGTTTAAGTGTCCATATTTGACAAAAGAACATGAGAGTATGATTTGCTCAAAGTCATTCATTCATCTAATTTATGAAAAAAATAGTATTAGAATCAAGTCCATTATTCTTTACTCTTCCAATTATTATACTCAGATGTCAAACTTAACTTGTTTTAGTTTTAATGCAGTTAAGATCTTCAAATGTGTGTCAGGCATTTGGGAGATAAATTAATTGCTCTTTATTTTAGCTAATTGATCCAGATTTTTGTGATTCTCCCTCAATTGTACTAAGTAATATATGCTTTTTCTACTTAATATCTTTTCCCCTACCTATATTTTCCAGGTATTAAAAGAGTGGTAAAGATAAAGTTTATCTTTTTTACCAACCTGTATCTTCATCTCACTGAATCATCTACCCTGTGAAGTAAGAGGACAGGCATAATTATACTTATTTGAGAAATGAGCTAAATTATTCTCAGAGAGGTGACACAGTTTTTCCAAGTTAGCAGTGCCTGTACTACAATCTGCAACCTCTTTCTTGAATATCTTTTTTGCCTACTACTAAAGCAGATGATAACTCATCAAGTCTTATGGAAATCTTAGAATGACAGGATTGAAAGGCATCTTAATTATGATTGAGTCAATTCTGTCAACTTACGAAGAAACAACTGTGGCCATACAGGTGAAGTGGCTTACTCAGAGTCACATTGCTAGATCACTGCATTGGTACTAGAACTTAGACCTGATTCATTTCCTTATTTTTGTTAGGAATAAAGCCAAAGAAAAACATAAAGGACAATGTAGATAAAAATTTTTAAAGCTAAATGTAGTGGAATCAATATGGCCAAGTAGAATGTAATTTAGAGTCTTGAATAAATTGATTCAAGGAGGGCTTTACTTAGATAACTTCCCTGGTGGCTCAGATGGTAAAGCGTCTGTCTACAATGCAGGAGACCTCTACAATGCAGGAGACCTGGGTTCGATCCCTGGGTTGGGAAGATCCCCTGGAGAAGGAAATGGCAACCCACTCCAGTACTATTGCCTGGAAAATCCCATGGACGGAGGAGCCTGGTAGGCTACAGCCCATGGGGTCGCAAAGAGTCGGACATGACTGAGCAGCTTCACTTTACTTAGATACAAGAGAGTGATTCTGAACTCCAAAGATAACTAAACACAGGAACACACAATGAAGGAAGGTTGTTGAAATTCCATTTACCTAAGAGGTCACAGGCAGGTAGAGCTAGTGTATTTCTGAAGATCCTTCCTACTTTGCAATTATTAACTCTCCCAAAATGATAATTGGAAAGCTTATGAATTTTTTGCTTTTTAAAACATTTTCTCACAGCAATACAAAGGAATGATTCAAAGGTGTGCTCCTTGTTAAGTAATTTGCATACTGGTAGATAAGTATTATTTATTCTAGTTTTTATATCAATCATTATACTGCCAAACCATTGTAACAGCTGTTAAATGATTGTAAGTAAATCAAAATATTCACCGATATATCCTATAAATTTATTACCAGATCTTCTTTTTGCTTACTTGGTTAAGATGAACAAATATTGTCCATTTAAAAAAATATATAAAAAATATACCTCTTCACATAGGCCTGTGTATGTGCTCAGTCAGTTAGTCGTGTCCAACTCTGCAATCCCATGGAATGTAGCTTGCCAGGCTCCTCTGTCCATGGAATTTTCCAGGCAAGAATACTGGAGTGGGCTGCCATTTCCTACTCCAGGAGATCTTCCCAATCCAGGGATCGAACCTGTGTCTCTCGTGTCTCCTGCATTTGCAGGCAGATTCTTTACCACCTGAGAAGCCCCACATAGGCCTATATTCCTTTTTAAAATTATTTGTTTTGTCAGGTAACAATTAAGTTCTTTGTGAGTTTTAAGTTTCAAAGGCCAAGATTACCGTGATTTCAAAAACAACCGTTTTTGGTTATTAAGATTCATTTTTATATTATAGAATGTAATTTTCACATTGAGAAATAGACTATGAACTCCCGAGGACAGTGCTTGTTCATTTTTCCATTCATTCTCATGCTCATCTGATTCTTGTCACTTAGGAACCTTCATTATACCTCGTTGGCCTTTATAATGACATTTTCAACATCAAGGAACATTTTCTTTTCTTTTTTTGCATATTGATTTTCAGTCCTACAGCAAGCATGCTCAATCTTTTCTTCTTGATCCCAGAGAACTACATTCTAACCATTCTAAAATTTCTTCTCCTGAGAAGTGTCTCTTTCTAGCTGTTGTGGCATTAATTATTTATGATTTTAAATGTATTGCTTATTAACCATTTTGATTGGTCTGTTATAGCACAAAAGCCATTGAGTTCCCAAATGATACTCAAAAAGCATGAGTTAGAAAATGGTTTGAGGGGCTGGTAACACTTATCGGGTATCTGAAAAGTGAAAGTGTTAGTCACTCAGTTGTGTCAGGCTCTTTGTGACCCCATGGCTCCTCTATCTATGGAATTCTTCAGGTAAGAATACTGGAGTAGATAGCCATTCCCTCCTCCAGGGGATCTTCCTGACTCAGGGGTTGAACGTGGGTCTCCCACCTTGTGGGCAGATTCTTTATCATCTAAGCTACCAGGGAAGCCTTACTGGGTGTCTGTTAGGTGCTAACTCTACCTAGTTACTTTCACATACAGTATATAATGTATTCCTTATTGTTACCATAAGCCCTGAGAAAGATATGATTAGCTCCATTTTAACCATTAGAAAACAGAGGTTTAGAAAAACTAGCTGATTTTATGTAGGTAGTAAACTTGGGAATTAGAATTTCAACCCAGGTCTAATTTCTTAGCCATACCTACCTGTATTCCTTGCTATAACAAGACTATAACAAGAGCAGAGTACTGGGTCAATTTTGTTAATTACTAGTCTTTAGCGCAGTGTTTGGCACATAGTTAAACCTGCATACAATTTGTAAGATGAGTGAATTGATGAATTAATAAATGAACTACATTTTAAATTTATTAAGCTTTATGTTAAGGGGGAATTTACATGGTATATGTATCTACAAATGGATAAGTTGACATTCCTTGGGAATGTCAATGGCCTACTTTTTTGCAGAGTTAGAAATGGGTATCTCTGGTTTTGCTGCAAATATGTATATCTTCTAATAGAGTTAAGTCAGTATTGCCGGGCTGAAACTGGTAACAAAGTGATAATTATCATTACTAACATCTAGTTAAGGTTCTGAGGCATGAGTGAATGTCCAGAAACAGCTGTCTACATTTGCCTGCAAAATGTGGAAATAATAGGAACTGAATGCATTTGCCATCTTTAAGAAGCATGACAGTTGCTTCAGAGTTGATAACTGAAATCTCCTGTTGTTTTTCATGGTGCACTTATGCTTGGCTGTCTTCACTTCATCATTGTTCCATTAATGATGCCACTAGTGGCTTGAGCCTTTCACTGGGTACATGGGCCAGGATGCTTAAGAAAAAGAACAACATATTAAGCCTCACAATAATGCTAATGCTGAACAAAAAGAGGCTAAATGCTCAACTTTACCCCAAGTTACTGGGATAAGTAGAAAAAGCATGAGTCGGTTTTCGACATTTACACATGATTGAAATCCAGGTGGAAATTCAGTGATGATACAATTTGATGTTAAAATATATTAGGGACATAGGGGCTTCACTGGTGGCTCACATGGTAAAGAATCTGACTGCAAGGTGGGTGATGCAGTTTCAATCCCTGGGTCAGGAAGATCCCTTAGAGAAGGGAATGACTACCCACTCCAGTATTCTTGACTGGAGAATTCCATGGAGAGAGGAGCCTGGTGGTCTACAGTCCATGGATTTGCAAAGAGTTGGACATGACTGAGCAGCTATCACTTTCATGTCATTGGGGGCATAGCAAGTAACATTATTTCATGTCTGTTGTTTTGTTATGGGGAAGGAAATGGCAACTCACTCCAGTGTCCTTGCCTGAAAAATCCCATGGATAGAGGAGCCTAGCGGGCTTCGGTCCATGGGGTTGCAAAGAGTTAGACACGACTGAGCACGCATAAGCATTGTTTGCTAAACAGCTTTGATTCCCTCTTAATACTTTCTCTAAGAAGAAGGTTCACAAAACACATTTCTTACAAATAGTGATCCCATATTGAACGAAACTTCCCCCGCTCCTTCAGGGAGGGTTTGAAGCCTTCGCTGAGAGGAGTGGATTGAGAAAGCTTTGGAAACGAACTGCTTGCTTCTTGCTCCTCTCTTTGCAATTTTGATAGTGAAACTTAGAGCTGGCTTAACATTCTTTTGGAAGGTACCTTTACCTCTGGAAAGTTTGATGGTTTAGATAAGGCCTACAGAAAGGAAAGACAAAGACTTCTTCATTAGGTCCAAAGTGCTGTTTTCTGGGTTAGGAAAAGAAGAGTCTAGGTGTTTTCTTCTGCATACTTAGCCCCGGGGACCAGAGTGTAAGGGCAGGCAGGGCTTTAGGATAGACCTCTATTAGGAATGTTTTTAAACCTGCCTTTTTAATTCTTTCTTTGTTCTCAATGCAGTCCTCAAGAACCTTTTTACCCTCGGTGTGGTATTTCTGTAGTGTGTATGTGATGACAACACTGGGTCTGTTCTGTTTTCCCATGAAGGATCTTTATCTGCCAAAATTTAAGCACATAGGCACTAATTACTGGAAAGGCTGAACGTGTATCTAAAGTGAGGAGAGACTCCTAACAATTCCTGGTGGGTAGAGGTTCCCACCCTAGGTATGCAGGTTCACAGTAGGTGAATTATGTATAAAAAGGTGATTATGGTGATTAGACATCTGGTGGTAAATTGGATATTAGTCAGTTAATGACTTTTTTTGTCTTGTTATAATCCTTTAACTATAGTCTTTTGAAATAGCTAGGCTTATTATAATTATATTTCCTCTATCTTTTTATTCTCTTTAAGTTACAAACTTTATTTCTCTTTAGACCCTTTAATACCTTTGTTGTTCAGTTGCTAAGTTGTGTCTGACTCTGCGACCCCATGGACTGTAGCCCTCCAGGCTCCTCTGTCCATAGGATTCCCCAGGCAGGAATACTGGAGTGGTTAACCATTCCGTTCTCCAGGGGATCTTCCCGACCCAGGGATTGAACCCGCGTCTCCTGCATCTCCTGCACTGCTGGCAGGTTCTTTACTGCTGAGCCACCACAAAGACTTTGTAGAAACTGTTTAAACTGTGGGTACCTGGTGGGTGCCTAAACCCACCAAGTGGGATGGCAGTGATTTTTATTTGCAAGTATTACCTTACTTTCCTGCTTACATCATCCAACACTGCATGCCGTGAGAAAGTACTGGTATTACTTCTGCAACCACTTGTGTATTACAACCAAATATATTTGGTAATTTTGACAATTACTACATGTTTATGGAGAGCCTGTGGCATCTAGTGAGAAAAGACCTGAGATGCTGCTAAACACCCTACATACACTGCCCCCTGCCACCAGCACCCAAACAGGAAATGAAAACTTCAGTAGTGCTCAGGTTAGAAATTTAGATACAGTGGTACAGTGAATACTTGGGGCAGTCTTCCATATTGCAGACATAGTGCTAAATGCTAGCAATAGTCTAATCAATACAGCAGCAGGTACAGCTCTACCCACATGGAAATGCAACTTCTTTAGGGATACATATATTAAACAAACAATGCTGCTAAAATATGCTAATTCCTTTTTTAAACAAGATTATGATCTGGCTTCTGAAATATGATACGAATTGGTACCGGGGGACTGTCTATAATAAAAGTCACCATAGGATGAAAGCTGCAAACCCTGAATCCCTTCATCTAATCAGCTTTCTCTGTAGTATGCTCAGTAGTGTTGCAGAGGATTGAAAGGGGGTAAAACACATGGATTTCTTCTTTAATGTTGTCACAGTACATTCATAGGGAAAGACCAATGCATGCAAAATCCTTAAGTATAGTTAATATATATATCAGTTCAGTTCAGTTCAGTCACTCAGTCATGTCCGACTCTTTGCGACATCATGAAGTGCAGCACGCAAGGCCTCCCTGTCCATCACCAACTCCTGGAGTCTACCCAAACCCATGTCCATCGAGTCGGTGATGCCATCCAACCATCTCATCCTCTGTTGTCCCCTTCTCCTCCTGCACCCAATCCTTCCCAGCATTAGGGTCTTTTCCAGTGAGTGAACTCTTCGCATCAGGTGGCCAAAGTATTGGAGTTTCAGCTTCAACACCAGTCCTTCCAATGAACACCCAGAACTGATCTTTAGGATGGATTGATTGGATCTCCTTGCAGTCCAAGGACTCTCAAGAATCTTCTCCAACACCACAGTTCAAAAGCATCAATTCTTTGGTGTTCAGCTTTCTTCACCGTCCAACTCTCACATCCATACATGACCACTGGAAAAACCATAGCCTTGAAGTGAAGTTGCTAAGTCATGTCCGACTCTTTGTGATCCCATGAACTGTAGCCTGGCAGGCTCCTCTGTCCATGGGATTTTCCAGGCAAGAATACTGGAGTGGGTTGCCATTTCCTTCTCCAGGGGACGGACTTTTGTTGGAAAAGTAATGTTTCTGCTTTTAAAAATGCTATCTAAGTTGACCATAACCTTCCTTCCAAGGAGTAAGCGTCTTTTAATTTCATGGCTGCAATCACCATCAGCAGTGATTTTGGAGCCCCCAAAAATAAAGTCTGACACTGTTTCCACTGTTTCCCCATCTGTTTCCCATGAAGTGATGGGACCAGATGCCATGATCTTAGTTTTCTGAACGTTGAGCTTTAAGCCAACTTTTTCACTCTCCTCTCTCACTCTCATCAAGAGACTCTTTAGTTCTTCTTCACTTTCTGCCATAAGGGTGGTGTCATCTGCATATCTGAGGTTATTGATATTTCTTCTGGCAATCTTGATTCCAGCTTGTGTTTCTTCCAGCCCAGTGTTTCTCATGATGTACTCTGCATACAAGTTAAATAAGCAGGGTGACAATATACAGCCTTGACGTACTCCTTTTCCTACTTGGAACCAGTCTGTTGTTCCATGTCCAGTTCTAACTGTTGCTTCCTGACCTGCATACAGGTTACTCAAGAGACAGGTCAAATGGTCTGGTATTCCCATCTCTTTCAGAATTTTCCAAAGTTTGTTGTGATCCACACAGTCAAAGGCTTTGACATAGTCAATAAAGCAGAAAGAGATGTTTTTCTAGAACTCTCTTGCTTTTTCAATGATCCAGCGGATGTTGGCAATTTGATCTCTGGTTCCTCTCCCTTTTCTAAAACCAGCTTGAACATCTGGAAGTTCGCGATTCATGTATTGCTGAAGCCTGGCTTGGAGAATTTTGAGCATTACTTTACTAGCATGTGAGATGAGTGCAATTGTGCGGTAGTTTGAGCATTTTTTAGCATTGCCTTTCTTTGGGATTGGGATGAAAACTGATTTTTTCCAGTCCTGTGGCCAAAGCTGAGTTTTCCAAATTTGCTGGCATATCGAGTACAGCACTTTCGCAGCATCATCTTTCAGGATTTGAGATAGCTCAACTGGAATTCCATCACCTCCACTAGCTTTGTTCGTAGTGATGCTTCCTAAGGCCCACTTGACTTCACATTCCAGGATGTCTGGCTCTAGGTGAGTGATCACACCATCGTGATCATCTGGGTCATGAAGATCTTTTTTGTACAGTTCTTCTGTGTATTCTTGCCACCTCTTCTTAATATCTTCTGCTTCTGTTAGGTCCATACCATTTCTGTCCTTTATCGAGCCCATCTTTGCATGAAATGTTCCCTTGGTATCTCTAATTTTCTTGAAGAGATCTCTAGTCTTTCCCAATCTGTTGTTTTCCTCTATTTCTTTGAATGGATCGCTGAGGAAGGCTTTCTTATCTTTCCTTGCTATTCTTTGGAACTCTGCATTCAGATGGGAATATCTTTCCCTTTCTCCTTTGCTTTTCGCTTCTCTTCTATTCCCAGCTATCTGTAAGGCCTCCTCAGACAGCCATTTTGCTTTTTTCCATTTTTTGCATTTCTTTTCCATGGGGATGGTCTTGATCCCTATCTCCTGTACAATGTCATGAACCTCTGTCCATAGTTCATCAGGCACTCTGTCTATCAGATCTACTCCCTTAAATCTATTTGTCACTTCCACTCTATACTCATAAGGGATTTGATCTAGGTCATACCTGAATGGACTAGTGGTTTTCCCTACTTTCTTCAATTTAAGTCTGAATTTGGCAATAAGGAGTTCATGATCTGAGCCACAGTCAGTTCCTGGTCTTGTTTTTGCTGACTGTATAGAGCTTCTCCATCTTTGGCTGCAAAGAATATAATCAATCTGATTTCAGTGTTGACCAGCTGGTGATGTCCACGTGTAGAGTCTTCTCTTGTGTTGTTGGAAGAGGGTGTTTGCTATGACCAGTGCGTTCTCTTGGCAAAACTCTATTAGCCTTTGCCCTGCTTCATTCTGTACTCCAAGGCCAAATTTGCCTGTTACGTCAGGTGTTTCCTGACTTCCTACTTTTGCATTCCAGTCCCCCATAATGAAAAGGACATCTTTTTTGGGTGTTAGTTCTAGGAGGTCTTGTAGGTCTTCATAGAACCGTTCAACTTCATCTTCTTCAGTGTTACTGGTCGGGGCACAGACTTGGATTACTGTGATATTGAATGGTTTGCCTTGGAAACGAACAGAGATCATTCTGTCGTTTTTGAGATTGCATCCAAGTACTGCCTTTCTGACTCTTTTGTTGACCATGATGGCTACTCCATTTCTTCTAAGGGATTCTTGCCCACAGTAGTAGATATAATGGTCATCTGAGTTAAATTCACCTATTCCAGTCCATCTTAGTTCGCTGATTCCTAGAATGTCGACGTTCACTCTTGCCATCTCCTGTTTGACCACTTCCAATTTGCCTTGATTCATGGACCTAACATTCCAGGTTCTATGCAATATTGCTCTTTACAGCATCAGACTTTGCGTCTATCACCAGTCACATCCACAGCGGGGTATTGTTTTTGCTTTGACTCCATCCCATTATTCTTTCTGGAGTTATTTCTCCACTGATCTCCAGTAGCATGGTGGGTACCTTCCGACCTGGGGAGTTCATCTTTCAGTGTCCTATCTTATAGTTATTAATAACTTTTGTATGTATGCACATCATTGTAGTATAGGGTCATGGAATTTTAAGCTTTAGCATAGTAGCTTAACTTCTTTATTTAATTTTACTGGATAAGGGGAAGATCTTTAGGTATTAGGTATTATAAAAGTAGCAACAGAGAAAATGACAAAACATTCATTTCTACACGTTGTTCTTCAGATTGTTATCTTATGTTTCTGCATTTATATATAATTCTAACTTTAATACACAGGCAATTTTTATCCTGATTTTCTCCCATAAAAGTCTGGTTTCTATTTTGTTGGAGTTTTCACTTATCACTTTTAATGGCTCCTTAAAATTCCACTTTATAGAATGACTTTAATTTACATAAAATGTTTTTTTCTGTTGATATTTATAACTTCTTTATATTTATAGATGAAAAAACAAAACCAGAGATATGGCATGTGTTAACCAAGTAATTACAGAATAACATGTATAGTTGTCTAATGGTTTAAAAAAACGATGTATAATTAATGTAGAAAAGTCTAAAGGTCATTTCTCACTTTTCTGTAGAATGTGCAGAATAGAAAAGACAGTGTGTGACTGATATTCCCAAGGCATCTCTAAACCTCTCTCTGGTCCACCTTAGCAGTAGAATCCATGATAGTAAGTGATATTTTCTTCTCCATCCTTCCTTTAATTTGGTAGGATTTCCTGGGTACTTCCTGCATTGCCTATGGAATATATCCATTTCTGAGGAATTTAGGCTTATGGTTTGGCATGCTATAAGAAAGATGAATATTGCAAAAGATGATTAAGAGGAGAAAGACTGCTAGATTTCTCATTAACATTCGTTAATATTAGAATCTAGTCATTGTTAGTCTGATAGTTTGACAATAGGTGCTTTTATATTGGAAAAGCAAAAAATTGCTTTGTATTATGTATTAAAGGTCGAGAAAAGGTATTGCTTAATGAGAAGTGAGAAAATACTATGGAAGCTGAGAAAACTATCATCAGTCTTTAGTAAAATAAGTTAGTAGACTATTACCAAGGCACCTTTTGCACATTTTACTGACTATGAATGAAAGTGGAGAGTGACCTCTAAGGCAACAAGGGTAGGGATGTGCATGGAGATAACAGAAAATATCTCACTTAGTGGAAACTACATTTTCACTTACTGATAATCAGCATGTCTTTCAGTTAGAGAAGAAATGTCTTTCTAACACCTACTGGTGATTTTTTGCAAGACTGTACTTAGGACATATACTTAAGACATGCAAGTATTACCATGAGGCATTGTGTTTTTCATTTAGTTTTTTCTGCCTGATATTAAAAGGAGAGAATTTTTTAAATAATAATTTCTGTACAGAATTTTGTACTTCCACTTACAAAGCATTTCCACAGAGGCTTATCCCATTTTGTTATGTTAATAACACTAAGGCATGAGTGACCTTGTTCCCATTTTGAGATAAGAAACTAGATCCTCAGGGAGATTACATGATACATTATATTCTAGATCACACAACTGAGAAGTAGCCCAAGTATTCGTAGAGGCTAAATCTTCTCACTCCAAGAGCTGTGAAGTCAGAATTAGAAAGCCTCAACCTGGAAAAGTAAAATTGATCATTCTTTAGTATAATGACTGTATATATAGACTCTTGGATTTAAATTTTTAAAGGAGTCTTGAAAGCAAAATGCTCTGCTTCTGTTTGTTAGCATTTCATTGTACTGGGTTTTCAAGATGTTTACCCTGAGAAGTATTATGAAAATGATATGTCCATTGTTCTGATGAAGAGCCCAAGATACTCAATGAGGAAACTAAGATATCTCTCTCCAGGGAGAAAGATATAAGGATAACAAACACTTGGCAAATATAGTCTTAGTGTCGCTCATCTCTTTTTTTAAAACAATGATTTATCTAATTGTAAAATTATGGAAATTTAATATTTAGGGGGAAATTATGAAAAAGACAAAGGCAGAAAACAAAAATCACCTACAGTTCTGCCACTAAGCTTTAACTCTTCCTATATTTTAGTGTATTGTTTTCTACTGTGTTCTATGGAAAAGTAACCAAGGAGAGACTATAATAGACCTTCTTATAAAATTTAAACAAATACACACAAAAAAGGCACATTTCTTTACTACAGAGCCTCTCTGAGCATTTAATATGCTAAGATACACTGTGAGTTTCCAAGAGAAGAAGAGGACATGTAGGTAATTACACATATATTCTCTCCATATATAAAGGATACAGTAGAAAAAGAGTTAAGAATTTAAAGTGATTTGAAGTGCAAGTGGGTAGTACTTAGGTTATATGAAGTTTACGGAAATCATTTGTATTAATATGATGGTCAAAAGTAAGCCACCTATACATTGTAAAATAATAATGGGAACTTTGGGATCTTTTCTGTTAGGAATGCACTGTACCAGCCTTCTTTAGTTGCCTAGTTTAAACCTCACTCTGAAATACTATCTCCATTTCATAGATGATGAAGCTGATGCTTGCAGTCAAAATGCCTTCCTTGATGGATTACATTAGGGATGGTCTGCCAGATTAAAAGAGAAAAAAGGTGAAATAAAAATTCAAAGACCAGGGTATGGTACATTTTCATATTTTTTTTCCTTCACCAGTCAAGAAAATCTAATCACTTGTCTATCTGAAGGGTTTATAGCCTGTTCTCATACTTCCGTTGCTCTGCTCAACTGTATTTAATTGTATTTCTTGTGTCAGAATGCAAAATAAAATTGCTGAGGTTTAGTTCATAAGGAAGTGTTGTACAGCAAAAGTCAATATACTGCTAAGCGGATTCTGCCTAAAGCCCCTTCTCTGTGGTAAATACACAGCTCTCAGTAAATAGTTTCTTTTTTAACATAGAAGGGATTGGGTTACACTTTTGTAAATTCTCTTTGAGATCCTGTGAACTGAAGCTGTCGAACTTTCAAGACACAGAATGAGGGGTCAAGACACAGAAAGAGGGGTTATGGGCGCTAATGAGATGGAGGAAGCAGAGGAGCTGTGGGAAATGAGTTCTAGGATGGAAGTCTGGCTCTTCCACCAGACCTGAGCCTCAGGGAAGCCAAACTGCAGGTCTGGTTTGAGACCAAACTTCTTCTGCTATCATTTGCTTCATGTAGGGACATATTTTCCAGTGACATATTGGAGCCTTTCTCTGCCAACTAGCGATAATGATATTTAAAAGCCTGCTGAGAAGAACAGATATCTCTAAGAGAAGTGGTCTTTTTCTTCCAAAAAGTTTTGCCTTCTGGAATTGTTAAAAAAGAATTATCTCATTTCATCTTACCTTTTGAAAAATTGAAACTATCCGTAGCACCTAAGTTCAGACATTTTGAACTTTAAAAGTAGACACATATTTTTGAATTTTAGTGTGTGTTTAAAATTTTGTGTGTTTTTATTATGTTGTTTTACTTTTGAAATTCAGCTTAATTATGTTCAAGCAGGTGTGATAAGTGATTAAACTGATGTATATAGTGCAGAAATTATTTTGATTTTTTGTTGTTACATTAGCTTTCCTACAACCCCTCTTAAAAAAATAATGCTATAACAAAATAGTGAAAATTAGGAAAGTAGAAGGTAAGTATTGCTTGTATTTCACTACTATAATAGTAAAGTTATTTTCACTTTTGCATATTCCCATCTGTTGCTCTCTACTGCTACTGCTAAGTCACTTCAGTTGTGTCCGACTCTGTGTGACCTCACAGACGGCAGCCCACCAGGCTCCGCCATCCCTGGGATTCTCCAGGCAAGAATACTGGAGTGGGTTGCCGTTTCCTTCTCCAGTGCATGAAAGGGAAAAGTGAAAGTGAAGTCGCTCAGTCGTCCAACTCTTAGCGACCCCATGGACTGTAGCCTACCAGGCTCCTCCATCCATGGGATTTTCCAGGCAAGAGTACTGGAGTGGGGTGCCATTGCCTTCTCCGCTGTTGCCCTCTGAAGGGAGCCAATAAATGGCATTCATCGTCTCTGCCTGGGCTTTGAATAATTGAAGAAATAAAAGAGTGGCAGATGGAGCCAAAATATTACCTTTATTACTGATTAAGTCCACGTTGGAATGTGGAGCTTACTGTAAGAGCCAGCTGGTTCTCTCACTAAACCTTGCAATTATGCAGACTCCTTCCTCCTACTACCTTTTCCCCGGTTACAACCAGTCATGGACAGTAACTCATCTCAACAGTGATGAAGATTGCACCCTTGGGGAGAAGATGCTGTCTATGGCCCACTTGCTCCCAAGAGGAAGAAGGATGCACTTCAGCTACACATGCCTATTGTCCTTTTTGCCAAAACTGACAGGTGAGTCATCCTTCTTCCTCATTTAGGGTGGGGTGAACCAATGGGCAGAGAAAGGCCAGGACTTCTATCAACTAGGATCTGAACATAGGAAGAAAAATGCTATGTGGGAAAGAAGTCATCTTCCATTTGGTTAAGCTTTAACTGTTAAAAGAATAAAACTGTTATAAACATCTTCATGAAAATAGTGTCAATTACAAATCTGCACTTGCCATCTACCTCTGCAAGGATTAAGTAATGTACTGCTCTAGCTGCTGACCTTCAATAGCCGCTGAAAGGAGTTCAGGTGGAGAGCAGAAATGAGGCACTCTGCGCTTGGGGAAAAACTGACAAGTCAGGTCTTCAGATAGTTAGATATTTTCAGGTGTTGATTTTATGAGCCCAGATAGCTATCTGGCTCATAAAAGGTTGAAGGTGCTGTCTCCCAGCCTGCCATCCTCATTTTGCCTCAAATAAAACTTTCAGTTCTCACATTGTGCTTTTCCTTTAAGTTGACAATGGTAGTCTGTGGGTTTTAGATTATGTTTTTAGAGAGATCTGAGAAAGCAGATTTCTAAATTGTGGATTTTTTGGCACCTTGGAAAATATTAAGAAATTGCTTTTCTTGTGGGTTACACCATTTACCTTGCTGTCAAATTTCTGGTTCCTAGAGAAGCGTTTGAATCATGTTATTATATTTCCAGTAAACTGGACTTCTATAAACTATAAACCTGTGATGGTTATATTAGAGTTGTGATTGTGTCCAGCGTGACCACTCATGAATAATTAATTAACGAGAATTCTCTCCTAGCACTCTGGATGTTACAGAAGAAGGTTAAGATAAGAACCCTGACCCCAGGGAGTTTTCAGTTTAATCAAAGAAATAAATATAATGCTTAGGAAACTAGAGGCAATTATAATTGTGAAATTGAGTCATATATACCAGCTAGTTTCAAGACAGTTAACATTTATAAGCAGAACACACTCACAAGAGAGTACATTATCAAGATAATTTGAATCCTCTTAATTTATAAGAACATCTACCCTCTAGGCATTTATAGTCTAGAGGAGGAGACACTAAAGTTAACAGGCATTTATGACATAATATGATAAGGAATAAGCACAGACGTTGAAGTAGCACAACATGAGAGGCATCTAACACATTCTTGGTGTGGAAGTGCCAGCTGTGTAGTAGCAAGTACATCTAATGAAAACTTAAAGCGAAAGAAAAGTAAGAGTTACCCACTTAAACAAGAGGAGTGGAGCCGAATGGCAGTGTGTGTGTAGAGGTCCAGAGGAGAAAGGGCAGGGGGCTTTTAGGAACTTGCATTTAGTTTAGAATAGTTTCTAGTACGATGCCTGGAATATGATCAGTGTTCATTCAAAATATTCTGAATATATAACTGCTTTACTGAGCTTTGAATTTAAGATTAAAATATTATATACCAATGAGAATGTATGATTAGGTTGTGAGGAACTGATTGGAGGCGAAGACGAGATTGGAGCATAGTATTTGGGAAGTTGAATATTCATTTTCATTTTGTATTAAACCAATACTTTACATGTGATTTTTCCATTAAACATAGAGCTTTTAAAATTAGATTTTAACATTTATTTTAAAATATTTCATGAAAAGCCACTTAATTATATTATTTTGAATATTGATTTTTTTTCCCATTTGTAAGGAATTGTAAAGAAGGCTCAAGTATTGTTTGTTCTGCTAAAGGTCTATACACAAGAAATCAGAGAACCAAACATCTAAATTACGGCATTTTGTGTGCCTATATATCATTATGTGCTGTGTGTACTCAGTTGCTCCAAGTCTTTGTGACCCCATGGACTGTAGCCCGCCAGGCTCCTCTGTCCATAGGATTTTCCAGGCAAGAATGCTGCAGTGGGTTGTCATTTCCTTCTCCAGGGGATCTTCCTGGTTCAGGTATCAAACCCTCAACTCCAGCATTGGTAGGAGGATTTTTTTACCACTAGTGTCACCTGGGAAGCCCATTATACTTCTACTTTACTGTGGATCTTCTTTTGTTACACATTTACAGCAATGCTTACTTTGTCTATTTGGTTTATACTAATAGATTAAACCTGTGTGACAATAATCATTTGTTGAAGTTTTCCCATCTATTTTATTAGTCATTTAAACAACATATATTTATAAAGCACGTACTTAAGTGTGACTCTATATATGACATTGTGGGGAATAAAAGTAAGCTCAATATAACATGTGCAAGATTCTAGAATAAATTACACATGTTTTAGTTAGTAATTAGAGTTCTGAACTCTCTCTTGAGTAAATAATGTTAAAGACCAAAACAGAAAAGAAGGAAGGAGAAAGAGGTGTTAGGGAGAGGTGGAGAGAGAAACAGAGAAAGTTACTTATAACAGGATTATGTATAGTGTTCTAAAATTGTGACTAGCCTTAATGTACAATAAGAAGCTAATGATTAAATTAGAGAAATCTGTTAGTGTAGGAATGAAAGTTATGTTGTTCTATAATAAATAGAAAAAGGCTTATCATGTAATGTCAAGTTTTAAAAAGAAAAATATAAAATTATATGTTTTATAT
Organism: Giraffa tippelskirchi; assembly: GCF_054371585.1. Lineage (NCBI taxonomy): Eukaryota > Metazoa > Chordata > Mammalia > Artiodactyla > Giraffidae > Giraffa > Giraffa tippelskirchi. Next base: position 36,939,634 of record NC_137284.1, on the reverse strand, counting down.
GGTTCCAGTTATTTTTCAGAAAAGTTCTATTTATAGAAAACAGAAAATGTACTAAATATTAAGAATGGTTGCAAAAAGGTGATTTTGCTCTGGGATCCGATTGGTTATTTTCCTTCTTTGTTTTCTAAAATATCTTCAATAGATGCCACAGTATTATTTGAACTTTGTATATTTTTTAACTGACTTTAAATCTATCTTTAAACTATTTAGCAATCTATTTGGGATGATAAAACATTTACATATATGCAGGTAATTATACAGTGCATGATAGATTTCTTATGAATATGATCAATCCATTTTTGCTTACTTCCTACTTAAAAAATGGGTAACAGCAACTGTAACTTATAAGTACCCACCATGTACCAACCACTCTTCTTTGAGTTTCATATACTTTATGTCTTGTCAGTTCCTCTAGTATTAGACTAAGTCATTTTTCAGAGAGCAAAGCCCTGCTTTTTCAATTATCAGCTACATGACCTTAAGTAGATCACCTAAACCACTTAAGGTTTTAGTTTCTACTAAAATTAGATTGTTGTGATTCAGATAACCTTTGTTACACATTTAATGTAATGCCTAGTGCAAAGTGAGTTTTGAATACATATTAGAAACTTGTAAAACAACAAAGTTGAAGTTCCTAGGGCTAGGTTCTATTTTCTCTTCTCAAGCTATGTCTTCTCTAGGAAATCTCATTTATTTTCATGGCCTGAAATATTACTAATGTACCAAACAAGTATATCTAGCTATAGATATATATATATTTTTTGTGCTTCAAACCCATTTATCCAGTGATGTTCTTGACATCACACCTTGTAGTCTCAAACTCAGCATGTTTCCAACTGAATTTTTAACCTGATTCTTTGCCTGTGAGATTTGTTCTTCCTTCAGTCATCCCAGGGATAGTAACTGGTACCTTGATTTACTCAGTTACTGATATCAGAAATTTAGGTCTTTTCTTTTTTCTATTCCTAATTCCATGTAATCATTAAATGTTGTTGATTCCATATGTAAATGTCCAACTGAATACCCATTATTTTCCCTCCAACTTAATTGTCACTACTCTACTGCAAATCAGCCTCATCTTTCACTGAGGTCACTTATCTCTGAATCTGACTTTTTATTTCCTGTATTATTCTCTAAATACAGTTCCTCTATGGTGGCCCAGAGTGTTCTTTTATTTTTTTTTTTTTTTTTTTTTTTTTTATAAATTTATTTATTTTACTTGGGGGCTAATTACTTTACAATATTGTAATAGTTTTTGCCATACATTGACAAGAATCAGCCATGGGTTTACATGTGTTCCCCTTCCCGAACCCCCCACCCACCTCCCTCCCCCTCCCATCCCTCTGGATCATCCCACTGCCCCGGCCCCGAGCCCTTGTCACATGCATCGAACATGGAATGGTGCTCTGTTTCACATATGACAATACACATGTCTCAATGCCATTCTCCCAGAACGGCCCACCCTCACCTTCTCCCTCAGAGTCCATAAAATTGTTCCATGCATCTGTGTCTCTCATTCTGTCCCGCATATAGGGTTATCGTTACCATCTTTCAGATTCCATATATATGCATTAGTATACTGTATTGTTGTTTTTCTTTCTGGCTTACTTCACTCTGTATAATGGGCTCCAGTTTCATCCATCTCAGTAGAACCGGTTCAAATGTATTTTTTTTAATGGCTGAGTAATATTCCATTGTGTATATGTACCACAGCTTCCTTATCCATTCATCTGCTGATGGACATCTAGGTTGCTTCCATGTCCTGGCTATTGTAAACAGTGCTGCGATGAACATTGGGGTACACGCGTCTCTTTCAATTCTGGTTTCCTCGGTGTATATGCCCAGCAGTGGGATTGCTGGGTCATATGGCAGTTCTATTCCCAGTTTTTTAAGGAATCTCCACACTGTTCTCCATAGTGGCTGTACTAGTTTGCATTCCCACCAACAGTGTAAGAGGGTTCCCTTTTCTCCACACCCTCTCCAGCATTTATTGCTTGTAGACTTTTGGATAGCAGCCATTCTGACTGGTGTGAAATGATACCTCATTGTGGTTTTGATTTGCATTTCTCTAATAATGAGTGATGTTGAGCATCTTTTCATGTGTTTGTTAGCCATCTGTATGTCTTCTTTGGAGAAATGTCTGTTTAGTTCTTTGGCCCATTTTTTGATTGGGTCATTTATTTTTCGGGAATTCAGCTGCAGAAGTTGCTTGTATATTTTTGAGATTAATTGTTTGTCTGTTGCTTCATTTGCTATTATTTTCTCCCATTCTGAAGGCTGTCTTTTCACCTTGTTTATAGTTTCCTTTGTTGTGCAAAAGCTTTTAATTTTAATTAGGTCCCATTTGTTTATTTTTGCTTTTATTTCCAATATTCTGGGAGGTGGGTCATGGAGGATCCTGCTGTGATTTATGTCGGAGAGTGTTTTGCCTATAGAAAACCCTAAAGACTCTACTAGAAAATTACTAGAGTTGATCAATGAATATAGTAAAGTTGCAGGATATAAAATTAACACACAGAAATCCCTTGCATTCCTATACTCCAATAATGAGAAAACAGAAAGAGAAATTAAGGAAACAATACCATTCACCATTGCATCAAAAAGAATAAAATACTTAGGAATATATCTACCTAAAGAAACAAAAGACTTATATATAGAAAACTATAAAACACTGATGAAAGAAATCAAAGAGGACACAAACAGATGGAGAAATATACCGTGTTCATGGATTGGAAGAATTAATATAGTGAAAATGAGTATTCTACCCAAAGCAATCTACAGATTCAATGCAATCCCTATCAAGCTACCAATGGTATTTTTCACAGAACTAGAACAAATCATCTCACAATTTGTATGGAAATATAAGAAACCTCGAATAGCCAAAGCAATCTTGAGGAAGAAGAATGGAACTGGAGGAATCAACCTGCCTGACTTCAGACTCTACTACAAAGCCACAGTCATCAAGACAGTATGGTACTGGCACAAAGATAGAAATATAGACCAATGGAACAAAATAGAAAGCCCAGAGATAAACCCACGCACATATGGACACCTTATCTTCGACAAAGGAGGCAAGAATATACAATGGAGAAAAGACAATCTCTTTAACAAGTGGTGCTGGGAAAACTGGTCAACCACTTGTAAAAGAATGAAACTAGAACACTTCCTAACACCGTACACAAAAATAAACTCAAAATGGATTAAAGATCTAAACGTAAGACCAGAAACAATAAAACTCCCAGAGTGTTCTTTTAAAATGCAAAGCTGATTATGTCACTCTCCTGCTTAAAAATCTCTTTTGCCTTGTTTAATCCTCACAACATCTCCATGAAATTGACATGCCTTTTCTGTATTTTTTGAAGAGTAAAATAAGCCTGAGAGTCAAAGTGCTATGCTTAATGTATTTCATTAGCGACAGTGCATCAGATAGGCTGACCGAGCAGAAACTCGGAAATGTAAAACCTAGCAATGAAGAGGCACTTATTTCCATAGTAAGTATCTTTTCCTCACCAGTGGCAAGAAAACCTAATCAGTTTCCATATCTCAAAGGAGTCTGGCTCTTTGTACATTTTATATCTCCACTACTATACCACTGCTATACAAATAAAAGCTATTTAAGTCCTCTAAGTTCTGCATAAAGATATATTTAGTTTCAACAAAATCATATTAATTCAGTTCAGTTCAGTTCAGTTGCTCAGTCATGTCTGACTCTTTGCAACCCCATGGACTGCAGCATGCCAGGCCTCCCTGTCCTTCACCAACTCCTGGAGCTTGCTGAAACTCATGTCTATCGAGAAGGTGATGCCATCTAATCATCTCATCCTCTGTCGTCCCCTTCACCTCCTGCCTTCAATCTTTCCCAGCATCAGGGTCTTTTCCAGTGAGTCAGTTCTTAGCATCAGGTGGCCAAAGCATTGGAGTTTCAGCTTCAGCGTCAGTCCTTCCAGTGAATATTCAGGACATTAGTGGTGGTGGTTTAGTCACTAAGTCGTGTCCGACTCTTGTGACCCCATGTACTGTAGCCTGCCAGGCTCCTCTGTCTATGAGAATTCTCCAGGCAAGAATACTGGAGTGGGTTGCCATTTCCTTCTCCGGGGGATCTTCCCACCCAGGAATCAAACCTGAGTCTCCTGCATCGCAGGCAGATTCTTTACCGACGGAGCTATAAGGGAAGCCCTCAGGACATTAAAAGTAATTTAAAAATTCTAGGTAAAATGAAAATAAAATAAAAATAAAATTAGGGACATAGAATCACCTTGAAAAAAAGATACTCCCTAAAAATGTATGCCATGAAGCTGAGAGGAAATATAATAATAGTTAAGAACCCAAGCCAATCTGCCTATTACTAGCTGGGAAATTGTGAGCAATTTTTAAAAATCTCTTTCTCTCAGTTCCCTTATCTATGAAATAGGGATAATAGTGTTTCCTACCTAATTGCTCTAACTAGATTTCAGGCACTGTACTTAGAACCTTATATAATCCTCTTAGTGAGTTTGTGTGCAAAAGGGAAAGATGAAATAGAGATTGAAAAATGAGGATTAGATAAACAAACATATTTAAAGTATTTAAAATAGTTCTGGCACTAATACTTTTATACTGTCTGAGAGACAGGCTGTAAATTTGTTTCTAAATAGGTACCAGTTATGAGATTCATAGTGTGCATAACATAGTAAGTTTCTGAACGTTCACAAGGCAGAGCAATAGCTGTGCAATGTGTTGTGTGAGCTTGTGTGTCAGTTGCTGCTCATGTTATGAGAGTTTCCTCTAGAGAAAGCATCACTCTCTGATCACCCTCTGAAATGTTCCTTTGGCAAGATTGTTGTATTGTTGAGTTGCCATTGTGCCATGAGTAGATATCCTGGCTTGAACCACACGTAGTGAGATGTGACTTGTACTTCTGTCTTGCACTGAGAATAACGTGATATTACATGGTGTAATGGGCAATGAAATAGGTATTTGTGTTATGTTTGAACCATGTATTATTGTTTGTACTGTTTTGTTGTACTTTGACTTGAATATATATAGGAAGTGGTTAAAAAGTGTATTAATATTGACATCTTTAGGAAAATTCAACAGCTCTTTTCATCCTTAGTAGATTCCAAAGGGAAAATTCTACTCAGTAAGTTTTTTGAGTCTATCATAGAGTTAGAATGTATAATTTTAGAATGTATAATGTATAATTTTTTCCAAGTAAGTGGTCTGTGGAGCTGTCTCAGAAACTGAAAACTGAATGAGATTTCAAAATAAGAAGTATTATAGAGCATATATTGGATTGGGGATATACAACAGGATTTTGCTCTAGAACACTGATTCAGCTGCTTTCTCCCTGTCCTGTCCCCTTCTTTGGGTGATCTCATCATCTTCCAGAGGGAATTCAGAGAGGAATAGCTCTTGTTCTTTAAACTTCTAAGTACTGCCAAGGTGAATTAGACAACACCTATGAGAATTTATTCATTCAACCTACCTTCACTGAATGCCTACCAGTTTCCAGGCATTGTGATAAATACTGGAGATTCAAGGTCAAATAAGAAGTGTTACATACCCTCAGGGACCTTATAATATATTTATAAAATGAGTTAAGGTGATTAAGTAAACCCAAATTGTTGCATTTTTTCCATTTTCCAGCATTCTTCCATGTAACATCTGTTTCTTATGCTAATTTAAACATCATCATCACCACTATGGTTAACACTAATTGAGTACTTACTGTGTTGCAGATTTCATGCTTGGAGCGCTGTTATGTACAATATGTTATTTAATCCTCGTAATAACTCCATGAGGTAGGTCTATTAATATCCATATAGATGAGGAAAACAGGCTCAGAAATGCCAAACAACCTATAAAAGTTTATACCACTAAGAAATGGTGGAGAAGGAATTAAAGCCCAAGATCTTGTTCACAATAACAGTGCTACATTGCTTCATATTTAGATATAATGAGTAAAGAACTATTTCATTATTTGGCTGATGCTGATTAATTGCCCGAATTAGATATAAGGTATTTCAAGTTAATTCTGGGAAATGGCAGACTTTCCCAGAATTGAGGGAAACTTGGCATTTGAGTGGCACTTGTTTAGAAATGAAGATAGGTTTTTGACTGTGTTGCATAAATGCCTCTGTAGTCTGATAGAGAAAGAATTACTGGGGAGAAAAATCCCCATGCTAAGACCTCTTGCCGTGAATAAACAACTTGACAGCAAGCAAGGAGAGAGCAAAAATTCCAACATTTTGGGGCAAGCAATATACAACTATTAGTAGAACGTGAAATGATTACTTAATTTGAAATCATTCTACAAGTGATTTTTAAAAGAGGGCAAATGGATACAAAAGAGAGAAAAGAATTATGTAAATGTATATCTAGCCTTATTTTTACAGTAATATTATGGAAGTAACAAGTATTAATTGTCAAATTCCACACAATTCCTAGATGTTCTGGGGGCACTGGGCAAAGTAAATGCTATTTTTTTGTATCATTGGAAAGTTCTTATGTTTTAACCTAAAGGACACACTGGATACTACTTTGGTTTTCTAACCATATGGCAAATGTCTAATTTATTTGGATTTTGTCCAACTAGGTTCTACAACCTTCATTTCAACCTGAAACTTACAGAGTAGTAGCATCTACTTTGTGGAAACTTTCAACATAGTTCTTTTGCTAGTTGTTTTCTATAAATTTTTTACCTCACTGACACCTTCCTTTTGAGGTATTAAAAAAGTATTTTAAATTAACTAAAACAACACTTTAAAGTAACAGTGTTCCCAAGCAATAATTTGTTGAGTTCTTTTGTAAGGGGGATATAGTGGCTCTATATAATGCATAATACAATCAGGAATGTGATGCAGAGAAAGACATAGGTGGGTATGAACACTGATACTTCCTTCTACTTTAACATCTCAGTACCTCAGTGACCTCATCTGTCTATGTAATCTAGCAATACTTCTCTCACAAGGTTTCTGTGAAGCTTAAATGAAATTATCTGAATGAATGCATGTACATAATTCAGAAAAAAAACAAACGGTAACTACTATTTATAATAAGTATACTATCTTTCTGTTAAATGTGGTTTTGTTTCTTCTATAACAAAAATTGTGACTTGTGATTTCACATAAAAGTGATTTCACATATCTCAAGGATCTTCAAAAAGACAAGATCCATTATTTCTCTAGCTCTCTGAAGGATCAGTAGATATCACTTTTCCTTTTTGCATGAGAAAGGAATCTTTTGCTCTTCTGAAGGATGTGGCTGATAGTTATCCCAGTTTCCCAGGCTATTCGAAGTATGAAAGGAATCATGACACCTGAAATCATCCTATCACATGAGCTTTCTTGTCCTTGATTTGCTTCTTTGTCATAACATGCAGACTTTACACAGAAAATACTTACCTGCTTTGATATGATTTTTCATTGACAAGTAAGGAATCCAGATTCCTCTTTGGAGGGATTTAATATGGAGCCTAGCAATTTTGTTTCATGTATGTTTGTTGACTGAGGTCCCAGTTTGACTCATTAACCAGATTATATCTAAAATACCATGTATCCAGACTTGACCCATATTATTTTTGACATTTTCAGATCTATTATGTATTCAGACAGAAATATACAGTCTATATTAATGAACAAGGTTAATATGTCTTTACTTATTTTAGAAACTCCTTTCCCTCTCCAGTAAATTTAGGTTAATTTTATGCTTCTCATATATTTTAACTGGGTTAAAGTTATTTTTCCAAGCTGCTTTTATCAGGAATTAATAAATGCTAAAATAACACATTTTAATTTTATCTCTAAAAGGTGAGTTCACATTTTAAGATACCACCCAGATTAGTTTTTCCTGGATGTATTGTTCAAACAATATTTGTAATAAGAAGACCTAATACTCACAAAACTGTGCTGTCATTGCATTCTTCTGAGATCATGTCTATATAGATGAATCTTTTTCTGAAGCAATGGCAAAGACCTGATGAGGTTCGCCCCATTAACTTTAAGTCAAGTATCAGACCCTTAGTTAATACCTACAAAAGTTTGAGTTAAGCATGTTAACCCCCAATTTATAGAAAAAGAAACTGACTGTCAGAGGGTAAAACTTTTGCTGGTGGTCAAATGAGTGATAGAGCCAGTACTCAAATTCAGATTTGCCTGACTACAAAGCCTATTCACTTTCTACCATACCTGGATTCTAGAGACCTAGCAAAGTGATATTTTGGGTTGTATAATTCCTTTTCCAATGAATTTAGGACAGCAAAGACCAGGAACTGATGGCATGTGGATGCATGCTAAAACTATTGCTCAGGTAGGTTGGTTGATAGTAACAAAAATCATTTATCCTAGTTGTAAAGGGCTGCTAACCACTTCCAGAGGAGCTGGCAGGCATGAACCACTCTGCCTTCAGCCTTTCATTTATTAAGAAACCAAGTGTTAAAAATAAAATGCCAGAAAGAAAAATGAAGGTAACAATCCCATGTACCATCACATCAAAAAGAATAAAATAACTAGGAATAAACATACCTAAGGTTTTGAAGATGACATAAACAGATGGAAAGATAGACTGTGTTCTTGGATGGAAAGAATCAATGTTGTTAAAATGACCATACTACCCAAGGCAATCCATAGATTTAAGTGCAATTGCTATCAAATTTCCAGTGACATTTTTCACAGACCTAGAAGGAAAAGTTTCAAACTTTGGAAAGACAAAAGACCCCAAATAGCCAAAACAATCTTGAGAAAGAAAAATGGAGCTGGAAGAGTCATGTTCCCTGAGTTAAGACTATACTACAAAACTACAGTCATCAAACAGTATGATGTTCATATGATATTCATCATCAAAATATGATGCTGGCACAAAAACAGACATGTAGATCAAAGGAACAGAATAGAAAACCAAGGAATAAACACACACACTTATGGTCAGTTAATCTATGACAAAGGCAAGAATATATAGTGGGAAAAAAGACACTGGCTTTAATAACTGGTGCTGGAAAAGGCTGCAGGTAAATGAATGAAATTAGAACATTCTCTTATACCATATACAAAAATAAACTCACAATGGATTAAAGATATAAAGGTGAGACCAGAAAACTGCTAGAGGAGAGCAAGGGTACAACACTCACTGACATAAATTGTAGCAATGTTTTTTTTTTTTTGGATCTATCTCCTAGAGTAATGGAAATAAAAAAATTGAGCAAATGGGCCTGAGTCAAACATAAATCTTTTCACAGCAAAGGGAATCATGAATAAAATGAAAAGAGAACCAATAAATTGGGAGAAAATATTTTCAAATGATGCCACCAACAAGGAATTAATTTTTAAAATATACAAACAGCTCATACAGCTTAATAGCAAACCAAACAAAAGAAGCAAATTAAAAATGAGCAGAAGACCTAAACAGACATTTCTCCAAAGAAAGCATACAGATAGCCAATAGGCACATGAAAACATGTTCAATATTGCTAATTATTACAGAAATGCAAATTGAAACGACAATGAAATATCATCTCATGCCAGTCAGAATTGATATCACTGAAAAGTCTACAAACAATAAATGTTGCATAGCATGTGGAGAAAACCCTTTGTACACTGTTCGTACAGTGTAAATCGGGGCAGCTACTATGGAGAATATGAAGGATTCTTAAAAAAACTAAAAATAGAGTTGCTGTATGCTCCTGCAATCCCATTCCTGGGCATATATCTGGACAAAACTCTAATTCAAAAAAATGCGTATATCCCAGTGTTCATAGCGGCTCTATTTACAATAGCCAAGACATGGAAACAACCTAAATGTCCATCAGCTCAATGTCCATCAACAGATGAATGGATGTATATGTATATGTGTGTGTATATATATATGTGTGTGTGTGTATATATATATATGCACATATGCATAGTGAAATATTACTCAGCCATAATAAAAGGAATAAATAATGCCATTTATAGCAATATTGGATGGACCTGGAGGTTGTCATATTAAGTGAAGTAAATCATATAGAAGAAGGCAAATATCAAATAACTAAAAATGACAGAGATAATATTTAAACCCCTGTTCTAATCATCAACTTTTTATTTCAAAACTTTCTTTATCTCAAAAAGACTTAAAAAGCTCAAGTAGAGTAAGAAATTTACTTTAAGATAGTAATACACATTTGGAAGCCAAATATGCATGGGAGGTGGAGAGCTTAGCAAAATTCAAGACAACACTATTGTTAGCTTCCTCAAAGCTATCGAGCTGACAGCTGCCTCATCAAGCCCAATTAAAAAATTGTTATGATAATGACCATTTTGGGGTTTGCAGATCCTGATCAATTTTTAGGGTCAGTTTACACAGACAACTAAAGATAGTATTTGGGTGAGCTGGTTGGTTGGTATTGTCTGTAAAGAAACAGTGCTGTTTAACAGAGTTGTAGGGGGCTTCCTTGGTGGATAAGACAGTAAAGAATCTTCCTACAATGCAGGAGACCTGAGTTCAATCACTGGGTTGGGAAGACTCCCGGAAAAGGTAATGGCAACCTACTGTAGTATTCTTGCCTGGAGAATTCCATGGACAGAGGAGCCTGGCAGGCTGCATTCCAGGGGTCGCAGAGCTGGACATGACTGAGTGACTAACACTTTTCAAGCTGAGAGGGAGCTCAGCTTGGAGTTCTGTGATGACCTAGAGGGGTGGGATGGAGGGAGGTAGAATGGAGGCTCAAGAGGGAGGGAATATATGAATACATATAGCTGATTCACTTTCTTGTACAGCAAAAATGAACTCAACGTTGTAAAGCAATTATATTCCATTAAAATAAGTAAGTAAATAAATAAAGGGGTTAGTGTTTGGCTTCCCATCAACACATTCTACTTTCTGATTCTGAAAGTATTTGTAAGATTCCAACCAGATCTAAGGATATCCATTTATCTCTGAGGTTAGCCAAGTATTCTAAACAGGTAGGGCAAAAGATTACCTGGCTGACTGCTATTGGCTAAACCATCAGACAAAACCACAGGAGCAGTATTAGAGGAAGAGGCAGACAGGCCCCTAAAGCAGCTTCTGTATTTTGTGAGAGACAGAAAGGAAAATACCCTATCACTAGAGATGCTTGTTTTTATTTTTCTAGTGGCTGTCTCATTGAAACTGAGATTTTTTTTTTAGCTTGAGGCCTAGAAGTTTACTTTAAAGCAAATACAGATGCCTTAATATATGTAGAATTCCAGTGATGATAAAAAAAAATCATGGATAGCACAGGGAAATAAATGGATAATTGGAGATAAGAAGTTCTTATTAAGGATACTGTAAGGGGTATTTCTTCTTTACTTGGCAAGTAGAAGTACATTGATGACCTCTAAAGGCAGAAACTTTACCATAAGGTAGCTGTGAAATTAAAGCCTCAAGAAAGGGGAACCACAAGATGTAGATTATGAGGAGGCTTGGAAAATGCAAGAACATATTCCTGTTGCAATTTTAACTTCTCCTCGGACATTGCTCCACTCTGTGCTCAGGACCAGACTCTGAGACCTTCATAAAGAGCCATTCTCTCTTCTTAAGAATGAACTCCTTGGGAATTCTGCCAGCCCTCACCTTCTTTCTGCTTTCAAAATACCTCTTTCTGCCTTGACTTCTTTATTTAAAATACTCTTGGTATTTCATCTTGGCTTACCTTTTGCATTTACCAATTTACCACCAGATTATTCAGTATCATGCTCCATACTGTTTACCTTGGGACCTGAAAACTCAAAGTGTATTTTGCTTCTGCATCTTCAGTTCTGTGCCTAGAACTAAGGACATCTGCTACTCTTCAGGATGATATTAGCTGGGCTTTTGCCTGTGCCTAGAGATGGAAACAATAAACCTCCAAAGTCCTTCCCATCAATTAAACTAAAATCTGTGAAGAGTAAAACCTCTGATAAAATGAGAATTAAAGTTTCTTACTACAGTAAAATATGTTTGATTAAAAAAAAATTCTTTCACTTATTTACTGATAAAAAATAGAAAGATTCTTACATTCCAGTCAAATAATACATCATCAAAACTTCAAATACTCATTGAGGATTGCTGTTACTCTTCCATTCTTATTTGCCATGTATTCATCCTTCAAGTCAGTCGGTTAGTCAGTTTAGTTGCTCAGTGGTGTCTGATTCTTTGCAACCCCATGAATCGCAGCACACAGACCTCCCTGTCCATCACCAACTCCCGGAGTTCACCAAAACTCATTTCCATCGAGTCGGTGATGCCATCCAGCCATCTCATCCTCTGTCATCCCCTTCTCCTCCTGCCCCCAAACCTTCCCAGCATCAGGGTCTTATCCAATGAGTCAACTCTTGGTATGAGGTGGCCAAAATGTTGGAGTTTCAGCGTCAACATCAGTCCTTCCAATGAACACCAAGGGCTGATCTCCTTTAGGATGGACTGGTTGGATCTCCTTGCACACCAAGGGACTCATCAAGAGTCTTCTCCAACACCACAGTTCAAAAGCATCAATTCTTCGACACTCAGCCTTTACAGTCCAACTCTCACATCCGTATATGACTACTGGAAAAACCATAGCCTTGACTAGAAGGACCTTTGTTGGCAAAGTAATGTCTCTGCTTTGTAATATGCTATCTAGGTTGGTCACAACTTTCCTTCCAAGGAGTAAGCGTCTTTAAATTTCATGGCTGCAATCAACATCTGCAATGATTTTGGAGCCCCCAAAAATAAAGTCTGACACTGTTTCCACTGTTTTCCCATCAATTTCCCATGAAGTGATGGGACCGGATGCCATGATCTTAGTTTTCTGAATGTTGAGCTTTAAGCCAACTTTTTCACTCTCCTCTCTCACTTTCATCAAGAGGCTCTTTAGTTCTTCTTCACTTTCTGCCATAAGGGTGGTGTCATCTGCATATCTGAGGTTATTGATATTTCTCCCGGCAATCTTGATTCCAGCTTGTGTTTCTTCCAGCCCAGCATTTCTCATGATGTACTCTGCATATAAGTTAAGTAAGCAGGGTGACAATATACAGCCTTGGCATACTCCTTTTCTTATTTGGAACCAGTCTGTTGTTCCACGTCCAGTTCTAACTGTTGCTTCCTGACCTGCATACAGGTTTCTCAGGAGACAGGTCAAGTAGTCTGGTATTCCCATCTCTTTCAGAATTTTCCACAGTTTATTGTGATCCACACTGTCAAAAGCTTGGCATGGTCAATAAAGCAGAAATAGATGTTTTTCTGGAACTCTTTTGCTTTTTCGATGATCCAGCAGATGTTGGCATTTTGATCTCTGGTTCCTCTGCCTTTTCTAAAGCCAGCTTGAACATCTGGAAGTTCACGGTTCACGTATTGCTGAAGCCTGGCTTGGAGAATTTTGAGCATTACTTTACTAGCGTGTGAGATGAATGCAATTGTGCGGTAGTCTGAGCATTCTTTGGCATTGCCTTTCTTTGGGATTGGGATGAAAACTCACCTTTTCCAGTCCTGTGGGCACTGCTGAGTTTTCCAAATTTGCTGGCATATTGAGTGCAGCACTTTCACAGCATCATCTTTCAGGATTTGAAATAGCTCAACTGGAATTCCATCACCTCCACTAGCTTTGTTCGTAGTGATGCTTCCTAAGGCCCACTTGACTTCACATTCCAGGATGTCTGGATCTAGGTGAGTGATCATATCATCGTGATTATCTGGGTCATGAAGATCTTTTTTATACAGTTCTTCTGTGTATTCTTGCCACCTCTTCTTAATATCTTCTGCTTCTGTTAGGTCCATAACATTTCTGTCCTTTATTGAGCCTATCTTTGCATGAAATGTTCCCTTGGTATCTCTAATTTTCTTGAAGGGATCTCTAGTCTTTCCCATTCTGTTGTTTTCCTCTATTTCTTTGCATTGATTGCTGAGGAAGGCTTTTTTATCTCTCCTTGCTATTCTTTGGAACTCTGCATTGAGATGGGAATATCTTTCCTTTTCTCCTGTGCTTTTTGCTTCTCTTCTTTTCCCAGCTATTTTTAAGGCCTCCTCAGACAGCCATTTTGCTTTTTTTCATTTCTTTTCCATGGGGATCTTGATCCCTGTCTCCTGTACAATGTCACAAAGCTCCGTCCATAGTTCATCAGGTACTCTATCAGATCTAGTCCCTTAAATCTATTTCCCACTTGTACTGTATAATCATAAGGGATTTGATTTTGGTCATACCTGAATGGTCTAGTGGTTTTCCCTACTTTATTCAATTTAAGTCTGAATTTGGCAATAAGGAGTTCATGATCTGAGCCGCAGTCAGTTCCCTGTCTTGTTTTTGCTGACTGTATAGAGCTTCTCAATCTTTGGCTGCAAAGAATATAATCAATCTGATTTCGGTGTTGACCATCTGGTGATGTCCATGTGTAGAGTCTTCTCTTGTGTTTTTGAAAGAGGGTGTTTGCTATGACTAGTGCGTTCTCTTGGCAGAACTCTATTAGCCTTTGCCCTGCCTCATTCTGTACTCCAAGGCCAAATTTGGCCTGTTACACCAGGTGTTTCTTGACTTCCTAGTTTGCATTCCAGTCCCCTATAATGAAAAGGACATCTTTTTTTGGGTGTTAGTTCTAAAAGGTCTTGTAGGTCTTCATAGAACCATTCAACTTCAGCTTCTTCAGCCTTACTGGTTGGGGCATAGGCTTGGATTACCGTGATATTGAATGATTTGCCTTGGAAATGAACAGAGATCATTCTGTCATTTTTGAGATTGCATCCAAGTACTGCATTTCCTTCAAGTAAAATATGTCAAATGGTTTTCCTCTGTATTAGACATTTTGGAACTGAAGCTCAGAATGATTAAATGACTCTTCCAAGGTCAAACAGTTATGAGTCTGTGTGGAGTTCACTGGAGGACTTTCTTACTCTGCTATGACTCCCTAAAAGTCTGAGTCTCCAGTTGCCACAGGATTTGAGGACAGTAACAACAAAAATCAGGCTTCCCTGGTGGCTCAGTGGTAAAGAATTCACCTGTAGTGCAGGAGAATCTAGAGATGCAGGTTTGATCCCTGGGTCTGAAAGATCCCCTGGAGAAGGAAATGGCAAACCACTCTAGTATTCTTGCCTAGGAAATCCCATGGACAGAGGAGCCTGGTGGACTACAGTCCATTTGGTCATAAGAGTAAGACACAGCTTAGCAGGTAAACCACCACCAAACCACAAAATCAAGCAGTGATGTTGTCAATTGGCAAAGAGGTGATCTCATTTTTATAAAATTATATTCTACCCTTTAACTTTTCCCCAATGCTGGTATGAAGTTTTTTTTTTCTAGGATATACCATTTAAAACGTAATAAGGAGCACATACCAGCTTGTATTTCCAGGGGGATGTCTCTGACTGTGGATGGTTTTCGAGGGATATTCTCTGTAGTTTAATCAGAGTCTTCAAGTGAAATCTTTTAATCAGAAACTTGCATCCCTCCATTGAAAATACTGAAATTTAACAGAGCTGGATTTCTTTGCAGTAATGAAATAGATAACCTCAATTGTTTATTTTATAATTTTCTTCACAGCCCAGTTAGTGTTTATCTGTTGGGAGATTTGTACACTGAAACACATGTAAATAGTATTGTTTTTGTTGCTTTTGCATTTTGCAAGATCAGGCATGATTTGCTTTCCATTTGGCCTGCAATGTATGAAATTCAGAAAGCTTTCTTTTTTCGGTTATTAGCATATTTGGTAGGGTATGTGATGCCAGATGCTCTTAAGTCATTAGAAATAGCCTTGTGAGGAATTTGATCCTGAGTAGGCTGTTGAGGCATCTCTATCACCCGTCACTCTCTGAATTAAAAGTAAGCAGGGGTTGCCTCCTCCTGACTATTTCACTGTGTGCTCTTCATCCAGTTTTTTTTTTCAAACACACATCCATGTAGGTGGTTAAAATTAAAAATAAAGTGAAAGTCCCTCAGTCGTGTCCGACTCGTTGCAACCCCATGGACTATATAGTCCATGGCTTCTCCAGGCTAGAATACTGGAGTGGGTAGCCTTTCCCTTCTCCAGGGGATATTCCCAACCCAGGGATTGAACTCAGGTCTCCCACATTGCAGGCAGATTCTTTACCAGCTGAGCCATAGGGGAAGCCCAAAATTAGAAATGGTGGAGTATAATTTCTTTTAATCACTTAAATGGATAGCTAGTAATAATGCCTCTGGTGAAATGAGTATTATAATTTCATGGCTCTTAGATAAAACATGTTTGAAGTTTTGAATAGTCTTGCTTTTAGTTATTTAATGATAAAGAACAAAGTAGAAAGTTTGTAATATTCTAATGAAATAATATATAACCTGAGCATCAAGCAGACAATCATTGAGAATTGTTTTAAGATTACATTCTTATTTGGCAAATATTTATCTTTCAAACAAGATATTTCAAGTGATTTTCTTTTTTTTAGAATTCATTATTTGAAAGATACAGTGTTGGTTTTGTGAAAATTATGTATAATGCTTCTCTCTACATAGTTAAGGAAAAGACTCAACAAACTGCACAAAACACGGCAGGGAAACAAACAGAAAATGTTTGGGTGAAAATGAATGATGAACTGAAAAGTTTGAAAGGAAATTGTCTGGAAGATTCTTCTGTGTACTCTCCTGCATTATTACTGTTGGAACAACAATGAATGAACACTGGGAAGAAAGTTAGGCTATGTTTCAACATTGATAAACTTGAGAGCATTTTCTAAAACAATAGAAATTGCTCTAATCACATTTTATTTTCAGAAATATGTATAGCTTCAAGAAAGTTTGCCTCAAGTATTTCTCGGAAGTCACAATGTAGAGAGAGACACCAATTCTAAATTATTTTAGCGAAATAAGAGTTGGATGGTGAAGGAAATGGAGGAATAGTATTTAGTTGGTAGAGAAGTATGGCTAGTATTTTATTTCTTTGGGACCACAAGTTTAATATGATGATTAAAAGAATAAAGATAATTTATAGTTAAGTGAGATGTATGGTACAGTTCCTGGACTATAATGGAAAACAAAAGGAATACTTAGGAAGAATCGAACAAAAGCAAGGAAGCAGAAAAAATAAAGGATAAAAAAAACAAATATAAAAGAATATAATATGAAAAAAGATAAAGGCATCATGTATGTTGCCAAAATTAATGTGAGTGGGTTGAGTTAGTACCCTATGGAAGAAAGGATAAGCTTTGAGATTGGTCTAGAAAATAAAATTCATCTATACATTGTTTATAGATAAACTTATCTAAAAAAAAAATGGCATAGTATTTCCTCCCTAACAAGAGTGTAGGCAAGTAACATATCAGGTAATAGCAAAATAAAAGCAATATTAGTGTCTGATCAATTTGATTTCAAGGCCAAAGGGAAAAAGCATAACAAATAAAACAAAATAATACAAAGCCCCAAACAAAGAAATATACAAAGTGCCTTAATTATTGGAAAATGAAATAATACTTTAAAAAATAGCCACTATATATAAAAATGAAAGAGAAACAAATCTGAAATTATAGATTATCCAGAAATCTTAAAGGATAACACTTTATGTAGGAACTTATAGTATAGCTAAGGCTCCTCTCAGAGAAAATTGTAAACACAAATGCTTTTATTCTTAAAAAATAAAAATTGAAAATAAAGCCAAACTTAAACCAAAAAGGAAAAGAAATAATAATGAATAAAAATGAAATATGAGAAAAATTAGTAAATATCAGTGTAAGGTGAAATCAATATGAGAAGATAAATGAAACAAAGTGAACAACCAGTAACATAGCATAAATGTAAATAATAGTAAAACTGGTACATTTTTTGGAAAATACTTAAAATATAAAGGTACTAGCAAATTATTAAGAAAACAAAAAACAAAGTATTAAGAATAAGAAAGGTGAAACAACTACACATTCAAGTACATTTAAAAAGTTAAAAAGAGACCATTCTTGATTTTTTTTTCAGTGTGATGTAAAATAGTATTAAAGGAGACTTTTTCACTGTGATGAAGACCAGTTATTTAACACAACAGCAAACAGTAGAATTAGCTGTAAAACTTTTACAGCGTTAGCAGTAAAATCAGAAAAAAATAAATCTACCACATCTACTATTAGTCATCATTGCTTTGATGATTTCAGTTAATGCAGTAAGACATAATCATGGCATAAGCAGTAGAAACTTTTAAATATTAGGAAGCAGCATTATCAGTAGGAGACACCATAGAATACCAGAAATTCCAAGAAAGGCAAAGGAATACACTATGAAACTAATGAGTTAGCTAGACAAAAGAGTCACTAGTGAGTAGAAACATAACATCAAAACAAACTAAAAAAAAAAAAATTGAATATCCTTTATATACCAACTTAACATACCTATGCAATAAAATAAATAAGCAAACAAAAATACTCTTTTACCTCCCTGATCCACGAGTAAGTGAACCTTTAAAAAGCATCAAATGAAAAGATAAACATAGACCTACAGCCCAGTGCCTCACATATTTCAGGAGCCTAACAAATGTTGGTAACTTGCCTCTCCTTTCTGATATTTTCTAGACCTGGCTCCTGAATCTCATATTTAGACAATTATATTTTGTGTAGGTCTCAACAGTTTTGACAGACTTCTTTCATCTTGCAATCTAAACTAAAATTCTGTTGGAGGTTAGAGCACTCCTTTCTGTGTTTCTGTTTGTAATTGCCGATGAAGAAATGTGAATACATGGTAAGCCCTGCATTGTTTACCTGCAAAATTGAATGGGCACAGATTCATCCATCTCCAGATCATCTGCCACAGACATCACAAGGGTTCTGAATTTAACCATGGCCCTTCACAGCAGATGTTTCTGCAGTGTCGACTGAAGCCCCAAATCATCTTGGACCTGTTAAAAAAAATTAGTGGTAACTTGGTGAATTTCAGTGATCTCAAGGTTCTTTTCCTAGTAGATGTTTATTTCTCTAACAAATTGAAACTTGAACAACTAATTGCTTTGTACTTTCATGTGCTGCCCCTGCCCTTAACTCTGATAATTTTAAGACCTTTTAGCTAATACCAGAGTATTTGCTGTCCCTGTTAGAGGAGTAAATGTTAATAACTTTTGATTAAGTCTACTGCTTCTGGATAAAGAAAAATAAATATATGGCAAATAATTCAATGCATGCATGCATGCATGCTAAGTTGCTTCAGTCGTGTCCGACTCTATGCGACCCCATGGACAGCAGCCCTCCAGGCTCCTCTGTCTATAGGATTCTCTAGGCAAGAATACTGGAGTGGGTTGCCATTTCCTCTGAGATTAATAGTTTTCATCTACTAACAACATTATTTTTAAAGTATGTATATATCATATGTGTCTTCAAATTCTGTACAGTTTTATGTCCCAGTTCTTTACTAGATATACTCTTGGCAAAAAAATATTAAAATTTGCATGATCATACTAGATTTGCTATTCTATAACTTTTTATTCATGTATGTATTATATCATAGACCTCTTTTTAAGTCATTAGTCCTACTGCTTTTTTATAGCTGTAGCTACCTATTATTTTATGTGGACAAGCTGCAGTTTATTCAAACATTTCTCCATTAATGAACACATATTATTTATAATGCTTTGCTATTGGGAACAATATCATATTGAACATAGTTAGAATTACAGCTCTGTGCTTATAGGAAAATATTTCATAAAGCATATTCCTAGGAATGAAACTGCAAGGTCAGTGTACTTGTTTTCAAATATTAAAAGATACTATCAGATTGTCCTTCCGTAAGACTTTAAAGCTCTATGAAAGTTTTCATTTCTACACATTTCTCAGAATGCTAGATGCAACTAATGTTTTTAAATTTTTTATTAAGTGTGAAAATAGTACTATAGTATTTTAATTCACATATCTTGCTATAATTGTGCTTGGGATCCGCAATTTCTTTATTACAGAATTTCTGTTCATATCTTTTGTCTGTTTTTCTAGAGTATTCTTTTCTAACTTGCCCTGTTCTTGGTATTAGGACTCTTACTATTTTGAACCTTTGGGCTACTGTAAGTTTGAGAAGTAGCTTCTTTAAGTTTGTTATTTGTAGTTTGACCTGATTTTTGCTGCCTTTTACTTTAAACTCAGAAAAATTTAACTTTTATGTAGTCAAATGTAGAAATTTTAATTTTTCTTTTAGCTTCTGGATTCTAATTATGTTTAAGACAGTCTTCTATGCCACCACGGTTATAAAAATATCTTCAGGCATTTATTCCAAAAATCTTAATTGTCTTATTATTTACATTTAGATCACTAAATCATCCTAAATTTCTTTTTGAATTAAGTGTGAAGTATCTTATTTTGTCTATAGCAAATAGATAGCCATGTGTGTTTAAAACTTTTATTGAGTAATCATCTTTTCACAGTCCAGGGTGGAATTCACATCGAATCACATATGGAATCCGGACCTACATTTGGAACTATTTCTAAATTTTGTTCTATGGATATACTTTTGTTCCATACTAGTTAAGCAAGGTAGCTTTTGAGTAAGATTTAATATTGAAATGTGCAAAACCCTCTTCTTTGTCTACTTTTACAGAAGTCCTCTGCAGTTACCAAACAGTTATTTTTCTTATGAATTTTAGAATGATTTTGTCCAGTATTTTTGCAATTCTAATTAGAGTTGAATTAGCTTTATATTTTAAATTGGTAATGAGGGATATTTTAATTGTATTAAGTAATATTATATAAGAACATGTTATGTCTCTACATATTTTGTGTCTTTCAATAAAGTTTATAGTTTTCCTCATTTAGGGGAACTAAATTTCTTAAATTATTATTTTGTATCAAAGTGGTCTGGTATCAGTTACAACTATTAGCATTTAATCATATATGAAGCTTTATTAGACTTTTGTGATTCTAACATTTCACTGAGGAAAGCTAAACTCCAACAACACTTTTTTATGATAACTGTTCTAGTCAGGGCCTAAGGCCAAATGTCAACAGTATTATGTTTTCAGAATTGAAGTATCAATGGGAAGAAATTTCTTATTGTCCTCTGTATTAAATGAATTTGCCAACACTCCTTGTATACTTAAATATACAAAAGATGTGATACTGTCATGGTGTGTGTATGTGTGTGTGTTCTGTACACAGTGGAAAATCCATCAACAGTTACAGAATGCATTTACTTTTAAAATGTTTCTCAATGGTTGTTAATTCACAACTAAATATGGACTTAATTTAGGACCTAATAATTAAAAATTGCTTGCGTGTGAGTACTGTGGAGGTTTTCAAAGTAATGACTTAATGAAGTTGAGTAAGCATTATTTTTTTTTAAATCAGTGGTATATTTTGCTGTCTAATTTTTCTTATTTCTCTAGTTCCTGGTGTATAATTTGTTTTGACAGAATGCTCTTTTCCTATGGAAAGAGTATCTCCAGATCCTACTGCAGACATTTTGAGAGACCCAAATTTATGACAATATGTTAAGGAAGCCTAAAACAAAACTTAGAATGAAATGCTTGCAGTAAAGTCAAGATTCCAAAGAGAGTAAGTTCAGGAAACTTAAGCTAATGTTTGGAGAGGGTAGCAGAAGGAATAGAGAGGGAAAAAAATTACTTATAATGCTCTTAGATTATTTTATTTTCCTACAAGTGACTCTTTCTGCATGTTAAAGGCAGATGGTGGTTGCATAGACAAGATGCAGTGAGGAGTCAAGGCAATTATTCATTTTCTTTAGGCTCAGGAATATACTATGGAAGGAAAATTTTGCTTTGGGGGCCTACATTATGTAAATTCCTTGTCTTGGCTGATTGAATTAAGAGGGAAAAATTAGATAGTTTTCTACTTGGCCTGTGTTTTAATTGTTACTCTAGCACAAATAAAATAGAAAAACCATAGTTTCAGTGCCATTTACCTTGAGGTTGTTTTGCAAAGGCTGTAATGTTTAAACTGTTTTACATAAGTAAAATTGTTTCAGATTCATTTCCCATCCTGTACTAGTTCCTGGTTCTTTGGTTGCTTGACCTAGATTCTAAAACTCTGGAAGACCTTCATCTCTGTAACCTTGTATATCATTTTATAAATGGTGTAATATTGTCTACTTTTCAATAACTTTGTCATAAATTATCATATTTTATCTCCCCCAAAACTTATTGAAATCAATGAGGCCAATTTAACTAGTGACAGCTTTCAGAATAAGAAGCCAAGATGTGGCAAGTTCAGAACCTTAGACCAGTGCATTCTGTTTTCACTTCAAAAGCTGATAATTTCTCAGATATCTCAATTTAATGAAAACATTAATCAGGCCTTCACCAATTTACCAATCTAAACTCCATAAACTTCAATTCTATCTTTGTAAAATGGGCATGATAATCCTTAACAGAAAGGTTTAGAGAGGATGTCAAAAGTTATAAAGTGTCCAGCAACTTATGTTGATGCTCAATAAATTACTAATATTATCAGTGTATCTCTATCACAGATACAGAATAGATGTATAGATAGAGCATACATCTATCATATAGTTTTGTAATTGTTCATCTTTATACTCTTCCTCTGAACTTTCAGACAGTGAGTTCTTTGAGGGTGGAAGACTGTTTTTGTATTTATTTTAAGCTCTGGATTCTTTTGTGTGCTATAAATATTTACTGTGTTAATGAACTTAAGGTGTGTATAATGTGTAAATAGATAAATCCGAGAAGATGAGTAGGCATAGTTACCAGTTTTTGTTTTGTGAGTTTTTGCTTTACAGTTGACACTTGAACAACAAAGGTTTGAACTGCATGAATACACTTATATGTGAATTTTTTTCAATTGTTAATATGATAGCACTACCTGATCTGTGATTGGTTGAATCTGTGGACTCTGAAACAGAGATATGAGGAGCTCTAGATATTGACAGACTGCATATGAGAAGTGCTGACTATAACTTATCCATGAATTTGCAGTTGTGAGGGGGACAAACATCTCTAACCCCCTTTTTTCTCTGTGTGGAGGGTCTGTACCCCTAATCCTCTTTTTGTTCAAAGGTCAACGGTATTTTATTTTCGGCATTTTGCAATTATGCTACAGAACAACTTGTTTTTGCCACTGATGGACTCCATTACACAAGTTTTAAGCTGCTGCTGCTGCTGCTAAGTCGCTTCAGTCGTGTCTGACTCTGTGCGACTCCATAGACGGTAGTCCACCAGGCTCCCCCGTCCCCGGGATTCTCCAGGCAAGAACACTGGAGTGGGTTGCCATTTCCTTCTCTAATGCATGAAAGTGAAAAATGAAAGTGAAGTCGCTCAGTCATGCCCAACCCTTAGGGACCCCATGGACTGCGGCCTACCAGGCTCCTCCGTCCATGGGAGTTTCCAGGCAAGAGTACTGGAGTGGGTTGCCATTGCCTTCTCCGAGTTTTAAGCTAGTGATTGTTATTTTGGCCTAAAATAAGCGAATATCAGAAGTTGGACATTTAATTTTACATCTTGCTTTTTCACTTAATGTAGCTGTGACAGTAATAACCTGCATTAAAACCCAAAGGAAAACTATATATAATATCTGTATGTATAGTTCAGTTGCTCAGTCATGTCCAGCTATTTGCGACCCCGTGGACTGCAGCACGCCAGGCCTCCTGTCTCTCACCATCTCCCGGAATTCACCCAAGTTCATGTCCATTGAATTGGTGATGCCATCCAACCATCTCATCCTCTGTTGTCCCCTTCTCCTTTTGCCCTCAATCTTTCCCAGCATCAGGGTTTTTTCCAGTGAGTTGGCTTTTCTCATCAGGTGGCTAAATTTTGGAGCTTCAACTTCAGTCTTAGTCCTTCTAATGAGTACTAAGGGTTGATTTCCCTTAGGATTGACTGGTTTGATCTCCTTGCAGTCCATAAGACTCTCAAGAGTCTTCTCCAGCACTGCAATTTGAAAGCATCAATTTTTCGGCGTTCAACATTCATTTTATGTGTATATATGTTTCATATATATATGATCCAGTCTTAATGGTTTTCTATTTGTCTCATTCTAAGATTTATGAACTTAAAAGGACAACACTCTTCTTGTTTTCAGATCTCATAGGTTTATATGAGACCTTTGTGGTTTCTAATAAAAGTGAGAAAAAATATTCCTGACTTTTTTGGTATCAAATTTATTTACCTCAGGTTCTTCATTTTCTCATAGATTTGATGCCTGTGTATTTATTTAGTGACAATTACATAAATCTAAAAGCACTGCATTATGAACCCTTATAGGTCTTGTAGATCGGGTAAGATTCTCCTCGCCCCACCCCTGGCCTAGAGGATATGTTATTAAAGTAATGAATGTTGCCAATACTTGCAATTCAGTGGAAAATTAATAATAAAGTAAACAACCTGTTCTGAGCCCGGTTGTTATCAAGTGATTAAAATATTGATTAGAATAGAAAGGCAAATCTTTCATATTTTAACTAGTTTAGATACATATTAAGCATTAATCAGAGATAGTGAGTATTAATAGTGAGGATGAAGAGATCATGACAGCAGTGATGACAATAACATAAGCCATACTTTTCAAAACATTTCTATTTGTTTTGGATAGTTTAAGTTCCCATTTATAGATGGATAAAATGTGGTTTACAGCAGTTAGGGAATTTAAGATTATGTGACTATTGCACTGTCTTGTCTGCATTCAAACACAAGTCTTTAATCTGGTGACAAAATGCCTACTTTACATTTATTGTTGTTTATATTTATGGGGACAGTAACAATTCTCTTATAATTTTACATATCATTTTTCATGTTTGTGCTTATATTCTTTTCCTTAGTGCTGAAATATATGATCTCTTTTTTTTGTCTTGATTATATTTGCCATACATTTATCGATTTTATTATCTAGTCCAAGAACCAAGTGCTTTATTTCTTTATCAGTTTTCTATGTTCCCATTAGTTTCTGCTTTTCTTTTTGGGGTTTTCTTCTTTTCATTTTATTTTTATTTTGAGTGACTTTTTTTAACATCTTGATATAAATACATCTTATTTTCTTTTTTAAAAAATAATCATTTAAGCCTATTAACTTATCTCTATGTTTAAAAGAATTCCATAAAAGTCATACACTATATTCTCATTTTTATGGATTTTCTAAATGGCCTGGAATAATCATTTTATTTCCTATTATATAATATTTTTCTTCCAGTTTTATTAAGATATAATTGACATACAGGATTGTATAAGTTTAAGGTGTATAGCACATTGATCTGACTTACATCCATCATGAAATGATTACCACAGTAAGTTTGGTGGCCATCCATTATGTAGTATAGATGCAAAATTAAAGAACTAGAAAAAAATATCTGTGATTATAACTTTTAGGATTTATTTTCTTGATAACTTTCGCATATAACACACAGCAGTGTTAATTATATTTATCACTTTGTACTTTACATCCCTAGTACTTACTTATTTTACAAAGTTTGTACTTTCTGACTGCCTTTGTCCAATTCCCCATACAACCCACTCCCCATCTCTGTTAGCCATAAATCTGATCTCTTTTTCTAAGAGTTATTTGGTTGGTTTGTGAAGTAGCATTTATCTACGATACAGTGATGGTTCCTGGTATGCAACATGGTGATTTATTTCTATGCATTATAAAATAATCATGGTGATAAATCTAGTTACCTTCTGTCATCATACAAAGTTACAATTTTTAATAATGTTTCAAAGTTTTTCTTCATTTTGAAAAGGCTACCATTGTTTAATTTTATTCCTATGTATTAGTTCTTAATTTTCACTTTTAAATTACTGTGCGTGCATGGTAAGTCGCTTCAGTCGTGTTCGACTTTTTGCAACCCTGTGGACTACTGTAGTCGTCCAGGCTTCCCTGTCCAAGAGGTTCTATGGAGTGGGTTTCCATGCCCTCCTCCAAGGAATCTTCCTGATCCAGGGATTAAACCCACGGTCTTTATGTGCTGGCAAGTTGATTTTTTACCACTGGAACTACCTGGGAAGCCCTGCAATCAGAGACTATTGTCTTTATGAGTTTTACATTTTAAAGTAACTGATTTTTGTGATCTAACAAGTTATAAACTTTAGTAGAGTTCAATGAATATGTTAAAAGAAGGGATGTTTTCTGTGGGATAAAAAATTTATTTTTGTTTATTAAATCTGTCTTATTAATTGTATTGTTACAGTTCTTTCAGTCTTAAGTTTACTTGCTTGGATCAACAGAGCATAATGATGCATGTTAAAATATCCCAATAAAATTGTGATTTTATAGAATGAAAGACTGGAAGGCAGAAGTATGGAAAGGGTATAAATCTGATCTACTCTGAAAGAATTTTCCTTGTGAGATTGGTGATTTACTTAGAGGCACAGATTCACATATCTTTGGTATAAATACAGAGTAGAAGTTGAAATATGTGTCTTTCTACCAGATTTTTTAATCTGATTTTTTTCTGTTTTAGAAGTCAAAACATATGTCAATAGAGATAGTTACTCAATGTGTTCTCACCATTTAGAAACTATAAAGAGAATATTTTCCTCTTACTTAGATGAAAATTATTGGTTTTGTATATTTGTGTGTCCTTTTTTTGTATTTATGGCCACTTTAATAGAAAATTTCTGCGTGCATATCCTGTACCAATCAATATCATGAGAAATAGAAATTTTGATTAATCATCTCAATTTCCTACTAACTACCCACCTTCCTACCCTAAAAGAAAGCATGTAATGTTTATTCACTATGCCTTCTCTCATTTCAACTTGAGAAATATGGAAAGCACATATTAAATAAGTGTGCACGTGTTATTGGTATAGAGATTTAATTTCTATGAACATATCCTAGACCGAATGTCATTATGAGGAGTGAACATTTTGATTAATTATCTACATCCTTGGAAGGGTATTTCACATCTCTGCCAAATACATGTATGGCTTTAATCTATGGGAATGCCAATTTTTTAAGAGAAACAAGGCTTTTTGTTCCTTATGTGTCATTATTCTTCATTCGAGGAGATAATGGAAAAGAAATCTTGTTCTCCAAGATGTCCCAGACTTCCTTTGGTCAGTTTTTTTCTCCTTATTTTTTTATTAGTTAATTGATGACAGTAACTCAGAAGAGAGAGAAGGAAGAGTGAGTAGTCAAGGTGGACGTATTCTGCAAGGGCATGTGTTTGTTTGCATCCTGTATGGTGAGGAGGGAGATTGTATATTGACAGGTATCTAAGGCAGGTATTCTTCTCTTATTTTCTGCAGTATTTTGTTCCAGTTACTTGACTACTTTTTCTCCAATTGGAGTAGTAGTATTAATCCCTTACCTGAGAGGCAATAAAATGCAGTAAAGAGTAATTCTGATTTGTGACATAGGTGTG
Organism: Giraffa tippelskirchi; assembly: GCF_054371585.1. NCBI lineage: Eukaryota > Metazoa > Chordata > Mammalia > Artiodactyla > Giraffidae > Giraffa > Giraffa tippelskirchi. The sequence continues at coordinate 36,912,471 of NC_137284.1, read as the reverse complement.
GATGCCTGTAGAGATGACCCTGATAAGCACTCTTTGTTAAGAATATTAGGTTACAGAGTTTTAAGGGGAAAATAAAGATGGTTTATTAAAGTTAATTTTTTTAAGGTTGACATGAAGGAGGTCATCATTAATTTTATGTGATTAATTTCAAAAAGGGAGTATGGGCAAAAGTCAGATTACATGGCAAAGGGGCAAATAAAACATGTAAAGAAAGAGAATATGCCATTCTTCCTGAATCTTCTTTGTTTCTTTAGGAAGAGAGAAATTGGTATATGTCTATAGAGTGTTTGTGGTTCAGCTGGTAAAGAATCCACCTGCAATGCAGGAGACCTGGGTTTGATCCCTGGGTTAGGAAGATCCCCTGGAGAAGGGAAAGGCTACCCACTCCAGTATTCTGGCCTGGAGAATTCCATGGACTGTATAGTCCATGGGGTCGCAAAGAGTCGGACACGACTGAGTGACTTTCACTTTCACCTTAGAGAGTTTGAGCCAATGCTCTCCCTCCCCCCTCCCCCCTCCCCCCTCCCCCAAAGAAACACTTTTAGACTAGAAAAGACATGGGCCATATTTTTAGGCTAAATAAAAAGATCCAGATAGAGGAAGATGTTGACTTTGTAAATCAGAGGGCAGCAAACTTTCCATAAAGTGCTAGATAATAAATATTTTAGGCTTTGCAGGCTATGTTGTCTCTGTAGAAACCACTCAAGTCTGTCATTATAAAATAAAAGCAGCCATAAATAATATGTAAAAAAAAATGGGCATGCTACTTTCAAAATTTTTATTTACAAAAACAGGCAGCAAGCCAGTCTTGACTCATGGGCCATAGATTGCCAGCCTCTAATATGAGAAGCAGAGGAGAACAGAAGAGAATACGGAAGGGAGTAGGATGAGGCTGACTGTGGCCATGTGTTAGCGTTCCAGTCTGAGTGTGGTGTGTGTGCGCAGAGAGAACACAGCTAGTGGCCACAAGTTTTCTCAGCGAGGGAGAGGACTTTCTAGCATGTCAAAATGAGCGAGTATGGTAATTAAGGACTTGGAGGAAGATGGTAATGATTTCAAAACCTTTTTTTGTTTGTTTGTTTTGAGGGAAATGAGAGAGAAAGCTGACAAAGATAGTGCCCAACTGGTTATGAAAGCTAAGACTATGTGGAATTTACTGTTAGCAGAATAGGGTGATTCCCTTTCCCACAAAACTTCAGCATCTGGGTGGAAAGAGCAGTTAAAACATTGATCTGAGGGTTTGGGCTTTGCTGAGCAGATACGTTTGAACTAACATGAATCAAAGATATTTGTGAGACAATAGTTCAAATGAAAAGCCGTTAGGTTCAAGCCAGATAAGAAGAAAAAGATCAAAAGGGACCTGTAAAGTGAGAGAAAGTGAAGAGATTAAGGCGCTAGATATCTATCTCTCTGAGGCTGAAGAACAGGAGGTGAAAAAAGGAGTGAACTGTTAACAGATTGAGGGGAAAAAAGTACAATAGCACAGTAAATGTTCAACACACAGTTTTTGATAGATTGGTGTCCTGAGTAAAGCTTACTGTCTGAAACTGATAATGAAATAAATGTCAAAGAAAAAAATACTTACTTATAAGTTATATATTCCTAGCTTCTAGAATTTTGGCTATTAAGAATAGAAATCATTGACAATGTAATTATTATATGACATAATCCTGAATTAATTTCAGTAAGAACAACATTGGAATTTAGCAATGATACTTACCTGTAGTTTTTTATTTTACCTATTGTTTTTTTTAACTTTTTTATTGTTTAAAATTACTTTATGAAATAAACTAGTTTTTAATCATAAATTTAATTATTTCATTGCAATATATGTTTTCAAAGCTACTTTTAATTCATAATTCTAGTTCATTTCATAGAATCAATAAAGTAACATTGATATTCCATACTATTCTTTCCATGAGATAAGTTACCATAAAGTGTTAAAAGAGTTTTGAATTTAAGATTATCATGAGATAAATTCATAGTATGGAGTTCCATTTAACATTTGGTCAAAACTGGGGAAAAATTCTTGACATAGAAGAAAAATAGCTAGTTATTTAGTATACCTTCTTAATGTTTTCTGGATGCCAAGCTCTGCATTTTGAGCTTCATAATCTTACTTGGGAAAGTTTATTGAAGCTGGAGACCTAAATTTTGCCAAAATTTGTAAATTATATTCTTTCCAACCTTTTATCAAGCATGATATCTCACCACTCTATGAATTTAAGACAATGTCTTACATATGTTTTGAGGTCAAGTAATTAATGCTCTAAACTATGAAAAGTGGTAGTTGAAAACAGCAACTTGGCACAGCAAGTGGAGGTGGCTTAAAAAATAACAGTTTAGTCTCTCATTGAAAGAAATACATTTTTTATTAGTCTTTTAAACTTTTTTAATTGAAGGATAATTGCTTTATAGAATTTTGTGGTTTAGATAGTCTTCTATAATTAAACATTAAATGTTGGACTGCAATATAAACTGTTAAATTTTATGACTACAAATAGGATAATGTATTTAGGAAATTAAATTTATCAAACTGTAAAATGATATATGAATGTGGATGTAGTAAATAATGAAGAATTTTCAGCGGTAAAATGGACCATGTCACAAAAGGACACACTTTTAAATATGCCAGTCTGAAGAACAGTGTCAATTTACACTTGATTTTGGCATTTACTCCTTTTGTAACTTTGACAAATATTCATTTCAGTCATTTTCAGCCTTATTGGTGATTTCCCTAAGCATTACCAATGTCCTCTGACACTATTTTGACTAGAGGCTAAAAAAATCAATATTCAGAAAATAAAAGTTTTAACTGTCTTTAAGGAAGAAGATAGGTAACATTGTTCTGAATCTAGAAGAAAGGATTTAAATACAATTGTGGGTATGGATGGATGTGTAGGTGTAGAAGCAGGAAGTTGCCTTATAACTTCAAAGAGTGTAATTCATCTTCTGAGAAATACAGGAGAAAACCTGAAATAGAAGACTCGGGATCCCTTGTCAATGATGGAGACTCCATTGAGGTTGGCGGGTGTGGGGGCTAAGTCTGATGCAATGCCTAATGAATTCTTGAATTCACTTCATTTTCATTCATTGATTTTCTCCAACAGCATAGAGTAGTCACGACACAGAGGTAGAGAATGCTGATTATGGAATCAAGACAGGATTGGGATGCACCAAGAGAAAGATATAGAGCCAAGAGATCTTAGAGCTCAGGGTGAGGCTTTTGAGTATGAATACTTTTACTTACCTATTTATCTCTTATGGGAATCTAAGCTGAAAAACCAAAGAAAGAAGCAAATAAGTACTGCATTACTAATGTCTGGTTAGGAATTTCTCCCTTGCACCTGGGTAGAGTCACAAATATAGAGGAAAAGGACTCATGTGACTCTCCAGAGCATTGGAGAGAGGGATTGAATTAAGATATCACAGGTGAAGCTATAAACATTGTTGTTCTTTTTTTTAAATTTTACTTCCCCCTCTCCCCAATCCCCGAACTTTATTTAGATGTACCTGACCTATAACATTGTCTGAGCTTAAGGTGTACAGTGTGTTTATTTCATACACTTATATATTGCAAAATTATTGCTACTTTAACATTAGCTAACACCAACATGACCACACTAGTTGCTGTTTCTTTTTTGTGGTAGGAACATTTAAGATTTACTCTCTTAGCAACTTTCAAAAATCAAATACAGTATTGTTAATTATAATTGCCATGCTGTACATTACAGCCCCCAAACTTACTTATCTTCTGGGAGTTTGTACCTTTTGACCAACATATCCCTATTTTCCCCACCCTTCCAGTTCCTGACAACCACCATTCTACTCTCTGTTTTATGAACTTAGGTTTTAGATTCCACACATAAGTGTTAATCATATAGTCTTTGTCTTTCTCTGACTTATTTCACTCAGTGTAATGCCCTCATGGTCCATCCATGTTGGTGCAAGTTACAGGATTTCCTTCTTTTTAATGGCTGAGTAATATCCCACTGTGTGTGTGTACCTGACACCTTCTTTTTCTATTTATCGACTTACTAAAAGATGCCTACTCCTTGGAGGAAAAGTTATGACCAACATAGACACCTTATTAAAAAGCAGAGACATTTCTTTGCCCACAAAGGTCCATCTAGTCAAAGCTATGGTTTTTCCAGTAGTCATGTATGGATGTGAGAGTTGTACTATAAAGAAAGCTGAGTGACAAATAACTGATGCTTGTGAACTGTGGTGTTGGAGAAGACTCTTGAGAGTCCCTTGGACTGCAAGGAGATCCAGCCAGTCCATCCTAAAGGGAATAAACCCTGAATATTCATTGGAAGGACTGATGCTGAAGCTGAAACTCCAATACTTTGGCCACCTGATGTGAAGAACTGACTCATTTGAAAAGACCCTGATGCTGGGAAAGATTGATGGCAGGAGGAGAAGGGGACAACAGAGGATGAAATGATTGCATGGCATTACCGACTCAATGGACATGAGTTTGAGTAAACTCCAGGAGTTGGTGATGGACAGGGAAGCCTGGCATGCTGCAGTCCATGGGGTTGCAAAGAGTCGGACACGACTGAGCGACTGAACTGAACTGCACTGAATTTATGGACACTTCATTTTTTCTGTATTTTGAGTGTTGTGAGTAATACAGCAATGAACACAGGAGTGCAGATGTATCAATATTCTGTTTTCTTTCCTTTCCTTTGAATATATACCTAGAAATGGAATTGCTGGATCATATGGTAGTTCCACTTTTAACTTTTTGAGGAACCTCCGTACTGTTTTTCAACATGGCTATACCAGTTTATTTTCCCACCAACAGTGCACAAGTATTCCGTTTTCTCCATACTTCCCTCAATACTGTTGACTACTTATTTTTTTTTTTTTGGAAAAATGTCTATTCTTCTGCCCATTTTAAAATCAATTGTTGATTTAATATTTTTGCTATTGAATTTTATGAGTTCTTTATACTGCAAGGAGATCCAATCAATCCATCCTAAAAAGATCAATCCTGGGTGTTCATTGGAAGGTCTGGTGTTGAAGCTGAAACTACAATACTTTGGGCACCTCATGCGAAGGGTTGACTCATTGGAAAAGACCCTGATGCTGGGTAGGATTGGGGGCGGGAGGAGAAGGGGACGACAGAGGATGAGATGGTTGGATGGCATCACCAACTCGATGGACATGGGTTTGGGTAGACTCCGGGAGTTGGTGATGGACAGAGAAGCCTGGCGTGCTGCAATTCATGGGGTCGCAAAGAGTCAGACACGACTGAGCGACTGAACTGAACTGAATATATTTTGGATATTAACCCCTTGTAAAATAAATGATTTGAAAATAATGTTCCAATTCTGTAGGCTGTGTTTTCATTTTGTTGATTATTTCTTTTGTTGTATAGAGTTTTTCAGTTTGTTGTTAAGTTTTGCTTTTATTGCTTGTGCTTTGGGTGTCATATCCAAAAATCATTGCCAAGACAACATCAGTGATCTCATTTTATATTTTTCTTCTAGTAGTTTTATGATTTCAAGTCTTATGTTTAAGTGTCTATAATCATTTTAAGTTGATTTTTGTGAGGAGTAAAAGATTAGGGTCCAGTTTTATTCTTCTGCAGGTTGTTATCCAGTTTTCCCAATACCATTTACTGAAGAGGGTATCCTTTTCCCATTGAGTATTCTTTACTCCTTTGTAAAATAGAAATTGTCCATATACACAAGGGATTATTGTTTATTTCTGGGCTCTTGATTCTGTTGCATTGGTCTGTGTCTCTGTTTTTATATCACTACAATACCTTTAATTACTATAAGTTTGCAGTCCGGTTTTAGTCTTATTTTCTAAGATAGTCTAAACTATTCAGTGTCTTTTGTCATTCCATACAGTTATTAAGAAGATTTCTTCTATTTCAGGAAAATGCCATTGGCATTTTAATAGGGACTGCATTGAATCTGTAGATTGCTTTGGATAGTATGGGCATTTTAACAATATTAATTCTTCCTGTCCATGAACACAAAATATCTTTCCATTTACTTTTGCTTTCTATTTCTTCCATCAAATTTTTGTAGTTTTTAGTATATAGATCTTTCACCTCCTTGAGTAAATTTAGTTTTAATTATTTTATTGTTTTTGAGGATATTGTGAATGGTATTATTTTCTTTTTAAAACTGAGGTGTAATTAACATATAGCATTATATTAGTTTTAGGTGTACAGCATAATAGTTGGATATTTGTGTATATTTCAAAATGATCACCTCAATAAGTCTAGTTAATATCCATCACCATACATAATTACAAAAATATTTTCTTGTGATGAGAACTTTTAAGATTTACTTTCTTAACAGTGTTCTACTATGCAATACACTATTGTTTACTATAGCTGTTATGCTGTACATTATCATCACCTAGACTTATTTGTTTTATAACTGGAAGTTTATACCTTTTGAGTCCCTTCACCCATTTCACCTTCTCCCTAGCCCCTGCTTCTGGCAACCACCAAACTGTCCTCTGTATCTGTGAGCTTGGTTGGTACTGTTTTTACATTTCCACTTGTAATTCAGATGATATGGTGTTTGTCTTTCTGTCTGATTCATTTCACTTAGTACAATACTCTCATTGTCCATCTTGGTTGTTGCAAATGTCAAGATTTCATTCTTTTTATGACTGAGTAATATTCTATTTTATATATAAACTCTATTTTCTTTATGTGTTCATTTGTCAGTGAAAACTTAGGTTATTTTCATGTCTTAGCTATTGTAAATTATGCTGCAATGAATCAAGTATGCATGTATCTCTTCAAGTCAGTGTTTGCATTTTCTTTGGATAAATGCCCAGAATTGTTTTCTTTGTTTCTTTTTCAGGTATTTGTTGTTAGTGTGTAGAAATACAACTGGTTTCTGTATGTTGATTTTATGTCCTATAACTTAACTGAATTTGCCTATTAGTTCTAATAGTTTTTGATGAAATCTTTATAATTTCTTCTATATAAGATCATATCATCTGCAAAGAAAGAAAATTTTACTTCTTTTTCAATTTAGATGCCTTTTAAACATTTCTCTTGTCTGATTGGTCTGGCTAGGACTTCCAGTACTGTGTTGAAGAGGAGTGGTGAGAGTGGCCACCTTATCTTCCTCCTGATCTTTGAGGAAAAGCTTTCAACCTTTTACCATTCAGTATGATGGCAACTGTGGATTTGTCGTATATGAGCTTTATTATGTTGAGGTATATTCTTTCCATACCCCATTCCTTGGGTGTTTATATTATGGTAGGGTGTGAATTTTACCAAATGCTCTTCTGCATCTGTTGAGATGATCATATGATTCTTATCTTTCATTATATTAATGTGACATATCACATTTATTGATTGCATATGCTGAACCATTCTTGCATAAAATTCAGTTGATCATAGTGTGTGATCCTTCTAGTGTGCTGTTGAATTTTTTTTGCTGGTATTTTGTTAAAAATTTTTGCATCTCTACTGATCAGGAATATTGGACTATAGGTTTTTGGGTTTTTTTTCCTTGTAGTATAATTATCTGCTTTTCAAGCAGAATAGTGTTGACCTTATAAAATGATTCTGAGAGTGTCCTCTTCTCTTCAATTTTTGGAAGAGTTTAAGAATGATTTGCCTTAATTCTTCTTTAAGTGTTTGGTAAAAATAAAGAGAGACAACTCAAATAATTAAAATCATAAGTGAAAAAGGAGACATGACAACTGATACCACAGAGCATGAGGGACTATTATGCCAGCAAATTGGATAACCTAGAAGACATGGGTAAATTCCCAGAAACATACACCTTACTAAGACTGAATCTGAACAGAACTTCTCAAGTAAGGAGACTGAATTAGTAATCAAAAATTCTCAACAGGAAAAAAAAAGGCCCAGGATCAGATGGTTTCACTGGTGAATTAGACACAGTGTAAGTTTCTGGTGAAAGTAAGTCATCTTTCATGCTAAGTCGCTTCAGTCGTGTCCGACTCTGTGCGACACCATGGACGGCAGCTCACCAGGCTCCGCCGTCCCTAGGATTCTCCAGGCAAGAATACTGGAGTGGGTTGCCATTTCCTTCTCCAGTGCATGAAAGAGAAAAGTGAAAGTGAAGTTGCTCAGTCGTGTCCGACTCGTAGCGACCCCATGGACTGTAGCCTACCAGGCTCCTCCATCCATGGGATTTTCTAGGCAAGAGTACTGGAGTGGTGTGCTGTAATTAGTTGTGTCTGACTCTTTGCAACCCCATGGATCATAACCAGGCTCCTCTGTCTTTGGGGAGTCTCCAGGCAAAAATACTGGAGTGGGTTGCCATGACCTCCTCCAGGGGATCTTCCTGATGCAGGAATCAAACCGGAGGCTCCTACATTGCAGGTGGATTCTTTACCAGCTTAGCTACCAGGGAGGCCCCTTAAAGTCATCTTTCAGTTATACCTAGTGTTTCCTGAGTTAAAAGCTCTGTGTCTATAGAGATAGCTTGAAAGGAACTAAAACATTGAGCTCCAAATATGTACTATGTTCTATGTTAAGAACTTTATATATTTTCCGCTTACTCTTTACAATAATCTGTTGAGTAAAGGTATTATTTTACTGCTTTTATGTGGGAAATTAAGTCTGAGAAAACTTAAGCAGCTTGTCCAAGGCTACACAGATGGCATTGAATGAAGCCATAATTTAAACTCTAGCCTAACTCCTAAATTTGTAATTTTTAGTACTTCTCCCAATCCATTCTTATTATAGATGTTCTTGTTGTTTATTTGTTTTATTGAGAATATCTAGGTTTCTTGATATTGGAGTCCTGTATTTTGAGAAGAAGCCATGTTTTGATATATAAATTAATTTAGGCAAAAGTGCTGACATCATGAGTAATAAACTTCTAGTGTATTTTCCACCAAATTTTTTTAGGAGAAAAATTACCTTCTCTAGTAATAGTGTTTTAAACTTTTAATAATGTAACAACATGGGTATTTTTTCTTAATTCAGTATTTTCCCTACTTCCGCCTGAATAAATGTTACCTCTCAGTGTATCACATTAGTTTATATTTTTCATTGCATTTCTAAAACAATAGTGAATACAGCTTAACAAAATAGCTGCAAGGTACATAGTAACTAAAGGATAGAAAACATACAATTCTGTTTCAAAATTCTTTTTTTCTCTTATGGGCATTTCTTTCCTTTTATATTTGAAGATTTTTGTTTTATTCTCCAGGTTTTCACTTATGCCTATTGTTTATTATTTACAGCAATTTCACTGATAATTTTCAAATTATTAGGTGAGAAGAGCTGTTTATTTCTTACTGTCATTATGTGCTTTGACTTAGACTGTTAATAACAATGAGAACATTTAGGATTTTGAACATTTTTATCTGAAAGTCAGAAAATGGTTGTTGAATTCCTTTTTTTAGCTTGGATTCTTTTGCTGTTTCTAAGTTTATGTAGTTTCTCTATGCAGTCTTTCCACCATAGCTCCATCAGGGCATCTAAAATATTATGTGTTGTCTGTTAGGGTCCAAGGATACATACTCTAAGAGGGTGAGCAAGCTAGGCAGAAGCTACCTCTCCTTGTAAGACTGTCTTGAAGGGAATACAGAATCACTTTCATCATATTCTATTAATTGAGCCATGTCATAGAGGACTGCCCAAGTTCAAGAGGATGGGACATAGACTCTACTTCTTAATAGGAAAGTGACAAGATTCTACAAGAACATGTGGAATAGAAACAGATTACAAGTATTTTTGGAAAATAAAATCTTCCATAAAAATGCTACTACTGAAGGCACATGAAAGACTAAATTTTTCCACACTGAAAAAGGAAAGATACTTAATATTTATAAGGACATTCTGTGAACTTGTCACTTTATATGACTGACTTTATTTATTGCTTTCAACAATTCTCCTTACTTTAAAAATGATGATACAAGCTATAAGTGTGATGGAATTTGTCAAAGGCCTTCTAACTTCTAAATGGGAGAGCTAGAATTCAATCCAAATTTTTTCTGACTCTAAAACCCCTACTTGTTATTATTTTTATGCTCACTTTAGCAGAAGTTATGGGGGTAAATTTGATGTTGTATCACTTAAATTCTTTATTAACTAGGATATTATTCTTTCCAAAGTATTTTAGTATATCATGTCCATAATGATGTATCTGATGTATCTGTTTAATCAGCAAATAAATGTTTAGTGGTAAGTACAATGTATTGCTTAGTATAATAACTATATTTATAATTATAATACTTATTTCTTCACCTTATAGTAACTTGTTTATATATATATATATATATATGTAAAATCCCTTGATCAGGCTATGGTTTCCTTGATATCAATGAAAGTATTTAATTCCTATGTGTGCCTACAATGTGCAACAGTAAAGCATACTCATAGTTGCAAATGTTTGACGAGGAATAAATTGTACTATTGGATATACATGATATAATCTTGTTTTCCAGGTTATTTGTTTCACCAGAAAACCACTCCCTGTCTGTAGTAGAAAAATTTGTATAAATAGAGAGATCTTGTAAGAATATGAAGTTCTCTTAGTTATCTTTGTATAGTATAAGACAGACTGGAAAAAAAGCAGGCATTTCTAACAGAGGACAAATCTTTAACGACTCAAATGTGTCATTTTAGTATGGAGAAACTGAGGTCTGGAGAAATCATGCAGTAGTGTAATTTAAGTTCACACACCTACTTAAAGTCCAAGAAAATATTCTAACCTATATTTACTTGTTCTCTCACTCTTTCCAATTTATTATTAATCTATTTTTAAATAGGTTACTTTTGCTATTATTCAGTCTCTAAGTCCTGTCTGACTCTTTGTGACTGGACTGCAGTGCACCAGGCTTCCCTGTCCTTCACTGTCTCCTGAATTTGCTCAAACTCATGTCCATTGAGTCAGTGAAAAGTCACATGTTTTCATCAGTTTTTGAAGATTATGTTTTTAATTTGAGTTATATCTCTGTGTAGAACCAGTCTGAGACTATATCCCAAGATATCATGTCATTCTGTATGTTTGATTGTATAAAATAGTTCTCTGCAGAAAAAAATAGAAAGAATATTAAATGGAAAGTCGTGTTTTCATATTTACTAACTCTGTATCTTTGAGCAAAGCATCAAATGTTTCCTAGTCTCTATTCCTTTATTTCTGAATTAGGTAGTTGTAATGGTTCTCAACCTGGGTCATTACAATCCAGTGCAGTTGTTTTGAAATGTGTACATTGGAGGTGGGAAGGAAGTGGTATGTTTTCACCCTGACTGGAAACATTCTTGGTAGTTAGTGGATGAAAGGCAAGGAAAATAAGTACCTTTCAAATGTGAGGTCAACTTACACAATGAAACATTTTCTTGACCAAAATGGCAATAGTGCCTATGTTGAGAATCAGTGATTTTTTTTTTTTTTTTAATTCTGAGACTAGATTTTTCCAATTCGGAAACTTCTTCATGAGGCAAAATGCATGAGAAAATGTGTCTTAGTCTCAGTACATGATTAAAAAGTAAATAAAAGAATTTTATGCCTTGGGGAGAAAACAATTAGCATCTTTCTTATTTGTTTGTTTTCTTTCCCTTCAATGTGAATAAATCATTGTGCCAAAATTTAGACTTTGAGGAAGACCATAAGTGAATTACCTTGCAAAACAGATCTCTGAGTCAAGTTCTAGGGTGGATTTTGGAGCAATCCATTTTTTGAGTCAGTGTTGAGAGCTTGGCGTATACATAAATGAAATTATTCTCCCTTTAGACAATGTAAGTAGGAGAGAGAGAGAAATTATGATAGAAGAAAAAGTTTGAAAGGTGCAGTGTGGAGCTGCCTTACCAGCTCATTGAGATGTTTTAGGGAGAGGACAATCCAAGGACACGTGTATCTCCTAATCGTATATAAATCAGGTTGGGACTAATGCTTAATGGAATTGGTTTTGAACTCTCAGAACATCTTTCAGGAGACTGAGCAGGCTGTGCTATTTATGGTCTTTAGGTGGTAAGGATGCTGACACATCCTTTTATTACTAGAACTTAAATATATTATCAGGGTGTCTTCATCCTGGTGGTTACAGATTGCAAAGAGTCAGACATGACTTAGCAACTGAACAATAACAACACAGATTGGAAGGATTGTTTTTACTGTATCTTTGTAAGAGAGAAAATGCATTATTCTTTTGTTTTATGCAAAGGCATATAATAAGACCAGTCATTATTATAGCATAGAAAGTGGAGTCTAAATCTTCCTTTTACTCACAATCACATTTTTAAGCTTTTGAATATATTTGAGATTGCATCAATCATTGTTTCATATGTTGTAGCCCCATTGCCTCAAATTTTAAATGTTTTTGACTTTAGGTACTCTAGCTTGTTTTCCTTGTTTATAATGCTGAGAACAATACTAGATTCATGGTCAGAATTCCTTGAGTTAAATTAATTTCAGGAAATCACAGCATTTCTGGGAAAAGCTTTGTATAGGGGATTCCTTCGGGAACTATGGCAGAGCAGAGATGGGCTTGAATCTGCTTTTCTTTGGTCACTTGCCAACCACGTGACCCTAGGGAAGATAGGATCTTGTAAACAATAGGTTCTGAAATGTCAGTTTCTCATCTGAGCTGTGTGAACTCTGCTTTATTTATAGAGCTTCACAGTGATAGCCCCCATCTTTTGAGTTCTGACCATTTAAAAATCTGTTTTATTTTTCATGAATTTTTAGTATTGTATGAGTGGAATTGATGTGGTTCAATAAATACTAGTAATGGACAATAAAATGTTTTTAGAAAGGAATTAATAGCTCTGTGTTATTAAGAGCAGAAGTTTTCTACGTTGAATTTAAGCGATGTCTTCCGATGTTTAAAATCCAAATCTTTCCACTGTAATATTGCTTCTTGTTTTTCCTTTTGTTTGTCTGAATCTTAGACTTACCTTTAATACATGAATATGTGCTGCTGGAGAGTTATTCTAATATTGTTGCTGATGAAGAATATTTATGGTTTGTTTCTGAACAATGGTCTAAGAGATGAGTGGAAGCAATTTGTTTTAGCACCTCAGTCAATACACGATTGATTGCATTTATTTTATTTCTTATGACTCTTGATTTGATTTTTCACTGAAGTTTTTATTTGGTATCATTGCATTCTATTATCATTCTAACTTTTCCTTGAGACAGAATAGAAGTTTCTCTCTTCTGAGCTATAGTTTCTTTTTTTGAGCTAAAGTTTCTTTTTTGAGTTAGGTCTCTTGAAATCATTAGGTCTTATATGAGCATTCTTAAAGCAAAAGTTTGATTTCATTCATCCTTTCATTACCATGACCTGAAAAATCTAACATAATGTTGCCCCTACCCTTCCCTATAGTTTCACCTTCTGCCACTCTCTGCTTAGATTCCTTTGTTTCAGCTCCACAGGCCTATTTCATGTCTTTGGGCTTTGGCCATCTCTTCCGTCTGAATGCTCTGCCCCTAGATTTTCATGGAATTAACTCATCTTTCAGATCCCAGCTCAAGTGTCACCTCCACAGATGTCTTCCTAACTAATGAACTGGAAATAGATTGCCCATCAGTCACTATAATGCCATCCTCCTTTTTTTCATTATAGCATTAATCAGTATTAGAAATGCTCTTTTTCACTTATCTGTTATTGTTTGTCAGCCTTCCTTCTACCCAGAAGATAAGTTCAATAAGAAGAGAATTGTTCACCACAGGATCCATGAGACATAGAAACGTGCTGACGTGTAATAAGTCTTGATAAGTATTTGTTCATTGAAAGAATGAGTTAAGTTATACTATAGTGAAAACTAATAGTGCCCACAGTTTCTTTCATTTAAAATGAATGGACTATTACTCTTAAAAGGAAACCTAGATGACATCTTACTGAAACTTTGATTTTCTAAATAAAAAGACTGAGGTCTGTAGAAGCAGAGTGACTTGATTTCACACAGCTGGACAGTGAGAGACACGATGGATTTGGAGGTCCACAAACACGTATCTGTAACTAAAGTCTAAAACTTCTGAAAAACAAAAAGTTTTGTGTAACTTTGTCATCAAAACTCATTTAGTAGCAAACACTCAGCATAAGAAAATAGGAGGTGATTTATAGATTTTTAATATATCCTACTTAGTATCACTATTCATATATTTTTATTGCAGAAGTACTGATACATCTGATTATAAGTTTTTACTCCAGATCTTGCTGGGGTCTATTATTTAATACCTGGTATATATACTATGAACCTTTCTAAAATTCAAACATTTCTGAATTCTAAAACACAATTGACTCTCATAATTTCAGATAAGATAGGATGGACTTGTATTTCAATGATATATGTTCTTTCCCATGAAGATATCAGGGGACTAAGCAATTTAGCCACATGAGAAAGTAAAATCACTGGATTAACAACCTCAAATTGCAAGTGAGGAACCTGGGATGTTGAGTGAGCTACACAAAACTGTATATTAGAGAGCCACAGAGAAGCACATCTCTTACTCCTAGTCTAGAAAACGTTCTGTCAAATCATAAACGGAAAAGGACAGTAAAGAATACCATAGTTTACTCTCTTTTCTGGATCATTTCACATAAATCACCTGGTAATGTTCATAACAACAGCCTGAAGTAGGTACCGATATTGTTTTCATATCTTAGTGAGGTTCTTTGAGAAGTATATCTTATCCAAGGTCACACAGGTATAAATAACGCATTAGGAATTTTGACTCAGAATAGCCTGGCTGTAAAAAAACCTTTAGTTACAACCATGGCTTCTAACCTGTGAAGCTTTTCATGAGACTAAAATATCATATGATTCCTAGAAATCATTTATGTACTACCAATTCTTTTTCAGTTGTTGAAAATGAATCAAACTAAATTCTCAAACACTAGAAAGGGACATAAAATTCTGCAGAGGTGGGCCACTTTTATTTCTGTTGGAATGTTAGAGTTTCAAGATTGTTTGCTGAGCTTCTATGCTTGTTATGTGATAGTAAATTAAAAATACTTAGACATTCTAAATATATTAATTATCCATCTGCTCTATTACCAACAGCCAATGTCAATTGTTGAATAAAAGAAAATAGTGCTGTTTCTTTTTTTTCAATTAGTTTATTTTCTGTTTTTTAACTTTACAATATTGTATTTGTTTTGCCATACATTGACGTGAATCCACCATGGGTGTACATGTTTTCCCCTTCCATAACCCCCCTTCCACCTCCCCCCTATCCCATCCCTCCGGGTCATCCCAGAAGCACTGTTTCTTAACCTGGAGTAATATACTCTTCACAAAAGAAACATAATTCTAGAACTCCCAAATTTGAGCTGAATTATTGTTGTGTTACTTAAATATGCATAAGATTAAACTATTTAAGCTCCATGTATTAATAGCTCCTATACAACTCTTAAACCAAATCAGATTTATACCTTAAATTAATCAAAACTACAAAAAAAAACATGCAATCAAATGAAAGTCATTAATTTAGTGTGACAGTGATGTTTGTTGAAATTAAATCATTATCTTGCAATATCCATATGCTAATAACTGCTTCTGCATTGTTCTCTTTAATTTAGCATGGCATATTACTATGAGCTATATAAGGGCTCAGTTTTCCTGGGACTTTTCTTTATTGTCTGTGTTGTATTCAAACAACTGAAATGTTAGTCCACGTAGTGGTCCTTGAGATCATTTGTACTTCATTTGGCTTGAGCACTTCATTACTTAGTAAATCCTCCTATTTCTTTCTTGATCTCACAAGTCAATTAAAGCAAGGCTATTTGGCATCCATATGGCTATAAACACATACACCAATGTGGAAACTAAAATTTCAGCACCACACTCAAGTGCTCATTCAGGTAAACCAGCATATATATTACATTAGTATCATCAGAAAGAAAAATACCAAATTAAGGTTAGTTACCATGAAGAAATTGAGGACCTTCACAGACACTCAAGAGTCCAAGGACCCTAATATGACAAACACTGGACTAACATATGAGCTTCCCTGGTGGCTCAGACGGTAAAGAATCCATCTGCAATACAGGAGACCTGGATCAATTCCTGGGTTGGGAAGATCCCCTGGAGGAGGGCATGGCAACCCACTCCAGTAATTCTTGCCTGGGGAGTCCCCATGGACAGAGGAGCCTGGCAGGCTACAGTCCATGGAGTTGCAAAGAGTCAGACATGACTGAGCGACTAAGCACACATAGCAAAGAGATTCAGTTATACATATACGTGTATCTAGTCTTCAAATTCTTTTCCTATTTAGGTCATTACAGAATATTAATCAGAGTTCCCCATGCTATTCAAAGCTCAAAGCTCTTTATATAGCGATGTCCCATTATGGGTAGGGCAAAGATAGGTTACTGCTTCTCCTCCTGTACCCATGGCAATTATTGCTGAAGACACATGGGAGGTTTTCCTCTGTTAAACCAAGTTGTCCTTGGAATTATTCCCACTGCAATACTCCAGATAGCCAATAGCAGCTGGAAGTTGATTCATGAAATAAATTTATTTGAAGCTATGTTCAGATCAGCATACTTAAATTTATGCCTTCATATATTTGACCCTTCTCAGGGCCATATTGGTAAAGCCAAACCCTTGATCCCCAGGAAGGAGAACAAGGCTAAAATATTCATATTGTTAATTATCAAGTGCATAGAAGAAAACTGAAAACAATGTAACCAACCAAGGCTAAATATGGAGGAGTTACAACTGTCAGATAACCTGTAGTCGTAAATTCAGTTATTCAACAAATTTGTATTAAGTACATACTATATCCCAGATCCTATACAAGAGGCATTCACATCCCATAGTTGATTAAAGCCATATGTGGATCAAGTATCATTATTTTCTACTTATCAGTGAGAAAACAGATTCAGAAATATTAATGGACTTACCTGTTGTTGGAAAAATATTAAGTTGGTAGACCAGGATTCAAATAAGTCTGTGAAACTCCAAATTAGTATTCCTACTACTTCATTCATTCAATAAATATTTAGCGGGAGATATGTTAGTGGATTAATACCTTAAAGACTTCTGAGCTTTCAGGACTGAATGATAAAAGTTAACCCTTATACCCTCCACCACCCACCCCATCCCACCCCTCTAGGCTGTCACAGAGCCCAGGTGTGAGTTCCCTGAGTCATACAGCAAATTCCCGTTGTTTGTCTATTTTACATATGGTAAGTGCATGTGTTTCCATGCTACTCTCTCCATTCGTCCCACCCTTTCTTTGGGAGGGTACCTGTGTTTGTATACCTATGGCTGATTCATGTTGATGTATGACAGAGACCAACGCAATTACCCTTCAGTTAAAAATAAATAAATTTAAAAATTAACCCTTTTAGTATTACCATGAGGACAAAATGAGCAGATGTTTTGAAAAATAAGCTAAAATAATTCTATAAATGTCAGTTATTATAGGCTTATAGTGAATGTATACTCTTTGCCTGATGTGTATTGCTGATTTATTTAAATTTCTAACAGTACTTTCTTCTAAGCACAGTTGAAATTAAGGTGACCAGACAGAAGCCATTAGGTATTATTAAAAAAATGCACAGGCTGTGTTAGAGATAGAGGACGAAATTGTCAGTTCTTAGGAATAAGATATTAAGAAGTTAATCTTAAATTTGTTTAAATGATAGGTGCTTTGCAAAGAGCCTGCCAGTGTGAATATACTTAGGAATCCCCTTAGGGATACGATGAATATCTACCATGCTTCCCAAGGCATCTTGTTATCTCTGTATGTGTACAAGGTTTATGGCTCTGTTACCTAAGTGCTTAGGCAAACACTCATTTTTCAGCTCTAGGCATGAGTTTTCTTTTTATAGACAAGGTGATATCCAGTTATGTGGACTCTGGAATGTTAAATTGAAACCATACTCCTGACAATAACCAATTTGATGACTAGAACCTTTCATATAACTCCAGCTCTTCCATTCACCAATTGTTTAGGCTGTTTTGAAACTACTAATAATGACTAAAACAAAGAAAAACAAGCAAAATCTACAGCAAACCTTATTAAGAGGAATATTTTCTGTATTGTTATTTTCATACTTTCGTTAATCATCAAGTAGGAATAGGAACATATCCAAACTATCAGATAATCCAAGTTTTATGTCTAAAGATGGTTATTTTCCTCATTTTGCAAAAGATTTTAAAGTTATATAAGATCAGAAACATGTCTTTTTGAGCATGTTGCAAGTCAGATTTAGAATATATAATAAACAGAGCATTTTTCATCTTGATATTTTTAGATGAATAAATCTAAATGGAGAATAGAAATAATAAAAATCTTCCTTGAGGTCACTGTGGTAAATGGTATGGGAATATCTGCCCAACAATCAGGAGGTTGATTGTGTCACTCACAGAGGTGGCAAACATGTTTCTACTTCATGATGTGGTACTACTATCATTGATTTGTCCCAGGGGGCTGGATAAAATCTTAGCCAGTCAGCCCCTTCTTTCCTGATACTAGCAGTTGAGATCAAGGGATCATCTATTCAAGCTTCTGGTTCAGATGGAAAATTGAAATGATGCAAGAACTCTGTACTTTCACTCTGAACACATAGAAATTCCAGAAAAATCTAATAATAGTAATATGATTAAAGAAATAAAAGTAGGGACTTCCCTGGTGATCCAGTGGCTAAGATTCCATGCTCCCAAGTCACTGGGCTTCCCTGGTGGCTCAGATGGTAAAGTGTCTGCCTGCAATGCAAGGGACCTGGGTTTGATCCCCGGGTCAGGAAGATCCTCTGGAGAAGGAAATGGCAACCCACTCCAGTATTCTTGCCTGAAAAATTCCATGGATGGAGGAGCCTGGTGGGCTACAGTCCAGGGGTTGCAAAGAGTCGGATGCAACTGAGCAACTTCACTTTGTTTTCTTTTCTTTCTTTTCTAAGGCAGGGGCCCTGGGTTCAACCCCTTGTCAGGGAACTAGATCCCACATACTGCAACTAAGACCTGGCACAACAACTAAACTAATAAATATGATTTAAAAAAGAAATAAAAGCAAAATCTTCAAAGAGCAAAAACAGAACCCAACTCTGAGTAGAAAGTGAAATTGGGATAACATCTGATATATACTTTGAGAACTGGGGCTTAATGTCTCATAGAGATCATACTCTAGGCGAAAGCCCATATGTTGTGGGCAGCTGGAATTGGACTCTTTACATGAAATAGAAAAGTCCATATGATCCAGGGAGACACCATGAAAGCAGGCTGATAAATCCAGTTTGGGAAGGTATAAAAGGAGCAACTAACATATCTTCTTGGATTCTTTTGGTACCACTGTTTTGGAGCCCCAACAAATACAATACTACCATTAGGAACAAGACATATTTCTAAAAATAAATTCAGAGACAAAAATTATATCAGTTTAGTATGATAGGAGGTAATCAGAATAAGCAGCAAGTATGAGAGGAAATAGAAATAAAATGATTCGAAAGCAAGTTTTAAACCCTGCTGCTTAGTTGCTAAGTTGTGTCCAACTCTTTGTGACCCATTGGACTGTAGTCTGCCAGATTCTTCTGTCCATGGGATTTCTCAGGCAAGAAGTACTGGAGTGGGTTGTCATTTCCTACTTCAGGGGATTTTCCCAACCCAGGGATCAAACCTGCATATCCTGGGTCTCCTGCATTGCAGGAGGTTTCTTTACCTGCTGAGCCATCGGGGAAGCCCAGTTTTTAAATAGTGAAAGTCGCTCAGTCGTGTCTGACTCTTTGCAACCTCATGGACTATACAGTCCATGGAATTCTCCAGGCCAGAATACTGGAGTGGGTACCCTTTCCCTTCTCCAGAGGATCTTCCCAACCCAGGCATCGAACCGGGGTCTCCTGCATAGCAGGCATATTCTTTACCAGCTGAGCCACAAGGGAAGCCCAAGAACACTGGAGTGGGTAGCGTATCCCTTCCAGCAGATCTTGCCAACCCAGGAATCAAACAGGAGTCTCCTGCATAGCAGGCAGATTCTTTACCAACTGAGCTATGAGGGAAGCTCTTTCAAATTTTCAAAGCTTACTTGTGCTGTCTATCTACCAAGCCACTGATGCCCCTAAATTAATCATTGACAAAAGTGGATCTGGGCTCAAGAGGTACTACCGAATTGTTGTCTAAGAAACTTAATACACTTTATAGAACCTAACTGCCACACAGTCCCCATCTCAGTCACTCTGTGATCAATGAATGCCATCTGAAAGATGCTGGAGGTCATCCTGATGGAACCTAGGGACAAAACTGGCTGACTCATAGTCTTGTCAGAAACAGGAACCCAGAGAACCACATGGCTGACATTGAAGTGAATGAAAAACTAGTGGGGTTAGCTTTATGGGGATACAACTGGGCAGGAAGGTCAGGATCAGCTGAGGTCCCTTTCCTACCCAGACACTGATGTTATATTGATGTGTTTCTTCATTAGTAACCATGGTAGGATATAAAACCTCCAAGAGGTTTATACAGAACACCATTCCATGTTCGATGCATGAGACAAGGGCTCAGGGCCGGGGCAATGGGATGACCCAGAGGGATGGGATGGGGAGGGAGGTGGGTGGGGGGTCCAGGAAGGGGAACACATGTAAACCCATGGCTGATTCATGTCAATGTATGGCAAAAACTATTACAATATTGTAAAGTAATTAGCCCCCAACTAAAATAAATAAATTTATAAAAAAAAAAAAAAAACCCTCCAAGAAAAAATAACCTGGAGAACAAGTATTTCTGTGCACACATCATTCTGACTGGGAACAAAAGTCATCTTCTGAAGGAGGATCATATTATGCTGGAACTAGCCAAGATAGAGTGAGAGCCATTAAACCTGTGTCTATGGCAAACCAGATGGGCACTTTGGGTAACTGGAGTGTTTGGTAAAACCAAACATAGAGTGAGGGTATTTTCTGAAATCACCACAGGTGGTTTGCAAGCAGGTTATGAAAAGAAAAATGCTACATGCCTTGTTTTGTGATACTTCACTTCAAATGAGTTCTTATGTAGCTAGTTTTTGATGTGTTGTTTATTACTCTTGGCATATGATTACTGGCCTTTTTCATTTATCTATAATATACTTAAGATTGCAAATTAGAGGTTATCTTGCTACTCTATTTAGAAGAAAACCACGATTGTTGGTGCTTCTATAAGCAATCCATCTGCCCCATCATGGTCCCTATATTACCACTCTAACATTTCTTCCCAGCACAGCCACTTGACCAGGTATCAATTAAAGAAATTTCTTAATTTCTTGCTCCTTTTAAGCAAGATAAATTGCTAGTAACTTTTGTGAATTAGGCTTTAACTACTTTATAAATATCATGTCTTGCCTGTCATTTACCAACTTCAAGGCACTCTGATGGATTATCACTTCAGAATCTTCCTTCTAATCATATTTTATGAGTAATGTAAATTTTGAAAATGTGCATAGCCTGAAAGGCCCAACCAAGTCTTTGTCACTGTAGCAAAGGTAGAGGTGTGATTTTATGTTATTGCCTTATTTTTACTGTATAATCAATGCCTCTTAATGTGTGCTACCAACAATAAATATATCTACCCCAGATCAGGTGTAATAATTTTGTAAAATTGAATATAATATTGATATTTGTCATCTCTATAGGAAATTATGAAAAGAAGAGTAGATCTACTTGGGCTAGTCAGTGATTGAAAACAAACAAATATCCTCTATAGGTTAGTTAAATGATAGATAGGTCTTAAAAATTAGTAAATTGAAAGAGAGATGTGAATCACTCAGAATATAGTGAAAGAGGTTAATAGAAAATGTAAGGGAGAAGTTAAGAGACATGGATAATAGAAGGAGAAACAGTGTGTGCATGCTAAGTCGCTTTAGTCGTGTCTGAATTTTTGTGACCCTATGGACCGTAGCCAGCCACGTTGTTGTACAGATGGCTAACAGGCATATGAAAAGATGTTCAACATCACTAATTATTAGAAAAATGCAAATCCAAATAACAATGACCTGTTACTTCACATCTGTCATAATGGCCATCATCAAAAAAGTATACAAATAACAAATGTTGGAGAGGATGTGGAGAAAGGAAAACCCTGTATACTGTTGGCAGGAATATAAAGTAGTACAGCCACTTTGGAAAATAGTATGAATGTTCCTCAAAAAGCTAAAAATAGAACTACCACATTCCAGCAATTCTATTCCTGGATGTATATTCAGTTCAGTTCAGTCACTCAGTCGTGTCTGACTCTTTGCGACCCCATGAATCGCAGCACTCCAGGCTTCTCTGTCCATCACCAACTCCCGGAGTCTACCCAAACCCATGTCCATCGAGTCGGTGATGCCATCCAACCATCTCATCCTCTGTCGCCCCCTTCTCCTGCCCCCAATCCTTCCCAGCATTAGGGACTTTTCCAATGAGTCAACTCTTCGCATGAGGTGGCCAAAGTATTGGAGTTTCAGCTTCAATATCAGTCCTTCCAATGAACACCCAGGATTGATCTCTCTTAGGGTGGATTGATTGGCTCTCCTTGCAGTCCAAGGGACTCTCAAAAGTCTTCTCCAACACCACATTTCAAAAGCATCAATTCTGCGGTGCTCAGATTTCTTCACCGTCCAACTCTCACATCCATACATGACCACTGGAAAAACCATAGCCTTAACTAGATGGACTTTTGTTGGCAAAGTAATGTCTCTGCTTTTAAATATGCTATCTAGGTTGACCATAACCTTCCTTCCAAGGAGTAAGTGTCTTTTAATTTCATGGCTGCAATCACCATCAGCAGTGATTTTGGAGCCCCCAAAAATAAAGTCTGGCACTGTGTCCACTGTTTCCCCATCTGTTTCCCATGAAGTGATGGGACCAGATGCCATGATCTTAGTTTTCTGAACGTTGAGCTTTAAGCCAACTTTTTCACTCTCCTCTTTCACTTTCATCAAGAGGCTCTTTAATTCTTCTTCACTTTCTGCCATAAGGGTGGTGTCATCCGCATATCTGAGGTTATTGATATTTCTCCCAGCAATCTTGATTCCAGCTTGTGTTTCTTCCAGCCCAGTGTTTCTCATGATGTACTCTGCATATAAGTTAAATAAGCAGGGTGACAATATACAGCCTTGACGGACTCCTTTTCCTATTTGGAACCAGTCTGTTGTTCCATGTCCAGTTCTAACTGTTGCTTCCTGACCTGCATACAGGTTTCTCAAGAGACAGGTCAGATGGTCTGGTATTCCCATCTCTTTCAGAATTTTCCACAGTTTATTGTGATCCACACAGTCAAAGGCTTTGGCATAGTCAATAAAGCAGAAATAGATGTTTTTCTGGAACTCTCTTGCTTTTTCGATGATCCAGTGGATATTGGCAATTTGATCTCTGATTCCTCTGCCTTTTCTAAAACCAGCTTGAATATCTGGAAGTTCACGGTTCACGTATTACTGAAGCCTGGCTTGGAGAATTTTGAGCATTACTTTACTAGCGTGTGAGATGAGTGCAATTGTGCGGTGGTTTGATCATTCTTTGGCATTGCCTTTCTTTGGGATTGGAACGAAAACTGACCTCTTCCAGTCCTGGGGCCACTGCTGAGTTTTCCAAGTTTGCTGGCATATCGAGTGCAGCACTTTCACAGCATCACCTTTGAGGATTTGAAAATAGCTCACCTGGAATTCCATCACCTCCACTAGCTTTGTTCGTAGTGATGCTTTCTAAGGCCTACTTGACTTCACATTCCAGGATGTCTGGCTCTAGGTGATGTATATTCAGAAAATGCTAAAACACTAATCTGAAAAGATACATGCATTCCAATGTTCATAGCACTATTTACAATAGCTAGGACATGGAAGCAACCTAGATGTCCATCGACAGATGAATGGATAAAGAAGTTATGGAACATATATACAATGGAATATTACTCAGCTATAAAAAGAACCCATTTGCGTTGGTTCTACTGAGGTGGATGAACCTACTGCCTATTACACAGAGTGAACTGTCAAAAAGAGAAAAACATATTAATGGATATATATGAAATTTAGAAATATGGTATTGATGAACCTATCTACAGAGCAGCAGGGGAGATGTAGACATAAAGAACAGACTTTTGGGCACAGTGGGGGAGAGAGAAAGTGGAATGATTTGAGAGAGTAGCATTGAAACATATACATTATCATATGTAAAATAGATAGCCAGTAGGAATTTGCTGTATGACACAGGGGATCCAAAACTGGCGCTCAGTGACAACCTAGAGGTGTGGGATAGGGAGATAGGTGGGTGGGAGGCTTAAGAGGGAGGGAACATATGTATACCTATAGCTGACTCATGTTGATGTATGATCCTCCAATGAAAAATAAAATTTAATTTAAGAAAGCTACATTTCAAGATAGAATCTAGGAATGTATTTGTGAACGAGAATTGGCTCATGAAATTTGTGGTCTAATAGCGGAAATAAACATCAGTCAAATAATCACACTAGCCAATGCACGCAGCATACACACACAGTTAAGCCCTCTGAAGGGAGTCATACACTTTTTTAAATAATTATTGAAATAATTTAAATAGAACTATGGGCCAGAGAAGCCTTTCCCAAGAAAGAAGCATGGGAGTAAGCTCAGAAAGATGGTTGAGAGGAAGATGATGGTTGAGAGGGAGGAAGGAAGCAAGGATGAGAGAACATTTCAGATGAGGAAAAGAGAATGTGCAAAGACTCAATGAGTCAGAGAATAGTTTCAAAACTTCAAGTTTTGTATGGCTAGAGTGCAAATAGTAAGAAAGGAAAGATGTAAGATGAGGCTGCAGAGATGACTCTAGGCCAAAAAGGACTTGCATACCAAATTAATGAAGTGAAGTGAAAGTCAGTCAGTCATGTCTGCCTGTTTGTGACCCCATGGACTGTCCATGGAATTCTCCAGACCAGAATACTGGAGTGGGTAGCCTTTCCCTTCTCCAGGGGATCTTCCCAACCCAGGATTGAGCCCAGGTCACCCGCATTGCAGGCGGATTCTTTACCAGCTGAGCCACAAGGGAAGCCCGAGAACACGGGAGTGGGTAGCCTATCCCTTCTCCAAGGGATCTTCCTGACCCAGGAGTTGAACCAGGGTCTCCCGCATTGCAGGTGGATTCTTTACTGACTGAGCTATCAGGGAAGCCCATACCAAGTTAGTTAATTTTGTCTTTATTCTAAAACTTATAGCTATTGAAATATTTTGAAAATAGGAAGAGATACTATAGATTGATATTTTAAATTTAACATTATTTTGAGATAATTCTAGATTCACATGCAATTGTAAGAAATAATATAGCAAGATCACAAATAACCTTCATTCATTCCTCCAATGTAATATATTATTATTATAATGAAGTATAGTGTTACCACCAGCATACTGAGATTAATACAGTCAAAATATAGGACTCAACCACCAAAAGGATCACTCACGTTGATTTTCATAGTCAGACTCACTTCCATCTTTTTCTCAGCGTATGCTTAATCTGGTTTGATTTCTATAATTTTTTCATTTCAAGAATGTTATATAAATAGAATCATTTGGGGATTGGCTTTTTTTTCACCCTTTGGAACTGTCTAAAGAGTCATTCAAGTTGTTGCTTGTATCAGTAGTTTTTATTTTTGTTGTTGTTTCATTGCGGAGTAGTGATTCATTGTATGCAATCTGTTTAACCATTCACCCACTGAGGAACATCTGGGTTGTTTGCACTTCTAAGTATTATGAAGAAGCTGCTAAATGTATTCATATAAATGTTTCTATGTGAATATGTTTTAATATTTTCTGAAATAAATGCCCAGGAATGCTATTGTTTGTGTTGTATAATAGTCACAAGTTGAATTTTTCAAGAAACTGCCTAAAAACTAACAATCTAATTTTTTATGGAACTTTCTAGTTTTCATTTTAGTTTCTCCTCAGTATTGTGGAGTGATCCAGTTTTTCTGCATCTTTGCCAGCATTTAGGGCTGTTGGAGCTTATTATTTTATTGATCTAAATAGGTATGTAGTAGTATCTCATCATGATTTTAATTTGCATTTTCTTAATGGTCAGTGACATTGGGTATATTTTATGTGCTTGTTTTTCATCCTTACATTTTCTGTAGGTGAAGTATCTGGTCAGGAAATTTACTCAATTTTAAGTTGGGTTGTTTGTTTTCTTATTGTTGAGCTTGGGGGGTCTTGTAATATATTCTAGATATACATCCTTTGGTGGATATGTGATTTGCAAATATTTTATCCAATTCTGTATCTTTTCCTATCATCCTCTAAAAATGTTCTTTTACAGAGAAAAAGTTTTTAACTTTTGAAGTTTAATTTATAAATTTTTTCTTTTATGGATTATGATTTTGGCATCGAGTCTAAAAATTATTTGCCTATATTTAGATTCTGAAGATCTAAACCTTTTTTTTTCTAAAAAGGTTTTTAATTATAGGTTTTATATTTAAGTTTGTGATCTATTTTGAGTCCATTTTTGAATAAAGTGTGAAACAGGTTGAGGTTTATATTTTTGTCTGTGACTATCCAGTTACTCTAGTACCATTCGTTGAAAACTCTGCCTTTCCCCTTTGAAATGCTACCTTCATTGGATTGCTTTGTACCTTTCCCCAAAATCAATAAGACATATTTGTATGGGTATATTTCTGGGTTTTCTGTCCTGTTGCTTTGACCTATCTATCTATCCCTTCACTAATACCAGTCTTGCTTACTCTCAGTTTAGATCAGTTCAGTTGCTCAGTTGTGTCTGACTCTTTGTGACCCCATGGTCTGTAGCACGCCAGGCCTCCCTGTCCATCACCAACACCCAGGGTTTACTCAAACTCATGTCCACTGGGAGGAGGCAATGGCAACCCACTCCAGTACTCTTGCCTGGAAAATCTCATGGACGGAAGAGTCTGGTAGGCTAGAGTCCATGGGGTCGCGAAGAGTCGGACACTACTGAGCAACTTCACTTTCAATTTTCACTTTCGTGCATTGGAGAAGGAAATGGCAACCCACTCCAGTGTTCTTGCCTGGAGAATCCTGGGGATGGAGGAACCTGGTGGGCTGCCGTCTATGGGGTTGCACAGAATCGGACACGACTGAAGTGACTTAGCAGCAGCAGCAGCATGTCCATTGAATCAGTGATGCCATCCAACCATCTCATCCTCTACCGTTCCCTTATCCTCCCGCCTTCAATCTTTCCCAACATCAGGGTCTTTTCAAATGAGTGAATTCTTCGCATCAGGTGGCCAAATTATTGGAGCTTCAGCTTCAGCATCAGTCCTTCCAATGAATATTCAGGACTGATTTCCTTTAGGACGGACTGGTTGGATCACCTAGCAGTACACGGGACTCTCAAGAGTCTCTAACACCACAGTTCACAAGCATCAATTCTTCAGTGCTCAGTTTTCTTTATAGTCCAACTGTCACATCCATACATGACTACTGGAAAAACCATAACTTTGACTAGATGGACCTTTGTTGGAAAAGTAATGTCTCTGCTTTTTAATATGCTGTCTAGGTTGATCATAACTTTTCTTCCAAGCAGCAAGTGTCTTTTAATTTCATGACTGCAGTCACCATCTGCAACATGGTTTCCACTGTTTCTCCATCTATTTGCCATGAAGTGATGGGACCGGATGCCATGATATTAGTTTTATGAATGTTGAGTTTTAAGCCAACTTTTTCACTCTCCTGTTTCACTTTCATCAAGAGGCTCTTTAGTTCTTCTTCACTTTCTGCCATAAGGGTCGTGTCATCTGCCTATCTGAGGTTACTGATATTTCTCCCGGCAATCTTGATTCCAGCTTGTGTTTCTTCCAGCCCATCATTTCTCATGATGTACTCTGCATATAAGTTAAGTAAGCAGGGTGACAATATACAGCCTTGACGGACTCCTTTTCCTATTTGGAACCAGTCTGTTGTTCCATGTCCAGTTCTAACTGTTGCTTCCTGACCTGCATACAGGTTTCTCAGGAGGCAGTTCAGGTGATCTGGTACACCCATCTCTTTCAGAATTTTCCACAGTGTATTGTGATCCACACAGTCAAAGGCTTTGGCATAGTCAATAAAACAGAAATAGATGTTTTTCTGGAACTCTCTTGCTTTTCTGATGATCCAGAGGATGTTGGCAATTTGATCTCTGGTTCCTCTGCCTTTTCTAAGTCCAGCTTGAACATCTGGAAGTTCACAGTTCACGTACTGTTGAAGCCTGGCTTGGAGAATTTTGAGCATCACTTTGCTAGCATGTGAGATGAGTGCAATTGTGTGGTAGTTTGAACATTCTTTGGTATTGCCTTTCTTTGGGATTGGAATGAAAACTGACCTTTTCTAGTCCTGTGGCTACTGCTGAGTTTTCCAAATTTGCTGGCATATCGAGTGCAGCACTTTCACAGCATCTTTTAGGATCTGAAATAGCTCAACTGGAATTCCATCACTTCCGCTAGCTTTGTTCATAGTGATGCTTCTTGAGGCCCACTTGACTTCTCATTCCAGGATGTCTGGCTCTAGGTAAGTGATCACACCATCATGATTATCTGTGTCATGAAGATCTTTTTTGAATAGTTCTCCTGTGTATTCATGCCACCTCTTCTTAATATCTTCTGCTTCTGTTAGGTCCATAGCATTTCTATCCTTTATTGTGCCCATCTTTGGATGAATTGTTCCCTTGGTATATCTAATTTTCTTGAAGAGATCTCTAATCTTTCCCATTCTATTGTTTTTCTCTATTTCTTTGCATTGATCACTCTAGCTATGTAGTAAATCTTGAAATTAGGTAGACTAATTCCTCTTATTTTATTCTTCTGTATCCATTTTGCTTTTCCTATTCTAGTTTTTTGCCTTTTCATTTATTTTTTAAAATAATACTGCTTATATATACAAAACCAAAAATAATGAGATTTTAGTAGCATTTGCATTAAACCTATACATTAATTTTGGGAGATGTACTACATTGAGTCTTCCAGTCCATAGGAAGGCATATTTCTCCATTTATTTAGAAATTCTTAGATTTCTTTTCATAAGCACTGTGTAGTTTTCAGCATATGAATCCTATACATGGTTTTTAGACTTGTGCCTAAATATTTTGTTTTTTTCCAGAAACTGTGTTTTTTAATTTCAGTGTCTACATATTCATTGCCAGTATATAGAGATCCAGTTGATTATATTTGTTTACATTATAGCCTACGTCCTTGCTGAACTCATTTATTAGTTCTAGGATTTAAAAAAATATAGGTATTCCTTGGAATTGTCTATGTAGATAGTCATGTCATGTACAAACAGAGAGAGTTTTATTTCTTCCTTTCTGAGCTATATTTTTAAACTTCCTTTTCTTGCTCTTTGCCACAGGCTAGAATCTCTCACACTATGAATAAGAGTGATGCTAGTGGGCACCCTTGTTTATGCCCAACCTTATGGGAAAGTGTCCAGTCTTTTACCACTAAATGCAATATTATCTGTAGATTCTCTATTGGCTTCCCTGGTGGCTCAGATGGTAAAGAAGCTACCTGCAGTGATGGCAACCTGGGTTTGATCCCTGGGTTGGGAAGAGCCCCTAGAGGAGGTCATGGAAACCCATTCTAGTATTCTTGCCTGGAGAATCCCCATTGACAGAGGAGCCTGGTGGGCTACAGTCCATGGGGTCACAAAGAGCCGGATGCAATAGTCTTTATCAAGTTGAAGAAGTTCTCCTCTATTCAGGAGTTTTTATCATGAACAAATGTTGAATTTTATCAAATGCCTTTCTGCATCAATCAACATGTGTTCTTTAGCCTACTAAGGGGTGGATTACATTGACAGATTTTTGGAATATTGAATCAACTTTGCATTTATGGACTAAGCCTTACCTAGTTATGATATACAGTTCTTTTTCAATATATTGCTTAATTATATTTGCAAATGTTTTACTAAGGATTTTTGCAGCTATTCTGATTAACATTGTGCAAAGACTTTTCTCTGTGAGTTCCAGGTTCAATGTAGGATCCAGGTGGAAGACTACTGGGATAGTTCACATGAGATAAGATATTAATAGTAGCTTGCACTATGGTTGGGACAGGCAACAAAGAGGTAAAGAAAATCAGATTGACTTGAGAGATATTATAAGAGAATATGCAAGACCTGTTAACAGATTGAATGTAGGGTTGAAGGAGAAGAACATGTCAGAGATGATACCTAGGTTTTGATTTGTGTACTGAATGGCTGAAGCTATAATTCTCTGTGACATTAGAGAAATACCAGTTTCTAGCCGAGAGGTTGGTTCATGACTTTAGTATTGGACATGATGTAGGTGGTGCTAGTGGTAAAGAACCTGCCTGCAGACGTGGGAGACATGAGATATGTGGGTTCAATCCCTGGGTCGGGACGATCTCCTGGAGAAGTGAACAGCAACCCACTCCAATATTCTTGCCTGGAGAATCTTATGGACAGAGCAGCCTGGCGGGCTATGGTCCACAGGGTCGCAAAGAGTCAGACACGACTGAAGTGACTGAGCATGCACACACACCGATTCAAAAGGGCCCAAGCGTTGCTGATGTTGAGAATATGACCCATACAACACAATGTGCCTTTAAGACACCTAAGGAGATGTCTAAGGATGTCCTTAGACATAAGGCCCGAGTTAGAGTATGTGTATCAGAAACTGGCCCCTCCTCCATTTAGATCACAGCAGAGCCAGAGATGCAGGCAACCAGTGAAGATACTTTGGAGGACTCTGTGGAGCAGAATCTCCTCCATAATGGGGGAGAAGCTACCCAAGAAGCTGGGTGAGGGGGAAATAGGCATTGGAAGAGTTCCTGATCACAGATAACACTGCATCTCTACCCCTTCCACCTCTGCCCAGCAAGCTAACAACAAGACTCCAACCTGGTGCCTGGGAGCTTCCCTCTAAGATATCTAAGGAGAGATGGCGCATGTGCAGTTGGGAGCTCAGAGCAGAGGCCTATGTTCAGAGTCATTTGAGGTAGTCAGTAAAGTTGTGTAGATTGATTAAATCCCTGGGGAGAAATTATAGAGTGAGAATAAATTGGGACCAACAATGAATGGGTGGTTAGGGGTGGAAGAGCCTGCAAAGTAGACAGGAGAATCATCAGCCAGAGAAGTAGGAGTCAAGTTAAGACAGTGTGCATTATGGAAAGTGAGGGTAGAAATGTGAAAAGTATTAACAAAAAGAAAAAGAATTTTGAACATTATAAAATAGTGCTTAGAGGAGAGGTAAGATGAGGACTAAACCATCCATTGGAGTTGGTGACAGGGAGGCCACTAGTGAATTTAATGAGCATTCTTTGGGTGGAGTGAGGGGGCGGAAGCCTGAATGGAGTGAAAGATGAGTGGGAGGTGAGGAAGCAGAAACAGTGACTGCTGAAAACCATTTCAGAGTTTTGGCTGCGAAGGGGAGGAGAGAGGCAGAGCAGTAACTGGGTGAGGGTGTGGGAGTCAAGGGAACATTTTTTTTCTTTTTAAGTAGAAAAGGATTATGTATGTTTAAATGTTGCTTTATTGGGCTTCTGTAGAACTTTTCATTTATGGAAGGACTATAGGACTTGAAAAAATGCCATACATTATTTCACAGGCAAAACAGAAAATATTAATCATCCCATGGCACTTGGGACATAGACATCTGTAGAATTCCAATTAGAGCTCAAAAGAGGAGAAGGGGCTCTTCTAAGCTGTATCTAAACGCAACAGCTGTCATCGCATCCAGATACAGAGTCAGCTCTGTTCAGGGTTCCTCAGTGCTTCTTACCCAGGCCCTTGTCTTGTTTGGGTTTGGCTGGGTGGCCTTATCCTCCTCACAGTTCTCAACCTCTTGAGGATGTGTGTTTGTTCTTTTATAAGATTTTTTTCAATTATGCTGCCAAATTTTATTTCTTCCTGCACAGATAATTAATACAGAGCATCTTAGACTATCTACAGACATAGCCTGTAGTATTGATTAAAATTAGAAAATGTAAGAATATTGCTATTAGTTGTAAGCATGAATAATACATTTGTGTCTTAAGTCCTTTGGGTGCCTTTTCGACAGTAAGTAAAATTATGACTTAAAAGGTTAAGGGTAGCTCAATAAATTTGTCAGCTGGCAACATACCAGAATCTTTCCTTGACTGAATTTTTATCATAGAAAAAGCATACATAAAGCGATTGTGTGATAATAAATAGAAGACCAGAAACCCTTTGACTTTGGCTGGAAGAAAGCCAATAACTTACTCTGGCACTTGATAAAGGGGAATATACAAAGTCTTTTAAAAATGATATGAAATCTATTCTTTGCATCATTTACCTACTTAAATGCACAGATAAAAGGCAATAGATGAAGCTACCCTAGGGATATGGTTTTATCACAGCCACCTAAGGCTCTCTGTTTTGTGTGGCCTATTCATCTATATAGAGCTGAAAAGCCCACCCCCGCCTTCCTACTTACCCATTGCCACCCTTGGTATCAAGTCAAGTGGAAAGTGCCCCAAACTAGAATATAGAACTTGGCTCTTTTCTCTGACCCTCACTGACTAACATTGTCCTTATATAAAATTTGGAGTAATAATATCTGACAAACTCCTCACATTAGGTTTTTTGTGATAATTCCATTAAATCATTTTTATCAAGAAGTCTATACTGTGTATAGATAATACAAGGATGCCCTTGTCTATTTGAACCAAATTTCACCTAGATTATTGATTTTCAAACTCCAGCATCATAGTTACCTAGGGGCTTATTAAAATACACATTTCTGGGTTCTAACCGAAGAGTTTCTGATTCATTAGATCTGGGGTGGGAGTTGAGAATTTGTAGTTCTTATAATTCCCTAGACGATGCTGTTTATGCTGACGAGCAATCGCACTTGAAGAACTAGGCAAAAGAGGATGGAGATGTGTTGGTCCTCTTTGAAGAAACAATTCTGGGTGCTTTATGACATACAGCATATGCCTTGTTGATGATGTTTTCTCTCCATTTATTCATTCCTCAAAGTTAGAATATGTAAAGGCCTTACTATAGGAAGGCAGTGTGCTAACTACTCTAAATGCTGTATCTTATTTAATCATCGCAATCTTACTGGTAGGTTCTATTATTATGGCCATATTACAAATGAGAACATTTAGAAAGTTAACTAAATTGCTTTAGTTCACATTAGTAATAACTGGCTGAACTGAAATTCAAAAGACTGTAGATTCCAGTTTTCAGGTTCTCGACTACAAAGTTATACCAGTTCATGCCAGGAAGTTGAATGGTGAAGCAGTAATGTTACATCTGGGAAAGACCAATGATTTTTTTAAAGCACTTATGACAAGGATAGCCTCTTGCATAAACCACATTTTCTTCTTCCTTTCAAAGAGATTTTTCTTTTTGAATTGGCTGGTTCTGTGCTTTGCCTTGGGCCATCCTGCACCCTCAGCTTTGCCTCTCACACTTCCCTTTCTTGGTCTGTAATGGGGTTTCCCAGGTGGTGCTAGTGGTAGAGAACCCACCTGCTAGTGCAGGAGATGTAAGAGACACGGGTTTGATCCCTGGAGGGGATCCACTGGAAGAAGGCATGGACCCACGCCATTATACTTGGCTGGAGAATCCCACAGACAGAAGCCTGGCGGGCTACCATCCTTAGGGTCGCAAAGAGTCAAACACGACTGAAGCAACTTAGCATGCACGCATGCGCACGCATACACACAAACATGAGAGAACAGTATCCATGTCATTTTTCCTTCTTCATGTAGATGAATATGGGGTATTTCTCCCTTCAGGTTAGATTAGAGGTAGCCAAATAACAGCCAGCAGGCCAAATATAACTTAGTGCATTTCATGTAGTCACAAGCTAAGAATGACTTTTGCATTTTGAAATCATTAAGAAAGAAAAGCAAAAAAGGATCATATTTCCTGACACATGAAAATTACATAAAATTCAAATTTCAGAATCCATAAATTAAGTTTTATTGGAACACAGCCATACTCATTCATTTACATCTTGTCTATGGCCTCTTGCCACCACACCAGAAGAGTTGAGTATTTGCAGTGGAGACTATCTGGCCCACAAAGCCTAAAATATTTGCTTTCCAACCCTTTACAGAGAGGTTTGCCAGCCCCATTTATTAATAGCTATGTTTCTCATACACTGTGCTAGGAATACAAAGGAGTATAAGACATTGTCCTTAACAATTTCAAGTCTTCTGTGTCAACAGGGATCTTCATCAATTTTGAAATTAATAATGGAAATTAATGTCAATGTTTTTAACTCTGCATACCTTTTGTTAAGTCTTTCTTTATTCATTTCTTGACCCCATGTATTAAGAGAGAGATTGATAAGAGTTATCGGACAAGGAAAACCTACTGACCAGGGATTTTGGAACACTGCATGCTATTCAGTACCAAGAACATATGAAGCCATTGATTGCATGCTTGTTATGGTCCAGGCACTTTCAGCATTAGCTGATGTTATTCTAACATCAACATTAGGAAACACATATTCTCACATCACCATGTTGAAAATTAGAAAACTGAACTTTAGACTTGTCCAAGGTTACAGCTGGACTACCATGAGATGAAAAATTGGACCCAGGCAATCTGCCTGCAGTGCCTGCATTATTAACCAGCTGGGAAAAGAACAATTTAACAGGGTTCATGAGAGCTATTTTTAAATGTTGGAGAATATATCATGAGGAAAAGTGAGTGATATATATTTTTTTTTTGCCATCAGCTATAGAAGAATTTATTAGCAATGTTTACACTATACACCACACCATAGGGAAAGGAAGACAGTGAGAACTGAAAAAAGAATGAGGCTCAATATTCAAGACAGTGACTGATTAAACAAGATGCAGGAGTAAGGCACTGAAATTAGAAGTAGAATTGAATCCTGAGTCCATGATTTGTTAGCTGTATGAGCTCTTTTTGTCTCTAAATTTCCCTTCCTTCTCAGGGTCTTTGTACGTGCTCTTCCCTCCCTGTGTAACACTCTTCCAGCCTTTAGTATGACTGTATTTTCAGGTCTCTGTTTGATGTCACCTCTTCAAGGGAGTCCTTCCCTGACCACCCATCAATGCAGGCCCACCATTTGCCTTGTTTGTTTCCATCATTGCACAGAGTACCAGTTCCTCTTATGTCTTTGTTTCCTTGTTTTCTGTCTATCTGCAGGGCTTCATAATAGTAGAGGCTGTGGTCCTCCCTTCCCATTAAAAAGAGACTATTATCTTTTTTTAGGTATTTAAATTGTTTATTACTGATGTTGGATGACATGTCTTTCATATGCAAAATTCTGTAAACACAGTAATTTTTAAAAAATTTATTTATATTTTATTGAAGAATAATTGCTTTACAGAATTTTGTTGTTTTCTGTCAAACCTCAACATGAATCAGCCATAGATATACGTATATCCCCTCCCTTTTGAACCTCCCTCCCATCTCCCTCCCCATCCCACCCCTCTAGGTTGATACAGAGCCCCTGTTTTAGTTTCCTGAGCCATGCAGCAAATTCCTGTTGGCTATCTATTTTACATATAGTAATGTAAGTTTCCATGTTACTCTTTCCATACCTCTCACCCTCTCCTCCCCTCTCCCCATGTCCATAAGTCTATTCTCTATATCAGTTTTTCCACTGTTGCCCTGTAAATAAATTCTTCAGTACCATTTTTCTAGATTCCGTTTATGTGCATTAGAATACAATATTTATCTTTCTCTTTCTGATTCACTTCACTCTGTATAATAGGTTCTAAATTCATCCACCTTATTAGAACTGACTCAAATGTATTCTTTTTTGTAGCTGAGTAATATTCCATTGTGTATATGTACCACAATTCTTTATCCACTCATCTGTCGATGGATATCTAGGTTGCTTCCATGTTCTAGCTATTGTAAATAGTGCTACAGTGAACAATGGGATACATGTGTCTTTTTCAATTTTGGTTTCCTCAGGGTATATTCCTAGGAGTGGGATTGCTGGATCATATGGTAGTTTTATTCCTAGTTTTTTAAGCAATCTCCATACTGTCTTCCATAGTGGCTGTATCAATTTACATTCCCACCAACAGTGAAAGAACGTTCTCTTTTCTCCACATCCTCTCCAGCATTTATTGTTTGTAGACTTTTTGATGAGGGCCATTCTGACTGGTGTGAAGTGATATCTCATTGTAGTTTTGATTTGCATTTCTCTAATAATGAGCAGTGTTGAGCATCTTTTCATGTGTTTGTTAGCCATCTATATGTCTTCTTTGGATAAATGTCTGTTTAGGTCTTTTTCCCACTTTTAGACTGGGTTGTTTATTTTTCTGGCATTGAGTTGTATGAGCTGCTTGTATATTTTGGAAATTAATCCTTTGTGAGTTGTTTCATTTGCTATTATTTTCTCCCATTCTGAGAGTTGTCTTTTCACCTTGCTTATGGTTCCCTTTGCTGTGTAAAAGCTTTTAAGTTTAATCAGCTCCCACTTGTTTACTTTTGTTTTTATTTCCATTACTCTGGGAGGTGGGTCATAGAGGATCTTGCTTTGATTTATGTTATCGAGTGTTCTGCCTATGTTTTCCTCTAAGAGTTTTATAGTTTCTGGTTTTACATTTAGGTCTTTAATCCATTTTGAGTTTATCTTTGTGTATGGTGTTAGGAAGTGTTCTAATTTCATTCTTTTACATGTAGTTGTCCAGTTTTCCCAGAACCATTTATTGAAGAGGCTGTCTTTGCCCCATTGTATATTCTTGCCTCCTTTGTCAAAAATAAGATACCCATAGGTGCATGGGTTTATTTCTGGGCTTTCTATCTTGTCCCATTGGTCTGTATTTCTGTTTAGGTGCCAATACCATACTGTCTTGATGACTGTAGCTTTGTAGTATAATCTGAAGTCTGGAAGGTTGATTCCTCCAGCTCCATTTTTCTTTCTCAAGCTGCTTTGGCTATTCGGAGTCTTTTGTGTTTCCATATGAATTGTGAATTTTTTTGTTCTCCTATGTGAAAAATGCCATTGGTAATTTGATAGGGATTGCATTGAATCTGTAGATTGTGTTTGGTAGTACAGTCATTTGTACAACATTGATTCTTCCTACCCAGGAACATGGACTATCTCTCCATCTGTTATGTTGTCTGAAAGACTTTTTTTTTTTTGAGCAAAGTTACATTTACAAAAAAATTTAGTGGAAAATACAGAGAGTTCTAACACATCCCGTCACATTACAACTCCTCTGTTATTAAAAATCTTGCATTTGGGTGGAATGTTTGTTACAGTTGATAAGCCAATGTTGATACAATATGATTAAGTTCAGAGTTTACATGAGAGTTCATTCTTGGTGTTGTACATTCTATGGGTCCACCATCGTAACACTGGACAGAACAGATTCACTGCCCTAAAAATCCCCTGTGCTCCACCTATTCATTGTTCATTCCCTTAATCATCTGGAAACCACTGATCTTTTTGTTGTCATCTAGGTCTGCCTTCTTCAGAGTGTCATCTAAGTTCACCCTTGAACAATGTGATTTTGAACTGCATGGGTCCTGAGTGGACATATTTTGAACAAATTTGAAGGATGGAAATTTTATGAAGGCAGCTTTTAATTTAGGAAGAATATGTGAAAGATCTGCCCATTGAAAGTAATAGGTTATCTTCTAAGGCAGGTTGTTGTTGGTCAGTCACTCAGTGGTGTTCAATTCTCTGTGACTCCATGGACTGCAGCACACCATGCTTCCCTGTCCTTCACTGTCTCCTGAAGTTTGCTCAAACTCATGTCCATTGTGTCAGTGATGCCATCTAACCATTTAATCCTCTGTTAACCTCTTCTCCTCCTACCCTCAATCTTCTCCATCATCGGAGTCTTTTCCAATAAGTCACCTCTTCGCACAGGTGGCCAAAGTATTGGAGCTTCAGCTTCAGTCCTTCCAATGAGTATTCAGGATTGATTTCCTTTAGGATGGACTGGTTGGATAGCCTTGCTGTCCAAGGGACTCTCAAGAGTCTTCTCCAGCACCACAGTTTGAAGGCATCAGTTTTTGGGCGCTCAACCTTCTTTATGGTCCAACTCTCACATCCATACACAACTATTGGAAAAACCACAGCTTTGCCTATATGGACCTTTGTTGGCCAAATAATGTCTCTGCTTTTTAATACTCAGCCTAGGTTTATCATAGCTTTTCTTCCAAGGAGCGAGCATATTTTAGTTTCATGACTGCAGTCATCACCCCCAGTGATTTTGGAGTCCAAGAAAATAAAATCTGAGGCAGGTAGCACCTTCTATTAATGTAGGTGTTCAGGTCAAGAATAGTTATCAGATATGTCTATTTGGGGTTGAGAAGTTAGACCATTAAACTTTAAGAATTTCTCTTTTGAAACACTGATACAATTTTTCTAGCTGTTTAGCAAATTAATGTAAATCACCACAAAATAAAGAATTCTTCAAGGAAAAGAAACTTTGAAACAACTTGTAATAAAACAGCTCCCTACAAAACTGACTTTAAAATGTATTGTTGTTCTGTCTCAATTGCTTGACCTCTGTCTTTATGGGAAAATGTGGAAAAATTGATCAAAAAACTCAGTTTTCCATAGGAAAGACTATATTTCTATAAAAATCTAAAACAGTTCCTTCACAGCATGGGGTAAATACAACCCAAGTGAACATGAGGCATCAGAAATGTTGCAATCATCAATGAAAATCTAGTTAATTCATTGTAAATTGTACTTGCTTATTTTGTAAGAAGCACAGGTAAAGAGACCTTTTATGAGATAATTGATTAGGGGATGCCTTGAACTCTCTTTTCCCTACTCTGATTCAATGGAAAAACAATTCATCTTTTATTCGTTAGTGCCACGTAGCAAGATGAACCTCGTTTCAGGGCAGGAATAGAGATGCAAACGTAGATAATGGATATGTGGACACACTGGGGCAAGTGGAGGGTGGGATAAACTGGGAGATTATGTTTGACATAAATACACTTCCATGTATAAAATAGATGGCTAGTCGGAACCTGCTGTATAGCACAAGGCACTCAGCTTGGTGCTCTGTGATGGCCTGGAGGGGTTGGAAGGGGTTGGGAGGGAGGTCCAAGAGCGAGGGAATATATGTATACATATAGCTGATTCCCTTCATTGTACAGCAGAAATTGACATGACATTGTAAAGCAGTTATACTCCAATTAAAAACAAACAGAAATACTTCTTATTGTTTGTCTGAAGTACTACATACCATTAAGTGTCTTAGAAATATATACTCTTCCTTGGCTTTATGGGGACTTTATTTTCTCTCTTTAGTAGACATTTCTTCCTACATTATTCCTTTAGTGTCTTGACTACATTTTCTCATAAAGTCAAAAGCTTTTCAACTTCCTTTAATTTATTCAGTACAATTTTTTTTTATTATTTTAAAAATTATGACATGTAGTCTTGAGCTGATTCTGAAGTTGTTCTCTAGGTCACTTAACATGACTGAAGGGGCTTTAACACCATGAAAAAATTACTCCTTCAAATTAATTAACATACTGAAAAAAGTTATTCAGAAATTATTCTAATTCTTATTTCTCTCTCTCCAAAAATAAATATATTTTTGACATTTGAAAATCTCATCAGTGATTCTTAAGTGACAATCTCATCTGCCTGAGATTGAAATTGAAGGGAAAAGGGCCCAATTTTTCCTGTCTTCTTTAAGTTTCTAGTTCTAGGATTCTCGTTTCTCCAGAATACTTTCTATTTTAACAACAAAATCTGATCTCAACTTTTATCATAACTCACAATGGATTCATGAATGCTATGTAAGTCTTAAAGCAGATTTTTAATGCATCATCCTACTTTTCCATCTTTATCTCTATTTTTCTTTTTCAAATTCTTTATTTTATATTGGAGTATAGGCAGTTAACAATGTTGTGATAGTTTCAGGTGGACAGCAAAGGGACTCAGCCATCCATATGTATGTATCCATTCTCCCCCTTTATCTCCTTCATGAGAAATATTACATGTCTAACGCGATTGCTTACTGTGTGCTAAGCATACCTCAGACTTTCCTATAACTGTGCTTTTGTTGATTATGTTTGTCCTTTTAAAGTCAGTGAAGGACAGATTTTCAACTACACACTTTACCGTATATAAAAAATGGCAATGAGGCTTCACCCGTGGCTCAGACAGTAAAGAATTTACCTTTAGTGCAGGGGACCTGGGTTCAATCCCTGGGTCGGGAAGATACCCTGGAGAAGGAAATGGCTACCCACTCCAGTATTCTTGCCTGGAGAATCCCATGGACAGAGGATTCTGGTAGGCTATAGTCCATGGGGTTGCAAAGGGTTGGAGACAACTGAGTGACTAACACAAAAAATGACAAACATTGTGAATAAACATTCAATTTCTCAAAAAAAATTTTCTTTCTGTCTCTGGTGAAGGCACAGTATCTCTGATTCAACATCAGTTCATCTTTCAGGTCTTAGGCTTCTACAGTCAGCTACCCTGATAGTTAACCCCTAAGAGTAAACTCCTATCCCAAAGTTTAAAATCTAGTGAGTTGCAATCTATATATATCTTAGATATTCAATAAATATTGAAAATGGTCTATTTTATGGCAGAATCTACAAAGTCTCATCCCCAACATTGTGTGCTAAGTCACTTTCGTCTTGTCCAACTCTTTGTGACCCCATAAACTGTAGCCTGCCAGGCTCCTCTGTCCATGGGATTTTCCAGGCAAGAATACTGGAGTGGGTTGCCTTTCTTCTCTCCAGGGGATCATCCTGATCCAGGGATCAAACCCAGGTTTGCCACATTGTAAACAGAGTCTTTATCGTCTAAGCCACCAGGGAAGCCTTAGGTTAAGATACCAACATTGGTAAGTATTATTTAGCGAAATACCATCTATTTCCTAAATCATTTATTGAAAAAAACAAATGTGCAAATAGATCGAGAAATATTTTGAGAAAAATTATATGTTTTCCTATCATCATCTGACACATGGGAGGCACATGATAAAAATTTGTCGCCTGAGTGCAGGGATAAAAAACAGATGAAAACCTTGAACGTCTGAAGAGAATTGGTCTGGAGGGTAGGGAAAAGAATGAAAAGAGTGAAGGTAATGTTCAGATGGGATGACAAAAACTCTGAAAGAAGGACTAGAGTGATTTGTCTCCAATTACTTTTCAATTATGCCTTGTGTTGGCTAGAGGGGATAGGAGAGAAGACATATTTCTTATTGGTATATCTGAATCTGATTAAATCTAATTTTTCACCATGACATAGAGTGTATTCTTATATAGGCAGCTAATTTTTCTAGAATAAAGGAAGGAAAAATAAAAGATATTTTCTGAGATGACGGTTTCATCTGTGTTCCTTAGAGATCAAAGAGGAATAAAGTGAAACTTTCCCAGTGGAGTCTCAAATTTTGGAAGCTTTTGTAATTGTTGGAGATTTTCAAAACGAGATTATTCTCTGGATTTCTGCATAATATAATTCCTATATAAAGTACTGGAAGAGAAAAAGAAGAGGACAAGGGTCTCTCAGCTTTTGGAGAGGAGATAAGCAGAGATAAGCAGTAGACTCAGTCAGGGCAGCCCCAGCCCTTTGACCCCTGGCTGGAAGCAGTGCTGGTATGTTTACTGTAGATACTCAGGCAGAAGGTGAGGCAGCAAAAGTGACTGAATCCCAATTATTTTTTGATGGGGCTGCCTAAGCAATCTTGTATCATTTTAATTTCTGAACCAAGTTTCTGTCAAGGTATTATGGGTAATCGGATTTGTTCTACGTTAGAATTAAAAAAGGGGGAGACCATTCTGCACTTTTTTGTTTGTTTTTTGCAAGTGAAGAGTAAAGTTTTCTTTGAGGTTTTGATATCAAGGCTTTAAATCGAGAGGCTTTCAACTGAAGCAATTACTGTGTACATATTGCTGTACACATATAACAAAGCCTTGCTCCAGCAGAAAAGGTTTTTTCCTGAAGAACTAAAGATTGAAGGTAAAAAAAAAAATGGTTTTGGAAATGCTGAAATTACCTTTAAAATTGTAACACTTTGTAGTTATTACAACTTTGTAGGGTAATCAGAACCTAGAAAACACTGTTGTTATCTCAATTCTGCCACTAACATGGTGAGTATCCTTGAATAAATCAGGAAATTGGTCCTTGCCTTAATTTCCCCATATATAAAATATAAGATACAATAACTTGCTAGCTTGCACTCAGAAATAGTTAGGAAAATTACTTTCATATATTTTAACATTTATAAAATGCTACTCTAGCCTTTAAAAATTATTTTTGGTCTATTTATAGTAACAAAATAACTGACATTTCCGAAAGATTGTATTTAATATGTAGAAGTACAGAAACTAAAATAAAATCTTAATAATACTATCACCTCCCAAAGGCCCCTGCTGGATCAGTTTTGCAAGAATTCAAAGCTTTCCTCATACTCTCAGTGGGGAATCTGACCCCCTAAAGTTGAGAACTTCACTACATAGAACCAACCTCCGTTATTATTTTTGTTTATGCTCCTCCATCCTCTTCAATGCACACACTTACACACACATACAAACATGTACACAGGTGTTTATTACAAAGTATGCATTATGCCAAATAGTTATTATATATATTTAGGTACTATGAATATTGCCCTGTATCACTTTATCTTAAAAAGCAGCTTTTAATGGCAGCATTGTATTCAGCTACAATAGATATCCTAGACTATTTTCATTGGTTTCCTTATGTTAAATATTTAGGATATCCAGGTGGTGCAGTGGTAAAGAGTCTGCCTAACAA
The DNA here is from genome assembly GCF_054371585.1 of Giraffa tippelskirchi. Classification (NCBI taxonomy): domain Eukaryota; kingdom Metazoa; phylum Chordata; class Mammalia; order Artiodactyla; family Giraffidae; genus Giraffa; species Giraffa tippelskirchi. The sequence goes on along the minus strand of NC_137284.1, from coordinate 36,869,952 downwards.
TGCAGGAGACGCAGGAGACGTGGGTTCGATCCCTGAGTTGGGAAGATCCCCTGGAGAAAGAAATGGCAACCCACTCCAGTATTCTTTCCTGAAGAATTCCATGCACAGCGGAGCCTTGAGGGCTACAGCCCATGAGGTTGCAAAGAGGCAGACACAACTTAGCACACATAGCACAATACCTTGCTATTATGAGTAAAGTTTTCATAGATTTCTATTCAACTAAATATTTGTGGATGTCTTTTCTTAATTCTTTAGCATGATTACCTGAAACTACTTCTTTGATCATTTGATATAAGTATGATTCTCATGTATTGGCTTTTCTAGACGATTCCACCAGTATGTAGATTGCTTATTCTGAAGAGCAACACCTTTTAAAAACCTTATTTTCTCAGAAAATATCTTTCCAATATATAACTGTTCAATTTATATGTTTTCTACTGAAATGATGAGTTTGATGATCGCAAAAATGAACACATTGTGTGAATTTCCCAAGTTATGCAGTTTTCAGTCTGAGGGAATTACCTTGAGGATTTTCCAATCATGAAAATCTAACAGTGGAAGGAAGCCAAAGTGATCTGACTCCTCAGGTTTAGTTCTTAACTACCTGCAGGTATAGACATTCTTCAAGGAAGGTTTATTACAAGCATCATTTGTCACATCAAGAATCAAAAGAGAAATCTTAAAGGTAATGTTTTTGGCTGTATCTTCTTTGAAATGAGATTGAATTAAACACATCTTCTATTGGCCGCATTCTCTTGCTATAAGGAAAACATTTCCTTTGATGAGTTTCCTACTTGAATATATTTGTCATCACGTGCCCTGAGAGCATCTTCCATTTCATTTTGTGTTTATTTTTTAGTCTGTCCTACCAGGGCTATCTTGGCAGTCTTTTTGACCTTTTTAGGATGGGTGGATGGTCCATTCCTTAGAAGCTAATTTTCACTGGCAAACCACTTATTTCATTTATGAGGTGACCTTTCCAATTCTTGTTTTTTTAATGATGTGTTCCCTGTTGTTGCCTTATTCTTTAAAAGGCGAGGTACAGTCCAAGATTTTGCAATTTCCATACTACAGTAAAAAAAAAAATAATAATTTCTTGCTTTCTTAAAAACATTGAGCTGGAATTGCCAATTTGTTTATAATCTGTTGACTCCCTTGGAAGTTATATGAAAGGATGTCTTTGTCCTGTTTTTCTCAGTTCAGTCAGTTCAGTCACTTAGTTGTTCCGATTCTTTGCAACCCCATGGATTGCAGCATGCCAGGCTTCCCTGTCCATTACCAACTCCTGGAGCTTATTCAAACTCATCTCCATTTCATCGGTGATGCCATCCAACCATCTCATCCTCCGTCATCCCCTTCTCCTCCCATCTTCAATCTTTCCTAGCATCAAGGTCTTTTCCAACGAGTTGGTTCTTTGCATCTGGTGGCCAAAGCATTGGAGTTCCAGCTTCAGCATCAGTCCTTCCAGTGAATATTCAGGACTGATTTCCTTTAGGATGGACTGGTTGGATCTCCTTGTTGTCCAAGGGAATCTCAAGAGTCTTCTCTAACACCACAGTTCAAAAGCATCAATTCTTCAGTGCTCAGCTTTCTTTATAGTCCAGCTCTCACATCCATACATGACTACTGGAAAAATCGTAGCTTTGACTAGATGGACCTCTGTTGGTAAAGTAATGCCTCTGCTTTTCAATATGCTGTCTAGGTTGGTCATAGCTTTTCTTACAAAGAGCAAGCATCTTTTAATTTCATGGTTGCAGTCACCATCTGCAGTGATATTGGAGCCCCCCAAAATAAAATATGTCACCATTTCCATTGTTTCCCCATCTATTTCCATGAAGTGATGGGACAGGATGCCATGATCTTAGTTTTCTGAATGTTTTAAGACAACGTTTTCACTCTCCTCTTTCACTTATATGTTTTGTCATTATATCTGCCTCTGGATTTTTTGCTCAATAGGTCCTGCCATATCTCCAATTCATCATGTTCACGACCAATCGAGGGCTGTCCATTACCCTCTTCTCCTCTCTTTTTCTCCCAGTTGATCTACTGAGTGTCCGATCTTCTAGGCTAAAAATTTTAGCGTCTCTTTTATCCTCTATATCTTTGATGGTCCTCTGCCCAAGATTTTCAGGATGTGTAAAATCCTGTCTTGTTTTTCTCTGTATCATGGGAATTCTTAGAAATGTCAGAAATGTGATGTTATTTCCAATTCCATGTCCTTCATTTACATGTGGCACAGAAATCTTTAGAAAGACCATGTACGAACCCACTTTTTGGTCCAAAATAAAATTGTAACTAACTCTACAGAGTGGCTGTCACCAAACCTGCCTCTCCAAAAATAATTTCCAATTTCAATTCTCAGCATTATCCCTCCTCTTCTCAGGGCAAGAGTAAGGCATAACCTTCTATATGGTCTCCTTGCCACCAATAAATGCATATTCCAATTCTTCCTTCATAACGTTTTCCAGCTAGTTATTTGAAAGGACCACTTCAGTCCTTTTTTTCCTGCCTCAGAAATAATAACTGTTGATTGCTTTCTGTGATGGCTTTAAACCATGGTCTCATGAGTCATGTGAGAGAGAAAATGAGGAGAAAGGAAAGCTACAGGGGTCTGGCTCAGCTCCTGCTGTAATCATCAGAATGCATGTATGCTAAGTCGCTTCAGTTGTGTCGGACTCTTTGCAACCCTGTGGACTATAGCTCACCTGGTTCCTCTGTCTGTTGGATTCTCCAGGCAAAAATACTGGAGTAGGTTGCTGTGCTCTTCTCCAGGGGATCTTTGTGACCCAAGGATCGAACCCAGGTCTTTTGCATTGCAGACGGGTTCTTTATCATTAGTGCCACATGGGAAGACCTCTATAATCAGAATAGTCTCATTTTTAAAAAATTGGATATATGCGTGGGGCTTGTTGCTAATGCATATGCTGTGAGATAGCTAACTAGCTAACTTCTGCATAGACCTATATATATCTATAGCTGTATATATCTTACCTTTTCCAGTTTTAAGCTAATTATAAAATAAGAGTAAATGTTACTATTGCTACCAAGTAGTGTACAGCATATACCTATTATGTGATTCATCAATCAATATCAGACTCTAGTTCATTAAATACTTACTGAGTGAATAAACTAATATTCCTTTCTCCCCTTCCTGCAAAGAAGATGTATTATCCCATTTTACAAGTAAGGGAACAGATTTAGGAAAATTAAGTGAATTTGAAATGAGATCTGCCTTATCCACAATACTCATGTCTTTCTTGAGACGGGTTAGACTGGGACAGAAGAGAGGATGGAAAATCCCTTTATGTTTCTTTCAGATTTCTAGGCATCATCTTCCTCATGCTCTCTTTTCTTCTTCTTCCTTAGATCCAAGACTATTGGTATGTTTCTTCACCTTTAGTACCTGGAGAGACTACCTTTAGTATTTGAAGTATATCCCTTCAGATGCCTGTCTTGTGGAATGGAACTCAGTTTCCCAACTTCTTACTTTCCTTTGGCTCTTAATTAAAATTTTGTGATGGCAATAAATATTGCTTAAGAATAGAAGCAGAGTCAAAGTCAAAACATTAGTTAAGTACTCTGACTCATTTTTTTTTTTTGCATTTTTGCATTTCTTTTCCATGGGGATGGTCTTGATCCCTGTCTCCTGTACAATGTCACGAACTTCTGTCCATAGTTCATCAGGCACTCTGTCTATCAGATCTACTCCCTTAAATCTATTTGTCACTTCTACTGTATACTCATAAGGGATTTGATCTAGGTCATACCTGAATGGACTAGTGGTTTTCCCTACTTTCTTCAATTTAAGTCTGAATTTGGCAATAAGAAGTTCATGATCTGAGCCACAGTCTACTCCCGGTCTTGTTTTTGCTGACTGTATAGAGCTTCTCCATCTTTGGCTGCAAAGAATATAATCAATCTGATTTTGGTGTTGACCATCTGGTGATGTCCACGTGTAGAATCTTCTCTTGTGTTGTTGGAAGACGGTGTTTGCTATGACCAGTGCGTTCTCTTGGCAAAACTCTATTAGCCTTTGCCCTGCTTCATTCTGTACTCCAAGGCCAAATTTGCCTGTTACATCAGGTGTTTCCTGACTTCCTACTTTTGCATTCCAGTCCCCCATTATGAAAAGGACATCTTTTTATGGGTGTTAGTTCTAGAAGGTCTTGTAGGTCTTCATAGAACCGTTCAACTTCAGCTTCTTTGGTGTTATTGGGTGGGGCATAGACTTGGATTACTGTGATATTGAATGATTTGCCTTGGAAACGAATAGAGATCATTCTGTCTTTTTTTTTTTTTTTTTTTCTTTTTTTTTTTTTTTTTCTTTTTTTTTTTTTTTATAAATTTATTTATTTTACTTGGGGGCTAATTACTTTACAATATTGTAATAGTTTTTGCCATACATTGACAAGAATCAGCCATGGGTTTACATGTGTTCCCCTTCCCGAACCCCCCACCCACCTCCCTCCCCCTCCCATCCCTCTGGATCATCCCACTGCCCCGGCCCCGAGCCCTTGTCACATGCATCGAACATGGAATGGTGCTCTGTTTCACATATGACAATACACATGTCTCAATGCCATTCTCCCAGAACGGCCCACCCTCACCTTCTCCCTCAGAGTCCATAAAATTGTTCCATGCATCTGTGTCTCTCATTCTGTCCCGCATATAGGGTTATCGTTACCATCTTTCAGATTCCATATATATGCATTAGTATACTGTATTGTTGTTTTTCTTTCTGGCTTACTTCACTCTGTATAATGGGCTCCAGTTTCATCCATCTCAGTAGAACCGGTTCAAATGTATTTTTTTTAATGGCTGAGTAATATTCCATTGTGTATATGTACCACAGCTTCCTTATCCATTCATCTGCTGATGGACATCTAGGTTGCTTCCATGTCCTGGCTATTGTAAACAGTGCTGCAATGAACATTGGGGTACACGCGTCTCTTTCAATTCTGGTTTCTTCGGTGTGTATGCCCAGCAGTGGGATTGCTGGGTCATATGGCAGTTCTATTCCCAGTTTTTTAAGGAATCTCCACACTGTTCTCCATAGTGGCTGTACTAGTTTGCATTCCCACCAACAGTGTAAGAGGGTTCCCTTTTCTCCACACCCTCTCCAGCATTTATTGCTTGTAGACTTTTGGATAGCAGCCATTCTGACTGGTGTGAAATGATACCTCATTGTGGTTTTGATTTGCATTTCTCTAATAATGAGTGATGTTGAGCATCTTTTCATGTGTTTGTTAGCCATCTGTATGTCTTCTTTGGAGAAATGTCTGTTTAGTTCTTTGGCCCATTTTTTGATTGGGTCATTTATTTTTCGGGAATTCAGCTGCAGAAGTTGCTTGTATATTTTTGAGATTAATTGTTTGTCTGTTGCTTCATTTGCTATTATTTTCTCCCATTCTGAAGGCTGTCTTTTCACCTTGTTTATAGTTTCCTTTGTTGTGCAAAAGCTTTTAATTTTAATTAGGTCCCATTTGTTTATTTTTGCTTTTATTTCCAATATTCTGGGAGGTGGGTCATGGAGGATCCTGCTGTGATTTATGTCGGAGAGTGTTTTGCCTATGTTTTCCTCTAGGAGTTTTATTGTTTCTGGTCTTACGTTTAGATCTTTAATCCATTTTGAGTTTATTTTTGTGTACGGTGTTAGGAAGTGTTCTAGTTTCATTCTTTTACAAGTGGTTGACCAGTTTTCCCAGCACCACTTGTTAAAGAGATTGTCTTTTCTCCATTGTATATTCTGGCCTCCTTTGTCGAAGATAAGGTGTCCATATGTGCGTGGGTTTATCTCTGGGCTTTCTATTTTGTTCCATTGATCTATATTTCTATCTTTGTGCCAGTACCATACTGTCTTGATGACTGTGGCTTTGTAGTAGAGTCTGAAGTCAGGCAGGTTGATTCCTCCAGTTCCATTCTTCTTCCTCAAGATTGCTTTGGCTATTCGAGGTTTCTTATATTTCCATACAAATTGTGAGATGATTTGTTCTAGTTCTGTGAAAAATACCATTGGTAGCTTGATAGGGATTGCATTGAATCTGTAGATTGCTTTGGGTAGAATACTCATTTTCACTATATTAATTCTTCCAATCCATGAACACGGTATATTTCTCCATCTGTTTGTGTCCTCTTTGATTTCTTTCATCAGTGTTTTATAGTTTTCTATATATAAGTCTTTTGTTTCTTTAGGTAGATATATTCCTAAGTATTTTATTCTTTTTGATGCAATGGTGAATGGTATTGTTTCCTTAATTTCTCTTTCTGTTTTCTCATTATTGGAGTATAGGAATGCAAGGGATTTCTGTGTGTTAATTTTATATCCTGCAACTTTACTATATTCATTGATCAACTCTAGTAATTTTCTAGTAGAGTCTTTAGGGTTTTCTATGTAGAGGATCATGTCGTCTGCAAACAGTGAGAGTTTTACTTCTTCTTTTCCTATCTGTATTCCTTTTATTTCTTTTTCAGCTCTGATTGCTGTGGCCAAAACTTCCAAAACTATGTTGAATAGTAGTGGTGAAAGTGGGCATCCTTGCCTTGTTCCTGACTTTAGGGGAAATGCTTTCAATTTTTCACCATTGAGGATAATGTTTGCTGTGGGTTTGTCATATATAGCTTTTATTATGTTGAGATATGTTCCTTCTATTCCTGCTTTCTGGAGGGTTTTAATCATAAATGGATGCTGAATTTTGTCAAAGGCTTTTTCTGCATCTATTGAGATAACCATATGGTTTTTTTCTTTCAATTTGTTAATGTGGTGTATTACATTGATTGATTTGCGGATGTTAAAAAAACCTTGCATTCCTGGGATAAAGCCCACTTGGTCATGATGTATGATCTTTTTAATATGATGTTGGATTCTGTTTGCTAGAATTTTATTAAGGATTTTTGCATCTATGTTCATCAGTGATATTGGCCTGTAGTTTTCCTTTTTTGTGACATCTTTGTCTAGTTTTGGAATTAGGGTGATGGTGGCCTCATAGAATGAGTTTGGAAGTTTACCATCTTCTGCAATTTTCTGGAAGAGTTTGAGCAGGATAGGTGTTAGCTCTTCTCTAAATTTTTGGTAGAATTCCGCTGTGAAGCCGTCTGGTCCTGGGCTTTTGTTTGCTGGAAGATTTCTGATTACACTTTCGATTTCCGTGCTTGTGATGGGTCTGTTAAGATCTTCTATTTCTTCCTGGTTCAGTTTTGGAAAGTTATACTTTTCTAAGAATTTGTCCATTTCTTCCAAGTTGTCCATTTTATTGGCATATAGCTGTTGGTAGTAGTCTCTTATGATCCTTTGTATTTCTGTGGAATCTGTTGTGATCTCTCCATTTTCATTTCTAATTTTGTTGATCTGATTCTTCTCCCTTTGTTTCTTGATGAGTCTGGCTAATGGCTTATCAATTTTGTTTATCTTCTCGAAAAACCAGCTTTTAGTTTTGTTGATTTTTGCTATGGTCTCTTTTGTTTCTTTTGCATTTATTTCTGCCCTAATTTTTAAGATTTCTTTCCTTCTACTGACCCTGGGGTTTTTCATTTCTTCCTTCTCTAGTTGCTTTAGGTGTAGAGTTAGTTGATTTATTTGATTTTTTTCTTGTTTCTTGAGGTACGCCTGTATTGCTATGAACCTTCCCCTTAGTATTGCTTTTACAGTGTCCCATAGGTTTTGGGTTGTTGTGTTTTCATTTTCATTCGTTTCTATGCATAATTTTATTTCTTTTTTGATTTCTTCTGTGATTTGTTGGTTATTCAGAAGCGTGTTGTTTAGCCTCCATATGTTGGAACTTTTAATAGTTTTTTTCCTGTAATTGAGGTCTAATCTTACTGCATTGTGGTCAGAGAAGATGGCTGGGATGATTTCAATTTTTTTGAATTTACCAAGGCTAGATTTATGGCCCAGGATGTGATCTATCCTGGAGAAAGTTCCATGTGCACTTGAGAAAAAGGTAAAATTGATTGTTTTGGGGTGGAAACTCCTGTAAATATCAATTAAATCTAATTTGTCTATTGTATCATTTAAAGTTTGTGTTTCCTTGTTAATTTTCTGTTTAGTTGATCTATCCATATGCGTGAGTGGAGTATTAAAGTCTCCCACTATTATTGTGTTATTGTTAATTTCCCCTTTCATACTTGTTAGTATTTGCCTTATATATTGTGGTGCTCCTATGTTGGGTGCATATATATTTATGATTGTTACGTCTTCTTCTTGAATTGATCCTTTGATCTTTATGTAGTGTCCTTCTTTGTCCCTTTTCACATCCTTTATTTTAAAGTCTATTTTATCTGAAATGAGTATTGCGACTCCTGCTTTCTTTTGGTCTCCGTTTGCATGGAATATGTTTTTCCACCCTTTCACTTTCAGCCTGTGTGTGTCCCTAGTTTTGAGGTGGGTCTCTTGTAGACAGCATATATAGGGGTCTTGTTTTTGTATCCATTCAGCAACCCTTTGCCTTTTGGTTGGGGCATTCAACCCATTTACATTTAAGGTAATTATTGATAAGTATGATCCCGTTGCCATTTACTTTGTTGTTTTGAGTTCGTGTTGAAACATCCTTTCTGTGTTTCCTGTTTAGAGAAGATCCTTTAGCATTTGCTGGAGAGCTGGTTTGGTGGTGCTGAATTCCCTCAGCTCTTGCTTGTCTGTAAAGCTTTTGAATTCTCCTTCATATCTGAATGAGATCCTTGCTGGGTACAGTAATCTGGGTTGTAGATTATTCTCTTTCATTACTTTAAGTATGTCCTGCCATTCCCTTCTAGCCTGAAGGGTTTCTATTGAAAGATCAGCTGTTATCCTTATGGGGATCCCCTTGTGTGTTATTTGTTGTTTTTCCCTTGCTGCTTTTAATATTTGTTCTTTGTGTTTGATCTTTGTTAATTTGATTAATATGTGTCTTGGGGTGTTTCGCCTTGGGTTTATCCTGTTTGGAACTCTCTGGGTTTCTTGGACTTCTGTGACTATTTATTTCCTCATTTTAGGGAAATTCTCAACTATTATCTCCTCGAGTATTTTTTCATGGCCTTTCCTTTTATCTTCTTCTTCTGGGACTCCTATGATTCGAATGTTGGGGCGTTTCATATTGTCCCAGAGGTCCCGGAGGTTTTCCTCATTTCTTTTGATTCTTTTTTCTTTTTTCCTCTCTGCTTCGTTTATTTCCATCATTCTATCTTCTACCTCACTTATCCTATCTTCTGCCTCCGTTATTCTACTGTTGGTTCCCTCCAGAGTGTCTTTTATCTCCTTTATTTCATTATTCATTCTATATTGATTCCTTTTTATTTCTTCTAAGTCCTTGATAAACATTTCTTGCATCTTCTCAATCTTTGTCTCCAGGCTATTTATCTGTAACTCCATTTTGCTTTCAAGATTTTGGATCATTTTTATTATCCTTATTCTAAATTCTTTTTCGGATAGATTCCCTATCTCCTCCTCTTTTGTTTGGCTTTGTGGGCATTTCTCATTTTCCTTTCCTTGCTGAGTATTTCTCTGCCTTTTCATCTTGTTTAGATTGCTGTGTTAGGCGTGGCCCTTCTGTATTCTGGTAGTATGAAGTTCCTCTTTGTTGTGGAGGTTCCTCACTGCGGTTGGGGTTGGACAGGTGGCTTGTCAAGGTTTCCTGGTTGGGGGAGCTTGTGTCGGTGTTCTGGTGGGCGGAGCTGGATTTCTGCTCTCTTGAGTGTAATGGAGTGACCAGTATTAATTTTTGAGATGTCTATGGATTTGGTGTGCCTCTGGGCAGCCTGTATATTGATGCTCAGGTCTATGTTCCTGCGTTGCTGGAGATAATGCGCAGTTTTTGTGAAAGCCTGACGTCCTCAGCCAGCCTTCAGAAGTAGTTTTGTGAAGTTTGGTCAGCGTTCAGATGTTCTTTCGATAAATTTGTGGAGGAGAGAGTGGTCTCCCCGTCCTATTCCTCCGCCATCTTCTGCTCTCCTCGAGATCATTCTGTCTTTTTTGAGATTGCATCCAGGTACTGCCTTTCAGACTCTTTTGTTGACCATGATGGCTACTCCATTTCTTCTAAGGGATTCTTCCCACAGTAGTAGGTATAATGGTCATCTGAGTTAAATTCACCCATTCCAGTCCATCTTAGTTCGCTGATTCCTAGAATGTCGACGTTCACTCTTGCCATCTCCTGTTTGACCACTTCAAATTTGCCTTGATTCATGGACGTAACATTCCCAGTTCCTATGCAATATTGCTCTTTACAGCATCAGACTTTGCTTCTGTCACCAGTCACATACACAGCGGGGCATTGTTTTTGCTTTGGCTCCATCCCATCATTCTTTCTGGAGTTATTTCTCCACTGATCTCCAGTAGCATATTGGGCACCTACCGACCTGGGGAGTTCATCTTTCAGTGTCCTATGTTTTGCCTTTCATGCTTCCCCATGGAAAAGAAATGCAAATAAGCAAAATGGCTGTCTGAGGAGGCCTTACAGATAGCTGGGAAGAGAAGAGAAGCGAAAAGCAAAGGAGAAAGGGAAGGATATTCCCATCTGAATGCGAGTTCCAAACAATAGCAAGGAGAGATAAGAAAGCCTTCCTCAGCAATCCATGCAAAGAAATAGAGGAAAACAACAGATTGGGAAAGACTAGAGATCTCTTCAAGAAAATGAGAGATACCAAGGGAACATTTCATGCAAAGATGGGCTCGATAAAGGACAGAAATGGTATGGACCTAACAGAAGCAGAAGATATTAAGAAGAGGTGGCAAGAATACACAGAAGAACTGTACAAGAAAATCTTCACGACCCAGATAATCACGATGGTGTGATCACTCACCTAGATCCAGACATCCTGGAATGTGAAGTCAAGTGGGCCTTAGGAAGCATCACTACGAACAAAGCTAGTGGAGGTGATGGAATTCCAGTTGAGCTATTTCAAATCCTGAAAGATGATGCTGCGAAAGTGCTGTACTCAATATGCAAGCAAATTTGGAAAACTCAGCAGTCGCCACATGACTGGAAAAGATCAGTTTTCATCCCAATCCCAAAGAAAGGCAATGCTAAAGAATGCTCTAACTACCGCACAATTGCACTCATCTCACATGCTAGTAAAGTAATGCTCAAGATTCTCCAAGCCAGGCTTCAGCAATACATGAATCGCGAACTTCCAGATGTTCAAGCTGGTTTTAGAAAAGGCAGAGAAACCAGAGATCAAATTGCCAACATCTGCTGGATCATCAAAAAAGCAAGAGAGTTCTAGAAAAACATGTATTTCTGCTTTATTGACTATGCCAAAGCCTTTGACTGTGTGGATCACAATAAACTGTGGAAAATTCTGAAAGAGATGGGAATACCAGACCATCTGACCTGTCTCTTGAGAAACCTGTACGCAGGTCAGGAAGCAACAGTTAGAACTGGACATGGAACAACAGACTGGTTCCAAATAGGAAAGGGAGTACGTCAAGGCTGTATATTGTCACCCTGCTTATTTAACTTGTATGCAGAGTACATCATGAGAAACGCTGGGCTGGAAGAAACACAAGCTGGAATCAAGATTGCCAGAAGAAATATCAATAACCTCAGATATGCAGATGACACCACCCTTATGGCAGAAAGTGAAAAAGAACTAAAGAGCCTCTTGATGAAAGTGAGAGAGGAGAGTGAAAAAGTTGGCTTAAAGCTCAACATTCTGAAAACTAAGATCATGGCATCTGGTCCCATCACTTCATGGGAAATGGATGGGGAAACAGTGGAAACAGTGTCAGACTTTATTTTGGGGGGCTCCAAAATCACTTTACTTTTCCGTCATTACTTTTCCGAGAAAGGTCCGTCTAGTCAAGGCTATGGTTTTTCCAGTAGTCATGCATGGATGTGAGAGGTGGACTATAAAGAAAGCTGAGAACTGAAGAATTGATGCTTTTGAACTGTGGTGTTGGAGAAGACTCTTGAGAGTCCCTTGGACTGCAAGGAGATCCAATCATTCCATCCTAAAGGAGATCAATCCTGGGTGTTCACTGGAAGGACTGATGTTGAAGCTGAAACTCCAATACTTTGGCCACCTCATGCGAAGAGTTGATTCATTGGAAAAGACCCTAATGCTGGGAAGGATTGGGGGCAGGAGGAGAAGGGGACAACAGAGGTTGAGATGGTTGGATGGCATCACTGACTCGATGGACATGGGTTTGGGTAAACTCCAGGAGTTAGTGATGGACAGGGAGGCCTGGCATGCTACAATTCATGGGGCCGCAAAGAGTCGGACACGACTGAGCGACTGAACTGAACAGAACTGTGACTCATTTGAAGAAGAAATTCAGTAAATATGCAAAGTTCCGATATTATTTAGAAATTCTCCTAAATGCTGTAAATGGCTTTTATTTTAATAGGCAAGCCAATGAGGTCTCAAAGATGATTTCTAATTATATACTCTTCTGTTTTTTCTGATATGTGCCACAGGGTGGGGAGAGGATGAACAAATACATTAGAAACCTTAAATTTTTTATTTCAATTTCAAATTAATAAATGAATTTAGGCTTTCTTAGTATGTTCTCATTTTCATAACCATGTTTTCTTTTAAGAGTGATTCTGGAAAATTTTGATCGGTAACACAGAGTGATTCAGTGGAAGTATATATATTTTTGCAAAATCAATGTATTTTAATTAACACAGCTTAATTAAAATATATTGAGGTCCTGGTTCCTAAAGTTTCATTAATTTACTGATCGACCGTCACCAAGGGATTACCTGATTCCCCTCTGAAAAGTTAGGGTGTAGACCAAGTGAACTTCAAGGGTCCTTCTGGTTTAGATACTCACTGATGCTAACTTACCTGCTGAGTCAGCAGCTTAGTTGTGGGGATTATGGTGAAGATGTTGATGGTGCCTTTGATTGAGCGTTTACTATGTGCTATGAAAGTGTAGACCTGTGTGCAGTGTGCCTTCACCTGAGTCATCTGAATATACGTATCTCCAAGGTGATCCTGAAATTAAGCCGTTATAGTTATTTTGTCTTCCTAAAAATTCATATTTTCTACTTTCACTAGGAATGTGTTTTTAATCTAAATGCAAAGAGGATTATCATAATAATTTAGGTTGTCTTTGGAAGTGTTTGTGAATAATGGTATCATAGTTCCTCCGCAGATGCCTTACTGAAGCAGGCTGTAGAGTAGATAAATGGGTTACTCCCAGGGCTTTTACTCCCTGGTGGCTCTGACTCTGATGTGATCTTGGGCAAAATGCTTCATATGAGAGGGCCGATCTGTTTGTCTTTGTTCCGAAATCACAAGATAGTGCAGATATTTTTCCCTCCGATTTGATTCTGTGACTGAATGTTTAAGAATTAACGTGGGTGTTAGAAGTTTCCAATAATAGGCACATGTTACCATAGACACGTCCTTTAAATATGTCAGTGGTGCATTATTGCACAGCAGTACTTAAAAGCTTTCAAACAAGTTGTGTTTATGAGATCCTGAAATTATTTAGTTGTGAAATATACTAGAGATTTGACTTTCAGCTGTGAAGCGGTCCTGAGATGATCTTTCAGAGTCTTGTGGCACATTATTATGGGAGTCATGGCAATTTCCTATAGAGAATATTTAGAAAGTAAGGGATGAAAGCTAATGACTCTAACTACTCCGAGATAGTCTTTTGGGTTTATTAAAGATGAAAACTTGACAAGGCAATTTTAGTTGAAATAGATCATTTTTACCCCCCTTGCATTTGGGGGGTAAAAGTGATCTACTTCATTTTTAATAATTCAAATAAATTATCAAATGCTAGATTATTTTGTTTGGGACAATCAGCATTAAAGGAAAAAAATGGAAGAATCCTTGGCCATCTTTCCCATGTTGTTTCAATTTATCACTGCCACTGTTACCTCTTTCAGCACACTGAGGAATTGAAGCAGATGATTCTAAAATATATTTTTGTAAAGGAAATTCTGTGAGTGAGAGGAACGACTATAGCCCATGTGTACATACCTGCGTGTGTGCCTTGCTCTGTGCTAAGCTGTGTGGTGTTTCTTGTCAAATATTTATTCAAATGCTTGCCCGGCATTATTCTATGGATGCTAGAAACACAAGGATGCAAAAAACAAGGCCTCTGTAGTCAGTAAGCCTCAGGTTCTCTTCAGTGTGAACATGTAAGTTTGTTATTTTAGTATCTTCCTTTTTAACATTAGGAGACTGAGGATCAAAAGAGCAAAATAATTTCCCCAAGGTTACCTATCCAGTAAGAGGTGAAGCAGAAATTGTACTCACAATCTTTGACTACATCATGCAATTCATTTCACCTCAGTTACGTCCATGGCAATAGAAAGGCAGAGTCCACTATCTTGGATTCAAGTCCTGGCTGCATCTCTACAACCTTTGTGTGACCTGGACCAAGTTATTCTGCCTTGTGGGACCTTAATGTTCTTGCCTATATTGTCAGCACAGTAGTATGCTGACCCCAAAGGGTGGTTAAAGATTGTGTGAAATGCTGATTAGAAAGTTCTTTGTGCTTAATTGGCACATTGTGGGTCCTAGGTAGTTGCTGGTGCTGTTGTAGGCATTAATAATCTTGGTGGGAAATATTGGAAGTTTTTGTGGTTCTCAATTTGTTCATTTGTTTCCTCAATCTGAAGCACTGTTTATCAGTGGCAGGGGCTATTGGAATAGTGATGTGGTGGGCGTGGGGCTGGGTGTGGTTGGAGAGGGATTGATTGGACAACATGAGCTTGGAAGATCTAATATGAGGTGGGCTGCTCACAGGGCTCTGGAGTCCTTTCTTCCATTTCAGGTTTAGTCCTTCAGCTCGTGTGTCATCATAAATGACTGCCTACATGCTTCTGTTTAAAGTGTTTGAAAAACACTGCCTTTAATGGAAGTTGCTGAGGGGATATATTTAGAGATTTTTCAAATTCTTTTATTTACAGTTATTATTTGAATCATCATTCAATCCTTTGACATTATTTTTGGTACTTGATAGGGGTTCAATAAATGCTGATAAATAAAAATTAACTAATCAATAAATAAAATATTTACAAAGAGTCTTATATGTTTATATATACATATATATGCATAGATATATAGGCTTCCCTGATGGCACTATTGGTAAAGAATCTGCTTTCCAATGCAAGAGATGTAAGAAACTCGGGTTCGATCTCTGGATTGGGAAGATCTCGTGGAGGAGGGTTTGGCAACCCACTCCAGTATTCTTGCCTGGAGAATCGCAGGGACAGAGGAGCCTGGCAGGCTACAGTTCATGAGTTCAAAGAGTCGGACATGATAGAACCTATTTAGCATTCATGCACATATACCCACACACAAACACACACACATACGTACATAAACACACATATGTACACATGTACATACATACATACATGTATGCATGCATGTATATGGCTTCCCAGGTGGTGCTAGTGGTAAAAAACCTGCCTGCCAATGCAGGTTAGACGTAAGAGACACAGTTTCAATCCCTGGGTTGGGAAGATCCCCTTTAGGAAGGCATGGCAACCCACTCCAGTATTCTTGTCTGGAGAATCTCATGGACAGAGGAGCCTGGCAGGCTGCAGTCCATAGGGCCACACAGAGTTGGACCCAACTGAAGTAACTTAGCACATATGCATGTATGTATGCACACACACACACACACAACACATACACACACACACACATGTGGGTTAGAATTAGGTGTAGAGAAAGTAACTAAGCAACAGCCAGAGCTAAGAGTGAGTTGGATGCAGGAGAAGGATTGGAACTATGAAATTCTGGCTGGATGCTAAACCTTAAACATTGGGTTAGGCTGATCACTCTGTCTTGCATTTACACAATGCATTTTTCCTACAAATTTCTTTCACAATAAAAAGTCTAGTGAGGTGGGTAGTGCAGGCATGAGCTGCACTGGTGTGAGACCCTAGCTAGTGGAATTTTTGTCCCCCCGTGCTATCAATTATGCATTCTATTCAGATACTGAAAATTCTTTTCATCTAAGCTTGTGCAGAGTATGTGACAGGCACCTACCAAGCAGAACACCACAAAAGCCTTATGTAAAGGCTCCGCTCATCTCCGGCCAATTAAGGAGGCAGAGAGCCTGAGCCTGCTCTCCTCACACTGCCCAAAGTCCCATTTCAATCCTATATCTTTCACCAAAGGAACAGAGTGAATTCTCCACAAGGGGAATACTGCTTCATAAATATTGAACAGTGCTAGTTATATCTGACCTGAGAGAAACCTCAACTTGTTAGAAGACTGTGTTTATCAGCCCTTAGCTCCAGAGTATTGTATATCTAGAACTCTGCAAAGTTTGTGAACAATAAGAAACTTGAAAATGTCGTTGTGCTGGTTATCATCTTCATCATCATCAAAATTCAATGTAGCACTTCTTTTCTTAGAGTGAAAAGAAGAGATGATGGATGCACAATTGAGGGTTATATCCTTGGAAGAAATGTTAAAAGAATTGTCATGTGGTTAGAGAAATAAGTTGTTGTTTAGTCACTAAGTCCTCTCTGACTCTTGAGACCTCATGGACTGTAGCCTACCAGGCTTCTCTATGCATGGGATTTCCCAGACAAGAATACTGGAGTGGGTTGCCATTTACTTCTCCAGAGAATCTTCTCGACCCAAGGATCAAACCTGTGGCTCCTGCATTGAGATTCTTAACCTCTGAGCCACCAGAGAAATAAATTAGAAGATTGTATTTTAATATAAGGAGGATGAAATTCAGAGAAAATTCAGTTTATCTCTGTGTGGGTGGAAAAAACAAACATTGAAATGTCTTGATTTCATTTGGGGAGAATGCGGAATTCAGAGAGTATCAGAAGGGATTTATGATAGTGTAGGACCTGAAGGGAAGAACTGTCAGGTTTATGAGAGAATACTGCAGGGACATTGTTGGGAAATAAAAAGAGCATGGAATCTAATAGAATTGGGTTCAGCTCTTCACTGTGACACTTGTTCCCCATGTCCTTGGATACGCTATTTGCCTTCTCTAAGATTATCATCTTCATTGCAAAGTGTGGACAATAAAACCTTCCCTAAAAAATGGGATTATATATGTGAAATACCTTGCAAAGATCTGACATGTAGTAGAAACACATTAAATGCTTATTCTTTCCCCTTGAAAATATTTCAGAACCTACAGAGCCCATCCTTAAACTCACCAATTTATAAGTATTTTCTTAGCCAGTTCTTGTTTTTCATTGTCTATATATTTTCAAGTTACTTACTTTTAAAAATTTTGATTAGCTTTATTATACTTGTTTTCTTTTTTATTGTGATATAATTGACATATACCATTATATGTCAAATGTACATCATAATGATTTGATGTTTGTATATGTTGTGATGGCTACTCCATTTCTTCTAAGGGATTCTTGCCCACAGTAGTATATATAATGGTCATCTGAGTTAAATTCACCCATTCCAGTCCATCTTAGTTCGCTGATTCCTAGAATGTTGACGTTCACTCTTGCCATCTCCTGTTTGACCACTTCCAATTTGCCTTGATTCATGGACCTAACGTTCCAGGTTCCTATGCAATATTGCTCTTTACAGCATCGGACTTTGCGTCTATCACCAGTCACATCCACAGTTGGGTATCGTTTTTGCTTTGACTCCATCCCATCATTCTTTCTGGAGTTATTTCTCCACTGATCTCCATTAGCATATTGGGCACCTACCGACCTGGGGAGTTCATCTTTCAGTGTCCTATCTTTTTGCCTTTTCATAGTGTTCATGGGGTTCTCAAGGCAAGAATACTGAAGTGGTTTGCCATGCCCTTCTCCAGTGGACCACATTCTGTCAGACCTCTCCACCATGACCCGTACGTCTTGGGTGGCCCCACACGGCATGGCTTAGTTTCATTGAGATAGACAAGGCTGTGGAGTAGCCATCATGGTCAACAAAAGAGTCCAAAATGCAGTACTTGGATGCAATCTCAAAAACGATAGAATGATTTCTGTTCGTTTCCAAGGCAAACCATTCAATATCACGGTAATCCAAGTCTATGCCCCGACCAGTAACGCCGAAGAAGCTGAAGTTGAACGGTTCTATGAAGACCTACAAGACCTTTTAGAACTAACACCCAAAAAAGATGTCCTTTTCATTATAGGGGACTGGAATGCAAAAGTAGGAAGTCAAGAAACACCTGGCATAACAGGCAAGTTTGGCCTTGGAGTACAGAATGAAGCAGGGCAAAGGCTAATAGAGTTTTGCCATGAGAACGCACTGGTAATAGCAAACACCCTCTTCCAACAACACAAGAGATGACTCTACACATGGACATCACCAGATGGTCAACACCGAAATCAGATTGATTATATTCTTTGCAGCCAAAGATAGAGAAGCTCTATACCGTCAGCAAAAACAAGACCGGGAGTAGACTGTGGCTCAGATCATGAACTTCTTATTGCCAAATTCAGACTTAAATTGAAGAAAGTAGGGAAAACCACTAGTCCATTCAGGTATGACCTAGATCAAATCCCTTATGAGTATAGAGTGGAAGTGACAAATAGATTTAAGGGACTAGACCTGATAGACAGAGTGCCTGATGAACTATGGACAGAGGTTCATGACATTGTACAGGCGATGGGGATGAAGAAAATCCCCATGGAAAAGAAACGCAAAAAAGCAAAATGGCTGTCTGAGGAGGACTTACAGATAGCTGGGAAGAGAAGAGAAGTGAAAAGCAAAGGAGAAAAGGAAAGATATTCCCATCTGAATGCAGAGTTCCAAAAAATAGCAAGGAGAGATAAGAAAGCCTTCCTCAGCGATCAGTGCAAAGAAGTAGAGGAAAACAACAGATTGGGAAAGACTAGAGATCTCTTCAAGAAAATTAGAGATACCAAAGGAACATTTCATGCAAAGATAGGCTCGATAAAGGACAGAAATGGTATGGACCTAACAGAAGCAGAAGATATTAAGAAGTGGTGGCAAGAATACACAGAAGAAACTGTACAAAAAAGATCTTCACGACCCAGATAATCACGATGGTGTGATCACTCACCTAGAGCCAGACATCCTGGAATGTGAAGTCAAGTGGGCCTTAGAAAGCATCACTACGAACAAAGCTAGTGGAGGTGATGGAATTCCAGCTGAGCTATTTCAAATCCTCAAAGGTGATGCTGTGAAAGTGCTGCACTCAATATGCCAGCAAATTTGGAAAACTCAGCAGTGGCCACATGACTGGAAGAGGTCAGTTTTCGTTCCAATCCCAAAGAAAGGCAATGCCAAAGAATGCTCAAACTACTGCACAATTGCACTCATCTCACACCCTAGTAAAGTAATGCTCAAAATTCTCCAAACCAGGCTTTAGCAATACGTGAACCATGAACTTCCAGATGTTCAAGCTGGTTTTAGAAAGGGCAGAGGAACCAGAGATCAAATTGCCAATATCTGCTGGATCATTGAAAAAGCAAGAGAGTTCCAGAATAACATCTATTTCTGCTTTATTGACTATGCCAAAGCCTTTGACTGTGTGGATCACAATAAACTGTGGAAAATTCTGAAAGAGATGGGAATACCAGACCATCTGACCTGTCTCTTGAGAAACCTGTATGCAGGTCAGGAAGCAACAGTTAGAACTGGACATGGAACAACAGACTGGTTCCAAATAGGAAAAGGAGTCCATCAAGGCTGTATATTGTCACCCTGCTTATTTAACTTATATGCAGAGTACATCATGAGAAACGCTGGGCTGGAAGAAGCACAAGCTGGAATCAAGATTGCCGGGAGAAATATCAATAACCTCAGATATGCAGATGACACCACCCTTATGGCAGAAAGTGAAGAAGAACTAAAGAGCCTCTTGATGAAAGTGAAAGAGAAGAGTGAAAAAGTTGGCTTAAAGCTCAACGTTCATAAAACTAAGATCATGGCATCCGGTCCCATCACTTCATGGGAAATAGATGGGAAAACTGTGGAAACAGTGTCAGACTTTATTTTGGGGGGCTCCAAAATCACTGCTGATGGTGATTGCAGCCATGAAGTTAAAAGATGCTTACTCCTTGGAGGGAAGGTTATGGCCAACCTAGATAGCATATTTAAAAGCAGAGACATTATTTTGCCAACAAAAGTCCGTCTAGTCAAGGCTATGGTTTTTCCAGTGGTCATGTATGGATGTGAGAGTTGGATGGTGAAGAAAGCTGAGCACCGAAGAATTGATGCTTTTGAACTGTGGTGTTGGAGAAGACTCTTGAGAGTCCGTTGGACTGCAACGAGTCCAATCATTCCATCCTAAAAGAGATCAATCCTGGGTGTTCATTGGAAGGTCTGATGTTGTAGCTGAAACTCCAATACTTTGGCCACCTCATGCTACGAGTTGACTCATTGGAAAAGACCCTAATGCTGGGTAGGATTGGGGGCGGGAGGAGAAGGGGACGACAGAGGATGAGATGGTTGGATGGCATAACCGACTCAATGGACATGGGTTTGGGTGGACTCCGGGAGTTGGTGATGGACCTAGTGGCCTGGCGTGCTGCAGTTCATGGGGTCGCAAAGAGTCGGACACGACTGAGCAACTGATCTGAACTGATATGTTGTGAAATGTCACCATAATGAATACACTTAATGTATATCACCACAGGTAGTTACGTTTTTTCCCCCTGTGATGAGAAGTTTTAAGATCTACTCTCAGCAACTTTCAAATATACAATACAGCATTATTAACTATAGTCACCGTGCTGTACATTATATCTCCATGACTTATTCATTTTGTAACTGGAAGTTTGTACCACCAGTTGACCACCTTTATCCGTTTTGCCCACCTCTCGCCACCTATCTCTGGCAACCAACAAGCTGTTCTCCATAAATTTGTTTTTTTTTTTTTTTCTTTTTGGTTATGGTTGTTTGTGGGTTTTTTAGATTACATATTTAAGTGAGATTTTATGGTATTTGTATTTCTCTGTATGGCTTATTTCACATAGTCTAATGCCCTTAAGGTCCATCCATGTTGTCAGAAATGGCAAGATTTTATTTTTTTATGGTTCAATATTCTGTTTATTTGAGCCATAAAAAAGAAAATCTTGCCACTTCTAGAAGTTGCTCAGTCATGTCTGACTCTTTGCGACCCCATGGACTATACAGTCCATGGAATTATCCAGGCCAGAATAAATGGAGTGGGTAGCCATTCCCTTCTCCAGGGGATCTTCCCAACCCAGGGATCGAACCCAGGTCTCCTGTATTGCAGGATAGTTTACCAGCTGAGCCACAAGGGAAGCCCATGTAGATATGTATATATACTACACCATCCTTTCTTTATGCATTCATTCATTGGGGACATTTAGGTTGCTTCCATGTCACAGTTGTTGCAAATAATGCTGCGTTGATCCACATTTCTTCTTTTTCCCCTCTGTTGCTCCCATACTCAAGAGAATATACACCCTATAACTTTCTGCCATCAAGCGTTTCTTCCACATGTTGATCAAGTTCTCCTTTTTCTGTGATTCTGTTTTGGACCACTGAGTAATATCATCTCCCTGCTCTGAGCATCCATAGATGTTTATTTTTGCCTCTAATTTATACCATATTACTACAGAGTTTAAAATCATTTATTTCCTTATTTAACAAACATGGTACCAGGTATTGTGCTAAGTTCTAGGAATCTGCAGGTAAAAAAGCCCCAGGCTGTGTATTCAATAATTCATAGTCTTCTTGGGGAAACTGATCAAAGATAAATAATTATAACTTAGTATGAGTGCTCTAGGAAGTATTTGCAATGTACTACTGATGCATGTCCTTTCATCCAAGCAAATTAAATGCTTTTATACAATAGGGTCCCCTTTTATATTCCTCCTCTGTAAACTTCCTTGCCGAGAACATCTAGCTGAGTATTAAGTAATTATTACACATTCATTGCTTTGAATTCTTCTTTACAGAGTTTTAATATTATATAGCCTTTTTAGATGCCTGAGAGGGAATATCACCCAAAACCAATCGCTGGTAAGTTTCTTTGTAAAGCCTAAAGTTCATGGAACCCTAGGAATAGATACCCTGATTCATTTAGAATCTATCCTTTGCATTTGTGAAGCGAAAGTTTCTAATCATTTAAGCAAAGTCAGGCTAAATATAATCTTGTCTTTGGTGGGGAGGCAGTCTGACAAGCCAGGCCCCCAGAAATAGGAGCCAGTGTGATAAGTAGGTGCCTCTACCTTAGTACTAACTAAAAGTCAAATATCAAAAGCTCAGCTAAGGAGGCTATCATGTTTAAACTGAACTTCACTATAGGTTCATTGTCAGGCAAAGCTATCAGGGAGACCAGTGCTTGGAGCTTGGGTGTGTGGTAGGTTATGAAGGACCATGCCTGTTTTGGGGGAATTGGCAAGGTTTGAAGTGGACAAGCAGTATAAAAATTCTGTAGCTAAGAATAGTGGGCCTAGAAACTCTAGCTACTGACCCCTGGAATTTTGTAGGCAAGACAAGGTCCTTTAAAGACACTGAATTCAAATAGCCAGCCAGAGCTTACGATAGAGTACACTCCATGTTACATCACCCTAGTGTTTTCTTGACATGGAATTCCTACTTCCTCTAAGACACATCTGTATCTTTTTTGGCTGCATACTGAACTAACTTTGGGGACTGGAGATAATGGTGATTGAAAGATCACAGCTTATTAGCTTAATGTTTGCTTAGCCTTTTGCTCGAGCCAAGCACAAACAACCCAGAGGCAAATTTGGAAGCCCAGGGTTCCAAGAAAGAGTTTTCTACCAATGGAGCTAATAAATGCTGTAGGTTCTTTTTTTTTTTTTTTTTTCAATTTCTGCTGCATTTAATTGAACAGTTTCTTTTACCTCCAGTGTCATTTTTTTTTTTTATAAATTTATTTATTTTAGTTGGGGGCTAATTACTTTACAATATTGTAATAGTTTTTGCCATACATTGACATGAATCAGCCATGGGTTTACATGTGTTCCCCTTCCTGGACCCCCCACCCACCTCCCTCCCCATCCCATCCCTCTGGGTCATCCCATTGCCCTGGCCCTGAGCCCTTGTCTCATGCATCGAACATGGAATGGTGTTCTGTTTCACATATGATAATATACATGTTTCAATGCTATTCTCCCAGAACGTCCCACCCAAATGCTGTAGGTTCTTATGGGAGTCTACAATAGCAAGTGTTAAACGATCGCAGTGCTAGTCTTCCATGTCAATAATGTAAGTATCTTCCTATAGGACTTTCCCACTACTATTTCTCTCCAGAATTTGCTCCTATGGGTTCTCTGATTGATGAATGAACTTGAGCTTGTATGCGTGCTTATTAGTTGCTCAGTCATGTCCAACCCTTTGTGACCCTACGGACTAAGCCTTCCAGGCTCCTCTGTCCATGGGATTTTCCAGGTTAGAATACTGGAATGGGTTGCCATTTCCTCCTCCAGGAGATCCTACCTGCCCAGGGATCAAACCTGTGTCTCCTGTGGATTCTTTACCACTGTGCCACCTGGGAAGCCCAGACTTGGGCTTGGTAATGGAGAATTGAAACTCATTAGGATGAGGCAGAATGGGTGAATAAAAGGCCATTGAAAAGGATGTTCAAGGGTCCAAATCATAATTTTTCCAAAGAGCAGTCCTAATATGAATAACTGCTAATATATGTTGAGTACAGTTGATGCTTCAAACTCAATATTGAACAAATAATACACTTAAAAATTCACTTTACTAAACACCCTGGTAATAAAGATACTTCTGGTATTCCAACATCTTCTGTCTACCAGGGAGCCACTGGGACTCAAGCACAAATTCATCTCATTTTAAAGCCTAAACTTTGCTACCTCCCTATACACAAGCATATGGTATCTGGCGTTCGTGAGTCCACTTAGGAAATTAAGCACCAAAGTCTAGTAAGTATGGTTTCTCTTGCTTACATGTGGCTTTTCAGAAATGTACACCACCATTATATCATGACAACAGAGATCTTAATTGCTAATCTTTACATATATTTTATACTTAAAAATGTGTATATTCAGAACACCAAATTTCTGCCGGTCCTGTTATTCCATGCAAGGTACTAAGACCCTTTCATCATGTGAGCAGAGAGATACATAAACAACTCAGTATAATGAAAGAATACAAGTCCCTGGGAGTACAGAAGAGGGAGGGAGCGACCCATTTTGCCTGAGAGAGTGAGGAAAATTTCAAAGAGGAGGGGATATTTGAGTCAGACTACAGAAGAGTTGGCCTCTGCCTTCTAAGACTGAAGAAGTCAGCTCAGAATAAAAGTACTTAAGATGGACCTATGCAAATTACTGAAAGGCGGACCATAGAAATGATATTCTTTTTTGTAGAGCACTGCTTTATTTTTAAATATCAAATGGCAACCCATTCCAGTGTTCTTGCCTGGAGAATCCCATGGACAGAGGAGCCTGGCAGGCTATAGTCCATGGGATCGCAAGAGTTGAACACGACTTTAGCTACTAAACCACCACCATAAGGTAGAGTAAATTTTATAGAAATGCTAATAAATCAAATGAGGTAAGAAAATGAATGTAATTTACAACCATGAAGTTATAATTAGTAAGCATGTAGTGATACAGCAAAATATACTGAGGCTGTCCATGTTTGCTGGTGTTGTTGTAGAGTTGCTCAGTCAAGTCCGACTGTTTGTGAACCCATGGACTGTAGCCTGCCAGCCTCCTCTGTCCATGGGGATTCTCCCGGCAAGAATACAGGAGTGGGTTGCCATGCCCTCCTCCAGGGGATCTTCCCAACCCAGGGATCAAACTTGCAGGTGGATTCTTTACCATCTGAGGCATAGTTTTGAGGTAATATAGTATAGTGGTGAAGAGCACAGATTTTGGAGCTGGAAAGCCTAGACTTGAATCATTTCCTATCTGAGCCTGAGCCAGTACTTAATCTTTCTGTCTTTGTGTTCCTCATCTATAAAAGAGAAACTCTAATTTCATCTCTCCCTTAGAGTTGTGAGGATAAAACTGGTTAATTCATATAAAGAGCTCAGGATAGTAGTTACCACATATTCAACAGATGTTGTTCAGTCTCACAGTTGTGTCCGATTCTTTGTGACCTTATGAACTGCAGCATGCCATGCTTCCCCATCTCTCACCATCTCCTGAATTTTGCCCAAGTTCATGTCCATTGCATCGGTGATGCCATCCAGCCATCTCATCCTCTGATGCTCTCTTCTCCTTCTGCCCTCAATCTTTCCCAGCATCAGGGACTTTTCCAGTGAGTTGGCTGTTGGCATCAGGTGACCAAAATACTGGAGCATCAGTACTTCCAACGAGTATTCAGGGTTGATCTCCCTTAAGATTGACTAGTTTGATCTCCTTGCTGTCATGGAACTTTGAAGAATCTTTTCCAGCATCACAGTTCGAAGGCGTTAATTCTTTGGTATTCTGTCTTCTTTATGGTCCAGCTCTCACAACCACATGTGACCACTGGGAAGACCATAGCCTTGACTATACGGACCTTTGTTGGCAGAGAAATGTGTCTATTTTTCAACACACTGACTAGGTTTGTCATAACTTTCCTGCCCGGAAGTGGAAGCAATCATCTTCTGATTTCATGGCTGCAGTCGCCATCCGCGGTGATTTTCCAGCTCAAGAAGAGGAACTCTCACTGCTTCTACACTTTCCCCTTCTATTTGCCATGAAGTAATGGGACCAGATGCCATGATCCAAATTTTTTTTTTTTTAATATTTAGTTTTAAGCTGGATGTTAACAGATGTTAGTTATTATATTTAAAAGAGGAAAATTAATATCTGGATTTTAGTATAAAGATACATGAAAAGATCCCTTATTTTCTTGAGCCATCGGTTTGAATTGCAACTGATTTTAGACTTTGCCTTTCTGAAGACTATTGTCTTTTACATTTTGAGGGAAAAACAACTCTTGAAATTTTACTATTTTTGAATCATATACTCCATATAATACCCTGTTTTTTGTCATGTTAGGTAAACTGTCTAGTCCTCATCTTCTTTATCTGTTGGTTGGACAAACTGTATTGTAAAGTCCCATTTAGGCTTAGTTATAACTGATTCTCTGAGTTATGCTTCCTCCTTTAGTGCATGCCAGTAGCAAAGGACCAATGTTACTATTCCTATTTTAGAAAGAAAGAGCTAGAAACATAGAAAAGCTAATTATGTCCTAGAAAGTTACAAACAGAGGCAAGACTATGACTTTTGATTATAGGTTTAGCTTGTGACATTGGTCAAAACTCATTTTGGTAGAATAAAAAAGCAGTGGACATTGATGCCTAGTCCACTTGTGTTTACATTTGACCTGGGTTCATGTCTAAGCTGTTCTGTTTCCTACTGGCAGAACTGTGAATAATTTATATGTACTTAATGAGCTTCAGTCTCTTTTTCTATAAAAACAAAGCTAACAATACCAATGTAATTTTTAGGATACATCCTCCCAAAGTGTGAGTTTCTTTGTTATTTTTTCCAGTTGGTATTGCCTCCCTCATGAAAAGTTTGCTATTTGAGCTTTCTATACAAACATCCACCTATGTTGATTTTCAGGAACAGTGTTCCGCTTTTTGCTCTGCTTGAGATTATTGCCAGAGTCAGTCCAGTTCAGTTCAGTCGCTCAGTCGTGTCCGACTCTTTGCAACCCCATAAACTGCAGCATGCCAGTCCTCCCTGTCCATCACCAACTCCCGGAGTTTACCCAAACCCATGTCCATCCAGTCAGTGATGCCATCCAACTATCTCATCCTCTGTCGTCCCCTTCTCCTCCTGCCCCCAATCCTACCCAGCATTAGGGTCTTTTCCAGTGAGTCAGCTCTTCGCATGAGGTGGCCAAAGTATTGGAGCTTCAGCTTCAACATCAGTCCAAGTGTCTGGGACTGTAAAGTCATTTATCAGGCGTAATAGGGAGAACCATGTAGATTAATGGTGACAGTTGGTATTAAGAGCTGCCTAGGGTCCTCAGTGAACATCCTGATGCCTGGTTTTGTGTTTTCAGAGTCTTCCTCAGAGGCTCCTCTTCTCCTAGAAACGTGGACTGCCCCCCATTCCCTGTTAAGCATTCTCCTGCTTTATTCTTTCAGAACCTCAGAATTAAATTTCAGCTGTTTCCAGAGTTTATTTCCACCAAGGTCAAATAGTGTCTTTTACCAACTGAGAAGCCACAGGTAAACAAATGGATGTAATGTGCCCATTTTTAAGTTATTCCCCTATCAATATTTCTTAAATCTTTGGCACTCGGTGCCTCTGTGAGCTAGTAGAGTCCTGGCAGATGTCCAAAGAAATATAGAAGTAGTAAATATTCCCAGACTCTGGAAACAACCAAGCTCAGATTAGCAGCTTCATTTGTAGGGCAAGCAAGAGGTATTTGTATCAGCGATTATTTTTGTCCAGATACATGATAGCCTTGTTTTCTGATGATAAATTTTTGAATTCAGTTTATAAAATTAAATCTGTAATTGTTTTAGTTCTTCTTAGTGCTCTATTTCCTAAAAAAAAAAAAACCCCAAACTCGAAGAGCTGCCCTTTTGCATGAAATTTAAAATCCTTTGCTTATTCCCATTTATTGAGAGACTGTATAGTTTTATGACTAGGAATACAGACTTGGTTCCCTGGTAGCTCAGATGGTAAATAATCTGCCTGCAATGCAGGAGTCCCGGGTTCAATCCCTGGATCAGGGAAGATCCCCTGGAGAAGGAAATAGCAACCCACTCCAGTATTCTTGCCTGGAGAATTCCATGGACAGAGGACCCTGGTGGGCTACAGTCCATGGGTTTGCAAAGAGTCAGCCATGACTCAGCGACTAACACACCCACACACCCACACCCACACACACACACACACACTGACACACACACAGAGATTTGGGCCCCAATTGTTAAAATTCCTGTCCTGCCACATACCAGCCATGTAACACTGGGCCAGTTACTTATCTTCCCTGGGCCAAAGTTTTCTCATCTGTAAGATATGAATAGTAAGATCAAGAGTTGTTCAGATCAGTTCAATTCAGTCGCTCAGTCATGTCCAACTCTTTGCGACCCCATGGACTGCAGCATCCCAGGCCTCCCTGTCATCACCAACTCCCGGGAATTTACTCAGACTCGTGTCCATTGAGTTGGAGATGCCATCCAACCATCTCATTCTCTGTCATCCCCTTCTCCTCCTGCTTTCAATCTTTCCCAGCATCAGGGTCTTTTCAAATGAGTTAGTTCTTCACATCAGGTGGCCAAAGTATTGGAGTTTCAGCTTCAGCATCAGTCCTTCCAATGAATATTCAGGACTGATTTCCTTTAGGATTAACTGGTTCGATCTCCTTGCAGTCCAATGGACTCTATCAGTACTTGTGAAGTATTTAGAACAGTGATTGGAACAGGGTAAGTAATCAGAAATGTTACTCTTGAGCACCTGACAGGCATTAAGCAAATACTGCGATACAAAATGAGTAAATTCCTTCTTCTAGAAGCATATAGCCTAGTACAAGGGTCAGTAAACTATGGTCCATAAACCAAATTCAACTTGTTAATACAGCCATGTTCGTTAATTTACAGATTATCTACGACTTTTATCTAATTCAGTAGCAGAATTGAATAGGTGCAACAGAGATCATGTGGCCTGAAAAACCAAAAATATTTACTAACTGGCCCTATATGGAAAAAAGTTTCTAATCTTTGCATAGTGGAGAACACAAACATATCAACTAATAAAGGCTTATGTAGTGGGGCAGATAGTTTAGCATAGTACATAGCATGCATTTATCAATTGCCTGTCCTGTGCTTGGTAATGTTCCAGGAGCTAGAGATAGAGTAGTAAATCAAACAGGCCCAAAAAAATTCAATCCACATGGAACTAGGAGCCTAGGGGGGAAACAGATAATAAAATAATGAGAGAAATAAGTAAAGCATCACAAAGGTGAAGTGAGAACCCTAGTACTTGCAGCTGTAACATAGCCATATCTGGTGGGTTTGTGGCCACCTGTAATCAGGCCCTACTCATACCCATTCTATCTTAATTCCTGTCCCAAGCCTCTGCTCAAGAAAGCCCATCCCTTCACCAAACCTAGTGTACAGCATGCTGCTAGCATAGGGCCTTGCACAGAATAAGTGCTTAGTGAAGATTTATGGAATGAATAAAAGAATCATCATTCTTTTTCCTGTTTACTTTGGCTGGATAATCCTCTCTCCTTTCCCTGATTCCCTCATTCTTCAGTGCTCAGGTCTGAGTTTTTTTCCTCCTCTAAGATACCTCCCCGACTATTCTTTCTTGATCTCTGCATTCTTAGAACTCACATCACTCTTTTCTCATGGAAGGCCTTGTTTTGTGTCTTGATGAAAAGCATCTACTGGAAAAAGTAGGTCCATGTAGAGTTCCTAGGTGAGACTTGAGGTTGTTCTTATTGGAAGGGTAGGATTAGTTAGAGTAAGTAGAGGATTGCAGATAAGAACTTTGTGGGGCTCTGGAGAGTGATTAAGACTGACATAGATTATCACCCTTATGGCAAGGAAAAAAGCAATAAAATCAAGCAGAAAGGAATATGTGATAATAGTTTGTACAGGATACACGTGAAGACAGATTGGAAGAATGTGTTTATAGAAGAGGAAACTGCATACGCTGAGGCCTAGAGGTAAGAGAATTTGGGAGAGTTGACAAATTTGAACTACTTCAGATGGCTGGAGCAGAGCATTGAAGGAGGGCGATAGTGAGAAATCAGGTTGTATTAGAAAACAAGGGAGCTTACTTATAAGTAAGCTATGGAAATAGGAAACTATTGAAGGCCTTTAAGAAAGGAGTGGTATGATTTGTGTGGGCTTCCCTCATAGCTCAGTTGGTAAAGAATCCACCTGCAATGCAGGAGATCCCGGTTCGTTTCCTGGGTTGGGAAGATCCCCTGGAAAAGGCATAGGCTACCCACCCCAGTATTCTTGGGCTTCCCTTGTGGTTCAGCTATTAAAGAATCTGCCTGCAATGCAGTATGATTAGTGAAGATTGCCTACAATGTGGAAAGTAAATTAGAATGGAGCATGATTAAAGGGAAAATGACTACCTCATGCCAGGTGCTAAATTTTTATTATTCTATTTAATATTCACACCTGCCCTGCAAATTAGGGATCATTATTTCTATTTTATTGATGAAGGGAGATTCAGAGAGATTAAGTGACAGCTGAAGTGTGGGTGAGCTGAGATGAATAGCCTACACCCTTCCTGGGCAGTCCTCAGTGTCTTCCCCAGTACAGCATGGTAGGGAAAGGTTGAGAAGGGGAAGAAGTAAACATAGTCGGACTGCTGCCCTGAGAGAAGAGTCAAAGCATTTAATTGTTGAATTGTTTACCGAAAAGACATGTTATTTGGCTAGATAAAAAAGGAGGGAAGTGCATCCTAGAAAGAGAAAGCTATATATGGAAAACTAGAGCGTGGCTGTGACATTAGGTACTTAGCAGATGATACAGCTAGAAAAATAATAGTGATGTTAAAGACCTAGAAATATATTCTAGGTCTAAATATTCTAGGGCTAATATTCTAAAGACTTAGAAAACATTTGGATGGTATAAAACAGATGAACTATAGAACTCCCTCAAACCCCAACTTAAACAATGACATGAGTAGATTTGTTTCTTTAAAGAGATGATTGTAGAGTTAATGTAAAAATGTAGGGAATGGTATAAGGCTACCACCAGGAAACTCAGTAGGATATTATAATGGTTCAGGAAAGAGTTATGATGATCTAAGTTAAGGTAGTAGCTGGAGAGGTCAAGAGGGGTGGGGTTTCATGAAATCCAATTTACAGGTGGAATGAATAAAGTGAGGAGATTAACCTTCTAGGACTGGAAGCACTTTGGGAGACTGGTAAGAAATAAAGTTTGAGAGGATGAGAAGGCTCAGCTCATGGAAGGTGTTGGAGACGACTGACTTTAAAATTTAGAATAAGTATAAAGGCAAATGGGAAAATTACCTTTCAGTCTGAATTGGTTTCACATTTTAGGGAGAGACTATAACTCTCAATGTGCTCTTTAAGCCATGTGACTCTGGGACTGTTAATGCATAAACATAAAACTATGAAAAGGATGTTAAAAATTAGCTTGTCTATTTTTCATTTCAATTCTCCAATCCATTATTTATTTTATTTCAAAGCAAATGGAAGATAGAGACCTAGCCACAAATCCCTGACTTTGTGAACAATACTTTTTACACTACACTGCAGCACTTAACTCTTGGGGAAATTTGGAATTGAATGATGTTCTGGATTTATTCTTAAGAACTACAAAAAAGGTCATGCAAGTAAACCCTTTAGAGATGGTCATGCACTTTACCTCTTAGACTCTTCTGGATACTTAATGGCTGATAAAAAGTACACTGGGGAAGAAGTAAACATAATTGGACTGCTACCCTGAGAGAAAAGTAAAAGCATTTAATTGTTAAGTTGCTTATTCCAAAAAGACACATTAAAAGCTTTTTAAGGTTACCACCTATTGGTGAGGAATACTTGAGAGAAAATTTCTAATTATTCAGTTTCCTAAATTCTTATCTTCAGTGATTGGCTTCCCAATAAGTAAAGCTCAAGTCAGGCATTTTCAAGAGACAGAGTAGTAGTATTTAACTCATCAAGTTTTAAGTGCAGGAAAAATGAAAGTGGATTTCTTTATATATTAATGTAGTACCCATGTATATTTCAGAATGACCTACCTATATTTATACATTTTTAAAAATGAGTCACATATATTTTTGTGTGTCCTTTATTAAGTCTTTGATATGCTTAAAATTAAAAGAATTACACACAATTATAAATATATAGTAAATAAACCTTTCAAATACATACTTTAATACGTGAGGACCTATGCATAGCTAAAAATTGAATACTGATCAGCATTTATAACAGGAAAGAATAACAAGCAAGTCAAACATTTTATTTCTGTTTATGCTCCAGTCTTAATAACTAGAAATTTCCTTGCTTACAAACTTACACTAACTGTTTAGTATTTCATTTACTTCTCACAAAAGCCTATGAGCTTGAAAGTAAACTTGTGATCTGAATTGGGGAAGTTCAGACTTTTAATGAGTTCAGATTTTTATCATGAGTTTGAGATCATACAAACTTAATATCTTATATTTAAAGTAGAGATAATTTGTACCACATAAGGTTGTTGTAAGGATTAGAGATAATGCTTTAAAACCTCTCAGTATGGTTCCTGGCATATAGTGAGACCTTGTAAGTGGTAATGGAGACTTGCAGTGTAAATAGAAGCATAGTTTGTCAAGTGTCAATTATTTCCTGATTGTGTTTGTAAGCTTTAATACAAATGTACTTCTAGCAAAGATAAGCTGACCAGTAAGCCGTGTTCATGACCAGGCTGTCCTTCAGGCCCCATCCCCACCCCCTCCACCCAGACAGAAATAGAGTAGTCATAGTCATCTGGTAGAGAGGACCTTAAACTATTTGGAACAAGGCAAAATAAAGACAGATCTAAAGTAAGAAATTAAACACATCCTGAGGGAATGCCCCCAATGTTACTGAACCCAACCTTTTCTTTCAGTAATATACAGTTTGTCTCCCACCCCCAAACTTTTCTGAGAATTCACGTTTTATAGGCCTGGCTTTGGGGGCACATTTTAAAGTATATACACACACACAGAGGCATATGGGCTCACAGGAGGGGTGTGTGTGTGTGTGTCTGTGCTAATGGGTACAGGTAAGGGAGCAAGAACAAAGAAACGGACTGACTCCACAAAGGAGAGAAGACATCCATTTTGTTCACCCTGTGTACTCAATGCCTACTGTGGTGTCTGCCACACAGCACACTAAGTAGGTGCTCAATAAATCTTTGTTAATGAATGCCTACAGATTTATATCTACCTGTGTGCCTGAATATGTTAAATTAGCCTCCCTCTCTCAGTAAGTCTATTTATCATTCATGATTTTTGTCACTGCATAAGTTAGGAAGAACAGGAGATCTGTGTTTTATCTATTTTCAAAAGATCCTTGTTTTTACTTTTCTCGTAAGGAGACTGAAATAGCCATATTGCTCTGACTAGGGTTTCAAATCAGGCAACACCCACAGACAGCCAAAAGATTTTTTTTTTATTAATCCTCTCATAATTATGAGTTCTTAGAACACTGAAAAAGCAGTATGAAATCTAGCAAAGATGAAGAATATTCTTAGCACAGTGCAGAGGCTCTGAACTTTAAAAATGCATAAATATGAGTGACAGTTAAGCATATTGTAGTCTATTTGAGAGTCATCCACGTATAAATAATCAGAATACATTGTTGGAAAAATTTACTAAAATGTCTATTCAGTATGACCCTTCTATATGTGACCCCTTGAGTAGCAGCAGCAGAAAAAATAATAATAGCAGTGACAATTTATCAAATACATATACTCCATGTCAGGTGCATCTGCTAGATATTTTTCATACCTGATTTCATTTAAATTGTAGAGCAATCCTATGAAGTGGGTTTATTTTTGTCATTTTATACATGAAGACATTTAGGCTCAGAGAAATTATATACCCTACCAAGGTCCTATAACTTGTCACCGGTGGTTTCCAAGTCAATCATATGTTCAGGAAACAAATATAGATAGATTGAAAGATATAGATATACATTTAGATAGATATAGAGATATAGATATTCTGCACCTGCCAAGTTCCAGGCTTAGTTTATAGTAGTGGGCAAAAGAGAAATGATCTTCACCATCTTGGACCTTGCAGATTTAAGCTTAGGTATTTCTGGTTTCAAAACCCCTGAGTTTATATTATTCTACCCTAAAAATACTACTTTTAGGGGAAAGCCATGTATTTATATAAGCTAGGTGTGCATGCTAAGTTGCTTCAGTCATGTCTTACTCTTTGTGACTCCATGTAGCCCACCAGGCTCCCCTGTCCATGAGATTCTCTAGCAAGAATACTGGAGTGGGTTGCCATGCCCTTCTCCAGGGGATCTCCCCAACCCAGGGATTGAACCAACATCTCCTGCCTTGGCAGGGATATTCTTTACCACTAGCGCCACCTGGCAAATTGAAAAAATCTCACTTTCAGTTGACTGACTCCAGCCCTTGCTTTCTTTGGTCTTGTCTCCTGTCTGCTACATTTTTTCTGCATCAGGGTTCATCTCTGGACATAATGCATTAGGTTACCAAAAAGCAGGCAGGTAGCAAATTGCTTTCAAAGAAAAGACACTGGAGAGAAACTTATATTCTGAAATCTCGACTCAGAGTGACTTACTATGCAGCAGAGAGAGAGAGAGAGAGAGAGAGAGAGAGAGAGAGAGAGGAAAATGTAAACAGAACAGAACAGAAGTTAGTCTGCAATGGGAAGGTCTTCCAGCAGCGTGGGAGAAGTATTTGCCATGGCAACATTTGCATCATCCTGCAGGGGTGGCAGGAATGCCTCGAGGGGAAAAGAGGACACCTCTTAAAATCCTGTCTCCCTTTTACTAAAGCTGGAAATCTCATCAAAGAAAACTGGATGCAGTAGAGAGGAAACTCCTCTCCCTTGAACTTGATAGTTGATTTTAGAACAGGCTAAATTTTCTAATGGCCTCTCTACTTTTTCATCGTCACCTGCCATTGTTCTAGGTCAAGTTACCTAACACCGTTTGCTTGTTAGCACCTTTGTCTAGTGAACAGTTTGCTTAGATCCAGGATACCCAGATAATTTATTCAAACCAGGACTTTTTTGAGAATAAAAATTGTGCATGGATGCTCAGTCGTGTCCGACTTTTGCGACCCCCTAGACTGTAGCCCACCAGCCTCCTCTGCCCATGGAATTTTCCAGGCAAGAATACTGAATGGGTTGCTCTTTCTACTCCAGGGGATCTTCCTAACCCAGGGATCTAACCCACATCTCTTGTGTGTCCTGCTTGGAGGCAAATTCTTTACACTGTTCCACCTGGAAAGCCCCTAGAATGAAAAGAGGTGCTATTCATTACACTGGGGCAAGGACAAAACCATGCTAACCCTGGTAAACTGGAAGAAGTGGTCATCTTACATAAAACTAACCTCCATTTTCTGCAAATGTTTGTGAAAATAAAGGCGGCCCAGATGAGACTGGTGAGTTTAGGATGGTATGGCCATAAACAAGGCTGGCCAAACGAGAATAAGCAGAGGCTATTTATTTAGAGCTTGCTATATAGCAAGAGAATCAGTCACTATCATTTGGGTTTGTTTAGCAGAAACTCCAAAGGATTTTTTCATATTAGGAAAAAGTATGGGTTCAGACCTGCTCCAATTGTAGATTGTTGGCATGGGGAAACTGGAGAGGCAGGATATTCTATGTGATTACAGTGAATCTTAGGCTTTCACTGGTCCAAGATGGAAGCAGGGGCAAAATTTAGGGAAGCTTTTGGTCATTAACAAAGTTCTGGCTATTTTGGGCCAGTTGATGCAGAGATTGTCTGTAAAAGATCTGTGGCTGTATTTGGTCTGAC
This sequence comes from Giraffa tippelskirchi, assembly GCF_054371585.1. NCBI lineage: Eukaryota > Metazoa > Chordata > Mammalia > Artiodactyla > Giraffidae > Giraffa > Giraffa tippelskirchi. The sequence continues at coordinate 36,834,699 of NC_137284.1, read as the reverse complement.
CATTGTCCGGTTATATATCCAGTCTCATACTGAATTGCTTACTTATTTTCATATCTTTGAAGAGTTTTAAGGCTACTTTATCAAAATTGTCTAAGGTCACTTCTAATGTAATTTTGTGTTTTTAATAATTATTTATTAAATTTGCATCACTTGTAGATAACTGTATTATTTTATATCTTACAAGTCATTCTAACTTATCTCCCTCTAAACACTTAAGGGAAATTTTAGCCTATTTGTCAACAAACCTTTCGTGCAACAATAATCTTCAATATGTTTAATTTTATTTGAGGGGTTACTTTGAGAGATGCAAAAATGCACACATACATAGGGCTTGACTTTAGATAAACTGCTCATTAGCCAGATTTTCTTATAGAAGATGAAACACTGCCCCTAATAACCTTGTTAGTCTTATTTCTTGTCTGCTCACACTTCAACACCCCCGGCCCAAATTAGGAAGGATGGTTGGTGGCTTTGAGAATGAGGTAACAGCTGTAGATGAGACGGTCTTTGAACTCTCCCATGTGCATTTTGCCAGGGGAAGAAAACTTAACACATTTATGAACTTAAATTCTGATCATATTCCAGTTTAATAGTCTAATTAATTAGTAGTTTAAGTAAACCTTTATGTCTTTACAAGATGAAATGTTGTCCATAGGGGTCTGTTGGCTGAATTTGTATCTTTGGTGTGAAGTGTAAAATTTTCAAAATCTAAAGTTTAATCTATTAGCAGCAACTAGTGATCTATAATCAAGGAAGAACTCTTGATTTTGTGAGCCATATTTGATACTGGAATGCAATAAAATGGGTAATCTATGACTTTCTTAATTATTTTCTCTGCTGTAGTTCTTAGTGTTCTATATCAATAAAGTCTGTCTATATAATATTTATCAACAATAATAAACAATGGTTAATATTTGACTCATCATTGTTGGCTATCTAGGAACCTTGTATTAGATACTGCAGAGACAATTGCAGAATAAGGCAATATCACTGTTTATAAGAACGTTACAAGTTTTTGAGTTAGATAAGCTTTTGATCTGTAATTTTGTATAGGGTACTTAATTTTTTTGAGCCTCAGTAACAGTTGGTGTAAAATAGTGATGATGCTTCATATAGTTATGAGGAGAAACATAGGCTATTTGGTACTGCCTTTTCTTGGAACTGAGCACAGAACTGACACTCTGGAGACTGGATTATATTTGTTTTATGACTTTCCGCAACTAATTTCCTTTGTCTAGGCAGAGTTTTCTCATCTATAAAATGAAGGGATTCTACCAAGTACTTTCCAAGGCCCCTGCTACCTCTTAGTTTTTCAGTTTCTAAGAACACAAGACAGTAAAGAGATTGATCTATTATCAGTCTTTCACTATATTTTGAAACTAATCTTATATTTCTAGTATGCCATAATAATATTGATTTTTTTTTTTTAGTATTCTAGCCTCACTTTTGTTTTCTTTTGCTGTTTTGCCTCTGTTGTTTTACCAAGTAAATGTCAAGTCTCTTCACTGATTAAACAAAATTCCTGTCTCTAACCTATTCTAGTGAAGCCAATCTGCCTAACAATATACAACTAAATTCCATGAGCCAATAATTCCATTTACCTCTCACATTTGCTCCCACGGACCTCTACCAATTTCTAGTCTAACCTATAATGTCTAGAAGTGCTGCAATTTATTAAAATACTTAATCCTCTTAAAAATCTTTGTAGTCAGAATTACTATCACTATTTTATGCATTTTAAAATGAGTCCAAGTTAAAGATAAAGGCAACTGTTCAGAAACACATCTAATTAATGGAAGTAATGCCAGGAACTCTTATATAGGGTTCTAAGCCAAACAGCCTTTATACAATAGCTTTATTTATCCACTTGTTTTCTTGTTTAGTAATTATGAGGAGTGTCTAGCTAGATGACAAGGATACTGTGTTGAACATGGTTCCTAGCTTCATAGAGATTAAAACCTGACAAGGAAAGCAAACTTTAACTGAATGAGGAGCTAGTTCTAAATTATTGTAAGACTGCAAAAGTAAAGAAAAATGGGGTAAGCATATATAGCAAGTGGATAAAAGTTAGGAAAGGATTGCTCTGACTATAGGCCATCTAGGAACTGAAATGAGTTGGAACATTGTGACTGTAACATGGAGTATGAAGTGAAAACTGGTTCTAAATCAGGTAATGTTCATACCATACAGGACCATGAAGATTCTGTTAATTATTTGGAACTGTATTTAAACAGCACTGGGAAGCCAGCAAAGCTTGTGTAAAATAGAGAGTGGTGTGATTCACATTTATGTTTAGGAAAAGTTCACTTCCAGGGTTCTGCACCAAAAGTGGATTAGAGGGGCTAAGAATATATGTGAGGGAAACATTTAAGAGGCTCCTGAAGTAACCTGTATAAGAATTTAGATTATTACTGTGGAAATTAAGAAAGCAATATAGGTTCTAGAAGTATTTAAGAGAATTAGTAGTATTTGAAAACTGGTTGGCTGTTGAAAGGATAGAAAAGAGATTGTCAAGGATGACTGCTGGATTTCTGAGTTATGAAACTGGGTGGATGAAAGTATTATTCAATAGTAAAACAGGAAAAGTAAAAGAGGATGGAATTCTTAGCAGAAATTCAAAGTTTAGTTGTGACCATAGTGAGTTCAAAGTATCAGTAACATTCAACTATTCAACAATCAGTTGGATAAGTAGACCTGGAGCTCAGAGAAAAGATGTGCATTATAAAAATATTTGGAAGCCATTGTTATAGGAGTGGTAATAAATGTCATGGAAATGAAAAAGAAAATCTAGAAAAAGTTGTAGAAAACCTAGAAAAATCAGGAGGACCTAGATCTGAATAAGGCATATAAAAGTATGATACAAAAGGGAAGAGCCAGTAAAGAGACTGAAAATTTGAAGTGAGAAGACAAAGTGAGGGCATAAGCCAAGAGGTGAGGGTGTTTCAAGAGGAAAGAGAGCTCAGCTGTTTGGAATCAGGCAAGAAGTCTGGTAGGGTGAGTTAGAGAAGTGATGTTGGATGAGTGATGGATTGGTTATGGTGTCTGTTTTCATGGAGTGGTGAGCGCATAAGGCCATGTATTAGAGAGTCAGAGCTGCTGTGGAAAACAAGGAAATGGACAGAAGGTGAAGTGCTGGCTTTCCTAAATAGGTTGTTTGCAAAGGAATGAGACAAGACAGTAGCTTGATATGGAGTTATGAATAGTGGAAGAAGTTTTTCTTTTAATTTTTTAAATATGGGAGATGCTTAAATGTATTTAAACTTTCATGAGAAAGTAGAAGGGTGTAGAACTTAACAGAGAATATTTGCTGGTGCTTCTGAAAGAGGGGGAGAGTTAAGATACAGCTTGTACTTGGAGGCAGTGACCTCATGTAGAGAAAATCACACTTCCTTTGTAACAGGAGGGAAAAAGAGGTTGAGGGCAGCCATCAACTTATAGGATACTATAAAGAGAACCAACATACGCATTATAAGAATAGCAGGCAAAAGGAAAGAAAATGACAGAAAACTTAATTAAAGAATTAATGGCTGAAGACTTCCCAATCTGGGAAGTTCCCCCCAATCTGGGGAACAATAGGACATTCAATAGGTATATGAAGTTCAAGTCTCCAAAAGGTTCAACTGAAAGAAATCTTCACCAAAACACATATAATCCAACTGTCAAAAATTAAAGACAGAAAAACATTTGAAAGCATCAAGAGCTAAGAGGCTCAGCTAATAAAAGGAACTCAGCTAATAAAAGCTCCATAAACTTAGAAGATTTTTCAGCAGACACTTTTCATGCTAGGAGAAAATGAGATGATAAAATCAATGTACTGATAGAAAAAAATAGCCAGCAAAGAATATTTTAGCCAGCAAAGCTATTCTTCAGATACTTTCTCAGACAAATAAAAGTTGAGGGAGTTCATCACCATTAGACTTGCCTTACAAAAAATGCTAAAGGATTATTTAATCTGAAATAAAAAGATGCTAATTAGTGATATGAAAATATATGAAAGTAAAAAAATTCACTAGCAGAAGGCAGATATAGTCTAGGTCAGAAGATTCTAATGCTGTCATAGGGATATATAAATCACTTTTAGCTCAAAAATAAAAGTTAAAAGATTTGAATAAAAGTTTTGAAATATCTATAGCTATGATAATTTGTAAATGGTTACCCAATATAAAAATATGTAAATTGCAATATTCAAAAACATAAAATGTGTGAGGAGATAAACAGGTAAAGTTTTTGTATTAAATAAAAAATAAATTGCTATCAGCTTAAAATAGCCTGTTATAGGAATTCCATGGTAGTCCACTGGTTAGAGCCAGCACTTTCACTGTTGGGGCCTAGGTTCATTTCTTTATTGAGGACCTAAGATCCTGCAAGCCACACAGCACAGGAAACAAAAAATAGCCTTGTAACCAAAATAAAAAACCTATACTACATACACAAAAGAGAAAGAGAAAGGAACCATACCACTTCATCAAATCACAAAGGAAGACAGCAAGAAAGGAATAAAAGAATTACAGAACAACCAGAAAACAATTAACAAAATGGCAATAGTAAGGCCTTATCTATCAGCAATTACTTTAAGGATTAATGAATTAAATTCTTGACTCAAAAGACATAAGGTGATTGAATAGACAAACAGAAAAAAGACCCACCCTGCTGCTTACAGGAGACTCACATTAGTTTTATTCACATAGGCTCAAAGTGAAGATATGGATAAAAATATTCCATGAAAGTTGAAACACAGAAGAGCAAGAATAACTCTACTATATCACACAAAATAGACTTTAAGTCAAAAACTATAAGAAGAGACAAACAACGTTCTTTTATAATGATAAGGGGATGAATTCATCAAGAGGATATAATAACTGTCAATATATATACACCTAACATTGGGCCATGTAAATATATAAAGTAAATATTAAAGTAAATGTTAAGATCTAAAGGGGAAAATGGAAATAAAATGCAACCTACTGTGACTGAATCATAAAGAAATACTAAATCTAAACAGACTAATAACAAGTCAAGAAAATTGAGACAGTAATCAGAAATCTCCCAACAGATAAAGTTCAGTAACAGCATCACTGGTGAATGATATTAAATGTTTTAAAGAAAAATTAATAGCAATTCATCTCAACTCTTCCAAAAATTGAAGAAGACTCCAAACTGATTTTACAAGGCCAGTATTACCCTGACATCAAAGCCAGACAAGAACACTAGAAGGAAAGAAAATTGTAGGCCAATATCCTCAATGAATATAGATGCAAGAATCCTCACAAAATACAGCACATTAAAATGTTATATACCATGATCAAATTGGACTCATCCTCAGGGCACAAGGATGTCTCAGCATACACAAATCAATAAATGTGATTCATCACACTAATAGAATGGAAAGAAAACCTTATGATCATGTCAGTGTATACATAAAAAGCAATTGACAAAATACAGTATCTTGTCATGACAAAAACTCTCAATTAATTAGGAATAGAGGGAATGTGACTTAACATAATAAAAGCCATATAGGACAAGCCCACAAGTAACATACTGAATGATGGAAAGCTGAAAAGCATCTCCTCTAAAATTAAGTACAAGACAAAGTTTCCTACTCTTGCTACTTCTAATTAACATAGTACTAGAATTCTTAGCCCAAGCAATTGGATAAGAAAAAGAAAAGATATTCAAATCAGAAAGGAAGTGGTAAAATTTCCTCTCTTTGCAGATAAAATGATCTCCTATATAGAAAAGCTTAAAGACCACACCAAAAACTGTTAGGTCTAATTAATGAATTCAGTAAAGTTGCAGGATACAAAATCAACATAGAGAAATCAGTAGCATTTTTCTACACTAATAAAAAAATACCTGAAAAAATTTCAAAATCAATCCTATTTACAATAGTATCAAATGCAATAAAATCCTCAGGAATAAATTTAATCAAGGAGTGACTGATCTCTACACTGAAAACTATAAAACTTACATGAAAGAAATAGAATAAGGCAGAAATAAATGTAAAGATATGCCTGCAATTCATGAGACCTGAGTTTGATCCTTGGGTTGAGAAAATCCCCTGGAGAAGGAAATGGCAACCCACTGCAGTATTCTTGCCCGGAGAATTCTATGGAGAGAGCAGTTTGGCGGGCTACAGACCATGGGGTAGCAAAGAGGTTGTTGATATTTCTCTTGGCAGTCTTGATTCCAGCTTGTGATTCATCGAGCCCAGCATTTCACATGGTGTATTCTGCATATAAATTAAATAAGCAGGGTGACAGTATATAGCCTTGTCATGCTGTTTTTTTCTAATTTTGAACCAGTCCATTGTTCCATGTCCAGTTCTAACTTTGCTTCTTCATCAGCATATAGGTTTCTCAGAAGACAGGTAAGGTAGCCAGGTACTCCCATCTCCTTAAAAATTTTCCACAGTTTGTTGTAATTCACACAGTTAAAGGCTTTAGCATAGTCAATGAAGCAGAAGTAGATGTTTTTCTGAAACTCTCTTGCTTTATCCATGATCCAATGAATGTTGGCAATTTTATTTCTGATTCCTCTTCCTCGTCACAACCCATCTTGTACATCTGGATGTTCTCAGTTCACATACTGCAGAAACCTAAAATCAGGCAGAGACCAATGGAACATGATAGAAAGACCAGAAATAAATCCCTCACATATATGCCCAACTAATTTTTTAAGAAGACACTAAAAACACAGTGGAGTCTATTCAATAAATGATGTTGGAAAACTATATATCCACATGCAAAAGAATAAGATAAACCCTTATATTACACCATATATAAAAGTCAAATCAAAATGAATTAAATATTTGAATATAAGACCTGATATTATAAAACTCCTAGAGGAAAATATCATGGAAAAACTCCTTGACTTTGATCTTGGCGATGATATTTTGGATATGGCACTAAAAGCACATGCAACAAAAGCAAAAATAAACACATGGGACTGCATCAAGCTAAAGAGCTTTTGCACAACAAAGGAAAAATCAACAAAACAAAAGGCAACCCTTGAAAGCAGAGAAAATATTTGCAAACTACATCTGATAAGAGGTTAGTATCCAAAATACAGGAAAAAACTCATATTACTCAATAAAAAAGATAAATAATCCAATTAAAATGAGCAAGGGGCCTAAAATAGATTTTTTCCAAAGAAGACTTACAAATGGCCAACAGGTATGTGAAACAAATGTCCAACTTCACTGATCATTAGGGAAATGCAAATCAAAACCACATTGAAATAACTACCTCATACCTGTTACGGCAGTTATTATCAAAATGTCAAAAGATAACCTTTATTGGTGAGGATGTGGAGAAAAGCAAAGCCTTATACACTGTTGATGAGATTGTGAATTGGTGCAGCTATTATGGAAAACAGTGTAGAGGTTCCTTAAAAGATTAAAAATGCATCTCTAGTGTGATTCAGCAATTTCACTTCTGGGTGTATATTCAAAAGAAATGAAACCAATATTTTGAATAGATGTCTGTGCTCCCATGTTCATTGCAGCATTATTCACAGTAGCCATGATCTAGAAGCAACCTATCAACTATCATTGACATTGTTTTGCTAAGAACTTTACCAACAGTTTTCAACAGTCCAGAATATTATGTCACTAATAGCAATGCTGCTTCAGATGTTTGAGGAACCAATTCAGTATATCCATGTTTGTCTAAATGTTTGGGTGCGAGTACATGACCATTTGACTATACTATTGATGGAGTTTTCCCTGAGCATTTCCATTGAAATATACTGTTTATACATTTCTACTTTTTTACTTATTTCTTCTTTATATTGCATTATGTTAAATGGAGTGTTATTTCTGAAATGATTAAGACTCACTATGCAGGCACTGTGATCTTGAGAAATTTGCTCTGGCCTTTGGAATTGGAAGACCTAGTATTGGATTTCTACCTCTAGCTTCTGTTTAAATCTAAACAATTCATTTAATCACTGCTATTTTTTTCTCACTGGATGCAAAAAGTAATGCCAGTATCTTCAGGGCTTAAGTCAGAATCAAGAATCGAATGGAATTTATTTTTACTTTCTGAAGTGAAGCAAAAGAGTACCCCTAAGCATATACAGTAGCATGTATGTCAGAGGGTTGTCATAGTCATGGGATAAACATTGCACAGCCTTCTTGGCTTATTAAATCTACTGGTCAATAACTAATCCAAAACATTACTTTATAATAAATACAAAGATGCTGTTGAATTTAATGTCTATATAGATTTTTAAGGTAACTGAGATATTAGAGACATTCTATTTTGTTTGTATACCTCCAAGGATAATAAATGAATTCTCCTCTGCCTTTATGGACACTTGTGTGGAAAATCCTAAGAAGTTTAAAGTGCTTTATAATTTGTAAATCAGTTATTATTATCTCAGAAAAACTCCAAGAAAGCTACAAGAAATTACAATGATACAAAATCAATTCAAGGTTGCAATGAGATAAGCAAACTTCCTGAGAATCCCCTTTTGAGCCGATTGGAAGTCCCAGGAAAATCCTAGAAGGTTTACAAACCCCTGCAGGAAATTTTCTAGGTAGAGAGTCAAGAGAAATACTAACATCTTTTTTTTTTTTTTGCTCCTTACCTCTATCATTGTCTTCTTTACACTAAAATCTACCACTGATTAAATTATTATATACCAGGTACTAGACTAAGCAGTTTGGATACCTTATTTATTTTAGTCCTTCTAGCATCCCTGTAAAGTAGGCTTGTTATCTTTACTTTCCAGAGGAATACTCTGGCAGAGAGAGGTTATGTAACTTGCCCAAGGTCACACAGCTAATAAGTGGAAGAAAGGAACTTAATTGTGAGAGTTTGTTTGTTTTTTGATTTGTTTGTTTGTTTGTTTTTACTCCAAGGCCTTAGAGCTGTTAGTTTCTAAAGGAGAAAGAATTCTAAGTTCTGAGGTGTTGTAGGGACTTCTTACTCAACTGGCATTCATCTTGGAGTCTTGAACCTCCACGCTAGAATTATCTATAGTCTCTCCCCTTTAGGCTGATTCCTCTAATATACACTGGAATCTGCCCCTTCCTATTTTTCTTTGAGCCTTAGGTATCCATTTTCCTCTCTTCCTGTTTTCAGAATAATGGCTCTCAAACCTGAGCTTATATGAAAATCACCTGGAAGGCTTGTTGACACAGATTCCTGAGCCATATTCCTCGTTTCTGATTTGATAGATTTGGTGTATGATGTGAGAAATTTAAGTGCTAACAAATTCCCATCTTAGACTGATACTATCCCCAAAACCATGCTTTAAGAAGCATTGCCCAAGACTCTACAGGGCTTCCCAGGTAGCTCAGTAGTAAAGAATCCTCCTGCCAGAGCAGTAAAATGCAAGAGATGTGGGTTCGACCCCTGAGTCAGGAAGATCCCCTGGAGGAGAAAATGGCAACTCATTCCAGTATTCTTGCCTGAAAAATGCCATGGACAGTGAAGGCTGTTGGGCTACAGTCCATAAGGTTGCAAAGGGTCGAACATGACTGAGTGACTAAACATGCATGCCCAAAACTCTAGAACAGAGGTTGGCAAACCACAAGCTAAGAAATGTTTTTACCTTTTTAAATGATCAAAAATAATCAAAAGAAGAATAATATTTTGTGACATGAGAACATTATATGAAATTTAAGTGAAGTGAAAGTTGCTCAGTTGTGTATGACTCTTTGCGACCCCATGGACTTAGTCCATGGAATTTTCCAGGCCAGAATACTGGAGTGGATAGCCTTTCCCTTCTCCAGGGGATCTTCCCAACCCAGGGTTCGAACTGGGGTCTCCTTCATCACAGGCAGATTCTTTACCTGAGCTATGAGGGAAGACCATATGAAATTTAAACATTAATGTTAACAAAGTTTTATTAGACATATTATGTAAGATCTATCACTGTTTTCTCACTACAGCATCAAAGTTGAGTAGTTGTGACCATGCTCATATGGCTTGCAAGCCTTAAACATTTACTCTCTGTCCCTTTACAGAATCAGTATTCTCAGGCTTAGCTGCACACTGGAATCACCTGAGGAGCTCTATAAAATAGCGATGCCTTAGTTCCACCCCCAGAGATTCTGATTTAATTGGTTTGGAGTACAACCTAGTGGATTCTTAACATTTAAACAATCAACTCTGAATATTCATTGGAAGGACTGATGCTGAAGCTGAAGATCCAATACTTTGGCCACCTGATGTGAAAAGCCAACTCATTGGAAAAGACCTTGATGCTGGGAAAGACTGAGGGCAGGAGAAGTGGGCAGCAAAGGATGAGATGGTTGGATCGTATCACCAACTCAATGGACATGAGTTTGAGCAAACTCCAGGAGATAGTGAAGGACAGGGAAGCCTGGTGTGCTGCATGCAGTCCATGGGGTTGCAAAGAATTGTACATGACTGAGGGACTGACCAACAACAACAAATTAAGGTAAATTTGTAGCATTACATATAACAGAAATGAGAGCTAAAAATAACTATCTCAAAAAGTGGTAAAGAAGAGCAACAGAACAAACTTATAGCGATAAGAAGGAATGAAATTAATAAATAATGGAAAATCAATATAATAGAGAAGAAAATATTATAACAAAACCAAAACTTTATCCCCCCATATGATTACTAGGAGATTTCCAGCAGAACAGGGGATTTAAAAAAGACTCTGTAAAGGGCCAAATAGAAAATACTTTAGGCTTTGCGAATTAAAAAAAAAAAAAAACATACATATCTATCTTGTCTAAATAAAACAAAACAAAACAAAAAGCAAGCAAAAGTACCAATTTTACTCTCTCTGAAAGGACTAGATAGTCGAATCTTCTTATTTTGTAGATAAGGAAAATGTCCAGAGGTATAATTTTTTCTATATCAATAGACATTGTTGCTGTTATTATCTTGTTAATAAATTATACTTGTGTATTTCTTTAATAGTTTTTTAAAAAATTATAAAACGGTTATATTCTAAAAAGTATTACATGCTTGTCTTAGTCCATTTGGCCTGCAATAGCAGAATGCTATAGACTGGGTGGCTTACGAACAACAAAAAATGTATTTCTCACAATTCTAGAGTCTATTAAGTCCAGTTTGGTTTCTGGTGAGAGTCAGCTTCCTGGCTCGTAGATGGCCTTTTCCCTGTATCCTCACAGATATACTGTGTATCCTGTAGTGGAAGGGACAATGAAGTTTTATGGGGTTGCTTTTGTAAAGATACTGATCCCATTCATGAAAACCTAATCAACTCTCAGAGGTCTCACCTCCAAATATCACTATATTGGGGTTTAGGTTTCAACATATGGATATTGAAAGAATACAAACATTCAGTCTATAGCAATATTCATTGCAAACCAAAAAAAAAAAGAGAGAGAGAGATACAAACAAAATATATGAAGAGGGCAGTTTCTGAATTCAGTGCATAAAGTAAAATTTGCCTGCATAAAGTAAACTTTGCCTCTTGTCAAATTAACTTGATAGTCACTTTAAGAACCAAATAAAGTAGTTGGCCATGCTTTAAGACAAATATATTACATGCACTAGAAATGCCTGCATTCCAGGGAGATGTCTGCACTACATGGGGCATTGGGGGACTCAGATCAACTCAGAAATTGGTAGATTCCCATCTCTCACATCATGATTGTCCCCTGACCTCTGCTTAATGAATACAAGAATAGGCAAATCCTCTTACATGTCTTAATGTTTCCTGTTTTTGTCTTTATTTCCCTCATTTACTGAGAGAGAGTAGTCACCTCATTGTGGATGAGATGTCTGTAGTATACAGAGGGGTATAAATTGAAAAATGGAAGGTAATATCTTACTGCTCACATAAGTCAAATCTCACTCTCCAATGATCATTGTCAAAATTTTACACACACACACGCACACCTACACACCTACCACAATTGCATATGAATATACACATAGATACAGGTTCATAGCATACATTCTCTTTGGCAACCTTATTTGTACACTTAACATTATAACTTAGACATCTTCCAGTATAAAATATGTACATGTACCTTATATTTTCTAATAATTGCATAGTATTCTGTGATAAAGATAAACCTTACAACTAAGTCTTGCACTAATGAATCTTTATAATATATATATGTGTGTGTATGTATACATATGTTGGCCATCTGTTTACATATGTTAGTGTATATGCTTTCATGCTACTCTCTCCATTCATCTCACCCTCTCCCTCTTCTCCCCCACCCTTGTCCATAAGTCTGTTCTCTATGTCTGCATCTCCACTGCTGCTCTGTGAATAGATTCGTCAGTACCATCCCTCTAGATTCCATATTTGCATGTTAATATACAATATTTGTTTTTCTCTTTCTGACTTACTTCATTCTGTATAATAGGCTCTAGGTTCATCCACCTCTTTAGAACTGACTCAAATGCATTCCTTTTCATGGCTGAGTAGTATTTTATTATATGTATGTACCACAGCTTCTTTATCCATTCATCTGTCAATGGACATCTAGGTTGTTTCCATGTCTTGGCTGTTGTAAATCATGCTGCAATAAACTTTGGCGCACATGTGTGTTTTTGGTTTTGGTTTCCTCAGGATATATACCTGAAAGTGGGATTGCTGGGTCATATGGTGGTTTTATTCCTAGTTTTTAAGGGACTCTCCATACTGGCTGTATCAGTTTACATTCCCACCAGCAATGTAGGAGGCTTCCATTTTCTCCACACCCTCTCCAACACTTGTTGTTTGTGGATTTTTTGATTATGGCCATTCTGTCTGGTGTGAGGTGATAGTAATGTGCTTTTAAAAATATTTGATATATTTCCCTCCAAAAATTTCCTCAAATTAATGCATTCTCATCAGTACTCAATATGTTAAATTTAAAAACCTTTCCTAATTTGTTTGCTTTTCCCTAAGTATGAATGAGGTGGAGGATTTTTAATGTGCCTTGTGGTCTTTTTTGTAAATTGCCACTTTATGTTGTTTACCTGTTTTTTTTTCATTTAGTTTTATATTTTTTCTTAGTGATTTATAAAAATCTTTTTATTTAAAAAATAATTTCCATTGAATGTGTTACAAATATTTTCCCAGTTTGTCATTTATCATTACATATAATTTAGCTTAACAGAAGTTTTATATATTTATATACTCACATTTGTTTATCTTTTCTTATATGGCTTCAGGATTCTCCAGTCAATATGACACAAAATCTGAAACCAAACCAAATCTACGTTTTCTTCTAATACGTTTATGGTTTTAATTTTTGTATTTAAGCCTTTGATCCATCTAGACTATTTTTATGATAGGATTCATCTTTTATCTTCTCCATGACATTATGAGTTAAATATTATTCCTATTTTATAAATCTTCATTTCACAAATGGTAAAAGAAAGAATCTGACATGGAAGTAATATTTTACAACTATTTGCTTGTGAGTACTACATCCTAGATTTACTATATTGCTTCTAAAAATATGTAACCAGTTATAATTTCCTTTTACAATAGCAAATATTACTCCTGTTGAAGGCTCTAACTACAAATAGGGAATACTTTTTAGTGGAACATTGTCACTGTAGTTAATGCCTCATTTCCTGCATGTCTGAATTGGTAATAATAAATCAGCTATCCTAGTACACTTAAGAAAATAAGGCAATAAATCTACAGGTAGAGCATATGTCTATATGGGGATGCTTTGGGATGGATAAGTATTTGTGGAAGTTTTAAGCAGGTCTGGAAGTGTAAGAGCCTTTCTTTGAGATATGTAAATATTACCACTGTATCTCAAGTCAGATCTGAAGTCCTCACTGATTAACTTGTCAAGGAAATCTACATGTGCTTTTTCACTTGTAACTTCATTTTTGTTTAACCCTTGCCTGTGAACTGTCTGAGATTTAGAACATTTTCAGCTTTTTTGCTCTGTCTCTCCTAGGCCATCAGAATACCATAGAATGTATTAAGATAATAATAAAAAAGACATACAGTTGCTTTTTCCCACTATTCCTAATGAAAAAAAATGAACAGTACTTATTCACAGACTGAAAATTTGGTTTTTAAAAATCCTCTGAACCCCCAAAGGAGAAAGTCATTTAAAAATTCTCCTATGTTTTCCATGGCCTTGAGTTTCTATGTTTGGATTCATTTATTGGGAATAGCTGCAGGAAATGTGACCTGCTGTGACCTCAGGAGGGGAAAGTGTTATTCAACTCAAATGCTTGGTTCTGTATTTAAAGCCATTAATACAAATTGTGGAATGATGAGAGTTGGGCTTCCTTGTCAATTTTTTAGTGTCCTGGAAATCACTGGTTGTGTTGCAAGTGCTTAAAATTTGTAATTACCTAGACTCACATGACAGATGGAACTGGAAATCAAATTAAGTGGATGCCTTCTCTTATGATGCTAAATAATCTCTAGCTTAAGACAAGATTGCCTTTTTCCTTCCTAAAAAAGGGCACAAACAATGACAGCCCAAAATAGCTATTTAGTCAGAACTGACGACACTTTTCTGAATGCTTGTCATTAAGAGAGAAATAGAAAACCCTGCTTTTCTTTTTCTTTTAATTTCTCTCCCTTAAATACCTTGCTCCCTTCTGAAGCTGCTCAGAAGAAATGCCCAGTGCTCTGACTGCCTCAGCACCGCTGCAGGCTCCAGAGGGAAGGTGGCTTATGCAAAACACATTAAAGAAAAATCCTAAAAGTCACTGCAGCTTTTTCTAGTCAGTTATGCTGATCTTCCCTGTTGCTGTAAGCTGTTGGAGAACGTTGTGGCAAAGACAAACCACTCTTTTTCCTCCTACTATTTTTGCTGCAGTGAGAACTGTTCATTTCTGCTTGCATTTAGCCAGATAGCTTTAGAATTCTAGCTGAGAATTAGGGCTTCCGAAGGCTGGAAATAAGAGTTTAGAACCTTAAATTGTACTTTGTCCTTTTGACTCAGTAAAAATTGAGTTAATTTGCAGCATCCGGTGTCTGAGAGGAATGACAACAGACAGGAGAATCTGAAGATGCTTTTGAATTAAGTTTTTTTTTTTTTTTTTTTTTTACCCCCTTATGGATTCGTGGGGGCAGAAGCTTTTATTTTTCTCTCTCGCTCTCTCCCTTCCAGAACCAGCTGAACGTATTATATTCAGCAGCGGTAGCTACTGAGTCTGTGGTTATGTTTTCCCCTGGAATCTTCTCTCTTCATTCCAATCCCATCTTCTATTATCGATTGCCATCTATCAATAAAGGTTAGTTTGGGAAAATTGGATGCATTGTTTTATTAGTGAGCTTCTCAACTTTAGATATCCTTGGAAGATGTAACAGATATTACAGGACAGGGAAGTGAGAGAAGGTGGTACTTTTCAGCCGTGGAACTGCAGATCACCCCAAGGGAACCCAGCTTACATTTTAGGGGACTTTAGAAGACAGAGATCCTTTGGTCTCGGTCCTATTCCACACAGGAAAGCAGGATGAGATACGTTTGCAGTGATTGGTAGTATTTGCCAAACAGGGCGCTGCATCAGAAGAGTCTAGAATATAGTGCAGAGCTCATATTATACCTCCAAAGGGAAAAGGGTTTCCTCTTCGTTCACAGTCTGCTTGATGCAATCCCCTTGTAAAGTATCTAATAGGATAGCACCAGGGCTCTCCAGAAATATAAGTAACTCATTGGTTAAATTTCAGTTCTTCACCTTTCCCCCCCTCCTCCTTCCTGGCTGAGCTCATTCCCCCCTCCCGTTTTTTTTTTTTTTTTTTAAACCCAGTGATTTAAAATGCTAGAAGGAAAAGCAACTGAAGTCTTAACTTTCAGATGCTGAATCCTCAGCTAATTGAAATTACTGGGCACAATGCTATATATAGCCAATGAAGAGATTTCGAGCCCTCACTCAGTGCCTTCAAGACATGTCGTTTTGTAGTCAGAGAAAACAGAGATCAATGCATTTTCAAACTGACAGAGGGAACGGATGCTCCTTAGTAGCACATGCCCAGGATCGTGTGTGGGGGGCTTGCGCTGTGCTGAGAAGCTGAATACCGGTCCATATGCTCCTTATTTACTGCAATGTTCTTTGCATGTTACTGTGCACTCCGGACTAACGTGAAGGTAAGAGGCGCCGAGCCGGCAACTGGGCACAATATAAATGTTAAATCAGCTGCAGAAAATGTCTACCTTGTGTAGCTTCAGGACTTTTCGGATTGCTGGCTGAACAGGCAGATTATTACAGGTGGTTGCAAGGGCTTTGTTTTATTGTTGCCGTGCAGCCTCACTGGGGGAGCATGTTGGAACGCTGCTGGGAAGTAAGTGACCTTCAGGTTTAACTGTTTGCAATTCAGGTTCACGCTCACACTTGGGGGGTGCAGTGGGGGGAGGAAAAGATGAATATTATTGAAGTAGGCCAGAACCAAGAAATCAGAAGGTAAAAAACCCTAGAGCGTGCTTTTAGATTAGGATTTAAAGTCTTTCTTTTCAAAAGTGCTGTGAGTTGCCTGGTTTCATGCAGCTTAATTGTTTAAGAGCCGGGGATTAAATTCAGTGGCTGTAATGACATTAGGATGTGATCTGTGGGATACCTGACCATTCCGTTCATATAAACAAATTATTATCACTGGAAGTTGCTGATATTGATCATACAAAATCTCAGCGCTGAGTGGGCTGCTGGCTTAGGCTGTGTGGGCACACCGCTGCCCTGACGTTGTCACCCTGTTGACATTCACTTGCTGAAGCTAATGAGCAGCCAAAGTTAAGCTTAAGTTTGGGAGATTTACCCCTTGTCTGGAAGGACTTTGCTCTTACTGGAGAGGGTTTCTGACGCTGTGTTCACTGAGCACTGAGCCAGCCAGACAGGCCAGCTGTGGAATTCCAGTTGCATAATTTAAGTAAATTATATCCTGTGTTAGCCTTTTGAACTTCTATGCCTTATTGAAGAAAGACCAAAAGGAATGTGATTGCCTTTAAGGAAAAAAAAAATATATATATATATATGTATATTATATATACACACACACACACACACACACATATATTTATAAAGGCAATGAAGACTTAATACCTAAAATAGAAATCTCAAAGAAAAAGAGTCAACGTAAAATATTTCCCCTTTTATTTACTGCAGGAGTATTTGAATGTGTCTGGGTACTCAAGTTTCATTTTCTGTGTTTACAAGTTTTATTAAAGAACTCCCTGCTGCTCACTCTTTTGTAAGCCTTTTTGTTTTCTATTTGAATTTCAAACAGGTAGTATTTGTGTTTTGATGACCAATTCTTTTACAACTACAACCTGGAAACATTCTGTGGACCATTTTGCAGAGTTCTACAGAATTTACTTTCTACTACTTTTAAGATTAACTTCAACAGTCAATTTTTTCCTTGCCTATGATGGAAATGGTGAAAGTATGAAAAGAAATGTTTAAAAAGCTAGAGAGTGTGCCCAAATATCAACTTGGATTTCTCCTTCAACACCTCCTATTCAAAATTATTGGTATGGCATGCATTGTTTCCTCAACTCAGTGAATTGTAAATGTTTTCCCTCCTCAACTTTTTCGAAGAAGAAACATGTTCTCCTCAAATATCTCCATAAAAAAGTTAGGTTAAGAGATGATTGTTTTGATGTTTGATGTTGTATTTCAGAAGTGCAAGAAAACCAGAGTCCAGAGTTCCTTTAATATGGATTTTGGGAAACCCCCCTTTTTTTTTTTTTGCTATTAACTACTATCAGTGTTCTTTGTGGGCTTAGTTTTAAATTTTTCTCATTTAAGTTCAAAAGCAAAAGAATGAAAAGAGTTTTACCAAAAATATCTTAATTCAGATAATTTTTGGGTGATAAATTCTTAGTAGTTTCACAAATCTGTACTCCGATATAACACCTTCAATGGAAACTCAGTTGCCATATGCTGCCACATACAACATATTTAACCATGCTTTAGTAGTTTATCTTCAACTTTAAATATGCTTATGCCTTTTAATAATTAGATCTTGTACTTTTTTATGTACTTTATAATTTTATATTAGAGTTATCTTTTCCTTCTGAGATAGCAAGTTTTGCAGAAGACTTTGCAATTCACTTGGGTTCTGTATTTTACCAAGTTGGTGCAGTAAAGTCTTCCTTGATATTTATATTTTTAATTTTTGTACGTTTTAAAAGTATTTGCTTCTATTTCCATTGTGCCCAGAATAAATTATTTTCTTGGTTATGATAAAGTTTCTTTTATAGTGTGCCATTTCTCATGTTGCCATGATTTGACATGATTGGTGTTCCAGTGACCTAAAACTTTCAGGTTGTTAAAATTCAAAGGATACCAAAAGCTCTTGCTTATGCTTTTCTGCATAGAAAAAGCCCCTGATGTCACAATCTTTTATTCTAGAATGATATTTTCATTAAGTGGACATTTATGACATTGTACAATAAACACAATTTTTTGAGACAGTATGTTTTTAATGTAACAATCAAGACATTAAAATCAAGAATTAATACACATACGTAGAGACATCAGAATGTGACTCGTGTTTTACCATTTATTCATTTTTCTACTAAAAATTTTGAAGAACAATTATGATTTATGCATTATGATTTCCCAGACTGTGATCTTAGTCTGGGAAACTAAGATCAATGAAAACAGTCTTTGCTCTCAGGAAGTTTTCAGTCTTGGAAAGGGCACAGGAATGGAAGCAAATAAGTGGTTTGAAATATTACAGGACCAGAAATGGACATCTATGCAGGGTACTGTAGTGACAAAACAAAACAGAACACTGGCCAGTTTTGCATGGAGTTGTCAAGGAAGTTTTTACTATGACTGAAGTCACCTAAGAGTTGAATATTGATAGCTAATGGAGTTCTGCCAATGAGCCCAAAGTGAGGAAGGCATGTCTGGTAGAGAGAATGACAAAAGCATGGGATCCTTTGGAGAGTTGCAAATAGTTGGAATGGATAGAGTGTGAGGTCTTACAAGGCTGAACACAAACTACTAGGGTAAAACTAATAAATAGGAGCCAAAGCCAGTGTTGTGAGAATTGACTGAGCAATCATCTCAATCTAACTCCTTATAAATTGTGTTAATTTGCCACCTATTTCTAGAAGGAGAACTTTCCACAGGAGGAAAGGAAATGAAAACTTCTAGACAGAGAGTATTATTTATATTCTGTGTTTTCTTGTTAGTGTAAAGATGTTGAGTTTGATAAACATTCATATCATGTTGGCTTGGGTTTATCTTTTAACTTTTTTAAAAAAGAGTATGATTAGTCTGCTCACACAAAAGGAACAATATGATCATTACAATAATTTTTCTTCCATCTCAAATTGCTTATGTTGTACAAAAGCTACCTCTTTGATAAGAAAACATATAGGAATTTTGTTGCACCAGATGTCCTTATCTATAGAAAGGGATCTAGTTTTAGGAAGTAATGATACTGATGATAATAACTTATATCTGCATGATACCTTTTGATTTTCTAAATAATTTTATGTTCATCATCTCATTATTTCCCTCCTTTCATTTTGCTGTTATAAACATACTCATATACACTTGTGGATCTGCAATATCTGAAATATGAATGGTGGGTATTAGACCCATTTCACAGATCAGAAAACTAAGGTAGAGAAAGGAAATGACCAGTTTCTATGTTCCACATGTGGCAGCAGTAGACCTAATATATGGCTTAGGCCTCTTGACCCTTCATTTACTGTTCATTCTAGTAAATCCTGCTGCCAGGTTCAAGAATTATGCTTTTTTCATTTTGAAATTCCTTGAGGGTAAATATAAGAGCTCTTTGGGAAAAGAGCATAGCAGAATGATTTTAAAGTGTGGGTTTTTAGGATTCTAAGAAAACTGTTTATTTCTATCTTCCCCATTTATTTCCAGAAATTTTGCGTATAAGAAATTATCTTAACCTACCTAAAGTTCAGTTATTTTTATCTGTAAAATAAAGATAATGATAGTTCTTAGGGATTATGAGAATTAAGTGAAATAAGACATGTAAACACTGTAAAAATGTTCTTAGAATGTATTAAGTGCTCAATTAATTTAATTCATGATTGATAAAATTGAGACCACCAAATAGGAGCAAGACTTCAGAGTTGCCTTTAATAACTATCATGTTAAGAAATTTGAGGAACTGAAAAAATAAAAAAAATTTAAAAAATTAAAAAAAAAAGAAATTTGAGGAACTGAACCCAATGAAAAGATATCTATAGTTGAAGAGAAACTGATTTACATATTATATTTACCTACAATATTACATATTATATTACATATAATATCCCTTCTCCCACCATTACCATCACCATCACAAACTCTTTGTGACCCCAAGGACTGTAGCCTACAGTCCATGGAATTTCCCAGGCAAGAATACTGGAATGGGTTGCCATTTCCTTCTCCGGGGGATCTTCCTGACCCAGGGATTGAACCCCTGTCTCCTGCACTGGTAGGCGGATTCTTTACTGCTGAGCTATTAGTGAAACCCACCATCATGTATGCTACTGTATAAACTCTATGGAACTGGGAACTGAGAGTTCAGTTTGTTTTGTTGATATCTATGTCATCAACATCAAGAACAATGACAAAGGCATAGTAAGTGCTCAGTAAATACTTGTTAAATGATTGTACTGAGTCCCAGATTTCTCTTAATTACTTAATCAGCTTCTTCCCAGATTTAATTACCTTAATGCTTGTTAAATTCTTTTGAGAAAAAGGAAACTACAGATTTTAAAGTCATATAGGTTTTGGTTTGAGTGCTGAATTTGGGGATCACAAGCCACTTAGACTCACTCATGTCCTCTGCATCTGTACAGCCAGGTTGTAAAGTTAGGTTGGAGGTAATCAGTAATTCAAACTAAAACAATTTGTTGGATGCCTAAGCACCCTAGAATTCAGACATTCATCATGCTCATTTTTACTCAGTGAAGTTGCTTTGTTCCAAGCACCCCATGGTTTTCTGCCTCTGAGCATTTGCTAGAATTGTTTCTTGCAATGGGAATCCCTTCTCTGCATGGTCATGCTTATCTAAATTCTATCCTCCCTTTAAAAAATAGTACAGGGTATCTGTCTCTCAAGAAGTTGGATGCCAGCCACACTGCTTCCCTTCATTCCGCTTTTGATTTTGTAAGTGAAGTTTTTCCATCATTCATGGCAATAAATCTTATATTGCCTTATCCTGTCACTTGCATTATTATCCATTGCTAGCTATTTTTTGTTTGTTTGGGTATTGTCTCTCCCCAAGTATATTTTAAGCATTTTGAGGACAGGAACTATATATTAATAATATTTTCTTCTTTATTTTTAGTTTGTATTTTAGGAATTCAAAAAATAACTGATGGAACAATTAAAAGTTTAACTTGTGGAAACTGTATCTGCTTATATGCTGATGACACCTACTCTTTGCTAGATACTATGATAGCCCCTCATATTGATGCTTTTAATAAACATTATTTGTTATAGACAAGGCTCAGAATCATGAATCAGAGTGTGTAGACAATTTATAGAATAGCTCTCCAAATCAGGGGTGGTCTCTTATCAGGGTTCCAGTTGAATAACCATCTCTTTTAGGAGGTCAATTATGTGTTAGTCTCTCACTGGGCCCCTGTATTATGACCTCCAAATGGTTAGGCACCTACTCAGTTATTAGGTTTATAATGTCTAAATCTAGTCAAAATAGTGAGTTATAATTTTTAACGAGGGTCTTTAATTCAAAACCAGTCTGTTGTTCCATGTCCAGTTCTAACTGTTGCTTCCTGACCTGCATACAGGTTTCTCAAGAGACAGGTCAGATGGTCTGGTATTTCCATTTCTTTCAAAATTTTCCACAGTTTATTGTCATCCACACAGTCAAAGGCTTTGTCATAGTCAATAAAGCAGAAATAGATGTTTTTCTGGAACTCTCTTGCTTTTTCGATGATCCAGCAGATGTTGGCAATTTGATCTCTGGTTCCTCTGCCTTTTCTAAAACCAGCTTGAACATCTGGAAGTTCACGGTTCACGTATTGCTGAAGCCTGGATTGGAGAATTTTGAGCATTACTTTAGTAGCGTGTGAGATGGGTGCAATTGTGCGGTAGTTTGAGCATTCTTTGGCATTGCCTTTCTTTGGGATTGGAACGAAAACTGACCTCTTCCAGTCATGTGGCCACTGCTGAGTTTTCCAGATTTGCTGGCATATTGAGTGCAGCACTTTCAAAGCATCACCTTTGAGGATTTGAAATAGCTCAACTGGAATTCCATCACCTCCACTAGCTTTGTTTGTAGTGATGCTTTCTAAGGGCCACTTGACTTCACATTCCAGAATGTCTGGCTCTAGGTGAGTGATCACACCATCGTGATCATCTGGGTCATGAAGATCTTTTTTGTACAGTTCTTCTGTGTATTCTTGCCACCTCTTCTTAATATCTTCTGCTTCTTTTAGGTCCATACCATTTCTGTCCTTTATCGAGGCCATCTTTGCATGAAATGTTCCCTGGGTATCTCTAATTTTCTTGAAGAGATCTCTAGTCTTTCCCATTCTGTTGTTTTCCTCTATTTCTTTGCATGGATCGCTGAGGAAGGCTTTCTTATCTCTCCTTGCTATTCTTTGGAACTCTGCATTCAGATGGGAATATCTTTCCTTTTCTCCTTTGCTTTTCGCTTCTCTTCTTTTCCCAGCTATTTGTAAGGCCTCCTCAGACAGCCATTTTGCCTTTTTTGCATTTCTTTTCCATGGGGATGGTCTTGATCCCTGTCTCCTGTACGATGGCATGAACCTCTGTCCATAGCTCATCAGGCACTCTGTCTATCAGATCTAGTCCCTTAAATCTATTTGTCACTTCCAGTGTATAATCATGAGAAATGCTGGGCTGGAAGAAACACAAGCTGGAATCAAGATTGCCGGGAGAAATATCAATAACCTCAGATATGCAGATGACACCACCCTTATGGTAGAAAGTGAAGAAGAACTAAAGAGCCTCTTGATGAAAGTGAGAGAGGAGAGTGAAAAAGTTGGCTTAAAGCTCAACATTCAGAAAACTAAGATAATGGCATCTGGTCCCATCACTTCATGGGAAATAGATGGGGAAACAGTGGAAACAGTGTCAGACTTTATTTTTCTGGGCTCCAAAATCAGTGCGGATGGTGATTTCAGCCATGAAATTAAAAGACGCTTACTCCTTGGAAGGAAGGTTATGACCCACCTAGGTAGCATATTGAAAAGCAGAGTCATTACTTTGTCAACAAAGGTCCATCTAGTCAAGGCTATGGTTTTTCCAGTAGTCATGTATGGATGTGAGAGTTGGATGGTGAAGAAAGCGGAGTGCCGAAGAATTGATAGTTTTGAACTGTGGTGTTGGAGAAGACTCTTGAGAGTCCCTTAGACTGCAAGGAGATCCAACCCGTCCATCCTAAAGGAGATCAGTCCTGGGTGTTCATTGGAAGGACTGATGTTGAAGCTGAAACTCCAACACTTTGGCCACCTCATATGAAGAGTTGACTCATTGGAAAAGACCCTAATGCTGGGTAAGATTGGAGGCAGGAGGAGAGGGGGACAACAGAGGATGAGATGGTTGGATGGCATCACTGACTCGATGGACATGGGTTTGGGTAAACTCTGGGAGTTTATGATGGACAGGGAGGCCTGGCGTGCTGCGATTCATGGGGTCGCAAAGTGTCGGACATGACTGAGTGACTGAAGTGAACTGAATTCTCAACAAAATTTATTAAAAAATTAATAAATAGTAAAACAGCAAAATGAACAATGACAGTAACAGCTACCATTTTTAAGCTCTTGGCATGAGCCAGGACTGCACCAATAACTTTGCACCTATTCTCTCAAAATTCTTTCCAGTGACCTGTGAGAGAAGTATTATCATCATTAGCTTGTAGATGAGTAAAACTAAAGTTTGGTAGTGGTGGTGGTTGTGGTTTAGTCACTAAGTCGTGTCTGACTCTTGCGACCCCATGGATTGTAGCTTGCCAGGCTCCTCTGTCCGTGTGATTCTCCAGGCAAGAATACTGGAGTGGGTTGCCATTTCCTTGTCCAGGAGATCTACCTGACCCAGGGATCGAACCCAGGTCTCCTGCACTGTAGGCAGATTCTTTAATGACTGAGCTACAAGGGAAGCCCCAGCTAAAGTTTAGGGAACAAAAATAACTTATGTAATGTTAAACAAATATTAGGTGCTTATGAAGCCTACATTTAAATTAGGTCTGTTCCACTCTAAACCTTTTGAAAACCTTCCTAAGATAATATAGATGTGTGAAACTGTAATTTATGTGTCTTCAATACTCCATATCTTTTTTTTTCGGAAAGTAAGGAATTAAGTAAATAATAAAATTGCATATGTTTTACTTAGTAAGATTTTGCAGTTTCCTTTCTTCTTTCTCATAAATGGTGGTTAGAGTAAGAGCATGAGGCTTTTCTCTGTATTCTGCATTCATTCGTTCACCAAATATTTAATGAGCATCTATTATGTGTCATGTCAATACCTAGTTGCTAAAAATAGAGGGTGAAATAAAATACACAGTAATCCCTATCCTTATAACATTTACATGCTTGTAAGCTAAACAGACAATTAAAAACACAGTTAAGTAAAACTGCTATGACCGATAAATGCTAAAAAGAAAAGCAAAACATGGAAGGGCCATCAGTCAAAAGTGTGACTGTGGAAAGGGGTTGAAGTTACAGTTTTAGGTGAAGTGGTTAGTGAGGGTCTGTCTCACTAGGAAGGGGACTTTTGATGAAAGACTTAAAGGGTGTGAAGGGATTAACCATGTAGGAAAAGGTAGCAGAAGGTGCAGAAGCCTTGAGATGACATTATAAGGAACTTCTAAGAAGCCGGTGTGGCTAGCAAGAGAAAGTTCAAGAGAATGTCAGAGTGAGCAGATCATGTCAAGCTTTGTAGGTTCAGCTTCTTCTTTCAGTAAAATGGGAAGCTTGCAGAGTTTAAAGCGGAGGAGCCATAAGGTTGCTCAGGCTACTGTGTTTAAAAGAGACTTTAAGGAGACAAGGGTTGGCAGAGGAAGACCAGTTAGAGCTTCTTGTGATAATTTGGGTGAAAGAAGTTAATAGTTTGGATCAAGTTAGTGCCAGTAAGACTGGGGACAGGTTGTCCAGTTCTGTATATAATTTTACTTTTGGATATTTATCTTCTTCTTTCTCCTATCCTGCCCTGATACCAAGTTCTCCTCAGCTGTGTGGGGCTGGTTCTCAACTCTTCTGTATTTGAGTAGTATTAGCTAGAGAACAACGTTTTGGCATATGGTGGCCATTGCAGTTTCGCCGTACTCATGTGCTTAGTCATGTCCAACTCTGCAACCCCATCAACTCCTCTATCAAATGCAGGCTCTTCTATCCATTGCAGTTTTAGTGCTTTTTAATCCTGTGAACATTTTGAAGGGTAGATTACCCAAGACTTATGCCACATATGTGCATTCAAGTCTTCATTTTATTTTTGGCTTAAGATCATCTGATCCTCAGGGGACCCCATCATAGTTCTGAAATAAATCTACACTAAGCTACTAGAGGGCAGGGATCATGTCTTACATGATTTTGTTGCAAATGATCAATAAATACTTGCTGAATAAATGAATGTTCACTACTCAAACAACTGGATGTACTTTACAGAGTGCCTCTTTGGATTAGGTATAATACCAGTAAATAAAAATAGACATACAAGGAGAACAAATTTTGCTTTCAACAAATGTATTTTCCAATGGCAAGTTATTGCCTCTTCTTATAGGGAAGCCTGGCTTTCTGTCGTCCATGGGGTTGCAAAGAGTTGGACATGACTGAGCGACTGAACTAATGAGGGTAAATGATAGTGTTTCTCCAAAATCAGAATCTCTTAGAATCTGGAAATGACCCTAGGTGATTCTTATCATAAGACAAATTTGGGAAGCACTGTCTTATAGCTTATGTTTGGAATTAAAGCAGTGAGTGAGCAAGTTTGTTGAGCAACTGTTATACATTAATATTTGCTGAAGTAACATATATAGCCAAAGTAGTCAATATTTAAAACTTTCTGGACTGCAGTCCACAAAGAATATAAATCAAAAATTTCATCTCTGTATAGCAGTGGGATGGAGGCTCAGGAGAGAAGGTATATATATATATATGAAATTATGACTGATTCCTGTTGTATGACAGAAACCAACATAAAATTGTAAAGCAATTTTCCATCAATGAAAAATAAATTTAAAAATAAAATAACTCAGTTATAAGATTGCAACTCTGTACAAGTTTCACAAAGCACTACTTAACTTTATCAAAAGCTATGTATTTTGGTATTTTTCTATTCTATTGTTACATTTTAAAGATTTGCTTCTTTCCTATAATTTTGGTCAACATTTTTGCTAAATGTTTTATAATGACAAAAATGGTTGAAATATAATTTATACTGACTACTTTAAAACTGTTTTCTTCATTTACCTTTATTATTGAACATGAAAGAGTACAGAGTAGGTCATAAGTCATGATCTGAAAAACACTCTAATGTGTTCCCCTCTTTGAGGAGCTCAGAGCCTCAATTAGGAATATGCAAGTAAAAGGGGACAGATTACAATAGTCAGTCAACCCTAAGCAGAAAATATCTGGAAGTCCTGCACTAAACACTGGGAAACTGTCCCTATAACTTGGTTCATTTACCAATTAGTATCCTCATTTGGGAATTCATGGTTCAGTACTTCCCTGGCACTAGCCCTTGAGATTTTGCCTATCCATCTGCATAGCTTAGCATGCCATCTAGCAATAGCTCGTGTTCATAGAGTGCTTATGATGGGTCAGGCACTGTTCAAAGTACTTCTAATCATCTAATCTTCCCTGTGACCCTAAGAGAAGTTTGGTTATTAAACCCATTTTACAGGTGAAGGGACCCAGTCCCAGAGGCATAGTTATCCAGGGCCACACAGCCAGGAACTTATAGCACCAGAATAAATGCCAGACACGGGACCCAGTGCTCGGGACAGGCATTACCTTGAAGGACACCTCTCTTACTCTTGACCCTTGCTCTGATACTTGGTACTCTGGCTTTTGATTCCCTCTTCCAAAAGGGTAGCTTTGCATCTCCTTATTTTCAGTAACTCTGTTGAGCTGTCCTCTGGCTTGTTAGATTTAGCATCTGATACAGAGCCCAGTGTCCACTGATTTGGTTGTATCGTAGTATTTTTCCATTAGCCAGAAGAATTCTCAGGGGCCTGGTAACCTGTACCCTCCCATGAATTTAGGGGTGCTCATACTGAAGAGACATTAATAACAAACTTAAGTATAGGTGCCCTTTGAAAGAGGCCTGTTTGCTCAACTCTGTACCTGTTATTAGTTCAGTAAATAAGATAATAAAACTCCCCAGGATAAATTGGTGTTGCTTGGAGGACCTAACTTTCAAGAATTGAAAAGGAAAAGATGAGCAATAAAACAAGGAGACATTTGACCCTGAGAAGGTCTGGCCCTAAATATTTCTCAGAGGTAAACTAGATCTTTTTTTTAAACTCATAAAAGGCTTTGGGACTTTCTAAATAGGAAGAATTTAATTGGAAGACACTGAGGAAATACCCTTTTAAAAAATGAAAGTGAGGTGAATAGCAGGAGACAAATATTGAGTCTTATTTTATTTATTTATTGTTTAATTTCTAATGGGTGTACTTAGACTTGCATATTCTTTTAAAAAGTATCAGTTCAGTTCAGTTCAGTCGCTCAGTCGTGTCCGACTCTTTGTGACCCCATGAATCGCAGCACACCAGGCCTCCCTGTCCATCACCAACTCCTGGAGTCTACCTAAACCCATGTCCATCGAGTTGGTGATGCCATCCAGCCATCTCATCCTCTGTCGTCTCCTTCTCCTCCTGCCCCCAATCCTATCCAGCATTAGGGTCTTTTCCAATGAGTCAACTCTTCGCATGAGGTGGCCAAAGTATTGGAGTTTCAGCTTCAATATCAGTCCTTCCAATGAAAGTATACATGGACTTATTTTTTCATTAAGGTCTACCTGGATGTATTTATTTTCTTAAGATTGTACCTGGATTCAGAGAGGAAAGTGATCAAGTAGTATGCTGTGAGCCTGGAAGGAGGGGAATGAGGTGGATTCCTGACGTAGATTCTTGAATCTTTCTAGAGTCCTGTGCATGTGGGTTGGATGTTTAGTCAGTTGATTTATAATCTGCAGTCTTTCAAACTTTTTAGGAAAAGTAAACTTAGGAATCAGTTATAATTAGTATGCATCGTATCTGAACTTAACAAAAATATATATTTACTTCTTTATGGTTGCAACTGGATTTTCCTTGCTACACATGGGCTTTCTCTAGTTGCGGCGAATAGGGGTACTCTAGTTGAGTGTGTGGATTTCTCATTGCAGTGGCTTCTCTTGTTGAGGAGCACCAGCTCTAGGGCTCACGGGCTTCAGTAGTTGTGGCATACCAGCTTAGTTTCCCTGAGGCATATGGAATCTTCCTGGACTGGGGATCAAACCCTTGTCCCCTGAATTAGCAGGTAGATTCTTAACCACTGGACCACCAGGGAAGTCCTCAACTGTTTTTAAGAGTATAAAAGTAATATATGTTCATTACAGAAATTATGTAAATACCAAGAAGGACAAAAATGTCTACTTGTGTGTAAGTGTATGTTTATGAATGTGATGTCATGTATGGAACATATCTAGGATTAAGGTGTATTATTTGTGTCCTGTGTTTTCAGTCAATACTAGTATCATAAAAACATCCTCATGTCATTAATAATTCTCCAGAAACATCTTTTAAAATGGCCACATAAGAGGGAAACTTTTTTTTTGAAAAGTAAATAAATAAAGGTAGGTAGGGACTGAAAGCATTGTTTTTCTCAGACCATTACCATTCAGCAGAGGATAGAAAGCTTTCAAGTATAACCTTGGAATAGCTTTGAAATGAGATACAGTTTGGAAAAAATATATGGGGAGTCTGAGTTTCAAAAGGATCATTGCATTGAACTTCAAACAGGGAAAATATGTATACGTAATGCAAATATGTTTCTCTAGCTAGTCCCCTAACACTGTCTCTAAACCTACACCACCAAATAATGTGCTCTGAACTGTTGGGTTGTGTGTGTATGTGTGTGTGTTTGTGTGTATGAAACTATTTTAAAAAGAAGTCAACCAGATCTCCTAGGCATTTAGAGTAGAAACACTGAAATTATTTTTAACTCTCAAGTCCCAGTGGATATTTAATCAGCTCACAAATCCTGAAGAGTCGACCTTTGAATGATTTCTTCCACTTCTTGTGTCCTTCTACCTCTTCATTCCTCATGACATAGAAGAGAAGTGGAAACTGGATGTTTGGTGGAAAACCTAGGTTTGAAAACCGTATTCACTTAGAAAAATAGTCTGCTACACTTCTAGGTGAATGATCAGTTTTTCTGATGTTTAATTTCTAATGTCTTAGTTGAGATGATAATCGTAACATCCATCTAATATCATGAACAAGACTTTAAATAGACAAAGCATCAGAGATATTCTGCATCTATTCAAAAGATGTTGAAATATTTTTTTAATTAGTTTATCTATTTTTTAACTTTACAATATTGTATTTGTTTTGCCATACATTGACATGAATCCACCATGGGTGTACATGTGTTCCCCTACCAGAACCCCCCTCCCACCTCCCTCCCCATCCCATCCTCCCGGGTCATCCCAGTGCACGAGCCCCTAGCACCCTGTATCATGCATCGAACCTGGGCTGGCGATTTGTTTCACATATGATAATTTACATGATTCAGTGCCATTCTCCCATATCATCCGGCCCTTGCCCTTTCCCATAGAGTCCATATACTGTTCTATATATCTGTGTCTCTTTTGCTGTCTCGCATACAGGGTTATCTTTACCGATTTACTAAATTCCATATATATGTGTTAGTAT
The DNA here is from genome assembly GCF_054371585.1 of Giraffa tippelskirchi. NCBI lineage: Eukaryota > Metazoa > Chordata > Mammalia > Artiodactyla > Giraffidae > Giraffa > Giraffa tippelskirchi. The sequence continues at coordinate 36,804,951 of NC_137284.1, read as the reverse complement.
ACTGTATTGTTGTTTTTCTTTCTGGCTTACTTCACTCTGTATAATAGGCTCCAGTTTCATCCACCTCATTAGAACTGATTTGAATGTATTCTTTTTAATGGCTGAGTAATATTCCATTGTGTATATGTACCACAGCTTCCTTATCCATTCTTCTGCTGATGGGCATCTAGGCTGTTTCCATGTCCTGACTATTATAAACACTGCTGCGATGAACATTGGGGTACACGTATCTCTTTCAATTCTGGTTTCCTCAGTGGGTAAAGGAGGCAAGAATATACAGTGGAAAAAAGACAATCTCTCTAACAAGTGGTGCTGGGAAAACTGGTCAACCACTTGTAAAAGAATCAAACTAGAACACTTTGTTAGAAGTGTTAGGCCATCAATTCAGTTCAGTTCAGTTCAGTCGCTCAGTCGTGTCCGACTCTTTGCGACCCCATGAATCGCAGCACACCAGGCCTCCCTGTTCATAATCAATTCCCGGAGTCTACCCAAACCCGTATCCATCGAGTTGGTAAGGCCATCCAGCCCTCTCATCCTCTGTCATCCCCTTCTCCTCCTGTCCCCAATCCTTCCCAGCATTAGGGTCTTTTCCAATGAGTCAACTCGTCGCATGAGATGGCCAAAGTATTGGAGTTTCAGCTTCAACTTCAGTCCTTCCAATGAATACCCAGGACTGATCTTCTTTAGGATGGACTGGTTGGATCTTCCTGCAGTCCAAGGGACTCTCAAGAGTCTTCTCCAACACCACAGTTCAAAACTATCAATTCTTCAGTGCCCAGCTTTCTTCACTGTCCAACTCTCACATCCATACATGACTACTGGAAAAACGATAGCCTTGACTAGATGGACCTTTGTTGACAAAGTAATGACTCTGCTTTTCAATATGCTATCTAGGTTGGTCATAACCTTCTTTCCAAGGAGTAAGCGTCTTTTAATTTCATGGCTGCAATCACCATCTGCACTGATTTTGGAGCCCAGAAAAATAAAGTCTGACACTGTTTCCACTGTTTCCCCATCTATTTCCCATGAAGTGATGGGACCAGATGCCATGATCTCAGTGTTCTGAATGTTGAGCTTTAAGCCAACTTTTTTACTCTCCCGTTTCACTTTCATCAAGAGGCTCTTTAGTTCTTCTTCACTTTCTGCCATAAGGATGGTGTCATCTGCATATCTGAGGTTATTGATATTTCTCCCGGCAATCTTGATTCCAGCTTGTGTTTCTTCCAGCCCAGCCCACATACACAAAAATAAACTCAAAATGGATTAAAGATCTAAACATAAGACCAGAAACTATAAAACTCCTAGAGGAAAACATAGGCAAAATACTCTCTGACATAAACCACAGCAGGATCCTCTATGACCCACCTCCCAGAATATTGGAAATAAAAGCAAAAATAAACAAATGGGACCTAATTAAAATTAAAAGATGTTGAAATATTTTAAGAAAGTCAGTGAAACTCCAACTGAAGCAGTGATGAAAATTTGCTTTAAAGTTGGTAGTTGTGAATTTGTGTAGCTGTATTCCTTTATGATATATTTTGAATCCAGGGGAAAACATGTAGGACCAAATTCCTTTCTAAAATTTTGGAGTTCATAAAATAGTGATTATAAAAAAATAGTTGGTCTTATCATTGAGGAGATGAGAAAAGTCATCCTCAATAGCTGTAGTTACACATTGCTTAGCCAAGATCTATACAGGTTTACAACCTCAGTCAACGAAATATGAATCCCTCAAAATTTCTTGGGAAATCAAGCACAGAATTTGCATAATTGCTTCCTTAGTGGGCAGAGGTCTTTAATCCGGAAAAATATGTTGATTAATTATAGATTAATGAGCTCACCCAGGTGACTCGGATGGTAAAGAATCTACCTGCGATGCAAGAGACCCAGGTTGGATCCCTGGGTCAGGAAGATCCCCTGGAGAAGGGAATGGCAACCCACTCCAGGTTCTTGCCTGGGGAATCCCCATGGGCAGACAAGTCTGGTGGGCTGCAGTCCATGGGTTGCAAAGAATTGGACACAACTGAGGTACTTCCATAGAATAATGAAGGAAATTAAACTTTTTTGTGAATATGTTTTTATATAATAATTACATATATTTAGTAGTGTATGTACTTGTATTTTTAAAGAGAATTTGCTAGATTGGAGTATTTAACACATCACTTTTAGAATGTCAAGGAACTGATTTTGACTTGAGATTGTAAGATGAAGGATATAGAGACTCTTACCATTCTTTATTTGCATTGAAACATATAAAGCTTAAAACTTCCCATATTTTATGTTGCATTTACTAGATATAAAGGAATTATTTAAATACTTGGGAAAGTTTGTTTTTTAGACAAAGTACTTTAAAGTAAATTTAATATATTAAATTTATAAATGCAGGTTAATTGTTCAAGGGGAATTTAATTAAGTCCTTAAAGCTTTTAAAATGGTGATTGTAAAAATCTCGCTTGATTTATAAATAGAACAGCACACTTGTAAACTGATCTTAAAAAGTTAAGTAGCAGTTGGCTTTTGAGTTTATAACTTGAAAAAAATAAATATTAATTTTGTAAACCAAGAGAGCGCCAAATAGTCTTTTCTGTGCACAAGGTGCCTTTAAACATCACCGAACCACACTCATTGTGCCTTGTATGGTTCTTACAAAGCATACAGTCCATGGAATTCTGCAGGCCGGAATACAGGAGTGGGCAGCCTTTCCAGGGGATCTTCCCAACCCAGGAATCGAACCCAGGTCTGCATTGCAGGCGGATTCTTTACCAGCTGAGCCACCAGGGAAGCCCAAGAATACTGGAGTGGGTAGCCTATCCTTTGTCCAGCTGATCTTCCTGACCCAGAAATCGAACTGGCATCTGCTGCATTGCAGGCAAATTCCTTACCAGCTGAGCTACCAGGGAAGCCCGAACAGAATATAAAAACACTTTGTAAATTCTAGAACACTATAAAATATTTGTCATTGTTTTTCCCTTCTAATTGTTTAGAAAAGTATTTGCCTTTTCTCTCCCTACATTTACCATTTCTCTCCCTACATCTGGACGCTGCCAGTTCTTATCTTCTCCCACATGAAACTTCTCTGTTGCTTATTTTTTTTGTTTGTTTATTATTTTATATTACTTTCTACTATTAGTGAAACACTTGCTATACTTTGTATAACTAATGTAGCACCTTGTATTAATAGTGTAATGTGTATCCCTTATATTGGAGGTGTTTATTCTTGTTTGTTTTCTTTACTAGAATGTGAATTTCATATCTTCTTCAGCTCATTTTTAAAGCAAATATTAATTGAATCTCCCTTTTGTGCTAAACACTGTATTCTATACAAGGAACAGAGGCATTATTAAGAAATGGTATCTATGTCTGTGTGTTTTAGGTAATGGATTATTGAATTTAATTTAATTTGACATAAAATCATTCTGTCTGAAGAAGATTCTCTAATAAAGCTTTTAGAGTAGCATTTGATTAGTTCTAAAAATTCAGTTATTGCAAATAGCAGATAAGAAAAAAAAACAAAATAAATAAAAATGGAAACTTCACCAGTACCATGAAAAGCACTCACGTTTTCCATCAGATCTAAGACATTGTTTGAAAATGCAGGTAAATAGGTTAGAAGAAAGTTTTACAAAATGGCTGAAGCAATAGAGACTGGGGGTGGGTGGAGATTGCTGAGGCCACACTTGCTCAATAATGAGATTCACTCAGTCAGTGCTATCTGCCATTCCCATTAGTAGACTCTGCCACCACTTCCGGTTCCTTTCCTCCTTCCAGTCCACCACCCTCAGCAAGGTTGTTTTCTCTTTCCTTGAGTCCAACAGTCAATAACATCAATTTTTGCAGCACCGGGTGATTCTCACCTCTTCTCTCATTATCCACTCCTTCAGGGCTAAACAAAGCCACGTTCCCTGGTGTGCACCACAGTCTGCAGAGCCTGTAAGACAAAAATGGCTAGAGGCAGGATGTAAAGCTTTGGCTGGGCGAGCGAGATGGTCAGTGCCATAAAATCCCTCAGGAACATTCTGGGCAGAGTATTTTTGACACAATTTTAAGTAGGGGATAATATATCCCCCAGAGAAAAAGACACACATGAATGTCTATCCTTTTCACTTCAGTTCCGCTGAGTAGGCTGAGGGGGGGAAGGCCTGAGGTCCTATTTCCATGTGTATTTCTTATTGAGCCTATGCACATAGACAGATAATACTCCTGGGGAAGAGGCCAACTATTGGGAATGAGTCGAAAGAGCAGCAAAACATAACAGGGCCATTGATGGTTAGTGTGTTGCAAAAGAAAAGAAGGCCTTGACTCAAGGAGCGCTTCCTGTGTGCTAGGAATGGCATTGTCTTTTATCTTAATCCTTATAACAACCCCGTCAGGTATTGCGGCTGCCCTCATTTAATAGACTGTAAAACTGAGGCTTAGAGAGGCACATTAGTGTGCCCAAGTCACACACAAGAAGTTGACAGAGCCAGTCTTCCCCATCTATACCATATCTCTTTGCGGAGCCCCATATTTTTCTTCTTGAGTGTTCATACAAAAGCTTTGATAATCAGAAAGAGTGAAAATGTGGCTGCTTGGTTTAAGGGCGAAAGTGTTGGGATTGGTTTTGACTTAGTAGTCTTAGGAAGGAATGAGAGAGAGGGTTTTGTTGTCTAGCTTTTCTAGAGGTAAAGCAACTGAGAGACATAAACCTCAAGTGCTGTTTAGGAAAGAATTAGCCCAGGCTTGTGAAGAGATGCCTAGATTCAGGGCTTTCATGGTCAGAAGAGGAATTTCAGGATGCTGGACTATTCAGACTATAATGCTCTGAGATTTTATGTGACCTAGCAGGGTTAGCTCTAGTAACCCTGTCTCTTAAATATCATAGCTCTTGGTTGAATTCCTTCTCCACCTCTTTCCAGCTTTGTGAATCTGTGAGTCTTTTAAGTATCATAACCCTTATTCTGAATTCCTTCTCCACCTCTTTCCAGCTGTGTGAGTCTGAGCTAGTTGTTTAGCCTTGATCTAAGCCTTAGTTTTCTCATCCATGAAATGAGATGCTAATGTCTATCCTGTAGACTTAGATTCCATCGTACAACTTAATGTACGCTAATAGTTACAAGCCCTTCAAAGTGTCTTATACGTAAGGGAAATTGAGGCAGTGGTAAATTCCTTCCTTCTTCAGTGATGTCCACCCCAAACCCGAAAGGTCATGTGAAAGCAAATTTCTAGTCTTCTTTTTGCTGAGATGTAAGTAGAGGAAAATGCTACTACTTTCAGGGGATACTCCTTAGGAAACAAAGCCCTGACAGTTGACATAAAATTCAACAATAACAATTAATTTCAAACCTAATTTCATGTGGTAGAGGAATGCGGGTGTCCCTGGAGCTGTCCAGCAGTTTCTGAAGATACACCCTACAGCTGTGCTACCCAGGAGAGTGTCCACCAGTCACACTGGCTGCTGAGCCCTTGGAGTGTGACTAGTTTGAATTGAGATGTTATTAATAAGTGTCAAATATATATTAGCTTTTAAAGACTTACCAACGGGAAAAATAGTAAACTATTTGAAATTTTTTTTAGACTGTATTTTGAAATATTTTGAATATGTAGGTTTCAATATAATATAGTATTAAAATTATTTATTTATTTTTTCTCTGCTCAGATTACTAGGAATTTTAAGGCTACATATGTGGCTCACCTTTTGGGCCTCATTATATTTCTCTTGGGTAGAGCTGACCTAGAGGCTAGCGTGTAATTCTTTCTTCCCATGGAGTTTTTACAACCAGTGTGGTTAGCAGTCTCTCTCCCTATCTAGGCTTTGAGGTGAATAGATAGGGCACTTTCTAGCCCTGTATTTCTAGGATCGCGCTTGCTCCTTGGAAGGAAGGTTATGGCCAACCTAGATAGCATATTTAAAAGCAGAGACATTACTTTGCCAACAAAAGTCCGTCTAGTCAAGGCTATGGTTTTTCCAGTGGTCATGTATGGTTGAGAGAGTTGGACGGTGAAGAAAGCTGAGCGCTGAAGAATTGATGCTTTTGAACTGTGGTGTTGGAGAAGACTCTTGAGAGTCCCTTGGACTGCAAGGAGATCCAATCAATCCATCCTAAAAGAGATCAATCCTGGGTGTTCATTGAAAGGTCTGATGTTGAAGCTGAAACTCCAGTACTTTGGCCACCTCATGTGAAGAGTTGACTCATTGGAAAAGACCCTAATGCTGGGTAGGATTGGGGGTGGGAGGAGAAGGGGATGACAGAGGATGAGATGGTTGGATGGCATCACTGACTCGATGGACATGGGTTTGGGTGGACTCCAGGAGTTGGTGATGGACAGAGAGGCCTGGCGTGCTGCAATTCATGGGGTCGCAAAGAGTCGGACACGACTGAGCGACTGAACTGAACTGAACACAACCATTAAACATTAGGCTTAAAAAGGAACTTAGAGATTCCAAGTTTCAAGTCTCGGCTGAGGTCCAGGGAGGTTAAGTGACTTGTACACACACACACTACTACTGTCTAATAATTTCTCCATTGAAATTCACTGCCTCTCAAATGCATGACCACTTTGCCAGTGAACCTAAATATTTATACCATCTTGGGAGAATACACACCTGCCATGTGGATGTAGGCCTGTCTCATTGGAATGGAAAGCCTTCTTTTCTGTTCATTCCAATGTGGTACCCGTTGAAAAGTCTTATTTGACCTTCAAAATCATATACTGGTTTAAGTTCCTTAGTGAATTCCTCTTTGCCCCAGGCAAAATTAGTCACCTTCCACTCTTTCTTGTCTACACTGCTCAATTTTAGCTCCAAACATACTCTGTGATATTGACTTACTTGCATGTAAACCCCTTAAGGCAAAGTGTTTGTTTTGTGAGACCAGTGTTTGGTGCATGGTAAGCCTGCAGTAAATATTTATTGAGTTGAACTGTTTTTTGAACATTGGCACAGATTCTCCTTTACATTCTTATTTGTGTTATTCTGTAGACCAGCCTATGGAAACTGGGGGGAAAAAACCCACAACCAGCTCTGTGTGTGTGTGTGTGTGTGTGTGTGTGTGTGTGTATTTTTTAATCATCTGTGCTTTCCAAATGCTATCATGTGTTGGAAATGTCATTCCTTAACACTTATCTCCATCTCCCAGTTAGTCATATGTTGAGTTTTCTCATGAAAGGAATCTTCTCTGTATAAATGAAGTTGGACCTGTCAATCAGGGAGGATTGAGTAGGCCTGAAGAAGCCGTGATTCAGACAATCTCATTTCCATGGTGTATGCTTTAAATGCCACATCTTCAGTCAGCAGTTAGTCTCCTGTGAAAACAAATCTGAGTTTTGCATTCCCTTTGGGTTTAAAAAATGCATATTGAAGCTTGTGCTTGGAAGCACAAATGGGTAGCCCTACTAGTGATACATTTCTTTTGGTCTTTTGGCTTTCTTGAGGGAAGATTTAGAAATGACTCCATTTCCTCAGAAAATTGATTATAATTTTCCATAAATCTTGTCTATCGATACCTTCATTTTAGCATTAAAACTCTATACTAGTTCAAAGAAAGAAGGAATGTATGTTTTAGCTTGCTGTATCTTGGGTCAGTTCCTTGCTCTCTCCCTATGCAGGTATGTCGGAATAGGAAACCATCCAAACTCACAGAAGTCAGATTGGAGCCCTTGCCTGACTCTTCTGTGTTGTTCTCGCTGCTGACACTAACTTTCCAGGCTGCAGAAACCTGTACTCGTTCTAGTCCATCATATTCACACACACTGATATGAGAAGATTTTTAAGCTTATATCATGGAGAATCATTCATATACTTACTTAACTTTTATTTATTAGACATCAAGTATGTTTTAGCTGCAGAGGCGGGCAAATGTTTGTTTAAATCCCTGTTTCAGAGCCGAGATAAGTAAAACTAAGAGAGACTAAGGGAGCTCTCTCCAGAGTCATTGCTGGTAAATAGTACATCAAGCACTTAACACTGGTCTTTTTGATGTTTTTTTTTTTATTAAAAAAAACTTCTTTCTGTAACGCCCTACTTCTCCAGAGTATAAAAGAGACAATGGCTCACAGTGGTTAAGAATGGGAGGAGTCTGGGATCAAACCACCTGGACTTGAATCTAGATTCTACAACTTAATAGTTTTCTGATAGTGGGCATGTTACTTACTATCACTGAGCTTCTACCTTCCTTATCTGTAATTATGTTACTCACTTTATGAGGCCATATTAAAGATTATATAAATTAATCTGTGTTATGGTTTTAGTAGACGACATGGTATTTAGTAAGATCCCAGTAAATATTTGGTATTATCATCATCGATACATCCTTACAATAATTATTAATAATTTTTAACTCCGTGAGTTAGCTACTGTACTAGGTATTTTAATTATGTTAATTCTGCTTTTTACAAGAAATCAGAGGGAGGTGGAATTACCCTTTTTAACAGATGAGAAAACTGAAAATTTCAAATGTACAGGTACTTTTCCAAGGTATTATAGCTAGAACAGATATTGGAGCAGAAGTCTGTCTAATTCCAACCTCTTTCTATTTTGCCTTTGTACCCCCTGGAATTTCTCCCCAACCATCCTAAGTAGCCATCTATTCCCAAATAGACACTGTTAATGTTGGTTTCTCTTGTTAATGCTGTACCTGGAGCCTCAGTGGATAAGAGATGTATGAAAAATGGTGTGTGGCTCTTTCTCTACGTAGTGATGAACTAAACTTTTGACCCCACTAACTTGCACTCTTGCTAGATAAGGCTTCTCTGGTATCTGTCATCTGCACAAACCTCTATTTCATCCTCAGCTGAAAAGTGCTATTTCTCTCTCTGTTTTTATCAAGGTTCTTAACTCTATAGGTCTAGGTGGAAGGCCTAGCTTCAGTGGCTTGATCTGTCCATGTGTATAATTTTGGAGGTTCCAAAATGAGTCTTACTCTTCTGTGACATTGTTTTGCACTATAACCTGCAGTCTATAACCCTTTTGCAAATCTTGATTTTTCTTCTACCTCTTCTATTGCTACTCTAACCCAGGATGCCTTTTCTTTCTTGCTGAGACTAAAGAGACTATATTCCTAAAGGGGGCTTCCTCCATCTATTCTTGATCTACCCCTGTTTTCTATAATGCGACCAGAGGTAGATTTTTTAAATGTGATTTTGATGTCATGCTGTTGTTGTTTAGTCGCTAAATTGTGTCCGACTCTTTTTTGACCCCATGGACTGTAGCCTGCCAGGTTTCTCTGTCTGTGGTATTTCCCAGGCAGAAATACTGGAATGGGTTTCCATTTCCTTCTCCAGGGTATCTTTCTGACCCGGGGATCTAACCCACATCTCCTCCATTGACAGGGGGATTCTTTACCCCTGGGCCACCAGGGAAGCTGACAATAATGTCATATATCTGCTTAAATGTTTAAAACAATCCCCTTTGCTCTAAATGTGTTTCACCTGCTCTTGTGTGATCTGGCTCCAGCCTGCCCATCTAGTGTCACTGTCCGCTATACCCTCCAAATTTTCCCTGTATGAGCTACACCCTCCTCATGTCCTCAAAACATCCGATTTATTTTCAATATACCCTTTTCTCTACAGTGACCCCTACCAGCCCTTCATCTGGTTAAGTCCTACTCATCCTTCATGTCTCATCTCAAATCTTCATCTTCCCTAAAGGTCATCCTTACCCCCATATTCTAGATCTCATTGTTGTTGAGTCGCTCAGTTGTGTCCAAATTTTGTGACCTCACGGATTGCAGCAAGCCAGTCTTCCTTGTCTTTCACTATCTCCTGGAGTTTGCTCAAACTCATGTCCATTGAGTCAATGATGCCATCCAACCATCTTATCCTCTGCTGCCCGCTTCTCCTTTAGCCTTCCATCTTTCCCAGCATCAGTCTTTTCCAATGAGTCAGCTCCTTGCATCAGGTGGCCAAAGTGTTGGAGTTTCAGCTTCAACGTCAGTCCTTCCAATGAATGTTCATGGTTGATTTCCTTTAGGATTGACTGGTTTGATCTTGCTGTTCAAGGGACTCTCAAGAGTCTTCTCCAGCACCACAATTCAAAATCATCAATTCTAAATCTGGCTCCATCTATAAACTGTCATTAATCTGGACCCATCCTTTAGAATACTTACCATACTTTGCTAAAGTCTGTGTATATCTTGGATTATTTGATGACCATCTATTTCCTAACTAGCCTTCCAATTCTTTCATGGTAGAAACCTTGCCAGTTGTGTCTACATTATAGCATCAGCCTTAAACACAGCACACAAAATACAGCCCTATAGAAGTATATATTATAAAAATGAATGATTAAATGACTTCTGCCCTGTCCCTAAAGTGGAAAAAGTGCACTGATAACATGTTCTTACAGGATTGGCCTTAAGTCTGGAAAAAAAACTCTCATTCCACTCTTTATGGGTCTCAGTTCTGGTGAGTAGGGAAGGAAACTGATTGTTTCCCCTAGGAGTCCAGATGTCTTCCTGTAAGTAGATCCACTGATGGTTCAAAGGAATGATTATTGTGTAAGGCGTGACTGTTTTCTGCTGAATGCTATCTTAAATGCTTTACTTACATGATGATTTCTTCATCTTCATAATTCTGAAAGTTCTAATTTAAGCTCAGTTTTGTTGGCTTTAAAACTCTTGATCTTTCCTTTACATCAGTGTGCCTCAAACTTTACTATGATTAAGAATCATCCGGATAGCTTGTTGCAGTATAGATTCCTGAGTTCTGCTTCCATGGATTGTGATTGTCTAGGTTTGGGGAGTGACCAGCAAGGTGCCGCTGCTGTTTCTGGTCTGTGGACCATTCCACAGCATGGAATGCTAAGTTGCTTCAATAGTGTCTGACTTTTTGTGACCCTGTGAACCATAGCCCACCCAGGTTCTTCTGTCCATGGGATTCTCCAGGCAAGGATACTATAGTAGGTTGCCATGCCCCGCTCCAGGGGATCTTCCCAACCCAGAAATCGAACCCGCATCTCTTAAGTCTCCTGCATTGACAGTCGGGTTCTTTACCACTAGCACCAGCTGGAAAGCCCTGACCGTACTCTGCATCTATACTGTAGTTCTCTATGCCTCCAAGAATTTCTTAGTCAAGCTACTTAACCTCTCAATCCTTTAATTTCTACTCTGTAAAATGGAGATAGTGATAGTTTATTTGGTATCATAGAGATATTTTAAGAACTGCATGTGATAATTTGATGTGAAAAGTACATAAAACCTAACATCAATATTCTCTGTTTAATGTTTCATGTCTCAGTTGTAAGGAGTTATGAGCATGATAAATGGCAGAAGAAGGCAAATATTTTTTATAAGCTGTCAGCTTATTTTCTTTAAATTCTCATGTCTCCTGTCCCAGATAATATATTTTTGTTTAATAATATATCCATCATCTCCCCTTCTCTGACCTGGAGCACACTAATCATTGCTACCTCTTGGCTCTGTGCAAGTGGTACCCTTGCTGTGGGTAATGGGCAATGGATGTGTCAAATCACTGGGTGGTTTATCCTGTCACAAGCATGTTCCCCCACCCCCACCCCGCTACATTTTGGTATGCATGTGTGCTCAGTCAAATCAGATTCTTGATGGCCACATGGCCTGTAGCCCTCCAGGCTCCTCTATCCATGGGATCTTCCAGGCAAGAATACTGGAGTAGATTGCCCTTTCCTTCACCAGGGGATTTTCCTGACGCAGGGATTGAACACATGTCTTATGCACTGGCAGGCGAATTCTTTACCACTGAACCACCTGGGTAGCCCATATTTTGGTGGATTTAATTTTTTAGGGGTGCAAAAAATATATTTTAGTGTTCAGTTCAGTTCAGTCGCTCAGTCGTGTCCGACTCTTTGCAGCCCCATGGACTACAGCATGCCAGCCCTCCGTGTCCAACACTAACTCCCAGAGCCCACCCAAACTCATGTCCATTGAGTTGGTGATGCCATCCAACCATCTCATCCTCTGTCATCCCCTTCTCCTCCTGCTCTCAATCTTACCCAACATCAGGGTCTTTTCTAATGAGTCAGCTCTTTGCATCAGGTGGCCAAAGTATTGGAGTTTCAGCTTCAACATCAGACCTTCCAATGAACACCCAGGACTGATCTCCTTTAGGGTGGACTGGTTGGAGCTCCTTGCAGTCCAAGGGACTCTTAAGAGTCTTTTCCAACTCCACAGTTCAAAAGCATCAATTCTTCAGCGCTTAGCTTTCTTTATAGTCCAACTCTCACATCCATACATGACCACTGGAAAAACCATAGCCTAGTGTTAATTCTCTATAAATGTGGGAAATGACTCTCTTATTAAGGAAAATAAAGCTCACAAAATATATCCCTGAGGCTATTATTTTAAATGATATTTGACTAATGAAATATTTGGATATCCTCTCTGACTCCATTAGCCCAATTATTAGCGCTGAATTTGTAAAACTAGGGGTCTTACCCTGGACTAGGTTTTAAATTCTAAATGAGATTTAAGCAAGGCATTTTTATTCTTTGGAGGAGTTAGATTTTTTTTTTTCCATCATTTGGTTTAATGTGCTTATAATTCAGAGAGTCATTGGTTCTTGAGATTTTATTCAAAATCAAGTGTAGGGACATTTAAGACTTCACTGTGTGTAAAGTCCACACAGTGGGAAACCTTATAGGTCTAAGAAATTTATTTGGTGTGAGACACAAAACTAAGCTATAAGTCAAGGAATGCATACTTGAATAAATAGAATATAGAGAAATAAAAGAAAAGACTTAAAAGAGTCAGAATATGATTACATTCAAAGGAAAGGGGGGATTTTAATTGACCTGAGGTATATCAAGTCTTACCACCTAGAGACTTCTGTGGTGACTGGAAAAGTTCTATTTCTTGACCTGTGAGGAGGTTACAGGTGCTTTGCCTTCTATAATCCATCAAATTCTACATTTTCTGTGGTTTTCTGGGTCTCTGCTTTATTTTACAGTAAACGAATGCTTTAAAACACAGGAAAAAAGATAAATCAATTTTATTACCAGTGTTTTTGTATTTCAAATTAAAAGATCGCAGAGGATATTGCGTTAGGAGATAGCTTCTGCTAGTGCCTTTCAGTATCATAGAGAGAAAGCACTGAATATTTTATTTGGATGATGTGTGTGTGTGTGTGTGTGTGTGTGTGTTAGTCGCTCAGTCATGTTTGACTCTACGACCCCGTGAACAATTACATTTTGCAAAATTCTTTCACTTTAGAGCAGTGTTTACCATTGAAGGAGAGACAGCAGTAGTGGAAAAGAGGATCCTGTACACAAATACATGAAGCAGTTAGAAAAAGTTACACATTTTTTCCTTTTATTCTCTTTTCTCTTTTCCCTTTCCTCTTCCTCCCTTCCGTTCCTTTTCCTTCCCTTCCCTTCCCTTCTCCTCTCCTCTCCTATTCTGTTCTCTTTCTTCTTTCAAGTTTTATTGAAGTATAATTGACATATAGTGTGGTAGAAGTTTAAAGTATATAGCAAAATGATTGGATGTACATATATCATGAATGATAAATACAGTAATTTTGGTGATCATCCATAATCTCATATACATAAAAAATTAAGGAAATAGGAAACAATGTCTCTACTGATGGGAAATCTTAGGATTTACTCTCTTAACAACTTTCATATGTAACATATACTAATTGTTAGTTATATTAATCATGTTGTACATTACATCCCCTTGGGTTTTCCAGGTGGATCAGTGGTAAAGACAGAGAAGGCAATGGCACCCCACTCCAGTACTCTTGCCTGGAAAATCCCATGGACGGAGGAGCCTGGTAGGCTGCAGTCCATGGGGTCGCTAAGAGTCGGACACGACTGAGCAACTTCACTTTCACTTTTCACTGTCATGCATTGGAGAAGGAAATGGCAACCCACTCCATTGTTCTTGCCTGGAGAATCCCAGGGACAGGGGAGCCTGGTGGGCTGCCGTCTATGGGGTCGCACAGAGTCGGACACGACTGAAGCGACTTAGCAGCAGCAGCAGCAGTGGTAAAGAATCCACCTGCTGATGCAGGAGATGTGGTCTTGACCTCTGGATCAGGAAGATCCTCTGGAAAAGGGAATGGTAACCCACTTTAGTGTTCTTGCCTGGGGAATCCCATGGATGGAGGAGTCTCACGGGCTACAGTCCATGGGGTTGCAGAGTCAGACATGACTGAGCACGCATACATATCTAGTACACACATACACCCCTAGTACTTGTCTTCTAATTGGAAATTTGTATTTTTTGACCACTTTATCTAACCCCCCCTTTCCCTACCCCCAACTCTGGTAACCACAGATCCAATCCCTTTTTCTATGAGTTTGGTTTATTATGCTTATTTTATAAATATGGGAAAACTAAGTTAAAGAGATGGTTTTGGTAGTTGGATTTAAAGCATAAACAGGACTTGAACTCTGTCATTTATGAGCAGCAAAAAAGGCATTCCCAGCAAAAGAAATAGCATGTAGCAATGTGTGACAGCAAGAAAGCTTAAGGAGCATTTGGTAAATAGCATATGTAGTCTGCCAATGCAGGAGATATAAGAGACTCAAGTTCAATCCCTGGGTCAGGAAGATCCCCTGGAGGCGGGCAAGGCAATTCAATCCAATATTCTTGCCTGGAGAATCCTACAAACAGAGGCTTCAGCCCACAGGGTTGCAAAGAGTCGGACACGATTGAAGTGACTTAGCATGCATGCATATGTTGTCTAGTCTTGTTAGAGAATGAGATGATAAAAAATGCATTGGAGCCAAATTATGAATATCCAGGTGAGAAGTTATCACTTAACCTTGTAAAGTAAGGAAAGTTATTAAGGTTTTTGAGTAGGAAAATAACATGTTATCTGTGCGATAATTCAAGTTCTTAGTTTATTTATTTTTAAAGGACTACCTATTTGCCTAGAAAACTTCCAATATCAATATAGTGTAAGTGAAACCTGAATTGTAGTCAGACATCTTGGCTGCTGTTGGAACGTCGATCAGCAGTCATACAGGTTGTCGTGGAGGCCACCTAGAGTAAGAAGTGGGCCCATGCATAGAGAGCTTTCCAGGTGGCTCAGTGGGTAAAGAATACACCTACTATGCAGGAAATGTGGTTTCAAGCAAATACAATATTGTAAAGTTAAAAAACAGATAAATAAACTAATTAAAAAAAAAAAGAAATGTGGGTTCGATTACGGGGTCGGGAAGATCTCCTGGAGGAAAGCATGGCAATCCACTCTAGTATTCTGCCTGGAAAATCCCATGGACAAAGGAGCTTGGCGGGCTACAGTCTATAGGGTTGCAGAGGCAGACACAACTGAAGTGACCGAGCAGCAGCCATGCATACATACCTGTTTGGAATATTGCTTTGTTCATGGTACATCTGACAACATAATTAGATAAACAAAGGCATATAATTATAACTAAAGTGAAGCTCAGCAAAAGGTAAACTTAAAGACAAAGAAGTACTTCTTTGCACAGTATGGATATTTTTTACACCATTATGTATAAGATAAAGTGGTGTAACGTTTTAATATTTGTTAATTTGGTTAAATTTTTTATTCCATTGTTGGTTCATTGCTTATATTTACCAATGGTATTGAACATTATACAGACTTATAGTCATTTATATTTCTCATTTGTGATTTCCTTTCATGTCATTGAAAAAAAGCAGAAACTTATATTTATCTGTAAAACCTTTTCACATACTAAGGATATTAATGATATTTTTTCTATTGTTTGTTGAAAATATTTTGTTTGAGGGGGTGTGTAACTTATTTTTTTTTAACATTTTAAAAGTTTTTTGTGGAAATGTAAAAGGAGAAGAGGGCAATAGAGGATGAGATGGTTAGATAGCATCACTGGCTCTATGGACAGGAATTTGAGCAAACTCCAGGAGATAGTGAAGGACAGGGAAGCCTGGCGTTCTGCAGCCCATGGGACTGCAAAGAGTTGGGCATGACTTAGCCACTGAACAACAACAACATCTTTAATCATTATTGACTATATATTTTTATGTACATTTACATAGAAAATGTATTAGTGCCTATTTTACTCTTAACACCCTCCACATCTAATTAGCACTAGAATTATCTGCAGGAGATTAAATTCAGTAATTAAACCAGTTGGATTTGTTGTAATTATATGGCTTTCCCAAACCTCTGTAAAGTGGAGATATTGCTATATATATTACAGACATGTGCTTAGTTACTCAGTCGTGTTTGACTCTTTTTGACCCCATGGACCGTAGCCCACCAGGATCCTCTGTCCGTGGGATTCTCCAGGCGAGAACACTGGAGTGGGTTGTCGTGCCCTCCTCCAGGGGATCTTCCCAACCCACCAATCGAACCCAGGTCTCTTGCACTGTAGGAGGATTCTTTACCATCTGAGACACCAGGGAAGCCCTCTTACACAGACATATCCATTACTTAATTTAACCAAATTCATGTGTACTGCCAACTACTAGAGATATGAAGATGAGTGAGAGAGGGCCTTACCCTGAGGAGCTCAGATTGTAGTGGGGTTCACTGGTGTATATGCACATATACCATTAGGATGAGATAAGGGAACTCTGGGGCTAGAGTGCCTTGGGTAACTATTTCTAGGGGAACTGGGACACTCTTGAAGTAGATCTTAAAAGGATAAGTTGGAGGTAGGGAGTTTCTGTTAATTGGAATATGTCATGAAAGTAATGAAACTCAGTGATCTTGTATGGGGACTGGCAAATGTATCTCTGTGTAAAGAGTGTGGAGAAAGTGAGGTTAGCAAAATATGATTTGGAGTGATATTGTTAAGGTCCTATAGTCTCCATCAGGAAGTTTGAACTTTATCTTGTTGCCATGCTTTATACCATTACATGTTCAATTTTTTCTTAGGATTTAAAGCAAGGGATTGTCTTGACCGGATTTGTGTTAGGAGGATTATTCTGGCAGGAGAATTAGAAGGTGGTCTGGACATGGAGTCAGTCATGAATGGGGGAAAGATGTAGGGAATTTTTGTAGTTGTCCAGTAAAGAGAAAGGTAAGGGCATATGCTATGAAAATATCTTGATATGAGAAATGAGAAATCCTCCTGAAGAGACATCAAGACTTAGTTACTATGTAGGTGTGAAAAAACAGGTAGAGGCTGAGACTTGCATTTTCAGCTTGGATAACTGATAGATTATGGTATTTTTAGTTGTTGTAGAGAATTTGAACAGAGAGGAGCCTTGAAAAAGAACATCAGTTCACATATGTTGAGTAGCAGTTACTGAAGATAGTCCCTGGGGTTTGTTTAGTACACGTGTCCATCTGCACCTCCATTGTGAGCACTAAGCTGGAAATAGAAATTTGTGCATCATTACCACATAGGTGATGGTTGAAACCGCAGGTGTGGAGAAGTTTTCCTAGGGAGGCTGTGAAGAGTGAAAGAGATAAAACTATAGACAGAACCCTGGGGGATACCAGCTTTGTGGGTAGAGATGCTGTGAAGATGAAATCAGATCCCCTGTGTGAAAGCACTTTTCAGATATAAGGGCTTATCATTGTTCCTATTATAATTATTAAGAATTTCAGCTTCTGTAAGAGGGTGGAGATAAGTACTACCACATGATGTATTGAAACAGAGGGTTTACCTTTTTAACCTCAGAGGCACTATGAAAATCTACAAGCATATATATATATATAAATATAATATATAAAATTATATTTATATATATATATAAAATGTTTCAAATGCTAAGGTAAAAGAAGTCTTTGTCAAGACTAAATAGGAATTAGAGTTCTTGGTTTTGCTTGTTCCAACTGTAGCCATGTATTTGCCATCTGGAAATTTGTAGTAACTGTAAGCAAGTATGTTACCACTGAGTCATCATCACCCATGGAGTGCTGGAGAAATAAGGCCTGGGTCCAGATTTTCATTCAAGAATTTTACAAAACTGCCTTCTAAGAAAGCCCAAGAAGTTTTCATAAACCTTATTGGTTTAAAATTTGGACATATTTTTGGTTGATTAGCAACTTTGGAGATATTTTTATTAAGGTTTCAGAAAAAAATCAAATAATTTATTATTATTCTCTATATGTTCATCTCCCAAAATAGTTTTTGTTTGTTTTGTCTACTCTATGAAGCATACGGGATCTTAGTTCCCCAACCAGGGATCAAACCCTATCCCCTTGCAGTGGACGTGCAGAGTCCTAACCACTGGACTGTCAGGGAATTCCCTCCAAATATTTTTAAAACTCATGTGTTTTGTTTTTTGTATTGCAAGTTCAGTCTTCCTTTTTATCTTAATTTCAAACTAAGGAAATATTTGTTTAGCAAATGGTGCCAAACATTAGAAACTACTATAGAATTTGAATTAGTATACATGAGGAATTTATATTCCACCTTTGATATTTGTTGATATGAAACTTTGTTTTCATGATCTTCAGTTAACTTCATCTATAAAATGGGAGTAGTAACAGCTAACTTACAAGTCTACTGTATAAAATTAAAATACCCTATAACAACATGACCATTTTAAGATATAAAGCACTTTATTAATCTAAACAACTATCTAAATATAAAATTATAATATTTAACTCTGTCGTGACTCTGAAAGAAAGGGCTTATTTTAAATTTTATTTATGGTTAATGGAGTAGTAGAATTTAAGATAAAGTTCTGTTCAGTTCAGTTCAGTCGCTCAGTCGTGTCCTACTCTTTGTGACCCCATGAACTGCAGCACGCCAGGCCTCTCTGTCCATCACCAACTCCCGGAGTCGACACAAACCCATGTCCATCGAGTCAGTGATGCCATCCAACCATCTTATCTTCTGTCATCTCCTTCTCCTCCTGCCCCCAATCCTACCCAGCATTAGGGTCTTTTCCAATGAGTCAACTCTTTGCATGAGGTGGCCAAAGTATTGGAGTTTCAGCTTCAACATCAGTCCTTCCAATGAACACCCAGGATTGATCTCCCTTAGGATGGACTGATTGGATCTCCTTGAAGTCCAAGGGACTCTCAAGAGTCTTCTCCAACACCACAGTTCAAAAGCATCAATTCTGCGGCGCTCAGCTTTCTTCACTGTCCAACTCTCACTTCCATACATGACCACTGGAAAAACCATAGCCTTGACTAGACGGACTTTTGTTGGCAAAGTAACGTCTCTGCTTTTAAATATGCTATCTAGGTTGGCCATAACCTTCCTTCCAAGGAGTAAGCGGCTTGTAATTTCATGGCTGCAATCACCATCAGCAGTGATTTTGGAGCCCAAAAAAATAAAGTCTGACACTGTTGCCACTGTTTCCCCATCTATTTCCCATGAAGTGATGGGACCAGATGCCATGATCTTAGTTTTCTGAACGTTGAGCTTTAAGCCAACTTTTTCACTCTCCTCTTTCACTTTCATCAAGAGGCTCTTTAGTTCTTCTTCACTTTCTGCCATAAGGGTGGTGTCATCTGCATATCTGAGGTTATTGGTATTTCTCCTGGCAATCTTGATTCCAGATTGTGTTTCTTCCAGCCCAGCGTTTCTCATGATGTACTCTGCATATAAGTTAAATAAGCAGGGTGACAATATACAGCCTTGACGTACTCCTTTTTCTATTTGGAACCAGTCTGTTGTTCCATGTCCAGTTCTAACTGTTGCTTCCTGACCTGCATACAGGTTTCTCAAGAGACAGGTCAGATGGTCTAGTATTCCCATCTCTTTCAGAATTTTCCACAGTTTATTGTGATCCACACTGTCAAAGGCTTTGGCTTTTACTAAATACTGAATCTTGAAAGACATTTATTTTGATAAGTCTCAAAAGAGAGTACTATTAAAAAGTGAAAAATCCATGATTAGATATTGACTGTGGTGTCAAAGTTCAAAGCCAACATCATCTCTAGTAGAAAGCCTGGGTGACTTGTCTTGTGACAACACTCACTGTACTGTTTGTTCAGGGTAAATTACAGAGACTGGCTGTCAGTTTCTTTGTTCTCCGCTTCCCATCCTTCTCAGTCTATTCCTTCATGACTCCTTGGGCTTCCTAGAAGAAGATACTCAATGACTTCTACTCTGGTCATATCCATTGAAAGTTGCTGTCATTTTCCATAGCATTTATCAAATAAAATTACATGCTATGGTTATTGGTGAGGTCATCTCTTTTCTATTAAGCTGAAAACATGGTAACAGGGTGTATTTCTTCATGTTAGTTCTTTGTTTCAATGTTAACTAACTAATTTTTCTATTTATATTAAATGTTGTATCCAATATTTTAATTATCTGTTTCACATAGGGGCTTACTGGATATCTAAGGTAGGACAATAAGGATTGAAAGAAAGGTCAGAAGGAAACCATGACCTTCGGATATAAGAATAAATTTTGTAATGAACCTTGACGGCCTTGAATTTTGATTTCATTGTTGTTTAGACACCAAGTCATGTCTGACTCTTTGCCACCCCATGGAATGTAGCCCACCATACTCTTCTGTTCATGGAATTTCTCAGGCAAGAATAATGGAGTGATTGCCATTTCCTTCTTCAGGGAATCTTGCTGGCCCAGGGATCAAATCCACATCTCCTACATTGGTAGGCAGATTCTTTACCACCGTGCCACCAGGGAAGCCCATACTACAGAGTAATCATGAGGTTGATGATTTGATCTTGAGGGTTTAAAATAAAATAACATGTAACATCTTTAATAACTTTTTGGATAAGAAACTGGACAAATAAGAAAGGGGAGCAAATTCCCAAGAAATAGATTTTTATTTCTGTTGCACTAGATTAGTTTTAAATGTGAGAAAAGTGAATTGAAGAGCTAAATTCATTTGGTTTTATCTTCTATGATCCAATTATGCTTGATCATAATGTTTCTTATTATAAAAATAACCATCAAATTTAATACAGTGAATATATACAGTGTTATATCTATAATTGATTTCTTTAAAATTTAACCATTGAACTTGATGATATTAATAACATAGTTAACTAATAAATATTTTCAAATTGTTAAAGTATACAGAAGAATGTATTTATTTTATAGACATATGCAATTTTCCAGTTAACTGTCTATTCTTCCACTAGAGTGAAAGTATCTTGAAGACAGGGACTCTTTTATTACCATTGTATTCCCAGTGCCTGTCACAGAATTTAGCATATAATTAAGTATAGAATATTTTTAGGTTTAATTGCTAAGAGTAAGAGTGATTTTGATGTTTGAGTTAGGTTTTATATAAAATTCTAGATTTTTAAATTTATATTAATGTTCTTGATAGCTAAAATGATTTGAGAAAGAGAATTTTGAAGTATGTTACTCTTTAGAAAAGAATGTTTCAGTAATATATTCAATATCACTTCTAATAAAATGTACAAATTGTTAATTTAGCCTATTAGTTCTATAAAATAGGCAAGAACATTTTTATTTCATCATTGTAGAAAGCCAAAGGTCGGAGGAAATGTTCTTAATAATCTAAGGAAGATTCTTTAACCCTTGAATTAATTCTCAAGGCATTAGTTCATCTGCCTCCAGATGCTACATTAACTCTTTCAAACCACTAGAGTCCTATTGAGTGCACTGAAGCTTCAGTTTATCAAATGGTACCCCGGTGATCTCACTCCATTATTGAAGCTTCCAGAAGGGCCTGAGTCTTTGCAGAGAGCAATTTAGATGTTGGAGAAATCTGGCCTCATGTATATTTCCCCAAGATGATGCTTAAAGGAAACAGTGCATTGCTTTACCTTGTGTCAAACACAGTTGATTCTTTGTGTAAATGTACTTCTGAACATGAAGATACTCCTCACGTCTCTTTTGCTCACCACCATTTCCAAGGGAATTAGAATAGATTATGGTATAGCTTTATTTAAAAAAAAAAACAAACTGTAATTTATGGCTTATATGATTCAGTAATACCGGTACTTTGGAAATTCTCTTAAGTCAGAAGGGGATGCTGGAGGCCTCAGGAAGAAGGGGAGTTGGAGGGGGGAGTCACATGTCTTTGAATGTTACCAATATTTGTTCCACTGTTACATCCCTTGGGCCCCAGTAATTGCTAGATTCAAGTGAGAGTAGCAGCATTTTTAGTCTTCTATCTTTTAATTCAGTCATGTGGGCTAGCTTGGAGGCAACATTGTGAAATAATTGTGGCGGTGACTCAGATTTAACATTTGCTACAGAATTAGATTTCCTTTAGGTCAACCAGAGCAGATAAAAATTTGCTTTCAGTAAATCTTCCTCAGATCTTTTGTAACTTCATCAAAGAGTAGTGAAACATGATACTAGAAGGGTGTAGTGCTTAAAGAGCTATCTCACATTCATTTCTACATTCTTCATAGGTTTTAAGTGTTTTCTCTGTTCAGTGTAGCTCATTTTGTTCATTTGATTCTCTTTTCAAATATCAGATGACCTAGCAGTACATCTTACTGGTCAGAGTTTAAGCCCATTTTTCATGCCTCATTTCAATACTTCTTTATTCACTCATTCATTCACAAAACACTTAATGAGTTTCCACCATTGAACTAATGCTAAGGATACAAAAATGAATAAAATTTAATTGCAACTCTCAAGGAATTTTACAATTTAGTAGAGGAAGGCAAGTATATGGATGAATATTTAATACACAGTGTAGATGTTGAAGCTGAAACTCCAATACTTTGGCTACCTCATGCGAAGAGTTGACTCATTGGAAAAGACCCTGATGCTGGGAAGGATTGGGGGCAGGAGAAGAAGGGGACGACAGAGGATGAGATGGCTGGATGGCATCACTGACTCGATGGACATGAGTTTGGGTAAACTCCAGGAGTTGATGATGGACAGGGAGGCCTGGCGTGCTGTGACTCATGGGGTCACATAGAGTAGGACACGACTGAGTGACTGAACTGAACTGAATAATAACTATAATAGAGGTAAACGTGGAAGGGCAAATAACTATATTCAGTGCAAACCTTGAGAGGAAAAACGTATGGAAGACATAACATTCTAGTTGGACCATGGAAAACAGGTAGAAATATTCTTAGAAGAAAAGACAGGATAGAGTGAGAAAAATTCTGGGAAGGAGTGTCATGCAAACAGAGTAGAGTAGAAGAGAAAGAGGACTTGTTACACCTGGGAGTGAAAGTCATGGGAATTAAGTTTCCAGGACAGGATGACCAGCAGTGTCAAATTCTCCAGAAACGTCAAGTGGAATAACAATGAAGACATGATTCTGGATTTGCCATTTAAGAGTTTTCAAATTTTGAAGAACATTTTTAGTAGAAAGGCAGGGACAGGGAATGGTTTTCTGTAAAGTAAGAAATTGAATTGTATGATGAAGTTGATGCAGGAAGTATTGAATGTTTTTGCAAAAAGGTTTACAGGGAAGGAGATTGATAGGCTGGTAGCTGGCAGAGGGGACATGGTTTTAGAGATTAGATAGAGTTGATATTTGAGGCCAAGGGAAAAAATCAGCAAAACAAAAATATGAAGATACAAAATTTTTGAAAGGCTGAATATAGCTTAGTGGAATATTCTAGCTGTAGATATCTTTCTACCCTTCCCCTCTCAGCTTGGTGCTTGGCTTATTTAACAGAATTAGTCACGTAAAAATTGGATAGGAAAAAAAATAATGTTTTAAATATATGTCATGTCCATTTATATTGTTTAACCTTGGCAACCTAAAAACCTGTATTTCCAATTTAAAATTATTTTTCACACAAAGATATAAGTCAGTGAACAATTGTAAAGATCCACCTTCAAGCTTACCTACCTTGAAGTTTGCTGTCTTGAGGATAAACAGGCAGGGTGAATTTGGAAATAGTCTGCAGTCTTTTTCACATGTGCTCATGTGTTTTCCCAACAATAACACTTCATGTGCGCAGAAACTAGGTATGTGTTCTCCATTATCTCTGGACCATTTTACCCAACATTTTCCACACAGCCAGGTATCTAGTCTGTGTGAATTACCTTAAATGTTTTACTTCTATGATATTTTAAAACCTGAGACTTCTGTTTCCCAAAGTTTCAATATTGTAGAAGCCTCTATGATTGAGATGTAAACTCTTTTCCTTAAAAGTTAGTGTCTAATTCTTATTTAGCTTTTTTTTAAGGGAGATCATAGCAGAGTCTAATCTCTTTTACCCTCCTGGAAGTTCCGAGAAGATATAATGATAAGCATTTTCAATAGAAGGTAATTCACTCTAGGGAATATATGGTTTAAAAATCTTTGGAAAAAGTGATTAGGTTTCTCCAAAACCAGGATATGCACATTATTAAAGGGAAGAATATAAAGATTATTTTAATCCTAAGAAATTTCCATTGGAGAGTAGGGGAGAAGAAAGATGTCATATCTGTAGGGTCACTGAATAACTCCTGAAGAATATAAAGTCATTTAATAATTACTGACTCAGCAAGTATGTTTAAACGTATTACTTTTAACAATATGGAAGCAGCCTAAGTATCTCTACATTGTACTTTATTTATACAACAGAACACTATGCAGTAGTGAAAATTAATGAACTCCCCATATAGACTGCAACTTGGATAAATGTTAATAGTAATACTGGGTTTTAAAAGGGAAGAAAATATATATTATGATTCTATTGGGTTGGCCAAAATGTTCATTCGCACTTTTCCTTAAGATGTTATGGAGAAACTAGAGTGAACTTTTTGGTCAACTCAATATTTAAATACAATTCAGAGACAGACAAAATTAAGCACTATTGTTTAGGGATATTTTTGTTGTTGTTCAGTCGCTCAGTCATGTCCGAGTCTTTGGGACCCCATGGACTGCAGCACGCCAGGCTTGACTGTCCTTCACCATCTTCCAGAGCTTGCTCAAATTCATGTCCATTGAGTCAGTGATGGCATCCAACCATCTCATTTAGGGATATACATGTATGTAATAAGTACAAAGAAAAGCAAAAGAATGATTAACACAAAATACTCTGGAGTGTGTGTGATTTGTTTGAATATGGGTACACCTGATGCTTCAGAGACACTGGTCATGACACATTTCTTAAGCTGATTGGCAGGTACATGGAAATCCATTTTATAATTTTGAAAAAGGTATGTGTAAGTTTCATACTTTTTATATATTCATATATTTTGTGATAAAAATTGCAACATTGACATAAGGTAAGAACTCAATAAATGATTTATTATTATTACTATGATTACTATCTGTTATTTTTGTTGTTGAATAAATACTTGTTAAATGAGTATTTCACTTCTTCTCTCAGAGGTTTGTTAGATGTTTCTCAGATTTCTTGCTACTGACGAAGATGTGGCGTCACAGCAGGGGATCTTGGGAGGAAAATGAGTAGCATTTAAGCACCTAGGTCTTTAACGAGTATGTAACTATTTAGAAAATCAGGATAATTGGCTAAATTCTTCATCTCCATGTTTGGTACAGTTTTGATAGGACCTACACTTGCAGAATTTGGATACAAATTTGGATAATAATTTGTTACTTGCAAAATGTATTACAGATAATATATTCCTTATGAATTCAAAAAAGAAGTCTATAAAATGTATTTAAAGCTAAATGATTAAACAATTTCTTGTGTCAGTATTTCTATGTTTCCTCTTCTCTGTAAAATTAACTCAAGTCCACTCTGAAATTAATTGTTTACTATGCTTACTCCTAATTGATCAATTAACGAGTTAACATTAGATAAGTTTATGATGTATATCCACAGTATATCTGTTCATATATTCAAAATATTAATGATAGTAGTTACTTATTGAAAGTTTAATAAGTGACAAGTGGTCTGTGAAGTGCTTACCTGTACTACCAGGTTCTTTTTATGCTGTCTGACTTCCCAGATCTCATAAGATGTCAGTTATTCCTCATTCTCAATTGCCTACTAAAGTGAGTATCTCTGTTCCAACCTGGCACATAAACTCCAAATATTCATGTTAAACTATAATCTTAGATTACTCAATTCTTAATAACTATTTAAAGCATGGCTGAGAGAAATGGTAATTTTGGAAGACTGTGTTGAAACTCCGCATAACTGCTAGGGTACCTAAACTCTATCTCCCTCTCAATTCAGCACTGGTGCTTCCCACTGCCCCCTGAATTACTTTATTAAACCACAGTCTGTAATGATTTCATAGCTATATATGATAAAAGAAGGAAAGCTATGAAGCCATTGCTTTGTCTCCTGAATGGGCTTTCACCATGGGAGAGACACTTATATGACCTCATTTGATTCCTGACTAGTTTGCCTTGATCTTGTTGGTCTTTTTTGCCTGTTTTTTTAATAATAAGGTCACTGATTGTGCCTTTCTGTGGTCACAAATTATTATTTTTAATTTTTATTTATTCAGCTATGCTAGGTCTTAGTTGCAGCACATAGTCTTTTTAGTTGCAGCATGCAAACTCTGAGTTGTGGCTTAGTTGCAGCATGTGGGATCTAGTTCCCTGACCAGGAGTGGCACTTAGGGTCTCCTGCATTGAGAGCATGGGGTCTTAGCCAGTGGACTACCAGGAAAATCCCCCTTTATGGTCATAAATTATTAAGGTGCTTTGAATCACATTCATGGCCCTCTAGTATACATGCAGTAGCTAACCACCTAATTTTCAAATTTGTAATACTTATATGTTACCTCAAATTATCTCTAGAATAAGGCAAATCATGTAAATAAGTTGAGTAACCATAACTTTATAATAATTCCACAATATAATACATTTTGTTTTAGGTGAGAATGTTTTAATAACTTGTTCAAAGTCATACAATTTATAATGGCTGGAACCAATAGTCAAATCCAGTCTGATTTTTCTAGCCTCAAAGCCTGTGTACTTTCTGCATACTGCATTGCTTCTCATTGAGTGCTCATTATTTACCAGACACTGCTCTGTATAGTAGGCATTCAGGAATGATTGAGACAGGCCCTGCCCTCCGGAACCCTCTGCCTTGTGAGGACAGTAATAGAACTAAGCTGACACAGCTCAGAAAGACATGGAGGAGACCTTAGCAGCTTTGCTGTGGCAGAAGACCTCAGCATACGTTGTGGATACCACTTACTCTGAGTCAGAGGCAGGAGATTGGTTCAACATCCTGAGCATGTACCTGCAGCCATGAGGCTTCCAAGAGGCACATATCAAAGAGTATTTCTTGCCTGACTCATGTGAATTAGAGAATGAAGTGGCCTAACTTCCAGCAATGACTTCCTCCTGTTCCTTCCTACAGTATGGCTACTTTCCTCTTTAAAACTTTCCCCACTTCATAGCCTGATATTTGTTCAGACCTGATTGGTCTCTGATTTGGAACAAGAATGTGAAGTTCTTTTCATTGTGTGCTGTTTATTAGAAAGCATTATTTAGTAAGTGTGGGAGACCTGGAAGTTGTTGTGTATTGATGTGTGTGTCCACATGTGATGTATGTGTGTGTGTTCACTAAATTACATGCTGTAATCATTGTAGAAGAATAGCAGTGGGACTGATCAGTTCACACAATATGAGTATGTGATGAAGACAGGTGGAAAGGAGAAGGGGTGGGGAAATGGAGAGGAGGGGCAATTTGGAGAAAATTATGTAAAGTGAAATGCAAGACAAGATTTCTGGCTTTGTAAAACTGTCTCCATAGGAGCACAGACCAATTAGTATGAAACAGATAAAGAACAATTAGGAGCCAAAGTTTTGCTGATGACCTTGACTGTTCCAGGAGTTCAGAGAAGAGCAACAGAGGTCAGACAGGAACAGCCAAGAAGGGTTTACCCAGGAGGCCAGGCTCGAGATCCTTTGAAAGATGGGAAAATTTAATCAAGCAAAGAAAGGACGGTATTGCTTACATAGATTTATAGAACCCCAGTGACTATAATTCAATTGAGACAGTGTTCTATAAGCCTCACAGAAAATTGGTTTCATGAAATTCTAGACACTTCTGAGATTATTCTAAAGTTTCTATGTATATGATTTATAACATCCAATCAAGTCATAAGCACCCAGAAGCCTAGGCTGCTTCTTCTGTTTTTTTTGTCTATTGCCTAAATGTGTCTAGGGCAGTGCACTAAGCTAATAGTTTCCGATAAATGCTTAGTAATTGGCCATGCTAGCACTCTGTGAAACAGGAATAGCATCTCGTTGCACACAGTTATTGTGTCCCAGACAGATCCACCTGTAACATTTGTAGCTCTTGAAGCTAAAGTACATATGGAGGCCGTGTGCTAAATATTTAGAAGTTTTAAATTAGGCTAGTGAAGTGTTGCTGAATACAGTTAGTTGTCTTAATTCAATAGATATTCTTTCAAAATGAATATGTATGGCCAGGTTCAAAGTGAGACTTAATGAATGAATTCTCAGACCCTTCAGAGTTCCTAGCCAAAGGAGGTAACACAAAAACAATACTCTTGAGCTCCTGGGCCAAGACCCACTTTATTTTCTTCCCTCTGCCCCTAGACTGTATCCAACACTGGCTCAGGACTCACATTTAGGATTGTAGGTACTCCACTGCACTCTTATAAGCCACCACATCTGAGATTCATACCACACACTTGGGGGAATACACATCAGTGGACTAGCGTATCATCAGAAGAATGAGTAGGGACTTAGCCAGCGTGTAGAAGCAGGGAAGTTTGGGCAGGGATTCGGGGCTCAGTTCTTGGCAGGGGGATGCTTGGGATCCAGATAGGCACATTCCCCTTAATCCCGCAAATTCCTCATGGGGGCAGGTTTCTACCAAAGAAGGATCAGTGAGGCCCCCTTAAGCACATTGCCAGAACATTGTATTGATCAGAAGACTAGATATCAGAGTTGTTTAACTGGCCTAGTCCTGTTCTAACAGGTCCTACATCAGTGGTGGAATTAGGATTTGGATCCTGGTCTGTGTGACTCCTGAATCTCTTTTCTTCATTCAAGTGTTGTTTAGTCACTGGTAAACTGACTTTATTCTCTGGTTTCTTATTCTCTCTCTAATTCCTCCTCTTAAGTGATGAGAGTAGGATGAGGAAGGAGCAACAGTTGACAGGTACAGGCAGGAAAGGACTGTGAGCCGGAAGGGGCATGTGGGATTTTTGAACTTGAAGTTAGTGGAGGCTGAAAGTGGAAGTGAAAGAGTCAAGAAAGGAACATTACAGAAAGAGGAGAGTTTAGGATCAACCCTATGACTTTAAAGAACTGACAGCACCCTTTAAATATTTAGATTTCTTTTAAAAGAGAAAAATTCTCACTAGTCACTTGTGTTACTTTTTTTATAGAATATTATTTAAGCACACATCAGTATAAAACCAGGTATGACTTTTATTCATCTATAAAACAGACAAAAATTTAGAAAAATCTAAGCTAAAAGAACCTCTCTTTGTTCATTCCATTATTCATCCATTCAGCTAATGTTTAGTATGCATTTATTATAAAACCAGACATTGGAATACAGCAGCAAATAAGACAGATAGAGCTCCTTCTCCCATAATGTTGTGTGCTAGTTTGATGAAATTAGTATTAACAACATTTATTTAATATGAAAGAATGACATTTGGCTAAAACTAAATTTCTATTCACAGCATGAATACAGTTTTGACAGCTTTTGAGCTTGGCATAACTATTCCATAACACAAATCCTAAAATGACTCAATTATTTGACCATTAGTCATTATTCATATTACTGCTAAATATCTCATAATGCCAGTTGGTTTCCATGAGGCTTAAACAGCATTTATATTTAAATTCATTTCTTATTAGCCATGACAATTAAATAATACTTGGTATGATTATAATCACAAGCATAAATACAGAACCTGAAGTCATATTTTAGTTAAAGGTGTCAAGATGGTGCTGAAAAACTTGTATTTAATATATTATCATATTCATAAAAATGCAAAATTAAGAAATATATTGTAAGGAATTCTAAGATCCATGGGAAAACATTGAAAAACTTGGTTTGAAAATGTTGTAATAAATGATTCTTTCTATTTCCTTTTTCCCTGACTTTTAGTAGACTAACCTATTGAGGACTATGAGGAAGCTCTGAGGGCTTCCCTCATAGCTCAGTCAGTAAAGAATCTACCTGTAGTGCAGGAGACCTGGGTTTGATTCCTGGGTCTGGAAGATCCCCTGGAGAAGGAAATGGCAACCCACTCCAGTATTCTTGCCTGGATAATCCCATGGACAGAGGAGTCTGGCAGGCTACAGTCTATGGGGTTGCAAGAGTCAGACATGACTTAGTGACTAAACTACACCTATTGAGGACAGGAAATTACTACTCTAAGTCTGTATCCACAATGCCTTGTATGTATAGTAGCAGAAAATAGATAAGGAGACATGATTTTTGAGTGGATGAACAGAAGAAAGGCTGGATAAACTCTAAAGTACATTTTATTGTTATTCAATAGCTCAGTCATGTCTGACTTTTTGCAACCCCATGGACTGCATCATACCAGGATTCCTTGTCCTTCACCATCTCCCAGAGCTTTCTCAAACTCATGTCCGTTGAGTCAATGATGCCATCCAACCATCTCATGCTCTGTTGCACCCTTCTCTTCCTGCCGTCAATCTTTCCCAGCATTAGAGTCTTTTCCAGTGAGTCAGCTTTTCGCATCAGGTGGCCAAAGTATTAGAGCTTCAGCTTCAACGTCAGTCCTTCCAATGAATATTCATGGTTGATTTCTTTTAGGATTGACTGGTTTGATCTCCTTGCAGTCCAAGGGATGCTCAAGAGTCTTCTCCAGCACCACAGTTCAAAAACATCAATTCTTTAGTGATCAGCCTTCTTTATGGTCCAACTCCCACATCCGTATATGACTACCGTTAAAACCATAGCTTTGACTATAGGGACCTTTGTTGGCAAATTAATGTCTCTGCTTTTTAATATGCTGTCTATGTTGGCCATAGCTTTTCTTCCAAGGAGCAAGCGTCTTTTAATTTCATGACTGCAGTCACCGTCTGCAGTGGTTTTAGAGCCAAAGAAAATAAAGTCTGTCAATGTTTCCACTTTTTCCCTATCTATTTGCCAGTAAGTGATGGAACCAGATGTCATGGCCTTAGTTTTTTGAATGCTGAGTTTAAACCCAGCTTTTTTACTTTCCTCCTTCACCTTCATCAAGAGGCTCTTTAATTCCTCTTCATTTTCTGCAATTAGGGTGGTATTATCTGCATTTCTAAGGTTATTGATATTTCTCACCACAATCTTGATTCCAGCTGGTGCTTCATCCAGTCTGGAATTTCCCATAATGTACTCTGCATGTAAGTTAAGCAGGGTGACAATATAGAGCCCTGAGATACTCCTTTCCCAAGTTGGAACCAGTTGTTATTGTTCCATGTCTGGTTCTAACTGTTCCTTCTTGACCTGCGTATAGGTTTCTCAGGAGGCAGGTAAAGTGGTCTGGTATTCCCATCTCTTTAAGAATTTTCCATAGTTTTCTGATTAATAGTACACAAACCCAATGTATTATATTAGTATTTATCATTATTTAAAAAATAAGTCACATTCATTATAGATAATTTAAAAACACAGATAGATAAAATAGTAAACTAGTACTTATATTCCTACCATGAAAAACAAGCTATTGTTATTTCCTTTTCTGGTGTACCCTTTTGGCCTTTTTCTAACACACGATATATATATATGATTGGTACAAAAGTAATTGTGGTTTTGCATTGTTGAACTTTGCTATTTGATATGGAAGTACATTCTTAAATAAATGTGATTATATTACACATCATTTCAATGTGCATTTCTTGCTATGCTTTTTTGAGAATGACTTATACTTGCTGTTTATTTTATATTTATTTTAGAGTATAAAAATGATGTTAGACAAAAAAGCAAATTTGAGCGATTTTCTTATTTGAGTTCAAAATGGGTTGTAAAGCAGCAGCGACAACTTGCAACATCAACAACACATTTGGCCCAGGAACTGCTAACAAACATACAGTGCAGCAGTGGTTCAAGAAGTTTTGGAAAGGAGAGGACAGCCTAGAGGATGAGGAGCGTAGTAATTGGCCACCAGGAGTTGAGAACGACCATTTGCATGCAGTCATTGAAGGTGATCTTGCAACTACACAAGAAGTTACTGAAGGACTCAAGTCAGCCATTGTACAATCACTTGGCATTTGAAGCAAGTAAGAAAGGTGACAAAAGCTCGATAAGTGGGTGCTCATAAGCTGACCACAGATCAAATAATTGGCGTCTTCTCTTATTCTGCACAACAACGGACCATTTCTTGATTGGATTGTGATGTGCAGTGAAAAGTGGATTTTATATGACAACTGGCGATGAGCAGCTCGGTGATTGGATCGAGAAGATGCTCCAAAGGACTACCCAAAGCCAAACTTCCACCCAGAAAAGGCCATGGTCACTGTTTAGTGGTCTACTGCCCATCTGACCCACTAGAGCTTTCTGAATCTCAGCGAAGCCATTACACCTGAAAAGTATGCTCAGCAAATTGATGAGAGTCACTGAAAACTGTAATATCTGCAGCCTGCATCGGTCAACAGAATGGGCCCAACTCTTCTCTTCTCCATGACAATGCCCAGCTGCATGTTGCACAGCCAGTGCTTCAAAAGTTCAATGAATTGGGCTACGAAGTTTTACCTCATTTGCCATGTTCACTTGATCTCTCGCCAACTGACTACCACTTCTTCAAGCATCTCAACAAGAAATGTTTGCCCAGGGAAAACACTTCCACAACCAGCAGGAGGCAGAAAATCCTTTCCAAGAGTCCGTAAAATCTCGAAGCATGGATGTTTACACTACAGGAATAAACAAACTTACTTCTCATTGGCAAAAATGTATTGACTGTAACGATTCCTACTTTGATTAATAAAGATGTATTTGAGCCTAGTTATAATGATTTGAAATTCACAGTCAGAAACCGCAGTTACTTTTGTACCATCCTAATATATGGATGTATAAATAGATATATGTACTGGGTGTGTTTTTTTTTTCAAAAATGAAAACCAATGTTATATATATACATACATACACATACACACACACACACACACACACACACACACACACACATATATATATATATATATATATTTGATATAGTATATTTAAAACTGCCAGGGATGTGCTGGTGTGTTAAAAGCACAGGTAGGATGCCAAAAGAAAACGTAAAATGTGCACTGACATCACACAGCTAAAGTAGCCACATTATAGTGGACTTTGAAGCACCTGTATTTTCTGGGAACCTGAGTGAGGAATGGTGAAAAAAAGTCTGGGAATCACAAGTGACTAAACTAAGCCCAAACCCCAAGTATTGGAGTTAGGAGAGAAGCAGGATCCTGTTGCTAGGCAACCAGTATTTCCCGAGGAGACCTCCAGACAGCTCACCTGCTGTGCTGCCCCCAGCGTGACATGTGCTGAGTGTCTGTTTTGTAAGGATGGCCAGGCTCCTCATGCACACTGGCCTCGAAGTCTGGCCTGTGTGCTGCCCATAGCACATGCCCCTCACCTTCTCAGCTCAGGCTGTAGCACGGATGGAAAGTGCAGCAGCTCTGGGACAGGCCTTCAGTAGAGCCCCCGGGGCACACAGTGAAACTGTGCAGAGTGTGATCCCTCAAGACCTGGCTGTCATTGGTTTTCCTATCAATGGCTTCAGTGCACTGGGCTGGGAGGCATCTAGACTCAAAAGAGGAAAAGCCGTAACTCTGGGACTTTTCAGTCATATTCAGGAATACAGGAGAAGTGTTGGGGTGAGAGGTGGGACAGGTGAGCAAAGTCTATTCCATCTCCTCTGGGGAGAAAACACTTATCAGATTGCTATAGAATTGGCAATGTGACTTTCTTTCTGAAACTGTTAAAAATGGCAAACTCTTGTTCTTATACGAATATGACTAATCAGTGTCCCTAAAATGCAGTGTTCTGGAGGACCTGACCACTCCACCATACCATTAATCATTTGCCTGACATCTGAGAGGTACTTTGTACATTTTGTACTTTTTCTGAAGCACAAGAGAAAGAAATTACCAGTTATTGAACTCTTATGTATCTGTAATCTCTTAAGCACAAGTCCAATATACAAAAATGTAAAGTTTTCTTTCTTCTTCTTTTTAAAAAGAAAAACACAAGCTTAGAGGAAAAATGCAAAAAAGTTCAATCAATCCTCTATACCCTCTGGTTAGATCCATTAGTTGTTCACATTTTGCCATATTTATCTAGAAAAGTAAAAAGGGTCTCATAAGTTTTCAGCAAACTAGGTTGGCAATAAAACTTGATCCGAAATAACAGGTAACTATATATGTAGTCTTAATTCACCCTACTGTTGTGAGAATATCCATATATGTCATTGCAGAACTATTAATTATTTCATCTGAGGTGCCATCTTAGACTCTATTTGGGTATTAGGTCATATATGGTATATGCATCTTTGACTTTTCTAAAATCTGTATAAGTTCTGTGTTCCAAAATACATTTACCTATAAGAACTATAGATGGGGAACTGTGGGCTTGTGCTATGTTCTAGATACTATACTGGGCAATTGACTTTTTTTTCTGTCTTTAATCTGCATAGCAATTCCATAGAGAAGTCATTGTCTCCACTTTATAAGTTCAGAAACATTAAATGACTCCCCCAGTATTACATAGTAAGTGGTAGATCCAAAAATTAAATTTAGGTACACCAGGCTATCTTTTAATTCTCACTGTCCTTGTGGTACTTATGAGAAAACTCGAGGTTACAAGATATCCCAAGGTAGCAATTGTAGATGCAGGGCCAGATTAGAATCTGATCCCTGAGGGAACAACAAAGGTCTGCTGCCTCCTCTGCCTTATGCCTCAGCAAGCTGTAGTCTTGTGTAGGTATCTAGTTGTTGTTGTTGTTTAGTTGCTCAGCTGTGTCTGACTCTTTTTGTGACCCCATGGACTGTAGCCCACCAGGTCCCTCTGTCCATGGGATTTTCCAGGCAAGAATACTGGAATGGGTTGTCATCTCCTTCTCCAGGGGATCTTCCCCACACAAGGACTGAACTCATGTCTCCTGCATTGGCAGGCAGATTCTTTACCACTGCATCACCAAGAAAGCCCTTGTAGGTATTTAGATCCATCCCCAAATCAGAGATGGAGGCAGCCAAACAAAGGAAACAAATACATTGTACATGCTGTCCTTGAAGCATCTCAGTTACTCTCAGCATGTTGGATGACAGCAAGGGGTTTCCTTTAGAGTTTAGAAAACCTCTACTGTTCATAGTTTTCCAATCTTGCTTTCA
Organism: Giraffa tippelskirchi; assembly: GCF_054371585.1. NCBI lineage: Eukaryota > Metazoa > Chordata > Mammalia > Artiodactyla > Giraffidae > Giraffa > Giraffa tippelskirchi. Next base: position 36,769,978 of record NC_137284.1, on the reverse strand, counting down.
GAATTCACCTGCTGCATGTCCTTTGCAATTATTTAACTTCTTGAAGTCTTACTTTCTTTACCTCTAAAAAGAGATAATGGTTCTTAAATTATGGAATTATATAAATTAAATTAGATAGCCCAGCGCTTATCATATGGTCAGCACTAATCAATATGAGAAATTATATTATCCTGTCATTCTCTATTTGCCTTGCTATGCTCCAACTGTGGCAATGATACAGGATTCTCACCCAAATCTAATGTATATTTCCTCAAGTTCCTTTCCTTCTTTATAGTTATGTCTGTTCCAGTAATGGTTGTTGATTATAATACAGACCAATTAGTCTTCCCAAAATAATACTCACTCTGCGAAAGCTGCCTGCTTTATCCTGGAATACCCATTGCTGAATTTTTTGCTTATTTAAGTCCTGCAAGTAATTTAAGGCCCAATTTCAGTCTCATGCTCACCATGAAGCCTTCACAGATTTCTATAGCCTTCAGTCATGTTACCATCAAATGCATTCCAAGAGCTTTTGTTCTCTTTGCTACTGCTTGCCATAACATTATAGTATTTGCCTTGCCCTTTTAAATAGCTGTGGGGATTAAGAACCAGTCTTTATATTTCTTTGTACCTTTATCAGTAATAAGTCATGATAGTTAGATCCCATGAAAAGGTCTGTAAATAAATATTTAAGAGCTGAATATTTAGCTTCTAATTTATCTGATGGTTTTCTTTTAAAACTTTAAAATTTGAATTGGGACTTTCGAAGCCTCAAGACATGGATTAAAAATGCAAGAAAATATAATACCCTTCTTTGCTCGTTTGTGGAAGACTGTAAAATTCAACTGTTTCAGTCTCTCACAATAAACACAGATGCATCTCGGAAGCTTTTCAGCTATGATCAAGGCAAGCTTAGACAGTGGCTCAAAACCAAAGCACTGAGTAATACTTATACAATACATACTTGTGACTTCTGCCTCCCCTTACTTGAACACAGTAAGGGCAGAAGGATTTAGATGAAGGGAAAGTTGACCAAGATTAGTGGTAGTTCCTGGAAAGGGTGAAGAAGAGGGGCGTTCCTACAGATTTTTCTTGGAGATACAGAGATGGAGGGTGGATGTACAATATAGTGAGATAAGTAAAAATTAGCAAAATAAATGAACAAGTTTGATGATCAACCTGAGGTGAGCTCTCTGAGGGTAGATGGGGAGAGAAAGAAGAGAAAAGAAAAATATGAAAGAGAGCCAAAGTATTATTGTTGTTGCTACTGTTGTTACTCATCACATTATTCCTGAGAAACTTTCTTAACTCTCAGAAATAGTTTTTGAGGGAATGGGTTGCTAAGGGGAACTCTGAATTGGTTAAATGCAACTGGCTAATCTGTGACTACTAGTTACAGCAGATGTAAGTAGTCATGCTGAGGAAGCTGAGAGGAGCAAATAAATCCCATATGTAGCCCAGGAGACAGTCTGCTGTACTGAAAAAAACATAGGGTGTGGAGGCAGATAGACCTGCATTTGAATTCCTGCTCTGCTGGTCTCTAGAAATGTGGCCGTGGGCAAGTGATTTAACTATTTGAACTTCAGTTCTTCCACATGTAAGAATCAAAGGGAGGTATTTGGTAAATTATTATTACTGCCCTGTCTTAATAGAAAAATACGTATTGAATGCCTATTCTGTTGATCCTGATTAAGTTGAACTGGACTGGGTTAAGTGGATGTGTGTCCCCAAACTTGTGCATTATCATGATGTCATCACTGGAAACACATAATCCATATCAGAAGAGGATACAGAATTAATCAAGGCATCCCAGTTGTAAGAACTCCTTTTAGATTTTAAATGAATTCTTTGCTATTTAAAATTTTTTTCTGTGAGTATGAATATAGCCAGATGGTCAATGATAAAATTCAAATTCCAACACTTCCCAATATCTATGGATGCCAGCATTTTCACTTGCATTATCAGCTATCCAGTAAGTTTGAATTAAGAGTTCTACTTCTTTTAAGGGAGGCTGTTTTGCTTTTATTTTAAATTATAACCCTACATCCGATGTTTCCAGTCTACTTCCTTGTAGAGCAATTTTTATGATTAACAAGTTAAATTTTTTGCTTCAACATGAACAGATGGTGCTTTTCAATGTCTTCTGAAAGGTTCTCCATATCTCTTGCAGAGCAGAACCTAAAATGTGAATTGGACATTGTATAACTGAAAATATATGGAAAAGGAAAAGGGACTTGTATAATTTAGTCTATATCAACTCTTCTTCCTTCATGAAGATTTAGTCTCTTCATGTTAGTAACATTCTTGGGATTATTTGACAGTGAAACGTGAGTGAGAATCTGAGTTTATCTACCTCTTAGAAGCTTGAGATCCCCTAAAGATGAATAGATTTATTTTTAAATTTTAATTTCCTATAACTTGACCTTGACAATAAATATGCCAAAATGATGCTTCAACATGATCAATATTGCACATTGATGATTGACCATGTTTTATAAGATTGCATATAAATACTAATGGACATAAATGTATTCTATTAAACATTCTTTATTATCCCCCCTTGAACTATGCATTTTCTGTGTCTATAAATTATCAGTTCCCAACCAAGTGAACAGCTTAATTAAGGTGATGCAAGTACTTGGCAAATGAAGTGACTTGGCATCTTCCAAGTTACACTGTTTAAGATACTTTCCAATGTTATATAGAGCATACACAAAAGTAATTTTGTGAGTTGTGGCTGTGGTCCATCCAAATCTTTTATGACAGTGGTACCAACAGATGTTTGAGATTAATCGTAGGCATTGTCCTCTGTGTTTTCTAAGGTAGATACAGGATCTGGAATCTCCATGTAATAAAAATAACTTCTAACCATCTTCCTGTTTTTTATTTCATGTCTTCTAGCCATAAGAGATTGGTATTAAAAAAAAATAGTGTGTGTGTGTGCTCACATTCAGTCACCCAGTTGTCTCTGACTCTTTGCGACCCCATGGACTGTAGCCCACCAGGCTCCTCTGTCCGTGCAATTCTCTGGGCAAGAATACTGGAATGGGTTGCCGTTTCCTCCTTCAGGGGGTCTTCTCCATTCAGGGATTGAAAACGCATCTCTTGCTCATTGGCATGTCTCCTCACTGGCATGCAGATTCTTTACCACTGCACCACCCGGGAAGCATAAAAAGAGTACACGACAGAAAAAAAAAAAAAAACAAACCTTTTTGTTTTTCCTTTCATTTTGATAGTCAACAGGTAGATATTTTTCCTACGTTATAGAATTGTAAGCCCCTGGAACGTCTGGGAACTTTGAAAATAGTCCTTGGAAATACCTTGAGTACGGAACAGCGGAGGATGCAGCTGAGAGAGATTGATGACAAAAATATTCTGCACACCAGCAGCTTACTCCAGCAGCTTACTCCAGCAGCTTACTCCAGCAGCTTACTCCAGCAGCTTACTCCAGCAGCTTACTCCAGCAGCTTACTCCAGCAGCTTACTCCAGCAGCTTACTCCAGCAGCTTACTCCAGCAGCTTACTCCAGCAGCTTACTCCAGCAGCTTACTCCAGCAGCTTACTCCAGCAGCTTACTCCAGCAGCTTACTCCAGCAGCTTACTCCAGCAGCTTACTCCAGCAGCTTACTCCAGCAGCTTACTCCAGCAGCTTACTCCAGCAGCTTACTCCAGCAGCTTACTCCAGCAGCTTACTCCAGCAGCTTACTCCAGCAGCTTACTCCAGCAGCTTACTCCAGCAGCTTACTCCAGCAGCTTACTCCAGCAGCTTACTCCAGGTTGTGGTTCAGTGTCACCCACTCTTCTAAACCCTTCTTCACGTTCCCAGTTTCAGCTGACGCCTCCTTTCCTTTGAAACTATGTTTGTTATTCTTTCTCTGCCCATATTGTAAACCCCTGGGAATAAGATCCCTGTTTTACAAATCTTTGAATTTCCTGAACCCAACACAGTACCTAGTGAATAGCAGGCACTCAGTGCACATTTGTGAAGTTCATTTAATCGAATTTCCAAGTGGAGTGTCTTTCCTTGTATTTGTTGAATACCATTGAGTCGTTCTGCCTGTGCTTAAGATTTCCCCCTGATAATGACTTGAAAACCCATTTAGTTTTTCTAGCCAGTGGACCATTAAACCCTTCTGTGCATGGCATTGTGTCCTAATAGGGTTGATGTTGTGGTGGTGATGGGTTTCATTGCTAATAGCAGGAGCTGCATATAATAAGTACCTACTATGTGTCAGGCATTGTACTACACGTTCATTCTATGATGGGTAGTTTTTACCTCCACTTTACAGATAGGGAAAATGAGGCTTCAAGGAACTAAGCAATTTGCCTAACCTCACAGAGCCAGCAATATGCAGAGCCAAGAATTGAAATCAGTTCTGTCTGACTCTCATTTCCGTGGCGTTGAGCACTACAGTACAAGCGCCTTCACACTGTGCCTTCCTTACCTGCCAAGAAATCGTTAGGTGCTTATGAAAATCTGGTTCATTAAGTTTTCTGAATACTTCTGAAGCTTTCTGAAGACATTTCTGATAAAATCTTTTCCTTGTAGTATGCAAACACCTTTTGCCAAAGTGCTAGTCTCTGGGTGGTTGATGAGTATGCGTTCCATTTTACCATCTTGACTTGAAATTGACCATTACACGTAATGGTAGTTAGGATCAGAACAAAACCTTCTTAAAGCAGCATTTGTGTCATCTTTCAGCTTGTATTGAGTAACTTAAAAGCTATTACTGGTAATTAATCTGAAGTTAGTGTCTAGTTAGTTCAAAGTTTGTTGATCTAGGTTACATTGAATGACTATCCTTTGCTGACATCACTTTTGAATTTTCTTAGGACTTCAAAGGTAAATTGCTAAATAGCTCTGAAGATACTTATAATTGTATAATTTCTTTTATTTCCTTTTCATTTAATCCAAGCATTATATCCCCTTTCATTTTTTTATCTTCTGTTTATAAATTAGAATTTAATGCCTGCTTAGAGACCTTCCCTGGTGGCTCAGATGGCAAAGAATCTGCCTACAGTGAGGGGACCTGGGTTCAATCCCTGCATTGGGAAGATCCCCTGGAGAAGGGAATGGCAACCCACTCCAGTATTCTTACCTGGAGAAGTCCATGGACAAAGAAACCTGGTGAGCTACAGTCCAAGGGGTCATAAAGAGTCAAACATGACTAACTAACACTTTCAAACTTTAGTTACTCTCTTTTTTTCACTTTAGACAAGTCCATCATTCTAAGCCCTAATAGCCTGAAGCCAAAATGGTTCAATCTTAACCAGAAACCACTTAGCTGAGAATGCTTTAACACCAGACTATGATGTTACTTGAAATTAAAATTGTTTCCTTTTTTTTTTTCCTCCGAGAATTGTCTGCAACAATGGAATTGTTTCTTTGATAAGTAGAAAAGCAAGTATTTATCCTGGCTCATGTTTTGATTCAGGGGAAAAAAAAAGCACACAGTCTAAAAAATATATATCACATGTGTAAATAGCATAGACTCCTCTATGTCCTCTATGTGCCATGATTCAGAGGACATATGATGTTAAATAATCCTCTTTGGGCTCAGAGGTGCCAAGCTAATATATGTTTTGCCATAAGAAATCTCATGGTACCCATGTTTCTTCACAATTTACAATTTCCTGCTAAAAGAAATTAAAATGCCACAGAACACAGGTTCTACAGAGTCAATGCAAGATCCAGACACAGAGCATTCAGGTTCGTGACACAGAGCATTTAGCATCACGCAGTTGATGCTTACATTCTGCTGAGAGTAATGAAAGAAGCAAATCCTCAGAAGAAACATACTGATGAGTACTAAGTCACTTAAATGAATGACGTTTTGAATAAGACTATGATTTAAAGAAGTTCTTTGAAGTAAGAAGTGAACATTTTAGCACTGATGATTTAGGTCAAGGATTTGAACCACCAAAATTTTCCCTCCAACCACAACAGGTTAAGGGATATCATTAGTAATGAGTGAGAAGAGAAACAGTGGTGTGGAGATTGCTAGATGATAGTAAATACTCTTTATAAGTAATTTTAAATATTTTTTTATATGCATAACTTTGAAAGTGCTGTATATGATTCTCCTTTAGGAGTGTGGATTTAGTCATCCTCAACAAAACTTTTTGTCATCCTAAGAAAGACTTGAGTTAAAGAACCTGTGTAAATTCTATTAAAGATTTATTATGCCTCAACTGAGTTGACTCAGTTGAGAATTACAATCAAGATTCTGGTGCCCAGAAAGGACAAATCTGGGCACAGCCTTATTCTTTGTTTCCCTGGTGACTTTTCACCTTAAGGAAAGTTCAGTATCTTGTTTGAGGACATCAAGATGGGAGTAATAATAGTTTCATTTAATTTCAAGGGTTGCAATCATTCTTTAAAACTCAATGAGAAAGTCTGTAAAGGAACCAGCATCCTATAAGGACAACCCTACTGTGAAAACAATGGCCACAGTGGAAAGAGTAGAAATTTTAAATATGTATTTTGAAAACAGCATTTAAAATGAATAGAAGATAGAGTGTGTGTCACATTTTAGAAACTTTTAAGTGATCCCAGAAGATGGCATGCTGGACTATCCCTATCTGAGATAATGTTAAACTCCATCAGAGCTGTAGACCTTCAGTCTTTGTGCTATGTCCAGCTGCTTACTTTATTTCTTCTTACCATTCACCTTCCTGATTTCTCCATCAAGCATCATCATCACTGTTTCACAGTCTGTCTTGCACAGGGGTTCACACCTGGGGTTTGTGTCTCCCCCTAGGTGCCTTTTAAAAGGATTTGGTCACGTTTTTGTTTGTTGCAGTGCCTGGGAGAAAGCTATTGACATTTAATGGGAAGAGGCCAGAGATGCTAAGTATCCAGCCAAGTATGAGATGATATGCACAGTTATCTGCCCAGAATGTCAGCAGCATCCCATGAAGAAACACTGGACCTCTTGAATGGGCACTCCAGTTTTGGACTGATTAAGCTGGCTCCTGCCTTTAGAACATGTTATTTATTCTAGATTCTTACAGTGTGCTTCAGGCCCATGTCAGTGACTGGGCTGTCACCTTCCTCATTTGGCTTAAGCCTGAGAGGGGAGGGATATTTGACAAAGAGAAATTCAGGAAATGTTCTTATCCTGGTGTTTCCCATTCCCTTCTGCTGAGAAGCTGACACTGAGAACTCAGCTTTAGGCAGATTTACATATACCTGTTTGCTGAGATGCCTCCCACGGCAAAAATGAAAATTCACACAATAGGTGAGGAAAATGGATGTCAATATAATTTCTTTTTTATTGCTGTTAGTTACACTGTCTCCAAACAGAAGTGAAGTGAAGTGAAAGTCGCTCAATTGTGTCCGACTCTTTGTGACCCCATGAACTGTACAGTCCATGGAATTCTCCAGGCCAGAATACTGGAGTGGGTATCCTTTCCCTTCTCCAGGTGATCTTCCCAACCCAGGTATCAAACCCAGGTCTCCCGCACTGCAGGCAGATTCGTTACCATCTGAGCCACAAGGGAAGCCCAACAGCAGGAGGTCACAAAGCATCACTGCTGGCCAATGTTGTGGGGGTGATTATTGGCTAAGATGCTTCGAATGCAATGTTTATATAGAGAAAGGTATAAAGAAAATATTTCTGACTGATGTGTGAGATGGCTGTTTAATTTCTTCATAAAGGATTAAGTTACTTGTAGGAGGCGAGTAGGCTTGGTGACAGAGTATCTGAGTGATAGTTCAAGGTATAGCAGGAAAGAAGCTAGAAAAGTAAAATTCAAAGCCATGGGGACAGAAGAGGTAGAGAAGAAAGGAGCAAGAAATTGACAGAAGTGGTGACCAGATTGTACAGCTGTCAGTTAATTAAGGATTTGAAGTCTATTGTCATATCCTCATCTACTTTGGGAAATTCTGGTTATCCTTCATCTTATTTTAGGTTAAAGAAGAAAGAAAGAAACCTACAAAAGCATATTCAATTTTCATTCACCCATAAGAATATTGTTTTTGATATGGTGTAAATCTATTTGCAAAGTCTCCCAGATCACTATTTTTAAAAATTCATTAAAAGATGTTGATCTAAGCAAATCTGATGTAAAACCGTTAAAACCCAGCACCACACACTATTTTCTAATTTTTTACTACAACAATGTCTATAAACAAGAACCTGCAGAACCAAAGGCCTGCCAAATATCTGTAATCATGTCTATAATTACCTCCAGAAATGATTTGATATAGCAAAGTACAAGAAAAGAAAATGGAACTATTTCCTTTTAACCTCCTCAACTTAATTTTAAAAAAATAAAGTGCTTAAAGTCTTGGAAATGAATAACAGTTACTTTGAATTTTTAAAGTTGTGTCTTAGAAGGTTTTCAAGACCAAGCATGCTCACCTATAGTCAGTTCAGTTCAGTTCAGTCAATCAGTCGTGTCTGACTCTTTGCAACTCCATGGACTGCAGCATGCCAGGCCTCCCTGTCCATCACAAACTCCTGGAGCCTACTCAAGCTCATGTTCATCCTGTCAGTGATGTCATCCAACTATCTCATCCTCTGTCGTCCATTTCTCCTCCTGCCTTCAATCTTTACCAGCATCAGGATCTTTTCCAATGAGATGGTTCTTCACGTCAGGTGGTCAAAGTATTGGAGCTTCAGCATCATTCCTTCCAATGAATATTCAGGACAGATTTCCTTTAGGATGGACTGGTTAGATCTGCTTGCAGTCCAAGGGACTCTCAAGAGTCTTCTCCAACACCACAGTTCAAAAGCATCAATTCTTCGGTGCTCAGGTTTCTTTACAGTCCAGCTCTCTCACATCCATACATGACTACTGGAAAAACCATAGCTTTGACTAGACGGGCCTTTGTTGGCAAAGTAATGTCTCTGCTTTTTAATATGCTGTCTAGGTTGGTCATAGCTTTTCTTCCAAGGAGCAACCGTCTTTTAATTTCATGGCTGCAGTCACCATCTGCAGTGATTTTGCAGCCTCCCAAAATAAAGTCTGTCACTGTTTCCATTGTTTCCCCATCTATTTGCCACAAAGTGATGGGACCAGATGCCATGAACTTAGTTTTCTGAATGTTGAGTTTAAAGGCAGCTTTTTCACTCTCCTCTTTCTCGTCCATCAAGAGGCTCTTTAGTTCTTGTTCCCTTTCTGCCATAAGGGTTGTGTCATCTGTGTATATGAGGTTACTGTTATTTCTCCCAGCAATCTTGATTCCAGCTTGTGCTTCATCCAGCCCAGTGTTTCTCATTATGTACTCTGCATATAAGTTAAATAAGCAGGGTGACAATATACAGCCTTGATGTACTCCTTTCCCGATTTGGAACCAGTCTGTTGTTCCATATCTACTTCTAACTGTTGCTTCTTGACCTGCATACAGATTTCTCAGGAGTCAGGTCAGGTGGTCTGGTATTCCCATCTCTTTAAGAATTTCCATAGTTTGTTGTGATCCACACAGTCAAAGGCTTTGGTATAGTCAATAAAGCAAAAGTAGATGTTTTCCTGAAACTCTGTCTTTTTCAATGATCCAGCAGATATTGGCAGTTTGATCTCTGGTTCTGCCTTTTCTAAATCCAGCTTGAACATCTGGAATTTCACCGTTCATGTACTGTTGAAGCATGGCTTGGAGAATTTTGAGCAGTACTTTGCTACCGTGTAAGATGAGTGCGGTTGTGCAGTAATTTGACATTCTTTGGTATTGTCTTTCTTTGGGATTGGGATGAAAACTGACCTTTTCCAGTCCTGTGGCCACTGCTGAGTTTCCCAAATTTGCTGGCATATTGAGTGCAGCACTTTCACAGCATCATCTTTTAGGATTTGAAATAACTCAGCTGGAATTCCATCACCTCCACTAGCTTTGTTTGTAGTGATGCTTCCTAAGGCCCACTTGGCTTCGCATTTCAGGATGTCTGGCTCTAGGTGAGTGATCACACCATCATGGTTATCTGGGTCATGAAAATCTCTTTTGTATAGTTCTTCTGTGTATTCTTGCCACCTCTTCTTAATATCTTCTGCTTCTGTTAGGTCCATACCATTTCTCTCCTTTATTGTGCTCATCTTTGCATGAAATGTTCCCTTGGTATCTCTAATTTTCTTGAAGAGATCTCTAGCCTTTCCTAATCTGTTGTTTTCCTCTATTTCTTTGCATTGATCGCTGAGGAAGGCTTTCTTATCTATCCTTGCTATTCTTTGGAACTCTGCATTCAAATGGGTATATCTTTCCTTTTCTCCTTTGCCTTTTAGCTTCTCTTCTTTTCTCAGCTATTTGTTAGGCCTTGTCAGACAACCATTTGCCTTTTTGCGTTTCTTTTTCTTGGGGATGGTCTTGTTCACTGCCTCCTGTACAATGTGATGAACCTCCAGCCATAGTTTTTCAGGCACTCTGTCTATCAGATTTAATCCCTTGAATCTATTTGTCACTTCTACTGTATAATTGTAAGGGATTTGATTTAGGTCATACCTGAATGGTCTAGTGGTTTTCCCAACTTTCTTCAGTTTAAGCCTGAATTTGGCAATAAGGAGTTCATGATCTGAACCACAGTCAGCTCCTGGTCTTGTTTTTGCTGACTGTATAGAGCTTCTCCATCTTTGGCTGCAAGGAATATAATCAATCTGATTTCAGTATTGACCATCTGGTGATATCCATGTGTAGAGTCTTCTCTTGTGCTTTTGGAAGAGGGTGTTTGCTATGACCAGTGTGTTCTCTTGGCAAAACTCTATTAGCCTTTGCCCTGCTTCATTCTGTACTCCAAGGCCAAATTTGCCTGTTACTCCAGGTAGCTCTTGTCTTCCTACTTTTGCATTCTAGTCCCCTATAATGAAAAGGACATCTTTTTTGGGTGTTAGCTCTAGAAGGTCTTGTAGGTCTTCATAGAACCGTTCAACTTCAACTTCTTCAGCATTACTGGTCAGGGCATAGACTTGAATGGTTTGCCTTGGAAACAAACAGAGATCATTCCTCATCTTCTCAGGAGGAGGTAATAGAAGGCATTGCAAATGTTAAGGCAGAGGTCTTACCTGGCACCTTTGTCTCCAGGTCTGATCTGTAGGCATTTTCTAATCTTTCTTGTCCCTAACTTAGTTGTGCCCTTACATCTCTAGGATAGTTTGAAGATATGATGACAAATTATATATTTCAATTAGTTGCAATGTGCTGCAGTTTTATTTTTGATATGTTCTCACATCCTTCATACTGTTATTTACAGTTACATCGGGCCCTCCAAATGTAAGCCCCATTATTTTTTTTTATCTCTGTAACTCTAGTATCTAGAAATCTGCCTTACCTTAGTAGTAGGTGCTTAATACATATTACCTAGTAAATGAATAAATTAATGATTATTTTCTTCAATTATTTTACATAGTAAGTCTAGAGATACTAAAATATTCTATTGGGGCCATATTGAATTTTTATGTGGACTGTCCTCAGAGTCAGCTGGTACTATTGCATCAAGCATTCTGAATACTCTTAAATATTATGGGGGGGGGAAGGTTAAAATTTAAAATTTTAGCTGTATCCATGACTTTAGTTTCCTAGATGTTCCTCTTTGGAATAAAGGAATATGGTAAAGCACTTATTACATGGAAATAGGGTTTATATAATAACAAACATTTGTTCAGTAAATCATCATCTATATGATAAGCATCTGCAAGGCAATACCCTTATCCTTTAAAATGTTTTATATTTATGCAAACTGGAAAGATAGAAATATACCTTCCCCAAAATCCAAGACAAAGCTACCAAGCAACAGGCTATTTCAATGCTCAACTCATGCACCATTTAATTTGCTGAGGAGATTCCTGACTGATATAGAGATTCTGAAATAAGTCACTAAGAGGGCTGGTCACTTTAATGTCTGAGAGTTTCAATTCGGATTTCCAGTTACCAGTAATTGATGGTTGCCTCTGTCTTATAGGCAGGGGCAAACCAGTTCTGCCTTCCACTGACTTTTACCTGCTATTTTCCTTAGTCATGCGTGGGGTTCTCCTTGTGCAGCCTCATAGTGATTTGTTTCTACCGCTAAGCATTTGCCTTCTCCCGTTACCCGCTTCATCTCCACTCATTCTCATCTACTATGACTATTATGTTATATTTGTTCCAAGTGATTCATAGTATGATTCTTGTTCTTCAAAAAAGAAAAAGGATCACTTCATAGAACTTCTCTTATTTTCAGCTCGCTTGTTAAAAGCCTTTGAATTTGGTTATTTTTGTAGGATGTCACTGATTTGGAATTTTTCTAGAAACATCTGTCAGTCTAAATTATGCTGGATTGGGTTTTTGTCCATTTGAATACCAGAATTCACTGCCACAAGAAAGAAATTGGATTAGAAGGAGCTTGATATCATATGCGTGCTCAGTCACTTGAGTCATGTCCAACTCTTTGCGACCCTATGGACTATAGCCTGCTAGGCTCCTCTGTCCATGAGATTTTCCTGGCAAGAATACTGGAGTGGGTTTCCATGCCCTCCTCCAGGGGATGTTCCCAACCCAGGGATCGAACCTGTGTTTCCTACATCTCCTGCATTGGAGGTGGATTCTTTACTGCTGAGCTACCTAGGAAGCCCTTGATTTCATATACTTCAATTGAAAAAATTTTTTTTACCTATTTTGCATTTTAAACCCAAACATATTTTGAAATAGACTAAACAATTCATAATAAATGGGCAGTGGTGGCCCCATAATTTTGGTAGATAGCATATACAATAGTCTGAAGCATGGTCATGGTGTTGTAAGGATCATTGATAAATAATGATATCAACCGTTGAAACTCTCAGCTCTAACCCAATACTTTTGCTTCACAAACAGGCTTACTTCCTGCTTTTCATAATCCTCAAACCATGTTGTCCTTTCCTAATTAGGTTGGAAATGTACCTTGGCCCTCATCTTGCCTCTTGACATCCTTAGCCTTAGAACATAAACACGTATATACACACTATGCACAAGACCAGCTTTGTTCCCAAGAGACTTCACTCATCACTCTGTCTTAAATGCATGAGTTTAATCGCCCTTCTAACCTATTGCCCTGTGACATAATACTGTCTGGAGCTATCAATAAGTTATGAATTTCTAGAAGCCAAGGGTTATCTTATTCTTCTTAATAGTCTAAGTAGTCAAATATGTCAAGAGATTTGGGCACTTAGTAAATATCTGGTGCTTTTTAAGCATCTAATTGAACCAGATATTTCATCCTGTTTGTGAGGGAGTAGGTGTTTTATGGAGTCATTAAGGGAACAGCCTCTTTGCTTGTTGACTTATGGCCATTGTGGTGACTGACAGAGACCCAGAGGGACTCTGGGCTATCTCACCGTGGGGCTGAGAACCTAGAAAAACCAGACATACAGCCAAGACCAAAGGAGCACAAGACATTTCACAACTGCAGTTTTGTGGAGGGGTCATTCTTACTACTTTGCAGGAAGCTCCACATTCATGCTGATGAGCAGTGAAAAGCTGGCAATTCATAGTTTACAAATGTGATCCAGCATTAAAACTACACATTGATTTTTCCTTCTGTCTCTGAAAAAACTGGAATTCTAGTCTTTGCTGTGTTACCAAGGGATAAATAGCAGGCTTTAGCATGGTTGACCCTTCTTTGAATAAGTAGGGAATCAGTGGCAAAAAGAAAATCATCACTCTCTTCTTCCAATTCTCTATAGAAAATGTTGACTTATAGCTGATTTTTTGTATTTTCCCTTTGAAAAGACTTTTGCATTTCCTTGATGATGAAATACAATTTATTTCTTATTAGCCAACATAATGAGATGATAGCTTGCTATGTTAAAAGGAGCTACTTATTATAATAGCTCTGTATTCTTGGGAAAGTGGCTTAAACTCTCTCATTTTCAGGGACTTTGTCTGAAGTATGAAGTTCTGGAAAATACTGAAGAGTAAGAAAGGATGGATTGCAAATGAAAGGGGAGGGAATTATGACTTCCCTTCTACTTTTCAAAGTCCATTTGTTCCTCTTTTAGATCCTTTCAGAGTCCTTCACACTGTTCTCTTTTGTCTTCTCTGTTAGACTTCACGTTGGTGAGGCCAGGGACAAGTTCTCTCTTAAAAACACTGCTCCAGTTCCAGTTTCTAGCACATTATTTGGCAAATGAATAACTACATGAATATTAACATATAATGATATTTGTGTAAAGTATACAGTTACTGTACTTTCCAGCTGTCCATACAAACAAATATAATATCCTGTTTTGATCCTGTTTTTTATTGGGGTATTATTGCTTTACAATGTTGTGTTCATTTCTGCTATACAGTGAACTGAATGAGCTATATGTATACATATACCTCCTCCCTTTTGGGCCTTCCTCCCATTCCTCTCTCAATTCCACCCCTCTAGATCATCACAGAGCTCTGAGCTGAGCTCCCTGCACAATATACCACTAGCTATCTATTTTACACATGGTAGTGTATATTTATAAATCCTAATTTCCCAATTAATTCCACTCCCTTTCCCAACCCCTGCATCTACATGTTCATTCTCTGTCTCTGCATCTCTGTTCCTGCCCAGAAAATAGGTTCACCTGTACCCTTTTTTCTAGATTCTGCATATATGCGTTAATATATGATATTTGTTTTTCTCTCTGACTTACTTCACTCTGTATTATAAAACCTCATCACAAAAAGTTATCCCCTCCTAGAATCTTTTAATTTCACTAATAGCCTTATGTACCTGATATCACAGTAATATTTTTGGTAGACAGACTGAGAAACTTGGCAGTGGTGGTTGGGTTGTTGAAACCAAGAATTTTCGTCAAGGCTCTTGTCCCTAGGAAGAATGGCAGCAGCCAGGGTTTAGTTTTTGCTAGAGTTTTGAATTTCCATATTTTCATTTGTGCTTTGACAATTTCTTTGAACTTATAGATAAGGCCATTAAGGTAAAGGGTAATGTCTTTGAGATATAACTCTCGTGATAATATTATTCATTCCAATGTCTTGTGGACTGTCATTATACCATTGGTTGTCCCATAAAGTTGTCAGATAATCTGATAACCTTATTCAGATGAGGAGCAGTTGGTTTATCCATCACACTATGTGTGTGTGTACTCAGTTGTTCAGTTGTGTCCGAATCTTTACCACCCCGTGAACTATAGCCTGCCAGGCTCCTCTGTCCATGGTATTCTCCAGGTGAGAAAACTGGAGTGGGTTGCCATTTCCTTCTCCACGGGGTCTTCCTGACCCAGGGATCAAAGCCTGCACCTCTGGCGTCTCCTGCATTGGCAGGTGGATTTTTTTACCACTAAGTTACCTGGCAAGCCCACTTATTCTTTTCAGTAAAAATGGGTAGGGAGCCCAAAGGGTGGATATTATGTGATTAACCCTAGCATACTTTCTGAAAATTCTAGGGAAAGGAGCAGGGATGCTATAGCTTTACTGAGGATGAGTTATGACCAGGACTGAGCAGCCCTCTCCCTATTCTCTTCAGGAAATCTTTGAAGTCTCATGTGGATGTTGTATAAGGGATGCAAATTATATGGCTTTCCAGGCCAACAGTTCTAATTTGATTGTCCTTTCATGGATTTGGCAAGTGTATTAGTTTTCTTGTGTTGCTATAATGAATTACCACAAACTTAATGGTTTAAAATGACACAAACTTGTTAGCTTAAATTTCCTGAAAACAGAAGTCAGAAACAAGTCTTACAGGGATAGGTATCAGTGATATTCGAAAGATTGAAGGCAGGAGGAGAAGGGGACAACAGAGGATGAGATGGTTGGATGGTATCACTACCTTGATGGAAATGAGTTTGAGCAAGCTCTGGGAGTTGGTGATGGACAGGAAGCCTGTTGTGCTGCAGTCCATGGGGTCTCAAAGAGTTGGACACGGCTGAGTGACTGAATAGAACTGAACTGATAACAGTGATGGTCAAGCTACATTCCTTCCAGAGATTTCAGGAGCAACTCTATTCAGCTTCTAGAAGGCACTGGCATTCCTTGGTTTGTGGTTGCTTCCTCCACAATCAAAATGCACTACGCCAATTTGTGTTTCTGTCATCCCACCCCCTTTTCTGATTAAGACTCTTCTGTCTCCCCCTTATAAGTGCTTTTATGATTACATTGGGCTCACCTAGATAATCCAGGATAATGGTAAATTTTTCATCTCAAGCTTCTTAACTTAATCATGTCTGCAAAGTCCCTTTTGCCATGTAAAATAATATATTTAAAGGTCTGGAGATTAGTACATGGTTATCTTTGCAGGGGCAGAAGGGGTGGCATTAATCTATTTACCGCAGTGAAATAAACCTAAATGCATACTTCTGAAAATGCCAATCAGACAAGATTTAAGTCTAGAAACAAAAGTTATATCATGTCTTTTTCTTTTGGTGCCTTACTTAAGGTCTTGATTTTCCTATGTAAAATGCCATCCATATATTGCAGCTGCTTATTATCAGTCTCCTTAATTAAGCTCCTATCTTTACTCAGATGTGAAGGGTAATCATTTGTTAGCTTAAGTTAGATCTCTGATCTAATGGAAATTACCTTGTGATACTGTAAAGAGAGTGAGGTTGTTTTAAAATGTGAGACTATACATTTCATATTTAACAAATGAAATTCTGGCTTACTACAGCTGTCAAAAAAGCAGTAAAAATTAGCAGGAACTAAATATAGTCCAACTCCATCTTCAAGATACAACCTAAGCGTTATCTATTTTTATGAAATCATTGCTGACCTCCCTAGATAGAACTAGGCACTGCTTCCGCTTCCTCTTTGCTATGATAGCATCATGTTCATCATTCTATTAACTCATTTACCACATACATGCTTGATCTGTTTATCATGACTGTCTCCCAGACCACCTGTAAGAGCTTCAAGGACAAGCACTCTGTTTTGTTTTTCTTAGTGCTAATGCCACCTAGAACGGTGTCTGACACATAGCTGGTGTTTTACTGATGCTTTTTGAGCAACGTGTTCTTTTGAAGATTTGTTTCGCATCTCTTTGCTAGCTCTCTTGCAGCATTGACTGAGGAGCACAATGATGAGACTGATTCAAAGAGGTGAATCGATAGAAATCTACTTCAATCCTTGAGAAAGCAAATCTGAGTATACGCCCCTACTAGTGTTGGGTCACTGGCATTTTTTCTCCACACAAGGCATGTTCCAAACCATAATTAGGCACACAACATGGATTCAAGAGTATAAAGACAAGTAAGCATGCCTTTAAGGAGTAAGATAGGATATAAGCATTTTAGTGAAAATTTAAAATCCTGTATTAACTGAGTAGAAATTAGATCTAAGCAAACAATTTTAAGTATGAAGTTCTATAGCTCGGTTTAGGACATGTGAATCTAATACATTATCTTACCAGGAATGTTTAAAATCAATCATAACTCCTTTTCAATTTGCTTTTATGCAAATCAAAATAATATTAAAAAGTTTAAGCTTTATTGAGGTATAATTGATGTACATAAATTATACCTATTTAATGTATGCATTTTGATGAATTTGGACATATGCATATAACGTCACCACAGTCAAGGTCAATACTAAGCATATTTATAATCTCCAAGATTGTTCTTTTGTGTATGTGTGTGTGTTTTGCGGTAAGGACACAACATGAAATCTATCCTTTTAATATATTTTAAAGTGTGCGATACCATGTTGTTGTACTCTAGAATTTATTTATCTATTTATTCAAATGAAACTAGTACCCATCAAGCAATAAGTCCATTTCCCCCTTCTCAAGTCCCTGGTAAGCACCATCCTATTGTCTGCTTCTATGAGTTTGGCAGATTTAGATGCCTAATACAAGTGAAATCATGCAGTATTTGTCTTGTGAGACCATATTGTTTCATTTAACAGAATGTCTTCTGGGTTCATCTATGTTGTGACATATGACATAGTTTCCTTCTTTTTAAAGGCTGAGTAATATTCCACTTTATGTATATACCACACTTCATTTACCTATTCATTTGTGGATGGACATTGTGTTGTTTACCTGTTTTGGCTGTTGTGAAATGGTAAGGATGAAATGAACATGAGAGTGCAGTTACATCTTCCAGACCCTGATTTCTTTTGAATATCTGCCTTCACTGCTTTGGTTATTTAGCAACCATCTTATAATTTGGTCAAGCTTTACTATCTTCCTAGAGATTTAAACACACAAAAAAGCCTTTTAAGTTTGTCACTGGTAGTGATTCCTAAGCTTCCAGAATCTGGGTAACAGAATGTGAAGGTCTTTTAGGCACTCTGTTTTTAATGGCTCTCTAGACTACACCAGCAGATGCTCTCTGGAAGTCCTGAGAATACCAGCAGTCAGTGATTACCAGTACTCATTCAATATCAGAATTACTTGTGGTGCTTTATTAAAACAAGAATCTAGCAACCCATCTGAAATCCTTATATGAGAAGTCTGGAGACAGGTCTGATTAGTTTTCACAAATCCTTTAGGAAGTTCTGATTATAGAGTCAGTGTTGGAAACATGTCTAAGTTTAAGCATGGAGTGGTTGTTCTGAAATTGAGAGGAGAGAACAGTGTGATGAGGCAGGTCTGAAGCAGAGGGTACCCTAGCTATCATCCTCACAAAACTGTGTTACCCACACAGTTGTCATCTGTGATTATCCATGGAATCCGTGGAATTTCCAATGCCAGTGCAGTTTGCAAGATGATTAAAGGCATAATGGATCTAATGAACCTAGAATAGTTTTTCATCATAATAGATTCAGAATAAATATTAGTTTACTTTCCTTTTTGTTGTTTGATATTTTTTCTTTGTCACTTAACGTCTGGAAGGTATAATAGGCTCTTTTGTCAGGGGCATGTTTAACCCTGACATAAGAGGAGTGGTATTAACAATCTGAGCTTAGTACATTTATATTTCATCACATTATGATTAGGAAGGGTCAAAACAGTTGCTATTGGATTGGCCAAAAATGTTCGTCTGGATTTTCCTGCACCATTTAATGGAAAAACCCAAACTAACTTTTTGGCTAACCCAGTATTATGAGGTGGGGATGTGTGTATGTGTGTGTGTGTGTGTGTGTGTGTGTGTGTGTGTATAAATATATCACATATGTATATATATTAATATATAATGTGTATATTATAAGCACATGGTGATGACTATATGCAAATAGAGATACTCATATCCATCTATCTATGTGACATTTCACTTCATTATTGTCAACAACCATTGTGAATTTCTTGGGGAATGATTAAGAAATGATCAAAAGGAATGACTGTCAAATAGACATTTCTCTCTTAAGGGAAAAAAAAAAGGCATTCTTATGTCATTCTCTCATAACCTGCTAGTCTAAAGGAAAAGGAACTGTTAACAAGCCTATTCATAAAGTTAGTTGAGATTTCTTAAGCTTTCTTTCTCTAGGTCACTTTTTAAAATCTTTGTTGATGAATGGATAAGGAAGCTGTGGTACATATACACAATGGAATATTACTCAGCCATTAAAAAGAATACATTCGAATCAGTTCTAATGAGGTGGATGAAACTGGAGCCTATTATACAGAGTGAAGTAAGCCACAAAGAAAAACACCGATACAGTATACTAACACATATATATGATATTTAGTCAATCGGTAAAGATAACCCTGTATGCGAGACAGCAAAAGAGACACAGATAAATAGAACAGTATTATGTACTCTCTGGGAGAGGGCGAGGGCGGGATGATATGGGAGAATGGCATGGAAGCATGTAAATTATCATATGTGAAATGAATCGCCAGTCCAGGTTCAATGCATGATACAGGGTACTCGGGGCTGGTGCACTGGGATGACCGGGAGAGATGGGATGGGGAGGGAGGTGGAAGGAGGGTTCTGGAAGGGGAAAACATGTACACCCATGGTGGATGCATGTCAATGTATGGCAAAACAAATACAATATTGTAAAGTTAAAAAATAGAAAATAAACTAATTTTAAAAAAAAACAAAAAATAAATAAAAAATGAAATAAATAAATAAATAAAATCTTTGTTGAGAGGAAAATGAGAAGATATTTTTCCATTTTTCTTGCTCACTTCAATGACTGTTCTCATCCTGCTTCAGAGGAACCTCATTTTCCATCTACCCCTAAAACACTGCTATTCTCAGGTCTTGATAAACTCCATCCATTTTCCTTGGGTGATATAATCTATTCATATTATGCTTGAAATGACTCACAAATCTAAATGTCAAACTTGATAGCATATATGTCCCCCATACTTTACATGTATAAAATTGTCCTTAATACACTTCCATCAACACCTGCTCTATTTTCTATATTCCCCAGCTCTGTGCATTATCCTTTGATGTTGTCAATTACCCAAGCAATAAACTAGGAAACCTTCTTACCCTCCTCCTGCTCCCTATCTTTAAAACCCAAGTCCCATTTATTCTACTTGCTTAATTAAGGAAGTTGAACCTAGCTGTTCCCTTCTCTCCTGTTCATCCCCTACTATTAAATACCTTGGTTTACACTCATAGCACCTCATATGGAAATACCACAATTGTATATTTAAAATTCTTCCTGCCTCCTGGTTTACAGTCTGTCTTCTCTGTTGCTGAAAGTGATCTTCCTAAAGCATAGATCTAATCATGAGATTCTCCTGGAGACTCAAAAACTAAGTACCTCCATTGTTCATACCATAAAGTCTCAAAATCCATAATTTGACCTATAAAACCCGGTAAGTTTTGGGTTCTTTCTTTATACCCCTCCAGATTTATGTCTTTCCTCAGTATTCACTGAGCCTCAAACTGTAGTTCTCCTGAGCTCTGCACAGGAGGGTTTCATATTCTAGGGCTGTTTCATATTCCCACACCTTTGTGCCTCACCCTGCTCCCTTAGCTTTTGTGTGCCCACCCTGCCTCTTCCTGATCCCCTGAGGGGTACTTTCTCATATTCCAGAAACACTTCATGGCCACCTTCTCCAAGGAGCCTTTTGTCAGACTTGTCCACCAGCAGAAATGAGTAGTTCTGTCTTTGTGCTGACACTTATACCACCCTTTTTTTCTTCCAAAAGTGGTAGACCACTTGGGTATAGCAGAAGTTCTATATGTAATCAGGTCTTGGTTTTCTGGTTAGGTATATGATTCTCTCTTCTTTACTGTCCTGATCAGGAAATATACACCTCCAGCATCATTTTTCTAAAAATAATATTTTCTCCCAAGCTGAAGGAAATATCCCAAAATATTCTGAGTACTCTGCTTAAGGAAAACCTTGAAATATCAAAAATTTGAAAAATAGATATATTAATGACTGGTTATTTAGGTTTGTTACTAAACACTGACTCAGTACCTACTAGGCACCTATTTATGCCAAGCATTGGTGCTGGACACTGGAGTTCAAAGTTGGGAATACACAGTCCCTCCCCTTGGAGAGTATCTTCTAGAATAAGGAAAGGGAAACATTTTTTATACAAAATGATTTATTACAGGGTTTCCATTAGCAGCAGTTTTATCAGGAGCTTTTAGTGTATGTTTTGATTTACATTAGCATCTTTTCTACATGCTTTTGGTTATATGTCAGATTTTTAAAGTATGTCACACTTATAGATTCCACTGAAGCACTCTTCCAAATCGAGGAAGGAGCTTTGTTCTCCATTTTGATTATGTAAGATTCACGCTTTCAGAGTTTGCCAGAGCCACACTGATTTCAAAAATGGCATTAAACAGAACTATCTTAACCTTGTCAACTTGCCTGTGACACATGAAGGCACTAAAAGGCTCAGCCATCATATTCAGCTATCTGTTAGGTGCTGCTCACTGCATCTAAAATCCTAAAATTAGGGCAAGCCTCTTACTGAGCAGGAGGCAGCACTGGCGGGCACCACAGGTTACTCCCTAGTCATCACCTAATGGCTATTTACATCCAGTGAAGCCTCGGAGAGAAATAAGAATGGTGTCCGTGACTTGTAAGTCCAGTTCTGTACAGCATGAACTGTGGACAGATCAGAGTGAAGCTAGGTGCAGAGAAATCATGATCTCACAGCAGCTATAACAAATAGCGAAGTGGAGACCTAAATATAATATAGTTCTGCTTTTCCCTGCTTAGTTGATAGCATTTCTCACAGATACAGTTTTCCACATCCCATCGTGCTGGCTTGGTATCTTAATTCAGTCACTGTTATCAAGGGCTGGTCCCCAGATCTAGTATCTGAAAGAGCATAGTATTGCCAGATATGACTCTATTCAATTACTCAATAATTTTTTGCATCCACTATCTGCCAGATATTTTGCTAGTAAATGACCTTTGTAAATTTCTAGTGAATTTCTTCTGAGATATTGGCCACCTCTCTGAGTTCCTTTCTGAGATCCTCTCTGTGAACAAACCATACAAGACAATGTGGGAGGTCTGTGTCACCTTGACCCATGGCTGTGCTGAGCGTGATACAGCCCTCCTTTTCAAATGTTTGTAACTTTGCCACACTCCTTGATTTTCCTCCAAAGGCTTCCTCTTCCTCGCCTAGGGGAGTTTTAGTCATGGAGGTAGGAAGCTTTGGTATCATTTACCCTCTGTTCTTCCAAATGCACAGAAGTTCTTCCTGTTACTCCAGCTAAGAGAGAGAGACTTTTAAAACACAAAGGTCAAAAATTGGCCTTGTTTGTTTGTTCGTTTTGCTGTCGTCCTTAACTTGAGGCAATGAATACAGAGTGACCTGGCTGAATGAATGGAGCAAAGGCCAAGAGATATTAGAAAATACATATGTTCTAAAAGGTTGTTTATTTTTTTAAAATATCCTCTACCCTCTCAAGTTACATGGTGAGCCTAGAATTTGAACAAGAGGAGATTTGATAGCCTTTTTGGATAGTCTGTCTAGACCAGGAACAGACCTAATAAACCTCCCTGTTTTGTGCTAGCATAGCAAGTCTTCAGTACCATGGTAGTCATGTGCCCCTCTTCCATAATCGTTATTAGACAAGAGTCTTACAGCTTTTTCTGCAACTTACTCCCTTGCTTTAGGATGTATCCTAAAGATTTTTCAGTGCCAAAGACTTCTTGCGGCCCATGTTAGTCCAAGCACACCTATCTCTCTTCCTTTTAATTGGTAATAACATTACTACTTTGTGCTTATCATGTTTCTCTAATTCCTTGCATTTTGAGTCCTCTTTAAGTGTTGATTTTGTTCAATCATCTTCCTTGTTTTCATAATATCAGTGTTGTTTAACCTGAGATACCCAAAGCAAACTGGAAACAGAAAACCTGACTTATAAAAAGCATAGTGAATATTTGGTTCCACTTGCCTTCCAAAACTTGAATCTTGGGGGCCAAACATAACTTACCTAACATTCCTAAAGTGTAAATGAAAACAGCTCTCCCCCAGCTCCTCATTCTGCTATGAGCTAAAGGAGCCCCTATTCCAACTTCTGGTTAAGCCTCAAAGGTTAGCAGAGAAGTGGCTTCAAACATCTCCAGCATGTATTCAAAATGGAGTCCACGAGTTCTCTGATACTGCAGAAGACAGAAGTAAAGGTAGATTCTGGGAGAAAGTGGATTTTGTTTCTTTGGCTCCCTTGAGGGCAGGAAAGTGAATACTATTTATCTTTGAAATTCTACCTCCTAAGTATAAACAGGATGTCTGACCATAGGGTTGTACTCAACCAATGTTTGTTTAGCTAGTTTGGGCTCAATCAGTGTGTATACTTAAAAACATTCTTCGTTTATTCATCAAATCTTTACTGAGTACCTACTATGTAATAAATGTGTAGGGACTTAGGGATACAAGGAGAGCTCAGATACGGCCACTGCTTTTAAAATTTTTATAATCTAAAGAAGCAGATGTAGTGCAGTGAAAAGAATGTTAACTTTTGAGTCAAGACTTGAACTCTGTTTCTGCCACTTGCTAGCTGGGTCATGTTGGACTTGACACTCAATCTCTCCGGGTCGCAGTTTCTTCACTTAAAAGAATGATGTAATTCTGCTTTGTAGGTTTGCAGTGAAGATTAAAGGAGACCATATGAGATACACTTTATCTCTAATTGTTATAATCTGTCCTCTCTCCTATTCCTTCATCTCTACCCTGTAAATAAACAGAGCAAGAAACAGATTTCACCCACCCAGAGAGGAGGAGTGTGGTTCAGTGAAGTTGAGTGATCCAGGCTCATACAGCCAATAAATGGCAAGACAAGATTCCAACTGGCATTTGTAAAATCATAGTGATTTCTAGTCCCCATCTCACACCCCCCAACAGTCTGATTATGTGATGAAAATCAGTCATCCTCCTTCAGTGTAATCTTGGTCATACCTTCCCAGTGAAGAATTACTCCAAGCCTCTTTTTGAATAACAATCTGAGAGTCTTTTTGGTCTTGTCCTGGTCTCCTTCCATGGGTTTGTAGGCTTTTTTTTTAATGGTTTCAAATGGACAGATTTTACTTAGTCAGGTTCAGATTCTGGTAGCAGATCAACTTGACTTTGATGATGACAACTCCTGTTGTCAATGTGCCCAGAAAACCAGAGCAATAGGAGCTCCCACAAAAGGGAGCATAGAATAGACTAATCTCACATGGAATTGATTGAAATTTGAAATTACTCAAACTTCCATCATTCACAACCTCTGCAGAAAACTGTTAGAAGGAATGGTATCTTGCTTAATCATTGCCTCAACCTTTTGATCCTCTTCCCTGTTGATAATCACTGCTTAGCATATTTTGACTGCTGAGAAAGTGGGAAGGTGGCTGCTGCAGCCTGTAGCAGATTCTAAGGTTGCTCCTTGGGGGGTTGGCAAAGGATACCTTGTGAAGCTGAGGAGTTTTTAAAAATGTGTTTGTTTCCTTCACCCTGGAGAGTCTGAGCAATCAGTCCTGGGCTTTTCTTCTCTAAACTGTTTATGCTTATGAAGGAAATCATTTAATCAGTCAGTGTGTGGAAGTGGATGTTTTTCTAAGCATTTTTGGCTTTGGTGGCAAATTTACATATATATGTTATAGGAGCTTTGTGAATTGATTTGGGGGCTGGGTTCTGTGCAGCCTGTCCATACTAATGGTGTTGCTAGGATGCTTTTGTTAAATAATATAGGCTAACATTTTCTTATCGATTTAAAATCGATAACACTTATCACTTTCAAAAAGCTACAGTCAATTTTGTTGAATTTGGAACTTTAGATGACTGAAATATATGATTCTCTTGGGTATATTTAGTGTCCAGACTAAAGAGGGCCACTCCTGTCACTGCCTTATACAGCCTAAGATGCATAGGGCAGAAATGTATTTGTGGGCTCAGCGTGTCCAGATATGGGATATAGAGAAAGGTTTCCTTTTGGGTTGTGATGTATCTTTTAGAGCCAGCCCTCCCTCTCAATATATACCCTAGAGTGAGAGTGAGTGGAAGTCATGCAGTCGTGTCCAACTCTTTGCAACCCCATAGACTGCAGCCCGCCAGGCTCCTCTGTCCATGGAATTTTCCAGGCAAGAATACTGGAGTGGGTTGACATTCCCTTCTTCAAGGGATCTTCCTGACCCAGGGATTGAACCCGAGTCCCCTGCACTGTAGGCAGATTCTCTACCATTTGAGCTACCTGGGAAGCCTAAGAACTTAAATCAAACTAGGTTTCATTTCAAGTACCAACTCTGACAGGTTAATAGTGGGCCTCATAGAAGTCTCTGTTGGGACAAATTCTGAGGCTGTATCCAGACTTCATAGCGATAATGTTTTGATTGATTGGTATTGTGTGCCATCGATGCAGCAAGAGTCAGGGGTGGTCACACTCTGGCTGTCCTCTCTGTTGGGCTGTAAAGTTTTATATTAATGCAGTTGCTTCACAGGAGTAATAGGGAAGAGAGAGTCTATTAAGTATTTTTTATGGATAGAGCCTTAAGCAGGTTACCTCTAGCCTCTGTCAAACCTTTTAAAAGACCCTTTAGGCAGTTTTTTCTTTAGAGTAGTCCAAATATGGTTTATTAACCTGCTCTAGAAGATTATTTCTGTGTATAAATACTTCACTCCCCAATATATTGAATTTTCTAATCCCTGTGCCTTTGCTTAAACACTGTCCTTTCTTCACCTGGGAAAATTCTTCTCATTGCTCATGGGCTACCTCAAATACTGCCTCCTCTTTGTAAAGCATTCTGTGACCTTCTCAGGCAGGCTAAACAGGTCAGTTTTCTTTCTCTCCCAAGCAATCCTGTGAATCTCTGTCACCGCACCTGCCACATCAGCCTGTAATTGCCTGTTCACATGCCAGAATCTAGCCCAGAATATTAGACAGATGTTTGTAGGCTTGAAGTGGACAGGCATTGTTCAGAAAAATCATAGTTCCTTACTTAAAGCTGTTGAGTTTCTGAAGTATTTTGGGGGATAATACAGTGGGTACAAGTATGATGACAGTGGTGACTGAGTGGTGAGGGAGGGAGAGAGTAAAGAAAAGACAGAGAAATAATTAATGCAGAGTCAGCAGAGAAAACAGTAAAACTAGGCGTGATCAAGGGAGAACTCTAATAGGGAGGACAGGGACGCACATCTAGGCTCATACATGTAAGTGTATGTAAAGAATCTGCCTACCCTCAGAGTGATAAGACAGAGTTGACCTGCCCTAGATGGGTGTATTCAGGAGACTCGAGGCTTTGTTGCAGATATCTGACACAGTTGTAAATTCTTACCTGCTCAGAGAATTAGGTGGTGGATCAGATAAGCTGGAACGTACATACCTCTTCTGAGGGCTTTCAAATTCTCTTTTAAAAATGCTGTGTACGTCAAAGCAGACATGTGCACCGGGAGAACTCAGCACACGTTCATCACCTTTGGAACTCTCCTGCCTGTGACAGTTAGTCTTCATGAGGATTGTATGGAAGTGACTAATGAGTGCAGTATGTCGGTTTCAACTATTGGAGTATCCCTTCGCAACTAGTAGTTAGGTCCCTTAAAATCATCTGAAACTTTACAGTTTATAAAGAAATTTCATATGCTTTATTTCAATGAAATAAATTTTACCAAAAGAGATTTAAAAACCCCAAAAAACATAAGGACATAGAACTGTCTCCCTCTTTATATAGAGTAACTCAAAGAGGTTAAGCAAATGGTTCAAGGCTGCAGAAAACAGGATGTCTGTGCGTGCTCACTCGCTAAGTTGTGTCCAACTCTTTTGCAACCCCATGGACTCTAGTCCACCAGCCTTGTGTCTGTGGGACTCTCCAGGCAAGAATATTGGAGTGGGTTGCCCTTTCCTGGCCCAGGGATTGAACGCACATTGCGTACATCTCCAAAACAGGACAGCCAGCCTTTACACCTAGATCCTCATGCAGAGTCCTGTGTTCTTTTGTTTGAGCTTATATACCTCCTTGTTACTTATTTTACCCCATTCTTTATTTACTTCATTTTCTTAACTTTATATGTTCCTGTTATATTTCCCTCATTAGACTCTTAGCTTCTTGAAGTTCTTAACTGTTTCCTTTAAGGAAGACCCTGTGGGGCGAGCACAGTGTCTTCTTCTTTGCAGGTATACAGTATGTATATTAGTTTAATGAGTAAATAATGAGGGAATAGAAGATGTAGGGACTAAAGAAGGAGATAAATGATAAAATGAACAAGCACGTAATGATGTCATTTTGGATGGTTTCCATTTTCTAGGGCAAATTAATGTATGTTAAAGGGTAAAGGAAACCCCATCTGAGATACTCATTTAGCCAAGGACACATAATAAAGGAAGAGGAGATAAAGATACTGAGCTGTATTGAGGAAAATTGTCAGATTTTCTCAAAAAGA
The DNA here is from genome assembly GCF_054371585.1 of Giraffa tippelskirchi. Classification (NCBI taxonomy): domain Eukaryota; kingdom Metazoa; phylum Chordata; class Mammalia; order Artiodactyla; family Giraffidae; genus Giraffa; species Giraffa tippelskirchi. The sequence continues at coordinate 36,742,400 of NC_137284.1, read as the reverse complement.
GAATTTCAGAGAGAAGACAGCCTTAGGAAAGGTCTGAATGGCAAGACTTGGCCCTGGATCAGGAGCATTAGAAGAATGTAGTTGGATACTCCATTAGACTGAAGACTTTTGAAAATGGAATTGTGAACTTTTGTATCCACATAAACAGCCAAGCCTGAAAAACTAAAGATCAGCTGTAAACTGATAAAAAAGGTTCTGCATGAAAAAGGCACAATTCTTTAATGGTCAGGTGAATCTTGAGCCAATGTGAATTGGCTAACGAGCTCTTCAGGAAGGAAAGAATTTGGGGTTTGGAGTGGGGTTGTCTCTTGGCTCATGAAAGGAAGGGAAGGAGACAGAAAGGAACTGATATTCCTTAACCCCCCTCTAGATGTCAGTATCTGTGTCAGTAGTATGAAGGTGAAGTGTTGAAAGGATAGGAAATGGAGACTTGGAAGGATATCGTGCTATCAGAAGTGACACAGCTGGTTGCAGAGCTGGGATGGCAATCCAGCCATGCTGAACTTTTCTCAGACTCATGAATATGCATCTCACAGTCTATCTTATTTCTGGGATTCTTCTACGCATGCTGATCTCCTTTCTCCTTTCTCACCTGACCCTTTGTACCAAGCCATTTTATTTATATTTTGGCTCTCGACTTAGGTTACCACCCCTGGAAATAGTTTTCTGACCCTCCGAATGAGAAGGGCACCCAATTTCTCTTTCTGTAACAGCCGTTGCTGCTAACATCTACCACTTAGTGGTATTTCTCATACTGAGTTCTGGTTATTTGTTTTCCTTTTTGTCTCCTTATTAGCTGTGAGTTCCTTCAAGGCATGGATGCATCTATGTTAGGTTTTTGCCCTTCTCACATCACATTGTGTAAGTGTGCAGTAAATATGTACTGGATGGGTGAATAATTGAATGTGCTTTCTGACTCAAAGCTTGTCCCTTTTCTGCTCTTATTGTTTATATCTCCCCTAGCTCTTCTCTTCTTGGCTAAACCATTCCCATTTGGCTTCAGAGGGAATTCTCCTCCCTTTAATGTTTTCATTTTTCTTATTTGACTTTTGTATCTCATGTGAAGTGTTTTGGATTAGATGTTAAAACACAATATTCTAGGATAGTAGCTACTGTGCCAAGCTGCCAGTAGACTGGCAAATGAGAAGAAGGCAGAATTTGATCTGCTGTTATTGCTCACATGGGTGTCCTTCATGATTCTTTTATAGACACCATTAGATGATTCATCAGATGAATTTCTTTACCAGTCAAACCTGGAAGTTCAGTGTACACATGAGATGGCTTTTTGATAGGAAGTGAAGGGGAATACGATTAATGGTATGAAAGAAGCTCCGTTAAGATAGCTTTCTATTTTTAAAACAATAGAAAATCCTAGTCTATACACATGAGATAAACTCTACCTACAAATGAAGCTCTCACTTCAATTGTTAGAAAGTTACTTTCTTGTTATTGTTGTTCAGTCATTAAGTCATGTCCCACTCTTTGCATCGGTATAGACTGCAGCAGGCCAGACTTCCTTGTCCTTGACTATCTCCTAGAGCTTGCTCAAACTCATGTCCATTGGTTCAGTGATACCATCCAACCATCTCATCCTGCTTCACCCTCTTCTCCTCCTGCCTTCAATCTTTCCTAGCATCAGGGTCTTTTCCAATGAGTCGGCTGTTTGCATCACGTGGCCAAAGTATTAGAGCTTCAGCATCAATCCTTCCGATGAATATTTAGGGTTAATTTCCTTTAAAATTGACTGGTTTGATCTCCTTGCAGTCCAAGGGACTCTCAAGAGTCTTCTCCAGCACCATAGGTCAAAAGTATCAATTCTTTGGCAGTCAGCCTTCTTCATGGTCCAACTTTCACATCAGTACATGACTACTGGAAAAACTGTAGCTTTGAGTATAGGGACCTTTGTTGGCAAAATGATGTGTCTGCTTTTTTTAATATGCTGTTGTTGGTGGTGAAAGTCACTCATTCATGTATGACTCTTTGTGACCCCATGGACTGTCCATGGAATTCTCCAGGCCATAATACTGGAGTGGGTAGCCTTTCCCTTCTCCAGCTGATCTTCCCAACCCAGGAATCGAACCATGGTCTCCTGCACTGCAGGTGGATTCTTGGCTGTTAGGAGTAAGTAAACTAGCAAGTACTTAATGAGCTTTCTCTGCTGTTGTTCTGGAACACTCTGAGGGTACAGTTGGGTGGTGACAGAAACAAGAAAACATCGATTGAGGACCACACCCAAAGGAGCTTACAATATTATTGTAAAGATGCTATTAATACACGTGAAACAACTAAGATAGCAAAAAGGCATGCTTTTTTAATGCTGACTCATGAGTCAAGACAGTGAGTATAAGTATTTAAAGGAAGTTGAAATTCATTTGTTTTCTCACTAAACAAACATTTATTGATTTCTGATTCTGTGCAAAACATTATGTTCCGCCCCGGGTGGGGGCGCGGGGGCAGCAGAGGATGGGTGCGGAGATTAATACAAGTTTCTGCCGCTGATGCGTAGCCAGCGTGCTCAGATGACATCATGGCGTGTGGCAGTGATGTGACGGACAGGGAGGCCAGAGAAGTACTCGATGGCTCTGAGAAGCTGGGAGGCTGAGAGAGGAAATGGCTTGACCAGGTATTAAATCATGAAGAGTAATTTGCACTTTTCTCAAGAAGAAAGTAAACTACTTGATTTTTTTTTTTTTTTCCTTTTTAACCTTGCGTCTACTCCTCATTGACTGTGCTGGTTCATGACTGTCATCCTTAGCAGTGGATGTTAAAATTATATAGTGAGGAGGAGGGTGAGGCTTCTCTGGTGGCTCAGTGGGTGAAGAATCTGCCTACCAAAGAGGAGACACAGGAGACACGGCGTTCGATCCCTGGATTGGGAAGATCCCATGGAGGAGGAAATGGCAACCACTCCAGTATTCCTGCCTGGAGAATCCCATGGACAGAGGCGCCTGGTGGGCTATAGTCCATGGGGTTGCAAAGAGTCAGACATGACTGAGTGACTAAGGACACATACACAGAGGAGAATGAAGAGAGTGGAGGTATTTGGCTAGAAATGTCATATTTTATTGAAGAATCTTGTAGAATGGAAAGAGAGAAGAAAAAGAAGTAAATGTTTACTTAATATTTCTTCATATTTGATTGTGTTTGCTTCTTGTTACTTCCACAAATTATTTATAATCTAACATTCTTTTCCTTCAGTCTTCTAACATTACTTGTATTTCACTGTATTTTTATAATTGATTTTGAAGTTATTCAATATCATATGTACTTTTATATCTTTATATATTTATATCCTATTGGATGTGGGATTTTTGAGAGCAAGAATTGCCTTTTATACTTTTTTCAGGGGAAGAAGTTGAAAGTAACAAATATTTATTTTATGCTTATTATATTACAAGAGCTGTGCTAGGTACTTATATGTGGTACTTCATTTAATCCCTTCAGTAATTCTATGAAATAGACTGTACTAACACATTGCACAGATGGGTAAACTAAGGTGCAAAAAGACCAAGTGTCTGGCCCAAACTCAGATAGCTAAATAGTACGAGGTTTGATTCAGACCTACAGCTATTTGCCTCCACTCCTTTTTCTACTATTTCACACAGTGTTTTAAAATATATAGAATATATTACTATAATGGCAATGGCCTGACTAGTTCTCTTTATTTAAGACATTTGTCTCATTCATTAATTAATTTGTAAAATACCCTGCCATGTGCCAGAAGTTTTGGATTTTTAAAAAAAGGACATTAATTGCTTTCATGGAAATTACCATTTAGTAGAAATCAGGTATCTTGAGACAATTGGGAACATTCATAATTTACCTCTTTTAGTAAAGTGAGAGTTCTAATAAGGTATACAATGTCTTATTTTAAACAAATGTTTGACAAAAAATTTCAGAGCAGTTGTTTTCAAGAAAGTTATAGTTAATCCCCTCCTAGACCCCTACTCTCTTTCAGGCCCAGAGGTCCTCCTATCAGAAGCTGACTTGTACATTTCTATTTGCAAATAGTACCAATAACTTTTCTGGGCAACCTTAAAGTAAGCTCAGTAGTATTTCTAAACTTGGCCCTTAGGGATATGCATACTTTAAAAATTTTCTTTAAGTTAGTGGCTTCAGATACTGGATAAATAGCAATATGATTTACTGGTACACACTTTTGACATGAATACACCAAATTTAATTCTTTAAATAAGACATCAGTGAGCTACAGTTTCATACAGTGAGTCAAAGTCTCAGTTCTTCCTTTAAGGCAAAATGAAATGTGAAAGAAGAGTCTCCAACTTAGTGTGGGATTAATTCATGTTGAGATGCTAAGAAGTATTTTTCTTGGTAGATGCGGAGGCATAGAAAAGCAGGAGTGGTTTTTATAATGGAATCTGGATGAAGTCTGAAGACTAAAGAGAATGCTTACTGATTTAGTGTGGAAAGTACACTTGTTAAAAGGTTTTAAACTTTTGTTTACATTTCACAGGTAACTTCCTTAAATCTATAGTATGCTCCTATTTAAACATACAATAAGAATTCCTTCCCATCTCCATAGAATCCTTCTCTATCTTCAGAATTTACTGGTTTTCATTCTGATAAGAAGAATGTCTATTGACAATTATTCTTATCTCTAAATTGCTCCTTGAAGACTCACTCACTATATGCCAAACACGATGCCAGCTATTTTGCGTAAGTTTGTGTTAGTTTGATCTCACTTCTTACCTCTTCAATAACCTTGTTGAATCAGTCAACTCCTTTCATGTTTCCTTAACTTTACCCTTTCTAATTTGTTGTTGTTATTTAGTCGCTAACTTGTGTCCAACTCTTTGGAACCTCATGGACTGTAGCAGGCCAGATTCCTCTGTCCTCCAATATTTCCTGGAGTTTGCTCAAATTCATGTCCATTGAGTCAGTGATGCTATCTAACCATCTCATCCTCTGCCACCCCCTTCTCCTTTTGCCTTCAACTTTTCCCTTTTCTAATAGGACCTTCCTGTTAGAAACACAGGTCTTCCCTGGTGGCTCAGATGGTAAAGAATCTGCTTGCAATGCAGGAGACGGAGTTCAATCCCTGGGTCAGGAAGAACCCATGGAAAAGGGAATGGCAGCCTACTCCAGTATTTTTGCCTGAGAATTCCATGGACAGAGAAGCCTGTTGGGCTATAGTCCATGGGGTCACAAAGAGTCGGACACGACTGAGCAACTAACACTCATTAGAAACACATTTTCTCTTCGGATTTCTCCTTCCAGGCTCTTTCTCCCTTCCTTGCTCCCTTCCCTCACCTTCAGTTTACGCCTCACCCTTCAGCACTCTCTGCCACTAACAGTTTTGCCTAGAAGCTTATTTTTACTAAAGTTATCCATGGCTTCGTGGATGTCCAATCTCATCTTACTTTGACCTTGTAGCATTTGAGTTTCTTGACCCTGCTCCCCTACAGAAATTCTCTCTTTTCTCGACTTGTGACAACACAATGCTATTTGTCTGTTTGTTTCTCCTATTTCACCTATGACTTTCCCTCTTCAGTCTCCTTCTCAGATTAGTTTTGTCTGCCTCTTCCTCGTCTAAGAGAGACAGCAGGAAGGCCAGTGTGGAGATGAAACAGAAGGAAGCAGAAAGGACTCAGTGCTCAAAAGAGGACACAGTCTTGATGGCTGTGTTAGGAACACTGATCTCCATCCTGGGAGCAGCAGGAAGCCTGTGAAGTGTTTGGACCAGTGGGTGTAATGTGGTCTGATTTCCTATTAGAGTAGAGACTGGCAAGCGTGGAAGTGGGGGTGAATAGTCATGAGAAATCACAAGCTTAAAATATAATAACTTGGACTGGAATAGTATCAGTAAAAATAAAAAAAAATAAGTGAATATATTTAAGGTATATTTGGAACATAGCTGATGGATTGTATGTGAAAGGTGAAAGAGAGGTAGTTTATAGTTTGAGCAACTTGCGAGATGGCAGGGCTATTTCTTGAGGAAGGAGGAAGTTTGGGATACAACAGTAGGAAGGAAGTTATTGCAGCTGGTGATTAAAGGGTACCTCTCTTGATCACCTCATATCTCTGCATCTTCCATGCGAATGAAGCCCAACTGTCATGGTTTTGTAATAGTTTTCCTGATGTAGAAGTGCCATGACCTTTTTGCAGCCCTATCCTGGACACTGTTATACATATTTCACAGGATGAAATATGTGACAGCCCTTAAAATATTGAGAGGACTATTATTTGGAAGAAGGATTAGAATGACTTTGTGTGGCCCTAGAGAGGAGAATGAGGACCTTTGGGGAAGATAGATTGTAGCTAAGTATAAATAAAAAATTTTGTAATGATTAATGAAAAGGAATGTGTCAAGAAATGGTAACAAGTTTCTTGTGAGAAGAATTGTTGGTGCAATCCTCTGTGACCGTTTCACGGGGATCATTTTTCCATGCAGAGGATTTATCCATTGGATGGAGGAGGGTCTGGGAAGGCATGACCAAATAATCATTAGGGTCTGTTGTAATCCTAAGAGTCTGTGGTTCTATGAAATTTCCGTGTTCTTCTTCTTCCCATTGTGACAAATACAGGAAGTTCTGAATAACTGTAGCTGTAACTGTAGCCTGAAGAATCTCTCCTGCGTGCTGACTGCTTATTCATTCAGAATTTTTTCATTTCTTTGAGTGCATGCATGAGAGCACAATTTACTCAGAACAGTCACTCAGCAGTGAGACACCGAGAATGCATTAATGAAGCTACAGTAATTGAGGATTTTACCCAAGTGTAACTCTTAGCCCTAGCTCATGCATAATTCTTCTCCAGTATGGATTGTGCCTTTCTTAGCTTGCATGGGGTGGCCACCTTGGAAGAGCTGCATGTTTTAATTATGTGAGAAGGTGTTTCTTGTTCCGATGATCCAAACAAGGGAATTGTTTGCTTCTGAAAATACAGATGAGTTTTGAAAACCCAGATGTACTGGGAGATGGGGGAAAATGACATCCCCCCACCTCAGACATTTTGCTAACTATCCAGCTATATTGTCTCAAGGCTGTCTGCTATGCGTATAAGGAAAGGCACTTCATTTCTTAATTATTGATTGCATTACCATTACTCACATTGAAATGACACCTCTGTCAATAAAGATGATAAAGAGCTGCGTTCAGTCTCCACAGTTATCATGCTGGTTCTTTTCATGAAGCAGCATGAGCAAAATTTCCATGATCTCTGAAAAGTGGTTAGTTTCAAAGGTGAGAGTGCATTGCTGTTTCCAACTTTGTATGCTAAAAATAAGGCCAAAGGTGTCTTTCTCTGAAGACAGTTGTATTCTTAGTCACTCCCTGAGATTGTTCAGAGTGTCAGGATTGCTACTAATTTTGAGTCCCAGATGCACTGCAAGTTTATAAAAGTGGGACCAGTGGTTGTCATGTTCATCATTGTATCTTTTACGTCCGACAGTGTTGGTCACGTGGGAGGCACTCAACAAATATTTGTGGAAGGAAGAAGGCTGGCAGAGGAGGACTGGAATGTTGTCTAATGTCAAGTAAGCATAGGAAGTGAAAGTGCCTCAGTCGTGTCCAACTCTTTGTGACCCCATTAACAGGCTCCTCTGTCCATGGAATTCGCCAGGCAAGAATATTGCAGTGAGTAGCCATTCCCTTCTCCTGGGGATTTTCCTGACCCAGGGATCAAACCCACATCTCCTGCATTGCAGGCAGCTCCTTTATTGCCTGAGCCCAGAGAAGCAAGCATAGAAAGAAACAAACAGAATAGACACCTAAATATTCTCTATGATAGAAAATACAAGTAATGTTCATGAGACTCAAATTCCATGACTGACTTCTTTGTTTACATCAGTAGCAGTTAACATGGGACAAGAACATGATTGGCTGTTTGAAGCTCAAACCTCATGAATAAGCTTCTTTGACTGTTTTAAAGGCTTAGCAAACCCTTTGAGTTCATCAACTGAACACAATCATGGAAACTCAAGGAATTGTTTTAGGTAGATACTTGGAGAAATTTAAAAGTGAAATAGGCAGTTTATCTGTTGCCCTCACAGGGTTGAATCTTCTCAATGAGAGACATATTTTGTATGAAAATATAATAGAAATACATGATGAATATCAAGGTAAGTGATATTTTACAATGAAAGGATTACTATGGAGTGCAGAGAGCAGTTCAGGATTCATAAGTGGGTAGGATTTATACTAGGCTTTCAGTATGTGATTTGGATTAGTGTCAACAATGAAGAATGGGAAAGCATTTTTAGACAGGAATCAGACAGAGAGGCAGGGATGCTTAAATAATATTGAAGATCCACATGATCAAATTTCAAGATGGCTCACATCAGAATTTCCCTTGAGTACAAATGATTCAATTGCTGGACAAAAATTTAGGCTTATTGGGAAGTGGTTTGCTATGTAGAAAAAAAGACTGGGGTTTTCAGTGGACATGTTTGCCTTTGGTAAACATAATACTGAACTGTAAGTCTAGCTGTTGCCAGAATAGAATGATTGGTAGTGATGGTAGTATTAGCTGCTACTTCATCAGGCTTTACTTGTGTTAACTTATTTAATCATCCAAGAACTTGAGAAATAAGTACTAGTATCATTCTAATCTTGCAGATGGAGAAATTGAAATTCAGAGAAGTAGGAAAGGAGAAAAAAGGAAGGAAAAGAAAAAGAAAAATAAAAAAAAAAGGAAAAGAAAAGAGACTCATCTACAGTCACAGAGCTGGAAAGCACCTACTTATAACATAGGGTTTATATTGAGGAATAGCAGGAGATTGGAAGAGAGGCAGTGATTTGGTGCCAGATTTTGATTAGGAAGCTTGGGTTTATTCCATAGTCTGTGGGTGGTTGTCGAAGACATTTCTGTCTTTAATGCTGTGTGGGAACTAGGCTGGAACCCAATTCACCTCATCCTACCAACACATAAGCAATGGCTGGGCTAATCCCTAGTGCTATGAGTCTGTAGCAAACTAGGTCAATGGGATTTCCTCATCCCCTGTGGCTGTTAGGGCCAATCACAGGCCTCCAGAATGGATACACTAGGCCTTTCAGTCGCTCTTTCATTGATTCTTTTTTTTTTTTTTTTTTTTAATTTTTCTTTTTTTTTTTTTTTTGCCATACATTGACATGAATCAGCCATGGGTTTACATGTGTTCCCCTTCCTGGACCCCCACTGATTCTTTAAGGCATCTCAAATGAGAGAGATAATCCAACTTCCACTCAGGCCAAATTCTCTGTTAGTATTCAGCCAGCTTGCTTTGCTTCCTGTCTGGTAAACATCCACAGGTGACCACATTTCAAGATGGCTCACATTGGAATTTGTCTTGAGTACAAATGATTCAATTTTTGAGCAAAGATTTAGCTTAATTGGTGAATGGTTTGATGTGTGAAAGGAGACTAGGGGTTTTCATTAGACTGTTTGCTTTTGGTAAGCTTGAGAATTATTACTAATGTCTGGACTAGGTTTTCTATAGTCCTGAAGACCTAGCACTGTCCTTGATGCATGGTGACACTAAATAAATATCAATAAATGAGAAGACATATAAATTGGAATTAATGATTTGTGTCCAATTTTAAAATGTCTGATTTGAGAGAATTTTTGTAGATATTGGAACAAGTTTAAACTAGACAAAAAATTATCCAGCTCTTCCCTTATGAATCTTACTGTCACCCAGGAAGAATAGGAGCAGTCCATGAATTCTCCAGTGAGTAATACTGTTGACAAAGAAAATGCTTTTTTCAGTTTGTATTATCACTTTTGTGTAAAGACCCTGATGTTCTTTGGACCACACTTGCCTTTCAAAATATCAGTGGCGAGGACTTTCCTGGCGGTTCAGTGATGAGGAATCGGCCTTCCAAGGCAGGGAACATGGGTTGGATCTCTGGTCAGGGAACTTAATGATCCCACGTGCTGTGGGGCAGTGAAGACCACGTGCCACAACTAGAGAGCCCACAATGAAGACACAGAGCAACCAAGAATTAAAATAATAATAATTAATTAATACATAAATATACACCTTTTTAAAAAATAGAATTGTTAAAAAAAAAATCAGTGGCATTTTCGTGTAGCCTCCAGAAAGACAGTATGGCTCAATGAGGAAGGGAGTAGGGCCATTCAAATTCCTTTAAAATCAGAGGCTTCTGGGAGACCTGTGTTAGAGCCCTACTCCTCTAATTATAAGGCAAGTAAGTGGCCAAGCTGGGCCTCGAATTTTTCATCTGTCAAACTGAAGATAATGATACCCCCTCGCTGGATTCTTATGATGATTAATGAAGAAGTTTTGTGGAGCACCTCACACATAGTAGGTACAAAATAAATCTCATTTCCTGTCTTTTTTCCTTTTGTCAAATGAATAGTTTGTACAATTAAGCAGTAAGTATAGCTCTGCTAAATTTGGTTTGTGTGGAGGTTCTAACGCTGAGTTACTATGACAACTTACTTTTTTTTTTTCTGGAAAGGCATTTTCTCTAAGAATGGTAATTTTAAAAATGAAACTGCTCTATTAAAAAGCTACCAGATACCTGCCATACACTTCTTTGTACTCCCTCCCTCTTAATCAACTTTCTTCAAGTATTTTCATTTAATTTTACTGTTAGATAAGAGTTGCTTTTTCTAATAAACATACCTGGAATGCCATGAATCATGCTTTATTCCATTTATTTTAAAATGGTTTTCTTCATTCCATGTTCGATGCATGTGACAAGGGCTCGGGGCCGGGGCAGTGGGATGATCCAGAGGGATGGGAGGGGGAGGGAGGTGGGTGGGGGGTTCGGGAAGGGGAACACATGTAAACCCATGGCTGATTCTTGTCAATGTATGGCAAAAACTATTACAATATTGTAAAGTAATTAGCCCCCAAGTAAAATAAATAAATTTATAAAAAAAAAAAAAAAAAAAAATAAAATAAAATGGTTTTCTTAAATATACTAATTCCTATGGATACATTCTAAGGACTCCTTTTTAGTCATTGGAGATCATAGAAGATCAGGATTATTTATTGCTATTTTAATCAAGAATGGCAAATGCATAGCACAAATTCTGATACTTTGCACATCTGTGCTCATAGCACTCATTCCTGATAGTACTATTTTTCCCTCTGAATCCTTCTGAACACAGCAGTGCAGAAAGCAGCTGTCCTTAAATTGCTGCTAACATGTAAGTTCATATCCATTTGCCTTTCATGGACTTAATCATGAGTGGGGTTCAGATGCTTATCAAGGTTGTTTGATATCCTGCCTGAAATTATATAATTTATACCTTCCTTGGATTAACAATGCATTCCCTCAAAGGATTTCTTTGAAACTGTTTTTACCCAATAGAAATTTCAACATAATGACCCTATGAGATTAAGTACTGTTTATCAAACCTGATTAAAAGGAGGATTGGGACAAGGAATGATGTATAAGAGGAGGCAGCTAAAGCTATAGGTTTGTTATAGGTGGGCTTGCCCTTGAGCCAAAAGTTGAATATAGTGTTTGTATTTTAAATGAAGAAATTAAAGTTGAGCTGTCAAATCTGTTAATTAAATTGTTCCCAAACTTAATTTACTCATCACCTTCATGATTTTTGATGATTCGTTTAAACTATTATTTAATTACTATTTTATCTGCTGTGCTTCAATTTTATTTAAAGTTTATTTAAATGCAGTTTCTCTCTTTTATGATAAACATGTGCATCACTGAACATCATAGAATATAACTATAAATATAAACACTTCAAAAATTACATGGTAACATTAAATTCTATCTAGAAACCTTGTCTGTTAATAACTCAAAGGAGCTAATCTCTCTTTGTAATAAAATACCTATGTATGATTTTTTTATTGGTCAGAATCAAAAGGCTCTAATTTTTGAGAGATCTAACACTTCTCCCAAAGTCTGAAAGACAAGGTTTTTCTCCAAGAAGGTGATTCTTTTTTTCCTTTCCAGAATTATGTAATTTTTTTAAACAAAGATAGAACCAGCTTCTTAGTTATTAAGATTGAACATATATATATATATATATATCTTCTTAGTTATTAAGGTTGAAAAAATATATATATATACACATACATATATATATACACATATACATATATATATACACATATACATATATATATATAAAATATGTGTGTGTGTGTGTATATATATATATATAGGAGGAGGGCAACCCAATCCAGTATTCTTGCCTAGAGAATCCCATGGACAGAGGAGCCTAGCGAGCTACAGTCCTTGAGATCACAGAATTGAACATGACTTAACAACTTAGCACAGCACATATACATATATATGTGTGTGTGGGTGGGTGGGGGGCTTCCCAGGTGGCACTAGTGGCAAAGAACCTGCCTGCCAATGCGAGAGACCTAAGAGGCATGAGTTTGATTCCTGGGTCAGGAAGATACCCTGGAAGAGCTTGGCAACCTACTCCAGTATCAGTATTCTTGCCTGGAGCATTCCATGGATAGAGGAGCCTGGCAGGCTATGGTCCATAGGGTCACAAAGAGTTGGACACAACTGAAGTGACATAGCTCAAGCTCAAGTTCAAATATGTGTATGTGTGTGTGTGTGTGTATATATATATATGACTTACAGGCACAAAATGAACCTTCCTTCATGATAAAATCTGAAAAGTTATGCTCACCTACAAAATTAAAATGGATTAGAGAATACCAATAAGTTGGTTCTACGAGTTTATATCTTATGCTCTGAGCCTATGGCTGTAATATGTAGACTATATCTGTTTTTGTGTATATGCATATATACATACATGGATGTTGCTGTTGTTTAGTCGCTAAGTCATATCCAGTTCTTGTGGATTCAACCCCATGTACTGTAGTCATATGCGATCCCATGGACTGTAGCCTACCAGGCTCCTCAGTTCATGGGATTTTCCAGGTAGGAATACTGAAGTGGATTGCCATTTCTTTCTCCAACAAATGTGTATATATAAATAAATAAATAAAATAGACATTGACTTGCTCAAAGACTGATAAACATCTATGAGATGTTCCAAAAATGGAACAGAAACATACAGCTATGAGTGGGGGCTGAAGCCATAAACCTCCTGGGTTCCAAGTTGGCAGGAATATGATTCCACTGAGTTAAAAGGAACTGAGAAAACCTCATGTGGCAAGGAACCAGAACCAGGACCACTATATTACATGTCATACCACACATATATATAGTCATATTATGGAGTACTATACAGCATTGAAAATTAACTATCTATAAATACACCCAACAATATGAATGGAGTTCTCAAACATAGTGCTGTGTTAAAAAAGGCAAGCAGAAAAGAGCATACATTGTATGATTGTATTTTTCTAAAATACAAATATAGGTACAATTAATACATTAATCAATATAATAATAATTACCCTTGAGGAGAAATGACTAGGTGGCAGCATAAGGGGGAATTTTGGGGTCAGCATAATGTTCTGTTTATTGCTCTGGGTGCTGCTTCATGTGATATGTTTTGCTTTTGAATATTCATCCACTTGTATGCTATTATTATTTGCACTTTTCTCTATATAAATAGAATTTAAAAAGACACCCTAAATTTCTTAGAGTACAAAAGTTTACTGACAACTATAAAATCATTTTTTAAAAGAACCAGATCTACATCTCTAAAAATATACAAATTAAAAAAATATTGAAGTATACTTTATTGACAATGTTGTATTAGTTTTAGGTGTACAGCAGAGTGATTCGGTTATATATATTTTTTTTTCAGAGTCTTTTCCATTATAAGCTTTTATAAGATATTGAATATAACAATAATTTCCTGTACTATATAGTAGGTCCTTGTTTATCTATTTTATATATGATAGTATATGCCAATCTCATTTATAAAAAATTCAGAGATACAAATTGGAGACACATCATATTCATGACATATATTGCTTCTGGAGAGGTGAAGCCAACTAGTTATAGTATATTTTAAAAAAACTAGCTTAATGAGACAATGTCACAATGTTAATATTTTAGTATCATAGGGGACGTTTATGCTGTGGTGTTCTTTGTATTTCTCTTTATTTTTTAATTAGAAGCATTAAATAGCTTTCAACTTGAAAATTGACATTTAATGCTCCAAATATATACTCTCAAAACAATCCCACTGGTATTGGGAAACATCAGGTAGCATTGCAGAAAAATCATAGAACATGGACATGAGAGGCTAGTTGGTGAGCAGCTGTAACCAATTGGTCAGAACCAGAAGGATCCAGTTTTTGAGAGATCAATACTTCATCCAGTGTCTGGAAGACAAGCTTTTCTCTTAAGAAGATAATTTTCTGTTTCCTTGGCAGAAAACCAGAGAAAACAATCGTTTATGACTTCTACTGCTATCTTTTAAGAAAATATTTTCTGTTTGAATCTGGGATTCAAATCTTGGCTCTACTGTTTACTAGTTTTCTGATCTGGGTAGTTATTTAACTACTTTGTGCTTTAGTTTTCAAAGCTTTAAAATGGTGTTAAAACTTATAATGACTACTAGAGCTGCTGTGAAAGTTAAACTAATATTTTTAACTCACTTGAAGTAGTGCCTAGTATAAGGATTTGTTAAACAAACATTTACTGAATACTCACTATGTGCCAAGTACTTTGATGTGTGTTGAGAGTACATCAGTTAGTCAGAAAAACATGACTTTTTAGAAACATTTTGTTGGAATATAGTTGATGTGTACTGTTGTGTTAGTTTCAGGTGTATAACAAAGTGAATCAGTTACATAGCCCCTCCTTTTTAGTTTCTTTTCCCAAATAGGCCATTACAGAGTATGGAGTAGAGTTCCCTGTGCTATACATAGGTTCTTAGTAGTTATCTACTTCTTATATAGTAGTGTGTGCATGTTAAATCCAATCTCCCAATTTATTCCTTCCTCCCCGCTTACCCCAGTAACTGTAAGTTTTCTACATCTGTAACTCTGTTTTTGTTCTATAGATAATTTGTACCCTCTTTTTTAGATTTCATATGTAAAGAATATCATATGACGTTTGTCTTTCTCTGTCTTACTTCACTTAGTATGAGAATCTCTAGGTCCACCCATGTTGCTGCAAATGGCGTTGTTTCATCCTTTTTAATGGCTGAGTAATATTCCATCTTCTTTATGTGTTCATCCACTGATGGACTTTTCAATCACTTCCATGTCCTAGCTATTGTGCATAGTGCTGCAGTGAACATTGGGGTGCATGTATCACTTTGAATTATGATTTTCTCCACGTATGTGCCCAGAAATGGGGTTGTTGGATCATATGGTAGCTTTCTTTTTAGTTTTTTAAGGAAGCTCCATATTGTTCTCCATAGTGGCTGTATCAATTTACATTCCCATCAACAGTGTAGGAGGGTTCCCTTTTCTCCACACCCTCTCCAATATTTATTGTTTATAGATTTTTTTTGATGATGACCATTCTGAACAGTGTGAATTGAAACCTCACAGTAGTTTTGATTTGCATTAATTATCAAGGAATATGTAATCAGAAGGCAAGGTAGATTTTGAGCAAACAATAAATATAATCATTTTATTAAAAAAGTCTCTTAAGGGGCAGTTGAATGCCATAAAATATATTTTATACTGTATAAATTTCTTTGCTTTTATTCATTTATTCATTCAACAGCATACTGCCAATTATAGGCCAAAGACTGTTCTAGGTGCAGAAGTCGGGTATTCAGCAGTGAAAAAGATAGACAGTGTCATACCTTGTTTGAAGCTTAACTTTTCTTCAATGAAGAGACATTACCAAAGTAAAAAATAAATAATTGTAACGATCTCAGATTGTGTAAGTGCCATAAAGTAAAAACATTGGAAAATATAGTATAACTGAAGAAACATAGTCAGGAAAGATCTATCTGAGAAGTGACATTTGAACCAAAATCTAAAGAATAAGAAGGAACCAGCATGCTAAGAGCTGAGGGAAAATCACCCCAGGCTGAGGAAACCACAAGTGCAGAGACTGTGGCAAAAAAAAAAAAAACCCAGGGTCTGCAAAACTAAAAGGACATCTGTGTGACTGCATGAAGAGTAATGTGGCAAAAGATGAGGTCCAACAGCTAGGAAGGGGGCAGTATTATGGAGAAGGAAATGACAACCCACTTCAGTATTCTTGCCTGGAGAATCTCATGGACAGAGGAGTCTGGCGGGCTACAGTCCATGGGGTCGCAAAGAGTCAGACACAACTGAGTGACTAACAGTAACAGTAGTATTATGTAGTGACTTAGATGTAATAAGAAGACTTTAGATTTCAGATTTTGCTTTATGTATATTAAGAATCTGTTGGTCTTAGATAAATGAAGGACATCCTTCGTTGCTCTCTCACCTTTTACTGTTGAATTGCAAACTACTCCAGAACTAATTCCTTAAAGGATTAGCCATGTTCTCTTTCCCTGTTCTAGGAGTTGACTGGTTTCAGCTGGAAAGTTCTTTGGTCTCAGTTGGGGCTTCAAGCTCTTGCAGACAGAACTGGGGCTCGAGTTACTTGATGTGTCGATTCAGATCTTGAAAAATTTGGCTTCACTTCATCTCTATAAATTTCCTCTCAGAACCTCCTTTCCACTTCTTTCTCTGGGTGATCTCTTTAGATGGGCTCCCCAGTTAGGTAACTGGACAACTTAACATGGTGATTTAGAGCTCCCAAACGCACAAAAATAAGTTATCCTTCCTTATTGTCATAAAAATATGTTTAGTCCAGTTTCACTGAGAAATAATTGACATACATCACTGGATAAGTTTAAGGTGTACAGCATGATGGGTTCAGTTCAGTTCAGTCACTCAGTCATGTCCGACTCTTTGTGACCCCGTGGACTGCAGCACGCCAGGCTTCCCTGTCCATCACCAATTCCCAGAGCTCCTCCTCCTGCCTTCAATCTTTCCCAGCATCAGGATCTTTTCCAATGAGTCAGTTCTTCGCATCAGATGGCCAAAGTATTGGAGTTTCAGCTTCAGCATCAATCGTTCCAATGAATATACAGGACTGAATTCCTTTAGGATTGACTGGTTTGATCTCCTAGCAGTGCAAGGGACTCTCAAGAGTCTTCTCCAGTACCACAGTTCAAAAGCATCAGTTCTTCAGTGCTCAGCTGTTTTTATAGTCCAACTCTCACATCCATACATGACTTACTGGAAAAACCATAGCTTTGACTAGACGGACCTTTGTTGGCAAAGTAAAGTCTCTGATTTTTAATATGCTGTCTAGGTTGGTCATAGCTTTTCTTCCAAGGAGCAAGCGCCTTTTAATTTCATGGCTGCAGTCACCATCTGCAGTCATTTTGGAGCCCCCCAAAATAAAGTCTGTCACTGTTTCCATTGTTTCCCCATCTATTTGCCATTAAGTGATGGGACCAGTTGCCATGATCTTAATTTTCTGTATGTTGAGTTTTAAGCCAACTTTTTCACTCTCCTCTTTCACTCTCATCAAGAGACTCTTTAGTTCTTCACTTTTTGCCATAAGGGTGGTGTCATCTGCATATCATGATAGGTTAATGTTCATGTATTGTGAAATAATTACAATCATAGTTTTATTTAACATACATCAGCTTATATTGATACAATAAAAAGAAAAAGATTCTCCTTGTGATGAAAACTGTTAGGATCTATTCTCTTAACAATTTTCCTATATATCATACAACATTGTTAATTATAGTTACCATGTTGTATATTATATCCATAGAGCTTATCTATCGTTTAACTGGAAGTTTATACATTTGATCACCTTCCTTTAGTCCCCTGCTCCCCATTGCCTAACTCTAGTAACCACAAATCTGATCTTCATTTCCAATAGTTTGGTGAGGGGGTTTAAATTATTATTGGATTCCACATACAAGTGAGATCATACAGTATATGTCTGTCTCTGATTTATTTCACTTAGCATAATCCCTTCAAAGTCTATCCATGTTGTTGCAAATGGTAGGATTTCCCCACTTTTATAGCTGAATAATCACATCTCATTGACCATAGTATATATACCACAACTTCTTTATCCATTCCCCCACTGAAGGATACTTTAGGTGTTTTCCATCTTTTGACAATTGTAAATAATGCTGCCATGAATATGAAGGTGCAGATATATTTTTGAGTTAATGTTTTCATTTCCTTTGTATATGTTCCCAGAGGTTGAATTACTGAATCATATGGTATTTCTCTTTTTAATGTTTTGAGGATTCTCCATACTGTTTTGCCAAGTGGTTGTATCAATCTACAGTCCCACCAAGAGTATACAACAATTCCTTTTCTCCACATCCCCGCCAGCATTTGTTGTTGCTTGTCTTAATAGAAGCTGGCCATTCTAACGGGCATGAGGTGATATCTCCTTGAGGTTTCATTTGCATTTTCCTAATGACTAGTGTTGTGAGCATTTTTTTTCATGTACTTGTTTGCTTTTCATGTACTTGTCTTCTTTGGAAAAATTGCTCTTCAAGGCTTTTGCTCATTTTTCAGTTGTCTTTTGTTTTTTGCTGTTGAGTTGTATGAGTTCTTTTAAATTTTGGAATTTTAACCCCCTATCAGATATATGGCTTACAAATATTTTTTTTCCTCATTCTGTAGGTTGTCTTTTCACTTTGTTGATGGTTAGGTTTTTAGTTTGACACAGTCCCTGTTTATTTTTATTTTATTGCTTATGCTTTAGGTGTGATTTTCAAAAAATCACTGCTGAGACCCATGTCAGGGAGCTTTCTTCCTATGTTTTCTTCTAGGAGTTTCATGATTTCAGGTCTCAAGGGTAAATTTTTAATCCATTTCAAGTTAAATTTGAGGGGTGGTGTAAAATAGGGGTCAATTTTCATCCTTATTATATGTGAATATCTAGTTTTTTTCAGTACTATTTATTGAGGAGACTGGTTACTATAATCTTCTCTCTAGCCCTGAATGATCCATGTCTATCCCACATGCAAAATACCCTTTCTTCTAACCCCAAAGCCTCAATTCTGATCCCTTTAAAGCATCAGGATCAGGCTTAAAGTCCAGGATGTGTCATCGAATAAGTCAGGTGTAGGTACAGATAAGACACCAGGAAATCTGAAGACCCTGAACCAAGAAAACAAGTTGTATTTCCCCCACGTGAAATCAGGAGACAGAGATAGGAGTACCATGACAGACACTCCCATGAAAAAAGCTGGCATTGGGGAGTCACCTAGCATTTACTGACTTATAGTAATTCTAGGATCAACCTAGGGATGTCACCAATTCATTTTTCTGGGGACAGAAAATGTATGTTGATTAGAAATGGGTTGTACTCCTTGCGAGTAGTTCTCTTCAGTTCTTATCTCTGTTATCTGGACTCCTGGATCTGTCTTTGGGGTTATCTTTCATCCTAAATAATGGCCTATGTTTACAGCTCAGGAGTTTTCTTATCCTCTTTTTTCCTGCAAGAAGTCTCTGTCCCTTTCAGTCTAAGCTCATATAATTCTTTTGAAAACTTTGTTGTCTTCCTATGTATCAGATTATAAATGCACTTTATGAGACAGAACCGTAAATCTCTGAAACAGGCTCTTTTCAACTTTGGGCTCATAGTTGCTGTGGGACAACATCCTTAAGAGCCTTAGAAGGTGTCTTTTCTAGCTGAGAGAATCTACCAGGAATGGACTCAAATTTTTCTAAGGTTTAATAACTTTGATCTAATCTCTTTCCTGAGGCCATGTTTCATTGGCAATGCTCTGGATTTATTTCTTTTTATCTGAAATCATTCTTTACTTTAGAGCCTTGCTGGCTGGTGAAGTAGGCTTGAAGAGCACTTTTCTTTCCCAAGCTAGAAGGCTCTGGATTGGCGATATCTCTTGTATATTTGCTTGAAAACTGAACATTTCTTTCTTTGATTAATTGTTATTAGTACTTATTAATATAAAGGTAAAAAACAACAACAAAAAATAGTTGACACTTTCAGTATGCTTCCTGGAAATCTCTTTAGCCAAATAGATAAGTTAAATATTTATGTTCTCTGTTTTCATGTTAATATAGGAGATGATGTTAGAATTTCCACTTTAATATAATACAAACTGCCTTTTATCCAGCCTCCAATAGTGATGTCTTCCCTTTCCTTGCAGACCCCATTAATAATCTCCTGTAGGCCCTTCTGGGCTTCCCAAGTTGCACTAGTGGTAAAGAACCTGCCTACCAATGCAGGAGACCAGGATTTGATCGCTGGATCGGCAAGATCCCCTGGAGGAGGGCATGGTAACCCACTCCAGTATTCTTGCCTGGAGAAGTCCATGGACAGAGGAGCCTGACAGGCTACAGTCCGTAGGGTCTCAAAGAGTTGGACACGACTAAGCAACTTAGTACACATGCAGAGGCCCTTCTAGTTTCTGTTTGCCACCAGTTCCAAGGCCAGTGCTATATATTAGGTTTCTGTAAAGGCAGGGTCCATTTCCAGATATCAATTCCTATTTTGGCTTTTTATTGCTGTGTAACAAAGCATCCCAAAATTTATTGGCTTAAAGCCAATATTATCTCTCATTTTTCTGTGAGTTAGTTAGGCTCAGCTGGGAAATTCTTCTGTGATCTTGCTTGGGGTTTCTTAAGGAGTTGTTTTCAGATGGTATCTGAGACTCAACTCATCTGGCAATTTGACTAGGATATTGGGATAGCTGAGCCAGGATTCTTACCTAGAGACTCTTAGCTCCCCAGTGCAGAAGCTGCCAAGTTTTCTTAAGGCTTCAGTCCAGACTAGACTGGCATAAGGTAACTTCTGTCATATTTCGTTAGTTGAAGCAAGCCATAGACAGTCCAGGTTCAGTGTGGAAGCGGCTACAAAGGGGCTGAGTATCAAGAAACATAGTTTATTAGGGGCAATCTTTAGAGACCAGCTACCACACATGATGTCATTTAAGTCTCCAAAACTTTACTCTGATTGTTATAGAGAGAATGAATTTGAGGGGAATCATTAAGTAGTATAAATGAGATATAACTATGGCTTCTTATAGAGGAGGTAATGGAGAGATGGAGAAGAGTAATTTTCTTGGTATATTTGGAAATAGATTTGAAAAGCCTTGATATATTGGTTGTGAAGGATGAATAATAGGGAGAAATCAGAGTGTGATTTCTTACTTCTTAGGAATTTGTAGCAGAATGAAAATTGGGTATCACTTACTGAGATGGGTTAGACAGGGGTAGAAAGAGGTTTGAGGCATTGACACCTTATCTGATTTTGGTTTGTTAAGTTTGCGAGATATATGACATGTTAAGTGAGACACGTTAATATAAGTAAAGGTTGCAAATAAAGAGGTAGGTGAAGAGAAGAAGGCCAGGGCTAGGGATACATATTTCATTATCACCATGATGCATGTTTCATAGTTACCAGCTACAGATAATACTTAAAACCATGAGATTCTAGATGAAATCATGAAGAAATATAAGTGAGGAAGGAAAGAGAGCCCAGAATGGAGCCTAGGAACTCTAATGTTTAAAGGTCAGGAGGGAGAAGAGGAGTCAGGAAAAAAGATGGAGAAGAAGCTTTGAATGAAGTGTGAAGATAATCAAAAGAGTGGGACTCACAGAAGCCAGAGAGGAAGCTTTTTCATTTGTAGGGATGGATTACCTGGTTTAAATTCTGTTGATAAGTCTGTGAAATAAAGACAGGGAGATGCCCATTGGGTATCTTTAGTGACTACCTCATTTCATCCTAATAAGTTGTTCATTGCTATATATTATTTTTATGCATTCATTACATATTTCTTTTCCATTAGAATGTAAGCTACAGGAGAGAGTAGGCAGGGACATTTTTCTGTGTTGTTTATTGTTGTACCAGAGCCCCTAAAATTTTTCTTGGCACATAATACATGCCATTCATTCATTTAATCACTCAACAATCCTAGGAAGTTAATATAATTATTTTCGCTTTACAGAAAAGAAAACTAAAGATCAGAAATGTCAGAGACTAACTTTGATAGCCATGTTTCACATCTAGATATCTGAAGCTGAAGTCTCTGTTACTCTCATGAAACTATTTACCTTCTACTAGAAATGTTCTGTCATGTCCTCGAAGGTTAACTGGGAATTTTTTTGTGATTAACTATTAGGTGTATTTTTAAAAGGCATCGTGAGAGTAATTGCTTTTTGATTCAGTCTGTGATTGGAATGATAAAATCAGTATTTGCTTCTGTGGAAGTTCTTTCTATCTTAAAATGCAACTCTTCTACAAAACAACATTAATATGCATATCTAAAATTTGCATATAACTTACATGTTGATCAATTCATTTTACACTTCAGGTAACAAGGAAGTTGCTCACACAAGGGATACATTAAATGATGTAACCAAAACAGTTTTTGAAAGATATGAACTGCAAAACAACAGATAGTTCAACCTACTTATGTGTCTTTTTATATGTATTATTTTTTAAATGAACATACACATAACATGCAAGAGACTTTACTTAAAAAGACCATACATACATAATTGATTTACTTAGTTTTCCTCAATTTCTAATTAGTTTATTCTGTATAATGACCTAGAGACAGGATAACCGTTAAGGGAAGGAGTTAACTGACAGAAAAAGAGAGAAATGAGGGAAGAGAAAGGAAAAGGGAACAAAGGAGGATGAGGAGAAAACGGGGGACATTGAAGGGACATGAGGACAAGGCAGAGAGCTTCTGAACACATTCAGGTGTCTGAGGAGGTGCAGTCCTTGGAACGATGAAAAGAGATCCTGGAATGTGAGGAGGGCCTCTTCCTTCTCGTGTACCTGAGATCACCAATATCAACCCAAATGGATACATGCATGGTGTATAGGTTTTATGCTATGCTGAGTGCTGTGCCAACTACTTTATATATATTGTGTTATGTATCCTGTCTCCTCACTCAAGAACGTGCAAAATTATTTATACAAGTGGTATGTGTGTATATACATATATATATTATATCTCCATTAAACAGATGAATAACGATGATGATAATGGTGGTGATGGCTAAAATATATTTAATTTAGAGCACGTTTAGCAATTTAGTGCTGTGCCATGCTGTGCTTATTCGTGTCCAACTCTTTGTGACCCCATGGACTGTAGTCTGCCAGGCTCTTCTGTCCATGACGATTCTCCAGGCAAGAATACTGGAGTGGGTTGCCATGCCCTCCTCCAAGGGACCTTCCCAACCCAGGTCTCCCACATTGCAGGCAGATTCTTTACCAACTGAGCTACCAGGGAAGCCTGAATCACTTTGCCGTACACTTGAAATTATCACAACATTGTTAATCAACTATTGTTGTTCAGTTGCTATATAGTGTCTGACTCTGCGACCCCATGGATTGCAGCATGCCAGGTTTCTCTGTCCTTCACTCTTTTCCAGAGTTTGCTCAGACTCATGTCCATTGAGTTGGTATAGTCCAATATAAAACACAAGTTAAAAAAAAGAAAAAAAGACCAGAGAAGTTTTCTGCAGCTCTACCTATCCACCAGCTGAAGTGCAATTCTTACAGAAAGATTGTGAGCAGTAGGAAAAGGTCTAAATAAATGGTCCCTGAGATTTAGAATAGAACAGTAATATTGAGTATCCTTAAAGCTTTGGAGTCAGGAAGGAAAAGGATATGATAAATATCTGTATAGCTACTTTTGTGAGTTTGTGTGTATATGCATGCATGTATGTGTATATATGTAGACTAACAATCTTGCTGTGTATCCTACCATCAAATTCATTCTATAATTCAGTGTACACATATGAGCAAAAATTGGCCAAGATATATAAAGAGCAGGGCTATAAGATATAGAAGTATGTACATTCCTACCATATAAATTTGTATAACCACTTCAGAATACAGTAAGTGAAAATAGTCATAAAAACGTCCAAGCCTCATTGATGCAGGAATACCATTTCTGGAAATTTATCTTTAGAAAGTAAATTTATCTTTAAGATAAGAAAGCTATATGAACAAAACTATACATTTACCAATATTTATTAGAACATTATCTATAATAGTAAAAAAATGTAGAAACCTCTAGAGGAGTGATTAGGGCTCCCCTGGTGGCTCCAGTGGTAAAGAATGCATCTACAAATGCAGGAGATGAGGATTTTATCCCTGGATTAAGAAGATCTCCTGTAGAAGGAAATGGCAACTCGTTCCAATATTTTTGCCCAGAGAATCCCATGGACGGAAGAGCCTGGTGGGCTATAGTTCATGTGGTAGCAAGAGAGTCAGACACAACTTGTGACTAAACAACAACAAGAGGAGTGATTAAGTAAATTATATTACATCAAATGAAGATTTTTCTTAGGAATAACAAAGATTAGAAGAGGAAATTATATTTGTTATCTAATGTTAAGTGAAAAATAAAAATGGTACACACATTTTGGTTATACTATAAAATAATATACATAATGAATCAGCCTAAAAAGGAATGCAGAAAAATGAGTGTTTTGTGATGTGATAAGATTTAGAAAGAAATGTTTAAATTTTTTTTTTCAATTTGATTAAAAATAAAATCCATTTATTCATGAATAAATGTTTATGGTGTGCCCATCATTTACTAGATACTAGTCTAGAAATAATGAATACATCAGTGAACAAAAGAGGCAAAAAATTTAATACTTATACCTTGTGTTTTCAGAATACTTTGTAAACTTTTCAAAGCAACATGATGTCCAAATTAATTGAATTTTCAATTAACATTTTTATATTACGCAATATTGAAAATATTCAGAGAAACATGGAAAACAACACAGTACCTGTCCATGTACGTAGGATGCATAGCTAACAGATGTTAACATTTCTGATTCACTTCCCAGCTCCATTTCTAAAAAAACAAAAACAGAAATGGGCTTAGTAAAAGCTAGGCATTCATCTCTTTCACCTTCTTTCCTGCACAAAAGTACTCATAATGTAGTTAGGTATCATACCTATATATGTTTTCACTTTTTCTACACATATATATGTAGAAAACCATGAACCATATATTATTTTGTTGGTCTTAAAACTTTACATAAATGGTATCATGTAGTGTTGAGCCTAATGTAATTATTTTATTTGACTCTTTACTGTTACATATACTGCAATGAATGACTAAACAGTTTATTCTTCCTCCTACTGGTTGTTTCCAATTTTTGCTATCACCCACAACTCTGCAGTGAACAATCTCATGCACAGGTCCTTGTGCAACTATGCCTGAGTTTCTAGGGTTTATGCATGAAGCTGAAATCCCTGAGTGGTGAATGAGTGCATCTTCAACTTGAACGCGTACCATCCAGGTGTGTCTTCCCAAATGCTTGTAATAGGTGACGCTTCCAACAGCTGTTTCTGTTCCATGGCATTCTCACTAGTATTTAAATCATTTTTACCGGCTTGATACATGGCGTCCTCTTTTTTTTTCTTTTAATTATTTACTCTGTCTTGACTTGGAAAAAAATAAAGACAGGGTCTGCGCTCAAGTCCAGTGTAAGTAATTGGTGAAAGGACCATTTTCCTAGGCAGACGGAGGCCTCATCTTGGGAACTAGAAATAAACCACGGAGGGCACTTCGAAGGAGGCTTACTGTTGACAGTAATCTCAGTGGAGGCTCATGCCTCCTCAGGTTGAGGTCGTGTGTCCTATGCACCTAATGGGGGTTTGCATATTGAATGGAATGGCAGGTGTCTGTTTCACATTAGAGCTTTGTTAGTGTCATTTCCTCTTCTTTCCCAATTAAAAAAGTACTCAGGGTAATACACTAGATAACTTTCTCTTTGCTCATGTGTGTAAATGTTCTTGGGCTTCCCTGCTGGTTCAGATAGTAAAAAATTTTGCCTAGAATGTGGGAGACGAGGGTTCTGTCCCCGGGTTGGGAAGACCCCCTGGAGGAGGACATGGCAACCCACTCCAGTATTCTTGTCTGGAGAATCGTTCTTACATGGGTGGTGTCTCACCTTGGTGTGTGTCAGGATCACCTGGTTGGTTTGTTAAGGCATTGGAGGCGGAATCAGCTTCTGGTTCAGTAGATCTGGTGTGGGGCCTGAGGATCTGCATTTCTTGTAATGATGTTGCCATTCCTGCTGGTCTGAGAACCACACTTCCTGAACCACTGTTCCCTATGTATCAGCAAGATTGTTATGTCATTGCTGTTTGGGGGTTGGAGGAAGGATATGGTCAGGGTTACACTGATCACTCAACTGATTAACTTGCTGATATTCCTCTTTATTTCATATTGGGGCTACCCTGAAAGCTCCTGGGCTTCCCATATGGCTCTAGTGCTAAAGAACCTGCCTGTCAATGCGAGAGACGTTAAGAGACCCAGGTTCAGTCCCTGGGTCAGGAAGATCCCCTGGAGGAGGGCATGGCAACCCACTCCAGTATTCTTGCCTGGAGAATCCTATGGTCAGAGGAGCCTGGCGGATTACAGTCTGTAGGGTCGCAGAGACTCGAACACAGCTGGAGGCTACCTTAACTGAAGGCTCCTGTGCTTTGTTTAGGTGACACATTCTTTAGCAGTTGGGGCATGTTCTACCTTCCTTCTTCGCTCAGCACATTTGTCTGATAATTTATGAAATCACAAAAGGACCGAACTTTCTTGCTTCTTTCTGTCTGTCTGACTCTTTCCAAATGAGCTAAAATAAGCAAGAGATTTAGGGCAGCTTTTGCTGGTAAGGAGCTGCTTGGCACTGGGAGCCATCTAGGGGTACGGGCAGGGGTTGCAGGGTGTTCTTAGTGTAATTTAGGACTTCCCTAGTGGCTCAGATGGAAAAGGCAATGGCACCCCACTCCAGTACTCTTGCCTGGAAAATCCCAGGGATGGAGGAGCCTGGTAGGCTGCAGTCCATGGGGTCACTAAGAGTCAGACACGACTGAGCGACTTCACTTTCACTTTTCACTTTCATGCATTGGAGAAGGAAATGGCAACCCACTCCAGTGTTCTTGCCTGGAGAATCCCAGGGATGGCGAAGCCTGGTGGGCTGCCATCAATGGGGTAGCACAGAGTCAGACACGACTGAGGTGACTTAGCAGTAGCAGTAGCAGTAGTGGCTCAGACGGTAAAGCATCTGCCTACAATGCGGGAGACCTGGGTTCAATCCCTGGGTCAGGAAGATCCCCTGGAGAAGGAAATGGCAACCCACTCCAGTACTCTTGCTTGGAAAATCCCATGGACAGAGGAGCCTGGTAGGCTACCGTCCACAGGGTCGCAAAGAGTCAGACGCGACTGAGCGACTTCACTTTCACTTTAGTGTAATTTAAGGTCATCTGACTTGCTCCCTTTTCCACCACCTTACCTTTTCATCAGCATCCTCAAAATCAGATAGTTAGTTATTTCTTTTTCTTTGAACTTTTGACTGCGATTATTCTGTATAACCATGCAAAAAGGAAGCAAGATGGAATTCTGGGGTCCAGCCTCTTGAGTAGGAGCAAATTTTAGACCAATTCTTTCTGTGATTTGTATTTAAAATTTTGTTAATAAAAATATAATTGAAATATATATTCATGTATACAGAAAATATATTCATAAGTATATACTTCCTAAGAAGTATTTTTATGGACACTAGGTATAAGTTATTAATTTGGGACCTTTGTATAGGGCAGATTTCAAGTAAAGTATTACAGATTTTTAATGACAAGTAAAATCAGTATTATCTCATGATACTAGATGTTATTCTAAATAGAAGATATAATACAAAGGACTTCTGACATTGCAAAAAGCACTGCACAAAGACGAGGTGGAGTAAGAGCCTTGAGGGCAAACACTATCGTATTTTTTTCTAGTTTTATTGAGATATAGTTGACATATATGACATGTAACATTGCAGTGGTAAGGAATCCGCCTGCTAATGCAGGAGACATGGGTGCGATCCCTGGGTTGGGAAGATCCCCTGGAGAAAGAAATGGTAATCCACTCCAGTATTCTTGGAGAATACTGGAGAATCCCACGGACAGAAGATCCTGGCGGGCTACAGTCCAAAGGGTAGCGACTAAACAACAACAACATCGCATTAGTTTAAGGTGATTTGATATATGTATGTATTGCAAAATGATCACCATGGTAAGTAATTAACATCCATCTCCTTATATAGTTATAATTTTTTTTCCTTGTGATGAGAACTTTTAAGATCTACTTTGTTAACAACTTTCAAGTTTACGATACAGTATCATTAACTATAGTCACCATGCTGTTTACTAAATCCCCAGAGTATTCATCTTATAACCAGAAGTTTGTAGTCTAATCTTCATTCATTCCCCACCTCTGCACCCTGACTCTGGCAACCACCAGTCTGTTCACTGTTTCTATGAGTTTGTTTGTTTTTTTGATTCCACATATAAGTGAGATCATACAGTATTTGTCTTTCTCTGTCTGACTTATTTCCCTTAGCACAATGCCCTCAAGGTCTATCCATGGTATCACACATGGCAGGATTTCATTCTTTTTTATGGAAAAATAATATTCTGTCAATGAATACTTAGACTGTTTCCATGTCTTAGCTACTGTAAACAATTCTGCAATGAATAACCCAAGTGTCCAGGTATTTGTTTTTCTCTTTCTGACTTATTTCACTTAGTGCCTTTGAGGTCCATCCACATTCTTACAACTGACAGGATTTCCTTCTTTTTCAAGACTGAATAGTGTTCCTCTCTGTGTGTTTGTGTGTGTGTGTGTGTGTGTGTGTGTGTGTACATTCATCCATCCATAGACACTTAGCTTGTCTCCATTTCATGGCTATTGTACGTAATGCTGCAATAAACGTTAGGGTTTATTGCATGTCTCCTCAATATAGTGATTTCATTTTCTTTGGATTTGTACCCAGAAGTAGGATTGCTAAATCACATGGTAGTTTTGTTTTTTAGGAATTTTTTTAGGAGCCTCCATCCTATTTCCATAGTAGCTGCACCATTTTACGTGAGTTCCCTTCTCTCCATGCCCATGCCTACAATTCTCATCTCTGTCTTTTAGATGACAGCCATTCTAAAATGCGTGATTTCAGTTGTGGTTTTAATTTTCTTTGCATCTAACTTATTTTTGAAAAATCTCAGATTAAGGTAATCCCTGGTGTAGGGCAAGTGTTAGAGAAATGAATGAAGAGAGTAATGATAAGGAATGTTAGAGTATAATGAAAAGACAGGGGTTTGAAGTCTATCAGATATTTTAAATTCTGATTTTACTGTCTGGGTGTTCTTGACCTACATTCTTAATTTTTCTGAAGGCTAGTTTTCTACTTTATTAAACAAAGACTGAATCCCATTCCTTGTCTGAGATCTTTGTGGTAGAATTTGAATGAAAACCAGTGACTGGCACATCAGACTCAGTTAATATTGATTCTCCCCACTCCAGCTCCAACAGTTTCCTAACAACAACAACAAAAACCACGCAGTATTAAAATCTATGACCAATATAACCTGTATTTTCCAGCTTCCTAGTACAATTATTAATTAACAATTCCCTTATAGAAATCCTGTAAAAATCGTCCATATTTTATAGAGATAATGAGAAAAATGTGCTTAAAGATACTGTGTAATTGCCTCAGGGTAAGTCAGTGAAGGAAAAACTAAGAGCTGGATTTGTGAGTTCAGAGTTCCTGCTCTTCTGTCTTCTTTATTCTCAGTCTGTGTAGCCAAACTGTAATTCTTGATTCTATTTTAGCAGCAGAGATGATTTGGGGGCCTAGAGAAATAAAAAGTTGTCTGAGTTTTTGTTACTCCATTTTATATTCTTCCAGTGTAAATGGAAGAAGAGGTAACCAGACATCAGCAAAACTACTCTTTACTGTGACTTCTATAATCACCTTATTATTGTATTTTTATCCACTGATTAGATAACGTTAAACATGCATTCAACGTAATAGCCTTTGAAACAGATGACTGTTTCCCAGAGAGGTTTTGGTGCTGAAAAACTCTATGTACTAAAACCAATCATTATGTATGCATAATAACAGCTACAATAAAGATAGCATTTATTATAGAATTTCCAGCTGTGGGTTATTGTGCTATAAGCTCTTTATATGCATTACATAAATTGCTTCCCAGTTAAATGCTTATCTCTGAAGAAAATGCTATTTTTGTCCCCATTTTATCCATGAGAAGCTAGGGCCTTCAAAATTTAAATAAAGTACGTAAATTCACACTTGTCAGATAGCTAACTCAGAAAGATTAGAATGTGGCCACCTACATCCAGAGGTGGAGCTGTAAACACTAACTCTGTAGATACTTATTGAGTGTCATCTTTATGTTAGGCCTGAGGACAGAGGAATTACTAACAACAACAAAAACGATTTCTGCCCTCTGGGAAATCTGACTGTACATATAAAATAAATAGAATATATGTAATAAATAGCCCAGAGTGAATATGAGACAATGTTTTCTAAATAATGTTCCATGGAACAAGCAAGGGTGTCTTCAGTTTTCGTTTTTAAATAGAAAAGCAGTCCTAACTTTTTAATAAGTTTGGGAACTCTCCATGCCGTATCCCCATCTTCAGTTCAGTTCAGTCGCTCAGTCGCGTCTGACTCTTTGCGACCCCATGAATTGCAGCACGCCAGGCCTCCTGTCCATCACCAACTCCCGGAGTTTACCCAAACCCATGTCCATCGCGTCGGTGATGCCATCCAGCTATCTCATCCTCTGTCGTCCCCTTCTCCTCCTGCCCCCAATCCTTCCCAGCATCAGGGTCTTTTCCAATGAGTCAACTCTTCGCATGAGGTGGCCAAAGTATTGGAGTTTCAGCTTCAACATCAGTCCTTCCAATGAACACCCAGGACTGATCTCCTTTAGGATGGACTGGTTGGATCTCCTTGCAGTCCAAGGGACTCTCAAGAGTCTTCTCCAACACCACAGTTCAAAAGCATCCATTCTTCGGTGCTCAGCTTTCTTCGCTGTCCAACTCTCACATCCATTCATGACCACTGGAAAAACCATAGCCTTGACTAGATGGACCTTTGTTGGCAAAGTAATGTCTCTGCTTTTAAATATGCTATCTAGGTTGGTCATAACCTTCCTTCCAAGGAGTAAGTGTCTTTTAATTTCATGGCTGCAATCACCATCAGCAGTGATTTTTGGAGCCCCCAAAAATAAAGTCTGACACTGTTTCCACTGTTTCCCCATCTATTTCCCATGAAGTGATGGGACTAGATGCCATGATCTTGGTTTTCTGAACGTTGAGCTTTAAGCCAACTTTTTCACTCTCCTCTCTCACTTTCATCAAGAGGCTCTTTAGTTCTTCTCCACTTTCTGCCATAAGGGTGGTGTCATCTGCATATCTGAGAGATGCACATTACATATTAGTATATTGAAGCCAATGCAAAGGTTTGCTGTGTAAAATATTAACATTTTCTAAAATTATTTGAAAGCAGACATTTCCCCCCTAAATTTCCCCATCAGGACACCAGTGTTCCATGAATATAATTTAGGAAATGCTGGACTGAAAAAAATTCTTTAATATATAATCCCTTTGTTTTCTTCTGAAAATAAAAGGGGGACTTTAATCCTTGGTGGTCATGTTTTCCTGCACTCCAGACTCATACATATTAGAACAGCTCACCTGTGAGTTTACAGTTTCTATTTATTCCTCCAAGAAAATGTTTGTCACCCAGCTCATGATTGACAGGGCTTCATGTGCATTCCTACATTCGGCCTCTCTTCCCTCCGAAGCCATCTTTCTGGAAAGGTTAGCTCTCTCCTTATGTCACCATCCATTTCTCCCCCAGTGTGCTCATCCCAGGTCCAGCTGCATGGGAGGAGCTGAAAAAGAAGACGATGGGGAGGTTTCCAAAGTTTGTCCAACTGGCAAAGAAAATACAAGGAATTTATAGCATCGGTAATAAAAAATAGCAGAGAGAAGAGCTGTTTACGTTAAAGGTTGTCTGTGAACATATAGAAAAAAAAGGCAAAAGTTTACCCAGATGGGAAAAGATCTGTCCCAGTGGATGGGGGTTGGCAAGTGGGCTGCGGTAGGCAGTTAACCTTTGTCTTTGTTTAGCTTTATGAAGTTCTCAGAATAGATTTGGAGTTCAAACTTTTAGTTTGAAACAACTAAAGGTAATGATTTGTTTTCATTATCACATATGAGCAAATATTATCTGTTGGACAATTATGTTTGAAGCAAAAACTACTATTTAAAACAGTTGTTTAATTTTATTGGAAATGTTGGGACTTCCTCGGCAGTCCATTGGTTGAAATTTCACCTTTCGATGCAGGGGGACATGGGTTCGATCCCAGGTCTGGGATCTGAGATCCCACAGGCCTCTTGGCCAACAAAACCAAAACATATTAAGGAAAGAAATTGTAACAAAATTGAATTACAACTTAAAACCAAAACACAGACATTAAAATGTTTCCACTGCCTTCTATAAAGACATCCCTAAAATTAGAGATTTTAGGAATATCTAATGCCATTTCTTTTCAGAGAGGTGTATTTATTATTTTCTGCCAAAAGATTTTCCCTTCAATCTGTACATATACTATTTTATAAGCAAAGTAAAATGTGAAATTAGCACTTGGTAAGGGCTGAAATAAAAGTCAGCCCTTTCCGTTTACACCCTGTTTGACAAATAAGTATGTGGCTTTGTGCATGTTATTTCTGAGAAGACCATAGCTGTTTGTGAGTCCAGAGAAGTCACCTGACTTCTGGAAGAACCTGAAGTTTGTTCTGTGTGAAACACTAAAGTTATTTTTATTGCCTCTAAGATGGGCTTTAACTCAGGAGATCACAAGCGTTTGCTGCTTCTGGACCCGAATCAACCCTCCATTATCTTAGTTTGATTTCGTAACAACCCACTAAGGTAAGTATAACCAGTCTCCTTTTGAAGATTGGAAAAGTGGGCCTCAGAGAAGCAAACCAATATACTGAGAGTTGATATTGTCCATGTGCAAACCTCGTGTGGTCTAAGTCCCTCCCCTATAGCATGTGTGTAAAAGACTTAGAGCAGTGCCTGACGTGTAGTAAAGATGAGATGAATGCTGGTTGTCACTCCATTTTATTCACATTTATTATCCTATAAACAGTAAATAAAGATTCTGCTGTAGTGAAGCTTAGATGTTGAACGGGCATTGAGTTTCAGCTGCCTCTGCCCGCTGACATGAATTCATTAGCTCAGTAAGTTCAGTAGCTTCAACTTGCTGAGAAAGAGGAGGTGGGTGCGGGGGCACTCAATGACATAGTGGAAACTCAATCACACTCTCTTTCTTTTTTTCACCAGAGTGGATCTAAGTAGAGAAGGCTTTTAGTCATCTTCCCTGGGAAAATAGGCTCAATGAGAACAAATTGATAAAATCCTACTATAGTTCATTTCAGAAAGTATGACTTTTGCTCATTAAAAAGCACAGTTCAACCTTTCAATTAGGCACAATATATGCCTTACATTCACCATACTGTTCTTGCACTTCATCTTTCGATGATATGCCCTGGCACCAATGAGGCTTTGGGATACAGACAGTAAAAGCTGGTAGAAGTTGCTGAGCAAAACTGCTATTAGCAGCTTAACCACTTGTGTTAAATGCCATGGATATAATCCAAAGGAGGGGAAATTGCTATCTGTAGTGTTGGACTTCAGCAGTTTTGTAAGCTTAAGAAATTCACTGTCCGCAGACTATTTGGGTTTCAATCGTAAGTCGGTAAATGACATAAATAAATAATACAGTCAGTGGTTCATAAATAGAATCAGACAGTGTAGATCACTAATTCCACGATGCATGATTACTTATTGATGTTGCATTTCAGGCCTAAGAATTGTTGCATTATCCATCTGTTGAATAAAAAATTGTGTAGCTTCATTGTATTTGTTGCTCCGCTTTATTGTGGGAGAATCATTGGTCACCATCCAGTGTACCTGCCTTGCTCTGTCCCTGAGGTCTTCCTTGTCTCATGTTGTTGTAAAGTTCATAACCATTTGTAAGAACAGAAAGGCCATTCCTGGATTTCTAGAAGAACCAGGCTTTTGTTTGTCCTACTTCAGAAGCATTTCTTTTTATTACCTGTAAAATGAACTTCCACCCAGAAGACCAAAAAGATTTGCTGCTTCAGAATCTAAATCAACCTTACAGAAGATGTGTCTCAATTAATGCAGCATTTGGTATTAGGCTGGTGCTAACCGGAGGTTTAAGTTTCTGATACAAACAAACTCATTTAATTAAATTCTCTCTCTGAGTTGTCTCTGGAGTTTTTGTTTTGAGTAAGTTTATGTGAGTTTAGAACAGATGAAAAAAAGAGAGAGAGAAAGAGAGAGAAGAGGGAGAGAAGGAAGAAAGGAAGGAAGGGGCAAAGAAAAATCCAGAATTCCTCCTTATACATGGGATTGGATGACAATGTCAAACACATGATACATATTATCATTACTTCTCCTATGTCTATGGCACATATTGTTTAACCAAAATACCTTTTCAGCAGTTCTTGGACGTTTTGAACAGTATCTGGCTTATAAGAGGTCCTTAATTGTTGAATGAGCTTATGCTGTGTTTCCCAAACTTAATTGCAAGCTCTCTGAGAGCAAGCGGTCACTGTGTCTGCTTCATTAGTTGCAGTGCATCCAGTGAAACTGCATTTTAAAACAAATTGTTTTTTTCACTTAGGGCAAACTTAATTGTGTAATTTGTCTTCCATTTAGATACAGGAGGGGTGTCGATTATTAAACAAGGTAGTAAAGACAGCTAGAAATGCAGAGTATAGACTTTATTTGGCAGTGTTGAGTTCATAGAACAGTAAATTGTCAATGACCCAATGCAGGGACAAGGAACGGGTTTTTTTTTTTTTTTTTTTTCTTTAATTCTTCACTGTAAAGCAAAGAGAACACAGGCTTTGTTGTTAGTTTAAATTCATGACATTTTCCCCTTACTTGCTGTGTGATCTTGAATGAGATTTTAAATGGTAATATACCCCCTTATCCACTTTGCAAACAATACAAAGTAGAAATGATAAATATCTCAGTTTATTTTTGGGATGAATCAAATGATGTAATATAGGTGATACCTTCCTGTCTGTTTCTTACTATTCAGCAAAGACCTTGGAGGAGGGCCACTGTTTAGTGAAGACCTTGAAAAGTGAAAGTCACTCAGTCGTGTCCAACTCTTTGCTATCCCATGGACTATACAGTCCGGGGAATTCTCCAGGCCAGAATACTGGAGTGGGGAGCCTTTCCCTTCTCCAGGGGATCTTCCCAACTCAAGGGTCGTGCCCAGGTCTCCCACATTGCAGGCAGATTCTTTACCAGCTGAGCTACAAGGGAAGCCCAAGAATACTGGAGTGGATAGCCTTTCCCTTTTCCAGGGGATCTTCCCAACCCGGGAATCAAATTGGGGTCTCCTGCATTGCAGGCAGATTCTTTATCAACTGAGCTATGAGGGAAGCCAGAGGCCCTTGGAGCAGGAGCTATTTGAAATAGATAGCATAGAAATAGCGAAATAGAAATACACCTTAGCCCCAAACTGGCCTCATCTCTGGCTTGCCCTTTCCAAATGGTCTAAGTTGCCTTTTTGTCTCCTTGTTCTGTCAGTCTCTAAAGAGTTGAAAGCAAATATGTATATCTGTGTTGCTTTGGTATTCAGAAGTATCAGAATTCTGCATCTGTGCAGCTTCTAGAAATGCATTCTCAAAGAAAAACAGTTTTCTTAGGAGACACTTTGCACCATGGCCCCTTTGCAGTTCTTTAAAATATGCTGTGAAGTGGTTCCTTTTTTTAATAATTGGGAGGGGAGGTAGGTCGTTCCAGGAGTGGGTCGAGAGAGGGAGGGAACGAGAAAGGGAAGAGGAGAGAGAAAGAGAGAGAGAGAGAAACTGCTTTCTGTGATTAATGGTGTGAATTTCAACTGCTCAAGGGCTCTGAAATTTTTCATTTTTTGAGATTGGGAAATACTGAAAGTTTTATTCATGATTGTATTGCTATTTATTGCAAATGTTGTTACATTTCATTAACAGAGGTAATTTTTGAAGTGAAGCCAGGCTAAATATTGTCTTGACAAGCAGATGTGTTCTAAGGGAAAGTTTGATTGGTTTTCTCCAAGAATCTAGAAACAAGCTAATTAATATGTTTACTTATTACCAAATTCCCCTCATTTTTATACTTCTACAGTCTGTGGGTAGAGCCCCCTGCGTTTGAGTCATGTCAGCTTCTTCTCCTGACTGAGCTTAATGCCACAGGTAATGAAGGGCGAGAGTTCTTTGCATTTTGCAGTCGCCTGGGACTTGTGTGGGAAGATTTTTGTTTTGCTTGATTTCACAAGGTGACAAGAGTTCACTTCTCAGCTGGGAGGTAAACTTCGATAAATTAACTAAATACCATTCTTCACTCTTTCCCACCTCACCTCCAGACCTTTTTTCCTTTTAGATTGGCTTCTGCTTGTTCCTTTGCGTTCCTCCACCTACCAAGCAAAAAGTTACTGAGAGCTATTGTTAAAATTTCAGTTAGCCAGGGTGGGAATGCTACAGTCTTGAAATCATAGAGAGCTCCTGCACTTTCCCTCCATGAAGGAGACTTGCTCTAGCTCACTGGGTAGTTAAGTTTCACTACTGCTTGCCGCCTCATACCAGGGCAGCCAAGGGTGCTGTTAATGAAGGGAGGCAGTGGTTAAGAGCTTTGTAGAATGCTGTACCTGGGTTTGTGTGCAGCCTCTGTAACTTCCTAGCCTGTGACCTTGGGCTTTTTCTTTCTCAGCTACAAGGACCTCATCTGTAATATGCAGATGATAGAAGACACATAGGAATATATACACACATCACTGAGTATAATACCTGACATAAAAAGTACTTAATATTAATGTTATTACTGTAATTGATGTTTGATATTTGAACATTATATATAGTGTCATATGTTTTTTACTTATAGTTCCTGTATGATTAGCAATTACCCAACTTCATTGCAAGCTTCCTTGGTGCAGTGTTGATGACTTAGACTCCAGATCCTTTCTTTGGACTTATAAATTAGAGAACATGAATTCTGATTCTTAATATAGCCCTGAGTTACAGTATTATATTATGTTTATTTGTCTCAAATTTTAATTTGGAAAATGTGATCACTTTTTCTGTAAGTAATAAAGACATATGACATCTTATACATCTTTTGAGTTAACTACATTATTGAGGACCTATGTGTACTAAGTGTGTTACATGTAACACCTTATCCTTCACAACCCTTCCAAAAAGAAAGATCATTATTGACTTTGGGACTGGGGAGGAAACTAGGGCTCAGGGAGGTTAAATAATGACCAAGGGAAACTATAGTTAAGTAGCTAAAACAGAATTGAAACATAGGCTGTTTAGCTGTCCCACTTATGGTCTTTCCATTACACTTATGGTCTTTCCATTACACCAAGGTGACTCTCCATGTCTAAGAATAAAGTAAAAGTGGCTTTGTTGCTACTGCTACTGCTGCTAAGTCGCTTCAGTCGTGTCCGACTCTGTGTGACCCCATAGACGGCAGCCCACCAGGCTCCGCCGTCCCTGGGATTCTCCAGGCAAGAATACTGGAGTGGGTTGCCATTTCCTTCTCCAGAAGTGGCTTTACAACTCATGATTGTTTATGTCAGTACAGACAGAGTTATCCCAAACTGGAAAGGTTTATAACAGCAAAGTATACTACTTCTCACTTGTCTTGTGTATCTATCATGGGTCATTATTCTGTGACCCAGTCTAAAAGAACAGCCCTCTTTGTTCTGATGAGAATGTCTTTAAGGCAGAGGGAAAAAATATCAAAAATGAGAACTACCTGATGAGTCTTGAAGCTTTGACTCTACGTCACTGCTACTCACATTCTGTTGGTCAAAACAAATCACATGGCCAAGCCCAATGTGAACAGGGCAGGGAGGTACACTCCTCACATAGGGAGGACAATGATGATTTGAGAATAATGATATATATATATATGATAATATTACATGCAATTTATTTATTTTCCTTGTCTAATTTTATTTTACTCAGGCTTATTTGACAATGCATTTGTATTCCCTGAAGCACACACCACTGATGGTGGTAGGAGATAGTTCTAAAGGAGCTCAGTAGAAGAGAAATTCAGCTAGACTCACCATTGATTTGGCATTATTTGCCACATTATGGTATTATCAAGTATAGATACTATGACCTTTCTGTTGACAGCATTTGTATATGGGGACTGTTTCACCATTTGCTGAGTTCATTTCTTTTACTGCTCTAGATTATCTTTCAGCAATCTGTGCTGTGCTGTGCTTAGTTGCTCAGTCATGTCTGACTCTTTGTGACCCCATGGACTGTAGCCCACCAGGTTCCTCTGTCCATGGGTTTTCTTTAAGCAAGAATTACTGGAGGGTGCTGCCATGCCCTCCTCCAGGGAATCTTCCCAACCCAGGGATTTAACCCAGGTCTCCCTCATTACAGGCAAATTTTTTATTATCTGAGCTACCAGGGAAGCCCAAGAATACTGGAGTCGGTGGCCTATCCCTTCTCCAGGAGATCTTCCCAGTGCAGGAATCGACCCAGGGTCTCCTGCATTGCAAGCAGATTCTTTATGAGCTGAGTTAGCAGGGAAGCCCACTAATATATAGCAATTTGGTGAATGATTATTCTACATTTTTACAGTAGCCAATGGAGCTGATATTGTGTTGCTGAGATAATGTACTGAGCTAGAACTGCATTTCCAGTTCCTACCATGCTAGTGTTAATGGAGGTGTTTTTATTGCATCTTAGCTTTGTCACCTGCACATCTTCATTCCTCCTCACTGCTTCCATTATAGGAGAACTATGGCTTCATTTGGAGAAGGCACTGGTGACCCACTCCAGTACTCTTGCCTGGAAAATCCCATGGACAGAGGGGCCTGGTAGGCTGCAGTCCATGGGGTCGCTAAGAGTCGGACATGACTGAGTGACTTCACTTTCACTTTTCACTTTCATGCATTGGAGAAGGAACTGGCAACCCACTCCAATGTTCTTGCCTGGAGAATCCCAGGGACGGGGGAGCCCAGTGGGCTGCCGTCTATGGGGTCGTACAGAGTCGGACACGACTGAAGTGACTTAGCAGCAGCAGCAGCATGGTTTCATTGGCAGATTGAATGTGAAAAGATCAATAACAGGAAGATTTTACTGGAGAGTAAAATCAAAGAAAAACCTTTGATGTGATTTTTCTACAAGTTCTCTTTGCTTCCATCATTACTTATTGCTATTTTTCCCTTTACAATAGAACCTTCAGTTTATTTCTTGTTTTCAGTGTCTCATCAACTATTCCAGGCCTGGCCTCAACACATCAAACTTTATAAAAGCATCCGAACTTATCTCCCTGTCTTCAGTAGCTTCTTTCATCACTTGTCCTGAATGATATAAAAAAATTACAGGATAGTTTTAAGAACCCAGGGTACTGAGCACCACATAAAGCACATACATAGACAATCGTGGCAACTCCAATGAGAGCCCCACACCCATAGGTCTAACCTGATGACACCTCTCTGACTTCCATCTCTCCTGCCCCTGACTGTCTGGTCCTCTTAGACCCATGCTTCTCTTCAGCTTTCCATCTTGGCATGGCAACTGGATGCTTAATTTTGCAAACACCCCCTGTTTCCGTGACAAAACACCTCCCATGTCCCCACCCTCCTTATCTATCAACATTTTTTTTATCCCAGTTTTACAGTTGGAAGTATTTAAGGCATACGAGAACATACACATGGCTTTTTTTTTGGATTCTGGAGAATAACAGTACAATAAAATCCTATGAACCCACCAACCAACAGAAGAAATTGGCCCTGTCTTTGCTCTCAGTTCTTTGCCGAAGTCTCTTGGTTCACTCTTCTGGCCTGGCTTTGTTTGATCCTTCGCTCTCATCTGTACTTAGTTCCAGCCTGGACTGTCACCTCCCCAGCACTCCTGTCAGTGTCTCCTAGTCCCACAGCTTTGTCTTAGGCTCTTGTCCTGGTGCTTCCCAGGTGGCACAGTTGTAAAGAATCTGCCTGCTAATGCAGGGGATGCAGAAAACATGGGTTGGATCCCTGGGTCAGGAAGATCCCATGGAGGAGGAAATGGCAACTCACTCTGGTATTCTTGCCTGGGGAATCGAATGGACAGAGCAGCCTGGTGAGCTGCAGTCCACAGATTGCAAAGAGTAGGACATGAGCGCCAGCATGCAGACACGCATGCTTGTCCTGGCACACTCCTTTTCCTAACACCTAAGATAGAAATGACATCTACTATATCCAGATTTCTCTCCCAAAAATTGTGCTTTGATCAGTCAATACCACATTTCTAACTTACAATCTAACTATGTTTCTCAATTTGCTGTTGAATCAAGTCTGAATATTTCTCAGAATTTTAAATAACTCTGTGAAATCATATTTGAAATACATCTGACATGCATAAATAAGCAGGGTGACAATATACAGCCTTGACGTACTCCTTTTCCTGTTTGGAACCAGTCTGTTGTTCCATGTCCAGTTCTAACTGTTGCTTCCTGACATGCATACAGGTTTCTCAAGAGACAGGTCAGATGGTCTGGTATTCCCATCTCTTTCAGAATTTTCCACAGTTTATTGTGATCCATACAGTCAAAGGCTTTCGCATAGTCAATAAAGCAGAAATAGATGTTTTTCTGGAACTCTCTTGCTTTTTCGATGATCCAGCGGATATTGGCAATTTGATCTCTGGTTCCTCTGCCTTTTCTAAAACCAGCTTGAACATCTGGAAGTTCACGGTTCAGGTATTGCTGAAGCCTGGCTTGGAGAATTTTGAGCATTACTTTACTAGCATGTGAGATGAGTGCAATTGTGTGGTAGTTTGAGCATTCTTTGGCATTGCCTTTCTTTGGGATTGGAACGAAAACTGACCTTTTCTAGTCCTGTGGCCACTGCTGAGTTTTCCAAATTTGCTGGCATATCGAGTGCAGCGCTTTCACAGCATCACCTTTGAGGATCTGAAATAGCTCAACTGGAATTCCATCACCTCCACTAGCTTTGTTTGTAGTGACACTGGGCTGGAAGAAACACAAGCTGGAATCAAGATTGCCGGGAGAAATATCAATAACCTCAGATATGCAGATGACACCACCCTTATGGAAGAAAGTGAAGAAGAACTAAAGAGACTCTTGATGAAAGTGAAAGAAGAGAGTGAAAAAGTTGGCTTAAAGCTCAACGTTCAGAAAACTAAGATCATGGCATCTGGTCCCATCACTTCATGGGAAATAGATGGGAAAACAGTGGAAACAGTGTCAGACTTTATTTTTTTGGGCTCCAGGATCACTGCTGATGGTGATTGCAGCCATGAAATTAAAAGACGCTTACTCCTTGGAAGGAAGGTTATGACCAACCTAGATAGCATATTTAAAAGCAGAGACATTACTTTGGCAACAAAAGTCCATCTAGTCAAGGCTATGGTTTTTCCAGTGGTCATGTATGGACGTGAGAGTTGGACAGTGAAGAAAGCTGAGCACCGAAGAATGGATGCTTTTGAACTGTGGTGTTGGAGAAGACTCTTGAGAGTCCCTTGGACTGCAAGGAGATCCAACCAGTCCATCCTAAAGGAGATCAATCCTGGGTGTTCATTGGAAGGACTGATGTTGAAGCTGAAACTCCAATACTTTGGCCACCTCATGTGAAGAGTTGACTCATTGGAAAAGACCCTGATGCTGGGAAGGATTGGGGGCAGGAGGAGAAGGGGACGACAGAGGATAAGATGGTTGAATGGCATCACCACCTCGATGGACATGGGTTTGGGTAGACTCCGGGAGTTG
Source organism: Giraffa tippelskirchi (assembly GCF_054371585.1). Taxonomy (NCBI): domain Eukaryota; kingdom Metazoa; phylum Chordata; class Mammalia; order Artiodactyla; family Giraffidae; genus Giraffa; species Giraffa tippelskirchi. The sequence goes on along the minus strand of NC_137284.1, from coordinate 36,700,918 downwards.
GTGATGGACAGAGAGGCCTGGCGTGCTGCAATTCATGGGGTCACAAAGAGTCGGACACGACTGAGCGACTGAACTGAACTGACATGCATAAAAATTCTTAGTTTTTCTTAGCTTGTTTCTTAGCTGGCTTTCAGTTGAGGTCAATTCCCATTTGTTTTTCTTTATAATTTTAAACACTTTCCTATCTAGTTCATCGTTTTTTCTACTCACTCTGTCATGCCCCCTCTAACATGATGTGGTGGGAGGAGCTGAACCTTTAACATAAGGAGAATTTGGCTTGAATCTTGACTGCATTACTCACTGTGTAACTTTGGTCAACTTATATATCATTCATTGTATATATGATCACCCCCATTTTCTTTATCTGTCAGTGGGTTGTTAATACCCTGTGATATTATTAAAAGATTAAGTAGATGGTTTTCTGTAAAGGAAACAAATTGAGTTTTGTTAATACTTTTCTATCCAATTTCCCCTTGTCCTACAGAAAAGTATTTTTAGAAAGATTTTCTATTTCCATTCTCCACTGAATATTCAGGCTTGGACTGTATCATATAAACAGGGGAAATATTGAATGGTTTTGAATAGAAAACAGGAAATATAAGGCTTTCTCTTGGAAGGATCACTCTGACTGCTATATAGAAGAAGAGCCAGTGGAAGTTGAGGCTGGAGGTAGCTGCGGAAGGGGTCCTGAGGAGAGGACTTGACAACTTATGACCCGGTAGGGACAGTAGCCGTGTGTTTCTATAATCTGTTTCTTGGCCATGTCATGTACAACTGAATAAAGCACTATTTCTGAGCCCCTCACTGAGGTCCCCAGTTGGAATGGGCTCACTAACTAAAGCATAAATGTGAAAGTTCATAAAGGTAAAGATGTTATCACTTAGGAGAAAAAGTGTTTCTCAACTGAAAAGTCAGAGAACAATTTTAAAAGGAAATTGCAGTTATTTGTTTACGAAGGTCTGCAAGCCATGCGATGGGGATGAGTTGTATATCTTGGCTCCAAGAGTCTCCTGACTCCATCTCTTACACTTTAGCAAGGCTCTCGATGCAGAATGAATTCCAGAAGTCAAAAACTGGAAGATGTTAGTAGAAGTTAAACTAAGATGTGTGCCGAGGATCAAAAACCAAAATCAAAACCTCAAAAAAAAAAAAAAAAATCAAAAGACAAAAAGCTGAACACTGAGGATGCATGCTATAAATCAAATCATATATTTTCTTGGTTGGAGGGAGAAGCTAAGAGATGAGCAAAGGACCGGAGAAGATCTCAGGCAAGGCAGGGTAACAAAGCAGTGTTTAGAGGGAGTGAAAGAAGGGAAAGAAAACGCCCTGTAACTGATGAAGAAGGTGAACGAGTGAGGCTGCCTGCATGTGTATGGGAAAGACAGTAATTGAAACACTATATGAGCCAGTATAATTTTGCATCCTGCTGGTTTATAATGTGATTTGAAATAATAAGGATGCTGAACAGAAGTTGCTGAAATCACCTGCTAATTCAAACAAACTAAACTGGAAGGATGTCTTTGGATGAGATGGTTGCCCTCAGTAATTATAGGAGTCTGAAATGAGTCTGACAGGCAGAAGAGAAATCACAATATAAACACCAGCGGGAGTCAATGAACACACCTTTATCACAGTTTATTGCATTTCTGGATTTAATTGCTTTTGTTTTTTTGTAGTGGCTTTTTAAATAGCACATTTCTCAGAGATGATGACTCTTTCAGGAGAAAGAGTTTAGTTGCAAAGGGTCTGATCAGGTCAAGAGCTTGATGGAAAAGTTGCAAGATCCTTAAGGTTTATAGAAGCCTCTTTTGAGTGTGTCTAGCTCAGGCCGTAAGAATTAGAAGGAACCGTACCTTTCACTGTCTCCCTTCGCTTCTTCACTGAACAAGCGTGAATACAGTAAGTTGGTTTTGTCACAGGGCTCTCAGTGTGTGAACATCAAGCTGGGATTCAATCTCAGGTCTTCTCATGCCTGGACCTGAGGTTGAATGAACTGGCCGCTGTGTCACCCTGTCTCTTTGTGAACGTTCAAAGGCCGCAGAGTGCTGTACCCAGAGCTTGAGCTCGTAACTCTCCACCGAAGATTGTTTCTTACTGGAGACTGCCTCTCGGTCTCAGCAGATTAAACCAAAATGAATAAATGATGAAGTAAGTTAATTTATGGGTTTTAAAGGGTATTTCTCACACCCGCGTTGTTTTTTCCTCACGGTTTTGAAGATTCCAAATGTCAAGAGCCCACAATCAAGGTCAGTTTCGATAGGAGGAAGGTGTCTGAAAGAGGCAGGAGGTGTGGTTGAGGGGGAAGCCCCCTGCTGCCCCCAGAGCCCTCCGGTGCTCCATTATGCACTGTGGGTGTCTGGTAAGTGTCAGCTTTAAATGTTGCAACGCTTAAGTCTCAGCCACACCGTTTGGTCCACGGCCACACACAGTCCTCTGTGGTGCTCAGAACATGGCCATTGAGATCCAGGCACTCTGCTGTGCCTTCAGCAAGTAGTATAATCTCTCTGAGCCTCAATTTTTCTATAAGAAATGGGAATAATATGACCAAGTTTGCTGAGTTGTCGCGAAGATTATATGAAGACTTAGGTGAAAGTACCTAGTGGGATGCCTTATTGCTTAGTAATGGGACGTAAGGATTGGGACATTTTCTTTCTTCTAATTTCATAGAAACAAGCTCCTCAAGAATGAAGCCTATAATACCTCCAGTGTCAGTAAGTTATACCCAGGAATCATCTCAGAACAGGAGATTTCTCTTCCCTTCCTTACAAATCTGATCATACTATCTGGAATCAAACATTTTGTAGTTATTGGAAATTTTTTTTGTTAGTCACCTGTTCATAATTTTAATATTGTTCCCTTTCCTGTGAAAGTCAGCAACTATTCCTCAAATGCTAGCAAAGAGCAAGGACCTTGTGGGACCTCATTAAATGTTCATCAGCTGCCCGAATTGGTGAAGGTGTGAGCAGAAAAGAGCACAGCTTGAAGTCAGTGTTGCTCTTGCTACGATGCAGTTCTGCCTGCAGGGTGTTTGGCTGTTAGGATTGCTAGGCTTTTAGATTTGCTAGGGGTGAGAGGGACAGGGAGCAGGAGCTGAGTTTTGGGCAAGAGGGAAGTAGTGCTGTTGAAACCCATGATTCCAGCTTGTTAATTCTATCACCCATACAGAGACTGTCTTACTCATCTTTATAACTCACTCAGGTGCTTTTCACAATTTCTGCCAATCAGTATGTTTGTAATAAATGAGCAGAGCCAGGCTACCTTTGTTCCTTGTGGTGTATTTGTAAGTTTATGTGGGTCATTTCGGGTTCCCAGGTGGTGCTAGTGGTAAAGAACCCACCTGCCAGTGCAAGGGACATAAGAGATAAGGGGTTGATCCCTGGGTCGAAAAGATCCCCTGGAGGAGGGCATGGCAACTCGCTCCAGTATTCTTGCCTGGAGAATTCCATGGACAGAGGAGCCTAGGGTCTACAGTCTGTGGAGTCCCAAAGAGTCGGACAGGACAGAAGCGACTTAGCATGCATGCAGGCGGTTCATTCATTTCTTCAGCAAATATCATTGAGCACCTACTATGTACCAGGCATTGTTCTAAGAGTTTTTCTTCTAAAGTTGCGAACAAAAGAGTCCAGAATCCCAAACATAATGGAGCTTGCATTCCAATGAAAATAAATAAGGACTATATTTTGTTATCAGGTGATGATATATGCTACAGAGAAAATAGAGAAGAGTAGGGGAATAGGAAGTGTATGTATAGGTGGCAGAGAGGGTATGATTTTAAATAGGATGTTCAGGAAGGTCTCTGTGAGAAAGTAAATAATTTCAGCAGCTGAGAGAACAAACATGTAATACCCAGAGAAAGGCAGAGAGAAGAGCAAATGAAAAGGCTTAGGTAAGTTCAGTTCAATCGCTCAGTTGTGTTTGACCCTTTACCACTCCATGGACTGCAGCACGCCAGCTTCCCTGTCCATCACCAACTCCTGGAGCTTGCTCAAACTCATGTCCATTGAGTCAGTGATGTCATCCAACAATCTCATCCTCGTCCCCTTCTCCTCTTGTCTTCAGTCTTTCCCAGCATCAGGATCTTTTCCAGTGAGTCAGTTCTTCGCATCAAGTGGTCAAAGTATTGGAGCTTCAGCTTCAGCGTCAGTCCTTCCAATGAATATTCAGGACTGATTTCCTTTAGGATTGACTGGTTTGATCTCCTTGTTGTTCAAGGGACTCTCAAGAGTCTTCTCCAGCACCACAATTCAAAAGCATCAATTTTTTGGCGCTCAGCTTTCTTTATAGTCCAACTCTCACATCCATACATGACTACTGGAAAAACCATAGCTTTGACTAGACGGACCTTTGTGGGCAAAGTAATGTCTCTGCTTTTTAATATGCTGCCTAGTTTTGTCATAGCTTTTCTTCCAAGGAGCATCTGTCTTTTAATTTCATGGCTGCAGTAAAGTATCTGGCATTTTCAAGAAGCAGACAGGCCAAGCTGGGGTTTCTGGAGTGGAGAAATATGAATGTAATAGGAAGTGAACTTCCTGTAATATCTAGTGCTTAAGGACTTTATGGCTTTCCTCAGCAGATTTCTAGGAGTCAGTGAAAATGTGCACACTCTCTACAGTGATCAGATGCTACAATGCTATTCGTTTATTAACTCATTTACTCTTTCTTTCATCAGTTCTTTATTCAACAAATATTTACTGAGCACTTTTAACTAGAGCTTACATGTGTGGAACTCTTGCTGTAAACTAAGAAATGTTTCATGTGCATTCTTAGATAACCTTCACACAACTTATAAAGTAGCTACATTTATACTGTCATTTTCAGATGAAGAAACTGATGCATCAAAGCATTTTTAAGACATGGTATCTATCTTCAAAACTTTCATTATCTCACAAGGGAATTGAGATAACTACACACATAGTGTGTCAGTTCATAACTTGTATGGCTCAACCGAGTTGGAGGAATTTTTACAAAGAAGCAAATGCCAGGTTTTTTTAACTTATATTTTCCCTTGAAAATATAATTGTGGTGACAGTATTTCTCCCGTGTTCTTTGTGTTTCTGAAAAGTCCAGACATATGTCAAGGTTTCTGAGTGCAGTCTTTCTCTTCCCGCAAGAAAATGTCATGCAGTTTAGAAGCACTACCATCTTCACATCTTAGCCACACTGAATTCCTGGAAAGCCAGAGTGACCCTGCCATTTTAGCCTGACAGTTTCTTTAAACTCCACAGCGTTCATTTTCTAATATGAAATGAAGATAAAAATGGTCCCTGATGTTTCATTAGAAACTTTTGGGAGGAGTAGAAATTTTGGGAAAATAACTAAACAGACTTTAATAATTGAGCTGGTGCTTTCTTGCATTTAAAATACTTTCACAGTCCCTATCTAATTAATTATTTATGCTCCTTGCCCATTAATCTGCTTTACTAAAGAAACTCGCCCCTCCTTCCCATTATCATTTACTAATCATATCAGTCACTTTCTATAGATAATAAATGTCTCAATTTCACCATTTATAAAATGCCATCTCAACACCACTGGAAGTGGGAGGAGGGGATAGTGAGTCTAATTAACTAAGAAATAATTGAAAAGCACTTTGCGATGTAGAGTGTTTTGGATCTTCTAAGAAGAGACTTGATCTGACTGCTGCACAGGGTTGAACTTCAGCAATGCAGTTGCTGCCTATGGGCTACATCTTCTGGAAGGCAATGGAAATTATTCTCCAAAATGATTCGTTCTCTCAGAATTTTATTTGATAAAATATTGATTGTGATACCGATATGTGGCACCTCTCAGCAAGAACACCCAGTTATGTTTTGGCAATGAATGTGTTTTACAGGACACTGAATTTTTCATCAAAGACTCATACAATCAACATAGGCAGATTGGCCAATCTGTTGGTGAAACAGTCTATCCACAGGCTGCTTTTGGCCGCTCTTAATTTGAGAAGGAAAAAAAAAAAATTACCGGCATTTTCCATCCTGGAGTGTGCATACACTGACAAACTGCTTATGATTTTATGGTGAATGTGACAAATCATTCATCTTGCCTTTTATTTCATGTTTCAGACTCTTTGCAATGCTCAAGGGTTTATTATTTTGAGTGATAAAGAATCTTTTATACTGGGGAAGAGTGCCACAAAAAAATGACTAACATTTGAACCAAATTAAAAAAATTGTTTTTTTTTTTTACCAAATGGTAGTTTGGCATATAGCCCATGGGCAAAATTTTGCTGTTTTTGTGCAATTCATTTCATACATGATTTTTTTATTTTTTTAAATAATCTGGAAAACAATAAAAAAATATACTATGAAACCCCAAAATGATAAAACATTCAAATGTCAGTGCCCATAAATTTTTATTAGAACATTCTATGTCCATTTAATTATTTGTTATCTATTTGTTCTTCCACACTATAAGGATAAATGACAGGGACCATAGGACCTGTAAAGCCTAAAATATTTACTGTCTATACTTTATCTAAAACATTTGCTGTCTCTGCTTTATCTGACCCCTGATATAGGCTATTGTTAGAGTTCTACATATTAATGGATCATGAGTGTGTAGTAAGTAAAATTACATGTCTCTGGAGAAAAAAAAATAGTTGCTCATCATTCTTTCTACTGTGAAATAGAATTATGATATATCATTCAGATGAATTACTTTGGAAAAATGATTATATAAAAAGATTTAAAGGCACTAATTGATACTATATCCCCTTGTGTCATATTTGATGCTTTTTTTCTGCTTTTGCTTATATTCAGTTTTTCTGTTATGTCTGTTCATTGCTTATTCATTCATTCTTTTATAATCTACCTAGATTTGTAGTCTGTCTACTCCATGCTACGTGTGGGCTTCCCAGGTGGTATAGTGGTAAAGAATTGGCCCGCCAGTGCAGGAGACACGGGTTCAATCCCTCGGTTGGGAAGATCCCCTGGAGGGGGAAATAGCAACCCACTCCAGTATTCTCGTCTAGAAAATTCCATGGACAGAGGCGCCTGATGGTCTGCAGTCCATGGGGTTGCATAGAGTTGGACACAACTGAGCATGCATGCACACACTCCATGCCAAGTACCCGGAGTAATATAAAATAGAATAACAAAGAATTCAGCTCTTGCTAAGTTCATAGTGTTTTGGAGAAAATACTCATTTGAGTGGTACTTACAAATGCATCATGATGTGTCTCCATAGTTTTGTGTGCCAATCTATGGAATCCCGGTGGAAAGAATGATTCATCATGGGGTAATTGGGTGGGGTCCAGTTCCTCAAATAAAAAAGGTATTTGAGCTGGATCTGATAGATAAGGGCTCCTGGTGGCTCAGATGGTAAAGAATCTGCCTGCAATGCAGGAGACCCAGGTTCGATCCCTGAGTCAGGAAGATTCCCTGGAGAAGGGAATTACTACCCCACTCCAGTATTTTTGCTTAGAGAATTCCATGGACAGAGGAGCCTACAGTCTATAGTGTTGCAAAGAGTCAGACACGACTGAGTGACTAACACAGACGTATACACACATATATTGATGGATGAATTTCAATTCTTCATGCTTAAAAGTTGAATAGGTCTCTTTAGGAACGGAAGTCAAGGACCACTGGACAGAGATATAATAAAGTATGGTGTGTCTTGGCAATATTAAGTATAATATGAGACTGGACTATAAAGTGCATCAGGGTGAGAAAGTGAGTTTAGAGATTGTGAAGAGCATTGTCCATGAGACCAGGATTTCTGTACTGTATGCACCAGGCAATAAAAAGCCAACAGATTCTGAGAAGGGCAAGACGGTTATCTGCACACTTCAGAAAAATACTCCAGCAGCGATGTAGAAGGTGGGCTGGAGGAGAAGGTAACTGGAAGGAGAGACCAGTCATGAGGCTGTAACTATATTTCCCTTGAAAGTTAAGGATCATTGTGAACCAAGGCTGTTACAGAGAGACTACTGAAAATGAATAGACTGCATTGCTCCTTGTTTTTATATTAGAATCAGCTTGAGTCACACTAATGGTTCTGAACATCTCAGATTTTAATCTTGGAGGAAGGGGGACAGAAGGGAGGCCTGCTGGTATTTTCAGTGCTTAGTAGAACTGTTTTCATTGCTGTTGTATTTAGCTTTTGTTCTGAACCACATACGTAACTTCCTGTGGACTTCTGTGCTTTTAATTTCACGATGGGTGGTGGTCCTATACCCAGTTTGAAGGATTTTTGTTTTGGCAACTCTGGTTCCCACTTTCCTGAGAATGATTCCTCTTGGGAGAGGACTGAGAGCCCACCCTTGTAGCAGATTTATAAAGTCCAAGAAAGACTGTGCAGGTCTGATCTGGGGTTCCCTAGAAGTGTCAGGCTCTAGAGGTAAGGGGGGCTACATGCCACACAGCAGTGGTCCTACAGCTATTCCCAGGAATCCTCCCATGGCTGGGGCACACCCTATGTGATTAATCTTGAGGTGTGGAGTTCACCAGCTGCTGCTTTCAGTTCCTGGGCTACAGAATCCTTTGGCCTGGTCTAGGCATGTGCTGTCACCGTTTCTAATGTCTCCAGTGAGACCGTAACTTGATTATCCAAGGTTTCCTATTAAACTGAAGTCTGTTCCTTGGCAGTGCGTGCTCAGTCACTTCAGTTGTCTCTGACTCTTTGGGACCTAAGGACTATAGCCCGCCAGGATCCTCTGTTCATGGGATTCTCCAGGCAAGAATACTGGAATGGGTTGCCGTTTCCTCCTCCAGGGGATCTTCCCAACCCCCGGATAGAACCCGCATCTCTTATATCTCCTGCATTGGCAGGCAAATTCTTTGCTACTAGCGCCACCTGGGAAGCCCAATGAGTAATTTAGATGGCTTGTCTTATCTGGGATGTGAGAGTGGATCCGGGGATAACAGCAGGTTTGGATTGCAAGGGGAGGTTTTTATAGGATTATCTCCCCTGCCCAAGAGACAGAACATTGCTAGAGATAAGGCATGAAAAGGTCACTTTTCAGTAGATGGATATGAGTGATGTTACATATCTCAAATACTCGCCTGTGACATTTGACTCTGAAGAGGACTGGGTGATGGCTTTTTGCTTCCTGGTGTCCCTACAGAAAAAAACGTTATTGACAAGCACTGGAAGCCCAATAGATGATTTCTTCTGTGACATGACTACTTTGTCTAGATTTGTCACAAAAAGGAGAAGCAGCCTTATCTAGTAGAAGAATCATATAGTCTTCAGGGTCTAACTATTATGAGGCTTTCAGCAAATCACCCCATTTTTTAAAACTTGTATTGGAGTATAGATGCTTTACAATGTTGTGTTAGTTTCTGCTGTACAGTAAAGTGAATCAGCTCTACAGATAGCCCTTTTTTAAAATTTCCTTTCCATTTAGACCACCACAGAGCACTGAATAGAGTTCCCTGTGTTATATAGGTTCTCATTAGTTATCTGTTTCATAAATCCTTTTGAAACCATGTTTTGCTCTTTTGTATGCCTTTACTAGGTTGTTTTGGAGAAGGCAATGGCAACCCACTCCAATACTCTTGCCTAGAAAATCCTGTGGATGGAGGAGCCTGGTAGGCTGCAGTACATGGGATCGCTAAGAGTCGGACATGACTGAGCGACTTCACTTTCACTTTTCACTTTCAAGCATTGGAGAAGGAAATGGCAACCCACTCCAGTGTTCTTGCCTGGAGAATCCCAGGGACGGCGGAGCCTGGTGGGCTGCCGTCTATGGGGTCGCACAGAGTCGGACACGACTGAAGCGACTTAGCAGCAGCAGCAGCACTAGGTTGTTTTGAGAATCAAAAGAAATGATATGTGTGTGTGCGTACAAGTGTGTGTGTGTGTGTGTGTGTGTGTGTGTGTGTACATGCAAAGCATCTCCTAGAATGCCTGGTGAGTAATGGGCTCAACAAATATGTCAGTTTCTGGCCACTTTTGAGAGAAATAGGTTGATTTCAGTGATGCTGAGAATGAATGCTCTGGAGAATACAATATGGCAATATGGCACCATTCTTCATATCGGAGAAGGGAGAATCATAGCTTTCAAAAAGTCCTGGATTTAGAGGCAGAAGATCTCAACTTGATTCATTACTTTGTCACTCAAGATGAGAACTTGGGCAAGTCATTTACATCTATAATTCTCAGGTCCTCTGTCTCTACATGTACCTTACACTATTAAAACATAAAGTTTTTATAGATATGGACTCAGTTTTCATGGGTTCAAACTGTATAATTTGGCAGGGAGAACTTTAAGAAAATGAACACAAATCATAATTACAAAATAAGATATAGGGCTTGAGAAGGGTCTCATTGTAAGTGAGGGAGCTTTATTAGCTTTTTGGTAAATTTGCTGAGTTTCTTGAACATGAGTATATTTATGTAATACAACTGGTATAATAAATGTTTATTGGATATATTGGTGAAAAAATCAATATGAATTTGTTGACATCAGTTAAATCTGAGTTAGAATGGAGATAAATGGAAAAGTGATGGAAAAGAAAGGGATATAACTCAATGAAGGTTTTTATTTAAAAAAAAAAAAAAAGCTAAAATATTTCCCCTAACTTTATACAAGACACATCAATTTCAAAACAATAAATCCTCAGTGAGGATGTAGGTGCTAAACACTGTACTTGGTCTAGGTGAAACAGAGTGTTATTCAATACTTACATGAATAATAAATAGAGACAGAATTTCTTGATGACATAATGCCCCTCAATCACTGTCTTCCATGTGGAAGCTTTGAATTCTGGAATGTGTCTTGAGGACATTCTCTTGACTAATAGAGAAGTATCATGAAATCATATAGAAATATTTCTGAGCTTAATTGTCATGAGGGCTCAGTTTAGATTATTAGAAAGATTAATTCATGTATAAAGCATTTACTTGGTATGTACTAGTGCTCAGGATTGAGAGAGGCACTCAGAATTTATTAGTGGTAATATTAGTATTAATACATACTTTTATGGTTATTGTTGTTGTTTAGTCTCTAAGTTATGTCCAACTCTTTTGCAACCCCACGGACTGTAGCCCGTCAGGTTCCTCTGTCCATAGGATTTTCCAGGTAATAATACTGGAGTGGGTTGCCATTACCTTCTCCAGGGAATCTTCCCAACCCAAGGATCAAACCTGCATTGGCAGTTAAATTCTTTATCACTGAGCCACCAGGGAATCCTACTTTTATGGTTATGATTGTCTTAAAGGAGGAGAAAAAGTATTCTTAGCAGTTGACCTGCCCCATCGCCTACTTAATTATTTTCCCACAGATCTACCTGCAATAACATCCACCCCTTCTTCTTTCAATCTAGTTTCAGAAATGTCTTGTTCAAGGTAAATCCCTGCCATCTGAGAGGTAGCTGATTTTTCTGTGAAATTTCAAGATGAAGATGCCTCTTTGCCAGAGTAATGATCATAACCCATTGAGAAAAGTGTCACTACACTTACACTAGCAAATCATCATAGAAAATGCGTAATGGACATTAATCTAAGTCTACAATAGGATGATCGTTCTCTCCTACACATGTACGCCACTGATTGTCAGAAGTGGCTGGGTCAGAGGTGCAGACTGGTTGTTATAGATGTTATCTTGGTCAACCTGACACTCAGAATTTACTACTGGCTAGTTGTCGAGGGGATTTTTGTAAATCTGCCCACTAAAGCAGTCCCACAAATCTGGGATGCAAGCTTATAAATGTGTATTATTGGTTAGCTTTCATGCTGGGCATATCTGGACCTCTTCTTGGATGGAAAAATGAAACGTGATTTCATACCCCAAGCCTACTGGTGCTGCTTGACTCACGTCTTTGGTGGGTAGCTTGGTTCCCCATCCTTCTCAGGAGAGCCCTTTTGCTTTGCAAGATCAGTCACCAGCACTGATACTACAAGGGCAGCTCTGTGGGAAAAGGCACTTTGCTTTGGGATACTGAAATTGTTCAAGTGAGATAGTTTTCTCCGCAAAGTAGGCAGTGGATTAAACACAAGTCTGAGGGAGTCTTTGTCCACTTTCAATGCCTCCATTGACCTGAGTGCCCTAATTTATGACTTTTTCCTTCAATAACAGCACCTCATGCTTGCACTTTACAGTTTACAAATCACTTTCACATTCATTATCTTTTGTGCTCTTAGCACCAGTTTTGCAGGTTAGTAGAACGTGAGTAGAAGAACATAAGAGATAATTTAATAGGTAACAACACACTATTTTATGATGCAGAAACTGAAGCTCTGGAAGGTTCGGTGGCTTGGCAAAGGCCGTATAATGACAGAATGGTCCTGATGCTTACATATAAGCCATTGAAATCCAAAATAACTCTCTTTCCACGGTATTTTTGGTTTTGATTTATAGTTTGCAAAAAGCTTTTATGTGTATTATGGCATTTACTTCTGAGGCAATTGGCCATAGTGGTTGAGAATATGTTTACTCCGTATTCCAGTTCCAGCATCACTGCTTGTTATTGTCGTTCAGGAGCTAAATCATGTACAACTCTTTGCGACCCCATGGACTGCAGCACACCAGGCTTCCCTGTCCTTGTATCAGGCAGCTAAAGTATTGGATCTTAAAGACACCTCACTTCATTGACTTCAGTTTCCTTCTTGGTAAAGTGAGGATAAGAATAGCTTTCTTCTTTTTATTTAAGGAAGATTTTTAAATTGGAGTATAGTTGTTTTACAGTGTTTATGGTATACAGCAAAATGATTCGGTTTTATATTGTGTGTGTGTGTGTGTGTATACATATATATATATATATATATATATATATATATATATAAACTTTTTCAGATTCTTTTCCATAATGGGCTGTTACAAGATATTGAATATTGTTCTCTGTGCTATACAGTAGGTCCTTATTGTTTGTCTCTTTTATATATAGTAGTTTATATTGTTAATCCCAAATTCCTAATTTATCCCTTTCCCCTTCTTCCCCTCTGGTAACTGTAAGTTTGTTTTCAATGTCTATGAGTCAAAGAGTAGCTCTCTTGCAAGGCTGTTGTGTGAATTATAGCTCCTATGTAGAAGCCACCTAGTCAGCCTCTGAGACCCAATGAAAGCCCCAAAGATGGCAGCTATGGCTGTTATTATTAACTACTCTGTGAATCAAAAAAAAAGAAAAAAATACCTCAACTGCTTTGCAAATGAGAAAACTGAGACCATGGGGAAAGGCAGAAGAAAAGTTATAAGATTTCTATGCTCCTTAAGAGAGAGAGAAAAAAAAAATATATATATATATATATATATATAAATGTCAGTGGGATATGGGAGGTACAGGTGGCTCTGGCCACCATCACCAAGATTCTTGGTCCAGATTGGTTTCAGATAAAGATTTTTAACCATTTTTTCTCTAAGGTTTTTCAGTGGCCAGTTTAGGTTTTCAGATGAATGGAATTGGGAACAATAAAATGTTACCAGGTGTCCATGTTTGGGAGAAGGCAATGGCACCTCACTCCAGTACTCTTGCCTGGAAAATCCCATGGACGGAGGAGCCTGGTAGGCTACAGTCCATGGGGTCGCTAAGAGTCGAATTCGACTGAGCGACTTCACTTTCACTTTTCCCTTTCATGCACCGGAGCAGGAAATGGCAACCCACTCCAGTATTCTTGCCTGGAGAATTCCAGGGACGGCGGAGCCTGGTGGGCTGCCGTCTATGGGGTCGCACAGAGTTGGACACGACTGAAGTGACTTAGCAGCAGCGGCAGCAGCAGCAGTCCGTGTTTGCTTCTCCTCAGGAGACAGACCTCTGTTCACACCTTTAATAAATTGAAGTCAGCCTACTATCAAATCAGGTTCCCTCTACTCCAGGTGCCAGAACATGTGCAAATCAGTTCACAAAGGTGTTGTATCAGTCCTCCAAAGTGAGCTGGTGATCCACATGGTGTCACTCCTGACCGTACAGAGCTTATATTTACCCCAGACAGGTGCAGCCTGGCGGGACAAATTGAAAGCTGCTTGCAGCAAAATGAAAGAGTAACAAACAATACCAGTGTCATCCCCAGTGGGGCAGTTGCTACATTGGGGCTTGATACATTTTTTTTTTTAAATGCCATGAATGAACTTTCAGCTCCAGGTGAGAGAGGGAACTGGTTTGAGTCCCCCATATGGGATGGTGCGCTATTTAGCAGCATCTCATCTCCTCACATGTGGGAGACATCCCATCATAATTCATTCTCTACATTTCTCCCAACTAATAGATGTGAGCACTGGGGCAGATAATCCAAGACTCATTTATATATGGCTTTGAAAATCTTTAAATGAATTTTTCAGCAAATTGACCTTTCTTAATTTAGTTTTGCTTAGGCTCTTAATTTACAACTCACATTCTTCTAAATGAACAGACTATCTCTGACTATCTCTAGGGTCCAGGAAAATGTCTCAAGATGCAATTCTTGTACATTTACTTTAAATCACCAATTCATATCAAATATTAATAATATTGATTTACCTAGTGCTGCAGTGTGCCAGGAGCTGAAATAGCCTTGGGAATATAGCAGGGAGGGAGTTTCCCAGGCTGGTCAGGGAAGCAGAAAAATTCATATAATTTTATAAGGCAACTATTGCGGAAATCTTCTTCCTTCTGGAGATACTGTCAAACTTTGAACCACAATTCTACACCCCGAGACAGTCAAAACCTCTCCTCACACTCTGCAAGTTTCTGTGACTTGCTTTTTGTTCCTTCCTGTCTCTAGTGCTCCACTCTTTCTGTATCAACAGATACTGTTCTTTACTCTCCAAATTAGTGCAAATATAAAGCAAAACCTCTTTCTCAGTTTGCCCCCCTTCAAATTTTATTTCCAATCAACAAATTGAGAGTTGAGTAATTTTGCTGGATAGTAACTGCCTAGTCACGGTGAGTGGGTCACACATTTCAGATCATAGATTTTCCTACTATCTTGGTGACTTCCTCTCCGCCTCTGCCTCTGATGCTGGTTTCCTCATACTTATTTCCCTCTTTTAAAGTTTTTTCTCCTTTCTCCTTCTGCCTGCACCATCCCCCCTCCTCTGCTGGAATCCCAGGAAGCAACCCCATCTGGCCATCTACATAGGAAGTGGGATTATCAAAGCATGCCTTTTTAAAACAAACAAACAACCCCCAGCCACCACCCCCTCCCAAAAAAACAGATCTTTTACGGGAAGAGACTTTCCAAAGGAAATAACATCTTTCCATACTGCTATATTCCCCAGTGAGTCAGTGGTAAAGAATTCAACTGCCATATGACCCAGCAATCCCACTGCTGGGCATATACACCGAGGAAACCAGAATTGAAAGAGACGCGTGTACCCCAATGTTCATCGCAGCACTGTTTACAATAGCCAGGACATGGAAGCAACCTAGATGTCCATCAGCAGATGAATGGATAAGGAAGCTGTGGTACATATACACAATGGAATATTACTCAGCCATTAAAAAAAATACATTTGAACCGGTTCTACTGAGATGGATGAAACTGGAGCCCATTATACAGAGTGAAGTAAGCCAGAAAGAAAAACAACAATACAGTATACTAATGCATATATATGGAATCTGAAAGATGGTAACGATAACCCTATATGCGGGACAGAATGAGAGACACAGATGCATGGAACAATTTTATGGACTCTGAGGGAGAAGGTGAGGGTGGGACGTTCTGGGAGAATGGCATTGAGACATGTGTATTGTCATATGTGAAACAGAGCACCATTCCATGTTCGATGCATGTGACAAGGGCTCGGGGCCGGGGCAGTGGGATGATCCAGAGGGATGGGAGGGGGAGGGAGGTGGGTGGGGGGTTCGGGAAGGGGAACACATGTAAACCCATGGCTGATTCTTGTCAATGTATGGCAAAAACTATTACAATATTGTAAAGTAATTAGCCCCCAAGTAAAATAAATAAATTTATAAAAAAAAAAAAAAAAAAAAAAAAGAATTCACCTGCCTACGGCAGGAGACCTGTGTTTGATCCTTGATTTGGGAAGATCCCCTGGAGGAAGAAATGGCAATTCACTCCAGTATTCTTGCCTGGAGAATCCCAAGGACAGAGGAGCCTGGCGGGCTATAGCCCAAAGGGTCACAAAGAGTCAGACACAATTGAGCGACTGACTGAGCACATACTGTTGTAATACAACAGTGTAAGTATGATGAAGAGCAGTGTAAGAGTGTTACAAGCACAGAGAAGAGGTGGCTTAGCCTGGAGGGAGTGGTGATCCTAACCAATGAGTGAGGCTGGCCAGACAGATATGGCAGATGAGGGTCGGGTAGGGAGGTAGGTCTGCCTAAGCAGAGGGACAAACGAGCCGATGTTCAGAGATGAGAAACAGTGTAATATGTGCAAAGTTGTCACCAAGATGGCGGAGTAGAAGGACAGACACTCATCTTCTGCAAGAACTCCAGAATTGCAACTCGCTGCTGAACAGCCATTGATGGGAGAATGTTGGATCCCACCAAAAAAAGATACCCCACGTCCAAGGGCAAAGGAGAAGCTATACTCCCCTCACTTGCCACATCTATCTGGCCAGCCTCACTCACTGCTTAGGATCACCACTCCCTCTGGGTTGTTACCTCTTCTCTGTGCTGGTAATACTCTGTGGAGAGAACTGCAAGGGACTCAGTGTTTCAGAAGAAGAAGGTAGTTGAGACAGTAGTAGCAACTGAGGCCGGGGAAGAAGGGCTGAGTTGGGGAGGTTCTGAAGCATCATGTCACGGAGCTTAGATCTGACCACACACACTGTGGGGAGCCACTGGCAGGCCAGAGCATCGAAGAGACATGGACTTTTGTTTTGGCTTGATTGTGGTAGCGGCTGTTCAGTTCAGTTCAGTCAGTCAGTCATGTCTAACTCTTTGCAACCCCATGGGCTGCAGCATGCCAGGCTTCCCTGCCCATCACCAACTCCCGGAGCTTGCTCAAACTCATATTCATTGAGTAAGTGATTCCATCCAACCATTTCATCTTCTGTCGTCACTTTTCCTCCTGCCTTCAATCTTTCCCAGCATCAGGGTCTTTTCCAATGAGTCAGTTCTTCGCATCAGGTGACCAAAGTATTGGAGTTTCAGCTTTAGCATTAGTCCGTCCAATGAATATTCAGGACTGATTTCCTTTAGGATGGACTGGTTTGATCTCCTTGCAGTCCAAGGGACTCTCAAGAGTCTTCTCCAACACCACAGTTCCAAAGCATCAGTTCTTCAGTGCTCAGCTTTCTTTATAGTCCAACTCTCACATCCATACATGACTCCTGGAAAAACCATAGCTTTGACTGAGATGGACCTTTGTCGGCGTAGTAATGTCTCTGCTTTTTAATATGCTGTCTAGGTTGGTCATAACTTTTCTTCCCAGGAAAAAGTGTCTTTTAATTTCATGGCTTCTGTCACCATCTGCAGTAATTTTGGAGCCCAAGAAAATTAAGTCTGTCACTGTTTCCATTGTTTCCCCATCTATTTGCCATGAAGTGATGGGACCAGATGCTGTGATCTTTGTTTTTTGAATGTTGAGTTTTAAGCCAGCTTTTTCATTCTCTTCTTTCACTTTTATCAAGAGGCTCTTCAGTTCCTCTTTGCTTTCTGCCATAAAGGTGATGTCATCTGCATATCTGAGGTTATTGATACTTCTCCCAGCAAGCTTGATTCCAGCTTGTGCTTCATCCAGTCCAGCATTTCTCATGATGTACTCTGCATATAAGTTAAATAAGCAGGGTGACAATATACAGCCTTGACGTACTCCTTTCCCAGTTTGGAACCAGTCCATTTTTCCATGTCCATTTCTAACTGTTGCTCCTTGACCTGCATACAGATTTCTCAGGAGGCAGGTAAGGTGGTCTGGTATGCCCATATCTGTAAGAATTGGTAGTGGCTATAGGTATCTGTAATCCAGGGATGCAGAACAGGAAATCCTTAGATTGTTATCTCATCCATTAACACTTCACATTTCAAAGGAAGGGTTTGAGATCCCACTAGTGAATTCTTCTGTGGCCCATCAACTACACTTGTCTGCCCATCCTGTGCCAAGCATGCTGAGGTCAGGCCCAGAGACTCCTGGAACACTCTCTAACTGACCCATGCAGATCCCATGGCACGTGGGAGCCCTCGCCTTCCACCCAGCTCGGCAGTCAGTGACAAACTTTCTTTGAGAAGAGTCTTGGAATATGAGAAGCAAGTGTAAAATTCTATAAGCTTATTTTGCTAAAGACAAAACTGAATTTTTAAGGGGTTGCTTTTCATAGTACTGTTTTAGGGATCATGTAGACTCTTTCCTCCCCTAAGGGGATCTCTCTGCAGGCAAAGAATGCACAGAAAAGTAAACTGTGCCTTCTTCTCCTGTCTGGTATAGCTTCTGGCTCTGAAATAGACAGCCATCTACATTTCCAAATGCCAGAAGAACAAAAAAAGTGCTGGTGGTGGGGGGAGAGTTGAGGCGAGGTAACACTGATATACTGAAAACCTAAGTAAAAGCTAGAGTTTTCTGTTATGTTTGTGATCAGCATTAGAGAAATTGTATTTTGTCACACAAATTTAATTATTGGGATGGCCAAAAGTTTCCTCGGATTTTTCTGTAAGATATTATGGGAAAACCCAAATGAACTTTTTGACTGACCCAATATATGATGTGTAAAGCATCCAGGAGAACCGTGGATGGAGCCACTGCTTAATTGAGGACAAGATCTCCTAAAGACCCGATGTCGTTCTGAGACCAACCCAGGATCATCTCAGAGTCTTACTTCACCTGACATTCTTGTCCAGCATCAGTCAGTCTGGGGCATGGCTTTGGGTTCCATCCTGGGCTCTTTCTTCTGAACATCAACTCTTTTCTCTTTTCCCTATATTCTGTGGAATAAAGGAATGATGTCGGTTCTCAGAGTTGACAAGCGTGGCTTTTGATGCTACTCCTGTATTTTCTAGTCATGTAGCTTTGTGTGTGTGTGTGCATGCGCGCGCACCAAGTCTCTTCAGTCATGTTCAACTCCTTGCAACTCTGTAGACTGTAGCCCACCAGGCTTCTCTGTCCATGGGTTTCTCCAGGTAAGAATGCTGGAGTGGGTTGCCATGCCCTCCTCCAGGACATCTTCCAGACCCAGGGAACAAACCCACATCTCTTATGTCTCCTGCTTTGGCAGGCAGGTTCTTTGCCACTAGCGCCACCTGGGAAGCTTTGGGAAAGGGATAAGTATCTCCTCTGTGCCTGGGTTCTCTCATCCAGGAAGTGCAGGTACTCTGCAATTCCTCACAAGGCTGTTGTGAAGATTTATTATAATGGATCTAGAGAGAAAACACAGTGCCTGACACATGAGTACTCTAATAATGACAGCCTTTGGTCATGGTGAAATGAAGTGAAGTGAAAGTCACTCAGTCGTGTCTGACTCTTTGTGACCCCATGGGCTATACAGTCCATGGAATTCTCCAGACCAGAATACTGGAGTGGGTAGCCTTTCCCTTCTCCAGGGGATCTTCCCAACCCAGGGGTCAAACCCAGGCCTCCCACATTGCAGGCGGATTCTTTACCAGCTGAGCCACAAGGGAAGCCCCTTGATCATAGTACTCGCAAGTAAATTTAAGCCAATACCAGGACCACTGCTCAGGCTAAATTTGTATGTGGATATGTTTAATTCTGTACATAAATTAAGCCTGAAATAAATGAATGAAGCGTTGGGATCCTGTTTCTCATGAATATACTTCCTCTGTATACATTTATGCTAGTACATCTGGAGGCCTTTTAAGGACAAGCAGTCTTCCGATTAAAGATCAAAGATGAGATTAATATAACTGGCTGAATAACTGCTCTCAAAAGACCAACACGACATGGGAAAATTCCAGCTCAGTTTGGTACATGCACTGTAGTCTGAGGCAGGAAGTTGCAACAACACAGAGAGCTAATGAAAAACCCAAGTGCATCGCACCACCATATGGAACTTCAATTTGTAGGATGCCTTCAGAGAGCACCTTTTAGACTCCTTAATCCCTTGTTATAATTCTCCTACACTGTGGATAGAGGCCAACTCACCCACTCTCTAGAATGAACCTTGAGAAAACTCCCCCTTTGTGCTCCCATATCATATATGTTCTCAAAGAGTTTTACCTTTCTAATAGGAAAGAGTTACTGATAGAGTCTAAAAGAGAACCGTCCAGAGACTGTGGTATTTAAAAGTCAATGCTAAGTGATGTAGTTTCAAAAAAAGATTCAGGGGATATTGCCAACATTTATATTTCATGTTTCTTGTGAAATTGGTTTCAATTCTGTCTTGCTTTGGTCTCTGTACAGTAAAGATTCCTAGGTTGCTATGGAAAGTATGCACGTAAGCTGACTGCTATGGTAACTAGTCACATATGGTGGAGAGGCATAGCATGGCACAGGATTTGCATACCTAATTTGAGTGTGTTAGTGAAAGTGCAATCTGTGCATAGGAGGCTAAGTAATCTGAGGGGTTTTTGAAATTTTATGTGCACACCAAAATATTAAGTACTAGGGTCTGCTTTGGTATTGTCAGTGTTGATGTCTCTCTAATTTCAGGCATCAGTTTTCACAATGTATAACTATATAAAGGTGTGACATTGTGTGTGAGTATGTTTGTGAGCTTATGAAGTTGATTCAGTCTTATTATTTTATAGTTGCATTTCATTTATCTGGAGTCCTAAGTCTTAAGTCTCTCTCACAGCGTGAGGAGGATTTAATTAAACTTCTGTTGTGTGCGTAGTCGCTCAGTCATGTCTGACTCTTTGCGACCCCATGAACTGGGCTCCTCCATCCATGGGGATTCTCCAGGCAAGAATAGTGGAGTGGGTTGCCATGCCCTCCTGCAGGGGAGCTTCCCAACCGAGGGATTGAACCCAGGTCTCCCGCATTGCAGGCAGATTCTTTACTGTCTGAGCCACAAGGGAAGCGTCTATTAGTTTGTCACTATTTCATTCACTCAATATTTATTTGAAGTAGTTCTGTGCTAGTTATTTTAGGTATTTTTATTTGAGGTGCTGCTATTGCCTGGATCAAGCTGTTTCCATATTCAGTGCCTGCAGTGCTTTTGTCTTATCTTAACCTGGAATAGTGAGTGATGAGTGGTAGATAGGAAATAATTGGAAATATAAACAACCTCAGTTCTGGTGTCATGATTTACAGTATAAAGCATACTATGAAACAGTTGTTTTTTTTTAATGGAATACATTTATATGTAGTGTCATTGGGCTAATGTCAATAACATGAGACAAAACAATAAATTGCAAAACAATATGCACAAACATGATTTCATTTTGTAATAATATGTGCAGAGCTTTGTTTTGTAAAAAACAGGCCTGAACAGATGCATGTTGTACCTCCTGGTTTGATTAGTGACCTCTTAGAATTCATATGTGAATTTCTCTCTTCTTATAAATATCTTAGTCATTGCATTGTGTCTTACCCTGATCCAATATAGAGGCTTCCCACATGGCTCAGTGGTAAAGAATCTGCCTGCCAATGGGTTCAATCCCTGGGTCAGGAAAATTCCCTGGAGAAGGAAATGGCAATCCACTCTAGTATTCTTGCATGGGAAATCCCATGGAGAAAGGAGTCTGACGGGCTATAGTCCATGGGTTCGCAAAGCGTCAGACACACCTGAGCGACAGAGCAGGAGCGTGAGGTCAGGTATAAACTTGTCCTGATATGATTCCATCTAAAATGACTATACTTCCAAAGATAGTCTCATTCTGAAGTTCTGAAATGTTTGGCACCTAAGTGCTGTGCCTGTTTTATTAGATTTATAATTAAGTATGCCTTTTTTTGGCAATTGTAGATGGTATTATTGCATTTTTAGTTTTGGATCTAAAAATTTCTTGGTTGGGAGAAAAGGTGGGAGTGTTTAAGTTTATAAATGTCATTCCCTTGACTGCTATAGATCTATTAAGATTATCTATTTCATATTGGATTGGTTGTGGTAGATTGTGTTTTTTGAGAAATTGGTCCATTTTTTCTAAGGTGTCAAATTTGTGCAAGTAGAACTGCTTACTATCTTTTTGAGTTCTGATATTAGTAATTTATACCTTCTCTCTTTTTTTGTCAATCTTTTCTTTGTTAGTTGATTCAGTATCATTATTTTATAGTTGCATTTTATTTATCTGGAGACTTAAGCCTTTTTGTTTGTTTGTTTTTTTTAAACTTCAAGTTTGTCAATTTTATTGATCTTTTGAAACAATCAGACCTTTGTTTCATTGGTTTCATCTGTTGATTTTCAGTTTTGAATTCCATTGATTTCTACTCTTATCTTTTTTTCTAAAAAAAAAAAAAATCCTTTCTTCTGTTTGCTTTGACACCATCCTCTTACCAGTTAAAATTAAGTATAAAAAGCCTTACCTCCATTTATATGCCTTACTCTTCCTTGCTGATAGTGTAGCTTCATTAAATATTTCTTTTACATTCATGTAGAGCCACATTTAATGCATTATAATTTTTGTTTCCATTATCAAACTTAATTTAGAAAACCCAAAAGAGGAAGGAAAGTCTACTGTATTTACCCATATTTTTCCTTATAGTATTACTTATTTTCTTTCTTGATATGCAAAATTTATTCTTTTATTATTGCCTTTCTGTCTAAAGAACTTTCTTTAGTTTTTTTTTTTTTTTTTTTGAGATGGGGATAAATCTGTTAGAGACACATTCTCTTAGTTTTCCTTTATCTGAAAATGTCTTGATTTTCTCTTAGTTTCTAAAGAATTTTCTCTGAATATAGCATTCTGGATTGATAGTTCTTTTTCTTTTTCAACACTTGAAGAATGTTCTGTGGCTCCCCTAAGGCCTCTGGAGGGATTTCTGATGAGAAATCCACTGTCACTCAAATAGATTTTCCTCTGTAGGTAAAACGCCATTTCTTTCTTGCTGCTTTCACAACTTTTTTGTCTTTGGTTTTAAGCTTGACTGTGATGTGTGTTGGTATAGACTTCTTTGAGTTTGGGTTTTGCTCAGTATCCGGATTCTACAGGGGTGTTTGTGTGTGTGTGTGTGTGTGTGTGTGTGTGTGTGTGTGTGTGTGTGTGTGTTCTTGCCACATTTAAGAAGTTTTCAACCACTATTCCTTTGAGTAGTTTTTAAAGTCTACCCTCTTTCTCTTCTCTTCTGGAACTCTGATGACACAAATGTTAGATTTTTTTTTTTGTTATAGTCCCATAGATCTCTTAGGCGCTTTTCCATATTTTGAGGTAATTTATTCTCTGTTGTAATTTATATTGTTTCATCTTCCAGATCACTGATCCTTTCTTCTGCCCGCTGCAGTCCGTTATTAAACCTACCCGTTTAAAGTTTGATGTCAATTATTGTATTTTTCAATTTGAAACATTTAATTTTTTCAGTTTTTTCATTTCTGAAATTTTGGTTGAAAGCTTCTTTGTGTCTTGCATATTTTTTGTTGTTGAGACTTTCTGTTTCTTTGGTGATACTTCCTATTTTCGCATTTCAGATATGTTTATAATTGCTCACGGAGGCATTTTTATGATAACTACTTTAAAATTTTTGTAGGATTCTTTTAACATCTCTTGTCATCCTGCTGTTGTATCAGTTGCTTGTTTTATTTTATTTTTTTTCCTTTCAGCTTTAGATTTTCCTGGTTCTTGGTATGATGCATATTTTCTATTGAAACCTGTAAAATTGAGGCAGGAGAGAGGGAGGGGCTGCCTCATTACTGGGCTTCCCAGGTGGCTCAGTGTTGAAGAATCGGCCTGCTAATGCAGGAGACATAGGAGAAGTCGGTTTGATCCCTAGGATGGGAAGATCCCTTGGAGGAGAAAATGGCAACCCACTCTAGTATTCTTTCCTAAAAAATCCCATGAACAGAGGAGCCTGGTGGGTTATAATCCATGGGATTGCAAAGAGTCAGACACGACTGAGCCACTGAGCGCACACCCCTCACTACTGCTGAGTAGGAACAGAAATACAGGTTTCCCCACTCAGCTTCTATTGACACCAAACAGGCTGTGCTCCATAATTTTTGAATGGAAGGGGGAGTTCCAGTGCCCTGTGAGGCTTCCACTGATACTTCCCTTGCTGAATGGAATAGAACCCCATCTGGTACTGCTCACCTTGTACCCCTACTGACATCAAAGTGGATGGAGGTGGAAGGATGTGATCTTATTAACTTTGGACAGTGATGAAAGTTTGACTCTCCAACAGGCATTCTCTAATACCACCCTACTGATGGGGGGATGCCTTGTTACTGTCAGGTGGAAACAGGAGTCACACTTCCCAAGGAGTCTCTACTGACACTGTTGTTGATGGGGATGGCTTTAGTACTGCCCAATGTAGATGAATGTGCCATAAACCCTCCTAGGCATTTTTGGACCCCACCCCAGCTGAGGTATTGAGAAACCTCATTATAGGCTGATAGTTCAGTTCAGTTGCTCAGTTGTGTCCAACTCTTTGTGACTCCATGGACTGCAGCACGCCAGGCTTCCCTGTCCATCACCATGTCCTGGAGTTTGCTCAAACTCATGTCCATTGAGTCAGTGATGCATCCAACCATCCTTCCTCTGTCACCCCCTTCTCCTCCTGTGTTCAATCTTTTCCAGCATCAGGATCTTTTCCAATGAATCATTGTTCGCATCAGGTGGCCAAACTATTGGCCACCTTATAGACTGATAAGGGAAGTCTAGATTCCCAGGTTGGCCTTGCTGATGTGCATGGGGTTAGAACTGTAGTTTGTGTGTGTGGTGGTTGGCAGGAGGAGAGCAATTATAATCTAAGTATCTCTTTCGAGGCTGCCCCTTTCCTGGCCCTTTGGCTGGAGAGGATGGGATTTTCTTAGAGCCTTTTGGGTTTCCAGCTTCTTTATCTCTAACTCTGGAATGTGTCTGTGCGTTAGTTGCTCAGTTGTGTCTGACTCTCTGTGACCCCATGGACCGTAGCCCACCAGGCTCCCCTGTCCGTGAAATTCTCCAGGCAAGGATACTGGAGTAGGCAGCCATTCCCTTCTCCAGGACTTCTTCCTGACCCAGGGATTGAATCCAGGTCTCCTGCGTTAGCACTTTACCATCTTAGCCACCAGGAAAGCCCAATTCTGAAATATAT
Source organism: Giraffa tippelskirchi (assembly GCF_054371585.1). Classification (NCBI taxonomy): domain Eukaryota; kingdom Metazoa; phylum Chordata; class Mammalia; order Artiodactyla; family Giraffidae; genus Giraffa; species Giraffa tippelskirchi. The sequence continues at coordinate 36,675,976 of NC_137284.1, read as the reverse complement.
GAAACAAAGTGAAAACCCACGGAACTAACTACCATGGTGTTCCTTGAGTCCCTAGGTCTCTGTCTGGTCTTTTTTTTTTTTACCATTTAGTCTTATGTATATTCTATGTATAAAGCCCAGGGTTTCTAGTTATAGGTAGTAAAAGGATTGGGAAAAGCATCTCTACTTTAGCTTCCCAGACATAGAAGTAAGTACACTTCCCTTTTATTATTTGTTTAGCACTTGAAATTCAGCATGTGGCACTTTTCCTGGACTCTAGACCATTATTGCCACTACAATTTGAGAGATACCATTCCAAGCTACAAAATCTGGCTGGCAATGTCACTGTAAACATAAAGTTGGCAGTAGTCACAGGCTAAATACAAAGACAGGCAGTCTTGCCCTAAGTACAGGCATGTATGAAAAAGACACAGTCACTGTAAAACAATATCTGTCATCACCATAATATTTACTACGGGTGTACCGTTTTGTCATTATTCTTAATAGTAGCAATAACAATGAAAACAGCAATCATAATTGCTATGAAAATTGTGTGCTTGTTTCAAAGGGATTTGAGTACATCACATAATCTAATTTCCTTATCAGTCACTTTTATGTACAGGCTTTGCTGTATATGGATGAACCACTGTCAGGCTCTGTTCTAGATATTACTGGACAGATGGCGCTAATGGTAAAGATTCTGCCTTCCAACGCGGGAGGCTTGGAATGATCTCTGGATCAGGAAAATCTCTTGGGAAGGAAATGGCAACCCACTCCAATATTCTTGCTGGAAAAATTCCATTGACAGAGGAGCCTGGTGGGCTACAGTCCTAGGGGTCACAAAAGATTTGGACACAACTTAGAGACTGGACAAAAAGGCATAAAGAAGAAGGTAGTCTAGGTTCCCTCTCACCTAGAAGAGATAAGCAATATATAAAAAAAATAAATCAGCAAATGAGGCTTCAGATAGCCATATGCCTTAGAGACAATAAAACCTGGAGGTGTGATGGTGAATACCTGGAGAGCGGGGGATGATTGAGGGGGACCTATGCAACGTGGGTGTTCCACAAGAGCAAAAGCATCTGCCTAACCTCAGTGCCTTTGATGTGTATTAATAATTATGAATGCAAAGTCTAAAGGTATATACATATCCTCAAAAAGGCAAGCTTTTCCTTTCTTTTGGAATCATTATGACCGTATGGACCATAGCCCGCCAGGGTCCTCTGTCCGTGGGATTCTCCCTGCAAGGATACTGGAGTGGGTTACCATGCCCTCCTCCAGGGGATCTTCCTGGACCAGAGATCTAACTCTCACCTCTCCTGCATTGGCAAGTGGGTTCTTTATATCACTAGTGCCACCTGGGAAGCCCCAGAAATATATAAGTAACTGTTTTGCAGGATTCTCATATCAAAGCTGAAGTAAGCATATGATTGACAGCATTCAGTTCAGTTCAGTCGCTCAGTCGTGTCTGACTGCAGCACGCCAGGCCTCCCTGTCCATCACCAATTCCCAGAGCTTGCTCAAACTCATGTCCATTGAGTCTGTGATGATGTCCAACCATCTCAGCCTCTACTGTCCCCTTCTTCTCCCACCTTCAGTCTTTCCCAGCATCAGGGTCTTTTCCAGTGAGTCAGTTCTTCGCATCAGGAGGTCAAAGTATTGGAGTTTCTAGAGAGGGGTCATATATATACTTAGGGCTGATTCATGATGTTGTATGGCAGAAGCCAACACAACATTGTAAAGCAATTATCCTCCAATTAAAAATAAATTAAAAAATGAAGTAAAATTGGGTGTGCCTAGCCTGGATTGGGGAGGAGTTTGGGGGAGAATGGATATATGTATATGTATGGCTGAGTCCCTTTGCTGTTCAAGTAAAACCATTACTACATTGTTAATTGGCTATACTCCAATACAAAATAAAAAGTTAGAAAGGAATATATGTTTTCCTTAACAGTGATTAGTTACTGTTAAAAATAAGACCTTGTTTCTATTCACTGATCATCTGCTGTGTGATGTGCATTGTGTTATGTACCTTATGTATACTTTATGTAATCTTTACAGTTTTACTGGACAAGGGTTTGTTCCATTCATTTATAAAGGAGGGTAAAGACAGAGAGGAAGCTGCTTTCCTCTGTTTGCATCCTTCCAACCCAAAACAGTGAACAATGATCTGTTCTCTGCTCTTTTCAGTGCCCCAGGGGCTGACCGCTGTTGTCTGATCCACTTAGGGCTTCCTTGCTGGCTTGTTTCTGGTTGAATTTAGACAAATGGTGGCCTCTGCAAGAGATAAGAAAGTCAGAGAAGAAAAAGGACTGGGGAATCTATTTCCAGCTTTAGGACTATTGTGGTTGGTCCGTCTGCATGACTACATGACTGTAGTTCCTGCCGGGCAACAAAGACATCTGTGAAGGTTCCAGCTCTCATCAGACTTCGATTCTCCATTTTCCACCTTGCCCAAAGCCCTGGGGGAAGTTGAGCCTTCTGGCTCCCTGTCTTGAGTCCTGAGCGCCTCACTATTCCTTGTGCTTCCTCTTGTTATGTAGTCCCTAAATCCTGTCTGGCTCTTTTTTGACCCCATGGACAGTAGCCTACCAGACTCCTCTGTCCATGAGATTTTCTAGGCCAGAATACTGGAATGGGTTGCCATTGCCTTCTCCAGGGGATCTTCCTGACTCAGGAATCAGATCCTCATCAGCATTGCAGGTAGATTCTTTACCACTGAGCCATGGAGGAAGAGCCCCGTAGCTTCCCTTAATCCTGCCCATACCTCCCTTCATTAAATTACCTTCAGAATCCCACATGAGTTGCCTTTTATTGCCTTTGTGAAGCCCATAGACTGTTATGTAGATAAGTTATACAGCTAGTGTGTTGTAAACTTGAAATTCCTAGAATTCAGACTTTGGTCTGCTTGATTACAAAACTCACGCTTTTTCTACTAAAACTAAACTATGCCCCTCCATCCCAAAACATCAGATTATATGTAAGTTATGGAAAGAGTCAATGACTCACCTAAAATGACCGACATAAATTTAAGAAGTAACTGTTCACAATGATCAGTCATTTATAGATGTGCCTTCTACAGACGCAGAAAACCTGCATATACAGATGTAATGATCTATCTGGGAAATTCTTTTGGTGTATTCTTACGATCAAATTTGTCAACAATTAGAAACTTTTCTGATCCTTATGTGTGTTCAGTGTGGTGGTCTTTAATTGAACTATGTTCTGTCTGTGATCACTGTAATGTAGTTTAAAAGATTTGTCCATTGAAAACTTTTGTACTGTATAGTTATGTCTTATGATGATCAACAATAACTCCTTTCTCTGTGGGCATTAATATAAGATAATTGACCTCGCTCCCATGATTTGCTTTCAGCTTGGGGACACAGCTCCCGTCACGGTCAATTATTTTATAGTAATTCCAACAACAAAAGCAACTATTGCTGAATTAAGCAATTTTCTAATCACCTTTTGGACTGGAGACTGGAGCGTGGCCCAGACTAATATGGCTGCTTTCAGTGGAATTGCTGCCCTACCAGGGGTAACTCACACAGAGTGTGAAATATTTTTTGAGATTGGACAATTTAGGCATATTAATATTATGAAGATAATTTCATATTGCAGGCACTTTCAGTATGAATTGGAACTTCACTCCTACCCCCCTCCCCCAGCCTCATGTTCAGTGCAGATAAGACAGACTGCTTTGTCTTTGCCAGTAAAATTCATCTCTCCCTGCTTCTTCCCAGGCTTGCTCTTCTGAGCTGCTCAGAATTCCTGGAGTGTATTTTGAGAACACTACACCCCCATGTGGTGGCAACAGTATTTCTGGGAAATCATGTAGGAACTTTCTTTTTATTTGTTAAGTTTTATACACTCTTTCACCATTTTTAGACCTCTTCAGATTAGACATTTTTATAGATTAGTGAAACTAATTTTTAAAACATTCTGTGTATAAAATTGTTAGAATCTATCTGTGAAGTGTAACTTTTTTTCTCAGTTCAATACCATCATAACAACTAGAGAAAAGAGACTGAACCCATAAATTAGTGTCAAAAATGTTGTCAAGCACCTCTTATAATAGTGTACTATACCTTCTTGGAGGTGGTGGAAAAAAATGTTGCACTATGATCAGAATTGATGGTTTTTAGGTCTGAGTCTTCCACTTGCCAGCTCTGTGGCCTTGGACATCATTCTTAGCCTCTGTATCTTTATGTACAAATCCTATCTGTATGATTCATGCTTCATTTGTAATTTTAAAATGTTTCAAGTATAGAGTTATGTTTTATTAAACTATACTTTAAATCTTCTTAATTATAATATATAATTTCTAGCTAAATTTTTTAAATTGTAAAACTAGCTAATTGAGCATTTCAGAGGCTCTGAGCACTGTATTTTGAAACACTATCTTTAAAGTTATTTTATTTAAATATCAGAAATCTTAAAACTAAAATGAATACATACACCTATGAATCTGTATTTATAGTGAATATATGTAAACAGTGGAGAGAGGAAGAGTAATTGTTGAACCAGCTGTGCTTTTCTTCCAGAAATGACTACAGCTTTCTTTTATGTTGCTCTGTATTGGTTCTTAGTCTCTTTTTCAACTTTTGCAACTTTGTAAAATTTCACAGTCCCCCTCAATATAGGGTACAACCAGTTTTTCTGTCAAAAGTAATACATTCATCTCATCAGACTAGATGATATGATATTGACTGACTTTCTATTTTATATCCGAGTTATCCTAGGGAGGTACTTTGAGATTCAGACAAGATGTGTGAAAGAGCTTTCTGAAAGCACTATATGAATGGAAAGTATTATTGTCATCCAATGTTGAGCTGTACAATGGTTCTAGGATATTATTTATTACTGTTGTGCTGTGTGCTATGCTATTCGCTCAATCATGTCCAACTCTTTATGACCTCATGGACTGCAGCCCGCCAGGCTCCTCTGTTCATGTGGATTCTCCAGGTAAGAATACTGGAGTGGGTAGCCTTTCCCTTCTCCAGGGGATCTTCCCAACCCAGGGATCAAACCCAGCTCTCCCGCATTGCAGGCAGATTCTTTACCATCTGAGCCACCAGGGAAACCCATTTATTACTATTATTTATTTAAAATACAAAAAAAAAACAAGAAAATAGAGCCAAAGGTAGAAAGCAGGTGAATAGGACTAAGATAGAGAACCCTGAAGCAGGGGAAAAAAAAGAAAAAAAAAAAACTATCACTTGAGTGTTTCCTGAAAAATCTTTGGATTTAACACTTTGTGGTACAGTTTGACAGGTGAAATTAAGAAGGGGAGAAAAAACAAATGAAAAGAAAGAGTCTGAAAAAATTTTCCTCTGGATCTGAGAAATTGAAAGGAGACTAGAAATAAAGCCTTATTTAAAATACTTAAGCAACCATGGTCCTCATGCTCAGCGGACTTTAAGAATAGTAGTTGAGACTTAGGGGAGATTTTTGAGTGCTTTGTATAACTTTGGATGTAGAAAGATCACTGCAGCCATCATAGGAAAGCCTGGGGACTAAGTAAAGCCTGAATCTGGATATTTATTACCGGTTTTGCCAGAAACTGTAAGAAAGCCAAGTGAATACCAGTAAAAGCCTGTCCTACGGTCACCATAAAATGGCTGTGAATTTTAGGCCACCACCTTAAGGACAGCTTTTAAATAAGAGCATAGAAGGTTGACTTGCAAGGAATTGTGCCAAGATTATTTCTTTTATTATGTCTCTCTTTTTTACAATCTCTTGTTTCATCTTTTGATTGATTCTTTAGAGAAGTCACAGGGCCAAGTTCAGTTTGGATTCAGAAAACTCCATCTGAGAGTGCCATCTTCAGGGAGCAAAATGGAGCTGCCCTGGGTCGCCATGAGGTCTGTCAGAAACAAGGCTGGCAAATGATCGTAATACGAGGAAACCCAGACAGCTGAGATCTAAGAATTTTGATATGTTTATTTATTTATCCAACCTCTTTTATTGGGGGATGACTTTGCCTCTGGAACTTTGCTGGGTTATTATGGAACAGAAATTTTTTTCCAGTGCAATGACAATTTCCTCCCTCTCATGAAACTTTCACAGTAGTAGGTGAGATGGGAAGCCAAGTAATCATATAACTTTTATTTAATATATAACACACTTATAAATCTCTGTTTTCAGTGGCTATACAGTGGAGGGAAACATTTTATATATGTGATAAAGTATAGTATACTGACTATATAACAGAATATTAATAGAAGTAACATAAATAAATGAAAGAAAGTGAGAGTGGAGAATAACCCACATCACATGAATGTATGATATGACTCTGGGTGGGATTATTAGGCCACAATAACATTTCTGAAAGTGTTTCACTTGCTTCTTGCATGGATTTACTGATTAATAGCTTTTGACCACTTATTATATTTCAAGTAAATGCTGGATGCTGGCAATGATCGTAGTTTAGATGGAATGCAATTTGCTCTCTGAATCTCTCATAGCAGAGAAAATAAGACGTATGGTTGAGAAAGATCGCACTTCTTTGTGGCCTCCTACCCTGAGTGTCCTGAGGTCTGGAAGTTAATTAGTTGTGTCTTGTGTTTTGGATGTATTTTTTCTCCTTTTCTATATTCCCACAAAACTATGAACGTAGCTCTACTCATTTCCTGGATGCTCTGTAATAGATCTTTCACTAGCGAGAAATTCTCAAATATTCGTGAATGTCCTATGATGTACTAGGAACTGAGAGAGGAAGCAGAGACAGAAAAACAAGTTAACACATTCTCTTTATTTGTGAGGCTCAGAATACTATGGGGGAGACATCCATACAGGTGCTTCATTGCATAGCAAGTGGATGATAGAGGTATATATTGGGTCAAGGGGTGGAACAGAGAAAATGAGCATGTCTTCCTCGTGGTAGAGATGGAGTAAAGAGAAAAGAATAGAAAAACTTTGTAGAGGAGCTGTGAAGGTTTAGATAAAAGAATTAGTTAGAGAAAAAAGGACTTAAATACAGAAGGAACGGCATCAACAAAGGCAGAGAAGTAAGAATAAGTACTTGGATTTGGCTAGATCATTGGAAGGACTGATGCGGGAGCTTCGGTACTTTGGCCACCTGATGCAAAGAAGTGACTCACTGGAAAAGACTCTGATGCTGGGAAAGATTGAAGGCAGGAGGAGAAGGGGGTGATAGAAGATGAGATGGTTGGATGGCATCACTTATTCAATGGACATGAGTCTGAGCAAACTCCAGGAGATGGTGAAGGGTTGGGAAGCCTGGTGTCCATGGGGTCACAAAGAGTCGGACACGACTGAGCGGCTAAACAACAACAACAAGAGTAGGTTGTAAGTTGGGCTTCCCTGGTGGCTCAGAGGCAAAGAATCCACCTGCTAATGCAGGAGATATGGATTCTATCTCCAGGTTGAGAAGATCCTCTGGAGAAGGGAATGGCCACTGACTCCAGTATTCTTGCCTGGGAAATCCCATGGACCGAGGAGCCTGATGGGCTACAGTCATAGGGACACAAATAGTTAGACATGACTTAGCAACTCAACAACAATGAGGATGTAAGTTAAAAAAAAAATCAAACCATGGGAATCTGTAACATTCCAGGTGAAAGAGTGAGTAAAGGAAAAAAGAATAGTGTGGGCAAATGTAGAAGCACTGGGAAGTAGAAGAACCCCTATCCCTCCAAAAGAAAACTCACCAGTGCTCTACAGAAAGTCGGTTTAGGAAGAGGGCATGACTGTGTGCCTGGGGTCCTGGGCATGAGTGAGTATGGACATATTCATACATTTATGACAGTCTGCGGGCACCCAGAGCGGAAAAAAAAAAAAAAATCAGTTTCTCCTGTGTTGGTTCCTTGAGTCTCATTAGTGAACATCTCAGTGCTCAGCCGCTCTAATTAGATTGGTTTGGGTTCATAGTTAAGAGATCTAGATTTTTTTAAAAACATTTCTTCCCCACCAAAACCATTACTCTTCAAAAGCCAGAGCAGTGCCAAGAGTTACTTCAGAGAATTTTCCCGACTCCCTGATCCCTAATTAAGGGCAAGTCCCAACAAAGAGGAGAGCACTGCCTGTCTTTCTGAACGTAGGGAGGTAAGGTCCCAGAGAGATTGATAGTGCTGGTTAACTCTGGCTGTGGTGGTCTTTGAAGGGCTTTCTGCAGCTCTACTGTGTTGCTGCGGCAATGGAACACTGGTGGAGACAACCCTGATGAAAAGGGAAAACGCTTCAGGAAAGATTTTCTTCAGCCCCGTGGGGCTTCATTCAGAACATGAACAGAGACAGACAATCGAGTTGATGGGAAGACACTATTTATGCAACTGGAAGATATCAGAACAGACATAAGGGAGGTCAGTGCTCTACCATAGAAGGTTGTCATAAAACCACCCACCATCCTGTAATTTCTAGTAGAACTTCCTAGCTGTATTTAATTAGTAGCTTTATGGAATGTCCCCAGTCTGGAATTAGGAATTTTGTGGCTTTAATATTCTATCTTTACATACAATAAATCCAAATGGAGAGCTTTATATATGCCAGTGGTATATGGTATTTCAGTATTTACTACGTGGTGGGGATAAATAAAAATACCGTCTCCATTTTTTTTTTTTCCGATTACTCAATGAGGTTGGTCTTACTAATTTCACTTTTCAAATACAGAATGGAGGACTTCAGAGTCATCACATATTCTTTTACTTGTTCTTCAGGTAATGGGAAGAGCTGGGATCAGGACTTAGGTTTTTGTAAGACTGATAAGGTTAAGTAAAATTTGTGTAAGTTCAGAAGAAGTCATGCTGCGTTTCAAGAAGGAGTATTTCCTGTCCACTCCGAAACTAGAGACAGTAACAGCTGAGTAGCTGTGGACACTGCTGGTGGCTTGAGTGCGGTTTCTAAATAGCACTTCACAATAAAGGGAGCCGGAGCTTCTTAAAAAATATGACTTTTCAAGAATAAAGCTAGTTCTCGGTCTGAGGTAGGAAAAATGCGACATAAACCTGGAATACTTTATGTTGAAAGCAGGTAAGCTATCTATCAAGACAGGTTGCTGTTGAGTCGCTAAGTCGTGTCTGACTCCAGGACCCCATGGACTATAGGCTGCCAGGCCCTCTCTCCTTGGGATTTCCCATGTAAGAGTACAGGAATGGGTTGCCGTTCCCTTCTCCATGGGATTTTCTCAATGCAGAGATCAAACCCATGTCTCCTGCATTGGCAGGCAGATTCTTTACTGCTACTGCTAAGCTAACAGGGAAGCCCATCAAGACAGATAGCATCATGTTAAAAGGAGTCAGAAGGCCATCTCAAGAGGCTTCCATGGGCCAAAATGAGGCAAACTGAGCATTGATAAGGATAACAATTACAATGAATTAAAACACACCAAATATGTTTAAATCCATGATTTAAGAATAATATTTAAAAATCACCTCATTGCCAGTTGTGCAGAATGTTAGGAAATCTATTCATTATTTTGAAAACTGGTTAAATAAAGGGAAAGAATCACTATCCTATTGGTATACAAACTGAAATTTAAGGTAGGCAAATGTTTGAAAGGAGATGTGTCTTTATAGCAGTTTCTGCTTAGTAAATTAGGAAGGAGTGACAAAATGTCACCATTTTAAATAAACAGATCTAGAAAATATTTGTTGTGGCTGCAACATCATAAAAAGAGAAACAGATGTCATGGGACTTCTGATGGTAATATAGCTCACCATTTATGAAGTGGTTTTGCCCTAAATATAGAGCTTGAGTATGACCAAGTCTCTAGGTTGAATTCTCATTTCATAGGAGTTACAAGGGACAATACCATGAGACAGTACAATCAAGAAAATCCAGACTATAGACAGCTTTACAGGGCAAACAACATGGTTTTGTTTTGTTCTTTCACCAAATAAATTTCGGTGTACGTGTGTGTGTGTGTGTGTGTGTGTGTGTGTGTGTTCCAGGGGTGGCGGAAGAATCCTATAGGTTAAAAGATACTTGAGACGTGTAGGGCATTCATGGATTTGTTTCAAATCCTGATTTGAACAAACTTTTACAAGAAATTAGGCAATCAGGAAAATTTAAATCCTTATTAGTTGTTTGATGATAACTAAAAGAAATTTTGTTGGTACTGGAGTTATGTTAAAAAGAAAGAATTACTGGTACTTCCCTGGTGGTCCAGTGGTCAAGACTATACGCTTCCAGTGGAGGGGGCACAGGTTTGATCCCTGGCTGGGGTACTAAGGGTGGCGCTAGTGATAAAGAACCCACTTGTCAATGCAGGAGACTTAAGAGACGCGGGTTTGATCCCTGAGTATGAAGATCCCCTGGAGGAGGGCACAGCAACTCACTCCAGTATTCCTGCCTGGAGAATCCCATGGACAGAGGAGCCTGGCAGGCTATGGTCCATAGAGTCACAAAGAGTCGGACACAACTGAAGCGACTTAGCACACATGGGGAACTAAGATCCCACATGCTGAGTGGTACGGCCCAAAATAGATAAATAAATTTTAAAAAGTTGATGCCTGATTTTGCTTCAGAATAATATAAGGGAGTGGTTAAGAGGATTAAACAACTTTGGTTATGGGTTAATCATAATTGAAGCTGGATGAGAGTATATATGGAGCTGGGCAGTACTACACACTCTTCTTTTAATGTATTTCAATTTTTCGTTAATGAAAAGTGAAAGAAAGAGGAAGGAAGGAAAGAAGAAAAGAAGGAAGAGAGGGCAAATGAAAGAAAGGAAGAGAGAAGGAAAGAGAACTTTGGTATTTCTCACTCCATAATCACTGTTCTTATTTTCTACACTCCATAGTATTGACTATGTAATTGATTAAGTGGTATCAGATTACAAAATAATTACAAGAGTACGGTAGAAAACCCCGCTTGATCCCCACCCCTCTTAGTTATGTGTGTGTGTGCTCATGCTCCATCACTCAGTCACAGCCAAATCTTTGCAACTCCATGGGCTGTAGCCCACCAGGCTCCTCTGTCCATGATATTTTTCAGGCAAGAATACTGGAATGCGTTGCCATTTCCTCCTCCTGAGTATCTCACAGCTTGTTTTTAAATAGATTATACAAAGTAGGGGCTTAGTACATGTTTATTAAGTTACATCATGTCTGTGTATGCAAAACGTATAGATACACCTACTTATTTGAAATGTTAAATATGTAACTTTGAAATAGAAATCAGGTTTCAATTCTGGCCCTAGGTCAGTTGCGTTAGAGCTGAGGAGTTTCAGACTGGTCAGTTTGTCTCAGTTTTAGTAGTTCCTTTTAGTTGGTTTTTGAGAGACTCCAGTGAAATAATATATGTAAAAGCCAATTAAACTATAGTGTTAGATCCCCATAAGATACTCTTATTGATTAGAACAGAATTTGGATGTCATGAGAACTCAAAGATGAGAATCCTTCTCATAGATTCATGAATAGGAAGATTTCATGAATGAAAAAGTATGATAAGTTGAACTTTGGAGAGCAGAGAATGTTTACTCTGACAGAAGGAACACAGCAGGAAGAAAGCAGAGTGGGAGCATGGATTCAGAGTGGAATGAATAGAGCGTTTACGGGTCACCGAGTCATGGAGACAGAGAACATCAGAGCTGGGAGGGGTCTGGGAAATTGTCTAGCTCAACTATTTCATTTAGAATCTGCCTGCAAAGCAGGAGACCTGGGTTCGATCCCTGGGTGGGGAAGATCCCCTGGAGAAGGGAATGGCTACCCACTGCAGCATTCTTGCCTGGAGAATTCCATGAACAGAGGAACCTGGCAGCCATGGGGGTCGACTAACACTTTGACTACTTTTCATATATTTTAGTAAACTTATAAATTTTTGCCTAAATAAAAAATTTATAACATTTTGATTCCACTTGTTTGACTTAGTATGAATAGAATGCTAGATTTCTAATTTAAAAAAAAAGATAAGCAACAAAGGTTTACTGTATAGCACAGGGAACTATGGTCAATATCTTGTAATAATCTATAATGGAAAACAATTTCAAAACTAATATAAGTGTATATGTATAACTGAATCACACACACACAAAGGAATTCTACTTTTTGAAATTTAGTAATATTTACCTTTTTGCCAGTTTTTCTAAATGGCCTATGGACATCTAATAACAACATATGAGATACAAAATTTTAAATGTATTTGTGTAGGATATGATTAATATAAATTAATTAAATATGAATATATTGTATTTAAATTATTAATGACATTGTTCAATATGTACCTAATCTTATTTTTTCTGCACTTGATAAAACATTCTCAAAGAAATGTTATGTCTCATTATGATTATATATTTTTTTGTTTTCCCTTATATGTCTTTTGATTTTTGCTGTATGTATCTATGTTTCTTTGTTGTTAAGGTGTCTACTGGTTTATGATGTCTGTCTTCTTTGTGAATTGTACCTTTTATCATTAAAAAGATTCATTTTTGTTTCATTTAAATAATTAAATTAATTTAAAAAAAGGAAAAAGAAAGATTTGAGAAAGCCAAGGCCCTGATGGAATAAGTGCTTTGCTCAAGAGGAAAACAGCTAGTAAGTGGCTGAACCAAGGACTCTAAGCCTCACTCTTTTTCCTCCTCTGAAAGCTTTTGCTTAGTGGTAAGATTTAGCTGATTATTACTGAGCAGGTAAGATTGAGTAAGCAATGTAAGACACGTTGATTTAGAACAGAAAGGCTTAGGCCATTAGATTTTAAATGTGATCCCTTATGAGAGTAGATTTAGTATAGTTTTAAGCAGGAGAATTATCACAAGAAGCAGTACGTTCAGAGTATTATATTCATGTATAAGAGTAAAGGTTGAAACAACAAGATAATGTGAAATGTTTCTGCAGTTCCTTGTGTTGAGCACAAGGACTGCCCCAGCGGTATGCTGATGCTCTGGGATGGAGATAAAGGGGACAGTTAGGAGCTATTGCTGACAGAGCTAAAGTAACTTTATAGGACCACATAGGACTATAAGTTGATAAAAATAGTATAGAACTTGGTACAGAGAGACAGTTAAAAATTTATGTAACCATTTCTATTCCACCCGCCATTTAATGGTTATTCAAAAAACAAGTGAGAAAACTGAAATTCAGAGAGAAGAGTTGATTTATTCGGGGTCACATGGGTAATAAACAACTGGGTCAAAAGTCAAGTCTGGTGCCATTTCCACCGCTACAATTTCTTAACCTGGTGTCCGTGGATCTTCAGAAAGTTGATGACTGAGCCTCAGTCATTCTATGTATGCTATAGAGATATATGAAAATTTAAAATTTTTTGTCTGTGTGTGTGTGTGTGTTTGGTGGGTGGGTGGTAGGCTAGCAGAAGTCAGTGTCATAACTTTTTTTTTTTTTAATTAGTTTATTTATCTATTTTTTAACTTTACGATATTGTATTTGTTTTGCCATACATTGACATGAATCCACCATGGGTGTACATGTTTTCCCCTTCCAGAACCCCCCTCCCACCTCCCTCCCCATCCCATTCCTCCGGGTCATCCCGGTGCACCAGCCCCGAGCACCCTGTATCATGCATCGAACCTGGACTGGCGATTCGTTTCACATATGATAATTTACATGCTTCAATGCCATTCTCTCATACCCTCCTGCCAGTGTCATAACTTTTAACAGATCCTCAAAGTCATCTTAACTAAAAGGTTAAGAACTTTACTCTGTGTGTGTGTGTGTGTGTGTGTGCGCGTGCACGCACGCGTGCGCTCAGTCACTCAGTCATTTCTCAACTCTTTGAGACCCCACGGACCATAGCCTGCCAGGCTCCTCTGTCCATGGAGTTTTTCAGACAAGAATACTGGAGTGGGTTGCTGTTTTCTTCCCCAGGGGATCTTCCTGACCCAGGGGTTGAACCTGCATCTCCTGCATTGGCAGGTGGTTTCTTTAGCACTGTGCCACCTGGGAAGCCCTAACTGTGTATGCTTATGTATTTAAAGCAGCATCTTTTGAGATAAATATTAAGCCAATTATATTTCCTTCCACTCAATCCTTTTCTGCTTTCCCTCCTAAGCCTTCTGAATTTGGTATCTGAGAGCTGGGGGAGGGTGACATGTAAGCAACAGGACCTCACGTGAGTGTCTTGATCTCTGGTACTTTGCTGGTATCTGTAGAAGTATTCCTTGTCCTGCTTTCTAACAACTGTGCTGATATCCCAGACATAGACTGTGGCTGGTGACATTCCCAGAACCTTCTTTTGGCGTGAACGAGGCTTGATGAACTGGCTGACTCCAGCTGGTGCTTCAGGTCTGTCTCTTGCATTGCAGGTCTCTCTTGCATTAAGCCTGTAGCTTAGACCCTCCCCTCTGCCACCACTGCTCTGTGATGATCACTGAAGCTGTAAGGGTAGGCTTGAAGGCAGTCAGCTGTGAAATGTTGCCCAACACTAAGGAGTAGAAATACCTGGTTTGTTTCCATGTAGCACAGCTGGATAGAGAAACTCTCCAATGACATCACCAGCCTACTCTTCACCTAAATCCGACTTGAAATCATTTTTGTCTCAACTATAGTTACTCCCGTTGTCACAGAGCCTCAGTCTCCACCTCTGTTAAATAGGAACAATATCTCATAAGCCTGTGGTAATAAAGGTTAAGTAGGATAATGTCTATAAACATCTTAGAATAAGTCTTGGTATTTAAAGGACTGTTGCTTTTTATTGTTTTCCTCCTCCTCTGCTGCTGCTTCTTCATCATTGTCATCATCACCACAGATTAGATCTTTTTCCTGTTCATGTTCCTAATGCCTAGCACAAAGCTGGTGTCATAAGAGGAACTTAGTAAATATCTGATTAATGAATGAAATGAATTCAGAGAAGGGTCCTCTATGATGCGAAAATAAGAGCAACAAAAAGACCAAAAAAAAAAAAAAAAAACCACCACCACCAATTATAACTAACTTCTCAGTTTATCTATAGCTATTTTTATCTTAGGGCTTCCCTGGTGGCTCAGACAGTAAAGAATCCACCTGCAAATAAAGGAGACCTGGGTTTGATCCCTGGGTTGAGAAGATCCCCTGGAAGAGGGCATGGCAACCCACTCCAGTATTCTTTCCTGGAGAATCCCCATGGACAGAGGAGCCTGACAGGCTATAGGCCATGGGGTCACAAAAAGTCAGACATGACTGAGCAACTAAGCCCAGCACAGCACATGATATCTTAAAACTTACAAATAGCTATATTTTAAAGGATAATCTTGAGAATTAAATACTGTCTAGGGAAACTAGTTCAGGTTTCTGAACGAAATTTGCTACAAGGTATCTGCTTGCCATATTCCACTGATTTATGTTCAAAAGACACCTTGTTTTGTATTTTTTTATATGTTGTGTTCCATCCACATTTGGTAGTTCCAAACTTAGCTGAAATGATTTAGAAAGCACACACATTAGGTTATGATGAGCTCTAACTTGGCAGTCAATGAAGTGTTGTCTTTTTTTTTTTCTTTTACTATCATGGAGTAAAGCAGTTCACAGTTTACATCCTGACTCTATTCTTTTATTATACAACAATTTCCTTCTTTTCAGCTGCATGCCTGTTCCAAACAGTTGAGAAGTTGCCATCTAGTGGGCAAAAGCTGTAATGGCATAAAGGAAGCTGAACACAATCGTTGAAAAGGAGTGCCTCATTCTATATAGGAAGAGGGAACTTATTTACTAAATCCATTCACAGTTTTTACAATAATGATATCATTTGACACTAAATTTAAATATTAGAGCTACATGGGGATATATAAAAATTTCCAATATTTTCAGGTAAAATGAAAAAGAAAATTAAACCAAACCAATTAAACCAAACTACATACCTATTCATGGGATCACAAAGAGTTGGACAGGACTGAGCGACTGAACTGAACTGAACACACCTATTGAAACAACTCAAAACAACAATTACAAACAAACAAACAGCAACAAAACAACAATTAAAAACGACAATATGGAATATTGATGAGGAGATGAAGTAATCAAAATGCATACACACTGCTTGTGGGAATGCAAAAATAGTACAGCCACTCTGGAAAACAGTTTGGCAGTTTCTTATAATGTTAAACATAAACTTACCATATCGCCCAGCAATTCCATGCATAGACATTTATCCAGAAGAAGTGAAAGATATATCTTCAAACAAACATATGTACAACAGTGTTTATGGTAGCTTTATTTATAATTATAAAAAACTAGAAGCAACCCAAATATCCATCAGCTAAATAATGGATAAACAAACTGTATTACATCCACATAATGTAATACTTCTCTGCAAAATGTAAATGAGTAAACTATTGATACACATGACAACATGGGTGAATCACAAAAGCATTTTGCTGTTTAAAAGAAGCCAGACTTGATGCAAAATCATATATATTGTATGATTCCATTACAATGACATTGTGGAAAATGGAAAACTTTAGGGACAGAAATCATATCAGTGGTTGCTGAGGGCTGGAGATTAGGAGGGAGATGGATTATTAAAAGATATTAAAAAACTATTAGAATGGGGAAAATGTTTTCTATCCCGACTGATTATAGCAGTGGTTATGTGACTTTAGGACTTTCGTCGTAGCTCAGACAGTAAAGCGCCTGCCTGCAATGCGAGAGACCTGGGTTCGATCCCTGGATTGGGAAGATCCCCTGGAGAAGGAAATGGCAACCCACTCCAGTACTCTTGCCTGGAAAATCCCATGGACTGTAGCCCTCGAAGGCTACAGTCCATGGGTTTGCAAAGAGTCGGACATGACTGAGCGACTTCACTTTGATGTGACTTTAAGAACAGACTTCTGGACACAATTGGGGAAGGAGAGGGTGGGAAGGATTGAGAGTACCATTGAAGCATATACATTACCACATGTAAAACAGGTAGCCCGTGGGAATTTGCTGTATAACACAGGGAGCTCAACCCCGGTGCTCTGTGACAACCGACAGGGATGTGATGTGGTCAGAGGTGGGATGGAGACTCAGGAGGGAGGGGACGTA
The DNA here is from genome assembly GCF_054371585.1 of Giraffa tippelskirchi. Classification (NCBI taxonomy): domain Eukaryota; kingdom Metazoa; phylum Chordata; class Mammalia; order Artiodactyla; family Giraffidae; genus Giraffa; species Giraffa tippelskirchi. The sequence goes on along the minus strand of NC_137284.1, from coordinate 36,659,081 downwards.
AGTATGTCTGTGACTGATTCATGTTGATACAGCAGAAACCAACACAATATTGTAAAGCAGTTATCCCCCAATTAAAAGGAAGTTAAATTTTAAAAAAGTTTATTGAAAACCATAGAATTGTACACTTACAAAGGTGTACCTCAATGAAAAGAGGGATCAAACACTTTAATACATCAGATTGAATAACCAGGCCAATTTGGTCATCAATCACTGAGACAATGAGAAGGACTGACAGTCATTAGATGCTCTAATGTCACAAGCCAGCTGTGAGAAATTCAGTCAAACAGATGAGAAAGAACTCTTCACCTTGCAGAATTTTTCAACTGACTCATCCCTTTTAAAATGATAAGTTTTTTCCCTCCAAAGTTCTATTTATTTACAATCTGTCCTAGGGTTTACAGATGTGTCTAATTTTTGTCTCTAGGTTGCTTTGTAACAATGAATCTGTCTAGCTCTGTTTTGTGTGGTAGACATACACTAGTGAATGTATTCTGATTATATTTTTTAATTTATCAGGCATTTCTACTATTATCTACTGCACAGCCCTGTTAGGCATGTCTGGCAGCAATTACTGTTTCAGAGTTCCTCTACTGTCAAACAAGTTCAGTTCAGTTCAGTTCAGTCGCTCAGTCGTGTCTGACTCTTTGCAACCCCGTGAATTGCAGCACGCCAGGCCTCCCTGTCCATCACCAACTCCCGGAGTCTACCCAAACCCATGTCCATTGAGTCAGTGATGCCATTCAGCCATCTCATCCTCTGTCATCCCCTTCTCCTCCTGCCCCCAAAGCTTCCCAGCATTAGGGTCTTTTCCAATGAGTCAACTAATTCTGAAGTGACGTTATACAAGTAACCAAACTTACATATTTATATAAAAAATAAATTTTACTACTTTCACATTTAGTAGTCAATGTAAAGTTAAATCATTTCATGGTGGGGTTAGTGATGCTTTTAAAATACCTCAAAATAAGCAAAAACACAGCAAATAAATATAAACTATGGAATAATATGATGACTCAGACTAAAATTGCCACAAATTTGACATCTTCTGGTGGGAGCGGGGATGGGCTGTGTGTGTGCTTTCCCTTTGTGCTTAACTTTACTCATACTTGTAAATATATCAACATTGAAAGTTGATAGTTTCATAAGCATCTACATTTTCATTTCACCAGTGGAATAAAGAAGGATTTAAAAGATGGACTAATTTTCCTAGAATCACATTGCTGAGAAGTGGCAGGACTTGATCCTCAAAATAAGTCCTGCTTCTCACTGTGCTTGTTCTGTCACTCCAGCTCCCTCTTCCTGATGTTGGTATAGGTCTGCCCTGTACTGGGTTGCTTCTGACATTACATGTAGGAGATTGCCTAGGACAATACATGTAGGAGATTGTCATATAAGAACCAGGATTTTAGGAGAAGACCAAACGGAGACAAACTCACACCCATAAATAGCTACCATAAGTCAATTGGGTAAAGCCTGTCTTCAGGTCCTGGAGTCCCAGCACGTAGAAATATGAACTGCCTGCTCTGGGGACCAGGGTACAACTATTGTGCAAAGGGTATTCCTAGCTTCACCAAACATTTCTTTTCAGATTCACTGTTAATGCATAGGCGACCTCTAGTGAGCATTTTCTTCATCTCAGGTTTTCCAATGAGATCAATCATTCTATCACATAGCTTAATACCAAAAAAAAAAAAAAAAAAATGGGCAAGAAAGCATGTTTTGGGCTAGGCAAGAATCTCAGGAATCTGGATTTCAGTTTTACGATGGGAAGTGAAGACTTTATCACCTCTACCCAGGGCCCTTTATGAATCCTCATTTTTGAAATCACATTTTGAGCATTTGCTGTGTGACAAGCATCTTCTTCCATTTAAATTCATGCAGCAATTCTATTGATTGATTGATGTCTTGATAACTGTGTAGCTCCAGTGTACAGATGAGGAAATTAGAGATTTAGATATGTTAGGTAATATGTTCCAAGCCATAGTAAGTCATAGAATAACTGTCTTTCAATCTTTCTGACTCCTAAGCCTTTGTCCTACCTAGTATGAATTTTTAAAAGCTAATAATTTCCCTTTCTCTTAAAGAATATGCTTCCCTGATTATCATAATTCCTGTATTCCAACATAAATATGTTGAATTTGCATATGCAAAAGCATTCATCTCTAATTAACATCTATTACAAAACAGACATTGCACTTAATATAATATTAGCATATTTAAAACTCACAATGCTCTGACTGGTAGGTACTATGACCCCATTTTAAAGATCATGAAACTGAAAATTATTTACTGATGTTCCCAAGATTACCTGCCCAACCAGAAAATGGTGGAGGTAAGATTAAAACCCAGGTCTATTGGATTCCACATCCCATGTTTTACTCAGTCGGAAACACATAGCCTTTAGTATTCAACAGATGTAGTTTCAAATCACAGTTGTCCCCCAATGCCAGCCACCATTACCTTTTGTTCACCTTTGTTCCATCAGTATTTATGAAGATATCTCTCATGCTAAATTATAAGCATCTTGAGGGCATGAATTATTTATTTGATTTTCTATTCTTCCTCTTTCCCCTCTCCACTAATTACCCTAAGCAATAAGCAGAGTATCTACTTTGAAGAGATTTAAGAAAGTGATTGATTGAATAGAATGAAAGTATTGCAATATTTGGGGCTTCCTGCGTAGCTCACTCAGTAAAGAATCTGCCTGCAATGCAGGTGCTGCTGCTGCTGCTGCTGCTAAGTCACTTCAGTCGTGTCTGACTCTGTGCGAGACCAGGGTTCAATTCCTGGGTTGGGAAGATTCCCCTGGAGGAGGAAATGGCAACCCACTCCAGTATTCTTCCATGGAGAATCCCATGGACAGAGGAGCCTGACCGGCTACAGTCTGTGGAGTCACAAGAGTTGGGACACAACTTAGCGCTATCTTTCTTTCTTCATTGCAATATTCAGTGACTCGAAGCTGGAGGGCAGTTAGTTCTGATCCAGTACATTAGGTAATTTATCCATCTATCTATTACTTAACAATTGCTTATTGATGACTTGCTATGCCAGGCACCAAGGTGATTTTCAACTCATACACAACAAAGTGGTGGCTGAGGACACATCCGTTCTATAGATTAAGGCCTGTACCAGATCTGTTGCTATCTCTTTTGAGTATCACTCCTGGCTGAGCTCTTGGCACATGATGATAAGCTAATGAAACAAAATAATAATAATAATAACAATGAGATGTGACCATTGTACTCTGGAAAATTTCAGAGAGATGTAAAATTACTACTATGGAAGGAAGAGAAGTACAAGGTTCTATGACAGTGGCTAGCAGGGTCACCTGTTCTAATCTGGATAGAAAAGCACTTATAATGAAAGCCAGGAAGAAAAATATCCAGTAAGTTTCTCCACTAAAGAAATTTGCTTTTCACTCATGAAGGCCAATATTACTACTGTTTTATGGGATCAATGGTCTTCTATAAATAGCACCATTCAATTATTCATCTCCAAAGTGTTCTTGCACCCTAGGATGGAGGTGTCAATAATAGTGACTTGAGTGGTGCTCAAGGCCCCTACGGAAGACGTATTTAAGTTCATTAAATGTCTGTTGAAGTGAGCTGAAGGTATTGTGGGAATACTTGTTAATGTTCTTTTAAAGATGTTCAGATTACTTTCTGAGTGAATGCTGTCATCTGAATGAATGCTGTCATCTGGGTCAAAAGCTCAGAAAAACGTCATCAAGAAAAGATGACACTTGATATAGTCAAAAGGACTTATTTCAATAGTCAGGAAGGACAGAATTTGTTGTAAAATGTTTTCTTCATATATGGGCCATTAAGTTCAACATTTTCTCTAAAAAAAAATATTCCGTGCATCCTGGGTCTCGGTTAGATTTCTTCCTACTCACTCTCATAGGACTCTGTACTTCTCTTCTTGCACTTCCTCACTTTCTGTCACACCCCCCACTGTGAGCTCTCTATTGGAAAGAGCAGTCTTAATCTCTGTGTTGAATTTCAATCTCCGTGCTATACTTCAAGTGCCTAGCTCACTGATTGGCGTGTAGACGTTCAATAAATTTTGTTGGATGAATAGATGAGTGAGGATATGAAGGGATGCAGGGTCTCAAATATGAAATTTCACTTAGCACTTAGTACCAGGATGGGAGGAAGGAGACAGAAGGGAGGAAAAAGGAAGTCCTTGCATCTCTATGCTTGTTTACAGTCAATTTTTTAAAGTGAGAAATTATATTAACTGCCTTACCTATATTATCTTTAGAAGCTACTTTAAAACCTCTTGGGAAAGACTATATAAGAATGGGATCATAACAAATTCATTTGTCAACAATTACCCTGATTCCAAACAATTAATTTAATTTAACTTGTTCAATAAATATTTATTGAATACCTACTGAATTAGGTACCATGAAGATAAAATGAAATACAAAAATGTTTAAGACATCAAAAAGCACATATTCTTAATTTTTTTAGACATTATCTGGACACTTGAAAAGTATACTAACAATGTTTAAGTGAAATTTTTTGTTAATTTCAGTTTGAATTTTTACCTAAACTATGAAGGTTGGACATGATGGAGGTCCTATCTTATTTTCAAAAATGATGTTTCTATAAATAAAAATGAATGACAAAAAAATAATACATTTTGGTTCAAAGTAGCAGGACCCCAACTTTTTGCTTAGCTAAAACTTAAAGAATGTGTTATATAAATACGTAAATGAATAATAGAACTTAAGGGCAGAATTGACCCTTTGAGATGGACTAAAATAAAAAATAAAACATTTTCTTAACTTCCTTTAAAAGCCCATCTCAGGTAAAATTTTGTTGCTTCAGTTATAAAATTTCAAGAAAGAGAATCTTATTGGCCAGCTTGGTGTATGTGTGGACTTACTTTGGATTCTCATAGAAGCAGACCTTGAGACAAGAGTTTCAAAGCAAATGTATTATTTGGGGAGATGCAAGAAACACTAGTAGGGACAAGGGCAAGTGTAACAGGGAAAAAGAGGCACCCAATAAAGGAATGTTACCAAGTCAGCTCTTGCTGAGGGTACCTGGAGAATAATCCCCTGGGGAAACTGAAAAATTCCCCATAGAACATATACTCAGCGTTATCAATTTCAACTGGCAAAGGACCACATCAACTCCCACCCATCATTGGTTGAGGGCTGTTACCAAGGGGTGATAAACCCCCAGTACTTGTGGCTTGCTCTGCAATTAGAGTGGTCTTCTTCGGCTTTAGAGAAAGACTTTAGGCAAAAATATGCTGAGACTGGCAGTTAGGTGTTGGTGGACACACTGAAGTGGTAAGGACAAGAGATATGGGTAGGGCTGAAGAGCTTCTGTTACTGATTTTCACCTCTAATTTAATCAGGTGTGCCTTGAAGGATGGGATCATGTAGTGATTCCTGTCTGAAGATGAGGTCCTTAGTCATTTGCAGGGGTCAGTATGAGCTGCTTACCCCAAAGCACATGTACTTTATAAATGTTATAGGACCTCAAAGAAGAATATGGTCATGCTGACATGTGTGACTTGAAGGATGAATGAAATTTGTTATGTGATCTAAGCCTAAAGTTAGAGAATGGGCAAAGACAGAATATAGGAATAACCCTGGCACATTGATAGGATGCTGAAGTTGCGAGTAGGGTATCAGTTTGAAGAAGTCCTCCAAAACCAGATAAGGGGGCTTTGAGAGGCAGGCTGAGATATTTGTACTTGATGGAGGAGGTCATAAACTGTATTGTCTGAATGCCAATATTAAGTTACATTTTTAATCCCCAAACTTTCATTTTTATTTTTTAATTATGAAAGTATGATAACACTTTTGTAGGAGACTTGGAAAATATAGAACAAGGTTACACATACTTCTGCTATATATTGCAATTATTTTAATCCCAAACTTTTAATAGTTTTTTTCTAAAGGAGACAATTTTGTGGTATAACTCACATTCATAATTTAGTATAAAGACTTTTATTAAGTTTGCTTGTAGTTGGTAATATGTAAGGCAAATGACTTTTCTTTATTATAGAAGTGGTAGATACAATGCTATTTTAAAGGATCAGACCATATTTAACTATTTTGCAATTTGTACTTCTATACAGAAACGTCCCAGTAAGTCCTTCTCTGTGGTCAATTATTAAAAAGTGCAGAGACAGAATTGTAGCCTCTGGTATTCAATTGCCCTTACTTGTAGGTACAGAAATGCACAGAAAAATGCTACTATCCTTGCAGTCTAGATACTCATCATCTCACAAAAGAGGTAGATAAAAAATAATGTAAATACAAGGTAAAAAGTACAGTAATAGAGGTACATACAAAGTGCTGTGGGATGCTGCTGACTCAGTAGGCAGAATGCATTAAAAGAAGTGCAGGGCACCACGGTCCAATTAGAGGCAGAGACTGAAGAGCCAGTGGCATTTGAAACACTGTTTGCCAGGTTGTTTTTCTCTCCCCTAAGGAGAGGCAAACCCCAGACTATTGGTAAACATGTAGCATTTGGTAATGAAGCCAATTTACTAAATAGTTTATGGAGACCTCTTTTTTTTCTGAGTTTGCCCTTTTCTTTGGATGAATCTCTAAAAGGGCAGGCAGTCTGGAAGGCCCATTAGAAGAAGCAGGAGGCTGAAGGTGAACCTTTATTAAAAGGACAGTTTGTTTGCTTGTCAGCCCAGGGTAGAGATGGTGAGACAACCATTTATTCAGAGGCTGATTACCTAGAGAATGAATTCACAGCCATAAGAAAAGTGAAACTTACTGTATACATACGTGGGCTATTTTGGCCATTCTTGATCTAAATCTTCTGGGAAGAAAGGTAAGTGATGCCCAGGATTCTATACTGACATACATTTAATAACATGTTACATAGAAGAAACAAAACTAATGATTATTCTTTCATGTGAATAATCAATTACATCGTGAATGTACCATACTTGTAGGGGTACCTAGAAAAGAAAAAAATATATATCCATTGTAATTCCACTGCAACTACAGTTACTGCAAGGTGAGTTTGAAAAGTGTTCAGAAGAGATACCTGGATCCCTATGTATATAGTTTTTAAAGATGATTGTCCTGAAAGAATTTACCAGAATTAAAAATGATTACGTCTTAAAGAACAGAATGGTACGGACCTAACAGAAGCTAACGATATTAAGAAGAGGTGAAAAGAATACACAGAAGAACTATACAAAAAAGATCTTCATGACCCAGATAACCACAATGGTGTGATCACTCACCTACAGCCAGACACCCTGCAATGCGAAGTCAAGTGGGCCTTAGGAAGCATCACTACGAACCAGCTAGTGCAGGTGATGGAATTCCAGTTGAGCTGTTTCAAATCCTAAAAGATGATGCTGTGAAAGTGCTGCACTCAATATACCAGCAAATTTGGAAAACTCAGCGGTGGCCACAGGACTGGGAAAGGTCAGTTTTCATTCCAATCCCAAAGGAAGGCAATGCCAAAGAATGTTCAAACTGCCACACAGTTGCACTCATCTCACACACTAGCAAAGTAATACTCAAAATTCTCTAAGCCAGGCTTCAACAGTATGTGAACTATTAAATTCCAGATGTTTGAGCTGGATTTAGAAAAGCCAGAGAGCCAGAGATCAAATAGCCAACATCTGCTGGATCATTGAAAAAGCAAGAGAGTTCCAAAAAAACATCTACTTTTGCTTTATTGACTATGCCAAAGCCTTTGACTGTGTGGATCACACCAAACTGTGGAAAATTCTTAAAGAGATGGGAATACCAGACCACCTGACCTGCCTCCTGAGAAATCTGTATGCAGCTCAGGAAGCAACAGTTAGAACTGTACATGGAACAGCGAATTGGTTCCAAATTGGGAAAGGAGTACATCAAGGCTGTATATTGTCACCCTGCTTATTTAACTTATATGCAGAGTACATCATGCAAAATGCCAGGCTGGATGAAATACAAGCTGGAATCAAGATTGCTGGGAGAAATGTCAATAACTTCAGATGCACAGATGACACCACCCATATGGCAGAAAGCAAAGACGAACTATCAAGAGCCTCTTGATGAAAGTGAAAGAGGAGAGTGAAAAAATTGGTGTAAAACTCAACATTCAGAAAACCAAGATTATGGCATCTGGTCCCATCACTTCATGGCAAATAGATGGGAAAACAATGGAAATGGTGAGAGACTTTACTTTGGGGGGGCTCCAAAATCACTGCAGATGGTGACTGCAGCCATGAAATGAAAAGACACTTGCTCCTTGGAAGAAAAGCTCTGACCAACCTAGACAGCATATAAAAAGCAGAGACATTACTTTGCCAGCAAAGGTCCGTCTAGTCAAGGCTATGGTTTTTCCAGTAGTCATGTATGGATGTGAGAGTCAGATTATAAAGAAAGCTGAGTGCTGAAGAGTTGATGCTTTTGAACTGTGGAGTTAGAGAAGGCTCTTGAGAGTCCGTTGGACTGCAAGGATCCAACCAGTCAATCCTAAAGGAAGGACTGATCCTGAAGCTGAAATTTCAATACTTTGGCCAACTAATGCAAAGAACCAACTCATTTGAAAAGACCCTGATTGTGGGAAGGATTGAAGACAGAAGGAGAAGGGGATGACAGAGAATGAGATGGTTGGATGACATCACTGACATGATGGACATTAGTTTGAGTAGGCTCTGGGAGTTGGTGATGGACAGGGAAACCTGGCATGCTACAGTCCATGAGGTCACAACGAGTCAGGCATGACTGAGCCACTGAACTGAACTGAACTGAACTTCTTTGCAGCGCCCCCAGTAGCATATGGAGAAGTGTTTATGTTGCAACAGGGGAAATGTCATCTGTCATCGTGCCTGCCTCTCTTGAAAAGAAGGATAGTGTTTTTACTAAGGGCACTTTTGCTATTGTGTGAACAAATTGTTTCATTGTAGAAAAGTAGGGAGTCCATGATTTTCAGTAACTGCCTTCCAAAATCTGTTTTCAGAATCAATTGACTGAAGTTCTAGCATTTTTAAAATTTATTTTGAAAGGACATGGATTATTGCAAAGCTCAGGTCTCACAATTAAGTATGGCTGGATAGAGAAGAGATGATTCTGTGGTATTATGATGATAATTATGATATTATTTAAATCACCAGTGATTCTGACTGATAACTCACCATAAGCTAACAGTTACTGAATCCAAATTGGACCAGGCTGACCTGTTTTATTTTGCCTTAACATCCTACATAGCTTCATAATCATTATACTTATTCAATACCTTTCTTTTTTAGGTGTAGAAAAGACTGACAGAATGTCAGCTTTGCTCATCTCTATATGTTTGTGTGCTAATCTGGCATCTAGCACCAGTGGTTGCTTAATTTTATAATTAACAAATAAATAAATTAATTGATTTGTACATTTCTTAGGAAAAACAGCCTTTAGGAACTTTGCCACCTAATAAGTCTACTTGACTTTGTACACAAATATCTAAACTGTACACCTACAAAATGTGACTGTGTTCTTCCAGATTCACAGAATGTATGTAAATATTAACTCACATCAAAACATGAAAGCATTTTGTAAACTGAACAGCATCACATGATTGTCATTAGTTGAATTATTTTAAATGACACTATTTTTAATTCCTGAATGGGCCTGGGGGAGAGAAACCTATAGGAGCAGGCAGAATTGATCAGAGTACACTGTCCAAAAGAGTGAAATAATCAGAAAATACATTATAAAAGTAATCAGTTCAGCTAACTTTTTTGAGTACTTACCATGGGTTTTCACTTGTAATCTCATTTAATTCTTATGACAATTCTGTAATGCAGGAATTAGTCCTCATCTAAAAAATTAATTTTTATTTTTAATACCAAAAACAGTTTGTATTGGGGTATATGGCCAATTAACAAAGTTGTAGTATTTTCAGGTGAACAGCAAAGGGACTCAGCCATACATATTCATGTATCCATTCTCTCCCAAACATCCCTACCATCCAGGCTGGCACATAACATTGAACAGAGTTCCATGGGTTATACAATAGGTCTTTGTTGTTATCCATTTAAATATAGCAGTGTGTACATACAGGCACCATAACTGAGGGGAAGCAGCTTACTTCAAATCTCATCTGCTCCTTAGAACCAGGAATCAACCCAATGCCTGTCTAACAAACAACTCAATAGCTTCCTGTAGGAAATCTGGATACATAGTTTGTTGCTACAGTGTAGAACAATTCTGTATGGTTGTTTTCTATGGCTCTATAAAGTAGAATCAGGCCCAAAGAAGGAAAGTTAGAGATTTCCAATTAATCTAATTTAAGAATCACTGTTGGACTCTAAGAGTATCCTGAGAGGGAATGAGCTACCTCTGGGTGTGGTGAATTCCTCTCACTTGATATATCCACCTTTACAGTCAGAGATTTATTGTCAAGAATGTTGTAGCAATGTCCCAAGCACTGGATTAGAGATGATCGATTATTCACAGTGAAGTGAAAGTGAAACTGTTAGTCACTCAGTTGTGTCAAACTCTTTGTGACTCCATCAAGTATAGCCTGCTGGGTTCCTCTGTCCATGGGATTTTTCTGGCAAGAATACTAGAGTGGGTTGCCATTCCCTTCTCCAGGAGATCTTCCTGACCCAAGGATCAAACCTGGGTCTCCTGCATTTCAGGCAAATTCTTTTACTGTCTGAGCCACCATTCATACTACAGCTAAGTTGCGTCAGTCATGTCCGACTCTGTGCAACCCCATAGATGGCAACCCACCAGGCTCCCCGGTCCCTGGGATTCTCCACGCAAAAGCATTGGAGTGGGTTGCCATTTCCTTCTCCAATGCATGAAAGTGAAAAGTGAACATGAAGTTGCTCAGTCGTGTCCGACTCTCAGCGACCCCATGGACTGCAGTCTACCAGGCTCCTCCGTCCATGAGATTTTCCGGGGAAGAGTACTGGAGTGGGATGCGATTGCCTTCTCCACACCATTCATAAGGTACTTTTAAATCCTGAGGTATCATTTTTGTTGACTTCTGCTTGTCAGGCTAAAGAGAACCTCCCATGATCTTAGAACAAAAGTCAGGCCCTTTGGAATGAGGCTTTGTGGGGCTACTGATATCACCAGTTGACCCCAAGGCAGCAGGGAGTGAGCTGGCTAAGGGAAGACAGCTTCATCTGGGCCGTAACTATAGCTTCACAGCAACATGGTACAGTTGAAAATATGTGGATGTGGACTGAAACGGACCTGGGTTTGAAGCTACTCTCTGAGTCTCCAGAGTTTTACTTTCCTCATTCTACAAAATGGTTTAGTAACATTAAACATTTACTAACATGTACTGCTAGTAAAGAGAGCAGTACATGGTAAACAGGAACTGTTAGTCATTAAAATTCTCTTCATCATTCTCATTATCATGTCTTTGCTGCAAGGAAGGCACCTCTTTGGAGAGCATCTGGCAGTAACCACCTCTTCTTTTTCTATCATTGGTCAGCCTCCCAGGCATGCATATTGGAGTGGGTTGCCGTTTCCTCCTCCAGGGGATCTTCTTGACCCAGGGATCAAAGCTCTCAGCTTTCCTGCAGTGGCAGGCAGATTCTTTACCACTAGCGCCACCTAGGAAGCCCACATGACTAACACTGCGCTTTAATTGGTCAGCCTCAGGCAACATGGACTGACAACGTAGTCTTGTAAAATATTAAAGCTGAAGGGATTTTACAGATTATCTAGTTCTGTATTCTTCAAATTACCTGTGGTAAAAGATGTATCTGTGAGTGCATGTGTGTGTGTGTGCGTGTGTGTGTGTGTGTAAATTTACAATCTATTGCACCCGATACATTTCTAAAATGAAATGAAAATGAATTTCTAGAGAAAGAAAATAAATAAAAAGTACAAAGTACAATCCCATATAGTTTTCTTTTTCCAAAAACATAAAAACTAAGAGTCTGTCAAACTGTTGTGAAAAGTTCTAAGTTCTTACTCTCGTTTTTAATACTGACTTTATAGTAGATGGGGGACAAATAGCTGGCAGACTAGTGTAGGTCCACAGATCACACTTAGAGTAGCAACAATCTATCTCATTCCTCTGTGTACAGAAGAGAGGAAGCCTGGAACAGAGGAAGGACTTGTCCACTGTTACATAAACAAGTGTCATTACTCCTACCTATTTATTTATTATCATTGAGGACACCTAAAATTACAGATTTGTGTTAAAAAAAAAAAAACAAAAAAAAAACTAGCCACACATACCATGAATTATAGTTCTTCTAGGCACTGTAGGTTTATTCCTCTACCATCCAGTTAGGAAATAACAGTGGTCACTCATGAGCTTTTAAGTCTTTTGACTGGAAGTTAATGTTTTGTCTGAGATGAGGAAAGAAAACTAATGACTGTTAGGTACTTGCTTTATAAATGCTGGGCTCTACACACAGTGTTCCATTAAATTCTCACAATAATTCTCATATGTGGGTGGAACTATCTATATTTTTTGAAAGCCCAGGAAAAGTAAGAAACTTACCTAAAGGAACACAACTAGAAAGTGGTTAAACAGATGTAAGCCCAGGTCTGTTTGACTACAGAGCGTTTCTCTTTTCACCATGTCATTGTATAAATATAGTCAGTGACTTGGGTGTATCATGCTCTTGAAGGAAAATGCTTTCCTTTAATAGTTATTACCGTTTGCATAACATTTTGTGGTTGCGAGAGACTTTATAACCATTTATTATTACTCTGTTCTCCTATGTTGTTATAACAAAGCCTTCCATAGAGACTAGGAGAAAGGCATAGAAAGATATGTTTTAATTATAATTATTACAATTTGGTTACAAATACATATTCCATTTTTAAAACTTATGATAGTTTAGATTATAAAAATCATTTTTGGCAGAGTCCTCCATATCCCCAGCTTTATTCAGTAGTCCATCTTAGTCTTTTATTAATATACCCTGACCAACACATATGTTTCCTAATTATTTTAATAATCTTTTTGGTAACAGTATACCTATAGAGTATACCAGTAATTCTATTAAAAATAATGTTGACATTTCTAATGAAAAATTAGTATTAATATTTTATCCAAAATTATAATTATGAAAGGAACAATAAGCTTATACTCTGATATATTGGCTAATACATTTGAATCTTATGTTGGAAGTGACCTTGTCTTTTTACTCTAGCAAATATTGCAAATTGGTCAGATTTCTTTTTATTTTTAGTCATGTTTCACAATGATATCTGTTGACCTACCCTAGATAGCCTGGGTAAGGGATATATACTGAATATCTAAATGGCTATGAGACGAAATGACCAGAACCACTGGCCCAGCCCATAAATTGCCATGAGCGGTCAGTAAATATTAGCCTGTCAACATGGAAAGAAAAGGAAAGATGGCAGACATGTTATAAAGATCATCAAGATAAGAAAATTTATTTTTTCTAACAATCAACAAGCAAGCAAAAATTCACCCATTCATTCAATCCATTATTCTTCATCTGACATTTATTGAGTACTTTCTTTGATTCAGGTGCTGTGCACAATTTATTTAGGATCAAAAATTTTTCTGACTCTACTGTGTCTTATAGGATATTCACTTTGACATCTAGAGCTCCTCCATTCTTTTAAGATCTAAATTTTATGGAATTTGCTGCTGCTGCTGCTAAGTAGCTTCAGTCGTGGCCGACTCTGTGCGACCCCATAGACGGAAGCCCACCAGGCTCCGCCGTCCCTGGGATTCTCCAGGCAAGAACACTGGAGTGGGTTGCCATTTCCTTCTCCAATGCATGAAAGTGAAAAGTGAAAGTGAAGTCACTCAGTCGTGTCCGACTCTCAGCGACCCCAAGGACTGCAGCCTACCAGGCTCCTCCGTCCATGGGATTTTCCAGGCAAGAGTACTACAGTGGGGTGCCATTGCCTTCTCCATTTTTGAATTTATGTTGGTTTAAATACAACCTCCTGTATGACCTTGAGTATGATCCTGAAAGACACGTTGGAAACTCTTCTGTTCTCTAGTGATCCTCACTTAGGCCATCAAGTCAAATCTGTGACTAAATAAGTTACTAACACATGTGTTTTTGATTCTAAAAATCCTATATCTAATTCCTACCTCTCTCTTGACCTCTGTATGTATATACTTCAGTGCATATTCAAGATATCTGCTTGGATGTCTAATAGTGATTTCAATCTTGCATGAAAAGAAACCTTTTCTTTCCTCCCACCCTCAGTATCTTCCCAGACCAAAAACAAAAAACTGATCTCTGATTCTTATCCCTAGTGACTCAGACAGTAAAGAATCTGCCTGCAGTGCAGGAGACCTGGGTTCAATTCCTGGTTTGGGAAGATCCCCTGGAGAAGGAAATGGTAACCCACTCCAGTATTCTTGCCTGGGAAATCCCATGCATAGAGGAGTCTGGCGTGCTACAGTCCATGAGTTTGCAAAGAATTGGGCATGACTGAGCAACTAAAACTTTTCTTTTGCTCACAACATACATTCCACCTACTGGCAAATTCTTTAGGCATTATATTTAAAGAATGCCAAACATGTCTATGCCTGCCTGATAATCCAGACCATCTAAACTATGGGAATTGTTTCCTATCTGTTCTCCCTGCTTCTGTTCCTTCCCTTATCCTATTAATAATAGGAGGAGCTGTTTAAAAAAAGAAAATTAGCTTCAATAACTTTCCATCACAGAATAAAATATCAAATCAATTGATCTAATTTTGTTCTTTGCAAAACCATGTGTTTCCCCCCTTCCTGGCATCCTAACCTCTCTAAGTAAGTGGTTTCCAACACTGTTGCTACACATCTGTGCATTGTGATCAATTACAATTTGTTACTAATGTCGAATAATTTATTTACTTAAAAAACAGATGATTTTATTCAAGAATATCAATATCAATAAGTCCTTTTACCTTTCTGTGTGCCTTCTTAAGCTCTAGTTCTCAGAGAATTGCATATAACCACAGCTGGTTTAGACCAAGTAATCTAGGGGTGCCCATGAAATTGTGCCTCCTTGTGAATGCTGTACGTTTTCCCATGTAGATTGTAGCACAGAGAAAGAAGTGTGAGAACCACTGTTCTAAGTTATTTTTGATGTTAATGAGAGTTTCTCCAGGATATGACTGCTTGGCCAGGGTTTTTCCTTCTTTTAAAAATGAAGTAACTGTTCCAAACCCGGCCCTTGTACTCCATGCTGCTGCTGCTAAGTCGCTTCAGTCGTGTCCGACTCTGTGCGACCTCATGGACGGCAGCCCACCAGGCTCCGCCATCCCTGGGATTCTCCAGGCAAGAGTACTGGAGTGGGGTGCCATTGCCTTCTCCGCTTGTACTCCATAAATTCTCATAAATAATGCCTATGGTTTTTGTGATAATAACAAGCACTGTCACCTTTAAGCTGGCTGAAATTGTAGACAAATTGTAAAAGTTTTGCGAACCTCAGTGTCTTCTAATAAACAAATGGAGATAATAATACTATACCTCGGTTCTTTCAAAGACTGAGATAAAGTACATAACACTGACTGAGGCAGTACCTGAACCAGGTAATTAACTAGTGTCCGTCTCTTCCTCTGTCTGTGTGTGTTAGTCGCTCAGTCGTGTCTGACTCTTTACAACCCCTTGGACTGTAGCCCACCAGGCTCCTCTGTCCATAGGATTCTCCAGGCAAGAATACTGGAGTGGATTGCCATTTCCTTCTCCAGGGGACCTTTCCGACCCAGGGATCAAACCCAGGTCTCCTTCACTTCAGGCAGATGCTTTACCCTCTGAGCTGCTAGGGAAGCCCCTCCGCTCTCTAGAGTGTCTTTGATTCACCCTTTATGACTTACAAATTTTCCTCCAGAATGTGGTTCTGATATAAGAGCTGAACATGGATTTGCCGTCAGTTCCTCTAAAAGTGCAGATAATTCAGCTACTTAATTGTCTTATCTTTTCTAATTGTCTACTCCATTCTTTTTTTCGGTACTATCTCTGCTGTCAGTTAAATACATTGCCAATAACAGGGAAATTCTTGGCTTAATTGGATACTACAATGCCTGGTTTAAATTTTATAAGTGTTGTATTTCTCAATTATCCAACTCAGAAACCACTGGGAAGTGTTAATTAGGTACTAAAAGCAAATTGGATTACCTTAGGGATCTTTTTAACAACAATTTTACACTCAATCAGGTGATAAGGCCATAAATCACACATATCATCCTAGGAGCCCCTCCAAGGGTGTTTTGAAATCTTTGACTTTCTGTGGTTTGCTGTGCAACTTTGCGTTTTTATAAAGTTACTTAAAAGAACTCCATGTTCTTGAAAAGCACCCTGGTTGGTGGAATAGCACTGGTAAACAGTGATGATTATGATAGCTAACTTCAAGGATCTGAAGTTTCTGGGAAAAGAGTTAATTCTATGAGTATCGTTTGGTATACAGTTGTTTTTGTATAACTTAAAAACAATATTTATTGAGGTATAATTTATATACGATATTTAGTTAGTAAAGATTTGAGTGAAGTTTTGAACAAAGATTTTTCTCTCTAAAGTCAGCAACAGGAACATTTGTGTACTTACCTATGCCCGACCAGATACCAAATCTTATAACCAGGTGTAGTGGAATCTAAAGTTAGAAGTCCTGACTTCAAATCTCAGCTTCTTCCTGTATGTTCATATGGCTGTATGTTCTTAGAGAAATCAGTTTAAGTAATCTTCATTTAGTAATTTAAACAACAGATATTTTATAAGCCATTATTATTTGTTAGACACTCTTGTCAATATTTTAGATACAGCAGTGAGCAGAGCATGCAGCAATCCTTGCCTTTTTAAAACTCCTAGCTTACATTGATTGGAAGTTGGGATGTGCCTGATGGAGTTCTAGTAAAGTAAAGAGCAAGGGGAATGCAAAGAGACTGAAAATAACATCCTATTTGGTAGGAGCTCATCCTTGATTTGTTTTTTACAATAAGAATTATATAAATATGTATTGAATGGTTTGCCTTGGAAATGAACAGAGATCATTCTGTCATTTTTGAGATTGCATCCAAGTACTGCATTTCGGACTCTTTTGTTGACAATGATGGCTACTCCATTTCTTCTAAGGGATTCCTGCCCACAGTGGTGTATATAATGGCCATCTGAGTTAAATTCACCCATTCCAGTCCATCTTAGTTTGCTGATTTCTAGAATGTCGACGTTCGCTCTTGCCATCTCCTGTTTGACCACTTCCAATTTGCCTTGATTCATGGACCTAACATTCCAGGTTCCTATGCAATATTGCTCTTTACAGCATCAGAGTTTGCTTCTATCACCAGTCACATCCACAGCTTGGTATAGTTTTTGCTTTGGCTCCATCCCATCATTCTTTCTGGAGTTATTTCTCCACTGGATCTCTAGTAGCATATTGGGCACCTACCAACCTAGGGAGTTCATCTTTCAGTGTCCTATCTTTTTGCCTTTTCATACTGTTCATGGGGTTCTCAAGGCAAGAATACTGAAGTGGTTTGCCATGCCCTTCTCCAGTGGACCACATTCTGTCATACCTCTCCACCATGACCTATCCATCTTGGGTGGCCCCACAAGGCATGGCTTAGTTTCACTGAGATAGACAAGGCTGTGGTCCATGTGATCAGATTAGCTAGTTTTCTGTAGTTATAGTTTCAGTGTGTCTGCCCTCTGATGCCCTCTCGCAACACCTACAAGGAGTATCTACTCATGACGGCCTCTCCTGACCTTGAATGTGGAGTAACTCCTCTCGGCCCTCCTGTGCCCATGCAGCCGCCACTCCTTGGACCTGGGGTAACTCGTCTCAGCGGCCACCCCCAGCCTCTGGCCTGGACTAGCTTCTCTCAAAGATGTCCTTTTCATTATAGGAGACTGGAATGGAAAAGTAGGAAGTCAGGAAACACCTGGCGTAACAGGCAAATTTGGCCTTGGAGTACAGAATGAAGCAGGGCAAAGGCTAATAGAGTTTTGACAAGAGAATGCACTGGTCATAGCAAACACCCTCTTCCAAAAACACAAGAGAAGACTCTACACATGGACATCATCAGATGGTCAACACCAAAATCAGATTGATTATATTCTTTGCAACCAAAGATGGAGAAGCTCTATACAGTCAGCAAAAAAAGACCGGGAGCAGACTGTGGCTCAGATCATGAACTCCTTATTGCCAAATTCAGACTTAAATTGAAGAAAGTAGGGAAAACCACTAGACCATTCAGGTATGACCTAAATCAAATCCCTTATGATTATACAGTGGAAGTGACAAATAGATTTAAGGGACTAGATCTGATAGACAGAGTGCCTGATGAACTATGGACAGAGGTTCGTGACATTGTACAGGAGACAGGGATCAAGACCATCCCCATGGAAAAGAAATGCCAAAAAGCAAGATGGCTGTCTGAGGAGGCCTTACAAATAGGTGGGAAAAGAAGAGAAGTGGAAAGCAAAGGAGAAAAGGAAAGATATTCCCATCTGAATGCGGAGTTCCAAAGAATAGCAAGGAGAGATAAGAAAGCCTTCCTCAGCAATCCATGCAAAGAAATAGAGGAAAACAACAGAGTGGGAAAGACTAGAGATCTCTTCAAGAAAATTAGAGATACCAAGGGAACATTTCATGCAAAGATGGGCTCGATAAAGGACAGAAATGGTATGGACCTAACAGAAGCAGAAGATATTAAGAATAAGTGGCAAGAATACACAGAAGAACTGTACAAAAAAGATCTTCATGACCCAGATAATCATGATGGTGTGATCACTCACCTAGAGCCAGACATCCTGGAATGTGAAATCAAGTGGGCCTTAGGAAGCATCACTACAAACAAAGCTAATGGAGGTGATGGAATTCCAGTTGAGCTCTTTGAAATCCTGAAAGATGATGCTGTGAAAGTGCTGCACTCAATATGCCAGAAAATCTGGAAAAGTCAGCAGTGGCCACAGGACTGGAAAAGGTCAGTTTTCATTCCAATCCCAAAGAAAGGCAATGCCAAAGAATGCTCAAACTACCGCACAACTGCACTCATCTCACATGCTAGTAAAGTAATGCTCAAAATTCTCCAAGCCAGGCTTCAGCAATACATGAACTGTGAACTTCCAGATGTTCAAGCTGGTTTTAGAAAAGGCAGAGGAACCAGAAATCAAATTGCCAACAAATGCTGGATCATCGAAAAAGCAAGAGAGTTCCAGAAAAACATCTATTTCTGCTTAGTTGACTATGCCAAAGCCTTTGACTCTGTAGATCACAATAAAGTGTGGAAAATTCTGAAAGAGATGGGAATACCAGACCATCTGACCTGTCTCTTGAGAAACCTGTATGCAGATCAGGAAGCAACAGTTAGAACTCGACATGGAACAACAGACCGGTTCGAAATAGGAAAAGGAGTACGTCAAGGCTGTATATTGTCACCCTGCTTATTTAACTTATATGCAGAGTACATCATGAGAAACGCTGGCCTGGAAGAAGCACAAGCTGGAATCAAGATTGCCGGGAGAAATATCAATAACCTCAGATATGCATATGACACCACCCTTATGGCAGAAAGTGAAGAAGAACTAAAGAGCCTCTTGATGAAAGTGAAAGAGGAGAGTGAAAAAGTTGGCTTAAAACTCAACGTTCAGAAAACTAAGATCCTGGCATCTGGTCGCATCACTTCATGGGAAATAGATGGGGAAACAGTGGAAACAGTGTCAGACTTTATTTTGGGGTGCTCCAAAATCACTGCTGATTGTGATTGCAGCCATTAAAAGACGCTTACTCCTTGGAAGGAAGGTTATGACCCACCTAGATAGCATATTTAAAAGCAGAGACATTACTTTGCCAGCAAAGGTCCGTCTAGTCAAGGCTATGGTTTTTCCAGTAGTCATGTATGGATGTGAGAGTTGGATGGTGAAGAAAGCTGAGCACCGAAGAACTGATGCTTTTGAACTGTGGTGTTGGAGAAGACTCTTGAGAGTCCCTTGGACTGCAAGAAGATCCAACCAGTCCATTCTAAAGGAGATCAGTCTTGAGTGTTCATTGGAAGGACTGATGTTGAAGCTGAAACTCCAATACTTTGGCCACCTCATGCAAAGAGTTGACTCATTGGAAAAGACCCTAATGCTGGGTAGAATGGGGGGCAGGAGAAGGGGACGACAGAGGATGAGATGGCTGGATGGCATCACCAACTCGATGGACATTGGTTTGGGTAAACTCCAGGAGTTGGTGATGGACAGGGAGGCCTGGCGTGCTGCGATTCATGGCGTCGCAAAGAGTCGGACACGACTGAGCCACTGAACTGAACTGAATAAATATGTATATTCCAGCTTTGAGGTTTCTGAGTGTCAGTTATAATCAGGCGTGTAACACTGTAGAAACTATTTTTTTGTTTGTTTTTGAGATGAAGACTTTTTAGCTGGATGGAGTAACGTGTATGCAAAAGCCTGGCATCATAGAAGAGCAGGGTTTGCTCAAAGAACAATAAAATTTCTAGTTAGTGAAGAGCAGTGTACAGGTAAGGGAGAGTTGGCTTATAAAGCTTGAAGGGTCATTTCACATACTCCTCTACCATCTATTTTTCAAGCTGTCAGAAATTCTACTATAAATTCTTCCTAGATTTATTGAAAGAATAAAATCTTTGAACTGTATAGCCTTCTTTGTTGTTGTTTCATCTCTAATTTGTGTCTGACTCTTTTGCAACCCCATGGACTGTTAGACTCCTCTGTGCATGGGATTTCCCAGGCAAGAACACTGGAGTGGCTTGCCATTTCCTTCTCTGGGAGATCTTCCTGACCCAGGGATCAAACCCACGTCTCCTGCACTGTGAGGCAGATTCTTTACCACGGAGCCACCAGGGAAGCCTCAGTAGCCTTGTTTGCTGTTGTTGAGTTCCTAAGTGATATCCACCTCTGCAACTCCATGAACTGTAGCTTGCCAGGCTTCCCTGTTCTTCACTATCACCAGGAGTTTGCTCAAACTCATATCCATTGAGTCAGTGATGCCATCCAACCATCTCATCCTCTGTCACCCTCTTCTCCTACCCTCAATTTTCCCCAGCATCAGAATCTTTTCCAGTGAGTTGGCTCTTTGCATCAGGTGGCCAAATTATTGGAGCTTCAGCTTCAGCATCTGTCCTTCCAATGAATATTCAGGGTTGATTTCCTTTAGGATTGACTGGTTTCATCTCCTGACAGTGCAAGGGACTCTCAGGAGTCTTCTCCAGCACCACGGTTTGAAAGCATCAATTCTTCAGCACTCAGACCTCTTTATGGTCCAACTCTCACATCTGTACCCAACTACTAGAAAAGCCATAGCTTTGATTCTTTGGACCTTTGCTGGCAGTAGCCTTCTTAGAGGCCAAGTATTAAGGAAAGAGAACATTTATTAATGAAAGACTCAGTCTTCATATGTCTTTGCTTCTTAACTGAAAACCAAGAATGATACTGACTTCATCACTCAGTAACATAGGACTAATATTCATTTATTCTTTGGATCACTTTAGGAAGGGTATACACAAATTAAGTAAGCAAAAGAATATATGGCATACTCATTTTTGTACTCCTTAATTACATATGGTAGGGACTCAATAAAAGTTTATTCAGTAAACAAATCCATAAATGCATGCCCATCTCTCAGGAGAGAGGAAATGGAGTATACAAAATTTTATAGTGCTATGCAAATGAAAATATTAAATACCACTTCACTGTTCTTAATTTACATTATAATTCCATGCTTTTTTGAACATGTGACTACTAACTGCCGAAGAGTAGAAGCCAAATCTTCCTCATCTCAGGTTTGATGATGCCTGTCATTCAGGTCTCAGTGAATGCCAGTTGGCTTGGTGGGGGCCACAGCCAAAGCTGGTGGGTAATCTTTGACACCTCTCAATAAGTACTTAGTGTCTAAACAAGAGGGCAGGTTTTCTCATATGTAATATCTTGTCCCAGAATCCAAAAGGGAGTGTCCTGCAGCTGCACAGCCTGAGAACAGATGTTGCCCTGTCAGCTATCTTTGATTCTACTTGAGAAACCACAGGAAGCTGGCTGCAGACAAATCATCAACACTGTAGGGACAGGGGAATGGCAGCCTACGTTGTGTGCTCACAGAGGAGACATGGCACTTGGCCACACAGAGACAAAAATGACTTGGGCTGGTCTAGAAGTACAAATAATGGGGTCTAGCTGTTGTCTATTTCTACTTTGTTATAGAACTCCTTCCTCTCTGCTTTTGTAGGAGAGTCAATTATTGAGACACTTGTGTCCTCTTTTTAAATAACATTTTGATGACAAGAACTGCATTTTAACCATTTAGGATACCCAGTAACTGAATTAGTGCATATAATATAACATAGCATGTGCCATAAGATATATTTAGATTTCAATTATTTGAACTATACTGATATCTACGGACAGTAGGGGTAGAAGAGAAAGGCAGCCAGTGGGAGTAATATTTATTATATACCTTAGGACAAGGAAGAGTATTTTTATAGTTTATCATTTCATTTTTACAGCAGTTCTATTTGGCAGCTAATATTATTCCCACTTTGTTGTGAAGCGGGTTGAAATGTCTACATGAATTTCCCAAGGCCATGTAGCTAGTGTATTACAGAAGAATTCAAATCCATGTTTGTCTGACAACAAAGTCTATGCACTTTCTTCTGCCTCAAAGCTACTAGATTGTTTCCCTTGGTATAAAAGTTGGAATTTAGTTCTATCATGGTAAATGCATTTTTATTGTAAGTACAAACCAATTATATGCATAGGTTGTATGAATATGATTAATTATTATATAGTTTTAAGATTATGACAATAATTTTGGTCATTAGAATGGTTTTTCTAACATGAAATAAAATTATATTTTCCATTATAGCTTTCAGAAGCACTTTTGGTTACCTACCTAGAATTCACTGGCCCCCTGCCTTCTTCCTCATAGAATCTGCTGTTCGAGCATTTATTTCTGCACAACAAAACCCATGTGCCTCAGGGAATGCATGAACTACTCAAACATGACTTGTCTAAGGTTGCTCCCATCCCAGTGGAACTTGTCTAAAGTTAATCCCTTGCCAGTGTTCGGTCCTGGATCGGCCATGTAATCCATTTTTAAAGTCTATAAGATGTGAGAAGAGATTTTTTTTCATTTTTTTCAAATTTATTAATTTTAATTGGAGGATAATTACTTAACAGTATTGTAGTGGTTTTGCCATACATTGAAATGAATCAGCCATGGGTGTACATGTGTTCCCCATCCTGAGCCCCCCTCCCACCTCCCTCCCCATCCCATCCCTCTGGGTCTTCCCAGTGCACCAGCCCTGAGCACCCTGTCTCATGCATTGAACCTGGGCTGGTGTTCTGTTTCACATGTGATAATATACACATTTCAATGAGATTTTCATGAGATTTCTGGAAAAGGTTATTCTTCATTTTTAGAGACACCTTCCAGATCCCAATGTCCTTTCTTCTGCACGTTGTGGTCCATAGACATGAAGTCCTGAGCTGCTATGGCCATCTTGCTACTGCCTGAGTCTACTACATCTCCATACAGAAGGCCAGACCAAAAGTTTGGCAAGGAAATGGACCTGAACCCTTTGGATTAAATTGACCATAATGCTATGCAGACAAATATTCTTAGTGTATAAGCAGATTTGAGTTGATTTTCCTGTAACTTGTTTCCAAAAGATAAAACTACCTTGTATCCTCAGACAACACAATATGTGATAAGCTTGATCTCTTTTCTTAGATCAGATCATAATCTTTTTATATGTTATTTTATGATTAACAACACATTGAAATCTACCATGTCCCATCAGATCTGGGACTTCCCTGTAGCTCATATGGTGAAGAATCTTCCTTCAGTGATGGAGACATGAGTTTGATTCCTGGGTCATGAAGATTCCCTGGAGAAGGGAATGGCAGTCCACTCCAGTATTCTTGCCTGGAGAATCCCATGGGCAGAGGAGCCTGGACAGCTGCTGTCCGTGGGGTCGCAAAGAGTCGGACACAGCTGAGCAACTAACACTGTACTACACTACCCATCAGATTCTTTTTATTAGCCTCATTTTATACATATAGAAAATGAGTCTCAGAGTAAAATGACTTGCCCAAAGCCAAATCCTACTAAATAACTTGAATTTTGGGTTTCTAACTCCCAATTTAAAAATCTGATGCCTTTTATCTCGTCTGTTGTTGTTGTTTAGTTACTCAGTCCTATCTGACTCTTTGCAAACCCATGGACAATAGCCTGCCAGGCTCCTCCATCCATGGAATCTTTCAGAAAAGAATACTGGAGTGGGTTGACATTTCCTTCTCCAGGGGATCTTCCTGACCCAGGCATCGAACCCATGTCTTTTGCATCTCCTGCATGGACAGGCAGTTCTTTACCACTGAGCCACCTGGGAAGAGCCCCTTTATCCAGTTTAAACCAAGCTCAAAGAGCAAGGGTAGAGTTAAGTTCACTGCCTATTTTTAATGTAAAACAATGGAATATCTTAATTGTTATCATTATTCAATAGTAAAGAATTATTTCAGAGCATCAGTTTCTAGAATCCAATAAAAGAAAAGAGTGGCCGGGCATGTTCTTTTTTTTCTTTTCTTTCCTTTCTTTGTTTTCTTTCCTCACAGAGTCACCTTCAGACTTGGGGTTAACTGAGCAGTCCTCTTCTGAGTTCCCGGTGACTCTTCTCACAAAAATTAGCCCACCAAGCAAATAATGATCTCTTCCCCTGTCTACTTCACCTACAATCTAAGCTATCCCATAGCAGGAACAGTATCTCATTTATTCTTGTGCATCCCATTTCTGGCACATAGTATTCAGTCTGTTCATGTTCATAGACCTCCACAGTCCACCTGGAATTTTTGAGAAGTCATTCTGGATAGCTAAGTTGTGTAGATATGTAAAGGTTAAATATTTGAAATACACAGACTTTTACAGTTTATTTTACTTCTGAACAAGAATCTTTAGTAAATTCACTGCATTGTTTTCTGTTTTCTTAAATCATAAAGGATATAGTTTAACCATTTTATATCACAATGTACTCAGAAATTATTCATATTAACAAACATTTAACAATGGTGGCTAATCCATAATTACTGTTATTCTTTAATTCATAAAGCTGCTTTTCATTCATTTATTCACCTTCCCATATTTTCTTTTATAATTACTTGCAAAAGATCCATCTGTTTTAATTTTTTAATCTAATAAAACTTTAAATTCTAATATGGACCTTACATTTGGAACTGTACATTAAGTAAGAATATACTGGTTTTGAGTAAGGGGCTAAGAGTGTCTCATTTTCATAGATTCTAGAATAGTGAACTCCAATTTGTAAACTTCGGATTACTTCAGTTTAAATTTTCAAAGTTGTTTTCTTTATTCCTAGTGTTCAGGATTTGAACTAAGTAATCTTCCTGGAGGTGATTTCTCAAAAGATGAGGACGGTGTTTTATAGAGGTGATTTGTCTGAGTTGGGAATTTATTTTTCTTTTAACTTTAGGAACTGGAAAGTAGAAACTGTTGTGGTTTAAAGAAATGTCATGTTTAGTAGCTCTCTTTCCTGAAAATGCAGGTGGGCTTTCCATTTTCCTCCCCTCAGACTTATTGATTCATCTTTCTCCTCATTTTTTTTTTCCATTTGTATCTGGCTGTGAGAGAAAGCTTTTTAAGAAACTTAACTTCATGTACTTTTTTTTTTAAATTGAAAAGAAGAATGTGCAAGCATTAGCTCAGGTGGAAACTTGACTTTGCTCCTGTGTCCCTCATTTTAGCTTAGTATTTCAACTTTAAAATAGATTTAAATATGTTTAACATTTTAAAAGAAAAGTGCTACCTACTTCTTTTGAGGACACAGAACTGTAAATTCTGTAATTAGTACAGTCAGAACGGAAGAGTTCTTCCTGAAGAGCTGTATTCATACAGGAGGAGTCTGCATAAAGCACTTTACAGTTAAATTTCCAGAATTTGTTTTATTTGAAATTTGCCACAGCAGGGTACATAAGAAAGAACATTCAAGAAGGTGTCACAAGGCCTATACTTACCAGCCCCAGCTGCACCTCAAATCCGTTGTGCAAGAGTTAAAAGGTGGGCCTAATCTGAGCTATTTCTATGTGTAGAAATGATATATTGTCTGATGTACAGAGAGTGTGATATAATTCATTTTCTCTCAATTTAATATATTTAGTAGTTCACTGAGGATTCCTGGCCTATATCTTTGTTGCTGTTGTTGTTGTTGAGGGTTCTTCATTATATAAATTGACAAAGAGATGAAATCAAATCTCCTTGCTCTGGTTAAAATCTACCCAACCAACCTCTGTTCCATTACCAAGCACCTTGTGATCCAGCCATGTGAAACTTCCCCCTATTCCTTGAGGATACTCAACTGTTATGGCATTGC
Source organism: Giraffa tippelskirchi (assembly GCF_054371585.1). Taxonomy (NCBI): domain Eukaryota; kingdom Metazoa; phylum Chordata; class Mammalia; order Artiodactyla; family Giraffidae; genus Giraffa; species Giraffa tippelskirchi. Next base: position 36,632,821 of record NC_137284.1, on the reverse strand, counting down.
TGTTCTCTCTACATGAAGCCCATCTCAATGTATATACATGGCAAATCCCTTCTTCTCAAGAGCATGATTGCAAAACATCTTACAAAAAGTCCACTTTGTCTTTCCCAGGTCAGATTTGTTGCCACTCCTTTGGTTTATCATAGCATGTGAACATTCACTGTCAACCCTCTTCTTACTTTGTCATGTAAGTTGCTTATTTATGAGACTATTTGTCTTTTCTAGTGTGTGAGTTCTTATAAGGGGAGACTGTGTTTTATTCATCTTTGTATCTTTAGTTTCTAGCCCAATATCTGAAATATAATATTCATAGGACTCAATGAATATTGAATAAATGAATGGATTGATAGCTAAATAAGTATATAAGTAGATAGAAACAACTTGCAAATTTTTTCAGATTGTTCTAATTTAAGATGGTAGTCAGACAAAATGACCTCTTAAAGATTCATCAGAGCTATCAATCAGTATAGGACTTCTTGATATTTAAGACTTACATATATCTTATCAACAACAACAAAATCTTCCATTGAGAACAATTTTATTGAAAAGTCATTTGTGCTATATTTATTAACCCATTCAATTATTTAAATGATTGTTCAAACTGATAATTCTTGGGCATAAACTTTCTGCCTAGCACTACAGTAAGCACATATCAGTGGGAAAGAGACTTACGTAAACGAGAAGTGTAAAAAATGTCAATACGATAAACTGGGAGACACCATTGTGTCTTGAATCTTTCTAATGGTATGCTTCCACATTGGAAAAATGGTTCTATGAGAGTAAGGTATATTTCTACTGGTCAGAGTTGTTGTTTGTCTCAAGGAATTTTTAAATTTCTTCTTTGATTTTATTGGTGACCCATTGCCTCTTCAATAACATGTTCAGTCTCCATGTAATCTCTTCCTTCTCATTTCTCTTTCTGTGGTTGATTTCTAGTTTCATGCCATTGTGGTCAGAAAAGATGCTTGAAATAATTTATATCCTCTTAAATTTGTTGGAGCTCACCTTGTGTACTAGTGTGTGGTCTGTCCTAGAGAATGGTAATGCACACTTGAAAAGAATGTGTATTACGGGTTTGCTGTTGTTGTTGTGTTGTTTTGCATGTTCAGTTCAGTTCAGTCGCTCAGTCGTGTCTGACTCTTTGCGACCCCATGAACCGCAGCACGCCAGGCCTCGCTGTCCATCACCAACTCCCAGAGTCCACCCAAACCCATGTCCATTGAGTCGCTGATGCCATCCAACCATCTCATCCTCTGTCGTCCCCTTTTCCTCCTGTCCTCAATCCTTCCCAGCATCAGGGTTTTTTCAAATGAGTCAACTCTTCACATCAGGTGGCCAAAGTATTAGAGTTTCAGCTTCAACATCAGTCCTTCCAATGAACACCCAGGCCTGATCTCCCCCAGGATGGACTGGTTGGGTCTCCTTGCAGTCCAAGGGACTCTCAAGATTGTTTCGCATGTAGTATCCTGTAAATGTCAATTCAGTTTAACTGTTCCTTATGTCATTTTCTTGCCTTATTGATTTCCTGTCTGAAACATCTGTCCATTAATTCAGTGAGTAAAGTCTCCTAATGTTATTATTTGCCCATCAATTTCTCTCTTTATGTTTATTAGTATTTTTTAATGTATTTAGGTGTTCCTATACTGGATGCATATATGTTAACATATATTATATCCTTTTCTTTTATTGTCCCTGTTTTCATTATATGAAATGAAAGCATCCTTCTCTGTCCTTATAGCCTTTGTTTTAAAGTCTATTTTCTCTGATATGACTATTGCTACTCCAGCATTCTTGGCATTTCTATTTGTATAAAACAGATTTTCCCATACATTCACTTTCTATCTATATGTGATTTCACCATAAATTCAGTCTTAAATAGGCAACACAATGTAGGTTCTTATTTTATTTTCTAACCTGCCACTCTGTCTCTTTTGATCAGAGCATTTAGTCCATTGACATTTAAAGTGATTATTGATAAACATATATCATTGCCACTTTAAACCTTTTTTTCCCATTGATTTTGTATTTGTTCTTTTTTCCTTCTTATTTTTGTTTTCCTTTTGTGGTTTGATGATTTTCTTTTGTATTATGCTTGAGTTCTTTTGGGTTTTGTCAATCTGTTGTATGTTTTTGATTTGTGGTTACTCTGGTTTTCAAACATGTTACTGCTGCTGCTGCTGCTGCTAAGTCGCTTCAGTCGTGTACAACTCTGTGAGACCCCATAGACAGCAGCCCACCAGGCTCCCCCATCCCTGGGGTTCTCCAGGCAAGAACACTGGAGTGGGTTGCCAGTTCCTTCTCCAGTGCATGAAAGAGAAAAGTGAAGTGAAGTCGCTCAGTCGTGTCCGACTCTTAGTGACCCCATGGATTGCAGCCTACCAGGTTCCTCCATCCATGGGATTTTCCAGGCAAGAGTACTGGAGTGGGGTGCCATTGCCTTCTCTGTCAAACATGTTAACCTGTAACTATATCTACCCTCTTTAAAGTAGTAATCATATTTAGTCAAATACATTCTATAAATCTGCACTTTCTTACTCCCTTCCCCAACATTTTGTAATTTTTTGATGTCTTATTTATATCTTCATGTTTAGCCTTTTGCTTTTAATTTTAGTTATAGTCACTTTTACAGAAGTTTTTATTTTTTTTCTTTTGAAATGATTAATTTCTGTGATCGTCAATCCTTTCATATTTTTAACTTTCCTTATGTGATTTCCCCTTTCCTATAGATTCTTGCTTCTCTTATATTTAGAGAAGAACTTGCAATATTTCTTCAGGGATAGGTTAAGTATTGCTGTTTTGTTCTGTTTTATTTTTGTTCATCTGAGAAATTCTTTCTCTTGCCTTCTATTCCCAATGATAATATTACTAGGTAAAATATCCTAGGTTGTGTGCTTTTCCTTTTCAGAACTTTGAATATATCTTGCTACTTCTAGCCTATACAGTTTCTGTAGAGAAATTAGCTGGTAGCCTTATAGGGGGTTCCCTTGTAACTGACCCTTTACTTTTATCTTGCTGCCTTTAGAATCCTCTCTTTAACTTTGTCACTTTAATTATGATATGTCTTGGTGTAGGTGTGTTTGGGTTCATCTTGTTTGGGATTCTCTGTGCTTCCATTAGGTAGATATCTATTTCCTTAAGTCTGGGAAGTCTACAGCCATGATTTCTTCAGATACATTTTCAATCCCATTTTCTGTTTCTTCTCCTGAGAATCCTATTATGTGTAGATTTGCGCACTTTATATTATCCTATAGATCTAGTGTGTTGCTTCAATTAAAAAAAAAAAGCGTTTGTCTTTCTGTCTGCTCTTCTGGTTGGATGATTTCCATTATTTTATCTTCCAGATCACTTATGGTTCTTCTGTATTATTTGTTTGCTGCTTATTGCCTTTAGCACAGTTTTTGTCTCAGCAGTTCTAATTCATTGTCACAGTGATCTACATTTCTTTCAACAGCCTTTCTTAATTCCTTCAGTATTTTTATTGCCTCTTTTTTTTGAACTCAGAATCTGGTAGGCTGGAGAAATATGTTTCATTATGCTTTCAGGGGATTTCCCTTGTTATTTTAATAAGAAGTAGTCCTCTTTTTTTTTTTTTTTTTCATTTTTCTTATATCTCTTGGACTCTCTGAGTTAAGGAGAAACAGTAATATACTGTGATCTTGAAGAGCCATTTTTATATAAGAGCATGCTTGTGTAGCCTGCGTGAGTCCAATATTTTTGGTACAAGGGCTGTTTTTGGTGTGGATGCTTGTCACACCTTTCCTTATGGTGTTCTAGGTTATGCCCCCTTGATAGGGGAAGTATTTGGTGTGGTGGTAACCAGAGCTTGTGCTGGATGTTGGACAGGGCCTTGTCTTTGCTCCGTGGTTGTCACAGACCCATTAGGGGCAGATTCTACCCTCCAATAGTTGAACTAGAAGCCCCTAGATCCAGTAATGTGAGGTAGGTGGGACCAGAGCACTCCCACTGGGAAGAGAGTTTCTATGTGTCATTCCTCAGGAGTGTCCAGCTGAACGTGCCATTCTATGATGCTGCCTGTCACCTGGTATGTGTGCCCACAAAGATCACTATTGCTGACACTGACTCCAATGGCTGCCTCTACTTTAGAGCTCCATTAATTGGCTCAGAGGTCCCTTAGTCGTTCAGACAAGCTCACAAAGCCACTAACATGTAAACCCATTGGAGCTGCCACCCCTGAGCCTGCAGATAATTGGCTCTGCCAGCCCTCATGCACATGTATGCAGACCTGGTCCAGAAATTCACAAGAGTGAGAGGCTGTCTAAGATGCTTCCTTGTGTCTGCAGTGGGATTTCTGGTCATCAGCTTAGATTTCAACCCTGCCTCCATGTGTGCATGCCCACAGACTTCACAGAGCCAGTGGAAGCCGGACCACACCCTGCTGTGAGCATGCTGACAATGAAGCTTCTGTGGTAGATCCATGCCCCTCCTTTCATGTGGTGACAATAGGGCTCTTATGGTGGACCCACACTCCATCCTGTATGTGCCCCCAGTTTTGGCCCAAGCCACATTTCAGGTCTTTTGGGCTGTCTCTTCATAACCAAACCAAGTCCTTTCCCTGAGTCTGTCCCCTGAAGCCCGAATTTCAGCACCCAGGTTCTGTTCACACAAGTAAGTATATGCCTCAGACTGGGATGTGCAAGTACATGGCCTGGGCTTTCTGTGCTGCTCCAGCTCTACCTTGTGGAGACACAGGCCAGCCCCGGCACTCTCCTTTCCAGCCTCTGAAGCTCCCTGTCTGTCCAGGTGGACCTTCAAGCTGGTGTAGGAGGTTCCTAGGGTGAACTGGTTATGTGGTGATCTTTCTTGTAGCTTTGTTTTTATGTGAACTTCTGCAAGCTTTCAATAGATATTCTGTGAGAATTGTTTCACGTGTAAATGTATTTGTGATATATTTGTAGGAGGAGGTGAGCTCCATATCCCTCTACTCTGCTGTCTTGATCTTCTGTCCTGAAATTAGATTTCAGAATGACAGGGTTGTATGGGGCATAAATAAAATATTATTAGTATTGCCCACACAAATGAGGTAGTTTTGTGTACTATTATTTAGGTTTGGCACTGTTTTATGAGAAATGGGTACATCCTATACCTAGCTTCTTCTACTAATCTACTTACATGTCAGAAATAGAGATTGTTACCAACATTCAAACAAAAGTCCCAGACTCCTTAGCCAGAGAATTCTTATTCTTCAATCACATCCTTGTTACTTCATCACTGTTTTTCAATTTTAAACTATAAAAGTTTGGGCTTTAATCACTAGAAACCACTTACCCTTGCATCTGTTGTTGTTACTCTAGTATAAATCTTCAATATATGTTGTTTGCACTCCTGGAAGTGCCTCCTAAATGGTTGACCCACTGACATTATTGCCCCTTTCCTACCCTCTACATTGCAGCCAGAATGATTTTATTGAAATACAAATACAATATCACATTCCTATTCCATCTGAAATATGTGTGTGTATGTGTGTGCCCAGTTACTCAGTAATGTCCAACTCTTTATGAACTCATGGACTGTAGCCTGCCAATCTCCTCTGTCCATGGAATTTTCAAGGTGAGAATACTGGAGCATGTTTTCATTTCCTACTCCAGGGGGTTTTCCTGACCCAGGGATTGAACCCACCCCTCTTGTGTCTCCTGCTTTAGAAGATGGATTCTTTACCACTGCACCACGTGGAAAGCCCTTACATACTTATGAAGGTGTATATAAAGATATACACACATACATAAACTTCACAAGAGACGACTCTACACATGGACATCACTAGATGGTCAATATTGAAATCAGACTGATTATATTCTTTGCAGCCAAAGATGGAGAAGCTCTATACAGTCAGCAAAAACAAGACCAGGAGCTGACTGTGGCTCAGAACATGAACTTCAGACTTAAATTGAAGAAAGTAGGGAAAACCACTACACCATTCAAATATGACCTAAATTAAATCTCTTATGATTATAAAGTGGAAGTGACAAATAGACTCAAGGGATTAAATCTGATAGCACAATGCCAGAAGAATTATGGACAGAGATTCATGACATTGTACAGGAGGCAGTGATCAAGACCATCCACAAGTAAAAGAAATGCAAAAAGGCAAAATGGTTGTCTGAGGAGAACTTACAAATAGTTGGGAAAAAAGATAAGCAAAAAGGCAAAGGAGAAAAGGAAAAATATACCCATTTGAATGCAGAGTTCCAAAGAATAGCAAGCAGAGTTAAGAAAGCCTTCCTCAGTGATCAGTGTGAAGAAATAGAAGAAAACAATAGAATGGGAAAGACTAGACATCTCTTCAAGAAAATTAGAGATATCAAGGAAACATTTCATGCAAAGATGGGCTCAATAAAGGACAGAAATGGTACGGCCCTAACAGAAGCAGATGTTAAGAAGAAGTGGCAAGAATACATGAAAGAACTATAAAAAAAGATCTTACTGACCCAGATAACCACAATAGTGTGATCACTCACCTAGGGCTGGACATCCGGGAGTGCAAAGTCAGGTGGGCCTGAGGAAGCATCTCTATGGACAAAGCTAGTGGAGGTAACAGATTTCCAGTTGAGCTATTTCAAATCCTGAAAGATGATGCTGTGAAAGTGCTCTACTCAAAATGCCAGAAAATTTGGAAAAATCAGCAGTGGCCACAGGACTGGAAAAGGTCAGTTTTCATTCTAATCCAAAAGAAAAACAATACCAAAGAATGCTCAAACAATTGCATTCATCGCACAATTGCACTCATCTCACATGCTAGCAAAGTAATGCTCAAAATTCTTCAAGCCAGGCTTCAACAGTGTGTGAACCGAGAACATCTAGATATTCAAGCTGAATTTAGAAAAGGCAGAGAAACCAGAGATCAAACTGCCAACATCTGTTGGATCATCGAAAAAGCGAGAGAGTTCCAGAAAAAAACATCTAATTTTGCATTATTGACTATGCCAAAACCTTTGACTGTGTGGATCACAACAAACTGTGGTAAATTTTTTTAAGAGATGGGAATACCAGACTACCTTACCTGCCTCCTGAGAAATCTGTATCCATGTCAAGAAGCAACAATTAGAACCACACATGGAACAATGGACTGGTTCCAAATTGGGAAAGGAGTATGTCAAGGCTGTGTATGGTCACCCTGTTTATTTAACTTATATGTAGAGTACATCATGCGAGATGCTGGGCTGGATGAAGCACAAGCTGGAAGCAAGACTGCCAGGAGAAATATCAATAGCCTCAGATACACAGATGACACCACCCTTATGGCAGAAAGTGAAGAGGAACTAAAGAGCCTCTTGATGAAAGTGAAAGAGGAGAGTGAAAAAGCTGGCTTAAAACTCAGCATTCAAAAAGTGAAGATCATGGCATCTGGTCCTGTCACTTCATGGCAAATAGATGAGGAAACAGTGGAAACAGTAACAGACTTTATTTTCAGGGGGCTCCAAAATCACTGGAGATGGCAATTGCAGCCATGAAATTAAAAGACACTTACTCCTTAGAAGAAAAGCTATGGCCAAACTAGACAGCATATTTAAAAGCAAAAACATCACTTTGCCAACAAAGTTTCGTCTAGTCAAAAGCTATGGTTTTTCCAGTAGTCATATATGGATGTGAGAGTTGGACCATAGAGAAAGCTGAGCACTGGAGAATTGATGCTTTTGAACTGTGGTGTTGGAGAAGACTGTTGACAGTCCCTTGGACTGCAAGGAGATCCAACCAGTCCATCCTAAAGGAAGTCAACTCTGAATATTCATTGGAAGGATTGATGCTGAAGCTGAAGCTCCAATACCTCGGCCACTTGATGTGAAGTACTGACTCACTGGAAAAGACCCTGTTGCTGGAAAGATTGAAGGCAGGAGGATACGGGGATGACAGAGGATAAGATGATTAGATGGCATCACCAACTCTATGGACATGAGTTTGAACAAGCTCCAGGTGTTGGTGATGGACAGGAAAGCCTGACAAGCTGCAGTCCATCTGGCTGCAAAGAGTCGAGCACAACTGAGCGACTGAACAGAACTTAACTGATACACTTCTGGTCCAGATGGCTTCAAATATGGGAGGGGCCAGTACCTTCCAACTCATTCCAGTACCTTCCCAGCCAATATTACCTTGATATCATATACAGACAAATGTAAGAAAAAAATACTATAGACTAATATCCCTCAGAAACATAAATTCTAAACAAAACTTAATCAGATGGCATCCAGTACTATATTAGAATTAAAATACATCATGACCAAGTGAAGTTTACCCCAAGAACACTGGATTATATAATGTTCAAAAATATCATTTTAATAAACTAAGAAAAATTATCCCCTCCATAGATGTAGAAAAAAATTTGAGAAAATCTAGTATCAATTTCTGGTTTAAAAAATACTCAGAACAAAATAAAGGAGTCTTTCCTTAACTGAATAAAAAAAAAAAAATCTGTGAAAAACATATAGCCAATAACATACTTAAAAGTGAAAGACTGAAAAATCTCCCCTAAGATCCAGTACAAGACAAGAGAAATGTCCACCCAAACTACTTCCATGCACTAGTATCTGGATGTTCTACTAGCATCTTCAATAAGAAGAAGTAACAAAAGAAAAAGTATGACTTTATTTGCAGATGACATGATATGTTCTCATGGAATTAAAAATAACAAAAAAGCTACCAGATAAATTGGTGAGTTTAGCAAATTTGCAGCATAAAAGTCAATATACAACACTCAAAATACTAATAGTGAACAGTCAGAAGTTGAAATCCCTAAAACAGTTCCACTTATGATAACATATGATGTGAAATAGAATTAAATTTGATGAAAGATGTGAAAGAACTATACATTCCAAAATTACAGAATATTGCTGAGGAAAATTACAGATGATCTAAATAAATGAGTAAATACCTTTCTCCTGAGTTGGAAGACAAAATACTGTTAGGTTGTTCATTGTCTCCAAACTTATCTAGAGATTCAACAAAATCATATCAAAATTTGAATAGAAGAGCTTGTAGATATCAACAAGCTAATTCTGAAATTCATACGTAATATTCAAAGCATCTAGGAGATTCAAAAGATCCCTGAAAGAAAGCTGGTGTAAAGACATTGTTTGTGTAAAGGTAGACATTTAGATCAATAGAAAAGAACTGATTGTCCAGAAATAGTACATGTATAAGGAAAACTGACTTTTAACAAAAGCACACAATTAAGTTGAGAAAGAAAGGATAGTCATTTCAGCAAATGGTGCTGGAACAATTGGACATTCATATGTAAAAATATAAACTTGGATTCAGACCTCACACTGTATATAAAAAATAACCCCAGATTTATCATAGACCTAAATGTAAAATGTAAACTTAAAATTCTTAAAAAATTCTACAAATTTTTGTAGAAAATTTTTACCTTTCAGTTAGGCATAGATTTCTTAGGACACCAAAAGCATAAACAATAAAATAAAAAAGAATAATAAATTTGACAAAGAATTAAAAATTTTAACAGAATTTAATAAAATTGTAGAGTGTAAAAACTATGTGCAATCATATATCTAATCAAGAGCTTAAATCCAGAATATATAAAATAAAGAACTCTTAAAAATAAAAAAATAAGAAACAGTTCACTTTCAAAAATGACCAAAGATTTGAATAGAAACTACCAAAAAAGACATACAAGCAGCAAATGCAGAAAAGATGTTCAAAACCGTTAGTCATTATGGAAATGAAAATTAAATCACAGTAAGATACTACTATACATCTATGAGAATGGTTAAGTTAAATTGAGTGACCATAGCAAATGTTGACTTAAATCTGAATGGACTGGAATTCTTATACACTACTGGTGGGCATGTGAAATGGTACAACCACTTTGGAAACTAGTTTGACAGTTTTTAAAAAATGAAAACATACATATGCCATGTCATCACCTTATGCCAATCCAATGGCAAAATAAATAGGTATCTGTTCAAAGACATAGACAAATATTCATAGCTGTTATAAAGCCAAAAATTAGAAACAATCCAAATATCCATTTACAAATAAATGGATAAATAAATTAGTGTATCTTTACAATGGAATATTATTCAGAAATAAAATAGAAATGAATTGTTGACACATGCAACAGCCTAGATGATTCTCAGAATAGATACACTGAGTGAAAAAAATAATGATACCAAAAAGCGCATACTGCACAATATCGTTCATATAAAATTTCTAGAAAGTGTGAACTAATCTATATAATGACAGAAAGCAGATCTGTGTTTGCTTTGAGATGGGGAAGTAGGAAAGAGGTTTAGGGGCAGGGTCTAAGAAAGAGCATGAGGGAGCTTTAGAGGGTCATAGATTTGTCTACTATCTTGATTGTGCTGATGGTTTCATGGATGTATTCATATATTGAATCTTATTGAATTGTACACTTTGAATATCTGTAGTTATACTTGAACAAATCTGCTTTAAAATATCTCTTAAGTAGTCTCCTAAGAGTTTTAGAGTATAACATAAATCTTAAATGTAGCCTTCCTAATCTGACCTCTGCTTTTTTCAGCCTATTCTCACTTGATGTTTCCCCTTGTTTTCTGTGTTCTAGCTGCTCTGAGATGATCTCAGTTCATTCCTGCACTCTTTGTTTTCTGGCACCAAGTGTTGTGCATTCTGTTTCTTCTATTTTAGGTTATTTTTCCTTCCTCCATTTGTATAGTAAATTCCCAGTCATCCTCCTGATATCAGCTCAGTTATCACTTTCCCAATTATGCCTTCTTTTACCTCTTTTATTAGATGAGATTTCCCCTGTATGCTCTCACTGAGTCATGTAGATATACTCAAAGCACTTACCCCAATCTGCCTTCCTCACTGGTCTGTAATCTTCATGAGGCCAAGACTGGATTGATCTGCTCTTGTATTCCAAAGTTAGCATACTGCCTAATATATAAAAGACACATGAAAATATTTGTTGAATGAATTCATGAATAATCAAATAGTAATTGGGAACCGAAAAGAGGAAATGAGGTGAATGTGCTTAACATCATGAACCTAGCAAGTCTTTTCTATAGACATATACTATCAACTTTAGCAAACACAATTCAGATTTTCCAACACATTATATTGAGACTGATTGTGCTTGTATTGTAGGAAGAGAGCACTAGCATTTTTATGGAGCATTAGAATTTTTATAATAGGAATAATTCACACATTGTACCAAAAGATCCTTTTTCCTAAAATGTTTTTATGTTAAGCAAACAGGAAATGGAAATCTAGTTAAGTTATATTTATAATTCAGTGCCATCAAGGACTTTAGCATGCTTGCAGCTTATTAAGACGGAAAGAGATAATTGTGTCATACTCTTAATTCTTTGGTTTATAGCTGGAGATTGTAAGAGAGATCTAATGTCTTCATAGTTTCTAGAGAGCAATTGTTTCATTGCGTAATCATTTCATTTAGTTTGTATATGTTTAGCTGAGGGTCCCTGCTTGCAAAATAATAGAGTGGTGTTCTTCAGGATAAGTCACCTCATTTAGTTCTTGCAGTTGAAGAGCCATCTATTCTTCAGAAAAGGAAGCTGATAAGGAAAATCTATTTGTAGTAAAGAAGCACAGTGGCAGTATAAAACTATTTAAAATGAGCCATGTTTTTGACACACTCTTCCCTTGAATTGCTGCTCTCAAAGTTGAGCTCTTTTTAGCATTTCTTTTTTGACAATGAACAATTTGCCTTTGTTTCACAGATGGGCAAATAGTATAAAAATAGAATTAGTGATTTCACAGGAATTTTGCTGTGTTTGGTTGCCATATAGTTGAGATAAGTTTCTTAGCTAGTTTTGGTATATAATGAACAAATAAATAAAGGAATGAATGAGTGAACAAGTGAATACTGTTAAATATTCATTAATAGGTGCCAGGTCAGCAATAGAAACAACCAACAAAACAAAAAGCCAGTCTACAGAATTGAAGGAATGTTTGCAAATCATATATCTAATAAGTGGTTAATATTCAAAATATATAAAGAACTCATACAACTCAGTAGCAAAAACAAGTAAACAATCCAGTTAAAAATAGGCAGAGAAACTGAATAGATCTAAGGAAGACATACAGATGACCAACAGGTACATTAAAATATGCTCAAGATCACTAATCATTTGGGAAATGCAAATCAAAACCACAATGAGATATCACCTCATACCTGTTGGAATCACTATCATCAAAAAGACAAGAGATATCAATTCTTAGTGAAGATGTGTAGAAAAGGGAATCCCTGTGTACTGTTGGTGAAAATGTAAGTTGGTATAGCATAGTTACTGTGAAAACAGTATGAAGGTTCCACAAAAAATTAAGAAGTGAATTACTAGCAATCCTACTTCTGGGTATGTATCCAAAGGAAAGGAAAAGGAGTACTGAAGATATATCTGCAGTCCCATGTTCATGGCAGCATTATTCACAATAGCCAACATACGGAAGCAACCTAAGTATCCATCAATAGATGAATAGTGCAAAGAAGCTGTGTCATACATATCTCTCTATAATATACATGATGGAATATATATGTGATAGAATATTATTCAGCCATAGAAGAGAAGGAAATCCTGCAACCTGCAAGAATATGAATGGCCGTGGAGGGTATTATACTAAGTGAAATATGTCAGAGACAGATAAATACTGTATGGTATTACTTACATATGTAATCCAAAAAAGCCAAATTCATACAAGCTGGGAGTAGACTAGTAGTTACCAGAGCCTGGAGAGTGGGGGAATTGGGGAGATGTTGGTCAAAGGGTATATAATTTCAGTTATAAGATAAGTTTGTTTGGGGGATCTAATGTATAGTATGGTGATTATAGTTCGTAATACTGTACTAGATACTTGAGAGTTATTAAAAGAGTAGATCTTAAATGTTCTCACCACAGAAAATAACTGGTGATGATGTGAGGTGACAAAGGTGTTCCTTAACACTATAGAGGTCATCATTTGGCAATATATAAGTGTATAAATACATTGTATACCTTGTGTCTGTGTTTGCACACTTAGTTGCTCAGTTGTGTCCGACTCTTTGTGACCCCATGGACTGTAGCCCACCAGACTCCTTTGTCCGTGGGATTCTCCAGGCAAGAACGCTGGAGTGGGTTGCCATTCCTTTCTCCAGGGGATCTTCCTAATCCAGAAATCGAACTTGGGTCTCCTGCATTGCAGGCTGATTCTTGACTGTCTGAGCCACCATGGAAGCCCCTTGTGTACCTTAAACATACAAAATATAATCTGTCAATGATATCTCAAAAAAAACAATAGAACTTTGAGAACTGCAAGCATAGCAACTAAAATTTCAGTTCAGTTCAGTTCAGTCGCTTAGTCGTGTCCGACTCTTTGCGACCCCATGAACCACAGCATGCCAGGCCTCTCTGTCCATCACCAACCAGACTGAAATTGAAGAAAGTGGAGAAAACCACTAGACCATTCAGGTATGACCTAAATCAAATCCCTTATGACTATACAGTGGAAGTGAGAAATAGATTTAAAGGACTAGATCTGATAGACAGAATGCCTGATGAACTATGGATGGAGGTTCGTGACATTGTAAGGAGACAGGAATCAAGACCATCCCCAAGAAAAAGAAATGCAAAAAAGCAAAATGGCTGTCTGAGGAGGCCTTGCAAATAGCTGTGAAAAGATGGAAAGTGAAAAGCAAAGGAGAAAAGGAAAGATATACCCATTTGAATGCAGTGTTTCAAAGAATAGCAAGGAGAGATAAGAAAGCCTTCCTCAGCAATCAATGCAAAGAAATAGAGGAAAACAATAGAATGGGAAGGACTAGAGATCTCTTCAAGAAAACTAGAGATACCAAAGGTACATTTCATGCAAAGTTGGGCTCGATAAAGGACAGAAATGGTATGGACCTAACAGAAGCAGAAGATATTAAGAAGAGGTGGCAAGAATACACAGAATAACTGTACAAAAAAGATCTTCGTGACCCAGATAATCATGATGGTGTGATCATTCACCTAGAGCCAGACATCCTGGAATGTGAAGTCAAGTGGGCCTTAGGAAGCATCACTACAAACAAAGCTAGTGGAGGTGATGGAATTCCAGTTGAGCTTAGTGGAGGTGATGGAATTCCAGTTGAGCTATTTCAAATCCTGAAAGATGATGCTGTGAAACTGCTGCACTCAATATACCAGCAAATATGGAAAACTCAGCAGTAGCCACAGGACTGGAAAAGGTCAGTTTTCATTCCAATCCCAAACGAAGGCAATGCCAAAGAATGCTCAAACTACTGCACAATTGTACTCATCTCACACACTAGTAAAGTGATGCTTAAAATTCTCCAAGCCAGGCTTCAGTAATACGTGAATCGTGAACTTCCAGATGTTCAAGCTGGTTTTAGAAAAGGCAGAGGAACTGGAGATCAAATTGCCAACATCTGATGGATCATTGAAAAAGCAAGAGAGTTTCAGAAAAACATCTATTTCTGCTTTATTGACTATGCCAAAGCCTTTGACTGTGTGGATCACAACTAAAATTTAAAACAATACAAATGTTTTTTAAAGAACTGAAGACAAAATTAAGAAATGGAAAGATATGTAAAGAAATTACCCATAGTGCAGCACAGGCAGCTAAAGAGATAAAAAGTATAAGAAAAAAGGAAAATAAACATATATGTGGGGCTTTCCTGGTGGGTCAGTGGTAAAGAATCTGCCTGCTAATGAAGGAGTTGCCAGTTCAGTACCTGGGTTGGAAGAGCCTCTGGAGAAGGAAGTGGCAACCTACTCTAGTATCCTCGTCTGGGAAATCGCATGGACAAAGGAGCCTGATGGGCTACAGGCCACAGGGTTGTAGAGAGTCAGAGATGACTTAGCAACTAAAAACAACAATAGCAAATACGTATGTGATTGCAGTTTAAGGTGGGGGGGCGGGAAGGACAGCATGAGGGAGAGAAAAATGCAAAGTGGTATGCCTTCACATTTTTTAAGTAATTGATTAAAGACATGAATCCCTGGATGCAGCAATCAAAAGAAGACCTAGAGAGGATAAAGAAGGTGAACTCTATATCTAATTACATTGAGGTGAATGTCCAGAATGCCAAAACAGCTAAAAAACTTGATCAGTAGGAAGCAATTGAGCACTTACAGAGTCAACTGAATTGACTCTACAAAATACTGGGAGAAAATAACTGGCAGCGTATAATTTATACTGAACTAAGCTGTCATCGAGTCCTGGGTGGGGAAGATCCCCTGGAGAAGGAACATTGCTCCCCACTCCAGTATTCTTGCCTGAGAAGTCCCATGGACAGAGGAGACTAGTAGGCTATAGGGCATGGGGTCACAAAAGAGTGGAATACAACCTAGCAATTAACAACAACAACAACAAACTATCCTTTAAAAGCCAATAAAATAACCAAATAAAATAAAAATAATATCTTCAGACAAATAAAAATCTACCACCAGAGTTTGGCTGAAGTAACTCCTATAGTGTGCTATTTATGGAGAATAACAATGAGTCCTATAAAATTTTCATGGAAATATAAATTAATACAAACATAAATTGCCTAAATGTTCATGCTCTTTACACCAGGAATTCCTTGTCTATAAGTTTTAGCCTAATAATTTTGTTATGGATATGTGCAAATATTTGTCCACAAGAACACTTCCGTTTTTCTCATGATACTGAATTCAGAAATATTTTTGACCCCTGCCAAAAAAGGGCTTGTGAAATATGCCACAAAATACTAATATACTGTGCCATTATTGATTGTATTTTTATAGGACGACTTCTTCCTAAAAGCATGGATAGGTGTCAAAGGTATATTATTTTCTAAATTAGCCTGCACCATTGTACACGGTTTAAACACAATTTTGTTGAAGCATTACTGGAAGTGTAACCTCCAAAGTTAGCTGAGCACTGAAGAATTGATGCTTTTGAACTGTGATGTTGGAGAAGACTCTTGAGAGTCCCTTGGACTGCAAGGAGATCCAACCAGTCCATCCTAAAGGAGATCAGTCCTGGGTGTTCATTGGAAGGGCTGATGCTGAAGTTGAAATTCCAATACTTTGGCCACCAGATGCAAAGAGCTGACTCACTGGAAAAGACCCTGATGCTGGGAAAGATTGAAGGCAGGAAGAGAAAGGGATGACAGGAGATGAGATGGTTGGATGGCATCACCTTTGCGATGGGCATGAGTTTGAGTGGGGTCCGGGAGTTGGTGATGGACAGGGAGGCCTGGTGTGCTGCAGTCCATGGGGTCACAAAGAGTCGGACACGACTGAGCAACTGAACTGAACTGAACTGAACCTCCAAAGTGGACTTCTCTAGTGGTTCAAACAGTAAAAGAATTTGCCTGCCATGCAGGAGATGTAGGAGACTTGGGTTCTATTCCTGGGTTGGGAAGATCCGCTGGAGAAGGGAAAGGCTACCCACTCCAGTATTCTTGCCTGAAGAATTCCATGGACAGAGGAGCTTGGTGGGCTATGGTCCATAGGATTGAAAAGAGTTGGACATGACTGAGCAACTAACACACAGATGTGCACGTATGTGTGTGCGCATGCATGCACACACACACACACACACACAGATACTTGTGACTCTCTTTTGGGCTTCCCAGGTGGCATTAGTGGTAAAGAACCCACCTGCCAATGCAGGAGATACCGGAGAAAGGGGTTCGATCCCTGAATCAGGAAGATCCCATGGAGGAGGGCATTCAACCCACTCCAGTGTTTTTGTTTGGTAAATCCCATGGACAGAGGAGACTGGTGGGCTATATTCCGTAGCATTGCAAAGAGTAAGACACAACTGAAGTGACTTAGCATAGCACGCCACATCTTCCTAAGTATTAAGATTACTTACCTCTAGCAATGGAATTGTGAGTACTTTCAAGTTGCTTTTGTTGTACCTGACAATATTTTCTATTGACAATAATTTCTATTCAAAATTATTTCTATACTAAACTTTTAGTTTTGTATTTAGAAAAAAATACTGTTAAAAATAAATGCTGTCTTTGAAAATGAAAAAAAATGCCAGGTACTTAGACAGGTACTTTCATACATGATATTTTAATGAATTCTCAAAGGAATCCTGTAATATAGGTGTTGGGTAGGATTGGGGGCAGGAGGAGAAGGGGACGACAAAGGATGAGATGGTTGGATGGCATCACCGACTCGATGGACATGGGTTTGGGTAGACTCCGGGAGATGGCGATGGACAGAGAGGCCTGGCGTGCTGCAATTCATGGGGTCGCAAAGAGTTGGACACGACTGAGTGACTGAACTGAACTGAACTGAATATAGGGGTTATTATTTAACACCCCTCTCATTTTTTAATGGATGAGAAAATTAACTGTCAAAGAGACTAACTGATTAACTCAGAACTACATAGTAAGTATCAAAGCTAAAATTGGAGCCTAAGACCCAAACCTTGTTCTTTCAACACTGACATCAAATTTGGTAAACAGAAAGACCTAAGCAAAGTTCTTTTTCATTTGATTTCTCCTGTTTAGGACACTTTCACAGGTGGTGCAGGGGGTGATATCTTGGAGTTGCTTTTCTCAAAATGGCCCCACGAGTGAAAGTGGAATATAAGGAGACATCTTAGAGGCAAACTTGTGCTTTATCTTATTAAAGCTAAGGACAGCTATTATTTCAAAATTCATGCTGCTAAAACAAAATGGTAAAATTGATTCTGAATTAATGGGATGACATTTTCTCAATAAGGGTTGTATTCCTTTCATTGAGGAAGTTGGGGGCCAAGGGTTGAATTAAAACACAAACAATGATTTACATTAGTTCACCAAGACCCTACATAGTAGCTATGGAAAGGCTGGCTTAACCCATATATTTAATTCATTTATTGACTCGATCGTCCAAACTATAAATAAGAAAATTATTCCAAGTAAAGGTCAACCAAACATGGCATGTATGCCTCAAATAATGGCCAACTAGTCACTAAGCATGACTGGTCCAAAGGGGTCTGTACTTGGTGGCAGGTGAATAGAAGGAGAACACTCAGAACTTACAGAGAAGACTAACAAGCAATGATCATGGGGAAGGCATAATGGATTTCAGAGTCAGGTTTTATGGGTCATGATTCTAATACAAACCCTCACTGCAGTTGTGTGTTCCTCATAAGAGGAATGTGGAAAGCCCGAGAAAGGGCCTGAAGAGTCTTTGGGGGAATAAAATTGTGAAGAAAAGTTAAAGAGTTCTGTATAAAGAGATTATATGTATTGGGTACATCTAATGGGTTTAGTCTTTACAGTTAACTTTTATTGGGAAAAAAAAAAGTTAGGAAATCAACATAAAGTGTCTCCAGTTTACTGAGCATTTATCACAAACCAGATAAGAGAAGTGGACATTTTAAAACACATTATCTCATTTAAGCCTTATAGCAATACCAGTTAAAGAACAAGAAATGATAGTTCAGAGAAGTTAACTAGATGGGTCAAATAATCTTATGGACTTCAAGTACATTTTAGTACTTGATTGTATATATATTTTCTTACTGTCAGAGATACTGTTTTTATTTTATGACAATATCTTCAATTAGTTTATAAACTCATTGATGGCAGGAAGACATGTTCATATACCTCTTCACCTTAAATTCAGGAAGTTCAATAATAAAAAATGCAGTTTGTGTTATGAAGTTATTGGTAAATTAATTACCTGAAGACATGTATACTAAAGATTACATGAAAATAAGTGGACAGTCATTTGTAGGGAAAGGGAGTATAGGGAAAATAATTAAAGGTTGAAATCGCATAGCGAATAGTGCCAAACCAAGCATATCTGATTCGCTCCAAAGTTCTTATATGTTTTCTGTATCTACCATGATTTTTTTTATAGGAGTCACTCCCTTAAAGAGTTATTAAATAACAAACCCTAATATGAAAAATAGGTGAAAAATAAAGATGTGTTGGCTGTCACAGGCAGAAAGGCCTGCTTATTAAGAACTTGGCTCATCATGTCAGATTTCTTGGGTTCAAATCCCAATTCCATCACCCAGCTAAGCTGTTATTTAGTAAATTATTGTTCCCAAATGTTCTCCTTCCTCACTGTGAAAGGATTATCCTTCCCCACCTGACTGGCGTTGGGTTTGGTCACATGACATGCCTTGGCTAATAAAATGCTAACAGGGATATGTTTTCATATCTGAATAGAAATATTAAGAGCTACTGCATACTGAGTCACTGGTCATTTTTTTACTTCTGCCATGAAAACATCCTGCCCCTGATAGAGGCTGCTCTTCTGTTCATGGAACAACATGGGCTAGAGTCAGGGTCACGTTATGGAATGTCTCACATAAGGAAGAAATAAACATTTGTTATTGAAAGCCAGCAAGGCTTTTTTTGTTAGCTGATTCATTTAGTTGACTTGTCTATCAATTTTGTTAGCTTGGACAAATTATTTAATTTCTCTGTGATTCAGTTTCCTGTTCTTGTGTATGTATAAGTTTGAGAGGTTGTAAGGATTAAATAAGTTATTGATTGTAGATAGAGTACTTAAACCAGTGCTGCGCTGATAGATGCTTCTCCGAAAAAAAAAAAAAAATGTTTTTTTCCCCCAATTTATGTGGAAATATATATATAGTGTTTTCCAATTTATGTGGAAATACTTCCTCCATGGCTGATTTCAAACTACTATCATGAAAGGTTGGAATTAGGTACAGTTGGCTCTCAAGGGTAGAATCTGGGTTTAGCACGCTGCTGAATTGATAACTCTACATATAGCAAACACTATAGTCGAGCATATCAGATAGTAAGCACTGTAGAAGAGTTTATTTTCTGAGACAGGTGACTGAATGAAATGGCTTCTCAAATTTCCTTTACATCTTTCAGATCCTTTATTTGTAAGAACCACTCAGAGAGCTTCAGCACTGAAAGTAAACTTAGAGAGACTCTAGTGTACCCATTTCATCTTAACGGACAGGGGAATTGTGGCTCAGAGAGTGAGTGACTTGCTTGAAGTCGCACAGTCAATAGGAAGAAACCCCGTGGCTCCTGGTGTCCATTACACTCTTTTCCCTTCCACCGTGAACCACTTCTTAAAAAATTGCTGTGGAAGGGATCAATAAAGGAAGACAAAAGCTAAGTCAATAGCTAATACCTCTTGCCTTGTCCTAATTTTGGATTAGGAATAATAATGATAGCAATAAATAAAAGAATAAAATTAAACCCTGATCATATTTTTTTTTATAATCCTGACTTTTATGATTGTGAGTCTATTTTGAGAAAAGTTGTAAGAAGGAAAAATGTTTAAGAGTGTATAGTCATGTATTATTTTGCAAAGGTGATGATTATTAGGAAGAACTGTAAATGTTACCAATCACTGAGGTAATTAAGGGTGGTTATTTTGACTATTAAAATCAGTGCATCATCTCCTGGCATTCCCTAGTAATATCTTCTCCTAAAATTATTGCAGTACACCCCCATGCTGTATACTCCCAAATTAGCTTTTCAGACCAATAATGCAATGTGTTCATATCTTAAGGTAAAAGTGATTCATTTTGTTAACCATAGTGGTTACTGCCTGTAGCTAAGGAATGCATTGTCATGGAAACAACATTTTCTCTTCTCCCCCCCTTTCACTTCACTCCAGAGCTATTATCAAGAGACAAGAATTAAGGAAAAGCATTTTGTCAGATGTATATGAACAGATAACAGATATACATAGACACACACTTGTGTGTGTGGAAAGAGAGGTATAATAAATGAAGTTTCATTGATTAGTTTAACAATAGAAGATCGAGGAATGAAATATACATTTTCCTTTATATTTTGTCATTTGTCTTTGTTAACCTAAACCAGCACAAGCTGTAAAATGGGAAATGACTTGAGCCTAGCAGCCTGTAATGCTGCCCTAGAATAGGAGGTCAGCCTTAGCCTGGATAATTCATTAGGGAAAGACTGTGTTAGTTATTATTGGAACATCACAATATAGAGCATACAATACTTTTGAGGTGTTTGAAATCCAAATTATAGGCTAATGAATAAGGGAAATATTGTACAACTATTTTAGAATCCATTCTCCTTTGGAAAAACAGCCATAATTATAGATGCTCTGTAGGTGGAAGTGCTCACACAATCACACATTTTATGCTAACAGAAAGGGAAAAAATGCTAAGTGATACACTTAGTCTGAATGTGACTTTAAGATTACACAGAAGGCACCAGACCAGAGTTCTGCCCCTACAGTGTGACCTGGTATGTTTGAGCACATATATGTATCACCTCCTGAGCCCTGGCAGCCCCTAGGTATGCACTGGATTGAATTAACCCTAATTCCTATTAGAGAAATCAACTAGGTAAGGACGCCTACATTTAGTGTCATAATCACAAAACTTTAGACACAGCTGCCCTCTTCAATTAGAACCAGATTTGCCTCAACTTCGACTGTCTTTCCCTGCTGATCTTTACTCATGCTTTGCTCCATATTGATTTCCCTTCAAGAGGTCATTTTGGAGGCAGGACACATATTCCTCTCATCAGGGGGCTGATTAAAAATGTAGATTTCTTGATATCCTCTTGGCCTATGGAATGAGAATGTAGGGGTGAGCCTGAGAATGCATTTTTTTCTTATATCATTCTTTTCTGTTTTCTTTCTTGCTTGCTTTTTTAAAAAGCACTCCACAGAATTTGGATGCGATCTGGTTTGGTTTCCATTAACTTGGGACAGGAGGGAGGCTGGGCTCTTATGGATGTGGGCAGGTGAGGGAAATTTTATAGGATACTGCATTTGACTTAACAGCTTGCAAGTTATTTTGTTCTTTTGTTCTTCCTGGAACTTTGTAAGTTGAAGCCCATAGTGGTATTTGGACTTCTATTAACTTAGAGGACAAGCGGTCTGGTATTCTGGGAGGACTACATCAGGACAGCATGGTTCCAGCAGAGCCTGCTATAGATAGTGAGGACTAAGTTGCTCTGTTTCAAGTGAGATCTGAGTTCATGGACGACTTAGAAAGAGACTTTTGAAATGACTACATTTATGTGAACGGGACAGTCCTGACTATTCTCCAATAAATCTGGAAAATTTAGAAGATGCTTCTGGAGAGATGTGTCATGTCCCCTGTGATAATGCTTTTTTATATTCCATCAATTTTCTTTGAATCTCACCATCATGGCTTATTGATTGTGTGACTTGGGGAAATGAAATAGCCCTTAGATCGTCAGTTATTTTTCTCTACAAAAAAACATGTCCAGTAACATCTACCTCTTGGGCTAAGACAAGAGCTAAGCTATATAAGTTGAATATTCATTGGAAGGACAGATGCTGAAGCTGAAGCTCCAATCCTTTGGCCACCTGATTCAAAGAGCTGACTCACTAGAAAAGACCCTGATGCTTGGAAAGATTGAGAACAAGAGGAGAAGGACACAGCAGAGGATGAGATGGTTGGGTGGCATCACTGACTCAATGGACATGATTCTGAGCAAACTCCGGGAGATAGTGAAGGACAGGGAAGCGTGGTGTGCTGCAGTCCATGGAGTTGCAAAGAGTCAGACACGACTAAGCAACTGAATGACAACAAGCTGTATAAGTACAGAGCACCTACCATGGCCTACCAAGGCTTACCACAGGAAAGTGTTGTTTACCATCTCTAGTCTTCATGACAGCTCTGCAAGGTAGGGGTTAATGAGCCCACTAAGCAAACTGAGGCTCAAACACTGTGACTTACACAAAGCCATCCTCAGCACCAGAGCCAGAGTTTGATTCCACATCCTGATGACTTGCTCTCTTTCCGCCAGCCATCTGTGAGGCATAGTGCCAAGCACTCAGGTGGCACCCAAAGAGGGCTAGTTCTACCCATTTCCTATTCTGCAACCTACTATCACATTTTCTTTTCTTTCTTTCTTTTTTTTTGTCTCTGACAAGCAGTTTTGCAGCTGGGCCAGCCACATGCTGATTTTTATTTTTTTGATCTTTTGCAATTTTGACAGCCTCACTTTAAAAAAAAGAAAAAGAAAAAATCAATACAGCATCCACCAATCTTGTCATTCACACTTCCGGAACAACAGTAATACTTCTGGAGCTTCCTAGAGCCCCTAAGACCTCAAGGTAGGGAGGGGGCGGACTCTTCCGTTTTGAATTTAAAAAAATGTTGTATCAGATCAAGCCCTGGCAGAGGCCAAATCTACCACCCTTGGCGCGAGTAGGCTCGCTGACACAGAAGTCAAGGAGGTGTAGGGCCCTAGGGAAGCCGTTTTCAGCCCACTTCTGGCCCAGGTGCCTGTACCAGCCTCAACTCAGGCAAGCTGAAGTCAGAGGGAGGGGAGGATGTTCTCTGCAGGGCTCCGCGCGGGCCTCTCCCCTCACCTGGACAGCTCGGCCTCGGAGGTCGCCTCTCCGAGGGCAGCGGAGGCAAGGAGAGCCCAGTGAGATCTCCGGGTCCCAGCAACTCCCGGAGCACCCCCAGTGGGACCCCGGGACTCCTCGGGGGGGGGGCGGGGCGCGCGGGCTGGCTGGGCGAGGCTGGCGAGCCGCGCGTGCACCCCCTCCCACCCCACTCGTCCGGCCAGCGCTCCCCACGGTGACTCTGGATTGCAGCAAGCCATTGGCTTTTTACCAAACCGGGAGCTGCAGTATTTTTTTTTCCCCTTCAGGGAGAATAATTTCAGCCCCCTTCAGCTCGCATGACAATCTTGTGTGACTGGGGCGAGTAGGCGGGTACATTCTTTTACATGGTAATATTGCCCCACCTCCTTTGAACCCTCCTCTAAGCTCCCGGCTTCCTTTTTATTTTTATTTTTTGAATTTTTTTTTTTTTTTTAATTTACCTCCCTCCCCCAAATTCACCAAAAGGAGGGGGGGAGCGGTGGAAAGCCCTTCTTGGTTCTGTCCCTCCCCCCACGCCTCGTTCCCCAGGGGAGGGAGACCCCGAGACGCTTGGTACTTGCCCGCAGCGTGGCTTCTACCCTGGCGCTGGGATGGCCGCGCGGGGCGCAGGGGGCAGCGATCTAAGTGGCCGCCGGCTCTAGGCTGTCGCTCCATGTGCCGGGTGAGCACCGTGGTCGGGTCCCCCAGCGAGCTGCCACTGCCGCAGCTTGAAAGGAATGTCCCCTGTTGTTAAGGACCCTGACTGTTTTACACCAATGATTTGCCACTGCAAAGTTGCTTGCACCAACAACACTTTGTCGTTGATGTTTGGATGCAAGGTAGGATGAGGTTCATGTCTTTTTTAATGCATGCTGCCTCCCTGGAGGGGAACAAACAATTCCTTTTATTGTTTGTTTATGTGTCTGCCTGTTGGGAGAGTGACAGAGCTCAGACTTGCTCTGCTCTCTCTGGGAGCCGGCTGGGTTTGGGGGCCCGGAGACCTCAGTGATGTCCCGGCGTCTGCGGCTGGGTTTGATAACTCGGTCGTGACTCATGACGGGACCCTGATCGCTAATGCACAGAGGCTCCAAGAGCAGATAAATCCTCGGAAAGGGGATGCGTTAGGTGGCTCTCGGCTTGGGATCTCTTTCTATACTTAGCTGGCGACTGGGCTTGTGACAGCCGAGCTGCCAGCCCCAGGACTTGTCACTCCTCCTGAACTCACCCGGACCCGCAGGACCCACTGTCAGGGTTTGCTGGAGTGGTGGATGGACTTGAGATGACACCAAACGGATCAGTTTGCAATCTGGCACTTTGCAAGCTGAGGAGCCTATTTTTATTTTAGACAGAAAAACCAGGCTCATGTTGCCCCCAGTTGTGTATTTTTCTCTGAGCTTATACAATCCACTTGAAATCAACACTCAGAAATGTTATCCAGAGGTGGCGCGATTATTCAGTGAGTTTCTCCTGAGTAACTGTCCCACCCCAGATTTTTTGTAAAGGTGATTGGTGTTCCCAAGGAAATGAGGTTTGAAGGTTTCCGAAGCAGGTTACCATTCGTTGCTCAGCGTCTGAAACTTTTTTTGGTGGACGCTGGGAGCCGGCACTCCCTGAGAAAGACTTACAGAGCTAGGAATTTGAGCAGTCTTAGCCCTCAATGGTCTGAGTTCATGTCCCCTTACTCTTAGGTACATACCTTCACTTTTTTTTCGTTGTGAAAAACTGTGGTGGCAGGGGGGTGTCTTGCCTGTTTGTGTAAAAACACTTTTGTGGCTACTGTGGTGATTCTCTAAGGAGAGAGAGGGAGAGAGGGAGAGAGAATGTCACATGAAATAACTGAACATTCACTTTCGTAAGTGATTAAAAGTCACACGATCTCTTCTGTTCTGAAGCATAACACGAGTGACTGCCCTGGGTGCTGACAAGCACCTTAGGCAGTAGGGTTACTGAAACAAGCACAGTCAACTTCATGGACGATGCTCAGAGGAGGCGTAGGTTTAATGGAAAAACTGGGAGTCAAAATCATAAGTCTTATGTGCCTAGAGAATCTCTGTTCTCTGACCCCAGGTTTTCTTCTATAAAATGAAAGATATGGATGAGATAATACTCCACAGCCCTAACATTCTCCTATGATGTTTTTCATTTAATAATTTAATGGTAAAGTTACTGTCAGAGATATACGTTTTCTTCTTTTTTTACTTAATCTGATAGGCTATACCTTAGAGTTAGTTCCAGAAATATTGATCATACTAAACAGTAACCTCATGCTCCTCTTAAAACCCCTGAAAAGGTCTGAGAGTTGTTGAAGGTTTGCATGTTCATCACTGTCCGGAAGACGTATGTAATTGAACAGCCCAGTAACTAACTTTTTAGCTCCTTTCCTCACATAACTTGCGACCCTTCCCCCACGCATCTAGTTACTCACTCTTCTAATTATATTTCCAGTAGCCTCTTAGCGATGGCTACTGTTTAAAATCCATTCCAATAAATATATGAGAATTGCCTTGCAGTGCAAAATGATTATTTACAAAGGTGAATTATTTGCAAGGGGAAATTAAATACAAGCTAATAATTAAATAAGATAAGCTGTTGGTGTGCAGAATGTTGTTGAGTATGCATTCAACCCAGGACATTCAAAAGAAGTCTCTTTTATGTTGTTAAGTTTTCCCTGATTTTCAGATCATATTTCAGGGAATTGGTATAATTACAAACACTTTTTCTTTAATGCTGGGGAATTACATTAGTTAAACTTCTTTAAGTTCTATTCCATTTGGTGTTTTCAGTTTAACAAAGTCAGTTTCTGAGAGAACCATGTCAGTAGAGTGAAATACCTAAATCATGTGGGTTGGCAGATAATGTTCTTTGGGAAAGAAATCAAACCTCTATGAAAATAAATTAATACTTTTAGAGGGTCTGTTCTATTTTATTTTGCTGAGTATGTTTGAATAAGATCATTCTTAAAAGCCTTGTATAATGGGATTGATGATTATATTATAACCTTACTTAACAGTTGGTTAATTATTTACTGGCTGATATAAGATTCCCACCTTGGAATCTTAGATATGGAAATAATGGGGCTTTCTATTCTAGCCTTTCTCCAGTGAAGTTCTTCAGCGCTATTTGACACATAACAACAGAACAAAATGTGGGAAAATGGCATATCGTATAGGCTGGATTTCAAAACTAGATGTATCATTTACTAAATACATGATTTTTCTAAATCTCAGTTTTTTTCACAGATAAAATGGCCACAGTAATAACTACCACATTGCATAGTTCTATCTCACTGAGAGAATGCAATTTAAATGAGATACATGCAATGTTTAGTAAATATGCATTCATCAAATGATTGATACTTTTATATGGCCTTGGTTATTTTCATAACTTCACTGTGGGGAGTGGGTTCATCAATTATAAGAAGAACCTCTTTACCTCTTTTACTCTTAGGGTAGTTCTTTTGATAAATTGTTCATTTTGCTATGAGCTCGATTATTCTCTGAAGTTATTTCCTCTTTGCTAAGTGTTTATATAAAGTGTAGGAGCAGTTTATATATTGGTAAAGCATGCATAAAACAAAAAGCGTTTATAAAAATGAATGAAAAACTGATACCATTGTTCCATTCAACCAACAAATACTTATCGAGCAACCAATAAGATGCTAGACACTGGATGTGACAATAAACAGCTTTGTCCCCATGAACTCAGAGTCAAACTCTACTTACTACAATAATGATTCAAGGAGACATATAAAATGAGGATTTTAGTTGAATCTTTATCAATGAAAGTGGGATTTAAATGGTTGTTGAAAAAGATTAAAAACTCATGGAGGTATGTCAGTATGGAGGCTCCGAAAGTGCATTCATTCCAATATTATCTAGGAAGTTTGAAAATAAGTTTATTAGGATGGATATTTATTTTGTTTCCTGGAAAATAGTAAGTACGACAAAGTCTAAAACCTTGTTTGTGTGTAAGCCAGACTGTTTCAAAAATACTTAAACTATTCTTATTATCCCAAACGGAGTAATGGCTTGAAGGGTGCTGAGTTATTTGAGCTTTTAAGGCAGAAACCCCAAATAATATTATTTTGTCACTTAGCAATCTCCAGAGCCCTACCCTTGCTGCATCCTGGTCACCATTCAGTTTAGTTAATTGACTGTATTACTTATGAATATAAATGTGAAGTGTCTTTCTGGGCTAGGCTCTATCCCAGTCTCTGTGATAGGCATTGGAGATACAAGTATAAGTATGATGCCATTCCTTTTCTCTAGGAATTACACATCTATTGAGAGAAGGGATTATACTTCCTTCCCTAAAATACAGAAACCACAGTCCCACCTGACCTTAAGCTCTCATAAGATAAATTAATGGAGATGAGTTTGAGCAAACTCCAGGAGATGGTGAAGGTCATGGAAGCCTGGTATGCTGCGGTCCATGGGATCACAAAGAGTCTGACACAACCAAGTGACTGAAAAACAACAACAAGATAAACACAGTTCAAAAAAGTTTTCATATTGCATCAGTTCTCTTTTTGCCTCAGTCCATATGGTATAACCATATAATGCTGCTTATGAGAATGGGCTTTGCATGGAAAAGGAGGGCTTCTGAAAGGCTTTTTTCTGCTCATAATAGTTTCTGTGTCATTTTCTGAAAATGAGCATTAGCTTTATCTTTGTGTAACTCATTTTCTCCACCTGCAAAGACCGAAGTTCTGAATGTCATTTCGCAGCAGACTATACATTGTTTCTCTTTCCTTTACTACATTGCAAGGATCAGCAGCCCCCGTGTGCCCCTTTTCCTTCCTTTTCCTTTTTCTCGCCATTTCCCAGGCAAGACATAAAAAGATGAGATGTCATTTTTGCTAATATTTCCTAATATCCTAATACTCCCTAATATTTCCCTGGTATTTATTATTTCTTAATAAAAGTGCTTTGTAAAGTCTTATGTTCTCTGTAATTGTTCCTTGCTTTCTTTTAAACTCAAAGTAAGATTTTGTTGATATATGCCTCATACCTTAGGGGACCTCTCTCTTCCCCACAAATAGTCATTTGTTAATATAACAACTCAACGGAATCAAACCATTAAGACCCTGAGGCACATTCAGTGCCTTTAATTTCCTGTTTGATAGATTATGATAGAGAGAAGTTCTTGGAAAAATTAGAGTCCTGTAACCTGCTTTTTTTTTTTTTTTTTTAGTGAATGTGTAGACATTACAAAAAATGCTTGACCTCTCAGAGGAAAGGAATCATCTGGTAGAAATCAACCTCTTTCTTGTCTAAATGGTGACTCTCCCCAAAGAAAGAAGAATGAGACTAAAGAGGGATTGAAATGAAAGAAAATAGAGAAAAAGGGGAAGGAATCAAAAGAAGGAAGAAATTTTTACTAGAGAAGTAAAAGGAAAGGAAAAAAAATAATCTAGCATGATCAAACATCTACAAAGGTTAGATATTCTCCTAGATAGTAGGATACTATCCTCTATATACTATCCTTTCCAAGGGTCATTTTTTTGCCCCCCCCCCCAAACTCCATAGTTACCAGACAGAGAAAGTCAGAGACAGAGAGGAAGGAAGAAAAGTACAAGATTGGGAAAAGGGAGAGAGACATCAGGAAAGAGGAGAAAGAGGAAAGGGAACTGGTCTGTGGGCTCTCAACCTCCAGAGGGTGATTTTACAAACTCCCAAGATTGCAGTCTGTCAGCACCTCTCTGGTGGACAGTTCCCACCAGCTGGCAGCCGTTCCCCAAGCCTCTCCCAGACCTCAGTTTCAAGTCTCTGTGGTGGTAAAGTGGTTTTGTTTGCTCATTTGTTTATTTTAACATAGAAAATTTTGTTACAAAGAGTGGTGGCCCCAGAGGATGCATTAATCACTATATTACTATGTATAGTGGTCATTTGTAGAACAGTTTTTCCTTATATGAATATATATTGGTATATTCCTTGTTTTTATTTTATAATTTGTGTTCATTAAAATCAATTTAAAAACCATAAAATCAGAAGGAAAACAAATTTTAGAAAGTACTATTGTCTTAGAGGACTAGAGATAAAAACTACTAATATTTTAGTGTATATTTTTCTAGTTTGCTGGTATTATTTTGTTGGTGGTGGTCACATATATCTTCATTTAAAAAATTTAGTTGTAATCATAGTGTTTACTTTTGAATGTTTTAAATGAATATTAGAATTTGTGTATGTATTTTAATGTGCTTCCCTGGTGGTTCAGCTGGTAAAGAATCTGCCTGTAATGCGGGAGACCTGGGTTCAGTCCCTGGGTTGTGAAGATCCCCTGGAGAAGGGAAAGGCTGCCCACTTCAGTATTCTGGCCTAGAGAATTCCATGGACTGTATAGGCCATGGGGTCACAAAGAGTTGGATACAACTGAGCGATTTTATGTATTTTAATAGCTATATAACAGATTAACATTCTTATTTTTGAATATTCAGCCCAAAGATAAAATTGTACTGTGTGCTCAGTCACTCAGGTGTGTCTAACTCATTGCGACCCATTAACTATAGCCCGTCAGGCTCCTCTGTCCATGGAATTTTCTAGGCATGAATACTGGAGTGGGTTGCCGTTTCCTACTCCAGGGGATCCTCTTGACCCAGGGATCGAACCCGGGTCTCTTGCATCTCCTACATTGGCAGGCAGATTCTTTAACCACTGTGCCACCTGGGGGCCCAAAAGATAAAATTGCCTCCCTCCCCTCCGCCCAGTTTTCTACTATCAAAACAAAAGCATATCTTGAGGAATAAATCTTTTTCTTATTTGAAATTATTTCCTTTGAATAGTCTAGAATAAGTAGAATTACTGAGATATATTTTAAATCTTTTATGACTTGGTGATTGATACTGCTGCATTCATTTTAGTGATGGCAAGTTAGATTACATGTTATAACATTCCCCAGCTTTAAAAGCTCTACCTTGTGGATTTACAAGTAAGAGGTAATCAATTTGTTTTCCTCTGAATAAAGTTAAAACTCTATCAGACTTTGAATTAATGGGGTGGGAGTTTCCAAGACTATATTGGTGTGTTCCAGTTAAAAAATATCTGAAATGCCAAAAATCCAAGTGGTCAAAATGGGCACCTCAAGTTAACAGCTATTTACACAGTTAAGGCATTCATCCCTGTCTCAGCAGATGTTTCAGATCCTGTTATATATGCTTTGCAAAGGTCAACTCATTTAATTCTCATTATAATCTTCAGAAATGGGTTATAAGAGTTGTCTCCGTGTTAGACATGGGGAAACTGAGGCATATAGAGTTTAAGTAACTTGCCTGAAGTCGCATAGCTTTCAAGTAACAGATCCAAAATTTGAGCCCAAATAATTCATGTCTAGAACATACATTCACTTCCAGAATTAGCTATGGGATTCTTTCAAATGGCAACTCCCTCTTAGGACCTATATGTTAGGAGTCAATTTGCAAAAATTTTAATTTATGCATTCTCTCCTGGGCATAACTCTGAGTTTGAATGCAAAGCACATCTGTAAGAAGATTCAGCTTTATAGTTAATTTTTTTTGAGAGGAGTTTGATCTAATATACCATATTCTATAGTTTTCGTGTTCTCCTTTCCCACATAAGGTTACTGATGCATCCAGGAGGTGACTTTCTGAAGATCACACACTGTGTCGCAGAGCCACAGCTAGAAACGGGGTCTCCTAATTTCTAACTCAGTGTTATGTTTATATGCCATGACCTCCAACTACAAACCAGAAGTTCTGAGAATGAAGGTGAGAGAAGAGAAATTGACAAGTTTTATCTGTAAAAAGCAGGAAAACATAACACCTTGCTTACAGGACTGCCTTAAGGTTTAAGTGATATATCACATATGAAAACATTTAGCACAATGCCTTGAATGTGGTAAATATTCAGTACATATTTTTATCTCCTGTTTCATTAAGGCTACTTTGCAGACTGGTGAAAAATTTGGAGACTGTTAATAGTCAACTGAACAGTGTTCTTCAATCAAGCACTTTGAAATTCACTCAAGAGTGTGTGAGGAGTACTTTAAAACTACCAAACACATTGTTAAAAGAGTTTTAATGCCACAAAAGGCAGAATCAAGAAGTTTATGTAATTCACACCAAAAAATAAATAAATAAACCCACAAAAAACCTAGATTAAATCTGACCCAGAAAGAGAAAATGAAAAATGAGCTAATGAATGAAAGAGGTCCTGAATGTCCCAAAGAAGCAGGTTGCGTAGGCCTTGTGTCCTATTTGACAAGGTACACTTGCCAGTTCAAGGGCCTTTTCAAATTTTATTTTTTAGTAGTCGTTTGGGGGAAAGAAACTCTAAATATCAAAAGACAAAGAGGATTAAAGTTATGCAGTCACTAAAATATGTTCACAAAAAGGAATGTTGAATCATAGAATTTAGATCTTGAAAAATCTCAGACTTATTATTTATATTTGTTATGAAGCCTTTTACCTTTTACTCACTTAGGGATATTCAAGTAAAGTTCCAAAGTCCATATGGTAAAACCATCTCCAGTCCCTTCTGTATTAAATTACCACTGTATTCCTTCAGCCTCCGGTACTTAATACTTGAATCTTAACTTTAATGCTCAGATGCAAATTCAGTTTACCTATCCTATTTGTCTATCTGAACCATGAACTCCTTGGGGAAGGGACCATATCCTATTTATTTAGTATACTACCTAAAAGATCCAGTAAACAGATCTGTGCCTATTCCATACAAGGCAGTCAGTATATGTTTGTTGAATGATTGGGAGAATTATGTGGGTTCTTGTGAAGACTTGCTGAATGAGTCTGTTGAAAAATAAGTCATGTGTTTTTTGTTATTTCATTTATCATTTTTCTTTAGCAGTTTGCCTCTGAGAACCTCTTGTGCTTTCAGACTTCCTAGAGCTTTTGTTCCCTGAGACATAGACTAGGCGTTATTCAATGTGTTAAATCAGTATGATGGTTAATTTTATGTATGAACTTGAGTGGGCCAGTATGAACTGCCCAGGCATTTGGCCAATTGTTATTCTGGGTGTTTCTGTGAGGATGTTTCTGTATGAGATTAACATTTGAATCTTTAGACTGAATGAAGCAGATTGAGCTTCTTAAAGTGGGTGAGTGGGTCTCATCCAATCAGTTGAACATCTGAATAGAGCAAAAGAGCTGAGCAAGAAGAAGCTTCTTTTGCTTGACTGCTTTGACCTGGGTTATCAGTCTGTTCTGACCTTGGGTCTCAAAATGAAATTTCAGTTCTTCTTGAGTCTCAGGTCTGCTGGCTTTTAGGTTAGAGCTTGCACCACTGACTCTCCTCACCATTGGTTCTCAGGGCTTCAGACTTGGACCAGCACTACGTGTCGGCTCTCCTTGGTCTCCAGCTTGCTGACTACAGGTCTTGGGACTTCTCAGGCTCCATAATGAAATTAGCTGATTCCCCATAGTCAATCTCTTTCTCTCTCTCTGAGAACTCTGACTGATATACCTGGTGTCTAGGGTGAGATGCCTAGACATGTCATCACTAGTAAGTCATTCTATTTTAGTAAGTTATGCAGGAACTAATAGATTATACATATAATATGCCAAGAGGATGTTGTTGCATTTAAGCTTTTTCTCTCAGAAGATCATGAATTTATTTCATTATAAATCACAGATTTTAACTCTAGATGTAATACAGTAGAAATCATTCAATGCTCCTTTTATAATTTTTCCATCTATATTTCTATCTTTATTTACCTATATGAATTTTCTTTTTAGCCTTTATGGACACATTGTACATTGCAGTGATGATTAAATACTCATAATAATTTTTCCTATGAAAATTTAAATGAGTGGGTCAAATGAAGTAAGAACATTGCCCTAAATTATAGCTTCTAGAAACCTCATAAATAACAATATTTTTAAGCATCATTTTTGTGTATGTGTGTGTAACTCCTAACATAAAATATGTTATTTTTTATGATGTTCCTTATCTTTATTAAAATTTTATCCAAGTTTCTGAGGTGATTTAAAACATTTTATCTGATGAGTGAGCACACTGAACATAGTCATAATCTTTAATATGCTGTCTGATGTATTCTGAATACCTTAATATCCACAATATAGACTAAACCAACTAGGAATTAATATCACTGCATTATATCTCAAATAATGATAACATTAAATGATGATTCATGATATCACTTTCATAAGCTTTCAAATAATATGGTTGGTAGCTACTAGCATGTATATTGGTTTACTGTCTAAGATTAGAAGACTTTGATTTTCCCCTTGGAATTGTGTCTCCAACTATTCTCTTTATGTTTTGCAAAAATCTCCATTTTTGAGGAGAGGTAGGTACATTTGTCCAGAATCAGTAACTAGTTCTCTCCTCCCTATTATATTGAGCATTGTAGTGGGTACCTCATGGTTACTCAAACACAGTAAGATATAGTTGCTGCCTTGAGATGCTTTCAGTTTGACTACTGAACCAGCACTAAGAAATATACACAGAAAAAAAACAAGGGAAAGCCACAGAAAAAGCCACCGGGAAGCCCAATAAACACAGAAGGTTGGGTTAAATCTTATTGAATGTTCATGCACAAGGTTCTATTCTAAGGACTCCACATAAATTAACTCACATGCTACTCAAAATAGCTCTATGAAGAAAACCACTAATCCCTGTGTGATATCATCTCTTCATATGTACAACTAATATCAAGTGAGGATCCACAAAATCATTTATATTTTAAAAGTAGTTTTATACCTCAACAGAAAACCCTACTGCAGACGATGAGGTTGTCTGAGAGGACCAACGAATCAATAATTACCTTTAGGATGTTAGAAAAGACTTTTATGGAGATAACAAATTAATCTGGTCTTTTCAAGGCCTTGAACTAGGTCAGAAAGAAAAGAGTTTGGCTTTAAACTCAAGACAACTACTGATAACTGTGATCCAGTACTCCTTTGGTAGTGTTGAAAGAACAAGACAGCAGAAGATAATGATATGACATTGAAGGTGTACCTTCTTCTTGGGTGGAAGAAGGGAGAAAGGAAGAGGAAGAGAGGAAGCGTTTTAGATTAGATCCTATTCTCAGTTCAGTTCTGTTGCTCAGTCATGTCTGACTCTTTGCAACCCCATGGACTACAGCATGCCAGGCTTCCCTGTCCATCACCAATACCTAGAGCTTGCTCAAACTCATGTCCAGCGAGTCAGTGATGCCATCTAACCATCTCATCCTCTGTCGTCCCCTTCTCCTCCTGCCTTCAATCTTTCCCAGCATCAGGGCCTTTTCCAATGAGTCAGTTCTTCAAATCAGGTGGCCAAAGTATTGGGGATTCAGCTTCAGCATCAGTCTTTCCAATGAATATTCGGGACTGATTTCCTTTAGGATTGACTGGTTGGATCTCCTTGCAGTCCAAGGGACTCTCAAGAGTCTTCTCCAACACCACAGTTCAAAAGCATCAATTCTTCTGTGCTCAGCTTTCTTTATGGTCCAACTCTCACATCTATACATGATTACTGGAAAAATCATAGCTTTGACTAGATGAACCTTTGTCGGCAAAGTAATGTCTATCCTGTCATCTGGGTAAAGCAGAGAGATAAGCTAAATCTAGGTGAGTTAAACCTGAGTGTGCCCTTGGGGATACAACCAGAAGTAGGAAGCACATCCTGAGGGTGGATATGGGTATTTGAAAGTGTCCTGTGATTGGACCATTAGCTTTGTGACTCCGGGGAAACTCTTTCGGTTCTCTGAGCTTTCATTTCCTCATCTACGCAATGGAGATGATATATTTAATGGTTTCGTTATACCAGTCAAATAAGAAAGCAATTAATATGCCTGGCATATTGTAGCCATTGAATAGATGTGTGCTTTGCCGACAAAGGTCTGTTTAGTCAAAACTATGGTTTTTCTGGTAGTCATGTACAGCTGTGAAAGTTGGACCATAAAGAAGGCTGAGCTGCAAAGAACTGATGCTCTAAATTGTGGTGCCGGAGAAGACTCTTGAGAGTCCCTTTGAACAGCAAGGAGATCAAACCCATCAATCCTAAAGGAAATAGCCCTGAATATTCATGGAAAGGGCTGATGCTGAAGCTGAAACTCCAATACTTTGACCACCTGATGTGAAGAGCTGACTCATTGGGAAAGACCCTGATCATGGCAAAGATTGAAGACAAAAGGAGAAACGGGCAGCAGAGGATGAAGTGGTTAGATAGCATCATCGACTCAGTGGACATGAGTTTGAGCAAACTCTGGGAGATGGTGGAGGACAGAGGAGCAAAGAGTTGAACATGACTTAACAACTGAACAACAACATATTTCAGTTTCAGATGTTAGTTTTGTTCCTTTCCCTGGGAGGATGCCGTCCCTTCCCATCTCAATTTTGTTCAGATGAACATAGTGTGAAAGAGCCTAGAAAGGGGACTTTTTCACTTTTATATCTAGGATTCAAGAAAAGGAAAGAAATACTGTGTAAACCAGAAGAGATATGAGCTATAATCAACCCACATTTACTGAGTGTCCACTGTGCCATCATTTTTTTCTAGGAAGATTTTATTTATCATCTCTAGTGCATAATGTATAATGCATTTTCTCCTGTGAGAATTATTCTGGCATAACCTTCCTCCCATGTTTTTATCTCAGAGAGTATGTGAGAGACTGTTCCCAACCTCCAAAGTCCCTTCCATGCACACAGATTGGATAATGTGTGTGTGTGTTATCATGGCTGTTGCTCCCTGAGATATTGGTGCTTGAAGGTATTAAGTAGATAACCCTGTTCCTAACGTTTATTGCCTAGGACAGTTTTGCTTTACGTACCAGTAAACCTTATTTTCTTTCTTTAAAAGACCAAATGACCATCAGGAGGAAATGCTCCTTGGAATTCTGCAGCCTGCCTAATTCCCAAATAAAACTTCCTCGAGTTCTGTAAAATGAAAACATTTCCTCTCTGTGCTTGAGCCTTGTGCATTGCCCTTTGCTGGAGCTATTTCCTCAGCAAATTGCTATGGTTGGTCTCTCAAGCCAGAGGGGAGAAAAAGGTTTTATAATGAAAATGCTGACAGGTTCTTATCTACAGCAGTATGAGTAGGGAAGCTATGATCTCATTTATTGTAGTAACCGGATGCCTGTTTTGGCTGAAGGGAGATCAGACATTCTCCAGAGCTCTGGGGTTTTGAGTCTTTATCTTGAAAAGTTTGCAATGGAAAAAAAAAAAAAAAACAAAAAACTGTAGAGAAGTAGGAAACCAGGGCTATGCAAACTGCACCTTGTTCTTCCGTTAAAGTACTAAGTTGAATTCCAATCAAGTTCTCAGATGAAGATGGTCAGAGGGTTTAAGAGGCTGGAAATGGGGACTGTGTATTTGCTTGCTCTGTGCAGGGCTTACTCTTTGTAATGGTTTTATCTGACTATTTAGAAACAAACTTTAACCTTGATCTTATTCATATTTTAAAATAATAGTCATCATCATTATATGGACAGAATTCTGAAATGAGTTATCTTTTATTTCTCAATATAGCAGCTGTATGAAGTTGATAATTTATAGAGGAGGAAACTGAAGCATATTTAGTTTAAAATTTTTTTCACTACAGATGTTCAAGTATCTGGCTGGAGATTTTTTCCAAGATATTATTCAGGTGATCAAATAACTTGTTGGAAATGGACTGGGGATTCTTTTAGTCTCTTTCATATTTATTTATTTCATATTTATTTCATATTTATGCTTCCTAAGTGACCTTGCCCAAAGTCACGAAGTGTGTAGTGGTGGCCCTGGGATTTAAGCCCAGGTTTCTGATCGCAAGCCCAGGTAGAGACTCTCTTTTCTTCGTTTGTCTCTCCCTAAGCATTTCCTAGGGACTGACCATGCTTCCAAAGCATTCAACCAAGATATTTATGGGATCCTGCCAAGAACAGAGGGCAGAACTGGCGCTTGTCCCTGAAAGTCATTTATATGATCAAGCTGAGTATGTGTCACCTACATTGAATCTTGAAGGGCTGAGATGTGTGGTACATGAACTCAGCAAATATGTGTCAAGTAAGGAAAATTGTCTCTAGGCCATGAAGACAGGGAAGCATTTCAGGCAGTAAGGACAGAAGTAGAGTTGAGTGACTTTCATATAATTGTCCCTTACTTCCTATGATTTGTAACATCTTGTAGGTAGCCCCTAGCCTGGAAATCCAATGTCTTTTATACTCCTGGAATAGGTAGAAGTGAGGGTATATAGTTAAACTAAATGAAAACATTGCTGATTATTCTTTAATTTTTTTTTTTTAATTTCCCATTAAAAATTCCAGTGCTGTGTTATCATACCTTTCCTTTTTTTTTTTCAAGTCACTCAGTCGTGTCTGACTCTTTGTGACCCCATGGACTATATAGAGTCCATGGAATTCTCCAGGCCAGAATACTGGAGTGGGTAGCCTTTTCCTTCTCCAGAGGATCTTCCCAACCCAGGGATTGAACCCAAGTCTCCCACATTGCAGGTGGATTCTTTACCAGCTGAGCCACAAGGGAAGCCCAAGAATACTGGAGTGGGTAGCCTATCCCTTCTCCAGGGAATCTTCCCAACCTAGGAATCGAACTGGGGTCTCCTGCATTGGCAGGTGGATTCTTTACCAACTGATCTATGAGGGAAGCCCATCATGCCTTCCTACTTCCAGTTAAATCAGTTTCATATATAGTTCCTTTATCAGGTATTTATACTTTTAAAATTAAGCCAAGAAACTCAACAAAAATTTGCATGTGTCAAAGCTCTTCTACTTCTGTTACAGAGATTTCTGGATGCAGTAATATCCTTGAAAGATGAAAATCTTCATCTCTGTGTAAAGATGGTCTAGGCGGTAGCCTTTTTGAGTTCTAAGGAAGCAAAGAAAAATAGCTTAAAAAGTTGATTTCAGATAAACCAACTTTCTATGAAAAAAACCAAAATCTAAATGTTTGCTTGCATGACCATATTTGTAGGCTTAGCTGATTTTTAGATGTTGCCAGACCCATGTGCATATTTTTTATTCCATTCATATGGGAGATAATTCTTAAATTTTATGATCCAAAAGGGCAACTGTAGCTGTTTTATTTTACTCTAGCACAGCTAGGTGTTCTGAATTTTGAATGAGCAATTGGCATCGATATGGAAGTCTTCTTTATATACATCCTTAGAGAAGAGATCTATCTGGCAAACTTTAATGTTTCTTTTGCAGTTGTTGGTTAATGTGTCCTCTTTGCATTTAATTGATGACATTTTATTTCATGTCATTTCTCTCTGAAATAGTTTAGGAGAACTCTGCAGCAACTTCAGTTTCAATGCAACAAAATTTGAGCAAATGAAGAGATAATGAATGGATTGAAATAGATTTACAGAGGTTCAGCTTTTTTTTTTTTTAACTAGGTACATATCAAGATTACTTCCTGTCTGAGAAAGAAGATTTGCCAAAATTAGTTTAGTCAGTCTCAGAGTATTAATGTTAAGAATTTGATGTTGTGCCTCATAGATGATAGTTCTGAAGATCGTTTGCTATTAGCAGTCACAGATTCAGTTCCACTCCTTTAATCTAATTCCTGTTAAGTTGTAGTGAACTTATTAAGGTGTTCCAATACGCCATTCAGAAGATATTAGTGAAATGGTCCACATGGTGTGCCTACAGTTGTATTGTTGTTTAATTGCTAAATCAGGTCCGATTCTTTTGTGACCCCATGGGTTATAGCCTGCCAGGCTGCTATGTTCATGGGATTTCCCAGCCAAGAATACTAGAGTGGGTTGCCATTTCTTTCTCCAGGAGATCTTCCCAACCCAGGCATCAAACCTGTGTCTCCTGCATTGGCAGGCAGATTATTTACCTCTGAGCAACCTGGGAAGCCTGTGTCTATAGTTGCTTACCTTCAAGTGAATAATCCTAAAGTTTTGAACAGTTTGAAATTTGTACCTTGCATGCAGGCTGGCAATTCAGAGCTCTCAAGTCACTTTCTACCTGCTGTTGACTATGAATCATCTAGCATCTTGTACTGCTATTTAATGACTGCATATAAACATTCTACTTCCCTGCCCAGGAAGAACATTGTTAGCTTATTTTGTAAGTAAATTAAATATTTATCATCTTCTATACTTACCCAGTGCCTTGCAATGGTATGGAATCTAAGTGGGGAGGAGATCAAATAAATTTTAATAGCATGGCTAATCCCTCCTTATCCTCAGGACTCTTGTGTCATCTCTCATGGAAAATATTCCTGGCCACCACATCATCTGTCTGCTCCCATGGAGTTGTGAATTTCTTTCTACCATACTGAGCTGAACTGTCACAAGGCTGTAAATACCATAAGGTGTCAGAGATTGGGGCTTAACATCTTGAACACTTAGGTAGTAGTATGGTGCTTGCAGCATACTAAATGCTCAATATATGTTTACGGAATAAATGGTTTATGTAATCTTTATGTTGAATTTTTTAGTAAAGAGAGCTACTATTAATTTCAAAGAGGAAGGATGTGTCCTAGTTTTGTTAAAGCTTTTCTCACTTCTCTCAAAATGACATCCATCATATTTTATTTTTAGGGTATTTTTAGCTGCATATAATTTCTACTGAACTTCTCCATTTCATGAAAGCAAAGGGAAAAATGAGGTACTCAATGAATATAAGTTGAATGAACGAATAAATAAATCCCTCATTTTCTAACACCGACAGTGAGAAGTTAGTTGATAAGTACTTGGTGAGGAAATGAATGGATAAATGAATGACTGTAAACATAGCATCCCACGGTAAATTTATTTTGTGAGTTAGTTTGAATCCATCTTAAAACAATTTACCATTTCCTAACAGCTGGAAGGGATTTGTTTTTGCTTTTATTGCTTATAAACTGACACCAGCTTTCATCTCTCTGACAGCCTCAGAATCCAGATACTGTCTATTGTCTTTACTAGAATTGAATGATTGGTTGTAGGGCCTTTGAGATGACCTGGTCATGTACTTTTAGGACATGAGGCCTGGCTTCAGTGCTGCCATGGGATCCTGGCAGTCTTGGTGCTCTGGGAAAGGAGATCACTGGAAATGTTCCTTCTGTGTGGCCCACTTCTCAGCACCAGCGTTTTCTCCATCCCAACTAAAGTAGAATTATCAATCCCTGTGTACGTCCTTCTGAATGAAGTCCAGTTAAAGTCAGACACGACTGAGCGACTTCACTTTCACTTTTCCCTTTCATGCACTGGAGAAGGAAATGGCAACCCACTCCAGTATTCTTGCCTGGAGAATCCCAGGGACGGCAGAGTCTGGTGGGCTGCCATCTATGGGGTCGCACAGAGTCGGACACGACTGAAGCGACTTAGCAGCAGCAGCAGCAACATCTTCCATTTGTTAGCTGAATCACTTTGAATGCTTCATTCACTTTAAGGAATTGTTCTGGCCAACTAGGCAGAGCTGCTGAAGACTGTTGCTAAGGGCAACCAGCTAAGAAGTTCTTAATTTAACTCTCAGGCCACCTCAGATATTTTCTAGATGTGAGTCTGTGCACATGTGTGCATGCTCGCGTGCCTACTTAAATAGATGCATATGTAAATGAGTCATTACCTATAGATTTATGTTAAGCAGGGCTTCTGCGTAGAAGAGCCATTCAGGAAGAGGAAAATTAACTAATTAATTAGGAAAGGCTTTGCTCAGTAGTGATTAAGTCATTTGAATATTGAAATGCTCCATATTTTTAAATCATTATAGTGATATGAATTCTGGAAATGTAGCTTGCATACTCTATGAGGGCCATGGGCCTCTTTTACTCATGTATCCACTCTGTTCCTAACATCCAGCATGATACCTGGCACATAGGAGATGTTTATTAATATTTTCTGTATAAATGAAGGAATGACTGTCAAGATAGTAGTCCCACTTTATCAGTAAATAATTGGATACAAATAGATAACTTTCCACAGATTTAAGGAGAGAAATAGGCTAAGCTAGGCTTCAAACCCAGGTCTAACTCTGAAAACTGTACTCTGAAGCGTTGCTTCTTTTTTTACATATACTTTGCAGGACACAAGTCTAGACACTTTATGCCTTAAGAACTGGCACTTGCAAAGATACTGTGGCATAGCAGTGAAGAGGTGAATTTGCAAATTCAAAAGATCTGGATTGAAAACTCAGCTTCCATCATTTATTGATATTAGGAAAATGGGCAAGATGTTTAATGTATCTGAAGGCTAGTTTTTGGGTGCCAAATGGAGATACTAGTGACTTATTTAAACACATATTGTAAGAATTAAATGAGATTATAAGTTAAATATATAAGTAGTTAGTATGGTATATGCTAAGAAATGTTGACTAATAGTGTAACTGTTATATGATGCAGAGGAGAAGACAATGTGAAAAGTGTTGTTCAAGAGAATAGATTACACCAAAATAAATAAATAAGTAAGTAACACTGCACAACTGAATACATGTGGCATTATTTTTTAATCTACTTTTAAATTTATGAGACCAACAAATATGGCTGTTATGGACCTTCCTAGCCCCAAAGCTATTTCCATTCCCTTTTTGGACATTGTAACGGAGAATAGCCTGCAAGTTGAAGACTTGGCTAATTTGCATATGTTAGTTATCATCATTTGTATGCCCAAACCACTTTTTCTCTAACCCTGGCTCTTGAATATCCCATTGTATGTTAATGTTTTGACAAAAGTGTAATTTAGGGTGGGAGATTTTGTAGGATTGAGCTTTGTTCTCAGAGGAGAAGGGATTGTGGCAGACAGTTTCTTGACCTTTGCAAATGCGAATGGTAAATACCTGCTTTTTCCACTGGATGAACTGCTTGCTTCAGCACCCCGTCTACCTGGGTAGAAACCATATTCTTCAATTTCTTACGGTTTTGTTTAGATCTAATTTGAAGAAAGAAAAGTCAGTGATTTAGAGCAAGTCAGAATCAGAGGGTTTTCCTCAGAGAAACTGAGTCAGCCTACTACAAGGACACAATTGAAACCATGATTCACGTGAGCTGTGGCACCTTAGAGTCTTTCTTGTAATGACGGCACATTCATTTTTAAAAGAAAGATGACTCAATTAATCTAAGCATAGAAACACCTCATTCATCTGGCATAATAAGAAAATTGTAGGTTCTACTCAGGCACTTTTTTTTCCCCTCAAATAAAGTAAGCCCCCTTTATGTTTGTAAAACATTTTTTAAAGCATTTTTTTGGTGACGCTCTAGAAATCTAATGTAAAACATCCCTGCTTCAATGATACTATGAAGACCAAATGAAAACAGGTGTGAAAGTTCTTTGGGCAAAATTCTTAATAAATAGTTATTACTTTCCTATTTAACGAGCATGTGGAGATCTTTGCACGCGACAGACGATTTGTGAGGCTTTGAGAAGGCAATGATGAAGAAAAGAGAGATACTAAAGAGAGATGGTGTCTCCTTCCTGGAATTTTTAATCAGATGATGAAACAAATATGCATAAAAGAATAGTGAAAAAGAAGGAAAAGACATAAGAGGATATTATACAAAGCCTGGTTTAAACTGAGTTCATGGGAGGTTTCACTGAGGAAATCATATTTGGGAAGGATGAATTAGAATTAGGAAGGTCAAGGAGAATGGTTGTGGGTGGAGGCTGAGGCAAAGGAAATGTTTGAGGGGATCATCAAGCTTAGTGACAGATAAACAGAAAAGGGAAGTGAAGACAAAGGGAGAGTCAAAGGACATTTCCAAGTTTTAAGCCTGGAATTCTGGGGGAATGGGGTTAATGTCAACAGAGCTAGTGAAATTAGGAGTGAGTAAGGGGGCATTTGAATTTATTTGCACTTATACATCAAGTTGGAGGTGGCAGTGAGCCATCCAGGTGCTTGCTGAAGCCAACCATTTGCATGCAATGGGGAAGGTACGGAGAGAAATATTGGGCTGACCCAAAACGTCATTCGGGTTTGGGCCTACCCAACTGAAGCTTTAAAATCCCTGCAGTGAGAGGCGGTGAGTAAAAGAAACTGAGTAAAGAAGACTAAGAGATTTAGTACCATGGCAGCAAAGTAAGAAGAGAATGTGGAGAATAGGGGATCCAATGTTACAAATATCACATATATTGAATATGATGCCATGTTAGGCATGTGAGTCATCACGATGAACAAAGCAAACGTATGGCCTGGAAGAGGAGAATACTTATTGACAAAAATTGGAATTTGGTCATTTCAGTCAAGATAGCAGGTTGGAAGCTCAACTGTGGGTGCTTTGGGGGAGAGAGAAAAGGGGAAGAAGGAGCTACAGCTGTATATTATTTGAGGAAATCTTAAGAAAAAGCAGGGAGACCATAGGATGTGATCTGGAGGGGTCTGGAAGGCCTAGTGAAAGCTCTGCTGAGGCTCCCAGGCAGTGCTGCAGAAAGAGGCGACAAAGAAGCCCCTGGGAGTTGGGGGTAAAGGAAACCACCCGGTGTTAGGAATCGTAAGCCTTAAATTCCCAAACCAGCTTTGCTGTGACTACATCCCTTCTACTTTCTGGGCTTCATGTTGCTTATCAGTAAAAAGTAAAAAAAAAAAAAAAAGAGATGGAGATGGTTCAAACACCTCTAAACTCCCTCCCAGTTCTAACTGTCCTAGAGAGTAGAGTATTGACTTAAGGAGACAAGTTCTAGAGGAGATGAGCAGGGTAGGAAAGAGGGCGTAGGACCTAACATACATATTATAACAATAATAATAATAATAATAGGCGTAAGAGCTCTTTTGAGCAAGGTACTATGCTAAACACATTGTTCTTCACATTAACTCTTGGAAGCAAATGTCATGATTCTCGTGTTAAAAAATAGAAGCCGGAGTATATAGAGATTAAGTGATTTGACCAACATTGCCAGCAAATAAGTGGGAAAGCTGAGATTCAAATCAGGCTGACATGAAAATAAGACAAGATAGTGTTTTCTCTCCTCCTGGAATTCTGCCTCTTTAAGAAAACAGAAAACGGTATGTTGGGAGGAAGAAAAGGGGTTTGGGAACAAGGGCCTGTGAAGGGTGAGATAAAGGTCTAGACCCACCATGATCGGCAGTGGGTCCAGGAGAAAGGCAAGACGGCGCCACCCAGGTGGCCAGACCCAGGGGT
The DNA here is from genome assembly GCF_054371585.1 of Giraffa tippelskirchi. NCBI lineage: Eukaryota > Metazoa > Chordata > Mammalia > Artiodactyla > Giraffidae > Giraffa > Giraffa tippelskirchi. The sequence continues at coordinate 36,588,592 of NC_137284.1, read as the reverse complement.
GTGTTGTGCCCCCTGCCCGGTGACCGGTCTCACGTATGGCATTTCGTTCTGCAGCCTGAGAGCCAGAATGGGGAAGCAGGAACTGGAGCCAGTCCAGGATCCAGGGCTGACACACATGTCTTGGCGGAAGTCTAAGTGGGAGCCCGGGGCGGGGTGCACGCTGTGCTGCCGGGGCTGCCTGCGGGCTCGGGGCTGGGCCAGGAGGCAGGGTAGCCGGCGCCGGCTGGAGCGTGGGTGCCTCTGCCTGCCCTTGCTCACGTTATCCAGAGCGTCTTCTACAGTCATTCACGATGCAAATACGGAGGACGCCCTGGAATAAAGCAGACCAAGATTCCAATTCAAGGACCATTTCTACTCACTGCATGATCTGGAACAAGGCCTCAAACCAATCAGTGTCTGTTTTCTCCGTTGCCGTGTGGGCTACTAATGCCAATCTTGCAGGTTATTGCGAATGTTAACTTAGTTAAAGGAAATGATCTGAGCTTATAAATAATGTTACCATGCCATGTTGTTACTGATCTGAAATTCGAGTGAAATCTGATTCTGTGGAAATCTGCATTCTCTTATTTCAGTTAGCCATATTTGGTCAGCTTTTCTCACAGAGAGCTGTATTCTCTCATTTCAAAAACCTGATCTTATAAAAAGAATTCTCAAAATGTCTCACTACCAATTCATTTTTATATAGTGCTCATAATAATGAAGGCAGATTTTTTTGTTGTTGCCTTTTTTGCTGCTTATACTTAGAATTGTATACATTCTGAGAATGGCTCCACTGGATACTCCTATTATTTCATTGTACTCCAAATTATCCTAAGTAATTATTTTCTCTGGAAGCTGTAATGAATGAGATAAATATCATTACTTTACACTATACAGTGCCATGTAAAATGATACGGTTGGTTACAAACTAATGTCTTCAATAAATATTATGAGGTTTTACCAACTTCAAATTCCTCTTGCCGGTTTAAGAGACACTTTTAACTAATAGCAAAGAAAGTAAATGAAGAAAAGTAATGTTTATTATGTATCTACTATATGTAAAGAACCATCCCAAGTGTTTCATATACCTTATTTTTTTATACTCTAAATGAATATATAGGTATTAGCCCATTTTAAAGATGAGGAAATAAGTTCAGATGGGTTAAGTAAATTTCTTCCTATCATACTAATAGTATAGTACAGCCCACGTTTGACCCACATATGCTTAGACTCGAGTGCATGCACCTTCTCTAACGTAGCTCATTAACCACTGTCATGAATGTATAAAACTTGCTCTGTTGAACTCTGGAAGCCATTCTATATGAAAGCCCCTTTTCAATAAGCTCACTCTAAGGGTCGCAAAGAGTCAGACATGACTGAGCAACTGAACTGAACTGAACTGAAGCTAAACACCAGAGCTCTAGATTGGGACCAGATGAGGTGAGAGTACTTTAAAAGTGTTTGAATTAGAAGAATCCCAGTGAACATACGTTGTTTGGCTTGTCAAGTTAAAACTGGACATGGAACAACAGACTGGTTCCAAATCGGGAAAGGAGTATGTCAAGGCTGTATATTGTCACCCTGCTTATTTAACTTGTATGCAGAGTACATCATGAGAAGTGCCAGACTGGATGAAGCACAAGCTAGAATCAAGATTGCCAGGAGAAATATCAATAACTTCTGATATGCAGATGATATGGCATCTTATGGCAGAAAGCAACAAAGAACTAAAGAGCCTCTTGATGAAAGTGAAAGAGGAGAGTGAAAAAGTTGGCTTAAAACTCAACATTCAGAAAACTACGATCATGGCATCTGGTCCCATCACTTCATGGCAGATAGTTGGGGAAACAGTGGATACAGTGTCAGACTTTATTTTCTTGGGCTCCAAAATCACTGCACATGGTGACTGCAGCCATAAAATTAAAAGATGCTTGCTCCTTGGAAGAAAAGCTATGACCAACCTAGACAGCATATTAAAAAGCAGAGACATTACTTTGCCAACAAAGGTCCATATAGTCAAAGCTATGGTTTTTCCAGTAGTCATGTATGGATGTGAGAGTTGGATTATAAAGAAAGATGAGTGCCGAAGAATTGATGCTTTTGAATTGTGGTGTTGGAGGAGACTCTTGAGAGTCCCTTGGACTGCAAGGAGATCCAACCAGTCCATTCTAAAGGAAATCAGTCCTGAATATTCATTGGAAGGACCGATGTTGAAGCTGAAACTCCGATACTTTGGCCACCTGATGTGAAGAACTGACTCATTGAAAAAGACCCTGATGCTGGGAAAGATTGAAGGCAGGAGGAGAAGGGGACGACAGAGGATGAGATGGTTGGATGACATCACCATTTTGATGGACATGAATTTGAGGAGGCTTTGGGGGGTTGGTGATGGACAGGGAAGCCTGGCGTGCTGCAGTCCATGGGGTCGCAGAGTCGGACACACCTGAGCAACTGAACTAAACTATTTTGCTTGAGTCTAGGATTGATCATTGTCTAAGCTCTTCTAAGGACCTTTTGGTGACAGCAAGTTCTTCTCTCCTTACCAGATAGTTCATCATGTTGTTGCCTAAGTCTGATTATTTGACAGGGTTTCCTTATATTAATAGCAATTAAATTAAAGCCACCAGTTATTAAATCCCCCTGCATGTCTGATCTTTTATTAACATTATTGGAAAGCCTTAGCCTGTCTCTTCAAATGAAGCATGTCCCTAGCCACAAACGTTTGGAGAGATTTAGGACGTGTCCGAGCCCTGACTATTGATAAGAACAAAGCCCAGATCTCTGACTCTTCATTACATCAAGCTGCCTGCCTCTAACTTCTATCCATTGGCACTTTTCCAAGAAGAAATCCAGGTTATACACCTGAGTCCTGCAGGGGCTTGAGAATTCTGAATGGTTAGCAGTGAGATGGGAAAGAAATGGAGGTAGGGCGTGGGACACAAAGGTTGGTGGCAAGAAAATAAAGTTTGTAATGGCCTCCTGACTATGGGATTTTATCCGTAAGAATATGTCTATAAATCCTGAGTTATAAAAAGAGGAATGCTGCAAAGAGTGATGGCTACACTGTACTATGCATATGGAGAGATGAAATTTTATTTTTAATGTTTGAATAACAGAGTATTTTCAGAACTACCTACAAATGCCCTAAAGGAATTCAAAGTGATGAATTATGGCAAAACAAAAAAACACAAAGTATTTTCAGTTGACTTGGAGAAATTAACTGTGTCCTCATTTTTAAAGCAGTGGGCGTTTAAAAGGTATTCTTGTTTGTGTCATTCATTCCAGATATCTTAGTGATTACTTTAAAAGGACATTTAATTTTTTTCAGATGTACATCTTGACGTATATGCTATAAAAGAACAATTGAATTTAGAGCAAAGTCTAAAGCACCTATGACATATGAGAAAATAGATTCTAAATTAAAAATACATTATGTAGACAGTCTTTTATAATTACTTAAAATTAAAAAAAACTATATATACTCTATTTTTCACCTAAATGACTAGGTTGCAGTGTTTGCTGCATATACCTGTGTAGCCTAAAGAGTAGCTTAATCTCTTTGAGCCTTAGTTTCCTCATTTGTGGACTTAATTTAAAATCTACTGTATTGTTTTGCCATGATGTGTAAATGAGATCATACTTGTAAAGTATTTAGTATGATCATAACATGTAATTTGACATCAGGAACGGTAAATGAATCAATTTTACATGTGAAAAAACATTATAAATTTAAAACTTTGAAGTAGTATCTATATCTCACTATTTGAATCTCTGCCCTCATAATATTTTTAGGTCATCTCTTTGGTAAGTTACATGAAGAAGCCCCATTTAAGCAGTGTTGTATATTTTTTATAAGCCAAATTGAATCCCCTGACGTATTTGGAGTAATTGAGAATTTCAAGTGAAATATGTTTAATGTTATACTGACATATACTATTTCTTTGATGATAGACATTAAGTAAGATAACTAATTGAAGTGAATAATTGAATTTTCAAAGTCATTCAGTATAGAAACTACTGGTATAAGAGTAATTATGTTTCTGTCAAACGACATGACTAAACATATTGCTTTTTATAATGGAAAACAAGTATATCTCATATTTCTGAACCAACTAGTTGTAACATCATTGCTGTGTACTTGATTGATTCACACTTTAAATTACCATAGAGTAGAGTGGAGTGGAGTGCTTAGTCATGTCCATCTCTTTGTGATTGCATGGACTGTAGCCCACCAGGCTCCTATGCCCATGAAATTGTCCAGGCAAGAATACTGGAGTGGGTTGCTCTTTCCTATTGCAGAGGATCTTCTCAGCCCGGGGATTAAACCTGTGTCTCTTGCATTGGCAGGTGGATTCCTTAGTAGTGTGCCACCTTATCAAAAAATACCTTGAAGAGAAAAACTGTGAAAAATATGTGATGGCAACATACATTTTTGAGCAGAGGAATTTGAGTATTCATCTTCTACAGAAATGATTTTGGATAAATAAATTTTATAAGCCTCGGTTTCTTTATCATTAAAATAATGGAGATAATAATAGTACAACTCATGGAATTGTTGTGATAATTGAGATAATATATGAAAATCATCAGGCACATTGCATGTGTCAGTGGGTAAGCATTTGAGGTATATTGTATTTCAAATCCATATAATTATACTGCAAGGGCTGTACAAAAGCAGTTTTATTGTGTTTTTTTTTCCCAGCAAAATTTGTTTTTAAATAAGTAAATAATCATTGCCTGATTGTGTTTTATAAATCTGAATAATTATAGCTGAATTTGATTAAACCCAAGTTCACCAGCATTAAATTGTTTTGTATTCAAAATGTGCCTATATTTAGGAAGAGATAGGGATACCAATTAGGTTAGGAATGAAGAGGTTTATTCCATGAGATGTTGCCTTGTCATGTTAGATTCTTTGTGATTACGCTGCCTCCGGGAATCTAGCTGTAGTCAACACAATCACAGAAAATATTGCCATGTTCCATTCCAGTAATTGCCCCTTAAGGTTTTGGAAACAAAAACCTAATAACTGATTATGTGTGTGTGCGCATGCTGAGTCACTAAGTCGTGTCCGACTCTTTGCAACCCCATGAACTGTAGCCCACCAGGCTCCTTTGTCCATGGGACTTTCTAGGCAAGAATACAGGAGCAGGTTGCCACTTCCTTCTCCCAGGGATCTTCCTGACCCAGGGATCAAACTGAGTTTCCTGCGTCTCCTGCATTGGCAGGTGAATTCTTTACCACTGAGCCACCTGGGAAGCCCAGTAACTAATTAGGTTCTCTGTATCTTTCTCGCTGTTCCTATGATGCTTTTGTTTGCTGTATAAAAACAGAGAAAAAAAAAAAGTGTTTTCATTTCTCTTGTTGCCCAAGCTAAAAATTTGGAAATTATTCTCAACTCTTCTATTTGCCTTACCCCTAAAGTCTGTTTAGGTACCTAGCTTTGCTGAGTGGATCTCCTTAATATTTTGAATTTATTTGCTTCCCACTTACCTACCTAGACACTGACCCAGTTTATATACTCACTTCCTCTTACCTGAACTGAAATTACCTTTTTGACTAACTCATCTGCCTCAAATCTCATCTCTCTCCTCCACGCTGTAACAAGGGGATTTTCTAAAATAGAAATCTGGTAATAATGTTCGTTGGCTGATTAACAGCCTTCTCATTGCCCGTAGAAAAAATAAATCTGAAGTCCCTGATAATGAAGCTCCAGGTCTTCACAGCTATGCTCATGCCTTTCCAGTTTAGAAGTGAAGATCTCAGGCTCTGTCGCCAAAAGACCTGGTCATCAATCCTAGCTCTGTATTTATCCATATGAGTTAATGTCTTTAGCCTTGGTTATCTTACATGTAAAATAAGAATTAATAATAGTACCTATTTAAATTTTTTTTTAATAAACTCAGTGAGATAATATTTACTTACCTGTGTAACACATTTTAGGATGTCTCAAATTTAAGATCTCTTAATGCAATTTCTCGATTCTTCTTCTGTGTATATCCTACACACTAGACATAAAAAAATAACTTCTTTTCAACCAACTAGTGATATTTTCTCGTTTTTTGTTTCTGTGACTTTGTGTTTATCGTTTCTTCTGCCTGGTTTGTCACCACTACCCCCTTCCTTCTCAGCGCCTTTGTCTGTCTTGCATATTCTGTTCACCTTTCATAATTAGCTCAAGGACATTTCTTACTGGAAAACCTTCTGAGCTCCCCACTGACAGAGCTAGAAACTCCCTTCTCATTACCCTATTAGTAGATTAAAGTCAAGAGGGTGCATGTGGGAGTCCCAGTGACTGAATTTAATGTAATGAACTTGGGCAAATACTCAACTTCTCTAAGGTTCGATTTTATCTATAGATTTGTATAAGTAATAGGATATATCTAAGGGAATTATGTGAAGATTAAATGCCACAACATATATAAATGCTTAGCATGGTGTATGACACATAGTAAAGGCTCAAAAATAACTATAAGAACAAGTAGACTTGAGTTCATTGTTCTGACATAGCATGCATTGTCTCACGTTATCACATTCTTGCTTCTGTCCGTGACTTTACATATCAGTTCAGTTGCTCGGTCGTGTCTGACTCTTTGGGACCCCATGGACTGAAGCATGCCAGTCTTCCCTGTTCATCACCAACACCCAGAGCTTTCTCAAACTCATGTCCATCGAGTCAGTGATGCCATCCAACTATCTCATCCTCTGTCATCCCCTTTTCCTCCTGCCTTCAACCTTTCCCGGCATCAGCGTTTTTCAAATGAGTCAGCTTTTCGCATCAGGTGGCCAAAGCATTGGAGCTTCAGCTTCAGCATCAGCTTGAGCTTCAGCATCAGAATATTCAGGATTGATTTCCTTTAGTATTGACTGGTTGGATCTCCTTGCAGTCCAAGGGACTCTCAAGAGTCTTCTCCAACACCACAGTTCAAAACCATCAATTCTTCTGTGCTCAGCTTTCTTTATACTCCAACTCTCACATCCATACATGACTACTGGAAAAACCATAGCTTTGACTACATGGACCTTTGTTGGCAAAGTAATGTCTCTGCTTTTTAATATGCTATCTAGGTTGGTCATAACTTTTCTTCCAAGGAGTAAACGTCTTTTAATTTTGTTGCTGCAGTCACCATCTGCAGTGATTTTGGAGCCCCAAAAAAAGTCTGTCACTGTTTCCACTGTTTCCCCATCTATTTGCCATGAAGTGATGGGACTGGATGCCATGATCTTAGTTTTCTGAAAGTTGAGTTTTAAGCCAACTTTTTCACTCTCCTCTTTCACTTTCATCAAGAGGCTCTTTAGTTCTTCTTCACTTTCTGCCATAAGAGTGGTGTCATCTGCATATCTGAGGTTATTGATATTTCTCCTGGCAATCTTGATTCCAGCTTGTGCTTCATGCAGCCTGGCATTTCACATGATGTACTCTGCATATAAGTTAAATAAGTAGGGTGACAATATACAGCCTTGATGTACTTCTTTCCCAATTTGAAACCAGTATGTTGTTCCATGTCCGGTTCTCACTATTGCTTCTAGATCTGCATACAGGTTTCTCAGAAGGCAGGTCACATGGTCTGGTATTCCCATCTCTTTAAGAATTTTCCATAGTTTATTGTGATTGACTTTACATATACCAGAGTGAAAATTCTTCCTAGACCTTCCGTTTTTGTATTCCTTGCATATGGTTTGAAGACTGGCTCTTGATAGATCGTTGATACATGTTTATTGAAGGAAAAAATGAGTGAAGGTTTACATCGGTGCTGATCTCCCTTGAAAACTACTAGAAATTTTTTCAAAATTTCTTAAGCAGTATTTTTGAAGCAGGTAGCTTGGGTACAGAAAAACATTTCATTTTAATAAACAACAAGCACTAAGGTACAGTCTCTTTTTTCATTTTTTTAAAATATTTCATTTGGAGATAATTACTTTACAGTATTGTGATGGCCTCTGCCATACATCAGCATGAATTGGCCATAGGTATACATGTGTCCCCTCCATCCTGAACCCACCTCCCATCTCCCTCCCCACCCCTCCCCCCAGGTTGTTGCAGGACACTGATTTTAGGTGCCTTGTATCATACATCAAACTCCCACTGGCTATCTATTTTTCATATGGTAATGTATACATTTAGTGCTATTCTCTCAAATCGTCTTACCCTCTCCTTCTCCCACTGAGTCCAGAAATCTGTTCTTTGTGTCTCCTTTGCTGCCCTGCATGTAGGAGCATATATATGTGTTAATATACAGTATTTGTCTTTCTCTTTCTGGCTTCACTCTGTATAATAGGCTCTAGGTTCATCTACTTCATTAGAACTGACTAAAATGCATTCCTTTTTGTAGCTGAGTAATACATTGTGTATTTACAACCTCCTTATCCATTCATCTTCCTGTGGACATCTAGGTTGCTTCAATGTCCTAGCTATTGTAAACAGTGCTCTAACGAACATTGGGGTATGTGTCTTTTTCAATTCTGTTTTCCTTGGGGTATATGCCCATAGTGGGATAAAGAGTTGTATGGTGAGAATGAGATCAATATTTTATTAGTTTCTGTATCTGCAAAACACATACATGCTTCCCTCGCAGCTCAGTTTATAAAGAATCCACGTGCAAAGCAGAAGTCCGCTGCAATGCAGGAGACCAGGGTTCAATTTCTGGGTCAGGAACATCCCTGATGAGAAGGAAATGGCAACCCACTCCAGTATTCTTGCCTGGGAAATCCCATGGACAGAGGAGCCTGGTGGGCTACAGTCCACGGAATTGCAAGAGTCAGACATGACTTAGCACCTAAACCACAATCATTGCTCGATGTATGTTAATTAATGAATAAATAATTTATGTGTTGATCTCCCTATTAAACTGTGACTACATTATAAACAGAGATATACTGTCCAGCAGTATCATTCACATAGTAAATGTGCAATAAATTTGAAATACTTTGTTGTAATTGTGGCCCAAGTTATAGATTGTGCTGTTACAAATGTATGTGCTATGTGATTAGTTGCTGAGTTGTGTCTGACTCTTTGCAACCCCATGGACTGCAGCCTACCTGTCTCCTCTGTCCATGGGGATTCTCCAGGCAAGAATACTGGAGTGGGTTATCATGCTCTTTTCCAGGGGATCTTCCCAACCCAAGGGTCAAACCCAGTTCTCCTGCATTGCAGGTGGATTCTTTACCATCTGAGCTACCAGGGAAGCTCAAGAATACTAGAATGGGTAGCTTATCCCTTCTCCAGGGGGTCTTCCTGACCCAGGAATCGAACTGGGGTCTGCTGCGTTGCAGACAGATTGTTTACCAGCTGAGCTAAAATAGATTCATGTAAATTGCTGAAATCTCACCTCATGCTCTATGACAAAGCTATTCTAATTTTTGATAGTAATAGTTATTTTACTAATTTTATTTCTTTTGGAATTCTGTCTGTAATTTTTTAAAAAGTACATGGTACCTTATTTGGGGGTTATATGTTAAATATTTGTAGATGTGATAATCCCAAAATAGAGAGTCTAGAGTTATTATATGCCAGAAACACTATTGACATAGTGTTTATAGTCATGCAATTCACACAAAACAGTGAAAGTTGAACATAGAGTGATTTGAAGTTCAAGTTTCAGATCTTACCTCTGCCAGCAGTATAGTCTTGTAATGTCATTTTGTTGCTGAGCTCATTTTCCTCCTCCTAAAAATGAGTCCAGTAAGAGCTACTCTATAGAACTGTGGAGAAGGTTTGGAACACAACAGCATCTCAGCAAATGTAGTCATTGTGATTTTAAACAAATAAAGATCAACCATTTTACTGAGGCCTAGTTATATTATCTAATCCACTAATAAGAGATTCACTCACGGGTATCAATATACTAGAAGGTACCCTAAAGGCCAGAAGCAATGGAGTGAATCATTTAACCATTTTCTGAGTGTTAACTGTTCAAAAATTGTATGCAAAAGATAGTTTGGAACATACAAAATGTTCTTGGAAACCACTGCTAACTTAACAATAGCTAAATCCATCTGTTCTTCTGCAGTTTCATTTATATTACCCCCACTCTGTATTACAAACCCATATTTGGACTTAATTGATTCCAGATTAATATTTGATTTACTGTATAAAATAGAAATAAAAAGAGGATCCAGTAGAGAGAGAAAAATCAGGTGATAGGCCTACTAGATTCACTCTTTCTTTTTTCCTTTCATCCAAGGGTTTCAAAAGAAGGATTTTCAAAATTATGTTTATTCTCTAATAAAGTGGGTCAGTAAAAAGTTTATTGAATTCATGTCAGAGACCTACTGAGGGAAAGAATGAGGCTAGTGTTGTCAGTCTGTCTGTTTGCCTTCGTTTCTGAATCACAAAAAGATAAAGCATAACCCACTTTGGAACTAGGAGGGATCACATAAATTCTATGAGACTGGCATTTTGAAATGCTTAGAAAATAGCTGAATTGTGCCTACAGTGCAGTTTTCTTATAAGATACAACTGGAAAACTCACATCTCAAATTTCTAAGATTGTAAAATTTTCATTCAAGGGCTCACGTGAACACTTTCTGTTGGATGTGAGATGCTCTACTAACCACACGAGGTACAGTGTCTTTACATCACAAAACCACGGTTGTCTTAGAATCATTTTCTTAAAAGAACACTCATAGCAGGGTTAGGTGATCTGTCTTGAGAACCAGATGAGTTTCCTTCCCTTCTTTCCTTTTTTTCTGTTTTCCCTTCCTTCCTTTCTTTCTCCAGTATTTATTTGGCTCCCACTTTGTGATAAGCACTGTGATACTTGCAAATGATATAATACAGAGATGAATAAGGGCCAGTCTTAGTCTTAGTTGGCCTGTGGTCTATTTGAAGCTATAAACTTCAGGTAATTACATATGGTCTGGCAGGCGCATCCATCATGGGACTGTGTGAGGGTAGACAATAGTTAACTTGATTGTCTAGTTTGGAGAAGCTGTGGAGGAAAAGACCTGAATATAATCTTGAAGAATGAATCGACGTTTTCCAGGTGAGTAGTCATGAAGAACAGTTCAGGTGGAAAGTATAGCATATGAGAAGTTCTAAAGTTCTGTGGAATCACTGGGGATTAAAACAAAGATCCCGATGGTGGAACTATAGTCATCATAAAGGCGAAGGAGCACAGGGAGGTGGTGAAGGTAAGATGATGTAAGGATGTGAGGGATTGATTGTTTTATCCTGTAGGGAGGATAAGCCAGTAAAGTTCTCTTACCATGAGGATGCCTTAACTTGCTTTTAGAAAATTTTAATATTTGTTGTCTGATAGTATTTGGAAACTGGATGTGCTATTTTGGAAAGACTCTGGTGGCAGGAAGACCTATGAGACTATGAAGCTATGAGACTATTGTAAGAATCTGGCAGGAAAAATAATAGTTCAGAGTAAGTTTCTCTTGTGGATCTCAGGTTAGCCACAGGGCTAAAGTTTGGTCTTCATGCCACAGTATTGCGTGGCGGCACTTCCTGGCAACACTGTCCTAATGGGCTAAGTCAGCAACAGAAAAATGCCAGCTGCTAACAAGGCTCTCTCTAAATACTAATCACAGAAACCACCAAGAAAAGCAGTCCTTGTGTTATACTAAAGAGGGGCATTGTATTTAAATAAGTCTATACCCACGCAAGTTGTAAGTTTGTCTAATTTTCCACATCAGTTAATAGAGTAACACCACTGAACAAGGATATGTTTTGAAGATTGACTAATGAATACTTCTAAGACAGTCTTACAGTTTTAACTCACAGACCATTTGAGAAACTAATGAAAGCTATGGCCATTTCCACAGAAAATAAAAGCAATTGACGTAATGGTTATGAGCATGTTTGGGGCAAACAGATCTGGGTTAATTTTCCACTTGAAAGTTGTGTCAGTATGTGGTAAATTATGTAACTTCTTTAAGTTTCAATCTCCTCATTGAGTCGCAATGAAAATTAAATAAGATAATGCATACAAACTGCTTGGCTTAGTACCTGGCAAACAGGAAGTCCTTTGTAAATGTTAACTATTAATTAAATGGTAAATGTATCATTAACATTTACTGTATCACAAAGATTTGCATAGTGTTTCAGGTGATTTCAGACACTACATCCAATGTAGTGACCAGGGAAGCATGGATGAGAACTCAAATGAATGTGAAAGCTCCTGACACAGTGTTTTATATTTTAATGGTTCTTAATGAATGTTTAATTTGAGTTTAAATTACCCTTAATAAATCCTTCATTTATATATTAATTGTTTCGTTTATTTAACCATGCAGTTGATCTAAGCCTGTAAGCAAACTGGCTTCAGATAACATATTTACAACTAGATCTTTTTCATTCTAAATGAAATCTAAAGAAATATACATATATACCTGGTATAAACTGGGAGAAAAGAAGAGACACATTGTTTTTTAACTGAGGATCTATGATTACAATGACAAAGTGAGTCTTTCTGCATTTCTAGCTCCTGGAGGGCCACAACGAACAGATACGTATTGTCAGAATCTTCTAAGTTGTGTAGTGACCAGTTATAACTAATTATGGAAATAGTTGTAATTTTACAGTTTTAGTCTCTATAGCATAACACATGAAAGTCACAGCTCCTTTAAGAGAGCAGAATGTAGGAACGGGAAGTGTGTTCTTTTTCAATAGCCACGTGATTCCTGAGCCTTGAGAATTTTAAGTGGGCTCACATTCATGAATTCATCTGTGAGCACCCACACAGACTGCTGCAGACTGACAGTGCTGCTAATCCGTGAGGCTGCAGGATGGGTGTGTGGTCTGGTGGTGAAGATGAACATGCAGTCCGTGCCAGTAGAGGGCTATGAAAGGTCCTGCTTGTGGAGCGAGGAAGCCAGCAAAGAGCAGGGAGAAGGCAGAGGTGTGGGAGAATGACACCTTTTGGAACTGTAATCAGTTTGCTTTGCTAATATCATGGAATGCTGGGGAAGGAGGAGGTTACGGAAAATGAGTGTAAAAGGAGGCAGGACTGAAATATTGGCTGATATTTTGTGCTATGCTATGTTGATTAGACTTTAAATACAATACCTACTTCAATTAGTGGTAACATTTATAATTAACTACCCAAATTAAATTTTCAAAATGCCCTACATGATAGACATACATGTGTGCTAGGAAGATACACACATACAAAGCATTTTATATTTATTTTTGTAGAAAATACATGTGTTTTGTGTATGTGTATGCACATTGGGAATCTATAATTATAGGAGCCTTGTACATAAAAGTAACATGTATGCATATAATTCTAATTTTATTGGTTGTGTTAATCACATCTATTTAAACTAGAAAAAGCTAAACTGAATGAATGAAAATATAGAATAGGCTATTATTCTATTGCCAAATGATTTTCTGTAAGAAGTAATACTAAATATACTTTTGACAAATAGTGTTACCCAAAGATCTACTTCAGTAAATATTTAACAGTGACTTGTAACTATTGACTGATGTGAATAAGTATATGTAAAGTGCTTTAGCACAGTTTGTTTTCTAGTTATTAAATAATTTTCTCCTGTCTTTCATCTTATTCTTTAACGTATTCATATTTTCATAGGTAGTTCACAATAAGACAAAGATATGATTTGGGCTTAGATCATCACCTCAGGAAGCTTATAGCATAGTAGAGGTGAAAATATGTTAGTATTAAAAATAATTAAAAGCAATAATTGTTCTCATGAGAAAAAAGTATGAGAATTTGAAATCGGGAGGAATTACTTCCAACTGGAGAATATCATGGAGGACGTAAAAGAAAAAGTGGCATTTGAGCTGGGTCTCAGTGGAATGAATAAGACTGATATATTTGGAAACGAGTTAAAGGTAAAAGGGCAGAATACTATAAAGAAGAAGCAAAGATATGGGAACCTGTCCTGTGCAACATGAATAACATTTTATTTTATGGCTAAGAGCCATTTATTTATTTCATGAAAATTATGTGACTTTTCATATGAAGGGAAAGTGTCATATAAACCACAGTTACAATGCCATCTGTCCACTTCATACTCTCATTGTCAGTGAGTATAGTGCTTAAATGTGTGGGCTTGGAACCAGACAAATCTGGCTTCAAATTACCAGCTCTGCCTCTTAGAAGGTGTGTAATTTTGATAAATCATGTAACCTCTCCAAAACAGGTTTCCTTAAATGAAAGTGATAAGAATGATAATGTCCTACTCATAGAGCTGGTATAATAATTAAATGAGATAATAAATATAAAGTACCTGTTACCACTGTGGCTGACACAAAATAATGATTCAAGAAACAGCTGTCATTAAATGGTATATAGCTCTTGAGAAAGAAATTACCTTTTAATTTCTTTCCCATGCTCCGCATTGTTCTCAGTGAGAGAAGGGTTGGGAAGATAACCATCGTGAGTTTTCTTGACAAAATAAGGGGAGAGTGGAAGAAGAAATGCGAATATTCTAAAGTCCTCTTTCTTTGTTTTCTTCTCCTAATATACTTGCATTTTAACATCCCTAAGCCATCCAGTGCATTTTATGAGTGTTACTTACATGACTCTGTTTAAAGTTTAGAATCATCTTTATTCACCCTTTCTAGATTAAGTATATGTGGTGTGTGCATGTGTGTGAGTCCAAGTGCATGCGTGTGTGTGTGCTTGCTTAGCTATTCATTTTGCTGCCTCCTACTAGACTAGATATAATTGCGGTAGAACCAAAATTTTGTATGATTTTTTATGATCTTATGATTATAATGATGAGAAACTTGATTAAACTTCTATAGTATAAGTATGGAAGAGGCGGGAAATAGAATTAATTACAAGAAAGGTGATGCCATGGTACTCATCTTGAAGTAGTTAACTATTTAAATGAGTAACAATTACCTACGAACCTGCTCATTTGATCGCTTATATTTAACACCAGTGAAGTGAGTCATGTCCTCATTATCTTTGACTCAATAATTGCTAAAGTTAAATATTCTATTGAGGAGGAGGGATAACTCTACAGTATATCTAACATGCTATTTTTTTGAAACTTTGTTTCTCAATGGACACATTCATTAAAAAATTCAAAGGATCCAAAGTAAAGTCTTTCTTTTCTTATTACATTTTATTTTGGATGTTGGTTCTGCTTTGAGAAGATGGATAAGAAAGGAAAATCGTAGATATTCCATCTCTAGAAGTACTAGTAAAAACCACTAAATGACTAATTTATACTTAATAGGAATTTGTATGCAGATTTTCTTCTGATGAAGCCATGTAAGCTGTCTGTCATTTCATATCTATATCCATATTTCTATATGCATATGTCATTATATTATAATACATTTTATAAGTGAAAAATTCAGCTCATAAGAAGAACTACCATTTCTTGAGTAGCTCCTACATTGAGTAACAGCCAGCCACTGCACTAGGATTTTATATACAGAATCTCTCATCTGTTTGGTATCATAATGAAGAAGGTTTTATTTTACATTCTATAGGTTAGGAAATTCAAATCCAGGGTCATTTGATTTCTGTGTAGCTAACTAATGTAAGGAGAAACTGTTGACAGATAATAATATACTGTCCCTTATGCTTTTGAGTATCTCATAATCCATCAGGGAGAGGAGGTGGGTGAGAGAGACTCCTAATAATATGTAGACAAGGAAGGCGGGAAGGGTCACATCTAAGCTCATCTTGCCTGAAGGGATATTTCCCTGTGGAGAAAAAAAGGTCCTAGGACGAACATTTTGGCAGAGGAAATGGGGTTTATTGTTATTAACAGATGACTACCACAAATAAGAACTTATATTTGCATGATTTTTGTTCACTGAATTATTGCTGCACCAGGAGCCTGGGTGTATAGAGGAATGACATAGTGCTAAGGAGTGACATCATGTTATTACTGTTGATTATCCTGTGCCGGCTTGGCTCGTTATAAAACAATTAAAAGAAGGGTTTCTGCTAAATCTTTGGAGTATGAATTTTCGGGCAGGGACTGGCCCATGTAACTGGGTACTTCAGTGAGCAGTCTTAAAGACTTGTGCCGACTGAATTGACACATTGTGTAAAGAGGAGAATTTTATTTATGACTGACTCTCTAGATGATGTCTTTTTAAAGGATCAGTTGTACACTTGGAAACAATATAGTGATTAAAATAAATAGAGAGTTGGGCTTCTACATGCTCTGTGTGTTGGTTGAAATTGATTTGTTTAAAAATCCAGCCTATTAGAAAGAGAGATAACTTTAGAAATATTCATGTAGCCTCATACTGATGAGAGATACTCAGGCAGAGATATTCATTCAGAGTGGGCAGAGGCTGAATGTCCAGACCTTGAAGAAAAGCAGGTTCTAGAACCCAGTGGTTTGGCTCCCAGTGCCTTTTCCTCTGTAGCATTTTATACGTGAACTAAGAAAATAAAGATGTAACATAGAATTATTTTACCATGTGTCATGGATGAAGTTCAGTCAGTTCAGTTCAGTCGCTCAGTCGTGTCTGACTCTTTGCGACCCCATGAACCACAGCACGCGAGGCCTCCCTGTCCATCACCAACTCTCGGAGTTTACCCAAACCCATGTCCATCGAGTCGGTGATGCCATCCAACCATCTCATCCTCTGTCATCCCCTTCTCCTCCTGCCCCCAATCCTACCCAGCATTAGGGTCTTTTCCAATGAGTCAACTCTTTGCATGAGGTGGCCAAAGTATTGGAGTTTCAGCTTCAACATCAGTCCTTCCAATGAACACCTAGGATTGATCTCCTTTAGAATGGACTGGTTGGATCTCCTTGTAGTCCAAGGGACTCTCAAGAGTCTTCTCCAACACCACAGTTCAAAAGCATCAATTCTTCAGTGCTCAGCCTTCTTCACAGTCCAACTCTCACATCCATACATGACTACTGGAAAAACCATAGCCTTGACTAGATAGAACTTTGTTGGCAAAGTAATGTCTCTGCTTTTTAATATGCTATCTAGGTTGATCATAACTTTCCTTCCAAGGAGTGAGCGTCTTTTAATTTCATGGCTGCAATCACCATCTGCAGTGATTTTGGAGCCCAGAAAAATAAAGTCAGCCACTGTTTCCACTGTTTCCCCATCTATCTGCCATGAAGTGATGGGACCATATGCCATGATCCTAGTTTTCTGAATGTTGAGTTTTAAGCCAACTTTTTCACTCTCCTC
Organism: Giraffa tippelskirchi; assembly: GCF_054371585.1. NCBI lineage: Eukaryota > Metazoa > Chordata > Mammalia > Artiodactyla > Giraffidae > Giraffa > Giraffa tippelskirchi. The sequence goes on along the minus strand of NC_137284.1, from coordinate 36,571,512 downwards.
TCTCACTTTCATCAAGAGGTTTTTTAGTTCCTCTTCACTTTCTGCCATAAGGGTGGTGTCATCTGCATATCTGAGGTTATTGATATTTCTCCTGGCAATCTTGATTCCAGCTTGTGCTTCCTCCAGCCCAGCATTTCTCATGATGTACTCTGCATGTAAGTTAAATAAGCAGGGTGACAATATACAGCCTTGATGTACTCCTTTTCCTATTTGTAACTAGTTTGTTGTTCCATGTCCAGTTCTGCCTGTTGCTTCCTGACCTGCATACAGGTTTCTCAAGAGACAGGTCAGATGGTCTGGTATTCTCATCTCTTGAAGAATTTTCCACAGTTTATTGTGATCCACACAGTCAAAGGCTTTAGCATAGTCAATAAAGCAGAAGCAGATGTTTTTTTGGAACTCTCTTGCTTTTCCGATGATCCAGTGGATGTTGGCAATTTGATCTCTGGTTCCTCTGCCTTTTCTAAATCCAGCTTGAACATCTGGAAGTTCACGGTTCACGTATTGCTAAAGCCTGGCTTGGAGAATTTTAAGCATTACTTTACTAGCATGTGAGGTGAGTGCAATTGTGTGGTAGTTTGAGCATTCTTTGGCATTGCCTTTCTTTCAGATTGGGATCAAAACTGACCTTTTCTAGCCCTGTGGTCAGTGCTGAGTTTTCCAGATTTGCTGGCATATTGAGTGCAGCACTTTCACAACATCATCTTTCAGGATTTGAAATAGCTCAACTGGAATTCCATCACCTCCACTAGCTTTGTTCATAGTGATGCTTTCTAAGGCCCACTTGACTTCACATTCCAGAATGTCTGGCTCTAGGTGATCACACCATCATGATTATCTGGGTCGTGAAGATCTTTTTTGTACAGTTCTTCTGTGTATTCTTTCCACCTCTTCTTAATATCTTCTGCTTCTGTTAGGTCCATACCATTTCTGTCCTTTATCGAGCCCATCTTTGCATGAAATGTTCCCTTGGTATCTCTAATTTTCTCGAAGAGATCTCTAGTCTTTCCCATTCTGTTGTTTTCCTCTAGTTCTTTGCATTGATCGCTGAGGAAGGCTTTTTTATCTCTCCTTGGATGAAGTTGTGTCCCCCCAAAACTTTGGTGTAGAAGCCCTATCCTCCAATACCTTAGATGATGTGGCTATATTGGAGATTGGGCCTTTAAGAGATGATTAAGGTTAAGTGAGGTCATAGGGACTATCCTGGTGGTCCTGGGGTTGAATCTTTGCCTTCCAATGCAGGGTGTGGGGGTTTGGCAAAGAGCTAAGATTCCACATGCCTTGTGGCTAAAAAAAAAAAAGACATACGAAATAGAAGCGGTACTGCAACAAATTCAATAAAGACTTTCCACATTAAAAAAAAAATCTTTAAATGAGGCCATAAAGGCGATATATTTGTAAGAAGAAGTGATACCAAGGGTGTTCTTGTTCAGAGGGTTGACCATGTGAAGAAACAGCAAAAGGCCGGCCATCTGCAAGCCCAGGAGAGAGGCCTTGGGGAAAATAAACCCTGCTGGTACCTTGATCTTAGATTTCAAGTCTCCAGAACTGTGAGAAAATAAACTTCATACAGTCTAGGCATCCTAGTTGGTGGTATTTTTGTTATGGCAGCCCTAGAAAACCCAAGCAACTGATATACTTTCAAATTAATGGAAAAAAACACGCTGACCTTGTTTCTTGATTACATGATGAATTTTAGGTATATATTATATATTTTGATACAGCCCAACCATATTTCTTTTATATTTGCTACTTTAGTAGAATGTTTCTTCCGTCAGTGGCCCCAAACTGTGCTTGTATACATCTTGCTGGAACAAGGGCTTAGTACCTATGTGAATAAAGAAATGAAGGAAATGAGATTATTCCACGTGAGCGTATCTTTCTTATAACTGCATCACATACCTTTGATGCCAAGCACTTTAAAAGTTAACTTTTTACCAGAAAAACAAAAGTCTTCCTTGAGAGATATGCTCTCTTTTTCTTAACTTTGACATAGTGATCTCTTTTATATACATTTGGCTATAAAGACTGTGCGCCGTAGTAAGATGTAACACTTTTATATGGGAAAGTTGAAGGAACTACTGACAGCTAATTCCTACTGTGTTGTGCTGTGCTGTGTGTTAAGAGGCTTTAACAAAAGAATTATTTATGTTTGGCTGTGCTGGGTCTTTGATGCTGTGGGGGCTTTTCTCTAGTTGCAGAGAACAGGGGCTACTCTCCGGTTGTGGTGGCGAGCTTCTCATTGCAGTGGGTTCTTCTGTTGAGGAGCATAGGCCCTAGAGTGCATGGCCTTCAGTAGCTGTGGTTCCTGGACTCTAGAGCACAGACTGAGTAGTTGTAGCGCACAGGCTTAGCTGTTATGCAGCATGTAGGATCTTCCCAGGTCAGGGATCAAACTCACATCTCCTGCATTGGCAGGCAAATTCTTTACCACTGAGCCTCCGGGGAGGCCCCAAGAGGCCTTTATATCAGGTTCTTCTCATGGTTAGGGTACTTAACAGTTTTCCCAACAAAAATTGTCTCTATATTTTATAGTATTTCTTGTTTGCTGGTTCTTTCCTATTGCGCAGTGATGTCTCTATTTAGCAAAGTCACCTGAGAACTGGGGACCACGTGTTGGTGTTTCCCGCTATCCCTCTGGGGTCACATACATCCGATGCATCCCTGCGTATGGCAGTCAGTTGTGCTTGCCAGCAGACAAATGCCACCTCTGTGAGGTGCAGTATTTATGTATTATACCACCTGGTGTAGTGCTCATTTGCATCTGAAATCATTCCATCCTCAGTTTTCACTTCGTGGGGCAAAACTGTAGCAAACACTGTTTCCCTGATTATATATATTTATCTCACTCAATAACTAGCATCATTTATTTCTCCTTTTTTTTTTTCATTGAATATGCCTTGTTGTTTGACATCTAATGTGTATGTGTATGAGGAAGGGAAAATTAATTGTGACCTTACTCAGAGTGAAACCTGATATGTAGAAAACGGGGTGATATCAGTCATTAAAAATGTTTCAGAAGTGCAGAATGACCGGGTACATTTTGCATACCTGGAGGCTGTAGCTTGAATGAATCATGAGGGTGAAATAGAGTTCATTTAAGAAGGCAAGGAAATTTGAAAAAAGTTCCTAGCACAGATTGGAGAAAAGCAGGTAGGGATTTTTAGAACAGTAAATGATACTAATGGAAGTGCTCATGTAGGAATTAGAAAATATTTTTTAGGAAAATATATTGAAAGTTGAATGATGAAGTTTAGGTATCCTATCAAGTGTTTAAAATCTGAGTTTGGATGACTAGTAACTAATGTTTATTGGAAACTGCACTAGAGATTTATACTCACTCATATTCTCATTCAGTCACCAGGACAATCCTATAAAATGTTACATCATTAGAGTTTACTAGTGAGGAAACGGAAGATTTGTGCCTGGTTACTGATTCCAGCAGAAGCTCTACCTGGAAGTTGGATGAGGAATACCTGGCTCTAATTCCCATTTTCACACAGTGTTCTGTAGAAGGACAAATGATATAAAATGCATATCGGGGTTCAATGAGGAAAACAGAAACAATTTTAAGTATTTGAAATAGAAGGAATCTAATAAAATGAATAAATTGCACCATCCATGGAAAAGCCAAGAAAAAATAAAAAGCAGGCAATGACAGGGCAGCCTAGAGATTAACCACAGCAGAAAAAGACTCTCACTCCTAAGCTGAGGATCTGAGGCGGGGGCGGCGGGGCAGGATCAACCACAGGAATCTGGAACCACTATAGGCTTGTTCAGCAGAGCTGTAGCCAACGAAGAGGTGATGCTGCTGGAGATTTGTTTTATTCCACAAAAAAGGACATGGGGGCAAAAGCTTTGGCTTCCTCCTGCCCTACTGGCACTTTCTAAGATACAAAAAGGACTTCCCATGTGGTGCTAGTGGTAAAGATCCTGCCTGCCAATGCAGGAGACAGAAGAGATGCAGGTTCCATCCTTGGGTCGTGAAGATCCCCTGGAGGAGGGCACGGCAACCCACTCCAGTATTTTTGCCTGGAGAATCCCATGGACAGAGGAGCCTGGTGGGCTATGGTCTATAGGGTTGCAGAGTCAGACACAACTGAAGTGACTTAGCACACAGGCAGGATACAAAGAAGTAAGGGATGTGTGGTAGAGATTGACTCACAAGTCCTGTTATTCTTGTGGATGTTTTTCTGGCTCCCCTATTTCAGATGGTGTAGTAGAGGGGAGAAAAAAGAAAAAAGAACCTCAGGGTCAGTTGTTTATTAGATCCACAGAGAAGAGTTCGGTTATGAGGTGAGATAAAACATAGCTCAGTTTCATGATAACTTAATTCTTCAGACTTTTAATACTATGGAAACTTAAGGATTGGGAAGGGCAATGAAATGCCATTAAGTAGAGGGGTATTTTATATAGAATAGACTACTTTAGAAAGTTCTAGAATTTGTTAAAGAGAAACAGCTGTAGGTGTTTTAGACTCCGGGTAATTTGTTATTTGAGATTTGCAGATACAGAACGTGGGGGAAAGGTTGCCTAGTGCATGCCACAAATTGTTGTTAACAAGAAGCTGGGTATTCAAAAATGATTCCCACCCCCCCCCCAAAAAAACATGCTGTATTTTTGGACAAAGGCAATTACCTCAAGAGACATGGATTTGATATCTTCTCCTAGAGAAATGTACTCGCAGGCAGTGCCTCGTGTCTGACCTTGGGGAAGCAGGCAGGGTTGGAGTCGGAGGCTGACCGAGCGGCTGCCCATTTGCTTCTGACTTGAGCCAAATTTCCTGTTCATGAAAATGACTGACAGACGCACTAGGCACTGCTCTTGAAAGAAGGTCTCTCTTCAGTGCTTCAGATCTTATAAATGAATGAAGAGGCTCCCTGGGGCATGGGAATTGCTGCTGGCCCAAAGCATACAGACAATACAAAATGAAAGATGACTTTGAAATGTATTTTCATTTTCAGAAATCCTGCCATGTTTCTGATGTTCTCTCAATGTGCCTTTCGTTTATTTGGAAACTTTTAATTCCTCTGGAAGACAAAACTGCAGCCGACCATAGAAGGAGGGAGCTTCAGGAAAGAAAGCGTGATATATGTACAGGAGGAACAGAGGTTCCCTTGGTATCTCTAATTTTTTTGAAGAGATCTCTAGTCTTTCCCACTCTATTTTTTCCCTCTGTTTCTTTGCATTGATCACTGAGGAAGGCTTTCTTATCTCTCCTTGCTATTCTTTGGAGCTCTGCATTCAAATGGGTATTATTTCCTGTTCTCCTTTGCCTTTAGCTTCTCTTCTTTTCTCAGCTATTTGTAAGGCCTCATCTTACAACTATTTTGCCTTTTTGCATTTCTTTTTCTTGGGGATGGTCTTGATCCCTACCTCCTGTACAATGTCACGAACCTCTGTCCATAGTTCTTCAGGCTCTCTGTCTATCAGATCTAGTCCCTTAAATCTATTTCTCACTTCCACTGTATAATCCTAAGGGATTTGATTTAGGTCATACCTGAATGGTCTCAATGCGAAGAGTTGACTCATTGGAAAAGACTCTAATGCTGGGAAGGATTGCGGGCAGGAGGAGAAGGGGACAACAGAGGATGAGATGGCTGGATGGCATCACTAACTCAATGGACATGGGTTTGGGTAAACTCCGGGAGTTGGTGATGGACAGGGAGGCCTGGCATGCTGCGATTCATGGGGTTGCAAAGAGTCAGACACGACTGAGTGACTGAACTGAACTGAATGGTCTAGTGGTTTTTCCCTACTTTCTTCAATTTCAGCCTGAATTTGGCAATAAGGAGTTCATGATCTGAGCCACAGTCAGCTCCCAGTGTTTTTTTTTTGCTGACTATATAGAGCTTCTCCATCTTTAGCTGCAAAAAATATAATCAATCTGATTTCAGTATTCACTATCTGGTGATGTCCAAGTGTAGATAACTACAGTGGTGTGATCACTTACCTAGAGCCAGATATCCTGGAATGCAAAGTCAGGTGGGCCTTAGGAAGCATCACTACGAACAAAGCTAGTGGAGGTGATGGAATTCCAGTTGAGCTATTTCAAATCCTAAAAGATGATGCTGTGAAAGTGCTATACTCAATATGCCAGCAAATCTGGAAAACTCAGCAGTGGCCACAAAACTGGAAAAGGTCAGTTTTCATCCCAATCCCAAAGAAACACAATGCCAAAGAATGTTCAAACTACTGCACAATTGCACTCATCTCACATGCTAGCAAAGTAAGGCTCAAAATTCTGCAAGCCAGACTTCAACTGTACATGAACCATGAACTTCCAGATGTTCAAGCTGTATTTAGAAAAGGCAGAGGAGCCAGAGATCAAATTGGTGACATCTGCTGGATCATCGAAAAAACAAGAGAATTCTCCCCCCAAAAAATCTACTTTTGCTTTATTGACTACGCCAAAGCCTTGGACTGTGTGGATCACAACTGTGAAAAATTTTTCAAGAGATGGAACTACCAGACCACCTGACCTGCCTCCTGAGAAATCTGTATGCAGATCAGGAAGCAACAGTCAGAACTGGACATGGAACAACAGACTGGTTCCAAATTGGGAAAGGAGTACATCAAGGCTGTGTATTGTCACCCTGCTTATTTAACTTATATTCAGAATACATCATGCAAAATGCCGGGCTGGGTGAAACACAAGCTGGAATCAAGATTGCCAGGAGAAATATCAATAATCTCAGATACACAGATGACACCACCCTTATGGCAGAAAGCAAAGAACTAAAAAGCCTCTTGATGAAGGTGAAAGAAGAGAGTGAAAAAGTTGGCTTAAAACTCATCATTCAGAAAACTAAGATCATGGCATATAGTCCCATCACTTCCTGGCAAATAGATGGGGAAACAATGGAAACAGGGAGAGACTTTATTTTGGGGGGCAGCATATTTAAAAGCAAAGATATTACTTTGCCAGCAAAGGTCCATCTAGTCAAAGCTATGGTTTTTCCCATAGTCATATGTCGATGTGAGAGCTGGACCATCAAAGAATTGATGCTTTTGAACTGTAGTGTTGGAGAAGACTCTTGAGAGTCCCTTGGACTGCAAGGAGATCCAACCAGTCCGTCCTAAAGAAAATCAACCTTGAATATTTATTGAAAGGACTGATGCTGAATCTGAAGCCCCAATGCCTAGGCCACCTGATGCGATGAACTGACTCATTAGAAAAGACCCTGATGCTGGGAAAGATTGAAGGCGGGAGGAGAAGGGGACGACGGAGAGTGAGATGGTTGGATGGCATCACCAAGTCGATGGACATGAGTTTGAGCAAGCTCTGGGAGTTGGTGATCATCTGAGAGTCCTCAAACCCTCCTGATAAACTTTGAGTAGAAAACTCTTATTTAATCCCTGTTCCTTAGCTGCTTGTCTTTTCAGCAGCTGATATACCAAAGGCAGTTTTTCTTCTAAAAACTTAAGAGTACTTGGGTTTTGTTTTTTTTTAGTACTTGGGTTTTTAATTCTTGGGTTGAAATCAAACTTTTAGCCCATGATTCCTTTTGTAAAAAAAAATGTATACTATTGAAGTATATTTGATTTACAATGTTGTGTTGATTTCTGTACACTTTGCTATACAGCAAAGTGATTCAAATATATACATATTATTTTATTACGGTTTATTACAGGATATTGAATGCAGTTCCCTATGCTGTATATACAGAAGGACCTTGTTGTTTATTCATTCTATATATACTAGTTTGCATCTGCTAATCCCAGACTCCCCATCTATCCCTCCCTGATCCCCCTCTCCTTTGCAAACCACAAATCTGTTCTCTGTATCTGCAAGTCTGTGTCTGTTTTGTAAATAAGTCCCTTTGTGTCATGTTTTAGATTCCACATATGAGTTATGTCATATTGTATTTGTCTTTCTCTTTCTGACTTCCTTCATTTAGTATGATGATCTCTAGGTTCATCCATGTTGCTGCAAATGTCATTATTTCATGTTTTTATTTCTGAGTAATAGTCCATTGTCTATATGTATTACATCTTCTTTATTCATTCATCTATAGGTGACCGTTTAGGTAGTTTCCATGCCTTGGCTATTGTGAATAGTGCTGCAATGGTCATAGGAGTGCATGTATCTTTTTGAATTATTGTTTTCTCTGGATATATATCCAGGAGTAGATCATAGTAGCCCATGATTCTTAAACTTGACTATGAGTGCTTGTCTGTAAAGCACTGAAGAACTTAAAAGGACACAGAGGCAAAATTTAGCTTAACATAGCAGGGGTTCCTGAATCTCTGTCAGTATCACCACCTCACAGACATAGGAGAGTAAGTCTGGGAGAATGTGAGTAGTCTCAATAAGGGTGAACCTCAAATTCGCTTGAATTCTCCTCATTGATCATAGCACTGAAGCATCTTTCAGACTTGATTCCTGACCTTTTCCTTCTTTCTGCATGTCTTCCTGCTCAGCCACCATGTGGGCTCATCTCTGGTGTTCCCAGAGTGCTTCCTTCTGCCAGAAATACTTTTCCTTTCCTCCCTGTTTGATAGTTTTCACTCTTCCTTCAGATCCCTGCTTAAATGTTGCTTAACACGTATTTTCAGAGACCCCATCGGGAATCCCCCAAGCTAATTTGCTCTGCAGCAGCTACGTATCTCTGCATCGTGATAAAGAGAATACTGAGGTTTGGAAAGCTGATGCTGCTTATTTAAAACTGACCCAATGGTAGATCTGATACTGGAATCCACATTCATAGAATTTGACAGCCCAGACCTCCTGCTGTTTACAACTCTGACCTACTAGAAGCGGGGCCTGGGATCAGAGCAGTAGAGCTGCTGGTGCTCTGACTGCTGCGTCACTGAGCTCCAGAGTTATGGCTCCCTAGAGTCCTCTGATGAACATTAGGTCGATGCTGAGCTGGAGCTGAGGCTGCAAGCCTGGTCTGAGACCGCATCCACTGAGATCATGGGGTTTGTGGGGAAGCGGAGCTTGGCATCATGGTCCAACTGCAGAACTTTCAGAGACCTTCTCCCAGAGCTGTAGGCCCCCATGCTAGTCAGCACGCCCATCCAAGTGAAGGCTCATCCAGAGTCCAGGAGGCAAGCCGAGGAGCAGATCTGAGCTCTCCCCTTTCCAGGCCCTTTCCAGGACCTTTCCCTTGGCAGTTCCCTTACCCAGCCCCTGTGGGAGAGAATCAGAACTTTCCTCACATTTGCATATTGTGTAACAGTGTTCCAAGACTTTTACCAGAAGAGCTTCATTTGACCCTCGCAAAAGCTCCCTGAAGTCAGCAGACCGGGTACTCTCATCCTCCTTGTTCTTCCAGCTGTCAAGTCGAGTCACCTAGAGGTTAAGTGGTTTACCGGGGTGTCACATAGCCAGCAAGTGACTGCAACTTGGACCAGAATGACAGTCTTCCAATTTATGCTTCGGTGCATTCTTCACTGCATCAGACTATTTCCTAAGCAGCCTGGCGATGACCTTCCTCCATCTGTCTGCCTCACAGGAGGAGGATAGCATCTTAGCAGCATGGATGGACCAGCCTTCAATGCACAGGTAGCATTAGAGATCACAAGAACAGAACCTTGGTCTAGTTCTGCTCTGACCCAACTCTGGAGTCAGACTGCCTAACTTCAAATTTCAGCTTCTCTGCTCACTGTCTGTGTGATTTGGGATATGTTCCTCAACCTTGGCGTGTCTCAGTTTTAGATCAGTAATATAAGGGGAAGAGTGATAATATCTACCACCTAGGACATGCAGTGAACATTAAATGAGTTATTTCAGGCTTTACTTAGAATAATGCCTGACATATAAGAAGCAGTCTGTAAATATTAGTTTTAGTAGCTCCCTCATTTTGTGCAATGTCCCGTTTTAAACAAAACTCAGCTACTGAGCTTACCCTACATAGACAGTGTTCATCATAAATTATGCTTTCTCTGGACTGCAAATTTTAAGATGGTCCAGATAAAGTATGGTCTGTGTCCATCATGACATTTACATGATTTCTGGCATCTTCTTTCTGTTGTTCTGTCTATACTGTAAAAGAGTGATATAGAGGGCTACATTATCTTTCTGTTTGGTTCTCCTCCTAGTTTATTTGCACTCATTTGCTGAGCAGACATCATCAACATGACACAATCTAATGAATTATCAGCCCAGCTTCTCTCTGATTATCATCTATTCTTTCCCCAACTCCTTTCACCTATCATGGAAATTGTCTCTTAGTAGGTTCATTTTTTTCGATGATCGAGCAGATGTTGGCATTTGATCTCTGGTTCCTCTGCCTTTTCTAAATCCAGCTTGAACATCTGGAAGTTCACAGTTCACGTATTGTTGAAGCCTGGCTTGGAGAATTTTGAGCACTAGCGTGTGAGATAAGTGCAATTGTGCGGTAGTTTGAACATTCTTTGGCATTGCCTTTCTTTGAGATTGGAATGAAAACTGACCTTTTCCAGTCCTGTGGCCACCGCAGAGTTTTCCATATTTGCTGGCATATTGAGTGCAGCACTTTCGCAGCATCTTGTTTTAGAATTTGAAATAGCTCAGCTGGAACTGCATCACCTCCGCTAGCTTGTTCGTAGTGATGCTTCCTAAGGCCCACTTGACTTCACATACTGGGATGTCTGGCTCTAGGTGAGTGATCACACCATCGTGGTTATCTGGGTTGTGAAGATCGTTTTTGTACAGTTTTTCTGTGTATTCTTGCCACTTCTTCCTAATATCTTCTGCTTTTGTTAGGTCCATACCACTTCTATCATTTATTGAGCCCATCTTTGCATGAAATGTTCCCATGATATCTCTAATTTTCTTGAAGAGATCTCTAGTCGTTCCCATTCTATTGTTTTCCTCTATTTCTTTGCACTGATCATTGAGGAAGGCTTTTTTATCTCTCCTTGCTATTCTTTGGAACTCTTCATTCAAATGGGTATATATTTCCCTTTCACTTTTGTTTTTTGCTTCTCTTCTTTTCCCAGCTGTTTTTAAGGCCTCCTCAGAGAGCCATTTTGCTTTTTTGCATTTCTTTTTCTTGGGGATGGTCTTGATCCCTGTCTCCTGTACAATGTCATGAACTTCCGTCCATAGTTCATCAGGCACTCTATCAGATCTAGTCCCTTAAATCTATTTCCCACTTGCACTATATAATCATAAGGGATTTGATTTTGGTCATACCTGAATGCTCTAGTGGTTTTCCCTATTTTCTTCAATTTAAGTCTTATTGGCAATAAAGAGTTCATAATCTGAGCCACAGTCAGCTCCTAGTGTTGTTTTTGATGACTGTATAGAGCTTCTCCATCTTTGGCTGCAAAGAATATAATCAATCTGATTTCGGTGTTGACCATCTGGTGATGTCCATGTGTAGAGTCTTCTCTTGTGTTGTTGGAAGAGGGTATTTGCTATGACCAGTGCGTTCTCTTGGCGAAACTGTATTAGCCTTTGCCCTGCTTCATTCTGTACTCCAAGGCCAAATTTGCCAGTTACTCCAGGTGTTTCTTGACTTCCTTCTTTTGCATTCCAGTCCCCTGTAATGAAAAGGATATCTTTTTGGGGTGTTAGTTCTAAATGGTCTTGTAGGTCTTCATAGAACCATTCAACTTCAGCTTCTTCAGCATTACTGATCAGGGTATAGACTTGAATTACCGTGATATTGAATGGTTTGCCTTGGAAATGAACAGAGATCATTCTGTCATTTTTGAGATTGCACCCAAGTACTGCATTTCAGACTCTTTCGTTGACTATGATGGCTACTCCATTTCTTCTAAAGGCTTCTTGCCCACAGTAGTAGATATAATGGTCATCTGAGTTAAATTCACCCATTCTAGTCCATTTTTGTTTGCTGATTCCTAAAATGTTGACATTCACTCTTGCCATCTCCTGTTTGACCACGTCCAATTTGCCTTGTTTCATGGACCTAACATTCCAGGTTCCTATGCAATATTGCTCTTTACAGCATTGGACCTTGCTTCCATCACCCATCACATCCACACTTGGGTGTTGTTTTTGCTTTGGCTCTGTCTCTTCATTCTTTCTGGAGTTATTTCTCCACTGATCACCAGTAGCATGTTGTGCACCTACCCACATGGGGAGTTCATCTTTCAGTGTCCTATCTTTTTGCCTTTTCATACTGTTCACGGGGTTCTCCAGGCAAGAAGACTGAAGTGGTTTGCCATTCCCTTCTCCAGTGGACCACATTTTGTCAGAACTCTCCACCATGACCCGTCTGTCTTGGGTGGCTCTACACAGCATGGCTTAGTTTCATTGAGTTAGACAAGGCTGTGGTCCATGTGATTAGATTGGTTAGTTTTCTGTAATTGTGGTTTTTGTCTGGATCATTGAAAAAGCAAGAGAGTTCCAGAAAAAACATCTATTTCTGCCTTATTGACTATGCCAAGGCCTTTGACTGTGGATCACAACAAACTGTGGAAAATTCAGAAAGAGATGGGAATACCAGACCACCTGACCTGCCTCTTGAGAAATCTGTATGCAGATCAGGAAGCAACAGTTAGAACTGGACATGGAACAACAGACTGGTTTAAAATAGGAAAATGAGTACATCAAGGCTGTATATTGTCACCCTGCTTATTTAACTTATATGCAGAGTACATCATGAGAAACGCTGGGCTGGAGGAAATACAAACTGGAATCAAGATTGCCAGGAGAAATATCAATAACCTCCTATATGCAGATGACACCACCTTTATGGCAGAAAGTGAAGAAGGACTAAAGAGCCTGTTGATGAAAGTGAAAGAGGAGAGTGAAAAAGTTGGCTTAAAACTCAACATTCAGAAAACTAAGATCATGGCATCTGGTCCCATCACTTCATGGCAGATAGATGGGGAAACAGTGGAAACAGTGGCTGACTTAATTTTTTGGGCTCCAAAATCACTGCAGATGGTGAATACAATCATGAAATTAAAAGATGCTTAATCCTTGGAAGGAAAGTTTTGACCAACCTAGACAGTATATTAAAAAGCAGAGACGTTACTTTGCCAATAAAGGTCCATATAGTCAAAGCTATGGTTTTTCCAGTAGTCATGTGTGGATGTGAGAGTTGGACTATAAAGAAAGTTGAGTGCCAAAAAATTGATGGTTTTGAACTGTGGTGTTGGAGAAGACTCTTGAGAGTCCCTTGGACTTCCAGGAGATCCAACCAGTCCGTCCTAAAGGAGATTAGTCCTGAGTGTTCATTGGAAGGACTGATGTTGAAGCTGAATCTCCAATAGTTTGGCCACCTGATGCGAAGAGATGACTCATTTGAAAAGACCCTGATGCTGGGAGAGATTGAAGGCGGAAGGAAAAAGGGATGACAGAGAATGAGATAGTAGGATGGCATCACCAACTCAATGGACATGAGTTTGAGTAAACTCTGGGAGTTGGTGATGGACAGGGAGGCCTGGCATGCTGCAGTCCATGGTGTTGCAAAGCATCGGACATGACTGAGCGACTGAACTGAAGTGAACTGAAGGTTCATTTGATAGTGGTGTGCATCACATTGGTCATGTTTGTGACACTATGGACCATAACCTGCCCAGCCTCTCTGCCCATGAGATTCTCCAGGCAAGAATACTGGAGTGGGTTGCTATGCCCTTCTCCAGGGGATCTTCCTGATCCAGGAATTGAACCCACGTCTCCCGCATTGCAGACAGATTCTTTACCATTTGAGCCACCAGGGAAGCCTTTTGTAATAGCAGTATTCCATAAATGCTTAGCAAAAATGCTAGGCCTGATGGCCAGCAGGGGAAAGGGGAGAGCTTTCCTTCATTTACTGTTTTTTTCATCCTGGTCTCTGCTCTTCCCGGTAAGTGAGCAGTGAGAGTCACTCAGCGTGCAGTCCAGCAGGGGCTAATTGCCCCACCTAGCCAGGGGCCCAGGATGGTGAAGTGAAGTGATTCCTGACCGCAGATGGATCATCTCATCAGCAATTTCCACCCGCAGAGATCTAAGGAATTAATTGAAAGCATTTAAAGGTGATGGTTAGAAAAGCCAGTATCTCCTCTTTCTGTGTTCTAAAGTTTTATTCTGCCATTAGGAGACCCTGGAACCACTCATTGTGAGCAAAAAATTGCATGTTCAAATGCTTAAACCAATACTCTCAACTCCCTGAAGTGTACCATTGTGTACCCTACATTTTGAACTCACAACCCATGAGTGTGCAAGCAGCTAGGGAGATGTGGCTTTTAGTAGCTTTGTGACCTCCTTCAAGTTACCTGACTATTTTGAACTTCAAGCTGTCCATCTGTGAATTTTCTACTTCATAGAGTTACTAATGAATAAAAAGGAAATCGGATAAATCACCTGGCATATAGAGAGAGGCAGATTTTCACTGCTATCCCCTATTCCTTCCTATCAGGGGAAGAAAGGCTTGTGGGGGAGTGAGCAGTTTCAAATGATCCTTAGGACTGCCAGTCACTGATTTTGAATATGATTATTGGGTACATTTCCCAAATTGGCCTTTATATTGAAAGGCATTCAAGGTTCAGGCAATAATATAAAGTAAATTAAATAGAAAAAAACTTATTCCAATGTTGTTATATAACCTGACATGTAGTGCGGTTCTAATAGATATTTATGGATCTTGTTAGCTATTGCATCCTAGTGTCCTGACTAGAGCCTGGCACGTAATAGATATTTGATAAATGTTTGTTGAATAAATTAATGAATGACACATACTTATCATGATTCAAAGCATCTATTAGAAGCATTTAAATAAGACAGTATGACCAGTACCTCCTTTTCTCTGCATGCTCAATTTGAGTTCTGTCATTTAAAAATTCTTAGGCTGAGGATAATGTTTACAACCATTAAAAGATAATTGACCTGAAAAGAGAGTATTACACGCAAGCATGGTGTTAGCGCTCATTTCCTTTAATTCTCACACCCAGTACAAGCCGTGGTGGTAGTTCCTCCTTTATGGAGAGGTTAACTTTGTCTAATGTCACACAGGTAAGAAAAAGAGAGGTGTAGAAAATAAGTTTATGTCACCAGGGCTTAAGAGTGGGGGAAGATAAATTGGAAGATTGGGATTGGCATATCGTTGTTGTTCAGTTGCTAAGTCGTGTCTGACTCCTTGCAACCCCATGAACTGTAGCATGCCAAGCTCCTCTGTCCCTGGGGATTTTCAGGCAAGAATACTAGAGTGGGTTGCCATTTCCTTCTCCAGGGTATCTTCCTGGACCAGGTATTGAACTTGTGTCTCCTGCATTGGCAGGTGGATTCTTTACCACTGAGCCACCGGCGGAGGCCAATTGACATATATACACTGCTAAATTTAAAACAGATCACTAATAAGAACCTACTGTCTAGCACAGGGAACTCTACTAAGTACTCTGTAATGGCCTACATGGGAAAAGAATCTAGGAAAGAGTGGATGTATGTAGATACATAACTGATTCACTTTAATGTACACCTTCAAGTAACACAACTTTGTCGATCAACTCTGTGTGCGTGTGTGTATATTCAGCCATACTATACTCCCATGAAAATTAAAAAGCAAGCAAGCAAACAAACAAAAATCACCAAAAAAGAAAAAACAAAAGCAGAAGAACAGAAATTATTGAATCTATGTGTGTCTGGATCCAAAGCCATTATCTACTTCCCCACATCAAGTTAGATAAATAATTAAGAAAAATTTTAACTGAAGGTCTGAGAGGACCAGCACTATAGGAATAGGTAGATTTACCTTGCAGTTTTGAGGAAGAGATGAAGAGGCAGGGTGTTGGTTAGTCCAGAGGACAGTGGTTGGCCTTTAAAAAGATTATCATTGTCTTTGAACTAACAGTTAGTGCCTTAGGCATATTGCGGTAGTCCCTTAGTGGTTTAGAGTTTTTCAACACAAAATAGAATTGTTACAGGGTCAAAGAGACAGATGGGACTGAGGGTAACACTTTGAAAATGATTGCGGTGTCTTGCTTGGAGGAAGACTAGTGAAGAGGAGGAGGAAGGAAGCTGCCCAGACTTAAACAGAGGCTGTGACCATTCTGCTGAAACAGATGAAGGGAAAGAGTGATAAAAATGCTAATAACATGAAGAGAAAATCAGTACAGAGTTAGAAATGGCTCTCAGATTACTATTTTGGAAAGCTGATGATACCCTGTCACTTGGTGTTGCTGGGCAACCAAGTTATGTCCATGCACAGGACCACCTGTTGGCTCAGTTTGTTGTGGTGGTTGTCAATGGGTCATACCCGACTCTGCGACCCCATGGACTGCAGCACGTCAGGGCTTCCCTGTGCTTCATCATCTCACAGAGTTTGCTCAGACTCATGTCCATTGAGTCCATGATGCCGTGCTACCATGTCTTTCTCTTTCATCCCCTTCTCCTTCTGCCCACAATCTTTCCAACATCAGGGTGTTGTCCAGTGAATCGGCTCTTCGCATCAGGTGGCTAAAGTATTGGAGCTTCAGCTTCGGCATCAGTTCTTCCAATGAAAATTCAGCGTTGATTTCCTTTAGGTTTGACTGAGATGGCTCAGTTGTAAGCTTCATGAAGGCAGAGACTATTGCTGGAATGTTTACCTGTATTTGTTCTCTAATATCAAATATTTTACATGAATAAATAATCCCAAACCCAGTATTTATGCTCTATCATGAAAGTGTGGGCTCTGGAACCAGATTGTCTAGGTTCAGATCCTGGTTTTACAACTTAATGTATTTATAACTGGGTCTCAGTTACCTTATCTATAAAATAAGGATTATAATCACACTACATTTTTGTCTAAGAGTGAAAACTAAATAACTTTAACAGACATGAAATATTTAGAATAGATCCTGGCATAAAGTAAACTTTCAATAAATGTTAACTATAATAAGTAACTGTTTTTCTTTTTCCTTTATTCTCCAATTGTTTGCCTATTGTTTATCACAGTTCTGGTGATTATTTCTGAGGTAATTCACCGTCACATAAATATTCGTATTCTTTCTTGTCCTCCTGTTTCTTTCCTGATTTCTTTCATTCTTGCCTATTAGCTTACAAAAAACTGTTTGATGGTTTGTCTCTCTGGTTCATTTTGGAACCTACAGCATTAAGAAAGAGAAATAAAAATGACCCGAATGTCCTTGGAAACAGCCAGCTGAAATCAGTCTCCTTAGTCCATGAGAATCTCCATATTGATGTCAGAAGTTCCACATCTCCATCAACTTCTGCAGACACCTCTCTTTACATTTTCTTTCCTCAGCACTTGATAGAAAACATTATTCCTTATTCAATTGTATTGTCCTTTTTATTCTATTTTGCTTAACTTCTTTTATTGGAGTCACTGCTGTTGCTTTGGAATATTTTTTTCCATTGCAAATGAATGGTGTTTAAGCTTTACTTGAGGTGAATATGTGGTTGTGGGCTAGCTTGTAAACTTTAAGGGCTTTTTGTAACCACCATTCTGTGAAAATGTGTTTGCTTTATCCTGAACAACTGACTGAAATAGAAACTTCTTTTTTTTTATATGTAGATACATACTTTACATAGTCATATATTTTGTTGAATTCTAAATACTTGCTTATACAATATTATTTCCATATTACAAATGAAAAAAAATATGGGATCCAGAAACTTAAATAACTCACCTAAGTCACATAGCAGTCAGGACAGGGCAAGGAACTAGAGCCTGTTTCTGTTCACTTCTGGGCCACTACATCAACCTCTCTTGCCATGCATGCATATTGGGTCAGGGTATAAATATTTATTTACAAATGAGAAACTGGCTAGCTACTGAGTGATAATAATAATGATAAGAGAAGTTACATTTTTTCAGGTACTAGTACGTGCCAGGCATCATCTTAAATGTACGATCTCAGTTAAGCTGCATGAGAGACTGGGTTTATCACCACGTATACATGTAGAAAATGGCACTTCTAAAAGTGATGAATGTGTCAAAGGTCACACCATCAGTGAGTAGCAGGATTGGGATTCAAATTCAGGTCTGTTGGACTCTAAACACCACAGCTTTATCACCTCCACATTCTGCTCCTTTAATGGCTGGATAAGACGCGTGCCTCCTCTCCCTGGCATGCCATGTTAAGTCATGGGCAGCCTAGACTGAGAACAGGTGGGGACTGCTGTTGCTCTTGTTCATGAACAAAACAACACTCAACATGAAAAATCAGAGCTAAACAGAAAGACGCCTGTGTCATGAGTTCACATCTGATTCACAAGCCCTTGGGAACAGATGACATTGTCCAGAGCCTGAGAGAAAGGAACAGAGAAGCAGTGATGGAGTCCTGGGGTAGCTCTCACCATCTGGATTTGGATGGAGGAAAACGTGGTTGGCGGAGAGAGCCTGCTTTTCTAGGGAGTCTTAATTAATCCTCCAGGAGACAGTTTGTTACAAGTGAGCTTTTGCAACTCATTAGTTGCCTTGAAACTTAATGGCATTCGGCAGGTTTGGAATCTCTTCTTCAGTCTGTGAACAGTTTTACTTTGTATGAATATTAGATCAATATTTTTCTGTATGCAATTTGTATATGTGCTCTGAGCAGAATTTTTAATGGTCAGAAATGATGTTTGGTCAAAATTTGAAAGATCTGTCAGGTTATAATGATTCTATGCAAGAATGGTGTCATAAGGAATGATTTGTAAGTAGTTCTAACTTCTAGGTTATAAGAGGCTTTTTCTCTCCAGTCTGGTTACTAGAGAAATATTACATTCTTTTTATTGTTTTCTTTTCCCTGATAATAATGCCTTCACTGGATTTAGAGGAGCTCACCAATTTATTTAATGCCTGTCCAATATAAGTGAAACTGTGAGAATGCCCTGATTAAAAGATGCTTACTCCTTGGAAGGAAGGTTATGACCAACCTAGATAGCATATTTAAAAGCAGAGACATTACTTTCCCAACAAAGGTCCATCTAGTCAAGGCTATGGTTTCTCCAGTAGTCATGTATGGATGTGAGAGCTGGATTATAAAGAAAGCTGAGTGCTGAAGAACTGATGCTTTTGAACTGTGGTGTTGGAGAAGACTCTTGAGAGTCCCTTGGACTGCAAGGAGATCCAACCAGTCCATCCTAAAGGAGATCAGTCCTGGGTGTTCATTGGAAGGACTGATGTTGAAGCTGAAACTCCAATACTTTGGCCACCTGATGCAAAGAGCTGACTCATTTGAAAAGACCCTGATGCTGGGAAAGATTGAGGGTGGGAGGAGAAGGGGACGACAGAGGATGAGATGGTTGGATGGCATCACCGACTCAATGGACATGGGTTTGGGTGGACTCTGGGAGTTGGTGATGGACAGAGAGGCCTGGCGTGCTACAGTTCAGGGGTTGCAAAGAGTCAGACACGACTGAGCGACTGACTAACTTAATGCACTCTAAAAAGAGATTACAGCAGACTCCTTTTTCCACATTTACATGACCTCCTTCAATGAAAACTGTAATCAAACTCATTGATTCCACCCCTTGTTAACCATGCACCTAAATTTTTCTTCCGATTATTACAAATCCCTGTTCTCTCCACATCCTTACTATCTCCCAGAGTTTGCTCAAATTCATGTCCATTGAGTCAGTGATACTATCTAACTATCTCACCCTCTGTCGCCCCCTTCTCTTTTGCCATCAGTCTTTCCCAGCATCAGGGCCTTTTCCAGTGAGTCGGCTCTTTGAGTCAGGTGGCCAAAATATTGGAGCTTCAGCTTCAGCATCAGTCCTTCCAATGAATATTCAGGGTTGGTTTCCTTTAGGGTTGACTGGTTTCATCTCCTTGCTGTCCAAGAGACTCTCAAGAGTCTTCTCCAGCACCACAGTTTGAAAGTATCAATTCTTTGGTGCCCAGCTTTCTTTATGGTCCGGCTCTCACATCTGTATGTGACTATTAGATAAACCATAGCATTGGCTATACTGACCTTTGTCAGCAAAGTGATGTTTCTGCTTTTTAATATGCTGTCTAGGTTTGACATAACTTTTCTTCCAAGGAGCAAGTGTCTTTTAGTTCTATATCTGCAGTCACCATCTGTGGTGATTTTGGAGCACAAGAAAATACTAATAAGTACACTATGTTTATGTCTGTCACTCCTAGACTAAGGACAAGGACCACTTCTGTTATTCATGTCTCTCTTTGCAGCATGCAGTACAGAATCAGGTATATCATTGTCACACAAAATGTTTTATGAATGAGTTGATGTATCAAGCACTTAGAAGACTATTTGGCTTAGAGAAAGTGCTTTTACTTAAATATCTGTTGTAATTGGTATTGTTCTTACTTTCCCTTTATTGATAGATTGTTAGTTTTAATTTTTTGAATTATGTCGGACTTACAATATTCTATGTAGGAGCTTCTCTGGTGGCTCAGATGGTAAAGCGTCTGCCTGCAATGCGGGAGACCCGGGTTCAATCCCTGGGTCGGGAAGATCCCCTGGAGAAGGAAATGGCACCCCACTCCAGTACACTTGCCTGGAAAACTCCATGGACAGAGGAGCCTGGTAGGCTACAGTCCATGGGGTCGCAAAGAGTCAGACACGACTGAGCAACTTCACTTCTTCACTTCTACAATATTCTATTAGTTTCATGTGTACAATATTGTGATTTAATATTTTTGTGGATTATGCGCACCGCAAAAAGTTATTACAGTGTTATTAACTACATTCCCTGTGCTGTACATTGCATCCTTATGACTTATTTTATAAATGGCACTTTGTACCTTTCAGTTGCCTTCATCGTTTTACTTTTTTTTTTGCCATCCTTCTCCCTCTGGTCTTTCCTCATGGCTCAATTGGTAAAGAATCTGTCTGCAATGTGGAAGACCCAGGTTGGATCCGTGGGTTGGGAAGATCCCCTGGAGAAGGAAATGGCAACCCACTCCAGTATTATTGCCTGGAGAACTGCCATGGACAGAGGTGCCTGGTGGGCTGCAGTCCATGGAGTTACAAAGAGTCAGACATGACTGAGCGACTAAGCACAGCACAATAATCATTGCACATACACCACAGCTTCTTTATCTAGTCATGTGTCAATGGACACTTAGATTGCTTCCATATCTTGATTGTTGTGAGTAATGCTACAATGACCATCAGTGTGCATATATTTTTTTGAGTTAGTGTTTTTGAGTTTTGTCAGATAAATACCCAGGAGTGGAATTACTGGATTGTGTGGTAGTTCTATTTTATAATTTTTTGAGGAACCTCCATACTGCTTTCCATAGCGGCTGTACCAATTTACATTCCCTCCAAAAGTGCACCAGGGTTCCCTTTTCTTCACATCTTCACTAACATTTGTTATTACCTTGTCATTTTGATGATAGCCATTCTGACAGACATGAGGTGATATCTCACTCAGTTTTGATTTGTATTTCCGTGATGATTGGCAATGTTGAGCATCTTTTCTTGTGCCTATTGGCCAGCTGTATATTTTCTTTGGAAAAATGGCTGTTTAGGTCCTCTGCTCATTTTTAAATCAAATTCATTTTTTTTGCTATTGAATTGTATGAGATCTTTATATATTTGGGATATTAACCCCGTCTTGGACATATCATTTGCAAATATCTTCCCCATCCAGTACGTTGCCTTTGTGTTTTGTTGATGGTTACCTTCATCTATGGGGTCGCACAGAGTCGGACACGACTGAAGCGACTTAGCAGCAGCAGCAGCAACCTTCACTGTAGTAGGTGTTGATAAAACAGGGCCTCAGATAGTGATAGAGGACAATGGATCCCACCTGTATCTCTGCTTTGTGATCTTTGGAAAGTTTTCTCACCCTTCTTGGCTTCAGTTTTTTTGCCTTTACAGGCATTTCATAAGAATTTTCATTAAAAAAAATTGCTGGGAACACAGATTCCCTTAAACCAAAGTAAAGGGGAAAGAGAAGGAGCTGGCTAATTATGAAGTTAATTTTTTCAGGTTTTTGGCCTTTCTGTCTGATGTGTTCTCCACCTCTACAGTGGCTTTTCATCTCCTAGGTACAAGGGCCAACCCATCATCAAATTATTCTCCTTGGAAAAGCTCTTATATCCTTTATTGGGCTCAATAAATAGCTCTCACCTTCCCTCTCTGGTTTCAGTGTCAATTGAAAAACAAGTCAGCAGGAGGAGAAATATCATGGCATTTTTGCTACTGTGGAGGACAAGTTGGAAGAGGCAGCTCTTACGTGAGATTCAAATGGGGCTGCTGTCTTTCTACCACTCTTAAGTGGATAGTGGAACAATCCACTCAAGGCACATAGTCTTCAGAGGAGACATACATTCCCAGGAACATACCTCTCACTGATCTGGGTGGAGTAGGGAAGAGAAAGAGGCCAAATTCCTTGTGCATAAGACCTTTGGTAAATAACCACTCAGTGGGCTGCCATCTATGGGGTCATACAGAGTCAGACACGACTAAAGTGACGCAGCAGCAGCAGCAGGGAACCTGGACTGATAGCCATCATCCAGGAACTCGGTCTTCCTTTGTGAAAAGGGAATAAAAGAAGGGCAGTGAGCTAGGACTGTTTGACTATGGAAGAAGGGACAAAGTATTTTTACTTTAAATGTCAGCTACTCAGTAAATTTCAGTTAGGGATTAGGCAGTTTCTAGAAATAAACAAAGTGAACCTGTGTCAGGCAGCTGGTACCATGGGAACCAGAAAACACATTTGATGATTTTTTTTTTTTTTGGCTTGTTTTTTGTAAATGAGAGGAAAAAAAAAAAGAAAAATATAAACTAGGAGTCACCAGGATTTATAGGCTCTAGGTTTCCATGGAGCATTTGGGTTTTGAGCCTAAATTCCACCTGTGGAATGTCATCCCCTGGAGAAGGGATAGGCTACCCACTCCAGTATTCTTGGGCTTCCCTGATGGCTCAGTCACTGGTAAAGAATCTGCCTGCAGTGAGAGAGACCTGGGTTCAATCCCTGGGCTGAGAAGATCCCCTGAAGGAGGGCATGGCAACCTACTCCAGTATTCTTTCCTGTAGCATCCCCATGGACAGAGGGTCATGGCCTGCTGCAGTCCATGGGGTCGCAAAGAGTCGGACACGACTGAGTGACGAAGCACAGCATAGCACTTAATTTAGTCAAAAGCACATGAGAGCCTCTGGGAAAGATTGTTGGCTTGGGGAGCCTTCCTGGAGTTTCTGACATTTCCTAAATGTAATGTCACCTCCCTAGGAGACAAAGCCTGCTCTGTAGAGCCATTGTAATATTTTTATCTCCTCTCTCCTAATTTCTTTTAGGTTTTTACCCCAAGAGGTTTATTTTCATAACTAGTTTCAGTAACGCAATGGGATGCAGGTGGTGTTTTCTAAAACAATTGCCATAATACTGTGAGTCTTTTGAGAGTGTGTATATATGTATTGGTGTGGCAGTGTATTTGAATATACATACACTCATATTTACAGCTCTTCAGGTATGCAGACATAAATAGAGTGCCACATATGTGTGTGTGTCATAACTCAGGGAGACTCGGCCAACAGGTATAATGCAACTTTCCCCTCATGACTAGCAAAGAGAGGAGAGAGACAAGGGTGGCAGGAACTAAGCCAGCTGTATGGCTAGTTTCCAAGGAGAAAGGCCAGCCTGGCAGGGTCCAAAGGGATGCAATGAATTTGACATTGTTATATAAGGGGATATAATTTAGAAGGTGGTAGTTGGCCGAGAGTTCTTAGCAGCACTGATAATGAAATTCAAGTATTCAGTAAATTCACTCATTAGGAACTGGGGCAGTTTTGGAAATCTTGGCAACAAAATCCAGACCTTGGACAGAGAGTGCTGCAGCACTGGACTAGATCACAGAGTTTCTACTGAGCAGGTCAGGTTTATTTCTAACCCCCAGTTGTAGCTTTGTGCAAAGGAAGAAACAGAGGTAGAAGGCTAGATGCTATATACTAGGCTTATACTAGGTCAAAGAAGGTTCTCCCTTGGGGAGTCTCCATAAATCCAGGGTTGTTCCAGAATACAAAGTTATCGACAGTACACCTTAATTGATTGTCTGTGGGGAAAAGCCTCCTTATATGGACAGTCTCATTCAAGCTTGGCTCAGATGCTAGGTGAAGTAGAGTACACAGTCAGGACCTTAGAGATTAGAGGTAGTCCTTGTAAGGAAAACACATGTGTACACACACACACACACACACACACACACACACACACACACAATATACACATTTATATGAACACAGAATCTTGTGATACAATTGTGAAGATTAACTCAGAGCTGGTTTCTGTCCTTATAGTCAAAGGCTGAAAGAAGGTCAATGAAAAGTTGCAAAAGAATTTTTGATATTCCTGAAAGGTCTTTCCTATCCCCTCCAGTGAAATAGAGCACATCACTATGTCACTATGGTCACTTAGGACTTGTGTGGAATATTGTCCAGGGATATCTGGACCTATAGTAGAATAAGAAAATACAGTTTCACTAGCAGATTTAAGAAATGTATGAGTCTGCAGTTACCAGGAAAGAGGAGCACCAATTTGGAAGAGCAGATAAACTGCCACAGTGCCTGTTACTTTGCAAGAGTCAATAAATATTTATTGAGTGAATCCCATTTTGCCCATCCATGTGGTATTACAATCATTGTAAGTTTTCCTAGAGGGAAAATGTCTTGTCCTGAAGGCTTATGTAATTTAAGCTTTTTAATCAAGTGGAATGTGTGAGGACCTGTTAACCAATCAGAGAGTGACCCGGGGTCACACGCATTTCTCCGAAAGAGTTTGCTGTTGAATACAATTCTATCATGAACAAATAATCTGGTCTTTATTAAAAAGAATTCAGAAAGATGGAAAAATTTAGAGGGACATTCATCACTGTCACAGTTATGCACTGCTCTGTTTTTAACTTTCAGTTCTCAAAAAATTTGCCCAGGGGTTAACTCGGGAGCATGTGTATCGTGTAGCCATTATCCTGTACGTCTTGTGGACTCTGCTGCTCATTGGCAAGCAACTGAGGAAAAGAACTGATGATTCCGGGTCTGGGCCTAAGGCCAACACTAATTAACTCTGAAAGTAAATGAAAGCTGGTACCCGTGTTCCTCAGAACAGAGCAAACCAATATTTGTATTTTTTTTTTTTTTTTGCTGCTTTCCCAGGCTGATGGTGCTTTGGTTGTGGTGAATACATTGAGGGTAGTGTGACTTTCAACATAAATTAATAGAGGTAGAGTAATGGATGAAGAGGTATCCATAAGTTATCTCTTTTAATATCTTACAGACTCCTATACTGGTTAAGGAGATACACTTACTTAGAAATATACTTAATTCAGTCATTTTCTAATCTCAGTTCAAATTTTCTTCCAGTTCTTCCCCAGAAGATTTCCTATTCATGTCACAGCCCTTCCTGCTTTAATGGAATGATTTTTAGGATCTAGGGATTTTGGTGGCTCCTAAGAGATTTGGGGTATATTTTTGTTTGGAAGTTATTTATGTATTTATTTATTTATATATTTATTCCCAAGTAATCTGATTAGTAATGCCACCATTTATTGGATACTTAAAATATGTTAGGCCCTTATTTATAATATCTGTAATCCCTTTACCCACCCTGTCATGTAGGTTCTATTTTGATTGGAGGAAACAGGTTATATTTGACTGACTCAGGATTCAAATTCAGGTCTGGCTACTCTTTCTTAAACTTTAGCATGCTGTCTCTCTATATTAGTATGGATTAGTGTCATCTGAATATAGAGTAACCTCCAAATAATTTTTTTTTTAGGATTTTATTTCAATGTGGATCTGTATGCCTGAATCCCTTTGCTATCCACCTGAAACTATCACAGTATTGTTAATTGTTAATCAGTTATACTCCAATATAAAATAAAAAGTTAAAATATAAATAAAATATAATATAAAATGCATATAATATAATACAAAAATATAAATAAAATATAAATAAAGTCTTTATTGAATCTGTCATATTACTTATGTTTTATGTTTGGTTTTTTGGCCACAAGGCATGTGGGATCTTAGCTCTCCAACCAGAGTTCGAACCTGTATCCCTTGCATTGGAAGGTAAAGTCTTAACGACTGGACCTCCAGGAAAGTTCCCCCAAATAATATTAACTAAACAATATATGTTCTCTGTCATGTAGAAGAAATTCAGAGGAAAAAATTCAACACTCTCTCCCTGCTCTCCTTTCCTAGCCTGTACTTTCCTTCTCCAAAATCATGTCATGGCACAGGATGGCCACCAGTGAGACTTCAGTTACCAGATCTGCATTCCAGTTGGCAGGGAAGAATTAGAAGGGATGGCAAAAATGAGGTCTCAGGTGCCTTTTTAAGGTACTTTTCTGAAAGTCCTGTCCATCAATTTTCACTTACTTATGACTTATTCATGTTTGTGACTCCAACACCTAGAATAGTTCCTGGCACAGTGAATGAACAGATGGGTGGAAATGAAAGGATATGAGACTTAAACTTATACTGAGCCTGAGACATAGTTAAGAAAACCTCAGATTTGTTAACTTTTCACTTATCTTTCCTTCTAATCTGCCAGATGTGATTCTCTGTCTCTGTATCCTTCTCTGTCTCCTATCTACCCTCTCTTCTCAACAAATAGATACATCATCTGGCTCTTTCCAACTCATTGTTTAGGTTACAGTGGACTCAGAACTCTCTCGGAGATTTCTCTGTGCTTTTGAAAGATATAATTTGACTAAGCACCCCATTTGGGTTAGCATACTGTCTTTCATTTAGTCTTATCAAAGCAGTTTCCACATTTTATTATTGCAATGAGCAGCCTAAGATAAGGACCTTGGTTTGTCCATCATTATATTATTAACACTTGAAATCAAGTCCAGAATACCACTGGTATGCAGTTAATATTTACTGAAAATATGGGGAATATTCAAATGAGGTTCTGGATGTTATTATCAAAAAGACCACAAATAACAAACGTGGGAGAGAATGTGGCAAAAATGAAACCCTTGCACAGTGTTGGTCAGAATGTAAATTGATGCAGCCACCAGAAAGACAAATACTGTATATTATCACACTTGTAAGTGGAATCTAAAAAGTAAAACAAACATAAATATAACAGGATAGAAGGGGACTCATAGATACAGAAAACAAGCTAGTGATTATCAGTGCAGATAAAGAAGGGGGAAATAGCAAGATAAGGCTAGGGGATTAAGAGGTATATACTCAGTCACGCAGTCATGTCTGACTCTGTGACTCTATGAACTATAGCCCCTCCCCGCCTTCCAGACTCCTCTGTCCATGGGATTGTCCAGGCAAGAATACTGGAATTGGTTGCCATTTCCTCCTCCAGAGGATCTTCCCAACCCAGGGATCGAACCCATGTCTCCTGCATTGATATCAAGAAGCCACAAGAATATATTGTACAGCATAGGAATTATTGCCAATATGTTGCAATAACTTCAAATGGAGTATATAAAAATTTTTTGGAGAAGGCAATGGCAACCCACTGCAGTACTCTTGCCTGGAAAATCCCATGGATGGAGGAGCCTGGTAGGCTGCAGTCCATGGGGTCGCAAAGAGTTGGACACAACTGAGCGACTTCCCTTTCACGCATTGGAGAAGGAAATGGCAACCCACTCCACTG
This sequence comes from Giraffa tippelskirchi, assembly GCF_054371585.1. Taxonomy (NCBI): domain Eukaryota; kingdom Metazoa; phylum Chordata; class Mammalia; order Artiodactyla; family Giraffidae; genus Giraffa; species Giraffa tippelskirchi. The sequence continues at coordinate 36,544,112 of NC_137284.1, read as the reverse complement.
TTCTTGCCTGGAGAATCCCAGGGACGGCAGAGCCTGGTGGGCTGCTGTTTATGGGGTCGCACATAGTCGGACCCGACTGAAGCCACTTAGCAGCAGCAGCATAAAAATTTTTAATCATTATGTTATATACTTGAAACTAATATAGTATTGTAAATCAGCTATTCCTCAATTTTTAAAAACATGAATGCAAAAAACAAAAATGAAGTTCTAGATGATTAACAGACATTTCCAAAATCACAGAATTTGATACAAACCTAAGCCTCTGCCTCTGAAGTCCATATTCCACTAAGAAAGGACAAAGATACAACTACTGGAGGACAAAACTGAACCAAAACAAAGCATCTAACTTCATAAATCTGCTTGGAACCAGCTGCCTTTTCCTCGCTAAGTTACTGTAGTCACTTTTAAGTCTTTTCTCAGAGTAGTGATTGACTCAGGTGAATTTTAAGTCACGATCAAACCGAGGGGAGAAGCCCACACTAGTCACTGAAAAAGAGCAGTAAAATTTGCTGCTCTATGCCTGCAAATTAGTAATTATTTCAGAATTTTCTAGATAAGCCATCTTTTATTTCATCTATTTTTCTCTCTGCTGAGGACTCATGTACATGGGCAATAGCCAAAACAAAAGTCATTCTGTTTGGCAGAGGTGAATAGATAGGAACACTGAGAAAGATAGGAATTTTCAGCAGTGTTTATATGACAAGCCATCCCCCAAGTAGAAGACTGTACAGCTCATCCCCGTGCCAGACCTGTCATCTTGTTCCTCTAACTAGAGGGCATTTGTAGAGTTACAAGTCTTCAGAGGCCCTGCTGCTCCAGGGGTTAAGAGTGGTATTGTCCCAGATACATCCCTGAAGTGTGGAAAGAAGGTGATGGGGCTGCCTGATGAAGTGTTTGGCTTCTTAACCTCCGGAGCATACCCTGTAGGGGTGTGTGGCCTCGTGTGAGGAGCATAAAAACCAAGGTAACCATGGCAAGTCACTGTTGTTAAAGACTTGCTGAGATGAGGTTACACATGTGTAATCCTTTTCTTATGGTAATTAATTCAAACCACGAAAGTAGTAATTTTTTAAAAGTCAGCTCTGTCATTAAGAAGCATACTGAGTTCACAGGAATTTTAAGATAAAATACAAGTCTCAAAATAAATGGTGCTTTGGACTCGGAACCCCCAGACTTTTCTGAAGCACAGAGATCCTGCTCCTATAACATTAGACTGTGGGGGATGTGATAGAACCAGGGCTTTGAGTCAGGCAGACTTGGGTTCAAATTCTGGCTCTACTAGTATGTGTGTATATATATATATATCTTTGAAACCCCTGGAAACTGTTTTCGCATCTATAAAATGAAGATAGTAACAGCTGGTATTGTAATTAATGACACTGTATGGAAAATGCCCAGCATATGTTTAATCAGAAATGGTTTGATTTGATGTTTGAATTATTATGCTACCAGACTCAATAGAAGCAGAATTGGAAATTGTGAGTGAGCCTGTTGTGCAATAGCCATGACTTGAGGTTTTGGAGCTTCTGGTAGACATGCTGACGTCCCATCGTAAGCACCACACTCTTTGATTTCCTCCAGCCTGGAGCAGAAGGAGCATAGAATATACAACTGAACGCATTCCTTTTCCTGACATTTTATTTATGAATCAAAACTATATAAGGAAAGTACCTTCTCAATTTAAATACAGTAAATACTTTGAATGCCTACTTCTTAACTTTCAAACCAAATTAGAGGTAGAGAGAGCGCCTGCCCTCTGAAAACTTACCTTTCTGAGAATATGGACATAATGTTCATGAGAGATACACTGAATCTTGAAGAAAGCCAGGGAAGCTGAGACGGCACAAATAGAATACAGAGGAAGGTTGGATTTGAGTTTGCCCGTATTATTTCTCTTTCCATCTCATTCAAGATGAAGTCTTAACTCCTTTGGATGGTGGGTAGGGCCTGTAAGATATGATCCTTACCAATCATACACCCTAATACACCCTAATCTTCAGTCCAGAGGGCGTTTGCTTTATAGCCCCCACCACAAAGGGAGGTGGGAACAGTATAGGCCCTATTTTGTTGTGCCTCAGTGCCTTTGCATGTGCTGGTCTCTGCATGGAATGCCCTTGTTTCACCTTTCTTTGTCAGGTCAGTGCTATCCTTTCTTTTAATCATGACACAAGCTTCAACTCTTATTAGAGACTTTCCCCAATCCTTTCAATACATTGACTGAATCCTAAAGAAATGTATACTTCACTTACTATAGCTGTTATTACCAACATTGTGAGTGGTTCTTTTTTCCACTAAAAGGTAAGATCCTTGTAATAATCAATGCAGGCAGTCTATTGAACAAATAGTGGCTTAGTACACTAAGTCAAGTGGCTTAATACAATAAAGTTTGTTTCTCTCTCTTCATAGTCCAGATCTATGTGGTGGGTGGAGAGTGGCAGAGAAAATAGAGTCTGCTCCATGTAGATATTCCACCCCAGGTCTAAATCTTTCCATCTAAATGACCCCAACCATCCCAGGGTCTCAGAGTCACCCTCTGATTCTCTATATCTTTCCAGCAGATGAGGGAAGAGAGAGACCATGGAGGAGCTCCATGGAGTTATTTAGGAGGCTAAGCCTGCAAAGAGAATGCATCACTCCTTCTGACATTCAATTTGATCAAAACTTTGGCAGGGGGCCCTTACTGACTTCAAAGAAGACTTGAAAATGTAGTCAAGCTTTATGTTTGGCAGTGGTAGAGGTGGGGGGCAGGGGAAAAAACATGGTTTGGTGTGTTAGTCACTCAGTTGTGTCTGACTCTTTGTGACTGCATGGATTATAAGCTCACCAGGCTCCTCTGTCCATGGAATTCTCCAGGCAAGAATACTGGAGTGGGTTGCCATGCCCTTCTCCAGGGGATCTTCCCGACTCAGGGATTGAACCTGGGTCTCCCAAGTCTTTGCCATAATATTTGAGGGCATATTGTTCATCTCTAAATCTGTACCACGTTGTACCGTAGATGCTAACTATAATAATAATCTGTCAGAATAAGTGAAAAAATTCTGAGAACGACGTAGTAAATAAGTAGATTTGATGAGTACAATATCAAAATAGATGGTAGTGCATTAACTCTTGAGAATCAATTATTGCTAACAAAATATGGGCAGCCTGGTATTTGGAGAGAACAACCAATGCTTCCCATTCTCCTGTCTTGGCACACAGAGTTCCTAGGGCTGGTGCAAGTTTTTGTCAGGATTGGGGCACCAAAGAACCTTCTGTTTTCATGCCCAGCCACTTTCCCACCTTGTTTCAGCTTCCTTGCCGTTTCCCAGATGTGCCAAATGTGATTCACCTCAGGCCCTTGTTGTTTCTCTGATTCGAAAAAGAAAAACAGCAGCCACATGTTCGTCCCTCACCTCGTTTAGATCTTGCCTCAAATATCATCATCTCTGTGAGTCTGTCCCTGGCCCCCAGACTTCCTCTTCCCAGTCCTGTGTTATTTTTCTCCATCACATTTATCAAGATGAAATATGCTACATGATGAGTTTATTCATTGGTTCTCCCCCACTTGAATATATACTTATGAGGTCAGGAATTTTGTCTATTCTGTTTATTTTTTTCCCACCAGCAACATCTAGAACAGTGCTGGCACATTGTAGATACTCAACTATTTTTTTAATGGATGACCATCATTTGTGTACAGTGCTTTGCATGTGTCTTGTTGCATGAAAGTGAAAGATATTACTTTAACAACTGGATATAAAGATACTGCCACAAAATGTTTGACCGTTAGGTGTAGAAATGGAAGAAAGAAGAAGCAGATAACAATTATTGGTAAGTAGTGGTGTGGCTTGACTCACAGCCTCAGAGCTAAAAATCTATTGCTTGGAAAGAACACATCTGAAACCTCCAGGGACTATTTTGAAAGCTTCAGTGTTTCTTCCCAGAATGCTGATTTTGATGCCATTCAAACATTCAATGGATTCAGCTTGCAGGAATCAACTACAAAGTTAAGTAAAGCTATAATGAGTACTTAAGCCATTTCAATTTAGTCTTATCAGAAAGGTCATTCAGTGAAGAAGGCATTTTGATCAGAGCAATTCTCTTCACAGAAATGGTGTCTGGGAAGCTGTTCTCTTTCTATTTGATTATTCAAGTATCCATTTGGGATGCTGAGAACACTTGCTAAAACCTATCTTTAAAACTCAGCTGTTTAAAGAAGAAACAAATGTACTGTGGAATAGAAAATGCCAGAAGAATACAGGTAGCAACTTCTTTAATAAAATCAGCCTAGAATGTTGGAGTCAGGATCATGGTATTATGGAAATATAAATATACATTATGGAAATATAATGGAAAGGACTTACAGGCGAGGAAAATGAGGACTGGAAATAAGAGTACAAATATTATTGAGAGTAATCTCTATTGAACCCTATGCAAAATATTGCATACAGAATAGGCATTGTTGTCTTCATCTGGCACTCATATTCAATATAATTGCTTAACTTGCAGCTATCATGCAGCTGGAATGTGGCAGAGAACGCTCAGTCTCAGAGTCCATGTTATTTCAGTTTGCTTTCTCAAGGGTAGAGAACATTAACCCTCCACAAATAAATATACTCAGAACAACTCAAGTTGTTTGACTCTTAGTTCAGTGATCTTTCCACCAAAATAAATTTTTTGGGTAGGGACAAAGGTAAATTTTGTGCAATAGAATCTACTTATTAGCATCAATCTATGTTCTATCCCCTCATACTTCTTTCAATATTTACTTTTAAGACTCTATTTGTCTAAGAATAGGGCATGAATTTTTATTTTGTCATTACTGTGTTTTAATATGTATGCTTATATTTTTCATATTTTCATATTACTCATGTTTGTAGCTTCATAATAATGGTACTTTCTCCTTTACAAGATACATTAGTTTTCATCACTGTGTGGAAATATCTTGATAGCCTAATGTTTTTACTTTATAATGTTGATTACTTGCCTGCCAAGTGAGAATGGTGTCAGAATTTAGAAACACATTTGTATTTTCTCTCTAAGTAGTCTCATAAATTGCAAATAAGGAATGAAGTATTCAGTATTAACAACGATAGCTAACACTTACAGAGAGCCTAATAGGTGCGAATCACAAGTTCCCTTTTTAAAATGTATATTAACTCATTTTATACTTTCACAATCCTATTAGACCAACATTATTGCTCTATTTTACAATTAAAGAAATTGAGGCACAGAAAGGTTAGGTGGATTGCTCAAGGTCACACAATTGGTAAATGACAGGCCTGGACTCCTATCCAAGCAACCTCCCTCCAGAGTCCATGCTCCTAACTACTTGCTATGCTACCTGTCAGGGTCCATATCAGAACTGTGTATATAATTCTGGAGGAGCCTGTATCATGTCCTGTTTTTTCCTATAGAAGTCTAACTCTACAAACTATAGTCCTATCCAATACAAGCCCACCATGTTTTTTTCTTTTCTGAATCCAGAAACTTAGCAGAACTAAACTCTGTAGTTGGGTGAAAGACCATTTGAGGACATTAAATGTTACAGGACTTAATTCTGGGAAACAGTCTAAGGAGAAGAGTAAAGCCAGACCTGGTTTTGTCCCCTTGCCCTCATTACTCCTCACTTTCTAGCTGCTTGAACTTGGACATGCTACTAAACTTCACTGAGCCTCAATGTCTACATGTGTAAAGTTGGATAGAAAATGCTCAATTCTGTGTGTTCAGAAAGACCTCCCTTTAGAGGCAATATATCCAAAACACCTCCATGATAATGATTATATAATGGATGCTCATACTGGTGTCATTCTCATCAATATTAAGTGAAATAAGATAGGCTAATATATAACTCAGGTAATTCAGGCAAAACTGAGTTAAAGAAGATACAGAAATGCATAAGTTTTGACCTCCATGAAATAGAGCTTATTTCATTCAGTTCAGTTCAGTTGCTCAGTTGTATCTAACTCTTTGCGACCCCATGAACCACAGCACGCCAGGCCTCCCTATCCATCACCAACTCCCATAGTCTACCCAAACCCATGTCCATTGAGTCACTGATGCCATCCAACCATCTCATCTTCTGTCGTCTCCTTCTCCTCCCACCCTCAATCTTTCCCAGCATCAGAGTCTTTTCAAATGAGTCAGTTCTTCGCATCAGGTGGCCAAAGTATTGGAGTTTCAGCTTCAGCATCAGTCCTTCCAGTGAACACCCAGGACTGATCTCCTTTAGGATGGACTGGTTGGATCTCCTTGCAGTCCAAGGGACTCTCAAGAGTCTTCTCCAACACCACAGTTCAAAAGCATCAATTCTTCAGCACTCAGCTTTCTTTATAGTCCAACTCTCACATCCATACATGACCACTGGAAAAACCATAGCCTTGACTAGATGGACCTTTGTTGACAAAGTAATGTCTCTGCTTTTTAATATGCTGTCTAGGTTGGTCATAACTTTCCTTCCAAGGAGTAAGCGTCTTTTAATTCCATGGCTGCAATCACCATCTGCAGTGATTTTGGAGCCCCCCAAAATAAAGTCAGCCACTGTTTCCCAATCTATTTTCCATGAAGTGACTATCAAGAGTCTTCTCCAGCATCACAATTTGAAAGCATCAGTTCTTTGGCACTCAGCCTTCTTTATGGTTCACATCCGTATATTCCTACTGGAAAAATTGTAGCTTTGACTAGACCTTTGTCTGCAAAGTGATGTCTCTGCTTTTTAATATGATGTCTAGGTTTGTCATAGCTTTTCTTCCAAGGAGCAAGCGACTTTTAATTTCATGGCTGCAGTCACTATCTGCAGTCATTTTGGAGCCCAAGAAAATAAAATCTGCCAGTGTTTCCATTGTCTCCCCATCTATTTGCTATTCAATAATGGGACCAGATGCCATGATCTTAGTTTTTTGAATGTTGAATTTTAAGCCAGATTTTTCACTGTCCTCTTTCACCTTCATCAAGAGGCTGTTGAGTTCCTCTTTGCTTTCTGCCATTCAGTTGATATCATCTGCCTATATGAGGTTATTGGTATTTCTCCCAGCAATCTTGATTCCAGCTTGTGCTTTATAGAGCCTGGCATTTCACATGATGTACTCTGGCATATAAGTTAAATAAGTGTGGTGTAGTGATTAATAACTTAGACTTTTGGAGTCACATGGAAGTTGGATGTCGATCCTACTTTGATCTCAGTTCCATAGTTCTTGGCTATCTTGGCTTAAGTAAACCTTCCTAAACCTTGTTTGTTCATCCATGAAGTGGGGATAATTATAATTACCCCTGAAAGCTGGTCTGAGATGAAATTATTTAAATATAAATGTATATTGTATATGTGTGTATATCATGTATATGCACACACCATGTACATCTATAAACACACACATAATGGCATATGGAGGTAGCTCTTTGGAAATTATATTCATTTGGCACCAAATTAGTTCACTGGTAATGGGAAGGTCTCTAGATGTTTGATTTGTACTCGTTAGAATTTTCCAGAGAAACAGAACTAATAGGAGATGCATATTTATTTCTATCCATATCTATTATATTTATATCTATCTATTTATCTATCTAGAGAGATTTATTTTAAAGAATTAGCACACATGATAATGAAAACTGGCAAGTCTAACATCTTCAGAGCCAATGTCCCCATTTGAGTCCAAAGGCCAGAAGCTGCTGTAGAACCAGACAGAGCTCAAGTGCCATTTCAGAGGTCATCAGACACTTCATCAAATTCACTTCTTTAGAAGAAGGAGGTTCAGCTTTTTGTTCTTTTCAGACCTTCATCTAATTGGATGAGGTTTACATACATAATGAGAAGTAATTTGTTTTACTCAAGTCTACAGATTTAAATCTCATTCAACAACATTCTCACAAAAACACCCAGAATAATGTTTGACTAAGCGTCTGAGTACCTGTGACTTAGTCCAACTAACACATAAAATTAACCACGATAATCTCTATTGGTGTATGATAAAGCCTTTCTTTCCTGAAAAAAAAATATATACTGTCCTCTGGGTCCACTTTTTTTTTTATTTGGCTGAGAGGCAAAGAAATGCCAATGGGAGGAAAGGGGTTTAGGTAGTAGTGCTTTAGTCTAATTCCTGATTATGCCTGTAGGAATCCTCAGAAGGTGGGAGCTGGGGGGAACAGCTTCCACCATGCTAATGAAATCATACAACAGATGGAGGGGATTTAATGTGCTGAACACTGTAACTATTTTAGATTTAGAATGTGGACTCAGTCACAAAAATAGAACTATAGACTAATAGAGTGTTCATCTATTCCCAGATTTCTCTCTGGTTGGCTTTAAAAACAAATTAAATTGGCCACTGAAATTCTTATATTTGTCCATCAAACTGTTTCTGGTCATTGATTGTATCACAGTTATATAGTCACAAGCACACTGTTTGGCCCTCAGGACTTAAATTAAATACTGCTCCCACCCTTGAAAAATTCAGCATCTCAAGAGAAAGATAGGATTTTAGAAAGTAGTAACAGTGTAATAACAAAAGTACTTATGAAATGTGATGTCATCATAAAGGAAAGAATCAACTATGTCCATGAAAGGCTGGGGGTAAGGGTGGGGGCTAGTGGATAGATAGCTGTTAGATTGACAAAAATCTGCCCTGCATGGTGTTCTGTTTTGTTCTATGAGTCAGTCACCAGTACTATAAGCTAAAGTTTGAAAAGCTGGGACCTTTGCCACATGTTACAATATGTGGTAACTTGGATTTGAATTATAAATGGAAAACAAAGTTTCTGTTACCTCTCTAATTGATGTCTTGACCTCCTGTTGTCAAAGCTCTATAAACATTTGTCAGAGTCTCCTATTAATTATAATTGTACTTGCTAACTCAGAGTTAGTTGTCAGTCTCACTGTATTCCATGACTTTGTAATTAAGCCATTTGAAAAAGATGAAATTTGCAATTGTAGTGAGTAAATAATTTCAGGCTTGGTTTTCTGTGTTTGAGAGATTTGAGGAGGAGGCCTTGATTGAAACTCCTTTTAAAGGGGACTATATGTACACAGAAGTCATTGACAGCTGATTTTTGGCACTAAATTATGGTTATGAAAGTTGGTTATCCATAAAATAAAAAGGGTGACTGAAAAATGTTAAAGTATTTCTTAGAAATGTGGCTGCCGCTTCTGTTTACTCAGAAGGAAAGCTCTTAAAGAATGAAAGAGCCTTTGCTACTCTGCCTATAACTTTACTTTGGGATTAAAAAGCTAAATTCTGGTTGTCAACAAAGGAAACTTGGAACTTCAAAATAGGGGTCCTATAGTCATGGCTTGGCCATGGATACAAGTCTGGATATCTCCAAGCCCCTTTGAATTGAGTTGGGGGGATGAAGGTGGGGGAGAAATATCAATAACCTCAGATATGCAGATGATACCACACTTATGGCAGAAAGCAAAGAAGAACTAAAGAGCATCTTGATGAAAGTGAAGGAGGAGAATGAAAAAGTTGGTTTAAAACTCAACATTCAGAAAACTAAGATCATAGATCTGGTCCCATCACTTTATGGCAAATATATGGGGAAACAATGGAAACATTGAGAGACCTTATTTTTGGGGCCTCCCAAATCACTGCAGATGGTGACTGCAGCCATGAAATTAAAAGACTCTTGCTCCTTGGGACAAAAGCTATGACCAACCTAGACAGCATATTGAAAAGCAGAGGCATTACTTTGCCAACAAAGTCCATCTAGTCAAAGCTATGGTTTTTCCAGTAGTAATGTATGGATGTGAGAGTTGGACTATAAAGAAAGCTGAGCGCTGAAGAATTGATACTTTTGAACTGTGTGTTGGAGAAGACTCTTGAGAGTCCCTTGGACTGCAAGGAGATACAACCAATCAATCCTAAAGGAAATCAGTCCTGACTACTCATTGGAAAGACTGATGCTGAAGCTGAAATTCCAATACTTTGACCACCTGATGCAAAGAGCTGACTCATTGGAAAAGACCCTGATGCTGGAAAAGATTGAAGGCAGGAGGAGAAGGGGACAACAGAGGATGAGACAGTTGGATGGCATCACCAATTCTATGGACATGAGTTTGAGTAACACCAGGATTTGGTGATGAACAGGAAAGGCTGGCATGCTGCAGTCTATGGTGTTGCAAAGAGTCAGATACAACTGAGCGACTGAACTGAACTGAACTGAACTGAACTGAGGCAGGGAGGAAAAATAAGATCGGTGGAACCTGCTGAAATAAAGGTCATTTTCCCCAGGTAAGCACATGTTCAATAACTAGATATGGGAACTTGGATCTAAGGATGGGAGAAACTCAGGATCCATGTAAGGTTCAATATCCACAGTAATGTTCAGGAATAAATAGGGTGTTGTGAAGATGCTGAAAACTATGAATTATACATATTGAATTATAAAAAGGTGAATTTTATGGTTTATGAATTATACCTTAATTTTAAAAATTTTAACATAAAAAAGAAAAACGAAAGAAAAGCAAGTTGGTATTGAGCTTTCTTCCTAAATTAAAATTTGCCAATATTAAACAAATTCCGACTTTGAGATTAAATAAATTCACCCATAACTCAAAGTGGACATTCCGTGTTATTTTCCATTTTCTAGTATTTGATTTGAACAGTTACATCTTTGATATCATACATTTAGCAAGACTTAGTCTTCCATATGGGATGGAAAAGGCTTTGTAACATCTTTTTGCATTTTAAAAGATTGTGGCTTAAAAAAAGGAATCAATTTGTCATCCAAATAAATTTATCATTCAGACCTGTTCATTTTGGGGGAGTGAAAGATATATCAGGACAGTCTAGATAAACAGGACATAAAAGGATCTAGAGAAAAAGAGAGCACAAGTACATTCTATCCTGTAATCATGTGCCATTCAATCATGTATTTAGTCAGCAAATATTTGCTGTGCTTCTGTGTCTACTTTGTGGAAGCACAGATGCATAAGATGTGATACCTGCCTTCCAAGTTATCATGTTAATAGACGGCTGGGACAAGTTCTGATTTGTTTATGCTCAAGCCCAGAGCATCAGCCTCTGATCTAGCCTGGCATCAGGGGAGAGAGAGAGAAAGAGGAGGTGGTGGGGAAGTGCAAGAGGAAGACCTACCAAGGAAAGTTTACCTTACGGTAGAAAACACAGGGGATAACATAGCTTCTGCAGGTGTTCTTGTTGGCTTGGAAGTTGGAAGAAGGTGATGGTGTCTTGTGACCTGATACCTTGTTTCCTCTCAAGACTTAATTTTCACTGACTGGCTTAGGAAACGTACCACTTTGTTAAGAGTAAAACTCATGGCTTCTCAGGTTTTATATCTGACTAAAGAGATCAATCCTGGGTATTCATTGGAAGGTCTGATGTTGAAGCTGAAACTCCAATACTTTGGGCACCTCATGCGAAGGGTTGACTCATTGCAAAAGACCCTAATGCTGGGTAGGATTGAGGGCGGGAGGAGAAGGGGACGACAGAGGATGAGATGGTTGGATGGCATCACCGACTCGATGAACATGGGTTTGGGTAGACTCCGGGAGTTGGTGTTGGACAGAGAGGCCTGGCATGCTGCAATTCATGGGGTCGCAAAGAGTCGGACACGACTGAGCGACTGAACTGAACTGAAAGGGATCTCACCAGGACCTCCACTAGGTAAAATCATGCCTTCTCAGAAATGACAGATTTTAAAAAGAGGTTTATAGAAAAATTAAGTCAACGGACTGACCGCCTGATACTGACATCTGAATGAATGGCCATAGAGGTAAGGAGATAGCTTAAGGAGAGATGGTCCTGAGTCCCTGCTGTCTTACATTATATGTTTGCATCTGTGGTTCCCTAGTTAGAGAAATTTTAGAGGAAAAAAATTTAAAGCCCTGCCCGTGTCAAATAAAAATGAAGGTGGATTAGATACCATTGTAGTCCCTTTCTCTTTAACCTTGATTCAGTGTGCCTTATACTTTTCATCTTTAAGCAAAGTTGAGAAATTACTAGATTTATATTAAATGATCAGTATATAAAATTTATATCAAATATTTTTAATAATCAAGGACTCTGCTACCAACTAGTTTTTCTAGATTCTAGAAACTTAGATAGAGACCCCCTCCTCAATACACACACAGAAATATACTAAATTAGGAGCAGTTTGCAGAGAGGGATCATGTCTTATTCACATTTGTATCCCAGGTTTTTACCTCAGGTCTTGACATACAGTAAATACTGCATTATTAATTGGTGATAAATTTCTACTTAAAAGTGGACATAATAGACATTAATGTTTTTTATGGCACTCTAGTTTTAAGGCTCATTTTACAAATATGTCATATTTATAATCCCTTGTGAGGAAGACATTGGTTGTATTTCAATTTTATGTGAGAAAAAACTGAGGCTCAGAAGTAGAAGTGAACCCCCATGTTCACATGTGACAGTGAAAGTTGCTCATTGGTGTCTGAATCATTGCGACCCGATGGATATACAGTCCATGAAATTCTCCAGGCCAGAATACTGGAGTGGGTAGCCATTCCCTTCTCCAAGGGATCTTCCCAACCCAGCTATCAAACGCAGGTCTTCCGCATTGCAGGCAGATTCTGTACCAGCTAAGCCACCAGGGAAGCCCAAGAACACTGGAGTAGGTAGTTCATATGTAGTTTAATTCAAAGGTAGAACTCAAGACTCCCCACTTTGAATCTGGTCCTCTCTCTAAATTATGATGTTACATTTGTGAATGTAACTTATTCTCTGTAATTCCAAAAGGTAAATGCTTCTGTTGCTCTCAGAAGAAAAAAAATAAAACCATTCATTGTTATTCAAGGACCCTCAAACCAGGAAATCATCTTAAAACATCCCTAGAACATGAAGAGGGAGATACTACCTCCAAGGAACATAATTACAAAAAAGCATTGTATTCTGGTATTGTTTTCTAGACGTAGAAAATTGAAGTGGCTTTACCTGTAGTGAGTTGAGTGGAAGTATATATGGTAACCGAGTCATAAAACTTAATTTTTTGATCCATCTACAGAGCTTGGGAAATGTTGCAGACTAACTTTAATTAATCATCACTGCTTGAATTGATTTAGATCCTCCCACTCCCACATTAAATGGTAGTGTATCCTTTATAGAAATGTACAACTTGAAGTTAATTTGATTCCTTCAGGCCAAAGAGTTTATTTATAACATGCGGTGAAACATTTTATGGCCCCAATTTCAATTAAAGCATAAATTCAGGAAGTAAGAAAAAGAAACTGGCCTACTCAGTCACCTTGCCCTTGTCAGAAGGAATTAGATCTATATCTGTGGTATATTTCCCATTGCCTGGGTCAATGTGTGTATTTATATATCTCTTCATATTCAATAGTGCTGATGAAAATGGCTTTCATGTAAAAAAGCGTAGATCAAAAGGTTGGTGTGAGATGGACATTTTCCCTCTCTTACAGCATGTTCCTTCATAGTCTAGATCAAAGCTAAGAATATTTTCTTTAGGACTCAACAGAGCCTTCTCTCTTGCTGCCTCAGATCATAGTATTTCTACTCTGGGTCAGGTTGGTTTGTCCATCAGATTTCTTCCCTAGTACTTAAGAGAGAGATATCAGACTATGCATCAGGGAGTCACTGAAGATAATCCAAACGGATTGTCAGGGTGTCTAGTGAAATATTGAAGTTGCCAATATCAAGTCTAGGACCCTGGGAGCTGAGAGGGGTGCTGTGTGGTAAAGAATTTAACCTTATCCAAGGAGAGGATCAGCTTTGCCCTCTCAGCCTTGCAATATTATGTGTGCTCAGTTGCTCAGTCACGTCTGACTCTTTGTGACCCCGTGGAATATAGCCCAACAGCCTCCTCTGTCCATGGGATTTTTCAGACAAGAATACTGGAGTGAGTTGCTGTTTCCTTCTACAAATATTATATCTGACAAGAATGTCTTTGCTTGGGGGTTTTGGTCACCAGAAAGTCTTAACAATGTGCTTTATAATGAGGGTTTGGGGCCCTATAGTATCAGTTTAACTTCTGGAAGGGCTGGAGAATAAAGGTCAACTATATGCACAGTGTATGGCTCCAGTAAAACTCTGAGCCCTGAAAGTCGGGTGAGCTTTCTGGTTGGTAAAACTCTGTGTGTGTGATCATAGCTCAGTGCCAGGAGAGCAGTGCACCCACGACTCCATAGGAGAAGACAACAAAAGCTCCACTTTGGGTACTTTATTTGGACTCTGCTTGTTGGACTGGACTTCTTTCCTTAGTTGATTTTGATCTTCATCTTTTCCTTATAATACACCAAAATTGTTACTATAGCAGCCTTCAGTGAATTCTGTGAGTCTGTCTAATGAATTATCTAAACCGAGGGTGGTTTGGGGGAACCTCCCAGCTTACAGTTGGTGTTGAAAAGAGGGGTGGTCTTCTGTGCCCTGCGTGCCCTCCAAAACTTAATAGTTGGCCTAAATGCCTCATAGATATGATGCTGAAAGCTAATGTCCAGAGAATTCCAAGGACCAGAAACTGGAAAAAAATGAGGGACCATCATGAGATGATTTAGTTGACTTCACATTTTGAATTTCTAGGACCTGTGAGATCTGTATGTATGTGTGTGTGCCTTGTTTCAAGTCACAAAAGCACTGTCCATTCCCAAAGGGCTGATAGAGCTTCTACATGCTATGTGCTCAGTCACTCCGTCACGTCCTACTCTTTGTGACCCCATGGACTGTAGCCCACCAAGCTCCTCTGTCCATAGGATTCACTAAGCAAGAATACTGGAGTGGGTTGCCATGCTCTCCTCAAAGGGATCTTCCCAGCCTAGGGATTGAGCCCACATCTCCTGCAGTGGCAGGCAGGTTCTTTATCACTAGTGCCACCTGGGAAGCCCTCACCATGGGCATACCTGGATACCCAGAAACTATCATGAAATATTGCATCTAGAAGTCCGTTGGTAGCCAAGAGGTACATTAAAAAAGATGTCATTCCAGTCTAGACCCGAAGAAAACTAAAGTGGAGTCTTAGGAAAGTGTTATAGGACTTCCAGTGGTGGGTGGGGAGCAGATTACAGAGCCCATTCCACATCCAGGATCCAGAAACAGACAGGATTTCAAACAAAAGACAGCTGGCAAATTTAGGACAAAGCTCCACCCTGAAAATACCAGATTAGATTAAAGTTACAAGTTGACTTGGTACTTATGTCAATTAGAATTCACTTTGCTTGTGAGTTACCGAAAACTTGAAATAAAAGTTAGAAGTCCCTTTATCTCTCATGTTAATGAAACCTAGAAATAAGCAGTCCAATCAAGGATGACAATAACATGGTTATCAGGGACCTGTGATCTTTCTGTTGTTGTTCAATCAGCTTCAACATAAGAAATCCATCTTCTACTCTAGACATCAGTTCAAGATTCAGCCATCATGTCTACCTTCCTTCCTGCAGGAGGGATAAGGGATGGACAAGGAAAGAAAGGATGAAGAAGGTATATTCACTCTCCGTTTAGAAATAGTTCCTCTACAAAACAAGTCTACTTAAATTGCATTGTCCATCACTAAGTGAAATATCCATACCTAGATACCAAAGAGGCTGAGAAATGCCATCTTTATTTTAGATGGTTATGAGCCCTGTAATTTCTCTGGTGGCTCAGACAGTAAAGATTCTGCTTGCAATGCAAGTGAACCGGGTTTGATCCCTGGGTCGGGAAGATCCCCTGGAGAAGGGAATGGCAACACATTCTAGTATTCTTGCCAGGAGAATTCCATGGACAGAGGAGCCTGGCAGGCTAAAGCCCATGGGATCACAGAGAGTCGGACATGACTGAGCTACTAACACACACACACACACACACACACACACACACACACACACGAGCCCTGTACCTGGTTAAAAACTGTACAATATTCTAAGGAAGAAGGAATAAATTAGTCTAGGAAGATAATTAGCAGCCTCTGCTACAATGCTGGGTCAATGAACAGCTACATTAAGTCCTGACTGGGAATTGTGTTGAAGCCAGAGCCTCCAGGTGAGATTAGCCTGACGTATAGACCAGGTGGCTGTTTTTGTGGGAAGACTGCTGCAGAAGCAGGGAGCCAGGCTGGTAACTGCCATGGCTATGGCTCCTGGCTCCCTCTGTGGTTCCTTATAGCATTTCTGCCTACAGACATCATGTCCCAGATTACTCTTTGTCATTGCTTGGTTTTGCCCACATGTTGTTATGTGGTACTCCACAAGCTATAGTGCTCTGAAACATTCCAAGTGTGTACTTTCTTGAATTGTTAGTATATATGTTTCTCTCGCTCTTTTTTTTTAATTGAAGTCCTATTTGGAAAGGGACTAGAACATTTACCTGAGTCAGTCATGCCTGGTTTTGAATATCTGGTTTAGCCTTCACTGAGTCACATGACCCTGAGAAAGAATCTTAATCTCTCTGGATCTCAATTTTATCATATGTGAAATGGTGACAATAATACCTCCTTTCAGAATAGTTGTTAAGATTAGAGATAGAGACAATACCTGATCCAATGTTGGTACTCAATAAGTAGCAATTATTTTAAACAAAACTGTTAGCTTTATCTGATCTTGACATGATCACCATAGATGGTGGTGGTTTAGTTGCTAAGTCGTGTCCGACTCTTGCCACCCCATGGACTGTAGCCCTCCAGGCTCCTCTGTCCATGGTTTTCTCCAGGCAAGAATACTGGAGTGGATTGCCATTTCCTTCTCCAGCAGATCTTTCGGATTCAGGGATCAAACCTAGGTCTCCTGCATTGCAGGCAGATTCTTTACCAACTGAGCTACGAGGGAAGAGATCACCACAGATACATATGTTTGTATACATCTTCAACATAGACTCTTGAAGGGGATAATTAAAATGGTTCAACTGTGTATTATGCTCCAGGTATTTTAAATGCATGTTATCTAATATCTGTAACAATCTTCTGAGGGAGTTAATCTTATTTCCACTTAACAAATGATTATACCAGAGGTCTAAGAATTTTGTGATTCTCCATGGTTACTTCATTAGTGTTAGAGCTGAGATTTAAATCCAGGTCTGTCTTGTTCCATTATGCTTTAGATTGTCTAAATTCAACTGTCCTATTGTCAATTAAGGAAGTGGTGCACAATAAAGGCTAGAGACTTTTCCATGATCCCAAATACATTTTGTGGCAGGTTGTTAGATCTCTAATAGCCCTAAGTCTTTCTCATTCCTCCTGACTATGCTATATTTAACTTACTCTTCCTTTTCATAGCCTTCAGCAATATTCTTAGTAAGATAAAGATTTTTTCTATTTTTGTTAACTTTCAGTGTTTTATTGATTCACATTTTTTATATATTGATTGACCTCTTTAGAAAGCAGACATACAATTTTGGGGTGGTTTTTATTTTCCTCCTTAGTTTGAGTGAGTCTACTCAATGCCTTTGCCGAGAATTGAACAGATGTTGAATCTATTTCCAAATACTCTAAGAAGACTGG
This sequence comes from Giraffa tippelskirchi, assembly GCF_054371585.1. Taxonomy (NCBI): domain Eukaryota; kingdom Metazoa; phylum Chordata; class Mammalia; order Artiodactyla; family Giraffidae; genus Giraffa; species Giraffa tippelskirchi. The sequence continues at coordinate 36,526,733 of NC_137284.1, read as the reverse complement.
ACTGGTTATACACATGGAAGAGTTTTCTTGCTACTGACAGATGAATTGGAACTGAATGTATCATGATTCTAAGCCGTCTATGCGTGCCATATGGAACAGCAATCATCTCTTTGTATGGTATTTCTCTGCACACAGAGGTTATATGCCAGAGTGAGATTTATTGTTAATGTGTCTCCTTGCCTTTCTTGTGCATGGTGAAAACTGACCTGCAGTAATAAGTTTTTTCTTCATCTGTTATCAAGTCATGAATAAATTAGTCTTGCTTTCTCCTCTGAGGCCTAGATCCATATTGTGCTGTCGATTGTTGAATGTTGACTGTTTTAGTGAATGGAAATGAACTGGCAATATGCCATCCAGGAGATTTGAGCCCTGGCAAACGAATCGTGTGCATGGGTGGACGAACAGGCACCCTGAGAGAAATAACATTTGCATAGTTTATTGCCATTTATAAGCATTTGCATATACCCCTAATTCTCCCAACTACCCCGTGAAAGAAACAATGTAGATTTTGGTTGTCATTTTACAGATGGAGGATGAAGAGGATAGAGAAATTGTGGCTTGCCCAAGGTCACAAAATGAAGTGAGAGAACCACAAGTCACACCCAGATCTCCTGCCTCTAAACACTGCTGCTTTGTCTTCTGGGCATCTTGTTCTCTCCAAACCTGGGCCTTTGCCTCTGAATACTCCACTTTTCTCTGTGACTTGGTGAAAGTGAAAGTTGCTCAGTATTTGTTGTTTAATAAATAGCATTCAGTGACTCATGAACTTTGTTTTCTTCTCTGGCTCCTAGTAAAACATTCAAGATAACAGAATATTTCAGCTCTTGGCTCAGAGGAGGTTGACGATTATTTGTGTAATTGAATTAATAAACTGTTCCTCACTTAGAATCCCCAAGTAGGCTCTAGAGTCTTGGGCATGCTCAGCAGTGTTTGACTTTTGTGACTCTATGGACTGTGGCCCATCAGGCTCCTCCACCCATGGGATTTCCCAGGCAAGAATACTGGAGTGGACTGCCATTTCCTTCTCCAGGGGATCTTCCAGACCCAGGGATGTGAACCCACATGTCCTGTGTCTCTTGCATTGGCACTTGACCACTGAGCCACCTGGGAAGCCTTACTCAACATTACAGTGCATAGAATCAAATATGTTTACCTTGTTCTGAGACTTTTGCCACTTTTTGTATAAACTGAGTAACTCTAGGTCATAAATCAATGTTCTGCTTCTATTTCTATTTTTTGTAAGATATAAGATGAGAGGCAATGGAGTAGGAGGGAATAAAATGGATCTAGTCACCTTGCAAATCTCTCAGTAATGGGTACAATGCAAGGGGCAGATCAGAACCTTTCTTGTAGCAGAGATAGCTGGTTAGCATTTAGTTTTTTCAGGAGGGCAAGTCTTTCATAATGCATTCTTATTTTTAACTTTATTGGAGTATATGTGATTTACAATTTTATGTCAGTTTCAGGTGTACAGCAAAGTGATTCAGTTATAGATATGCATATATTCATTCTTTTTCAGATTCTTTTCTCATATAGGTTATCACAGAATATTCAGTAAAGTTCCCTGTGCTATACCGTAGTTTCTTGTTGGTTATCTATCTTATATATAGTAGTGTTTTTGTTCATCCCAAGCTCTTGATTTATGCCAACCCCCCCCCCACACACACACACATTTTCCTTTGGTTACTATAAATTTGTTTTCAACATCTATAAGTCAGTTCCTGTTTTGTAAATAAGTTTATGTTGTCTCATTTTTTAAAAATTAGATTGCACATATGAGTGATATATGATGTTTGTCTTTCTTGGTCTGACTTAGTTCACTTAATATGAGACTCTCTAGGTCCATCCATGTTGCTGAAAATGGCATTATCTCATTCTTTTTTTATGGCTGAGTAACATTCTCTTGTGTATATATACCACATCTTCTTTATCCATTTGTCTGTCAAGGGCCATTTGGTTGCATTCTTTATGTATCTCTGTGTTTCAAATAGAACTTCAAGGGAAAGGGACAGAAATTCAGAAAGTCTCTGCAGGTTTAGATGTATTTCTGCTTCAAGAAGGGTTTTTTTTTTTTTTTTTTTTTAAAGAAAGGTGCATTTTAAAGAAATCAGGGTAAGAAAAAGATAGAGCTTTTTCGAAGCGCCATCTGGTAAGGAGACGAATGATCTGCAGAGGACAGGAAATGGGAGGGAGAGAGTGCTAGAAAGCCTGCTGGAGCTATACCTACCTGGGAGTCCCAGTATAACAGCGGCAGCAAACTTTTCCCTCTGAATCCCTTGCCAGGAGACCTTCAATAGTAAGGGAACAAACGTGATGAAGCAAAAGTTTGATGCCAGGTAGCTTCTGACCCAACAAAACATTTCTTTTGTGCCAAGTACAAAAATAAGTAAGACTCAGGCTCTGACCTTGGACTCCCCAGCCAGCAGGAGAGGGAAGCAAATAAATACATATCACAAAACAAAACAGCAAGTCTTTCTGTAGAAGTAAGAGTAATAGGATCTATTAAGTGGTGAAAATGGGCCAGATTTATTCTGTACATTTATTATTTGATTGGATCCATTACCAATTACAGGTGCAGAACTCAGAGTCAGAGAAGTTAAATGACTTGGCAAAGACTGCACAGCTAGCCCGTGAAATATAGCCCCCTCCCCCCAGGAAAGTGACCTCGGTTCTTTAAGCAAACAAATATGGAGGCCTATGCAGTTATCCTTTAAGATACTCTGTGGAATGTAAAGATAAGTGACCCGTAGTCCCTGCCTTTGAAGAGTTCATAGTAAATGAGGAGGAATTAGTCAGATATGATAGTCCCCAAGATTTACTGTGAGGTGAGATGAAGTGAGGGTAACAGAAAACTTAGAGGATTACGGGGATTAAAAAGAGGTTCCATGGGGGAGCTGGTGCTGGCAACAGTAGAGTAGAAAGCATTTGGATCTCCGCAAGGTAGGGTCCCCAGGCTCACAGGCTCATGTTACAGCTTGTAGACGTAATGTACTGTGCTTGCTAGAGCTACAAGGTACCACTTCATATTCTACAGAGAAAGCATTTACGTTTATGCACACAGCCGTCTGCCAACAGAACAGCTGAGTTATAATTAATGCTAGATGTGCATAAGGAAACTAAAACTAGAGATCTGTCTGTAGGGATGTCTCAGAATCCTGCAGAGTGATCCAGGTGTAAAAATGCTTTGTCCCCTAAAAATGCTATAGAGAGACAGGAAGCTACTAATTGCTCCATCTTTTCCATCAGTTCTGACCCAGTTCATTGACATCCAGGAGCCAAGAGATTCCCTGACACATAGAGCAGTAGAAGACAATTCTTGAGACCTAAGTAGAACCATACACTGTTATGCCCCGTGAGTTAGGAGGACTTAAAAATACCCTGGTGGAATTATAACTAAGGGGCAAGACAGTCTCTCTTGAATGCAAAAGGAATTTGCTTCTGACATCATAGTGTAAGAGGAGAACCCACAAATGGGAGCTGGCCCAATGAGGATAGTCCAGTTGTTCCTGTAAGAGACAGTCTAAGGAAGTAAGCATAAACAAAGGAAGATGGTGAGGTGATAGGAAAATCATCGGTGATGAGAATAAGGAGACTGATCTCTTGCTTCAAATAACTGACCCTAATGAGACTGAGGCCCTTGTTCTGTTGATTTCAGAGGTTACAGGTGGAAAGAAGTTACCATAAAGCTCATTTCAACTCACTAAAATGAAACTTTTCTCATCTATGAAATGGGGCTAAAAATGATAAATGTCTTATAGCATAGTTAAAAGGTTTAAATAAAAGATGCCTATAAGAGTTGAGCCTGGTCTTTTCTGTGAAATGGACCTGGGTCACAAAATTATTATTATTGTTATTTTTTATTAGGATATCTGTTAAAAAAAAAAAAAAACTTTGTCAGTTAAACTGTAGTTCATTTTGTCTTAGAAAAAGTTCATTTTTCCTGTTGTTAAGTAGGATTTGTGTAATTTTGAATGTATTAAGAAAGGACTTAAGTGACCTTCTTGATGCGAAGTTAATTCAGTAAAACCCAGATCCAGAAAAACTTTCAGTGTTCATAGGAAGATGTTGTGTGTCATCAGACAGAATGGAAACCTGCAAAGACATGCTGAGGGCAAAGGTCAGTCCTCATCTGTTCATGGTAAAGCTGGCACTGCCTGACGTGGTCACAGATGGTTGGAGTCTAAACAGTATGGAGCTGTTGGTGTTTGATAACAGAATATGGTATGTTGGTTCTTGTATTGATATGAGGAAAACTGTAACCGATAGACTTGGGGATTTTTTAGTGGGGAAAGGTTTATTTTTTACTTTACATAAGCTATGGCAAAATGTAATCGTGTTAGCTAGATAGGAGACATCAATAACCTTGTCACCATGATCCTAAAAAGCACCATGGAAGCTAAAAATGCTGTAAATAGCCCAGCCTCTTAAGTTTTTCATAGGTTTTAAGAGCCCAGAGAGTCAGGTGTAAAAATATATAAGTTTTAATGCCAGTGACAGTGTAGAGGCCATAATTGTGAGAAGGTGAAAAAAATTCATTGGGAGATCAACAATATCCAAGTGAAGGTATGAGCAAAGACTGGATTAATATATGGCAGAAGAATTTTAGAGGGAAAGCAAAAAATAAAAATAAAATGCATTAGCCTAGAAGAATGATGACTAGAAAAAAGTGATAAAATTTTAGTAACAAGCATAAAATATTTGAATAAATGAGGAAATGCCTCATGTTCTTGGAAGAGTAAATGTTGTAAACATGTCACTTCTTTCCAAAGTGAGTCATAGGTTTAATGCAAACCCAAATAAAACATTTGGGCTTCCCTGGTAGCTCAGTTAGTAAACAGTCCGCCTGCAATGCAGGAGACCTTAGTTTGATTCCTGGATCAGGAAGATGCCCTGGAGAAGGGATAAGCTACCCACTCCAATATTTGTGGGCTTCCCTCATGGCTCAGTTGGTAAAGAATCCACCTACAATGCGGGAGAACTAGGTTCAATCCCTGGGTTCGATCCCTGGGTTGGGAAGATCCCCTGGAGAAGGAAACGGCTACCCACTCCAGTATTCTGGCCTGGAGAATTCCATGGAGTTGAACATGACTGAGTGACTTTCACTTTCATTTTCAAATAAGATATCTGTGTGTTTGTGTATTTTTGTTGTTTAGTTTCTTGATTTTTATAATAGCTCAATAAGAGATGACATAGGGATGGGAGATAAATGAGAGTTAATGAAGAAATAGATTCAACAAGGATTGGTTATTGATTGGCTGTGTGGGCTGAGGGAGGAAATCTAGAATAATTCACAGGCTTCTGCCTCAGAGATTAGCGGGATCATTGTGGATTTCACTGTCACAGGCAAAATAGAGGAGAGAACAGGTTTGAGGAGGAAGGTGATGAAATCAGCTTCTGACATTTGAAATCAAAATGTCTGTGAAATGTCTAAAGAAAGATATTTTGGAAAGCTATGGGATCCAAAAATCCAGAGCCAAGAAGATAGATCTGGACTAGATTTTTTAAATAGCATCAGCACATTAAAGTCATAGCTGAAACAATTGACATGAATGTAATTACTTGCGGAAAAGCTATAGACCAAGAGAAACAGATGGAACCCTTGGGAATGCCCAGCACTGGAGGAGAACATGGAGGAAGAGGTTGCTTTAAAAATATGAAGAAACAATAGCCAGAGAGGTAGAGTCAACTGAAGGAAAATGGTGCTGTGAAAATGAAGGCATTGAGAAAGAGGTAAATGTCAATCAAGTCAAGTATTTCAGAAATATTGAGTAAAATTATACTTTCATGCACATTGGTACAATCTTTAAACTGATAGTATCCATCTCTTTTTGTAAAGCATAGACCCTTTGACTCAGTAATTTCATTTCTAGGAATTTATCGTGCAAATAGACTTCTGCAAGAGCACAAAACGTATCTATAAGAAAATCGACTACACCCTTTTTTGTTGTTGTTGTGTTGTTGTTATAGGAAAAGTTGAAAATGTCTAAATATCCATCAATAGATGACTGAGTAAATACAGTATATCTACAAAATAGAATAGAATGCAGGCGTTGAACACTGAAATCAATACATACTTATGGGGAAAGTCTGACTCACACTGTTAGAAAATAATACAGGAGACTACAAATAGCAGTTCAGTGAAAGGTTAAAGAAGCAGAAGCCCTAGCTTCTTGACTTCAAAGTCTAGAACTGCTACTTACCAGTTACAGAATACTGGGAAAGTGCTTTCATTTCTCTGTGCCTCTCTTACTCTCCTTTGCTTTAGATAAACTCTCTAGTTGGCCCTTGTTTTTCTGAATTTTTTTTCTGGATTCGGTAATTAAAATCTTCAGTCTCATGCCAGGACTCCCACGTCACTGATACCTACAACAAAAGGGAGAGAGAGGGTTCTTTTGCATTCGGTAACTAGGAAGTTATTGGCAATCTCCACCAGCTGGTTTCAGTGGAGGAGAAAGCAGAGCCCAAATGTAGTGGGAGAAGCAAGAAGTGAGAGGTGTGGAAGAGATGGAGCAAGCGTTGGCAAGACTTCTGGAGCAGCTGTAGAAGGAAAAGTTAAAATAGAGGAAAGAGGTGTATTTAAAGATGTGAGGTTGCTAAGGAGGTAGGAAAGGATGGATAGGGTTCTCAGCTTAGGGGTTGCATTAATTTTGGAACAGAAGCTACTACACAAGCCTAGAGCCTCCTTATAGGGAAAAATACCTGGAAGCTAAGAGGGTTCCTGCTTAATACCTCCTATTTGCTTCTCCGCAGGAGAAAGGAGTTGATGTTGGGGACTCAAAGTGCATGATGCAGGTTAGGATGGACCCTGAGGAAACATGAGAAAGGAGGGCTTCCTAGAGTCATTGCCTAGGATTTCTGAGCAGTGCTAAAAGCAGGTCTGATTATGAAAACTGTAGGTTTATGGGGTCAGAGCAGCTCTGCAATTTTCCCTGGAAGCCCAAGAATCAGGATATCAGGTGGAGAGCATGCCTTTGGACCCAGGCTGCAGGCTGTCTCAGAGGAAACCCAACACCAAAAGGGCCAGAGACAGCCCTTCCTCACTGTTTCTGCTTCGGGCTATCTCTGGTAGGAAGCTCGATCTATCAAACAGAGAGGAGGATATTTTGTATAGCTTTCCTCTTATAAAAACAAGACTTTGATTTCCTTGTTTAAAGGCATAATACAAAACATTGACTAGCTCAACAAATCACAGCCACTGTGAGTGGCTTTATGTATTAATACCTAATTCATCAACACAGCACATTCAAACACTTGGGTGGCTTTATTTAACCCATGAAGTTTTCACCACCATACTCATTACACTGCCTTTCTACACCTCTTCTAATATCTACCTTTTAGGGCTTTATTCTATGGGATGTTGAACTGGCCTCATTATCAGTAATGAGTATTTTCTGTTGAGTGTCACAATTCATTTTGATCCTTTATTATAACCTTTTTTGAAAGTGGGATATTTGTATATTGTGACACTACAAAGAAACGTTACTAGGGAACCAAGCAAATGTTTCTTTCATCGGAGAATTCTTAGAAGTCATATTCAAGGGCTGAGAGGTTTGTGGAACTTTGGAACACATGGCAGTACTCAAGATGCAGGGAAGAAAACAAAGAGCAAACTTGCTTCCCTCCGCCCTACCCCTCGCAAAAGGCCTGGGCTCTGAGACTGAATCATTGGGATAGAAATCAGAGAAAACCCTCAGTTTCTTTGGTTAAAAATTTACATTTGGTTAACTTTGATTGCTTTAGAAAATGTAATAATTTATTGATAGGAAATTGTGATTACCCAAAAGTGAGGCAATATGGTATAACAGAGAAATGAAACAGAATAACATGGTAGTTAAGTAGCTGGAGTCTTGCCCTTGGACTTCAGTTCCTCACGTGTACTTCGTCTCCTTGGGTCGCTGCTTTTAACAGGGAAGAACTGGTATTTACACGGCATCTATTCACCTGTACACGTGCCTTTTGCACTAAGAACAAAATAGGTCCCTGGTTACCTGGATATCAGAACAAGCCTGTCCCTTCCTCTGTGAAGTAAAGAGTGTGAATAATCCATCTCTAAGGTCCCTTGAGTTCTTATATGCTTATCATTTTCTGTGACCTCTTTTCTCACCGTTCAGTTCAGTTCAGTTCAGTCACTCAGTCGTGTCCGACTCTTTGCGACCCCATGAATCGCAGCACGTCAGGCCTCTCTGTCCATCACCAACTCCCGGAGTCTACCCAAACCCATGTCCATCGAGTCAGTGATGCCATTCAACCATCTCATCCTCTGTCGTCCCCTTCTCCTCCTGCCCCCAATCTTTCCCAGCATTAGGGTCTTTCCCAATGAGTCAACTCTTCGCATGAGGTGGCCAAAGTATTGGAGTTTAAGCTTCAACATCAGTCCTTCCAATGAACACCCAGGATTGATCTCCTTTAGGATGGATTGATTGGATCTCCTTGCAGTCCAAGGGACTCTCAAGAGTCTTCTCCAACACCACAGTTCAAAAGCATCAATTCTTCGGTGCTCAGCTTTCTTCACCGTCCAACTCTCACATCCATACATGACCACTGGAAAAATCATAGCCTTGACTAGATGGACTTTTGTTGGCAAAATAATGTCTCTGCTTTTAAATATGCTATCTAGGTTGGCCATAACCTTCCTTCCAAGGAGTAAGCGTCTTTTAATTTCTCACGGTAGTTATAATCAAAAGAGCCAACTATGATGAGGTTGAAGAACATAGGTTTTAGCAACAGTAAGGTCTTATTCACAACCTAGTTCATACTTTTTTTAGCCGTGTTACCTTGGGTACATGATCTAAACTTTCTGGGGCTCATTTTCCTTCATCTGTAAAAGAAGCTGATAACTCCTACTTCATAGAATTGTTGTGAGGACAAAATGAAGTAATGTATGAGCGTTATCATTATCACAAAGCTCTGCCCAATAAGTGACATAGAGATCACTTCCCTGTATATGCACATTGAATTTGGGGTAATAAAATGCTAGCAGATCTAGTGGTTGGTTATTTTTGTCCCCCAGATACTGTTATTCTTAGAAATTTATTCTAAGAAATAAATTTATTATTTTTTTAAATATTTAAAAAATATTATTATTTATTATTCTTAGAAATTTTCCCTACACAGGAGAGAATTATGTCTCTCATAGTTAGTTTTCAAAACATTTCTACTCCTGATCTATCGCAGATACCTGGTTAGGAATAATTGTAGTCTGGCACACCTAGGATCTGATTAATGCTTGCCTGTCTTACTATGTGGACTTCCTGGGTGGCAATGCAGGAGATTTAAGGGATGCAGGTTCAGTCCCTGGGTCAGGAAGATCCCTTGGAGGGGAGCATGGCAACCCACCCCAGTATTCTTGGCTGGAGAATCTCATTGAGAAAGAAGTCTGGCAGGCTGCTGTCCATAGGGTCGTGAAGAGTCTTACACAACTGAAGTGACTTTGCACATGCACATGTTACTGTATATTTTCTTGATTAGATTATAGCCAAATATATATTATTACCTATTTCATTGACAGATATATTAATTTAGTGATGATTGTAGCTGTAGATCTGCAGGGAGCATCATTGTCGCCATTTACTGGTTTGACCAGAAAGTTCCTTTGGGATTTTTTTCATGTTACAGAAAAACCCAAAGGAACTTTCTCACCAACCCACTATTTGGTCATGGATGTAAGAATTGTTATGATCAAAACATTCCCTTCTGTTGTTTCTTCAACTGGAAAAAATGTACTTACCATTCTAAGTACAGTTGAATTGTACCTCCTATGAGAATCCTTCTTCAGTTCACCCAGGCAGAATTCAGAATTCATTGTTTCTTTCCTTGGACTTTTAAAGCTCTTTATATGCCATTAATACATATCACATTTATTATATATAGTACATATCGGTTATATATTAAGAATATATTAGATATGTTGTAAATGTCTCTAGAATTTATAAATTTGTATTATAGCAGTTTAATATTATCTCACTTTCTGTCTCAATACCTATGCACAGAGGTCACACACAAAGACATACATTGTGAGCCTTTTAATGGCAGATTGAGCCTTAGTTTTAACTTGCTCTGCTGATGTGAGAGGAACAAGTTTTCTCATTAGACTTCAGCCAGATAATATTCTGTGTCTCAGGGCCCATCATAGTACATATCACATATACAGGCAGGAAAGTAAAGGTTTGATGGTTCTAATTAAACCAAGCCCTCAGTACATAGCATTAAGAAGGGACTAATACTTTTGCTTTTGTTTATTTCCCTTTTTTTCGGAGAAGTCAGTGGCACCCCACTCCAGTACTCTTGCCTGGAAAATCCCATGGACAGAGGAGCCTGGTAGGCTGCAGTCCATGAGGTCGCTAAGAGTCGGACACGACTAAGTGACTTCACTTTCCCTTTTCCCTTTCATGCACTGGAGAAGGAAATGGCAACCCACTCCAGTATTCTTGCCTGGAGAATCCCAGGGATGGTGGAGCCTGGTGGGCGGCCGTCTATGGGGTCGCACAGAGTGGGACACGACTGAAGCGACTTAGCAGCAGCAGCAGCATTTACCTTTTTTATGAATGTGACATCATATACCCTGAGGTTCATGGCTGTTGTTGTTTTTAAACCAAAATTGACCTTCCAGGCCATTGGTTTTCAGGATAGTGACTTAAAGCACGCGATTCTTGTTGTTCCTGTCAGACCGAAGCATCCAGGTAGTTCATGCCTGTCTCTTGTGTGAGGAGGAGTCTCAGAAGTTATTCTGGACGCATGCCTGGTCCTGACAGAGCTATCAGATAAACTTCAAAGAATTAAGGTTCAAAGAAGTTGTCAAGAAGCTGCTTTCTTTTCTTACCCACAGACACGATTTTAACTGCCAGGTCTGTAAACAGCTGGCACACTTTATTTGATACCTGGTTCAAATGCTTTTGACAAGACCCTTTATATTTACAGCCACAGGTCAAACCATGTAGCATCAAGTGATCTATACTGAGGTATTTGCATTTAAAGAACCTGTGTTTTAGGTGAAAGGGGTTATTTTTTTTTCCCCCGTCTACCATGTGCACGTAAGTTCTTGCCAACTACTAGAAGCCTGTGATGTTTGGAGAATAGCATCCGCCGCCCCATCCTGGGAATTTTTAAGGCTCTCAGCTTTGTTTTCCAAGGAAAACTAGAAACAAAATCAAAACAGAAAAGCTTTAGAGATTTCAAAGCTGACATTCTTCTTGAAAATTTTTGGGAAGATGTCTCACACCATTATCTTTGTGGAAGAAACAAGGCAAATTGTCCTCTTGTGAATTTTTCAGTGAATTGGTCTGAATGCCGGGTGTTTCCCATGCCAGTCCGAGTGGTAGAGATGCCTGTCCCCACTGGATACATGCTCCACTGAGGAACAGGCAATTAATAAATAAAGCACAGCAAACACTCACTTGTGACATTCACCAACTCATGCAAAGATGTTACTAAATATAGTTGTGGATATTCACTTTCTGATTTATGCTTGTGTAAGATGGGACAATTTCTCAAACTTTTAGATGAAGGGAAGTATAGTCTGTTACGGAGCCTCTGGGTGAACATGACTAGTCTTCATGTAGACTATTACATACCAGGTGTTTTGTTAGGTTTCTTTGCATGTATCGTTTTACTTACCCTTAGAAAAGCAGTTAAGAGGTAGGTCTTATAAGCTCCATTTCGTTGCTAGTATTTTGAGTTTCAGTGAAGTTCAAAAGTTATCCATAAACACCTAACTGGTGCTGGAGGAGCAGAATATGAACTGAGTCTGCCTGCAAAACCAGTTCCCTCTTTCTTCTTCCTGACTGCTTCCTCTTTATCCAGTTTTAGAGGTAGAAGTAAGAAGGGAAAGCTCATGGTTTAGAAGTGGTGGGTAAATTTTCCATGTTAGGATATTAACTCTTTTACTGCGACTCTCTAGGGATGCAGATAATCAAGAATTGGCTGCAATATTGTTTTCCTATAGATGAAAACTGTGTGTTTCCTTAGCACTGCAGGTTCCAAATTCGAGAGAAGTTGGACATCCTGTATCAGTGGCAAAAAGCAGGAGGGAAGCCTTTGACTTAGTGACTCAAATCTCCTGCTTTACCTATGCCTTTCTCAGGTACCCACATTAATCTCACTGTTCAGCATCTAGAATAATGATTCATTTTCTACTTTCTCCATTTTCTTTTCTTGGTCTACTTTAAAAAAAGTTATTCACTCCAATCAGACATCTTCTATATACTTTTAGTGCTTTTTCACCCTACCCTTTGAAGACATTCTTCTGAAAGAAAACGTCATTAGACAGGGAGGTAAAGGTAATGTCTTACTTTTGGAGGACTAAATGAACCTCTTTCAGCCAGGGAAGTGCTCACACAGATATGAAATTCTGTTTCTTCTGAATCAGGTTGAGTTGTCATTTAAGGTCAAGCAGTGAGATAGGCCTAGAGCATGCAAATAGGCCTTTTATCTAAAACCCCTTGGCTCCCAGATAAATTCAGAAATTGTCTTTTGAGATTTAACGTAACTGCATCTGTACTTGTAGTAGGCTAGTTGCTGAGGAAACAAAGACTTCATCTTTAGAAACAGGCAGATAAGGTTAAAATTCCCAATCTATTATTGACTAGCTGGGTATGACTGGTCAAGAAACTGACACTTTGAGCTTATTTGCTTATTTATAAAATGAGAATGATTAGTAATGATTGTGTAAATGCTTATAGGAATTAGAAGTAACATATATAAACTCCCTGGCACAATGTCTGGATGCTTAGTAGGGCTTTAATACCTGGTCACTCTTATGGTTATTTTTCTTGGCATATTTAAGGAATAGCTGCCTTTGCTTTATAAGAAGCAGCTTTCTTACTTCACTCAGTATAGCAAATTCTATTATGCAGAATCTAAGAAGAAATAATACAAATAAACTTATTTATAAAACAGAAACAGAGTCATAGACTTAGAGCATAAACTTATGGTTTATTGAGGGGTAAGGATGGGGGAAGGGATAGTTAGGGACTTTGGGATGGACACATACCCACTGCTATATTTCAAATGGATAACCAGCAAAGACTTTCTGTATAACATAAGGAACTCTGCTCAATGTTATGTGGCAGCCTGGAAGCATGGATTCATGTATATGTATGGCTGAATCCCTTCAATATACCCCAATACAAAATAAAACATTAAAAAAAAAGAAACAGCCTTCTATGCCCATTGGCTTTCAAGACACTTTTGCTTTAAGACATTTTGCTGTTGTACCAAGTAGTGAAAGGCATGTTAAGAACCTGTACATGTGTTCATCCACAGAGAATTTTTATCCTAAAAACAAAAGAAACAAAAAAACTCAGCAACCAGTGGTTTAAATTGATGCTCAAGGTATATGTGAGACTGCTGCTTTACAAGAGCTAAAATTCTTCCAGATTCAGAGAAACATTCTTTCAGATTTGAAGGAATAACAACTAAAGAAAACATTTTACAGTGTACAGTGTGATTTTACTAATCTGCATTATGGTATTTTTTCTGTTAGAAAAATCTATTTGGTCCCTTAGTAATGCAGATGAGCAAATCAAGGTAACTTACCTGGGCAGTATAGAGCCAGACCATCAGACTCTACAGCCTAGGATTCAGCTGCCTATATAATGATTAAAACTTCTCTCCATGTTTCTGAGGGAAGAAGTTACAGAAGCCCTATTATTTTTTTAGACTGCAGAGGTTTCCTTTAGAAACTTAGAGGTTTAGAAGGTTAGAGTTTAGATAGGAGGTTAGAGTTTAGAAGTTTAGAGGTTTCCTTTAGAATGTTAAAACTTCAGTGATTTACTAAAAGAATCCAAATCCTGAGCAGGCCTGGCCAGAAAGACTGCTTCTACAATCCAGCCACCCCCATTCTGACCCTCAGTTCAGTTCAGTCTCTCAGTCATGTCCGACTCTTTACAACCCCATGGACTGCAGCATGCCAGTCCTCCCTGTCCATCACCAACTCCTGGAGCTTGCTCAAACTCATGTCCATCGAGTCAGTGATGCCATCCAACCATCTCATCCTCTGTCATCCCCTTCTCCCACCTTCAATCTTTCCCAGTATAAGGATCTTTTCCAATGAGTCAGTTCTTCGCATCAGATGGCTAAAGTATTGGAGTTTCAGCTTCAACATCAGTCCTCCCAATGAATATTCAGGACTGATGTCCTTTAGGATGGACTGGTTGGATCTCCTTGCAGTCCAAGGGATTCTCAATAGTCTTCTCCAACACCACAGTTCAAAAGCATCAAATCTTCCGTGCTCAGCTTTCTTTATAGTCCAACGCTCACATCCATACATGACTACTGGAAAAACCATAGGTTTGACTAGATGGACCTTTGTTGACAAAGTAACGTCTCTGCTTTTTAATATGCTATCTTAAGTTTGGTCAGAGCTTTACTTCCAAGGAGCAAGTATCTTTTAATTTTATGGCTGCAGTCACCATCTGCGGTGATTTTGGAGCCCCCCAAAATAAAGTCTCTCACTGTTTCCATTGTTTCTACATCTATTTGCCATGAAGTGATGGGACCAGATGCCATGATCTTAGTTTTCTGAATGTTGACTTTTAAGCCAACTTTTTCACTCTCTTCTTTCACTTTCATCAAGAGGCTCTTTAGTTCTTCTTCACTTTCTGCCATAAGGATGATGTCATCTGCGTATCTGAGATTATTGATATTTTTCCCTGCAATCTTGATTCCAGCTTGTGGTTCATCCAGCTCAGCATTTCGCACAATGTATTCTTCATATAAGTTAAAGAAGCAGGGTGACACTATACAGCCTTGTCATACTCCTTTCCCGATTTGGAACCAGTCTGTTGTTCCATGTCCAGTTCTGACTGTTCCTTCTTGACCTGCATACAGGTTTCTCAGGAGTCAGGTCAGGTGGTCTGGTATTCCCATCTCTTGAAGAATTTTCAGTTTGTCGTGATCCACACAGTCAAAGGCTTTGGCATAGTCAGTAAAGCAGAAATAGACGTTTTTCTGAAACTCTCTTGCTTTTTTGATGATCCAACGGATGTTGGCAATTTGATCTCTGTTTCCTCTGCCTTTTCTAAATCCAGCTTGAACATCTGGAAGTTCACGGTTCACGTACCATTGAAGCCTGGCTTGGAGAATTTTGAGAATTACTTTGCTAGCATGTGAGATGAGTACAATTGTGCGGTAGTTTCTGAACCTCAAGTTACAAGCAAAACTTCAGAAGTGCCAACTGTATACCCAGAGATGTCCAGAGAATCTACCTTCAAATGTGTTTAACAGATAATGGAAAAAGGGTCAATTTCACTGCAGCCAGAGCTTGGATAGAGTGGAATTAAGTTTAGAAAGCATGATATTTTACTCTCTTAACTGCTGGCTTGAATAGTCTTTCTGGAGAGAAAAAAATAACTAAAACATATTTTAAACCTTCTTCTTCATGAGAGTCATTTCTTTGGATTCTATTTTAAATAGCTAGATCAATCTGCAAGTCCTCTCTGGTTTTTTATAGACAATGAAAACACCTTGTCTTTACTTTTCCTTGTGTCATTTCTCAGGGCTATTATAAAGTTGCACACTTTGCCAGTAGTTCAATGCGCATTGTGTTTACAAAGGAAAAGCACCAAGTCTCTCCCTGTCCCTCATTCCAGCCAGGGAACTAAGACTTCCTATAAAGTGGGGATTAGATTGGGGGGTGTGGGGAGTAGGTGAGGGCCATGCATGGTTTCCAGGCGGCACAACAGGCATAGGTGTGGCCTGTCTCCCGCTTCATTGTTGGGGTACTTTGTTACTGTTTATTCCCACCTCTTGTTCCTACACTCTTTTTTTTTTTTTTTATAAATTTATTTATTTTAGTTGGGGGCTAATTACTTTACAATATTGTAATAGTTTTTGCCATACATTGACATGAATCAGCCATGGGTTTACATGTGTTCCCCTTCCTGGACCCCCCACCCACCTCCCTCCCCATCCCATCCCTCTGGATCATCCCATTGCCCTGGCCCTGAGCCCTTGTCTCATGCATCGAACATGGAATGGTGTTCTGTTTCACATATGATAATATACATGTTTCAATGCTATTCTCCCAGAACGTCCCACCCTCACCTTCTCCCTCAGAGTCCATAAAATTGTTCTATGCATCTGTGTCTCTTATTCTGTCTCGCATATAGGGTTATCGTTACCATCTTTCAAATTCCATTAATGGTAAGTCACTGAAAGGCAGGCATCCTCCATTGTTCTCCCATCACTTAACACACTGGCACATGGTAGGCAGTCATTATAAAATTTTTTAAATCTTTGAATGATTGCAGAAGTTCACTTAAAAGTGCATAACTTTCTGTTACCTTATGAAAGATCTCATTATATTGAAACATTTATCTTGACTTGATTTATACCCCATATAAATTTATTCCTATGTAATTTAGGTAAGAAAAAAATGTATATATACTGAGTTACAGGACTTGGGTTTAATTTACTATAAGAATTGTTTTTCAAGACTACCACATTACTTATTGAATATAACTACTGTTAATTTGAAATTCTGGAGAAGGAAATAGCAACCCACTCCAGTACTCTTGCCTGGGAAATTCCATGGACAGAGAAGCCTAATGGGCTACAGTTCATGGAGTCACAAAGAGCTGGACATGGCTTAGAGACTAAACAATAACAGCAATCTGAAATTCATTGAAGGAAGTTTGATAGTATTTTAGGAGTGAATTTTTATAGTTCAAGGTCTTAAGTTTGTACTGTGCTAAATCAGTTCAGTTGTGTCCGTTTCTGTGCAACCCTGTAGACTCTAACCTGCCAGGCTCCTCTGTCCATGGGATTCTCCAGGCAAGAATACTGGAGTGCGTTGCCATGCCCTCCTCCAGGAGATCTTGTCAACCCAGGGATCAAACCTTTGTCTCTTATGTCTTCTGCAATGACAGGCAGATTCTTATAGCAAGCCAAAAAGAAATCAATCCTTCTTAACACCCCTTCCTGACATTTTCATTCTTTGGTAATAAATGAAATTTCTGTTTCTCCTAATCAGAATTGGTATTTATTTAACCAACTTATACAGAATTTTGTCTTTTCAAGTAAAGTTTTAAGAATTTTATGAATGTCAAAGTAATTTAATCCTTGTGATAACCCTTTAAGTTTGGTGCTGTCATTATGCAGAGCAAGATTAAGCCCTTGCCCAAGGTCATCCATGTAGAAAAAAGTAGAATGGAGCCAGAGTTTCCAACCAGGCAGTCTGACTCTTGAACCTTTTAAAATATGCTGCCTCACTGAAAAAACACCCAGGAGGGATAAGTCAAGGCCAGGCTGGTGTGCAGAGTACTCAAGACTGCTGACTCCCAGCTGGCAGCGTGAAGCTTGCTTCAACATTAGGCTTAGAGCAAGTATAAGAATGGATTCAGAAAATCAAAGTGAAGAGCAGCTGAGAAAAGCATCTCAGAGAGGAATTGATAGTAGCTAATAAAAGCTAACAGTTATTGAGTGTTCACTATGGGTTAGGCACTATTCTAAATACTTTGTGTGAATTAACTTATTTCATCTTCAATATGGGCGTTCCGAATGGTGCTAGTGGGTAAAGAATCCGCTTGCCAATGCAGGAGACATAAGAGACTGGAGTTAGATCCCTGGGTCGGGAAGATCCCCTGGAGGAGGACATGGCAACCCACTCCAGTATTCTTGCCTAGAGAATCCCATTTTCTTGCCAGGAGAATTTTACAGACAGAGAAGACTGGTGGGCTACAGTCCACAGGGTTACAAAGAGTTGGGACGCAACTGAAGCGACTTAGCACTCACGCATGCATCTTCAGTATAGAATGGCTCTTTAAAAATGTATCATCAATCTTTATTTTACATATGATGAAGCCAAGGCACACAGAAGTTGAATAATTTGCTGAAGAATGGGCAGCTGAGGGGCAGACTCTGGTGTTCAAATTCAGGGAGCCTGGAGTCAAGGTCTGTGCTCTTAACCACAACACTGTTATAATCTCTAAGGAAAGAGAGCATGGACTATGTCTCTTAAGCTCTCATACAGCTCTGCCAGTTCAGCCTGTTTGTTATCTTGGTTGCCCTGTTTACTCAGAGAGAAGAGTGATCACGAGTAAAATTCTTAGAATTTTTTTTGAAATTTATAAACTTTTTCAAAATTTTTATTGAAGTATAATTGACTAACAATGTTGTGTTAGTTTCAGGTTTACAGCAAAGTGCTTCATATACGTGTGTGAGTGTGTGTGTGTGTGCACGCACTCAGTCATTCAGTCATGTATGACTCTTTGCAATCCCATGGGTTGTAGCCCACCAGGCTCCTATCTATGAAATTCTCCAGGCAAGAATACAGGAGTGGGTTGCCAGGTCCTTCTCCAGGGGATCTTCCGAACCCAGCAATCAAACCCATGTCTGTGTGTCTCCTGCATTGGAAGGCAGAGTCTTTACCACTGCACCACACACACACATATTTATCTGTGTGTGTGTGTGTGTGTATGTTGTTGTTTAGTCACTAAATCATGTCTGACTGTTTTCCGACCATATGGACTGTAACTCACCAGGCTCCTCTGTCCATGGAATTCTCCAGGCAAGAATACTGGAATGGGTTGGAATCTTCCTGGCCCAGGGATTGAACCTAGGACTTTCACATTGCAGGCAGATTCTTTACTGTCTGAGCCACTAGAGAAGCCAATATATATATACACACACACATACATACTCATCCACATACACATGAACTTTCTTTTTCAGATTTTTTTCCGTTATAGGTTGTTACAAGATATTGAGTATAGTTCCATGTGTTATACAGTGAAGCTCATAGAATTAAAAGAGCTCATAGGCTAATCTTCAGGAAAGTCATAGAGGTGTTGAGGGATATCAGACTGGGGGGAGTGGGAAACCCAGGGAGGAGGTGTAGTGAGCTCCCTGGGACAGAAACTTAACTTATTCCAGGAAGTGGTAAATGTATCCAGGTGACAGAGCTTGGAAAGCTCTGGTTCTGGGGAAGGACAATGGCATTGAGCAACCAAAGGCCTCCCTTTAGCCCCGAGTAGCTGACAGACATTAGCTTATAAGTCCAAGAACACTGGGTTTGAGTGTCAGAAGTGAGCCCAATGACTTCACTGGTACCCTGGAAATAATTGGTCAAATGCTTCCACTTATACCTTAAAACCTTGGGCCAAGCAAACCTTTATAGTAAACATTAAAAATGTCAATGTTGTAGGTTAATAACAGCTGTTATTCATTTATAGTTTATTTAAAGAAGGCTTCATGATTCCTAATAATTCCTTGGTTTTACAAAATAAAGATAATTAAAAAGTCACTTTTTAGCCAAAAACAGATATCTGAAATATGCCACAAGCATATTGTCACTTTCAAAATGTGAAAAGAATATGTTCAGTTCAAAAAATATCAATGAAGCAAAAAATTATGGCTAGTTGAACAATTTCCAAAAGAATGATATTATTTATTTGATTTATTCTAGTATCAGAATAAAGGGTCAAAGTGAGCAACTTTTTTCCAAATACTGGGGTCTGGGATGCAGTCATTACAAAATTGGCTTATTAAAGGAGGAGACTCAAAGAAATAAGAAAGAGCTCTTAATATTCTTGATAGAATAACTAAATTAAAAACTCAAAGAGCGGTAAGACCGAACACTGACTGTATTCATGCTGATGGGACGTGCGAGCACACTGGGTGGTTTCAGACTTTATCAGCGGTCCTCAGGCTGGGTGTCCCTGAGTGGCAATGGAAGTCCTCGAGTTACCTTTAATATTCCAGTAGAAGTGTGCTGGTGATAACATCCAACCAAGCCAATGAAGGCTTCATATTTTATCTCAGCATTCCATTAGTAGAATGCTGATGGCATGCTGATCCGAAACTCTAAGTTGCTACACGCACACATACACACACGCACACATACACATATAAACATGTGAAAGCAAAATATGAAAACAAATTATTTCTCAAGATCTGTGTCGATAAATTATGAAGTCTCCAAAATTTTTCATTTTCTCTGTTCCTACTAGTTCATATGGTAGTTCTATGATTTAATTTAAGCTCAGTTTTATAAAGGAAAAAGGATGGACTTCAGAGCCAGATAGAGGGTTTTATGTGCCATTATTTTGTTACTTTTCACCTTAGGTGATGGCTCATCTTAACTTCTTTGAGTCTGAACTTCTTTTGCAAAAATGAGAGTGATGCTTATTTTGTCATGTTGCCCTGGGATAGTGCCTGGCACATGCACTTGAAATACTGATTTCATTTCTTCTTCCCATCCTTTCAGTGGTGCTATTAATCACTGAATTTTAGTGGAAGTAAAATTATCTGTGTATATTTCCTTTTCACTTTTCAGCTGGGGCCAAGGACACACTTGGACCATGTAGGAGGTTAAATAAAGGTCACAACTGATGTTCTTTATGATGTCCTGTTCATTTTTATTACTCTTGTTGAAATTGCTTATTTGTAATCTGGCAAGATTTCAAGACAATGGATTGAAAAAGCACATCTAATATTGAATCAAAATGAAAGTGGAGGTTAAAGCTGTTCACGATAAAATCAGCCAACCAGACAAAGAGGTTTCCATTCTAGTTCTCTAAGGCAAACGTAAGATTGAGAAACTCTAAGGCAAACACAGTGTTGTTAAGAAAACCACTGATGTTGTTAGTGCTAAAGGGGGCTGAAAGGACCTTATGTTGGCATGTCTTAAATTTTCAATATTTTCTAAAGCTCACAAAAAACATGGCGTTTTTCTAGGAAGTCTGATAAGAATGAAAACCGTACCTCTTCCTTGGGCCATGTTTTGAAGAGCCTGCATTATAAACCAGAAGGTTCACACTAAAGTCATCTTGGTCCACGGACCCCAGATCTAAACCAGAGTAGAATCAGAGGCCATAGAGAGAGGTGAGGTGTCTGGAGAGTACTATCTGGCACTTTTGCCTTTGGCATTTCTTTGCCCTGAATCCAAATTTCCTTCAATAAGAACAGATGAAATCATCTTCCTCTGCCTATTGTCTCTCTTAGATCTCAGGGATCTGGCCTTCCCTCTGCCCTGCAGTGCTGGGGTTTCGTTGGTGGTGCTCTTTAATCACCTCCCCTTTCAGGGCTCCGTGTGAATCCGGTTCAGTTCCTTGTGGCCGTTTGTCAAGCAAGCCTCTTCTCTGTGTTGGACCCTAACACAGGAAATTCATCTTAGTCAATGTCATAGTCGCTGCTGTTAAATTCCTCACTGTCTAGCATCAGGGCCAGGTAATTAAACAGTCATTCACTCCAATATGACTGAATGAACATGTTATGATTGAGCTACAAACCACATCTAGGTTCATAGGAAATAATTATCCCACAGCCTATTGCAAAAAGCTGATTCATTGGAAAAGACCCTGATTCTGGGAAAGTTTGAGGGCAAGAGGAGAAGGGGGTGACAGAGGATGAGATGGTTGGATGAGAATACAGGAAATAATGAAAGACAAGTAAGCCTGGCATGCAGCAGTTCATGGGGTTGCAAAGAGTCATCCATGACTTAGCAACTGAACAACAATAAAACAGATTGAGGAAAGAACAGGTTCTGCTAAAACTCTTAATGCTGGAAGGACACAACCTTAGTTTATAGCTCACACTGTAAAACCCAGAAAGCTCAGAGAAGGAGATTCATTCATTCATTTGACACATAGTTTTAATACTTTCTGTGTGTCAAGTGCTCTCCCAGGAAACAGTGTCAAAAGAGAAGATAATTTTTTAATCTAAAATGACCTCAGAGGTCGTCTGAGAGGAAGAGAGAACCAGGGAGAGGGAGTGAGGGACCCAGGGCCACGTAGCTGACTAAAAGCAAAGCAAACCCAGGTTTCAAAATTCAGATCATCTGACACACTCTTCATAGGTGTTTTAATGAATAAGCTTCAGATGCCTTAAATACAAACAGGGTAGTTGTGTGGAACATTGTTTGTTTTTTCACCTATCTACCTATCCATGTTTCTTTAAGAGATTTTGGGTAAATGTGTCAGTGACACAGGCTTACCCACTATACTATTTCATTTTCTGAGGTGAGGCAGCACACTACCCTTGCTTTTTATTATTTTTTAATTTTTCACGTTTAGAGTTCCATTTGTCTCCCACTTTATCCAAATTCGCTAGGACCACAACACTTGATAAAGGCCAGTGTGTTTGATTTACTCAGCCCCTACATTCTAAAGGTGGCACTAAAGTTGTCTGTTTCTAGTAAATAAAGCTGGTCCATAACCAAACATCCCCGCCCATCCATCCATCCAACCATCCATCCATCCATCATTCAACAGCAACAATGAAAATGCAATGGACATCTATCTACTAGGTAACAGTCCCAGGTGGCGTTAGTGGTAAAGAACCTGCCTTCCAATGCAGGAGACATAAGAGACTGGAGTTCGACCCCTGGGTCGGGAAGATCCCCTAGAAGAGGGCATGGTGACTTACTGCAGTATTCTTGTCTGGAGAATCCCATAAACAGAGGAGCTTGGTGGGCTACAGTAAATAGGGTCATAAAGAGTCAGGCATGACTGAGTGACATCAGTTCAGTTCAGTCACTCAGTCATGTCCGACACTTTGCGACCCCATGGACTGCAGAACACCAGGCTTCCCTGTCCATCACCAACTCCTAGAGCTTACTCAAACTCATGTCCATCAAGTCGGTGATGCCATCCAACCACTTCATCCTCTGTCATTCCCTTCTCCTCCTGCCTTCAATCTTTCCCAGCATAAAGGTCTTTTCCAGTGAGTCACTTCTTTGCATCAGGTGCCAAAGTATTGGAGTTTCAGCTTCAGTCCTTGCAATGAATATTCAGGACTGATTTCCTTTAGGATGGGCTGGTTGGATCTCCTTGCAGTCCAAGGGATTCTCAAGAGTCTTCTCCAACACCACAGTTCAAAAGCATCAATTCTTCAGCACTCAGATTTATTTATAGTCCAACTCTCACTTCTATACATGACTACTGGAAAAACCATAGCTTTGACTAGATGGACTTTGTTGGTAAATTAATGTCTCTGCTTTTTAATATGCTGTCTAGGTTGGTCATAGCTTTTCTTCAAAGGAGCAAATGTCTTTTAATTTCATGGCTGCAGTCACCATCTGTGGTGATTTTGGAGCCCCCAAAAAATAAAGTCTGTCACTGTTTCCATTGTTTCCACATCTATTTGCATGAAGTGATGGGACTGAATGCTATGATCTTAGTTTTCTGAATGTTAAGTTTTAAGCCAACATTTTTACTCCCCTCTTTCACTTTCATCAAGAGGCTCTTTAGTTCTTTTTCACTTTCTGCCATAAGGATGGTGTCATCTGCATATCTGAGATTATTGATATTTCTCCCTGCAATCTTGATTCCAGCTTGTGGTTCATCCAGCCCAGCATTTCACATGATGTATTCAAGGTGACAATATACAGCCTTGACATACTCCTTTCTCGATTTGGAACCAGTCAGTTGTTCCATGTCTGGTTCTAAGTGTTGTTTCTTGACCTGCATACAGATTTCTCAAGAGGCAGGTCAGGTGGTCTGGTATGCACATCTCTCGAAGAATTTTCACAGTGTGTTGTGATCCACACAATCAAAGGCTTTGGCATAGTTAATAAAGCAGAAGTAGATGTTTTTCTGGAATTCTCTTGCTTTTTCAATGATCCAACAGATGTTGGCAGTTTGATCTCTGGTCCCTCTGCCTTTTCTAAATCCAGCATGAACATCTGAAAGTTCACGATTCACATACTGTTGAAGCCTGTGGAGAATTTTGAGCCTTACTTTGCTAGCATGTGAGATGAGTAGAATTGTCTGGTAGTATGAGCATTCTTTGGCATTGCCTTTCTTTGGGATTGGAATGCAAACTGACCTCTTCCAGTCCTGTGGCCACTGCTGAGTTTTCCAAATTTTCTGGCATACTGAGTGCAGTACTTTCATGGCATCGTCTTTTAGGATTTGAAATAGCTCAACTGGAATTCCATCACCTCTACTAGCTTTGTTCATGGTGATGCTTCCTAAGCCCCACTTGACTTCACATTCCAGGATGTCTGGCTCTAGGTGAGTGATCACACCATCATGGTTATCTGGGTCATGAAGATCTTTTTCGTACAGTTCTTCTGTGTGTTCTTGCCACCTCTCCTTAATATTTTCTGCTTCTGTTAGGTCCATACCTGTTCTGTCCTTTATTGTGCCCATCTTTGCATGAAGTGTTTCCTTGAAAAGTATGACAAGGGACAGAGAAAGCTTCTGACATAGACATCAGAGGGGGGACAGAGTGCTGCTCGAGTGACTTAGTACAGCAGAGACATATAATGATGGGTGAGATACAGAACCTACTTTGAAGGAACTGATTTTGTAGTAGATAATTACAATACAGGGTGAAAAAATGCTATAACTTTTATGCAGTGTCGTGGGAGAGTAGAGGACAGGTTCCCTGTTGGTGTCTGGAGAGAGAAGAAGAAAAGGTGGGACAAGGAGTGTTTTCTGAAGTAATGAATGGGTTGTATCTTAATTGATGAGGAGATACTTCGGTTTAAAAATGTGTGTAGCAGTGGGTAGTAGGGGTGGGTGGGAAAAGGAAGAATATCCCAGATAGAGGGAACAAGATGAAAAAAGGCCCAGCAGAGTCACGATAATGGCCAGTAGTTACGGTGGTTAAAATAAGCGATCCAGGAAAAAAGGAAGAGTTGCAGGTACTGTTGAGAAAGGTAGGTTGGGGCCAGATCAAGAAAAGCTTTGTGTAATATGCTGAGAACTCTGAATTTTATTCTAAACCCAAAGATGAGCTGCTGAAGAATTTTAAAGAGGGGAGTAATTCAGTCAATTATACATTTTAGAAGAAATTATTCAAGCTGCAGTATGGAGAATTGATTGGAAGGAGTCCAGAATGATTATTGTTAAATAGTCCCAGACTTCCTCTAAATGGATACACTGTTAATATACATGGATCATAAACATTATTTGAATTCTGTGTAGCCAGTCCTTCCTTTGACCTCAAGAGCAGAGTCCTATTTAAGGCTCCGGAGCTTGCTCCAGGGTGAAAAGCTGTGGAATTGCTAAAAAAGTATTCCATAGTTACTGTTTTTTGAAGAAAGTGTACATTTATTCTGTTGTTTTATTTGTGAATCAGGATAGATTTTATTATCCAGACCCAAATCACCTGCAGTAAAATGGAAAAGAGGTGAAAATTTGGGAGTGTTGCTTTTTCTGAGCTAGAAGGAACTTTAAAATATGACCACATTTCTAGAAACAACCAGAAAAACAAAAAAAAGTTAAAGGAAAAGCCCAAGCCACAAAGTCTAAAGCTTGATTTATTAAATAATTTCAACATTTACTTTCAAGAATGCCTTAACTGGGTTAGAATAATGATCTGAAAATGTGCTTGGATGATCTGCCCTCACATAACTCACTTAGTAGAGGTTGAAGTGCTTCATTAACATTTTTTTAAATGTATTTTATTCAAGTATAGTTGATTTGCAATGTTGTGTTAATTTCTGCTGATATATATATATACACATATATATATGTGTATATATATATGTGTGTGTGTGTATATATATATATGTATATATATATATATACACACACACCTTCTTTTTCATATTCTTTTCCATTATGGTTTATCATAGGTTGTTGAATATGGTTCCCTGTGCTATAGAATAGGACCTTGTTGTTTGTACATCCTATATATAATAGTTTGCTTCCCTGGTGGCTCAGATGGTAACGAATCTGCCTGCAATGTGGGAAATCCAGGTTCGATCCCTGGGTCAGGAAGATCCCCTGAAGAAGGGCATGGCAACCCACTCCAGTATTCTTACCTAGAGAATTCCATGACAGAGGAGCCTGATGGGCTACAGTCCTTGGCATTGCAAAGAGTCAGATACAACTGAATGCTAACACTTTTACTGTCACAGAATGTTGAATATAGTTCCCTGTGCTATAGAATAGAACTTTATTTATACACCCTTTCTATAATAGTTTCCATCTGCTAGTCCCAAATAAGTAATCCATGCTTCCCCCTAGGCCTTCCTCCTTGGCAAGCAGAAATCTGATCTCTCTGAGTCTGTTTCATAGATAAAATCATGTGTCATATTTTAGATTCCACATATGTGATAGCGTGGCATTTATCTTTCTCTTTTTAGCTTACTTCCTTTAGTATGATAATCTATAGGCCCATCCATGTTGTTGCAACATGAAGCATGCCATATAGGTGCATCCATGTTGTTTCATTTTTTTTTATATGGTTGAGTAGTATCCCACTGTATATATGTACTATATCTTTATTGATTCATCTGTTGATGGATCTTTAGGGTATTTCCATGTCTTGACTATTGTGAATATTGCTGTTATTAACATACAGGTGGATGTATCTTTCTGAATTATAGTTTTGTGGGAATATATGCACAAGATTGGGATTCCTGGATCATATGGCAATTCTAGATTGTTGAGGAATATTCATACTGTTTTCCATAGTGACTGCACTAGTTTACTTTCCCACCGGAAGTTGGAGCACTTCAGACTTAAATCTGATTTCAGGCCTTATTATTGTAAATATTGCTGTTAGCAGTATTTGCAAACCATATCTAGGTTATCTCTTACTCTTCAGAAAAGCGAAGCTTTAGATTGAAAGGGAGCACTCCTTTTTCCCTAGGTCAGTTGACCTCAACACCAGAAGATTCAATTGAGGTTCTTATTTCCAATATATTTTTCCCTTCAAACATGATAAAATAACCTGTAATTTTAAATATATTATTTTGGAGGGTTAGAGCTACCTCTGTGGAATGATCAGTGAGGATTTGTCTGATTCTCTCTGGGAAAAGAAGCAACATTGACAGGATTTCCTGGGTCTCTACTGTTCTTGATGACAAGTGTTAAGCTTTTGAACTCTGAGTTCCTATATTTGAAGTTTGGTATAAATATTTCAACACAAGAAACTTCTGTTTGGCAAATTGGCATTCAAGTCTGGTAGTGGGCAAGCCTTTAGGCAAAATTGTTGAGTATGAATAATATATTCCTGTCATTGGTTCTGGCTAGAACTGGGGTATGGCAACAAGGAAACATAAGGGAAATAATATTTATTGAATACCTAGTATGCTTTATTTTGAAAGAGCTCCAAAATCACTGCAGATGGTGACTGCAGCCATAAAATTAAAAGATACTCGCTCCTTGGAAGTAAACCTCAGACCAACCTTAAGACAGCATATTAAAAAGCAGAGACATTACTTTGCCAACAAAGGTCAATCTAGTCAAAGCTATGGTTTTTCCAGTAGTCATGTATGGATGTGAGCGTTGGACTATAAAGAAAGCTGAGCACTGAAGATTTGATGCTTTTGAACTGTGGTGTTGGAGAAGACTCTTGAGAGTCTCTTGGACAGCAAGGAGATCCAACCAGCCCATCCTAAAGGAAATCAGTCCTGAATATTCTTTGGACGTACTGATGCTGAAACTGAAACTCCAGTACTTTGGCCACCTGCTGTGAAGAACTGACTCATTGGAAAAAACCCTGATGCTGGAAAACATTGAAAGTGGAAGGAGAAGGGGGTGACAGAGGATGAGATGGTTGGATGGCATCACCAAGTTGATGGACATGAGTTTGAGAAGGCTCCAGGAATTGGTGGTGGACAGGGAAGCCTGGCATACTGCAGTCCATGGGGTCGCAAAGAATCGGACACAACTGAGTGACTGAACAGAACTGCACAGTATCTAGGGGGCTTCCCTGGTGGCCGAATGGTAAAGAATTGGCCTCCCATTGCAGGAGATGCAGGTTCGATCTCTGGTTGGGAAGATCTCCTGGAGGATGAAATGGCAAACAACTCCATTGGGAAATCCCATGGATGGAGGAGCCTGCTGGGCTATGGCCCATGGAGTTGCAAAGGAGTCAGATGTGATTTAATGACTAAACAACAACAAGTATGCTAGGACAGTTACCCCTTCTTTAATTTTCATAACAATCCTAAAGCACATAAGTTGTTAAAAAGAATTTTATCAAAGAGAAAAGTATATCAGAAAAGCAACTAGTCTAAAATTATACAGTGAAGAAGTGACAGAACCAAAATTTGTGCCCAGGTCAATCTCCCAATCTATCTTGTTTCTATTATTTCATGCTATCTGAAGTAGTACTAGCTGATGCTCATTTTCTTGACACCCATTTAAAAACTTTCCTTTAAGTGAAGTTATTTTTTTATTGTAATTGGTGCCTTTTACATGTATGCATTGGGACTGGGAGTTAGGGTAGTTGTTAATGCTGTTGCTATTCAGTCTCTGAGTAGTGCCCAACTCTCTGAGACCCCATGGACTATAGCCTGCCAGGCTCCTCTGTTCATGGGACTTCCCAAACAAGAATACTGGAGTGGAACCAGTCCTATTGTAACATAAACTTTTAAGCTGCAACTGGTTATGGTTTCCTGAGGCCCTAGGACAACTTGAAGTTCTAGGTTCCTCTGACATAATAAAGCTATCACTTCATTTGATTATTGTAACAGGCCTATGAGGACACTTAGTTATTGTGACTCTTTGATACACAATAAAGGAGGGGATCAGTAAAGCTACTGATGTTGTACATATTCAAGTGGATTTCTGACTAAATCCTACATTGTTCTCTGTGTAGTATACTTCATTCTTCCCGAAAGTCATGTAGCAAAGTCAGAAAATTTTATTATTTTATGTCCAGTCTCCTTCACTGCCTCTTTATGTTCATTCACTTAGTTTTCATTCATTCAACAGGCATTTATTGGCAAATTGAATGTCTTTTATGGGCTAATCATTGGTTTAGGCCCTGAGAGGAATAAGAATAAAAGAAGACGAGTTCCTACTCTACAAGGAGTGCACACAACTTAGTGGGTTATTTGCAGTGTGCAGCCTGCCATTCCCCTTGATAGCCTTGATACCCCATGAGGATAACTCATAGGAGGGACCAAGCATGTTTTTGTGTGATGCAGCCATTTGAGAAACACCCAGACTGAGTTCACAGGATTGGCGTCATGTTAGAGAAACTAACAGACGAAACAAACAAATGATAAGGTAGCACCTGTGACTGGCTGTCACTCTGTTTCAGGAAAAGAGGAAACAGTGAATGTAGGTGTTGAACAGACAGTGAAGCCAACTGCTGAATCCCAGAGGTCTCTTCCCTCCTTTTTTCTGACCGGTAATTGGTAGAACATGAAGAATTCAGCCATCAGAGTTATACTAAAGTGGATTTTTAATGAAAGAAAGCTTTCATAATGTATTTTTCACATAAAAGAGGTTAGAACCTATGTATAATATCAACTTATTCTTAAGACAATCAATATATGTCTCAATGTATATAAAAAAGAACTAATATAATATCAGTGACTACCTTTGAAAGATAAGATTATGCTTTATTTTTTAAAATGTTCCTTGTGAAATTTCTATAATGAAGTCATTCATTCTTTTGCTGTATAAAAACTGAACTTTATTATAGTTAAAAATTGTTATTAAAAAGAGGCCATGCACTGCAAATCCCAAAGTGAAATGTACCTGGATTGAAAATTAGACTGAAAATCATAGTAACAGCAAGAACTACCCAAAACCTAACCTCTGGGCTCAGAAAGGCCCAGAGAAATATGGAGAAACTCCTCCAAACTCTTGAAAAGAGCCTGCTGCCAGGTCTGAATTATTAACTCAGACCAGGTGGCACTAGTGGTAAAGAACCCACCTGCCAATGCAGGAGACTAGGAGATCCGGTCTCAATCCCTAAAGATCCCCTGGAGAAGGGCATGGCAACCCACTCCAGTATCCTTGCCTGGAGAATCCCACGGACAGAGGAGCCTGGCGGGCTACAGTGCATAGGGTCACAAAGAGTCGGACACAACTGAAGTGACTTAGCACAGCACTAGTTGTTACAGTTCTTTCCCCTACTCTGTGGACTTAGGATAGTCCTGGATCTGCTGAAGCCGAATAGGTGACGTGACCGTAGACGCACCATGGCTGTGGCCCTGGGGTGGAGCTAGGGCTGTCTTGACCGGTCAGTGAGGGAAAGATTTGAGGGCTGCTGTTCATTCCCTGAGGCTGACCACCTTCTCAGGTAGGACAAGACCCCTTGAATGTGTCTCTCTCTTCTTTACCCATTTGCCCCCTTGAGAGGATGCTTTATTCTCACAGGAACTGTAAGTGGTTTGGAGTTGTTTTATTTTTATTTTAAGGCTCGGTGTCTTGCAAGTTTATGAGGAAAAGGTAGGAGGGACTTGACCTCCATTTCCTCTTCCTTTTTGTCTCCCTGTCTTTTTTCTTCCACCTCTCCCTGCCTCCCCGTTAGCAGCTCTCTCTGTAGCTTTCTCTCCCTCTCCCTGTTCTTCCTCCTTTTCTTTCTCTCTCAGCCATAGCCTTCCCTCCTTTCCACATGCCTTTTTTGGGAGCATCTACTTTGTCAAGTTCTGTTAGGTACCATAGATACCAATGAATAAGATGGGCTCAGTATTTCTCCATTTAAAAAAAAAAGGAGAGAGAGAGTGCCAAAAGGGTTGTCAGAATACTTGCAAAGTTTTAGAACCTGAGAAAGAATTTGATATCTTTGAAATTTTTTTGCACAAAGAACAGAAACTTTTCCCAGGTACTTCTGCCAGTGTGATCAAATCAAGTCAGCAGTTGAGTCTCTCAGTTGGCTTCTCAGAGCTGTCAACTTCAAGGGCTTGAAGATGCGTCTCCTCCCCGGTGACAGCTCCCTGTATTTCCACAGCTGCTCCCCAAAGCAGGGCAGTTTTTACTATCCAGTGTGAAGAGCTTTTGAACTGTGGTATTGGAGAAGGCTCTTGAGAGTCCCTTGGACTGCAAGGAGATCAAACCAGTCCATCCTAAAGGAGATCAGTCCTGAATAGTCATTGGAAGGACTGATGCTGAGGCTGAAGCTCCAATCCTCTGGCCACCTGATGCAAAGAGCCGGCACATTGGAAAAGACCCTGATGCTGGGAAAGATTGAAGGTGGGAGGAGAAGGGGATGACAGAGGATGAGATGGTTGGATGGCATCACCGACTCGATGGACATGAGTTTGCACAAGCTCCAGGAGTTGATGAAGGACAGGGAAGCCTGGCACGCTGCAGTCCATGGGGTTGCAAAGAGTTGGACATGACTGAGCGACTGAAATGAACTGAAGAATACTGGAGTGGGTAGCCTAGCCCTTCTCCAGCGGATCTTCCCAACCCAGGAATTGAACCGGAGTCTCCTGCGTTAAGGCAGATTCTTTACCAACTGAGCTATCAGGGAAGCCCGAATAAAGAGCAAAGGGAGTATTTTTTCACCCTGAAATAACTTTTTAATAATGTGTCAGTACCTTCGAACTCTAATCAGACTCTTCTGGTTTTAAAAATAGTTTTCACAAAAGGGTTGGGGCAGAGGGACTTGCGTTTAAAGGTCAGAATATCCTAAGTAAACTGCCTACCTTGTCTCAGGAATTAGGAGATTCGAGAAGAGACAGAACAAAGGTGACACTATAATTAACAGGCAGTTGCAGGGAAGGAAAGAGTCATGCTGTGCAGCATGTAATTTGGAAACCAAATGTTCTTGTCAGAGAAACCTGGCCTTGTGCAGAAAGCTAGGGGGGCTGTTACAGATAAATTCTTTATGTACTGTTCCAGTCGCCTGCTTTCTTTCTGTTGGACCACAGCCAGGCCATTCATTATTTCATTCAGTTCTAAATCTAATAATTATTGATCACTATCTATTCACCAGGCACATTGTTGAGTATAGAAACACAAAGATAAATAATAATAAAAAAACTCTTGCCCTCAAGTAGGTCCTTATTTTATAGAGGAGACAGACAAGCAAGCTGACATCCTTCCTCCTCCTAACCCCCCAATCAAATGGCTTCTGAGACAGAAGCTGATATAGGAAATCACAAATGCCAAGGAGGTGGAGCTCTTCATTGCCCAAGAGTTTGGAGAAAGTTCCAGAGAAAGACTTGAAGTATATCCAGGAAGACTTTTCCAGGTGAACTTGGAATGGGGAGGAATATTCTAAGCAAAAGGTGTAGCCTATATGAAGGCAGGAAGATGAGCTGTGCTTAGTTGCTCAGTCGTGTCTGATTCTTTGCAACCCCAGGGACTGCAGCCCACCAGGTTCCTCTGTCCATGGGGATTCTCCCGGCAAGAATACTGGAGTGGGTTGCCATGCCCTTCTCCAAGGGATCTTCTTGACCCAGGGATCGAACCCAGGTCTCCCACATTGTGGGCAGATTCTTTACTATCTGTGCCACCAGGGAAGATGAGCAAATACTCATAAAATTCTAGGAAGTTTTCATAGTGCACACAGTAAGAGTGCATGATAGAGCCACGGTTGGTAGAAGATGGAAACAGGAGATAATTTTAGCACAAACTGGAATACAGCCAAGTTAATTAACTTCTATATTGCAAGACTTTTAAATCAACCATTTGTTAAAAGGTCAATTTTTTTAAGAAAGGTATAGCTGAAATTCCTCAAGGGCTGAGATTATAAAA
Organism: Giraffa tippelskirchi; assembly: GCF_054371585.1. Lineage (NCBI taxonomy): Eukaryota > Metazoa > Chordata > Mammalia > Artiodactyla > Giraffidae > Giraffa > Giraffa tippelskirchi. The sequence continues at coordinate 36,494,391 of NC_137284.1, read as the reverse complement.
TATTTTCTTTGCATAGCTAGCAGGTAATACAGTGACAAATAGGCACTCAGTAAACGAAGACTTTTTAATAATCAGAGAATAATCCTTGGCAATGTTGAATTATTAATTCTTAAGAGAGAGATAGAGGAACATTGAGTTTTTCTTATTGTAGGCCAGGCCCTGTATTAGGAGATTTGCATATTTTATGCTAATTAGTATTCACAATAGCCTCATGAGGGTGTGTGTGTGTGTGCATATATATATATATGTATGTGTATATATATATATATATATAATTGTTGTTGTGGTTCACTTGCTAAGTTGTGTCTGACTCTTTACAACCCCGTGGACTGCAGCACACCAGGCCTTCCTGTCCCTCACTATGTCCTGAAGTTTGCCCAAATTTGTGTCCATTGAGTGAGTGATGTCATCCAACCATCTCATCCTCTGTTGCCCTCTTCTCCTTCTGCCTTCAATCTTTCCCAGCTTCAGGGTGTTTTCTTCCAATGAGTCAACTGTGCACATCAGTGGCCAAAGTGTATATATGTGTGTGTTTGTGTACATATATATATATATATTTCAGAATATAAAATCAATATATAAATATAATAGGCTTCCCTGGTGTCTCAGTTGGTAAAGAATCCACCTGCAATGCAGGAGACCCAGGCTCAATCCCTGGATGGGGAAGATCCCCTGGAAAAGGAAATGGAAACCCACTCCATTCTTCTTGCCTAAGGGATTTCATGGACAGAGGAGTCTGGTGAGCTATGGTCCATGATTTGCAAAGAGTCAGACACGACTGAGCATCATAAATATAATGTGTGTGTGTGTGTGTGTGTGTGTGTGCACGTGTGCACGTGTGCACGTGTGCTATCACTTCAGTCATGTCTGACTCTTTGTGACCCCATGAACTGTAGCCCGCCAGGTTCCTCTGTCCATGGGATTCTCCAGGCAAGAATACTGGAGTGGGTTGCCATTCCCTTCTCCAGGGGATCTTCCCCACCCAGGGATTGAACCTGTGTTTCCTGCATGGCAGGCGGATTCTTTACTACTGGGGAAGCACATATCTGTCTATCTATCTATATCTATATGTGTGTATATATATATATATGTGTGTGTGTGTGTGTGTGTATTATTTTCATAATAGGCATTTGAGGCTTCAGGAAGTCAAGTAATTTACCTTGATGACTTAGCTACTATATGGTTAGAAGCTGGATTCCAACTTAGATCTGTCTTTCTCTACAGCCTACATTTCTACTCTTTGGTGAAAACCTTTACTGAAATTTTTGCTGCCATGCTTTGTGGAGAGTGCGGCATGTTCATTTATAATAATATAATAATATGGAATTACACAAGCAGTTGCTAATTTATCTAGTAAATGTTGTAAATTCTGTCAAAGTTCAGAGAAAAAGAGTTGAAAATTAGCTTTTTTCCCCTGTATTTTGTAGGTTGGGGAAGCTTTATGTTTAACTTACTATTGGTAAATGGTACATGAAACAAAATAAATGGATAACAAATGAGACCATTGAATGAACGATTGTTTGAATAAATGATTGTGCATAGCCTTGTCTTTAAAGAAAATGTTTCTGAAGATGCCAGTGTTAGATAGCTTGATATACTGTGTTCTAGATATTTTAAATGTGTAGTTGATGACTCATCTGGCCTCCAAAGGGAGTGAGAGTATAAATATAACAAATGTGGAGAAGTGAGTGCTTCTAGAGCATTGCTCAGAAAACCTCGGGTGGTACTAGGTGGGCTCACTGCCCTGGTACCTGCCTCTCTCCCACGGTTCTTCCCGCCAGTGTAGTGCTGGCCGTCTGTTTTCACACCCTGAAGCTTGTTGCTGATTTCTAAGCAGCATCTTTTTCATCTTTTAGGCTTTATAAGGCTGTGATCTTTTTGCTTTCCTTTTTCTCTCCGTTTCAGGCTGAATGATTTTTTTCAGCCTTACATGTCGAAAAGCTTCGCTGCCTTCAGACCTCTGAGTCACGGGCAGTGAGTGACTCCACCAGCTTTCCGCCCCAGGTCCCACATGCTTCCAAAAGTGCACACATTTGCTGGATGAATCGATGGTGTGGAGGAGGATGCCAGATAGAGGGGACCTTCCCACTGCTGTGAGGGCTGCCTGTGGCTCCCCTCCCACCCCAGCCTTCAAGGGCCACAGAGTGGTGTTTCAAAGGGATGAGAAATCCTACCCAGGACTTTGTTGCCAACAGTGCCAGAGATAAGGGCTCCTCACAGAAGATACTCTGCCTCCTACTCCCCACAATGTAAACTTGGAAACCTGGGATGAGTTATGCATGGGTTCTTTTAAGATCTCCTGGTATAGTTGCAAGAGGGACACATAATTTAATATGGAGGCAAAACACCTGCTTTATATATTCATAGTACTAAAGGATAATGCATCTAAATCACCCATACTAGTCCCCAAGTAATTGGTCCTCAATAAGTAATAGCACTTACCGGTGTAATTATTATAAAACAGATGATGGTAATGAAGACAAAGAGGAGTCTGTATGTTCTATATTTGACATCTCATTCATTATCCCTGCCCTAAAGCTTTTACTAAATTTCACATTTAAAATGTAAGAGAAAAGAGAATATAGTGAAATCATTAGTAGATTATATGATAGTGCAGCTGCAATTATTCTCATTCTCTTATCATCTAAATCAGTATCTAGCCTTTCCTAGATGATTTTTTTTCACATGTTAAGCTATGGTGTGGCTCATGATGGGAAAAGTACAAGGTTTAATAAGTTAAGAAAAATAATCAAGACTTTAGATGACCTCCGACTTCAAATTGTCTATGTGCTAATGTTTTTATTAAAATGTCTGCCATTTGAGTCTTCAGTGAAGCTAATCTAGGCTAAATGTATTTCTGCCTGATGTCTTAGTACTTTTATAATTTCCTTCCAAAAGTAATGGGGTCTGGCTTTTAGTTAGAAGACCTACTTTGTGGATAATATGATTGTATTCTCAGAGTACCTGGAAATTGTGAGCAGATGTACTGAGAAGAAACCCCAGACTTGATTTGGTTTCTAGATGACACGCATAGAGTAACCTTGAGTAGGGAAACTACATAATTAGCCCACTCTTGATGGGAACTAGTCATAAGTAATACTGAAGCAGCTTGTACAGAAAAATTGGAGCAGACAGCTTTGTAATTCAGCCCAGTTGCTACTTCCTGTTTCTAGCATAGTTGCCAGGAATGAATAAGTAGACTCTGGTAAAGAGGGATTTGTGTGGAATGGTGTCTTGGGGATATGTAGTGGCTTCAGTGAGGGGAATGATATTTAGATTTGTAGTTTCCCAAGTTGTTAAGGGCTTTTGACTTGGAGGAAAAATAGATCCCTTCTGGGAGGTAGTTACGTTGCTTGAGAATTTTATGATGATATTGGTATCTCAGTGGTAAAAGAATCTGCCTGCCAATGCAGGAGTCTCTGGAGATGCCAGTTTGATCCCTGGGTCAGGAAGATCCCCGGAGGAGGAAATGGCAACCCACTCCAGTATTCTTGCCTGGAAGATCCCATGGGCAGAAGAGTCTGGTGGGCTGCAGTCTGTAAGGTTGCAAAGACTCAGACATGACTGAGCATGCACACACACCTCATTCTTAAGATGGGGCCGTGGTGTGGGTCAGAGAAAAATACACATACTATTTGAGCTATGCTGGTCACTGGAAATGCTAATGATGAATAAGATGCAGGATGCCACAGGAAGGATCTTGATGAGCAAACCTTTAATCCTTAGTTTCTGTCTCTGTTAAATGTGAATGACAGTGCAGACCTTATGGGATTGTTGTGAGGAATAACATAACAATAATGTATGGGATAGATCTCACCCAATATCTGAACAATACATGCTCAATACATGGCAACACATCATAGGAGTTATAGCCACAGTGGTTATTCTGATAGTTTTCTACAGTAACAATAATAACAATAATAGAAATAAAATAGTAGCATCCAATCATTCTATGTTTTCTAAGTTTAAGGCATGTTAAAGCCTTAATAACATTACTGAGAATGTTAAAGCTTTATATCCATCATTTTAATAATGGAAATAGCCCTCTGAAGTAAGATGCTATGATCATCCCATTTTAGATTTACTTGTAGATGTAGTGGTGGTAGTGATGGTGGTAGTCATTATTAATAAGAATGTTGTAACAGTGTTGGAGAAGACTCTTGAGAGTCCCTTGGGCTGCAAGGAGATCCAATCAATCCATCCTAAAAGAGATCAATCCTGGGTGTTCATTGGAAGGACTGATGTTGAAGCTGAAACTCCAATACTTTGGCCACCTCATGCGAAGAGTTGACTCATTGGAAAAGACTCTAATGCTGGGTAGGATTGGGGGTGGGAGGAGAAGGGGACGACAGAGGATGAGATGGTTGGATGGCATCACCGACTCGATGGACATGGGTTTGGGTAGACTCCGGGAGTTGGTGATGGACAGGGAGGCCTGGCGTGCTGCAATTCTTGGGGTCACAAGGAGTCGGACACGACTGAGCGACTGAACTGAACTGAACAGTGTTTTTATCACTCAGTGTTGTCAACACAGGCATAGTATGAGTAACAGGATTATATGCACACCAAATTTTCCCAAGCTCTTTGAGAAAGCACTGCAGTCCTTAGAACCTCGATGTTGTCTCCTCATCTCTTTCCCAAATCTTTGACTTAAGTAGAAGAACCATGAATGTCTGACCATAGCCACATTCTTCAAAGATTATCTATCAGAGTTCACCATTCTAGTAAGCATCTCAACTAATATGTCTTCAGTGTCTACTGTATACAAACACTCAACTAGACACTGAGGATCTAAAGATGAGTGTACTGAAGCCCCTGAACTTGTTTGAGAACTACTGGCATAGAATGATGGGTAGCTAAGTGAATTATAGTACAGTGCAACGTGCATTGCAGTATGGAGGTAATCTTGTAATACATGGAAAGTAAAATGTTCCTATTGTAATGGGAAGGCCATAAACATACTACAACGGTTGGGGAAAAAAACAGGATTTATTTCAGACTGATCTAATCATGTGAAATAGGTATATTAGGAGGACTTTAGTTTATTAAATACTGTTTATATGCAGTGCATTAAAAACAATTAATCAAGACAATAATCATCAGAACCATGTGTGGTAGGGAAAATTCCTAAGGATTTTCTGGATGGGAGTGACATATGTGGTTTAAAATTATATGGTTTAGAATGTGATATTTGGAGTCAGAAGTTCCATGATTAACACTAAGTCACTAAAACTCTGATTTTCTGTTTCCTCATCTGTCGAATCACCAACTCAGTGGACATGAGTTTGAGCAAACTCTGGGAGATAGAAAAAGATGGGGAAAGCTGGCATGCTGCAGTCCATGGGGTTGCCAAGATTTGGACACAACTTAGCAACTGAACAACAACAGCAGCATCAGTTGAAATGTAATAGTCTCCCTGCTCTACCTTTGCCAACTTCCACAGATTTAAGTGCTATATAATTTTTTTTTAAATAAATTTATTTATTTTAGTTGGGGGATAATTACTTTACAATATTGTAGTAGTTTTTGCCATACATTGACATGAATCAGCCATGGGTTTACATGTGCTCCCCTGCCTGGACCCCCCTCCCACCTCCCTCCCCATCCCATCCCTCTGGGTCATCCCATTGCCCCAACCCTGAGCATTTGTCTCATGCATCGAACATGGAATGGTGTTCTGTTTCACATATGATAATATACATGCTTCAATGCTATTCTCCCAGAACGTCCCACCCTCACCTTCTCCCTCAGAGTCCATAAGACTGTTCTATGCATCTGTGTCTCTTATTCTGTCTCACATATAGGGTTATCGTTACCATCTTTCAAATTCCATATATATGCATTAGTATATTGCATTGGTGTTTTTCTTTCTGGCTTACTTTGTATAATGGGCTCCAGTTTCATCCATCTCAATAGAACTGATTCAAATGTATTTTTTTAATGGCTGAGTAATATTCCATTGTGTATATGTACCACAGCTTCCTTATCCATTCGTCTGCTGATGGACATCTAGGTTGCTTCCATGTCCTGGCTATTGTAAACAGTGCTGCGATGAACATTGGGGTACACGCTTCTCTTTCAATTCTGGTCCCACTGCTGGGCATACACACCGAGGAAACCAGAATTGAAAGTGCTATATAATTTATAAAATTCTATATAAGCTTGAAATTGTTATCTAAACACTCATTGTTTTTATTACACGTATCTGGAAAGATCAGGGAAGATTTCATGGTAAGTTTTTTTTTTACCTGTATTGAGCTTTAATGATAGAATTTGAGTATGGAAAAGAAGATTCTGTGTGGAGGAGGTCAGAAAACCTTCCAATTCCTTCTCTTGCAAAGGGGTAGGGCCATCACAGTGATGCTGCTTCACGTGGTGGGGAGAATGGCATAAGTAAATACATGTAAATAGGAAAGCTTAAGACTAAGTTCAGTTCAGTTCAGTCGCTCAGTCGTGTCTGACTCTTTGCAACCCCAAGCACACCAGGCCTCCTTGTCCATCACCAACTCCCGGAGTTTACTCAAACTTGTGTCCATCGAGTCGGTGATGCCATCCAACCATCTCATCCTCTGTCGTCCCCTTCTCCTCCCACCTTCAATCTTTCCCATCATCAGGCTCTTTTCAAGGACTAAGTTGCTTGGGGTATATCTAGTCATTAGTAGGAAGCATTCAGTAGTAGGCAAAAGAGCAGCGTGACCAAAGAGCTCTCTTGTGGAGAATATTCTGCCTATAGTTGATAGGATGCCCTGGAAATCAGAGAAAAAAAGTACAGAGTGAGTTAGAAGGTTAGAGTTAATAAGATCTTGAACTTGATATATAGGAGTAGAAAGCAGGAAGTGGGTATAAGAGATAGTACAGTGATTGTCCAGAGAGTGTTTCATCTCTCAAGCTCTTCTGACCACCAGCATGGCCAACCCTGATTTAAAAGAACTTTGAGGAAGTATCATAGTAGCTGATACCCTCCACTTCTTGCAAAATAGAGCTAGAACATGACATTCAAATCATTCCAAGTATAGGCCTTGATGTGCCATGTTCACCTTTTAATTCATTCTGTGGTACTGCCACAGTAAATCATTCCTCATTTTGTGACCATGTCTAACATTTTCCTTACACCATTTCTTCTACCTGAAACACAAGTTCCAACACATGTAGAATGTTCTCATCCTTCGATTGCTAGATAAATAGTCATCTCCCCTGCTATTGGGCTTCCCTGGTAGCTCAGCTGGTAAAGAATCCGCCTGCAATGTGGGAGACCTGGGTTCAATCCCTGGGTTAGGAAGATCCCCTGGAGAAGGGAAAGGCTACCCACTCCAGTATTCTGGCCTGGAGAATTCCACGGACTGTATAGTCCATGGCGTCACAAAGAGTCGGACACAACTGAGCGACTTTCACTTTCACTTTCCCCTGCTGTATGCTCCCCACTTCCACCTCCAGCATTAGAATTTCTATCTCCTTCCTTGAAGCAGCTAACATGTTTGCCAAAATCAATATATGCAAAACTTAGGTTTTACTCAGTAATCAGTACTGATGCTGAGACTTTTCAGCCCCCTGGGGTATCAGATACTTATGAAGGAATCTGATGGCTTTTGGACTCTGTATTCAAGAATCCTTATGATCAGACTCATCCCTCTGATGATACCTAATGTTGGTGAGCTGGTGCTGTTGTCAGATCATTCAGCACTGTCACACAGTCCTGTCAAGAAAGACTATTTCTGGTGACAAACTGAAAATTATACCAATTAATCTATCAAAGTTGTTAGACAAAAAAGAAGTCATTCAGGATAAAAGTACCTCCGCAATATCAATATTTTTCTCTGAAAACAAAGGAAGACACTTCTCTGCTCTCAATCATACTGGCTTTTCCATGGGTTGCTTTTGCAGCCAAATCCCTAAACACAAAGCAGTCCATTCTTTGAAGATAAACCAGTAAGTGGTAAACTATATCGAACAATGCCCTTTGCTGTATAATCTGGGAGAGAGGGGTCCCTACCTTTTCACTTACTGTTGGCCTTTTAAGTGTCTAATAACAGCTTCAAAAAATTGTATTAATGCACAATTTCAACAAGCAGCTTCCTATGTTATAGATTCCTCATGCTTCCTGGTGGGTAAATAAGATTGTTTTCTAGTACTATATGTTGATAGGTTTCGGCCTGGGAGTGTTCTAAGCAAACAACCCCACCCCTTAATTATCCCCAGGCACACACTGTCACTCCCACACTGTTCCCATAGGATAGAGTTACTACCCACATTGGTGAGTATAAGATTTGCAGCTGCCCACTTGGACTGACCTTCACTGTTGTCCAGCTAATTGCAAATACTTGTTAGTAAGAATTGACCAACTGGGCAGTGAATCAGCCAGCAGCTCTTGCTTTCAGTGCTTTTCCAAATTGCTTGTGTACTTATTTCCCATTTAGCAGGTGCAAAATGTCATTGAGCATTTTACTTACTTGGCATTTTCTGGATAAAGAGTAGTATTCAGGATCTTTTATTGTTTATTTAACATTCATGTTTCTATTTCTGTGACATGGCAGTTCAATGCTGTATGTCTATATTTTATTACATTGTCTTTTTTTTCTTATTGATTTAGAGGAGTATTTGATATCTTCTTGATATGGATTCACTATTGACATATGTTACAGATAGCTTCTCCTGCTTTGTAGATTAAGCCCTTGTCAAATATATCTTTTTTTTTACAGTTGGCACTTTCTGTCTTCCTATCCCAAGATCATAAATATATCAAGCTGTAACTTTTGTTTTTTTATATACTAAACTATTTAGTCAATCTGGTTTTGACTTCTGTATATTCTTTTTTTTAACAGATGAATAATTGTCATAGCACTATTTATTAAATAGCTTTTCTCCTCCCCTTAGTTATCTTCACTATCACTCTGACCTATGTTATATTTCTGTACTTAATGGGCCTGTTTCGTGGGTCTGTTATGTTTCATAAGTCAATTTGTGTACCCCTGTGCTAAATCCACACTATCTTAATTAAGATTTCTTTATAATGAAACATGATGTCTAATAGACCAAATTTTTCTACATTAATTTGCTTCAAGAGTATCTTGACTTTGTTTGGCTTTTCCCCTTTCATGTGCCATATAGAATGAACTTGGAAAGTTCCTCAGAAATCTTCTTTGAATTTACCATTGAAATTGCCTGAACCTATAAGTTAATTTAAGAAAACTGACCTTTGTCTGATATTGAGTCTTCCTTCTATAAATCTGGACCATTGTTAAATTTATTTGGATCTTTTGTGTCTTTCAATAATGTTTTATAATTTTTCCATAAATAACTTACATTTAAAAAAATCATTAGTTCTAAGAAATTGTTGTAGGATTTTTCATCATGTTCCTTTATGGTTATAGATTAAAAACAGTATCTCTGCCTCATCCCTTATCTATTGAAAGGATCATGTAATTTTTTCCCCTTACCCTGTTTAGGTGACTAATTACACTGATTGAGTCATAGAAGTTAAAACAACTTTGTATCCCTGGTATAAGTCAATTTTTCTTCCTTGCTTCCATCTGTCCTTCCTTTCTTTTCCTCTTAACTTCATAATTCTGCTGTTATTATTATCAATTTTCTTCTACCTTTGTTTGGAATTAGTCTGTTTTTATTTTTGAGAGTGCCTAAGATGGATGACTGGAAAAGATGTGCCTAAGATGGATAATGCAGGACTGGAAAAGGTCAGTTTTCATTCCAGTCCCGAAGAAAGGCAATGCCAAAGAACGCTCAAACTACTGCACAATTGCACTCATCTCACATGCTAGTAAAATAATGCTTAAAATTCTCCAAGCCAGGCTTCAGCAATATGTGAACTGTGAACTTCCAGATGTTCAAGCTGGGTTAGAAAAGGCAGGGGAACCAGAGATCAAATTGCCAACATCCGATGGATCGTCAAAAAAGCAAGATAATTTCAGAAAAACATCTATTTCTGCTTTATTGACTATGCCAAAGCCTGTGACTGTGTGAATCACAGTAAACTGTAGAAAATTCTGAAAGAGATGGGAATACCAGACCACCTGACCTGTCTCTTGAGAAACCTGTATGCAGGTCAGGAAGCAACAGTTAGAACTGGACATGGAACAACAGACTGGTTCCAAATAGGAAAAGGAGTACGTCAAGGCTGTATATTGTCACCCTGCTTATTTAACTTATATGCAGAGTACATCATGAGAAACACTGGGCTGGAGGAAGCACAAGCTGGAATTAAGATTGCCGGGAGAAATATCAATAACCTCAGATATGAGGATGACGCCACCCAATATCAATAACCTCAGATATGAGGATGACACCACCCTTATGGCAGAAATTGAAGAAGAACTAAAGAGCCTTGTGATGAAAGTGAAAGAAGAGAGTGAAAAAGTTGGATTAAAGCTCAACATTCAGAAAACTAAGATCATGGCATCCAGTCCCATCATTCCATGGCAAATAGATGGGGAAACAATGGAAACAGTGGCTGACTTTATATTTCTGGGCTCCAAAATCACCACAGATGGTGATTGCAGCCATGAAATTAAAAGACTCTTACTCCTTGGAAGGAAAGTTATGACCAACCTAGATAGCATATTGAAAAGCAGAGACATTACTTTGTCAACAAAGGTCCGTCTAGTCAAGGCTATCATTTTTCCAGTGGTCATGTATGGATGTGAGAGTTGGACTATGAAGAAAACTGAGTGCCGAAGAATTGATGCTTTTGAACTGTGGTGTTGGAGAAGACTCTTGAGAGTCCCTTGGACTACAAGGAGATCCAACAGTCCATCTTAAAGGAGGTCAGTCCTCGGTGTTCACTGGAAGGACTGACGTTGAAGCTGAAACTTCAATACTTTGGCCACCTGATGCAAAGAGCTGACTCATTTGAAAAGACCCTGATGCTGGGAAAGATCAAGGGCAGGAGGAGAAGGGGACGACAGAGGATGAAATGGTTAGATGGCATCACCGACTCAATGGACATGGGTTTGGGTAAACTCTGAGAGTTGGTGATGCACAGGGAGGCCCGGCGTGCCGCGATTCATGGGGTCGCGAAGAGTCAGACATGAATGAGCAACTGAACTGAGCTGAACTGAAATGATGACCTTATATTTTTGCTGAACTTAAATAATAGGAATTGTGAGAGTCAAAACTAGAGCCAAAGAGTTCTTTGGACTTGGGACTACTTTGGTTCCTTCTGAGGGTCCTTTTAATTTCAGATTTTCATGTTCTGTGATCTCAGACCTGAAAACATTATTTTTCCTCAGGTGTCCCTGGATTTCATTTTCCTACAATCCACTTCCTGGTTTTGATTGACAGGATTTTGCTTGATGATTTGCTGTTTGTTTTGGTCTTGCTGATTTTTCTCACATTCTTTTATGTCTGTGATTGATTTAAAATGTGATGGTTAGAATTTATCAGACACAAATATATTGCAACAGGAGGGCCCACTAGAGTGAGTGCTTTGTGTGCAATACTGGTGGAAGTGCAAACATTTTACTGCAGATTTTTATTGCATTGATTTCCTGCTTTAAATCCTCCAATAACCTTCAGATTTAAGTGCAATCTCTTTAGCAAAAGCATTAAGGCGCAACAGTCATATCTCTTCCCACCTCTCTTACTTCTTTCCCTCTACTTGTCCATATGACCCTCTACTCTTCTATACCAAAATGTTTCCAGTTTTCTGAATATGACACTTTTTAAGGACTCTGCTGCTTCAGAGGCTTTTTACTATTTATCTATCAGGATACTTCAGCTTTTGAGTTTCAGTGCACAGATTATATCCTTTTTAAAGTGTTTTCTAAACCCAAAGACTAGTATAAGTGCCCCTCTTCCAAATTTCCACAACCTTTATTTTAAGCTTTTACAGCACTGCATTACTTTCATTGCTTGGTTTTGTGTGTCTGTGTGGTTTTGTTTTGTTTTTTTTTTTCATTTTTTTTTTCCCGCTAGGCTCTGAAAGAAAAGGCTGTTTATTGCTTATTCTTCTATTTCCAATGCATAATATTTTGGGTGATCAAATATGCAAATCTCTTGTTTTGATGGCTATTACAGAATACTCTAGACTGGGTGGCTTATAAGCAAAAGACGTTTATTTCTCACAGTACTGGAGTCTGGAAAATCCAACATCAAGGCACCAACAGATTCACTGTCTGGTGAGAGCCTGCTTCATTTTTTGTGGAGAGCAATCTTGTTATTGTGTCCTCATGTGGCAGAAGGGACAAGGGAGCGCTTTGGGGGCTCTTTTATGAAGGCACTAAAGGTAGTTGTTGAATGGAGGCAAATATAAAAGAAAAGGAAGGAAGAAGGGATTCTTGGAATTGAACGATGAGATCAAACTCACCTTTCTAGCAATATTTCTTTGTAAAATTTATTTAACATCTTTATGCTTTTATTGACTCTTTTGCAAGAAAGGGAAAATATTCCATCAACCTCAAAGTGAGGTTAGGAGTATAAACACTCAAAAGGCTTAAACTTATGTAGTTATTTAAGATTTACTAAGCACCTTCACAAATATAATTTCATTTATCATCTAGTGATAGTGCCAGGTAGTGAACAACTCCATACTTTTCTGAACTAACGCTTCGGGTGACCGAGAGCAGCAGTTGGTAGGCGTTGAGTGGTCCTGGTGACTCCAAGTGCCTTCAGTCTGCATTTATTGGGAGAGTCTACTATCTGTAAGGTGCCTGTGTAGGTACAGAGCTACTGAACTCATCCAGTGAAACTAAACTACCCTTGTTTTTCACTGGTCTCTTCACCCTAGAATTACAATCATGATGCCTAATACCTTCCATGCTACGTAACTCTCACCCACAGCAATTAGAAGTGACAGAACAAATCAACAGGGAAATAATCCACTCAACTGTATCATTTTTATGAATTGAGCTCTTGCTTGAGAGTTTGGCTGGGTAATTAAGTGTGGCTTTCACTTAAGAGTTCAATCAGTTATGCTTATTTGCTTCTTATTGGATTAACTCATGAAAAATGAAGAATCATGGCAGGGCTCATATGGCTGCTTTGAAAGTCCTTTAAAACACCAGATGTAGATTACAGCACAATTGATTTAACCCCTGTAGCTGAATTGATTGTCCAGATGGTGAAAATGGCAAGATAGAATAACAGTGATCATTATACATCTCGCATTATGTAGTGTTTTTCATCTTATAAAACTTACACTCACATAATATCAAGATGACTATACTTGTAAAATAGACAAAAAGGTATTTCAGAGATAAGAAAACAAATGAGTAAGAAAAAAAAATTATTAGTTAGCTCTTTGGCTCCACACTAAATGGTCTCCCTGACTGTGGTTTACCTTGCTGACATGAGATTGTTCTAATTGCAAATCTAACTTGCTTTCTATATTATGTAAAACCTACTTCCCTTCATTGAAATGACTTAAAATTCAAATACTATAACATTTTTCTACAGACATCTCATGATTTGGCTCCTCCTTGCTTCTCCAACCTTAATTTTAACCATTTTCCTTTCACCCTGGCAAGTGTTCCTGTCAGGCTTCCATGTCCTTCTTTACTCACACTGTTTCTTTTGCTTGCTTGCGTTCAGTGTCAGCTCAAACATTTGTTTGTTTAGTCACTAAATTGTGTCTGACTCTTTGGCGACCCCATGCATATAGCCTGCCAGGCTCCTCAGTCAATGGAATTTTCCAGGCAAGAATACTGGAATGGGTTGCCATTTCCTTTTCCAGAGGATCTTCCTGACCCAGGGATTGAACCCACATCTCCTGCATTGGTAGGTGGATTCTTTACTGCTGAGTTAACATCACTTGCTTTCTAAAGCATTTGCTGACACTTCTTGCTTTTCCCCAAAAAACTTTTTCCATGGTCTCCCCAATCTCTATAGTTTTCTATCAAAAGAGAGCACTTACTTTTTTTCTTTTTTTATCTCCTTCTCTTTACTGGACTCAGTGCCCATTTGTTTCTGTTTTCCTTGCATCTGGCATAGTTTCAGGCAGATAACAGACACTTAACATATTTATTGAAGACATTAATGCATGAATGAATAATATATAATGCTCTTTATGCTACCACTTTAACTGAAATCGCTGTTACATATTCATAGTTCTTCATAATTGATCAGATGTGTTTGTGCCTCTTACTCCATCTGAGCACAGAAATAACATGAGATGCAAAGGCAGGCCAGGAGCTCGTTTACAACAGTGAATAGGGAGGCTCAGGAAAGATAAATGTCTGCCTCCAGCTTGGTGACCATATGATGTCACTTCAACCTGAGAATGTGTGTTCTTGCTGTGAGTGCTCTAAATCTGACCATTTTAGCTCTTCTTGGGCAAGGGATTTCCCCCAGTGATTGAAATGACTTGAGATAAGAAAGCTTAGAATAGCAAGTTCTAAAAAATTTGAAGAATTCCAAAACAGTATTAAAAACTTTTATTCTGTACTCTTCTCAGCTCATCATTTTATCTTGGCATTGAGGCATTGAGTCTGTTGTACTTATTAAAAGCATCAAAAGCAATTATAGAAATTGCAATAAGAGTTTATTATTCACTCACTTTGTGCAGAGCATCATGTTGACTGCTATATGTGTTTTCTAAACTCCCAAACCAATTTTTCTCATAGGCACTCTTTTCGTCACTTGATAGTTGAAGTTGAATTTCAGAGGGAGTATAATACCTTGCACAAACCAAATAGTTCATGAATGGTTGAGCCAGAACTTCACCCTTCTGAAGGGAGCTGGTTAACACCATTGGCTTTGTCTGAAATTTTAGAGGTTACATGCCAGGAACTGAGTTTGTCTTTGATGACTTAGACCACATTGAACCTTTTCCTGGCATGACTTTGATGAATTGCTATCTGGTATTTGTAAACTGCCTAATAGTATAGATTAGATATAAAATACCACTATCTCCTTCCTGATTTGGTTATCCTGAACATTGTGTGAAGTCTTAGTGCCTCAGGAGAGATCAGCTGTCCTGACAGTATTGCTTGGAGGAATTCAAATTAGATCAAGTCAGTCCCCAGCGTGTTGCCGTGTTCCCGTTCAGCCTGGCTGCCTCACAGAATACCGCACTGTGAGCTTGTTCAATGGAGTCTTGATCTCCTTGCACTTGCATTCAGAAATGCATAATGTTCCATCCACTCACTCTGTTCTGTAAAGGTATATGATCTGGTGTACATGCTTAAGGATTTGAAAGGACAAGACTTTTGGAGCAGTATGGTCTTGGGCTCAAATCATAGTCATGCCACTTAGCAGTTTTGGGGTATTGGGCAGATGACTTAAATCTTTCTAAGCCTCAGTTGATTCATCTGTGAAATTGAGCAACATAATTAGTTCATAAAGTCATTATAAAGAAAAAGTAGTATAGATATAGCTAGAGATCTGTCTCTCTATGTATATGCCCACATGTAGTCAATGTTTAACAAATACTATCATTCCTCTGTATTTAAAAATATTTAAAATAATATAACAATATTATAAAACATTTGTAAGTGAGAAAAGAAAATATGTTACCTATACTCCCACCACACAAATTAAACAGCCACTCTAAATTTTAGTGTATCTTCTTCTTGTCATTTTTTATATGCCTATGTTTAAAATCTGCCTTTACACTTAGTATTGCGTTATAAGCGTGAAATTTCATAGACATTTTCTATCCAGAAATTCAGTCATTCCACTTCTACGTATTTACTGAAGAGAAATGAAGCCATTTCTCTTTGTGGACGTAAGTTCACAAAGACTTGAACTCAAATGTTTAGAGAGGTTTTATTTGTAATAGCAAAATTGTGACAATATCCAGATATCCATCAACAGGGGATATGGATAAAGATGTTGTGACATATCCATACAGTGGAATACTACTCAGCTACAGAAAGGAATAAGCTATTTTTTAGTTATTTATTTTTAATTGAAGAATACTTGCTTTACAGTATTGTGTTTCTACCAAACATCAACATGAATCAGTCGTAAGTTTACCCATGTCCCCTCCCACTTGAAGGAATAAACTATTGATACATACAACAACATGTGTAAATCTCGAAATAAGTATACCAAATGAAGGAAATGCTTACTATATAATCTGATTTATGCAAAATTCTAGAAAACTCAAATCAATCTGTAATAAAAGAAAGCAGAAAAGTTGTTGCTTAGGGATGAGAAGAGGTGGAAAGGAAAGATTACAAAAGTTCACGAGGAAGCTTTTTGGAGTGATGAATATTATTGAGCTGATAGTTTCACAGGAATTTATATAGCTCAAACTCATCAAATTGTACACTTTAAATATGTGTAGTTTATTATAGAGCTCCCCTGGTGGCATCATTTATACTTTAAAAATTGTAAAAATAAAAATTATGTATCTTGGTAAAAAATTTCACTAAAGAGTGAGACTATCCCCACTCATTTATATATAGATTACTTTCAGAATTTTGCTATTATAAACAACATTGCAATGGACATCTTCAACAAAAAGATATCAAATATTATTTGCTTTATCTTAAAATCTGCTAATGATGAAATCGTCTTTCTTTGGGCAGGAATGGCACATAAAAATCTTTATAGTTCACTCCTTATTGTTTAAGTGTTCTTATAAGGGAACTGTATGTATAGTAGATTCACTAGCTACATTTAAAAAAATGATTGTAATTACTGGTTTCTAGGTACCACCATTTGGGTAACTGATAAGAATAGTAGCATAGAGGAAAATGGGTTACAATTATTAAACCAAGAGTCTCAAGCAGGAGACCAATAATGATGGAATTTTAAGTCTCCAGGCATCCTCTCAGGGTTTCAGGAGCCTCATGAACTATCCCTATTGATTTGTGTGTGCATGCATGCTAAGTTACTTGTCATGTCTGAGTCTTTGAGACCTGTTGTTGTTGTTTAGTCACTAAGTTGTTGTTGTTCAGTCTGATTTTTTTGTGACCCCATGGATTGCAGCACTCCAGGCTTCCCTGCCCTTCACCATCTCCCTGAGTTCACTCAAATTAATGTCCATTGAGTCAGTGATGCCATCCAACCGTCTCATCCTCTGCCACCCCCTTATCTTCCTGCCCTCAATCTTACCCAGTTCAGTTCAGCTCAGTTCAGTCACTCAGTTGTGTCCGACTCCTTGTGACCCCATGGATTGCAGCACGCCAGGCCTCCCTGTCCATCACTAACTCCCAGAGTTTACTCAAACTCATGTCCATTACATTGGTGATGCCATCCAACCATCTCATCCTCTCTCGTCCCTTTTTCCTCCTGCCTTCAATCTTACCCAGCATCAGGGTTTTTTCCAATGAGTCAGCTCATCGCATCAGGTGGCCAGAGAATGGGAGTTTCAGCTTCAGTATCAGTCCTTGCAATGAATATTCGGGGTTGATTTCCTTTAGGATTGACTGATTTGATCTCTTTGTCCAAGGGACTCTCAAGAGTCTTCTCCAACACCACAGTTCAAAAGCATCAATTCTTTGGTGCTCAGCCATCTTTATGATTTAGTTCTCACTTTCATATATAACTACTGGAAAAACCAGAGCTTTGACCATATGGACCTTTGTCGTAATGTTTCTGCTTTTTAATATACTGTGTAGGTTGGTCATAACTTTTCTTCCAAGGAGCAATTGTCTTTTAATTTCATGGCGGCAGTCACCATCCATAGTGATTTTGGAGCCCAAAAAAATAAAATCTGCTGCTGTTTCCATTTTTTCCCCATCTATTTGCCATCAAGTGATGGGACTGGATGCCATTATCTTCATTTTTTGAATGTTGAGTTTTAAGCCAGCTTTTTCACTCTCCTCTTTCACTTTCATCAAGAGGCTCTTTAGTTTCTTTTCACTTTCTGCCATTAAGATGGTGTCATCTGCATATCTGAGGTTATTGATATTTCTCCCAGCAATTTTGATTCCCGCTTGTGCTTCATCCAGCCTGGCATTTTGCATGATGTACTGTGCACAGAAGTTAAATAAGCAGGGTGACAATATACACCCTTAATGTATTCCCAGTTCATTGTTCCATGTCCAGTTTCTAAATGTTGCTTCTTGACCTGCATACAGGTTTCTCAAGAAGCAGGTGAGGTGGTCTGGTATTCCCATATCTTCAGAATTTTCCACAGTTTGTTGTGATCCACACAGTGAAAGGCTTTAGCATAGTCAATGAAGCAGAAGTAGATGTTTTTTTCTGGAATTTTCTTGCTTTTTCTGTGATTTAGCAGATGCTGGCAATTTGATCTCTGATTCCTCTGCCTTTTCTAAATCCAGCTTGTACATCTGGAAGTTCTCAATTTTCATACTGTTGAAGCTTGAAGGATTTTGCGGCTTGTTATGAACCATTCTGTGCAGTAGTCAATTACCCTGCTCATCGAGTCTCGTCTAGGTGCTTACTTTCCTTCTTAGTCAGTGATGTTTTCTCTATAAGGAATGTATAAAAGGTGTTGCATGGATTTTTTTACTTCAAAATTCCCATTCATTTGTTCATCCAAAAAAAAAAAAAATGCTGAGCTTGGACTGGATACCAAACATTGAATTCATATTGGGCACAGAGCTCTGAATAATGCATAATTCTTGGCTTCAAAAGCTTACAGTAATTTTTGAGAAATCAGTAGGTAAACAATAAATTAGAATAGGGGATAATTGGCCCAACCGGAGGCATAATCAATTGGGAAACCTATAGCAGACACATGGATCCCAGCCTCAAGCTTTAAGATAGACTTTCTAGAAAAAGTGCACCTTAGCTGGTAACTGGAAAAGGAAGAATTGGGTGATAAAACTTAGAGAGAGAGGGAAGAGGATGTTTCAGGAAGAGTAAACAGTGTGTAGAAGATACTTGAAGGAATGGAGGACTTTCAAAACGCTATGGGTGTGTCTGTGACTATGATGCTGGTGTGGGAGTGAATGGCCAGGGCTACATACTCAAGCTGGTGCCCTTGGCCAAGGCTGCCCTTTTCAGAAGAGATGGGCAGGCTAACACTGTCCAGGCACAATTGGCAAGATTAGGGAGGTAAGAGTAAGGATGGCAGGGGCATGGTCAGCAGGCCTGGGGCCAGGCCAGAGAAGGGTTCAACAGTGATCTCGTGGCTCAGGCTGCCAACAGTTGGCTGACCCCTTGCTCCCCTTCTTCATCAGTAATGGAGTGAACTTCATGTCGTTTGGTTCAGAGCCTAACAAGCCACCTGACCTTTCCTCCAGGAGAGTTCTGGTTTGGGTCACAATCTGAGACCTTTCGTGAACTAATGATGATGACCATATTGATAAAAGATTTCTTTTTAATGTGTGCTTCATATGAAGGACTTATAAGACGTATCAGGGGTAAAAAAATATTAAAAATATTCTGTAAAGTATTTGTTTTCTGATAACAAAAGTAATAGAAGCTAATTATAGAATAAGTACTATCATAATTTATGACTTTTAATATGTGTACTTTAGAAAAGTTGAAAATCACAGAAGCCTAAGGAAGAAAACAAGCATTACTGAAGAGGTGGCATAGCTATTTTTTTTTCCTTTTAGTATTATCTCTCTGCACATTTCATTGTATATTTAATCAATGTCCTACTTATATATAGATAATGTCATTTCCAGCTCTTTCCTTTTACAATTACTACATGGTAAGTCATATATATATATATACACACTAAATCTTGTATATATACAAGATTTAGTTTGACATGAAACAAATTTATAAAGGTATAATTATTTGGATAAGACAAATGTCGTAATTTTAAAGGGGTGCATAAAATAACATATAGTTGACACATTTAACCACCCTGCCTATCACTGGACATTTAGTCTCTAAATTTTAGTCTCATAAATAAATAACTTAAAACTATCCTTAAGTTCTTCAGTGTCTTTGGGCCTATCAATTACATGCTTCCAGTCATGACATATTTCAGCTTGGTAAAAAATGTTAGAATCTAGTTAAATCACTGAGCATCCTCCAGTACTACAGCCAGTCATATTAAGGGAAGGCAGGGAATCTGGACATCTCATTTGAATATTGACCAGGTTTCAGCTTCCATATTTTTATACACATTATCTCACTTAATTTACACCTCAGCTGTGTCAAGGGTATGCTAGCCCGTCATACAGATGAAGAAACTAAGGCTCAGAGTGATTATGTGACTTCCCAAGTTTATAGGCTGAGTTGGAAGTAAAATTTTAACCAGAATCTATCACATATCAAAGATCATATTCTTCCATCTATACATGTCCTCTCACAAAAATCAATGATGGTGTTTCTTTTGTAACCCAGAAGCAAACTAGTGCCTCTTTTTTAATTAATGATCATAGTTAACAATCATTGACCAAAACTATGTGTCAATTAGTGTTCTGAGTACTTTATAGTATTAACTTATTTAATCCTCCAAATCTGATGGTGTAGGGTCTGTTATTGTGATGAGGAAACTGAGGCACAGAGAGATTATCTGTGTTACACAGAACACTTGATTTATGGGAAGAGAATGCAGGCCGCAAGCCTAGCCATCTGCTCTGTAGTCAGCATTCTGAACTTCCACGGCGTTGTCTCTCAGAGCACAACTGAAGCTTCTGCCAGAAAGCAAACAGTAGATGTCATCTTACTGAATGTAGTAACGTTGCATAACATTAAAAGCAGTGCAAGAATCAAGAACACAGGTTTTGGAACCAAACTACCTCTGCTTGCATCCAGGATCTGCCACTTAGTAGCTGCATCACCTTGTGGCAGGATACTTAATCTCCCTATTTCTGAGCTCTTCATCCATAATATGGAGATAGTAATAGCACCTTATAAGGTTGTTATAGGAATAAGCATTTGTACAGTACTTTAAATAGTGCTTGGCATATACTTAACTTCTATTTGAGTTTTATTAAATAGGTTGTAGTTTATGAGTTCTCTTCTGATTCTTCTCTCAAAAACTACCCTCTTGGAAGCAGTGTTCTCAATGGCAAGCCCAGGTGACCAGACACATCCACCATGTCTGGCTCTTTCAAAGGCCTCTCCCACTATTGATGGCCCAGCAAAGATCTGGGCCCTGGGGCTGCATAGTATCTTGTGTTTCTGTGAGATCTGCTTTAAAGGGAAGAGCCAGCCTTGCCAACTTTCCAAATTTAGCCATAACTGGGTCACCTAAAAAAGTAGTGCAGTGTTCCCTGAAGTAACCTTTCGCTTGTGTTAATTTTATATGAAGTGCTCATCAAATCTTAGCACGTTCTGAATTTCATGAGTCACTGCTTCGGCAGATAAGTGTGTGAAGAGTGCCTTTTCAGGACTGTTAGGAAACATGATGCAGTTCACTTCTGCCCTTGGTCAAGTCTGTATCTCTAGGGACTGATACTGAAAGGAAAAACAGACAGACAGACAGGATCAGGTATGATTAGTTTATTTTGGTCTTTCATACTGTAAAATCTTCAAGTAGGAGTTTAGCTTTGAATTAGTTGGACCGAATCCCTAATATTGCTCGCTAGCTGGTACTGGGCTCTATGCTGGGTACTCCGAGTACAAACAAGAATTTGATCCTGGTTCTGCCTCGAAAGGCAGGGCAGTCTCATGTTGATCAGTCTGGAGAAATGCTTCTGAGGAGCTGTCTTCAGCTTGAGATCAGAGGTTGATTTCCCAAGTCTAACTTGACACAATTGCATGAATTATTATCTGACAGAGGACCCTCTCCTTATACATCCCAACTGAAAAAAAAAGTGTTCAGGGAGCCGACACTTTGAGTCAAATGAAAAATGTGCAGTGAAGAACCATTCTCTTTCCAATGGACAAAGGATGTGTAAGAGGAAGGCTGCTAACACTTTGAGGTGGCTGACCAGAGGCCAGGACCCATGTTAGTCATATGGTCATCTTACTCCAACCTTGAGTCAGCCCTGTGGGGTGATTATATCTTTCAGATGGTTGGGGACTGCTGCTTATTAATAATCTGAGGTGAGAATAACCTGATTAGGTCCAGAGTGAGGAAGGGATAGAACCCAGAATTAGAACTTAAGTCTATCTGGTTCTAAAGTCCATGTATTCCCCACTGTAGGAATTATTTCCTTAGAAGGATCATTTTAAAGGAAAAAAATGAATTTAATGTCTTAGAAATCCTAAACCCAAAGTCTTCTTTAATAGAGGCACTCCCAGCATGAGGGGTTTTTTGAAGTTCATTGTCATCACCTTCCTGAAGAAATGGCCTCTCTTCTTTTATGATCCAATGATTACTCTCACCTTTTCTTTTGAGTGAGTCAGTATAGAATATTTAGTTCGGTTTATACCAGTTATGCATCCAGAATTTGTGAGGTTTTTTGCCTCTCTCAGCTGTACATTGTGGAAGAAAGACAGGAGATTTGGAGCCTTGTTGAGCAGAGTTCTGTCTGTAAACATGCTTGGTGACTCTCAATGGAGAACATGATACCTTGCTTGTGAGGTTGGCATGACATAAAAAATTGTTATTGTTCATCAGCTGGATTATAGTTACAGCTGAATAAATTTTGGTCCTCCTCCATTCCTAGTGAGATATTTTGATGACTCACTGTTTGGGTGAAAGAAGCTCTTTTGAAGATACTTGCTAAGCACCCACAATGTCTTGCTGTTTTAGATGACTGAAGAACACTGAAGGACTGAGAGTCTGAAAGTCCTACCCTTGATGCCTTTGGGTCCTGAATTTAAAGAAAGGATAAAGAAAAGTAGAAATAATTTACAGACAAATTAAATGCTTTAAAATATGACGTTTGCAGTAAATAGAATCCAGAGAAAGTAGAGATGGATACAGTGAGGCTTTAAGGAAGGCCTTTTGAGGAGGGGGAGTTGAATAGATCTGGGGCAGAAAGTAGGGGTCGGGGATAGAAGCTACACAGGCAAAAAGAGAACTTAAACCATCCCTCGTTCCTATGACTTTCCCCTTCCCTTTGTATTTCCTCGTTTCTATGGCAAGAACATAGAGCTCATTTTCCTTTTCCTCTCTGTTTCCCTTCCCTTGTACCTGTGCACCTGTTTGTCTTGATTATAGAAACATTATAGCTTTTGTTATTTCTTTAAAATGTATGTGGAGTAAATAGAACTAATTTTTGATGGGATTATTATTTTTTTTTTTTTGAAAATATGAGTTGATCTTTTATTATTTTTTTTTTTTTTAATAAATTTATTTATTTTAGTTGGGGGCTAATTACTTTACAATATTGTAATAGTTTTTGCCATACATTGACATGAATCAGCCATGGGTTTACATGTGTTCCCCTTCCCGGACCCCCCACCCACCTCCCTCCCCATCCCATCCTTCTGGATCATCCCATTGTCCCGGCCCTGAGCCCTTGTCACATGCATCGAACATGGAATGGTGCTCTGTTTCACATATGACAATACACATGTCTCAATGCCATTCTCCCAGAACGTCCCACCCTCACCTTCTCCCTCAGAGTCCATAAAATTGTTCCATGCGTCTGTGTCTCTTAGTCTGTCTCGCATATAGGGTTATCGTTACCATCTTTCAAATTCCATATATATGCATTAGTATACTGTATTGTTGTTTTTCTTTCTGGCTTACTTCACTCTGTATAATGGGCTCCAGTTTCATCCATCTCAGTAGAACCGATTCAAATGTATTTTTTTTAATGGCTGAGTAATATTCCATTGTGTATATGTACCACAGCTTCCTTATCCATTCGTCTGCTGATGGACATCTAGGTTGCTTCCATGTCCTGGCTATTGTAAACAGTGCTGCGATGAACATTGGGGTACACGCGTCTCTTTCAATTCTGGTTTCCTCGGTGTATATGCCCAGCAGTGGGATTGCTGGGTCATATGGCAGTTCTATTCCCAGTTTTTTAAGGAATCTCCACACTGTTCTCCATAGTGGCTGTACTAGTTTGCATTCCCACCAACAGTGTAAGAGGGTTCCCTTTTCTCCACACCCTCTCCAGCATTTATTGCTTGTAGACTTTTGGATAGCAGCCATTCTGACTGGTGTGAAATGATACCTCATTGAGGTTTTGATTTGCATTTCTCTAATAATGAGTGATGTTGAGCATCTTTTCATGTGTTTGTTAGCCATCTGTATGTCTTCTTTGGAGAAATGTCTGTTTAGTTCTTTGGCCCATTTTTTGATTGGGTCGTTTATTTTTCGGGAATTCAGCTGCAGAAGTTGCTTGTATATTTTTGAGATTAATTGTTTGTCTGTTGCTTCATTTGCTATTATTTTCTCCCATTCTGAAGGCTGTCTTTTCACCTTGTTTATAGTTTCCTTTGTTGTGCAAAAGCTTTTAATTTTAATTAGGTCCCATTTGTTTATTTTTGCTTTTATTTCCAATATTCTGGGAGGTGGGTCATGGAGGATCCTGCTGTGATTTATGTCGGAGAGTGTTTTGCCTATGTTTTCCTCTAGGAGTTTTATTGTTTCTGGTCTTACGTTTAGATCTTTAATCCATTTTGAGTTTATTTTTGTGTACGGTGTTAGGAAGTGTTCTAGTTTCATTCTTTTACAAGTGGTTGACCAGTTTTCCCAGCACCACTTGTTAAAGAGATTGTCTTTTCTCCATTGTATATTCTTGCCTCCTTTGTCGAAGATAAGGTGTCCATATGTGCGTGGGTTTATCTCTGGGCTTTCTATTTTGTTCCATTGATCTATATTTCTATCTTTGTGCCAATACCATACTGTCTTGATGACTGTGGCTAGGGATTATTTCTTTTAGAGTTATTTGAGCAGCTGCTGTCTTCCAGGTACTTTATGAAAGGTGAGTTGGGATAGACAATGATCTAGTAGGGAAAGTAAGACAAATGGAAAATAATCCATGCTTTAAGGAGAGAGCAGGAAAAGCACTGAAGAATTTCAGAGAATCTATGATTGGGGGGATGAGAGAGATCTCATAAAGAGAGGCCTAGCTTGAACTAGGGCTTGAATGATGAGGTTAATAATTCTAAAATGTAAATATAAGTGCAGAAATAGGAAGCAAAACATATAATCAAAGATTACTGAGCAGTCCTATTTGCAGAAGCCATGCAAGGAAATTGTAGACTAGAAGCTTAGAAAGATAAGTTGTAGATGAAGGACCATAAATGTCACATTAAGTATGTGAAGCAGTGGCTATTTACTAAACTTACTGTGGGAATCATTTATATATATATATATATGCCAAATCATTACATTGTATACTTTAAGCTAATACAGTGTTATATGGCAATTATATTATGAGTAAAATTGGAAAAAAATATCAACTCCATAATAAATGCAAAACCTAATCAAGCATTTTGTGGAACAAACAAGTATTCCAAATATTTTTAAATAGGGAAGAACTGTGGGATTTTTTTCATGATATTTATGCAGTGTTTTACAGATTAATCTTCATAAAGAGGTGCTCATAGTCAAAGATGCTTAATATCATTAATAACAAAGGAATGCAGATGAAAGCAAAGCAAGATCATTTTCATCTATCAGATTAACAAAGATTTTAAAAGATTGATAGTGGTTAGCACTAACAAGTGAAAAATAGATATTATCACTGATGTAAATTGCGTAATTGTGAAACTGGAAATTGGCATAAAGTTTCTAGAAAACAACATAGTGGAATGCACTAGTATTTAACACATGGATACCTTTACATTTGGCATTTCTGCTTATACAGATATATCCTAAGGTCACAACTGAGTGATACTCAAAAGTGATTGTGCGTGATATATGTATATATAATATAGTATGTTAACTAACACTATAAAATTAAAAGCAAGTGAAATGATAAGATAACCCAATTTAATAAATAAATTTGGCTTCCCAGGTGGCACAGTGGTAAAGAATCTGCCTGACAATGCAGGGGACATAGGAGATGTGGGTTTGATTGCTGGGTCAGTAAGATCCCCTGGAGAAGGAAATGGCAGCCTTCTACAGTATTCTTGCTGGAAAATTCCATAGACAGGGGAGCCCATAGGGCTACAGTCCATGGCGTCACAAAGAGACAGACATGACTAAGCACAAACACACACACACAATAAGTAAATTATGGCATTAACTTTGAGCAAAATGTGAAAGCAAAAACTTCATATGGAAAAACTTATCAAGAAGGATGTATACCAAATAGCTAAATATGGATATCACTTCAGAGCAGAAGTAAAAAGTAATTTCACTTTCACTTTCAATCTATCTACGTTTCTTAAATGGGTGTGTAATTGATAAATAAAAAATTAAAGTACTTTGATAAATTACTGAGAAAAAATGATTAAAAGCATTTTTTAGCTACACATTTGACAATAAACCAGAATGAATATAAGTGCAAAGATGAAAGTCAATGTCCTCTGAGACACCTTTCCATCTCATCCATTGTTGACCTTGTATTTTCCTATCACATGATTCTATTTTCAGTCTGTTATAGTATTTAGAAATATATCTTACTTTCTGGTTTATTTTTAAATTACTTTCCTGAGATTAAGGACCTTACTTATCTTGTTCCTTACTGTATCTCTGGCACTTAGAACATTGTTGAATGGCGATAACCTCACATAAATCAGTGGAATGAAATCAATGCCTGTTGGACAGCTATCACAATTGTTGGCTCTTAAATTCTGAACACCTTAATTTGACTTATAAATGCCTATAAAGTTTTGTTCCTGCCAGCCTTTCTAGCTTTGTTATCTTACCATCCCCACCTCCATGCCTTTTAGGATCTGTGCACATTGAACTTTTTTCATTTATCTTAATATTCCCTTCTCTTTCATCCCCAGACCTTTGTATATGTTATTCCTGCTTCTTAGAAAATTAACCGAGCTTTTCTCTTCCTTATCCTGTTCAGCCCTCTGATATCTTTAAGCAGTTTTATGGCTTAAGGTCAGAGGCTCTGGATGTAAACATCAGATTACTTATGTAACCTTAATCAAGTTTTGTTGGTATTTAAATATCCTCATGTGTAAAGTAAAAATAATAGTGCTGTGTTGCTGTGCTGCTCTTAGTCGTGTCCGTCTCTTTGTGACTCCATGGACTGTAGCCCACCAGGCTCCTCTGTCCAGGCAAGAATACTGGAGTGGGTTGCCATGCCCTTCTCCAGGGGATCTTCCCAACCCAGGGGTTGAACCCAGGTCTCCCGCATTGCAGGCGGATTCCTTACCATCTGAGCCACCAGGAAGCAAAATAATAGTACCTCTCTCCTAAGGTAGTTGTGAGACCAAATGACTTAATATATGAAAAGCACTAAGGGCAGTTCCTGATGCACAGTAGCAGTTTATTACATGTTAGAGTGATGAGGGTGATGGTGATGGTGATTATGACAGTGGCTTGTGGTGTAGTTTTCACCATTGCAACGAAAAGAATAAAATACTTAGGAATATATCTACTTAAAGAAACAGAAGACCTATATATAGAAAACTATAAAACACTGTAGTTGTATTAATACTGATACCACCTTTTGGGGAAAACTTCCCTACCCCAGGATAAGTTAGGTGCCATTATTATTTACTGACAAACTAACATTGTGTATTATTGCCCATATGTTTGAATCTTACTAGAGTATAAGCTCCATGGGAACAGAGGCTAAGACCATTGAGTTAAAAAAAGAAGCCACAACACCCACAGTAGGTAGTGTCGCAAATGTTTGTAAAATGGAAGAATTGGATAATCTTGGCATAAAGTGATAAAGTTGACTTAAAATATATTGTAGGAACTTACGGGAGACAGATTTTGGCCACGGACTAGAGTGAGAAAGAGTAAGTTAAGGATGCCTCAGTTTCAGGTACTGGGGAATAGAAAAATGATGAAACCATTAAGAGAGAGGAATAAAATGGATGACCAGTTTTGGCTCATCCTGTTGACAACCAAGAATTACCTTTTGTCTTGTGCTTTCACATCTATCCTAAAAGGCTCTTAGATATATTGTATTCTTTGACATCCAAAACTTTGTGTTGTAGCAGTGCAAATTTACCAAAAAGCAAATTGAAGTACAGAGGTAAATGGCTTGTTTGAACTCATATTTGAATCAGTTCAGTTCAGTCGCTCAGTCGTGTCCGACTCTTTGCGACCCCATGAATTGCAGCACGCCAGGCCTCCCTGTCCATCACCAACTCCCGGAGTCTACCCAAACCCATGTTCATCGAGTCGGTGATGCCATCCAACCATCTCATCCTCTGTCGTCCCCTTCTCCTCCTGCCCCCAATCCTACCCAGCATTAGGGTCTTTTTCCAATGAGTCAACCCTTCGCATGAGGTAGCCAAAGTATTGGAGTTTCAGCTTCAACATCAGACCGTCCAATGAACACCCAGGATTGATCTCTTTTAGGACAGATTGATTGGATCTCCTTGCAGTCCAAGGGACTCTCAAGAGTCTTCTCCAACACCACAGTTCAAAAGCATCAATTCTGCGGCGCTCAGCTTTCT
The DNA here is from genome assembly GCF_054371585.1 of Giraffa tippelskirchi. NCBI lineage: Eukaryota > Metazoa > Chordata > Mammalia > Artiodactyla > Giraffidae > Giraffa > Giraffa tippelskirchi. The sequence continues at coordinate 36,466,170 of NC_137284.1, read as the reverse complement.
TCACCATCCAACTCTCACATCCATACATGACCACTGGAAAAACCATAGCCTTGACTAGACGGACTTTTGTTGGCAAAGTAATGTCTCTGCTTTTAAATATGCTATCTAGGTTGGCCATAACCTTCCTTTCAAGGAGTAAGCGTCTTTTAATTTCATGGCTGCAGTCACCATCAGCAGTGATTCAGGAGCCCAAAAAAATAAAGCCTGACACTGTTTCCACTGTTTCCCCATCTATTTCCCATGGAGTGATGGGACCAGATGCCATGATCTTAGTTTTCTGAATGTTGAGCTTTAAGCCAACTTTTCCACTCTCCTCCTTCACCTTCATCAAGAGGCTCTTTAGAATAGAAAGTCCTAATCCCAGTGAAAAAAATTTTTTTATTTAAATTGATCATTTGCTTATTTAGAAATATGTACAGAATGTCTACAGTGTACAGAACATCATGATCTGGTATACAGAGATGCAAACGACCTGACCACTGCCATTAACAGCTCAGTATTTATTGGTAAAGTCAGTTAAACAAGTTCAAGACAGACTTCTTAAGGATTCAGATAATATCCTTTGAAAGTACCATGAACAGAGTAATCATTTTTGTAGAAGACTTAAAGAAGGTTTTTGGATGATGTTACATTTGACCTAGGTTTTTATGCTGTTCATTTTTCAGAATTTTCTTCAATGTATTTCCTTCAAAGATAAGCAATACTTTCTAAATTAGAATTTTCTAATTTTCTCAATGTGTTCATAAAATAACATTATCTAATGCATGTCTATCATTTAACTTTGGGTTTTTAGTTTTGTAAATTGTTTTGCTCTCTTTCTTTCTTCTTTTAATTTAACTCAGCAACAGTAGCACTCTGTGGTGAAGAAACACCGAATGAATTAGTGTTTGAGGTGACAATTTTCAGCATACTTTTAATATCGTCTGCAGAGCTGATAACATGTTGAGAAAATGACTTTTTAAAGCAAATTAAGGTAGACTCCAAATGAGAATATCACAGAGCCCCAGATTGATTGCTTTATTTCCCCAAGGCATCCTCAAAGGTACATGAAAACAAAATCAAATTACACTTGAATTTTGGTGATAACAGGACAATAGGCTTCTAATATGTGAAGATGTCACCAGTATATGATCTAAAGAACTAAATTTACACTGAGAATAGAATCATAAGGTTTATGCATTGAAAAAGAAATTTAATGGTAATCTAGTACAATCATTTGTTTGTCTCTTTCTTATTTAGAAATTGGTATTAAATAGAAAGATTGAATTCATTTCAGTTCAATTCACTGAAGCAACTGCTTAGTATTACTAGGTTATTGAATTGCTTAGTATTGCAAAGTTTCCATTACTTAATATCTTTATGAAATTGGGAAAGTCATTTAAGATCACTGTCTAGTTTTTTTAACCAATAAAATGGGAAGATGGAGAAAATAATAGGTATCTCATAGAGATATTGAGAGAATGAAATGAGATAATGTGTATAAAATACTGATCTGACCATTTTATTGTGACCCACCCTACTCGCCCACCTCTAGAAAGCTATTAAGGTTGAATTGGTTGCAGTATGAGCAGCTGGCCACATGTGTTTCCCCCACCACTGTAATTCCAGTGCCCTGTACTATGCCTGACATGTCGGAGGCACTGAATTTTTTTCTTGAATGAATGTATGAACTTGACTTTCCTTATGTCTTTATATTAACTGATGGACCCCTGAAAATGTTTAAATTCTAGACCTCTTAAATCTAAGCCACTTTTTAAACAAAAGGGTGAATTGAGACCCTAAGTGTTACAGAATTGGCCTCCAGTGACAAAGATGAAAAATGAGTGGCAGATCCACTTGGGACTGAGGCCCTCTAACCTCTAACCTCGTCTATTCTACCACAGACTTTACACATGTTAATAAGTACTGTGTTTTCCCAACATTTTAACTGTAGTTAAATGTACCCATTCAAGAGAATTTGGAGAATACAATTGTGTGTGTATGTGTATGTAGGTGCGCAAGTGTGTGCTGAGTCGCTTCAATTGTGTCTGGCTCTTTGCAACCGTATGGACTGTAGCTAGCCAGGCTCCTCTGTCTGTAGGATTCTTCAGACAAGAATACTGGAGTGGGTTGCCATTCCCTTCCCCAGGGGATCTTCCTGACCCAGGGATCAAACTCGAGTCTCCTGCATTGAGAATAAAATATAGATTTATGATTTATTTACATAAAGTGTCAAGATTTAGGCGTACTTCTTTGGCTCTTGCATTTGACATTACCAAGAGTAATTATCTTGTGACTAAATATTATTTTAAAACATTTTAATGGCTGGTTAGGGTTCAATTTGACAGAGATACCAAGTTTTATCATTTCTTATTGCTGGATATTTAACTTCCAGTTTTTCACTCTCATAAATAATGCTCCCAGACATTTTTTTTTCAAAATTGTCTGTCTTGTCTTCTGATTATTTATTCTGAATAAATTATTGGATATGAAATAATAGCTGTATCAAAGGTTAGGTCCATTTTTAAAGCACTTAAATAATAATTAACAGTAGTACTGTATTTCTTTCTAGAACGCTTAACCAATTTCTTTCTAAAAAGCAGTATCTGTGTGTTTTTTATGCCAATATTATCAGAAAAATGTGTTCATATTGAAGGATAACTTCTTCCTTCTTTCTTTTTTCCAAAATAATTGTTTCAGAGGTATATGCACCACTGTAGCTTCTAGAATAATATGTCAAACAAACCATCATTCCTCATTATCTTTTCTTGATAATACATGCTGATTACATGTGTACAATCTCCATAAAAATAACAGAGCAGACAGCTTCAGCATAGCTGAGTCACTACGTTTATACACACAATTCAGGCATAATGAAGTGAACAAAGGTCATATTTTAGATAGTCAAATATAGAAATTCTTTATGATAAAAATTTTTATCTTCTATTAAGCTAATTATTATTTGGATATTTGAGCTTTGGGCATTTACAGCAATCATTTAAATGTCTCTTCAACACCTGTCAAATACCAGGTTAGGGGGATAAGTGATTAAAGGCCATGCTTCCCATCTTTTTTCTCTCATTCTTTAATGAATGATGATAAGCCCTGGTTTTATTTTACAGATTTCTGTGATATATGAAGAGTTGCCTGTTGTTATTTGAGAAACACCCAAGAGTGCTAGTGGAGAAGGCAATGGCACCCCACTCCAGTACTCTTGCCTGGAAAATCCCATGGACGGAGGAGCCTGGTAGGCTGCAGTCCATGGGGTTGCGAAGAGTCGGACACGATTGAGCGACTTCACTTTCACTTTTCACTTTCATGCATTGGAGAAGGAACTGGTAACCCACTCCAGTATTCTTGCCTGGAGAATCCCAGGGACGAGGGAGCCTGGTGGCTACTGTCTATGGGGTGGCACAGAGTCGGACACGACTGAAGCGACTTAGCAGCAGCAAGAGAGCTAGACTAGGCTAGGACTAAAGATACTCAGAAGTTCTGATTTACTTTATCAACTGTGAAGTCCTGATACTGACACTTGCTATTATATTTATATGTGATAAATTCCCTTTTTAGCTTCTTGAAGAATGGGTTTCACAAAATAATAAGGTGTTTGTTCTAGTTATGGCCTCATCACCAATTTGTATTATAGAACGGGTTTCTTAGCCTCAATAATCCTGAAAATTTTGTAGAAAATAACAGTTATGCTGACCCCACAGAATTATGAGAGTATGTGGTGGGTGGGAGGGAGGTCAAGCAAGTAAATGATAGAAAAAAGAAACTATGAATGTACAAAGTAATAACAAATACTTAGGGTTTAGTTTGAACTTTTTTTTTCCTAATGATAGTATGATGGCCAGGAACCAAGAAATTCCCTATGTCTGACTGGCACCTCACCCAGCTTTTCATGAGATTTCTGATTAAGCAGTCTATACAGAAAGCATGGGTTTCCCTGGTGGCACAGTGGTAAAGAATCTGCCTGCCATTCCAGGAGGTGCAAGAGACACATGTTCGATCCCTGTGTCACGAAGATCTCCTGAAGGAGGAAATGGCAACCCACTCCAGTGTTCTTGCCTGAAAATTCATATGGACAGAGGAGCCGGGTGGGCTTGAGTCCATGGGTCACAAAGGGTCAGACACAACTGAGAGACACCACACACACACACAGAGGTATAGATGCTGACCTGGCTTCTGAGGACATCTTCATAACTACAGATTAATTCCTCAGTGGAATTTTTGCCAGTGCACAGGTCTGGTAAAACATAAAAAGAAAAAAAAAATTGTGGCTTAAAACTGAAGCTGTAGGTATCCTGTTCTTTATGAAACTGAAATGTTTGAATATGACTATCAAATTCAGGTCAGAGTATCCAAAATAGAGAGAGGGAAACCCAGATGGCTCACAGGACCACTGCTCAGTTCTGCACAGACAAAAGGCACAATAGCAAGAAGAGCGGGAGTGGTCCAGTAGGCCTGGAAAGACAGGCTCTACCGAGGTCAATCTACAGCGTGGAGACTGAGGAGGCAGCATCACTTCTAGGTGCTGTCCTGAAGACAGGACATAAGCCCTACTAAACCATGGCTTAACACATGTCCTAAGGCCTGACCTATCGGATTATTCAAAATAAATAAAGGTAGGGTAATGGAACTATGGGTAGAGCAGGTAGAAAATCCCTTCTATACACTCATGTTTTGATCAGGCATTGTAACTGGAAAGTGTTAGTCACTCATCCGCGTTCCACTCTTGTGACCCCATGGACTGCAGGCTGCCAGGCTTCCCTGTCCATGGGATTCTCCAGGCAAGAATAGTGGAATGGGTAGCCATTCCTTTCTCCAGGGGATATTCTCAACACCGGGATTGAACCTAGATCACTTGCATTGCAGGCAGATCCTTTACCATCCAAGCCAAGAGGGATTAGCCCTGGGAAATAAACCCTGTAACTGGGTAAGTGTCTTAGAGGTCAATGATGAATGAGATAAGATAAAATGGAAAAAAGTTGAATGGGATTAGGTAAAGAGCTATCCTAACACCAGTGGCTCATCCTAGGCTGTGATACGGAACCAGCCTGGGGGCCTTAGGAAATACTAGTTTCTGGTCCCCATTCCCAGGGAGTCTAATTGAATTGATCCATAATGCAGTCTGAATATGAGGATTCTTTTTAAAGCTCCCCAGCTGATTCCAGGCCTGCAAAGTAATGCTGAAAATTCTCCAAGCCAGGCTTCAACAGTACGTAAACTTGAACTTCCAGATGTTCAAGCTGCACTTAGAAAAGGCAGAGGAACCAGAGATCAAATTGCCAATATCCTTGGATCATCGAAAAAGCAAGAGTTCCAGAAAAACATCTACTTCTGCATTATTGACTATGCCAAAGCCGTTGACTGTGTGGATCACAACAAACTTTGGAAAATTCTTAAAGAGTTGGGAATACCAGATCACCTGACCTGACTCCTGAGAAACCTGTATGCAGGTTAGGAAGCAACAGTTAGAACTGAACATGGAACAATGGACAGGCTCCAAATAGGGAAAAGAGTACGTCAAGGCTGTATATTGTCACCCTGCTTATTTAACTTATATGCAAAGTACATCATGAGAAATGCCAGGCTGGATGAAGCACAAGCTGGAATCAAGATTGCCAGGAGAAATGTCAATAACCTCAGATACACAGATGATACCACCCTTATGGCAGAAAGCAAAGAAGAACTAAAGAGCCTCTTGATGAAAGTGAAAGAGGAGGGTGAAAAAGCTGGCTTAAAACTCAACATTCAGAAAACTAAGATCATGACATCTGGTCCCATCACTTCATGGCAAATAGATGGGGAAACAATGGAAACAGTGAGAGACCTTATTTTCTCAGGCTCCCAAATCACTGCTGATGGTGACTGCAGCCATGAAATTAAAAGACACTTGCTCCTTAGAAGAAAAGCTATGACCAACCTGGACAGCATATTAAAAAGCAGAGACATTACTTTGCCAACAAAGGTCCATCTAGTCAAAGCTATGCTTTTTCTTCCAGTAGCCATGTATGAATGTGACAATTGGACTATTAAGAAAGCTGAGCACCAAAGAATTGATGCTTTTGAACTGTGGTGTTGGAGAAGACTCTTGAGGGTCCCCTGGACTGCAAGGACATCCAACCAGTCCATCCTAAAAGGAATTAGTCCTGAATATTCATTGGAAGGACAGATGCTGAAGTTGAAACTCCAATACTTTGGCCACCTAATTGAAATAACTGACTCATCGGAAAAGACCCTGATGCTGGGAAAGATTGAAGACAGGAGGAGAAGGGGATGACAGAGGATGAGATGGTTGGGTGGCATCACCAACTAGATGGACATGAGTTTGGGTAAGCTCTGAGAGTTGGTGATGGACAGGGAAGCCTGGCGTGCTGCAGTCCATGGGGTTTCAAAGAGTCGGACTGAGTAACTGAACTGAGGTGATTCTGATGTGAAGATAAGATTAAGTAACACTGATTTAGGAGATGCTAAAACAATACCTAAACAAGAATAAAATTTATATAACTGATAAATTTGGTACCAACTCCTTATATTATAGAATCATCTTTTGCCTTCAAAATAATTTCCGTACAAGATTTCCTGCAGTTTCTACTTTCTTTAACTCATTTGGAGCAAAGTTACATTAAGACCCAGTTATTCAGAGGTTTATCTATAAGCCTATTCACTTGAGTACCTCAACTGCCACAATTCATTGATTGCACATAGACTTCCAATCCATTGAATCCTATCACTTTCTAAACTCATTTTTCTTGTCCCACAAGGTGCCATCATTCATTACTATAATCACTTCTTTTATTCTCAAATACTTCCCCTCCCACCCCTGCCACTACTTCCGTAAGAAAGACCTCTCTTTTGAACTCCCTCATCTTCTCGGAGAAGGCGATGGCACCCCACTTCAGTACTCTAGCCTGGAAAGCCCTGTGGACAGAGGAGCCTGGCGGGCTGCAGTTCATGGGGTCGCGAAGAGTCATACACGATTGAGCGACTTCACTTTCACTTTCATGCATTGGAGAAGGAAATGGCAACCCCCTCCAGTATTCTTGCCTGGAGAATCCCAGGGACAGGGGAGCCTGGTGGGCTGCCGTCTATGGGGTCGCACAGAGTCGGACACGACTGAAGTGACTTAGTAGCAGCAGCGTCTTCTACCAATCCCACCAATGTTTTTGCTTCTTTGTCTGCTCTTTTCTTTCCTTCTGTCATATCACATTGCAAGAAATTCATCTCCTCTCCTCTTGATTCTGTTCACTTGTCCTCTTCTTCCCTTCTCAAAATTTGTATTTTCGTATGTGTAATCACTTTGGCCATGACAAGGGTGTGTATAGCCAAAGCTGTGTTTTTCCACTAGTCATGTACAGGTGTGAAAGTTGGACCATAAGGAAGGCTGAGCACTGAAGAATTGATGCTTTTGAACTGTGGTGTTGGAGAAGACTCTTGAGAGTCCCTTGGACTGCAGGGATATCAGACTAGTCAATCCCGAAGGAAATCAACTCTGAATATTCATTGAAAGGACTGAACTGAAGCTGACACTCCAGTACTTGACCACCTGATGCAAAGAGCCAACTCATTGGAAAAGATTATGATGCTGGAAAGATTGAGGGCAGGAGGAGAAGGGGGTGCCAGAGGATGAGATGGTTAGATAGCATCGCCAACTCAATCGACACAAGTTTGAGCAAACTCCAAGAGATAGTGAACGATAGGGAAGCCTGGCGAACTGCAGTTCATGGGATCACAAAGAGTCATACACAATTTAGCGAGTGACTGAACAATGACAACAGTGCCTGAAATAATTTTTAAAATCAACTTAAAATGCATCAAAGTATAAAACAAGTCTTGTACTCAGTCTTTTGAATTATTTTTTTTTTGACACAGACATCAGGTATTCCATATCACTGTTATTTTCATCTCTCAGAAGGTGCTTCTATACCCCGTTACCAAAACCCCATTAAAAGCAAGTCTCTAAAACCTCACATTGCTTCTGGTTTTCATTTCCCACCTCTTACTGAAACTGATCTTGTGCTCTATGTACCAACTTGTTTTTGAATCTCTCAGCTTTTTGAAATGATGAAGAATCTTCATATTTACAGCTAAGGATTTCCTCTGGTCTTTGAGTATGAGAATCAGTTATATCTCCCTATCACCAAGGGAAAGTGTTCTTCAAAAGCTTTCATTATGGAAAATTTAAAACTACCCCAAAGTAAGAGAATAGAATAATCAACCCCTATTTTCATATTCTTGTTTCATCTGTCTGCTCCTTGTCACTTATTTGAATATGTTTGATAGAATAATTTAAGTCATATAATTTTACCCATAAACAGACCAGCAGGTTTTTCTAAAAGATAAGTATTATTTTAATGTAACCAAACTATAATTATCAAACTAAGCACAATTAACAATGATTCATGAATGACGTCTAATACTTAGTCCAAGTTCAGTATTTCCCAAATGTCTTAAAACTGCCTTTTTTTCCAGCTTTATTGAGATATACTTGACATATATTATTAACATGTGGTAATTTTCAGGTGTACATGTAATGATTTGATACGCATATGTGTTACAGAATGAATACCACAAAAAAGCTGTGCTTTAATTTTTTTTTATTTTTTGCAAATTTATTTTTAAAATTTAGTTTTGGTGACATGGGTCTTCGTTTCTTTGTTCAGGCTTTCTCTCATCATGGAGAGCAGGGGCCACTCTCTCGTGGGGGTGCACGGACTTCTCATCGCAGTGGTTCTCACTGTGGCACAGGGGCTTAAGGGTGTGCGGTCCTCAGTAGTTGTGGCTCATGGGCTTAGTTGGGTGGAAACATGTGAAATCTTTTCAGAGCAAGGATGGAACCTGTGTCTTCTGCATTGGCAGGCAGTCTCTTTGCTTTTGGACCACCAGGGAAGTCCATGCTGTCTTTTTAACAGTCAGTTTATTCTAATCAGGATTCAGTTAAGATCTGCAAATTGTCTGTGATTAAATATCTCTTGATTAAATGTCTCTTAATCTATCAGTTTCCCCCTCTCTTTTCATCCCATGCATGCTAAAGAAGTTAGGATACACTCCCTGGATCATTTACCAGACTCTGTAGTTGTCTGGCATTCTTCTTGTTCTATCTTTTAATTTCTTCCTTCTCTCCAACCCCCTTTCCTGTAATTTGCTAATTAGGGTAGGGACCCGATTACATTGAAGATTTTTGTGTTTTTGTTCAGTTTTCTGTGTTCAGAGGGGCAGGAATACTTTCTGGGCAGTACTGGCCAGTTTGTATTGCTTCACATCAGGAGTCACAGATGTCCAGTTTTACTGATGCCATTACTGATAAATGGGTTAAGATGGTGTCATCCTAATCCATCCATTATAATACATAAAATTCAAGGTTTTAGAGATAAACTTTTTCATTTAAACCGTAGTAACTGACTGCTGCTCTGGTGGTTCATGGATACAATTGCTGTATCATCTAGCCTTCCTTTTAAAAAGCATCAGCACTTTACAAGTATGTTAATACTAAAACTAGAATGTTTTAGCTTTATACAAGAATGAGTATATCATTCCTCACCTTTTATTCACTATGTTCTCCATCATCACTGGCCTCATTTTTCTCATTAAAACAGTACTGTGTGATGATTTTTGGACTATAGTATTTGTAAAGCCCAGTTGGAAAAACAATGGAGCACTTCGGAAACAGTAACAATCTTTCAGGAAAAAAAGTGTTTGTGTAAAAATAATAATAATGATTATAAGGAGGAGAAATACACGTGCTTCCTCTGTCATAGGGCTTCCTAAGTGGCTTACCTGGTAAAGAACCTGCCTGCCAATGCAGGAGACACAGGTTCAACCTTGGATTAAGAAAATCCCCTGGGGGAGGACATGGCAACCTGCTCCAGTATTCAGAAATTCCATGGACAGATGAACCTGGGTGGCTACAGTCCATAGGGTGGCAAAGAGTCAGACATGACTGAGCTTGCATGCAGACACACACCTGTGTTACCATCCTTCTTATAATTAATATGTATATAATTAATGTATATGTAAGGGCTTCCCTGGTAGCTCAATCAGTAAAGAATCCCCCTGCAGTGCAGGAGACCCGGGTTTGATTCCCGGATCGGGAAGATCCCCTGGAGAAGGAAATGGCAGCCCATTGCAGTATTCTTGCCTAGAGAATCCCATGGAGAGAGGAGTCTGGCGGGCTACAGTCCATGGGGCCGCAAGAATCAGACACGACTTAGCGACTAAACCACTATGTGTCTATCCTCCCAGTTGGTCTCTGAGCTCCATAAGCACAAGCTATTCAGTTCGTTACTTTTACCAACTTGATGGAGCTTCCTACATAGTAAACCTTCCAGAAAAAAGTATTTTGAGTTAATGATTAGGATTAAAGTGATGGGTTTCTTGAAATATAAGTAAGAGCTCTGTCCTCCGTTGATTCTCTTTGAAAACATGGCATCTCAAAATCCAAAAGGAACCAAGTGGTCATCTGGCTCATACATTATGCTTTCTGAGACAACACACACTGGCCTCTTAGCTTCTGCTGGAGTTCCAGCAAAGAAGGACCCACACTCCCTCTCAATTGCTGCACATTTCATCTAGCAAAATTGTTAGACATGCCAGTTTGATTTGATATTTACCACTCAGTTTTCATCCTTTCTTTAGGAATTTCTTTCTTTTTTTTTTTTAATTAGTTTATTTTCTATTTTTTAACTTTACAATATTGTATTTGTTTTGCCATACATTGACGTGAATCCACCATGGGTGTACATGTTTTCCCCTTCCAGAACCCCCCTTCCATCTCCCTCCCCATCCCATCCCTCCGGGTCATCCCGGTGCACCAGCCCCGAGCACCCTGTATCATGCATTGAACCTGGACTGGCGATTCGTTTCACATATGATAATTTACATGCTTCCATGCCATTCTCCCATATCATCCCTCCCTCGCCCTCTCCCATAGAGTCCATACTACTGTTCTATTTATCTGTGTCTCTTTTGATAAGAGTAAGTCTGCATCGCAGCACTGTTTACAGTAGCCGGGACATGGAGGCAACCTAGATGTCCAACAGCAGACGAATGGATAGGGAAGCTGTGGTACATATACACAATGGAATATTACTCAGCCATTAAAAAAATACATTTGAATCGGTTCTACTGAGATGGATGAAACTGGAGCCCATTATACAGAGTGAAGTAAGCCAGAAAGAAAAACAACAATACAGTATACTAATGCATATATATGGAATTTGAAAGATGGTAACGATAACCCTATATGCGAGACAGAATAAGAGACACAGATGCATAGAACAATTTTATGAACTCTGAGGGAGAAGGTGAGGGTGGGACGTTCTGGGAGAATAGCATTGAAACATGTATATTATCATATGTGAAACAGAACACCATTCCATGTTCGATGCATGAGACAAGGGCTCAGGGCCAGGGCAATGGGATGACCCAGAGGGATGGGATGGGGAGGGAGGTGGGTGGGGGGTCCAGGAAGGGGAACACATGTAAACCCATGGCTGATTCATGTCAATGTATGGCAAAAACTATTACAATATTGTAAAGTAATTAGCCCCCAACTAAAATAAATAAATTTATTAAAAAAAAAAAAAGAGTAAGTCTGATGATTTTACTAGTTGATAAGAGACATTTATAATTTGTTTAATAAATATCTTCACCCTAAAATTGGCCAAATATAGGTGTTCATATAGAAAGTTTTTTTTAAAAAGTTTTTCTTCCTATAATATCTAATTTAAATTCCTCAACATTGGCTTTTTTTCTGTGTTAACATTTCTTTAATTCTTGCCTTTATGATGTATATTTGTTTTTTTTTTTAAATTTCTCTATATTGCAGTGTCTGGTTATTAAAAACAAAGTATTTCTTTTAAACTAAGCTTACAAAATTGGACCAGAGAGTGGTGATACCTCCCTGATTCAAAATCAGCCTTTCATATGTTACTTGAAAAATAAGAAAGCATCAAGAATGTTTACATAATGTTGTGCCATTTCTTCTTTTGTTCTTTTGTTTATGATTAAAAAAATATATATTAAGCTTTCATCAGCTAGCTGAATAAAGCTTGAAATCACTTCAGGGAAAATTAAAACAGGAATAACCTGCGAAGTCTTTACTACCTTGAGTTGAGAGCCAAGCAGTGTTTCCTCTTTGTGGAATTGTTCTGTGCAGATCTGGGACAGTCCTTGAGCCTGTCTCACTTTCCCAAGGGACTGGGCATGATAAGGGTCAGCTGGCTGCATATTGGTTCCATTCAAATTAGCAGAGCACATGCTCCCTTTATGCAAAGGAGCTTTGCCTCTTCATGAAGTAGCACAAATTGCCAAGGCTTTCATTAAGATGCAATTGGTGGTGTCTCAAAATAAAACCCCAAAATAGAAATTTGTCTATCATAGCTATACATTCAAGAAAAGTATGAGACCCAAGGAATAAACCTAAAACAGGTTTCATTTTAAATCTCCATTTGGCAAAGCCCTGTTGTGAATTTTTTTTTTTTTTTTGAATGGCCTACATTTTGTGATCTATTTTTACATGAAAGGTCATACCTATGATTCCAAAGAACTTTCATGGCAGCAGTTAACTTAAATGCTGAGTTTGTATTTTGGAAACATGCCCAGGAGGCCTGAGGTAAGAGGTTTGCTTTAAACCAATAAGGATCACATGATGTTCCATGCTCTGTTACTACGTCTCTGTGCTTCCTTGTATCCGTGGAAATCTGCAAGGGTCCCATAATTGCAGTAGGCTCAGAACTGTTTGTTTTGTTGCAGGCCTCTCCACCTCCAGTTTGTAACTCATGCCACTGTCAAAGTGATTTTTCTATAAGACAAATATAGCACAATAGTCCCTATTTTATGTCTCATATATGCCAAACTTGGCTGCACATGTCTTTAAAGCCCTCCAAATGGCCCAGCCCCATGCCCTAAGAGTCCACCCCACCCATACTCTAGCCACAGTTTCCTTTATACTCCTACCTTGCTGTAGCATGCTCTTTTCTCGTGCTTTCTTATATCTGTCATCTTCTCTTTTTTCCTTCCTGGTAATTTTTCTGCTAGCCTTTGAAAAGTGAAAATCACTCAGTCGTGTCCAACCCTTTGTGACCCCATGGACTATAGAGTCCATAGAATTCTCCAGGCCAGAATACTGGAGTGGGTAGCCTTTCCCTTCTCCAGGGGATCTTCCCAACCCAGGGATCGAACCCAGGTCTCCCGCATTGCGGGCAGATTCTTTACCAGCTGAGCCACCAGGGAAGCCTTTGAAAAAACAACTCAAATGTCACATCTTGGTCAAGGTCTTTGGTGGCCCCCCAAACGGGGTCCTTACCTCTTTTCTATGTCCCCAGAATATTGAGACCAGGCAGAGGGAAGATGCTAAATAACTGTTACGGCATTTTCAATTTTTCCTTCCTCAGTGTCCCCTCCTTTCATTTTGCAAATATGACCGAATCTTCCCTTTTTTCAAAGATGTAAAATCTTCTCTCAACTCTCCCTTTCCTCCTCTAAAGCTGTATCATTACTTGCACTCCCATTATCACCTAATTTCTTAAAAGAAAAAAAAGTCTCTCTCATCATTTCTCTGAAAATTAATAGGTGTTAGACAGGAAAATATAGTGTTTTGAAGTCATGTAAATTTGTAAAATAGAGAATTGTAAAACAGTAAACAGGGTTCTTTGTTGAATGATTGCTCTGTCTTTAATGTGCTAATGCCACCAAAGGGGTATGTTTCCTGACTTAATTGCTGTAGGGAGCTCTCAACAGACTAGCCTTGTACTGGTCTGCACCACTTCCTTGCACTTTCTCACTGCTCATACTAAAACTCAGTGAACTCTCTAGGTTTATGCCTACATCACATACGTTAAACCATATTCAGAGAAGTTACTGTAACTCACTGAACCTGTAAGTCAGTGGGTTTCAGTTCTGACTACACTTTGCCATTTTCTGAGAACCTTTAAAATTATGGCTGCCTGGGTCCCACGTCTAAGAGATTCTGACTTAACTGATTCTGGATACAGCTTGCGTTTGGGAACACATAAACCCCCACTGGCTCTAAGTGCAGCCAAGGTTGAGGACTGCTGCCCATTGTCTCAAGGTGTAAGTCCATTCTTTCATTCATCCTAGTAGTAAGCGCTGCAGATACAGAAATAAGAAAGTATTTGTTTCATTTTCCTAAATTGCTCTGTACCCATCAAACAGCAATTTCCCATGTCCTTCTAACTCCAGACCTTGGAAATCACATTTTACTTTCTGTCTAAGAATTTGACCACTGTAGGTACTATATCCAAGTGGAATCATATGAATTTAGGTCCTTTGTGTTTGGCTTATTTCACTTAGCACCATGATGAAGCAAGTTCTGATATGGGTGGTGGTGATGGTTACACCACAGTGTGGATGGACTTAATTCCACTGAACTGTACACTTAAAACTGTTAAAAATGATAACTTTTATGTGATATATATGTATATATGTATATATAGAAGATATATACTTGTATCTATATATATGTACATATGCTGCTAAGTCGCTTCAGTCATGTCCGAATCTGTGCGACCCCATAGACGGCAGCCCACCAGGCTCCGCCGTCCCTGGGATTCTCCAGGCAAGAACACTGGAGTGGGTTGCCATTTCCTTCTCCAATGCACGAAAGGGAAAAGTGAAAGTGAAGTCGCTTAGTCGTGTCCAACTCTTTGCGACTGCATGGACTGCAGCCTACCAGGCTCCTCTGTCCATGGGATTTTCCAGGCAAGAGTACTGGAGTGGATTGCCATTGCCTTCTCCATATGTATATATAGAAACTATATATACATATATATCCTCTGTTCTGTGTTAGTCACTTAGTCGTGTCCAACTCTTTGCGACCCCATGGACTGTAGTCCGCCAGGCTCCTCCGTCCATGGAATTCTCCAGGCAAGAATACTAGAGTGGGTTGCCATTTCCTTCTCCAGAAGATCTTCCTGACCCAGGCATTGAACCCGGGGTCTCCTGCATTGCAGGCAGATTCTTTACCATCTGAACTATAGGGAAGTCCTCCATATATATATATATATATATATATATATATATATATATATATATCTCTTCTACCACAATAAAATAAATGTGTTTCCTCTTCTAAAAAAAAAGAAAAAAGGCATGGTCTTCTCCCTGATGAATCTTAAGTCATACTAGAAAAAGATCAATATACATGTGATGTAAATACAAAGTGTAGCATAGTTACATTAAAAATCTTAGTGGATAAGAGGAACACAATTGAAATTGCAATCAGTTCTGTCTGGGGAAGTGGGATGAGTCAGAAAGATTTTGTGGAGAAATGCCTTTCGAGGTGGGCATTTGTCAGGCAGGCTAGAGTGCTATTTGGGGAGGGTCCTTTTAGGTTGGGAGAGTGTCAACATGACAGAACCATGAAGTATGGCAGTATGGTCTTCAGGGTAATTGCAGCAATACATCAGAACTGCTGATAAGAGGGAGGGGGCTGAAAGATAACAGTAGAGATGTAGATTGGGCCTTCCACCTGGACAGTTTTGTATGACAATAGTAAATGGTGAATTTTATTGTGAGAGAAATGAGAGGTGTTTCCATGTTTGAGTCAGATAATGATCCAGTTTGCGTTTGATTTGTCATGTCAATTTCTTCCTAGTCTGTACTCCTCAGGAGGATGCCCGTGTCTTAATATCATTCTGCCCCCATCACCCATCACAGTCTTTCAATCTCTATGTTTATTTGGTGGATCGATGTATATCTTCCCCCCAAAAAAAGATTGATTGTGTGTTCTATGAGAGAAGGACTCTGACATTATTCAGCGCTATGCAGTAGAGGCTGGGTAGAGATGCAGCATCTATTGAGTGAAGGCATCGGCAGTGTAAAGGTAATGAAAACCTTCATCTTCCAAAGTGCAAAACTTTGCCAGCAGCTTAAATCACAGAATTTATAATTAGATCTTTATTTTCTGTTTTTTTTTTCCCTCCATACTATCACCTCCTATCCAGAAAATGGAAAGCAACTATTTACAAGATTGTTTTAAATTTGGTTTTTCTGGATGCTGTCAGATTCATCAGTATGTGTTTACTGAGTGCCTGCCTAGTCTATTGCAAAGCATGAAGGCCTGTGCTGTTGGGGATCTGTAAAAATTCAGAATATGTCTCCTAACCTCAGAGCTTGTCAAACTGGGAGAAAAGAGATATGGGCATAAATGATAGTTTAAGAAGACAGAGCAAGAATTATTCTAAATATCTTGAGATTCTAGAGAAGAATGGGCTCTCTTGGCACTTTCTGGGCAGCAATAATCATGGTAAATTTTCTGCCATGACCACATTTAGATGGTAATTCAGAAGCTGATCCCAATTGGACACTGTTCATTACACACTAATTACTATTTGCCCTACAGTGATTGTTATGTGTGACAGCAAGTATAAAAGCAAACTTAGATGCTTACCATTGCCCTTCCAAAAGGGAGAAAAAGGACTGATTATACAAGTTTCCATATCAAGTTATTTCCCATTTTCTCAGGTAATATTTAGAAGACATTTAACTCTGTATACATATTTCAGATGGTGGAAAATAATGTGCTTCAGTGAGAAAACACTGTGATACTTGTCTTATCTATATATGGAGGTATTGGGAAAGACCTCAGTTGAAATGTATTATGAGATGAGATTTTAAAATAAGTTCCACTTCTGCAGTTTGTTTCCATGTACATTTGGTCATTTTGAGAGTTGTTTGATAAAGATTATTGAGCTCTTATGGTGAGCAAAATCCTGTTCCATGACCTGGTGACATAGATAATTAAGATATAATCTCTGTCCTCAAAGGGTTCAGAATTCAGAGTTAATCGCTCAGTCATGTCCAACTCTTTGCAACCCCATGGACTGTATTAGGCTCTTCTGTCCATGGAATTCTCAGACAAGAATACTGAAGTGGGTCAGTCAGTTCAGTTCAGTCTCTCAGTCATATCTGACTCTTTGTGACCCCATGGACTGCAGCACGCCAGGCCTCCCTGTCCATCACCAACTCCCAGAGTCTACTCAAACACATGTCCATTGAGTTGGTGATGCCTGAAGTGGGTATCCATTTCTTTCTCCAGGGGATCTTTCTGACCCAGAGATCGAACCTGGGTCTCCTGAATTGTGGGCAGATTCTTTACCATCTGAGCTACTGGGGAAGCTAAATAGAAGGGGGAGCTAAGTAGATAACTATAGAACAAATCAACATGTGTAACAATAGAAAGATGTGTAACTGGTAAGAAGAATGTCAGCATACAAAATCTGATGTGCATTAAATATCACATTTCTTTGTTTTCATTTCTGACTCTTAGCCTTCAGTACTGTTTAGGAGAATTCTAGACTTCTAGCCCATCTGGGAGAATTGCATTTCTCCTCCCACCGTCAGTATTAACCAGACATTTTGAGGACCTTTGCAAGACTGACTTTTCACAAGATGGAGTCTGTGGGGTGATTGGTAAACACTGCACATTGGTTTCCATGAAGATACGAGTATATTGCTTGAACCTCCATGGTCTCTTTGGGTCTCATGCTTTCCTATTTCCCTGGCACACATGGGGCACAGGAAGCATCGGTAAAGATGGGCATCTCACTCTCTAAGTCTTGCCTTCTCTGAAGGCACCCCACAAATCTGTTTCCACAGACCTAACAGACCAGACCCACAGACTTCTATTTCCGTCTCAAACTCCTGTAGTCTCCCATACTCACTTCCCAGAATCTCAGAGACACTCCCTTTCTTCTTTACCTTCTACCATATTTCTTAATCTTTCTCTTAATTCTCTACCATAATTCTTAATTCCTTCTCCAAACTCAACCTAGAATTGCTCTTTCAAGGGGCATCAGAGCCTTTAACTTCAGGGTGATTCTGCTGCCTCCCATGTTAGAATCCAGAGGCAAAGAATAAAACACAGTGATCTGTTAAGAATTATGGAGAAGGAAAAAGTAGTAATTCCAACTTAATATGCCTGAGACCTGGGTTCAATCCCGGAGTTGGGAAGATCTCCTGGAGAAGGAAATGACAACCCACTCCAGTACTCTGGAAAATCCCATGGATGGAGGAGCCTGGTAGGCTATAATTCACAGGGTCACAAAGAGTCGGACATGACTCAGCAACTTCACTTTCTTTCTTTCCAACTTAATATTCTGAGTATCTTGCCACCATCAAAGAAATACTGGGGATTCCCTGATGGCTCAGTTGGTAAAGAATCTGCCTGCAATGTAGGAGAACTGGGTTCAATCCCTGGGTTGGGAAGATCCCTGGAGAAGGAAATGGCAACCCACTCCAGTAATCTTGTCTGGGAAATCCCATGGACAGAGGAGCCTGGTGGGCTACAGTCCATGAGGTTGCAAAAGAGTCAGACATGACTTAGCAACTAAACCACCACCACCACAGAAGAATGAGTGATTCGTTCTGAAAATAAGTGATTAGAGAGTTGCAAAAAAGAAAGCTACAAAAAATAAGTGGTTAGAGAGCTACAAAAAAGAAAGTTTGAGTGGGTTTTGGAGGATTACTCACTGTTGCTAGAGGGTTATTGTAGGCAGGGGAAACAGCATGTATTGGGGATGCAATTATATCTTCATATTATCTGTATCTCCAGTGTTTGGTACATAGTAGGTCCTCAATAAATGTTAGAAGAACTGGAATTGGGAGACATGTTCAGGAAATGGCAATAGGTTTGATGAGCAGCCTATGTGGGAGGAATGAGGAAATGAAGCTGGGATTAGGGGTTTCCATAAGCAGCATAGCTATGTGGGTCATCCTCAAGTATTTGGACTTTATTTTGTAGGTAGTGGGGGGACACATTGGCTTGCTAAACATAGGAGGGATATTATCAGAATGGAAAGTACATTGGCAAAGGGAGTAACTGAAAGTCAAGTCCAGTTAAGATTTGAAATGGTTTGGATGAGCTGTGATGAATGTTGAATTGCTGGGACTCCAGAGGAAAACAACCCCAATTTCCTTATGGTGAGGTTGTTGATTTTCCGCCAGTTAGAAGACAGCTAAAGAGCAAAGACTGGGTCACATAATGGACCCGATTTTCATGGAATTCCTTAGATCCATAAGAATGGGAGCCAAATCCTAAGAGTATTGTGCCAAACCCTGTAGGAGTGAATCTGACCCAGGAATGAACCTGCCCACTCAGTGAAGTTTGGGGCTTAGAGTAGGTCAGCTATCAAACGTGCTAGGGTCATTCAAATGCCAGAATTGCATTTTTAAAGACCAGGAAAAAAAATAAATCACTAAAAGTGCTATCTAGAATAAATATATTATTTTGTCTCTGAAATGAAACTGCATGAGAGAGAATGGAAGTCATGAGAGAAAAGCATCTATGTATTAGGCTATTCATGTCATGAAGCTTAATTTACTGCTTTAATAGAAAATTAAATGCATAGTAAATGTAGTAAAATGTACCCCCTTTTGTCATTTTTCAGACTTCATGATTTATGTGTTGTTAAATATACATAAAATGACTTCTACAGGATGTGCTCATATTAGCATTGGCTCAGGGAGGGAGTATGGTAATGTGATACAGGGGCATCAGGGTGTAATGATAGAAAAGGAGGAAAATTTGGAGCCTTCTTTTCATCAGAAGTTCCCCCATAAATTACCTGCAAGGTAGAGAAATTAATATAATCAGTGACAGAAAGACTCAGCCTAGTTAAAGCCGTATCACATAAGCCAAAGAAAATAAACCCAGGATTTTCTTACCCTGCTACTCTGCTTCCCTTTTCTACGTTCTCATCGAAATAGCCAAAAGTGTTTTTCCTTTCAAACTGAACAGACAAAAAACTATCACCTGGATTTGTGCTCAGCAGTACAGCACAATAACAGAGACCCGAACTCGAAGAGGGAGCGGTGAGCCAGGAGATACTGGGAGGTCAAAGTTACCCCGAGGAAAGCGACTCAGATTTCTTTACAGAAAGATTTCTTTGCAGTTTTATTTTTCTGATTTTACTGATAAGCCTTGGAGTTCCATTCAGGTGAAAAGCCAAATATGCGGTTTCTATATAAACCTGAGAATAATTGGATTTTAAGTCTTTGTATTGTGTGTGTGAGTGGGTGAGTGTACATATGGGGGGAGGTGCAGGGTTATTGGTTCAGAAGTCAGTAAACTTTACATTTTAAGTTACAGATGGCCAATTTTAATATTGATAAGTAACTACTAAAAGATTGTTAATAGCATATGAATGTCAAGCTACTAGAGGGATAGAATGTAATTAGAAAAATAAATCTTAATCAAAAAAGTCAATAAAGCAGAAAAGCAAAAAATAAATAAGAGAAACACAATATAATATCTGAAACAGTTTCAAATATAACAATAATCACATAAAGGTAAATAATCTGCCAACCAAAAGAGGAAAATCAGCATTTGAGTAATAAAAAATCCACCTAATATGCCATATGATAAGAGACACTCCTGAAATATAAGGACACCAAAAGTTTGAAAGTAAACAAATGAAAAAAGTATGTACTATGTAGATACTAAAAAAAGAAAGCTAGGATAGTTTATAAATACAGAACGTTGTCTTTGAAATAAAGTGGACTATTACAGTTAAAGAAGATCATTATATAATAATAGAATGCTTAATTCATGAAAAAATATGCTAAACATTTTTGTACACTTAATAAAAATATTCTTAAGATATGGGCTTTCCTGGTGGCTCAGAGAGTAAAGAATCCACCTGCAATGCAGGAGACCCAGGCTCGATCCCTGGGTTGGGACGATCCCTTGGAGAAGGGAATGGCTACCTACTACAGTATTTTTGCCTGGAGAATCCTATGGGCAGAGGAGCCTAGTGAGCTACATAGTCCATGGGGTCACTAAAGAGTTGGCTGTAACTGAGAAGCTAACACTTTCACTTTTCATGGGAAGCAAAACAAGGCATGCTGCTGCTGCTAAGTCGCTTCAGTCGTGTCCGACTCTGTGCGACCCCATAGACAGCAGCCCACCAGGCTCCGCCGTCCCTGGGATTCTCCAGGCAAGAACACTGGAGTGGGTTGCCATTTCCTTCTCCAATGCATGAAAGTGAAAAATGAAAGTGAAGTTGCTCAGTCGTGTCCGACTCTTCGTGACCCCATGGACTGGGGCCTACCAGGCTCCTCCGTCCATGGGATTTTCCAGGCAAGAGTACTGGAGTGGGGTGCCATTGCCTTCTCTGAAACAAGGCATAGAGGTAAATTAATAAATCACCATCATAATAAGGGATTATAAGATACTGCTGAATTATTAATCAAGAGGTTGAAAATGTCTATTTCTATATCTGGTAGTATGGTAGACTAACTCCACTTAAAATACAAATAAAACCATTAAAAAAATTAGGTGGTTTAGAATTAATCAAGCAACATATATACAAAATCTTTACAGAAAAAAAAAGTGTGTTAGCCTTTATTGAGATATATTAAATAAGATTTAAACCCAGTGCATGCCATGCCATGGATCTAAAAATTCAATAAAGATACTATTTCTTCCAAATTGACCTGCAGGCAGTCAATAGAATTTCAATGAAAATCCCAACAGGGTTTTTTGACAAGCTTGACAACCTAATTTAAAATATAAATGAAAAGAGTAAAGGATAAGAAATAGCTAAAACACTCCTGAAAAGATGAGCTAGGTGGGGTACTTGGCCAACCAGAAAACAAATACTATATACTAAACCAATTCCAATGAAGAGAGTGGATTGTTAGAATTGGATAACCATAGTAACTAACTAAACAGAGGACCTTGAAACAATAAGTTAAGGGTACCAGCTCTTGACCCAAGTTACTAACTCATCCATGCCTCTGTTTTCTTATTATTATAAAAGGAATGAAAACAGTACCTACCTAAAAAGGTTATCATGCAGATTTAATGAGTTAACTGAACATGTAAAGTTTTGTTGTTCACTCAGTCTTGTCTCTTTGCAACCCCATGGGCTGCAACACGCCAGGCTTCCCTGTCCTTCATTATCTCCCAGGATTTGCTCAAACCCGTGTCCATTGGGTCGATGATGCCATGTGATTATCTCACCCTCTGTCATCCCCTTATCCGTATGCCCTCAGTCTTTCCTAGCTTCAGGGAAACATGTAAAACAAAGTTTTACTTTGAGTTAAGATGCTTATACCTGGCACATGGTATAAGTTTTTGTTACCTATATGGCACTGCAGAACATTTAAGAAGTTATGACCAATTAATAAACAGTGAAAAATGAAAGACTGGTTAAATACATAAGTGAGAAAAACAAAGTTGGCAACATTTTAGAAGAATTATGAGTGAATATCACTATGATCTTGTCATTAAAAAGTACTTCTTAAACAAAACACAAACCCATAAATGAAAAATGTTGAAATCATTTGCATTAAAGTAATTCTGTTTATCAAGGTACCACAAGGCAAAGGAAAATCCAAATCCCCAAATGGGATTTGCAACAGAAAGAGCCAACAAGGAATTTTATCAAAAATGTATAAAGATCTCTTTGCTGTTGTTGTTTAGTCGCTAAGTCCTGTCTGACTCTTTTGCGACCCCATGGACTAGAGCCTACCAGGATCCTCTCTCCATGGGATTCTCCAGCTAAGAATACCGGAGTGGGTTGCCCTGCCCTCCTCCAAGGAATCTTTCTGACCCAGGGATCAAACCTGTGTCTGCTGTGTTGCCAGGCAGATTCTTAAATCTGCCTGCCAATCTTCCCTGAGCCACCAGGGAAGCCCATCAAGATCTCTTACAGGCCAATAAAAATGAAATAACCAATATGTGGAAAAAATGGTCAAGAGACATCCTTAAACATTTCAAAAAGGAAAGTAAACATAACATTGTAATAAACATGTAACAAGAAACTAAATTGCCCAAGTAGTAAATTAATCTAAATTAAGCCCGATTCATATTATACCCTTTTCATACTGATCATTGAGTTGGTGATGGACAGGGAACCCTGGCATGCTGCAGTCCTTGGAGTCGCAAAGTGACGGACACAGCTGAGCAACTAAACTGGACTGAACTGATATTATACCCATTTATATGAGCATAATCTTAGGAAGCCTAACACACCAAATGCTACTGTGATTGTTTTTTATACACTACTGGACAATTTTGTAAGAAAAATTGATATTGTTTTATGAAACTGAACATTATGACTTGGCTCTTTCATTCCTGTTTACATACGATAACCTCTTATAAATATTCATTGACCACAGCAACTTTGTTCCTAAAAAAAAAATATATATATATATATAACTTGGAAAAGCACAAAACTATATCAACAAAAGGATTCAAGTATAATTAATTTATAGTATATTCACACACTGGAATAATATAAAGCAATAAAAATAATGAATGTGGATGAAACAATATTGATAGAGAAAACTAAGTCAAAGAAAACTGATATAGTAACATTTACATGAAGCTAGAAAACAAGAAAATCTGAACAATATCTTTTGAGTGGATTCATATAAAATCATAAAAAGAATGTGAAAAAGTTTAGGACAGTTGTTAGAGCAAAAGATATACAGAAAGACAGGATTCATAGTGGAGAGTAGAGTACAAACCTCTATCTTTTTCTAGTTTTAAAGTTAGTCTTTATTTTATTACTACACTTAAGAATTTTCACTTACATATATTCTTTAGCATATAAAAGCACAATATAGTCAAAAATATTTTATATACCCTTAGGGTACATTAAGATGGCTTTTTTTTTTTTCCTTTTAGACTCAACCCTTGAAATAAAGATGGACCTGTAAGGATTTCTATGTTCATTGCACTGATGCTGTCTGAAAGTGGACTTAATTTTACTTTGAAGAGATGATAGATATGAAGTTCAGCTCTTCCAAACGAAGCAGTTGTTCATAGTGACATATCTTCTGCATCTGTGATAGCAGATGCTTTTAAAAGCAACAGAAAGAGGGAGCAGTGGTGGGTGGAACTAGAAGCAAATGCTTATTCATATGCTGCCATGCGAAGCAAATCGGCCATGCTTCTGTCAGATATGCTGAAGAATGATCTAATCTTAGCTGGAATTGAAATATCTGGCACTGTTGAATTGTCATTGATAGGAGTTGGATATTTTTTGAGTTTTTCAATGATAAAGCAAAAAAACACAAAATTGTCAGGCTAGCATAGACCTTTCAAGAAAGCTTGGTGTTCCTATCTCTTTTTTTTATTGTGTCAAATATAAGCAAAACCGTGAAATTAGCATTCTTTATTCTTGACAATCACTATTATTAGGCAGCTCTTTCAGAAATGAAATCAGGAAGATACCTAGTCCTTAGCTGAGCTGCTTGTAGCAAATGTACATGCATTCCTGCCCTCACCTATAGTGATTTCTAGAAAGAGATACCATCACTGTCATCATTCCACATCAAAATCATTCCTCTTTCCTATAAGCCTTGTGTCCAGTCTAAATCCCTCTTTTTGCCATTCAAGGCTCTTTTCTTTCATCTTGACCTTATGGAGAATGGCTAGTTTCATAACTTAACAAACATTCTTTCACTAAAATTGGAACGTTATAAAATTACTTTTCCAATTTTTACAATATAGATATAGATCTAGAGCTAAATACAAATATATACAATTCAGACTTAGTCCACTTAGTCCATCATTCATTATCATCAAATAATTATATAATGCTTTAATTCCATTTATTAGTATTTTGGATAACACTGACTCCTCCAACTTTTTTTTCTATGTCTTATCTTTGCCCCCTCCAAATTTAGTATACATATTTTTATAGTTTTTAAGCTTTCCTCCTCATATTCATTTATTTTTTCATTTATTTTAGTCTGACTGCACCATGTGGCATGTGGGATCTTCCCAAACCAAGGATCGAACCTGTCCCTCCTGTGTTAGCAGCTCAGAGTCTTAACCACTGGACTTCCAGAGAAATTTAGCCTATTTTTTATCCCTGCAATCCAAATCCCTGATAACTGAGTCTTCCTAAAATGTAATTTTCATTACGTTGCCTTTTTGCTTAATGGAACTGCATTGATTTCCAAATGTTTGTCCAATCAACTTCAGTTTCTCAGACTAGAATTTAAAGCTGTGGTTCATCTCACTAACTTTATCTTACCAGCTTTTATCTTTTTATCTTTAATCTTTTACCACTTTCTAAATGGTACTAGTTATTTCAACTCAGAACTCCAGGTTATTTGTGAACATGAGCAATACATAAACGTTGCTTTAAAAAAAACAAAAAACTGTCTCCACTTGAAAAGATGGATGAATCACTTTTTTAAAAGTAGTTAATAGACTGTCTTATAATCATTATCGATTTGGTACAAGGTATACTATAAAATTGGAATAGTAGTATGGAATTTAATATCATGTTATAAAGATTACATTAGACTTCAACAGTAGCTTAGCAGAGCTGTCCCAGAGTAGATGCTCAGTAAACTTAAAAGAAAGAAAAAAAAACCTTCCTCTTCCTTGCTTCAGGAAAAAAAAAAAAATTGAGTTAATGCTGGAGAAATGATCGTGATAAGAATGACTCATAGAGAAAATAAATATAGTACATGGTGATGAGATTTTTCCTTTGCTAAGAAAGGTCTGGCTGGATGAAGGAGGATGCGAGGGAGAAAAACCAACTCTGTCAGACCTCCAAAGATGGAATGTCCTTTGCATTCATGTCATGGCTTACATCATGGGTCTAAGACATGAAGGTTTTTCTTACTGCAAAAAAGACCCCAGATTTCTCATCATTGTGTTTACTGCAGTGCTCCTCTATTCATTAAACATTTATTAAAAAAATAGTAAGTTCTACCATCAGGAGGGAAGGAAGCAGCTGTTTAACCACGTATACTGGAGTCATTGTGTATAAAGGAGAGGGTGACCTTCCTGGGCTTCTTTAAAGGTTGAGAGCTTTAGAAACTGGTCTCAGCATTTTTAAAAATATGTATCTATGTATCTTTTTTTTCCCTTTGTTCTTCAGTCACTAAGTTGTGTCCAACTGTTTTGTTACCCCATGGACCATAGCCGACCAGTCTCCTCTGTCCATGGGATTTTCAGGGCAAGAATGATGGAGTGGGTTGCCATCGTTTGGGATTAGTAAATGCTGAGTATTCTTTACATTGAGGCTACATTGGTAGTGAAAGTGTTTTTTTTACACTTTATATTATGTATTTTGAAGGCAGCAGGTAACAACTAAATATGAAAGAATCATCTGACCTCTTAGCAGGTAACTTCTAAAGTGAGTAAAATGAATTCAAGATCTATGAATGAGTTGTCTCATATAGAGTAAGGATAAAGTTGCAAGCCCAATACAATATTCACTCCAAGCTACTGTATTCACTCCAGAGAAACTGAAATGTCTGAATAGCTTGCTGTTTCTTTCCATGTTTCAGTGTTTCAACAGGGATCCTTTTAGTCTTTTCAAAATACGAGGAGACAGAGTTGAGTGAGAACACAGCGATAGCTGGCTGCCTTTAAGGCACAGCTAGAATGGGTGTCCAAGTTCTTCTAGGCTGACCTCTTGAATGGGCTGCTCACAGGGGCCCAAATCACACAGGTCCTGTGAACTGCTTTAATGAAGTCTCATTTATGTGTTTCCTCCAAAGGACCAGAGACAGAGCAGGATGAATACACAGCTCAGGCGTCTATAGATGTAGTGCGAGGCTGCGAGTGTAAGTGCTGGTCACAGAGCCAGCGATTCATTTGGAGACTCTGGTTTTGTCCTAAAAATCCATTCAGATTTCACACTCCAGACTCGAACATATTCACATTTGTTTTAATTGCATTTTCCTTCTTATCTTTAAATACAATATAGCCTGGGAAAATCTCCACAGGTTTGTGAAGCCCCTGGCATATGACTGTAGATCCTGAGCACACTGAGGAAGGGTATAAGCAATGAGTGGGTTACTGAGGCTCTCAGGTGCCCATAGGGCCCAAAGGTGCCCACCTTTCCATGGGCTCTCAGGTGCCCATGTCACCTTTTTATTGGCATCTTCCTCCCTGTGAGTTCCAAAAGTCAGCTAATAAGACATACTCACCTCACTACTCAGGATTGTGGACTTCACGTACGTAAAACTTGCTCGGCATTGTGCCTTCCTCTTGTCCTCATTCTCGTGGTGAGTGGCACCTTCCAGGCACTCAGATGCTCACGCCAGAAACTTGGGAGTCATCCCAGACTTCTCGTTCTACATCAGCCCCCACATCCCATCAGCCACCAAGTCCTGTCAAGTACGCCTCCATCTGCGGTTCTCTCTCTGGACTGACATTGTTTTAATTTAGCCCTTTCTCCTGCCTGCCCTGAATTGCTATTGCAGGGATCACTTAACTGGTCTGTCTGCCTCCCTACCTACTCACCCACTCCATCCCTAGCTTATGGCTGCCATTATTTTATTCCTCAGTGTATTCAGTTCTTTAAGACTTTGACCTATTCCTGTGTTTTTCACAGTGTCCATATCCCACAGTTTCACTTTGCCAACTTCCGCATATTCCTATAATACTATAGCAACATATTCTTAAGATCTCCACACTAGCCATTCTTCATATGCCTCTGGGCCTTTGCATATATATTCTACCCTTAGAATGTTCTTCCTCCCTTTTCTCCACATGGTGAAGTACTACTCACCTTTGATTACAGTTGAATCATGGAACTTCTGAGAATTTTCTTCCCTTTAACAAAATCCTAGTACTTTTTTCTGTCCTTTCTCATAGGAAACAACAAATTATGATATTGATTTTTGAATGAAAGAGAAATAGGTTAAGGTATTATCAGAAAACTTTATTTCTCCTTTAATGTGTCTTTTTAATGGTATCATGCTTATCTCTATGAGAATATATCTCTGAAAATAAAATTTAAATCTACATAAAATATCTGACATGTGCATCATTTTCAGAGCAAAAAATGCCAAGAATAACATTGTCAGGAAGTGTCCCCTGGCCCTTGTTTTCATTATGTTAGATTAGCTGCACCTATTTGTGTTAATAAAGTACTCCAGGATCACCCAGAGTATAGCACTTAATCCATGAACTGTGATTGTTTCTTTCTATCCCTCACTGAGATTTCATAGCAGAGGTTAAAGTTTGTGCCTGTGTCTCTAGTCCTTAATACGATGTCTGACACGTAGTAGGTATTGAAGTATAGAATAAGCATTTTGTCTAAATGAATAAAAACAGAAATGCATTTCTAGGAGAGCTATTATTTGTTAATAGTCTTTATGGACAATACTATAGGCATACTACTAGAGCATACTGCTAGTATGTATGTGCACTGCACACTTAGGGCATGCTGCTACAATGAGTACAAAAGAAAGATCATGAGGCCCTTATTTGTGTTACTGGAAGTTATGTGTCAGTGGGTAGAACATATACACACACACACAGACACGAACACACAGAGTTGAATAATAATGGAAGAGTTGAATAACAATATGTGAAAACTAACAAGAATGATATGAGCAACAAGTATGTGATAGTAACTCATATCATAAGCATGAATATATATAAGAACGAGATACTAAAAATACATGTTGATTCTCTGAAATGAGTTAATTATCTAATAATAAGAAAATTATTGAATTTAGTCAAAATTCATCAATTTGGTCTTTTCACTTATGCCTTGCCCACTCCACCCATTCAACATGATCCGTGAACTTTGTCTTCTTAGTGCTTGTGCCATTCCCTCGTCTGAATTTTCTGTTGGTGTTAGTAAGACCTTATAGAATGACCACAATGTGTTGGACTGTGAGCTTGGTACTTACCAAGACACTATGTATTTTAATAACTTATCCTCTTTCTCTGCTTAGAAAGTCCTTCAAGGCTCAGCTTAATTATCTCCTCCTTCTTGAAGCATTTCTTGATCCCTAGGAGGCAGAATTAATCGTTCCACTTCCATAGGCTTTCATAACTTTGCAGACATACAAACATCTCTTTCCACTAAACCAGAGATGGCAAGTAGAATCCATTCATTTATCTATTTAAAGATAATTAGATAATATTAATTGTTATCTATGTTATTATATAATAACATAGATATCTAATAAGATGTTATTAGATAATAAACATCTTCTGTGTGCCAGCCACTGATGCTACATTAGTGAACCAAATAATTGATCCTTGCACCTGGGGAGACAGACAATAAACAATAACCATAGTTAAAAAGTGCATTGTATAACATGGGAGAATGATATGTGCTATTTATCCAGGGAAATGTAGGGTAAACGCTCTACCAAGTTTAAACAGATCAGAAGAGGCCCCACGGAGAAAGTGGCGTCTGAGAAAGACTTGATGAAGGCGAGGAGTGAGCCTGTGAGAACGGCTTTCCAGGCAGAGGGAACAGTCAGTGCAAAGGTCCAGAGGGGAGGAGTGTGTCTTGTTTACCCCCTGAGATTCTAATTGGTCTGGGGTGGGACCTGGCCATTTTTTAAAAGTTTTCCCAAGTGATTCTACTATTTAGCCAAAGATGAAAATCACTATGCAGGATGTAGGGTAACATAAATCATCTCAAGTCTCAAAAAGCCTGTAGGTCATAGGGGATAGGCACATGAACATCTATACTTGATACTTCAATGTGAAAAGTGCTTTAGGGACTTGTGCACATGGTATTACAGAAGGACATACTTCTCTTTATCCAGCCTGGGAGTTGGAGGTTAGCCCAAAGCTTCCTGGAAGAGGCTGTCTGCCTAAGTCTTGATGTATAGGAGGTAACTAAGGAAGGAATGGTTCTGGTGAAAGTGGAGCATGTGACTGCTCCTTGTGAAGCATATGAATTCTGTGTGTCAGCAGGAACTAACTCTAAGTGATTCAATATTGACAAAATGGAGATTTACAGGAGATGAAGCTAGAAACATGGAAAGAGCTAAGATCACAGAGAAGCCAGTGTAGAACTCTGATTTTACACCGAGTTCAGGGAACACTAATGGTGTACAAGAAGCCAGTGACAGCATTTGGTTAGCTCAAATGGCAAATCACTTCAGTGACAATGATAGGAAAATTTTTTGGAAAGGACCCAGCTTAGAATAGGGCAGCAAATCAAAGCATGTATCCAAGAGAGAGCTGATGGTGGTCCTGATGGAGGGAAGTTTTGTGGAGTTGGGGGAGATTTCAGAGACATATTACCCTGGGCAGATTTATGATCAATTGGCTGAGTGGATGCTGGTTGAGGGTGGAAAAGCAACAAGGAGAAGAGTGAGACAATGCCCAAGGTTTCGCTTTGGACAAGTGTGGAGATGGTGATGCCAGCCACCAGGATGGGAAATCCAGGAGCAAGAGTACATTTCAGGGAAGGAAGGGGCTTCCTGGCAGGAACATGCCACAGCTGAGGTACCAAGAGCAGTGGGCACAATGTGATGACCAGCAGGCTGAGGGTGTAGAGTGTCCTGAGATTCCACACCTTTCACTATGGTTCCAGACATAGGAAAGCCTGTGCTCACTTAATTGTCTTCTAGATGGATACACAAGTATTAACATGTTCTGAAGATCATTGTAGACAATGTTCAAAGCTCAAGAAAAGATGTCAAGGAGCTGTTGTTGTTCACTCACTAAGTCGTGCCCAACTCTTTGCAATCCCATGGACTGCAGCACACTGGGTTTCCCTGTCCTTCACCATCTCCCAGAGTTTGCTTAAACTCATGTCCATTGAGTTGATGATGCCATGCAACCATCTCATCCTCTGTAGCTCCCTTCTCCTCCTGCCCTCACTCTTTCCCAGCATCAGAGGCTTTTCCAGTGATTTGGCTGTTCACATCAGGTGACCAAAATATTGGAGCTTCAGCTTCAGCATCAGTCCTTCCAGCATCAGTCCTTCCAATGAATACTCAGGGTTGTTTTCCTTTAGGATTAACTGGTTTGATCTCCTTGTTGCTCAAGGGACTCTCAAGAGTCTTCTTCAGCACTACAATTCAAAAGCATCAATTCTTTGGTGCTCAGCTTTTTTTATGGTCCCACTCTCACATCTGTACATGACTACTGGAAAAGCCATAGCTTTGACTATACAGACCTTTGTTGGCAAAGTGATGTCTCTTCTTTTTAATATGCTGTCTAGGTTTGTCTTAATTTTTCTTCCAAAGAGCACGTGTCTTTTACTCTCATCACTACAGTCACTGTCCACAGTGATTTCGAAGCCCAAGAAAATAAAGTCTGCCACTGTTTCCAGTTTTTCCCCATCTATTTGCCATGAAGTGATGGGACCAGATGCCATGAATTTAATTTTTTGAATGTTGAGTTTTAAGCCACTTCTTTCACTCTCCTCTTTCACCTTCATCAAAAGACTCTTTAGTTCCTCTTCACTTTCTGCCATAAGGGTGGGATCATCTGCATATCTGTGTTTGTTGATATTTCTCCTGGCAATCTTGATTGCAGCTTGTGCTTCATCCAGCCCAGCATTTTGCATGATCCACTCTGTAAAAGTTAAATAAGAAGGAGCCATAGCTTGGTTCCAATATTTTATATATATATATACACATATATATTTATGTATAATACAAAGGTCTAGTTGTCATCAGACTCCCAAGTAGTAAAATTTGGAACATGTATAGATAAAGTCTGGCCCAAAAAGAAAGAGATGAAGCAGGCACACATTGACAACAATATGTACATTTGACATTTCTGTTTGAGACATTTAATGTACTGATGTTTGGTGTTTTATTTATTTATTTATTTATTTTTACTAAAGGGAAACATTAGTTTAGTGGAGTAATATGTGCCCCGTAACATTATTTCCAAGATATAAACTCCTCAGCAGTAAGCATGGAGTTAGCTTTCTTTCCTTCTGGTGAGGAAGATCAGTTTTTGGAATGATACCTGCCTTTTCCTAAATCTCAGTCTCTGCATCACAGTGGAGCTTCCCTGGTGGCTCAGCTGGTAAAGA
Source organism: Giraffa tippelskirchi (assembly GCF_054371585.1). Classification (NCBI taxonomy): domain Eukaryota; kingdom Metazoa; phylum Chordata; class Mammalia; order Artiodactyla; family Giraffidae; genus Giraffa; species Giraffa tippelskirchi. Next base: position 36,434,437 of record NC_137284.1, on the reverse strand, counting down.
ATCTGCTTGCAAAGTAGGAGACCTGGGTTTGATCCCTGGGTTGGGAAGATCCCCTGGAGAAGGGAAAGGCTACCCAATCCATTATTCTGGCCTGGAGAATTCCATGCACTGTATAGTCCATGGGGTTGCAAAGAGTCGGACACGACTGAGCGACCTTCACTTTCATTTTCACTGCATTACAGTCAGGCTCCTTCATTCCATGAACTGCCCAGAGGGAGTGGGAGCACTCAATCCCTAGAGAAAGCTGAGCTGAAAGACAGGAGACTCGGAGCCTCTGTGCTCTCAGTCCTGAGAGAACCGACATGCTGTGTGACTGAACCAGTCACATCCCTCCCTGGTCCTCATTTCCCTTCCTGTGAAACAAAGGAGTAGGTTGAATAGTCAATGAAGCCCCTTCCCAGCATATTCTGTGATTCCCCCATCACAGCTCCGCTTCAGAAATCTTCAGAGTCCTTTTCAGTCGTTCGTAAGAAGCTTCGAGAGTGACTCAGAGCTTTCAGCCTGGAGCATGAAGAGGAGTCGTTATTGCAAAGTTCCAGCTTCACTCTGAGGAAATGTCTGGAGAAAGGGGCAGGGTTATTAGAACATCCAGGTTCATGGGCTGCTTGTCCTCCCTGCAGTCTCTGACTTTCCTTGGACTTGGTAGAAACTTAATATTTGCTTTTATGTTAAAGTTCCTTCTCCTGTTCCAACAGAATGTTTGCACTTCTACTCCAGGGGCCTGTGACATTTGATTCTTTGCCAGGACAGCTTTATTTGAGGGAAAGACTGTCTTCAGTATATATGGTTCAAGATTAAATAACTTTTCTTCTCACTAGTATTTGAAGTGTAATCCCATTCAAATTTACCAGCCTACCTTAATGTTACTGGCACATCCTTTTCTGGGATCTCATTTGTTTCAATAAACAGCAGTATTGATTTTTGTAGTGATTCCTAAAAATAAGTCACTTAGATCCTGTCATAATAGTTGTTTTTTTTATATTCAAGCACCAGTTTTATTTATTGTTAGTGATTTTCTTTGGATCAATTCACTTTTTGATTGTGTGTATGTACTATAAATGAAAACTGGCAAAGCTTGGTAATCAGTAGGTAACTATAAATAGAGTTTACATTTTAAAAATAACTAAAAGGAAAAAAAAGAAATTATTCCTAAGATGATCTCAGTCCATTTGTGGATCGTTTACCACATATCAGGCAACACTGGCTTTTTGTCCCAGAGGGAAACATTACTTTGTCCTGCAAGTTTGCTCACTGCAAATACAGCCATGAAAAATGTCTCACATGGAAGGTGGCCAGGGTATTTCTTTCTTGAACACCCAGCAAGAATATGCAGCAGCTTTTAAGGCTTATAGTGAGTTGCTGCTGGTGATATTCTGAAGGCCAGCAGTCTGGACTGTGCTCAGCTGGGTAGGTTCTGCTGATCTCAGCCAGGATGGGCTAATCTCACTTGGGGACCGATGAGGCTGAAGGGTTTCAGCTGCAATGGATCATCTCCATTCCATGTAGCCTCTTATCCTCTAGGAGGCTAGCTCAGGCTTGTTCATGGGGCTCTGGTGGCAGGTGTCCCAAGAAGGAGGAATGTGAGACCTCTTGAGATCTGGGCACAAATTTCCACACTATCACTTTTGTCGTATTCCACTGGCCAAACCAAGTCATGAGCCAGCTCATTTTCAAGGGGTAGAAATAGACTCCACCTCTTAATAGAAGGTACTAGAAAGACATGTGCCTAATTTGGCAGCCACATGTCACCTCTCCTGAAGCCTGGTGGAAGAAAAATGTGCTGTTGGTTCATGAGTGGGAAAAGGCATTGAGGATGTGCAGAAAGAAGGTTGTACGTGTGAGCGCTCGACATTGGTGAACAGAAGGAGGGGACAGTGCCATGCTGAGCCACCAAGAGGAGGACACTGTAGAGACCAAGGCTGATCTCTTCATGAGGAATTCATTTAAGCCTAGACTCTGAATGAATCTAGATTTAAATTTACATCTTTTTGAATCTCAGAGTCTCAGATCTCATGGTATCTCAGTTTCCTCCGTGTGAAATGAAGATAGAATATGTTTACCTCATAGTGACGTGAATACAAACTGAGAAGAAACGGAGGAAGTACACATACATAGGAAGTGTGCAATAAGTAAAAGCAGTTGTTTTTAAACCTCAAATGTCCACGTGTCCATTTAGCCAGCTGAGATTTCATGTGTCTTCTATGCTTGTTTTCTGTTCCCTGAAATGATGAAAGAAAGTGAAAGTGAAGTCACTCAGTCATGTCTGACTCTCTGCAACCCCATGGACTGTAGCCTACCAGGCTCCTCCGTCCATGGGATTTTCCAGGCAAGAGTACTGGAGTGGGGTGCCATTTCCTTCTCCAGGGCATCTCTCCAACCCAGGGATCGAACCCGGGTCTCCTGCATTGCAGGCAGACGCTTTACTGTCTGAGCCACCACATGTTTGGAAACCTGGGCGTTCCCTCCCCCACCCCACATAGCCACTACTCCTTCATTCATCCTGTGAATCTCTACAGTTAAGTGTAGCTGGAATTCTGAGGCTTTGTGCATCTATATGCCACCTCTCCTGAAGCTTTGTGGGAGAAAAATATGCTGTTGATTGGCGAGTGGGGAAAAGGCGTTGAGCGTGTACAAATGAAGCATATACTTGTGAGCACTTGGCATTGGCGAGCAGGAGGAGGGGACAGTGCCAGGCTGAGCCACCAAGAGGAAGACGCTAGCGAGACCAGGACTGGCCTCCTCATGAGCAAATCCATTGTCAGAGATCTGTTGGTGTGTGTCCCTCTGAAATGGGTATGAAATAGTCTTCGATTTCTTCTGATTGCAAGAGGAGGAGGTGGGGGAGAAAAAAGAGAAAAAGGGAAAGGAGGAGGAGAAGGACTAGACAGAGACAGAGATGATGAAGCAGAAAGAGAAGGAGGAGAAAGGAAAGAATAAAGGAGTAAGGGGAGAAGAGAGGGATGGGGAGGAGGGGGAAAGGGACGAGGGAAGGGGAGGAGAAGAGTATCCAGGGTAAGAAACAGCCAGCCTAGCAGCCGGACCCTTGCATCCATGACAAAGCTGGACTTCTTCATTTCCACGTACTCTCCTTCGTAGTGTCGGCCTCTGTGGCCTGGAGAAACATAAAGTCGGGCTATTTTGAATATTCATAAATGTGTGTGGCCTCATCTCACTATTAAATAGAAGCGCTAGCTGTTCCCTAATTTTAGCACATATCTCTTAAATGTCAAAAGACAGATTTTCCTCCAACCCCCCTCCTTTCCTAGTCCTCAAGCTTTGAGTCACGAGGATAACTTCACTCTATGAAGAAACTGGCAGAAAAGAATAAAATGCAGAGGAAAAAATTTTGACAAACTGATTTTAAAACATATTTCCAGTCCAGTATCTGGCCAAGTAGGCACCTAAAATATATTTTCTGAACTAAGCTGATACAGAGGAGGGGAAGGGAAAAGGAAAGATGTCCTCAGAGACAAGGGTCATCAAAATCAAGGAACTGTCTGCTACAGGATTCAAGGATGATCCAGACTCTAGGAATCGACCAGCAGTGGATTTTAGGACTTGCATATCATTGAGAGCAAAGCTGATAATGGGATGGGGTACCTGTGTAATACTGCTGTGTGCTATTATGTGACAGCTGCTGTGTGATAGACATTGAACTTTTAGAGATCCAATGTTATCCTATCTTTCAAGAATCTTACAATTTATAGAGGAGAGAGAAACAAAAGAGCAAATGATTACAATTATGGGAGATCAGATCTAAGTCAACAATATGCACACTGTACAAGTGAGTACAGATGAGGTGCCTAGCCCCAGAAACAGAGTCAGCGGAACATTCTTTTCGGAGACAACACCCTAGTTGTGTCATATGAAGTAAGTCATGTAAAGAAGTAAGCAGAGGGCTGCACAGTCAGTGGCAAGAGAGCATGAAACTGCAAGGTGCCTGATGTGGGTGGTTATCAGAAAATCATACAGATTAAAAGTCCTTAATGCATTTTTCAGTTATTACTTATCTGAAGGTCGTCCTTCCATACAGACATCCACCTCCCCATCTAATCACCACTCCCACCTCATCCACAGCTGAGTTGAAACCACATGTCAACAGTGATGTTTAGTTGGGATTGGGCACCACTTCTGGTTGCCAGGACACCAAAGGAGCAACAGCTTAATTAGAGTGAAAGCTTGTTTCCCTCTCGTTGAACAGCCCAGGTATTCAGTGCAGGCTAAGTCACTACTGGGTCAGTGCCCCATCTTTTTCCCTCCTGCTGATCCTCAAGAGGCCTCCATCTTAAGTCAAAATGGCAAGACAAAGACGCATTGGGTAAGGGAGCACAAATACCCTATCTTTAAGAATATTTCCAGAAACTGCCACAAAATACTTCTGCCTACATTCCATTGGTCCAAGTTTATCACATGGCCACATGTAGCTACAAGGTAGTCTGTGAAATATTTTGTAAAAGTAATGAGTAACGAGTATTATTCTGTAGCAGCTATGAAAGATAGGTAGAAATTCATGAAAGAGGAATCACTTTTTTATATAAGCAGCTTTTTAAAAACATTACTCAACACATAAGACTTATTTAAAATCCTAACTAAGCAATGTAGCCTCTTTTCTCAAGAAACCTCCTTTCATAGCATACTGGAATGCTCAACAGTGTTAGCAAGTCTTGGAAGCCTAATTTTCTTACTTTCTAGGATTGTCTGAACTCTCATAGAAGAAATTTCTTCTTACCTCTTTATATTCAACTAAAATGTTGAGGCTTTGTTAATATAGTGGAAGAGGAAACAGATATTATGAGAGAACTCTGGTCATGGTCAGGTCAATTAATCTATTTGATACAAGAGAGCAGTTGGTTGGCCACCAGCAGCTATGGAATCCTGGAATTCAGGGCGTCAAACCTACAACAGTTCAGCAACAGGTTTCACATTTAGGAGACACTCTTTCTTTTACAGTATCAAGCACAGCATCTGACACGCAGTAAGTGCATGATAAATTAGAGGTGTATTGAGTTGAATTTATTTGCATACTCTAGCAATGAGGTTGAACACATAAAGACATCTATATTTTATCAACCATATGTTTACTCAGATTGATTGATTAACTCATTCAATTAACATTTATTGAACTCTTAACGTCTTGCCTGATGCTAATTGCTGGGGGAGTTAGACAAATGATCAAGTTATAACCTCTGCTTTTAAGGAGCTCATAATTTGGCAGGAGGGCTTCCCAGGTGGCGCTAGCGGTAAAGAACCTGCCTGCCAATGCAGGAAACATAAGAGATGCGGGTTTGGTCCCTGGGTCAGGGAAGATCCCCTGGAGGAGGAAATGGCAACCACTCCAGTATCCTTACCTGGAGAATCCCATGGACAGAGGAGCCTGGTGGGCTATAGGGCCACAAAGAGTCGGACATGACTGAAACGACTTAAGACACAGCATAGCAGGAAGGCAGATGTATACACCACTAATTTCGATAGTTTGGTAAATGCTACACAGCGCTGGAGGACATGCAATGAAGATGTGTTATTTCAGTCTGATTGTTGGAAAAAGGCATTACAGAGGAGGTAGTACTTGAACTGAGCCTTGAAAGATGAGTAGTGATCCACCAAACAGTCAGCAAATGTATGAAGAGTTCCTTTAGTGTCACATTTACCAAAAAACTGTTCCAAATCCTGGTCAAGCAATACAGCCTCTTTTCCCCAGGAGGCCACATTCTATGCCATGCTCAATAACTGTCTACTTACTGTGTATTTGCTTTTCTCACTGCCTAGGGTAGTTGGAGTTTTCATATCTACCAAAGAAATCCCCATGACTCCCAGGTGGCTCAGTGGTAAAGAATCTCCCTGCCAATGCAGGATCCGTAGGAGAAGTGGGTTCAATCCCTGGGTCTGCAATATCCCCTGGAGGAGGAAATGGCAATCCACTCCAGTATTCTTCCTTGATAAATTCCATGGACAGAAGAGCCTGGCAGGCTAAAGTCCATGGGATCACAAAGAGTTGGACACGACTGAGCAACTGTGCACACAGGTACACATTACAGATTATAAAGAAATTCCTCATTGCCCTCTAGGTATCAAAATCATAATCACCCATAAACCAATCATTCATTACTCTCCCTCACCCCTTTCTTCTTCTTTTCTGTTCTATTCAATCACATGCCTGTGTCTAAGTTAAATGCTACCGTTTACACCCCGTGGCAAGACATTCACCTTGTCTTATTTTCTGAGGTGAAATCAGCTTTTCAGCTATAGTAAGCGCACCCCTGGAAGTGTGTCACTGCTACTGTCTCCTCACCAGCAAGAATTTTCTGTTTTTCATCACCAAGTTGTTACGTGTTTCAGGCTTTGAGCAACATCTGAGTTTCCACCAGCTGTGTTTTGCGTTGTCCCCATTTTGTATAATTAAGAAAAACAGGAAGCCAATCACTTAAGTAAAGCTGACCCTCTTCATGCTGCAGACCCGAGAAAGGACGGCATCAGGGCTTTTTATAGCACAGTTTTCACAAAATTTATCCTAAAATCCGCTTGAAAGTGGAGCGAGGAACTGTGGCAGTGTTGTGGCCTTGCTCTTGATGACAAACAGCTGTGCTTCTCTAAAACCACACGCTCCGGGTTAACACTCATATAGTTGATTACCAACTCGGTTTGTCACATTGTGACAGAGGGTTTCCCCTGACATTTTTTGCACCAGCTGAAATCTTGAGGGTCAGAGGGTCTTTGCCCTTAGCCCTTAAATTCTTTGTGTATCCAACATTTAACCATTTTTTGCCTTGATGTCTATGGATAGTTGCGAGTCAGTTTCTAAGGAAACCCTGGGCTATTAAAGAAGATTAAAACCAAAAATGTGTATCTGAGAAAGAAAGAGCTTCTAATTCTATTTGCTTAGAGTTTCATTTTCTCATCTAAAAGAGAAATATCATTACTTCATCAAGTGAAATTGCATCTAGAAATAGTGGTTAGGTTAGGGGTCAGTTCAGTTCAGTCGCTCAGTCATGTCCGACGCTTTGCGATCCCGTGGACTGCAACACCCCAGGCCTCCCTGTCCATCACCAACTCCCAAAGTTTACCCAAACCCATGTCCATTGAGTCGGTGATGCCATCCAACCATCTCATCCTCTGTTGTCCGCTTCTCCTCCCGCCTTCAATCTTTCCCAGCATCAGGGTCTTTTCCAATGAGTCAGTTCTTTGCATCAGGTGGCCAAAGTATTGGAGTTTCAGCTTCAACATCAGTCCTTCCAATGAATATTCAAGACTGATTTCCTTTAGGAAGGACTGGTTGGGTCTCCTTGCAGTCCAAGGGACTCTTAAGAGTCTTCTCCAACACCACAGTTCAAAAGCATCAATTCTTCGGCACTCAACTTTCTTTATTGTCCAACTCTCACATCCATACATGACTACTGGAAAAACTATAGCTTTGACTAGACAGACCTTTGTTGGCAAAGTAATGTCTCTGCTTTTTAATATGCTGTCTAGGTTGGTCAGCAGTACTCATTAGATTAAATATTAATGAGAAGGTCATATTAGTCGATCTCTAGGTTGGGAAGATCCCCTGGATAAGGGAATGGCAACTCACTCCAGTATGCTTGCCTAAAGAATTCCATGGACAGAGGAGCCTGGTGTACTATATAGCCCATGGGGTCACAAAGAGTCAGATATGACTGAGCGACTAACGCTTTCACTTTCATTAGTGATCAACTATTAGTGCTTAGTAATAGTTGTAATAGATAGTGAATAGCAAGCAGTATTAGTGATTAGTATGGAGGATGGAAAGATACTTAAAATGTAGCCCCTGCCTTGAAGGAGTTCATAGGCTCCTAGGAGAAGCTGACATCAGTACAACTAAATACAATTTGTAGCAATATGTTCCATGATCTGTGTCCTATTCTCATAGCACCTGTTTTGTGATCAGGGTCACCTCCTACCCATATAAATTTGAACTGGAGCATCAGTGCCTACCAGGTGATCCTTCTCAACTGACATTTGAATGTGAGTAATAACCATTCATTCATTCAGCAGATACGTGTTGAGCACGCTGTGTGCTCCAGGCATTGTGCTGAATTTTTCAGGGCTGGAAATCTTTCTTCAGTTGCATTCATAATTCTTTGTGTGCCGCAGAGAGCTAGCTAACATTTATTAGACACTGCTATATTCTAGTCACTTTATTTATCCAATAAACGCTGTATGTGGGAATTTTTATCCCCACGTACAAATGGAAACTGATCATGAAATTAATCTCCCCAGTGTTGTACAGCAAGTAGCCAGTAGACAATTTACACCAGATTCCTACAACCATGCTGATTCCCCTTCTGCTACTTTGACAGCCCATGCTTCAGCTAATGGAGACATTGTAGGGATACTTTAAGTGCATGGTAGTGACTGAGAGAGGCCTAAGTTTTATATGTCAGAGACTTCTTTTGGAAACTGTTAACATCTGTGTGTATGTCCTTTTAATTTCATCCAACAAAGATGAAAACATTTTAGCTTTGCTTTGGAGTTTAGAATAAAATGCTTTAAACATACATCAATAATGCAACAGCAAGGATTAATACCAGGAAGAACTTCAAATGTGGTTAAACACAAACAGTGATGGTGATGTAAGAGACATTGAAGAATCTGTTTCTAGAGGTCTTTAAAATTAGAATATAATTTTTTACGTTATTTTATGTCTCAAAAAATCATATGGAATAGCTTGTGAGGCCACTTCAACTTACAAATTCATCACATCAGGTTGCGCTGGGATCCGGTCACCAAACAGGACTGAAACTGCAGACATAGCTGGAGAACAGAAATGACTGACAGGTTTAATCAGTACAGTTCAGGTAGCAGCCACCGGGTGGCAGTAGTCATACACTCACATCTCTGCTACTTAAAAAATCATTGAAACAGGGATGAGGGACCTTAGATACTCTTTAGTCCAGACCATTTGACAATTATGAAAATTTGAGACCTATAACTATGATTCAACATAGTTCTGTGAGAAGTACTTTTTATTAAAGAAAAATCTAGATAAATATTAAACACATTATATGTAGAATAGCAAAGAAATGGAGGTGCTATTTATGGTCATATTTGAAGTTAGAGGCATTTCAAGCTTTTAGAGTTATATTACTCTTCTTTCCAACCAGCCCTTTTTCAGTCTCACCAAATTAAGGAAGAGTAAAGTACTACCCTCTTGGTAAGGTTCTTTTAGGAGGCAGAAGTCTTCCTTTAGGGACATTTGCTGTGTCCCCAGTGACTCTGCACAGCCAGTCCCCTGGGTCTACTCTGATCCAAATTGCTACAGCTCTGTGCTAGCAAGGATTTAGCCAGCCTGTTGCCCACTGTTTTCAGCAGTTTTTCTTCTATGATAGGCAACTTATTCCTATCAACATACCCAAGTGTTGATTAAATCCCTCAAAATATTATAGAGAAAGAGAACTTTGCAGCTAGCTCTTATTATCACATCAGTTAGGGTCACTTACAGTAGTTCTTTCTGGAAAAGACCCTGATGCTGGGAAAGTTTGAGGGCAGGAGGAGAAGAGGGCGACAGAGGACAAGATGGTTAGACAGGCATCACCGACTCAATGGATGTGAGCCTGAGCAAACTCCAGGAGATGGTGAAGGACAGGGAAGCCTGGTGCTGTAGGCTGCAGTCCATGGGGTTGCAAAGAGTCAGATGTGACTTAGTAACTGAACAACAATAGTTCTAACTGAGATAAAGTAGCCATGCTTTCTTGTGGTTGAATTTACTATAATCTGACTCCCTTCTCTTCCTTTAAAGCCAACAGAACAGAAAGCAAGGGAGTCAGATTTGATGTTATAGCCTCTGAAGTCTGCTCTCCCTTTTCTCAAGTACATGATTTGCAGTCACTCTATTAATAATATCAGAATACCTGCAGTGCTTCTTGCACGTGAAGACGACACATCAAAAACTTCCCAGCTCAACAGAGAACCACTGTTCTAGCCTAGCTCCCTAATAAGTTTTGGATGAGGGATCTGTCTGCCAGACAAAGAAAAGTACTTTTACTAAAGACACATGTCTATTCAGAGGCAGAGACTGGACACCAAGGCCTGAGAATCATGGTAGTCATACTGTGTTCATGTACCTGCTTTACAAAAACTTTCTGGGGCTAAGAGCTCCAGAGCTGCAAGAAGTTGCAAGAACAAAGCTGATTTTAGGGTCTGCTTTTGAACTACTTTTACAGGGATGGCATCCAAACCCCATCTGTCAGCTTTGCCACCATGTCCTGTGCTGGGACACATGTTGACCCTTCCAGGGAGCTCCCAGTGCTGCTGCTCACAGCAGAAGTTCCAGGTTCTGGAGAAAAGCATGATTTCTTTCAGCTCTGGGGATTGCTGTCAAAAGGTCATCCAGTCTTTTCTCCTCACTAATTATGTTAGAAAAAGGCCTCAAAAAATATCAGGCTTTAAAAAAATGTATCAGCATTGATATTAAATATAAAGAAAATCACAATTTCTTTATGCACAGTGTTCCTTGCATATATGGACATGTGGGTGTGAATTCACTCATTCATTTACTCACCATCATGTTTGGAGACCGCCCACTGTTAGATGAGGCTGGGAAGTCCACAGTTGTCAGTAGAGTCTTCCTTCATTCACTCACTCAACATGTATTTATTCAGAGACCATTATAGATCAGTCACTATGCTAGGCACAAGGAATGTGGCCTGATAGGGAATGGATATTTTTCTAGAAATGTTACCCAAGATAAACCTATTTATATGGAATTGAATTATGCTTTTAAAAAAGTTGGATTTGTTTCTTCTAAGAAATGAAGTTTAAAGATTTTTACATCCTTACTATAATATGTACAAGGTGCAGAGACTATGCTAGTTGCTTGGAGGAATATCAAGAAACATAAGGCAAGAGCACTGTTAAAATTGATTTAGTTGTAAGGCGGAATGCATACATCTCTGAGATTCCTACTTAAATAAATGATGCAAGCAATTCCAAAATACTCTACTTTGATCTCAGGCTAGCTATGATAAGCATTGAGTGATAAAACGCTTTCAGAGGAAGCAAACGCAGAAGGCTTCACATAGACAGTGGGAATCTGAACTGAGTTGGACTGTCCCTCAGAAACAAGTGGGTTCTCTGGATGCAGAGAAGAAAGTAGGGAGCAATGTTTCTTTTCTTTCCTTTTTTTTTTTTTTTAAATTTTGCATTTACTAGTGCTTTAGAGCTTAGTATTCAGCAGAGTATGCTGTTGCTGCTGCTAAGTCGCTTCAGTCGTGTCCGACTCTGTGCGACCCCATAGACGGCAGCCCACCAGGCTCCACCGTCCCTGGGATTCTCCAGGCAAGAACACTGGAGTGGGTTGCCATTTCCTTCTCCAATGCACGAAAGTGAAAAGTGAAAGTGAAGTTGCTCAGTCGTGTCCAACTCTTCACGACCCCATGGACTGCAGCCCACCAGGCTCCTCCGTTCATGGGATTCTCCAGGCAAGTGTACTGGAGCGGGGTACTGTTGCCTTCTCCATCAGTAGAATATAGACAGTCGTAAGAAGAGCTCCCGTTGAGTAGGAGACGGGGGACCTGGTTGTGGTAGTCGTTCAGTCTGTGAACATCGTCAGGCCTGAGCAGGTCACGGAGGCAGGTGACCGAACCAAAGGACGTGTCAGAACTCCTTCCAGCTTTAGGGTCGCTGAAGCTATTATACTTTGCTTGATATTGTAAAAGTGTACTTTTTCAAAGCACATTTTTTTCCCATTACACTTAGCATAAGTCAAGATTGCAAAACAAGCCCAAGGCTAAATTATCTAAGTGTATTCTCTTTGGTTGAAACCTAGTTGCTATTTTCTCTGACACTTAAACAGTGTTCATCAACACAGGAAATAAAGAAGTTGTCCATCTTAAATCCTCAAATGAATATGTATTGTGTGCCAGGTGCAACTATCCATTCTAGATGCTTATCAATGAACACTTTGCCTTTCAAATATTTTGTTTGCAATTCAAATGAAATGCTATCTGTAGTTTCCAGTATGTGTGGCAGGCTTGTAGAGTATAGGAGCACATGTTATTTTAGTTAACAATGATTCAAGAAATATTTATTGAGTACCTATAAATATCAAGTATTGAGCTTATAAGATGCAAGAGATATAAAAATAAATTAATACAGTTAAAACTTAGTCTCATTCATCAAGATTATAACCCAGTAGGGGAGTCAGACATATAAATAGACCAATTACATTTCAATATATGGGAGTTCAAGCCATGAGTATTGGAAAGCACAGAAGAGAAAATGCTGGTTTCCTGATAGAAGGCTTCACAAACAAGGAAACATTTAAACATGGAACATTTAACACTTAAACGTTAAACATTTAAAAACTCTACTCAATATTCTGTGATAACCTGTATGAGAAAAGAATCTTAAAAAGAATGGATATATGCAGATATATATATATTTATATATATAAAACTGTGTCACAGTGCTGTACTTATGAAACTAACACAACATTGTAAATTAACTATACACCAATAAAAATTTAAAATAAATAAGTAAACTGAGTTTTAAAAACGAGTTGGCAAAATGGCAGCCCTCAGACTATAATCAGCTTGTTGCTGAGATACGTTTTATAGCACCTGGCATCATGAAGTCCACAGGGCAAGAGCCTCATCAGTGACAGGAGGTTATCTGGTTCTTACACAGTAGTTGTGAAATAAGAAATAATGCAAAGTACTTAGCATAGTGCCAGGAACAGCATAGGTGATCAGTAAAGCACACTTATCATTTGTATTATCATCCAGACCTGTTGAACCATATGCATTACTAGTTACGGGGACACACTCCAAATGTTCAGTGTGCTTTAGTGTGGCTCTATTTAAGTGGCCATCAATGCATTAAGTTTCTGTCTTCCCTACTCCATGTAATCTCCATGAGGGCAGGGGATAAAGTTGTTTTGTTAATTATTATATTCCTCATACCTGGGAATAGATAACAGACTCAATAGAAATGCTTAATAAATATTTGTTAAAATAAGATGTGATGATCAAAAGACACTAGTAAGAAATCGTTAGGAAGATGTAATATCAAGTCATATAAAAATGTGAGTACTCTGACTCCAGAATATCAACTTCGTAATTATTTTCACAGCAAGGGAAGGCACCCAGAACTCTTAGAGGAGTAGGTTCTCAAGTTCAACGTGACCTTCATTTTCTTCTCTCAACCCTCCATTACTCTCATCCTTAAATTGGTCTCAAAGGGAGCAGTCCTTGGATGGCCAGGGAAAATAATGTGATTTCTCTGGCTCTTTGGCCACAAAGCTGTAGATGTTATTCATTTTAAGTCCTTAAAATTTTAAAAGAAGACCCCTCTCCTCCTTCAACCCACCTGTCTTCTCTCATGGAAAGTTTTTTGGAGGAGCCCGTTCAGATCCTCTGAGGTTTTATTACTTTCCAAAGCCATGATGGAGCATTATTCTGAATAAAATTAAGTTCTACTTCTTCCAATTAACAGCAGATGATGGAAGTGCCTGCCAGTTCTGTTGCCTTTCAGCTGGGTGTTTTTCTCTTGCTTGGTCATTTGTAAAATGTGAGCCTTCTTAATGGGGACCTACTTATTCACTTGAATTAATGAGTTTCAGCTGAATTAATAGTGCCTGGCATACTGTGGGTATTCAATAATAGTCAACAGCAATTTATATGCTGATTTGCTCCATTTGAGAATGCTGGCTAAAATCAATATACTGTGGCTTTCCTACTAGATTTGACTTAAGGAAAAAAAGATCAAGTTTTCAAATGTGTGGCCCAGGCTATATACAATCTTTAGCAGCTGTCTTCTTTAAAGAATCTAAAAAATATATGCAAAAACTTTTGGGATGAAGTTCTTTCTGTGTATTCCCAACAAGTAGATAAGATCCTCAAGCATATGATAGAAATATTTGCTACTTAGATTCTTCCTCCTAGAAGAATACCTGGCACAGAATAGACCTTTATCAAAATAGTAGCTAAAAATAAATAGGAGTGTGTCACAGTGTTTGAGCATAGCCCATTTCCTTGTACTCAGTAGGGGTTCCATAACTATTAATATAATTAATTTTAAATTAAAATTGATTAAAATTCTAGAATAAGTTAATACAGAGAGGAAACCTGCTAGGTTTAAATCCAAGAAATCAAAGGCAAAAAAAATTACTGATGAGGATGGAGTTTATATTCACAGGACTAAAGAGATGGAGTCAAGTTTGAATTCCGGTACAGCATATAGTGGCTATTGCCTTATGGCACATGTCTGCATGTTGAAGCTTTTAATTAAAAGGAATTACAGTTCCACTGAGATCCTTGTAACTCTGGACTGAGAACCTTAAAAAAACCAGTATCATGTGTTTGTTAAATTGTAACCTTTGTGGAAAATCAGTAATATTGTTTGCTGAGAAAAACATTTGATGTGTCAACTGATTTATGGAAACTTCCCATGTCAATGGCTAAAGTCAGTAATATAACCACATTTACTAAGTGAATTATTTTACTAAATCGGTATTTAATACTGATTTACATGTGCACTCATTGCCTGGATCTCCCTTTCCTGAGCTATACCATCTCCCCAAGTCCTCTTGGCTTAGATCCTCCCTCGTGGGGAGAAGCACCTTCTTGTTCGCAAACCACTCAGTGTGTGTTTACTTTTAAATCAGTTTAATAAAATTAAATAATAGAAGTTCTAAAAGTATAAGCACTGTGTCAAGTACTATACAATTGATGGAAAGTATAAACTACTCAAAATTACAATATCCACCTTCATTCAATATTCCTTTCTTCCTTTCTTCATTCATTCAGCAAGCTAGTCAACATTCATTGAGATCCATCAGCTGGGCAGCCAGAGTGCAAGGCCCTAGAACAGAATTAAAGAAAAATCTATCATGTCTTCCTATTGGTAACTAGCAAACATTTGGGGAGGAGGAGACAAAAATATCATAAGAAAACATGACAGCTCTAATAGTTATATATAGAAAAATATTTTAGGGCGTTTGAAGGAGTGGTGTGGATCACTGCTGAAAGAGACCCTGACCTCTCCAGAGTTGCCTCTGAGACTTGTGTTTGATTTTTCTGTTGAGCAGGTGGAATAGAAATAGCAGAGTATTCACTCAACAGCCCCCCATGCCATGGAAGCAGGAAGAGAGTGGTATACACATCTTGGAGGAATTTGGTGTAGCTGGATCATGTCCTGAGGCCGGAATGTGCAGAGAGGGAGAAATAGGGTGGGGTGTGCAGAGAGAGGGAGAAATAGCAAGGCTTCTGATCACTCCTTTATAGAAGAAAGTGGTAAATACGGAGATATTACAGTGTGTAAGAATCATGTGTATTACACCCATAAAGAATCTACCCGAGAAAAGAATTCTTGCTTTATAAACTTCCTGAGTCAAGTTCACTTAGATCTCAGCTTTGTCCTTTAAATTTGAAGATGCTTAGCTTGCCACCTTGTGGCCAAAGGAAGCTCCTGCTCATTGATCTGAGAAATACAGACAAACCCCAAACCAGTTAGGAAACTATAAACAAAATGTACGTATATATATACACATGTATAACTGAATCAGTTTGCTGTTACCTTACATACAACATGGTAAATCAACTATTTTTTAATGCCTGTTAAAATTAAATTAATTTTTTAAACATGTTCGAGTTTATCACAAGTGTTTGAGATAAAAACAAAACCAGAAAAGACACCTAGGGCAAATATTAATTGTTACAAATGTCAAAAATCTGAGAATGATTCTTGACTCCTTTCTCTCTTTCACCTTTCACATATAAGGCCTCTTTAAGCTCTATTGATTCATTTTCCAAATAGATCTGATATCTGTCTTTGTTAGAAGTGCTTTTATTGATAATTTCAGGTTTTATTGAGAACACCAAGTAATTAAAGCTGCACCATATTGCTGGCAGGGTGCAAATTGTTTTTTCTTTTTTTTTCTGATGAGCGATACAACCATTTTGGTGCAATTTGGTTATTTAGGAAATTGAAGATTCAGATACTCTGTGATCCAAAAATTCTCCTCCTATTTGTATGCTCTAGTGATGTTCTTATATATGTGCACCAAGAAGCATATGCAAGACTATTATGGCCACATTGTCATAATAGTGTTATTATTCCAGGAAGGAAAAAATAAAAGTAGTGTGAATGCCCTTTAGCAAGAAAATGGTATGTGTTATATCATACGATGTCATACTGTACAAAATTTAAAAGAAATGAACTAGACTTGTACACATCAACATGAATGGATTCCACAATACCACAGAGAAAGAGCTACAGTATGCAACTGCTTATTTGAAGTTTCAAAACACACGAAACTACACATTTTTTAGGGCTTCCATGTCAGTCAAGGTCCTACCACAGAAACGAAACCAGTGTGTTCTGTGTGTGTGTGTGTGTGTGTGTGTGTGTGTGTGTATTAAAGGAATTTCTTTAAGGACCTAACTTACGTGATTGTGGGGGCTGACAAGCCTAAAATCCATAGGGGAGCCCAACAGGCTGGAGACTCTTAACAGTCCACTAATGAGATTTCTTCTTCTCAGAAATCTTAATTTTGCTCTTAAGTCTTTTCAGCTGATTAGAAGAGGCCAAGTTAGATTGAGGTCAATCTCCTTTACTTAAAATCAACTTATTGTATCTATAAACCACAATCACAATATTCCTTCACAGCAACACCTAGATTAAATAATGGCATACTCTAAGTTAGCCAAGTTGACAGATAAAATTGACCATCAGAGATGCATATCTCAATGTAGTGAAATCATTGAGAAAAACAAGGAATTGTGAACACAAAATGTAACAGTGACTTTTGGGGATGGGGAGATAGGTATAACTGAGGATAAGTACCCAGCAGCTTTCCCTCTGTTGAAAATATTCCACTTCTTAAAGCTGAGTGACAGCTTTAAGCTATATTCCTTAGAGCTTGTATGGCTGATAAAAAATTATTGTGTCTGCATGAAAGACTTCCTAATGAATTTTAAATGTAATTTTATTGGAGTGGTTTGCCATTCCCTTCTCCAGGGGATCTTCCCAGTTCAGGGAGTGAACCCAGGTCTCCTGCATTGCAGGCAGATTCTTTGCTGTCTGAGCCACCAGGGAAGCCCTTTTAATCAAAATACAAAATAATTATTTTTTAAGAACGTATAATGTTGGAATGTTAGAAAAGACCCTGATGCTGGGAAAGATTGAAGGCGGGAGGAGAAGGGGATGACAGAGGATGAGATAGTTGGATGGCATCACCGACTCAATGGACTTGAGTTTGAGTAAACTCCGGGAGTTGGTGATGGACAAGGAGGCCTGGCGTGCTGCAGTCCATGGGGTCTCAAGGAGTCGGACATGACTGAGCGACTGAACTGAACTGAAGAATGTATAAGCTGAGCAGCTGGGCTCTCCTCTCTGCCCTTGTGTGCTTTAGCCATTTAGGATCGCTGCTGTGATCCAGATCATAAAAATGAGTCAGGAAGAATGTCCAACTCGCAGCTAGGCAAATGCTCAGGTTTATTAGAAATAATGAACAGTTCATCTTTGGTGGGAGACAGACACAGAGTATCTAATACTTCAGGCAGATTACGTCCAGTTACTTAGAGCCCACCTGTTACCTGACTTCTTCCTCTTGCCTCCAAGGCAAAGATGGGCCCTAGTGAGAGCCAATTTCACCACGAGCTGTTAGAGAGTTTCTTATATTTTATTACATCTGATCTCTTTGGACACAAGATGTTTTAATGTTGAAGGAATGAGATACATGGACATTTGGGCTGGTTTTGTGGGTGAAAACTTGGAGCTGTGGGCCTCGGATGTGTTCTCATTGTAGAAAGAGCTCGCTGACCTGCAGAATCTGCTGCATGCCTATCCCAGGCACCAGCCTGGGTGCTGAGAGCTGGTCCCCACCCCCATGGCTCCCCGCTTCCCCGTCTAGCCCATTCTCCACCAGCTGCCAGAGGGCTACAGTAAAAAACACGCAACATGCAGTTTACCATCTTAACCATTTTAAGTGTACAGTTCAGTAGTGTTCAGGATATTTACATTATTGTATAACAGATCTCCAGAAGTTTTCATCTTGAAAAACTGAAGCAATATGTATTAGACAAAAGCTGTCCTTGTCCCCTTCTCCTTGCCCTTGGCACTCACCAGGCCTCCTTTCTCCTTCTGTGAATTTGACTACACTAAATACCTCATATACATGGAATCATACAATATTTGTCTTTTTATGATTGGCTTCTTTATTTTGATATCCTCATGGTTTGGATCATATGACAGAAATTTCTCTTTTTAAGGCTAAATGGTATTCCACTGTACGTATATACTGCATTGTGTTTATCCATTCATTTGGCGATGGACTTTGGGTTCCAGCCACCTTTCTGCTATTGTGAATAATGCTGCTATAAACATGGGTGCGAAAATCTCTCTGAGGTCTTGCTTTCAGATATATACCCGGAAGAGATAGCTGCATCTATGGTAGTTCTATTTTTATTCTTTTGATGAACCTCTCTAGGGTTTTCCATAGTGGTTGCAACATTTTACAAGATCACCAGTAGGGCAAGAGTGAGTTTTTAAATATATAAATCAGATCCATAACTTTCCTGTTGACATCTTTTGTTGGCTTCCCATTTTTCTCAGGACCTCATTCCTTCCCAAGACCTCCATGGTCCTGTGTGGTCTGATCCCACGTTACCTTTCCTGCTTATATTGTACATTACCCCTATCTCTTCAGAAAACTCTGTCCAATGTAAAACCCACCCTGCCTTTTTTTTTTTTTTTTAGTTCAGAGCTGTTTATGGTTATTCTTGCCTTTTTTTGGAATACTGTCTGCCCAACTCCTTATATAGAAATTCGCCTATTCTCCAGGATTCAGCTTTTATAACATCATTATAGAAAATGTCCCTTGACCTTCTCTATTGAATAAGTTTTTTCCTTTGTGATCTCTTGGAGCACCTTCACTTTGCCTGGGCAACTTGGGGTTATTTTAGTTATTTTTCAGTTCTGTTTTGTCTTTCACCTGTTGTAGAAGCAAAGCTTCATAGAGAACAAATATTGTCTGTCTTGTTCATTATTGGATTCCGGCACCTAATAAACCTACAGATTGTCCTATACTCAAGTTTGAAAAGTTGCGTACAAATTAAGGTGGGGGGAATATTTTTAGACTAAAGAGTGTCATGTTTGGAAAATTTCCCTATAATTGTTGATCTTTCATATCTAGGTAGAACCTTTAAACAGAAGAAAATAAAACACACACAAAAACTGGAAATGTAGCCAAGAACTGAATGGACCAACATGGGTCTAAATAGAGGCTGGAAATTGCTCGTGGCTTTTAGAGTGAAGTTGTTTTTGTTGTTTTAGTTTTTTTGGTTGGCTTTTCTCTTGTTTCCTTTTTATTGATGACGGATAGGGAACATTCACTAGGCGACCTCTATTAGCCCTGCCAAGTCTAGTTTATGAAAGTCCAAACTGTGTAACAGTGTAATCGTTCAGGCTCCATTCTTGTAGATGATAAATTTATTAGTTATATTTCAGACTTTGAATTGGCTATTTACCCCAAGCAGTTCATTCTTCAAACTTTCGTCAGCTGTGAGTTTCATATCTCAGAGTTTAAGGAGCAGGTGACATGCTTATTTATATTGTAGCATATATATGGTGCAGATCCCCAGGAGGAGCCCTGGTAAAGAGTCCACCTGCCCACGCAGGAGACTCGAAAGATGCAAGTTCAATCCCTGGGTCGCGAAGATCCCCTCAAGTAGGAAATGGCATCACATTCCAGTATTCTTGCCTGGAAAATTCCATGGACAGAGGAGCCTGACAGGCTACAGTCCATGGTGTCACAGAGTCGGACATGACTGAGCACACATCACGGACTGATGTAAGTGGTGATATCCTTTGACTGACATTTCTGTGTCCCAGAATATATTTAATTTTAATCTAACACACCCATTTAAGGCTCCATACTAAACTCTCTGGAGGAAACAAATGTAAGAATTTGACTTCACACATTTTAACATCTTAAGAAATTATGCTCTATCATCCCTCCTCCCTGACTCTGAACCTACTGGTTCTATTTTTTTGGCCAGTATCCTGGCTGCCTCTTGCCTAATGTCTTTTCAATCTATAAGAGAAATCACAGGCATCTTATTCTCCAGGAAACTGCCCCCCTCTAGTCCCAAACCTAGGTTAAGTGTACTTCTAGAGGAACCTGTGAATGCACACTTCATTGTTGCATTTCATCAATTCTAAGAGGTACTTTGAAGAATTTAGCTTTTCTGAAATAAAGATTTCTTATCAATGATATCTTAGATTGATTATATTTGTTAGCCTTAGCTACTGAAAACGGAGCTCAGTGAGGGGCAGGACTGTGTTTTACCTCTGTAAGGATTATCAGTGTCTATTATGGTTCCTCAGTAATTCATTGCAAGTACTTAATGAAAGGGTGGACAGACGGGAAAACTGTAAATTCAATGATAGAAAATTTCATTGTAAGAGCAGTGCAAACTAGAGATAAAGAAAGATCACATCTGTTTGAGAAAGATTGGGGGAGACTGAGGGAAAAGAGAAATTTGAACAGAACTTCAGAAAAGAGCAAGGCATTCCCCACTTGTGACCTAAGGAGCATTATTCAAGGCAGAAGAAAGAGCATGAGACAGAAAGATGGGAAAGATGAGTGAAACTTCAGAAAAATGTTGCTTGACTACTTTCAAGGAAATGTAAGTGGGTAAAAGGGCATAGATAGACACAGGATTTTACAGAGAGTTTGAGTGTGTCGTGAGTGTTATGCCCAACCATTCATGTTCTATTCTGGAACAGTAGTGAACGACTCAAGGGCTTTCAAGGGTTGAGCGATACAGCCAAAGTTGTGCTTAAAGATGTATCTAGGGGTGATTTGTTAAGTGAATTGGTTGGTGGAGATAATATAGATAATAAAACTAGTTACTAAGTGGCTTTCACTCATACAGCAAACATTTGTTCAGCACTTATTGAATACCTGACACAGGTGCCATAGCAATAAATAAGAAACTCAGTTGTTGTCTTCAAAGATCTTATCATTTATAAAGGCAAAGTCAAATCAACAAGAAAAAGTATACAATAAAACATGTCCTGTGTGTGCACATGCTGCCGTGAGCCCTGACCCCAGTCTAGGACTGGGCACAGACAGGGGAAGTGGGCCGATCAGTCAAGGAAGCCTCTGGGAAGGAGGTATCTTCTTAGCTGAGCCCTGAACGTGAAAGATGACAAAAGGCATCTGAGAGGGAGTAAGTGCGAAGTCCCAGGGGTGATGTATCTCTCTTACTTCCCGTCGTAGATAATTCAGAATGGTGGAATGATGGGTTGTGGGGATGAGATGGGAAAAGATGGAGAGGTGGATTAAGGAAGGTCAGTGTGTCAGGGCAGGGAGAGAGGCCAAATGTGCCTGGAAAGTGAAGGAGGAGGCAAGTGCAGTATTCTGGAGGGAAGAAACAAGGGCCTGATGGGGCAAAGGGCAATGGAGATGGAAAAAAAAAAGAATAAGAGTCTCTTCTGAAGTAGAATATATTTAACTTATATTAGACTAATGCACTTGGTGAAATGTATTAGGTTGGCCAAAATGTGCCTTTGAGTTTTTCCATAAGATGTTATGGAAAATCTCAAACAACATTTTTGGCCAATTCAGTTCAGTCGCTCAGTTGTGTCTGACTCTTTGCAGCACACCAGGCCTCCCTGTCCATCACCAACTCCCGGAGTTTACTCAAACACATGTCCATTGAGTCGGTGATGCCATCCTACCATCTCATTCTCTGTCATCCCCTTCTCCTCCTGCCTTCAGTCTTTTGGTCAACTCCATATTAAATCCCTCCTGTATGCCAGAGGGTTTCTGAGATGACAACAGCTATAGCATCACAGTCTTATCAAAATCATCTTGGCCTTGAATATGACATTAAGTGTCATGTCCTGCTAATTGAGTCATGTTGATCTTGCTCTAGAAGTCATGAGAAGGGAAGGAAGCTGAAGGATCATCTTCTCTGTGCAGCTTTGCATTTGGGTGCCTAGGGAAATGGCAGTATCTCCCACTAGATTATTTCTATTTTCTCTTTCTCCCAATCGGATTCTGTGGCTCCACCAGAATAGAGGGGAGCTTGCAGACCTTGACTTTTAACCAAAAGAACCGAAGTATTTACCATACACAGAAGAAATTGCTGAGTCAGAGAATACAAAATGCACGATACCTGAGAGACAGCGTACAGTGCAGTATTAAAGGCAGGGGTTATGAAAATAGTGAGCTATGAATATTAGCTCCTATGCCAGCTGTGTGAACTAACTTACTTAATTTCTGCCTCTCATTTCTTATCTGGAAAATGAGGGAAATCAATAATAACTGCTATAAATTTGATGTAAAGATTAGATAAATGAAATACTTACAAAGCATCAATATATACACATGCCACATTGTAAGCATTCATCTGAAAGGTGATACTGTCAGTTTTCAGTAGGGCATCAGGCCAAGAAAATGAGAAAACATTCTAGGTTCTTTTTTGATTTGGGGCTTACATCTTAGACACAAAATAGCATTCTGCTAGTGTGCTTTCAATTGCATGGTCAAATAACCTAGATTCTATATAGAAATGACTTCCAGAAAGAAGTATATCTTATTTGGAGATTGAACCACCATAACCATGCACAGATTATGAAGCAACTTTGAGGAAATAATATTTTTACGACAGTATTTGATGGCCAAATAATCCTCTTTGGTTGGAACCCACTGCCAAGAGGCCAGGATCAAGGCCATACCTTCTATCTTTGATCTTACACTTGTTTCATGTTCCAAAGTCACTCAGAGCAGCTTGTCATGGGGGGCTTGGGGACAAAGGCAGGTGGTTGAGAACACCTGGATGGATCAAGCCCACTTGGGCCACCACCTGAGACAGTGTGGGCAGCGTTCCCCTTAGACTTGGGCATCTCCCCATGGAGAGCACAGCGTTCACGCTTGCTTCTGGGTAATGGAAGCATGTTGAGGGGGAAAAAAAGAGAATTCAAGCAAAGATCTATATTACCTAATATAAATAACATCCAAGTCTGAGAGCTCATATATTTTTTACTACTGTATCCCCAGCACTTGAAATGTAGTGATTCGTATATGATGTGCTTAATGAATGCTTTGCTGAATGAATGGATGATGATGTTTCTTATTAGAAAGGGATCTTACTCTCTCTAGCATCCAAGAGGAAGCTAATATCAACAAGCTGTCCAGGAAAACCCAGGAACAGGCACATGCTGGTCAGAAAGAATCCAGGAGAGGTTCTCGTCTCTGGTGGGCAGGTAGTTTAGTCTTGGGGAGTCAGATATGGATGGAAGGGCTGGGGGGCAGGGTGCCGACTCCACAGCAGGTTCTGAGGTCCAGAAGCTCATTGGGTCAGAAGAGGAGCATGAGTGGGCAGTGGTGGTACATTCACCACTGTGTCTGAGACTGTTTTCTCTCTGCCTGCTGGCTGGAAGTGATGATCACGGGCAGAAGAGGCCAGAAGCCTTGGCCCAGATGGAAACAGTAGTTAAAAAGGGTAAGATGTCCTCACATACAGAGCAAAAAAAACCCCAAAAAACTAATCTTAGTGCTTCCCAGGTGACACAAGTGCTAAAGAATCTGCCAATGCAGGAGACTCAAGAGACATGGGTTCAATCCCTGGGTCAGGAAGATCCCTTGGAGAAGGAAGTAGCAACCCACTCCAGTATTCTTGCCTGGGAAACTCCATGGACAGAGAAGCCTGGTGGGCCTGGTCCATGGGGGTCACAAAGAGTCAGACATGACTGAGCAGGCACTTGCTCATTTTAGTGCAGTGGAGGCAAGGCCTTCTCAACTCAGCCTGCCTCCTTCAGAGGATTTGTACCCATCTATAATGCTGCCAAGATGCTTGTGAAAGCAGGGAGAAAACAGCTCCCATAAAGTGATGAGGCTTAACTGAACGTGTGTGTGTGTATGTGTGTGTGTGTTGTGACCCTTCTTACTGACTTGCAATGATGGGTGTGTGACGCTGATACAGAAATAGGAAGAGGCTTAGCTTTCCTAATCGCCAATCAGGAGTCAAGTCCTATGTCAAGACACATAGACAAATACTCTCATCAATTGTCCATAGCAACACTGTTAGAAGTCTTATTAGCTCCGTTTTACAAATGAGGAATCTGAGTTTCAGAGAGCTTCCACAGTTGCTCAAAGTTGCATTGCTGATTAGTGACAAGAACGGAATTTAAACACGGGAAACGGAGGTGCAGGGAGTTTGTGTCACTTAACTAAGCATTCTGCTGAGATAAAGATTTCATCTTTCCTGGGCACCAGGCATCCTGAGCAGAACATGCTTCTAGCCTTTAGCAGTGAATGGCTGACTCTCACTCACAGACACTGCAGCAATGGCACAGCTGGTGGATTGAGTCAGACAGCGACTGCCCACAAGATCTTACTGCCATGGCTCGAATCCAGTGGCAGTTATCCCTGGAGAATTACTCAGACAGTGTTTGAAGTTATGCTTCAAATGGACAAACTAATTGTTGAGTTTGTTCCCAAATCATTGCTTTGATTTCTTGGTAACAAAGCAATCTGACTTCAAGCCCTCTTTTTTCTCAGCTTCCTCTACTTCATCTGTGAGCTGCCAATCATCCTTGCATCCTTCAGCCAAAGTTAGCTCAACCAAATTCGTATAATAAGCATTTTCCAGGGCTGGAGAATTTTCCCTCACTGTAAAGCTTGCAGTTCACTGGACCTTCTCCATTGCAACAAAGTAAATGCTTGATCGTATCTCACACACTCTATTGTGTTCACTGTTTTTTATTCTCCAAGTAATATTTGTAGCTCAAAAAAATGAAATGAATGATCACTCAGAGATAATCACTGTCAATATAGCATGCAAGCTTCCAGAGTTCTTCCCTGCTGTGCGTACACTTTAGTATATTTTATTGTGCTTATCAGGGCTGATACACTGGTCTGTTTGCCCAGCTGCTGGTCTGGGTTTGGAGAATCTCAGGTGAGACTACTTGGGGTTACCTCTTTTATGGTTGTGCTTCCTTAGTTGCTCTAACTCGGGGCTGGCAGAGTAGGGAAAGGAGGAAGGTCCCTTAGTTACTGTCTTGCATGTTATACTTTTTCGTCTTCTCAACTCGTTGGTCCAGAAAGTCACCATACGAGATTCCTTCCCAGGTGCCTCACACCTCACCCTCGAACGATTCAGTTTGCATGAAACTACCCCACTTCATTAACTGTGCTTCACAGTGAACCAGTTTCTCGTTTTATAACTCAGCATCTGACAGGGTGCTGTTCCATAATCAGATCTTCTCTACCCTCCAAACAGGTTTCTTGAGGGCATTTTATTTTTAGGATGTGCTAGGTGTGGTGGAATACACAAGAGTCCTACGAATTTGTATCTCCACGGGGTGTAGTTTAGTTCAGAAACATTTCTTAAGCACCTTCAGAGTCCCAGGCAGAATATTTGCTGCTGGTGCTACAATAATAAAGAAGTGTTTACGTTCCCATGAGAAAATCAGATACATATATGCTTAAAAAAAAAAAAAAAAAAGAATTCTCCAGGTTTCAAGTTATGTAAGCACAGGGAAAGGAAATAGCCATACCTGTGTGTCCAGTGAAAGCATCGATGAAGACATCATATATGAGTTGAGTTTTCAGGTTGAGCAATAGCCAGGTGAGAGATAATTGGGAAGGTTATTAGAGGAAGAGAAGACATCAAGAACAAAGCATAGGGAGACTTCTGTGGTGGTCCAATGGTTAAGAATGCACCTTGCAATGCAAGGGATACAGGTTCAACCCCTGGTCCAGGAAAATCCCAAATGCTGGGGAGCAACTAAGGCAGTGAGCCACAGCTACTGAGCCTGTGCTCCACACCTAAAAGTTTCATGTGCCACACTGAAGGATCTCACATGATACAATCAAAGATCCTGCATGCTCCCAACAGACCTACCCAGTGCAGCCAAATAAATAAATATAAAAAAAAAAAAAAAGAACAAACCATAGGGAGGGGGTGTGTCTTCCTCTTCACTGTTGTATCCTTAGTACTTAAAATGACTGGCGCATAGTAGGTGCTCAAGAAATTCTTGTTTTTTGTTTTTTTTAATAAACAGTATTTTTAATTATACTCACCATGCTGCATATGGCATCTCCATGGCTTATTTATTTTTTAACTAGAAGTAAATTCTTGTTAGGTGAAAAAACTGAGAGGAGAGGGCAGTAGCAGGAGCTGGAATGGTCAGGGCAGGCTGAGTTGAGTGGAGATGGTTTGGGAAAGGCCAGGTTTTCAAGCTTGAAGATGACATAAAGGAAGGTGGAAAAGTGCTTTGTGGGGTCAGGAGAGCTGTGAGAGGAGAGCACAGAGTCCACATGTTATAGAGTGGTGGGAAAAGTTGTAATTGCATGCTTAGGAAAAAATTGAAAATGAAAAAAAAAAAGGCTACGTTTTTTCCCTTAAGTTAACTATGTTTTATATTCCCAATTTTTTTATAATCAAAAATCTAATGTTACAATAAAATAATCATACCTAATGTTAAGGGACCACTTACTAGGTCACAGACACTGTGCTAAGTGGCTTCCATGCATTATCTCACTTGGGTTTCTCAAAAACTCTGTGAAGGCCTAGCTCCATTTTATAGATAAGAATATCAAGTCTCACAGAGGTTGATAAGTTGCCCAAGGTCATGTAGTACATGGTAGAACTGGAAATTGATCCAGACAGTCTCTCTAAAAACTGTACTCTTAGCCACTACTCTATAACTGAGGTTTTAGAAAGTTATTCTAGAATGAGGGATAAGAGGAAGTTGAGAGTCATATTTAGAAGCTACAAATGACCATTCAAGTTGGTTTCCATTCTGCTGACAGTATTAACAGGCTGAACAGTTCACTCTTAAGCAGCAGGTTTTATGATGCCAGACCTGCAAAGTATAAAACATGACAGTTCCAGAAAGGAGAACATTAAGTTTCATCAAGTAGCTACCATGTGCCAGCAGTACAGTGTCTCATCCAATGCTCATATTTCTACCAGATTGATCTTGTAATTCCCAGTTTATAGTTTCAGTCAATTGAAGCTCAGAGATACCAGCAACTTGACAAATGTTGCAAGATTTGAACCCGTATTTCTAATGCCAGGATTTAAGCACATTCCACTGAATCAGGCTTCCTCTTGGACTCAACTGGCTATGTCAGTTTGAAACCCAGCTTTGCCATTTGTTTAATGGTTTGGAGACTCTCTAATCCTGTTTTCTCATTTGGAAAGAGTGATAGTACCTTCTTTTTCTCAACTCTTGAGAGAGTTACTTGGGCCAGTGCTTCTGTGAGCGCTTTGTAAATCATATTGTCGTTGTTTAGTTGCTAAGTCCGACTCTTTGCGACCCCATGGACTGTAGCCCGCCAGGTTTCTCTGTCCGTGGGAATTCCCCAGGCAAGAATACTGAAGGGGTTGCCATTTTCTTCTCCAGGGGATCTTCCTGACTCTGGGATCAAACTAGCATCTCCTGCATAGGCAGATCAATTCTTTACCCCTAGGCCACCAGGGCAGCCCAAAATTGTAAATAGCAGCCTGCATATGTGACATTGGGTACAAATTCATTTTACAGTTCCACACCCATTATTTCCCCAAATCATAGGTGTGTGGTCCCATTCTGACTTTTCCAGAGAGCTTAGGCTGTCTAGTCCTACAGTGACCTATGCCTGGCGAGCCTGGCCTCCCCTGGGTAGCTTGAGTTTTAGGAGATGAAGCTTGCCAAGCTCCATTTCCTGCAACTTCAGTTAACAGATGGAGGGCAGCACTGAGCTAGAGCAAGTCCGCTCATGATTATTTAAATCATCAGTTCTTTAAGATTGGTTAAATATTCATGAAAGCATTCTTCCTGGCAGCTCCTTCATTGTAGGTAATTACAGAGGGTTTAAAATATCTGATGTTGCTTGGAAGCACACAAAGCTCAGTCAGCTGCAAGCTGACAGCTGATTTGTAATTTAATTAACATCCTGGCTTGTCCTGTTCTTTGTGGCAAAAAGTAGGAATGTATTTCCTTTCATTAGTGAGTTTGTTTGAAAAAATTCAAATAGAGCACCTGAGAGTGCTTTTCATCCCTCGCGTCAGTCCCTTTACTTACATCCTACTCCCATCTTCGAAAAATTCCTCTTTCAAATGTCCTTTGGGTTAGCTGTATTGCCAATCGTGGATCACTTCATTTTTTTTTTTTTTGAAGGATATCTTCACTTGGGGAAGATCTGTGTGGAGTCAGTCATCATTGAGCTTCAACTCACTTTTTTAAAATCTTTTATTTATTTTTTAATTGGAGGAAGATTATAATCTGGTATTGGTTTCTGCACTACAACAACGCAAACCATAATTATACATATATCAACTCCCTCCCTTCCCTCCTCCCACCAACCCAGAGCACCGGGCTGGGCTCCCTGTGTTATATAGCAGCTGTCTTATTTTAGTGGTAGTGTATATACATGGATGCTACTTTCTCTGACCCACTTTTATTAGCTCTTTGAGTAATGGATTTTGCAGAGATTTGGCCGCAGACTACTATTCATTCAGTGAGTGTTGATCGAGAACCTGCCACATAGCAGACTCTAGAGGTGAGTAGTGAACCAAGCAGGCAGGGTGCCAGCCCCCGTGGAGGTTTTGATTTAAAGGAGGAAGCAGACAGTAAGTAAACGATCACAGAAATAAATGTAAATTTAAAATACGATGAGTTTTATGAAAAGTGAATACAAGTACCCTGAAATCCTGTTAAGCAGGGAGCAGTGAGATACAGGGAGGGGAATTCCATAATCCAGCAGTCCCCAACCTTTTCGGCACCAGAGACTGGTTTCATGCAAGATAATTTTTCCATGGACGGGTGGGGAAGGTGTGGTTTCAGGATGATTCAAGCGCATTACGTTTATTGTGCACTTTATTTCTATTATCATTACATCAGCTTCACCTCAGATCATTGGGCATTAGATCCCAGAGGTTGGGGACTCGTGCCCTAATCGGCTCAGAGTAGGAAATGGCAACCCGCTCCAGTGTTCTCGTCTGGGAAATGCCATGGACAGAGGAGCCTGGCGGGCTCCGCATGGGAGACCTTGG
Organism: Giraffa tippelskirchi; assembly: GCF_054371585.1. Classification (NCBI taxonomy): domain Eukaryota; kingdom Metazoa; phylum Chordata; class Mammalia; order Artiodactyla; family Giraffidae; genus Giraffa; species Giraffa tippelskirchi. Next base: position 36,405,428 of record NC_137284.1, on the reverse strand, counting down.
GACTGCAAAGAGCTGGACACGCTGAGTGACTGAGCACTGCCCTAATCTGAGAAGTCAGGAGGGCTCCTTGAGGAAGGGGGAAATTAGGTATTTCTTACCCTTCCTCCTCCCACTTTTCTCCTCTCTAAATCCCCCTTCTGCAGATTTGCAGTGTCCATGCAACTGTTCTGGAAGAATAGCTTGGGATAGAAATGATGGAAATAATGGAAAGGGGAAAGAGAACCCTGCTCCAGTCCAAATACTAGAGACTGTATTTCAAAATAAAGAAGCGAATATACATACTAATCTGCTCACTGCATTAACCATTCTTCTATCTTCTCTTTTTTTCTTTCTTCTGTCCATGTTTTCCCTCCAGAAAGGGAGGCAGTGAGTTAGAGAGAGGATGCCAAAGGTGTGGTAATGGGGTTGAGTCACGGGTCACAGATTGGCTAGGACATCATGGAAAAAGGAAGGAGCTGGAAAAGAAGCCTGGCCAGCTACATACTGCCCAAGTCTCCGGTGAATAAAGTCCCTGTAAAGAAACAGCCAATTATTAAGCAAAATATTTTCCTCAAAATAAGATGGTGGAGGCAAGGCCTGGATAAGAATACCCTGTTTTGAAAGATAAACTTATAAATTCTTGAGAGGAAATGAAAATGCTTTATTTTCATATAATTCATTTTTTGAGACTACTTTCCTCTCTTTTTTGTTTGCTTGTTTGTTTTCTGAGCTTCACTCACTTCTTTCTTAGGGGTTCATCACTCTTTGCAAGTCTGTTTTTTATGTTTAACTTTCTAAGTGACTTCATGCTTCTCTGAAAATCGGTGCTTCTCTTCTGCACATTTTTAAAGCTGATAGACTTCCTTCCAGTGGCAGTATGCAGTCAGGCAGGTCTATTGAGCACACGCTATGTGGCCTTTGTTCTGTCCTGAAGCTCTGCAGGAGACAAAAACAGATGGCTGAGGTTCCTGGCCTCAAAGAATGTAGATTACAGAGGGGGAGTTAAGACTTGACAGGAAGGATGCTATCTGTTGCTATATTAACAGAAGGCAAGAAGCTAAGACGTTTTGAGCATTTACTAAATGTCAGGCCTTATGTATGAAGCTGTAATCTTGCCTTAAGTTTGTACGTGCTTCACAGTGTTGGTGTCAGTGTTAAATGGGATACTTTCTATAGCACTCTTTGAAAAGTGTACAACATTCACTAACTTCGAGTTGGGCCATAAAGAAGACTGAGCACTGAAGAATTGATGCTTTTGAACTGTGGTGTCGGAAAAGACTCCTGAGAGTCCCTTGGACAGCAGCGGGATCAAACTAGTCAATCCTAAAGGAAATCAACCCTGAATCTTCATTGGAAGGACTGATGCTGAAGCTGAAGTTCCAGGACTTTGGCCACCTGATGCAAAGAACTGACTCACTGGAAAAGACCCTGATGCTGGGAGAGATTGACGGCAGGAGGAAAAGGTGACAACAGAGGATGAGATGGTTGGATGGCACGACCCACTCAATGGACATGAGTTTGAGCAAGCTCTGGGAGATAGTAAAGGACAGGGAAGCCTGGTGTGCTTCAGTTCATGGGGTCACAAAGAGTCGGGCATAATCGAGTGACTAAACAACAAAGACAGTCTCACACACTTACCTTTCAAGAGCACACAAACATATTCTGGTTCTCACAGCATTTGGCTTGTTTGTCTCTCTCATCAGAACAGTTCCAGCTCCTGCCACCAGGGGGAAGCAGAGCACTTTTCATTGCGGAAACAGAGCTAGACTCAGGTTTTTATTTATGATGCCCAGAAAAATTTGTGACTTCTCCCTCAGCTATTGTACACCTTGCCCATACAGCGCCATCTTCCAAACCTTGCAGAACCTCCCAGGGATGGACCAGATGTGTGCAGGCACCTGCGTTGGAATCCTGGGAAAGTCAGAATGGTTGTGACTCACACAGGCCTCAACAGAGTGCAGTGAGCAGAATTTGATCCAGTCGTGGCCATCCACGTGAGAGGACCCTGTGGTGGAAAAGGAGTGCCAATGTGATTGCATGATGATTCAGCTGGGAGGGCTTTCTCATCAGGTTGATCATATTATTGCTCAGATGACTTACGTCTACTTCAGTTAACGTCACATTTGTCGGTTTCTCTATGTCTTACTATGGTCCACTGGAGATTGAGATGACTATGACTCTGATACTGAACAGGGTTCTTGACCTTCCCTAATCAATAGAAATTGACAAGAGGCCAGACCAGAAGTTCAGCCAAGGTTTTATCAGGGCTCTTGTGCCGGCTTCCCAGGTGACACAGTGGTAAAAAAATACCCCCACCAGCAAGGGACACAAGTTTATTCCCTGGGTTGGGAAGATCCCCTGGAGTAGGAAATGGCAACCCACTCCAGAAAATTCCATGGACAGAGGAACCTGATGGGCTACAGTCCATGGGGTCACAAAGAGTCAGACACAACTGAGCCACTGAGCCCAGGAGCAAAATAAGTAACAGGTTTGCTTGTTCGCTCCCCCGATAGGGGCAAGCTAGTTCCTTATATGCAATGAAGGTAGGGATGTATCCACGGGTTGAGCTGCAGGGGTGGCTGAGATGGTTTACCTGCCCCTTTGTGGTGTTGAATGCAGAGGGGCACACACAATACCCTGCTTTTTTTCCAGATACCCAGTTTTTTGGCTCCTAGCTCTTCAGAAATGGCAGGGGGGTTTTGTTGTTGTTGTTTTTCTTTGTATCTTTTGTCCCATGCACACAGTTGTTTTTAGTCCCGTATAGTCTTTTTATACTGTAGCTTGAGGGGACGTGTGTCCAGGTATAAGCTTTGCAAAACTGCAGCAGAGGGTCCCAGGTCCCAGGTCTGTCTCAACTCCATATCTGCTCAAAAGCTCTCATGGGCTAGTAGGAGAGACAGACACACAGACAGGCCATTGTGGTTTAGAGCTGTTATTTAATAACAGGATACTGTGCAGAACCCTATGGGGGCCTAAAGAAAGGACATCCTTTCAACCTTAACAGTCGGTCAGAGAATGTTTCCAAGAGAATGATGTTCAGTCTGATTATCCAGGACCTGAAAAAATTTGCCTGAGGAAGGGGTCCAGGGGTGGAAATTAAATTTCAGAATGGGGAAGGGCCTGGGATTCCAGAAATGAGGGACAAAATGAGCTACAACAGGGAACATAAATTATTATTAGGGAAGAACATAAGTTCTTCTCTGGCCTGAGCACTTCTGCCTAGTTCTCATTGGAGCTAGGAGAGAACATATAATCAGTTTACAAAAGTTCTGTTGTTCCAGAGGCCCCTCTAGTGGACTGAGCTGAAGGGAGGAAAAGAAGAAGGCATGTATGTCAAAGCAGAGGCCTTCCTCAATGACCCTCTTTTTAAAGGAAATGCAGAAACCCTCAAAGTTGCCCAGTCTGGCATCAATGACTAAGGGGCAAGCTCTGGAATGAGAAAGGACTCAGAGTTGCCCAGGACATTAGTGCTGATCCTTTTTTTTTTTTTTTAATTGGAGTATAGTTGCTTTATAGTGCTGTGTTAATTTCTGCTGTACAGCAAAGTGAATCAGCTATATGCATACATGTATCTCCTCTTTTTTGGATTTCCTTCCCATTTAGGTCACCACAGAGCACTGAGCATACAGCAGGTCCTCGTTGGTTATCCATTTTAAACACAGAGTGTATATACGTCAATCCCCATCTCCCAGTTCATCCCAACCCCCTTCCCCCTATTCTCTATGTCTATGTCTATGTTTCTGCTTTGCAAATATTGATAAGTTCATCTGTGTAGAGCCAATTCTTAAATCAGGGTGTGACCTCTTGCAGAGCAGTTTAATCTCCCTTGTTAGATGACTCTTGAAGATTTTCTGATAGTTATATTTCCTGAAGATATAATTAGTCTCTTAAGATCTTTGAGTCCTAATTAGTTTAGAAGAATATTTAAGTGAAGTGCTCTAGCTCCAGAGTCAGACTTGTGTTTGAATCCTGGTTTGCTGCTCACCAGGTATGTAAGCTTGGAAAAATGCACAACTGACCAAGCCTCAGATGATGGAAATTGTAACACCTATCTCCCAGATGTAATGACGTGTGTAAAGCTTTTAGCATGCTTTCTGAAACGTGAAAGGGAAAGTCGCTCAGTCACGTCTGACTCTTTTTGACCCCATGGACTGTATGGCCCATGGAATTCTCCAGGCCAGAATACTGGAGTGGGTAGCCATTCCCTTCTCCAGGGGATCTTTCCAACCCAGGGATCGAACCCAGGTCTCCTGCATTGCAGGTGGACTATTATTAATGGTTTTAATATTAACATTCATGTTAGAATTAGTATTTCTATTAATAATGTTAATATTAATAGTAGTTTTAGTAGTACAGAAAAATCACTTCTTGGTATAGCTGAAGTTAAATCTAAACACATTCTACCAAACCATATCAGATTGACTCCTCTGGAGGCTGGTGTTGGAGTTAAATATGGCAACTCTCACTGGTTCTTCTCATCTTTTGCTTAGTCATCTCTTGGAGAAAACTGAAAAAATAAAGGAGGAGGACTACTTCTCTGGTACCAGGAGGAGTATTGTTTAAGTCTCTTGTTGTTCAGTCACTGAATCGTATCTGACTCTTTGTGACCCCATGGACTGCAGCACGCCAGGCTTCCCTGTTCTTCCCTATTTCCCAGAGTTTTCTCAAACTCATGTCCACTGAGTCGGTGATGCCACCCAAGCATCTCATCCTCTGTTGCTCCCTTATCCTCCTGTCCTCAATCTTTCCCAGCATCAGGGACTTTTCCAGTGAGTCAACTCTTTGCATCAGGTGGCCAAAGTATTGAAGTTTCAGCTTCAGCATCAGTCTTTCCAATGAATATTCAGGACTGATTTCTTTTAGGATTGACTGGTTGGATCTCCTTGCAGTCCAAGGGACTCTCAAGAGTCTTCTCGAACACCATAGTTCAAAAGCATCAATTCTTCCGTGCTCAATTTTCTTTATAGTCCAATTGTCAAATCCATGCATGACTACTGGAAAAACCACAGCTTTGACTAGATGGACCTTTGTCGGCAAAGTAATGTCTCTTATAACGTCTCTTATAACGTCTCATATTAACATTTTTAATATGCTGTCTTGGTTGGTCATAGCTTTTCTTGCAAGGAGCAAGTGGCTTTCAATTTCATGGCTGCCGTCACCATCTGCAGTGATTTTGGAGCCCCCCAATATAAAGTCTGTCACTGTTCCCATTGTTTCACCATTTGTTTGCCATGAAGTGACGGGACTGTATGCCATGATCTTCTCTTTTTGAATGTTGAATTTTAAGCCAACTTTTCCACTCTCCTTTTTTACTTTCATCAAGAGGCTCTTTAGTTCTTCTTCACTTTCTACCATAAGGGTGGTATCATCTGCATATCTGAGGTTATTGATATTTCTCCCAGCAATCTTGATTCCAGCTTGTGCTTCATTCAGCCTGGCATTTCACATGATGTACTCTGCATAGAAGTTAAATAAGCAGGGTGACAATGTACAGCCTTGATGTACTCCTTTCCTGATTTGGAACCAGTCTGCTGTTCCATGTCCAGTTCTAACTGTTGCTTCTTAACCTGCATACAGATTTTTCAGGAGGCAGGTAAAGTGGACTGGTATTCCCATCCTTTAAAGAATTTTCCAGTTTGTTGTGATCCACACAGTCAAAGGCTTTGGTGTAGTCAGTAAAGCAGCCGTTTATTTCTATTATCATTCTAGGTCCTCTTTAAAACTGGAAAGCTTCAGAACTATTGATGACCCATTTCTGCTCCCACAAAACTCAATTTACCCTCAGTGATACAGTTGTTATCACTGTGCATGTGACTTAGCTGCACATATGTATTATTTACATGGTAATCTGTGGCCTTCTCAAGGTCAAGAACTGGTTCATATTCAGTTTGGGTTCTTAGCATATATTACTGAAAGGAAAGATGTGGTGAGAGATATATAATATTTAAGAATCTGATGTCCTTTAAGATTGTGTCAGTCCAATGATGTGGTCTGTTTTTGCTTAAACCTGAGTTGACAATGTTTTACAATGAAAGAGGTTGGATTCAGGAGCCAGAATTACTTTGTAGCTTGAGCAGGTTATACCCAATTCATCAATTTGTTTAATTGTCAGTCATAACTTTATTCAATAAATAGTTATTGAGCATATGTGCCAGACATTTGGTTAAAGGACTGCAGTTATGGAGATAAACTTGACCCAAATGGGCCCCGTTCTCACAGAACCTTATAGTGCAGTGTAAAAACTCAAAATATACACAATCATATAGCATGATAAAAGTTGTGATTTGGGGAGTATAGGTAGCTATGGGAAAACACACAAAACCTCAGATTTGCATTTCATGAAAGCTTCTGAGAAACGGTAATGTCAAGATTGAGGCCAGAGGATCAATGAATGTGAAGATGAACAATTTTTACTAATAAGGCATTAATTGAGCATCAGGATTGACTTTACAACCTAAGCCTGTATCACTCTTCAAATTGGGTCTTAATTTTATGAAAATAATTAAATAAGTTCTTTGCAGTACCACGTAAGTTTAGCCAAGGTTATTATCTCTCTGTGTCCTGATTTAACTTGCCAAAAAATTCAGTGAGATGTACATTTTTATGAATGAAATCTTTCTCTATACCAGCTGAATCTTACTGCAAGAATCTTTGGGGAGCTTCTGTAATCAGTTTAACTTTGCAAAATTTTACTTTTGGTGTTCTTGGATATTTAGGTTTTAGAACACAAGCACTTCCTGGCTGTGATGAGTGACATGAATATGGCTTTACATATGTTCAATTTTTGTAAAGCTTAAAAAATTCCTCAAAAAACTAAAAATGGAATTACCATATGATCTAGCAATTCCACTTCTGGGTATCTCTCCAAAATAATTGAAAGCATAGTTCCAAACATGTTTTTGTAGATGCATGTTCATAACAGTTTTACCCACAATAGCCAAGAGGTCAAAGCAACCAACAGCTCATCTACAGATGGATGAAAAAACAAAATGTTGTGTATACATGCAGTGGGATATTATTTTGCCTTAAAAAGAAGGGAATCCTGTCACATGCTACAATATAGAGGAAAGTTGAAGGCACTAAGAAGTAAGCCAGTCATGAGCAGCAAATACCATGTGATTCCACTGATACAAGGTTGAACTGTCAAATTCATAGAGTACTCAGATTTATATAAATAGAAAGTAGAATGGTGGTAGCCAGGGGCTGTAGGTGAGAAAATGGTGAGTTGTTCAATGAGTAAAGAGTTTCAGTTTTGCAAGATGAAATCTGAAGATTGGTTGCATGTCAGTGTGAATAAACTTAATATTACTGAACTATACACTTAAAAGGGGCTTCCCTAGTGGGTCAGATGATAGAGAATCTGCCTGCAATGCAGGAGACCCAGGTGGGATTCCTGAGTTGGAAAGATCCCCTGCAGAAGGGAATGGCTACCCACTCCAGTATTATTACCTGGAAAATTCCATGGACAGAGGAGCCTAGCGGGCTACAGTCCATGGGATCGCAAAGAGTCAGACACAGTTGAGCGACTAACACACTTTCATATGCTTAAAACTGTTCAGATGGTAAATTTTATGTGTATTTAACAATTTTTTAAAAATCCTTTAAAATTGGAGGTAATGACATGTTTATGTTTATTCCATAAGAGCGGTGAGATACAAGAGTTCAGCACTAGTGGGGACTCAGCTCATGTAGTGGTGTTGGGGGTCACTTATCACGAGGAAAGGAAGCTTGAGCTCTGTCAAGTGGTCAGTGGGAGCCACTGAGATGTTTTAAAGAGAAAGACTCTGTCACTGTAAGATTCAGAAAGCTAGCCCCTTGGCATATGTACAGTGGCCATCCTTAACCGTTTTGGCACAGGGACCAGTTTTGTGGAAGACATTTTTTCCCTGGGCTGGGGTGGGGCGAGGATGGTTTCAGGATGATTCAAGCACATGACCTGATTATCCTGCCGCTGATCTGGCAGGAGGTGGCGCTCAGGCAGTAATACAAACGATGGGGGGCAGCTGCAAACACAGATGAAGCTTCACTTGCTTGCTGGCCTCTCACTTCTGTTGTGCAACCCAGTTCCCAACAGGCCATAGACTGCTATTCGTTCATGGCCCGAGGGTTGGGGACCTCTGTTGGCCAGGATGTATGGGAAAGGGGCAACCTCAGTGGCAGTCTATCCAGTCAAGAGGCTGTCACTGTGGTCCAGCTGAGAGCTGCAAACCCGAACGTGGGCAGTGGTTAACGGAGGTGGTGGGGGATGAGGACTGAGTAGGCTCAAGAGCTATCTGAGACAGAAATGAGGCAGACTCGGTGATTTATTGAATTGGCAGGTGGCAGGGGGCAACAGAGAGGATGGAGACTCACTGACTCCTACTTTTCTGGCTCAGGGGATCGCATAGAGGGCAGTGCCTTCCAGAGGCAGAACTGAAGAGGGGGGAGGAGGAGTGGAGGAGCTGTAGGCTGAAAGCCAGAGACACTAAACTGGGCATGTGTATGACATTATTCCACTTCCAGTGAACAACACATAGCTGATCCAAAATGAATATTAAGCTTGATTCATATTTCTAAGTCAGATGACCTTCCCAAATTATTCATAGATTTAGGAAAATAAAAGTATGGTATTTCGTAATGCACAGGAATGTTCTAGCCTCATTTTGTTGTCTATCCTCCATGAACTGTTTTTTTTTTTTTTTGACCAAGCTGTTTCAGGCTTGGATTTCATCTCCTTTTGGGAATAGGGGCGGGAGGCGCTTTATGAGAGTAGAAAGAGGATTCAGATTCCAATTATCTGGACAGGGTCCCAGCCCTCATGACCAAATGCAGGGGGTCCTAGACAAGTCTCTTAACCTCTCTAAATGTTATTTCTCTCATAAGTAAAATGGAGCATCATAGATAAGAAGAATTGCAGTGAAAGAAATAAATGAGAGTCCTTTGCAAACTGCTTCATGATATTGTCAGCTGTAATTTTTGTTTTGAAACTGATATTAAGCTTGGAACATTGTGGAAAGCCTCCCTGGAAAATACAAGTAATGATGATCAAATTCTGAGTTAAGAATGGACTCCAGATTGAATTGCCAACCCTGAGTGGTTCCTCTTGTTACTGTCAGTTTATGAGTCAGATGGAGAGCTGATGTCTAAGAAATCATATTTTTCACCTAAAAATGACAGAAACATAAGCATGGTTTTGTAAGAAGATGTGTTGTTAGTAACCTGATGTGATAATAGTACCTATTGGTGATGATAATAAAGGGGTACTGGGAGGTGGTTAGGCATTACAGGTAAACCTGTTGTGTTATGACAGTGTTTGGACCTCTGCCCTTGATATCCCTTTGCCATTTACAGGGAACAAAGGAAAAACAAGGCAAACTAACATTTTATTAGCTGGGTTGCATGTGGGATATAGAGTGTTCCTTTTTTTCTTTCCCGAGTAGACTAATAGTCTTGAAACAATGAGACTCTAACAATGGGGTAGGTCTGAAGGAAATGGGGTGAGAAACAAAGAGAGACAGGAAAGTAGGGCACCCAGGCCAAGGCTGAAGATGGAGATTGACCCATGGCCGTGTCCACCCTGCTCAGAGCATGTCTTGTCCTGACCCTTCTGTCTCTCCGCCGCTTCCTTAGGTGTGCTTGGAAGCCCCAAAGGAGAGCCTTCCTGTTGACAGGGGATGCTCTTACTATTACAGGCATATGGAAGGAAGATGACAAAGAGCAAAAGGGACCAAGAGAAAAGGAAATGTTATCTGTTTCCCCTCAGGGAATCCTCTCAATGTGATACAGGAAGATTTTTTTTTTTCACCTTAATTTTTAAGTTCTTTAAATGAAAGCTCCATCTTTGGAAATTGTGAGCCTTTGTCCTAGAGTCTAACTAACCCAAATCAATACTCCTCCTCCTTGGATATGAAAGGAAGAAAATATTCTTTCTTTAGAGGCCAATACAAACAATGCAAGTGGCAGAAATTTTATCCCTTATTTCCTAGAAAACTTACAACTTTCATACTTTCTGAATCAGAATTGGATTCCCCAACTGATTGCATCAGATTCTGTCTTCTTGCTCTGTCCTTTTTTTTTTTTTCCACCCTTGACCTAAAATTTTTAGCACATATTTAGCACATATTCTGATCCTTTGGAGAGATACCTCCTCACCTACTTAGGTAAATTGTCTCAGTCTCGTTTGTTATCACGCTTCTATGTTTTATAAACAGAGATAGTACATTATAGGCAAAGACAAGTCATCAGCATCGGTTGGCATTGATGGTTGGTTCAGTGTGGCTTGCCGTTGACCTGCTTTAGGGAGACCACCCAAAGGGACTGCAGCAAAGCCTGTAGGGTGATGTCAGCAATAGGTGCACACTGTGTGCTGTAAATGAAATGAGAATGTGAAGTTCAGAACGGTACCTTTTGCAAACACTCATGCTTTTTTTCTTTGTCTTTTCTCCTAGAAGTATCGCTATCAAGATGAGGACGCCCCACACGATCATTCTTTACCTCGACTGACCCACGAAGTGAGAGGCCCTGAACTGGTGCACGTGTCAGAAAAGAACCTGTCTCAGATAGAAAATGTCCATGGATACGTCCTGCAGTCTCACATCTCTCCTCTGAAGGTCAGTTCTATTGCTCTTAGAGCTGGCGGCAGGGGATGGTATGCATTGCTAAGGGAGATATCTGCTGGCTTAAGTGAGGCTCTTTTAAAACACTACAGTGGGACTTGGTTGCCAAACGGTCTTTCTGTGTTTTGGAGGTTTACCTGGAATTCCTGACACAGGACAGTTACTGTTATTTGTTTAAGTGTCTGGAAAATCCTTTTAGTTTCTGCAAACGGGCCAAGGAGAGACCAGACACTGACAAACTGAATGGGAAAATGCACTGATCCATGTATTTACAGAGCCCACAAGGACATCAAGATTTTGTTCAAATCGTATTTCTCCCTCTATTCGCTTGGCTCCAGATAAATATAACATGATGACATCTAGTAATTGCCTTACCTTGTAGACTAAAAAGAAAGCTGTGTGAGTTGGTTCATCAACAGCTCCATTTTATAATTCTTTCTGTTTGGTGTCATACTTTTCCAATGCTTTCTACATTTTTTTCTTAGATTTAAAACAATTTTTTGATAAACGCTATTTTGACAGGAAGGGACAATGAAATGAGAGTTAAGAATTTTTTGTGTTCCTTAGTTGCAGTTTACTGTGTCATTTGCTTTACTGATGTTATGGGATTTTGTGTCTTGGGTAAAAGCTTATAAATGTTGATTAAAGTCAATTAAAAGGAAAATGGAACTAGAGTCAATGATGTAATAGGAGTGAACTTAAATGTAAAACAAAACAAAAAAAAAACTACCAAATAGCCCCTTGATATCGCTAAAAACTTTTTATTTTGTTAGCTAGAACATTCACTTCACTGGCACTTTCGTACAGCTGTGTTACAATAAAAAATGTAGCCATGAAGGTTGCCCTGACGCCTTCTGGGATCTTATTACACCTTCCAAAACATCAGAGAAAGGCTATATTATGTTTAATATAGTTCCAAAATTTGGTACATTTTAAATATCTTGGCAACCTAAACCTGCATTATTAAATGAACTAGTTCTGGTTGCCACACATTAATTAGAATATTAGGCTAATTATCAAATTCCAGTCAATATTTAATATTTTGCTGTTGAAACTCATTGTTCATTTCTTCCCAGAAAGAAAAGAACTCTTTTCCAAAAAATTTTCTTTGGAAATCACTGATGGATGGGAATAGGTATGCTCAGCTAGGAGAAGAGGAGATAAAAGCATAGAGAACAAGGGTTTACCTTCTCATACTTAGGGCTGTCATGTAGGAATCATGATGTTGGTGGATGTAAGCACAATCACTGTGTATAATTAATAGGAATGTATATTCGGGATCATTATAAGTCCACAACTTATGTCAATTAGTGCTACCTCCAAAAAATACAATTTTGTAAATCAGGAGTTCCCTGTCCCTAGAAGCCTTCCAGTATTGTCGGATGACCTAGAGGTGATATAGAGGAAAGGACTCCTTCTTCAGCAGGAGAGCACACGAAGTTGTCTCTAAGGGTTCCATCTAACTGTAGAAATCAGTGATTTCACGCCAGGGTCAGATGAATCCCTTCCTGCTTGAAGCACATTTCATCTTTGCAAAAAAGAATTGCTCATCCTGAATCAGTACTGGCAGTGTAAACTGAGAAAGGGCAAAGCTGGGAGACTGGACTGCGCAGAGAGGAGTTGTACTTCATATGTTTTTCTAACTGGATGAAAGAATCCCTGTAAGAACCTCGATGAAGCCTCCCCTCCTTTTAGTCCTCCCAACTTGCCTTTTCCCTCTTCCTACCACGTCCTTTTTTAATCAGCTCTAGAGCAGAGCTCCCAGTGGCTTTAAGATGATGATGATGGAGGCTAGTCTAAGGCTAACCTGGCAACAGTAAAAAATATGAACAAAATAATTAAAGGACTATCAGATCTTCATTTTGTATGTTACATATTCAGCATATAATTGATAATCTAATTATCTTAACAGCTGCAGTTTGGAGGATTATACCATGTGCTATATGGCTTCATACCCCATTTGGAAAATGTCTATTCAAGTTGAAGGCAACTTTGTTTTTGCTGAAGATCATCTCTCAGATATAAAGGAATCTTTCCTCTCTCCCTTTTCTCTCTTGACTCCAGGAATCTCAGAGTCCAATGTCTTCCACTTTGGTTGTCTTCCTCAGCTTTATTTTGTTTCAGTTGCTCTCTTCTATCTTTTTTCTTACTATGTTCTTTCTTTCTTTCTTTATTTTTAGTCTTCATGGTTTTACTGTAGTGATGTCTTTTGTTGAAGATTTCTCACATCAGTTTTAAAAGTAGCCACCTGTGAATAATAAATCTGTGATATGAAACATCAAGGTTAGAATAGGCTTTTCTTCCTTTTTGGAATTACCAGCTAGGCAGTGTGGCCCCCCAGTGTATTTTAAGAGAATGGAAAGGTGACCTCGTCCAGGGCTTCTGCACCCAGCCTGCAAGTTAGCTATTTTGGGGCCAGGAGGTTTCCATCATGACCCTCTAGATTGTTGTCTGTGCTGAACCAGATATCCTATCAGAGAGTCTTAATGAAGAGTCTGTGCACCTTTCTTCTATCGGCAACAGTGATAGAAATAAATGTGCACGATTTTTCCAGAAGAGAAAACAGCCTAACGTGTTGTGTTTGCCAATGTCACGGTGTATACACTGCCATCATGGCTGATGTCAGGTTACCAACGTGAAGCTACTGAATGCATTTACAAAGATGGGCACATGAGGTTCTCATGAGACAGGACAAGTCGGCCACAGGTTGGCCCTGCATGATCAGACTCAAGCACATATACTTTTATAGTCACAGTACACGTTGCCTAATCAAGTCGTTAAGAGGTTATTATATTATCACAGTTCAAGTGTTTGGAAAACCTGACATGATTAAAATCTAATGTGTTATTTTCTCATAAAGGAAGCCTATTAGAGTCAGAGATATGCTAAGAGGGTACAAATTCTCCATTAGACCTGGCCTCATTTCAACCTTGTTGCTTCTTTGATCTGTCTGGTGCTCTTGGGTTAAGCATTAAAAGGGGGAAGAGTGAGGAGAAAAAAAACACACAATTAGATACCTCCCCCTGAATCCTACTTAGAGGACAAGGTGGGCAGTTCCCTGGCGGCCCAGTGGTTAAGACTCCACCTTCCAATGCAGGGATTGCAGGTTCAATCCCTGGTCGGGGAGCTGAGATCTCACGTACCTCATGACCAAAAAACCAAAACATAAAACAGAAACAATATTCTGACAATTTCAATAAAGAGTTTAAAAATGGTCAAAATAAATCTTAAATAAATCCTAAAAAAGATTTTTTTCGATAAAAATAGTATCAAAATATTATAATCAAAATGAATCTTAAAAAAAAATAGACAACAATGTGGTTCTCTAGTATTAATTAGAAATTTACATATGGCATGCCTGAACAGAGTGTGAGAGTGCTGGAGAACAGTTTAAATGTCGTGTTTAGGGGGCTTCCAACGGTTAGCTGAGTAATCTCATTGTTGCAGGTTTGACAATCTTTCTCCCATTGCCGCATAGCGCCTGAAACCTCAGTTCTAAGATTCATCTGCCTTTGGAGCACCCCCGCTGCTTGGCGGATAGATGGATTGCTTAGCCTGTTGCCATTAAAGCATCTCAGCCAGTGTGAAGTATGGAGTTGGAAGCAGAAATGCAATTTAGCAGTGAATTGGATAAAATTTGTTTTCTTGGCCTCCAGATGGGGATGGGTTCTCTTCAGATGCTACCTTAGAATCCTCCAGGAAAGAAACTGGCCTCTAATAAAGCGTGAGCATTTTCTTTTCAGTTTAGATAAACTCCATAAATATTAACTGAGTGTCTACCATGGGTATCATAGTAGGTGATGGGGACACAAAAGACAGTAAAAGGTGATTGTAAGTATGTGTGTTGCTCTCCGAGGGAATCTGAGTTCTAATTATGTGTTGCTCATCCTTACTCTGCAATAGGAATTCAAATTCCTGAATCTTAGATACTGTGAGACCCCAGGCATCTATCAGAGTACTCTTTACAGAATATCTGTTAGCTCTCTATCTCAGGTTCTTCCTCTGTAAAATGAAGGTAATAATAATATTTATCTCGTAAGATTTTTATACTAATTAAATAAAATGACACATGTAAATTGCTTAGTAAGTGGCTGGCACATAGTAAGCACAACCAAACTTTGTTTTTGACTTTGTTTATTATCAACCTGCTACCATGACAAATACCTTATAATCATTTATTTTATTTGTCTCATTTGACCTCAGTGAGGCATTATACCTGATTTTAAAATTCAATAGTTCCCTTTCAATCATAGAACTGGTGAGTAGGAATGTTCTCATTGGTGTCTCAGATCTTTCTGGTTCCAAAATCAGTATTCTTTATCACACCTGTGCTATATTACCTTCCCCTAAACTATTCTGCTATTTTTAAAGAGATCTTAGGGTTAAATTGTCTTTCCTTGGCTCTAGGTATGTAAAATTTGAAGGCCTTTTTTTTTCCCCATATAGCCTTATTCTTAAAAGTTAAGCAGATACAAAATGTAAGTGAATTTGTAAGAAACTTACTTTCCTAAATGAGAACAGGGAGGAGTGGTGAGATGGGAACATGATGAGGAAAGAGAAGGGAAATAGGTTCTATCTTTAAAATATTTCTATCTACCCATTAGTAAACTCCCAAGGGACTGTGTTCCTCTCCCAAGACAAGAGCTCGTTATTTGCGGCTAGTTCCCTTTTGAAGAATCTCTTGAGATTGTAAGAATTTGTTTCTCAGCAAGAGAGACACACTGTGTTTTGAGCAACTGGAGAGTTTTCTGCATTGAGAAACAGTCCTCACAGTAGGCGTGTGTGTCATCGAAAAACCCAAGTACATCCATCCACACCACAACGCTCATGCTTTATCCTTCCCAGGACCTGGCAAGATCTATTTCTGTCCTTTTTATTTGGTTATTCATCCTTTAAAATGTTCATTCTACATGTGTTGAATTTCGTAAACTATCTTACAATTTTCAGAAATGAGCATTGTACAAGTTACAGATTCAAACATTGATCAATAAATGAATAAAGCTACCCTATGGACTGTTTCACATTACCATATTTGTTTGATCAGAAATTTAACCAATTATTTTAATTCTATTGTTATTTATAACTATTCAGTTGAGTTCAGTCGCTCAGTCATGTCCGACTCTTTGCAACCCCATGAATCACAGCACACCAGGCCTCCCTATCAATCACCAGCTCCCGGAGTCTACCCAAACCCATGTCCATCAAGTCGGTGATGCCATCCAGCCATCTCATCCTCTGTCGTCCCTTTCTCCTCCTGCCCCCAATCCCCCCCAGCATGAGGGTCTTTTCCAATGAGTCAACTCTTCACATGAGGTGGCCAAAGTATTGGAGTTTCAGCTTCAACATCAGTCCTTCCAATGAACACCCAGGACTGATCTCCTTTAGGATGGACTGGTTGGATCTCCTTGCAGTCCAAGGGACTCTCAAGAGTCTTCTCCAACACCACAGTTCAAAAGCATCAATTCTTCGGTGCTCAGCTTTCTTCACCGTCCAACACTCACATCCATACATGACTACTGGAAAACCATAGCCTTGACTAGATGTACCTTTGTTGGCAAAGTAATGTCTCTGCTTTTAAATATGCTATCTAGGTTGGTCATAACTTTCCTTCCAAGGAGTAAGCGTCTTTTAATTTCATGGCTGCAAACACCATTGGCAGTGATTTTGGAGCTCCAAATAATAAAGTCTGACACTGTTTCCACTGTTTCCCCATCTATTTCCCATGAAGTGATGGGACCACTGATGATCTTAGTTTTCTGAATGTTGAGCTTTAAGCCAACTTTTTCACTCTCCTCTTTCACTTTCATCAAGAGGCTCTTTAGTTCTTCACTATCTTCCATAAGGGTGATGTCATCCGCATATCTGAGGTTATTGATATTTCTCCCGGCAATCTTGATTCCAGCTTCTGTTTCTTCTAGCCCAGCGTTTCTCTTGATGTACTCTGCATATAAGTTAAATAAACAGGGTGACAATATACAGCCTTGACGTACTCCTTTTCCTATTTGGAACCAGTCTGTTGTTCCATGTCCAGTTCTAACTGTTGCTTCCTGACCTGCACACAGGTTTCTCAAGAGACAGGTCAGATGGTCTGGTATTCCCATCTCTTTCAGAATTTTCCACACTTTATTGTGATCCACACAGTCAAAGGCTTTGGCATAGTCAATAAAGCAGAAATAGATGTTTTTCTGGAACTCTCTTGCTTTTTCGACGATCCAGCAGATGTTGGCAATTTGATCTCTGGTTCCTCTGCCTTTTCTAAAACCAGCTTGAACATCTGGAAGTTCATGGTTCACGTATTGCTGAAGCCTGGCTTGGAGAATTTTGAGCATTATTTTACTAGCGTGTGAGATGAGTGCAATTGTGAGGTAGTTTGAGCATTCTTTGGCATTGCTTTTCTTTGGGATTGGAATGAAAACTGACCTGGTCATAGCACTGGTCATAGCAAACACCCTCTTCCAACAACATAAGAGAAGACTCTACACATGGACATCACCAGATGGTCAACACCTAAATCAGATTGATTATATTCTTTGCAGCCAAAGATGGAGAAGCTCTATACAGTCAGCAAAAACAAGACCGGGAGTGGACTGTGGCTCAGATCATGAATTCCTTATTGCCAAATTCAGGCTTAAATTGAAGAAAGTAGGGAAAACCACTAGACCATTCAGGTATGACCTAAATCAAATCCCTTATGATTATATAGTGGAAGTGACAAATAGATTTAAGGGACTAGATCTGATAGACAGAGTGCCTGATGAACTATGGACAGAGGTTCGTGACATTGTACAGGAGACAGGGATCAAGACCATCCCTGTGGAAAAGAAACGCAAAAAAGCAAAATGGCTGTCTGAGAAGGCCTTACAGATAGCTGGGAAAAGAAGAGAAGCGAAAACAAAGGAGAAAAGGTAAGATATTCCCATCTGAATGCAGGGTTCCAAAGAATAGCAAGGAGAGATAAGAAAGCCTTCCTCAGCGATCAATGCAAAGAAATAAAGGAAAACAACAGAATGGGAAAGACTAGAGACCTCTTCAAGAAAATTAGAGATACCAAGGGAACATTTCATGCAAAGATGGGCTCGATAAAGGACAGAAATGGTATGGACCTAACAGAAGCAGAAGATATTAAGAATAGGTGGCAAGAATACACAGAAGAACTGTACAGAAAAGATCTTCATGACCCAGATAATCATGATGGTGTGATCACTCACCTAGAGCCAGACATCCTGGAATGTGAAGTCAAGTGGGCCTTAGAAAGCTTCACTACGAACAAAGCTAGTGGAGGTGATGGGATTCCAGTTGAGCTATTTCAAATCCTGAAAGATGATGCTGTGAAAGTGCTGCACTCAATATGCCAGCAAATCTGGAAAACTCAGCAGTGGCCACAGGACTGGAAAAGGTCAGTTTTCATTTATAACTATTAGTTTTGCTTTAATAAATTTACTGTCAATATTATCATCATTATATGAATGCCTTCAACGTCAATCTGTGTTAGTTTTATTCATTATTATATTCCTGGGCCTTCAACAAATACTTTTTAAATTAATTATTTGTCCCTGGCAGTATAAACAGTTGATTTCTGGGGGACTGGTGACATTGATATTTAAATAAGCAAGAAATGAAGGCACAGACTTCTTATTTTTCTCCATCTTTTGTTCCCTTGCCTAATCACGGATACAGCATTTCATCAATTTTAAACCTATTTCCTCATGTATTACATATCTGAAATCTGAGTGTGTCCTAAAATCAATGACATCTTGCAGTTAAAATTGGCAGCATCTCCTATGGTACCCAAAAAGTTGGTACATCTTATAGTCAAAGCCATCAGTGATTATTTACAGGGAAGATTAAAGCTATTTTTTTATAGATTGGTATGGATTGCTTTAATCAGATAAATATGATTTTCTGTCTTCTGAGTCTCATTGAGACCAGATAAACAATTCTGGGAAGATTTACTGGAAATTGAGAATATGAGAAGTTAGGATAGACTGTTACACTCTTGAACAACTGAGCATTTGTTAAATGTATATGGGGAAACAATGGGGAATCTGGGGGAAGGTAAATTTGGGGAAATTATAAGGAGTGATTGCTCACGAATGAAGAAGCCAATATACAGAAATGCAGGCAGAAAAGATTAAGTGTACTTTGTTCCACAAACTATTTTCTTACCAGAGTTGCCAGAGTCTACTTATAGGAAAGTATGTTTTAGCCACAGTAATAAATTCTCTGTCTCCATGAAGTCTTTCCTATTAACTCTTGCCTGACTCCACTTGGTTATAACATCCTGTAACACAAGGAGTTTGCATAATTAGCTTTTTTATGTATACCCTATTCTATTAATCTAAATAATTTTTGTGGAATCAGGTATTTTATTTTCCTTTAGCTATTCCATTTATCTTGCTCCTAATAAGTGTATAAGCTCCTGTGAACTGGACCACATCTTATTTTTATTTTTATTTTTCCTTTTTCTCCCTCATTGACATCTATGGTGAAACTAAGCCAGCATTTCCCAAAGTATTTCCAGTGGGATTTTGTCAGCATTATAAGGAAAATAAAGGAATGAATGCTGAAAACATTTGAGAGGTTAGATCCATTAACTTTATTGAAGAATTTCTCAGTCGTTAAGATATTATGCAATATAAACTTCTAAGATGGGGACATGATTAATACATTATTTTCCAAACATGTTTGGTCATGAGACCCTTTGTTCCAAATAAAATTATTTTTTGTTTGGATATATACACTTCTGAAAATACTATTAACATAATATATACATAGATGCTGGCTAGTACAACCAATAGAAAAGTTTAACATAAAAATTCATCCTGGCCTTAGAATCAGACTCAATCAGATCAAATGCCTGGTCCTCTAATTATTAGCTGTGTGAGCTCTCTCAAGTTTTTTAACTGCCTTAAGCCTAAGTTTCTTTAATTTGTAAAATAATTGCATTCACTGATATTTCTTTAAGTTTTGAACTCTACAAAGAGCTCAGTGTGACACATAAGAAATATGCAAACATGGTAGCTATCCTTACTGCTATTGCTGTTTTGATATTAGTTTGTAATAGTATTATTCTAATATTCTAAATGAGAAACTTTGAAGTTTCTTATGGAATATTTTTTCATTGTAATCTCTCATTGGTTTTCAAATGTCTGCGTGTTCTCACCTTCCTCTTTTTATCCACATCTACTATCCCAGTCCAGGTTTTCATTGCTTCCAGTCAGAAAGTAATGTGGTTATTTTTAAAACATCATGGGCTTTGGAGCCAAAAAATAGATTTTTGAATCCTGACTCTGCAATTTCTGGCAGGGTAACCTCAGGAAAATCATCTAGCATTTCTGAAATGCAGTTAAGTTTAATATGAACAGAACCTCTTATGAATATTGATTGATTCATTTATTTATTCACTCATTTGTACAGTAAAATCTCTTTGACTTTCTCCTGTATGTGGGGCTCTATGTTATTCCCTGAGGACACAAAGAGGAATATGCCTTTGAGTTGCGTACATGCAATAGATAGGTGTATACATACAACGTGTCGTGTTGTGTGCAATGAAGAAAGGAACGAAGGAGAGGAAAATTCTCCCAAGACCTAGAGAAATGCTTTAATTTTTTTCTGAGCTGGAGATCTGGGGACAGGTGTGGTCAGAGAAAGCATTATATGGGAGGTTATTTTTGACTTGAAGGAAGTTGGAGATAAAGCAGATTGGTCAAGGTTGTCCTAGATTCTAGCAGTTGCGTATCAGTATGGAGAATTCTAGAAATGGCAGGCATTTTTATTTATAATTGAATGGGTCAGAGAGATGGAATGTAAGGACTAAGAAGGTATACAGAAGTGGGTTCAAAGCATGTCTTCGAACAAGGGAGATGGATGGGAAAAGGTAATGAAAGGCCTTCTGTGGAGACTGGACTTCACCTTGTAGGTAATGAGGAATGACTATGCAATTTAAAAAGAGGAGACTGCTAGTCAGAGTTGCAAATTAGACCATTAGTCATGTCATGCAGCAGAGTGGAAGAAAAACAAGAAAAGTGTGTATCACAATCAAGGACATCAGGCAAAATGCAACAAGTGGACACGCTCTGAGATACAGCAGAGACACTGGGGGTGGGGGATGGAAGGAACTAGAAAGATTTTTGAGGAAAAGATACCGTCAGGGACTTGAGACCCATTGAGTAGAGAAGATAGAGGAGAGAAAGAAATGGAGGTAAATGCACACTTTTTTTTTAAAATTTGACTAGTTGCATAGGAGAAGTATCATGGCAGGTAATCAAGAATGCCAGAGGAAGGATAGATTTAACGGTGGGGTGAAGATTCTGAGGTTAGATCTGGATAGTTGAGTTTGAGATATATATGCTGCACTCAAGTGGAATGGCTTAACAGGCAGTTTGAAATAAAGATCTGGGAATTTAGAGAGATGTGATCCAGAAATGAAGACTTAGGCATTTTCTGTATAGTTGAGGCGGTATGGATGGGACTGCTTAGCAAAGGGGGAGGAGGATGCTGGGGATTGAAACACAGGAAATAGTACTACCATGTTAGGGGTCTTATGGACAGAGAAGACCACCAAGAAGACCATGAAGCAGTGAGTAATTTATCACAGTGTTTAAGCATTAGTGGGCTTCCCAGGTGGTGCCATGGTAAAGAACCCTCCTGTCAATGCAGGAGACATAAAAGAAGCAGGTCTGATCCCTGGGTTGCAAAGATCCCCTAGAGGCAGGCATGGCAGCCCACTCCAGTATTCTTTCCTGGAGAATCCCATGGAGAAGCCTTAGTAGTCTAATGTTTCTATCATCTTTTAAACTGAGTTATACATTTCTCATTGATGAGGATCATATCTTATAACTGAAAAATATGTGGCTCATCTATAGTGCGTAGAATCAAGTTGTCCAAACACTAAATGCCTTTTTAATACTTGTTGCTATTCTTCAGTCGCTAAGTCATGTCCTGCTCTTTGCAACCCCAGGGACTGCAGCTTGCCAGGCCTCTCTATCCTTCACTGTCTCCTGGAGCTTGCTCAAACTCATGTCCATCGAGTCGGTGATGCCATCCAACCATCTCATCCTCTGTCGTCCCCTTCTCCTCCCACCTTCAATCTTTCCCAGCATCAGGGTCTTTTCCAATGAGTCAACTCTTCGCATGAGTTGGCCAAAGTATTGGAGTTTCAGCTTCAGCATCAGTCCTTCCAATGAATATTCAGGGCTGATTTCCTTTAGGATTGACTGGTTAATACTTGTTGAGCATGTATGAATGCTAAGTTGCTTCACTCATGTCTGACTCTGTGACCCTATGGACTGTAGCTAGCCAGGCTCCTCTGTCCATGGGTTCTCCAGGTAAGAATGCTGGAGTTGGTTGTCCTGCCCTCCTCCAGGGGATCTTCCCAACTCAGGGATCGAACCCAGGGATCAAACCTGCGTCTCTTATGGTCTCCTATATTGGCAGGCGTGTTCTTTACCATTAGCACCGCCTTACTTGGCCACTAATTTTAGTAAAAAAGAATGAGAGAGAAGGGGAGAAAGAAAGAAAGAAAGGGAGAGGGAGGAAAGGAGGGAGGGAGGAAAGAAGCTTATGAAATATATTGACTCTAACAGTCATGGGGTCCTGACCATCTGCTGAAAATTATGTATTTGTTTTCCTTTCTAGCCATAGTGCTTTTATTAATATTACTAGTTAGAAAACTAAGCTGATTTTGCTATTTTAGAAAATTAGTAAATTTTCAAAAACGTGAACTTTGTTCATTTCTCTCCCTCTCCACTAGATGGTATAAGCAGCTGACCTGATGGTTCAGAAAGCATCTGGTCTTGGGGAAAAAAGTACAGTTTTGTGAGGCTAAATTGAGAAGCTCTTAGTTAATAAAAGCCTAAGAACGGTTTGGCAGAGATTTACATATTTGTGAAAAATGCATTTTGTTCCAGGCCCAGAACCTTGGCAAGAGGAAATGTGAGTGAAATATGGCCTTGACAGACATATACTGAATCCAGGCACAATCGCTCCTGATCAAAACTCTAAGCAAATGAAACATTTCTTGCTTCAATTATCATTAGTTGGGAAGTGTACCAATAGCATACCTCAAACAATCCTGGGTATTTAAGCCAGAAACTGGAAAAGGGGAAGAAAAAAATGGTGGGCACAGTACCTACCACAGTATCTCACAATTCATAATTGTTCATTAGAACTAGCCCACCATGGGTTAATGGGTCCCCCCAGGGCTTTGGAAAGATAAATCAGGAGAATGACATCCAAATCTCTTATTTTTCCCAGCTGTGTAATAATAACAATAATGCATTTTTCTCTAAGAAATACTATATTGTTATGTATATTAAAGGTATAATAAGTTTTTCTTTTCAAATGAGAAATGTTTAGAACAGTCCTAACTAGGTGTCATTAATGATTATTTGTAGATTTAGTTACTCCTAAAGGGTTAATTCAAGACTCAACACATTGTTTCTTAAGACTAGGATTTCACTACTGCTAAGGCTTGCTATAAGTATTAGAAGTAATATACATAGCTCACAGAGGCTGCCCACCAGTAAAGGATGCTTATTATTGCTGTTGGTAATGATGCTATGGTTATTGTTGCTCTAAAACAATGTGTAACTCCTACACTCCTCCCCCATTTAAGAAATTTAGAGTTGTAACCTTTTAGTAAGCATGTTTTCAGTAGTTTTTTTATTAGTACACACACATACACATATATATGTATATGTGAAGTGAAGGGAAAGTCTCTCAGTCATGTCTAAGTCTTTGCAACCCCATGCACTGTAGCTCGCCAGCCTCCTCTGTCCATGGGATTTCCCAGCAAGAATACTGGAGTGGGTTGCCATTTCCTTCTCCAGGGGATCTTCCCTACCCAGGGATTGAACCTGGGTCTCCTGGACTGCAGGCAGATTCTTTACCATCTGTGCCACCAGGGAAGCCCGTGTGTGTGTGTGTGTGTGTGTGTGTATCTATCTGTATATACATTATTCCACATCTCATGCATGTATTCATAAATAAGTGTTGATATCCACCGAGTTTTAGACTTTTTTTTAACTCTTTCCCAGCTAGTCCAGAAAAGCAATACTGTACAGGGGAAAGCAGATGGACTTTAGAATCAGATCTCCTTGGGCTCAAATTCTGGCTCTTTTTCTTTCTAGCTGTGTCCTTTAGCAAATCTATTGGCTTCTCCCCTATGGTAAATAATAACATGGAACTCACAGGATTATTGTAGGAATTACTTAAGATAATACATGGCAACTCTTTAGAACAGGACTTGGCACCTAGTAGGTGTTCAGTAAATGATAATTAGTTTTCATTTATAAAGTAGAAAATGTACGTGTATATAAGAAGAGATCTAAATTTAAGATTAATCAACTCTTTGAACTCTCAGTAGAGATGAACTCTTGTTATATTTTCCCATTTTCTATCTTTAAGAGAATGGTTTTATACTACAGAATACCCCCATCTTAGCTAAGCAAAGGTGTATTATTCAAAATTGTTGCCTCTCATGTGAAAGTAAATGTCCCTTTGGCTACATCAAATAAAGTATAGCAAATAAGTTGGGAACACGGCCAGGTTTTGACTGATCCAAACAAAACTTTGCTGAAGCATTAAGAAACATACTCTGCTTTGTGGCTAGTTTTGGGGGATGTTAGAACATTATAATCAGTCTTTCAAGATAGCTACTTGGTGGGAAGCACTGATTTAGGTAAATAATTTTGTATTACTTAAGGATGTACTGCTTAAAAATTAAAAAGCATTGTTTCATAGTAACAAGTGGATACCTATCAAGTGTTGGGCAATAAAATAGAGATATATAATGCCCTTATTGAATTCACACATTAGCAATATTAAAAATTTGGAGAATATTATTAACCCATGAAAATGGAAACTGTTTTTGTTTTATGTCTGGCAACGTATTTATAATCAAAATCCACTAATTCTAAATACAGATCAAATCCCACTTCTTTAAACTGGAAGGCATAACTCTAGGACGATTTTGTGTGGTACAGTTTTACTGTTGTTGAAATCAAGTGTATGTTACCTGGGGTTTTCTTTAACAAGGAGATTTTGCTTGTATGAATAGTTCGTTTGTCCATTTATATTTGTTCAACAAAACTGCTAAGTTCCTTTGGTGGGAGCAGTGGGGGGTCGTTCTATGAAGCAGCTGCTAAGATCTAAAATTCAGTTTTGTGAGTTTTTCTTTTTATGTATTCATATTGGCTCACCAAGTTTTCTGTATCAAGTTTGTTTTAGGAGAAATAATAACAATATAAAATATAGTGTTTCTTGAATTCTTAATATATGCTAGCACTATTCTAAATGCTTTGCCTACATTGGGTTATTTCACTTAGCCACCCCGTAAGACAGGTTTTCTTATTATTCCCACTTTATGGTCAGGGAAAGTGGGTGCTCAGAAGGTAGAAAAGCTTTTCTAAGGTTACATATTTAGTTCTTCTTAGATCTGGGGTATGAGCGCAGCTAGTCTGACATCAGACTCCTCACTCGTAGCCACAGTGCTAAATTATTCTCCAGCAAATGAGAGCCATATAACTGTAAAACTGAAGGGGATAGTAGAAATCATCAAGTCCAGGATTTTCAAACTGCACCTGACTTACTATCAAATGTGAAGTCAATTTATTTGGTAATTTTAGACTAGAATAAAAGAACAGTAGGAAATATGAGAGTACATCATAAGTAGAAACCTGTGCTTCAGTTAAATGCGAATGTGTTCTGGCTCACAATGTATATTTCTGACTGTATTCAAGGTCAAGAAAGCCAGGAAGCCACTGATCTGGTCCAGTTTTCCCACAGTACAGAAGGTGGGTGAGTAGGAAAGAAAACCTTAAGCCCAGAAAAGTTAAATCATTTCCTAAAAACACATTGGTCAGAAGTAGCAGAGCCTGAAATTTGAACACTTTATAGTATTAACTATTGCTCTGCTATCTTCTCTGTCTAGTGTCCGTTGTTGCTTCCATTACCAATTGAGACACTTAAACAGGAAGTTCTGAAACCTGATTGTGTATCAGAGTCACAGAGCCCCAGTCCCATAGCCCTTCACCAATCCTGGGCTCTGAATTTTTATTTCCTCTCCAGGTGACTTTGTCACATGCTAACATTGGAAACTGCCGTCTTGAACTCCATGATGCCACAGTGTTTACTGAGTGATTGCCATGTGTATTGCTAGAACTTTACTAAACACTGTAAGAGATGGTAAAGGAAGTAAGAAATAGAGCCTTTCTCTATGAAGAACTTAAAAACATTAAGGAAACCAAGATGCATATGAATCATTCAGTGAACAGAAACTATATAGCTGTAGATTTATATAACCTTACTAAGTATGAATGGCATTCCAGGAAGCAGTTTTTAAATTCCTCTATAGACATAAACAAAAGAAGCCTCATAATATTTATTTAAGAGAGAATGTTCTATGAGAAAATATGGTAGAGAAAGTTGAATTGATTTTCCCCAACTCTCAGAGGAGTTGCCAGGGTCAAGTGAGTGAATTTAACTCCAACAAAGCACTCGCAGGATGTCTTCCCCCAACCCCACCCCACCCCAGGCCAACTGACTCACCGAAATCACTGAAGGCAGGTGATTTGTTCCTTCTTTATTGACAGAACATTGAATGTGTTTGAACTTTGTGGCCAATTTGGGGTCACAGGTAAGTGCATTTAAAATGCATTCTAGAGGCTCTTCTTGAAGTCACTTTGCCTGTAGTACCAGTGCAGGGCAGTCTCCTCCAGCCCCACCTATGGGATACAGGGCACATGTGGAAGTCATTTCAAAAATCAATTTGATATCCTAGTGATTGAACCTCCAGATTGGGTACTCTAGAAAATGTTCTGGTTTTATCTTCTCATATTACGTGGGAGGGCTTCCCAGGTGGCGCTAGTGGTAAAGAACCCACCTGCCTAACGCCGGGGACGTCAGAGATGCGGGTTCGACGCCTGAGTCAGGAAGATCCCCTGGAAGAGGGCATGGCAACCCACTCCAGTGTTCTTGCGTGGAGAATCCCATGGACAGAGGAGCCTGATGGGTTGCAGTTCATAGTGTCACAAAGAATGGGACATGACTGAAGCAATCGAGTATGCACACATTATGTGGCAAGGAATTGAATAAGTTGTTTTACTGGTATTTTCTCAGAGAATGATTTATATAACCAGCTTTTAATTATAAACAAGTGATATAAAACTTGCATATAGACTTTCTAAAATAGGCTTCATTTCTCTATTATGGATAATTAAAGTGGAGCCACCCCTAGACATTGAGCATGTTTATATGAGTCAGAATAGGGGGCTCCTCCTCAAACAACCTGAGACCCTGATGCAACGTAGAGAATGAACTGCATAGACCCAGGCAGTAAGTTCTCTAAGGAGCCAGATGACCTGATATTCAACAGTAAGTCCACAGAACTAGAGAGCTTAGGACTGAGCAGTATCGTGTGAAATACTATAGTCAAACACTGTTATTTTACACATAAAGAAACCACAAGTTCAAGATGGGTTGTGAGATTTTCCCTGGGAAGACACACAGTTAATGCTAAAGGTGAGACAGGAATTCGGGTCCCAGATTCTCAGACCAGAATTTATTCCTCTATTTCTAAAGAAAAGGAAAGAAGCAGGTGTATTCTACTCAGCAGGTCACAGAGGTTTACTTATTCCAATTTCCAGGAAATGTTGCTAGAAATTGTTATCACTAACTTTGTATTTGTTGATGCCAATTTTCAGCTTTCTCAAAGGGCCAGATTGAGGTTGTTGAAAATGCATAAAAATCTCTCTCACCTTCAATCTCTCCAGTTAAATCGCCTGTATTAGTTTGATTCAATAAGAATAGCATCTGCCTCTTCATTAGTTACCTCAGAGATGGCTCCGAATATTTGTGTAACTGCCAATGAAATAGCTCTTTAAAAACAAATTTTAAAGAAGCCATATCCAAAAGACCAGCCTACGCAGTGGCAATGTTACCTTATCAGGTACTTTACCAGAGCTGCTGGGCTGTGTGGGCTGGGCGTCAGAAGTATGCTGTTTGAGAAATCACTGAGCCTCTGTGAACCCTGGGCTTCCCTTGTGGCTCAGCTGGTAAAGAATCCGCCTGCAGTGCGGGAGACCTGGGTTCCTTCCCTGGGTTGGGAGGATGCCCTGGAGAAGGGAAAGGCTACCTGCTCCAGTGTTCTGGCCTGGAGAATTCCATGGACTGTATAGTCCAGGGGGTCGCAAAGAGTCGGATACAAGTGAGTGACTTTCACTATAAACTCTAGTTTCCACATTTGTATACTGAGGATAGTGCTAAACACATTTAGGGTAGTTATTAAGACTGGGAAAATTGTTGGTCGGCCTGAATTTTACTCCCCGTGCGTAAAGCCCCGTCTCCAGCTCCCTGCCATGTTTCTATGGCTACCTCCACCTTCTCTTCCTATTTCTTTAGTCTCCCTTTTCCTTTCCCTTTTCTTTTCTACTTTTTTTCTTTTAGAATGATCAGTGGGGAACAAATGAGCAACACACAATAAAGAAAAAGGCGCTTGAGGGGGTCAGCATAAGTCAGTTCAAGGAGTTGTCTGTATATGGGGCTCTCGAAACAGTCAATGCGATTTTCAGCCACACTAGTGGAATTGTTATATCAAGAACAAAGAGATGATGATTGAGATGATAATTCTGCACTGTTCCAGAGTGTAGCATTAGGATCTGAGAAGCATATTCCAGGGAGAAGGCAGCAAATTGGAGTGCTTCCAGAGAGGGGCAAATAGTCCGGTGAGGGGATTAAAATCATCTCAAATGGAAACATCAAAGGCATGAGTAATGTGATCCCTGGAGAAGAGACTCAGCTTAGAGGACATGGCCGTTCCTGGCTTCGAATTGTTTATCATAAGGGACTATTCTCTATAATTTCTCTAGGCCCTGTGACCTCTAGAGCAAACAATAAGAAGACAAAATCTACATAAGTTATTTGTTTATTTATTTTAATCAAGCAGTCCGGAGGTAGAATGGGCTGCCTCATATGATAGTGAGCTTCCTGTCACTGAAGGTATTCAAACAGAAGCTAGAAAATCCTCAATAAAATATTGTAGAGATGATTCAGATATGAGATAGGATGTTGGACAACAGTGTTTTTAACCATTTCAAAGTCATGAGCCTTTTTGAGAAATTAATTACAAAAAAAACAAACAAAAAAACAAAACTATGAGTCCTTTTCTTACTAAACAACAACAACAACAATTTATCAGTCACTTTAGTTGCTCAGTCATGTCTGACTCTTTGGGACCCCATGCACTACAGCATGCCAGGCTTCCCTATCCATCACCTGCTCCTGGAGCCTACTCAAACTCATGTCCATCGTGTCAGTGATGCCATCCAACCATCTCTTCCTCTGTCATCCCCTTCTTCTCCCACCTTCAGTCTTTCCCAACATCAGGGTCTTTTCCAATGAGTCAGTTCTTCACATCGGATGGCCGAAGTATTGGAGTTTCAGCTTCAGCATCAGTCCTTCCAATGAATATTCAGGACTGATTGGCTTTAGGATTGACTGGTTGGATCTCTTTGTAGTCCAAGGGGCTCTCAAGAGTCTTCTCCAACACCACAGTTCAAAAGTATCAATTCTTTCGCACTCAGTTTTCTTTGTAGTCCAACTCTTGCATCCATACGTGACTACTGGAAAACCATAGCTTTGCCTAGATAGACCTTTGTTGGCAAAGTAATGTCTCTGCTTTTTAATAAGCTATCTAGGGCGGTCATAGCTTTTCTTCCAAGGAGCAAGTGTCTTTTAATTTCATGGCTGCAGCCACCATCTGCAGTGATTTTGGAGCCCCCAAAAATAAAGTCTCTGACTGTTTCCATTGTTTCCCCACCTATTTACCATGAAGTGATGGGACCAGATGCCATGATCTTAGTTTTCTGAATGTTGAGTTTTAAGCCAACTTTTTGACTCTCCTCTTTCACATTCATCAAGAGGCTATTTAGTTCTTCACTTTCTGCCAAAAGGGTGGTGTCATCTGTATATCTGAGATTATTGCCATTTCTCCTGGCAATCTTGATTCCAGCTTGTGCTTCATTCAGCCCAGCATTTTGCATGATGTACTCTGCCTAGAAGTTAAATAAGCAGGGTGACAATATACAGCCTTGATTCACTCCTTTCCCAATTTGGAACATGTCTGTTGTTCCATGTCCTGTTCTAACTGTTATTTCTTGACCTGCATACAGATTTCTCAGGAGGCAGGTCAAGTCATCTGGTACTCCTATCTCTTTAAGAATTTGCCAGTTTGTTGTGATCCACACAGTCAAAGGCTTTGGTGTAGTCAATAAAGCAAAAGTAGATGATTTCTGGAATTGTCATGCTTTTTCAAGGATCCAGCAGATGTTGGCAATTTGATCTCTGGTTCCTCTGCCTTTTCTAAAACCAGCTTGAACATCTAGAAGTTCACGGTTCATATATTGTTGAAGCCTGGCTTGGAGAATTTTGAGCATTACTTTACTAGCATGTGAGATGAGTGCAATTGTGCGGTAGTTTGAACATTCTTTAGCATTGCCTTTCTTTGAGATTGGAATGAAAACTGACCTTTTCCAGTCCTGTGGCCACTGCTGCTGAGTTTTCCAGATTTGCTGGCATATTGAGTGCAGCACTTTGACTTTCACAGCAATTTATATATAGTACACAATTTTTGCATAAAAATTCAAGGATGATTACTTAGAGGGTGGATCACTTAAAGCCCACCTATGGACTCTCTCAGGACCACGGACTCAAAGTTAAGAATTTCTGGTTGGAATGAATTTCAAGTTTCCTTCCATCCCTTTAGAAATGCTTGTCCTTTTTGGGAAGAAATCTTTTTTAAGTGTCAGGAAAGATAGAAGGCAATCTATTTTTGATCCAGTGTATCAGTGAAGCATCCCTGATTCCATGATGGCTCTCAGTAACAGAGATCGACAGGTTCCTCTGGACTAGCAGAAGGTCCGAGACAGCCCAAATGCTGGACTTATGCTTTTGTTACCATTCCTTTCAGTGTTTATGACATATGAGGCAGTTTTCTGTGTTCATTAGTTAGTATCATAAGCTTTTCCAAGCTCTGCAAGCCAAGAGCTATAATATCTTGCCTCTCTGAATTTGGCTTTTTAACTGTCATAAGATTGTTTTCTTTATGCTGCATGGAAGTTACATCCCAGCAAAGAACTGACTTTAAATTACCCCATCAACTTGCTAAAATGAAGATGCACTTTCTATAGGATTCGGGCACAGAGGGTTTCCTATTTGTGGCTCGACTCTTTATGGAAATGTCAGTCATAAAATGTGCACTGGATATTTATTTTTTCATCAGGGGCACAGAAGTGTGCTTGAATTAGAGTCTTCCTTTTCTCTCTCCCATTAAGATATTGACAGGTTCAGAGTTGCTGGGCTTGAAATTTTAAGAATAGGTAGCTTATAACATTTCATTTTCTGCTGCAGGGCAGGGTGAGTTGCTTATAAATCAGGCTGCATTGTGATGAATTGGATGTCTCCAACTCAATTAGCTTAATGTGGGTAGGAGGGTTTCCAGGTTTTGCAGCCTGTGTTTTACTAATCCTCTGAGCTGACTGTTATATAAAATGTGGCTGTGTATTAATGCCTGAGCCTCAGAGAAACATGGTTATTATTTTTCATTTCAACATCTCATGTCATCCTGTATTTCATAGCCTTGATTTGGATCTGAAGCCACTGAGTGATGGTTCTTAACAGGGTTTATATTTTTGCAAGCCTTACCTTGTTATCTTTCTGCTTTGTGACCAAGTTAAGAAAGTAGCCTAATAGAATTGCTGCTGTCACTGGGTGATATAATTGGGGGGAAAAAATCTCAGCAATTTAAGGAAAACTGCAGAAGCTGGAGCTGGTCCTCTGTCAAATAAATGATCAGATGAGAGGAGCCCCAGCAAAGCAGATGCTGACAGTTTCAAGAGCTTTCAACATACTCATCATGCTTTGGTAGTAAAATTTGTTGAAGGAATTGATTACACAGCTTGTTTGCTTATTGTTTTCCTAAGGAGACTGTATTGAGGCCATGAATGTTTATTTTAAGGAAAATATCGTAGATTTAAAAATATATTATGCCCAGGAATGTTGTTTGATATCTTCTCTATGCTGCCTATGTGTTGGCATTCATTACCTTAGTTATAATCCTCTGTATTAAATTTTCTTCCACCCTCTTCTCTTTTACTGCCCCCATTCATTCTTGCTCATTAATTGTTAAAAACTTTGACATGATACCCACAAGGTCAGTCCAAGCTCTTCCATAACTTGCTATATGTGACCTTGGGCAAGTCATTGATCTATCTAGGCTTTTGCTCTTTCATATATTACATAATATTGATCTCTGAGTCAGGAGATCCCCGGAGAAGGAAATGGCAACCCGTTCCAGTATTCTTGTTGGGAAAAATCACAAAGACAGTGAAGCCTGATGGGCTACAGTCCATGGGGTCACAAAAAGTTGGACTGAGCAACTGAGCGCGCGCACACACACACACACACACACGCACACACACACAGAGTATCTTTATGGGGTTGAAGTGAGAATTTAGTGAAATCAAGCACTGTGCTGCTCATGGCAAGTTAAGGTTCAAATTCCTTATCAGACATTGAGTACTTATCTGGGGCAGGCACTGTGGTAATACCATCCACTAGGTTGGATAATGACGGGACATAATCCATCTGCCTTGTCTTCATATATGATTATTTTTATGGTTTACAGGGTGTTCTCATATGTCTCCTTTCATTAGTACCATCACCTTGTGAACTAGGTGGCCAGTTATTATTACTTACATCTTTCAGAAATGAGATTAAGCTCTTCACTTAAGATCACATAGTTGAATTCCTTCACAAATTCACAGTAAAAACATATTGTGCATTCATGATATTCTGTCCTGTGCAAACCCCTAGAAAGCCGAAGATAAATGACAAACAATCCCTGTTATAAAAGAGAGCAAAATCAAGTGCAGAAGAAAAACACATAAGCAAGGTAAATAAAGTGGAAGCTCGCAGGACAGAGCTGTCCGTTTCCCTCTCACATTCTCTCAAACCTGATGTTTTTAAGACTCAGCAACCTGACAGATCTGCTTTGCTCACAATGTTCTCCATGCACCTGGAAGTTCTTAGCAAATATTGACATTGCTTACTCAGAAATCTGAGAACAGACAGAAGTTCTCTGGCAGAAAAGCTGAAAAACACCTCAGCATTACACAAAAGGTACAATGGTGCTCCTACTGGGAGGTCACAGGCAGCGCCTTGTCTGTGCCTTTACTAAGACCAGCCTGTTGCCTTTGGAAATGCTACCTGGCCTGTTGCCCATATGTAAGAAGGAACAGCAATGAACTGAAAGCCCTCTGGTTTCCTTGGCTGAAAATAGATCTTGCCTGTGCACTCAGGGAGCAAAGACAGAGACCCCCAAACAGCTGATTGTTTTTTTCCTTGTCAGACTGGATCAGAGTTTAAACCAAACCAGATCCACTTGCATTCTGACTCCAATACACTGTCTGTGTCCTGGTCCCGGTTATGTTGGTTGGAAACTGACCTCACTGTACACGGGGGCTAGTTCGAGGGCATCCCTGGCTTCTTCAAGTTGGAGGAACAACAATAATATGAAAGCCTTTTGCCTGCCTTGGCTGAGAAGGTCAAGCAGTAGACTCGCAGGCTTTGGGGAATGCAGCTTTAATTTTGAATTCTAGTTTTATCCTTTGCTAGATGGGTGACTTTGAGGATGTCACAAAACGGTTCTAAGTCTCAACAAATTCACCTCACTTACCTCAAAATAAAATAGGATTAAAATAGTTTTAGTTTAGTTTTTTTTTTAACCAATTATTATGTAATCATAAGAACCATTCTTTTTAAAAAAAATCTACAAACCTGAGTCCATTTAGGCTTACAGGATCAGAATTTCCATGCTTCCTTGGTAGCTCAGATGGTAAAGAAT
The DNA here is from genome assembly GCF_054371585.1 of Giraffa tippelskirchi. Lineage (NCBI taxonomy): Eukaryota > Metazoa > Chordata > Mammalia > Artiodactyla > Giraffidae > Giraffa > Giraffa tippelskirchi. Next base: position 36,371,954 of record NC_137284.1, on the reverse strand, counting down.
CTGCCTGCAGGGTAGGAGCCTGGGTTCAGTCCCTGGGTCAGGAAGATCCCCTGAAGAAGGAAAAGGCAACCCACTCCAGTCCTCTTGCCTGGAGAATCCCATGGACAAAGGAGCCTGGCAGCTTACAGTCCATGGGGTCACAAAGAGGTGGACACGACTGAGTGACTGACACACACACACACACACACACACACACACACACACACCAGAATTACCAGCCAGGGGCCGAACTGCATTTTTCTCATGCATCTCAGATGGTTTTTATCATTAGGGAAGTTTGGGAATCAGAGTATGTAAATAGCCATCACTGGTGACTGGCATCAGGAGAGACCACACACATACCCTTCAGTGGTTACTTGGGACTGAAGACTGTTGTTGATGGAAGCATTCATATAAGCACTGGGCTATTTAAGTCCTGACATCCTGAACAGAGGATGAGATGGCTGGATGGCATCGCCGACTTGATGGACATGGGTTTGGGTGGACTCAGGGTGTTGGTGATGGACAGGGAGGCCTGGTGTGCTGCGGTTCATGGGTTGCAAACAGTTGGACACGACTGAGAGACTGAACTGAACTGAACTGAACTGATCCTTGGCTATTAGCCTACTAGTTGGCACTTCAGTAGCTGTCAATCTAAGTTATCTAATTAACACTTAATAAAGATTTCTTTGGAACCTATTAAATACAGGCATTATTTCACATGCTGTAGGAGAAACAAAATGTGTACAAATTCTGATTTGATCTGAAGTAATTTTCAATAGTTCCCGAAGGAGGAATTTTTTCAATGTGGAGCCCAAAGCAAAAGTATGGCAAACATTCCAAAGACTGTGCTCATTTCTATTATTCATACACTTACTCATTTCATTTGATTATTCCTATATTAAATTGAAGAAATAATGACATTATAGCTTAAAAAACTGTTTTAATGACAAATTTAGATGAAAAGAGTGTTTCCACACTGTACAAGCTAGAGGTTATAATACTCTTTTAATGCTTTTCCTGGCACACCCATCAAGCCCACTTGATAGATATTATTATCCTTTTTTATTTTTATCCAGAGAACATCTTCTGAGAAACAGACATATTTTTCTCCTTCTGGAGTACAGTATATAGGCATTGAATCCTAAACTCAAGGGAAGATGCTGTTCCATGCAAAAAGTTTTCCTGAGATCTTTAGTTTATTCTTTAAACTTTTGCAAACTACCATATTTGATGGGAAATTTTCTAAATGGATTTCTTGACTGTTTCAGTCTTAGAGAATACCAGATGAAGTCTAACCTTCTTTATTGTTCTATAGTCTATACTGTAAACATAAATTGTACTTTAGTAATATTTCACCCAATGTTAATAAAATTCCTGTTATGTATGGTTACAGAGAACAAAAAAATGAATAAAACATGTTGTCTTCCTAGAATGAGTGACTGCTGTCATAATTAACTTTCATTAATTAGTTAGCTATAATGAATTCATTAGCTGGAATTAATACAAATAGCTAGCATTTAAAAAGTACTCAATATGTGCCAAATTGAATATTACTCACATATGATAACTATTCCTACAACAATCCTATGAGGTTAGTTCTATTTTTACTTCTACTTTATAGTTGAGAAAACAAGCTACATATTTTCTCTAAAATTGTACAACCAGGTTAGTAGCATAGCTGTGGTGTTTTGTTCTGTTCCATTTTGAGTTCTTGTATCTGTTTAGTGTAACTTGGGGCCAGTCCTCAGGAATTCTGACTCTTTCATTTATTAGTATCATGAATGAGGAAGATACCTATATCTGAACTCACTTTCACTTTTTAAATAAAATGTGGTTTCTTGGGTGTTAAATTAGATACACGTTTTAAAAACATCTAACAGTATCTGGCACATAGTAGCTACTCATAAAAGTTAGCTTTTCCTTTCCAGTTTTGCCAGACTATCAACATCTAACACTTCTTTGGACTTCCAGAGTGGCAGCTTCACCTTAATTAACTCAGTGTTTCTAGTTATTATGACAAGCACAGTAAGAGTAACTGAATTCTGATAAAGTTCCAATTGTCTTTAAAAGTTTCTTTTTGTGGTTGGCAGTCTGCAGTTTAATGAGAAGGTGCCTAAAACTGAATTTATTTTTCTTTATGTTGCTTAGAATTTTGTATGAATGGAATTGTGCGTGCTTAGTCTGTCAGTCATGTTCAATCTTTGTGTGACTGTAGCCCGCCAGGCTCCTCTGTCCATGGGATTTTCCAGGCAAGAATACTGGAGTCAGTTGCCATTTCCGCCTCCAGAGGATCCTCCTGATCCAGGGATGAACCTACATCCCCTGCATCTCCTGCATTGGCAGGGGGGTTCTTTACCTCTGAGCCACCTGGGAAGCCCGAGATTCTTTAAACATGAAGATTCATGTCTTTCCTTATTTTTAAAAATTTCCAACCATTGAATCTTCCAATATTGCCACTTCCTCATTCTCTCCTCTCCTTCTGAGTAGTTTAAATTGAGTTGCTCTTTCTATTCTTCATATCCAAATCTTTTTCTTATCTTCCATCAATTTTCTTCACAGTTTATATTCTGCATAATTTCAATTCACCAATTCCCTTTTCAGCTATGAAAAATCTGCTGTTCAATTCATCCACTAGTTTCTCATTTTTAAACACATAAATTTTATACTTTCTCCCAAATTATTCAGTTTTTTCCAAATTCTTCACATGTTAAACCTTCCATTTGTAATGTGTGCTGACTCTCCTGGTAGAGCACTTCTTCATGTAGTTTGTCATTTATTGTTGTGAGTTCAACTGTGGCAGAACAGTTTTATTAACAGTGTTTACACTTGCCGTGAGTTGGGGAAGCACCACTACAGAAAAATTGTGTGATTACTTCTGCTGAACACTTCAAATTTTTCACTTGTTCAGAACTGCATATTTTTACACTAATTTTTTGACTCCAGAGTCTCTTAAGACATGGGAACTATAGGTTTGTCATATACAGCCACAAGAGGACTTGGCTTGCAGATTTAGATTATTTCAGTCAACTTTTTATTTTAATTTAAAGTAGAGACCATCTTTCCTGTTGCTTCCTTAAGACAAGGTCAAAGATTTTTAAAATTCTTTATCTAAGGAGCAGCTTTGCCAGAATTCAGGCCTTCTAGAAGCAAGGCTCACAGTTTTAAATCCATGACACATCTTCTTTACCCAAGTACATATTGAAACTCCAGTTTCAAGCTATTATGGTTTATATAGTCTATGTATGTATATATTACTATTAGCTTATAAGCTGATTGTTCTGGCTTAAAGTTTCTGCTACATTTTGGTATGTAGACGATTTCAGTTCTTGAGTTTGAGCTAAGCTCTATATTTAAAATATTTGTTTTAATACTTTTCCAGAATTTCTATATATTGGTATTAGGAGGGTCAGCTGTGTTGAGAGAGTCCATATAGTCTGTATAACTACATTAAGTCAACATAAAACGCTTACTGAGTATCTACTTTGTGTCAGGCACCAACAAAGTCACTAAGGTAAATAAAATAGAAGCTCCTCTCTGAACAAACTTAATTATGGTGGAATAGACTAACAATAAACAAATAAGCATCTAGTATAATACTAGATGGTGGTAAATGCTAGGAAAAAAGCATAATAAAAAACAGTGATGTGGGAAAGTGATGCTGGGAAGAATCACAGTGAGAGACTATTTTAGGTAGCAGGATAAGGGAAGAAACTTCTATTAAAAATGACACCTAAGCAAAAGCCCAAGAAAATAAAGTTAGGTATGCATATAATGGAGTAACCAAATGAAAGGTAGCAGCTAGCATAAGGGCCCTGAGGCTAGACCACATTTCCTAGGTTCAAGGAACAGCAAAACGACCAGAATGGTGCACTGAACAATGATGGAAAGTGAGGTCAGAGCGGGATCATGGAAGCTAAAATCAGTGAGGCAGGCAGCTCCTGTGTATCTTATAAACCAAAGTAAGGACTCATGCTTTGATTCAGAATAAAATAAGAGGAGGAGAAGGCTGCTGCTGCTGCTCAGTTGTATCAGTTGTGTCTGACTCTGCAAATCCATGAATCGTAGCCTGCCAGGCTCCCCTATCCATGGGATTTTCCCATCAAGAATATTGGGGTGCCCTCCTCCAGGGGATCTTCCTGACTCAAGGATCGAAACTGCGTCTCCTACGTCTCCTGCATTGCGGGTAGATTTTTTTTCCCTGCTGAGCCATTGGGTAAGCCTGAGTAGGTGAATACAACGATGCAATTTATACCTTGCACTGTATCTTTTTGGCTGCTCTATAGAGAATAGAATATCTGTGTCTATTACAAAAATCAAATATTATCTCTTTGTTTGCTAAGCATGAACTAGTATAGCAAAAGAATTACCTAATAAAGTTTTTCTTTTATAGATCTAGGATGATTTTTACAAACCAAACACATTCCTAGCAAAGTATTAAAATACCTTTACCTTCTCCCAAACACATCTTATGATTTTTACTTGAAGCAGTAATACAGAGATATAGTTGTTTATAATAAAGGGTAAATCAAGTTTGAATTTGAGAATAGGGTTAGTGCGAAATCCAAATGTAATCATTACTCTATGCTAATTCATCCCATTTCTTAGGATACACTTTAAGGTTGAATGACTTCTTTTGAAGTCTTCTTTCCTGGGTAGAAAATGATCTGACTACTAGAATACATAGTGTGAAATTCTCTTTGCCTTGAATTGAACTTGAAAGGACCACAGGAAAGGCAAGATCTAATTATCACTAAAGGGATGTTATATTTTAAAGAGACTATACACACACACACACACACACACACACATATGATATGTCTCAATGTCAGAAAGTTTGGATGTTCCAACGGAGCATTCTACACTTTATTATTTGTTAGCATTTAGTACATCAGCTTTGTAAAAACATGAGTTCAGTTTTGTCAATACATCCAGGAGTGATCAGGTTCAAAGTATCGATTCATGTCAACCAAATTAATCAGATTTTTAATCTCAATGCACACATAGCTTCTCTTCAGAGCCTTGCCAGATTCCAGGAATCTTAATTAGCTACCTTCTTGGTGCTTCAATAATACCCTGTATTTACTCCTGCCTTAGCACTTATATTTTCACTTACATATTTAGTAAGTATACTTAGTAACTATACTAAGTATACTTAGCACTTATACTTTCACTTTAGGGCTTCTCTGATAGCTCAGTTAGTAAAGAACATGCCTGCAATGCAGTAGACCTGGGTTTGATCCCTGGGTTGGGAAGATCTCCTGAAGGGATAGGCTACCCACTCCAGTATTCTGGCCTGGAGAATTCCATGGACTGCACAGTCCATGGGGTCACAAAGAGTCGGACATGACTGAGCAATTCTCACTTAGCACTTATAAACTGCATTGTAATGATTAATTTATCCATCTTCAGGTTGTTTTCCTTATCAGACTATGAGAGCTGTAATAGGAGAAACTGTATTTGATTAATTTCTGCACCTGGAATAGTATTGTACCTGACAACTAGTGAGGCTCAATGAATATTTGCTGAATACAAGAGTGAGAGAGTGAATAGAAATCTGAAGCCAACTAATCAATCTGAAGTGAAGGATAAATCTGCCAATTGAGCAAAAACTTTTGTTGGCAATTCAGTCAGTCTTTACAGTATAACTGTCTACCTAGGAAGCCAAATTATAATAAATAAGATTATGGAATGAACCCAGAATTAGAGCAAGGGAATTAAAATGAATGACTTTGACCACTGATACATTCTTTTTACCTGATTTTATTATTTTGTTTATTTTCTTACAGTTTATATTAGTTTCATTTTGTAAAGATAACATATGCATATTATAGACAATTTGAAAATTAGAGACGCATACACAGATAAATGGGCTTCCAGGTGGCTCAGTGGGTAAAGAATGCCTGCAATGCAGAAGATGCAAGAGACATGGGTTCAATCCCTGGGTCTGGAAGATATGCTAGAGGAGGACATAGCAACCCACTCCAATATTCTTGCCTGGAAAATTCCATGGAAAGAAGAGCCTTGTAGGCTGCAGTCCATAGTGTTGCAAAGAGCTGGACATGACTGAAGTGACTGGGCACACACACACAGAAGTCATCCATAATCCCACCACCCAGAAGCAACTGGTGTTAACATATTAGTGTATTTCATTTAATCTTTCTGTAGTGCATTTGCTATCTCTGATATGTTACTAAGGGTATAGTTTTCAGATTGTATTTCCCCCTTCTCATCATAAAATCAGTATTTTCCACACAACTGAAAACCCTTTCTGAACATCCTTTTGAATGATTGTGTAGGCTCTCATGGTATACTCTTCTGCCTCTCTTAAATATTAAGCAAAGATTTCTCTAGAACATCAAAAAAGCTTCCATTCTTTTCCTTGGGAGAGAAGAGACTGGGAGTCATGGTGTTGCAGAGTCGCATGTGCTGGCTGCATGCTTCAGACAATGACAGAAACACAGGCTTTAAAGCAGAAAAGCCTTGCTAAAATATAGCCCTACATCTGCCCCTTTAAGGAATTGAACACTTTAAGCCGTGGTTACTCTATGTCATCATCTACGCTAAAGATAGACTGGCTGAGGGAGAAGAATAATCATCAGTAGTCTGCTGGTGTATCATTTCCTCTGGGAAGTTTTTGAGATTACAATGGATTCTCAGTATTTTTCTCTCCTTCAAATTTTAGGTAGATCAACATCATTAAGCATACTTACCCATTACTGCTGTAACTAGTTATCACAAACTTTGTTGCTTTAAACAACATACATATATATGTATGTTTCTGAATTTCAAGAGTCCCAAATGGGTCTTTTGGAATACAATTAAGGTGTCCACAGAGTTCTGTCCCCTCTGAAGGCTCTAGGGGGAAATCAGTTTCCTTGCATTTTCTAGCTTCTTGTCTTTGTGACTCCATGGATGTGGCTTGCCACATTATTGTCCATGGAATTCTCCAGGTGAGAGAACTAGAGCAGGTATCTGTTCCCTTCTCCAGGGCATCTTCCCAACCCAGGGATTGAATCCAGGTCTTCTGCATTGCAGGCAGACTCTTTACTGTCTGAGCCACCAGGGAAACCCTCCAGCTTCTAGAGGATACCTTATTCCTTGATTTGTGGCCTCTTCTCCATCAAGGGGATGACAGAGGATGAGATGGTTGGATGGCATCACCAAGCCAATGGACATGAGTTTGAGTAAGCTCTAGAAGTTGGTGATGGACAGGGAAGCCTGGCGTACTGCAGTCCATGGGGTCACAGAGAGTCGGACATGACTGAATGACTGAACTGAACTGAACTCCATCTTTAAAACCAGAAACATAGCCTCCTTAAATTCCTCTCTGACTCTGTTTCTGTCCAAACATATCCTTTTCTGTATATAAAGACGCTGAGTTTACATGGATGCTACTAGATAATCCTGGATAATCTTCCCATTTTAGGGTCCTTAATTTAATTATGACTGCAGAGGTACTTTTGCCTTGAAAGTTAACATATTCGTAAGTTCCAGGGATTAGAAGATGGACATCTTTGGAAGAACATTATTCTGTCTACCACAACCTTGACAGTCTTTGCTTAGAAAGTTAAGCCAAGATATAACAGGTTGTGCTATGAAGTGTTCTATTCTCTATTCCACAGCTATACCTAAGACATTCTTTTGTTCCGCAAATCTCTCCTCTTCTCATGACTGCTGGTTATGATATCATATTTGTGTATAGGTGATTTCCTACCTTACTTTATGTTTGCCTTTACCAGTGAGCTTCTCCATTGGTGATTTTCTTGATTCTGTTCATGGCTTTTCCTTTTCCACCTTGAGAAGTCCCTTTAGGATTTGTTGTAATGCTGGTTGGTGGTGCTGAATTCCCTTAGCATTTGTTCCCCAAATCTCAACAAACATTTATAAGGTGTATGAAAATAATTCACACATTTTCCATTACTACTTTAAATAATGATAATGTAATAGTAATAAAAAGCTACGGTCTTTATTGTGGAAAATATAGGGAACTAGCCTAGAAATATTTTATCCCATTTAGTACCTACAATAATCCTGCAAGGTAGATGTTAGTTTGCTTATTTTGCAAATAAGGAATCTGAAATTTCAATGTAATCCCTATCAAATTACTATAAAATAGTAATAATAATGAGAACTTACTGTATAGCACAGGGAACTCTACTCAAAGACCTAAATGGGAAGGGGATCCAAAAAAGAGTGGATATACGTATATGCATAACAGATTCACTTTGCTGTACAGCAGAAACTAACACAATATTGTAAGACAACTATATTCCAATAAAAATTAATAAAAAGCTAAATGTCTCTTTGAAAACTGCAATGATTTTTAATAGGCTTGGAGCCTTAGACATGCTTGGATTTTTATGAGGTTTGAATTCTTAACCTTTCTGATTGCCTGATTACCAAAGGGGAACAGTATCATCTAATAAGGCATTTCATTAGGACAAATGACATGTTATATGTCATTTTCTCAGAACGAATAAAACTGCAAATGAAGCAACTGACCAGGGATTAATCTCCAAAATATACAAGCAGCTCAATATAAAAACAAACAACCCAACAGAAAAATGGGCAGAAGATCTAAGTAGACATTTCTTCACAGAAGACATACAGATGTCTTCTTTGAGAACAGGATAGAGGTTCCTTAAGAAACTAAAAACAGAGGTACCATATGACCCTACAATCACACTCCTGGGCTTATATCCAGAGAAAAACATGGTCTGAAAGGATATATGTATTTATGCATGGAATGCATGGAAATGTTTGACACAGTGACTGTTTTACAGTATATACTTGTGGAATGTTACTTTTTATTTAAAAACAAAATCTTAAATCTTATTCCCTACACTGTGCTATCTTATACCAATTTTTTAAATTTTTTACTTTTTAATTTAATGCCAGGTTTCAAGGAAGGAAGACTATGTCTGTCATTGTTACACACTGGTTCTGTTTAAAACCTATACAGATGGCTCACGGGGCTCTGTCAGGAGTGGGAGAGTCCCCGTGACTGCTCCCGTAAGTCAGCAGACCCTTTACCACAGTTCCATTGGTCCATGTTACTTGTTATGTGAAATAAATAGGAGATGTTTTAATACAATCATTTCACCATGGTCAAAATTGAGGTATGGAAAGATTGTCCTATAGGAAGACACAAACAAAGCCAGTTCTCCTGACTCCAAGTACAGCGCTTCAAACCACTAGCAATTTCAACTAATATGATATAAAGGAATATGACACTGACTGGCAAGCACACTCTTGGTAATATTGCAGAGCAGTGAGAACAAATGCTTGTGTTACATACGTTTCTATATGTGTGTGTTTGGAGGGTTGTATTTGTGCTCCCTATAAATGGATAATTCACCCAGTCTAAGAACAGTGAAATTTTAGAATTGACCCATAAGTATTGCTGAAAGACAGACTCAACATCTTGAATGTATTTTTTCAGGTAAAGCTCCTCAAACTGTCAGCTTCCATTACCTATATATGATCCTTTGGGTCATCACTTACATTTCTGACAAGAATTAGTGCTCTGTGAAGATTTTGGTATTGAAAATGCCTTTTTATGAGGGTGGGACATTCTGGGACAATAGCATTGAAACATGTATTTTATCATATGTGAAACAGAACACCATTCCATGTTCGATGCGTGAGACAAATGCTCAGGGCTGGGGCAATCGGATGACCCAGAGGGATGGGATGGGGAGGGAGGTGGAAGGGGGGTCCAGGAAGGGGAACACATGTAAACCCATGGCTGATTCATGTCAATATATGGCAAAAACTACTACAATATTGTAAAGTAATTAGCCCCCAACTAAAATAAATAAATTTGTTAAAAAAAAAAAAGAAAATGCCTTTTTAAAAAGGTTGATTTAAATGCCTAGAAAAAAGTTATTACACAATATTTTAGTTTACATTTTAATCAAATTTGGGTTTTAGAAGAAAAACAAAAAAACCCAAAAAACCCTGAAGATGGAAAAAAAAATTGTTGGCAGTCAGGTCAGCACAATCTCATGCTTTATCTTTGAAGTAAGACTTAAGTTGTATCTTTGATAAATAAGTAATAAGGCTTTACATACTAGCTGTAATAGTGTTTGATAATAAAAGGGATGGCATTAATAATTGAGCGTTAATCATTCTCAGAATGGCTTCTGAGAAACCAAACATTTAGTAGGTAGGATTTGACCTTGTGAAAGCAAATAATTGTGTCTGTGATTTCCCTGAGGTAAGTTAACATCTAAGTCTTTGAAACTTTCTAACCATTTGTAGAGAAATAGGACAGTGGAAGGACCAGCGCCTTCAGTGTCAAGCAAACTGGAGTGTGGAACTTGGGTTTTACCTTACATGTCTGAGCTTCGGTTTTCTTGTCACTAACATGGGTGTAATACTACTGCCTCACAGGATTACCAAATGAGATAACATATGACTGAATCCTTGACAGAAAAGGAGTCTTTATTTTTCCTATCTGACTCTATCATCACAAGGTGTGAGAGCACCCACTTCTGGTCTCCCAACTCTATTTAATTGAGGTTTCTCTTGATCAATGTTTTAGTTATTATTTTCATCAATAATATTAATAATCAGGATGGGAGAAGATCTACATCCATATTGCAGTGATGAAGAACTTTTCAAATCAAACACTCGGTGCCATCAGAATGCATTAGAGGGAAAAAATACACAGTGATCTGCTTACAGAGTTGTTTGTCAAGTTAAGAAGAAATGAACGTTGAGGAATTTCAGAATTTAAAGATACCTGCCAAATGTAAGTCATGATGATAAAAATGATGCAGTTTTGCTTACGGGATAATATTTCGGGTTGCCTTACCGAGATCTGTTTCTTGAGTATGTCTGGGTTTTTATTAAAGTCCTAAGATAAATGTCTGTACTGTTGAACCTGCTGAGTCAGACTTTTCTTAAGGACCATCTGTCACTTTAACTCATCAGGCAGTCTAGCCCTAAATCTAGAACACGTGGCAAAGATAAATTGCTTAGTTGGAGATGAGGACGACTTGGCCACAAAGGTCTCTCAACTCATTTGTTCCCATGAATATATCTGTGACACTCTCTAAGGAAAGCCAAGACACTTTGTCCTAAGAAACACACAGGCTGATTTCCCTTCCAATGGGGAGCCTAGACTTCCCAGATAGCAGGATGTGTTAGCGAAAAGTCAGCTGTGACATTCATTCTCCTGCTTCCGATAATTGTCATCCATTTGTTCCACTCTTGACTCACTAACCTGTCATGTCCAAAATGAAATTCAGGGACATTTATTATGTGTTTACTCTGCCATACTTACTGTTAGACCCTTTGCACATATTAACTCATTTCATCCTAAGACAACCCTGTAAAACTTTATGAGATATTCGGAGATGAGTAAAGCTGTTTGCTTATCTTTGAGCAGTTCTTTGTATCAAAAACTGACCACTGCGAAAGGCCTCTTCCCTAGGCAAATATGTTACACTTGGCCCTCCTTTTCCAATCAATTACCTCTCTGCTCTATACCACTAAGACTTACTCCTATTCTTCAAGTCGTTATTGGAACCACCACTTCCAGGAAGATTTTTAGAATGCATTATGGGAGAATCTATTCTGTTCCACTCTGCATAGTTCAGTTCTCTGCTTTTTTCTTTCCCCACCATTCCAGTTAGGCACTTATCCCTGACCTTCTTCCCCACAGAGGATTCCTCCTGAGATGTGAGTCATGATACACTTACTTTTCTGTTTTTCCTTGAGTTAGGGTTTTTGTTCTCCCTTTCTCCCCTTTGCATGTTTACCCACACCTCCTGTGTTTTCCATTTTTAAGAGGAAGATCCTTAGAGGGCTGGATAACATATAGACCTTTATAATAAAAGAAAGAAACAATGCTAGAAAATGTTCAGAGAATTTTAAGAAAATAGTCTAAAATGGGGTAATTCAGTGCCTTAATTTTACAGATGAGGGAATCTCAAGGCAAGGCAGATTTCCTGGATTCCTAATTTTGGGTGGGGGCAAAAGCAGGATCTGAAATAAGATCTCCTGGCAATCAGTATATGTAAACTTTAAAAAGAAGACTTCCACCCTTATTCTAGTGGTTTTTCCACTGTTTCATTTATTTCTTACTAACAGATCATTCTTATGGTGACTTGATAAGGTAATTATATCATTGAAGACAATTTTGGAACTAAAATATAATTTAGAGGGTTCAGTTCAGTCGCTCAGTCGTGTCCGACTCTTTGCGACCCCATGAATTGCAGCACGCCAGGCCTCCCTGTCCATCACCAACTCCCGGAGTCTACCCAAACCCATGTTCATCGAGTCGGTGATGCCATCCAACCATCTCATCCTCTGTCGTCCCCTTCTCCTCCAACCCCCAATCCTACCCAGCATTAGGGTCTTTTCCAATGAGTCAACCCTTCTCATGAGGTGGCCAAAGTATTGGAGTTTCAGCTTCAACATCAGACCTTCCAATGAACACCCAGCATTGATCTCTTTTAGGATGGATTGATTGGATCTCCTTGCAGCCCGAGGGACTCTCAAGAGTCTTCTCCAACACCACAGTTCAAAAGCATCAATTCTTCGGCACTCAGCTTTCTTCACCGTCCAACTCTCACATCCATACATGACCACTGGAAAAACCATAGCCTTGACTAGACGGACTTTTGTTGGCAAAGTAATGTCTCTGCTTTTAAATATGCTATCTAGGTTGGCCATAACCTTCCTTCCAAGGAGTAAGCGTCTTTTAATTTCATGGCTGCAATCACCATCAGCAGTGATTCTGGAGCCCCAAAAAATAAAGTCTGACACTGTTTCCACTGTTTCCCCATCTATTTGCCATGGAGTGATGGGCCAGATGCCATGATCTTAGTTTTCTGAACGTTGAGCTTTAAGCCAACTTTTTCACTCTCCTCCTTCACCTTCATCAAGAGGCTCTTTAGTTCTTCTTCACTTTCTGCCATAAGGGTGGTGTCATCCGCATATCTGAGGTTATTGATATTTCTCCTGGCAATCTTGATTCCAGCTTCTGTTTCTTCCAGCCCAGCGTTTCTCATGATGTACTCTGCATATAAGTTAAAGCAGGGGGACAATATACAGCCTTGACGTACTCCTTTTCTTATTTGGAACCAGTCTGTTGTTCCATGTCCAGTTCTAACTGTTGCTTCCTGACCTGCATACAGGTTTCTCAAGAGACAGGTCAGATGGTCTGGTACTCCCATCTCTTTCAGAATTTTCCACAGTTTATTGTGATCCACACAGTCAAAGGCTTTGGCATAGTCAATAAAGCAGAAATAGATGTTTTTCTGGAACTCTCTTGCTTTTTCGATGATCCAGCGGATATTGGCAATTTGATCTCTGGTTCCTCTGCCTTTTCTAAAACCAGCCTGAACATCTGGAAGTTCACGGTTCACATATTGCTGAAGCCGGGCTTGGAGAATTTTGAGCATTACTTTACTAGCATGTGAGATGAGTGCAATTGTGCGGTAGTTTGAGCATTCTTTGGCATTGCCTTTCTTTGGGATTGGAACGAAAACTGACCTTTTCCAGTCCTGTGGCCACTGCTGAGTTTTCCAAATTTGCTGGCATATCGAGTGCAGCACTTTCACAGCATCACCTTTGAGGATTTGAAATAGCTCAACTGGAATTCCATAACCTCCACTAGCTTTGTTCGTAGTTATGCTTTCTAAGGCCCACTTGACTTCACATTCCAGGATGTCTGGCTTTAGGTGAGTGATCACACCATCGTGATTATCTGGGTCGTGAAGATCTTTTTTGTACAGTTCTTCTGTGTATTCTTGCCACCTCTTCTTAATATTTTCTGCCTTTGTTAGGTGCATACCATTTCTGTCCTTTATCAAGCCTATCTTTGCATGAAATGTTCCTTTGGTATCTCTAATTTCTAGACCATTCAGGTATGACCTAGATCAAATCCCTTATGAGTATACAGTGGAAGTGACAAATAGATTTAAGGGACTAGACCTGATAGACAGAGTGCCTGATGAACTATGGACAGAGGTTCGTGACATTGTACAGGAGACGGGGATGAAGAAAATCCCCATGGAAAAGAAATGCAAAAAAGCAAAATGGCTGTCTGAGGAGGCCTTACAGATAGCTGGGAAGAGAAGAGAAGTGAAAAGCAAAGGAGAAAAGGAAAGATATTCCCATCTCAATGCACAGTTCCAAAGAATGGCAAGGAGAGATAAGAAAGCCTTCCTAAGCGATCAGTGCAAAGAAATAGAGGAAAACAACAGATTGGGAAAGACTAGAGATCTCTTCATTTAGAGGGTATTAGTCCAATTTTTATCATTACCGATAATAAAATCCCTAACATTTAGTTTGAGCTGAAAGTGTACAAAAACCTCTATGTACTTATTTCTCACAAAATGTCCATGATGTAAGCAAAGTATTCTTATCCTAATTTCATAGATGAGGAGTTAAAAGCAAAAGTGCATGCAAAAAAGAGAAAAAAAATGCATGTTGAACTCCTATTTCCCCATTACTCAGTTTCAACTATTATTAGCTGTGTCCAACTTCCCCTGCTTGCTCTCCAATCCGATATATCTTACCATTTCTTATAAACACTTCTGAATTTATCTGATAAATAAGTGATTATTTTGTATATATATTGAGTGTTTCCTATTTAAACACTTTAAAATATAAATTTGACAAATGGGGATTTCCATAGTGGAGTAGTTAGATGGTAAGAAGTGTGAAAGCTGGCAACATTATGTCTATACCCCAGTAGTAGTAGCTTCTACTTGAGAACCTACTCTGGAGTAAATGAGGAAGGAAACTGGGTTGGGGGGGAGGGGGTAGGTGCACTCACCAAAAATTCCATTGTGTGAAGTCAAATTAGCTGAATTTAACGGATAATCAACATCATAATCAACTGAGATTTACTGTAGGTCTTTCAGAATGTATTTGTGAATTTCTGTCTGTAATATTATCTGAATCCTGGAATAAGGGCCTTTAATCTACTTTTGGGCAAGCTTAGATCTGCCTGGAAAAGTTGGTTAGCATGAGACATGTTCTCAACATTTGTAGTAGGTTGTGATGTAGTGTGTTAGCTTTTTAATTATGGAAAACCTGATAGATTTTCCAGTTCCAGTGTACCCTGGACCTTGAATCTTATTAAAGTATGTGAGAATTGAGATCTTCATATGGCTTTTGCCTAATCTCCTCAATTCAGATGGACAAGGCTACTTCTTTGATGCTCTGGGGCTGCAAATGTAGGCGCCCTAATCTGCCTCGGGCAGCCTCCTTAGGTGACCCAAGTGGGATCACAGTTCCTGGCCATACTGGAATGAATGCAAAGATGGGAAATACCCTGACAGAGACATTAAGCAGTTCCTTTTATTCATACCGGTAGGGGCTTTATTGTTTTTTGTCTATGTCTGAACCTAGTTTTCCAATGTTGCATCAGTTCTTTAAGCTGCCCAATTTTCTAGCAATAAATTCCTTTTCTCCTTAACTTAGTTACATCCATTTGTTTGTTTTCTTTTTGTTTATCTTTGCAACCAAATAACCCTGGCTAAGACATCACTGTGTGTGAATAGAGTTTGTTGCACACCTGCATGACTAGGGGAGAGCTAAGACTTGGAGCAGAGTGCTCTTCCTCCAGTACACTCAATGACTGGCTCCTTCTCACATTTCAGGTTTCTCTCAAAAAATCACCTCTACAGAGAGGTTTTATTAAAACCACTCAACCTAATAGTTGCTCTCCAAATCAGTCTATCACATAACCATGTGTATTTATCACAATTTGATGTTATTGTTTATTTTTATCTGTATATTGTGTCTTTCCTCCTAAAATATAGTCTCCTTGAGGACAGTGTCCCTGTCTATCTTACTCATCTTTGTATCCCAGAAACAGTGACAAGGCTTGGCATATAGTAGGTCATCAGCTAATTATTTCAAATGAGTTAATGGATAAAATGAATAGTTTTGCCCATGATCACATAGTTTCAGGAGGAAGAGATTGAATTTGGACTTCACAAACATGGGTAACATGAGGTAACATGGACAGAGGGGCCTAGTGGGCTACATTCCATGGGGTCACAAAGAGTTGGACACAACTGAGCGATTAAGCACAAAAACACAACTGAATCTAGTGTCTACACTCAGTCCTTGTAGTTAGTTTAAAAGCAAGTAGTTAATGTGTATATGCAAACACACTGGTGCATGAAAAAGAGAGAGGAAGAAGTAGACAGACACAAAGAGGGACAAAGAAAGAATATTGCAGGAATCAGAAATATCTGCTTTGATCTGCTAACCTGGAAAATGTATATATTTAGTGCCAACCCAAAGCTCTCATGTAAAACTGTTAGTCTTTTCTTTCTGTTTAAGCCAATGAAGCATTTTTACTTAAGAGATTCATAAATGGGGCAAGTGTCTTTTAGTTAATGTAGCAGTGTTGGTAATAATATTGTTATGAGTCTGTAGATTGCACAGAGCCTCCCACTAGGAATATATAGCACAGAGCTTGTGTTTTAGCATTGCTTTGGAATAAAGGTTATGAGATGGGGTTATGAAAGTATGGCCTTTCTGAGTCCCTGGGTGAGTTTGAGCTACTAAGTTGTCACTGACCCTATTGTCTAATAAATGGCTATTGAATCTAAATTCTGCTATTACCAAGGATAATGCCAGGCACTTAATATGCATTATTTCACCTAATATGTGCCATAAATAGCCTGTGGGGCAAGCATCATTATCCCATTTTACAGATGAGGAAACAATTCAGAGTTTAAACTACCCAGGTAACGTCAATAACCCTATTCAGCATCAGGTTTGGGATTCCCTAGTCCAAACTCTCGGAGAAGGCAATGGCACCCCACTCCAGTACTCTTGCCTGGAAAATCCCATGGACAGCGGAGCCTGGTAGGCTACAGTCCATGGGGTCGCTGAGAGTCGGACACGACTGAGCGACTTCACTTTCACTTTTCCCTTTCATGCACTGGAGAAGGAAATGGCAACCTACTCCAGTGTTCTTGCCTGGAGAATCGCAGGGATGGCGGAGCTTGGTGGGCTGCTGTCTATGGGGTCGCACAGAGTCGGACACGACTGAAGCGACTTAGCAACAGCAGCAGCAGCAGCAGTCCAAACTCTTAACCACTCAACTGTGTTTAGAAGAAGATACTAAAACCCTTGAAAAAGAGCACAGTTTATATTTAAACAAGTTACTAAGATTCAAACCGTAAGTAAGAACCAGTCTGTAGTGGAAGCAGCCTAGGAGGAGGCATTGCTAAATGTAGGTTCATTGCAGCACTATTTACAAAAGGCATTACATGGAAGCAAATGAAATGTCCAACAACAGATGAATGGATAAAGAAGCTGTGGTACATGTATACGATGGAATAGTGTGTGTGTATATGTGTGTGTGTGTGTGTGTGTGTGTGTGTGTGTTCAGTTTCTCAGTCATGTCTCTCTGTGACCCTATGGACTAGAGCCCGCCAGGCTCCTCTGTCCTTGGGGTTACTCAAGCAAGAATCCTGGCGTAGGTTACCATTTCCTCCTCCAAGGGATCTAACCAACCCAAGGATCAAACTCCAGGGTCTCCTGCATTGCAGGCAGATTCTTTATGTTATTCAGCCAGCAAAAGGAGCAAAATTGGGTCATTTGTAGAGACGTGGGTGAACCTAGTGTCTGTCATGCAGGGTGAAGTAAGTCAGAAAGAGAAAAACGAGGATCATATATTAATGCATATATGTGGAATCTCGAAAAAATGGTACAGATGAACCTATTTGCAAAGTAGGAATAGAAATGCAGGCATAGAGAAAGAATAAGTAGACACAAGGTCAGGGGAAAGGGGGTGGGATGAATTGGGAGATTGGGATTGACATATATATACTACCATGTGTAAAACAGACAGCTAGTGGGAGCCTGCTGTGTAGAACAGGGAGCAGAGCTTGGTGTTCATTGGTGATATAGAGGACGGGATGGGGGGAGCGGTTCCAAGAGGAAGGGTGTGTGTGTGTGTGTGTGTGTGTGTGTGTGTGTGTGTGTGTGTGTTTGGCTGATGCACTTTGTCATACTGCAGAAACTGACATAACATTGTAAAGCAACTATACCCCAATTTAAAAAATGTAGATTCTGGGAGTAGCTTTTTTACTGTGTGCTTCTACGTGACATTAAACAGCTCATCCTGTGAAGTATTGGAAAAAAACCCTGCCTCTCAGATACCTGCATCCAGCTTCAGCTTTCCCATTGCTTTTGTCTGTTGCCTTGTACAAACTCCCTTATTTCTGTCTGCTTCGGTTCTGTAACTGGGAGTTATGTGCTATGCTCTCAGTCGTGTCTGACTCTTTGCAACCTTGTGGACTGTAGCCAGCCAGACTCCTCTATCCATGAGATTTTCCAGGCAAGAATACTGGAGTGGGTTATAGAATTTTTAAAAATACTCTACATGTGAGGATTAAGAGAGATAATACGTAGGAAAGTGTTGAGAAAACTACAATACCAGGGATTAGGATTTGGGAGTAATCCCTGCCTCAGTACTTAATAGACAATATTTTTAAAAGTTGGTTTTTCTTTCAGTACAAAAGATTATTGCTATGGTGTTTCAGCCAAAATCTCCATTTACATCTTTTTTTTTTTTTGCTTTGTTTTGTTCTCTATTTGTTTGACCCATAGCTTTAATAAATGATTTAAGTGATTAATTACTATCACTGATATACTGTGACTGCCTCCTTAACAGAGTTTTAGAAAATTGTAGTTTTGTTTGTTGATGTCTCAGAAGATGGGTTTCATTAGGATGGAGATGGTGGTTTATTCGTCTGCTTTCCCTGAACCCACACCTAATACCTGGCACCCAATCAGCCCCTTGTCCCTGGGTTGACTGAATTAACGAAGACTTATTACTTAGCTTCTTTGGATCTTAGTTTCTTAATCAGCACAGAGTAAACTAGAAGCACGATGTCAGCATTTCTGAGAATTTAAGCCGCACCTGGAAAATGTTGAATATTTTGCCGAGACGTTTTATGACTTGTTTGTTGTTGCCCATCGCTAGTTACCACTTTCAGCTTTAGTATCAGAAGACACGCTAAGCTGTTAAGTAGGCAGTGAGCATCCCAGTTTCTACACCACCCAACAAGTCTACCTTTGGTGATGATCTGTGAGGAGCTGTCATGTAGAAAATGATTGTCTTTTCTTGTGTGGTTTGTAATCATTGGTTTTCTTACCGTGAGAGCCTTGGTTGTGTCATCTGGTGTAGTGTGCATTTTGACTGCCAGTTGGTTACAAGCCATGAATCAATCAGTGGAAACCTTTTCCTATCTCTTTCCTTGAAACCTACGTGACTGCCCACTGTCAGGTCAAAGTTATATGGATCCATGACAGACCTAAAGAGAACTGACATTCAGTGGAGGTGTGATGGCGTTTGACTGTCATTGATAAGAGATGATTAGTTGCTTTAATTTCCATGGAGGTTGACACATTTCATTATTGAAAATAATAAACACATTTTATATGAATTCCAAGGTTCTCCAATTCATGTCATGAGAATTCTAATTAGTTTTGTGTGAGCCATGCAGAGGGCGAATAAATTTATAATTTTGCTTGAATTAAAATTTAAGCAATTTCCTCACGGATCTCCTTTGAGGATAGCAGTATCCTCCCAGGGGGATCTAAGGAAACCTTCTGGCCTCTGTCTCTCTTACAAAAGCACTACCTTTCTGATTGGATAGCAGGATAGATTCTCAGATCTACGGTGTTTTAGGCAGAGGCCCAGCTCTGAGGCTGTAGAGACCAGGAAGTATGGTTGTAATAGCAGTAATCTAGGATTTGGGAGAGTTCTCAACCAGTCCCGGCTCTGCCTCTCACAGCTGTGTGACTTCAGGCAAGTCATTTAATGTCTTAGGACTCTCAAGTTTCAAACATTTTGAAAAAGTGAACATCATAATTCCTTTGACATTTCATAGCAATTTGTTTGTATCTCTGAGAAGAAAAAGGAAGAAATTCTAATATTAATTTAATATCTTGCATTTGTAAATCTTGTGCTAAACACTTTGACATCTTTTGTTGAATCCACCTGACACATAAATGCCATTATCTTTTTATTTGGCAAACAAGGTCACTGGGAATTAAAGTACCTACCCAAGATCAGCAACCTGGTCAGTTAGTAAAGGGGAAATTCACATCTCAATCCCTTACTATTTCTTAACATATATCTCTTCACTGTAGTTTCCTGACTCAGGAATATTTCACTTTTTACCTCGCAGTAACTAAGTAGACCATTCCTTCATTCAAAAATCGTCAGTACCAACCAGGTCCAGGCACTGTTGTGGAGGCTGAAGATACAACGTGAGGCAAATCATCAAGTCACTGCTCTCACTGAACTTCTCCACCCCCTCCCCCAACCAGTGGGCTGTGAGCAAAATAAAATAACACAAATAAAATACCAAGTAGATTTTAGGGGTTGTTTTTAATGTATAAGGAGTTTTCCCTGGATTGACTTTGGGTGTTTTTTGGCTAGAAGCCCCTTACTTTTCCTTTTATATGACAGTAATAGAGTGTCAGAATTAAAGTCTTCATGTTGGGAAGGCAGCTGTAAGTCCAACAATGAATCTTGCCTTCATTAACCAAGGTTATGAAGAATCTAGATTCAGTGACACGACCCACTCATGCCATAAAAGTGGGGGTCATCATGGTAGCTGATTACCAAGGTTAAGGCACACATCTGTGGTCCATCCATTTAATAGGCACAACGTGAAACAACCAACAGCTGTAGTGGGGAACTCCCCTCTCTGACTTGTGTGCTCTGACCCTCTGAAAGCTTAAAGAATTCACACCAAACTCTATGGTAACACACATCTAAGAATACAACTGTCATTGTTTACCAGCAGTTTCTGATCCTCTTGCAAACAGACTTCTTCTCAGGTAATTAAGAAAACATGAAACTGGATGAAAAGATAAGGAACCTTGTGCTTCAGGAGTTGGTACATTCTGAACTTCAATGCCTCATGCAATCAGCCAGGAAGTTTTAGTGAACCTGTTTCCAGTGAGAAACCAGAACATTCTCTCCACCTACACAGATTTGCTCATCTCAGCTTAGCTTAGCACAGCATGGCTGCCTGGTGGTACTTGAGAAGCAGAGGCTACAATGACCTTTCTGAAGCCTAGTCCCATATCCTTACTCTACCATACCCTGTAGATTCAGTGCAGCTCTGCACCTTGGAAGCCACAATGACCTGGGAGGATATGAGGAACACTGACTCTGAGGCTCAGTGGAATCAACATTAGATGACCCTTGCTACTTTGACTTCGTGCCTGTTTACTACCCTTCATTCATTCTTCAACCATTCATGGTTGCCTACTGCACACTGCATCTGCTTGAGGCAACAAGCCTGGATCCATGACTTCTCAGAGCTTGCACAGCAGTAGGGAGGCCATGTAAATAAAGAGGTCATCCTGCCTAGTGTGAGAGTGGCTGATGCTTATGCAGAGATAAGCATAGGGTATTGTGGAAACACAGAAAAGAAACTTACCCAGGTTGAGGATGGTCAGGACATCTCCTTAAAATAGGTGATAGCTAACCCACTTACTCAATGAAGATTTATTGAGTGTCCAGCACTCTGTTCAAATATCTAATGACATGGCAGTAAAATGAACAAGATTAAGTCCCTTGACTTATGGAAAGGAAGCTTGCTAAGTACTATCAATGTGAAGGTGATGTTGAGTGCTGTGAAGGCAAATAAAGCAAGACAAGGGGAATGATGATTCAGGCTTGTGTGGTGAGTAGGGTGGCACATATGTGATGGTGGTAAGCTCAGACTTCTAGAACTTGGAGGCAGTATTTTGAGCAGAGGCCTGAAAAAGGAGAGAAAGCAAGCCAACAAGATATCTAGGCACAGAAACCTGAAAGCATAAGAACCTTGAGACTGTAACTACTCTGTCAGAGAAGCAAAGAATGACCAAGGGGGAGAATAGTAAGAAATGAGGTCAGAGACAACCAAGGATTTTGAAAGAAAGGAGGAGAAATGGGAGGCCAGGACACTCCTTTGGAAGCTGCTGAAGGAAGTCAGGCTTGGCCTCTAGGCATATTCTAGATAATCCTGGATAACCCAGCCAGCACTCAGATCTCATGACCCTGCATGGCTCCTGCTGCTTTCACTCAGAGCTGAGGTTTTGCTACCCACCACCCAGTGTACCTACACCTAGTCCTCTGTTCTGATCAGCGCTCTTCATTGGCCCTTATCCTTGAAACCATCTTTATATTTCAGTCAATGCCATGTCTGTCCCCTGGGGCTTTGTTCTTGTGGCTCACGTGCCTCGGCTGCAACTCACTGCCTTGCATAGTCCCAACTCTAAACTCTTCTGCGTTTACCTGAGTCACTTTCTAAGCCCATGTCCCACTCTCCTTGGGGTGGCCCAATGTCTGGGGTCCCAGGCCTTCCAAATGTGGAAGTCTCTGAGCAACCAATTTTGGAGAAGACAGTTTTAGGTTTTTCTATTCTACTTAAAGTCAAAGTATGTTACAGTAAATCCCCTACATATGGCAGAGTTCCATCCCAAGAGCACATTCATAAATCCAGTTTGTTCATAAGCCCAGCAAATTTAGCCTAGATACCCAACTAACACAATTGGCTGTATAGCACTGTACTGTAATAGGCTTATAATACTTTTTGCACAAAAAATGTATTAAAAATAAACTCAAAAAATAAAACATTTTTAATCTCACAGGACCTTGAAAAGTACAGTAGCACAGTACAACAGCTGGTGTACAGGGCTGGCATCGAGTAAACAGGCAAGAAGAGCTACTAACTGAAGGAAAGAGAGGAGGCGGGAGATGGAAGAGCTGAAGGATCGTCAGCAACAGAGATGGAGGGCAAGCTGCAATTTCACTTATGTCTGATGCTGATGGAACACACGTTCTTATCTTTGAAAGCTCATAACTTGAAGGTTCCTATGTAGGGGACCTACTGTATAGGCAAAGGCGGTCTTTATTGACACTGCCCGTTTCAGAGCACTTTTTGCCTTCTTCCTCCTGCCTCCTGGTCACTGAGTGCAATGTCCCAGACCAGGGCCCTAGGCTGTCATTGTTTCCAGGTAAGAGTTAGAACTCCATGTGTTATCTGCTGTTTCTCTCCTTTTACCCACAACAAATATTTTGCAGAGGGATCTAGGAAAAAATTGAGGTCAGAGTATATGCAAAAGTGTCACTCTTAAAAGATGGATGTTCAAGTATCTAGTTCAGTCAGTTCAGTCGCTCAGTCGTGTCCAACTCTTTGTGACCCCCTGGACTGCAACATGCCTCCCTGTCCATCGCTGACTCCTGGGGTTTACCCAAACTCATGTCCATTGAGTGAATGATGCCATCCAACCATCTCATCCTCTTTTGTCCCCTTCCCTTCCTGCCTTCAATTTTCCCAGCATCAGGGTCTTTTCAAATGAGTCAGCTCTTCATATCAGGTGGCCAAAGTATTGGAGTTTCAGCTTCAGCATCAGTCCTTCCAATGAAGACCCAGGACTGATCTCCTTTAGGATGAACTGGTTGGATCTCCTTGCAGTCCAAGGGACTCTCGAGAGTCTTCTTCAACACCACAGTTCAAAAGCATCAATTCTTCAGTTCTCAGCTTTCTTTATAGTCCAACTCTCACATTCATACATGACTTCTGGAAAAACCATAGCTTTGACTAGACAGACCTTTGTTGGCAAAGTAATGTCTCTGCTTTTTAATAAGCTGTCTAGGTTGGTCATAACATTTCTTCCAAGAAGCAAGTGTCTATTAATTTCATGGCTGCAGTCACCATCTGCAGAGATTTTGGAGCCCAGAAAAATAAAGTCAGCCACTGTTTCCACTGTTTCCCCATCTATTTGCCATTAAGTGATGGGACCAGATGTCGTGATCTTAGTTTTCTGAATGTTGAGTTTTAAGCCAACTTTTTCACTCTCCTCTTTCACTTTCATCAAGAGGCTCTTTAGTTCTTCTTCACTTTGTGCCATAAGGGTGACGTCATATGCATATCTGAGGTTATTGATATTTCTCCTGGCAATCTTGATCCCAGCTTGTGCTTCACCATCCAGCCCAACATTTCTCATGATGTACTCTGCATATAAGTTAAATAAGCAGGGTGGCAATATATAGCCCTGACGTACTCCTTTTCCTATTTGGAACCAGTCTGTTGTTCTGTGTCCAGTTGTAACTGTTGCTTCCTGACCTGCATACAGATTTCTCAGGAGGCAAGTCAGGTGGTCTGGTATTTCCATCTCTTTAAGAATTTTCCAGAGTTTGTTGTGGTCCACACAGTCAAAGGCTTTGGCATAGTCAATAAAGCAGAAGTAGATGTTTTTCTGGATGTTTCTCTTGCTTTTTCGATGATCCAGTGGATGTTGGCAATTTGATCTCTGGTTCCTCTGCCTTTTCTGAAACCAGCTTGAACATCTGGAAGTTCAGGGTTCACCTACTGTTGAAGCCTGGCTTGGAGAATTTTGAGCATTACTTTACTAGCACATGAGATGAGTGCAATTGTGCAGTAGTTTGAGCATTCTTTGGCAGTGCCTTTCTTTGGGATTGGCATGAAAACTGACCTTTTCCAGTCCTGTGGCCTCTTCTGAGTTTTCCAAATTTGCCGGCATATTGAGTGCAGCACTTTCACAGCGTCATCTTTCAGAATTTGAAATAGCTCAACTGGAATTCCATCACCTCTACTAGCTTTGTTCATAGTGATGCTTTCTAAGGCCTACTTGACTTCGCATCTAAAAGGAAGATAATTTTAAGCACAGAAGTCTCTGCCTTTTACACACTACAACAATGGTGTCTACTACCCACCCTGTGTGCTTTTAAAGCACCTCGCCTGTATCAACTGAATCCATTCATGGATCTAGCTACATTACACTGTGACAGGGCTCTTGAAAACTTCTCATTAATTCTGTTCCAGGCCAAGATGCTCATCTCAGCAAAAATGATTCTTTCAGCCATCATGCTCCTGATAAAGTGAATGAGGAGATGTTAAACGTTACTAGTCCTTTTAGGAAACATTTTTTTAAATGCCTCTCACATGCTAGCCATTGTTCTGATCACTGTAAATACATTATCATATACATTTTCAGGGACTAGCAAAGTAGAGATTATCATCCCCAATTTCAAGTGCATAGCCCCACCATGTCCTGCATGTTTTTTTGCTTTATAGACATAAGTGATCTATGTGAGTGGTTAGAGCCGGGATCTGAACCCACTTTGAGTGATTCTAATACTCACTCACTGTTTCTTTAGAGTTAAACAGCTTGAGCAGCTTTACTTCTGCCTACCAAACTGTACAAGAATGTGATCAGTGTGTAATATATAAAAACACATCCAAAATAGGAGCTGTTATTATAACTTGGGCAGGGGCAAGCTTGAAAGGATGGGGACAGGGAGGCAGTTGATGAGTGAGTAGGGGGAAGTTCCCATGCATACTAGCTCCAAAACCCACCACTACTTATATATTGAGAGGAAGAAGGACTGAGAATTACCTTTGTTCTTAGAAAAACTGATTTCACTGCTTGGTAGTATCAAATTATTTTTATGTAGATAGTAAAATACATCAAAAGTCTGAACCTCTGCCCGAGCTAGACACTCCCAATAGGCCAGTAATAGTCACCTGGATGATATTTGAGTCTGACCTGATTAATCCACCATTATATCATGTCCCCAAGCTGACAGACATTTCAGGTAGGAAAGGGAATGTGTCTAGAAATCAAGTCTTCTCAGCCCATATTTATCCCATATTGTCATTCACTATTTCCCTACAGTCTTACTTCCCATACCCAACTACTTTCTCATTTCAAGATCTTGGAAAACCGTTCCCCTTTAGAGTCCCCCTTCAGGGACCCTGTCATTAGGATTACAACATAATTCTATGGGCTTCCCTGATAGCTCAATTGGTAAAGAAACCCACCTGCAATGCAGGAGACCCTGGTTCAATTCCTGTGTCAGGAAGATCTGCTGGAGAAGGTATAGGCTACCCACTCCAGTATTCTTGGGCTTCCCTTGTGGCTCAGCTGGTAAAGAATCTGCCTGCAATGAAGGAGACCTGGGTTCAATCCCTGGGTTGGGAAGATCCCCTGGAGAAGGGAAAGGCTATCCACTCCAGTATTCTGGCCTGGAGAATTCCATGGACCATATAGTCCATGGGGTAACAAAGAGTCAGACATGACTGAACGACTTTCACTGTCATTAGGATCACAACATAATTCTATAAGCATGCTTTTAGGAAGTTCGTGTCCTTCATGTGTATATTCCTTTGTTAGGTTGGTTGCAAATATCTGCTGCATCTTAGAAATCACAGGACACTCTGTGTAAGCCAGTAGTTCTGATCCTAAGGTTCTCAAGCCCACTATATATCTGGAATCTAGTAAAGATAAGGATGGCGTGATGATGAAAGCTATGATAATGCTGATGATAATAATTAGACTAGTGATAATGACACAAATAGCAACTAACATTACAGAATATGCTAGGCATTGCAGTAAGCATTTTACATTCATTATCTTACTTCTCACAGTTTAGTTGAGTTATGTACTCTTTTTTTAATATATATATATGTATATTTT
Organism: Giraffa tippelskirchi; assembly: GCF_054371585.1. Taxonomy (NCBI): domain Eukaryota; kingdom Metazoa; phylum Chordata; class Mammalia; order Artiodactyla; family Giraffidae; genus Giraffa; species Giraffa tippelskirchi. The sequence continues at coordinate 36,345,476 of NC_137284.1, read as the reverse complement.
CTTTACTTTTGGCTGCACTGGGTCTTAGTTGTGGTGTGAGTGATCTTCTGCGTGGCATGTGTGCTTCTCTCTAGTTCTGACACACGCGCTCATGAACACACGGGCTCAGTGGTTGTGGTGAGCAGACTTAGTTGCTCTGTGGCAGGTGGAATCTTAGTTCCCCGGCCAGAGATTGAACCCCTGCATTAGAAGGCAGGTTCTTAACCTCTGAACCATGAGAGAAGTCCTGAGTTTTGTTCTTTTATTTTTGCCATTGTATAACTAAGTAAACCAAGCCTTAAAGGGACGCAGTATCTTGTACATACCACCTCCAACAGACATAGAATGATAGAAGCAGTCTTCAGACTCAACTCTGCCTGGTATCAAGACTGAGTTCTTAACCAGGCTACTTTCAATATTTCAGAAAGCCTAATCCAGTGGAACATTGGCTGTACAAAAGTCTGTGTATTCTATAAAAAGAAACTGGTTCCTTTGCTTTTGGCAGGATTTATATCACCCACTCTGCTAACAATGGTTTGTTCAGCCTGATCGGAAGCTTGTTATGATGGTTCCAGATATATTGACTATATTTTATTTTTCTTAATAAGAATCAAATCATCATGTGTTATATGCAGTTGGCTTGGTAGGAAAATTCTTCAGCTCTTGGAATCTGTGGGGTAAATAATAAATGTGAACCTTTTATTGATACTGAAACAGTTGTTGCCTCAGTTCTGAAATGTAACATATTCCAGCCTAAAAAGCCTTAAGTTTATCTCTCTGATGTGTGAAATTAAATCAATACCTCATTTTATAACTTCTGTTGTATCATAATTTTTTACCTCATGTGTACTTAAAATGCCTTTTGAAAAGCATCTAAAACACCACAAGCCTTCTTTTCTTTAACAGCTGCTTCTGATAAAAGGTAGAGTAGTAAACTTCCCTACCGTATGAAATTAAAAGATGTAAATGTGAATGTAGATCTTGGAAAAGATGCTGAGTCAAGGATCAGGCCAGAGCACCAGAGAAAATGCATTAGGTGAAAACCCTGTTTGACCTTGGCAGTGTGAAAGTTTTAGAGAGAGTAATAGCAAGAACATTTCTGTAATTTTTAAGAACTGTGGAACTCCACTGCAAGTAAGAGCTGAAAATATTTTTAGATCTTTGAGGTAGGCTTTGCAGGCCGTGAGCAAAACTACCATTTACTATGGCCATCAGAAATGGCCCAGAAAACATTTCTCAAAGACGACCACTTTGGAGCAGCTGTGTTAGAGCCAAAAGGAAGAGTCGATTATAACAAGCAAGGTGTAGTGATACAATTATCCTCCTTCTCGTCCTGGGCTGGGGCTCCATCTTGTTAATGTCTGCCACTGGAGTCATATTTCCTCCGACACTGGCAATGTGTCCTGACATTCTGTCTCTTCCCACTCTTGCTTTTTACATTGAGGTGTAGCTCCAGCATCTCAGCCTTGCTGATTTTTCTCTTCTCACTCCTTTGGCAGTTGGGAAATAATTGCTTTTGTATGTCATTCAAAGTGTTTAATCATTATTTATTCACTTATTCATCAGCTAGTTAGTCCCAAACAACTCTGAGTATCTATTAAAATCCAGGCACTGTAATAAGGATAAAGGCATAGATCTTTTAAAATAGTGTCTGCATCCCAAAGTATAAGAGAAAGCACAAAATAGATCTAATAAGGGAGTCAAGGGAGGCATTATCAGTATCCATAGTGTACAGATGAGAAAAGGAAGACTCAAAGGTTTTAAATTGCGTGTCCTGTTGTGATTTATCATTAGCCAACTCCACCTTTAAATCAAGAGTCACAAACCAACAGTTGCTGGGTGAATATTTACCAAGTGAACCTAGAATGGAAAGCAAGATCTAGCTTTGGTAATGGGCTGGTATGACTCAAAGGATGTCCTCTTCAGGATCTTCTGACCTAGAGATGGCAGGGATAAGTCATGGGTAAATGCTTCTTCTCATTTATTATACGTGCATTTCCATGACTGAGAAGCAGAAAAGATAGGAGTAGAGAGGAAATTATGGAACTCTACCACTGAGGTGACACAGGGGTGCAGAAGATACCTCTTCATTGTTTAGAGCACAGGACTGGGGCGTGCCTAGTTGGCTTCACACCATAGTTTTACCACTAACTTTTAGACCGCTTGAGTAAATGTTTGTCTGTTTGAATCTGTTTCACAATATGCAAAGTAAATATAGTAACGAACCCATCTTAGAGAGTTGGTAAGAGTTAAGTGAAGTCACACACACACACCATTTAGAAAATCTAAGAAAATAAGCTGTGTCAGCTGTTATTGCTCCTACTCTCCAGACTCTAGAAGATAGAGGATGTCAAGGAGACAACTAAGTCATATCGGGTTTTGAACTACACATAGGTATTGGCTTGGCCAAAAAGTTTTTTTGGACTTTTTCGTAAGATGTTATGAAAACCCCAGACTTTTTCAAAAGCACCTTTAGATCTGGTCTTTATTATTTTTAAAAATGTTTATTTATTTTAAATTGATTGATGATTACAATATTGGTTTGATTTCTGTCATACATTAACATGAGTTAACTGCAGGTGTACATATGCCCCCTCCCTCTTGAAATTCCCTCCCACCTCCTGCCCATTCCCCCAACCCCTAGGTTACTACAGAGCCCCTGTTTGAGTTCCCTGAGTCATACAGTAAACTTACACTGGCTATCTATTTACATATGCAATGGCACCCCACTCCAGTACTCTTGCCTGGAGAATCCCATGGACAGAGGAGCCTGGTAGGCTGCAGTCCATGGGGTCGCTAAGAGTCGGACACGACTGAGCGACTTCACTTTCAACTTTTCACTTTCATGCATTGGAGAAAGAAATGGCAACCCACTCCAGTGTTGTTGCCTGGAGAATCCCAGGGATGGCAGAGCCTGGTGGGCTGCCGTCTATGGGGTTGTACAGAGTCGGACACGACTGAAGCGACTTAGCAGCAGCTGCAGCAGCAGTGTATATGCATCCATGCTACTCTCTCCATTCATCTCACCCTCTCCCTCTTCTCCCCCACCCCATCCCTAAGTCTGTTCTCTATGTCTGTATCACCATTGCTGGCTCTGTGAACAAATTCGTCAGTACCATCTTTCTAGATTCCCTATATATGCATTAATAAATTATATTTGTTTTTCTCTTCCTGGCTTACTTCACTCTGTATAATTAGCTCTAGCTTCATCCACCTCATTAGAACGGACTCAAATGTGTTCCTTTTTATGGCTAAGTAGTGTTCCATTGTATATATGTACCACAGCTTCTTTATCCATTCATCTGTTGATAGACATCTAAATTGCTTCCATGTCTTGGCTATTGTAAATAGTTCTGCAGTGAACACTGGGGTACATGTATCTTTTTCAGTTTAGGTTTCTTCAGGGTATATGCCTAGAAGTGGTATTCCTGGGTCACATGGTGATTTTAGATCTGCTGTTTAAATCTGAGCTTCTTCTGCTCAGGCCTCTACTCTTTTTGCCTACTCCTGTTGACCAACAGGAAGTTGCTAATCTGCTTATTTTCTGTGAAGATATCAATAGCTTATTTCTAGGGACCCCAAATTAATCTCCACTAAAAGTCGTCAAGAGCTATGATTAAACAGATGCCAGTAGATGACTGAATTAAGACAAAGTTCTCTGCACTTTCCATTTAATAATAATATTCAGCCCTGACTGCTGCTCACCCCTCATTCACTTTACAGTATTGGTATTTGGAATGTGTACATTTCAGCTCTTCCCCTTATTTTCAGCTACCCTCTTCCTATTTTAAGAGAAATTATAAAATCATTTCTCATACAGTATCACAGTTTAAATTTATATAATTCAAAATCATATGCCAGATTCTGTCTTAAGCGCATCACTAATACAATCTTACTTAATCCTCACAACAGTCTTGTGAAAGTGAAGTCACTCAGTTGTGTCCGACTCTCTGTGACCCCATGGTCTGTAGCCTACCAGGCTCCTCCGTCCATGGGATTTTCCAGGCAAGAGTACTGGAGTGGGTTGCCATTTCCTTCTCCAGAGGATCTGAGATAACTACTATTATTATTTCCGTTTTACAGATGACAAAACTGTGATTGCCTAATATGACAGCTGTAGCACATCAGGTAGTGCTAGTGGTAAGGAACCCACCTGCCAATGCAGGAGACCTAAGAGATGTTCAATCCCTGGATTAGGAAGATCCTCTGGAGGAGGAAATGGCAGCCCACTCCAGTATTCTGGCCTGGAGAATCCTGTGGACAGAGGAGCCTGGCGGGCTATAGTCTTGGGTCACAATGGGTTGGACATGACTGAAGCGACTGAGCACAGCACACAATATGACCAATCTAGCAGATTAGAGACCTGGGGCTTGAGCCCATTCTCTCTGACTTAAGAGCTCATGTTCTTATTAACCACTGAACATTCTGCATTTCCAAGATTTGCTAAAGGTTGCTTTTTTCATTCTCTTTCTTAGTAGATTTCCTTCAAACACTTCTGAAACATCTTTGATTTTCTTCCATCGTTTCTTTGATTCTTCCCCTTGCTCTTTTTCCAGCTTTTTTAGCCACAATTTTCTTCCACTTCTTCCTCCTCATTTTCCTCATTCTTTTTTTTCTTCTCTACTTTATCATCCTCTTCATCCTCAGGCAAAAATAATGCTCATACATGATAGAAAGAATTCAGAGTTATGAAGAAGAGACATTTTGAACATGGATGATAGGAAGGGTTTCATGGACGACATAGTTTTAAGCTGGGGATTAAAGGTTTGGTTGCACTTGGATGCATGGACAAGTTCATGCAAACCACTGCAGAAAGAAGGAATGGTATGAATAGAGGGGTCCTATTGACATTAATTTGGAAGGGTATAGCCAGCATTTTGGTTTGATTGAAATGAGGGATGACTGAGAAAAACTATTAGGAACAAGATAATAAAGTGAGCCTAGGTTGAAGGAGCTCAGTATTTCAACATGAGGGATTTGGACTCTACCCTGGGTTGTGGGGAGCCACAGGATATTTTTAAACATGGACACTGTGTTTTCAGCGAATTGTTCTTTCTTAAGAAAAGTGATCTTCTGGCAGCGTATAGGATGAATTAGAGGAAAAGCAAATTGGAAGCAAAGTGATACTTTGGCTATTGTTGTCAAACTTGGTTTCTGTCAAAACACAACTGAAGGATGACATTATATCCATAAAGACCAAGGATGTAACCTGAGGAATGTACCTTCAGCATCTTAATTGCTGGAACCCTACTCCTTCCTTTACTCTCAATAAAGTGTAGAGATAGGGATGTAGGCAAGTAAGACTCCTGTTATTATGAGGATGGACTTATTTTTTTTTCTAATTTATTTTTTAAATTAAGTCCAAATTTTGTTTTTATTAATAGTAACTAATTTCCTGAAATCCATCTCATTACTCGTTTCCTCATCCAAGAATGTCAAAGCCTCATGTCAAAATACCATGATTAAAAGTGACTGGTCTTCATTAGGGTCATGGTAGTGGGGAAGAGAAAGAGGAGGAGGTGGATATAAGAGAAATTATAGAAATATAATTGAAAAGAGCTGAAAGCTTATTAAGTTTGGGACAAGAAAAGAGGTTTCAAAAAAGCCTTTAGGGATTCAAACTGGGGTAATTGTGTGGATGGTGGTGCTAATAAGAAGTTTGAAAAAACAAAAGTGGGAGTTGAAGGAAATTGTCGAGTCTAATTTTGACGAGGTATGCTAAGTGATTTAAACATAAACCCCATCTAATATTGTTCTTATTAAAACGTTAGTGTGGCAAGTATACACTGAGAATTTAAACAAGCTTGCACTTGCTTATCATAAGGTATCTTGTGCTTCCTTCACTAGAAGGCAGTGAAGTGTTTAGTGAAAATAATTAAGAAGCAACTTTTAAGTAAGGATAGTGGATAAGTCAAGAAAAAAGTTGCCTTCCCAGATGGCTCTCGTGGTAAAGAACCCGCCTGCCAATGCAACAGACAAGAGCTGCAGCTTCAGTCACTGGGTCAGGAAGATCCCCTGGAGGAAGGCATGGCAACCCACTCCAGTGTTCTTGCCTAGAGTACTCCATGAACAGATGAGCCTACTGGGCTCTGGTCCATAGTGTTGAAAAGAGTCAGGCACAACTGAAGCGACTTAGCATGCATGCGCACAAGAAAAAACTAGGTGGTAATACTCAAAGGGAATAGAGCGTGCAAATAATAGGGCCTATACCTCAAATGTAGAATAAAGAATCACCATTATTCTTGGATACATAAATAATGAGTGTTTAAACCAAAGACAGATAATAGCTAACAGAAGAAGAGAAAAATACTACTGTGCAGTTTGTTTTATAGTATCATAAATTTTAAGCTGTCTTTATCCTTTAAGTGTCAAAGATAAAGCAGTGGAGGATGGATCTGTGGCACTGTGGAAAGAGGCAGAGCAATTGATTCGAGCCTTTTCTGAAACTTACCAGGTATATAGACTTGGATGAAGTTATCTGATATTTCTGAATCTTCTGAACTGCTACTATTACTGAACATTTGAACAATTATGGCAGACCAGGTCTCGTCTTTGCATAGCCCAGTTAATATACCTTACACAAGTACTCTTGAAGAAGAGGAAGCATATCTTTATTCCTTATGTGATAATTTAGTTTATTGGGTCACAACTATACATATCAACATTAAATATACATTTAGATATAAAATTATAGTTTTTTTGCATCTCAGATAATCTACAGTACTTGTTACTTCCACCAACCCTGTCAAATACCTTATTCATTCTTCTTCACCTTTAGAATAGGTTTCCGCCACTGTCCAGTCCCTTTAATATATCCGAAGTGAAGCCCTCTTTCATGTAATCACCACTCCATTGTATTCCAGCTCACTTTCTGGCTCAGAGGCAGTGAGACAGTGATGAGGAAGTAGAGAAAGCTGTCTTCCAAGTGTCATTGATCACGGGGAAAAGAAGGGTTCTGGTCACACACAGAAGAGCAGTTAAGACAGAAATCCATCCAAGTCTGTGGGCCAAGGAAAGAGGTCCTTCTATAGACAAGTCACAATCCAGAAAACTTATCAGTTAAGTTCAGTCATTTAGTCGTTTCCGACTCTTTGTGACCTCATGGACTGCAGCACGCCAGGCCTCCCTGTCCATCACCAATTCCCAGAGCTTGCTCAAACTCAAGTCCATCGAGTCAGCGATGCCATCCAACCATCTCATCCTCTGTTTTCCCCTTCTCCTGCCTTCAATCTTTCCCAGCATCAGGGTCTTTTCCAATGAGTCAGTTCTTCCCATCAGGTGGCCTAAGTACTGGAGCTTCGGCTTCAGCTGAATATTCAGGACTGATTTCCTTTAGGATTGACTGTTTTGATCTTGCAGTCCAAGAGACTCTCAAGAGTCTTCTCTTACACTACAGTTCAAAACCCTATATCCTGCAGTAAAGAGACTAAAGACTGACAAGGCTCCAAGGCTTCATTAGCACAGCTCCCATGCAGCTCCCGTCCTGGCTTTGACCACAGTCATCAGCAAGGCTCCCCTCAACTTTGACCAGATCTGGAGGTCATTCCCATCAACACTGCACTCTAATAACCTCCCAGATCCAAGGCTTCTCCTCTAGTAAAGTCCCTGGACGCTACTAGTGAGGCCTCTTTCTGTCTCTCATTCTCCTTCCAGTTCCATTGCCACAATGAAACTCTTTGAAGAAGTTCCCTTTGTTCCCTGGGTTTGACTTTCAATAGCTTGTTTTGTAATTCCAAAGAGTGAACTCTGGGTCAACCTGTCTTTTTGTTTTGGTTTCTTAGCGACAACCTGGATGGTCCTTTTATGAAAGTGAGGGAAAGAGACCAGAAATATAAAGATAACATTTCTTGATACCTATGGATTTATTTAGCTTTTTCTCTGCTGTTCAAATTTAGTTCTAATTTGGTTTACTTCTGCATCTCCAGGTACATCTGCCAATAATCCCTTTTCTCCAGCGAAATGAGATTATCTTCCTGGAACATATTATGATACTTTTTTTTTTTTTTTTTTTTGGCCTCCATGCTTGTTCATTTGGAATATATTCTCACTTCTCCCAGATAGTTGGTTAACTCTCCTTTATCTCAGCCTGTTGAAATCCTCCCATCTATTTTTCAATGTCATTTTAATGGTAGCTTCTCTATGGAGCCTTTCCTCATTTTCCAGGACATGTCCTTTATTGAATCCCCATGGTTTTCTTCAATTCTCCTCTGGCCCAATATCTCATTATACATATCTCTGTACTTCTCTTAATAGTCTTACCAGTTTGTAAACTCCCTAAGCACTGCATCAGAATCTTACTGTATTTCACAGTATCTTGTAGATTTTATAATCTTTCACCATACTTCTATTTGGGAAAATTTGAATTGAAAAACTTTCAAAAAATACCTACAGTATTAGGCTGTGCTGAAGTGAGTAAACTTTATATTATTTTAGAAATGTGATAACAAAAATACATGTAAACTATTCTACTTACTGATTGTCAGCTGTATATCCAAAGACAGTCTTTGTCCCTTTTTTTATTGGTGGGATTGTGATAATAATAATGCAAATTATTCTGCAAATATAATCACAGTGGCTAAATTTTATTGAGTATTTTACTTATACTGGGCAATATCTTAAGCATTTTAAAATAAACAGTAATTTTATAAGCACTGAGTTTGTGGTTTATCTTGGGTTACTTAGATGAATTTTATTGCCATTGGAAACCATACATTTTAGAACCAAGAAAAATAATAACTTTCAGACAAATTCAGTATCTGAAAGGAAGTACTAAATTGCTATCAATTAACCATTCAGTACATTTTCCCAATGTTTTTCTCGTATTTTCTGGTTGCCTAAGCAACTCGGTAGATGAAGTCAGATATGACAGCTAGATATTTCTTCTGAAACCAAAACTTTCTGTATAATTTTCCCTACTATACTCACTCCCAATTTGGTTGTATCGATTTCTTATATTGATTTTTCTTGGCTTTTCCAAGTCAGATAAAGAAGAATCTATGTTCTGCTTATGGAGGGATGTCTTAATTGTACTATATCATCAACTTAGGATGAGGCATGTTTTTCATTGCTATGAACTTACTGAGAATACAGTCCTACTTATCTTTTTATGTTCAGTGTTTAACTTAGTGGCTACCACATAGCATGTACCAAATAACTGCTGAATAAGATATTGAATGGATAGAAAGATGTTTCTGTACTTTACCTTGAAGCTTCTGATATATTTAAAAAATTTATTTATTTATTTTGACTGCACTGGGTCTTCATTGTTGCATGCGGGTTTTCTCTAGCTGTGGCAAGTGGGGGCTACTCTCTAGGTGCAGAACACGGCCTTCTCATTGCAGTGGCTTCTCTTGTTGCAGAGCATGGGCTCAGTGGTTGTGGCGCACAGGCTTAGTTCCTCCGTGGTATGTGGAATCTTCCCAGACCAGGGATAAAACCTGTGTCCCCTGCATTGCCAGGCAAATTCTTAACCACTGGACCACCAGGGAAGTCCTTCTGATTTTTTTAAGCCAATGATAATGAGCTTCCTTAGTGGCAGGTGTTGCTCCATTACTCCAAGGACATTCATAGGATATTGTCCTGCCTTAGCTCAAAGAACTTTTTACCTTCTTTTCTGCCTCTAGGAATGAAAACTGTTATTTCAGGCAGATTTTTACACCTGTTTTTTCAATAGATAGAGTTCATCTTGTTATTGATGTTGACATATAAATAATCAACATAGTGATTCACACCACCTTGATAATTGGAGACTTACTCTTGCTGTACTCGTAGGAGGGACCTATCAAAAAGCAAATGCAGAAAGCTTATTTGGTAATCAGCTTGAAAAACCCTCTCTGATTTTGAATAGTTTGTTCAGAGGAGAATAAAAGTAACATCATATGTTGATTTTGGCCAGTCTTCACTGGAGCTCACTGAATATGGGTTTAACCTGAGTTGGGGTGAATGAAGCAGAGCCTTCATTCTAATGAAGCAGAGCCTTCAAAATCTAAGTTGTTTAAGCCTTATGAAGATCTGTTAGAAGGCCTACTCACAGGTAACACTTGTATCAATCAATACCTTACTGAGATCTACTTCTTGTAGAGGAATAGAGAAGAAATGGCAAAGAGAGTGGTGTTACCTGACTTGTCACTCTATCTTGCTTACCCTTTTGTAGGTAGAATCAGTCACATGGCTAGTTCTGGTGAACAGATTGTGGGAAAAGTGATATGTGTCATGCCCAGCCCTAAGCAGTATCAGTGCATCGCTCCTCTAGTGTATTTTTGCCCTGACGCAGGGATGATGTAGTGACAGAATATGGAGTCGGGGCTTCCCTGGTGGCTCAGACAGTCAAGAGTCTGCCTGCAATGCAGGAGACCTGGGTTCGATCTCTAGGTCGGGAAGATCCCCGGAGAAGGAAATGACAACCTGTTCCAGTATTCTTGCCTGGAAAATCCTATGGACAGAGGAGCCTGGCAAGCTACAGTCCATGGGATTGCAAAGAGTTGGACACAACTGAGCAACTAACGCTTTCATTTCACTTTCATTCTAAATAGATCCCTGAGTGGTTATGTAGAACAGAGTGCCCTGCTGACCTGCAATGATGTAGTATGAGTGAGAAATAAACTTAGTTTTATTAAGCTACTGAGATTTACTGTATTCTTAAAATAAACCTAACCTATCCTGACTAACACAGAGAGGGGGAAAGGACAAGAATAAATATTGACTGAGCACCCACTATGTGTCTATACTGTCCTAGGACCTTCATATGGTCTGTAGTTTCAGTTGTTGTTTTGTTTATTTTCCACAAAATCCCTGTGAGGTAGTTAATTACAATATCCATTTAACTGATAAATATATTGAGTCTCTAAGATTTGATAACCTTGTGGATAGCAAAAGGCAGAGATGATCTGTCAACAAATTTGTTTGAGTCTGAGCCCATGGGGTTTCTCTTAACCCTACCCTGTTTCAGTGACACCATGTTGACCTTCATTAGCATGTAGTTGCTAACTTTTAAGGTGAATAGACATTTTTAGCAAGCACAGGTGGGGCCTTCAAAGTCTCTTTATCCCTATGGAGAGAACCAGGAAAGTAGGGTGTGGTATGAGTTTAGGGCGTCACCGAAAATTAGATCCAAATGCCCTGCAGGCGTGAGCAAGGGCTAATTCTGTGATCCAGACTGTAGTCCTTTGGGTATAGAAATTGTTGTCCAAAGAATCTAGCCCAACAATCAAAGTTAGAACTAAGGCTCTAAGACCAGAGCCAAAGCAGTCAGAGTTGGGGTACCAGAAGGCATTGAGAAATACAGAGGCAAAGTAATATGGACAACTGTGTTCACAGTTGCTTCTACTCTGTCTCTTCTATCTTAAGGCAGAAATATTACAGCTCTGACTTCTGATAGCCATACATATTGCCTACTTATTTAAGAAAAAAATTATTATTGATAAGATGATTGATCATGGAGTCAGGGTAAGCCATTTTGGAATGAGTTAAGCATATTTGTGTCACAATACATATTCAGTTATCATCCTTTAGAGTTATTTGGGTGTTTCTTGCACGTTATTGCATATGACTCACTTTGACTCCATAGGAATTATGTTATTTAGTCTCATTATTGGGTATTGTTCATTCTTACTTATTGTTCATTCTTACTTCTTAATGAATAAAATGAAAAATGGAGGTATTATGTATTCAAAGTATATCAAATTAAGTTCCATAGAGAGAGGGTAAACAGGGACATGTTTACCAGATCATTGCATGTAGGAGATAGCTTCCTCGTTTAGCCAAATAATAAGCATCCAATAAAATCCTTTACTGTGTATAATGCCTCCTAGCTTTAGAATTAGAATAACTGGGTTAAAATTCTGGCTTCATATAAGCTGCACAATTACATAAGTAAGCTACTCCTCTATAAAGTAAGTATAGGTCAATTTACCTTATTATCATGTAAGAGAATTACAGAGTAGAATAAATATAAAAGATGCTTGCTTCTTGGAAGGAAAGCTATGACAAACCTAGACAGTGTATTGAAAAGCAAAGACATCATTTCGGTTTTTCCAGTACTCATGTACAGATGTGAGAGTTGGACCATAAAGAAGGCTGAGTGCTAAAAAATTGATGCTTTTGAATTGAGGTGCTGGAGAAGACTTTTGAGAGTCCTTTGGAGAGCAAGGAGATCAAACCAGTCAATCCTAAAGGAAATCAACCCTGAAATATTCATTGGAAGGACTGGTGCTGAAGTTCCAATACTTTGGCCACTGATGAGAAGAGATAACTCGTTGGAAAAGACTATGATGCTGGGAAATATTGAAGGCAAAAGGAGAAGGGGGTGACAGAGGATGAGAAGGTTAGATGGCATCACCAACTCAATGGACATGAATTTGAGCAAACTCCAGGAGACAGTGAAGGACAGGGAAGCCTGGTGTGCTCCAGTTCATGAGGTCGCAAAGGGTCAGACATGACAGTGACTGAACAAAAACAACATATAAAAGCACGTATGATGTTGTGTATTATAGATGCACAATAGTGTTGGAGACTTAGTTAGCCCTTTAAATACATGGAAAGTATTATCCTAGTAGATTGTTCAAGTTTAAAACATCAATGACTATTGTTGATGCCTCTAATAAACAGGAATCAGTTCAGTTCAGTCACTCAGTCGTGTCCGACTCTTTGCGACCCCATGAACTGCAGCACGCCAGGCCCTCTAATAAACAGGAATAGGCATAGCTTAAATATTTCATAAAGAGCCACTTGGCTCTTTCAAAAAATCTTCAAAAGGGGTGAGTTATCTTGGTGAACTCATCCAGGGTCAAGTTTTGTTTTGCAAGCCCCAGAATTCTAGCTTGGCAGAATTATAGCCAATCAACCCCAGAATTCCTGATCCATATTAAGAAAGCTCATAAATTACTGTTGGAGATGAACAGATAGTCATTGGAGTTTGTTCATTTCCATGATAAAAACTTTCTAAGCTGACTAAATGACCACCTACTTGAACCAGTTCTTTATCTGTTGGTACAGAAATTGTGGGGGTGGGGGAGGGCAAATGATAACCCTAAGCTTACCTGTGTCTAAATAGGCTAGCCTATGCTGGAAGAGGGGGCTTCCTAGGTGGCTCAGTGGTAAAGAATCTGCTGCCAATGCAGGGGACGTGAGTTCGATCCCTGATTTGGGAAGATCCCCTGGAGAAGGAAATGGCAACTCACTCCAGTATGCTTGCCTGGGAAATCCCATGGACAGAGGAGCCTGGCAGGCTATAGTCCATGAGGTCACAAAAGAGTCAGATATGACTTAGTGACTAAACAGCAACAATGCTGGGAGAGATAGCCACAGAATCTCAGTCTCATTTATTTCCCAAATTCACATTTCATGGTGGTGAATGGTGGGATATTTGGCTCTTAACATCCTTACCCAGGAGCCCAGGATGACAGATGTTCCACTTTATGAAGCTGCTGTAGCAAAAGGGAAAGAATGGTAAGGATTGTGCACTTGTTTTAAAAATGCAAGAAATGACACATCACCTTGTCAATGGAATGGCATATTTCACGGGCCAAACTAAATCAATAGGCTAATGCTTAAGTTTAATTCACCCTGGACAGCTAAGGAGGCTGGAATTGCTTTCTGCATAGTCATTCTGATACAAAAGAGTGGAAGAGCACATGTTAAGTAAGAAGAGTCCATGATGCCCCCACCTCCATATTCATAACTATAGTTTCTAATAATCTGAAACAGATGTGTCATTCTGAAGTTATTCAAAATCCTTTAGAGTCTGTAGGAAGCACACTGTGGAAGGGGGAGAGAAGAAAGAGCAGTTAGGTCCCCATGAACTGTGAGATGAAGAAAATAAGATTAACCTCAGAGTTAACTTATAAAATCAAGCCTTATTAGATCTAGGTATGTGGGTTATCTGAGAGAAACTAGAGGTATCCCAGGTCAGCAAGACATGAAGGTCATCCAAATGAGTGAGTTAGTGGATACAAATAAAATTATATCTTTAAGAATGAAGCTGATCAGTCAGTGAAGTGGAAATAAAGAGTCACTGAGGCAAAGCTTGGCAGTTCACATCCTAGTTCTCTTTCTGGGAGAATATGCTCTGCCAGTAGAACTTTATGAGGGCATAAGGCATCTGTCCATTACACTTTTGTGTGGCTGGAGGGACAGCAGACTTATAAGCATTATGGCATTAAAGATTCAAAATTCAGAATGAAACCACTTTTGGAGTACCTACCTCCTCTACCAAGTACACTCTCTAATATCCAGCACCTCCCCCACTTACTTTCGGGTACATGAGATGATTGTACTTTGAATCGTTCTACATATGTCAACTGCAATCAATATCTTTCTTTTCTGTGAAAATGTTTTAACCAATAGTTTCCTCATCAGAAGAGCAATTTGTTTATTTAACTTTTTATTCCCTAGTGGGCAATCATTTCATTCTTTATCATTCTTTCATACATTCACCAGACTTTAGATCACCTACTGTGTTCAAAGCCATATGTTTTGGTAAACAAGACGAGGAAAAAGATAAGACTGCCTTCAAAAGACTTCATTTTAGGGGAGAGACAGAAAAAAAACAAAACAAAAAAACATAGGCCCTAATGATTAGAAGTATTGAATAAAAGCAAGAAGAGTCCTTTGTGCTGAAATTCAGAACTAGCCAACTTGAGGGCTTCACAATATTTAACCATCCTTTTTGATGTATTGTTCCAAGGTTACAAAGGACTTTCCAATAAGTCATCTCATGTAATCCTGTCCACAGTTCCGTGGAAGGTAGCTTTACCCTCTTTTACAGATGAGTCAATATAAGTTTACCGAAGTTAAGCAACTTGTTCAAAGCTCATTATTATTAACTGACATAATCTAATTTTTCTACTATACTATAGGCTTATTTGAAATCCTGTTTGCCTACAGCATTTTTGACCCTGAATTCCCAACCAGTCCGTTGTCTGTATCATTTGGCACTGTCAATTATGGGAAGACCCAAGATGTCCTGATTGGGTGAAAGTTAACTTTCATGAGGCTGTGTTATAGGACATAAGATATGCATTAGGGACAAACACTGGTTTGGATGTAACCACTTAAATTTTTTTTTTTTCATATGAGTTACATGTGTGTTTATTCTTCTGTTTGTCATTTAAAGAACAAGATTTTGTTTTGAATTCTCTTTCCAGAAACATAGGTATCTCGTATTATCTATACAAATGAATTTTTCTGCACCTCCTTGCTAACCTTGTAGAGAAAAATTGGAAGAATGCTAAGAATGGATTTCTTATGTAAATAAAAGTGAAGGCAAATTTAATGGGATAGAAACGTTTTCTTAAGTTAAAAAGGCTGAAATAAAGATATAAGAGAAAGCTGCTAAATACTCACTTAAAACTTCAGGGACAAAGCCTTGATGAGTTTGCAAAAGGGTTTATCTTATCCTGAGTTATGTAGAAAAAATCCGATAAACGTGTTTTGAGTGCTTGTGTTACCCCACACTGAGTTAGAGAAGGAAGTTACAATAAGCCATGTTCCTCAATCTCAAAGACCTTAAAGTTTCATTGAGGGGGAGGGAGGCAGAAAGATAGAGAATTTCAAAGTAAGAGAGGAAATGCTTGAACTGTCAGGTGTTTAGTGAGTAGTTAGAGACGGGGTATTCGAAGAGTAGACTAAAATCTAAAAGTAGTTTCAGAAACAGTTGGTCTCTCACAGGAAGCTTCTGAACTAATACCTAAAGATTGGTCACAGGCTATCCAGAAAGAAGAACAATGGGTTAAAATAATGGTTACCACCATCAATTGTGGTGAAGGAAATGGCAACCCACTCCAATGTTCTTGCCTGGAGAATCCCAGGGACGGGGGAGCCTGGTGGGCTGCCGTCTATGGGGTTGCACAGAGTCGGACACGATTGAAGCGACTTAGCAGCAGCAGCAGCATCAATTGAGTAACTCTGTGCTCTATGCATGGCATTATGATGAACTTTAGTGTAAATTATATTGTGAAATCCTCTCAACTATCCATCTCTGAGAGATGGGTAATATTTGCAAAAACAGGACGAGAGAAAAGCACATGAAATTTCCCTCAGATAGCCAGGTAACTCTAGTTAGAAGTCTCTGGGTGAAAGAAGATGTGACTGAAAAGATACAATGATGCAGAGTTAAAACATAATTGGGAATAAGACAAGAAAATACATGATACAGTGTATGAAAATGAATGAAGTTAAGAAAAGATATAGAAAAAGAAACAGGCAATTAGAAATCCAGATACAGTAAAAATCTGAATGAGAGTCAAAAATTAATAATAACAAGTATTATTTACTGAATGTTAACCATATTCCAGTCCTTATTTTATGTGCAAGCTAAGTCGCTTCAGTTGTGTCCGACTCTTTGAGATCCTATGGACTGTAGCCCTCCAGGCTCCTCTGCTCCTGGAATTTTCCAGGCAAGAATACTGGAGTAGGTTACCATTCCCTTTTCCAGGGGATCTTCCTGACCCAGGTATTAAATTCACAAGGTTCTTACATCTCCTGCATTGGCAGACCGGTTCTTTACTACTAGCACCTCCTGGGGACCCAATTCCAAGTATTTTCTTTCTTTTGATTCTGAGAACAGTCCTATTAGGCAGTTCTTATTCTCTTTATTTATGTATGAGAATACTGATTAACCAATAAGGATAGGTGAATATTTCCATCACATAATATGAAGCAGAGCTGAGTTTTGAACCCAGACATGATAATCCCAGAGCCCAGGCACTTAATCACTGTTTTTTTGAACCTGTTGGATACCAGCGATGGGATTAGCACAGTATAGCTTTCTTTTGTAACATTATATTTTAGTCATATCTTCCTGAGACTGGACCCTATTTGCTATGAAGGAATTATTGTCAGGCCCTGCACCTCTCATCTGATTTGGGAAGCATTATTTTCCTCCCAGCAAAGATGTCTAATCTCATCCAGTGACTTTCTCAGTGGTGTAACTGTCAGGAAATAAATAGCTTTATGCCCAGAACATGAGAGTTAATTATAGTTCCATGCAGACTGACAGGTTTCACCATCCATGGAGCAAACATCACTAACTCTTTTGCTTTTGTGGATAACACAAGGCGATATAAGGATAGCTAAAGAGTCATGGGTGCAGGAAACAACTTAAAGAATTTAGGATTTTCATGATTTTTTAAAAGAAATCATAATCACAGATTTCCATATTTATATAAAGTTGTTAAGGAGTGTAATGAAGGCTCATTTAAAATCATTTTCATTCTGTGCATTGTGTCCATGAAATAATATATAAGTTGGGAAGTGTGTAAGCAAAACATCTCTTAAGAGCCTGAGCTCTTTTTTGAAATCTACATATTTAAGAAACAAGGGAAATGAAGTTCTGAGATTCTGGCAGAGAAATGAAAAAAAGAGGACACATTATAACAGCAAACTGCTATTTTTGTCCCTTAAGTGCCAATAGAGTTTCCCCCTTAAGATAAATAATTGTTTCTTTTTATGGCCATTATGGCATAGAACTTTCATTTGATTATACTTTTAGTGTGTTGAGTTGTACTAATGTGAATGCATTTAAACTGTGCCTTCCATTCTATTATGTTGAAGTTCCAAAGTAATTTGTAAAGTTTTTACCACTGGCGTCGATTAAAAATATTTTTCTACCATCTCTTTTTGGTTGGCATATGTTCCCTCTGTGTTTCCTTTGTGTGTGTTCCACTTTTGCACCATAATACATAGCACCTATTTAAGCTTAGTTTGAATTTGTAAGGCATTATATTTCAGAAAACCTTAAGGACAAATTATCCATCTGTTAGACTTGGAGTTCCTCATAGGAAGAAACTATATAATCTTCAGATTTTATTTCCAGGACATAGTAGGTCTTCAAAACATATATTTAAGGAATAAAGGAATTGATCAGTTGGAAAGAAATATGATTTTTAATTGAATTAAATTCTAGATAAACAAGAGTAGTGTAGAATAAAGGGAAGAAAATGTTGATGTTAGGAAAGCTAGAACAGAGAGATCTTACGCCCTCATCTGAAAACTCACTGTGGCATCTCTTGACTCAAACCTGGGAAAAATATTGATAGTTCATCCTAATTTAGGACATTTATCCAGTTTAGTTAGTGGTGAAACAATTTACAGCAAAAATGAAATAATTATTTTCCAAGAACAATCTCAAGTTTTGTTGTTTTCTTAAAATGTTGCTGTTTTCTTACAACAATTACGTATTTATGGAGCAAATGGTGGTTATGGGTGTTTGACTGAGTGACATTTGGGTCTTAGAAACATCAGTCATTTTTGAAGAAGATACTTTTTCCTCTCTTAGAAGCAAACAAATAAGCTTTTCCAGCAAGACTGTCCTTTTAGGTAGCATAGACTTTTTTATTTCTTAGAAGTATAATAAATAAAGAGCAGTGATTCACCAGGATGCAAAGAATTCAACAACTCTGTCTGTTCAAACTCTTCATCTGAATATGCCAAGGCACCTAAGCCAGTTATTCAGATTGTATTACTAAGCAAAGAAGATGGCATACACAGGTCACCTTTTATAAGCTAAAGAGTAAAGTTTGGAGATCAAATATTTCTGGGTTCAAATTTAGCCTGGCCTTTCACTAGCTTAGTCCATTTTTAATCTTTGCATTGAGAAAAAGAATGTGATTGTGGTTTTGAGGGTATTCTTTCTAACTAGGTCACTCACATTGGTTCTGAAGATTTTGAATAGGTCATTTAATTCCTCTGTATGGTTTCCTTCTTTATTATTAAAGTTATATTACTATTGAGATAGAATTTTCAGTCTTAAGGATTGGTCCTAAGGCAAACTAGGCAGAGATTCATGCATGTGGGTGTTCGTATGCAAAGTTGTTTACACTAGACAAGAAAATTTAAAAAACTTGAATGTCTAACAATAGGAAATTAGTTGAATTATAGTATAGTCATACATGAGAATTATACGCTGCCAATGAAAATGTTGAGAGATGTACTTTAATTAGGATATGCTATCATATGGAGAAAGAGCAAGTGACAAAGAAAAATGCATACCATGTTTTTATTTTTTAAAACTAAGTATAATTGAGCAATATGGACAAAAAATCATTTATTGTGTAATATATTCCAAACACTATTATAAGTCTTTTACATGTATCATTTCATTTATAAACAACTCTAACAGGCCTTCTTATTAATATCATTTTTATATTAGCCCTGAAGCACTAGGATGTTACATAACTTGCCCAAAGACAGAGTTAGTGGTTCCAGTACTTGAACTTGAGTCCACATTCTTTGTTGCTGTTGTTCAGTCACCAAGTTGTGTCCGACTCTTTGTGACCCCATGAACTGCAGCATACACAGCCTCCCTGTCCGTCACCGTCTCTCTGAGTTTGCCCAAGCCGTTTTCTTTACTGCTGTGATGTTCCTACCGCTGCCTCCTTAAAAATCTGTGATAATGAATAATACAATATTAATAGTAGCCATTTATTAACCGCTTTTATTCAATATGTGAAGACTTAGAGATGGCACATTACTCAAGAGCATGTATCTGTATCTTGTTCCTGTCACTTACTGACTGTGTGACTTTGAAGTTGCTTCTTAGCCTCTCTGGATCTCAGGGTCCTCAGGATTAAAACAGAGGTAACATTGATGGGTAGTTTCTATATGTGTTAAACATGTAAATACATGTATATTACTTAAAATGGTGCCTGGGACATGAAACATATTCTTTTAAATGTTAATGCTACTAAATCTAACACAGGGCTAAGACGGGGTAGAATCTGAGTTTGAAACTTGGTTTAACTCCAATACAAATTCTCTCATCTATATATTGATTCTCCTAGACCTGCGGTGGTATCCCTGACTGAGCTCTGCAATACTCTTATTTTCCCAAGATTACAAATAATTTAATTCACCTTTAAATTCTCCTCCACTGAAGGGCTAGAGAAAGTTGTTTGAATAGGATTTCATGTGAAATAAAACAAACAAAACAGCCTTATGTATTTGCACACTAATCCCTAGAGAATTTGTAAGTACTTTACTCTGAGTTATTTGCAGAACTTTCTCATCCTAGGAATATTGTTTTCAGTGGTTTCATGGGGAGTTGTCATCATTTATAAGGAAAGGACAAAAAAATACATTGGTCATAAAAAGTTATGATCCTCCCCAGCCTATAATTAGAAGCCTACCTTATTTTTATGTTGAGCTTCTTTTCTTCATTCAGCACATTTGTTGAGTGCCCACTGTGTTTCAGGCATGATTCTAGGGTCTGTCTGCTCGTATTTCCTGTTTTTTACCCGATGATGACTATATTCATTATCTGCTATGCCTAAGAAATTACCTTAAACCTTAATGTTGAACCAGTGTCACTCCTGTTTTTTATTAATATCTCATAGGTTCTATGACCAGAAATTCACATAGAACACAATAAGGATTATATGTCTCTAGTCCATATATCTAGATTCTCAGCTGAGAGACTCACAGGAACTGGAACCATACAAAGTTTTAACGTTTATATTTGTTGATAAATGCTGGCTGTCTGCCACCTTCTTTATTGTGGTTATATAACCTGTAACATCTAAATGAGGCCTGGACTCACTCACAACATAAAGGATGAGTTCCAAAGGCAAGCATTCCAAGGGAGAGTGCCAGGCAGACGGGGTATCCTTTTTATGACTTAGCCTCAGAAATCGCATATAGCACACGTTTACATTGTTTTTCTTTAAAATGGTAACATCTGTAAACTAAAACTCTTTACACATGTTACTTGTTACTGGTGTTCAGTATGGTTGAATGCCAAGACTTTTCAGTGTTTATGGACAATTCTCAACTCTTTAACTTCTCTGATTTCAGAGATTTTTTACTCCGTAAAATGGGAGTGATAAGAATTACACCATAGATAATATAGTTACATTAAATGATGAAAAAGTATGAAAACTTTGTTTTAAAAAATGAAATGTATTTATTGCATTTGCAATGTTTTTATTTTATATTACAAGTTTTAAAATGCTCCTCGGAACTTTTATTCTAGAGAAATAATTTCCATATGTGCCATATTTTGATCAGCATACTATTCATTTGGGAAGGTCTTAGTTATATGAGGATTTGAACTCCTATTCTTTTATTGCCTATGCAGTTTTGGGCAAATTTCTTAATCTCTCTGGAATATGGTATATCCATTTATAAAAAAGGAAGTGACTATTCTCAGAGCTGAGGTGACAATAACCAGTCAATAATTTTAGTCCTTGTAATTTGAAGTAAAGGGCACACAAGGAATGACAAATGACTGACGTAATCTGCAATTGTGACACTGGAGGTGACTTGTGGAGCATCGTCATAGGAACATATGCAATCTGATTTAAACAGAGACAGTACTAGCTCATAAGGCAGCTTTTTGCAAAATGGAAAAATACATCCTCCTCAGAGAGATCTCTTCGCCATGCCAAGGCACACAGCTTGGGGACCAGAGGGTGGGCTGAATTTCAGCCCCTGTGCAGGCAGTTTTCTTGGGGCACAAAGGTGTTTGCACAGTCATGTACAGTGGCCCAGTGCCTTCCAAATTCAAGATAATTTCAGGCTAGTTGTTTGTGGTAGAGGTCCCTATATGTGTATGTCTTAGTCACTCAGTTGTGTCTGACTCTTTGCAACCCCATGGGCTGTACCTCTCCAGGCTCCTCTGTCCATGGATTCTCCAGGCAACAACACGGGAGCAGGTTCCCATCCCTTCTCCAGGGGATCTTCCCAACCCAGGGATTGAACCCAGGTGTCCTGCATTGCAGGCAGATTCCTTACTATCTGAGGCACCAGAGAAGCCCTAGGGGTCCTTATAATCAGAGTTAACTGCAATGATGTGCTGTAAACAGGCTCTTTTTAAAAAGGCTCTGATTTGTAGCATTTGCTGATATCCATGATGTTAATACTCCCACCATGCCTGATTTTAAGCTACCAGTGTTTTGACAGTTAGGTCAGAAAACAGTTATCTTTCACTTGCCTATAGGAGCCAATCCAGCACACTCATTAGCAAAGAGTGAAATTCAAGCAACTACCAGAAAGCAGCCATAAGACCTCATAAGTTCCCTTAGATACACCACATCCTGTGAGTGGTTCCCATGGCAAAACAGAAGGGCTTCCAGGGCTACAAGCACTTTCATTGTAGGTATACCTTTTCCCTCCTCCCCCCGCCAGATCATTTCCATTTAACTGATTATTTCTTCACAAACTCTCATTGATTTCAATCTTACAGAAGATAAGTAGAAATATTTTAGAACATTACATTTCAGTGTAATGTGAAAAGAAAAAAAACATGCTGTAATCATTTTTTTTTTAATGAGATATACTTGCACAAGATGGTTTGGGAGGAGAGGAGACAGGAGATGATGTCACAAGTCTTATATTGGAGAGAAGCCAGGCTATGCCAGCCAAGAAAGAAAAAGAAAAAAAAAAAATAACCTGTTGGTTACATCTTGTTATAGCTCATCACGCCCTATCGGCTCATACTTCTATTTTTTGGTCAAATCAAGCAGATCTTATGGCTACGCCAAATGTCATTTTTTTGATTTGTCATCAGAAATGAAGGTTAAACTATAACCAAAGGCTTGGCTGTTAGATTGTTTTTAACTTTACTTCTATTAAATTGAATTTAACTTTATTTTGGTTTTGTATCTTAGCACAAAAGAGGGAGAAAGATTTAGAAAAAAAAGGCATTACTCAATAGGGAAAAGGCTGGTGTAACCTCCTTTTCAATCAGTTATATTTACTTGAGTTCAACAGATATAAATAAGACATGGTCCTATCCTTCAGAAAGATTGTGACTTAGAAGTTGAACTCAGACAATTTGACATAACAAAGAAAAATACTTCTGCTACTAATAGTGGTAATAGTAGTAGCAGTAGTAGCAGCAGCTGCTAGTGGAAGACCAAGGTTTGTACTTAGAATCTGTTACTAGTTGGATAGGTGAACTTGAATAAGTGACTTGATTAGTCTGAGCCTGTTGCTTCATCTATAGAATGAGAATTCTGCCTCACAGGATAAAGGAAATATATGTCAAGTTCTCTTGATACCAAGTGTGAGTAAAATAAATAGTATCTACAATTATTTATAGTATCATTATCCAAGCATTGTTGTGAGAATTAAATTAGGTAATGTCCCTTTAAAAGGCTACAAGAATTACCTCTGATGAACATCTACTGTGTGTTGGGTACACCTGTAAACTGGGCTGCATATCGACGGCAATAATGAAGGAACACATACATGTTGATACCTTATTCTCCCACACAAGCACTCCCTAAAGTAAAGAAAGGGCTATAAGACAATAGAGTTATAGACAAAGCTGATGGGGAGTTAGAGCAAGAAGAGACCCCACTTGATGTAGAGGATTAGAAATAGGGTTTTAAGAAAGAAGGTATTGAGAGGAGCACTGAAGAATAGCGGAAGAGGTGTTGAGTCTTAGCTCAGTCGGATGCTACTAATTGCACAGAAACAATCTCATTACCTGTTGTCACAGTATGTCATAAATATGAGGATGAACTACTACCAGCTCTCTCAAAAGTACATCTGAAAGTCTACAGCTCACCAATGGTGAATCAGTTGGGGAGATCACCATTTTAAGCAAACTTTGGAAAAATATTAATAATTGCTTTTAGGGTATAAATATTGAGAATGGTTAGACAAGCAATCAAGTTAGAAAACTTTGCAAGTCTGTGTTTCCAGTTATCAACAGATTCCTTCTTTTACCCAGTCTTAAGGTGTTTAGCACCATTTCTTCAAAATGAAAAAGAGGCAGGAAAACAACTTGCTTTTCAGAGAGTTTGTTTTGCAAAGTATCTTCAAAAGCATGCCTCACTGGATATGCTAGTTTTGTTTTGTTTTTCCTCTTTCAATTACCCCTGGAGAAAATGGCTTTAGACTACTTCCAACAGAGCTAATCTTTACTTTTCTCTGCTTATTTGACATTACCTGGTAAAAGTAATATGTCACTTCTCTGTATCTTGGTTATTTATTGTGTAATTTCTGTGAATGACATCAGGTAGCCTATTCAGAACATACTTTGTCTCCTTTAGGGTGATCTGCCTTCCCTAGGTACAATGTCTTGTAAAAGAAGGGACAAGTTTCCTCCAGGAAGCTTCATGCTCATTTCATGGAATCACCTTTCTATATCTTCCTACAGAAAGATGTTGGACTCGGGCTATTTGTGAGTCAGGCTTTAGTGGCCTCAAAATGAAGGGACTGTAGAGTGACCCTAATAGACAGAAACTCACCAGAGCCATGTCCTTAAAGAATGGCCCCTTCCATTGAAGAGAGGCAGTCCAGTGTTGCAGAAAAAGCTGGGGGCTGGCGCTGGGAGTCAGAAGATGAACTTAAAGCTCTAATTCTAGAATGCTAGTTGTATGAACTTCAGATAGTCATATGGTAGTTCTACATATCTATCTGCCTATTTGTGAACTAAAGAGATTAGACTACATCAATCTTAGACCCTTCTAGCCTTGGCAGTACTCTCCCTCTAGGTCTGGGACATCCCCTGGCTTGCTCAAGGCACTTTACATGTTGCAAAGTTAAATCTTAGTGGCAGGAATAAGGTTTTGTGATACTTGACTTAATTTCTCTAATGATAAAGAGTTTAATTTGAGACATAATCCAATATGATATCTGAAATTAGCAGGAATTGAGAAAAATACATTTTTGTTTTTTTCAGTTGCTAGTACAGTCATATTGCAACAACCTGACCTTGATTGAATGTCCCCCAAATATCTTGTCAACGCCTATTTTTCTAAGTGCTATTGAGCTGAGTATCTGACACTTAAACCTACCCAGAAGCACAAAAATGGAAGGTGCTAAGAATGTCCCTTCCTTGTCCTGACGCTGCATGTATTAATGCCTTCTGAATTGTTTATCTGATTGTCCCTTCTTAAAATCTTCAGTTACTTAACCATTACATAAAGAATAAAGTCCAGAATCATCATTGTTGGGTTGCATGCTCAGTTATATCCAACTCTTTGCTACCCCATGGACTGTAGCCCACTAGGCTCCACTGTCCATGGAATTTTCCAGGCAAGAATATTGGAGTGGGTTGACATTTCCTACACCAGTGGATCTTCCCAACTCAGAGACTGAATTTGCATTTTCTATGTCTCCCGCATTGTCAAGTGGATTCTTTACCACTGTGCTACCTGGGAAGCCCCCAGAATTATCAGTATACCATAAAAAGTCCCCGTCTGCCAAATTGCTCATATGCCTTTTCCATCATCCCTCTGCACACACTCAAACTCTTCTGAACTCTTTTTACTACTTTGTCTGCAGGTATTGACTTGTGCATGTATTTGCTTCTGCCAGGGAGCATGGTTCTTACCATTTATACAAATAAATCCCTAATGTGTAAGCATTGCACCACAGTCCCTTTTTGCTAGAATGCTGTTCTTTGCTTTCTGTGCCCAGCAAACTTTCTCTTACTTAGCCTCAAATCTCAATGTCTTGAGTCTTTCCTAACTCCATATTCCTCCCAAGCATTTACTTCATTGTATGGCAATTACTTTTATGTCTTTCTTCTGTATTAGACTGTGAACTCCTAGATGATAGGAACAATGGCTTATTTATTTCTAGATCTTTTGTACCTAACATGGCTGACAGAAAAGATTGTTGTAAACATTTTGTTGAATAAGAGGGCAAGTGAAGTCTCCTTAAATGAATGTCTGTTTTACCCTCACCTCTTCCTTGAAACCCTCCTCGATTTTCCCTCACTAATTCTGAGGCACCTCACTTTCCAATATTTCCATTTCACTCAGATTTATGTATTTGGGCTCAACTATGTTTGCCAAAAGGCTTCCTGGGTGGCTCAGTGGGTAAAGCATACAGCTGCAATGCAGGAGATGCAGAAGACACAGGTTTGATCTCTGGGTTGGGAAGATCCTCTGGAAGAGGACATTGCAACCCACTCCAGTATTCTTGCCTGGAGAATCCCATGGACGGAGGAGCCTGGTGGGCTATAATACATGGGGTTGCAAAGATTTGGACACGACTGAAGTGACTGAGCATGCATGCGTGCGTGCACACACACACACATTTGCAATCAATTTTGATTTATATATTTCATTGCATTTATTATCATTAAACTATATTTTCTGTATACTTTATCTTTTCATGCAGCTTGTGACTGTTTCAATAAAGCTGTACATATTTCAATATAAATATTTGTTGAGTATTCATGCCCTTTTCTATTCATATTATCTATTTTGTCTATAATTAGATAGGGAGAAACATTAAAAAATCAGTTTGCTGCAGCAACTTAGCAGAAGTGCTGGATAAATATTTAATGATGGTGATGTTGATTCACTACAGTATACAGAATAAAAATAAAGCAGTTGCCACAATCACACAATGTAAATCTCCACTACAAAGATTTATTGCCACTGAAATAGCTCCTATACGGTATCTTCCTTTTTTTTTTTTTTGCTGAGACTTTAAAGGTTTAAATGAGTTCCTGAATTTTAACTTTAATTCCAAGACTATACATTTAAGACACTAGGCTTTGCTGTGCCATCAGTCCAATGTTTTAAGAATAGGAATAGGTTGTCTCTAATCTTAGGCTCAATCCTCTGGTCTAAAAGAACTTCTGTGGCTTTATATACAAATGATTTATAGCTAGTCTTCCTTACTCCTTCAATGTGTTATTCCTCAGATTTACCCTTCCACCTGGAAACTCTTGCCAGATTTATTTTACCAAAACTATTCTTCATCATTTCACTCTACCAAGAAGAAAATATTCAACGTTAGCTCCATTGAAGGGAAACTGGTATGTAGAAATAGTTATGCCATAGCATAGTAAGTAGAATGGTAAATATCATAGGGATAGATACATTATTCACTCAGGAAATATTTAATGAGCCCTGACTTGTCCTCAGTTAAGTTCAGTTTAGTTGCTCAGTAGTGTCTGATTCTTTGCAACCCCATGGACTGCAACACACCAGGCTTCCCTGTCCATCACCAACTCCCGGAGTTTACTCAAACTCATGTCCATTGAGTTGGTAATGCCATTCAACCATCTCATCCTCTGTCATCCCCTTCTCCTCTCACCTCCAATCTTTTCCAGCATCAGGGTCTTTTCCAATGAGTCAGCTCTTTGCATGAGGTGGCCAAAGTATTGGAGTTTCAGCTTCAACATCAGTCCTGCCAATGAACATTCAGGCCTGCTCTCCTTTAGGATGGACTGGTTGGGTCTTCTTGAAGTCCAAGGGGCTCTCAAGAGTCTTCTCCAACACCACAGTTCAAAAGCGTCAATTCTTCGGTACTCAGCTTTCTTTCTTGTCCTTGTGATGTGCTAATTACTGGGGTATAGATTAGTTTGGTATTTGCCTATGTGTTTGAGAAGACTTACAAGGGAAATATCATATCAGCTGGCACTTGAAAGTGAACTAGGAACATACGACTTGGTTCAAATGTCTTAATAACACTTATATCTATGAATTAATCTATGAATTAGCCTCTCTCTGTTTACTCTAGAGCAAAGCATAATAGTTCTGGAACAGAAAATGGCAAGGATTAAGATTTTAAAGCAAAATGAAGTAACAAAGGAAAATCTAGGACTTGATTGAATATATGAAAACTTAAGTTACATTTATATTCTAAATATTTTAGTTGGTAAAAAATGTTTTTAACATAAATGTGGGAAACGCAGTACTTTAAAAAAGAGCTAAATTGCTAGAACATGTCTTGATCTAATCCCAGGACAAGGACTCAGTGATGGGGCAAAACTGAGAGTGTTGACAAGGTATTCATCTTAGATACTAACAGCAATTCTGGCTGCAGTGGAAGTAAGAGTTATGAGTACGGTAATTGGATTCTTTAATCGGTGTGTTAGATTAGTGCATCATGGGTATGTGTGTGGGAGGTTTGGTGTGTGGAGGGGATCTGCACAAGGAGGATTATTGGTATTCTTCACTTGGCTGAGTTTAAATGGAAGGGCTAAAACAGAGAGTGGGAAAATCAACATTTCTCTCTTCCTTTGGGAAATATGGAACTAGCCAACAAGATCTAATTAACACACAGGGAAGTCAAGGAACCATTTTATAGTAATTCAGCCTTCTTAATTCCATGTTCCCTAAACCTAAAGTTGTTCACTCAACCCAGTAAGGCGTCCCCAATTTCCTCCCCATGTTAATGACATTCTGTGTTATAAAATATAGGATAGTAGAGGAAGAGGGTAAAACAGCATTTATTTAGAAGTTATAAGATACCAACAAAGGTCCGTCTAGTTAAAGCTATGGTTTTTCCAGTAGTCATGGATGGATGTGAGAGTTGGACTATAAAGAAAGCTGAGCACCAAAGAATTGATGCTTTTGAACTGCGGTGTTGGAGAAGATTCTTGAGAGCCCCTTGGACTGCAAGGAAATCCAATCAGTCCATCCTAAAGGAAGTCCATCCTGAATATTCACTGGAAGGATTGATGCTGAAGCTGAAACTCCAATACATTGGCCACTTGATGCAAAGAACTGACTCATTGGAAAAGACCCTGATGCTGGAAAAGATTGAAGGCAGGAGGAGAAGGGGACAACAGAGGATGAGATGGTTGGATGGCACCACTGACACGATAGACATGAGTTTGAGTAAACTCCAGGAGTTGGTGATGGACAGGGAGGCCTGGGATGCTGAAGTCCGTGGGGTTGCAAAGAGATGGACACAACTGAGTGACTGAACTGAATCTTAAGATGGCACAACTATGTATGCAAATTGTATACTTTATTTATACGTAATGCTGTTAAGCCCCCCAATATTGTCTTTGATTTTATTTTTTTTCAGCATTTTATCAGACAAATTTAAAAAATTGCTACAATATTGAAAGAATAATATAATGAACATTGATAGTTTTGGTATTCAATAATTGTTAGCAATATACCAAATGTGTATTATCTATTTAGGAAATTATCAATCTATTAATTTATCTTTCCTGATCTATGTAAACAGCTGTAATTATTTTCACAGAATCATTTTGCAGACAGAATGGCTTCAATATTTATCTCCTCCATAACCATGACAGCATTACCAGGCAATAAGCAATTAATGATTACTTTCCAGTATTATTAACATTCAGTTCATATGCAAGTTCCCCAACTGTCCTCATCAACTGTTTATATTATTTTGTTTTTTTACCAAACCAAGATCCAATCATGGTTCATGAATTACATTTGAATCTTGTATCTTTACTATGTTGTAATCTAAACCTCTCAAAGTTTCCCCATAAAACTGAGCTTTCCCCCCACTTTTATCTTGAATAACCTAGAGAAAAGTTGAAAGAGCAGTAAACAAACACCATTATACAACTTTCCCTTGTTCACCGTTTGTTGGCATTTTGCCACATTTGGTCTCTGTAGCTCACTTGCTCTAATTCTGTTATTTCTTCTACAGGGCATTTTTCTATAAGATGTTTTTCTTCATTGTTTTTAAGATGTTAGTTATGTGAATGCAGGATGGCTTAATACATTTCCCTTAGAATAGGAAGGTAACATAAAAAATCAGCTTTAAGGATGGCAAATGTTCTCTTTCAATTAAAAACAAAAGTGCCAATATTCTCTTTGATCTCCAAATTTGGCCAAGAAGGAACCCTTCAAACTGGCTTTCATGTTCTGGAAATTTTCCTGCCCCAAATATAAAGTTAGTCATCTCTCCAAGGTATCCTGACTCCGTTTAGCAGAAAATGATAATTAGAAACCAAGATCTTGTTGTTAGTTATGCTCCTGACTACTAGTGTGTTATTGTTTCTTAGGTCCTTTTAGTGAACAGTGGAAAAAAAGAAATATATATATATATATATATATATATATATATGTGTGTGTGTAAGAAATGGCAACCCACTCCAATATTCTTGCCTGGAGAATCCCAGGGACAGGGGAGCCTGGTAGGCTGCCGTCTATGGGGTCGCACAGAGTCGGACACGACTAAAGCGACTTAGCAGCATATATATATATATATAAATGTCATGAGTAGCTAACAGTACTTCCAATTCAAATCTAACACTCTATAGCATTTCATTAAAATTCCTTGACTTTGTAATTCCGTTCTCTTACACTAAGATGCTCATTTTCTTAATGATACTTTTGCTCGTTTGCTTTATTCTACCTGATAGACCAAACAGTGTCAAAATTACAACCCTAACAATACAAATAAACAAACTATTGAATAAAATGTAAGGTTTTTTGCCGTTCACTTTTTCCTTAGAAAGCACTCAAAATAAAATGAACTATATTTAAAAGTCACTTGAAATAACTTTCTTTCTTTGAGATTCAACTAGTAATCTGATAGACTAGCTTGTTTTAGTTTGCATTGTTAGAATTTATTGTTTTGTTTCTGTTAAATTTTATTTATTTGTATATATACAGGATTTAAAAGTAATAACTGTAGTAAAAGATATAGCAGAGACGTATCGCTTTCATTTTTTTTATCCATTTCTCCCAGTCCCCTGTAGGTGTAGTCATATATAATTTATTGTCTAAGCAGGACACTTTTGAGAAGGAAATGAATTACTTAAAATAATTACAATTCATAACTTTTGAAATACTTAGGTATTGATTGAAAGCTGATTTTATTTTGAGAACAAGTAAAATAGTCACACACTAAAGTGATTCTTTAAAAGCTTTTAAGAGTATCTAAATCTTTATACATTGAAAACAACATATGTATATGTATAATAAAGCAAGTTTGAAACTAAAACAGTCTATCCTAGACAAAATGATTTTCACTGGTGGGCTTACATTGTTACCAATTATTATTATTGTTTGTTTACCATTTGGCATTTCTTACCACAAAAGTAATAAGATGCATGTGTATGTGTGTGTTTATTCATTTCTTCCTTCCTAATGAGAAAGATAAACATCTTGCTTGCTATTTCACTTATTAAATATATTTAAATTATTCTATAACTCTCTGGAGAGATCTTCTTAATCCTTTTTTATAACCACATAGCACCTTTTTGGGTAGATGACCATGGCGTATGCAATAAATTCTCTGTTGATTATTTGAAATTCTTTAGTCTTTTGCTGTTATATACAGTGTTGTCACAAATAGCCTTGTAGATACGCTGTTTGAAATTTATAGAGGTGTGATCATGGAGTAGGTTCCTAGAAATGAGATTTCTGGATTAGAAGGAAAGCACACATGTAATTTTGTTAGGTATTGTCAAATGCACTGTCATACAAGTTGTGATGTTTTGCATGCTCACTAGCAATATAGGAGAATTCTTGTTTCTTCTTGTCAAGTAATTGTTAAAAAGCTTTCACATTGTTTTTTCAGTCAAATAGTAGGAAAGACGGAGAAGGAAATGGCACCCCACTCCAGTACTCTTGCCTGGAAAATCCCATGGACGGAGGAGCCTGGTAGGCTGCAGTCCATGGGGTCGCTAAGAGTCGGACACGACTGAGCGACTTCACTTTCACTTTTCCCTTTCATGCACTGGAGAAGGAAATGGCAACCCACTCCAGTATTCTTGCCTGGAGAATCCCAGGGATGGCAGAGCCTGGTGGGCTGCCGTCTATGGGATCGCACAGAGTCGGACACGACTGAAGCGACTTAGCAGCAGCAGTAGGAAAGAGTATCTTGGTAGAATTTTACTTCTCTTGTAAGTGCTATTATGGGTCTTTTCATATGTTTGAAGACATTTGTTTTTCTCTTTGAGTATAGGCTGCCCACTGGTCTCTTGGGCCTTTGGTATTTTCCTTCCAGATTTCTAGAGGCTTTCTCTGTGTTAAAGTATTATATCTTTGTTTCTATTATCTAAGTTGCAAGTATATTTTTATAGTTTGCTATTCATATTTTGAAAAACATAAATATATTCATATATGTGGTTTTATTGCTCATATTAAACATATATATACACATATATGTGGGCTTCCCAGGTGGCTCTAGTGGTAAAGAACTTGCCTGCCAGTACAGGGGACATAAGAGATGCTGGTTCAATTCCTGGGTTGGAAAGATCACCTGGAGAAGGACATGCCAACCCACTCCAGTATTCTTGCCTGGAGAACTCCATGGACAGAGGAGCCTGGCAGTCTACAGTCCTTGGAGTTGCACAGAGTTCGACATGACTGAAGTGACTTAGCACACATGAACACATATATGTATATATATGTTATTGCTCATGGGTTTTTGAGTCATGTTTACAAAAGCTTTCTCCTATCTTATGTTTTAAGAAATTAATCATGTTTTCTTTTTTTTTTTCTTTTTTACATCCAGCTCTCTGATCCATTTGGAGTTTATTCTAGTGTACGATGTGAGGTACTGATCTAATTTTATCTTTTTCCAAGTGACTACCCAGTTGTCTCAGTATTATTTATTATAAATTTATTTTTTCTCACTGATTTGAGATGCCACTTTATTATACACCAAATTATATATATATATATATATATATATATATATATATATATTTGGGTCTTTTTCTCAGCCTTTTTTTTTTGTACTTTAAATGTGCAAATATCCTACTGTTTTAATTATAGATAATGATAATCTCCAAAGGTCAGAAGAGATAATGGTTTTCCCAAGGTCAATTTACTGAAAAAAGAAAAAAAAACAAACAGGAAACATCAGATCCAGGATTTGATCCATGGCCACCCTATATTGGTATGATTTAAATAAGCTTCTAAGCTGAATCCTTATCTCAGTTAAATAAATATATCTGATATATTAATAATTATCTTATAGATTATAAGTGGTAGTGTTTGGCAATTGTAAACTACAAAATTAGGGGTGCAGAGTATTTTTGTAGCATAAAGTGACCATTTTGTTAAAGGTCGTCTGACCCCTTTCTTAGTATATTGTCCTGTAGTCTAATTCCAAAAGCTCTTGAAGAACCCTTTACTTCACAGAAGTAGGATTTTATATGCATTCATACTAGTAGAGTATATATGGCAAACTTTGAGCTGATTTGAACCACAATGGACATGATGGGAGCAGGGGGAAGAATCTGTCATTGTCTCTTATGACCCACATTCTAATGTCCATGTAATGAGAATCCCTATGATGAGTGCATTATTTTATAAATATGAAAAAAAGACACTAGAAAATAGACACGAGGCAAATAAATGCTGTTTCCCTAGTGTTGTGCAGTTTAAAACAAAAACAAAAACCCACTGGCAGAAGCCATCTGGTCCTGGCAACCTTCCCGGTTAAGCACTTTTAATTGCTTCTGTGATCTTGGTGGGTTGGTGTGCCATGGTTTCCAGGGATTCGGGAAAATTGACCTTTATGAAGTAATCACAGTTCGTTGTACAAAAGAACTCTCTGTTACCAAAGCAGGCAGAGTATCCTGCTGTGGGTCCATGGTAATGAGAATGGATCAGATGTGTGATGATGTCCTATTTGGATTGACTTCACTGTTATATTCTACACATGGGGCATTCCAACAGCCAAGAACATTCCACCTGGAATGTTCTCTGAGTTTGCACAGTGATCATAAATCCAGTAGATTCTGTAAGTGAGGTGTGTTTATTTTTAGTCCCTCTTGTGACACCAAGTCCCTTTGCTGTACCATCATCTTGAAGTTTTTATTGAAATATATATTCAAAAAATTTTACCAAATTTTTTATTGATGTACAATATTATGTTGGTTTCAGGTATATTTCATAGTGATTTGACATTTACATACATTATGAAATGATCATTGTGGTAACTGTAGTAACCATCTGTCCTCATACAAATTTATTAAAATATTATCAACCATATTGCTTATGGTATATTTCCCATGGCTTATTTATTTTATAACTGGAGAATTGTACCTCTTAATCCTATTCACCTATTTCCCCCATCCTTCTACAAATGGCAAAATTTCAGTTTTTTAGTGGCTGAGTATTCCATTGTGTGTGTATATATATATATATATACATAACATATATCTATATTTATATACCCATCTTATATATACGTATATCTCTTTTAGGAGAAGACATTTTCTGATATAGTGCTGATAATCCATATATATTTTTAATGTCATTCAGAATAAATTGAGCTCAAGCTCTTGAGTTATCACCACTTTCTCTTTTATCCTTCCTCCTCCTCTTCGAACATCTCTGAAATTTCTGAGGAGAATGGACTGTACCCTGACCCCTTGACAATTAGTTGCAGAATCAGTCCTAGCATCTGGATCTGCTGACTTTCCAGTGTCTTTCAATCATCTGCACTGATTTCTCTAGGGCTCCAGAGGCTCATTCCTGCATTTATCCCAGCCTTAACTGAATGGTTATTATGTAGCATGCATTATGTCAGGTACTAGGAACCCGCCAATAAGTAAAATGTGGTTCTGTTCTTGAGCTATCCTTATTCTGAGCAACTGTATTCTCAGAGAACACATCCAATGAGAAATATTGTAGAAGTACAACTCTGTCCGAGGAACAGAGAAAAGAATGTTGCATTGGGAGCTAGACAGCAAAGTCTGTGACCTGGCTTGGCTCCTCGGTATGACCTTGGACAAAATATGAACCTCTTTGAGACTTAGGTTTTCGTCTCTAAGGCAAGTGGGCTGGCTCAGAGATCTTTGGTCTTTTCTTCTGACATTCTAGCTGTCTCTCTGAAGGTTACTTTGTAACCAGTCAAAGTAAATTAGGAAACTATATAACAAATACTTGGGCTTCCTAGATGGCGCTAGTGGTCAAGAACCCACCTGCCATTACGAGAGACATAAGAGACGCAGGTTCTAACCCTGGGTAGGGAAGATGTCCTGGAGGAGGGCATGGCAGTCCATTCCAGTATTATTGCCTGGAGAATCCCATGGACAGAGAAGCCTAGTGGGCTTCCACGGTTATCGCAAAGAGTTGGACACGACCGAAGTGACTTAGCACACATGCACACGTAACAAATACCTACCCCCATTTGTGCATCTGACAGTTCCCAGAGTTAGCCCTTATGTTTCTAGCATTTGATACACTTTTCTTTCTTTGTAGCAATACCACCAGGTGTGTGATTTTTATGTGTGGGCCTGCTGAACTCTTTGTAGATTCTAGGACTGTCCTACAAAAATCGGGGCTGGTTGTTAAGCAGGCTGCTACAGTCCTGCTCAGCTAAAGTCAACACAGAGAAACTTCATTGAATTTTTGCATTTCTAACCCCTAGTGGGTGATGATGTAGTCCTTTCCACTTTAGTGTTAAAGAAAAGAAATACTAAAAAAGTATTACACAGTTAAGCCATTCATAATTATTTTCTTATTTCTGTGGAACCAAACTGACATCCCTCTAAATGGAATAAATATTTTGCCCTGAGTGTGGAAAGTGATTACTCATGACTTTAAAGCCTTGTGCAAGAAGGATCACTGTATTAGCTTGTTAACGTTGGGTCATTCCTCAGTTGTTGGACAAGTAGAACATTAGAGATACTGGGTAATATGTTTCTTCTTTCTAGAAAATTAGATTTATAGGAATGTTTAAAAGCACAGTCGTCACTCTGTCAGTTAATTTCAGCTCTTGTATATGTTTATTTGCACTATTAATAAATCATAGAAAAAAGTTTATAGAATTATTATTATTATTATTTTATAGGATTAAAAAGACTATCTAAGGAAAACGGGGATATAGGGTCTGTGTTTATTGCTTCCAGGTTTAATTGGTGGTCAGAGTACCTGACTGCCTGGGGGGAGTTTTGATAAGTGGGAGCTTCTCCTCTCTGATGGCTAAAAAATCTGTAAAAAAAAAAAAAATGAAAAGAAAAATGCTGATATTGTTAATTGGCGATCATAGAATTTTAGAGTTAATAAAGACCTGTGGGATCATTTAGCTCCACCTCTTTATTTCCCTGATGAAGAAAGTGAGGCATAAGAAACTGAAAACTCTGTTCAATAGTAATGACAATTAGTAGCAGAATCAGATCAAGGAAAGTGAATCTACTGGCGGTCTTTCTGGTGTCTTTCAGTTGTTTGCACTGATTTCCCTCTAGAGGCTCGTTTATTCATTTACCCAAGTATTAACTGAATGACTATTATGTAGCACATGCTGTGCCAGGTACAAGGAACCCAACAATAAGTAAAATGTGGTTGCTTCTCTCTCAGAACTCACGTATCATGTTTCATGTATCAGAAGTGAAGTGAAGTGAAGTGAAAGTCACTCAGTCGTGTCCGACTCTGCGACCCCGTGGACTGTACAGTCCATGGAATTCTCTAGGCCAGGATACTGGACTGGGTAGCCTTTCCCTTCTCCAGGGGATCTTCCCAACCCAGGGATCAAACCCAGGTCTCCTGCATTACAGGCGGATTCTTTACCTGCTGAGCCACAGAGGAGCCTGCTTGTACCTTTGGAAAGTTATAAACTAGTACCCTTCTCTACTCCAAAATGAAAATTTCAGTATGGATTCATTCAATAGAATTGTGATAAAGCCCTATCAGTTAACTTTTATCCTTAGGTTTTTTACTCCTTAAATTACTTTTGAATTCTTTTCCAAGGCTTATTCTTTTATCAAGGCTTTTATGATGTTATGACAATATCAAGTCCATTATACTTGATCAGTTTCTTCATCATTTTTGGACTTCTGCCTATTTATGATTGATTGGCAGGCCAATTAACTTTTTTCTCATTTCTGGTCATTTAAAAAATATATCTAAAAGCATAACTCAAATTAAACAATTTTAGAAACACTTAGTCTTCACAAAATACTCTTGCAGTTAATATAGTTATGAAACATACATTGAGACAGGCATAGAAGAGAGACTGCCCCAGATTTGAGATA
Organism: Giraffa tippelskirchi; assembly: GCF_054371585.1. Taxonomy (NCBI): domain Eukaryota; kingdom Metazoa; phylum Chordata; class Mammalia; order Artiodactyla; family Giraffidae; genus Giraffa; species Giraffa tippelskirchi. Next base: position 36,308,875 of record NC_137284.1, on the reverse strand, counting down.
TAGATCCTTTACTTGCTACATGACATCGGCCAATTTATTTTAAATTCTGAGTCTCCATTTTATCAAGCCTAAAGTGGAAATAATAATTCTTTTCTTGAAATGCTTTCAGGATGCTAAAATGAGTGTGTGTATAGTCTGAAATATAAGGACTGGAAGAGAAATAGTTATAACTCTAGCCTTTGAGGAGTAAAAGTCAATATTGTTACAATTTTTCTATTTTTTCATATTGCTGACAATGCAGTTCTAGTGACCTGATAGGATTTGCAGCCCTTGCAGAATTAAAGAAATTTCCAAGGGTTATCCTATCGACTTTACTGCCTTTAGATAAAACTGATTATGAAATACTACACATATATGGAAGCTACTTCCTGAAATATTATCCACTGAAAATTTCATAGGGTAGCACAGTAAAATACTTTCTCCATTTATAGCATATGTGGATTTGGGCAAATTGCTTTCTTTGATCAGCATTACATTCTTCATGTATATCAAAGAATAGCTTTACAAGGGCAAGAACCTCACATGTCTTATTTCTCACAGTACCATGAGCATTAGAGAAGTAGCTGACACATGATACATACTCAATAAAACTTGACTATATGAGTAAATAAATTAAGTGCACTATTGTAAAAGTTAAATTTTATATATTTGATAAATAACTGGCCCAAACTCATTTGTGTATGTTTGATATAAATGACTTAAGGTGGTATAATTCATGAATATCTTCATTAACTGAATGTAATGATATTTTCCCTAATAGAAAAACTAAAGTACAGGGCATCCCCAAGTGAGCCAATCTGAGAGCTATATGATACCTAAGTATCATATATTTTTATAAATGTGAATATTATATATTCATATTATACTATGTATAGTACAAATATTAAGTTTTTATTCTTGGAATGCTTTATCTAGCAAATCCTCCAAGTACTGGGTTGGCCAAAATGTTTGTTTGAGTTTTCCATAATGTCTTAGAGCAAAACTTGAACAAACCTTTTGGCAAACCCAATATAATTGGTCATTTGTTAATTTATTTGTTCACTTTATAAATTATCTGAATGTAGAAACAGACAAGCATAAAAATAATACTATGACCTATTCTCATTAATAAAAATGAATATATCCCAAATAAAATGCAACCAACAAAATTTAACATCAGTGAAGAATTATTTATGAAGAATAAATAGGAATGAATCCCTGGAAGGCAAAGATGGTTTAATTAGAAATCTATTACCATAAATCATAACATCTAAAATAAAATTTGAAAGTATCATTCTAATACATGTTAAAGGCATTTAATATAATTTAACACTCATTCCTGATAGATCTCTTAGAAAACTAAAAATAAAAATCTACATATTTAACACTATAAATAATAACTATCCAAGATTAACAATCTTTCCTGTACTTAATGTTGAAATACTAAAAGAATCCCCATTAAAGTTAGAGGAAAAGAACCCTATATGCGAGTCAGAATAAGAGACACAGATGCATGGAACAATTTTATGGACTCTGAGGGAGAAGGTGAGGGTGGGACGTTCTGGGAGAATAGCATTGAAACATGTATATTATCGTATGTGAAACAGAACACCATTCCATGTTCGATGCATGAGACAAGGGCTCAGGGCCGGGGCAATGGGATGACCCAGAGGGATGGGATGGGGAGGGAGGTGGGTGGGGGGTCCAGGAAGGGGAACACATGTAAACCCATGGCTGATTCATGTCAATGTATGGCAAAAACTATTACAATATTGTAAAGTAATTAGCCCCCAACTAAAATAAATCAATTTATTAAAAATAAATAAATAAATAAAGTTAGAGGAAAAGAAAGTAATTCTTATTACTGTTATACTTTAACATTATTTGAAATTTCTGAACACTGAAATATGACATGAAACAGAATGAGATGTATCTGAGAGAAGATTAATTTGTTTTTTTCCCAAAACTCAAGAGATGTGCTTGATATAAGAGAAGTAGTAAACAATCAGTTGCTTCCCTAATTACCTCAATAAAGAGAAAATATGGGTTTAAATATTCCATTTACAACAGCAGCAAAAATTACAACATACCTAGGAATAAATCTATTTCCATCTATGAAACACGCAGATGAATAAAATTATAAAATTTTACTGTTTGATGTCAAAGGGTATTTGAATAAATGATAAGTTAACCCACATACCTGCAGATGAAATGTGATATTGAAAAATGTTAACTGCTTTACATATTTAATACAGTTCATCATAGACCAATTAATAAAGCATTTAAACCTAACAGAAAGATTCTGTTTTTTTAGAGGTATAAATGGATGGTAACAGTAATGTTAGCTATCAAAGTGTAGAATGGTGAATGGGCTATTTGTCCTACTGCACGTATACATTAATAAGTGTTACAAAACTGTAACAATTAACAATTGATGTAATGCTGACTCAAGAATTGGCTGACAGACCAATTCAATAAAATGGCTAACTGTGAAACAGAGGTTAGTGTAGAAAATAATGTCATATATGATGAAGGAATTAATGTAAATCAGAGAAAAACAAATAGATTACTCAAGACTTAGGGTTCAGAAAACTGGTAATTTTCTAAGAAATACAGTTAGACCCATTCCAACTAATATAAAGAGTACTTAAGAGAACAGGCTTTCAGAGTTCAAACACCAGCTATGTCACTTACTAGTCATATAACTTTGAATAAACAAATTAACCTCTCTGAACTTTAGTTTCCTCATGTATAAAACAGGGACAGTAATAGTTATTGCCAATATATATTAATATAAGTATTAATAATAGTCATAAAATGGTTATGGGAATTAAACAGACAATTTATTCCATGGACACAGGAGCCTGGCAGGCTATAGTCCATGGGGTCACAAAGAATCATACATGACTGAGTGACTAACACACACAAATAGATAATTTAGTATATTGTTTGGCAAATAATCTTTACTCAATAAACATGATCAGTTATTTCTATAGTCAAACACCAAGCTGATTTCATATGTATTAATAGACTAATATAAAAATAAAACCATGAACAGTTCTTATTTAACTGATTTCAGTTTTGAGGAGTTTCTAATCGTAAATACAATAGAAGAGCTTACACACACACAAAATAGATTTGACTACATAAGAATTTTAAAATATATGTTTAAAATATAAAAAACTGCAAGGCCACAAATAAAACAGTTATATTTTAACTATAAGAGCTCTTACAAATCAATAGAAAAACCACCAATATCCTCCACAGCTAAATATTAAGATAAATTCAAATAAGTTTTTTAATATTCTAAATCAGTTATTCAAAATAATGTAAATAAGGGATAGAAATGTACATTTAATATAAAAAGAATATGGCAGTGCTCCAGTTGCCAAGAGTGTGGGAAGATGTTCACTCCAGGATGTTGCTGGACAGGATTTATATCATGTAACATTTTGGAAGGCAATTTGGCAACCCTTCATAGAGTCTCAAAATGCTGTCACCATTTTAGTCTTATTCTAGGAATTCATCCTAGGGAAATAATCAGAAAAGCAAATAAACATTTTTGTATACCTATTTTATCATAGCATTGTTTATATCAGTGGGCACAACCATAAGATGGGATAGCATGCAGCCAAAAGAAATCATGCCTTTGAAGCACATAGAATGATGGTCCAATTTCTCGCTATAATGGCTAACATATTATGCAAGTTAGAATCTGTAGCCATACCAGTTGCTACATTTATCACTGCATCTATGTGTGTACCTATATGCAGAGGAACATACACCAATTTTCTAGCCTTTTAGTGGATATCAGAATTACAGATAAATTTCACTTTTATTTTATATAATGTAATTTTAGGTTTTTTTGTAATAATTAGCAGCACTTGTTCCGTCTGAAAAAAATTAGACAAATGGTTGAAATATAGATTGCATTCTGTTTGTCTCTGTTTTTTAGAAGGTAATACTTCACATGTGATGTGACAGCTTGCATTCTTGAGATTTTGTTGCATTTCATCAAGTTTGCATGAATTCAATTATAAATTTAACCTTTAGAAAACTAATATTAGACTTTCTTTTTAGTTTGTTTGTAAAACCTGGGAGTGAAGAGCAAAACTGAGGTTATCAAATTGCTTTCAGGAACAGCTGGAAACATCATTCAGGGCTGTATTCTGTTTAATGTTCGGTGCCCTTTCACAGGGAACTAAGAGAAATATGAGTCTTGGCATATGTTATTTTCTGCATGAAAGCTTACCAAGATCCCTGGTGTATTTCAGTTACAGGAGTGATAGGCAATAGCATTTTATCATATCTGCTATACAGTTTGGCATTTGATTATATTCAGTTTAGTGCTTCATGACATACTGCCTTTGAAAATCTTCCCTCTTATGAACTCTCAAAACATTTAATCTTTTTATTCAATTTTAGCACATTTTATTCCATTTACCAAGTTTTATTCATTGAACAGGTTTTATCTTGTAGAAAATCCTACTTCTTCTACCAGACTGTAAACTCCTTGAAGTAGGGAAGTATATCTTACTTACTTCTGTTTCCTGGACCTCACCCAGAATGTCTTGCACATGAAGGTACTCATTTGTTACATGAATGAATGGAATAAATGAGAAATATCTGTTTAATACATTGTCTTCTAATTGTCTTAGATTATTTATTTTGTCTCCTGAGATTGGAAATTTCAGGAAAGCAAAGCCTAAGCTGTCACATACTATTTTTGCACCTAATACCTGCTAATAAACTCTGAAGAATGGCCCACTTTATTAAATTATTTAACCTTTTGTTTTGAAAATAAGTTTAGATGAAATTATCTGAACATGATTTATTACCAAAACTAGTGGTTAACCTTAAACTATGAACAATGGTTTAAAGATTTTGCTTTTGTCTTTAGCCTCATTTTTGATAATAAGTGATTGTTACTTAAAGCCACATCACTTCCACTTACCACTTTGATACATACTTACAATGGACCAGGCATCCTTCTAGCTGCTGCTGCTGCTGCTAAGTCGCTTCAGTCGTGTCCGACTCTGTGCGACCCCATAGACGGCAGCCCACCAGGCTCCCCCGCCCCTGGAATTCTCCAGGCAAGAATACTGGAGTGGGTTGCCATTTCCTTCTCCAATGCATGAAAGTGAAAAGTGAAAGTGAAGTCGCTCAGTCATGTCCGACTCTTTGCGACCCCGTGGACTGCAGCCTACCAGGCTCCTCCGTCCATGGGATTTTCCAGGCAAGAGTACTGGAGTAGGGTGCCATTACCTTCTCCTCCTTCTAGCTAGTAAACTTTTAAAAAAGTCAAATTCCTTGCCTCCGTAGAACTTGCATTCTAATGTGGATGGTGGGAGAGGAAATAAGTGAAAATGATGTTGTTGTTCAGTTGCCCAGTCGTGTCTGACTCTCTGCTACCCCATGGACTGCAGCACACCAGGCCTCCCTGTCCCTCACCATCTCCCAGAGTTTGTCCAGGTTCATGTTCATTGCATCTGTGATGCCATCCAGCCGTCTCATCCTCTGACACCCTCTTCTCCTTCTGCCCTCGATCTTTCCCAGCATCAGGGACTTTTCCAATGAGTCGTCTTTAGGTGCTAATATATTTAGTATTGAAAAATAAAAAGAGAACAACAAAAAGACTTCATTGTAAAAGTGTCATTTTAGCAAAGACTTGAAGGAGACGAAGGAATGATCCTGTGGCTATCTCAGAATGAGAATTCCAGGCAGAAGCTAGAGCAAGTTTGGAGACCTGAGGAGGGTGTGCTCTTGGTATATTTACAGCACAAAGACCAAAACAGGGACTCTTTAGGAGACCTATATCAAAAGGGTGAAGTTAGTTTCTGACTTGGCAGAGTCGTAATGAGTTACAAACTGCATGTAAACCACTTATGGCAGTCTTGTACATATCAAATAATTGATAAATATCATTTATCATCATTATGTGAATTACATGAACTAGATTCTTAGAACATTGTGAGAAAAAAACACCATACGCTGAGTCTTTTTAGGTTGAAATCATGTCTGGGTCAGGCCTGCTTGATTCTAACACTTATACTAAATAATTATTTCCTCACCTAACTACTTGCCATCTATTCTTTATCTCTGGTAGATAACTATTTATTCATGTTTCTCAATAAAATTATTTAAAATGTGGTCCATGGAGCTTCTGTGAATGAGCTGAGGGAGTTTGAATCTGGCCTATCCAAATGCCCAGAGATATCTGGCGTGGGTTTGATCAACAGGCTTATTCAGTGCTGAGATGAGGCCCTGCTGCTCAGAACCCAGTGTTCCATATTCCCTTGGCGAGGGTTATGGTCGCTCTCATAGACTTAGGTCTTACAGATATCCCCAACGTGAGCCAAGTTCCCTTAATGGATGTGCTGGAATGAGCTCAGTGTTACAGAGTCAAGAATGTAATTTGAGCTGTGCCGACAGGAAACAAATTGATCATTTTGGCCCACATACCTGAATCTGAAGCAGCCCTTCCCCATAAGAGAAGACTTTCCAACATGATGCAGTTCAATTCACAAATGTTCCTGGATATGGAGTCCTAATTTAGATTTGCTGTTAAGCCCTTGAATATATTTTTGAATATGTCCTTTTAAATGCTCAATGGAAAGTGTGATGAGGTTCTCGTATGTATTGTTGCATGCATGATCCTTAGTGATATTCTTTTTTTTTCTTCCAAATTGTGAAAACACACACATCTAATTACCTTGCATTTGGAGAAAGAAAGGGAACTCAAAGTAGTCCCAAGATCTCTTGGAAGAGTTTGTCTGCCAAAGATTTCTGAGATTAATAGTTTAGAGTATAGACTTTGACACTTTGTTTCCTAAGCAACAGCAAAACATAGAGTAAAAATCAATTTCTGAAATCAAAACTAAGTACCTGGTTAAATTTGTTTCTATACCAAGCCAACTAAATAAAATGGAAAAGAAAATAGAATTGATTGGGTTTTCTTAAATTCTTTATTTGTAATTCATTACTTGTAATGAAGGGCAGACAGAAACACATACCCAAATATTTTCACTGTTATTAAAATGTTAAATGGTGTCAGAAATGGACAAGTGTGAAATTTCATTAGGAAAACGGCTATAGGTGAGAGGGAAGAGAAGAACAGAAGTTAGGTAGAGAAGGAATTAAAAAAAAATAGAAGTTTTGGCTAAATTGTCCTAGTTTCTGCTTCATTATTTTATACTTCATTTTTATGAAATCATTTTGTCTGTTTTAAAACCTATTTTTAAGAAAACCAAAAACATTGAAGATTTAGATGACAAGTATCCTTTTATATCTTGTTTTAACAACTTTATTGAGGTATAATGACATGATAATTTGCACATATTTAAAGTGTATAATTTGATAGATTTTGACATACATTTCCACCTGTAAATCTATCACTTTATCAAGATAGTGAAGATGTCTACCAATCCCTAAAATTTCCTTGTGCTCTTTCGTAAACTTTCCCTCCTTTTACTGTGTCCATTACCAGTCAACTATTAATATGCTTTCTGTCACGTAGATAGTTTACATCTTCTAGCATTTTATAAAAATGGAACCATAATGGAATCATCCGGTATATACTATTTTTGTCTGGCTTATTTCACTCAGCCTGATTATTCTGAGATTCGTCCATGCTTTTGCTCATACCAGTAGTTCATTCCTTTTTATTGCTGAGTAGTATTTCATCATATGAATATAACACACTTTATCTATTCATCTGTTGATGGACATTTGTTTTATTCCCAGTTTTTGGCTATTACAAATAAACTGTTATGAACTTTGTATACTATCTTTAAATCAGCATATGCTTTCATGTAACTTGGGTAAATGCCTAGGAGTGGAATTGCTAAGTCATGTTGTAGATACACATTTAACTTTTTAAGAAACTACCAAACTTTTCCAAAGTGGTTGGCACTATTTTCCATTCCCAAAGTGATTCTTCCATTTGACATTTACACAGTTGCCTCTCACTGGCTGGACATTTTCCTAAGTTCAGTTGGTAGTAAGAACATATCTGTTTCTTCTAGATGGACAACTGTCCTCACCATGATGATAACTCCCCAGGTTTGTACCTCTAGCTGTCATCTTCCTCTGGATCTTCAGCACTGCATTTCTAACTGCTAACTGTCTCATCATCTAATTTACTGGTACTTTTATGAGATTATGAAGATAGGGTCCTGGATCCATGCCCTAGCACAGTCCCCCTGAATTTTCTTTCCTTTAGTAGAACCCAGGATAGAACTACTTCCTGACATGATCTTGCCCTAGCATGAATAAAACCTTTCTTTATTTAACTCTCTTCAAATTCTATGAGGCAGAATGGAACTTTCACCAAGACTTCACTGAATACTTCCTCAGACATCAAAGGATAGGAACACAGAGAATAAGAAGAGGGTTTTCCAACAAATGCTGGAAAGAATGTGGAGATAAGGGAACCCTCTTGCACTGTTTTTGAGAATATAAATTGATAAAACCACTATGGGGAATAGTATGGAGATTCCTTAAAAAAAAAAAAAAAACTAGGACTAAAACTACGATATGACTCAGCAATCCCACTACTGGGCATATACCCTGAGAAAACCATAATTCAAAAAGATTCACGTATCCCAATGTTCACTGCAGCACATTTTTTTTTTACAATAGACAGGATATGGAAGCAACCTTGATGTCTATCAACAATTGAATGGATAAAGAAGTTGTCATACGTATATACAATGGAATATTAACTCAGTCACAAAAAGGAACAATTTTGAGTCCATTGAACTGACGTGCATGAACCTGTTATACAGAGTGAAGTAACTCAGAAAGATAAAAGCAAATACCATATGTTAATGCGTATATATGGAATCTGGAAAAATGCTACTAATGAACCTATCTGCAGGGCAGGGATAGACACAGACATAGAGAACAGACGTGTGGTCACAGCAGGGGAAGGGAGGGTGGGATGAATTGAGAGAGCAGCATGGACATACATACACTATCACGTGTAAAATAGGTAGCCTGTGGGAAGTTGCTGTATGACACAAAGAGCTCAACCTGGTGTTTGTGACAACCTAGGGTGGTGGGATGGGATGGGGGTGAGAGGAAAGTTCAAGACAGAGGGGATCTGTGTATACTTATGGCTGATTCACATTATTGTATGGCAGAAACCCAACATGACATTGTAAAGCAATTATCCTCCAATTAAAAATAAGTTAAAAAAAAAAAAAAGGCAGAGAGGGTTTTCTGATCCCTAACACAGGTCACAGGAGCTAAAGTCCCTGTCCCAAGGAGAGAAGACTGATACCAAAGGATAGGCACCCTGCCTCCGTAAGTCCCTGTCCCAAGGAGAGAAGACTGATACCAAAGGATAGGCACCCTGCCTCCGTCTGTGGTTAGGAGAGAGGGTTCTGAGGTAGATCTTAGCTGGATTCACACAGTGCCACTGCTAGCTGAGTGACCTCCAGGAAATTCCTTATCTTCTGAGTCTAGTTACGTGTACACTGGAGCCACATCATAGAATTCTTTTAAGATTGATTAAAATAGTAAATTAAGTATTGGACTCACATTAAATACTTTATGTTAAATCTGATGAGCATTTTAACCACATGAAATCCAACACAAGCCTCAGAATCTATGTGTACCTTGGCTCCAACCATCTTTTGAATCATACCTTTTCTTATAATCATTGATCTTATCTATTTCCCTATTATCATCCCTCTCTTAGCTTTACTACTTTTCCTAGCAGGTTTAAATCTGGTTGAAATTCATTATCATCACTTATGTTGCGTAAATGTTCAACTTTCTTTTTTATACCTCTTTCACTTTGTTCCTTGTTTTCACAGAATTCACAGTTCAGTAAGAAAATTATGTATTAAATAGATAACTGTAAATGTTGAAATGCTCAAGGACTTGGTTTGAGTTTTTTCACTAACTCAGCCAGTGATCATGTCTTTAAATACCAGTTATATGCCAGTATCTTCTTTGACATGCTAGACTTGTATATCCACTGGCTCACTTGATGTCTCCACTCAGATGTCTAAAAGATATTTCAAAATTAACATGTCCAGAACCAACCTTCTTATGTTTCTCAAGAAACCTGCTCTATCACATCCTCTGTTTCAGCCAGTGGTAAATGTAGCCGTCTAGTTGCTCATGTCAGTGAGTCTGGAGTCATTCTACCTCCCTTCTTTCTTTCATACCCACATCCAGTCTCTTAAAAATATATTAGGAACCCAGCCACTGTTTTTTTTTTTTCCATGTGCATTAGTTTTGTCTAAGCTACCATTACCTTTGAACTTGATAATTGCAATAATTTCTTAATTATTATCTCTGCTTCCAGCTTTGACCCCCTACAGTCAAAACTTTCAAGACAGCAGCAAGAATGATCTTATTAAAACATCAGTCATATCATGTCACTCCTCTGAAATTGCTTCCAACCTCATTCCGAGCAAAAGCCCACGTGCCCGCAATAGCTTATGAGGCTTGCAAATTTTCCTTTCCACTCTGCCTTCACTTACCTCCCTACTTTCTGGTCTTATTTTATACTATCTTTCTTCTCAATCTGCTTCAGCCACCTTGGCCCTCATGTTGTTGTCAAACAAGCTATCCATAGTCTTTCACATAGAATGGTCATTTCTCGTGCTGGCTTATTCTCATTTCCTTAAAATCTTTATTCAGGAGTGACTTTTTTCAGGAGGTTTACCTCAACCAGTCTGTCAAATAATTTCATCACTCCAACACTTTTTATGCCATTTATCTGTTCTATTTTTTCTTTATATATCAATATTTAATAGATGATATGTATTGCTGTTTATCATTATTTCCTCCCCACACTGAAATATAAGCTCCATGAGGCAGGAATTGTTATCTGTTTAGTTATCATATTCCCATTGCTGAGAAACACAGTGGATGCACAGTAACACTCAAAAGTGTTGAATAAATGAATAAATGGAGAAAAGTTTTTATTTTTATTTTTTCACTGCATTGCTTACTTGACACATATACCCATTTTTTCCAGAGTCATCACAACTTGAACATATCTAAAAATTTAAAGACATCATTACCCCTTTCACTTTTTATATGGATATAGAAATCCCCAAGGCAGAGGTTAAGCCTCCTAGAATACACTGAAGTAGAAAATATCAACAATACTTCCTTTAAAAAAATCCTTTGCTTTAGGGGAGCTTACAAAGAAAATTTAGAACCCTCACATGGACTCTGTTTACCATGAGGAATAATCAACAGATTATGTTCAATCTTTGAGAAATCATTTAGTTAAAATTTCATAAGAGACTGTAAAGAATACCTAAAATTATAATGAGACAAGGGGAGAAATAGAAAGTGTAGTGAAAGGAGGAGTCCAGCTAAAGCAAATGCTTTCTTTGTCCTAGAAGTTATCTCTGAGTTCCCTGGGCTTGAATCCTTAACTACTTTTGACTTCAATTTCTCAGCCTTTAAAGCACCTGTCACATTTTTACAGATTCTGTCTCCTCAGTTATTTCTTTTCCATTCAATCCTTTAGCAAATTGTTTTAGAGCACTTATTATGTTCCAGGCACTTTGTTAGACATGGGGATACAATCATGAAACACAAGCATGGCCCCCTACTCTTTCAAGAATGTTCCACAAGGAAAGAAAAGGAAAATTATATATATATATACACTAAATAGATCATTGTCAATGTGACAAATGTAGTGAAAAGTCATGTATTGTGTTTGGAGAAGGAAATGGCAACCCACTCCCATATTCTTACCTGGAAATCCTATGGACAGAGATCCTAGTGGGCTACAGTCCATGAGGTCACAAAGAATTGGACATGACTGAGCGACTAAATAGCATGTATTGTGTTATGAGAGTGAATCAGGGATCCAAGTCTTATCTAAGGTGTTAAAAAAGAATGTTTCTTATATTGCTTCTTGCCTTTTTCCTACCATCATCCCCCTAACTAAAACCATCATTACCTCCGTTTTTCTCCTGACTCTCCACCTCCGACCGTGTTTGTCACAATTAAGGCTTTATTGGCATTGTCTAACTACAGTATGGCTACAACCTTTTCTTCTTCATTCCCCACTATTCCTCAAACACATCTCACATTTTCCAAACTTTTTACTTTTACTCCTGCTGTTTCAAGTAATAAATGTACTTTGGTTTTGATCTGTTTTCTAAGTGTCAACTCAAATTTTTCTTTCACTGTCTCCTCCATTCCAGCACATGGGCTAATAAATATTATCTGAACTCATACCGATTCCCCCTTCTTCATTTATTTCTATTTTATCACAAGCTACTGCATGCTATTTTTGTACTGTTACACTCTTTCTTATGACTAGAAAAGTTTTGAGAAGAATCAAGGGAAGGGCTAACTATGATTAAGTTACTTGATTTCTTTAAAATGTCGTTTTCTAATATGTAAAAGGAAGATAATATTATCTGACTCAGAGATTTCTTGAGATGATCAGATGAGGTGAGAATATTTCCTCAAGTGTGGTTTACTTAAGATGTCACATGGCAAATATTTTAAAAATATTTTAATTTAAATTAGACAAGAAAAATTAGATCTAGTATATAAACCATCAATTATCTTTTCAACTAGACTTTATAAATTACTTCTGGTTTTTATTTTACTTTTTAATCTTATCAATAATCATGTATTATTTCTGTTGCTGATTACTTATAGAGAATGAGTCTTACTTTTGTTCATTCTGGTGATAAGTTTATTTAAAATAAATTTATTTAAATAAAAGATGAGTCAAATTAAAATTGAAAATAACTTTAGTAAACAATAGAAGTAGTATGTGAATATGTAAAAATGGATAGGTTAAATAAATACTGAGGTAAGCCATGTTAGGTAGTTTTGTGGGCAAAATAGTTTATATACCTTTAAGATGAAATACTTTATAATTTCATGTAAAGATGCTTAAGTAAATCAGCTGACATAGAGGAGGCACCTAGCGAGCTGGTCTCCTTTATATTCTTTAAGCTGGAGAGAGGTTACAATTAATATCAGGAATATTTTCAGTAACACTTTCTGCAATTGACATTTGCACTGAGGATTTCAGCAGCTGCTGTTTCTGTTTTATGTAGGAGGCAAGATGGAAAAGGAATAGATTGTGTGTTTTCATTCATGGGTCTCCTTTTTAAGGAAATGAAAGGAGTTACTTGTTTATGAATATGGTTTTCTATATTAAATTTTGTAAAAGATCGCCTGTGTCTATCTGTAGAAGGGCTGGAATTACAAGGTGATAAAAAGGACAGTTGATAGGCCACAAATCAAGTCTCATTGATTTCTCTTTTGAAATGTTATTTTTCAAAGTACTTTGAACCCTTCTAATGGTGACTTTGATTTATCTCTTAATGTATGAAGATGAATGTGAGGTAAAAATACAAATAAAAGGTAATAATAAATGCTTAATGTGTGTCTCTATAATGCCTTCCTTTCTTCTCCCAGGAGTATGAAGCAATTTAATTCAAGTGATATGCTCATTCATTTGTTCATTCATTCAGCAAGTAACTATTAAATTATTCAAATATGTTTATTGAGTGCCTGCCATGTGCGAAGGGCTATGTAGATCTCTGAGGATACAAAAATAAATAAGGGATTTCCTTGAATTGTTCAGTCATTTAGGGAGAAATATTTAAGTTCAATGTAATCACAAATGAATGTCATAAGAGCCAAACCTGAGATGTGTACAGTGCAACAGGAAATGTTAGTTTTGGTGCATTAGTACAAATTGGCTCTGCCTTGAGAGATCAGGAAAAGTTTCACAGAAAATTGTTGAGCCAAAACTCAAAAAATGTATAAAGATTTGTCATATGTAGAATGACCAAAATGAGCAGGAAATGAGGTGGGCAGTTAAGACTGCAGGCAGAGAAAACAGCAAGTACCAAGACACAGTTACATAGAATGTGTCTGGGAAATGGAAAATACTTTGGTGAAGACCCAAAAGACGATATGGCAAGAGGATAACTTCATCAAAAATAGTCATTGAACTTAAAAGATCATTCTCGTCTTGGTGCTCTGTGATGATCTAGAGGGGCAGAGATGAGAGGGGATATATGTATATGTATAGCTGATTCACTTGTTGTACAGCAGAAACTAATACAGCATTATAAAGCAATTATACTCCAATAAATAATAATAATATAAAAAAAGAAAAGAAAGAAAGATATTTCTTTATGTCTAAAAGGAAAAAAAGACCATTTTCTTACAGATCAATTTTTGGATCTTATTATCATGGACTAACAGATTATTTGAGTTTAAGGTGACTTTGGAAATTAATTACATAGTACTATATCCAGAGGTAAAACAATTGGTAAAAATGAAAATTAAAAAAAACTAAAAGCACCGACTCTCAAATTAGCACCCCACTTCCACAGATGAGAAAAATCCTGCTGTTGAGATAGCTAGAATACTGGACTGGATAACCGATCATAGTTGATAAGAAAGTTCCCAGAGTGCTCTGATTAGATGGGTGGTATTTAAAATGTCTCTGTTTGTGGCAAACTTTGGCAAGGCATATAAATTTCAAGGGACTGTATTGAATTCTCCATTACAAAATTACTCTATCCATGTTTTAGCATTATGTAGCTTTACCAAGAAAGCTGTCTTTGGTCTTGTTTTTTAATTGATTTTTGTATTCATAGGTCATAATTCTTGCATGTTCTTTTTGATACCCATTCTTTCTTGGCTGCTGTCTTGATGTTCTTTTACTTTGCTCCTCACTTTTACCCATTCAGTTATACATTCTTTTAATAGTTATTGCCATAGTGATCTATATTTCCAGTTGTAGCAAAATTTCATTGTAAGCATGTGGGCAAATCACAACATGTGGATTTAGAACTACTATATAAATCCAGGATCCATGTGAGTTTTTATTTTTATGAAAAATATGTAAAATGAAAAGAGGTTCTGAGAAGACTCTCAAAAAAACTATTTAGAAAGCTTAAGAAAATATTCATTTGGCTCAGAAAAGAGACACTTGTGAAATGGAAAGTCTTTAAGTTTATGAAAGATTTTTACAAGGGTTTGAAAACTGACATGTTTTCTGCACTAATGGAATAAAAAAATGAGGAAAGAACTTAAGAAGGTAGACTTCTTAACATTGAGGATGGTTGAATGCAATCACAAAAAAGAGTTAAAAAAAAAAAGACAAAACATTCTCTGCTTTATAATACTAAGCACATGTTCTCTGTCCAGACTATCATGGTTTCTTTTCTTTTTTTTGGAGGGGGGGGGCTTCCCTGAAGATTAGAGGATGAATAAAGAATAAAAACAACATTTTTATTGCACCCATACTGTGTGCCAAGTAGTGCTCTAAACAGTTTACTTATATTATCTCATTTGAGCCTTTTTATCAACACAATGGCATAGTTTCCATTATTACCCCAATTTTATAGGATCAACATTACTTGTCAAGTGACAAATGTGGTGGTGGTTGTCTATCTCATGTCTGACGTTAGCTAATTAATTATCATATGAGAATGACTTTTAAATAGCATTTTAATTAGGTGACTTCCTGGAAATCTTTTGCATGAAACATTTTATAATAAATCTTATACATACTGCTATCAGACATGCTTATTAAACACTAAAACCTCATATGTAGGCCTGTTAAGTTCTCCATGTTTTATTTGGGGATAGTGGGGGAGTGTTAAGTAACAGCCAAGCCAGTTTGATTCTGTATAAAATGATGGCCAGCGCAGTGATTTCTTGAGCAGACTGTGATATCCCAAGGGGTATATGGGACTCAATGGGTCCCCTTGGGGTAAGAGTGTGGGGATTAGATGCCCATGCAGGGCAAGAGAGATGACCTTAGGATCATCAAAGGAAGAAAAATGAAACTGAGAGCCCCATGTAAAACTGAAAACTTAAAAGAGTTCTCATTTAATGAGAGGACTTCTAAAAACTTCATACATTAGCCCAGGGAAGCAATAATGAAGAGTGTTTCTATTATGAATAGAAAAGGTGTGTGTGGAGGGAGGGGGTGGTGGTGGTCAATTTAACCTTTTATGTGGACAGAATAACACTAAGCCAAATATATTAAACATGAAACTGCTCCTAAGCTAGTGAAATCTCTGGGCACCTAGCAGAAGAATGTGCAAAATTATTCTGTAGCAACAATTATACAATCAAAGGGCCCTGGGGCTCCCACAGGAAGTACAAGCTTGCTGAAGAAGATCTTAGAATAAAACTGTACAGGGACATGCAGAAACTAGAGACTGGGAGGATTTGAAAAAGAAATATTTAGAATGCCTAGAAATGTAAATATGTATGTAATAATTTATTAAAAATAAACACTTTGTCGATAGGTAAAACAATAGATTCAAACTTTAGATAAAAATAATAAGGAGATTTGAGACTATAACCCTGAAAGTGGCACAAAGAAGGAAGGAGAAGAATAACAGGAAATATATGAAGCCATAGAATGGGTTATTTGAAAAGGTTCAGGAAAAATATAATAGGATTTTAGGAGGTGAGAACAGAGAGAATGAAGGGGAAGACATATTGGAAGAAATAATGACTGATTTTTCTTATAATTAATTGGATTCAAGAAACACAATGAATTCCAGGTAGAATTTTAGAAAAATATTGTATTGAAGCTACAGCTCAAAAAGATGAAAAGTCTTCAAACAAATCATAGAAAAGACGTATTCTTAAAATAGAGCAATTGGATTGACAGCAGACATCTTATAATAAAAAATGGACACCAGAAGAAGGTATGTGATAATATCTTCAAAATGCTGAGGGAAAATCATTGTCAATCTAGAAATCTTTATTTACCTATACTATCCTTCAAACTCTAAGGTGAATGTAGACATTTCAGGAAAAATATGAAAAGACTGAACATGTTTAACCATCACAGATTTTTGCAGAAATAGCTGTTAAAATATGTACAACAATAAAAAGGAAAACTCAGAGAGCTAGGATGCTAACAATCATGATGAGAAAATATATTAATAAACGTGGGAGTTATTTTGACTATTAGTTATAAACTAACAAATACTGGAGATAATAATGACGTGTTTGGTCAGAAATAGTACTACTGCAACAAAATAAAATTAAAATACTATCAAATAATAACACGGAATATTGGGTGTAATATTAAAATCACCAACTGTACAACTTTACAAAGATTAATTTGAAAAGTTAGGTCAAATGAAAAGGATGATTAGTGCTTCCACTTTCAATGTTTATTGTAAAGCACTGTAATCAAGATAATGTGGTATTAGCACAGGTAAATTAAAATAGATCAAAAAAGAACCCAGAAATAATTAAATGCACACTCATGTGATCTAGACATATAACTTAGGAGTTTTACAAGTCAGTGAGGAAAAGGAATAACATTTTCATATCTGAGCATAAATATATACATACATGATGGTGGTTTAGTTGCTTAGTCGTGCCCGACTCTTGCAATCCCATGGACTGTAGTCCTCCAGGCTCCTCTGTCCATGGGATTTCCCAGACAAGAGTACTGGAGTGGGTTTCCATTTCTTTCTCCAAGGGATTTTCTCAACCCAGGGGTCAAACCCTGATCTCCAGCATTGCAATCAGTCTTCTGCATTGCAGGTGAATTCTTTACCAACTGAGCCACAAGGGAAGCCCTTGTACATACATACATACATACATCTAGACAACTGGCCATGCATATGGGGGCAGGACAAACAGATTTCCATCTTACACCATAATTTCCTTTAAAAAATTGAAGACTTAAAAGAAAATATAAAATTATAAACTTGTATAGGGAAAAAAAATTAGATACCAAATGTACATACATAAAGGTAAACATTGACAAATTTTAGTGCATAAGAATATGCATGATGAAACAAATGGGATTAAAAAACAAGTCAGAGTTTGGGAGCAGATATTTTCAGTACATGTAACAAAGAATTAGTGTCTAGAATGCATAAAATATTTTTAAAAATCAGTAAGGTATAACCTAACTTAAAAATAAGCAAAGACTATGAATAGAAGGAAGTTCAAATAGACAATAAATATACGAAAAAAAAAAATGCTAGACCTCACCAGTAACTAAGAAAATACACATCAAAACTACAAGGAGAGCTTCCTTGGTGGTTCAGTGTTAAGAGTCTGCTTGGCAATGCAGGAGACACAGGTTCAATCACTGGTCCTGGAAGATCCTACATGCTGTGGAGCAGCTAAGTCCATGTACCACAGTTAATGAAACATAACTGCTGATCCTGTACACCCTAGAGCCCATGCTCCACAAGAAGAGAATCCACTTCAATGAGAAGCTGGTGCATTGCAGCTAAGAGTAACCCTTGCTAGCTGAAGCTGGAGAAAAGTCCACACAGCAGCAATTAAAAGTAAATAAATAAATAAAATTATTTTTAAAAAAACTATAAGGAGCAACATTGTACATTGTTTAACAAATTAATAGCTGATTATAATGTGTCATCTAGAATACAGAACTCATATAAACTACTAATAATGTCAATTTGGAAGAAATTTGTAACAAAAGTTCAAATTGTATACATCCTATTATCCATCAGTTGTATTTTTTTATTTTTAATTGGAGGATAACTGTTTTATAATATTGGATTGGCTTCTGTTATGTATCCACAGGAATCAGCCGTTGGTGTACACCTATCCTCTTCCTCTTGATCTTCCCTTCTATCTCCTACCCCATCTCACCTAGCCAGTCACAGAGCACTGGGGGAGGTCCCTGTGTCCTACAGAAAATTCCCACTGGCTATCTATTTTACATATGGTAATATATATGTCACCATGCTACTCTCTCAATTTGCCCCATCCTCTCCTAACCTGCCTGTGTCCACAAGTCTGCTCTCTGTGTCTACATCTCCATTGCTGCCCTGCAACTAGGTTCATCAATGCCATCTTCCTAGATTCTATACATGTGCGTTAATATACAATATTTGTTTTTCTCTTTCTGACTTACTTCACACTGTAAAACAGGCCCTAGGTTCATCTACCTCATTAGAACAGACTCCAATGCATTCTTTTTCATGGCTGAGTAATATTTCATTGTATATATGTACAACTTCTTTATCCATTCATCTGTCAATAGACATCTAGGTTGCTTCTGTGTCCTAGCTCTTGTAAACAGTGTTGCAATGAACATGCATCTCTGTCAATTGTGGTTTTCTCAGGGTATATGTCCAGTAATGGGATGGTTGAGTCATATGATAGTTCTGTTCCTAGTATCAGTTACATTTTGAAGTATCGACTCTTTTAAAATTGCATCCTTAAAAAACTGGGAATAGAACTGCCATATGACCCAGCAATCCCACTGCTGGGCATATACACCGAGGAAACCAGAATTGAAAGAGACGCGTGTACCCCAATGTTCATCGCAGCACTGTTTACAATAGCCAGGACATGGAAGCAACCTAGATGTCCATCAGCAGACGAATGGATAAGGAAGCTGTGGTACATATACACAATGGAATATTACTCAGCCATTAAAAAAAATACATTTGAACCGGTTCTACTGAGATGGATGAAACTGGAGCCCATTATACAGAGTGAAGTAAGCCAGAAAGAAAAACAACAATACAGTATACTAATGCATATATATGGAATCTGAAAGATGGTAACGATAACCCTATATGCGGGACAGAATGAGAGACACAGATGCATGGAACAATTTTATGGACTCTGAGGGAGAAGGTGAGGGTGGGTCGTTCTGGGAGAATGGCATTGAGACATGTGTATTGTCATATGTGAAACAGAGCACCATTCCATGTTCGATGCATGTGACAAGGGCTCGGGGCCGGGGCAGTGGGATGATCCAGAGGGATGGGAGGGGGAGGGAGGTGGGTGGGGGGTTCGGGAAGGGGAACACATGTAAACCCATGGCTGATTCTTGTCAATGTATGGCAAAAACTATTACAATATTGTAAAGTAATTAGCCCCCAAGTAAAATAAATAAATTTATAAATAAAAAAAATAAAATAAAATAAAATAAAAAAAAAATAAAAAAAAAATAAAAAAAAAAAAAAAAAAAATAAAATTGCATGTGTTTAAATAAAGTAGAAGAATGTTTCTTGAACATTATTTTGAGATGAATTTGAGGTAGAGTGGATTGAGGTGGGAGATTTTGATTATATTATGAAGACTTTACTTATTTAAAATGAATGAATCAAATATGGCAGTATGTTAACATTTATTAAATTTAGGTGGTACGTACATGTGTGTCGTATTACTTTCTTATGTCTCTTGGTGCCTAAATATATAATGATTAAACATTTAAAGGAAAGGAAGGTGAGAAATTCAAACACTAAAGAATGATTTTGATGATTTTGAGAACAGAAGAAAAGAAGCAGACTTAGCCTATTATAATTAGAGTTAGTGGGCTTATTCTTTGTAGTGGCTCAAACATTTTTTCACACTTATCCATGACTGGTTCATTCTTTGAGACAGAAATCCAACTAATTGCAACTGGGCCAGTGGTTGTTATGTTTATATACAAACTAGAGTGACCATTTTTCCTGTTGTCCATACAGATAAAACATGCTGAAAGAGTGAGCTGTTCCTTTGCTTTTTACGTACATTGACACTAATTATTGCACTTTTCCAGCTGATATTCATTATTGGGCTTATATAGAAACCAAAAAGCAGTAATTTTCTTTCTGAACTCCCACATTATTTTTCACACATCTGTTGTTATGCCATTCTGCATTGAAATTTATTGTTTCATACATCTATGTCCCCAACTCTATATGACTCCTTGAGAGGAGGGTTTTTATCTTATTCAGTTCCATTTTTGTGAATAACTATAGCTTACCTTTTTAATCATATAAGTAACAACATGGATATATTCTCATGGTAGAAGATACAAATGTTACACAACTATACAGACCAAACTGTAACTGTTTTTATCCTCCCCATTCACTACCATCTATAGAAGTAACTAACATCAACATTTTGACATCCCTGCGAATTAAAGTTAAATATTATGTTTATCTTCTTTTAGTCATAAATTCTATGTAACATGTTCTTGACCCCTGCTGTTTGATAATAGACTAATAAAGGATATTAAGGGCTATCAAAAATGTATATCATATATACAAACAAATCAAACAAATATTTAAATGTTCATTAGTTTTGTACATTAACTTTTTATGTTTCCAACATATATTTTCTTTAGTATATACCATACACCTAACCTACATAGCTTTTCAAGCTACCAGATATTAGTTTAGGGCTTAATATTTACTGGTTTTATAATTATCTATGATTTATTTAGATGCCTTTTAAAAGAAAATCATGTGTGTACTAGGCAGAACATGTTGTTGTATAATCTTAATGGCTTGATTTAAATATTGCATTTACCTTGAGAATTCAAAGGAGACTCACACAGTGTGTGTGTTGAGGCATGAACCAAAAGCTGCTTAAAAGGATTAATGTTGCATCTCAAACTCAGCTGCACTGGTAGGTTTCTGTCATATGAGAGGTATTAAAAATGAAATTATAAAGGAAAAGGTCTGTCCAGGTACTGATGATATACAGATGGAAAGCATCTGAAAAACTTGTTTTCCATACACAGAAGAGCTGCAAGTTATTTGTCTCAATCAGCAGAACAATGGTTAAAGACAATTAAGATTTATTTAGGCAGCTGCCACCTTCTTTGTAGCAGGCACACCTGCTCAGTGAGAGCCCAGTGAAGATGATTGTATAACTATGGTAATGGCTTCATTCCATCGACCTGACACCCATCTTTAAAAAACCATCTTTGACAACTGAAAATTGTAGATACGCTTTTAATGCCTCTTCTAGACTTTTCAAGTTTGTGGATTCTCTTACTTTGCCATAGACATAGTCAAAAAATATATTGTGAATACTTATATTGTTGAGCATTTGTGTAAGGTGACTGTGGCCCCTGACTACAGATGACCTATTTCACACTGCCTTCTATCTCTGAATGCCTATTCAAGGAACAATAGTTATTACTGTTATTTTTAAAGTTACATCTTAGCTGGTAGGCCCAATTTACTTTCTTAAGAGCTCCATCCTATAAAAGTTGATAAAGCTTCTAGGCAAGGTATGTGAAAAAGGTCATTAAATGTTCAATATAAAAGCAAAGGGCTTCCCTGGTGGCTCAGTGGTAAAGAATTTGCCTGCAATGCTGGAGACATCGGCTTTATCCCTGGATTGAGAAGATCCCCTGGAGAAGGAAATGGCAGCCCATTCCAGTATTCTTGCCTGGGAAATCCCAAGGACAGAGGAGCCTGGCATAGGGTCACAAAAGTGTTGGACACAACTTAACGACTAAACAACAAGAACTTAAAAGCAAAACTAACCAGCAAAATGGTCAAGCATTAAAAATCTCTCCACGACCCAATTTTAGTGACTTAGAAAATCTTAACTTACGAAGAAAGTACAAAAATTATTTTATGATTGGCAGTCCCATCAGAGTAAATTAACATTCTTTGATTTCCCATATGATATCAGTGATTTGAAAGCTCAATAGTTTTTTTCTCACCTCTTTATTGTTAAATTCCATCTTAAAATGTTAAAAACAGAAGTTCCTACTCATTAATTTAGGGACAATTGCTTCCCTCCTCTTTTTATCGACTTTATTCTGTTAACTGAATAGTCTTTTAACTACACAGCTTAGACAGACTCGTATGCAGGAATAATGAATACCTCTAACATCACAGCAATATTGGAGTAAATTGTGGTCCTGTTGAGTAACTCTTTGAAAGCTAAGCAGAAGTTATCATTTATATATTTGTTGGATTTCTGTGGCACTTTTTTTCCCCCAAAGAGTACAAGGTGTGATGTGGTGAATTTTGCACAAGGGTTGTCTAAAAGCGTCAAAAAGAAATGAAAGTAGAGTTCGTAGGAAGAACACAGAGGAAAAGTAACAGCTAATGGCAAAACCAAACCCCAGGTGGTGGTTAGGCGTGATGAAGAAGGTGGCAGAATCCAGGCTGAGTCATTTTACCAGAGCCTATGCCTCTGGTGAACACAAGACATTTCTTCTTTGTTGCAGGAAGGGGGACCCCTTCTAGGGCCCAAAAGGGGCTCTATCTAACACCTGGACACACATGCTGACAAAGCAAGAGAGTTTCCTGGGAAGGGGTGCCTGTATGGAGAGGAGGAGGGTCAGGGAACGCAGGAGAACTGCTGTGCCATGTGGCTCACCGTCTCGGGTTTTATGGTGATGGGATTAATTTCCAGGTTGTCTCTGGTCAGTCATTCTGACTCAGGGTCCTTCTGGATGGTGCACACGTTGCTCAACCAAGATGGATGCCAGCAAGAAGGATTCTGGGAGGTGGGAGGACACATGGAGTCTCCTTTTGACCTTTCCCAAACTTTTCTCATTAGTAATGGCTTATTAGTTCCATGTACCTTACCAGGACCTCTTGTAAAATCGCTCATGCCAACGGCCACTATGATGCCTGGCCCGGGCGGGTGGTTTCAGTCAGTGTTTCCCCATACTCACATGAAGACCCACAGACTCGGAATCAGAATTATAGATGCTGCAGGGCAGGAAAAATGTTCTGCCCAATTCTCTTCATTTACAGATGAGGCAAATCCAAGCGCAGGGGAAACATGGAAACGGTTTCAAAACAAAGCCAGGGTTAGAACCCAGATTATTTGTTGAATAACAAACATACACTGAATGTATTGTGCTCAACACTCTTCTAAGCACCAGGTTTCCTGTAGTGAGTTAACATGGACGTGAGTCTTGATCCTACACTGCCTTGTTCTATCTCCAGTTGCTTAGGAAGATGTTCAGTGTGCTTTATAAAACAGTTGAATGGAGACCCAGTCCTCTCGGGGGTAAACCTCAAGTGACAAGTGACTTATCTGAGAGAAGGGAGTTCTTTTCCATTTATTTGTAAGTGTTTCGATAGTGTCCTTGGTCAACAGGTGCTCCTAGGGCATGTCTAATTAGATCAGCTGGGAAACATTTATTGGATTGAGTCTCATTTGTATATCAGTGGAAGGAAGGTTTTCCTCACTGAGATGAACAGTTTATTTATTTTTGTCCTCTAGCAGGATGGACAATGGAGAAGGCAATGGCACCCCACTCCGGTACTCTTGCCTGGAAAATCCCATGGATGGAGGAGCCTGGTAGGCTGCAGTCCATGGGATCGCTAAGAGTTGGACACAACTGAGCGTCTTCACTTTCACTTCTCACTTTCATGCATTGGAGAAGGAAATGGCAACCCACTCCGGTATTCTTGCCTGGAGAATCCCATGGATGGAGGAGCCTCGTAGGCTGCAACCCATGGGGTCACTAAGAGTTGGACATGACTGAGCGACTTCACTTTCACTTTTCATTTTCATGCATTGGAGAAGTAAATGGCAACCCACTCCAGTATTCTTGCCTGGAGAATCCCAGGGACGGGGTAGCCTGGTGGGCTGCCATCGATGGGGTTGCACAGAGTTGGACATGACTGAAGCCACTTAGCAGCAGCAGCAGCAGCAGGAGAATATACAAAGTCTTAGCCATTCTCTCTCATCAGAAGACACACACTTGTCTCTTAAAATTGACTTTACCTTTAAAATGCCTCATAATAGTCTAAACCCTATGATAAGATAATTGAACCCTCATCAGATAATTGAAAAGGCTTTCTTGGTGGCTCAGTGGTAAAGGATCCCCCTGCCAATGCAGGAGATGCAGGTTCTATCCCTGGGTTGGGAAGATATCCTGGAGAAGGATGTGGCAACCCATTCCAGTATTCTTGCCTGGGAAATCCTGTGGACCGAGGATCCTGGCAGGCTTCAGTCCATGAAGTTGCAAGAGTTGGACACGACTAAGCAACTAAACAACAACCAAGATAATGGAAATTGGAATCACATGGTGGTAGAATTAAACTTGAGAATTCCTCAGAGGAGCCTGGTTTAAGACTTGCCATAAATCTTCCTATTCACATGTGGTATTAAATCCTCCATTTAACAATAGATATCACTACAAGAAAACTCTGGGGTTTTAAAAGAAAACAGGAGTAAATTGTTCTGTTTTAGTGTAAAGGTAGATTTAAGCCCCTCCCCACAACTCAGTCTTCAGGCAAAAAACCTGGACTTGTAAAAGCAGCCCAGGTGGTTTCAGCGGTGGAACCAATGAGTTTAAAAGCTGAGGACCTTCACTCTGGCATTTAGGGAATATACCTCATCCTGTTCGCCTCGCCGTTTGTCCTGGGGCCAACCTCCAAAGAAATATGTATATATATATATATATATATATTTTTTTTTTTTTTTTTTTTTTTTTTCTTGTAAGCTGTAGAGAAGACTGGTTGGGAGGCAGGGACAGGACTTTACGTGGACCCAGTGGACTTGAGGATTGGGGCAGAGGAAGGTCGCTTTGTTTCCAGTCCCGCTAACAGCCCTTTATTCTAGGGGCTTCGGGGCAGGCTCTCGGCTCTGGGGGACACCTGTCTGTGTCCGCAGGGCCGCGTCCCTGGTGGTCTCTCCCCTCCCGCGTGCCCTGCAGCTCCAGTTATTGGCCGCTTTACCTGCGGGGCTGGGTGTGGACGCGTCTTTGCGCGGCCACCGCCGCCAGCACGCACTGTCAAGGCAGAGGGAAGCCAGGCGAGGGGGGCCACTGCCTGGAGCCCAGGGCGACAGGACTGCGGCTTCCCTTCCTCCTGCCACGCGTGGAGTTTGGTGGTGAACAAGAGCCCAAGAACTGCAAGACGGATACTCAGCCGCCTGGATGCGCGTGTGCGCCGGCGGGGAAGGCAGCGCCCGCCCGCCCCCCTCGCGCGGACCTCCCGCGGGCGGGATGTGAAGGTACCTGCGGACTGGCCGGACCGGACTGCCTGCCCCCGGCCCCCTCCCTTCCTCCTCCCGCCCTCGGCCTCAGCTTGCCAGCATGAGAGGCACTGAGAAAGCAACAGCCTGCAAGTGACAGCTCCAGACCGATTCCCCCCCGCTCCAGATCTCCGAGCCGAGCTGGGAAGTTGATTGTGCAGCCGCTTCACCGCGAATCCCTTCCGTTGGCAGCGCTATGTTCGCCTCTATCTGGTATGCCAAGAAGCTGGGTCGCAGGTTCGTGCACAACGCCAGGAAGGCGAAATCCGAAAAGGTAGGGAATGCGTGGGGATGAAGATTACCTTTTCGGGTTTGCCAACTGCCTGCCCTGGACTGCTGATCTCGAGTACAGACGCAGTTTTTTTTTGTTTTTTTTTTTCCGCTTGGGATGCGAACCTGCCTCTCGCTGGCATGTAGTCCATACCGCTCACAGAAAGGGGGAACTCCTGAAGCCTGGCTGCCTGGGGCCGGGGGGGTGGGGGGCGGGGTGGTCAAGCAGAGTCATTAGCTATTCAAAATATTTGGTGAAATCGTCAATTGATGGTGTCTCAACCAGAGACTTGGTATTCCTTTAAATGGCACAGGGTGAAAGCAATTAAGCAGCTGAAATCTTTGCTTCTTCAGGGAGCTCTCTAGTAAACTTGTTGCTACCAGTGGATTATTTTTATGACTATAATGGTTGGTTCTGCAAGGGGCATGATAAATCCCTGAGCCTCCCTCCAATTCTTGCATCCTAGTGTATGTCATCGGAGCACATATTTGGGACTCTGCCTAACATTGACCAGACT
The DNA here is from genome assembly GCF_054371585.1 of Giraffa tippelskirchi. Taxonomy (NCBI): domain Eukaryota; kingdom Metazoa; phylum Chordata; class Mammalia; order Artiodactyla; family Giraffidae; genus Giraffa; species Giraffa tippelskirchi. The sequence goes on along the minus strand of NC_137284.1, from coordinate 36,282,383 downwards.
CCACAGGGGTGCTTGCTATCTTTTCAAATCAACAAAGCGACCATTTCAAAAGTGTTTACAATGAACAAGAATTCTATTTATAATCACATAGTCCTGTCCACTTAGAGAATGGCTTTGTAATTTTCTTTTATTCAGCATGACTAGTTGTTTCTAGAGAAACTCTGTGTAGATCTGTCTCATGAGTTATCTTTCTCTAAGAAATTAACATGGCCTGTAAGTCCTCAGATACAAAACAAGCTCACGTCTCTAATTTGACTCAGGCTTTCAGAGGCATTGGCCAAATGGTCAGTGTTTAAGAAATCAGTATCCAATTTGGTGATGGGGAAACTTCCAAAGATAACATTTTGTGGAGCTGAGATTTTTCTATATTACTTTGAGGATGTGATGTTTGGCCCAGCATCCTTTCTGACTTAGATCTACTCTTGAGATTGACCCAGAGGTGGTTTTCCTGGCCTGTGGCACAGTCCTTGCTCTCAGCTGCAAAGATTGCTTCACTGTAACTTGCTATCTGTTCCTTCAGAGTGGGAATGCTGATAATATGAACAAGAATTCAGTGATAAGCCAAGATATGATTGTTCGTAGTGTGAGAAGAGAAAAAAAAAATCATTAGAGTTCTGATTTTAGGGTTGTAGCCTTTCAGAATGTCCAGATCTGAGGATCATATAATGTTGACAGACTTATTAAATAGCACTTGTGCTGGAAGTGTAGTAGAGGGAGACAAAGGTAGAGTAGAATTGATTCCTTTTTTCCCATGCATCACAGGTAAAATGATTACAAGCCTAATTATCATGTACTAGCATCATATATATTGGGTTTTGAGGGTTTTATCTTGTGTTGTTTCTCTTTTAAGGAAAGAGACTTGAAAGTGACTCTTTTATTGGAGCAAGTGCTTTGAAAAAGTACCTTCTTATGAAAATTATAGGTTGTTTGGATGAAGGGTCTGTCAGAGACCATGAATGGCTCTGAAAGCCACTGGAAGATAATGTGTTATGCCAAATTGGTATGCACAGAGAAGTTGAATCTCCCAGTGATACTTATTTCAGGCTTAGGCCTGAATGTGGAGAATGCTAGCTCAATGAAATTCAGTGTACAGAAACCAAAAGGATGTTAATCCAAGGATCTAACACAGACTTCTGCTTCTTGAGTGTGGGAAGAAGCTAGTTAGGGGCCTTCGATATCTCCATTTCATTTCTGTGAATAAGCAAGAAGAAACCGGGTGTGGGGTTAAGGGGTTTTAATGCTTTATCTTAGAGATAATATTTTGTCTTGCTCAGAAAGTGGGAAATCAGCATTAGAGAACTGGAGTTTTGCTCCCTGAGTGACGAAGACTGAAGGAAAAATTACTAACTCTAATGTCCTTGTGTTAGTCAAGGGAGCTAGAGGAGTTAATTCTGAACACTAAGTGATAACTAACATGAAAATAGCATCTCGATTTTTCTTTCATGGAATTTGTATTCACAGGGTTCCTGGAATAAATTAAAAGGTGTGCTGCCTTGAACAATGAACAAGGCCCTCAGTTGGTGCTTAGTGAATGGAAATAGTTTATTCTGAGTACTTTATTTTATCATACAGCTTATTTAAAAACCAACTATGTGAATTAGGTTTTGTCTAATGATTACAGTAATATACTTTAGCTGAGAAAGCAGTTAACAAATGATACTGCAAGCTGGATGAATTCCTATAATGTATTACTGTAACAGCAGAGATCACATAGTTGCAAATAGGAAGGGGAATATAAGACATTGCTGACTATTTGTTGTCATGCTTTATTATAAAAAGAAGGAAGAGGTATAAAGCAAGATGATGGTTGAATTTTATTTAGAAAATGACCAGTATACTTAAATGTGAAAGAACTATTGATAGATTCAGAGCAGATTTTAGCATTTAGGGGTATAAATTATATCAGAGACAGCCACTGTGATTTTGTTTTAGTACCTTCTATAAATTTGGGCTTCTTTTTGCAATAAGTAACAGTTTATTTTCTCCTCTTCTAATTAAAAAAACCTACACCCATCATAGCCTATCAGACCTACTTTAGCTTTCAGGTGTTGTTGGAAAGTATATTCCTCAAGGCTGGGGTTAATTGAAAAGCTAATTGGGAATGTGCAAGCCTAAATGCCATCCCTAAACAGGCAGTATGCCTTATTCATGGTTGCCTGGTCTACTGTTTTACCTCATCTAATGCCAGTAGAATTAAATAGCAGCATGGAATGTAGTAATAATGATAATAGCAATCACAACAGTAACAATATTAACGAGAGTCCCTCTTTATACACACATCATACAGCAGCTGCTTTAGGCCATGGAGTTGCACTTAATTCTATAAGGTAGACATGATTTTTCTTGAGTCCTAGAGAGAAGAGTAGTTTGCCCAAGGTCACAGAGTTTGTGGGAAGTATTAGTGCTAGGATTTGAAACTGAGTTTATCCAGGCTATTCTGAAAATGACTCTTTGAGTCCCTAGCCCTCTCTTCCATCCACCTATCATTCACCTGTCTTAATAAGTCATGAGGCTTACAGAATCAAAGTTATTGATCCTGTAACTCAACCCCCTTATTTCAGACAACACTGTGTCTAAGCTGTCTTCCATAGACAGTTGTCTGCCCTGTTATTAAAGACTTTACACTCTTTGTCCTCTGTAGATAAGTGTCTCAAGCTATCATCTAGGCACCCATTATTCCTTTTAACTAGCTAGTAATTGTTATATTATTGTAAGCTAAACAATGGTATTTGTATTCATTGTTTATCCTGTAAAAGCCAAAGATATCTTTTGTCAAAAAAAAAAAAAATGCTAGGCAACTGTAGATACACTTTTTAGAGTAAGTCAAAGATGTTAGCTAATTCACATTGTCATTGGACTAAAAAAGAAAAAAAGGCTCTTTGCTATTCTTTAAAAAGACAATATGTGCATACCAACAAATTCTGTGAATGAAATGATTTTTAATGTGATATGAAATCAAGACTGTCTGGCTGCAATAGAATACCTTCATTCAAATCTTTTTTTTTTGACCCTATGTAATTAATTCAGAAGTTAGTGTCTTGTATGCCTGTTTGCCACATTTCAAAACTTAAATTGCTTAATTTAGTCAGTCTCTAGATTGTATTACTTTAAAAGGGCAGCTTTAAGATAAATTGAACTGCAATTTCTGATGGCATAATCATATACAAGAGTATAAAATACTTGAAGTTGTGAACCTTCACTTCTGCATAGCTTTGCTTTTAATTTTTATATTTTTACTTTGAAGCATATGCCACGAAAAGGGAATGCATGATGCATTTAGAAAAGACTGGCATCAATATCCATCAGCTAATAGACACAACTGTGGATGAGCTTGACAGTGAAACATATCCTATGAGTAATGTAACTGAGCACGAATATTCTGACACTAAGCAATATTCACCTTGGAGAATTCTTTAAGGACCAGTTCACTGGTTCTAACCTCCTCTGCATCTAATCCAAACACGTCAATTTAACGTGAACTAAAATAAGGGGAAATGTAGTCATGAATTTGCTGTCAGTATGGCCAACAAAAGAGCCTACTCTCCTGGGTGATGCTGCTGGGGCAATAAAGAGCATTGGGCTTAAGGTGAGGAATTAGAGGGAATTATAGTCCCCTTCTTTATTATTTAGCCTGAAACCAGCTCTTTTCCAAATAGAAGTAACACCTGTGCTTCTGCAGAACCCCAGTGTCTCAGGATACCCTCCAATTTGCTTGCCAAGTCTACCTGGCCCATCGTGATACAGCCTCTGCTTTTTTTCCTGGCTTAAATCAGTATTCTGAACTATTTTCAAATTCCTGAATGTCTCTTGCTTTTTCTAGCTTCTCAGATTTTGCTTATCCGCTTTGACTGACTAGTGACCCACTAGCCATCTCCTGACTCTAAACTTAGATGACTTCATCATCACTAGGAAACTTTCCCTGGCCCCTTCAAGCCCGAGATGAATCTTCCATCGGTTCCTACAGCTGCTTGATATTAGCTGTTATCATCCATATTTCTCTGTGCTTCTCATTAGAAAGTGGATTCTATGAAATGAAGGACTATGCAGTATTTTGCACCATATCTCTGGGGCCTAAAAGAATGCCTGGAATATCTCATATCCTATTTCATCAACTGTAGGTTGTCCTCATTTGCAAGGTATATCATTATTTTCATCTATTACAAAGAAAAAAAAACTGTCAGTGCAACTATAACATATCAGCCACAAGATTTCAATGCTTTCAGAGATGTTAACATGTGGAAAAATAGTTTTTTTTAGAATCAATGAAATATGACATCACTGAAAAAATAATGAATGGGTTTATTTTGAGGATTAAATGAGTTAATATAAGTAAAATGTTCAAAGGTTATACTTGCTATCAAATCACTTATTTCTTTGCAAATCATAATAACAATTTGCATAGGGAAATCTATTAGACAGTTCTAAAATATACATTTTTTCCTGTGCTGATTGGAGTCAACCAGCATTATGTATATGGTTCTGGATTTAGGAAAGTAAATAAATAGAAAATGAAAAAGAAGGTTATAGAAGAAACTAATTAAAAGCCATAATCAAACTGGAGCCATTTAGGTTGCAAAAGAGAAATCTTTAAGAAGCCTCCTGGCTTCTCACTATGTATTTATATGTCTAAACAACAACAATAGTTAACATCTGTTGAATTCTTTCTGTGAACTGGGAACTGTGCTTATAGAAGGATCTAGTGAGAGCATCACTCTTATTAATTTTTAGAACAAAACCACATCACCAGTAGGTGGCTGGGATTAGACTGGGTGGTTGATCATAGAGCTCAGTCTCTTAATTAGTAAGCAGCACTCTGTATGGATACACAAACACAGAGTATTGCATATTGTATGCTGTATATTATACTATATGTATATATTTGCAATGACCTAGATATCAAGTTTATTTTTACCTATGAAAGATAAATATAAGAAGTGAATTTAAATGCAGAATCTGAAATTGAGCTTAGGTGCAAGAAGAAATGTCCTGATGTTGAAGATTCTTCAGTCCTCCGTGAATGATAGAATCTTCCTGTGTCTATTTTTGCCTCCTGGCAGATTGAAGAGTAGCCTGACCTGGAGAGAGGGATGGACAGATTGTCCTCTCAGGTCTCTTTCTCAGAGCCTCTGAGAGCTCATCGGCCGTGAGCAGCAGCATGACTCAGCGCCAGTGTCTGTCTGGCTATAGTGACAGAGAGGACAGGTGTTTGTCCATGCTAAATGCAGCCCTGCAGTTCTCCCTTGTCACCTGGCAGGTGAAGCAAGCAGCAAAATGGGCAGTAGCACCTGTTCCAAGGTCCTAGAACGGATGCCCACCTTGGAAAAGTCCAAGGCACAGCTGCGAACAGGGTAGGGAGGGAGACAGAGGCAAAGGACAGGATCACAGAAATGGTGAAGATAGAGGAGGGACAGAGTGGGCTGGAGAGGAAGAAAACAGGCCACAAGATCACTGCGAAATTGTTGTTGCCAATGCCTATTTATCGAGTAGTTCACTCAAGCACTATGACATGCACTCATCTCGTTTAATCCTCACTACAACCTTGTAAGATAATCTTGTTATAAGCCCCCATTTTACAGATGAAGAAACTGAGGTATAACATGTTACAGAATTTGCCCAAGGTCATAAGTAGTGGTACCAGCATTTAAGGCCAGGTCTGGTTGAATTCAGAGCCTGTCACCCTAACCACTCAGACTCAGTGCTTTTTAAACTAATCTTGGATTGAGTGAGACAGTGATGTGGAGAAAGAATAGACCAACACAACAGCCATCCCCTCATCAACCTGTGCTTTATCTCTTTTGAGTAACTATGTGGCTAGATAGAAGACCTGATTTCTTTTCAAGGGTTCTCCAGGAACCATCCAGATAGTGCTTTCAGTCCAGTTTAGATAATTTTAGTTGCAAATTGTTTTTGTTTGCTTTGATTTGTTTACCCTCAATGTACCTTTAGAATGGTCTTCCTCTACCTGGTATCATTCAGTGGTATTTATTATACTGGGTGATGAAGATGTAAGGGCAACTTTCCCATCTAGCAGTGATGATCATTGTAGAGATAAATTTAATAATCAGATAATGTACATATATTATTATTTGCATATGTATTATGTTTATGGGGTTAATGGAATAACCATGCCTTGTAGTATTAACTAATTTTAAGTAATCAAATTTTCCCAAATAAATTATTAAATTGTTAATTAAATTATAAATCATTACAAATTCTGCCCCCCGCAGGGTACCTGGGACATAGTAAGCTCTAAATAAACCCTGGCTGAATGTCTGAGCTGCACAGGAACAAGACCAAGTTAGGGGTCAGTAGGCCTGTATGTTAACTGGCCCTTTCCCAACCATCTGTGCCACCTTGGCTAAAGTCTCTTAATCTCTTTGGGCCTGAATTCTTCATCTGCAACCAAATTCCTTCCAAGTCTCACGTTCTTTGAATTCTAATCCTGATTTGCTGTAAGACTGAGGAGTCTTTCAAGGAAAGGATTTGATCTCATTCGTCTTTGTACTCTCAGCACCTAACACAATGTCTAGCACGAAGCAAAACTAATAAAATTTATGTAAAATCAATGTATACAAAAGGCCAACAGTGTCTTTAACCATTAGCAAAAAGAGTAAAGTTGAGAATCTACCAAATTTCAAGGTGGAAGCAAAGTAAGAGATACTTGGGGACTTCTCTTTCTTTACTGCCTTGTAAAGAAAAGGGAATAGGAGACATTTTACAGCCCTGGGACGGAAGGCTCCTGCCCCTTGCTTTCTCTCTCCTTGCCACTAACACGGAAGCAAAACAAACGGTAGCCAGCAGAATTCAAGTTCTCTTCAACCACCGACAAGGAGATGTCAAACTGTAACATTTTCCAGCTGCTTTGTCCCACATGCCGAAAGATTACAGGTTTATGTCTGAGCGTGGAATGTTTATTCTTATACTTCCTTAATCTGAAAACTCTAGTTATGTAGAGTATCCTTGCCCCGTTTGTTGTAGACTGAATTGTGTCTCCCTCATCCTTGTTTTAAAGCCCTAACCCCCAATGTGATCTAGGAGAAATGGAAATAAGGCTTTTAGAAGATAATTAAGGTTAATTGAGATTATAATAGTGAGGTCTTAATCTAATAGGATTAGTGGCTTTACAAGAGGAAAGAGATCTGTGTGTCTCTCTCTCTACCGTGTGAGGATATAGCAAAGCAGTAGCCATCTGCAAGTCCAGGAAGAGCTCTCTTACTAGACATCAAACCCTGCCAAAACCTTGATCTTGGACTTCTCGTCCTCCAGAAGTGTGAGGAAGTGTGTTCTGTTTCAACCACTCAGTCTGTGGCATTTTGTGATGGCAGCCTGAGCAGACTAATAAACCGTGATGCCATGATGGCCTTACAAGGTGATGTTCATTTTGTAGTGCCCAGGGCCAAAGTGTCATTGCTAGGGAGAACTATGGTATCAGTTTAGTACTTTTTTTAATCCAAAGAATTTAATTCTAATAAATACAAAGCTTTTACAATGCCAATATCTGCTAGGAAGTGTTATTAAAATTAGAAATATTGTAAGAAAAAGGGTATGATATAGAGGCTAAAGGGAAGAAATGAACTGCTTTCAGGGGATCACTGTGCTTGTCTTCATGTTCTGTGGTCTAACCAAGAAAGCAACATATTTTATCAAATTTGCTAACTATTCAGCCAGCAAATTTAGGATATGAATATAAAATAGAACTCATCAAATACTATTCTTCCTTTGACCACCTCCTTGTTGCTCTAGGTTACTCTAATTTATAAACAGGATTGATTTGCTTTTCATACCATCAGCTCTACAATTCTCTCCGGGAGAAAGTTTCTCTATGGGAGAAAGTTTCTACTTTGAGGAGGGCTTCTGACTTTTCCTCAAAGATTATAGCAAAGTATGATGAAATGAGCACTGTCCAAGTTAGCGTGTCAGTGTCCACAGTGTTCATGGCCATAGTGGTATCAAACTGTCATTTCACATGGAAAGGTTTGGTGACTCACTAGCATGGGAAGGGTGGAAACTGATGTACTGGGGGAGAGGAAAGGGTATTGGAGGTGGGAGAATTGGAGGGGGTGATACTTGGGAGGGCATAAGAGAATCAGAAAAATATTTTTTCATTTTCTCTGAATACCATTTTGACTTAAGACTAACTTCATTGTTTTCTAAGCTCCTTGAATAAGGTCTTTGTCATCTTTACTGACCTCTTTCCTTCATGCATTTTGTGAATCCTCTTGTTGGAACATCTAAGATGATGATGATGACTCTGTGGGGGCCCACAGAGTCAAGTTTGAATTTGCCTCAACACCTTACTGGTTGGGTGACCTTAAGCAAATAAATGCATCCTTTTAATTACTAGTGTTCTCACATGTTAAAAATAGTGATAAGCGTCCTTGCATGGTTTTCTGATTCAATTAAAACTTGCAGGTCAAGTGTCTAGTCCTGTGGGACACTTGATATTTCCTTTCCTCCCTCCCTGTCCCTCCTCTCCTTCCTTCCTTCTCTCCTTCCTCTCCATCCATTTCTTCTTTCTGTTCATTTTAATACTCTGCATTGTTATAGAAAGGATGCAAAGCAGCTTTTGATAACTTTTGCATTAATGGCTCCTTTTACTCTGCTACCCCCTTGGGTTTCCAAATGGACTTGCCCTCCTGTCCTGGTTTTATAGAGTAAGGAAACTATATCTCTGCTGCTGATTAGGCAGTGGGGGCAGAGGAGGAGAAATTACTGAGGAGACCATCGTAAGTGAAAACTGTCAGTATGCTGACTATGAGGGAATTCTAGGTTTCTACTTCTTTTTAATAAATGAATCCTAGGTAATCCTTATAAAAAGAACCCCCACCACCTTCTTTCCCACACCTCCACTCTCTAAAAACACACTGAATTTTTTGAGAGAGAGATTTTCTATGTTTGGTGAATATCAGTCAAGGCACATTACTTCTCATCTGAAGTGAAAGAACTTGTACGGAATGAGTCAAGGTGCTCATCTCCCAGCTGGTAACTGTATCACGTCCCCTTTTGAGCTTTATTTTCAATCCGGGGGGTGGGGAAGAGGGAAGCAAGACCTCCATGCAGTGTTACACTGAATTTCATCACCTGAAAGAACATTACTTCTGTAAATGATAGCCACATCAATGACCACTTATGGAGCCCTTATTATAATCGCAAGTCTCTACTCTAAGATTATACATTTCTAACTCAACTAACCCTCCAATGATCTGATGGGCTAAGCACAGATGAAGCACAGAAAGGTCAATTAAGGTGCACAGAGACACACAATTAGTGAGTTCTGGAACCAAGATTTGAACCCAAGCAGCCTGGGTCTGAGCCTGCATTCCTAAGCATGGTGCCACAATATTTCCCATGTCTTTGAGTCTGCATACAACATGAAATTGGGAAAGTTTCTTGTGCAGTGTTAATTGTTGGAAGCCAGTGTTTTGAGATTTGAACTCAGATCTGATTGCCAGTCTCGCCCTTCTTCTGACAGGAAACCTAGTGGCTCTACACACCATTGAGATGAGTGCCCCTACATTTATGTCCCAGGATCAGATCTCAAGGAGTTTCAAGCATTGCCCTTGGAGTCTCAGTTAAACAGCCGCTGACAGGTTCCTTCCATTTCACCAAAAGGATTATCAGTTGTATTCATATTGGATGGTGGTATTAATAACTTTGATATTTTCAGTAAATAATTGATTCAAATTCATCTTGACTTCTGAGCCCTGCTTCCATTTAAAAAAAAAAAAAAAGTCATCCAACAAGATGGCTTTTGGAAAACAATTCCACACCAGTGGTTGTATTAATTGCTACTTTGGAGGTTCCTGCTGTGAATTGAATGGAGCCACTTTGGATCTATTTCTTGGAAATAACCATCTTTATTACCTCTGCTCTAAGATGCAGTTTTGAGATTTTTCGAGGAAAATATCTTCACTAATCTCTGTCTGTTTTCCATTTTTATTCCATAAGTAATCCTTTTCATTGTTATCACCGTTTCTAATGTTCTCAGATTGAATTTATGGAGGGTATGGGGCGTTGTAGGACATTTTCGCCTCTTGCTCTCTCAGCATATACCATTCTGTTAACTCCCGAAGTGTAACATTTTGAATAGCATGTTTAATTCAGATATGATCCATTATTTTATTAAAGTTGTATTTTTCCCCTAGCATATCTCTAGAATTTGCAAGAGCTCAGTGGAAATGGCTTATGTGATACCAAGTCAGAATTTCTTTTAGTATCTGTCATTTCTCCAGTATTATGAGAAAAGAAGGACGAAGTGCACCATAATGAAATGGTGCTTGTTGGCAGTTACGAACTGCACCATGCATTTTAGAAAACAAATTCAAATACATTTCAAATTAATTTATGCTTTTTCTCTCCTGTTTTCTTACCATTCGCCTATCTGGTTGTCCTCAGCAGTTTCAAAGTCATATTATTTCAAAGTCATATTTCAAAGTCATATTTCATGTCTCCAGATCGACCCCAGGCTGGCCCCAGTAGAATAAAATCCAAGTAGATGCGCTATCTGTGGCCTTCTAAGGCAATTAGCAATTCAACAATGCTTATTTGTCCCTTGGTATTGAACAAAGACTTACTTACACACTACTACTACTGATACTATGCTAGGATTTATGAAGAATACAGAAATGATCAAACCATGGTCTCTATGCTAAGGAAGTTCAGGTATAGGTGAGGAAAAAATGAAACATGTAAGATTAAAAGAAATTTGTAGGTGAGCTTTAGTAGGAAAAACATTTATTTATTCTGCCTTGCCAAACCCTCTGTGTTTTTTGTTTTTTGTTTTTTGTTTTTTTTGCTGAATCTTAGCATTCTAGAGCTACAGGATCATGCCTGATTGCAAACCACCTGGAACAAATCTTATTCATAGAGCCCTGCTTTCCAGGATTAGAATAAAACCCACCTGATCTGATTATGCTCTTCGGTAGCACATGTGGACATGCATAGTGTCCTTCTAAGAAAAAAATATGTCTTAAGGAAACTCTACTTATTTTTAATACTTCTGTTAAGATATATTGGGACAGAAGAGTGGCATATTTAAGAACATGGTTTCTGGAACCAGACTTGGTGGGTTCAAGTCCCAGCTTTGCTTCTGGTTGTGGGAATTTGAGCAAGTTACTTAAATTTCCTGTGCTTCAGTTTCCTCCCGAATAAAGCAAGAATAATGGGACCTCTCTCACAGGGTTTTTATGAAGACCAAGTGAGGAAGTTATTTGTGGTATAAAAGCATAACAATTAGGTGATTTTAAATACATATGAAGACAGAGGTTATTCTTTAAAAACAATTTTGGGGTGACTACAGTTCTGTGAAACCTCTCAAATGAATAGCCAATTCCTCCATCCCATGTTGTGACTCTGATTTTTGACTTGGAGTACAGCCACGTTGAACTGCTTCAAAATCTTGTGCTCCCATCTGCATGGATGGGCAAGCAAACCTCTGCCTAAGTACAACAACTCTGGGCTTTCCTGAGGTCGCACAGAGTCGGACACGACTGAAGCGACTTAGCAGCAGCAGCAGTAGCAGCTTGTGGAAGGTGACTCTTATCTGCAGCTGTGATATAGGCAGTTGATCTCACCAGAGATGCTAGGATTACTGCCATTTGGTTGTTGAGTCATTAATTTGAAAATCATCTACCCAAGAGTGTCTGCCTTGATATCTACCCAAGAGAACATTATCTGAGGAGGTAGGGCAAGAGCCTCTAATTAGTATAATGAACTTGTGTCTTCCCAAAGCACCAACTCTGCTTTTGGAAAGGAATCAATATCCGTCATTGCTATTAGTTGCTCAGTGATATAGATATTTCCATGTGTTTCTGTGCTCTTAGGGCCTGTTCAACGGATACGAGAACACTCAAATATTGGAGACAGCTTACTTTTATTTCTAATTAACACTTAATGTTCTAGAATGTGTATTGCCTCTTTTTCCATATCCCACCTATTTCTAATTTATACAGTTTCTTCACTGATGGAGCCAATAGCATATCTTTCTGCAATAGAACTATTTTCTTTACTTTAAAGAAATTGAACATTAACTTCAAGTACTTGGCAAAAAAAATTAACAACCCATAAATTTATTCATTAAATATGTGTCTTACAGTATGCCGGGAAGCTGGGATGTGGCAGTGAACATAGCCTACGCAGTGTTCAAGGAATACATTGTGTAGTAGATGAGGACTACAATAGACACACAGACGATCAAGCTTGAATACAGTCTATTTCTGATAATCTGTCTATTGTGATAAAATATACATAACATAAAATTTACCATTTTAGCCACTTAAGTTTACATCCATTTCCAGAACTTTTCATCATCCCAAACAGAAGCACTCTACCCATCTGATAGTCTAGATGTCTAAACCTTCAGGCTTTCCCCATTGGACCTTCTTAAAAATCTACTGATTAATTTACAATAGTTCCATTTACCTGTTAAAAAACATTCTATTTTAAGAATGTTTCAGAGGTACTTAAACGTGTTTGAACTTCTATTATTTCTTTGATAAGATTTTTTAACATTTGAAGTAATGGTTTAAGCATTTTGTTGTAAGTAATATAATTTGGGTGAGTACTATTAGCTTTACTAACATTAGTAATTAAATACAGTTGTGTAGTAAATTAGCCATGCCACATGATCATTGGAAAATAGGTGCTCTATTTACTGCAGCATAAATGTTTTACAAGGTATTGTAATGTAACTAGTAAATTAATAATGACGGTTTAGGTTTCACCTAATGAAACTTTTCCTTAGCACTTATTAATTTGAGAGTCTGTAGTAAAACAACTATGACAGTGATAATAACTGTTACGATGGTTCAGCTGCACAGACTAAGATTAAAATTCGGAAAATATAATATATATGACTAGTTATAAAGAGAAAAAGTCAGTTTCCAACTGTCTTTATGAATTTTGATTGGCAAATCTAAACTGGAATTAAATATTCATCAAGGAGAGAGACTTTGTTGTCAGCTTCATACCCTTATTCAGTCAAAACATTTTTAATGAGAATTGACACAATTGCAATAGCAAACAGTCAATTAAATAAATTTTAAAGAGTGTCACGAACGTGCCCAGAACTGAGCTAAGTTACTGAAACAGCATAATCAAACACGAAGAACCCAGTTCCCAATCAGATTATTATGGCTAAAGGTTGTTATGTGCTTAGTTGCTCAGTCATGTCTGACTCTTTGAGGCCCCATGGACCGTAGTCCGCCAGGCTTCTCTGTCCATGGGATTCTCCAGGCAAGAATACTGGACAGGGTTGCCATGCCCTCCTCCAGAGGATCTTCTTGACCCAGGGATTGAACCAAGGTCTCCTGCACTGAAGGCAGATTATTTAACATCTGATCCACCAGTAATGGCTAATAATAATAATATCGGTAATATATAACAAAGTCTCTTTACAGACAGAGAAATTGAGGCTCAGAAATATTTGACTTTGTACATCCAATATTTGGCATCATAAATTATCTCAATCATAAGTCTTTATTTCATATAACGAGAACTAGATGTAAGGGCAATGTGAAAACATGTCAAGGAAGACATGTCTGTATGTCATCACTCTGTCTTGAGTTTATTTGGGAAAATACTGGTTTGGTTGAGGAAGCACCATCTTTAGCATCTCAAAGACTTGCACTGCAATCAACTGTGCCTTTTACTACTAGCTAACAAAGTTATTTAACTTTTCTGAGACTCAGTTCTTCCATCTGTAAAATAGGGATAAAAGTGGCAACTCATTAGCATAGCAGTGTTGTAAATAGTAGGTGTTCAAAAGTCTATTCACTGAAATAGTAATTGGAACTCTTAATAAATGTCTAGCATATATTCAGTTAAGGATATAAAAATATACGTAATCTACCCAAATACCACCATCCCCCCCTCCCCCCACCGCAAGTCCTCTGAAGAGTTCAGGCAAGTGAGGGAGCGGCTGATGTTTAGTCACTCAGCCATGTCTGACTCTTTGTGACTCCATGGACTGTAGCCCAGCAGGCTCCTCCATCCATGGGATTTCCTAAGCAAGAATACTGGAGTGGATTGCCATTTTCTTCTCCAGGGGATCTTCCCAACCCAGGGATCAAACCTGCGTCCCCTGTATTGGCAGGCGGATTCTTTACCACTGAGCCATCAGGGAAGCCAAAGTGAGTGAGAGAGTTATGTAAATGGACTACCATGTAGCATGACAGTTCAAATTTATCCACTGAATTCTGCAATAATAGAAACATCGTGACTCGATTTGGAGGCATAAAGGGAGAAGTGGAGATGAATGAAGTGACGTCAGAGAGGGGAATGATGTTTAGGAAGAGTCTAACAGGATGAGAGAGAGCTTGCCCAGCTGATGGGGTACAGGAGATCATTCTGAGCAGAGAAAACAGCACGAACAAAGCACAGATTCCTCCAGAAGCACAGCCTTTTCACGGGACAGCAGGAGGTGCGTCGTGGCCTGAGCACAGAGTGCTCATGGGGGAGAGGGAAGAAGGGACTTTGGAAAGGTCAGATGGGGCCAGATGCTGAAGGCTTGGCTGGCTGTCTCTGCTGCTAAGTCGCTTCAGTCGTGTCTGACTCTGTGCGATCCCATAGACAGCAGCCCACCAGGCTCCGCCATCCCTGGGATTCTCCAGGCAAGAATACTGGAGTGGGTTGCCATTTCCTTCTCCAGTGCATGAAAGGGAAAAGTGAAAGTGAAGTCGCTCAGTCGTATCTGACTCTTAGCGACCCCATGGACTGTAGCCTACCAGGCTCCTCCGTCCATGGGATTTTCCAGGCAAGAGTACTGGAGTGGGATGCCATTGTCTTCTCCGTGGCTGTCTCTAGGAGGTTTGAATTGTATTAGATGAAGGCCGGATCACCAGCGTCACTGAAGGGTTTTAAGAAAGGATGGAGGAAAGGGGAAGGGAAGGAGGGCAGAGACAGAGAGAGAGTGAGGGAATCAGGTTCACACTTCAAGAAAACAGTTCTAGTGGCTGTATGATGACTATGTTAGAGATGGTCAAGAGTAAAGGCAAGGTAACATTTTAAGTGACTTGTGCCGTATTTTCAAACTTCAACATGCACCAGAATTACCTGGAGGTCTTGTTAAACCACAGGTTACTGAGCTCTATTCTAAAGTTTTGGATTTAGTAGGTCTGGAATGAGGAACAGGACTTTGCATTCTTTTTTTTTTTTAAACTTATTTTTTAATTAGAGGAAAATTGCTTTATAATGTTGTGTGAATCTTCTGCACAGCTATGCAAATCAGCCATGGTTATACATATGCCCCCCTCCCTTTTGAGCCTCCCTCCCCTCCACCCAGCCCCTTCTTAACAGGTTTCCAGGAGCTGTGGTTCTGGAGCCTTATTGTGAGGATCACATCTGTAAAAATGATAAGCTGCTAACCAGTACCAGTACTGAGGCCATGGAATACAGGTTGTGGATGAAATTGTCAGGGCCCCATTGATGAGAAGCACCCTTATGATAGGTTTTTCCATGCTGAGGTTTTGCTCAGCTAGTATTGCTCTGCCTGAGGCATTACTATGCCAGAGGGTATTGAGTGGAATAAAGCGGACCAGCTGTTGTCTACCAGGGTCAGAGTGAATCAAAGTGACCTGGGGCCCTCAGTGAATGCTAATGCAGGAAACCAAACCGACCTTGGGGATTTCTTAACTCCAGTTCCTTTCTTGTGGTTGCTGTTAAATGAAGAGGTCAATTCATATTGCAGACAAGAAAGAGACACATCCCCAAGTCTCGGGGCAGATTATCTAAGGAGATGGGTCTCTGATAGAAGGCGGTGCTACAAAAGAGGATTGCTTTCTGATGTGTCCACATTCTGTGCTTTCAGCTGTATTCTGGTCAAAGGGAAACAGGTCTGGCTGCTGTTATGTTATTGCACTATTTCAATTTTTTTTTTTAAGTGAGTGTATACTTTGCTAAGAAGGTTTATATGATCCTTGGCTCTTAGATAAGATTTTTGTTTATTTGTCACATGTGTTTGTTTTTAATCCAAACATGGTCTAATTATCTTTTTATTGTAACCACGGTTTCTTTTTCTTATAGTCCCATTGTTGTTCTGGGGAAATGGGCTTCATCTGTTGAGTGGAGGAAAAAGATTTTAATTGACATCATTAACTCTGGGGTGGTTACCTTAGATTTCAAAGAGGCAGTTGATTCTTCCAGAATGTAAGAGTATTGCTTGAAAGAGGCCAGCACGCTGTGTGTAATAATGAAGGTGGTTTGGGAAGAATTCTGTGCTCTTAATTAGAAATGAGATGAGGTAGCCTTCTGTCAGCAGGAGGCTCGGGACACAGGTCTGTAATTGTGATGAGTGTAATAGGATTACCTCACACTGGAGACATCACACTCACTAGCTGGAGGCTCAGAGCCTTCTCTACAAACCTGCATGAGTATGGAGGAGAGGGTGTTGTGGTGGGATGTTTTGAAGAGAAAATTGATCGTGTAATTTGGAGGATTATTTTTTTCCTTTCTCCTTCTGCGTGCATGTGTGTGTCCATAGTGGAGACAGAGCATATACATATTTGTCTCTCAATTGTTGGGCCTCTAATGGAAAGGCTTTTGAGTATTGTCTTGTATATATGACAGTATATTCAGGATGCTCTAAATAATATCCAGAATCAACATACTGTACTTCTGCAAGCCCTTGATGTGATTGCCTAATATTGCAGCTCATAAATGTTTACTCAGATAAAATATTATTACATTTGTTAGTGTAAATCTCTCCCAGGTATAGGGATAGATATTGAGTAGATATTAAATGCAATGAGTGTTTTGGAAGCATATATAGAGCTTTGACTGCATTTTAATTTCAAAGTAAGAACAGGTTTGAGTTAATTAAGCACCAGGGATCTTGTATGAGCCCCTGATTAAGAAATCTCTCTCTTTCTCCCTCTCTGCCCCTTTGCCTGCTCTCACTTTTCCCTCCCCCACCTTTTTTTTACGTTATCATCCATTATGCATTCACAAACTGTGAGTACATATTAGTACCTGTTTGCTGGGTAATGCGTAAGGCACTGTGACTGTACTAAGACTGATAACACAGGACTTCTGCCTTCAAGGAGTTTCCATTTTAATGTCAGAGGCAGGCATGCCACTAATCAACCACAAAGCAGTTTGCAGCTCCTGTTAAAAACCAAGAGTTTGGACACATTAGACAGGAAACAAATAATTCCAGCCAGGAATAGATTGCACTTTATGGGGAATATTGAAAACAAAGTGATCATAATGAACAAGAGGGGTTTTAATAGTCAGAGGAATGTTGGACAGCATTCCAGGGTGAGAGAACAGAGGGACAGAAGCCTTGTAAGGAAACCGAGTGCATTTATTCTGGCTGGAGAGTATGGTATCAGAGAGGGTCCTGGGAGTTGTACCTGGAAGGAAGGATTGGGCCAGACTGGCAAAAGCCTTGCATATATAACAAGCTAGAATCGAATTTCATGAATAGAGAGAAAACATGGTATAAGGAATTCAGAAATTACTTGGACGAGACAATTTGGTGTTTAATAATGGTTAAAACACAGCCTGTAACCAAGGTTTCAAACTTAGGCTTTTGTTTACTGCTTACATTTGAAAAAGCTATTGAATATCTCTGTTCCTTGGTTCCCACATCTCTAAAGATAATGATACCTCCTTCATGCTCTTGTTATAAAGACTAAGTTAAATGGTGTATATAAAGCCCTTAGTATAACACCCATAACACCCATCTAATTCTTAACCAATATTGCTATATTTTTTTCTCTTCTTTCTTTTGTCACTTAAGCTAAAAGTACTTTGAGCCCCACTGTCTTCATAGAAGTAGGCTAGAAAGTAACAGACATTTTATTCAGGGTCTTTTTGAGCCTAACAATCTGCTAGAGTTTGTGGAAAACACTGGTAACACAAAGCTGAGTAGGAATCCAACATGTAAATAAGGAATTATACTATCAGATGGTAGTGCTATACTGCAAACTGTTTATAATGTGTTTGGAGCATGAACCAATTGATACATTCTAAGAGTTTATAGTCAAAAGAACACATTCACATTATTTTATGATACAGTTATAAGAAACATGGACATAATCCAATATATTAGTGGACAACAAGGAATTTACATTTTGTGTAAACTAAAGGTCTAAATCAGGGTTGAGTTGATACCATAGATGTACAAGTGGAATGAGCACTAGGAAAGTAGGAAGTCTATTACCAAATGATAGAGGGTGAAAAGAGAAATTCAATTTTATGAGTTTCACCTAGGAAGCTTCCCTAGAGAAGGTGGGTTTCTAATGCTGCTTAAAACCTGGTAAATAATATATTGACAGATAAGATGAGTAGATTGTGTCACGGCCTTATGAATTCTGGCACCACTTTGAAGAAGGCAGAGCTTCCCAGTGAGAAGCGAAGAGGTAAGAAGTATCTGTAAGACTATCTTAAAGAAGACTTGAAAAGACAAAGTTGTAGAGAAAATGGACATGACTGGGGCTGAGGCGTGTGTTTGACACCCTAGTGAATAGCTTTAGACTCAAAGAAAGTAATACAGAGTCTGGGTTTTCAAACCAGCTTCAAAGGCAAATAAATGATTGTCCTGGGGGAGGGAGGGAAAGGCTGGTAATGGATCATCTATGCTAAGGAGAAGGCTGTGGTCGTCTGGAGAAGAGAGACATCAAGTGAAAAAGCCAGGACCACCAGCATGTAATAAGCACTTACTATAAACTAGGCATGATGTTAGATACTGTGTATATTTTATCTTCTTTCATTTTCATGTTAATTCTGTGGGGCAGATACATTGAATCCCCATTTTACAGACAAGAGAACTATGGTTCAGATGAAACAACTCTATTAAAATCACACAGTAAGTGAGAATTAAGAAATCCAACCAGAGTATTCACAATCAGAAAGTTTAAATTCAGTGTTTGGACTAAGCCACACTGATATCCTTCATCCATTCATTCTTTCACTGGTAACTAGTTATCCAGACCTTACTGTGGGCAGGACCATGTCCCTGTGTTTACCTTCTTCCTCTGTATCTATTAGCCATCTAATCGTGGAAGAACCACTTCTCGGAGACTATTTCCCAAATTGTTAAATAGGCTTGTGTGAGGACTAAATGCTGCAGTAATTTAATGCAAAAATGTTGGCTTTTTCACAGGACCACTCAATCTTGTTAGTTGAATCCAAGTTTATATGTCAACAAGCCATTCTTATTCCTCAAGGACACACAGAGATCAATATTTTGAGTTTTATGAGGTTTTTTTCAGTTATTTCTTTTTATGTGCAATACTATAATGATGGTGATAGAAGATACTGATAATAATAGTAATGGTAATAAGAGTAGCAGCAACCTTTAAATGAGCATATACCATGTGCCAGGACAGTGTGAAAACGATGCTTTATATTATTTCATTGAATCCTCAGCAGAAGTGCATGAGTTAAAATTATTTCTATACCTATTTTATATGTGAAAACTCAAGAGTTCAAAAAGTTAAGTAACTTGGCTAAGACGGCACAGCCAATAAAAGGGAGACTGGGATTTCCAATCCCAGGTGCCGTACCATAGACCATATGCTCTTAATCATTAGGTGAGAGGGCCTTGCTGTTGAACAGAATATGTTATTAGAGTCAGAGTTGTCAGTAATTCAGACCATCCTTGCTCCCAGTTATCAAACTTGGTAGACTTTCACTCTAACTCATGCTCTTCGCAACTGGTTACTGGTGTTTCAAATGCTTTTACTTGAAGGAGACAGTTCCATTCTTTTCCTTAATTAGAAAAAAGAAAAGAGAAATGGTTTTGCTGCATATCTAGAAATCCCACAGCAAACATCTACTGAAATACTGATTTGCTTAGCCCAAAAATGTGAGCTTTAGTTTCGTCTTGGTTGGGGAATGGTTTTTTTCTTGTTGTTATTGTTGTTCAGTCGCTCAGTTGTGTCTAACTCTTTGCAACCCCATGGACTGCAGTACACGAGGCTCCTCTGTCCTTCGCTATCTCCTGGAGTTTGCTCAAACTCATGTCCATTGAGTCGATGATGCCATCCAACCATCTCATCCTCTGTGACCCTCTTCTCCTGCCTTCCATCTTTCCCAGCATCAGGGTCTTTTCCAGCGAGTCAGCTATTCACATCATGTGGCCAAAGTATTGGAGCTTTGCTTTCAGCATCAGTCTTTCCAATGAATATTCAAGGTTTATTTCCTTTAGGATTGACTGGTTTGGTCTTGTTGCAGTCCAAGGTACTCTCAAGAGTCTTCTCCAGCACTACAGTTTGAAAGCATCCGTGTTTTGGCTTTCAGCCTTTATGGTTCAACGCTCACATTCATACATGACTACTGGAAAAACCGTAGCTTTGAGTATGCGGACCTCTGTTGGCAAAGTGATATCTCTGCTTTTCAATATGCCAGCTAGGTTTGTCACAGCTTTTCTTCCAAGGAACAAGTGTCTTTTAATTTCATGGCTGCAGTCACTGTCCACAGTGATTTTGGAGTACAAGAAAATAAAATCTGTCACTAGTCCCATTTTTCCCCACCTATTTGCCATGAAATGATGGGACTGGATGCCATGATTAGTTTTCTAAATGTTGAGTTTTAAGCCAGATTTTTCACTCTCCTCTTTCACCTTCATCAAGAGGCTCTTCTGTTCCTCTTCTCTTTATGCTTAATGGTAGCCTTTCTTTTTCTCTTGCTAATCTGTCCAGCAGTAATGGATGTGGGGTTGATTTCCAACGTGTATCTTGGAGAGACTAACATAGAACAAAGAGTGCTGAGATGAGATCAAGAAAGAAGGGATATTGCTGTCAAGACTAGGGCATAAAGTGGAGAAGTTGTTGTATGAACCTATGGTGTTTTAGGTCTTAATATTTCAAATTTGAGATTTAATGTAAAAAGCGAAAGAAATGGAAGAAGGTCATTTGGTTTTCTGAAACTCAGAATGTTAATTGAAATGATTAGAGAGAAGGAAAACAGCAGTAAAAACTAACATTTATTGATGATGGCTTATGATATGCTTCACAAAGCGTTCAACATGTTATTAACTCATTTGATCCTCTCAACATATGTATGAAATGATCACTGCTTTATAGATGAGACACTGAATTTTGGAGTGGTGAAATGAGCTGAAAAACATCACAGGATTGGTGAAGCCAAAATGAAGCCCATTTCTATCCGTTCTCAGTATTTTACCCACTGACCACCACAGTGACTGTCAGAGTGAGTCAAACCTGAAGGTTCAGAAGCAGCCCTGTGCCTCATGGGGCCTGACTGCACCTGCTCCAAGTCCTCACCTTGAGATCATGGGTCCTGATTTTCCCAGGGGATAATGTGCATTCATTAATAATGAAAGAACTTGGCCTCTGAGTTTGGTGGTCATTTCTAGTTGTGGAATTGTAGCAAGATGCTTCATCTTCATCTATCAAATGGGAGAACATAATATGAAGATTATCTAAAATGAATGCAGAACTTATTCATGGTGTCTTGTATTTCATGTTTATAAAATAGAATATGGGGGAGGGGGCATGAGATATCGGCTCCAAGAAATGTCTGACAAAGTCAAAAAAAAAAAAATAGAATAATATGTTTTTAACACAGTACTTGGGTCCCGGAAGGTGTTCAGTGAATGGTTATCTATAGACTTAACATTGTGATCCTTAGCTTCCGACCTCTGGAAAAATTCACAGGCATCTGCAGCAACATACCTACTTCTACCCAAAGAGACAAGCCATCTGTCCTTACTGTGTACCATTCCAAGACAAGTTCTTGTATGCAACAGTGCTATAATAAAGCTTCTTCATATAGGAAAGGGAAGTCGCTCAGTCGTGTCCGACTCTTTGCGACCCCGTGGACTGTAGCCTACCAGGCTCCTCCGTCCATGGGATTCTCCAGGCAAGAATACTGGAGTGGTTTGCCATTTCCTTCTCCAGGGGATCTTCCCGATCCAGGGATGGAACCCAGGTCTCCCGCATTGGAGGAAGATGCTTTAACCTCTGAGCCACCAGGGAAGTACACTGTATTAAATAAAAGCTGTATGCCCTTAGGGAAAGAGTGGTGCAAAGTATATAATCTTCCATTTGCATATTGAAATTCAGCTATCAGACCTTGCAAAAGAAATTCAGAGACATCTTAAAACGGAGGATGACCTTAATATTTTCCTTAAATAAATGATTAATGTGGGGACCATTAATTTCACCCATACTCTGTTCCCCAAACAGCTTCATCCATCCTGAAAAAGGCCTTTCACTTTCAAGGATAAATGATACAAATTTTTAATACAATTATGAACAATCAGGTAATTTATGTTTGTTATATATAATAAAATACATAATTAAACATCACCCCATAATTAATCAAGGCATTAAAACCTGGGAATGGTAGAAGCTACTCTCCAGCAGCATCCTGAGTCAGGGAGATTATTTATAAATAGTTGCATAGTCTTAAGACAGTTTTATTCCTGTTTCATTTTCTCCAAGTGTCATTGGATAGGTCAGTCTTGATTATATACTGCATTTGAAAATGTCCTTTAAGCAGAGCGAGCCAAGGCAACTCTTCTAAGCTTTTCAGATTAAATCTTGGGAGTCAAAATTTGAGTCCATATATAATGCTGATCCATTTCAAAATAAATCAAATAGAATGGCTTTTATCATGCATATTAGTCAGTTAGTCTAAGTCTGTGCCTCAATTTGTTCATCAGAACCCTATAGAGGATAAAATAGGAAATAAGCCATTTCTTTTTGTGATTGTACAGCAATGGTCAAAATAGAAATTTCAGATTCACCTACCTGCCTTACAGAATTTTGTCAGTTGAGATGAGCAAATAGTTGCTCTGCACTGAGCACTTTATTAATAAAGCTGCACTGAGTACTTTATTAATGATGATGATCACAATAAAATAATGAGTAAATGTTTCCCAGGTCTTATGTGAAGCACTTTGGATCCATCCGCCTGTTTAATCCTCACCAGAGTCCTGTAAGTGGTTCCTAAACTTTTTGGCACCAGAAGCTGTTTTTGTGGAAGATAATTTTTCCACGGAGCACAGCAGGGAGATGGTTTCAGGATGATTCAAGCATATTAGGTTTATTTGCGCACTTTGTTTCTATTTCTGTTATTATTACATCAGCTGATCATCAGACAACAGATCCCAGAGGTTGGGAACCCCTGCTAGGTGCATGCGTGTTAAGTCACTTCAGTCGTGTCTGACTCTTTACGACCCTCTAGACCGTAGCCTACCAGGTTCCTCTCTCCATGGGATTCTCTAGGCAAGAACATTGCAGTTGGGTTACCATGCCTTCCTCCAGGGAATCTTCTTGACCCAGAGATCGAACCCACGTCTTCTATGTCTCCTGCACTGGCAGGCGGGTTCTTTACCACTAGCACCTCCTGGGAAGGTAAATGTTGTTATTTTTGTGTCACAGATGAGGAAATGGAGGCACAGAAAGTTAGGTCAGAGCACGATCTCTCTAGAAGTTTTAAAAAAGGGTGGAAAAACTAAAGAATATAATAGGAATTGCATGTGATGTTGTCTGCATGTGTAAGAGATAGGTGTTCTCTTCAAATTGGCCAGGGTTTGCTTTTAAACTTAGTGTGGTTACCATGATAAAGAGGACTTACACGTAATAGATATTTCATACCATTGAATGAAATTGAAGGTTCCCAGCAGGTTCTCGGCTAGTTTTCTCCTGGAGGAGTCAGAATGTCTGAGTTGATGATTATACTGAAGGGTGAAAACCTGCGGCATTACCATATCTGTCAGGGAGAAGGATGGATAAGTGCAGAGAAAAGGTTCACTGAGCTGCCCTCATCAGGGATAATCATATTCCTTCCTTATTTTCAAGGAATGCCCCATTTGAGAGCTGATGACAGCAGGTATTGATTGAGTGTGTTCAGAAAACCTGTGAATGAACCCTGCAGGGAGTTTACCAAGTGTGGAGGCTTCTCAAAACACAAACCTGAGAACAGTGGATTGCGCTTGACCGTGTCTATCGCATATTCTTATGAATGCTTCATGTGTCTTGGGGTGAGTGTAATAGTGAGGGCTCATTGCATTTCTGGAACTCTGGTGTATATCCACACAGCTTTGCTACCACAAAACTTCGCTTCCTCTTTGGCTAATCTCACTGGGCTGGTAACATTCTTCACAATATACCGTCTACATCTAGAGCTCTTCTGCCTCTTGTTATGCCTCTTGTTTCTTCTGGAAGGCTCTTTACTATTCCTTAAGCCACGAGTGAAATATCACTGTGGACCTAGTAGTTCCATTTACTCCATGTTCTGCTGTCCTCCTTTCATATCTGCAGACCCAGGTGGAGGTGTGATGGTTATGGGTAAGTAGAGACAGAGGACTGAGCTGGGCCTGAGGGCCTTATATGGAAGAACGGATCCAGGGCAAAGACATGTGACAGCAGGAGGTAGATGCAGTTAATGAGGCACTGGCCTCTGGGCCTGATAAGGGCATTCATTTGTCATGATTTGGGGTTAGCCACTGTGTCAGTTAGTGGAGATTGAAATACTTATTTTTAGTCTTCAAAGAGCCTAGTCTGGGAGGAATCATAGAGGAGTGTGAGTTCCACAAGTTATTATCTTGGGCATCTTCTGTAGACCTCACCTGCAAGGCTGTATTTCTGGCATAGAACTCCAGTGTTTAGAATAGAGGCCAGTAGAGTAAGGGCTTCCCTGGTAGCTCAGCAGTAAAGACTCTGATGCAGAAACCACAGGAGACTTGGGTGTGATCCCTGGGTCAGGAAGATCCCCTGAAGGGGGAGCATGGCAATCCACTCCAGTATTCTTGCCTGAGAAATCCCAAGGACAGAGGAGCCTGGCAGGCTGTAGTCCATAGGACGGCAAAGAGTCAGATACGACTGAAGTGACTTAGCACACACACACACCACTTGAGTAAGTCCTGGGAACTGGGCTATAGGAGAATAGCTGGAAAACTAAAGCTTAAAATCATGGGGTCTTTCCTTGGGGCAGTGCTTCTACTGGCAGTGGAGCAAACTCAGAGCAGTCAGTTTGGAAGGATGACTGTTGCTTAGCTCCATCACATGGGCTGAAGACAGTATAAAGCATTCTTTGTTTTGTTTCTATTGAGCTGGGCTCTTTTTCTTTTTTTTTTCTTTTTTCCTAACTTTGTCAGTTAGTGGCTGTGCTACCTTGGGGTATTCTCTTAACTTCAGCAGCCTAGATTGCTTCATCTAAAATGAAGATTAATCATAATCATTTCTCTAGGTTACTCTAAGAATTCAATGGACGTTTAACTCACTATGCGGTGTCTCAGGTGTAGTAAGGTCTGAATTAATGGTGATATCATCACTAGCATCATCAAAACTATTACCATCACCATTGCAATCATAAATATTATCACCACATGTCATGGGACAGATTTTTGCTGAGCCCAACTACAGCAGAAGCAGGAATTCACACCCTCCTCCATTCTTGCACTTACATATAAACTTTATGTCAATGCCCTGGAAATTCTACTTGTCTTACTAGATTACATGTTCAAGTACATAGTATCTGGCATTTTCAGGGTATGTTGAATAAAACAATACAAAAATGACTCGGCCAGAATAAAATATCTTTAGAAATGTCTCCAAAATCTGTGAGCGTGTGTACTCAGTCATGCCCAACTCTTTGTGGCCCCATAGACTGTAGCCCACCAGGGTCCTCTGTCCATGTGTTGCCATTTCCTACTCCAGGAGATCTTCCCAACCCAGTGATCAAACCTACATCTCTTACTTCTGCATTGACAGGTGGATTTTTTATTGTTTTTTTTAACAACTGTGCCACCTGGGAAGCCTTCTGAAATCTATAGTAAGAATTAAAAGCAGTCTAGAGTTTGTTCATTGTTATTTACCGGAGCTTTTAAACTTATGTAAACAATATATTAAGAAACAATTGTGTCATAATAATGATACTTGAAATGTGATAGTAAGTGCTTTGTGATACTATGGACGCTTAGTTTAGAGCCATTGGATGTGATCTTATATTCTCTGTGCCCCTCATCAACTCCACCTCCACCATCCATACACCTTTTATTTACCTAAGAATGAATAAGACAGAAAAGCACATCACAGGTGTTTTCTAAATTGTCGTAAATGGTAAAAGGAATGGTCTATTTTCTCATTATAATTAAATGAATCAGTGTATGACTAAGATCTATGTGGCCCATTGATTTCAATTTCATTTGTCATAAATGTTGCTGTCCATTCTTGGTGGGTTTCTAACTCTAGTAATCATAAGTAAGAAGGCACCTGCCTACTTGTTATTTTCTGAAAAGATAGTGTATGTCCACAGAGCCAGCAAATTTGTATTCATAAACACCAGCATATAAGGAGCTGTTGTTTCAGGCACACTGAAAATGTGATAAATATTAATTTCTAAACAGGTATTTTGTCAAGGGTTTCTAGCATCAGCATTTCAGGTTTTTGTTTTTGCCCTTGGAGTTTTCTAAATGATAGAAATAAAAGTCAGCAGTCTTTAATAGGGTCTTATTTCTAAATCCAGAGGTCTGCCAATATTTTATTTTTCTACGTGGTGCAGTTCTACCATTGATTATTAAAGATCTGTTTTCTGCCTTTTTATTGCATTGCTCTGGTTTCCATAGGTATATGGAACAAGGGTATGTGTTCGTTTTTTGTTTTTATAAATCAGTACTCACTATCTGGGGGCTTCCAAGGTGGCACTTAATGGTAAAGAACCTGCCTGGCAATGCAGATGTTAGAGACGCAGGTTCGATCCCTGGGTTGGGAAGATCCCCTGGAGGACGGCATGGCAACTCACTCCAGTATTCTTGCCTGGAGAATCCCCATGGACAGAGGAGCCTGGCGGGCTGCAGTCCATGGGGTCTCAGAGTCGGGCACAACTGAAGTGATTTAGCATGCACTCATTATTTTTAAGTACAAAGACACAAGAAAATGGTTTTCTCTAAGTAAAATAATAGGCAACAATATTCTAAGAACTTTACTATGATATATAAGCTCTTAACTGAAAAATATAATCCTTACAGTTTTAAGTGTTTAAAGGAAATGATTGTTCATATAGTGGAGTCATTGTTCCCTGTGTTCTCTCATTTGGAATGAGCTGCCAAAGGCTCCACTTATATTGACGGGGCGACTTTTCAGTTGCAAGGCTGTAGCCTCTGGTTAAAGCCCCTCCTTTTGGTCCCTGGATGTTTGAAAATGGAACTTGCAATGTTCATGAGTGGGGTTTGAAGCCAGCAGCTGGTGTAGACCTGGGTTTGGATCCCTGATGTGCCACCCCTACCCAACTGTGTGACTTGAGTCACCCCTCTCAGCCTTCCTGTGTCCATCTGTGAAATAGAGATAACAATCCCTACTCCACAGGTTCTTTGTGTGTGTGTGTGTGTGTGTGTGTGTGTGTGTGTGTGTGTGTGTGTATTATTAGAAGCTATATGGAAGTGTGCTCAGTCATTAGGGCTCAGGAAATGAGCCACTCTTGCCTGGGAATTTCCAATCCAGTCTCTGCTACTCATGTCCTGCATGATTTTTGTGGGCCCAGTTTTCCATTCTGTAAAAAGATAGCATTACGTTAAATAGCCTCTCAAGTTAACTTAAAGTTGTAGAAATTCATAATTTGCCTTCTTGTCCAGAAGGGGAAAACTGGGATCTGCTCTTATGATGTGTACTATGTCTTTGCTTCTGGATTTTCTGGTGAGGGGAGGAAGGAGGGCTAACACACCTACAATAGGTACATTTTCAGAGATCCAGAGGAAAAAGTTGATTGCACTGAAACTCAATTCAACATGTTTGCCTGGAATGATTCAGAAAGCAATTTGGGGGTATGGTTGCCATTGCTGGCACTGATAAGGAGGAAGGAAAAGAAGAGATTTGGATTGGGGATCTTTACTCCATCCTCACTGAGTGATACTGAAAAAGTAATCAGTTTGTACAAGCCTTATTTTCCTTATCTTTAAAATGAAACAAAGATTGCCTATTTGTTATAAAGATTAAATGTAGTACGCATAGAATTGAGGGCTGGCTGGGTGGCACTAGTGGTAAAGAACCCACCTGCCAACACAGGAGAAATAAGAGAAAATAGTGTCATTCATGAAACACATTGTATGTACTTAAGGAATGTTACTTTCCTTTTTTAAAATCATCTTTCTCACTTCCTTTTGAGTGAGTGAGTGAGTGAAGTTGCTCAGTTGTGTCCGACTCTTTGAGACCCCATGGACTGTAGCCCACCAGGGTCCTCCATCCATGGAATTTTCTAGGCAAGAATACTGGAGTGGGTTGCCATTTCCTTCTCCAGGGGATCTTCCCAACCCAGGGATCGAATCTGGGTCTCCTGCATTGCAGGCAGACGCTTTACCATCTGAACCACCAAGGAATCCCTTTAACTGGCCCTCAATTCCATGCCAGTAATTTCACTCTTACTTGATGGAAAGGCTTCAAGCAAAGGGCTACAAAAAATGGTTGAGGTTCTACACTTGACATGATCAGGGTGGAGTGATGTTGCCAGGAAGTTTTTGTGGAGGAGAAAGAACCCCTGACATAAAGGGCCCTTCTAGGTCCTACAGGGAACATGATTCCTCTGGGTTGCTGAGTGGCTCTTCTGTGAACCATGCAGTCTGGTGAAGGACTCAGGGAAGACTCATGGACGTATAAAGAGAGAAAGGCTTTTTGTCTAGGGGAAGTGCAGACAATTTAATATTACTGGGACGTAATGTGCAAGGAAAGGAATAGAAAGGACCTGAGCAGATTACAAGGGCTGGATCAGAGAAACTTACATATGGTGAGTCATCGGAGGATTTTAAAACCTCTGGAGTGATGTGATCAGGTTAGCAGTGAGATCATTTCTGTCAGCAGCATGGGGGATGAATTGAAAGAAGGTGAGGCTACAGACTTAAGATCAGCCAGGGCCTTACTTCAGACATCTACTGAGAAATGATGAAGCCCTGAACTAAGGTGTTGACGCAGGGAAAAAGCTGGTCTGAAAGATAGTTTAGGCGTTGAAATTGACAAATGATGACTGCCTGTCTGGGAGGTAAAACAAACCTGGCATCCAGATAACTCTCAGGGCTCCAGTTTGGCCCTTTAGGTCAGCTCCCTCTGAGATCCCAAAGGCCCTGCTCCCATAGTGGTCTTGCTAGTCCACTTTGGTGGGAGAAGTCACTTTTTCTGCAACATTTCCACTGCATTTTTTTTTTTTTAGCCCATACTTACTTCATGCCTTGAATTATTCTGTTTGTGTTAGCAGTCTCTCCTCCTACTTGATTTTAAACTTGCAATGAAGCCCCAGTTTAATGCATCCTTGAATCCCCCATAAGGCTGGTCAATTGTCTTAATTATGTGCCACTTGTCACTTGACTAGACGGGTACATTTGACATATGTCCCACGTCTTCTTCTAGGCCACTGATTAAATTGTTTTTAAAGGCACTGGTCTCAGGAATGCCTCCTGCAGAATGCCATTTATGTCCCGCTAGATGATTCTTTATTTTCCATTTTCTGATTTCTTTCCTTCTCTTAATTTGATTCATTGCTCTGATCCCTAGACTGTTTTCTCCAAGCTCATTGACACCCAGGATAAAAATGCAAAAAATGTTAAATTCTATCTGGGATAAATTAAAACTGTTGTCACTTCCAGGTTCTTTACACGTTGACACTTCTGTGTCCTTGCGTGCTGTGTGCTAAGTTTATTCAGTGGTGTCCGACTCTTTGCGACCCAACAGACCGTCCTCTGTCCATGGGGTTCTCCAAGCATGAATACTGAAATGGGTTTCCGCGCCCTCCTCTAGGGGATGTTCCCAACCCAGGAATAGAACCTGTGTCTCTTAAGTCTCCTGCATTGGCAGGCTAGTTCTTTACCACTAGTGCCACCTAGGAAGCCCTCTGTGACCTTGAAGGAGATAAATCAAGTTTCATCTATTTAGCTTTAAAGGTGCTGAGTGTAGGCTAGCACCTTCTTCAGGATACCTGAATGTGCTTCTGTGAACCTTGCTTTACAGAACTTGGGTTTGTGAAAAGCAAGTCTGCCAAGGTGACAGACTGCAATGAAAAGGATACTACTTGAGAGTGAGACAGGAAACTTGGACTTCGGTGGTGATTTGGCCACAGGTTATCTGTACAGCCCTGGGAAAGTCACTTCCCTATTTGGGCTTCAGTGTCCTCATCTGTAAAATCAAAGTGTTAGGCTAGAGGTAAATAGAGCTCTCTAGAATTCAAATACTATTAGATATCTTAAAGTAGACTTGATAGCTCCAAGAGCATCTTACACTTTTAAGTATGCCTGGTCCTACAGAGGACGGCAGGAAGCAAGACAAGCCTGGCTGGGCCCAGGATCTAGAAGCAGAAGGGAATAAAGGGAGAAATAACCAAACCTAGGTCCAGAGGTTCCGGGGAAGCATGCCAGTTGAAAAGGCGAGGCACAGAATCCAAAGGGTATATAGTCTTAGAGAGCAGGTGGTCATCTAAAGAGTCAGATGGCAAGGAGGGTAGGGGGGATTGTGGTCCCAGCAGGCAGACAGTAAAAGGCAAGGAGGGAACCCAGCAGCATGTAATGCTCAGGAGTCAGAGTCATGGAAGTCTGTCAGGGAATAGCAGGGTCCTGGCCACCTGCCTGGGTTCATGGGCAGGGCAGAGATTAAAAAGGGAGAAAGGGGAGGGGAATAAACAGGAGCAAGACCCAGTTCCAGGCTTGGCCAGCCTGACATATTAGGCAGGTCTCCAAAAGGGAGATGCAGGCAGAGAGGAGCAAGACAGAAGGCGAGTTCTCAGAACTGGGCCACCAGGTGGGAGCTGAGTTGCAGAAGGCCAGTTATAAGAACTGGGGCAAAAGGGAGGAGCCGGAGTAAGAGAAGGAAGGTTAATGCTGAAGCCTAAGTTTTAGAATTTGGGACACTAGGGGGTCTCTTCTAATCCACACCTTTCAGGAAGCAGTGATTTCTCCTGTCTCCTAGCTGCCCATCTTCTACGATTGACTAACAGCCTCCTTTCCCTTCCCCAGCCTCTTCCTTCCCAACTGTCTCTCTGTCATCATCAATTTCATTGAGGATGTACTAAGTGCAAAGTAAGCAAGAATGAGGGACACTCTTGGGAAAGAGCGCTGGGAACAGGAAAATGGAAAATCACAATGCAGGGTGATAAATGCCGCAAATAAGTATGTTCAGGGCTTCCCTGGTGGCTCAGATGGCAAAGAGTCTGCCCCGCAGTGCAGGAGACCCAGGTTCGATTCCTGGGTCAGGAAGATCCCCTGGAGAAGGAAACAGCAACCCACTCCAGTATTCTTGCCTGGAAAATCCCATGGACAGAGGAGCCTGGCGGGCTACAGGCCATGGGGTCGCAAAGAGTCGGACACAACTGAGTGACTTCACTTTCACACCTTTCAGGTATGTGCAAGGTACAGGGTGTGCTGAGCAGTTAGAAGCCAATTCCATCCAGAGAAAGTTTGGACCGTGTCCCAGAGGAAGCAGTCTTTGAACAGAACCTTGAAGGGCAGGTGGAAAGGTGGAAGATGGGCAGACTGAGCAGAGGGAACTGGCTTTGGGTGTAGACATGGAATGGACACGTTCAAGGGATATAAGGGGCCAAGTGTGGTGACTGCATGGGGCTGGGGTTGGGTGTTCTCAGAGATCAATGAGGGAAGTATATGGGGGATTTTCCGAAAGCAAGTGTACTAGAGTTGCTTACAAGGAAGATAACACTCTTGGCAGAAGAGAGGATGAGATGGAGCATGGTGGTAGCAAGTGAGACCAAGAAGGAGGCCATTACTCATGGTCCTGGCAAGAGCCAGCAGGGATGAAGCCAAGGCTGTAGCAAAGGAGATGAACAGAAGCATCCAATCTAAGGAAAAGAATCAAGAGGCCCACAAAGATGCAGCCAAAGGAAGTCATAAGCAGTTGCAAGGAGTCAAGGGCAAAAAATGAAGAAACAGGATTGAGTCTTTCCTTCAGTGTCACTGAGTGAAACCTTCTCTGTCTACATGTTCAATAGCACCTTCATCAAATTCCCAGTCTCCCTTTCTGGATTTTTTTTTTTCCTCCTTAGTGCTCTCTAGTATCTATCATACCACTTATTTTATGTATCTTGTCTTCTATCTCCTCCCATTAGAAGGCAGCTCTCTGAGGGCAAAACTTGTCATTTAAGGTCACTGTTTTACCCTTGAATCCCTTGCACTTAGGACAAACCCTGGTATGTGTATGTGTGTGTGTGTGTTAGTGTGTGTGCGCTGAGTCACTAAGTCCTGTCTGACTCTTCTTGTGACTGCATGGACTGTAGCCCGCCAGGGTCCTCTGTCCATGGGATTCTCCAGGCAAGAATACTGGTGTGGGTTGCCATTTCCTTCTCCAGGGAATCTTCCCTAACCAGGGATCGAACCCACATCTCCTGCATTGGCAGCAGTATAGTAGACAGTAAACACTGAATGAATGAAATGAAGGCACCAGAAGCCAAGGACCAAAACTTATAGCACAGAAAGACATACAGTCATAGGATATTTGACATTAGAGGAACCCTAGACACCAGACCAGACACTTGGTTTCACAGAAAGCAGAAGTGATTCTTACAAGGTTGCACACAGAGCATATCAAGTGGAGGTAATAGGAAGTGAAGGGTCTGCGAGTGTGTGTGCCCTGATCTCCCAGGGGCTGATTGACATGCAGGAGAGGAAGTAAGGGTGAAAGTGTTACAGCCTGGCTGTTGAAGAGACACTGCAGCTACAGGTCATTCCTGATCTCACCAAACTGAAATTTGCCAACATCAAACAGAGAGACCTTTAGATTTCCTTTTGTAACTGAGACATACTGAAACAATTGTTTCTTCCGAGGACTTTGCTCATCCATTTTGTCCTTTGCTGTTCCTATTTGTAAATCTCTGTTCTCCACCCCACTCCCACCCCACCCCCCGCCACACACACACATCAAGCATTGTTACGAGAATAAAAGAGCCTCTGAATTTGGGCATAATACATCAATACCGCATCTTTTCCACAGTATAATAGTATTTCTGTTTCCTTCCTGTTGTCTTTTCCTCTCAATAAACATTAGCACGCAGTAAACGCCAAGCCATTTGGTCTGTAAAATGTTATTTGGTTATTTTTTGTATCTAGAAATGTTAAAAGATTTTAAAAGATGTAAGGATTTGAAAGTATGTGAAAAGTTAGATTGCTACTTAATTTTTCAGTGATGTGTCCCTTTGCTCATTGTTTCTTTCATTGGTTTGTTCTCTTGTTCAGCGTGTATTTCCTTTGCATTTCCTAGCTCTAAAGATTTGGGTCTTGGGAGTTCAAAACTAAATCAAAGAGTTTACAACCTGGTAAGAAAGAGAAGATCAAGCAAAAACAAATTTTAATTATTTCATAAATATCTAATTTGTGTCCTCCCTATTTATGTTAAAGTCATTTAACAAATACTTGTCAATACCTGCATATCCGGTCACTGTATTAGAAAATGTGGATCCAATAGGAAGTAAGGCAAATGTGAGTGCCTGTCCTTATAGAAATTACAGGCTAGCTGAGGACACAAACACTAAGAGTGTACTTCAGTGAAAAATTGTGTGAGGGGTGCTTGCTTTACCTCGGCAATAAGAGAAGCTTCTTCAAAGATGTGGCATTTGAGTTGAACTCAGAAGGGTGAATAAAAATGAACTAGTTAAAGGAGGGGTGGAAACGGGGAGAGGAAGTCAAGGTAGAGGGAACAGCATGCCCTGAGACAGGAAAGGCATTTCTCACTAGAAGATTAAAAGAAGACCAGGATGGGTGAGAGCAGCAAGGGGGAAGTTAGACTAGAAAGTAGGACTGTATGTTGTTACCACACCCCCAGCAAAACAATATTGCGTGGAGCACTATAAACTACATCAGGGATTTTGCTCTTCTGCCTCAGAGCGATGGGAAATCAGTAAAGGATATAAACACAGGAAAGTATGATAAAACTTTATTATTTGGAGGACTGGGCTGAGGCAAGAGTAAGGGGGATGGGAAAAATAAGGGATGCATACATAATACAATAAAAATTCAAAAGATCACTTCCTCTGAGAACACTGAAGAAGTTATTAATGGAAGAGGTGCCTTTGGACGCTGAGCCTTGAAGAAGGAAGAGGATGAAGGCATGTAGGAATAGGAACTGTGAATCAACAAGGACATTTTCAACAGAAGGCCTACCTGGGGGAGGTCAGTTCAGTTCAGTCGCTCAGTCGTGTCCAACTCTTTGTGGCCCCATGAATCGCAGCACGCCAGGCCTCCCTGTCCATCACCAACTCCCGGAGTTTACCCAAAGCCATGTCCATCGAGTCGGTGATGCCATCCAGCCATCTCATCCTCTGTTGTCCCCTTCTCCTCCTGCCCCCAATCCTTCCCAGCATCAGGGTCTTTTCCAATGAGTCAACTCTTCGCATGAGATGGCCAAAATATTGGAGTTTCAGCTTCAGCATCAGTCCTTCCAATGAACACCCAGGACTGATCTCCTTTAGGATGGACTGGTTGGATCTCCTTGCAGTCCAAGGGACTCTCAAGAGTCTTCTCCAACACCACAGTTCAAAGGTCAGGGAGGTGCAAAAGCACATGGGGAATGGCAAGGCAATTGTGCTGACTGCAGTATAGGACAGACACCTGAATTACGTGAGTGAGGAATAGATTGAAAAGTAGAAGGGAGGGTGGAAAGGTTCGAACATACAACTATTTAAATTTTATTGTGTATTTAAGCAGGAGTCATTGAAGGATTTGGCTTCCCTGGTGGCTCAGCAGTAAAGAATCACCTGCAATGCAAGAGATATGGGTTTGATCCCTGGGTGGAGAAGGTCCCCTGGAGGAGGGCATGGGAACCCACTCCAGGATCCCTGCCTGAAGAATCCCATGGACAGAGGAGCCTGATGGGCTACAGTCCATGAGGTTGCACAGAGTCAGACACAACTGTAGTGACTGAGCATGCACGCACATTGAAGGATTCCAAGCTGACAGTGCCTGATCATGTTTTCAAACCTGATCTGTTTTCAGATCATATGCTGTAATCACACAGCAAAGTGTAAAGGGGGATCGGAAAGAATAGAATTTGGAGGGAATAAGAACAGTTGGGAGTCGAGCACAAAAGACTTGGCTGAAGCCAATGAAGGCTTGAATGAGGGTGATGGTAGTGGGAATGGAAAGGATGTGAAGAATATTATGGAGGTAAAACAAACAGGACTAGACAACTGATTGGCTGTGAGAGAACATGGAAGAGGTTTAAAAACTGCTTAGTGTTGTCAACACCTCATTTCATTTGCTCTTCAATGCAGAATTTGAGGGAGGTAATACATGTGGTGTCCTGGAATACAGACTGATTGCCACATGATCTCTTGCCCACATGCCATGAATAGTTGTGCTACTATGTAGCAGTTTTTGGATGACTCCCAAATGAACTGAGTTTTAAATGTTAACCTACTAACAATTATCTCCATGCCCTATTAGCAATCAACTGTACCATCTGTTCCTACCAATAAAACATATCTTCTAGAAAAATGAGAATGGTGAAATATTAGATGTTAAAAAAAAAACAAAAAAAAACAGACTGAGAACTTTACTTTATAGCACTGCATACTCTGGGAAAAAATAGGGTGGGAAAGAATTTCCACTTTTTTGTTATATAAAGCTTATACTAAGACATATAAAATATATAAGAAGTTCTATGACTTACATTGCCCATTTTTTAAAAAATGAAAGACCAATCTTGAAATGATTCAAATGAGAAGGCAGTGCTTCTTCGGAAAATCTAGTGAAAAAATCTCTGGACTTCAAATTGAACAAGAATTTCAAATTCATCTCTATTATTTTTAGAGATATAAGCTGTATTTTCACTTGAGGTCTCTGGGTCTTAGATTTCCTGTCTGTAAAATGAAGGTACCAACACCTGCCCTGCCTAAGTCATAGATTTGTTATAAGGATCAAGTGAGTTGATGTACGTGATTGATAACAATCACAATATCAGATCTAGAAAGACACTTCACTGTAAAAATTCAAATGTCACAGACCTAATCTGTGAGCCTCTAAACATGTATCATTGACCAATAGGGAAAAAGTGTTACATTAGGTAATGAAGGTTGATAGACAAAGAAAGCTTGATCACTGGGTTCTTCATTAGAATCCCAAAATAATTGGTCATGTTATGTGTTACATCACAAAAGGGTGCTACACCTGTGTTGTGTAAAGGATGGTTTTTAAAATATCGTCCTTGGACTAGCAAAACTATGGACTTGTGAAAAATGCAAATGATCAGACTCGCCCTCTGCATATACTGTGTCAGAAACTCTGAGGGTGATGCTCATAGTTTTCTGCTTTAAAAGTCTCTTCAGGGAATTCTTGTGAACACTAAGATTTGAGAACCACTGATACAGAGGAAAAAACCTGGACTCTACACTCAAGCTGAGTCAAATTTAAGCTCTGACCTTTAACTCTGCAATGACCTTAAACTTCAGTTCAGTCACGCAGTTGTGTCTGACTCTTTGCTACCCCATATACTGCAGCATGCCAAGCTTCCCTGTCCATCACCAACTCCTGGAGCCTACTCAAACTCATATCCATCACATTGGTGATGCCACCCAACCATCTCATCCTCTGTCGTCCCCTTCTCCTCCTGCCTTCAATCTTTCCCAGCATCAGGGTCTTTCCCAATGAGTCACCTCTTAGCATTAGGTGACTGAAGTATTGGAGTTTCAGCTTCAGCATCAGTACTTCCAAAGAATATTCAGGACTGATTTCCTTTAAGATTGACTGGTTGGATCTCCTTGCAGTCCAAGGGACTCTCAAGAGTCTTCTCCAACACCACAGTTCAATAGCATGAATTCTTTGACACTCAGCTTTCATTATAGTCCAAATCTCACATCCATACATGACTACTGGAATAAACCATAGCTTTGACTAGATGGACCTTTGTTGGTAAAGTAATGTCTCTGCTTTTTAATATGCTGTCTAGGTTGGTGATAACTTTTCTTCCAAGGAGCAAGCATCTTGAACTTATTCTTTATCAATAACTGCCCCAGAATTTCCTCGCTGTGGTGGGAGATTCAGAGGGATATAATAATATAGATGCATCTTATCCCTCTTAAAACACTGGCCTAGTGGCTAGGCCGACATAACATTTATTAGTTCTTTAGCCTACATAAAACTTTTCTTTCTTTATTCCCCCTCCTCCTTTTTTTGTAAAAATTTCTTTGGATGAAAATAATGTTCAAAGAATTGAGTTTTCAGTTAAGCTGTTGGACCACAGAGAGAAATGGCTTTTCTGAAATCTCATCTAGGAAAACACAAGGACTTTTTTGACATTTAAAACATAATTTTCAAAGTATATAGGCTGCTCTCTAGATATGTGTAATTTATGCTTTCAAAATTCATATTAGTGCCTGTATCTTATGAAACTTCATCTGCTTCAGTCATATCAAACATGCAGTTGAAAGAGAGCTGCTGTGAAAATGACTTGAGGTCTCTTTAAAGGTGTATCTATAGCAGTTAAGTGTAGCAGTTATTTGAGGGAGCCAGCGAAAATGACTCTGCTGCTAAGCATAAGATTAAGACAGGAGGGCAGGTCAGAGTCTAGTACACTTTTTTCTTCTGCTACAAATGAGCTCCGTAGATGTTTACATTAAGTCCTAAACTATTTAAGAGTACCAAAGAAATTCTCAGTGAAGCCTCTTAGACAAGGAGGCCAGAGGAGATTCTTCTGTTCAACAGCTATTTATAGAGTACCTACCATGTATTAGGCACTCTTCTAAGTGCTGGACAAACAAAAGTGAGCAAAACAGAAGCAGTTCTTGTCCTCATTGAAGGAACAGCATAGCAGGAAGAAGGACATTAAACAAATGATCACAAAAATAGGTGCATAATTATAAGTTGTGATAAGTTCTACGAAAAAAAAAAGTACAGGGCATTTTGAAAGCATGCAATAGGCGGATCCATAAGTCTCTGCCCTTGAAGAGCTTACAACCTTCTTTAATATGCTTTGCATCTTTTATGCTTGAAGTAGGACAGATTGACCAAAGTTTTAGCTACTAAATAACTGTCCTGCTGCCTGACCTTAGGAAAATTACTTAAATTCATCTGCATCAGTTTTCTCAACCATAAAAGGGAACAGAAATACCAACCTGGTAGGGTTGTTACGAGAATTAAATAAAAGGAAAAAAAGAGAACTGTGTGTGCTTGGCACATAGTAAGTAGCTCCACGAGTGTTAAGTAGGCTAAACTGGAGAAGGAGGAAGGTGATGGGATGGTGACAGCAGTGATGACGCAGTAGTCATTGGGACGGGGCAAAGTTAGTAACTTAAAATTCTGTAGTCTTAGTACTCAGGCTAATATTTGTTCTTAGAGGGGGAGCAAAATACATGGGGCTCCCCTGGCAGCTCAGATGGTAAAGAACCCGCCTGCAATGCAGGAGACCCTAGTTTGATCCCTGGGTTGGGAAGCTCCCCTGCAGAAGGAAATGGCAACCCACTCCAGTATTCTTGCCTGGAGAATTCTGTGGACAGAGGAGCCTGGTGGACTTCAGTCCCTGAGGTCGCAAAGAGTTGGACATGACTGAGCGAAAAACATTTTCACTGTCACATGTATATGTGTGTGTGTGTGTATACATATAGACTATAATGAAAATATTATAAAAATTCTTTAATCTTTAAATACACACACACACAATATCTAAAATCCTCTGCCTAGTCTACTTTTTGACTATGTGCTGACAGAGTCCAGGGTTTTAACAAGAAAGAATAAGAGGGAAATAATTTCGATTCTGGTCTGCTCTTTTGATGATAAAGCAGTGGTGATCCTCAGTTTTCTAAAGTAACTATCAATGCAGAGTTTGGAGAGGAGGGCTTTCTTGTGAGAGTGGACACAGAAGCATAAGAGACACATCAGCTAAGCTCACTACCATTGTGGTCCTAACACATTCTCAGGATAGTGGCAAGGTAAAAAGGGGAGTCGACTGAAGCCTGCAGTCCTTGCTTCCAGTCCTGTCTCTACAGTTCCAGGGAGCTGTGTGGTCTAAATCATCTCCACGAGCCTGTTTCTTCTTTTGCAAAATAGAAATGGAACTCAACATATTTAGTCAGTGAATTTCATGCTTACTTTATGAAGTACACCTATTTTAGGTAGACCCTAGTATCTTGTAAGGATGGTTAGTATTGAACAAGATGATATACATGATTTTTTTTTTAATTTTAAAGTAGTAGGTAAGCCTAAAATTATTTTTCACAATGATGTTACCCTCATTTGGACTTTATACTTTTACATGTAAATTTCCCATCTTCCACAAAACCATGTATAAGCCCCTTGAGTATCAGCAGAATGCCATATCTGTTTTACTGTCTCCGAAATAGGTGCATGCCTGTGTGCTAAGTCGCTTCAGTTGTGTCCACCAGGCTCCTCTGTCCATGGGATTCTCTAGGCAAGAATACTGGAGTGGGTTGCCATGCCCTCCTCTAGGGGCCTTCCTGACCAGGAATCTAACCCATGTCTTGTGGGTCTCCTGTACTGGAAAGTAGTCTTTTTTTTTTTTTTCACCACTGGTGCCATCTGAGAAGCACCCCAAATAGGTGAGCAGAGCAGAATTTTCAAGCACATATTGACTGAGCTGTAGAGGATCTATCACATCTGAAGAAATCAGAAAAGTTGCTTGGAGAGAAGGAGCACAGTAGTCCTAGTGGTGGCATGGTAGCAAACCAAACTAACTAGCTTCCATAGATAAGCATTCAGCCATATGTAGTGGAAGGGCCAGGCCTGTTGAGAAAGTTATCAGGTTGTCAGTGAAGCCAAACTTCAGGCAAAGGCAAGCACCTTGGACATTCACAGAATCACAAAACGAAGAACAGTCATTCTCCACTTACTGGTATTCACTAAATGAACTTCTATATTGAGTTCAAGAAAGGACAAAGCTGTCATCATGGCTCCTACCCTCAAAGAGTCTACCATCCAGTAGGTGAGGAGAGAAAGATGCATGTAGTACAATTTGAGAAGCTCTGATATGGGATTATCCATGAAATGGCAACCCTACTCCAGCATTCTGGCTAGGAAAAGTGCATGGACAGAAGAGTGTGGTGGGCTACCGTCCATGGGGTCACAAAGAGTCAGACAAAACTCAGTGACTAACAAACTAAAAGACTGGGAGATTAGAAAGGAACCCCCTCCCCTGTCCCCCACTCCCTGCCAGACCAAGGATGGGTCCTTGAGGAGGGGTAAGGCTTGAGTACGAGAGGAGGGACGCTGGTCAGGGCACTGAAAGAGAGAAGGGCATCCCAGGCGTTTTCAGTCCCTGCTTTCAGGTGGTGAACAGCCTATGGGAGGTTCAGGTTCTTGGTTAAGCCGAGGGATGTGTATTCCGCATGAGAGACATAATTGAGACCCCAATTACTTAATTTGTTAGTGGTTCCTCCCTCTTTATGCATGCCAGCCCTAATTTATTCTTTATCTATAATATGCATATTAAAAGGTGAAAATGTGAAGCTGTAACTGAGAAAGTGTCATAGAGTTCTGGAAATGAGTTCACTGTAGGAGTCTAAACACAAAATAAAAACCAGCTCTTAAAGCTACTTCTTTAGTGAGTGTTTTGAGTCCGCAGTAATTCTGGGTATAGAACACATATTGTGCTTCATAAATTGGGCTGACCCAGAAATTGCAGCTGATGCTACAACATAAATCATACAGACTCCTATTTTGCACAATAAGAATTGTGTGAACTCACTGCCAGCTCTGTCCCTCACTGGAGTGGGGATAATGTTTGTGGGTTATTTGCTTTGATTTACCTTTGCTTCAACCTAAAATATCGGGGAATATCAGCTACATTGGACTGCTTAACATACCCTTAAAATGAAGATATGAAAAATTTTAATCAACAAGGAAATACAGATTGCAACTGTATATATTGCAGGTCTTTATTAAGGTTGTGTGTGTTAGCTATTCAGTCGTGTATGATTCTTTCTGACTCAATGGTCTGTTAATGGAATTCTCTGGGCAAGAATACTGGAGTGGGTTGCCATTCTATTCTCCAGAGGATCTTCCTGACCCAGGGATCAAACCAAGGTCTTCTGCATTGAAGGCAGATTCTTTACTATCTGAGCAACCACAGAGGGCGTCTTGAAAATTCTCATTCCTGTTGGCTCCTGGTTTGAAGGATGGAGGTGGATAGGGAACAGCAGTCTTTCCTGGGCTGCAGGCCATATTCATCCTCCAATAGCTTATTTCCAATCCTTCCTAGGTGGCGCTAACGGTCAAGGCTAGTGGTCAAGGTTAGATGTAGGGGACATGGGTTAGATCCCTGGGTCAGGGAGATACCCTGGAGGGAGGCATGGCCACCCACTCCAATATTGTTGCCTGGAGAATCCCATGGACACAGGAGCCCGGCAAGCTGCAGTCCATAGGGTCATAAAGAGTAGGACATGACTGAAGTGATTTGCATGCATAAGATTGCTGGCTTGAGCAATAATAATAATAATCTCTTTCTTTAGAGTACCACTAGTATTTGTCTTCTTCTCCTGTTCCGTGACACTTCTGCCCTCTGCATTTTTCCTTGTTCTCCCATACTTCTGATTCTGTTCACGGGCTTTCTTTTTAAGAGCTTTCCAGCATACCACTTGGTTGACACTCCC
This sequence comes from Giraffa tippelskirchi, assembly GCF_054371585.1. Taxonomy (NCBI): domain Eukaryota; kingdom Metazoa; phylum Chordata; class Mammalia; order Artiodactyla; family Giraffidae; genus Giraffa; species Giraffa tippelskirchi. The sequence goes on along the minus strand of NC_137284.1, from coordinate 36,240,896 downwards.
TCTGCAGGTGATCTGGTGAATCTACTATGATTACCCTGGTACAGTTGATCCCTTTTATTTTTGATGTCACCAAAGCTCTGTATATCATCTGGTTAAAAGAGCCATAGGAAGAGTGAAAGGAAAACTTTCATGTCTGAGCCATTCTGAGTAGCAAGTATCACTTAGATTCCCATAGTCTTATTTTTTTCTTGATAGAATTCATTGTTATAAAAATAAAGCATCGTGAAGAAAGAATTCATGTATAATTGATTTTTGCATCAAAGCAAATTATGGTTCATTTGTCCCAGGTGAAAACAGAACCATTGTTAATTTTCATGTCCTGACAAAAATGTTTTCTTCTAAACTAGACTAGTAGTTATTATGACTTTCAAAAACCTGGTAATAAGCCTGAGTCTTTAAAAATAGAGAAGTTTAAAATGTCAGCATGCCATTAGTGGCTTTATTGAATGCATTTTCTCATGGTTAGAAGGTAGTATAGGAGGCAGGGTAAGCTAACTCCTGTAACAATGGTGACTTAATGCAGTGCAGTCCTATATCTCTCATATCAGTGTCCCACACAGTTAGTGATAAAACTCTGACCCACAGAGCCCTGCTCCTTCTACCTTTGTCACTGCCACCTTCATCACTTAACTTCCAAGACTGTCAAATATTCAATAATAGAAAAAGGGGGCTTGGGGAATCGTATAAGAGGTTTTATAACAAGGCCTTAGACTGGCCCACATCACCTCTGCCCACATTCCCCTGGACAGAACACAGGCAGTGGCAGCAATCGAATAACAAGGAAGGCAGGGAAAGGTCATCATCTTGTTGATCTAGGAAAGAAGAAAGCAATTTGGTGAATACATAAGGGTGTGCCATTAAAAATTTATAATTTATAATGATTATTTCATAATTTATTAAAATAACTCCCATCCCTTTTTCCTGTTTCAAAAAGAAGTCTCCCTCAAGAAGCTCTAATAAAGAGAGTCAATATATATACAGTTAAAAGCACAGACCTTGGAGTCATGTCAATTTCAGTACAATGTTTTCTTTACTTCTGTTGACCTTTTGCCTTCTCTGAGGTCTTTTTCTTTATTCTTGAATTTTCTCATTCAATAGTTGGGAACCAAGATACCTAACAAGAAGATGCCATGAAGATAAAATGAAATAGTGTATGCAAAATAGGAAATAGTCAATAAATGATGATATTATTTGTAATGTTAGTAAAAAATAGTGTGAAAAATATTAATACAGGAGATATTTTCAATTAAACTTCTTGCAGTCCTTCACATGTAGGGCATTTTCTTCCATTCACACTGCATTTTTGCTCCCAAACCTTTGAGCTATCCTCAGAAAAGATGTTCTGCGGTCACAGAGTAAGGGCGCTGGGTGAGGAGAGGAATGCTCCTAGTTGTTCACAGACTTTACAGATTTTTCATTCTGTGGGGTTAGGGGTTCTAGCTGCCCCATCCATGGGAATGTGATGACTGTTGTCCCAATGGCATTAAGCATGACTCACCAGAGAGCTTGTTTTCGCCAACTCGCTCATACTCATCTGTACTGGGGAGGAGTCCCAGTTGTACTTCTTCGGCAGAATGGCTGACTGAGGTTTTTCTCTCCCTAATTTCTGTGAAGTGCACTTTCTCCTTGATGTATGCCCATAAATCAAAGACATTTGCAAAACAAGTAAAATATTAAGTCTAAGGCTCAAGTGAATTGATCACAATTAAGTGGGAAAGTTCTCGGTCTGTGCCCATGCAAGAAAGCAAGTGTGTCATTGGGTATAGGATGTTTCTTTCCTATGGTTAAAAATGAAACCAGAATCCAATTCTAACATTTATTTATCCTAAGCATCTTTTATGAGAACTTTCTCTGAAGAGATATGGTGAAAGACTCTTGTCGGTAACATTTTAAATTTTGCAACAAAAGCAGCGATGAGGATATTTAGCTTTTGTAAACTTAGTACTTTGAATTATTCAGTCCTTCCTAGGAACTCTTCACTTAGCTGAGAGAAATTTTATGGGGAAAAAAATGGAACTGTAAGTGAAATATATTTTCATTCTGGTTTACAAGTGGGATGAGTAAAGCATTAAGTAAATTAAATACATTGCTCACATCACATGGTAGAATGTCAGTGGCCAAGAAAAACTCAGGTCTCTTAATTTCCAGGTCCATATGCTGATTTTAAGACAATTTGTGTCTTATTAGCCCTCTTATTGTTTGATATGCCAAAATGACTCCATAAACATTATAGGAGAACACGTGAAAGATTATTTAGTCTAGTTCAATACCCTTGGGCAACTGAATGATTAAATAATTCAAAACAGGGATTTTTGTTTCTGGTAATATGTTGGATTAGGTTATTTGGACCATCTTTACTCTCAGATCACAACTAAAAATGTTGGATATATTAAATTAAAAAAAAATAAGCAAACAAAACTTTTTAAAAGTACTAGACAACCAACAAGATAATGAAGAATTATCAGCCAGAAACCTAAGTGAAGGCAGGAGCCTAGAGGGTTGGTTTTGAACTGAAGCCACTTCTTCCCTGAAGGCATTTGCTGAACCAAGTGAATCTGAACTTTAAGACTGATCTACAAAGACTCCAGATTGAAGTTGTAAGGTATACATTTTAAAATACTTATCCTTGCTGTTTAAATTAATTGGAGACAAGCTTGAGTAAATAGTACAGAAATCTGTAAAAAGCTGGCCCAGCATATATGAAAAAAAAAACTTCAATAAAGGAAGCAAAATCGAAATGAAAGACAAAGTTGAGAAAGTGTAACAGCAGATTAGTCAAAGCTGGAGAAACAATGAGTAAACTGGATGATAGTTTAGAAGAAATTATCCAGAATGCAGAGAGACAAAGAGTTGGGAAATATGAGAAGCTAAGAGACATTGAAGATAATTGAGAAGGACTGATCAGTATCTAATAGAAGCTGCAAAAGAGAAGATACATAGAGTGTGTCAGAGGCAATATTTGAAAAGATAAATATCCAAGAATTTTCTGGAATTGATAAAATGTACTGATACACATATTTAAAGGTGATTCATGAATATCAAAGAATTTATAAAGTCTGTGCCAGAGGATATGCATGGTGAAAATGCACAACACCAAAGATAATTATATATATAAATATATATACGTATACATATGAGATTATAAAGGGATATCTTAATATTAGCTGAGGAGGAGAGACAATGTATATCCCAGCATATATTGAGACCATAACTCTAATTCCACAATTTTATCTTTAAAAATAAAGGCTAAATAAAGACATTTCTGCAAAACAGAACCTAAGGTTGTTACCAGCAGACCCTCATAAAGGGTTTCCTAAAAATGTCCCTAGGAAGAAGGAAAGTGATCCTAGGTTGAAAATCCAAGTTGCTAAAAGAAGGGTAAACAAAGTACTATATAGGTAAGTTAATCTAAATGAACATCCATTTATTAAAAAAAATAATGCTTTGTGAAATTAAAAAAATAAGACCAGGTCAAAATATAAGAGAACACAATATACTAATTATATATATGTTAATTATAATTAATTCTATTAATTATATATAATTAATATATTTGTAGTAGAGTAAAGATATGGAATAAGTTTCGATTTTAATAGGTATACATGTTATTTCAAGAATCACTTATTTTTAAAGATAATAAAAATAAGTAGAGAAAAATAAATCACATAATTAAAAAATCAAATGGCAAAATGGCAAAAAATAAGAATTATTGAATTAGGAAATGAGTGGGAAAAATCAAAAGCAGAAATAAGACTATCACTAGAAGGCCAAATATGTCACTTAATTATATTAAGTGTTAATGAAACAACAGGTAACTGAGTGTCACAAGATAATGGTAAAAGAAGTAGATAAGTTGCCCAAGAAATACATTTTGTATGGTTCTGTTTCTGTATAGTTCAAAACAGGTAGAACTATACTGCATTGTCAAATAATTTGGGGTGGTAAAATCTGTAAAGAAGAATAAGGAAATAATTTTTGCAAAAACCAGAATAGTGGTTACCTATAAGCATTCAGAAAGGGAAGTATTTGGGAGTGGCACTTTATTTAATTGTTCCTTAAACTGTTCATATATTTTTTTATAGACTTTTCTACAAATATGTTCTATATACATATTTCTTTCAGTAAGAATGTTTCTAGAAAGTACACAAATGCATGAATAATTTTGTGTGCATCTTCACTATGTAAACATTTCCTTGTGTTTCTTTCTTTTGAGCAGACTCCCAAAAATAGAGATCCATGGGTCAAACATACTAATGTTTTTAGCATCATTATTAACAGTGACTCAAAATCAATTCTGTCTGATTTTTGGCCATTTTCTTAGAGTACACATTACTTCACACATATTGTTAATTACCCAAAATTTTATGTCATCTTTTATTGTTACTTACCAAAAATTTTATGTCACCTTTATCTGTATGAGTACCAAAGCCGTTCTCTTTGCACCAGCACTATCAGTTAAAATATCCATCTTCTAGTTAACTTGATAGGCAATTGCTTTTTATATTTTCAAGAGTACTTATGCTATGTTAAAAATATAGTTTATCATTATAAGAAAATATGGTAGAGGAGCTAAGAATGTAGCCTCTGATCCCAAACTGCCCAAATCAATATCCTGTCTTTGCCAACAGAAGCTATGGAATCATGGGCAAGTTATTTTACCTGTTTCTCTGTTTCTTCATCTGTGAAATGAGAACAATAACAGAATCTATCCTGTGGGATTGGTGAGAGGATTAAAGGTAAACTGTTTCAAACAATGTCTAGCACCCACTAGATAATCAATATATGTTTGCAAAGACTTTATGATTGCACAAAGGAAATGGCAACGCACTCCAGTATAAAAAATAGAACAAAATGAATTTGACCTCAGCACAAAGTACATCCCTTGTGACATTATATCTATAATTAGTAAAATATGATATCGCCAGTGTAAAAGCCAAGTGTCAACCTGCTCCTTCAGGAATATTGACTAACTAATCTCCTAGACATTCTTCTGCCCTAAGGAGCTTTAGTGTTTAGCACTGACAAGGGGGAAAGAGTATCAATCAGAGAGAGGATCCAGAATGACGATAGTAACTCATTTAATTCAATAATGAATTATTGAGCTACATTCCTGGCTCTGCAGTAGGCACTTGGAATACTGTACTGTGCAAGGCACTGCACGCTAGCAGGACAGAGGAGGACAAACACTGAATCATTGGAAGAAGAGATACAAGGTACAGGTTGATCCCAGTTGATCATAGTCTTAAGACATCAAGAAGAGCTTCCAAAAAAAAAAAAGGTCAATAGCACCTACCACTGTACAAGTCTCTGTAGATAGACCATTTCATCATTGATTCTTCAAAAAGACCCTCTTACATAGATACCCAATTCCTATTTTAGAGGTAGGGAACCTGAGATCCAGATAGAATGACTGGCTAGATGGGATTATTTCCAGAAATGCACCGGGATTCTCATGAAATGAAAAACCTTAGGTGGCACTTAACGAATCTCTTTGTTCTGCCTTAGCACACAGAATCTAGAATCCACGGTGAGCCAAATTCTAGCCCACCAAACCATAAACAGCAAACAGCTGCTTCAGCTTTTTTAAAGCATTAACAGGAAATCCCAAGCTAAATTTAAATTGGGCTTTTAGAAAGGCACAATTCAAGGAAAAATAATCAAGATCTAGTTTTGTTTGCCTTCCATTAAGAAGTCTCAGAATACAAAGCAGCTGTTCAGTTCAGTTCAGTCGCTCAGTCGTGTCCGACTCTTTGCAACCCCATTAATTGCAGCACATCAGGCCTCTCTGTCCATCACCAACTCCCGGAGTCTACCCAAACCCATGTCCATCGAGTCGGTGATGCCATCCAACCATCTCATCCTCTGTCGTCCCCTTTTCCTCCTGTCCCCAATCTTACCCAGCATTAGGGTCTTTTCCAGTGAGTCAACACTTTGAATGAGGTGGCCAAAGTATTGGAGTTTCAGCTTCAACATCAGTCCTTCCAATGAACACCCAGGATTGATATCCTTTAGGATGGATTGATTGGATCTCCTTGCAGTCCAAGGGACTCTCAAGAGTCTTCTCCAACACGACAGTTCAAAAGCATCAATTCTGTGGCACTCAGCTTTCTTCACCGTCCAACTCTCACATCCATACATGACCACTGGAAAAACCATAGCCTTGACTAGACGGACTTTTGTTGGCAAAGTAATGTCTCTGCTTTTAAATATGCTATCTAGGTTGGCCATAACCTTCCTTCCAAGGAGTAAGTGTCTTTTAATTTCATGGCTGCAATCACCATCAGCAGTGATTTTGGAGCCCCCAAAAATAAAGTCTGACACTGCTTCCACTGTTTTCCCATCTATTTCCCATGAAGTGATGGGACCAGATGCCATGATCTTAGTTTTCTGAACATTGAGCTTTAAGCAAGCTTTTTCACTCTCCTGTTTCACTTTCATCAAGAGGCTCTTTAGTTCTTCTTCACTTTCTGCCATAAGAGTGGTGTCATCTGCGTATCTGAGGTTATTGATATTTCTCCCAGCAATCTTGATTCTAGCTTGTGTTTCTTCCAGCCCAGCGTTTCTCATGATGTACTCTGCATAAAGTTAAATAAGCATAGTGACAATATACAGCCTTGACGTACTCTTTTTCCTATTTGGAACCAGTCTGTTGTTCCATGTCCAGTTCTAACTGTTGCTTCCTGACCTGCATACAGGTTTCTCAAGAGACAGGTCAGATGGTCTGGTATTCCCATCTCTCTCGGAATTTTCCACAGTTTATTGTGATATACACAGTCAAAGGCTTTGGCATAGTCAATAAAGCAGAAATAGATGTTTTTCTGGAACTCTCTTGCTTTTCTGATGATCCAGCGGATATTGGCAATTTGATCTCTGGTTCCTCTGCCTTTTCTAAAACCAGCTTGAACATCTGGAAGTTCACGGTTCACGTATTGCTGAAGCCTGGCTTGGAGAATTTTGAGCATTACTTTACTAGCATGTGAGATGAGTGCAATTGTGTGGTAGTTTGAGCATTCTTTGGCATTGCCTTTCTTTGGGATTGGAACAAAAACTGACCTTTTCCAGTCCTGTGTCCACTGCTGAGTTTTCCAGATTTGCTGGCTTATCGAGTGCAGCACTTTCACAGCATCGTCTTTCAGGATTTGAAATAGCTCAACTGGAATTCCATCACCTCCACTAGCTTTCTTCGTAGTGATGCTTTCTAACGCCCACTTGACTTCACATTGCAGGATGTCCAGCTCTAGGTGAGTGATCACACCATCGTGATTATCTGGGTCATGAAGATCTTTTTTGTACAGTTCTTCTGTGTATTCTTGCCACCTCTTCTTAATATCTTCTGCTTCTGTTAGGTCCATACCATTTCTGTCCTTTATTGAACCTATCTTTGCATGAAATGTTCCTTTGGTATCTCTAATTTTCTTGAAGAGATCTCTAGTCTTTCCCAATCTGTTGTTTTCCTCTATTTCTTTGCACTGATCGCTGAGGAAGGCTTTATCTCTCCTTGCTATTCTTTGGAACTCTGCATTCAAATGCGAATATCTTTCCTTTTCTCCTTTGCTTTTCGCTTCTCTTCTCTTCCCAGCTATCTGTAAGGCCTCCTCAAACAGCCATTTTTCTTTTTTGCATTTCTTTTCCATGGGGATTGTCTTGATCCCTGTCTCCTGTACAATGTCACGAACCTCTGTCCATAGTTCATCAGGCGCTCTGCCTATCAGATCTAGTCCCTTAAATCTATTTGTCACTTCTACTGTATGCTCATAAGAGGTAGCGTCACTATTAAATGCTCAGAAAGTATTCAAACAAATTTACATCTCTGGTGGCATTCCACCATTGGTCTGTCTTGGAGTTTGTTACCTTGTAATTATGCATGAATTCATTTGGTTTTAGGACATTCTGAGAAATATATTGACATTTCTTGTTAAAATAAAATATAAACACTGCTTGTATAAAAGATAAATACCAAATCGTTTGAACTGGGTTAGGTGTAAAAATAAAACTATGCTATCTTGAAGGGTGGTTTCACCCATTCATCTCCTTCTTTAAGTGGGTAACTATTGCCATTGATTCCTTATGTATCCTTTTGGCATTTCTTTAATTCACTCAGGTATTTCAGAATTTGCTCCTTTTTACTGAAGGGTAACATTATATGCATACCTGTCTACACTTCATTTTATTTCACTTGATGTATCTTCAAGATCTTCCTATATTAGTACTTCTTTTGAGCCCTTTCCAATGTATGGAAGTAACATAACTCATTAACTAGTTCCCAGTTGATAAGTATTTGGGTGTTATAGCTTTTTGTTCTTAACAACTAAACCTGATGACAGTAGTGTTCCCTGAATATTTTGAGTGTTTCTAAATTTCTAGCCTTGTGTGTGTGATTAGGATTGGGATATGTGCTTATAGCCAGTTATAACCAGTAAGATAGGGTGGAGTTAATATAAGCCATTTCCAGGCCTGAACCTGAAAACTATTCTGTGTATGGCACAAGCAGCAAAGATTCTGAGTATGATACAAGTGGCAAACAACCTGCCTGCAGTGCAGGGGATGCAGCAAATGTGGGTTCGATCCCTGGCTTGGAAAGATCCCCTGGAGGAGGACATGGCAACTCACTCCAGCATTCTTGCCTGGAGAATCCCAGGGACAGAGGCTCCTGGTGGGCTACAGTCCATGGGGTCACAGAGTCAGACATGACTGAGCATGCACAGAAGCACACGCACTCTCTTCTCATGTAAAGACCCCTTGGAAATCAAGTGTTCCAGATGGTGTCATTATAAGATGACGGAGGGCTGCCCCACTACCATCTGACTGTGCTGTGACTGAGAAACAAACTGTTGTCATGTTGGGCCCCTGAGATGATGTGGTTACTACAGAATCATGTACTGTTGTTGTTTTTTTTAAATGTAAACCTATCCCTTCACATGTGTACAAATGTAGTTTTGAAATAATTTCCTAAAGTGAAATTTCAACTTTAGCTTCTCATAATCTCTAAGACTAGGTTTTCATTACACCCTCTAATTCATCCCAGTGCTTCTCACCTCCAACCCTGGCTCCACATTCACACTGACACTGCCCTGGTTTAGGCCCTTCCTGTTTACCACCTGGCAGCCTGCTCATCTTGAACTTTAACTGTCCATTCACATCACTGCCAGATTAACCTTTCCCTCTGTTCTTAAAACTCATGCATTTTTCCCTGACCCTTAAAAAAAAATCCTTAATAGGTTACCAACTGCCTCCAGGATCAGTTTTAGATTTTTTTAGCCTGACATTCAAGCCTGCCCACACCAACATGTAGAAGATAGTTACTAGTACAGTCTCTGGAGTAGGTAGTCAATAAATGGTGGTAGATATTATATCTTATAGCCTACAGTGAAATGTGTGTGTATGTTCAGTTGCTTAGTTGTATCTGACTCTTTGTGACCCCATGGACTGTAGCCCACCAAGCTCCTCTGTCCATGGGATTTTTCAGGCAAGACTAATGGACTCAGTTGCCATCCGGGGGACCTTCCTAACCCAGAGCTCGAACCTGCGTCTCTTGCATCTCCTGAACTGGCAGGCAGATTCTTGACCACTGGGCCACCTGGGAAGCCCACAGTGAAACATACCATGGATATAGCTGACATTCAATGAATAATCGTTGGCTCATGGGCTCTGTGAAGGAGAATTCCTTTAAGTTACACACCATACGATTCCTTGATTTTTTTTCTCTAACAGCTTGGTTTTAAGATTCGTTTCTGAGGGTGTTGCTTAATCAGAGAATTGGATGGCAAGGCCACAGAAAAGTAGCTCGTATAATTTTAAGTTAAACATCCAGGGAAGCATTCCTTTGTAACTGGGATGGATTATGCAATAGTATATATGTCATCCACGCATGGTTGTACCACTTAAGGCAATATTAAAAACAATGTATCACTGAATATTCATATCAAACATCTATCAAACACCTAAATGATGCTGCTAACCCATAATCAAGTTGGAATAGCTTTTCTTCACATTTTTACCATAACATTCCAAGATATAGTTATTTGCATGTTGTTACCTCATAAATTTGAAGTGAGCCCGTATATAATCTTAAGTGTTTAAGAATGTTCATGAGTTGAATATGATATTCCTTCAAGAGCTAGCTGCATTTCTATAACATAGAAATTTTGAAGTACAAGTTTATTTCTGTTGATAAAGACTAGATATTTATTCAAAAAAGAAACAAGTATTCAAAAATGTTGGTTATTTTTCACATCTACTTAAGTGAAAAAATGTGTGAAATTATTCTGGAGGAGAAATCCAGTTGTCTTGGAAATTTTGAAGAGCTAAAAAATGAAAATGAGATCTTGCCATACTTAAACTGCAAAGGCTATGAAAACAAATCAACTCTAAATTTCTTTAAATTTTGTTCCCGTATGAACGAGACTCATCATGAAGAACCAAACAACATCTAGGACACATCAGATGTAAAACAATACATATCAAATAACATATTTTTATTTATGTTACATGTAAAAAAATATGAATTCATCATTTTGTTACTGATTTGAGACAGTTTTTTTTTGTGTGTGTGGTGGTTCAATTTAATAACAGGAATAAAGTAAAAGTCAGTCTCTCTCGCTTATTTGGTAGTAATTGCACATTTGTCTCTGGTTTCCAAACTGTGCAAAGTATTCAAGTCCTGAAATCTCCTTTAGCAATTAGTCAGGCTACTAACTTTTAAGTGACACAAACAAATAATATACAATGAAATACTGTTTGTATTGGGCTTTGCAGAGGAAAATTTTAAAACATTAGCAGGTTCTTATCAAATTACTTGGGCTTCCCTGGTGGCTCAGGGAAGAATCCTCCTGCAATGAGGGAGACCTGGATTCGATCCCTGGTTTGGGAAGATCCCCTGGAGGAGGGCGTGGCAACCCACTCCAGTATTCTTGCCTGCAGAATCCTCATGCACAGAGGGGCTTGGTGGGCTACAGTCCATGGGGTTGCAAAGAGTCAGACACAATTGAGTGATTAAGCACAGCACAGCACATCAAATCACTCCTCCGGCAACATTAGCTATAGGGATGCCCATGGTGCTAAACTGCAAATAGGGAACTCATATGTTCTTTCACAAAGGCTTTAGAAGCAATGATCTAGACTATGTGAAAGCTATGGAAATTGAAGCATCTATATCATAGATGCAAACTCGATCTCTAAATATTTCAGTGAAAAAACAGAATCCTTGGGCGTCTAAAAATGGCATCAGGAATTTTTATGTTATTAACATAAAGAGGGATACACATTTAAGTAAAAGACTGACTTTATTTATTATGATTATTAGTAATGATTTCTGTCATAACAAAACAAATGACTTCTGCATATTCTTGCTCCCAATTCCTAACATTCTTCTTCATTTTCGCCTACTTTTCCTTCCTTGCTCCTTTCCTTTTATTCTTATCTTGTATCATACACAGCTCCATTTGAGGTTTCCTTTCCTTTGTCTACCTTTTCTAGTTGCCATGAATGAGTTCTAAACCATGAAACTTCTGTAAACACACGGTATTGAAATAATTGCAGCCTACAAAGTGTAGCTTTTACATTTTTAAATAAATTTTGTTCTGTTCACTCTCTCAGTCGCATCTGACTCTGTGATCCCATGGGCTGCAGCATGCCAGGCCTCCCTGTCCTTGACTATCTCCTGGAGCTTGCTCAAACTCATGTCCATTGAGTCGGCGATGCCATCCAGCAATCTCATCCTCTGTCATCCCCTTCTCCTGTTGCCGTCAGTCTTTCCCAGCATCAGGGTCTTTTCCAATGAGTTGGCTCTTCGCATCAGAGCTGGTCAAAGTATTGGAGCTTCACCATCAGTCCTTCGAATGAATACTGAGGACTTATTTCCTTTAGGATTGTCTGGTTTGATCTCCTCGCAGTCTAAGGGACTCTCAAGAGTCTTCTCCAACACAACACTTCAAGAGCATCCATTCTTCGGCCCTCAGCCTTCTTTATGGTCCAACTCTCACATCCATACATGGTTACTAGAAAAACTAGCTTTGACTAGATGGACCTTTTTCTGTAATGTCTCTGCTTTTTAATATGCTGTCAGCAAGACGTGAACTGTGAACTTCCAGATGATCAAGCTGGTTTTAGAAAAGGCAGAGGAACCAGAGATCAAATTGCCAACATCTGCTGGATCATTGAAAAAGCAAGAGAGTTCCAGAAAAACATCTATTTCTGCTTTATTGACTATGCCAAAGCCTTTGACTGTGTGGATCCCAATAAACTGTGGAAAATTCTGAAAGAGATGGGAATACCAGACCATCTGACCTGCCTCTTAAGAAACCTGTATGCAGGTCTGGAAGCAACAGTTAGAACTGGACATGGAACAACAGACTGGTTCCAAATAGGAAAAGGAGTACGTCAAGGCTGTATATTGTCGCCCTGCTTATTTAACTTATATACAGAGTACATCATGAGAAACGCTGGGCTGGAAGACACAAGCTGGAATCAAGATTGCCGGGAGAAATATCAATAACCTCAGATATGCAGATGACACCACCCTTATGGCAGAAAGTGAAGAAGAACTAAAGAGCTTCTTGATGAAAGTGAAAGAGGAGAGTGAAAAAGTTGGCTTAAAGCTCAACATTCAGAAAACTAAGATCATGGCATCTGGTCCCATCACTTCATGGCAAATAGATGGGGAAACAGTGGAAACAGTGTCAGACTTTATTTCTGGGGCCCCAAAATCACTGCTGATGGTGATTGCAGCCATGAAATTAAAGGATGCTTGCTCCTTGGAAGAAAAGTTATGACCAACCTAGACAGCATATTAAAAAGCAGAGACATTACTTTGCCAACAAAGGTCTGTCCAGTCAAAGCTATGGTTTTTCCAATGGTTGTGAGAGTTGGACTATAAGGAAAGCTGAGCACCAAAGAATTGATGCTTTTGAACTGTGGTGTTGGAGAAGACTCTTTAGAGTACCTTAGACTGCAAGGAGATCCAACCAGTCCATCCTAAAGGAAATCAGTCCTGAATATTCATTGGAAAGACTGATGCTGAAGCTGAAACTTTGGCCACCTGATGCAAAGAACTGACTCATTTGAAAAGACGCTGATACTGGGAAGGATTGAAGGTAGGAGGAGAAGGGGATGACAGAGGATGAGATGGTTGGCTGGCATTACTGACTCAATATACAAAAGTTTGAGCAAGCTCTGGGAGTTGGTGATGGACAGGGAGGCTTGGCGTGCTACAGTCCATGGACTCGCAAAGAGTTGGACACAACTGAGCAACTGAACTGAACTGAGGTTTGTCATAGCTTTTCTTCCAGGAAGCAAGCATCTTTTAATTTCATTTTAATGAGTTAGGTAGCTATAAATTAAAAAGTAAAAGGTACCCTCTTTTCCATTACCTGCCTCTTCTGAAAACAGCCCTCCCACTCACCCTCCCTACTTCATCAAAACACATACAGACACTTGTGTGCCCGTACCCCCAGGCACGCACACACAAGTAGCAAAGCAAAGAACAGTGGGAGGTATCCTGTTATTAGACCAGACTTTAAGTTTTTCCCCTGTAGGCAACTTGGAACATTATTAGAAATTGAAAAGATGCATTGTTGTTTGGATGGGTACTTTGGGATTGATGGTTTTTAAAGATTTAGTTTAGTACATGTCATATAATCTATAGCCTCTAGTAACTAATGCCATGGCCATACAAACTATATTTATACCATTTTCCTCCCAGGCCCTGTTACTATTGGGATTCTGTATAGGATAAATTGAATATAGGTTTTTCAGAAAAGCTATTTTTCATTTTATGTTCCTAATATGTGTTTTCATTTTATGATGCAGTGTTTGGCCATGACAGGATAGAAAACCATAACATGAGTGGGTCAATAGGCAGAAGGTAGGACATGAGAGTAAAATTTTGTTTTTGTTTTTTTTTCTGACAGTTATTTGTCATTAAGAGTTGGAAGTTTAGGAATAGCTGAGTTATAAATCACTAAGATGGGATTGAATGAAAACATCTTAGAATATAGCTTTAAGAGGTATATCAAATGCAAATCTATTTTTCTGCCTGTTTATCTGAAAAGGTTGAATAATAAAGGCATGTTACATAGAAAGTACACAATATTTGGGGGAAATTTGAAAAATTGAGATTAGAAGAATTTTTTTTCTTGGTTATAGTAATAGCAGGAAGGGATTGCTGAAGGAGTGGCATTAACTCCAAGAAACAAAGGAGATGTTTTTGCAAGAAGAGAATACTTCGACACTAAAGATGACTCCCCTGGAATTGGCTTCAGAGAGAATGTCATGGACTTTGAAATGGGAACAGTGGCAAGGCTCCAGTCACACAGTCAGCCAGCCCTGACTGGGTTGAGGCTTCACCAAAGTATAGAAGAGCAGACTGAAGAACCACAACTGTAGCTTGAGTTGGTTTTAGGTAATATTTGTCCTTTGATCTTATGAGTAAAATTAAACAGTGGAAAGATACCTGAATTGTAAGCAAGGCAAAGGATATTTTAGACATTAAAATCATAGTCTTACATACAAATTATTTCTAACATTTGATATTTGTGGCATTTGTGAACTTACTTGGGAAAGAAGTGGGGTCTTTTATTTATCAATTGCATGTTCCGCCACACCGAGCCATGTCTTAGTCGTGGGCCTGCCATGTCTAAGTTGTGATTCTTTGTCAAAGATGCTTAAGGAGATAGTTAACAAAGCACAGCATTAACCTTACCTGGCTATTTATTATTCTTATAGGAGAGTTGGAGTATTTCTCTTTTTCTGAATAACTAATTTTAAAAAAAAGTACTTTTGGGTGTAAATGAGAAGCATCTCCAGAAGCGGAGTTGTTACACAACCCAGAATATGCATATAATCTAAAAACAAAAGTCATAGCATCATATCAGTTATGAGTCTCTTGGATACAAAACTTATAGCACTGAAGTTTGCAAATAATAGCTTGTATTTCCCATATAGCACATACTTTTCAATATTTAGCTGTTTCCCATATTGAGTCAGTATAAAAGTGTATTCTTCTAAGAATACACTTAATCTTATATTGCTCTTCCAAAAACGCAAGACTCTACACATGGACATTACCAGATGGTCAACACCAAAATCAGATTGATTATATTTTTTGCAGCCAAAGATGGAGAAGCTCTATACAGTCAGCAAAAACAAGACTAGGAGCTGACTGTGGCTCAGATTATGAACTCCTTATTGCCAAATTCAGACTTAAATTGAAGAAAGTAGAGAAAACCGCTAGACCATTCAGGTATGATCTAAATCAAATCCTTTATGATTATACAGTGGAAGTGAGAAATAGATTTAAGGACTAGATCTGGTAGAGTGCCTGATGAACTATGGACAGAGGTTCATGACATTGTACAGGAGACAGGGATCAAGACAATCCCCATGGAAAAGAAATGCAAAAAAGCAAAATGGCTGTCTGAGGAGGCTTTAGAGATAGCTGGGAAAAGAAGAGAAGTGAAAAGCAAAGGAGAAAAGGAAAGATATACCCATTTGAATGCAGAGTTCCAAAGAATAGCAGGGAAAGATAGAAAGTCTTCCTCAGTGATCAGTGCAAAGAAATAGAGGAAAACAATAGAATGGGAAAGACTAGAGATCTCTTCAAGAAAATTAGAGGTACCAAGGGAACATTTCATACAAAGATGGGCACAATAAAGGACAGAAATGGTATGTACCTGACAGAAGCAGAAGATATTAATAAGAGGTGGCAAGAATACACAGAACTGTATAAAAAGATCTTCATGACTCAGGTAATCATGATGGTATGATCACTCACCTAGAGCCAGACATCCTGGAATGTGAAGTCAAGTGGGCCTTAGAAAGCATCACTACGAAGAAAGCTAGTGGAGGTGATGGAATTCCAGTTGAGCTATTTCAAATCCTAAAAGATGATGCTGTGAAAGTGCTGCACTCAATATGTCAGAAAATTTGGAAAACTCAGCAGTGACCACAGGACTGGAAAAGGTCAGTTTTCATTCCAATTCCAAAGAAAGGCAATGCCAAAGAATGCTCATACTACCTCACAATTGCACTCATCTCACATACTAGTAAAGTAATGCTCAAAATTCTCCAAGCTAGGCTTCAGCAATACGTGAACCGTGAACTTTCAGAGGTTCAAGCTGGTTTCAGAAAAGTCAGAGAAACCAGAGATCAAATTGCCAACATCTGTTGAATCATCAAAAAAGCAAGAGAGTTCCAGAAAAACATCTATTTCTGCTTTATTGACTATGCCAAAGCCTTTGACTGTGTGGATCCCAATAAACTGTGGACAATTCTGAAAGAGATGGGAATACCAGACCATCTGACCTGTCTCTTGAGAAATCTGTATGCAGATCAGGAAGCAACAGTTAGAACTGGACATGGAACAACAGACTGGTTCCAAATAGGAAAAGGAGTACGTCAAGGCTGTATATTGTCGCCCTGCTTATTTAACTTATATACAGAGTACATCATGAGAAACGCTGGGCTGGATGAAACACAAGCTGGAATCAAGATGGCTGGGAGAAATATCAATAACCTCAGATATGCAGATGACACCACCCTTATGGAAGAAAGTAAAGAAGAACTAAAGAGCCTCTTGATGAAAGTGAAAGAGGAGAGTGAAAAAGTTGGCTTAAGACTCATCATTTAGAAAAGTAAGATCATGGCATCAGGTCCCATCACTTCATGGCAAATAGATGGGAAAACAATGGAAGCAGTGGCAGACTTTATTTTTGGGGCCTCCAAAATCACTGCAGATGGTGATTGCAGCCATGAAATTAAAAGGCGCTTACTTCTTGGAAGAAAAGTTATCACCAACCTAGACAGCATATTAAAAACTAGAGACATGACCTTGCAAACAAAGGTCTGTCCAGTCAAGGCTATGGTTTTTCCAGTAGTCATGTATGGATTTGAGAGTTGGACTGTAAAGAAAGCTGAGTGCTGAAGAATTGATGTTTTTGAAGTACAGTGTTGGAGAAGACTCGTGCAAGTCCCTTGGACTGCAAGGAGATCCAACCAGTCCATCCTAAAAGAAATCAGTTCTGTATATTCATCGGAAGAACTGATGCTGAAGTTGAAACTCCAATATTTGGCCACCTGATGTGAAGAACTGACTCATTTGAAAAGACCCTGATTCTGGGCAAGATTGAAGGCAGGAGGAGATGGGGATGACAGAGGATGAGATGGTTGGATGGCATCACTGAATCAATGGACATGAGTTTGGGTAAACTCCTGTAGTTGGTGATGGACAGGGAGGCCTGGGGTGCTGCAGTCCATGGGGTCGCAAAGAGTCGGACATGACTGAGCAACTGAACTGAACTGAATTTTATGTTGACAATGAAATATTATACTTAGAAGGAAACTTCATTTCTTTTTAATTTATTTATTTTCAATTGAAGGATAATTGCTTTATAGTATTGTGTTGATTTCTGCCAAACATCAACATGAATCAGCCATAGGTATAGCTGTGTCCCCTCCTTCTTGAAACCTCCCTCCCACCTCCCTTCCCATCCTACCCCTGTAGGTTGTTACAGAGCCCCAGTTTGAGTTCCCTAGGTCATGCAGCAAATTTCCATTGGCTTTCTGTTTTACATACGGTAATGTATGTTTCTATGTTACTCCCCATATATCCCACCTCTCCTTCCCTCAACCCCCATGCCCATAAGTCTGTTCTCTATATCTGTGTCTCCATTGCTGCCCTGCTAATAGTTTCATCAGTACCATCTTTCTAGATTCCATCTATATGCCTTAGTATACCATATTTCTTTTTCTCTTTCTGAGTTACTTCACTCTGTATATAGGCTCTAGGTTCATCACATCATTAGAACTGACTCAAATGCATTCCTTTTTATGGCTGAGTAAAATTCCATTCTACATATGTACCACAGCTTCTTTATCAATTCATCTATCAGTGGACATCGAGATTGCTTCCGTGTCCTAGTTATTGTAAGTAGTGCTGTAATGAACATTGAGATAAGTGTGTGTTAGTCACTCATTCTTGTCTGACTCTTAGTGACCCCGTGGACTGTAGCCCACCAGGCTTCTCTGCCCATGTAATTCTTCAGGCAAGAATACTGGAGTGGGTAGCCATTCCCTTCTCCAGGGCATCTTCCTAACCCAGGGATCAAACCCAGGTCTTCTGCATTGCAGTTAATATATTCTTTACTGTCTGAGCGTTGGGATGCATGTGTCTTTCCATTTTGGTGTCCTCAGAGTATATGCTTAGTAGTGGGATTACTGGGTCATGTGGTTTTATTCCTAGTTTTTTTAAGGAATCTCCATACTGTCTGTATCAGTTTACATGCCCACCAACAGTTAAAGAACGTTCCCCTTTCTCCACACCCTCTCCAGCATTTATTGTTTGCAGGTTTTTTGATGATGGCCATTCTGACTAGTGTGACTTGCTATCTCATTGTAGTTTTGATTTGCATTTCTCTAATAATGGGCGATGTTGAGCATCTTTTCATGTGGGAACCTCTTCATTTCTTGATAGATTGAGGAAAGTTACACTAAAGTATTGTCAAGATGAAGATGCTCTTAATGGCATTTTAATTGTAGTTCTAATAATTTCTTTTGATGCACATACTGGTGATACTTAATTAAAAACACAATGCCTTTTTTTTTTTTTTTGGAAACATCCCAGTTTTATTCTCATGCTAAGTGCTTTGCAATATATTGGAGGTTTATAGGCAAAGATGTTCATTAAGTTCACAGTTAACACAAAGACATTGTTTTTAAGAAAAGAAACTCAGCAAAGGTCAGATCTTGAGAAAGGAAACACTATACCCTCAAAAACTTAACTTACTTTCATATTTACTTTGCTTATCTGAAGAAATTAATTAAGCTAAATTCTAATGGTATGTAAAATGAAAGTCTAAATGAATGAAAATCTAAATTAAATGAAAGGAAATGCTTTTTACTAAACCCATATATGTTTTCAACCTTGGTTGAATTCTTAAAACAGTATAATGCATTCCAGACTTAAACTATGGGTGTGTATTGTAGGGTGTGTAGTTTATTTTCCTTCAGTGTTACAGTAGTTTAAAAAGCATGTCATTACTCTCTTCCCTCAAATGAAAGCTCCATCTGGACTTTGTCTATACTTACATTAGAGAGAATAAATTGTTTTAAGGAACTTACTAATTTAAAAAGCTAATCAGTTTGGGCAAAGTGGTTGGTGTTATTGCTGTTAACATCTTAAATTCACTTGTGAAAAGGCCACTTATAATTTCCTAGCCCTCTTTATTGCAGATGTGAAATACTAACCAGACAAATCTGCCGGGCAGCGTAGAGTCAACTGAGCTTCCTTACGGTTACAGCCCCTACCCCACGCCACTCAGACTGATTATGCTGTGTTCAAGTTTAATGTGTAAATCTTAGAGATGCATAACCACCATAGGTTGATCAAATATCAGAAATAAAAATTAGCATGTAAAAGAGAAAGAAAATTTCTGGGTTGTTGTTAACTCACCTAATAATGAGTCCCACTATGTAGAGGGTAACAGAGAATAGCACAATTCTTCACAATTCTGAGGGAAACTTTTCCTAACCTAAACTTTTCCATAACTAGCCAAAGTACCAGTCAAGAAAAAGAATCGATTACAGATGTGTGCAACGGTGTAAACACTTGGCAGGTTTGTGTCAGGTACACTCTTATATTGGAGGTTTCATGAGATCGTACTCAATAAGGGAGTTAAACCCAGAAAGAGGAAACCACAGGTGTAGAGAACAGTGACATAAACACGGAAGAGCAAGGAAGAGATGGTGGAAAGTCTCAAAATGATGGGTGTACAGATGGCCTGGAGAGCAGTTCAGAGTTTATACAAAGTCAGAAGCTTCTGGAAGAAATTCAGAGAAACAATGTATTGATAGAACAAATGATATAGTCAAGAGTGAATAACTTGAATGTATAATGGTAAAGGCAATGTAATGTAAGAAAAAGAAGATAATGTAAGAAAAAAAGACAAAGGCAGTTAGAAACAGGGGTGAGGGCTTAGGGAAGGACTATATTTTACAAAACTGTGAAGCAAACTATACAAGAGTAATACTTAAAAAAATTAATGCATTTTAAATGCATGACTTGTGATGGGAAAAAATTAATCCATTTGACCTTGATTTGCAGAACATTCTCCCATGAATGACCCAAGACTTACAACATTGGACACGCCAAGAAAAAATATGTATAATGCTAGTATATTTTCTGTCTTGGCCCTGCACAGTTGCTTACAGAATAATTGCAATACAATAGCCATTTATTGATTTTTCTCCTTCAAGGGATAACCTGTGACAAAATATAGAAGGCATTGTTATGGTTGTTATGACAAAATATAAATACCAAGCATCTTGAAAATACAGAAGTAAAAGTTCAGCTGACAGAAGAGAGAAAGAATAATGTAATAAAGTCAAAGAAAGAATAATGGCTATAATTGACACCTTAAAAATCATGGAGTTGAGGAAGCCTATTGGAAAGTGATGGACTAAGAAATTGATTTTTAATAAATTATTTACAGTTACATAGATAACTGATAAAATGACTAAAATAATATTATGAATGCCAAGCATCTAAAGAGAAAATGGGAAGAGAGTAGTATAAATGACTTAAATCTTCATCTTTCATAAGAGAAAGTCAATAGGTATTAAAATTGACAAAAAATAAAAAATTAGAGGTATATCCATATTTTGGAGTAGTTCGAAGATAAGATAGTAAAGAATATAAAGTGGAAACAATTTAAATTTCTAGAAGAGTGTCAGGAGTTAAAGAAGGATGTGTTGGGGTGGGAGATTGTAAGTTTTTCTAGACTGTATAAAAATAAATAGAAGTGTATTTGCATGTGTTACTTTCAAAGCAATAAGAATACATGAAAAATGATACCTAAATTGGTTAAAGCACATGCTGCTTTGATCTGATCACTTATTACCTATGTTTCATTTCTGCCACAGTTAAAGCCCTGGGGTTAGGTATTGAATTTAAGAGTTACTCAGTAGAGTCAAACACAAGGATTGCTCAATAAAAGTACATACTTCATGATTGCTTGAGCTTTTATTTCAACTTCTTTAAGGATAAACACATATTTATGGGTGTATACACATCTGTTCCTTATTAATTCAATTAACACTTATTAACTACCATTTGCAGGGCTCTGGATTCAAGTTACAAAATTATTTTAGTGTGTTAGGTATACATGTAAAGTTTATTTTTTATTTTGTAAGTATTCTTTGTGTATTATGTGCCAGGCACTATTAGGCCTTAGAGATACAATGGTTACTATAAAAGAGAACTTGTTCTCTTAGAGTCTAGTAGTTACCCGCAAAAGACACCAGTGTACTTTCTGTGCACTATATGGTTGACTTACGATATGACCATACTCTAAATATCTATAGAATGAAGAAACTTATAGAATGTTCCAGTTCAAATACTATCAAAGAGTTCATGAACTCTGGAGAAGTTTCTACCTTTCAGAAGAAAAGAAATGAGTTTTATGGAAATATGTCACATAATAGAGGTCTCTAATGACTGACCTTGAAGAATGAGAAAAAGCTCCCTAGCACTGTTCATAGTTTTGAAATAATATTCATATGTGGCTGTGACCTGTGGCAATATATGAGAATAAACATAAGAATATTCAATCTTGATTTCTAAAGCTTTAGGAAGAGATCAAATAATTTTTGTTCCTGTAGATGACTTAGGGATCTAAATGAGAATTATATATTTGTGAATTTGCACCAGTTTGAGTGGGAGGGTGAATGTTATAGGAATAATTGGAGCAGGCAGTGATCAGGATGGATAGTGGTAATTTGAGGGTCACATGCAAATTGGGAATAGTATCTATGAATAGTTTTTCTTTAAATATACATGATTTTATATCCTGCCGTCTCCCTTCTCAAGAGCCTCCAAATATATATCTCAGTTCCTCCATCTAGTTGCACCTGGCACAATGGAAACAGATGGAAGAATCCAAAGTCTCAATTAAAGCTGCCTTTGAATATATAACCAATTCCTGCTTTGTGAATTAGACACAGTGTGCCAGCACTCTGCCACCATGTGGCTTCTGGAGTCACTGCAATGTATACAGAACTAAAAATCAGCACCCAGTTCCTTAGTCTTTCACTGGGGCTATGTGTAGTAGGTTTTATGCACAGACCCTTTATTTAAACAGATACAGTTATTCGAGATCCATGAGAATAAATTTAAAACTTAGTTTTTCTGATATATATTTTATGTAATGTAGATACCATATCATTGGCTGTAATTATTAAATTGCCACAAAATATTGATTTCTAAATTGCAGTTTTAAGTGTCATGAAATCTTAGAAGTGGAAGAGACCTCAGAGATTATCCAATCCCATATTAGAATGTCTCTTATGATCCTTCTAATAGGAGAGGGTGCTGTCTCAGACCAACCATCTCTAGAAGAGCTTAATTTTGCAGAGTTTACTATCCTAATCACTTTTGACTGTGTTTATCCAAAAAGTTTCAAATCCAGCTAATGCTGCCTAAATAAAGCTCATATTTTCCTATATATAAAAACTTTATAAAAGGGTCTTATTTCAAGTGCATTTTTAGAATCTGTTAGGTCAGCACCCAGAACGTAATAGGCACTTAATAAATAATAGCCCTATTCAATTTTCCCATATTCAGTTTTTTTAAGATGCAGGCTCAGAGTATTATAATTGTAAGGAAACTATAGGTCCAATAACCTTGCTTTCAATAGTTTACTTAGTATTCTCCCAGTTTTATACTTTTACTTTAGTCCTTTTATTTATTTACTTTATTTGTTGCAACAAAGAGTCGTGGAGTTCATCCTAATGTTAGATGCTGGAGATGCAGAATTAAAAATATATGATAAATACTTGAAAATTTTGTATCTATTTGGAAACTATTTGAGTATGAAAATGTAATTGCTTGATGGAGATATGTGAAAAGTTCAGTAGCGCCCCAGTGAAAAATATCTGGAGTTGCTAATGTATCCACTTTGTATGCTGTATGATAAATGACAAGTTTAATAACTTAAAACAGTACACCTCTATTACTCGACAGTTTCCATTGTTGAGAGTCCAGACACAGCTTAGCAGGATTCCTGTCTTGTTGGCTACAATCCAGGTGTCATTTAGGGCTGTACCTTCATCAGAAGCTCAACTGGGGAAAGATCCATTTTCAGGATTCCTCAGGTTGTTGGCAGAATCTGTTTCCTTGTTATTGTGTGAATGAGGGCCCCAACATTTTGTTGTCTGTTAGTCAGGGGCCACTTCAGATATTAGAAACCACCCATAGTTCTCAGCCATGTAACTCTCTCCAGAGGGAGTTTATAACATTGCTGTTTGCTTCTTCAAGGCCAGCTTGAGAATCTTGATCCAGGCTTCTCAGACAGAGTCTTCTATAATGTGAGGTTCCTGTGGGTGATACTGCGTCATCCTTGTTATTTAATGTAACCTAATGAAGAGAATGACATCCTGTCACGTTCACTATATTCTGTTAGATGCCATTCACCCCTGCTTCTGCCTGAACTAAAAGGGAGGAAGGTATTACCCAAAGGCATGGACAAGAATTATTGGGGACCATCTTAGCATGAGCCTGTCAGAGCTGAAAAAATTTAC
This sequence comes from Giraffa tippelskirchi, assembly GCF_054371585.1. Lineage (NCBI taxonomy): Eukaryota > Metazoa > Chordata > Mammalia > Artiodactyla > Giraffidae > Giraffa > Giraffa tippelskirchi. Next base: position 36,217,328 of record NC_137284.1, on the reverse strand, counting down.
TTGGAGAGTCAGAGAAGACTTCACATTACAACTAAACATTGTGATGAGATGTGTGATATTTTCCATGTAGATGAAAAATAGGCTGAGAGAATAGCTTTTCTCTGATGTATGGAAAAGTGAAGGAAGATTGGATAGGCAAGACAAAGTCAGATCACAAAGAGTCTCACTTCATGAGTTTAGGAGTATACCAAAATGATGGGGACAATGGTTAAGTATCACACAGGAAGTACCATGGTCAGAGATCCATGGTATACATGTCATTCTGGCAGCTAGATAGAGAGCAGGTAGGAGGCACATAGGAGACCAGGAAACACATGAGATGCTATATTCTTAATGTCACATGGCAAACAACTCAGGCAGTAGGATAGCATCTGCATACAGAAAATGCTTAGGTTATACCGTCACCGTATGTATCAGTAGTATAGACTTAGTGGTAAGAAAGAGGTTATGTGTATTTCTGTGCATATTTAAAGCCAGTAGACTTCTTTCAGCTGAAATATGACTTAAAGTTCAGTTATAAAATAACTGAAGGACACTGTTTTTATAAATGTGCTAAATCCCATTATATAAAACCAGATTGACCTTTAAACACACATACCTATGATTAAACAAAATCTATAGTTAATTCGGAGAAGACAATGGCACCCCACTCCAGTACTCTTGCCTGGAAAATCCCATGGACGGAGGAGCCTGGTAGGCTGCAGTCCATGGGGTCGCTAAGAGTCGGACACGACTGAGCGTCTTCACTTTCACTTTTCACTTTCATTCATTGGAAGAGGAAATGGCAACCCCCTCCAGTGTTCTTGCCTAGAGAATCCCAGGGACGGGGGAGCCTGGTGAGCTGCCATCTATGGGGTCACACAGGGTCGGACATGACTGAAGCGACTTAGCAGCAGCAGCGGCAGCATAGTTAATTCTCTCCCTAAAACAAGGCGAAGGGTTTTCAACAGATAACCAATCCCTACCGTGAGTGAGTAAAAGAAGACCAAAAGCTTCATAATACTTCATCATTTAATGTCCTATTTGAGAGGAGTGGCTCAACTACTTTTCTTTGAGTCCCATTTGAAAATGAAGGTCTAATCCTGGGTCATTTTGTCATCAACAATAAGCAAACATTATATTCTGCCATAGAATTGGGGAGGCAGCTGGAAAAAAGTATCTCCATTGGCAGAGATTGGCTTGATACCTTTGCGACCATCTCTGAGAGGAGTTTGATGAGAGCAGCCTGGTGGTTTTACCTGTATCTATGCGCATTGAGAAAGGATCAGTTTAAGGAAGGAAATCTGGCAACCTTACAAACATCTATATGATGAGAAAGAGCTACATTAGAGAGGGTTCATTCAGAAAAGCTGATTTGTGGAAGCCTGTTTGTGCTGTTTCATATCAGGACTGCTCCTAGCTGAATGTTGGAGTGGGTAATTTCTGTCTTTTTGTCTGCCCAGCGTTCATTTTTCTCTTTCTAATTACGCTCCATTTTCTTCTGGGGGATTACCTCTCTCTCACTGAGGGAAATTTTGTTGTGACTGTAGATCATGATACATGTCTCCATACTCCAGCAGCAGAAGCTAACCCCGTACCCAGAGGCCATCATCTGCCCCTTCTGCCAGATGGTGCCCTCCCTCAGGAGGCAGGCAGACAATCTAAACTTCTGCTGGAATTTAATCATTCCAGCAGCTGCCTTTTCCATATCTTGTTCTTTTATCCTATGAGCTTTCCCACATCCTTCCAATTTCCTTTCTGATTAAGTTTGCCAGAGTTAGTTGTTTATGACTGAAGAAAATGATACAGCAGCTCATTAGCATTTCAGAGAAGACGAGAAAATAGTGTTTATGAGCTGTCAGACACTCTTTAATATTTTACATAGCTTACTTTATCATCACTAAAGTGGCATGAAGTATAAGCTTATCTTAATATTAACAGGTTGAATCACATTAATAGGTTTTCTCATATTAAAGTTAATTTACATTTCTGGAATAAATTTAGTTTTATGATGAATTTGTATATTAAAATGTATGTATATATATTATATATAGAGATAGAGATTCAATATGGCAAGATTTTGGTAAGGGTTTATATATATATGATTATAATGAGATTGCCTAATTTTAGTATTGAGTTGGTGACTGTATCTCTTTTCTTTATTCTATAAAAGAGTTCCTGTAAGTTTGAAATGGTCTTCCTCTTGATTGGTTAATAGAATTCATCTGCAAAACTGTCTAAGCCTTACGTTTTCTTCATAGAAGTTTTAATTAATTTTGCTATCTTTAATAGTTTTAAAGTTATTCAGGCTTTCTGTTTCTCTTTGAGTGAAGTTCATTAAGTAATGATTTTCAATAAATTTGTTCATTTCTTTTAGATTTTTAAATTTATTAGGGAAAAGTTTCTCAGTATAATTTTAAGTGTTCTGCTGCATCTATGATTATGTCTCTTTTCATTCCTAGATTGTTTATTTGTGTATTTTCTAATAATTTCCTTTTGCATAACTTTAAGGGCCATGATTAATATTGTATTACTTTATTTAAGTCAGATTCCCCCAATCATAATTCTGGTATATATCATTTACGTAGATTATAACATAAATGTGGCCTCTGAACTTATGTAAGATGTTCTGGTCTTTTTTTTTTTTTTTGAGAGATATTTCCAAAATGTCAATTGTTTTGACTTTGATTCTCCTTATTGTATATATTTTCTATTTTTAGTAATCTTTTCTCTTCTTTGAACGTCTTCCTAAATATTTGTTAGATTTATTATTTTTTTAAATTTCTTAATTTGGACACTTTGCTTACTGGTTTTCAGACTAATATGAATATCCAAATTTAGATATCCAAAATATCTAAATTTTTCTCTTTGAATCATTTTAGCAGCATCCTACACATTTTGATATGTAGTATTTTAATTAATGTTTAGTTGTTCTGTTTAACTCCTAAGTTAATTTAGAAATGAGGTTTTAAATTTTCCAAATATATGTGTTTTCAAAACTATATATCTTTGATTTCTAGTTATTTAATGGTCAATAAGATTGTCTTTTTGGTACGTTGGACGTTTGTTGAGACTTGATCTTTGACCTAATGTGGGGTAATTTTTTGAAAATGTTTCACGTTTTGAAGAATATGTATTTCTCTAACATATATTAACCTGGTATAGAATGTAAATCAGTTTTTTCTGTGAACTCTGAAGATATAATTCTACTCTCTTATGGCTTCCATTTTACTCTCTATTAAGTTGTGTTACTCTGTAGGTAATCCACCTTTTCTCTCTAGTGATTTTAATTTCTACTCTGTATCTTTGGTGTTCTTTACTATGGTGAGTCTAGGTTTCTGTTATTGTTGTTGTTGTAAATAAATACTGGTGTGGCTTACTATGCCACCTAAACCTAAGGACTTGTATATTTCAGTTCCAGAAAATTCACAGCCAACCTTTTTTGGAGTAATGCCTTTCTATCCTCATCGTTGGAACTCTCTTTGGAAGTATACTGGCAAGATGCTTTGAATGGTCAGACAAGTTCTGCTGTATATAAAATGCTGATGTGAGGGAAAAAGGCCTGAAAGTCAGTCCTTGCTCTCCTTGCCAATTTGTGTGTCTGAGGATCTGTGCTTGTCCAACTGTGCTGCCTCTTGTCTCATTTTCTCAATGGTGTTTTTGTGAACTGACTGTGCTGCTGTATGCTGGACTATTTTGTTCTGTCCTCCACTTTGTTAATTTCTTTATCTCGTTTCTCATCTTATTATCCTTAGTGATATTTTCTAAGGAAACTTTCCCAAATCTTTCTGTTTCCTAATTCTCTACCAGTTAAGTGTAATCAGTTGTTTATTCTTTAAAGGTTTATTTTCATTAAATATTCTTTTCATTTCTGGAAATTCTGCTTCTTTGTTTGGGTCTGCTTGTTATGTTTAGTTGTCATTTGTGACTGACTCATATCTCTGATTTTCTCTTTTATGTGTTGGAACATATTAATATGTTATTGAACATATTAACACGTTATTTATCTTGTGGTTTAAAGAGTGAGTCTTTTACTTTGTTGTTTTCTAATGCTGATTCTCAATCATGATGATTTTCTTAAGGTTTTTAGTTATTGTTTTCATTGTTTAATTTTGAGTTCCTGTTTTCTGGATATTTATCTCTACTAATTTTGAAACCTAGGTTGAGGATGATTTTTGTAAAGAAAAAGCACATTTTTTTTCCAGACACATGGGGGACAATTTTCAGTTGTACTCTTATGTTGGTGCTTTTTTATACACAAGGAATGTGAAATTGAGCCCAAAATCTTACAGTAAAAGGGCAAAGTTGTGATTACAGATACTTAGGGGCGATTTTTTCCCCCTTCCATTCACTGTCAAAGCCAAGATTAATAAACATCCTCACCGCTTTCTTATGAATGTGTTGATCTGCTTGTGTTACTGTAACAAAATACTACAGGATATAAATTTATTTTCTTACAACTCTGAAGGCTGGGAGAAGTCCAAGTATCAGCAAACCAGGTATCTGGTGAAAGTGTTCTTCCTGATTGTAGTGCAGATGGCTACCTTCTTGCTATGTTCTCATATGGCCTTTTTGGGGGGCTGTAAATGGAGAGAGAGCTAACCCTCTAGTGTCTCTTCTTATGGGCACTAATTTTGTCAGATCAAGGCCCCACCCGTATAACCTCATTTGACCTTAGTTACCTCCTTAAAAGGACTGTTTCCAATCTGTCCATGCTAGGGGTTGAGAGATTCAACACATAAATTTTGAGGGAACACAAACATTCAACTTGTAACAGCTGAATAAATGGTGTCTTAGCTGACCCTTTCATTGAGGATATGAACATTTGGGCGCCCAGGTTTTATACAGTGACATTTGTTCTGACCGCCTCACTGTGTGTGTGCCCTAAGGTAAGTCTTCTGTTCTGAGATTATTGTGTGTGTTGGTGTGCACGTGTGCGTGTGTGCGTGTGTGTACACACTTAGTCCCTCAGTCATGCCTGACTCTTTGCAACCCCATGGACTATAGCCCACCAGGCTCCTCTGTCCATGGGATTTTCCAGGCAAGAATATTGAAGGGGGTTGCCACACCCTCCACTAGGGAATCTTCCTGATCCAGAGATTGAACTCATGTCCTGCATCTCCTGCATTGGCAGGGGCATTCATTACCACTGAGCCACCTGGTAAGCCCTCTGAGTTGATTAGAGGTAACTATTAGGCAGCAGCAGCAGCATTAGGCAATTGGGAATGACAAACGTCTCTAGGGAAGCTGATGGCTTCAGTACTTGGTTCTATCTCTGGATTCATTTCTGGCTTCTGAGAATTTCCTGTGGTTTCTGTTCAGATTAGTTATGCAATTAATCAATGTATGTATGCATGTATATATTTATATTTCATCCTATATTTTAAAACCTTATCATAAAAATTTTCAAATTTCTGTAAGGCCCAAAAGTAGAAAAAATAGTAGAGAAGATATAACAAACAAGCTCCCATATACATATCCCCTAGGTACAGTAAGCATTAATATTTTGTCAAACTTACTATAGTATTTTAAAGCTACACTATTTGACTCGATCATGCTAATATAGGTAACTTGACAAAGATAATTTCTATGTAGTTAACTAGAATTAACTATAAAGTTATCAATGGGCTTCCCGTGTGGCTCAGTTGGTAAAGAATCTGCCTGCAATGCAGGAGACCTGGGTTCGCTCCCTGGTTTGGAAAGATGCCCTGGAGAAGGGAAAGGCTACCCACTCCAATATTCTATCCTAGAGAATTCCATGGACTATTGAGTCCATGGGGTCACAAAGAATCGGAAATGACTGAACAACTTAAAAAAAAAAATAAAAATAAACAAAAAAAACTATAAAGTTATCAATAAGTCATTCAGTTCAGTTCAGTCGCTCAGTCGTGTCTGACTCTTTGCAACCCCATGGACTGCAGCACACCAGGTCTCCTTGTCCATCACCAACTCCCAGAGTTTACTCAAACTCATGTCCATTGGGTCGGAGATGCCATCCAACCATCTCATCCTCTGTTGTCCCCTTCTCCTCCTGCCTTCAATCTTTCCCAGCATCAGGGTCTTTTCCAATGAGTCAGTTCTTCGCATCAGGTGGCCAAAGTATTGGAGTTTCAGCTTCAGCATTATATTATCCAATTATTGGTCTATATTCAAGTGGCTCTTATTGTTTAAAACTAATATTTGCTTTATTCAAATTCGGATCCAAACAAGGTGTACATCTTGCCTGTTTCCATTTGTTTTTGTTTTTACTTTTAATTTCCCTTTAATCTAGAATGGTTACCCCCACACCTGTTTTTCTTTTTTTTTTTTTTTAATTCTAAGACTCACTGAAAGTCAGTAGAATTGCTTCCTTATGGTGTATCTTTCTCTATTCATACTACCTATAAACTAGAAAATGGATATAAAGGCTGGATTACATTTGGATTTAACTTCTTTAGCATGGATACTATGAGGTAGTGATGTGTACTTTATGTTTCATTAAATCAGAAGGTCATAAATCTGATAAGCATAATTTCTGTGATGTTGAGACTTAATTGGTAATGCAGTTTTTGTCAGCCTGACCCTTTCATTTTGAAGTTTCTCATTAACCTTTCATCTAATGCTTTTACCATCTATTGATGAATGTTACCTTCTTCAATTTTTTCAAGAGGGTGCCAATTGGTGATTTTCTAATTCTGTAATTTTCTCTACTTTATTAGATGGAAATTTTCCAAAAAAGTATTTTTCTTCACATGCTAGAGTTACTAGTGGTCTGTAAATTTTAGTTTGTACAGAAAAGAGAGGATAAATGTTTAATTCTTCCTTTTTAATTTCCAGTGATCATAGTAAATAGTTGCTCCCCTAATGCCTGCAGTGCTGACCAGTGTGAGTTTTTAAATTTTGCTTGAGGTTTTTGTCTTTTATAATGAGACACTTCAAGTTGCTCTTAAAAGAGGGACTATAAATAGAAAATAAATAAGCAAGAATACTTACTAAATTACTATAATTTGGGTTAATATTTTTTGTGTTCATGAAAAGTTGTTGGACCTGTAGTTTTCTGAGATAAAAGCAAATGCCTTCATGTTGATGCAAAAGTAGCTGTTAATTTGATAAACATTCAAGAGTGAATTTCCCAGTCCTTTAAGTCGTATCCTTAGTGTTGTAGTTGTTTTTCAATTTTCTGTTTATCCTTTAAGGTCAGTGTGGTCCTACATTTCAGTAATGATTTCCCTAGTATTATATCCAATCTTTCCTTCCCCTAACCTTCATCCATAGAGTTTGGGTTGAGATAAATAACAAGCCTACTCCTAATTTCCTTTACTCAGCTAAGGATTACTATGTGTAATAAGGCAGTCAAATAGTGATTTGTTTTTAAGTCATGCTAATAGGAATTAAAAAGAGAGAGAATTAAAGCTTCTAGAAGTGAATTTCTTAGCCATCAAAGAAAAGATTGATGGTACTTGAAGCAAACTTAGAAAAAATACTTTGTGAAAAAATTAACATGGCCATTTCTCTTCCTGACCTTATATTTTATCAATATCCTATTATATGGAAAAAATGAAGACATCAACATAGTACAAAAAGATTATTTAAAAGGCAAATGGGTCAAGTTTGTATGAAATAGCAGTTATGGAAATGATCACAAACAAGTCCCTGAACAAGATTTAATTAATTAGTTTATACCCAAAGAAAGGCTCTGCATTAATGTGCTTAACAACCAAGAAGGACACGTTCTGGTCACAAACCGTGTATGATAATCTATAATGAATATGAGTAGTTAATAAAAACATAAATGTATTTATAAATGACAGACTAGAAGCAGAGAAGTTGTTCTAGGTAGAAAGGATCTGGCCTCAATAATTATTAGTATTCAAATATGGGCAACTAAGTCTATAATTTAAAAAATGATTACATTAGTTCTTCCAAAGGTAACCTATAGTTTAATATTAAACAAGATAAAACCATGTGACAAAATTGTCATATTCAATATATATACAGAAAGATATGCACATAAAGTCTACTTTTAAATGCTTTATTGATGTCTTCTTATATATCTTTATAAAATAAAGATGTAAAAATACAGTGTGTTTATTGTAAAATGAGATTAATGCAGCATGTCATGTCATCAGACTAAACAGCATTATCACTCAGTAAGTTTTATATTGCTGTTTCAAAGAACCGCTTGTTAGGGAAAAGCAGCCTGATAATTATGTCATTCACTTATTCATTCACTCAGCAAACATGTCAAATATCATATGCAGGTATAGTTCTAGTGCTAAGAAAATGAATATTAATAAGACCAGGACCCTTCATTAACGAGCTCAAGTCTCTTTGGAGACTTATGAACAGAAACAGTAGTAGTTGGCTATGAAAAGTATTCTACTGGTATTACGGAGGATGTGATGTGGATGACTTGAAAAGAATGGGAATTCTTCTGTCTGGGTAAGCTGGGAAGAGCTTTTCCAAGGAGGTAACTTTGAATTTGGATGTCAGAGGTTGAATCCTAGCCCACTAGCTGGAGGAATGGGGAATATAGATTTAAAAGGAGGGAATCAATTACATTTGTAGAAATAGGAAATTATAAAACAGCATGCGGTGTTCACGGAGAAGACACGGTTCTGTGTGATTGGAGTCGAGGGTCCCTGGGAGAGCATGGCAGGAGATGAGACTGAGGTATCGGGTAAAGATGGGGAAGCCTGGGTGCCATGAGAAGAAGCTTAGGCTTATGAAGTCTGATGGTCGTAGGCATCCTTCAAAGGTTTTGATGCAGTTTTATGTAGTCACCACTTCTGTGGTTTGTGGGGGATAAGATGAAGGTGAGGAAAGATTCTAGGCAGAAAAATGAGTTTGGAGGATGTTGCCAGAGTTGATGACATGTGATCCCAGGTAGCAGTAGTAAGAGTACCCCAAAAGCTGACAGTTTTAGGAGTTCTTTACAGCGTAGAATCATTTAGATCAGAGGAGCAGTTGAGAATCATGTGATATAGAAAGACATAGTGAGGAGTTATTCTAAAGTAACTAAATTGGGTAGATTATGATGGTATTGAATCAAGACCAGCTGAAGGAACAGATTTTAGGGAAAAGCTACCTGAGTTTGGTTTGGGGCATGTTGAGGTTTAGGGAGCTGAAGAATACCCAGGAAGGACTGTGAGGCATGGGGGCCTCGAAATATCCTTGTCCTCATTAAACAAATAATTTTAGAAGGGAAGCTATCAAGCTAACTCTCTGGGATTTGATTCAGCTTGGTGGACTTGTGTTAAAACAAAGGAAACTTTTTCTCCCTGTTTAAAAAAAAAGGTAGGTGAAATTTATGAATATGGAACAAGTGTGTTCTTCTAAAGAATCAAGAAGCTCAAGGGACCTTTTGATGTAAATTTTCACAATGTAGATAGGTGAAAATCACCATCCTTGGGTTTCCATTTTAAATCCACATTGTGCGATTAGGCCCAGGGTTACCTTTGATCTTAATTCACTGAGATTTAATGGAAGGTACACATATTTTGTTCAAACTTTAGAGAAAGAAGAAAGTTGTAAGAACTTTTGGGGGATTTGGAGATTTTAAAGGCCTTTTTTTTTTAAAAAAAAAAAAGCCTCTTGAAAACAAAAATCTCTCAAATAAGTTTTGTTTTTGTTGTTTTTATTTAGTGACAATATGACAATTCAACTATCATTTACTTCCTGACAGAGTCAGTGTGCCAGAATTTAAACATTGTTCTTGCGTGAGTCTCCTGTACAACTGATAAAAGTTCACTTTGAGGCCTCTGTTGTTTCAATCTTTCTCTCTCACCCTCTCTTTCTTTCTCTCTCCCTCTCCTTCTCTCTCTGTTCAGCTATTTTTCTAAAGTGTCCACCAAAGTGGAATCTGTAGTTATTTGCTAAGGTCATTGTTCAAATATGCCAACTACTCTGCGGTTTCATCTTTTGCTGTATTTCTGAGCACTCAGTAAGATTACTGATGATTTTGTAAAAGGCCAAAGTGTCTCCTTCAATAAGCATTTGATAAATGAATGTGGATGACTTAGTGCTATCAAAAAGTACATGATCAGAAATGTAGCTGCAAACTAAGGGAATACATTCTGTAGAAAATGACAGTAATAGTACAAATCATTCAGCATAACTTTGCCTTTGCTAAAACCGGTGGAATCTGATCACAGAAAAGTCTTTTTTATATGTGAATAAGGGATAGATTCCAAAGAAGCACCACTAACAGAACTTGATTTGTATGTTTGTGACTTTTTAGAGAAACATGTATTTATAACACTATTAAACAGAATAGCCTTAAATCAAAAGCATAAAGTGTGGTTAGACTAGTAGCATCTGGAAAGAATCAGCCCCTTTGCCTATAATGTTTCTAAGCAACCACAAATTGAAGCAATGCAAGGATAGTTCATGGGAAGTTAAACTTATAATTTTTAAATTTCTACAATTTTGAATCTGCTATAAGGCAGAAATAGTGAAAGCTAATTTACACATTCTGCTTTTATTAAATATGAATTACATTTATTTAAATACAAAAAAAATCACAGCTTTTTATAAGCAAATGGACCTTTTCAGCAAGTCCAATTTAAGCCATTCTTTGTTAGGTATAATTAGAATCTGTGTATGTAGTCCAGCAAAATTACTTTGTGAAATATAAAACAACACTGAAATTATTATTATAAAGCTATGAATTTGCTAACATACTTCAGATACTTTCTGAATTTTTAAAATTCTAATTGGATTGAATCTAATTATTATGAAACAATACTTCAGTGTACCTTTTTACAATATGAATCTAAATGTAAGTCATTAATTTTCTCCTTTTTGCCATGTCCCCATTTGCATTTTATCTGATTAAATGTAAATATACTTAACACAAATTACCTCCTAAAATTCTTGAAGGTAAATCTGAAAGGTCTGTCACCTAAGAAGAGAGGAAAATACAGACTTTCCTGTAGTGTCCTAAAATAAAGTGATTTTACAACACTATGATTTCTCAAAAGATCTTCCTTTTTGCTATGAAATATGGTTTATTTTTAATAATGTAAAATCAGAGCCTAACTGATAGGAAGTGAAATAAATGTTTCCCATATATCCTGCAGGAAAGATTATTTTCTAATATGTAAATGTATGGTGCATTTACAAAACTTTCCATGTAATAGACCAAAATTTTAATATAGGCTATCTGGACTTTTATATTAGATAACCAGGTGAGTTGACTATAAGAAGTATAGGAATATTATTTACTCTTTTTTTTTTTTTTGAAAGAGAGATACTGGCAAAACATGTTCAATGATAAATTAAAATTTATTAATTGATCTTAGTAGTATATCAGTTTTCACCAACAAATTGGCAAAGTTTCTATGCTAGTATAAAAGATTATGCTACATGCAAATATGTAGGTATAGGTATGAATATAGATATGTGTGAGTAGATATAGTCTCTAGACTAGTAGAAACATCTCTGACTTTTTTATCTACGAATAATAAAGTGGTGTCATATCATAAATGTAATATGATGTTTTTCTTTTTAATGATGTAAACCAAGGGCTGAAAGAGACCAGTAGAGATTCAGTTCAGTTCAGTTCAGTCACTCAGTCATGTCCAACTCTTTGCCACCCCATGAACCACAGCACGCCAGGCCTCCCTGTCCATCACCAACTCCCGGAGTTTACCCAAACTCATGTCCATTGAGCCATCTAACCATCTCATCCTCTGTCGTCCCCTTCTCCTCCTGTCTTCAATCTTTCCCAACATCAGGGTCTTTTCAAATCAGTCAGCTCTTCACATCAGGTGGCCAAAATATTGGAGTTTCAGCTTCAACATCAGTCCCTCCAATGAACACCCAGGACTGATTTCCTTTAGGATGGACTGGTTTAATCTCCTTGCAGCCCAAGGGACTCTCAAACGTCTTCTCCAACACCACAGTTCAAAAGCATCAGTTCTTCGGCACTCAGCTTTCTTCACCGTCCAACTCTCACATCCATACATGACCACTGGAAAAACCATAGCCTTGACTAGAAAGACCTTTGTTGAAAAAGTAATGTCTCTGCTTTTTTATATGCTGTCTAGGTTGGTCATAACTTTCCTTCCAAGGAGTAAGCGTCTTTTAATTTCATGGCTGCAATCACCATCTGCAGTGATTTTGGAGCTCAGAAAAATAAAGTCAACCACTGTTTCCACTGTTGGCCCATCTACTTCCCATGAAGTGATGGGACCAGATGCCATGATCTTAGTTTTCTGAATGTTGAGCTTTAAGCCAACTTCTTCACTCTCCTCTTTCACCTTCATCAAGAGGCTCTTTAGTTCTTCACTTTCTGCCATAAGGGTGGTGTCATCTGCATATCTGAGGTTATTGATATTTCTCCCGGCAATCTTGATTCCAGCTTGTGTTTCTTCCAGCCCAGCGTTTCTCATGATGTACTCTGCATATAAGTTAAATAAGTAGAAATTAGTCCCACATTCAGTGTTCTTGCCTGGAGAATCCCAGGGACAGCAGAGCCTGGTGGGCTGCCGTCTATGGGGTCGCACAGAGTTGGGCACAACTGAAGCGACTTAGCAGCAGCAGCAGCAGTCCCACATTACTAATCTCCTTAGCACTAAAGCCCATAGACTTCAGTTCCTTGAACATAAGAGGGCAAATGGATTTGTATAAGAGCCAGAGTGGAAAATGTGAAGATTGCCTGAAGATGCAGTGGACCCCTTTCTGCATCAGTTAGTATTCCATAAAACAGACTCCCAGATATCTTCTTCCCACCACCTCTTATACATATGATTACAGCTGCCTTCATTAGCACCTCCTACTAGATTAAAGTCCAATATTTTTTTCTAAGCTTTGGTTTCCTTATTCTGACACAGGAAGCTACTTATTATTTCTAACCAATAATTTCCTGAACACTTATCATATAGAGAGCCAGTAGGTGATTAAGATTCAGACACTGTGTTCCAGAAACTCATGCACTTGTAGGGTAGGGTAGATATATATTTCCTGCTAATAGAGAAGAACCCTATTGCCAAAGCAATCTTGAGAAAGAAGAATAAAGCTGGAGGCATCATAATCCCTGACTTCAAACTATATTACAAAGCTATTGTAATTAAAATATTATGGTATTGGCATAAAAACAAGACACATAGATCAATGCATTAGGATAGAAAGCCCAGAAACAAACCCATGCATACACGATCAATTATTTTATGACAGAGTAGTCAAGACAATGGGGAAAGCTCAGTCTCTTTGATAAATGTGGGAAAATTGGATAGCCACATGCAAAAGAATGAAACTGGACCACTATCTTAAACCAGTATACAAAAATTAATTAAACAGTTGACTGTTTAAATGAATTAAACAGCTGACTGAAGACCTAAGGTCATAAAACTGCTAGAAGAAAACATAGACAGTAAGCTCCTTAACTAGGTCTTCATAATGATTTTTTTTGATCTGACTCTAAAAGCAAAACCAGAAATAAGCAAGTGAGACTACACCAAAATAAAAATCTACACAGCAAAGGAAACCTTCAAAAGAATGAAAAGGCAACATACTGAATGGGAGAAAATATTTGTAAATAATTTATCTTATAAGTGGCTAGTATCCAAAATATATATAGAACTCATACAACTAAATAACAACAAAAAAGAAACAATCCAATTAAAAAACAAGCAGACTATCTGAATAGGCATTTTTCCAAAGAAGGCATATAGGTGGCCAGCAGACACATGAAAAGATGCTCTACATAATTATCAGGGAAATGCAAATCAAAACCACAGTCAGTTTTAACATATGGTAACGTACATGTTTCCATGCCACCCTCTCAATTTGCGCCATCCCCTCCCTCCCAGACTGTGTCACAAGTCTATTCTCTGTGTCTCCATTGCTGCCCTGCAAATAGGTTCATCAGTACCATCTTTCTAGATTCCCTGCCTATGCATTAATATACAATATTTTTCTTTCTGACTTCACTCTATACAAGAGGCTCTAGGTTCATCTACCTCATTAGGACAGACTCAAATGCATTCTTTTTTAAAGCTGAATAACATTTCATTGTATATATGTACCACAATTTATATATCCATTCATTTATTGATGGACCACAGTGGAAATTGCTGTGTGATATTAGAGGACAATCCAGTGCTCTGTGACAACCTAGAGGCGTGGAAGATGGGATGGAGGTTCAAGAGGGAGGGAACGTATGTATGTCTGTGCTTGATTTATGTTGATATATGGCAGAAGCCAGCACAGTATTTTAAAGCAAATATCTTGCAATAAAAAATAAAAAAAAACACAATCAGATATTAACTCACACCTCTTAAAATGACTATTATCAAAAAGACTAGAAATAGCAAGTGTTGATGAAGAGAAAAGGGACCCCTTGTGCACTGTTGATGGGATTGTAAATTGGTGTAGCCACTGTGGCAAACAGTATGGAAGTTTCTCAGAAAATTAAAACTAGACCTACCATATAATTCAGAAATTCAACTTCTGGTACTTATTCAAAGAACACATAGACACTAATTCAAAAAGATATATGCACCCTCATGTTCATTGCAGCATTATTGCCAATGCCCAGGATAATTGAAACAACCTAAGTGCCCATCAATAGATGAATGGATAAAGAAGTGATACACTCTCTAGAATAATAGTCATTAAAAAAGAATGAGATCTTGCCATTTTTGACAATATGGATGGACCTGGAGGACATTATCTTAAGTGAAATAAATCAGGCAGAAAAAAATTACCATACAATCACTGTCCTATGTGGAATCTAAAAATAAAAGAAAAAAAATTTTTTTTTAAAAAATCAAAACTAAGCTTAGTAAGTAACAGAGAGCAAACTGGTGGTTGCTAGAGGCCAAGGGGTTGAGGTTGAGAGAAATGGATAAACTATTTTTGAAATCAATTAATTTAAAGCACATGTAAAATGAAGCTATCCTGACTGACTTACTAAAATTTCATTCAAATATTATGCACATGTAACAAAGATACATGTGTCAACTATTTCCCGTGTACCTCCCAGTAAAATGCTAATAACTAAAAAAAAAAACAAAACCAAAAAACTCTGTCAAGTCAGTTGTTTATCACAGTAGTACAGAGGAGAAGGGGTTGTTTTACAAGATCCCACTGTGCGCATACAATGGGGTAAGTATTTTACCTTCCTTGTCACATCCAATTTTCCCAACAATTTCATGTGAATAAGGAATTTCAGAATCCCATTTTTAGCCACCACGTGCCAGAACTTAGACCTAGGTCCGCCCACTTGACTCAAAACACTATACTATGACTTTGCTACTTTCTTTCTTTCTACTCAGGATAAACTGGGAAGATTCTTCAGAGAGGGTGTATTATAAAGATGTAATTACATAGCTTTTTTTCTTCTTTTAAATGAATAACAGTTCAAGTTTTCGTTAGGATTCTAAGTACCTAATAAAGTTGAAAAAACAAAAAATACACCTCTCACCATGTAGGTAAGAGGCATTCAGATCCATGAAATTGTGTAAATATTAAGTTTTCGAATAGATTGTATATATCAAGCTGCAACAACATGCCTAAGAGGAAGTGCATGTTCTCTAGGAAAAAAGGAGTTTCTTCTTCCCATTAAGAGCTTAGTTTCATTTCTTGAAAGAAAGAGACAAAATCCTCTCTTCAGCATGTCAGTTATCTGTATTGTCCTTTTTTTTAAAATTAGTTTATTTTCTATTTTTTTAACTTTACAGTATTGTATTTGTTTTGCCATACATTGACATGAATCCACCATGGGTGTACATGTGTTCCCCTTCCAGAACCCCCCTTCCACCTCCCTCCCCATCCCATCCCTCCAGGTCATCCCGGCGCACCAGCCCCGAGCACCCTGTATCATGCATCGAACCTGGACTGGCGATTCATTTCACATATGATAATTTACATGCTTCCATGCCATTCTGCCATATCATCCCTCCCTCGCCCTCTCCCACAGAGTCCATAATACTGTTCTATTTATCTGTGTCTCTTTTGATGTCTCGCATACATATTGTCCATTTTGATTATAGTGTTTTAGTGAAAGCATGAAAAAATTGACCCTATCATTCACGAGCTGAGAAACACAAACCAAGTTAAATAGCTTCTCTGATTTTCAGTTCCCTTATGAGTAAGGTGAGGGAATAAAGTTTGCCTCACATGCTGTTGTGATGATCAAATATACCTGCATATACCTGGCATGTGCTAAACAATACATGTACCATTTCCTTTCCTAGGATTCTTTAACTGCTAGACCGTCTGGTCCTGTGATGTCTCAGTACAGTTGTAGACAACTCTTCCATCCAGAATTCTTTATGTGACTTTTAAAATTTAGGAAAGGCATCTTTCTAATGCTTCAACCATGTCTATAGCACAAAGCCCTTTATTGCCTTGGCTAAATGCCTGATTGTAGAGAGTGACCACTTGTTTCAAGGGGCACTTTCAATAGAAGAATAAATGAAGCTATTCTTACTTGTTTTTTTATTCCATGCAGAAAAGCAACATATGACCTCAGGCAAGTTACTTAGCTTACTTAAGCATCAGCTTCCTCATCTGAAAAATAAAATAAATGAGTTGTTTTAGGTACATGAGAAATTGAAATACTTTCTTCCCCTTCTTGTTGAAATCATTGGTGGTTTGTAGGAACTTGTACTACTTATGGGAGATACAACCACACAGTGGTTTAAAAAAATGAATTAATTCCCAAACATGTCAAACCTTTTCAACCTAACTCTCCTGCATGGTGCCTAAGGTAACCTCTCTGGAACTTATTTTTTCTCATTTCTAAATTAGAATAATAGTACCTAAGCTCACAGGTTTGAGTAGTTATCTACACTTATCTGAGTTACATAAGTTATCTGGTATGTGTGTGTGTGTGTGTGTGTGTGTGTGTGTGTGTGTGTGTACACAAAATATCTAACATATTACACTATAAAGATATAAATTTAACTGGAATAAAATTGGAGATTTTAAACAGCCCTGTTGGGTAATGGCAGTGATAAATTATTTAACAAGGCAAGGCTGGGGTAGAAGGTGTCCGGTATGTAGAGACTTCATTCACTTTAGTTTCAGCAAACATTTGTGTACCTAGTCGTTATCAGACACAATGCTGGACTCTGGAAGTTACAGAAAAAATTGGTAAGACATGAGTTCTAAGTTATATAAAAATATACTTTTTTCTCTCACTTACTGAATATTGTTTCAAGCATACAGAATAAAAGTAATACTAAACGTGAATACTCTTTAATAAGCTTCCATGTGAAACTCTGTTCTAAGCTTTTCATGCGTTACTTTGTTAAATCCCATCAGTCCTGATGAAGTATATATTATTTTCACCGTTAGTAGATGAGAAAGCAGAACCTTGGAGGCTAATTAACTTGTCCAGTGTTATTCAGCAACTAATAAACCACAGAATCGGAATCTAAATCCTGAATTCCTAATCTGTACCTTAGACAGGCATGTTGGCACCAAATGCATAATTTTCCATATACAAATTGTACCATTTTTCCTGGATGAAAAATTGCTTAAATTGGATTCATGTAACTTATTTGATAATAGTGAAAATTTTGACAGCATGCTTATTTTAATGACCAAATGGTCATTAATGGAAACTTAAGTCCTTATTTTGGAAAAATGTTTACATAGAACACCATGAAGAGTAGGAAAACATAAAATGCATGATTATTATTAGGAATTGTAAGAGGGTGAGAAAAAGTTATCAAAAGTTAAGAAAGGAAGTTGTGACATGCTGAGCAAAAGGCTAATGCAAGGTGTTTTGAAAAAACAAATCGAACAAATTATTACAATATGTATTACATATCCTGAATACAATCGATCACCTTCAACCTCACTGAAAATAGGAATTGACAGTGGTGACTTTAGACACTTTTAACAGTTTAGGGCTGTTTTCAAAGTTACTAACTGTATAGGCTGTGACGATACAGTGAAAGCACAAAACAGCTTTGAAGAGCTTGGTTATAAGAAGTAAATTACCTGTCAGTGTCTCAGATCTTGTCTTTTCTATTTGCATTAACCCAGAAAAGTAGACACGTGCATCTGCTAGTGACTGTGATCAAAGTTTTCTAGAGTAGTGATAAATGCCCGATTCTAGGAATAGATAACATAACCACAGACTTTGAGCAATCAATCATCCAGTGCTTAGAATGAGACTTAGCAAACTATAGTTTATAGACCAAATCTGTCCTATTACTGGTTTTTGTAAATAAAGTTTAATTGGAACATATCATTCATTTAGGTAGTGATTATGGCTGTTTTCATGCTAAAATGTCAGAGTTGAGTAGTTGCCACAGAGCCTATATGGTTCTCAAATTATTTACCATCTAGTATTTTACAGAAAAAAAATTTTTGCTACTACCTGACTTAAATTAATCAAATTCTGGAGTTTTCAGATGAAATAGATAAATTAACCATAAAGCAATAAAAAATCATTCTGTGTCCTCTTAAAAGTTTGTTTTTAAGTAGTTATCATGAAACCACTTTTGATATTAATATAGAGAAGGTGAATATTTCACTTGGGATTATCCTTGCATGTTTTATGAAATAAGTTTTAAATACAGTCACTCTTTGAACAAATATTTTTGAGTAAATTTTAAGTACTTGTACCTGAGCTGGGTACTAGAAACACAAATTGAGTTAGATATAACCCGTGTCCTTAAGGAGTTCACAATTTATGGGGCGTTAGTATTGTATTATCTTTATTTAATTAGTTTCTTATGGATATCATATTGATAGTTGGATCTTGCTTTATTATTCAATGCATTAATCTCTGACTTTGAATCGTTTAAACTGTTTATATTTGGTGTAGTTATTACTATATATTAGAATTTCAATCTGCAATTTTGCTCTTTGCTTTCTGTTTATACTCTATGCTCCTTTCCCCCCTTTCTCCCACTGTTTTTTTGGGGGGGGGGATTTATTTTGATCATGAGGTGAATTGGTGTTTTTTCTTATGTTCATTCTGGTTAGGATTTGTTGAACTTCTCAGATCTGAGGATTTATAGTTATTAAATTTGTAAAATTATTGGTCACTATTTAAAGATTGAGGGCGAGAGGAGAAAGGGGCAACAGAGGATGGGATGGTTGGATGGCATCATTGACTCAATGGACATGAGTTTGAGCAAACTCTGGGAGAGAGTGAAGGACAAGGAAGCCTGGGATGCTGCATTCCATGGCTCGCAAAGATTCGGACACAACCTAGTGATTGAAAAATATTCTTTCAAATAATTTTCCTTCCCTCTCCCACTTTCTAGACTACATTTGCACATATTTTAGAATAAACTTGATACCATTCAACACATCACTGATGCTCTGTTCATTTTTTTTTTCAGTCCTTTTAAATCTCTGTGTCTCGCTTTGAGTAAGTTTCCATCACTGTTTCTTTAAGTTCACTGGTTGTCTTCTTCTGTAGCATCTTAACTTGTGGTTACTCCCATCCAGTGCATTTCACTTGAGGTATCTAATTTTTAATTTTTATATATTGTTTCCTTCTTCATCCTGTTCATGTTTTTCTCTACATTTATTAAGTATATGGAGAATATTTTTTTTTTAACTTTTCAAACATTCTTATCTTCTAATTCCTTCATTTCTATAATTTTGGGCTTTGTATCTAGTAATTTTTTTTATCCTGCTTATGGTTAATCTTTTCCTGTTTTTTTTTTCATGCTTGGTAATTTTTTTTGAAGGGGGGATTCTAAATATTGTGTACTTAATATTGTTGGTTTCTGGGTTTGCTGTGTTCCTTTAGGCTACTGGATTTTCTCTGGCAACTATTAGGTTGCATAGTTTAGTACATTTGAGGCATGATTTTAATCTTTTTTTTTCTTTTAAGGCTTCCCTAAATCTAGGGTTGCAAGTGTGTGTGTGTAACTCTTCGCAACCCTATGGACTGTAGCCTGTCAGGCTCCTCTATTCATGGGATTCTCCAGGCAACAATACTGGGGTGGGTTGCCATGCTCTCCTCCAGGGGAGCTTCCTGACCCAGGGATCGAACCCACATCTCTTTTGTCTCCAGCATTGGCAGGCAGGTTCCTTATCACTAGGGTTAATTAGTGTTAATTTATCCTATAATAAATCTAGGGTTAATTAGTGTTAATTTATCCTGTACATTCTGAATTCTGACTTTGCGCTAGGCTACTTCCCCTCTTGGTTGGCAAAAATGGCCCTTGGCACTTCCAGTCTTCACTGGAAGTCCTTAGAAGTTTTCACCAAGAACAAATACAATTTCCTAGAACCCCTCCGTCAGTGTCTTCATAGGTCTTACTTCCCAGGGAGATGGAATAAAAATCTTAAATTTAATCCTAAGTCTCTCCTGGAGCTACAAGTGGAACTCATTCCACCCAAACATCAAGGTGGAAAGTGGTTTCAAGGCTGCACCTGTGGGAAAATTTAATTGGTAAGGCAGAGGTGGGGGTCCACATATTGTGTCTTGTCTTTTTAATGTAATCCCCAGCTTCTCCCATCTGTGCAGTCTGGGTTGTGAAAGCTACTTTGTTGATAGCAGAAAAGGAAGGGGTGGGCATGCGGTGGAGTTTTAACTACAGTTTTTTGTCTTTTTTTTTTTTTTTAACTACAGCACCTCAGAAGTCTTAGGAAAATAAAATGCATCTTCAGAGTACTAATGTCAGTTTCTGCTTTTTGGATTAGTGGGAAAGTGATGAGCAAACTCTTTATAGAACATAAAAGCTGTGATGGTGGGTCTGGGGTTGAAGACTCAAGTTGAACACAATTTATGACTTTTAAGGACTACGGTATTCAGTAAAACAAGATAGTTGTTCAAGTCAGTCGTATAATGCAAGGAATTGCCATTTACTTTTCAGTGGGTCCAAGCCCTTCCCCCAGTTCAGCTACATACTCATAAATACATGTTGCCTTTTGTAGATAAACAGGCTTTTTTAAAAAAGTTCTCTCCACAAAGGTGCTCGTCTGCTTTGGGAGCAGAAATGCTTCAGCTGATGCATATTTAAAGCACCTCCTTACAGCCAAGTTCGTAACGTGGAACATGAAACCTGTCACAGGAGTTCCTCCTAAGTGTAGGGCACCTGGTTTGGAGCTCGGGGGTTTCTGTGTGCGGTCTTCCAAGCAGGAGGGGATAAGTAACCAGACTGCAGCTCTGTCCTCCCTTCCCTGCCTATGTCTTGCTCCACCGCTGTTCTCTCCCCTTTCCCCAGCGTAAGTCCCTCCTTGGTTGCTGTATCCTGAAGTCTTTGAGAAAATGTGGAAGTGAACCTGGACATTCTAGGCTTTAGCTTTAAGGTAGGTGGAGCTTTATGGCTTTAAAGGGACTAAGGTAATACACACTTAGGCAAGAGTATCAGGCCTCAATGTGTTAGCATACAGGCATGACTTGGTGAAGTAATGGACAGGAGACATCTGCTTCCCACAAATGTATTTTCGTATTTTAGATAAATTTCTTAACATCCTAGTTTCCTTGGAGTTAAAATCCAGAGAGGCATTTGTATGTTTTTATTGAACTTGACTGGATAAAATCATAGGTCTTTGAGTTTTTATATTCAGCTTGATTTTAAAAAGTGATAAAACACTATATAGCCACCAATTTTTCCCTCTTTCATTAAGTGAAATGAAATTGTGGGCTTCCCAG
Source organism: Giraffa tippelskirchi (assembly GCF_054371585.1). NCBI lineage: Eukaryota > Metazoa > Chordata > Mammalia > Artiodactyla > Giraffidae > Giraffa > Giraffa tippelskirchi. Next base: position 36,195,787 of record NC_137284.1, on the reverse strand, counting down.
GAGGGTCAGTGGTAAAGAATTCGCCTACAATGCAGGAGACGGGTTCAGTTCCTGAGCTGGGAAGATCCCTTGGAGAAGGAAATGGCAACTCACTCTAGTGTTCTTACCTGGGAAGTCCTATGGACAGAGGAGCCTGGGGGGCTACAGCCCAGGGGATCACAAAGAGTTGAACACAACTCAGCATGCATGCATGCAGGGCTAATTAGTGTTAATTTATCCTATAACTAGAGCAATATTCTTCTTTGTACTTTACCTGATGCCCCAGTAATATGAGGTCTATCTACTCTGGCTGGTGGAAATGTGAAATATTCCCAGCTCTATGTGAACCCTGGGAATTGTTCCATCTATAACTTTCCAGTGATTCTTTCTCTGGTCTCATGAGTCTCTACCTATGCATGGCTAGATTATTATATTAATACAACCAGAGGATTGGACAGAACAAGGAGGATGCTTTTCAGCGCTCTGGGACTCTTTCTTGTTGGTATTGGCTTATAAATTCTACCTGCCTAGGTCACCCTGAACTCCAGTTTCTTTCTTCCCAATGTATTGAAACTGAGCTCTGGTTGGTTCCATATTTCTTGTTCTCTCCTTAAAAACTGCCTCCAGGCAATAAGTTGGGGCAACTGTTGACCTCATCTCATTTATTTCCCTCCTTTTAGAGATTACAAGGATAACTATTACCAAAGGACTGAAAATTATTCATTTATATTTCAATATTTGATTTCATTTGTCTGATTTTCTAGTTATTTATAGTTGGAGGTAATTTCCCTAGTGGGTAATTCTTCATGGGTAGAGGTAGAAGTCACAATTATTGTAAATGAGTTGTGAGATATCATGGATAATTGTATAATATTTTCTTTAAGTCTCCAGAGGCACAAACTACTAGTTACCTAGAGAAGTTGGGGAAGCATTTATAAGGAAGATGTGACATTTGAGTTGATATTTGAGCCTGAACGTGTAGTTGGGAATTTAACCCTTGACCCTATTTTTTTTTAATGTATTTAGCCAATTTAATTCACCATGCCTTTCATTGATTGATTACTGCTAATCTTTATTTTCCAGGCCATCTATCAAAATAGTCACTTGTTACTATTAAGAATTGGCCTTCTTTAAAATACAGAGATAATTTATCTTATAAGGCATTTCCCCCCTCATTTTCTTACCTTTCCTTGATAACTTATCTCCCTTCACAAGCATACTTACTTTCTTTCCTCCTTTTGAAAGCTCATTTATTCACCACAACTGTTGATTCCTTCTCATTAATTGTTTGGCGTGACAGGGGAAATTGTACCTTTAGGAATTACAAGTAGATTATATTCCTAGGTTACTGATTATATTTTCTTTGAATATAAGTTTAGAAATCCTGATTTTTTTTTCCCCTCATTCTTAAGAATTACTAAATATAATGGGAAATTTATGGTGAAATATAAATTAACCAAGTTTGATGGACCAAAATGCATACTTTTAAAATCAACTGTTTAATGTGGAAGAAGCAGAATAGGGTTTACTATCTTGATGTGTGGAAAGACATGAAAAGCCCTAAAAAAAAAGGATGCCATTTTACTCATTCAACCCTAGGGGAGGCTACAGAAATTAGAGTAGGAGGCCAAAGTGTAATAAGCATCCCTTTTAACATCTTTTTGAAAAGAGTCATTTGCAAGGGTCCCTAAGGATTTCATAAAAGATGAAATTTCTTTTTGCTTAGTGCCATATACTCTCTAGAAGCCACTGGACTTTCTCTAATTTAGAATATAAATTCCAGATGCCTTAGATAATCATTTTCAGGCAGCATAGCCTTTATTAATAAAAATAAGTATGTCCAGAAATGTATTAACTCTTTCAGGTTACCACGGCATTCTTAATGAAGTTTAAGTCAACAAATTCCTCAATAATTACAAGTAGATTAAAAGGGTTGACACATCTAGCAGAGATAGGGCATTCAAACCTTGTATTTTTTTTTCCTTTTTTAAACTTATTTTTAATTGGAGGATAATTGGTTTGCAATAATGTATTGTTTTTTGCTGCATAACTGCGTGAATCCACCATAAGCATACAGCCCTTGTTCTTGAGTCTGCATCGTTGAGATTTTCTAAGCAGGAGGTTAACAGATGAGAACAATGCATAACCATTCATTTCTTATTTTTACCACTGTTTTAGAATGTGTGTGTATGTATATATATATATATATTTAGAATACACACACACACACCCTTCACATCAACTTGGGAACAATTTTTAATTCTCCAAAAGAGTATTTTTAAAGGCTTATTCACTTTAGGGAAACATGTTGCTGAATTGGAAAGGGGATCATTTTTTTTTTTTTCACAGTGGAAGGAACTTAAAATTTAAGATACACCTGAACTTATCGTTCTTCTCCTTATTATCATCTATATTCAGATACCCATGTCTCCCAACAAAACCCCAGATATTGTTTCTCTCTTTCATGAAACTGACTAAATAGAAAGATCAATGTAAGAGAAATAACCTGGGTTCAGATCCCAGCCCTACTATCTTCCACCTGTGTGGACTTGAATAAGTTGCCTGATTTGCCTTGTTTTCAGTTTTCTTTTAATGGATATCAAAAGGAGATTTAGGGCATAATAATATACATTGTACGGATTGTTTTTAGGATTAAATGAGCTACTACATAGCAAGAGCAAAGCCAGCTACTTTTCCCAGTAAGTGACATTTTTAAAAAATATATTAAACATAAGTCATCCAGTTGTGAAATGATATCGTAGTTGTCACAGCTGAGATGGCACATTTGTGGACACTGTGCCTCATCTCTTTACCTTGTCCCGGCAGCCCCTGATGTGCTGTAATGTGATAATGGCCAAGTCTTGCTCCTGGAGGTTCGTACAGTTACTTTTCCAGACAACCTAGAGAGAAGTTACAACTTCAGCGTTATCACTGGCTTCCCCAGGGCTTAATTTCAGAGGTGTTAGATTGAAGAACAGGGAATCGTTTTTATCTACTTAGTATCTGACCTCCCCAAAATAAAATGAAAGCATGGAATTTGGTATCACATACCAGTGAAAAGTGAAGCAAGTTTGCAATTCCATCTCTAAAAAAGAAAGATTGGGACTTGCTCTTTGATGAAGATAGAAGGTCTAAGAACAAGTGCCCTTACTGAGCTCAGCATCATCTGATAGTGCTTCAAACAATGCCAAGTCTTAATGGGAGCTGAGTTTAATAAAATATCACAGTCAGCTTTTATCAAGGCCACTGTAAAGGAGATCTCTGCAGAAATGATCCAGAAAGTGTGTGTGTGTGTGTGTGTGTGTGTGTGTGTGTGTGAGTGTGAGAGAGAGAGAGAGATGGATGAAATGTTGAGGACCTGCTGAATGAGCAATGGGATAATACATGCAGCGGTTCTTTGGAGTTTGGAAAGCACTGTGCAAATATAAGCAATTGCCTTTGCTAATATAATAGCAATATTTTGAACTTTTTTTCATTTATTGTCTATTTCAAAGACTGCATATGTACCATGGTCTTAATTCTTCAGCATGGCCAACTTTTAGACAGTCATTAACATAATGTTCCTGTACATGAAGAAGTCTGGGGAAATGTCTGCTGTGTTTGGCTTAATGCCCTGATTGAAAAAAAAAAAAAAATTAAAAGGCAATCAGAATTTATAACTGTCTTGATTGTAAAAAAATACTTTTCTTTTTACTTTTACTAATAATCTTTAAAAAATGCCTAGATTTAAAAAAAAAAAGCAGATACTCAGGTATAGTGGGTCTTTGTTGTTACTGTGTTAAATTTAATTTCTCATTTATTCATGTTGGTATTGTATTTATTCTCGTGCTTCTTATTCTGCTCCCTCTACTTTAGCAGTACAATTTATTCATTCATTCAACAAATCATTCTTGAACACCTGCTCTAAGTGCTAGATAGACCCTGAGGACACACTGGTAAGCACTGCCACTGTTCTTAGACATGAAACAAGCATAGTTTAGTAATCACCCAAATAGTGTAAAATCAGCCTGTGATAGGTGCTAGACAGATGGGGAACCTGCTGCAGTGAGAAAATGCAGTGGACAATCTGACCGAGTCAGGGAAGCCTAGGAAGACTTTCTGGCAGAGTGAAAAACATATACGAATTTAGAGTCAAAATACCTGTGTGTCTTTAATGCTTTTGTTTTTTTATTGTGGCAAAAGTCACATAATATAAAACATACTATTTTAGCTATATTTTACTGTACAGTTCAGTGGCACTAAGTCTATTCACACTGATGTGCAGCTCTCATAACTAATGAGCACTTACTCTATAGCGTCGGGGGCGTGGAAATGATACAATCTGTTTGTGGAACGTATACTAAGTTAATGTTAAAAATACATTTCAGTATTGGTGCAGACAAATAGTGTTCCATTCCACTTATTTAGCATATCTAGAATAGTCAAATTCATAGACTTAGAATGTATGTTGCTAGACGCTGGGGGAGTGGGGAGGGCAAAGGGGAGTTAGTGTTTAATGAGAACAGAGTTTCAGTTGAGGAAGGTGAAAAAATCAGGAGATGGATGATGGTGAGAGTTGCTCCTGGGTGCCTTTTGATAAACTCTTTCTAAACCTCCTGCTCTGCACTGTAAAACAGGACTGTTGATGTTTATCTTGCATGCTTGATGTGCGAACTAAAGGTCCAGCAGGAATTGCCTGCTACCACACCCCCTGCTCTGCAACTCATTCTCTGTATGTTATCAGGGAGACCATTTTTTAAAAAGATACCCAGATATGCTGTATCTCTGACCACAGTAGAGTGGCTTTAAATCTCAGATAAAATCTCAGCTTACTCCTTGGAAGGAAGGTTATGACCAACCTAGACAGCATATTTAAAAGCAGAGACATTACTTTGCCAACAAAGGTCCGTCTAGTCAAGGCTATGGTTTTTCCAGTGGTCATGTATGGATGTGAGAGTTGGACGGTGAAGAAAGCTGAGCCCCGAAGAATTGATGCTTTTCAACTGTGGTGTTGGAGAAGACTCTTGGGAGTCCCTTGGACTGCAAGAAGATCCAGCCAGTTCATCCTAAAGGAGATCAGTCCTGGGTGTTTATTGGAAGGACTGATGTTGAAGCTGAAACTCCAATACTTTGGCCACCTCATGCGAAGAGTTGACTCATTGGAAAAGACCCTAATGCTGGGAAGGATTGGGGGCAGGAAGAGAAGGGGATGACAGAGGATGAGATGGTTGGATGGCATCACTGACTTGATGGACATGGGTTTGGGTAAACTCCGGGAGTTGGTGATGGACAGGGAGGCCTGGCGTGCTGCGATTCATGGAGTCGCAAAGAGTCGGACACGACTGAGCGACTGAACTGAACTGAACTGATTTCCAGTGACCCATAGGGCCCAAATGACTTTGCCCCTAGGGCCCAAATTGCTTCTGTCTCCTACCTTACCTCCTACTATATCACCTCTGTGTACTGCCTCACTCACCCATGTCTGATCACAGCAACGTTTTTACTACTCCTTAATCCCATCAAGCCAAACTGGTTTCTGCCCAGCGGCTCTTGCTCACTCTGTATTGGCCCTTCTCTCTCTGAAATGCTCCTGCCAAATACTCATGACTCACTGTCCCATTTCTTTCAGATATCTTCCTGAAATGTTGTCTCCTCCGAAGCATTTTTCCCAATCTCTCTCTTTCAGTGATTTCCCCCTACCCCCATTTCCTACCCTGGCATTGTCCAGTTCTCTTTTCCTTTACTCTGCTTTGAGTTTCCTTCATAGCACTTATTTATAATGCTAATTGTAATAATAAAATTTTAATAGTAATATTTTCTAATGATATTTACTATTTGCCAGGCTTTCTTCTAAAATCTTTATACCTGTTTGCTCATTTAATACTCTGTATAACGTAAACCTAATAACTACTGACCTGATTTTACAGGTCAGGGAAGAAGCAGAGCAGTTATATATATTTCCTAAAGTCACACAGCCACAGCTGGTGGTCACATAAAAATTCAAGGCCAGGCAGTCTTGGTTCCAAATATCTTACTCTGAACAATTACAGTTGGCTGTCTCTCAGTTTGGGAATATGCCAAATAGTTACTGTTTTCCTTGTTTGTCCTCTGTCTTCTTGTTGGCATCTTAGATCCATGACAGGGACTGTATCTATGGGCCCTGGATACATAGATACAGTGAATGTTTGTGCCCGAAAGCACTTAGGGCAGTGCCTGTGAAAGCTACTCTTTATTATGTACATTTATGGTGATTGAAGGCAACAGGAGAAGGGGGGTGGCAAAGGATGAGATGGTTAGATAGAATCAGTGACTCAGTGGATGTGAATTTGAGCAAATTCTGGGAGATAGTGGAGGACAGAGGAGCCTGGCGTGCTGCAGTCCATGGGGTCCCACAGAGTCAGACATGACTTCAGGATATCCTAACTCTTCTAATCCATCCTCCAGCAGCATTTTCGTGAAGTGTCACATTTGCTTCAAAATTTTAGTGGCTGCAGGAAAGAGATCCTTTCTGTGTGTCTTTATCCAGCCCCTCCCGCATTGCAATTATACAGCTGAGCCTCTAGAGCTTCCAGCCAGAGGATGCGTCTTGTGCCTTCACAGCACCTCTCCTCTCCCTTTTGTGTTCCTGTGTCGCCCTTCACATCCTAGCTCAACCACTCCCCCCTGCAAGAGGACTTTGCAGGTCAAGCTTCTCTGTTGCCAGAACATCCTGCTCATGCTTGTATCAGCAGATCCTTTTTGCCAGGAGGCCTTATAGATTATGAACTAAAAGTCAAAGTGTTAGTCACTTAGTCTTGTCCAATTTTCTGGGACCCCCATGGGCTGTAGCCTGCCAGGCTGCTCTGTCCATGGGATTCTCCAGGCCAGAATACTGGCGTGTGTAGCCATTCCTTTCTCAAGGGGATCTTCCCAACCCAGGGATCGAACCTTGGTCTCCTGCATTGCAAGCAGATTCTTTACCATCTGAGCCATCGGGGAAGCCCCATGAACTAAAACAGAGTCTATGTATTTATCAATTTCCACAAAACTTTACTTTGCACAGGGCAGAACTCACACTCGTTATATGTAATAGATACCCAAAAAGTGTTTGTTAAAGGAAAGAAAAGGAAGTGAAGTCCCATATGAATCAAGCTGGTGCAGTAAGCCTAATAATATAACCACCAGCTTCCATGTAATTGGTGAGAGTAGAACTTTCCAGGAGTCCAGAACCTTCTGCACTGCTGAAAGTCACTGCTAGCTCCTGGGGCTGATTCTGGGTTGCAGGGGTGGGTGACAAGTCATCGTATGATAAATCTGGAGATTGATGTTTGGTTTTAAGATCTGGAACTTAATTATCTCTCCTGTTCTTCTAAAGACAACACTTTTAAGGTGTCCATGAAAGCAATTCTCCACAGTTTATTCACTTTAATAAGAAATCTTTTTTCATATTTCCAACAAATAGCTTTTTTCTCCTCTCTGAAAACAGTTATTCTGCCAGGAAAAAAAAATTATTTTGAGAGAAAAAATGTTTTGAGAAAAAAATGTATTCCTTTCTCAAAATTAGGGAAATAAAGATAAATATAGGAGAAAAAAAGTAGACAGATATGCCAACAAGTATCATTTGCTTGAGTTTAAATTTACTAATGCAGTTTTATTGCCTAAAAGAATATGAGTAAGCAGGCTAATACACTTTTATAATTCACATAGTAAAATATGTATTGAATATCTATAATGCATTGGGAATCTGATTTTAGTACAATGACTCGGCTGCTAAAATTTTCCACTTTGAAACATTTTTGTACACTGAATTTTCATTGATATGCTATTTTACTTAGATCTTAAAAAGGAAAATGTTTAAATACTTTATGGAGGAATTAGAATAATGATTGAATAAGAAAATTCATCAATTCAAAAATTTATTGAGTACGTACATTGTGCTAGATGCTAATAATACAGTAGGGAATAGGCTGTGTGCAGCCCCCTGGAAGCTATATTTGAGCATTTATTGATGACCGTGTCACAAAGGAGTAGGTCAGTGAGTGTAAGGGGATCTGCTATCAGGGGTGTCTGGCCTAACAGGGAGGTTGGGGAAGAAATATGAGAGCTAGAGAATTAGTAGGAGTTGGTTTGTAAACCGGACAATACAATAAAATTATAGAATAAATCTATTAAAAAGAGATGATTCAGCCTTTGCAAGTATTCTGAGGTGGGAAAGAGCAAGGCCAGAGTGATGGAAGACCAGAGAACCAAGCAGAGAGGAGAGAAACAAAGACAAAAATGGACTGTCTGTACCTTGAGGTCCATGTTAAAGATTTTAGGTTTTATTCAAAGAGCAATGATTGCCGTTTGAGAGTTATTGAAATGATCATGCTTCCCAAAACTATGGCTGCTGAATTGAGATTTGTTTTGAGGAAAAGTAAATCCCAAGCTCTGGAGCTAAAGTAATATGGCCCATTGAAGAGAAGATTCTTGATTTTTACCAGAAACTGTTGTAGAAGTTAAGAAATGAAAGCAACCAATTTTCTTCTACCTTCCCTCAGATGTCTGGGTTTTGCAGCTGGATGAATAGTGATACTATTTCACCAACAGAAGAAACACTACGGGAAGACCAGATTTTTAGGCTGAAGAATAAGAGTTTGGTTTGGGATATCTGAAATGTGAGATACCGCTAAGGCTTTCAAATTGTATTGCTAAGTCGATTCTAAAACTCTCCATTGAATTTTTAAACCATAGAAATCTTCAGTAGCCTCTAAGGCAGGTATTAAAAACCAGTTTGGAGTTAGTTGAGAAGCAAGGAAGTGACAAAGTAGACAGAGATAACTGTTCTTGAGGAGTTTGGTTGTAAATAGGAGGAGGAAAACAGTGATAGCTGGAAAATAAATGTTTTTAAAGATGGGAGAGAGTTTTGTGTACATTAAGATGTCCATGAATAATATCTGGTATAGTGGGAGAACTTGAATTGTTCTGAAGTGAAAAAGAGGACTAATGCACATTGTAAGAGGGTAGGGTCCAGGGTACAGGAGAAAGGAGTAAAACTCGGTTTTCTCTTCAGTCATCTCTGAATTTAAAAATGTTTTTGAGAACCTACTACTATCAGTCATTCTAATAAATACTTTAGCTTCCTCTTTCATAAACTTCCATAAAATCTGTTTTAAGGAACAGTAGCCAGGTAGAATATTACCCCTTCCCATCATTTCAGGGAATACCAGAAACACGATTACCACAAAGTTATTTTGAGTCTTCAAAAATGTCTTAATGTCTCAGTCTAGCCAATGCCCATGCCAGTGAGGCGAGCCAGCAGGTCTGTGTATTACCTAGTGGCTGCTGTAGTTGATCCTAAATCTCCTACAGAATCTCTCATGTGGCTCACTCAAACGGGGAATGTATGTTGCTTTTTAAACTAGTGGAAGAAAAACACGTGTACTTCATACTATAAGGAAAAAACAAACAAAAGTCTTCCTTTGGTTTGGTGGAATCCTAACATCCTTTTTTTTTTTTTTTCAAATTGCATGGCCTCATTTGTTTAAAAAGTTCTATGAGTCGATATACCTTTGAAAAGGTAAAGTTCAGAGAAAGATATTACCTCTCTTAAGCACAAAGACATGCCCTATATGCCTCAAGCAGTTTGTCAGATAAAACTTATCTGAATCCAGCAATCCCACTGTTTCAGCCCTAAAGCCTTCTTGCCTAAGAGCTGGCATTATTGAGAATTATGACTACATTTTAATTACTATATGAATTTAGATATGAAGCACAGTGTGTCCATTCTACTCCTCCCCCATCATTACAGTCTGTTCTAATTAGTGTTTCAACCTAAATCTGCTGAGGCAAGGTCCTTTTAAGTCTTCACCTCATGCCAAGAACCAGAATCACCACTTCCCTAGGATTACTGGCAAATTAATATTTCTGCTGACTACTAATTTGTCAAAATTGCAAGTTCCTTAGAAGGACAGTAGAAGAACAAATATTGATGGAGTACTCTGTTCCATACTCCCAATTAAAATATATCAATAAATCAAATGTTATTATGTCCATTACAGTTCTATGAAATAGATGCCATTTACATTTTGAAATCTAAAAACAGTGAAGTGTGTAGAGAGGTTAATTACTTTGCCACAATAGATGAGTTCCATGCATTATTTATTTATATATTATTTAAGTATTTATATATGTGTGTATATATATGTATGTATGCTCCCTCTTAAGAAGGATTTTAACTTGTTTTATATATGTGACTATAATGCAGTACATAAAATGCAAATAAAATTAGGAAAAATAGTCAGAAATAGGATATAATTGTTTAAAATAGATGATATCATCAGTAGCATTATATGTAGCACATATGCCACAGGGATCATCTATATTTGTTAAAAGTAAATAAAAACCTGACTCTGGGTCTTTTAGTAGCCAGTGAAAAGAAGAACAGATGATAAGTTATTTAAAACGCCCTAAAATTTGAAATAAACTTTTTTTAATTTTTTCCTGGAGAAACGTAAGTTTTCCTGGAACTGAAAGCAAAGAGATATTTCCTGTTGGTCCTCACAAAAAGAGCTTTATACGATAGAGTTTATAATGCCCTTAAAAATATGTTTATAATAAATACAATAATGAAATCTCCCGAGCTTAAAAAAAATAAAATCCTTTAATAGATGTGGATTAGCTGATGCCAAAGCATGACTCTCTAAAAGCAATTCCTTGTATTGAAAAGAGAGTGAGATGGGAATAGGAAAACATTGATTTCCAGAGATACTGCCCACTGATGGCTTAGATTAGCTCAAAGATAGATTTTAGAGTGTCTAGAGGACCAGATGAAGAACAAATTTTTCAGTATATATTCCATAAAAATCATTTTTGCTTTATCAAATTTTCATAAGTACGAAATGGAATGAATAAGATATTAAACCTGCAGTACGAGCATTTTGCATGGTGGTAAAAGTAAAACCATATTCATCAGGAATCTGCCAAACTAGAAACATTAGTACTAAGGAACACTTACTGAATGCTTACTGTATGCTAGACTCTGTGTTAAGTTTTCCACATGCATCATCTCATTCAATCCTCCCCAGTTTTTTAAGCAGTTTTATAAGCCAATACTTTGGCCACCTGATGCAAAGAGCTGACTCATTTGAAAAAACCCTGATGCTGGGAAAGATTGAGGGCAGGAGGAGAAGGGGACGACAGAGGATGAGATGGTTGGATGGCATCACCATCTCAATGGACATGGTTTTGGGTAGACTCCAGCAGTTGGTGATGGACAGGGAGGCCTGGCGTGCTGCGGTTCATGGAGTTGCAGCGTGGGGCATGATTGAACGACTGAACTGAACTGATAAGCCCAGTATTGACAAGGTCCCCTGTCTCTGCATGGAGGTTGGTTGAAGGTGCATCTGTAGCCAGATGCAAGTTCTCAAGAAGTCCTAGGTTCACTATCCCATATAGATATGGGTATACAAGCTCTCAAGATTCACTATAGGCTAGTGAGTTTTAACCATTTTGTGACACATACCCTTTTGCATATTTGATGAAAATTATGGAGTCATCCCGAGAAAAACACAAATGGTTTATGAAGCCCCTGGAAGACACTCATGATCAGGTTAAAAGCTAATTGAAGAGCATAGCCCTATTAATTTTAGCCTGGGATATTTTTTTAAAGCCTGAATAATCAAAGATCTATCTTGGCTATATTATTTTTAGTAAACCACGAGTAGAATTTAGTATTTCTTTAATAAAGCAACTAAGTGGTAGACTCATGGCGATAAATTGATTGGGAAAATATTATGTAGTTAAATAAATGAGAAGATATTGTACATAGCTCTCAATCAGTCATATGTTGGGGGGATCTCTGTCAAAGGAAACCATGTTGGCATTATCTCTCTCAATGTGCATCTCTTCTGCAGCAGTTACTTACAAGGGCCTTTTGTTATTTAAGTCTTCTCAGACTTCCCTGTAGCTCAAACAGTAAAAAATCTGCTTGTGATGCAGGAGAACGGGGTTCAATCCCTGGGTTGGGAAGTTCCTCTGGAGAAGGGAATGACAATCCACTCCAGTGTTCTTGCCTGGAAAAATTCCATGGACATCGAAGCCTGGCGGGCTACAGTCCGTAGGGTTACTAAAGAGTTGGACATGACTGAGCAACTAACACATACACGCGAACACACAGAGAATTCGTGAAAATAAAACCAACTACCTGTGGAAGGTATCTATATTTGTGGTGACCCTAGCATGGCTGTATTAGGGCTGCCAGGCATGTATGTTAAGGTTGCACACAGCACAAGAGCTCCACATCTAAGGGAGTATCACTCACAGTATAGATTTCTAATATTTTTAATATTTTTATGAAGGCTTTTCAATAGCAAAGTTTCTTTTTCTAATAAAATCTGAGTAGTCAGATACTTTTTTTAAAAGATAGAAATAAAATGTAAAAGAAAGCATACCTTTTTTCAAATTTTATAGAAAGTATTACAAGGGAAGTAATGTCCCTGTGCCTTTATATGTCTAGAACTTTATCCAATCATTAAAGTTTGAATCAAAAAGAGGGGACTTATAATACATCCTGCTTTATACACTACCCCTTGGAAACTATTTTCTAATCCATATATATTCTGTCTTCAATATCCTGATTCTGGCTTTATTAATAGGGTGGAGGTCCTCTTTATATATTAGTAACTTGAGATTTATGATGAGCTCATGCATTTAGCTTATACTGCATGAGAAATGGCTGTAAGAACTTGGGTTGATCAACCTAGAGAAGAAACTTAGGAGGTGATATAGTCAAGACTTCTCCAAAAAGTGTATTCCATGTATATCAATTTGCTATTGCTGCCATAATGAAGTATCAAGTGGCTTCACAACAGCAATTTATTGTTTCACGGTTCTGGAGGCTGGAAATCTAATATCAAGGTGTCTACAGGGTTGGTTCCTTTTGAGGCCTGTGAGGGAGAATCTGTTCCTTATTTCTTTTCAAGCTTCTAGATTTTCCAGAAATATTTGGCATTCCCTGGATTGCAGATTCATCACTTCAACCTCTGTCTTTATGTTTAACTGGCATCATCACTGTGTGTGTGTGTGTCTGCCTCTGGTCCAAATTTCCCCTTGTTATATGGATAGTAGTCATATTAATATTAATGACCTTACTGATGACCTCATCTTGACTACTTTTACAAAGACACTATTTGCAAATAAGGCCATCTTCTACAGTACTTGGTATTAGGATTCCAATGTATCATTTTAGGAGGACAAAGTTCAACTCATAACACAATGCATACCATAAAAATAGGAAACTCATGACCCCCTTAAAGATTCACTGCATGTATTAACATATTAAAAGTTCTAAGAAATTATGCATTAAATCTGAGCTAACCTTATCCCAGAGTTCTCTAAATCTCAGTCTCTTCAACATTTCTTGGACATTCTATGGGATATATTGGATGAAAGGAAAACAAAGTCATAGAGAAAAATACAGGATTGTAGAGTGAAATATAGATAAAATTCCAATTCTGTCATTACTTAGCTGTATCTCTGGCAAATTACTTAGCCTCTTTGAACTTCAGTCTTCTCACCATTAAATGGATGCAGTTATTCCTACTTAAATAAGTTGTTTTTAGATTACTTAAAAAAAAGAAAACATATTGAATCATTATTTACCTCATTATGTGCAGTGTTTGGCAAATGGCAGAAATACAACTAATAATAGTGACAACAACATATGATATTTGTTGAGTATATTCTGTGTGTCACTTCTTTTCCATAATGCCTTCAACCTGTTATCTGCTTTGATTCTCACAACAAGCCTTTGAGTATTACTGTTATTTCTATTTTGTAGACGAAGGTACGGCATCTTAGAGAAAGATGATTATACGAGGTCACACAGTATCAGAATGGGAATTCAAACCCAGGTGTTTGTGGTTCCAAAGTCCCATAAGATCTCTACAGTCTTGTAAGAGGGTGTGATTCTATCATATCAGATAGGAATGAACCAGGCTGCAAGCAGCAACATGCTTAATGGTGACAAACCAAAGGAGGATTATTTTTCCCTCACGTATCAAGCTTCTCAAGGAAATAAATTGCCATGATACCATAGGTGACATCTCTGCAAACTCTGCCTTCCTCTCATTGTCACAATATGGCCTCAATATCTTTGGGCATTATTTACTGTTTCTGCATAGGATAGGGACAGAGGGGAACAAAGGGACCAATAGTGTCTATCCTGCTTGGCATGGCCACAGAAAGTTTTGCAGATTTCCTGTCTTAATTTTTCCTTTCCCTTTACTCACTCTCCTCTTCCCTCCCTCTCCCGCTCTGGAAACCACTACTCTATTCTCTGTACGTATGTAGTTTTTGTTGTCGTTGTTGTTTGATTTGGTTTATTATTTATTTTTATATTGCGCATGAGTGAAACTTTAAAGGATTTGTCTTTCTCGACCCTACTCACTCATTTCACTTAGCTTAATACCCTCAAGATCCATTTATGTTGTCACAAATGGCGAGATTTCCTCTGTTTTTATGGCTGAGTAGTAGTCCATTTTATATATGTGTGTATATACACACATATATGTATATGTCACGGATATATTACACCTTTTTATCCATTCATCCATTAATGGACACTTAGATTGTTTCTGTATATCTTGGCTATTGTCAGTAATGATGCAGTGAACATTGGAATGCATATGTTTTTTCCTTGGATCAATACCTAGAGGTGGAATAGCTGGATCACATGGTAGTTCTTACTTTTTTGAGGAATTTCCTTGTTGTTTTCTGTAGATAACTGGCCATTTTCATCATTTCAATACTTTTTTCTATAGATAGCTGACTTGCTTTTCCCTTCCTGCTTTAATTCAAATTCTTATGTTTTAAATACACCAATAAATATTTAGCCCAGGAAACCCTAAGCACCCAAACACTTGAGCCCAATAAAGGTAGAACTCCAGGCACACATTCTCTCTCTTACCCAAGACCTCACTGGGGCACATTTCCTTTCCACCCCACCCACAGACTTCTATTTTCAGTTCATTGTCCAGAATTCAATCATGCCAGCCTGTTCCAGAAAGGAAGGCTAGAAACACAAAGATGTAGCTTTTCCTAAATCTATAGTGGAGATAGTCAAGGTAGAAAGTAGAGAATGGGTGTCCAATCTAAAATACCTTCTGTATATTACTATCTATTGATTTAATTGATTTCTTGTACTTATAGAGGGTGAATCAAACACCAGCATACAGAAGTAACTGGGAGGGAGCTGCTGGCATAATATAAGTTCCAAGTGGAACTCTTCAGCAATGGCATGCCCACTTGATAATTCCAAGTGAATGACTTACTTTGTGAATATGATAGAAATATCACTAAGGAACAGACCCCTATATATACTGTCTACAAGAGACCCACCTCAAACCAAGGGACACATACAAACTGAAAGTGAAGGGCTGGAAAAAGATATTTCATGCAAATAGAGGCCAAATAAACCAGGAGTAGCAATACTCATATCAGATAAAATGGACTTTGAAATAAAGGCCGTGAAAAGAGACAAAAGTGCAGTCACTCAGTCATGTCTAACTCTTTGCAACGCCATGGACTGTAGCCTACCAGGCTCCTGCACCCATGGAATTTTCCAGGCCAGAGTACTGGAGTGGGTTGCCATTTCCTTCTCCAAGGGATCTTCCTGACCCAGGGATCAAATCCGGGTCTCCTGCATTGCAGGCAGACGCTTTACCATCTGAGCCACCTTGTGACCCCATGGACTGTGGCCTGCCAGGATCCTCTGCCTATGAGATTCTCCAGGCAAGAATACTGGAATGGGTTGCCATTCTCTTCTCCAAGTAATCTTCCCAACCCAGGGATCAAACCGAGGTCTCCCGCATTGCAGGCAGATTCTTTACCAACTGAGCTATGAGGGAAGCCCTGAAAAGAGACAAAGAGGTGTCCAAAGGATCTAAGGATCAATCCAACAATATATAACAATTATAAATACATATGCACCCAACATAGGAGCACCGCAATATGTAAGGCAAATGCTAACAAGTATGAAAGGGGAAATTAACAGTAACACAATAATAGTGGGAAACTTTAATACCCCACTCACACCTATGGATAGATCAACCAAATGGGAAATTAGGAAGGAAACACAAACTTTAAATGGTACAATGGACCAGGTAGACCCAATTGATATCTATAGGACACTGTACCCCAAAACCATGAATTTCACCTTTTTCTCAAGTGCACAGGGAACATTCTCCAGGATAGATCACATCCTGAGCCATAAATCTAGCCTTGGTAAATTCAAAAAAATTGAAATCATTTCAAGCATCCTTTCTGATCACAATGCGGTAGGATTAGATGTCAACTACAGGAAAAAAACTATTAAAAATACAAACATATGGAGGCTAAACAACATGCTTCTGAATAACCAACAAATCACAGAAGAAATCAAAAAAGAAATCAAAATATACATAGAAACAAATGAAAATGAAAACACAACAACCCAAAGCCTATGGGATTCAGTAAAAGCAGTATGAAGGGGAAGGTTCATAGCAATACAATCTTACCTCAAGAAACGAGAAAAATCAAATAACCTAACTCTATACCTAAAGCAACTAGAAAAAGAAGAAACGAAGAACCCTAGGGTTAGTAGAAGGTAATAAATCATAAAAATTAGGGTAGAAATAAATGGAAAAGAAAGGAAACTATAATAAAAATCAACAAAACTAAAAGCTGGTTCTTTAAGAAAATAAATAAAATAGACAAACCATTAGCCAGACTCATCTAGAAAAAAAGGGAGAAGAATCAAATCCACAGAATTAGAAATAAAAATGGAGAAATCACAACAGACAACACAGAAATGCAAAGGCTCATAAGAGACTACTATCAGCAACTATATGACAACAAAATGGACAACTTGGAAGAAATGGATAAATTCTTAGTATGACCTTCCAAAACTGAACCAAGAAGAAATAGAAAATCTTAACAGACCCATCACAAGCATGGAAATTGAAACTATAGTCAAAAATCTTCCAACAAACAAAAGCCCAGGACCAGATAGCTTCACAGGTGAATTTTACCAAAAATTTAGAGAAGAGCTAACACCTATCCTAGGGCCAAAAAACTAAACAGACATTTCTCCAAAGAAGACATACAGATGGCTAACAAACACGTAAAAAAGATACTCAACATCACTCATTATCAGAGAAATGCAAATCAAGACCACAATGAGGTACCATCTCACGCCAGTCAGAATGGCTATTATCAAAAAGTCTACAAACAATAAATGCTGTAGAGGGTGCAGAGAAAAGGGAACCCTCTTACACTGTTGGTGGGAATGCAAACTAGTACAGCCACTATGGAGAACAATGTGGAAATTCCTTAAAAAACTGGAAATAGAACTGCCATACGACCCAGCAATCCCACTGCTGGGCATACACACCGAGGAAACCAGAATTGAAAGAGACACTTGTACCCCAGTGTTCATCGCAGCACTGTTTACAATAGCCAGGACATGGAAGCAACCTAGATGTGCATTGGCAGATGAATGGATAAGAAAGCTGTGGCACAATATACACAAAGGAATATTACTCAGCTATTAAAAAGAACCCATTTGAGTCAGTTCTAATGAGGTGGATAAAACTGGAGCCTATTATACAGAGTGAAGTAAGTCAGAAAGGAAAACACCAATAAAGTACATTAATGCATACATATGGAATTTAGAAAGACGGTAACGATAACCCTATATGTGAGACAGAAAAAGAGACACAGATGCATAGAACAGTCTTATGGACTCTGTGGGAGAAAGCAAGGGTGGGATGATTTGAGAGAATAGCATTGAAACATGTATATTATCATATGTGAAACAGATCGCCAGTCCAGGTTCAATGCATGAGACAAGGTGCTCAGGGCTGGTGCACTGGGATGACCCTGAGGGATGAGATAGGGAGGGAGATGGGAGGGGGGTTTGGGATGGGGACACATGTACACCCGTGGTTGATTCATGTCAATGTATGGCAAAAACCACTACAATACTGTAAAGTAATTAGCCTCCAATTAAAATAAATTAATTTTAAAAAAATCACTAAAGAATGAGTTACATGTCTTAGAAGTCTCACGGCTGGGACATAACTAAGAGATCATTCAATCCACCCTCCCCTTCCACCCCCACCCCAATTCTTATGTTTCTCCAACACCCTAACCAACGACCACTCAGCCTCTACCTGGGCACAGCTAAGCAGCCCTCAGTATCATTCAAAACTTATCAATAGCCTCCTACCAGGGAGGCAACTGGCCTTTCTTTGAGAATTTTTTTTTTAATTAGATGACCTTAGTAGCCTTTGCAGTCCTGACTTGAACCACAAAATAGCCATTTACCATAGCTGTTTATTTTTTTTAATAGCCTCCATGATGATTTAGTGAAATGACTATCCTAGAGCACATCAAATGTTAGAGAAGAGGGCTTGAAATATATAAAATCCTTATTTTATAGATAAAGATCCATATTATCCATAGCAGAATGAAAATGAGAACTCCGGTCTCCTGATTAGAAGTGGTAAAATAAATGGAAAGGGCATTTAATTTCAGATCTGGGTTCAAATCCAAGCTTTATCACATGCTGACTGTGTGATCTTCAGTATGTTAATTTCTCAAGACTTCTGCTTACCACTTTTTCTTCTTCAGCTAACTTCAGCAAACATTCACTGAATATCTACCACACAGCAGGCAGTGTGTGAGAGGTGGATACAATGATGATTAAGACACTGCTTAGTTTGGAGACGCTTACAGGTTGCGGGGGAAGGTAGATATGTACGAGTGTGAGCATGCATGCTAAGTCACTTCAGTCATGTCTGGCCCTTCACAACCTTATAGGCTGTAGCCTGCCAGGCTTCTCTCTCCATGAGATCCTCAAGGCAAGAATACTCGAGTGCACTGGCATGCCCTCCTCCAGGGGGTATTCCCGACCCAGGGATCGAACGAACCCTCGTGTCCTGTATTGGCAGGTGAATCCTTTACCACGAGTGCCACCTGGGAAGCCCCTAAATACTCTCTAATACTAAAGATACTAGAAAAAATGTGAGTATGCATAGAAAAGAGTAGTCAGATCCATTTGTGAGTGCTGGAAAAGGTTTTTCAGAATTAAATATGATTCAACTGAGAATACTGAAGGAAGACATGATGGACTTCATCTTGGTGATTAGTTTCAGAAACAATAGTCCAGCTGAGAAATAATATATCAACACATGCAAGTTTTTTTATAAAAAGAGAATACTATAGATATCTAGTGAATGCAGTGATAAATCAATAATGCTTTCAGAATGTCATTTTCTTACTTCTTAACTCACTGCTTTGTCTTGTATTCCAAAGTTTAATGCATTTTTTTCTATAAATGTTCAGGTGGTACATATGTTTGGCTTTGTAAACCAGACTTTCTGATACAGATACTCAACTGTGCTGTTACAGTGCAAAAACAGCCACTGGCAGTAAATAAATAACATGGCTGTATTTCAGTAATCTTTATTTAAAAAAAAAAGTGAGGGCACGATTTGGCCCATAAATTGGAGTTTGCCCACCCTTGTTCTGTATGTACCATGAAACCTCACAGCTAATCTCGTTCTGCTGGCTTTGTGGATAAATCTATCACAAAATGCCAGAGAAGGACTATGAAACCTAAGGGCAAAGTAACAGCAGAAATACAGACTGTGACAGCATCTTCACTTTCAACATGTGATTCTCACTCAAGTGATAAGAGTCTTCATGTGACTTTCTTGGGACATTACACAATAATCAGTCGAAAATAATTTTTTTAAGGTTTTTATTGCAATTCTGTGGCCTGTTACAAAATCTAAGAGGATGGAAAACGGTTAATAGTTTAGGAGCTTAGATATAGGGTCAATGGCCTAAAAAGCTTAAAGAACACAACTTTCATAAGAATAAGGTTTCATTGTGCTTTGTCAAGACTTAGTATTCACCTATGTATAGAACTGTTCCTTTATTCTAAGATGTTACTTTCATATTCTCTAAGTATGCCTATTTAAAATTCTCGAACCATGTTTCACATACAATTTCCTGGAGTAATTTTCCAAGTATTAGTTGCTCAGTCGTGTCCCACTCTTTGTGACCCCATGAACTGTAGCCCACCAGGCTCCTCTGTCCATGGGATTCTCCAGGCAAGAATACTGGAGTGAATTGCCATTCCCTTCTCCAGAGGATCTTCCTGAACCAGGAATCGAAGTGGGTCTCCTGCATTGCAGGCAGATTCTTTAGCATCTGAGCTATAGCGAAGTGAAGGTAGCTCAGTTATGTCCAACTCTTTGCAACCCCATGGACTATACAGTCCATGGAATTCTCTAGGCCAAAATACTGGAGTGGGTAGCCTTTTCCTTCTCTAGGGTATCTTCCCAACCCAGGGATCAAACCCAAGTCTCCCACATTGCAGATGGATTCTTTACCAGCTGAGCCACAAGGGAAGCCCCTGAGCTATAGGAAGTCCCTAAATTTCCAAAGTCAGCCTGAAAATTATTCCTGCTGGTCCACATTTGGAAAGATAATCTATGAGAAAACAAATGATCTGGCCAACATTTCCTTTCCTTAATTGCCTAACATTGCATTTATAGCACCTCCTTCAAGGCGCTCATTAATGCAGTTGGATGCTTCAGTCAAAGGGAGCTTTGGTTAGGAATCTCAAATATATACATAATGTTAGGGTTGCTTTGCAAAGATTGCAAAATAATATGATGAGGCCTGACTCTTTTTTTCCCCACTTTGATTTTTGTTAAAATTACAAGATTGAAATATCATTTATTTCCAAATATACAAAATCTTTGCATATTGTAGAATCCAAACAAAAGACAGTGTGTCCCCATCATAACCCTCCAGGAAGTGAAAGAAATAATGAACAGAAATTTAAAAATCCAGCAAAATGTGATCACCTTTCAGCGATCAAGTCATCTTTGGCTCTGAAATTTTGTTAACAGCCTGCGTACTAATCTGGGTACCTCTCTTCTCAGACAACCTTGGGTGGAGTAGGATCATTGGAAATGACTGGGAAGCACTTTGGACAGATAAATTACTGTGATTATATTAGAAGATAGGAATATTATTGTGATTAAATCAGAAGATTTTTTTTTTTTTCCGGTTAGATCTCTGAGTTAGTTTCATCTTCTCTAGTTTCTTTCCATTAGGGAAGATGTAGGTTTAAAAAAACAATCATTATAGTTGAGGGATAATGGTAGGTAGTATGTCATTAGCACTTACTGTATGCCAAGCACTACTCTAAAAGCTTTGCCTATGTGAACTTAGTGATTCTTTCCAAAAGCTCTCAGAGTGGGTACTATTATCACTCCAATTTTAGGGATGAACAAAGATGGAGGCTTTCCACGTGGCTCAGTGGTAAAGTATCTGCCTTCCAATGCAGGAGATGCAGGTTCGATCCTTGGGTCAGGAAGATCTCCTGGAGGAGGAAATAGCAACACACTCTGGTATTATTGCAGGAAAATCCCATGGACTGAGGAACCTGGTGGGTTACAATCCATGAGGTTGAAAAAAGTCAGACACATCTCAACAAAGATGAGTACAAGCAATTTAAAGGGCTTCCCTGGTGACTCAGATGGTAAAGAATCTGCCAGCAATGCAGGAGACCCAGGTTCAATCCCTGGGCTGCGGAGATCCCCTGGAGAAGGAAATAGCAACCCACTCCAGGATTCTTGCCTGAAGAATCAGTGTCCTCCGTGGACAGAGGAGCCTGGTGGGCTATAGTCCATGGGGTCACAGAAAGTTGGACACTACTGAGCAAAGATGAGCACAGATAATTTAAGTACTAGCCCAGGGTCACATAGTTACTAAGCTGTGGACTCAGACGCTATGGCTCCAGTACCCACTGGCTGTGCCCTTTGCTCTACCAGCTCCATGTTCAGAGTCTTCAGACCAGACTGTGTATCAATATTTGTTTCCTACATCAGCATCATGGTCGTTCTTCATTCTTCTCTTATTTTAATGGAGAAATTTTAGATAAACTGTATTCTTGAGCACAGAGATCTTTGAACCCTGTCCTTGTTCTCTGTGAGTACAGGTTGTATAGCAGGTGGTGTTTTTTTTTTTTCTTTTTCTTTAAAAGGGGTTAACTAGATGACACTAAGCATAATCGTTGTATTAATTTCTTACAATGTACATAATTGGTGCAACATCCTTATTGTATGTTTAGGAAAATATCTTAATTTTTAGGTATTTTAAATAAATTTAATTAGGTGACTGAAAAGTGGCAATAACACCGCCACTTTATGTTTTTATACTTTTTTATACTCCCAGCATTTATAACCTATACCAACCATCCTAGGAATTAATTAAGATAATAATAATGATTCCTATTTTTTGAGACACAGTGAAGTTAGAAATAAAAGAATTGCCTGCCCTTCACCCACTGAACGCTCTCAATTACTTGACTACTCCAAACACCCCAAACATCTGGATTTCATCCTCCCGGAAGACAAGATATTCTTCTCTATTCTTTGACTGCATTGCCAGTCCCTGACATCAAATAGATGTTTAAAACTGTGTGTTCAACCAGTGAATAACAGGTGAGGCTAGTGACCTGGTTTTAAAAGAAAACAGGTTTCAGAACACAAATGAGGGGATACTAAAACTTTGCTATTTATTAATACAATTAAGCTTGCAACCTTTCTTACACATTGGCTCTGGGCAAGACGTAAATTTGATAAGCATTTGTTCACCTCAACATTTTGTTTCAGTCTTTCCTTCTCTACCTAGTGAGCCTATCAGTTCTTCAAATCCCTAAATGAGTTACCATCTCTATAAAAATTTCTCCTCTCCAGACTGTTTGTTCCTCTTTATCTGAACTCCCACATTAGTTTCCATTCAGCTTTATCATTGTTTTGTTGTACTATATTGCCATTGTTTCTATGTAAGCATGTCTTTCTCATTAGATTTAAACATGCTACAGGGTAGGATATTACATTTAGCCAGGTGCCTGGCATGCTGTGTGTATTATTATAGTAGGAAGGAATATAAAGCATCACTTTTATTCTGAAAGTGAAAAGTGAAAGTGAAAGTCCCTCAGTCATGTCTGACTCTTTGCAAAACCATGGACTTCTCCAGGCCAGAATACTGGAGTGAGTAGCCATTCCCTCCTCCAGGGGATCTTCCCAACAAAGGGATCGAACCCAGGTCTCCCGCATTGCAGGCAGATTCTTTACCAGCTGAGCCACAAAGGAAGCCCATGAGTACAAATTCTAATTCACAGGATGGACCCAGGTTAAGCTTTCTACATGGCTCTGTTGTTAACGTGTGGCACTGTCATTAATGGTGCCAAGTTCTATTATACTATTTTATACCAAATGAATATGTTTAGTGTTGGTACCCCCAGATTCCTTCTTTTCCTTGAGCCTTTTGTCTGTAGGTGTTAAGTTTTAACAGTAAGATCTTTGTGTTTACTTAAAAAACAACCATGAACTAGTCATAATAGCTATGGTTTGGGGTCGTGTATTGTGCTAAGTGCTTTATATACATTTTCCCAGTTAGTGTTCATTATAAAGTAGTAAATATTATCTATCCCAAGGCAGATATGAAAGTCTTCACCTTGGACTAAATGATTAATATGCCACTGACCATTTCAAGGAATGCTGCTGTTGCCCAAGCACTCAGTTTTGTCTGACTCTTTGTGACCCCATGGACTGTAGCCCACCAGGCTCCTCTGTCCATGGGATTCTCCAGGCAAGAATACTGGAGTGGGTTGCCACTTCCTTCTCCAGGGATCAAACCACATCTCTTACATCTCTGGCATTGGCAGATGGATTCTTTACCACTAGTGCCTGTGGGAAGCCCCATTGAATTGTTACTCAAAAGTCAACCCATTTAGTATTTCTTCTACCCTCTACCCTGCCTCTTCTTTGCAAATTCTGAAAACTCTAACACATAGATGCTAAAGGAATAGAAATAAATAGATAAATAAATGGAATTAAATAAATAGCAGTAGTTAAGAAATAAACCCACTTCAAATCATAGCTTCCTTTAATAGGAACCTGAAATAACACCTCTGTTATATTATGATTTAATTTTAAAAGTGAAGTGGACATCCAATTCTGGCTGTGGTAAAATTGGGGGAGCAAGTAAATAGAATCTGCATTCTTCCCTTACTGGGATCTGGAGCTTGATCATTAGTGATACTCAAGCACTGCCTTCAGAGTTGAATTTGCATGATGTGCCCCAAATAACAGAACAGCCAGCCCACTGTGATGCACCAGGCTTCTGGGCTTGATGTGCTGATAGGAAAGTTCAGGCTGGGACATCTGTATATTTTAGAATATGATTGAATGGAGGTGAACGAAGTAGCTGAATGAATAAATATGAATCCAGGTCTTTGAACTACAAATGTCACACTTCCTCCATTAAAATATTGTTTCTTTCAAAATCATGACATGTTACTTTAAAACAAAAGAAATCTGGGCTTCCCTGGTGGCTCAGTGTTAAAGAATCCGCCTGCCAATGCAGAAGAGGTAGGATTGGTCCCTGGGTGGGGAAGGTCTCTTGGAGGAGAAAATGGCAACCCACTCCAGTATTTTTGCCTGGAGAATCCCACAGACAGAGATGCCTGGTGGGCTATAGTCCATTGAGTCACAAAAGAGTTGGACACAACTTAGCAACTAAACAACAACAAACTCATTACCTACTCAAAAACATTGCTAACTTGGTATGATTCTTTAGTGAATTTCAACATAGGTTAATAAGATGATCACTAGCCATTTTAAAAAAGGAACACAGATTCTGAGGCTGTATAATTCTAGATTCTGCCTGATTGACACCATTATCACTCACTGCCCAAAGGCAAAACACAAGGCCATATGGAAATGAATGTTTTTTTCTTCAACCCTTACCTCTATCAGGTGGCTTCACCCAGGGCTAAGATGCCTGGAGGTAGTCACCTACTTGGACAGAGCTATATTGTTCAACTGTGATTCTCAATCCTTTTTGCATATTGGACTTACTGAAGAGTTAGGGGGAAAAAAATGCCTGAGTACCTCCATGAATAATTAAATCAGAGTCCTTGGAGAGGACAAGCATTTTATATACACACACCCATATGTATTCTCATAAGTATATACATATGTGTGTGTGTGCTCAGTCACTCAGTCATGTCTGACTATTTGTGACCCCATAGACTGAAGGCTGCCAGGCTCCTCTGTCCATGGGATTTCCCAGGCAAGAATACTGGAATGGGTTGCCATTACCTCCTCCATGGGATCCTAACCCAGGGATCAAACCTGAGTCTCTCGCAGCTCCTTCCTAGGCAGGAGGATTCTTTACAACTGTGCCACCTGGGAAGCCCATATGCGTATATTTAAACGAAAACTTATATATACATTATATATATATATATAATATATATGAAAACTTGTATATATACACACACACATATATGCATGTATATATACATACACACATAATTTTTAACATGTTTTCTGATTCTCAAGTGCAACCAGGATTGAGATTCACATTACTCACAGGAACTGAATGTCAACAAAAAGAGACATGCTCATTTCAGTTTATTGCCTCTTCCCTCTCATCGTTTTTCTCTTTTATTAGAGTAGTAGCCATTTATATTCTAAAACCTCAAGTACCACAACCGCTATCATCATTAGGCACCTGTGATACAATCAGTTTTTAATATATATCTCAGGAGCTAACAAGTCTTCAAGAGTGCTGTTATGATATCCACTTTATAATGAGAAGATTGAAACTCATAGAAGTTAGGTAAAACTCTCACAGCTGTTGTGCAATTGATGGGGACCCCAAAGTCTGAGTTCCTCTGCACTCTCCTTAGCAGCTGTGTGTTCCATGAAGTCAGAGACAGAGCTTAGCAGTTGTTGGAATTCTCTTTGTCATCCAATCATGCTGAAAAAAGTGTTTGCTAATTGAAGATAAGATTCTTTTATCCATTTATGTGGATTTTATTTACTGTCCCTCTAACTGGCTCACCTTTAATCATGTGGACCCCACTATCTCATTCCCAACCACCCCCTAGCTCTCATCTCCCTCAAGTAGCTGTGAAGCTTTCCACCCATTCCAAGAGTGGTCCCTCTGATACCAGTCCCACACCTTTGGCTTTCTTCCTGCATCTTTTTGTCTTACACCTACCACGTAATATATGACGATTACCCAAAGGTTATCTCATACCCTGCTTTCTTGGAGAAAATGGGAAGAGTGACAGATATCAGAGTCAAGAGACGCTGTTCAAGTCCGTGTTCCACTATTTACCAGCCGAGTGTCCTTGTGATATTACTGACTTTCTCTGAACCTGTGTCTTTGCTGGTAAAGTGGATCATACTGCCTGCTTTTCTGGAGATCTATGTGCAAGCTTCCTGACACATAGTCTGATTCATAGTAGGCTCTAGCTAAGTATTTCCTTTTTTCTCTCCTTTCCAGCTCTTACATCCCTGTCTGAGTAGTCATAATTAACAGTCACAACAAATGTTACTGAGGTGTTGCAGAGCCACTAACATTTGTCTGGTGTTCCACTTATTTCCCCAGAGGATCTTTGAATTTAGTGTAAATAGAGAGTGTGTGCAGAGCTCGACTTTATCTATCCAGTAGGAGACTGGTTTTCTCCTGAGGCAGTGTCAACTATGGAACTCTCGGAGATTAAGGCAACTGGTGGGACTTTGTGTTAAAAGCAGTTTTAGATTATTGGCTGAGAAAAGGCTGCTAGCGTGGCTGCATTTTTCAATATTGCCTTCTTTTGTTATTACCAATCAAATAAACCAGACCCTCCTGAGAGATACCTCATTATTTTCTTTACTTTTTCTCTGTGACCATGTATCTGACTGCGCTTGCTGGAGGCCTTTCTATAATTGCATTCAAGCAGCTCAGTGAGTATCCTAGTCCCCATGGACACAGAAGCCTAATCGTTAAGTAACCGGTATAGCTCTTCGA
Source organism: Giraffa tippelskirchi (assembly GCF_054371585.1). Lineage (NCBI taxonomy): Eukaryota > Metazoa > Chordata > Mammalia > Artiodactyla > Giraffidae > Giraffa > Giraffa tippelskirchi. The sequence continues at coordinate 36,168,937 of NC_137284.1, read as the reverse complement.
TGAATGTATGGCCAGGCGATTTACTGATACTGAAGAAATTCAGTTCCCCATAGTTATTTTCCTATACTTCATTCTCTGGAGACCAAAAGCGAAGCTACTCACATGTTGATAAAACATAACTTACAGTCTTCGGCTTCATATACCAAGTGACAATGCCGTATGCTTAAAAGTAAGACCCTGCTGTAAAGGAGATTGTTTTAATGAGGGCTTCTTCCTTGAGGAGATGCTGGAACTCCAGGGCACAGACTTCAGCTCTGCTTCCTAAGGGGTGATTTTGATGGAGAGACTGAGCAAAGAACATCACACTAAAGACTGGACTCATTCTTAAATTGGAAACACTGTACATCATTGCATCAAATGGAAGTGGGAGAAATGATGGCATAAGACATGTGCAGCCAGTGGAAAGCAGAAGGGATCATCTTTTAAAATTCTTTGCCTCAGGATTTCCTTCAACATAAAGAGACAAATAGAGGAAGAAATAACAATGTGAATTTACTGGATGGCCACTGTCTCCACTCTGTAGGATCAAAAAAATGTCAAATCATTAACCGTTCTAAGTCTTAGCTTAGACTATAAAATGGAAACGATGACCAAGGTCCCCTTCAAAAACTTTGTTGAGGATTTAATGAAATAATGGTTCTAATAGCAGATGCATGTGAAGTCTTTGTAAATGCAGATTCTTCTCATGCTTTTATTTTTTATTTTAACACAGTCCTAACAAGTTTTATCATCTGGTTGATTGTCCCATAACCCTCCTTCCCCTCAGATTGATTGAAGGAGAGAGAATGAGTGAGTTCATGACAGCTGAGATGGCACTGTGGTACAGAGGGGGAAAGAAATGTTAAAACCTCTGTCATGTGGGGACATAAATGCCTAAGATGTCATAGAAGCTTTTGGATATTAAACATAAAAAGAAATAAGCTACTATCTTCTGTGTAGATGACACTGTAATGTAATCCATTACAATAATAGACATTTATAATTTATGATCCTAGTTAACAATCCATATTAATAACTAATAAGACAATAGCTACTTCCACACATGAAGGACTATGATAGCTATGAATATATGTATATTCATACATACACACAGTATTATTTAATTCTCACATGAACATTTCCCAGTATGTATTATCAACATTTTTTATATATAAAAAAGGAAACTAAGACTCATAGTTGTTAAGGGACTTGTTCAAGACTAGAGTACAAAGAAAGTCACTAGGAAAATTTTAAACTACCTGGAAAATCTATTACTATGGAGGCCTCTTTTTTGATATTCCAGAAAAAAAGTGAGTTGCAAAATATTAAACCAAGTGTTTAAACCCAATTACATATAAAAATTTTCAGAGACGAGGGTGATCAGGTTGCTTTCTCCTACTGGAATTCATTAAGGAAATAAGGTTTGAACTGATATTTTGAGTGGGTGGTGAAGAGAAAGGGCATAGCAGATAGACAGACCTTCATAGAAAACTGCACCAAGGTGAGGGTATAAGATTCATGTGAGTAGGGGCTTTGGCCTGTATAAATTTGATACCTGGCTCAAACTTTGTTTTTGAAAAAAATGGTTCATGAGTAAATGAATAGATGAATGAAAGTCCCTCTTATTTACATTTTGGTTCTGGGATGCGTGCTGCATATTGTGGTACTTCAGTAGACCTATGTATCCAGTGAGTTGTTCTTTTGACTCCTATTTTCATATTCCTAAATACACTGATAAAGTTTACTTCCCTTCCTGCTTGATCTGTCAATATCTGTCTTCCATCCATGAGGAGCTCCTGTGTGAGTTTTTTTTTTTTTTTTAATTAGTTTGTTTATCTATTTTTTAACTTTACAATATTCTATTGGTTTTACCATACATTGACATGAATCCACCATGGGTGTACATGTGTTCCCCTTCCAGAACCCGCCTCCCACCTCCCTCCCCATCCCATCCCTCCGGGTCATCCCGGTGCACCAGCCCCGAGCACCCTGTATCATGCATCGAACCTGGACTGGCTATGTGAGTTTTGTACCAGATTCTGGCTAAATTGCCAACTCTTTGTGAAACACATGGTCACTGTGCTGTAATGATATTTTATGGAGTGTCATTTCTTATTTAATATTTATGTGATGGAGAGAAAAATCTCTACTGTTTGTGAGATGTTATGCCTGCTGTGGCTTCTGTTGAGTAAGTTCTTATGTGAGTCAGTAAACTGGGGAACTTGCCCATAAGCCTCAGAGGCTATTTGTAAGGCTAATACAATGCAAGGGATATGGGCTTCAAGATCACTATCAGAGACAAGACACCCGGTCAGAGATACCAAGAGTATCTAGCGACACATCAAATTTTTCTTAGTCTGTAAAATCTAATGTGAAAATATTTATTGATATGAAACAATTATCAACAAAATATTAAACATAAAAGCAGATTAAAAATAATAAACACAATACGATACTACTTTTGGAGAAAAAAATTATGTAGAAAAACGAATGGGAGGATAGCGCCAAAACACTAAAAATTATTATCTCTAAGAAAGGGACTGAGCAGTTTTTATTTCACTCATATGAATTTTCAGATTTTCCATAGTGAATGCAATAGTTACAATAATAGTAGTAATGACAGCCAACTTTCGTTGAGTTCTCAAGATAGTTCACCATGGCCTCTGTCTGCTCTGAGATCAGACCACATGGGTTGGATCCGGGGTTCCCCTTTTATTAGATGTGTTAAGAACTAGGCAAGGGTAGGTGTCTCACATGTATTGTCTCACAATATCTCTCTGGGTTAGATACTACTATAAAGTCCAATTTTATATGTAAGAAAGCTAAGATTTATGGGGTTTAATACCCTTGCCCATGTTCACATAAAATGTGCACATGTGAAAGCAATAGAATAAAGGTGAAAGGAAATTATCCTAATAAATACTGCCAGACTCAATCATGTTAATTACAGAGAATTCTCACAGATTGATTTTGATCAAGATCACAAAAAGTTTATGTGTGTGTGTGTATGTTTAGACAGGTAGCAAGAGGATAGGGAGGATAGGAACTTTTGGAAATGAGAGGTATGAGGATAAGGACAAGAACATTCAATTTGTATGTACTCAGTTACATCTTCACTCAGCACATTCATCAAGTCTGTCTTTCCTCCTCCCATCTTGCTACAGTCATCCATGCTCTGCATCTCTTCAACCCAGAAGAGCTGAACAGCCATGGCCTTGCTCTAGGGTGGGAAGACTGGCTGTCTTCCCAGACTTGGCTCCTAGTGAGCCATGCTGGTCATTTAATGTGGTTGCTATCTCAGAGCTTAGCACTAGTGATGATGACCCACCCGAGGGAGTGGGCTGATGAGAGCCAAGAAACTGGGTCAAAAATCAGAAGCCAGAAGACGAAGTTGATCCATGTGACTATCTTGGAGCTCAGTGGTCTTGGTAAGAGGAATCTGTGAGGTGAAACTCTGAGTGGAAATAAGGGAGCAAACTTTATGAGTCACAGGTCATTCCCTTGGTAGGTAGTCTTTTCTGGCATGACAAGCATGGGGTTAGGTGAGAGTTGAAATGGTTGGAAAGAAATGAATTGAATCGAGTACAAAAGATACTGGTCTTGTAGTAAAGATTGGGGAACAGGGAGAGATGGGGCTAAAAAAGTCATCTATTTCTTCATCAAGAGGCTATAATAGTTATCCTCTGATTGCAGAGCATTTATTCAGGGAAATCACCCTCTTTGATTTTCTTGTTTAATGTCTCCCAATTGTCATGTTGTGCGATATTGAATGGCCAGACTGGCAAACTCAGGATGTTCTTGGGAACTAGCAAAGCATGAAACTGGGTCATTTTTAGAGATGTGGATGGACCTAGAGCCTTTCATATAGAGCGAAGTCAGAGAGAAAAAACAAGTATCATATATTAACACATGTATTTGGAATGTAGAAAAGTTGTAAAGAGGAACCTATTTTATGGCAGGAATAGAGATAGAGAATGGACATGTGTACATGGGGTAGGGGTAACGGGGAATACAATGAGTTGGGAGATTGGGATTGACATATATATGGACGTGAGTTTGAGCAAATTCCGGGAGATAGTGAAGGACAGGGAATCCCGGTGTGCTGTAGTTCATGGGGTCGCAAAGAGTTGGACACGACTTAGTGACTGAACAACAAATGTATCTGTCTCATGCACTGCAGGCAGATTTTCTACCATCTGAACCCACCAGGAAAGCCCATATTTACGCTACCATTTATAAAATAGATAACTAGTGGGAAGCCTCTGTAAACACAAGGAGCTCACCCTGGTGCTTTGTGATGACCTAGAGGGGTGGGATGGTGCAGGGGAAGGGATGTCCAGAAGGGCAAGAATATAGGTAGACTTATAGCTTATTCACTTCATTGTATAGCAAAGACCAATGCAACATTGTAAAGCAACTCTATCCCAATTAAAAAAAAAAAGGGAAAGGTCCTATTGGTAAATGTACCTGAAATTTTTCAATCAGAGAAATCTGGAAAGAAGCTATTTTAATTGAAGCAAAAATATAAGTAACATTAATTTAAAGAGTTAAGATTTATTTTTAATTGATGAGTCCAGTAATCTTTCCAGGGCCCAAAGTTATGAAATGTCTGAACCTAGCCTTGCCATTGTAGTAAGCGTCTTCATACTCGTCTGTATCATTATCACTGTCAGCACCATCACTACAAAAACCCTAAAATTTAATCACAATGTACCAGACAGGCAGAGACCTCAGTGCTTTCAAGCTTTACCTTATTCAATCCTCACAACAGTCCTAGAATAAGCATTACCCCCATATCACTGATGAGTGAGGCTGAGAGAGAGGTCTCTCGCATTGCAGGCAGATTCTTTACTAGCTGAGCCACAAGGGAAGCCCAATAATACTGGAGTGGGTAGTCTATCCCTTCTCCAGGGGATCTTTCTGACCCAGGAATCAAACCAGGGTCTCCTGCATTGCAGATGGATTCTTTACCAACTGAGCTATCAGGGAAGCCAGAGATGGTGGAACTGGGATTCAAATCCATTTCTCTCTCCTCTGGGAGGTTTTAAGTGCTCTGAGTCAAAGTTACATTGCCAGCAACCTAGGGAGTTAGAAATGACGTACAAACTCCAAGTTTAAAGAGTTTGAAATGGTTGGAAAATCTAAATTTTCAGCACATCTCTTTTGCTTTAAAAAGAATGTCTCAAAAAAAAAAAATAAAACAAACGTAATAATCATAAATAAAAGGAGCATCTCAGCTTAGATGTTTGGTCCAGAATTCCTCAGAGATCTGTCATAGTGCTCCCCTCTTACTGAATAGATATTTCAGTAACTCCCACCTGGGCATGTCCTTATTATCAAAATAGGAGAAGTGTGAGTTATTTTAGTTTTTTGGTGTTTTAGTTTATCTGCAGAGCACAGTGTTGCTACCAAGGCAGTAGTCAGCAATGACATAAACTTCTTTGTACTATTTTTGGACCCATGTTGAAATTGTTATCCACTTTTCCTCCTTCCCTTCCATCCTCCCTTCCTTTCTTCTCTTTTCCTTGCTTGCTTTTTTGCTTATTCTTTTTTTTCCCTCCTTTTTGTAGTAAAGGATTTTACTTAAAATACAATGCTATGACTTGGTTTTGGCTAGCATCAGTTTTAAGTAATAAGGAAACATATTTGGGCAGCTATCCATTTTAGCTATTTGCATTTTGGATTGCATTTTTTTTTCATGTGAAGCTGCGTTTCAGATTGTAAATTAACTTAATGCATCATGATTTGATTTGCTAAGTTGACCAAGAGTTGCATAGATTTTGCTTTCAAAAACACCAGTTTTCTTGGTTGAGATGTTATTTCCTCAGGAAAGCTGCCCCTAAAAGCTTCTCTTGCATAAACCCATGGCCTCTGAACTTCTCCTTTGTTACCATTGTCAAAGTTGGAGTTAAACAATCATGTATCTAGTTATTTATTCAAAGCCTCCCTGCTTAGTCTGAAGCCACATGGGGCAGGGACAATATCTACCTTAGTCCATGCTGTAAACTAAATATCCAGCACAGTGTTGGAGTATAGTAGGCATGCAATTAATATTTATTGAATGAAGGAATAAAATTCTCCATACCTAGTTATTTCCTATATTTGGTTCTTTTTTTAGTTAAAGGATAATCGCTTTACAATGTTGTCTTGGTTTCTTCCGTGCAACAACAGGGATCAGCTATAAGTATACCTATACCCCCTCCCTCTTCTTAATCTGGTGGACAAATAGGTTTTAACTATGTCAGTAGTTAGCTGCCATTGAGAATTGAAAATGTCAACAGGCAATGATGACTTGAAAGCGAACAGAGACCACGAGAACTATGTCACCCGTCCCTTTTTCCTGGTAAATTAACACCTCTGTATCTGCTTTTTGGGTGAGAATAGCGATTAAGTCATGGGGAGGAAGTAGCAGAAGGCACAGAAGCATCCCCATAGACTTCTGAAGCGTGTATGGTCACTAATCTAGGTCAAACTTCAGAAGTCCTAGGGTTTATTTCTGGAAACATATGAACATTGTTTGCATAAAAACCAAACATTTCAGAATTTCAACAACAAAAGCTTTCCTCTTTGTGTGAAGTTCCAGGAGCCTGAAACATAAGATTAACATAATCCTAAGGAAGGAGGCTTTGAGAATTAATTTCCAGTTTAAATACTGATTCTGTGAAGGTCCCAGAGTTTGTTGCTCTGGCAAACTCTGTTTAACAAAATATTTGGATATTGTGGGAGATGCCAGCCTGCAGGGCATGTGGAAGTATCCCATCTGAAAGTGTGGTAGATACCTCTGGGCATCACCTCTTTCTTTGCCCCTACCCCTAACACACCGAAGCTCACATGTACAATTCAGCTTCTTTTCTCTGAACTCCACCATTCTTCTTAAAAATGTCACTGTATTTGTGACATTAACATCTTCAAGGACTTGTAAGCTTTAAATGATTTCTGTACAACTTCATATGCTTAGACTAAGGTAGTTCCCAGTATGTGTGATTATCATGAGGATTAGAGGTCTAAAGGTTCATAGAACTGACTTTCAGAGAATTGAAATGAAAGGTTAAGCATTTAAGCATTATGGATTCTAATGTTAAGATCACAGTGGTATCATTACTATCATCATTTTTTCTTTAGAGATATTTTTTTAATTGTGAATGCTGTTCGCATGTGGCTTTCTTCATTCTCAAAGAGATTAGCTTCAAGAAAAAAGTGTAAATAGCCTTTTACTTGCCTGTAATTTAATTGTACACATTAGTTGCCAGAGTTACTAGGAACCAGAAGTCATTGCTGTAGATTACCTTTGAAAGCAGGCCATCTCTTTTCTGGTCCAATAGAAGGATATAGCAAAGATCAGCAATGTCACATAGAAAAAATGTTCAACTGAATGCCAAGTCAATCATGGACCAAACCCCTGGATTGACAAGACCCTGGATCATGAGAGAACATATTTTAATCTGAGCCTAATTTAAAGCAAAAACAGTTGCATTTTCACTAGCTGGGGAAATGTTTGGAATACAGATGCTTGCTAAACAGCACAGCTTAATTTTTTAGAGACCCTTTGGGCAATTTTCAAAAGACCTTTCCTTGGACCAAGGGAGCAGAGGAATATCAGACCTTCTCATTTATTCTTCTAGAACTCTTTGTAAAGCAACAGGGACTTGATTTGTGAATAGTCTAAAGCGAGTGGATAGGAAAAGTCATGAGGATGTCTGAAAAGTAGGCAGGGATGCAAATATAAATGATGTTCAAGTGTGCAAAGCCCCTACTTAGCCACTCACCTGGTTCCTGCTGGGTCTCATCAAGAGCCTGCCCTGAAACTTTATAGTTGAGACTTCCTGTAGAGGGCTCCAACCTGGAATGATTTATTTTACTGCTTTTAATTCATTTTATTTTCTACCTTGAATGAGAGTGATTTCTATCCTGAATAGTCTAGTGTTTACTGGAGCTAAAAGGGGGCCTTTTACATGGCACAGTAACCATATTGGTGGAAAGGAGATGACCATTCCTCAACTTCAAGGTCCTTTTGAAGTTGACTGGTAATTGGTCCATCTGAAATGAGGTGTTCTTTTTGATGCAGTGCCTGCCTGCCTAGTTGAAAAAGGTCACCTACCACGTTGGATGCAGATAGACAATAAGTTCCCCCATTGTCCTCCAGACAGGCTTCGCATTACCTGCTTAAAGAAGAGCAAGCAGTATTGTTGTCTTCAACATGGAATTGTAAAAATAAGGAGAGACAACAGATTATTGGTTTTGTATTTTTCTTTAGAAGCAGATGATTATTTAGGAAATGGTGAAGAAAGTGATATACAATTTTTGCTGCACACACAAAAAATATATTCCAAGGATGAAGTCAGTGACCTTTCTGCAGTAAAAGAAAATATTTTATTGCTAATTGCACGCTAATAAATTTGTACCGAGTGAATCCTCCCAAATGCGTTATCTGTGTCAGTGCCTGGGCTTCAAGAGGTGTGCTTAAGCCCCACACCAGTTTTTCAAAACCCAACCCACAAATATTTTGCTTATTACATTTTGTTTTGTTGGTTTATGAATGAGACCTAGAATAAAGATTTGCTCAAAAGGTCTCACAGTGGGCACTTTGGCACTGACCCTACATTTCATTAAATCCATCAGATCTAAGTGAATACTCACTGTCAAGTATCAGAGAACTCCACCCAAAGAAGCTGATCACTCATTTCTGCTTGGACTTCTCCCCAACATGGATTTTATATAATTAGAGTATGTATTGTTTTCCCAAAGCCTCCACAGTTTGACTCAATTCAACCTTTAAAGTTCTTATTTTAGCTAAAGGAAGGTAAAAGACTCATATCATTTCTATTTACCTTTTAGTTATTTTTTTCCTGAGAAAAGCAACATGGTGAGTACAAAACATCAGGGTTTGAAATCATACTAACTGAGTTTTTGAATCTTGACTTTGTTATTTAATAGCTGTATGACCTTGAGCATTTACTTATCTTCTCTAAACCTCAATTTTTTCATTTATTAATGGGAATAACTTTTGCCTTTCAGGACTCTTGAAAGAATTAGCTCTATTTTTGTATATTTCTTGGCACATTTATAGCAGATGATCAATAAATGGTAGCTAGAGCTGCTCTAATTAAAGCTGTCCTACAGCCAGAAGAAAGGGGGTTTACGTAAACTCAAGTATCTTTCTTGTACCTGCAAGAAACTGCAGATGCTCCTGGACTTGTATGAGAAAATGTACTTAAGACAAAAATTTTATTTTCATTTCAGCCATTCTTCAGATCTCTCAAAATCCCGATTAATCCTTTCCTTAAGATTACACATAGGAATGAAGAAGGCAAACACATTTTTTGCCAACACCAAACTTAAAACCTTAAATTCTAGGTTCACAAAATGTTCCTTATATTTTACCCAATTTTTTTTATGACAAAGGGAGTAAAAAGATGCCATGTGTTCATACCTAGAAAGGAAGTGTTGTTTGGAAACAGGATGGAATGGTAGACAGATTTTGGACTGAACACTGAGTTTTGAATTGTGGTTCCAACAGAATCACTTATCAGCTTTCTGACCTTAGACACACTATTGCATAGCAATGAACTTCCATTTTTTCTCCTGCCCTATTTGCCATATGGAGCTGTTTTGAGAATTAAGAGAAATAACAGTGTGTATACACACACACACACACACACACACACACACACATAAGGTTTGTTGTTGTTGTTCAGTCAGTCAGTCGTGTTCAACTCTTTGTGACTCCATGGGCTACAAAACAGCCAGGATTCCCTGTCCTTCACCATCTCCCAGAATTTGCTCAAATTCATGTCCGTTGAGTTGGTGATGCCATCCAACCATCTCATCCTCTGTCGCTGCCTTCTCCTCTTGCCCTCAATCTTTCCCAGCAGTAGGGTCTTTTTCAATGAGTTGGCTCTTCACGTCAGGTGGTCAAATTATCGATGGAGCTCGGCATCAGTCCTTGCTCAGGGTTGATTTCCTTTAGGATTGACTGGCTTACTCTCTTTACTGTCCAAGAGACTCTCAAGAGTCTGACTGGCTTACTCTCTTTACTGCCCAAGAGACTCCCAAGAGTCTTCTGCAACACAATTTGAAAGCATCAATTCTTTGGCACTTAGCCTTCTTGATGGTCCAACTCTCACATATATATGGTACTTAATGGATGTAATGGTACTTTAGAAAGCCAAAACCAACAGAAAAATTAGATGCTATTTTGCACAGTGTTTCCTGCCCCCCACAGGCTCCAATATTGTGTGAACCTTGATTTTATTCTTGGTTCCATTCCATACTAATACTGTGACTCATGAGAACATTATTTAATCTAAGTCAATTTCTATATCTTAAATTGGCATCTCAGTGTTAACCCATATAGGGTTGTAAGGATCAAATGAAATATGTATGGTTGGGACACATTTAAGTACTCAATAAATTGTAGATATATTGTTGTTATTGATGATGTTATTTAGCACCTGTCCCAAGGATGGAACAACTTGGCCAAAAATAGGAGTTGAAAAGAAGTTTAGGATCAATATGGAATCCTGACATTCAGTTGAAATCAATTGACCTTTACTGAGTGTTTGTATAGAGGCATTGCAAAATTTTTAAATGTCAGTATCTGCTACTTATTATAAGGGAAGTGAGGAGGGGGATGATGATGAGGGTAATAGACAAAGCTTGTTGTATATTATTATGTGTCAGGTGCAGTACTTAATACTTTATAGAAATTAATTCATCTTATCCTCACATCAATCCTGTGAGATAAAAATGATCTATAGATGAGGAAACTGAGACACAGAGAGGGTAAGTAACTTGCTCCAGTCCTAAGCTTAGATCAGAGTTGGGAGGTATACTTGGAAGTCTGATTCTAGAGCTCATGCTTTGTCTACTGTGAATGGGAGGGGGAAAGCACATACACGTTGTACAAAGTTTTATCACATCATGTAAGAATATAGAAAAAAAGGTTCCAAATAAAGAAGAAGTTCCATCAGAATTTAAATATTTATGCAGTAATGAAAATGTGCTTAGCTCTGACTTTGGAGGTCATGCTTCTAGCCACTATGTCATCCCACCTCTCTATTTGGCAAAACCTTTTTGAAAGGATGTGCAATTGAGAAAATAAACCAAAAAATTAACCATGACATATCCTTTAACTCTCTTGCTATGTTTAAAAATAGTAATCAAATTGCATGCTTAGAACAATAATATATTAAATCTATATTTGTATAGTCAACTGGAAGATGTTATGATTAAACCTAGAGATGTTGACAGTTCATCCTTTGTCACCTCTCCCTGTCTTTCAGCAACCACTTAATGTGACTGCATAGACACTTGAGTCCACTCCCTTAATTTTACAAACGGGGTCATTAAAATGTCACAAGTTACAATAAATTGTTTGAAATGAGATAGCTAGTCACTGACAGAGCTGGAACTTGAGCACATTTCCTAAAGCCAAGTTGCATATTTTCCAAGTTTAATTCAACAAATATTTACTGAGCAATAATAATTATATTGTGAGGCAATGACAAGGAGGGTGTGAGCTTACAAGTAGAAGATGGTTTTGGCTCTTGAGAAGCTTATAATCTAGACGCAAAGGCAAACATGCCCACATATAATTATAAAACTCACCATAATGGAACGTCTTCAGTAGCAGGGAAGATCCCACATACTGTCACTCTATGTCTCCCTTTTATCACTCAGCACACAGAGTGTTTATTCAAGGAGTTCTGCTAAATTGCTAGGCTGTCCATAGTTTGCTAATTTATCCTGAGCATAGTTCCTGGTACAGCATAGGAACTCAATAAATATTTATTGAATGGAATGAAAAAACACAAAAGCAAAAATAATGTGAAATCACAGAGGAGGGAATGATTAATTAAATGTGAATTTGAAATATACAGGCCAAAGCAAAGCCAATTAGGCAAAACTTTACGAAAATGTCAAGTCTCTAAGGAGAGGAGATCATTCAGCTGGAAGAGAGCCTGTCATTTCTATTAATCCATACCCTGCCTTTAGGCCAATCCATAGATAAATTACCTCTGACAAGTCAGAATCTGTTTGGGTTTTTTTAAACCTTTTGATAAATATAGAAAATATCTTACAAATGATTCATCAGAAAAATAAGAACATGTAAACTTAGACCAAAGAAAGACTGATTCCAATTTATGATTCTTTCTCAAATTCTAAGTGTTAAAGCCCCCCAAAAGCCGGGTAGGCTGTTTCAAGGGGAATCTCAGTGGTATGTGTCAGACTGTCTCGAAGTTGGAGAAAGGTTCATGTTATATTTGTTCCAGGTCAATTCTGTAAATAGTATTATTCAACTTTACTCTTGTGTTTTATCTTTTCTGAAATTTATTTCCTTAGTTTATGACTGCTTCTCCTTCCTTTCCTATCTTTGTTTTTGACCTTCCTTCCTTCTCTTTCTTCTTTCTGTTCTTATTTCCTCTTCCCTGTCCCCTCTCTCTTTTTTTCAGTTATGAGACAATACCATAATTTTTTGCACATTTTGTTTTTCGTACATTTCCTCCCTCATGAAACTCAGCACAGAAGATGGCACATGCTTGTGCCCTGCCTAGGGGCCCCCACACTTTGCCAGACTACCTGGCCTGCTCCTAAAACCCAGGAAAGAGTCAGCAGAGCATAGAGCATTGGAAGAATGAGGAGTCCAATACTTGGAAATAACTCACCCAGAATGTTACATGTGTTAGACTCCCAGGAGTCTGATCAAAAGCCAAGAATCTCCACCCTATTTAAGTTAATATACTTTATTTAAACTGACTGTTGAGTTTTTAAGGCTTGAACAAAAGCATGTTGATGACTTATATGCAATACTTGTAGTGTTTAGTGCTCTAGTTACTGTATTAAGAACTAAAGACTATATGTATTTTTTATACTCTTGGGTAAAGACAAGCATATAAACAGTAAGCACAAAAATATGTTAATGGATACACACTACAAAAATATAAAATTCATGACATTGATAACAAAGTCTGGGGGAGAAGTTAAGATGTAGAATATATACACTTGAAGTTAAATTATTATCAGCTTAAAATATATTGTTATAAATATAAGATATTTTATGCAAACCACATGGTAACTACAAAGAAAATGCCTATAGAAGATACACAAAAGAAAATGAAAAAGGAGTCAAATTATGTCACTACAAAAAATAAGTCAACGAAATGCAAAGGAATATAGCAACAGTAGAAAAGAGGTACAAGAAAGCTACAAGACAGAAAACAATGAACAACATGATAATAGTCCTTCTCTATCAGTTTGCTGTTCAGTCATTCAGTCATGTCCCACTCTTCTCGGCCCCATGGACTGCAGCATGCCAGGCTACCCTATCCTTCACCATCTCCTGGAGTTGGCTCAAACTCGTGTCCACTGAGTTAGTGATGCCATCCAATCATCTCATTCTCTGCAGTCCCCTTCTTCTTCAGCTTTCAATATTTCCCAGCATCAGGGTCTTTTCTAATGAGTCAGCTCTTCGCATCAGGTGGCCAAAGTATTGGAGCTTCAGCTTCAGCATCAGTCCTTCCAATGAATATTCAGGACTGATTTCCTTTAGGATTGGCTGTTTTGATCTGCTTGCAGGCCAAGGAACTGTCAAGAGTCGTCTTCAACACCACAGTTCAAAAGCATCAATTCTTCAGTGCTCAGTCTTCTTTATGGTCCAACTCTCACATCTGTACATGACTACCGGAAAAAACCATAGCTTTGACTAGATGGACTTTTATTGACAAAGTAATGTCTCTGCTTTGTAATATGCTCTCTAGGTTTGAAGTTAAATTTCACAGTCAACAGACATAGAATGGCTGAATGGGAGAAAAAAGATTAAACTCTATATTGTCTATAAAATTCACTTTAAATTTAAGGACAGATATAGGCTGAAAGTATAAGGATGGAAAAAGATATTATAGGCAGATAGTAAACAAAAGAAAGCAGGGATGACCATACTTGTATCAGACAAAATAGACTAAGTCAAAATCTTCCAAGAGAGACATTTGTTGTTTAGTCACTAAGTCGTGTCCAACTCTTTTGTGATCATGTGGACTATAGCCCACCAGGCTTCTCTGTCCATGGGATTTCCCAGGCAAGAATACTGGAATGTGTTGCCATTTCCTTCTCCAGGGGATCTTCCCTTCTCAGTGATTGAACCTGTGTGTCCTGCTTGTCAGGCACATTCTTTACCACTGAGCCACCAGGGAAGCCCAAGAGAGACATTATATAATCATGAAAAGGTCAATTCACCAGGAAGATAAGATATAACAGTTATAATAATATACACAACTTCAGAGCATCCAAATACTGATCTTCCTTGACTGACAATGGAATTAAATTAAAATAAGTTGAAAATGTCATCTACCAAAAATATATTTAATATACCTAACCTATCAAACATCATAGCTTAGCCTAGGCTACCTTAAATATGCTGAGAACATTTACATTAGCCTGCAGTTGGACAAAATCATTGAACACAAAGCGTATTTTATCATAGTGTTGAATATCTCATGTGATTTATTGACTACTGTAATGAATGTATATAATAGAATGGTTGTATGGGTACAAAATGTTTGTAAGTGTATTGGTTGTTTACCCCTGTGATCACACAGGTGATTGGTAACTGTGACTTGCTTCTGTTGCTGAGTATGGTACTACATATCACTAGCCTGGGAAAAGATCAGAAATCAAAAATTGAAGTACTATTCCTGCTAATGAGTATCACTGTCTCATCATTGTCAAGTATAAAAATTACAAATTGAGCATTGTAATTCAGGTAGTCTGCACATGAAGCAAACATTGACAGAACTGAAGGGAAAAATAAATAGCAACACAATAATAGAAGATTTCAACAATGGACAGAAGACCCAGACAGAAGACCAATAATGAAGCAGAGGAGTCAAATAACATTATAGTTTAAAAGAATCTAACAAACATACACAGAGCATTTCAACCAATAGCAGCAGAATACACATTCTTCTCGTGTATAGGGAACATTCTACAGGATAGACCACATGCTAGTTCACAAAATAAGGTCTGGCAATTTTAAGATGTAAATCATACCAAATATATTTCCAACCATATGGAATGAAGCTAAAAATCAGTTGCAGAATGAAAACTGGAAAATTCACACATATTTGCAGATTAAGCAATGCATTCTTAAACAACCAGTGAGTCGAAGAACAAAGCAAATGAAAAATTTAGAAATATCTTGAGAAATTTAAAAAAACACACAATATATCAAAACTTGTGGAATATGGCAACTGCAGTATTAAAAAGAAAGTTTATAGTAATAAATAACTATCTTTAAAAAGAGAAAAGACCTGAAATAACATAAATTTATATTTCAAGGAACTAAAAAAAAAAAAAAAAAAACTAGCTTAACCCAAAGTTAACAGAAGAAATAAAATAGTTTAGAATAGACATGAATGAAGTAAAGAATAGAAAAATAGAAAAAAATTACAAAATGAAGAGCTATATTAAAGAAAATTGACAACATTTAGCTACACTGTGTGTGCTCAGTTGCTCAGTCATGTCTGACTCTTTGTGGCCCCATGAACTGTATCCCACCAGATTCCTCTGTCCATGGAGTTTTCCAGGCAAGAATGTTGGAATGGGTTGCCACTTCCCCCTTCAAGTGATCTTCCTGACCAAGGTATCAAACCTCTTCTCTTGCATCTCCTGCATTTGCAGGCAGATTCTTTACCACTAGTGCCACCTGGGAAGCCCTTAGCTACATTAACTAAAGGAAAAAGAAAAGACTCAAAGAAAATGAAGAATGAAATCTAGGAGATGTTGCATTTGATGTCACTGAAATTAAAAGTATTAGGACTAACTATGAACCATTGCATACTGACAGAAGTCAGATAACAGAAGAAATGGGTTAATTTTTAGAAACAAGCAATCTAAAAAGACTGAATCCTAGAGAAATAAAAAAAAATCTGAACAGACCTATAAATAGTAAGAGGATTAAATCAGTAACAAATAACTTCCCCAAAAGCAAAAGTTCGGGACCATATGGTTTCACTGGTGAGATGTACCAGACATTTAAGAGGAAAAAATGACAGTCCTTCTGAAACTCTTCCAGAAATTGGACATGCATAAATACTTATGAGCCCACATTAATATGATACCAAAGCCAGAAAAAAAACCACCACCACCACCACAACAACAAAAACTTCAGGCCAATATTCCTAATGAATGAATGCAATAGTCCTCTATAAAATAGCAAACCAAATTCAACAACAAACTGAAAGCATCATATACCATGACCAAGTATGATTTATCCTTGGTTTATCCTTGATTTATCCAAAAATAGTTCAACATATGAAAACAATCAGTGTGATCACAGTAGCAGAATGAAGGATAAACATCAATGATCATCCCAACAAGTTCAGAGACACTAACAAATCTCAACATTCTTTCATGATACAAAAACACTGAACAAACTAGAAATAGAGGTAAATAACTTTGACATAATAAAGGTCATGGATGAAAGGCCTATAGCTAACATTGTACTTGACGGTGAAAACCTGAAAGCTTTTCTCTAGGATCAAGAACAAGACGCCCTCTGTCACCATTTCTATTCAATGTTGTATTGCAAGTTCTAAACAGAGCAATTAGGCAAGAAAAACAAAAGTCTTATAAATCAGAAAAGGAAGAAGTAAAATTATCTCTGTTCACAGAAAACATTGTATCATGTATAAAAACCCCTGAAGATGCCAGTCATAAACACCCCAAGAGATACTGTTAGAACTAATAAATAAATTCAGCAAAGTTATAGTATCCAAAATCAATATACAAAAATCAGTGGTATTTCTACCTACTAACAATGAACAATTTCGATAGAAAACTAAACAAGCTCATTTGTGATAACAAAAAAAGTAAAATAGTCAGAACTTAAATTTTACTAAGGGAATAAAAAATTTGTATACTATGAACTACAAGACATTTAAAAAAAGAACTAAGCAGGACCCCTATTACGGATAATAATGCTTAATTTTTTTAGCTTTCCAACTTAATGATGGGAAGGAAAAGAAGATATCATGTTGCTTTGCTGCCCCCTACTACATACTTGTATTAATATTCCATGAAATCCGTACACCTTTTGGATTATATCATATTAAGAGAAGATGTCAAGAGGAGAAGGGGGCAACAGAGGATAAGATTGTAGGGGCAATGTGTGATTTCCTCAGTTCTGTCTCGCTGGAGCAAAAATTTGAAATGGTGGACCAGTGTTACAGCTCGGTTACAGCTCAGGTTTATTTGGCAAGCAAAGGAAAATACATCCTCGAGATGTGAGGGCAAACTGACCCAAAAGAAGAGAGGGGCTCAATTTTGGCTCCTCTTTTATATGCTTTTTCTCCTCCCCTTGAGCCTGCCGTATGTAAATTGGGCTAGCCAGGAGAGCTGTTTGTTTCACCTGAGGTTCTCACTCAGGTCCATGGATTTTCTTTTGTTCCATTTTCCGCGGGCTTTTCCTTCCTTTGTCTTTTAGCCACCAACATTTTGGACTCCTTTTTTCCTATTCTAACTGACAAGGTGATTGGATGACATCACCGACTCAGTGGACCTGAGTTTGAGCAAACTCCTGGAGAAGACTGGAGTGCTGCAGTCCATGGGGTCACGGAGAGTTGGATGCTATGTTTTTGTTGACTGAACAACAACAACAAGAGAAGCGTGACATTGGTGGCTGGAGTTTAGGATTCTCTCTCTGCTTTACTGCTGACTGGCTTCTGACTTTGGGAGCCACTCCCCCTTTTGCACCATCTAGCTATAAAGGGAGAACAGCTTGAAAACTCTTGAGAGAAAAGCACAGCTGTCAGGAAGTACAGCTCTTATGAATGAAGATCTGGCTAAAATAAACAGAAGCTGTTTCTTTTTTTAGTATCGAATATTATAAGACCACTAGCAAATTCTTCAAAAAGATAAATTCACACACTTGTACCATTCAGCCACACTAAATATTTTACACAATAACCTCGGAATGCTTTGCTATCTTGTGTTTAAATTCAAAATGCTTATCTGTTCATTTTACACTTGAGATGTAAAACATAGACTGGGATACATGTGTGGCAATAACCACTGAAGGACAATTTTATCTACTTTCTTGCTTAATTTAATAAACATTGAATGCCTTTTGTGCTTTACTCAGAGGATGGATGCATATAAAAAAAAAAGCCTTCTCCCTTCCCTATTGATTGATTAGGTTATGATTAAGGAGAATGGCACAGAAAGGTAATAGTGCAATTCTTGTTTTAAATGCAATTGTAAGTATTACAGTAGAGAAACACAGGTGCTAACAAATTTATAATGGGAGGGTGACTTGATCTGTTGTGGGAGGGGGTGGGGCAGTGTCCAGGAATGCTTTCTTGAAAGGTGGCATTTGATTTGAGCTTCTGGGAGGAATTTCTGAATAGAAGAGTGTTTGGGATGGCAATCTGATAGGAAGTAAGGTCACGTAAAGTTGTTTTGGAACCGTGTTGCATAATAAACCCACTCTATTTAGACTGCATTGTGTGTTCCGTTGAGATAGCTTTTGGGAGATTGTATCATTTTTTTATGAATGGTGAACATCTTTTAATATTTTTTTAATTGTGAATTGTAGCCCACATGCAGTGAACTATGTAAAACATTCAAACAGTTAAAATGAATAATTATGAATGAAGCACTCAGATAACCAACAAACGATTTATCACCCTGGGATCTGCTTCCACTCTCTGCACTCTTTTCTTTCTTAACCCCTTCCTCATCCATAGATATCCACTCTCCTGTATCTTGTGATAGTCCTGTTCTTTTAGTAGCTCCCCTAGAAATCATGACATGTCCTTAACTTACCAAAGTGAAATTGAAAGTGAAGTTGCTCAGTCGTGTCCGACTCTTGGTGACCCCGTGAACTATAGCCTACCAGGCTCCTCAGTCCATGAAATTTTCCAGGCAAGAGTACTGGAATGGGTTGCCATTTCCTTCTCCAGAGGATCTTCCCGACCCAGGGATTGAACCCAGGTCTCCCGCATTGCAGGCAGACGCTTTACCATCTGAGCCACCAAGGAAGCCCTAACTTATCAAAGCCTGTGGCTAATCATACCTTCACCTTCCTCCCAGATGACACAGACCATTGAACACTTGTGTTGCTTTCATTCTGGTGTTCAACTTGTTAGTCACTTCTAATTAGCACATACAGAGTTTGGAAAATTCTGCATGGCAAAACCACTGTGGCCAAAATAGAAATTTAAAAAGACAAACTGGGAGGAAATATTTGCAATTCATACCACCAACAAAGAGCTAATTTCCCAATTCTCAAAAACATCCTAGAAATCATTAAGAAGGAGATAGAGTTAAAATGCCCGCCCACAGAAACATGTAAGTCAGGAGGTGGTATCTTGATGCACCCCACCGAAGGGTGAGTAGGAATGAATTATGTGGAGGTGTGAAGAGGGCAAGAAAACAGGAGCAGTGTGCACACATTGGGACTAAGTGCAGATGCTCACCACAGCCTGTGTAGGTGGAGAGTAGAACAAGGGAGTGAACCACAGGTGAGGCTGGTGAAAGCTGCAGAGGCTAGATCACACAGAGCAGGATGACAGACCATGCAAGACACTTTAAAGATTGTGCTGTCTGTAGGGATAAAGATCCCAGAAAATGAAGCTTTATTGACAGTTCTGGATCATAAAGAGGGCAGAATGCCGAAGAATTGATGCTTTCAAGCTGTAGTGCTGAAGAGGACTCTTGAGAGTCCCTTGGACTGCAAGGAGATCAAACCAGTCAATCCTAAAGGAAATCAACTCTGAATATTCATTGGAAGGACTGATGCTGAAGCTGAAGCTCCAATACTTTGGCCTCCTGATGAGAAGAGCTGACTCACTGGGAAAGACCGTGATGCTGGGAAAGATTGAAGGCAGGAGGAGAAGGGGAAGGCAGAGAATGAGATGGTTGGGTGGCAACACCGACTCAATGGACATGAGTCTGAGCAAATTCTGGGAGATGGTGAAGAACAGGGAAGCCTGGCATGCTGCAGTCCTTGGGGTTGCAAAGAGTCAGACATGACCTAGCAACTGAAAAACAAAAAACCTGATCAGGTTCTCACTTTAGAAGAAGTGGCTCTGGCCACTACATGAGCGTGAACAGGCGTAAGGTAGCTGCCAGCAACCAGTTACAAAGCTGCTTCACCAGTTTTACAGAGAAGTGATGGTAGCTTAGACTGGGATGGTCTTCATGGCGACTGAGGGAAATAGACAAAAGTGGAAGATACGTACACAGACAGTACTGTAGTGTGTAACTGAATGTGCTAGGGGGTCTGGAAAGCACCACAGGACAAGTGATATTAGTTTAATCTTGAAGGATGAGAACAACATTTTTGTGATACGGTGGTTCATCACTTAGGTTAAATTGTTAAAATATGTACATTATAAGTGATTATCACCTTATCAGTATTTGTTTCAGATTCTCTAAGAAATGTCATGTAACCTGTTTTCCTTTTTCTCTAGAAGTGTTACAAAATTTGTTATAGTAGAATAAAGGTGCATTTCCTGAAAATTGTTTGACAGCTTGACCTTTTCAATTCAGATTAATTCCCTCCCCACTAACATCCACCCAAATCCAAGTATATTAGTGAGAATTTGGACCTTTTGAAATTTTTTTTCTACCTCCTATTAAATCCTCTGTCCAGTTAAATCTCTATAGCAATAGGGATGTATCCCACACTATTAATTCATGCTTGCTTTTGCCTCATGAGATTTATGATTAAATTGGTATAAGTATTTTGTAAATAATTTTAGAATCTAAAGTACTTTAAATATTCTTGGTTATTTTATTTTGAAAGGTAATTGTGCTTAGTTCTGAAGATTGCCTGGGCTTAAGGTTATTAGGTGTAGAAGAATTGCATTTGTGGCATCTCTATTCTTTGCAGTGACAGAAATTCACTGTATACACTTTGCAAATCAAGAGAAATTGCATCTAATACTTCATACCATTTTATGATTATATAACACATGACTTGTAGCTGCTAAAGGGCTTTTCTGCTAACCAGCCTCCCTTTAGCAAGCACTTAGTTCTTCTTTTGTAATTAATATTTTCATTTTTCATACACATAGAGTGCCTAAAGGAAGTTTTATCTGGAAAAAATATGCATAGTGTTTTAATGCAGTACAATTTATTTAGCAACTCATCTTTGCTATTTATGTTTTATTAAAAAATCAAGCCAGGATTTTAATTTTAAGCCCCTGCTTTAAAATGGGATTATATGAAATCATGTGTGTGAAACTTGAAAACGGTAAAGCACTATAGAATTTAAAGAATCTTCCATTCAAAAAAAAAAAAATAAGCAAACAAAAAAAACCCTGCTAATGGTTGTTCTACAGAGTCAGTGCGAGGTCAAAGAGAGGTCAGTAAGATATATCTCATCTAGGGATTGGCCTGTACACCATCTGCCCATGTTAAATCACAGTGATAAGTAGGATGTAGACTTGTGCGCTGCTAATTCTTATTTTGCCAGACTTTCATGTCATCTTATGGTCATTACTATTGACCAATTACAGTTGACCAAATTGAATTATCTTTAGTTAGTAGGTCTGTCTCATATACAGTGGACTAGTTGGACATATTTATCTGTTTAAGTGGTCTGTCCTCAGACTTGGAAAGCCAAATGTCATTTTTGAAGAGAAAAAAAAAAAAAAATGGGGGAAGGGAGACAGGAGGCTAGAATTATTTTATATGTTTAAAGGGAAAGTATAATGTCAATAGTCTTGTAATAAGTTTAATAAAAGGTTGCTATGGTCTTTAAGATCTTTGGAGGAAAGTAACATTAGTTATGCAATATATACTATTTATTTTTCTGTATAGACATGACATGCGGAGGTCATTAAAACAGAAATTCTACTGTCCTTGTGATGGGAAGAAATAGCTCATTCCAAAGAACTCATTCATAACAGATTTAGGTCCCTATGAAGATTTATAATATCTTTGCCAAGAAATTTTCTGTCTTGCTGCAAGCTGTACACTCTATTACAAAATTACAATGGATTCATACTGATTTACTCCTGTATAGATTGATTTTTATATTTGAGAGGCAAATTGATGAGAATAGGACATGTATTCCCTGAAGATATGATGGGCCTTTGAGCAATGAAATCTGCCTGAAAAACTGGAGAAGCATCTATGGTTAGATAAGATTGGAGACGGCCAAACTTATCACTTCCTGACACACTCATTTGCTGGGATGATGGTACTGCCACCTCACATCGAGTCCTACTGTACAGCCATGCGTCACGGTGACACCAGATAAATATGAAGTTCTCTAGGGCCTTATTTGACCCAGAAGTTCATTCAGCCAGTATCCCTTGATTCAGTATTAAAAAAGAAAAAAAAAAAATGAGGGATGAATGAGAGAGTGAGGAAGGAAGAGGAAGAGAAAAAAACGAGATAATTTTCTGCCCCTTTTCTCACTGAGTGTCATATGATGATCTATTTGCCGCAGTTTTGCTGTTTGTAGGTATTGACATTGACTCCTTGTTTCTCTTTTTGAGAGAAATACCATTAATGCCATTGTTGTGTCTACCCAACAGTTCAAGTCTTTATGTTTTTGTGACAGATTTCCTTAATATTTCAAAGTCAACACGAAAGTTAACCTTAAAAAATAGTTTGTTTCAGAAGCATTGATGAATCAAATCTTTAAAAAAGATTTTTTTTATGATTGGTTGTGTTGGGTCTTCATCGCTGTGTGGGGGCTTTCTCCAGTTACGGTGAGTGGGAGCTACTCTGGTGTGGTGTGTGGGCTTCTCATTATGCGATTTCTTGTAAAGCATGGGTTCCAGGGGCAAGGGCTTCAGTAGTTGCATGTGGACTCAGTAGCTGTGGCACATGGGCTTACTTGCTCCATGACATGTGGGATCTTCCTGGTGTCCCTTGCATTGCAAAGCAGATTCTTAACTACTGGATCACCAGGGAAACCCTGAATCAAATATTATTTTCAAAAAATGTTAGTCACCCCCTTCATTCCTCTACTCTTTCCTTCTGTTCATCCATCCAGAAGTGTATTTATCATAAGCTTGCTATGTACTGACAGGCAGTGTACTAGGTGCTTGGGAAAAAAAATAGTTAATATTTTGAATAGAGACCCAGACCTGTCCTTTGAACTGACACATATGGGTCATTATTAATTAGCAAAGGTGTTTTGAATGCTTACTGTGTCAGGCAAAGTACTTATATCAACCCCTTGTGCAGAATTTGGGAAAGGTCTCTCTGCGGCAGCTACACAAAAAGAGGAAATACTACTCCTTTCTTTTAGGATTTTTATTTACAACAATGATTACTCCAGGGAGTCCTAGTGTTGAAATGTAGAATTTATTGCAATTATGACTTTAGAAACAAGAATCTTGTCAATTTTGTCAGAAATGAGGTCTATACTGCCCCAGCACCTAGTCAATTCACCGAGAAAGGTGGATCTGATGGCATCTGATGGTCTATAAATAAGAATTATATTCTGGGGTTATATCATCTTTGTTTGGTGTTGCATAGATGGCAGTTTGCTTCCAAATTAAGCCAAAATTATTTTCTTAGGGATACGTGATAAGGACTAGACGTTTTGGCAATAGATATGGAGAATTTCAAACAGAATAAAAACTCTTAAGTGCTGTAGTAATTACCCTTTCACTTTCCTGAAAATAGTACGTATGGCTTCTGCAATCATACTAAAATTTTAAAATAATCATGTCCTCTTTGGAAGGCAATTGCTTTAAATTGGATAGATTCCACTCATGTTTCCGTGAAAGAATTTGAAAATTCTGTCTTTGGAAACCAAAATACTGGATGGCAGAACTGGATGTGTCTTTCACTTTAAAATGCAGTCTCTCTGTGGTGAATATATTTGTTGTGGTAAAGTATTTGAAAGGAAATCCTCAGAATAATTTGGGGTAAAGAAAAACACTGTGTTAGAATAAGCCAACCCATCAGTTTTGAACTTTGAAAATTGCTTTATTTTGAATCAGAAAGGATTAATAATTGCTCATAGTGCAAAGAATATATGTTTTTATTACAATATATAATCCTATTCTAAGACACACTTCTGAATTTTAAAGGACTCTGGCAAAATGCTGTGACCTCCGTGATTTTTCTGAATGAATCAGTGTTGCGTTACCTCAGGATTTCGGCCTGGGTCCTGGCAAATCTCTCTCTGAATAAGCGATTCCTGTAAACGTTGGGAACTCTTTCACAGGTTAACTTTCCCATCATTTGACACTGCTTATGCTATATTGTCTCAGCCTAGATATATCCTCTCTGGAAAGAAGGGTCCTGCTAGTCCGATAAGAAGCTCTCTTTCCTGAGATCTGGATTTTGTGTGTGGGGGGGAATCAGCTAGGAGAGGGGCAAGCCAGCATGCCAAATCGCGGGGAGCCTCTTTACTGTGGGGCTCCATCCAAAAAGGGTTTGTAGCACAGTGTACAGTCTTGTAGCCCAGCTGTGTGGAGCATTGATTGCTTCTGCCTGGAGCAGGGATACTGTCAAGTTGCTCTGAGTTGAGTCATCTATTGACAAAGAGCTACCAGCCCGCAGATACTGCTGTGCGGAGCTGCTCCGGCGGCTCCCACCGCTCCCACGATGCCCTGCTTATAGCAGCTGTCAGAGATACTGAGGGATCCACGGAAGGGGGAGGGAAAAAAAAAAAAAAAAGACTTTTTACAACTGCCTGGAAGAAAGGGGGTGTGAGCTAGGAGGCATTCCCGTGCAGAGCTGACCAAAGGCGAGGGTAGGCACCCTTGCAGTATGAACGCACACCTCACCAAGCAGCACAGCTGCCCCCGGGGCTCCGGTGGCACGGATGCGGGTAGGAGCGCTCCCACACTGACCAGAGATGCTCACTGCGCTTGTGGCTGGCAGAGGAGTCCTCAGGGGCTCGGGTACACCTCCCAGACTATGCCCCCCTCGGGAGCTGGGGGCCCGGCTTCAAACAGGAGGACCAAGCTGGTCACCTTGTGGGACAGTGTGCGGAAAAGCCCCCGCAAGACGAGCATCAAGGGCAGAGGGCCTTGCGGGGAGCGCTGTGCTTGCCCACATGGCTGGATCAGCCCCGCACAGGTGAGCCTTTTCCTGTGACTTTGCCTTGACGGTCCGAGAGCAAGTTGGGGACGGTGAGCATGGTTTGGAAACTTTGCCGAGTCTTCGTTGCTGACTCTAGGGTACGCTGGTGTGGTCAATGGTAGGCCAAGAAATCCTATCGTTTTCATGGGTGTTTGTGGGCTCACACCCCTGGGCGGCCTGGGAAAGGCAAGGGATGCCCTGCTCAGTTGCTTTCGGTGACTTTTCCCCAAGTTCCACTTCTCTAGCCCTCGGATGATTTTACTCTTCTGGTCAGAGTCTTTTAGCCCAACTTTTACTTCTGATCATTGTTAACTTTTTCTATTCTGTCTAGCTGAGGTTTGTGTTTTGTTTTTAAGGAAGAAAGAGGAAATGAACTTTAATCAGATACTTTCCATCTCTTTAAATATAAAAAAAAAACACATTTATTTCTTTAGCTGTGGGATACAGTGATTTGAAGTATACTGTTCTAATTTTACTCTGATAATGCTGTATACCTTTTCAGTAATGGAGAAGAAAATGTGTTTGTACTTAATAATTCATTTTATAAACAAAAGGATTAGAACTAGAAGCAAACTAGAGGGTGATTACACTCAGAATAAAATAATGAAACATTTCTTTTATTCATAGAAACAATAAGGTGATTTATATTAAAAAGCACAACTCATATTCCCTTGTAACGTATTTTTGAAGCAGATGTTCAGAATCCTTTAATTTGATTCCTAGCTTATTCTTTCCCCAAACTACTAGCATTTTACCAGAAGTAAGATTAGCTCATTTTTTTTTTTCCTGCCTCCATCAAGAAGAGGGAAAACAACTTCCTGTAAATGCTATAAAATATAAATAAAATGCACCTGTAATCATTGCCATAAATACAGAATTCCACTTGTAAATATTCATTGAAAAGAGAAAAGCTGTGCTTGAAGAAAAATGCTTTCTTGATTTTAAAATGATTTTAGCATAATTAAGAAGTAGATATTGATCATGAGTAAAATGTTGTGGTCTGAGAGGTGTAGAGAATGTTCCAATTTTAATATTATTTTTTAAAGTAGTTGTAAGAATATATCACTAAATCTTAAAGCTGTAGTTCCATATACATGGTTGTGTATATGGCTTTTGATGCATTAACATCATGCATTTCAGCATCTGGGAATCAAGAATATATTGTCATTTTAGAATTAAACTAGTTCAGCTTGAAATAAAGTTTGATGTTTGGAAACTCAGTTTTGTTTTTTTTTTAAAGTTAAAGTGAATTCCATACTGAGTACACAGCCTTGACAGTTATGAAGTCTCTATATATTCTTTTCCAATATATGTGTCTATATGTCTTTAACCTGTATCTCTTAATTGATTAGGTTTAAGTCTCTATGTAAGGCTTACATAGGCAGAGAAGACAAATGCATCTAGCTTATGGATTTTGCACAGAGTAGTATGTGCAAGCATACTTTACCATTATAATTCTTTTTATCCAAGATGTTATAAACTTTTCATAATTTCTCAAAGAAAAATCTCTAATACTATAATAACTATGCTCTAAAAATCTTCGTGCATTTTTCATCAACCAAGGGAAACTTTTCCCTTCTTTGGTTTTTAACAAAGTCAGCCTCCTACTTGCTTAAATTTATAGCCATTTAGTGCTTTAAAGATTGAAATAGACTCTGCAATGATAATTAAAGATCCAGTGGCATATGAGAAGGCAATAAAACAAGACAGCCACTGTCTCCCATTACTCTTTGAATACACATTTCTATACATTTTTTTTCTTATTCATATGTACTTTATCAATTGCTAAGAGCAGTTTTCCCCAAATAATGAAGAACCAGTAACATATCTTTTAGGGTCTTCAATGTTGTAACACTCTTCTATTACCTGTTTCTTCCACCCTTTTAAAGAGTCCTAAAAATGTACTATATCAGATTGATCAGTCTCTCTTCATTCCAACCCCATGCGCATTCAAATATATTATGTTGAGTATTTTTTAATGTGTCTGTATATGCACATGTACATAGATTTTAATATATTTATTTAAATATCTCTATAATACCTAACTACTTGTATATATTAACATGTTTTCATGTGTATATAATTATATATATATACATGCATATGCATATACACACATAAAAATTAAAGTTCTATGTTATTCTTTTTGCTCCTAGAAACTTCTAGCTGTTTTTACACAATATTTTTCCTCTCTGTATTAAGTATATTTCCTTTAGTTTCGATAGGTGCTTAGAAATAATGCTCTATGTATATATATGTGTGTGTGTGTGTGCATGTATATAACTATTCATTTACATATGCATCTAAAAATATATCTAATACTTGAAATAGATGTGTGTATGTACTATATGCCCATGTAAAGTATCACAGAAATGTGTGTGTTTGTGTGTATATGTGTCCACTAAAACAAAGTCTGCTTTGAGAATTTTTGGATACTATTTTTACCCCTTAAATTAACTAAAGATATCCTGTGAAATGTTTTAAAACAAAGGATAGAGGCTAGTGACAGTAAACATTAGACTCATTGATAAGGCAGAAAGAAGGGAAGTGCACACTTGAGAGTTGCCTGGGGACTCATGTGTGGTACAGCACATGCCTGAGGGCTATTAAGTGTCTGGGAGCTGGGATCCTGCTCTTGGAGATAGCCGCTCTATTCTGTGGCAATCAGCAGTGTGATTTCCGGCTGCTGTAACACAGGGCCATCATGACTTGAGTTCCTCCCAAGGCTCTTGGCCAAGCTCCTGTTATTTGGGGTGCTGTGTACTGACAGGACTTTGTCATTGTGTTATTCCTAAGCAGGAATAAAAACAGCTTCTGTTCCTTCTCAAAGAAGTTTTCATTCCATTTGGATCTGTAGAATTAATATAACCATAATCATACATAAGAAAATGGAAAATTATTGTATCCAGAAGTGAGTTCTGGAATGCAAGATAATAGTATCAGCCTTGGGGGGGGGAAATGTACCCATTGCTGTTTATGTGGCATTTGTCCCCAGAGCAGACTGGTCTGGGGAGGCAACACAAAACAGCGAATACTCAGAGACCAGGGTTCTGTGCGTTTGTTCTTTATTCATTCATTCTTCATTTGTTTATTCAACTATCATTTCCTGAGTGCCTATTATATGCCACTCTGTCAGACTCTGTGGATATAATAGGAAACAAGTAATGTAGATCCGACCCCTACCATTATGGAGCTCACAACCCACAGTGGCATACAACACTTAACAAATGTATCATTATATATGCAGAATTATAGCATCATTAATCAGAATTTGGAAGTGAAGCAAAGTTCAATGGACAGCTGCAAATTCCATAGTAAATGTATATTCAAGATAGAGAGGGACATCAAAGGAGTAAGAGGAAAAGATCCTTTTTTAAAAGAAAAGATACTGTATCTCTCTATGCTTGGATTTTCTGTTTGTAAAATTAGGATAAAAATAGTACTTAACTCACAGGATCATGGTGAGGAATGATGAACATAGTATATGTAAAGCACTTGCCACCGTGCTTACATCTAGTAGACTCAATAAATATTTGTGGAGTGAATGAATAAATCATAAATCCACAATAAAGTTCACTACTATTAACCTATTCCTTCATTCGTTTTACCTGTTTTTCTTGGAAGAGAAGGGAGGTAAATCAGTGAAGACCTTGCAGAGGTAGTGACACTCAGACTGAACTGAATTAACTCTTGAAAAAAATGTGCGTTTATCAAGTCGGCAGAGAGAGAGATGCTTTGGGCGCAAAGAGAACAAATGCCAAAACACTTGGAACGCCCTGGTGCCTTGTGGAACTGCTCCCACTTCTGTCTGCCCATGCAGCAAGGGGCGGGGTTGAGCCTTGGGGAAGATTCCGCTGGGTTGGCAGCATTGAGCCGCCACAGGGTTTGAGATCTCTGCCTCTCTGGATTTGGCCTTAGAGTCAAAGAACCCTTCTAGGCCTCGGTTTCTCTGACAGTGTTGCTCACTTAGTTGTGTCCAACTCCTTGCGACCCCATGGACTGTAGCCCACCAGGCTCCTTGGCCCATGGAATTTTCTAGGCAAGAATACTGGAGTGGGTTGCCATTTCCTACTCCAGGGGATCTTCCTGACCCAGGGATCAAACCTGTGTCTCTTGCATCTCTTGCATTGGCAGGCAGATTCTTTACCTCTGGTGCCACCTCTATGTCTAAGAAAACTGGTTTTCCTAAATGAACCTCTGTATCTCTTCCGAAACTAATATTCTGTGGCTCTCTCATCTGACATCCATTAATGAATGAGAAGCACTTTAGAAAGGATTTGTTCTTCAGAGCTGGATAATCCAAAGTGTGAACTTACTCTCTGTGACCTCACTTGCTTAACCTCTTTGAGACTCACTTGTCCTTTCTGTAAAATGTAGAATGATGCAATTATGTTGCAGTAAAGTGTAATAAGAATTGAAAGTAGTCTATAATAAGAGCCTGGCATGGGCACTTAGCACACAGGAATCGTTCAGTTAAAGAAACGGTACCTGTGATGAGTAGTGATATCCAAATTATGTTTTTTAACCTGAAGAACATTATCCATCTAATTATCAGTATTGTGGTCCCCTCATTAAAATGTCTAGCTTGTCGACTGAATTTTCTGATGTCTCCCTTACACTGATGAAGGTTAGGCTAGGCAACTGTCCGGAAACACTAGGCACAATACCACATGATGGGGTAACACTTTGTCCACCAGGGTTCTCAGAGGGTTACAGTGGTGTCCACTCCAAAAAAAAGAAAATCATGTAAAATAGAGTCGTATTGATGAACTAGCATTTTTGTAAGCTTGTATTCCGAGGTAGGTGATGTTACATTTTTTCAGTAAGATATTCCTAGAACAACTGCATTTGAAATGTTTCACCCAACTCTAAATCTGCCCTAGCAGCCCCTCTACAGCGCCTCCAGAAATAGCAGTTTACAGGAACTTGAGAGCAGAGAATTTTTCAGTCCAAGGAGTAGGGTTGCCTAGGCTGAAATCTCAGGTTCAGCTTATGCCGGGTTCGAAAAGATCTGACAGTTTGTTTTAACTCTGGGCTGCTGCTACTGATTCCTTCCATAGAGAGCCCTTTAAGGAAGACTAAGACTTTTTCATCTTTGGAGAACACCAGCAGTCTCCAGGCAAGGGGAGAATAAGGGTATCACACAAGGAATGAAAGCTCTGAGCCTTCCTTGGGCAGATCTGAAGCTCAACACTCCTGGCACCCCTGCTTCTGGACGCTGACATTAGCAGAACATTCTTTCTAGGGCAGGACAGGAGAGACCAAGTATAGAGGGCGGAAAAGAAAAGAGCAAAGATGGCAATATTTATCGAGCACTCACAATGCCCACCATGCATGAAGCATTGTGCTAGGGTCTTTACATTAGTCATTTCTTGGAATTCTTTCAAAAACACTAAAAGAGTGGTGTTGTAATTCCCAGTTTTTAGATGTGGAAACTGAGGCCAAAAGTAACTTGCTCATGTTACCGACAAAGGCACGACTGATAAAAGCAGAAATAGTTTAAAGTTCTATTGAGCTCCTTAACCTTTCTGCCACATCTTACAGAAAGACCTATTTGAGGTGCAATGGAAGAGAGAGTACCCTCAGGGACTTCTTTAATTCAAATGGAAATTTCTTTAAGGAATTGGAGTGCTTTACAAGGTTGGTTGGACTGCCACCTCCTAGCAGAAGCCCAGATATCCCCATTCTATTTCATTTTCTGGTCTCAAGAAGCCTGAGTTGGTTGAACCCTTAAAGAGCCCTTTGCTCTCTTGGTTAAGAACTATGCTGATTGAAGCAGTGGAGTAGATTTCCCATAGTACTGATACGCAAATAAGGCATTTATCTTAGAAAGACCACATCATCTGTGGTTATTTGCAAATAGAATTCCATCTTTCAATATTTATGGTAAACTTAATAGAAATACAAAATAGGAGTACATGAAGAGATTGTCTTACTTAAGTCCAGGAATATCATCTCACATTGCTGAATGAAGGTGAATTTCATGTACATAGTCTACCTACCTATGCATCTATTATGCCAAGAATCAAATATCTCCCATATATATGGTGGGGTGTGTGTGTGTTTGTATATATACACACATATATATACTGCCATTTCCATTGGCCATCCTCTTCACTTTTTTTTTAATATTGTTTTATCTTTTATAAATGTAGTATAACTTATTTTATCCTCCATTCTCTACATTCATTCCTTTAATTAATTTCCTAAAGGCATGTATATATGTGTGTGTGTGTGTGTGTGTATACATATATATATATGTATACATATATATATATATATAAATCATGTCAGAGCTGGAGGGGGATTTGGAGGTCATCTACTGTGTTTTCCGAAGGAGAACCTGAAACCTACTTACTGTCATTATCAGTCATTTTAACATTCCTGAAACCTAGGAAAGTTAAAAGACTTGCTCAAGGTCATTCAGTTTGTGGCAGGATCGGCCAGTGTCTGAACTCAGGATTCTTTGCACTGTTTCAAGCAGCTTTCCCTCTCTTGGACCTTATTTGCTCCTCTCCATAAAATGTAATTACTGACAGAAAATTATTTAGCATGCAATTTGTTGATAATGCAGTGTTGGGCATTATGCAAAATATTACATAAACCTAATTTGTACATTCTTATAATTCAGACCACAGTCCCCAGAGAGATAAGGAGAGAGACAAGCCATTAGAAGTCATTTTAGAAATGCATGGAGGGACTTGTGTACTGATAATGACAGGAAGGTGATGCTGGCATTCAGGAGAAGGGGGCCAAGGGTGCTAAATGCACTATAATGTGCAGAGCAGTCCTGCACAATAATGACCCCATACACTACATAGTTTCTAACATTTCATATTCATGTTTTTTTAAATTTTCTAAACTTAAAGTCAAATTCAGTTTTATAGACAAAGTATTTTCTGCAAAGGTTTAATAATAATTTAATATTCTAGGAATGTAACTCCTGCGTAAATCTAGGAATCATTGCACTTTGTTCTGTTAGGAATTTTATCAGGATTTGATTTCTAGTTTGGAAAATCCCTTTCTTGAGCAATATTGCTGCTCCTGATACTTACACCATCAATACACCTCCCCTCTATCAGTTTATATTTCTAAATGTCACCTACAAATATGTAGTCGAAGAGACTTGAGGATCCTTTTAATAGATATACAACCAAAGATTTTGAATAGGTAGCAACCCATGAAATATAAATATTTCATCAAATTTCAATAATGTTGTTTTTAAAAAATATTTCATTCAATTGCCATACCATATATTTATTTTTAAAATGTTTTCACACAGTAAGAAATCTGTTTTGTGAAAATTGTGTGGAATTATTTATTTTAGAGGTTTCTGGTGTTTATAGTATTACTTTGATGTTGTTGCAAAGGTCATTTACACTCAATTTCCCTGTAAGTACTTAGGAACCTGGGATTTATTAATATGTATTCTCTATTCCTCATTTTTTATCAAAGGATAGAGTTCCAAGATCTGTTGAAGTACTAGAAATCAAATGAAATGCATACCTTTACATGAGGGGAAGTTCCAAATAGGGATAGAGAGATAATGATTGATATATAAGTAGGCAGGCAGATAAACTTCCTCAGCGGCCTGCCCTATAATAAAATAGGGAATTATTTTGACACTGAAGTTATAAATTTATAACTTATAATTAAATTATAACTTTATAATTTATAGTCCAATTTATTTGCAAAACTATGACTTTTTGCTTTTTCCTCTTTAACCACCGGCAATCTTGCAGATTATTTACATTTCAACAAAATTTCCTTTGCTCCCTTATTATATGCAAATCCATTATTACTTCTTCCAACACTAATTTTCAATCTAAGACCATCCTATGTCTGTTCTTTTGCTGTGCTTCATGTAGGATATAACTGGTCTCTTTATTCCATTTAAATCTAAATTTATTCATTATAAATACATGCAATCATTTGACTACTTTATTACATTTTCAGGTAGAGTTGTGTTCACAGATTGCCATTTTGAAAACATATCATTTTAATATAAAGTACTTTCTTTGTATTTCTTCTTTTACTTCAGTTAGGCATTATTTTAAAAATACGTAGGCAGTTGTATTATCCATGAATTTCATTTCAGATAGATAAAAGGTATTGTAAAATAGATACTATAAAATGGAAAGGCTGAGTAGAATTGAGAACACTGGTTAGATATTTGAAATTGTTATGTGTCTTGTTACATGTGTGCATTTAGCTTATCTTCCAACTAGACCACAAGCCAGCAAAGTATAGCTTCCAGGTCAAATCCAACTTGCTACCTGTTTTTGTATAGCCTCTGAGCCAAGAATTTTTAAAAATACTTTTGGTAGCTGAATAAAATAAAAATAATAAGCTTAGTATAATTTTGTGTAAATGATATGACATCCCACACAGCCATTCTCATTTGTGTACATATTATCTACGGCTGCTTCGATGCTGCAACTGCAAAGTTAAGTTGTTGAAATACAGGCAGTAGGGCCAGAAAGTCCTAAAATACTTACTGTCTGACTCTTTCTAGAAAATTTACCAACCTCTGCAATAGAATTTCAGCTTTCTATTTTCTTCTGATGTAATGTCCCATTCTGCCTAACAAGCCTATCTTATTTAAAAATCTGGTTTAAGCACCCTCCTCTTTAATCCTTTCCAGTTGGTTTTAGTTCCCCAAAACTCTACTTAGTGGTGTCCTGCACAGTTAGCAATTACCTGGCGTTGTGGTGAGTTGTTTCTTTCTCAGTATCCTGATCAGAGAGTGAATGTTTCCTCATAGACCTAACTTATAGTCTCCAGCTATCCAGTCATCTCTTTTTGACAATTTTATAGTATCATTATTAAGTTATGTTTTTGGACCTAGACCTCTCGGCTGCATTGGTGACTGTGGAGAGGAGAGATGAGATCGTTTCTACCTTTATGTCTAGCTGGTCATCACGCACAATTCACCTATCACATTGTTTCGCTGTTATTAATACATGTCTGCTTCACTAAGCTGAATTCAATGAGAGCACAATCTGTTTATTTATCCTTGTTTTCCCAGTAACCCATCCTGCAGCAATAGGTCAGTTTGCTACAATCAATCAGTAGATTCATTTCTGAATGAATATTAGCATGGGGCCTTGTATATAAAGGTTTTAAATTTTGAATTTGATTTATTGTCATTATTATTGCTTATTATGCAAGTGCCTTAAGATCAAGAGTGACATCTTCTGCCCTTCAAGTAGCTCTATGTAATAACAAACAGATTTGAATCAAAAGCTGTTAGCATAGATTCATCATTTTGCATATTTTTCTTGTTTTTAGTTTGACTCAGATTCTTCTTTTTGGTGGTGCTCATGAAATATGGGAATTGCACTGTTCAGAAATCATGTTCTGCCTTCAAGTGGGTCATGCCGTTCAGTGATAGAAGGTACTGACCTGCACTCTGACAGGACAAGCAGAAAAAGAAAATCTGATTGTACAGTTTCTTTGTCTAATTTAGGAGTCACTTGCCCTCTAAAAGGTTGAAATAATGTTTGAACTATTATTTTATAATTAGTTTTTGTACAGTCTCTGGTAGACTGCATGACCTTTTTTCTCCATCATTTTCATCATTAAATGTAAGTGCTCAGAGTAGAGTAGTTGGCATCACCACATTAAAAATCCATAATTGAACACATTTGCACTTCATTCTGATAGGCTGTGTGATTTAGTTAGTGGTCAACATTGTTATAGTTTTTCAATAATTACTTTTAAAGTGAATGAAATTTAAAATTATATAAATAATTCCTAGATTTATACTACATTTTAGAATGATTAGCAAATATATCTGCCTATGTCAGATTGGAAAAATAGTCTTAGAAAATGCTTTCTGATTCTGTTTTTATAATAGTCATTCGTTTCTCTGAAATTTCATCTGTTCTCCATCACATATATTATTGCACTTAACTGCAATGTTTTACGTTTTTTTAAGACTTCATGTTTTTAGAGCACTCTCACAGAAAAATTAAGAGGAAGATATTTGCAAGATGTGTGTGTGTGTATGTGTGTATATATATATATTTTTTTTTTTGTTTTGTTTTGACTTCAAAATTTTTTAATAAAAATAAAGACTAAGTGGATAACCATAAATTCTCTTAGTTTAACAGTGAGCATTTATACTACTTTTTAAAAATAATTTTATTATTTGGTTTTGATGTCCACAAGTCTGTTCTCTACTAGGTTCATTAGTACCATTTTTCTAGATTCCATATATGTATGCATTAATATATGATACTTGTTTTTCACGTTTACTTTACTCTGTATAAGAGGCTCTAGTTTCATTCACCTCACTGCAACTGACTTGAAGTCATTACTTTTATGGCTGAGTAATACTCCCTTGTATATATGTACCACAACTTCTTTATCCATGCTTCTGTCAGTGGACATCTAGGTTGTTTCTGTGTCCTGGCCATTTTAAATATCGCTTCAATGAACATTGGGGTACATGTGTCTTTTAAAATTGTGGTTTTTTCAGGGCATATGCCTAGGATTGGGATTGAGGGGTCATATGGTAGATTAATTACTAGTTTCTTAAAGAATCTCCATACTGTTTTCCACAGTGGTTATATCAGTTTACATTCCCACCAACAGTGCAGGAGGGTTCCCCTTTCTTCACATCCTCTCCAGCATTTATTGTTTGTAGATTTTTTGATGATGACCATTCTGACTGATGAGGTGTGAGGTGATATCTCATAATAGTTTTGATTTGCATTTGTCTAATTATGAGTGATGTGGAGCATCTGTTCATGTGTTTATTGGTCATCTATATGTCTACTTTGGATAAATGTCTGTTTATGTCTTCTGCCCATTTTTTGATTGGGTTGCTTGTTTTTTTCTAATATTGAGCTGTATGAGCTGCTTGTATATTTTGGAAATTAATCCTTTGTCAGTTGCTTCATTTGCAATTATTTTCTCCAATTCTGAGGGTTGACTTTTCATCTTATTTATAGTTTTCTTTGCTGTGGAAAAGCTTCTAAGTTTTATTAAGTCTCACTTGTTTGTTTTTATTTCCATTAATCTAGGAGTTGGGTCAGAGGGAATCTTGCTACATTTTATTTTTGACATAATTTTTGAGTTGAGTTCAGTCGCTCAGTCGTGTCCGACTCTTTGCAACCCCATGAATTGCAGCATGCCAGGCGTCTCAGTCCATCACCAACTCCCGGAGTCTACCCAAACCCATGTCCATCGAGTCGGTGATGCCATCCAACCATCTCATCCTCTGTCGTCCCCTTCTCCTCCCGCCCCCAATCCTACCCAGCATTAGGGTCTTTTCCAATGAGTCAACCCTTCGCATGAGGTGCCCAAAGTATTGGAGTTTTAGCTTCAACATCAGACCTTCCAATGAACACCCAGGATTGATCTCTATTAGGGTGGATTGATTGGATCTCCTTGCAGTCCAAGGGACTCTCAAGAGTCTTCTCCAACACCACAGTTCAAAAGCATCAATTCTTCGGTGCTTGGCTTTCTTCACCATCCAACTCTCACATCCATACGTGACCACTGGAAAAACCATAGCCTTGACTAGATGTACTTTTGTTGGCAAAGTAATGTCTCTGCTTTTAAATATGCTATCTAGGTTGGCCATAACCTTCCTTCCAAGGAGTAAGCATCTTTTAATTTCATGGCTGCAATCACCATCAGCAGTGATTTTGGAGCCCCCAAAAATAAAGTATGACACTGTTTCCCCATCTATTTCCCATGAAGTGATGGGACAATATGACATGATCTTAGTTTTCTGAACATTGAGCTTTAAGCCAACTTTTTCACTCTCCTCCTTCACCTTCATCAAGAGGCTCTTTAGTTTCTTCTTCACTTTCTGCCATAAGGGTGGTGTCATCCGCATATCTGAGGTTATTGATATTTCTCCCAGCAATCTTGATTCCAGCTTGTGTTTCTTCCAGCCCAGCGTTTCTCATGATGTACTCTGCATATAAGTTAAATAAGCAGGGTGACAATATACAGCCTTGACGTACTCCTTTTCCTATTTGGAACCAATCTGTTGTTCCATGTCCAGTTCTAACTGTTGCTTCCTGACCTGCATACAGGTTTCTCAAGAGACAGGTCAGATGGTCTGGTATTCCCATCTCTTTCAGAATTTTCCACAGTTTATTGTGATCCACACAGTCAAAGGCTTTGGCATAGTCAATAAAGCAGAAATAGATGTTTTTCTGGAACTCTCTTGCTTTTTTGATGATCCAGCAGATATTGTCAATTTGATCTCTGGTTCCTCTGCCTTTTCTAAAACCAGCTTGAACATCTGGAAGTTCACGGTTCACGTATTGCTGAAGCCTGGCTTGG
This sequence comes from Giraffa tippelskirchi, assembly GCF_054371585.1. Lineage (NCBI taxonomy): Eukaryota > Metazoa > Chordata > Mammalia > Artiodactyla > Giraffidae > Giraffa > Giraffa tippelskirchi. The sequence continues at coordinate 36,131,596 of NC_137284.1, read as the reverse complement.
AGAATTTTGAGCATTACTTTACTAGCATGTGAGATGAGCTCAATTGTGCAGTAGTTTGAGCATTCTTTGGCATTGCCTTTCTTTGGGATTGGAACGAAGACTGACCTCTTCCAGTCCTGTGGCCACTGCTGAGTTTTCCAAATTTGCTGGCATATTGAGTGCAGCACTTTCACAGCATCACCTTTGAGGATTTGAAATAGCTCAACTGGAATTCCATCACCTCCACTAGCTTTGTTCGTAGTTATGCTTTCTAAGGCCCACTTGACTTCACATTCCAGGATGTCTGGCTTTAGGTGAGTGATCACACCATCATGATTATCTGGGTCGTGAAGATCTTTTTTGTACAGTTCTTCTGTGTATTCTTGCCACCTCTTCTTTTTGATGCAATCTCAAAAATGATAGAATGATCTCTGTTCGTTTCCAAGGCAAACCATTCAATATCACGGTAATCCAAGTCTATGCCCCAACCAGTAATGCCGAAGAAGCTGAAGTTGAACGATTCTATGAAGACCTACAAGACCTTTTAGAACTAACACCCAAAAAAGATGTCCTTTTCATTATAGAATACAAAAGTGGGAAGTCAAGAAACACCTGTCATAACAGGCAAGTTTGGCCTTGGAGTACAGAATGAAGCAGGGCAAAGGCTAATAGAGTTTTGCCACGAGAACACACTGGTAATAGCAAACACCCTATTCCAACAACACAAGAGAAGACTCTACACGTGGACATCACCAGATGGTCAACACCGAAATCAGATTGATTATATTCTTTGCAGCCAAAGATGGAGAAGCTCTATACAGTCAGCAAAAACAAGACTGGGAGCAGACTGTGGCTCGGATCATGAACTGCTTATTGCCAAATTCAGACTTAAATTGAAGAAAGTAGGGAAAACCAATAGACCATTCATGTATGACCTAGATCAAATCCCTTATGAGTATACCGTGGAAGTGACAAATAGATTTAAGGGTCTAGACCTGATAGAGTGCCTGATGAACTATGGACAGAGGTTCGTGACATTGTACAGGAGACAGGGATCAAGAAAATCCCCATGGAAAAGAAATGCAAAAAAGCAAAATGGCTGTCTGAGGAGGCCTTACAGATAGCTGGGAAGAGAAGAGAAGTGAAAAGCAAAGGAGAAAAGGAAAGATATTCCCATCTGAATGCAGAGTTCCAAAGAATAGCAAGGAGATATAAGAAAGCCTTCCTCAGCAATCAGTACAAAGAAATAGAGGAAAACAACAGATTGGGAAAGACTAGAGATCTCTTCAAGAAAATTAGAGATACCAAAGGAACATTTCATGCAAAGACGGGCTCGATAAAGGACAGAAATGGTATGGACCTAACAGAAGCAGAAGATATGAAGAAGAGGTGGCAAGAATACACAGAAGAACTGTACAAAAAAGATCTTCATGACCCAGATGACATAATTTTTAATGACTACCAAATGTCACAGTTTCTACATAAACTCATGCCATTGAACATTTAGATTACAGTATTATTATTATTGTTAATATAAATAACACTGAAGTAAGTGTTGGTATACACAAACCTTTGATCAGTTTTCTCATGAGGATATATTTTCAGAAAAAGAATCAGTGAGTCAAGGGTGTAAATGTTTTTAGGCTTATAATATTTAGTCATTCAGTCATTTTTTTATTCAACAATTAATTATTGAACATTTTCCATATGCCAAACACTGTGTTAATAAATGCAGACATAATAGAAAACAAAAAAGATTGATATCTGCCCCATAGAGATTAGTTAATTGCCAAATTGCTTCTAAAAGAACTTGACAGATTTATAGTCCTCCTGTTCAAGGAGTGTGTGATTATATCTTTTCTCCTCTACTCTTGATGGTTTTATCTTTATAAAACACAATATATAAATTTGGTAAGTTAAAAATTTCATATCATTGCTTCTTTATTTGTTTTCATTAGTTAATGAACATGAATACTTTTCATGGGATTGCAGTCATTGTTGGACACTATTATAGCATCTTATGGGCTTCCTTACTCCTTGGAAGGAAGGTTATCACCAACCTAGATAGCATATTGAAAAGCAGAGACATTACTTTGTCACCAAAGGTCCATCTAGTCAAGGCTATGGTTTTTCCAGTGGTCATGTATGGATGTGAGAGTTGGATGGTGAAGAAAGCTGAGTGCTGAAGAATTAATGCTTTTGAACTGTGGTGTTGGAGAAGACTCTTGAGAGTCCCTTGGACGGCAAGGAGATCCAACCAGCCCATCCTAAAGGAGGTCAATCCTGGGTGTTCATTGGAAAGACTGATGTTGAGGCTGAAACTCCAATACTTTGGCCACCTCATGTGAAGAGTTGACTCATTGGAAAAGACCCTAATGCTGGGAAGGATGGGGGCAGGAGGAGAAGGGGACAACAGAGGATGAGATGGTTGGATGGCATCACCGACTCGATAGACATGGGTTTGGGTAGACTCCGGGAGCGGGTGATGGACAGGGAGGCCTGGCGTGCTGCGATTCATGGGGTCGCAAAGAGTTGGACACAACTGAGCGACTGAACTGAACTGATGGGCTTCCCAGGTGGCACAGTGCACAATGCAGGAGATACAGGAGGTTCTAGCCTTGGGTCAGAAAGATACCCTGGAGTAGGAAATGGCAACCCACTCCAGTATTCTTGCCTGGAGAATTCCAAGGACAAAGCAGCCTGGTAGACGATAGTCCATTGCATCCTAAAGAGTCAGATAGGACTGAGCACACACACACACACACACACACACACACACACACACACACACGCACACACACATATATAACATCTTCTATAACACCTAGTATAATAATAATACCCAGTTGGTGATTTAATACATGCTTAATTTGTTGACTGGATGGATGATAGGATGGATGGCTAGAAGGAAGGAAAGATATACAAGTAGCTCAGTAGTTTCTGTTTAAAGTCCTGGTAGAAATTTCCACCTTCCATAAATAGAGCAGGGTAGTTCTCAACCATCCTCATCACTCTTGTCATGTCACTGTAACTCTTCCTCATGTCTGTTCTCTGGAAGGAGAAGAGCTGAATATTCTTTTTTTTTCACACTGGTCTAGGTGAGCAAGATTGAACTGAATGACTGGTGAAAAGGTAATTAGTACAACAGACAGAAGTAGACAGACCATCTGACTATGTCAGTAGAGAATTTGCTGAGGAGTGCTGCTGGGCATTAAATTGACAGGAAGGGATGTTGAAGAGGAAAAGTGATCTAACTGGAAAGGAAAATATTCTGTAAATGTCATGGCTATCTTATAGTATGTTTACATATGCTTAAGAGTTCTGTGCAATTTGTATATAGACATATTCAAGATCCACATATTTTAAAATGCAGACAGTCTGCCCTTGAAAGTGAAAGCCATATCTTAGAATGATGGTATGAAGTTGTATCCTTTAAAACCACACCAATTTTACATTGCTGAAACCAATATTTAGAATTAAAGTTACATACACAACAAGTCTGTGAACTCCTCTTATCAAATCTGGATACCTCTAACTGTTCTAAAAAAAAATTGTGAACTCAGCCTATCTATGAGGGCAGCTGTTTCTTAATATAAGACAGCACATTCATTTTCAAAGGACTGGATGGAATAGTGACAGAAAAATAGATGGAGGATTGTAACTGTAAGTAGATTAGGGCTTCCCAGGTGGCTCAGTGGTAAAGAATCCATCTACCAGTGCAGAAGACTCAGGTTCAATGCCTGGCTTGGGAAGATCCCCTGGAGAAGGAAATGGCAACCCACTCCAGTCTTCTTGCCTGGAGAATCCCATGGACAGAGGAGCCTGCAAGCTACAGTTCATGGGGTCACAAAAGATTTGGACACAACTTAGTGACTAAACAATAACAAAGTAGGTTAAAGACAGGAACTCTTGAGTTTATAAAAAAGCCTAGCATAACTGGGAGTTGCTTGTAGGCTTGTAATTATTAATTTTCCAATAATTCAGTCAAAAACAGGTACTGGTTGACTTTATGATGCCCATCCCTTTTTGTGCAGAAGCTTTAGCCCATTTTTCACTACTCTTTGTCTTTCCTACCTGGACTGCTCTCAAGTATTCTTGCCTGGAAAATCCCATGGACAGAGGAGCCTGGCGGGCTACAGTCCATAGGGTTGGGAAGAGTCAGACACAACTAAGCACACATGTAACAGCCACAAATTGACATGCAGAATTTTAAATTAGAGCGTCTCAAATCTTTTCATATGTTACACCGCCATTCTCAGTGCTTGATACAGATGTGTACTATCACTCACATCAGCTATTTGCAAGAGCCAGTAGCCTCCCAGATACCTCCCATCCTTTCTAAGTGTTTTTGTTGCCAAATTTATGTTTACACTCAGTTCAGTTCACATCACTCATTGAGGTATATAATTTAACAACTTCAGATCATTTAAAGTAGTGCTTCACTTTAACTGTACTCTAACTTCTGGAGAAGGCTAGTATGTCTGAAAATGTTAATGAATGGCCTACATGGAATTAAACATGTTAAGCAATTGTTTATTTTTTAGTTATAGGATTTTTCAAAGCCTGTGGGTTTTCCTATCTCCTAGAGGCATGTAAAGTGTGCAGAACATTTCTTAGATGTGTGTGATGATTAAATTCCTTTTTCATGGATACATCTTTACCAGCATCTCATGAAACACAGTTTGCCAAATACTAGTTTACAAAATAAAACTTGTTTCCCTAGCAAAGCTTACAAGTCATCTTCAGTTTGGCCCCAGCCTGTGTTTCCATCCCCTTCTCCAGCTACTCCTATTGTGTTCTGGTCACACCCAATCATCCACTGTTCCCTAATTCCCGGAAGCCGCTATGCAGTCTCCTGCCAAATCTTTCCTCATGCCTCACTCTGTCTGTAATGACTTTCCCTGTTTCTGTGTTTGATAAAATTCCATTTATCATTCAAGGATCATCTCAAATGTTCTCTTCTTTAAGCTTCCCTTTCTCTGTGCTTCCACAGAATGTGGTATATACACCAACTTTTCACTTAGCACTGTGATTTCTCACTCTCTTTGACCATATTGGAAGCTTTGAGAAGCTTTGACATATTTTTTTGAATAATTGAGAGAATGATATCTTTAAAAAATCGGTGAAGAGGAAATAGTGTTGTGTTAGGCAAGACATGCTGGACAAGTACTTCTTTAGGTAATAAATACTGTGATCAGGTCCCTGGATCCTGTTTTTGTCTCTCTTAAATCCCAGATAACCATTCTGATAAGTGTTCAGAGGGAATTGGGACTAAGAAGCTGACTCAGATTGGCTAAAATATACCTTTTATATGACATCAAATTATGAAGAAAATCATTGCAGTGAAAAATATAATTGTCAGATGAATTGAAACACCCATGGCCATAAAAATCTGTTTTTTCATTCACAAAGATTTATTGATCTACTGATGCTCAGACCTATTCTAGAAAGTTGAAAATATAGCAAGAAATACAGTTGGCAATATTTGGAGCTTATGTCGATAAATAAATAAAATTAACAAGCAAACATATAAACACTACTTCAGATGGTGGCATACTATTAAAAAATAAACTATGGCAAAGTGATATGGAAGATAGGTTGGAAGTGGGGCTTCCTTAGATAAGACAGTAAAGGAAAGGCGTAATGAGGAGGAGAGACTTGCGTTGATATTTAAAAGATGAAAATACAAAGAGAACAACGTCATGACAATCTTCATGTGATGTTACAAATAAAATAATAGCATGTTCAAGGGCACTATGGTAGAAACAAGTTTGATATGTTCCTGCAACAGAAGAAGGTAAGTGTGGAGAAAAGAGAATATGGGGAGGAGAAAGGGCAGGGATGAAGGTTGGAGGTAAAGCCAGGTCATATAGACTTTGGAGACTATGGGAGTGAATCTGAATTTTATTCAAAGCTCAACAAGAAGCCATTGGCTTATTTTAAATAAAGACATGACGATCTAGTGTACATAGTGAGATGAGCTAGGGAAGGGAAGGGCACTAGTTAGAATGCTGTAGAATGGTATTTCCAAAGGAGAGATTTATGACGGCTTGACTGAGCAGCTGTGGATCCACTGTATGAGTTGAGGATCTATTTTGGGTGTAGAGCAAAAAAGGTAGATTAACCAGTGCCAGTATACTTGAGGCAGAATACAACAAAAGGAGGCAGATAAGAAAAATAAAAGACATCAAGGGTAACTTTCAAGGGTACTGAACTTCTCTCCTTGGGGAAGGTCAAGCCATCTTCAATATTCATTAAGTATTTGAACTCAAATGTTCAGACTCCTTCCCACTGTGTAAGGTCCTAGATTGACAAACGAAGCTTAACTCTCTGATTCCCCTTTTTCTTTGATTTCCTTCTTGACCCCAAAGCTCCTCTCAAACTTCTGAGTGATATAATTTTTCTTTAGAGTGGATAATATGGTTATCAGTTCTGCTGGCCTGAGTGTTCTTTCATTCCTTTAAGGTTACCTTGAATGGCTGAGTTTTGATCTTATTAGGAGGAGCATAATTTACCTCATATTTAATTCGGAAATTGCAAGGATATCTTAAAGTCCCCAGATATTGATCACGAATTAATAGATCATGGCCCACCGAATATCTGATCTTGACCCTCTTCTTCCTCTTCAGTTCTGATTTTGACCCCTCTCTTTAATATTTTCATGAGAAAAATATTTGGGATTTAATGCAATTGAATACATTGGATGATGAAGTAATTTAAGAGGGTTATCATGTAAAGAGAGTTTAGATGAGATACCAAGGAGAAAATAATCATTTGGCCCTAATGAAAAGTATTTTCATCTTTTAGAGCATATGGTTGAAGCATATGATCTCCTTGCCCCCTTTTGTTCCTTACTTTTCATTTGAACTATGAAATGTTGAATATATCCCTGGAACACCGCTTACTGGGTTTATTAGAAATTGCCCCAAATATGAAGGAAAAATGATACAGGATATTGAGACCATTTAAAATGGAATCTTGTCTCAGTTTCTTACCATTAAACTTCAAATAACAAAATAGTGTCATAGGCCTGTGTTCATTCTGAATCTTTAAGAGTTGATGCTAGTTATGTTGCTAATTAAATTCCAAAATGATTTTGAAAAATGAAACATCTTTCTAAGAGTTACTCTTCCTTTAAGCCTCAGTTTGATTTCAAGATAGTAACGTGTGAGTTTTATTTTGGGGAATAAACTTCAGCCACTGGGAATTTCAAAGGATATTCTCTTTGTACATTCCAGACTCATTGACTAAACTGATGTATTGGGTGGGCCAAAAATTTCATTCCTTTGGTGAATTCATTGTTCAATAAAGTTCTTGGTGAAAATGAAAAGTGTCTTTTATTGTTACTTAAAACTGAAGGAACTTTTTGGCCAACCCAATAGAAATTGGTAAATCATATTCTGTTGTATCAGAAAGTGTCCTCTTATCATGAAATGCCTGTAGCTATCATGGCAGCAACCTGACAATGTCCACTATCCCATCACTAAAATTGCCGTGTTGTTGACCCCATATAGCATTGGCCTTGATAAGAATGCATGAGCAGTCTCCTAAACAGTTCTTTGTTTCAGATCAGTCTGTAACTGTATATTGCAAGGGCCATGGTTTAATTCATACCTCAGCAGAAATCACATAGTGACAGGCTATGTTAAGTGATCTGCCTCTTCCAATTTGGACTCATGCTTGAATTTCATAACTCAGAGAAAAATGAGTGAGTCTGCTGCAGTGGAAAAATACAGAACTGGAAATCAGGAAGCTTGGGTACCAGTAGCAAGGCTACACTGGACTCTTTGAATCAAGTGTCACCCTAGCCAAGTGTCAGAATCTTAGGGTCTACCTGTCAATTAGAGGAAGTTAGAATAGATTTTAAAGAAATGATTAATACATTTGACTGTATAAACTCAGATTGATTCATGATGGTCATATGGACCACGGTGCTAAGGACAGTGGGATTACATCAGATCCCCTCAGGAAAGAATACAGTAAAAATTAGCACAGTCAGCCATGAATTAGAAGGAAAAAGTGTCAGCCTAAATCTCTAGTTTCTTTAATAGCCCTGGTATTCAATGTCGCCATGTGCTTCATGGAAATGACATAATTACAATAAATGATTATAATAGTTACCATTTGTGAAGAATTTCTTATATACCATTATTTTAATTTAACCTTCAAATTAATGCAGGAATGTAGATCACATCATTCCCATCTTATATATGAACAAATGGACTTTAGGAGCAAAGTTTCTTGCCATAGTTCATACATTTAACAAGTACCAGATTTATGGTTGAAAGTCAGGTCTGACTCCAAAAGATCACTCCTTTCATTGTTCTCTACAAATTCATATGTAATCCTGCAATTGTTGATGTTGACTTGATTTGTGAGAGGCTGGTAAGCATGAAGTTGTCAGAAAACTAAACTGACTTAGGTCACTGCATAGCTCAAAACATATTGATTATGGATTTCTGCAAATTTAATAGGTTTGAGAATGAAGTAGGAACAATATAGTTTTTAAATTAATTTACTTATGGATACTCTGGAAATTATGTAATATCTTTTTAAACTTCTTAAGACTACATAGTTCTGTAATGAGAGTAAAGGTGTCAAATTCTGGAATGAAGACAGCTTTTTAGTCTCCTTTGAAACTTGGACGACAGTTGAAGATGATTTAAGGGTAACCCTGACTCCCAAGCTTTAGGGTCCAATGTGGCTGCTGCAAGTGTTCTGACCAGGGGACGGATCTGTCTGTCGCTTGTCCCAACACAGTAGATGACATCTGGTAAGTCCTTAATAAATAATTGCTGAAGGAAGAAATATGATATTGCATTCTTATGTTTCATCTCTTATTTCTAAGAGATGATCTTCAAAAAGCTAGCTCAAGTTCCCCATTTTTGCTTATGCATCGTAACTTTAAGATATAACCCATATTACTCAACAAATTAAAAACAGAGTGCTGGTTTAGCAAGATGAACCTGGACCAGAGTTAGGCGGGCAGCTGTGATTTTTCAGTCCAGCTCTCTATCCACTGAACTTGCCTCCTATCTGGTTACAGGGTTACATCATTAGATGAATCATGCTGTGTGTTATCTTTCCTGAACCCTTTATGTCCTAGTCTGTTACACAGGTGCTATTATGGCATATTGTTTTTCTTTGAGGATGATAGGACAGAGAGGAAGGGAGAAGGTCGTATTTTACAGGAGGTTTGTATCCTTTTTTTCTTCCCCAGAACATCTAACTATTGCATGATTGGTGAAATTTGGCTTGTCTTTTAGACAATGTTTTTTAAATTAGGTGTGATTGTTTCTGATGAGTTCTAGATTGTTCACACAATCATCTCTTCATTTTAGCAGCAGCTGAGCTTGAGTGCATCCCTCTTGTTGGAACTCTCATTATATGCAGCTTCTTCCCCATCATTCCCTGCCCCCCCCCCCCGGCCTTTATGCTGTTTTAAAATTGTGATTTCAGAGTAAGGTATGTTGGTCTTTTGCCTTACATTTCTTAGATTCTAAGGGAATTTAGCAGTCAATAGTGGATCAGGGACTAAATCTATTCACAAGTATCTTACCAGGAGTATTGGAACAGTCTTTAAACTGGCCTTTTGGCTCCAATGCATCACAAAATCCATCCACTTCAAGCTGCCAGAATATGTCTAATACCCCCTCCTCCCACGAAATGCCTTGTCATTTCTCCACTTCAGTGGCACCACGCTGCTCATGGGGTAGAGTCCAAATTCCTTAGAGTGAGAGAGAAGCCCCATAACCCACTTACTGGCCAACTTGAAACCTTAAAACCAATTTCTCTTCCATTTACCCTCCTAAGTACATTACTCTCCTGAGAAAAACACTGTCACATTTTGAATTCATTTTATAATCTCATTTCCAAATGTCATTAGCTATCAAGTTTGAGGATGCCTAATAATCACCACCTCTTAAAAATCTGAAGATTAAAACCAGATAATATAGAGGTTCCAGATTCTGATAGAGAATTTTTAAATATCAAATGTATTACTATTTTTTTTTAACATTTATTTATTTATTTGGCTGCACTGGGCCTTAGTTGTGGCATATGGGATCTAGTTCCCTGACCAGGGATTGAACCTGGTCAAAGCACTGGAACCTCAATGCATTGGAAGCATGGAGTCTTAGCCACTGGACCACCAGGGAAGTTCCTCAAGTTTATTACTGATAAGAGCTAGATGGGAGGAAATGGCTGTGGCAGGCAGTAAAATGAATTTACTCCAAACTGCCAGCTTCTATAGAGGCTCAGTCTGCCTTGCTAAGCTTATCTTACAATAGCAAGAGAGAATACAAGGGTCCTGCAGCATGGCCAGCTCCCAAGAGGAAGGAGTGAGTTTGCCACACCCAGTTCCTTGTTACAACCTTAGCCTGCTGAAGACTTCCTTCTCATTGTAGGGATGGAGAAAGAGACCCAAAACGTTACACTGGGGAAGCCTTTCCAGCTGAAACCATTCATCTGAGCCTGGGAAATCTTCTGTTCCCTTGTCTTTCTATGGAATTCCAGCTACCCCTGCACATCCAGCTTCAGTGATATTTCTTTTTGTCTCTTGGTTTCCCTGGTCTGCTTATTCCACATATCCCCTCAATCCCCTAACCAACTTCACTACATTGTTTTCCATTACACTTCATATTCACTTCATTATAATATAGGATGTCAGTATAGTGAAATGATTAGCTCTTCTGTGAAATTCTGAAAGGCAGGAGCTGTATTATGCTTCACCAATACAGAGTGAGTTTAGAACCTTGTGGCACTTAATAAATACAGATGTTTCCTAAAATACTTAAAAGGAAACTAAGTGAAAATGACTTACTTCAGTGACCACTGGGATGGAAATGTGTCCCTATTAACTCATCTGATCTGTTCAATGACCCTGAGAGACTGAAGATCCTACTCTCATTTTGCAGATGAAGAAAGCAGTTCATAGCAGGATTTTACCTAACTATCCATGGAGCCAGTATTCAACCCCAAGTTGGCCTGTTGTACTTAGATGAGCCCTTATACCTCCCTGATCTTTGGTCATCAGTAAACTGATGAATATAATTCAGAATATAAATTAAACAGGTAAAAAGGTCATTACATGAGAACAAAAACTTATACTCATGTTTTTTTAAGCCTTTTACAATAAGTTTTTAAATAGATAAGAGGGAGTATATGTTTAGAAGTTAACATTTTAACATTGACATGTTTAATGTTTTTGCTGAGGTCATGTTATGCCCTGTATCATTTAGAATGTATAATGTAAGTTACATGACATATGAATGGGTAGCCCATGTAGCCTACAGGTTAGCTATCCATCAATATATTTAATTTTAAAATTTGTGCATTGCCCATGTAGTCTTATTTGGCAGTATCCTTTCTTTTTATTCTGAACTCATTAATTCTGTATTATTTTTTGATATTTTTGTCTTTTCCCCATATATCTTATTGAATTTATGTCTTTGATATATATATATAAGCTGACCAGCTGACTTCCAGTCATTTTAATCAATGTTCAGTTGCATATGATAAAATCTACCTCATCTTCAAAATACTCAGAGTAAATTATAAGAACTATGAGATTTTCCTGGATCATTTACTTCCCTGGTTGCTAACAATTTTTTGTTCAGTGATAGGGCAATAATAACCAGTGTATACTGAATGCTAACCATGTGCCAAAGAGTGTCTGCCTAAGTATGCATTTTTTTCTAGAAATCTTCATCAACAACTATGTCAGTTAGTCATTCATTTTCCCCATTTTCAGATGAGACAACAAAACTTCAGAGAGAATTTAAGCAACTTACCCATGGCAACACTGAGTGGCAGTGTTAGAATTCAAGCTTTTGCTGACTCACTCTCAAAACTTGCATTTTTACACTGTGTTAACAAAAGCATAATTCTCACTTTCTGGAAGCTGAGCGTTACCTTTAGAGAGGGACAAAACTGAATTCTGTCTCTATAAATAACAAGCTCTGAAATCCTAGATGTGTTACGCAATCTCTCCCCCACTTCAGTTATTTGCCTGTTCAATGGGTACAATGCCTATATCATGTGCTGTATGTGCTTACTCACTCAGTCGTGTCCTACTCTTTTGAACCCCATGGACTGTAGCCCGCCAGGCTCCTCTGTCCTTGGGGATTCTCCAGGCAAGAATACTGGAGTGGGTTGCCATGCCCTCCTCCAGGGGATCTTCTGAACCCAGTTCTCCCGCATTGCAGGCAGATTCTTTACTGTCTGAGCCACCAGGAAAGCCTATATCATGAGGTTACTTTACTAAAAGACAGTACAGAGGAAGCTTAGTGCTGTACCTGGTATTTGGTGGATGTTCAGTAAATGCTAAATCCCTTTTTCTTGCCTTCACACAAGAAAATAATCATCCCTATGTTTCCAAAGCTTTTCTATATTTTTTTTTATTTGAACCCCTAAGATCCCTGGTCTAACAAGGATTATTATTTCTGTTTTACAGATTTATATTTCTTTACAGATAGAAAAAAGGACTCAGAAAAAGTCAAAGGGCTTAGTTTTGGTTATACACACCTTGTAAGGAACAGAGCAAGGGCTTTATGCTCCTCACTCCTTTTTAGTACACAATATTCGCCTCTCATAAAAACAAGCAAAATGAAGGCAGAAAGAAGGATGTCGATAAAATCTAAAAGGTTCCTATATGAAAGAATGTTTTGCAGAAAAGTATTTGTTCTCTCTTCTATCCCTTCTTTCCCTGAGAGGCAAAAATGCGGAAAGAACATAGGAAGGAAGAGTATGATCCATTAGGAAGATTGTTCTCTTTGCTCAGTGAAGGCCATAATTGAGTTGACATTTAAAAGTATTTACTCATTTCAGAGCTGCGGATACTCAGCCTTTAGCAAAGACTGTCTTGTAAAAGGCTAGGGGCTGCCTTGCATATTATGAGAGTGAGTAAACTCAGTGGCTCAGATTGATCTTGCTGATCCTTGTTAGTGAAAAGCAGCAAGTCCCCTTATCAAATGCCTTGCTAAGTTATAGATCTGGTTACCATTCCCTGTTCCCTGTTGACCATCCAGAAAATGGCAATTTGAAATAGAGTTTCCTTCTTTGATCATCACATAGCACCCTAAAATACTTAAAACATATCAACCAGAAGAGGAAACGAAAAACAATCTGCTTATAATGCTGTGGTTCGCATTTAGGCTTTCTGAACATTTCCCTTCCTCTTACTCATCGCACAAGTGAGGCAGTCACGTGTGGATGCATCATTTCTCATATTTGTCTAGGATTCTCTCCTTCCTTCTCCACTGGGCTCCAGGAAGTTGGAAGGTGATATTAAAAGGTTGCTTGTGAGTTTGGACCTTAGAGTAAAGGCTCACTTATTTAGAAGAATAATTTGCTCCTAACTCCAGGCCTGGAAAGACTACATTTATTCATATTAAGGGAGTGAGTCACATCACATTCCCTTATGAGCTGGGATGCAGAACTCATTTTCCTCTATTGTATAAAAGACTTAAATCACAGTTTCTTTTTCAGCTCCACACTGTTGATACAATACGGGATTTTTCTGTATTAAGAAAATAGGTCAATAAAGTCCAAGGTTTGGTTGATTCTTCTAACTTTCCTAATTCCATCACAATAGCTTGGCCCAATATTCTTTAATTCCAAGATTGTAGCTTTACCACAGAAGTAATGTCACCTAATGACTGTGCTTCTGTTGCCTGTTTTTGAAAGGGCAGCTCTTTTGTTACATTTGAAAGGACTTAAAAATGAGAAACATAAGGATTAACTTTTTAATTAGATATAATGATTAGAAACTCTTCATCACAGCAGTTTTCCTTTCATTATAAAAAGAAAGTTGACAGTTTCTGTTCAATTAATGTTCATTGAAATGTTTTTTAAATGAAACTATTGCTAAGTAGAAGGACATCAGAAAGCATATGACATGATTAAGGGCCTTGCTTTTTGACTTTTTTATGAGGAAAGACTGCTGATTTGAAAGCATTTGTAAAGTTCATAAGACATTCTATTTCTGCACGTGAACAATATTTAAGTCTCAGTGCTTATAAAACTGAATATCACCAGATTTCACCCCACTATAAATGTTTGCAGTCCTCGTGTTAACTGACCTTTGATCACATCAACATAGTTCAGTGAAATCAAATTTACAAGGCTTATTTTGGTGAAATCCATTGGTGATGATGGTATTGGCTTTCAACTTTAGAAGAGTTAACCTGACCCTGTCTGGACTTCATAGTTTAATTTTAAGTGATTTGGTTGATTTAATTTGAGGTTTTGCTATTGATGTATTATCGTTCCATATACAACTTCATTTTGGAATGAATAGGCCTGAACCTCATAAGCAATGAGAATAAATACTTTTCGTGACTCTGAAACTTGGATTTATTGCCTGTTCTGGCCCCAAATCACCTGGTTCTTACACATAAATCCCATCTGAACTCTCTGCATCTGTAGTACTTAGCCCTCCAGTTTCTTAACAAATAACTATAAATATTCTTTCTATAATAAATATTCTTTTCTTATATATTTTTATTGCCTAAAGTACCAAACAGATATTTATCATCCTTACCCCCAGAAGCCTTCTGTACTTTCTCCTTCCTGATAACATTCATGATATTAATAGTAATAATAATAATATTGGTGAGAGCCAAAATTTATTTACTGTTATTTATTTAGCACTCTGTTCTAAGAAATGTTAAATATAAGTGGTTCATTCAATCTTCACAATGATCCCAGGAGACTGACAACATTATTGTTCATTATTATTTCCAATTTACAAAGGGAAACTGAGGCTTGGTGAGCAAAAATTGTTTACTGGATAATTTCCCCAAATTTACTCAGTAAATAATTAATACAACAAACACAGACCCATGCATTATCTTTCAGCAAGATTTTTTTTTTTATTATTTGCTGTTCCCTGTCTATAGTTCAGTTCAGTCACTCAGTCTTGTCCAAATCTTTGAGATCCCAGGAACTGCAGCACGCCAGGCCTCCCTGTCCAGCACCAACTCCCGGAGTTTACCTAAACCCATGTCCATCGAGTCGGTGATGCCATCCAACCATCTCATCCTCTGTCGTCCCCTTCTCCTCCTGCCCCTAATTCTTCCCAGCATTAGAGTCTTTTCCAGTGAATCAGCTCTTCACATGAGGTGGCCAAAGTATTGGAGATTCTTTCAGCTTCAACATCAGTCCTTCCAATGAACACCCAGGACTGATCTCCTTTAGGATGGACTGGTTGGATCTTCTTGCAGTCCAAGGGACTCTCAAGAGTCTTCTCCAACACCACAGTTCAAAAGCATCAATTCTTCGGCACTCAGCTTTCTTCACTGTCCAACTCTCACATCCATGCATGACCACTGGAAAAACCATAGCCTTGACTAGATGGACCTTTGTTGGCAAAGTAATGTCTCTGCTTTTAAACATGCTATCTAGGTTGGTCATAACCTTCCTTCCAAGGAGTAAGCAGCTTTTAATTTCATGGCTGCAATCACCATCAGCAGTGATTTTGGACCCCCCAAAAATAAAGTCTGACACTGTTTCCACTGTTTCCCCATCTATTTCCCAGGAAGTGATGGAGCCAGATGCCATGTTCTTAGTTTTTTGAACGTTGAGCTTTAAGCCAACTTTTTCACTCTCCTCTTTCACTTTCATCAAGAGGCTCCTTAGTTCTTCTTCGCTTTCTGCCGTAAGGGTGGTGTCATCTGCATATCTGAGGTTTTTGATATTTCTCCCGGCAATCTTGATTCCAGCTTGTGTTTCTTCCAGCCCAGCGTTTCTCATGATGTACTCTGCATATAAGTTAAATAGGCAGGGTGACAATATACAGCCTTAACGTACTCCCTTTCCTATTTGGAACCAGTCTATTGTTCCATGTCCAGTTCTAACTGTTGCCTCCTGACCTGCATACAGGTTTCTCAAGAGACAGGTCAGATGGTCTGGTATTCCCATCTCTCTTGGAATTTTCCACAGTTTACTGGGATCCACACAGTCAAAGGCTTTGGCATAGTCAATAAAGCAGAAATAAATGTTTTTCTGGAACTCTGTTGCTTTTTTGATGATCCAGCGGATATTGTCAATTTGATCTCTGGTTCCTCTGCCTTTTCTAAAACTAGCCTGAACATCTGGAAGTTCACGGTTCACGTATTGCTGAAGCCTGGCTTGGAGAATTTTGAGCATTACTTTACTAGCATGTAAGATGAGTGCAATTGTGTGGTAGTTTGGGCATTCTTGGCCATTGCCTTTCTTTGGGATTGGAATGAAAACTGACCTTTTCCAGTCCTGTGGCCACTGCTGAGTTTTCCAGATTTGCTGGCATATTGAGTGCAGAACATTCACAGCATCATCTTTCAGGATTTGAAATAGCTCAACTGGAATTCCATCACCTCCACTAGCTTTGTTCGTAGTGATGCTTTCTAAGGCCCACTTGACTTCACATTCCAGGATGTCTGGCTCTAGGTGAGTGATCACACCATCGTGATTATCTGGGTCATGAAAATCTTTTTTGTACAGTTCTTCTGTGTATTCTTGCCACCTCTTCTTCATATCTTTTGCTTCTGTTAGGTCCATACCATTTCTGTCCTTTATCAAGCCCATCTTTGCATGAAAAATTCACTTGGTAGCTCTAATTTTCTTGAAGAGATCTCTAGTCTTTCCCATTCTGTTGTTTTCCTCTATTTCTTTGCATTGATCGCTGAGGAAGGCTTTCTTAACTCTCCTTGCTATTCTTTGGAACTCTGCATTCAGATGGGAATATCTTTCCTTTTCTCCTTTGCTTTTTGCTTCTCTTCTTTTCCCAGCTACATGTAAGGCCTCCTCAGACAGCCATTTTGCTTTTTTGCATTTCTTTTCCATGGGGATGGTCTTGATCCCTGTCTCGTGTACAATGTCACGACCCTCTGTCCATAGTTCATCAGACACTCTGTCTGTCAGATCTAGTCCCTTAAATCTATTTGTCACTTCCACTGTATAATCATAAGGGATTTGATTTAGGTCATACCTGAATGGTCTAGTGGTTTTCCCAACTTTCTTCAATTTAAGTCTGAATTTGGCAATAAGGAGTTCATGATCTGAGCCACAGTCACCTCCCAGTCTTGTTTTTGCTGATTGTATAGAGCTTCTCCATCTTTGGCTGCAAAGAATATAATCAATCTGATTTCGGTGTTGACCATCTGGTGATGTCCATGTGTAGAGTCTTCTCTTGTGTTGTTGGAAGAGGGTGTTTGCTATGACCAGTGCGTTCTCTTGGCAAAACTCTATTAACCTTTGCCTACTTCATTCTGTACTCCAAGGCCAAATTTGCCTGTTACACCAGGTGTTTCCTGACTTCCTACTTTTGCATTCCAGTCCCCCATAATGAAAAGGACATCTTTTTGGGGTGTTAGTTCTAAAAGGTCTTGTAGGTCTTCATAGAACCATTCAAGTTCAGCTTCTTCAGCGTTACTGGTCGGGGCATAGACTTGGATTACCGTGATATTGAATGGTTTGCGTTGGAAATGAACAGAGATCATTCTGTCATTTTTGAGACTGCATTCCTGCCTATAAGCTTTACTATAATCAGGAACTGTCTTCCTCTCTATACTATTTTTTTTTTCAATCCAAACTCCATTCCTTTGCTTTTTCATCTACCTTGCCTTCCCTTTGCCTGCCCTAGTAATCCAAGCTTATCTCTTGTTGGCTCTTACCTGATCCCAGTTATCTCATCAGGTAAGTTGGAAACCTCAAAGTCATTGTCAATACTCCCCTCTCCTTCCATGTGAAATAGACCAATAAGATATTTCTGAGTGTGAGAGAGAGAGAGAGTGAGAGAGAGAGAAATGAAGGAAAGAAAAGGAGAGGGGTAAAGGTAAGGGAGAAAGAGAAAAATGAGGTAGGAATGGGAAAGGGTAGGGAAGGAGAGAGAAAGAGACTTATGCAAACACTAAGACATGTAGTTGCTACCCAGTGGAGACTTACTGATTAGAGGGGAAAAATGAGAAGACAGACTTCCGAGGAGCTTTACTTTAGGGCTATTTTGATATCTTAAAAGAGTTGAGACAAAAGTGAATCTGTAAAAAAAAAAAAAAAATATATATATATATATATATATATATATATATATAAAATGGAGTTAATGAAGCAAAATATTTTGAAGACTGATGCTTTAGCCCTTCCCCTGTCACTGTCTAAATTGCATAATCATAGACACATCATTCTGGGTCTCAGTTTCCTGTCTGTAAAATGGTCACAAACATCCAAGCCTTGTAGGATTGCTGTAAGAATCAAAGTAATACTTATATGATGAAGAAAATGTAATGAAGATCAGGTTCTTGAAATGCTTATGAACTATTTAAATGATAAATATCTGACTTATAGACAGCTTAGTAATACACAGAAATAAAAATATGTTCAGGCAAAGAAGAAAGATAATAGCTAACGATTATTTATTGGGTGCTAATTTTATGTTGGGCTTCCTTGGTGGCTCAGAGGTTAAAGAATCTGCCTGCAATGTAGGAAACCTGAGTTTTATCCCTGGGTTGGGAAGATCCCCCGGAGAAGGGAATGTCTACCCACTCCAGTATTCTTGCCTGAAGAATCCCATGGACAGAGGGACCTAGCAGGCTGCAGTCCATAGCGTTGCAGAAAGTCAGACATGACTGAATCGACTTAGCACACATACACGCTGTATAAATCCTGCTTTTCAAAACCTTGGAAAATAGGAGTACATTAGGCATGTTGAAAGTGCAATTTAAAAGAACTTCTCTTTCCAACTGAGATTTTTCTGCTTAGCTATACTTAAGCAGCATGGAAATGAAAGATAATTTTAACCAAGTGTCCTTAGACGTTCCTTCATGTTCTAGTTTATTCAGCAAGGCTTTCATTAAGGTCAAAGTATCAACCTGTCATGTGATTAGTTTTCTATAGACTATTTACTAGAGAAAGATTACTATTTACAAGGCTAAGAGTACCATAAAAGCTAATTCACTCAGGAGAGTTATTGGTTATTTTTTTTCCCTTTTGCATTCCTATCACAAGAGAAACCCTAACCACCCCCCCTTATATTTAATATGCCATGATTTTTAATAAGTGTTGCAGTGAAGCATCACTGGAAACCACCAGGAGGCCCTGAGCATTTCAGCCCTTGAGACAGTGCTAGGGTCTATGTTAGTGCTGCACATACTACAAGGACACAATGCTGTGGGGACCTTGGAAGGGGGAGACTTCCAGTAATCTGAGAAGGTTGAAAAAAATGGTAATGGTAGTAAAGTGATTATGCTGATAAGAACTGAGAATGGTCCCCTGTCAGCTATTTATTGCTAGTGTGTTCTGCATGTCTGTCATTCAACTGCTTAGCATATCTTTTACCTCAATTTAAAGTGGCTGTGTTAATTCTGGCTGTCCATATGCCGTATGGTTTTTGCAATAATCAAATTTATTCATTTATTCAACATACATTCATGAAGCACCTATCTCATGCTAGACATTACATGTTGTTATTGTTTAGTTGCTAAGTCGTGTCTGACACTTTTGTGACCCCATGAACATAGTAAGCAACCAGGCTCCTCTGTCCACGGGATTTTCCAGGCAAGAATACTGGAGTAAGGTGCCATTTCCTCCTCCATGGGACCCTCCCAACCAGGGATCAAACCTGCATCTCCTGCATTGGCAGGCAGGTTCTTTAACACTGAGCCACCAGGGAAGCCCAGGTAATAAAATGATAAAGAACTCCTCTGCCCATAATAGGGTGGTTCAACAGTAATCTAGAAGTCAAAAGATTTACATACTAGGTTCCATAAAAATCTATGATAGAATATTCTGATCAATGTGTAGAACAGAGCTTCTTATGGGGGAAATGAATTTGGCCCCCTGGGGACGCTGGGCAATGCTTCAGATCTATTTGGTTGTCACAACTGGGGGAAGGGAGTGTGGCTGGCATCTAGTGGGTATAGGCCAGGGAGACTGCTAATGCAATGCACAGTGGAACTGAGACTTGAAGGATAAGTGGGAGAGAATTCTGGAGAAGAGGTGGGAGAAGATTTGAGGCAGGGTGACTAGCACTGACATGAGAAGGCAGTTCCTCACATTTTAAGTACTGGGAGCAGGCCCGTGGGACTGGAGCACAGAGCCGGGGGAGATGGCACAAGATAACATCGGTGAAAAGTAGGGTTAGACCAGGAGGGTGAGGATGAAGAGGATACTGTGGGCTCCTGAGATGAAGGCATCTGTCTAGAGCAACCAAGTGGAAGGACTGGGATTTACCGGATAAGTAAATGAAAGAGAAGCAGATTTGAGGGGGAGGAATGGAGGATAAGAACTCAGAGTTTGAAGGCGTTCAGTCTGAGATGTCTGTGAGATATTTGAGTGGAGATGACCAGCAGGCAGCAGGATATCCAATTCAGGAAAAAAATCTGGGCCAAGAATATAAATGAGGTATCCATTGGCAGACTAATACTTAAATGAGTGAAGAGAGAGAGGGTAAAAAGTAAAAGGAAAGAATTCCTAGTTGCAAAAGTGCTTTGTCACACTAGAAAAGTGCTTTGCAAGTATAAGGAATTCCTGTTATTTATCAAGTACAATGCTCTTAACATCCATCCCTTTATTGAACAAACCTTTGCTCTCCTCTGTTATATGCTATATAGGTAATATAGGTAACATTGTTATATGAAAGAAAGTGAAAGTCACTCAGTCGTGTCCAATTCTTTGTGACCCCATGGACTATACAGTCCATGGAATTCTCCAGGCCAGAATACTGGAGTGGGCAGCCTTTCCCTTCTCCAGGGGATCTTCCGAGCCCAGGGATCGAACCCAGGTCTCCCACATTAGCAGCTGAGCAACAGGGAATATACCTATGTTATATAAGTAATGTGATTGGATCTGGGGTATAGAGATTGATAAAATTGACACTTGCTCCCAAAAAGAGACAGAAAAGCAAGTGGGGAAGACAGTAAATTCTTATTTTTTTTGAACTTTTTATTTATACTGGAGTTTATGTGATTAACAATGTTGTGTTACTTTCAGGTGTACAGTAAAGTGACTCAGTTATACATATACATCTATCTATTATTTTTCAAATTCTATTCCCATTTAGGTCATTATATAATATTGGGCAGAGTGCTCTGTTCTTTACAGTGAATCTTTGTTGGTTACAGTGAAGTCTTAATGTCCTGTAAATGAGTTTGTATAGCTTTCCTTCTGTCAGGAGAGTCCAGAGGAGAAGGGCTGAGGGCTCCTGAAGTGGGCAAAGATGAGGAAGATAGATTTGATCTGCTCCGTATTTCTATCTGGGTTAGCCCTAGCTTTAACTCTGGCCTGAGGTTTACCTGCTGTGACCTAGCATGTGGTAGAACTATGTTCAGACAACACATGGTGCCCTGCCCGCTTAAGTCAGTTTCTCTGGGATCCCCTGCTTTCTGCCCCTTATAGATCTGGACTTATGATTCTGAGAGCTTCCTGTGTAGCTCAAATGGTAAAGAATCTGCCTGAGATGAAGGAAACCCAGGTTCATTCCCCCTGTCGGGAAGATCCCCTGGGGAAAGGAATGGCAACTCACTCCAGTATTCTTGCCTGGAGAATCCCAAGAACAGAGGAACCTGGCGGGCTACAGTCCGTGGTGTCGCAGAGAGTCAGACACGATGGAGTGACGAACACTACTACTGCTGTGATTCCGAAGACTGCTCAGTGTATCGAGTAGCACTCTATCACCATCACGTGCCTCTCTTAAGCACATAAGAAATACATTAACTGATCAAATATATAGCACAACTCTCTATGAATTTTGGTATCCCACAGGTCATGTCATACCCTCTGGAACACTGTTGCATATAGTAAAAGTTCATGTTCTCTTTTATTTTGTTAAAGTCATATGAATCTTACCCCATCAAAAAAAAGTGTCACTTTTCCTTAAAGAGGAGAACATGAGTCAGTCAGATATGAGCTTTTGATAAGAGCCATGGCCAAACTCACCAGAGATCTTTGGAAACACTGAAGATCTGGGTAAATATACTAACATATGTTTCTGAAGTTTTCATATATTTTTATCTATTTTAGGCCCTAGTAATAAAAATAGTATCAAATGAACACTGAAAGACTCTGTGTGGTTCCAGGCACTGTGCAGGCACTGACTATCCATTGGCTTCTCTTTTCTGATCCTACAGTTTAGTTGGGGAAACTAGAAATTAAAAAATAATAAATAAATATATTCCAAATTAAGATGGAATGAACATTAGGAGGATATACACTTAGACTGGGGTGTGATGGTAATCAGGAAAGACAAATCTGAAAGTACATAAATATTTACTGATCACTGGTCAAATGTATGTTGAACAGAGAACCAAAAGATATGAATTTATCTTAGATCTTGCTTCTTTATTACGTTAGCTAGTTAGTCACTCAGTCGTGTCCAACTCTTTGCGACCCCATGGACTATAACCCACCAGACTTCTCTGTCCATACTTAATTATTTAATTCTTACTTATTATATTAATACATTAAAATGAAATTAGTTTCTCAAAGAATAATAGTGATAACTGTGGGCTAGTCTCCAATCTAAAGTTTTACAAATATTAATTCATTTAATCCTCAACAATCCTATGAGGTTAGTTCTGTTATAATCTCAAATTTACAGAGAAGCAACAGAAGCAAAGAGAAACTAAGGATCTTGTCCAAGGTCGTGTGGCTGGTATGTGGTAAAGCAAGTTAATGTTAACTTTTGTGGTCCTATTTCTGTATCTGTAAATTGAAAATAATATCTTCATGGAAATAAGATGGCTGCTGCATGGGAAAGTAGTTTTTTAAGAAGTATAATAATAGTTTTCTATCCTTATAATTTTAATAGCAATCCCAATATCATTATTACAGTGTAGACTCTGAACTTGAAATATTATGAGAAGAGAAGACCATAAATTTTAAGACGAAGGGGCCCACCCTCAAGAGTTTACTCTCTTTCTAAAAAGATTATCAGCAAGGGTGATAATGCACATTTCAAAATTACATGGGATATTTTTAGTTTAAGGCCATTCTTGTAAATTCTTAGTTGAGAGAAAAAAGGGGATTATTGAGGATTAAAGTCTATCCATAGATCACTGAATTAGAGCTCTGAAGGACATTTGAGAGATGGTTGAGTCTAACTTCTGTATTTTTAGATGAGTGAGTGGAGCTTCTCAAAGCAAAATGACAGAACCAAGTTCTTGCTGCTAATCAGGACAAGAATCACAGCTAAGAGTAAAGCTCCTGGATATGATATCTCAGCCCTTTCCTCTGGTTGAACTTTTTCATATTCTTTGCTTTCCTGCGGGAAAGTCAGTGCTTTCTAACCTCCTCCCCACCCTAGGGAGATGGATCAACCTATCAGATTATAACATTAAACACTTACAGAAATCATTACTTTGGATAAAGCCCAGGAAAGTGAGACTTCCTGATTATTTTTCTAGGAACTTTTTAAGGAAATTTTCAAAATAGCTTCAGTGACATCTAATTGATATTCAATGAACTGTGCATATTTAAGATCTACAAATTGATGTTTTGACATATGAAACTATCCATTTATGATAATGAACATATCCTTCACCCTCAGAAGTTTCCTCATACCTCTTTGTAATGCCTCCATCCCACTCCCTCCCTCTGCCCATCGTACCTCCCCATCAGCAGTCTCTCCTTGCCATCCGTATAGGTTAGCCGACATTTTCTACAATTTATATAAATGGGACCATACAGTATATGTCCTTTCCGCTTCTTTCATTCAACATGACTATTTTGAGATTCACCCATGTGTTGTGGGCATCAATAGTTCATTCCTTTTTGGTGCTGAATAGCATTCCGTTATTTGGATATATCATGATTTACTTACTCACTCACTTGTTTCCAGTTTTTTGCTATTACAAATAAGGCTGCTATAAATTTTTTTATACAAGCCTTCAAATCAACATATACTTTCATTTCTCCTGGATAAATACCTAGCAGTAGTAGAATGGTTAAATCTTAGAAGGTGCATGTTTAACTTTTTAAGAACCCACTAAACTCTTTCTAATGGATAAGGAAATGGCAACCCACTCCAGTGTTCTTGCCTGGAGGATCCCAGGGACGGGGGAGCCTGGTGGGCTGCTGTCTATGGGGTCACACAGAGTCAGACATGACTGAAGCACCTTAGCAGCAGCAGCAGAAAACTCTGTCTAAAGGGACTGTGGTATTTATATTCCCACCAGCAGTGTATGAAAAGTCCAATATTATACATCTTAACCAATCATTGATACAGTCAGTTTTTTTTAGTATTATTCCTTCTAATTGGAATGTGGTAGTATTTTAACTTTCATTTCTGTAATCATAATGTTGATACTCTTTCACATACTCATTTGAGACATATATATCTTCATTTATGGTGTCTATTAAACTGTTTTGCTCATTTTTAATTGACTTTTATTATTAGCTTTGAGAGTTCCTTATATATTTTAGAAACAAATCCTATATTAAATATATAGTTTGTAAGTTTGCTTGCATTTTCTGACTTGTCTTTTCATTCTCCTAACAATGTTTCATGGAACAGAAAACTTCCATTTGTCAATGTCCCATTTATCAGTTATTTTTCTCTTATGGTTGTGCTTTTGGTGTTGTATCTAACCTTTAAATCACAAAGATATTCTGTGTTTTCTTTTAGAAGTTCCACTTAGGCTTTATATGTAGTTCTATAATCTATCTTGAGTTTTTATGTAGTAAGAGGTATACATCAAAGTTTGTATTTTGCATATGGATATCTAATTATTGCAACATCATTTGTTGAAAAGATTACCTTTTGTTTATTGAATTGCCTTTGCACCTTTGTTGAAAATCAGTTGGCTACAGATGTTTGGGTTGATTCCTGGAGTTTCTATTCTGTTGTGTGCATGCTAAGTCGCTTCAATCTTGTCTGACTCTTTGCTACCCCATGGAGTGTAGCCCTCCAGGATCCTCTCTCCATAGGAGTCTCCAGGGAAGAATACTGGAGTGGGTTGTCATTTCCTCCTCCAGGGAATCTTCTCGACCCAGGGGTCGAATCTGAGTCTCCTTTGTCTCTTGCATTGGCAGGTGGCTTCTTTACCACTGGTGTCACTTGGAAAGACCTATTCTATTCCACTGATGTGTTTATCTGTACACCAGTGCCAAGCTGTTTTGATTATGTTTAGCTTTACAGTAAGTCTAGAAAACAGGTTGTATTGTTTCTCCCATTTTATTTTTCCTTTTCAAAGTTGTTTTGGCTATTCTAGATTCTTTGACTTTCCCTATGATTTTAGAATCAGCTTGTAAGTTTCTCTAAAACAAACAAATAAACAAACAGATAACCTTGTTGGGGTTTTGATTGGGTATGTATTGTACTGAGCCTATAATTTTCAGTGTATGACATCTTAACAATATTGTGCCTTCTTACCCAGGAACTTCGTGTGTCTCTCCATGTACATATCTTTAATTTCACTGAGGGAAGGTTTGTGGTTTTCAGTGCACATGGCTTATAAATATTTTATCAAGTGTATCCCTAAGTTTTTTATGTTTGTAATCTTATGGTAAATAGTATTATTTTTTATTTCATTTTCATTTATTTATCGCTGGTAAAGAGAAATAAATTGGTTGTTGTATATTGATCTTATGTTCTGCAATTTTGCTAAGCTCACTTATAAATTCTGAAGTTTACTCTAGATTCCAGGAGATTTTCTACATAGACAGTTATGTCAAAAGTAAAGAAAGATACTTTTATTTTTTTCTTTTCCAACATTTTTTCTTGACCTGTTTAACTGTCTGGAACCTTTCAGACAATGCTGAACAGAAGTGGTAAGAAGGGACATCCTTATTTTTTCCTGAGAGATTTTTTTCTTTCCTTAACCAGAAATTGATATTGGTTTTTGCAAAGTGTTTTCTTTGTTCCTATTGAGCACAGGTTGTTTTCTTTTTCTTTTCTTTAAATGTTTGTAATATGATGAATTATATTAGGTCATTTTTAAGTGTTAAACCTACTTGATTATGATGCATTACCCCCTTTATATGTTATTGGATTCAATTTGCTAAAATTTGTTTAGAATCTTTTTTCATATATATTAACGAGGACATGGGCTTCCCTGGTGGCTCAGTGGTAAAGAACAGGCCTTCCAAACAGGAGATGTGGGTTCAGTCTCTGGGTTGGTAAGATCCCCTGGTGAAGGAAATGGCAACTCACTCCAGTATTCTTGCCTGGAGAATCCCATGGACAGAGGAGCCTGGTGGGATACAGTTCATGTTGTAGCAAAAAAGTCGAATATGACAGAGAAACAAAGCAACAACAATGAGGGCATGTGAATATTTGCTTTTCTTGTAATTCTTTCAGCTAATTTCAGTTCAGTTCAGTCGCTCAGTGGTGTCCGGCTCTTTGCGACCCCATAAATTGCAGCACGCCAGGCCTCCCTGTCCATCACCAACTCCCAGAGTCTACCCAAACCCATGTCCATCGAGTTGGTGATGCCATCCAATCATCTCATCCTCTGTCGTCCCCTTCTCCTCCTGCCGCCAATCCTTCTCAGCATTAGGGTCTTTTCCAATGAGTCAACTCTTCGCATGAGGTGGCCAAAGTATTGGAGTTTCAGCTTCAACATCAGTCCTTCCAATGAACACCCAGGATTGATCTCCTTTAGGATGGACTGGTTGGATCTCCTTGCCATCCAAGGGACTCTCAAGAGTCTTCTCAAACACCACAGTTGAAAAGCATCAATTCTTTGGCGCTCAGCTTTCTTCACCATCCAACTCTCACATCCATACATGACAACTAGAAAAACCATAGCCTTGACTAGACTATGTCTCTGCTTTTCAATATGCTATCTAGGTTGGTACCAAGCTATCGATGGCCTCAAAAAAAAAAGCAAGTTGTAAAGTAATTTTTTCCTCTTCAGTCCTCTGAAAGAATTTGTGTAGAATTAAATTTTTTTTTAAATGGAATTTATCAGAAGCCATTTGGGCCTGGAGTTTCCTGAGGGTTAAATTTTTAGTTACAAAATAAAAACTTTATTAGGAATATGGCATGGCTATTTAGATTACTTATTTTTCTTTAGTAAGCTCTACTAGCTTAAAACTCTCAAGGAATTTGTTGCATATAAGGGGTCAAATATATTGGTATAAAGTTGTTTCCAAGATTTCCCTAGTAGGCCTTCCATTGTTATAAGATCTGTAGTGATGCTACACTCATTTCTAATCTTGAAAATTTTTCTTTCTTTCATTAGTCTTGCTAAAGGTTATCAATTGTATTGATACTCTCAAAGAAGTAGCTGTTAGTTTTCTTTTTTTTTCTATTTTTCCCTTTTCTTCTGTTTTATTTGGCTTCAATTTGCTAGATTTTTTTTCTGTTTTAATAAGGTGCAAGCTGAGATCATTAATACTTTCTTTCTTTTCAAACATAAATATTTAGTGATGTATAATGTTAGTTGCTCAGTCATGTATGATTCTTTGTGACCCTGTGAACTAGCCCTCCAGGCACCTCTGTCCATGGGATTCTCTAGGCAAAATTAC
The DNA here is from genome assembly GCF_054371585.1 of Giraffa tippelskirchi. Taxonomy (NCBI): domain Eukaryota; kingdom Metazoa; phylum Chordata; class Mammalia; order Artiodactyla; family Giraffidae; genus Giraffa; species Giraffa tippelskirchi. The sequence goes on along the minus strand of NC_137284.1, from coordinate 36,104,173 downwards.
TGGAGTGGGTAGCCATCCCCTTCTCCTGGGGATCTTCCTGACCCAGGGACCAAACTCAGTTCTCTTGCAATGCAAGCAGATTCTTTACCATCTAAGCCACCACAAAAAATCTATTATTTCCTTCAGTCAATTCAGTTCAGTAACTCAGTCATGTCAGACTCTTTGCAACCCCATGGACTGCAGCATGCCAGTCTTCCCTGTCCATCACTGACTCCAAGAGCTTGCTCAACTCTTGTCCATCGAGTCAGTGATGCCATCCAACAATCTCATCCTCTGTCATCCCCTTCTCCTCCTGCCTTCAGTCTTTCCCAGCATCAGTGCCTTTTCCAATGAGTTAGTTCTTTGCATCCACTGGCCAAAGTATTGGAGTTTCAGCTTCAACATCAGCCCTTCCAATGAATAGTCAGGACTGATTTTCTTTAGGATTGACTGATTGGATCTCCTCGCAGTCCAAGGGAGGCTCAAGAGTCCTCTCCAACACCACAGTTCAAAAGCATCAATTCTTTGATGCTCAACTTTCTTTGTAGTCCAACTCTCAATCCACACATGACTACTGGAAAAAACATAGCTTTGACTAGACGGACCTTTGTTAGCAGAGTAATGTCTCTGCTTTTTAATATGCTGTCTAGGTTGGTCATAGCTTTTCTTCCAAGGAACAAGCGTCTTTTAATTTTATGGCTGCAGTCACTAGTTACAGTGATTTTGGAGCTCTCAAAATAAAGTCTGTCACTGTTTCCATTGTTTTCCCATCTATTTGCCATGAAGTGATGGGACTGGATGCCATGATCTTAGTTTTTTTGAAAGTTGAGTTTTAAGCCTACTTTTTACTCTTGTTCATGTTCATCAAGAGGCTCTTTAGTTCCTCTTTGATTTCTGCCATAAGTGTGGTGTCATCTGCATATCTGAGGTTGTTGATATTTCTCCCGGCAATCTTGATTCCAGCTTGTACTTCATCCAGCCCAGCATTTCACATGATGTACTCTGCATATAAGTTAAATAAGCAGGGTGATAGTATACAGCCTTAACATATTCCTTTCCCGATTCGGAATCAGTCTGTTTTTCCATGTCCAATTCTAACTGTTGCTTCTTGACCTGCATACAGATTTCTCATGAGGCAGGTCAGGTGGCCTGGTATTCCCATCTCTTGAAGAATTTTCCACAGTTGGTTGTGATCCAAACAGTCAAAGGCTTTGGGATAGTCAATAAAGCAGAAGTAGATATTTTTCTGGAACTCTCTTGCTTTTTTGATGATCCAACGGATGTTGACAATTTGATTTCTGGTTCCTCTGCCTTTTCTAAATCCAGCTTGAACATCTGGAAGTTCACAGTTCACGTATTGCTGAAGCTTGGCTTGGAGAATTTTGAGAATTACTTTACAAGCATGTGAGATGAGTGCAATTGTGTGGTAGTTTGAACATTCTTTGGCATTGCCTTTCTTTGGGATTGGGATGAAAACTGACCTTTTCCAGTCCTGTGGCCACTGATGAGTTTTCCAAATTTGCTGGCATATTGAATGAAGCACTTTCACAGCATCATCTTTTAGAATATGAAATAGCTCAGCTGGAATTCCATCACCTCCACTAGCTTTGTTCATAGTGATGCTTCCTAAGGCCCACTTGACTTCTTTCTCATTCTAGGATATCTGGCTCTAGGTACGTGATCACAACATCTTAGTTATGTGGGTCACGAAGATCTTTTTTGTGTATAGTTCTTCTATCCTTAAGTACTGCTTTAAGGACATCCAACAAATGTTGATATATTGTGGTTTTATTTCATTCAGTTCAAAAGGCATTCTCAGTTACTTTTGATTTCTTCTTTGGCCAGTAGGTAATTTAAAAGTGTGTTATTTGCTTGTCAAATATTTTGGGAATTTACAGAGATTGTTCTGTTGTTGATACAACTTAATTTTACTGTGGTGAGAGAATATACTTTCTTTGGCCTGAATTCTTTTAAATTTATTATAATTTGTTCTATGGCTCAGAACATGCTCTATCTTGGTAAATGAACACTTGCAAAGATTGCTGTTGTAGGGTGGAATGTTTTTTTTAAAGGTGCACACTCAGTCACTTCAGTTGTGTCTGACTCTTTGTGACCCTATAGACTGTAGCCCTCCAATCTCCTCTGTCCATAGGACTCTCCAGGCAAGATTACTATAGTGGGTTGCCATGCCCTCCTCCAGGGAATCTTCCTGACCTAGGGATTGAAACCAGTTTCTGCAGGTGGATTTTTTAACTAGTGAGCCACCGGGGAAGTCCAGGTTTTTTAAAAGTATATTAGCCTAAATTGATGGGTGGTTTCATAAAGGTTTTACATATCCTTATAGACTGTATCTGCTTAGTCTATTAATTATTCAGAGTAGTATATCAAAAACTCCAATTATAATTATGAATTTCTCTATTTCTCCTATTGGTTTGTTTTCTCCAGAAAACCATTTCTGTATCCTCAGTTCAGCAAGTTCACTGGGTTCCAACTGGATCCCCTTTTTCTGTGATGTGGCCTAGACATTCAAGGTGGTAAATGGGGCAGTCACAGGACTTACCGTGCTTGTTTCCTATCTCCCAGAGTTCACTGATTTTTCTTCTCTGTCCATTTTTGACTCATTGTTTCATATATTTTGTTCAGTTTTTTTTCCAAATAGGAATGTAAATCTAATCCCCATTGCTCCATTTCTGTTGTCACAAAGTTATATTTAAACCAGTCCAGCAGAAAGCTTTCAAATACAAACCTGTTTGAGCATGGCAATACTACTAAATAAGAAGTACTTTTAACATTCTAAGTCCTTTAATCTAATTTAGAGGTATTTCAATATTATGGACATATGGCCTAGTGACAGGATTTAACAGAAAATTGTAGCCATTACATATCAGGCATTGTGCTCACAAGAAGAAAATATGTATAACATTATACTTTGTGGGCAGAGGTAAATGCATACTGAAGGATGGTTGAAAATAAGTAGAGAATTGACATTATATAATATTTATCTTTTTATCTCAGTGCTTACTTAGCACATAGTAGAGCTCAATAAATGTTTGTTAAACTGAGCCAAATTGAATTGCATCAAACATTAGATCAGGTTAAGACTCATGGTGGACTCCATTTGACTATCGAAGGTAATATACTTTAGAACTTACAGAAGTGATTGGGTATGAGTAAAAAACGTGATATATGTACTGAATAAAAAAAAAGCAATATGACTGAAATGACTGAGCCACCTAAACCCTCCAAAGTATATCAGTATTCCTATTTTAAAGAGTAAGGAATAAATATATGACATTTACTCTCTCATGACATTTAGTTTCACTGAATTTATGCACACTGATGCTCTAAGAATTGGTTAAAACTAAGATTGATTAGCATTAGGAACAGGAAGCTACTGACATTTTATTCAAGAATAATAATTGTATTCAATAATTGTTACTTGACTCCAGTAACAATCATGAAAAAGCGAAAGTGTTAGTTGCTCAGTCGTGCCTGATTTTTTGTGACCCGATGTACTATAGCCCACCAGGCTCCTCTGTCCATGGAATTCTTCAGGCAAGAATACTGGAGTGGATAGCCATTCCCTTCTCCAAGGGATCTTCCTCACTCGGAGATCCAAGCCAGGTCTCTTTCATTGCAAGTGGATTCTTTACCATCTGAGCCTTGGGGTCATGTTTACTCTTTTGTTTCCCTGAAACAACTGTCAATGATCTTTCCCACTCTGAGCCTTTATTCTAGCTCTTCGTCTTCAGGAATGCCCCCTACCTATCTTCAAGTCCAAATTATACCCTAACTTCAAGCTGTAGCCAAGTGCTAAATCTTCTATGAAGCTGCCCTAATTTTCCTAGTTGATGTAATTTTTCTTTTTCATTGTTTTATAAATAGTTTATACCAGCTCTTTTATGACACCTACCCTTTTTTAACTTGTGTTTTTGTTATTTGTGCCCGTGTATCATCCTTTCAATTAAACTCTAAGCTCTTTAAAAACAAAATCAACATCTGATATATCCATTTGCCCATAATACAATGAAAAAATGTAGTGCATGGGAGATGCTTGATATGCTTCTTGGATCAGTAAATGAATGAATGCATGATTCCAAGAGTGTTTTTCATGTAGAGTTTCTACATGCAGACTGTGGATTCTCTACCCTTTGGCCAAAGAGTAAGGAAAGAAGAATCTTTTAAAAGATGCTGCTTAAATGAAAAACGCAGGAAGGAATCTGATGAACAATAGGTAGAAGTCGTCCAAGGCAGGACAGAAGACCCAGAGATTGAGGTCTGGAGTAATGATGAATATTTGTTCAAGGTATTCAGACAGGATATTTTGGAGGATAACTTAGAAAACAACTTTTATTTTCCTGTCGTTTGATTGGAAATACAAATACCTGCTAGTGAAGAAATACTTTTTGGGAGTTGCGGGCTGGCTGACAGTGCATGAGGAAGAAGCATGTGGCTGGGGCAGATGGGAGAGTATAAGGGCAGCAGTGAAGGCAGAGGAGGGCCTGTGGGTGTGAGCTGAACAGAATAACACCATGAATGGGGAAAAGAGAAGGCTGCTTGAATTGACACTGAAAAACAAATTGTCTAATGGCAGTAGCCTTATGGTGTGTACTCATGAAATATTAAGGAAAAACAACCTCCTTGCAAATTAGCCCAGGTAGAAATTTTGAAAGATCAGTTTTACCTGCAATTCCTTCAGTTCAAAATTGAAAAATAAATGAGATAAGAGGCAAACTTTGCCTTTGAGACTCTCACACAGCAAGGTCATTAGTATGAACTCACCCACCATCACCAGGGCAAATGCAGGAAATCTAGGTAACCCAAATCATGCAGCTCTTCCAAAAATAATACAGCAAAAATCCTTCATTTATGTTATCACACTGTTTTCTACAATTTGTACCTTGTTTTACACTCCTTGGATTTTCTAGGTCAATTAAAAGCGCAAGTTACTCATCATGCTATGTATTGCCCTCAGCTTACCCCTTACTCCTAAAAATACATGAATAGATATCCCCATTGTTGGCTGTGTAATTAGTCCTGAGAACATAAATTCCTTTGGAACTTCAAAATGCTAAGTACCTTACAAGGTGCATTATCCCTTGCCTCAATGATCCCACAGCCTAAGGGCTAGTGGAGCCTCACCTTACCTTGTGGGCTCCTGTCTTAAGGGAAGGAACATTCAAAATATGTTGCTATATTCTGTTGTTCAGTTTTTACTTAGGTTCAACTTACACCTTTTGTTAGACTTCCCAGGTGGCTCAGTGGTAAAAAGAACCTGCCTGCCAAAGCAGGAAATGCGGATTCGATCCTTGGATCAGGAAGATCCCCTGGAGAAAAGAATGGCTACCCACTCCATTATTATTGCCTGGAAAATCCCATGGAGAGAGGATCCTGGGGGGCTATAGTCCGGGGGAGTGTCGCAAAAAGTTGGACACAACTGAATGGTTGAGCCTGCCTGCATACCTTTTTGCTAAAGTGTGCAAGCAACTTCTTTTGAATTAACATATTCCAGTGATGTGTAGCCCACTTTCAAGTCCGTGGAATATTTGAAGGTTCGCTTTTCCTGGCATTATTTATGTAAATTCTACCTAGAAGAAGAACTAAATGTGCCTTTTACCTAACATATGAAACAACAGAAAGGTCTTCTAATTACTCTTGGATTTTAAGATAAATTATTGACTCCTGTTGTACTCAAAGATTTTCTAGCTAGTTTTTAGAAATAACCCTAGATAAATAACTGCAGTTAATAAAGGCAGTAATACCCTATAGATGAAAAATATATCACATCTAGATCATAGCTAAACTGAGAAGAACATTGGACATATTAAATGACACTGTGAGAAGGCATATATTTCACACAGAGCAGACAAGTGTAGACACCTGCCTCTGCGTGTGTGTGTGTGCGTGTGTGTGTGTATGTGTGTGTGTGTGTGTGTGTGTGTGTGTGTGTGTAACCCACTCCCTTCAATTTTACTACTTTTCACAAGCTATTCAAATTCTACCTCCAGGGCCTGCCACCCAAATCTTCTGGTGGAAATATTTTTTTTACATTTCTCTCCCTCCTACTTCTTTCCCCCCACACACTTATGGTATGTGCAGTTTCGCCAGATCCGTGTAAAGACAGGGCAACACTGATGGGATTGCTTTTCACAAGTGTGGGAACGAAAATCCTTCCCAATGAAAACATCTGTCTCTGTTCAAGTCATGCCCAGTTATCCCCCAAAAGAAATGTTCTGATTAACTTTTTTTTTTAAGTCTTAAGATAGCAGTTTGTGTAGCAGATCTAATTAAGAAGTTTATGTAACAGATCTGCAGGGTTTTTTTTTTTTTTTTCTTCCTTCTTCAACTGGGTTCTTTGAGCTCAGTTTGAGTGTTACTAGCTTTCGCCATGCAGCGGCCAAGTGCTTCTCGGGCTGAAAATTATCAGCTTCTGTGGGATACTATTGCTTCCTTAAAACAATGTGAACAAGCTATGCAACATGCATTTATTCCGGTAAGGGACATTTCCTTTTATTTTCTTAGAGACTCTTTCACTTTTCTGCTATTTCTTCCTTTAAGCTATAGATAAAATGCATATATTCTATGCATTTAAAGATGTGGTATCTTCTCTGTAGTTCTTGTTTTGAGAAAAATATGCCTGTTTTTGCTCTGTGAGAAATCTGAATTATTAAAGGGTTAAATATTGATCGGTGAGAAAGAGTAAACAATGGTCCAGGCAAACTTACCTACTGAAGATAGTAGTTTCTAATAGTAACATGTGGTAGAGAAAGGGCACAAGATTGATATTCTTCATGTTAACATTTGAAATAGTATACAGTGTGTATTCCCTGGCTGATTCCCCCCAAAGCACTTAGCATGGCTTGAATATCTTTTGCAGTGGGTTTGATACTTAGATAAGGAAGCCAAAAGTTAGTTTTATATTCTGATTCTTTGCTTAGCCAAGTAGAATCTACCATAAAGCCTCTCCCTGAAAAGTGTGATTGTTCCTTTAGGAAAGTAGTGATGCTCTACTTAGAGATTTGTAAAAATGGTTTAGAAATTTGTATTTTGGAAGTGCATAGATATATAAAGTCAATTAATAAGTGAGTCAGTGTCATTGTGTTTTCTACTGCAGATGTAATGTTTGAGCTTATAATGATCAAACCAGAAGAACAGGCTGGCTACATTTGATAGGCTGAGGTGGGGTGAATGGGACTTGCAAGAAGAATATAAAAATATGTGATTCTTTAAGTAGATGTTTTTTGAAGGATTGAGATAATCTATTAAAAATAAGAGAACATTCTTAAAAATCAAGACCTGCAAACAGTTATTTGGAATTTCTTAAGAAAAACATTATTTATAGCAGAAAGAGTTGGATTCAGTCTTCTTTGAAATTCGAGTTGTCTTCAACTGTCTCAAGTTAGATTTCATTATATTTTTCTCAGTAACTGAGGAATCACCTGTTTCAAAGATTTAAAGTTCTTCTCATTGAATACTATTTTCTGGTTGGATCTCTGTAAGTTTATCTTAAATGTCGAGGACATAAAACATAATTTTTGCAAGGGTTTAAACCATTCTTGGTGGGAAGCTTTCTAAATCAGATTAAGTTATAATTATTCTAGTTTGAACTGGAATCTGCTGTGTAAAGTTTGCTTCTCCTATCTTTATTAAACTTCCTCCTTTGTTTTATCATGAAGGTTATGATACCCGTGGTGAAGCCCAGGTGTCTCCTCCTTTGTAGAGCTTTCTCTGGCTAGACAGAACTATTTTCTATCTCAATTCCTTGCAGGCACATCCAATCTATCACCCAAATTATTTAAATGTATTTTCTTTTCTGTCTCTCTAATTATATTGCAACTTCTTGGAGTTAAGGAGAAAAGAAAAATAAATTCGAAAAAGGAAGCGATATTTGTTGGTTTTTTGTTTTGTTTTGTTTTCAAGTATCAAACTCCTTGAATATAGGCTGCATCTATTTGCAAGGTCTACCAAAGTCCTTAGCACAACAGAGTGCTTGGTGAGCATGGGCGGAATGAATGAAAACAACTGAATGTCTCCAATTCCATCATTTCTAGTTACTACATGGCAGTTTTCATCACCAGCTTTGTCTATACTGACTTCATAAAATTATTTCTATTCAAATCCATCTGGAGATAACAATAAACCTTGACTAAAGCATTGCAGTGGCTGTGATCATGGCAGTGGTAATGTGTTAGTGCAGAAGATAGACCTTTCTGGGGAAAAATAGACTTGGTTTCAGTTACTATAGTCCATGGGCTACTCTTCTTCCATTCTTGTGTCTGGGTCCCCATATTAGGCATTTACATAGCCATATTCAAGTTTTATTCATATTTTCTTCATTTTGACTGTTCTAAATCTTTTTCCAAAGATATTAGGAATTTGCCAATCTCTCAGCTCTTCTCAGATTGCTTCCAAGTCTTGCATTAAATGTATCTTTATGTCATCATAATTTTATAAGGACTACTTTTAGAAAACATAGCCATTATTAAAATATTACTACCAGTTGAAAATAATTCTGTTTAAACTGGACCTCAATTTATTTACTTTTAGAATATATAATTTAGATCTCAGGAAAGAGCTTCATTTATTCCATAGTTTATGTACTTTTTAAACCCAGTGATACATATTTCACACACACACACACTTACACACATATACATAACTGAGTATGTGACATTCTTGGATAATGATACCCTTCATTTTTTTAGAATATCCAGATATATTCTTAAACTACACACCTTCACAATGATGCGTTAAGCATATTAAGGGAATTAAAAACTATATTGACATAATTATCTTCTTTAAAATAAATTTGTGCCCTTTTAAAATAAAACACTAAGAGATGAATGATATTTAGAAAGTGTAGACACACTTTGATGTAGCTGATCTTAGAAGCACTGACCTGAAATCTTCACAAGCTGTCCGTGCATCTCCTGTAAATGTGGATTACTAACACAGCATTAGAATACGGGGCCCCTGGCTCATCTGGGTCATCTTTCACACTCACAATAAGCCATAGATCACAAGCAGTTTTTCAGTCAGTGCAGTTGTGTACTAATAATAAACCTAACATAAAATCTCAAGTTATAATATAATCTTCCCAAGAGAACCTCCATGTGCAGCCTAAAATACACATTGGAGAGAGGAAACACAGGATAAAGACCTAAAAGTATACTCCAAATTGTTTGTCTCACCATCACTTTGGCAGAGAGACTGCCGTACCCCTTGCCCAACTGGCGCTTGACTGTGTTTTGCTGAAATGTACAAAATTGGTTTTCCCTGTGCTGCTAGCCACCATGTTTGTTTTTGGTCTAATGGGAAGGTCATGCAGCTTGCCACGCATTGGTTGAAATACTAAAATGATTAAATCAACAGAACCCCTGATGGTACTTATATGGAATTCTGCCCACCAGGAATTTTCAAATGGACCTTGTTGAGTGCCTTAAGTACCCATGAATTGCCGTAAGAATTAAGGGGTGCCAAGCTTCATGGATCTCAGTTGGGTTATGAAGATCAAACAGAATTTGATAATGGAAGAGGGCACTCCAAGTAGAAAGGAATAGTAAAGATATTTACTAATTGTGTAAACATGGTTCATTTTCCATCTGATCTTTCATTCAACCAGTATTTACCATATACATTTTATGTATCAGAAATTATGTAATATGCCAGGGCATATAGCAATAAATAGCACAAGTTCAAACCCTACCTTGAGGGCATTTAGATTCAAGTGGATAAGACAAACATTAAATGAACAATTACATATATATCTGTACCACACACTTGAATACTATCTTGTGAGAGTTGTTCATAGTATTTGTCACATTGTAATTTAATATTGCACATATGCATACACAGATATATGTAATATACATCTATTATCAAAATAGTATAGCAATTATAGATATTTTGCAAAGCCACTACAAGCTAAACAAATAAATCATTCTTTGCCACATATCTTGTAGTCTTAAAATGCATATTAATTTCTTTAGCAAACAATTAGTACATCCTGTCTGACACATCCTGGACTTGGTACTTTAGTATAAAAGCAATAGTGTATACTGAGCACCTATTGTGTGTCACGTGCTGTTCTAAGTTCTTCACATATATTTCAGCCAATTCTGTCAACAACTCGCTCATGTGGGCACTATCATTTCCGCTTCACAAAATTTACAGAGGTTAAGTAACTTCCTCGTGATCACATAGCTAATAAATGGAAAGGCCGGGACTTGAAACTAGTTATCTGGCTCCAGAGCCCTTTTTTTTTTTTAATAGGTTCACTAGAATAAGGAGAAAACCACTGAAACCAAAACAACTGCAGCATAGGATGCTAAAAGCCAGAATCAAGGGATATACAAACCACAGTAAATGCAGTAAGGTGGAAGTGACCCATTTGCTTGGATGGAGAACAAAGATGACCGAGGAAGAATAAAGAGAGGAGAGAGGTCTTGAGATGGTTTTAAAATAGTGGTTTATCAGGTGAAGGAAGTCAGTGAGGCTGCCACAGTAGGTGCAAAGGCACTGAGGCATGAAAGAATAGTATGGAGTGAAGTATATTCATCAATTTTCCTCGAGTCCTCATCTTCCTCTTTGAGCATTCAGAAATATCAAGAACAACAAAGACGAAAGATGGGTCATTTATTTAAGGTAAGAATCCTATAGATAAATCAGAAAAAGAAGAATGGAATAGTTATGGAGCCACAAAGTGAAGTTCCATCTTTCAAGACAACTCACATTTCCATCCATGAGGCTTGCCTCACACAATGTAACCAGATGATGTACCTTCTCCCTCATTATTTCAACCCTGATTAACACTCCTTAAAGATAAATAAGAGTAAGAAACCTACATCCATACTGTTTTAATCTACACTTTCTTGTTTCATCACCACAATACCAACATCAAGTGGCCCTAATATTATTATCTACATTTTAGAGGATCAGTACCTTGTTTAAAAATCATATAGATGCTATGACCATGAAAGAAACCAGGCCTTCAAACCCTAATTCCATCTGCCTTTTCCCTTCACCACCATTGTGGTTCTTTGCCTGTATCTCTTGTGATTTTTCTCTGTTTGATATGATAAGCATTCGAAGGATTTCTCTTGTTTTCATATGACACAGTAAACTCTTTGCAGAGCAAAACTATGTGTTTCCTTGGGAGGTAAGTCTGAAAGGTAGAAGGTATATGTGTACATGTAGGACTTCCCTGGTGGCTCAGTCGGTAAAGAATCCACCTTCAATGCAGGAGACTGGGTTCAATTCCTGAGTCTAGAAGATACAGGAAGATCCCCTGAAGAAGAAAATGGCAATCCACTCCCATATTCTTGCCTGGGAAATCCCATGTACAGAGGAGCCTGGTGGGCTACAGTTCATGGGGTCACAAGAGTCAAATATGACTTAGCGAGTAAACCACTACCATGGCAGATTCATTTTATTGTCCAGTAGAAGCTAACACAACATTGAAAAGCAGCTCTACACCAATAAAACTTTTTTAAAAAAGAAAACAAACAAAAAACCACATGTGTTTCCTCTGCCTACATTCTACAGTCCTAAGTACACTGCCTTAAATATGATGTTTGCTAAACAAACCTGTATGTACTGGTTAATACTTAAAATGTAAGAACTTAGGCAGCAGTGAGATGATAATGAGGAAATAATCCTTCTTGTCTCAAACATCCTTGAAACCTGTCAGTTCCGCTCCATCATCGCTTTCACAGACCCTGCCTCCAGCCCCTGGATGTTGAATTTAAACCATCATAAGCTTAGGTCAGCTCTAAATAGGATTTGTTCAGTGATGAGTTTCAGTCCTAGTTCACGGTGTTCCAAGTGTGTTTTGTCCTTTCCGGATTCTAAATATTACTTGACTCATCATTCTCAATCATGTCGGATTTCTTTTTCTATTTTATTCCTCTTAGCCTTGCTTTGCACTTGTGTCTAGTAACACCCCAGTTTTTAGTCTGATTCCTTCCGAAGAATATGAACAAGGCTATTAATGGAATTTCTATCAGTAAAGGAATAAAGATGACACTTAATCTATAGAGATGTTCAACCTAAAAGGGACCAAAAAAACTATGTCTGAAGCGACCTGGATAATTGCAACAGCCTGGGTCTGAATGAATGTTTGCAGATTCCTGGTAAAATGGAAAGGAATTGTCACTTTTGTTTTTGAACAAAAGGCAAAATCTTGCTATCTTGTTATCTTCCTCTTGCATGCAGTTTGCATTTTCTTTGACTGCTAGTCTTGTGATTTCTGTGCATAGGCATCTGGAGTCTATGAAAAATTAACACCAGGTGCAGGATGCCTGGTCTTTGTTTCAATATTGCTCATTGTAAAATGTTTGTGTTGACTCATCAGAATGGGGTATTAGCACAGATATATGTTATGGCATCCTCTGCCACTCCCACTTTCCTCACCTACTCGGTAAACTGCAAAATAGGGCCCCAAACATTTTTTGTTACAGAACACAAAAGCAGACAGTTGTTTAGAGTTAATAATAGCACTCTTCCTCCAAGTAACAAAAAAAAAAAAATTCACACATCAAGCACTGAAAACCTTTAATGAACTCATAGTAGAAAAGACTGTACTGTACTCTTTTTTTTTCATTTTTTTTATTAAAGGGTGATTGCTTTACAGAATTTGTTTTTTGTCAAACCTCATCATGAATCAGCCATAGGTATACATATACTCCCTCCCTTTTGAACCTCCCTCCCATCTCCTTCCCCATCCCACCCTTCTAGGTTGATACAGAGCCCCTGTTTGACTTTCCTGAGTCATACAGCAAATCCCTGTTGGCTATCTATTTTACATATGGTAGTGTAAGTTTCCATGTTACTCTTTTCATACATCTCACCCTCCCCTTCCCTCTCCCCAGGTCCATAAGTCTATTCTCTATGTCTGTTTCTCCATTGCTCCCCTGTAAATAAATTCTTCAGTAGCATTTTTATAGATTCTGTATATGTGCATTAGAATACAATATTTATCTTTCTCTTTCTGACTTCACTCTGCATAATAGGCTCTAGGTTCATCCACCTCATCAGAAGTGACTCAAACACGTTCCTTATTCCATTGTGTGTATGTACCACATCTTTATCTATTCATCTGTCGATGGACATCTAGGTTGCTTCCATGTTCTAGTTATATGCCTAGCAGTGAGATTTCTGGGTCATATGGTGGTTTTATTCCTAGTTTTTTAAGGAATCACCATACCGTCTTCCACAGTGGCTGTATCAATTTACATTCCCACCAACAGTGCAAGAGCATTCCCTTTTCTCCACACCCTCTCCAGAACTTATTGTTTGTAGACTTTTTGACGAGGACCATTCTGACTGGTGTGAGGTTATATCTCATTGTGGTTTTGATTTGCATTTCTCTAATAATGAGCTATGTTGAGAATCTTTTCATGTGTTTGTTAGCCATCTGTATGTCTTTGAAGAAATGTCTTTCAGATCTTGTTCCCACTTTTTGATGGGGTTGTTTGTTTTGGGGCATTGAGTTGTATGAACTGCTTGTATATTTTGGAAATTAATCCTTTGCCAGTTGTTTCATTTGCTATTATTTTCTCCCATTCTGAGGGCTGTCTTTTTACCTTGATTATAGTTTCCTTTGCTGTGCAAAAGGTTTTTAGTTTAATCAGGTCCTACTTGTTTACTTTTGTTTTTATTTCCATTGTTCTAGGAGATTGGTCATAGAGGATCTTGCTTTGATTTATGTCATCGAGTGTTCTGCCTAGTTTTTCTCTAAGAGTTGTCTTAAATGTAGGCCTTTAATCCATTTTAAGTTTATCTTTGTGTATGGTGTTAGAAAGTATTCTAATTTCATTCTTTTACACGTAGCTGTCCAGTTTTCCCAGCACCATTTCTTTGCCCCATTTTATATTCTTGCCTCCTTTGTCAAAAATAAGGTACCCATAGGTGCATGGGTTTATTTCTGGGATTTCTATCTTGTTCCATTGGTCTATATTCTGTTTTTGTGCCAGTACCATGCTGTCTTGATGACTGTAGCTTTGTAGTATAATCTGAAGTCAAGAAGATTGATTCCTCCAGCTCCATTCTTCTTTCTCAAGAGTGCTTTAGCTATTCAGGGTCTTTTGTGTTTCCATATGAACTGTGAAATATTTTGTTCTAGTTCTGTGAAAAATGCCTTTGGTAATTTGATAGGGATCACATTGAATCTGTTGCATTTGGTAGTATAGTCATTTTCACAATATTGATTCTTCCTATCCAGGAACATGGAATATCTCTCTATCTGTTTATGTCATCTTTTATTTCTTTCATCAGTGTCTTATAATTTTCTGTGTACATTTCTTATGTCTCCTTAGGTAAGTTTATTCCTAGATATTTAATTCTTTCTGTTGCAGTGGTGAATGGGATTGATTCCTTAATTGCTCTTTCTGATTTTTCATTGTTAGTATATAAAAATGCAAGTGATTTCTGTGTATTGATTTTGTATCCTGCAACTTTGCTAAATTCACTGATTAGCTCTAGTAACTTTCTGATACTATCTTTAGGGTTTTCTATGTACAGAATCATGTCATCTACAAACAATGAGAGCTTTACTTCTTCTTTTCTTATCTGGATTCCTTTTATTTCTTTTTCTTCTCAGATTGCTGAAGCTAGGACTTCCAGAACTATGTTGAATAATAGTGGTGAAAGTGGACACCATTGTCTTATTCCTGATCTTAGGGGGAATGCTTTCAGTTTTTCAACTGAAATTGAGAATTGAAAATAATGTTTGCTGTAGGCTTATCATATATGACCTTTACTATGTTGAGGTAGGTTGCTTCTTTGCCCATTTTTTGAAGAGTTTTAATCATAAATGGGTGCTGAATTTTGTCAAAGGCTTTTTCTGCATCTATTGAGATTATCATATGGTTTTTATCTTTCAATTTGTTAATATGGTGTATCACATTGATTGATTTGCATATATTGAAGAATCCTTGCATTTCTGGAATAAACCCAGCTTGATCATAGTGTATGAGCTTTTTGATGTGTTGCTGAATTCTGTTTGCTAAAATTTTGTTGAGGGTTTTTGCATCTATGTTCATCAGTGATATTGGTCTGTAGTTTTCTTTTTGTGTGTTGTCTTTGTGTGGTTTTGGTATCAGGGCAATGGTGGCCTCGTAAAATGAGTTTGGAAGTGTTCCTTCCTCTGCAATTTTTTGAAAGAGTTTTAGAAGGATAGGCATTAGCTCTTCTCTAAATGTTTGATAGAATTCTCCTGTGAAGCCTCTGGTCCTGGGCTTTTGTTTTTGGGGAGATTTTGGTCGCAGCTTCAATTTCAGTGCTTGTAATTGGGTTGTTCATAATTTCTATTTCTTCCTGGTTCAGTCTTGGAAGATTGAACTTTTCTAAAAATCTGTCCATTTCTTCCAGGTTATCCATTTTATTGCTGTATAGTTGTTCATAATAGTCTCTTATAATCCTTTGTATTTCTGCATTGTAGAAAAGACTGTACTTTTTTAAGCTTCATTTAGATATTTTTATTTAGCAGGAACATGCCTAAGAACAATAGAGTTTGTAGTTTTTATTTTGTATGCTGCTGCTGCTAAGTTGCTTCAGTTGTGCCCGACTCTGTGCGACCCCATAGACGGCAGTCCACCAGGCTCCGCCGTCCCTGGGATTCTCCAGGCAAGAACACTGGAGTGGGTTGCCATTTCCTTCTCCAATGCATGAAAGTGAAAAGTGAAAGTGAACTCACTCAGTCGTGTCCGACTCGTAGCGACCCCATGGACTGCAGCCTACCAGGCTCCTCTGTCCATAGGATTTTCCAGGCAAGAGTACTGGAGTGGGGTGTCATTGCCTTCTCTATACAATTATTTTGTATAGAAACCAGAAAATATACTGTACTAATGTTTTTACTATTGCTACCACTGAGACAACCACTACACTCATTTCTGCCTTATATTTTCCTTATCTTTGTCTATCTTATTTCAGCTCTCAAAGCAGTGTAAACTAGATTTTTTCTCATTACTACTTTGCAAGGTAAGGAAGGCAGATTTTAACATCCCATGTTATTTATAAGGGGCTTGGATGGCTTCCCTAGTGGCTCAGACAGTAAATTGTCTGCCTACAATGTGGGAGACCCAGGTTCGATACCTGGGTTGGGAAGATCCTCTGGAGAAGGAAATGGCAACCCACTCTAGTACTCTTGCCTGGAAAATCCCATGGATGGAGGAGCCTGGTAGGCTATAGTCCATGGGGTCGCAAAGAGTCGAACATGACTGAGCGAATTCACTTTTCACTTTCCCGGTTGGCGCTAGTGGTAAGGAACCTGCCTGCCAGCACAGGAGATATAAAAGACATGGGTTCAATTCCTGGGTCAGGAAGATCTCCTGGAGAAGGGCACAGCAAACTACACCAGTATTCTTACCTGTTTAGCCCATGGACAGAGGGGCCTGAAAGGCTGCTGTCCATCGGGTCGCACAGAGTTGGACACAACTGAAGTGATTTCACACGCACATGCACGTCCTTTATAAGAAAACTGAAGTGGCCGGGATCAGAAGTGGTTAAGTAGTAAAACATAACCTAGTAGGGCCAGACTGTCATTCTAGTGCACTTTTGCTCAGATTCAGAGTTTTAACTACTTAAAAAATCTAGGTCTGAAACCTGTCTCTAACACTTGCTGTCTTGGGGAAAATGCTTAACTTCTCTCTACCTCAGTTTCATCCTCTCTAAAATTAGATATTATACAGATCTTTTTTAAGTTTGTGATTTAAATGAAATAATGTGAATTAAACCCTTAGTACAATGGCTAAACAAAGAAAGTGCCCAGTAAGTGTTGTCATTATTAATATTGCAAATTTTTAATATTAGCCCAACTGTATCCTTTTACAGTTTGCAGAGGGTTTTTTGGTTTGTTTGTTTTGCATAGTTTTTAATCTTTGATCCCATTTGCTTCTTGAAGAAGCACATGAGGTTGACCAAATAATTTCCAATTTCCATTTGTACTTAAACAGAAAGTTTCAGAGAAGTTATTGACTAAGACCATTGTATGAGTGAGAAGAAATGTCTTAAATATTTGTTAGATGACCCAAATCCTAAACCCTTTTTATTACTATTTTACTAATAAAAATGAGGTTAGTATTAAAGTCAGGAATCATCCAATTCTTATTTATAGTTGGGCGTAGCCTTAGAAATAATTTAGGGAGTTAGGTGACCTGATCGAGTTCTGCAGTGGTGCAGCAGTCCCCGCTGGGCCTCATCTGCTGACACCAAGGGCAGGGCTGGGGGCTGTTCTTTCCACAACATAAATGCATTACATGCAAATGATTTTTGTCAAGTTAGAATAGGCAAGGAAGGCTCATGAGATGTCAGGCTATAAACATTATATTTGTAAGGAAGTCATCATTTCCTTTCCAGTTGGTTGGAGAAATCCTTTACAGAACGAACGAAGGTTTCAATGTATCTGAGGTCACAATTCCAGTGGACAGAGTGGTCTAAAAGAACAGAGGAGAGTCAGCCTTGAAAGCATCATTTCACTCTCTTGTGACAGAGTCCCCATGGGCCAGAGAACAGCTTCCTCTCTGCCTTCTTTCCCTTCATTCCATTCTTCTCTCTTATGCCTACCTTCTTTCCTCTAGCCCACAGCAACAGGTAATATTCCTTCATTTTTCCTCTGATACACAGAATGGTGGCATTATCCTAGACCCACAAGGAAGTAAATTGGCAAAGAGAACCCTTGCTTTGCAGAATAACTGAGGGTAAGAAAGCCATTGGAAAACTGAGAAACCCCAATAACATCGGCAGTGCCACTCTAGGAAGCTGAGACAGCTGTGGGGCTAGGAACTGGGTGGCATTTTGGACCTAGAGACCTGTAGGCTCTTGGCTGTGGGACAAAGAGTTCATTGCCTAGTCAATGACAATATACAAACACATCTGCAGAATATATTCTTTGGCACCAGCGAATGTTTAGCCAACCTCTATTTTTCTAGACCCCATTCATTTCGCCTTTGAATCTATTCTTTCCCCTTGTTTTTCTTTACTGAAAATGATTTCAAATAAGACATTAATTTTGAAGAAAAATGGGTAGAAGTGAGATTAATAGATATACAGATGTTTTCAGAATTTAAAATAAGGGAAATTTATCTAAAATGTTGTCTACTCTGTTGCTGCCACAACCCAGCCCAAGTACCATCATTTAAAAGCAGGTTTTGAAACATTTTCCAGACCCAACAGGGACATAGGTACCTTATTTCTTACTAATTGTGAAGCAGTAAACGAAACTCACACTTCCTCTTCATCTTTCTGCCTTATATTTTACCCCCTCTCTCTCATACACACATACACAAATATCATAGATATGAAATATTTTAAGACTTTCTCCATGACTGTTATGTTTTAAGCTTTGAGCATATGATTTACTGTCAAATTATAGTTGGTAGGGGGTAAAAATGAAAACAGACCTTACATGTTAGGAAACCTTAGAGTTAAGGCTTATAGCACATGGAGGAAGGCAAGAATGGAAGAAAGAGCTTGGTGATAATTTTCTGTTTCACTTCAAATCTTTTTGACTTTTTAATATGGCAGATAATAATTTGCCACTAATTGCATGGTCTTGAGGCCAGAAAATGAACTGCTTCATTAAAAAAAAAAAAGAATCCAGTCTCTAAACATGATCATACAAAATATAGATCATAAAAATAATCATAAATAGCTTTTTTGAGGTGCCTCATTTAAGACATACAAAACCTCATCCTTTATCCAGTTAATCAGAAGCTACTTTATATTATTGATCTTTTCCCAATTTGACTTTTGTCTTATTTTTGCATGCCTTTCTTAATGCCATGTCTTCTGACTTTCTTTATCTGAATGATAAAAGCAGAGGTTATCATTATCCAGAAGGGTGACTTGTATAGCATCCTGCCTTCTTTCCAGTATTTCCCAGCAGGTCAAAATTTATGATGAGTGAAATCAGATCCTTGATGAGACAGACTCTTAGAGGTTATCTATTTCACTATTTACTCCTCAAATATAAAAATAAATTTGGAGGCTCACTATATTGCCTTTTCAGCCTGAGTTACAGAATTTCCTGGGTCTAAAACTGAGATCTCCTAATTCCCCATCATCCATCTTTATGCCAGTGACATAATCTCTTGGCTGGATTGTGGTTATTTCCAGAGAGAAAGAGTACCTGATTTTTTTTTCTTTTTCTTTTTTGTTTAACTTTTTATTTTGTATTGGGGTATAGCCCATTAACAATGTTGTGATAGTTTCAAGTGGACAGGGAAGGGACTCAGCCATACACATACATGTATCCATTCTCCCCCAAAATCCCCTCCTATCCAGGCTGCTACATAACATTGAGCAGAGGTCCATGTGTTATATAATAGGTCCTTGTTGGTTATCCATTTTAAATATAGCAGTTTGTGCACATCTATGACTTTTGAGAGCCATGCAGGACCTACCTGAGGTGTCAGGTTGACTCCATTATAAATAATTTAAAACATTTTAACATCAAAAAAAGATGAATATGCAGTAAAATATATTAAAAACTACATGAATTTTTAAAAAGATAAAACATGAGACTTCAAATAAATGCCCAGTTTGAGATGGATTTTTTGGGATATATCTTCACACTTATCTGAAAACTTCGAGGCATTCTTAGGATGCCATTTTACTTTTTTCCACAATGTTTTGCATCCTTAGCTTTTTCACCAGATTCCATGCTTCCTCCCACCTCTCCAATTTCTGGAGTGCACAGTGAGGTAGTAAATTAGAGCAGGGAACATTCCCTTACTCCAGTGGACTCAGAGTCAAAAAGAGTGAGTCTTGGCTCCACTAAGTTTTAAGTCTTGTGTCCTTGGGCAATTTCGTTACAGGTTCATGCCTCACTTCCCCTATCTGTATAATGAGCATAAGTATACCGTGCAACTCAGAGGCTTGTAATGAGAAGTACCAAAGAATGAGTGTAAAGGACCAGCATATGGTAGGCATGGAAGAATCTTTCTGTTTATAACTTTCCTTAATTTACATGCCATGGTTCAGAACAGCATGATCCACAGTGCCTGGCAGCTCCGGACGCTCCCATCAACAGCCCCAGCAGTGTGGCACAGCAGCTTGCCACCAGAGGACAGAGTGCAGTTACCCCTTTCATTGCACTTTCATCTCACAGGTTTCTCATGAATCTTTTATTATTTTTTTCTTTTAATTGGGTTATGGTTGCTTTACAATGTTGTATTGCTTTCTACAGTACAACAAAGTGAATCAGCTCTATGTATACATATACCCTGTCCCTCTTGAACCTCCACCCCACCCCTCTCCATCCCAGCCCTCTAGGTCACCATGGAGCACCGGGCTGAGCTCCCTGTGCTATACCGCAGGTTCCCACTAGCTATCTGTTTTATACATGGTAATGTGTATATGTCCCTCCCAGTATCCCAATTCATCCCCCCAACCCATGCCCCATGTTCACACATCTGTTCTCGACATCTGAGTCTCTGTTCCTGTCCTGCAAATAGTTTCATCTATACCATTTTTCTACATTCCACATATATGCATAAATATTAAATATTTGTTTTTCTCTTTCTGACTTACTTCAGTCTGTATGACAGACTCTAGGTCCATCTACATCTTTACAAATGACCCAATTTTGTTCCTTTTTATGGTTGAGTAATATTTCATTGTGTATATGTACCACATCTTCTTTATCCCTCCATCTATTGATGGACATTTAGGTTGCTTTTCTCTTGTTGCTGTGGTTCTAGTTCCAAAGGTCTTCTTGCCTGGAAGGTTCCATAGACAGAGGAATCTGGTGGGCTATAGTCCATGGGATCACAGAGTTGGACACGACTGAGCACACATGCCAAAAACCCATTAACAAACATCTTTTGAGTATATTGTATGCTAAGCACTGTTAGGAGTGTTGGTGGAAGTGGCTGGTGAAGAAATGAAGTAAGATGAGGGCCCGGCCATCACAACGGTTATAGTTTCATCAAGGAGATTAAAAGTATCACGCATGAGCCACTTAACCATCAACATGTGTAAGAACAGAAAGAAGCGTTCGTTAAGAATGGCAGAAATTGGTGCTTTCACATAACTTCTTTTCTGTTATATTTATAATTTAATGTGAACTGAAGTAGTGCAAATGATGAATGTTTTAAAATTTGGGAGGGGCAGGATGGATAAATTGAGACCTGAAGTGAAGATTGAGGGAACTCTCACAGAGAGTCTGGGACTTTAGATTGTCCTTGCAGGGTGGATGGAGTTTGGTTAGAAAGATAAGAAAGGGGATGGTGATTGCTTCAGGATATGGCGAGGAAGAAAGAAATGTCAACAGTGACCTTGTGGTAGGCATCAACAAGGTGTATGCTTGGAGTAGTTAGAGTTATGGCCCAATGGAAGAAAAGGAGACAACGGAAAGGAGATAAACAGCAATCACTGATTGGTCACCCACTGTGGGCAAGGCCCTGATTCAGGTACTACAGAAGAAGTGGTGATGAACCAAGTATTTGACAGCTTGCTCAGGATTCTGGTACCTGAAATGAAAAGTATAACTGCACTGGGAAGATGATAGCTCTTTGATGGCTTCACAAAATGGAGCAGATGGTATCCACATAGCTCTTTCCAGGAATAACACTGTGTGAGTGAAACAGTGAAATAAGCAGGTATTGTGATTGTGGCATGGGGCACATTGACTAACCCACATCTGAGATTTGAGCTAATGACTCCATTTTTTTGTGCACTCTTCAGAGGGCATTTGCACACACAAATGAAGCAGTTAGACTTGTAAATGCTCAGAGCACATCAGTGGGGTTTATGGCACCATGAATGAATAGTAGGGTACAGCAATGGGGTTCAGAGTCAGAAGACCTAGGTTTGAATGTCAGCTTTTCCCTAGATGTCTGACTTTGGGAAATTCACTCAAGCACTCTGAGGTTCAGTTTACGTATCTGTAGAATTCTACCAGTCCCTCTGGGGCTCTGTGAAGAGTAGATAAAAAGCACAGATAGAAATCTTACCATATTTTCCTGGCACTCAGTGGGCATTGGTCAATGAATGGTAGTTCCCTTTCCTCTGCCTCTGGGAATGAAATGATCTAATGTGCGTGGACACACTTGTTAAATTATGAAACATGATATAGGTAGCCAATCTAATATAATGTCTAGTTCAGTTTGAGTGATATCTACAGACCTAGATTTAGTGAGTCATTTATTTTAACCTTTTATGCTAAGTTCAAAGAGGTATGTGGACAGAGTGTAGGATGGAGGTTTGAAGAGTCTTCATAACTAACAGTGCAAATAATTTTTATCTGTTGCATCAGGTGAGATTGATTCTAGAGCAAACTTATAAAAGAAGGAAAACTCTTTAGTTCTGGGTCTTTACTTTCTGTGCCTCATTCTCCAGACTGGCCCATTTTTCTGTACTTGGGTTAAAGAGGTGCCCCATGCAGCCTAACTAAGACCCTTAGGATATCATTCATTTTTTGCAAAAGATTATACTACCTTGCATTTTTAAGGAGGATCAAGCAGACATGTTATCACTTTAATCCAAAGGGAAGAAATATTTGCAGTGTATTTTTCAAAGATCAGTGAAAGAATTTGTGTTGACTAAAACAGACTTCTGGACACTTACCAGTTTTTAATAGGAAACAGAAGCAAATGTTTTGTAGTGAAGTGTTACCCACTTTGGAACCAGACTGACAGGTTCGACTTTTGACCCTGCTGTTACTGTCCTGATGACCTTGGACAAATTAACACCTATGTGGCTCAATTTTCTGTAAAACGAGGATGTTATTATTTTTAGTATTTAAGAGAGTTTGGGCAAGCAGAGTTGAATCGAGTTCAAGCCAAACATCTATCTGACACTCTTTCTTCTTATTTTCTGAGCCCCTCTGGTGATAAACTAGGTGGATAATCATCTCTGCATTTTATTAAGTGTTGGCGGAGTCGGACACGACTGAGCGACTTCACTTTCACTTTTCACTTTCACGCACTGGAGGAGGAAATGGCAACCCACTCCAGTGTTCTTGCCTGGAAAATCCCAGGGACGGGGGAGCCTGGTGGGCTTCCATCTATGGGGTCACACAGAGTCGGACACGACTGAAGTGACTTAGCAGCAGGGGAGAAGAACCAGGGTCTTAGCTTCCTCCAAAGTTGCTCTCTTGAGACATCCTGCCATGGACATTAACCTGCAGTTATGCCCTGGCTAGCTAAGCCCTGGGCCCTTACATTGCTCAGTCACCCACCCCCTCACCTGTTACTGCCCCAGTGTTCTCACCTTTGAGGGGAGTTGTCCTATGTCGCTGCAGGGTAAGGGCAAACGAGGTGACAGCCCAGAGCCTCTTGGTGTTACTGTTGGTAATGACTCTTCCAGAGAGGCAATGTGAAAAGGAAGAGAAAATCCAGAAAAGCAAAAAACAACCACAGTAATAAATAACATAACCTTTCAGCTATGGAGCACATCTCTTTCACTTCATGTGCGTTATTCCCCCAGCTAACTCCTTAGGAAATAGGTTAACTGGAAAATAGCATTGTCCCATTTTTAAGTGGGGTTTTGAAAGTGATATAGGGACCTAGAAACCCTCAGAGAATTGGGGAATTGAATCTGAGTCAGTATGGTGAGAAATTTCTCTTCAGACTGGGAAGGAGAAACGAGCCATTTTCAGGGCAGAAAATAACTGCATTTTTTTTTTAAGTCTTACCTGGAACATCTCAGGAGAAGGAATCAGGAGCCAGCTCGTGTTCTGGGGATGGAAAGGCCTGGATTGGACACCCGGTTGTGGGGCTTCCCTGGTAGCTCAGCTGGTAAAGAATCCACCTGCAATGCAGGAAACCCCGGTTCATTTCCTGGGTCAGGAAGATCTCCTGGAGAAGGGCAAGGCTTCCCATTCCAGTATTCTTGGGCTTCCCTGGTGGCTCAGCTGGTAAAGAATCTGCCTGCAATGTGGGAGACCTGGGTTCGATCCCTGGCTTGGGAAGATCCCCTGGAGAAGGGAAAGGCTACCCACTCCAGTATTCTGGCCTGGAGAATTCCATGGACTGGATAGCCCATGGGGTTGCAGAGTTGGGCCACTGAGCAACTTTCACACTGTGGTACCTCTTAGAATTTCTGACCTCAGGCAAATGGCTTAGCCACTTTGAGCCTTATTTTTTTTTTTTTAATGAGATTGAAAAGGTTTTCCTTAGGATATCTTGAGAAGTAAATACACTGATGTTATCTTAAGTATTTATCACAACTGCTGGAACATAGTCGTCTTCAATAAGTGCTTAATATTCTTACTGTTATTCTTGTTGCTGTTGTTATCCTATCTTCTGTTTTGATACTGAACAACTATGAGCTCTGGAGCATGCCACTTCCTTTCTCTGTCTCCATTTCATATTCGTAAAATGAAGGGTAGAATTAAATGATTCTTAAGGCCTCAGCTTCAAAGTTTTATGTTTCTAGAGTGGATTTGTTCTTCCTGTTTTGTTTTTCCTCTCTCATGTAGCAATCAATATGTCTTCAATCAGTCATTTATCAATTATTTTCTTTGGAACTTACTCAAAAAAAATCCTGTTTCAGTCAGCCTGAGTGTGCCTGTGCTTAGCCTTCTCCTAAGGCATCTACAGTCTTGTTCACACAATGCGCTAGGGCTCGCTGACTGGGCTGGAGTGAGGAGAGCAGGGTTCTGGAGCCATCCCAGATCGAGGTGAATGTCTAATTTGGCTTTCACCTAGCCTCTGAGTTGTTGATGAATAGTTATCATTAGAATCCAAGACTTCTGGTAAAGTTTGTTCCCATTCTGAAAGGTAGTAGAGCATGAATGTCAAGGACATGGATTCTGGGCGGTGGGAGGGTTAAAACACACACACACACACACACACACACACACACACACACACTACTATATATAAAATAGATAAAAAACAAATACCTACTGTATAGTACAAGGAGTGATATTCAGTATTTTGTGATAATATATAATGGCCAAGTATTACACATATGTATGTAGATACGCATAATTGAATCACTTTCTGTACACCTGAAACTAACACAACATTGTAAATTAACTGCACTTCAATTTTTTTTTTAATGGTTAAAAAAATAAAATTATACAGCTTAGAAAAAAGAGCAGAAACTCTGAGCCAGACTGTCAGATTATTTGGGTTTGAAGATGGATTTATTTATCAGATGTATGACTTTGGGAAAGTTACCTAACCTGTGTTGTCTCACCTGTAAATTGAGAACAACAGTGTCTCATTGGGTTATTTGATGATTAAGTAAATTAATTAATATAAATAAGTGTAGTAAAGTGCTTGCCTTTAGTATTGTCCATCCCAGTGTTACTATATCAGGTGTACGGTTGTAATGGGGTTTCTTCCTGTTTCTCTATTATGTTGACCCATTCTGGAAATTTTAAAATGTGATGTGGTTGGGGGTGGGGTGGACCCCTGCTTCAGTTTACTGCCTCGAGTTCTCTGCTTTCCTGGAACACTTTCTTGTCTCTCCTTCTTTCCTACAATCTGTTGGGGGGAGTCACACATCCCTAGTTATTGGCAGGGTCCTAATGTTACTTGAAGGACATACCAGGATTTGAAAGATCTACTTGAAAGATCATCACTGCCTCAAGATTCCAGGTAGTGATGATGCTCAACCAAGCAAATGCAGATCTTTCAAGGAGAGAAAATAAAGGGTTCCAGGAAAGCAGAGAACTAGAGGCAGTGAACTGAGGCAGGAGTCCTCCCACCCCCAACCACATCACGTTTTCGAATTTCCAAAATGGGCCAACATGATAGAGGATTAGGAAGAAAACCTAATAAAAATAAAATTATCCTGAGTTTGGCCTTTAGCATACTAATTCAATATTTAATGGCGGACATCTTATTTCAGACCTGATGGGGTATGTGGGTAGTAACCCCCATGTTCTATTTCCCTGGTTGGAATTGGGACATGATCTGATTAGGGTCCACCCAGATGGCAGCCCTCTTTGTGATTATGAAGCTAAAGGACAATTACTGTGATATCTTGGAGCAGTCAATCTATGCCAGCTAGTATTTATCTTGAGCTTCTGAGATCTCTACTTGTCTCACTGAAATCATAAACAGACACAAATGGACTCTTTTTAAAATTTTCAGTGGCTTCCATTTTAGTTTTCATGCCACACTGTAGATAGAGCCTGTGTTACTTCTTGCCTATTCAGGAGCCTTGTTCTTTAAGGCTGAGAAGATAAGCCAAAGATGCTGGGCCCCCAAAACAGCTCACGAGTTATTCTTGCCATATTTTACCTCCTGTTTAATTTGGCCTACTGACAGCCACCTGCCTTCTGCTTGCATGTTCCAGGTCAGTTGAAATCCCTGCACTATTCCTAGCCCCATCAATGTTTTTATTCAGTTCCTAGTGTATTTAGGTCGCTTAGCTGTGTGAGTTTCTCTTTGTTTCTACTTTGCCTCTTAAAAGTTTAGTTATAAGGGCTTCCCTGGTGGTTCAGTGATTAAGACTTCATCTTCCAGTGCAGGGAGTGTGGGTTTAATACCCAGTCAGGGAACTAAGATCCCATATGCCTTGTGGCCAGAAAAAAAAAACAAAACAAGCAAAACAGAAACAATATTGTAACAAATTCAATAAAAGACTTTAAAAAATGGTCTACATTAAAAAACAAACAAACAAACAAAAAAAACCCTTAAAAAAAAAAGTTTAGATATTGGCCTGGATTCAGTCTTCTGACCTTCCCACTGGTTAGCCTGTAGTTGTCAGAAATAAGCCTCACAGAGTGTGTTATTTGACCAATTAGCTTCTATACCACCCCTGCCAATACCTTGCTTGAAGAGGCATCCTCTGATTTGGTGACCACCTGCCCACTGATGTCAGAGATATTTCACACATCTGGCACTTAACAAATACAACATCAGTTGGAATTAATGAACTCCTTTGAAAATGTGCATTCATTATGTAAGATTCTTTATTAGCTAAATTATCTTGGTGGCAAGCAATAGAAGTTTAGTTTTTCATTTACTATCATGAGCAAAGTTAATGATGTACTATTTGACTATCCCATGGAATTCAAAGACAGGGAGGTAGCATGAATTTATGAATAACGATCTATTAATTTGGATTGTATCAATATTTTCTCTGCTTTCTTCTGTCTTCCCTATGATTAGCTTTATGCTTCCCTCTTCCTGTATACTGGCTTTTTCCTCGTGGAAGAGAATGTAATATAAGAAGCAAGCCATTCATGTCTTATAGTTTGGGTCGCCCAAGTGAGATTCAGCTTCTTAAGCCTTTATGTTTTCATTCAGACAATCCTTTTAGCTTCTGATTTAAAGATCTTCTTTTATCATATTTGGTACTGATAACTCTCTCCAGTTAATGGAAATTAGCATCTTAAAGGGAAATGCTGAAATCTGCTAAATCATCCATTTGATTTAGGGGTTTCACTAAAGAGGATATTCAATATGGAGAGAGAAGGTGTGTGTGGCAAGGCGGTGTGGAGATGCCGCTTAGTATTTTAGTTATCAAAGTACCTGGGGAACTGGTTTTCACATGCAGAAACCAAACTAGGCATGGACTCACATGATCTTGAAGGTGAGAAAAGAAACAGGAACCAGGACAGGCCAGCACAACGTCTGGTGAGAAAAGCACATTCATGGACCATATCTAGAATCCTCCTGTACTCGGTACTGCTCCCACTTGGGGCACTTATTCTCTGCTACTGTGTGCCATTGAGCACCTGACAGATTATAAGAAGCTTCTGAGAAAATGGTCTGGGGAGGGCTCTTGAGGGTTCTGGAGCAGAGCAGTGGGATTTTCAGAAAGCCTGATGTAGCAGCCCAGTGTGGGTATTATGCTATTCAGAACAACCCACCCTGGCATCTCCTTGGCACTCACGTCAGGAAGTTGCCAGTGTCAGATGTATATGATGTATGTGTGTGCTCACACAACCCACAAACATTTGTTCATGCATTTTCAGTGATTGTCATAGAGGTAGAAATTAACTGCACTTCTAAATCTTTTTAGCACCAAGAAGGAACAATGAGCTTTTCACATTACACAGACTGTACTTCAAGGTTCACAGACTTTACCTCCTGCATTTATGAACTAATTATTGCTTCAAAAAATTGGATAATGTAGTGTTAATGACTGGTTAAAGAAAGAAGGTGATAGTGAGATATTGGAACAGTTTTTGGAACAGTAAGATATTGGAACTGATTACCAACAGTTTTGTTGGTAACATAAGATTATCTCAGAAATGCTTTCCAAATCTTACAAAGAGATATTTCCTATCTTATAGCTTCATTTAGTCAATATTTCCTAAGTATTTACTGAGCTCTTTCTGTGTACCCAGGTGCTGTGAAAAATTGTAGGAAAATAAATAATCCTTGTTTTGCAAGTGTCTAACTGGAAAGACCCAATTTACATACATGAAATGGAAAACAGCAACAGAAACATATAAAAGTGATAAAGGGCATTGCATAAGGAATGGACCTATGTATTATTTCTAAGCCACATGAATGCAATTTATAAGAGGGTAAAATGAATTGGAAGTCCCAAATCAAACCAATGCATATTTTTTTTAATCAAAGTATAGTAGATAAAAAGGAGAAATACCAGTACTGGATATGATACTCAGAAAGTTTTCGGTCTAGTCAAGGAGACAAGATGCAAATCTTTTGGGAGTCCCAGGAGCCAATTAGAAAGCATAGAAGAAACATCATCAAAAATAAAAACCAAAAACCATCAAGGAATTACCAGGTGGCTTTCAACATCTACTATGCAAGACCCTGCAGCATTTCTTACTGCTTTGTCTGGGTCTTACTGGCTACTCTAGTTAGAGATCTCAAATCCCTGCAGAACCCCAGTGGTAGAGACACCTACATAATGGACTCATAGAACAGCTTAGTGTGGAAAAATGGATTTTGAGGTCAGAAAGGCTGCTGTGAAATCTCAGCTCTCATTTTCTCTGAACCTCAGTTTTCTCATCTATATCATAGGGATATTAACAATAATGCCTTATTAGTATGGTTTTCAGAGAAGGCAATGGCAACCCACTCCAGTACTCTTGCCTGGAAAATCCTATGGACGGAGGAGCCTGGTAGGCTGCAGTCCATGGGGTCACGAAGAGTCTGACACAACTGAGCGACTTCACTTTCACTTTTCACTTTCATGCATTGGAGAAGTAAATGGCAACCCACTCCAGTGTTCTTGCCTGGAGAATCCCAGGGACGGCAGAGCCTGGTGGGCTGCCGTCTATTGGGTTGCACAGAGTCGGACACGACTGAAGCGACTTAGCAGCAGCAGCAGCAGTATGGTTTTGTGGAGATTAGATGAGGATATATGCATATTATTGTAAATGGACAAGTAATATGTATTTAACAAATGGTAATTTTCATGACCTAATCAGTTCTCTTTAGTGCAACTGTGCCACTAACATAGCATTGAGATTACAAGGGCAGAAACAATGTGCAAACCATCCAGTAATATTATATCCTTATGATAGTCCATCTTTAAGGGCATTAGCTAGTTACAATATTCAATATTGATTCTGAAATTTACATTTACAAAGCCCATTCAAATATATCACCTCATTTATTCTTCTGACAACCTTTGTAGAATGTGATTGTTTCTATTTCCATTCTACAAAGAAAGAAAATGAGGCGAAGAGAGTTAGTGGGCTTGCCCCCAGATCAGATTACCAAGAAGTTGCTGAGCCCCTAAATCATATAGTCAGGAAATTGTTAAACTAAACCTGAGCCCAGAATTTTTGACTCCAAACCTCATGTTCTTCTCCCTATGCTACAGGCCTCTTAACAGTTTTGGTGTAGGTTCCAGTGGAAACTTTCTCCAAAGCCCATGTTTATCCACAAGGTACTTGCTATTAGGAGTTAACAAATAAACCGTGAATATTTAGTTGACCCACTATGTAGACAGGTGAAGCAGGGTCGTGTTTTCAATGACCAATGATTTTAGTTGGAACTTTGTTCTGTAAAATCTGTTGGATTGCCATTTGTTTTGTCTTTCGATTAGGATCCCATAGGCATAGATTGACATTAGAAAGCTGTTAATTCCAGAGGGCACAGCTAATGAAATGTCCCCAAAGTTGAGCACTTGCGCAAACTACCGTGTCGTATAGGACAGCTCCCGATTAATCATGGGGAGGCCGTTTCCTCTATCTAAATGAAATCTGCAATTTGGGAAGGAGATTAAAGATCCTTTGGGGGATGAAGGAAAAGTTGCTGTGAAAAGTCTAGAAATTAGAAAATAGATCTGCTCAATATTCATGAAGTCAGATTGGCTGGTGCAAATAGATTGCAATCTCTTATTTTCTAATGACTTGGCTTGTAGCACTCCTATATCAGTTTTACACAGATTCCTACTCATCTTTAAAAGGAATGGCTGCATTTTGTAGGTTTTTTTTTTGAAAAAAGAACTTTAGCATATCTAATACAATTTTCTGCCATGTTTGATTAATTTTTAATTTTCTACCTAAGGGTTTCTAAAGCATATTTTCAAAGGTACATAAATGATAAAGAAAAAAATATTACACAGCATGCAGAATAGGTGAATATATGTAAAATGTCAAAAGGTGAATGCTTCTATTTTGCATTGTATACAACGTCCTCACAAAAGCCAGTTTAAAGAAAAGAGTTATAGTGTTAGGTTTAATTTTGCTTCCATGAGAGAAAAAATCAAAATCCTTTAGCACAGTTGTTTCATAAGGAAATGTTTAACTCCTTGCCAAAGTTATTAGAAGTCATTGCCTATTACACTGCACAAATCCTCATGTCCTCACCTTTTCAGTTCTGTGCTTACTTCATTTTATTATGTGGTCAATGTAGCAAACAAATATTTGAAAGAAAGAGGGTGAAGGGAACTCTGAGTCATTTCATTTATCCCTCTAGCACCTGACATAGTACCTATGCAGATTCTCAAGAAATATTGTTGAGCTCTTGGTTAAATAAGTTAACAGATCCTATCTCAGAATAGACTACTTGTTATTTAAAATTTTTTTCTACTTCTCTTTTTTAGGCCAGCCCTGCTCCTATAATTGTCAACACAGACACTTTGGACACGATTCCTTATGTAAGTAACATTTTTATTAAGCCTCTCTTTAAAAACTGGTAGAACTAATCAACAGAATTTGAAATACAGTACATATTCAGTTTCAGCCAATCCAGGTAATCTCATGAAATGATGTACAGAATGAATTTTGTGCATTTTCTTTTGAAATTTGCTAACTCACAGCTTAGGCATGCTGATATTTTCCTTTTTCATTCATTGTTTTGTAAAACACAAGGGTCTGTCATGAGAAAAAAACACAGCCGATTATGACCAAATAATATTAATTTCTTATGTATTCACTGAAAAGAGATTGAATTGTCTATCAAAAGATAAACAAACTTTTCAGGTTTCTTAGTAAAGGTATATCCAAATCAATTTCTATGATAGAATCTGGATAATCTGGATATAATATGGGATCAATAAATATTTGATAGATTTTGCTAAGCTGCTACTAAGAATTGGAGCAAAACATTGTGATGGGAAAGTCTAGCTGTA
The DNA here is from genome assembly GCF_054371585.1 of Giraffa tippelskirchi. Classification (NCBI taxonomy): domain Eukaryota; kingdom Metazoa; phylum Chordata; class Mammalia; order Artiodactyla; family Giraffidae; genus Giraffa; species Giraffa tippelskirchi. Next base: position 36,072,730 of record NC_137284.1, on the reverse strand, counting down.
TCTATCTATATATAATATGCAATAAGATGTATGGTTTTATAAAAACATGGAGCATGAGATAATAGGAACAGGCAGATCAGTAAAGCCCCAGGTTCTTATTCTGAAATATAACCACTATGATGGCCAAAATTCTCAATGACAGAGTCTGGCTGGGTGGGACTGAGTGGAAAGTGGTGCAAAGCACAATGTGGGTGAGTGGTTGACTTATGGAGAGCTAACAGAGCTTCGTGAGTGGCCCTAACTGATACGGTAGAGGAGAGTAATTTAGGAAGATGGGACAAATTCAGATGCCTGCAAACAAAAGGTTTGAGGCAATGAGAAGGGCTGCAGGCATAATGGACAAGAACAAATACACCCTGGTCTTTGATTAAATGAGTACAAAGTGCTTGGTAAGTACTGGCTGTTCTCAGTCTTAGAACCTAACCTCTAATGCCCACAAGGACCAAGCAAATCACAGAAGCAGGTGGATCAGGAAGCAGAGGGAGAGTAGGGAATAGAAAGCACAAGAGTTTCCAAAGGTGGGGGAATGGAGAAGCAACCTGGCTCCACTGGGTGGATCCCAAAGGGAAATGGGATCAAGAGTTCCCAGATCATTCCATGTTTCAAGAGAAGTCAGAAATCTGAATTTTTTTTTTTTTTTTTTTTTTTAGAAATCTGAATTTTTTATACAGTTTTGCAGGCAACTAACTCTCAGAAGTTCAAACTCTATGTGTACCAACCAAAGCATGTCTAGTCTAAAGGCTGTCCTTTGGGAGACACCTGCCTCAGAGAAACTGAAAGTTCTGAGCAGATGCTGCAAGCCAGACTCGGCCACAGGGGAGCGGGGTGCCAGAACTGGAGTAGAAGGTTGGGACTTGATTACAGGGACAAGTGATTAAAACTGGGACACAGGGTCAGGACAAGAATAACAGCAAGCTTGACTTAATGCTGAATCACCTGAACTACTGAACTAGGGCTTCTTAAATCTCTCTGAACAAGAGTCATTTGGGGTCATGCTGGAAATGGGATTAAGCTTACTGGTAGGAATCAAGTGGCCCCGGTTGTGAAAAGTAAAGGACTCTGTTGGAAGGAAGCAAAGCAATTATTAAAGACACATAATGTTCCTATTCTCTCTCTCACTCTTTCTGTTTTCCTTTATTTATCAAACATTTGTTTCTGGATTGGACTTTCCTGGTGGCTCAGTGGTAAGGTGGAGAAGGCAATGGCACCCCACTCTAGTACTCTTGCCTGGAAAATCCCATGGACAGAGGGGCTTGGTAGGCTGCAGTCCATGAGGTTGCTAAGAGTCGGATGACTGAGCAACTTCACTTTCACTTTTCACTTTCATGCATTGGAGAAGGAAATGGCAACCCACTCCAGTGTTCTTGCCTGGAGAATCCCAGGGATGGAGGAGCCTGGTGGGCTGCTGTCTATGGGGTCGCACAGAGTCAGACACAACTGAAGCAGCTTAGCAGCAGCAGCAGCAGTGGTAAGGAATCTGCTTACCAATGCAAGAGATATGGGTTCAATCCCTGGGTCAGGAAGATCCCCTGGAGAAGGCAATGACAGCCCACTCCAATATTCTTGCCTGGAAAATCCCATGGACAGAGGTGCCTGGTGGGCTACAGTCCATGGGGTCACAAGAGTTGAACATGACTTAATGACTAAACAACAATAAATATCTGGATTACTGTATACCTGACATTGTTTTAAGTACTTAACAAATATTAACTCAATTAATCCTCATAACAACCTTATGAGACAGGTACTATTGATTTCTCCATTTTACAGATGAGAAAACTGAGTAGTAAAGAGATTAAGTAACTGTCTCAGAATTGTATAGAAAGAAGCCAAGCCAAGAAGGAATCTGGGTATCCTGACTGTAGAGTGTGAGGTCTTACTTAACTCTGATCTTGTGACTGCTTGTTTCCACCTTCCCTCCCTTCTTTTCTACCTCTCAGCTTAAGAACAAAGTTTTCTTACTTACCTCTTGGCAACATGCAGTTTTGGGTGGAAGACAATTTGTCACAGAGGCTTCAATACCCTTGGGAGAGGGATACATATATACACACACACACACACACACACACACACACACACACACATATATATAATTGTATGTATTATTGTATATATTATATATTATTTATATATAAGGATTCTATATCTTTATTATAGTAAATCTCTTTACTATATCCAATGGCATCATCCAAAGCAGATGAGCATGCTTTGAAGAAGTAGACATGGAGCCCAGAGACTTGGTTTTGTAAGTAGGACTGCTTACTTGCAGTCAGTTCAGTTCAGTTCAGTCGCTCAGTCGTGTCCGACTCTTTGCGACCCCATGAATCGTAGCACGCCAGGCCTCTCTGTCCATCACCAACTCCCGGAGTCTACCCAAACCCATGTCCATCAAGTCAGTGATGCCATCCAACCATCTCATCCTCTGTCATCCCCTTCTCCTCCCACCCCCAACCCTACCCAGTATTAGGGTCTTTTCCAATGAGTCAACTCTTCGCATGAGGTGGCCAAAGTATTGGAGTTTCAGCTTCAATATCAGTCCTTCCAATGAACACCCAGGACTGATCTCCTTTAGGATGGATTGATTGTATCTCCTTGCAGTCCAAGGGACTCTCAAGAGTCTTCTCCAACACCACAGTTCAAAAGCATCAATTCTGCGGTGCTCAGATCCATATTATTTCAAAGCCTTCTTTAGGGTTCTCATGACTAACTTCCAGATGCCTTCATGTATAAATAATTTATCAATAAGAATCTAAGAATTTTGAACAGACATGCTCGATTGGTATCCCAATTAATTAGCTAGTAAAATCAGCCAAATATAACATTAATTGAACTGTTCTTGTTCTCTTAAATATCAATTCTTTGATATTTTTAAAATGTATTTCTTAATTGGATGATAATTGCATTAGTGTGCTGTTTTCTGCCATACAATAGTGTGGATCAGTCATAATTATATATATTGTTGGATTTTTTTTTTTATTTTAGGAGTACGTTTAATTTATTTTCATTGGAGGATAATTACAATATTGTAATTTTTTGCCATATATCAGCATGAATTGGCCATAGGTGTACAAGTGTACCCCGCCCCTCCTGAATCTCCCTCCCACATCCCTCCCCACCTTATCCCTTCAGGTTCTATATTGTTCAGTCGCTCCGTCATGTCTGACTCCACGACGCCACGGGCTGCAGCACACCAGGCTTTCCTGTCCTTCACTATCTCCTGGAGATAGTGTTCATTGAGTTAATGCTTAAACTTGTGTTCATTGAGTTGATGATGCCATCCAATCAGCTCATCCTATGTCGCACCCGTCTCCTCCTGCCCTCAATCTTTCCAAGCATTAGGGTCTTTTCCAGTGAGTCAGCTCTTTGCATCATGTGGCCAAAGTATCAGAGCTTCAGCTTCAGCATTAGTCCTTCCAATGAGTATTCAGAGTTGATTTCCTTTAGGATTGACTAGTTTGATTGCCATACTCTCTAAGGGACTCTCAAGAGTCTCCTCCAGCACCACAGTTCAAAAGCATCAATTCCTCAGCACTTAGTCATTTTTATGATCCAACTCGCACATCCATATGTGACTGCTGGAAAAATCATAGCTTTGATTATACAGACCTTTGTCAGCTAAGTGATGTCTCTGCTTTTTAATACACTGTCTAGTTTTGTGATAGCTTTTGTTCCAAGGAGCAAGCGTCTCTTAATTTCATGGTTTCAGTCACCATCAGCAGTGATTTTGGAGTCCAGAAAATAAAGTCTGTCACTGCACTTTTTTCCCCATCTATTTGCCATGAAATGATAGGACTGGATGCCATGATCTTAGTGTTTTGTTTGTTGCGTTTTAAGCCAGCATTTTTACTCTCCGCTTCCACCTTCATCAAGAGGTTCTTTAATTCCTCTTTGCTTTCTGTCATTAGGGTGGTGTCATCTGCATATCTAAGGTTATTGATATATATGTAGATATATAAATAAATAAATAGATAGATATATCCTCTCCCTTTGGAGCCTTCCTCCCTCCTCCCATCCCACCTGACCAAGTCATCACAAGATGTGTACTCTAAATAGCAATTTTAATATCTGATTTTGAATTGCTCAAAGGGATTTTTAAAAATTATCTTCAACTTTTTTGTACATAATGCAAACCCTCTTTGAGCTTGCTTAAGAGCAGGATCTTTAGGGAAGTTTGCTAAATATGCCTCAAATGTCCCAGTTCTCATGGCGATGTGTTGCTGAGCTATCCATTTACTCTTCTGGACCTAAATTGATCAATAAGACAGAAATTGCAATATCGACCCCTGAGGTGTTGGTGAGGATCTTAATGAGGCTATGTATGTGAAATTATGCTTTGTTAACTTCTAGTTAATGAGAGTTTATTATTATTTTATTCAGTAAACACTTATGAAGTAACATGTGCTAGACTCCAAGAGAACATTAAATATTAATATCTTCCCCCATGTCTCAGAACTATAAATATATTGTGTATTGAAAAGTGGCAGATGGAGCACACATTGAGATTGACATAGGTCTAACCCTCCTCTTTGTTCCTGATTCACTGAGTGACCTTGAACAAATCACTGTTCCTTTTGTGGTCTATTTTCTCATTCCCTGGTGTTCTATACTTTGTTTTCATCTTTTCTGTCTCACATTCTAGTTGTTCACATAATTTCAGCTCTACTTAATGAAGAAACAATTTCAGAGTTCCCCAGAGCATTTCAGTCATGTTGTATAAGAATATTTCCTTCTTTAAAGTGTTACCTGCATGACAAATTTTAACTAAGTCCTCCTCAAAAATAATTTCATTATGTTAATATATTAATTTTGCTAGTTAGCAAATTTTTAGAAATATATGATTCTTGCAGAATCATATATGATTCTGCAGAAATGACTCCCTGACATACATGCAAACAGCAGTCAAACAGCAGGAGGAAATCTGTGGTCAAAGGAAAGTTTTAAGCAACTGTCTAGTAACAATACAAAAGATATTCAAAGGAAATTCTGCTTTTTTTTTCTTTAAAGGAAGGTAAGTTAAGGGATCTTAAAACTCTGTAAGTGGTTTTACATTAATGAAGCCAGTAATGAAGGGGTCACTGAAGTTCTTAAGCATGAATGCCTCAGATAAACTCATTGTTGTATGAGGTCATGATAGTTTAGGACCTTAAATGAGACATAGTTAGTACAGACAAGCAGGAATCCCCTATATGAAAGTTAAAATCAGTGAGGAAAAAGCAAGAAGTGAAAATCCCCATTTCAACATTGTGTAGTTTCTGTTTTTCACTCAATCATTTTATGCTTCCCCATTATATATTGAGGGCTCCCCAGGTGGTTCAGTGGTAAACAACCCACCTGCCAATGCAGGAGATGTAACAGATGGGTTTGATCCCTGGGTTTGGAATTCCCCTTGAAGGAGGGCATGGCAACCCACTCCAGTATTCTTGCCTGGAGAATTCCATAGGCAGGAAAGCCTGGAGGGCTACAGTCCATGGGGTTGTAAAAAAGTCAGACACGACTGACTGAGCACATCACATGTTATATATTGAATACTGTCTTATGACAGGTATGAAAAGTACTCTGTTCTTAGAGGTTCGGAGGTTCAGAGTAAGTAGTTACCTGTAAGTCCAGCTCCCATAGGTTTGACTTGGGAAAAAGGTAGCATGTTTCCCTCTCTGTATTCTATAGCCAGTTGGCATGGAAACCTCCTCTCCTGACCATATCTGTGCTTCTTCCCTTCCTTTAACTCAAACTTCTCTGAGTTCTATGATCAACACCATCCAAACAAATACCCTTCTTCCTGCTTTAGGTAAATACATTTAGAGAGATTCTAGAATGTTGTTTCCCTCCATTCTTCTTTATAGTGTTCATTTCATAGTGATTATATTATGACCTGTTTTCTGGAAATATACCGTGGGAAGGGGTAGACTCAAAAATCATGAGTTTTGAATCTTGTTAAGTAACTTGGATTTCAATGGATGCAAACCTCTCATCTTACAGATATAGTTATTCTAGCTCAACTAGAAAATGGTAGAGATTGGTCTACCATTTACTGTTACTCCACATAACAGTCAATTTTTGGTGTGTAACCAGCAACCACAAAACCAATGATGTATAACAGTAAGTATTTATTTCTTCCATAAGAGTTTGCTGGTTGGCTGAGCTAGCTGCTTCAGGCTGAGGATTGCCAAGTTGGCTGGGGTATTACTGCTTCACATATTTGATTCTGGGGCCCAGGGGGTGGAACATTACTACCCAAAGTATGTTATTTTAATTGTGATGAAAGAGGACACACCCAAGACACAAGCCCGGTTATAGACTCTGCTCACATCATATCCACTAACACCCTAGTGGCTAAAGCAAGTCATATTGCCAAGTTCAGAGTGGAGGAAGGAGTGAATATTTGCTGAACAGGAAACTAATTTCTTGTTTAATTTCACCAAAACTTTATATAAAATGGCTAAGAATGTGTATATGACCCATTGTTAAAAAAAATTAGTTAAAATAGAAGGAATCTTGGTCTTTAAAAGTATTAGGAGGAATAAACAATTAAAATGTCAAAGAGACCTGATTCAACTGATACAGGGAATGGGTGTCTACATTATTGAGGATGTTTAAGGGAAAATATGGAAAAATAAAAGGAACATCCAGCAAGTATTGGCAGTATGATGATTTTACTTCCCTGTGAAACCCTTTGTTGTCTGAAACTTTTGTTTCCAGAGATAGAAATAATAGTGGAGACAAGGAAATTTGTTCCAGAAATTTAAGAACTGCATCTTGCCTCCCAGGAAGTGTGGGAGAGAGAGAAGGAGAGGAAAGAGTTAGGTTACAAAAATGTTGAGAGTCCTTAGTAGTATCATCCATTGTATTGATACTTGACTGCCAAGAAGATCATTTATATAAAAGCTATTTAAAAACCATCATAATATTCTTATAATATCCCCAGTGAGATTTTTATAGAGCACTTTAAATGTGAAAGGTCACTGGGTGCAGATAGAGCTATAACTCTGGGGCGGAGGACAATAGAGTAGTTTAATGGGGATAAAACAGATGAAGGAAAGGCTGGCAGTGTGAGTGAAGGTTGGTGAGAAGAGAAGGGGATGAGAGAAAAGATAATGTGGACTCAGGGACATAGAGAAGCAATCAAATTAGCAGTGAGGTTCAGTCGAGAGCCAAAGAATGGGCTAGAGACTAGGAGGTGTTATTAAGCGAGGTTAATAAATGGCATTTCTGATTGATCCTGGGGCAGGAAACCGAAAGTAAGAGCCCTCTGAGGAGGAAGTTGCCGTGTTGTGGAGATGGGATGACCAAGCACTTGGTCACAGAACTGGCTGGTTAGGCATGAATTTATTTGAGTCACTTTGTACAATAATAGACCCTTGTGATTTAGGCTACTATTCACTTTTAATTGGATGGTTTTTCAGAATTATCCATGAAGGGAGAGAAAGCAGAATTGTTTGTTTCTTTGAACCATTCTAGTGGTGAAATAGTTTGGAAGAACTTGATGATTTTAGTGCATGTTCTAAGTTGGGTTTAACTCTTTTGCAACCCCATGGACTGTAGCCCACCAGGCTTCTCTTTCAGGCAAGAATACTGGAGTAGGGTGCCAATTCCTTCTCTAGGGGATCTTCCCAATACAGGGATCAAACCCACATCTCCTGCATTGGCAGGCAGATTCTTTACCATTGAGCCACCTGGGAAATCCATTTAGTATATTTACTTTTCAGCAAACAAGTTTGTTTCTTTTTGTGGTTTTTCCCATGAACACTGTTAAAACTGTGTTGTTGATATTTTTATCTGTTGGATTTGTAGTATTATCTAGAAATGAAAAATCCTTATCTGCCAGAAAACAGCTTCATACTGGCTTAACTATGCCCATCAGGCAATAGGAATTTAGCAATAGAGGCAAAGCTATCAATATTTGGTCCACAGTCCAATCTAGACAACCTAAATCCATTTCTCAACTGCCACACTCAGCCTATCCCTTTCCATTTGTTACTTTGCTCTAAAAGGCGAAAGATGAAACATCATAGTATTTCTCAAATATTAATGTAGGTAAAGTCTTCCAGAGATCGTAAAAAGCAGATAACGATTTAGTAGGTTTGGAAATGGGGTCTGAGAGTATTCATTTCTAATAAGCTCCAAGGTGAAGCTGATGTTCAATTGTGCATCACACTTTGCATCACACTTTGTGTAACAAGAGTCTAATGAGAGAGACTAGGCTTTGAATTCAGAAGCAACTGGGTTCTAAGGCCACCTCTGCTAGTACTTGCCTGAGTTTTGGTTAAGTCAAATTATCCATTGAAACCACTCTTTTATTATTTGTTAAATGAGAATAATAATGCGTGCCTTTCAGAAGTTGTTATTACTCTTCCTACAATATAGAAGATGCTTAATAATTGTTCATCATAAGACTGGGTGGAGGGGTGCCTTTGATGAAACAGAGCATGCCTTTAACTTAATCTGGATCTCCTGAGACAAGAAATAGCTGGTCCAGCGGTACGGCCAATAGCAGATAGGTAGGTCCATGGGCCTACCTCCATCTGGATCTTTGCTATTTGAAATGTGACTCATTGACTAGCAGTATCATTATTACCTGGAAGCTTGTGAGCACAGAATCTTAAGTTCCCACTGAAGACTTATTAAATCTGTGTTTTCAAGAACTCCAGTGATTGATATGCATATTAAAGTTTGAGAAGCTAGTCAGTATGGAAGAAACTTCCTTTTTTGATTCGGATACAGCTGTCTTTGTTCTTTCACACCTTTTGGTCTGCACTTGGGGCAACTGCCCTTTTCACTTGTTCACCTTAAACATATGCATAGGGAACATATCAGTTCAACGGAGAAAGAATCAGTTCAACAGATAGAGACATATTTAGTGGCCAAGCTTCTAGACCTGTTCTTTCCAAGACAGTAGTTATAAGTCTCGTGTGGTTATTCAAATTTATTAGCATAATATAAAATTTAAAATTAAGTTCCTCAGTCTTACTAACCACATTTTAAGTGCTCAATAGCCAACATGGTGAGTACCATATTCAACAGTGTGGATATAGAATATATTCATCATTCCAGAAAGTTCTATTGGACAGAGCTCTTCTAGATATTAAGAAAGAAATAGAGAGGAAGGAAACTAATATTTATTGATGGGACACTTTATTCTAGGTGTTTTATATATATATTATCTAATTAATGATATAATTACCCTCCCAACTTTTATGAGTTGGTCTCATTTCCATCTTCTTAGACTTGAGTATTTTTAAATCATCTAAATAATCATCACTCTCCTAGGAAATTGTGGGGTATGTTCATGTGGAAGACATGGTCCCTGTCCTCATGGCCCTTAAATGTTTGTTAAATTTGAAGGTTCTTTTACATGACACACAAGGAGGCAAATGCAAGCAATACTGAAAGTTTTCTTAAAAGTTCACTGATTCTCCTATTTTTCTTTCCGTGAAATTGTAAAACTCCCATATAAACTGGAATAATTCCTTTTTTAAAAAATCAAGAAATAGGTAGAAGACAGCTGATCTACTTATCCGTTCACAAATCTACTTCAATCTTTTTTCCTTGTGGTTCCCTTATAGAGGGCACTTTGCTGGCCACTCTACTCAGAACTGTTCATCAGTATACCCATCACTCCATGCACGCGGGCTTGTCATATCAGACCTAGGGTGGGAAACAGTGAGAAAGTGACAGTTGTCCAAGGGAAGAATGGGATTGATGGATGTGAGTCACTCTGAAGGTACATGCCACACATACCTCGGCAGAGAAGCCGCTGTTGCTCCAAGGAGCTCAGCCTGACAGTGCAGGTTAAGAACAAGGTAGAAAAATCCTGGGAAGGATTTGTATAGTTTCTCTATGACATTGCTACTCAAGAGGCAGTCTCTGAACTGGTAGCCTCAGATTTTCCCAGGCAAATTACTAGAATTGCAGAATCTCCAGCCCCACCCTGGACCTAAAGAATCAGAATCTCTGAGGTAAGGGCCAAGGAGTCTATGTTTTTACAATCATCCCAGGTGATTCTTATGCACACTAAAATTTGAGAGATGCTAGCAGACACCTGAAGTGTCTGCGTAGACTGAAGAAGGGGTGAAGGGTAGGGTAGGAAATGCTGCATACAGGAAGCATGAAATAAAGCTATAGAGACTCACTACAGTACAGTGTAACACACTTAGAATTAATCTGAGCCAATATTTAGTCCTCATGTTGCTTCTTTAATCATATAGGATGCTTTTGAAAAGCATTGTCTCTCATGCTCTATTGGAATCCATCAGATAATGCATAGTGATAGCGTGGTTTATTCTAACTCATCCAAAAGGATTCAGCTTTAAATAATGCTTCTTCAGGGAAGCTAAAGTTAGGCATAGTGTCCCCTGTAGATGCTTCTACTTCAGATTCTGCTTTCACTTCTTAGAATTTATCATGTGTTTGTGTTGTCACTTCAGTTGTATCCAAATCTTTGTGACCCTGTGGACTGTAGCCTACCAGGCTCCTCTGTCCATGGGATTCTCTAGACAAGAATACTGGAGTGGGTTGCTATGCCCTCCTGCAGGGGATCTTCCCAACCCAGGGATGGAACCCAGGTCTGTTATGTCTTCTACATTGGCAGGTGCGTTCTTTACCACTAGAACCACCTGGGAAGCCCCCGAATTTCTCATACTTACTTATAACTCGGACATAACTGAGTGGCTAATTGTGTGCGTGCACACACACACACACACCTTATTACTGTTCTCTAATGACTGATACTTCTTGACTGATACTTCTCTAATGACTGATACTGATACTTCTGTATAAACACCTCAAGCACATGAGGGAAAATTTACTTCATCTTTCTCACCATTGTATCTGTATAAGCTGACATATTTTTGCTGGATTGGCTGGCTGAATGAATGAATGAATGAAAATGTTTGGAAACTGCTTTCAGGGAATATGCTATGAAGAGCCATCTCATTTGAGGAAGTCAAAGAAAGGTAGAATTTTAGCTGGCTCTTGAAGAGTAAGATGTATCCAGGCAAAGTAGAGAAAATGCATTTTAGGGAGAGAAAACAGTATTGGCAAAGATCATACATCTGGAAACTCATATGTCCTGACTTCTGTGTGGCTGAAGCATAGAGCAGCAGTGTAGCATGTGGCTGGAAGGGTAAGGCTGAGTCTGATTAAGAAGACCTTGTTTGCTTGATATGAGATTTAGACTTTTCTGTGGTCCAGTAGTATCAGCTTTGCATGTGTTTGAGAATTTGTAGACATCTTTTTTTTCACTGCTCTATCTCTTGGTCTGTGCCTACTTTTGTGGTTGGTACTCTGAAATATATGTTGAATAAATAAAGCCAAGAAGCAATAGTGATCACTTAACAAAAATGAGTCACAAGCTTTTCCTGAGCCTTGTCTATGCTTCCTTATCACCCTGCTGTTGTTTGCTTTGTTCCATTAGCCTAGAAAGCCTTATCCTCCATGTCCATACATTTGGATCCCATTAAATTATCACCTCTATCAGGAAGCCTTCATCAGTCCTTCTAGGCACAATTAATGTCTTCTTCCCCCTTGAGTTTATAGAGTTTTCTCACAGGAGATTGCCTCCTTTAGTGGAAAGAGGATGGACACTGGGCTCTTTTGATCCTACCATACATTAGCTGGCTAACCTTGGAAAACTAACTTCTCTGATACTTTTCCCTCATCTTTTCCCTCAAGCAGAAAGAGTAGTTAGTACCTGTCTTGCATGGTGTATTATTTAGTATATATTTTCATAGACATTTTACAGAGACCAAAATAACAGTGCTTTTGCAAGACAGTAATTTATTTCTCCCATCTATAATAGTACATGAGTGAGTTTCCAGAACTGGAAAGTCTGAATTGCTCTACAAGGTCTAAAGTGGACCTAAGCACCTTATCTACTTGCTCTACCATCTTTGCATGTTGCCTTTGTGCACATAGCCTCCATGATGACATACCAAGAAGCAGGTGGGCAGAATTACAGCATGGTTCTTCCCTTTAAAAGCACCACTGAGAAGTTGGAAATACAATTTCCCATTTTATCCCAAGGATTAGAACTTAGGGACAAAGCCACACCTAGCTGCAATGGATGACCAAACGTATATAATCTTCATTCTGAGCTGACATGGGCCCAGATAAAAATTGAAGATCCCATCCTATGGAAGGAAAGGACACTAAATATTTGGGGACCACCAGTGGTCTCTGCCACACAGCATAATTAGTTGTCTTTTCCAGTATGAGAGCTTTCTCCCAGGAAATGCTCAAGATGATCTATGAAGTACCAGATGCTTTTTCTTTATATTTTCTCATCATTTCTAATATCAACATTTAAATACACTTTATAATAAATGTTTTATCACATTTGTTCAAATATATACTCTAGTGCATATGCGTATGCATGCTCACAAACATTTTACAGATAGAAAAACTCAATAAAAAAAAAAACTAGCAATCACTGATTGGAAGCATTAGAAACAACAATTAGATATTGCCTACTCATAATAAATATTCAACAAGTGATGACCATTGTTATTGTGCAAAATACTATTTACAACATTCTTCCTTGTTTAATAATCATCATTCAGTATTATCCAAAATATTTTGCTTATCTTTAAATTCCAGGATCTATCTAAACTCAAGTCCATGCATAGAGTAGGATTTCAATAAAAGTTGAATTTGTCACTGTTGTATTCAGTTGTATTATTCAAATTTAGATGTAGAATACATAATACAGAATACATTTTTAATCTAAAAAAATAACTGGCCAGGAAAATGTACGTGCTTTAATTTGAGCCACATGACCGTGTGGATTGAGATGCATGCTGCCATCTAAGAGTGGGGTGCCCAATTTATCAGCTTAATTTGCAAAAGTTTGACATGCTTGTTCATAACAACTACTTTCAAAGTAAATGCTTTTAAAATGCATTTTTCTTCATGTGCAGTTTTGAAATAAAAATAAAGGCAGTCATATATGATAAAGGAGATCAAGGTTAGTTGGGGGAGCTCAAATAGAATAGAAGAAAGAGAAGAGAAGAGTGATGGTTGAGTAAAAAGCAATATCAGTAAAGGACATGATATCAGAGTAGTAAAGAGAAATGAATTAAAATCTTTATACCATTTTCCTTCAATTTTAAGAACATTATCATTGCAATGAAATTAGAAACCCCTACTTCAAACTTGTCTCAGAAAAAGAAGGCAGAAATACTAAAAGATTATTTACTAGGGCTTCAGGAATTTTATGTGATGCTTAGAGTAGTTTATAACCTTGCCTTTCCCTGTTAAATTTCACTGGACTTTTAAATGGACTTTACTTCGCTGTCACCGTTCATAAACCAGTTCTTGAAGGGTGACTACAGGTATTTGTTCTCTGGGAAGTTAGACAAATCCAGTATTTCTATTGTGACTTTTCTAATATAAATCATGCTTTCGGTGCCCACACATCATTATTTGAATTTTTGCAAATCTTCTTTCTATTGATGTCTATCCATCTTTGGTTCATCTCCAGGATGCAAGCCTTTTTATTAAAAAAAAAAAAGTCTTTTTCTTAGTGGCTACTTGTCTTTCTGAGAACTCTAGAATATTGTCAGTGGAGATTACTTTGACTGTCTTTTCTGGCAGGTATAAGATTGTGTCTTTCTTGGGCTTACCTGCTAGTCCTATAACACTGGGCTGTTGCTGCTGCTGCTAAGTTGCTTCAGTCGTGTCCAACTCTGTGCAGCCCCATAGATGGCACCCCGCCAGGGTCCCCATCCCTGGGATTCTCCAGGCAAGAATACTGGAGTGGGTTCCCATTTCCTTCTCCAATGCATGAAAGGGAAAAGTGAAAGTGAAGTCGCTCAATCGTGTCTGACTCCTAGCGACCCCATGGACTGCAGCCTACCAGGCTCCTCCATCCATGGGATTTTCCAGGCAAGAGTACTGTCGTGGGTTGCCATTGCCTTCTCCATAACACTTGGCAAGCTACATAAAAGCTCTGCACCTTAGTTTCCTCATCTATAAAATGGAATAACATCATCTACCTCATAGGTTCATTCATTAAATGAAGTAATGAATATGAAGCACTTAATATTGAACCTAGCACAGAGCAGTCAATTACCACTGATTTATGATTTTTTGTAGTAGAAATCCATCTTTAAAGTAAATAACATTTTAAGCAAAAACCTTTTTTGAAGATTTGGTTTTTAAAAGATGCAACTGTTTCAGTTTCCTATGTCTATAAATACAGGGTCTAAGACAAAGTGGCATTATCTCACATGGATACTTGCCAGAAGCCTTCTGCTACATGACTTTCAATGGTTGACTTCCTCATGTGTCTTCTCTTTCCTCAGTGGATTATATCTCAGCCTAAATTATTTCTTCTCCATTGTCACTTAGGAGTTCCAGATTTGTTTGAATATTTGATTAGCAAGGTGAACTTTCCTGTGCTTCTCCTTTGGTGAAAAATCATAGCTGCTGCTTCACAAGCAGCCTTAATAGCAATATGTCTTGATTATTCTGATTTCCATTAAGTGATCCAAATGATCTTTTCCCCAGAGGTGTTTTATTTTGGAAACCCAGGAGCGTAGAACTCAAAGAATACCAGCCTAAGGAGGTTTTACTTGAAGGAAATATAGTTGGGAGATAAAAAAAGCCAGATTGGTCAAGCAGTGAGCTGAGAGGAGCATATAAATAGCCCATCATAATCAGTATCCCTTTAAAGACAATTTCAGGGAATTTATTTGTTTGTTGCTTTTAAACAAATTGCTAATACTTTTCCTGACTCCCTGAAGCAGTGCTTCTGAACTTGAACTGCACATTTTATCACTTTGTGTCCTTTAAATATACTGATGCCTGGATTCCAGTAACAGAGAGTCCTTATTGGGCCTGACTGTAACCTGGGCATCAACACTGGAATATTGAAAATCTTTCCACATGATTCCTGTGTGCAGCTGAGGTTGAGAACCCCTGAGAGAGTTGTAAAATGGAGAGCACTGTAGGAGGGAGGAGAAGAGATGGTGGGGTAGAAGGACTTGAGCTCAACTCTGCTCATGGAAACATCAGAATCACAACTAACTGCTGAACAATCATCAGCAAAAAAGACTGGAACCTACCAAAAAAAGATATTATGCATCCATAGATTCTATATCCAAAGATATTCCACATCCAATAAGACTGTAGGATGATCACTTTTGCAGTATAATCAAATCCCGTATCTGCTAGGTGGCAAACCACAAACTGGAAATTAATTATACCACAGAGGTTCTCCCACAGGATTGAGAGTTCTGAGCCCCATGTCAGGCTCCCCAGCCTGCGGTCTGTCATCAGGAAAAGGAGCCCCAGAGCATTTGACTTTGGAGGCCAGTGGGACTAGAGTGCAAGAACTACACAGGTCTAGGGAAAATAGAGATTATACTCTTAGAGGGCGTACACAATGTTCCCTGAGCACTGGGCCCTAGAGCAAAGCAGTGACCCTCTTGAAGTATGGGCCAGACCTACCTGGGGATCTTGGAAGTCTCCTTGGAAGGTGGGGTTCAGCTGTGTCTTACTGTGAGAAGAAAAGTAGAAAAGATAAAGTGGTAGCAAAGGCCCCCAGTGTATATTCATTAGCCTGTGCTCTGCTACAGGTTGATGTTTTGGCACACAGATTTGGCCCTGTGCAACAGCCTGAAGGATTGATGGTTTTGAACTGTGGTGCTAGAGAAGACTCTTAGAGTCCCTTGGACAGCAAGGAGATCAAACCAGTCGTGACATTTTACAGGAGGTAGTGATCAAGACCATCCCCAAGAAAAAGAAATGCAGAAAGGCAAAGTGGTTGTCTGAGGAGGCCTTACAAATAGCTGAGAAAAGAAGAGAAGTGAAAGGCAAAGGAGAAAAGGAAAGATATACCCTTCTGAATGCAGAGTTCCAAAGCAAAGAGAGATAAGAAAGCCTTCCTCAGTGATCAATGCAAAGAAATAGAGGAAAACAATAGAATGGGAAAGATTAGAGATCTCTTAAAGAAAATTCGAGACACCAAGGGACTATTTCATGCAAAAATGGGCGCAATAAAGAACAGAAATGGTATAGACCTAACAGAAGCAGAGGATAGTAAGAAGAGGTGGAAAGAATACACATAGGAACTATACAAAAAATATCTTCATGACCCAGTTAACCACAACGGTGTGATCACTCACCTAGAGCCAGACATCCTGGACTGTGACGTCAAGTGGGCCATAGGAAGCATCACTATGAACAAAGCTAGTGGAGGTGATGGAATTCCAGTTGAGCTATTTCAAATCCTAAAAGATGATGCTGTGAAAGTGCTGCACTCAATATGTCAGCAAATTTGGAAAACTCAGCAGTGGCCACAAGACTGAAAAAGTCAGTTTTCATTCCACCCAAAGAAGGTTCAAGCTACCACACAGTTGCACTCATCTCACATGCTAGCAAAGAAATGCTCAAAATTCTCCAAGCCAGGCTTCAACAGTACATGAACCATGAACTTCCAGATGTTCAAGCTGGATTTAGAAATGACAGAGAAACCAGAGATCAAATTACCAAAATCTTTTGTATCATCAAAAAAAACAAGAGTTCCAGAAAAGCATCTACTTCTGCCTTACTGACTATGCCAAAACCTTTGACTGTGTGGATCACAACAAACTGTTGTAAATTCTTACAGAGATGGGAATACCAGACCACCTGACCTGCCTGCTGAGAAATCTGTATGCAGGTCAAGAAGCAACAGCTAGAAACAGACATGGAGCTATGGACTGTTTCCATATTGGAAAAGGAGTATGTCAAGGCTGTATATCGTTACCTTGCTTATTTAATTTATATGCAGAGTACATCATGAGAAACGCTGGACTGGATGAAATACAAGCTGGAATCAAGATTTCCATGAGAAATATCAATAACTTCAGATAGGCAGATGACACTAACCTTATGGAAGAAAGCAAAGAAGAACTAAAGAGCCTCTTGATGAAAGCGAAAATGGAGAGTGAAAAAGCTGGCTCAAAACTCAACATTCAAAAAACTAAAAACATGGCATCCTGTCCCATCACTTCATGGCAAATAGATGGGGAAACAATGGAAACAGTGACAGGTTTTATTTTGGGGGGTTCCAAAATCACTGCAGATGGTGACTGCAGCCATGAAATTAAAAGATGCTTGCTTCTTGCAAGAAAAGTTATGACAAACCTAGACAGCATATTAAAAAGCAAAGACGTTACTTTGTTGACAAAGGTTCAGCTAGTCAAAGCTATGGTTTTTCCAGTTCATGTATGGATGTGAGAGTTGGACTGTAAAGAAAGCTGAGTGCCTAAGAATTGATGTTTTTGAACTGTGGTGTTGGAGAAGACTCTTGAGAGTCCCTTGGACTCCAAGGAGATCCAACCAGTCCATCCTAGAGAAGATCAGTCCTGGGTGTTCATTGGAAGGACTGATGTCGAAGCTGAAACTCCAATACTTTGGCCACCTGATGTGAATAACTGACTCATTGGAAAAGACCCTGATGCTGGGAAGGATTGGGGGCAGGAGGAAAAGGGGACAACAGAAGATGAGATGGTTGGATAGCATCACCGACTTGATGGACATGAGTCTGAGGAAGCTCCAGGAGTTGGTGATGGACAGGGAAGCCTGGCATGCTACAGTCCATGGGGTTGCAAAAGAGTTGGACATGGCTGAGCAAATGAGCTGAACTGAATTCTAAAGGAAATCAACCCTGAATACTCATTGGAAGTACTGATGTTGAAGCTGAAGCTGAAATTCCAATACTCTTGCCACCTGATGCGAAGAGCTGACTCACTGGAAAGGACCCTGATGCTAGGAAATATTGAGAGCAGCAAGAGAAGGATGCACAGAGGATGAGATGGTTGGATGATATCACTTAATCAATGGACATGAACTTAGACAAACTGCAGAAGATGGTGAGGGACAGAGAGGCCTGATGTGCTGCAGTCCATCATCAGATAGGCTGCTTTAAGTCATCCTGAGTGCACAGCCACCTCTAAACATACCTCTTGACATGATCCTTCCCAATAGAGGGATAAGACCCAGCTCCACCCACCAGTGGACTAGTACTAGTCCCTACCACCAAGAAACCTGCACAAGTTCCTGAACCATCCTCTAGGGGGTAAACAGCAGAAGCAAAAGGAACTACAAACCTGGAGCCTGTGAAGTGAAAACGACAAATGCAGAAATTTAGACAAAACTGAGATAGCAGAGCAGAGAAGGCAATGGCATCCCACTCCAGTACTCTTGCCTGGAAAATCCCGTGGATGGAGGAGCCTGGTGTAGGCTACAGTCCATGGGGTCGCTGCGAGTCGGACACGACTGAGCGACTTCACTTTTACTTTTCCCTTTCATGCACTGGAGAAGGAAATGGCAACCCACTCCAGTATTCTTGCCTGGAGAATCCTAGGGACGGCAGAGCCTGGTGGGCTGCCGTCTATAGGGTCGCAAAGAGTCGGACACGACTGAAGCGACTTAGCAGCAGCAGCAGAGATAGCAGAGAAATATCTTTCAGACTAAGGAACAAGGTAAAACCCCAGAAGAACAATTAAGTGAGGTGGAGTTAGGCAGTCTGCTAGAAAAAGAATTCAGAATAATGATAGTAAAGATGATCCAAATCTCAGAAAAAGAATGGAGGCACAGACTAAGAAGATATAAGAAATGTTTAACAAAGAGAAGGTTTAAGAAACAAACAGAAATGAACAATACAATTAATAAAATGAAAAATACACTAGAAGGAATCAATAGCAGAATCAATGAAGCAGGGAAACAAAAAACTGAGCTGGAAGATAGATTGGTGGAAATCACTGCTGTGGAACGGAAAAAAGAAAAAGCTTGTATAAATATCCAGTTCAGACCTAGGGACACATACAGACTGAAAGTGAGTAATGGAAAAAGATATTACATGCAAATGGGAATCAGAAGAAAACTGGAGTAACAATACTTACATCAGACAAAATAGGCTTTAAAATAAAGACTTACAAGAGACAAAGAAGGGGACTACATAAGGATCAAGGGATCAATCCAACAGGAAGATATGACAATTGTAATTATATATACACCCAATATAGAAGCACCTCAATATATAAGACAATGCTAACAGTCATTAAAAGAGAAGTCAACAGTAACATAATAATAGTGAGATACTTTAACATTTCACTCTCATCAACAGATTATTCAGACAGAAAATCAGTAAGGAAACATAGGCCATAAATGATGCACTCGACCTGATGCACTTAATTGACATTTATAGGACATGCCAAAACCAGAAGAATACGCATTCTTTCCAAGTGCACATGGAACATTCTCCAGGATAAATCACATGCTGGGCCACAAAGTAAACCTCAGTAAAGTTCAGCAAATTGAGATCATATCAAGCATTTTTTCTGACCACATTGCTGTGAGATTATAAATCAACTAAAAGAAGAAAATATGTAAAAAATATAAATCTACAGAAGCTAAACAGTATGCTACTAAGCAACAAACAAATCACTGGAGAAATGAGAGGACATAAAATACCTGATCATTGTGAAAACATGATCCAAAACCTATGGGACACAGCAAAAGCAATTCTAAGGGGAAAGTTTATAGCAATACAGCATTACCTCAGGAAACAAGAAAAGTCTCAAATAAACAACCTAATCTTACACCTAAAACAACTAGAGAAAGAAGAACAAATGAAACTCAAAGTTACTAGAAGGAAAGAAATAAAGATCAGAGCATAAATAAATGAAATAGAGACAGAGAAACAACAGAAAAAAATGAATGCAGCTAAAAGCCAGTTGTATGAAAAGATGAATGAAATTTACAAAACCAGAATCTTCAAGGAAAATAGGGAACAACCCCAAATCAATAAAATTAAAAATGAAAAAGGAGAGGTTACAATGAATACCACAGAAATTCAAAGCATCATAAACTACAACAAGCAACTATATGCCAATAAAATGGACAACATAACAAAAATGGACAAATACATAGAAAGATACAATATTCTAAGACTGAAACAGGAATAAATAGAAAATATGAACAAACCACTCACAAGTAGTGATGTTGAAACTGTGATTTAAAAAATTCCAACAAAAAAAGTCCAGAACTAAACAGATTCCCAGCGGAATTTATCAAACATTTAACAAAGAGTTAACACCTATCCTTATGAAACTATTTAAAAAAAATTATAGAGGAAGGAACACTACCAGACTCATTCTATGAGGTCACCATTACCCTAATAGCAAAACTAGACAAAGATACCACAAAAACAAGAAAAATAGAGCCCAGTACCATGGATGAACATAGACACAAAAATCTTCAACAAATATTAACAGCTTGAATCCAACAACACATTAAGAACATCATACAACATGATCAAGTGGGATTATCCCAAGGATGCAAGGATATTTCAACATCCACAAATCAGTGATACACCCATCAACAAATTGAATAATAAAAGCTATATAACCATCTCAATAGATACAGAGAAAGCTTTTGACAAAATTCAACACTAACTTATGGTTAAAAAAAAAAAAAAAGACTCTAGAAAGTGGGCATAGAGGTAACCTACCTCAACATAAGAAAGGCCATATATGGCACATCCTCAGCAAACATCATACTAAACAGTGAAAAGCTAAAATCATTTCCTCTGAGGTCAAGAACAAGAAAAGGCATTCCACTCTCACAATTTTTTTTTTCAACATAGTTTTGGAAATCCTAGCTATGATAATCAGAGAGATGGAAAAAAACAAATGGAATCCAAATTGGAATGGAAAAAGTAAAACTGTAACTGTTTGCAGATGACATGATACTATACATATAAAGTCCTAAAGATGCTACCAGAAAAATACTAGATTTCATCAATGAATTCAGGGAAGTTACAGGATACAAAATTAATACACAGAAATGTCTTGCATTCATATACACTAACAATGAAAGATCAGAAAGAAAAATTAAGTAAATAATCTTATTTATAAACACATGAAAAAGAATAAAATAACTAGAAATAAACCTACCTAAGGAGTCAAATATGGGCTTCACTGGTGACTCAGTGGTAAAGAAACTGCCTGCTAATGTTGGAGATATGGGTTCAATCCCTGGGTTGGGGAGATCTCCTAAAGAATAAAATGGCAACCCTGTCCAGTATTCTTGCCTGGAAGATCCCATGGACAGAGGAGCCCAGTGGGCTACAGCCCATGGGGTCATCAAAGAAGCGGACACAACTTAGCGACTAAACAACATCAGCAAAGGAAGCAAAAGACCTCTACTCTGAAAACTATAAGACACAATGAAAGAAATCAAAGATAACACAAGCAGATGGCAAGATATATCATGTTCTTGGGTTGGAAGAATCAATATTGTCAAAATATCTATACCACCCAAGGCAATTGACAGATTAAATGCAATCCCTATTTAATTACCAATGGCATTTTACTAGAACAAAAAAATTTTTGAATTTGTGTAGAAGTACAAAACACCCTGAAAAGTCAAAGCAAACCTGAGAAAAAAAAAAAAAAGTGCTGGAGGAATCAAGCTCCCTGACTTCAGGCTATCCTTCAAAGATACAGTAATCAAAAAAGTATGGTACTTGCACAAAAACAGAAATATAGGTTAATGGAACAAATATATATAAACCCACACACCTGTGGTCAATTAATCTATGACAAAGATGGCAGGGAGGGTACAAGGGAGAAGATAGTTTCTTCAGTAAGTGGTGCTGGGAATACTGGAAAGCTACATGTAAAAGAATGAAATTAGAATATTCTCTAACACCATAGACAAAAATAAACTCAAAATAGACTAAACTATTGGATACTGTAAAACTCTTAAAGGAAAACATAGAACACTCTGACATCAATCACAGCCAAATCTTTTTCAACCTGCCTCCTAAAGAACATAAACAAACGGGATCTAATTAAACTTAAAAGCTTTTGTATGGCACAGAAGACAATAAAGCAACAAAAAAGGCATTAATCTCCAAAATATACAGACTGCTCATGCAACTCAATATCAGAAAAACTAACAACCCAATCAAAAAATGAGCAGAAGACCTAAATAGACTATTCTCCAAAGAAGACATATAGATGGCTAAAAGGCACCTGAAAAGATACTCAATATCACTAATGGAGAAATGTAAACTAAAATTCTACAATGAGGTATCACCCCACACCAGTCAGAATGGCCTTCATCAAAAAGCCTATAAATAATAAATGCTGGAGAGCATGAGGAGAAAAGGGATCTCTCTTATACTGTTGGTGGGAATGTAAATTGGCACAATCACTATGGAGAAATTTATGGAGATTCCTTACAAAACTAAAAATAGACCTACCATATGATCCAGTCTTCCCACTCATGGGCATATATCTGGAGAAAACCATGATTCAGAGAGATACATGCTCCCCAGTGTTCCCTGCAACACTGTTTACAATAGCCAAGACATGAAAGCAAAGTAAATCCACCAACAGTTGAATAGATAAAGATCTTATCATTATATATATGTTCTTTATATTATATATATATATATAATTTACCCATAAATATATTTATTGACTATGCCAAAGCCTTTGACTGTGTGGATCACAATAAACTGTGGAAAATTCTGAAAGAGATGGGAATACCAGACCACCTGACCTGCCTCTTGGGAAACCTGTATGCAGGTCAGGAAGCAACAGTTAGAACTGGACATGGAACAACAGACTGGTTACAAATAGGAAAAGGAGTGCGTCAAGGCTATATTGTCACCCTGCTTATTTAACTTATATGCAAAGTACATCATGAGAAATGCTGGGCTGGATGAAGCACAAGCTGGAATCAAGATTGCTGGGAGAAATATCAATAACCTCAGATATGCAAATGACACCACCCTTATGGCAGAAAGTGAAGAGGAACTAAAGAGCCTCTTGATGAAAGTGAAAGAGGAGAGTGAAAAAGTTGGCTTAAAGCTCAACATTGAGAAAACTAAGATCATGGCATCTGGTCCCATCACTTCATGGCAAATAGATGGGGAAATGTGGAAACAGTGGCTGACTTTATTTTTGGGGGTTCCAAAATTACTGCAGATGGTGACTGCAGCCATGAAGTTTAAAGACGCTTACTCCTTGGAATGAAAGTTATGACCAACCTAGACAGCATATTAAAAAGCAGAGACATTACTTTGTCAACAAAGTTCCGTCTAGTCAAGGCTATGGTTTTTCCAGTAGTCATGTATGGGTGTGAGTTGAACTATAAAGAAAGCTAAGCACCGAAGAATTGATGCTTTTGAACTGTGGTGTTGGAGAAGACTCTTGAGAGTCCCTTGGACTCCAAGGAGATCCAACCAGTCCATCCTCAAGGAAATCAGTTCTGAATGTTCATTAGAAGGGTTGATGTTGAAGCTGAAACTCCAATACTTTGGCCACCTGATGTGACTGACTCATTTGAAAAGACCCTGATGCTGGGTAAGGTTGAGGGCAGGAGGAGAAGGGGACAACAGAGGATGAGATGGTTGGATGGCATCACCGACTCAATGGACATAAGTTTGGGCAAACTCCGGGAGTTGGTGATGGACAGGGAGGCCTGTCATGCTGCAGTCCATGGGGTCGCAAAGAGTCGGACATGACTGAGCGACTGAACTGAACTGATATATGTATATATATTTAAATATACATATATATACTTTATCCATATATATATGGATATATATTTAATGGATTATGCATGTATATTAGAATATATAATAGAATATAACTCAGCCATTTATAGAATAAAATAGTACCATTTGCAGCAACATGAATTGACCCAGAGATTATCATACTAAGTGTATACTATACTAAGTAAACCAGAGAAAGATCAATATCATATAGTAGCATTTATATGTGAACTCTATCAAGATGATACAAATGAATTGATTTACAAAACAGAAACAGATTCACAGAGCTTGAAAACAAACTTATGGTTACAAAAGGGGAAATATGGGGGATGGATAAATCAGGAGTTTAGGATTAACATATACACACTATTATATATAAAATAATCAAGAAGGATCTACTGTATAGCACAGGGAGCCAAACTCAATATTCTGTAATAACCTATATGAGAAAAGAATCTGAAAAAAAGGAATATATGTGTATGTGAAACTGAGCCACTTTGTTGCACACCCGAAACTAACACGACATTGTACCCCAATATAAAATAAAAATTAAAAGAAGATACCAAAAAAAAAAAAGTGGAGAGCACTGACCTATGTTGATAAAATTAGTTGCCAGCACTTAACACTACTTATTATTTTGAAGAGAAAAAAACAGTAACCACAGGGTGGACTGTGTCATAAATCATCAGTAAGTTTAAAGCATTTGGTCTGTCTAATCATTGTGATTCTGGAAAGACTTTCCAGTAGAAATTATTAATTGAGTGAGCTCATTATAGGTAATAAAGTGAGCTTGCCCCCTGTTAACCTGGTAACAAGACATAGCCATAGCTGACAAAGCTGTCCTTGCAAGGTACAGGCTCCTAGGTAGGTTCAGACCCAACCACATTAAGGAAATGCCGCTTCAAGAGTTCTTCTGACACATGTCACCATTTATGAGTTGTAATTCAGTTAATGAAAAAGAGAAACATAGCCTGTAGTTAAGCATTTTGGTCTAAGGGCCCCAAGCAAAACTGAGAAAAGAAATTTGTAGACCAGATTACTGCTGGTCTGGGGTTGACCTTTAGGTAGGTCATTTTAGTAACCTGGGGCTTAATGTAATTAGAAACAGTCAAATATCTAAGCTCTTCCCAAGACCTCCAAAAGCTTCCTGACAACCCATCTCACCAAGCTTTCCCCCTTATCTTAATACCTGTTGCTCTTACTTTAAGAAATATATTGGTCAAAAATGTATTTAATTCAAGTGCCTTTGATGGCAACTTGCTTTAATAAATGTCTGCTTTGATGGGGAAGTGATCTGGCTCCTTTAAAATAAAGCATTATGTTGACATGGCCAAGAGCATGGATTTGTCTTTCAACAGAATTGGCTCTTGAATTTGATTATTAACACTGTTACTTCACTGGCTTTGTGAACTTGAGGAAGTTACTTAAACTCTCAGAGCCTACATATTATATTTTGTAAAATGTGGAAAATTGGAAATAATTTCACAGCACTGGTAAGAGAATTATCTGAGATATTTCACGCATGGTGTAATAAATGGGAAGAAAAATAAACACTAATACTTTTTGAATCATATAATAGAAACAATTAAATTTTTTATATGTTAATTTATGCAATCTCCATAATAACCTTGTAAAGTGTATTGTCAATCTCTACTTTACAGGTGAGGAATCTTAGGCCAAAGAGGTTTTTAACTTGTCCAAGGTCACACAGTGTGTAGTGAGGGGCCTGCAGTAAGAAAATTGTGTTATGCTTCCTGCCTCTCAGTAGTTGTAATAAAATTTAATTTGCTGAGTTACTCACTTAAGAGACTGAGAAAGACACAAAAGCAGCAAAGGTTAAACAGAGTGTAGTTTTACACCTCATTAGCAAAAGGTCAAAGAGCTACAAAGAGAGGAAAATTGTTCCACAGAGTGGTAAACAGGAAATTTGCAAATATATGAAATATGTGTTGTGAAAGTTAAAACAAGCTGGAAAGAGACCCTAGAAGTAGTACTAATGATGTCATTGTGTGTAATAAATAGTAAGTAAGAATTGAGAATGAATGATTTGGGACAGATTGGGTGAGAATCCTGAACAACAAGCTTGTTTGTATTGTATTTTATTTAATTCTCAAAACATACATGAAGGAAGAAGTATTTTTTAAATCTCATGAAACAGAGAGATACTTTGAGGTCATGCAGTTCTCATGACTCTTGTGTCATTAGTAAATGGCAGTTGGACTTGAACTCAGGTCTTCTGCCTCTTTCCACCTAGTTGGTTGTGTCATTTGGGGCAAGTTTTTATAGGCACTGCTAGAGCCCACGTTCCTTGTCATCTATCAGATGAGGGAGCTTATCTATGTGATGGCTTGAGGGCAGGAGAAGAAGGGGATGACAGAGGATGAGATGGTTGGATGGCATCATCGACTCAATGGACATGGGTTTGGTTGAACTCCGGGAGTTGGTGATGGACAGGGAGGCCTGGTGTGCTGCGGTTCATGGGGTCACAAAGAGTCGGACACAAATGAGCGACTGAACTGAACTGAATTGAGCTTAGTCCCTTTATATTTTAATTTTTGTTTGTGATCTCAGCATTCCACATTGCACTTAGGTGCTGTGATATAGTCATATAACAAAAATTTTTGAATGCCTCCTATATGTCAGGGACACTTGAACTCCATCATTAGGATCAAACAAATTTTCAGTGTCTTGGAACTTATAGTCTAATCGAATTATACAATAAGCAAAAAAGGAAGTTATAAAATAATAGTGCTGTGAAGAAAAGAAAGTGAAGTGATGTAAGAGTGGGATTGGAGAGGGCAGTGGCGTCTTTAGAAAGAGAATTTGGAGAAGACTTCTTGGAGGAAATGCCATTTAAATTGCAATCTAAATACAGAAAAACATGCAGCTGTATTTTCAGTATTCCTGTTTTTCTTTTCTTTTTTCTTTCTCTACCTTGTCCCCAAAGTCTGACTTTCCTTTCCATTTTTTTATTTCTCTTGCTTGCTCCTTCATTCCCTGTCTTGGCGAATAACATCACCTTTCACTGAACTGACCAAGCCATTTTACATTTCCAGAGGTCATCCTAACTTCCTTTTGCTTCATAACCTTGCCCTTATGTGGTTACTAATTCTTGCATAGTATGTTTGCTTAATATTTTATTTTGGTTGCATATTCTTCATTGTTAAGGCCCTTAGTCCGGGCATCTTGACTCTCTCAGATTCCTGCAGTTGCCTCCGGACTTGGCTGTTTCTTGCTTTTCCTTCTAAGTCCACGTAGCTCTCTGAGGTATTATAAAAACCAGTTACGGTCCCATCATTTAACTACCCAAAAACCTTTCATGGCCCTTAATTGCCTCATAAAATCTAAACATTTTAGTATGATATTTAAGGCTTTTTACTAGTGCCTGTCTTCACTTCCCAGTTCTTCCTACCTTCTTTCCCACAATATAATATGTGTTCCCACTACACAGTAGCTCTCTTGGTTTCTTGAACACACTGTATTCTTCATGATTTTCATGCACATGTTGGTCCTTCTTTGATGCCCTTTCTCCTAGTAATCTCCTTCCTTTCCTTCAGTAACCATCTTTAATGAAACCCTTCCATATTTCTATATGTGTAACACTGAGAATTAGAATAAGTGGCATACAAATCCCAAAATAAGAGCAGAGAAGTTAGTGGGGGAAAAAAACCTCTCACATAAATGAAATTGGAAGCTGGACAACTCATAATTGACATGGGTTTAAGGTACCTAGAGTCATTCTATCTTAACCTTTTCTAGAATTTTAGCACAAGAATCCCTGTTTCTTGATCACCTCATGGCTCACATGTCTGCTATAGTTCCAACCATTACATCATATTTCAGGCAGCAGCAAGGAACATTAAGAAGAGTGTTCTCCCTATTTTTAAGGACACTTCCAGAAATTACACACAAGAGTCAACTCATTCATTGACTAAAAATAGTCATGGACTATACCTAGCTGAAAGAAGTTAGGATATTTAATTTTTTATTGTGGTGACAGTTTATAAGGAGAAGAGAATAGATATTCACAAGCAGCATGCTCTGTTACAGTCATTCTGTATACTAGTGTTCCTTATAAGGAGACTTTTCTTTTAGTGTTTATCTTTTAAGTTATCCTTCCATCATAGCTCATACTTGTTATAGAATAGAAGACACCTGTTGTTGCCTGTGTTATGGACCTTGCCTTTGTCTCTACTATTAACTTCTAGGACTGCTCATGCTCCTTAGTACCTATTCTATCTGGATTCCCTAGTGGCTCAGTGGTAAAGGTTCCACCTGCCAAATAGAAGATGTAGGTTCGATCCCTGAGTCGGGAAGATGCCTTGAAGAAGGAAATGGCAACCCACTCCAGTATTCTTGCTTGGGAAATCCAATGGACAGAGGAGCCTGGCAGGCTATAGTCCAATAGGTCACAAAAGAGTTAGACACAACTTAGGGACTTAACAAAAACACTCATTCTATCTAAGGTTTCTGTTTGTCTATTTCACACTTTTGTAAAATTGCATGAGTTCTTCCTTTAACTGAAATTTTCTATCCCACTCATACCTCTAGTCTATGAACATTCTCCTTGTCTATCCCTACCCATCTGGGATTGATCTTATTTTCAATTATTTGTTCACATACTCTGCTCCCAACTAGACCACGAACTCCTTGAATGTACAGACTATGGCTTATTTGTTTCTAAATCCTTAGCACCTAGGCTGGTGGAGGAAATGACAAACCACTCCAGTATTCTTGCCTGGAGAATCCTCGTGGACAGAGGAGCCTGGGAAGCCGTAGTCCATAGGGTCACAAAGAGTTGGACACAACTGAAGCAACTTAATATTAGCACCTAGATCAATGATCAGGAAAAAAAAAAATCACACTCAGTGTATTCTTGATAAGTGAGTGAAATGTGCAATGGAGGTATATATTCAGCAATTTATTTCATATTTTTCCAAACATTTGTTTATTAATAGTATGTCTAATATCAAGCAGCAAGCTATATGCTGAGATATAGCCGTGTGTAAGATAATGATTGTCTCTCAAGGAGCTTAAATTCATGATGAGGGAGACAGGGCATAAACAAATAAAATAATTCTAGTTGTAAAAAGAGACTAATACAAAGGGGAAAAAAACAATCTGTTTATAATGCTGGGGGACTAATAGCATGATACATTTCAGTTATTTGTAAATATTTCAGTTCTTATTTGTGTTCCATTCTTCATGAAAAAAGTAGATTAAGAAGTTTGTTATATCATGACAAGTTCATGCCTCTGAGTATGGTTACCACCAAGAGAATTGTTAATTAGCTTCTTTTTTGAGTTCATTGACTTGAAAAATTATAACATGCCAAGGTTCAGATATGGAGATTAATGTGGTTGCTGACATTAATGGCTTAAAATAAATTATTGTGGTGAATTAAACTCAATTAAAATTTGTGGGATGTTCATTTCTGTTGACTGGCTAAATGTTTATAATGAGAAATCCTTACTTATTCATAAATTACATTTATTGAGTGCCTGCTCAGTACTGGGTGCTGTTTTAAATGCTTTACCTTCATCAATTAATTTAGCCCTCACATCAGCCATTTTAGTTAGATAGTGATCTTATCCTCCTCTTACAGATTAAAAAAGAAAAATGACTCAAAGATAGGTTAATTGATTTGGCCAAGGTCAGGTAGCTGGTAAGAGAACGAGCCACAACCCAAACCCAAGCAGGGTCTGTGCTCTACACCCTGGCTGCTCAAAAGGAGAAACCTCAGACCAGCAGCATCAGCATCACTGGTGATGCTGTGAAAATACAAACTCTCAGGCCCACCCTAGAACTACTGAACTTGAATCTGCATTTCTTAATAAGATCCTCAGATAATCCAAATGCATATAAAAATTGGAGAATCCAGGCTGTAAGCCATTATTCTATACTACTTTTGTTGTTGTCATTTAGTCTCTTAAGTTGTGACTCTTTGCAACACCATGGTCTGTAGCCCACCAGGCTCCTCAAGGATTTCCCAGGCAAGAATATTGGAATGGGTTGCCATGTCCTTTTCCAGGGGATCTTTCTGACCCAGGGATCGAACCTGCATCTCTTGCGTTGGCAGGCAGGTTCTTTACCGTGGAGCCACCAGTTCCACCTTGCACGTGTACTCAGTAGCTCAGTCCAGCCTTCCTGACCCTTACTCTAAAGTGCCAGGTTTACTATTGATTTCTGGGCCATATACCTGTATCTTCTCATAGCCCCAGCAAAGTAACATTTGAAATGCTCCCAGCCACTTAAGAGCACCCTCAGAGACTATGTACTTTCCATCTCTTACATTCTATATTGCAATGTTCCACCCACTCTGGACATCTGGCTGCTTGTTGAGATTTAATTAAAGTATTTGTCAGAAATACTGACACCATTAACCCCTGTTTTGTGAACCACTTGGGTCACATGGATTAACAGCAATGTGGTATCAGCTCTTCATTAAAAGTGGTTATACTATTATATTGGAAAAATTTGGAAGCAGGAGGTTAGACGTCACAGCAAAAAGAACATTTTAAATCCTCATTGATTTTCTTTCTCTGTGTTTGCTCTTTTTTATTACAGGAATACCTGCCAGCATCATTTTCTTCCTTCTCTGGTTTATAACTTTTCCATTAAAAAGTAATTTGAAAGACAGTATAGCTAGAGAGTTTTATCTATACCTTTCTTATAGCACTTTATCGTTTTGTCTCACAGTTATTTGAGTGCATACCATGGTATAATTACAGTCTCCCAACTTCTATAGGGGGTATGTGTGAAACCTGGAACTGTGGCAAATGGTTCTTTTCTTTAGGTAATTAATCTGATCCTCACCACAACATTGTCTTGGAAATGTGACTCTGATCCTCATTTAACACATGAGGAAACTAAGGCTGAGCGTTTTAAAGTGTACCCAAGGCTCACAACTTGTAAATGTTGGAACTGAGCTTGAACTCAGGGAATATTACTCCAGAGTCCACATGTTTGACCAGTGTTCGACACCAACCAGCCATTATGAACAGCAAGTATACAAATGGGCAGAAACCCTAGTAGGATTTACACACTTGTTTTGCTAGGTTCTAAAAGACAGTTATTACCTTGAGTTTCTAAATTATAATTTTGGTCTCACAAAATTATATTTTTAAATGATAAATGTTTTAAACATCTTATTCTTCAAACAACCCACTTTTCTTTCATATATCATATTGGATCAGTTTGTGTAGCATCGAATTGGAATCACATGGGTGTCAACATTGACGATCACTTAGCTGAAATTCAAAGAACCACTTGGACTTCTTTTCCCCTAAATTGGCTGGCATGGACCACAGGTAAATTTTCAGTACATAGTTAAGATTAAAACTTTGCTTAAAATCTGATTGCCAGTTGATAATAACTAACAGAGCAGTTGCCAAGAAGCATCAATTGAGTAAGTGCCAATGAGGTTTAATATAAATGTGTCAAGGGCTCATGTGCCAAAAACAATTAGTCTCTAAATCGCTTTGAATCATAATAAATTTATGATCAATGCAATTAAAAGAGGCATGATTGGATCTGATTAAAAGGCAATAGAAGAATTCTGGAAAATGTTCCTAAATAGTCAAGATCTTTTCTGCTGAGTTGGTTCTTTGCATCAGGTGGCCAAACTATTGGAGCTTCAGCTTCAGCATCAGTCCTTCCAATGAATATTCAGGGTTGATTTCCTTTACGATTGACTGGTTTGATCTCCTTGCTGTCCAGGGGACTCTCAAGGGTCTTCAGCACCACAGTTTGAAAGCATCAATTCTTTGGCTCTCAGTCTTTTTTCTGGAGAAAGCAATGGCACCCCACTCCAGTACTCTTGCCTGGAAAATCCCATGGATGGAGGAGCCCGGTAGGCTACAGTCTGTGGGGTCACCACGACTGAGCGACTTCACTTTCACTTTTCCCTTTCATGCACTGGAGAAGGCAATGGCAACCCACTCCAGTATTCTTGCCTGGAGAATCCTGTGGACAGGGTAGCCTGGTGGGCTGCCGTCTATGGGGTCGCACAGAGTCACACACGACTGAAGTGACTTAGCAGCAGCAGCAGCAGTCTTTTTTATGGTCCAACTCTCACATCCATACATGACTACTGGAAAAACCACAGCTTTGATTATATGGACCTTTGTTGGCAAAGGGCTGTCTCAGTTTTTTAATATGCTGTCTAGGTTTGTCATAGCTTTCTTTCCAAGGAGCAAGAGTCTTTTAGTTTTGTGGCTGCATTCACCATCAGCAGTGATTTTGGAGCCCAAAGAAAGAAAATATGTCACTGCTTCCAAATTTTCCCCATCTATTTGCCATGAAGTGATGGGACCAGATGCCATGATCTTTGTTCTTTGATGCTGAGTTTTAAGTCAGCTTTTTCACTCTCCTCTTTTACCCTCATCAAGAGGCACTTTAGTTCCTTTTTGCTTTCTGCCATTAGAGTGATATCATCTGCATATCTGA
The DNA here is from genome assembly GCF_054371585.1 of Giraffa tippelskirchi. NCBI lineage: Eukaryota > Metazoa > Chordata > Mammalia > Artiodactyla > Giraffidae > Giraffa > Giraffa tippelskirchi. The sequence goes on along the minus strand of NC_137284.1, from coordinate 36,040,731 downwards.
GGTTGTTAATACTTCTCCTGGCAAATTTGATTCCAGCTTGTGATTCATCCAGCCTGGCATTTCCCATGATGTACTGTCCCAAAAAAGATGTCCTTTTCATTATAGGGGAGTGGAATGCAAAAGTAGGAAGTCAAAAAATATCTGGAGTAACAGGCAAATTTGGCCTTGGAGTACAGAATGAAGCAGGGCAAAGGCTAACAGAGTTTTGCCAAGAGAACACACTGGTCAGCAAACACCCTCTTCCAACAACACAGGAGAAGACTCTACACATGGACATCATCAGATGGTCAACACCAAAATCAGATTGATTATATTCTTTGCAGCCAAAGATGGAGAAGCTCTATACAGTCAGCAAAAACAAGACTGGGAGGTGACTGTGGCTCAGATCATGAACTCCTTATTGCCAAATTCAGACTTAAATTGAAGAAAGTAGGGAAAACCACTAGACCATTCAGGTATGACCTAAATCAAATCCCTTATGATTATACAGTAGAAGTGAGAAATAGATTCAAGGGATTAGATCTAATAGACACAGTGCATGAAGAACTATGGACAGAGGTTCGTGACATTGTACAGGAGGCAGGGATCAAGACCGTCCCAAGAAAAAGAAATGCAAAAAGGCAAAATGGCTGTCTGAGGAGGCCTTACAAATAGCTGAAAAAAGAAGAGAACTAAAGGCAAAGGTGAAAAGGAAAAATATACCCATTTGAATGCAGAGTTCCAAAGAATAGCAAGGAGAGATAAGAAAGCCTTCCTCAGCGATCAGTGCAAAGAAATAGAGGAAAACAGTAGAATGGGAAAGACTAGAGATCTCTTCAAGAAAATTAGAGATACCAAGGGAACATTTCATGCAAATACGGGAGCAATAAAGGACAGAAATGGTATGGACCTAACAGAAGCAGAAGAGATTAAGAAGAGGTGGCAAGAATACACAGAAAACAAAGAAAGATAGTGCTAAATTGGGTCTGACTCTGTGACCTGTGGACTGTAGCCTGCCAGACTCCTCTGTCCATGGTATTTTCCAGGCAAGAATACTGGAGTGGGTTGTCATTTCCTTCTGCAGGGGATCTTCCCAACCCAGGAATCAAACCCATGTCTCCAGAATTGCAGGCAGATTATTTACCAACTGAATATACAGAAGAACTGTACAAAAAAGATCTTCATGACCCGGATAATCATGATGGTGTGATCACTCACCTAGAGCCAGTCATCCTGGAATGTGAAGTCAAGTGGGCCTTAGGAAGCATCACAAACAAAGCTAGAGGAGGTGATGGAATTCCAGTTAAGCTATTTCAAATCCTAAAAGATGATGTTGTGAAAGTGCTACACTCAATATGCCAGCAAATTTGGAAAACTCAGCAGTGGCCTCAGGACTGGAAAAGGTCAGTTTTCATTCCTATCCCAAAGAAAGGCAATGCCAAAGAATGCTCAAACTACCGCACAATTGCACTCATCTCACATGCTAGCAAAGTAATGCTCAAAATTCTCCAAGCCAGGCTTCAGTAAGACATGAACCACGAACTTCCAGTTGTTCAAGCTAGATTTAGAAAAGGCAGAGGAACCAGAGATCAAATTGCCAACATCCACTGGATCATTAAAAAAGTGAGAGAGTTCCAGAAAAAACATCTATTTCTGCTTTATTGACTATCCCAAAGCCTTTGACAGTGTGGATCACAACAAACTGTGGAAAATGCTTCAAGAGATAGGCATACCAGACCACCTAACCTGCCTCCTGAGAAATCTGTATGCAGGTCAGGAAGCAACAGTTAGAACTGAACATGGAACGACAGACTTGTTCCAAATTGGGAAAGAATTACATCAAGGCTGTATGTTGTCCCCCTGCTTATTTAACTTATATGCAGAGTACATCATGATAAATGCTGGGTTGGATGAAGCAGAGACTGGAATCAAGATTGCCGGGAGAAATATCAATAACATCAAATATGCTGATGACATCACATATGGCAGAAAGCAAAGAAGAACTAAAGACCCTCCTGATGAAAGTGAAAGGGGAAAGTGAAAAAGTTGGCTTAAAACTCAACGTTCACAAAACTAAGATCATGGCATCCAGTCCCATCACTTCATGACAAATAGATGGGGAAACAATGGAAACAGTGACAGACTTTATTTTGGGGGGCTCCAGAATCACTCCATATGGTGACTACATCCATGAAATTAAATGACACTTGCTCCTTGGAAGAAAAGTTATGACCAATCTAGACAGCTTATTAAAAGGAAGAGACATTACTTTGCCAACATAGGTTCATCTAGTCAGGCCATGGTTTTTCCAGTAGTCTTGTGTGGATGTGAGAGTTGGACTATAAAAAAGCTGAGCACCAAAGAATTGATGCATTTGAACTGTGGTGTTGGAGAAGACTCTTGAGAGTCTCTTCAGCAAGGAGATACAACTAGTCTATCCTAAAAGAAATCAGTCCTGAATATTCATTGGAAGGACTGATGATGAAGCTGAAACTCCAATACTTTGGCCACCTGATGTGAAGAACTGACTCATTTGAAAAGACCTTGATGCTGGGAAAGATTGAAAGCAGGAGGAAAAGGGGACGACAGAGGATGAGATGGTTGGATGGCATCACCAACTCAATGGACATGAGTTTGAGTAAACTCTGGGAGTTGGTGATGGACAGGGAGGCCTGGTGTGCTGCAGTCCATGGGGTTGCAAAGAGTAGGACATGACTGAGCAACTGAACTGAAATTTGCATATAAGTTAAATAAGCAGGGTGATAATATACAGCTTTGATGTACCCCTTTCCCAATTTTGAATCAGTCCATTGTTCCATATCTAGTTCTAACTCTTGCTTCTTGACCTGCATTGAGGTTTCTCACAAGGCAGGTAAGGTGGTTTGGTATTCCCATCTCTGTAAGAATTTTCCACAGTTTGTTGTGATCTCACACTGTCAAAGGCTTTAACCTAGTCAGTGAAACAGAAGTAGATTTTTTTTCTGGAACTCTTTTGCTTTCTGTATGATCCATTGGATGATGACAATTTGATCTCTGGTTCCTCTGCCTTTTCTAAACCCAACTTGTACATCTGGAAGTTCTTGGTTCATGTATGGGTAAAGCCTAATTTGAAGAATTTTGAACATTACCTTGCTAGCAAGTGAAATGAGTGCAACTGTATGGTAGTTTTTATATTCTTTGGCATTGTCTTTATTTGAGATTGGAGTGAAACCTGACCTTTTCCAATCCTGTGGCCACTGCTGAGTTTTCCAACTGCTGACATATTGAATGCAGCACTTTTACAGCATCATCTTTTAGTATTTGAAATAGTTCAGCTAGTTCCATCAGCTCCACTAGCTTTGTTCATAGTAGTGTTTCCTAAGGCCCACTTGACTTCTCAGAGCTTCGCTGATGGCTCAGAGATAAAGAATCTGTCTGCAGTGCAGGAGCTGCAAAAGATGCGGGTTTGATCCCTGACTTGGGAAGATCCCCTGGAGGAGAACATGGCAACTCACTCCAGTATTCTTGCCTGGAGACTCCCATGGACAGAGGAGCCTAGTGGGCTACAGTCCGTAGGGTCACTGTGAGTCAAATACAACTCAAGCTAGTTAGCATGTACACACACACACACACACTTGACATTACAGTCCAGGATATCTGCCTCTAGGTGAGTGACCACACTGTCGTGATTATCCGGGTCATTAAGACCTTTTTTGTATACTTCTTTTGTGTATTTTTAGCACCTTTTCTTAATCTCTTCTGCTTCTGTTAAGTCCTTGCCATTTCTGTCCTTTATTGTGCCTATCTTTGCATGACATGTTCTCTTGGTTGGTAACTCCAGTTTTCTGGTAGAGATCTCTAGCCTTTCCCATCTATTGTTTTCCTCTATTTCTTTGCATTGTTCACTTAAGAAGGCTTTCTTACCTCTCCTTGCTGTTCTCTGGAACTCCTCATTCAGATGGCATATCTTTCCTTTATTCTTTGCCTTTTGCTTCTCTTCTTTTTCAACTATTTGTAAGGCCTTCTCAGACAACCACTTTGCCTTCTTGCATTTCTTTTTCGTTGTGGTATGAGTAAGTATAATTTGCTCATTCAACATACTTTTTGTAGTTGTTATTTTTTTAATTTTTTGTTGAAGTATAATTAATTTACAATGTTGTGTTTCTTGTGCTCAGCAAAATGACTCAGATACACACACACACACACACACACACACATATATATATGAAACTTTTTCATGTTTTTCCCATTAGAGTTTACTATTTACTATAAGATGTTAAATATAGTTCACTGTTCTATACAGTAGGTCTTTGTGGTTTATTTTATATGTAGTAGAGTGTATCTGCTAATCCCAAATTCTGATTTTATCTACCCCCTTGTCCCTTTAGCAGTAAGTTTACTTTCTGTGTGCATGAGCCTGTTTGTTTTGTAAATAACTTCCTTTGTATCATATTTTAGATTCCACATTTAAGTGATATCATATATTTATCTTTCTCTTATTTCGCTTAGTATGATAACATCTAGGCCCATCTATGTTGTTTCAAATGGCACTATTTTATGTTTTTCTATAGCTGAGTAGGATTCCATTGTGTATATGTGCAACATCTTTATCCTGTATCAGCTGATGAATATTGAGTTCCTTCCGTGTCTTGGTTGTTGTCAATAGTGTTGCTGTGAACACTTGAGTGCATGCATCTTTCTGAATTAGAGTTTTCTTCAGATATATGTCCCGGAGTAGGTTTAGTGGATCATATGGAAACACTATTTTTAATTTCTTGAGGAACCTCCTCACTGTTCTCAATAGTTGCTGCACCAATTTACATTCCCACCAACAGTTTATGAGTTCCCTTTTCTCCACACCCTTTCTAGCATTTATTATTTGTAGACTTTTGATGATAACCATTCTGACTGGTGTGAGCTGATACCTCATTGTAGTTTTAATTTGCATTTTTTAATAATTAGTGATACTAAGCATCTTATAATGTGCTTAGTGGCTATCTGTCTTAGCTTCTGCCCTCAAGAGACTTATAGTTTAATAGAAGAAAACAAAATGATTGTGGACAAATAACTATAACTTGTTATAGGTGCAGTGATAGAGCAGATAAATGGCTCAGTGGTGAACATACATGGACATATTTAGTTCTCTTTGCAGTTTTCCATGATCATCATGACCTTAACAAATCTCATTCAATGGCTGGCTTCCTTTATATCCGTAACAATTGTATGTTTCTCTCCCTAGGCCTCATTCCCTTTGGTCACACAGATTTATTTTTGCAGTCATTCCATGATGTTGCCTAACCTGCATGTTTTTGCATTTTTTTCTTCCCTGTGCCTGGAGTGTCTTTTCTTAATCTCCACCTGACAAAATTTGGTTCCTCTTTAGGGCAGAGCCTCCTGAAATGCCATCTCCTCTATGAAACCTCCCACCCCCACTTCTCCTGTTAATTGCACCTTTCTCTGTGTTCCAGTGAAGTTTAAACTTAACTCTGTTGCAGCACATACCGGGTTATATTTGATTATCCATCTGTAACTCTTGGAGGCAAAGATTCTGTCTTTATATCTGCCTCAAGATTTATCAGAGTGTCTGATGTGTATTGAGCTTGAGGAAGTGTTTTTTTGGTTTGGTTTGGCTTAGTTGAGTGTTTGATACATAAAAGTATGAAGTAAGTTGATTTAAGTCTTTCTTTAAACTACTTCTTTTTTGGTCCATGGTATGGATAGTCACTTTATGTGTATTATGGTATGTGTGCTCTTGAAAGTAGTACTTCTAGTTGATTCTACACTGACCCATTTGGGTTTTAAAATCTTGTTTGACTTGTGAGTCTGTGTTTGACCAACCTTCACATTGTTAGGGATTTATCTGACATTTCCATTTCTGAATTAGAATGAAGGGTATAAGGCTAGTCCTTTATGCATGAATTAACTTTCTTATACATTATGCCTGACTTCAGGGAGTGCCTGTTTAAGCTAGTGGATTGTTCACAAATGCTTAGGGCATGCTAGCAGGCAGCTCTGAGAAGCTAAATTAGAGAATTTGTAATCTGGTATTCTAAATGAATCAAAACCAGTAGGTAAAAAATAAATACCATCCTTAGTAACTAACAGCACAAAAATATTTCTGTTAGAAGCTTAAAAACATATCAGTATCCTAGTTATAAGATTGCTTATAAATCTAACAGAATTTTGAATAAAAATTGAGCAATAAATTGACATTATGTAACTAGACTTGGGCTTCCCTGGTGGCTCATATGGTAAAGAATTATCATGGTGTCATTTTGAAATGTATAGAAATACCAAATCACTATGTCATTTAACAGGAACTAACCTAGTGTTATAGGTCAATTATTACTTCAAAATCAAAGAAAACAAAACAAAACAAGAAAACTCATATAAAAAAGAGATAAGGTTTGTGGTTACCAGTAACTGGGGTTGGTGGTAGGGGGAGTTAGCTAAAGGCGGTCAAAAGGTATGAACTTCTGCTTATGCGATAGATAAATACTAGGGATGTTATATATGAAAGTTTTTTAAAAAGTAAATTCTAAGACTTCTCATCACAACAAAAAGGTTTTACTATTTTTCTTAATTTTGTATCTATGTGAAATGATGGCTTCTCACTAAACATACTGTGATAATTGCTTGATGATGTACTTAAGCTGAATCACCCTGCCACACACTTGAAACTTAGGCAGTGCTGTATGTCAGTTGTTGTGCTGTGCTTAGTTGGTCAGTCGTGTCCGACTCTTTGCTACCCCATGGACAGTAGCCCACCAGGCTCCTCTGTCATGGGGATTCTCCAAGCAAGAATACTGGAGTGTGTTGCCATGCCCTCCTCCAGGGGAACTTCCCAATTTAGGGATCAAATCCAGGTCTCCCACATTGCAGGCAGATTCTTTACCATCAGAGCTACCAGGGAAGCCCAAGAATACTGGAGAGGTTGGCCTATCCCTTCTCCAGGGGATCTTTTTGACCCAGGAATCAAACTGGGATCTCCTGTATTGCAGGCAGATTCTTTACCAGCTGAGCTCCTGTGTCAGTTATAGCTCAATAAAACTGGAAGAAAAGCAAACAAACAGGTAGTTTGCAATATAAAAACTTGAGCAATAAACTGACTATACAGAGATAGCATTTAAGCTTACATATTTATTTTATAAATATATATTGGGGCATCTCCTCTAGGTAAAAGAGTGTGATTAATGCTATGGGAAACATAAAGGTGAGAAATATAGAAACTTTATCCTCCAAGGAATCTACACTGGGGAGGAGGACAAGGTATGAGGGGATGTGAACCTCTGTGTTGCCACTGCTGTGTATGTCCAATCACAGTGACACAGAGCTGGTGGTAAAAACAAACAAACAAACAAAAAACATGAACGATAGAGGTGCCTTGAATCATATTCTAGTGGAATGATCAATAGTAGAATATCCTGGGGAAAAGCAAGGGCGGGATAAATTAAGAGTTTGGGATTAACCTATGCACACTACTATGTATAAAATAGATAACCAACAAGGACCTACTGTGTAGCATAGGGAACTGTATTTGACATTTTGTAATAACCTATAAGGGGAAAGAAAAATATATAACTGAATCACCTTGCTGTATATAAGAAACTAACAGAACATTATAAACAAACTATACTTCAATAAGAAAATAGAATATCTTGCATAAAAGTGGACAAATCAATTTGGGATGATTGAAAACCCTGACACAAGTCCTTCCTGATTCTGTGGAATTGGCATTTCCACATCTCCAGAGCAGGATTTAAAATTGGAGGAACTGATACTAATTTCTCTGAACCTAGTTTTTTCAGTTGTCAATGGTGTTCACAATTGGTGCCATCCAGTGGCATGAGTATTTGTCATATATATGTGTGTGTCTATATCGAAAAATAAGAGAATACATAAAATCATACCATATGCTCTTAAGAGCTATCCATTTATTATTAATAATTCCTTCATTTATTACAGAAATATTTATTAAGTGCATTTACTATGTGAGAGACGTTATATAATGTACTGATAAAGCAAAGAGGAGTGAAATACAGAGCCCGTGTCTTCAAGAAGAGCTTGTAGATGATAAAGATATGTAAATAGACAAATGAAACTCAGATTGATGGCTATATAAGAAGTGCAGTGGGAATCAAGTGAGGAAGTAATTAATATTATTGAATTCAGGAGAGGTAAAATTTTTATAAATCTTTATTTTAAAATGGGCTTTATATAAGATTAAAAAAAAAAAATCTTTACATATAGAAAAGATGCCCCAAAGGAGATGAGGATTAAGGAAGGGTAATCCATGAGGCAAGGAAAATAATCTATAAAGAAAGATTCAGAGAAAGCATATCAAGTTCAGTAAACTGTTTCTAGTTTGGTATAGTAGGAAAAAGGTCTGCAAACTGAGGAATGGGAGTTGGGGGTCGGGGGCGGGATGTAAAACGGAACATGTGGATGTGAGTGTGGTTACGAGCATTGGGTCCACAGGGCTGCTTACAGCCTGAATTCCTACTCTGTGGCTTGTATGACTTTGTGCGGTGACTAAGCTAGCTCCTTCCTGTGATGAGGGTAATGATAGCATCTATCATAGTTTGTTTGTGAACTGCATCAGGTAATATATGTAAGGCACTGAGAAAAGGACCCAGAACATTATATAGAGTATATGTCGTAGCTGTTACTATTATCATGATTACCTGCAGCCTATTTCTAGGAAATAATGTACACAGCCATTGATCCTTTATTTCGACTTTCCCTTGTGTTATTTTATTCAAGGATTCCCAACATAAATGTGAGGCAGACAGTGAAAGAGTAAATAGCCTCTTAAAAATTTAGGAGCTCTGTCAGGCTTGGTTGTTGAGATAGCGGCAACCCAGGATGGGGTTTCCTGACTCTTAGCTGTTCCAACCTTCCTCCTAGCAATACCACTCTTCCTGGCTAAGTGCCTGCACTCGGATAACCGGAAATGACTACTCTTAACTTCCTCTAGCCTAGGTTAGAGCTCTCTCTTGGATTTTTCATCAAAGTCTCTATAACCTTTCTGTTGTAATAAAGCCAGCGATGTCTGGGCAACAGTGGGGACAGGCATGCGGGAGGAGATGGAGAGGTGGTATTGTGTGGCTGGGAAGCTCTCTGTCATCCATCCTTCACTTCTTCCTGCCAAAAACCTGGAGGCCTAGACCCTGACACTTGAGTAGAGTCAAGGTGGGAAGAGACCACTCTTCCCTCACCAGGCCTGCTTCTCAGACTGATGTTAGAGTGTGTGTCAGAGAGTAGAAGAGTGGAAAAGAGGATGCGGTCTCTATGTCCATGTATGATTATGAAGATTGTTGTATTTTTTTTTCCAATTAATGTAGACCTGTGTGCCATCAAAGCCTGGGGCAGGAACAAGAGGCTGTATGGTGGGCACCTGGCCCACCCATGCATAGCATGGCCCACCCATGCATAGCACTGCACACAGGATAATTAAATGTATGGATATCAGTTTATAGAAAAATATAGGGAAGTATCTTCAGAGAGATTGTATTCCCAGAAATCTGTTGTTTAGATTTATCCACCCATAAAAGCACAGTTCTCATGCTATTTTCTATCTCTGTCAGTTTTTTATCCAAGATGGTGATATTCCATTCAATTCTCTAGTGCTTCTTGGTCTGACTACCACAGAATCCCTACTCATTGTGGAGTTATTGTCCTATTTTTACACTACAATCTTGACTTTTTCTATTGCCATCCCATCCTAGCATTGAATTAATCCTTGTAAGTTCTAATCATGCTCATCTTAATATTATTTGGGAGCTGAACAGTAACAGATCCCAGAACATTCTGGCCTGTTCAGGAACCTGACCCAGCTGTGCGCCTGCTGCCATGGTGGGAGGTTTAACAGCAGCAAGACATGCCCAGAATTCCCATTACACTGACTTGATGAGTTTCACAAAATATACCTAAGTATTTGACTCGTTAACATCTTCATTATGCCATGCATTAGCCAAGGATTTTATTACCATTTTTGTTCATTTGCAATTTCACCAAATTAGTGATCTAATAATAGGAATTAGAAAAGGTTTTTAATAGTCATTTAATTAGTTTTAAACATATGTTTCTACATATATCTTTAAACTCTAGATTGAATTTCTATAAATTGGGGAGTGGGGTAGGTAAAAGCTACAGTGTATGATTTTGTACACACCTACTGATATCTCTGGATAAGCCTCAGGTTCTCAGGCTGTGGTACCAGAATATTGAAACCCATCTCCTAAAGTTGTGGTGAGATGAGGTTAGATGATATATGTGAAACTATTTTATAAACTTTAATGGATATAGTAAAAATTAAATATTGGCGGTTCAGATGGTAAAGAATCTGCCTGTAATGCAGGAGATCTGGATTCAATCCTGGAAATCCCCTGGAGAAGGGAATGGCTATCCACTCCAGTATTCTTGCCTGGAGAATTCCATAAACAGAGGAGCCTGGTGGGCTACAGTCCATGGGGTCAGACATGACTGAGTGACTAATACTTTCACTTCATTGTTATTAAATATCCAAGAAGGAGAAGTCTGATTTATAGAACTTTCTTCTCATTTCTGTCTTTCTTGTGATATGAACTATAGTCGCTAAGCTGCTAAGTCGCTTCAGTCGTGTCCGACTCTGTGCGACCCCATAGACGGCAGCCCACCAGGCTCCCCCGTCCCTGGGATTCTCCAGGCAAGAATACTAGAGTGGGTTGCCATTTCCTTCTCCAGTGCATGAAAGGGAAAAGTGAAAGTGAAGTCGTTCAGTCATGTCTGACTCCTAGCGACCCCATGGGTCTGCAGCCTACCAGGCTCCTCCACCCATGGGATTTTCCAGGCAAGAGTACTGGAGTGGGGTGCCATTGCCTTCTCCGATGAACTATAGTTACAATACCATAATTGAATTCTGAATTATAGCTATATTGTTATTGTTAAGTCGCTAAGTCGTGTCCAACTCTTTGTGACCCCATGGACTACAGCACACCAGACTTCCCTGTCCCTCACCATCTCCCAAGAGTTTGCTCAAACTCATATACATTGAGTCAGTGATGCCATCCAACCATCTCATCCTCTGTCACCCCTTTCTCCTTCTGCCCTATTAATAACCATGAGTGTATTAATACTTAGAAAGTATTAATTGGGAATATTTGCTTCTTAATATTAAGTTTTAATGATTATAGAAATACAAGCCTTTTGATATATTTCGCATAGTCAGAATGCTTAAGAGACTCCATATGATAATATAAATTCTTCATGATATAAACAGTATTCTCAATCCCCTAAATTCATCTGTTGAATGTAATTTTTATACATTATTGGGCTTTTATTATGTTATAGTATGATACCTCTGTGAAATGTCATCAGAAATTATTATATAAACACCAGCACTTAAAAATATTGAAATACACTGATTGCTATATTAATGCTAATATTAATATAGCAATTAATCAATGTGATAATGTTATGTTACAATTAGGTCTTTAGCTATTTATTTAATATTAACAAAATAATAACTGCAAATGCTTAGAAAAGTTAAAAAGTTGATGTGCTTTTTTTCTATATATTTAAAATTGAATGTCATAGGGCAAAATTCATTCATTCACTGAGTAAGCATTTGCTAAGTTTCTATCATGAGGCAAATGTTGCACTAGTTACTAGGGATAAGAAAATGAAAAGAGATTTCCTACGTTCAAATGTCTAAGCTAACTCCAACTCCAAATCCTCTTGAGAGAAAATATTCTCTGATATTTCTCAGAAAAGTTGAAAGGAATCTTCTTGGCAAAAACAGGGCATTTAAAAGGAGTTTTCTTAAAATGTAGCATGTGAGCACCAAACTGAACAGCTCTACATAAGAAAACTTCTGATAGAAAAATATCCTGGAGGAAAATTAAAGAAACGTTGCTATTCAGAACTGTATATAAATAACATTAATTGAGAATATTTGCTTCTTAATATTAAATGTTAATGATTATACAAATATAAGCCTTTTGATTCATTTCACATAATCAGAATGCTTAAGAGACTGCACATGATAATATAAATTCTAATATAAATTCTTCATAATATAAACAGTATTCTCAATCCCTTAAATTTATTTGCTGGATGTAATTTTTATATATTATTGGGCTTTAATTCCTGTTTCATTAGCAAAACTTTTAAGTGTGTAATTGTTGTACATGGGTTAGAAAATTTACATTATCCTCTGACTATACCAATTTATAGGTTAGCATTGTCCAGCTTATAATTTGGTTTTATGCATCTATCTTAAGTTTTAATTCCTTTTGTTAACACCACAGGTGAAACACAAGAACCAATGAATTTAAGTTTTTGTGAATGTTTTTTGACATATGAATTCTCTCTTTGGGGACCACTGAAATATTTGAAAAACATATGGTTGAAAAATAGTAATAATCTCTAGCTTTTGTGTGAAGCAGTGAGTTTCAGGGATCCTTACTAAGCACTTACTATGTATAGGTCTCTGTACTATGTATAGATCAGTAATCTGTTGTCTACTCTCTTAAGACATTTAGTTTAGTAGAAGTGATAAGAGAAGACATTACCAGAGTTTAGGGCCCAAAGTAATGAGTCTCTGCACAGAGTGTGGTACTTAATGAATATTTGTGAAATGAATACATTAATAAAGTAAATGAATGCACAAAGAGAGATACTGACTAAGGAGATTATTTTTAGCAGATGTCTCGGAAAGTTTTCAGGGCCAAAGTGAGACATTTGATAGAGGGGTAGAATTTGGACATGAAGGATTCCAGGAAGGCGGGACAATGTCAGATTTTACCCAGATTTTTTTTTTTTTAATAAATTTATTTATTTTAGTTGGGGGCTAATTACTTTACAATATTGTAATAGTTTTTGCCATACATTGACATGAATCAGCCATGGGTTTACATGTGTTTCCCTTCCTGGACCCCCCACCCACCTCCCTCCCCATCCCATCCCTCTGGGTCATCCCATTGCCCCGGCCCTGAGCCCTTGTCTCATGCATCGAACATGGAATGGTGTTCTGTTTCACATATGATAATATACATGTTTCAATGCTATTCTCCCAGAACGTCCCACCCTCACCTTCTCCCTCAGAGTCCATAAAATTGTTCTATGCATCTGTGTCTCTTATTCTGTCTCGCATATAGGGTTATCGTTACCATCTTTCAAATTCCATATATATGCATTAGTATACTGTATTGTTGTTTTTCTTTCTGGCTTACTTCACTCTGAATAATGGGCTCCAGTTTCATCCATCTCAGTAGAACCAATTCAAATGTATTTTTTTTTAATGGCTGAGTAATATTCCATTGTGTATATGTACCACAGCTTCCTTATCCATTCGTCTGCTGATGGACATCTAGGTTGCTTCCATGTCCTGGCTATTGTAAACAGTGCTGCGATGAACATTGGGGTACACGCGTCTCTTTCAATTCTGGTTTTTTTTATTTTATTTTTTCAGATTTTTTTTATTTTTCCAATTGCTTTTTAGAATCTAAATTTATTATAAATAAGTGATTAGAATTAAGAAGCTAGTGACAGTACATACAAAGGAGCAATTTTAAACCAATACAGTGAAAAGATTGAATGACTGCAAAAAGAAACTCAGATGTGATTTGACTGCAGGTCCTGAGTGTCCCAAATAGAAAACATTAGCATAAGTCTGAGTACTCCATGAAGGCCTGTGTATGTATTGGATTAGCCAAAAAGTTCCTTCGGGTTTTCCTACGATGTTATTGGAAAAACCTAAGTGAACTTTCTGGCCAACCAGTGTTTCTTGGTGGAAGGACAGTGCTTGAACAATCTTTGAGATTTCCCACCACCCTAAATAAACTCATTGGTAAGTTTAGAAAGGTAAGCAAATGTTTGCCTCGAGAGAGAAGAAAAGCAAATAGTTCAGGGATCTTGGCACAATGTATGTTTGTTTTTCCCTAATGAATGATTTGTAATGATTTAATTCATGCTTACCATTTTCCTAGTAGTATACTAATTCTAAAAAAAGAAAAATTCTTAAACTTTATTTCTTTTATTTTTATTTTACAAATGAGGTAATATATATATATATATACACACACACACACACACACACATACATATTTAGTTATTTTGTCCAAAATTGTAATTTTAGTATCAAATGTAAGATTTAATTATGTTTTCAACCCTCAAGTTCAAGATTCCTCCGTATTAGGCTGTCTTTCACTCTTCAGTGAAAAAGTACAAAGGATTTAGAAGCAGAAACTTAAGTTTGAGTCCTGTTTCGGCCACTACTTAATATTGTGACAATAGCTAAGCCAACTAGACATAACGAACCTGTTTAAGAAACTATTATAATAGACCAGGAAGGAGAAAATATATACAAGTAGGATACTACCAGTGAAAATAGAGATTGGAACAGATTTCAGAAATTTTCTGAGGGTAGAGTCAAAGTATCTTGGTGACCAATGTGATGTATTGTCTTGGTATTTACAGTATTGATTGTATGGTCTTCTCTGTTTTCCTGACATCTGGTCTTTGGAGCATTGTTCTGGGAGAAACTACATAAGAGTTAATGTAACAGTATCTGCTGTTTCAAACTCTGAGGTTTCAGGGACTTAATACAGTAGACTGTTGTTGTTGTTTTTTTTTTGTTTTTTTTTTTCACCCAACAGTCTAATGAAGGGTTTCTCAACCTTGGTACTATTAACATTTTGAACTAGATAAGTCCTTGTTGTTGGGAACTGTCCTGTACATTACAGAATAATAGCAGCATTCCTGGCTTCTACCTAGTAATGCCACCCCTTCCTCAAACTGTGATAACCAAAAGTATTTCTGGATATTGCCAAATGTTTCTTCAGAGAAAAAAAAAATCACTGGTCTTATATATATGAATATATATATATATATATATATATATTCATATTCTGGTCACTGAGAACTTCCTCCACACAGGGGTACAAATACCCAAGTTCCTTTCATCTTGAAGGCCTGCCATTGACCTCTGTACCAGCTGACAAAGGAGTTGAGAGACCATAGGAAAGGAATACCTATGTCTCAAAAGCCTTGCTCTGGGATGTTACTCACATGTTTCCCTTAAATCCCATTGGCATGAACTAGTCACATGGTCATATTTAGCAGCAAAAGGAGCCAGTAATATACTCCTTACTGGAAGTTGTCTCCTAGATACCACTTTCTACTATATAAAAGAAAACACAAACTTTGGACAACTGGTCATCTCTGCCATCATTTGAACTGAAAGAAATTTCCCTAGTTATAGATGTTTGGAAAATCTTCAAATTATTTTCCTCCATTAAAGACCCACAAAGCACATTAGCACTTTAAAGTCTCTGAAAAGCTCAGCATGAAATATATCTGTTCAACTTTGTGTAAAACAACATACCTCAAATGTATTCGACTTTATAGAATCTCTTCCTCACTTGGGGTATTTTTTTTTTTTTTTAGTTAATATCAGTATTCTACTGAACACTGGAAAATGGTCATGATGTCTCTTACTTTTCCTCTTTTTTCTGCCAGTTTATTACTGGTTCTTTTCAAAGGTACTAGGACCTCAACCAAACAGTGGGCAGGAAGAAGCTCAAATGGGTAAAGGACAACATGACTGTATCCATTGATTTGTTAGTTTACGAGACATTCTGCCTATCCCTGTTTGTTGATTTGATATTGTCTAATAATGGTCAGTTTTTTAAATAATTGGACTTCTCTCTACCATTAATTTATTTGAAAAGCTGAATATGAACCAACACTCATATGCATACTGTCTCGTTCAGTTGTTACTTTGTTTTGATGATTGCATAAGGTCAATTATTTAATGCAGAAAAACAAAACCTCTTCATTCATTATAATTCACTTATGTAGGGGGGAATCCTAAAATTTTCACCATATTTGAGTTTCTTAATACCTGAATTACTTCAGGCAACTGTAATGTTCTCTTTGCTGTTAATAGCCCATATTACAGCCCACTCTAAAATCACTCGACTGATTCCCTGTAGCAACCTTCTCTCCTTCATACTTCCAGTTGCACATCCCCTGCTTCTTTCTCGTTACTTATGTCTGCACTTTACAACATATATCATAGTTTGCTCTGTTCTCTATTATTTGTCTTCCTTTACCTTGATGCCCAAATTACACGTTTATTCTTTAAATCTTTTTCTTCCTTAACTCATCACTCATTTGAACCCATATACATTACAATTATGTCTGTTCTGTGATAACGTGTTAGGCAAAAAACAAAAATGCTTACATATAAAACAGAAATATTAGAGATACAGGTTTCTATTACAGTATGGTAGACAGAGATTTGGTCCCCATGATCTCTGCCAATTGCTATCATTCCTGTGTAATGTCACTACGTTACATGGCAAAAGGAAATCTGTAGATGCAGCTAAGATTCCTAATAAACTGACCTTCAGATAGATTATCTTGGATTTTCTGGGTGGGCCCAATATAATTTCAGAATCCTTTACAATCAAGAGAGGAGGTCAGAGAGATCGGAAGCATGAAAAGGCATGGCCTGCCATTGCTGCTTGAAGAGTTAAGGGGCCACATGAAAAGTGTGAGAAAGAAATGAGTTCAACCAGTGAACCTGACCCCTGAGCTTCAGATGAAAAACGACAACCTGGGGTGATAACTCGATTTATTCTAGTGAAACTCGGAGTGGAGAATCTAGTTATACCATGTCAGACTTCTGACAGAGAAAGGTGCGAAGTAATAAATGATAAGTGTTTTAAGCCACTGAGTTTGTGGTTATATGGCAATAGAAAACTAAATCATAGGGGACAAACCAGTTCTTCCCTTTCCAGAGCTGCTGTACTGGAATTCTTTTAAGCAGTGGGCAATTGTAATACACTAAAGTTACATGTTGATTCAAAGGAATTGCCCAAATTATTTTTCTAGATATTTCTACACTAAAAATGAGGTAATCCTGTTCATGACCAATAATGATACTTCCTCTCTTTTTACCCCATACTGGGCCTCTGTATGGACTTCCCTGGTGGCTCAGTGGTAAGCCATTCTTATCATTCTCATTGGTAAGAATCTGCCTGCCAATGCAGAAGATGTGAGTTCGATCCCTAGGTCGGGAAGATCTCCTGGAGAAGGAAATGGCAACCCAATCCAGTAATCTTGCCTGGGAAATCCCATGGACAGAGGAGCCTGGTGGGCTACAGTCCATGAAACTGCAAAAGAGTCAGACATGACTTAGAAACTAAACAGCCACCACCACAACAGTGCTTCTGCATATTCTCTGTCATCAGTGATTCTTCTTTCTACTGATACGGGACTCTCTGTTAATATCTAACTAGTAGCATCATTGGGAGAAGGCAATGGCACCCTACTCCAGTACTCTTGCCTGGACAATCCCATGGAGGGGGGATTTTCCATCCATGGGGTCGCTAAGAGTCGGACATGACTGAGCGACTTCACTTTAACTTTTCACTTTCATGCACTGGAGAAGGAAATGGCAACCCACTCCAGTGTTCTTGCCTGGAGAATCCCAGGGACAGGGGAGCCTGGTGGACTTCCATCTATGGGGTCGCATAGAGTCGGACACGACTGAAGCGACTTAGCAGCAGTAGCATTATTAGTGCTCCCCTGTAGCTGGTTCTCCTCTCCTCCATGTGTGCATAGCATACATTTCCTAGCCTTTTGGAGGTTAGGCAGGGTCTTGTGACTAATTCTACACAGTAGACTATGAAATTAGGTGGTAAAAAGCCCCTTCTTGACCTTCAGCTTTTAAGAAATGGCCTGGAAAACTGCTCAACTTTAAGAGGATTTATGTAAGAAATAAACATGTATACCATTAAGGCACAGATATTCAGGGGTTAATTTTGTTCAACAGTATAACCTAACCTATCCTGACTAGTGGAGGCAGAACAAGGATCAGTTCTACCCAATGACAATGTTTTTCTAGGTTTCTGGATGATTCTTGATTGCATAGAAATCAAACCAAGATAATATGCCTAAAATCACGTGAAAGTTTTCTAAGTTAATTTGTGTTGAATGAAAATTCAGAATGTGGTTTTTGAAAAGCAGAACTAAGTTTTGGCAAGTTTTGAACTTGTATAGCGATTAGAAGAGGCACATGCTTAATTCCCCAGCACACTCTATTGTGATTCATACTCTTTGTCCTGTGATTTTCTTTGAAGTTGCTTCATTCTTTTGAAGTTCACCTTGAAGACTAAGCAACTCTAAGACAGTCATTATTCCTTCACTCTGACATGACTAATGGCTTCTGCCATAGGTGACAGTTCTTTGCAATTTTTAATTTCTCTTTCTTTTCTTAAGATTTGCATTGAAATGTATCTTCTTCAAATGGATATGTTTATACCTATCCATACTTAGTCACATTTATAACAAGTGGCAACTCTCTTCAGTGGATTACCTAACTGAAAAGATAGCCACTCTTAAGATAAAACCAAGATGACTTTCTCTCACATTCGAGCTGGAAAATGTCCAACATTTAGTGATCTGTTCAACAAGGGGGATGAGGAGGAAGGCTGTAAATTGAATGTACTAGTTATGGTTCTCTCATGAAATTAAAACTAGCTGAACTTCAATTTACAAACTGAGAATTCATAGGCACATACTTTTTAAAAGCTGAGCTGGGATTGAAATCTGGGTAAATTCAATTTTATCTAATTTTCAGCATTACTTCTCCATCTTGAGCTCCTAGGGCATAGAAGCATCGATCTACAAAGTCTCCAGTGATCAGGCTTGGGCTCTCAAAGGATTAAAAAAACAAAAAAAAACAAGGATGAAACACCAGTTTGGGGTCTGAATTGATAGCTCAGCACTCATGTTAGTAGTTGTGGTATTCCTTATCATCTTCTTTCTGACAATTCTACTATATCTGTGCTTCTATTTTTTTTTTTTACTAAATATTAAATTTATTATTTGTGTCTGTTTTTTAATTTTTTTTTTATTTACTTATTTGGCTGCTCTGGGTCTTAGCTGCATCACACCAGGTCTTCAGTCTTCATTGTAGCATGTGGGATTTACTTCCATGACCAGGGATCGAACCCTAGCCCCCTGCATTGGGAGTGTGGAGTATTAGCTACTAGGCCACCTAAAAAATCCTTTATTTGTGTTTTTTAAATTAGTATTTTATTTTGTTACCTACCAGAAAGAATAAATGGAATAATAGTCCACTGGGTCATTTGATCGTTTTTTGTATGATCAGTGTAGCCAAACATTAAGAACAAATGAAGAAACAATTGTTATGAAATATAAGATTATATTATTTTTGGTACTATCTCCTCCTTTAAAGCTACTGGAATAATAATTTCAGTGTTTCTCAAATTTTAATGTACGCAGGAATCATGCAAGGATCTTGTTAAAATTCACATTTTGATTCTGTAGGTCTGGGAAAGTTGTGGAAATTTTTAAGAAGCTCCCTGATAATGCTAATGCTACTAATCTGTTCTTTGGCCCTTACTTTAAGTAGCTTACCTCTAAAACATCCATTCACTCACTCACTCACTCATTCATTCATCAGTGGACATTCATTAAACCCCAATGTGAGGTAGGCCTTTTAGATTTAAAGATGGGACATTTCCTTGCTCTTAAGGAGCTCCCATTGTAGCAAAGTTAAGCTCAAACACAAATAACTAAGGGGAAAAAAAGTAATGTAATTGAGATGACTACAAAAGCTATAGAAGGTCAGATAGTGAATGATTAATTCCTCTAGTAGTGTGACAAGAAGGTAGGAGCTGGCAATGGAAGACTTCCTCTGACCTAAGACTTAAGGACTAGAAGTTCTTTCATTTTAAGGATTTATGGTTGCTGGCACAAGGCCTAAGGAATTGCTGAACTACGTGACCAGCTATGCCTACAAGTAAAGAATACTAAGAATGTGGCTTGCAACCTGACAGCAATTTCAGACAGGAACTATCCTCATCTCTCCCCACCAAAAAAAAAAAAAGTGAAAGCAAGTACAATAGTTAATTCAGCTAAATGATCAATTACAAATGAGTCATTAGCCATTTATTTTCAGTTCAGATTAAGAAAATTCAAATACTTACCTGATAGTTTTTATATATTTTTGTTGTTGTTATTGAGTCTCTCAGTCGTGTCCAACTCCTTGTGACCCCCATGGACTGCAGCATGCCAGGCTTCCCTGTCCTTCACTATCTCCTGGAGTTTGCTCAGACTCATGTCCATTGAGTCGGTGATGCCATCCAACCATCTCATCCTCTGTTGCCCCCTTCTCCTCTTACCCTCAATCTTTCCCAGCATCCGGGACTTTTCCGATGAGTGAGCTCTTTGCATCACATGGCCTAAATATTGGAGCTTCAGCTTCAGAAATCAAAGGATTTGTGGTAGACAAATCCTTTGATATCATTGCCTGCCCCCCCAAAAACAAATTTGCAAGAGTAGATTTATCTTTAAGTTAATGAAGCTTCTGAACCCTTTATTTTAATACCCTTTTCTAAGACCCTAGGAAAGATTTTAGCAGTCTTGTTTCACAATTTTGTGTCTTTAAAGGAAAAAAAACAAAAAACTCCCCAAATTATGTAAGATTCAGACTCCAGGAAATCTGACTCCACCCCTGAAAGTATTCCCTCTATTGTAAGAATCATCACGCATTTAGTGTTTGCTTTGAGTAATGTGTACTGGCATCACTATAATTGATAAATGATATTTAATCAATTTTCATACAGTTGAGCTCTGCAGGTAATAAACAACCCAAAGAAAGAAACTCTCCAGGGATGATAAAAATTATCTCTTACCTCATGAATATTCCATTTGCCCATTTTCTACGGATAGATGATTTCATTTTAAAGTAATAGAGAAACTCAGAACAGCCTGCATGAAGTGAACAGTGCTCAGTGTAGACATATCATAATGAAATCAGCCTCTTAGCATAACTGTTGATGTGCAGTGTACTGAGCCCTCCTCCTCGAGGGTTTATACACATCCATCCTCCTACCCTGACATTAGAATGGAAAAGTGCAAGTGAAAGTGAAAGTGAAGTCGCTTAGTCATGTCCGACTCTTTGAGACCCCATGGACTGTAGCCCACCAGGCTTCTCTGACCATGGGATTTTCCAGGCAAGAATATTGGAGTGGGTTGCCATTTCCTTCTCCATTAGAATGGAAGTATAGCCTATATTCATGTTTGGAAATGTTGAAGCCATCTACTCCATTTAATTTTGACTAATGTGTCTTGCCTTCATGGTAACTGTCTGAATATACAGTTAAATTTGATTCTTATAGCCTAAGTTTCCTGTAGGTGATAAAACTGGATAAAATGCTTTTAAACATAGTTTAATATAATTCTAAAGAAGGTCTATTTATACTTGGTTAAAATTTTTGTTTTCTATTTTTTAGTGTTATATTTTGCCTAAGGCAGTGGGGGAAATTCATATAGTAGGTGTGCTCAGGTAATCTATCTGTAGGCTTTCCTTTCCTTTTTTTTTTTTTTTCCTTTTTTTAACCTTTTCAAAATTAAATTATTCAAAATAATTTTTGAAAGCTTATATTGCATAAGATGTGGCGCTGGTCTCAGTCTGGGACAGGAATGGGCTGTAATGAGTAGAATAATATTCAATTCCTGAGGCTGAAACAGATTGTCATTTACATCCATCTCTATGCTATAATGGAAGGACCATAAGAGAGAAATACACAAAGCAAATGAGAGGGCTTAATTATAAACAGGAGATTCTGTTTAGTCTATAGTCTAAACCATAGTTACTTTCTTACAGTTTATAGTTCAGTGAGAGTTAATAGACATCCTATCTTTCTGTTAGTTGTTTCTATAGCTGTTCTTTTCCTTTTCATCCAAAGGTATACTTTAGCAACCTTATTTCAGAGCTGAGTCAGAGCCTTTCTCTTCCTTGCCTAAATTTTAAATTGATGTATAAATTATACATCAAAATGTACAAATCTTGAAGTAGATCATTTATTGAATTTTGACAGATATCTACCCCAAATCAAGATAATAGAGTATTCTCATCATCCTAGAAAATATGCTGTGTCCTTTCTGGTCTGTACCCTCCCAGAAGCAACCTGTATTCTGATATCTTTCTCCATAAATGAGTATTGCCTGTTCTTAAAATCATATAAGTGGAGTTAATACGTGCTTTGTTCTCGTTTCTTTCACTCAGCATGTTTCAAAGATTTATCATATTGCAATGTGTATCAGGAACTTGTCCTTTTTATTTCTAAGTAGTATTCCTTTATATGAATATATCACAACTTGTTTATCCATTTACCTATTAACAGACATTTCACTTTCCTATATTTTGCTATTGTGGATAAAGCTGCAATGACAATTCTTATGCAGGGCTTTTTGTGAACATATGTCTTATTTTGGGTAAATATCTGAAAGTAGAATTTCAAACGGAGAAGGCAATGGCACCCCACTCCAGTACTCTTGCCTGGAAAATCCCATGGATGGAAGAGCCTGGTAGGCTGCAGTCCATGGAGTCGCTAAGAGTCGGACACGACTGAGCGACTTCACTTTCACTTTTCACTTTCATGCATTGGAGGAGGAAATGGCAACCCACTCCAGTGTTCTTGCCTGGAGAATCCCAGGGACGGGGGAGCCTGGTGGGCTGCCGTCTATGGGGTCGCACAGAGTTGGACACAACTGAAGCGACTTAGCAGCAGCAGCAGAATTTCAAAATCATTAGGTAGATGTGTGTTTGACTCTAATAAGAAACCACCAGTCTTTAATAAGAATGTACCTGACAATTTTCAATATTGGTTGTTCCATTTTACCAGCAATGTATGAGAGAACAAATAGTTCTGTATCCTTTCCAACCTTTGGTGGTGTCGGTGGTGTTTTAATCACTAAGTTGTGTCCAATGAACTGGGGAGCCTGGCAGGCTCCTCTGTCCATGGGATTTCCCAGACAAGAATACTGAAGTGGGTTGCCATTTCCTTGTATTGTCAGTCTTTTTAATTTTAGCCACTCCAGTGAGTGTACAGTGGCCTCTCGTTGTAGTTTTGATTTGAATTTCTTTTGTGACTTACAATTTTGAGCATCTGTTTATCTATTTGTTGCTCATTTGTATTATATCTTATCCTGCAAAGTGTTAAAAGTCTTTGCCCATTTTTTAAATTTTTTTATTTTTGAATAATTATAGATTTACAAAAAAACTGGAAATGATAGTATAGAGAGCTTCTTTATACCTCTCACCCATTTTTCTGAGTGATAACATTTTACATTTGGGCTGGAAGAAACACAAGCTGGAATCAAGATTGCCAGGAGAAATATCAATAACCTCAGATATGCAGATGACACCACCCTTATGGCAGAAAGTGAAAAAGAACTAAAGAGCCTCTTGATGAAGGTGAAAGAGGAGAGTGAAAAAGTTGGCTTAAAGCTCAACATTCAGAAAACTAAGATCATGGCATCTGGTCCCATCACTTCATGGGAAATAGATGGGGAAACAGTGGAAAGAGTGTCAGACTTTATTTTTTTGGGCTCCAGAATCACTGCTGATGGTGATTGCAGCCATGAAATTAAAAGACGCTTACTCCTTGGAATGTTTGGGTAGACTCCGGGAGTTGGTGATGGACAGAGAGGCCTGGCGTGCTGCAATTCATGGGGTCGCAGAGAGTCGGACACGACTGAGCAACTGAACTGAACTGACTCCTTGGAAGGAAAGTTATGGCCAACCTAGATAGCATATTTAAAAGCAGAGACATTACTTTGCCAACAAAAGTCCATCTAGTCAAGGCTATGGTTTTTCCAGTGGTCATATATGGATGTGAGAGTTGGACGGTGAAGAAAGCTGAGCGCCGAAGAATTGATGCTTTTGAACTGTGGTGTTGGAGAAGACTCTTGAGAGTCCCTTGGACTGCAAGGAGATCTAATCAGTCCATCCTAAAAGAGATCAGTCCTGGGTGTTCATTGGAAGGCCTGATGTTGAAGCTGAAACTCCAATACTTTGGGCACCTCATGCGAAGGGTTGACTCATTGGAAAAGACCCTAATGCTGGGTAGGATTGGGGGCGGGAGGAGAAGGGGACGACAGAGGATGAGATGGTTGGACGGCATCACCGACTCGATGGACATGGGTTTGGGTAGACTCCGGGAGTTGGTGATGGACAGAGAGGCCTGGTGTGCTGCAATTCATGGGGTCGCAAAGAGTCGGACATGACTGAGCGACTGAACTGAACTGAACTGATAGTATATTTGTCAATATTAAGAAACCAACATTGGGCTTCCCTGGTGGCTCAGTGGTAAAGAATCTGCCTGCCAAGGCAGGAGACACGGGTTTGGTTCCTGGGTTGGGAAGATCCCCTGGAAAGGGGAATGGCTCCCCACTCCAGGATACTTGCCTAGGAAATCCCATGGACAGAGGGGCCTGGCAAGCTACAGTCCATGGGGTCACCAAAGAATCAGACACCACTTAGCAACTAAACAATAAATGGGATATCTACATGTCATTCCTGGCAATGTTAGTCTTTATCACTTGGTTAAAGATATGTTTTTAGGTTCTTACAAGGGACAATACTAGGGAGTAATTGTATGTATATTACCCCTATACAAACATAATAATCTATAATTTATATATCTATTCATTTGTGTGTTGATTCTCATAAACATGAGTTCTTATTGATGTCTCTGACTCTAACCCAGTTGGATAGGATTTATTCTAGACTTCTTCTCTTGCTTATCCATAACTCCCCAACTCCCTACCCCCTGACAGTGAGAATACTGCCTCCCACCATCTGCTATTCGTTTACTTAATTATTTAATACCAGTGCACATGTAGTTTCAGACTTTTTGTCTTGAATCCCTGTAAGAAACAAAAGCATCGGAGTCGGTGTTTAAGTACAGTAAACAGGTCTTTTATTTTTAACCATATAGTTTCCAGCCAGAACAGCATTTTCCAAAGTTACTTAGGTGTCATCCATTTTTGCATTTAAAAAAATGTGTTTTCTTTTTTATTATTCATTTGTAAGATTTATATGATCAGATTGCAATTTGTTTTTAGATATTTATTTTGCAAATATTATTTCCTAGCCTGTTACTTATATTTTTATTTTCTTGACAGTGACTTTTGACAAGAAGAAGTTGACATTTTTATGAAGTCCAGTTTATCAAATTTTCTTTTATGGTTAGTGCCTTTTGCATTCTAAAATACCTTTGCCTATCTCCAGGTCACAAAATTCTTCTTTTTAAATGATTTTTAAATATTTTAATCTATGAAATGTTTAGTTCTAACTTTTACATGTATATGTCATTAATCCATCGTGAATTAGTTTTTGTTTGTGATGTGAGATAGATGTTGAGGTTCAGTTTTGCCTGTACAGATATCTAGTTGATCTAGCATGGTTTAGCTACACTTTTTCACATCTTAAACCTCATGCAGAATTTTTCTACCTCACTTTACTCTTTTTATGTAAGTTCCAATTTCCCTGATAGTGATAATAGGTTAGTACTCTTTTTGTACTCTTCTATCTTACCCCTAATTCTTTTTTTAAAAACTTTTTATTTTGTATCCATGTATAGCTGACTAACAATGTTGTGATAAGTTCAGGTGAACAGTGAAGGGATTCGGCCATACATATACATACATCCGTTCTCTTCCAATCTCCCCTTCCATTTAGGTTGCTGCATATTAATAACATTAAGCAAGCTCCATGTGCTATACAGTAGGTCCTTGTTAATTATCCATTTTAAATATAGCAGTGCCTGTCTTACCTCTAATTTTGGTGTACCATTTATTTGACTATTTTTTGCGTAATTGTCATGGTTTTATGTCTGCTGTATAAGAATCTGTGCAATTTATTTATAAATACACTCAAATTTTATTCTTATATTTTGATGTTATTCAATACATTCCCTATAAACGAATACTGTTGTGACAGTATTTGCTCCCTTGTGCTCTCCTACAACTGGAGTAAACTGTCAATTGAAGGACATTCAGTGCATTTCACTTTCTTTGCAAATAAAATCAAGAAAAAGATCTGTTTTCCTTTTATCAAATACATTTCCCTAAAACTCCTGCTTCTTCTGAGAATTCCTAATAGGCAAAGAAATGTCGGTAAGTGTAGTCTATAACTTCCTGCATTTGGCATTGAAAGCATTATGACATCATAGAAAGAACAGCACAGGCTTTAGTTTCTGAAGAATGGGAGTTAATATACACTTGCTACCATTTTCTCCTTCATGACCTTGGGCTAAACATGCCCTCTGTATAAAATGGGAATAATAGTATTTACTTCAAAGAGTGGATGCGAATATTAAATTAGTTATCAAGCCAGACTATCTATACATAAACAGAAGTGGTCCAGGAAGGTACTCAAAGGAAAGAAATGGCTCGTTTTCTTAGATCATTATGCAGAGGTTTGAGTGAGAAGTATACTAGTATTACTTTCATTTCTCCTGTATATTTAATATACCTTAGATCATCCTTAGTATCAAATTATTCAACATGTGGTCCAAATCCTTATATTTAAAAATAGATATTCATTTGAGCTTTATTTTGACTTCTAATCTGAGAAAAAATATCATATACAGAAATTAATTTAAATGACAGAATCAACTCCTTCCCTTTAATTTATGATAAACTCTACTGGTAAATTAACTGGAAGTCAGTCTTCCTGAAATATCACTTGATTAGATTATTTAAAATTCTTTAATAGTTTCCTGTTAACATCAGGATAAAATTCTGTTTTCCCAAACTGACTTAATACTTTGCAGCATATCCCCAATATTAAACTTCACACTTCCTCAATAGAATGGTTTTTTTTATACCTCCTTTAATTATCATTTGCATTATTTGTGAATTGTTCTGACATCTTCACACTTTCTCATGCAGCTTTTCTTGCCTAGAATTTCCTGTCTTCTTTCAAATAGAGACAAAGGAAGATATTTTATAAAAAATGTCTATAATATTGCAGCTTGGATCATAATTTCAGGTAAACCAGTTAGAGCAGTCTAATTTGACCATTAAGAGACTGTGTACCCTATTATTCCCTATAGAGTGTAGGACCCAGAGCAAACAATGTTATGTTTCTGTCCGAGGTGAAATTCAAATAAAATCAAATATATGGGTTTAATCCATATATTTAAGGGAAGGGGCTTCCCAGATAGCTCAGTTGGTAAAGAATCCGCCTGAAATGCAGGAGACTCTGGTTCAATTCCTAGGTCGGGAAGATCCTCTGGAGAAGGGATAGGCTACCCACTCCAGTATTCTGGTCTGGAGAATTCCATGGGCTATATAGTCCATGGGGTTGCAAAGAGTCAAACACGACTGAGCAATGGAAAGGGAAAAAAAAATACCAAATATTCCATGGAAGACAATTAGTGACGTTCACTTTTCTCTGAGGATGGATGGTTCATTGTTTAAAAAAAAAAAAAAAAAATTTACACACTTATTCATTATTTAGTATATGCCGGCCACTGTTCTAAGTACTTTTTAAATATGTTGACTCATTTTACCCTCACAGTTTGGCCCAGAGTCCCTCTTGTAACCACTACTGTTCACTTTCTGTCCATGTGTCTTTTCTCTGAGCTGCTTGTATGTTACTTTATTATTTTTTTTAAATAAATTTATTTATTTTAGTTGGGGGCTAATTACTTTACAATATTGTAGTAGTTTTTGCCATACATTGACATGAATCAGCCATGGGTTTACATGTGTTCCCCTTCCTGGACCCCCCTCCCACCTCCCTCCCCATCCCATCCCTCTGGGTCATCCCATTGCCCCGGCCCTGAGCCCTTGTCTCATGCATCAAACATGGAATGGTGTTCTGTTGCACATATGATAATATACATGTTTCAATGCTATTCTCCCAGAACGTCCCACCCTCACCTTCTCCCTCAGAGTCCATAAGACTGTTCTATGCATCTGTGTCTCTTATTCTGTCTCACTTATAGGGTTATCGTTACCATTTTTCAAATTCCACATATATGCATTTGTATACTGTATTGGTGTTTTTCTTTCTGGCTTACTTCACTCTGTATTATGGGCTCCAGTTTCATCCATCTCAATAGAACCGATTCAAATGTATTTTTTTTTAATGGCTGAGTAATATTCCATTGTGTATATGTACCACAGCTTCCTTATCCATTCGTCTGCTGATGGACATCTAGGTTGCTTCCATGTCCTGGCTATTGTAAACAGTGCTGCGATGAACACTGGGGTACTTTAGAATCTATGAATCCCAGGTCAGTTGACCACTAGGAGGTGGAGCTGTTTATTCCTAAGATTAGTCTCCCTGGATCACTGTTTAAATCCATAGTTGTATGAAGTGTTCCCCTAAGTTCCTGCCAAATTTCAGGGCCTTGGATATTGTATTATTTTATTATTCTCCAAGGATGACTTTTTAACTAAAAGATTCCATTAATTATCCTGCCATGTTGATGCCCCTCTATTACCACCCATACCATAGGTGCTTAGTAAATTCTTGTGAATTAACGAGTCAACTGCATTCATTGTCCACCACTTAAGAAATAGAAATCAATCTTCAGTAGAGTAAAAGTGATTATTTTAAAGCAAACATTCAATAAAGTAATTTATGATGTAGAATCAATCCTGATTTAGTATGAGAATATTCGCTTCTTTCCCCAGACATTTTCTGAAGAGTAGACATAACCTAAATAGCAATTTGTATTACATTTGTCATGATTAGGAACATTTACATTGGGGGCCTCTCAGTTGTCAATACAGTTTAATTTATAAGGATTTTTTTAAATTAAAATTGTCTTTCTCTCCAAATTTCTTCTATTTATAAGGGAATCTCTCTTTATAGAGAAGGCCCATGTGTTCTTTTTTATGTCTTTTTTTTTCAATGATAGACTGTTAACTTTATTCAGAAAGTGTTTTAGATCACTTGCTCGTGATCTAGGGGCTTCTTGGCAAGCCCCTAAATTATCTTATCGTTATATGGAGAACAGATTTTAAAAGTTATACCGAAGATAGTATCTTATTTATAATACTCATCCATTCTTGATGACTTTTAAAATGTCCTCTTATTTTTAAAATATTAAAAACATACTTTCTTTTTACCCAGGGATGGGAATATTTAAAACATCCTTCCCTTTATTTAAACTCTTTCCTGTTTTCTGGATCATGTAGGTTCCTAATTGTAAAGTACTAGTAAAAAGGATTCCAAATTTTACTGAATTCAGACTTTCATGGGCAATAATAGTACCTTAGTGGCACACCTAACCTTTTTGTGTTCCTTTACATTTTCACTTTTGTTCTAGCAAACCCACCTGGTGTTATTAGAATGCTCCATTTCTATAGCAGGATTGGGCTAGTTGATAATAGTTGCCAGGGGAATGCCAAGATGCTACTCCATACTTCGGTTTCTTAACGTTCAATTTTATTTATTTATTTTTTTTAAACTTCTAGTGGAAGATTTAACAGGAGGTTTTATTTGCAAATTATGGTTTGTTTTTGAGCTGGCTGCCAGAATGCGAAGCTGAACTAAATGTCCACAGTTCTCCCTTCTACCATCACTCTTCTACCCACTTTGTAAATTCAAGTAGCAGACTGTATTCAATTGTCAATGATGATTTATTAACTGATGTTAACCATCTGTCCCAGGATCCCTGAAAAAAATTATTTAAGCTTTCAGCTAAAGTTTTTCTTTATGAAAATGCCATACATGACATGATAAAACATTTCAGAAAGTTCTAACTTTGGATATTTATAACAGTTCATGAACAACAAGCCTTTTTTAGTTCCCACTTAAATGGCCCTTTAAAAAAAAAAAAAGTTTGACCAACGCTTTCTTAAGAAATGGTATATATGTTGTGGGATAAGTGTTCTGTGCAGTTTTTATTGCAATTTTTGAAAAGAGAGTAACCTATTTTGTCCAAAGATTTGGTGGTCTTTCCTCTTACAGGGCAACCATATCCAAGTTATTTTTTGCTCTCTTTTTTTTCCAGCTAAAACCACATACAGTATGACCAGAAAGGAAAGACTAAGATAGTCCACATGAATGATTCTGTCTGGAGTCTGATCTTGCAAAGTTCATGCAACCAATCATTTTCCTTTAGTCTTAAAATTTCTGATCATTGTGAGTGTTTGGGATGTTGAAAAATAAAAACAGAAACAACCCAAAACCTTAGAGATCATTACCTAAGATTAAATTTTTAGATTTTAGATTTTTAGTTTTTAGATTCAGAAACTGAGGCCAAGTGGAAGATTCAACTTTTTCCGGATTAGATTCAGGGCTGGACTCCAGGCCTCCTGCTTTCCAGACCACAAACCAGGCTGCAGTTTCAATGAACAAACTTTTCATTTCTTATCCTCTTTTTTGCATCTGATGTTCTTTGCCTTTCTCTTAAAATTGTTTCAAAGACTGCTCAGTAAATATTTAATTGAGCATTATCATTCTTTTAATATATATACTACTAATTGACTAGTATTTATTTTTCTTTTTAACAATGTCAGAATCTCCCAACTAGTTTTCATACTTGCCTGAAATCTTGAAAGGAATTTATCAATGAACAAAGAAGTGAAGGAAATCATGTTAAATGTGAAGAAATTTTTGAGAGTGAAGAAATGCCACCTAGCTGTCCTTTCCTTTTAGCTCTAGAATATTGTGTGCTTGCTTAGTCGCTTCAGTCATATCCAACTCTGTACGACTCTATGCACTGTAGCTTGCCAGGCTCCTCTGTCCTTGGGACTCTCCAGGCAAGAATACTGGAGTGGGTTACCATACCCTCCTCCAGGGGATCTTCCCAACCCCGGGATCAAACCCATGCCTCTTATGTCTCTTTCATTGACAGGCGGGTTCTTTACCACCTGGGAAGATCCTAGATAATCACAGATTCCCCAGCAAGGAGTCCTTGGTGGGCTTCAAAAGAGCCCAGACAGTTGTTATTTCATAGACTGTACTAGCCCACTTTCTTTTCTGAAAGAGGAACGTTCATGTTCTAAAAACATTAAAGTGTCTGAAAATTACAACCATAAATTACTTTAGCAAAATTATGTATGTGCCTTACATGCATAGTTTGAGTTGGCTTCTGGTTCCAAATCTAACTGGGTAACAATACAGTATATTAAATTAGATCCATTTTGGAGACTACAGACGTACACCTTGCGACATTTTCTAGTCATGGTAAGCTCTTTGTAGTCCAAAAAGTTTATCAGATACTTTCTCTCTGTTTCCTCTTGGTGTTTATGTTGTTGTTGCTGTTCAGTCACTAACTCATATCCGACTCTTTGTGACCCCATGGACTGTAGCACACCAGGCTCCTCTGTCCTCCACTATTTCCTGGAGTTTGCTCAAATTCATGTCCATTGAGTGGAGGATGCTATCTAACCATCTCATCCTCTGTCACCCCCTTCTCTTTTGCCTTCAGTCTTTCCCCACCTCAGGGTCTTTTCCAATGAGTCAGCTCTTCGTATCAGGTGGCCAAAGTATTGGAGCTTCAGCTTCAGCATTGGTCCTTCCAGTAAATATCCAGGGTTGATTTCCTCTGGGATTGACTGGTTTGATCTCCTTGCAGTCCAGGGGACTCTCAAGAGTATTCTTCAGCACCACAAGTTGAAAGCATCAATCCTTTGGCACTCAGCCTTCCTTATTGTCCAACTCTCCCATCCATACATGACTACTGACTACATGATTACATGACTTCTGGACATGGTGTTCATGTACTTTGAGCCATTATTCTAGACATCCAGAGAATATTCATCTCCATTTTATTTTCTGTTTGTCCTTCAAGACTGTGTAAACATTGCAATCTCAGAAAAAATTTTTCTTGGATACCTCCTTTGCTCCAGTCAAGGCTATGTGTATCATCTGCAGACTCCCACAGTGCCATCTGTCCACCTTTATCATGATACTTACCTCATGGTGCTGCTTGTATTTCACACTAGTCTTTTCAGATTTTTGAAAAGTTAAGTCATAATACTTTAGCATTGATCATCCATTGGTCCTAATATTAGCACTGACTCTGAACCTACATTATTCAACATCTCCAGAACATGGTAGGCACCTAAGACATATATGAGTGAATGAATAAGTAGATTTTATTAATGGGCTTCATTGCACATCTTACTATTCTTGGTTCAACTTTGAACGTGGTGAAACTTCAGTGACACGCAAAAAAATTTTTCAGAGAGCACTCAAAAAAATTAAATTCTTAATTTTTAATCATTTTATGAATGATTACTGCAAGCACATTCAAGTCTTTGTTTCAGTGTGTCTTTTTTTCTCCCTAAAAACTCTGCTTTTGGGCTTAGGGGGCTGTTCCTTTAAGGGTGTTTTAGCAAAAGAAGAAACATGTCTTTGCCAATACTTCCTTGATGGACAAGTAGGACGAGCAGAAGGGAATATTGAAGGAGAGATGTGGCTTTGGGGTTGCAATTTTGAAGCCAGATTGGTGTTTTTTTTGTTTTTTTTTTAAAGAGTGAATCTTGTTTTAAGTTTTTACTCCAATATTAGCTCAGTGGGAAAACATTTTCTTGCAAAACTGATGAAAATTTGTTGAAGTTCCCATATTTTCAGTGGGAATCCTGAACCGGGAATCCTGAACCAGGAATCAAAAACTATAAATGGCCACCCCAACTTCCTAACCTGTTCCCTGGACTTGGTCGAGGTACTTAACCTCTCTAAGCTTCAGTTGCTTCCTATATAAAGGGCTAAAACAATTTATTTCATAATAAGATAATGCATGTGAGAACACCTTGAGATATTATTATGAAAGATGATTTATTACTTAAAATGTGTCTGAAAGTGGGGAGTTGAAAATTTTTAAAGTATATAACTGCTTTGTTTTTAACTCCAAGTGGCTTTCTCAAGAACCCAAAAGCATTTTCCGGCTCTAGTAACTAAATCATTGGCCGGACAGTTTATTCTCATAAAAATAAACTGTTTGCTTATTTGGATACTGGCAAGTTTATAGGACTCCACGTTTAAAATGACTGGAAACCAACAAAGTAATTGTATCCTAGTTAATTTGGGGAAGGCTGAATGCTGTGGACATTCTGCTCTGATTTTAGGCAGTAGTGGTACACTTTACAGTCTGTCTAGAGATCTCTTCTATAGAATACAAGCCATGTTGCCAAGGTAATTGGCTTTATGTTGAGTACTTTATGTTTTTTTTATCTTATGTTTAAAGTAGATATATATATATATATATATATATATATATATATATGTATGTGTGTATATATATATATATCAGAGAAGGCAATGGCACCTCACTCCAGTACTGTTGCCTGGAAAATCCCATGGACGGAGGAGCCTGGTGGGCTGCAGTCCATGGGGTCGCTAAAGAGTCAGACATGACTGAAGCGACTTAGCAGCAGCAGCAGCAGCATATATATATATATAAACTAAGAGGCTATCAACTAATAGTTTTAAGCAGTCTGAAGGCCTTTACTGTGAATCCTCCATTAAAGATATCCATCATTGACTGTAACAGATAAGCAGTGTAAAGCAATCACCATTCTTTTTACCTAGAACAATGTTCGCATGGGCAGATTCTGCTGGTGACATACCAAATTGTTGATATTTAGTCACCAAGTTGTATCTGACTCTTTTGCAACACCATGGACCATAGCCTGCCAGGCTCCTCTGTCAATGGAATTCTCCAGGCAAGAATACTGCAATGGGTTGCAATTTCCTTCTCCAGGGGATCTTCCCTAACCAGGGATCAAACCCACACCTCCTGCATTAGCACGCAGATTCTTTACCACTGAGCCACCAGTGAAGCCTGGCATACCAAGAATACTTAGCAAAAACAAGGGGAAAATTCCTTTAAAGTTAGACGTAGAAAAAATAGGTTATTGGTTTAAAATGTATTTTCTCTTTTGGTATTAAGGTGCCCAAATTCCAAAACAGCAATTGGGTGAAATAGTCCTTGGTCAGGTTTGATTCATAGCTCAAATAAGAAAGAGGCATCTTTTAACCCATGGCTGATTCATGTCAGTGTATGGCAAAAACTACTACAATATTGTAAAGTATTCCTTGTGATGACAGGGGATAAAATCCATACAAGTATACCGCCTCTGAATCTTTCTAAGCCCCTTGATTTCAAAGAAAATTGACAAACTACTCTCAAGA
This sequence comes from Giraffa tippelskirchi, assembly GCF_054371585.1. Classification (NCBI taxonomy): domain Eukaryota; kingdom Metazoa; phylum Chordata; class Mammalia; order Artiodactyla; family Giraffidae; genus Giraffa; species Giraffa tippelskirchi. The sequence goes on along the minus strand of NC_137284.1, from coordinate 36,006,800 downwards.
GGCCTTTAAAACTGAATGCGTGCTCTGAAAATGGGAACTGCATTTTATCTGTCTTCTTTTGTAAGCCTAGATAGCTGAAAAAGTATTATGGAGATAATACAGTCAGAATATACCAGCTCAGTTCTTACCAATTTTTAACTAAGAAAGAATGCTATCATTTTATCACATTGTTTCAGTTGAAAATATTGACATCTTAAGATATGTGTGTGTCTAATGTATATCATTTTATATGGATATATGCATATATACATACATATGTATATTATCTCCAAGGATATTTACAGATCTTTAAACCTCAGTTTCAAGTGAAGTAAATGCTTTTGCAGGTCTTTAAACCTCAATTTCAAGTGAAGGAAATGCCCATAGCACTCACCATATTTCTCTCTATTTACAAGGATAAAAGCAAGTTGAAATAAACAACAGTGGTACTTAATTCTTTTCAGAAAAGTATTTCTCAATAATTACTATTCATACTTACAGCTCTGCTACTAGCAGGTAATTTTAGCTCCCAGTCACTTAAGCTTATTTATTTCTGTTTCGAAAGTAATTTTCTAGCCTTAATGCAATTCAGCATAGCACTGCTATTTTAATGAAGCTGATGATGTTGGCAAATTGATTACATAAATAAACTGTTTACAAATTCATTCTCCATCATTTTAATTTTATTTGGAGCCTGTAACTCCAACTGAGTATATAGGTAGAAATGGTGATCTTAGACAGTATATATTTACTACCTAACAGATGTACAATTCTGTGAGCCCCTAAGGCAGATTTTAAAAACGTCTAGAACTGCTCTCAACCTGAAAGGTTTGGATCTGACAAAATTCAGTTTAACATATATTTATTGAATACCCACTGTGTACCAGATGCTCTGCTAGATACTATGTATAGAAAGATGAATAAGAAATGACTCCTGCTCTTGGGGGGCTGGAAGTCTAATGGACTAGGGAAATAGACAATTGCAGTGTAGTATAATTATAATAAATGCTATGAAGATAATAATGATACAGATTCAAATAAGAGTGGAGGATTTTTACATCCATGTTCATGAGAGGTATTGGTTTGCAGTTTTCTTGTCTAATACTGTCTTTTTCTGGTTTCCTGTTTAGAAAATATGTGTATTGGGTTTTCTTTTGTGTGTGTGTGTGTGTGTGTGTGTGTGTGTGTGTGTGTGAACTTTGGCAGATTGCCTTTCAAGGAAATGGTCCATTTAGGTTAACAAAGTTGGGGGCATAGAGTTTTTCATAATATTCCTCTATTATCCTTGGGATAATATCCTTGGGATAATGGGATTATCCCATTATCCATGGGATCTGTCCTGATGTCCCCTCTTTCCTTTCTGATAGTAATTTGTATCACCTCTCATTCTTTTCTTATTTAGGCTGGCTTGGTGTTTGTTGATTTTATTGATCTTTTCAGGGAACTCTTTGACTTCTGTTGATTTTCTCTATTGATTTCCTTTATTCAATTTCATTTTCTGCTTTTTTTTCTCTTTCTTATCTTGTCTTTGTTTGTTTTGCATTTGATTCACTCTTCTTTATCCAGTTTTCTAAGGTGGAAGCTTAAATTATTGATTTTAGGTAATTCTTTCTTTTCTTATATGTGGTCAGTGCTATACATTTCCCTCAAAGCACTGCCTTTTTGTTCGATCCTCACTCACTAATTCATGTCTGACTCTTTGCGAGCCCATGGACTGCAGCACACCAGGCTTCTCTGTCCTCCACTATCTCCTGGAGTTTGCTCAGATTCATGTCCATTGAGTCCATGATGATATCTAACCATCTCATCTTCTGCTGGCCCTTTCTCCTTTTGTCTTCAGTCTTTCCCAGCATCAGGGTCTTTTCCAATCACTCAGCGCTTCACATCAGGTAGACAAAGTATTGGAGCATCAGTCCTTCCAATGAATAGTCAGAGTTGATTTACTTTAGGACTGGCTGGTTTGATCTCCTTGCTGTACAAGGGACTTTCAAGAGTCTTCTCCAGCACCACAATTTGAAAGCATCTTTCTTTGGCACTCAGACTTCTTTATGGTCCAACTCTCACATCCATATTTGACTATTGGAAAAAGCATAGCTTTCACTATATGGACCTTTGTCAGCAAAGTGATATCTCTGTTCTTTAATACACTGTCTAGGTTTGTTATAGCTTTCCTTTCAATGAGCAAGTATCCTTTAATTTCATGGCTGCAGTCACTGTCTGCAGTGATTTTGGAGCCCACGAAAAGAAAATCTGTCATGGCTTCCACTTTTTCCCCTTTTATTTGCTGTGAAGTGATGGAACCAGATGCCATGATCTTTGCTTTTTCTATGTTGAGTTTTAAGCCAGCTTTTTCACTCTCTTCCTTCACCCTTATCAAGAGGCTCTTTAGTTCCTCTTTGCTTTCTGCCATTAGAGTGGTATCATCTGAGTATCTGAGGCTGCTGATATTTTGCCTGGCAATTTGGATTCCAGCTTGTAATTCATCCAACCTGACATTTTGCACGGTGTACTCTGCCTAGAAGTTAATGAGCAGGGCGACTACACACAGCCTGGACATACTCCTTTCCCAGTTTTGAACCAGTCCTGTGTTCCATATTCAGTTTTAACTCTTTGTTCTTGACTCTCATACAGGTTTCTCATGAGACAGGTAAGGTGGTGTGGTGTTCCCACCTCTTTGAGAATTTTCCATTTTGTTCTGATCCACACAAAGGCTTTAGTGTAGTCAATGAAGCAGAAGTAGATGTTTTTCTGGAATTCCCTTGCTTTCTCTATGATCTAACAGATTTTGGCAATTTGACCTCTGTTTCCTCTGCCTTTTCTAAATCCAGCTTGTACATCTGGAAGTTCTTGGTTCACGTGCATCCAATTAATCTTGTTAAGTTGTATTTTTATTTTCAATTTGTTTCAAATATTTTAAAATTTCTCTTGAGATTTTTGTTTTCCCCTGTGTTATTTAGAAGTGTGTTGTTTAATGCCCAAGTATTTTAGGATTTTTCCATTTACACTTCTGGTTTCGATTTCTAATTTAATTCCATTGTGGTCTAAGAGCAGACATTGTATCATTTCTACTTTAAAAAAAAAAAATTTTAGGGTGTGATTTATGGCCCAGAAAGTAGTTTATCTTGGTAAATGTTCCATGTGAGCTTGAGAAGAATGTATAATCTGCTGTTGCTGTGTGAAGTAGTCTACAGATGTTAATTGTATCCAGTTGATTAATAGTGCTGTTGAGTTCAACTATGTCCTTGCTGATTTTGTGTTTGCTGAACGGTGCATTTCTGATAGAGGGGTGTGAAAGTCTCCAACTGTAATAGTGGATTCATTTGTTTCTCCTTGAATTCTTATCCCTTTTCCCCTCGCTCTTGCTAGGGGCACACACACTAAAGATTGTTAAGAACTTCCTAGTGTACTGATTTCTTTATAATTGTTTAATGCACTTCATTATCCTTGATAATTTTCCTTGTTCTGAAACCCACTCTAACTTAATATCACTACTGTCAGTTTCCTGTGATTAGTGTTAGCATGGTATATTTTATCATCACTTTATATATGGGCTTCCCTCATGGTTGAAAGGGTGAAGAATTTGCCTGCAATGCAGGAGACCTGGGTTCAATCCCTGGGTCAGGAAGATCCCATGGAGAAGGGAATGGCAACCCACCCCAGTGTCTTTGCCTGGAGAATTCCATGGATTGAGGAGCCTGGCAGGCTACAGTCCATGGGTCACAAAGAGTTGGACACAACTAAGCAACTAACACTTTCACTTTCTTTCACTTTATTTATATCCACTTTCTTTCACTATATATATATTTAATATAGTCTTCCAGGTAGCACAGTGGTAAACACTCTGCCTGCCAATGCAAGAGACAAAAGAGACGTGGGTTTATTCCCTGTGTTGTTGTTATATGTATTCACACACACATAAAAATGCATAGTTGAATATACTGTTGATGTTACTATTTTGAATAGCTTTTAGGTCAATTAAGAATAATAAAACTAAAGTGAGTTTAGTTACTTGTTTTATTTATTTAGTCTCTGATGCTCTTTCTTTGTGTAGATCATTTTTCTGACCTATATCATTTACCTTCATTCTGAAGAACTTCTTTTAACATTTCTTGCAAAGCACGTCTGGCAATAGATTTCCTCAATTTTTCTTTTTTGTCTGAGAAACTCTTTGTTTCTCTTTCACTTTTGAAGGATAATTCTACAGAGTATAGAATTCTGGGGTGGCTGTGTGTGTGTGTTTCCTCTCTCAATGTTTAAAATATTTCACTCCATTCTCTTCTTGTTTGCATTGTTTCTGAGGAGAAGTCAAATATAATTATTTTTGCTCTTCTGTAGGTAAGGTGTTTTTTCCCTCTAGCTTCTTTCAAAATTCATTTCTTTGACTTTCTAAAATTTGTATATGATATGCCTAGGTTTTTGTGTTCCTAGAACTTCCTCTGTCTGAGGTGTGATGTCTGACATTAATTTGGAAAAACTTCCCAGTCATTATTGCTTTTAATATTGCTTTTGTTCCTTTCCCTGTTTTTTCCGCTTCTGATATCACATGTATGTTACATCTTTTTTAGGTGTCCCACAGTTTTTGCATATTCTGTTTGGTTGATTTTTTTTTTTAGTCTTTTGTTGTTGTTGTTTTTCAGTTTTCAAGTTCATATTATCATAATTTTCAAACTTAGAGATACTTTCCTCAGCCATGCCCTGTCTACTAATGAATCTACCAGAAAACATTCTTCATCTCAGTTACAGAGGTGTTTTTTATCTCTAGCATTTCTTTTTTGGATATTTCCAAGAATTTTCATCTCGTTTACATTATTCATCTGCTCTTGCATGATGTCTCCTTTGTCCATTAAACCATCAAGAATCTCAATTATTTTTAAAAAATTCCTGTTTTGATAATTCTGACATTCCTGTCATATCTGCCTCTGGTTAATAGTTGCTTAGTCTCTTCAAACTATGTGTTTTACCTCTTATTATGCTTTGTAATTTTTTTGTTGAAAAACATGATGTGCTGGGTAAAAGGAATTGCAGTAAATAAGCCTTTAGTAATGCGGTGGTAAGGTAGCAGAGGGAAGGCATAGTGTTTTATATTCTTATGACTTAATTTCAGTGTTTTAGTAAGCTTGTGCTTCTGGGCTGTGAATGTCACCAGTGCTTTTCAGTTTTTCCCCCTAGGCTCCTGAGTGACTAGTGGGTGCTGAAGTTGGTGTTTCCCTTCCTCAGGTTAGGCAAAACCCTAGCAGGTTGCTGCTGCTGCTGCTGCTAAGTCACTTCAGTCGTGTCCGACTCTGTGCGATCCCATAGACAGAAGCCCACCAAGGCTCTGCCGTCCCTGGGATTCTCCAGGCAAGAACACTGGAGTGGGTTGCCATTTCCTTCTCCAATGCGTGAAAATGAAAAGTGAAAGTGAAGTCGCTCAGTCGTGTCCGACTCGTAGCGACCCCATGGACTGCAGCCTACCAGGTTCCTCCGTCCATGGGATTTTCCAGGCAAGAGTACTGGAGTGGGTTGCCATTGCCTTCTCCGCCTAGCAGGTTAGGCTTGGGTAAATAATTGTCATACCTGACTCTGGTTCATACATGGTAAATTAGATTATCCTGTGAGTAGAAATGTGTTTTAAATTCAAACAGTTTACAAATCTGAGACTTTATTTTATAAGAGATCCTATTATGCTGCTGCTGCTGCTGCTAAGTCGCTTCAGTCGTGTCCGACTCTGTGCGACCCCATAGACGGCAGCCCACCAGGCTCCGCCATCCCTGGGATTTTCCAGGCAAGAGTACTGGAGTGGGGTGCCATTGCCTTCTCCAGATCCTATTATGATTGCCCTGCATATGTGCGAGCCCTCACATTCACCCTGAGATGTGTAGATGGCTAGGACCTTCTCCAGTTTCTACTGCATCTATGGATGGCCTTACACATGCACTCGGTCTTCTGTCTGGCAGGGATCATTTGGAGCTATCAAGGCTTGCCATGATTTATTCAACAGATTTTCATGTTACATTTCTAGCTAGTCTGGAGTCTTTGCATGTGTGCTAAGTTGCTTCAATCATATCCCACTCTTTGCGACTCTATGAACTGCAGCTTGCCAGGCTCCCCTGTCCATGGAATTCTCCATGGAAGAATGCTGGAGTGGGTTGCCATGCCCTCCTCCAGGAACTCTTCCCAACCCAGACATCGAACCCATGTCTTTTCTGTCTCCTGCGTTGGCAGGCAGGTTGTTTACCACTAATGCCACTTGGGAAGCCCAGTCTGTAGCTTTCACCAACCAATATCACTAGCTTAAGTTACTACGGTGTTTACTTTTTCTAGTATTTACCACCAAAATCACTGTTGTTATTTAACAACATGCTTGATTATGAGATTTTCCCATATGCTACTCCAAAGAAATTGGTTTCCTGTGACAGTTGGTTTCCTAGTTTTCATAGCTTTCCTGCCCTTGTAGAACTATTGCACCCATAGAATTTGGGGGAGGAAATGTAGAAGAGTAGTCCTAGTCTAGAACATCAGATTTCCACTGTTGCTAATTCAGGTTCCTGAATCAAAGGTTTTGTTTGTTTGTTTTCAATTTTCTGTATGCCTTTAGTCAGTTCCCTGAGTCCAGAAATGGCTATTTTTGGCAATTCTGTTTTAAGCTGCCCAGGGGAGAGGATTTGCTGAGCACCTTTCCCCACCTTTCTGTAATAATAATGGATAGTATAGTAACAAGAACATTTAGTATGTCTCAAACTATTGCTCCAAGTATTTTACTTATTCTTTTCATTTATACTAATTCACTAATTCATTCAGTCTTCACAACCCAATGATATTAAGAACCCTGATTTACAAATGAGGGAACTGATGCAGATATCTCACAGCTAGAAACTGGCAGAGTCAAACTTGGGAGGAAATCTGGCTCTAAGTAACTTTATAATCTCTGTGTTTGATCAACTGGAGTATCTATAGTATGTATGCTTGAGCACTGTGTTATACTTCTTAGTTAATTTAAAACTCCAGACACCTTTACTGAAGTAAATATAAATACTGTCTGATTTTACTGAGGAGCAATTGAGACTATGTATCTTTTTAAAGTCACAAATCTAATAGGTGGCCAATTTCAGGTTAGAATCCGTGTCTGATTGAATATAAAGCCAGAAGCTTGTAGAAAACACATTCTACTTGTTGTTCAGTTGTTAAGTCATGTCCAACTCTTTGTGACCCAGTGGACTGCAGCACACCAGGCTCTCTTGTCCTTCACTATCTCCTGAAGTTTGCTCAAACTCGTGTCCATTGAGTCGGTGATGCCATCCAACTATCTCATCCTCTGTCACCCCCTTCTCCTCCTGCCTTTAATCTTTCCCAGCATCAGGGTCTTTTCCAATGACTCCGTTCTTCACATCAAGTGAGCAAAGTATTGGAGCTTCAGTTTCAGCATCAGTCCTTCCGATGAATATTCAGGGTTAATTTCCTTTAGGATTGACTGATTTGATCTCCTTGCAATTCAAGGAACTCTCAAGAGTTTTCTCCAGCCCCACAATTCAAAAACATCAATTTTAGCACTCAGCTTTCTTTATGGTCCAACTCTCACACTCGTACTTGACTACTGGGAAAAAAACAAAGCTTTGACTATACAAATCTTTGTCAGCAAAGTGATTGTGGAAAATTCTTAAAGAGATACCAGGCCACCTTACCTGTCTCCTGAGAAACCTTTATGTGGGCCAAGAAGCAACAGTTAGAATTGAACATGGAAAAACTGACTGGTTCAAAATTGGGAAAGGAGTACAAGGCTCTGTGTTGCCACTCTGCTTATTTAACTTCTATGCAGAATACATCATGCGAAATGCTGGGCTTGATGAATCACAAGCTGGAATCAAGATGGCTGGGATAAATATCAACCACTCAGATATGCAGATGATACCACTCTAACCACAGAAAGTGAAGAGGAGCTAGACCTCCTCTTGATGGAGGTGAAAGAAGAAAGTATGAAAAGCTGGCTTAAAACTCAACCTTAAAAAAAAAACTAAGATTATGGCATCTAGACTCTTTGTGACCCCAGGGACTATACAGTCTATGGAATTCTCTAGGCCAGAATACTGGAGTAGCTATTCTTCTCCAGGGGATCTTCTCAACCCAGGGATCAAACCCAGGCCTCCTGCGTTGCAGGCAGATTCTTTAACAGTTGAGCCACAAGGGAAGCCCAAGAATACTGGAGTAGTACCCTTTCCCTTCTCCAGTGGATCTTCCCGGCTCAGGAATTGAACCAGAGTCTCCTGCATTGCAAGTGGATTCTTTACTAACTGAACTATTAGGGAAGCCCTAGTCCCATCACCTCATGACAAATATAAGGGGAAAAAGTGAAAGCAGTGACGGATTTTCTTTTCTTGGGCTCCAAAATCACTGTGGCCAGTGACTGCAGCCATAAAATTAAAAGACACTTTTTCCTTGAAAGGAAAGCTGTGACAAACACAATCTACAGTCTGGGCAAAGGATCTGCACAAATACTCTGTAGACACAGAGAAATGGCATAAACCTAACCTAGCCTTTGTGTAAGAAGGGCTAGGAAAGGAAGGGCAGGGTTTATAGTAGCATTAGTTATCTGGAAAGGGAGAAGAATAGAGGTTTTTTGGAAGATAAGTAGAAATTACACAGAGAACACGTAGCAAAAAAAGTCATCCTAATGTCATTAAGAAAAATGATAATGTGGTAAAAATATGATTTAAATTTCCCTTCATAACTTCTCCCTTCCTACCAACTGCCTTCAATCCTTGGTGCTTCCCATTCAAGATTTACTGTCTGATTAATTAATATTTGTTTACTATGCTTAAGTTATTTATGGAATTTATTTATTTTAATGTAATTGGGGATTTATGTTCATACCCTTTTGAGTATTCTTGTTTCAAGAGAAAAAAAAAACAGCAGCAATAACCTTTGGTTAATCACAATGCACTGTTTAGAGCTCATACTATCAGCTTCCAGTTACCACAGTGCTGGAATTTTTAAAAGCCCTGGGGACTGGACAGTCAAGGGTCCAGAGATAAAGAGATTTGGTACATCCAATGTGCAGCCCAGAGGTCCCTGTTGTAGCTAGCTGTTGTCAGCAGCAACTTCGGTATATATAACCACTTCTAAACTCCAGGATCCAGTCTGGGAAGCACTGATACCAATGTACAAACTTGAACTTTTAAGTTTTTCTTTGAAAAATATATTATACTTTTTTGTCCAGATAGGTTTCTATTTGATCTAAGTTAACTGAATCTCACAGAGAAAGGAGGGTATCTCAAGTCCTCTGTGGGAATATTGAGCACAACTAAACATGTAGATAATTTTTATAAAATTTCCTACAAACAGTAGGCATTAATCTCTGTACCTACCGTTCTTCCTCTGCCTCCAACACACGCATGTGCCTGTACTAGTTTCTCTTTAGAAGAGTGAATAGGCAGGATTTAAATATGCCTACACAGACCTAGGAAAAACTTCAGAATAATTGCAGCTAGTATTTTTGAGGGTTCACTAGGTGCTAAACACTAAACTTTTACAAAATTATATCATTCAATGTTTATACAACCCAATAATATAATTACCATCTATTTTGTAAATAAGAATGCCAAGGCTCAGAGAGGTTAAGTAACTCACTCAACATTTTATAGAGTGTGAGAGAATCATGCTGTTAACCCAGACAGCTTGACTCTAGAATTCTAGCCTCTTCTCACCATACTAAGTCATTTTCAACTCTCAGGTTGAAACGTGCAGAACTGCAGAATTGTTTAAGTTAAAAACAATTAAACATCAACAATTTCATATAATTCAGCCAGGTTATCTCTCACTTTTAGAGTAAAACCTATGCGTGTAGCATAATGCAATGGAATCAGCTCTAGATTCAGAGTCCCAAAAACCTAGGTTTATATGAAAACCCCAACTGAGCAATTTCAAGCAATTTATCTATCATCCTTGTGCTATTTACTCATCTATAAAATTCAGATATTGATATTGACCCACCTAGAATTGATATGAGGAGCAAATAATAATGTATGTGAATATATTATGTTAATGATTAATACTATTGTTAGCATACTCTGAAAAAGTTTACGTATAAACAACTTGAACCCTTCCAGGTTCCATATTTTATCAACTGGCCAGGTGGTGGGGCCAGGAACAGCATTCATACTCAGTTCCCTGTCATAATCCTAAGGTACTTCATGCATGTGCTCAGTCACTAAGTCGTATCTGACTCTGAGACCCCGCAGACTGTAGCCCACCAGGCTCCTCTGTCCATGGGATTTCCCAGGCAAGAGTATAGGAGAGGATTACCATTTCTTACTTCAGGAGACCCTACCAACCCAGGGATTGAACTTGCATCTCCTGCATTAGCACGCAAATTCTTTACTGATGAGCCATCTGGGAAGCCCCAAAGTGCTTCAGGAAAGGTGAAATAGCATAAAGCAACAGAATGCTCTCCCTTAGCATCTGATCCAGAGAGATTGATCTGACCTTTTTTGTTTGCTTGTTTTATAGCAAGTGAACCAAGGCATTTTTCCAGAATCACAGAACTTAAAAAACTTCCTCATGTGATCTTGATGAAAGAGCAGGTGAATTAGCAGAGTAATAAAGTGCTGTAGCTCTTTTCCAAGGTTGTGAAGATACCGATGTACTTTTGAAATTAGGTTAAAAAGAGATCACATGAACTAATAAAGAAGGTGGGGAGAGTCACTCAATAAATATTTGTTGATCAATGGATTGATGTTGAAGGATGCTGAAACTGTGACTTATATTCAGATGAAAAAGGGAGACAGCTTATTGTTAGTAAGCTTTGAAGTAAAATGATTAGAGAGAAATTAAAGCAGGTTCATTCCTTTGCAAACTGACAATGGTAAGTAGGACTTTTGCATACAAAGAGATTTTAAAAGATCCATGGCAAATAAAATCTCTTAACATAAGATGCAGTTGATTTATTTCTTCAATAACTATTTATGAAATGACTACTGTGGGCAAGTCATTATGATAGGTGCCACAAGAGAAAAAGTCTAAAATACAGTTTCTCATCTGAACAGGAGGACAGTATATCAGGAAAGATAAAGCACAATGTGAGGAGCTGGACTATAAGGAAGACCACAGGTACAGGGAGAGAAAGACTGAGGTCTGGATGACCAGGGAGAAAGATCAGTGGTTTAACATTAAACTTCCCTTGATTCAAGCTCTAGGTACATCCCATTCTTTCCTTTCTCCTTAGAGCCTCTGCTTCTTTAATTTTCTTCCACAAGTTTGGATTGAGCATATACTTCCCATTACTAAGTGATGAGAAAGATGAACAAGATTGTCCCAATTTATGTTACTTATGACTGTGTTCGGCCTTCCCTTTTGGCTCAGACTGTAAAGAATCTGTCTGCAATGAGGGAGACCCAAGCTCAATCCCTGGGTCAGGAAGATCCCCTGGAGAAGGGAATGGTAATCCACTCCAGTATTCTTGCCTGGAGAATTCTCGGACAAAGGAGCCTGGCAGGCTACAGTCCATGGGGTCGCAAAGAGTCGGATATGACTGAGCGACTAACACTTTCCCTTTCCCTTTATGACTGTATAAACTTGGAGAAGTTGCTTAGCTTAGAAACGTGGCTTTCTCAGTAGTAAAATTAACATTAAAATGTCTAGCCCCCAGGATTTTATTTAATTATTAGATCAGTTTATCATAGTGCCTAGCATGTATTAGATACTTAAGGAAAGAAGCAGTAGTTGCAGTACTAATACTAGTAGTCATAGTAGTATCATTATTGCTACTAGCATGGGGAAGATGATTTAGAGAATAGAGTAGTGATTTTCAGAAGATTGATAAGAAAAACCTTTTTGACTTTATAGAAGAGACAGCCTTTGGCTGACATAAATGGAAGTGTCCCATATCCCCAAATAGAATCCAGCCCTATGGGGATAGGTACTATGTTTTGTTTACTACTCTATCCCTAGGACCTAACTTACTACCTGGGAAATTCTAGGCATTCAAAACTATATTTCTAAATTAATATTTTAATAAACATAAAATAAATATATTTATGGTGGAGGTATAGCATGGCATGCATGAATACTGGACTGGGTTGCCATTTCCTACTCCAGGGAATCTTCCACACCCAGAGATAGGAACCCATGTCTCCTGCATTGGCAGGTGGACTCGATACCACTGTACCATCTGGCTAGTCCATTTATGATAGAGTGTATGGCATTAATAAAGATACCAAAGAGAGGAGTTATTTTACTTAAGTTCAGTTACTTAGCTAGAAAATGTTTTTGAAGATAAGATCTAAGATCTGTAGCTAGACAAGTAGGTTGGGGACAGCTGGTGGATAGTCTGGAATGTTCTTTAAAGATAAAGAAAAATTAAAGCTACTCATGCAGTAAAATAACATGGTGGAAATGTTGCTTTTTAGAAAGAAAAATCTCAAGGGATGTGAACACTATATTGATTTGAAAAAATAATATAGACAGAAATATTTTTAGGAAATTATATCAGTGGTCCTAAGAAACTTATATTGTAAGTCTTAAAATAGGATATCGGGTATGAATAAGAAATACACAGGATATATATGAAAAAGAGGATTCTCTTGTATATGGAGTAGGCTGGAGAAACTGATGGTTATAATTAGGCAAGATGATTAGTTCTATTTCAGATTTATTGAGACTGGGGTGATACTAGGGCATTTACTTAGAAAATCAAGTTGAGTGAGATGAAAACTCAGGTAAAGATGTACAACAATAGGGCAGACCTTGTGAATGCTCATATCTGTTAAGAAGAAGGGAAATGGATATAATTACATTGGACAGAGAAGTAGGAAGGAGATCAGCAAGAATATCAACCATGTGACAAAAGGAGAATTTTAAGTTACACTCTAGATTGTCAAATACTGCTTGAAAACCAGAAAGGATGAAAGCTGGGAAGAAATCAGTGTATTCAAATATGGAACTTTGTTGATCCTTAAGAGCTCAGCTTTTCTGTGGTGGTGGAACACAAACAAGATGGCAGGGAATTAAGGAAAAAAGGCAAAGATGAAGACATGGATAACTGATAATCTGCTTCACACTGTAGTTGTCATTATACCCAAATGTAAAAGAAAATACCCTCAACTATCTGCTAACATCATCATATTTGTAAAATCTTGTATTGCGGTTCAGCACTCACTCTGTTTCTGTTTTTCTAAATCTTTTGGGTGTGTGTTTTGAGCTCTTGATTCTCTTGGACACTTTGCTTGCAATTCACCAGGTGGTTTGTATCTGGCAGTGGTCAAACATCTGGTGTATTGTGATGCTTTCTTAACTGTTGTTAGATTATGCTTTGAATGTTATTTACTGCTCTCAGAGAGCTTCCCTGGCATCTCAGTCAGTAAAGAGCCTGTCCGCAATGCAGGAGACCCAGGTTGAGTCCCTGGGTCTGGAAGGTCCCCTGGAGAAAGAAATGGCAACCCACTCCAGGATTCTTGCCTGGAGAATTCCATGGAGAGAGGAGCCTGGTGGGCTACAGTTCATGGGGTCACGAAGAGAGCATGTTCAAACTTATGTAATATTTAAACCCCAATTAACAAAAGAGCCTGCATCAGACTGCAGACAAATGAAAGAATTCAAAGCACCTATTATTATACCATCCATCAAAAGGTGCAAAGTAAGGGAGCAAAGCTGGGAAGAAATGTGCCATTTCCAAACCGAGGCAAATCTGGTTCTGCACTTAAATGACTATATTTTTCCTTTTATACAGAAACCTTGAATCAAGACAACTTTGTATATATAAAATGACTCTTTTCATACGTGTAATAATCTTAAGCTGTCTTCCTTGATTTCTCTTGACAGAAATCCATGAAAAATTATCACAGTTTTACAACTAAAAAGCCACTTAATCTGTGATTTCTAATTAAATAAAAAAGATATATAGTAATTAGTAAGTCTATGATCACTTTTCTAGCCCCAAATTTCTATATATTATGAAGTCTTAATGACAAAGGAAGAGGAAATAACAAAATTAAAAGAAAACATTTAAAGAATGAAACAGATTATAAGGTACTGATTTTTTCTATATTTGGTGAAACCTATGATTTAGCAGGCACTAGTGGCAAAGACCCTGCCTGCCAATGCAGAAGACACGAGAGATGGCGGTTTGATCCCTAGATCTGGAAGATCCCCTGAAGCGGAGGGTATGGCAACCCATTCCAGTACTCTTGCCTGAAGAATCCCATGGACAGAGGAGCCTGGTGGGCTAAGGTCCATAAGTCTAAAAGAATCAGACACAACTAAAGCAACTTAGGACATGATTTAAAAGTTCACTGAACTCAGAAGTTTGTCTAATTGAGATTATAACTTTAATTTGAAATCAGAGCCTATTGGTAAGAACACATTTAGGTAAGTAAGAATAGTTCTCTTACCAAAATTAGAATCTTAACTAAGAATATCAGCAGTTATTTCTGTAGTTTGTGTTAATTAAAAATATGAAATTCTATGATTATTATTGTTGTTCAGTCACTTAGTCATGTCCAACTCATTCTGGCCCCATGGACTACAACATGCCAAGATTCCCTGTCCTTCATCATCTCCCAGAGTATGCTCAAACTCATGTTCATTGAGTTGGTGATGCCATCCAACCATCTCATCCTCTGTCATCTCCTTCTCCTCCTGACTTCAATCTTTCCCAGCCTCAGGGTTTTTTCTAGTGACTCAGCTCTTCCCATCAGGTGGCCATGGTATTGGAGCTTCAGCTTCAACATCAGTCCTTCCAATGAATATTCTGACTTGAGTTCCTTTAGGATTGACTGCTTTGATCTCCTTGCAGTCCAATGGACTCTCAAGAGTCTTTTCTAGCACCACAATTCAAAACATCAATTCTTTGGTGCTCAGCCTTCCTTATGGTCCAACTCTCACATCCATACATGACTAATGGAAAAACCAGAGCTTTGACTATGTGGACCTTTGTCAGCAAAGTGATGTCTCTGCTTTTTAATATGTTGTCTTGGTGTGTCATAGCTTTTCTTCCAAGGAGAAAGTGCTTTTTAGTTTAGTGGTTGCAATCACCATCTGCAGAAAAAGACAGTCTGTCACTGTTTCCAATTTTTCCCATCTATTTGCCATGAAATAATGGACCAGATGCCATGATCTTAGTTTTTGAATGTTGAGTTTTAACCCAACTTTTTCACTCTCCTCTTTCACCCTCATCAAGAGGCTCTTTTGTTTTTCTTCACTTTCTGCCATTAGAGCAGTATCATCTGCATATCTGAGGTTATTGATGTTTTTCCCGGCAATCTTGATTCCACCTTGTGATTCATCCAGCCTGACAATTCTCATGATGTACTCTGCATATAAATTAAATAAGCAGGGTAACAATATACAGCCTTGACATACTCCTTTCCCAATTTTGAATCAGTCCATTGTTTGATGTCTGATTCTAGCTGTTGCTTCTTGACCTGCATACAGATTTCTCAGGAGATAGGCAAAGTGGTCTGATATTACCATTTCTTTAAGAATTTTCCACAGATTGTTGTGATCCACACAGCCAAAGGCTTTAGCATAGACAAAGCAGAAGTAGATATTTTTCTGGAATTCCCTTGCTGCTTCTGTAATCCAACAGATGTTGGCAATTTGATCTCTGGTTTCTTTGCCTTTTCTAAATCCAGCTTGTACATCTGGAAGTTCTCCGTTCATGTACTATTGAAGCCTACCTTGAAGGATTTTGAACATTACCTTGGTAGCATGTGAAATGAGTGCAATTGTACATTAGTTTGAACATTCTTTGGCATTACCTTTCTTTGGGATTGGAATGAAAATTGACCTTTTCGAGTCCTGTGGCCACTGCTGAGTTTTCCAAAGTTGCTGGCATATTGAGTGCAACACCTTAACAGCATCATCTTTTAGAATTTGTAATCGCCAGCTGAAATTTCATCACCTCCACTAGTTTTGTTCATAATAATGCTTCCTAAGGCCCACAGGACTTTGCACTCCAGGATGTCTCGCTCTAGATGAGTGATCATACCATCGTGGTTATCCTGGTCATTAAGACATGTTATGTATTCTAATTTTAGCTTCTTATGTTGTATATTTGTAAACTAATCTCATTATAATTGAATAGTATTCCTAAAATAACCAGATACATGCCTTAGATTAAAATAGATGCTCACTAAAGTTTAACCAGAAAATTTTTTGCTTACTGCAGTTTAAAGAATCAATATTAACACTTATACTAATGGATATAATGCTTAGCAAAGATGAATTCCAACAACTTATAAGTGAAAGAACTGCAATTGGAATTTGGGACTTTTAGATTCCGTCTTCTGAGCTTTTAATTTCTCTGTAATAATTCCTCTTAATATGAAGAGCAGATACAATTTTAGGCAGTGGAAATGGTCTAGAAGGAGGGACATTATTAAAGAAAGTGGTGGACAGCTTAGTTGTGTGTGACAAACCTCCAGTCTTTGTTTAATGATGCTGTCATCCTGATTAGAGCTTCCATGCTGGTTTATTAGCTATCACTTTTTTAGTACTTGTTTTTCATCCATTTAGCAGAGATATGTAAAGTTCAATGTGATGGAGATAATGACTATCAGCCTTCAGTTCTTTCTTTTGGATTGAGGGTAGAGCAAAAGTCCCCCTTTTTTCCTTTTTCAAAGATGAAGAGCTGCCTTTTGTTTCTACTGGTGGACTTGAGACCTTTAAGCAGAAATGGGGAAGGTGCTGAAGGTAACATCCTTGAGTGGAGCTTAGGAGACTAGGTGATCCTGCCAGCTAGTTTCTTTCCTGATGCTTACAAGATCTAGGAGAAGGGACATGCCTGAAGTACCTGGAGATTAGGGAGATATTAGCTGGTGGGATTATGGGCTGTCAACTGGGATCTTTGGAGTAGAGAATTAATAGGAAAGTCCTCAGGAAGCCCTTAAGTCAAGGTTGGGTGCACCTTGACCAAAGTGATAGACAAAGTAAATATGATTTCAACAGTAGATGGAGAGGAAAGCCCTGATGTGAGAAGGTCACAGCAGGGAGCAACCTCAGAGATCATCCATCCGCATGAGAAAATTGAAGCACCATGACCTTGCCAGGGTTACCCAGCATGTTACACCACAGAATCAAGACTACAACACGGGTCTTAATGATTCTCAGGCCAGTGTTTTCCCTCACAGAGCATTCTGAAGAAGTGGTTGCTGCTGTTTCCTATGCCCTGATAGGCTCATCTCTTTCCTTCCCATTCTGATGAACATCTGCCTCTGAACACGTTTGGTTCATATCATCTCCTCTATGAAACCTTTTTTGATTCAACTTCTAGGTATAATCACATGTCCCTTCCTTTATGTTGTCTCTGCAGCTGCTGTAGTCACAGGCATCTACCACAGCAGTCATATCACTTGGTTCCCTGTTATCATTCATTAGTCTCCCTCTGCTAGAGTGAGTTATTTGAGGGCAGGAGTCATAACTCATTCATGCCTGTCTCTCCAGGGCTTATACCTAGCACATGGTAGGTTCTCAATAACTGTTAGATCATGCTTTAATTCATATATTCAGTATTTAAATTAGAACTTACCAATGCTTCCTTACTGGCTCAGATGGCAAAGATTCCACCTGCCAGTGCAGGAAATGTGGGTTCTATCCCTGGGTCAGGAAGATGGCTATCCACTCTAATATTCTTGCCTGGAGAATCCCGTGGACAGAGGAGCCTGGCAGGGTACAGTCCATGGGGTCACAAAGAGTCAGATATGACTGAGCGACTACCACTTACCACTTCATGCATGTGTATAAAAACTTTCCCAAAATGGAGAGAGGAATTCAAGCCATATTTCATAGAAAGAGACTGCAGTTATTAGGAGCTGCCTAATAGAGAAGAATTCAATTTTTAGAGTTCTCCCATGACTTGGTTCTAAAGATTCCTCTGGAAACATACTATGAAGAAGGCATGGTGCCAGAAATTACAGGGGTACAAAAAATAAGAGTAAAATAAAGGCTTGTATCCTTATGAAGATGGGGATATAAAGGATGCAATGAGATCAGCCTTGGGAAAGTAAGTTCCAGTAACAGAGCAACATGATGGTCAAACTGGGTAAGAGAATATTAAAAAGAAAACACAGAGACTTCCCTTGGAGCCCAGTGGCTAAGACGACAAACTCCCAATGCAGGGGCCCAGGTTCCAATCCCTGATCAGAGAACTAGATCCCAAATGCCACAACTAAGAGTCTGCATGCTACAACTAAAAAGCCCTCGCGCCCCAGTGGAGATCGCAGATCCCCTGTGCCACAACGAGAGAGAATGAGAGAGAAATGAGTAAATGTTCCATATTTGAGCAAATAAATTTTGTGACCCTGCAGATTGTTAATCCAGAATTCATTAGAATATCTCTCACTGCTGAATACCTACTATGTGCCAGGCAGCTAAAATGTGTTCTCTCATTTATTCTTCTCAACAATTTCATAAAGATAATCATATGCTATTATAACTAAGATTTCTCTTTTTATTTTATTTTTAGACACTTTAATGGGTGTATAATTATCTCATTGTTTTAGCCTGCATACACTTATAGCTGATTCACTTTGTTGTACAGCAGAAACTAACATGACATTGTGAAGCAGTTGTATTTCAATTTAAAAAAAAATTTTTTTAAAGATACACAAATGGCATAAGTATATGGATAGATACTCTTTTTTTTTAAGCCAGATGTCATAGATACCTTTAAATCATTGTTGAAATTCAGCACTCAGCTTTATATGCTAAAAACCAAAAGATTGAGATAAGTCTTATCTACTGTATTTTGATTACTTATAATAATGGGTCCATTACTGTCATATTCTATACTACTTAGGAATCAAATATATATACACAGCCAATGGTAAATGGATCCGCATAACTCTTGCATGTGGCAACAGAGGGGCTGTGGCTCAAATTCTTTATTTTGTATATTAGATATCACACTTCTGTGAGGTTTTAATGTTTGTGTTTGGTACCCCTATAAGGACTGTATGTTTCTTGAGAATAGGAATGATATACTAAAATCTTTATTTTCTCAGTGCCTCTCATATCACTTGGCATATCATGCAAGTTCAATACTTGTTCATTGGGTAGAATTGCTTTGTCCTAAAAAGCCAACACTTTGATATTCGTGTCTCAGCACTTGTTTTAATATGTGATACGGGGATGTATAAAATTCATTCATCTTACATTTTAGAATGCTGTTAGTTTTAATGAAATTACAATATAGACACGAACAAAAAATTCAAAGAAATCATTACTTAAGAGTCCAGTTAAAGAACATTAAAACATGGAATAGTTCACATGTCTTATTCATGAAAAACCTCTTTTCAGGAGATAAAAACAGATCTCACATCAAATTATATTATCACCCAGACAGGTGGTTACTATAGCACTGAAGGGAAAAAAAAGAAAAAGCAGTGAAATTAACTAAAGACTGTTGGGGAGAGAAAAATATATATAAAGTATTCAAAGTTTATGAAATTAGAATTTTAAATACCAAGTTTGAATTTGAATAGGTTATGCTCTTGTCTTAACTTCCATCTGAGGCCAGGAAGGCTAGATGCTCAGAACAGGACAGGACAATGTGTGGCATCAGTTTGATTTCCCAGCCACCATGGAAACCTATCAGCTGACACTCCATAACCATTAGGTTCAGAAAAATCAAGTATCTGAACAAAAACATATTTCAAAACTGGGAAATTCCATCTACTTTACTGACCTTCCATGTCTAGAAAGCTGCCAATCCTCTCACTTTTCCAGGTGGAGAGACGTTGCTGGGTGATGGTCAAAGCCAGATCTGAGATAACTAGAACCATCTCCATGCAACTGTACAGGCTGCAAACCATCAGTAGCATAAAACATTACCAGGGTGCTTAAGCCTCACAGGAGATATTGTTAGTCAAGAAAAAATTTGTATTTGGCATTAGTTTTCAGGAAGAATGTTGTTTGTTGTTGTTAGTTGCCCAGTCGTGTCCAACTCTTTTGTGATTCCGTGGATTGGGATTTTCCAGGCAAGAATACTGGAGTAGGTTGCCATTTTCTTTCTCCAGGGAATCTTCCTGATCCAGGGATCAAACCAGTCTCCTGCCTGCATCTCCTGCATTGCATGGGGATTCTTTACTGCTGAGCTACCAGGGAAGCCAAAATTGAATGTGTGTTCAGTCTCATCCAACTCTTTGTGACCTCATGGAATGTAGACTGCCAGGCTCTGTCCATGGAATTTTCCAGACAAGAATACTAGAGTGGGTTGCCATGCCCTCCTCCATGGGATCTTCCAGACCCAAGGATTGAACCCACGTCTCTTGAATCCCCTGTATTGGCAGATTCTTTGCCACTGCACCACCTGGAAACCCCCTTTTAAAAAAAAATAATAATTTTATTTATTTTTGGCTATTCTTTGTTGCTGCGTGGGCTTTTCTCCAGCTGTGAGCTGGGTCTCCTCTATACTTGGGGTGTGCTGGCTTCAATAGCTGCAGCTTAGTAGTTGTGGTTCCCAGACTCTAGAGCATAGCCTCAGTACTTGGGGTGCAGGGGCTTAGTTGCTCCTCAGCATGTTGGGATCTTCCTGTACCAGAAATCGAACCAGGGTCTCCTTCATTGGCAGGCTGATTCTTTACCACTGAGCTACCAGGGAAGCCCCAAAGCCCGTTGTTTTTTGTTTTTTTAAAAAAAAGTTAAATGGCGTATATTGTTAAACTAATTGAAAGTAGAGTGAGACCATCAAGGCAAGTTGAGACAATAGATTGTCTGTAATCCCCCCAGAAGATGATGGGAGGCCCTTCATGACAGTTTTTCTTGGTTTTCAGAGTACGAATACACAAAATTATGACTAGGAGGGAATTACTGTCCATACCTTTTGGCTCTTTACCACTCAGTAAGCAATCATTCCTCTAAGCAAATGTGAACAAAAAGTATTTGAAGACCGTTGAATGGGTGTGCTCCTCTGAAAAGTTACTTATGCTGCTTGTGCTCAGTTGCTCAGTCATGTCCAGCTCTTTGTGACCCTGTAGACTGTAGCCTGTCCATGGAATTTTCCAGGCAAGAATACTGGAGAGGGTTGCCATTTCCTTCTCCAGGGGATCTTCCTGACCCAGGGATCAAACCTGCTTCTCTCGCATCTCCTGCATTGACAGGTGGATTCTTTACCACTAGCTCTACCTGGGAAGCTACTAAATGTTCACAAATGTCACAGCCACTTTTATAACACTTATGTTTAAAATGAAAGCATTCTTAGTTCTTTCTATTTCATTCTTTCCCCTAAGGTCTTTCCAAGGGTCAGTGTAGGATTTCTTTTCTTAGGGGCCCTTAGGCAGCGTAGATCGTGCTCTCTTAGTGATGAAGCGGTAAACTCTAGAACCTCTTAAATATCTTTCCTGTTATTCTGTGTTTTAAATGCTCCTCAATTAAAGCTTGAAATATTGTCTCACCTACACTAAAATCCTTTCACTCCTTTATAATTTCACTAGATCCAGTTGTAGTCATGGAATATTTTCTTTTAAAAGGAAGGTTACATCCTCACCTGGATGTCATCTTTCCTTCCTATAAAGAGATCCTGGGTACTATTGAATTAGGCAGATGACATTGCTTTCTTGGGTTGAAAACTAAAGACCCATGGAGTAAATGTAAAGCCATCAATAGTTCATGTAGCTGTCTGGGGAACTTTTGAATACAAACTTGTATATGTATAAATAATGCTTCTAGGATTTATATTTCAGCATATATGACCACACAAATGTTAAGCAAGGATTTTGGTATACCCCAACTATGCAATGTATGTCACTAAAATATTCTTATCTTTTAAGCACTTCCTAACAAAATTTTCACCTCTGATATTTATTATCATAGGCTTGTTGTTTTCTTCTCTTTGAAGTTTTGTTGTTTTTTTTTTTTTTTCCCACCGCAGTTTGCAGCACTTTAATAGTGTGAAGGGCTCCACTCTAGAGAGCACTGAAGCGAAGAAAAGCTTCATGGAGCCATACTGTGAGGATTAAAACACATTACATTAACTCAGCCTTCCCTTTCTGACTTCCTCTGTCAACTAAAAACAGTTTTGAAAAAAAAAGACAAAAAAATAATTAATATGGGAACACACAGGGAGTTTGAGTTTTGAATTTTACACGTGAAAAATAAAATTTAAAAAACTGTAAAGTTACTAAAGCTTAGTTCTAACATCATCAAGTTCTCTTCCCTGAGTCATTAAGTTGCTGAAGTCTAGAAAATCAAATTTGGTTTAAGGCTGTTTGATAATGTAGTAACACAATAAAATGTGATTCACCAGTTAGCTCATATAATTAGAAAGTCAAAAACATACTCTAAGTGGCTTGTGGACACATATAAGTAAAGTCTATTGTTCTTTTTTTTTTTTTTTAAATAATTGTTCAGTTTATTAAAATTGCCAATTCAAAATTCTATTTGTTCTTCAAGTTTATCCCTTAAGAGCTTTTTATTTAGGTAAAATTTATAGTTAAATGCACATATCTTTACAACATAATGACTTTCGATAAGAAGTCTATTGTTCTTTATATTTGCTGATTATAGTTATGCTTATACCTTCAGTTAATGATACCATATTCAAATTCCTTATGGAAGAGAACCCACAAATGCCTGTGTTTATAAATCAGGTAAATAATTTACTTAGTTCAGTCATTCATCCATTCACTTCTTTTACCTTCATTATTTCTTTTTTGTCAGGCTCTGTTAGGTAATGCAGCTGTCTGGTCCTTGCCTTCATAAAGCTCTCAATATGCAAGAACTATGTATAATTCTTCTAAAGAAGGGACAGTAAAGTAAAATTAGAATTTATAAAAATCCTGGATTTTTACTTGAAAATTAGTTTTTTCTCACTGATTTCTAAATGTTAATAATGTTGCTGAGACATATTCTAACAACAACAACAACAACAACAAAATAGCCAATTCAAGAATATCCTTGCTCAGAAATTTTGCCTGGCTGAGAAGGATCTGTGATAGATAAAAGTGAGAATTTAATATGTTAGATTATTTTAAAGTAGCTCTTCATATGTTCTGTATTCATGTCACTTGAAATCTAAGTCGTATGTTATATGTTGCCTGACTATATTTAAAATGTGTTTCTCTCTCTAAGTTCAAATCAATTTAAGGGTTGGTTGGATAGTTAAAATGGTTTCTCACTAGGAATTTCAAGCATGTCCTGGTTTGTTCTTTTCTCATTGCTACTGAAGCCATGGTTACATGGTTCAGGGCTTCTCAACAAATGTAACAGGAGGATAATGGGGATAAATTACCTGAGCTTGAACCAATAAAGAGAAGGCATTCTTTATCTGACATAGTCATTCTTAAGGCTGTTTTACAGCCAAAAATGTAATATGGTTGTGTTGCCCTTACCACTGATTTTTAAGGTCATATTTTAGAGTCTATTCATAGAAAAATTGAAAGATATTAGGAAAAAATTTCCCTTGTAACTGTAACAATGCCCCTAGATGGCTTTCTATTTGTAAACTCGCAGTACATATTTTGTACTGTTTTCTCTCCCCCAAACATCAAGAAATTTTAAAGGATACAATGAGTGTTTTTTGTTGTTGTTGTTGTTTTTGTAGAGTCTCAGTCATATTTTAGAATACCTTGGACTATATTTCATTTGGAAGAAAACATACAGTCACAAGCATCAACAGAGTGTGGTTTATTCATAGCCAGGATGCAATTTAACCCCCTAATGTTATTTAAAATGCAGCTCTCTCCTCCTCAAAATGTATTTAATAGTTTTCTTTATTTTTTCCCCTATTTACAGGTCAATGGGACAGAAATTGAATATGAGTTTGAAGAAATTACATTGGAGAGGGTAAGAAAAATCCAATAATCCAAAACCCTAATCTTGCATTCCACATTCTGCTTTCTAATGGGTTGTCTTGGGAAAAAATGCAAATGTGTATTATACACACATTCACAATGAAAATATTAATGAAATGTTTGCAGTGGAAGGCATGGAGACAAGCCGACCAACCTACCAGAATTTTCATAATGTGTACTGCATTCCCAGGATTTAGGGAAAGCCAAATATTCAGTGAGCTTGTGTGATGTGAAAGTGAAAATGTTAGTTGCTCAGTCGTGTCCGATTCTTTGTGACCCCTTGGACTCCTCTGTCCATGGGATTCCCCAGGCAATAATACTAGAGCGGGTTGCCGTTCCCTTCTCCAGGGGATCTTCCTGACCCAGGGGTCAATACTTTTTTCCTATTGTTTTCATTATAATCTTTTGCTATACATTTTAAGATATGTTATACTGTATTTTCATTTATCTGGTATTAGTGTGATCTTCTTCACTACCATTACCATGCTTTTTCTTTTTTATTTTTTTTAGTGTAAAATAATATGCGATGGATTTTAAAACCTCCCTCATAGAGAAAAACACAGTAACCCTGCAGAGTTCTGAAAACATGTTGTTCAGGCCTTGGCAAAGGTTTGAAAAATTAGGGAAATTTTGTGTACTGTAAGCCTAAAATATAAAGGTGTTTTAGAGAAGAATAAGAAAAAGGCCAAAGAATGCCTAGAAAAAGGTGACTGAAAGATATTAACAGGACATTCATCAAAAAAGAAAAGGCCAGTAGCATCCAGACCCTTGCCCAGCCTTATTATTAAACAAAGAAACAATGGTACTAAACAGTGTTTCTCAACCCAATTGGCAAAGCATTTAAAAGGAAGGTTAATATCCACTGCCATCAAGTGGGCCTGGAAATTGGAGCAACCATTTGTTGTTGTTGTTGCTCCGTCACTCAGTCATGTCTGATTCTTTGCCACCTCATGGACTACAGCACGCCAGGCTTCTGTCCTTGACTGTTTCCCAGAATTTGATCAAACTTATGTCCGTTAAGTTGATGATGCCATCAACCATCTCATCCTCTGTCGCGACCTTCTCCTGTGGCCCTCAGTCTTTCCCAGCATCATTTCCAAGGAGTTGACTCTTCGCATCAGGTGGCCAAAGTATTGGAGCTTCAGCATCAGTCCTTCCAATGAATATTCAGGACTGATTTCCTTTAAGATGGACTGGTTTGATCTTGCAGTCCAAGAGATTCTCAAGCGTCTTCTCCAGCACCACAGTTCAAAAGCATAAATTATTCAGTGCTCAGCCTTCTTTCTGATCCAACTCTCACATCCATACATGACTACTGGAAAAAATCTTAGCTTTGACTATATGAACCTTTGTTGGCAAAGTGATGTCTCTGCTTTTTAATATTCCGTCAAGGTTGTCATAGCTTTTCTTCCAAGAAACAAGTGTCTTTTAATTTCATGGCTACAGTAACCTCCACAGTGATTTTGGAGCCCAAGAAAATAAAGTCTGTAACTGTTTCCATTGTTTCCCCATCTATTTGCCATGAAGTTATGGGACTGGATGTCCTGATCTTAATTATTTGAATGTTGAGTTTTAAGCCAGCTTTTTCACTCTGCTCTTTCACCTTCATCTGTATATACATAATATACATTCATAGTGAGGATATATACCAAAATATTAAAAATTATTAACTCTTGTTTAGGATTTTGAGGTAATTGTTAGTTACTTCTTTTTGTTTATATTTATTTTCTACACTTTCCATAATAAACATGCAATGTGTGAGTGCTCAGATGCTCAGTCATGCCCAACTCTTTGTGAGAGGAGCCCACCAGGCTCCTCTGTCCATGGGATTTTTCAGGCAAGAATACTGGAGTGGATTGCCATTTCCTCCTCCAGGGAAACATGCAATACATTTCTATTAAGAAATAAAAATGTAAGTATTTTTTTCTGTGCTCTCATCCAAGCATGAATTCAGACTCTAGATCTACATTTAAACTTATTTTTTTTTCTTTTTCAGTTTACTAATTATTCAGTTTCATTAGTCAGGTAATTTCTTACTTCCAGCCTAATTTTTATTGTGAGTGGCTTTAAAAGGAAATTTACATTAAAATTTAAGTGTTTGACAAATGGGTTCTTTAAAACTTCCATTATGAACTTTGATAAATTGTTTTAAAGGCATGCTAAATGGATAAAAGTGAGGTGTATGGAAAATCAACCCAAATGAGGAAAGAGAAGATATTTCTCCTTCTAAATCACTAATCATCTGTCCAGAAATAGCTACCTAAATTGTAGGATGCAGTGCAAAATCAAAGTGGGAGGCCTTTGTTTAAAAACCTGTGCACCCATGGCGGATTCATGTCAATGTATGGCAAAACGAATACAATATTATAAAGTAAAAAAAATAGATAAATAAGTAAATTAAAAAAAAAAAGAATGCATCTTAGGAAAAAAAAAAAAAACAGTAAGAATTAAAAGATGGCAATGGCAGTGCCTTCTAAACGTAGGCTCTCTTTCTACTACACAGATCTGACCCTTATGAGGTCAACCTCTCTCTCCCTGAACCCCACATGTATATAGGTCTTGACTGTAACACCATTTAGTTACCCTGGTTTTATAGGTCAGAAATAGTTAGACACTAACAATGATGTGAGGTAGAACATTCTCTATGAGTCAGACAATTGTGGGTTCTGGTGTGTGTTCGCACTCGCTTCATGAGCTTGCATGCCATCTCACCTCCTTTACTTCCCGCCCTAAGGTTCTCAGTCACACTCTGAACCTTATCCTTGCCCTTAGCTGTACCCCTTCCAAGACCTTTATGTCAAGCATCACCTTCTCTGAGCACCGCCTCTGTGTCCTTATCATTTATTCTAGTACACCTGCTCTCCCCACTGGGACCTTGAATCTGATTTCACCATTTGCCTTCTGTTTTCACCTTTATGCCCTCACTTTCCTCCTCCCCTTGGCCTATGTTCCCTGGTCCATCACTCTAATTTTCCTTCTTACACACTCAGCATTTTTTATCCTCTCTCTTTCTTTGTGGTCGTCTCCGCCCTTGTTAACCTACCGTGGTTAAACTTACATCTTCCTAATTACTCCATGCCAGCACCTGGGCAACTAGACATGGCAAGAGAAGCACCTAGTCATCTCACTTTAAATTTATAACTATTGGCTGCAAACAAACTCTCAAAACAACCAACCAGTTCTTAGCAATTTCTTTAGAAAAATCCTTTTCTCAGTCTCTGAGGAAACAATTTCCTATCTCATTTCATCTCCTCAAATCTCGAACACCCCCTCCGTCATCCTCACTCTGAACTATTAATTTCTCTCCATATGTCCTTGAGAAAATCTAAGCCATCAAATGAAAACCGCCTTACTTCCTACCACCAGATTTATTACTAGTGTGCTCTCTCTGTTCCTTGATTCTTTCCAAGGCCAGCTCTTCGCTTGTAACCTGGACTCCATAACCACTTGTCCATTTAAGGAATTTGCTTCTGGAGTTTTCTCCTCTCTCTCCTGCAATATCAGTTTCTCTCTTGCTTTTTTTCCTAGATAAATTTAATGTAGGCGTGATTATAGCTCTCATCTTAAAAAAGGAAATGGCAGAAGGAAATGGAGAAGGAAATGGCAACCCACTCCAGTATTCTTGCCTGGAGAATCCCAGGGATGGAGGAGCCAGGTGGGCTGCCATCTAATGGGGTCGCACAGAGTCGGACACGACTGAAGTGACTTAGCAGCAGCAGCATCTTAAAAAAAAAAGTGTCCCTTGACCCAACGTTCCTCACCCATTATTGCCTCATTGTTCTATTGTGCTTAACCAAAAATCTAGGAAAACTGTCTGTCTGCATTAACTCCACTTTAATACTTCCTTTTCTTATTTTAACCTATTTCATGTTTTCATCCTCACGGTAGCTCTAAAATGGTCCCTGTCAAAGTCACAGCAAGTTCCATCTTGCTAAATACAAGCCTCAGTTCTCAGTCCTGACTTCTCAGCAGCACTTGATGCAGCTGTCACTGCCTCCTTCCTCAAAGGTGTTAATTTCTTGCCTTCCAGAACAAAGCACTCTCCTGTTTATTTGCCATCTCATCAGTGCCCTTTCTCAGTCTCCTTACTGGTTCTCCCTCTAAATGTTGGAACACTCCAGAAACCTAGTACCCAAATTTGATATATTCCTAACAGAATTCATGATTTCCCTGTACTTCCTGTCCTCAGGGCCTAAGCTGCTTCTCTCTTAATATTTGTCATCTGAACTCATTGACTCTATAATATCCCTTGTAATTCAGGCCAAAAATAATGTATCGAGGAGTCTTGTATAATTACTCTTTTTCCCTTGGTATCTGGCAAAAGTCCTACTGGTGCTACTATAAAAATATATTTCAAAGTCAGTCACGTCTTAGCACTCTGCTGAATCTTGGTCCAAATCAATATCACGGATATTGATATATAGAGTTGACTATGTATTTACAATACCTGGACCACAGTAATAGCTTCTACTTCTGCCCATTCTTTTCCAGAAGGTAGCCAGAGTGACCTTTTTTGAAGTAGAAACCTGATCATACCACTTTTATACCTAAAAAATTACACTCATTATCATCACCTACAAGGCTGTATATAATCTGACCTCTGCTTCTTTCCCCAACATTATGGCCTAACCTTCAACTCCTAGAACAGTTCACTCCGACCACACGGACTTTCTCATCATTCCTCAAATGCCAAGCTTTTCCCACCTGAGGCATTTATATATGATATTCTATGTGCCTGGGAAAATCTCCCCTCGGCTCTTTATAAGATTTGCTCATTTCATCATTGAAATATCAACTCGAATGTCGCCTCCTCAGAAAAATCTCCCCTTTATACTCCATTGAAGTTAGTGCAGCTTCCCCATCACACTTTTTTTCCTTCTCATAGTTTTATTGTCATATAATTGTCCTTACTAACATCTGAAATTTATTTATTTATGTGTTTCATTTATGTATTGTTTAATTTGTTAACATCTATCTCCTCCTTAAATATATACTATATGTAAATATATAGTCAACTCTATATCCAATTCGCCTAGAATAGTATCCGGAATGTAGTGTGCATTCAGTGACCGTTCGGGTTTATGCCTGTGCTCAGCCTCTGCAAGTACAGTGAAATAGGGACACATGGCCTGTGTTTGACTCTGGCTCTGTCACTTACCGGTCAAGTTACTTTGAGTTGAGTACTTAACATTTCTGTATCTCAATTTCCACATCTGGAAATGAGACTAAGGTATTTATAACTACTTCCTAGGCCTTTGTGATTGTTGAAAGTGAAAGTCACTCAGTCGTGTCTGACTCTTTGCGACCCCATGGACTATACAGTCCATGGAATTCTCCAGGCCAGAATACTGGAGTGGGTAGCCTTTCCCTTCTCCAGGGGATCTTCCCAACCCAGGGATCAAACCCAGGTCTCCCACATTGCAGGTGGATTCTTTACCAGCAGAGCCACAAAGGAAGCCCAAGAATACTGGAGTGGGTAGCCTATCTCTTCTCTTATGATCGTTAAAGGAGTTAATATACAGGTTTAGAATAGCATGCATCATTATTATTCTTAACATTTCCTTCATACTAATTTGATAGTTCTCACAAGTGTTATTTATAGGATCACTGAGGAAGCTTAAAACCTAGCTTCTCAGTCTCAATGAACAATTTACATCAATCCAACAAGAATTCTTTTCATACCAGCTTTCCCTGTTCTTTCTCTCCGTTATTTGAATTGATGTTAGACATCCAATGAATCAGCCTGCCGGTGCAGGACATGTGAGAAATGTGGGTTCAATCCCTGGGTTGGGAAGATCCTCTGAAGTATAAAATGGCAACTCAGTCCATTATTCTTGCCTGGAAAATTCCATGGACAGAGGATCCTGACAGGCTACAGTCCATGGGGTCTCAGAGAGTTAGACATGACTGAACAAAGGAGCACAATAAGGAAGTTATGGTCTTTGCTATACGTGTTACAGCTTACATTTTTTATTCATTTCATCTCTGTAACATTTAATTTAGTAATAAGCTAATCACATTTTGTAACATCCCTGTGAAGTGGATATTACTAACTTCATTTAACACATTAGGACACTCATAATTTAAATGAGTTTAAATTAAACTCAGAAATTAAGTCACATGTCAAAAGTCACAGCGTTAGTCAAAGATAGAACTAGGATTCAGCTCCAAGCCCACCAGACATGAAAACCTAAGCTCATTGCCACTGAGTTAAATTGCACCAAATTAAGCTCAAGTGTTTTTTCCTCCAAGAAATTTTTCTTGACTTCCCCTCTTGGGAGAGGTTCCCTTGCATAAATTAACACAAGTAGAGAATTTCTCAAACTAAGTGATGAAGAAAATGTCTTTTCCACTGAAATGTGAGTTCCTTGATGGAAGGAATTTTATTGTAGTGTTCTTTATATTCCTATGACAATATTAAAAGAAAAGGGAAAACCACTGCACAATTTGAGGGCACGTTGATGACTCCTTCCCTATAGTAGCATCAGTCAATGCACTGGCTGCTTTGCCGCACATGGTGAATCCCACACCTGTCTTATGGACACTTAGGTGTCAAACACTTTTTGAACAAGGGAACTGAGCACAGTCCTTGTCTCATAGAATTTCACCACCTGGGGGAGGACACAGAGAAGGAAATAGGCAGAAACCATCATGAAGAACAGAATGTAGTGACTACTCGGCCCAGAATGGAGTCCTTCTCGGAGGCATTATACCTGCCCTTGGCTTAGGAAAGGTGAAGGGAAGCTAGCCATGGACAAGGAAGCAGAAGTGGACCTCTCAGGAAACAGCCTGTGTAAATGTTCAAGGGTCCATGGAAGAGTAACGTGCTCAAGGCACTGCAGGTATCAGCCGTTCAGGATGACGGTGGCTCAAGTTTTGAAGTGAGACTCAGGAAGAGAGAGAGAAAGCAGGCAGGAAGGATGGAAAGGACTGGAAACATAGATGCCTTGGATAACATTTAAATGTTAAATTGTATTTTGGAGACAATGGAGAGCCTTTGGAAAATTTTAGGCAGAAAATAGGGACATATTCATACTTGTGTTTGAAAAAGATCACTTTAGCTGCAATATCGGGTGTACAGGATTCAGGAGACAATGCAGATGTGCCATCTAAGACATAAAATTAATGACTAAATTCTGCCAGTGGTGATGGTGGAGGAGATGATTCAAAATATTTTAAGAATCTTAGAAGAACAGATTCTGATGTTTTGTAGGATAAGAAAATGCCAGAGAGAGCAAAGATGTCAAAGATGCCTAGACAACAGTCCAACAAATTCCTTTCATTTACACAATCTGGGCCTCTCAGCCATGGACACCTGTGATATTTCAAGCCTTTCTGACACCCTCAACTCTTGTGACATTAATAAAGGTAGCTGAGTATAATGTCTGTGCCTCTGAGTGATTTATCCATTATCCATGTATGAAATTAATAGGTTATGTACCCCTAATATGGTTTGTATCAAGAGAAGCCAGTTGACCCAGCATGGATAATAGATTCATCATGCCTTCATAACCCTGACCAGCATGCATGACTACAGTTTAGCGGAGATGTTGAAGTGACTATCTGACCATCTGCCGACCCCTACCACAGCCTCCAAAAAAAGAAAAATAACATTTGGAGTGTTTTCCTGACAGCTGCAGAATGTATGGCCATGTGACACTGTTTGAATATTCTGTCTGACAAGTCGGGGATATTCTTTTGCAATTTTTTTTAAAAAGAGCTGAGCCATATTCTTAAATATAAATCATTGACTTTTGTTGTTTATTATTTGACCCATGCCAAAATCAACAGATCTATAGGGCAGAGAAAAGTGACTGACTTACTGCACCCTGCAAATTCCTGCAGATGAACTGAGTTTGGGGTGTCAGGTGGATAACTTGGGAATTTTTTAAACAGTATTTGTAAACTGCAGGTAAGTAGTAACCAACTAAAATTGTCTACTGATGAACTCTCCAGACTCTTCCAGGCTTCAAATTAACTAGAAATTCCTTGGATGTCTGAATCAGGCCAAATTCATTTATCTCACACTATCGAGTTCCATGAAGAGGAAAATTCCTAAATTCAAATGGAATTAAGGGTCTGTTGCTTCAAGTAATGTAGAGGCTTTAGATTTCTAAATTTCAGATTTTCTTCTGGATCTCTTTAGCTATTTTAAATTAGTAGTAACAGGAATAAAAAGCCAAAGTCCTGAAGATATTTGATGGGATTCCATATAATCAGCTATAGTACAGTCTTATTCTAATTTAGTTAAATAATTTGAATGCTAGATAATCTTCTTAAACTCTAAATTTTATGCACTTGAAATTATCAGTGTATATTTTAGTGTGTTTGAAATATATACACACATATGTATATTTACAGATATAGATACCATCCAAACATAAGTGTGTATTTAGATGTAAAAATATTTACTTAATATGTGTGAATTTTGATCCAAGTGTTATTGGCTTTGTGGAAGGTATTGCAAGTTTTCTAGAACAAGAGTAGATTCACATAAGCAGTCAAAAGAAGCACAATTTTTGAGTTCAGACTTTCTTTGGAATCCAGAATCGGCCACTTTCTATGTGACCTTGAACCAATGACTTAACCTACTAAGCCTCAGCTTTCTTCATGATCAATGTAATACTAGTATCTGTTGTATACCACTCTTGTGAAAAATAGAAATAACAGGTGTAAAATGCCTTAAATAGTTCATGGAACAGCATAGATGCTCAATATTATTAGTTTTTATAAAGTGTATAAATGCACCTTTATCTAAGCCTCATTCTTTTTTTTTTTGAAGATGTCGGTGTTGGTTAACTGGCCATGATTCTAGGCCTAGGCCAAGTGGCAAATGTATGTTTCTGTTTTTCTATGTTTGTGTGTGTGTGAGAGAGAGAGAGAAAGAGAGAGAGGTTTTTTTTTTTATGGCAAATGATAAGCTTCTTAAGTGATCTCCAAAAAGTATACGTTCCCAATTATTAATGCATTTTAAGTATATAAATGGAGTCTGCCCTGAGTTTGCAGCCACAGCTTCTTCTAGAATAACTCCAAACTTTTTGTAGCTCTGTCTTCCCTTCTTTGTTAGCTCACAAGAATTTAGACTGGCTAGACAAGCGGTTAGCGCTTTCTTTTCTGTTCAATAGCTTTTGGCTATGATATTTGCTTTTAAATATTTTATTATAATGATCTTTCACTTCCAGTCTCTACATATGAAAATTAGCTTTTTTTTTTTTTTTTTTCTTGTCTGCACATTAGAACTGGCAGGAGGAACATTCTTCTTCTTTGGGAGAACTGCTTCTATCCCCATTCCAACCACGTCATTCTGAGGACCACTGCCAGTCATAGCATCCACAGTCACACAGTTGATTGATCTAGAGCTACTCATTGGAATTACCTGTCAAGCTAGTAAAAATAATAATAATAATAATAACACAGATCCCTGAACCATTCCTGAGACTGAATGAATCAGAATCTTAGGTGTGTGGGACATGAGAAATCTTTATTTTAAAAACTCTTCTTAGGGACTTGATGTACAGTTTACAGGCTGGCACCTGAGTCAGACTAAGCCAAATGCAAGCGCTCCTCAGGATTTTTCACACTAGAGTTTGGGGAACAGAGAGGTGTTGCATTCCAGCTGTGCAGTAGAGTTCTGAGAGATGAGACAAAGAGTGGTTGCCATATGAATTTCCTGCCTCATCGAGTAAGCTCCTCTGAGAAAATGAGGCTTCCCACAGAGAGAGACAGAGACAGAAGTTAATGAAGAGGGAGAGAGAAAGAGAGAACACACTGGCAGCATCCAATTTCTATGTTATATCTACCCTAAAGACCCAATCGGACAGCCACTCTCTTTTCAATGGCTACGTGAGACCTCCGCTTAAATTCTTCTCAGCCAGACTGGTTTAAATCTGGCATCCATAACTTGCCAAGTGTATTTATGCAAATATATCTTGGTGTTGTATTTTAGCTATCACTCCGTGGAAGTTGTTGAATAGGTCCTGCCCCAGGCTCAGGCTGCCATAGCCTGTTCTCAAAATAAATGTCACCTTGCTTAGATTTATCTTCTCTAAAATCTAGCCGTTTCTCCCACCACTGAGGTAAGGTCGTAAAGCTGAGCTTTCCGGTAGGGAATAGTGTTGGCAGGTCATAATAAACCTTAATACCCCAAAGCTTATGCATGCATCTCCTGTAAAGTAACCCATGACTGTGTTTCAACTCCCAGGAAATAAAAGAACAACAAAAAAAGTGGCAGGTAAATAGAATGCTTACCGACAGGTCTATGAATTTAAGTCTCTACTGTCTAGAAACTTTTCTGATTTGGAAGCTAGCAAGTTTTTTGTACATGCGGAAAGTGCTTTGCAGTGTTAACCATTGGCCTCAGATGTCAGAAAAAAAAATTTACTGTGAGAAATATGGTTTACAGACATTTGGGGGTCATTAATCTAACTTTTCTTCAGATGTAAGCATCAAAGTCTCAGGATTGAGGATTACCTGGTAAACATACCTCAAAGGCCTGATTTAGATGAATGGGCACAAAATGCCTTTAGCTGAAATTCAGCTGCTGACTCCAGCCTTCTCCATTTTTCTTTATAGCTCCAGGCTGACTTATCTCCCTTCTTTCACCCCACAAACCATCTGTCACAGGAGTATTACCAAGTGCTCCCTCCCAGTTCCTTACCCCGAGCCTCACATCATCTAAACTGGCCAATATATTTCCTTCTGGAAACCACTTGTTATACTGTGACCCTCAGCTTTTCCTGACATGCTCTTGATTATCACAGGGACATCTGATGCTATTGCAAGCACATCTGATTTAAAATTAACAGCTTTTAGACAAAAATCGACAACGGGGAAGACCTGCCCAAAAATGGCAAAATTCTACTATTCCCAAATGAGTTTTCTAATCAGAGTAAATCTGTTTTCCCGACCTGTATATCAACACGGTGTGGATGGTTAAGGAGGTCTGGCAAAGAAAGCTCTAACTCAGGGATGCTCTAAACTTCAGAATCATGATGGAGATACTAGGTCCTGAGATGATTGGAAAACAAAGACCCAAGAAGGAATGTAGGACAGGGGCCCAGCAATCACACCTGAGTTACTAAGTACCCCATCTTGAGAACTGGTAAAAGCCGGAAATTTTATTACTTGCCACTGAACAAACTCTAAGAGATGAATCTCCGTTTTTCTGTAAGTCAATTGTCAGGCTAGCAGCACATGTAAACTTAGTCATTTTTAGTGTTCTTTTTTTTTTCCCTCAAATACTTCAGCCACCTCCAGAGATATCTCATAGTTCTGTGTCCTTATACGGTGACAAGACAACCTACACATTGTTTGCTCCTGGGTCCTCACAGGTAACTGCTGCAACACCCACGGTTTCTCTGAGCTGTTCCTGCAGGTCTTGCCCATTTCTGCTAACGATGTAGTGGACATTTGTCAGTTATCTACCCATTTCATTCTTTTCACCCCTTCCTCTTTGCTAATTGTGTCCAGATTTTAGTTCATATGTCCACCTTCACCCACACAACCCATGTGCTTTGATGGAGGCTAAGGCAACTCTGAACTTATGCGCTAGGTCCTCACTGATTTAAGCCAATGAGCACTGATGGAGAAAGGCCCTTAGCCTCCATCTGTGGTGAATACTCAGCCTATTTCAGTACAATAAGAGTGAATTGTGACTCTTGTTTACAATTCCTCCCTGTCCATCACCAACTCCCAGAGTTTACTCAAACTCATCTTCATTGAGTTGGTGATGCCATCCAACCATCTCATCCTCTGTTGTCCCCTTCTCCCGCCTTCAATCTTTCCCAGCATCAGAGTCTTTTCAGATGAGTCAGTTCTTCCCATCAGGTGGCCAAAATATTGGCGTTTCAGCTTCAGCATCAGTCCTTCCAATGAATAGTCAGGACTGATTTCCTTTAGGATGGACTAGTTGGATCTCCTTGCAGTCCAAGGGACTCTCAAGAGTCTTCTCCAACACCATAGTTCAAAAGCATCAATTCTTCAGTGTTCAGCTTTCTTTATAGTCCAACTCTCATATCCATGCATGACTACTGGAAAAACCATAGCTTTGACTAGAAGGACCTTTGTTGGCAAAGTAATGTCTCTGCTTGTTAATAAGCTGTCTAGGTTGGTCATAACTGTTCTTCCAGGGAGCAAGTGTCTTTTAATTTCATGGCTGCAGTCATGTTTTGGAGCCAAAAACATAAAGTCTATCACTGTTTCCACTGTTTCCCCATCTATTTGCCATGAAGTGATAGGACTGGATGCCATGATCTTAGTTTTCTGAATGTTAAGTTTTAAGCCAACTTTTTCACTCTCCTCTTTCACGTTCATCAAGAGGCTCTTTAGTTCTTTTTCGCTTTCTGCCATATCATCTGCATATCTGAGGTTATTGATATTTCTCCCAGCAATCTTGATTCCAGCTTGTGCTTCATCCACCCCAGCATTTCTCATGATTTACTCTGCATATAAGTTAAAAAAGCAGGGTGACAATATGCAGCCTTGATGTACTCCTTTCCCAATATGGAACCAGTCTGTTGTTCCATGTCCAGTTGTAACTGTTGCTTCCTGACCTGCATACAGGTTTCTCAGGAGGCAGGTCAGGTGGTCTGGTATTCCCATCTCTTTCAGAATTTTCCACAGTTTGTTGTGATCCACACAGTCAAAGGCTTTGGTGTAGTCAATAAAGCAGAAATAGATGTTTTTCTGGAACTCTCTTGCTTTTTCAATGATCCAACGGATTTTGGCAATTTGATCTCTGGTTCCTCTGCCTTTTCTAAATCCAGCTTGACCATCTGGAAGTTCACGGTTCATATACTGTTGAAGCGTGGCTTGGAGAATTTTGAGTATTACTTTGCTAGCGTGTGAGATGAGTGCAGTTGTGCGATAGTTTGAGCATTCTTAGGTAATGCCTTTCTTGGGGATTGGAATGAAAACTGACCTTTTCCGGTCCTGTGGCCACTGCTGAGTTTTCCAAATTTGCTGGCATATTGAGTGCAGCTCTTTCACAGCATCATCTTTCAGGATTTGAAACAGCTCAACTGGAATTCCATCACTTCCACTAGCTTAATGTGTAGTGATGCTTCCTAATGCCCACTTGACTTCGCATTCCAGAATGTCTGAGTCTAGGTGAATGATAACCATACAGACTCTACAGTGGTAAAATAAAAATTCAGGTCTTTGCACTGACCACTTTTTAAAGTGATGTTTCTTAGTTCATAGCATGTTTCACTGTGTCTGCCTTCAACAATAAAATTTACAAATGGCAAGGTATTCTGCAAGGGCTATTTATTACTGTTTCAAAATTAAACTCGTGTCAGTGTTATTTAACTGCCTTCTCTTCAAGCATGTTACATTAGGGACAGGCTGTCTTCGGCCTGGGCTGTTCTGACAGAAATTACAACGCATGCTTTTCAGAGCAGTCTATCATGTTTGGCAGTGCCTATAAGGATGCTTTTAGGTGAATGGACCACGTCCTGTGCCAACACTTGAGGATGCGGTTAAAACGCAGTAGACTGCTTTGCCTGGACCACCTATGCACCACTCAGATTTGGCTGTAATGTAATTCTGAATAAGCAAGGGAATTCTTTTTCAAATATATGGGGAAATATTCTGGAAAGCTAGGCTATATATAAATCTGAACTTATGTATTGTATTACTTTCTGTAATCTTTCTGGCAGTAACTCTGTGAAGTAATTATCATCATAGTATCTTGCAAACTGAGGCATTGAGTGATAAAGTGATTTGTTCAAGATTGCACATTTAGCAAGGGGCTAGAGCAGAAATCTGAATGGAGATGGATTTGATGCTAAAACTTCCCCCAAAGAACCTCTTGCTCTATCATTTCAGTGTCTCTCCACCCATTGTCAAGGCCAACTGTGTTGTTTCACATGGCATGGTGATTTTTCCTCTGGAAAGCTTGGCATTTGAACAGCTGATGTGAGGATTCCTGCCTCTGGTTTCCAAAGGGATGTTCCTCAACTTGAACTTAGTGTCTGCATTTGTGCTCTGTAGGGAAGGAAGGGTAAGGACATTAAGTGAAGGCAGTGCTGGCTGTGAAATCAGTTCCTTTTTAAATCTCAGGGTTATTGAATTAATGAATTAGTCTTAGAAGGCTGTGTGTCATTCTTGGGATTCTGAGAAAGGAAATTGAATATTAACCCAGTTCATATCCATCATGCACAATTTATAGCCACATGCAGACTCAGCCATATGGTGGAAACATTCTTTCATTCTTTGAGATTATTTTATGTTGGTTGCTGCACATACAGCAGGTCTTTTTAACTGACTTGTCTTGTGTGATCAAAATAATAAAACATCTGTTGATAATAACCTTGAGAACAAATTGGTGTTTCTCAAACTTGCTTGAGCTATAAAATGTCTACTGTAATAATGAATACAAGATGGAGGGGCAGCGTTTTAAAGATACACACACACACACAATTTGATCATGTCACCTCCAAAAAGTATGCCTACCAGCACTGCTGAAACCTCATTCACAGAAACTCAGCTTCACTGTGAATACATGGGGCTATTTTTTTCATGGTAGAAATATGGTTGTGAGTTCTTAAAAAGTCTACAGAAGGAGATTAAATAACCATACTTAGGCAGTTTCTTATGAAGCATGTCAAAACGGCATAGTTTCAAAACCTCAGGAGAAAGTTGAGCCTTCTAAACATTTATAAGCCACCGATGAATTGCCGGGCCCCAAACCACCACAGAATTTCCTGGCTGTCTGGTAAGCTGCCATAGCCTACACAGTTGCAGCCAAAAACATATTCTGTGCTGAAAATCCATGCTTCTCATCACAAGCCCCCCCTTGCATGGCCTGGGCCCACAGTCTGGTTAGAACGAGGCTGTGGAACATTTTGCAGTGTTGTTATTTCTCTTGTGCCCTGCTCCATTCAGCTCTGCCATTGGTATGAAGTTCCTCTGGGCAGACCAGCATCCTTAGTAGAAATTCCAAAAGATAAATTCAGTCAGACACTTCCATCTTTTGCTTTGGGTGAGCGTTTAATAAGTACAGGAGACCTCTCAGCTCCCAGTGATGCTGATCTCTTGTTTTATTGGGCCTGAGTGGAAGCGCTTTAAGTTTTAGCAAGTGCTGTTACCCACTTCCCTTGCCACGTCAAGCCCTCTAGAGATTTTGCCTTGACCGTAAATACAGATTTACTGTTAGCCAGCCACAGAGTCCTGACCCACTGTTTCCTGCCACACATTGGCTGCAGAATCTCAGTTCTAGCCAGTTGTTTCCTGTTCATTGTTAAAAATCAGCTCACTGCCCTTTCCCAAGTATACCAAGCCACTCACCTGGCCCACTAAATGAACAGAATGATTTGTAATATGCCATTCCCTTTTAACACACATGTGATGATTATACTAGTAATAGCTCCTGAGTATTGAGATATATTGTTGAGGCCTCCATTATTTTATTTGAGCTCTGCAACAAATAACCATTTAGCTTTTTTGTCCTCACTGGGGAGATGGGAAAACTGCCGATGAGAGCATTGCTCTTCTGGGGACAGAATTCAGTCCCAACTAGTTTGATTATCTGTGCAAGTCTTGTTTCTTGCTCTAAAACTATGTGGTAGATGTTGTGAAAACCCTTATATAGATGATGAAAAAAAGTTAAGGAATTTATCTAAGATTTAGAGTTTATTTGAAAAAGCCAGGGAGAGAGAAAAATCATGCACTGTGTATCTGTAGAGCATTCTAATATTATCCTTCTCTAATATTCTCATCTTGGAATCACCATCTGTTTATGTGGAAAGCAGCTTTTACTGTTCACACCTAATCAGCCACTGAGTCCATTCTACTTCTTTAATCCCTCTGAAATCCACATGCTTTTCTCCAAACACACTATCTATTTCAGACCATTGTCATCTCTCACCAGGATTGCAGCAGCCTCCTAACTGGGTGGTATGTCCCAGTCTTAAGTCCGCTTCAGTGCTTTATCCACACTGTCACCAGTGGGATCTTTCTTACACTACAGCGTGACTCTGATGCTCACTTCTCCACATTGACTTTCACGTAAAAGCCAACCTTCTTGGCTCAGCATCCAAGGCCTTACATGTTGTCCCTCTCATTTAAGCTCTAGTTCATCCCCTTATTCTTTTCCCATTCCAGCCACATGGTTAGACTTGAAATTGCCCAACCTCACAGGGTTCTCTTTTTTCTCACCTCCTCCTTACTGCAAATGCTCTTCCCCATGCCACACCCCATTTTCTTCCCTAACACCTGCACAGACTCCCTGTGTGAGTTTAGGTAGTATCTCCCTCTTGGAGCCTGCCCTGGCAGACCCCTTAACTCTCGAGCACCTTCCTCTATTGGTTGTCTGAATGTCCTCTAACAAGACTTATGGTTCCTTTTCCAGAACTTGTAAGTTGACCTCCTTTGGTAGCTGCTCAAAATAATTTGAATGGGCCAAATTTTTTTTCATCCTTCAAAAAAGAGTACATATATTTAATTAAAGAAAAAAACAGAAAAAACAGAGTGACCTAGTTGCCTTCTCTACCACAACTGTGCAGCCATTCATAGGTACAGATTTTCCATCCTACCAGAATCCACCTAGAGATGGAGTCAGATGTTGAGTCTCTGCTGGTTTAGCAACATTCGTTCATTCAGTCAGTCAATAAATATTTATTGATCAACAGTCATGCATTATCTACTATTTAAATTTCAGGGCATATAACAGTAAACAAAACAAAAATTCTTACCCTTAGAGAGCATATATTCTAATTGAGGCAACATTAAATACACTAAATAAGTGAATATTAGATGGCAATAAGTGCTTTGGAGAAAAGAATGAATTTGTATTGACCTCAGTCGCCCAAACAGATAAAAGCCATTTAATGTTTCCCCCTGAAATGGAAACGACCTCTTAAAGTGGTCATTGTTCCTCATCCTTTGACTAGTGTGATGTGATAATTACTCCCTATTGGATGAACCCCAGGCACCCCCAGAAAGGTGGAAGAATGAAATTAGCAAGCATTGCTCTTGCAGATACATCAAGGTCATTCTCCAAATGTATCAGTGGTCCAGACTTATAAACAGTCCCTGTCTCAGATTAGATTACTTCATACACACAGACACACACAGACACACACACACACACTCTCCTAACAAAGGAGCTTTGAGACAAGACTACATGTGGTAGAACTCTTATCTCAGAAGGTGGCACCTTCAAATATTTGATGTGGGAGACCTGACCTATTTCATTGGTAACTCAGTGACTGGGAATTGACTAGGTCAAAAGGCACTGTGTGTGTGCCCTGATGTATGTTCAGAAGATAAATTTTCAGTATGAATGTGATTCTGAGCATTGCCAAGGCCTGGAATAAGATGCTGACCACTAGTACTTGTCCTCAGAGTCCCCACAGTTTCATAAACTCTTCTCTTGAGAAGTAACACTTCTCAATCCATATAAAAATTACCTCTCTTCTGGGGAACTAAGAAAATAATTCAAGAGAGCAAAGTTTAGTTGCTGTAAAGCTGTATTTGTCCAAATAATTGTGTGTTCCTTACTTCCTTAACTGGAGCAGGAACTCTTCCTAGATTCTACCGTAACACCCAGGCACGTAGCACATTATATCATGAGGGTCTGTTTCCTGCTCAGCCATCCCACTGCCAAACTGGGCTTGCTTGAGGGCAGTGTCATTTACTGCTGAATTCCAAGCATCTACCTAGTAAGAAATACTTGAAGGAGAATGGGTTTTTACCGAAGTAGGAAATTCATGTGATAGGATCAGAAAATATTGGAAGTGGAGAAGGTCAACAACTAATTCAAGCCTATAATTTGATTTTGATAGATAAGGAAAATGGAATGTCAGAGAGGCCCAAAGGCTTTCCCAGAGTCAACATGGGAACCTAATTTTAGGACAAAAAAATATACATCCCTTATCATTTCTTCCTCTGGTAGGAAATTTCTGATAATCATATATACTAATAAAACATGTCTTCTCTTGAGCAATCAAAAATGATTTATTTTATTGTAAGGTGCTTTTTAAATGAAATGAACTACTTCAGTTTGGCTATGTACATTTTGTAACACTGTATTTTTCATATGTGGCTTGGCTCCAGCTCCAACCCAAAACAGAATGCTTGAAATAATCCTATAAATATTTAGCAGGTACAATCGCCTCTAGCCCAGACTGGTCATTCTGAGATGATATTTCCACCAGTTACTTTTTTCTACCCGAAGGTATCTTGTGGCATCAGTGATGCCGCCAGAACTGAAAACATCAAGAATAGGAATAGAATATATTTCCTCCTTTATTTGCCTTGGAATGTTCATTCTGTTCCCTTAAAGATATTATACTTTTGAATTTTTGAATTTCTATTTTATTTACTTGTTAAATATATGTATTCTGTTTCTTGTGATCTCATCTTTTCACTATTTCAGAGGAGAAGATTTGAGGGGAAAAGATTCCTTCAAACTTCCTGCCTGGTTGTCTATGTCACAGAATGCCAATCTCAGCTTAACTGTTTAAACTTCTTTTTTTTTTTTTTTACAGCTTTTCAATATATTGGCAGTGACCTTTGGTCAAGGGCAATAATCTTCTGACTTAACTTCTATAAATATAACTTTCCTTTAAAGATATTCTAGTTGTTTGCTCCTGATAATTTTGATTTATTTTTCCCATTTCCTATTTAAGGCTTAGATACTTTTATGTCATAAAAATCCAATATTTAAAAAAAATGCTAGTTCTTCAGTTGAAATGCAGTTTCATCTCCCTCTTCCTAAAAACTTGCAGCCATCCTTCAGGGCTTAATTTAACTGTCAGCTTTGAATCTAAATTAACCAGTCCCTGTTATTATTCACTCCCATAGTACTTATGATTTTGTGTTTGCTTATTTCTCTTTTTAACACCTACCTCTACCATCAGATATTAAGCTATAAAAGCAGATAGCTTCTTTGTAATTTTTTTTAACTAGTGGCTATATGCCTTGCACATAGTATGCTCTCAATAAATTAAGAGGTACATTAAAAGAAAACATTTTCTAAGTATTAACTGGTAAAAATTCTGGGGTTTTTAATGTACCATTGTCCTGGTATTCACTGTTATAAGCAATGTTTATGTTTAGAAATTATTGCCTTCAATACATCCATGCTTCCTAAGTTGCCTCCTTCTTGCTGTATAGGAGCCTCATCCACTTCCACTTTTAAAACCAGCTTTACCTCTTATCGTCTCTTTGATGTCTTTCCAGCCTGTGTCAAAGAGGACTGGCTCTCATAACTGGGGACACGCATTGTGTCATGCATATACTTTCCCACCTATGAAGTACATGTCAATGTTGAATTTTCTGATTTCCACATCTAAATTACATTATCTTCATCCCAGTATTTTCTGATGTGTTTGTCTTCTGAATGATGACCTCCCCTTAGTTTTTCTGTTCTCTGTGTGATTTTGTTTCTCAGAGTAGGTAGTCCCATGTGAAATCTCAGATGCTTCCCTAAAAGCAATTTGAAGAGGAGAGTCCATTGGGCCCATTTACTTCCAAGTTTACAAGTATAAATTTCATGCATTTTATCTTCTACTTGATTTTTATCCATTTTGAGAAGAGTGGTTTATTTCTGCTCTTATGACCATTGAGGTCAAAAGGTAAACACAAATGGGGTATTAAATAAGCAGTGATATATGATCGTTTTTACCCTAGTAGTTGCTTAGGGATGGTCATTCTCATATATTGCTACTTTTCTATTAATACTTGGACATATTTGATAAGTTCTTATAGAGATTGCCTTATGTAACAACTATGTCCTGTATTCCTTTGTATCCTTGACAATGCCTAAAATAAAATTTTGCCTATTGTAGGGATTGGTGAAGGTATGGCTTTTCTCTTGTTTCTAGGGGAATTAGCGAGTATTTAACATGTCTTCCTATGTAGAACAAACATGTTGCAAGAGTATTTTTAATACTGTCACAGGTCGATTCATCTTTTTAAATAATTTTGTTTATTCATTTTTGGCTGTGTTGGGTCTCTGTAGTTGGGCAGGCTTTTCTCTGTTTGCCGTGAGTAGGGGCTGGTTGCGGTAGTAGGGTTTCTTGTGGTGGTGGCTTCTCGTGTTGTGGAGCACAGGTCCCCGAGCGAAGGAGCTTTAGAAGTTGCTGCACGTGGCCTCAGTAGGTGTGACTTCCAGGCTCCATAGCACAGGCTCATCAACTGTGGCAAATGGGCTCAGTTGTTCCACATCATGTGGGGTCTTCCCAGGCCAGTGACCAAACCTGTGTCTCTTGCGTTGACAGGTGGATTCTTTACCACTGTGCCATCAGGGAAACCTGGTTGATTCATTTTGAAATAGTTTGTTTAAAAACATTTAACTTATGTGTAAAAAAGAGTTATTTTATGTGTCATGGAACATATTATTATGTGCTATCTCAAGAATATATATATATATATAATTTTTATAATTAGTAAAGCTAGAGAGTAGCTTTTTAAGCTAGAACTTTTGTGAAATTACTAAGGACTTAGTAGAGTACTAAATACTACATTAGAACTTTTTATTACTATTTGTGAAAGTGTTAATATTTAATATGGTAGTAAATACTGTATTACTATATGTTAATAATATTATGAAAGTTCCAAACTTGAGCATAAAGGAAGAATAGATTTTTGGAAATGCAGTCACTTGTGTTTTGAGATTTAAATCACAGATAACTCACTTTTAAGAAATGTCTTTGGGGGAGCTAAGGGGAGATGCAGGGTGAATGCCTCAAACACATATTTAAGACTTCAGAATCACAGAGTATAGATCTTATTCAATGTAAGCCTTATGACTGAGGTTTGAATTATCCCCTCAGGTTTTCCTTGAGCAGAATGTGAAAATACTGTCAATATTTGCAAGAGTAAATGAGTTTAAGAGTGCACATTTTACCTTCTAAGGAAAAATGACTATAGACTCTTTGCCGTTCTATCTGTCATGGCTGTTCTGAATCGAGATGCCAGGCTGTCTCCCATCAAGCCCTCTTTCTTAGCAATATATCATCTGACAGTGAAACTGTGCAGCATTCAAATTTGAAAATTATTGGTAAATTTGGGGGATAAAATGGAGGTATGTAAATTGGGGCGGGGGCAGTTTACTATATAATTAAAATTAGGATCATCATGGAAAACAGGTCATAGGCTAAGGTTTTTCACAAATGTCCTCCTAGGCACCAGACCTTCCTACTGCCATCCCCTTAAAGCCAAAGGACCTTAGGGAAATCACTTACTCTTTGGACCTATACCTCCTAGTCTGTAAATATAT
Source organism: Giraffa tippelskirchi (assembly GCF_054371585.1). Lineage (NCBI taxonomy): Eukaryota > Metazoa > Chordata > Mammalia > Artiodactyla > Giraffidae > Giraffa > Giraffa tippelskirchi. The sequence goes on along the minus strand of NC_137284.1, from coordinate 35,961,836 downwards.
AGAGGCTCAGTTAGATAATCTCTTAGTCCTTCCCAGATTTAGAAGTTTCCTTCCAGGCCTGAAGGACTGAGCATATTATATTCCATCTAAACACTTTCTCTTCAGTCATTCTGGAAAAAAGAAAAAAAAAAAAAAACCTATAAAAGAAAACCTGTGCAAGCCCCTGAAACACTTTTCCCTTGACCCAGTCAGTGGACTGTTTCACTTCATTTTCATCTGCTAAAGACTGAATGACTTTGCTTGGGTTCAGGGTCATTAAGCTAAACTAAAAAGACTGCTTTTAAGAATGCTAATTTACAGCTTAGAAGTCTCTAGCAGAAAATATCCAAAAAAAGGTGAATTATTCCCTAAATTGTATGTCAAACTGTAACGTGAGAGTAATTTTAAAACCCACATGTTTGTTCAACTTAAACTGCTGCTGCTTGTGTGTGTTTTTTTTTTTCCCCTCTGAGGGGTCCTAGATTACCAGGTGCACAGACTCGGTTGATTATATCAATCAAGTGGGCATTGCCCCCTAAACGCTTGATTGATTTAATTAGCCAAAGATTAAAATTTCTTACTCATGGTGCAACAGAGGGGTGGGAAAGTTTTGGATATATATTTCTCCAATGCAGGGTAACAAAATTGAGAAAGAATCTGATAGAGAAAAAAGTAACAGTTAAATGGATTTGGTCATATGTGTATTATCCACATCACTAGCAGAAAGAATTGTTCTTGTTATAAGTAAGGCTCTAAATGATAAAGAGCTGTTTTGAAATTTCTGAGTGATAGTAAATGTATAGACTATTGGTAAAATATAGAACTGTATGAGAAATCAATAATGCAAAAGTGTTTAATCACTAAAATGCAATTTAATTATTAGGAGAAATCATCCAAGTATATAGTGATAGCATTTAGCACAGTAAAGCAGGCCAGTCTTTATAAGGAGACTTGGGATATACCTACACAGATTCCTAAGTGTATCAAGAACACAAGGCCATCGATTCCTAAGTGTATCAAGAACACAAGGCCATCTTTGATTTAGGTCTCAACTACTGGTCTAATGTTGGACTTCCCAGGTGGCGCTAGTGGTAATTCTCGAGACATAAGAGATGTGCATTTGATCCTTGGGCTGGGAAGATCCCCTGGAGAAGGGCATGGCAACCCACTTCAGTATTCCTGCCTGGAGAATGCCATGGACAGAGGAGCCTGGTGGGCTACAGTCCATAGGGTCACAGAGTCAGACACGACTGAAGCAACTTAGCAAGCACACACTGGTCTAATATTATCTTATATCCTCCTATACAGCTTCTGACTCCACTAAATGGCTATAGCTCATTCATTCTATACATATTCATCAAAGCATCTACTATGTGCTGGTACAGTTTTATTCTCTGGTCATATAATAGTGAATTAGCAAACTCTGAGTCCAAGGAATAAACATTCTAAAGGGAGAATACTTGCAATAACAAGCAAACAAAAGTTTTATAGTATGTTAGACGGTGTCAAGGGTTATTATGGCTTGAATTGTTCTCCCCAAAAGATGAAGTCCTAACCTTCATTGCCTGTGAATGTGACCTCATTTGAAAATAGTGTCTTTGTAGATGATCATGTTAAGGTGAGGCCATTATCATGGGCCCTAATCCAGTATGACCAGTGTCCTTATAGAAAATGGAAATTTACACATACACATACACATTCAAAGGACAGTATGTGAAGATGAAGGCAGGATTGACATTTCCTACAAGTCAAGGAATGTCAACAATTTCCAACCAACTACCAGAAGCTAGAAGAAAAACATGGAATGGATTTGCCTTCACAATCCTCTGAAAGCTCAGTTGGTAAAGAATCCGCCTGGAATGCAAGAGACCCTGGTTTGATTCCTGGGTGGGGAAGATCCTCTGGAGAAGGGATGGGCTACCCATTCCAGTATTCTTGGGCTTCCCTTGTGACTTACCTGGTAAAGAATCTGCCCACAATGCAGGAGGTGTGGGTTCAATCCCTGGATTGGGAAGATTCCCCTGGAGAAAGGAAAGGATACCCACTCCAGTATTCTGGCCTGGAGAATTCCATGGACTGTATAGTCCATGGTGGCACAAAGAGTTGGACATGACTGAGCAACTTTCACTTTCACAATCCTTAGAAGGAATCAACCTTGCCAACACCTTGATCTCAAACTTGCTATCCATCAAGTGGATATTGTCCCTGAATGCCTTATTGATCCAATTAGCCAAAGACAGAAATTTATTACCTCATGGTATAGTGAGGGGGGAAAGTTTTGAATATATTAGAGTCAATTTCAATGCAGACTGACAAAATTAAGAAGAAATTTGATAGAAGGGAAGAAAAAAACGAAGTTAGGTGTTTCCAGTCATAGGAATATTATCCGCATCTCTAGCAGGAAGAATTGCTTTTGTATAAATAAGCCCTTAAATTATAATGAGTAGTTATGAAATCTAGTCTCCAGAACTGTGAGATAACCAGTTTCTGCGAAGTCACCCAAGTTGCGGTGGTTTGTTAGGGCAGCCCCAGCAAACTGATACAAGGTTTAAAGAGAAACATTAAGTGCAGAAGGGAGCTAGGGAGTATCAGGAGATGAAATTTTAAGTGATATGGTCAAGTCTCTCTGAAAAGATGGCATTCAAACTTGGACTTGAAGGTTAAGGAGCAAGTCCTGCAAATAATCTGAGGTAATAGCAAGTACAAAATGACTGGGAGACAAATGAGGCTGTCATGTTCTTGTAACAGGCAAGCGGTCAGGGAGACTGAGCAAGGTGGCAAGTGGTGAGAAATGAGATGAGAGAGCATTTAAGAGGTCAGATAGTCTCAGGCAAGTCTTGCTTCTCAAATGCTGGGATCATAGGACCATTTTATACTCTCAAGATTATTGCAGACACTACAGAGCTCTCGCTTATGTGGCTTTTATCTATTGACATTTACTGACTATGAAATTAAAACTAACAAAAATGTTTTGATGTGGACCATTTTTAAAGTCTTGATTGAATTTGTTACAATACTGCTTCTGTTTTATGTTTTGGGTTTTTTGCTTGTTTGTTTGTTTTTTGGGCCACAAAGCATGTAGGATCTTAACTCCCCAACCAGGTATCAAATCTGCAACCCCTGCCTTAGAAGGCAAAGCCCTAACTACTGAACTGCCAAAACTAACAAATTTTAAAATTGTTCATTAATTCACTTAAAATTAATGATAAAAACCTTTCTTGTCAACATTTTAGCACTTTTATTTTTTAAAAAAAGCTATGTTTTCTAAAACAAAATTAGTGAGAAGAGTCAGCACTCTGAGATGTGTGACCTTGAGCAAGTCAGCACTCTGAGATGTGTGACCTTGAGCAAGTCAGCACTCTGAGATGTGTGACCTTGAGCAAGTCAGCACTCTGAGATGTGTGACCTTGAGCAAGGTGCTTAACCTTTCTGTGTCTTAGTTTCCTCTTCTGTTACTAGCTCATAGAATTGTTGGGAGGAATAAATGAGATGATGCACTTAAAATGCTAAATAGTAAATGGTACCTATGGATGCCCTGTGGGTCTTGCCTTTTCTTTTGTGGCTTTTGTGACTGTTGTTTGTAATTACGTGTAGCATCAATGTCAACAGAGAGGACACTATGTGTGGGCCGCTGTCCTGAGTTATTGGGAGGAGGAGACAGGTAACTGAGCTCCTGATTTCCAGGTGCCGAGGATCTAATTCAAAAGGAGGGATCTGTAAAATCAAATTTTATTTCAATTCTCTGTACCATTTGTAGTGTCTCTCTAAATTTTACCGTATATATGTATATATTTTATATTTTCTTCAAGATAATACAAGGTGATATATGTTAATTTCAAAACAAGTGGCAGATACTAAATTCTAGGTGTTCAGTAAAGGGAATTGTTCCAAAGCATTAGAGAAATAAGAAAGGCTTTGCAGTGAATATGGAATTTTGCTCTATTGTATAAATAGGATAAGTAGAGCCAGTAAAGGAAGGCATCTCAGGCCCTGCAATGAGGAGTAAAATCATCAAGACTCATCAGTTCTGCTGTATTTGCTCATGTGTGCTCAGTCAAGCCCGACTCTGTGCGACCCTATGGACTGTAGCCTGCAAGGCTTCTCTGGCCATGGGATTGTCCAGGCAAGAAATACTGGAGTGGGGTTGCCATTCCATCCTCTAGGGGATCATCTAGTAGTAGGAAATAAATATTTAGTGGACCAAAGCATCACATGGAGCTTTAAGCACAGGCAGAGTTGGAAAGGCCGGTAGTTCAGAACTAAATCTTAATGGGAACCTTATGACTACTGGGGAATATGGGAATCTGTATCCGAAGTGGGTACCTGCTCAGTTTAATCCTCAACATAACTTGCTTCATCATTTGGGTTCTTCTGCAAGCCATCCATGTAGCAATTTGAGATTCTCCTGAGAGTCGGGCAGTCTAGGTTCAAATTCTGGTGCAGCCACTCACTCATATTCTCTGTGCCTCAGTTTAGCCATCTCCAAAATAGGGAGAATCACACTGCTTCAGAGTTACTGTGAAAAGCAATGAAATCATGCATGTAAAATTTTCAACTCTGAATTATACTAACATGGGCTTGGTGCAGTCCTGTTGAGATCCAGGGAAAATTATGAAAATCTTTAGGAATTTCCACCCTCTCCCTTCTCCATTACATACTGTTATTTCCTATTCCCCAAGACTCATTTACTGCTGTCTACCTACTTTTAAACATCCATGAACTAAACAAATATTTACTGTTGCCTCTATCTGCACCACATACCGGGAGATGTTCAGATGACTCTTAGGGGGCCTTCAATGATTAAACCTCAGGCTGGCCATGTGCTCTATTATTATCCAATCCACGATATGCACATTTTTATTTTGTCCCATAGCCTTCCAGAGCTTCTCTCTCATCTTATCACCTCAGCTAGATCTAGGCCAAGAATAGGATGATGGTTTGAATTAATCACACTGTTGTCATGAATCAGACAAAATGAGAAGAGTTGTGGGTTGTAGGGAGGAAACAATGTCAGGATTAAAGGAGATGTAGACAAATGCAACCAGTCATATATTTTAGTGGCAAAGTGACATTTTCTAAACAAACTACCCTAGCCCGGCCTAAGAATGCTATTACCACTTAAAGCAGCACTATCAATGCTGAGCTGGAAAGAGCTAGAAATATGCATCATAAACACCTGTGCATATGCATTAGGGCACTTGTTCTAGAAAAGAACAGGAAACAAAAATAAAAGTGGTTTATCTTCTAAACAGGGAAACTTTGTAAAGAGGCTTTAATGCAAATAGCACAAATGAGTTACTGCAAAAACAGAATTACTCTATTAGCTAATAAAGGCCACAGGAGTCATAAAAATATACACAATTCTATTTAAAGACTGCAGTTAAATTCTATAATTAATATGAGGTCATTAAATTTTTATATCTGCCTTAAATCCTTTAGATGAAGGTTCTAATCTAAGTTTGGCTTAAATAGGTTGTTAGACTTAAGTAACTAAGATGATTCTAAGAACAGAATTTTTTTTAAAGGATAGATAAAAATATAAACATAGTACTGTCAAAATAAAAAGAAAAACCTGTGTACAAATATTTTTAAAGTTTGGAATTAAAATTAGACTAATTAGGAATGATTTGAGATTTATAAAAATAGGCCATCAATTTCCTCTCTTCCAAACATGGTGGGAAGAAATTTAGATTTTTCTAAGTTCTAAAGAGTCCTGGAAGAAATTCTCAAACTATATTTAAAATATTTTTCATTTCCTATGTTGAAATTTTGGAAGATAGAAAAAAGCTCAAAGAAAATAAATGCTGTGTGATTTTTGTCATTTTGTATATTTCAAGTTTTTATTTTTTTTAACAAAGCTGAGTTTGATTCATACATATTGTTTTAAAATGCAATTTTCTCATTTAACAATATATTTGAGCATTTTTCTATACCATGAAAATAATTCTAAAAATCATGTTTCTAATGATATTTCTAATTCTAATAATCATATTTGTTTGCTTAGTCTGTGATTAACCTTATGCACCATAATTTATTTAATTGGATATTTATCAATGGACATTAAAACTATTTGTAAATTGTAATCCAATTACAAATAACTTTTGATGAACCTCCTTATCCTAAATCATGCAAATATTATCTATTTTTAATAAATTCCTAAAAATGTATTTGCTAGGATATGATATTGACCTTTGATAGATATTTTCAAGCTTTTCTCCAGGTGGTCTGTATCCCTTGATGCTCCTCCAGCATGATATGCAAAGGCCTTGAAACATCCTCAACATTCATTCGTTCATGCTTGCATTTATTCATTTAATATATGTCTATTGAGGACTGATCAAGGGCCCAACATTGCACAAGGAATTAAAAATATACAAAAGTTATCTAGACAGGAATTTTATTACTTTCTCAAAATGTTCAGTTTAGTGGGCAAGTAAGAGATGAAAATAAATGAAAGATCCATTTATAAAATAGTTATAAAATGTTTTATGTATTACAAAGGCAATAAACAGACAGTCTAATTTTTATCTTTGCCAATTTGATAGGCAAGATTGTTTCTTATTAATTTAATTTGCATTTTATTACAAGTGAGGCTGGACATAAGTTGTATAAGCCTACTGATTTGCAGTTTCCTCCTTTCTGAATTTTCAGTGTGTGCCCCTTGTCCATTTTTTAATTTACGTGCTTGCAAATTAAAGCAAGTTATCTTATTGAGTTTTTAAATCTTATTATGTATTAAAGCCATCTATATTTTATCTTTTAAATTTTATATCACATGATTTCTGATGCATGCATGGGGTCAAGTTAGTATTTCTTGTAGAGTTTTCTTTCTTTGGTATTATATTTAAAAAGGTCATCCTCTCCTTCAGGTTTGACGTGCCTCTGTATTTTTTTCTACTGTATTTATTTTCTACATTCTCCATTAATTATCTCCTTTTTCTTGAATTTTCAATCTCTCTCTTTTTGTCTCTCTCTCATTAACATTTAAATGTATTTGATTATTTGCCGACATAAACCGAATCCTTTGCTCCATACTTCAGGTAACCATCCTGACTCTACTAATCCTTTGAGCTGCATTTCTCTTGCTCCTCCATTTCCTCATCTTATTCCTCAAACCGCTGTATGATGGTTTCCATGCCCAATGAGTTTCACTGTAACTCTTACTAATGTCTCTAGTGACGTCTGCATCAGTTCATCAAATGGATTTGCATATACTCAGAGATGGAAAAGTTAAAACATCATATTCTTTATTTCAATCACTGATTCCACCCTCTTTATTTAAAAAAGAAGAAAATATTCATCTTTCCATTAAAGGTGTCTGCTTTTTTTTTTTCAGTTTAGAGTAATTTTTATAGGTATTTGTTGTTTAGTTGCTAAATCATATCCAACTCTTTTGTGACCCCATGGACTGTAGCCTGCCAGGTTCCTCTGTCCATGGAATTTCCCAGACCAGAATACTCGAGTGGGTTGCCATTTCCTTCTCCAGGAGATATTCTCGACCCAGGGATCAAACCTGAGTCTTCTGCATTAGCAGGCAGGTTCTTTATCACTGAGCCACCAGGGAACCCCCTTTATAGGTATGAAAAGAAAGTGAAACTTAGTCGCTTAGTCATATCCGACTCATTGCAATCCCATGGACTGAAGCCTGCTCGGCTCCTCTGTCCATGGGATTCTCCAGGCAAGAGTACTGGAGTGGGTTGCCATTTCCTTCTCCAGGGGATCTTCCCCACCCAGGGATTGAACCCGAGTCTCCTGCATTGCAGGCAGATTCTTACCAACTGAGCCAGCAGGGAAGTTATACCAAGTTATACCATATGTAAACTACCTATACCAAGTTTATAGGTATGCTTGGTATAAAAAGAAACCTTACCTGTTTTCATGATGATAGGAACTTGTAGCTGGTTTGAATGAGATTCCTTAGGCTATCCTTTGAGTCCTTGTTGAATGATGCAGCTATTTCCATCTTTCCTGGCCACTGGGCATCTTGCTAGCATCTGCCCACAACCTGAAGCTGGAGAATTTGTGGTCTGTACTTTAGATGTCAGAGTCCAGTTATTCCCTTGGTGTACTTGCCCCCATCTTAGATCTTGCTGGCTCTAGAGATCCTCTGCATTACAACCACATCTTCTCGATGATCTTGAAATAGGTTAGTTATCTAGAAATGCCTTCTATTCTTTAGCATGACCATCCTATGGGAAGTCCTCTGGTTCTCAGCTGCTTTCCTTTGAAATTCCACCAGAAGTACATGGGAATTTCTGGTTATCCTCCATACCATGTGAAAGCCAGGAAGAACTGGAAAACTGAGAGTGGGAGGTTGGATATATAGTATGATAAATCCTGTCTCAGCTTTACTTTCCCTCTGCCTCTATACAGCCACGTCCACCTTCACTGAACTAAAGACTCCGGGGAGCACTTTTCCTCAGAGTACCCAAAGCCTAGTGGGATACAGTCCTTGCTGTTCTAGGAGTCTGCCCCCAAATCTACACATTTGTTTCCAACATGCTTCCACTCACTCCTACCTCCATCATCTGGGATTTTGACCTAGAAGGAGGATCAGGGTGATGCCTTTTTGATCCTTGGCCCCTTCCTTCTCCCTTTTGGAGGATTCCTTTTACTTCCTCTTCCTGTTTGGTAGGATCTTCCTCCTTTCTGTGGAATCCTAAGTTCTTCCTTCCTTTAAGGACTTTTTGTTCAAGACATTACCTTTCCCTGAACTATTGTTTCAATTGACAAGAAGCCCCAGATCAGCACTCTTTAAGAAAAATTTCAAGTATATCAGTTTATGTATAGCACAGGGAACCATGTATTCAATATCCTGTGATAAACCATAATGGAAAAGAATATGAAAAAGAGTGTAGGTATACACACATACTCACACACACATATATGTAACTGAATCAGTTTACTGTTCGGCAGAAATTAACATAACATAGTAAATCAACTATTCTTGAATAAAATAAAAATTTAAATATAGTCAGTTTAATATTTTTAAAAATAGTATGCCTGCCAGAGGCGTTTTTTTTATCTCTTACTGAACTCTCAGCAGTGTTTAATACTGTTTATCACTCCCCTATCTTGAGATTATCTCTTTTGTCTTTCTTGACAGTTGTTGTTCAGTCTGTCAGTCCTGTCTGACTTTCAGCAACCCCATGAAGAACTGACTCATTGGAAAAGACCCGGATGCTGGGAAAGATTGAAGGCAGGAGGGAGAAGGGGATGACAGAGGATGAGATGGTTGGATGGCATCATCGACTTGATGGACATGAGTTTGAGCAAGCTCCGGGAGTTGCTGACGGACAGGGAAGCCTGGCGTGCTGTGTGTAGTCCAGTTCGGTTCAGTGACTCAGTTGTGTCTGAACTCTTTGCGACCCCATGGACTACACCATGCCAGGCTTCCCTGTCCTTCACTGTCTCCCAGAGTTTGCTCAGACTCATCTTCATTGAGTCAGTGATGCTATCCCACTATCTCATCCTCTGCTGCTCCCTTCTCCTCCTGCCCTCAATCTTTCCCAGGATCATGGTCTTTTCAAGTGAATTGGCTCTTCACATCAGGTGCCAAAGTATTGGAGCTTCAGCTTCAGCACCAGTCCTTCCAATGAATATTCAGGGTTGATTTCCTTTAGGATTGACTGGTTTGATCTCACTGCAGTCCAAGAGACTCTCAAGAATCTTCTGCAGCACCATAATTCAAAAGCATCAAGTCTTCGGCGCTCAGCCTTCTTTATGGTCCAACTATTCTTAAGTAAACTTAGGGCTAATGCTGCCCCATTTTAAACAACGTATCCAGGAACTGCTTTGATGAAAAGAGCAATAATTTATTCATGTTCCCAGATAGTTTTTAAGCCTTTAACCATGCTTAAAATGAGTTAGTGTCTCCCAAAATACAGCCTTGACGCCTTTTCTTATTTGCCCTACTATCTTGAAAGTTCAAAGGTAAGTGTCCCATATGCAGTGGGTTTAGAGTTGTGAGTACATAGATCATAAGACTACAGGGACAGAATTAAGAACAAAAACTTACAATGAGGAGAGCCAGCCCTGGTTATCCCTTGATTTTTGAAACTCCAGCTCTGTGAGACATGGCAGCATTCTCACTTCAGATGGTCTGCATGCACTGAACTCCCAGCAGGAAAATTTGGATTCAACCATTATTTTTACCACTGATTGGCTATTTTAGTTTGAATAAGTCAACTTTTCTGAGTTTCTGCATCTTCAGTGGGAAAATGGGGTAAAAAAGCCCTGTGCTGACTACTTTCACAGCATTATTCAAAGACATGATATATGGAAATCTGTCCAAGTGATCTTTAAAAATAAGCAATGGGGAAAAAAGTAAAAGACTAGACAAATATAAATTGTCACATTTACTCCTGATATCTTCTACGACAGTGGATAACAGAGAGCAGAAACATAATATTATTCATAATATTAGCTACCATGTATTGTATACCCACTATTTAACTGATCTGTTAATATATATTCACTCTTTGATGCATTCCTTGAGTCTGTCATGAATATATAGTTCTGACCATGTGCCAAGTAGTCAGAGATATGCAGATATGAACAACACAGAAACACAAAAGCCCTGCAAAGAAGATATTTGTTGTTGTTCAGTCCCTAACTTGCATCCGACTCTTTGCAACCCCATGGACTAGTTTGACTTTTTAACTAGATCTGGTTACTTGTCCCCAAGGCAAGTGGTCAAGAAACTATCAGAAATCATACACTAGCTTCACTATATTATTGTGTAATGTTGTTGTTGATATTAACATGCCTAATAAAAATAGGTACAGTTTGTTGTTGCTGTTGTAGTTGTTCAGTCGCTCAGCTGTGTCTGATTCTTTGTGACCCCATGGACTGCAGTACACCAGGCGCCTCTATCTTCCACTATCTCCTGAAGTTTGCTCAGATTCATGTCCATTGAGTTGATGATGCTATCTAACCACCTCATCCAGCACCACAATTCAAAGACATTGATTCTTTGGAAGATATTGTTAATCTCGTTTTACAGAGGAAGAAATTGAGATTCAGAATGATTAAGTAATTTGCACACAAGTATAGCTGTGAATCCTACTCATTCATAAAACTTCAGTTAATGAAGTACCCATGAAGTCAGGACTGTGCCTGTTTAGTTCACCCTGTACATCCAACACATCACTCATTGCCTGGCAGAGTAGATGGTCAATACATAAATAAATGACTGAATAAATGGATAAGTGAATGAAATCATGAACAAGAGTTTGTATAGAGTAGAAGAAAGACATAAACTACAGAAAGGTTGATAATTTGAAATTCATTGTTTTCTTGTGCATTTATAGACACACATATCCCAGCCAACCACTTACACCATAAGACAGTGACCAGATGTGAAGGTGTCATTGTTTGGAACTGATATAAGATTATATACTATGTTTTTAAACACAGCTCACAAATTTTACATCAGCACCTGCATAGATGACTATCTTAGCTTCCTTCTTATGTTTTAGTTCTATTTTTGATAACTGGGCATAATAAAAATTTGCCAAGTACAAACTGCTGAGCTACTGCAAGCCACTCAGTCTAGATTCTTTGATTAATTTTTAATGAAAGAAACATATTTTATCTTTGCAGCCCAAATGGTTTAAGGTTCAGTGTCTCTCATCCAGCATCCTTAACCTATCTCTATTGAAGACCTGTCACGTGAGCCTGTCTAGACCACCACTTAATTTAACTGGGTCTTTTTATTCCCTTATCTTTGATGTAGAGATACTTAAACAAACCTTTCTCAGAGCCATTATGGGGATCAGTTTTAAAAGAAGGGATGTTAAATTACTCTCTATATATCCCCAGCCACATAATCAAATAATTTCTATCTTTTCCTTTGGGTTAAGAGAAATGAATGGAGTATCCAAAACTATCAGTTTTCTGGAGTGATTGAATTGCTCACCCTATTTCATCTGGGGATGCTGTTTATCCATTTTCAAGTTGCGTACTGACAATGTGAAAATCTTTATCATAGCTAGATTCCTGGGCAGTGGACAAGTTTCATAGTTTACAGTTAGAAAACAGAAGATTAAATAAGCCTGTAGATATTAGACACATTTGCAGATTACTTTTTCAAGGAGTAAAAAAGAAACCACCTTACCCAAAGCCTGGACAATTCTTGCTTTTGTCTTTAGATGAATTGAAATTGAAATGAGTTCAGGCATCAAGCCAATTTTCTTCCTACCCCTCTCCTTCCAGCCAAAAAGAAAGCAGTTAGTAAAAATTATGCTGCCTCTAGCCTACTCACCAAAGGAAGCAAATGTTCCAGTACAGAGTCAGTAGGAGGCATTTGAAACCAGATTCATTCTTTTTTCTTTCATTGCACTTGGATTTATTCATAAACACCTACACGTTTTAAGAAATGGTCCTTTAGATTCTAAGTAAGGCCTTGTTAATAGGTAACCTAATAAGATGTTTTAAGCAAAATACAGAAAGATTTGTATACTATTTCTGAGCAAGTTAAGAAGTGAAATGCTTAGAGGTTTGTTCTGTTTTATTAAACTTTATAAATATGCTTTTTTAAGGTAGGTAGAAATTAGGATAAAATGGGGCACTTTTTTTAAAGATTTTTTCTGCACAACTTCTTTAATATTTCTTGATTTAATATAAATATGAGTATCAATTAAGTACAATCCTGATTTTTAGTACAAGTTTAGTGTTTCTAAATGAATAAGTGATTGAATAAATGGAAGAATGAATGGATGTTCTCGCCTGCAAATGGCACGCTCTTGTTCATCCACATTCTGCCCTGCACGTTCTATCTTATAAAATGGGAACTCTTCATTGTTCAGATCTTCCGTGAGAACTGGTTATAGGAATTCTTCCACCTGTGCAAGAAATACACTACTGTGCAAGAAATTCTACTGGTACTAAGGGAAAGCTTCTAAGAAGTCTCAAGGTGGTCTTTCAATGGGTTATGTGTAAATGTGAATTCATGCACTCCATTGTGGTTTGTGTGTATGTGTTTATGTGTTTGTGTGTATATATAACATATATTCATGCATATATGAGAATATTTATGTATTTATATATATATGTGAAATTTACATATGTGTACATGAATTTATATATACTTTTCTGAATTTGGTGGTAGTGAAACCATTTACCTGAGATTGGGACTTGACCCCACATGCTGGGACTCGAACCAGTCAAAACCCTGCTTTGGACTCTTACCCACATGGCTAGGACTCGAACCCTGCCAAAACCCATGGTACCTGTTTTCACAACCTAATGAAGCTCAGATTCTTGATGTCTCATTGCAGAAGAAATTCAGTGAAAGACAGAGTGATAGGTAGGAAGTGGATTTATTCAAGTAGAAATACACTCCACAGACAGAGTGTGGGCCATCACGGAGGGCGAGTTTGGTCCCTGGAAATGGGGTGTTTAGTTTTTATGGGCTCGGTAATTTTATATGCTAATGAGTGGGAGCCTTATTCTAGCTATTTTGGGGAAAGAGTGGAGATTTCCAGGAACTGGGCCACAGTCCACCTTTTAGTCTTTTGATGGTGCCTTGGAACTGTCATGGCACCTCGGGGTGTGTCATTCAGCTTGCTGATTGAGGATCAAGGTCTAGTCAGAGGTTGACTTTTCTGCTAACCAAATGGGTTTATGCTGTGTCCTTGGGCTATGTCATTGTTTCAAAAGTCTGCCCTGGCACCTTCCCTCCTGTTTCATTAGCATCCTAAAACCCTTATCTGCACAGTCTTATCTGCCCCTGCTTAGTCAAAATCTTTGGTCTTATCCTAGGATGAGAGAGAGCAGTAGACCCTCAGGCAGACATCCTGCCCAAACAACATTAAGTGCTGTGAAATAGCTGTATTTGGGTAATAAGGTTTTTTCTCTAATATGCTGTGCTGTGCTTCGCTACTAGAGATTTGTGCCCTGACCTTCTAAAGAAGCTGCTGCTTTTGACCCAGCTTTCATATTTTCTTGAGGTTGTCACATTTGCCATCTGGTGGATGTATCTTCTGGGAGAGAAGGAGCTGCATGCACAAAAACTTTCAAGGAAGCATCATTGCATAATTTGCTTGAGGTCAGAGCCAGTATTCTGGAAGTTGGTTCATCATTTATTGTGATGTGGCTGAGATTAGAGGACTTTATAAACATGTTGTGATTTGAAGTGTAATCCCAAAAGATTGAAAGTGGCAGAATGTGGCAAGTCGTTCATGATTACGCCTCAAGGAGAGTTACTAACCTGCCTAAAGTACAGTGATAGACCAACATGATTTTGTCAGCTCCGCTTACCCTTGGACTTCAGTGTCTGAAAGATGTTCTAGGGCATCAAAGGAGTAAATAGAAAATATCTTTTTGTTGCCTGAATCATAAAAATATTTTATTTCTGTTGCAAAATAGAAGAAAGTAAATACCCCATATTTCTGCTTCTGCTTCTTAAAAGGCTAAGAACCAAAGAGATTTTTTTAATATATATTCTAGTTAAGTACCTTCTAAAAGAAATACGTTCCCCTCTGTTGCACTCCAATTAACTTTATTTACTTTGTCTTCAGATGTAGAAATGTTCTGAAGTTGATAGTGAGAATTAAATGTTTTATATTGTATTCTTAAATCCTTAGTCAAATGCATGCTCTTTAAAGAAAAATGATATAGGCAGAATTTCATTCCAACAGATGAGAAAAGACTCTAAGAGGAATATAGAGTAAATTTCAAGCCTCATTTTCTTTTAAAGTCTGATTGGATTCTGCCTGTGATTAGAGAGTTAAAGGGAAACCATAGGGGTGAATTAATTCCTTCTGGCTTCTATTGGGCAAACTGAGGTATAGCAGGAAGCTTGAATGTTTTTTGTTTTTTTTTTCCCTGCTTCAAAAGATAAGTGCTTAGTTTTTTGTTAACTAGTAGAAGCAAAAATAAATAGAAAGAAATGTATTTAAATATACAATTTTAGTGAATAACTAAGGTAAACCTATCAAGTGTTTAACATCAATAAAAATAAAGATCTCATTTATTCATTTAGTCAACACATGTTGCATATTTACAGTGTGCCCAAAAGTAAAATTAACATGATTCCTTCACTACAATCCAGTTTTTATAATGTAATCTGACAGCTATTGGCAGCAGAAACAAGTTCAGAATACACTGGGAGCATAGAGAAAGCCTATTTAAGCCCACCTAGTGAGTCACATAAGATTTAGAGGACAGGTGATGCTTGATCTGAGTTTAGATAAAACAGGGATGGGAAGATGGCATGGAGGTGGAAATGGCATGATGGTACTTGAGACAATCTAAGTAGGGGTCAAGAGAAGGAGGAAGGAGGGAGATGGACTGTAGCAAGAGGAAAATAAGGGCAGTTCATGAAGGGCTTTTGTGGGTTGAGCCAAGGCTAAACAGTATCCAAAGGCTAAGAAGAGACATTGTGTTCAGCACATTGTAAGACAGGATCATAAAAGAGGAGTTAACTAAAGATGGTCTTGATTCTCAAAAAGCTCTGATAAACAAAATAAGGTGTTCAGAGTAAGAATTATGAAACAAACTGGCCAATAAAAAGTAATATGTGATTGATTCTCAGTCATGTCCGACTCTTTGCTGCCCCATGGACTATAGCCTGCCAGGCTCCTCTGTCCATGGAATTCTCCAGACAAGAATACTGGAATGGTTTGCCATTTCCTACTCCAGGGGATCTTCCCGACCCAGGGATTGAATCCACATCTATTGTATCTCCTGCATTGGCAGGCGGATTCTTTATCACTAGAGCAACCTGAAAAGCCCAATATATGGTTATGCTGAGCTAAATTATGTGATACAGGCTTTCCCACAGTAGCCTGGGTATCATCTCAGAATCCCTTTCAGTTCAGTATTCCAGGAAGCCTTCATCGTCTTTGGAATTAGCACAAGATATTTAAAAAAAAAAAGTCATCCCTTATATATAGCACTGTGACTACCCTGGTGGCTCAGACGGTAAAGTGTCTGCCTACAATGCAGGAGACCTGGGTTCGATCCCTGGGTCGGAAAGATCCACTGGAGAAGGAAATGGGAACCCACTCCTTTACTCCAGTACTCTTGCCTGGAAAATCCCATGGACGGAGGATCCTGGTAGGCTACAGTTCATGGGGTCGCAAAGAGTTGGACACGACTGAGTGACTTCACTTCAAAGTAAAGTAAACATAATCTAGTTGAAAGAGCCTAGATTGAAGGTGAAAGATCCAGGTAGAAGACCAAGTCTCCCATTTAGTTCCTTTTCATTTATTTTAAATTCATTCATTCATTCACTTCACTATCTCTATCTATTTTGGGAACATCTAGGATATGCACAAGGCTTTGGGGATGACAAAGACAAACCAGAAATAATTTCCAATCTTATGTTCTTAAAGATTAGGCTGAGATAAAACAAATACAGTACACTCCAAATACAAAGTAGGATGTGGGAAGTGTCTAAGGAGAGGTATGACCACCTGCCCTAGGACCTTGAAGAGGAACAGTTGCTTTCAGTTGAGGTTTGGGGCAATATGAGACCAACTGAGACTTGCCAGAAGTGACAATTCAGGCCCTGGGCAGGAAGAATTCAAATATAAAGAAAGGGAAAGTGTGTGAGCAAAGCTACAAGGCTTAACAGATGGGTATACATAGAGAGCCAAGTGAGTGCAGTAATGGAGATGGTTAAGGTGGCCTCTAAGTGGAAGATGCCAGTGGAAACTGAGGGTTGAAAAACAAGAGAGAGCCTGTTCATGAAGTACCATGAATGTTATGCTAAATAAACTTGGACTTTATTCTCTGGGCAGTAGGGAGCCAATGAAAGTTTCCTTTCTCCGTCTGGCATTCATTTGGCACTTAAGATTTGCTGTCATTTAATGCCATTTTATGTGTCTATATCCTTCTTCCCCAGAAGATAGTAAGTTCTTTGATGTCAGGGACTTGATGATGTGATGTCAGCATTACTTGTCATGGACATAGCAAGTGTTCAAATTGAGTGGGGGGGGGGTATAATTTTGTCAAGTACCCTCTATAGATCAAACAATTTTTGATGTTTTATATGTGAAAACATCACTCTTTGCCAACAGTCTAATAATCACTGTTTGAAAATGATGAGACTTGCATAAGCAACAAGGATATATTGTACAGCACAGGGAATTATAGCCATTATCTTATAATAACTTTTAGTGGAATATAATCTGTAAAAAAAATACTGAATCACTATGCTGTACACTTGAAACTAATATAATATTGTAAATCAACTAATACATCAATAAAAATTGAGTTGGCTAAAGATTTCTTTCAGCTCTTTCCATATGATGTTATGGGGAGATCCAAATGAGGTTTTCGGCCGGCCTGAAATAAAATGATTAAACTGAGATCCTGAAAAGGTAAGGAACTAGACCCGGATCACATTCTTGATAAGTTAAGCTAGGAATCAAACCCAGGTCTCTCAGCTCTGAAACTTGTACTCTTTCCACTGAATCACAGAGTCTCATTGGTTGATTGGGTTGCTCATTTCTTAAACATATATTTCTTGAGCACCTATTTATATACCTGATGCTGTTCCTGGAACCAATAATATAGCACCGTGAACATGACAGAAGAGTCCCTGCCTCCTGGAGCTTATACTTTAGTGAGAGAATCAGACAATAAAATAAGTTCATGTGTGATCAATGACGTGATGAAAGTAACAGAGCGATAAGATAGGCAGTGATGAGAGAGGAGTTTGTGCTGAGGCAGGCTCCTTTGAGGTGAAAGCACTTGATCAGATTAAAAGGATGTAAAAATCCTGGAAGTAGATACAAAAGCAAACTTAAAGCCCCCACGGCAGAAATGAACTTGAAGTGTTGGCAAACCATACAGGGGAATCAGATGGCTAGAGCCTAGTGAGGGCAAAGGCAAGTAACACATGAGGAAGTCAAGAGAACACCTCAGGTCTTCATGGCTTAAAATTCTTTTGCCATCTACAGAAGCTATAGGATTTAGATAGTAACACATATTCTCAGGGTTGCAAAGAAAGCAAAAGCAGCCGTGAGTGGAATTGAGTACATACAACCTGCCTTTCCCTACCTCTACTTCTCCTCCCCCAATATATACCTATAAGAGACAGTGAGTCCATTTGCTCCCAGGCAACATTTCTGATTCCTGGATCTAGGTGTTATTAGCAGCACTAAAAAGCTGAGGTTTTCTGAATACCAGTGAACACATTTTGATATTAATGATAGTGTGGGCTGAGGGGAGTTTGGACCTCTGACCCAAAGGAATGCTGACCTCAACATAGCTATGAAATTTCATGTCTTTTTAGTAAAGAAGCCAGATCTTGCAAATGGCATTGCCTTAAAAAAAAAAAATGTGAAAGGGTTTTGGAATCTTAAGTACTTTATAGTTTTGCCAAATGGAATAAAAATATTTGCTATAGATTTAGGGTAGCTTTAAGAAACCTCTGACTAATGATTTGCTTGGTGTGAGAAAGTGAAGTCACACCAGACATGGGGGATCTTATACTCCAGGTCTCTGATGGGTAGCCTGTGCGTGCTTTTAGGATCTCGGTGCAGCTGCAGAAAAGCACATCATGTTGGAAGTCCTTCACTTCAGGAGCTGGTCCTGAGGTGGTGTACATGTCCTGAGGTGGTGAATAATATTATTTATTGTATCAATATTATTAATACTCCATGTCCTGAGGTGGTGAATATTATTAATTTGATAATTACTAAATTATGTTATACCCATCTCTTCCCTCCCCTCCTCAAGCACTCTTCTGCCTCAGCTACTCAAGTTCTCTTCAAACTGGGAAAAATGGGTGAGAACCAAGTTTGGTTTTAGGAAGTTATCATACCGGCTAACACTTATTGAGCAGTTGGTGAATGATAGGGTTATCGGCAATACTGACCCCTTACAGTATCCATGGTAATTGCTTTATAAGAATTAGCTCATAGACTATTTATGACTGCATTTCTTAAACATTTTGATCTCGGGACCTCTTTTTATTCAAAATTAATGAGAACTCATTTTGTTTATATGTGTTTTATCTATCAATATATATCATATTAAAGATTAAAACTGAGCACTTAAAAGTATTCATCAATTTATAAACAGCAATTATAAATTCATTACACTTTAACATAAGTAACTTTTTATTTTAACTGACAATATTTTTCGAAGCAAAAACAGATCAGCAAGAAGATTGGCATTATTTTATTTTCAAGTCTCTTAAGTCTGATTTAATATAATAGATCAGAATTCCTTTATCTTCACCTTTAGTCTGTAGTATATGTTGCTTTAGTCAAAGTAAATGAGGAAAATGTGGTTATTTCACAGATATGAATAGAGAAAGGTGAAATATTTTCATAGTCTTCTCAGTTAATTGTGGGCATTCTTCTTGAATACTATAGCAAAACTTGACAAATGGTAGTTTTTTAAAGATCAGTTGCAATGCAGAATCTGAAACTATATCAATGAAATTTTTGTACTATGTTATAGTAAAAGTAATCTATTTTCAATGTTAAATGGTTTATAATATCATGTACTAGTTAGTTAAAAAAATACTGGTTCACTGAATTATACAGATCATCTAAATGTTGACTTATTTCATTATACAATACTGAAAAATCTGTCAAGATTATGACCAATCCCATCAGAAAACTCTTTAAGTCTTAGTAAGCTGTCATGCTCATGGTGGTAGATGCTTGAAAACTCAAATTTTACAACTGACAACAAATACTCTCAGTTGTTTCCCTGAAAGAAACAAACTCACGTCAACAATTCAATGGAAGGTTTTTGCTAAATACCGAAGACTAAATAATCAAAGTTTGTAGGTCAGTCATTTTTCCAAGTAAAAGTGATAAACGATGAAAATGTGATTAGTTTAATTTGCAACTCAAATGATTGCAGATTTTTTTTCTTGAGAAAACCATATATAATATGCAAAAGTACTTTGGGCATACCTCTCATTTCATCAAACAGAATATTATAACATTATAAACTTGAAAGTAATGATCTTATATAATTAACAATTTTCTCTGCTTCAAAGATATTTTTTAAGTAAAATTGACTGTTTTGTTTTTATTGTTAATGTATGCAAAGAGTCCAGTGATAGCTGGTACAGTTTGGTACCACTGCCTTGCTTTGTGCTAAGGCACCAACAGTTTTACCCACCATTGTTTGGCACCATCAATGCAAAGATAAGTACAATGAAAAAGGCAAATAACAGCTTGTTATTATGAAAATGCTTTTGATCTTCAAGGCACTTTGAGTCCTGCTAATTCATAACCAACACAAAGGCTGTTATTATTCCTTTTTTCAGGTGAAGCTCTACTTTAGAGAACTTGCTCAGGATCACAAGTTGGGAAATAGTAGAGCTGGGTCCAGACACGGCAGGAATGACCGGAGCTTTGTTTCTTAATCTCTTTTAAGAGAGTGGTGCCTAATAGATTATAACAAATGCCCATCTCCATCCCTCAAGGCCTAGTCAAGGCTGACAGAGGTAGGGGTATGGGCTGAAGGCTTGTTAAATCAGAGCCACAGTTAGTTATTCCCAAGTTACCTCTTCAAAGGAAAGTTACTTTTAAGGGACTTAAGTTTTTGGTTGTAGCAAGTAAAGCGAATAAGCACCTAGAGTACTGCCAAGAAATAGTAAAAAGAAACAATAAGTGTACCCTGCCAGAAAACAAAACTAGAGGAATTAACCTAAAAAAATCCTCATGGTTCAGTAAAGAGTGAAAAGATTGTTTTGTTTAACAGTTGGTGGTTTTCAAAGATTCGGAGTAGAATACAGAAGAAGATCTAAATTGTTGTTTTAAGAGAAATTGGGAAAATTATACCTTTGAAATACAATGAATCAAAAGAAATGGTGTATAAAATGATCATTCCCAGACACTGGGATTTTGCAAAATCCTGGGCAATAGGAAATGAGGAAATTAGCTGGGATAGAGGCAATAGGGATAGAAATAAGAGGATGAAAACAAGAGATACTCAATAGGTAGAATGAACAAAACTTGGCCAATGATGGATGAAAAGACCTCTGCAGAGAAAGAGCCACAGATAAATTTGAACAGTTGTATCACACCCACACTGTTCCTCTGTAATATGGTTCATCTCCCCAGCTGCACTGTAAGCTCCATCAAAAACAGAAATCTGTCTTTTATTGTCTTCTGTTCACAGAATCTGATACAATGTCGAGCACATTGTAGGTATTCAAGTAAATATAAAATGTATTAAGTGATTCAAACTTTAGCTGTCTTGTATTAAAGCCAAATAACCTTTAACCCCTTTACATGACCTTTATTAGCCCATCCATACAAATTATTTAGAGTAGTTTTCAGTTTGTTTTTTAAATTTTTATTGAAATTGTTGTTTATAATATTGTGTTCAGTAAGTCAGTTCGGTCGCTCAGTGGTGTCCAACTCTTTGCAACCCCACGAATCACAGCATACCAGGCCTCCCTGTCCATCACCAACTCCCAGAGTCCATCCAAACCCATGTCCATTGAGTCAATGATGCCATCCAACCATCTCATCCTCTGTCATCCCCTTCTCCTCCTGCCCTCAATCTTTCCCAGCATCAGGGTCTTTTCAAATGAGTCAGCTCTTTGCATCAGGTGGCCAAAGTATTGGAATTTCAGCTTCAACATCAATCCTTCCAATGAACACCCAGGACCAATCTCCTTTAGGATGGACTGATTGGATCTTCTTGCTCTCCAAAGGACTCTCAAGAGTCTTCTCCAACACCACAGTTCAAAAACATCAATTCTTCTGCGCTCAGCTTTCCTTATAGTCCAACTTTCACATCCATACATGACCACTGGAAAAACCATAGCTTTGACTAGACAGACCTTTGTTGATAAAGTAATGTCTCTGCTTAATATGCTGTCTAAGTTGGTCATAACTTTCCTTCCAGGGAGTAAGCGTCTTTTAATTTCATGGCTGCAACCACCATCAGCAGTGATTTTGGAGCCCAGAAAAATAAAGTCAGCCACTGTTTCCACTGTTTCCCCGTCTATTTGCAATGAAGTAATGGGACCAGATGCCATGATCATAGTTTTCTGAATGTTGAGCTTTAAGCCAACTTTTTCACTCTCCTCTTTCACTTTCATCAAGAGACTCTTTGGTTCTTCTTCACTTTCTGCCACAAGGGTGGTGTCATCTGCATATCTGAGGTTATTGATATTTCTCCTGGCAATCTTGATTCCAGCTTGTGCTTCATCCAGCCCAGCGTTTCTCATGATGTAGTTTGCATATAAATTAAATAAGCAGGGTGACAACATACAGCCTTGATGTACTCCTTTTCCTATTTGGAACCAGTCTGTTGTTCCATGTCCAGTTCTAACTGTTGCTTCCTGACCTGCATATAGATTTCTCAAGAGGCACGTCAGATGGTCTGGTATTCCCATCTCTTGGAGAATTTCCACAGTTTATTGTGATCCACACAGTCAAAGGCTTTGGCATAGTCAATAAAGAAGAAATAGATGTTTTTCTGGAACTCTCTTGCTTTTTTGATGATCCAGCGGATGTTAGCAATTTGATCTCTGGTTCCTCTGCCTTTTCTAAAGCTTGAACATCTGGAAGTTCACGGTTCACGTATTGCTTAAGCCTGGCTTGGAGAATTTTGAGCATTACTTGACTAGCGAGTGAGATGAGTGCAATTGTGCGGTAGTTTGAGCATTCTTTGGCATTGCCTTTCTTTGGGATTGGAATGAAAACTGACCTTTTCCAGTCGTGTGGCCACTGCTGAGTTTTCCAAATTTGCTGACATATCGAGTGCAGCACTTTCACAGCATCATCTTTCAGGATTTGAAATAGCTCAACTGGAATTCCATCACCTCCACTAGCTTTGTTCGTAGTGATGCTTCCTAAGGCCCACTTGACTTCACATTCCAGGATGTCTGGCTCTAGGTGAGTGTGAGTGATCACACCATCATGATTATCTGGGTTGTAAAGATCCTTTTCGTACAGTTCTTCTGTGTGTTCTTGCCACCTCTTCTTAATATCTTTTGCTTCTATTCGGTCTATACCATTTCTGTCCTTTATTGAGCCTATCTTTGCATGAAAACTTCCCTTGATATCTCTAATTGTCTTGAAGAGATCTCTAGACTTTCCCATTCTGTTGTTTTCCTCTATTTCTTTGCATTGATCGCTGAGGAAGGCTTTCTTATCTCTCCTTGCTATTCTTTGGAAATCTGCATTCAAATGGGAATATCTTTCCTTTTCTCCTTTGCCTTTCGCTTCTCTTCTTTTCCCAGCTATGTGTAAGGCCTCCTCAGACAGCCATTTTGCTTTTTTGCATTACTTTTTCTTGCAGATGGTTTTGATCCCTGTCTCCTGTACAGTGTCACGAATCTCCATCCATACATAGTTCATCATGCCCTCTGTCTGTCAGATCTAGTCCCTTAATATTGTGTTAGTTTGAGGTATACAGCAGAGTGATTCAATTATGCATAGATATATAAATATATGTTATTTTTTATGTTCTCTTCCATTATAGGTTATTACAAGGTATTGAATATAGTTCCCTGTGCTATTCAGTAGGTCTTTGTGAGTTATCTATTTTGTGTAGAGTATCTTCAGTTTAACTCAGCAAACATTTTCTGAGCATTTGCTCTCACTAGGAATCAGATTGCAAATATTGTATACTCTCTGTCCTCCAGATGCTCAGAATCTAGAGTAAGAGAGACATAGATACAAATAGCTTTGTGATCTTAATCATATTATGAATGAAACTGTGTGGGATCACAGAAGAAAGGGCAATCATGTATGCCTGAAGCAGTTGGAGAAAACTCTCCAGATAGCATTTGAGATAAATTGTGGTGTTTGATAGGAACTCAACAAGAGAAGCGTTCTAGGAAAAAGCAGCAGTTCAGTTTAGTTCATGCAACAATGTATTCAGTTGTTTCCATATGTAGGTGCTGCATGCTTTAGGCACAGAAAATGAATAACTCAATTTGATGCTTTGGCTGGATGCTCACAATAGAATAGAGAAGGTAGTAATAGCAGTAGTGTTAGTCGCTCAGTTGTGTCCAATGCTTGGCGACCCCATGGACTGTAACCCACCAGGCTCCTTCGTCCATGGGGATTCTCCAGGCAAGAATACTGGAGTGGGTTGCGATGCCCTCCTCATAGGGAAGGTAGACAGGTTAAAAAAAATACAGTACAGTGTGTTGTGTGTAACATTCAAGTTGTGAACCAAGCACAAAATAATATAGAGAAGAAAAATGAAGGAGAAAGTGAGGATCTACTCTGGGTCAGACATCTTTTCTTTATATTCTGCCAAGGGTATAGGAAGCTACACAGATGAAAATACAAATTAACTGGATAGTGAGTTTACAAAACGGGGATGCTTAGATCCTATCTCTGACTTGGGGATATAGAGAGTCGAGCTGTGTGGCAGATGTGGAATGTGTCTCTCAAACCGCCAGTTACAAGGAGCATAGTTGACTAAGAACCTATATGCATCTCAATGTAATAACTTTCCAAATTTAAAAAATTGGTATTTAAGAAAAAATGTTTTTAATTTGTTTGTTTTTAATTGGAGGATAATTGTTTTACAATGTTGTGTTGATTTCTGCCATACATCAACATGAATCAGCCTTAGGCATACATGTGCCCCTGCCCTCTTAAACCTCCCTCCCACCTCCCAGCCCTCTAGGTTGTCACAGAGCACTGAGTCTGAGCTTCCTGTATCATACAGCAAATCCCCACTGGCTATCTATTTCACATATGGTAATATATATGTTGCAATGCTACTCTCTTTATTCGTCCCACCCTCACCTTCCCTCACTGTGTCCACAAGTCTGTTCTCTATGTCTGCATCTCTATTGCTGCCCTGAAAATAGGTTCATCAGTACCATCTTTCTAGATTCCATATATATGCATTAATATACAATATTTATCTTTCTCATTCTGACTTACTTCACTCTGTATAATAGGCTCTAGGTTCATCCACCTCATTAGAACTGACTCTGTTGCATTCCTGTTTATGACTGAGTAATATTCCATTGTATATATGTACCACAACTTCTTTATACCTAAGAAAATTTGATTCCTGGCTTCCCTCAGCAGGAGAGACCCATCTCCCAACATTAGGCCCACATTCTAGAGTGCCTGTTATCCACAAGAGCTGAATAATTCTTCTTCTCATTAGATGAAATATATGCTCAATCCCTTCTTCTCCATGTTTTGTTCCAGATAGGAAGACCAATTGCCATTTAACCACACTCTTGATCTGTTGTTTTACCTCTCCTGGGTCCCTTGCACCCTCCTATATGTCTTGTCTGCCTTTGTTGTCATTTGAGTTTGAGATTCGTTATCTGTTATCCTCAGCACTTTCTGCCATGAGAAGGATAGACTGAAGTGATTCAGGCATACGAGCCAGAGGATCACTGGGGAGAATGCATGAAGTTATGACCTGGGGCAGGGATCACTGAAGTTGAAAGAGGCTAGATGGATTAGAGGGATCTTTCAAAAACAGAATCAACAAGTCATGATGTTTAATAAAATGTAGAGACCGATGGGCAGGCAGGAGTCAAGGATGACTTTCAGATTCCTTGATGTGGCAACTAAGTAGTTCATGGGCTTCTCCATTTCTTTCTTATTTTCTATGCACCGACTGTTCTAAACAGATATATACTTTAATCCTTCATATGCCAGGAAGTTTTCAGAAAACACAAGAGAAGTCAATGGAAATAGCTTAATGGGGCACAAGAGAGAAACTCCATTTGTTACCAGCTTACACTGGGAAAGTGATCAATGTGGATCTATGTTGAGAAGTATATATTAGCTTCTAGTGGCATTTCAGGACTTCCCAGGAGGTGCTAGTGGTAAATAATCCACCTTCCAATGCAAGAGACATAGGTTCAATCCCTGGGTTGAAAGGTAGCCTGGAGGAAGAAGTGGCAACCCACTCCAATATTCTTGTAGGAAAATATGGATAGGGGAGCCTGCCGGACTATGGTCCATGGGGCTGCAAAGAGTCAGACGCAGCTGAGCACACACAGTGGCATTTCAGTTAAGTACTATTACAAATGGAGTACAAGATAGATGTTACTTTAAAATTTTGTAGTTGTGCTGTCATTGACAACATCCTAAATCATATCAATTCACAATTTAAAAAAAAAAAAAAAGAAGAATTCACAGCTCAACCACTGTATCTGATCCCAAATTATGCGCCCTGCTTTCTGAGTCAATCCATCAAACCTGTTCTAAATTCATCCTATACAAAGTCTTTGAATTAATCATAGTAAACTACTGCATTTATCATGTCATCCCTTATGAAGAAAACCTAGATTCTCTAGGCACCTATACTCCTAGGTCTGCTATTCAGAAAGCTTTCATGTATATCCCCAAAGAGATGTTGGGTTGGGGTGGGGCGGCAGTTAGTCCATCTTGTTCCTCTGCTTGGCACTACCTCACTGCCTCATCTTTACCCTAGGTCTTTCCTCACTGAACATTTTTGGCCTATTTTTTCTCTATCTTTTATCTCTTTCTTCCAAGGAAACTTCAGTGTCAGCCACAAAGTACTCTACTGGATAATCACTTTAATAGGTGCGCATGACTGGACTCCTGCAAATTTCCATAACTATCAGTATTGCTCCATCTCTGAAATCCTAAACCCGAAAACCCCATCATGTCCACAGCCTGCTACCCCTTCTTCTGTTCCTAGTTCCCCATAAATCTGTCATTTGACCTTGTCATGACCTCAGTCTGTGTATCCAGTCTCGGGACATCCTCTTTGCTTCTCTTTTCCTATCCTTCCTGATATATCACTCATTCCTTTGAGATTCAGCTACATTTCCTTTTCAATCCTCAGCCCAAAGGCTATCAAACCTTCCCTTTTCACCATTCAAGATGACTAAACTCTGTGAGAGAAAATCACGTAATCACAGTGACAATGTCCCACCTCAGTGCTGCTCAGCAGACCCCTACCAGTTCCAGTGTCTCTCTCTTGCCTCACATCTGCAATTCCAGCCATTTACTGCTTTACTTAAGTCTCGAAATGCATTCTAGACTTTTCCCTTTAATGCCCTGACATCTAAATATATAGAGCAAAGACATCAGGCGAGAACTCCTTCAGCTTCCTTCTCCTCTACCTCAAAAGGGTCCTATAACTTTTTTAATCCAACTTAAAATAGCACTGTAACTTTATGTAAAGGAGAGACAAAGTGGGCCTGGTAAAAAAGAAAAAGTATCTTTCTCCCAACCTATGTCTGAGTCATGCTGTCTCAAAGACCAACTTGGATTTGTTCTTTTGCCAAACAGATTTTACACATACAATGTTTGTGTGTTTCTAGAATTTTTATAATGAAAAAGTTAATGATAGACTTGCTCAAAATGATGAAAAAAAAAAAGATCTGTAATTCTAATGTCTATGAGCAATATTAACATGTTGGTGAACATACTTCCAAATTTTTTCTATGCATATATTTTACAAAGTGAGATCGAAGTTTAAATCCTATATTGTATTCTTTTTTCTTTACCTGAGGATGTACTGTAAAGATCTTTTCATCTCATGATACCATCGTATCCCTTGGTATGACTATACCACATGTACTTAACCTATGGTAGTTCTCAAAGAATCTGGATTCTAGACCCTCTTCCTCACTCTTCCTTTTTCAGGATTTGTTTTTCCTTCTCCCATGTATGTTCATTCTTCCTTCCCATGGGCTTCTTCCCCTTAGTGCACAGACATGCTGAGTCCCCTCCCTGCCACACTCTAAAATCTTCTACCACCTTGCCTCCTTCTCATCAAGTGCTGCATTGTACCTCACCTAAGGACAGAACTCTTCCACAAGAACATAAATCGCCTTTACTACGTTACTCTTTAACTTCTCATCAATTCTTTGATCTCCTGGATTCTGGCACTCTCCATCCACCTGTTTGATGAAACTACTTCCTCTCTGCAATCCCCTTAAAATATTTTGCCTTAAATAGTGACTAACCCCCAAATGCAGATCTCCTGATGGCTCCTCTACTCTGTAGCTTCCAGATAAATACTGTTGAATAAAGTGACCATTGAGGCATCCTCAATGCAACTCGTAAAAGTCGTAACTGGGTGAAAACAGGCAACAGACATTTCTTATTCTTGGGCTAAGACCTTTAGCCAAAGATATATGGATTATTAGCATGTTAAGGGAGAGAAAAAAAAGGAAAAATTTGTTGTAGTTATAAACTGTAAGCAACAGTGGTTAGGAATGTCTGTGTTACATTCATATCTTTATAAAAGCCTAATAATGGGCCTGGGGCCATTCATCTTTTAATATTGGAGTATGTTAGAGAAGGTAGATGAGTGAGACTTTGAATGACTTCAACAGGTAATAGCTATGAAAAAGTTATCTTTATTCTCTGTGCTATTCAAGATCTACTGCCTAAAATAAAATTGCTTTTAGGACAGTTTAGAAAATTATTTACCAACTAATAGAACTTTCTATCAAGTAATGTTTTTATCCTGGCATATAGCCTAGAGAATTCTTTATTTTAATCTGCTACTATCTGTTTTAATTTTTTTTTTAAATATCTTTACCTGCTTATATTGGTCACCATTCTATTATATTTGTTATCAGTGGTCAAGTTGTACACAAATAATTTTCAGTCTATGTGCATGTCTGAAATTAATTATATACTTGAATCAAGACTGCCAGGAGAAATATCAATAGCCTCAGATATGCAGATGACAGCATCCTTATGGCAGAAAGTAAAGAAGAACTAAAGAGCCTCTTGATGAAAGTGAAAGAGGAGTCTTAAAACTCAGCATTCAGAAAACTAAGATCATGGCATCTGGTCCCATCACTTCATGGCAAATAGATGGGAAAACAGTGAAAACAGTGAAAGACTTTATTTTCTGAGACTCCAAAATCACTTAGATGGTAACTGCACCATGAAATTAAAAGATGCTCACCCCTTGGAAGAAAAGTTATGACCAACAGAGACACTGCTTTGTCAACAAAGTTCTGTCTAGTCAAGGCCATGGTTTTTCCAGTGGTCATATATGGATGTGAGAGTGGGACTATAAAGAAAGCTTCAATTCAGTTCAGTCACTCAGTCGTGTCCGACTCTTTGCAACCCCATGAACTGCAGCACGCCAGGCCTCTCTGTCCGTCACCAACTCCCAGAGTCTACCCAAACCCATGTCCATCGAGTCAGTGATGCCATCCAACCATCTCATCCTCTGTCGTCCCCTTCTCATCCTGCCCCCAATCCTACCCAACACTAGGGTCTTTTCCAATGAGTCAACTCTTCACATGAGGTGGCCAAAGTATTGGAGTTTCAGCTTCAACATCAGTCCTTCCAATGAACACCCAGGATTGATCTCCTTTAGGATGGATTGATTGGATCTCCTTGCAGTCCAAGGGACTCTCAAGAGTCTTCTCCAACACCACAGTTCAAAAGCATCAATTCTTCGGTGCTCAGCTTTCTTCACCATCCAACTCTCACATCCATACATGACCACTGGAAAAACCATAGCCTTGACTAGATGGACTTTTGTTGGCAAAGTAATGTCTCTGCTTTTAAATATGCTATCTAGGTTGGCCATAACTTTCCTTCCAAGGAGTAAGCGTCTTTTAATTTCATGGCTGCAATCACCGTCAGCAGTGATTTTGGAGCCCCAAAAAATAAAGTCTGACACTGTTTCCACTGTTTCCCCATCTATTTCCCATGAAGTGATGGGACCAGATGCCATGATCTTAGTTTCCTGAACGTTGAGCTTTAAGCCAACTTTTTCACTCTCCTCTTTCACTTTCATCAAGAGGCTCTTTAGTTCTTCTTCACTCTCTGCCATAAGGGTGGTGTCATCTGCATATCTGAGGTTATTGATATTTCTCCTGGCAATCTTGATTCCAGCTTGTGTTTCTTCCAGCCCAGCGTTTCTCATGATGTACTCTGCATATAAGTTAAATAGGCAGGGTGACAATAAAGAAAGCTTAGCACCAAAGAATTGATGCTTTGGAACTGTGGTGTTGGAGAAGACTCTTGAGAGTCCCTTGGACTGCAAGGAGATCCAACCAGTCCATCCTAAAGGAAATCAGTCCTGAATATTCATTGGAAGGACTGATGTTGAAGCTGAAACTTCAATACTTTGGCCACCTGATGCAAAGAACTGCCTCATTTGCAAAGACCCTGATGCTGGGAAAGATTGAGGGCAGGAGGAGAAGGGGACGGCAGAGGATGAGATGGTTGGATGGCATCACTGACTCAATGGACATGAGTTTGAGTAAACTCTGGGTGGTTGGTGATGGACATGCTGCAGTCCATGGGGTCACAAAGAGTCGGACACAACTGAGTAACTGAACTGATACTGAACTGATACACTTGAAAATAATGCATATATTATTTTGTAGTATGTGTGTGTGTGCTTAGTCATTTAGTGGTATCTGACTCTTTGTAGCCCCATGGACTACAGTCCACCAGGCTCTTCTGTCCCTAGAATTTTCCTGGCAAGAAGACTAGAGTGGGTTGCCATTTCCTACTCCAGGGGATCTTCTCAGCCCTGAGAGCCCACCTGCATCTATTGCATCTCCCGCATTGGCAGGCAGATCCTTTACCACTATGCCACCTGGGAAGCTCACTTTGTAGTATAAATTATAGTAAATAAAAATAAATGTATGCTAGAGCAGATATGCAGATGATAGACTTGTATATTGATATTCTTGGTAGAGAGTGAAAGGAATATATAGATCCTACTGAAGTGGAGGGGATACACAGAAATATTGGAGTTGGTTACATGATATACCAAAATTCAATGTATCAAAATAGGGTATGGATGCTGAAAGCTTAAAAAATAGTGTTTGAGTCTTCCTTTATCTAGCTTTTATATACTTAACATTCTCAATGCTTTCTACCTAGCCATCCTTTCTCTCATATTTGGAATATTTAGCTAAATTATCTTTACAAAGAGAAATAACATATGATAAAATTGTAGGCCAAAATTCATCAACAAATACTTGTTGGAAGAATAGATAAAGGTATGAATGAAAGACTGCATTGTTTCACTTCCGTTTGACTTTATTGCCCTCATGTTTAGAAGGACACTCGTAATAGTGCAGTATCAAACCAAAGGAAATGAACTAATATTGATTAATCATCACACACCTCCCAGGATCTATGCTCAGTGCTCTGCTAGTACATATATCATTTACTTTGATCTTTCTAATAATGCTGTGTAGTAGATACTATTATGTACATCTTACAGACAAAAAGGCTAGGTTCAAAGTTAAGAAATGTACTTAATGTCAAACATCTAAAAAGCACAAAGCTGGTACTCAAAAACAGGTCTGAATGGTCCAAATACATGCTCTTTCATTATAATTTTTTAAAATATTTTTATGATACTGATAAGAGTGGTATAGATTCTTTAAAAAAAAAAATTGTATAGTTTGTTATTCCTAATTTTTTTTTTATTATTTCCTTACCATCAAATCAAATTATTTGTTTAACCCAGAAGAGACAATATGATGTAACAGGGAAAAAGATGTTGTTTGAAGCTTAAAATATCCTGTTTGGATCTGAATTCCACTATTTACTTGCTTTCTGTCTTTAAGTAAGTTGCTTCACTCTTCTTAGCCTCAGGGTTTTCTTTTGTTTTTAATTTGTTTTTGTGTTTTGTTTTTTAATACATGAAAAGGGGAAAAATACTGTCTATCAGATAGAGGATTAAAAGAAGCCTACCTCAAAGTTTAGCATAAAAAGAAAAATGCAATCAATGTTAGTTCCAAAAAGAAAAATGTAATAAATGGTATTTCCCTTGAGGACATTTTTAGTATTTTATTAAGAATTTTATAACTTAAAAAAAGTCTCTCCCTCTTAAGTAGTTTGAGTTATTACTTAAGCAGTTTTATTATTACCAATTAGTAATTCATAAATTTCTTAGTAAAAAACAACTCTTTTTTAATATTTTAGTGGTGATCATACTTTAATTAAAATTTCATAT